>NC_140743.1:20017500-30017500 GCF_050655825.1 Lonchura striata
GGGAGACCAAGCTTACTAAGCCTAGTAGGAGAGTCAGGCGAAGGGACTTGGCCGGAGTTCGAGTGTAAAGCTCAGCAGAATGTTCGACCTTACCTCGGCAGGGAGACCAAGCTTCCTAAGCCTAGTAGGAGAGTCAGGCAAAAGGACTCGGCCAAAGCTCATGTGTAAGGCTCACCCGGACGTTCGACCTTACCTCGGCAGGGAGACCAAGCTTCCTAAGCCTAGAAGGAGTCACGCGAAGGGACTTGGCCCGATTTCAAATGTAAGGTTCGGCAGAACGTTCGACCTTACCTTGGCAGGGAGACCATGTTTCTTAAGCCGAGTAGGAGTCAGGCGAAGGGAATTGGCCAGGGTTCGAGTGTAAGGCTCGGCAGGACATTCGAACTTACCTCGGCAGGGAGACTGAGCTTCCTAAGCCTAGTAGGAGAGTCAGGCGAGGGGACTTGGTCGGAGTTCGAGTGTAAAGCCCGGCAGGATGTTCGACCTTACCTCGGCAGGGAGACCAAGCTTCCTAAGCCTAATAGGATAGTCAGGTGAGGGGACTTGGCCGGGGTTCGAGTCTAAGACTCGGCAGGATGTTCGACCTTACCTCGGCAGGGAGACTAAGCTTCCTAAGCCTAGTAGGGTACACAGGCGAGCAGACTTGGTCGGAATTCGAGTGTAAAGCTCGGCAGGACGTTCGACCTTACCTCGGCAGGGAGACCAAGCTTCCTAAGCCTAATAGGATAGACAGGCGTGGGGACTTGGCCGGAGCTCATGTGTATGACTCGGCAGGTCTTTCGACCTTACCTCGGCAGGGAGACCAAGTTTCTGAAGCCGAGTAGGAATCAGGCGAAGGGACTTGGCCGGAGTTCGAGTGTAAGGCTCGGCAGGACGTTCTACCTTACCTCGGCAGGGAGACCAAGGTTACTAAGCCTAGTAGGAGTCACGCGAAGGGACTTGGCCCGAGTTCGAGTGTAAAGCTCAGCAGAATGTTCGACCTTACCTCGGCAGGGAGACCAAGCTTCCTAAGCCGAGTAGGAGTCAGGCGAAGGGACCTGGCCGGGGTTCAAGTGTAAGGCTCGGCAGGACGTTCGGCCTTACCTCGGCAGGGAGACCGAGCTTCCTAAGCCTAGTAGGAGACTCAGGCGAAGGGACTTGGCCAGAGTTCGAATGTAAGGCTCGGCAGGACGTTTGACCTTATCTCGGCAGGGAGACCAAGCTTCCTAAGCCTAATAGGAGAGTCAGGCAAAAGGACTCAGCCAAAGCTCATGTGTAAGGCTCACCCAGACGTTCGACCTTACCTCGGCAGGGAGACCAAGCTTCCTAAGCCTAGAAGGAGTCACGCGAAGGGACTTGGCCCGATTTCAAATGTAAGGTTCGGCAGAACGTTCGACCTTACCTTGGCAGGGAGACCAAGTTTCTTAAGCCGAGTAGGAGTCAGGCAAAGGGACTTGGCCGTGGCTCGAGTGTAAGGCTCAGCATAACGTTCGAACTTATCTCGGCAGGGAGACTGAGCTTCCTAAGCCTAGTAGGAGAGTCAGGCGAGGGGACTTGGTCGGAGTTCGAGTGAAAAGCCCAGCAGGATGTTCGACCTTACCTCGGCAGGGAGACCAAGCTTCCTAAGCCTAATAGGATAGTCAGCTGAAGGGACTTGGCCGGGATTCGAGTCTAAGGCTCGGCAGGATGTTCGGCCTTACCTCGGCAGGGAGACTAAGCTTCCTAAGCCTAGTAGGGTACACAGGCGAGCAGACTTGGTCGGAGTTCGAGTGTAAAGCTCGGCAGGACGTTCGACCTTACCTCGGCAGGGAGACCAAGCTTCCTAAGCCGAGTAGGAGAGTCAGGCGAAGGGACTTGGCCGGAGTTCGAGTGTAAGGCTCGGCAGGACGTTCAACCTTACCTCGGCTGGGAGACCAAGTTTCTTAAGCCGAGTAGGAGTCAGGCAAAGAGACTTGGCCGTGGCTCGAGTGTAAGGCTCAGCATAACGTTCGAACTTATCTCGGCAGGGAGACTGAGCTTCCTAAGCCTAGTAGGAGACTCAGGCGAGGGGACTTGGCCGGGGTTCGAGTGTAAGGCTCGGCAGGACGTTTGACCTTACCTCGGCAGGCGGACCAAGCTTCCTAAGCCTAGTAGGAGAGTCAGGCGGAGGGACTTGGCCGGAGCTCATGTGTAAGACTCGGCAGGACGTTCGACATTACCTCGGCAGGGAGACCAAGCTTCCTAAGCCTAGTAGGAGAGTCAGGCAAAAGGACTTGGCCGAAGCTCGAGCGTAAGGCTCGGCAGGTCGTTCGACTTTACCTCGGCACGGAGACCAAGGTTCCTAAGCCTAGTAGGAGTCAGGCGGAGGGACTTGGCCCGAGTTCGAGTGTAAGGCTCGGCAGGACGTTCGGCCTTACCTCAGCAGGGAGACCAAGCTTCCTACGACGAGTAGGATTCAGGCGAAGGGACTTGTCCCCGGTTCGAGTCTAAGGCTCTTCAGGATGTTCGACTCTACCTCGGCTGGGAGACTAAGCTTCCTAAGCCTAATAGGATAGACAGGCGAGGGGACTTGGCCGGAATTTGAGTGTAAATCTTGGCAGGACGTTCAACCTTACCTCGGCATGGAGACTAAGCTTCCTAAGCCAAGTAGGAGAGTCAGGCAAAGGGACTTGGCCGGAGCTCATGTGTAAGGCTCGGCAAAACGTTCGACCTTACCTCGGCAGGGAGACCAAGCTTACTAAGCCTAGTAGGAGTCACGTGAAGGGACTTGGCCCGAGTTCGAGTGTAAAGCTCAGCAGAATGTTCGACCTTACCTCGGCAGGGAGACCAAGCTTCCTATGCCGAGTAGGAGTCAGGCGAAGGGACCTGGCCGGGGTTCAAGTGTAAGGCTCGGCAGGACGTTCGGCCTTACCTCGGCAGGGAGACCGAGCTTCCTAAGCCTAGTAGGAGACTCAGCCGAAGGGACTTGGCCAGAGTTCGAATGTAAGGCTCGGCAGGACGTTTGACCTTATCTCGGCAGGGAGACCAAGCTTCCTAAGCCTAGTAGGAGAGTCAGGCAAAAGGACTCGGCCAAAGCTCATGTGTAAGGCTCACCCAGACGTTCGACCTTACCTCGGCAGGGAGACCAAGCTTCCTAAGCCTAGAAGGAGTCACGCGAAGGGACTTGGCCCGATTTCAAATGTAAGGTTCGGCAGAACGTTCGACCTTACCTTGGCAGGGAGACCAAGTTTCTTAAGCCGAGTAGGAGTCAGGCGAAGGGAATTGGCCAGGGTTCGAGTGTAAGGCTCGGCAGGACATTTGAACTTACCTCGGCAGGGAGACTGAGCTTCCTAAGCCTAGTAGGAGAGTCAGGCGAGGGGACTTGGTCGGAGTTCGAGTGTAAAGCCCGGCAGGATGTTCGACCTTACCTCGGCAGGGAGACCAAGCTTCCTAAGCCTAATAGGATAGTCAGGTGAGGGGACTTGGCCGGAGTTCGAGTGTAAGTCTTGGCAAGATGTTTGACCTTACCTTGGCAGGGAGACCAAGCTTCCTAAGCCAAATAGGTGAGTCAGGCGGAGGGACTTGGCCGGGGTTCGAGTCTAAGGCTCGGCAGGATGTTCGACCTTACCTCGGCAGGGAGACTAAGCTTCCTAAGCCTAGTAGGGTACACAGGCGAGCAGACTTGGTCGGAGTTCGAGTGTAAAGCTCGGCAGGACGTTCGACCTTACCTCGGCAGGGAGACCAAGTTTCTTAAGCCGAGTAGGAATCAGGTGAAGGGACTTGGCCGGAGTTCGAGTGTAAGGCTCGGCAGGTCTTTCGACCTTACCTCGGCAGGGAGACCAAGTTTCTGAAGCCGAGTAGGAATCAGGCGAAGGGACTTGGCCGGAGTTCGAGTGTAAGGCTCGGCAGGACGTTCAACCTTACCTCGGCTGGGAGACCAAGTTTCTAAAGCCGAGTAGGAGTCAGGCAAAGGGACTTGGCCGGGGCTCGAGTGTAAGGCTCAGCATAACGTTCGAACTTATCTCGGCAGGGAGACTGAGCTTCCTAAGCCTAGTAGGAGAGTCAGGCGAAGGGACTTGGCCGGGGTTCGAGTGTAAGGCTCGGCAGGACGTTTGACCTGACCTCGGCAGGGAGACCAAGCTTCCTAAGCCTAGTAGGAGAGTCAGGCGAAGGGACTTGGCCGGAGCTCATGTGTAAGGCTCGGCAGGACGTTCGACATTACCTCGGCAGGGAGACCAAGCTTCCTAAGCCTAGTATGAGAGTCAGGAAAAAGGACTTGGCCGGAGCTCATGTGTAAGGCTCAGCCGGACGTTCTACCTTACCTCGGCAGGGAGACCAAGCTTCCTAAGCCTAGTAGGAGTCATGCGAAGGGACTTGGCCCGAGTTCGAGTGTAATGCTCGGCAGAACGTTCGACCTTACCTCGGCAGGGAGACTAAGTTTCCTAAACCTAGTAGGAAAGTCAGGCGAGGGGACTTGGTCGGAGTTCGAATGTAAGGCTCGGCAGGACGTTCGACCTTACCTCGGCAGGGAGACCAAGCTTCCTAAGCCTAGTAGGAGAGTCAGGCGAAGGGACTTGGCCGGAGCTCATGTGTAAGGCTCGGCAGGACGTTCGACATTACCTCGGCAGGGAGACCAAGCTTCCTAAGCCTAGTAGGAGAGTCAGGGAAAAGAACTTGGCCGAAGCTCGAGCGTAAGGCTCGGCAGGTCGTTCGACCTTACCTCGGCACGGAGACCAAGCTTCTTAAGCCTAGTAGGAGTCATGCGGAGGGACTTGGCCCGAGTTCGAGTGCAAGGCTCGGCAGGACGTTCGGCCTTACCTCAGCAGGGATACCAAGCTTCCTAAGCCTAATAGGATAGTCAGGTGAGGGGACTTGGCCGGAGTTCGAGTCTAAGGCTCGGCAGGATGTTCGACTCTACCTCGGCTGGGGGACTAAGCTTCCTAAGCCTAATAGGATAGACAGGCGAGGGGACTTGGCCGGAATTTGAGTGTAAATCTTGGCAGGACGTTCGACCTTACCTCGGCATGGAGACTAAGCTTCCTAAGCCTAGTAGGAGAGTCAGGCAAGGGGACTTGGCCGGAGCGCATGTGTAAGGCTCGGCAGGACGTTCGACCTTACCTCGGCAGGGAGACCAAGCTTCCTAAGCCAAATAGGTGAGTCAGGCGGAGGGACTTGGCCGGGGTTCGAGTCTAAGGCTCGGCAGGATGTTCGACCTTACCTCGGCAGGGAGACTAAGCTTCCTAAGCCTAGTAGGGTACACAGGCGAGCAGACTTGGTCGGAGTTCGAGTGTAAAGCTCGGCAGGACGTTCGACCTTACCTCGGCAGGGAGACCAAGTTTCTTAAGCCGAGTAGGAATCAGGTGAAGGGACTTGGCCGGAGTTCGAGTGTAAGGCTCGGCAGGACGTTCGACCTTACCTCGGCAGGGAGACCAAGCTTCCTAAGCCTAGTAGGAGAGTCAGGAAAAAGGACTCGGCCAAAGCTCATGTGTAAGGCTCACCCGAACGTTCGACCTTACCTCGGCAGGGAGACCAAGCTTCCTAAGCCTAGAAGGAGTCACGCGAAGGGACTTGGCCCGATTTCAAATGTAAGGTTCGGCAGAACGTTCGACCTTACCTTGGGAGGGAGACCAAGTTTCTTAAGCCGAGTAGGAGTCAGGCGAAGGGAATTGGCCAGGGTTCGAGTGTAAGGCTCGGCAGGACATTCGAACTTACCTCGGCAGGGAGACTGAGCTTCCTAAGCCTAGTAAAAGAGTCAGGCGAGGGGACTTGGTCGGAGTTCGAGTGTAAAGCCTGGCAGGATGTTCGACCTTACCTCGGCAGGGAGACCAAGCTTCCTAAGCCTAATAGGATAGTCAGGTGAGGGGAGTTGGCCGGAGTTCGAGTGTAAGTCTTGGCAAGATGTTTGACCTTACCTTGGCAGGGAGACCAAGCTTCCTAAGCCAAATAGGTGAGTCAGGCGGAGGGACTTGGCCCGATTTCAAATGTAAGGTTCGGCAGAACGTTCGACCTTACCTTGGCAGGGAGACCAAGTTTCTTAAGCCGAGTAGGAATCAGGCGAAGGGACTTGGCCGGAGTTCGAGTGAAAGGCTCGGCAGGACGTTCAACCTTACCTCGGCTGGGAGACCAAGTTTCTTAAGCCGAGTAGGAGTCAGGCAAAGGGACTTGGCCGGGGCTCGAGTGTAAGGCTCAGCATAACGTTCGAACTTATCTCGGCAGGGAGACTGAGCTTCCTAAGCCTAGTAGGAGACACAGGCGAGGGGACTTGGCCGGGGTTCGAGTGTAAGGCTCGGCAGGACGTTTGACCTTACCTCGGCAGGGAGACCAAGCTTCCTAAGCCTAGTAGGAGAGTCAGGCAAGGGGACTTGGCCGAAGCTCATGTTTAAGGCTCGGCAGGACGTTCGACCTTACCTCGGCAGGGAGACCATGCTTCCTTAGCCTAGTAGGAATCACGCGAAGGGCCTTGGCCCGAGTTCGAGTGTAAAGCTCAGCAGAGTGTTCGACCTTACCTCGGCAGGGAGACCAAGCTTCCTAAGCCGAGTAGGACTCAGGCGAAGGGACTTGGCCGGAGTTCAAGTGTAAGGCTCGGCAGGACGTTCGGCCTTACCTCGGCAGGCGGACCAAGCTTCCTAAGCCTAGTAGGAGAGTCAGGGGAAGGGACTAGGTCAGAGTTCGAGTGTAAGGCTCGGCAGGACGTTCGACATTACCTCGGCAGGGAGACCAAGCTTCCTAAGCCTAGTAGGAGAGTCAGGCAAGGGGACTTGGCCGGAGCTCATGTGTAAGGCTCGGCAGGACGTTTGACCTTACCTCGGCAGGCGGACCAAGCTTCCTAAGCCTAGTAGGAGAGTCAGGCGAAGGGACTTGGCCGTAGCTCATGTGTAAGGCTCGGCAGGACGTTCGACCTTACCTCGGCAGGGAGACCAAGCTTCCTAAGGCTAGTAGGAGAGTCAGGCGAAGGGACTTGGCCGGAGCTCATGTGTAAGGCTCGGCAGGACGTTCGACATTACCTCGGCAGGGAGACCAAGCTTCCTAAACCTAGTAGGAGAGTCAGGGAAAAGGACTTGGCCGAAGCTCGAGCGTAAGGCTCGGCAGGTCGTTCGACCTTACCTCGGCACGGAGACCAAGCTTCTTAAGCCTAGTAGGAGTCATGCGGAGGGACTTGGCCGGAGTTCGAGTGTAAGTCTTGGCAAGACGTTTGACCTTACCTTGGCAGGGAGACCAAGCTTCCTAAGCCAAATAGGTGAGTCAGGCGGAGGGACTTGGCCGGGGTTCGAGTCTAAGGCTCGGCAGGATGTTCGACCTTACCTCGGCAGGGAGACTAAGCTTCCTAAGCCTAGTAGGGTACACAGGCGAGCAGACTTGGTCGGAGTTCGAGTGTAAAGCTCGGCAGGACGTTCGACCTTACCTCGGCAGGGAGACCAAGTTTCTTAAGCCGAGTAGGAATCAGGTGAAGGGACTTGGCCGGAGTTCGAGTGTAAGGCTCGGCAGGACGTTCGACCTTACCTCGGCAGGGAGACCAAGCTTCCTAAGCCTAGTAGGAGAGTCAGGAAAAAGGACTCGGCCAAAGCTCATGTGTAAGGCTCACCCGAACGTTCGACCTTACCTCGGCAGGGAGACCAAGCTTCCTAAGCCTAGAAGGAGTCACGCGAAGGGACTTGGCCCGATTTCAAATGTAAGGTTCGGCAGAACGTTCGACCTTACCTTGGGAGGGAGACCAAGTTTCTTAAGCCGAGTAGGAGTCAGGCGAAGGGAATTGGCCAGGGTTCGAGTGTAAGGCTCGGCAGGACATTCGAACTTACCTCGGCAGGGAGACTGAGCTTCCTAAGCCTAGTAAAAGAGTCAGGCGAGGGGACTTGGTCGGAGTTCGAGTGTAAAGCCTGGCAGGATGTTCGACCTTACCTCGGCAGGGAGACCAAGCTTCCTAAGCCTAATAGGATAGTCAGGTGAGGGGAGTTGGCCGGAGTTCGAGTGTAAGTCTTGGCAAGATGTTTGACCTTACCTTGGCAGGGAGACCAAGCTTCCTAAGCCAAATAGGTGAGTCAGGCGGAGGGACTTGGCCCGATTTCAAATGTAAGGTTCGGCAGAACGTTCGACCTTACCTTGGCAGGGAGACCAAGTTTCTTAAGCCGAGTAGGAATCAGGCGAAGGGACTTGGCCGGAGTTCGAGTGAAAGGCTCGGCAGGACGTTCAACCTTACCTCGGCTGGGAGACCAAGTTTCTTAAGCCGAGTAGGAGTCAGGCAAAGGGACTTGGCCGGGGCTCGAGTGTAAGGCTCAGCATAACGTTCGAACTTATCTCGGCAGGGAGACTGAGCTTCCTAAGCCTAGTAGGAGACACAGGCGAGGGGACTTGGCCGGGGTTCGAGTGTAAGGCTCGGCAGGACGTTTGACCTTACCTCGGCAGGGAGACCAAGCTTCCTAAGCCTAGTAGGAGAGTCAGGCAAGGGGACTTGGCCGAAGCTCATGTTTAAGGCTCGGCAGGACGTTCGACCTTACCTCGGCAGGGAGACCACGCTTCCTAAGCCTAGTAGGAGTCACGCGAAGGGCCTTGGCCCGAGTTCGAGTGTAAAGCTCAGCAGAGTGTTCGACCTTACCTCGGCAGGGAGACCAAGCTTCCTAAGCCGAGTAGGACTCAGGCGAAGGGACTTGGCCGGAGTTCAAGTGTAAGGCTCGGCAGGACGTTCGGCCTTACCTCGGCAGGCGGACCAAGCTTCCTAAGCCTAGTAGGAGAGTCAGGGGAAGGGACTAGGTCAGAGTTCGAGTGTAAGGCTCGGCAGGACGTTCGACATTACCTCGGCAGGGAGACCAAGCTTCCTAAGCCTAGTAGGAGAGTCAGGCAAAAGGACTTGGCCGAAGCTCGAGCGTAAGGCTCGGCAGGTCGTTCGACTTTACCTCGGCACGGAGACCAAGGTTCCTAAGCCTAGTAGGAGTCAGGCGGAGGGACTTGGCCCGAGTTCGAGTGTAAGGCTCGGCAGGACGTTCGGCCTTACCTCAGCAGGGAGACCAAGCTTCCTACGACGAGTAGGATTCAGGCGAAGGGACTTGTCCCCGGTTCGAGTCTAAGGCTCTTCAGGATGTTCGACTCTACCTCGGCTGGGAGACTAAGCTTCCTAAGCCTAATAGGATAGACAGGCGAGGGGACTTGGCCGGAATTTGAGTGTAAATCTTGGCAGGACGTTCAACCTTACCTCGGCATGGAGACTAAGCTTCCTAAGCCAAGTAGGAGAGTCAGGCAAAGGGACTTGGCCGGAGCTCATGTGTAAGGCTCGGCAAAACGTTCGACCTTACCTCGGCAGGGAGACCAAGCTTACTAAGCCTAGTAGGAGTCACGTGAAGGGACTTGGCCCGAGTTCGAGTGTAAAGCTCAGCAGAATGTTCGACCTTACCTCGGCAGGGAGACCAAGCTTCCTATGCCGAGTAGGAGTCAGGCGAAGGGACCTGGCCGGGGTTCAAGTGTAAGGCTCGGCAGGACGTTCGGCCTTACCTCGGCAGGGAGACCGAGCTTCCTAAGCCTAGTAGGAGACTCAGCCGAAGGGACTTGGCCAGAGTTCGAATGTAAGGCTCGGCAGGACGTTTGACCTTATCTCGGCAGGGAGACCAAGCTTCCTAAGCCTAGTAGGAGAGTCAGGCAAAAGGACTCGGCCAAAGCTCATGTGTAAGGCTCACCCAGACGTTCGACCTTACCTCGGCAGGGAGACCAAGCTTCCTAAGCCTAGAAGGAGTCACGCGAAGGGACTTGGCCCGATTTCAAATGTAAGGTTCGGCAGAACGTTCGACCTTACCTTGGCAGGGAGACCAAGTTTCTTAAGCCGAGTAGGAGTCAGGCGAAGGGAATTGGCCAGGGTTCGAGTGTAAGGCTCGGCAGGACATTTGAACTTACCTCGGCAGGGAGACTGAGCTTCCTAAGCCTAGTAGGAGAGTCAGGCGAGGGGACTTGGTCGGAGTTCGAGTGTAAAGCCCGGCAGGATGTTCGACCTTACCTCGGCAGGGAGACCAAGCTTCCTAAGCCTAATAGGATAGTCAGGTGAGGGGACTTGGCCGGAGTTCGAGTGTAAGTCTTGGCAAGATGTTTGACCTTACCTTGGCAGGGAGACCAAGCTTCCTAAGCCAAATAGGTGAGTCAGGCGGAGGGACTTGGCCGGGGTTCGAGTCTAAGGCTCGGCAGGATGTTCGACCTTACCTCGGCAGGGAGAATAAGCTTCCTAAGCCTAGTAGGGTACACAGGCGAGCAGACTTGGTCGGAGTTCGAGTGTAAAGCTCGGCAGGACGTTCGACCTTACCTCGGCAGGGAGACCAAGCTTCCTAAGCCTAATAGGATAGACAGGCGTGGGGACTTGTCCGGAGCTCATGTGTAAGGCTCGGCAGGTCTTTCGACCTTACCTCGGCAGGGAGACCAAGTTTCTGAAGCCGAGTAGGAATCAGGCGAAGGGACTTGGCCGGAGTTCGAGTGTAAGGCTCGGCAGGACGTTCAACCTTACCTCGGCTGGGAGACCAAGTTTCTAAAGCCGAGTAGGAGTCAGGCAAAGGGACTTGGCCGGGGCTCGAGTGTAAGGCTCAGCATAACGTTCGAACTTATCTCGGCAGGGAGACTGAGCTTCCTAAGCCTAGTAGGAGAGTCAGGCGAAGGGACTTGGCCGGGGTTCGAGTGTAAGGCTCGGCAGGACGTTTGACCTGACCTCGGCAGGGAGACCAAGCTTCCTAAGCCTAGTAGGAGAGTCAGGCGAAGGGACTTGGCCGGAGCTCATGTGTAAGGCTCGGCAGGACGTTCGACATTACCTCGGCAGGGAGACCAAGCTTCCTAAGCCTAGTATGAGAGTCAGGAAAAAGGACTTGGCCGGAGCTCATGTGTAAGGCTCAGCCGGACGTTCTACCTTACCTCGGCAGGGAGACCAAGCTTCCTAAGCCTAGTAGGAGTCATGTGAAGGGACTTGGCCCGAGTTCGAGTGTAATGCTCGGCAGAACGTTCGACCTTACCTCGGCAGGGATACTAAGTTTCCTAAACCTAGTAGGAAAGTCAGGCGAGGGGACTTGGTCGGAGTTCGAATGTAAGGCTCGGCAGGACGTTCGACCTTACCTCGGCAGGGAGACCAAGCTTCCTAAGCCTAGTAGGAGAGTCAGGCGAAGGGACTTGGCCGGAGCTCATGTGTAAGGCTCGGCAGGACGTTCGACATTACCTCGGCAGGGAGACCAAGCTTCCTAAGCCTATTAGGAGAGTCAGGGAAAAGAACTTGGCCGAAGCTCGAGCGTAAGGCTCGGCAGGTCGTTCGACCTTACCTCGGCACGGAGACCAAGCTTCTTAAGCCTAGTAGGAGTCATGCGGAGGGACTTGGCCCGAGTTCGAGTGCAAGGCTCGGCAGGACGTTCGGCCTTACCTCAGCAGGGATACCAAGCTTCCTAAGCCTAATAGGATAGTCAGGTGAGGGGACTTGGCCGGAGTTCGAGTCTAAGGCTCGGCAGGATGTTCGACTCTACCTCGGCTGGGAGACTAAGCTTCCTAAGCCTAATAGGATAGACAGGCGAGGGGACTTGGCCGGAATTTGAGTGTAAATCTTGGCAGGACGTTCGACCTTACCTCGGCATGGAGACTAAGCTTCCTAAGCCTAGTAGGAGAGTCAGGCAAGGGGACTTGGCCGGAGCGCATGTGTAAGGCTCGGCAGGACGTTCGACCTTACCTCGGCAGGGAGACCAAGCTTACTAAGCCTAGTAGGAGAGTCAGGCGAAGGGACTTGGCCGGAGTTCGAGTGTAAAGCTCAGCAGAATGTTCGACCTTACCTCGGCAGGGAGACCAAGCTTCCTAAGCCTAGTAGGAGAGTCAGGCAAAAGGACTCGGCCAAAGCTCATGTGTAAGGCTCACCCGGACGTTCGACCTTACCTCGGCAGGGAGACCAAGCTTCCTAAGCCTAGAAGGAGTCACGCGAAGGGACTTGGCCCGATTTCAAATGTAAGGTTCGGCAGAACGTTCGACCTTACCTTGGCAGGGAGACCAAGTTTCTCAAGCCGAGTAGGAGTCAGGCGAAGGGAATTGGCCAGGGTTCGAGTGTAAGGCTCGGCAGGACATTCGAACTTACCTCGGCAGGGAGACTGAGCTTCCTAAGCCTAGTAGGGTACACAGGCGAGCAGACTTGGTCGGAGTTCGAGTGTAAAGCTCGGCAGGACGTTCGACCTTACCTCGGCAGGGAGACCAAGCTTCCTAAGCCTAATAGGATAGACAGGCGTGGGGACTTGTCCGGAGCTCATGTGTAAGGCTCGGCAGGTCTTTCGACCTTACCTCGGCAGGGAGACCAAGTTTCTGAAGCCGAGTAGGAATCAGGCGAAGGGACTTGGCCGGAGTTCGAGTGTAAGGCTCGGCAGGACGTTCAACCTTACCTCGGCTGGGAGACCAAGTTTCTAAAGCCGAGTAGGAGTCAGGCAAAGGGACTTGGCCGGGGCTCGAGTGTAAGGCTCAGCATAACGTTCGAACTTATCTCGGCAGGGAGACTGAGCTTCCTAAGCCTAGTAGGAGACTCAGGCGAAGGGACTTGGCCGGGGTTCGAGTGTAAGGCTCGGCAGGACGTTTGACCTTACCTCGGCAGGCGGACCAAGCTTCCTAAGCCTAGTAGGAGAGTCAGGCGAAGGGACTTGGCCGTAGCTCATGTGTAAGGCTCGGCAGGACGTTCGACCTTACCTCGGCAGGGAGACCAAGCTTCCTAAGGCTAGTAGGAGAGTCAGGCGAAGGGACTTGGCCGGAGCTCATGTGTAAGGCTCGGCAGGACGTTCGACATTACCTCGGCAGGGAGACCAAGCTTCCTAAACCTAGTAGGAGAGTCAGGGAAAAGGACTTGGCCGAAGCTCGAGCGTAAGGCTCGGCAGGTCGTTCGACCTTACCTCGGCACGGAGACCAAGCTTCTTAAGCCTAGTAGGAGTCATGCGGAGGGACTTGGCCGGAGTTCGAGTGTAAGTCTTGGCAAGACGTTTGACCTTACCTTGGCAGGGAGACCAAGCTTCCTAAGCCAAATAGGTGAGTCAGGCGGAGGGACTTGGCCGGGGTTCGAGTCTAAGGCTCGGCAGGATGTTCGACCTTACCTCGGCAGGGAGACTAAGCTTCCTAAGCCTAGTAGGGTACACAGGCGAGCAGACTTGGTCGGAGTTCGAGTGTAAAGCTCGGCAGGACATTCGACCTTACCTCGGCAGGGAGACCAAGTTTCTTAAGCCGAGTAGGAATCAGGTGAAGGGACTTGGCCGGAGTTCGAGTGTAAGGCTCGGCAGGACGTTCGACCTTACCTCGGCAGGGAGACCAAGCTTCCTAAGCCTAGTAGGAGAGTCAGGAAAAAGGACTCGGCCAAAGCTCATGTGTAAGGCTCACCCGAACGTTCGACCTTACCTCGGCAGGGAGACCAAGCTTCCTAAGCCTAGAAGGAGTCACGCGAAGGGACTTGGCCCGATTTCAAATGTAAGGTTCGGCAGAACGTTCGACCTTACCTTGGGAGGGAGACCAAGTTTCTTAAGCCGAGTAGGAGTCAGGCGAAGGGAATTGGCCAGGGTTCGAGTGTAAGGCTCGGCAGGACATTCGAACTTACCTCGGCAGGGAGACTGAGCTTCCTAAGCCTAGTAAAAGAGTCAGGCGAGGGGACTTGGTCGGAGTTCGAGTGTAAAGCCTGGCAGGATGTTCGACCTTACCTCGGCAGGGAGACCAAGCTTCCTAAGCCTAATAGGATAGTCAGGTGAGGGGAGTTGGCCGGAGTTCGAGTGTAAGTCTTGGCAAGATGTTTGACCTTACCTTGGCAGGGAGACCAAGCTTCCTAAGCCAAATAGGTGAGTCAGGCGGAGGGACTTGGCCCGATTTCAAATGTAAGGTTCGGCAGAACGTTCGACCTTACCTTGGCAGGGAGACCAAGTTTCTTAAGCCGAGTAGGAATCAGGCGAAGGGACTTGGCCGGAGTTCGAGTGAAAGGCTCGGCAGGACGTTCAACCTTACCTCGGCTGGGAGACCAAGTTTCTTAAGCCGAGTAGGAGTCAGGCAAAGGGACTTGGCCGGGGCTCGAGTGTAAGGCTCGGCAGGACGTTCGGCCTTACCTCGGCAGGGAGACCGAGCTTCCTAAGCCTAGTAGGAGACTCAGCCGAAGGGACTTGGCCAGAGTTCGAATGTAAGGCTCGGCAGGACGTTTGACCTTATCTCGGCAGGGAGACCAAGCTTCCTAAGCCTAGTAGGAGAGTCAGGCAAAAGGACTCGGCCAAAGCTCATGTGTAAGGCTCACCCAGACGTTCGACCTTACCTCGGCAGGGAGACCAAGCTTCCTAAGCCTAGAAGGAGTCACGCGAAGGGACTTGGCCCGATTTCAAATGTAAGGTTCGGCAGAACGTTCGACCTTACCTTGGCAGGGAGACCAAGTTTCTTAAGCCGAGTAGGAGTCAGGCGAAGGGAATTGGCCAGGGTTCGAGTGTAAGGCTCGGCAGGACATTTGAACTTACCTCGGCAGGGAGACTGAGCTTCCTAAGCCTAGTAGGAGAGTCAGGCGAGGGGACTTGGTCGGAGTTCGAGTGTAAAGCCCGGCAGGATGTTCGACCTTACCTCGGCAGGGAGACCAAGCTTCCTAAGCCTAATAGGATAGTCAGGTGAGGGGACTTGGCCGGAGTTCGAGTGTAAGTCTTGGCAAGATGTTTGACCTTACCTTGGCAGGGAGACCAAGCTTCCTAAGCCAAATAGGTGAGTCAGGCGGAGGGACTTGGCCGGGGTTCGAGTCTAAGGCTCGGCAGGATGTTCGACCTTACCTCGGCAGGGAGAATAAGCTTCCTAAGCCTAGTAGGGTACACAGGCGAGCAGACTTGGTCGGAGTTCGAGTGTAAAGCTCGGCAGGACGTTCGACCTTACCTCGGCAGGGAGACCAAGCTTCCTAAGCCTAATAGGATAGACAGGCGTGGGGACTTGTCCGGAGCTCATGTGTAAGGCTCGGCAGGTCTTTCGACCTTACCTCGGCAGGGAGACCAAGTTTCTGAAGCCGAGTAGGAATCAGGCGAAGGGACTTGGCCGGAGTTCGAGTGTAAGGCTCGGCAGGACGTTCAACCTTACCTTGGCTGGGAGACCAAGTTTCTAAAGCCGAGTAGGAGTCAGGCAAAGGGACTTGGCCGGGGCTCGAGTGTAAGGCTCAGCATAACGTTCGAACTTATCTCGGCAGGGAGACTGAGCTTCCTAAGCCTAGTAGGAGAGTCAGGCGAAGGGACTTGGCCGGGGTTCGAGTGTAAGGCTCGGCAGGACGTTTGACCTGACCTCGGCAGGGAGACCAAGCTTCCTAAGCCTAGTAGGAGAGTCAGGCGAAGGGACTTGGCCGGAGCTCATGTGTAAGGCTCGGCAGGACGTTCGACATTACCTCGGCAGGGAGACCAAGCTTCCTAAGCCTAGTATGAGAGTCAGGAAAAAGGACTTGGCCGGAGCTCATGTGTAAGGCTCAGCCGGACGTTCTACCTTACCTCGGCAGGGAGACCAAGCTTCCTAAGCCTAGTAGGAGTCATGTGAAGGGACTTGGCCCGAGTTCGAGTGTAATGCTCGGCAGAACGTTCGACCTTACCTCGGCAGGGAGACTAAGTTTCCTAAACCTAGTAGGAAAGTCAGGCGAGGGGACTTGGTCGGAGTTCGAATGTAAGGCTCGGCAGGACGTTCGACCTTACCTCGGCAGGGAGACCAAGCTTCCTAAGCCTAGTAGGAGAGTCAGGCGAAGGGACTTGGCCGGAGCTCATGTGTAAGGCTCGGCAGGACGTTCGACATTACCTCGGCAGGGAGACCAAGCTTCCTAAGCCTATTAGGAGAGTCAGGGAAAAGAACTTGGCCGAAGCTCGAGCGTAAGGCTCGGCAGGTCGTTCGACCTTACCTCGGCACGGAGACCAAGCTTCTTAAGCCTAGTAGGAGTCATGCGGAGGGACTTGGCCCGAGTTCGAGTGCAAGGCTCGGCAGGACGTTCGGCCTTACCTCAGCAGGGATACCAAGCTTCCTAAGCCTAATAGGATAGTCAGGTGAGGGGACTTGGCCGGAGTTCGAGTCTAAGGCTCGGCAGGATGTTCGACTCTACCTCGGCTGGGAGACTAAGCTTCCTAAGCCTAATAGGATAGACAGGCGAGGGGACTTGGCCGGAATTTGAGTGTAAATCTTGGCAGGACGTTCGACCTTACCTCGGCATGGAGACTAAGCTTCCTAAGCCTAGTAGGAGAGTCAGGCAAGGGGACTTGGCCGGAGCGCATGTGTAAGGCTCGGCAGGACGTTCGACCTTACCTCGGCAGGGAGACCAAGCTTACTAAGCCTAGTAGGAGAGTCAGGCGAAGGGACTTGGCCGGAGTTCGAGTGTAAAGCTCAGCAGAATGTTCGACCTTACCTCGGCAGGGAGACCAAGCTTCCTAAGCCTAGTAGGAGAGTCAGGCAAAAGGACTCGGCCAAAGCTCATGTGTAAGGCTCACCCGGACGTTCGACCTTACCTCGGCAGGGAGACCAAGCTTCCTAAGCCTAGAAGGAGTCACGCGAAGGGACTTGGCCCGATTTCAAATGTAAGGTTCGGCAGAACGTTCGACCTTACCTTGGCAGGGAGACCAAGTTTCTCAAGCCGAGTAGGAGTCAGGCGAAGGGAATTGGCCAGGGTTCGAGTGTAAGGCTCGGCAGGACATTCGAACTTACCTCGGCAGGGAGACTGAGCTTCCTAAGCCTAGTAGGGTACACAGGCGAGCAGACTTGGTCGGAGTTCGAGTGTAAAGCTCGGCAGGACGTTCGACCTTACCTCGGCAGGGAGACCAAGCTTCCTAAGCCTAATAGGATAGACAGGCGTGGGGACTTGTCCGGAGCTCATGTGTAAGGCTCGGCAGGTCTTTCGACCTTACCTCGGCAGGGAGACCAAGTTTCTGAAGCCGAGTAGGAATCAGGCGAAGGGACTTGGCCGGAGTTCGAGTGTAAGGCTCGGCAGGACGTTCAACCTTACCTCGGCTGGGAGACCAAGTTTCTAAAGCCGAGTAGGAGTCAGGCAAAGGGACTTGGCCGGGGCTCGAGTGTAAGGCTCAGCATAACGTTCGAACTTATCTCGGCAGGGAGACTGAGCTTCCTAAGCCTAGTAGGAGACTCAGGCGAAGGGACTTGGCCGGGGTTCGAGTGTAAGGCTCGGCAGGACGTTTGACCTTACCTCGGCAGGCGGACCAAGCTTCCTAAGCCTAGTAGGAGAGTCAGGCGAAGGGACTTGGCCGTAGCTCATGTGTAAGGCTCGGCAGGACGTTCGACCTTACCTCGGCAGGGAGACCAAGCTTCCTAAGGCTAGTAGGAGAGTCAGGCGAAGGGACTTGGCCGGAGCTCATGTGTAAGGCTCGGCAGGACGTTCGACATTACCTCGGCAGGGAGACCAAGCTTCCTAAACCTAGTAGGAGAGTCAGGGAAAAGGACTTGGCCGAAGCTCGAGCGTAAGGCTCGGCAGGTCGTTCGACCTTACCTCGGCACGGAGACCAAGCTTCTTAAGCCTAGTAGGAGTCATGCGGAGGGACTTGGCCGGAGTTCGAGTGTAAGTCTTGGCAAGACGTTTGACCTTACCTTGGCAGGGAGACCAAGCTTCCTAAGCCAAATAGGTGAGTCAGGCGGAGGGACTTGGCCGGGGTTCGAGTCTAAGGCTCGGCAGGATGTTCGACCTTACCTCGGCAGGGAGACTAAGCTTCCTAAGCCTAGTAGGGTACACAGGCAAGCAGACTTGGTCGGAGTTCGAGTGTAAAGCTCGGCAGGACGTTCGACCTTACCTCGGCAGGGAGACCAAGTTTCTTAAGCCGAGTAGGAATCAGGTGAAGGGACTTGGCCGGAGTTCGAGTGTAAGGCTCGGCAGGACGTTCGACCTTACCTCGGCAGGGAGACCAAGCTTCCTAAGCCTAGTAGGAGAGTCAGGAAAAAGGACTCGGCCAAAGCTCATGTGTAAGGCTCACCCGAACGTTCGACCTTACCTCGGCAGGGAGACCAAGCTTCCTAAGCCTAGAAGGAGTCACGCGAAGGGACTTGGCCCGATTTCAAATGTAAGGTTCGGCAGAACGTTCGACCTTACCTTGGGAGGGAGACCAAGTTTCTTAAGCCGAGTAGGAGTCAGGCGAAGGGAATTGGCCAGGGTTCGAGTGTAAGGCTCGGCAGGACATTCGAACTTACCTCGGCAGGGAGACTGAGCTTCCTAAGCCTAGTAAAAGAGTCAGGCGAGGGGACTTGGTCGGAGTTCGAGTGTAAAGCCTGGCAGGATGTTCGACCTTACCTCGGCAGGGAGACCAAGCTTCCTAAGCCTAATAGGATAGTCAGGTGAGGGGAGTTGGCCGGAGTTCGAGTGTAAGTCTTGGCAAGATGTTTGACCTTACCTTGGCAGGGAGACCAAGCTTCCTAAGCCAAATAGGTGAGTCAGGCGGAGGGACTTGGCCCGATTTCAAATGTAAGGTTCGGCAGAACGTTCGACCTTACCTTGGCAGGGAGACCAAGTTTCTTAAGCCGAGTAGGAATCAGGCGAAGGGACTTGGCCGGAGTTCGAGTGAAAGGCTCGGCAGGACGTTCAACCTTACCTCGGCTGGGAGACCAAGTTTCTTAAGCCGAGTAGGAGTCAGGCAAAGGGACTTGGCCGGGGCTCCAGTGTAAGGCTCAGCATAACGTTCGAACTTATCTCGGCAGGGAGACTGAGCTTCCTAAGCCTAGTAGGAGACACAGGCGAGGGGACTTGGCCGGGGTTCGAGTGTAAGGCTCGGCAGGACGTTTGACCTTACCTCGGCAGGGAGACCAAGCTTCCTAAGCCTAGTAGGAGAGTCAGGCAAGGGGACTTGGCCGAAGCTCATGTTTAAGGCTCGGCAGGACGTTCGACCTTACCTCGGCAGGGAGACCATGCTTCCTAAGCCTAGTAGGAGTCACGCGAAGGGCCTTGGCCCGAGTTCGAGTGTAAAGCTCAGCAGAGTGTTCGACCTTACCTCGGCAGGGAGACCAAGCTTCCCAAGCCGAGTAGGACTCAGGCGAAGGGACTTGGCCGGAGTTCAAGTGTAAGGCTCGGCAGGACGTTCGGCCTTACCTCGGCAGGCGGACCAAGCTTCCTAAGCCTAGTAGGAGAGTCAGGGGAAGGGACTAGGTCAGAGTTCGAGTGTAAGGCTCGGCAGGACGTTTGCCCTTACCTCGACAGGGAGACCAAGCTTCATAAGCCTAGTATGAGAGTCAGGAAAAAGGACTTGGCCGGAGCTCATGTGTAAGGCACAGCCGGACGTTCGACTTTTCCTCGGCAGGGAGACCAAGCTTCCTAAGCCTAGTAGGAGTCATGCGAAGGGACTTGGCCCGAGTTCGAGTGTAATGCTCGGCAGAACGTTCGACCTTACCTCGGCAGAAAGACTAAGTTTCTTAAGCCGAGTAGGAGTCAGGCGAAGGGACTTGGCCGGGGTTCGAGTGTAAGGCTCAGCATAAAGTTCGAACTTACCTCGGCAGGGAGACTGAGTTTCCTAAGCCTAGTAGGAGACTCAGGCGAGGGGACTTGGTCGGAGTTCGAATGTAAGGCTCGGCAGGACGTTCGACCTTACCTCGGCAGGGAGACCAAGCTTCCTAAGCCTAGTAGGAGAGTCAGGCGAAGGGACTTGGCCGGAGCTCATGTGTAAGGCTCGGCAGGACGTTCGAACTTATCTCGGCAGGGAGACCAAGCTTCCTAAGCCTAGTAGGAGAGTCAGGCAAAAGGATTTGGCCGAAGCTCGAGCGTAAGGCTCGGCAGGTCGTTTGACCTTACCTCGGCACGGAGACCAAGCTTCTTAAGCCTAGTAGGAGTCAGGCGGAGGGACTTGGCCCGAGTTCGAGTGTAAGGCTCGGCACGACGTTCGGCCTTACCTCAGCAGGGAGACCAAGCTTCCTACGACGAGTAGGAGTCAGGCGAAGGGACTTGTCCGGGGTTCGAGTCTAAGGCTCGGCAGGATGTTCGACCTTACCTCGGCATGGAGACTAAGCTTCCTAAGCCTAGTAGGAGAGTCAGGCAAGGGGACTTGGCCGGAGCGCATGTGTAAGGCTCGGCAGGACGTTCGACCTTACCTCGGCAGGGAGACCAAGCTTACTAAGCCTAGTAGGAGAGTCAGGCGAAGGGACTTGGCCGGAGTTCGAGTGTAAAGCTCAGCAGAATGTTCGACCTTACCTCGGCAGGGAGACCAAGCTTCCTAAGCCTAGTAGGAGAGTCAGGCAAAAGGACTCGGCCAAAGCTCATGTGTAAGGCTCACCCGGACGTTCGACCTTACCTCGGCAGGGAGACCAAGCTTCCTAAGCCTAGAAGGAGTCACGCGAAGGGACTTGGCCCGATTTCAAATGTAAGGTTCGGCAGAACGTTCGACCTTACCTTGGCAGGGAGACCATGTTTCTTAAGCCGAGTAGGAGTCAGGCGAAGGGAATTGGCCAGGGTTCGAGTGTAAGGCTCGGCAGGACATTCGAACTTACCTCGGCAGGGAGACTGAGCTTCCTAAGCCTAGTAGGAGAGTCAGGCGAGGGGACTTGGTCGGAGTTCGAGTGTAAAGCCCGGCAGGATGTTCGACCTTACCTCGGCAGGGAGACCAAGCTTCCTAAGCCTAATAGGATAGTCAGGTGAGGGGACTTGGCCGGGGTTCGAGTCTAAGACTCGGCAGGATGTTCGACCTTACCTCGGCAGGGAGACTAAGCTTCCTAAGCCTAGTAGGGTACACAGGCGAGCAGACTTGGTCGGAATTCGAGTGTAAAGCTCGGCAGGACGTTCGACCTTACCTCGGCAGGGAGACCAAGCTTCCTAAGCCTAATAGGATAGACAGGCGTGGGGACTTGGCCGGAGCTCATGTGTATGACTCGGCAGGTCTTTCGACCTTACCTCGGCAGGGAGACCAAGTTTCTGAAGCCGAGTAGGAATCAGGCGAAGGGACTTGGCCGGAGTTCGAGTGTAAGGCTCGGCAGGACGTTCTACCTTACCTCGGCAGGGAGACCAAGGTTACTAAGCCTAGTAGGAGTCACGCGAAGGGACTTGGCCCGAGTTCGAGTGTAAAGCTCAGCAGAATGTTCGACCTTACCTCGGCAGGGAGACCAAGCTTCCTAAGCCGAGTAGGAGTCAGGCGAAGGGACCTGGCCGGGGTTCAAGTGTAAGGCTCGGCAGGACGTTCGGCCTTACCTCGGCAGGGAGACCGAGCTTCCTAAGCCTAGTAGGAGACTCAGGCGAAGGGACTTGGCCAGAGTTCGAATGTAAGGCTCGGCAGGACGTTTGACCTTATCTCGGCAGGGAGACCAAGCTTCCTAAGCCTAATAGGAGAGTCAGGCAAAAGGACTCAGCCAAAGCTCATGTGTAAGGCTCACCCAGACGTTCGACCTTACCTCGGCAGGGAGACCAAGCTTCCTAAGCCTAGAAGGAGTCACGCGAAGGGACTTGGCCCGATTTCAAATGTAAGGTTCGGCAGAACGTTCGACCTTACCTTGGCAGGGAGACCAAGTTTCTTAAGCCGAGTAGGAGTCAGGCAAAGGGACTTGGCCGTGGCTCGAGTGTAAGGCTCAGCATAACGTTCGAACTTATCTCGGCAGGGAGACTGAGCTTCCTAAGCCTAGTAGGAGAGTCAGGCGAGGGGACTTGGTCGGAGTTCGAGTGAAAAGCCCAGCAGGATGTTCGACCTTACCTCGGCAGGGAGACCAAGCTTCCTAAGCCTAATAGGATAGTCAGCTGAAGGGACTTGGCCGGGATTCGAGTCTAAGGCTCGGCAGGATGTTCGGCCTTACCTCGGCAGGGAGACTAAGCTTCCTAAGCCTAGTAGGGTACACAGGCGAGCAGACTTGGTCGGAGTTCGAGTGTAAAGCTCGGCAGGACGTTCGACCTTACCTCGGCAGGGAGACCAAGCTTCCTAAGCCGAGTAGGAGAGTCAGGCGAAGGGACTTGGCCGGAGTTCGAGTGTAAGGCTCGGCAGGACGTTCAACCTTACCTCGGCTGGGAGACCAAGTTTCTTAAGCCGAGTAGGAGTCAGGCAAAGAGACTTGGCCGTGGCTCGAGTGTAAGGCTCAGCATAACGTTCGAACTTATCTCGGCAGGGAGACTGAGCTTCCTAAGCCTAGTAGGAGACTCAGGCGAGGGGACTTGGCCGGGGTTCGAGTGTAAGGCTCGGCAGGACGTTTGACCTTACCTCGGCAGGCGGACCAAGCTTCCTAAGCCTAGTAGGAGAGTCAGGCGGAGGGACTTGGCCGGAGCTCATGTGTAAGACTCGGCAGGACGTTCGACATTACCTCGGCAGGGAGACCAAGCTTCCTAAGCCTAGTAGGAGAGTCAGGCAAAAGGACTTGGCCGAAGCTCGAGCGTAAGGCTCGGCAGGTCGTTCGACTTTACCTCGGCACGGAGACCAAGGTTCCTAAGCCTAGTAGGAGTCAGGCGGAGGGACTTGGCCCGAGTTCGAGTGTAAGGCTCGGCAGGACGTTCGGCCTTACCTCAGCAGGGAGACCAAGCTTCCTACGACGAGTAGGATTCAGGCGAAGGGACTTGTCCCCGGTTCGAGTCTAAGGCTCTTCAGGATGTTCGACTCTACCTCGGCTGGGAGACTAAGCTTCCTAAGCCTAATAGGATAGACAGGCGAGGGGACTTGGCCGGAATTTGAGTGTAAATCTTGGCAGGACGTTCAACCTTACCTCGGCATGGAGACTAAGCTTCCTAAGCCAAGTAGGAGAGTCAGGCAAAGGGACTTGGCCGGAGCTCATGTGTAAGGCTCGGCAAAACGTTCGACCTTACCTCGGCAGGGAGACCAAGCTTACTAAGCCTAGTAGGAGTCACGTGAAGGGACTTGGCCCGAGTTCGAGTGTAAAGCTCAGCAGAATGTTCGACCTTACCTCGGCAGGGAGACCAAGCTTCCTATGCCGAGTAGGAGTCAGGCGAAGGGACCTGGCCGGGGTTCAAGTGTAAGGCTCGGCAGGACGTTCGGCCTTACCTCGGCAGGGAGACCGAGCTTCCTAAGCCTAGTAGGAGACTCAGCCGAAGGGACTTGGCCAGAGTTCGAATGTAAGGCTCGGCAGGACGTTTGACCTTATCTCGGCAGGGAGACCAAGCTTCCTAAGCCTAGTAGGAGAGTCAGGCAAAAGGACTCGGCCAAAGCTCATGTGTAAGGCTCACCCAGACGTTCGACCTTACCTCGGCAGGGAGACCAAGCTTCCTAAGCCTAGAAGGAGTCACGCGAAGGGACTTGGCCCGATTTCAAATGTAAGGTTCGGCAGAACGTTCGACCTTACCTTGGCAGGGAGACCAAGTTTCTTAAGCCGAGTAGGAGTCAGGCGAAGGGAATTGGCCAGGGTTCGAGTGTAAGGCTCGGCAGGACATTTGAACTTACCTCGGCAGGGAGACTGAGCTTCCTAAGCCTAGTAGGAGAGTCAGGCGAGGGGACTTGGTCGGAGTTCGAGTGTAAAGCCCGGCAGGATGTTCGACCTTACCTCGGCAGGGAGACCAAGCTTCCTAAGCCTAATAGGATAGTCAGGTGAGGGGACTTGGCCGGAGTTCGAGTGTAAGTCTTGGCAAGATGTTTGACCTTACCTTGGCAGGGAGACCAAGCTTCCTAAGCCAAATAGGTGAGTCAGGCGGAGGGACTTGGCCGGGGTTCGAGTCTAAGGCTCGGCAGGATGTTCGACCTTACCTCGGCAGGGAGACTAAGCTTCCTAAGCCTAGTAGGGTACACAGGCGAGCAGACTTGGTCGGAGTTCGAGTGTAAAGCTCGGCAGGACGTTCGACCTTACCTCGGCAGGGAGACCAAGTTTCTTAAGCCGAGTAGGAATCAGGTGAAGGGACTTGGCCGGAGTTCGAGTGTAAGGCTCGGCAGGTCTTTCGACCTTACCTCGGCAGGGAGACCAAGTTTCTGAAGCCGAGTAGGAATCAGGCGAAGGGACTTGGCCGGAGTTCGAGTGTAAGGCTCGGCAGGACGTTCAACCTTACCTCGGCTGGGAGACCAAGTTTCTAAAGCCGAGTAGGAGTCAGGCAAAGGGACTTGGCCGGGGCTCGAGTGTAAGGCTCAGCATAACGTTCGAACTTATCTCGGCAGGGAGACTGAGCTTCCTAAGCCTAGTAGGAGAGTCAGGCGAAGGGACTTGGCCGGGGTTCGAGTGTAAGGCTCGGCAGGACGTTTGACCTGACCTCGGCAGGGAGACCAAGCTTCCTAAGCCTAGTAGGAGAGTCAGGCGAAGGGACTTGGCCGGAGCTCATGTGTAAGGCTCGGCAGGACGTTCGACATTACCTCGGCAGGGAGACCAAGCTTCCTAAGCCTAGTATGAGAGTCAGGAAAAAGGACTTGGCCGGAGCTCATGTGTAAGGCTCAGCCGGACGTTCTACCTTACCTCGGCAGGGAGACCAAGCTTCCTAAGCCTAGTAGGAGTCATGCGAAGGGACTTGGCCCGAGTTCGAGTGTAATGCTCGGCAGAACGTTCGACCTTACCTCGGCAGGGAGACTAAGTTTCCTAAACCTAGTAGGAAAGTCAGGCGAGGGGACTTGGTCGGAGTTCGAATGTAAGGCTCGGCAGGACGTTCGACCTTACCTCGGCAGGGAGACCAAGCTTCCTAAGCCTAGTAGGAGAGTCAGGCGAAGGGACTTGGCCGGAGCTCATGTGTAAGGCTCGGCAGGACGTTCGACATTACCTCGGCAGGGAGACCAAGCTTCCTAAGCCTAGTAGGAGAGTCAGGGAAAAGAACTTGGCCGAAGCTCGAGCGTAAGGCTCGGCAGGTCGTTCGACCTTACCTCGGCACGGAGACCAAGCTTCTTAAGCCTAGTAGGAGTCATGCGGAGGGACTTGGCCCGAGTTCGAGTGCAAGGCTCGGCAGGACGTTCGGCCTTACCTCAGCAGGGATACCAAGCTTCCTAAGCCTAATAGGATAGTCAGGTGAGGGGACTTGGCCGGAGTTCGAGTCTAAGGCTCGGCAGGATGTTCGACTCTACCTCGGCTGGGGGACTAAGCTTCCTAAGCCTAATAGGATAGACAGGCGAGGGGACTTGGCCGGAATTTGAGTGTAAATCTTGGCAGGACGTTCGACCTTACCTCGGCATGGAGACTAAGCTTCCTAAGCCTAGTAGGAGAGTCAGGCAAGGGGACTTGGCCGGAGCGCATGTGTAAGGCTCGGCAGGACGTTCGACCTTACCTCGGCAGGGAGACCAAGCTTACTAAGCCTAGTAGGAGAGTCAGGCGAAGGGACTTGGCCGGAGTTCGAGTGTAAAGCTCAGCAGAATGTTCGACCTTACCTCGGCAGGGAGACCAAGCTTCCTAAGCCTAGTAGGAGAGTCAGGCAAAAGGACTCGGCCAAAGCTCATGTGTAAGGCTCACCCGGACGTTCGACCTTACCTCGGCAGGGAGACCAAGCTTCCTAAGCCTAGAAGGAGTCACGCGAAGGGACTTGGCCCGATTTCAAATGTAAGGTTCGGCAGAACGTTCGACCTTACCTTGGCAGGGAGACCAAGTTTCTCAAGCCGAGTAGGAGTCAGGCGAAGGGAATTGGCCAGGGTTCGAGTGTAAGGCTCGGCAGGACATTCGAACTTACCTCGGCAGGGAGACTGAGCTTCCTAAGCCTAGTAGGGTACACCGGCGAGCAGACTTGGTCGGAGTTCGAGTGTAAAGCTCGGCAGGACGTTCGACCTTACCTCGGCAGGGAGACCAAGCTTCCTAAGCCTAATAGGATAGACAGGCGTGGGGACTTGTCCGGAGCTCATGTGTAAGGCTCGGCAGGTCTTTCGACCTTACCTCGGCAGGGAGACCAAGTTTCTGAAGCCGAGTAGGAATCAGGCGAAGGGACTTGGCCGGAGTTCGAGTGTAAGGCTCGGCAGGACGTTCAACCTTACCTCGGCTGGGAGACCAAGTTTCTAAAGCCGAGTAGGAGTCAGGCAAAGGGACTTGGCCGGGGCTCGAGTGTAAGGCTCAGCATAACGTTCGAACTTATCTCGGCAGGGAGACTGAGCTTCCTAAGCCTAGTAGGAGACTCAGGCGAAGGGACTTGGCCGGGGTTCGAGTGTAAGGCTCGGCAGGACGTTTGACCTTACCTCGGCAGGCGGACCAAGCTTCCTAAGCCTAGTAGGAGAGTCAGGCGAAGGGACTTGGCCGTAGCTCATGTGTAAGGCTCGGCAGGACGTTCGACCTTACCTCGGCAGGGAGACCAAGCTTCCTAAGCCTAGTAGGAGAGTCAGGCGAAGGGACTTGGCCGGAGCTCATGTGTAAGGCTCGGCAGGACGTTCGACATTACCTCGGCAGGGAGACCAAGCTTCCTAAACCTAGTAGGAGAGTCAGGGAAAAGGACTTGGCCGAAGCTCGAGCGTAAGGCTCGGCAGGTCGTTCGACCTTACCTCGGCACGGAGACCAAGCTTCTTAAGCCTAGTAGGAGTCATGCGGAGGGACTTGGCCGGAGTTCGAGTGTAAGTCTTGGCAAGACGTTTGACCTTACCTTGGCAGGGAGACCAAGCTTCCTAAGCCAAATAGGTGAGTCAGGCGGAGGGACTTGGCCGGGGTTCGAGTCTAAGGCTCGGCAGGATGTTCGACCTTACCTCGGCAGGGAGACTAAGCTTCCTAAGCCTAGTAGGGTACACAGGCGAGCAGACTTGGTCGGAGTTCGAGTGTAAAGCTCGGCAGGACGTTCGACCTTACCTCGGCAGGGAGACCAAGTTTCTTAAGCCGAGTAGGAATCAGGTGAAGGGACTTGGCCGGAGTTCGAGTGTAAGGCTCGGCAGGACGTTCGACCTTACCTCGGCAGGGAGACCAAGCTTCCTAAGCCTAGTAGGAGAGTCAGGAAAAAGGACTCGGCCAAAGCTCATGTGTAAGGCTCACCCGAACGTTCGACCTTACCTCGGCAGGGAGACCAAGCTTCCTAAGCCTAGAAGGAGTCACGCGAAGGGACTTGGCCCGATTTCAAATGTAAGGTTCGGCAGAACGTTCGACCTTACCTTGGGAGGGAGACCAAGTTTCTTAAGCCGAGTAGGAGTCAGGCGAAGGGAATTGGCCAGGGTTCGAGTGTAAGGCTCGGCAGGACATTCGAACTTACCTCGGCAGGGAGACTGAGCTTCCTAAGCCTAGTAAAAGAGTCAGGCGAGGGGACTTGGTCGGAGTTCGAGTGTAAAGCCTGGCAAGATGTTCGACCTTACCTCGGCAGGGAGACCAAGCTTCCTAAGCCTAATAGGATAGTCAGGTGAGGGGAGTTGGCCGGAGTTCGAGTGTAAGTCTTGGCAAGATGTTTGACCTTACCTTGGCAGGGAGACCAAGCTTCCTAAGCCAAATAGGTGAGTCAGGCGGAGGGACTTGGCCCGATTTCAAATGTAAGGTTCGGCAGAACGTTCGACCTTACCTTGGCAGGGAGACCAAGTTTCTTAAGCCGAGTAGGAATCAGGCGAAGGGACTTGGCCGGAGTTCGAGTGAAAGGCTCGGCAGGACGTTCAACCTTACCTCGGCTGGGAGACCAAGTTTCTTAAGCCGAGTAGGAGTCAGGCAAAGGGACTTGGCCGGGGCTCGAGTGTAAGGCTAAGCATAACGTTCGAACTTATCTCGGCAGGGAGACTGAGCTTCCTAAGCCTAGTAGGAGACTCAGGCGAGGGGACTTGGCCGGGGTTCGAGTGTAAGGCTCGGCAGGACGTTTGACCTTACCTCGGCAGGGAGACCAAGCTTCCTAAGCCTAGTAGGAGAGTCAGGCAAGGGGACTTGGCCGAAGCTCATGTTTAAGGCTCGGCAGGACGTTCGACCTTACCTCGGCAGGGAGACCATGCTTCCTAAGCCTAGTAGGAGTCACGCGAAGGGCCTTGGCCCGAGTTCGAGTGTAAAGCTCAGCAGAGTGTTCGACCTTACCTCGGCAGGGAGACCAAGCTTCCTAAGCCGAGTAGGACTCAGGCGAAGGGACTTGGCCGGAGTTCAAGTGTAAGGCTCGGCAGGACGTTCGGCCTTACCTCGGCAGGCGGACCAAGCTTCCTAAGCCTAGTAGGAGAGTCAGGGGAAGGGACTAGGTCAGAGTTCGAGTGTAAGGCTCGGCAGGACGTTTGCCCTTACCTCGACAGGGAGACCAAGCTTCATAAGCCTAGTATGAGAGTCAGGAAAAAGGACTTGGCCGGAGCTCATGTGTAAGGCACAGCCGGACGTTCGACTTTTCCTCGGCAGGGAGACCAAGCTTCCTAAGCCTAGTAGGAGTCATGCGAAGGGACTTGGCCCGAGTTCGAGTGTAATGCTCGGCAGAACGTTCGACCTTACCTCGGCAGAAAGACTAAGTTTCTTAAGCCGAGTAGGAGTCAGGCGAAGGGACTTGGCCGGGGTTCGAGTGTAAGGCTCAGCATAAAGTTCGAACTTACCTCGGCAGGGAGACTGAGTTTCCTAAGCCTAGTAGGAGACTCAGGCGAGGGGACTTGGTCGGAGTTCGAATGTAAGGCTCGGCAGGACGTTCGACCTTACCTCGGCAGGGAGACCAAGCTTCCTAAGCCTAGTAGGAGAGTCAGGCGAAGGGACTTGGCCGGAGCTCATGTGTAAGGCTCGGCAGGACGTTCGAACTTATCTCGGCAGGGAGACCAAGCTTCCTAAGCCTAGTAGGAGAGTCAGGCAAAAGGATTTGGCCGAAGCTCGAGCGTAAGGCTCGGCAGGTCGTTTGACCTTACCTCGGCACGGAGACCAAGCTTCTTAAGCCTAGTAGGAGTCAGGCGGAGGGACTTGGCCCGAGTTCGAGTGTAAGGCTCGGCAGGACGTTCGGCCTTACCTCAGCAGGGAGACCAAGCTTCCTACGACGAGTAGGAGTCAGGCGAAGGGACTTGTCCGGGGTTCGAGTCTAAGGCTCGGCAGGATGTTCGACCTTACCTCGGCATGGAGACTAAGCTTCCTAAGCCTAGTAGGAGAGTCAGGCAAGGGGACTTGGCCGGAGCGCATGTGTAAGGCTCGGCAGGACGTTCGACCTTACCTCGGCAGGGAGACCAAGCTTACTAAGCCTAGTAGGAGAGTCAGGCGAAGGGACTTGGCCGGAGTTCGAGTGTAAAGCTCAGCAGAATGTTCGACCTTACCTCGGCAGGGAGACCAAGCTTCCTAAGCCTAGTAGGAGAGTCAGGCAAAAGGACTCGGCCAAAGCTCATGTGTAAGGCTCACCCGGACGTTCGCCCTTACCTCGGCAGGGAGACCAAGCTTCCTAAGCCTAGAAGGAATCGCGCGAAGGGACTTGGCCCGATTTCAAATGTAAGGTTCGGCAGAACGTTCGACCTTACCTTGGCAGGGAGACCATGTTTCTTAAGCCGAGTAGGAGTCAGGCGAAGGGAATTGGCCAGGGTTCGAGTGTAAGGCTCGGCAGGACATTCGAACTTACCTCGGCAGGGAGACTGAGCTTCCTAAGCCTAGTAGGAGAGTCAGGCGAGGGGACTTGGTCGGAGTTCGAGTGTAAAGCCCGGCAGGATGTTCGACCTTACCTCGGCAGGGAGACCAAGCTTCCTAAGCCTAATAGGATAGTCAGGTGAGGGGACTTGGCCCGAGTTCGAGTGTAAGTCTTGGCAAGATGTTTGACCTTACCTTGGCAGGGAGACCAAGGTTCCTAAGCCAAATAGGTGAGTCAGGCGGAGGGACTTGGCCGGGGTTCGAGTCTAAGGCTCGGCAGGATGTTCGACCATACCTCGGCAGGGAGACTAAGCTTCCTAAGCCTAGTAGGGTACACAGGCGAGCAGACTTGGTCGGAGTTCGAGTGTAAAGCTCGGCAGGACGTTCGACCTTACCTCGGCAGGGAGACCAAGCTTCCTAAGCCTAATAGGATAGACAGGCGTGGGGACTTGTCCGGAGCTCATGTGTAAGGCTCGGCAGGTCTTTCGACCTTACCTCGGCAGGGACACCAAGTTTCTGAAGCCGAGTAGGAATCAGGCGAAGGGACTTGGCCGGAGTTCGAGTGTAAGGCTCGGCAGGACGTTCAACCTTACCTCGGCTGGGAGACCAAGTTTCTTAAGCCGAGTAGGAGTCAGGCAAAGGGACTTGGCCGTGGCTCGAGTGTAAGGCTCGGCAGGACGTTTGACCTTACCTCGGCACGGAGACCAAGCTTCTTAAGCCTAGTAGGAGTCAGGCGGAGGGACTTGGCCCGAGTTCGAGTGTAAGGCTCGGCAGGTCGTTCGGCCTTACCTCAGCAGGGAGACCAAGCTTCCTACGACGAGTAGGAGTCAGGTGAAGGGACTTGTCCGGGGTTCGAGTCTAAGGCTCGGCAGGATGTTCGACTCTACCTCGGCTGGGAGACTAAGCTTCCTAAGCCTAGTAGGGTACACAGGCAAGCAGACTTGGTCGGAGTTCGAGTGTAAAGCTCGGCAGGACGTTCGACCTTACCTCGGCAGGGAGACCAAGCTTCCTAAGCCTAATAGGATAGACAGGCGTGGGGACTTGTCCGGAGCTCATGTGTAAGGCTCGGCAGGTCTTTCGACCTTTCCTCGGCAGGGAGACCAAGTTTCTGAAGCCGAGTAGGAATCAGGCGAAGGGACTTGGCCGGAGTTCGAGTGTAAGGCTCGGCAGGAGGTTCAACCTTACCTCGGCTGGGAGACCAAGTTTCTTAAGCCGAGTAGGAGTCAGGCACAGGGACTTGGCCGGGGCTCGAGTGTAAGGCTCAGCATAACGTTCGAACTTATCTCGGCAGGGAGACTGAGCTTCCTAAGCCTAGTAGGAGACTCAGGCGAGAGGACTTGGCCGGAGCTCATGTGTAAGGCTCGGCAGGACGTTCTACCTTACCTCGGCAGGGAGACCAAGCTTCCTAAGCCTAGTAGGAGTCACGCGAAGGGACTTGGCCCGAGTTCGAGTGTAAAGCTCAGCAGAGTGTTCGACCTTACCTCGGCAGGGAGGCCAAGCTTCCTAAGCCTAATAGGATAGTCAGGTGAGGGGACTTGGCCGGATTTCGAGTGTAAGTCTTGGCAAGATGTTTGACCTTACCTTGGCAGGGAGACCAAGCTTCCTAAGCCAAATAGGTGAGTCAGGCGGAGGGACTTGGCCGGGGTTCGAGTCTAAGGCTCGGCAGGATGTTCGACCTTACCTCGGCAGGGAGACTAATCTTCCTAAGCCTAGTAGGGTACACAGGCGAGCAGACTTGGTCGGAGTTCGAGTGTAAAGCTCGGCAGGACGTTCGACCTTACCTCGGCAGGGAGACCAAGCTTCCTAAGCCTAATAGGATAGACAGGCGTGGGGACTTGTCCGGAGCTCATGTGTAAAGCTCGGCAGGACGTTCGACCTTACCTCGGCAGGGAGACCAAGTTTCTTAAGCCGAGTAGGAATCAGGCGAAGGGACTTGGCCGGAGTTCGAGTGTAAGGCTCGGCAGGACGTTCAACCTTACCTCGGCTGGGAGACCAAGTTTCTTAAGCCGAGTAGGAGTCAGGCAAAGGGACTTGGCCGGGGCTCGAGTGTAAGGCTCAGCATAACGTTCGAACTTATCTCGGCAGGGAGACTGAGCTTCCTAAGCCCAGTAGGAGATTCAGGCGAGGGGACTTGGCCGGGGTTCGAGTGTAAGGCTCGGCAGGACGTTTGACCTTACCTCGGCAGGGAGACCGAGCTTCCTAAGCCTAGTAGGAGAGTCAGGCGGAGGGACTTGGCCGAAGCTCGAGCGTAAGGCTCGGCAGGTCGTTCGACCTTACCTCGGCACGGAGACCAAGCTTCTTAAGCCTAGTAGGAGTCAGGCGGAGGGACTTGGCCCGAGTTCGAGTGTAAGGCTCGGCAGGACGTTTGGCCTTACCTCAGCAGGTAGACCAAGCTTCCTACGACGAGTAGGAGTCAGGCGAAGGGACTTGTCCGGGGTTCGAGTCTAAGGCTCGGCAGGATGTTCGACTCTACCTCGGCTGGGAGACTAAGCTTCCTAAGCCTAATAGGATAGACAGGCGAGGGGACTTGGCCGGAATTTGAGTGTAAATCTTGGCAGGACGTTCGACCTTACCTCGGTATGGAGACTAAGCTTCCTAAGCCAAGTAGGAGAGTCAGGCAAGGGGACTTGGCCGGAGCTCATGTGTAAGGCTCGGCAGGGCGTTCGACCTTACCTCGGCAGGGAGACCAAGCTTACTAAGCCTAGTAGGAGTCACGCGAAGGGACTTGGCCTGAGTTCGAGTGTAAAGCTCAGCAGAATGTTCGACCTTACCTCGGCAGGGAGACCAAGCTTCCTAAGCCGAGTAGGAGTCAGGCGAAGGGACCTGGCCGGGGTTCAAGTGTAAGGCTCGGCAGGACGTTCGGCCTTACCTCGGCAGGGAGACCGAGCTTCCTAAGCCTAGTAGGAGACTCAGGCGAAGGGACTTGGCCAGAGTTCGAATGTAAGGCTCGGCAGGACGTTTGACCTTATCTCGGCAGGGAGACCAAGCTTCCTAAGCCTAGTAGGAGAGTCAGGAAAAAGGACTCGGCCAAAGCTCATGTGTAAGGCTCACCCGGACGTTCGACCTAACCTCGGCAGGGAGACCAAGCTTCCTAAGCCTAGAAGGAGTCACGCGAAGGGACTTGGCCCGATTTCAAATGTAAGTTTCGGCAGAACGTTCGACCTTACCTTGGCAGGGAGACCAAGTTTTTTAAGCCGTGTAGGAGTCAGGCGAAGGGAATTGGCCAGGGTTCGAGTGTAAGGCTCGGCAGGACATTCGAACTTACCTCGGCTGGGAGACTGAGCTTCCTAAGCCTAGTAGGAGAGTCAGGCGAGGGGACTTGGTCGGAGTTCGAGTGTCAAGCCCGGCAGGATGTTCGACCTTACCTCGGCAGGGAGACCAAGCTTCCTAAGCCTAATAGGATAGTCAGGTGAGGGGACTTGGCCGGAGTTCGAGTGTAAGTCTTGGCAAGATGTTTGACCTTACCTTGGCAGGGAGAACAAGCTTCCTAAGCCAAATAGGTGAGTCAGGCGGAGGGACTTGGCCGGGGTTCGAGTCTAAGGCTCGGCAGGATGTTCGACCTTACCTCGGCAGGGAGACTAAGCTTCCTAAGCCTAGTAGGGTACACAGGCGAGCAGACTTGGTCGGAGTTCGAGTGTAAAGCTCGGCAGGACGTTCGACCTTACCTCGGCAGGGAGACCAAGTTTCTTAAGCCGAGTAGGAATCAGGCGAAGGGACTTGGCCGGGGTTCGAGTGTAAGGCTCGGCAGGACGTTCGGCCTTACCTCGGCAGGGAGACCGAGCTTCCTAAGCCTAATAGGAGAGTCAGGCGAAGGGACTTGGCCGGAGTTCGAGTGTAAGGCTCGGCAGGACGTTCAACCTTACCTCGGCTGGGAGACCAAGTTTCTTAAGCCGAGTAGGAGTCAGGCAAAGGGACTTGGCCGGGGCTCAAGTGTAAAGCTCAGCATAACGTTCGAACTTATCTCGGCTGGGAGACTGAGCTTCCTAAGCCAAGTATGAGACTCAGGCGAGGGGACTTGGCCGGGGTTCGAGTGTAAGGCTCGGCAGGACGTTTGACCTTACCTCGGAAGGGAGACCAAGCTTCCTAAGCCTAGTAGGAGAGTCAGGCAAGGGGACATGGCCGGAGCTCATGTGTAAGGCTCGGCAGGACGTTCGACATTACCTCGGCAGGGAGACCAAGCTTCCTAAGCCTAGTAGGAGAGTCAGGCAAAAGGACTTGGCCGAAGCTCGAGCGTAAGGCTCGGCAGGTCGTTCGACCTTACCTCGGCACGGAGACCAAGCTTCTTAAGCCTAGTAGGAGTCAGGCGGAGGGACTTGGCCCGAGTTCGAGTGTAAGGCTCGGCAGGACGTTCGGCCTTACCTCAGCAGGGAGACCAAGCTTCCTACGACGAGTAGGAGTCAGGCGAAGGGACTTGTCTGGGGTTCGAGTCTAAGGCTCGGCAGGATGTTCGACTCTACCTCGGCTGGGAGACTAAGCTTCCTAAGCCTAATAGCATAGACAGGTGAGGGGACTTGGCCGGAATTTGAGTGTAAATCTTGGCAGGACGTTCGACCTTACCTCGGCATGGAGACTAAGCTTCCTAAGCCTAGTAGGAGAGTCAGGCAAGGGGACATGGCCGGAGCTCATGTGTAAGGCTCAGCCGGACGTTCGACCTTTCCTCGGCAGGGAGACCAAGCTTCCTAAGCCTAGTAGGAGTCATGCGAAGGGACTTGGCCCGAGTTCGAGTGTAATGCTCGGCAGAACGTTCGACCTTACCTCGGCAGGGAGACTAAGTTTCTTAAGCCGAGTAGGAGTCAGGCGAAGGGACTTGGCCGGTGTTCGAGTGTAAGGCTCAGCATAACGTTCAAACTTACCTCGGCAGGGAGACTGAGTTTCCTAAGCCTAGTAGGAGACTCAGGCGAGGGGACTTGGTCGGAGTTCGAATGTAAGGCTCGGCAGGACGTTCGACCTTACCTCGGCAGGGAGACCAAGCTTCCTAAGCCTAGTAGGAGAGTCAGGCGAAGGGACTTGGCCGGAGCTCATGTGTAAGGCTCGGCAGGACGTTCGACATTACCTCGGCAGGGAGACCAAGCTTCCTAAGCCTAGTAGGAGAGTCAGGCAAAAGGACTTGGCCGAAGCTCGAGCGTAAGGCTCGGCAGGTCGTTCGACCTTACCTCGGCACGGAGACCAAGCTTCTTAAGCCTAGTAGGAGTCAGGCGGAGGGACTTGGCCCGAGTTCGAGTGTAAGGCTCGGCAGGACGTTCGGCCTTACCTCAGCAGGGAGACCAAGCTTCCTACGACGAGTAGGAGTCAGGCGAAGGGACTTGTCTGGGGTTCGAGTCTAAGGCTCGGCAGGATGTTCGACTCTACCTCGGCTGGGAGACTAAGCTTCCTAAGCCTAATAGCATAGACAGGTGAGGGGACTTGGCCGGAATTTGAGTGTAAATCTTGGCAGGACGTTCGACCTTACCTCGGCATGGAGACTAAGCTTCCTAAGCCTAGTAGGAGAGTCAGGCAAGGGGACTTGGCCGGAGCTCATGTGTAAGGCTCGGCAGGACGTTCGACCTTACCTCGGCAGGGAGACCAAGCTTCCTAAGCCTAGTAGGAGTCACGCGAAAGGACTTGGCCCGAGTTCGAGTGTAAAGCTCAGCAGAATGTTCGACCTTACCTTGGCAGGGAGACCAAGTTTCTTAAGCCGAGTAGGAGTCAGGCGAAGGGAATTGGCCAGGGTTCTAGTGTAAGGCTCGGCAGGACATTCGAACTTACCTCGGCTGGGAGACTGAGCTTCCTAAGCCTAGTAGGAGAGTCAGGCGAGGGGACTTGGTCGGAGTTCGAGTGTAAAGCCCGGCAGGATGTTCGACCTTACCTCGGCAGGGAGACCAATCTTCCTAAGCCTAATAGGATAGTCAGGTGAGAGGACTTGGCCGGATTTCGAGTGTAAGTCTTGGCAAGATGTGTGACCTTACCTTGGCAGGGAGAACAAGCTTCCTAAGCCAAATAGGTGAGGCAGGTGGAGGGACTTGGCCAGGGTTCGAGTCTAAGGCTCGGCAGGATGTTCGACCTTACCTCGGCAGGGAGACTAAGCTTCCTAAGCCTAGTAGGGTACACAGGCGAGCAGACTTGGTCGGAGTTCGAGTGTAAAGCTCGGCAGGACGTTCGACCTTACCTCGGCAGGGAGACCAAGCTTCCTAAGCCTAATAGGATAGACAGGCGTGGGGACTTGGCCGGAGTTCGAGTGTAAGGCTCGGCAGGACGTTCAACCTTACCTCGGCTGGGAGACCAAGTTTCTTAAGCCGAGTAGGAGTCAGGCAAAGGGACTTGGCCGGGGCTCAAGTGTAAAGCTCAGCATAACGTTCGAACTTATCTCGGCAGGGAGACTGAGCTTCCTAAGCCTAGTAGGAGACTCAGGCGAGGGGACTTGGCCGGGGTTCGAGTGTAAGGCTCGGCAGGACGTTTGACCTTACCTCGGCAGGGAGACCAAGCTTCCTAAGCCTAGTAGGAGAGTCAGGCAAGGGGACTTGGCCGGAGCTCATGAGTAAGGCTCAGCCGGACGTTCGACCTTTCCTCGGCAGGGAGACCAAGCTTCCTAAGCCTAGTAGGAGTCATGCGAAGGGACTTGGCCCGAGTTTGAGTGTAATGCTCGGCAGAACGTTCGACCTTACCTCGGCAGGGAGACTAAGTTTCTTAAGCCGAGTAGGAGTCAGGCGAAGGGACTTGGCCGGGGTTCGAGTGTAAGGCTCAGCATAACGTTCGAACTTACCTCGGCAGGGAGACTGAGTTTCCTAAGCCTAGTAGGAGACTCAGGCGAAGGGACTTGGTCAGATTTCGAATGTAAGGCTCGGCAGGACGTTCGACCTTACCTCGGCAGGGAGACCAAGCTTCCTAAGCCTAGTAGGAGAGTCAGGCGAAGGGGCTTGGCCGGAGCTCATGTGTAAGGCTCGGCAGGACGTTCGACATTACCTCGGCAGGGAGACCAAGCTTCCTAAGCCTAGTAGGAGAGTCAGGCAAAAGGACTTGGCCGAAGCTCGAGCGTAAGGCTCGGCAGGTCGTTCGACCTTACCTCGGCACGGAGACCAAGCTTCTTAAGCCTAGTAGGAGTCAGGCGGAGGGACTTGGCCCGAGTTCGAGTGTAAGGCTCGGCAGGACGTTCGGCCTTACCTCAGCAGGGAGACCAAGCTTCCTACGACGAGTAGGAGTCAGGCGAAGGGACTTGTCTGGGGTTCGAGTCTAAGGCTCGGCAGGATGTTCGACTCTACCTCGGCTGGGAGACTAAGCTTCCTAAGCCTAATAGGATAGACAGGTGAGGGGACTTGGCCGGAATTTGAGTGTAAATCTTGGCAGGACGTTCGACCTTACCTCGGCATGGAGACTAAGATTCCTAAGCCTAGTAGGAGAGTCAGGCAAGGGGACTTGGCCGGAGCTCATGTGTAAGGCTCGGCAGGACGTTCGACCTTACCTCGGCAGGGAGACCAAGCTTACTAAGCCTAGTAGGAGTCACGCGAAAGGACTTGGCCCGAGTTCGAGTGTAAAGCTCAGCAGAATGTTCGACCTTACCTTGGCAGGGAGACCAAGTTTCTTAAGCCGAGTAGGAGTCAGGCGAAGGGAATTGGCCAGGGTTCTAGTGTAAGGCTCGGCAGGACATTCGAACTTACCTCGGCTGGGAGACTGAGCTTCCTAAGCCTAGTAGGAGAGTCAGGCGAGGGGACTTGGTCGGAGTTCGAGTGTAAAGCCCGGCAGGATGTTCGACCTTACCTCGGCAGGGAGACCAATCTTCCTAAGCCTAATAGGATAGTCAGGTGAGGGGACTTGGCCGGATTTCGAGTGTAAGTCTTGGCAAGATGTTTGACCTTACCTTGGCAGGGAGAACAAGCTTCCTAAGCCAAATAGGTGAGGCAGGCGGAGGGACTTGGCCAGGGTTCGAGTCTAAGGCTCGGCAGGATGTTCGACCTTACCTCGGCAGGGAGACTAAGCTTCCTAAGCCTAGTAGGGTACACAGGCGAGCAGACTTGGTCGGAGTTCGAGTGTAAAGCTCGGCAGGACGTTCGACCTTACCTCGGCAGGGAGACCAAGCTTCCTAAGCCTAATAGGATAGACAGGCGTGGGGACTTGGCCGGAGTTCGAGTGTAAGGCTCGGCAGGACGTTCAACCTTACCTCGGCTGGGAGACCAAGTTTCTTAAGCCGAGTAGGAGTCAGGCAAAGGGACTTGGCCGGGGCTCAAGTGTAAAGCTCAGCATAACGTTCGAACTTATCTCGGCAGGGAGACTGAGCTTCCTAAGCCTAGTAGGAGACTCAGGCGAGGGGACTTGGCCGGGGTTCGAGTGTAAGGCTCGGCAGGACGTTTGACCTTACCTCGGCAGGGAGACCAAGCTTCCTAAGCCTAGTAGGAGTCATGCGAAGGGACTTGGCCCGAGTTTGAGTGTAATGCTCGGCAGAACGTTCGACCTTACCTCGGCAGGGAGACTAAGTTTCTTAAGCCGAGTAGGAGTCAGGCGAAGGGACTTGGCCGGGGTTCGAGTGTAAGGCTCAGCATAACGTTCGAACTTACCTCGGCAGGGAGACTGAGTTTCCTAAGCCTAGTAGGAGACTCAGGCGAGGGGACTTGGTCGGATTTCGAATGTAAGGCTCGGCAGGACGTTCGACCTTACCTCGGCAGGGAGACCAAGCTTCCTAAGCCTAGTAGGAGAGTCAGGCGAAGGGGCTTGGCCGGAGCTCATGTGTAAGGCTCGGCAGGACGTTCGACATTACCTCGGCAGGGAGACCAAGCTTCCTAAGCCTAGTAGGAGAGTCAGGCAAAAGGACTTGGCCGAAGCTCGAGCGTAAGGGTCGGCAGGTCGTTCGACCTTACCTCGGCACGGAGACCAAGCTTCTTAAGCCTAGTAGGAGTCAGGCGGAGGGACTTGGCTTGAGTTCGAGTGCAAGGCTCGGCAGGACGTTCGGCCTTACCTCAGCAGGGAGACCAAGCTTCCTAAGCCTAATAGGATAGTCAGGTGAGGGGACTTGGCCGGATTTCGAGTGTAAGTCTTGGCAAGATGTGTGACCTTACCTTGGCAGGGAGAACAAGCTTCCTAAGCCAAATAGGTGAGGCAGGTGGAGGGACTTGGCCAGGGTTCGAGTCTAAGGCTCGGCAGGATGTTCGACCTTACCTCGGCAGGGAGACTAAGCTTCCTAAGCCTAGTAGGGTACACAGGCGAGCAGACTTGGTCGGAGTTCGAGTGTAAAGCTCGGCAGGACGTTCGACCTTACCTCGGCAGGGAGACCAAGCTTCCTAAGCCTAATAGGATAGACAGGCGTGGGGACTTGGCCGGAGTTCAAGTGTAAGGCTCGGCAGGACGTTCAACCTTACCTCGGCTGGGAGACCAAGTTTCTTAAGCCGAGTAGGAGTCAGGCAAAGGGACTTGGCCGGGGCTCAAGTGTAAAGCTCAGCATAACGTTCGAACTTATCTCGGCAGGGAGACTGAGCTTCCTAAGCCTAGTAGGAGACTCAGGCGAGGGGACTTGGCCGGGGTTCGAGTGTAAGGCTCGGCAGGACGTTTGACCTTACCTCGGCAGGGAGACCAAGCTTCCTAAGCCTAGTAGGAGAGTCAGGCAAGGGGACTTGGCCGAAGCTCATGTTTAAGGCTCGGCAGGACGTTCGACCTTACCTCGGCAGGGAGACCATGCTTCCTAAGCCTAGTAGGAGTCACGCGAAGGGCCTTGGCCCGAGTTCGAGTGTAAAGCTCAGCAGAGTGTTCGACCTTACCTCGGCAGGGAGACCAAGCTTCCTAAGCCGAGTAGGACTCAGGCGAAGGGACTTGGCCGGAGTTCAAGTGTAAGGCTCGGCAGGACGTTCGGCCTTACCTCGGCAGGCGGACCAAGCTTCCTAAGCCTAGTAGGAGAGTCAGGGGAAGGGACTAGGTCAGAGTTCGAGTGTAAGGCTCGGCAGGACGTTTGCCCTTACCTCGACAGGGAGACCAAGCTTCATAAGCCTAGTATGAGAGTCAGGAAAAAGGACTTGGCCGGAGCTCATGTGTAAGGCACAGCCGGACGTTCGACTTTTCCTCGGCAGGGAGACCAAGCTTCCTAAGCCTAGTAGGAGTCATGCGAAGGGACTTGGCCCGAGTTCGAGTGTAATGCTCGGCAGAACGTTCGACCTTACCTCGGCAGAAAGACTAAGTTTCTTAAGCCGAGTAGGAGTCAGGCGAAGGGACTTGGCCGGGGTTCGAGTGTAAGGCTCAGCATAAAGTTCGAACTTACCTCGGCAGGGAGACTGAGTTTCCTAAGCCTAGTAGGAGACTCAGGCGAGGGGACTTGGTCGGAGTTCGAATGTAAGGCTCGGCAGGACGTTCGACCTTACCTCGGCAGGGAGACCAAGCTTCCTAAGCCTAGTAGGAGAGTCAGGCGAAGGGACTTGGCCGGAGCTCATGTGTAAGGCTCGGCAGGACGTTCGAACTTATCTCGGCAGGGAGACCAAGCTTCCTAAGCCTAGTAGGAGAGTCAGGCAAAAGGATTTGGCCGAAGCTCGAGCGTAAGGCTCGGCAGGTCGTTTGACCTTACCTCGGCACGGAGACCAAGCTTCTTAAGCCTAGTAGGAGTCAGGCGGAGGGACTTGGCCCGAGTTCGAGTGTAAGGCTCGGCAGGACGTTCGGCCTTACCTCAGCAGGGAGACCAAGCTTCCTACGACGAGTAGGAGTCAGGCGAAGGGACTTGTCCGGGGTTCGAGTCTAAGGCTCGGCAGGATGTTCGACCTTACCTCGGCATGGAGACTAAGCTTCCTAAGCCTAGTAGGAGAGTCAGGCAAGGGGACTTGGCCGGAGCGCATGTGTAAGGCTCGGCAGGACGTTCGACCTTACCTCGGCAGGGAGACCAAGCTTACTAAGCCTAGTAGGAGAGTCAGGCGAAGGGACTTGGCCGGAGTTCGAGTGTAAAGCTCAGCAGAATGTTCGACCTTACCTCGGCAGGGAGACCAAGCTTCCTAAGCCTAGTAGGAGAGTCAGGCAAAAGGACTCGGCCAAAGCTCATGTGTAAGGCTCACCCGGACGTTCGACCTTACCTCGGCAGGGAGACCAAGCTTCCTAAGCCTAGAAGGAGTCACGCGAAGGGACTTGGCCCGATTTCAAATGTAAGGTTCGGCAGAACGTTCGACCTTACCTTGGCAGGGAGACCATGTTTCTTAAGCCGAGTAGGAGTCAGGCGAAGGGAATTGGCCAGGGTTCGAGTGTAAGGCTCGGCAGGACATTCGAACTTACCTCGGCAGGGAGACTGAGCTTCCTAAGCCTAGTAGGAGAGTCAGGCGAGGGGACTTGGTCGGAGTTCGAGTGTAAAGCCCGGCAGGATGTTCGACCTTACCTCGGCAGGGAGACCAAGCTTCCTAAGCCTAATAGGATAGTCAGGTGAGGGGACTTGGCCCGAGTTCGAGTGTAAGTCTTGGCAAGATGTTTGACCTTACCTTGGCAGGGAGACCAAGGTTCCTAAGCCAAATAGGTGAGTCAGGCGGAGGGACTTGGCCGGGGTTCGAGTCTAAGGCTCGGCAGGATGTTCGACCATACCTCGGCAGGGAGACTAAGCTTCCTAAGCCTAGTAGGGTACACAGGCGAGCAGACTTGGTCGGAGTTCGAGTGTAAAGCTCGGCAGGACGTTCGACCTTACCTCGGCAGGGAGACCAAGCTTCCTAAGCCTAATAGGATAGACAGGCGTGGGGACTTGTCCGGAGCTCATGTGTAAGGCTCGGCAGGTCTTTCGACCTTACCTCGGCAGGGACACCAAGTTTCTGAAGCCGAGTAGGAATCAGGCGAAGGGACTTGGCCGGAGTTCGAGTGTAAGGCTCGGCAGGACGTTCAACCTTACCTCGGCTGGGAGACCAAGTTTCTTAAGCCGAGTAGGAGTCAGGCAAAGGGACTTGGCCGTGGCTCGAGTGTAAGGCTCGGCAGGACGTTTGACCTTACCTCGGCAGGGAGACCAAGCTTCCTAAGCCTAGTAGGAGAGTCAGGCAAGGGGACTTGGCCGAAGCTCATGTTTAAGGCTCGGCAGGACGTTCTACCTTACCTCTGCAGGGAGACCAAGCTTCCTAAGCCTAGTAGGAGTCACGCGAAGGGACTTGGCCCGAGTTCGAGTGTAAAGCTCAGCAGAGTGTTCGACCTTACCTCGGCAGGGAGGCCAAGCTTCCTAAGCCTAATCGGATAGTCAGGTGAGGGGACTTGGCCGGATTTCGAGTGTAAGTCTTGGCAAGATGTTTGACCTTACCTTGGCAGGGAGACCAAGCTTCCTAAGCCAAATAGGTGAGTCTGGCGGAGGGACTTGTCCGGGGTTCGAGTCTAAGGCTCGGCAGGATGTTCGACCTTACCTCGGCAGGGAGACTAAGGTTCCTAAGCCTAGTAGGGTACACAGGCGAGCAGACTTGGTCGGAGTTCGAGTGTAAAGCTCGGCAGGACGTTCGACCTTACCTCGGCAGGGAGACCAAGCTTCCTAAGCCTAATAGGATAGACAGGCGTGGGGACTTGTCCGGAGCTCATGTGTAAGGCTCGGCAGGACGTTCGACCTTACCTCGGCAGGGAGACCAAGTTTCTTAAGCCGAGTAGGAATCAGGCGAAGGGACTTGGCCGGAGTTCGAGTGTAAGGCTCGGCAGGACGTTCAACCTTACCTCGGCTGGGAGACCAAGTTTCTTAAGCCGAGTAGGAGTCAGGCAAAGGGACTTGGCCGGGGCTCGAGTGTAAGCCTCAGCATAACGTTCGAACTTATCTCGGCAGGGAGACTGAGCTTCCTAAGCCTAGTAGGAGACTCAGGCGAGGGGACTTGGCCGGGGTTCGAGGGTAAGGCTCGGCAGGATGTTTGACCTTACCTCGGCAGGGAGACCAAGCTTCCTAAGCCTAGTAGGAGAGTCAGGCGAAGGGACTTGGCCGAAGCTCGAGCGTAAGGCTCGGCAGGTCGTTCGACCTTACCTCGGCACGGAGACCAAGCTTCTTAAGCCTAGTAGGAGTCAGGCGGAGGGACTTGGCCCGAGTTCGAGTGTAAGGCTCGGCAGGTCGTTCGGCCTTACCTCAGCAGGGAGACCAAGCTTCCTACGACGAGTAGGAGTCAGGTGAAGGGACTTGTCCGGGGTTCGAGTCTAAGGCTCGGCAGGATGTTCGACTCTACCTCGGCTGGGAGACTAAGCTTCCTAAGCCTAGTAGGGTACACAGGCGAGCAGACTTGGTCGGAGTTCGAGTGTAAAGCTCGGCAGGACGTTCGACCTTACCTCGGCAGGGAGACCAAGCTTCCTAAGCCTAATAGGATAGACAGGCGTGGGGACTTGTCCGGAGCTCATGTGTAAGGCTCGGCAGGTCTTTCGACCTTTCCTCGGCAGGGAGACCAAGTTTCTGAAGCCGAGTAGGAATCAGGCGAAGGGACTTGGCCGGAGTTCGAGTGTAAGGCTCGGCAGGAGGTTCAACCTTACCTCGGCTGGGAGACCAAGTTTCTTAAGCCGAGTAGGAGTCAGGCACAGGGACTTGGCCGGGGCTCGAGTGTAAGGCTCAGCATAACGTTCGAACTTATCTCGGCAGGGAGACTGAGCTTCCTAAGCCTAGTAGGAGACTCAGGCGAGAGGACTTGGCCGGAGCTCATGTGTAAGGCTCGGCAGGACGTTCTACCTTACCTCGGCAGGGAGACCAAGCTTCCTAAGCCTAGTAGGAGTCACGCGAAGGGACTTGGCCCGAGTTCGAGTGTAAAGCTCAGCAGAGTGTTCGACCTTACCTCGGCAGGGAGGCCAAGCTTCCTAAGCCTAATAGGATAGTCAGGTGAGGGGACTTGGCCGGATTTCGAGTGTAAGTCTTGGCAAGATGTTTGACCTTACCTTGGCAGGGAGACCAAGCTTCCTAAGCCAAATAGGTGAGTCAGGCGGAGGGACTTGGCCGGGGTTCGAGTCTAAGGCTCGGCAGGATGTTCGACCTTACCTCGGCAGGGAGACTAATCTTCCTAAGCCTAGTAGGGTACACAGGCGAGCAGACTTGGTCGGAGTTCGAGTGTAAAGCTCGGCAGGACGTTCGACCTTACCTCGGCAGGGAGACCAAGCTTCCTAAGCCTAATAGGATAGACAGGCGTGGGGACTTGTCCGGAGCTCATGTGTAAAGCTCGGCAGGACGTTCGACCTTACCTCGGCAGGGAGACCAAGTTTCTTAAGCCGAGTAGGAATCAGGCGAAGGGACTTGGCCGGAGTTCGAGTGTAAGGCTCGGCAGGACGTTCAACCTTACCTCGGCTGGGAGACCAAGTTTCTTAAGCCGAGTAGGAGTCAGGCAAAGGGACTTGGCCGGGGCTCGAGTGTAAGGCTCAGCATAACGTTCGAACTTATCTCGGCAGGGAGACTGAGCTTCCTAAGCCCAGTAGGAGATTCAGGCGAGGGGACTTGGCCGGGGTTCGAGTGTAAGGCTCGGCAGGATGTTCGACTCTACCTCGGCTGGGAGACTAAGCTTCCTAAGCCTAATAGGATAGACAGGCGAGGGGACTTGGCCGGAATTTGAGTGTAAATCTTGGCAGGACGTTCGACCTTACCTCGGTATGGAGACTAAGCTTCCTAAGCCAAGTAGGAGAGTCAGGCAAGGGGACTTGGCCGGAGCTCATGTGTAAGGCTCGGCAGGGCGTTCGACCTTACCTCGGCAGGGAGACCAAGCTTACTAAGCCTAGTAGGAGTCACGCGAAGGGACTTGGCCTGAGTTCGAGTGTAAAGCTCAGCAGAATGTTCGACCTTACCTCGGCAGGGAGACCAAGCTTCCTAAGCCGAGTAGGAGTCAGGCGAAGGGACCTGGCCGGGGTTCAAGTGTAAGGCTCGGCAGGACGTTCGGCCTTACCTCGGCAGGGAGACCGAGCTTCCTAAGCCTAGTAGGAGACTCAGGCGAAGGGACTTGGCCAGAGTTCGAATGTAAGGCTCGGCAGGACGTTTGACCTTATCTCGACAGGGAGACCAAGCTTCCTAAGCCTAGTAGGAGAGTCAGGCAAAAGGACTCGGCCAAAGCTCATGTGTAAGGCTCACCCGGACGTTCGACCTAACCTCGGCAGGGAGACCAAGCTTCCTAAGCCTAGAAGGAGTCACGCGAAGGGACTTGGCCCGATTTCAAATGTAAGTTTCGGCAGAACGTTCGACCTTACCTTGGCAGGGAGACCAAGTTTTTTAAGCCGTGTAGGAGTCAGGCGAAGGGAATTGGCCAGGGTTCGAGTGTAAGGCTCGGCAGGACATTCGAACTTACCTCGGCTGGGAGACTGAGCTTCCTAAGCCTAGTAGGAGAGTCAGGCGAGGGGACTTGGTCGGAGTTCGAGTGTCAAGCCCGGCAGGATGTTCGACCTTACCTCGGCAGGGAGACCAAGCTTCCTAAGCCTAATAGGATAGTCAGGTGAGGGGACTTGGCCGGAGTTCGAGTGTAAGTCTTGGCAAGATGTTTGACCTTACCTTGGCAGGGAGACCAAGCTTCCTAAGCCAAATAGGTGAGTCAGGCGGAGGGACTTGGCCGGGGTTCGAGTCTAAGGCTCGGCAGGATGTTCGACCTTACCTCGGCAGGGAGACTAAGCTTCCTAAGCCTAGTAGGGTACACAGGCGAGCAGACTTGGTCGGAGTTCGAGTGTAAAGCTCGGCAGGACGTTCGACCTTACCTCGGCAGGGAGACCAAGTTTCTTAAGCCGAGTAGGAATCAGGCGAAGGGACTTGGCCGGGGTTCGAGTGTAAGGCTCGGCAGGACGTTCGGCCTTACCTCGGCAGGGAGACCGAGCTTCCTAAGCCTAGTAGGAGAGTCAGGCGAAGGGACTTGGCCGGAGTTCGAGTGTAAGGCTCGGCAGGACGTTCAACCTTACCTCGGCTGGGAGACCAAGTTTCTTAAGCCGAGTAGGAGTCAGGCAAAGGGACTTGGCCGGGGCTCAAGTGTAAAGCTCAGCATAACGTTCGAACTTATCTCGGCTGGGAGACTGAGCTTCCTAAGCCAAGTATGAGACTCAGGCGAGGGGACTTGGCCGGGGTTCGAGTGTAAGGCTCGGCAGGACGTTTGACCTTACCTCGGAAGGGAGACCAAGCTTCCTAAGCCTAGTAGGAGAGTCAGGCAAGGGGACATGGCCGGAGCTCATGTGTAAGGCTCGGCAGGACGTTCGACATTACCTCGGCAGGGAGACCAAGCTTCCTAAGCCTAGTAGGAGAGTCAGGCAAAAGGACTTGGCCGAAGCTCGAGCGTAAGGCTCGGCAGGTCGTTCGACCTTACCTCGGCACGGAGACCAAGCTTCTTAAGCCTAGTAGGAGTCAGGCGGAGGGACTTGGCCCGAGTTCGAGTGTAAGGCTCGGCAGGACGTTCGGCCTTACCTCAGCAGGGAGACCAAGCTTCCTACGACGAGTAGGAGTCAGGCGAAGGGACTTGTCTGGGGTTCGAGTCTAAGGCTCGGCAGGATGTTCGACTCTACCTCGGCTGGGAGACTAAGCTTCCTAAGCCTAATAGCATAGACAGGTGAGGGGACTTGGCCGGAATTTGAGTGTAAATCTTGGCAGGACGTTCGACCTTACCTCGGCATGGAGACTAAGCTTCCTAAGCCTAGTAGGAGAGTCAGGCAAGGGGACATGGCCGGAGCTCATGTGTAAGGCTCAGCCGGACGTTCGACCTTTCCTCGGCAGGGAGACCAAGCTTCCTAAGCCTAGTAGGAGTCATGCGAAGGGACTTGGCCCGAGTTCGAGTGTAATGCTCGGCAGAACGTTCGACCTTACCTCGGCAGGGAGACTAAGTTTCTTAAGCCGAGTAGGAGTCAGGCGAAGGGACTTGGCCGGTGTTCGAGTGTAAGGCTCAGCATAACGTTCAAACTTACCTCGGCAGGGAGACTGAGTTTCCTAAGCCTAGTAGGAGACTCAGGCGAGGGGACTTGGTCGGAGTTCGAATGTAAGGCTCGGCAGGACGTTCGACCTTACCTCGGCAGGGAGACCAAGCTTCCTAAGCCTAGTAGGAGAGTCAGGCGAAGGGACTTGGCCGGAGCTCATGTGTAAGGCTCGGCAGGACGTTCGACATTACCTCGGCAGGGAGACCAAGCTTCCTAAGCCTAGTAGGAGAGTCAGGCAAAAGGACTTGGCCGAAGCTCGAGCGTAAGGCTCGGCAGGTCGTTCGACCTTACCTCGGCACGGAGACCAAGCTTCTTAAGCCTAGTAGGAGTCAGGCGGAGGGACTTGGCCCGAGTTCGAGTGTAAGGCTCGGCAGGACGTTCGGCCTTACCTCAGCAGGGAGACCAAGCTTCCTACGACGAGTAGGAGTCAGGCGAAGGGACTTGTCTGGGGTTCGAGTCTAAGGCTCGGCAGGATGTTCGACTCTACCTCGGCTGGGAGACTAAGCTTCCTAAGCCTAATAGCATAGACAGGTGAGGGGACTTGGCCGGAATTTGAGTGTAAATCTTGGCAGGACGTTCGACCTTACCTCGGCATGGAGACTAAGCTTCCTAAGCCTAGTAGGAGAGTCAGGCAAGGGGACTTGGCCGGAGCTCATGTGTAAGGCTCGGCAGGACGTTCGACCTTACCTCGGCAGGGAGACCAAGCTTCCTAAGCCTAGTAGGAGTCACGCGAAAGGACTTGGCCCGAGTTCGAGTGTAAAGCTCAGCAGAATGTTCGACCTTACCTTGGCAGGGAGACCAAGTTTCTTAAGCCGAGTAGGAGTCAGGCGAAGGGAATTGGCCAGGGTTCTAGTGTAAGGCTCGGCAGGACATTCGAACTTACCTCGGCTGGGAGACTGAGCTTCCTAAGCCTAGTAGGAGAGTCAGGCGAGGGGACTTGGTCGGAGTTCGAGTGTAAAGCCCGGCAGGATGTTCGACCTTACCTCGGCAGGGAGACCAATCTTCCTAAGCCTAATAGGATAGTCAGGTGAGGGGACTTGGCCGGATTTCGAGTGTAAGTCTTGGCAAGATGTGTGACCTTACCTTGGCAGGGAGAACAAGCTTCCTAAGCCAAATAGGTGAGGCAGGTGGAGGGACTTGGCCAGGGTTCGAGTCTAAGGCTCGGCAGGATGTTCGACCTTACCTCGGCAGGGAGACTAAGCTTCCTAAGCCTAGTAGGGTACACAGGCGAGCAGACTTGGTCGGAGTTCGAGTGTAAAGCTCGGCAGGACGTTCGACCTTACCTCGGCAGGGAGACCAAGCTTCCTAAGCCTAATAGGATAGACAGGCGTGGGGACTTGGCCGGAGTTCGAGTGTAAGGCTCGGCAGGACGTTCAACCTTACCTCGGCTGGGAGACCAAGTTTCTTAAGCCGAGTAGGAGTCAGGCAAAGGGACTTGGCCGGGGCTCAAGTGTAAAGCTCAGCATAACGTTCGAACTTATCTCGGCAGGGAGACTGATCTTCCTAAGCCTAGTAGGAGACTCAGGCGAGGGGACTTGGCCGGGGTTCGAGTGTAAGGCTCGGCAGGACGTTTGACCTTACCTCGGCAGGGAGACCAAGCTTCCTAAGCCTAGTAGGAGAGTCAGGCAAGGGGACTTGGCCGGAGCTCATGAGTAAGGCTCAGCCGGACGTTCGACCTTTCCTCGGCAGGGAGACCAAGCTTCCTAAGCCTAGTAGGAGTCATGCGAAGGGACTTGGCCCGAGTTTGAGTGTAATGCTCGGCAGAACGTTCGACCTTACCTCGGCAGGGAGACTAAGTTTCTTAAGCCGAGTAGGAGTCAGGCGAAGGGACTTGGCCGGGGTTCGAGTGTAAGGCTCAGCATAACGTTCGAACTTACCTCGGCAGGGAGACTGAGTTTCCTAAGCCTAGTAGGAGACTCAGGCGAGGGGACTTGGTCAGATTTCGAATGTAAGGCTCGGCAGGACGTTCGACCTTACCTCGGCAGGGAGACAAAGCTTCCTAAGCCTAGTAGGAGAGTCAGGCGAAGGGGCTTGGCCGGAGCTCATGTGTAAGGCTCGGCAGGACGTTCGACATTACCTCGGCAGGGAGACCAATCTTCCTAAGCCTAGTAGGAGAGTCAGGCAAAAGGACTTGGCCGAAGCTCGAGCGTAAGGCTCGGCAGGTCGTTCGACCTTACCTCGGCACGGAGACCAAGCTTCTTAAGCCTAGTAGGAGTCAGGCGGAGGGACTTGGCCCGAGTTCGAGTGTAAGGCTCGGCAGGACGTTCGGCCTTACCTCAGCAGGGAGACCAAGCTTCCTACGACGAGTAGGAGTCAGGCGAAGGGACTTGTCTGGGGTTCGAGTCTAAGGCTCGGCAGGATGTTCGACTCTACCTCGGCTGGGAGACTAAGCTTCCTAAGCCTAATAGGATAGACAGGTGAGGGGACTTGGCCGGAATTTGAGTGTAAATCTTGGCAGGACGTTCGACCTTACCTCGGCATGGAGACTAAGATTCCTAAGCCTAGTAGGAGAGTCAGGCAAGGGGACTTGGCCGGAGCTCATGTGTAAGGCTCGGCAGGACGTTCGACCTTACCTCGGCAGGGAGACCAAGCTTACTAAGCCTAGTAGGAGTCACGCGAAAGGACTTGGCCCGAGTTCGAGTGTAAAGCTCAGCAGAATGTTCGACCTTACCTTGGCAGGGAGACCAAGTTTCTTAAGCCGAGTAGGAGTCAGGCGAAGGGAATTGGCCAGGGTTCTAGTGTAAGGCTCGGCAGGACATTCGAACTTACCTCGGCTGGGAGACTGAGCTTCCTAAGCCTAGTAGGAGAGTCAGGCGAGGGGACTTGGTCGGAGTTCGAGTGTAAAGCCCGGCAGGATGTTCGACCTTACCTCGGCAGGGAGACCAATCTTCCTAAGCCTAATAGGATAGTCAGGTGAGGGGACTTGGCCGGATTTCGAGTGTAAGTCTTGGCAAGATGTTTGACCTTACCTTGGCAGGGAGAACAAGCTTCCTAAGCCAAATAGGTGAGGCAGGCGGAGGGACTTGGCCAGGGTTCGAGTCTAAGGCTCGGCAGGATGTTCGACCTTACCTCGGCAGGGAGACTAAGCTTCCTAAGCCTAGTAGGGTACACAGGCGAGCAGACTTGGTCGGAGTTCGAGTGTAAAGCTCGGCAGGACGTTCGACCTTACCTCGGCAGGGAGACCAAGCTTCCTAAGCCTAATAGGATAGACAGGCGTGGGGACTTGGCCGGAGTTCGAGTGTAAGGCTCGGCAGGACGTTCAACCTTACCTCGGCTGGGAGACCAAGTTTCTTAAGCCGAGTAGGAGTCAGGCAAAGGGACTTGGCCGGGGCTCAAGTGTAAAGCTCAGCATAACGTTCGAACTTATCTCGGCAGGGAGACTGAGCTTCCTAAGCCTAGTAGGAGACTCAGGCGAGGGGACTTGGCCGGGGTTCGAGTGTAAGGCTCGGCAGGACGTTTGACCTTACCTCGGCAGGGAGACCAAGCTTCCTAAGCCTAGTAGGAGTCATGCGAAGGGACTTGGCCCGAGTTTGAGTGTAATGCTCGGCAGAACGTTCGACCTTACCTCGGCAGGGAGACTAAGTTTCTTAAGCCGAGTAGGAGTCAGGCGAAGGGACTTGGCCGGGGTTCGAGTGTAAGGCTCAGCATAACGTTCGAACTTACCTCGGCAGGGAGACTGAGTTTCCTAAGCCTAGTAGGAGACTCAGGCGAGGGGACTTGGTCGGATTTCGAATGTAAGGCTCGGCAGGACGTTCGACCTTACCTCGGCAGGGAGACCAAGCTTCCTAAGCCTAGTAGGAGAGTCAGGCGAAGGGGCTTGGCCGGAGCTCATGTGTAAGGCTCGGCAGGACGTTCGACATTACCTCGGCAGGGAGACCAAGCTTCCTAAGCCTAGTAGGAGAGTCAGGCAAAAGGACTTGGCCGAAGCTCGAGCGTAAGGGTCGGCAGGTCGTTCGACCTTACCTCGGCACGGAGACCAAGCTTCTTAAGCCTAGTAGGAGTCAGGCGGAGGGACTTGGCTTGAGTTCGAGTGCAAGGCTCGGCAGGACGTTCGGCCTTACCTCAGCAGGGAGACCAAGCTTCCTAAGCCTAATAGGATAGTCAGGTGAGGGGACTTGGCCTGATTTCGAGTGTAAGTCTTGGCAAGATGTGTGACCTTACCTTGGCAGGGAGAACAAGCTTCCTAAGCCAAATAGGTGAGGCAGGTGGAGGGACTTGGCCAGGGTTCGAGTCTAAGGCTCGGCAGGATGTTCGACCTTACCTCGGCAGGGAGACTAAGCTTCCTAAGCCTAGTAGGGTACACAGGCGAGCAGACTTGGTCGGAGTTCGAGTGTAAAGCTCGGCAGGACGTTCGACCTTACCTCGGCAGGGAGACCAAGCTTCCTAAGCCTAATAGGATAGACAGGCGTGGGGACTTGGCCGGAGTTCGAGTGTAAGGCTCGGCAGGACGTTCAACCTTACCTCGGCTGGGAGACCAAGTTTCTTAAGCCGAGTAGGAGTCAGGCAAAGGGACTTGGCCGGGGCTCAAGTGTAAAGCTCAGCATAACGTTCGAACTTATCTCGGCAGGGAGACTGAGCTTCCTAAGCCTAGTAGGAGACTCAGGCGAGGGGACTTGGCCGGGGTTCGAGTGTAAGGCTCGGCAGGACGTTTGACCTTACCTCGGCAGGGAGACCAAGCTTCCTAAGCCTAGTAGGAGAGTCAGGCAAGGGGACTTGGCCGGAGCTCATGAGTAAGGCTCAGCCGGACGTTCGACCTTTCCTCGGCAGGGAGACCAAGCTTCCTAAGCCTAGTAGGAGTCATGCGAAGGGACTTGGCCCGAGTTTGAGTGTAATGCTCGGCAGAACGTTCGACCTTACCTCGGCAGGGAGACTAAGTTTCTTAAGCCGAGTAGGAGTCAGGCGAAGGGACTTGGCCGGGGTTCGAGTGTAAGGCTCAGCATAACGTTCGAACTTACCTCGGCAGGGAGACTGAGTTTCCTAAGCCTAGTAGGAGACTCAGGCGAGGGGACTTGGTCAGATTTCGAATGTAAGGCTCGGCAGGACGTTCGACCTTACCTCGGCAGGGAGACCAAGCTTCCTAAGCCTAGTAGGAGAGTCAGGCGAAGGGGCTTGGCCGGAGCTCATGTGTAAGGCTCGGCAGGACGTTCGACATTACCTCGGCAGGGAGACCAAGCTTCCTAAGCCTAGTAGGAGAGTCAGGCAAAAGGACTTGGCCGAAGCTCGAGCGTAAGGCTCGGCAGGTCGTTCGACCTTACCTCGGCACGGAGACCAAGCTTCTTAAGCCTAGTAGGAGTCAGGCGGAGGGACTTGGCCCGAGTTCGAGTGTAAGGCTCGGCAGGACGTTCGGCCTTACCTCAGCAGGGAGACCAAGCTTCCTACGACGAGTAGGAGTCAGGCGAAGGGACTTGTCTGGGGTTCGAGTCTAAGGCTCGGCAGGATGTTCGACTCTACCTCGGCTGGGAGACTAAGCTTCCTAAGCCTAATAGGATAGACAGGTGAGGGGACTTGGCCGGAATTTGAGTGTAAATCTTGGCAGGACGTTCGACCTTACCTCGGCATGGAGACTAAGATTCCTAAGCCTAGTAGGAGAGTCAGGCAAGGGGACTTGGCCGGAGCTCATGTGTAAGGCTCGGCAGGACGTTCGACCTTACCTCGGCAGGGAGACCAAGCTTACTAAGCCTAGTAGGAGTCACGCGAAAGGACTTGGCCCGAGTTCGAGTGTAAAGCTCAGCAGAATGTTCGACCTTACCTTGGCAGGGAGACCAAGTTTCTTAAGCCGAGTAGGAGTCAGGCGAAGGGAATTGGCCAGGGTTCTAGTGTAAGGCTCGGCAGGACATTCGAACTTACCTCGGCTGGGAGACTGAGCTTCCTAAGCCTAGTAGGAGAGTCAGGCGAGGGGACTTGGTCGGAGTTCGAGTGTAAAGCCCGGCAGGATGTTCGACCTTACCTCGGCAGGGAGACCAATCTTCCTAAGCCTAATAGGATAGTCAGGTGAGGGGACTTGGCCGGATTTCGAGTGTAAGTCTTGGCAAGATGTTTGACCTTACCTTGGCAGGGAGAACAAGCTTCCTAAGCCAAATAGGTGAGGCAGGCGGAGGGACTTGGCCAGGGTTCGAGTCTAAGGCTCGGCAGGATGTTCGACCTTACCTCGGCAGGGAGACTAAGCTTCCTAAGCCTAGTAGGGTACACAGGCGAGCAGACTTGGTCGGAGTTCGAGTGTAAAGCTCGGCAGGACGTTCGACCTTACCTCGGCAGGGAGACCAAGCTTCCTAAGCCTAATAGGATAGACAGGCGTGGGGACTTGGCCGGAGTTCGAGTGTAAGGCTCGGCAGGACGTTCAACCTTACCTCGGCTGGGAGACCAAGTTTCTTAAGCCGAGTAGGAGTCAGGCAAAGGGACTTGGCCGGGGCTCAAGTGTAAAGCTCAGCATAACGTTCGAACTTATCTCGGCAGGGAGACTGAGCTTCCTAAGCCTAGTAGGAGACTCAGGCGAGGGGACTTGGCCGGGGTTCGAGTGTAAGGCTCGGCAGGACGTTTGACCTTACCTCGGCAGGGAGACCAAGCTTCCTAAGCCTAGTAGGAGAGTCAGGCAAGGGGACTTGGCCGGAGCTCATGAGTAAGGCTCAGCCGGACGTTCGACCTTTCCTCGGCAGGGAGACCAAGCTTCCTAAGCCTAGTAGGAGTCATGCGAAGGGACTTGGCCCGAGTTTGAGTGTAATGCTCGGCAGAACGTTCGACCTTACCTCGGCAGGGAGACTAAGTTTCTTAAGCCGAGTAGGAATCAGGCGAAGGGACTTGGCCGGGGTTCGAGTGTAAGGCTCAGCATAACGTTCGAACTTACCTCGGCAGGGAGACTGAGTTTCCTAAGCCTAGTAGGAGACTCAGGCGAGGGGACTTGGTCGGATTTCGAATGTAAGGCTCGGCAGGACGTTCGACCTTACCTCGGCAGGGAGACCAAGCTTCCTAAGCCTAGTAGGAGAGTCAGGCGAAGGGGCTTGGCCGGAGCTCATGTGTAAGGCTCGGCAGGACGTTCGACATTACCTCGGCAGGGAGACCAAGCTTCCTAAGCCTAGTAGGAGAGTCAGGCAAAAGGACTTGGCCGAAGCTCGAGCGTAAGGGTCGGCAGGTCGTTCGACCTTACCTCGGCACGGAGACCAAGCTTCTTAAGCCTAGTAGGAGTCAGGCGGAGGGACTTGGCTTGAGTTCGAGTGCAAGGCTCGGCAGGACGTTCGGCCTTACCTCAGCAGGGAGACCAAGCTTCCTAAGCCTAATAGGATAGTCAGGTGAGGGGACTTGGCCGGAGTTCGAGTGTAAGTCTTGGCAAGACGTTTGACCTTACCGTGGCAGGGAGACCAAGCTTCCTAAGCCAAATAGGTGAGTCAGGCGGAGGGACTTGGCCGGGGTTCGAGTCTAAGGCTCGGCAGGATGTTCGACGTTACCTCGGCAGGGAGACTAAGCTTCCTAAGCCTAGTAGGGTACACAGGCGAGCAGACTTGGTCGGAGTTCGAGTGTAAAGCTCAGCAGGACGTTCGACCTTACCTCGGCAGGGAGACCAAGCTTCCTAAGCCTAATAGGATAGACAGGCGTGGGGACTTGTCCGGAGCTCATGTGTAAGGCTCGGCAGGACGTTCGACCTTACCTCGGCAGGGAGACCAAGTTTCTTAAGCCGAGTAGGAATCAGGCGAAGGGACTTGGCCGGAGTTCGAGTGTAAGGCTCGGAAGGACGTTCAACCTTACCTCGGCTGGGAGACCAAGTTTCTTAAGCCGAGTAGGAGTCAGGCAAAGGGACTTGGCCGGGGCTCGAGTGTAAGGCTCAGCATAACGTCCGAACTTATCTCGGCAGGGAGACTGAGCTTCCTAAGCCTAGTAGGAGACTCATGGGAGGGGACTTGGCCGGAGCTCATGTGTAAGGCTCGGCAGGACATTTGACCTTACCTCGGCAGGGAGACCAAGCTTCCTAAGCCTAGTAGGAGAGTCAGGCGAAGGGACTTGGCCGGAGCTCATGTGTAAGGCTCGGCAGGACGTTCGACATTACCTTGGCAGGGAGACCAAGCTTCCTAAGCCTAGTAGGAGAGTCAGGCAAAAGGATTTGGCCGAAGCTCGAGCGTAAGGCTCGGCAGGTCGTTCGACCTTACCTCGGCACGGAGACCAAGCTTCTTAAGCCTAGTAGAAGTCAGGCGGAGGGACTTGGCCCGAGTTCGAGTGTAAGGCTCGGCAGGACGTTCGGCCTTACCTCAGCAGGGAGACCAAGCTTCCTACGACGAGTAGGAGTCAGGCGAAGGCACTTGTCCGGGGTTCGAGTCTAAGGCTCGGCAGGATGTTCGACTCTACCTCGGCTGGGAGACTAAGCTTCCTAAGCCTAATAGGATAGACAGGCGAGGGGACTTGGCCGGAATTTGAGTGTAAATCTTGGCAGGACGTTCGACCTTACCTCGGCATGGAGACTAAGCTTCCTAAGCCTAGTAGGAGAGTCAGGCAAGGGGACTTGGCCGGAGCTCATGTGTAAGGCTCGGCAGGACGTTCGACCTTACCTCGGCAGGGAGACCAAGCTTACTAAGCCTAGTAGGAGTCACGCGAAGGGACTTGGCCCGAGTTCGAGTGTAAAGCTCAGCAGAATGTTCGACCTTACCTTGGCAGGGAGACCAAGTTTCTTAAGCCGAGTAGGAGTCAGGCGAAGGGAATTGGCCAGGGTTCTAGTGTAAGGCTCGGCAGGACATTCGAACTTACCTCGGCTGGGAGACTGAGCTTCCTAAGCCTAGTAGGAGAGTCAGGCGAGGGGACTTGGTCGGAGTTCGAGTGTAAAGCCCGGCAGGATGTTCGACCTTACCTCGGCAGGGAGACCAATCTTCCTAAGCCTAATAGGATAGTCAGGTGAGGGGACTTGGCCGGATTTCGAGTGAAAGTCTTGGCAAGATGTTTGACCTTACCTTGGCAGGGAGAACAAGCTTCCTAAGCCAAATAGGTGAGGCAGGCGGAGGGACTTGGCCAGGGTTCGAGTCTAAGGCTCGGCAGGATGTTCGACCTTACCTCGGCAGGGAGACTAAGCTTCCTAAGCCTAGTAGGGTACACAGGCGAGCAGACTTGGTCGGAGTTCGAGTGTAAAGCTCGGCAGGACGTTCGACCTTACCTCGGCAGGGAGACCAAGTTTCTTAAGCCGAGTAGGAGTCAGGCAAAGGGACTTGGCCGGGGCTCAAGTGTAAAGCTCAGCATAACGTTCGAACTTATCTCGGCAGGGAGACTGAGCTTCCTAAGCCTAGTAGGAGACTCAGGCGAGGGGACTTGGCCGGGGTTCGAGTGTAAGGCTCGGCAGGACGTTTGACCTTACCTCGGCAGGGAGACCAAGCTTCCTAAGCCTAGTAGGAGAGTCAGGCAAGGGGACTTGGCCGGAGCTCATGAGTAAGGCTCAGCCGGACGTTCGACCTTTCCTCGGCAGGGAGACCAAGCTTCCTAAGCCTAGTAGGAGTCATGCGAAGGGACTTGGCCCGAGTTCGAGTGTAATGCTCGGCAGAACGTTCGACCTTACCTCGGCAGGGAGACTAAGTTTCTTAAGCCGAGTAGGAGTCAGGCGAAGGGACTTGGCCGGGGTTCGAGTGTAAGGCTCAGCATAACGTTCGAACTTACCTCGGCAGGGAGACTGAGTTTCCTAAGCCTAGTAGGAGACTCAGGCGAGGGGACTTGGTCGGAGTTCGAATGTAAGGCTCGGCAGGACGTTCGACCTTACCTCGGCAGGGAGACCAAGCTTCCTAAGCCTAGTAGGAGAGTCAGGCGAAGGGGCTTGGCCGGAGCTCATGTGTAAGGCTCGGCAGGACGTTCGACATTACCTCGGCAGGGAGACCAAGCTTCCTAAGCCTAGTAGGAGAGTCAGGCAAAAGGACTTGGCCGAAGCTCGAGCGTAAGGCTCGGCAGGTCGTTCGACCTTACCTCGGCACGGAGACCAAGCTTCTTAAGCCTAGTAGGAGAGTCAGGCGAAGGGGCTTGGCTTGAGTTCGAGTGCAAGGCTCGGCAGGACGTTCGGCCTTACCTCAGCAGGGAGACCAAGCTTCCTAAGCCTAATAGGATAGTCAGGTGAGGGGACTTGGCCGGAGTTCGAGTGTAAGTCTTGGCAAGACGTTTGACCTTACCGTGGCAGGGAGACCAAGCTTCCTAAGCCAAATAGGTGAGTCAGGCGGAGGGACTTGGCCGGGGTTCGAGTCTAAGGCTCGGCAGGATGTTCGACCTTACCTCGGCAGGGAGACTAAGCTTCCTAAGCCTAGTAGGGTACACAGGCGAGCAGACTTGGTCGGAGTTCGAGTGTAAAGCTCAGCAGGACGTTCGACCTTACCTCGGCAGGGAGACCAAGCTTCCTAAGCCTAATAGGATAGACAGGCGTGGGGACTTGTCCGGAGCTCATGTGTAAGGCTCGGCAGGACGTTCGACCTTACCTCGGCAGGGAGACCAAGTTTCTTAAGCCGAGTAGGAATCAGGCGAAGGGACTTGGCCGGAGTTCGAGTCTAAGGCTCGGAAGGACGTTCAACCTTACCTCGGCTGGGAGACCAAGTTTCTTAAGCCGAGTAGGAGTCAGGCAAAGGGACTTGGCCGGGGCTCGAGTGTAAGGCTCAGCATAACGTTCGAACTTATCTCGGCAGGGAGACTGAGCTTCCTAAGCCTAGTAGGAGACTCATGGGAGGGGACTTGGCCGGAGCTCATGTGTAAGGCTCGGCAGGACATTTGACCTTACCTCGGCAGGGAGACCAAGCTTACTAAGCCTAGTAGGAGTCACGCGAAGGGACTTGGCCCGAGTTCGAGTGTAAAGCTCAGCAGAATGTTCGACCTTACCTCGGCAGGGAGAACAAGCTTCCTAAGCCGAGTAGGAGTCAGGCGAATAGACCTGGCCGGGGTTCAAGTGTAAGGCTCGGCAGGACGTTCGGCCTTACCTCGGCAGGGAGACCGAGCTTCCTAAGCCTAATAGGAGACTCAGGCGAAGGGGCTTGGCCTGAGTTCGAATGTAAGGCTCGGCAGGACGTTTGACCTTATCTCGGCAGGGAGACCAAGCTTCCTAAGCCTAGTAGGAGAGTCAGGCAAAAGGACTCGGCCAAAGCTCATGTGTAAGGCTCACCCGGACGTTCGACCTTACCTCGGCAGGGAGACCAAGCTTCCTAAGCCTAGAAGGAGTCAGGCGAGGGGAATTGGCCAGGGTTCGAGTGTAAGGCTCGGCAGGACGTTCGGCCTTACCTCGGCAGGCGGACCAAGCTTCCTAAGCCTAGTAGGAGAGTCAGGGGAAGGGACTAGGTCAGAGTTCGAGTGTAAGGCTCGGCAGGACGTTTGCCCTTACCTCGGCAGGCGGACCAAGCTTCCTAAGCCTAGTAGGAGAGTCAGGGGAAGGGACTTGGCCCGAGTTCGAGTGTAATGCTCGGCAGAACGTTCGACCTTACCTCGGCAGGGAGACTAAGTTTCTTAAGCCGAGTAGGAGTCAGGCGAAGGGACTTGGCCGGGGTTCGAGTGTAAGGCTCAGCATAAAGTTCGAACTTACCTCGGCAGGGAGACTGAGTTTCCTAAGCCTAGTAGGAGACTCAGGCGAGGGGACTTGGTCGGAGTTCGAATGTAAGGCTCGGCAGGACGTTCGACCTTACCTCAGCAGGGAGACCAAGCTTCCTAAGCCTAGTAGGAGAGTCAGGCGAAGGGACTTGGCCGGAGATCATGTGTAAGGCTCGGCAGGATGTTCGACTCTACCTCGGCTGGGAGACTAAGCTTCCTAAGCCTAATAGGATAGACAGGCGAGGGGACTTGGCCGGAATTTGAGTGTAAATCATGGCAGGACGTTCGACCTTACCTCGGCATGGAGACTAAGCTTCCTAAGCCTAGTAGGAGAGTCAGGCAAGGGGACTTGGCCGGAGCTCATGTGTAAGGCTCGGCAGGACGTTCGACCTTACCTCGGCAGGGAGACCAAGCTTACTAAGCCTAGTAGGAGTCACGCGAAGGGACTTGGCCCGAGTTCGAGTGTAAAGCTCAGCAGAATGTTCGACCTTACCTTGGCAGGGAGACCAAGTTTCTTAAGCCGAGTAGGAGTCAGGCGAAGGGAATTGGCCAGGGTTCTAGTGTAAGGCTCGGCAGGACATTCGAACTTACCTCGGCTGGGAGACTGAGCTTCCTAAGCCTAGTAGGAGAGTCAGGCGAGGGGACTTGGTCGGAGTTCGAGTGTAAAGCCCGGCAGGATGTTCGACCTTACCTCGGCAGGGAGACCAATCTTCCTAAGCCTAATAGGATAGTCAGGTGAGGGGACTTGGCCGGATTTCGAGTGTAAGTCTTGGCAAGATGTTTGACCTTACCTTGGCAGGGAGAACAAGCTTCCTAAGCCAAATAGGTGAGGCAGGTGGAGGGACTTGGCCAGGGTTCGAGTCTAAGGCTCTGCAGGATGTTCGACCTTACCTCGGCAGGGAGACTAAGCTTCCTAAGCCTAGTAGGGTACACAGGCGAGCAGACTTGGTCGGAGTTCGAGTGTGAAGCTCGGCAGGACGTTCGACCTTACCTCGGCAGGGAGACCAAGCTTCCTAAGCCTAATAGAATAGACAGGCGTGGGGACTTGGCCGGAGTTCGAGTGTAAGGCTCGGCAGGACGTTCAACCTTACCTCGGCTGGGAGACCAAGTTTCTTAAGCCGAGTAGGAGTCAGGCAAAGGGACTTGGCCGGGGCTCAAGTGTAAAGCTCAGCATAACGTTCGAACTTATCTCAGCAGGGAGACTGAGCTTCCTAAGCCTAGTAGGAGACTCAGGCGAAGGGGCTTGGCCTGAGTTCGAATGTAAGGCTCGGCAGGACGTTTGACCTTATCTCGGCAGGGAGACCAAGCTTCCTAAGCCTAGTAGGAGAGTCAGGCAAGGGGACTTGGCCGGAGCTCATGAGTAAGGCTCAGCCGGACGTTCGACCTTTCCTCGGCAGGGAGACCAAGCTTCCTAAGCCTAGTAGGAGTCATGCGAAGGGACTTGGCCCGAGTTCGAGTGTAATGCTCGGCAGAACGTTCGACCTTACCTCGGCAGGGAGACTAAGTTTCTTAAGCCGAGTAGGAGTCGGGCGAAGGGACTTGGCCGGGGTTCGAGTGTAAGGCTCAGCATAACGTTCGAACTTACCTCGGCAGGGAGACTGAGTTTCCTAAGCCTAGTAGGAGACTCAGGCGAGGGGACTTGGTCGGAGTTCGAATGTAAGGCTCGGCAGGACGTTCGACCTTACCTCGGCAGGGAGACCAAGCTTCCTAAGCCTAGTAGGAGAGTCAGGCGAAGGGACTTGGCCGGAGCTCATGTGTAAGGCTCGGCAGGACGTTCGACATTACCTCGGCAGGGAGACCAAGCTTCCTAAGCCTAGTAGGAGAGTCAGGCAAAAGGACTTGGCCGAAGCTCGAGCGTAAGGCTCGGCAGGTCGTTCGACCTTACCTCGGCACGGAGACCAGGCTTCTTAAGCCTAGTAGGAGTCAGGCGGAGGGACTTGGCCCGAGTTCGAGTGCAAGGCTCGGCAGGACGTTCGGCCTTACCTCAGCAGGGAGACCAAGCTTCCTAAGCCTAATAGGATAGTCAGGTGAGGGGACTTGGCCGGAGTTCGAGTGTAAGTCTTGGCAAGACGTTTGACCTTACCTTGGCAGGGAGACCAAGCTTCCTAAGCCAAATAGGTGAGTCAGGCGGAGGGACTTGGCCGGGGTTCGAGTCTAAGGCTCGGCAGGATGTTCGACCTTACCTCGGCATGGAGACTAAGCTTCCTAAGCCTAGTAGGAGAGTCAGGCAAGGGGACTTGGCCGGAGCTCATGTGTAAGGCTCGGCAGGACGTTCGACCTTACCTCGGCAGGGAGACCAAGCTTACTAAGCCTAGTAGGAGTCACGCGAAGGGACTTGGCCCGAGTTCGAGTGTAAAGCTCAGCAGAATGTTCGACCTTACCTTGGCAGGGAGACCAAGTTTCTTAAGCCGAGTAGGAGTCAGGCGAAGGGAATTGGCCAGGGTTCTAGTGTAAGGCTCGGCAGGACATTCGAACTTACCTCGGCTGGGAGACCAAGCTTCCTAAGCCTAGTAAGAGAGTCAGGCGAGGGGACTTGGTCGGAGTTCGAGTGTAAAGCCCGGCAGGATGTTCGACCTTACCTCGGCAGGGAGACCAATCTTCCTAAGCCTAATAGGATAGTCAGGTGAGGGGACTTGGCCGGATTTCGAGTGTAAGTCTTGGCAAGATGTTTGACCTTACCTTGGCAGGGAGACCAAGCTTCCTAAGCCAAATAGGTGAGGCAGGCGGAGGGACTTGGCCAGGGTTCGAGTCTAAGGCTCGGCAGGATGTTCGACCTTACCTCGGCAGGGAGACTAAGCTTCCTAAGCCTAATAGGATAGACAGGCGTGGGGACTTGTCCGGAGCTCATGTGTAAGGCTCGGCAGGTCTTTCGACCTTTCCTCGGCAGGGAGACCAAGTTTCTGAAGCCGAGTAGGAATCAGGCGAAGGGACTTGGCCGGAGTTCGAGTGTAAGGCTCGGCAGGAGGTTCAACCTTACCTCGGCTGGGAGACCAAGTTTCTTAAGCCGAGTAGGAGTCAGGCAAAGGGACTTGGCCGGGGCTCGAGTGTAAGGCTCAGCATAACGTTCGAACTTATCTCGGCAGGGAGACTGAGCTTCCTAAGCCTAGTAGGAGACTCAGGCAAGGGGACTTGGCCGGAGCTCATGTGTAAGGCTCGGCAGGACGTTCTACCTTACCTCGGCAGGGAGACCAAGCTTCCTAAGCCTAGTATGAGTCACGCGAAGGGACTTGGCCCGAGTTCGAGTGTAAAGCTCAGCAGAGTGTTCGACCTTACCTCGGCAGGGAGGCCAAGCTTCCTAAGCCTAATAGGATAGTCAGGTGAGGGGACTTGGCCGGATTTCGAGTGTAAGTCTTGGCAAGTTGTTCGACCTTACCTCGGCAGGGAGACTAATCTTCCTAAGCCTAGTAGGGTACACAGGCGAGCAGACTTGGTCGGAGTTCGAGTGTAAAGCTCGGCAGGACGTTCGACCTTACCTCGGCAGGGAGACTAAGTTTCTTAAGCCGAGTAGGAGTCAGGCGAAGGGACTTGGCCGGGGTTCGAGTGTAAGGCTCAGCATAAAGTTCGAACTTACCTCGGCAGGGAGACTGAGTTTCCTAAGCCTAGTAGGAGACTCAGGCGAGGGGACTTGGTCGGAGTTCGAATGTAAGGCTCGGCAGGACGTTCGACCTTACCTCAGCAGGGAGACCAAGCTTCCTAAGCCTAGAAGGAGAGTCAGGCGAAGGGACTTGGCCGGAGCTCATGTGTAAGGCTCGGCAGGATGTTCGACTCTACCTCGGCTGGGAGACTAAGCTTCCTAAGCCTAATAGGATAGACAGGCGAGGGGACTTGGCCGGAATTTGAGTGTAAATCTTGGCAGGACGTTCGACCTTACCTCGGCATGGAGACTAAGCTTCCTAAGCCAAGTAGGAGAGTCAGGCAAGGGGACTTGGCCGGAGCTCATGTGTAAGGCTCGGCAGGACGTTCGACCTTACCTCGGCAGGGAGACCAAGCTTACTAAGCCTAGTAGGAGTCACGCGAAGGGACTTGGCCCGAGTTCGAGTGTAAAGCTCAGCAGAATGTTCGACCTTACCTTGGCAGGGAGACCAAGTTTCTTAAGCCGAGTAGGAGTCAGGCGAAGGGAATTGGCCAGGGTTCTAGTGTAAGGCTCGGCAGGACATTCGAACTTACCTCGGCTGGGAGACTGAGCTTCCTAAGCCTAGTAGGAGAGTCAGGCGAGGGGACTTGGTCGGAGTTCGAGTGTAAAGCCCGGCAGGATGTTCGACCTTACCTCGGCAGGGAGACCAATCTTCCTAAGCCTAATAGGATAGTCAGGTGAGGGGACTTGGCCGGATTTCGAGTGTAAGTCTTGGCAAGATGTTTGACCTTACCTTGGCAGGGAGAACAAGCTTCCTAAGCCAAATAGGTGAGGCAGGTGGAGGGACTTGGCCAGGGTTCGAGTCTAAGGCTCTGCAGGATGTTCGACCTTACCTCGGCAGGGAGACTAAGCTTCCTAAGCCTAGTAGGGTACACAGGCGAGCAGACTTGGTCGGAGTTCGAGTGTGAAGCTCGGCAGGACGTTCGACCTTACCTCGGCAGGGAGACCAAGCTTCCTAAGCCTAATAGAATAGACAGGCGTGGGGACTTGGCCGGAGTTCGAGTGTAAGGCTCGGCAGGACGTTCAACCTTACCTCGGCTGGGAGACCAAGTTTCTTAAGCCGAGTAGGAGTCAGGCAAAGGGACTTGGCCGGGGCTCAAGTGTAAAGCTCAGCATAACGTTCGAACTTATCTCAGCAGGGAGACTGAGCTTCCTAAGCCTAGTAGGAGACTCAGGCGAAGGGGCTTGGCCTGAGTTCGAATGTAAGGCTCGGCAGGACGTTTGACCTTATCTCGGCAGGGAGACCAAGCTTCCTAAGCCTAGTAGGAGAGTCAGGCAAGGGGACTTGGCCGGAGCTCATGAGTAAGGCTCAGCCGGACGTTCGACCTTTCCTCGGCAGGGAGACCAAGCTTCCTAAGCCTAGTAGGAGTCATGCGAAGGGACTTGGCCCGAGTTCGAGTGTAATGCTCGGCAGAACGTTCGACCTTACCTCGGCAGGGAGACTAAGTTTCTTAAGCCGAGTAGGAGTCGGGCGAAGGGACTTGGCCGGGGTTCGAGTGTAAGGCTCAGCATAACGTTCGAACTTACCTCGGCAGGGAGACTGAGTTTCCTAAGCCTAGTAGGAGACTCAGGCGAGGGGACTTGGTCGGAGTTCGAATGTAAGGCTCGGCAGGACGTTCGACCTTACCTCGGCAGGGAGACCAAGCTTCCTAAGCCTAGTAGGAGAGTCAGGCGAAGGGACTTGGCCGGAGCTCATGTGTAAGGCTCGGCAGGACGTTCGACATTACCTCGGCAGGGAGACCAAGCTTCCTAAGCCTAGTAGGAGAGTCAGGCAAAAGGACTTGGCCGAAGCTCGAGCGTAAGGCTCGGCAGGTCGTTCGACCTTACCTCGGCACGGAGACCAGGCTTCTTAAGCCTAGTAGGAGTCAGGCGGAGGGACTTGGCCCGAGTTCGAGTGCAAGGCTCGGCAGGACGTTCGGCCTTACCTCAGCAGGGAGACCAAGCTTCCTAAGCCTAATAGGATAGTCAGGTGAGGGGACTTGGCCGGAGTTCGAGTGTAAGTCTTGGCAAGACGTTTGACCTTACCTTGGCAGGGAGACCAAGCTTCCTAAGCCAAATAGGTGAGTCAGGCGGAGGGACATGGCCGGGGTTCGAGTCTAAGGCTCGGCAGGATGTTCGACCTTACCTCGGCATGGAGACTAAGCTTCCTAAGCCTAGTAGGAGAGTCAGGCAAGGGGACTTGGCCGGAGCTCATGTGTAAGGCTCGGCAGGACGTTCGACCTTACCTCGGCAGGGAGACCAAGCTTACTAAGCCTAGTAGGAGTCACGCGAAGGGACTTGGCCCGAGTTCGAGTGTAAAGCTCAGCAGAATGTTCGACCTTACCTTGGCAGGGAGACCAAGTTTCTTAAGCCGAGTAGGAGTCAGGCGAAGGGAATTGGCCAGGGTTCTAGTGTAAGGCTCGGCAGGACATTCGAACTTACCTCGGCTGGGAGACCAAGCTTCCTAAGCCTAGTAAGAGAGTCAGGCGAGGGGACTTGGTCGGAGTTCGAGTGTAAAGCCCGGCAGGATGTTCGACCTTACCTCGGCAGGGAGACCAATCTTCCTAAGCCTAATAGGATAGTCAGGTGAGGGGACTTGGCCGGATTTCGAGTGTAAGTCTTGGCAAGATGTTTGACCTTACCTTGGCAGGGAGACCAAGCTTCCTAAGCCAAATAGGTGAGGCAGGCGGAGGGACTTGGCCAGGGTTCGAGTCTAAGGCTCGGCAGGATGTTCGACCTTACCTCGGCAGGGAGACTAAGCTTCCTAAGCCTAATAGGATAGACAGTCGTGGGGACTTGTCCGGAGCTCATGTGTAAGGCTCGGCAGGTCTTTCGACCTTTCCTCGGCAGGGAGACCAAGTTTCTGAAGCCGAGTAGGAATCAGGCGAAGGGACTTGGCCGGAGTTCGAGTGTAAGGCTCGGCAGGAGGTTCAACCTTACCTCGGCTGGGAGACCAAGTTTCTTAAGCCGAGTAGGAGTCAGGCAAAGGGACTTGGCCGGGGCTCGAGTGTAAGGCTCAGCATAACGTTCGAACTTATCTCGGCAGGGAGACTGAGCTTCCTAAGCCTAGTAGGAGACTCAGGCAAGGGGACTTGGCCGGAGCTCATGTGTAAGGCTCGGCAGGACGTTCTACCTTACCTCGGCAGGGAGACCAAGCTTCCTAAGCCTAGTATGAGTCACGCGAAGGGACTTGGCCCGAGTTCGAGTGTAAAGCTCAGCAGAGTGTTCGACCTTACCTCGGCAGGGAGGCCAAGCTTCCTAAGCCTAATAGGATAGTCAGGTGAGGGGACTTGGCCGGATTTCGAGTGTAAGTCTTGGCAAGTTGTTCGACCTTACCTCGGCAGGGAGACTAATCTTCCTAAGCCTAGTAGGGTACACAGGCGAGCAGACTTGGTCGGAGTTCGAGTGTAAAGCTCGGCAGGACGTTCGACCTTACCTCGGCAGGGAGACCAAGCTTCCTAAGCCTAATAGGATAGACAGGCGTGGGGACTTGTCCGGAGCTCATGTGTAAGGCTCGGCAGGACGTTCGACCTTACCTCGGCAGGGAGACCAAGTTTCTTAAGCCGAGTAGGAATCAGGCGAAGGGACTTGGCCGGAGTTCGAGTGTAAGGCGCGGCAGGACGTTCAACCTTACCTCGGCTGGGAGACCAAGTTTCTTAAGCCGAGTAGGAGTCAGGCAAAGGGACTTGGCCGGGGTTCGAGTGTAAGGCTCGGCAGGACGTTTGACCTTACCTCGGCAGGGAGACCAAGCTTCCTAAGCCTAGTAGGAGAGTCAGGCGAAGGGACTTGGCCGAAGCTCGAGCGTAAGGCTCGGCAGGTCGTTCGACCTTACCTCGGCACGAAGACCAATCTTCTTAAGCCTAGTAGGAGTCAGGCGGAGGGACTTGGCCCGAGTTCGAGTGTAAGGCTCGGCAGGACGTTTGGCCTTACCTCAGCAGGGAGACCAAGCTTCCTACGACGAGTAGGAGTCAGGCGAAGGGACTTTTCCGGGGTTCGAGTCTAAGGCTCGGCAGGATTTTCGACTCTACCTCGGCTGGGAGACTAAGCTTCCTAAGCCTAATAGGATAGACAGGCGAGGGGACTTGGCCGGAATTTGAGTGTAAATCTTGGCAGGACGTTCGACCTTACCTCGGCATGGAGACTAAGCTTCCTAAGCCAAGTAGGAGAGTCAGGCAAGGGGACTTGGCCGGAGCTCATGTGTAAGGCTCGGCAGGGCGTTCGACCTTACCTCGGCAGGGAGACCAAGCTTACTAAGCCTAGTAGGAGTCACGCGAAGGGACTTGGCCCGAGTTCGAGTGTAAAGCTCAGCAGAATGTTCGACCTTACCTCGGCAGGGAGACCAAGCTTCCTAAGCCGAGTAGGAGTCAGGCGAAGGGAATTGGCCGGGGTTCAAGTGTAAGGCTCGGCAGGACGTTCGGCCTTACCTCGGCATGGAGACCGAGCTTCCTAAGCCTAGTAGGAGACTCAGGCGAAGGGACTTGGCCAGAGTTCGAATGTAAGGCTCGGCAGGACGTTTGACCTTATCTCGGCAGGGAGACCAAGCTTCCTAAGCCTAGTAGGAGAGTCAGGCAAAAGGACTCGGCCAAAGCTCATGTGTAAGGCTCACCCGGACGTTCGACCTTACCTCGGCAGGGAGACCAAGCTTCCTAAGCCTAGAAGGAGTCACGCGAAGGGACTTGTCCCGATTTCAAATGTAAGGTTCGGCAGAACGTTCGACCTTACCTTGGCAGGGAGACCAAGTTTCTTAAGCCGTGTAGGAGTCAGGCGAAGGGAATTGGCCAGGGTTCGAGTGTAAGGCTCGGCAGGACATTCGAACTTACCTCGGCTGGGAGACTGAGCTTCCTAAGCCTAGTAGGAGAGTCAGGCGAGGGGACTTGGTCGGAGTTCGAGTGTAAAGCCCGGCAGGATGTTCGACCTTACCTCGGCAGGGAGACCAAGCTTCCTAAGCCTAATAGGATAGTCAGGTGAGGGGACTTGGCCGGAGTTCGAGTGTAAGTCTTGGCAAGATGTTTGACCTTACCTTGGCAGGGAGACCAAGCTTCCTAAGCCAAATAGGTGAGTCAGGCGGAGGGACTTGGCCGGGGTTCGAGTCTAAGGCTCGGCAGGATGTTCGACCTTACCTCGGCAGGGAGACTAAGCTTCCTAAGCCTAGTAGGGTACACAGGCGAGCAGACTTGGTCGGAGTTCGAGTGTAAAGCTCGGCAGGACGTTCGACCTTACCTCGGCAGGGAGACCAAGCTTACTAAGCCTAGTAGGAGTCACGCGAAAGGACTTGGCCCGAGTTCGAGTGTAAAGCTCAGCAGAATGTTCGACCTTACCTTGGCAGGGAGACCAAGTTTCTTAAGCCGAGTAGGAGTCAGGCGAAGGGAATTGGCCAGGGTTATAGTGTAAGGCTCGGCAGGACATTCGAACTTACCTCGGCTGGGAGACTGAGCTTCCTAAGCCTAGTAGGAGAGTCAGGCGAGGGGACTTGGTCGGAGTTCGAGTGTAAAGCCCGGCAGGATGTTCGACCTTACCTCGGCAGGGAGACCAATCTTCCTAAGCCTAATAGGATAGTCAGGTGAGGGGACTTGGCCGGATTTCGAGTGTAAGTCTTGGCAAGATGTTTGACCTTACCTTGGCAGGGAGAACAAGCTTCCTAAGCCAAATAGGTGAGGCAGGTGGAGGGACTTGGCCAGGGTTCGAGTCTAAGGCTCTGCAGGATGTTCGACCTTACCTCGGCAGGGAGACTAAGCTTCCTAAGCCTAGTAGGGTACACAGGCGAGCAGACTTGGTCGGAGTTCGAGTGTAAAGCTCGGCAGGACGTTCGACCTTACCTCGGCAGGGAGACCAAGCTTCCTAAGCCTAATAGGATAGACAGGCGTGGGGACTTGGCCGGAGTTCGAGTGTAAGGCTCGGCAGGACGTTCAACCTTACCTCGGCTGGGAGACCAAGTTTCTTAAGCCGAGTAGGAGTCAGGCAAAGGGACTTGGCCGGGGCTCAAGTGTAAAGCTCAGCATAACATTCGAACTTATCTCGGCAGGGAGACTGAGCTTCCTAAGCCTAGTAGGAGACTCAGGCGAGGGGACTTGGCCGGGGTTCGAGTGTAAGGCTCGGCAGGACGTTTGACCTTACCTCGGCAGGGAGACCAAGCTTCCTAAGCCTAGTAGGAGAGTCAGGCGAAGGGACTTGGCCGGAGCTCATGTGTAAGGCTCGGCAGGACGTTCGACATTACCTCGGCAGGGAGACCAAGCTTCCTAAGCCTAGTAGGAGAGTCAGGCAAAAGGACTTGGCCGAAGCTCGAGCGTAAGGCTCGGCAGGTCGTTCGACCTTACCTCGGCACGGAGACCAAGCTTCTTAAGCCTAGTAGGAGTCAGGCGGAGGGACTTGGCCCGAGTTCGAGTGCAAGGCTCGGCAGGACGTTCGGCCTTACCTCAGCAGGGAGACCAAGCTTCCTAAGCCTAATAGGATAGTCAGGTGAGGGGACTTGGCCGGAGTTCGAGTGTAAGTCTTGGCAAGACGTTTGACCTTACCTTGGCAGGGAGACCAAGCTTCCTAAGCCAAATAGGTGAGGCAGGCGGAGGGACTTGGCCAGGGTTCGAGTCTAAGGCTCGGCAGGATGTTCGACCTTACCTCAGCAGGGAGACTAAGCTTCCTATGCATAGTAGGGTACACAGGCGAGCAGACTTGGTCGGAGTTCGAGTGTAAAGCTCGGCAGGACGTTCGACCTTACCTCGGCAGGGAGACCAAGCTTCCTAAGCCTAATAGGATAGACAGGCGTGGGGACTTGGCCGGAGTTCGAGTGTAAGGCTCGGCAGGACGTTCAACCTTACCTCGGCTGGGAGACCAAGTTTCTTAAGCCGAGTAGGAGTCAGGCAAAGGGACTTGGCCGGGGCTCAAGTGTAAAGCTCAGCATAACGTTCGAACTTATCTCGGCAGGGAGACTGAGCTTCCTAAGCCTAGTAGGAGACTCAGGCGAGGGGACTTGGCCGGGGTTCGAGTGTAAGGCTCGGCAGGACGTTTGACCTTACCTCGGCAGGGAGACCAAGCTTCCTAAGCCTAGTAGGAGAGTCAGGCAAGGGGACTTGGCCGGAGCTCATGAGTAAGGCTCAGCCGGACGTTCGACCTTTCCTCGGCAGGGAGACCAAGATTCCTAAGTCTAGTAGGAGTCATGCGAAGGGACTTGGCCCGAGTTCGAGTGTAATGCTCGGCAGAACGTTCGACCTTACCTCGGCAGGGAGACTAAGTTTCTTAAGCCGAGTAGGAGTCAGGCGAAGGGACTTGGCCGGGGTTCGAGTGTAAGGCTCAGCATAACGTTCGAACTTACCTCGGCAGGGAGACTGAGTTTCCTAAGCCTAGTAGGAGACTCAGGCGAGGGGACTTGGTCGGAGTTCGAATGTAAGGCTCGGCAGGACGTTCGACCTTACCTCGGCAGGGAGACCAAGCTTCCTAAGCCTAGTAGGAGAGTCAGGCGAAGGGACTTGGCCGGAGCTCATGTGTAAGGCTCGGCAGGACGTTCGACATTACCTCGGCAGGGAGACCAAGCTTCCTAAGCCTAGTAGGAGAGTCAGGCAAAAGGACTTGGCCGAAGCTCGAGCGTAAGGCTCGGCAGGTCGTTCGACCTTACCTCGGCACGGAGACCAAGCTTCTTAAGCCTAGTAGGAGTCAGGCGGAGGGACTTGGCCCGAGTTCGAGTGCAAGGCTCGGCAGGACGTTCGGCCTTACCTCAGCAGGGAGACCAAGCTTCCTAAGCCTAATAGGATAGTCAGGTGAGGGGACTTGGCCGGAGTTCGAGTGTAAGTCTTGGCAAGACGTTTGACCTTACCTTGGCAGGGAGACCAAGCTTCCTAAGCCAAATAGGTGAGTCAGGCGGAGGGACTTGGCTGGGGTTCGAGTCTAAGGCTCGGCAGGATGTTCGACCTTACCTCGGCAGGGAGACTAAGCTTCCTAAGCCTAGTAGGGTACACAGGCGAGCAGACTTGGTCGGAGTTCGAGTGTAAAGCTCAGCAGGACGTTCGACCTCACCTCGGCAGGGAGACCAAGCTTCCTAAGCCTAATAGGATAGACAGGCGTGGGGACTTGTCCGGAGCTCATGTGTAAGGCTCGGCAGGACGTTCGACCTTACCTCGGCAGGGAGACCAAGTTTCTTAAGCCGAGTAGGAATCAGGCGAAGGGACTTGGCCGGAGTTCGAGTGTAAGGCTCGGAAGGACGTTCAACCTTACCTCGGCTGGGAGACCAAGTTTCTTAAGCCGAGTAGGAGTCAGGCAAAGGGACTTGGCCGGGGCTCGAGTGTAAGGCTCAGCATAACGTTCGAACTTATCTCGGCAGGGAGACTGAGCTTCCTAAGCCTAGTAGGAGACTCATGGGAGGGGACTTGGCCGGAGCTCATGTGTAAGGCTCGGCAGGACATTTGACCTTACCTCGGCAGGGAGACCAAGCTTCCTAAGCCTAGTAGGAGAGTCAGGCGAAGGGACTTGGCCGGCGCTCATGTGTAAGGCTCGGCAGGACGTTCGACATTACCTCGGCAGGGAGACCAAGCTTCCTAAGCCTAGTAGGAGAGTCAGGCAAAAGGATTTGGCCGAAGCTCGAGCGTAAGGCTCGGCAGGTCGTTCGACCTTACCTCGGCACGGAGACCAAGCTTCTTAAGCCTAGTAGAAGTCAGGCGGAGGGACTTGGCCCGAGTTCGAGTGTAAGGCTCGGCAGGACGTTCGGCCTTACCTCAGCAGGGAGACCAAGCTTCCTACGACGAGTAGGAGTCAGGCGAAGGGACTTGTCCGGGGTTCGAGTCTAAGGCTCGGCAGGATGTTCGACTCTACCTCGGCTGGGAGACTAAGCTTCCTAAGCCTAATAGGATAGACAGGCGAGGGGACTTGGCCGGAATTTGAGTGTAAATCTTGGCAGGACGTTCGACCTTACCTTGGCATGGAGACTAAGCTTCCTAAGCCAAGTAGGAGAGTCAGGCAAGGGGACTTGGCCGGAGCTCATGTGTAAGGCTCGGCAGGACGTTCGACCTTACCTCGGCAGGGAGACCAAGCTTACTAAGCCTAGTAGGAGTCACGCGAAGGGACTTGGCCCGAGTTCGAGTGTAAAGCTCAGCAGAATGTTCGACCTTACCTCGGCAGGGAGACCAAGCTTCCTAAGCCGAGTAGGAGTCAGGCGAATAGACCTGGCCGGGGTTCAAGTGTAAGGCTCGGCAGGACGTTCGGCCTTACCTCGGCAGGGAGACCGAGCTTCCTAAGCCTAGTAGGAGACTCAGGCGAAGGGACTTGGCCTGAGTTCGAATGTAAGGCTCGGCAGGACGTTTGACCTTATCTCGGCAGGGAGACCAAGCTTCCTAAGCCTAGTAGGAGAGTCAGGCAAAAGGACTCGGCCAAAGCTCATGTGTAAGGCTCACCCGGACGTTCGACCTTACCTCGGCAGGGAGACCAAGCTTCCTAAGCCTAGAAGGAGTCAGGCGAAGGGAATTGGCCAGGGTTCGAGTGTAAGGCTCGGCAGGACGTTCGGCCTTACCTCGGCAGGCGGACCAAGCTTCCTAAGCCTAGTAGGAGAGTCAGGGGAAGGGACTAGGTCAGAGTTCGAGTGTAAGGCTCGGCAGGACGTTTGCCCTTACCTCGGCAGGGAGACCAAGCTTCATAAGCCTAGTATGAGAGTCAGGAAAAAGGACTTGGCCGGAGCTCATGTGTAAGGCACAGCCGGACGTTCGACTTTTCCTCGGCAGGGAGACCAAGCTTCCTAAGCCTAGTAGGAGTCATGCGAAGGGACTTGGCCCGAGTTCGAGTGTAATGCTCGGCGGAACGTTCGACCTTACCTCGGCAGGGAGACTAAGTTTCTTAAGCCGAGTAGGAGTCAGGCGAAGGGACTTGGCCGGGGTTCGAGTGTAAGGCTCAGCATAAAGTTCGAACTTACCTCGGCAGGGAGACTGAGTTTCCTAAGCCTAGTAGGAGACTCAGGCGAGGGGACTTGGTCGGAGTTCGAATGTAAGGCTCGGCAGGACGTTCGACCTTACCTCGGCAGGGAGACCAAGCTTCCTAAGCCTAGTAGGAGAGTCAGGAGAAGGGACTTGGCCGGAGCTCATGTGTAAGGCTCGGCAGGACGTTCGACATTACCTCGGCAGGGAGACCAAGCTTCCTAAGCCTAGTAGGAGAGTCAGGCAAAAGGACTTGGCCGAAGCTCGAGCGTAAGGCTCGGCAGGTCGTTCGAACTTACCTCGGCACGGAGACCAAGCTTCTTAAGCCTAGTAGGAGTCAGGCGGAGGGACTTGGCCCGAGTTCGAGTGTAAGGCTCGGCAGGACGTTCGGCCTTACCTCAGCAGGGAGACCAAGCTTCCTACGACGAGTAGGAGTCAGGCGAAGGGACTTGTCCGGGGTTCGAGTCTAAGGCTCGGCAGGATGTTCGACCTTACCTCGGCTGGGAGACTAAGCTTCCTAAGCCTAATAGGATAGACAGGCGAGGGGACTTGGCCGGAATTTGAGTGTAAATCTTGGCAGGACGTTCGACCTTACCTCAGCATGGAGACTAAGCTTCCTAAGCCTTGTAGGAGGGTCAGGCAAAAGGACTTGGCCGAAGCTCGAGCGTAAGGCTCGGCAGGTCGTTCGACCTTACCTCGGCACGGAGACCAGGCTTCTTAAGCCTAGTAGGAGTCAGGCGGAGGGACTTGGCCCGAGTTCGAGTGTAAGGCTCGGCAGGACGTTCGGCCTTACCTCAGCAGGGAGACCAAGCTTCCTACGACGAGTAGGAGTCAGGCGAAGGGACTTGTCCGGGGTTCGAGTCTAAGGCTCGGCAGGATGTTCGACTCTACCTCGGCTGGGAGACTAAGCTTCCTTAGCCTAATAGGATAGACAGGCGAGGGGACTTGGCCGGAATTTGAGTGTAAATCCTGGCAGGACGTTCGACCTTACCTCGGCAGGGAGACCAAGCATACTAAGCCTAGTAGGAGTCACGCGAAGGGACTTGGCCCGAGTTCGAGTGTAAAGCTCAGCAGAATGTTCGACCTTACCTCGGCAGGGAGACCAAGCTTCCTAAGCCGAGTAGGAGTCAGGCGAAGGGACCTGGCCGGGGTTCGAGTGTAAGGCTCGGCAGGACGTTCGGCCTTACCTCGGCAGGGAGACCGAGCTTCCTAAGCCTAGTAGGAGACTCAGGCGAAGGGACTTGGCCAGAGTTCGAATGTAAGGCTCGGCAGGACGTTTGACCTTATCTCGGCAGGGAGACCAAGCTTCCTAAGCCTAATAGGATAGACAGGCGTGGGGACTTGTCCGGAGCTCATGTGTAAGGCTCAGCATAACGTTCGAACTTACCTCGGCAGGGAGACTGAGTTTCCTAAGCCTAGTAGGAATCAGGCGAAGGGACTTGGCTGGGGTTCGAGTGTAAGGCTCGGCAGGACGTTCGGCCTTACCTCGGCAGGGAGACCGAGCTTCCTAAGCCTAGTAGGAGAGTCAGGCGAAGGGACTTGGCCGGAGTTCGAGTGTAAGGCTCGGCAGGACGTTCAACCTTACCTCGGCTGGGAGACCAAGTTTCTTAAGCCGAGTAGGAGTCAGGCAAAAGGGACTTGGCCGGAGCTCATGTTTAAGGCTCGGCAGGACGTTTGACCTTACCTCGGCAGGGAGACCAAGCTTCCTAAGCCTAGTAGGAGTCAGGCGAAGGGACCTGGCCGGGGTTCGAGTGTAAGGCTCGGCAGGACATTCGAACTTACCTCGGCAGGGAGACTAAGCTTCCTAAGCCTAGTAGGGTACACAGGCGAGCAGACTTGGTCGGAGTTCGAGTGTAAAGCTCGGCAGGACGTTCGACCTTACCTCGGCAGGGAGACCAAGCTTCCTAAGCCAAATAGGTGAGTCAGGCGGAGGGACTTGGCCGGGGTTCGAGTCTAAGGCTCGGCAGGATGTTCGACCTTACCTCGGCAGGGAGATTAAGCTTCCTAAGCCTAGTAGGGTACACAGGCGAGCAGACTTGGTCGGAGTTCGAGTGTAAAGCTCGGCAGGACGTTTGACCTTACGTCGGCAGGGAGACCAAGCTTCCTAAGCCTAATAGGATAGACAGGCGTGGGGACTTGTCCGGAGCTCATGTGTAAGGCTCGGCAGGACGTTCGACCTTACCTCGGCAGGGAGACCAAGTTTCTTAAGCCGAGTAGGAATCAGGCGAAGGGACTTGGCCGGAGTTCGAGTGTAAGGCTCGGCAGGACGTTCAACCTTACCTCGGCTGGGAGACCAAGTTTCTTAAGCCGAGTAGGAGTCAGGGGAAGGGACTTGGCCAAGGCTCGAGTGTAAGGCTCAGCATAACGTTCGAACTTACCTCGGCAGGGAGACTGAGTTTCCTAAGCCTAGTAGGAGACTCAGGCGAGGGGACTTGGTCGGAGTTCGAATGTAAGGCTCGGCAGGATGTTCGACTCTACCTCGGCTGGGAGACTAAGCTTCCTAAGCCTAATAGGATAGACAGGCGAGGGGAATTGGCCGGAATTTGAGTGTAAATCTTGGCAGGACGTTCGACCTTACCTCGGCATGGAGACTAAGCTTCCTAAGCCAAGTAGGAGAGTCAGGCAAGGGGACTTGGCCGGAGCTCATGTGTAAGGCTCGGCAGGACATTCGAACTTACCTCGGCAGGGAGACCAAGCTTACTAAGCCGAGTAGGAGAGTCGGGCGAGGGGACTTGGTCGGAGTTCGAGTGTAAAGCTCGGCAGGACGTTCGACCTTACCTCGGCAGGGAGACCAAGCTTCCTAAGTCTAGTAGGAGTCACGCGAAGGGACTTGGCCCGAGTTCGAGTGTAAAGCTCAGCAGAATGTTCGACCTTACCTCGGCAGGGAGACCAAGCTTCCTAAGCCGAGTAGGAGTCAGGCGAAAGGACCTGGCCGGGGTTCAAGTGTAAGGCTCGGCAGGACGTTCGGCCTTACCTCGGCAGGGAGACCGAGCTTCCTAAGCCTAGTAGGAGACTCAGGCGAAGGGACTTGGCCAGAGTTCGAATGTAAGGCTCGGCAGGACGTTTGACCTTATCTCGGCAGGGAGACCAAGCTTCCTAAGCCTAGTAGGAGAGTCAGGCAAAAGGACTCGGCCAAAGCTCATGTGTAAGGCTCACCCGGACGTTCGACCTTACCTTGGCAGGGAGACCAAGCTTCCTAAGCCTAGAAGGAGTCACGCGAAGGGACTTGGCCCGATTTCAAATGTAAGGTTCGGCAGAACGTTCGACCTTACCTTGGCAGGGAGACCAAGTTTCTTAAGCCGAGTAGGAGTCAGGCGAAGGGAATTGGCCAGGGTTCGAGTGTAAGGCTCGGCAGGACATTCGAACTTACCTCGGCAGGGAGACTGAGCTTCCTAAGCCTAGTAGGAGAGTCAGGCGAGGCGACTTGGTCGGAGTTCGAGTGTAAAGCCTGGCAGGATGTTCGACCTTACCTCGGCAGGGAGACCAAGCTTCCTAAGCCTAATAGGATAGTCAGGTGAGGGGACTTGGCCGGAGTTCGAGTGTAAGTCTTGGCAAGATGTTTGACCTTACCTTGGCAGGGAGACCAAGCTTCCTAAGCCAAATAGGTGAGTCAGGCGGAGGGACTTGGACCGATTTCAAATGTAAGGTTCGGCACAACGTTCGACCTTACCTTGGCAGGGAGACCAAGTTTCTTAAGCCGAGTAGGAATCAGGCGAAGGGACTTGGCCGGAGTTCGAGTGTAAGGCTCGGCAGGACGTTCAACCTTACCTCGGCTGGGACACCAAGTTTCTTAAGCCGAGTAGGAGTCAGGCAAAGGGACTTGGCCGGGGCTCGAGTGTAAGGCTCAGCATAACGTTCGAACTTATCTCGGCAGGGAGACTGATCTTCCTAAGCCTAGTAGGAGACTCAGGCGAGGGGACTTGGCCGGGGTTCGAGTGTAAGGCTCGGCAGGACGTTTGACCTTACCTCGGCAGGGAGACCAAGCTTCCTAAGCCTAGTAGGAGAGTCAGGCAAGGGGACTTGGCCGAAGCTCATGTTTAAGGCTCGGCAGGACGTTCGACCTTACCTCGGCAGGGAGACCATGCTTCCTAAGCCTAGTAGGAGTCACGCGAAGGGACTTGGCCCGAGTTCGAGTGTAAAGCTCAGCAGAGTGTTCGACCTTACCTCGGCAGGGGGACCGAGCTTCCTAAGCCGAGTAGGACTCAGGCGAAGGGACTTGGCCGGAGTTCAAGTGTAAGGCTCGGAAGGACGTTTGGCCTTACCTCGGCAGGCGGACCAAGCTTCCTAAGCCTAGTAGGAGAGTCAGGGGAAGGGACTAGGTCAGAGTTCGAGTGTAAGGCTCGGCAGGACGTTTGCCCTTACCTCGGCAGGGAGACCAAGCTTCATAAGCCTAGTATGAGAGTCAGGAAAAAGGACTTGGCCGGAGCTCATGTGTAAGGCACAGCCGGACGTTCGACTTTTCCTCGGCAGGGAGACCAAGCTTCCTAAGCCTAGTAGGAGTCATGCGAAGGGACTTGGCCCGAGTTCGAGTGTAATGCTCGGCAGAACGTTCGACCTTACCTCGGCAGAGAGACTAAGTTTCTTAAGCCGAGTAGGAGTCAGGCGAAGGGACTTGGCCGGGGTTCGAGTGTAAGGCTCAGCATAAAGTTCGAACTTACCTCGGCAGGGAGACTGAGTTTCCTAAGCCTAGTAGGAGACTCAGGCGAGGGGACTTGGCCAGGGTTCGAATGTAAGGCTCGGCAGGACGTTCGACCTTACCTCGGCAGGGAGACCAAGCTTCCTAAGCCTAGTAGGAGAGTCAGGCGAAGGGACTTGGCCGGAGCTCATGTGTAAGGCTCGGCAGGACGTTCGACATTACCTCGGCAGGGAGACCAAGCTTCCTAAGCCTAGTAGGAGAGTCAGGCAAAAGGACTTGGCCGAAGCTCGAGCGTAAGGCTCGGCAGGTCGTTCGACCTTACCTCGGCACGGAGACCAAGCTTCTTAAGCCTAGTAGGAGTCAGGCGGAGGGACTTGGCCCGAGTTCGAGTGTAAGGCTCGGCAGGACGTTCGGCCTTACCTCAGCAGGGAGACCAAGCTTCCTACGACGAGTAGGAGTCAGGCGAAGGGACTTGTCCGGGGTTCGAGTCTAAGGCTCGGCAGGATGTTCGACTCTACCTCGGCTGAGAGACTAAGCTTCCTAAGCCTAATAGGATAGGCAGGCGAGGGGACTTGGCCGGAATTTGATTGTAAATCTTGGCAGGACGTTCGACCTTACCTCAGCATGGAGACTAAGCTTCCTAAGCCTTGTAGGAGGGTCAGGCAAAAGGACTTGGCCGAAGCTCGAGCGTAAGGCTCGGCAGGTCGTTCGACCTTACCTCGGCACGGAGACCAGGCTTCTTAAGCCTAGTAGGAGTCAGGCGGAGGGACTTGGCCCGAGTTCGAGTGTAAGGCTCGGCAGGACGTTCGGCCTTACCTCAGCAGGGAGACCAAGCTTCCTACGACGAGTAGGAGTCAGGCGAAGGGACTTGTCCGGGGTTCGAGTCTAAGGCTCGGCAGGATGTTCGACTCTACCTCGGCTGGGAGACTAAGCTTCCTAAGCCTAATAGGATAGACAGGCGAGGGGACTTGGCCGGAATTTGAGTGTAAATCCTGGCAGGACGTTCGACCTTACCTCGGCAGGGAGACCAAGCTTACTAAGCCTAGTAGGAGTCACGCGAAGGGACTTGGCCCGAGTTCGAGTGTAAAGCTCAGCAGAATGTTCGACCTTACCTCGGCAGGGAGACTAAGCTTCCTAAGCCTAGTAGGAGAGTCAGGCGAAGGGACTTGGCCGGAGTTCGAGTGTAAAGCTCAGCAGACTGTACGACCTTACCTCGGCAGGGAGACCAAGCTTCCTAAGCCGAGTAGGAGTCAGGCGAAGGGACCTGGCCGGGGTTCGAGTGTAAGGCTCGGCAGGACAATCGGCCTTACCTCGGCAGGGAGACCGAGCTTCCTAAGCCTAGTAGGAGACTCAGGCGAAGGGACTTGGCCAGAGTTCGAATGTAAGGCCCGGCAGGACGTTTGACCTTATCTCGGCAGGGAGACCAAGCTTCCTAAGCCTAGTAGGAGAGTCAGGCAAAAGGACTCGGCCAAAGCTCATGTGTAAGGCTCACCCGGACGTTCGACCTTACCTCGGCAGGGAGACCAAGCTTCCTAAGCCTAGAAGGAGTCACGCGAAGGGACTTGGCCCGATTTCAAATGTAAGGTTCGGCAGAACGTTCGACCTTACCTTTGCAGGGAGACCAAGTTTCTTAAGCCGAGTAGGAGTCAGGCGAAGGGAATTGGCCAGGGTTCGAGTGTAAGGCTCGGCAGGACATTCGAACTTACCTCGGCAGGGAGATTGAGCTTCCTAAGCCTAGTAGGAGAGTCAGGCGAGGCGACTTGGTCGGAGTTCGAGTGTAAAGCTCGGCAGGACGTTCGACCTTACCTCGGCAGGGAGACCAAGCTTCCTAAGCCTAATAGGATAGACAGGCTTGGGGACTTGTCCGGAGCTCATGTGTAAGGCTCAGCAGGACGTTCGACCTTACCTCGGCATGGAGACCAAGTTTCTTAAGCCGAGTAGGAGTCAGGCAAAGGGACTTGGCCGGGGCTCGAGTGTAAGGCTCGGCAGGTCGTTCGACCTTACCTCGGCAGGGAGACCAAGCTTCCTAAGCCTAATAGGATAGTCAGGTGAGGGGACTTGGCCGGAGTTCGAGTGTAAGTCTTGGCAAGATGTTTGACCTTACCTTGGCAGGGAGACCAAGCTTATTAAGCCAAATAGGTGAGTCAGGCGGAGGGACTTGGCCAGGGTTCGAGTCGAAGGCTCGGCAGGATGTTCGACCTTACCTCGGCAGGGAGACTAAGCTTCCTAAGCCTAGTAGGGTACACAGGTGAGCAGACTTGGTCGGAGTTCGTGTGTAAAGCTCGGCAGGACGTTCGACCTTACCTCGGCAGGGAGACCAAGCTTCCTAAGCCTAATAGGATAGACAGGCGTGGGGACTTGTCCGGAGCTCATGTGTAAGGCTCGGCAGGACGTTCGACCTTACCTCGGCAGGGACACCAAGCTTCCTAAGCCTAATAGGATAGTCAGGTGAGGGGACTTGGCCGGAGTTCGAGTGTAAGTCTTGGCAAGATGTTTGACCTTACCTTGGCAGGGAGACCAAGCTTCCTAAGCCAAATAGGTGAGTCAGGCGGAGGGACTTGGCCGGGGTTCGAGTCTAAGGCTCGGCAGGATGTTCGACCTTACCTCGGCAGGGAGACTAAGCTTCCTAAGCCTAGTAGGGTACACAGGCGAGCAGACTTGGTCGGAGTTCGAGTGTAAAGCTCGGCAGGACGTTCGACCTTACCTCGGCAGGGAGACCAAGCTTCCTAAGCCTAATAGGATAGACAGGCTTGGGGACTTGTCCGGAGCTCATGTGTAAGGCTCAGCAGGACGTTCGACCTTACCTCGGCATGGAGACCAAGTTTCTTAAGCCGAGTAGGAGTCAGGCAAAGGGACTTGGCCGGGGCTCGAGTGTAAGGCTCAGCATAACGTTCGAACTTATCTCGGCAGGGAGACTGATCTTCCTAAGCCTAGTAGGAGACTCAGGCGAGGGGACTTGGCCGGGGTTCGAGTGTAAGGCTCGGCAGGACTATTGACCTTACCTCGGCAGGGAGACCAAGCTTCCTAAGCCTAGTAGGAGAGTCAGGCAAGGGGACTTGGCCGGAGCTCATGTTTAAGGCTCGGCAGGACGTTTGACCTTACCTCGGCAGGGAGACCAAGCTTCCTAAGCCTAGTAGGAGTCACGCGAAGGGACTTGGCCCAAGTTCGAGTGTAAAGCTCAGCAGAGTGTTCGACCTTACCTCGGCAGGGAGACCAAGCTTCCTAAGCCGAGTAGGAGTCAGGCGAAGGGACCTGGCCGGGGTTCGAGTGTAAGGCTCGGCAGGACATTCGAACTTACCTCGGCAGGGAGACTGAGCTTCCTAAGCCTAGTAGGAGAGTCAGGCGCGGGGACTTGGTCGGAGTTCGAGTGTAAAGCTCGGCAGGATATTCGACCTTACCTCGGCAGGGAGACCAAGCTTCCTAAGCCTAATAGGATAGTCAGGTGAGGGGACTTGGCCGGAGTTCGAGTGTAAGTCTTGGCAAGATGTTTGACCTTACCTTGGCAGGGAGACCAAGCTTCCTAAGCCAAATAGGTGAGTCAGGCGGAGGGACTTGGCCGGGGTTCGAGTCTAAGGCTCGGCAGGATGTTCGACCTTACCTCGGCAGGGAGACTAAGCTTCCTAAGCCTAGTAGGGTACACAGGCGAGCAGACTTGGTCGGAGTTCGAGTGTAAAGCTCGGCAGGACGTTCGACCTTACCTCGGCAGGGAGACCAAGCCTCCTAAGCCTAATAGGATAGACAGGCGTGGGGACTTGTCCGGACCTCATGTGTAAGGCTCGGCAGGACGTTCGACCTTACCTCGGCAGGGAGACCAAGTTTCTTAAGCCGAGTAGGAATCAGGCGAAGGGACTTGGCCGGGGTTCGAGTGTAAGGCTCGGCAGGACGTTCGGCCTTACCTCGGCAGGGAGACCGAGCTTCCTAAGCCTAGTAGGAGAGTCAGGCGAAGGGACGTGGCCGGAGTTCGAGTGTAAGGCTCGGCAGGACGTTCAACCTTACCTCGGCTGGGAGACCAAGTTTCTTAAGCCGAGTAGGAGTCAGGCAAAGGGACTTGGCCGGAGCTCGAGTGTAAGGCTCAGCATAACGTTCGAACTTATCTCGGCAGGGAGACTGAGCTTCCTAAGCCTAGTAGGAGACTCAGGCGAGGGGACTTTGCCGGGGTTCGAGTGTAAGGCTCGGCAGGACTTTTGACCTTACCTCGGCAGGGAGACCAAGCTTCCTAAGCCTAGTAGGAGAGTCAGGCAAGGGGACTTGGCCGGAGCTCATGTTTAAGGCTCGGCAGGACATTTGACCTTACCTCGGCAGGGAGACCAAGCTTCCTAAGCCTAGTAGGAGTCACGCGAAGGGACTTGGACCGAGTTCGAGTGTAAAGCTCAGCAGAGTGTTCGACCTTACCTCGGCAGGGAGACGAAGCTTCCTAAGCCGAGTAGGAGTCAGGCGAAGGGACCTGGCCGGAGTTCGAGTGTAAGTCTCGGCAGGACGTTCGACCTTACCTCGGCAGGGAGACCGAGCTTCCTAAGCCTAGTAGGAGAGTCAGGCGAAGGGACTCGGCCAAAGCTCATGTGTAAGGCTCACCCGGACGTTCGACCTTACCTCGGCAGGGAGACCAAGCTTCCTAAGCCTAGTAGGAGAGTCAGGCAAGGGGACTTGGCCGGAGCTCATGTTTAAGGCTCGGCAGGACGTTTGACCTTACCTCGGCAGGGAGACCAAGCTTCCTAAGCCTAGAAGGAGTCACGCGAAGGGACTTGGCCCGATTTCAAATGTAAGGCTCGGCAGAACGTTCGACCTTACCTCGGCAGGGAGACCAAGTTTCTTAAGCCGAGTAGGAGTCAGGCGAAGGGAATTGGCCAGGGTTCGAGTGTAAGGCTCGGCAGGACATTCGAACTTACCTCGGCAGGGAGACTGAGCTTCCTAAGCCTAGTAGGAGAGTCAGGCGAGGGGACTTGGTCGGAGTTCGAGTGTAAAGCTCGGCAGGATGTTCGACCTTACCTCGGCAGGGAGACCAAGCTTCCTAAGCCTAATAGGATAGTCAGGTGAGGGGACTTGGCCGGAATTCGAGTGTAAGTCTTGGCAAGATGTTTGACCTTACCTCAGCAGGGAGACCAAGCTTCCTAAGCCAAATAGGTGAGTCAGGCGGAGGGACTTGGCCGGGGTTCGAGTCTAAGGCTCGGCAGGATGTTCGACCTTACCTCGGCAGGGAGACTAAGCTTCCTAAGCCTAGTAGGGTACACAGGCGAGCAGACTTGGTCGGAGTTCGAGTCTAAGGCTCGGCAGGATGTTCGACCTTACCTCGGCAGGGAGACTAAGCTTCCTAAGCCTAGTAGGGTACACAGGCGTGGGGACTTGTCCGGAGCTCATGTGTAAGGCTCGGCAGGACGTTCGACCTTACCTCGGCAGGGAGACCAAGTTTCTTAAGCCGAGTAGGAATCAGGCGAAGGGACTTGGCCGGGGCTCGAGTGTAAGGCTCAGCATAACGTTCGAACTTATCTCGGCAGGGAGACTGAGCTTCCTAAGCCTAGTAGGAGACTCAGGCGAGGGGACTTTGCCGGGGTTCGAGTGTAAGGCTCGGCAGGACTTTTGACCTTACCTCGGCAGGGAGACCAAGCTTCCTAAGCCTAGTAGGAGAGTCAGGCAAGGGGACTTGGCCGGAGCTCATGTTTAAGGCTCGGCAGGACATTTGACCTTACCTCGGCAGGGAGACCAAGCTTCCTAAGCCTAGAAGGAGTCACGCGAAGGGACTTGGCCTGAGTTCGAGTGTAAAGCTCAGCAGAGTGTTCGATCTTACCTCGGCAGGGAGACGAAGCTTCCTAAGCCTAGAAGGAGAGTCAGGCGAAGGGACTCAACGAAAGCTCATGTGTAAGGCTCACCCGGACGTTCGACCTTACCTCGGCAGGGAGACCAAGCTTCCTAAGCCTAGAAGGAGTCACGCGAAGGGACTTGGCCCGATTTCAAATGTAAGGCTCGGCAGAACGTTCGACCTTACCTCGGCAGGGAGACAAAGTTTCTTAAGCCGAGTAGGAGTCAGGCGAAGGGAATTGGCCAGGGTTCGAGTGTAAGGCTCGGCAGGACATTCGAACTTACCTCGGCAGGGAGACTGAGCTTTCTAAGCCTAGTAGGAGAGTCAGGCGAGGGGACTTGGTCGGAGTTCGAGTGTAAAGCTCGGCAGGACGTTCGACCTTACCTCGGCAGGGAGACCAAGCTTCCTAAGCCTAGTAGGAGAGTCAGGCAAGGGGACTTGGCCGGAGCTCATGTTTAAGCCTCGGCAGGACGTTCGACCTTACCTCGGCAGGGAGACCAAGCTTCCTAAGCCTAGAAGGAGTCACGCGAAGGGACTTGGCCCGATTTTAAATGTAAGGCTCAGCAGAACGTTCGACCTTACCTCGGAAGGGAGACCAAGTTTCTTAAGCCGATGTCTTGGTTAGACAAGACAGGAGTCTGTGAAAGAGGGCAAAGCCTCCTGTGCAATGGAGAACGGCAAACCCCCCTCCCTCTGAATTACGAGGATCTTTAAATTAAAAGGCTCTCAGGCAAAGATATGGGAGTGGGAGTAACAATTCTTTACTAGGAGAAAACTAGACAACAATTTAAAAAGGCAAATGCAATCGGTACAAACAAAACCAGTGAAAGAAAAAGTCTAGAACCTGAGGAATGCCAGTATCAGGTTTGCTGGGACAATTGCTTTCCCTTGCAATAGTTGATGAGTTGCAGCTGAAGTGGTGATCTTTAGAAGGGTATAATTTTTCTCTGAAGATCTGGTGGCAGTGGGGGCCGGTCTTCCTCTGCGCCGGGGTTGCCTCTGAGCTCCGCTGCCGTCGCCTCTGCGCGCGCCGGCTGCTTCGCTGCGAGTGCCGCCGAAGAGAGAGAGAGCGAGAGCTGCTTTTCTGGGAATCCCGCGAAGAGAGAGAGAGAGCTGCTTCTCTCGGAGTCCAGCGAAGAAGAGGGAGAGCTGCTTCTCTCGGAATCCCGCGAAGAGAGAGAGAGAGCTGCTTCTCTCGGAGTCCCGCGAAGAAGAGGGAGAGCTGCTTCTCCCCTCTGGGTGGGACCCCTCACGGTGTTACATTTTTTCAGCCCTTCATTGAATCAGTCAAAGGTGTATAAACAAACCATTGTCTCTGAGAGAGATAACAAAAAACCTGTCCAACCGGTTCGCCTTCGACAGATGGCAAATGGAATACAAGCTTATCTTACAACCCAGGACATTATCCACCCCTTATTCTATTTCCATCTGCACACCATGAAATCTTACACCCAGTTCTCTCTTAAGACCAAGTTTCCCTGTGGTACACAGCGGGTCTCCCCATCTTCCTGCATTACCCACCAAGTGTAACCAGGTCCTTGAGCAAAGACAATCCCACGAATGGGTTGGTCTTTGCCTGAGGTGGGATTAATCCAAACAGTTTTCCCTAAAATACCTTTCATATGTACTACAGGGACCTTATCTCCATCTACTGCGTGTAAGGGTTCTGACTGAGCAGGGCCAGCTCGATTGACAGACCCCCGGGTGTTGACCATCCAGGTTGCTTTTGCCAGGTTAATTTCCCAGTTTCTAAATGTTCCCCCACCGAGTGCCTTCAGGGTAGTCTTAAGGAGTCCGTTGCACCGTTCAACTTTGCCGGCAGCTGGAGCATGATAGGGAATATGATATATCCATTCAATACCATGTTCTCTGGCCCAGGTGTTGATAAGGCTGTTCTTGAAATGGGTGCCGTTGTCAGACTCAATTCTCTCAGGGGTGCCGTGTCTCCACAGGACTTGTTTTTCCAAGCCTAAGATGGTGTTCCGGGCAGTGGCATGAGGTACAGGGAAAGTCTCCAGCCATCCAGTGGTGGCTTCTACCATGGTCAGCACGTAGCGCTTGCCTTGGCGTGTCTGGGGCAGTGTGATGTAGTCAATCTGCCAGGCCTCCCCATACTTGTACTTGGACCACCGCCCACCATACCATAGGGGCTTCACTCTCTTGGCCTGTTTGATGGCAGCACACGTCTCACAGTCATGGATAACCTGGGAAACACTGTCCATGGTTAGATCCACCCCTCGGTCTCGTGCCCACTTGTAGGTGGCATCTCTGCCCTGATGACCTGAGGCATCATGAGCCCATCGAGCCAGGAACAACTCCCCCTTATGGTGCCAATCTAAGTCTATCTTTGACACCCCTATTTTTGCTGCCTGATCTACCTGCTCGTTGTTCCGGTGCTCCTCATTAGCCCGACTTTTGGGGACATGGGCATCTACATGACGGACTTTCACCGTCAGCTTTTCCACCCGAGAGGCAATGTCTTTCCATATATCAGCAGCCCAGATTGGCTTTCCTCTACGTTGCCAGTTGGCCTTCCTCCACCTTCCCAGCCAGCCCCACAGAGCATTGGCTACCATCCATGAATCAGTATAAAGGTAGAGCTTTGGCCACTTTTCCCTTTCAGCAATGTCCAGAGCCAGCTGAACGGCCTTGAGTTCAGCGAGTTGGCTCGATCCACCTTCTCCTTCGGTAGCTTGTGCAACTTGGCGTGTGGGGCTCCATACGGCTGCTTTCCACTTCCGGTTCATCCCTACGATGCGACAGGAACCGTCAGTGAAAAGAGCGTAGCAGGTCTCCTCTGCTGGTAGTTGGTTGTATGGTGGAGCTTCTTCAGCCCTTGCCACTTGTACCTGCTCCTCATCATCAGTGAGACCAAAGTTTTCACCTTCTGGCCAGTTCGTAATTATCTCCAAAATCCCAGGGCGATTCAGGTTTCCAATACGGGCGCGTTGAGTGATGAGGGCAATCCATTTGCTCCATGTGGCGTCAGTGGCATGGTGGGTAGTAGGAACCTTTCCTTTAAACATCCACCCCAGCACCGGTAGTCGGGGTGCCAGGAGGAGTTGTGTTTCTGTGCCAATTACTTCCGAGGCTGCTTGAACTCCTTCAAAGGCAGCCAAGATTTCCTTCTCTGTGGGAGTGTAGTTGGCTTCAGACCCTCTGTAACTTCGGCTCCAGAATCCCAGTGGTCGGCCTCGAGTCTCCCCAGGCACTTTCTGCCAAAGGCTCCAAGACAACCCATGGTTCCCGGCTGCAGAGTAGAGCACATTCTTGACCTCTGGTCCCGTTCTGACTGGGCCAAGGGCTACAGCATGAGCGATCTCCTGCTTGATCTGGGTGAAGGCTTGTTGCTGCTCAGGGCCCCAGTGGAAATCATTCTTCTTTCGGGTAACCAGATAAAGAGGGCTCACAATCTGGCTATACTCAGGAATGTGCATTCTCCAGAAACCTATGGCACCCAGGAAAGCTTGTGTTTCCTTTTTGCTGGTTGGTGGGGACATAGCTGTGATCTTGTTGATGACCTCAGTGGGAATCTGGCGCCGTCCATCTTGCCATTTCACTCCCAGGAACTGGATCTCTCGGGCAGGTCCCTTGACTTTGCTCTTCTTGATGGCAAAGCCAGCTTCTAGTAGTATCTGGATGATCCTCTCACCTTTCTCAAACACTTCTGCCGCTGTGCTCCCCCACACAATGATGTCATCAATGTATTGCAGGTGTTCTGGAGCCTCACCCTTTTCTAGTGCAGCCTGGATCAGTCCATGGCAGATGGTGGGGCTGTGTTTCCACCCCTGGGGCAGTCGGTTCCAGGTGTACTGCACGCCCCTCCAGGTGAAAGCAAACTGAGGCCTGCATTCTGCTGCCAGAGGAATGGAGAAAAACGCATTAGCAATATCAATGGTGGCATACCACTTTGCTGCCTTGGACTCCAGCTCGTACTGGAGTTCCAGCATATTCGGTACAGCAGCGCTCAGCGGTGGAGTCACTTCATTTAAGCCACGATAGTCCACAGTCAATCTCCATTCTTTGTCAGATTTGCGCACAGGCCAGATGGGGCTGTTGAAGGGTGAGTGGGTTTTGCTGACCACCCCTTGGCTCTCCAGCTCCCGAATCATTTTGTGGATGGGGATCACGGCATCTCGATCCGTCCGATACTGCCGGCGGTGCACTGTCGAGGTCGCAATTGGCACGCGTTGTTCTTCCACCCTTAGGAGTCCTACTGCAGAGGGGTTTTCTGACAGTCCAGGCAAGGTGTTCAATTGCTTAATGTCTTCTGCCTCTACAGCGGCTATTCCAAAAGCCCACCTGAGTCCCTTTGGGTCTTTGTAATATCCGTTCCGGAGGAAGTCTATGCCTAGGATACACGGAGCATCTGGGCCAGTCACTATAGGGTGTTTCTTCCACTCCTTCCCAGTCAGGCTCACCTCAGCTTCCACCAGAGTCAATTGTTGTGATCCCCCTGTCACACCAGCAATGGAAACAGGCTCTGCCCCCACATGTCCCGATGGTATCAGAGTACACTGTGCACCAGTATCAACTAAAGCATCATATTTTTGTGGCTCTGATGTGCCAGGCCATCGGATCCACACTGTCCAGAAGATCCGGTTTTCCCGTGCCTCTCCCTGGCTAGAGACAGGGCCCCTCTAACACTGGTTATCATTCCTTCCCTGGGCATACATACTAGAGGTCCCTTCAAGGGGGTCTGACAGATCGTACCCACAAGCTTGGTCACGGGAGGTTGAGGCTACCTTCACTTTGGTGGAACTCCCCCGGTTAGAGTTTCCCTCCTTGAGTTGACGGACCCGTGCTGCCAGGACAGAAGTGGGTTTCCCATCCCACCTCCCCATGTCTTCCCCATGGTCACGCAGGAAGAACCACAGATTAGCCCTTGGGGTGTACCCTCTCTCTCTAGCTGGGGATTGTTGGGCGCTGATTCTGGGGCCTGTGACTCTCACGGGTGCTGTATTAACCTTCCTTATCTCCTCCCTCATCTCCTCTTTAAACTCCTTAATCACAGCTGAGATATGAGCCTGCATTGGGCCATTAATCATACTCTCATAATTCCTAAGTTTGTTGGCAACAGAACCTATTGTCTCCCGGTGGGTGTCAGCATTGATCGTTGCAATGAAGGTGGCGTATTGAGATGGCCCAAGATTTGCCAGACTCCACAGCATTTGTCCCGTACACCTGACCTTGTCAGGGTCATTATTGTGTCGTCCATCCCTCCCAAAGAGTACCTCCAATACTGCCACTTCTCTCAGCTGTTGGATCCCTTCCTCGAGGGTCTTCCAGCGCATTCTATGATGGTGCTCTTGCATTCTCTCTCTGTGGATAAACCTCTCCCTGACACTCATTAAGAGCCGCTCCCAGAGAGAAAGGGACCCTGGTTCCCTTACAAAAACCTGATTTATACCCGAGTCCTGGGTCAAGGGTCCCAAGTTCCTTGCCTCACCACCGTCCAGCTGCACGCCTGTACCCATAAGATCACAAACCCGGAGTAGCCAGGTAGCATAAGCCTCACGCCCTCGTCGCACAATGTCTTTATGCAGATTGCGAAGACTTTCGTACGTCAGGGACTCGGTGATGATAGCAATCTCTGGCTCCCCTGTGGGTTGTGAGGTTCCTCCATTCCTGTCCCTATCTGCAGGGTGCTCTGCTTTCACCTTAGACTTCCTTGTTTCTACCGGGGCCACTGCTGCTGACCGTGACTGCCCTTGTGGTTCAGCTGGAACCTGGACAGTTGTAACATTAGTGGGTTCCACAGCTGTACTATTAGACTGTCCCTCCTCAAGGCAAAGGGCCGGTTTCTCACCAGCTGGGGAAATGCACTCCTTCAGCATCTCTCGTATCTCCTTAACCAGAACCCTCACCCAATCTGGGCGGTTCATTTCTGAGGTGGGCTGTGGGGCAGGGTCAGGCTCTGGAGCAGCAGCATCTCGAGTCTGTGGTGTAGGTGTGAGGGTAGTTATCCAGGTTAATCTTCCCTTATCTCTGAATGCTAAATATAACAGGACTATCAGCAACACCACCCATTGTATGGTATCATTAGCACTTATAAAGGATCTTAACCCTTTGAGAACTGGTGGAACAGACCCAAAAAGATGGTTAAAAGGTTGAGAGAAAGTTTGCCCAGGTGCTATTTCCTCGCAGTAGGTACCGTTATTAAAGTAACCCCAAAAACATACAGTTAACGTGTGATAGCTATGAATCCATGTACCTGCCTTCCAGAGGAAATTAAAGATCCATGAATTCCTCACCCAATTAACCCAGAAGCCAAACTTGATAACAGACACCGTAGCCTTAGTCATAGGACCCATTTTTAGATAAGGGTCTGCAAATGGGAAAAGTATAGCTACGATCACATGCCACCCAAACCAAGGTAAACTAGACCACATGGTGATGCTGAAGATGTTTTTATACACAACAAAACCAAATTACTTAAGAACTGTTAATCCTTTTTCCCTCTCAATGCCCTCGGGCCCCACGTTGGGCGCCAAATTCTGTCTTGGTTAGACAAGACAGGAGTCTGTGAAAGAGGGCAAAGCCTCCTGTGCAATGGAGAACGGCAAACCCCCCTCCCTCTGAATTACGAGGATCTTTAAATTAAAAGGCTCTCAGGCAAAGATATGGGAGTGGGAGTAACAATTCTTTACTAGGAGAAAACTAGACAACAATTTAAAAAGGCAAATGCAATCGGTACAAACAAAACCAGTGAAAGAAAAAGTCTAGAACCTGAGGAATGCCAGTATCAGGTTTGCTGGGACAATTGCTTTCCCTTGCAATAGTTGATGAGTTGCAGCTGAAGTGGTGATCTTTAGAAGGGTATAATTTTCCTCTGAAGATCTGGTGGCAGTGGGGGCCGGTCTTCCTCTGCGCCGGGGTTGCCTCTGAGCTCCGCTGCCGTCGCCTCTGCGCGCGTCGGCTGCTTCGATGCGAGTGCCGCCGAAGAGAGAGAGAGCGAGAGCTGCTTTTCTGGGAATCCCGCGAAGAGAGAGAGAGAGCTGCTTCTCTCGGAGTCCCGCGAAGAAGAGGGAGAGCTGCTTCTCTCGGAATCCCGCGAAGAGAGAGAGAGAGCTGCTTCTCTCGGAGTCCCGCGAAGAAGAGGGAGAGCTGCTTCTCCCCTCTGGGTGGGACCCCTCACGGTGTTACATTTTTTCAGCCCTTCATTGAATCAGTCAAAGGTGTATAAACAAACCATTGTCTCTGAGAGAGATAACAAAAAACCTGTCCAACCGGTTCGCCTTCGACAGATGGCAAATGGAATACAAGCTTATCTTACAACCCAGGACATTATCCACCCCTTATTCTATTTCCATCTGCACACCATGAAATCTTACACCCAGTTCTCTCTTAAGACCAAGTTTCCCTGTGGTACACAGCGGGTCTCCCCATCTTCCTGCATTACCCACCAAGTGTAACCAGGTCCTTGAGCAAAGACAATCCCACGAATGGGTTGGTCTTTGCCTGAGGTGGGATTAATCCAAACAGTTTTCCCTAAAATACCTTTCATATGTACTACAGGGACCTTATCTCCATCTACTGCGTGTAAGGGTTCTGACTGAGCAGGGCCAGCTCGATTGACAGACCCCCGGGTGTTGACCATCCAGGTTGCTTTTGCCAGGTTAATTTCCCAGTTTCTAAATGTTCCCCCACCGAGTGCCTTCAGGGTAGTCTTAAGGAGTCCGTTGCACCGTTCAACTTTGCCGGCAGCTGGAGCATGATAGGGAATATGATATATCCATTCAATACCATGTTCTCTGGCCCAGGTGTTGATAAGGCTGTTCTTGAAATGGGTGCCGTTGTCAGACTCAATTCTCTCAGGGGTGCCGTGTCTCCACAGGACTTGTTTTTCCAAGCCTAAGATGGTGTTCCGGGCAGTGGCATGAGGTACAGGGAAAGTCTCCAGCCATCCAGTGGTGGCTTCTACCATGGTCAGCACGTAGCGCTTGCCTTGGCGTGTCTGGGGCAGTGTGATGTAGTCAATCTGCCAGGCCTCCCCATACTTGTACTTGGACCACCGCCCACCATACCATAGGGGCTTCACTCTCTTGGCCTGTTTGATGGCAGCACACGTCTCACAGTCATGGATAACCTGGGAAACACTGTCCATGGTTAGATCCACCCCTCGGTCTCGTGCCCACTTGTAGGTGGCATCTCTGCCCTGATGACCTGAGGCATCATGAGCCCATCGAGCCAGGAACAACTCCCCCTTATGGTGCCAATCTAAGTCTATCTTTGACACCTCTATTTTTGCTGCCTGATCTACCTGCTCGTTGTTCCGGTGCTCCTCATTAGCCCGACTTTTGGGGACATGGGCATTTACATGACGGACTTTCACCGTCAGCTTTTCCACCCGAGAGGCAATGTCTTTCCATATATCAGCAGCCCAGATTGGCTTTCCTCTACGTTGCCAGTTGGCCTTCCTCCACCTTCCCAGCCAGCCCCACAGAGCATTGGCTACCATCCATGAATCAGTATAAAGGTAGAGCTTTGGCCACTTTTCCCTTTCAGCAATGTCCAGAGCCAGCTGAACGGCCTTGAGTTCAGCGAGTTGGCTCGATCCACCTTCTCCTTCGGTAGCTTGTGCAACTTGGCGTGTGGGGCTCCATACGGCTGCTTTCCACTTCCGGTTCATCCCTACGATGCGACAGGAACCGTCAGTGAAAAGAGCGTAGCAGGTCTCCTCTGCTGGTAGTTGGTTGTATGGTGGAGCTTCTTCAGCCCTTGCCACTTGTACCTGCTCCTCATCATCAGTGAGACCAAAGTTTTCACCTTCTGGCCAGTTCGTAATTATCTCCAAAATCCCAGGGCGATTCAGGTTTCCAATACGGGCGCGTTGAGTGATGAGGGCAATCCATTTGCTCCATGTGGCGTCAGTGGCATGGTGGGTAGTAGGAACCTTTCCTTTAAACATCCACCCCAGCACCGGTAGTCGGGGTGCCAGGAGGAGTTGTGTTTCTGTGCCAATTACTTCCGAGGCTGCTTGAACTCCTTCAAAGGCAGCCAAGATTTCCTTCTCTGTGGGAGTGTAGTTGGCTTCAGACCCTCTGTAACTTCGGCTCCAGAATCCCAGTGGTCGGCCTCGAGTCTCCCCAGGCACTTTCTGCCAAAGGCTCCAAGACAACCCATGGTTCCCGGCTGCAGAGTAGAGCACATTCTTGACCTCTGGTCCCGTTCTGACTGGGCCAAGGGCTACAGCATGAGCGATCTCCTGCTTGATCTGGGTGAAGGCTTGTTGCTGCTCAGGGCCCCAGTGGAAATCATTCTTCTTTCGGGTAACCAGATAAAGAGGGCTCACAATCTGGCTATACTCAGGAATGTGCATTCTCCAGAAACCTATGGCACCCAGGAAAGCTTGTGTTTCCTTTTTGCTGGTTGGTGGGGACATAGCTGTGATCTTGTTGATGACCTCAGTGGGAATCTGGCGCCGTCCATCTTGCCATTTCACTCCCAGGAACTGGATCTCTCGGGCAGGTCCCTTGACTTTGCTCTTCTTGATGGCAAAGCCAGCTTCTAGTAGTATCTGGATGATCCTCTCACCTTTCTCAAACACTTCTGCCGCTGTGCTCCCCCACACAATGATGTCATCAATGTATTGCAGGTGTTCTGGAGCCTCACCCTTTTCTAGTGCAGCCTGGATCAGTCCATGGCAGATGGTGGGGCTGTGTTTCCACCCCTGGGGCAGTCGGTTCCAGGTGTACTGCACGCCCCTCCAGGTGAAAGCAAACTGAGGCCTGCATTCTGCTGCCAGAGGAATGGAGAAAAACGCATTAGCAATATCAATGGTGGCATACCACTTTGCTGCCTTGGACTCCAGCTCGTACTGGAGTTCCAGCATATTCGGTACAGCAGCGCTCAGCGGTGGAGTCACTTCATTTAAGCCACGATAGTCCACAGTCAATCTCCATTCTTTGTCAGATTTGCGCACAGGCCAGATGGGGCTGTTGAAGGGTGAGTGGGTTTTGCTGACCACCCCTTGGCTCTCCAGCTCCCGAATCATTTTGTGGATGGGGATCACGGCATCTCGATCCGTCCGATACTGCCGGCGGTGCACTGTCGAGGTCGCAATTGGCACGCGTTGTTCTTCCACCCTTAGGAGTCCTACTGCAGAGGGGTTTTCTGACAGTCCAGGCAAGGTGTTCAATTGCTTAATGTCTTCTGCCTCTACAGCGGCTATTCCAAAAGCCCACCTGAGTCCCTTTGGGTCTTTGTAATATCCGTTCCGGAGGAAGTCTATGCCTAGGATACACGGAGCATCTGGGCCAGTCACTATAGGGTGTTTCTTCCACTCCTTCCCAGTCAGGCTCACCTCAGCTTCCACCAGAGTCAATTGTTGTGATCCCCCTGTCACACCAGCAATGGAAACAGGCTCTGCCCCCACATGTCCCGATGGTATCAGAGTACACTGTGCACCAGTATCAACTAAAGCATCATATTTTTGTGGCTCTGATGTGCCAGGCCATCGGATCCACACTGTCCAGAAGATCCGGTTTTCCCGTGCCTCTCCCTGGCTAGAGACAGGGCCCCTCTAACACTGGTTATCATTCCTTCCCTGGGCATACATACTAGAGGTCCCTTCAAGGGGGTCTGACAGATCGTACCCACAAGCTTGGTCACGGGAGGTTGAGGCTACCTTCACTTTGGTGGAACTCCCCCGGTTAGAGTTTCCCTCCTTGAGTTGACGGACCCGTGCTGCCAGGACAGAAGTGGGTTTCCCATCCCACCTCCCCATGTCTTCCCCATGGTCACGCAGGAAGAACCACAGATTAGCCCTTGGGGTGTACCCTCTCTCTCTAGCTGGGGATTGTTGGGTGCTGATTCTGGGGCCTGTGACTCTCACGGGTGCTGTATTAACCTTCCTTATCTCCTCCCTCATCTCCTCTTTAAACTCCTTAATCACAGCTGAGATATGAGCCTGCATTGGGCCATTAATCATACTCTCATAATTCCTAAGTTTGTTGGCAACAGAACCTATTGTCTCCCGGTGGGTGTCAGCATTGATCGTTGCAATGAAGGTGGCGTATTGAGATGGCCCAAGATTTGCCAGACTCCACAGCATTTGTCCCGTACACCTGACCTTGTCAGGGTCATTATTGTGTCGTCCATCCCTCCCAAAGAGTACCTCCAATACTGCCACTTCTCTCAGCTGTTGGATCCCTTCCTCGAGGGTCTTCCAGCGCATTCTATGATGGTGCTCTTGCATTCTCTCTCTGTGGATAAACCTCTCCCTGACACTCATTAAGAGCCGCTCCCAGAGAGAAAGGGACCCTGGTTCCCTTACAAAAACCTGATTTATACCCGAGTCCTGGGTCAAGGGTCCCAAGTTCCTTGCCTCACCACCGTCCAGCTGCACGCCTGTACCCATAAGATCCCAAACCCGGAGTAGCCAGGTAGCATAAGCCTCACGCCCTCGTCGCACAATGTCTTTATGCAGATTGCGAAGACTTTCGTACGTCAGGGACTCGGTGATGATAGCAATCTCTGGCTCCCCTGTGGGTTGTGAGGTTCCTCCATTCCTGTCCCTATCTGCAGGGTGCTCTGCTTTCACCTTAGACTTCCTTGTTTCTACCGGGGCCACTGCTGCTGACCGTGACTGCCCTTGTGGTTCAGCTGGAACCTGGACAGTTGTAACATCTGTGGGTTCCACAGCTGTACTATTAGACTGTCCCTCCTCAAGGCAAAGGGCCGGTTTCTCACCAGCTGGGGAAATGCACTCCTTCAGCATCTCTCGTATCTCCTTAACCAGAACCCTCACCCAATCTGGGCGGTTCATTTCTGAGGTGGGCTGTGGGGCAGGGTCAGGCTCTGGAGCAGCAGCATCTCGAGTCTGTGGTGTAGGTGTGAGGGTAGTTATCCAGGTTAATCTTCCCTTATCTCTGAATGCTAAATATAACAGGACTATCAGCAACACCACCCATTGTATGGTATCATTAGCACTTATAAAGGATCTTAACCCTTTGAGAACTGGTGGAACAGACCCAAAAAGATGGTTAAAAGGTTGAGAGAAAGTTTGCCCAGGTGCTATTTCCTCGCAGTAGGTACCGTTATTAAAGTAACCCCAAAAACATACAGTTAACGTGTGATAGCTATGAATCCATGTACCTGCCTTCCAGAGGAAATTAAAGATCCATGAATTCCTCACCCAATTAACCCAGAAGCCAAACTTGATAACAGACACCGTAGCCTTAGTCATAGGACCCATTTTTAGATAAGGGTCTGCAAATGGGAAAAGTATAGCTACGATCACATGCCACCCAAACCAAGGTAAACTAGACCACATGGTGATGCTGAAGATGTTTTTATACACAACAAAACCAAATTACTTAAGAACTGTTAATCCTTTTTCCCTCTCAATGCCCTCGGGCCCCACGTTGGGCGCCAAATTCTGTCTTGGTTAGACAAGACAGGAGTCTGTGAAAGAGGGCAAAGCCTCCTGTGCAATGGAGAACGGCAAACCCCCCTCCCTCTGAATTACGAGGATCTTTAAATTAAAAGGCTCTCAGGCAAAGATATGGGAGTGGGAGTAACAATTCTTTACTAGGAGAAAACTAGACAACAATTTAAAAAGGCAAATGCAATCGGTACAAACAAAACCAGTGAAAGAAAAAGTCTAGAACCTGAGGAATGCCAGTATCAGGTTTGCTGGGACAATTGCTTTCCCTTGCAATAGTTGATGAGTTGCAGCTGAAGTGGTGATCTTTAGAAGGGTATAATTTTCCTCTGAAGATCTGGTGGCAGTGGGGGCCGGTCTTCCTCTGCGCCGGGGTTGCCTCTGAGCTCCGCTGCCGTCGCCTCTGCGCGCGTCGGCTGCTTCGATGCGAGTGCCGCCGAAGAGAGAGAGAGCGAGAGCTGCTTTTCTGGGAATCCCGCGAAGAGAGAGAGAGAGCTGCTTCTCTCGGAGTCCCGCGAAGAAGAGGGAGAGCTGCTTCTCTCGGAATCCCGCGAAGAGAGAGAGAGAGCTGCTTCTCTCGGAGTCCCGCGAAGAAGAGGGAGAGCTGCTTCTCCCCTCTGGGTGGGACCCCTCACGGTGTTACATTTTTTCAGCCCTTCATTGAATCAGTCAAAGGTGTATAAACAAACCATTGTCTCTGAGAGAGATAACAAAAAACCTGTCCAACCGGTTCGCCTTCGACAGATGGCAAATGGAATACAAGCTTATCTTACAACCCAGGACAGCCGAGTAGGAGTCAGGCGAAGGGAATTGGCCAGGGTTCGAGTGTAAGGCTCGGCAGGACATTCGAACTTACCTCGGCAGGGAGACTGAGCTTCCTAAGCCTAGTAGGAGAGTCAGGCGAGGGGACTTGGTCGGAGTTCGAGTGTAAAGCTCGGCAGGACGTTCGACCTTACCTCGGCAGGGAGACCAAGCTTCCTAAGCCTAGTAGGAGTCACGCGAAGGGACTTGGCCCGAGTTCGAGTGTAAAGCTCAACAGAGTGTTCGACCTTACCTCGGCAGGGAGACCAAGCTTCCTAAGCCGAGTAGGAGTTAGGCGAAGGGACCTGGCCGGGGTTCGAGTGTAAGGCTCGGCAGGACGTTCCACCTTACCTCGGCAGGGAGACCAAGCTTCCTAAGCCTAATAGGATAGACAGGCGTGGGGACTTGTCCGGAGCTCATGTGTAAGGCTCGGCAGGACGTTCGACCTTACCTCGGCAGGGAGACCAAGTTTCTTAAGCCGAGTAGGAATCAGGCGAAGGGACTTGGCCGGGGCTCGAGTGTAAGGCTCAGCATAACGTTCGAACTTATCTCGGCAGGGAGACTGAGCTTCCTAAGCCTAGTAGGAGACTCAGGCGAGGGGACTTTGCCGGGGTTCGAGTGTAAGGCTCGGCAGGACTTTTGACCTTACCTCGGCAGGGAGACCAAGCTTCCTACGCCTAGTAGGAGAGTCAGGCAAGGGGACTTGGCCGGAGCTCATGTTTAAGGCTCGGCAGGACATTTGACCTTACCTCGGCAGGGAGACCAAGCTTCCTAAGCCTAGAAGGAGTCACGCGAAGGGACTTGGCCCGAGTTCGAGTGTAAAGCTCAGCAGAGTGTTCGACCTTACCTCGGCAGGGAGACGAAGCTTCCTAAGCCTAGTAGGAGAGTCAGGCGAAGGGACTCAACCAAAGCTCATGTGTAAGGCTCACCCGGACGTTCGACCTTACCTCGGCAGGGAGACCAAGCTTCCTAAGCCTAGAAGGAGTCACGCGAAGGGACTTGGCCCGATTTCAAATGTAAGGCTCGGCAGAACGTTCGACCTTACCTCGGCAGGGAGACCAAGTTTCTTAAGCCGAGTAGGAGTCAGGCGAAGGGAATTGGCCAGGGTTCGAGTGTAAGGCTCGGCAGGACATTCGAACTTACCTCGGCAGGGAGACTGAGCTTCCTAAGCCTAGTAGGAGAGTCAGGCGAGGGGACTTGGTCGGAGTTCGAGTGTAAAGCTCGGCAGGACGTTCGACCTTACCTCGGCAGGGAGACCAAGCTTCCTAAGCCTAGTAGGAGAGTCAGGCAAGGGGACTTGGCCGGAGCTCATGTTTAAGCCTCGGCAGGACGTTCGACCTTACCTCGGCAGGGAGACCAAGCTTCCTAAGCCTAGAAGGAGTCACGCGAAGGGACTTGGCCCGATTTTAAATGTAAGGCTCAGCAGAACGTTCGACCTTACCTCGGAAGGGAGACCAAGTTTCCTAAGCCGAGTAGGAGTCAGGCGAAGGGAATTGGCCAGGGTTCGAGTGTAAGGCTCGGCAGGACATTCGAACTTACCTCGGCAGGGAGACTGAGCTTCCTAAGCCTAGTAGGAGAGTCAGGCGAGGGGACTTGGTCGGAGTTCGAGTGTAAAGCTCGGCAGGACGTTCGACCTTACCTCGGCAGGGAGACCAAGCTTCCTAAGCCAAATAGGTGAGTCAGGCGGAGGGACTTGGCCCGAGTTCGAGTGTAAAGCTCAACAGAGTGTTCGACCTTACCTCGGCAGGGAGACCAAGCTTCCTAAGCCGAGTAGGAGTTAGGCGAAGGGACCTGGCCGGGGTTCGAGTGTAAGGCTCGGCAGGACGTTCGGCCTTACCTCGGCAGGGAGACCGAGCTTCCTAAGCCTAGTAGGAGAGTCAGGCGAAGGCACTTGGCCAGAGTTCGAATGTAAGGCTCGGCAGGACGTTTGACCTTACCTCGGCAGGGAGACCAAGCTTCCTAAGCCTAGAAGGAGTCACGCGAAGGGACTTGGCCCGATTTCAAATGTAAGACTCGGCAGAACGTTCGACCTTACCTCGGCAGGGAGACTAAGCTTCCTAAGCCTAGTAGGGTACACACGCGAGCAGACTTGGTCGGAGTTCGAGTGTAAAGCTCGGCAAAACGTTCGACCTTACCTCGGCAGGGAGACCAAGCTTCCTAAGCCTAGAAGGAGTCACGCGAAGGGACTTGGCCCGATTTCAAATGTAAGGTTCGGCAGAACGTTCGACCTTACCTTTGCAGGGAGACCAAGTTTCTTAAGCCGAGTAGGAGTCAGGCGAAGGGAATTGGCCAGGGTTCGAGTGTAAGGCTCGGCAGGACATTCGAACTTACCTCGGCAGGGAGATTGAGCTTCCTAAGCCTAGTAGGAGAGTCAGGCGAGGCGACTTGGTCGGAGTTCGAGTGTAAGTCTTGGCAAGATGTTTGACCTTACCTTGGCAGGGAGACCAAGCTTCCTAAGCCAAATAGGTGAGTCAGGCGGAGGGACTTGGCCGGGGTTCGAGTCTAAGGCTCGGCAGGATGTTCGACCTTACCTCGGCAGGGAGACTAAGCTTCCTAAGCCTAGTAGGGTACACAGGCGAGCAGACTTGGTCGGAGTTCGAGTGTAAAGCTCGGCAGGACGTTCGACCTTACCTCGGCTGGGAGACCAAGCTTCCTAAGCCTAATAGGATAGACAGGCTTGGGGACTTGTCCGGAGCTCATGTGTAAGGCTCAGCAGGACGTTCGACCTTACCTCGGCATGGAGACCAAGTTTCTTAAGCCGAGTAGGAGTCAGGCAAAGGGACTTGGCCGGGGCTCGAGTGTAAGGCTCAGCATAACGTTCGAACTTATCTCGGCAGGGAGACTGATCTTCCTAAGCCTAGTAGGAGACTCAGGCGAGGGGACTTGGCCGGGGTTCGAGTGTAAGGCTCGGCAGGACTATTGACCTTACCTCGGCAGGGAGACCAAGCTTCCTAAGCCTAGTAGGAGAGTCAGGCAAGGGGACTTGGCCGGAGCTCATGTTTAAGGCTCGGCAGGACGTTTGACCTTACCTCGGCAGGGAGACCAAGCTTCCTAAGCCTAGTAGGAGTCACGCGAAGGGACTTGGCCCAAGTTCGAGTGTAAAGCTCAGCAGAGTGTTCGACCTTACCTCGGCAGGGAGACCAAGCTTCCTAAGCCGAGTAGGAGTCAGGGGAAGGGACCTGGCCGGGGTTCGAGTGTAAGGCTCGGCAGGACATTCGAACTTACCTCGGCAGGGAGACTGAGCTTCCTAAGCCTAGTAGGAGAGTCAGGCGCGGGGACTTGGTCGGAGTTCGAGTGTAAAGCTCGGCAGGATATTCGACCTTACCTCGGCAGGGAGACCAAGCTTCCTAAGCCTAATAGGATAGTCAGGTGAGGGGACTTGGCCGGAGTTCGAGTGTAAGTCTTGGCAAGATGTTTGACCTTACCTTGGCAGGGAGACCAAGCTTCCTAAGCCAAATAGGTGAGTCAGGCGGAGGGACTTGGCCGGGGTTCGAGTCTAAGGCTCGGCAGGATGTTCGACCTTACCTCGGCAGGGAGACTAAGCTTCCTAAGCCTAGTAGGGTACACAGGCGAGCAGACTTGGTCGGAGTTCGAGTGTAAAGCTCGGCAGGACGTTCGACCTTACCTCGGCAGGGAGACCAAGCCTCCTAAGCCTAATAGGATAGACAGGCGTGGGGACTTGTCCGGACCTCATGTGTAAGGCTCGGCAGGACGTTCGACCTTACCTCGGCAGGGAGACCAAGTTTCTTAAGCCGAGTAGGAATCAGGCGAAGGGACTTGGCCGGGGTTCGAGTGTAAGGCTCGGCAGGACGTTCGGCCTTACCTCGGCAGGGAGACCGAGCTTCCTAAGCCTAGTAGGAGAGTCAGGCGAAGGGACGTGGCCGGAGTTCGAGTGTAAGGCTCGGCAGGACGTTCAACCTTACCTCGGCTGGGAGACCAAGTTTCTTAAGCCGAGTAGGAGTCAGGCAAAGGGACTTGGCCGGAGCTCGAGTGTAAGGCTCAGCATAACGTTCGAACTTATCTCGGCAGGGAGACTGAGCTTCCTAAGCCTAGTAGGAGACTCAGGCGAGGGGACTTTGCCGGGGTTCGAGTGTAAGGCTCGGCAGGACTTTTGACCTTACCTCGGCAGGGAGACCAAGCTTCCTAAGCCTAGTAGGAGTCACGCGAAGGGACTTGGACCGAGTTCGAGTGTAAAGCTCAGCAGAGTGTTCGACCTTACCTCGGCAGGGAGACGAAGCTTCCTAAGCCGAGTAGGAGTCAGGCGAAGGGACCTGGCCGGAGTTCGAGTGTAAGTCTCGGCAGGACGTTCGGCCTTACCTCGGCAGGGAGACCGAGCTTCCTAAGCCTAGTAGGAGAGTCAGGCGAAGGGACTCGGCCAAAGCTCATGTGTAAGGCTCACCCGGACGTTCGACCTTACCTCGGCAGGGAGACCAAGCTTCCTAAGCCTAGAAGGAGTCACGCGAAGGGACTTGGCAGGAGCTCGAGTGTAAGGCTCGGCAGGACGTTCAACATTACCGCGGCTGGGAGACCAAGTTTCTTAAGCCGAGTAGGAGTCAGGCAAAGGGACTTGGCCGGGGCTCGAGTGTAAGGCTCAGCATAACGTTCGAACTTATCTCGGCAGGGAGACTGAGCTTCCTAAGCCTAGTAGGAGACTCAGGCGAGGGGACTTGGCCGGGGTTCGAGTGTAGGGCTCGGCAGGACTTTTGACCTTACCTCGGCAGGGAGACCAAGCTTCCTAAGCCTAGTAGGAGAGTCAGGCAAGGGGACTTGGCCGGAGCTCATGTTTAAGGCTCGGCAGGACATTTGACCTTACCTCGGCAGGGAGACCAAGCTTCCTAAGCCTAGAAGGAGTCACGCGAAGGGACTTGGCCCGATTTCAAATGTAAGGCTCGGCAGAACGTTCGACCTTACCTCGGCAGGGAGACCAAGTTTCTTAAGCCGAGTAGGAGTCAGGCGAAGGGAATTGGCCAGGGTTCGAGTGTAAGGCTCGGCAGGACATTCGAACTTACCTCGGCAGGGAGACTGAGCTTCATAAGCCTAGTAGGAGAGTCAGGCGAGGGGACTTGGTCGGAGTTCGAGTGTAAAGCTCGGCAGGATGTTCGACCTTACCTCGGCAGGGAGACCAAGCTTCCTAAGCCTAATAGGATAGTCAGGTTAGGGGACTTGGCCGGAATTCGAGTGTAAGTCTTGGCAAGATGTTTGACCTTACCTCAGCAGGGAGACCAAGCTTCCTAAGCCAAATAGGTGAGTCAGGCGGAGGGACTTGGCCGGGGTTCGAGTCTAAGGCTCGGCAGGATGTTCGACCTTACCTCGGCAGGGAGACTAAGCTTCCTAAGCCTAGTAGGGTACACAGGCGTGGGGACTTGTCCGGAGCTCATGTGTAAGGCTCGGCAGGACGTTCGACCTTACCTCGGCAGGGAGACCAAGTTTCTTAAGCCGAGTAGGAATCAGGCGAAGGGACTTGGCCGGGGCTCGAGTGTAAGGCTCAGCATAACGTTCGAACTTATCTCGGCAGGGAGACTGAGCTTCCTAAGCCTAGTAGGAGACTCAGGCGAGGGGACTTTGCCGGGGTTCGAGTGTAAGGCTCGGCAGGACTTTTGACCTTACCTCGGCAGGGAGACCAAGCTTCCTAAGCCTAGTAGGAGAGTCAGGCAAGGGGACTTGGCCGGAGCTCATGTTTAAGGCTCGGCAGGACATTTGACCTTACCTCGGCAGGGAGACCAAGCTTCCTAAGCCTAGAAGGAGTCACGCGAAGGGACTTGGCCTGAGTTCGAGTGTAAAGCTCAGCAGAGTGTTCGATCTTACCTCGGCAGGGAGACGAAGCTTCCTAAGCCTAGAAGGAGAGTCAGGCGAAGGGACTCAACGAAAGCTCATGTGTAAGGCTCACCCGGACGTTCGACCTTACCTCGGCAGGGAGACCAAGCTTCCTAAGCCTAGAAGGAGTCACGCGAAGGGACTTGGCCCGATTTCAAATGTAAGGCTCGGCAGAACGTTCGACCTTACCTCGGCAGGGAGACAAAGTTTCTTAAGCCGAGTAGCAGTCAGGCGAAGGGAATTGGCCAGGGTTCGAGTGTAAGGCTCGGCAGGACATTCGAACTTACCTCGGCAGGGAGACTGAGCTTTTTAAGCCTAGTAGGAGAGTCAGGCGAGGGGACTTGGTCGGAGTTCGAGTGTAAAGCTCGGCAGGACGTTCGACCTTACCTCGGCAGGGAGACCAAGCTTCCTAAGCCTAGTAGGAGAGTCAGGCAAGGGGACTTGGCCGGAGCTCATGTTTAAGCCTCGGCAGGACGTTCGACCTTACCTCGGCAGGGAGACCAAGCTTCCTAAGCCTAGAAGGAGTCACGCGAAGGGACTTGGCCCGATTTTAAATGTAAGGCTCAGCAGAACGTTCGACCTTACCTCGGAAGGGAGACCAAGTTTCTTAAGCCGATGTCTTGGTTAGACAAGACAGGAGTCTGTGAAAGAGGGCAAAGCCTCCTGTGCAATGGAGAACGGCAAACCCCCCTCCCTCTGAATTACGAGGATCTTTAAATTAAAAGGCTCTCAGGCAAAGATATGGGAGTGGGAGTAACAATTCTTTACTAGGAGAAAACTAGACAACAATTTAAAAAGGCAAATGCAATCGGTACAAACAAAACCAGTGAAAGAAAAAGTCTAGAACCTGAGGAATGCCAGTATCAGGTTTGCTGGGACAATTGCTTTCCCTTGCAATAGTTGATGAGTTGCAGCTGAAGTGGTGATCTTTAGAAGGGTATAATTTTTCTCTGAAGATCTGGTGGCAGTGGGGGCCGGTCTTCCTCTGCGCCGGGGTTGCCTCTGAGCTCCGCTGCCGTCGCCTCTGCGCGCGCCGGCTGCTTCGCTGCGAGTGCCGCCGAAGAGAGAGAGAGCGAGAGCTGCTTTTCTGGGAATCCCGCGAAGAGAGAGAGAGAGCTGCTTCTCTCGGAGTCCAGCGAAGAAGAGGGAGAGCTGCTTCTCTCGGAATCCCGCGAAGAGAGAGAGAGAGCTGCTTCTCTCAGAGTCCCGCGAAGAAGAGGGAGAGCTGCTTCTCCCCTCTGGGTGGGACCCCTCACGGTGTTACATTTTTTCAGCCCTTCATTGAATCAGTCAAAGGTGTATAAACAAACCATTGTCTCTGAGAGAGATAACAAAAAACCTGTCCAACCGGTTCGCCTTCGACAGATGGCAAATGGAATACAAGCTTATCTTACAACCCAGGACATTATCCACCCCTTATTCTATTTCCATCTGCACACCATGAAATCTTACACCCAGTTCTCTCTTAAGACCAAGTTTCCCTGTGGTACACAGCGGGTCTCCCCATCTTCCTGCATTACCCACCAAGTGTAACCAGGTCCTTGAGCAAAGACAATCCCACGAATGGGTTGGTCTTTGCCTGAGGTGGGATTAATCCAAACAGTTTTCCCTAAAATACCTTTCATATGTACTACAGGGACCTTATCTCCATCTACTGCGTGTAAGGGTTCTGACTGAGCAGGGCCAGCTCGATTGACAGACCCCCGGGTGTTGACCATCCAGGTTGCTTTTGCCAGGTTAATTTCCCAGTTTCTAAATGTTCCCCCACCGAGTGCCTTCAGGGTAGTCTTAAGGAGTCCGTTGCACCGTTCAACTTTGCCGGCAGCTGGAGCATGATAGGGAATATGATATATCCATTCAATACCATGTTCTCTGGCCCAGGTGTTGATAAGGCTGTTCTTGAAATGGGTGCCGTTGTCAGACTCAATTCTCTCAGGGGTGCCGTGTCTCCACAGGACTTGTTTTTCCAAGCCTAAGATGGTGTTCCGGGCAGTGGCATGAGGTACAGGGAAAGTCTCCAGCCATCCAGTGGTGGCTTCTACCATGGTCAGCACGTAGCGCTTGCCTTGGCGTGTCTGGGGCAGTGTGATGTAGTCAATCTGCCAGGCCTCCCCATACTTGTACTTGGACCACCGCCCACCATACCATAGGGGCTTCACTCTCTTGGCCTGTTTGATGGCAGCACACGTCTCACAGTCATGGATAACCTGGGAAACACTGTCCATGGTTAGATCCACCCCTCGGTCTCGTGCCCACTTGTAGGTGGCATCTCTGCCCTGATGACCTGAGGCATCATGAGCCCATCGAGCCAGGAACAACTCCCCCTTATGGTGCCAATCTAAGTCTATCTTTGACACCTCTATTTTTGCTGCCTGATCTACCTGCTCGTTGTTCCGGTGCTCCTCATTAGCCCGACTTTTGGGGACATGGGCATCTACATGACGGACTTTCACCGTCAGCTTTTCCACCCGAGAGGCAATGTCTTTCCATATATCAGCAGCCCAGATTGGCTTTCCTCTACGTTGCCAGTTGGCCTTCCTCCACCTTCCCAGCCAGCCCCACAGAGCATTGGCTACCATCCATGAATCAGTATAAAGGTAGAGCTTTGGCCACTTTTCCCTTTCAGCAATGTCCAGAGCCAGCTGAACGGCCTTGAGTTCAGCGAGTTGGCTCGATCCACCTTCTCCTTCGGTAGCTTGTGCAACTTGGCGTGTGGGGCTCCATACGGCTGCTTTCCACTTCCGGTTCATCCCTACGATGCGACAGGAACCGTCAGTGAAAAGAGCGTAGCAGGTCTCCTCTGCTGGTAGTTGGTTGTATGGTGGAGCTTCTTCAGCCCTTGCCACTTGTACCTGCTCCTCATCATCAGTGAGACCAAAGTTTTCACCTTCTGGCCAGTTCGTAATTATTTCCAAAATCCCAGGGCGATTCAGGTTTCCAATACGGGCGCGTTGAGTGATGAGGGCAATCCATTTGCTCCATGTGGCGTCAGTGGCATGGTGGGTAGTAGGAACCTTTCCTTTAAACATCCACCCCAGCACCGGTAGTCGGGGTGCCAGGAGGAGTTGTGTTTCTGTGCCAATTACTTCCGAGGCTGCTTGAACTCCTTCAAAGGCAGCCAAGATTTCCTTCTCTGTGGGAGTGTAGTTGGCTTCAGACCCTCTGTAACTTCGGCTCCAGAATCCCAGTGGTCGGCCTCGAGTCTCCCCAGGCACTTTCTGCCAAAGGCTCCAAGACAACCCATGGTTCCCGGCTGCAGAGTAGAGCACATTCTTGACCTCTGGTCCCGTTCTGACTGGGCCAAGGGCTACAGCATGAGCGATCTCCTGCTTGATCTGGGTGAAGGCTTGTTGCTGCTCAGGGCCCCAGTGGAAATCATTCTTCTTTCGGGTAACCAGATAAAGAGGGCTCACAATCTGGCTATACTCAGGAATGTGCATTCTCCAGAAACCTATGGCACCCAGGAAAGCTTGTGTTTCCTTTTTGCTGGTTGGTGGGGACATAGCTGTGATCTTGTTGATGACCTCAGTGGGAATCTGGCGCCGTCCATCTTGCCATTTCACTCCCAGGAACTGGATCTCTCGGGCAGGTCCCTTGACTTTGCTCTTCTTGATGGCAAAGCCAGCTTCTAGTAGTATCTGGATGATCCTCTCACCTTTCTCAAACACTTCTGCCGCTGTGCTCCCCCACACAATGATGTCATCAATGTATTGCAGGTGTTCTGGAGCCTCACCCTTTTCTAGTGCAGCCTGGATCAGTCCATGGCAGATGGTGGGGCTGTGTTTCCACCCCTGGGGCAGTCGGTTCCAGGTGTACTGCACGCCCCTCCAGGTGAAAGCAAACTGAGGCCTGCATTCTGCTGCCAGAGGAATGGAGAAAAACGCATTAGCAATATCAATGGTGGCATACCACTTTGCTGCCTTGGACTCCAGCTCGTACTGGAGTTCCAGCATATTCGGTACAGCAGCGCTCAGCGGTGGAGTCACTTCATTTAAGCCACGATAGTCCACAGTCAATCTCCATTCTTTGTCAGATTTGCGCACAGGCCAGATGGGGCTGTTGAAGGGTGAGTGGGTTTTGCTGACCACCCCTTGGCTCTCCAGCTCCCGAATCATTTTGTGGATGGGGATCACGGCATCTCGATCCGTCCGATACTGCCGGCGGTGCACTGTCGAGGTCGCAATTGGCACGCGTTGTTCTTCCACCCTTAGGAGTCCTACTGCAGAGGGGTTTTCTGACAGTCCAGGCAAGGTGTTCAATTGCTTAATGTCTTCTGCCTCTACAGCGGCTATTCCAAAAGCCCACCTGAGTCCCTTTGGGTCTTTGTAATATCCGTTCCGGAGGAAGTCTATGCCTAGGATACACGGAGCATCTGGGCCAGTCACTATAGGGTGTTTCTTCCACTCCTTCCCAGTCAGGCTCACCTCAGCTTCCACCAGAGTCAATTGTTGTGATCCCCCTGTCACACCAGCAATGGAAACAGGCTCTGCCCCCACATGTCCCGATGGTATCAGAGTACACTGTGCACCAGTATCAACTAAAGCATCATATTTTTGTGGCTCTGATGTGCCAGGCCATCGGATCCACACTGTCCAGAAGATCCGGTTTTCCCGTGCCTCTCCCTGGCTAGAGACAGGGCCCCTCTAACACTGGTTATCATTCCTTCCCTGGGCATACATACTAGAGGTCCCTTCAAGGGGGTCTGACAGATCGTACCCACAAGCTTGGTCACGGGAGGTTGAGGCTACCTTCACTTTGGTGGAACTCCCCCGGTTAGAGTTTCCCTCCTTGAGTTGACGGACCCGTGCTGCCAGGACAGAAGTGGGTTTCCCATCCCACCTCCCCATGTCTTCCCCATGGTCACGCAGGAAGAACCACAGATTAGCCCTTGGGGTGTACCCTCTCTCTCTAGCTGGGGATTGTTGGGCGCTGATTCTGGGGCCTGTGACTCTCACGGGTGCTGTATTAACCTTCCTTATCTCCTCCCTCATCTCCTCTTTAAACTCCTTAATCACAGCTGAGATATGAGCCTGCATTGGGCCATTAATCATACTCTCATAATTCCTAAGTTTGTTGGCAACAGAACCTATTGTCTCCCGGTGGGTGTCAGCATTGATCGTTGCAATGAAGGTGGCGTATTGAGATGGCCCAAGATTTGCCAGACTCCACAGCATTTGTCCCGTACACCTGACCTTGTCAGGGTCATTATTGTGTCGTCCATCCCTCCCAAAGAGTACCTCCAATACTGCCACTTCTCTCAGCTGTTGGATCCCTTCCTCGAGGGTCTTCCAGCGCATTCTATGATGGTGCTCTTGCATTCTCTCTCTGTGGATAAACCTCTCCCTGACACTCATTAAGAGCCGCTCCCAGAGAGAAAGGGACCCTGGTTCCCTTACAAAAACCTGATTTATACCCGAGTCCTGGGTCAAGGGTCCCAAGTTCCTTGCCTCACCACCGTCCAGCTGCACGCCTGTACCCATAAGATCACAAACCCGGAGTAGCCAGGTAGCATAAGCCTCACGCCCTCGTCGCACAATGTCTTTATGCAGATTGCGAAGACTTTCGTACGTCAGGGACTCGGTGATGATAGCAATCTCTGGCTCCCCTGTGGGTTGTGAGGTTCCTCCATTCCTGTCCCTATCTGCAGGGTGCTCTGCTTTCACCTTAGACTTCCTTGTTTCTACCGGGGCCACTGCTGCTGACCGTGACTGCCCTTGTGGTTCAGCTGGAACCTGGACAGTTGTAACATCTGTGGGTTCCACAGCTGTACTATTAGACTGTCCCTCCTCAAGGCAAAGGGCCGGTTTCTCACCAGCTGGGGAAATGCACTCCTTCAGCATCTCTCGTATCTCCTTAACCAGAACCCTCACCCAATCTGGGCGGTTCATTTCTGAGGTGGGCTGTGGGGCAGGGTCAGGCTCTGGAGCAGCAGCATCTCGAGTCTGTGGTGTAGGTGTGAGGGTAGTTATCCAGGTTAATCTTCCCTTATCTCTGAATGCTAAATATAACAGGACTATCAGCAACACCACCCATTGTATGGTATCATTAGCACTTATAAAGGATCTTAACCCTTTGAGAACTGGTGGAACAGACCCAAAAAGATGGTTAAAAGGTTGAGAGAAAGTTTGCCCAGGTGCTATTTCCTCGCAGTAGGTACCGTTATTAAAGTAACCCCAAAAACATACAGTTAACGTGTGATAGCTATGAATCCATGTACCTGCCTTCCAGAGGAAATTAAAGATCCATGAATTCCTCACCCAATTAACCCAGAAGCCAAACTTGATAACAGACACCGTAGCCTTAGTCATAGGACCCATTTTTAGATAAGGGTCTGCAAATGGGAAAAGTATAGCTACGATCACATGCCACCCAAACCAAGGTAAACTAGACCACATGGTGATGCTGAAGATGTTTTTATACACAACAAAACCAAATTACTTAAGAACTGTTAATCCTTTTTCCCTCTCAATGCCCTCGGGCCCCACGTTGGGCGCCAAATTCTGTCTTGGTTAGACAAGACAGGAGTCTGTGAAAGAGGGCAAAGCCTCCTGTGCAATGGAGAACGGCAAACCCCCCTCCCTCTGAATTACGAGGATCTTTAAATTAAAAGGCTCTCAGGCAAAGATATGGGAGTGGGAGTAACAATTCTTTACTAGGAGAAAACTAGACAACAATTTAAAAAGGCAAATGCAATCGGTACAAACAAAACCAGTGAAAGAAAAAGTCTAGAACCTGAGGAATGCCAGTATCAGGTTTGCTGGGACAATTGCTTTCCCTTGCAATAGTTGATGAGTTGCAGCTGAAGTGGTGATCTTTAGAAGGGTATAATTTTCCTCTGAAGATCTGGTGGCAGTGGGGGCCGGTCTTCCTCTGCGCCGGGGTTGCCTCTGAGCTCCGCTGCCGTCGCCTCTGCGCGCGTCGGCTGCTTCGATGCGAGTGCCGCCGAAGAGAGAGAGAGCGAGAGCTGCTTTTCTGGGAATCCCGCGAAGAGAGAGAGAGAGCTGCTTCTCTCGGAGTCCCGCGAAGAAGAGGGAGAGCTGCTTCTCTCGGAATCCCGCGAAGAGAGAGAGAGAGCTGCTTCTCTCGGAGTCCCGCGAAGAAGAGGGAGAGCTGCTTCTCCCCTCTGGGTGGGACCCCTCACGGTGTTACATTTTTTCAGCCCTTCATTGAATCAGTCAAAGGTGTATAAACAAACCATTGTCTCTGAGAGAGATAACAAAAAACCTGTCCAACCGGTTCGCCTTCGACAGATGGCAAATGGAATACAAGCTTATCTTACAACCCAGGACAGCCGAGTAGGAGTCAGGCGAAGGGAATTGGCCAGGGTTCGAGTGTAAGGCTCGGCAGGACATTCGAACTTACCTCGGCAGGGAGACTGAGCTTCCTAAGCCTAGTAGGAGAGTCAGGCGAGGGGACTTGGTCGGAGTTCGAGTGTAAAGCTCGGCAGGACGTTCGACCTTACCTCGGCAGGGAGACCAAGCTTCCTAAGCCTAGTAGGAGTCACGCGAAGGGACTTGGCCCGAGTTCGAGTGTAAAGCTCAACAGAGTGTTCGACCTTACCTCGGCAGGGAGACCAAGCTTCCTAAGCCGAGTAGGAGTTAGGCGAAGGGACCTGGCCGGGGTTCGAGTGTAAGGCTCGGCAGGACGTTCCACCTTACCTCGGCAGGGAGACCAAGCTTCCTAAGCCTAATAGGATAGACAGGCGTGGGGACTTGTCCGGAGCTCATGTGTAAGGCTCGGCAGGACGTTCGACCTTACCTCGGCAGGGAGACCAAGTTTCTTAAGCCGAGTAGGAATCAGGCGAAGGGACTTGGCCGGGGCTCGAGTGTAAGGCTCAGCATAACGTTCGAACTTATCTCGGCAGGGAGACTGAGCTTCCTAAGCCTAGTAGGAGACTCAGGCGAGGGGACTTTGCCGGGGTTCGAGTGTAAGGCTCGGCAGGACTTTTGACCTTACCTCGGCAGGGAGACCAAGCTTCCTACGCCTAGTAGGAGAGTCAGGCAAGGGGACTTGGCCGGAGCTCATGTTTAAGGCTCGGCAGGACATTTGACCTTACCTCGGCAGGGAGACCAAGCTTCCTAAGCCTAGAAGGAGTCACGCGAAGGGACTTGGCCCGAGTTCGAGTGTAAAGCTCAGCAGAGTGTTCGACCTTACCTCGGCAGGGAGACGAAGCTTCCTAAGCCTAGTAGGAGAGTCAGGCGAAGGGACTCAACCAAAGCTCATGTGTAAGGCTCACCCGGACGTTCGACCTTACCTCGGCAGGGAGACCAAGCTTCCTAAGCCTAGAAGGAGTCACGCGAAGGGACTTGGCCCGATTTCAAATGTAAGGCTCGGCAGAACGTTCGACCTTACCTCGGCAGGGAGACCAAGTTTCTTAAGCCGAGTAGGAGTCAGGCGAAGGGAATTGGCCAGGGTTCGAGTGTAAGGCTCGGCAGGACATTCGAACTTACCTCGGCAGGGAGACTGAGCTTCCTAAGCCTAGTAGGAGAGTCAGGCGAGGGGACTTGGTCGGAGTTCGAGTGTAAAGCTCGGCAGGACGTTCGACCTTACCTCGGCAGGGAGACCAAGCTTCCTAAGCCTAGTAGGAGAGTCAGGCAAGGGGACTTGGCCGGAGCTCATGTTTAAGCCTCGGCAGGACGTTCGACCTTACCTCGGCAGGGAGACCAAGCTTCCTAAGCCTAGAAGGAGTCACGCGAAGGGACTTGGCCTGATTTTAAATGTAAGGCTCAGCAGAACGTTCGACCTTACCTCGGAAGGGAGACCAAGTTTCCTAAGCCGAGTAGGAGTCAGGCGAAGGGAATTGGCCAGGGTTCGAGTGTAAGGCTCGGCAGGACATTCGAACTTACCTCGGCAGGGAGACTGAGCTTCCTAAGCCTAGTAGGAGAGTCAGGCGAGGGGACTTGGTCGGAGTTCGAGTGTAAAGCTCGGCAGGACGTTCGACCTTACCTCGGCAGGGAGACCAAGCTTCCTAAGCCAAATAGGTGAGTCAGGCGGAGGGACTTGGCCCGAGTTCGAGTGTAAAGCTCAACAGAGTGTTCGACCTTACCTCGGCAGGGAGACCAAGCTTCCTAAGCCGAGTAGGAGTTAGGCGAAGGGACCTGGCCGGGGTTCGAGTGTAAGGCTCGGCAGGACGTTCGGCCTTACCTCGGCAGGGAGACCGAGCTTCCTAAGCCTAGTAGGAGAGTCAGGCGAAGGCACTTGGCCAGAGTTCGAATGTAAGGCTCGGCAGGACGTTTGACCTTACCTCGGCAGGGAGACCAAGCTTCCTAAGCCTAGAAGGAGTCACGCGAAGGGACTTGGCCCGATTTCAAATGTAAGACTCGGCAGAACGTTCGACCTTACCTCGGCAGGGAGACTAAGCTTCCTAAGCCTAGTAGGGTACACAGGCGAGCAGACTTGGTCGGAGTTCGAGTGTAAAGCTCGGCAGAACGTTCGACCTTACCTCGGCAGGGAGACCAAGCTTCCTAAGCCTAATAGGATAGACAATTGTGGGGACATGTCCGGAGCTCATGTGTAAGGCTCGGCAGGACGTTCGACCTTACCTCGGCAGGGAGACCGAGCTTCCTAAGCCTAATAGGAGACACGCGAAGGGACTTGGCCCGAGTTCGAGTGTAAAGCTCAGCAGAGTGTTCGACCTTACCTCGGCAGGGAGACGAAGCTTCCTAAGCCGAGTAGGAGTCAGGCGAAGGGACCTGGCCGGAGTTCGAGTGTAAGGCTCGGCAGGACGTTCGGCCTTACCTCGGCAGGGAGACCGAGCTTCCTAAGCCTAGTAGGAGAGTCAGGCGAAGGGACTCGGCCAAAGCTCATGTGTAAGGCTCACCCGGACGTTCGACCTTACCTCGGCAGGGAGACCAAGCTTCCTAAGCCTAGAAGGAGTCACGCAAAGGGACTTGGCCCGATTTCAAATGTAAGGCTCGGCAGAACGTTCGACCTTACCTCGGCAGGGAGACCAAGTTTCTTGAGCCGAGTAGGAGTCAGGCGAAGGGAATTAGCCAGGGTTCGAGTGTAAGGCTCGGCAGGACATTCGAACTTACCTCGGCAGGGAGACTGAGCTTTCTAAGCCTAGTAGGAGAGTCAGGCGAGGGGACTTGGTCGGAGTTCGAGTGTAAAGCTCGGCAGGATGTTCGACCTTACCTCGGCAGGGAGACCAAGCTTCCTAAGCCTAATAGGATAGTCAGGTGAGGGGATTTGGCTGGAATTCGAGTGTAAGTCTTGGCAAGATGTTTGACCTTACCTCAGCAGGGAGACCAAGCTTCCTAAGCCAAATAGGTGAGTCAGGCGGAGGGACTTGGCCGGGGTTCGAGTCTAAGGCTCGGCAGGATGTTCGACCTTACCTCGGCAGGGAGACTAAGCTTCCTAAGCCTAGTAGGGTACACAGGCGAGCAGACTTGGTCGGAGTTCGAGTGTAAAGCTCGGCAGGACGTTCCACCTTACCTCGGCAGGGAGACCAAGCTTCCTAAGCCTAATAGGATAGACAGGCGTGGGGACTTGTCCGGAGCTCATGTGTAAGGCTCGGCAGGACGTTCGACCTTACCTCGGCAGGGAGACCAAGTTTCTTAAGCCGAGTAGGAATCAGGCGAAGGGACTTGGCCGGGGCTCGAGTGTAAGGCTCAGCATAACGTTCGAACTTATCTCGGCAGGGAGACTGAGCTTCCTAAGCCTAGTAGGAGACTCAGGCGAGGGGACTTGGCCGGGGTTCGAGTGTAAGGCTCGGCAGGACTTTTGACCTTACCTCGGCAGGGAGACCAAGCTTCCTAAGCCTAGTAGGAGAGTCAGGCAAGGGGACTTGGCCGGAGCTCATGTTTAAGGCTCGGCAGGACATTTGACCTTACCTCGGCAGGGAGACCAAGCTTCCTAAGCCTAGAAGGAGTCACGCGAAGGGACTTGGCCCGAGTTCGAGTGTAAAGCTCAGCAGAGTGTTCGACCTTACCTCGGCAGGGAGACGAAGCTTCCTAAGCCGAGTAGGAGTCAGGCGAAGGGACCTGGCCGGAGTTCGAGTGTAAGGCTCGGCAGGACGTTCGGCCTTACCTCGGCAGGGAGACCGAGCTTCCTAAGCCTAGTAGGAGAGTCAGGCGAAGGGACTCGGCCAAAGCTCATGTGTAAGGCTCACCCGGACGTTCGACCATACCTCGGCAGGGAGACCAAGCTTCCTAAGCCTAGAAGGAGTCACGCGAAGGGACTTGGCCCGATTTCAAATGTAAGGCTCGGCAGAACGTTCGACCTTACCTCGGCAGGGAGACCAAGTTTCTTAAGCCGAGTAGGAGTCAGGCGAACGGAATTGGCCAGGGTTCGAGTGTAAAGCTCGGCAGGACATTCGAACTTACCTCGGCAGGGAGACTGAGCTTTCTAAGCCTAGTAGGAGAGTCAGGCGAGGGGACTTGGTCGGAGTTCGAGTGTAAAGCTCGGCAGGACGTTCGACCTTACCTCGGCAGGGATACCAAGCTTCCTAAGCCTAGTAGGAGAGTCAGGCAAGGGGACTTGGCCGGAGCTCATGTTTAAGCCTCGGCAGGACGTTCGACCTTACCTCGGCAGGGAGACCAAGCTTCCTAAGCCTAGAAGGAGTCACGCGAAGGGACTTGGCCCGATTTTAAATGGAAGGCTCAGCAGAACGTTCGACCTTACCTCGGAAGGGAGACCAAGTTTCTTAAGCCGAGTAGGAGTCAGGCGAAGGGAATTGGCCAGGGTTCGAGTGTAAGGCTCGGCAGGACATTCGAACTTACCTCGGCAGGGAGACTGAGCTTCCTAAGCCTAGTAGGAGAGTCAGGCGAGGGGACTTGGTCGGAGTTCGAGTGTAAAGCTCGGCAGGACGTTCAACCTTACCTCGGCAGGGAGACCAAGCTTCCTAAGCCTAGTAGGAATCACGCGAAGGGACTTGGCCCGAGTTCGAGTGTAAAGCTCAACAGAGTGTTCGACCTTACCTCGGCAGGGAGACCAAGCTTCCTAAGCCGAGTAGGAGTTAGGCGAAGGGACCTGGCCGGGGTTCGAGTGTAAGGCTCGGCAGGACGTTCGGCCTTACCTCGGCAGGGAGACCGAGCTTCCTAAGCCTAGTAGGAGAGTCAGGCGAAGGCACTTGGCCAGAGTTCGAATGTAAGGCTCGGCAGGACGTTTGACCTTACCTCGGCAGGGAGACCAAGCTTCCTAAGCCTAGAAGGAGTCACGCGAAGGGACTTGGCCCGATTTCAAATGTAAGACTCGGCAGAACGTTCGACCTTACCTCGGCAGGGAGACTAAGCTTCCTAAGCCTAGTAGGGTACACAGGTGAGCAGACTTGGTCGGAGTTCGAGTGTAAAGCTCGGCAGAACGTTCGACCTTACCTCGGCAGGGAGACCAAGCTTCCTAAGCCTAATAGGATAGACAGGCGTGGGGACTTGTCCGGAGCTCATGTGTAAGGCTCGGCAGGACGTTCGGCCTTACCTCGGCAGGGAGACCAAGTTTCTTAAGCCGAGTAGGAGTCAGGCAAAGGGACTTGGCCGGGGTTCGAGTGTAAGTCTCAGCATAACGTTCGAACTTATCTCGGCAGGGAGACTGAGCTTCCTAAGCCTAGTAGGAGACTCAGGCGAGGGGACTTGGCCGGGGTTCGAGTGTAAGGCTCGGCAGGACGTTTGACCTTACCTCGGCAGGGAGACCAAGCTTCCTAAGCCTAGTAGGAGAGTCAGGCAAGGGGACTTGGCCGGAGCTCATGTTTAAGGCTCGGCAGGACGTTTGACCTTACCTCGGCAGGGAGACCAAGCTTCCTAAGCCTAGTAGGAGTCACGCGAAGGGACTTGGCCCGAGTTCGAGTGTAAAGCTCAGCAGAGTGTTCGACCTTACCTCGGCAGGGAGACCAAGCTTCCTAAGCCGAGTAGGAGGCAGGCGAAGGGAGCTGGCCGGGGTTCGAGTGTAAGGCTCGGCAGGACGTTCGGCCTTACCTTGGCAGGAGACCGAGCTTCCTAAGCCTAGTAGGAGAGTCAGGCGAAGGGTCTCGGCCAAAGCTCATGTGTAAGGCTCACCCAGACCTTCGACCTTACCTCGGCAGGGAGACCAAGCTTCCTAAGCCTAGAAGGAGTCACGCAAAGGGACTTGGCCCGATTTCAAATGTAAGGCTCGGCAGAACGTTCGACCTTACCTCGGCAGGGAGACCAAGTTTCTTGAGCCGAGTAGGAGTCAGGCGAAGGGAATTAGCCAGGGTTCGAGTGTAAGGCTCGGCAGGACATTCGAACTTACCTCGGCAGGGAGACTGAGCTTTCTAAGCCTAGTAGGAGAGTCAGGCGAGGGGACTTGGTCGGAGTTCGAGTGTAAAGCTCGGCAGGATGTTCGACCTTACCTCGGCAGGGAGACCAAGCTTCCTAAGCCTAATAGGATAGTCAGGTGAGGGGATTTGGCTGGAATTCGAGTGTAAGTCTTGGCAAGATGTTTGACCTTACCTCAGCAGGGAGACCAAGCTTCCTAAGCCAAATAGGTGAGTCAGGCGGAGGGACTTGGCCGGGGTTCGAGTCTAAGGCTCGGCAGGATGTTCGACCTTACCTCGGCAGGGAGACTAAGCTTCCTAAGCCTAGTAGGGTACACAGGCGAGCAGACTTGGTCGGAGTTCGAGTGTAAAGCTCGGCAGGACGTTCCACCTTACCTCGGCAGGGAGACCAAGCTTCCTAAGCCTAATAGGATAGACAGGCGTGGGGACTTGTCCGGAGCTCATGTGTAAGGCTCGGCAGGACGTTCGACCTTACCTCGGCAGGGAGACCAAGTTTCTTAAGCCGAGTAGGAATCAGGCGAAGGGACTTGGCCGGGGCTCGAGTGTAAGGCTCAGCATAACGTTCGAACTTATCTCGGCAGGGAGACTGAGCTTCCTAAGCCTAGTAGGAGAGTCAGGCAAGGGGACTTGGCCGGAGCTCATGTTTAAGGCTCGGCAGGACATTTGACCTTACCTCGGCAGGGAGACCAAGCTTCCTAAGCCTAGAAGGAGTCACGCGAAGGGACTTGGCCCGAGTTCGAGTGTAAAGCTCAGCAGAGTGTTCGACCTTACCTCGGCAGGGAGACGAAGCTTCCTAAGCCGAGTAGGAGTCAGGCGATGGGACCTGGCCGGAGTTCGAGTGTAAGGCTCGGCAGGACGTTCGGCCTTACCTCGGCAGGGAGACCGAGCTTCCTAAGCCTAGTAGGAGAGTCAGGCGAAGGGACTCGGCCAAAGCTCATGTGTAAGGCTCACCCGGACGTTCGACCATACCTCGGCAGGGAGACCAAGCTTCCTAAGCCTAGAAGGAGTCACGCGAAGGGACTTGGCCCGATTTCAAATGTAAGGCTCGGCAGAACGTTCGACCTTACCTCGGCAGGGAGACCAAGTTTCTTAAGCCGAGTAGGAGTCAGGCGAACGGAATTGGCCAGGGTTCGAGTGTAAGGCTCGGCAGGACATTCGAACTTACCTCGGCAGGGAGACTGAGCTTTCTAAGCCTAGTAGGAGAGTCAGGCGAGGGGACTTGGTCGGAGTTCGAGTGTAAAGCTCGGCAGGACGTTCGACCTTACCTCGGCAGGGATACCAAGCTTCCTAAGCCTAGTAGGAGAGTCAGGCAAGGGGACTTGGCCGGAGCTCATGTTTAAGCCTCGGCAGGACGTTCGACCTTACCTCGGCAGGGAGACCAAGCTTCCTAAGCCTAGAAGGAGTCACGCGAAGGGACTTGGCCCGATTTTAAATGGAAGGCTCAGCAGAACGTTCGACCTTACCTCGGAAGGGAGACCAAGTTTCTTAAGCCGAGTAGGAGTCAGGCGAAGGGAATTGGCCAGGGTTCGAGTGTAAGGCTCGGCAGGACATTCGAACTTACCTCGGCAGGGAGACTGAGCTTCCTAAGCCTAGTAGGAGAGTCAGGCGAGGGGACTTGGTCGGAGTTCGAGTGTAAAGCTCGGCAGGACGTTCAACCTTACCTCGGCAGGGAGACCAAGCTTCCTAAGCCTAGTAGGAATCACGCGAAGGGACTTGGCCCGAGTTCGAGTGTAAAGCTCAACAGAGTGTTCGACCTTACCTCGGCAGGGAGACCAAGCTTCCTAAGCCGAGTAGGAGTTAGGCGAAGGGACCTGGCCGGGGTTCGAGTGTAAGGCTCGGCAGGACGTTCGGCCTTACCTCGGCAGGGAGACCGAGCTTCCTAAGCCTAGTAGGAGAGTCAGGCGAAGGCACTTGGCCAGAGTTCGAATGTAAGGCTCGGCAGGACGTTTGACCTTACCTCGGCAGGGAGACCAAGCTTCCTAAGCCTAGAAGGAGTCACGCGAAGGGACTTGGCCCGATTTCAAATGTAAGACTCGGCAGAACGTTCGACCTTACCTCGGCAGGGAGACTAAGCTTCCTAAGCCTAGTAGGGTACACAGGTGAGCAGACTTGGTCGGAGTTCGAGTGTAAAGCTCGGCAGAACGTTCGACCTTACCTCGGCAGGGAGACCAAGCTTCCTAAGCCTAGAAGGAGTCACGCGAAGGGACTTGGCCCGAGTTCGAGTGTAAAGCTCAGCAGAGTGTTCGACCTTACCTCAGCAGGGAGACCAAGCTTCCTAAGCTGAGTAGGAGTCAGGCGAAGGGACCTGGCCGGTGTTCAAGTGTAAGGCTCGGCAGGACGTTCGGCCTTACCTCGGCAGGGAGACCGAGCTTCCTAAGCCTAGTAGGAGAGTCAGGCGAAGGGACTTGGCCAGAGTTCAAATGTAAGGCTCGGCAGGACCTTTGACCTTACCTCGGCAGGGAGACCAAGCTTCCTAAGCCTAGTAGGAGAGTCAGGCAAAAGGACTCTACTAAAGCTCATGTGTAAGGCTCACCCGGACATTCGACCTTACCTCGGCAGGGAGACCAAGCTTCCTAAGCCTAGAAGGAGTCACGCGAAGGGACTTGGCCCGATTTCAAATGTAAGGCTCGGCAGAACGTTTGACCTTACCTCGGCAGGGAGACTGAGCTTCCTAAGCCTAGTCGGATAGACAGGCGAGGGGACTTGGCCGGGGTTCGAGTGTAAGGCTCGGCAGGACGTTTGACCTTACCTCGGCAGGGAGACCAAGCTTCCTAAGCCTAGCAGGAGTCACGCGAAGGGACTTGGCCCGAGTTCGAGTGTAAGGCTCGGCAGGACGTTTGACCTTACCTCGGCAGGGTGACCAAGCTTCCTAAGCCTAGTAGGAGAGTCAGGCAAGGGGACTTGGCCGGAGCTCATGTTTAAGGCTCGGCAGGACGTTCGACCTTACCTCGGCAGGGAGACCAAGCTTCCTAAGCCTAGTAGGAGTCACGCGACGGGACTTGGCCCGAGTTCGAGTGTAAAGCTCAGCAGAGTGTTCGACCTTACCTCGGCATGGAGACGAAGCTTCCTAAGCCGAGTAGGAGTCAGGCGAAGGGACCTGGCCGGGGTTTGAGTGTAAGGCTCGGCAGGACGTTTGACCTTACCTTGGCAGGGAGACCAAGCTTCCTAAGCCTAGTAGGAGAGTCAGGCGAAGGGACTCAGCCAAAGCTCATGTTTAAGGCTCACCCGGATGTTCGACCTTACCTTGGCAGGGAGACCAAGTTTCTTAAGCCGAGTAGGAGTCAGGCAAAGGGACTTGGCCGGGGCTCGAGTGTAAGGCTTAGCATAACGTTCGAACTTATCTCGGCAGGGAGACTGAGCTTCCTAAGCCTAGTAGGAGAGTCAGGCGAAGGGACTTGGCCGGAGTTCGAGTGTAAGGCTCGGCAGGACGTTCAACCTTACCTCGGCTGGGAGACCAAGTTTCTTAACCCGAGTAGGAGTCAGGCAAAGGGACTTGGCCGGGGCTCGAGTGTAAGGCTCAGCATAACGTTCGAACTTATCTCGGCAGGGAGACTGAGCTTCCTAAGCCTAGTAGGAGTGTCAGGCAAGGGGACTTGGCCGGAGCTCATGTGTAAGGCTCGGCAGGACGTTCGACCTTACCTCGGCAGGGAGACCAAGCTTCCTAAGCCTAGTAGGAGTCACGCGAAGGGACTTGGCCCGAGTTCGAGTGTAAAGCTCAGCAGAGTGTTCGACCTTACCTCAGCAGGGAGACCAAGCTTCCTAAGCCGAGTAGGAGTCAGGCGAAGGGACCTGGCCGGTGTTCAAGTGTAAGGCTCGGCAGGACGTTCGGCCTTACCTCGGCAGGGAGACCGAGCTTCCTAAGCCTAGTAGGAGAGTCAGGCGAAGGGACTTGGCCAGAGTTCAAATGTAAGGCTCGGCAGGACCTTTGACCTTACCTCGGCAGGGAGACCAAGCTTCCTAAGCCTAGTAGGAGAGTCAGGCAAAAGGACTCTACTAAAGCTCATGTGTAAGGCTCACCCGGACATTCGACCTTACCTCGGCAGGGAGACCAAGCTTCCTAAGCCTAGAAGGAGTCACGCGAAGGGACTTGGCCCGATTTCAAATGTAAGGCTCGGCAGAACGTTCGACCTTACCTCGGCAGGGAGACCAAGTTTCTTAAGCCGAGTAGGAATCAGGCGAAGGGAATTGGCCAGGGTTCGAGTGTAAGGCTCGGCAGGACATTCGAACTTACCTCGGCAGGGAGACTGAGCTTCCTAAGCCTAATAGGAGAGTCAGGCGAGGGGACTTTGCCGGGGTTCGAGTGTAAGGCTCGGCAGGACGTTTGACCTTACCTCGGAAGGGAGACCAAGCTTCCTAAGCCTAGTAGGAGTCACGCGAAGGGACTTGGCCCGAGTTCGAGTTTAAAGCTCAGCAGAGTGTTCGACCTTACCTCGGCAGGGAGACCAAGCTTCCTAAGCCGAGTAGGAGTCAGGCGAAGGGACCTGGCCGGGGTTCGAGTGTAAGGCTCGGCAGGACATTTGGACTTACCACGGCAGGGAGACCGAGCTTCCTAAGCCTAGTAGGAGAGTCAGGCGAAGGCACTTGGCCAGAGTTCGAATGTAAGGCTCGGCAGGACGTTCGACCTTACCTCGGCAGGGAGACTAAGCTTCCTAAGCCTAGTAGGGTACACAGGCGAGCAGACTTGGTCGGAGTTCGAGCGTAAAGCTCGGCAGGACGTTCGACCTTACCTCGGCAGGGAGACCAAGCTTCCTAAGCCTAATAGGATAGACAGGAGTGGTGACTTGTCCGGAGCTCAGGTGTAAGGCTCGGCAGGACGTTCGGCCTTACCTCGGCAAGGAGACCAAGTTTATTAAGCCGAGTAGGAATCAGGCGAAGGGACTTGGCCGGAGTTCGAGTGTAAGGCTCGGCAGGACGTTCAACCTTACCTCGGCTGGGAGACCAAGTTTCTTAAGCCGAGTAGGAGTCAGGCAAAGGGACTTGGCCGGGGCTCGAGTGTAAGGCTCAGCATAACGTTCGAACTTATCTCGGCAGGGAGACTGAGCTTCCTAAGCCTAGTAGGAGTGTCAGGCAAGGGGACTTGGCCGGAGCTCATGTGTAAGGCTCGGCAGGACGTTCCACCTTACCTCGGCAGGGAGACCAAGCTTCCTAAGCCTAGTAGGAGTCACGCGAAGGGACTTGGCCCGAGTTCGAGTGAAAAGCTCAGCAGAGTGTTCGACCTTACCTCAGCAGGGAGACCAAGCTTCCTAAGCCGAGTAGGAGTCAGGCGAAGGGACCTGGCCGGTGTTCAAGTGTAAGGCTCGGCAGGACGTTCGGCCTTACCTCGGCAGGGAGACCGAGCTTCCTAAGCCTAGTAGGAGAGTCAGGCGAAGGGACTTGGCCAGAGTTCAAATGTAAGGCTCGGCAGGACCTTTGACCTTACCTCGGCAGGGAGACCAAGCTTCCTAAGCCTAGTAGGAGAGTCAGGCAAAAGGACTATACTAAAGCTCATGTGTAAGGCTCACCCGGACATTCGACCTTACCTCGGCAGGGAGACCAAGCTTCCTAAGCCTTGAAGGAGTCACGCGAAGGGACTTGGCCCGATTTCAAATGTAAGGCTCGGCAGAACGTTCGACCTTACCTCGGCAGGGAGACCAAGTTTCTTAAGCCGAGTAGGAATCAGGCGAAGGGAATTGGCCAGGGTTCGAGTGTAAGGCTCGGCAGGACATTCGAACTTACCTCGGCAGGGAGACTGAGCTTCCTAAGCCTAATAGGAGAGTCAGGCGAGGGGACTTGGCCGAAGTTTGAGTGTAAAGCTCGGCAGGACGTTTGACATTACCTCGGCAGGGAGACCAAGCTTCCTAAGCCTAATAGGAGTATCAGGCAAAAGAACTTGGCCGGAGCTCATGTGTAAGGCTCGGCCGGACGTTCGACCTTACCTTGGCAGGGAGACCAAGCTTCCTAAGCCAAATAGGTGAGTCAGGCGGAGGGACTTGGCCGGGGTTCGAGTCTAAGGCTCGGCAGGATGTTCGACCTTACCTCGGCAGGGAGACTAAGCTTCCTAAGCCTAGTAGGGTACACAGGCGAGCAGACTTGGTCGGAGTTCGAGTGTAAAGCTCGGCAGGACTTTCGACCTTACCTCGGCAGGGAGACCAAGCTTCCTATGCCTAATAGGATAGACAGGCGAGGGGACTTGTCTGGAGCTCATGTGTAAGGCTCGGCAGGACGTTCGACCTTACCTCGGCAGGGAGACCAAATTTCTTAAGCCGAGTAGGAGTCAGGCGAAGGGACCTGGCCGGGGTTCGAGTGTAAGGCTCGGCAGGACGTTTGACCTTACCTCGGCAGGGAGACCAAGCTTCCTAAGCCTAGAAGGAGTCACGCCAAGGGACTTGGCCCGATTTCAAATGTAAGGCTCGGCAGAACGTTCGACCTTACCTCGGCAGGGAGTCCAACTTTCTTAAGCCGAGTAGGAGTCAGGCGAAGGGAATTGGCCAGGGTTCGAGTGTAAGGCTCGGCAGGACATTCGAACTTACCTCGGCAGGGAGACTGAGCTTCCTAAGCCTAGTAGGAGAGTCAGGCGAGGGGACTTGGTCGGAGTTCGAGTGTAAAGCTCGGCAGGATGTTCGACCTTACCTCGGCAAAGAGACCAAGCTTCCTAAGCCTAATAGGATAGTCAGGTGAGGGGACTTGGCCGGAGTTCGAGTGTAAGTCTTGGCAAGATGTTTGACCTTACCTTGGCAGGGAGACCAAGCTTCCTAAGCCAAATAGGTGAGTCAGGCGGAGGGACTTGGCCGGGGTTCGAGTCTAAGGCTCGGCAGGACGTTCGGCCTTACCTCGGCAGGGAGACCGAGCTTCCTAAGCCTAGTAGGAGAGTCAGGCGAAGGGACTTGGCCAGAGTTCAAATGTAAGGCTCGGCAGGACCTTTGACCTTACCTCGGCAGGGAGACCAAGCTTCCTAAGCCTAGTAGGAGAGTCAGGCAAAAGGACTCTACTAAAGCTCATGTGTAAGGCTCACCCGGACATTCGACCTTACCTCGGCAGGGAGACCAAGCTTCCTAAGCCTTGAAGGAGTCACGCGAAGGGACTTGGCCCGATTTCAAATGTAAGGCTCGGCAGAACGTTCGACCTTACCTCGGCAGGGAGACCAAGTTTCTTAAGCCGAGTAGGAATCAGGCGAAGGGAATTGGCCAGGGTTCGAGTGTAAGGCTCGGCAGGACATTCGAACTTACCTCGGCAGGGAGACTGAGCTTCCTAAGCCTAATAGGAGAGTCAGGCGAGGGGACTTGGCCGAAGTTTGAGTGTAAAGCTCGGCAGGACGTTTGCCCTTACCTCGGCAGGGAGACCAAGCTTCCTAAGCCTAATAGGAGTATCAGGCAAAAGAACTTGGCCGGAGCTCATGTGTAAGGCTCGGCAGGACGTTCCACCTTACCTCGGCAGGGAGACCAAGTTTCTTAAGCCGAGTAGGAATCAGGCGAAGGGACTTGGCCGGAGTTCGAGTGTAAGGCTCGGCAGGACGTTCAACCTTACCTCGGCTGGAAGACCAAGTTTCTTAAGCCGAGTAGGAGTCAGGCAAAGGGACTTGGCCGGGGCTCGAGTGTAAGGCTCAGCATAACGTTCGAACTTATCTCGGCAGGGAGACTGAGCTTCCTAAGCCTAGTAGGAGACTCAGGCGAGGGGACTTGGCCGGGGTTAGAGTGTAAGGCTCGGCAGGACGTTTGACCTTACCTCGGCAGGGAGACCAAGCTTCCTAAGCCTAGTAGGAGAGTCAGGCAAGGGGACTTGGCCGGAGCTCATGTTTAAGGCTCGGCAGGACGTTTGACCTTACCTCGGCAGGGAGACCAATCTTCCTACGCCTAGTAGGAGTCACGCAAAGGGACTTGGCCCAAGTTCGAGTGTAAAGCTCAGCAGAGTGTTCGACCTTACCTTGGCAGGGAGACCAAGCTTCCTGAGCTTAGTAGGGTATACAGGCGAGCAGACTTGGTCGGAGTTCGAGTGTAAAGCTTTGCAGGACGTTCGACCTTACCTCGGCAGGGAGACCAAGCTTCCTAAGCCTAATAGGATAGACAGGCGAGGGGACTTGTCCGGAGCTCATGTGTAAGGCTCGGCAGGACGTTCGACCTTACCTCGGCAGGGAGACCAAGTTTCTTAAGCCGAGTAGGAATCAGGCGAAGGGACTTGGCCGGGGTTCGAGTGTAAGGCTCGGCAGGACGTTCGGCCTTACCTCGGCAAGGAGACCGAGCTTCCTAAGCCTAGTAGGAGAGTCAGGCGAAGGGACTTGGCCGGAGTTCGAGTGTAAGGCTCGGCAGGACGTTCAACCTTACCTCGGCTGGGAGACCAAGTTTCTTAAGCCGAGTAGGAGTCAGGCAAAGGGACTTGGCCGGGGCTCGAGTGTAAGGCTCAGCATAACGTTCGAACTTATCTCGGCAGGGAGACTCAGCTTCCTAAGCCTACTAGGAGTGTCAGGCAAGGGGACTTGTCCGGAGCTCATGTGTAAGGCTCGGCAGGACGTTCGACCTTACCTCGGCAGGGAGACCAAGCTTCCTAAGCCTAGTAGGAGTCAGGCGAAGGGACCTGGCCGGGGTTCAAGCGTAAGGCTCGTCAGGACTTTCGGCCTTACCTCGGCAGGGAGACCAAGTTTCCTAAGCCTAGTAGGCGTCAGGTGAAGGGAATTGACCGGAGTTCTTGTGTAAGGCTCGGCATAACGTTCGACCTTACCGCGGAGGAGAGACCAAGCTTCCTAAGCCTAGTAGAAGAGTCAGGCGAGGGGACTTGGCCGGAGTTGGAGTGTATGGCTCGGCAGGACGTTCGACCTTACCTCGGCATGGAGACCAAGCTTCCTAAGCCGTGTTGGAGTCAGGCGAAGGGACTTGGCTCGAGTTCGAGTGTAAGGCTCGGCAGAACGTTCGACCTTACCTCGGCAGGGAGACTAAGATTCCTAAGCCTACTAGGAGCGTCAGGCGAGGGGACTTGGCCGGAGTTTGAGTGTAAAGCTTGGCAGGACATTCGGCCTTACCTCGGCAGGGGGACCAAGCTTCCTAAGCCTAGTAGAAGAGTCAGGTGAAGGGACTTGGCCTGAGTTCGAGTGTAAGGCTCGGCAGGACGTTTGACCTTGCCTCGGCAGGGAGACCAAGGTTCCTAAGCCTAATAGGAGTCACGCGAAGGGACTTGGCTCGAGTTCGAGTGTAAGGCTCAGCAGACTGTTCGACCTTACCTCAGCAGGGAGACCAAGCATCCTAAGCCGAGTAGGAGCCAGGCGAAAGGACTTGGCCGGGGTTCGAGTGTAAGGCTCGGCAGGACGTTCGGCCTTACCTCGGCAGGGAGACCAAGCTTCCTAAGGCTAGTAGAAGAGTCAGGTGAAGGGACTTGGCCAGAGTTCGAGTGTAAGGCTCGGCAGGACATTTGACCTTACCTCGGCAGGGAGACCAAGCTTCCTAAACCGAGTAGGAGTATCAGGCAAAAGGACTTGGCCGGAGCGCATGTGTAAGGCTCGGCCAGACGTTCGACCTTACCTCGGCAGGGAGACCGAGCTTCCTAAGCCTAGTAGGAGAGTCAGGCGAAGGGACTCGGCCAAAGCTCATGTGTAAGGCTCACCCGGACGTTCGACCTTACCTCGGCAGGGAGACCAAGCTTCCTAAGCCTAGTAGGAGAGTCAGGCGAGGGGACTTGGTCGGAGTTCGAGTGTAAAGCTCGGCAGGATGTTCGACCTTACCTCGGCAAAGAGACCAAGCTTCCTAAGCCAAATAGGTGAGTCAGGCGGAGGGACTTGGCCGGGGTTCGAGTCTAAGGCTCGGCAGGATGTTCGACCTCACCTCGGCAGGGAGACTAATCTTCCTAAGCCTAGTAGGGTACACAGGCGAGCAGACTTGGTCGGAGTTCGAGTGTAAAGCTCGGCAGGATGTTCGACCTTACCTCGGCAGGGAGACCAAGCTTCCTAAGCCTAATAGGATAGACAGGCGTGGGGACTTGTCCGGAGCCCACGTGTAAGGCTCGGCAGGACGTTCGACCTTACCTCGGCAGGGAGACCAAGTTTCTTAAGCCGAGTAGGAATCAGGCGAAGGGACTTGGCCGGAGTTCGAGTGTAAGGCTCGGCAGGACGTTCAACCTTACCTCGGCTGGAAGACCAAGTTTCTTAAGCCGAGTAGGAGTCAGGCAAAGGGACTTGGCCGGGGCTCGAGTTTAAGGCTCAGCATAACGTTCGAACTTATCTCGGCAGGGAGACTGAGCTTCCTAAGCCTAGTAGGAGACTCAGGCGAGGGGACTTGGCCGGGGTTAGAGTGTAAGGCTCGGCAGGACGTTTGACCTTACCTCGGCAGGGAGACCAAGCTTCCTAAGCCTAGTAGGAGAGTCAGGCAAGGGGACTTGGCCGGAGCTCATGTTTAAGGCTCGGCAGGACGTTTGACCTTACCTCGGCAGGGAGACCAATCTTCCTACGCCTAGTAGGAGTCACGCAAAGGGACTTGGCCCAAGTTCGAGTGTAAAGCTCAGCAGAGTGTTCGACCTTACCTTGGCAGGTAGACCAAGCTTCCTGAGCCTAGTAGGAGAGTCAGGCAAGGGGACTTGGCCGGAGCTCATGTTTAAGGCTCGGCAGGACGTTTGACCTTACCTCGGCAGGGAGACCAAGCTTCCTAAGCCTAGTAGGAGTCAGGCGAAGGGACCTGGCCGGGGTTCGAGTGTAAGGCTCGGCAGGACGTTCGGCCTTACCTCAGCAGGGAGACTGATCTTCCTAAGCCTAGTAGGAGAGTCAGGCGAGGGGACTTGGTCGGAGTTCGAGTGTAAAGCTCGGCAGGACGTTCGACCTTACCTCGGCAGGGAGACCAAGCTTCCTAAGCCTAATAGGATAGTCAGGTGAGGGGACTTGGCCGGAGTTCGAGTGTAAGTCTTGGCAAGATCTTTGACCTTACCTTGGCAGGGAGACCAAGCTTCCTAAGCCAAATAGGTGAGTCAGGCGGAGGGACTTGGCCAGGGTCCGAGTCTAAGACTCGGCAGGATGTTCGACCTTACCTCGGCAGGGAGACTAAGCTTCCTAAGCCTAGTAGGGTAAACAGGCGAGCAGACTTGGTCGGAGTTCGAGTGTAAAGCTTTGCAGGACGTTCGACCTTACCTCGGCAGGGAGACCAAGCTTCCTAAGCCTAATAGGATAGACAGGCGAGGGGACTTGTCCGGAGCTCATGTGTAAGGCTCGGCAGGACGTTCGACCTTACCTCGGCAGGGAGACCAAGTTTCTTAAGCCGAGTAGGAATCAGGCGAAGGGACTTGGCCGGGGTTCGAGTGTAAGGCTCGGCAGGACGTTCGGCCTTACCTCGGCAAGGAGACCGAGCTTCCTAAGCCTAGTAGGAGAGTCAGGCGAAGGGACTTGGCCGGAGTTCGAGTGTAAGGCTCGGCAGGACGTTCAACCTTACCTCGGCTGGGAGACCAAGTTTCTTAAGCCGAGTAGGAGTCAGGCAAAGGGACTTGGCCGGGGCTCGAGTGTAAGGCTCAGCATAACGTTCGAACTTATCTCGGCAGGGAGACTGAGCTTCCTAAGCCTACTAGGAGTGTCAGGCAAGGGGACTTGTCCGGAGCTCATGTGTAAGGCTCGGCAGGACGTTCGACCTTACCTCGGCAGGGAGACCAAGCTTCCTAAGCCTAGTAGGAGTCAGGTGAAGGGAATTGGCCGGAGTTCTTGTGTAAGGCTCGGCATAACGTTCGACCTTACCGCGGAGGAGAAACCAAGCTTCCTAAGCCTAGTAGAAGAGTCAGGCGAGGGGACTTGGCCGGAGTTGGAGTGTATGGCTCGGCAGGACGTTCGACCTTACCTCGGCATGGAGACCAAGCTTCCTAAGCCGAGTTGGAGTCAGGCGAAGGGACTTGGCTCGAGTTCGAGTGTAAGGCTCGGCAGAACGTTCGACCTTACCTCGGCAGGGAGACTAAGCTTCCTAAGCCTACTAGGAGCGTCAGGCGAGGGGACTTGGCCGGAGTTTGAGTGTAAAGCTTGGCAGGACATTCGGCCTTACCGCGGCAGGGGGACCAAGCTTCCTAAGCCTAGTAGAAGAGTCAGGTGAAGGGACTTGGCCTGAGTTCGAGTGTAAGGCTCGGCAGGACGTTTGACCTTGCCTCGGCAGGGAGACCAAGGTTCCTAAGCCTAATAGGAGTCACGCGAAGGGACTTGGCTCGAGTTCGAGTGTAAGGCTCAGCAGACTGTTCGACCTTACCTCAGCAGGGAGACCAAGCTTCCTAAGCCGAGTAGGAGTCAGGAGAAAGGACTTGGCCGGGGTTCGAGTGTAAGTCTTGGCAAGATGTTTGACCTTACCTTGGCAGGGAGACCAAGCTTCCTAAGCCAAATAGGTGAGTCAGGCGGAGGGACTTGGCCGGGGTTCGAGTCTAAGGCTCGGCAGGATGTTTGACCTTACCTCGGCAGGGCGACTAAGCTTCCTAAGCCTAGTAGGCTACACAGGCGAGCAGACTTGGTCGGAGTTTGAGTGTAAAGCTCGGCAGGACGTTCGACCTTACCTCGGCAGGGAGACCAATCTTCCTAAGACTAATAGGGTAGACAGGCGAGGGGACTTGTCTGGAGCTCATGTGTAAGGCTCGGCAGGACGTTCGACCTTACCTCGGCAGGGAGACCAAATTTCTTAAGCCGAGTAGGAATCAGGCGAAGGGACTTGTCCGGGGTTCGAGTGTAAGGCTCGGCAGGACGTTCGACATTACCTCGGCAGGGAGACCAAGCTTCCTACGCCGAGTAGGAGTCAGGCGAAGGGACTTGTCTGGACTTTGAGTGTAAAGCTCGGCAGGATTTTCGACTCTACCTTGGCTGGGAGACAAAGCTTCCTAAGCCTAATAGGATAGACAGGCGAGGGGACTTGGCCGGGGTTCGAGTGTAAGGCTCGGCAGGATGTTCGGCCTTACCTCGGCAGGGAGACCAAGCTTCCTAAGCCTAGTAGAAGAGTCAGGTGAAGGGACTTGGCCAGAGTTCGAGTGTAAGGCTCGGCAGGACATTTGACCTTACCTCGGCAGGGAGACCAAGCTTCCTAAGCCTAGTAGGAGTATCAGGCAAAAGGACTTGGCCGGAGCGCATGTGTAAGGCTCGGCCGGACGTTCGACCTTACCTCGGCAGGGAGACCAAGCTTCCTAAGCCGAGTAGGAGTCACGCAAAGGGACTTGGCCCGAGTTCTAGTGTAAGGCTCAGCAGAACGTTCGACCTTACCTCGGCAGGGAGACTGAGCTTCCTAAGCCTAGTAGGAGAGTCAGGGGAGGGGACTTGTCCAGGGTCCGAGTGTAAGGCTCGGCAGGACATACGAACTTACCTCGGCAGGGAGACTGAGCTTCCTAAGCCTAGTAGGAGAGTCAGGCGAGGGGACTTGGTCGGAGGTCGAGTGTAAAGCTCGGCAGGATGTTCGACCTTACCTCGGCAGGGAGACCAAGCTTCATAAGCCTAATAGGATAGTCAGGCGAGGGGACTTGGCCAGAGTTCCAGTATAAGTCTTCGCAAGATTTTTGACCTAACCTCGGCAGGGAGACCAAGCTTCCTAAGCCTAGTAGTAGTCACGCGAAGGGACTTGGCCGAGTTCGAGTTTAAGGCTCGGCAGAACGTTCGACCTTACCTCGGAAGGGAGACTGAGCTTCCTAAGCCTAGTAGGAGAGTCAGGTGAGAGGACTTGGCCGGAGTTCAAGTGTAAGGCTCGGCAGGACGTTCGGCCTTACCTCGGCAGGGAGACCAAGCTTCCTAAACCTAGCAGGAGAGTCAGGCGTAGGGAACTTGGCCGGAGTTCGAGTGTAAGGCTCGGCAGGATGTTTGACCTTACCTCGGCAGGAAGACCAAGCTTCTTAAGCCTAGTTGGAGTCACGCGAAGGGACTTGGCACGATTTCGAGTGAAAGGCTCGGCAGAACGTTCGACCTTACCTCGGCAGGGAGACCAAGCTTCCTAACCCTAGTAGGACTGTCAGGCGAGGGGACTTGGGCGGAGTTCGAGTGTAAAGCTCGGCAGGACGTTCGACCTTACCTCAGCAGGGATACCAAGCTTCCTAAGTCTAGTAGGACAGTCAGGTGAGGGGATTTGGCCGCAGTTTGAGTGTAAATCATGGCAGGACGTTCCACCTAACCTCGACAGGGAGAACAAGCTTCCTAAGCCTAGTAGGAGAGTCAGGCAAAGGGACCTGGCTGGAGTTCGAGTGTAAGGCTCGGCAGGACGTTTGACGTTACCTCAAGCAGGGAGACCAAGCTTCCTAAGTCGAGTAGGAGTCAGGCGAAAGGAGTTGGCCGGGGTTCGAGCGTAAGGCTCGGCAGGACGTTCGGCCTTACCTCGACAGGGAGACCAAGCTTCCTAAGCCGAGTAGGAGTCACGCGAAGGGACTTGGCCCGAGTTCGAGTGTAAGGCTCGGCAGAACGTTCGACCTTACCTCGGCAGGGAGACTGAGCTTCCTAAGCCTAGTAGGAGAGTCAGGCGAGGGGACTTGGTCGGGGTTCGAATGAAAGGCTCGGCAGGACTTTCGGCCTTACCTCGGCAGGGAGACCAAGCTTTCTAAACCTAGCAGGAGAGTCAGGCGAAGGAACTTGGCCGGAGTTCGAGTGTAAGGCTCGGCAGGATGTTTGACCTTGCCTCGGCAGGGAGAACAAGCTTCCTAAGCCTAGTAGGAGAGTATGGCAAAGGGACTTGGCCAGAGCTCGAGTGTAAGACTCGGCAGGACGTTCGACCTTACCTCGGCAGGGAGACCAAGCTTCCTAAGCCGAGTAGGAGTCACGCGAAGGGACTTGGCCCGAGTTCGAGTGTAAGGCTCGGCAGAACGTTCGACCTTACCTCGGCAGGGAGACTGAGCTTCCTAAGCCTAGCAGGAGAGTCAGGCGAGGGGACTTGTCTAGGGTCCGAGTGTAAGGCTCAGCAGGACATACGAACTTACCTCGGCAGGGAGACTGAGCTTCCTAGGCCTAGTAGGAGAGTCAGGCGAGGGGACTTGGTCGGAGTTCGAATGAAAGGCTCGGCAGGACGTTCTACCTTACCTCGGCAGGGAGACCGAGCTTCCTAAGCCAAAAAGGTGAGTCAGGCGAGGGGACTTGGCCGGAATTCAAGTGTAAGGCTCGGCAGGACTTTCGGCCTTACCTCTGAAGGGAGACCAAGCTTCCTAAACCTAGCAGGAGAGTCAGGCGAAGGGACTTGGCCGGAGTTCGAGTGTAAGGCTCGGCAGGATGTTTGACCTTACCTCGGCAGGGTGAACAAGCTTCCTAAGCCTAGTCGGAGAGTCAGGCGAGGGGACTTGGTCGGGGTTCGAATGAAAGGCTCGGCAGGACTTTCGGCCTTACCTCGGCAGGGAGACCAAGCTTCCTAAACCTAGCAGGAGAGTCAGGCGAAGGAACTTGGCCGGAGTTCGAGTGTAAGCCTCGGCAGGATGTTTGACCTTGCCTCGGCAGGGAGAACAAGCTTCCTAAGCCTAGTAGGAGAGTATGGCAAAGGGACTTGGCCAGAGCTCGAGTGTAAGACTCGGCAGGACGTTCGACCTTACCTCGGCAGGGAGACCAAGCTTCTTAAGCCTAGTAGGAGTCACGCGAAGGGACTTGGCCTGAGTTCGAGTGTAAGGCTCGGCAGGACGTTCGACCTTACCTCGGCAGGGAGACCAAGCTTCCCAAGCCTAGTCGGAGAGGCAGGCAAAGGGACCTGGCCGGAGTTCGAGTGTAAGCCTCGGCACGACGTTTGACCTTACCTCGGCAGGGAGACCAAGCTTCCCAAGCCTAGTAGGAGTCACGCGAAGGGACTTGGCCCGAGTTCGAGTGTAAGGCTCAGCAGACTGTTCGACCTTACCTCAGCAGGGAGACCAAGCTTCCTAAGACGAGTAGGAGTCAGACGAAAGGACTTGGATGGGGTTCGAGTGTAAGGCTCGGCAGGACGTTCGGACTTGCCTCGGCAGGGAGACCAAGCTTCCTAAGCCTAGTAGGAGAGTCAGGCGAAGGGACTTGGCCAGAGTGCGAGTGTAAGGCTCGGCAGGACGTTCGACCTTACCTCGGCAGGGAGACCAAGCTTCCTAAGCCTAGTAGGAGAGTCAGACTAAGGGACTTCGCCAGAGTTCGAGTGTAAGGCTCAGCAGACTGTTCGACCTTACCTCGGCAGGGAGACCAAGTTTCCTAAGCCGAGTAGGAGTCACGCGAAGGGACTTGGCCCGAGTTCGAGTGTAAGGCTCGGCAGAACGTTCGACCTTACCTCAGCAGGGAGACCAAGCTTCATAAGCCTAGTAGTAGTGTCAGGCGAGAGGACTTGGCCGGAGTTCGAGTGTAAGTCTTGGCAAGACGTTCGACCTTACCTCGGCAGGGAGACCAAGTTTCCTAAGCCTAGTGGGAGTCAGGCGTAGGGAATTGGCCGGAGTTCTTGTGTAAGGCTCGGCATAACGTTCGACCTTACCGCGAAGGAGAGACCAAGCTTCCTAAGCCTAGTAGGAAAGTCAGGCGAGGGGTCTTGGCCAGAGTTCAAGTCTAAGGCTCGGCAGGACGTTCGGCCTTACCTCGGCAGGGAGACCAAGCTTCCTAAGCCTAGTAGGAGTATCAGGCAAAAGGACTTGGCCGGAGCTCAAGTGTAAGGCTCGGCCGGATGTTCGACCTTACCTCGGCAGGGAGACCAAGCTTCCTAAGCCGAGTAGGAGTCACGCGAAGGGACTTGGCCCGAGTTCGAGTGTAAGGCTCGGCAGAACGTTCGACCTTACCTCGGCAGGGAGACTGAGTTTCCTAAGCCTAGTAGGAGAGTCAGGCGAGGGGACTTGTCCAGGGTCCGAGTGTATGGCTCGGCAGGACATACAAACTTACCTCGGCAGGGAGACTGAGCTTCCTAAGCCTAGTAGGAGAGTCAGGGGAGGGGATTTGGCCGGAATTCGAATGTAAGGCTCGGCAGGACGTTCTACCTCACCTCGGCAGAGAGACCGAGCTTCCTAAGCCTAGTAGGAGTATCAGGCAAAAGGACTTGGCCGGAGCGCATGTGTAAGGCTCGGCCGGACGTTCGACCTTACCTCGGCAGGGAGAACAAGCTTCCTAAGCCTAGTCGGAGAGTCAGGCGAGGGGACTTGGTCGGGGTTCGAATGAAAGGCTCGGCAGGACTTTCGGCCTTACCTCGGCAGGGAGACCAAGCTTCCTAAACCTAGCAGGAGAGTCAGGCGAAGGAACTTGGCCGGAGTTCGAGTGTAAGGCTCGGCAGGATGTTTGACCTTGCCTCGGCAGGGAGAACAAGCTTCCTAAGCCTAGTAGGAGAGTATTGCAAAGGGACTTGGCCAGAGCTCGAGTGTAAGACTCGGCAGGACGTTCGACCTTACCTCGGCAGGGAGACCAAGCTTCTTAAGCCTAGTAGGAGTCACGCGAAGGGACTTGGCCCGAGTTCGAGTGTAAGGCTCGGCAGGACGTTCGACCTTACCTCAGCAGGGAGACCAAGCTTCCTAAGCCTAGTAGGAGAGTATGGCAAAGGGACTCGGGCAGAGCTCGAGTGTAAGACTCAGCAGGACGTTCGACCTTACCTCGGCAGGGAGACCAAGCTTCCTAACCCTAGTAGGAGAGTCAGGCGAGGGGACTTGGTCGGAGTTCGAATGAAAGGCTCGGCAGGACGTTCTACCTTACCTCGGCAGGGAGACCGAACTTCCTAAGCCTAGTAGGAGAGTCAGGCGAGGGGACTTGGCCGGAATTCAAGTGTAAGGCTCGGCAGGACTTTCGGCCTTACCTCGGCAGGGAGACCGAACTTCCTAAGCCTAGTAGGAGAGTCAGGCGAGGGGACTTGGCCGGAATTCAAGTGTAAGGCTCGGCAGGACTTTCGGCCTTATCTCTGAAGGGAGACCAAGATTCCTAAACCTAGCAGGAGAGTCAGGCGAAGGAACTTGGCCGGAGTTCGAGTGTAAGGCTCGGCAGGACATTCCACCTTACCTCGACAGGGAGAACAAGCTTCCTAAGCCTAGTCGGAGAGGCAGGCAAAGGGACCTGGCCGGAGTTCGAGTGTAAGCCTCGGCAGGACGTTTGACCTTACCTCGGCAGGGAGACCAAGCTTCCCAAGCCTAGTAGGAGTCACGCGAAGGGACTTGGCCCGAGTTCGAGTGTAAGGCTCAGCAGACTGTTCGACCTTACCTCAGCAGGGAGACCAAGCTTCCTAAGACGAGTAGGAGTCAGACGAAAGGACTTGGATGGGGTTCGAGTGTAAGGCTCGGCAGGACGTTCGGCCTTGCCTCGGCAGGGAGACCAAGCTTCCTAAGCCTAGTAGGAGAGTTAGGCGAAGGGACTTGGCCAGAGTGCGAGTGTAAGGGTCGGCAGGACGTTCGACCTTACCTCGGCAGGGAGACCAAGCTTCCTAAGCCTAGTAGGAGAGTCAGACGAAGGGACTTCGCCAGAGTTCGAGTGTAAGGCTCAGCAGACTGTTCGACCTTACCTCGGCAGGGAGACCAAGTTTCCTAAGCCTAGTGGGAGTCAGGCGTAGGGAATTGGCCGGAGTTCTTGTGTAAGGCTCGGCATAACGTCCGACCTTACCGCGAAGGAGAGACCAAGCTTCCTAAGCCTAGTAGGAAAGCCAGGCGAGGGGTCTTGGCCGGAGTTCAAGTCTAAGGCTCGGCAGGACGTTCGGCCTTACCTCGGCAGGGAGACCAAGCTTCCTAAGCCTAGTAGGAGTATCAGGCAAAAGGACTTGGCCGGAGCTCAAGTGTAAGGCTCGGCCGGATGTTCGACCTTACCTCGGCAGGGAGACCAAGCTTCCTAAGCCGAGTAGGAGTCACGCGAAGGGACTTGGCCCGAGTTCGAGTGTAAGGCTCGGCAGAACGTTCGACCTTACCTCGGCAGGGAGACTGAGTTTCCTAAGCCTAGTAGGAGAGTCAGGCGAGGGGACTTGTCCAGGGTCCGAGTGTATGGCTCGGCAGGATATACAAACTTACCTCGGCAGGGAGACTGAGCTTCCTAAGCCTAGTAGGAGAGTCAGGCGAGGGGATTTGGCCGGAATTCGAATGTAAGGCTCGGCAGGACGTTCTACCTCACCTCGGCAGGGAGACCGAGCTTCCTAAGCCTAGTAGGAGAGTCAGACGAAGGGACCTGGCCGGAGTTCGAGTGTAAGGTTCGGCAGGACTTTCGACCTTACCTCGGCAGAGAGACCAAGCTTCCTAAGCCTAGTCGGAGAGTCAGACCAAGGGACTTCGCCAGAGTTCGAGTGTAAGGCTCAGCAGACTGTTCGACCTTACCTCAGCAGGGAGACCAAGATTCCTAAGCCTAGTAGGAGTATCAGGCAAAAGAACTTGGCCGGAGCTCATGTGTAAGGCTCGGCCGGATGTTCGGCCTTACCTCGGCAAAGAGACCAAGCTTCCTAAGCCGAGTAGAAGTCACGCGAAGGGACTTGGCCCGAGTTCGAGTGTAAGGCTCGGCAGAACGTTCGACCTTACCTCGGCAGGGAGACTGAGCTTCCTAAGCCTAGCAAGAGAGTCAGGCGAGGGGACTTGTCCAGGGTCCGAGTGTAAGGCTCAGCAGACTGTTCGACCTTACCTCAGCAGGGAGACCAAGCTTCCTAAGACGAGTAGGAGTCAGACGAAAGGACTTGGATGGGGTTCGAGTGTAAGGCTCGGCAGGACGTTCGGCCTTGCCTCGGCAGGGAGACCAAGCTTCCTAAGCCTAGTAGGAGAGTCAGGCGAAGGGACTTGGCCAGAGTGCGAGTGTAAGGCTCGGCAGGACGTTCGACCTTACCTCGGCAGGGAGACCAAGCTTCCTAAGCCTAGTAGGAGAGTCAGACGAAGGGACTTCGCCAGAGTTCGAGTGTAAGGCTCAGCAGACTGTTCGACCTTACCTCGGCAGGGAGACCAAGCTTCCTAAGCCGAGTAGGAGTCACGCGAAGGGACTTGGCCCGAGTTCGAGTGTAAGGCTCGGCAGAACGTTCGACCTTACCTCGGCAGGGAGACTGAGTTTCCTAAGCCTAGTAGGAGAGTCAGGCGAGGGGACTTGTCCAGGGTCCGAGTGTATGGCTCGGCAGGACATACAAACTTACCTCGGCAGGGAGACTGAGCTTCCTAAGCCTAGTAGGAGAGTCAGGCGAGGGGATTTGGCCGGAATTCGAATGTAAGGCTCGGCAGGACGTTCTACCTCACCTCGGCAGGGAGACCGAGCTTCCTAAGCCTAGTAGGAGAGTCAGACGAAGGGACCTGGCCGGAGTTCGAGTGTAAGGTTCGGCAGGACTTTCGACCTTACCTCGGCAGAGAGACCAAGCTTCCTAAGCCTAGTAGGAGAGTCAGACCAAGGGACTTCGCCAGAGTTCGAGTGTAAGGCTCAGCAGACTGTTCGACCTTACCTCAGCAGGGAGACCAAGCTTCCTAAGCCTAGTAGGAGTATCAGGCAAAAGAACTTGGCCGGAGCTCATGTGTAAGGCTCGGCCGGACGTTCGACCTTACCTCGGCAAAGAGACCAAGCTTCCTAAGCCGAGTAGAAGTCACGCGAAGGGACTTGGCCCGAGTTCGAGTGTAAGGCTCGGCAGAACGTTCGACCTTACCTCGGCAGGGAGACTGAGCTTCCTAAGCCTAGCAAGAGAGTCAGGCGAGGGGACTTGTCCAGGGTTCGAGTGTAAGGCTCAGCAGACTGTTCGACCTTACCTCAGCAGGGAGACCAAGCTTCCTAAGCCTAGTAGGAGAGTCAGACGAAGGGACTTCGCCAGAGTTCGAGTGTAAGGCTCAGCAGACTGTTCGACCTTACCTCAGCAGGGAGACCAAGCTTCCTAAGCCTAGTAGGAGTATCAGGCAAAAGAACTTGGCCGGAGCTCAAGTGTAAGGCTCGGCCGGATGTTCGACCTTACCTCGGCAGGGAGACCAAGCTTCCTAAGCCGAGTAGGAGTCACGCGAAGGGACTTGGCCCGAGTTCGAGTGTAAGACTCAGCAGGACGTTCGACCTTACCTCGGCAGGGAGACTGAGTTTCCTAAGCCTAGTAGGAGAGTCAGGCGAGGGGACTTGTCCAGGGTCCGAGTGTATGGCTCGGCAGGACATACAAACTTACCTCGGCAGGGAGACTGAGCTTCCTAAGCCTAGTAGGAGAGTCAGGCGAGGGGATTTGGCCGGAATTCGAATGTAAGGCTCGGCAGGACGTTCTACCTCACCTCGGCAGGGAGACCGAGCTTCCTAAGCCTAGTAGGAGAGTCAGACGAAGGGACCTGGCCGGAGTTCGAGTGTAAGGTTCGGCAGGACTTTCGACCTTACCTCGGCAGAGAGACCAAGCTTCCTAAGCCTAGTAGGAGAGTCAGACCAAGGGACTTCGCCAGAGTTCGAGTGTAAGGCTCAGCAGACTGTTCGACCTTACCTCAGCAGGGAGACCAAGCTTCCTAAGCCTAGTAGGAGTATCAGGCAAAAGAACTTGGCCGGAGCTCATGTGTAAGGCTCGGCCGGACGTTCGACCTTACCTCGGCAAAGAGACCAAGCTTCCTAAGCCGAGTAGAAGTCACGCGAAGGGACTTGGCCCGAGTTCGAGTGTAAGGCTCGGCAGAACGTTCGACCTTACCTCGGCAGGGAGACTGAGCTTCCTAAGCCTAGCAAGAGAGTCAGGCGAGGGGACTTGTCCAGGGTCCGAGTGTAAGGCTCGGCAGAACGTTCGACCTTACCTCGGCAGGGAGTCCAAGCTTCCTAAACCTAGCAGGAGAGTCAGGCGAAGGAACTTGGCCGGAGTTCGAGTGTAAGGCTCGGCAGGATGTGTGACCTTATTTCGGCAGGGAGACCAAGCTTCTTAAGCCTAGTAGGAGTCACGCGAAGGGACTTGGTCCGAGTTCGAGTGTAAGGCTCGGCAGACTGTTCGACCTTACCTCGGCAGGGAGACCAAGCTTCCTAACCCAAGTAGGAGAGTCAGGCGAGGGGACTTGGTCGGAGTTCGAGTGTAAAGCTCGGCAGGACGTTCGACCTTACCTCGGCAGGGAGACCAAGCTTCATAAGTCTAGTAGGACAGTCAGGCGAGGGGACTTGGCCGCAGTTTTAGTGCAAATAATGGCAGGACGTACCACCTTACTTCTACAGGGAGAACAAGCTTCCTAAGCCTAGTAGGAGAGGCAGGCAAAGGGACCTGGCCGGGGTTCGAGTGTAAGGCTCGGCAGGACGTTTGACCTTACCTCGGCAGGGAGACCGAGCTTCCTAAGCCTAGTAGGAGAGTCAGGCGAGGGGACTTGGCCGGAATTCAAGTGTAAGGCTCGGCAGGACTTTCGGCCTTATCTCTGAAGGGAGACCAAGCTTCCTAAACCTAGCAGGAGAGTCAGGCGAAGGAACTTGGCCGGAGTTCGAGTGTAAGGCTCGGCAGGACATACCACCTTACCTCGACAGGGAGAACAAGCTTCCTAAGCCTAGTCGGAGAGGCAGGCAAAGGGACCTGGCCGGAGTTCGAGTGTAAGCCTCGGCAGGACGTTTGACCTTACCTCGGCAGGGAGACCAAGCTTCCCAAGCCTAGTAGGAGTCACGCGAAGGGACTTGGCCCGAGTTCGAGTGTAAGGCTCAGCAGACTGTTCGACCTTACCTCAGCAGGGAGACCAAGCTTCCTAAGACGAGTAGGAGTCAGACGAAAGGACTTGGATGGGGTTCGAGTGTAAGGCTCGGCAGGACGTTCGGCCTTGCCTCGGCAGGGAGACCAAGCTTCCTAAGCCTAGTAGGAGAGTTAGGCGAAGGGACTTGGCCAGAGTGCGAGTGTAAGGGTCGGCAGGACGTTCGACCTTACCTCGGCAGGGAGACCAAGCTTCCTAAGCCTAGTAGGAGAGTCAGACGAAGGGACTTCGCCAGAGTTCGAGTGTAAGGCTCAGCAGACTGTTCGACCTTACCTCGGCAGGGAGACCAAGTTTCCTAAGCCTAGTGGGAGTCAGGCGTAGGGAATTGGCCGGAGTTCTTGTGTAAGGCTCGGCATAACGTTCGACCTTACCGCGAAGGAGAGACCAAGCTTCCTATGCCTAGTAGGAAAGTCAGGCGAGGGGTCTTGGCCGGAGTTCAAGTCTAAGGCTCGGCAGGACGTTCGGCCTTACCTCGGCAGGGAGACCAAGCTTCCTAAGCCTAGTAGGAGTATCAGGCAAAAGAACTTGGCCGGAGCTCAAGTGTAAGGCTCGGCCGGATGTTCGACCTTACCTCGGCAGGGAGACCAAGCTTCCTAAGCCGAGTAGGAGTCACGCGAAGGGACTTGGCCCGAGTTCGAGTGTAAGGCTCGGCAGAACGTTCGACCTTACCTCGGCAGGGAGACCAAGCTTCCTAAGTCTAGTAGGACAGTCAGGCGAGGGGACTTGGCCGCCGTTTTAGTGCAAATAATGGCAGGACGTACCACCTTACTTCTACAGGGAGAACAAGCTTCCTAAGCCTAGTAGGAGAGGCAGGCAAAGGGACCTGGCCGGGGTTCGAGTGTAAGGCTCGGCAGGACGTTTGACCTTACCTCGGCAGGGAGACCGAGCTTCCTAAGCCTAGTAGGAGAGTCAGGCGAGGGGACTTGGCCGGAATTCAAGTGTAAGGCTCGGCAGGACTTTCGGCCTTATCTCTGAAGGGAGACCAAGCTTCCTAAACCTAGCAGGAGAGTCAGGCGAAGGAACTTGGCCGGAGTTCGAGTGTAAGGCTCGGCAGGACATACCACCTTACCTCGACAGGGAGAACAAGCTTCCTAAGCCTAGTCGGAGAGGCAGGCAAAGGGACCTGGCCGGAGTTCGAGTGTAAGCCTCGGCAGGACGTTTGACCTTACCTCGGCAGGGAGACCAAGCTTCCCAAGCCTAGTAGGAGTCACGCGAAGGGACTTGGCCCGAGTTCGAGTGTAAGGCTCAGCAGACTGTTCGACCTTACCTCAGCAGGGAGACCAAGCTTCCTAAGACGAGTAGGAGTCAGACGAAAGGACTTGGATGGGGTTCGAGTGTAAGGCTCGGCAGGACGTTCGGCCTTGCCTCGGCAGGGAGACCAAGCTTCCTAAGCCTAGTAGGAGAGTTAGGCGAAGGGACTTGGCCAGAGTGCGAGTGTAAGGGTCGGCAGGACGTTCGACCTTACCTCGGCAGGGAGACCAAGCTTCCTAAGCCTAGTAGGAGAGTCAGACGAAGGGACTTCGCCAGAGTTCGAGTGTAAGGCTCAGCAGACTGTTCGACCTTACCTCGGCAGGGAGACCAAGTTTCCTAAGCCTAGTGGGAGTCAGGCGTAGGGAATTGGCCGGAGTTCTTGTGTAAGGCTCGGCATAACGTTCGACCTTACCGCGAAGGAGAGACCAAGCTTCCTAAGCCTAGTAGGAAAGTCAGGCGAGGGGTCTTGGCCGGAGTTCAAGTCTAAGGCTCGGCAGGACGTTCGGCCTTACCTCGGCAGGGAGACCAAGCTTCCTAAGCCTAGTAGGAGTATCAGGCAAAAGAACTTGGCCGGAGCTCAAGTGTAAGGCTCGGCCGGATGTTCGACCTTACCTCGGCAGGGAGACCAAGCTTCCTAAGCCGAGTAGGAGTCACGCGAAGGGACTTGGCCCGAGTTCGAGTGTAAGGCTCGGCAGAACGTTCGACCTTACCTCGGCAGGGAGACTGAGTTTCCTAAGCCTAGTAGGAGAGTCAGGCGAGGGGACTTGTCCAGGGTCCGAGTGTATGGCTCGGCAGGACATACAAACTTACCTCGGCAGGGAGACTGAGCTTCCTAAGCCTAGTAGGAGAGTCAGGCGAGGGGATTTGGCCGGAATTCGGATGTAAGGCTCGGCAGGACGTTCTACCTCACCTCGGCAGGGAGACCGAGCTTCCTAAGCCTAGTAGGAGAGTCAGACGAAGGGACCTGGCCGGCGTTCGAGTGTAAGGTTCGGCAGGACTTTCGACCTTACCTCGGCAGAGAGACCAAGCTTCCTAAGCCTAGTAGGAGAGTCAGACCAAGGGACTTCGCCAGAGTTCGAGTGTAAGGCTCAGCAGACTGTTCGACCTTACCTCAGCAGGGAGACCAAGCTTCCTAAGCCTAGTAGGAGTATCAGGCAAAAGAACTTGGCCGGAGCTCATGTGTAAGGCTCGGCCGGACGTTCGACCTTACCTCGGCAAAGAGACCAAGCTTCCTAAGCCGAGTAGAAGTCACGCGAAGGGACTTGGCCCGAGTTCGAGTGTAGGGCTCGGCAGAACGTTCGACCTTACCTCGGCAGGGAGACTGAGCTTCCTAAGCCTAGCAAGAGAGTCAGGCGAGGGGACTTGTCCAGGGTCCGAGTGTAAGGCTCGGCAGAACGGTCGACCTTACCTCGGCAGGGAGACCAAGCTTCCTAAGCCTAGTAGGAGAGTATGGCAAAGGGACTCGGGCAGAGCTCGAGTGTAAGACTCAGCAGGACGTTCGACCTTACCTCGGCAGGGAGACCAAGCTTCCTAACCCTAGTAGGAGAGTCAGGCGAGGGGACTTGGTCGGAGTTCGAATGAAAGGCTCGGCAGGACGTTCTACCTTACCTCGGCAGGGAGACCGAGCTTCCTAAGCCTAGTAGGAGAGTCAGGCGAGGGGACTTGGCCGGAATTCAAGTGTAAGGCTCGGCAGGACTTTCGGCCTTATCTCTGAAGGGAGACCAAGCTTCCTAAACCTAGCAGGAGAGTCAGGCGAAGGAACTTGGCCGGAGTTCGAGTGTAAGGCTCGGCAGGATGTTTGACCTAACCTCGGCAGGGAGAACAAGCTTCCTAAGCCTAGTAGGAGAGTATGGCAAAGGGACTTGGCCAGAGCTCGAGTGTAAGACTCGGCAGGACGTTCCACCTTACCTCGACAGGGAGAACAAGCTTCCTAAGCCTAGTCGGAGAGGCAGGCAAAGGGACCTGGCCGGAGTTCGAGTGTAAGCCTCGGCAGGACGTTTGACCTTACCTCGGCAGGGAGACCAAGCTTCCCAAGCCTAGTAGGAGTCACGCGAAGGGACTTGGCCCGAGTTCGAGTGTAAGGCTCAGCAGACTGTTCGACCTTACCTCAGCAGGGAGACCAAGCTTCCTAAGACGAGTAGGAGTCAGACGAAAGGACTTGGATGGGGTTCGAGTGTAAGGCTCGGCAGGACGTTCGACCTTACCTCGGCAGGGAGACCAAGCTTCCTAAGCCTAGTAGGAGAGTCAGACGAAGGGACTTCGCCAGAGTTCGAGTGTAAGGCTCAGCAGACTGTTCGACCTTACCTCGGCAGGGAGACCAAGTTTCCTAAGCCGAGTAGGAGTCACGCGAAGGGACTTGGCCCGAGTTCGAGTGTAAGGCTCGGCAGAACGTTCGACCTTACCTCAGCAGGGAGACCAAGCTTCATAAGCCTAGTAGTAGTGTCAGGTGAGAGGACTTGGCCGGAGTTCGAGTGTAAGTCTTGGCAAGACGTTCGACCTTACCTCGGCAGGGAAACCAAGTTTCCTAAGCCTAGTGGGAGTCAGGCGTAGGGAATTGGCCGGAGTTCTTGTGTAAGGCTCGGCATAACATTCGACCTTAGCGCGAAGGAGAGACCAAGCTTCCTAAGCCTAGTAGGAAAGTCAGGCGAGGGGTCTTGGCCGGAGTTCAAGTCTAAGGCTCGGCAGGACGTTCGGCCTTACCTCGGCAGGGAGACCAAGCTTCCTAAGCCTAGTAGGAGTATCAGGCAAAAGAACTTGGCCGGAGCTCAAGTGTAAGGCTCGGCCGGATGTTCGACCTTACCTCGGCAGGGAGACCAAGCTTCCTAAGCCGAGTAGGAGTCACGCGAAGGGACTTGGCCCGAGTTCGAGTGTAAGGCTCGGCAGAACGTTCAACCTTACCTCGGCAGGGAGACTGAGTTTCCTAAGCCTAGTAGGAGAGTCAGGCGAGGGGACTTGTCCAGGGTCCGAGTGTATGGCTCGGCAGGACATACAAACTTACCTCGGCAGGGAGACTGAGCTTCCTAAGCCTAGTAGGAGAGTCAGGCGAGGGGATTTGGCCGGAATTCGAATGTAAGGCTCGGCAGGACGTTCTACCTCACCTCGGCAGGGAGACCGAGCTTCCTAAGCCTAGTAGGAGAGTCAGACGAAGGGACCTGGCCGGAGTTCGAGTGTAAGGTTCGGCAGGACTTTCGACCTTACCTCGGCAGGGAGACCAAGCTTCCTAAGCCTAGTAGGAGAGTCAGACCAAGGGACTTCGCCAGAGTTCGAGTGTAAGGCTCAGCAGACTGTTCGACCTTACCTCAGCAGGGAGACCAAGCTTCCTAAGCCTAGTAGGAGTATCAGGCAAAAGAACTTGGCCGGAGCTCATGTGTAAGGCTCGGCCGGACGTTCGACCTTACCTCGGCAAAGAGACCAAGCTTCCTAAGCCGAGTAGAAGTCACGCGAAGGGACTTGGCCCGAGTTCGAGTGTAAGGCTCGGCAGAACGTTCGACCTTACCTCGGCAGGGAGACTGAGCTTCCTAAGCCTAGCAAGAGAGTCAGGCGAGGGGACTTGTCCAGGGTCCGAGTGTAAGGCTCGGCAGAACGTTCGACCTTACCTCGGCAGGGAGTCCAAGCTTCCTAAACCTAGCAGGAGAGTCAGGCGAAGGAACTTGGCCGGAGTTCGAGTGTAAGGCTCGGCAGGATGTGTGACCTTACCTCGGCAGGGAGACCAAGCTTCTTAAGCCTAGTAGGAGTCACGCGAAGGGACTTGGCCCGAGTTCGAGTGTAAGGCTCGGCAGACTGTTCGACCTTACCTCGGCAGGGAGACCAAGCTTCCTAACCCTAGTAGGAGAGTCAGGCGAGGGGACTTGGTCGGAGTTCGAGTGTAAAGCTCGGCAGGACGTTCGACCTTACCTCGGCAGGGAGACCAAGCTTCCTAAGTCTAGTAGGACAGTCAGGCGAGGGGACTTGGCCGCAGTTTTAGTGCAAATAATGGCAGGACGTACCACCTTACTTCTACAGGGAGAACAAGCTTCCTAAGCCTAGTAGGAGAGGCAGGCAAAGGGACCTGGCCGGGGTTCGAGTGTAAGGCTCGGCAGGACGTTTGACCTTACCTCGGCAGGGAGACCAAGCTTCCTAAGCCTAGTAGGAGTCACGCGAAGGGACTTGGCCCGAGTTCGAGTGTAAGGCTCAGCAGAATGTTCGACCTTACCTCAGCAGGGAGACCAAGCTTCCTAAGCCGAGTCGGAGTAAGACGAAAGGACTTGGCCGGAGCTCATGTGTAAGGCTCGGCCGGACGTTCGACCTTATCTCGGCAGGGAGACCAAGCTTCCTCAGCCGAGTAGGAGTCACGCGAAGGGACTTGGCCCGAGTTCGAGTGTAAGGCTCGGCAGGACGTTCGACCTTACCTCGGCAGGGAGACCAAGCTTCCTAAGCCTAGTAGGAGAGTATGGCAAAGGGACTCGGGCAGAGCTCGAGTGTAAGACTCAGCAGGACGTTCGACCTTACCTCGGCAGGGAGACCAAGCTTCCTAACCCTAGTAGGAGAGTCAGGCGAGGGGACTTGGTCGGAGTTCGAATGAAAGGCTCGGCAGGACGTTCTACCTTACCTCGGCAGGGAGACCGAGCTTCCTAAGCCTAGTAGGAGAGTCAGGCGAGGGGACTTGGCCGGAATTCAAGTGTAAGGCTCGGCAGGACTTTCGACCTTATCTCTGAAGGGAGACCAAGCTTCCTAAACCTAGCAGGAGAGTCAGGCGAAGGAACTTGGCCGGAGTTCGAGTGTAAGGCTCGGCAGGATGTTTGACCTTACCTCGGCAGGGAGAACAAGCTTCCTAAGCCTAGTAGGAGTCACGCGAAGGGACTTGGCCCGAGTTCGAGTGTAAGGCTCAGCAGACTGTTCGACCTTACCTCAGCAGGGAGACCAAGCTTCCTAAGACGAGTAGGAGTCAGACGAAAGGACTTGGATGGGGTTCGAGTGTAAGGCTCGGCAGGACGTTCGGCCTTGCCTCGGCAGGGAGACCAAGCTTCCTAAGCCTAGTAGGAGAGTCAGGCGAAGGGACTTGGCCAGAGTGCGAGTGTAAGGCTCGGCAGGACATTCGACCTTACCTCGGCAGGGAGACCAAGCTTCCTAAGCCTAGTAGGAGAGTCAGGCGAAGGGACTTGGCCAGAGTTCGAGTGTAAGGCTCGGCAGGATGTTCGACCTTACCTCGGCAGGGAGACCAAGCTTCCTAAGCCTAGTAGGAGTATCAGGCAAAAGAACTTGGCCGGAGCTCATGTGTAAGGCTCGGCCGGACGTTCGACCTTATATCGGCAGGGAGACCAAGCTTCCTCAGCCGAGTAGGAGTCACGCGAAGGGACTTGGCCCGAGTTCGAGTGTAAGGCTCGGCAGAACGTTCGACCTTACCTCGGCAGGGAGACTGAGCTTCCTAAGCCTAGTAGTAGTGTCAGGCGAGGGGACTTGGCCGGAGTTCGAGTGTAAGTCTTGGCAAGACGTTCGACCTTACCTCGGCAGGGAGACCAAGTTTCCTAAGCCTAGTGGGAGTCAGGCGTAGCGAATTGGCCGGAGTTCTTGTGTAAGGCTCGGCATAACGTTCGACCTTACCGCGAAGGAGAGACCATGCTCCCTAAGCCTAGCAGGAGAGTCAGGCGAGGGGACTTGGCCGGAGTTCAAGTGTAAGGCTCGGCAGGACGTTCGGCCTTACCTCGGCAGGGAGACCAAGCTTCCTAAGCCTAGTAGGAGTCACGCGAAGGGACTTGGCCCGAGTTCGAGTGTAAGGCTCAGCAGAATGTTCGACCTTACCTCGGCAGGGAGACCAAGCTTCCTAAGCCGAGTCGGAGTCAGACGAAAGGACTTGGCCGGAGCTCATGTGTAAGGCTCGGCCGGACGTTCGACCTTATCTCGGCAGGGAGACCAAGCTTCCTCAGCCGAGTAGGAGTCACGCGAAGGGACTTGGCCCGAGTTCGAGTGTAAGACTCGGCAGGACGTTCGACCTTACCTCGGCAGGGAGACCAAGCTTCCTAAGCCTAGTAGGAGAGTATGGCAAAGGGACTCGGGCAGAGCTCGAGTGTAAGACTCAGCAGGACGTTCGACCTTACCTCGGCAGGGAGACCAAGCTTCCTAACCCTAGTAGGAGAGTCAGGCGAGGGGACTTGGTCGGAGTTCGAATGAAAGGCTCGGCAGGACGTTCTACCTTACCTCGGCAGGGAGACCGAGCTTCCTAAGCCTAGTAGGAGTCACGCGAAGGGACTTGGCCCGAGTTCGAGTGTAAGGCTCAGCAGACTGTTCGACCTTACCTCAGCAGGGAGACCAAGCTTCCTAAGACGAGTAGGAGTCAGACGAAAGGACTTGGATGGGGTTCGAGTGTAAGGCTCGGCAGGACGTTCGGCCTTGCCTCGGCAGGGAGACCAAGCTTCCTAAGCCTAGTAGGAGAGTCAGGCGAAGGGACTTGGCCAGAGTGCGAGTGTAAGGCTCGGCAGGACATTCGACCTTACCTCGGCAGGGAGACCAAGCTTCCTAAGCCTAGTAGGAGAGTCAGACGAAGGGACTTCGCCAGAGTTCGAGTGTAAGGCTCAGCAGACTGTTCGACCTTACCTCGGCAGGGAGACCAAGTTTCCTAAGCCGAGTAGGAGTCACGCGAAGGGACTTGGCCCGAGTTCGAGTGTAAGGCTCGGCAGAACGTTCGACCTTACCTCAGGCAGGGAGACCAAGCTTCGTAAGCCTAGTACGAGTGTCAGGCGAGAGGACTTGGCCGGAGTTCGAGTGTAAGTCTTGGCAAGACGTTCGACCTTACCTCGGCAGGGAGACCAAGTTTCCTAAGCCTAGTGGGAGTCAGGCGTAGGGAATTGGCCGGAGTTCTTGTGTAAGGCTCGGCATAACGTTCGACCTTACCGCGAAGGAGAGACCAAGCTTCCTAAGCCTAGTAGGAAAGTCAGGCGAGGGGTCTTGGCCGGAGTTCAAGTCTAAGGCTCGGCAGGACGTTCGGCCTTACCTCGGCAGGGAGACCAAGCTTCCTAAGCCTAGTAGGAGTATCAGGCAAAAGAACTTGGCCGGAGCTCATGTGTAAGGCTCGGCCGGATGTTCGACCTTACCTCGGCAGGGAGACCAAGCTTCCTAAGCCGAGTAGGAGTCACGCGAAGGGACTTGGCCCGAGTTCGAGTGTAAGGCTTGGCAGACTGTTCGACCTTGCCTCGGCAGGGAGACCAAGCTTCCTAAGCCTAGTAGGAGAGTCAGGCAAAGGGACCTGGCCGGAGTTCGAGTGTAAGGTTCGGCAGGACTTTCGGCCTTACCTCGGCAGGGAGACCAAGCTTCCTAAGCCTAGTAGGAGAGTCAGACGAAGGGACTTCACCAGAGTTCGAGTGTAAGGCTCAGCAGACTGTTCGACCTTACCTCAGCAGGGAGACCAAGCTTCCTAAGCCTAGTAGGAGTATCAGGCAAAAGAACTTGGCCGGAGCTCATGTGTAAGGCTCGGCCGGACGTTCGACCTTACCTCGGCAGGGAGACCAAGCTTCCTAAGCCGCGTAGGAGTCACGCGAAGGGACTTGGCCCGAGTTCGAGTGTAAGGCTCGGCAGAACGTTCGACCTTACCTCGGCAGGGAGACTGAGCTTCCTAAGCCTAGCAGGAGTGTCAGGCGAGGGGACTTGTCCAGGGTCCGAGTGTAAGGCTCGGCAGGACTTTCGGCCTTACCTCGGCAGGGAGACCAAGCTTCCTAAACCTAGCAGGAGAGTCAGGCGAAGGAACTTGCCCGGAGTTCGAGTGTAAGGCTCGGCAGGATGTGCGACCTTACCTCGGCAGGGAGACCAAGCTTCCTAAGCCTAGTAGGAGTCACGGGAAGGGACTTGGCCCGAGTTCGAGTGTAAGGCTCGGCAGACTGTTCGACCTTACCTCGGCAGGGAGACCAAGCTTCCTAACCCTAGTAGGGGAGTCAGGCGAGGGGACTTGGCTGCAGTTTTAGTGTAAATAATGCCAGGACGTTCCACCTTACCTCAGCAGGGAGACCAAGCTTCCTAATCCGAGTAGGAGTCAGACGAAAGGACTTGGCCGGGGTTCGAGTGTAAGGCTCGGCAGGACGTTCGGCATTACCTCGGCAGGGAGACCAAGCTTCCTAAGCCTAGTAGGAGAGTCAGGCGAAGGGACTTGGCCAGAGTTCGAGTGTAAGGCTCGGCAGGATGTTCGACCTTACCTCGGCAGGGAGACCAAGCTTCCTAAGCCTAGTAGGAGTATCAGGCAAAAGAACTTGGCCGGAGCTCATGTGTAAGGCTCGGCCGGACGTTCGACCTTATCTCGGCAGGGAGACCAAGCTTCCTCAGCCGAGTAGGAGTCACGCGAAGGGACTTGGCCCGAGTTCGAGTGTAAGGCTCGGCAGAACGTTCGACCTTACCTCGGCAGGGAGACTGAGCTTCCTAAGCCTAGTAGTAGTGTCAGGCGAGGGGACTTGGCCGGAGTTCGAGTGTAAGTCTTGGCAAGACGTTCGACCTTACCTCGGCAGGGAGACCAAGTTTCCTAAGCCTAGTGGGAGTCAGGCGTAGCGAATTGGCCGGAGTTCTTGTGTAAGGCTCGGCATAACGTTCGACCTTACCGCGAAGGAGAGACCATGCTCCCTAAGCCTAGCAGGAGAGTCAGGCGAGGGGACTTGGCCGGAGTTCAAGTGTAAGGCTCGGCAGGACGTTCGGCCTTACCTCGGCAGGGAGACCAAGCTTCCTAAACCTAGCAGGAGAGTCAGGCAAAGGGACTTGGCTGGAGCTCGAGTGTAAGGCTCGGCAGGACGTTCGACCTTACCTCGGCAGGGAGACCAAGCTTCTTAAGCCTAGTAGGAGTCACGCGAATGGACTTGGCCAGAGTTCGAGTGTAAGGCTCGGCAGACTGTTCGACCTTACCTCGGCAGGGAGACCAAGCTTCCTAAGCCTAGTAGTAGTCACGCGAAGGGACTTGGCCCGAGTTCGAGTTTAAGGCTCGGCAGGATGTTCGACCTTACCTCGGCAGGGAGACTGAGTTTCCTAAGCCTAGTAGGAGAGTCAGGCGAGGGGACTTGTCCAGGGTCCGAGTGTATGGCTCGGCAGGACATACAAACTTACCTCGGCAGGGAGACTGAGCTTCCTAAGCCTAGTAGGAGAGTCAGGCGAGGGGATTTGGCCGGAATTCGGATGTAAGGCTCGGCAGGACGTTCTACCTCACCTCGGCAGGGAGACCGAGCTTCCTAAGCCTAGTAGGAGAGTCAGACGAAGGGACCTGGCCGGCGTTCGAGTGTAAGGTTCGGCAGGACTTTCGACCTTACCTCGGCAGAGAGACCAAGCTTCCTAAGCCTAGTAGGAGAGTCAGACCAAGGGACTTCGCCAGAGTTCGAGTGTAAGGCTCAGCAGACTGTTCGACCTTACCTCAGCAGGGTGACCAAGCTTCCTAAGCCTAGTAGGAGTATCAGGCAAAAGAACTTGGCCGGACCTCATGTGTAAAGCTCGGCCGGACGTTCGACCTTACCTCGGCAAAGAGACCAAGCTTCCTAAGCCGAGTAGAAGTCACGCGAAGGGACTTGGCCCGAGTTCGAGTGTAGGGCTCGGCAGAACGTTCGACCTTACCTCGGCAGGGAGACTGAGCTTCCTAAGCCTAGCAAGAGAGTCAGGCGAGGGGACTTGTCCAGGGTCCGAGTGTAAGGCTCGGCAGAACGGTCGACCTTACCTCGGCAGGGAGACCAAGCTTCCTAAGCCTAGTAGGAGAGTATGGCAAAGGGACTCGGGCAGAGCTCGAGTGTAAGACTCAGCAGGACGTTCGACCTTACCTCGGCAGGGAGACCAAGCTTCCTAACCCTAGTAGGAGAGTCAGGCGAGGGGACTTGGTCGGAGTTCGAATGAAAGGCTCGGCAGGACGTTCTACCTTACCTCGGCAGGGAGACCGAGCTTCCTAAGCCTAGTAGGAGAGTCAGGCGAGGGGACTTGGCCGGAATTCAAGTGTAAGGCTCGGCAGGACTTTCGGCCTTATCTCTGAAGGGAGACCAAGCTTCCTAAACCTAGCAGGAGAGTCAGGCGAAGGAACTTGGCCGGAGTTCGAGTGTAAGGCTCGGCAGGATGTTTGACCTAACCTCGGCAGGGAGAACAAGCTTCCTAAGCCTAGTAGGAGAGTATGGCAAAGGGACTTGGCCAGAGCTCGAGTGTAAGACTCGGCAGGACGTTCCACCTTACCTCGACAGGGAGAACAAGCTTCCTAAGCCTAGTCGGAGAGGCAGGCAAAGGGACCTGGCCGGAGTTCGAGTGTAAGCCTCGGCAGGACGTTTGACCTTACCTCGGCAGGGAGACCAAGCTTCCCAAGCCTAGTAGGAGTCACGCGAAGGGACTTGGCCCGAGTTCGAGTGTAAGGCTCAGCAGACTGTTCGACCTTACCTCAGCAGGGAGACCAAGCTTCCTAAGACGAGTAGGAGTCAGACGAAAGGACTTGGATGGGGTTCGAGTGTAAGGCTCGGCAGGACGTTCGACCTTACCTTGGCAGGGAGACCAAGCTTCCTAAGCCTAGTAGGAGAGTCAGACGAAGGGACTTCGCCAGAGTTCGAGTGTAAGGCTCAGCAGACTGTTCGACCTTACCTCGGCAGGGAGACCAAGTTTCCTAAGCCGAGTAGGAGTCACGCGAAGGGACTTGGCCCGAGTTCGAGTGTAAGGCTCGGCAGAACGTTCGACCTTACCTCAGCAGGGAGACCAAGCTTCATAAGCCTAGTAGTAGTGTCAGGCGAGAGGACTTGGCCGGAGTTCGAGTGTAAGTCTTGGCAAGACGTTTGACCTTACCTCGGCAGGGAGACCAAGCTTCCTAAGCCTAGTGGGAGTCAGGCGTAGGGAATTGGCCGGAGTTCTTGTGTAAGGCTCGGCATAACATTCGACCTTACCGCGAAGGAGAGACCAAGCTTCCTAAGCCTAGTAGGAAAGTCAGGCGAGGGGTCTTGGCCGGAGTTCAAGTCTAAGGCTCGGCAGGACGTTCGGCCTTACCTCGGCAGGGAGACCAAGCTTCCTAAGCCTAGTAGGAGTATCAGGCAAAAGAACTTGGCCGGAGCTCAAGTGTAAGGCTCGGCCGGATGTTCGACCTTACCTCGGCAGGGAGACCAAGCTTCCTTAGCCGAGTAGGAGTCACGCGAAGGGACTTGGCCCGAGTTCGAGTGTAAGGCTCGGCAGAACGTTCGACCTTACCTCGGCAGGGAGACTGAGTTTCCTAAGCCTAGTAGGAGAGTCAGGCGAGGGGACTTGTCCAGGGTCCGAGTGTATGGCTCGGCAGGACATACAAACTTACCTCGGCAGGGAGACTGAGCTTCCTAAGCCTAGTAGGAGAGTCAGGCGAGGGGATTTGGCCGGAATTCGAATGTAAGGCTCGGCAGGACGTTCTACCTCACCTCGGCAGGGAGACCGAGCTTCCTAAGCCTAGTAGGAGAGTCAGACGAAGGGACCTGGCCGGAATTCGAGTGTAAGGTTCGGCAGGACTTTCGACCTTACCTCGGCAGAGAGACCAAGCTTCCTAAGCCTAGTAGGAGAGTCAGACCAAGGGACTTCGCCAGAGTTCGAGTGAAAGGCTCAGCAGACTGTTCGACCTTACCTCAGCAGGGAGACCAAGCTTCCTAAGCCTAGTAGGAGTATCAGGCAAAAGAACTTGGCCGGAGCTCATGTGTAAGGCTCGGCCGGACGTTCGACCTTACCTCGGCAAAGAGACCAAGCTTCCTAAGCCGAGTAGAAGTCACGCGAAGGGACTTGGCCCGAGTTCGAGTGTAAGGCTCGGCAGAACGTTCGACCTTACCTCGGCAGGGAGACTGATCTTCCTAAGCCTAGCAAGAGAGTCAGGCGAGGGGACTTGTCCAGGGTCCGAGTGTAAGGCTCGGCAGAACGTTCGACCTTACCTCGGCAGGGAGTCCAAGCTTCCTAAACCTAGCAGGAGAGTCAGGCGAAGGAACTTGGCCGGAGTTCGAGTGTAAGGCTCGGCAGGATGTGTGACCTTACCTCGGCAGGGAGACCAAGCTTCTTAAGCCTAGTAGGAGTCACGCGAAGGGACTTGGCCCGAGTTCGAGTGTAAGGCTCGGCAGACTGTTCGACCTTACCTCGGCAGGGAGACCAAGCTTCCTAACCCTAGTAGGAGAGGCAGGCAAAGGGACCTGGCCGGGGTTCGAGTGTAAGGCTCGGCAGGACGTTTGACCTTACCTCGGCAGGGAGACCAAGCTTCCTAAGCCTAGTAGGAGTCACGCGAAGGGACTTGGCCCGAGTTCGAGTGTAAGGCTCAGCAGAATGTTCGACCTTACCTCAGCAGGGAGACCAAGCTTCCTAAGCCGAGTCGGAGTCAGACGAAAGGACTTGGCCGGAGCTCATGTGTAAGGCTCGGCCGGACGTTCGACCTTATCTCGGCAGGGAGACCAAGCTTCCTCAGCCGAGTAGGAGTCACGCGAAGGGACTTGGCCCGAGTTCGAGTGTAAGGCTCGGCAGGACGTTCGACCTTACCTCGGCAGGGAGACCAAGCTTCCTAAGCCTAGTAGGAGAGTATGGCAAAGGGACTCGGGCAGAGCTCGAGTGTAAGACTCAGCAGGACGTTCGACCTTACCTCGGCAGGGAGACCAAGCTTCCTAACCCTAGTAGGAGAGTCAGGCGAGGGGACTTGGTCGGAGTTCGAATGAAAGGCTCGGCAGGACGTTCTACCTTACCTCGGCAGGGAGACCGAGCTTCCTAAGCCTAGTAGGAGAGTCAGGCGAGGGGACTTGGCCGGAATTCAAGTGTAAGGCTCGGCAGGACTTTCGACCTTATCTCTGAAGGGAGACCAAGCTTCCTAAACCTAGCAGGAGAGTCAGGCGAAGGAACTTGGCCGGAGTTCGAGTGTAAGGCTCGGCAGGATGTTTGACCTTACCTCAGCAGGGAGACCAAGCTTCCTAAGACGAGTAGGAGTCAGACGAAAGGACTTGGATGGGGTTCGAGTGTAAGGCTCGGCAGGACGTTCGGCCTTGCCTCGGCAGGGAGACCAAGCTTCCTAAGCCTAGTAGGAGAGTCAGGCGAAGGGACTTGGCCAGAGTGCGAGTGTAAGGCTCGGCAGGACATTCGACCTTACCTCGGCAGGGAGACCAAGCTTCCTAAGCCTAGTAGGAGAGTCAGACGAAGGGACTTCGCCAGAGTTCGAGTGTAAGGCTCAGCAGACTGTTCGACCTTACCTCGGCAGGGAGACCAAGTTTCCTAAGCCGAGTAGGAGTCACGCGAAGGGACTTGGCCCGAGTTCGAGTGTAAGGCTCGGAAGAACGTTCGACCTTACCTCAGGCAGGGAGACCAAGCTTCGTAAGCCTAGTACGAGTGTCAGGCGAGAGGACTTGGCCGGAGTTCGAGTGTAAGTCTTGGCAAGACGTTCGACCTTACCTCGGCAGGGAGACCAAGTTTCCTAAGCCTAGTGGGAGTCAGGCGTAGGGAATTGGCCGGAGTTCTTGTGTAAGGCTCGGCATAACGTTCGACCTTACCGCGAAGGAGAGACCAAGCTTCCTAAGCCTAGTAGGAAAGTCAGGCGAGGGGTCTTGGCCGGAGTTCAAGTCTAAGGCTCGGCAGGACGTTCGGCCTTACCTCGGCAGGGAGACCAAGCTTCCTAAGCCTAGTAGGAGTATCAGGCAAAAGAACTTGGCCGGAGCTCATGTGTAAGGCTCGGCCGGATGTTCGACCTTACCTCGGCAGGGAGACCAAGCTTCCTAAGCCGAGTAGGAGTCACGCGAAGGGACTTGGCCCGAGTTCGAGTGTAAGGCTTGGCAGACTGTTCGACCTTGCCTCGGCAGGGAGACCAAGCTTCCTAAGCCTAGTAGGAGAGTCAGGCAAAGGGACCTGGCCGGAGTTCGAGTGTAAGGTTCGGCAGGACTTTCGGCCTTACCTCGGCAGGGAGACCAAGCTTCCTAAGCCTAGTAGGAGAGTCAGACGAAGGGACTTCACCAGAGTTCGAGTGTAAGGCTCAGCAGATTGTTCGACCTTACCTCAGCAGGGAGACCAAGCTTCCTAAGCCTAGTAGGAGTATCAGGCAAAAGAACTTGGCCGGAGCTCATGTGTAAGGCTCGGCCGGACGTTCGACCTTACCTCGGCAGGGAGACCAAGCTTCCTAAGCCGCGTAGGAGTCACGCGAAGGGACTTGGCCCGAGTTCGAGTGTAAGGCTCGGCAGAACGTTCGACCTTACCTCGGCAGGGAGACTGAGCTTCCTAAGCCTAGCAGGAGTGTCAGGCGAGGGGACTTGTCCAGGGTCCGAGTGTAAGGCTCGGCAGGACTTTCGGCCTTACCTCGGCAGGGAGACCAAGCTTCCTAAACCTAGCAGGAGAGTCAGGCGAAGGAACTTGCCCGGAGTTCGAGTGTAAGGCTCGGCAGGATGTGCGACCTTACCTCGGCAGGGAGACCAAGCTTCCTAAGCCTAGTAGGAGTCACGGGAAGGGACTTGGCCCGAGTTCGAGTGTAAGGCTCGGCAGACTGTTCGACCATACCTCGGCAGGGAGACCAAGCTTCCTAACCCTAGTAGGGGAGTCAGGCGAGGGGACTTGGCTGCAGTTTTAGTGTAAATAATGGCAGGACGTTCCACCTTACCTCAGCAGGGAGACCAAGCTTCCTAATCCGAGTAGGAGTCAGACGAAAGGACTTGGCCGGGGTTCGAGTGTAAGGCTCGGCAGGACGTTCGGCATTACCTCGGCAGGGAGACCAAGCTTCCTAAGCCTAGTAGGAGAGTCAGGCGAAGGGACTTGGCCAGAGTTCGAGTGTAAGGCTCGGCAGGATGTTCGACCTTACCTCGGCAGGGAGACCAAGCTTCCTAAGCCTAGTAGGAGTATCAGGCAAAAGAACTTGGCCGGAGCTCATGTGTAAGGCTCGGCCGGACGTTCGACCTTATCTCGGCAGGGAGACCAAGCTTCCTCAGCCAAGTAGGAGTCACGCGAAGGGACTTGGCCCGAGTTCGAGTGTAAGGCTCGGCAGAACGTTCGACCTTACCTCGGCAGGGAGACTGAGCTTCCTAAGCCTAGTAGTAGTGTCAGGCGAGGGGACTTGGCCGGAGTTCGAGTGTAAGTCTTGGCAAGACGTTCGACCTTACCTCGGCAGGGAGACCAAGTTTCCTAAGCCTAGTGGGAGTCAGGCGTAGCGAATTGGCCGGAGTTCTTGTGTAAGGCTCGGCATAACGTTCGACCTTACCGCGAAGGAGAGACCATGCTCCCTAAGCCTAGCAGGAGAGTCAGGCGAGGGGACTTGGCCGGAGTTCAAGTGTAAGGCTCGGCAGGACGTTCGGCCTTACCTCGGCAGGGAGACCAAGCTTCCTAAACCTAGCAGGAGAGTCAGGCAAAGGGACTTGGCTGGAGCTCGAGTGTAAGGCTCGGCAGGACGTTCGACCTTACCTCGGCAGGGAGACCAAGCTTCTTAAGCCAAGTAGGAGTCACGCGAATGGACTTGGCCAGAGTTCGAGTGTAAGGCTCGGCAGACTGTTCGACCTTACCTCGGCAGGGAGACCAAGCTTCCTAAGCCTAGTAGTAGTCACGCGAAGGGACTTGGCCCGAGTTCGAGTTTAAGGCTCGGCAGGATGTTCGACCTTACCTCGGCAGGGAGACCAAGCTTCCTAAGCCTAGTAGGAGAGTCAGGCGAAGGGACTTGGCCCGAGTTCGAGTGTAAGGCTCGGCAGGACGTTCGACCTTACCTCGGCAGGGACACCAGGCTTCTTAAGCCTAGTAGGGGTCAGGCGAGGGGACTTGTCCAGGGTCCGAGTGTAAGGCTCGGCAGGACATACGAAATTACCTCGGAAGGGAGACCAAGCTTCCTAACCTTAGTAGGAGAGTCAGGAGAGGGGACTTGGTCGGACTTCGAGTGTAAAGCTCGGCAGGACGTTCGACCTTACCTCGGCAGGGAGACCAAGCTTCCTAAGTCTAGTAGGACAGTCAGGTGGGGGGACTTGGCCGCAGTTTTAGTGTAAATAATGGCAGGACGTTCCACCTTACGTCGACAGGGAGAACAAGCTTCCTAAGCCTAGAAGGAGGGTCAGGCAAAGGGACCTGGCCGGAGTTCAAGTGTAAGGCTCGGCAGGACGTTCGGCCTTACCTCGGCAGGGAGACCAAGCTTCCTAAGCCTAGTAGGAGAGTCAGGCAAAGGGACTTGGCCAGAGTTCGAGTGTAAGGCTTAGCAGACTGTTCGACCTTACCTCAGCAGTGAGACCAAGCTTCCTAAGCCTAGTAGGAGTATCAGGCTAACAAACTTGACCGGAGCTCATGTGTAAGGCTCGGCAGGACGTTCGACCTTACCTCGGCAGGGAGACCAATCTTCCTAAGCCGAGTAGCAGTCACGCGAAGGGACTTGGCCCGAGTTCGAGTGTAAGGCTCGGCAGAACGTTCGACCTTACCTCGGCAGGGAGACTGAGCTTCCTAAGCCTAGCAGGAGAGTCAGGCGAGGGGACTTGTCCAGGGTCCGAGTGTAAGGCTCGGCAGGACATACAAACTTGACCTCGGCAGGGAGACCAAGTTTCCTAAGCCTAGTGGGAGTCAGGCGTAGGGAATTGGCTGGAGTTCTTGTGTAAGGCTCGGCATAACGTTCGACCTTACCGCGAAGGAGAGACCAAGTTTCCTAAGCCTAGTAGGAGAGTCAGGCGAAGGAACTTGGCCGGGGTTCGAGTGTAAGGCTCGGCAGGACGTTCGACCTTACCTCGGCAGGGAGACCCAGCTTCCTAAGCCTAGTAGGAGAGTCAGGCAAGGGGAATTGGCCGGAGCTCATGTTTAAGGCTCGGCAGGTCGTTCGACCTTACCTCGGCAGGGAGACCAAGCTTCCTAAGTCTAGTAGGAGTATCAGGCAAAAGAACTTGGCCGGAGCTCATGTGTAAGGCTCGGCCGGACGTTCGACCTTACCTCGGCAGGGAGACCAAGCTTCCTATGGCGAGTAGGAGTCAGGCGAAGGGACTTGGCCGGAGTTCGAATGTAAGGCTCGGCAGGACGTTCGACCTCACCTCGGCAGGGAGACCAAGCTTCCTAAGCCTAGTAGAAGAGTCAGGCAAAGGGACATGGCCGGAGTTCGAGTGTAAGGCTCGGCAGGACGTTTGACCTTACCTCGGCAGGGAGACCAAGCTTCCTAAGCCTAATAGGAGTATCAGGCAAAAGAACTTGGCCGGAGCTCATGTGTAAGGCTCGGCCGGACGTTCGACCTTACCTCGGCAGGGAGACCAAGCTTCCTAAGCCGAGTGGGAGTCAGGCGAAGGGACTTGGCCGGAGTTCGAGTGTAAGGCTCGGCAGGATGTTCGGCCTTACCTCGGCAGGGAGACCAAGCTTCCTATGCCTAGTAGGAGAGTCAGGCGAAGGGACTTGGCCAGAGTTCGAGTGTAAGGCTCGGCAGGAAGTTTGACCTTACCTCGGCAGGGAGACCAAGCTTCCTAAGCATAATAGGAGTCACGCAAAGGGACTTGGCCCGAGTTCAAGTGTAAGGCTCGGCGGAACGTTCGAGCTTACCTCGGCAGGGAGACCAAGCTTCTTAAGCCGAGTAGGAGTCAGGCGAAGGGACTTAGCCGGGGTTCGAGTGTAAGGCTCGGCAGGACGTTCGAACTTACCTCGGCAGGGACACTGAGTTTCCTAAGCCTAGTAGGAGAGTCAGGCGAGGGGACTTGGCCGGGGTTCGGGTGTAAGGCTCGGCAGGACGTTTGACCTTACCTCGGCAGTGAGACCAAGCTTCCTAAGCCTAGTAGGAGTCTGGCGAGGGGACTTGGCCGAAGTTTGAGTGTAAAGCTTGGCAGGACGTTTGACCTTACCTCGGCAGGGAAACCAAGCTTCCTAAACCGAGTAGGACTCAGGCGAAGGGACTTGGCCCGAGTTCGAGCGTAAGGCTCGGCAGGACGTTCGGCCTTACCTCGGCAGGGAGACCAAGCTTCCTAAGCCTAGTAGGAGAGTCAGCCGAAGGGACTTGGCCAGAGTTCGAGTGTAAGGCTCGGCAGGACGTTCGACCTCACCTCGGCAGGGAGACCAAGCTTCCTAAGCCTAGTAGAAGAGTCAGGCAAAGGGACATGGCCGGAGTTCGAGTGTAAGGCTCGGCAGGACGTTTGACCTTACCTCGGCAGGGAGACCAAGCTTCCTAAGCCTAATAGGAGTATCAGGCAAAAGAACTTGGCCGGAGCTCATGTGTAAGGCTCGGCCGGACGTTCGACCTTACCTCGGCAGGGAGACCAAGCTTCCTAAGCCGAGTGGGAGTCAGGCGAAGGGACTTGGCCGGAGTTCGAGTGTAAGGCTCGGCAGGATGTTCAGCCTTACCTCGGCAGGGAGACCAAGCTTCCTATGCCTAGTAGGAGAGTCAGGCGAAGGGACTTGGCCAGAGTTCGAGTGTAAGGCTCGGCAGGAAGTTTGACCTTACCTCGGCAGGGAGACCAAGCTTCCTAAGCATAATAGGAGTCACGCAAAGGGACTTGGCCCGAGTTCAAGTGTAAGGCTCGGCAGAACGTTCGAGCTTACCTCGGCAGGGAGACCAAGCTTCTTAAGCCGAGTAGGAGTCAGGCGAAGGGACTTAGCCGGGGTTCGAGTGTAAGGCTCGGCAGGACGTTCGAACTTACCTCGGCAGGGACACTGAGCTTCCTAAGCCTAGTAGGAGAGTCAGGCGAGGGGACTTGGCCGAAGTTTGAGTGTAAAGCTTGGCAGGACGTTCGACCTTACCTCGGCAGGGAGACCAAGCTTCCTAAGCCGAGTAGGAGTCAGGCGAAGGGACTTGGTCCGAGTTCGAGCGTAAGGCTCGGCAGGACGTTCGGCCTTACCTCGGCAGGGAGACCAAGCTTCCTAAGCCTAGTAGGAGAGTCAGCCGAAGGGACTTGGCCAGAGTTCGAGTGTAAGGCTCGGCAGGACGTTCGACCTTACCTCGGCAGGGAGACCAAGCTTCCTAAGCCTAATAGGAGAGTGAGGCAAAAGGACTTGGCCCGAGTTCGAGTGTAAGGCTCGGCCGGACGTTCGACCTTACCTCGGCAGGGAGACTAAGACTCTTAAGCCTACTAGGAGTCACGCGAAGGGACTTGGCCCAAATTCGAGTGTAAGGCTCGGCAGGACGTTCGACCTTACCTCGGCAGGGAGACTGAGCTTCCTAAGCCTAGTAGGAGAATCAGGCGAGGGGACTTGGACGGAGTTCAAATATAAGGCTCGGCAGGATGTTCGACCTTACCTCGGCAGCGAGACAAAGCTTCCTAAGCCTAGTAGGAGAGTCAGGCGAGGGGACTTGGCCGGAGTTCGAGTGTAAGGCTCGGCAGGACGTTCGACCTTACCTCGGCAGGGAGACCAAGCTTCCTAAGCCTAGCAGGGGAGTCAGGCAAGTGGACTTGGCCGGAGCTCATGTGTAAGGCTCGGCAGGACGTTCGACCTTACCTCGGCAGGGAGACCAAGCTTCCTAAGCCGAGTAGGAGTCAGGCGAAGGGACATGGCCGGAGTTCGAGATTAAGGCTCGGCAGGACGTTTGACCTTACCTCGGCAGGGAGACCAAGCTTCTTAAGCCTAGTAGGAGAGTCAGGCTAGGGGACTTGGCCGGAGCTCATGTGTAAGGCTCGGCAGAACGTTCGACCTTACCTCGGCAGGGAGACCAAGCTTCCTAAACCGAGTAGGACTCAGGCGAAGGGACTTGCCTGGGTTCGAGTATAAGGCTCGGCAGTTCGTTCGACCTTACCTCGGCAGAGACACCAAGCTTCCTAAGCCTAGTAGGAGTCACGCGAAGGGACTTGGCCCGAGTTCGAGTGTATGGCTCAGCAGACTGTTCGACATTACCTCGCCAGGGAGACCAAGCTTCCTATGGCGAGTAGGAGTCAGGCGAAGGGACTTGGCTAGAGTTCGAGTGTAAGGCTCGGCAGGACGTTCGACCTTACCTCGGCAAGGAGACCAAGCTTCCTAAGCCTAGTAGAAGAGTCAGGCAGAGGGACATGGTCGGAGTTCGAGTGTAAGGCTCGGCCGGACGTTTGACCTTACCTCGGCAGGGAGACCAAGCTTCCTAAGCCTAATAGGAGGATCAGGCAAAAGAACTTGGCCGGAGCTCATGTGTAAGGCTCGGCCGGATGTTCGACCTTACCTCGGCAGGGAGACCAAGCTTCCTAAGCCGAGTAGGAGTCACGCGAAGGGACTTGGCCCGAGTTCGAGTGTAAGGCTCGGCAGGACGTTCGACCTTACCTCGGCAGGGACACTGAGCTTCCTAAGCCTAGTAGGAGTCAGGCGAGGGGACTTGTCCAGGGCCCGAGTGTAAGGCTCGGCAGGACATAAGAACTTACCTCGGCAGGGAGACCAAGTTTCCTAACCCTAGTAGGAGAGTCAGGCGAGGGGACTTGGTCGGAGTTTTAGTGTAAATAATGGCAGGACGTTCCACCTTACCTCAACAGGGAGACCAAGCTTCCTAAGCCGAGTGGGAGTCAGGCGAAGGGACTTGGCCGGAGTTCGAGTGTAAGGCTCGGCAGGATGTTCGGCCTTACCTCGGCAGGGAGACCAAGCTTCCTATGCCTAGTAGGAGAGTCAGGCGAAGGGACTTGGCCAGAGTTAGAGTGTAAGACTCGGCAGGAAGTTTGACCTTACCTCGGCAGGGAGACCAAGCTTCCTAAGCATAATAGGAGTCACGCAAAGGGACTTGGCCCGAGTTCAAGTGTAAGGCTCGGCAGAACGTTCGAGCTTACCTCGGCAGGGAGACCAAGCTTCTTAAGCCGAGTAGGAGTCAGGCGAAGGGACTTAGCCGGGGTTCGAGTGTAAGGCTCGGCAGGACGTTCGAACTTACCTCGGCAGGGACACTGAGCTTCCTAAGCCTAGTAGGAGAGTCAGGCGAGGGGACTTGGCCGGGGTTCGGGTGTAAGGCTCGGCAGGACGTTTGACCTTACCTCGGCAGTGAGACCAAGCTTCCTAAGCCTAGTAGGAGTCTGGCGAGGGGACTTGGCCGAAGTCTGAGTGTAAAGCTTGGCAGGACGTTTGACCTTACCTCGGCAGGGAGACCAAGCTTCCTAAGCCGAGTAGGAGACAGGCGAAGGGACTTGGCCCGAGTTCGAGCGTAAGGCTCGGCAGAACGTTCGGCCTTACCTCGGCAGGGAGACCAAGCTTCCTAAGCCTAGTAGGAGAGTCAGCCGAAGGGACTTGGCCAGAGTTCGAGTGTAAGGCTCGGCAGGACGTTCGACCTTACCTCGGCAGGGAGACCAAGCTTCCTAAGCCTAGTAGGAGAGTGAGGCAAAAGGACTTGGCCTGAGTTCGAGTGTAAGGCTCGGCCGGACGTTCGACCTTACCTCGGCAGGGAGACCAAGACTCTTAAGCCTACTAGGAGTCACGCGAAGGGACTTGGCCCAAATTCGAGTGTAAGGCTCGGCAGGACGTTCGACCTTACCTCGGCAGGGAGACAAAGCTTCCTAAGCCTAGTAGGAGAATCAGGCGAGGGGACTTGGACGGAGTTCAAATATAAGGCTCGGCAGGATGTTCGACCTTACCTCGGCAGCGAGACAAAGCTTCCTAAGCCTAGTAGGAGAGTCAGGCGAGGGGACTTGGCCGGAGTTCGAGTGTAAGGCTCGGCAGGACGTTCGACCTTACCTCGGCAGGGAGACCAAGCTTCCTAAGCCTAGCAGGGGAGTCAGGCAAGTGGACTTGGCCGGAGCTCATGTGTAAGGCTCGGCAGGACGTTCGACCTTACCTCGGCAGGGAGACCAAGCTTCCTAAGCCGAGTAGGAGTCAGGCGAAGGGACTTGGCCGGGGTTCGAGGGTAAGGCTCGGCAGTTCGTTCGACCTTACCTCGGCAGAGACACCAAGCTTCCTAAGCCTAGTAGGAGTCACGCGAAGGGACTTGGCCCGAGTTCGAGTGTATGGCTCAGCAGACTGTTCGACATTACCTCGCCAGGGAGACCAAGCTTCCTATGGCGAGTAGGAGTCAGGCGAAGGGACTTGGCTAGAGTTCGAGTGTAAGGCTCGGCAGGACATAAGAACTTACCTCGGCAGGGAGACCAAGTTTCCTAACCCTAGTAGGAGAGTCAGGCGAAGGGACTTGGTCGGAGTTTTAGTGTAAATAATGGCAGGACGTTCCACCTTACCTCAACAGGGAGAACAAGCTTCCTAAGCCTAGTAGGAGAGTCAGGCGAAGGGACTTGGCCAGAGTTCGAGTGTAAGGCTCAGCAGAATGTTCGACCTTACCTCAGCAGGGAGACCAAGCTTCCTAAGCCTAGTAGGAGTATCAGGCTAAAGAACTTGACCAGAGCTCATGTGTAAGGCTCGGCCGAACGTTCGACCTTACCTCGGCAGGGAGACCAATCTTCCTAAGCCGAGTAGGAGTCACGCGAAGGGACTTGGCCCGACTTCGAGTGTAAGGCTCGGAAGAACGTTCGATCTTACCTCGGCAGGGAGACTGAGCTTCCTAAGCCTAGCAGGAGAGTCAGGCGAGGGGACTTGTCCAGGGTCCGAGTGTAAGGTTCGGCAGGACATACGAACTTGACCTCGGCAGGGAGACCAAGTTTCCTAAGCCTAGTGGGAGTCAGGCGTAGGGAATTGGCCGGAGTTCTTGTGTAAGGCTCGGCATAACGTTCGACCTTACCGCGAAGGAGAGACCAAGTTTCCTAAGCCTAGTAGGAGAGTCAGGCGAAGGAACTTGGCCGGGGTTCGAGTGTAAGGCTCGGCAGGACGTTCGACCTTACCTCGGCAGGGAGACCCAGCTTCCTAAGCCTAGTAGGAGAGTCAGGCAAGGGGAATTGGCCGGAGCTCATGTTTAAGGCTCGGCAGGATGTTCGACCTTACCTCGGCAGGGAGACCACGCTTCCTAAGCCGAGTAGGAGTCAGGCGAAGGGACTTGACCATGGTTCAAGTGTAAGGCTCAGCAGGACGTTCGGCCTTACCTCGGCAGGGAGACCAAGCTTCCTAAGCCTAGTAGAAGAGACAGGCAAAGGGACTTGGCCCGAGTTCGAGTGTATGGCTCCGCAGACTGTTCGACATTACCCCGCCAGGGAGACCAAGCTTCCTATGGCGAGTAGGAGTCAGGCGAAGGGACTTGGCCGGAGTTCGAATGTAAGGCTCGGCAGGACGTTCGACCTCACCTCGGCAGGGAGACCAATCTTCCTAAGCCTAGTAGAAGAGTCAGGCGAAGGGACATGGCCGGAGTTCGAGTGTAAGGATCGGCAGGACGTTTGACCTTACCTCGGCAGAGAGACCAAGCTTCCTAAGCCTAATAGGAGTATCAGGCAAAAGAACTTGGCCGGAGCTCATGTGTAAGGCTCGGCCGGACGTTCAACCTTACCTCGGCAGGGAGACCAAACTTCCTAAGCCGAGTGGGACTCAGGCGAAGGGACTTGGCCAGAGTTCGAGTGTAAGACTCGGCAGGATGTTCGACCTTACCTCGGCAGGGAGACCAAGCTTCCTAAGCCTAGTAGGAGAGTCAGGCGAGGGGACTTGGCCGGGGTTCGAGTGTAAGGTTCGGCAGGACGTTCGGCCTTACATCGGCAGGGAGACCAAGCTTCCTAAGCCTAATAGGAGTATCAGGCAAAAGAACTTGGCCGGAGCTCATGTGTAAGGCTCGGCCGGACGTTCGACCTTACTTCGGCAGGGAGACCAAACTTCCTAAGCCGAGTTGGAGTCAGGCGAAGGGACTTGGCCGGAGTTCGAGTGTAAGGCTCGGCAGGATGTTCGACCTCACCTCGGCAGGGAGACCAAGCTTCCTAAGCCGAGTAGAAGAGTCAGGCGAGGGGACTTGGCCGGAGTTCGAGTGTAAGGCTCGGCAGGACGTTTGACCTTACCTCGGCAGGGAGACCAAGCTTCCTAAGCCTAGCAGGAGAGTCAGGCGAGGGGACTTGTCCAGGGTCCGAGTGTAAGGTTCGGCAGGACATACGAACTTGACCTCGGCAGGGAGACCAAGTTTCCTAAGACTAGTGGGAGTCAGGCGTAGGGAATTGGCCGGAGTTCTTGTGTAAGGCTCGGCATAACGTTCGACCTTACCGCGAAGGAGAGACCAAGTTTCCTAAGCCTCGTAGGAGAGTCAGGCGAAGGAACTTGGCCGGAGCTCATGTTTAAGGCTCAGCAGGATGTTCGACCTTACCTCGGCAGGGAGACCAAGCTTCCTAAGCCGAGTAGGAGTCAGGCGAAGGGACTTGGCCAGGGTTCAAGTGTAAGGCTCAGCAGGACGTTCGGCCTTACCTCGGCAGGGAGACCAAGCTTCCTAAGCCTAGTAGAAGAGTCAGGCAAAGGGACTTGGCCCGAGTTCGAGTGTATGGCTCGGCAGACTGTTCGACATTACCCCGCCAGGGAGACCAAGCTTCCTAAGCCTAGTAGGAGTCAGGCGAAGGGACTTGGCCGGAGTTCGAATGTAAGGCTCGGCAGGACGTTCGACCTCACCTCGGCAGGGAGACCAAGCTTCCTAAGCCTAGTAGAAGAGTCAGGCGAGGGGACTTGGCCGGAGTTCGAGTGTAAGGCTCGGCAGGACGTTTGACCTTACCTCGGCAGGGAGACCAAGCTTCCTAAGCCTAAAAGGAGTATCAGGCAAAAGAACTTGGCCGGAGCTCATGTGTAAGGCTCGGCTGGACGTTCGACCTTACCTCGGCAGGGAGACCAAACTTCCTAAGCCGAGTGGGAGTCAGGCGAAGGGACTTGGCCGGAGTTCGAATGTAAGGCTCGGCAGGATGTTCGACCTTACCTTGGCAGGGAGACCAAGCTTCCTAAGCCTAGTAGGAGAGTCAGGCGAAGGGACTTGGCCAGAGTTCGAGTGTAAGGCTCGGCACGAAGTTTGACCTTACCTCGGCAGGGAGACCAAGCTTCCTAAGCCTAGTAGGAATCACGCGAAGGGACTTGGCCCGAGTTCGAGTGTAAGGCTCAGCAGACTGTTCGACCTTACCTCAGCAGGGAGACCAAGCTTCCTAAGCCGAGTCGGATTATCAGGCGAAAGGACTTGGCCGGAGCTCATGTGTAAGGCTCGGCCGGACGTTCGACCTTACCTCGGCAGGGAGACCAAGCTTCCTAAGCCGTGTAGGAGTCAGGCGAAGGGACTTGGCCGGGGTTCGAGTGTAAGGCTCGGCAGGACGTTCGGCCTTACCTCGGCAGGGAGACCAAGCTTCCTAAGCCAAATAGGAAAGTCAGGCGGAGGGACTTTGCCCGAGTTCGAGTGTAAGGCTCGGCAGACTGTTCGACCTTACCTCGGCAGGGAGACCAAGCTTCCTAAGCCGAGTAGGAGACAGGAGAAGGGACTTGGTCGGAGTTCGAGTGTAAGGCTCGGCAGGATGTTTGACCTAACCTCGGCAGGGAGAACAAGCTTCCTAAGCCTAGTAGGAGAGTATGGCAAAGGGACTTGGCCAGAGCTCGAGTGTAAGACTCGGCAGGACGTTCCACCTTACCTCGACAGGGAGAACAAGCTTCCTAAGCCTAGTCGGAGAGGCAGGCAAAGGGACCTGGCCGGAGTTCGAGTGTAAGCCTCGGCAGGACGTTTGACCTTACCTCGGCAGGGAGACCAAGCTTCCCAAGCCTAGTAGGAGTCACGCGAAGGGACTTGGCCCGAGTTCGAGTGTAAGGCTCAGCAGACTGTTCGACCTTACCTCAGCAGGGAGACCAAGCTTCCTAAGACGAGTAGGAGTCAGACGAAAGGACTTGGATGGGGTTCGAGTGTAAGGCTCGGCAGGACGTTCGACCTTACCTTGGCAGGGAGACCAAGCTTCCTAAGCCTAGTAGGAGAGTCAGACGAAGGGACTTCGCCAGAGTTCGAGTGTAAGGCTCAGCAGACTGTTCGACCTTACCTCGGCAGGGAGACCAAGTTTCCTAAGCCGAGTAGGAGTCACGCGAAGGGACTTGGCCCGAGTTCGAGTGTAAGGCTCGGCAGAACGTTCGACCTTACCTCAGCAGGGAGACCAAGCTTCATAAGCCTAGTAGTAGTGTCAGGCGAGAGGACTTGGCCGAAGTTCGAGTGTAAGTCTTGGCAAGACGTTTGACCTTACCTCGGCAGGGAGACCAAGTTTCCTAAGCCTAGTGGGAGTCAGGCGTAGGGAATTGGCCGGAGTTCTTGTGTAAGGCTCGGCATAACATTCGACCTTACCGCGAAGGAGAGACCAAGCTTCCTAAGCCTAGTAGGAAAGTCAGGCGAGGGGTCTTGGCCGGAGTTCAAGTCTAAGGCTCGGCAGGACGTTCGGCCTTACCTCGGCAGGGAGACCAAGCTTCCTAAGCCTAGTAGGAGTATCAGGCAAAAGAACTTGGCCGGAGCTCAAGTGTAAGGCTCGGCCGGATGTTCGACCTTACCTCGGCAGGGAGACCAAGCTTCCTTAGCCGAGTAGGAGTCACGCGAAGGGACTTGGCCCGAGTTCGAGTGTAAGGCTCGGCAGAACGTTCGACCTTACCTCGGCAGGGAGACTGAGTTTCCTAAGCCTAGTAGGAGAGTCAGGCGAGGGGACTTGTCCAGGGTCCGAGTGTATGGCTCGGCAGGACATACAAACTTACCTCGGCAGGGAGACTGAGCTTCCTAAGCCTAGTAGGAGAGTCAGGCGAGGGGATTTGGCCGGAATTCGAATGTAAGGCTCGGCAGGACGTTCTACCTCACCTCGGCAGGGAGACCGAGCTTCCTAAGCCTAGTAGGAGAGTCAGACGAAGGGACCTGGCCGGAATTCGAGTGTAAGGTTCGGCAGGACTTTCGACCTTACCTCGGCAGAGAGACCAAGCTTCCTAAGCCTAGTAGGAGAGTCAGACCAAGGGACTTCGCCAGAGTTCGAGTGAAAGGCTCAGCAGACTGTTCGACCTTACCTCAGCAGGGAGACCAAGCTTCCTAAGCCTAGTAGGAGTATCAGGCAAAAGAACTTGGCCGGAGCTCATGTGTAAGGCTCGGCCGGACGTTCGACCTTACCTCGGCAAAGAGACCAAGCTTCCTAAGCCGAGTAGAAGTCACGCGAAGGGACTTGGCCCGAGTTCGAGTGTAAGGCTCGGCAGAACGTTCGACCTTACCTCGGCAGGGAGACTGATCTTCCTAAGCCTAGCAAGAGAGTCAGGCGAGGGGACTTGTCCAGGGTCCGAGTGTAAGGCTCGGCAGAACGTTCGACCTTACCTCGGCAGGGAGTCCAAGCTTCCTAAACCTAGCAGGAGAGTCAGGCGAAGGAACTTGGCCGGAGTTCGAGTGTAAGGCTCGGCAGGATGTGTGACCTTACCTCGGCAGGGAGACCAAGCTTCTTAAGCCTAGTAGGAGTCACGCGAAGGGACTTGGCCCGAGTTCGAGTGTAAGGCTCGGCAGACTGTTCGACCTTACCTCGGCAGGGAGACCAAGCTTCCTAACCCTAGTAGGAGAGGCAGGCAAAGGGACCTGGCCGGGGTTCGAGTGTAAGGCTCGGCAGGACGTTTGACCTTACCTCGGCAGGGAGACCAAGCTTCCTAAGCCTAGTAGGAGTCACGCGAAGGGACTTGGCCCGAGTTCGAGTGTAAGGCTCAGCAGAATGTTCGACCTTACCTCAGCAGGGAGACCAAGCTTCCTAAGCCGAGTCGGAGTCAGACGAAAGGACTTGGCCGGAGCTCATGTGTAAGGCTCGGCCGGACGTTCGACCTTATCTCGGCAGGGAGACCAAGCTTCCTCAGCCGAGTAGGAGTCACGCGAAGGGACTTGGCCCGAGTTCGAGTGTAAGGCTCGGCAGGACGTTCGACCTTACCTCGGCAGGGAGACCAAGCTTCCTAAGCCTAGTAGGAGAGTATGGCAAAGGGACTCGGGCAGAGCTCGAGTGTAAGACTCAGCAGGACGTTCGACCTTACCTCGGCAGGGAGACCAAGCTTCCTAACCCTAGTAGGAGAGTCAGGCGAGGGGACTTGGTCGGAGTTCGAATGAAAGGCTCGGCAGGACGTTCTACCTTACCTCGGCAGGGAGACCGAGCTTCCTAAGCCTAGTAGGAGAGTCAGGCGAGGGGACTTGGCCGGAATTCAAGTGTAAGGCTCGGCAGGACTTTCGACCTTATCTCTGAAGGGAGACCAAGCTTCCTAAACCTAGCAGGAGAGTCAGGCGAAGGAACTTGGCCGGAGTTCGAGTGTAAGGCTCGGCAGGATGTTTGACCTTACCTCAGCAGGGAGACCAAGCTTCCTAAGACGAGTAGGAGTCAGACGAAAGGACTTGGATGGGGTTCGAGTGTAAGGCTCGGCAGGACGTTCGGCCTTGCCTCGGCAGGGAGACCAAGCTTCCTAAGCCTAGTAGGAGAGTCAGGCGAAGGGACTTGGCCAGAGTGCGAGTGTAAGGCTCGGCAGGACATTCGACCTTACCTCGGCAGGGAGACCAAGCTTCCTAAGCCTAGTAGGAGAGTCAGACGAAGGGACTTCGCCAGAGTTCGAGTGTAAGGCTCAGCAGACTGTTCGACCTTACCTCGGCAGGGAGACCAAGTTTCCTAAGCCGAGTAGGAGTCACGCGAAGGGACTTGGCCCGAGTTCGAGTGTAAGGCTCGGAAGAACGTTCGACCTTACCTCAGGCAGGGAGACCAAGCTTCGTAAGCCTAGTACGAGTGTCAGGCGAGAGGACTTGGCCGGAGTTCGAGTGTAAGTCTTGGCAAGACGTTCGACCTTACCTCGGCAGGGAGACCAAGTTTCCTAAGCCTAGTGGGAGTCAGGCGTAGGGAATTGGCCGGAGTTCTTGTGTAAGGCTCGGCATAACGTTCGACCTTACCGCGAAGGAGAGACCAAGCTTCCTAAGCCTAGTAGGAAAGTCAGGCGAGGGGTCTTGGCCGGAGTTCAAGTCTAAGGCTCGGCAGGACGTTCGGCCTTACCTCGGCAGGGAGACCAAGCTTCCTAAGCCTAGTAGGAGTATCAGGCAAAAGAACTTGGCCGGAGCTCATGTGTAAGGCTCGGCCGGATGTTCGACCTTACCTCGGCAGGGAGACCAAGCTTCCTAAGCCGAGTAGGAGTCACGCGAAGGGACTTGGCCCGAGTTCGAGTGTAAGGCTTGGCAGACTGTTCGACCTTGCCTCGGCAGGGAGACCAAGCTTCCTAAGCCTAGTAGGAGAGTCAGGCAAAGGGACCTGGCCGGAGTTCGAGTGTAAGGTTCGGCAGGACTTTCGGCCTTACCTCGGCAGGGAGACCAAGCTTCCTAAGCCTATTAGGAGAGTCAGACGAAGGGACTTCACCAGAGTTCGAGTGTAAGGCTCAGCAGACTGTTCGACCTTACCTCAGCAGGGAGACCAAGCTTCCTAAGCCTAGTAGGAGTATCAGGCAAAAGAACTTGGCCGGAGCTCATGTGTAAGGCTCGGCCGGACGTTCGACCTTACCTCGGCAGGGAGACCAAGCTTCCTAAGCCGCGTAGGAGTCACGCGAAGGGACTTGGCCCGAGTTCGAGTGTAAGGCTCGGCAGAACGTTCGACCTTACCTCGGCAGGGAGACTGAGCTTCCTAAGCCTAGCAGGAGTGTCAGGCGAGGGGACTTGTCCAGGGTCCGAGTGTAAGGCTCGGCAGGACTTTCGGCCTTACCTCGGCAGGGAGACCAAGCTTCCTAAACCTAGCAGGAGAGTCAGGCGAAGGAACTTGCCCGGAGTTCGAGTGTAAGGCTCGGCAGGATGTGCGACCTTACCTCGGCAGGGAGACCAAGCTTCCTAAGCCTAGTAGGAGTCACGGGAAGGGACTTGGCCCGAGTTCGAGTGTAAGGCTCGGCAGACTGTTCGACCTTACCTCGGCAGGGAGACCAAGCTTCCTAACCCTAGTAGGGGAGTCAGGCGAGGGGACTTGGCTGCAGTTTTAGTGTAAATAATGGCAGGACGTTCCACCTTACCTCAGCAGGGAGACCAAGCTTCCTAATCCGAGTAGGAGTCAGACGAAAGGACTTGGCCGGGGTTCGAGTGTAAGGCTCGGCAGGACGTTCGGCATTACCTCGGCAGGGAGACCAAGCTTCCTAAGCCTAGTAGGAGAGTCAGGCGAAGGGACTTGGCCAGAGTTCGAGTGTAAGGCTCGGCAGGATGTTCGACCTTACCTCGGCAGGGAGACCAAGCTTCCTAAGCCTAGTAGGAGTATCAGGCAAAAGAACTTGGCCGGAGCTCATGTGTAAGGCTCGGCCGGACGTTCGACCTTATCTCGGCAGGGAGACCAAGCTTCCTCAGCCAAGTAGGAGTCACGCGAAGGGACTTGGCCCGAGTTCGAGTGTAAGGCTCGGCAGAACGTTCGACCTTACCTCGGCAGGGAGACTGAGCTTCCTAAGCCTAGCAGGAGAGTCAGGCGAGGGGACTTGGCCGGAGTTCGAGTGTAAGTCTTGGCAAGACGTTCGACCTTACCTCGGCAGGGAGACCAAGTTTCCTAAGCCTAGTGGGAGTCAGGCGTAGCGAATTGGCCGGAGTTCTTGTGTAAGGCTCGGCATAACGTTCGACCTTACCGCGAAGGAGAGACCATGCTCCCTAAGCCTAGCAGGAGAGTCAGGCGAGGGGACTTGGCCGGAGTTCAAGTGTAAGGCTCGGCAGGACGTTCGGCCTTACCTCGGCAGGGAGACCAAGCTTCCTAAACCTAGCAGGAGAGTCAGGCAAAGGGACTTGGCTGGAGCTCGAGTGTAAGGCTCGGCAGGACGTTCGACCTTACCTCGGCAGGGAGACCAAGCTTCTTAAGCCAAGTAGGAGTCACGCGAATGGACTTGGCCAGAGTTCGAGTGTAAGGCTCGGCAGACTGTTCGACCTTACCTCGGCAGGGAGACCAAGCTTCCTAAGCCTAGTAGTAGTCACGCGAAGGGACTTGGCCCGAGTTCGAGTTTAAGGCTCGGCAGGATGTTCGACCTTACCTCGGCAGGGAGACCAAGCTTCCTAAGCCTAGTAGGAGAGTCAGGCGAAGGGACTTGGCCCGAGTTCGAGTGTAAGGCTCGGCAGGACGTTCGACCTTACCTCGGCAGGGACACCAGGCTTCTTAAGCCTAGTAGGGGTCAGGCGAGGGGACTTGTCCAGGGTCCGAGTGTAAGGCTCGGCAGGACATACGAAATTACCTCGGAAGGGAGACCAAGCTTCCTAACCTTAGTAGGAGAGTCAGGAGAGGGGACTTGGTCGGACTTCGAGTGTAAAGCTCGGCAGGACGTTCGACCTTACCTCGGCAGGGAGACCAAGCTTCCTAAGTCTAGTAGGACAGTCAGGTGGGGGGACTTGGCCGCAGTTTTAGTGTAAATAATGGCAGGACGTTCCACCTTACGTCGACAGGGAGAACAAGCTTCCTAAGCCTAGAAGGAGGGTCAGGCAAAGGGACCTGGCCGGAGTTCAAGTGTAAGGCTCGGCAGGACGTTCGGCCTTACCTCGGCAGGGAGACCAAGCTTCCTAAGCCTAGTAGGAGAGTCAGGCAAAGGGACTTGGCCAGAGTTCGAGTGTAAGGCTTAGCAGACTGTTCGACCTTACCTCAGCAGTGAGACCAAGCTTCCTAAGCCTAGTAGGAGTATCAGGCTAACAAACTTGACCGGAGCTCATGTGTAAGGCTCGGCAGGACGTTCGACCTTACCTCGGCAGGGAGACCAATCTTCCTAAGCCGAGTAGCAGTCACGCGAAGGGACTTGGCCCGAGTTCGAGTGTAAGGCTCGGCAGAACGTTCGACCTTACCTCGGCAGGGAGACTGAGCTTCCTAAGCCTAGCAGGAGAGTCAGGCGAGGGGACTTGTCCAGGGTCCGAGTGTAAGGCTCGGCAGGACATACAAACTTGACCTCGGCAGGGAGACCAAGTTTCCTAAGCCTAGTGGGAGTCAGGCGTAGGGAATTGGCTGGAGTTCTTGTGTAAGGCTCGGCATAACGTTCGACCTTACCGCGAAGGAGAGACCAAGTTTCCTAAGCCTAGTAGGAGAGTCAGGCGAAGGAACTTGGCCGGGGTTCGAGTGTAAGGCTCGGCAGGACGTTCGACCTTACCTCGGCAGGGAGACCCAGCTTCCTAAGCCTAGTAGGAGAGTCAGGCAAGGGGAATTGGCCGGAGCTCATGTTTAAGGCTCGGCAGGTCGTTCGACCTTACCTCGGCAGGGAGACCAAGCTTCCTAAGTCTAGTAGGAGTATCAGGCAAAAGAACTTGGCCGGAGCTCATGTGTAAGGCTCGGCCGGACGTTCGACCTTACCTCGGCAGGGAGACCAAGCTTCCTATGGCGAGTAGGAGTCAGGCGAAGGGACTTGGCCGGAGTTCGAATGTAAGGCTCGGCAGGACGTTCGACCTCACCTCGGCAGGGAGACCAAGCTTCCTAAGCCTAGTAGAAGAGTCAGGCAAAGGGACATGGCCGGAGTTCGAGTGTAAGGCTCGGCAGGACGTTTGACCTTACCTCGGCAGGGAGACCAAGCTTCCTAAGCCTAATAGGAGTATCAGGCAAAAGAACTTGGCCGGAGCTCATGTGTAAGGCTCGGCCGGACGTTCGACCTTACCTCGGCAGGGAGACCAAGCTTCCTAAGCCGAGTGGGAGTCAGGCGAAGGGACTTGGCCGGAGTTCGAGTGTAAGGCTCGGCAGGATGTTCGGCCTTACCTCGGCAGGGAGACCAAGCTTCCTATGCCTAGTAGGAGAGTCAGGCGAAGGGACTTGGCCAGAGTTCGAGTGTAAGGCTCGGCAGGAAGTTTGACCTTACCTCGGCAGGGAGACCAAGCTTCCTAAGCATAATAGGAGTCACGCAAAGGGACTTGGCCCGAGTTCAAGTGTAAGGCTCGGCGGAACGTTCGAGCTTACCTCGGCAGGGAGACCAAGCTTCTTAAGCCGAGTAGGAGTCAGGCGAAGGGACTTAGCCGGGGTTCGAGTGTAAGGCTCGGCAGGACGTTCGAACTTACCTCGGCAGGGACACTGAGTTTCCTAAGCCTAGTAGGAGAGTCAGGCGAGGGGACTTGGCCGGGGTTCGGGTGTAAGGCTCGGCAGGACGTTTGACCTTACCTCGGCAGTGAGACCAAGCTTCCTAAGCCTAGTAGGAGTCTGGCGAGGGGACTTGGCCGAAGTTTGAGTGTAAAGCTTGGCAGGACGTTTGACCTTACCTCGGCAGGGAAACCAAGCTTCCTAAACCGAGTAGGACTCAGGCGAAGGGACTTGGCCCGAGTTCGAGCGTAAGGCTCGGCAGGACGTTCGGCCTTACCTCGGCAGGGAGACCAAGCTTCCTAAGCCTAGTAGGAGAGTCAGCCGAAGGGACTTGGCCAGAGTTCGAGTGTAAGGCTCGGCAGGACGTTCGACCTCACCTCGGCAGGGAGACCAAGCTTCCTAAGCCTAGTAGAAGAGTCAGGCAAAGGGACATGGCCGGAGTTCGAGTGTAAGGCTCGGCAGGACGTTTGACCTTACCTCGGCAGGGAGACCAAGCTTCCTAAGCCTAATAGGAGTATCAGGCAAAAGAACTTGGCCGGAGCTCATGTGTAAGGCTCGGCCGGACGTTCGACCTTACCTCGGCAGGGAGACCAAGCTTCCTAAGCCGAGTGGGAGTCAGGCGAAGGGACTTGGCCGGAGTTCGAGTGTAAGGCTCGGCAGGATGTTCAGCCTTACCTCGGCAGGGAGACCAAGCTTCCTATGCCTAGTAGGAGAGTCAGGCGAAGGGACTTGGCCAGAGTTCGAGTGTAAGGCTCGGCAGGAAGTTTGACCTTACCTCGGCAGGGAGACCAAGCTTCCTAAGCATAATAGGAGTCACGCAAAGGGACTTGGCCCGAGTTCAAGTGTAAGGCTCGGCAGAACGTTCGAGCTTACCTCGGCAGGGAGACCAAGCTTCTTAAGCCGAGTAGGAGTCAGGCGAAGGGACTTAGCCGGGGTTCGAGTGTAAGGCTCGGCAGGACGTTCGAACTTACCTCGGCAGGGACACTGAGCTTCCTAAGCCTAGTAGGAGAGTCAGGCGAGGGGACTTGGCCGAAGTTTGAGTGTAAAGCTTGGCAGGACGTTCGACCTTACCTCGGCAGGGAGACCAAGCTTCCTAAGCCGAGTAGGAGTCAGGCGAAGGGACTTGGTCCGAGTTCGAGCGTAAGGCTCGGCAGGACGTTCGGCCTTACCTCGGCAGGGAGACCAAGCTTCCTAAGCCTAGTAGGAGAGTCAGCCGAAGGGACTTGGCCAGAGTTCGAGTGTAAGGCTCGGCAGGACGTTCGACCTTACCTCGGCAGGGAGACCAAGCTTCCTAAGCCTAATAGGAGAGTGAGGCAAAAGGACTTGGCCCGAGTTCGAGTGTAAGGCTCGGCCGGACGTTCGACCTTACCTCGGCAGGGAGACTAAGACTCTTAAGCCTACTAGGAGTCACGCGAAGGGACTTGGCCCAAATTCGAGTGTAAGGCTCGGCAGGACGTTCGACCTTACCTCGGCAGGGAGACTGAGCTTCCTAAGCCTAGTAGGAGAATCAGGCGAGGGGACTTGGACGGAGTTCAAATATAAGGCTCGGCAGGATGTTCGACCTTACCTCGGCAGCGAGACAAAGCTTCCTAAGCCTAGTAGGAGAGTCAGGCGAGGGGACTTGGCCGGAGTTCGAGTGTAAGGCTCGGCAGGACGTTCGACCTTACCTCGGCAGGGAGACCAAGCTTCCTAAGCCTAGCAGGGGAGTCAGGCAAGTGGACTTGGCCGGAGCTCATGTGTAAGGCTCGGCAGGACGTTCGACCTTACCTCGGCAGGGAGACCAAGCTTCCTAAGCCGAGTAGGAGTCAGGCGAAGGGACATGGCCGGAGTTCGAGATTAAGGCTCGGCAGGACGTTTGACCTTACCTCGGCAGGGAGACCAAGCTTCTTAAGCCTAGTAGGAGAGTCAGGCTAGGGGACTTGGCCGGAGCTCATGTGTAAGGCTCGGCAGAACGTTCGACCTTACCTCGGCAGGGAGACCAAGCTTCCTAAACCGAGTAGGACTCAGGCGAAGGGACTTGCCTGGGTTCGAGTATAAGGCTCGGCAGTTCGTTCGACCTTACCTCGGCAGAGACACCAAGCTTCCTAAGCCTAGTAGGAGTCACGCGAAGGGACTTGGCCCGAGTTCGAGTGTATGGCTCAGCAGACTGTTCGACATTACCTCGCCAGGGAGACCAAGCTTCCTATGGCGAGTAGGAGTCAGGCGAAGGGACTTGGCTAGAGTTCGAGTGTAAGGCTCGGCAGGACGTTCGACCTTACCTCGGCAAGGAGACCAAGCTTCCTAAGCCTAGTAGAAGAGTCAGGCAGAGGGACATGGTCGGAGTTCGAGTGTAAGGCTCGGCCGGACGTTTGACCTTACCTCGGCAGGGAGACCAAGCTTCCTAAGCCTAATAGGAGGATCAGGCAAAAGAACTTGGCCGGAGCTCATGTGTAAGGCTCGGCCGGATGTTCGACCTTACCTCGGCAGGGAGACCAAGCTTCCTAAGCCGAGTAGGAGTCACGCGAAGGGACTTGGCCCGAGTTCGAGTGTAAGGCTCGGCAGGACGTTCGACCTTACCTCGGCAGGGACACTGAGCTTCCTAAGCCTAGTAGGAGTCAGGCGAGGGGACTTGTCCAGGGCCCGAGTGTAAGGCTCGGCAGGACATAAGAACTTACCTCGGCAGGGAGACCAAGTTTCCTAACCCTAGTAGGAGAGTCAGGCGAGGGGACTTGGTCGGAGTTTTAGTGTAAATAATGGCAGGACGTTCCACCTTACCTCAACAGGGAGACCAAGCTTCCTAAGCCGAGTGGGAGTCAGGCGAAGGGACTTGGCCGGAGTTCGAGTGTAAGGCTCGGCAGGATGTTCGGCCTTACCTCGGCAGGGAGACCAAGCTTCCTATGCCTAGTAGGAGAGTCAGGCGAAGGGACTTGGCCAGAGTTAGAGTGTAAGACTCGGCAGGAAGTTTGACCTTACCTCGGCAGGGAGACCAAGCTTCCTAAGCATAATAGGAGTCACGCAAAGGGACTTGGCCCGAGTTCAAGTGTAAGGCTCGGCAGAACGTTCGAGCTTACCTCGGCAGGGAGACCAAGCTTCTTAAGCCGAGTAGGAGTCAGGCGAAGGGACTTAGCCGGGGTTCGAGTGTAAGGCTCGGCAGGACGTTCGAACTTACCTCGGCAGGGACACTGAGCTTCCTAAGCCTAGTAGGAGAGTCAGGCGAGGGGACTTGGCCGGGGTTCGGGTGTAAGGCTCGGCAGGACGTTTGACCTTACCTCGGCAGTGAGACCAAGCTTCCTAAGCCTAGTAGGAGTCTGGCGAGGGGACTTGGCCGAAGTCTGAGTGTAAAGCTTGGCAGGACGTTTGACCTTACCTCGGCAGGGAGACCAAGCTTCCTAAGCCGAGTAGGAGACAGGCGAAGGGACTTGGCCCGAGTTCGAGCGTAAGGCTCGGCAGAACGTTCGGCCTTACCTCGGCAGGGAGACCAAGCTTCCTAAGCCTAGTAGGAGAGTCAGCCGAAGGGACTTGGCCAGAGTTCGAGTGTAAGGCTCGGCAGGACGTTCGACCTTACCTCGGCAGGGAGACCAAGCTTCCTAAGCCTAGTAGGAGAGTGAGGCAAAAGGACTTGGCCTGAGTTCGAGTGTAAGGCTCGGCCGGACGTTCGACCTTACCTCGGCAGGGAGACCAAGACTCTTAAGCCTACTAGGAGTCACGCGAAGGGACTTGGCCCAAATTCGAGTGTAAGGCTCGGCAGGACGTTCGACCTTACCTCGGCAGGGAGACAAAGCTTCCTAAGCCTAGTAGGAGAATCAGGCGAGGGGACTTGGACGGAGTTCAAATATAAGGCTCGGCAGGATGTTCGACCTTACCTCGGCAGCGAGACAAAGCTTCCTAAGCCTAGTAGGAGAGTCAGGCGAGGGGACTTGGCCGGAGTTCGAGTGTAAGGCTCGGCAGGACGTTCGACCTTACCTCGGCAGGGAGACCAAGCTTCCTAAGCCTAGCAGGGGAGTCAGGCAAGTGGACTTGGCCGGAGCTCATGTGTAAGGCTCGGCAGGACGTTCGACCTTACCTCGGCAGGGAGACCAAGCTTCCTAAGCCGAGTAGGAGTCAGGCGAAGGGACTTGGCCGGGGTTCGAGGGTAAGGCTCGGCAGTTCGTTCGACCTTACCTCGGCAGAGACACCAAGCTTCCTAAGCCTAGTAGGAGTCACGCGAAGGGACTTGGCCCGAGTTCGAGTGTATGGCTCAGCAGACTGTTCGACATTACCTCGCCAGGGAGACCAAGCTTCCTATGGCGAGTAGGAGTCAGGCGAAGGGACTTGGCTAGAGTTCGAGTGTAAGGCTCGGCAGGACATAAGAACTTACCTCGGCAGGGAGACCAAGTTTCCTAACCCTAGTAGGAGAGTCAGGCGAAGGGACTTGGTCGGAGTTTTAGTGTAAATAATGGCAGGACGTTCCACCTTACCTCAACAGGGAGAACAAGCTTCCTAAGCCTAGTAGGAGAGTCAGGCGAAGGGACTTGGCCAGAGTTCGAGTGTAAGGCTCAGCAGAATGTTCGACCTTACCTCAGCAGGGAGACCAAGCTTCCTAAGCCTAGTAGGAGTATCAGGCTAAAGAACTTGACCAGAGCTCATGTGTAAGGCTCGGCCGAACGTTCGACCTTACCTCGGCAGGGAGACCAATCTTCCTAAGCCGAGTAGGAGTCACGCGAAGGGACTTGGCCCGACTTCGAGTGTAAGGCTCGGAAGAACGTTCGATCTTACCTCGGCAGGGAGACTGAGCTTCCTAAGCCTAGCAGGAGAGTCAGGCGAGGGGACTTGTCCAGGGTCCGAGTGTAAGGTTCGGCAGGACATACGAACTTGACCTCGGCAGGGAGACCAAGTTTCCTAAGCCTAGTGGGAGTCAGGCGTAGGGAATTGGCCGGAGTTCTTGTGTAAGGCTCGGCATAACGTTCGACCTTACCGCGAAGGAGAGACCAAGTTTCCTAAGCCTAGTAGGAGAGTCAGGCGAAGGAACTTGGCCGGGGTTCGAGTGTAAGGCTCGGCAGGACGTTCGACCTTACCTCGGCAGGGAGACCCAGCTTCCTAAGCCTAGTAGGAGAGTCAGGCAAGGGGAATTGGCCGGAGCTCATGTTTAAGGCTCGGCAGGATGTTCGACCTTACCTCGGCAGGGAGACCACGCTTCCTAAGCCGAGTAGGAGTCAGGCGAAGGGACTTGACCATGGTTCAAGTGTAAGGCTCAGCAGGACGTTCGGCCTTACCTCGGCAGGGAGACCAAGCTTCCTAAGCCTAGTAGAAGAGACAGGCAAAGGGACTTGGCCCGAGTTCGAGTGTATGGCTCCGCAGACTGTTCGACATTACCCCGCCAGGGAGACCAAGCTTCCTATGGCGAGTAGGAGTCAGGCGAAGGGACTTGGCCGGAGTTCGAATGTAAGGCTCGGCAGGACGTTCGACCTCACCTCGGCAGGGAGACCAATCTTCCTAAGCCTAGTAGAAGAGTCAGGCGAAGGGACATGGCCGGAGTTCGAGTGTAAGGATCGGCAGGACGTTTGACCTTACCTCGGCAGAGAGACCAAGCTTCCTAAGCCTAATAGGAGTATCAGGCAAAAGAACTTGGCCGGAGCTCATGTGTAAGGCTCGGCCGGACGTTCAACCTTACCTCGGCAGGGAGACCAAACTTCCTAAGCCGAGTGGGACTCAGGCGAAGGGACTTGGCCAGAGTTCGAGTGTAAGACTCGGCAGGATGTTCGACCTTACCTCGGCAGGGAGACCAAGCTTCCTAAGCCTAGTAGGAGAGTCAGGCGAGGGGACTTGGCCGGGGTTCGAGTGTAAGGTTCGGCAGGACGTTCGGCCTTACATCGGCAGGGAGACCAAGCTTCCTAAGCCTAATAGGAGTATCAGGCAAAAGAACTTGGCCGGAGCTCATGTGTAAGGCTCGGCCGGACGTTCGACCTTACTTCGGCAGGGAGACCAAACTTCCTAAGCCGAGTTGGAGTCAGGCGAAGGGACTTGGCCGGAGTTCGAGTGTAAGGCTCGGCAGGATGTTCGACCTCACCTCGGCAGGGAGACCAAGCTTCCTAAGCCGAGTAGAAGAGTCAGGCGAGGGGACTTGGCCGGAGTTCGAGTGTAAGGCTCGGCAGGACGTTTGACCTTACCTCGGCAGGGAGACCAAGCTTCCTAAGCCTAGCAGGAGAGTCAGGCGAGGGGACTTGTCCAGGGTCCGAGTGTAAGGTTCGGCAGGACATACGAACTTGACCTCGGCAGGGAGACCAAGTTTCCTAAGACTAGTGGGAGTCAGGCGTAGGGAATTGGCCGGAGTTCTTGTGTAAGGCTCGGCATAACGTTCGACCTTACCGCGAAGGAGAGACCAAGTTTCCTAAGCCTCGTAGGAGAGTCAGGCGAAGGAACTTGGCCGGAGCTCATGTTTAAGGCTCAGCAGGATGTTCGACCTTACCTCGGCAGGGAGACCAAGCTTCCTAAGCCGAGTAGGAGTCAGGCGAAGGGACTTGGCCAGGGTTCAAGTGTAAGGCTCAGCAGGACGTTCGGCCTTACCTCGGCAGGGAGACCAAGCTTCCTAAGCCTAGTAGAAGAGTTAGGCAAAGGGACTTGGCCCGAGTTCGAGTGTATGGCTCGGCAGACTGTTCGACATTACCCCGCCAGGGAGACCAAGCTTCCTAAGCCTAGTAGGAGTCAGGCGAAGGGACTTGGCCGGAGTTCGAATGTAAGGCTCGGCAGGACGTTCGACCTCACCTCGGCAGGGAGACCAAGCTTCCTAAGCCTAGTAGAAGAGTCAGGCGAGGGGACTTGGCCGGAGTTCGAGTGTAAGGCTCGGCAGGACGTTTGACCTTACCTCGGCAGGGAGACCAAGCTTCCTAAGCCTAAAAGGAGTATCAGGCAAAAGAACTTGGCCGGAGCTCATGTGTAAGGCTCGGCTGGACGTTCGACCTTACCTCGGCAGGGAGACCAAACTTCCTAAGCCGAGTGGGAGTCAGGCGAAGGGACTTGGCCGGAGTTCGAATGTAAGGCTCGGCAGGATGTTCGACCTTACCTTGGCAGGGAGACCAAGCTTCCTAAGCCTAGTAGGAGAGTCAGGCGAAGGGACTTGGCCAGAGTTCGAGTGTAAGGCTCGGCACGAAGTTTGACCTTACCTCGGCAGGGAGACCAAGCTTCCTAAGCCTAGTAGGAATCACGCGAAGGGACTTGGCCCGAGTTCGAGTGTAAGGCTCAGCAGACTGTTCGACCTTACCTCAGCAGGGAGACCAAGCTTCCTAAGCCGAGTCGGATTATCAGGCGAAAGGACTTGGCCGGAGCTCATGTGTAAGGCTCGGCCGGACGTTCGACCTTACCTCGGCAGGGAGACCAAGCTTCCTAAGCCGTGTAGGAGTCAGGCGAAGGGACTTGGCCGGGGTTCGAGTGTAAGGCTCGGCAGGACGTTCGGCCTTACCTCGGCAGGGAGACCAAGCTTCCTAAGCCAAATAGGAAAGTCAGGCGGAGGGACTTTGCCCGAGTTCGAGTGTAAGGCTCGGCAGACTGTTCGACCTTACCTCGGCAGGGAGACCAAGCTTCCTAAGCCGAGTAGGAGACAGGAGAAGGGACTTGGTCGGAGTTCGAGTGTAACGCTCGGCAGGACATTCGACCTTACCTCGGCAGGGAGACCAAGCTTCCTAAGCCTAGTAGGAGAGTCAGGCGAAGGGACTTGGCTGGAGTTCGAGTGTAAGGCTCAGCAGGATGTTTGACCTTTCCTCGGTATGGAGACCAAGCTTCCTAAGCCTAGTAGGAGAGTCAGGCAAGGGGACTTGGCCGGAGATCATGTGTAAGGCTCGGCAGGACGTTCGACCTTACCTCGGCAGGGAGACCAAGCTTCTTAAGCCGAGTAGGAGTCAGGCGAAGGGAGTTAGCCGGGGTTCGAGTGTAAGGCTCGGCAGGACGTTCGAACTTACCTCGGCAGGGAGACTGAGCTTCCTAAGCCTAGTAGGAGAGTCAGGCGAGGGGACTTGGCCGGGGTTCGGGTATAAGGCACGGCAGGACGACCAAGCTTCCTAAGCCGAGTAGGAGTCAGGCGAAGGGACTTGGCCGGGGTTCGAGTGTAAGGCTCGGCAGGACGTTCGGCCTTACCTCGGCAGGGAGACAAAGCTTCCTAAGCCTAGTAGGAGAGTCAGGCGAAGGAACTTGGCCGGGGTTCGAGTGTAAGGCTCGGCAGGACGTTCGGCCTAACCTCGGCAGGGAGACCAAGCTTCCTAAGCCTAGTAGGAGAGACAGCCGAAGGGACTTGGCCAGAGTTCGAGTGTAAGGCTCGGCAGGACGTTTGAACTTACCTCAGCAGGGAGACCAAGCTTCCTAAGCCTAGTAGGAGAGTGAGGCAAAAGGACTGGCCCGGAGCACATATGTAAGGCTCGGCCGGACGTTCGACCTTACCTCGGCAGGGAGACCAAGCCTCTTAAGCCTACTAGGAGTCACGCGAAGGGACTTGGCCCAAGTTCGAGTGTAAGGCTCGGCAGAACGTTCGACCTTACCTCGGCAGGGAGACTGAGCTTCCTAAGCCTAATAGGAGAATCAGGCGAGGGGACTTGGACGGAGTTCAAATGTTAGGCTCGGCAGGATGTTCGACCTTACCTCGGCAGCGAGACAAAGCTTCCTAAGCCTAGCAGGAGAGTCAGGCGAGGGGACTTGGCCGGAGTTCGAGTGTAAGGCTCGGCAGGACGTTCGGCCTTACCTCGGCAAAGAGGCCTAGCTTCCTAAGCCTAGTAGGAGAGTCAGGCGAAGGAACTTGGCTGGGGTTCGAGTGTAAGGCTCGGCAGGACATTCGACCTTACCTCGGCAGGGAGACCAAGCTTCCTAAGCCTAGTAGTAGTCACGCGAAGGGACTTGGCCCGAGTTCAAGTGTAAGGCTCGGCAGAACGTTCGACCTTACCTCGGCAGGGAGACCAAGCTTCCTAAGCCTAATAGGATAGTCAGGCGAGGGGATTTGGCCAGAGTTCGAGTGTAAGTCTTGGCAAGATGTTTGACCTCACCTCGGCAGGGATACCAAGCTTCCTAAGCCTAATAGGAGTATCAGGCAAAAGAACTTGGCCGGAGCTCATGTGTAAGGCTCGGCCGGACGTTCGACCTTACCTCGGCAGGGAGACCAAGCTTCCTAAGCCTAGTAGGAGAGTCAGGCGAGGGGACTTGGCCGGAGTTCGAGTGTAAGGCTCGGCAGGACGTTCGACCTTACCTCGGCAGGGAGACCAAGCTTCCTAAGCCTAGCAGGGGAGTCAGGCAAGTGGACTTGGCCGGAGCTCATGTGTAAGGCTCGGCAGGACGTTCGACCTTACCTCGGCAGGGAGACCAAGCTTCCTAAGCCGAGTAGGAGTCAGGCGAAGGGACTTGGCCGGGGTTCGAGGGTAAGGCTCGGCAGGACATTCGGCCTTACCTCGGCAGGGAGACCAAGCTTCCTAAGCCTAGTAGAAGAGTCAGGCAAAGGGACATGGCCGGAATTCGAGATTAAGGCTCGGCAGGACGTTTGACCTTACCTCGGCAGGGAGACCAAGCTTCTTAAGCCTAGTAGGAGAGTCAGGCTAGGGGACTTGGCCGGAGCTCATGTGTAAGGCTCGGCAGAACGTTCGACCTTACCTCGGCAGGGAGACCAAGCTTCCTAAACCGAGTAGGACTCAGGCGAAGGGACTTGCCTGGGTTCGAGTATAAGGCTCGGCAGTTCGTTCGACCTTACCTCGGCAGAGACACCAAGCTTCCTAAGCCTAGTAGGAGTCACGCGAAGGGACTTGGCCCGAGTTCGAGTGTATGGCTCAGCAGACTGTTCGACATTACCTCGCCAGGGAGACCAAGCTTCCTATGGCGAGTAGGAGTCAGGCGAAGGGACTTGGCTAGAGTTCGAGTGTAAGGCTCGGCAGGACGTTCGACCTTACCTCGGCAAGGAGACCAAGCTTCCTAAGCCTAGTAGAAGAGTCAGGCAGAGGGACATGGTCGGAGTTCGAGTGTAAGGCTCGGCCGGACGTTTGACCTTACCTCGGCAGGGAGACCAAGCTTCCTAAGCCTAATAGGAGGATCAGGCAAAAGAACTTGGCCGGAGCTCATGTGTAAGGCTCGGCCGGATGTTCGACCTTACCTCGGCAGGGAGACCAAGCTTCCTAAGCCGAGTAGGAGTCACGCGAAGGGACTTGGCCCGAGTTCGAGTGTAAGGCTCGGCAGGACGTTCGACCTTACCTCGGCAGGGACACCAAGCTTCTTAAGCCTAGTAGGAGTCAGGCGAGGGGACTTGTCCAGGGCCCGAGTGTAAGGCTCGGCAGGACATAAGAACTTACCTCGGCAGGGAGACCAAGTTTCCTAACCCTAGTAGGAGAGTCAGGCGAGGGGACTTGGTCGGAGTTTTAGTGTAAATAATGGCAGGACGTTCCACCTTACCTCAACAGGGAGAACAAGCTTCCTAAGCCTAGTAGGAGAGTCAGGCGAAGGGACTTGGCCAGAGTTCGAGTGTAAGGCTCAGCAGACTGTTCGACCTTACCTCAGCAGGGAAACCAAGCTTCCTAAGCCTAGTAGGAGTATCAGGCTAAAGAACTTGACCAGAGCTCATGTGTAAGGCTCGGCCGAACGTTCGACCTTACCTCGGCAGGGAGACCAATCTTCCTAAGCCGAGTAGGAGTCACGCGAAGGGACTTGGCCCGAGTTCGAGTGTAAGGCTCGGAAGAACGTTCGATCTTACCTCGGCAGGGAGACTGAGCTTCCTAAGCCTAGCAGGAGAGTCAGGCGAGGGGACTTGTCCAGGGTCCGAGTGTAAGGTTCGGCAGGACATACGAACTTGACCTCGGCAGGGAGACCAAGTTTCCTAAGCCTAGTGGGAGTCAGGCGTAGGGAATTGGCCGGAGTTCTTGTGTAAGGCTCGGCATAACGTTCGACCTTACCGCGAAGGAGAGACCAAGTTTCCTAAGCCTAGTAGGAGAGTCAGGCGAAAGAACTTGGCCGGGGTTCGAGTGTAAGGCTCGGCAGGACGTTCGACCTTACCTCGGCAGGGAGACCCAGCTTCCTAAGCCTAGTAGGAGAGTCAGGCAAGGGGAATTGGCCGGAGCTCATGTTTAAGGCTCGGCAGGATGTTCGACCTTACCTCGGCAGGGAGACCACGCATCCTAAGCCGAGTAGGAGTCAGGCGAAGGGACTTGACCATGGTTCAAGTGTAAGGCTCAGCAGGACGTTCGGCCTTACCTCGGCAGGGAGACCAAGCTTCCTAAGCCTAGTAGAAGAGACAGGCAAAGGGACTTGGCCCGAGTTCGAGTGTATGGCTCCGCAGACTGTTCGACATTACCCCTCCAGGGAGACCAAGCTTCCTATTGCGAGTAGGAGTCAGGCGAATGGACTTGGCCGGAGTTCGAATGTAAGGCTCGGCAGGACGTTCAACCTCACCTCGGCAGGGAGACCAATCTTCCTAAGCCTAGTAGAAGAGTCAGGCGAAGGGACATGGCCGGAGTTCGAGTGTAAGGATCGGCAGGACGTTCGGCCTTACATCGGCAGGGAGACCAAGCTTCCTAAGCCTAATAGGAGTATCAGGCAAAAGAACTTGGCCGGAGCTCATGTGTAAGGCTCGGCCGGACGTTCGACCTTACCTCGGCAGGGAGACCAAACTTCCTAAGCCGAGTTGGAGTCAGGCGAAGGGACTTGGCCGGAGTTCGAGTGTAAGGCTCGGCAGGATGTTCGACCTCACCTCGGCAGGGAGACCAAGCTTCCTAAGCCTAGTAGAAGAGTCAGGCAAAGGGACTTGGCCCGAGTTCGAGTGTATGGCTCGGCAGACTGTTCGACATTACCCCGCCAGGGAGACCAAGCTTCCTAAGCCTAGTAGGAGTCAGGCGAAGGGACTTGGCCGGAGTTCGAATGTAAGGCTCGGCAGGACGTTCGACCTCACCTCGGCAGGGAGACCAAGCTTCCTAAGCCTAGTAGAAGAGTCAGGCGAGGGGACTTGGCCGGAGTTCGAGTGTAAGGCTCGGCAGGACGTTTGACCTTACCTCGGCAGGGAGACCAAGCTTCCTAAGCCTAAAAGGAGTATCAGGCAAAAGAACTTGGCCGGAGCTCATGTGTAAGGCTCGGCTGGACGTTCGACCTTACCTCGGCAGGGAGACCAAACTTCCTAAGCCGAGTGGGAGTCAGGCGAAGGGACTTGGCCGGAGTTCGAATGTAAGGCTCGGCAGGATGTTCGACCTTACCTTGGCAGGGAGACCAAGCTTCCTAAGCCTAGTAGGAGAGTCAGGCGAAGGGACTTGGCCAGAGTTCGAGTGTAAGGCTCGGCACGAAGTTTGACCTTACCTCGGCAGGGAGACCAAGCTTCCTAAGCCTAGTAGGAATCACGCGAAGGGACTTGGCCCGAGTTCGAGTGTAAGGCTCAGCAGACTGTTCGACCTTACCTCAGCAGGGAGACCAAGCTTCCTAAGCCGAGTCGGATTATCAGGCGAAAGGACTTGGCCGGAGCTCATGTGTAAGGCTCGGCCGGACGTTCGACCTTATCTCGGCAGGGAGACCAAGCTTCCTAAGCCGTGTAGGAGTCAGGCGAAGGGACTTGGCCGGGGTTCGAGTGTAAGGCTCGGCAGGACGTTCGGCCTTACCTCGGCAGGGAGACCAAGCTTCCTAAGCCAAATAGGAAAGTCAGGCGGAGGGACTTTGCCCGAGTTCGAGTGTAAGGCTCGGCAGACTGTTCGACCTTACCTCGGCAGGGAGACCAAGCTTCCTAAGCCGAGTAGGAGACAGGAGAAGGGACTTGGTCGGAGTTCGAGTGTAACGCTCGGCAGGACATTCGACCTTACCTCGGCAGGGAGACCAAGCTTCCTAAGCCTAGTAGGAGAGTCAGGCGAAGGGACTTGGCTGGAGTTCGAGTGTAAGGCTCAGCAGGATGTTTGACCTTTCCTCGGTATGGAGACCAAGCTTCCTAAGCCTAGTAGGAGAGTCAGGCAAGGGGACTTGGCCGGAGATCATGTGTAAGGCTCGGCAGGACGTTCGACCTTACCTCGGCAGGGAGACCAAGCTTCTTAAGCCGAGTAGGAGTCAGGCGAAGGGAGTTAGCCGGGGTTCGAGTGTAAGGCTCGGCAGGACGTTCGAACTTACCTCGGCAGGGAGACTGAGCTTCCTAAGCCTAGTAGGAGAGTCAGGCGAGGGGACTTGGCCGGGGTTCGGGTATAAGGCACGGCAGGACGACCAAGCTTCCTAAGCCGAGTAGGAGTCAGGCGAAGGGACTTGGCCGGGGTTCGAGTGTAAGGCTCGGCAGGACGTTCGGCCTTACCTCGGCAGGGAGACAAAGCTTCCTAAGCCTAGTAGGAGAGTCAGGCGAAGGAACTTGGCCGGGGTTCGAGTGTAAGGCTCGGCAGGACGTTCGGCCTAACCTCGGCAGGGAGACCAAGCTTCCTAAGCCTAGTAGGAGAGACAGCCGAAGGGACTTGGCCAGAGTTCGAGTGTAAGGCTCGGCAGGATGTTTGAACTTACCTCAGCAGGGAGACCAAGCTTCCTAAGCCTAGTAGGAGAGTGAGGCAAAAGGACTGGCCCGGAGCACATATGTAAGGCTCGGCCGGACGTTCGACCTTACCTCGGCAGGGAGACCAAGCCTCTTAAGCCTACTAGGAGTCACGCGAAGGGACTTGGCCCAAGTTCGAGTGTAAGGCTCGGCAGAACGTTCGACCTTACCTCGGCAGGGAGACTGAGCTTCCTAAGCCTAATAGGAGAATCAGGCGAGGGGACTTGGACGGAGTTCAAATGTTAGGCTCGGCAGGATGTTCGACCTTACCTCGGCAGCGAGACAAAGCTTCCTAAGCCTAGCAGGAGAGTCAGGCGAGGGGACTTGGCCGGAGTTCGAGTGTAAGGCTCGGCAGGACGTTCGGCCTTACCTCGGCAAAGAGGCCTAGCTTCCTAAGCCTAGTAGGAGAGTCAGGCGAAGGAACTTGGCTGGGGTTCGAGTGTAAGGCTCGGCAGGACATTCGACCTTACCTCGGCAGGGAGACCAAGCTTCCTAAGCCTAGTAGTAGTCACGCGAAGGGACTTGGCCCGAGTTCAAGTGTAAGGCTCGGCAGAACGTTCGACCTTACCTCGGCAGGGAGACCAAGCTTCCTAAGCCTAATAGGATAGTCAGGCGAGGGGATTTGGCCAGAGTTCGAGTGTAAGTCTTGGCAAGATGTTTGACCTCACCTCGGCAGGGATACCAAGCTTCCTAAGCCTAATAGGAGTATCAGGCAAAAGAACTTGGCCGGAGCTCATGTGTAAGGCTCGGCCGGACGTTCGACCTTACCTCGGCAGGGAGACCAAGCTTCCTAAGCCTAGTAGGAGAGTCAGGCGAGGGGACTTGGCCGGAGTTCGAGTGTAAGGCTCGGCAGGACGTTCGACCTTACCTCGGCAGGGAGACCAAGCTTCCTAAGCCTAGCAGGGGAGTCAGGCAAGTGGACTTGGCCGGAGCTCATGTGTAAGGCTCGGCAGGACGTTCGACCTTACCTCGGCAGGGAGACCAAGCTTCCTAAGCCGAGTAGGAGTCAGGCGAAGGGACTTGGCCGGGGTTCGAGGGTAAGGCTCGGCAGGACATTCGGCCTTACCTCGGCAGGGAGACCAAGCTTCCTAAGCCTAGTAGAAGAGTCAGGCAAAGGGACATGGCCGGAGTTCGAGATTAAGGCTCGGCAGGACGTTTGACCTTACCTCGGCAGGGAGACCAAGCTTCTTAAGCCTAGTAGGAGAGTCAGGCTAGGGGACTTGGCCGGAGCTCATGTGTAAGGCTCGGCAGAACGTTCGACCTTACCTCGGCAGGGAGACCAAGCTTCCTAAACCGAGTAGGACTCAGGCGAAGGGACTTGCCTGGGTTCGAGTATAAGGCTCGGCAGTTCGTTCGACCTTACCTCGGCAGAGACACCAAGCTTCCTAAGCCTAGTAGGAGTCACGCGAAGGGACTTGGCCCGAGTTCGAGTGTATGGCTCAGCAGACTGTTCGACATTACCTCGCCAGGGAGACCAAGCTTCCTATGGCGAGTAGGAGTCAGGCGAAGGGACTTGGCTAGAGTTCGAGTGTAAGGCTCGGCAGGACGTTCGACCTTACCTCGGCAAGGAGACCAAGCTTCCTAAGCCTAGTAGAAGAGTCAGGCAGAGGGACATGGTCGGAGTTCGAGTGTAAGGCTCGGCCGGACGTTTGACCTTACCTCGGCAGGGAGACCAAGCTTCCTAAGCCTAATAGGAGAATCAGGCAAAAGAACTTGGCCGGAGCTCATGTGTAAGGCTCGGCCGGATGTTCGACCTTACCTCGGCAGGGAGACCAAGCTTCCTAAGCCGAGTAGGAGTCACGCGAAGGGACTTGGCCCGAGTTCGAGTGTAAGGCTCGGCAGGACGTTCGACCTTACCTCGGCAGGGACACCAAGCTTCTTAAGCCTAGTAGGAGTCAGGCGAGGGGACTTGTCCAGGGCCCGAGTGTAAGGCTCGGCAGGACATAAGAACTTACCTCGGCAGGGAGACCAAGTTTCCTAACCCTAGTAGGAGAGTCAGGCGAGGGGACTTGGTCGGAGTTTTAGTGTAAATAATGGCAGGACGTTCCACCTTACCTCAACAGGGAGAACAAGCTTCCTAAGCCTAGTAGGAGAGTCAGGCGAAGGGACTTGGCCAGAGTTCGAGTGTAAGGCTCAGCAGACTGTTCGACCTTACCTCAGCAGGGAAACCAAGCTTCCTAAGCCTAGTAGGAGTATCAGGCTAAAGAACTTGACCAGAGCTCATGTGTAAGGCTCGGCCGAACGTTCGACCTTACCTCGGCAGGGAGACCAATCTTCCTAAGCCGAGTAGGAGTCACGCGAAGGGACTTGGCCCGAGTTCGAGTGTAAGGCTCGGAAGAACGTTCGATCTTACCTCGGCAGGGAGACTGAGCTTCCTAAGCCTAGCAGGAGAGTCAGGCGAGGGGACTTGTCCAGGGTCCGAGTGTAAGGTTCGGCAGGACATACGAACTTGACCTCGGCAGGGAGACCAAGTTTCCTAAGCCTAGTGGGAGTCAGGCGTAGGGAATTGGCCGGAGTTCTTGTGTAAGGCTCGGCATAACGTTCGACCTTACCGCGAAGGAGAGACCAAGTTTCCTAAGCCTAGTAGGAGAGTCAGGCGAAAGAACTTGGCCGGGGTTCGAGTGTAAGGCTCGGCAGGACGTTCGACCTTACCTCGGCAGGGAGACCCAGCTTCCTAAGCCTAGTAGGAGAGTCAGGCAAGGGGAATTGGCCGGAGCTCATGTTTAAGGCTCGGCAGGATGTTCGACCTTACCTCGGCAGGGAGACCACGCATCCTAAGCCGAGTAGGAGTCAGGCGAAGGGACTTGACCATGGTTCAAGTGTAAGGCTCAGCAGGACGTTCGGCCTTACCTCGGCAGGGAGACCAAGCTTCCTAAGCCTAGTAGAAGAGACAGGCAAAGGGACTTGGCCCGAGTTCGAGTGTATGGCTCCGCAGACTGTTCGACATTACCCCTCCAGGGAGACCAAGCTTCCTATTGCGAGTAGGAGTCAGGCGAATGGACTTGGCCGGAGTTCGAATGTAAGGCTCGGCAGGACGTTCGACCTCACCTCGGCAGGGAGACCAATCTTCCTAAGCCTAGTAGAAGAGTCAGGCGAAGGGACATGGCCGGAGTTCGAGTGTAAGGATCGGCAGGACGTTCGGCCTTACATCGGCAGGGAGACCAAGCTTCCTAAGCCTAATAGGAGTATCAGGCAAAAGAACTTGGCCGGAGCTCATGTGTAAGGCTCGGCCGGACGTTCGACCTTACCTCGGCAGGGAGACCAAACTTCCTAAGCCGAGTTGGAGTCAGGCGAAGGGACTTGGCCGGAGTTCGAGTGTAAGGCTCGGCAGGATGTTCGACCTCACCTCGGCAGGGAGACCAAGCTTCCTAAGCCTAGTAGAAGAGTCAGGCGAGGGGACTTGGCCGGAGTTCGAGTGTAAGGCTCGGCAGGACGTTTGACCTTACCTCGGCAGGGAGACCAAGCTTCCTAAGCCTAGCAGGAGAGTCAGGCGAGGGGACTTGTCCAGGGTCCGAGTGTAAGGTTCGGCAGGACATACGAACTTGACCTCGGCAGGGAGACCAAGTTTCCTAAGACTAGTGGGAGTCAGGCGTAGGGAATTGGCCGGAGTTCTTGTGTAAGGCTCGGCATAACGTTCGACCTTACCGCGAAGGAGAGACCAAGTTTCCTAAGCCTCGTAGGAGAGTCAGGCGAAGGAACTTGGCCGGAGCTCATGTTTAAGGCTCAGCAGGATGTTCGACCTTACCTCGGCAGGGAGACCAAGCTTCCTAAGCCTAGTAGGAGTCAGGCGAAGGGACTTGGCCAGGGTTCAAGTGTAAGGCTCAGCAGGACGTTCGGCCTTACCTCGGCAGGGAGACCAAGCTTCCTAAGCCTAGTAGAAGAGTCAGGCAAAGGGACTTGGCCCGAGTTCGAGTGTATGGCTCGGCAGACTGTTCGACATTACCCCGCCAGGGAGACCAAGCTTCCTATGGCGAGTAGGAGTCAGGCGAAGGGACTTGGCCGGAGTTCGAATGTAAGGCTCGGCAGGACGTTCGACCTCACCTCGGCAGGGAGACCAAGCTTCCTAAGCCTAGTAGAAGAGTCAGGCGAGGGGACTTGGCCAGAGTTCGAGTGTAAGGCTCGGCAGGACGTTTGACCTTACCTCGGCAGGGAGACCAAGCTTCCTAAGCCTAAAAGGAGTATCAGGCAAAAGAACTTGGCCGGAGCTCATGTGTAAGGCTCGGCTGGACGTTCGACCTTACCTCGGCAGGGAGATCAAACTTCCTAAGCCGAGTGGGAGTCAGGCGAAGGGACTTGGCCGGAGTTCGAGTGTAAGGCTCGGCAGGATGTTCGACCTTACCTTGGCAGGGAGACCAAGCTTCCTAAGCCTAGCAGGAGAGTCAGGCGAAGGGACTTGGCCAGAGTTCGAGTGTAAGGCTCGGCACGAAGTTTGACCTTACCTCGGCAGGGAGACCAAGCTTCCTAAGCCTAGTAGGAATCACGCGAAGGAACTTGGCCCGAGTTCGAGTGTAAGGCTCAGCAGACTGTTCGACCTTACCTCAGCAGGGAGACCAAGCTTCCTAAGCCGAGTCGGATTATCAGGCGAAAGGACTTGGCCGGAGCTCATGTGTAAGGCTCGGCCGGACGTTCGACCTTACCTCGGCAGGGAGACCAAGCTTCCTAAGCCGTGTAGGAGTCAGGCGAAGGGACTTGGCCGGGGTTCGAGTGTAAGGCTCGGCAGGACGTTCGGCCTTACCTCGGCAGGGAGACCAAGCTTCCTAAGCCAAATAGGAAAGTCAGGCGGAGGGACTTTGCCCGAGTTCGAGTGTAAGGCTCGGCAGACTGTTCGACCTTACCTCGGCAGGGAGACCAAGCTTCCTAAGCCGAGTAGGAGTCAGGCGAAGGGACTTGGCTGGAGTTCGAGTGTAAGGCTCAGCAGGATGTTTGACCTTTCCTCGGTATGGAGACCAAGCTTCCTAAGCCTAGTAGGAGAGTCAGGCAAGGGGACTTGGCCGGAGATCATGTGTAAGGCTCGGCAGGACGTTCGACCTTACCTCGGCAGGGAGACCAAGCTTCTTAAGCCGAGTAGGAGTCAGGCGAAGGGAGTTAGCCGGGGTTCGAGTGTAAGGCTCGGCAGGACGTTCGAACTTACCTCGGCAGGGAGACTGAGCTTCCTAAGCCTAGTAGGAGAGTCAGGCGAGGGGACTTGGCCGGGGTTCGGGTGTAAGGCTCGGCAGGACGACCAAGCTTCCTAAGCCGAGTAGGAGTCAGGCGAAGGGACTTGGCCGGGGTTAGAGTGTAAGGCTCGGCCGGACGTTCGACCTTACCTCGGCAGGGAGACCAAGCCTCTTAAGCCTACTAGGAGTCACGCGAAGGGACTTGGCCCAAGTTCGAGTGTAAGGCTCGGCAGAACGTTCGACCTTACCTCGGCAGGGAGACTGAGCTTCCAAAGCCTAATAGGAGAATCAGGCGAGGGGACTTGGACGGAGTTCAAATGTTAGGCTCGGCAGGATGTTCGACCTTACCTCGGCAGCGAGACAAAGCTTCCTAAGCCTAGCAGGAGAGTCAGGCGAGGGGACTTGGCCGGAGTTCGAGTGTAAGGCTCGGCAGGACGTTCGGCCTTACCTCGGCAAAGAGGCCAAGCTTCCTAAGCCTAGTAGGAGAGTCAGGCGAAGGAACTTGGCTGGGGTTCGAGTGTAAGGCTCGGCAGGACATTCGACCTTACCTCGGCAGGGAGACCAAGCTTCCTAAGCCTAATAGGAGTATCAGGCAAAAGAACTTGGCCGGACCGCATGTGTAAGGCTCGGCCGGACGTTCGACCTTACCTCGGCAGGGAGACCAAGCTTCCTAAGCCTAGTAGTAGTCACGCGAAGGGACTTGGCCCGAGTTCAAGTGTAAGGCTCGGCAGAACGTTCGACCTTACCACGGCAGGGAGACCAAGCTTCCTAAGTCTAGTAGGACAGTCAGGCGAGGGGACTTGGCCGCAGTTTTAGTGTAAATAATGGCAGGACGTTCCACCTTACCTCGGCAGGGAGACCAAGCTTCCTAAGCCTAATAGGATAGTCAGGCGAGGGGACTTGTCCAGGGTACGAGTGTAAGGCTCGGCAGGACAAACGAACTTACCTCGGCAGGGAGACCAAGCTTCCTAAGCCGAGTGGGGTCAGGCGAAGGGACTTGGCCGGAGTTCGAGTGTAAGGCTCGGCCGGACGTTCAACCTTACCTCGGCAGGGAGACCAAACTTCCTAAGCCGAGTGGGAGTCAGGCGAAGGGACTTGGACAGAGTTCGAGTGTAAGACTCGGCAGGATGTTCGACCTTACCTCGGCAGGGAGACCAAGCTTCCTAAGCCTAGTAGGAGAGTCAGGCGAGGGGACTTGGCCGGGGTTCGAGTGTAAGGTTCGGCAGGACGTTCGGCCTTACATCGGCAGGGAGACCAAGCTTCCTAAGCCTAATAGGAGTATCAGGCAAAAGAACTTGGCCGGAGCTCATGTGTAAGGCTCGGCCGGACGTTCGACCTTACCTCGGCAGGGAGACCAAACTTCCTAAGCCGAGTTGGAGTCAGGCGAAGGGACTTGGCCGGAGTTCGAGTGTAAAGCTCGGAAGAACGTTCGACCTTACCTCGGCAGGGAGACCAAGCTTCCTAAGTCTAGTAGGACAGTCAGGCGAGGGGACTTGGCCGCAGTTTTAGTGTAAATAATGGCAGGACGTTCCACCTTACCTCGACAGGGAGAACAAGCTTCCTCAGCCTAGTAGGAGAGTCAGGCAAAGGGACCTGGCCAGAGTTCGAGTGTAAGGCTCGGCAGGACGTTCGGCCTTACCTCGGCAGGGAGACCAAGCTTCCTAAGCCTAGTAGGAGTATCAGGCTAAAGAACTTGGCCGGAGCTCATGCGTAAGGCTCGGCGGGACGTTCGACCTTACCTCGGCAGGGAGACCAAGCTTCCTAAGCCGAGTAGGAGTCACGCGAAGGGACTTGGCCCGAGTTCGAGTGTAAGGCTCGGCAGAACGTTCGACCTTACCTCGGCAGGGAGACTGAGCTTCCTAAGCCTAGCAGGAGAGTCAGGCGAGGGGACTTGTCCAGGGTACGAGTGTAAGGCTCGGCAGGACAAACGAACTTACCTCGGCAGGGAGACCAAGCTTCCTAAGCCGAGTGGGAGTCAGGCGAAGGGACTCGGCCGGAGTTCGAGTGTAAGGCTCGGCAGGATGTTCGACCTTACCTCGGCAAGGAGACCAAGCTTCCTAAGCCTAGTAGGAGAGTCAGGCGAAGGGACTTGGCCAGAGTTCGAGTGTAAGGCTCGGCAGGAATTTTGACCTTACCTCGGCATGGAGACCAAGCTTCCTAAGCATAATAGGAGTCACGCAAAGGGACTTGGCCCGAGTTCAAGTGTAAGGCTCGGCAGAACGTTCGAGCTTACCTCGGCAGGGAGACCAAGCTTCTTAAGCGGAGTAGGAGTCAGGCGAAGGGACTTAGCCGGGGTTCGAGTGTAAGGCTCGGCAGGACGTTCGAACTTACCTCGGCAGGGAGACTGAGCTTCCTAAGCCTAGTAGGAGAGTCAGGCGAGGGGACTTGGCCGGGGTTCGGGTGTAAGGCTTGGCAGGACGTTTGACCTTACCTCGGCAGTGAGACCAAGCTTCCTAAGCCTAGTAGGAGTCTGGCGAGGGGACTTGGCCGAAGTTTGAGTGTAAAGCTTGGCAGGACGTTCGACCTTACCTCGGCAGGGAGACCAAGCTTCCTAAGCCGAGTAGGAGTCAGGCGAAGGGACTTGGCCCGAGTTCGAGTGTAAGGCTCGGCAGGACGTTCGGCCTTACCTCGCCAGGGAGACCAAGCTTCCTAAGCCTAGTAGGAGAGTCAGCCGAAGGGACTTGGCCATAGTTCGAGTGTAAGGCTCGGCAGGACGTTCGACCTTACCTCGGCAGGGAGACCAAGCTTCCTAAGCCTAGTAGGAGTGTGAGGCAAAAGGACTGGCCCGGAGCGCATGTGTAAGGCTCGGCCGGACGTTCGACCATACCTCGGCAGGGAGACCAAGATTCTTAAGCCTACCATGAGTCACGCGAAGGGACTTGGCCCAAATTCGAGTGTAAGGCTCGGCAGAACGTTCGACCTTACCTCGGCAGGGAGACCATGCTTCCTAAGTCTAGTAGGAGAATCAGGCGAGGGGACTTGGACGGAGTTCAAATATAAGGCTCGGCAGGATGTTCGACCTTACCTCGGCAGCGAGACCAAGCTTCCTAAGCCTAGTAGGAGAGTCAGGCGAGGGGACTTGGCCGGAGTTCGAGTGTAAGGCTCGGCAGGATGTTCGGCCTTACCTCGGCAAGGAGACCAAGCTTCCTAAGCCTATTAGGAGAGTCAGGCGAAGGAACTTGGCCGGGGTTCGAGTGTAAGGCTCGGCAGGACGTTCGACCTTACCTCGGCAGGGAGACCAAACTTCCGAAGCCTAGTAGGAGAGTCAGGCAAGTGGACTTGGCCGGAGCTCATGTGTAAGGCTCGGCAGGACGTTCGACCTTACCTCGGCAGGGAGACAAAGTTTCCTAAGCCGAGTAGGAGTCAGGCGAAGGGACTTGGCCGGGGTTCGAGGGTAAGGCTCGGCAGGACGTTCGGCCTTACCTCGGCAGGGAGACCAAGCTTCCTAAGCCTCGTAGGAGAGTCAGGAGAAGGAACTTGGACGGGGTTCGAGTGTAAGGCTCGGCAGAACGTTCGACCTTACCTCGGCAGGGAGACCAAGCTTCCTAAGCCTAGTAGGAAAGTCAGGCAAGTGGACTTGGCCGGAGCTCATGTGTAAGGCTCGGCATGACCTTCGACCTTACCTCGGCAGGGAGACCAAGCTTCCTAAGCCGAGTAGGAGTCAGGCGAAGGGACTTGGCCGGGGTTCGAGTGTAAGGCTCGGCAGGACGTTCGGCCTTACCTCGGCAGGGAGACCAAGCTTCCTAAGCCTAGTAGGAGAGTCAGGCGAAGGGACTTGGCCAGAGTTCGAGTGTAAGGCTCGGCAGGAAGTTTGACCTTACCTCGGTATGGAGACCAAGCTTCCTAAGCCTAATAGGATAGTCAGGTGAGGGGACTTGGCCGGAGTTCAAGTGTAAGTCTTGGAAAGACTTTTGACCTTACCTTGGCCGGGAGACCAAGCTTCCTAAGCCTAGTAGGATAGTCAGGCAAGGGGACTTGGCCGGAGCTCATGTGTAAGGCTCGGCAGGACGTTCGACCTTACCTCGGCAGGGAGACCAAGCTTCCTAAGCCGAGTAGGAGTCAGGCGAGGGGACTTGGCCGGGGTTCGAGTGTAAGGTTCGGCAGGACGTTCGGCCTTACCTCGGCAGGGAGAACAAGCTTCCTAAGCCTAATAGGATAGTCAGGCGAGGTGATTTGGCCGGAGTTCGAGTGTAAGTCTTGGCAATACATTTGACCTTACCTCGGCAGGGAGACCAAGCTTCCTAAGCCTAGTAGGAATCACGCGAAGGGACTTGGCCCGAGTTCGAGTGTAAGGCTCAGCAGAGTGTTCGACCTTACCTCAGCAGGGAGACCAAGCTTCCTAAGCCGAGTAGGAGTCAGGCGAAAGGACTTGGCCGGGGTTCGAGTGTAAGGCTCGGCAGGACGTTCGGCCTTACCTCGGCAGGGAGACCAAGCTTCCTAAGCCTAGTAGGAGAGTCAGGCGAAGGGACTTGGCCAGAGTTCGAGTGTAAGGCTCGGCAGGACGTTTGACCTTACCTCGGCAGGGAGACCAAGCTTCCTAAGCCTAGTAGGATTATCAGGCAAAAGAACTTGGCCGGAGCTCATGTGTAAGGCTCGGCCGGACGTTCGACCTTATCTCGGCAGGGAGACCAAGCTTCCTATGCCGAGTAGGAGTCACGCGAAGGGAGTTGGCCCGAGTTCGAGTGTAAGGCTCGGCAGAACGTTCGACCTTACCTCGGCAGGGACACTGAGCTTCCTAAGCCTAGCAGGAGAGTCAGGCTAGGGGACTTCGTCGGAGGTCGAGTGTAAAGCTCGGCAGAACGTTCGACCTTACCTCGGCAGGGAGACCAAGCTTCCTAAGCCTAATAGGATAGTCAGGTGAGGGGACTTGGCCAGAGTTCGAGTGTAAGTATTGGCAAGATGTTTGACCTCACCTCGGCAGGGATACCAAGCTTCCTAAGCCGTGTAGGAGTCAGGCGAAGGGACTTGGCCGGGGTTCGAGTGTACGGCTCGGCAGGACGTTCGGCCTTACCTCGGCAGGGAGACCAAGCTTCCTAAGCCAAATAGGAAAGTCAGGCGGAGGGACTTTGCCCGAGTTCGAGTGTAAGGCTCGGCAGACTGTTCGACCTTACCTCGGCAGGGAGACCAAGCTTCCTAAGCCGAGTAGGAGTCAGGAGAAGGGACTTGGCCGGAGTTCGAGTGTAACGCTCGGCAGGACATTCGACCTTACCTCGGCAGGGAGACCAAGCTTCCTAAGCCTAGTAGGAGAGTCAGGCGAAAGGGACTTGGCTGGAGTTCGAGTGTAAGGCTCGGCAGGAAGTTTGACATTTCCTCGGTATGGAGACCAAGCTTCCTAAGCCGAGTAGGAGTCAGGCGAAGGGACTTGGCCGGGGTTCGAGTGTAAGGCTCGGCAGGACGTTCGGCCTTACCTCGGCTGGGAGACCAAGCTTCCTAAGCCTAGTAGGAGAGTCAGGCTAGGGGACTTCTTCGGAGGTCGAGTGTAAAGCTCGGCAGAACGTTCGACCTTACCTCGGCAGGGAGACCAAGCTTCCTAAGCCTAATAGGATAGTCAGGTGAGGGGACTTGGCCAGAGTTCGAGTGTAAGTATTGGCAAGATGTTTGACCTCACCTCGGCAGGGATACCAAGCTTCCTAAGCCGTGTAGGAGTCAGGCGAAGGGACTTGGCCGGGGTTCGAGTGTAAGGCTCGGCAGGACGTTTGACCTTACCTCGGCAGGGAGACCAAGCTTCCTAAGCCTAAAAGGAGTATCAGGCAAAAGAACTTGGCCGGAGCTCATGTGTAAGGCTCGGCTGGACGTTCGACCTTACCTCGGCAGGGAGACCAAACTTCCTAAGCCGAGTGGGAGTCAGGCGAAGGGACTTGGCCGGAGTTCGAATGTAAGGCTCGGCAGGATGTTCGACCTTACCTTGGCAGGGAGACCAAGCTTCCTAAGCCTAGTAGGAGAGTCAGGCGAAGGGACTTGGCCAGAGTTCGAGTGTAAGGCTCGGCACGAAGTTTGACCTTACCTCGGCAGGGAGACCAAGCTTCCTAAGCCTAGTAGGAATCACGCGAAGGGACTTGGCCCGAGTTCGAGTGTAAGGCTCAGCAGACTGTTCGACCTTACCTCAGCAGGGAGACCAAGCTTCCTAAGCCGAGTCGGATTATCAGGCGAAAGGACTTGGCCGGAGCTCATGTGTAAGGCTCGGCCGGACGTTCGACCTTATCTCGGCAGGGAGACCAAGCTTCCTAAGCCGTGTAGGAGTCAGGCGAAGGGACTTGGCCGGGGTTCGAGTGTAAGGCTCGGCAGGACGTTCGGCCTTACCTCGGCAGGGAGACCAAGCTTCCTAAGCCAAATAGGAAAGTCAGGCGGAGGGACTTTGCCCGAGTTCGAGTGTAAGGCTCGGCAGACTGTTCGACCTTACCTCGGCAGGGAGACCAAGCTTCCTAAGCCGAGTAGGAGACAGGAGAAGGGACTTGGTCGGAGTTCGAGTGTAACGCTCGGCAGGACATTCGACCTTACCTCGGCAGGGAGACCAAGCTTCCTAAGCCTAGTAGGAGAGTCAGGCGAAGGGACTTGGCTGGAGTTCGAGTGTAAGGCTCAGCAGGATGTTTGACCTTTCCTCGGTATGGAGACCAAGCTTCCTAAGCCTAGTAGGAGAGTCAGGCAAGGGGACTTGGCCGGAGATCATGTGTAAGGCTCGGCAGGACGTTCGACCTTACCTCGGCAGGGAGACCAAGCTTCTTAAGCCGAGTAGGAGTCAGGCGAAGGGAGTTAGCCGGGGTTCGAGTGTAAGGCTCGGCAGGACGTTCGAACTTACCTCGGCAGGGAGACTGAGCTTCCTAAGCCTAGTAGGAGAGTCAGGCGAGGGGACTTGGCCGGGGTTCGGGTATAAGGCACGGCAGGACGACCAAGCTTCCTAAGCCGAGTAGGAGTCAGGCGAAGGGACTTGGCCGGGGTTCGAGTGTAAGGCTCGGCAGGACGTTCGGCCTTACCTCGGCAGGGAGACAAAGCTTCCTAAGCCTAGTAGGAGAGTCAGGCGAAGGAACTTGGCCGGGGTTCGAGTGTAAGGCTCGGCAGGACGTTCGGCCTAACCTCGGCAGGGAGACCAAGCTTCCTAAGCCTAGTAGGAGAGACAGCCGAAGGGACTTGGCCAGAGTTCGAGTGTAAGGCTCGGCAGGACGTTTGAACTTACCTCAGCAGGGAGACCAAGCTTCCTAAGCCTAGTAGGAGAGTGAGGCAAAAGGACTGGCCCGGAGCACATATGTAAGGCTCGGCCGGACGTTCGACCTTACCTCGGCAGGGAGACCAAGCCTCTTAAGCCTACTAGGAGTCACGCGAAGGGACTTGGCCCAAGTTCGAGTGTAAGGCTCGGCAGAACGTTCGACCTTACCTCGGCAGGGAGACTGAGCTTCCTAAGCCTAATAGGAGAATCAGGCGAGGGGACTTGGACGGAGTTCAAATGTTAGGCTCGGCAGGATGTTCGACCTTACCTCGGCAGCGAGACAAAGCTTCCTAAGCCTAGCAGGAGAGTCAGGCGAGGGGACTTGGCCGGAGTTCGAGTGTAAGGCTCGGCAGGACGTTCGGCCTTACCTCGGCAAAGAGGCCTAGCTTCCTAAGCCTAGTAGGAGAGTCAGGCGAAGGAACTTGGCTGGGGTTCGAGTGTAAGGCTCGGCAGGACATTCGACCTTACCTCGGCAGGGAGACCAAGCTTCCTAAGCCTAGTAGTAGTCACGCGAAGGGACTTGGCCCGAGTTCAAGTGTAAGGCTCGGCAGAACGTTCGACCTTACCTCGGCAGGGAGACCAAGCTTCCTAAGCCTAATAGGATAGTCAGGCGAGGGGATTTGGCCAGAGTTCGAGTGTAAGTCTTGGCAAGATGTTTGACCTCACCTCGGCAGGGATACCAAGCTTCCTAAGCCTAATAGGAGTATCAGGCAAAAGAACTTGGCCGGAGCTCATGTGTAAGGCTCGGCCGGACGTTCGACCTTACCTCGGCAGGGAGACCAAGCTTCCTAAGCCTAGTAGGAGAGTCAGGCGAGGGGACTTGGCCGGAGTTCGAGTGTAAGGCTCGGCAGGACGTTCGACCTTACCTCGGCAGGGAGACCAAGCTTCCTAAGCCTAGCAGGGGAGTCAGGCAAGTGGACTTGGCCGGAGCTCATGTGTAAGGCTCGGCAGGACGTTCGACCTTACCTCGGCAGGGAGACCAAGCTTCCTAAGCCGAGTAGGAGTCAGGCGAAGGGACTTGGCCGGGGTTCGAGGGTAAGGCTCGGCAGGACATTCGGCCTTACCTCGGCAGGGAGACCAAGCTTCCTAAGCCTAGTAGAAGAGTCAGGCAAAGGGACATGGCCGGAGTTCGAGATTAAGGCTCGGCAGGACGTTTGACCTTACCTCGGCAGGGAGACCAAGCTTCTTAAGCCTAGTAGGAGAGTCAGGCTAGGGGACTTGGCCGGAGCTCATGTGTAAGGCTCGGCAGAACGTTCGACCTTACCTCGGCAGGGAGACCAAGCTTCCTAAACCGAGTAGGACTCAGGCGAAGGGACTTGCCTGGGTTCGAGTATAAGGCTCGGCAGTTCGTTCGACCTTACCTCGGCAGAGACACCAAGCTTCCTAAGCCTAGTAGGAGTCACGCGAAGGGACTTGGCCCGAGTTCGAGTGTATGGCTCAGCAGACTGTTCGACATTACCTCGCCAGGGAGACCAAGCTTCCTATGGCGAGTAGGAGTCAGGCGAAGGGACTTGGCTAGAGTTCGAGTGTAAGGCTCGGCAGGACGTTCGACCTTACCTCGGCAAGGAGACCAAGCTTCCTAAGCCTAGTAGAAGAGTCAGGCAGAGGGACATGGTCGGAGTTCGAGTGTAAGGCTCGGCCGGACGTTTGACCTTACCTCGGCAGGGAGACCAAGCTTCCTAAGCCTAATAGGAGAATCAGGCAAAAGAACTTGGCCGGAGCTCATGTGTAAGGCTCGGCCGGATGTTCGACCTTACCTCGGCAGGGAGACCAAGCTTCCTAAGCCGAGTAGGAGTCACGCGAAGGGACTTGGCCCGAGTTCGAGTGTAAGGCTCGGCAGGACGTTCGACCTTACCTCGGCAGGGACACCAAGCTTCTTAAGCCTAGTAGGAGTCAGGCGAGGGGACTTGTCCAGGGCCCGAGTGTAAGGCTCGGCAGGACATAAGAACTTACCTCGGCAGGGAGACCAAGTTTCCTAACCCTAGTAGGAGAGTCAGGCGAGGGGACTTGGTCGGAGTTTTAGTGTAAATAATGGCAGGACGTTCCACCTTACCTCAACAGGGAGAACAAGCTTCCTAAGCCTAGTAGGAGAGTCAGGCGAAGGGACTTGGCCAGAGTTCGAGTGTAAGGCTCAGCAGACTGTTCGACCTTACCTCAGCAGGGAAACCAAGCTTCCTAAGCCTAGTAGGAGTATCAGGCTAAAGAACTTGACCAGAGCTCATGTGTAAGGCTCGGCCGAACGTTCGACCTTACCTCGGCAGGGAGACCAATCTTCCTAAGCCGAGTAGGAGTCACGCGAAGGGACTTGGCCCGAGTTCGAGTGTAAGGCTCGGAAGAACGTTCGATCTTACCTCGGCAGGGAGACTGAGCTTCCTAAGCCTAGCAGGAGAGTCAGGCGAGGGGACTTGTCCAGGGTCCGAGTGTAAGGTTCGGCAGGACATACGAACTTGACCTCGGCAGGGAGACCAAGTTTCCTAAGCCTAGTGGGAGTCAGGCGTAGGGAATTGGCCGGAGTTCTTGTGTAAGGCTCGGCATAACGTTCGACCTTACCGCGAAGGAGAGACCAAGTTTCCTAAGCCTAGTAGGAGAGTCAGGCGAAAGAACTTGGCCGGGGTTCGAGTGTAAGGCTCGGCAGGACGTTCGACCTTACCTCGGCAGGGAGACCCAGCTTCCTAAGCCTAGTAGGAGAGTCAGGCAAGGGGAATTGGCCGGAGCTCATGTTTAAGGCTCGGCAGGATGTTCGACCTTACCTCGGCAGGGAGACCACGCATCCTAAGCCGAGTAGGAGTCAGGCGAAGGGACTTGACCATGGTTCAAGTGTAAGGCTCAGCAGGACGTTCGGCCTTACCTCGGCAGGGAGACCAAGCTTCCTAAGCCTAGTAGAAGAGACAGGCAAAGGGACTTGGCCCGAGTTCGAGTGTATGGCTCCGCAGACTGTTCGACATTACCCCTCCAGGGAGACCAAGCTTCCTATTGCGAGTAGGAGTCAGGCGAATGGACTTGGCCGGAGTTCGAATGTAAGGCTCGGCAGGACGTTCGACCTCACCTCGGCAGGGAGACCAATCTTCCTAAGCCTAGTAGAAGAGTCAGGCGAAGGGACATGGCCGGAGTTCGAGTGTAAGGATCGGCAGGACGTTCGGCCTTACATCGGCAGGGAGACCAAGCTTCCTAAGCCTAATAGGAGTATCAGGCAAAAGAACTTGGCCGGAGCTCATGTGTAAGGCTCGGCCGGACGTTCGACCTTACCTCGGCAGGGAGACCAAACTTCCTAAGCCGAGTTGGAGTCAGGCGAAGGGACTTGGCCGGAGTTCGAGTGTAAGGCTCGGCAGGATGTTCGACCTCACCTCGGCAGGGAGACCAAGCTTCCTAAGCCTAGTAGAAGAGTCAGGCGAGGGGACTTGGCCGGAGTTCGAGTGTAAGGCTCGGCAGGACGTTTGACCTTACCTCGGCAGGGAGACCAAGCTTCCTAAGCCTAGCAGGAGAGTCAGGCGAGGGGACTTGTCCAGGGTCCGAGTGTAAGGTTCGGCAGGACATACGAACTTGACCTCGGCAGGGAGACCAAGTTTCCTAAGACTAGTGGGAGTCAGGCGTAGGGAATTGGCCGGAGTTCTTGTGTAAGGCTCGGCATAACGTTCGACCTTACCGCGAAGGAGAGACCAAGTTTCCTAAGCCTCGTAGGAGAGTCAGGCGAAGGAACTTGGCCGGAGCTCATGTTTAAGGCTCAGCAGGATGTTCGACCTTACCTCGGCAGGGAGACCAAGCTTCCTAAGCCTAGTAGGAGTCAGGCGAAGGGACTTGGCCAGGGTTCAAGTGTAAGGCTCAGCAGGACGTTCGGCCTTACCTCGGCAGGGAGACCAAGCTTCCTAAGCCTAGTAGAAGAGTCAGGCAAAGGGACTTGGCCCGAGTTCGAGTGTATGGCTCGGCAGACTGTTCGACATTACCCCGCCAGGGAGACCAAGCTTCCTATGGCGAGTAGGAGTCAGGCGAAGGGACTTGGCCGGAGTTCGAATGTAAGGCTCGGCAGGACGTTCGACCTCACCTCGGCAGGGAGACCAAGCTTCCTAAGCCTAGTAGAAGAGTCAGGCGAGGGGACTTGGCCAGAGTTCGAGTGTAAGGCTCGGCAGGACGTTTGACCTTACCTCGGCAGGGAGACCAAGCTTCCTAAGCCTAAAAGGAGTATCAGGCAAAAGAACTTGGCCGGAGCTCATGTGTAAGGCTCGGCTGGACGTTCGACCTTACCTCGGCAGGGAGATCAAACTTCCTAAGCCGAGTGGGAGTCAGGCGAAGGGACTTGGCCGGAGTTCGAGTGTAAGGCTCGGCAGGATGTTCGACCTTACCTTGGCAGGGAGACCAAGCTTCCTAAGCCTAGCAGGAGAGTCAGGCGAAGGGACTTGGCCAGAGTTCGAGTGTAAGGCTCGGCACGAAGTTTGACCTTACCTCGGCAGGGAGACCAAGCTTCCTAAGCCTAGTAGGAATCACGCGAAGGAACTTGGCCCGAGTTCGAGTGTAAGGCTCAGCAGACTGTTCGACCTTACCTCAGCAGGGAGACCAAGCTTCCTAAGCCGAGTCGGATTATCAGGCGAAAGGACTTGGCCGGAGCTCATGTGTAAGGCTCGGCCGGACGTTCGACCTTACCTCGGCAGGGAGACCAAGCTTCCTAAGCCGTGTAGGAGTCAGGCGAAGGGACTTGGCCGGGGTTCGAGTGTAAGGCTCGGCAGGACGTTCGGCCTTACCTCGGCAGGGAGACCAAGCTTCCTAAGCCAAATAGGAAAGTCAGGCGGAGGGACTTTGCCCGAGTTCGAGTGTAAGGCTCGGCAGACTGTTCGACCTTACCTCGGCAGGGAGACCAAGCTTCCTAAGCCGAGTAGGAGTCAGGCGAAGGGACTTGGCTGGAGTTCGAGTGTAAGGCTCAGCAGGATGTTTGACCTTTCCTCGGTATGGAGACCAAGCTTCCTAAGCCTAGTAGGAGAGTCAGGCAAGGGGACTTGGCCGGAGATCATGTGTAAGGCTCGGCAGGACGTTCGACCTTACCTCGGCAGGGAGACCAAGCTTCTTAAGCCGAGTAGGAGTCAGGCGAAGGGAGTTAGCCGGGGTTCGAGTGTAAGGCTCGGCAGGACGTTCGAACTTACCTCGGCAGGGAGACTGAGCTTCCTAAGCCTAGTAGGAGAGTCAGGCGAGGGGACTTGGCCGGGGTTCGGGTGTAAGGCTCGGCAGGACGACCAAGCTTCCTAAGCCGAGTAGGAGTCAGGCGAAGGGACTTGGCCGGGGTTAGAGTGTAAGGCTCGGCCGGACGTTCGACCTTACCTCGGCAGGGAGACCAAGCCTCTTAAGCCTACTAGGAGTCACGCGAAGGGACTTGGCCCAAGTTCGAGTGTAAGGCTCGGCAGAACGTTCGACCTTACCTCGGCAGGGAGACTGAGCTTCCAAAGCCTAATAGGAGAATCAGGCGAGGGGACTTGGACGGAGTTCAAATGTTAGGCTCGGCAGGATGTTCGACCTTACCTCGGCAGCGAGACAAAGCTTCCTAAGCCTAGCAGGAGAGTCAGGCGAGGGGACTTGGCCGGAGTTCGAGTGTAAGGCTCGGCAGGACGTTCGGCCTTACCTCGGCAAAGAGGCCAAGCTTCCTAAGCCTAGTAGGAGAGTCAGGCGAAGGAACTTGGCTGGGGTTCGAGTGTAAGGCTCGGCAGGACATTCGACCTTACCTCGGCAGGGAGACCAAGCTTCCTAAGCCTAATAGGAGTATCAGGCAAAAGAACTTGGCCGGACCGCATGTGTAAGGCTCGGCCGGACGTTCGACCTTACCTCGGCAGGGAGACCAAGCTTCCTAAGCCTAGTAGTAGTCACGCGAAGGGACTTGGCCCGAGTTCAAGTGTAAGGCTCGGCAGAACGTTCGACCTTACCACGGCAGGGAGACCAAGCTTCCTAAGTCTAGTAGGACAGTCAGGCGAGGGGACTTGGCCGCAGTTTTAGTGTAAATAATGGCAGGACGTTCCACCTTACCTCGGCAGGGAGACCAAGCTTCCTAAGCCTAATAGGATAGTCAGGCGAGGGGACTTGTCCAGGGTACGAGTGTAAGGCTCGGCAGGACAAACGAACTTACCTCGGCAGGGAGACCAAGCTTCCTAAGCCGAGTGGGGTCAGGCGAAGGGACTTGGCCGGAGTTCGAGTGTAAGGCTCGGCCGGACGTTCAACCTTACCTCGGCAGGGAGACCAAACTTCCTAAGCCGAGTGGGAGTCAGGCGAAGGGACTTGGACAGAGTTCGAGTGTAAGACTCGGCAGGATGTTCGACCTTACCTCGGCAGGGAGACCAAGCTTCCTAAGCCTAGTAGGAGAGTCAGGCGAGGGGACTTGGCCGGGGTTCGAGTGTAAGGTTCGGCAGGACGTTCGGCCTTACATCGGCAGGGAGACCAAGCTTCCTAAGCCTAATAGGAGTATCAGGCAAAAGAACTTGGCCGGAGCTCATGTGTAAGGCTCGGCCGGACGTTCGACCTTACCTCGGCAGGGAGACCAAACTTCCTAAGCCGAGTTGGAGTCAGGCGAAGGGACTTGGCCGGAGTTCGAGTGTAAAGCTCGGCAGGACGTTCGACCTTACCTCGGCAGGGAGACCAAGCTTCCTAAGTCTAGTAGGACAGTCAGGCGAGGGGACTTGGCCGCAGTTTTAGTGTAAATAATGGCAGGACGTTCCACCTTACCTCGACAGGGAGAACAAGCTTCCTCAGCCTAGTAGGAGAGTCAGGCAAAGGGACCTGGCCAGAGTTCGAGTGTAAGGCTCGGCAGGACGTTCGGCCTTACCTCGGCAGGGAGACCAAGCTTCCTAAGCCTAGTAGGAGTATCAGGCTAAAGAACTTGGCCGGAGCTCATGCGTAAGGCTCGGCGGGACGTTCGACCTTACCTCGGCAGGGAGACCAAGCTTCCTAAGCCGAGTAGGAGTCACGCGAAGGGACTTGGCCCGAGTTCGAGTGTAAGGCTCGGCAGAACGTTCGACCTTACCTCGGCAGGGAGACTGAGCTTCCTAAGCCTAGCAGGAGAGTCAGGCGAGGGGACTTGTCCAGGGTACGAGTGTAAGGCTCGGCAGGACAAACGAACTTACCTCGGCAGGGAGACCAAGCTTCCTAAGCCGAGTGGGAGTCAGGCGAAGGGACTCGGCCGGAGTTCGAGTGTAAGGCTCGGCAGGATGTTCGACCTTACCTCGGCAAGGAGACCAAGCTTCCTAAGCCTAGTAGGAGAGTCAGGCGAAGGGACTTGGCCAGAGTTCGAGTGTAAGGCTCGGCAGGAATTTTGACCTTACCTCGGCATGGAGACCAAGCTTCCTAAGCATAATAGGAGTCACGCAAAGGGACTTGGCCCGAGTTCAAGTGTAAGGCTCGGCAGAACGTTCGAGCTTACCTCGGCAGGGAGACCAAGCTTCTTAAGCGGAGTAGGAGTCAGGCGAAGGGACTTAGCCGGGGTTCGAGTGTAAGGCTCGGCAGGACGTTCGAACTTACCTCGGCAGGGAGACTGAGCTTCCTAAGCCTAGTAGGAGAGTCAGGCGAGGGGACTTGGCCGGGGTTCGGGTGTAAGGCTTGGCAGGACGTTTGACCTTACCTCGGCAGTGAGACCAAGCTTCCTAAGCCTAGTAGGAGTCTGGCGAGGGGACTTGGCCGAAGTTTGAGTGTAAAGCTTGGCAGGACGTTCGACCTTACCTCGGCAGGGAGACCAAGCTTCCTAAGCCGAGTAGGAGTCAGGCGAAGGGACTTGGCCCGAGTTCGAGTGTAAGGCTCGGCAGGACGTTCGGCCTTACCTCGCCAGGGAGACCAAGCTTCCTAAGCCTAGTAGGAGAGTCAGCCGAAGGGACTTGGCCATAGTTCGAGTGTAAGGCTCGGCAGGACGTTCGACCTTACCTCGGCAGGGAGACCAAGCTTCCTAAGCCTAGTAGGAGTGTGAGGCAAAAGGACTGGCCCGGAGCGCATGTGTAAGGCTCGGCCGGACGTTCGACCATACCTCGGCAGGGAGACCAAGATTCTTAAGCCTACCATGAGTCACGCGAAGGGACTTGGCCCAAATTCGAGTGTAAGGCTCGGCAGAACGTTCGACCTTACCTCGGCAGGGAGACCATGCTTCCTAAGTCTAGTAGGAGAATCAGGCGAGGGGACTTGGACGGAGTTCAAATATAAGGCTCGGCAGGATGTTCGACCTTACCTCGGCAGCGAGACCAAGCTTCCTAAGCCTAGTAGGAGAGTCAGGCGAGGGGACTTGGCCGGAGTTCGAGTGTAAGGCTCGGCAGGATGTTCGGCCTTACCTCGGCAAGGAGACCAAGCTTCCTAAGCCTATTAGGAGAGTCAGGCGAAGGAACTTGGCCGGGGTTCGAGTGTAAGGCTCGGCAGGACGTTCGACCTTACCTCGGCAGGGAGACCAAACTTCCGAAGCCTAGTAGGAGAGTCAGGCAAGTGGACTTGGCCGGAGCTCATGTGTAAGGCTCGGCAGGACGTTCGACCTTACCTCGGCAGGGAGACAAAGTTTCCTAAGCCGAGTAGGAGTCAGGCGAAGGGACTTGGCCGGGGTTCGAGGGTAAGGCTCGGCAGGACGTTCGGCCTTACCTCGGCAGGGAGACCAAGCTTCCTAAGCCTCGTAGGAGAGTCAGGAGAAGGAACTTGGACGGGGTTCGAGTGTAAGGCTCGGCAGAACGTTCGACCTTACCTCGGCAGGGAGACCAAGCTTCCTAAGCCTAGTAGGAAAGTCAGGCAAGTGGACTTGGCCGGAGCTCATGTGTAAGGCTCGGCATGACCTTCGACCTTACCTCGGCAGGGAGACCAAGCTTCCTAAGCCGAGTAGGAGTCAGGCGAAGGGACTTGGCCGGGGTTCGAGTGTAAGGCTCGGCAGGACGTTCGGCCTTACCTCGGCAGGGAGACCAAGCTTCCTAAGCCTAGTAGGAGAGTCAGGCGAAGGGACTTGGCCAGAGTTCGAGTGTAAGGCTCGGCAGGAAGTTTGACCTTACCTCGGTATGGAGACCAAGCTTCCTAAGCCTAATAGGATAGTCAGGTGAGGGGACTTGGCCGGAGTTCAAGTGTAAGTCTTGGAAAGACTTTTGACCTTACCTTGGCCGGGAGACCAAGCTTCCTAAGCCTAGTAGGATAGTCAGGCAAGGGGACTTGGCCGGAGCTCATGTGTAAGGCTCGGCAGGACGTTCGACCTTACCTCGGCAGGGAGACCAAGCTTCCTAAGCCGAGTAGGAGTCAGGCGAGGGGACTTGGCCGGGGTTCGAGTGTAAGGTTCGGCAGGACGTTCGGCCTTACCTCGGCAGGGAGAACAAGCTTCCTAAGCCTAATAGGATAGTCAGGCGAGGTGATTTGGCCGGAGTTCGAGTGTAAGTCTTGGCAATACATTTGACCTTACCTCGGCAGGGAGACCAAGCTTCCTAAGCCTAGTAGGAATCACGCGAAGGGACTTGGCCCGAGTTCGAGTGTAAGGCTCAGCAGAGTGTTCGACCTTACCTCAGCAGGGAGACCAAGCTTCCTAAGCCGAGTAGGAGTCAGGCGAAAGGACTTGGCCGGGGTTCGAGTGTAAGGCTCGGCAGGACGTTCGGCCTTACCTCGGCAGGGAGACCAAGCTTCCTAAGCCTAGTAGGAGAGTCAGGCGAAGGGACTTGGCCAGAGTTCGAGTGTAAGGCTCGGCAGGACGTTTGACCTTACCTCGGCAGGGAGACCAAGCTTCCTAAGCCTAGTAGGATTATCAGGCAAAAGAACTTGGCCGGAGCTCATGTGTAAGGCTCGGCCGGACGTTCGACCTTATCTCGGCAGGGAGACCAAGCTTCCTATGCCGAGTAGGAGTCACGCGAAGGGAGTTGGCCCGAGTTCGAGTGTAAGGCTCGGCAGAACGTTCGACCTTACCTCGGCAGGGACACTGAGCTTCCTAAGCCTAGCAGGAGAGTCAGGCTAGGGGACTTCGTCGGAGGTCGAGTGTAAAGCTCGGCAGAACGTTCGACCTTACCTCGGCAGGGAGACCAAGCTTCCTAAGCCTAATAGGATAGTCAGGTGAGGGGACTTGGCCAGAGTTCGAGTGTAAGTATTGGCAAGATGTTTGACCTCACCTCGGCAGGGATACCAAGCTTCCTAAGCCGTGTAGGAGTCAGGCGAAGGGACTTGGCCGGGGTTCGAGTGTACGGCTCGGCAGGACGTTCGGCCTTACCTCGGCAGGGAGACCAAGCTTCCTAAGCCAAATAGGAAAGTCAGGCGGAGGGACTTTGCCCGAGTTCGAGTGTAAGGCTCGGCAGACTGTTCGACCTTACCTCGGCAGGGAGACCAAGCTTCCTAAGCCGAGTAGGAGTCAGGAGAAGGGACTTGGCCGGAGTTCGAGTGTAACGCTCGGCAGGACATTCGACCTTACCTCGGCAGGGAGACCAAGCTTCCTAAGCCTAGTAGGAGAGTCAGGCGAAAGGGACTTGGCTGGAGTTCGAGTGTAAGGCTCGGCAGGAAGTTTGACATTTCCTCGGTATGGAGACCAAGCTTCCTAAGCCGAGTAGGAGTCAGGCGAAGGGACTTGGCCGGGGTTCGAGTGTAAGGCTCGGCAGGACGTTCGGCCTTACCTCGGCTGGGAGACCAAGCTTCCTAAGCCTAGTAGGAGAGTCAGGCTAGGGGACTTCTTCGGAGGTCGAGTGTAAAGCTCGGCAGAACGTTCGACCTTACCTCGGCAGGGAGACCAAGCTTCCTAAGCCTAATAGGATAGTCAGGTGAGGGGACTTGGCCAGAGTTCGAGTGTAAGTATTGGCAAGATGTTTGACCTCACCTCGGCAGGGATACCAAGCTTCCTAAGCCGTGTAGGAGTCAGGCGAAGGGACTTGGCCGGGGTTCGAGTGTAAGGCTCGGCAGGACGTTCGGCCTTACCTCGGCAGGGAGACCAAGCTTCCTAAGCCAAATAGGAAAGTCAGGCGGAGGGACGTTGCCCGAGTTCGAGTGTAAGGCTCGGCAGACTCTTCGACCTTACCTCGGCAGGGAGACCAAGCTTCCTAAGCCGAGTAGGAGTCAGGAGAAGTGACTTGGCCGGAGTTCGAGTGTAACGCTCGGCAGGACATTCGACTATACCTCGGCAGGGAGACCAAGCTTCCTAAGCCTAGTAGGAGAGTCAGGCGAAAGGGACTTGGCTGGAGTTCGAGTGTAAGGCTCGGCAGGAAGTTTGACATTTCCTCGGTATGGAGACCAAGCTTCCTAAGCCGAGTAGGAGTCAGGCGAAGGGACTTGGCCGGGGTTCGAGTGTAAGGCTCGGCAGGACGTTCGGCCTTACCTCGGCTGGGAGACCAAGCTTCCTAAGCCTAGTAGGAGAGTGAGGCAAAAGGACTGGCCCGGAGCACATGTGTAAAGCTCGGCCGGACGTTCGACGTTACCTCGGCAGGGAGACCAAGCCTCTTAAGCCTACTAGGAGTCACGCGAAGGGACTTGGCCCAAGTTCGAGTGTAAGGCTCGGCAGAACGTTCAACCTTACCTCGGCAGGGAGACTGAGCTTCCTAAGCCTAATAGGAGAATCAGGCGAGGGGACTTGGACGGAGTTCAAATGTAAGGCTCGGCAGGATGTTCGACCTTACCTCGGCAGTGAGACAAAGCTTCCTAAGCCTAGCAGGAGAGTCAGGCGAGGGGACTTGGCCGGAGTTCGAGTGTAAGGCTCGGCAGGACGTTCGACCTTACCTCGGCAGGGAGACCAAGCTTCCTAAGCCTAGTAGGAGTGTGAGGCAAAAGGACTGGCCCGGAGCGCATGTGTAAGGCTCGGCCGGACGTTCGACCATACCTCGGCAGGGAGACCAAGATTCTTAAGCCTACTAGGAGTCACGCGAAGGGACTTGGCCCAAATTCGAGTGTAAGGCTCGGCAGAACGTTCGACCTTACCTCGGCAGGGAGACCATGCTTCCTAAGTCTAGTAGGAGAATCAGGCGAGGGGACTTGGACGGAGTTCAAATATAAGGCTCGGCAGGATGTTCGACCTTACCTCGGCAGCGAGACCAAGCTTCCTAAGCCTAGTAGGAGAGTCAGGCGAGGGGACTTGGCCGGAGTTCGAGTGTAAGGCTCGGCAGGATGTTCGGCCTTACCTCGGCAAGGAGACCAAGCTTCCTAAGCCTATTAGGAGAGTCAGGCGAAGGAACTTGGCCGGGGTTCGAGTGTAAGGCTCGGCAGGACGTTCGACCTTACCTCGGCAGGGAGACCAAACTTCCGAAGCCTAGTAGGAGAGTCAGGCAAGTGGACTTGGCCGGAGCTCATGTGTAAGGCTCGGCAGGACGTTCGACCTTACCTCGGCAGGGAGACAAAGTTTCCTAAGCCGAGTAGGAGTCAGGCGAAGGGACTTGGCCGGGGTTCGAGTGTAAGGCTCGGCAGGACGTTCGGCCTTACCTCGGCAGGGAGACCAAGCTTCCTAAGCCTAGTAGGAGAGTCAGGCGAAGGGACTTGGCCAGAGTTCGAGTGTAAGGCTCGGCAGGAAGTTTGACCTTACCTCGGTATGGAGACCAAGCTTCCTAAGCCTAATAGGATAGTCAGGTGAGGGGACTTGGCCGGAGTTCAAGTGTAAGTCTTGGAAAGACTTTTGACCTTACCTTGGCCGGGAGACCAAGCTTCCTAAGCCTAGTAGGATAGTCAGGCAAGGGGACTTGGCCGGAGCTCATGTGTAAGGCTCGGCAGGACGTTCGACCTTACCTCGGCAGGGAGACCAAGCTTCCTAAGCCGAGTAGGAGTCAGGTGAGGGGACTTGGCCGGGGTTCGAGTGTAAGGTTCGGCAGGACGTTCGGCCTTACCTCGGCAGGGAGAACAAGCTTCCTAAGCCTAATAGGATAGTCAGGCGAGGTGATTTGGCCGGAGTTCGAGTGTAAGTCTTGGCAATACATTTGACCTCACCTCGGCAGGGAGACCAAGCTTCCTAAGCCTAGTAGGAATCACGCGAAGGGACTTGTCCCGAGTTCGAGTGTAAGGCTCGGCAGGAAGTTTGACCTTACCTCGGTATGGAGACCAAGCTTCCTAAGCCTAATAGGATAGTCAGGTGAGGGGACTTGGCCGGAGTTCAAGTGTAAGTCTTGGAAAGACTTTTGACCTTACCTTGGCCGGGAGACCAAGCTTCCTAAGCCTAGTAGGATAGTCAGGCAAGGGGACTTGGCCGGAGCTCATGTGTAAGGCTCGGCAGGACGTTCGACCTTACCTCGGCAGGGAGACCAAGCTTCCTAAGCCGAGTAGGAGTCAGGCGAGGGGACTTGGCCGGGGTTCGAGTGTAAGGTTCGGCAGGACGTTCGGCCTTACCTCGGCAGGGAGAACAAGCTTCCTAAGCCTAATAGGATAGTCAGGCGAGGTGATTTGGCCGGAGTTCGAGTGTAAGTCTTGGCAATACATTTGACCTTACCTCGGCAGGGAGACCAAGCTTCCTAAGCCTAGTAGGAATCACGCGAAGGGACTTGGCCCGAGTTCGAGTGTAAGGCTCAGCAGAGTGTTCGACCTTACCTCAGCAGGGAGACCAAGCTTCCTAAGCCGAGTAGGAGTCAGGCGAAAGGACTTGGCCGGGGTTCGAGTGTAAGGCTCGGCAGGACGTTTGGCCTTACCTCGGCAGGGAGACCAAGCTTCCTAAGCCTAGTAGGATTATCAGGCAAAAGAACTTGGCCGGAGCTCATGTGTAAGGCTCGGCCGGACGTTCGACCTTATCTCGGCAGGGAGACCAAGCTTCCTAAGCCGAGTAGGAGTCACGCGAAGGGAGTTGGCCCGAGTTCGAGTGTAAGGCTCGGCAGAACGTTCGACCTTACCTCGGCAGGGACACTGAGCTTCCTAAGCCTAGCAGGAGAGTCAGGCTAGGGGACTTCGTCGGAGGTCGAGTGTAAAGCTCGGCAGAAGGTTCGACCTTACCTCGGCAGGGAGACCAAGCTTCCTAAGCCTAATAGGATAGTCAGGTGAGGGGACTTGGCCAGAGTTCGAGTGTAAGTAGTGGCAAGATGTTTGACCTCACCTCGGCAGGGATACCAAGCTTCCTAAGCCGTGTAGGAGTCAGGCGAAGGGACTTGGCCGGGGTTCGAGTGTAAGGCTCGGCAGGACGTTCGGCCTTACCTCGGCAGGGAGACCAAGCTTCCTAAGCCAAATAGGAAAGTCAGGCGGAGGGACTTTGCCCGAGTTCGAGTGTAAGGCTCGGCAGACTGTTCGACCTTACCTCGGCAGGGAGACCAAGCTTCCTAAGCCGAGTAGGAGTCAGGAGAAGGGACTTGGCCGGAGTTCGAGTGTAACGCTCGGCAGGACATTCGACCTTACCTCGGCAGGGAGACCAAGCTTCCTAAGCCTAGTAGGAGAGTCAGGCGAAAGGGACTTGGCTGGAGTTCGAGTGTAAGGCTCGGCAGGAAGTTTGACATTTCCTCGGTATGGAGACCAAGCTTCCTAAGCCGAGTAGGAGTCAGGCGAAGGGACTTGGCCGGGGTTCGAGTGTAAGGCTCGGCAGGACGTTCGGCCTTACCTCGGCTGGGAGACCAAGCTTCCTAAGCCTAGTAGGAGAGTCAGGCTAGGGGACTTCTTCGGAGGTCGAGTGTAACGCTCGGCAGGACATTCGACCTTACCTCGGCAGGGAGACCAAGCTTCCTAAGCCTAGTAGGAGAGTCAGGCGAAAGGGACTTGGCTGGAGTTCGAGTGTAAGGCTCGGCAGGAAGTTTGACATTTCCTCGGTATGGAGACCAAGCTTCCTAAGCCGAGTAGGAGTCAGGCGAAGGGACTTGGCCGGGGTTCGAGTGTAAGGCTCGGCAGGACGTTCGGCCTTACCTCGGCAGGGAGACCAAGCTTCCTAAGCCTAATAGGATAGTCAGGTGAGGGGACTTGGCCAGAGTTCGAGTGTAAGTATTGGCAAGATGTTTGACCTCACCTCGGCAGGGATACCAAGCTTCCTAAGCCGTGTAGGAGTCAGGCGAAGGGACTTGGCCGGGGTTCGAGTGTAAGGCTCGGCAGGACGTTCGGCCTTACCTCGGCAGGGAGACCAAGCTTCCTAAGCCAAATAGGAAAGTCAGGCGGAGGGACGTTGCCCGAGTTCGAGTGTAAGGCTCGGCAGACTCTTCGACCTTACCTCGGCAGGGAGACCAAGCTTCCTAAGCCGAGTAGGAGTCAGGAGAAGGGACTTGGCCGGAGTTCGAGTGTAACGCTCGGCAGGACATTCGACCTTACCTCGGCAGGGAGACCAAGCTTCCTAAGCCTAGTAGGAGAGTCAGGCGAAAGGGACTTGGCTGGAGTTCGAGTGTAAGGCTCGGCAGGAAGTTTGACATTTCCTCGGTATGGAGACCAAGCTTCCTAAGCCGAGTAGGAGTCAGGCGAAGGGACTTGGCCGGGGTTCGAGTGTAAGGCTCGGCAGGACGTTCGGCCTTACCTCGGCTGGGAGACCAAGCTTCCTAAGCCTAGTAGGAGAGTGAGGCAAAAGGACTGGCCCGGAGCACATGTGTAAAGCTCGGCCGGACGTTCGACGTTACCTCGGCAGGGAGACCAAGCCTCTTAAGCCTACTAGGAGTCACGCGAAGGGACTTGGCCCAAGTTCGAGTGTAAGGCTCGGCAGAACGTTCAACCTTACCTCGGCAGGGAGACTGAGCTTCCTAAGCCTAATAGGAGAATCAGGCGAGGGGACTTGGACGGAGTTCAAATGTAAGGCTCGGCAGGATGTTCGACCTTACCTCGGCAGTGAGACAAAGCTTCCTAAGCCTAGCAGGAGAGTCAGGCGAGGGGACTTGGCCGGAGTTCGAGTGTAAGGCTCGGCAGGACGTTCGACCTTACCTCGGCAGGGAGACCAAGCTTCCTAAGCCTAGTAGGAGTGTGAGGCAAAAGGACTGGCCCGGAGCGCATGTGTAAGGCTCGGCCGGACGTTCGACCATACCTCGGCAGGGAGACCAAGATTCTTAAGCCTACTAGGAGTCACGCGAAGGGACTTGGCCCAAATTCGAGTGTAAGGCTCGGCAGAACGTTCGACCTTACCTCGGCAGGGAGACCATGCTTCCTAAGTCTAGTAGGAGAATCAGGCGAGGGGACTTGGACGGAGTTCAAATATAAGGCTCGGCAGGATGTTCGACCTTACCTCGGCAGCGAGACCAAGCTTCCTAAGCCTAGTAGGAGAGTCAGGCGAAGGGACTTGGCCAGAGTTCGAGTGTAAGGCTCGGCAGGATGTTCGGCCTTACCTCGGCAAGGAGACCAAGCTTCCTAAGCCTATTAGGAGAGTCAGGCGAAGGAACTTGGCCGGGGTTCGAGTGTAAGGCTCGGCAGGACGTTCGACCTTACCTCGGCAGGGAGACCAAACTTCCGAAGCCTAGTAGGAGAGTCAGGCAAGTGGACTTGGCCGGAGCTCATGTGTAAGGCTCGGCAGGACGTTCGACCTTACCTCGGCAGGGAGACAAAGTTTCCTAAGCCGAGTAGGAGTCAGGCGAAGGGACTTGGCCGGGGTTCGAGGGTAAGGCTCGGCAGGACGTTCGGCCTTACCTCGGCAGGGAGACCAAGCTTCCTAAGCCTAGTAGGAGAGTCAGGAGAAGGAACTTGGACGGGGTTCGAGTGTAAGGCTCGGCAGAACGTTCGACCTTACCTCGGCAGGGAGACCAAGCTTCCTAAGCCTAGTAGGAAAGTCAGGCAAGTGGACTTGGCCGGAGCTCATGTGTAAGGCTCGGCATGACCTTCGACCTTACCTCGGCAGGGAGACCAAGCTTCCTAAGCCGAGTAGGAGTCAGGCGAAGGGACTTGGCCGGGGTTCGAGTGTAAGGCTCGGCAGGACGTTCGGCCTTACCTCGGCAGGGAGACCAAGCTTCCTAAGCCTAGTAGGAGAGTCAGGCGAAGGGACTTGGCCAGAGTTCGAGTGTAAGGCTCGGCAGGAAGTTTGACCTTACCTCGGTATGGAGACCAAGCTTCCTAAGCCTAATAGGATAGTCAGGTGAGGGGACTTGGCCGGAGTTCAAGTGTAAGTCTTGGAAAGACTTTTGACCTTACCTCGGCAGGGAGAACAAGCTTCCTAAGCCTAATAGGATAGTCAGGCGAGGTGATTTGGCCGGAGTTCGAGTGTAAGTCTTGGCAATACATTTGACCTTACCTCGGCAGGGAGACCAAGCTTCCTAAGCCTAGTAGGAATCACGCGAAGGGACTTGGCCCGAGTTCGAGTGTAAGGCTCAGCAGAGTGTTCGACCTTACCTCAGCAGGGAGACCAAGCTTCCTAAGCCGAGTAGGAGTCAGGCGAAAGGACTTGGCCGGGGTTCGAGTGTAAGGCTCGGCAGGACGTTCGGCCTTACCTCGGCAGGGAGACCAAGCTTCCTAAGCCTAGTAGGAGTCAGGCGAAGGGACTTGGCCAGAGTTCGAGTGTAAGGCTCGGCAGGACGTTTGACCTTACCTCGGCAGGGAGACCAAGCTTCCTAAGCCAAATAGGAAAGTCAGGCGGAGGGACTTTGCCCGAGTTCGAGTGTAAGGCTCGGCAGAATGTTCGACCTTACCTCGGCAGGGAGACCAAGCTTCCTAAGCCGAGTAGGAGTCAGGAGAAGGGACTTGGCCGGAGTTCGAGTGTAACGCTCGGCAGGACATTCGACCTTACCTCGGCAGGGAGACCAAGCTTCCTAAGCCTAGTAGGAGAGTCAGGCGAAAGGGACTTGGCTGGAGTTCGAGTGTAAGGCTCGGCAGGAAGTTTGACATTTCCTCGGTATGGAGACCAAGCTTCCTAAGCCGAGTAGGAGTCAGGCGAAGGGACTTGGCCGGGGTTCGAGTGTAAGGCTCGGCAGGACGTTCGGCCTTACCTCGGCTGGGAGACCAAGCTTCCTAAGCCTAGTAGGAGAGTCAGGCTAGGGGACTTCTTCGGAGGTCGAGTGTAAAGCTCGGCAGAACGTTCGACCTTACCTCGGCAGGGAGACCAAGCTTCCTAAGCCTAATAGGATAGTCAGGTGAGGGGACTTGGCCAGAGTTCGAGTGTAAGTATTGGCAAGATGTTTGACCTCACCTCGGCAGGGATACCAAGCTTCCTAAGCCGTGTAGGAGTCAGGCGAAGGGACTTGGCCGGGGTTCGAGTGTAAGGCTCGGCAGGACGTTCGGCCTTACCTCGGCAGGGAGACCAAGCTTCCTAAGCCAAATAGGAAAGTCAGGCGGAGGGACGTTGCCCGAGTTCGAGTGTAAGGCTCGGCAGACTCTTCGACCTTACCTCGGCAGGGAGACCAAGCTTCCTAAGCCGAGTAGGAGTCAGGAGAAGTGACTTGGCCGGAGTTCGAGTGTAACGCTCGGCAGGACATTCGACTATACCTCGGCAGGGAGACCAAGCTTCCTAAGCCTAGTAGGAGAGTCAGGCGAAAGGGACTTGGCTGGAGTTCGAGTGTAAGGCTCGGCAGGAAGTTTGACATTTCCTCGGTATGGAGACCAAGCTTCCTAAGCCGAGTAGGAGTCAGGCGAAGGGACTTGGCCGGGGTTCGAGTGTAAGGCTCGGCAGGACGTTCGGCCTTACCTCGGCTGGGAGACCAAGCTTCCTAAGCCTAGTAGGAGAGTGAGGCAAAAGGACTGGCCCGGAGCACATGTGTAAAGCTCGGCCGGACGTTCGACGTTACCTCGGCAGGGAGACCAAGCCTCTTAAGCCTACTAGGAGTCACGCGAAGGGACTTGGCCCAAGTTCGAGTGTAAGGCTCGGCAGAACGTTCAACCTTACCTCGGCAGGGAGACTGAGCTTCCTAAGCCTAATAGGAGAATCAGGCGAGGGGACTTGGACGGAGTTCAAATGTAAGGCTCGGCAGGATGTTCGACCTTACCTCGGCAGTGAGACAAAGCTTCCTAAGCCTAGCAGGAGAGTCAGGCGAGGGGACTTGGCCGGAGTTCGAGTGTAAGGCTCGGCAGGACGTTCGACCTTACCTCGGCAGGGAGACCAAGCTTCCTAAGCCTAGTAGGAGTGTGAGGCAAAAGGACTGGCCCGGAGCGCATGTGTAAGGCTCGGCCGGACGTTCGACCATACCTCGGCAGGGAGACCAAGATTCTTAAGCCTACTAGGAGTCACGCGAAGGGACTTGGCCCAAATTCGAGTGTAAGGCTCGGCAGAACGTTCGACCTTACCTCGGCAGGGAGACCATGCTTCCTAAGTCTAGTAGGAGAATCAGGCGAGGGGACTTGGACGGAGTACAAATATAAGGCTCGGCAGGATGTTCGACCTTACCTCGGCAGCGAGACCAAGCTTCCTAAGCCTAGTAGGAGAGTCAGGCGAGGGGACTTGGCCGGAGTTCGAGTGTAAGGCTCGGCAGGATGTTCGGCCTTACCTCGGCAAGGAGACCAAGCTTCCTAAGCCTATTAGGAGAGTCAGGCGAAGGAACTTGGCCGGGGTTCGAGTGTAAGGCTCGGCAGGACGTTCGACCTTACCTCGGCAGGGAGACCAAACTTCCGAAGCCTAGTAGGAGAGTCAGGCAAGTGGACTTGGCCGGAGCTCATGTGTAAGGCTCGGCAGGACGTTCGACCTTACCTCGGCAGGGAGACAAAGTTTCCTAAGCCGAGTAGGAGTCAGGCGAAGGGACTTGGCCGGGGTTCGAGTGTAAGGCTCGGCAGGACGTTCGGCCTTACCTCGGCAGGGAGACCAAGCTTCCTAAGCCTAGTAGGAGAGTCAGGCGAAGGGACTTGGCCAGAGTTCGAGTGTAAGGCTCGGCAGGAAGTTTGACCTTACCTCGGTATGGAGACCAAGCTTCCTAAGCCTAATAGGATAGTCAGGTGAGGGGACTTGGCCGGAGTTCAAGTGTAAGTCTTGGAAAGGCTTTTGACCTTACCTTGGCCGGGAGACCAAGCTTCCTAAGCCTAGTAGGATAGTCAGGCAAGGGGACTTGGCCGGAGCTCATGTGTAAGGCTCGGCAGGACGTTCGACCTTACCTCGGCAGGGAGACCAAGCTTCCTAAGCCGAGTAGGAGTCAGGTGAGGGGACTTGGCCGGGGTTCGAGTGTAAGGTTCGGCAGGACGTTCGGCCTTACCTCGGCAGGGAGAACAAGCTTCCTAAGCCTAATAGGATAGTCAGGCGAGGTGATTTGGCCGGAGTTCGAGTGTAAGTCTTGGCAATACATTTGACCTCACCTCGGCAGGGAGACCAAGCTTCCTAAGCCTAGTAGGAATCACGCGAAGGGACTTGTCCCGAGTTCGAGTGTAAGGCTCGGCAGGAAGTTTGACCTTACCTCGGTATGGAGACCAAGCTTCCTAAGCCTAATAGGATAGTCAGGTGAGGGGACTTGGCCGGAGTTCAAGTGTAAGTCTTGGAAATTTTTTTGACCTTACCTTGGCCGGGAGACCAAGCTTCCTAAGCCTAGTAGGATAGTCAGGCATGGGGACTTGGCCGGAGCTCATGTGTAAGGCTCGGCAGGACGTTCGACCTTACCTCGGCAGGGAGACCAAGCTTCCTAAGCCGAGTAGGAGTCAGGCGAGGGGACTTGGCCGGGGTTCGAGTGTAAGGTTCGGCAGGACGTTCGGCCTTACCTCGGCAGGGAGAACAAGCTTCCTAAGCCTAATAGGATAGTCAGGCGAGGTGATTTGGCCGGAGTTCGAGTGTAAGTCTTGGCAATACATTTGACCTTACCTCGGCAGGGAGACCAAGCTTCCTAAGCCTAGTAGGAATCACGCGAAGGGACTTGGCCCGAGTTCGAGTGTAAGGCTCAGCAGAGTGTTCGACCTTACCTCAGCAGGGAGACCAAGCTTCCTAAGCCGAGTAGGAGTCAGGCGAAAGGACTTGGCCGGGGTTCGAGTGTAAGGCTCGGCAGGACGTTCGGCCTTACCTCGGCAGGGAGACCAAGCTTCCTAAGCCTAGTAGGAGAGTCAGGCGAAGGGACTTGGCCAGAGTTCGAGTGTAAGGCTCGGCAGGACGTTTGACCTTACCTCGGCAGGGAGACCAAGCTTCCTAAGCCTAGTAGGATTATCAGGCAAAAGAACTTGGCCGGAGCTCATGTGTAAGGCTCGGCCGGACGTTCGACCTTATCTCGGCAGGGAGACCAAGCTTCCTAAGCCGAGTAGGAGTCACGCGAAGGGAGTTGGCCCGAGTTCGAGTGTAAGGCTCGGCAGAACGTTCGACCTTACCTCGGCAGGGACACTGAGCTTCCTAAGCCTAGCAGGAGAGTCAGGCTAGGGGACTTCGTCGGAGGTCGAGTGTAAAGCTCGGCAGAAGGTTCGACCTTACCTCGGCAGGGAGACCAAGCTTCCTAAGCCTAATAGGATAGTCAGGTGAGGGGACTTGGCCAGAGTTCGAGTGTAAGTAGTGGCAAGATGTTTGACCTCACCTCGGCAGGGATACCAAGCTTCCTAAGCCTAGTAGGAGTCAGGCGAAGGGACTTGGCCAGAGTTCGAGTGTAAGGCTCGGCAGGACGTTCGGCCTTACCTCGGCAGGGAGACCAAGCTTCCTAAGCCAAATAGGAAAGTCAGGCGGAGGGACTTTGCCCGAGTTCGAGTGTAAGGCTCGGCAGACTGTTCGACCTTACCTCGGCAGGGAGACCAAGCTTCCTAAGCCGAGTAGGAGTCAGGAGAAGGGACTTGGCCGGAGTTCGAGTGTAACGCTCGGCAGGACATTCGACCTTACCTCGGCAGGGAGACCAAGCTTCCTAAGCCTAGTAGGAGAGTCAGGCGAAAGGGACTTGGCTGGAGTTCGAGTGTAAGGCTCGGCAGGAAGTTTGACATTTCCTCGGTATGGAGACCAAGCTTCCTAAGCCGAGTAGGAGTCAGGCGAAGGGACTTGGCCGGGGTTCGAGTGTAAGGCTCGGCAGGACGTTCGGCCTTACCTCGGCTGGGAGACCAAGCTTCCTAAGCCTAGTAGGAGAGTCAGGCTAGGGGACTTCTTCGGAGGTCGAGTGTAAAGCTCGGCAGAACGTTCGACCTTACCTCGGCAGGGAGACCAAGCTTCCTAAGCCTAATAGGATAGTCAGGTGAGGGGACTTGGCCAGAGTTCGAGTGTAAGTATTGGCAAGATGTTTGACCTCACCTCGGCAGGGATACCAAGCTTCCTAAGCCGTGTAGGAGTCAGGCGAAGGGACTTGGCCGGGGTTCGAGTGTAAGGCTCGGCAGGACGTTCGGCCTTACCTCGGCAGGGAGACCAAGCTTCCTAAGCCAAATAGGAAAGTCAGGCGGAGGGACGTTGCCCGAGTTCGAGTGTAAGGCTCGGCAGACTCTTCGACCTTACCTCGGCAGGGAGACCAAGCTTCCTAAGCCGAGTAGGAGTCAGGAGAAGGGACTTGGCCGGAGTTCGAGTGTAACGCTCGGCAGGACATTCGACCTTACCTCGGCAGGGAGACCAAGCTTCCTAAGCCTAGTAGGAGAGTCAGGCGAAAGGGACTTGGCTGGAGTTCGAGTGTAAGGCTCGGCAGGAAGTTTGACATTTCCTCGGTATGGAGACCAAGCTTCCTAAGCCGAGTAGGAGTCAGGCGAAGGGACTTGGCCGGGGTTCGAGTGTAAGGCTCGGCAGGACGTTCGGCCTTACCTCGGCTGGGAGACCAAGCTTCCTAAGCCTAGTAGGAGAGTGAGGCAAAAGGACTGGCCCGGAGCACATGTGTATAGCTCGGCCGGACGTTCGACGTTACCTCGGCAGGGAGACCAAGCCTCTTAAGCCTACTAGGAGTCACGCGAAGGGACTTGGCCCAAGTTCGAGTGTAAGGCTCGGCAGAACGTTCAACCTTACCTCGGCAGGGAGACTGAGCTTCCTAAGCCTAATAGGAGAATCAGGCGAGGGGACTTGGACGGAGTTCAAATGTAAGGCTCGGCAGGATGTTCGACCTTACCTCGGCAGTGAGACAAAGCTTCCTAAGCCTAGCAGGAGAGTCAGGCGAGGGGACTTGGCCGGAGTTCGAGTGTAAGGCTCGGCAGGACGTTCGACCTTACCTCGGCAGGGAGACCAAGCTTCCTAAGCCTAGTAGGAGTGTGAGGCAAAAGGACTGGCCCGGAGCGCATGTGTAAGGCTCGGCCGGACGTTCGACCATACCTCGGCAGGGAGACCAAGATTCTTAAGCCTACTAGGAGTCACGCGAAGGGACTTGGCCCAAATTCGAGTGTAAGGCTCAGCAGAACGTTCGACCTTACCTCGGCAGGGAGACCATGCTTCCTAAGTCTAGTAGGAGAATCAGGCGAGGGGACTTGGACGGAGTTCAAATATAAGGCTCGGCAGGATGTTCGACCTTACCTCGGCAGCGAGACCAAGCTTCCTAAGCCTAGTAGGAGAGTCAGGCGAGGGGACTTGGCCGGAGTTCGAGTGTAAGGCTCGGCAGGATGTTCGGCCTTACCTCGGCAAGGAGACCAAGCTTCCTAAGCCTATTAGGAGAGTCAGGCGAAGGAACTTGGCCGGGGTTCGAGTGTAAGGCTCGGCAGGACGTTCGACCTTACCTCGGCAGGGAGACCAAACTTCCGAAGCCTAGTAGGAGAGTCAGGCAAGTGGACTTGGCCGGAGCTCATGTGTAAGGCTCGGCAGGACGTTCGACCTTACCTCGGCAGGGAGACAAAGTTTCCTAAGCCGAGTAGGAGTCAGGCGAAGGGACTTGGCCGGGGTTCGAGGGTAAGGCTCGGCAGGACGTTCGGCCTTACCTCGGCAGGGAGACCAAGCTTCCTAAGCCTAGTAGGAGAGTCAGGAGAAGGAACTTGGACGGGGTTCGAGTGTAAGGCTCGGCAGAACGTTCGACCTTACCTCGGCAGGGAGACCAAGCTTCCTAAGCCTAGTAGGAAAGTCAGGCAAGTGGACTTGGCCGGAGCTCATGTGTAAGGCTCGGCATGACCTTCGACCTTACCTCGGCAGGGAGACCAAGCTTCCTAAGCCGAGTAGGAGTCAGGCGAAGGGACTTGGCCGGGGTTCGAGTGTAAGGCTCGGCAGGACGTTCGGCCTTACCTCGGCAGGGAGACCAAGCTTCCTAAGCCTAGTAGGAGAGTCAGGCGAAGGGACTTGGCCAGAGTTCGAGTGTAAGGCTCGGCAGGAAGTTTGACCTTACCTCGGTATGGAGACCAAGCTTCCTAAGCCTAATAGGATAGTCAGGTGAGGGGACTTGGCCGGAGTTCAAGTGTATGTCTTGGAAAGACTTTTGACCTTACCTCGGCAGGGAGACCAAGCTTCCTAAGCCTAATAGGATAGTCAGGCGAGGTGATTTGGCCGGAGTTCGAGTGTAAGTCTTGGCAATACATTTGACCTTACCTCGGCAGGGAGACCAAGCTTCCTAAGCCTAGTAGGAATCACGCGAAGGGACTTGGCCCGAGTTCGAGTGTAAGGCTCAGCAGAGTGTTCGACCTTACCTCAGCAGGGAGACCAAGCTTCCTAAGCCGAGTAGGAGTCAGGCAAAAGGACTTGGCCGGGGTTCGAGTGTAAGGCTCGGCAGGACGTTCGGCCTTACCTCGGCAGGGAGACCAAGCTTCCTAAGCCTAGTAGGAGTCAGGCGAAGGGACTTGGCCAGAGTTCGAGTGTAAGGCTCGGCAGGACGTTTGACCTTACCTCGGCAGGGAGACCAAGCTTCCTAAGCCTAGTAGGATTATCAGGCAAAAGAACTTGGCCGGAGCTCATGTGTAAGGCTCGGCCGGACGTTCGACCTTATCTCGGCAGGGAGACCAAGCTTCCTAAGCCGAGTAGGAGTCACGCGAAGGGAGTTGGCCCGAGTTCGAGTGTAAGGCTCGGCAGAACGTTCGACCTTACCTCGGCAGGGACACTGAGCTTCCTAAGCCTAATAGGATAGTCAGGTGAGGGGACTTGGCCAGAGTTCGAGTGTAAGTATTGGCAAGATGTTTGACCTCACCTCGGCAGGGATACCAAGCTTCCTAAGCCGTGTAGGAGTCAGGCGAAGGGACTTGGCCGGGGTTCGAGTGTAAGGCTCGGCAGGACGTTCGGCCTTACCTCGGCAGGGAGACCAAGCTTCCTAAGCCAAATAGGAAAGTCAGGCGGAGGGACTTTGCCCGAGTTCGAGTGTAAGGCTCGGCAGACTGTTCGACCTTACCTCGGCAGGGAGACCAAGCTTCCTAAGCCGAGTAGGAGTCAGGAGAAGGGACTTTGCCGGAGTTCGAGTGTAACGCTCGGCAGGACATTCGACCTTACCTCGGCAGGGAGACCAAGCTTCCTAAGCCTAGTAGGAGAGTCAGGCGAAAGGGACTTGGCTGGAGTTCGAGTGTAAGGCTCGGCAGGAAGTTTGACATTTCCTCGGTATGGAGACCAAGCTTCCTAAGCCGAGTAGGAGTCAGGCGAAGGGACTTGGCCGGGGTTCGAGTGTAAGGCTCGGCAGGACGTTCGGCCTTACCTCGGCTGGGAGACCAAGCTTCCTAAGCCTAGTAGGAGAGTCAGGCTAGGGGACTTCTTCGGAGGTCGAGTGTAAAGCTCGGCAGAACGTTCGACCTTACCTCGGCAGGGAGACCAAGCTTCCTAAGCCTAATAGGATAGTCAGGTGAGGGGACTTGGCCAGAGTTCGAGTGTAAGTATTGGCAAGATGTTTGACCTCACCTCGGCAGGGATACCAAGCTTCCTAAGCCGTGTAGGAGTCAGGCGAAGGGACTTGGCCGGGGTTCGAGTGTAAGGCTCGGCAGGACGTTCGGCCTTACCTCGGCAGGGAGACCAAGCTTCCTAAGCCAAATAGGAAAGTCAGGCGGAGGGACGTTGCCCGAGTTCGAGTGTAAGGCTCGGCAGACTGTTCGACCTTACCTCGGCAGGGAGACCAAGCTTCCTAAGCCGAGTAGGAGTCAGGAGAAGGGACTTGGCCGGAGTTCGAGTGTAACGCTCGGCAGGACATTCGACCTTACCTCGGCAGGGAGACCAAGCTTCCTAAGCCTAGTAGGAGAGTCAGGCGAAAGGGACTTGGCTGGAGTTCGAGTGTAAGGCTCGGCAGGAAGTTTGACATTTCCTCGGTATGGAGACCAAGCTTCCTAAGCCGAGTAGGAGTCAGGCGAAGGGACTTGGCCGGGGTTCGAGTGTAAGGCTCGGCAGGACGTTCGGCCTTACCTCGGCTGGGAGACCAAGCTTCCTAAGCCTAGTAGGAGAGTGAGGCAAAAGGACTGGCCCGGAGCACATGTGTAAAGCTCGGCCGGACGTTCGACGTTACCTCGGCAGGGAGACCAAGCCTCTTAAGCCTACTAGGAGTCACGCGAAGGGACTTGGCCCAAGTTCGAGTGTAAGGCTCGGCAGAACGTTCAACCTTACCTCGGCAGGCAGACTGAGCTTCCTAAGTCTAATAGGAGAATCAGGCGAGGGGACTTGGACGGAGTTCAAATGTAAGGCTCGGCAGGATGTTCGACCTTACCTCGGCAGTGAGACAAAGCTTCCTAAGCCTAGCAGGAGAGTCAGGCGAGGGGACTTGGCCGGAGTTCGAGTGTAAGGCTCGGCAGGACGTTCGGCCTTACCTCGGCAAGGAGACCAAGCTTCCTAAGCCTAGTAGTAGAGTCAGGCGAAGGGACTTGGCCAGAGTTCGAGTGTAAGGCTCGGCAGGACGTTTGACCTTACCTCGGCAGGGAGACCAAGCTTCCTAAGCCTAGTAGGAGTCAGGCGAGGGGACTTGTCCAGGGTCCGAGTGTAAGGCTCGGCAGGACATACGAACTTACCTCGGCAGGGAGACCAAGCTTCCTAACCCTAGTAGGAGAGTCAGGCGAGGGGACTTGGTCGGAGTTCGAGTGTAAAGCTCGGCAGGACGTTCGACCTTACCTCGGCAGGGAGACCAAGCTTCCTAAGTCTAGTAGGACAGTCAGGCTTGGGGACTTGGCCGCAGTTTTAGTGTAAATAATGGCAGGACGTTCCACCTTACCTCGACAGGGAGAACAAGCTTCCTAAGCCTAGTAGAAAAGTCAGGCAAAGGGACCTGGCCAGAGTTCGAGTGTAAGGCTCGGCAGGACGTTCGGCCTTACCTCGGCAGGGAGACCAAGCTTCCTAAGCCTAGTAAGAGTATCAGGCTAAAGAACTTGGCCGGAGCTCATGTGTAAGGCTCGGCCGGACGTTCGACCTTACCTCGGCAGGGAGACCAAGCTTCCTAAGCCGAGTAGGAGTCACGCGAAGGGACTTGGCCCGAGTTCGAGTGTAAGGCTCGGCAGAACGTTCGACCTTACCTCGGCAGGGAGACTGAGCTTCCTAAGCCTAGCAGGAGAGTCAGGCGAGGGGACTTTTCCAGGGTCCGACTGTAAGGCTCGGCAGGACATACGAACTTACCTCGGCAGGGAGACCAAGCTTCCTAAGCCGAGTGGGAGTCAGGCGAAGGGACTTGGCCGGAGTTCGAGTGTAAGGCTCGGCAGGATGTTCGACCTTACCTCGGCAAGGAGACCAAGCTTCCTAAGCCTAGTAGGAGAGTCAGGCGAAGGGACTTGGCCAGAGTTCGAGTGTAAGGCTCGGCAGGAAGTTTGACCTTACCTCGGCAGGGAGACCAAGCTTCCTAAGCATAATAGGAGTCACGCAAAGGGACTTGGCCCGAGTTCAAGTGTAAGGCTCGGCAGAACGTTCGAGCTTACCTCGGCAGGGAGACCAAGCTTCTTAAGCCGAGTAGGAGTCAGGCGAAGGGACTTAGCCGGGGTTCGAGTGTAAGGTTCGACAGGACGTTCGAACTTACCTCGGCAGGGAGACTGAGCTTCCTAAGCCTAATAGGAGTCTGGTGAGGGGACTTGGCCGAAGTTTGAGTGTAAAGCTTGGCAGGACGTTCGACCTTACCTCGGCAGGGAGACCAAGCTTCCTAAGCCGCGTAGGAGTCAGGCGAAGGGACTTGGCCCGAGTTCGAGTGTAGGGCTCGGCAGGACGTTCGGCCTTACCTCGGCAGGGAGACCAAGCTTCCTAAGCCTAGTAGGAGAGTCAGCCGAAGGGACTTGGCCAGAGTTCAAGTGTAAGGCTCGGCAGGACGTTTGAACTTACCTCAGCAGGGAGACCAAGCTTCCTAAGCCTAGTAGGAGAGTGAGGCAAAAGGACTGGCCCGGAGCACATATGTAAGGCTCGGCCGGACGTTCGACCTTACCTCGGCAGGGAGACCAAGCCTCTTAAGCCTACTAGGAGTCACGCGAAGGGACTTGGCCCAAGTTCGAGTGTAAGGCTCGGCAGAACGTTCGAGCTTACCTCGGCAGGGAGACTGAGCTTCCTAAGCCTAATAGGAGAATCAGGCGAGGGGACTTGGACGGAGTTCAAATGTAAGGCTCGGCAGGATGTTCGACCTTACCTCAGCAGCGAGACAAAGCTTCCTAAGCCTAGCAGGAGAGTCAGGCGAGGGGACTTGGCCGGAGTTCGAGTGTAAGGCTCGGTAGGATGTTCGGCCTTACCTCGGCAAGGAGACCAAGCTTCCTAAGCCTAGTAGGAGAGTCAGGCGAAGGAACTTGGCTGGGGTTCGAGTGTAAGGCTCGGCAGAACATTCGACCTTACCTCGGCAGGGAGACCAAGCTTCCTAAGCCTAATAGGAGTATCAGGCAAAAGAACTTGGCCGGAGCTCATGTGTAAGGCTCGGCCGGACGTTCGACCTTACCTCGGCAGGGAGACCAAGCTTCCTAAGCCTAGTAGTAGTCACGCGAAGGGACTTGGCCCGAGTTCGAGTGTAAGGCTCGGCAGGACGTTCGACCTTACCTCGGCAGGGAGACCAAGCTTCCTAAGTCTAGTAGGACAGTCAGGCGAGGGGACTTGGCCACAGTTTTAGTGTAAATAATGGCAGGACGTTCCACCTTACCTCGGCAGGGAGACCAAGCTTCCTAAGCCTAATAGGACAGTCAGGCGAGGGGATTTGGCCAGAGTTCGAGTGTAAGTCTTGGCAAGATGTTTGACCTCACCTCGGCAGGGATACCAAGCTTCCTAAGCCTAGTAGGAGTATCAGGCAAAAGAACTTGGCCGGAGCTCATGTGTAAGGCTCGGCCGGACGTTCGTCCTCACCTCAGCAGGGAGACCAAGCTTCCTAAGCCGAGTAGGAGTCACGCGAAGGGACTTGGCCCGAGTTCGAGTGTAAGGCTCGGCAGAACGTTCAACCTTACCTCGGCAGGGAGACTGAGCTTCCTAAGCCTGGCAGGAGAGTCAGGCGAGGGGACTTGGCCGGAGTTCAAGTGTAAGACTCGGCAGGACATACGAACTTACCTCGGCAGGGAGACCAAGCTTCCTAAGCCTAGTAGTAGTCACGCGAAGGGACTTGGCCCGAGTTCGAGTGTAAGGCTCGGCAGGACGTTCGGCCTTACCTCGGCAAGGAGACCAAGCTTCCTAAGCCTAGTAGGAGAGTCAGGGGAAGGGACTTGGCCAGAGTTCGAGTGTAAGGCTCGGCAGGACGTTTGACCTTACCTCGGCAGGGAGACCAAGCTTCCTAAGCCTAGTAGGAGTCAGGCGAGGGGACTTGTCCAGGGTCCGAGTGTAAGGCTCGGCAGGACATACGAACTTACCTCGGCAGGGAGACCAAGCTTCCTAACCCTAGTAGGAGAGTCAGGCGAGGGGACTTGGTCGGAGTTCGAGTGTAAAGCTCGGCAGGACGTTCGACCTTACCTCGGCAGGGAGACCAAGCTTCCTAAGTCTAGTAGGACAGTCAGGCGTGGGGACTTGGCCGCAGTTTTAGTGTAAATAATGGCAGGACGTTCCACCTTACCTCGACAGGGAGAACAAGCTTCCTAAGCCTAGTAGAAGAGTCAGGCAAAGGGACCTGGCCAGAGTTCGAGTGTAAGGCTCGGCAGGACGTTCGGCCTTACCTCGGCAGGGAGACCAAGCTTCCTAAGCCTAGTAAGAGTATCAGGCTAAAGAACTTGGCCGGAGCTCATGTGTAAGGCTCGGCCGGACGTTCGACCTTACCTCGGCAGGGAGACCAAGCTTCCTAAGCCGAGTAGGAGTCACGCGAAGGGACTTGGCCCGAGTTCGAGTGTAAGGCTCGGCAGAACGTTCGACCTTACCTCGGCAGGGAGACTGAGCTTCCTAAGCCTAGCAGGAGAGTCAGGCGAGGGGACTTTTCCAGGGTCCGACTGTAAGGCTCGGCAGGACATACGAACTTACCTCGGCAGGGAGACCAAGCTTCCTAAGCCGAGTGGGAGTCAGGCGAAGGGACTTGGCCGGAGTTCGAGTGTAAGGCTCGGCAGGATGTTCGACCTTACCTCGGCAAGGAGACCAAGCTTCCTAAGCCTAGTAGGAGAGTCAGGCGAAGGGACTTGGCCAGAGTTCGAGTGTAAGGCTCGGCAGGAAGTTTGACCTTACCTCGGCAGGGAGACCAAGCTTCCTAAGCATAATAGGAGTCACGCAAAGGGACTTGGCCCGAGTTCAAGTGTAAGGCTCGGCAGAACGTTCGAGCTTACCTCGGCAGGGAGACCAAGCTTCTTAAGCCGAGTAGGAGTCAGGCGAAGGGACTTAGCCGGGGTTCGAGTGTAAGGTTCGACAGGACGTTCGAACTTACCTCGGCAGGGAGACTGAGCTTCCTAAGCCTAATAGGAGTCTGGCGAGGGGACTTGGCCGAAGTTTGAGTGTAAAGCTTGGCAGGACGTTCGACCTTACCTCGGCAGGGAGACCAAGCTTCCTAAGCCGCGTAGGAGTCAGGCGAAGGGACTTGGCCCGAGTTCGAGTGTAGGGCTCGGCAGGACGTTCGGCCTTACCTCGGCAGGGAGACCAAGCTTCCTAAGCCTAGTAGGAGAGTCAGCCGAAGGGACTTGGCCAGAGTTCAAGTGTAAGGCTCGGCAGGACGTTTGAACTTACCTCAGCAGGGAGACCAAGCTTCCTAAGCCTAGTAGGAGAGTGAGGCAAAAGGACTGGCCCGGAGCACATATGTAAGGCTCGGCCGGACGTTCGACCTTACCTCGGCAGGGAGACCAAGCCTCTTTAGCCTACTAGGAGTCACGCGAAGGGACTTGGCCGGAGTTCGAGTGTAAGGCTCGGCAGAACGTTCGACCTTACCTCGGCAGGGAGACTGAGCTTCCTAAGCCTGGCAGGAGAGTCAGGCGAGGGGACTTGGCCGGAGTTCAAGTGTAAGACTCGGCAGGACATACGAACTTACCTCGGCAGGGAGACCAAGCTTCCTAAGCCTAGTAGTAGTCACGCGAAGGGACTTGGCCCGAGTTCGAGTGTAAGGCTCGGCAGGACGTTCGGCCTTACCTCGGCAAGGAGACCAAGCTTCCTAAGCCTAGTAGGAGTCAGGCGAGGGGACTTGTCCAGGGTCCGAGTGTAAGGCTCGGCAGGACATACGAACTTACCTCGGCAGGGAGACCAAGCTTCCTAACCCTAGTAGGAGAGTCAGGCGAGGGGACTTGGTCGGAGTTCGAGTGTAAAGCTCGGCAGGACGTTCGACCTTACCTCGGCAGGGAGACCAAGCTTCCTAAGTCTAGTAGGACAGTCAGGCGAGGGGACTTGGCCACAGTTTTAGTGTAAATAATGGCAGGACGTTCCACCTTACCTCGGCAGGGAGACCAAGCTTCCTAAGCCGAGTAGGAGTCAGGCGAAGGGACTTGGCCCGAGTTCGAGTGTAAGGCTCGGCAGGACGTTCGGCCTTACCTCGCCAGGGAGACCAAGCTTCCTAAGCCTAGTAGGAGAGTCAGCCGAAGGGACTTGGCCATAGTTCGAGTGTAAGGCTCGGCAGGACGTTCGACCTTACCTCGGCCGGGAGACCAAGCTTCCTAAGCCTAGTAGGAGTGTGAGGCAAAAGGACTGGCCCGGAGCGCATGTGTAAGGCTCGGCCGGACGTTCGACCATACCTCGGCAGGGAGACCAAGATTCTTAAGCCTACTAGGAGTCACGCGAAGGGACTTGGCCCAAATTCGAGTGTAAGGCTCGGCAGAACGTTCGACCTTACCTCGGCAGGGAGACCATGCTTCCTAAGTCTAGTAGGAGAATCAGGCGAGGGGACTTGGACGGAGTTCAAATATAAGGCTCGGCAGGATGTTCGACCTTACCTCGGCAGCGAGACCAAGCTTCCTAAGCCTAGTAGGAGAGTCAGGCGAGGGGACTTGGCCGGAGTTCGAGTGTAAGGCTCGGCAGGACGTTCGGCCTTACCTCGGCAAGGAGACCAAGCTTCCTAAGCCTATTAGGAGAGTCAGGCGAAGGAACTTGGCCGGGGTTCGAGTGTAAGGCTCGGCAGGACGTTCGACCTTACCTCGGCAGGGAGACCAAACTTCCTAAGCCTAGTAGGAGAGTCAGGCAAGTGGACTTGGCCGGAGCTCATGTGTAAGGCTCGGCAGGACGTTCGACCTTACCTCGGCAGGGAGACCAAGCTTCCTAAGCCGAGTAGGAGTCAGGCGAAGGGACTTGGCCGGGGTTCGAGGGTAAGGCTCGGCAGGACGTTCGGCCTTACCTCGGCAGGGAGACCAAGCTTCCTAAGCCTAATAGGACAGTCAGGTGAAAGGACTTGGCCAGAGTTCGAGTGTAAGTATTGGCAAGATGTTTGACCTCACCTCGGCAGGGATACCAAGCTTCCTAAGCCGTGTAGGAGTCAGGCGAAGGGACTTGGCCGGGGTTCGAGTGTAAGGCTCGGCAGGACGTTCGGCCTTACCTCGGCAGGGAGACCAAGCTTCCTAAGCCAAATAGGAAAGTCAGGCGGAGGGACTTTGCCCGAGTTCGAGTGTAAGGCTCGGCAGACTGTTCGACCTTGCCTCGGCAGGGAGACCAAGCTTCCTAAGCCGAGTAGGAGTCAGGAGAAGGGACTTGGCCGGAGTTCGAGTGTAACGCTCGGCAGGACATTCGACCTTACCTCGGCAGGGAGACCAAGCTTCCTAAGCCTAGTAGGAGAGTCAGGCGAAGGGACTTGGCTGGAGTTCGAGTGTAAGGCTCGGCAGGAAGTTTGACCTTTCCTCGGTATGGAGACCAAGCTTCCTAAGCCGAGTAGGAGTCAGGCGAAGGGACTTGGCAGGGGTTCGAGTGTAAGGCTCGGCAGGACGTTCGGCCTTACCTCGGCTGGGAGACCAAGCTTCCTAAGCCTAGTAGGAGAGTGAGGCAAAAGGACTGGCCCGGAGCGCATGTGTAAGGCCCGGCCGGACGTTCGACCTTACCTCGGCAGGGAGACCAAGCCTCTTAAGCCTACTAGGAGTCACGCAAAGGGACTTGGCTCAAGTTCGAGTGTAAGGCTCGGCAGAACGTTCAACCTTACCTCGGCAGGGAGACTGAGCTTCCTAAGCCTAATAGGAGAATCAGGCGAGGGGACTTGGACGGAGTTCAAATGTAAGGCTCGGCAGGATGTTCGACCTTACCTCGGCAGTGAGACAAAGCTTCCTAAGCCTAGCAGGAGAGTCAGGCGAGGGGACTTGGCCGGAGTTCGAGTGTAAGGCTCGGCAGGACGTTCGGCCTTACCTCGGCAAGGAGACCAAGCTTCCTAAGCCTAGTAGTAGAGTCAGGCGAAGGAACTTGGCCGGGGTTCGAGTGTAAGGCTCGGCAGGACATTCGACCTTACCTCGGCAGGGAGACCAAGGTTCCTAAGCCTAGTAGAAGAGTCAGGCAAGTGGACTTGGCCGGAGCTCATGTGTAAGGCTCGGTAGGCCGTTCGACCTTACCTCGGCAGGGAGACCAAGCTTCCTAAGCCTAGTAGGAGTCTGGCGAGGGGACTTGGCCGAAGTTTGAGTGTAAAGCTCGGCAGGACGTTTGACCTTACCTCGGCAGGGAGACCAAGCTTCCTAAGCCTAATTGAAGTATCAGGCAAAAGAACTTGGCCGGAGCTCATGTGTAAGGCTCGGCCGGACGTTCGACCTTACCTCGGCAGGGAGACCAAGCTTCCTAAGCCTAGTAGTAGTCACGCGAAGGGACTTGGCCCAAGTTCGAGTGTAAGGCTCGGCAGAACGTTCGACCTTACCTCGGCAGGGAGACCAAGCTTCCTAAGCCTAGTAGAAGAGTCAGGCAAGTGGACTTGGCCGGAGCTCATGTGTAAGGCTCGGTAGGCCGTTCGACCTTACCTCGGCAGGGAGACCAAGCTTCCTAAGCCTAGTAGGAGTCTGGCGAGGGGACTTGGCCGAAGTTTGAGTGTAAAGCTCGGCAGGACGTTTGACCTTACCTCGGCAGGGAGACCAAGCTTCCTAAGCCTAATTGAAGTATCAGGCAAAAGAACTTGGCCGGAGCTCATGTGTAAGGCTCGGCAGAACGTTCGACCTTACCTCGGCAGGGAGACCAAGCTTCCTAAGCCTAATAGGATAGTCAGGCGAGGGGATTTGGCCAGAGTTCGAGTGTGAGTCTTGGCAAGATGTTTGACCTTACCTCGGCAGGGAGACCAAGCTTCCTAAGCCTAGTAGGAGTATCAGGCAAAAGAACTTGGCCGGAGCTCATGTGTAAGGCTCGGCCGGACGTTTGTCCTTACCTCAGCAGGGAGACCAAGCTTCCTAGGCCGAGTAGGAGTACCGCAAAGGGACTTGGCCCGAGTTCGAGTTTAAGGCTCGACAGGACATACGAACTTACCTCGGCAGGGAGACCAAGCTTCCTAACCCTAGTAGGAGAGTCAGGCGAGGGGACTTGGTCGGAGTTCGAGTGTAAAGCTCGGCAGGACGTTCGACCTTACCTCGGCAGGGAGACCATGCTTCCTAAGTCTAGTAGGACAGTCAGGCGAGGGGACTTGGCCGCAGTTTTAGTGTAAATAATGGCAGGACGTTCCACCTTACCTCGACAGGGAGAACAAGCTTCCTAAGCCTAGTAGGAGAGTCAGGCAACGGGACCTGGCCAGAGTTCGAGTGTAAGGCTCGGCAGGACGTTCAGCCTTACCTCGGCAGGGAGACCAAGCTTCCTAAGCCGAGTAGGAGTCAGGCGAAGGGACTTGGCCGGGGTTCGAGTGTAAGGCTCGGCAGGACGTTCGGCCTTACCTCGGCAGGGAGACCAAGCTTCCTAAGCCTAGTAGGAGAGTCAGGCGAAGGGACTTGGCCAGAGTTCGAGTGTAAGGCTCGGCAGGAAGTTTGACCTTACCTCGGTATGGAGACCAAGCTTCCTAAGCCTAATAGGATAGTCAGGTGAGGGGACTTGGCCGGAGTTCAAGTGTAAGTCTTGGAAAGACTTTTGACCTTACCTCGGCAGGGAGAACAAGCTTCCTAAGCCTAATAGGATAGTCAGGCGAGGTGATTTGGCCGGAGTTCGAGTGTAAGTCTTGGCAATACATTTGACCTTACCTCGGCAGGGAGACCAAGCTTCCTAAGCCTAGTAGGAATCACGCGAAGGGACTTGGCCCGAGTTCGAGTGTAAGGCTCAGCAGAGTGTTCGACCTTACCTCAGCAGGGAGACCAAGCTTCCTAAGCCGAGTAGGAGTCAGGCGAAAGGACTTGGCCGGGGTTCGAGTGTAAGGCTCGGCAGGACGTTCGGCCTTACCTCGGCAGGGAGACCAAGCTTCCTAAGCCTAGTAGGAGTCAGGCGAAGGGACTTGGCCAGAGTTCGAGTGTAAGGCTCGGCAGGACGTTTGACCTTACCTCGGCAGGGAGACCAAGCTTCCTAAGCCTAGTAGGATTATCAGGCAAAAGAACTTGGCCGGAGCTCATGTGTAAGGCTCGGCCGGACGTTCGACCTTATCTCGGCAGGGAGACCAAGCTTCCTAAGCCGAGTAGGAGTCACGCGAAGGGAGTTGGCCCGAGTTCGAGTGTAAGGCTCGGCAGAACGTTCGACCTTACCTCGGCAGGGACACTGAGCTTCCTAAGCCTAGCAGGAGAGTCAGGCTAGGGGACTTCGTCGGAGGTCGAGTGTAAAGCTCGGCAGAACGTTCGACCTTACCTCGGCAGGGAGACCAAGCTTCCTAAGCCTAATAGGATAGTCAGGTGAGGGGACTTAGCCAGAGTTCGAGTGTAAGTATTGGCAAGATGTTTGACCTCACCTCGGCAGGGATACCAAGCTTCCTAAGCCGTGTAGGAGTCAGGCGAAGGGACTTGGCCGGGGTTCGAGTGTAAGGCTCGGCAGGACGTTCGGCCTTACCTCGGCAGGGAGACCAAGCTTCCTAAGCCAAATAGGAAAGTCAGGCGGAGGGACTTTGCCCGAGTTCGAGTGTAAGGCTCGGCAGACTGTTCGACCTTACCTCGGCAGGGAGACCAAGCTTCCTAAGCCGAGTAGGAGTCAGGAGAAGGGACTTGGCCGGAGTTCGAGTGTAACGCTCGGCAGGACATTCGACCTTACCTCGGCAGGGAGACCAAGCTTCCTAAGCCTAGTAGGAGAGTCAGGCGAAAGGGACTTGGCTGGAGTTCGAGTGTAAGGCTCGGCAGGAAGTTTGACATTTCCTCGGTATGGAGACCAAGCTTCCTAAGCCGAGTAGGAGTCAGGCGAAGGGACTTGGCCGGGGTTCGAGTGTAAGGCTCGGCAGGACGTTCGGCCTTACCTCGGCTGGGAGACCAAGCTTCCTAAGCCTAGTAGGAGAGTCAGGCTAGGGGACTTCTTCGGAGGTCGAGTGTAAAGCTCGGCAAAACGTTCGACCTTACCTCGGCAGGGAGACCAAGCTTCCTAAGCCTAATAGGATAGTCAGGTGAGGGGACTTGGCCAGAGTTCGAGTGTAAGTATTGGCAAGATGTTTGACCTCACCTCGGCAGGGATACCAAGCTTCCTAAGCCGTGTAGGAGTCAGGCGAAGGGACTTGGCCGGGGTTCGAGTGTAAGGCTCGGCAGGACGTTCGGCCTTACCTCGGCAGGGAGACCAAGCTTCCTAAGCCAAATAGGAAAGTCAGGCGGAGGGACGTTGCCCGAGTTCGAGTGTAAGGCTCGGCAGACTGTTCGACCTTACCTCGGCAGGGAGACCAAGCTTCCTAAGCCGAGTAGGAGTCAGGAGAAGGGACTTGGCCGGAGTTCGAGTGTAACGCTCGGCAGGACATTCGACCTTACCTCGGCAGGGAGACCAAGCTTCCTAAGCCTAGTAGGAGAGTCAGGCGAAAGGGACTTGGCTGGAGTTCGAGTGTAAGGCTCGGCAGGAAGTTTGACATTTCCTCGGTATGGAGACCAAGCTCCCTAAGCCGAGTAGGAGTCAGGCGAAGGGACTTGGCCGGGGTTCGAGTGTAAGGCTCGGCAGGACGTTCGGCCTTACCTCGGCTGGGAGACCAAGCTTCCTAAGCCTAGTAGGAGAGTGAGGCAAAAGGACTGGCCCGGAGCACATGTGTAAAGCTCGGCCGGACGTTCGACGTTACCTCGGCAGGGAGACCAAGCCTCTTAAGCCTACTAGGAGTCACGCGAAGGGACTTGGCCCAAGTTCGAGTGTAAGGCTCGGCAGAACGTTCAACCTTACCTCGGCAGGCAGACTGAGCTTCCTAAGTCTAATAGGAGAATCAGGCGAGGGGACTTGGACGGAGTTCAAATGTAAGGCTCGGCAGGATGTTCGACCTTACCTCGGCAGTGAGACAAAGCTTCCTAAGCCTAGCAGGAGAGTCAGGCGAGGGGACTTGGCCGGAGTTCGAGTGTAAGGCTCGGCAGGACGTTCGGCCTTACCTCGGCAAGGAGACCAAGCTTCCTAAGCCTAGTAGTAGAGTCAGGCGAAGGGACTTGGCCAGAGTTCGAGTGTAAGGCTCGGCAGGACGTTTGACCTTACCTCGGCAGGGAGACCAAGCTTCCTAAGCCTAGTAGGAGTCAGGCGAGGGGACTTGTCCAGGGTCCGAGTGTAAGGCTCGGCAGGACATACGAACTTACCTCGGCAGGGAGACCAAGCTTCCTAACCCTAGTAGGAGAGTCAGGCGAGGGGACTTGGTCGGAGTTCGAGTGTAAAGCTCGGCAGGACGTTCGACCTTACCTCGGCAGGGAGACCAAGCTTCCTAAGTCTAGTAGGACAGTCAGGCTTGGGGACTTGGCCGCAGTTTTAGTGTAAATAATGGCAGGACGTTCCACCTTACCTCGACAGGGAGAACAAGCTTCCTAAGCCTAGTAGAAAAGTCAGGCAAAGGGACCTGGCCAGAGTTCGAGTGTAAGGCTCGGCAGGACGTTCGGCCTTACCTCGGCAGGGAGACCAAGCTTCCTAAGCCTAGTAAGAGTATCAGGCTAAAGAACTTGGCCGGAGCTCATGTGTAAGGCTCGGCCGGACGTTCGACCTTACCTCGGCAGGGAGACCAAGCTTCCTAAGCCGAGTAGGAGTCACGCGAAGGGACTTGGCCCGAGTTCGAGTGTAAGGCTCGGCAGAACGTTCGACCTTACCTCGGCAGGGAGACTGAGCTTCCTAAGCCTAGCAGGAGAGTCAGGCGAGGGGACTTTTCCAGGGTCCGACTGTAAGGCTCTGCAGGACATACGAACTTACCTCGGCAGGGAGACCAAGCTTCCTAAGCCGAGTGGGAGTCAGGCGAAGGGACTTGGCCGGAGTTCGAGTGTAAGGCTCGGCAGGATGTTCGACCTTACCTCGGCAAGGAGACCAAGCTTCCTAAGCCTAGTAGGAGAGTCAGGCGAAGGGACTTGGCCAGAGTTCGAGTGTAAGGCTCGGCAGGAAGTTTGACCTTACCTCGGCAGGGAGACCAAGCTTCCTAAGCATAATAGGAGTCACGCAAAGGGACTTGGCCCGAGTTCAAGTGTAAGGCTCGGCAGAACGTTCGAGCTTACCTCGGCAGGGAGACCAAGCTTCTTAAGCCGAGTAGGAGTCAGGCGAAGGGACTTAGCCGGGGTTCGAGTGTAAGGTTCGACAGGACGTTCGAACTTACCTCGGCAGGGAGACTGAGCTTCCTAAGCCTAATAGGAGTCTGGCGAGGGGACTTGGCCGAAGTTTGAGTGTAAAGCTTGGCAGGACGTTCGACCTTACCTCGGCAGGGAGACCAAGCTTCCTAAGCCGCGTAGGAGTCAGGCGAAGGGACTTGGCCCGAGTTCGAGTGTAGGGCTCGGCAGGACGTTCGGCCTTACCTCGGCAGGGAGACCAAGCTTCCTAAGCCTAGTAGGAGAGTCAGCCGAAGGGACTTGGCCAGAGTTCAAGTGTAAGGCTCGGCAGGACGTTTGAACTTACCTCAGCAGGGAGACCAAGCTTCCTAAGCCTAGTAGGAGAGTGAGGCAAAAGGACTGGCCCGGAGCACATATGTAAGGCTCGGCCGGACGTTCGACCTTACCTCGGCAGGGAGACCAAGCCTCTTAAGCCTACTAGGAGTCACGCGAAGGGACTTGGCCCAAGTTCGAGTGTAAGGCTCGGCAGAACGTTCGAGCTTACCTCGGCAGGGAGACTGAGCTTCCTAAGCCTAATAGGAGAATCAGGCGAGGGGACTTGGACGGAGTTCAAATGTAAGGCTCGGCAGGATGTTCGACCTTACCTCAGCAGCGAGACAAAGCTTCCTAAGCCTAGCAGGAGAGTCAGGCGAGGGGACTTGGCCGGAGTTCGAGTGTAAGGCTCGGTAGGACGTTCGGCCTTACCTCGGCAAGGAGACCAAGCTTCCTAAGCCTAGTAGGAGAGTCAGGCGAAGGAACTTGGCTGGGGTTCGAGTGTAAGGCTCGGCAGAACATTCGACCTTACCTCGGCAGGGAGACCAAGCTTCCTAAGCCTAGTAGTAGTCACGCGAAGGGACTTGGCCCGAGTTCGAGTGTAAGGCTCGGCAGGACGTTCGACCTTACCTCGGCAGGGAGACCAAGCTTCCTAAGTCTAGTAGGACAGTCAGGCGAGGGGACTTGGCCACAGTTTTAGTGTAAATAATGGCAGGACGTTCCACCTTACCTCGGCAGGGAGACCAAGCTTCCTAAGCCTAATAGGACAGTCAGGCGAGGGGATTTGGCCAGAGTTCGAGTGTAAGTCTTGGCAAGATGTTTGACCTCACCTCGGCAGGGATACCAAGCTTCCTAAGCCTAGTAGGAGTATCAGGCAAAAGAACTTGGCCGGAGCTCATGTGTAAGGCTCGGCCGGACGTTCGTCCTCACCTCAGCAGGGAGACCAAGCTTCCTAAGCCGAGTAGGAGTCACGCGAAGGGACTTGGCCCGAGTTCGAGTGTAAGGCTCGGCAGAACGTTCGACCTTACCTCGGCAGGGAGACTGAGCTTCCTAAGCCTGGCAGGAGAGTCAGGCGAGGGGACTTGGCCGGAGTTCAAGTGTAAGACTCGGCAGGACATACGAACTTACCTCGGCAGGGAGACCAAGCTTCCTAAGCCTAGTAGTAGTCACGCGAAGGGACTTGGCCCGAGTTCGAGTGTAAGGCTCGGCAGGACGTTCGGCCTTACCTCGGCAAGGAGACCAAGCTTCCTAAGCCTAGTAGGAGAGTCAGGGGAAGGGACTTGGCCAGAGTTCGAGTGTAAGGCTCGGCAGGACGTTTGACCTTACCTCGGCAGGGAGACCAAGCTTCCTAAGCCTAGTAGGAGTCAGGCGAGGGGACTTGTCCAGGGTCCGAGTGTAAGGCTCGGCAGGACATACGAACTTACCTCGGCAGGGAGACCAAGCTTCCTAACCCTAGTAGGAGAGTCAGGCGAGGGGACTTGGTCGGAGTTCGAGTGTAAAGCTCGGCAGGACGTTCGACCTTACCTCGGCAGGGAGACCAAGCTTCCTAAGTCTAGTAGGACAGTCAGGCTTGGGGACTTGGCCGCAGTTTTAGTGTAAATAATGGCAGGACGTTCCACCTTACCTCGACAGGGAGAACAAGCTTCCTAAGCCTAGTAGAAGAGTCAGGCAAAGGGACCTGGCCAGAGTTCGAGTGTAAGGCTCGGCAGGACGTTCGGCCTTACCTCGGCAGGGAGACCAAGCTTCCTAAGCCTAGTAAGAGTATCAGGCTAAAGAACTTGGCCGGAGCTCATGTGTAAGGCTCGGCCGGACGTTCGACCTTACCTCGGCAGGGAGACCAAGCTTCCTAAGCCGAGTAGGAGTCACGCGAAGGGACTTGGCCCGAGTTCGAGTGTAAGGCTCGGCAGAACGTTCGACCTTACCTCGGCAGGGAGACTGAGCTTCCTAAGCCTAGCAGGAGAGTCAGGCGAGGGGACTTTTCCAGGGTCCGACTGTAAGGCTCGGCAGGACATACGAACTTACCTCGGCAGGGAGACCAAGCTTCCTAAGCCGAGTGGGAGTCAGGCGAAGGGACTTGGCCGGAGTTCGAGTGTAAGGCTCGGCAGGATGTTCGACCTTACCTCGGCAAGGAGACCAAGCTTCCTAAGCCTAGTAGGAGAGTCAGGCGAAGGGACTTGGCCAGAGTTCGAGTGTAAGGCTCGGCAGGAAGTTTGACCTTACCTCGGCAGGGAGACCAAGCTTCCTAAGCATAATAGGAGTCACGCAAAGGGACTTGGCCCGAGTTCAAGTGTAAGGCTCGGCAGAACGTTCGAGCTTACCTCGGCAGGGAGACCAAGCTTCTTAAGCCGAGTAGGAGTCAGGCGAAGGGACTTAGCCGGGGTTCGAGTGTAAGGTTCGACAGGACGTTCGAACTTACCTCGGCAGGGAGACTGAGCTTCCTAAGCCTAATAGGAGTCTGGCGAGGGGACTTGGCCGAAGTTTGAGTGTAAAGCTTGGCAGGACGTTCGACCTTACCTCGGCAGGGAGACCAAGCTTCCTAAGCCGCGTAGGAGTCAGGCGAAGGGACTTGGCCCGAGTTCGAGTGTAGGGCTCGGCAGGACGTTCGGCCTTACCTCGGCAGGGAGACCAAGCTTCCTAAGCCTAGTAGGAGAGTCAGCCGAAGGGACTTGGCCAGAGTTCAAGTGTAAGGCTCGGCAGGACGTTTGAACTTACCTCAGCAGGGAGACCAAGCTTCCTAAGCCTAGTAGGAGAGTGAGGCAAAAGGACTGGCCCGGAGCACATATGTAAGGCTCGGCCGGACGTTCGACCTTACCTCGGCAGGGAGACCAAGCCTCTTAAGCCTACTAGGAGTCACGCGAAGGGACTTGGCCGGAGTTCGAGTGTAAGGCTCGGCAGAACGTTCGACCTTACCTCGGCAGGGAGACTGAGCTTCCTAAGCCTGGCAGGAGAGTCAGGCGAGGGGACTTGGCCGGAATTCAAGTGTAAGACTCGGCAGGACATACGAACTTACCTCGGCAGGGAGACCAAGCTTCCTAAGCCTAGTAGTAGTCACGCGAAGGGACTTGGCCCGAGTTCGAGTGTAAGGCTCGGCAGGACGTTCGGCCTTACCTCGGCAAGGAGACCAAGCTTCCTAAGCCTAGTAGGAGTCAGGCGAGGGGACTTGTCCAGGGTCCGAGTGTAAGGCTCGGCAGGACATACGAACTTACCTCGGCAGGGAGACCAAGCTTCCTAACCCTAGTAGGAGAGTCAGGCGAGGGGACTTGGTCGGAGTTCGAGTGTAAAGCTCGGCAGGACGTTCGACCTTACCTCGGCAGGGAGACCAAGCTTCCTAAGTCTAGTAGGACAGTCAGGCGAGGGGACTTGGCCACAGTTTTAGTGTAAATAATGGCAGGACGTTCCACCTTACCTCGGCAGGGAGACCAAGCTTCCTAAGCCGAGTAGGAGTCAGGCGAAGGGACTTGGCCCGAGTTCGAGTGTAAGGCTCGGCAGGACGTTCGGCCTTACCTCGCCAGGGAGACCAAGCTTCCTAAGCCTAGTAGGAGAGTCAGCCGAAGGGACTTGGCCATAGTTCGAGTGTAAGGCTCGGCAGGACGTTCGACCTTACCTCGGCCGGGAGACCAAGCTTCCTAAGCCTAGTAGGAGTGTGAGGCAAAAGGACTGGCCCGGAGCGCATGTGTAAGGCTCGGCCGGACGTTCGACCATACCTCGGCAGGGAGACCAAGATTCTTAAGCCTACTAGGAGTCACGCGAAGGGACTTGGCCCAAATTCGAGTGTAAGGCTCGGCAGAACGTTCGACCTTACCTCGGCAGGGAGACCATGCTTCCTAAGTCTAGTAGGAGAATCAGGCGAGGGGACTTGGACGGAGTTCAAATATAAGGCTCGGCAGGATGTTCGACCTTACCTCGGCAGCGAGACCAAGCTTCCTAAGCCTAGTAGGAGAGTCAGGCGAGGGGACTTGGCCGGAGTTCGAGTGTAAGGCTCGGCAGGACGTTCGGCCTTACCTCGGCAAGGAGACCAAGCTTCCTAAGCCTATTAGGAGAGTCAGGCGAAGGAACTTGGCCGGGGTTCGAGTGTAAGGCTCGGCAGGACGTTCGACCTTACCTCGGCAGGGAGACCAAACTTCCTAAGCCTAGTAGGAGAGTCAGGCAAGTGGACTTGGCCGGAGCTCATGTGTAAGGCTCGGCAGGACGTTCGACCTTACCTCGGCAGGGAGACCAAGCTTCCTAAGCCGAGTAGGAGTCAGGCGAAGGGACTTGGCCGGGGTTCGAGGGTAAGGCTCGGCAGGACGTTCGGCCTTACCTCGGCAGGGAGACCAAGCTTCCTAAGCCTAATAGGACAGTCAGGTGAAAGGACTTGGCCAGAGTTCGAGTGTAAGTATTGGCAAGATGTTCGACCTTGCCTCGGCAGGGAGACCAAGCTTCCTAAGCCGAGTAGGAGTCAGGAGAAGGGACTTGGCCGGAGTTCGAGTGTAACGCTCGGCAGGACATTCGACCTTACCTCGGCAGGGAGACCAAGCTTCCTAAGCCTAGTAGGAGAGTCAGGCGAAGGGACTTGGCTGGAGTTCGAGTGTAAGGCTCGGCAGGAAGTTTGACCTTTCCTCGGTATGGAGACCAAGCTTCCTAAGCCGAGTAGGAGTCAGGCGAAGGGACTTGGCAGGGGTTCGAGTGTAAGGCTCGGCAGGACGTTCGGCCTTACCTCGGCTGGGAGACCAAGCTTCCTAAGCCTAGTAGGAGAGTGAGGCAAAAGGACTGGCCCGGAGCGCATGTGTAAGGCCCGGCCGGACGTTCGACCTTACCTCGGCAGGGAGACCAAGCCTCTTAAGCCTACAAGGAGTCACGCAAAGGGACTTGGCTCAAGTTCGAGTGTAAGGCTCGGCAGAACGTTCAACCTTACCTCGGCAGGGAGACTGAGCTTCCTAAGCCTAATAGGAGAATCAGGCGAGGGGACTTGGACGGAGTTCAAATGTAAGGCTCGGCAGGATGTTCGACCTTACCTCGGCAGTGAGACAAAGCTTCCTAAGCCTAGCAGGAGAGTCAGGCGAGGGGACTTGGCCGGAGTTCGAGTGTAAGGCTCGGCAGGACGTTCGGCCTTACCTCGGCAAGGAGACCAAGCTTCCTAAGCCTAGTAGTAGAGTCAGGCGAAGGAACTTGGCCGGGGTTCGAGTGTAAGGCTCGGCAGGACATTCGACCTTACCTCGGCAGGGAGACCAAGCTTCCTAAGCCTAGTAGAAGAGTCAGGCAAGTGGACTTGGCCGGAGCTCATGTGTAAGGCTCGGTAGGCCGTTCGACCTTACCTCGGCAGGGAGACCAAGCTTCCTAAGCCTAGTAGGAGTCTGGCGAGGGGACTTGGCCGAAGTTTGAGTGTAAAGCTCGGCAGGACGTTTGACCTTACCTCGGCAGGGAGACCAAGCTTCCTAAGCCTAATTGAAGTATCAGGCAAAAGAACTTGGCCGGAGCTCATGTGTAAGGCTCGGCCGGACGTTCGACCTTACCTCGGCAGGGAGACCAAGCTTCCTAAGCCTAGTAGTAGTCACGCGAAGGGACTTGGCCCAAGTTCGAGTGTAAGGCTCGGCAGAACGTTCGACCTTACCTCGGCAGGGAGACCAAGCTTCCTAAGCCTAGTAGAAGAGTCAGGCAAGTGGACTTGGCCGGAGCTCATGTGTAAGGCTCGGTAGGCCGTTCGACCTTACCTCGGCAGGGAGACCAAGCTTCCTAAGCCTAGTAGGAGTCTGGCGAGGGGACTTGGCCGAAGTTTGAGTGTAAAGCTCGGCAGGACGTTTGACCTTACCTCGGCAGGGAGACCAAGCTTCCTAAGCCTAATTGAAGTATCAGGCAAAAGAACTTGGCCGGAGCTCATGTGTAAGGCTCGGCAGAACGTTCGACCTTACCTCGGCAGGGAGACCAAGCTTCCTAAGCCTAATAGGATAGTCAGGCGAGGGGATTTGGCCAGAGTTCGAGTGTGAGTCTTGGCAAGATGTTTGACCTTACCTCGGCAGGGAGACCAAGCTTCCTAAGCCTAGTAGGAGTATCAGGCAAAAGAACTTGGCCGGAGCTCATGTGTAAGGCTCGGCCGGACGTTTGTCCTTACCTCAGCAGGGAGACCAAGCTTCCTAGGCCGAGTAGGAGTACCGCAAAGGGACTTGGCCCGAGTTCGAGTTTAAGGCTCGACAGGACATACGAACTTACCTCGGCAGGGAGACCAAGCTTCCTAACCCTAGTAGGAGAGTCAGGCGAGGGGACTTGGTCGGAGTTCGAGTGTAAAGCTCGGCAGGACGTTCGACCTTACCTCGGCAGGGAGACCATGCTTCCTAAGTCTAGTAGGACAGTCAGGCGAGGGGACTTGGCCGCAGTTTTAGTGTAAATAATGGCAGGACGTTCCACCTTACCTCGACAGGGAGAACAAGCTTCCTAAGCCTAGTAGGAGAGTCAGGCAACGGGACCTGGCCAGAGTTCGAGTGTAAGGCTCGGCAGGACGTTCAGCCTTACCTCGGCAGGGAGACCAAGCTTCCTAAGCCTAGTAGGAGTATCAGGCTAAAGAACTTGGCCGGAGCTCATGTGTAAGGCTCGGCCGGACGTTCGACCTTACCTCGGCAGGGAGACCAAGCTTCCTAAGCCGAGTGGGAGTCACGCGAAGGGACTTGGCCCGAGTTCGAGTGTAAGGCTCGGCCGGACGTTCGACCTTACCTCGGCAGGGAGACCAAGCTTCCTAAGCCTAGTAGTAGTCACGCGAAGGGACTTGGCCGGGGTTCGAGTGTAAGGCTCGGCAGGACGTTCGGCCTTACCTCGGCAGGGAGACCAAGCTTCCTAAGCCAAATAGGAAAGTCAGGCGGAGGGACGTTGCCCGAGTTCGAGTGTAAGGCTCGGCAGACTGTTCGACCTTACCTCGGCAGGGAGACCAAGCTTCCTAAGCCGAGTAGGAGTCAGGAGAAGGGACTTGGCCGGAGTTCGAGTGTAACGCTCGGCAGGACATTCGACCTTACCTCGGCAGGGAGACAGACCAAGCTTCCTAAGCCTAGTAGGAGAGTCAGGCGAAAGGGACTTGGCTGGAGTTCGAGTGTAAGGCTCGGCAGGAAGTTTGACATTTCCTCGGTATGGAGACCAAGCTTCCTAAGCCGAGTAGGAGTCAGGCGAAGGGACTTGGCCGGGGTTCGAGTGTAAGGCTCGGCAGGACGTTCGGCCTTACCTCGGCTGGGAGACCAAGCTTCCTAAGCCTAGTAGGAGAGTGAGGCAAAAGGACTGGCCCGGAGCACATGTGTAAGGCTCGGCCGGACGTTCGACGTTACCTCGGCAGGGAGACCAAGCCTCTTAAGCCTACTAGTAGTCACGCGAAGGGACTTGGCCCAAGTTCGAGTGTAAGGCTCGGCAGAACGTTCAACCTTACCTCGGCAGGGAGACTGAGCTTCCTAAGCCTAATAGGAGAATCAGGCGAGGGGACATGGACGGAGTTCAAATGTAAGGCTCGGCAGGATGTTCGACCTTACCTCGGCAGTGAGACAAAGCTTCCTAAGCCTAGCAGGAGAGTCAGGCGAGGGGACTTGGCCGGAGTTCGAGTGTAAGGCTCGGCAGGACGTTCGGCCTTACCTCGGCAAGGAGACCAAGCTTCCTAAGCCTAGTAGTAGAGTCAGGCGAAGGGACTTGGCCAGAGTTCGAGTGTAAGGCTCGGCAGGACGTTTGACCTTACCTCGGCAGGGAGACCAAGCTTCCTAAGCCTAGTAGGAGTCAGGCGAGGGGACTTGTCCAGGGTCCGAGTGTAAGGCTCGGCAGGACATACGAACTTACCTCGGCAGGGAGACCAAGCTTCCTAACCCTAGTAGGAGAGTCAGGCGAGGGGACTTGGTCGGAGTTCGAGTGTAAAGCTCGGCAGGACGTTCGACCTTACCTCGGCAGGGAGACCAAGCTTCCTAAGTCTAGTAGGACAGTCAGGCGTGGGGACTTGGCCGCAGTTTTAGTGTAAATAATGGCAGGACGTTCCACCTTACCTCGACAGGGAGAACAAGCTTCCTAAGCCTAGTAGAAGAGTCAGGCAAAGGGACCTGGCCAGAGTTCGAGTGTAAGGCTCGGCAGGACGTTCGGCCTTACCTCGGCAGGGAGACCAAGCTTCCTAAGCCTAGTAAGAGTATCAGGCTAAAGAACTTGGCCGGAGCTCATGTGTAAGGCTCGGCCGGACGTTCGACCTTACCTCGGCAGGGAGACCAAGCTTCCTAAGCCGAGTAGGAGTCACGCGAAGGGACTTGGCCCGAGTTCGAGTGTAAGGCTCGGCAGAACGTTCGACCTTACCTCGGCAGGGAGACTGAGCTTCCTAAGCCTAGCAGGAGAGTCAGGCGAGGGGACTTTTCCAGGGTCCGACTGTAAGGCTCGGCAGGACATACGAACTTACCTCGGCAGGGAGACCAAGCTTCCTAAGCCGAGTGGGAGTCAGGCGAAGGGACTTGGCCGGAGTTCGAGTGTAAGGCTCGGCAGGATGTTCGACCTTACCTCGGCAAGGAGACCAAGCTTCCTAAGCCTAGTAGGAGAGTCAGGCGAAGGGACTTGGCCAGAGTTCGAGTGTAAGGCTCGGCAGGAAGTTTGACCTTACCTCGGCAGGGAGACCAAGCTTCCTAAGCATAATAGGAGTCACGCAAAGGGACTTGGCCCGAGTTCAAGTGTAAGGCTCGGCAGAACGTTCGAGCTTACCTCGGCAGGGAGACCAAGCTTCCTAAGCCGAGTAGGAGTCAGGCGAAGGGACTTAGCCGGGGTTCGAGTGTAAGGTTCGACAGGACGTTCGAACTTACCTCGGCAGGGAGACTGAGCTTCCTAAGCCTAATAGGAGTCTGGCGAGGGGACTTGGCCGAAGTTTGAGTGTAAAGCTTGGCAGGACGTTCGACCTTACCTCGGCAGGGAGACCAAGCTTCCTAAGCCGCGTAGGAGTCAGGCGAAGGGACTTGGCCCGAGTTCGAGTGTAAGGCTCGGCAGGACGTTCGGCCTTACCTCGGCAGGGAGACCAAGCTTCCTAAGCCTAGTAGGAGAGTCAGCCGAAGGGACTTGGCCAGAGTTCAAGTGTAAGGCTCGGCAGGACGTTTGAACTTACCTCAGCAGGGAGACCAAGCTTCCTAAGCCTAGTAGGAGAGTGAGGCAAAAGGACTGGCCCGGAGCACATATGTAAGGCTCGGCCGGACGTTCGACCTTACCTCGGCAGGGAGACCAAGCCTCTTAAGCCTACTAGGAGTCACGCGAAGGGACTTGGCCCTAGTTCGAGTGTAAGGCTCGGCAGAACGTTCGAGCTTACCTCGGCAGGGAGACTGAGCTTCCTAAGCCTAATAGGAGAATCAGGCGAGGGGACTTGGACGGAGTTCAAATGTAAGGCTCGGCAGGATGTTCGACCTTACCTCAGCAGCGAGACAAAGCTTCCTAAGCCTAGCAGGAGAGTCAGGCGAGGGGACTTGGCCGGAGTTCGAGTGTAAGGCTCGGTAGGACGTTCGGCCTTACCTCGGCAAGGAGACCAAGCTTCCTAAGCCTAGCAGGAGAGTCAGGCGAAGGAACTTGGCTGGGGTTCGAGTGTAAGGCTCGGCAGAACATTCGACCTTACCTCGGCAGGGAGACCAAGCTTCCTAAGCCTAATAGGAGTATCAGGCAAAAGAACTTGGCCGGAGCTCATGTGTAAGGCTCGGCCGGACGTTCGACCTTACCTCGGCAGGGAGACCAAGCTTCCTAAGCCTAGTAGTAGTCACGCGAAGGGACTTGGCCCGAGTTCGAGTGTAAGGCTCGGCAGGACGTTCGACCTTACCTCGGCAGGGAGACCAAGCTTCCTAAGTCTAGTAGGACAGTCAGGCGAGGGGACTTGGCCGCAGTTTTAGTGTAAATAATGGCAGGACGTTCCACCTTACCTCGGCAGGGAGACCAAGCTTCCTAAGCCTAATAGGATAGTCAGGCGAGGGGATTTGGCCAGAGTTCGAGTGTAAGTCTTGGCAAGATGTTTGACCTCACCTCGGCAGGGATACCAAGCTTCCTAAGCCTAGTAGGAGTATCAGGCAAAAGAACTTGGCCGGAGCTCATGTGTAAGGCTCGGCCGGACGTTCGTCCTCACCTCAGCAGGGAGACCAAGCTTCCTAAGCCGAGTAGGAGTCACGCGAAGGGACTTGGCCCGAGTTCGAGTGTAAGGCTCGGCAGAACGTTCGACCTTACCTCGGCAGGGAGACTGAGCTTCCTAAGCCTGGCCGGAGAGTCAGGCGAGGGGACTTGGCCGGAGTTCAAGTGTAAGACTCGGCAGGACATACGAACTTACCTCGGCAGGGAGACCAAGCTTCCTAAGCCTAGTAGTAGTCACGCGAAGGGACTTGGCCCGAGTTCGAGTGTAAGGCTCGGCAGGACGTTCGGCCTTACCTCGGCAAGGAGACCAAGCTTCCTAAGCCTAGTAGGAGAGTCAGGGGAAGGGACTTGGCCAGAGTTCGAGTGTAAGGCTCGGCAGGACGTTTGACCTTACCTCGGCAGGGAGACCAAGCTTCCTAAGCCTAGTAGGAGTCAGGCGAGGGGACTTGTCCAGGGTCCGAGTGTAAGGCTCGGCAGGACATACAAACTTACCTCGGCAGGGAGACCAAGCTTCCTAACCCTAGTAGGAGAGTCAGGCGAGGGGACTTGGTCGGAGTTCGAGTGTAAAGCTCGGCAGGACGTTCGACCTTACCTCGGCAGGGAGACCAAGCTTCCTAAGTCTAGTTGGACAGTCAGGCGAGGGGACTTGGCCGCAGTTTTAGTGTAAATAATGGCAGGACGTTCCACCTTACCTCGGCAGGGAGACCAAGCTTCCTAAGCCGAGTAGGAGTCAGGCGAAGGGACTTGGCCCGAGTTCGAGTGTAAGGCTCGGCAGGACGTTCGGCCTTACCTCGCCAGGGAGACCAAGCTTCCTAAGCCTAGTAGGAGAGTCAGCCGAAGGGACTTGGCCATAGTTCGAGTGTAAGGCTCGGCAGGACGTTCGACCTTACCTCGGCCGGGAGACCAAGCTTCCTAAGCCTAGTAGGAGTGTGAGGCAAAAGGACTGGCCCGGAGCGCATGTGTAAGGCTCGGCCGGACGTTCGACCATACCTCGGCAGGGAGACCAAGATTCTTAAGCCTACTAGGAGTCACGCGAAGGGACTTGGCCCAAATTCGAGTGTAAGGCTCGGCAGAACGTTCAACCTTACCTCGGCAGGGAGACCATGCTTCCTAAGTCTAGTAGGAGAATCAGGCGAGGGGACTTGGACGGAGTTCAAATATAAGGCTCGGCAGGATGTTCGACCTTACCTCGGCAGCGAGACCAAGCTTCCTAAGCCTAGTAGGAGAGTCAGGCGAGGGGACTTGGCCGGAGTTCGAGTGTAAGGCTCGGCAGGACGTTCGGCCTTACCTCGGCAAGGAGACCAAGCTTCCTAAGCCTATTAGGAGAGTCAGGCGAAGGAACTTGGCCGGGGTTCGAGTGTAAGGCTCGGCAGGACGTTCGACCTTACCTCGGCAGGGAGACCAAACTTCCTAAGCCTAGTAGGAGAGTCAGGCAAGTGGACTTGGCCGGAGCTCATGTGTAAGGCTCGGCAGGACGTTCGACCTTACCTCGGCAGGGAGACCAAGCTTCCTAAGCCGAGTAGGAGTCAGGCGAAGGGACTTGGCCGGGGTTCGAGGGTAAGGCTCGGCAGGACGTTCGGCCTTACCTCGGCAGGGAGACCAAGCTTCCTAAGCCTAATAGGACAGTCAGGTGAAAGGACTTGGCCAGAGTTCGAGTGTAAGTATTGGCAAGATGTTTGACCTCACCTCGGCAGGGATACCAAGCTTCCTAAGCCGTGTAGGAATCAGGCGAAGGGACTTGGCCGGGGTTCGAGTGTAAGGCTCGGCAGGACGTTCGGCCTTACCTCGGCAGGGAGACCAAGCTTCCTAAGCCAAATAGGAAAGTCAGGCGGAGGGACTTTGCCCGAGTTCGAGTGTAAGGCTCGGCAGACTGTTCGACCTTGCCTCGGCAGGGAGACCAAGCTTCCTAAGCCGAGTAGGAGTCAGGAGAAGGGACTTGGCCGGAGTTCGAGTGTAACGCTCGGCAGGACATTCGACCTTACCTCGGCAGGGAGACCAAGCTTCCTAAGCCTAGTAGGAGAGTCAGGCGAAGGGACTTGGCTGGAGTTCGAGTGTAAGGCTCGGCAGGAAGTTTGACCTTTCCTCGGTATGGAGACCAAGCTTCCTAAGCCGAGTAGGAGTCAGGCGAAGGGACTTGGCAGGGGTTCGAGTGTAAGGCTCGGCAGGACGTTCGGCCTTACCTCGGCTGGGAGACCAAGCTTCCTAAGCCTAGTAGGAGAGTGAGGCAAAAGGACTGGCCCGGAGCGCATGTGTAAGGCCCGGCCGGACGTTCGACCTTACCTCGGCAGGGAGACCAAGCCTCTTAAGCCTACTAGGAGTCACGCAAAGGGACTTGGCTCAAGTTCGAGTGTAAGGCTCGGCAGAACGTTCAACCTTACCTCGGCAGGGAGACTGAGCTTCCTAAGCCTAATAGGAGAATCAGGCGAGGGGACTTGGACGGAGTTCAAATGTAAGGCTCGGCAGGATGTTCGACCTTACCTCGGCAGTGAGACAAAGCTTCCTAAGCCTAGCAGGAGAGTCAGGCGAGGGGACTTGGCCGGAGTTCGAGTGTAAGGCTCGGCAGGACGTTCGGCCTTACCTCGGCAAGGAGACCAAGCTTCCTAAGCCTAGTAGTAGAGTCAGGCGAAGGAACTTGGCCGGGGTTCGAGTGTAAGGCTCGGCAGGACATTCGACCTTACCTCGGCAGGGAGACCAAGCTTCCTAAGCCTAGTAGGAGTATCAGGCAAAAGAACTTGGCCGGAGCTCATGTGTAAGGCTCGGCCGGACGTTTGTCCTTACCTCAGCAGGGAGACCAAGCTTCCTAGGCCGAGTAGGAGTACCGCAAAGGGACTTGGCCCGAGTTCGAGTTTAAGGCTCGACAGGACATACGAACTTACCTCGGCAGGGAGACCAAGCTTCCTAACCCTAGTAGGAGAGTCAGGCGAGGGGACTTGGTCGGAGTTCGAGTGTAAAGCTCGGCAGGACGTTCGACCTTACCTCGGCAGGGAGACCATGCTTCCTAAGTCTAGTAGGACAGTCAGGCGAGGGGACTTGGCCGCAGTTTTAGTGTAAATAATGGCAGGACGTTCCACCTTACCTCGACAGGGAGAACAAGCTTCCTAAGCCTAGTAGGAGAGTCAGGCAACGGGACCTGGCCAGAGTTCGAGTGTAAGGCTCGGCAGGACGTTCAGCCTTACCTCGGCAGGGAGACCAAGCTTCCTAAGCCTAGTAGGAGTATCAGGCTAAAGAACTTGGCCGGAGCTCATGTGTAAGGCTCGGCCGGACGTTCGACCTTACCTCGGCAGGGAGACCAAGCTTCCTAAGCCGAGTGGGAGTCACGCGAAGGGACTTGGCCCGAGTTCGAGTGTAAGGCTCGGCCGGACGTTCGACCTTACCTCGGCAGGGAGACCAAGCTTCCTAAGCCTAGTAGTAGTCACGCGAAGGGACTTGGCCAGAGTTCGAGTGTAAGGCTCGGCAGGAAGTTTGACCTTACCTCGGCAGGGAGACCAAGCTTCCTAAGCATAATAGGAGTCACGCAAAGGGACTTGGCCCGAGTTCAAGTGTAAGGCTCGGCAGAACGTTCGAGCTTACCTCGGCAGGGAGACCAAGCTTCTTAAGCCGAGTAGGAGTCAGGCGTAGGGACTTAGCCGGGGTTCGAGTGTAAGGCTCGGCAGGACGTTCGAACTTACCTTGGCAGGGAGACTGAGCTTCCTAAGCCTAGTAGGAGAGTCAGGCGAGGGGACTTGGCCGGGGTTCGGGTGTAAGGCTCGGCACGGCGTTTGACCTTACCTCGGCAGTGAGACCAAGCTTCCTAAGCCTAGTAGGAGTCTGGCGAGGGGACTTGGCCGAAGTTTGAGTGTAAAGCTTGGCAGGACGTTCGACCTTACCTCGGCAGGGAGACCAAGCTTCCTAAGCCTAGTAGGAGTCACGCGAAGGGACTTGGCCCGAGTTCGAGTGTAAGGCTCGGCAGGACGTTCGAACTTACCTCGGCAGGGAGACCAAGCTTCCTAAGCCTAGTAGGAGAGTCAGCCGAAGGGACTTGGCCATAGTTCGAGTGTAAGGCTCGGCAGGACGTTCGACCTTACCTCGGCAGGGAGACCAAGCTTCCTAAGCCTAGTAGGAGAGTGAGGCAAAAGGACTGGCCCGGAGCGCATGTGTAAGGCCCGGCCGGACGTTCGACCTTACCTCGGCAGGGAGACCAAGACTCTTAAGCCTACTAGGAGTCACGCGAAGGGACTTGGCCCAAATTCGAGTGTAAGGCTCGGCAGAACGTTCGACCTTACCTCGGCAGGGAGACTGAGCTTTCTAAGCCTAGTAGGAGAATCAGGCGAGGGGACTTGGACGGAGTTGAAATATAAGGCTCGGCAGGATGTTCGACCTTACCTCGGCAGCGAGACAAAGCTTCCTAAGCCTAGTAGGAGAGTCAGGCGAGGGGACTTGGCCGGAGTTCGAGTGTAAGGCTCGGCAGGACGTTCGGCCTTACCTCGGCAAGGAGACCAAGCTTCCTAAGCCTAGTAGGAGAGTCAGGCGAAGGAACTTGGCCGGGGTTCGAGTGTAAGGCTCGGCAGGACGTTCGACCTTACCTCGGCAGGGAGACCAAACTTCCTAAGCCTAGTAGGAGAGTCAGGCAAGTGGACTTGGCCGGAGCTCATGTGTAAGGCTCGGCAGGACGTTCGACCTTACCTCGGCAGGGAGACCAAGCTTCCTAAGCCGAGTAGGAGTCAGGCGAAGGGACCTGGCCGGGGTTCGAGGGTAAGGCTCGGCAGGACGTTCGGCCTTACCTCGGCAGGGAGACCAAGCTTCCTAAGCCTAGTAGGAGAGTCAGGCGAAGGAACTTGGCCGGGGTTCAAGTGTAAGGCTCGGCAGGACGTTCGACCTTACCTCGGCAGGGAGACCAAGCTTCCTAAGCCTAATAGGATAGTCAGGTGAGGGGACTTGGCCGGAGTTCAAGTGTAAGTCTTGGAAAGACTTTTGACCTTACCTTGGCCGGGAGACCAAGCTTCCTAAGCCTAGTAGGATAGTCAGGCAAGGGGACTTGGCCGGAGCTCATGTGTAAGGCTCGGCAGGACGTTCGACCTTACCTCGGCAGGGAGACCAAGCTTCCTAAGCCTAGGAGAAGTCAGGCGAAAGGAATTGGCCGGAGTTCGAGTGTAAGGCTCGGCAGGACGTTCGACCTTACCTCGGCAGGGAGACCAAGGTTCCTAAGCCCAGTAGGAGAGTCAGGCAAGGGGATTTGGCCGGAGCTCATGTGTAAGGCTCGGCAGGACGTTCGACCTTACCTCGGCAGGGAGACCGAGCTTCCTAAGCCTAATAGGAGTCACGCGAAGGGACTTGGCCAGAGTTCGCGTGTAAGGATCGGCAGGACGTTTGACCTTACCTCGGCAGGGAGACCAAGCTTCCTAAGCCTAGTAGGAGTCACGCGAAGGGACTTGGCCCGAGTTCGAGTGTAAGGCTCGGCAGACTGTTCGACCTTACCTCGGCAGGGAGACCAAGCTTCCAAAGTCTAGTAGGAGAGTCAGGCAAAGGGACCTGGTCGGAGTTCGAGTGTAAGGCTCGGCAGGGAGACCAAGCGTCCTAAGCCTAGTAGGAATCACGCGAAGGGACTTGGCCCGAGTTCGAGTGTAAGGCTCAGCAGACTGTTCGACCTTACCTCAGCAGGGAGACCAAGCTTCCTAAGCCGAGTAAGAGTCAGGCGAAACGACTTGGCCGGGGTTCGAGTGTAAGGCTCGGCAGGACGTTCGGCCTTACCTCGGCAGGGAGACCAAGCTTCCTAAGCCTAGTAGGATTATCAGGCAAAAGAACTTGGCCGAAGCTCATGTGTAAGGCTCGGCCAGACGTTCGACCTTATCTCGGCAGGGAGACCAAGCTTCCTAAGCCGAGTAGGAGTCACGCGAAGGGAGTTGGCCCGAGTTCGAGTGTAAGGCTCGGCAGAACGTTCGACCTTACCTCGGCAGGGACACTGAGCTTCCTAAGCCTAGCAGGAGAGTCAGGCTAGGGGACTTCGTCGGAGGTCGAGTGTAAAGCTCGGCAGGACGTTCGACCTTACCTCGGCAGGGAGACCAAGCTTCCTAAGCCTAATAGGATAGTCAGGCGAGGGGACTTGGCCGGAGTTCAAGTGTAAGTCTTGGAAAGACTTTTGACCTTACCTTGGCCGGGAGACCAAGCTTCCTAAGCCTAGTAGGATAGTCAGGCAAGGGGACTTGGCCGGAGCTCATGTGTAAGGCTCGGCAGGACGTTCGACCTTACCTCGGCAGGGAGACCAAGCTTCCTAAGCCTAGGAGAAGTCAGGCGAAGGGAATTGGCCGGAGTTCGAGTGTAAGGCTCGGCAGGACGTTCGACCTTACCTCGGCAAGGAGACCAAGGTTCCTAATCTTAGTAGGAGAGTCAGGCGAAGGGACTTGGCCGGGGTTCGAATGTAGGGCTCGGCAGGACGTTTGACCTTACCTCGGCAGGGAGACCAAGGTTCCTAAGCCCAGTAGGAGAGTCAGGCAAGGGGATTTGGCCGGAGCTCATGTGTCAGGCTCGGCAGGACGTTCGACCTTACCTCGGCAGGGAGACCGAGCTTCCTAAGCCTAATAGGAGTCACGCGAAGGGACTTGGCCAGAGTTCGCGTGTAAGGCTCGGCAGGACGTTTGACCTTACCTCGGCAGGGCGACCAAGCTTCCTAAGCCTAGTAGGAGTCACGCGAAGGGACTTGGCCCGAGTTCGAGTGTAAGGCTCGGCAGACTGTTCGACCTTACCTCGGCAGGGAGACCAAGCTTCCTAACCCTAGTAGGAGAGTCAGGCGAGGGAACTTGGTCGGAGTTCGAGTGTAAAGCTCGGCAGGACGTTCGACATTACCTCGGCAGGGAGACCAAGCTTCCAAAGTCTAGTAGGAGAGTCAGGCAAAGGGACCTGGTCGGAGTTCGAGTGTAAGGCTCGGCAGGGAGACCAAGCGTCCTAAGCCTAGTAGGAATCACGCGAAGGGACTTGGCCCGAGTTCGAGTGTAAGGCTCAGCAGACTGTTCGACCTTACCTCAGCAGGGAGACCAAGTATCCTAAGCCGAGTAAGAGTCAGGCGAAACGACTTGGCCGGGGTTCGAGTGTAAGGCTCGGCAGGACGTTCGGCCTTACCTCGGCAGGGAGACCAAGCTTCCTAAGCCTAATAGGACAGTCAGGTGAAAGGACTTGGCCAGAGTTCGAGTGTAAGTATTGGCAAGATGTTTGACCTCACCTCGGCAGGGATACCAAGCTTCCTAAGCCGTGTAGGAATCAGGCGAAGGGACTTGGCCGGGGTTCGAGTGTAAGGCTCGGCAGGACGTTCGGCCTTACCTCGGCAGGGAGACCAAGCTTCCTAAGCCAAATAGGAAAGTCAGGCGGAGGGACTTTGCCCGAGTTCGAGTGTAAGGCTCGGCAGACTGTTCGACCTTGCCTCGGCAGGGAGACCAAGCTTCCTAAGCCGAGTAGGAGTCAGGAGAAGGGACTTGGCCGGAGTTCGAGTGTAACGCTCGGCAGGACATTCGACCTTACCTCGGCAGGGAGACCAAGCTTCCTAAGCCTAGTAGGAGAGTCAGGCGAAGGGACTTGGCTGGAGTTCGAGTGTAAGGCTCGGCAGGAAGTTTGACCTTTCCTCGGTATGGAGACCAAGCTTCCTAAGCCGAGTAGGAGTCAGGCGAAGGGACTTGGCAGGGGTTCGAGTGTAAGGCTCGGCAGGACGTTCGGCCTTACCTCGGCTGGGAGACCAAGCTTCCTAAGCCTAGTAGGAGAGTGAGGCAAAAGGACTGGCCCGGAGCGCATGTGTAAGGCCCGGCCGGACGTTCGACCTTACCTCGGCAGGGAGACCAAGCCTCTTAAGCCTACTAGGAGTCACGCAAAGGGACTTGGCTCAAGTTCGAGTGTAAGGCTCGGCAGAACGTTCAACCTTACCTCGGCAGGGAGACTGAGCTTCCTAAGCCTAATAGGAGAATCAGGCGAGGGGACTTGGACGGAGTTCAAATGTAAGGCTCGGCAGGATGTTCGACCTTACCTCGGCAGTGAGACAAAGCTTCCTAAGCCTAGCAGGAGAGTCAGGCGAGGGGACTTGGCCGGAGTTCGAGTGTAAGGCTCGGCAGGACGTTCGGCCTTACCTCGGCAAGGAGACCAAGCTTCCTAAGCCTAGTAGTAGAGTCAGGCGAAGGAACTTGGCCGGGGTTCGAGTGTAAGGCTTGGCAGGACATTCGACCTTACCTCGGCAGGGAGACCAAGCTTCCTAAGCCTAGTAGAAGAGTCAGGCAAGTGGACTTGGCCGGAGCTCATGTGTAAGGCTCGGTAGGCCGTTCGACCTTACCTCGGCAGGGAGACCAAGCTTCCTAAGCCTAGTAGGAGTCTGGCGAGGGCACTTGGCCGAAGTTTGAGTGTAAAGCTCGGCAGGACGTTTGACCTTACCTCGGCAGGGAGACCAAGCTTCCTAAGCCTAATTGAAGTATCAGGCAAAAGAACTTGGCCGGAGCTCATGTGTAAGGATTGGCCGGACGTTCGACCTTACCTCGGCAGGGAGACCAAGCTTCCTAAGCCTAGTAGAAGAGTCAGGCAAGTGGTCTTGGCCGGAGCTCATGTGTAAGGCTCGGTAGGCCGTTCGACCTTACCTCGGCAGGGAGACCAAGCTTCCTAAGCCTAGTAGGAGTCTGGCGAGGGGACTTGGCCGAAGTTTGAGTGTAAAGCTCGGCAGGACGTTTGACCTTACCTCGGCAGGGAGACCAAGCTTCCTAAGCCTAATTGAAGTATCAGGCAAAAGAACTTGGCCGGAGCTCATGTGTAAGGCTCGGCCGGACGTTCGACCTTACCTCGGCAGGGAGACCAAGCTTCCAAAGTCTAGTAGGAGAGTCAGGCAAAGGGACCTGGTCGGAGTTCGAGTGTAAGGCTCGGCAGGGAGACCAAGCGTCCTAAGCCTAGTAGGAATCACGCGAAGGGACTTGGCCCGAGTTCGAGTGTAAGGCTCAGCAGACTGTTCGACCTTACCTCAGCAGGGAGACCAAGTATCCTAAGCCGAGTAAGAGTCAGGCGAAACGACTTGGCCGGGGTTCGAGTGTAAGGCTCGGCAGGACGTTCGGCCTTACCTCGGCAGGGAGACCAAGCTTCCTAAGCCTAATAGGACAGTCAGGTGAAAGGACTTGGCCAGAGTTCGAGTGTAAGTATTGGCAAGATGTTTGACCTCACCTCGGCAGGGATACCAAGCTTCCTAAGCCGTGTAGGAATCAGGCGAAGGGACTTGGCCGGGGTTCGAGTGTAAGGCTCGGCAGGACGTTCGGCCTTACCTCGGCAGGGAGACCAAGCTTCCTAAGCCAAATAGGAAAGTCAGGCGGAGGGACTTTGCCCGAGTTCGAGTGTAAGGCTCGGCAGACTGTTCGACCTTGCCTCGGCAGGGAGACCAAGCTTCCTAAGCCGAGTAGGAGTCAGGAGAAGGGACTTGGCCGGAGTTCGAGTGTAACGCTCGGCAGGACATTCGACCTTACCTCGGCAGGGAGACCAAGCTTCCTAAGCCTAGTAGGAGAGTCAGGCGAAGGGACTTGGCTGGAGTTCGAGTGTAAGGCTCGGCAGGAAGTTTGACCTTTCCTCGGTATGGAGACCAAGCTTCCTAAGCCGAGTAGGAGTCAGGCGAAGGGACTTGGCAGGGGTTCGAGTGTAAGGCTCGGCAGGACGTTCGGCCTTACCTCGGCTGGGAGACCAAGCTTCCTAAGCCTAGTAGGAGAGTGAGGCAAAAGGACTGGCCCGGAGCGCATGTGTAAGGCCCGGCCGGACGTTCGACCTTACCTCGGCAGGGAGACCAAGCCTCTTAAGCCTACTAGGAGTCACGCAAAGGGACTTGGCTCAAGTTCGAGTGTAAGGCTCGGCAGAACGTTCAACCTTACCTCGGCAGGGAGACTGAGCTTCCTAAGCCTAATAGGAGAATCAGGCGAGGGGACTTGGACGGAGTTCAAATGTAAGGCTCGGCAGGATGTTCGACCTTACCTCGGCAGTGAGACAAAGCTTCCTAAGCCTAGCAGGAGAGTCAGGCGAGGGGACTTGGCCGGAGTTCGAGTGTAAGGCTCGGCAGGACGTTCGGCCTTACCTCGGCAAGGAGACCAAGCTTCCTAAGCCTAGTAGTAGAGTCAGGCGAAGGAACTTGGCCGGGGTTCGAGTGTAAGGCTTGGCAGGACATTCGACCTTACCTCGGCAGGGAGACCAAGCTTCCTAAGCCTAGTAGAAGAGTCAGGCAAGTGGACTTGGCCGGAGCTCATGTGTAAGGCTCGGTAGGCCGTTCGACCTTACCTCGGCAGGGAGACCAAGCTTCCTAAGCCTAGTAGGAGTCTGGCGAGGGCACTTGGCCGAAGTTTGAGTGTAAAGCTCGGCAGGACGTTTGACCTTACCTCGGCAGGGAGACCAAGCTTCCTAAGCCTAATTGAAGTATCAGGCAAAAGAACTTGGCCGGAGCTCATGTGTAAGGCTTGGCCGGACGTTCGACCTTACCTCGGCAGGGAGACCAAGCTTCCTAAGCCTAGTAGAAGAGTCAGGCAAGTGGACTTGGCCGGAGCTCATGTGTAAGGCTCGGTAGGCCGTTCGACCTTACCTCGGCAGGGAGACCAAGCTTCCTAAGCCTAGTAGGAGTCTGGCGAGGGGACTTGGCCGAAGTTTGAGTGTAAAGCTCGGCAGGACGTTTGACCTTACCTCGGCAGGGAGACCAAGCTTCCTAAGCCTAATTGAAGTATCAGGCAAAAGAACTTGGCCGGAGCTCATGTGTAAGGCTCGGCCGGACGTTCGACCTTACCTCGGCAGGGAGACCAAGCTTCCTAAGCCTAGTAGTAGTCACGCGAAGGGACTTGGCCCAAGTTCGAGTGTAAGGCTCGGCAGAACGTTCGACCTTACCTCGGCAGGGAGACCAAGCTTCCTAAGCCTAATAGGATAGTCAGGTGAGGGGATTTGGCCAGAGTTCGAGTGTAAGTCTTGGCAAGATGTTTGACCTTACCTCGGCAGGGAGACCAAGCTTCCTAAGCCTAGTAGGAGTATCAGGCAAAAGAACTTGGCCGGAGCTCATGTGTAAGGCTCGGCCGGACGTTTGTCCTTACCTCAGCAGGGAGACCAAGCTTCCTAGGCCGAGTAGGAGTACCGCAAAGGGACTTGGCCCGAGTTCGAGTTTAAGGCTCGACAGGACATACGAACTTACCTCGGCAGGGAGACCAAGCTTCCTAACCCTAGTAGGAGAGTCAGGCGAGGGGACTTGGTCGGAGTTCGAGTGTAAAGCTCGGCAGGACGTTCGACCTTACCTCGGCAGGGAGACCATGCTTCCTAAGTCTAGTAGGACAGTCAGGCGAGGGGACTTGGCCGCAGTTTTAGTGTAAATAATGGCAGGACGTTCCACCTTACCTCGACAGGGAGAACAAGCTTCCTAAGCCTAGTAGGAGAGTCAGGCAACGGGACCTGGCCAGAGTTCAAGTGTAAGGCTCGGCAGGACGTTCAGCCTTACCTCGGCAGGGAGACCAAGCTTCCTAAGCCTAGTAGGAGTATCAGGCTAAAGAACTTGGCCGGAGCTCATGTGTAAGGCTCGGCCGGACGTTCGACCTTACCTCGGCAGGGAGACCAAGCTTCCTAAGCCGAGTGGGAGTCACGCGAAGGGACTTGGCCCGAGTTCGAGTGTAAGGCTCGGCCGGACGTTCGACCTTACCTCGGCAGGGAGACCAAGCTTCCTAAGCCTAGTAGTAGTCACGCGAAGGGACTTGGCCAGAGTTCGAGTGTAAGGCTCGGCAGGAAGTTTGACCTTACCTCGGCAGGGAGACCAAGCTTCCTAAGCATAATAGGAGTCACGCAAAGGGACTTGGCCCGAGTTCAAGTGTAAGGCTCGGCAGAACGTTCGAGCTTACCTCGGCAGGGAGACCAAGCTTCTTAAGCCGAGTAGGAGTCAGGCGTAGGGACTTAGCCGGGGTTCGAGTGTAAGGCTCGGCAGGACGTTCGAACTTACCTTGGCAGGGAGACTGAGCTTCCTAAGCCTAGTAGGAGAGTCAGGCGAGGGGACTTGGCCGGGGTTCGGGTGTAAGGCTCGGCACGGCGTTTGACCTTACCTCGGCAGTGAGACCAAGCTTCCTAAGCCTAGTAGGAGTCTGGCGAGGGGACTTGGCCGAAGTTTGAGTGTAAAGCTTGGCAGGACGTTCGACCTTACCTCCGCAGGGAGACCAAGCTTCCTAAGCCTAGTAGGAGTCACGCGAAGGGACTTGGCCCGAGTTCGAGTGTAAGGCTCGGCAGGACGTTCGAACTTACCTCGGCAGGGAGACCAAGCTTCCTAAGCCTAGTAGGAGAGTCAGCCGAAGGGACTTGGCCATAGTTCGAGTGTAAGGCTCGGCAGGACGTTCGACCTTACCTCGGCAGGGAGACCAAGCTTCCTAAGCCTAGTAGGAGAGTGAGGCAAAAGGACTGGCCCGGAGCGCATGTGTAAGGCCCGGCCGGACGTTCGACCTTACCTCGGCAGGGAGACCAAGACTCTTAAGCCTACTAGGAGTCACGCGAAGGGACTTGGCCCAAATTCGAGTGTAAGGCTCGGCAGAACGTTCGACCTTACCTCGGCAGGGAGACTGAGCTTTCTAAGCCTAGTAGGAGAATCAGGCGAGGGGACTTGGACGGAGTTGAAATATAAGGCTCGGCAGGATGTTCGACCTTACCTCGGCAGCGAGACAAAGCTTCCTAAGCCTAGTAGGAGAGTCAGGCGAGGGGACTTGGCCGGAGTTCGAGTGTAAGGCTCGGCAGGACGTTCGGCCTTACCTCGGCAAGGAGACCAAGCTTCCTAAGCCTAGTAGGAGAGTCAGGCGAAGGAACTTGGCCGGGGTTCGAGTGTAAGGCTCGGCAGGACGTTCGACCTTACCTCGGCAGGGAGACCAAACTTCCTAAGCCTAGTAGGAGAGTCAGGCAAGTGGACTTGGCCGGAGCTCATGTGTAAGGCTCGGCAGGACGTTCGACCTTACCTCGGCAGGGAGACCAAGCTTCCTAAGCCGAGTAGGAGTCAGGCGAAGGGACCTGGCCGGGGTTCGAGGGTAAGGCTCGGCAGGACGTTCGGCCTTACCTCGGCAGGGAGACCAAGCTTCCTAAGCCTAGTAGGAGAGTCAGGCGAAGGAACTTGGCCGGGGTTCGAGTGTAAGGCTCGGCAGGACGTTCGACCTTACCTCGGCAGGGAGACCAAGCTTCCTAAGCCTAATAGGATAGTCAGGTGAGGGGACTTGGCCGGAGTTCAAGTGTAAGTCTTGGAAAGACTTTTGACCTTACCTTGGCCGGGAGACCAAGCTTCCTAAGCCTAGTAGGATAGTCAGGCAAGGGGACTTGGCCGGAGCTCATGTGTAAGGCTCGGCAGGACGTTCGACCTTACCTCGGCAGGGAGACCAAGCTTCCTAAGCCTAGGAGAAGTCAGGCGAAAGGAATTGGCCGGAGTTCGAGTGTAAGGCTCGGCAGGACGTTCGACCTTACCTCGGCAGGGAGACCAAGGTTCCTAAGCCCAGTAGGAGAGTCAGGCAAGGGGATTTGGCCGGAGCTCATGTGTAAGGCTCGGCAGGACGTTCGACCTTACCTCGGCAGGGAGACCGAGCTTCCTAAGCCTAATAGGAGTCACGCGAAGGGACTTGGCCAGAGTTCGCGTGTAAGGATCGGCAGGACGTTTGACCTTACCTCGGCAGGGAGACCAAGCTTCCTAAGCCTAGTAGGAGTCACGCGAAGGGACTTGGCCCGAGTTCGAGTGTAAGGCTCGGCAGACTGTTCGACCTTACCTCGGCAGGGAGACCAAGCTTCCTAACCCTAGTAGGAGAGTCAGGCGAGGGAACTTGGTCGGAGTTCGAGTGTAAAGCTCGGCAGGACGTTCGACATTACCTCGGCAGGGAGACCAAGCTTCCAAAGTCTAGTAGGAGAGTCAGGCAAAGGGACCTGGTCGGAGTTCGAGTGTAAGGCTCGGCAGGGAGACCAAGCGTCCTAAGCCTAGTAGGAATCACGCGAAGGGACTTGGCCCGAGTTCGAGTGTAAGGCTCAGCAGACTGTTCGACCTTACCTCAGCAGGGAGACCAAGCTTCCTAAGCCGAGTAAGAGTCAGGCGAAACGACTTGGCCGGGGTTCGAGTGTAAGGCTCGGCAGGACGTTCGGCCTTACCTCGGCAGGGAGACCAAGCTTCCTAAGCCTAGTAGGATTATCAGGCAAAAGAACTTGGCCGAAGCTCATGTGTAAGGCTCGGCCAGACGTTCGACCTTATCTCGGCAGGGAGACCAAGCTTCCTAAGCCGAGTAGGAGTCACGCGAAGGGAGTTGGCCCGAGTTCGAGTGTAAGGCTCGGCAGAACGTTCGACCTTACCTCGGCAGGGACACTGAGCTTCCTAAGCCTAGCAGGAGAGTCAGGCTAGGGGACTTCGTCGGAGGTCGAGTGTAAAGCTCGGCAGGACGTTCGACCTTACCTCGGCAGGGAGACCAAGCTTCCTAAGCCTAATAGGATAGTCAGGCGAGGGGACTTGGCCGGAGTTCAAGTGTAAGTCTTGGAAAGACTTTTGACCTTACCTTGGCCGGGAGACGAAGCTTCCTAAGCCTAGTAGGATAGTCAGGCAAGGGGACTTGGCCGGAGCTCATGTGTAAGGCTCGGCAGGACGTTCGACCTTACCTCGGCAGGGAGACCAAGCTTCCTAAGCCTAGGAGAAGTCAGGCGAAGGGAATTGGCCGGAGTTCGAGTGTAAGGCTCGGCAGGACGTTCGACCTTACCTCGGCAAGGAGACCAAGGTTCCTAATCTTAGTAGGAGAGTCAGGCGAAGGGACTTGGCCGGGGTTCGAATGTAGGGCTCGGCAGGACGTTTGACCTTACCTCGGCAGGGAGACCAAGGTTCCTAAGCCCAGTAGGAGAGTCAGGCAAGGGGATTTGGCCGGAGCTCATGTGTCAGGCTCGGCAGGACGTTCGACCTTACCTCGGCAGGGAGACCGAGCTTCCTAAGCCTAATAGGAGTCACGCGAAGGGACTTGGCCAGAGTTCGCGTGTAAGGCTCGGCAGGACGTTTGACCTTACCTCGGCAGGGCGACCAAGCTTCCTAAGCCTAGTAGGAGTCACGCGAAGGGACTTGGCCCGAGTTCGAGTGTAAGGCTCGGCAGACTGTTCGACCTTACCTCGGCAGGGAGACCAAGCTTCCTAACCCTAGTAGGAGAGTCAGGCGAGGGAACTTGGTCGGAGTTCGAGTGTAAAGCTCGGCAGGACGTTCGACATTACCTCGGCAGGGAGACCAAGCTTCCAAAGTCTAGTAGGAGAGTCAGGCAAAGGGACCTGGTCGGAGTTCGAGTGTAAGGCTCGGCAGGGAGACCAAGCGTCCTAAGCCTAGTAGGAATCACGCGAAGGGACTTGGCCCGAGTTCGAGTGTAAGGCTCAGCAGACTGTTCGACCTTACCTCAGCAGGGAGACCAAGTATCCTAAGCCGAGTAAGAGTCAGGCGAAACGACTTGGCCGGGGTTCGAGTGTAAGGCTCGGCAGGACGTTCGGCCTTACCTCGGCAGGGAGACCAAGCTTCCTAAGCCTAGTAGGATTATCAGGCAAAAGAACTTGGCCGGAGCTCATGTGTAAGGCTCGGCCGGACGTTCGACCTTATCTCGGCAGGGAGACCAAGCTTCCTAAGCCGAGTAGGAGTCACGCGAAGGGAGTTGGCCCGAGTTCGAGTGTAAGGCTCGGCAGAACGTTCGACCTTACCTCGGCAGGGACACTGAGCTTCCTAAGCCTAGCAGGAGAGTCAGGCTAGGGGACTTCGTCGGAGGTCGAGTGTAAAGCTCGGCAGGACGTTCGACCTTACCTCGGCAGGGAGACCAAGCTTCCTAAGCCTAATAGGATAGTCAGGCGAGGGGACTTGGCCAGAGTTCGAGTGTAAGTACTGGCAAGATGTTTGACCTCACCTCGGCAGGGATACCAAGCTTCCTAAGCCGTGTAGGAGTCAGGCGAAGGGACTTGGCCGGAGTTCGAGTGTAACGCTCGGCAGGACATTCGACCTTACCTCGGCAGGGAGACCAAGCTTCCTAAGCCTAGTAGGAGAGTCAGGCGAAGGGACTTGGGTGGAGTTCGAGTGTAAGGCTCGGCAGGAAGTTTGACCTTTCCTGGGTATGGAGACCAAGCTTCCTAAGCCTAGTAGGAGAGTCAGGCAAGGGGACTTGGCCGGAGATCATGTGTAAGGCTCGGCAGGACGTTCGACCTTACCTCGGCAGGGAGACCAAGCTTCTTAAGCCGAGTAAGAGTCAGGCGAAGGGACTTAGCCGGGGTTCTAGTGTAAGGCTCGGCAGGACGTTCGAACTTACCTCGGCAGGGAGACTGAGCTTCCTAAGCCTAGTAGGAGAGTCAGGCGAGGGGACTTGGCCGGGGTTCGGGTGTAAGGCTCGGCAGGACGTTCAACCTTACCTCGGCAGGGAGACCAAGCTTCCTAAGCCTAGTAGGAGAGTCAGGCGAAGGAACTTGGCCGGGGTTCTAGTGTAAGGCTCGGCAGGACGTTCGACCTAACCTTGGCAGGGAGACCAAGCTTCCTAAGCCTAGTAGGAGAGTCAGCCGAAGGGACTTGGCCAGAGTTCGAGTGTAAGGCTCGGCAGGACGTTCGACCTTACCTCGGCAGGGAGACCAAGCTTCCTAAGCCTAGTAGGAGAGTGAGGCAAAAGGACTGGCCCGGAGCGCATGTGTAAGGCCCGGCCGGACATTCGACCTTACCTCGGCAGGGAGACCAAGACTCTTAAGCCTACTAGGAGTCACGCAAAGGGACTTGGCCCAAGTTCGAGTGTAAGGCTCGGCAGAACGTTCGACCTTACCTCGGCAGGGAGACTGAGCTTCCTAAGCCTAGTAGGAGAATCAGGCGAGGGGACTTGGACGGAGTTAAAATATAAGGCTCGGCAGGATGTTCGACCTTACCTCGGCAGCGAGACAAAGCTTCCTAAGCCTAGTAGGAGAGTCAGGCGAGGGGACTTGGCCGGAGTTCTAGTGTAAGGCTCGGCAGGACGTTCGGCCTTACCTCGGCAAGGAGACCAAGCTTCCTAAGCCTAGTAGGAGAGTCAGGCGAAGGAACTTGGCCGGGGTTCGAGTGTAAGGCTCGGCAGGACGTTCGACCTTACCTCGGCAGGGAGACCAAACTTCCTAAGCCTAGTAGGAGAGTCAGGCAAGTGGACTTGGCCGGAGCTCATGTGTAATGCTCGGCAGGACGTTCGACCTTACCTCGGCAGGGAGACCAAGCTTCCTAAGCCGAGTAGGAGTCAGGCGAAGGGACCTGGCCGGGGTTCGAGGGTAAGGCTCGGCAGGACGTTCGACCTTACCTCGGCAGGGAGACCAAGCTTCCTAAGCCTAGTAGGAGAGTCAGGCGAAGGAACTTGGCCGGGGTTCGAGTGTAAGGCTCGGCAGGACGTTCGACCTTACCTCGGCAGGGAGACCAAGCTTCCTAAGCCTAATAGGATAGTCAGGTGAGGGGACTTGGCCGGAGTTCAAGTGTAAGTCTTGTAAAGACTTTTGACCTTACCTTGGCCGGGAGACCAAGCTTCCTAAGCCTAGTAGGATAGTCAGGCAAGGGGACTTGGCCGGAGCTCATGTGTAAGGCTCGGCAGGACGTTCGACCTTACCTCGGCAGGGAGACCAAGCTTCCTAAGCCTAGGAGAAGTCAGGCGAATGGAATTGGCCGGAGTTCGAGTGTAAGGCTCGGCAGGACGTTCGACCTTACCTCGGCAGGGAGACCAAACTTCCTAAGCCTAGTAGGAGAGTCAGGCAAGTGGACTTGGCCGGAGCTCATGTGTAAGGCTCGGCAGGACGTTCGACCTTACCTCGGCAGGGAGACCAAGCTTCCTAAGCCGAGTAGGAGTCAGGCGAAGGGACTTGGCCAAGGTTCGAGGGTAAGGCTCGGCAGGACGTTCGGCCTTACCTCGGCAGGGAGACCAAGCTTCCTAAGCCTAGTAGGAGAGTCAGGCGAAGGAACTTGGCCAGGGTTCGAGTGTAAGGCTCGGCAGGACGTTCGACCTTACCTCGGCAGGGAGACCAAGCTTCCTAAGCCTAATAGGAGAGTCAGGCAAGGGGATTTGGCCGGAGCTCATGTGTAAGGCTCGGCAGGACGTTCGACCTTACCTCGGCAGGGAGACCGAGCTTCCTAAGCCTAATAGGAGTCACGCGAAGGGACTTGGCCGGGGTTCGAATGTAGGGCTCGGCAGGACGTTTGACCTTACCTCGGCAGGGAGACCAAGGTTCCTAAGCCCAGTAGGAGAGTCAGGCAAGGGGATTTGGCCGGAGCTCATGTGTAAGGCTCGGCAGGACGTTCGACCTTACCTCGGCAGGGAGACCGAGCTTCCTAAGCCTAATAGGAGTCACGCGAAGGGACTTGGCCAGAGTTCGCGTGTAAGGCTCGGCAGGACGTTTGACCTTACCTCGGCAGGGCGACCAAGCTTCCTAAGCCTAGTAGGAGTCACGCGAAGGGACTTGGCCCGAGTTCGAGTGTAAGGCTCGGCAGACTGTTCGACCTTACCTCGGCAGGGAGACCAAGCTTCCTAACCCTAGTAGGAGAGTCAGGCGAGGGAACTTGGTCGGAGTTCGAGTGTAAAGCTCGGCAGGACGTTCGACATTACCTCGGCAGGGAGACCAAGCTTCCAAAGTCTCGTAGGAGAGTCAGGCAAAGGGACCTGGTCGGAGTTCGAGTGTAAGGCTCGGCAGGGAGACCAAGCGTCCTAAGCCTAGTAGGAATCACGCGAAGGGACTTGGCCCGAGTTCGAGTGTAAGGCTCAGCAGACTGTTCGACCTTACCTCAGCAGGGCGACCAAGCTTCCTAAGCCGAGTAAGAGTCAGGCGAAACGACTTGGCCGGGGTTCGAGTGTAAGGCTCGGCAGGACGTTCGGCCTTACCTCGGCAGGGAGACCAAGCTTCCTAAGCCTAGTAGGATTATCAGGCAAAAGAACTTGGCCGGAGCTCATGTGTAAGGCTCGGCCGGACGTTCGACCTTATCTCGGCAGGGAGACCAAGCTTCCTAAGCCGAGTAGAAGTCACGCGAAGGGAGTTGGCCCGAGTTCGAGTGTAAGGCTCGGCAGAACGTTCGACCTTACCTCGGCAGGGACACTGAGCTTCCTAAGCCTAGCAGGAGAGTCAGGCTAGGGGACTTCGTCGGAGGTCGAGTGTAAAGCTTGGCAGGACGTTCGACCTTACCTCGGCAGGGAGACCAAGCTTCCTAAGCCTAAAAGGATAGTCAGGCGAGGGGACTTGGCCAGAGTTCGAGTGTAAGTATTGGCAAGATGTTTGACCTCACCTCGGCAGGGATACCAAGCTTCCTAAGCCGTGTAGGAGTCAGGCGAAGGGACTTGGCCGGAGTTCGAGTGTAACGCTCGGCAGGACATTCGACCTTACCTCGGCAGGGAGACCAAGATTCCTAAGCCTAGTAGGAGAGTCAGGCGAAGGGAATTGGCCGGAGTTCGAGTGTAAGGCTCGGCAGGACGTTCGACCTTACCTCGGCAAGGAGACCAAGGTTCCTAATCTTAGTAGGAGAGTCAGGCGAAGGGACTTGGCCGGGGTTCGAATGTAGGGCTCGGCAGGACGTTTGACCTTACCTCGGCAGGGAGACCAAGGTTCCTAAGCCCAGTAGGAGAGTCAGGCAAGGGGATTTGGCCGGAGCTCATGTGTCAGGCTCGGCAGGACGTTCGACCTTACCTCGGCAGGGAGACCGAGCTTCCTAAGCCTAATAGGAGTCACGCGAAGGGAATTGGCCAGAGTTCGCGTGTAAGGCTCGGCAGGACGTTTGACCTTACCTCGGCAGGGCGACCAAGCTTCCTAAGCCTAGTAGGAGTCACGCGAAGGGACTTGGCCCGAGTTCGAGTGTAAGGCTCGGCAGACTGTTCGACCTTACCTCGGCAGGGAGACCAAGCTTCCTAACCCTAGTAGGAGAGTCAGGCGAGGGAACTTGGTCGGAGTTCGAGTGTAAAGCTCGGCAGGACGTTCGACATTACCTCGGCAGGGAGACCAAGCTTCCAAAGTCTAGTAGGAGAGTCAGGCAAAGGGACCTGGTCGGAGTTCGAGTGTAAGGCTCGGCAGGGAGACCAAGCGTCCTAAGCCTAGTAGGAATCACGCGAAGGGACTTGGCCCGAGTTCGAGTGTAAGGCTCAGCAGACTGTTCGACCTTACCTCAGCAGGGAGACCAAGTATCCTAAGCCGAGTAAGAGTCAGGCGAAACGACTTGGCCGGGGTTCGAGTGTAAGGCTCGGCAGGACGTTCGGCCTTACCTCGGCAGGGAGACCAAGCTTCCTAAGCCTAATAGGACAGTCAGGTGAAAGGACTTGGCCAGAGTTCGAGTGTAAGTATTGGCAAGATGTTTGACCTCACCTCGGCAGGGATACCAAGCTTCCTAAGCCGTGTAGGAATCAGGCGAAGGGACTTGGCCGGGGTTCGAGTGTAAGGCTCGGCAGGACGTTCGGCCTTACCTCGGCAGGGAGACCAAGCTTCCTAAGCCAAATAGGAAAGTCAGGCGGAGGGACTTTGCCCGAGTTCGAGTGTAAGGCTCGGCAGACTGTTCGACCTTGCCTCGGCAGGGAGACCAAGCTTCCTAAGCCGAGTAGGAGTCAGGAGAAGGGACTTGGCCGGAGTTCGAGTGTAACGCTCGGCAGGACATTCGACCTTACCTCGGCAGGGAGACCAAGCTTCCTAAGCCTAGTAGGAGAGTCAGGCGAAGGGACTTGGCTGGAGTTCGAGTGTAAGGCTCGGCAGGAAGTTTGACCTTTCCTCGGTATGGAGACCAAGCTTCCTAAGCCGAGTAGGAGTCAGGCGAAGGGACTTGGCAGGGGTTCGAGTGTAAGGCTCGGCAGGACGTTCGGCCTTACCTCGGCTGGGAGACCAAGCTTCCTAAGCCTAGTAGGAGAGTGAGGCAAAAGGACTGGCCCGGAGCGCATGTGTAAGGCCCGGCCGGACGTTCGACCTTACCTCGGCAGGGAGACCAAGCCTCTTAAGCCTACTAGGAGTCACGCAAAGGGACTTGGCTCAAGTTCGAGTGTAAGGCTCGGCAGAACGTTCAACCTTACCTCGGCAGGGAGACTGAGCTTCCTAAGCCTAATAGGAGAATCAGGCGAGGGGACTTGGACGGAGTTCAAATGTAAGGCTCGGCAGGATGTTCGACCTTACCTCGGCAGTGAGACAAAGCTTCCTAAGCCTAGCAGGAGAGTCAGGCGAGGGGACTTGGCCGGAGTTCGAGTGTAAGGCTCGGCAGGACGTTCGGCCTTACCTCGGCAAGGAGACCAAGCTTCCTAAGCCTAGTAGTAGAGTCAGGCGAAGGAACTTGGCCGGGGTTCGAGTGTAAGGCTTGGCAGGACATTCGACCTTACCTCGGCAGGGAGACCAAGCTTCCTAAGCCTAGTAGAAGAGTCAGGCAAGTGGACTTGGCCGGAGCTCATGTGTAAGGCTCGGTAGGCCGTTCGACCTTACCTCGGCAGGGAGACCAAGCTTCCTAAGCCTAGTAGGAGTCTGGCGAGGGGACTTGGCCGAAGTTTGAGTGTAAAGCTCGGCAGGACGTTTGACCTTACCTCGGCAGGGAGACCAAGCTTCCTAAGCCTAATTGAAGTATCAGGCAAAAGAACTTGGCCGGAGCTCATGTGTAAGGCTTGGCCGGACGTTCGACCTTACCTCGGCAGGGAGACCAAGCTTCCTAAGCCTAGTAGAAGAGTCAGGCAAGTGGACTTGGCCGGAGCTCATGTGTAAGGCTCGGTAGGCCGTTCGACCTTACCTCGGCAGGGAGACCAAGCTTCCTAAGCCTAGTAGGAGTCTGGCGAGGGGACTTGGCCGAAGTTTGAGTGTAAAGCTCGGCAGGACGTTTGACCTTACCTCGGCAGGGAGACCAAGCTTCCTAAGCCTAATTGAAGTATCAGGCAAAAGAACTTGGCCGGAGCTCATGTGTAAGGCTCGGCCGGACGTTCGACCTTACCTCGGCAGGGAGACCAAGCTTCCTAAGCCTAGTAGTAGTCACGCGAAGGGACTTGGCCCAAGTTCGAGTGTAAGGCTCGGCAGAACGTTCGACCTTACCTCGGCAGGGAGACCAAGCTTCCTAAGCCTAATAGGATAGTCAGGTGAGGGGATTTGGCCAGAGTTCGAGTGTAAGTCTTGGCAAGATGTTTGACCTTACCTCGGCAGGGAGACCAAGCTTCCTAAGCCTAGTAGGAGTATCAGGCAAAAGAACTTGGCCGGAGCTCATGTGTAAGGCTCGGCCGGACGTTTGTCCTTACCTCAGCAGGGAGACCAAGCTTCCTAGGCCGAGTAGGAGTACCGCAAAGGGACTTGGCCCGAGTTCGAGTTTAAGGCTCGACAGGACATACGAACTTACCTCGGCAGGGAGACCAAGCTTCCTAACCCTAGTAGGAGAGTCAGGCGAGGGGACTTGGTCGGAGTTCGAGTGTAAAGCTCGGCAGGACGTTCGACCTTACCTCGGCAGGGAGACCATGCTTCCTAAGTCTAGTAGGACAGTCAGGCGAGGGGACTTGGCCGCAGTTTTAGTGTAAATAATGGCAGGACGTTCCACCTTACCTCGACAGGGAGAACAAGCTTCCTAAGCCTAGTAGGAGAGTCAGGCAACGGGACCTGGCCAGAGTTCGAGTGTAAGGCTCGGCAGGACGTTCAGCCTTACCTCGGCAGGGAGACCAAGCTTCCTAAGCCTAGTAGGAGTATCAGGCTAAAGAACTTGGCCGGAGCTCATGTGTAAGGCTCGGCCGGACGTTCGACCTTACCTCGGCAGGGAGACCAAGCTTCCTAAGCCGAGTGGGAGTCACGCGAAGGGACTTGGCCCGAGTTCGAGTGTAAGGCTCGGCCGGACGTTCGACCTTACCTCGGCAGGGAGACCAAGCTTCCTAAGCCTAGTAGTAGTCACGCGAAGGGACTTGGCCAGAGTTCGAGTGTAAGGCTCGGCAGGAAGTTTGACCTTACCTCGGCAGGGAGACCAAGCTTCCTAAGCATAATAGGAGTCACGCAAAGGGACTTGGCCCGAGTTCAAGTGTAAGGCTCGGCAGAACGTTCGAGCTTACCTCGGCAGGGAGACCAAGCTTCTTAAGCCGAGTAGGAGTCAGGCGTAGGGACTTAGCCGGGGTTCGAGTGTAAGGCTCGGCAGGACGTTCGAACTTACCTTGGCAGGGAGACTGAGCTTCCTAAGCCTAGTAGGAGAGTCAGGCGAGGGGACTTGGCCGGGGTTCGGGTGTAAGGCTCGGCACGGCGTTTGACCTTACCTCGGCAGTGAGACCAAGCTTCCTAAGCCTAGTAGGAGTCTGGCGAGGGGACTTGGCCGAAGTTTGAGTGTAAAGCTTGGCAGGACGTTCGACCTTACCTCCGCAGGGAGACCAAGCTTCCTAAGCCTAGTAGGAGTCACGCGAAGGGACTTGGCCCGAGTTCGAGTGTAAGGCTCGGCAGGACGTTCGAACTTACCTCGGCAGGGAGACCAAGCTTCCTAAGCCTAGTAGGAGAGTCAGCCGAAGGGACTTGGCCATAGTTCGAGTGTAAGGCTCGGCAGGACGTTCGACCTTACCTCGGCAGGGAGACCAAGCTTCCTAAGCCTAGTAGGAGAGTGAGGCAAAAGGACTGGCCCGGAGCGCATGTGTAAGGCCCGGCCGGACGTTCGACCTTACCTCGGCAGGGAGACCAAGACTCTTAAGCCTACTAGGAGTCACGCGAAGGGACTTGGCCCAAATTCGAGTGTAAGGCTCGGCAGAACGTTCGACCTTACCTCGGCAGGGAGACTGAGCTTTCTAAGCCTAGTAGGAGAATCAGGCGAGGGGACTTGGACGGAGTTGAAATATAAGGCTCGGCAGGATGTTCGACCTTACCTCGGCAGCGAGACAAAGCTTCCTAAGCCTAGTAGGAGAGTCAGGCGAGGGGACTTGGCCGGAGTTCGAGTGTAAGGCTCGGCAGGACGTTCGGCCTTACCTCGGCAAGGAGACCAAGCTTCCTAAGCCTAGTAGGAGAGTCAGGCGAAGGAACTTGGCCGGGGTTCGAGTGTAAGGCTCGGCAGGACGTTCGACCTTACCTCGGCAGGGAGACCAAACTTCCTAAGCCTAGTAGGAGAGTCAGGCAAGTGGACTTGGCCGGAGCTCATGTGTAAGGCTCGGCAGGACGTTCGACCTTACCTCGGCAGGGAGACCAAGCTTCCTAAGCCGAGTAGGAGTCAGGCGAAGGGACCTGGCCGGGGTTCGAGGGTAAGGCTCGGCAGGACGTTCGGCCTTACCTCGGCAGGGAGACCAAGCTTCCTAAGCCTAGTAGGAGAGTCAGGCGAAGGAACTTGGCCGGGGTTCGAGTGTAAGGCTCGGCAGGACGTTCGACCTTACCTCGGCAGGGAGACCAAGCTTCCTAAGCCTAATAGGATAGTCAGGTGAGGGGACTTGGCCGGAGTTCAAGTGTAAGTCTTGGAAAGACTTTTGACCTTACCTTGGCCGGGAGACCAAGCTTCCTAAGCCTAGTAGGATAGTCAGGCAAGGGGACTTGGCCGGAGCTCATGTGTAAGGCTCGGCAGGACGTTCGACCTTACCTCGGCAGGGAGACCAAGCTTCCTAAGCCTAGGAGAAGTCAGGCGAAAGGAATTGGCCGGAGTTCGAGTGTAAGGCTCGGCAGGACGTTCGACCTTACCTCGGCAGGGAGACCAAGGTTCCTAAGCCCAGTAGGAGAGTCAGGCAAGGGGATTTGGCCGGAGCTCATGTGTAAGGCTCGGCAGGACGTTCGACCTTACCTCGGCAGGGAGACCGAGCTTCCTAAGCCTAATAGGAGTCACGCGAAGGGACTTGGCCAGAGTTCGCGTGTAAGGATCGGCAGGACGTTTGACCTTACCTCGGCAGGGAGACCAAGCTTCCTAAGCCTAGTAGGAGTCACGCGAAGGGACTTGGCCCGAGTTCGAGTGTAAGGCTCGGCAGACTGTTCGACCTTACCTCGGCAGGGAGACCAAGCTTCCTAACCCTAGTAGGAGAGTCAGGCGAGGGAACTTGGTCGGAGTTCGAGTGTAAAGCTCGGCAGGACGTTCGACATTACCTCGGCAGGGAGACCAAGCTTCCAAAGTCTAGTAGGAGAGTCAGGCAAAGGGACCTGGTCGGAGTTCGAGTGTAAGGCTCGGCAGGGAGACCAAGCGTCCTAAGCCTAGTAGGAATCACGCGAAGGGACTTGGCCCGAGTTCGAGTGTAAGGCTCAGCAGACTGTTCGACCTTACCTCAGCAGGGAGACCAAGCTTCCTAAGCCGAGTAAGAGTCAGGCGAAACGACTTGGCCGGGGTTCGAGTGTAAGGCTCGGCAGGACGTTCGGCCTTACCTCGGCAGGGAGACCAAGCTTCCTAAGCCTAGTAGGATTATCAGGCAAAAGAACTTGGCCGAAGCTCATGTGTAAGGCTCGGCCAGACGTTCGACCTTATCTCGGCAGGGAGACCAAGCTTCCTAAGCCGAGTAGGAGTCACGCGAAGGGAGTTGGCCCGAGTTCGAGTGTAAGGCTCGGCAGAACGTTCGACCTTACCTCGGCAGGGACACTGAGCTTCCTAAGCCTAGCAGGAGAGTCAGGCTAGGGGACTTCGTCGGAGGTCGAGTGTAAAGCTCGGCAGGACGTTCGACCTTACCTCGGCAGGGAGACCAAGCTTCCTAAGCCTAATAGGATAGTCAGGCGAGGGGACTTGGCCGGAGTTCAAGTGTAAGTCTTGGAAAGACTTTTGACCTTACCTTGGCCGGGAGACCAAGCTTCCTAAGCCTAGTAGGATAGTCAGGCAAGGGGACTTGGCCGGAGCTCATGTGTAAGGCTCGGCAGGACGTTCGACCTTACCTCGGCAGGGAGACCAAGCTTCCTAAGCCGAGGAGAAGTCAGGCGAAGGGAATTGGCCGGAGTTCGAGTGTAAGGCTCGGCAGGACGTTCGACCTTACCTCGGCAAGGAGACCAAGGTTCCTAATCTTAGTAGGAGAGTCAGGCGAAGGGACTTGGCCGGGGTTCGAATGTAGGGCTCGGCAGGACGTTTGACCTTACCTCGGCAGGGAGACCAAGGTTCCTAAGCCCAGTAGGAGAGTCAGGCAAGGGGATTTGGCCGGAGCTCATGTGTCAGGCTCGGCAGGACGTTCGACCTTACCTCGGCAGGGAGACCGAGCTTCCTAAGCCTAATAGGAGTCACGCGAAGGGACTTGGCCAGAGTTCGCGTGTAAGGCTCGGCAGGACGTTTGACCTTACCTCGGCAGGGCGACCAAGCTTCCTAAGCCTAGTAGGAGTCACGCGAAGGGACTTGGCCCGAGTTCGAGTGTAAGGCTCGGCAGACTGTTCGACCTTACCTCGGCAGGGAGACCAAGCTTCCTAACCCTAGTAGGAGAGTCAGGCGAGGGAACTTGGTCGGAGTTCGAGTGTAAAGCTCGGCAGGACGTTCGACATTACCTCGGCAGGGAGACCAAGCTTCCAAAGTCTAGTAGGAGAGTCAGGCAAAGGGACCTGGTCGGAGTTCGAGTGTAAGGCTCGGCAGGGAGACCAAGCGTCCTAAGCCTAGTAGGAATCACGCGAAGGGACTTGGCCCGAGTTCGAGTGTAAGGCTCAGCAGACTGTTCGACCTTACCTCAGCAGGGAGACCAAGTATCCTAAGCCGAGTAAGAGTCAGGCGAAACGACTTGGCCGGGGTTCGAGTGTAAGGCTCGGCAGGACGTTCGGCCTTACCTCGGCAGGGAGACCAAGCTTCCTAAGCCTAGTAGGATTATCAGGCAAAAGAACTTGGCCGGAGCTCATGTGTAAGGCTCGGCCGGACGTTCGACCTTATCTCGGCAGGGAGACCAAGCTTCCTAAGCCGAGTAGGAGTCACGCGAAGGGAGTTGGCCCGAGTTCGAGTGTAAGGCTCGGCAGAACGTTCGACCTTACCTCGGCAGGGACACTGAGCTTCCTAAGCCTAGCAGGAGAGTCAGGCTAGGGGACTTCGTCGGAGGTCGAGTGTAAAGCTCGGCAGGACGTTCGACCTTACCTCGGCAGGGAGACCAAGCTTCCTAAGCCTAATAGGATAGTCAGGCGAGGGGACTTGGCCAGAGTTCGAGTGTAAGTACTGGCAAGATGTTTGACCTCACCTCGGCAGGGATACCAAGCTTCCTAAGCCGTGTAGGAGTCAGGCGAAGGGACTTGGCCGGAGTTCGAGTGTAACGCTCGGCAGGACATTCGACCTTACCTCGGCAGGGAGACCAAGCTTCCTAAGCCTAGTAGGAGAGTCAGGCGAAGGGACTTGGGTGGAGTTCGAGTGTAAGGCTCGGCAGGAAGTTTGACCTTTCCTGGGTATGGAGACCAAGCTTCCTAAGCCTAGTAGGAGAGTCAGGCAAGGGGACTTGGCCGGAGATCATGTGTAAGGCTCGGCAGGACGTTCGACCTTACCTCGGCAGGGAGACCAAGCTTCTTAAGCCGAGTAAGAGTCAGGCGAAGGGACTTAGCCGGGGTTCTAGTGTAAGGCTCGGCAGGACGTTCGAACTTACCTCGGCAGGGAGACTGAGCTTCCTAAGCCTAGTAGGAGAGTCAGGCGAGGGGACTTGGCCGGGGTTCGGGTGTAAGGCTCGGCAGGACGTTCAACCTTACCTCGGCAGGGAGACCAAGCTTCCTAAGCCTAGTAGGAGAGTCAGGCGAAGGAACTTGGCCGGGGTTCTAGTGTAAGGCTCGGCAGGACGTTCGACCTAACCTTGGCAGGGAGACCAAGCTTCCTAAGCCTAGTAGGAGAGTCAGCCGAAGGGACTTGGCCAGAGTTCGAGTGTAAGGCTCGGCAGGACGTTCGACCTTACCTCGGCAGGGAGACCAAGCTTCCTAAGCCTAGTAGGAGAGTGAGGCAAAAGGACTGGCCCGGAGCGCATGTGTAAGGCCCGGCCGGACGTTCGACCTTACCTCGGCAGGGAGACCAAGACTCTTAAGCCTACTAGGAGTCACGCAAAGGGACTTGGCCCAAGTTCGAGTGTAAGGCTCGGCAGAACGTTCGACCTTACCTCGGCAGGGAGACTGAGCTTCCTAAGCCTAGTAGGAGAATCAGGCGAGGGGACTTGGACGGAGTTAAAATATAAGGCTCGGCAGGATGTTCGACCTTACCTCGGCAGCGAGACAAAGCTTCCTAAGCCTAGTAGGAGAGTCAGGCGAGGGGACTTGGCCGGAGTTCTAGTGTAAGGCTCGGCAGGACGTTCGGCCTTACCTCGGCAAGGAGACCAAGCTTCCTAAGCCTAGTAGGAGAGTCAGGCGAAGGAACTTGGCCGGGGTTCGAGTGTAAGGCTCGGCAGGACGTTCGACCTTACCTCGGCAGGGAGACCAAACTTCCTAAGCCTAGTAGGAGAGTCAGGCAAGTGGACTTGGCCGGAGCTCATGTGTAATGCTCGGCAGGACGTTCGACCTTACCTCGGCAGGGAGACCAAGCTTCCTAAGCCGAGTAGGAGTCAGGCGAAGGGACCTGGCCGGGGTTCGAGGGTAAGGCTCGGCAGGACGTTCGACCTTACCTCGGCAGGGAGACCAAGCTTCCTAAGCCTAGTAGGAGAGTCAGGCGAAGGAACTTGGCCGGGGTTCGAGTGTAAGGCTCGGCAGGACGTTCGACCTTACCTCGGCAGGGAGACCAAGCTTCCTAAGCCTAATAGGATAGTCAGGTGAGGGGACTTGGCCGGAGTTCAAGTGTAAGTCTTGTAAAGACTTTTGACCTTACCTTGGCCGGGAGACCAAGCTTCCTAAGCCTAGTAGGATAGTCAGGCAAGGGGACTTGGCCGGAGCTCATGTGTAAGGCTCGGCAGGACGTTCGACCTTACCTCGGCAGGGAGACCAAGCTTCCTAAGCCTAGGAGAAGTCAGGCGAATGGAATTGGCCGGAGTTCGAGTGTAAGGCTCGGCAGGACGTTCGACCTTACCTCGGCAGGGAGACCAAACTTCCTAAGCCTAGTAGGAGAGTCAGGCAAGTGGACTTGGCCGGAGCTCATGTGTAAGGCTCGGCAGGACGTTCGACCTTACCTCGGCAGGGAGACCAAGCTTCCTAAGCCGAGTAGGAGTCAGGCGAAGGGACTTGGCCAAGGTTCGAGGGTAAGGCTCGGCAGGACGTTCGGCCTTACCTCGGCAGGGAGACCAAGCTTCCTAAGCCTAGTAGGAGAGTCAGGCGAAGGAACTTGGCCAGGGTTCGAGTGTAAGGCTCGGCAGGACGTTCGACCTTACCTCGGCAGGGAGACCAAGCTTCCTAAGCCTAATAGGAGAGTCAGGCAAGGGGATTTGGCCGGAGCTCATGTGTAAGGCTCGGCAGGACGTTCGACCTTACCTCGGCAGGGAGACCGAGCTTCCTAAGCCTAATAGGAGTCACGCGAAGGGACTTGGCCGGGGTTCGAATGTAGGGCTCGGCAGGACGTTTGACCTTACCTCGGCAGGGAGACCAAGGTTCCTAAGCCCAGTAGGAGAGTCAGGCAAGGGGATTTGGCCGGAGCTCATGTGTAAGGCTCGGCAGGACGTTCGACCTTACCTCGGCAGGGAGACCGAGCTTCCTAAGCCTAATAGGAGTCACGCGAAGGGACTTGGCCAGAGTTCGCGTGTAAGGCTCGGCAGGACGTTTGACCTTACCTCGGCAGGGCGACCAAGCTTCCTAAGCCTAGTAGGAGTCACGCGAAGGGACTTGGCCCGAGTTCGAGTGTAAGGCTCGGCAGACTGTTCGACCTTACCTCGGCAGGGAGACCAAGCTTCCTAACCCTAGTAGGAGAGTCAGGCGAGGGAACTTGGTCGGAGTTCGAGTGTAAAGCTCGGCAGGACGTTCGACATTACCTCGGCAGGGAGACCAAGCTTCCAAAGTCTAGTAGGAGAGTCAGGCAAAGGGACCTGGTCGGAGTTCGAGTGTAAGGCTCGGCAGGGAGACCAAGCGTCCTAAGCCTAGTAGGAATCACGCGAAGGGACTTGGCCCGAGTTCGAGTGTAAGGCTCAGCAGACTGTTCGACCTTACCTCAGCAGGGCGACCAAGCTTCCTAAGCCGAGTAAGAGTCAGGCGAAACGACTTGGCCGGGGTTCGAGTGTAAGGCTCGGCAGGACGTTCGGCCTTACCTCGGCAGGGAGACCAAGCTTCCTAAGCCTAGTAGGATTATCAGGCAAAAGAACTTGGCCGGAGCTCATGTGTAAGGCTCGGCCGGACGTTCGACCTTATCTCGGCAGGGAGACCAAGCTTCCTAAGCCGAGTAGAAGTCACGCGAAGGGAGTTGGCCCGAGTTCGAGTGTAAGGCTCGGCAGAACGTTCGACCTTACCTCGGCAGGGACACTGAGCTTCCTAAGCCTAGCAGGAGAGTCAGGCTAGGGGACTTCGTCGGAGGTCGAGTGTAAAGCTTGGCAGGACGTTCGACCTTACCTCGGCAGGGAGACCAAGCTTCCTAAGCCTAAAAGGATAGTCAGGCGAGGGGACTTGGCCAGAGTTCGAGTGTAAGTATTGGCAAGATGTTTGACCTCACCTCGGCAGGGATACCAAGCTTCCTAAGCCGTGTAGGAGTCAGGCGAAGGGACTTGGCCGGAGTTCGAGTGTAACGCTCGGCAGGACATTCGACCTTACCTCGGCAGGGAGACCAAGCTTCCTAAGCCTAGTAGGAGAGTCAGGCGAAGGGACTTGGGTGGAGTTCGAGTGTAAGGCTCGGCAGGAAGTTTGACCTTTCCTGGGTATGGAGACCAAGCTTCCTAAGCCTAGTAGGAGAGTCAGGCAAGGGGACTTGGCCGGAGATCATGTGTAAGGCTCGGCAGGACGTTCGACCTTACCTCGGCAGGGAGACCAAGCTTCTTAAGCCGAGTAAGAGTCAGGCGAAGGGACTTAGCCGGGGTTCTAGTGTAAGGCTCGGCAGGACGTTCGAACTTACCTCGGCAGGGAGACTGAGCTTCCTAAGCCTAGTAGGAGAGTCAGGCGAGGGGACTTGGCCGGGGTTCGGGTGTAAGGCTCGGCAGGACGTTCGACCTTACCTCGGCAGGGAGACCAAGCTTCCTAAGCCTAGTAGGAGAGTCAGGCGAAGGAACTTGGCCGGGGTTCTAGTGTAAGGCTCGGCAGGACGTTCGGCCTAACCTTGGCAGCGAGACCAAGCTTCCTAAGCCTAGTAGGAGAGTCAGCCGAAGGGACTTGGCCAGAGTTCGAGTGTAAGGCTCGGCTGGACGTTTGAACTTACCTCAGCAGGGAGACCAAGCTTCCTAAGCCTAGAAGGAGAGTGAGGCAAAAGGACTGGCCCGGAGCACATGTGTAAGGCTCGGCCGGACGTTCGAAATTACCTCGGCAGGGAGACCAAGCCTCTTAAGCCTACTAGGAGTCACGCGAAGGGACTTGGCCCAAGTTCGAGTGTAAGGCTCGGCAGAACGTTCGACCTTACCTCGGCAGGGAGACTGTGCTTCCTAAGCCTAATAGGAGAATCAGGCGAGGGGACTTGGACGGAGTTCACATGTAAGGCTCGGCAGGATGTTCGACCTTACCTCGGCAGAGAGACAAAGCTTCCTAAGCCTAGCAGGATAGTCAGGCTAGGGGACTTCGTCGTAGGTCGAGTGTAAAGCTCGGCAGGACGTTCGACCTTACCTCGGCAGGGAGACCAAACTTCCTAAGCCTAGTAGGAGAGTCAGGCAAGTGGACTTGGCCGGAGCTCATGTGTAAGGCTCGGCAGGACGTTCGACTTTACCTCGGCAGGGAGACCGAGCTTCCTAAGCCGAGTAGGAGTCAGGCGAAGGGACTTGGCCAAGGTTCCAGGGTAAGGCTCGGCAGGACGTTCGGCCTTACCTCGGCAGGGAGACCAAGCTTCCTCAGCCTAGTAGGAGAGTCAGGCGAAGGAACTTGGCCAGGGTTCGAGTGTAAGGCTTGGCAGGACGTTCGACCTTACCTCGGCAGGGAGACCAAGCTTCCTAAGCCTAGTAGGAGAGTCAGGCGAAGGGACTTGGCCAGAGTTCGAGTGTAAGGCTCGGCAGGAAGTTTGACCTTACCTCGGTATGGAGACCAAGCTTCCTAAGCCTAATAGGATAGTCAGGTGAGGGGACTTGGCCGGAGTTCAAGTGTAAGTCTTGGAAAGACTTTTGACCTTACCTTGGCCGGGAGACCAAGCTTCCTAAGCCTAGTAGGATAGTCAGGCAAGGGGACTTGGCCGGAGCTCATGTGTAAGGCTCGGCAGGACGTTCGACCTTACCTCGGCAGGGAGACCAAGCTTCCTAAGCCGAGTAGGAGTCAGGCGAGGGGACTTGGCCCGAGTTCGAGTGTAAGGCTCGGCAGGACGTTCGGCCTTACCTCGGCAGGGAGACCAAGCTTCCTAAGCCTAGTAGGAGAGTCACGCGAAGGGACTTGGCCCGAGTTCGAGTGTAAGGCTCGGCAGAACGTTCGACCTTACCTCGGCAGGGAGACTGAGCTTCCTAAGCCTAGCAGGAGAGTCAGGCGAGGGGACTTGTCCAGGGTCCGAGTGTAAGGCTCGGCAGGACATACGAACTTACCTCGGCAGGGAGACCAAGCTTCCTAAGCCTAGTAGTAGTCATGCGAAGGGACTTGGCCCGAGTTCGAGTGTAAGGCTCGGCAGGACGTTCGGCCTTACCTCGGCAGGGAGACCAAGCTTCCTAAGCCTAGTAGGAGAGTCAGGCGAGGGGACTTGGCCGGAGTTCGGGTGTAAGGCTCGGCAGGACGTTTGACCTGACCTCGGCAGTGAGACCAAGCTTCCTAAGCCTAGTAGGATAGTCAGGCAAGGGGACTTGGCCGGAGCTCATGTGTAAGGCTCGGTAGGCCGTTCGACCTTACCTCGGCAGGGAGACCAAGCTTCCTAAGCCTAGTAGGAGTCTGGCGAGGGGACTTGGCCGAAGTTTGAGTGTAAAGCTTGGCAGGACGTTCGACCTTACCTCGGCAGGGAGACCAAGCTTCCTAAGCCTCGTAGGAGTCAGGCGAAGGGACTTGGCCAGGGTTCGAGTGTAAGGCTCGGCAGGACGTTCGGCCTTACCTCGGCAGGGAGACCAAGCTTCCTAAGCCTAGTAGGAGAGTCAGCCGAAGGGACTTGGCCAGAGTTCGAGTGTAAGGCTCGGCTGGACGTTTGAACTTACCTCAGCAGGGAGACCAAGCTTCTTAAGCCTAGAAGGAGAGTGAGGCAAAAGGACTGGCCCGGAGCACATGTGTAAGGCTCGGCCGGACGTTCGAAATTACCTCGGCAGGGAGACCAAGCCTCTTAAGCCTACTAGGAGTCACGCGAAGGGACTTGGCCCAAGTTCGAGTGTAAGGCTCGGCAGAACGTTCGACCTTACCTCGGCAGGGAGACTGTGCTTCCTAAGCCTAATAGGAGAATCAGGCGAGGGGACTTGGACGGAGTTCACATGTAAGGCTCGGCAGGATGTTCGACCTTACCTCGGCAGAGAGACAAAGCTTCCTAAGCCTAGCAGGATAGTCAGGCTAGGGGACTTCGTCGGAGGTCGAGTGTAAAGCTCGGCAGGACGTTCGACCTTACCTCGGCAGGGAGACCAAACTTCCTAAGCCTAGTAGGAGAGTCAGGCAAGTGGACTTGGCCGGAGCTCATGTGTAAGGCTCGGCAGGACGTTCGACTTTACCTCGGCAGGGAGACCAAGCTTCCTAAGCCGAGTAGGAGTCAGGCGAAGGGACTTGGCCAAGGTTCCAGGGTAAGGCTCGGCAGGACGTTCGGCCTTACCTCGGCAGGGAGACCAAGCTTCCTAAGCCTAGTAGGAGAGTCAGGCGAAGGAACTTGGCCAGGGTTCGAGTGTAAGGCTTGGCAGGACGTTCGACCTTACCTCGGCAGGGAGACCAAGCTTCCTAAGCCTAGTAGGAGAGTCAGGCGAAGGGACTTGGCCAGAGTTCGAGTGTAAGGCTCGGCAGGAAGTTTGACCTTACCTCGGTATGGAGACCAAGCTTCCTAAGCCTAATAGGATAGTCAGGTGAGGGGACTTGGCCGGAGTTCAAGTGTAAGTCTTGGAAAGACTTTTGACCTTACCTTGGCCGGGAGACCAAGCTTCCTAAGCCTAGTAGGATAGTCAGGCAAGGGGACTTGGCCGGAGCTCATGTGTAAGGCTCGGCAGGACGTTCGACCTTACCTCGGCAGGGAGACCAAGCTTCCTAAGCCGAGTAGGAGTCAGGCGAGGGGACTTGGCCCGAGTTCGAGTGTAAGGCTCGGCAGGACGTTCGGCCTTACCTCGGCAGGGAGACCAAGCTTCCTAAGCCTAGTAGGAGAGTCAGGCGAAGGGACTTGGCCCGAGTTCGAGTGTAAGGCTCGGCAGAACGTTCGACCTTACCTCGGCAGGGAGACTGAGCTTCCTAAGCCTAGCAGGAGAGTCAGGCGAGGGGACTTGTCCAGGGTCCGAGTGTAAGGCTCGGCAGGACATACGAACTTACCTCGGCAGGGAGACCAAGCTTCCTAAGCCTAGTAGTAGTCATGCGAAGGGACTTGGCCCGAGTTCGAGTGTAAGGCTCGGCAGGACGTTCGGCCTTACCTCGGCAGGGAGACCAAGCTTCCTAAGCCAAGTAGGAGAGTCAGGCGAGGGGACTTGGCCGGAGTTCGGGTGTAAGGCTCGGCAGGACGTTTGACCTGACCTCGGCAGTGAGACCAAGCTTCCTAAGCCTAGTAGGATAGTCAGGCAAGGGGACTTGGCCGGAGCTCATGTGTAAGGCTCGGTAGGCCGTTCGACCTTACCTCGGCAGGGAGACCAAGCTTCCTAAGCCTAGTAGGAGTCTGGCGAGGGGACTTGGCCGAAGTTTGAGTGTAAAGCTTGGCAGGACGTTCGACCTTACCTCGGCAGGGAGACCAAGCTTCCTAAGCCGAGTAGGAGTCAGGCGAAGGGACGTGGCCAGGGTTCGAGTGTAAGGCTCGGCAGGACGTTCGGCCTTACCTCGGCAGGGAGACCAAGCTTCCTAAGCCTAGTAGGAGAGTCAGCCGAAGGGACTTGGCCAGAGTTCGAGTTTAAGGCTCGGCAGGACGTTTGAACTTACCTCGGCAGGGAGACCAAGCTTCCTAAGCCTAGTAGGAGAGTGAGGCAAAAGGACTGGCCCGGAGCACATGTGTAAGGCTCGGCCGGACGTTCGACCTTACCTCGGCAGGGAGACCAAGACTCTTTAGCCTACTAGGAGTCACGCGAAGGGACTTGGCCCAAGTTCGAGTGTAAGGCTCGGCAGAACGTTCGACCTTACCTCGGCAGGGAGAGTGAGCTTCCTAAGCCTAGTAGGAGAATCAGGCGAGGGGACTTGGACGGAGTTCAAATGTAAGGCTCGGCAGGATGTTCGACCTTACCTCGGCAGCGAGACAAAGCTTCCTAAGCCTAGTAGGAGAGTCAGGCGAGGGGACTTGGCCGGAGTTCGAGTGTAAGGCTCGGCAGGACGTTCGGCCTTTACCTCGGCAAGGAGACCAAGCTTCCTAAGCCTAGTAGGAGAGTCAGGCGAAGGAACTTGGCCGGGGCACGAGTGTAAGGCTGGGCAGGACGTTCGACCTTACCTCGGCAGGGAGACCAAACTTCCTAAGCCTAGTAGGAGAGTCAGGCAAGTGGACTTGGCCGGAGCTCATGTGTAAGGCTCGGCAGGACGTTCGACCTTACCTCGGCAGGGAGACCAAGCTTCCTAAGCCGAGTAGGAGTCAGGCGAAGGGACTTGGCCAAGGTTCGAGGGTAAGGCTCGGCAGGACGTTCGGCCTTACCTCGGCAGGGAGACCAAGCTTCCTAAGCCTAGTAGGAGAGTCAGGCGAAGGAACTTGGCCAGGGTTCGAGTGTAAGGCTCGGCAGGACGTTCGACCTTACCTCGGCAGGGAGACCAAGCTTCCTAAGCCTAGTAGGAGAGTCAGGCGAAGGGACTTGGCCAGAGTTCGAGTGTAAGGCTCGGCAGGAAGTTTGACCTTACCTCGGTATGGAGACCAAGCTTCCTAAGCCTAATAGGATAGTCAGGTGAGGGGACTTGGCCGGAGTTCAAGTGTAAGTCTTGGAAAGACTTTTGACCTTACCTTGGCCGGGAGACCAAGCTTCCTAAGCCTAGTAGGATAGTCAGGCAAGGGGACTTGGCCGGAGCTCATGTGTAAGGCTCGGCAGGACGTTCGACCTTACCTCGGCAGGGAGACCAAGCTTCCTAAGCCGAGTAGGAGTCAGGCGAGGGGACTTGTCGGGGTTCGAGTGTAAGGTTCGGCAGGACGTTCGGCCTTACCTCGGCAGGGAGACCAAGCTTCCTAAGCCTAATAGGATAGTTAGGCGAGGTGATTTGGCCGGAGTTCGAGTGTAAGGCTCGGCAGGAAGTTTGACCTTACCTCGGTATGGAGACCAAGCTTCCTAAGCCTAATAGGATAGTCAGGTGAGGGGACTTGGCCGGAGTTCAAGTGTAAGTCTTGGAAAGACTTTTGACCTTACCTTGGCCGGGAGACCAAGCTTCCTAAGCCTAGTAGGATAGTCAGGCAAGGGGACTTGGCCGGAGCTCATGTGTAAGGCTCGGCAGGACGTTCGACCTTACCTCGGCAGGGAGACCAAGCTTCCTAAGCCTAGGAGAAGACAGGCGAAGGGAATTGGCCGGAGTTCGAGTGTAAGGCTCGGCAGGACGTTCGACCTTACCTCGGCAGGGAGACCAAGGTTCCTAATCTTAGTAGGAGAGTCAGGCGAGGGGACTTGGCCAGAGTTTGAGTGTAAAGCTTGGCAGGACGTTCGGCCTTACCTCGGCAGGGAGACCAAGCTTCCTAAGCCTAGTAGGAGAGTCAGGCGAAGGGACTTGGCCGGGGTTCGAATGTAGGGCTCGGCAGGACGTTTGACCTTACCTCGGCAGGGAGACCAAGCTTCCAAAGTCTAGTAGGAGAGTCAGGCAAAGGGACCTGGTCGGAGTTCGAGTGTAAGGCTCGGCAGGGAGACCAAGCGTCCTAAGCCTAGTAGGAATCACGCGAAGGGACTTGGCCCGAGTTCGAGTGTAAGGCTCAGCAGACTGTTCGACCTTACCTCAGCAGGGAGACCAAGCTTCCTAAGCCGAGTAAGAGTCAGGCGAAACGACTTGGCCGGGGTTCGAGTGTAAGGCTCGGCAGGACGTTCGGCCTTACCTCAGCAGGGAGACCAAGCTTCCTAAGCCTAGTAGGATTATCAGGCAAAAGAACTTGGCCGGAGCTCATGTGTAAGGCTCGGCCGGACGTTCGACCTTATCTCGGCAGGGAGACCAAGCTTCCTAAGCCGAGTAGAAGTCACGCGAAGGGAGTTGGCCCGAGTTCGAGTGTAAGGCTCGGCAGAACGTTCGACCTTACCTCGGCAGGGACACTGAGCTTCCTAAGCCTAGCAGGAGAGTCAGGCTAGGGGACTTCGTCGGAGGTCGAGTGTAAAGCTCGGCAGGACGTTCGACCTTACCTCGGCAGGGAGACCAAGCTTCCTAAGCCTAAAAGGATAGTCAGGCGAGGGGACTTGGCCAGAGTTCGAGTGTAAGTATTGGCAAGATGTTTGACCTCACCTCGGCAGGGATACCAAGCTTCCTAAGCCGTGTAGGAGTCAGGCGAAGGGACTTGGCCGGAGTTCGAGTGTAACGCTCGGCAGGACATTCGACCTTACCTCGGCAGGGAGACCAAGCTTCCTAAGCCTAGTAGGAGAGTCAGGCGAAGGGACTTGGGTGGAGTTCGAGTGTAAGGCTCGGCAGGAAGTTTGACCTTTCCTGGGTATGGAGACCAAGCTTCCTAAGCCTAGTAGGAGAGTCAGGCAAGGGGACTTGGCCGGAGATCATGTGTAAGGCTCGGCAGGACGTTCGACCTTACCTCGGCAGGGAGACCAAGCTTCTTAAGCCGAGTAAGAGTCAGGCGAAGGGACTTAGCCGGGGTTCTAGTGTAAGGCTCGGCAGGACGTTCGAACTTACCTCGGCAGGGAGACTGAGCTTCCTAAGCCTAGTAGGAGAGTCAGGCGAAGGGACTTGGCCAAGGTTCGAGGGTAAGGCTCGGCAGGACGTTCGGCCTTACCTCGGCAGGGAGACCAAGCTTCCTAAGCCTAGTAGGAGAGTCAGGCGAAGGAACTTGGCCAGGGTTCGAGTGTAAGGCTCGGCAGGACGTTCGACCTTACCTCGGCAGGGAGACCAAGCTTCCTAAGCCTAGTAGGAGAGTCAGGCGAAGGGACTTGGCCAGAGTTCGAGTGTAAGGCTCGGCAGGAAGTTTGACCTTACCTCGGTATGGAGACCAAGCTTCCTAAGCCTAATAGGATAGTCAGGTGAGGGGACTTGGCCGGAGTTCAAGTGTAAGTCTTGGAAAGACTTTTGACCTTACCTTGGCCGGGAGACCAAGCTTCCTAAGCCTAGTAGGATAGTCAGGCAAGGGGACTTGGCCGGAGCTCATGTGTAAGGCTCGGCAGGACGTTCGACCTTACCTCGGCAGGGAGACCAAGCTTCCTAAGCCGAGTAGGAGTCAGGCGAGGGGACTTGTCGGGCTTCGAGTGTAAGGTTCGGCAGGACGTTCGGCCTTACCTCGGCAGGGAGACCAAGCTTCCTAAGCCTAATAGGATAGTTAGGCGAGGTGATTTGGCCGGAGTTCGAGTGTAAGTCTTGGCAATACATTTGACCTTACCTCGGCAGGGAGACCAAGCTTCCTAAGCCTAGGAGAAGACAGGCGAAGGGAATTGGCCGGAGTTCGAGTGTAAGGCTCGGCAGGACGTTCGACCTTACCTCGGCAGGGAGACCAAGGTTCCTAATCTTAGTAGGAGAGTCAGGCGAGGGGACTTGGCCAGAGTTTGAGTGTAAAGCTTGGCAGGACGTTCGGCCTTACCTCGGCAGGGAGACCAAGCTTCCTAAGCCTAGTAGGAGAGTCAGGCGAAGGGACTTGGCCGGGGTTCGAATGTAGGGCTCGGCAGGACGTTTGACCTTACCTCGGCAGGGAGACCAAGCTTCCAAAGTCTAGTAGGAGAGTCAGGCAAAGGGACCTGGTCGGAGTTCGAGTGTAAGGCTCGGCAGGGAGACCAAGCGTCCTAAGCCTAGTAGGAATCACGCGAAGGGACTTGGCCCGAGTTCGAGTGTAAGGCTCAGCAGACTGTTCGACCTTACCTCAGCAGGGAGACCAAGCTTCCTAAGCCGAGTAAGAGTCAGGCGAAACGACTTGGCCGGGGTTCGAGTGTAAGGCTCGGCAGGACGTTCGGCCTTACCTCGGCAGGGAGACCAAGCTTCCTAAGCCTAGTAGGATTATCAGGCAAAAGAACTTGGCCGGAGCTCATGTGTAAGGCTCGGCCGGACGTTCGACCTTATCTCGGCAGGGAGACCAAGCTTCCTAAGCCGAGTAGAAGTCACGCGAAGGGAGTTGGCCCGAGTTCGAGTGTAAGGCTCGGCAGAACGTTCGACCTTACCTCGGAAGGGACACTGAGCTTCCTAAGCCTAGCAGGAGAGTCAGGCTAGGGGACTTCGTCGGAGGTCGAGTGTAAAGCTCGGCAGGACGTTCGACCTTACCTCGGCAGGGAGACCAAGCTTCCTAAGCCTAAAAGGATAGTCAGGCGAGGGGACTTGGCCAGAGTTCGAGTGTAAGTATTGGCAAGATGTTTGACCTCACCTCGGCAGGGATACCAAGCTTCCTAAGCCGTGTAGGAGTCAGGCGAAGGGACTTGGCCGGAGTTCGAGTGTAACGCTCGGCAGGACATTCGACCTTACCTCGGCAGGGAGACCAAGCTTCCTAAGCCTAGTAGGAGAGTCAGGCGAAGGGACTTGGGTGGAGTTCGAGTGTAAGGCTCGGCAGGAAGTTTGACCTTTCCTGGGTATGGAGACCAAGCTTCCTAAGCCTAGTAGGAGAGTCAGGCAAGGGGACTTGGCCGGAGATCATGTGTAAGGCTCGGCAGGACGTTCGACCTTACCTCGGCAGGGAGACCAAGCTTCTTAAGCCGAGTAAGAGTCAGGCGAAGGGACTTAGCCGGGGTTCTAGTGTAAGGCTCGGCAGGACGTTCGAACTTACCTCGGCAGGGAGACTGAGCTTCCTAAGCCTAGTAGGAGAGTCAGGCGAGGGGACTTGGCCGGGGTTCGGGTGTAAGGCTCGGCAGGACGTTCGACCTTACCTCGGCAGGGAGACCAAGCTTCCTAAGCCTAGTAGGAGAGTCAGGCGAAGGAACTTGGCCGGGGTTCTAGTGTAAGGCTCGGCAGGACGTTCGGCCTAACCTTGCCAGCGAGACCAAGCTTCCTAAGCCTAGTAGGAGAGTCAGCCGAAGGGACTTGGCCAGAGTTCGAGTGTAAGGCTCGGCTGGACGTTTGAACTTACCTCAGCAGGGAGACCAAGCTTCCTAAGCCTAGAAGGAGAGTGAGGCAAAAGGACTGGCCCGGAGCACATGTGTAAGGCTCGGCCGGACGTTCGAAATTACCTCGGCAGGGAGACCAAGCCTCTTAAGCCTACTAGGAGTCACGCGAAGGGACTTGGCCCAAGTTCGAGTGTAAGGCTCGGCAGAACGTTCGACCTTACGTCGGCAGGGAGACTGTGCTTCCTAAGCCTAATAGGAGAATCAGGCGAGGGGACTTGGACGGAGTTCACATGTAAGGCTCGGCAGGATGTTCGACCTTACCTCGGCAGAGAGACAAAGCTTCCTAAGCCTAGCAGGATAGTCAGGCTAGGGGACTTCGTCGGAGGTCGAGTGTAAAGCTCGGCAGGACGTTCGACCTTACCTCGGCAGGGAGACCAGACTTCCTAAGCCTAGTAGGAGAGTCAGGCAAGTGGACTTGGCCGGAGCTCATGTGTAAGGCTCGGCAGGACGTTCGACTTTACCTCGGCAGGGAGACCAAGCTTCCTAAGCCGAGTAGGAGTCAGGCGAAGGGACTTGGCCAAGGTTCGAGGGTAAGGCTCGGCAGGACGTTCGGCCTTACCTCGGCAGGGAGAGCAAGCTTCCTAAGCCTAGTAGGAGAGTCAGGCGAAGGGACTTGGCCAGGGTTCGAGTGTAAGGCTCGGCAGGACGTTCGACCTTACCTCGGCAGGGAGACCAAGCTTCCTAAGCCTAGTAGGAGAGTCAGGCGAAGGGACTTGGCCAGAGTTCGAGTGTAAGGCTCGGCAGGAAGTTTGACCTTACCTCGGTATGGAGACCAAGCTTCCTAAGCCTAATAGGATAGTCAGGTGAGGGGACTTGGCCGGAGTTCAAGTGTAAGTCTTGGAAAGACTTTTGACCTTACCTTGGCCGGGAGACCAAGCTTCCTAAGCCTAGTAGGATAGTCAGGCAAGGGGACTTGGCCGGAGCTCATGTGTAAGGCTCGGCAGGACGTTCGACCTTACCTCGGCAGGGAGACCAAGCTTCCTAAGCCTAGTAGGAGAGTCAGGCGAAGGGACTTGGCCCGAGTTCGAGTGTAAGGCTCGGCAGAACGTTCGACCTTACCTCGGCAGGGAGACTGAGCTTCCTAAGCCTAGCAGGAGAGTCAGGCGAGGGGACTTGTCCAGGGTCCGAGTGTAAGGCTCGGCAGGACATAGGAACTTACCTCGGCAGGGAGACCAAGCTTCCCAAGCCTAGTAGAAGAGTCAGCCGAAGGGACTTGGCCAGAGTTCGAGTGTAAGGCTCGGCAGGACGTTTGAACTTACCTCGGCAGGGAGACCAAGCTTCCTAAGCCTAGTAGGAGAGTGAGGCAAAAGGACTGGCCCGGAGCACATGTGTAAGGCTCGGCCGGACGTTCGACCTTACCTCGGCAGGGAGACCAAGACTCTTTAGCCTACTAGGAGTCACGCGAAGGGACTTGGCCCAAGTTCGAGTGTAAGGCTCGGCAGAACGTTCGACCTTACCTCGGCAGGGAGAGTGAGCTTCCTAAGCCTAGTAGGAGAATCAGGCGAGGGGACTTGGACGGAGTTCAAATGTTAGGCTCGGCAGGATGTTCGACCTTACCTCGGCAGCGAGACAAAGCTTCCTAAGCCTAGTAGGAGAGTCAGGCGAGGGGACTTGGCCGGAGTTCGAGTGTAAGGCTCGGCAGGACGTTCGGCCTTTACCTCGGCAAGGAGACCAAGCTTCCTAAGCCTAGTAGGAGAGTCAGGCGAAGGAACTTGGCCGGGGTACGAGTGTAAGGCTGGGCAGGACGTTCGACCTTACCTCGGCAGGGAGACCAAACTTCCTAAGCCTAGTAGGAGAGTCAGGCAAGTGGACTTGGCCGGAGCTCATGTGTAAGGCTCGGCAGGACGTTCGACCTTACCTCGGCAGGGAGACCAAGCTTCCTAAGCCGAGTAGGAGTCAGGCGAAGGGACTTGGCCAAGGTTCGAGGGTAAGGCTCGGCAGGACGTTCGGCCTTACCTCGGCAGGGAGACCAAGCTTCCTAAGCCTAGTAGGAGAGTCAGGCGAAGGAACTTGGCCAGGGTTCGAGTGTAAGGCTCGGCAGGACGTTCGACCTTACCTCGGCAGGGAGACCAAGCTTCCTAAGCCTAGTAGGAGAGTCAGGCGAAGGGACTTGGCCAGAGTTCGAGTGTAAGGCTCGGCAGGAAGTTTGACCTTACCTCGGTATGGAGACCAAGCTTCCTAAGCCAAATAGGATAGTCAGGTGAGGGGACTTGGCCGGAGTTCACGTGTAAGTCTTGGAAAGACTTTTGACCTTACCTTGGCCGGGAGACCAAGCTTCCTAAGCCTAGTAGGATAGTCAGGCAAGGGGACTTGGCCGGAGCTCATGTGTAAGGCTCGGCAGGACGTTCGACCTTACCTCGGCAGGGAGACCAAGCTTCCTAAGCCGAGTAGGAGTCAGGCGAGGGGACTTGTCGGGGTTCGAGTGTAAGGTTCGGCAGGACGTTCGGCCTTACCTCGGCAGGGAGACCAAGCTTCCTAAGCCTAATAGGATAGTCAGGCGAGGTGATTTGGCCGGAGTTCGAGTGTAAGTCTTGGCAATACATTTGACCTTACCTCGGCAGGGAGACCAAGCTTCCTAAGCCTTGGAGAAGACAGGCGAAGGGAATTGGCCGGAGTTCGAGTGTAAGGCTCGGCAGGACGTTCGACCTTACCTCGGCAGGGAGACCAAGGTTCCTAATCTTAGTAGGAGAGTCAGGCGAGGGGACTTGGCCAGAGTTTGAGTGTAAAGCTTGGCAGGACGTTCGGCCTTACCTCGGCAGGGACACCAAGCTTCCTAAGCCTAGTAGGAGAGTCAGGCGAAGGGACTTGGCCAGAGTTCGAGTGTAAGGCTCGGCAGGAAGTTTGACCTTACCTCGGTATGGAGACCAAGCTTCCTAAGCCTAATAGGATAGTCAGGTGAGGGGACTTGGCCGGAGTTCAAGTGTAAGTCTTGGAAAGACTTTTGACCTTACCTTGGCCGGGAGACCAAGCTTCCTAAGCCTAGTAGGATAGTCAGGCAAGGGGACTTGGCCGGAGCTCATGTGTAAGGCTCGGCAGGACGTTCGACCTTACCTCGGCAGGGAGACCAAGCTTCCTAAGCCGAGTAGGAGTCAGGCGAGGGGACTTGGCCCGAGTTCGAGTGTAAGGCTCGGCAGGACGTTCGGCCTTACCTCGGCAGGGAGACCAAGCTTCCTAAGCCTAGTAGGAGAGTCAGGCGAAGGGACTTGGCCCGAGTTCGAGTGTAAGGCTCGGCAGAACGTTCGACCTTACCTCGGCAGGGAGACTGAGCTTCCTAAGCCTAGCAGGAGAGTCAGGCGAGGGGACTTGTCCAGGGTCCGAGTGTAAGGCTCGGCAGGACATAGGAACTTACCTCGGCAGGGAGACCAAGCTTCCCAAGCCTAGTAGAAGAGTCAGCCGAAGGGACTTGGCCAGAGTTCGAGTGTAAGGCTCGGCAGGACGTTTGAACTTACCTCGGCAGGGAGACCAAGCTTCCTAAGCCTAGTAGGAGAGTGAGGCAAAAGGACTGGCCCGGAGCACATGTGTAAGGCTCGGCCGGACGTTCGACCTTACCTCGGCAGGGAGACCAAGACTCTTTAGCCTACTAGGAGTCACGCGAAGGGACTTGGCCCAAGTTCGAGTGTAAGGCTCGGCAGAACGTTCGACCTTACCTCGGCAGGGAGAGTGAGCTTCCTAAGCCTAGTAGGAGAATCAGGCGAGGGGACTTGGACGGAGTTCAAATGTTAGGCTCGGCAGGATGTTCGACCTTACCTCGGCAGCGAGACAAAGCTTCCTAAGCCTAGTAGGAGAGTCAGGCGAGGGGACTTGGCCGGAGTTCGAGTGTAAGGCTCGGCAGGACGTTCGGCCTTTACCTCGGCAAGGAGACCAAGCTTCCTAAGCCTAGTAGGAGAGTCAGGCGAAGGAACTTGGCCGGGGTACGAGTGTAAGGCTGGGCAGGACGTTCGACCTTACCTCGGCAGGGAGACCAAACTTCCTAAGCCTAGTAGGAGAGTCAGGCAAGTGGACTTGGCCGGAGCTCATGTGTAAGGCTCGGCAGGACGTTCGACCTTACCTCGGCAGGGAGACCAAGCTTCCTAAGCCGAGTAGGAGTCAGGCGAAGGGACTTGGCCAAGGTTCGAGGGTAAGGCTCGGCAGGACGTTCGGCCTTACCTCGGCAGGGAGACCAAGCTTCCTAAGCCTAGTAGGAGAGTCAGGCGAAGGAACTTGGCCAGGGTTCGAGTGTAAGGCTCGGCAGGACGTTCGACCTTACCTCGGCAGGGAGACCAAGCTTCCTAAGCCTAGTAGGAGAGTCAGGCGAAGGGACTTGGCCAGAGTTCGAGTGTAAGGCTCGGCAGGAAGTTTGACCTTACCTCGGTATGGAGACCAAGCTTCCTAAGCCAAATAGGATAGTCAGGTGAGGGGACTTGGCCGGAGTTCACGTGTAAGTCTTGGAAAGACTTTTGACCTTACCTTGGCCGGGAGACCAAGCTTCCTAAGCCTAGTAGGATAGTCAGGCAAGGGGACTTGGCCGGAGCTCATGTGTAAGGCTCGGCAGGACGTTCGACCTTACCTCGGCAGGGAGACCAAGCTTCCTAAGCCGAGTAGGAGTCAGGCGAGGGGACTTGTCGGGGTTCGAGTGTAAGGTTCGGCAGGACGTTCGGCCTTACCTCGGCAGGGAGACCAAGCTTCCTAAGCCTAATAGGATAGTCAGGCGAGGTGATTTGGCCGGAGTTCGAGTGTAAGTCTTGGCAATACATTTGACCTTACCTCGGCAGGGAGACCAAGCTTCCTAAGCCTTGGAGAAGACAGGCGAAGGGAATTGGCCGGAGTTCGAGTGTAAGGCTCGGCAGGACGTTCGACCTTACCTCGGCAGGGAGACCAAGGTTCCTAATCTTAGTAGGAGAGTCAGGCGAGGGGACTTGGCCAGAGTTTGAGTGTAAAGCTTGGCAGGACGTTCGGCCTTACCTCGGCAGGGACACCAAGCTTCCTAAGCCTAGTAGGAGAGTCAGGCGAAGGGACTTGGCCGGGGTTCGAATGTAGGGCTCGGCAGGACGTTTGACCTTACCTCGGCAGGGAGACCAAGCTTCCTAACCCTAGTAGGAGAGTCAGGCGAGGGAACTTGGTCGGAGTTCGAGTGTAAAGCTCGGCAGGACGTTCGACATTACCTCGGCAGGGAGACCAAGCTTCCAAAGTCTAGTAGGAGAGTCAGGCAAAGGGACCTGGTCGGAGTTCGAGTGTAAGGCTCGGCAGGGAGACCAAGCGTCCTAAGCCTAGTAGGAATCACGCGAAGGGACTTGGCCCGAGTTCGAGTGTAAGGCTCAGCAGACTGTTCGACCTTACCTCAGCAGGGAGACCAAGCTTCCTAAGCCGAGTAAGAGTCAGGCGAAACGACTTGGCCGGGGTTCGAGTGTAAGGCTCGGCAGGACGTTCGGCCTTACCTCGGCAGGGAGACCAAGCTTCCTAAGCCTAGTAGGATTATCAGGCAAAAGAACTTGGCCGGAGCTCATGTGTAAGGCTCGGCCGGACGTTCGACCTTATCTCGGCAGGGAGACCAAGCTTCCTAAGCCGAGTAGGAGTCACACGAAGGGAGTTGGCCGGGGTTCGAGTGTAAGGCTCGGCAGAACGTTCGACCTTACCTCGGCAGGGACACTGAGCTTCCTAAGCCTAGCAGGAGAGTCAGGCTAGGGGACTTCGTCGGAGGTCGAGTGTAAAGCTCGGCAGGACGTTCGACCTTACCTCGGCAGGGAGACCAAGCTTCCTAAGCCTAATAGGATAGTCAGGCGAGGGGACTTGGCCAGAGTTCGAGTGTAAGTATTGGCAAGATGTTTGACCTCACCTCGGAAGGGATACCAAGCTTCCTAAGCCGTGTAGGAGTCAGGCGAAGGGACTTGGCCCGAGTTCGAGTGTAAGGCTCGGCAGAACGTTCGACCTTACCTCGGCAGGGAGACTGAGCTTCCTAAGCCTAGCAGGAGAGTCAGGCGAGGGGACTTGTCCAGGGTCCGAGTGTAAGGCTCGGCAGGACATAGGAACTTACCTCGGCAGGGAGACCAAGCTTCCCAAGCCTAGTAGAAGAGTCAGCCGAAGGGACTTGGCCAGAGTTCGAGTGTAAGGCTCGGCAGGACGTTTGAACTTACCTCGGCAGGGAGACCAAGCTTCCTAAGCCTAGTAGGAGAGTGAGGCAAAAGGACTGGCCCGGAGCACATGTGTAAGGCTCGGCCGGACGTTCGACCTTACCTCGGCAGGGAGACCAAGACTCTTTAGCCTACTAGGAGTCACGCGAAGGGACTTGGCCCAAGTTCGAGTGTAAGGCTCGGCAGAACGTTCGACCTTACCTCGGCAGGGAGAGTGAGCTTCCTAAGCCTAGTAGGAGAATCAGGCGAGGGGACTTGGACGGAGTTCAAATGTTAGGCTCGGCAGGATGTTCGACCTTACCTCGGCAGCGAGACAAAGCTTCCTAAGCCTAGTAGGAGAGTCAGGCGAGGGGACTTGGCCGGAGTTCGAGTGTAAGGCTCGGCAGGACGTTCGGCCTTTACCTCGGCAAGGAGACCAAGCTTCCTAAGCCTAGTAGGAGAGTCAGGCGAAGGAACTTGGCCGGGGTACGAGTGTAAGGCTGGGCAGGACGTTCGACCTTACCTCGGCAGGGAGACCAAACTTCCTAAGCCTAGTAGGAGAGTCAGGCAAGTGGACTTGGCCGGAGCTCATATGTAAGGCTCGGCAGGACGTTCGACCTTACCTCGGCAGGGAGACCAAGCTTCCTAAGCCGAGTAGGAGTCAGGCGAAGGGACTTGGCCAAGGTTCGAGGGTAAGGCTCGGCAGGACGTTCGGCCTTACCTCGGCAGGGAGACCAAGCTTCCTAAGCCTAGTAGGAGAGTCAGGCGAAGGAACTTGGCCAGGGTTCGAGTGTAAGGCTCGGCAGGACGTTCGACCTTACCTCGGCAGGGAGACCAAGCTTCCTAAGCCTAGTAGGAGAGTCAGGCGAAGGGACTTGGCCAGAGTTCGAGTGTAAGGCTCGGCAGGAAGTTTGACCTTACCTCGGTATGGAGACCAAGCTTCCTAAGCCAAATAGGATAGTCAGGTGAGGGGACTTGGCCGGAGTTCACGTGTAAGTCTTGGAAAGACTTTTGACCTTACCTTGGCCGGGAGACCAAGCTTCCTAAGCCTAGTAGGATAGTCAGGCAAGGGGACTTGGCCGGAGCTCATGTGTAAGGCTCGGCAGGACGTTCGACCTTACCTCGGCAGGGAGACCAAGCTTCCTAAGCCGAGTAGGAGTCAGGCGAGGGGACTTGTCGGGGTTCGAGTGTAAGGTTCGGCAGGACGTTCGGCCTTACCTCGGCAGGGAGACCAAGCTTCCTAAGCCTAATAGGATAGTCAGGCGAGGTGATTTGGCCGGAGTTCGAGTGTAAGTCTTGGCAATACATTTGACCTTACCTCGGCAGGGAGACCAAGCTTCCTAAGCCTTGGAGAAGACAGGCGAAGGGAATTGGCCGGAGTTCGAGTGTAAGGCTCGGCAGGACGTTCGACCTTACCTCGGCAGGGAGACCAAGGTTCCTAATCTTAGTAGGAGAGTCAGGCGAGGGGACTTGGCCAGAGTTTGAGTGTAAAGCTTGGCAGGACGTTCGGCCTTACCTCGGCAGGGACACCAAGCTTCCTAAGCCTAGTAGGAGAGTCAGGCGAAGGGACTTGGCCGGGGTTCGAATGTAGGGCTCGGCAGGACGTTTGACCTTACCTCGGCAGGGAGACCAAGCTTCCTAACCCTAGTAGGAGAGTCAGGCGAGGGAACTTGGTCGGAGTTCGAGTGTAAAGCTCGGCAGGACGTTCGACATTACCTCGGCAGGGAGACCAAGCTTCCAAAGTCTAGTAGGAGAGTCAGGCAAAGGGACCTGGTCGGAGTTCGAGTGTAAGGCTCGGCAGGGAGACCAAGCGTCCTAAGCCTAGTAGGAATCACGCGAAGGGACTTGGCCCGAGTTCGAGTGTAAGGCTCAGCAGACTGTTCGACCTTACCTCAGCAGGGAGACCAAGCTTCCTAAGCCGAGTAAGAGTCAGGCGAAACGACTTGGCCGGGGTTCGAGTGTAAGGCTCGGCAGGACGTTCGGCCTTACCTCGGCAGGGAGACCAAGCTTCCTAAGCCTAGTAGGATTATCAGGCAAAAGAACTTGGCCGGAGCTCATGTGTAAGGCTCGGCCGGACGTTCGACCTTATCTCGGCAGGGAGACCAAGCTTCCTAAGCCGAGTAGGAGTCACACGAAGGGAGTTGGCCGGGGTTCGAGTGTAAGGCTCGGCAGAACGTTCGACCTTACCTCGGCAGGGACACTGAGCTTCCTAAGCCTAGCAGGAGAGTCAGGCTAGGGGACTTCGTCGGAGGTCGAGTGTAAAGCTCGGCAGGACGTTCGACCTTACCTCGGCAGGGAGACCAAGCTTCCTAAGCCTAATAGGATAGTCAGGCGAGGGGACTTGGCCAGAGTTCGAGTGTAAGTATTGGCAAGATGTTTGACCTCACCTCGGAAGGGATACCAAGCTTCCTAAGCCGTGTAGGAGTCAGGCGAAGGGACTTGGCCGGGGTTCGAGTGTAAGGCTCGGCAGGACGTTCGACCTTACCTCGGCAGGGAGACCAAGCTTCCTAAGCCAAATAGGAAAGTCAGGCGGAGGGACTTTGCCCGAATTCGAGTGTAAGGCTCGGCAGACTGTTCGACCATACCTCGGCAGGGAGACCAAGCTTCCTAAGCCGAGTAAGAGTCAGGCGAAACGACTTGGCCGGGGTTCATGTGTAAGGCTCGGCAGGACGTTCGGCCTTACCTCGGCAGGGAGACCAAGCTTCCTAAGCCTAGTAGGATTATCAGGCAAAAGAACTTGGCCGGAGCTCATGTGTAAGGCTCGGCCGGACGTTCGACCTTATCTCGGCAGGGAGACCAAGCTTCCTAAGCCGAGTAGAAGTCACGCGAAGGGAGTTGGCCCGAGTTCGAGTGTAAGGCTCGGCAGAACGTTCGACCTTACCTCGGCAGGGACACTGAGCTTCCTAAGCCTAGCAGGAGAGTCAGGCTAGGGGACTTCGTCGGAGGTCGAGTGTAAAGCTTGGCAGGACGTTCGACCTTACCTCGGCAGGGAGACCAAGCTTCCTAAGCCTAAAAGGATAGTCAGGCGAGGGGACTTGGCCAGAGTTCGAGTGTAAGTATTGGCAAGATGTTTGACCTCACCTCGGCAGGGATACCAAGCTTCCTAAGCCGTGTAGGAGTCAGGCGAAGGGACTTGGCCGGAGTTCGAGTGTAACGCTCGGCAGGACATTCGACCTTACCTCGGCAGGGAGACCAAGCTTCCTAAGCCTAGTAGGAGAGTCAGGCGAAGGGACTTGGGTGGAGTTCGAGTGTAAGGCTCGGCAGGAAGTTTGACCTTTCCTGGGTATGGAGACCAAGCTTCCTAAGCCTAGTAGGAGAGTCAGGCAAGGGGACTTGGCCGGAGATCATGTGTAAGGCTCGGCAGGACGTTCGACCTTACCTCGGCAGGGAGACCAAGCTTCTTAAGCCGAGTAAGAGTCAGGCGAAGGGACTTAGCCGGGGTTCTAGTGTAAGGCTCGGCAGGACGTTCGAACTTACCTCGGCAGGGAGACTGAGCTTCCTAAGCCTAGTAGGAGAGTCAGGCGAGGGGACTTGGCCGGGGTTCGGGTGTAAGGCTCGGCAGGACGTTCGACCTTACCTCGGCAGGGAGACCAAGCTTCCTAAGCCTAGTAGGAGAGTCAGGCGAAGGAACTTGGCCGGGGTTCTAGTGTAAGGCTCGGCAGGACGTTCGGCCTAACCTTGGCAGCGAGACCAAGCTTCCTAAGCCTAGTAGGAGAGTCAGCCGAAGGGACTTGGCCAGAGTTCGAGTGTAAGGCTCGGCTGGACGTTTGAACTTACCTCAGCAGGGAGACCAAGCTTCCTAAGCCTAGAAGGAGAGTGAGGCAAAAGGACTGGCCCGGAGCACATGTGTAAGGCTCGGCCGGACGTTCGAAATTACCTCGGCAGGGAGACCAAGCCTCTTAAGCCTACTAGGAGTCACGCGAAGGGACTTGGCCCAAGTTCGAGTGTAAGGCTCGGCAGAACGTTCGACCTTACCTCGGCAGGGAGACTGTGCTTCCTAAGCCTAATAGGAGAATCAGGCGAGGGGACTTGGACGGAGTTCACATGTAAGGCTCGGCAGGATGTTCGACCTTACCTCGGCAGAGAGACAAAGCTTCCTAAGCCTAGCAGGATAGTCAGGCTAGGGGACTTCGTCGGAGGTCGAGTGTAAAGCTCGGCAGGACGTTCGACCTTACCTCGGCAGGGAGACCAAACTTCCTAAGCCTAGTAGGAGAGTCAGGCAAGTGGACTTGGCCGGAGCTCATGTGTAAGGCTCGGCAGGACGTTCGACCTTACCTCGGCAGGGAGACCAAGCTTCCTAAGCCGAGTAGGAGTCAGGCGAAGGGACTTGGCCAAGGTTCGAGGGTAAGGCTCGGCAGGACGTTCGGCCTTACCTCGGCAGGGAGACCAAGCTTCCTAAGCCTAGTAGGAGAGTCAGGCGAAGGAACTTGGCCAGGGTTCGAGTGTAAGGCTCGGCAGGACGTTCGACCTTACCTCGGCAGGGAGACCAAGCTTCCTAAGCCTAGTAGGAGAGTCAGGCGAAGGGACTTGGCCAGAGTTCGAGTGTAAGGCTCGGCAGGAAGTTTGACCTTACCTCGGTATGGAGACCAAGCTTCCTAAGCCTAATAGGATAGTCAGGTGAGGGGACTTGGCCGGAGTTCAAGTGTAAGTCTTGGAAAGACTTTTGACCTTACCTTGGCCGGGAGACCAAGCTTCCTAAGCCTAGTAGGATAGTCAGGCAAGGGGACTTGGCCGGAGCTCATGTGTAAGGCTCGGCAGGACGTTCGACCTTACCTCGGCAGGGAGACCAAGCTTCCTAAGCCGAGTAGGAGTCAGGCGAGGGGACTTGTCGGGGTTCGAGTGTAAGGTTCGGCAGGACGTTCGGCCTTACCTCGGCAGGGAGACCAAGCTTCCTAAGCCTAATAGGATAGTTAGGCGAGGTGATTTGGCCGGAGTTCGAGTGTAAGTCTTGGCAATACATTTGACCTTACCTCGGCAGGGAGACCAAGCTTCCTAAGCCTAGGAGAAGACAGGCGAAGGGAATTGGCCGGAGTTCGAGTGTAAGGCTCGGCAGGACGTTCGACCTTACCTCGGCAGGGAGACCAAGGTTCCTAATCTTAGTAGGAGAGTCAGGCGAGGGGACTTGGCCAGAGTTTGAGTGTAAAGCTTGGCAGGACGTTCGGCCTTACCTCGGCAGGGAGACCAAGCTTCCTAAGCCTAGTAGGAGAGTCAGGCGAAGGGACTTGGCCGGGGTTCGAATGTAGGGCTCGGCAGGACGTTTGACCTTACCTCGGCAGGGAGACCAAGCTTCCAAAGTCTAGTAGGAGAGTCAGGCAAAGGGACCTGGTCGGAGTTCGAGTGTAAGGCTCGGCAGGGAGACCAAGCGTCCTAAGCCTAGTAGGAATCACGCGAAGGGACTTGGCCCGAGTTCGAGTGTAAGGCTCAGCAGACTGTTCGACCTTACCTCAGCAGGGAGACCAAGCTTCCTAAGCCGAGTAAGAGTCAGGCGAAACGACTTGGCCGGGGTTCGAGTGTAAGGCTCGGCAGGACGTTCGGCCTTACCTCGGCAGGGAGACCAAGCTTCCTAAGCCTAGTAGGATTATCAGGCAAAAGAACTTGGCCGGAGCTCATGTGTAAGGCTCGGCCGGACGTTCGACCTTATCTCGGCAGGGACACTGAGCTTCCTAAGCCTAGCAGGAGAGTCAGGCTAGGGGACTTCGTCGGAGGTCGAGTGTAAAGCTCGGCAGGACGTTCGACCTTACCTCGGCAGGGAGACCAAGCTTCCTAAGCCTAAAAGGATAGTCAGGCGAGGGGACTTGGCCAGAGTTCGAGTGTAAGTATTGGCAAGATGTTTGACCTCACCTCGGCAGGGATACCAAGCTTCCTAAGCCGTGTAGGAGTCAGGCGAAGGGACTTGGCCGGAGTTCGAGTGTAACGCTCGGCAGGACATTCGACCTTACCTCGGCAGGGAGACCAAGCTTCCTAAGCCTAGTAGGAGAGTCAGGCGAAGGGACTTGAATGGAGTTCGAGTGTAAGGCTCGGCAGGAAGTTTGACCTTTCCTGGGTATGGAGACCAAGCTTCCTAAGCCTAGTAGGAGAGTCAGGCAAGGGGACTTGGCCGGAGATCATGTGTAAGGCTCGGCAGGACGTTCGACCTTACCTCGGCAGGGAGACCAAGCTTCTTAAGCCGAGTAAGAGTCAGGCGAAGGGACTTAGCCGGGGTTCTAGTGTAAGGCTCGGCAGGACGTTCGAACTTACCTCGGCAGGGAGACTGAGCTTCCTAAGCCTAGTAGGAGAGTCAGGCGAGGGGACTTGGCCGGGGTTCGGGTGTAAGGCTCGGCAGGACGTTCGACCTTACCTCGGCAGGGAGACCAAGCTTCCTAAGCCTAGTAGGAGAGTCAGGCGAAGGAACTTGGCCGGGGTTCTAGTGTAAGGCTCGGCAGGACGTTCGGCCTAACCTTGCCAGCGAGACCAAGCTTCCTAAGCCTAGTAGGAGAGTCAGCCGAAGGGACTTGGCCAGAGTTCGAGTGTAAGGCTCGGCTGGACGTTTGAACTTACCTCAGCAGGGAGACCAAGCTTCCTAAGCCTAGAAGGAGAGTGAGGCAAAAGGACTGGCCCGGAGCACATGTGTAAGGCTCGGCCGGACGTTCGAAATTACCTCGGCAGGGAGACCAAGCCTCTTAAGCCTACTAGGAGTCACGCGAAGGGACTTGGCCCAAGTTCGAGTGTAAGGCTCGGCAGAACGTTCGACCTTACCTCGGCAGGGAGACTGTGCTTCCTAAGCCTAATAGGAGAATCAGGCGAGGGGACTTGGACGGAGTTCACATGTAAGGCTCGGCAGGATGTTCGACCTTACCTCGGCAGAGAGACAAAGCTTCCTAAGCCTAGCAGGATAGTCAGGCTAGGGGACTTCGTCGGAGGTCGAGTGTAAAGCTCGGCAGGACGTTCGACCTTACCTCGGCAGGGAGACCAAACTTCCTAAGCCTAGTAGGAGAGTCAGGCAAGTGGACTTGGCCGGAGCTCATGTGTAAGGCTCGGCAGGACGTTCGACTTTACCTCGGCAGGGAGACCAAGCTTCCTAAGCCGAGTAGGAGTCAGGCGAAGGGACTTGGCCAAGGTTCGAGGGTAAGGCTCGGCAGGACGTTCGGCCTTACCTCGGCAGGGAGACCAAGCTTCCTAAGCCTAGTAGGAGAGTCAGGCGAAGGAACTTGGCCAGGGTTCGAGTGTAAGGCTCGGCAGGACGTTCGACCTTACCTCGGCAGGGAGACCAAGCTTCCTAAGCCTAGTAGGAGAGTCAGGCGAAGGGACTTGGCCAGAGTTCGAGTGTAAGGCTCGGCAGGAAGTTTGACCTTACCTCGGTATGGAGACCAAGCTTCCTAAGCCTAATAGGATAGTCAGGTGAGGGGACTTGGCCGGAGTTCAAGTGTAAGTCTTGGAAAGACTTTTGACCTTACCTTGGCCGGGAGACCAAGCTTCCTAAGCCTAGTAGGATAGTCAGGCAAGGGGACTTGGCCGGAGCTCATGTGTAAGGCTCGGCAGGACGTTCGACCTTACCTCGGCAGGGAGACCAAGCTTCCTAAGCCGAGTAGGAGTCAGGCGAGGGGACTTGGCCCGAGTTCGAGTGTAAGGCTCGGCAGGACGTTCGGCCTTGCCTCGGCAGGGAGACTGAGCTTCCTAAGCCTAGCAGGAGAGTCAGGCGAGGGGACTTGTCCAGGGTCCGAGTGTAAGGCTCGGCAGGACATAGGAACTTACCTCGGCAGGGAGACCAAGCTTCCTAAGCCAAGTAGTAGTCATGCGAAGGGACTTGGCCCGAGTTCGAGTGTAAGGCTCGGCAGGACGTTCGGCCTTACCTCGGCAGGGAGACCAAGCTTCCTAAGCCTAGTAGGAGAGTCAGGCGAGGGGACTTGGCCGGGGTTCGGGTGTAAGGCTCGGCAGGACGTTTGACCTGACCTCGGCAGTGAGACCAAGCTTCCTAAGCCTAGTAGGATAGTCAGGCAAGGGGACTTGGCCGGAGCTCATGTGTAAGGCTCGGTAGGCCGTTCGACCTTACCTCGGCAGGGAGACCAAGCTTCCTAAGCCTAGTAGGAGTCTGGCGAGGGGACTTGGCCGAAGTTTGAGTGTAAAGCTTGGCAGGACGTTCGACCTTACCTCGGCAGGGAGACCAAGCTTCCTAAGCCGAGTAGGAGTCAGGCGAAGGGACCTGGCCGGAGTTCGAGTGTAAGGTTCGGCAGGACGTTCGGCCTTACCTCGGCAGGGAGACCAAGCTTCCCAAGCCTAGTAGGAGAGTCAGCCGAAGGGACTTGGCCAGAGTTCGAGTGTAAGGCTCGGCAGGACGTTTGAACTTACCTCGGCAGGGAGACCAAGCTTCCTAAGCCTAGTAGGAGAGTGAGGCAAAAGGACTGGCCCGGAGCACATGTGTAAGGCTCGGCCGGACGTTCGACCTTACCTCGGCAGGGAGACCAAGACTCTTTAGCCTACTAGGAGTCACGCGAAGGGACTTGGCCCAAGTTCGAGTGTAAGGCTCGGCAGAACGTTCGACCTTACCTCGGCAGGGAGAGTGAGCTTCCTAAGCCTAGTAGGAGAATCAGGCGAGGGGACTTGGACGGAGTTCAAATGTTAGGCTCGGCAGGATGTTCGAACTTACCTCGGCAGCGAGACAAAGCTTCCTAAGCCTAGTAGGAGAGTCAGGCGAGGGGACTTGGCCGGAGTTCGAGTGTAAGGCTCGGCAGGACGTTCGGCCTTTACCTCGGCAAGGAGACCAAGCTTCCTAAGCCTAGTAGGAGAGTCAGGCGAAGGAACTTGGCCGGGGTACGAGTGTAAGGCTGGGCAGGACGTTCGACCTTACCTCGGCAGGGAGACCAAACTTCCTAAGCCTAGTAGGAGAGTCAGGCAAGTGGACTTGGCCGGAGCTCATGTGTAAGGCTCGGCAGGACGTTCGACCTTACCTCGGCAGGGAGACCAAGCTTCCTAAGCCGAGTAGGAGTCAGGCGAAGGGACTTGGCCAAGGTTCGAGGGTAAGGCTCGGCAGGACGTTCGGCCTTACCTCGGCAGGGAGACCAAGCTTCCTAAGCCTAGTAGGAGAGTCAGGCGAAGGAACTTGGCCAGGGTTCGAGTGTAAGGCTCGGCAGGACGTTCGACCTTACCTCGGCAGGGAGACCAAGCTTCCTAAGCCTAGTAGGAGAGTCAGGCGAAGGGACTTGGCCAGAGTTCGAGTGTAAGGCTCGGCAGGAAGTTTGACCTTACCTCGGTATGGAGACCAAGCTTCCTAAGCCTAATAGGATAGTCAGGTGAGGGGACTTGGCCGGAGTTCACGTGTAAGTCTTGGAAAGACTTTTGACCTTACCTTGGCCGGGAGACCAAGCTTCCTAAGCCTAGTAGGATAGTCAGGCAAGGGGACTTGGCCGGAGCTCATGTGTAAGGCTCGGCAGGACGTTCGACCTTACCTCGGCAGGGAGACCAAGCTTCCTAAGCCGAGTAGGAGTCAGGCGAGGGGACTTGTCGGGGTTCGAGTGTAAGGTTCGGCAGGACGTTCGGCCTTACCTCGGCAGGGAGACCAAGCTTCCTAAGCCTAATAGGATAGTCAGGCGAGGTGATTTGGCCGGAGTTCGAGTGTAAGTCTTGGCAATACATTTGACCTTACCTCGGCAGGGAGACCAAGCTTCCTAAGCCTTGGAGAAGACAGGCGAAGGGAATTGGCCGGAGTTCGAGTGTAAGGCTCGGCAGGACGTTCGACCTTACCTCGGCAGGGAGACCAAGGTTCCTAATCTTAGTAGGAGAGTCAGGCGAGGGGACTTGGCCAGAGTTTGAGTGTAAAGCTTGGCAGGACGTTCGGCCTTACCTCGGCAGGGACACCAAGCTTCCTAAGCCTAGTAGGAGAGTCAGGCGAAGGGACTTGGCCGGGGTTCGAATCTAGGGCTCGGCAGGACGTTTGACCTTACCTCGGCAGGGAGACCAAGCTTCCTAACCCTAGTAGGAGAGTCAGGCGAGGGAACTTGGTCGGAGTTCGAGTGTAAAGCTCGGCAGGACGTTCGACATTACCTCGGCAGGGAGACCAAGCTTCCAAAGTCTAGTAGGAGAGTCAGGCAAAGGGACCTGGTCGGAGTTCGAGTGTAAGGCTCGGCAGGGAGACCAAGCGTCCTAAGCCTAGTAGGAATCACGCGAAGGGACTTGGCCCGAGTTCGAGTGTAAGGCTCAGCAGACTGTTCGACCTTACCTCAGCAGGGAGACCAAGCTTCCTAAGCCGAGTAAGAGTCAGGCGAAACGACTTGGCCGGGGTTCGAGTGTAAGGCTCGGCAGGACGTTCGGCCTTACCTCGGCAGGGAGACCAAGCTTCCTAAGCCTAATAGGATAGTCAGGCGAGGGGACTTGGCCAGAGTTCGAGTGTAAGTATTGGCAAGATGTTTGACCTCACCTCGGAAGGGACACCAAGCTTCCTAAGCCGTGTAGGAGTCAGGCGAAGGGACTTGGCCGGGGTTCGAGTGTAAGGCTCGGCAGGACGTTCGACCTTACCTCGGCAGGGAGACCAAGCTTCCTAAGCCAAATAGGAAAGTCAGGCGGAGGGACTTTGCCCGAATTCGAGTGTAAGGCTCGGCAGACTGTTCGACCTTACCTCGGCAGGGAGACCAAGCTTCCTAAGCCGAGTAAGAGTCAGGTGAAACGACTTGGCCGGGGTTCGAGTGTAAGGCTCGGCAGGACGTTCGGCCTTACCTCGGCAGGGAGACCAAGCTTCCTAAGCCTAGTAGGATTATCAGGCAAAAGAACTTGGCCGGAGCTCATGTGTAAGGCTCGGCCGGACGTTCGACCTTATCTCGGCAGGGAGACCAAGCTTCCTAAGCCTAGCAGGAGAGTCAGGCTAGGGGACTTCGTCGGAGGTCGAGTGTAAAGCTTGGCAGGACGTTCGACCTTACCTCGGCAGGGAGACCAAGCTTCCTAAGCCTAAAAGGATAGTCAGGCGAGGGGACTTGGCCAGAGTTCGAGTGTAAGTATTGGCAAGATGTTTGACCTCACCTCGGCAGGGATACCAAGCTTCCTAAGCCGTGTAGGAGTCAGGCGAAGGGACTTGGCCGGAGTTCGAGTGTAACGCTCGGCAGGACATTCGACCTTACCTCGGCAGGGAGACCAAGCTTCCTAAGCCTAGTAGGAGAGTCAGGCGAAGGGACTTGGGTGGAGTTCGAGTGTAAGGCTCGGCAGGAAGTTTGACCTTTCCTGGGTATGGAGACCAAGCTTCCTAAGCCTAGTAGGAGAGTCAGGCAAGGGGACTTGGCCGGAGATCATGTGTAAGGCTCGGCAGGACGTTCGACCTTACCTCGGCAGGGAGACCAAGCTTCTTAAGCCGAGTAAGAGTCAGGCGAAGGGACTTAGCCGGGGTTCTAGTGTAAGGCTCGGCAGGACGTTCGAACTTACCTCGGCAGGGAGACTGAGCTTCCTAAGCCTAGTAGGAGAGTCAGGCGAGGGGACTTGGCCGGGGTTCGGGTGTAAGGCTCGGCAGGACGTTCGACCTTACCTCGGCAGGGAGACTGAGCTTCCTAAGCCTAGCAGGAGAGTCAGGCGAGGGGACTTGTCCAGGGTCCGAGTGTAAGGCTCGGCAGGACATAGGAACTTACCTCGGCAGGGAGACCAAGCTTCCCAAGCCTAGTAGGAGAGTCAGCCGAAGGGACTTGGCCAGAGTTCGAGTGTAAGGCTCGGCAGGACGTTTGAACTTACCTCGGCAGGGAGACCAAGCTTCCTAAGCCTAGTAGGAGAGTGAGGCAAAAGGACTGGCCCGGAGCACATGTGTAAGGCTCGGCCGGACGTTCGACCTTACCTCGGCAGGGAGACCAAGACTCTTTAGCCTACTAGGAGTCACGCGAAGGGACTTGGCCCAAGTTCGAGTGTAAGGCTCGGCAGAACGTTCGACCTTACCTCGGCAGGGAGAGTGAGCTTCCTAAGCCTAGTAGGAGAATCAGGCGAGGGGACTTGGACGGAGTTCAAATGTTAGGCTCGGCAGGATGTTCGACCTTACCTCGGCAGCGAGACAAAGCTTCCTAAGCCTAGTAGGAGAGTCAGGCGAGGGGACTTGGCCGGAGTTCGAGTGTAAGGCTCGGCAGGACGTTCGGCCTTTACCTCGGCAAGGAGACCAAGCTTCCTAAGCCTAGTAGGAGAGTCAGGCGAAGGAACTTGGCCGGGGTACGAGTGTAAGGCTGGGCAGGACGTTCGACCTTACCTCGGCAGGGAGACCAAACTTCCTAAGCCTAGTAGGAGAGTCAGGCAAGTGGACTTGGCCGGAGCTCATGTGTAAGGCTCGGCAGGACGTTCGACCTTACCTCGGCAGGGAGACCAAGCTTCCTAAGCCGAGTAGGAGTCAGGCGAAGGGACTTGGCCAAGGTTCGAGGGTAAGGCTCGGCAGGACGTTCGGCCTTACCTCGGCAGGGAGACCAAGCTTCCTAAGCCGAGTAGGAGTCAGGCGAAGGGACTTGGCCAAGGTTCGAGGGTAAGGCTCGGCAGGACGTTCGGCCTTACCTCGGCAGGGAGACCAAGCTTCCTAAGCCTAGTAGGAGAGTCAGGCGAAGGAACTTGGCCAGGGTTCGAGTGTAAGGCTCGGCAGGACGTTCGACCTTACCTCGGCAGGGAGACCAAGCTTCCTAAGCCTAGTAGGAGAGTCAGGCGAAGGGACTTGGCCAGAGTTCGAGTGTAAGGCTCGGCAGGAAGTTTGACCTTACCTCGGTATGGAGACCAAGCTTCCTAAGCCTAATAGGATAGTCAGGTGAGGGGACTTGGCCGGAGTTCACGTGTAAGTCTTGGAAAGACTTTTGACCTTACCTTGGCCGGGAGACCAAGCTTCCTAAGCCTAGTAGGATAGTCAGGCAAGGGGACTTGGCCGGAGCTCATGTGTAAGGCTCGGCAGGACGTTCGACCTTACCTCGGCAGGGAGACCAAGCTTCCTAAGCCGAGTAGGAGTCAGGCGAGGGGACTTGTCGGGGTTCGAGTGTAAGGTTCGGCAGGACGTTCGGCCTTACCTCGGCAGGGAGACCAAGCTTCCTAAGCCTAATAGGATAGTCAGGCGAGGTGATTTGGCCGGAGTTCGAGTGTAAGTCTTGGCAATACATTTGACCTTACCTCGGCAGGGAGACCAAGCTTCCTAAGCCTTGGAGAAGACAGGCGAAGGGAATTGGCCGGAGTTCGAGTGTAAGGCTCGGCAGGACGTTCGACCTTACCTCGGCAGGGAGACCAAGGTTCCTAATCTTAGTAGGAGAGTCAGGCGAGGGGACTTGGCCAGAGTTTGAGTGTAAAGCTTGGCAGGACGTTCGGCCTTACCTCGGCAGGGACACCAAGCTTCCTAAGCCTAGTAGGAGAGTCAGGCGAAGGGACTTGGCCGGGGTTCGAATGTAGGGCTCGGCAGGACGTTTGACCTTACCTCGGCAGGGAGACCAAGCTTCCTAACCCTAGTAGGAGAGTCAGGCGAGGGAACTTGGTCAGAGTTCGAGTGTAAAGCTCGGCAGGACGTTCGACATTACCTCGGCAGGGAGACCAAGCTTCCAAAGTCTAGTAGGAGAGTCAGGCAAAGGGACCTGGTCGGAGTTCGAGTGTAAGGCTCGGCAGGGAGACCAAGCGTCCTAAGCCTAGTAGGAATCACGCGAAGGGACTTGGCCCGAGTTCGAGTGTAAGGCTCAGCAGACTGTTCGACCTTACCTCAGCAGGGAGACCAAGCTTCCTAAGCCGAGTAAGAGTCAGGCGAAACGACTTGGCCGGGGTTCGAGTGTAAGGCTCGGCAGGACGTTCGGCCTTACCTCGGCAGGGAGACCAAGCTTCCTAAGCCTAGTAGGATTATCAGGCAAAAGAACTTGGCCGGAGCTCATGTGTAAGGCTCGGCCGGACGTTCGACCTTATCTCGGCAGGGAGACCAAGCTTCCTAAGCCGAGTAGGAGTCACGCGAAGGGAGTTGGCCGGGGTTCGAGTGTAAGGCTCGGCAGAACGTTCGACCTTACCTCGGCAGGGACACTGAGCTTCCTAAGCCTAGCAGGAGAGTCAGGCTAGGGGACTTCGTCGGAGGTCGAGTGTAAAGCTCGGCAGGACGTTCGACCTTACCTCGGCAGGGAGACCAAGCTTCCTAAGCCTAATAGGATAGTCAGGCGAGGGGACTTGGCCAGAGTTCGAGTGTAAGTATTGGCAAGATGTTTGACCTCACCTCGGAAGGGATACCAAGCTTCCTAAGCCGTGTAGGAGTCAGGCGAAGGGACTTGGCCGGGGTTCGAGTGTAAGGCTCGGCAGGACGTTCGACCTTACCTCGGCAGGGAGACCAAGCTTCCTAAGCCAAATAGGAAAGTCAGGCGGAGGGACTTTGCCCGAATTCGAGTGTAAGGCTCGGCAGACTGTTCGACCTTACCTCGGCAGGGAGACCAAGCTTCCTAAGCCGAGTAAGAGTCAGGCGAAACGACTTGGCCGGGGTTCGAGTGTAAGGCTCGGCAGGACGTTCGGCCTTACCTCGGCAGGGAGACCAAGCTTCCTAAGCCTAGTAGGATTATCAGGCAAAAGAACTTGGCCGGAGCTCATGTGTAAGGCTCGGCCGGACGTTCGACCTTATCTCGGCAGGGAGACCAAGCTTCCTAAGCCGAGTAGAAGTCACGCGAAGGGAGTTGGCCCGAGTTCGAGTGTAAGGCTCGGCAGAACGTTCGACCTTACCTCGGCAGGGACACTGAGCTTCCTAAGCCTAGCAGGAGAGTCAGGCTAGGGGACTTCGTCGGAGGTCGAGTGTAAAGCTTGGCAGGACGTTCGACCTTACCTCGGCAGGGAGACCAAGCTTCCTAAGCCTAAAAGGATAGTCAGGCGAGGGGACTTGGCCAGAGTTCGAGTGTAAGTATTGGCAAGATGTTTGACCTCACCTCGGCAGGGATACCAAGCTTCCTAAGCCGTGTAGGAGTCAGGCGAAGGGACTTGGCCGGAGTTCGAGTGTAACGCTCGGCAGGACATTCGACCTTACCTCGGCAGGGAGACCAAGCTTCCTAAGCCTAGTAGGAGAGTCAGGCGAAGGGACTTGGGTGGAGTTCGAGTGTAAGGCTCGGCAGGAAGTTTGACCTTTCCTGGGTATGGAGACCAAGCTTCCTAAGCCTAGTAGGAGAGTCAGGCAAGGGGACTTGGCCGGAGATCATGTGTAAGGCTCGGCAGGACGTTCGACCTTACCTCGGCAGGGAGACCAAGCTTCTTAAGCCGAGTAAGAGTCAGGCGAAGGGACTTAGCCGGGGTTCTAGTGTAAGGCTCGGCAGGACGTTCGAACTTACCTCGGCAGGGAGACTGAGCTTCCTAAGCCTAGTAGGAGAGTCAGGCGAGGGGACTTGGCCGGGGTTCGGGTGTAAGGCTCGGCAGGACGTTCGACCTTACCTCGGCAGGGAGACTGAGCTTCCTAAGCCTAGCAGGAGAGTCAGGCGAGGGGACTTGTCCAGGGTCCGAGTGTAAGGCTCGGCAGGACATAGGAACTTACCTCGGCAGGGAGACCAAGCTTCCCAAGCCTAGTAGGAGAGTCAGCCGAAGGGACTTGGCCAGAGTTCGAGTGTAAGGCTCGGCAGGACGTTTGAACTTACCTCGGCAGGGAGACCAAGCTTCCTAAGCCTAGTAGGAGAGTGAGGCAAAAGGACTGGCCCGGAGCACATGTGTAAGGCTCGGCCGGACGTTCGACCTTACCTCGGCAGGGAGACCAAGACTCTTTAGCCTACTAGGAGTCACGCGAAGGGACTTGGCCCAAGTTCGAGTGTAAGGCTCGGCAGAACGTTCGACCTTACCTCGGCAGGGAGAGTGAGCTTCCTAAGCCTAGTAGGAGAATCAGGCGAGGGGACTTGGACGGAGTTCAAATGTTAGGCTCGGCAGGATGTTCGACCTTACCTCGGCAGCGAGACAAAGCTTCCTAAGCCTAGTAGGAGAGTCAGGCGAGGGGACTTGGCCGGAGTTCGAGTGTAAGGCTCGGCAGGACGTTCGGCCTTTACCTCGGCAAGGAGACCAAGCTTCCTAAGCCTAGTAGGAGAGTCAGGCGAAGGAACTTGGCCGGGGTACGAGTGTAAGGCTGGGCAGGACGTTCGACCTTACCTCGGCAGGGAGACCAAACTTCCTAAGCCTAGTAGGAGAGTCAGGCAAGTGGACTTGGCCGGAGCTCATGTGTAAGGCTCGGCAGGACGTTCGACCTTACCTCGGCAGGGAGACCAAGCTTCCTAAGCCGAGTAGGAGTCAGGCGAAGGGACTTGGCCAAGGTTCGAGGGTAAGGCTCGGCAGGACGTTCGGCCTTACCTCGGCAGGGAGACCAAGCTTCCTAAGCCTAGTAGGAGAGTCAGGCGAAGGAACTTGGCCAGGGTTCGAGTGTAAGGCTCGGCAGGACGTTCGACCTTACCTCGGCAGGGAGACCAAGCTTCCTAAGCCTAGTAGGAGAGTCAGGCGAAGGGACTTGGCCAGAGTTCGAGTGTAAGGCTCGGCAGGAAGTTTGACCTTACCTCGGTATGGAGACCAAGCTTCCTAAGCCTAATAGGATAGTCAGGTGAGGGGACTTGGCCGGAGTTCAAGTGTAAGTCTTGGAAAGACTTTTGACCTTACCTTGGCCGGGAGACCAAGCTTCCTAAGCCTAGTAGGATAGTCAGGCAAGGGGACTTGGCCGGAGCTCATGTGTAAGGCTCGGCAGGACGTTCGACCTTACCTCGGCAGGGAGACCAAGCTTCCTAAGCCGAGTAGGAGTCAGGCGAGGGGACTTGTCGGGGTTCGAGTGTAAGGTTCGGCAGGACGTTCGGCCTTACCTCGGCAGGGAGACCAAGCTTCCTAAGCCTAATAGGATAGTCAGGCGAGGTGATTTGGCCGGAGTTCGAGTGTAAGTCTTGGCAATACATTTGACCTTACCTCGGCAGGGAGACCAAGCTTCCTAAGCCTTGGAGAAGACAGGCGAAGGGAATTGGCCGGAGTTCGAGTGTAAGGCTCGGCAGGACGTTCGACCTTACCTCGGCAGGGAGACCAAGGTTCCTAATCTTAGTAGGAGAGTCAGGCGAGGGGACTTGGCCAGAGTTTGAGTGTAAAGCTTGGCAGGACGTTCGGCCTTACCTCGGCAGGGACACCAAGCTTCCTAAGCCTAGTAGGAGAGTCAGGCGAAGGGACTTGGCCGGGGTTCGAATGTAGGGCTCGGCAGGACGTTTGACCTTACCTCGGCAGGGAGACCAAGGTTCCTAAGCCTAGTAGGAGAGTCAGGCAAGGGGATTTGGCCGGAGCTCATGTGTAAGGCTCGGCAGGACGTTCGACCTTACCTCGGCAGGGAGACCGAGCTTCCTAAGCCTAATAGGAGACACGCGAAGGGACTTGGCCAGAGTTCGCGTGTAAGGCTCGGCAGGACGTTTGACCTTACCTCGGCAGGGAGACCAAGCTTCCTAAGCCTAGTAGGAGTCACGCGAAGGGACTTGGCCCGAGTTCGAGTGTAAGGCTCGGCAGACTGTTCGACCTTACCTCGGCAGGGAGACCAAGCTTCCTAACCCTAGTAGGAGAGTCAGGCGAGGGAACTTGGTCGGAGTTCGAGTGTAAAGCTCGGCAGGACGTTCGACATTACCTCGGCAGGGAGACCAAGCTTCCAAAGTCTAGTAGGAGAGTCAGGCAAAGGGACCTGGTCGGAGTTCGAGTGTAAGGCTCGGCAGGGAGACCAAGCGTCCTAAGCCTAGTAGGAATCACGCGAAGGGACTTGGCCCGAGTTCGAGTGTAAGGCTCAGCAGACTGTTCGACCTTACCTCAGCAGGGAGACCAAGCTTCCTAAGCCGAGTAAGAGTCAGGCGAAACGACTTGGCCGGGGTTCGAGTGTAAGGCTCGGCAGGACGTTCGGCCTTACCTCGGCAGGGAGACCAAGCTTCCTAAGCCTAGTAGGATTATCAGGCAAAAGAACTTGGCCGGAGCTCATGTGTAAGGCTCGGCCGGACGTTCGACCTTATCTCGGCAGGGAGACCAAGCTTCCTAAGCCGAGTAGGAGTCACGCGAAGGGAGTTGGCCGGGGTTCGAGTGTAAGGCTCGGCAGAACGTTCGACCTTACCTCGGCAGGGACACTGAGCTTCCTAAGCCTAGCAGGAGAGTCAGGCTAGGGGACTTCGTCGGAGGTCGAGTGTAAAGCTCGGCAGGACGTTCGACCTTACCTCGGCAGGGAGACCAAGCTTCCTAAGCCTAATAGGATAGTCAGGCGAGGGGACTTGGCCAGAGTTCGAGTGTAAGTATTGGCAAGATGTTTGACCTCACCTCGGCAGGGATACCAAGCTTCCTAAGCCGTGTAGGAGTCAGGCGAAGGGACTTGGCCGGGGTTCGAGTGTAAGGCTCGGCAGGACGTTCGACCTTACCTCGGCAGGGAGACCAAGCTTCCTAAGCCAAATAGGAAAGTCAGGCGGAGGGACTTTGCCCGAATTCGAGTGTAAGGCTCGGCAGACTGTTCGACCTTACCTCGGCAGGGAGACCAAGCTTCCTAAGCCGAGTAAGAGTCAGGCGAAACGACTTGGCCGGGGTTCGAGTGTAAGGCTCGGCAGGACGTTCGGCCTTACCTCGGCAGGGAGACCAAGCTTCCTAAGCCTAGTAGGATTATCAGGCAAAAGAACTTGGCCGGAGCTCATGTGTAAGGCTCGGCCGGACGTTCGACCTTATCTCGGCAGGGAGACCAAGCTTCCTAAGCCGAGTAGAAGTCACGCGAAGGGAGTTGGCCCGAGTTCGAGTGTAAGGCTCGGCAGAACGTTCGACCTTACCTCTGCAGGGACACTGAGCTTCCTAAGCCTAGCAGGAGAGTCAGGCTAGGGGACTTCGTCGGAGGTCGAGTGTAAAGCTTGGCAGGACGTTCGACCTTACCTCGGCAGGGAGACCAAGCTTCCTAAGCCTAAAAGGATAGTCAGGCGAGGGGACTTGGCCAGAGTTCGAGTGTAAGTATTGGCAAGATGTTTGACCTCACCTCGGCAGGGATACCAAGCTTCCTAAGCCGTGTAGGAGTCAGGCGAAGGGACTTGGCCGGAGTTCGAGTGTAACGCTCGGCAGGACATTCGACCTTACCTCGGCAGGGAGACCAAGCTTCCTAAGCCTAGTAGGAGAGTCAGGCGAAGGGACTTGGGTGGAGTTCGAGTGTAAGGCTCGGCAGGAAGTTTGACCTTTCCTGGGTATGGAGACCAAGCTTCCTAAGCCTAGTAGGAGAGTCAGGCAAGGGGACTTGGCCGGAGATCATGTGTAAGGCTCGGCAGGACGTTCGACCTTACCTCGGCAGGGAGACCAAGCTTCTTAAGCCGAGTAAGAGTCAGGCGAAGGGACTTAGCCGGGGTTCTAGTGTAAGGCTCGGCAGGACGTTCGAACTTACCTCGGCAGGGAGACTGAGCTTCCTAAGCCTAGTAGGAGAGTCAGGCGAGGGGACTTGGCCGGGGTTCGGGTGTAAGGCTCGGCAGGACGTTCGACCTTACCTCGGCAGGGAGACCAAGCTTCCTAAGCCTAGTAGGAGAGTCAGGCGAAGGAACTTGGCCGGGGTTCTAGTGTAAGGCTCGGCAGGACGTTCGGCCTAACCTTGGCAGCGAGACCAAGCTTCCTAAGCCTAGTAGGAGAGTCAGCCGAAGGGACTTGGCCAGAGTTCGAGTGTAAGGCTCGGCTGGACGTTTGAACTTACCTCAGCAGGGAGACCAAGCTTCCTAAGCCTAGAAGGAGAGTGAGGCAAAAGGACTGGCCCGGAGCACATGTGTAAGGCTCGGCCGGACGTTCGAAATTACCTCGGCAGGGAGACCAAGCCTCTTAAGCCTACTAGGAGTCACGCGAAGGGACTTGGCCCAAGTTCGAGTGTAAGGCTCGGCAGAACGTTCGACCTTACCTCGGCAGGGAGACTGTGCTTCCTAAGCCTAATAGGAGAATCAGGCGAGGGGACTTGGACGGAGTTCACATGTAAGGCTCGGCAGGATGTTCGACCTTACCTCGGCAGAGAGACAAAGCTTCCTAAGCCTAGCAGGATAGTCAGGCTAGGGGACTTCGTCGGAGGTCGAGTGTAAAGCTCGGCAGGACGTTCGACCTTACCTCGGCAGGGAGACCAAACTTCCTAAGCCTAGTAGGAGAGTCAGGCAAGTGGACTTGGCCGGAGCTCATGTGTAAGGCTCGGCAGGACGTTCGACTTTACCTCGGCAGGGAGACCAAGCTTCCTAAGCCGAGTAGGAGTCAGGCGAAGGGACTTGGCCAAGGTTCCAGGGTAAGGCTCGGCAGGACGTTCGGCCTTACCTCGGCAGGGAGACCAAGCTTCCTAAGCCTAGTAGGAGAGTCAGGCGAAGGAACTTGGCCAGGGTTCGAGTGTAAGGCTTGGCAGGACGTTCGACCTTACCTCGGCAGGGAGACCAAGCTTCCTAAGCCTAGTAGGAGAGTCAGGCGAAGGGACTTGGCCAGAGTTCGAGTGTAAGGCTCGGCAGGAAGTTTGACCTTACCTCGGTATGGAGACCAAGCTTCCTAAGCCTAATAGGATAGTCAGGTGAGGGGACTTGGCCGGAGTTCAAGTGTAAGTCTTGGAAAGACTTTTGACCTTACCTTGGCCGGGAGACCAAGCTTCCTAAGCCTAGTAGGATAGTCAGGCAAGGGGACTTGGCCGGAGCTCATGTGTAAGGCTCGGCAGGACGTTCGACCTTACCTCGGCAGGGAGACCAAGCTTCCTAAGCCGAGTAGGAGTCAGGCGAGGGGACTTGGCCCGAGTTCGAGTGTAAGGCTCGGCAGGACGTTCGGCCTTACCTCGGCAGGGAGACCAAGCTTCCTAAGCCTAGTAGGAGAGTCAGGCGAAGGGACTTGGCCCGAGTTCGAGTGTAAGGCTCGGCAGAACGTTCGACCTTACCTCGGCAGGGAGACTGAGCTTCCTAAGCCTAGCAGGAGAGTCAGGCGAGGGGACTTGTCCAGGGTCCGAGTGCAAGGCTCGGTAGGACATACGAACTTACCTCGGCAGGGAGACCAAGCTTCCTAAGCCTAGTAGTAGTCATGCGAAGGGACTTGGCCCGAGTTCGAGTGTAAGGCTCGGCAGGACGTTCGGCCTTACCTCGGCAGGGAGACCAAGCTTCCTAAGCCTAGTAGGAGAGTCAGGCGAGGGGACTTGGCCGGAGTTCGGGTGTAAGGCTCGGCAGGACGTTTGACCTGACCTCGGCAGTGAGACCAAGCTTCCTAAGCCTAGTAGGATAGTCAGGCAAGGGGACTTGGCCGGAGCTCATGTGTAAGGCTCGGTAGGCCGTTCGACCTTACCTCGGCAGGGAGACCAAGCTTCCTAAGCCTAGTAGGAGTCTGGCGAGGGGACTTGGCCGAAGTTTGAGTGTAAAGCTTGGCAGGACGTTCGACCTTACCTCGGCAGGGAGACCAAGCTTCCTAAGCCGAGTAGGAGTCAGGCGAAGGGACTTGGCCAGGGTTCGAGTGTAAGGCTCGGCAGGACGTTCGGCCTTACCTCGGCAGGGAGACAAAGCTTCCTAAGCCTAGCAGGATAGTCAGGCTAGGGGACTTCGTCGGAGGTCGAGTGTAAAGCTCGGCAGGACGTTCGACCTTACCTCGGCAGGGAGACCAAACTTCCTAAGCCTAGTAGGAGAGTCAGGCAAGTGGACTTGGCCGGAGCTCATGTGTAAGGCTCGGCAGGACGTTCGACTTTACCTCGGCAGGGAGACCAAGCTTCCTAAGCCGAGTAGGTGTCAGGCGAAGGGACTTGGCCAAGGTTCCAGGGTAAGGCTCGGCAGGACGTTCGGCCTTACCTCGGCAGGGAGACCAAGCTTCCTAAGCCTAGTAGGAGAGTCAGGCGAAGAAACTTGGCCAGGGTTCGAGTGTAAGGCTTGGCAGGACGTTCGACCTTACCTCGGCAGGGAGACCAAGCTTCCTAAGCCTAGTAGGAGAGTCAGGCGAAGGGACTTGGCCAGAGTTCGAGTGTAAGGCTCGGCAGGAAGTTTGACCTTACCTCGGTATGGAGACCAAGCTTCCTAAGCCTAATAGGATAGTCAGGTGAGGGGACTTGGCCGGAGTTCAAGTGTAAGTCTTGGAAAGACTTTTGACCTTACCTTGGCCGGGAGACCAAGCTTCCTAAGCCTAGTAGGATAGTCAGGCAAGGGGACTTGGCCGGAGCTCATGTGTAAGGCTCGGCAGGACGTTCGACCTTACCTCGGCAGGGAGACCAAGCTTCCTAAGCCGAGTAGGAGTCAGGCGAGGGGACTTGGCCCGAGTTCGAGTGTAAGGCTCGGCAGGACGTTCGGCCTTACCTCGGCAGGGAGACCAAGCTTCCTAAGCCTAGTAGGAGAGTCAGGCGAAGGGACTTGGCCCGAGTTCGAGTGTAAGGCTCGGCAGAACGTTCGACCTTACCTCGGCAGGGAGACTGAGCTTCCTAAGCCTAGCAGGAGAGTCAGGCGAGGGGACTTGTCCAGGGTCCGAGTGTAAGGCTCGGCAGGACATACGAACTTACCTCGGCAGGGAGACCAAGCTTCCTAAGCCTAGTAGTAGTCATGCGAAGGGACTTGGCCCGAGTTCGAGTGTAAGGCTCGGCAGGACGTTCGGCCTTACCTCGGCAGGGAGACCAAGCTTCCTAAGCCTAGTAGGAGAGTCAGGCGAGGGGACTTGGCCGGAGTTCGGGTGTAAGGCTCGGCAGGACGTTTGACCTGACCTCGGCAGTGAGACCAAGCTTCCTAAGCCTAGTAGGATAGTCAGGCAAGGGGACTTGGCCGGAGCTCATGTGTAAGGCTCGGTAGGCCGTTCGACCTTACCTCGGCAGGGAGACCAAGCTTCCTAAGCCTAGTAGGAGTCTGGCGAGGGGACTTGGCCGAAGTTTGAGTGTAAAGCTTGGCAGGACGTTCGACCTTACCTCGGCAGGGAGACCAAGCTTCCTAAGCCGAGTAGGAGTCAGGCGAAGGGACTTGGCCAGGGTTCGAGTGTAAGGCTCGGCAGGACGTTCGGCCTTACCTCGGAAGGGAGACCAAGCTTCCTAAGCCTAGTAGGAGAGTCAGCCGAAGGGACTTGGCCAGAGTTCGAGTGTAAGGCTCGGCAGGACGTTTGAACTTACCTCGGCAGGGAGACCAAGCTTCCTAAGCCTAGTAGGAGAGTGAGGCAAAAGGACTGGCCCGGAGCACATGTGTAAGGCTCGGCCGGACGTTCGACCTTACCTCGGCAGGGAGACCAAGACTCTTTAGCCTACTAGGAGTCACGCGAAGGGACTTGGCCCAAGTTCGAGTGTAAGGCTCGGCAGAACGTTCGACCTTACCTCGGCAGGGAGAGTGAGCTTCCTAAGCCTAGTAGGAGAATCAGGCGAGGGGACTTGGACGGAGTTCAAATGTAAGGCTCGGCAGGATGTTCGACCTTACCTCGGCAGCGAGACAAAGCTTCCTAAGCCTAGTAGGAGAGTCAGGCGAGGGGACTTGGCCGGAGTTCGAGTGTAAGGCTCGGCAGGACGTTCGGCCTTTACCTCGGCAAGGAGACCAAGCTTCCTAAGCCTAGTAGGAGAGTCAGGCGAAGGAACTTGGCCGGGGTACGAGTGTAAGGCTGGGCAGGACGTTCGACCTTACCTCGGCAGGGAGACCAAACTTCCTAAGCCTAGTAGGAGAGTCAGGCAAGTGGACTTGGCCGGAGCTCATGTGTAAGGCTCGGCAGGACGTTCGACCTTACCTCGGCAGGGAGACCAAGCTTCCTAAGCCGAGTAGGAGTCAGGCGAAGGGACTTGGCCAAGGTTCGAGGGTAAGGCTCGGCAGGACGTTCGGCCTTACCTCGGCAGGGAGACCAAGCTTCCTAAGCCTAGTAGGAGAGTCAGGCGAAGGAACTTGGCCAGGGTTCGAGTGTAAGGCTCGGCAGGACGTTCGACCTTACCTCGGCAGGGAGACCAAGCTTCCTAAGCCTAGTAGGAGAGTCAGGCGAAGGGACTTGGCCAGAGTTCGAGTGTAAGGCTCGGCAGGAAGTTTGACCTTACCTCGGTATGGAGACCAAGCTTCCTAAGCCTAATAGGATAGTCAGGTGAGGGGACTTGGCCGGAGTTCAAGTGTAAGTCTTGGAAAGACTTTTGACCTTACCTTGGCCGGGAGACCAAGCTTCCTAAGCCTAGTAGGATAGTCAGGCAAGGGGACTTGGCCGGAGCTCATGTGTAAGGCTCGGCAGGACGTTCGACCTTACCTCGGCAGGGAGACCAAGCTTCCTAAGCCGAGTAGGAGTCAGGCGAGGGGACTTGTCGGGGTTCGAGTGTAAGGTTCGGCAGGACGTTCGGCCTTACCTCGGCAGGGAGACCAAGCTTCCTAAGCCTAATAGGATAGTTAGGCGAGGTGATTTGGCCGGAGTTCGAGTGTAAGTCTTGGCAATACATTTGACCTTACCTCGGCAGGGAGACCAAGCTTCCTAAGCCTAGGAGAAGACAGGCGAAGGGAATTGGCCGGAGTTCGAGTGTAAGGCTCGGCAGGACGTTCGACCTTACCTCGGCAGGGAGACCAAGGTTCCTAATCTTAGTAGGAGAGTCAGGCGAGGGGACTTGGCCAGAGTTTGAGTGTAAAGCTTGGCAGGACGTTCGGCCTTACCTCGGCAGGGAGACCAAGCTTCCTAAGCCTAGTAGGAGAGTCAGGCGAAGGGACTTGGCCGGGGTTCGAATGTAGGGCTCGGCAGGACGTTTGACCTTACCTCGGCAGGGAGACCAAGCTTCCAAAGTCTAGTAGGAGAGTCAGGCAAAGGGACCTGGTCGGAGTTCGAGTGTAAGGCTCGGCAGGGAGACCAAGCGTCCTAAGCCTAGTAGGAATCACGCGAAGGGACTTGGCCCGAGTTCGAGTGTAAGGCTCAGCAGACTGTTCGACCTTACCTCAGCAGGGAGACCAAGCTTCCTAAGCCGAGTAAGAGTCAGGCGAAACGACTTGGCCGGGGTTCGAGTGTAAGGCTCGGCAGGACGTTCGGCCTTACCTCGGCAGGGAGACCAAGCTTCCTAAGCCTAGTAGGATTATCAGGCAAAAGAACTTGGCCGGAGCTCATGTGTAAGGCTCGGCCGGACGTTCGACCTTATCTCGGCAGGGAGACCAAGCTTCCTAAGCCGAGTAGAAGTCACGCGAAGGGAGTTGGCCCGAGTTCGAGTGTAAGGCTCGGCAGAACGTTCGACCTTACCTCGGCAGGGACACTGAGCTTCCTAAGCCTAGCAGGAGAGTCAGGCTAGGGGACTTCGTCGGAGGTCGAGTGTAAAGCTCGGCAGGACGTTCGACCTTACCTCGGCAGGGAGACCAAGCTTCCTAAGCCTAAAAGGATAGTCAGGCGAGGGGACTTGGCCAGAGTTCGAGTGTAAGTATTGGCAAGATGTTTGACCTCACCTCGGCAGGGATACCAAGCTTCCTAAGCCGTGTAGGAGTCAGGCGAAGGGACTTGGCCGGAGTTCGAGTGTAACGCTCGGCAGGACATTCGACCTTACCTCGGCAGGGAGACCAAGCTTCCTAAGCCTAGTAGGAGAGTCAGGCGAAGGGACTTGGGTGGAGTTCGAGTGTAAGGCTCGGCAGGAAGTTTGACCTTTCCTGGGTATGGAGACCAAGCTTCCTAAGCCTAGTAGGAGAGTCAGGCAAGGGGACTTGGCCGGAGATCATGTGTAAGGCTCGGCAGGACGTTCGACCTTACCTCGGCAGGGAGACCAAGCTTCTTAAGCCGAGTAAGAGTCAGGCGAAGGGACTTAGCCGGGGTTCTAGTGTAAGGCTCGGCAGGACGTTCGAACTTACCTCGGCAGGGAGACTGAGCTTCCTAAGCCTAGTAGGAGAGTCAGGCGAGGGGACTTGGCCGGGGTTCGGGTGTAAGGCTCGGCAGGACGTTCGACCTTACCTCGGCAGGGAGACCAAGCTTCCTAAGCCTAGTAGGAGAGTCAGGCGAAGGAACTTGGCCGGGGTTCTAGTGTAAGGCTCGGCAGGACGTTCGGCCTAACCTTGGCAGCGAGACCAAGCTTCCTAAGCCTAGTAGGAGAGTCAGCCGAAGGGACTTGGCCAGAGTTCGAGTGTAAGGCTCGGCTGGACGTTTGAACTTACCTCAGCAGGGAGACCAAGCTTCCTAAGCCTAGAAGGAGAGTGAGGCAAAAGGACTGGCCCGGAGCACATGTGTAAGGCTCGGCCGGACGTTCGAAATTACCTCGGCAGGGAGACCAAGCCTCTTAAGCCTACTAGGAGTCACGCGAAGGGACTTGGCCCAAGTTCGAGTGTAAGGCTCAGCAGAACGTTCGACCTTACCTCGGCAGGGAGACTGTGCTTCCTAAGCCTAATAGGAGAATCAGGCGAGGGGACTTGGACGGAGTTCACATGTAAGGCTCGGCAGGATGTTCGACCTTACCTCGGCAGAGAGACAAAGCTTCCTAAGCCTAGCAGGATAGTCAGGCTAGGGGACTTCGTCGGAGGTCGAGTGTAAAGCTCGGCAGGACGTTCGACCTTACCTCGGCAGGGAGACCAAACTTCCTAAGCCTAGTAGGAGAGTCAGGCAAGTGGACTTGGCCGGAGCTCATGTGTAAGGCTCGGCAGGACGTTCGACTTTACCTCGGCAGGGAGACCAAGCTTCCTAAGCCGAGTAGGAGTCAGGCGAAGGGACTTGGCCAAGGTTCGAGGGTAAGGCTCGGCAGGACGTTCGGCCTTACCTCGGCAGGGAGACCAAGCTTCCTAAGCCTAGTAGGATTATCAGGCAAAAGAACTTGGCCGGAGCTCATGTGTAAGGCTCGGCCGGACGTTCGACCTTATCTCGGCAGGGAGACCAAGCTTCCTAAGCCGAGTAGAAGTCACGCGAAGGGAGTTGGCCCGAGTTCGAGTGTAAGGCTCGGCAGAACGTTCGACCTTACCTCGGCAGGGACACTGAGCTTCCTAAGCCTAGCAGGAGAGTCAGGCTAGGGGACTTCGTCGGAGGTCGAGTGTAAAGCTCGGCAGGACGTTCGACCTTACCTCGGCAGGGAGACCAAGCTTCCTAAGCCTAAAAGGATAGTCAGGCGAGGGGACTTGGCCAGAGTTCGAGTGTAAGTATTGGCAAGATGTTTGACCTCACCTCGGCAGGGATACCAAGCTTCCTAAGCCGTGTAGGAGTCAGGCGAAGGGACTTGGCCGGAGTTCGAGTGTAACGCTCGGCAGGACATTCGACCTTACCTCGGCAGGGAGACCAAGCTTCCTAAGCCTAGTAGGAGAGTCAGGCGAAGGGACTTGGGTGGAGTTCGAGTGTAAGGCTCGGCAGGAAGTTTGACCTTTCCTGGGTATGGAGACCAAGCTTCCTAAGCCTAGTAGGAGAGTCAGGCAAGGGGACTTGGCCGGAGATCATGTGTAAGGCTCGGCAGGACGTTCGACCTTACCTCGGCAGGGAGACCAAGCTTCTTAAGCCGAGTAAGAGTCAGGCGAAGGGACTTAGCCGGGGTTCTAGTGTAAGGCTCGGCAGGACGTTCGAACTTACCTCGGCAGGGAGACTGAGCTTCCTAAGCCTAGTAGGAGAGTCAGGCGAGGGGACTTGGCCGGGGTTCGGGTGTAAGGCTCGGCAGGACGTTCGACCTTACCTCGGCAGGGAGACCAAGCTTCCTAAGCCTAGTAGGAGAGTCAGGCGAAGGAACTTGGCCGGGGTTCTAGTGTAAGGCTCGGCAGGACGTTCGGCCTAACCTTGGCAGCGAGACCAAGCTTCCTAAGCCTAGTAGGAGAGTCAGCCGAAGGGACTTGGCCAGAGTTCGAGTGTAAGGCTCGGCTGGACGTTTGAACTTACCTCAGCAGGGAGACCAAGCTTCCTAAGCCTAGAAGGAGAGTGAGGCAAAAGGACTGGCCCGGAGCACATGTGTAAGGCTCGGCCGGACGTTCGAAATTACCTCGGCAGGGAGACCAAGCCTCTTAAGCCTACTAGGAGTCACGCGAAGGGACTTGGCCCAAGTTCGAGTGTAAGGCTCAGCAGAACGTTCGACCTTACCTCGGCAGGGAGACTGTGCTTCCTAAGCCTAATAGGAGAATCAGGCGAGGGGACTTGGACGGAGTTCACATGTAAGGCTCGGCAGGATGTTCGACCTTACCTCGGCAGAGAGACAAAGCTTCCTAAGCCTAGCAGGATAGTCAGGCTAGGGGACTTCGTCGGAGGTCGAGTGTAAAGCTCGGCAGGACGTTCGACCTTACCTCGGCAGGGAGACCAAACTTCCTAAGCCTAGTAGGAGAGTCAGGCAAGTGGACTTGGCCGGAGCTCATGTGTAAGGCTCGGCAGGACGTTCGACTTTACCTCGGCAGGGAGACCAAGCTTCCTAAGCCGAGTAGGAGTCAGGCGAAGGGACTTGGCCAAGGTTCGAGGGTAAGGCTCGGCAGGACGTTCGGCCTTACCTCGGCAGGGAGAGCAAGCTTCCTAAGCCTAGTAGGAGAGTCAGGCGAAGGAACTTGGCCAGGGTTCGAGTGTAAGGCTCGGCAGGACGTTCGACCTTACCTCGGCAGGGAGACCAAGCTTCCTAAGCCTAGTAGGAGAGTCAGGCGAAGGGACTTGGCCAGAGTTCGAGTGTAAGGCTCGGCAGGAAGTTTGACCTTACCTCGGTATGGAGACCAAGCTTCCTAAGCCTAATAGGATAGTCAGGTGAGGGGACTTGGCCGGAGTTCAAGTGTAAGTCTTGGAAAGACTTTTGACCTTACCTTGGCCGGGAGACCAAGCTTCCTAAGCCTAGTAGGATAGTCAGGCAAGGGGACTTGGCCGGAGCTCATGTGTAAGGCTCGGCAGGACGTTCGACCTTACCTCGGCAGGGAGACCAAGCTTCCTAAGCCGAGTAGGAGTCAGGCGAGGGGACTTGGCCCGAGTTCGAGTGTAAGGCTCGGCAGGACGTTCGGCCTTACCTCGGCAGGGAGACCAAGCTTCCTAAGCCTAGTAGGAGAGTCAGGCGAAGGGACTTGGCCCGAGTTCGAGTGTAAGGCTCGGCAGAACGTTCGACCTTACCTCGGCAGGGAGACTGAGCTTCCTAAGCCTAGCAGGAGAGTCAGGCGAGGGGACTTGTCCAGGGTCCGAGTGTAAGGCTCGGCAGGACATAGGAACTTACCTCGGCAGGGAGACCAAGCTTCCTAAGCCAAGTAGTAGTCATGCGAAGGGACTTGGCCCGAGTTCGAGTGTAAGGCTCGGCAGGACGTTCGGCCTTACCTCGGCAGGGAGACCAAGCTTCCTAAGCCTAGTAGGAGAGTCAGGCGAGGGGACTTGGCCAGGGTTCGGGTGTAAGGCTCGGCAGGACGTTTGACCTGACCTCGGCAGTGAGACCAAGCTTCCTAAGCCTAGTAGGATAGTCAGGCAAGGGGACTTGGCCGGAGCTCATGTGTAAGGCTCGGTAGGCCGTTCGACCTTACCTCGGCAGGGAGACCAAGCTTCCTAAGCCTAGTAGGAGTCTGGCGAGGGGACTTGGCCGAAGTTTGAGTGTAAAGCTTGGCAGGACGTTCGACCTTACCTCGGCAGGGAGACCAAGCTTCCTAAGCCGAGTAGGAGTCAGGCGAAGGGACTTGGCCAGGGTTCGAGTGTAAGGCTCGGCAGGACGTTCGGCCTTACCTCGGCAGGGAGACCAAGCTTCCCAAGCCTAGTAGGAGAGTCAGCCGAAGGGACTTGGCCAGAGTTCGAGTGTAAGGCTCGGCAGGACGTTTGAACTTACCTCGGCAGGGAGACCAAGCTTCCTAAGCCTAGTAGGAGAGTGAGGCAAAAGGACTGGCCCGGAGCACATGTGTAAGGCTCGGCCGGACGTTCGACCTTACCTCGGCAGGGAGACCAAGACTCTTTAGCCTACTAGGAGTCACGCGAAGGGACTTGGCCCAAGTTCGAGTGTAAGGCTCGGCAGAACGTTCGACCTTACCTCGGCAGGGAGAGTGAGCTTCCTAAGCCTAGTAGGAGAATCAGGCGAGGGGACTTGGACGGAGTTCAAATGTTAGGCTCGGCAGGATGTTCGACCTTACCTCGGCAGCGAGACAAAGCTTCCTAAGCCTAGTAGGAGAGTCAGGCGAGGGGACTTGGCCGGAGTTCGAGTGTAAGGCTCGGCAGGACGTTCGGCCTTTACCTCGGCAAGGAGACCAAGCTTCCTAAGCCTAGTAGGAGAGTCAGGCGAAGGAACTTGGCCGGGGTACGAGTGTAAGGCTGGGCAGGACGTTCGACCTTACCTCGGCAGGGAGACCAAACTTCCTAAGCCTAGTAGGAGAGTCAGGCAAGTGGACTTGGCCGGAGCTCATGTGTAAGGCTCGGCAGGACGTTCGACCTTACCTCGGCAGGGAGACCAAGCTTCCTAAGCCGAGTAGGAGTCAGGCGAAGGGACTTGGCCAAGGTTCGAGGGTAAGGCTCGGCAGGACGTTCGGCCTTACCTCGGCAGGGAGACCAAGCTTCCTAAGCCTAGTAGGAGAGTCAGGCGAAGGAACTTGGCCAGGGTTCGAGTGTAAGGCTCGGCAGGACGTTCGACCTTACCTCGGCAGGGAGACCAAGCTTCCTAAGCCTAGTAGGAGAGTCAGGCGAAGGGACTTGGCCAGAGTTCGAGTGTAAGGCTCGGCAGGAAGTTTGACCTTACCTCGGTATGGAGACCAAGCTTCCTAAGCCTAATAGGATAGTCAGGTGAGGGGACTTGGCCGGAGTTCAAGTGTAAGTCTTGGAAAGACTTTTGACCTTACCTTGGCCGGGAGACCAAGCTTCCTAAGCCTAGTAGGATAGTCAGGCAAGGGGACTTGGCCGGAGCTCATGTGTAAGGCTCGGCAGGACGTTCGACCTTACCTCGGCAGGGAGACCAAGCTTCCTAAGCCGAGTAGGAGTCAGGCGAGGGGACTTGTCGGGGTTCGAGTGTAAGGTTCGGCAGGACGTTCGGCCTTACCTCGGCAGGGAGACCAAGCTTCCTAAGCCTAATAGGATAGTCAGGCGAGGTGATTTGGCCGGAGTTCGAGTGTAAGTCTTGGCAATACATTTGACCTTACCTCGGCAGGGAGACCAAGCTTCCTAAGCCTTGGAGAAGACAGGCGAAGGGAATTGGCCGGAGTTCGAGTGTAAGGCTCGGCAGGACGTTCGACCTTACCTCGGCAGGGAGACCAAGGTTCCTAATCTTAGTAGGAGAGTCAGGCGAGGGGACTTGGCCAGAGTTTGAGTGTAAAGCTTGGCAGGACGTTCGGCCTTACCTCGGCAGGGACACCAAGCTTCCTAAGCCTAGTAGGAGGGTCAGGCGAAGGGACTTGGCCGGGGTTCGAATGTAGGGCTCGGCAGGACGTTTGACCTTACCTCGGCAGGGAGACCAAGGTTCCTAAGCCTAGTAGGAGAGTCAGGCAAGGGGATTTGGCCGGAGCTCATGTGTAAGGCTCGGCAGGACGTTCGACCTTACCTCGGCAGGGAGACCGAGCTTCCTAAGCCTAATAGGAGACACGCGAAGGGACTTGGCCAGAGTTCGCGTGTAAGGCTCGGCAGGACGTTTGACCTTACCTCGGCAGGGAGACCAAGCTTCCTAAGCCTAGTAGGAGTCACGCGAAGGGACTTGGCCCGAGTTCGAGTGTAAGGCTCGGCAGACTGTTCGACCTTACCTCGGCAGGGAGACCAAGCTTCCTAACCCTAGTAGGAGAGTCAGGCGAGGGAACTTGGTCGGAGTTCGAGTGTAAAGCTCGGCAGGACGTTCGACATTACCTCGGCAGGGAGACCAAGCTTCCAAAGTCTAGTAGGAGAGTCAGGCAAAGGGACCTGGTCGGAGTTCGAGTGTAAGGCTCGGCAGGGAGACCAAGCGTCCTAAGCCTAGTAGGAATCACGCGAAGGGACTTGGCCCGAGTTCGAGTGTAAGGCTCAGCAGACTGTTCGACCTTACCTCAGCAGGGAGACCAAGCTTCCTAAGCCGAGTAAGAGTCAGGCGAAACGACTTGGCCGGGGTTCGAGTGTAAGGCTCGGCAGGACGTTCGGCCTTACCTCGGCAGGGAGACCAAGCTTCCTAAGCCTAGTAGGATTATCAGGCAAAAGAACTTGGCCGGAGCTCATGTGTAAGGCTCGGCCGGACGTTCGACCTTATCTCGGCAGGGAGACCAAGCTTCCTAAGCCGAGTAGGAGTCACGCGAAGGGAGTTGGCCGGGGTTCGAGTGTAAGGCTCGGCAGAACGTTCGACCTTACCTCGGCAGGGACACTGAGCTTCCTAAGCCTAGCAGGAGAGTCAGGCTAGGGGACTTCGTCGGAGGTCGAGTGTAAAGCTCGGCAGGACGTTCGACCTTACCTCGGCAGGGAGACCAAGCTTCCTAAGCCTAATAGGATAGTCAGGCGAGGGGACTTGGCCAGAGTTCGAGTGTAAGTATTGGCAAGATGTTTGACCTCACCTCGGCAGGGATACCAAGCTTCCTAAGCCGTGTAGGAGTCAGGCGAAGGGACTTGGCCGGGGTTCGAGTGTAAGGCTCGGCAGGACGTTCGACCTTACCTCGGCAGGGAGACCAAGCTTCCTAAGCCAAATAGGAAAGTCAGGCGGAGGGACTTTGCCCGAATTCGAGTGTAAGGCTCGGCAGACTGTTCGACCTTACCTCGGCAGGGAGACCAAGCTTCCTAAGCCGAGTAGGAGTCAGGAGAAGGGACTTGGCCGGAGTTCGAGTGTAACGCTCGGCAGGACATTCGACCTTACCTCGGCAGGGAGACCAAGCTTCCTAAGCCTAGCAGGAGAGTCAGGCGAAGGGACTTGGCCCGAGTTCGAGTGTAAGGCTCGGCAGAACGTTCGACCTTACCTCGGCAGGGAGACTGAGCTTCCTAAGCCTAGCAGGAGAGTCAGGCGAGGGGACTTGTCCAGGGTCCGAGTGTAAGGCTCGGCAGGACATACGAACTTACCTCGGCAGGGAGACCAAGCTTCCTAAGCCTAGTAGTAGTCACGCGAAGGGACTTGGCCCGAGTTCGAGTGTAAGGCTCGGCAGGACGTTCGGCCTTACCTCGGCAGGGAGACCAAGCTTCCTAAGCCGAGTAGGAGTCAGGCGAAGGGACTTGGCCAGGGTTCGAGTGTAAGGCTCGGCAGGACGTTCGGCCTTACCTCGGCAGGGAGACCAAGCATCCTAAGCCTAGTAGGAGAGTCAGCCGAAGGGACTTGGCCAGAGTTCGAGTGTAAGGCTCGGCAGGACGTTTGAACTTACCTCGGCAGGGAGACCAAGCTTCCTAAGCCTAGTAGGAGAGTGAGGCAAAAGGACTGGCCCGGAGCACATGTGTAAGGCTCGGCCGGACATTCGACCTTACCTCGGCAGGGAGACCAAGCCTCTTAAGCCTACTAGGAGTCACGCGAAGGGACTTGGCCCAAGTTCGTGTGTGAGGCTCGGCAGAACGTTCGACCTTACCTCGGCAGGGAGACTGTGCTTCCTAAGCCTAATAGGAGAATCAGGCGTGGGGACTTGGACGGAGTTCACATGTAAGGCTCGGCAGGATGTTCGACCTTACCTCGGCAGTGAGACAAAGCTTCCTAAGCCTAGCAAGAGAGTCAGGCGAGGGGACTTGGCCGGAGTTCGAGTGTAAGGCTCGGCAGGACGTTCGGCCTTACCTCGGCAAGGAGACCAAGCTTCCTAAGCCTAGTAGGAGAGTCAGGTGAAGGAACTTTGCCGGGGTTCGAGTGTAAGGCTCGGCAGGACATTCGACCTTACCTCGGCAGGGAGACCAAGCTTCCTAAGCCTAGTAGAAGAGTCAGGCAAGTGGACTTGGCCGGAGCTCATGTGTAAGGCTCGGCAGGACGTTCGGCCTTACCTCGGCAGGGAGACCAAGCTTCCTAAGCCTAGTAGGAGAGTCAGGCGAAGGGACTTGGCCGGAGTTCGAGTGTGAGGCTCGGCAGGACGTTCGACCTTACCGCGGAAGGGAGACCAAGGTTCCTAATCCTAGTAGGAGAGTCAGGCGAGGGGACTTGGCCAGAGTTCGAGTGTAAGTCTTGGCAAGATGTTTGACCGCACCTCGGCAGGGAGACCAAGCTTCCTAAGCCGAGTAGGAGTCACGCGAAGGGACTTGGCCCGAGTTCGAGTGTAAGGCTCGGCACAACGTTCGACCTTACCTCGACCGGGAGACTGAGCTTCTTAAGCCTAGCAGGAGAGTCAGGCGAGGGGACTTGTCCAGGGTCGGAGTGTAAGGCTCGGCAGGACATACGAACTTACCTCGGCAGGGAGACCAAGCTTCCTAAGCCTAGTAGTAGTCACGCGAAGGGACTTGGCCCGAGTTCGAGTGTAAGGCTCGGCAGGACGTTCGGCCTTACCTCGGCAGGGAGACCAAGCTTCCTAAGCCGAGTAGGAGTCACGCGAAGGGACTTGGCCCGAGTTCGAGTGTAAGGCTCGGCAGAATGTTCGACCTTACCTCGGCAGGGAGACTGAGCTTCCTAAGACTAGCAGGAGAGTCAGGCGAGGGGACTTGTCCAGGGTCCGAGTGTAAGGCTCGGCAGGACATACGAACTTACCTCGGCAGGGAGACCAAGCTTCCTAAGCCTAGTAGTAGTCAAGCGAAGGGACTTGGCCCGAGTTCGAGTGTAAGGCTCGGCAGGACGTTCGGCCTTACCTCGGCAGGGAGACCAAGCTTCCTAAGCCTAGTAGGAGAGTCAGGCGAGGGGACTTGGCCGGGGTTCGGGTGTAAGGCTCGGCAGGACGTTTGACCTGACCTCGGCAGTGAGACCAAGCTTCCTAAGCCTAGTAGGATAGTCAGGCAAGGGGACTTAGCCGGAGCTCATGTGTAAGGCTCGGTAGGCCGTTCGACCTTACCTCGGCAGGGAGACCAAGCTTCCTAAGCCTAGTAGGAGTCTGGCGAGGGGACTTGGCCGAAGTTTGAGTGTAAAGCTTGGCAGGACGTTCGACCTTACCTCGGCAGGGAGACCAAGCTTCCTAAGCCGAGTAGGAGTCAGGCGAAGGGACTTGGCCAGGGTTCGAGTGTAAGGCTCGGCAGGACGTTCGGCCTTACCTCGGCAGGGAGACCAAGCTTCCTAAGCCTAGTAGGAGAGTGAGGCAAAAGGACTGGCCCGGAGCACATGTGTAAGGCTCGGCCGGACGTTCGACCTTACCTCGGCAGGGAGACCAAGACTCTTTTGCCTACTAGGAGTCACGCGAAGGGACTTGGCCCAAGTTCGAGTGTAAGGCTCGGCAGAACGTTCGACCTTACCTCGGCAGGGAGAGTGAGCTTCCTAAGCCTAGTAGGAGAATCAGGCGAGGGGACTTGGACGGAGTTCAAATGTAAGGCTCGGCAGGATGTTCGACCTTACCTCGGCAGCGAGACAAAGCTTCCTAAGCCTAGTAGGAGAGTCAGGCGAGGGGACTTGGCCGGAGTTCGAGTGTAAGGCTCGGCAGGACGTTCGGCCTTTACCTCGGCAAGGAGACCAAGCTTCCTAAGCCTAGTAGGAGAGTCAGGCGAAGGAACTTGGCCGGGGTTCGAGTGTAAGGCTCGGCAGGACGTTCGACCTTACCTCGGCAGGGAGACCAAACTTCCTAAGCCTAGTAAGAGAGTCAGGCAAGTGGACTTGGCCGGGGTTCGAGGGTAAGGCTCGGCAGGACGTTCGGCCTTACCTCGGCAGGGAGACCAAGCTTCCTAAGCCTAGTAGGAGAGTCAGGCGAAGGAACTTGGCCGGGGTTCGAGTGTAAGGCTCGGCAGGACGTTCGACCTTACTTCGGCAGGGAGACCAAGCTTCCTAAGCCTAGTAGGAGAGTCAGGCGAAGGGACTTGGCCAGAGTTCGAGTGTAAGGCTCGGCAGGAAGTTTGACCTTACCTCGGTGTGGAGACCAAGCTTCCTAAGCCTAATAGGATAGTCAGGTGAGGGGACTTGGCCGGAGTTTAAGTGTAAGTCTTGGAAAGACTTTTGACCTTATCTTGGCCGGGAGACCAAGCTTCCTAAGCCTAGTAGGATAGTCAGGCAAGGGGACTTGGCCGGAGTTCATGTGTAAGGCTCGGCAGGACGTTCGACCTTACCTCGGCAGGGAGACCAAGCTTCCTAAGCCGAGTAGGAGTCAGGCGAGGGGACTTGGCCGGGGTTCGAGTGTAAGGTTCGGCAGGACGTTCGGCCTTACCTCGGCAGGGAGACCAAGCTTCCTAAGCCTAATAGGATAGTCAGGCGAGGTGATTTGGCCGGAGTTCGAGTGTAAGTCTTGGCAATACATTTGACCTTACCTCGGCAGGGAGACCAAGCTTCCTAAGCCTAGGAGAAGTCAGGCGAAGGGAATTGGCCGGAGTTCGAGTGTAAGGCTCGGCAGGACGTTCGACCTTACCTCGGCAGGGAGACCAAGGTTCCTAATCTTAGTAGGAGAGTCAGGCGAGGGGACTTGGCCAGAGTTTGAGTGTAAAGCTTGGCAGGACGTTCGGCCTTACCTCGGCAGGGAGACCAAGCTTCTTAAGCCTAGTAGGAGAGTCAGGCGAAGGGACTTGGCCGGGGTTCGAATGTAGGGCTCGGCAGGAAGTTTGACCTTACCTCGGCAGGGAGACTAAGATTCCTAAGCCTAGTAGGAGAGTCAGGCAAGGGGATTTGGCCGGAGCTCATGTGTAAGGCTCGGCAGGACGTTCGACCTTACCTCGGCAGGGAGACCGAGCTTCCTAAGCCTAATAGGAGTCACGCGAAGGGACTTGGCCAGAGTTCGAGTGTAAGGCTCGGCAGACTATTCGACCTTACCTCGGCAGGGAGACCAAGCTTCCTAACCCTAGTAGGAGAGTCAGGCGAGGGAACTTGGTCGGAGTTCGAGTGTAAAGCTCGGCAGGACGTTCGACATTACCTCGGCAGGGAGACCAAGCTTCCAAAGTCTAGTAGGAGAGTCAGGCAAAGGGACCTGGTCGGAGTTCGAGTGTAAGGCTCGGCAGGGAGACCAAGCTTCCTAAGCCTAGTAGGAATCACGCGAAGGGACTTGGCCCGAGTTCGAGTGTAAGGCTCAGCAGACTGTTCGACCTTACCTCAGCAGGGAGACCAAGCTTCCTAAGCCGAGTAAGAGTCAGGCGAAACGACTTGGCCGGGGTTCGAGTGTAAGGCTCGGCAGGACGTTCGGCCTTACCTCGGCAGGGAGACCAAGCTTCCAAAGCCGAGTAGGAGTCACGCGAAGGGAGTTGGCCCGAGTTCGAGTGTAAGGCTCGGCAGAACGTTCGACCTTACCTCGGCAGGGACACTGAGCTTCCTAAGCCTAGCAGGAGAGTCAGGCTTGGGGACTTCGTCGGAGGTCGAGTGTAAAGCTCGGCAGGACGTTCGACCTTACCTCGGCAGGGAGACCAAGCTTCCTAAGCCTAATAGGATAGTCAGGCGAGGGGATTTGGCCAGAGTTCGAGTGTAAGTATTGGCAAGATGTTTGACCTCACCTCGGCAGGGATACCAAGCTTCCTAAGCCGTGTAGGAGTCAGGCGAAGGAACTTGGCCGGGGTTCGAGTGTAAGGCTCGGCAGGACGTTCGACCTTACCTCGGCAGGGAGACCAAGCTTCTTAAGCCGAGTAAGAGTCAGGCGAAGGGACTTAGCCGGGGTTCTAGTGTAAGGCTCGGCAGGACGTTCGAACTTACCTCGGCAGGGAGACTGAGCTTCCTAAGCCTAGTAGGAGAGTCAGGCGAGGGGACTTGGCCGGGGTTCGGGTGTAAGGCTCGGCACGACGTTCGACCTTACCTCGGCAGGGAGACCAAGCTTCCTAAGCCGAGTAGGAGTCAGGCGAAGGGACTTGGCCGGGGTTCGAGTGTAAGGCTCGGCAGGACGTTCGGCCTTACCTCGGCAGGGAGACCAAGCTTCCTAAGCCTAGTAGGAGAGTCAGGCGAAGGAACTTGGCCGGGGTTCTAGTGTAAGGCTCGGCAGGACGTTCGGCCTTACCTCGGCAGGGAGACCAAGCTTCCTAAGCCTAGTAGGAGAGTCAGGCGAAGGAACTTGGCCAGGGTTCGAGTGTAAGGCTCGGCAGGACGTTCGACCTTACCTCGGCAGGGAGACCAAGCTTCCTAAGCCTAGTAGGAGAGTCAGGCGAAGGGACTTGGCCAGAGTTCGAGTGTAAGGCTCGGCAGGAAGTTTGACCTTACCTCGGTATGGAGACCAAGCTTCCTAAGCCTAATAGGATAGTCAGGTGAGGGGACTTGGCCGGAGTTCAAGTGTAAGTCTTGGAAAGACTTTTGACCTTACCTTGGCCGGGAGACCAAGCTTCCTAAGCCTAGTAGGATAGTCAGGCAAGGGGACTTGGCCGGAGCTCATGTGTAAGGCTCGGCAGGACGTTCGACCTTACCTCGGCAGGGAGACCAAGCTTCCTAAGCCGAGTAGGAGTCAGGCGAGGGGACTTGTCGGGGTTCGAGTGTAAGGTTCGGCAGGACGTTCGGCCTTACCTCGGCAGGGAGACCAAGCTTCCTAAGCCTAATAGGATAGTCAGGCGAGGTGATTTGGCCGGAGTTCGAGTGTAAGTCTTGGCAATACATTTGACCTTACCTCGGCAGGGAGACCAAGCTTCCTAAGCCTTGGAGAAGACAGGCGAAGGGAATTGGCCGGAGTTCGAGTGTAAGGCTCGGCAGGACGTTCGACCTTACCTCGGCAGGGAGACCAAGGTTCCTAATCTTAGTAGGAGAGTCAGGCGAGGGGACTTGGCCAGAGTTTGAGTGTAAAGCTTGGCAGGACGTTCGGCCTTACCTCGGCAGGGACACCAAGCTTCCTAAGCCTAGTAGGAGGGTCAGGCGAAGGGACTTGGCCGGGGTTCGAATGTAGGGCTCGGCAGGACGTTTGACCTTACCTCGGCAGGGAGACCAAGGTTCCTAAGCCTAGTAGGAGAGTCAGGCAAGGGGATTTGGCCGGAGCTCATGTGTAAGGCTCGGCAGGACGTTCGACCTTACCTCGGCAGGGAGACCGAGCTTCCTAAGCCTAATAGGAGACACGCGAAGGGACTTGGCCAGAGTTCGCGTGTAAGGCTCGGCAGGACGTTTGACCTTACCTCGGCAGGGAGACCAAGCTTCCTAAGCCTAGTAGGAGTCACGCGAAGGGACTTGGCCCGAGTTCGAGTGTAAGGCTCGGCAGACTGTTCGACCTTACCTCGGCAGGGAGACCAAGCTTCCTAACCCTAGTAGGAGAGTCAGGCGAGGGAACTTGGTCGGAGTTCGAGTGTAAAGCTCGGCAGGACGTTCGACATTACCTCGGCAGGGAGACCAAGCTTCCAAAGTCTAGTAGGAGAGTCAGGCAAAGGGACCTGGTCGGAGTTCGAGTGTAAGGCTCGGCAGGGAGACCAAGCGTCCTAAGCCTAGTAGGAATCACGCGAAGGGACTTGGCCCGAGTTCGAGTGTAAGGCTCAGCAGACTGTTCGACCTTACCTCAGCAGGGAGACCAAGCTTCCTAAGCCGAGTAAGAGTCAGGCGAAACGACTTGGCCGGGGTTCGAGTGTAAGGCTCGGCAGGACGTTCGGCCTTACCTCGGCAGGGAGACCAAGCTTCCTAAGCCTAGTAGGATTATCAGGCAAAAGAACTTGGCCGGAGCTCATGTGTAAGGCTCGGCCGGACGTTCGACCTTATCTCGGCAGGGAGACCAAGCTTCCTAAGCCGAGTAGGAGTCACGCGAAGGGAGTTGGCCGGGGTTCGAGTGTAAGGCTCGGCAGAACGTTCGACCTTACCTCGGCAGGGACACTGAGCTTCCTAAGCCTAGCAGGAGAGTCAGGCTAGGGGACTTCGTCGGAGGTCGAGTGTAAAGCTCGGCAGGACGTTCGACCTTACCTCGGCAGGGAGACCAAGCTTCCTAAGCCTAATAGGATAGTCAGGCGAGGGGACTTGGCCAGAGTTCGAGTGTAAGTATTGGCAAGATGTTTGACCTCACCTCGGCAGGGATACCAAGCTTCCTAAGCCGTGTAGGAGTCAGGCGAAGGGACTTGGCCGGGGTTCGAGTGTAAGGCTCGGCAGGACGTTCGACCTTACCTCGGCAGGGAGACCAAGCTTCCTAAGCCAAATAGGAAAGTCAGGCGGAGGGACTTTGCCCGAATTCGAGTGTAAGGCTCGGCAGACTGTTCGACCTTACCTCGGCAGGGAGACCAAGCTTCCTAAGCCGAGTAGGAGTCAGGAGAAGGGACTTGGCCGGAGTTCGAGTGTAACGCTCGGCAGGACATTCGACCTTACCTCGGCAGGGAGACCAAGCTTCCTAAGCCTAGCAGGAGAGTCAGGCGAAGGGACTTGGCCCGAGTTCGAGTGTAAGGCTCGGCAGAACGTTCGACCTTACCTCGGCAGGGAGACTGAGCTTCCTAAGCCTAGCAGGAGAGTCAGGCGAGGGGACTTGTCCAGGGTCCGAGTGTAAGGCTCGGCAGGACATACGAACTTACCTCGGCAGGGAGACCAAGCTTCCTAAGCCTAGTAGTAGTCACGCGAAGGGACTTGGCCCGAGTTCGAGTGTAAGGCTCGGCAGGACGTTCGGCCTTACCTCGGCAGGGAGACCAAGCTTCCTAAGCCGAGTAGGAGTCAGGCGAAGGGACTTGGCCAGGGTTCGAGTGTAAGGCTCGGCAGGACGTTCGGCCTTACCTCGGCAGGGAGACCAAGCATCCTAAGCCTAGTAGGAGAGTCAGCCGAAGGGACTTGGCCAGAGTTCGAGTGTAAGGCTCGGCAGGACGTTTGAACTTACCTCGGCAGGGAGACCAAGCTTCCTAAGCCTAGTAGGAGAGTGAGGCAAAAGGACTGGCCCGGAGCACATGTGTAAGGCTCGGCCGGACGTTCGACCTTACCTCGGCAGGGAGACCAAGCCTCTTAAGCCTACTAGGAGTCACGCGAAGGGACTTGGCCCAAGTTCGTGTGTGAGGCTCGGCAGAACGTTCGACCTTACCTCGGCAGGGAGACTGTGCTTCCTAAGCCTAATAGGAGAATCAGGCGTGGGGACTTGGACGGAGTTCACATGTAAGGCTCGGCAGGATGTTCGACCTTACCTCGGCAGTGAGACAAAGCTTCCTAAGCCTAGCAAGAGAGTCAGGCGAGGGGACTTGGCCGGAGTTCGAGTGTAAGGCTCGGCAGGACGTTCGGCCTTACCTCGGCAAGGAGACCAAGCTTCCTAAGCCTAGTAGGAGAGTCAGGTGAAGGAACTTTGCCGGGGTTCGAGTGTAAGGCTCGGCAGGACATTCGACCTTACCTCGGCAGGGAGACCAAGCTTCCTAAGCCTAGTAGAAGAGTCAGGCAAGTGGACTTGGCCGGAGCTCATGTGTAAGGCTCGGCAGGACGTTCGGCCTTACCTCGGCAGGGAGACCAAGCTTCCTAAGCCTAGTAGGAGAGTCAGGCGAAGGGACTTGGCCGGAGTTCGAGTGTGAGGCTCGGCAGGACGTTCGACCTTACCGCGGAAGGGAGACCAAGGTTCCTAATCCTAGTAGGAGAGTCAGGCGAGGGGACTTGGCCAGAGTTCGAGTGTAAGTCTTGGCAAGATGTTTGACCGCACCTCGGCAGGGAGACCAAGCTTCCTAAGCCGAGTAGGAGTCACGCGAAGGGACTTGGCCCGAGTTCGAGTGTAAGGCTCGGCACAACGTTCGACCTTACCTCGACCGGGAGACTGAGCTTTTTAAGCCTAGCAGGAGAGTCAGGCGAGGGGACTTGTCCAGGGTCGGAGTGTAAGGCTCGGCAGGACATACGAACTTACCTCGGCAGGGAGACCAAGCTTCCTAAGCCTAGTAGTAGTCACGCGAAGGGACTTGGCCCGAGTTCGAGTGTAAGGCTCGGCAGGACGTTCGGCCTTACCTCGGCAGGGAGACCAAGCTTCCTAAGCCGAGTAGGAGTCACGCGAAGGGACTTGGCCCGAGTTCGAGTGTAAGGCTCGGCAGAATGTTCGACCTTACCTCGGCAGGGAGACTGAGCTTCCTAAGACTAGCAGGAGAGTCAGGCGAGGGGACTTGTCCAGGGTCCGAGTGTAAGGCTCGGCAGGACATACGAACTTACCTCGGCAGGGAGACCAAGCTTCCTAAGCCTAGTAGTAGTCAAGCGAAGGGACTTGGCCCGAGTTCGAGTGTAAGGCTCGGCAGGACGTTCGGCCTTACCTCGGCAGGGAGACCAAGCTTCCTAAGCCTAGTAGGAGAGTCAGGCGAGGGGACTTGGCCGGGGTTCGGGTGTAAGGCTCGGCAGGACGTTTGACCTGACCTCGGCAGTGAGACCAAGCTTCCTAAGCCTAGTAGGATAGTCAGGCAAGGGGACTTAGCCGGAGCTCATGTGTAAGGCTCGGTAGGCCGTTCGACCTTACCTCGGCAGGGAGACCAAGCTTCCTAAGCCTAGTAGGAGTCTGGCGAGGGGACTTGGCCGAAGTTTGAGTGTAAAGCTTGGCAGGACGTTCGACCTTACCTCGGCAGGGAGACCAAGCTTCCTAAGCCGAGTAGGAGTCAGGCGAAGGGACTTGGCCAGGGTTCGAGTGTAAGGCTCGGCAGGACGTTCGGCCTTACCTCGGCAGGGAGACCAAGCTTCCTAAGCCTAGTAGGAGAGTGAGGCAAAAGGACTGGCCCGGAGCACATGTGTAAGGCTCGGCCGGACGTTCGACCTTACCTCGGCAGGGAGACCAAGACTCTTTTGCCTACTAGGAGTCACGCGAAGGGACTTGGCCCAAGTTCGAGTGTAAGGCTCGGCAGAACGTTCGACCTTACCTCGGCAGGGAGAGTGAGCTTCCTAAGCCTAGTAGGAGAATCAGGCGAGGGGACTTGGACGGAGTTCAAATGTAAGGCTCGGCAGGATGTTCGACCTTACCTCGGCAGCGAGACAAAGCTTCCTAAGCCTAGTAGGAGAGTCAGGCGAGGGGACTTGGCCGGAGTTCGAGTGTAAGGCTCGGCAGGACGTTCGGCCTTTACCTCGGCAAGGAGACCAAGCTTCCTAAGCCTAGTAGGAGAGTCAGGCGAAGGAACTTGGCCGGGGTTCGAGTGTAAGGCTCGGCAGGACGTTCGACCTTACCTCGGCAGGGAGACCAAACTTCCTAAGCCTAGTAAGAGAGTCAGGCAAGTGGACTTGGCCGGGGTTCGAGGGTAAGGCTCGGCAGGACGTTCGGCCTTACCTCGGCAGGGAGACCAAGCTTCCTAAGCCTAGTAGGAGAGTCAGGCGAAGGAACTTGGCCGGGGTTCGAGTGTAAGGCTCGGCAGGACGTTCGACCTTACTTCGGCAGGGAGACCAAGCTTCCTAAGCCTAGTAGGAGAGTCAGGCGAAGGGACTTGGCCAGAGTTCGAGTGTAAGGCTCGGCAGGAAGTTTGACCTTACCTCGGTGTGGAGACCAAGCTTCCTAAGCCTAATAGGATAGTCAGGTGAGGGGACTTGGCCGGAGTTTAAGTGTAAGTCTTGGAAAGACTTTTGACCTTATCTTGGCCGGGAGACCAAGCTTCCTAAGCCTAGTAGGATAGTCAGGCAAGGGGACTTGGCCGGAGTTCATGTGTAAGGCTCGGCAGGACGTTCGACCTTACCTCGGCAGGGAGACCAAGCTTCCTAAGCCGAGTAGGAGTCAGGCGAGGGGACTTGGCCGGGGTTCGAGTGTAAGGTTCGGCAGGACGTTCGGCCTTACCTCGGCAGGGAGACCAAGCTTCCTAAGCCTAATAGGATAGTCAGGCGAGGTGATTTGGCCGGAGTTCGAGTGTAAGTCTTGGCAATACATTTGACCTTACCTCGGCAGGGAGACCAAGCTTCCTAAGCCTAGGAGAAGTCAGGCGAAGGGAATTGGCCGGAGTTCGAGTGTAAGGCTCGGCAGGACGTTCGACCTTACCTCGGCAGGGAGACCAAGGTTCCTAATCTTAGTAGGAGAGTCAGGCGAGGGGACTTGGCCAGAGTTTGAGTGTAAAGCTTGGCAGGACGTTCGGCCTTACCTCGGCAGGGAGACCAAGCTTCTTAAGCCTAGTAGGAGAGTCAGGCGAAGGGACTTGGCCGGGGTTCGAATGTAGGGCTCGGCAGGAAGTTTGACCTTACCTCGGCAGGGAGACTAAGATTCCTAAGCCTAGTAGGAGAGTCAGGCAAGGGGATTTGGCCGGAGCTCATGTGTAAGGCTCGGCAGGACGTTCGACCTTACCTCGGCAGGGAGACCGAGCTTCCTAAGCCTAATAGGAGTCACGCGAAGGGACTTGGCCAGAGTTCGAGTGTAAGGCTCGGCAGACTATTCGACCTTACCTCGGCAGGGAGACCAAGCTTCCTAACCCTAGTAGGAGAGTCAGGCGAGGGAACTTGGTCGGAGTTCGAGTGTAAAGCTCGGCAGGACGTTCGACATTACCTCGGCAGGGAGACCAAGCTTCCAAAGTCTAGTAGGAGAGTCAGGCAAAGGGACCTGGTCGGAGTTCGAGTGTAAGGCTCGGCAGGGAGACCAAGCTTCCTAAGCCTAGTAGGAATCACGCGAAGGGACTTGGCCCGAGTTCGAGTGTAAGGCTCAGCAGACTGTTCGACCTTACCTCAGCAGGGAGACCAAGCTTCCTAAGCCGAGTAAGAGTCAGGCGAAACGACTTGGCCGGGGTTCGAGTGTAAGGCTCGGCAGGACGTTCGGCCTTACCTCGGCAGGGAGACCAAGCTTCCAAAGCCGAGTAGGAGTCACGCGAAGGGAGTTGGCCCGAGTTCGAGTGTAAGGCTCGGCAGAACGTTCGACCTTACCTCGGCAGGGACACTGAGCTTCCTAAGCCTAGCAGGAGAGTCAGGCTTGGGGACTTCGTCGGAGGTCGAGTGTAAAGCTCGGCAGGACGTTCGACCTTACCTCGGCAGGGAGACCAAGCTTCCTAAGCCTAATAGGATAGTCAGGCGAGGGGATTTGGCCAGAGTTCGAGTGTAAGTATTGGCAAGATGTTTGACCTCACCTCGGCAGGGATACCAAGCTTCCTAAGCCGTGTAGGAGTCAGGCGAAGGAACTTGGCCGGGGTTCGAGTGTAAGGCTCGGCAGGACGTTCGACCTTACCTCGGCAGGGAGACCAAGCTTCTTAAGCCGAGTAAGAGTCAGGCGAAGGGACTTAGCCGGGGTTCTAGTGTAAGGCTCGGCAGGACGTTCGAACTTACCTCGGCAGGGAGACTGAGCTTCCTAAGCCTAGTAGGAGAGTCAGGCGAGGGGACTTGGCCGGGGTTCGGGTGTAAGGCTCGGCACGACGTTCGACCTTACCTCGGCAGGGAGACCAAGCTTCCTAAGCCGAGTAGGAGTCAGGCGAAGGGACTTGGCCGGGGTTCGAGTGTAAGGCTCGGCAGGACGTTCGGCCTTACCTCGGCAGGGAGACCAAGCTTCCTAAGCCTAGTAGGAGAGTCAGGCGAAGGAACTTGGCCGGGGTTCTAGTGTAAGGCTCGGCAGGACGTTCGGCCTAACCTTGGCAGGGAGACCAAGCTTCCTAAGCCTAGTAGGAGAGTCAGCCGAAGGGACTTGGCCAGAGTTCGAGTGTAAGGCTGGGCTGGACGTTTGAACTTTCCTCAGCAGGGAGACCAAGCTTCCTAAGCCTAGTAGGAGAGTGAGGCAAAAGGACTGGCCCGGAGCACATGTGTAAGGCTCGGCCGGACGTTCGACCTTACCTCGGCAGGGAGACCAAGCCTCTTAAGCCTACTAGGAGTCACGCGAAGGGACTTGGCCCAAGTTCGAGTGTAAGGCTCGGCAGAACGCTCGACCTTACCTCGGCAGGGAGACTGTGCTTCCTAAGCCTAATAGGAGAATCAGGCGAGGGGACTTGGAGGGAGTTCAAATGTAAGGCTCGGCAGGATGTTCGACCTTACCTCGGCAGTGAGACAAAGCTTCCTAAGCCTAGCAGGAGAGTCAGGCGAGAGGACTTGGCCGGAGTTCGAGTGTAAGGCTCGGCAGGACGTTCGGCCTTACCTCGGCAAGGAGACCAAGCTTCCTAAGCCTAGTAGGAGAGTCAGGTGAGGGGACTTGGCCGGGGTTCGGGTGTAAGGCTCGGCAGGACGTTTGACCTGACCTCGGCAGTGAGACCAAGCTTCCTAAGCCTAGTAGGATAGTCAGGCAATGGGACTTGGCCGGAGCTCATGTGTAAGGCTCGGTAGGCCGTTCGACCTTACCTCGGCAGGGAGACCAAGCTTCCTAAGCCTAGTAGGAGTCTGGCGAGGGGACTTGGCCGAAGTTTGAGTGTAAAGCTTGGCAGGACGTTCGACCTTACCTCGGCAGGGAGACCAAGCTTCCTAAGCCGAGTAGGAGTCAGGCGAAGGGACTTGGCCAGGGTTCGAGTGTAAGGCTCGGCAGGACGTTCGAACTTACCTCGGCAGGGAGACCAAGCTTCCTAAGCCTAGTAGGAGAGTCAGCCGAAGGGACTTAGCCAGAGTTCGAGTGTAAGGCTCGGCAGGACGTTTGAACTTACCTCGGCAGGGAGACCAAGCTTCCTAAGCCTTGTAGGAGAGTGAGGCAAAAGGACTGGCCCGGAGCACATGTGTAAGGCTCGGCTGGACGTTCGACCTTACCTCGGCAGGGAGACCAAGACTCTTTAGCCTACTAGGAGTCACGCGAAAGGACTTGGCCCAAGTTCGAGTGTAAGGCTCGGCAGAACGTTCGACCTTACCTCGGCAGGGAGAGTGAGCTTCCTAAGCCTAGTAGGAGAATCAGGCGAGGGGACTTGGACGGAGTTCAAATGTAAGGCTCGGCAGGATGTTCGACCTTACCTCGGCAGCGAGACAAAGCTTCCTAAGCCTAGTAGGAGAGTCAGGCGAGGGGACTTGGCCGGAGTTCGAGTGTAAGGCTCGGCAGGACGTTCGGCCTTTACCTCGGCAAGGAGACCAAGCTTCCTAAGCCTAGTAGGAGAGTCAGGCGAAGGAACTTGGCCGGGGTTCGAGTGTAAGGCTCGGCAGGACGTTCGACCTTACCTCGGCAGGGAGACCAAACTTCCTAAGCCTAGTAGGAGAGTCAGGCAAGTGGACTTGGCCGGAGCTCATGTGTAAGGCTCGGCAGGACGTTCGATCTTACCTCGGAAGGAAGACCAAGCTTCCTAAGCCGAGTAGGAGTCAGGCGAAGGGACTTGGCCGGGGTTCGAGGGTAAGGCTCGGCAGGACGTTCGGCCTTACCTCGGCAGGGAGACCAAGCTTCCTAAGCCTAGTAGGAGAGTCAGGCGAAGGAATTTGGCCAGGGTTCGAGTGTAAGGCTCGGCAGGACGTTCGACCTTACCTCGGCAGGGAGACCAAGCTTCCTAAGCCTAGTAGGAGAGTCAGGCGAAGGGACTTGGCCAGAGTTCGAGTGTAAGGCTCGACAGGAAGTTTGACCTTACCTCGGTATGGAGACCAAGCTTCCTAAGCCTAATAGGATAGTCAGGTGAGGGGACTTGGCCGGAGTTCAAGTTTAAGTCTTGGAAAGACTTTTGACCTTACCTTGGCCGGGAGACCAAGCTTCCTAAGCCTAGTAGGATAGTCAGGCAAGGGGACTTGGCCGGAGTTCATGTGTAAGGCTCGGCAGGACGTTCGACCTTACCTCGGCAGGGAGACCAAGCTTCCTAAGCCGAGTAGGAGTCAGGCGAGGGGACTTGGCCGGGGTTCGAGTGTAAGGTTCGGCAGGACGTTCGGCCTTACCTCGGCAGGGAGACCAAGCTTCCTAAGCCTAATAGGATAGTCAGGCGAGGTGATTTGGCCGGAGTTCGAGTGTAAGTCTTGGCAATACATTTGACCTTACCTCGGCAGGGAGACCAAGCTTCCTAAGCCTAGGAGAAGTCAGGCGAAGGGAATTGGCCGGAGTTCGAGTGTAAGGCTCGGCAGGACGTTCGACCTTACCTCGGCAGGGAGACCAAGGTTCCTAATCTTAGTAGGAGAGTCAGGCGAAGGGACTTGGCCGGGGTTCGAATGTAGGGCTCGGCAGGAAGTTTGACCTTACCTCGGCAGGGAGACTAAGATTCCTAAGCCTAGTAGGAGAGTCAGGCAAGGGGATTTGGCCGGAGCTCATGTGTAAGGCTCGGCAGGACGTTCGACCTTACCTCGGCAGGGAGACCGAGCTTCCTAAGCCTAATAGGAGTCACGCGAAGGGACTTGGCCAGAGTTCGCGTGTAAGGCTCGGCAGGACGTTTGACCTTACCTCGGCAGGGAGACCAAGCTTCCTAAGCCTAGTAGGAGTCACGCGAAGGGACTTGGCCCGAGTTCGAGTGTAAGGCTCGGCAGACTGTTCGACCTTACCTTGGCAGGGAGACCAAGCTTCCTAACCCTAGTAGGAGAGTCAGGCGAGGGAACTTGGTCGGAGTTCGAGTGTAAAGCTCGGCAGGACGTTCGACATTACCTCGGCAGGGAGACCAAGCTTCCTAAGCCTAGTAGGAGAGTCAGCCGAAGGGACTTGGCCAGAGTTCGAGTGTAAGGCTGGGCTGGACGTTTGAACTTTCCTCAGCAGGGAGACCAAGCTTCCTAAGCCTAGTAGGAGAGTGAGGCAAAAGGACTGGCCCGGAGCACATGTGTAAGGCTCGGCCGGACGTTCGACCTTACCTCGGCAGGGAGACCAAGCCTCTTAAGCCTACTAGGAGTCACGCGAAGGGACTTGGCCCAAGTTCGAGTGTAAGGCTCGGCAGAACGCTCGACCTTACCTCGGCAGGGAGACTGTGCTTCCTAAGCCTAATAGGAGAATCAGGCGAGGGGACTTGGAGGGAGTTCAAATGTAAGGCTCGGCAGGATGTTCGACCTTACCTCGGCAGTGAGACAAAGCTTCCTAAGCCTAGCAGGAGAGTCAGGCGAGGGGACTTGGCCGGAGTTCGAGTGTAAGGCTCGGCAGGACATTCGGCCTTACCTCGGCAAGGAGACCAAGCTTCCTAAGCCTAGTAGGAGAGTCAGGTGAGGGGACTTGGCCGGGGTTCGGGTGTAAGGCTCGGCAGGACGTTTGACCTGACCTCGGCAGTGAGACCAAGCTTCCTAAGCCTAGTAGGATAGTCAGGCAAGGGGACTTGGCCGGAGCTCATGTGTAAGGCTCGGTAGGCCGTTCGACCTTACCTCGGCAGGGAGACCAAGCTTCCTAAGCCTAGTAGGAGTCTGGCGAGGGGACTTGGCCGAAGTTTGAGTGTAAAGCTTGGCAGGACGTTCGACCTTACCTCGGCAGGGAGACCAAGCTTCCTAAGCCGAGTAGGAGTCAGGCGAAGGGACTTGGCCAGGGTTCGAGTGTAAGGCTCGGCAGGACGTTCGAACTTACCTCGGCAGGGAGACCAAGCTTCCTAAGCCTAGTAGGAGAGTCAGCCGAAGGGACTTGGCCAGAGTTCGAGTGTAAGGCTCGGCAGGACGTTTGAACTTACCTCGGCAGGGAGACCAAGCTTCCTAAGCCTTGTAGGAGAGTGAGGCAAAAGGACTGGCCCGGAGCACATGTGTAAGGCTCGGCCGGACGTTCGACCTTACCTCGGCAGGGAGACCAAGACTCTTTAGCCTACTAGGAGTCACGCGAAAGGACTTGGCCCAAGTTCGAGTGTAAGGCTCGGCAGAACGTTCGACCTTACCTCGGCAGGGAGAGTGAGCTTCCTAAGCCTAGTAGGAGAATCAGGCGAGGGGACTTGGACGGAGTTCAAATGTAAGGCTCGGCAGGATGTTCGACCTTACCTCGGCAGCGAGACAAAGCTTCCTAAGCCTAGTAGGAGAGTCAGGCGAGGGGACTTGGACGGAGTTCGAGTGTAAGGCTCGGCAGGACGTTCGACCTTACCTTGGCAGGGAGACCAAACTTCCTAAGCCTAGTAGGAGAGTCAGGCAAGTGGACTTGGCCGGAGCTCATGTGTAAGGCTCGGCAGGACGTTCGACCTTACCTCGGAAGGAAGACCAAGCTTCCTAAGCCGAGTAGGAGTCAGGCGAAGGGACTTGGCCGGGGTTCGAGGGTAAGGCTCGGCAGGACGTTCGGCCTTACCTCGGCAGGGAGACCAAGCTTCCTAAGCCTAGTAGGAGAGTCAGGCGAAGGAATTTGGCCAGGGTTCGAGTGTAAGGCTCGGCAGGACGTTCGACCTTACCTCGGCAGGGAGACCAAGCTTCCTAAGCCTAGTAGGAGAGTCAGGCGAAGGGACTTGGCCAGAGTTCGAGTGTAAGGCTCGACAGGAAGTTTGACCTTACCTCGGTATGGAGACCAAGCTTCCTAAGCCTAATAGGATAGTCAGGTGAGGGGACTTGGCCGGAGTTCAAGTTTAAGTCTTGGAAAGACTTTTGACCTTACCTTGGCCGGGAGACCAAGCTTCCTAAGCCTAGTAGGATAGTCAGGCAAGGGGACTTGGCCGGAGTTCATGTGTAAGGCTCGGCAGGACGTTCGACCTTACCTCGGCAGGGAGACCAAGCTTCCTAAGCCGAGTAGGAGTCAGGCGAGGGGACTTGGCCGGGGTTCGAGTGTAAGGTTCGGCAGGACGTTCGGCCTTACCTCGGCAGGGAGACCAAGCTTCCTAAGCCTAATAGGATAGTCAGGCGAGGTGATTTGGCCGGAGTTCGAGTGTAAGTCTTGGCAATACATTTGACCTTACCTCGGCAGGGAGACCAAGCTTCCTAAGCCTAGGAGAAGTCAGGCGAAGGGAATTGGCCGGAGTTCGAGTGTAAGGCTCGGCAGGACGTTCGACCTTACCTCGGCAGGGAGACCAAGGTTCCTAATCTTAGTAGGAGAGTCAGGCGAGGGGACTTGGCCAGAGTTTGAGTGTAAAGCTTGGCAGGACGTTCGGCCTTACCTCGGCAGGGAGACCAAGCTTCCTAAGCCTAGTAGGAGAGTCAGGCGAAGGGACTTGGCCAGGGTTCGAATGTAGGGCTCGGCAGGAAGTTTGACCTTACCTCGGCAGGGAGACTAAGATTCCTAAGCCTAGTAGGAGAGTCAGGCAAGGGGATTTGGCCGGAGCTCATGTGTAAGGCTCGGCAGGACGTTCGACCTTACCTCGGCAGGGAGACCGAGCTTCCTAAGCCTAATAGGAGTCACGCGAAGGGACTTGGCCAGAGTTCGCATGTAAGGCTCGGCAGGACGTTTGACCTTACCTCGGCAGGGAGACCAAGCTTCCTAAGCCTAGTAGGAGTCACGCGAAGGGACTTGGCCCGAGTTCGAGTGTAAGGCTCGGCAGACTGTTCGACCTTACCTTGGCAGGGAGACCAAGCTTCCTAACCCTAGTAGGAGAGTCAGGCGAGGGAACTTGGTCGGAGTTCGAGTGTAAAGCACGGCAGGACGTTCGACATTACCTCGGCAGGGAGACCAAGCTTCCAAAGTCTAGTAGGAGAGTCAGGCAAAGGGACCTGGTCGGAGTTCGAGTGTAACGCTCGGCAGGGAGACCAAGCTTCCTAAGCCTAGTAGGAATCACGCGAAGGGACTTGGCCCGAGTTCGAGTGTAAGGCTCAGCAGACTGTTCGACCTTACCTCAGCAGGGAGACCAAGCTTCCTAAGCCGAGTAAGAGTCAGGCGAAACGACTTGGCCGGGGTTCGAGTGTAAGGCTCGGCAGGACGTTCGGCCTTACCTCGGCAGGGAGACCAAGCTTCCTAAGCCTAGTAGGATTATCAGGCAAAAGAACTTGGCCGGAGCTCATGTGTAAGGCTCGGCCGGACGTTCGACCTTATCTCGGCAGGGAGACCAAGCTTCCTAAGCCGAGTAGGAGTCACGCGAAGGGAGTTGGCCCGAGTTCGAGTGTAAGGCTCGGCAGAACGTTCGACCTTACCTCGGCAGGGACACTGAGCTTCCTAAGCCTAGCAGGAGAGTCAGGCGAAGGGACTTGGGTGGAGTTCGAGTGTAAGGCTCGGCAGGAAGTTTGACCTTACCTGGGTATGGAGACCAAGCTTCCTAAGCCTAGTAGGAGAGTCCGGCAAGGGGACTTGGCCGGAGATCATGTGTAAGGCTCGGCAGGACGTTCGACCTTACCTCAGCAGGGAGACCAAGCTTCTTAAGCCGAGTAAGAGTCAGGCGAAGGGACTTAGCCGGGGTTCTAGTGTAAGGCTCGGCAGGACGTTCGAACTTACCTCGGCAGGGAGACTGAGCTTCCTAAGCCTAGTAGGAGAGTCAGGCGAGGGGACTTGGCCGGGGTTCGGGTGTAAGGCTCGGCATGACGTTCGACCTTACCTCGGCAGGGAGACCAAGCTTCCTAAGCCGAGTAGGAGTCAGGCGAAGGGACTTGGCCGGGATTCGAGTGTAAGGCTCGGCAGGACGTTCGGCCTTACCTCGGCAGGGAGACCAATCTTCCTAAGCCTAGTAGGAGAGTCAGGCGAAGGAACTTGGCAGGGGTTCTAGTGTAAGGCTCGGCAGGACGTTCGGCCTAACCTTGGCAGGGAGACCAAGCTTCCTAAGCCTAGTAGGAGAGTCAGCCGAAGGGACTTGGCCAGAGTTCGAGTGTAAGGCTGGGCTGGACGTTTGAACTTACCTCAGCAGGGAGACCAAGCTTCCTAAGCCTAGTAGGAGAGTGAGGCAAAAGGACTGGCCCGGAGCACATGTGTAAGGCTCGGCCGGACGTTCGACCTTACCTCGGCAGGGAGACCAAGCCTCTTAAGCCTACTAGGAGTCACGCGAAGGGACTTGGCCCAAGTTCGAGTGTAAGGCTCGGCAGAACGTTCGACCTTACCTTGGCAGGGAGACTGTTCTTCCTAAGCCTAATAGGAGAATCAGGCGAGGGGACTTGGAGGGAGTTCAAATGTAAGGCTCGGCAGGATGTTCGACCTTACCTCGGCAGTGAGACAAAGCTTCCTAAGCCTAGCAGGAGAGTCAGGCGAGGGGACTTGGCCGGAGTTCGAGTGTAAGGCTCGGCAGGACGTTCGGCCTTACCTCGGCAAGGAGACCAAGCTTCCTAAGCCTAGTAGGAGAGTCAGGTGAAGGAACTTGGCCGCAGTTTTAGTGTAAATAATGGCAGGACGTTCCACCTTACCTCGACAGGGAGAACAAGCTTCCTAAGCCTAGTAGGAGAGTCAGGCAAAGGGACCTGGCCAGAGTTCGAGTGTAAGGCTCGGCAGGACGTTCAGCCTTACCTCGGCAGGGAGACCAAGCTTCCTAAGCCTAGTAGGAGTATCAGGCTAAAGAACTTGGCCGGAGCTCATGTGTAAGGCTCGGCCGGACTTTCGACCTTACCTCGGCAGGGAGACCAAGCTTCCTAAGCCGAGTAGGAGTCACGCGAAGGGACTTGGCTGAGTTCGAGTGTAAGGCTCGGCCGGACGTTCGACCTTACCTCGGCAGGGAGACCAAGCTTCCTAAGCCTAGTAGTAGTCACGCGAAGGGACTTGGCCAGAGTTCGAGTGTAAGGCTCGGCAGGAAGTTTGACCTTACCTCGGCATGGAGACCAAGCTTCCTAAGCATAATAGGAGTCACGCAAAGGGACTTGGCCCGAGTTCAAGTGTAAGGCTCGGCAGAACGTTCGAGCTTACCTCGGCAGGGAGACCAAGCTTCTTAAGCCGAGTAGGAGTCAGGAGTAGGGACTTAGCCGGGGTTCGAGTGTAAGGCTCGGCAGGACGTTCGAATTTACCTCGGCAGGGAGACTGAGCTTCCTAAGCTAAGTAGGAGAGTCAGGCGAGGGGACTTGGCCGGGGTTCGGGTGTAAGGCTCGGCAGGACGTTTGACCTTACCTCGGCAGTGAGACCAAGCTTCCTAAGCCTAGTAGGAGTCTGGCGAGGGGACTTGGCCGAAGTTTGAGTGTAAAGCTTGGCAGGACGTTCGACTTTACCTCGGCAGGGAGACCAAGCTTCCTAAGCCGAGTAGGAGTCAGGCGAAGGGACTTGGCCCGAGTTCGAGTGTAAGGCTCGGCAGGACGTTCGAACTTACCTCGGCAGGGAGACCAAGCTTCCTAAGCCTAGTAGGAGAGTCAGCCGAAGGGACTTGGCCAGAGTTCGAGTGTAAGGCTCGGCAGGACGTTCGACCTTACCTCGGCAGGGAGACCAAGCTTCCTAAGCCTAGTAGGAGAGTGAGGCAAAAGGACTGGCCCGGAGCGCATGTGTAAGGCCCGGCCGGACGTTCGACCTTACCTCGGCAGGGAGACCAAGACTCTTAAGTCTACTAGGAGTGACACGAAGGGACTTGGCCCAAATTCGAGTGTAAGGCTCGGCAGAACGTTCGACCTTACCTCAGCAGGGAGACTGAGCTTCCTAAGCCTAGTAGGAGAATCAGGCGAGGGGACTTGGACGGAGTTCAAATATAAGGCTCGGCAGGATGTTCGACCTTACCTCGGCAGCGAGACAAAGCTTCCTAAGCCTAGTAGGAGAGTCAGGCGAAGGAACTTGGCCGGGGTTCGAGTGTAAGGCTCGGCAGGACGTTCGACCTTACCTCGGCAGGGAGACCAAACTTCCTAAGCTTAGTAGGAGAGTCAGGCAAGTGGACTTGGCCGGAGCTCATGTGTAAGGCTCGGCAGGACGTTCGACCTTACCTCGGCAGGGAGACCAAGCTTCCTACGCCTAGTAGGAGAGTCAGGCGAAGGGACTTGGCCAGAGTTCGAGTGTAAGGCTCGGCAGGAAGTTTGACCTTACCTCGGTATGGAGACCAAGCTTCATAAGCCTAATAGGATAGTCAGGTGAGGGGACTTGGCCGGAGTTCAAGTGTAAGTCTTGGAAAGACTTTTGACCTTACCTTGGCCGGGAGACCAAGCTTCCTAAGCCTAGTAGGATAGTCAGGCAAGGGGACTTGGCCGGAGCTCATGTGTAAGGCTCGGCAGGACGTTCGACCTTACCTCGGCAGGGAGACCAAGCTTCCTAAGCCGAGTAGGAGTCAGGCGAGGGGACTTGGCCGGGGTTCGAGTGTAAGGTTCGGCAGGACGTTCGGCCTTACCTCGGCAGGGAGACCAAGCTTCCTAAGCCTAATAGGATAGTCAGGCGAGGTGATTTGGCCGGAGTTCGAGTGTAAGTCTTGGCAATACATTTGACCTTACCTCGGCAGGGAGACCAAGCTTCCTAAGCCTAGGAGAAGTCAGGCGAAGGGAATTGGCCGGAGTTCGAGTGTAAGGCTCGGCAGGACGTTCGACCTTACCTCGGCAGGGAGACCAAGGTTCCTAATCTTAGTAGGAGAGTCAGGCGAGGGGACTTGGCCAGAGTTTGAGTGTAAAGCTTGGCAGGACGTTCGACCTTACCTCGGCAGGGAGACCAAGCTTCCTAAGCATAATAGGAGTCACGCAAAGGGACTTGGCCCGAGTTCAAGTGTAAGGCTCGGCAGAACGTTCGAGCTTACCTCGGCAGGGAGACCAAGCTTCTTAAGCCGAGTAGGAGTCAGGCATAGGGACTTAGCCGGGGTTCGAGTGTAAGGCTCGGCAGGACGTTCGAACTTACCTCGGCAGGGAAACTGAGCTTCCTAAGCTAAGTAGGAGAGTCAGGCGAGGGGACTTGGCCGGGGTTCGGGTGTAAGGCTCGGCAGGACGTTTGACCTTACCTCGGCAGTGAGACCAAGCTTCCTAAGCCTAGTAGGATAGTCAGGCGAGGGGACTTGGCCGAAGTCTGAGTGTAAAGCTTGGCAGGACGTTCGACCTTACCTCGGCAGGGAGACCAAGCTTCCTAAGCCGAGTAGGAGTCAGGCGAAGGGACTTGGCCCGAGTTCGAGTGTAAGGCTCGGCAGGACGTTCGACCTTACCTCGGCAGGGAGACCAAGCTTCCTAAGCCTAGTAGGAGAGTCAGGCGAAGGGACTTGGCCAGAGTTCGAGTGTAAGGCTCGGCAGGAAGTTTGACCTTACCTCGGTATGGAGACCAAGCTTCCTAAGCCTAATAGGATAGTCAGGTGAGGGGACTTGGCCGGAGTTCAAGTGTAAGTCTTGGAAAGACTTTTGACCTTACCTTGGCCGGGAGACCAAGCTTCCTAAGCCTAGTAGGATAGTCAGGCAAGGGGACTTGGCCGGAGCTCATGTGTAAGGCTCGGCAGGACGTTCAACCTTACCTCGGCAGGGAGACCAAGCTTCCTAAGCCGAGTAGGAGTCAGGCGAGGGGACTTGGCCGGGGTTCGAGTGTAAGGTTCGGCAGGACGTTCGGCCTTACCTCGGCAGGGAGACCAAGCTTCCTAAGCCTAATAGGATAGTCAGGCGAGGTGATTTGGCCGGAGTTCGAGTGTAAGTCTTGGCAAGACATTTGACCTTACCTCGGCAGGGAGACCAAGCTTCCTAAGCCTAGGAGAAGTCAGGCGAAGGGAATTGGCCGGAGTTCGAGTGTAAGGCTCGGCAGGACCTTCGACCTTACCTCGGCAGGGAGACCAAGGTTCCTAATCTTAGTAGGAGAGTCAGGCGAGGGGACTTGGCCAGAGTTTGAGTGTAAAGCTTGGCAGGACGTTCGGCCTTACCTCGGCAGGGAGACCAAGCTTCCTAAGCCTAGTAGGAGAGTCAGGCGAAGGGACTTGGCCGGGGTTCGAATGTAGGGCTCGGCAGGACGTTTGACCTTACCTCGGCAGGGAGACCAAGGTTCCTAAGCCTAGTAGGAGAGTCAGGCAAGGGGATTTGGCCGGAGCTCATGTGTAAGGCTCGGCAGGACGTTCGACCTTACCTCGGCAGGGAGACCGAGCTTCCTAAGCCTAATAGGAGTCACGCGAAGGGACTTGGCCAGAGTTCGCGTGTAAGGCTCGGCAGGACGTTTGACCTTACCTCGGCAGGGAGACCAAGCTTCCTAAGCCTAGTAGGAGTCACGCGAAGGGACTTGGCCCGAGTTCGACTGTAAGGCTCGGCAGACTGTTCGACCTTACCTCGGCAGGGAGACCAAGCTTCCTAACCCTAGTAGGAGAGTCAGGCGAGGGAACTTGGTCGGAGTTCGAGTGTAAAGCTCGGCAGGACGTTCGACATTACCTCGGCAGGGAGACCAAGCTTCCAAAGTCTAGTAGGAGAGTCAGGCAAAGGGACCTGGTCGGAGTTCGAGTGTAAGGCTCGGCAGGGAGACCAAGCTTCCTAAGCCTAGTAGGAATCACGCGAAGGGACTTGGCCCGAGTTCGAGTGTAAGGCTCAGCAGACTGTTCGACCTTACCTCAGCAGGGAGACCAAGCTTCCTAAGCCGAGTAAGAGTCAGGCGAAACGACTTGGCCGGGGTTCGAGTGTAAGGCTCGGCAGGATGTTCGGCCTTACCTCGGCAGGGAGACCAAGCTTCCTAAGCCTAGTAGGATTATCAGGCAAAAGAACTTGGCCGGAGCTCATGTGTAAGGCTCGGCCGGACGTTCGACCTTATATCGGCAGGGAGACCAAGCTTCCTAAGCCGAGTAGGAGTCACGCGAAGGGAGTTGGCCCGAGTTCGAGTGTAAGGCTCGGCAGAACGTTCGACCTTACCTCGGCAGGGACACTGAGCTTCCTAAGCCTAGCAGGAGAGTCAGGCTAGGGGACTTCGTCGGAGGTCGAGTGTAAAGCTCGGCAGGACGTTCGACCTTACCTCGGCAGGGAGACCAAGCTTCCTAAGCCTAATAGGATAGTCAGGCGAGGGGACTTGGCCAGAGTTCGAGTGTAAGTATTGGCAAGATGTTTGACCTCACCTCGGCAGGGATACCAAGCTTCCTAAGCCGTGTAGGAGTCAGGCGAAGGGACTTGGCCGGGGTTCGAGTGTAAGGCTCGGCAGGACGTTCGACCTTACCTCGGCAGGGAGACCAAGCTTCCTAAGCCAAATAGGAATGTCAGGCGGAGGGACTTTGCCCGAATTCGAGTGTAAGGCTCGGCAGACTGTTCGACCTTACCTCGGCAGGGAGACCAAGCTTCCTAAGCCGAGTAGGAGTCAGGAGAAGGGACTTGGCCGGAGTTCGAGTGTAACGCTCGGCAGGACATTCGACCTTACCTCGGCAGGGAGACCAAGCTTCCTAAGCCTAGTAGGAGAATCAGGCGAAGGGACTTGGGTGGAGTTTGAGTATAAGGCTCGGCAGGAAGTTTGACCTTTCCTGGGTATGGAGACCAAGCTTCCTAAGCCTAGTAGGAGAGTCAGGCAAGGGGACTTGGCCGGAGATCATGTGTAAGGCTCGGCAGGACGTTCGACCTTACCTCGGCAGGGAGACCAAGCTTCTTAAGCCGAGTAAGAGTCAGGCGAAAGGACTTAGCTGGGGTTCTAGTGTAAGGCTCGGCAGAACGTTCGAACTTACCTCGGCAGGGAGACTGAGCTTCCTAAGCCTAGTAGGAGAGTCAGGCGAGGGGACTTGGCCGAGGTTCGGGTGTAAGTCTCGGCAGGACATTCAACCTTACCTTGGCAGGGAGACCAAGTTTCCTAAGCCTAGTAGGAGAGTCAGGCGAAGGAACTTGGCCGGGGTTCTAGTGTAAGGCTCGGCAGGACGTTCGGCCTAACCTTGGCAGGGAGACCAAGCTTCCTAAGCCTAGTAGGAGAGTCAGCCGAAGGGACTTGGCCAGAGTTCGAGTGTAAGGCTCGGCTGGACGTTTGAACTTACCTCAGCAGAGAGACCAAGCTTCCTAAGCCTAGTAGGAGAGTGAGGCAAAAGGACTGGCCCGGAGCACATGTGTAAGGCTCGGCCGGACGTTCGACCTTACCTCGGCAGGGAGACCAAGCCTCTTAAGCCTAGCAGGAGAGTCAGGCGAGGGGACTTGGCCGGAGTTCGAGTGTGAGGCTCGGCAGGATGTTCGACCTTACCGCGGAAGGGAGACCAAGGTTCCTAATCCTAGTAGGAGAGTCAGGCGAGGGGACTTGGCCAGAGTTCGAGTGTAAGTCTTGGCAAGATGTTTGACCGCACCTCGGCAGGGAGACCAAGCTTCCTAAGCCGAGTAGGAGTCACGCGAAGGGACTTGGCCCGAGTTCGAGTGTAAGGCTCGGCAGGACGTTCGGCCTTACCTCGGCAGGGAGACCAAGCTTCCTAAGCCTAGTAGGAGAGTCAGGCGAAGGGACTTGGCCCGAGTTCGAGTGTAAGGCTCGGCAGAAAGTTCGACCTTACCTCGGCAGGGAGACTGAGCTTCCTAAGCCTAGCAGGAGAGTCAGGCAAGGGGATTTGGCCGGAGCTCATGTGTAAGGCTCGGCAGGACGTTCGACCTTACCTCGGCAGGGAGACCGAGCTTCCTAAGCCTAGTAGGAGTCACGCGAAGGGACTTGGCCCGAGTTCGAGTGTAAGGCTCGGCAGGACGTTCGGCCTTACCTCGGCAGGGAGACCAAGCTTCCAAAGCCTAGTAGGAGAGTCAGGCGAGGGGACATGGCCGGGGTTCGGGTGTAAGGCTCGGCAGGACGTTTGACCTGACCTCAGCAGTGAGACCAAGCTTCCTAAGCCTAGTAGGATAGTCAGGCAAGGAGACTTGGCCGGAGCTCCTGTGTAAGGCTCGGTAGGCCATTCGACCTTACCTCGGCAGGGAGACCAAGCTTCCTAAGCCTAGTAGGAGTCTGGCGAGGGGACTTGGCCGAAGTTTGAGTGTAAAGCTTGGCAGGACGTTCGACCTTACCTCGGCAGGGAGACAAAGCTTCCTAAGCCGAGTAGGAGAGTGAGGCAAAAGGACTGGCCCGGAGCACATGTGTAAGGCTCGGCCGGACGTTCGACCTTACCTCGGCAGAGAGACCAAGACTCTTTAGCCTACTAGGAGTCACGCGAAGGGACTCGGCCCAAGTTCGAGTGTAAGGCTCGGCAGAACGTTCGACCTTACCTCGGCAGGGAGAGTGAGCTTCCTAAGCCTAGTAGGAGAATCAGGCGAGGGGACTTGGACGGAGTTCAAATGTAAGGCTCGGCAGGACGTTCGGCCTTACCTCGGCAGGGAGACCAAGCTTCCTAAGCCTAGTAGGAGAGTCAGGCAAAAGAACTTGGCCGGAGTTCGAGTGTAAGGCTCGGCAGGACGTTCGGCCTTTACCTCGGCAAGGAGACCAAGCTTCCTAAGCCTAGTAGGAGAGTCAGGCGAAGGAACTTGGCCGGGGTTCGAGTGTAAGGCTCGGCAGGACGTTCGACCTTACCTCGGCAGGGAGACCAAACTTCCTAAGCCTAGTAGGAGAGTCAGGCAAGTGGACTTGGCCGGAGCTCATGTGTAAGGCTCGGCAGGACGTTCGACCTTACCTCGGCAGGGAGACCAAGCTTCCTAAGCCGAGTAGGAGACAGGCGAAGGGACTTGGCCGGGGTTCGAGGGTAAGGCTCGGCAGGACGTTCGGCCTTACCTCGGCAGGGAGACCAAGCTTCCTAAGCCTAGTAGGAGAGTCAGGCGAAGGAACTTGGCCGGGGTTCGAGTGTAAGGCTCGGCAGGACGTTCGACCTTACCTCGGCAGGGAGACCAAGCTTCCTAAGCCTAGTAGGAGAGTCAGGCGAAGGGACTTGGCCAGAGTTCGAGTGTAAGGCTCGGCAGGAAGTTTGACCTTACCTCGGTATGGAGACGAAGCTTCCTAAGCCTAATAGGATAGTCAGGTGAGGGGACTTGGCCGGAGTTCAAGTGTAAGTCTTGGAAAGACTTTTGACCTTACCTTGGCCGGGAGACCAAGCTTCCTAAGCCTAGTAGGATAGTCAGGCAAGGGGACTTGGCCGGAGCTCATGTGTAAAACTCGGCAGGACGTTCGACCTTACCTCGGCACGGAGACCAAGCTTCCTAAGCCGAGTAGGAGTCAGGCGAGGGGACTTGGCCGGGGTTCGAGTGTAAGGTTCGGCAGGACGTTCGGCCTTACCTCGGCAGGGAGACCAAGCTTCCTAAGCCTAATAGGATAGTCAGGCGAGGTGATTTGGCCGGAGTTCGAGTGTAAGTCTTGGCAAGACATTTGACCTTACCTCGGCAGGGAGACCAAGCTTCCTAAGCCTAGGAGAAGTTAGGCGAAGGGAATTGGCCGGAGTTCGAGTGTAAGGCTCGGCAGGACGTTCGACCTTACCTCGGCAGGGAGACCAAGGTTCCTAATCTTAGTAGGAGAGTCAGGCGAGGGGACTTGGCCAGAGTTTGAGTGTAAAGCTTGGCAGGACGTTCGGCCTTACCTCGGCAGGGAGACCAAGCTTCCTAAGCCTAGTAGGAGAGTCAGGCGAAGGGACTTGGCCGGGGTTCGAATGTAGGGCTCGACAGGACGTTTGACCTTACCTCGGCAGGGAGACCAAGGTTCCTAAGCCTAGTAGGAGAGTCAGGCAAGGGGATTTGGCCGGAGCTCATGTGTAAGGCTCGGCAGGACGTTCGACCTTACCTCGGCAGGGAGACCGAGCTTCCTAAGCCTAATAGGAGTCACGCGAAGGGACTTGGCCAGAGTTCGCGTGTAAGGCTCGGCAGGACGTTTGACCTTACCTCGGCAGGGAGACCAAGTTTCCTAAGCCTAGTAGGAGTCACGCGAAGGGACTTGGCCCGAGTTCGACTGTAAGGCTCGGCAGACTGTTCGACCTTACCTCGGCAGGGAGACCAAGCTTCCTAACCCTAGTAGGAGAGTCAGGCGAGGGAACTTGGTCGGAGTTCGAGTGTAAAGCTCGGCAGGACGTTCGACATTACCTCGGCAGGGAGACCAAGCTTCCAAAGTCTAGTAGGAGAGTCAGGCAAAGGGACCTGGTCGGAGTTCGAGTGTAAGGCTCGGCAGGGAGACCAAGCTTCCTAAGCCTAGTAGGAATCACGCGAAGGGACTTGGCCCGAGTTCGAGTGTAAGGCTCAGCAGACTGTTCGACCTTACCTCAGCAGGGAGACCAAGCTTCCTAAGCCGAGTAAGAGTCAGGCGAAACGACTTGGCCGGGGTTCGAGTGTAAGGCTCGGCAGGATGTTCGGCCTTACCTCGGCAGGGAGACCAAGCTTCCTAAGCCTAGTAGGATTATCAGGCAAAAGAACTTGGCCGGAGCTCATGTGTAAGGCTCGGCCGGACGTTCGACCTTATATCGGCAGGGAGACCAAGCTTCCTAAGCCGAGTAGGAGTCACGCGAAGGGAGTTGGCCCGAGTTCGAGTGTAAGGCTCGGCAGAACGTTCGACCTTACCTCGGCAGGGACACTGAGCTTCCTAAGCCTAGCAGGAGAGTCAGGCTAGGGGACTTCGTCGGAGGTCGAGTGTAAAGCTCGGCAGGACGTTCGACCTTACCTCGGCAGGGAGACCAAGCTTCCTAAGCCTAATAGGATAGTCAGGCGAGGGGACTTGGCCAGAGTTCGAGTGTAAGTATTGGCAAGATGTTTGACCTCACCTCGGCAGGGATACCAAGCTTCCTAAGCCGTGTAGGAGTCAGGCGAAGGGACTTGGCCGGGGTTCGAGTGTAAGGCTCGGCAGGACGTTCGACCTTACCTCGGCAGGGAGACCAAGCTTCCTAAGCCAAATAGGAATGTCAGGCGGAGGGACTTTGCCCGAATTCGAGTGTAAGGCTCGGCAGACTGTTCGACCTTACCTCGGCAGGGAGACCAAGCTTCCTAAGCCGAGTAGGAATCAGGAGAAGGGACTTGGCCGGAGTTCGAGTGTAACGCTCGGCAGGACATTCGACCTTACCTCGGCAGGGAGACCAAGCTTCCTAAGCCTAGTAGGAGAATCAGGCGAAGGGACTTGGGTGGAGTTTGAGTATAAGGCTCGGCAGGAAGTTTGACCTTTCCTGGGTATGGAGACCAAGCTTCCTAAGCCTAGTAGGAGAGTCAGGCAAGGGGACTTGGCCGGAGATCATGTGTAAGGCTCGGCAGGACGTTCGACCTTACCTCGGCAGGGAGACCAAGCTTCTTAAGCCGAGTAAGAGTCAGGCGAAGGGACTTAGCTGGGGTTCTAGTGTAAGGCTCGGCAGAACGTTCGAACTTACCTCGGCAGGGAGACTGAGCTTCCTAAGCCTAGTAGGAGAGTCAGGCGAGGGGACTTGGCCGAGGTTCGGGTGTAAGGCTCGGCAGGACGTTCAACCTTACCTTGGCAGGGAGACCAAGTTTCCTAAGCCTAGTAGGAGAGTCAGGCGAAGGAACTTGGCCGGGGTTCTAGTGTAAGGCTCGGCAGGACGTTCGGCCTAACCTTGGCAGGGAGACCAAGCTTCCTAAGCCTAGTAGGAGAGTCAGCCGAAGGGACTTGGCCCGAGTTCGAGTGTAAGGCTCGGTTGGACGTTTGAACTTACCTCAGCAGGGAGACCAAGCTTCCTAAGCCTAGTAGGAGAGTCAGGCGAAGGGACTTGGCCAGAGTTCGAGTGTAAGGCTCGGCAGGAAGTTTGACCTTACCTCGGTATGGAGACCAAGCTTCCTAAGCCTAATAGGATAGTCAGGTGAGGGGACTTGGCCGGAGTTCAAGTGTAAGTCTTGGAAAGACTTTTGACCTTACCTTGGCCGGGAGACCAAGCTTCCTAAGCCTAGTAGGATAGTCAGGCAAGGGGACTTGGCCGGAGCTCATGTGTAAGGCTCGGCAGGACGTTCGACCTTACCTCGGCAGGGAGACCAAGCTTCCTAAGCCGAGTAGGAGTCAGGCGAGGGGACTTGGCCGGGGTTCGAGTGTAAGGTTCGGCAGGACGTTCGGCCTTACCTCGGCAGGGAGACCAAGCTTCCTAAGCCTAATAGGATAGTCAGGCGAGGTGATTTGGCCGGAGTTCGAGTGTAAGTCTTGGCAATACATTTGACCTTACCTCGGCAGGGAGACCAAGCTTCCTAAGCCTAGGAGAAGTCAGGCGAAGGGAATTGGCCGGAGTTCGAGTGTAAGGCTCGGCAGGACGTTCGACCTTACCTCGGCAGGGAGACCAAGGTTCCTAATCTTAGTAGGAGAGTCAGGCGAGGGGACTTGGCCAGAGTTTGAGTGTAAAGCTTGGCAGGACGTTCGACCTTACCTCGGCAGGGAGACCAAGCTTCCTAAGCATAATAGGAGTCACGCAAAGGGACTTGGCCCGAGTTCAAGTGTAAGGCTCGGCAGAACGTTCGAGCTTACCTCGGCAGGGAGACCAAGCTTCTTAAGCCGAGTAGGAGTCAGGCATAGGGACTTAGCCGGGGTTCGAGTGTAAGGCTCGGCAGGACGTTCGAACTTACCTCGGCAGGGAAACTGAGCTTCCTAAGCTAAGTAGGAGAGTCAGGCGAGGGGACTTGGCCGGGGTTCGGGTGTAAGGCTCGGCAGGACGTTTGACCTTACCTCGGCAGTGAGACCAAGCTTCCTAAGCCTAGTAGGATAGTCAGGCGAGGGGACTTGGCCGAAGTCTGAGTGTAAAGCTTGGCAGGACGTTCGACCTTACCTCGGCAGGGAGACCAAGCTTCCTAAGCCGAGTAGGAGTCAGGCGAAGGGACTTGGCCCGAGTTCGAGTGTAAGGCTCGGCAGGACGTTCGACCTTACCTCGGCAGGGAGACCAAGCTTCCTAAGCCTAGTAGGAGAGTCAGGCGAAGGGACTTGGCCAGAGTTCGAGTGTAAGGCTCGGCAGGAAGTTTGACCTTACCTCGGTATGGAGACCAAGCTTCCTAAGCCTAATAGGATAGTCAGGTGAGGGGACTTGGCCGGAGTTCAAGTGTAAGTCTTGGAAAGACTTTTGACCTTACCTTGGCCGGGAGACCAAGCTTCCTAAGCCTAGTAGGATAGTCAGGCAAGGGGACTTGGCCGGAGCTCATGTGTAAGGCTCGGCAGGACGTTCAACCTTACCTCGGCAGGGAGACCAAGCTTCCTAAGCCGAGTAGGAGTCAGGCGAGGGGACTTGGCCGGGGTTCGAGTGTAAGGTTCGGCAGGACGTTCGGCCTTACCTCGGCAGGGAGACCAAGCTTCCTAAGCCTAATAGGATAGTCAGGCGAGGTGATTTGGCCGGAGTTCGAGTGTAAGTCTTGGCAAGACATTTGACCTTACCTCGGCAGGGAGACCAAGCTTCCTAAGCCTAGGAGAAGTCAGGCGAAGGGAATTGGCCGGAGTTCGAGTGTAAGGCTCGGCAGGACCTTCGACCTTACCTCGGCAGGGAGACCAAGGTTCCTAATCTTAGTAGGAGAGTCAGGCGAGGGGACTTGGCCAGAGTTTGAGTGTAAAGCTTGGCAGGACGTTCGGCCTTACCTCGGCAGGGAGACCAAGCTTCCTAAGCCTAGTAGGAGAGTCAGGCGAAGGGACTTGGCCGGGGTTCGAATGTAGGGCTCGGCAGGACGTTTGACCTTACCTCGGCAGGGAGACCAAGGTTCCTAAGCCTAGTAGGAGAGTCAGGCAAGGGGATTTGGCCGGAGCTCATGTGTAAGGCTCGGCAGGACGTTCGACCTTACCTCGGCAGGGAGACCGAGCTTCCTAAGCCTAATAGGAGTCACGCGAAGGGACTTGGCCAGAGTTCGCGTGTAAGGCTCGGCAGGACGTTTGACCTTACCTCGGCAGGGAGACCAAGCTTCCTAAGCCTAGTAGGAGTCACGCGAAGGGACTTGGCCCGAGTTCGACTGTAAGGCTCGGCAGACTGTTCGACCTTACCTCGGCAGGGAGACCAAGCTTCCTAACCCTAGTAGGAGAGTCAGGCGAGGGAACTTGGTCGGAGTTCGAGTGTAAAGCTCGGCAGGACGTTCGACATTACCTCGGCAGGGAGACCAAGCTTCCAAAGTCTAGTAGGAGAGTCAGGCAAAGGGACCTGGTCGGAGTTCGAGTGTAAGGCTCGGCAGGGAGACCAAGCTTCCTAAGCCTAGTAGGAATCACGCGAAGGGACTTGGCCCGAGTTCGAGTGTAAGGCTCAGCAGACTGTTCGACCTTACCTCAGCAGGGAGACCAAGCTTCCTAAGCCGAGTAAGAGTCAGGCGAAACGACTTGGCCGGGGTTCGAGTGTAAGGCTCGGCAGGATGTTCGGCCTTACCTCGGCAGGGAGACCAAGCTTCCTAAGCCTAGTAGGATTATCAGGCAAAAGAACTTGGCCGGAGCTCATGTGTAAGGCTCGGCCGGACGTTCGACCTTATATCGGCAGGGAGACCAAGCTTCCTAAGCCGAGTAGGAGTCACGCGAAGGGAGTTGGCCCGAGTTCGAGTGTAAGGCTCGGCAGAACGTTCGACCTTACCTCGGCAGGGACACTGAGCTTCCTAAGCCTAGCAGGAGAGTCAGGCTAGGGGACTTCGTCGGAGGTCGAGTGTAAAGCTCGGCAGGACGTTCGACCTTACCTCGGCAGGGAGACCAAGCTTCCTAAGCCTAATAGGATAGTCAGGCGAGGGGACTTGGCCAGAGTTCGAGTGTAAGTATTGGCAAGATGTTTGACCTCACCTCGGCAGGGATACCAAGCTTCCTAAGCCGTGTAGGAGTCAGGCGAAGGGACTTGGCCGGGGTTCGAGTGTAAGGCTCGGCAGGACGTTCGACCTTACCTCGGCAGGGAGACCAAGCTTCCTAAGCCAAATAGGAATGTCAGGCGGAGGGACTTTGCCCGAATTCGAGTGTAAGGCTCGGCAGACTGTTCGACCTTACCTCGGCAGGGAGACCAAGCTTCCTAAGCCGAGTAGGAGTCAGGAGAAGGGACTTGGCCGGAGTTCGAGTGTAACGCTCGGCAGGACATTCGACCTTACCTCGGCAGGGAGACCAAGCTTCCTAAGCCTAGTAGGAGAATCAGGCGAAGGGACTTGGGTGGAGTTTGAGTATAAGGCTCGGCAGGAAGTTTGACCTTTCCTGGGTATGGAGACCAAGCTTCCTAAGCCTAGTAGGAGAGTCAGGCAAGGGGACTTGGCCGGAGATCATGTGTAAGGCTCGGCAGGACGTTCGACCTTACCTCGGCAGGGAGACCAAGCTTCTTAAGCCGAGTAAGAGTCAGGCGAAAGGACTTAGCTGGGGTTCTAGTGTAAGGCTCGGCAGAACGTTCGAACTTACCTCGGCAGGGAGACTGAGCTTCCTAAGCCTAGTAGGAGAGTCAGGCGAGGGGACTTGGCCGAGGTTCGGGTGTAAGTCTCGGCAGGACGTTCAACCTTACCTTGGCAGGGAGACCAAGTTTCCTAAGCCTAGTAGGAGAGTCAGGCGAAGGAACTTGGCCGGGGTTCTAGTGTAAGGCTCGGCAGGACGTTCGGCCTAACCTTGGCAGGGAGACCAAGCTTCCTAAGCCTAGTAGGAGAGTCAGCCGAAGGGACTTGGCCAGAGTTCGAGTGTAAGGCTCGGCTGGACGTTTGAACTTACCTCAGCAGGGAGACCAAGCTTCCTAAGCCTAGTAGGAGAGTGAGGCAAAAGGACTGGCCCGGAGCACATGTGTAAGGCTCGGCCGGACGTTCGACCTTACCTCGGCAGGGAGACCAAGCCTCTTAAGCCTAGCAGGAGAGTCAGGCGAGGGGACTTGGCCGGAGTTCGAGTGTGAGGCTCGGCAGGATGTTCGACCTTACCGCGGAAGGGAGACCAAGGTTCCTAATCCTAGTAGGAGAGTCAGGCGAGGGGACTTGGCCAGAGTTCGAGTGTAAGTCTTGGCAAGATGTTTGACCGCACCTCGGCAGGGAGACCAAGCTTCCTAAGCCGAGTAGGAGTCACGCGAAGGGACTTGGCCCGAGTTCGAGTGTAAGGCTCGGCAGGACGTTCGGCCTTACCTCGGCAGGGAGACCAAGCTTCCTAAGCCTAGTAGGAGAGTCAGGCGAAGGGACTTGGCCCGAGTTCGAGTGTAAGGCTCGGCAGAAAGTTCGACCTTACCTCGGCAGGGAGACTGAGCTTCCTAAGCCTAGCAGGAGAGTCAGGCGAGGGGACTTGTCCAGGGTCCGAGTGTAAGGCTCGGCAGGACATACGAACTTACCTCGGCAGGGAGACCAAGCTTCCTAAGCCTAGTAGGAGTCACGCGAAGGGACTTGGCCCGAGTTCGAGTGTAAGGCTCGGCAGGACGTTCGGCCTTACCTCGGCAGGGAGACCAAGCTTCCAAAGCCTAGTAGGAGAGTCAGGCGAGGGGACATGGCCGGGGTTCGGGTGTAAGGCTCGGCAGGACGTTTGACCTGACCTCAGCAGTGAGACCAAGCTTCCTAAGCCTAGTAGGATAGTCAGGCAAGGAGACTTGGCCGGAGCTCCTGTGTAAGGCTCGGTAGGCCATTCGACCTTACCTCGGCAGGGAGACCAAGCTTCCTAAGCCTAGTAGGAGTCTGGCGAGGGGACTTGGCCGAAGTTTGAGTGTAAAGCTTGGCAGGACGTTCGACCTTACCTCGGCAGGGAGACAAAGCTTCCTAAGCCGAGTAGGAGAGTGAGGCAAAAGGACTGGCCCGGAGCACATGTGTAAGGCTCGGCCGGACGTTCGACCTTACCTCGGCAGAGAGACCAAGACTCTTTAGCCTACTAGGAGTCACGCGAAGGGACTCGGCCCAAGTTCGAGTGTAAGGCTCGGCAGAACGTTCGACCTTACCTCGGCAGGGAGAGTGAGCTTCCTAAGCCTAGTAGGAGAATCAGGCGAGGGGACTTGGACGGAGTTCAAATGTAAGGCTCGGCAGGACGTTCGGCCTTACCTCGGCAGGGAGACCAAGCTTCCTAAGCCTAGTAGGAGAGTCAGGCAAAAGAACTTGGCCGGAGTTCGAGTGTAAGGCTCGGCAGGACGTTCGGCCTTTACCTCGGCAAGGAGACCAAGCTTCCTAAGCCTAGTAGGAGAGTCAGGCGAAGGAACTTGGCCGGGGTTCGAGTGTAAGGCTCGGCAGGACGTTCGACCTTACCTCGGCAGGGAGACCAAACTTCCTAAGCCTAGTAGGAGAGTCAGGCAAGTGGACTTGGCCGGAGCTCATGTGTAAGGCTCGGCAGGACGTTCGACCTTACCTCGGCAGGGAGACCAAGCTTCCTAAGCCGAGTAGGAGACAGGCGAAGGGACTTGGCCGGGGTTCGAGGGTAAGGCTCGGCAGGACGTTCGGCCTTACCTCGGCAGGGAGACCAAGCTTCCTAAGCCTAGTAGGAGAGTCAGGCGAAGGAACTTGGCCGGGGTTCGAGTGTAAGGCTCGGCAGGACGTTCGACCTTACCTCGGCAGGGAGACCAAGCTTCCTAAGCCTAGTAGGAGAGTCAGGCGAAGGGACTTGGCCAGAGTTCGAGTGTAAGGCTCGGCAGGAAGTTTGACCTTACCTCGGTATGGAGACGAAGCTTCCTAAGCCTAATAGGATAGTCAGGTGAGGGGACTTGGCCGGAGTTCAAGTGTAAGTCTTGGAAAGACTTTTGACCTTACCTTGGCCGGGAGACCAAGCTTCCTAAGCCTAGTAGGATAGTCAGGCAAGGGGACTTGGCCGGAGCTCATGTGTAAAACTCGGCAGGACGTTCGACCTTACCTCGGCACGGAGACCAAGCTTCCTAAGCCGAGTAGGAGTCAGGCGAGGGGACTTGGCCGGGGTTCGAGTGTAAGGTTCGGCAGGACGTTCGGCCTTACCTCGGCAGGGAGACCAAGCTTCCTAAGCCTAATAGGATAGTCAGGCGAGGTGATTTGGCCGGAGTTCGAGTGTAAGTCTTGGCAAGACATTTGACCTTACCTCGGCAGGGAGACCAAGCTTCCTAAGCCTAGGAGAAGTTAGGCGAAGGGAATTGGCCGGAGTTCGAGTGTAAGGCTCGGCAGGACGTTCGACCTTACCTCGGCAGGGAGACCAAGGTTCCTAATCTTAGTAGGAGAGTCAGGCGAGGGGACTTGGCCAGAGTTTGAGTGTAAAGCTTGGCAGGACGTTCGGCCTTACCTCGGCAGGGAGACCAAGCTTCCTAAGCCTAGTAGAAGAGTCAGGCGAAGGGACTTGGCCGGGGTTCGAATGTAGGGCTCGACAGGACGTTTGACCTTACCTCGGCAGGGAGACCAAGGTTCCTAAGCCTAGTAGGAGAGTCAGGCAAGGGGATTTGGCCGGAGCTCATGTGTAAGGCTCGGCAGGACGTTCGACCTTACCTCGGCAGGGAGACCGAGCTTCCTAAGCCTAATAGGAGTCACGCGAAGGGACTTGGCCAGAGTTCGCGTGTAAGGCTCGGCAGGACGTTTGACCTTACCTCGGCAGGGAGACCAAGTTTCCTAAGCCTAGTAGGAGTCACGCGAAGGGACTTGGCCCGAGTTCGACTGTAAGGCTCGGCAGACTGTTCGACCTTACCTCGGCAGGGAGACCAAGCTTCCTAACCCTAGTAGGAGAGTCAGGCGAGGGAACTTGGTCGGAGTTCGAGTGTAAAGCTCGGCAGGACGTTCGACATTACCTCGGCAGGGAGACCAAGCTTCCAAAGTCTAGTAGGAGAGTCAGGCAAAGGGACCTGGTCGGAGTTCGAGTGTAAGGCTCGGCAGGGAGACCAAGCTTCCTAAGCCTAGTAGGAATCACGCGAAGGGACTTGGCCCGAGTTCGAGTGTAAGGCTCAGCAGACTGTTCGACCTTACCTCAGCAGGGAGACCAAGCTTCCTAAGCCGAGTAAGAGTCAGGCGAAACGACTTGGCCGGGGTTCGAGTGTAAGGCTCGGCAGGATGTTCGGCCTTACCTCGGCAGGGAGACCAAGCTTCCTAAGCCTAGTAGGATTATCAGGCAAAAGAACTTGGCCGGAGCTCATGTGTAAGGCTCGGCCGGACGTTCGACCTTATATCGGCAGGGAGACCAAGCTTCCTAAGCCGAGTAGGAGTCACGCGAAGGGAGTTGGCCCGAGTTCGAGTGTAAGGCTCGGCAGAACGTTCGACCTTACCTCGGCAGGGACACTGAGCTTCCTAAGCCTAGCAGGAGAGTCAGGCTAGGGGACTTCGTCGGAGGTCGAGTGTAAAGCTCGGCAGGACGTTCGACCTTACCTCGGCAGGGAGACCAAGCTTCCTAAGCCTAATAGGATAGTCAGGCGAGGGGACTTGGCCAGAGTTCGAGTGTAAGTATTGGCAAGATGTTTGACCTCACCTCGGCAGGGATACCAAGCTTCCTAAGCCGTGTAGGAGTCAGGCGAAGGGACTTGGCCGGGGTTCGAGTGTAAGGCTCGGCAGGACGTTCGACCTTACCTCGGCAGGGAGACCAAGCTTCCTAAGCCAAATAGGAATGTCAGGCGGAGGGACTTTGCCCGAATTCGAGTGTAAGGCTCGGCAGACTGTTCGACCTTACCTCGGCAGGGAGACCAAGCTTCCTAAGCCGAGTAGGAATCAGGAGAAGGGACTTGGCCGGAGTTCGAGTGTAACGCTCGGCAGGACATTCGACCTTACCTCGGCAGGGAGACCAAGCTTCCTAAGCCTAGTAGGAGAATCAGGCGAAGGGACTTGGGTGGAGTTTGAGTATAAGGCTCGGCAGGAAGTTTGACCTTTCCTGGGTATGGAGACCAAGCTTCCTAAGCCTAGTAGGAGAGTCAGGCAAGGGGACTTGGCCGGAGATCATGTGTAAGGCTCGGCAGGACGTTCGACCTTACCTCGGCAGGGAGACCAAGCTTCTTAAGCCGAGTAAGAGTCAGGCGAAGGGACTTAGCTGGGGTTCTAGTGTAAGGCTCGGCAGAACGTTCGAACTTACCTCGGCAGGGAGACTGAGCTTCCTAAGCCTAGTAGGAGAGTCAGGCGAGGGGACTTGGCCGAGGTTCGGGTGTAAGGCTCGGCAGGACGTTCAACCTTACCTTGGCAGGGAGACCAAGTTTCCTAAGCCTAGTAGGAGAGTCAGGCGAAGGAACTTGGCCGGGGTTCTAGTGTAAGGCTCGGCAGGACGTTCGGCCTAACCTTGGCAGGGAGACCAAGCTTCCTAAGCCTAGTAGGAGAGTCAGCCGAAGGGACTTGGCCAGAGTTCGAGTGTAAGGCTCGGCTGGACGTTTGAACTTACCTCAGCAGGGAGACCAAGCTTCCTAAGCCTAGTAGGAGAGTGAGGCAAAAGGACTGGCCCGGAGCACATGTGTAAGGCTCGGCCGGACGTTCGACCTTACCTCGGCAGGGAGACCAAGCCTCTTAAGCCTAGCAGGAGAGTCAGGCGAGGGGACTTGGCCGGAGTTCGAGTGTGAGGCTCGGCAGGATGTTCGACCTTACCGCGGAAGGGAGACCAAGGTTCCTAATCCTAGTAGGAGAGTCAGGCGAGGGGACTTGGCCAGAGTTCGAGTGTAAGTCTTGGCAAGATGTTTGACCGCACCTCGGCAGGGAGACCAAGCTTCCTAAGCCGAGTAGGAGTCACGCGAAGGGACTTGGCCCGAGTTCGAGTGTAAGGCTCGGCAGGACGTTCGGCCTTACCTCGGCAGGGAGACCAAGCTTCCTAAGCCTAGTAGGAGAGTCAGGCGAAGGGACTTGGCCCGAGTTCGAGTGTAAGGCTCGGCAGAAAGTTCGACCTTACCTCGGCAGGGAGACTGAGCTTCCTAAGCCTAGCAGGAGAGTCAGGCGAGGGGACTTGTCCAGGGTCCGAGTGTAAGGCTCGGCAGGACATACGAACTTACCTCGGCAGGGAGACCAAGCTTCCTAAGCCTAGTAGGAGTCACGCGAAGGGACTTGGCCCGAGTTCGAGTGTAAGGCTCGGCAGGACGTTCGGCCTTACCTCGGCAGGGAGACCAAGCTTCCAAAGCCTAGTAGGAGAGTCAGGCGAGGGGACATGGCCGGGGTTCGGGTGTAAGGCTCGGCAGGACGTTTGACCTGACCTCAGCAGTGAGACCAAGCTTCCTAAGCCTAGTAGGATAGTCAGGCAAGGAGACTTGGCCGGAGCTCATGTGTAAGGCTCGGTAGGCCATTCGACCTTACCTCGGCAGGGAGACCAAGCTTCCTAAGCCTAGTAGGAGTCTGGCGAGGGGACTTGGCCGAAGTTTGAGTGTAAAGCTTGGCAGGACGTTCGACCTTACCTCGGCAGGGAGACAAAGCTTCCTAAGCCGAGTAGGAGAGTGAGACAAAAGGACTGGCCCGGAGCACATGTGTAAGGCTCGGCCGGACGTTCGACCTTACCTCGGCAGAGAGACCAAGACTCTTTAGCCTACTAGGAGTCACGCGAAGGGACTCGGCCCAAGTTCGAGTGTAAGGCTCGGCAGAACGTTCGACCTTACCTCGGCAGGGAGAGTGAGCTTCCTAAGCCTAGTAGGAGAATCAGGCGAGGGGACTTGGACGGAGCTCATGTGTAAGGCTCGGCAGGACGTTCGACCTTACCTCGGCAGGGAGACCAAGCTTCCTAAGCCGAGTAGGAGTCAGGCGAAGGGACTTGGCCGGGGTTCGAGGGTAAGGCTCGGCAGGACGTTCGGCCTTACCTCGGCAGGGAGACCAAGCTTCCTAAGCCTAGTAGGAGAGTCAGGCGAAGGAACTTGGCCGGGGTTCGAGTGTAAGGCTCGGCAGGACGTTCGACCTTACCTCGGCAGGGAGACCAAGCTTCCTAAGCCTAGTAGAAGAGTCAGGCGAAGGGACTTGGCCAGAGTTCGAGTGTAAGGCTCGGCAGGAAGTTTGACCTTACCTCGGTATGGAGACCAAGCTTCCTAAGCCTAATAGGATAGTCAGGTGAGGGGACTTGGCCGGAGTTCAAGTGTAAGTCTTGGAAAGACTTTTGACCTTACCTTGGCCGGGAGACCAAGCTTCCTAAGCCTAGTAGGATAGTCAGGCAAGGGGACTTGGCCGGAGCTCATGTGTAAGGCTCGGCAGGACGTTCGACCTTACCTCGGCAGGGAGACCAAGCTTCCTAAGCCGAGTAGGAGTCAGGCGAGGGGACTTGGCCGGGGTTCGAGTGTAAGGTTCGGCAGGACGTTCGGCCTTACCTCGGCAGGGAGACCAAGCTTCCTAAGCCTAATAGGATAGTCAGGCGAGGTGATTTGGCCGGAGTTCGAGTGTAAGTCTTGGCAATACATTTGACCTTACCTCGGCAGGGAGACCAAGCTTCCTAAGCCTATGAGAAGTCAGGCGAAGGGAATTGGCCGGAGTTCGAGTGTAAGGCTCGGCAGGACGTTCGACCTTACCTCGGCAGGGAGACCAAGGTTCCTAATCTTAGTAGGAGAGTCAGGCGAGGGGACTTGGCCAGAGTTTGAGTGTAAAGCTTGGCAGGACGTTCGACCTTACCTCGGCAGGGAGACCAAGCTTCCTAAGCATAATAGGAGTCACGCAAAGGGACTTGGCCCGAGTTCAAGTGTAAGGCTCGGCAGAACGTTCGAGCTTACCTCGGCAGGGAGACCAAGCTTCTTAAGCCGAGTAGGAGTCAGGCATAGGGACTTAGCCGGGGTTCGAGTGTAAGGCTCGGCAGGACGTTCGAACTTACCTCGGCAGGGAAACTGAGCTTCCTAAGCTAAGTAGGAGAGTCAGGCGAGGGGACTTGGCCGGGGTTCGGGTGTAAGGCTCGGCAGGACGTTTGACCTTACCTCGGCAGTGAGACCAAGCTTCCTAAGCCTAGTAGGATAGTCAGGCGAGGGGACTTGGCCGAAGTCTGAGTGTAAAGCTTGGCAGGACGTTCGACCTTACCTCGGCAGGGAGACCAAGCTTCCTAAGCCGAGTAGGAGTCAGGCGAAGGGACTTGGCCCGAGTTCGAGTGTAAGGCTCGGCAGGACGTTCGACCTTACCTCGGCAGGGAGACCAAGCTTCCTAAGCCTAGTAGGAGAGTCAGGCGAAGGGACTTGGCCAGAGTTCGAGTGTAAGGCTCGGCAGGAAGTTTGACCTTACCTCGGTATGGAGACCAAGCTTCCTAAGCCTAATAGGATAGTCAGGTGAGGGGACTTGGCCGGAGTTCAAGTGTAAGTCTTGGAAAGACTTTTGATCTTACCTTGGCCGGGAGACCAAGCTTCCTAAGCCTAGTAGGATAGTCAGGCAAGGGGACTTGGCCGGAGCTCATGTGTAAGGCTCGGCAGGACGTTCAACCTTACCTCGGCAGGGAGACCAAGCTTCCTAAGCCGAGTAGGAGTCAGGCGAGGGGACTTGGCCGGGGTTCGAGTGTAAGGTTCGGCAGGACGTTCGGCCTTACCTCGGCAGGGAGACCAAGCTTCCTAAGCCTAATAGGATAGTCAGGCGAGGTGATTTGGCCGGAGTTCGAGTGTAAGTCTTGGCAAGACATTTGACCTTACCTCGGCAGGGAGACCAAGCTTCCTAAGCCTAGGAGAAGTCAGGCGAAGGGAATTGGCCGGAGTTCGAGTGTAAGGCTCGGCAGGACCTTCGACCTTACCTCGGCAGGGAGACCAAGGTTCCTAATCTTAGTAGGAGAGTCAGGCGAGGGGACTTGGCCAGAGTTTGAGTGTAAAGCTTGGCAGGACGTTCGGCCTTACCTCGGCAGGGAGACCAAGCTTCCTAAGCCTAGTAGGAGAGTCAGGCGAAGGGACTTGGCCGGGGTTCGAATGTAGGGCTCGGCAGGACGTTTGACCTTACCTCGGCAGGGAGACCAAGGTTCCTAAGCCTAGTAGGAGAGTCAGGCAAGGGGATTTGGCCGGAGCTCATGTGTAAGGCTCGGCAGGACGTTCGACCTTACCTCGGCAGGGAGACCGAGCTTCCTAAGCCTAATAGGAGTCACGCGAAGGGACTTGGCCAGAGTTCGCGTGTAAGGCTCGGCAGGACGTTTGACCTTACCTCGGCAGGGAGACCAAGCTTCCTAAGCCTAGTAGGAGTCACGCGAAGGGACTTGGCCCGAGTTCGACTGTAAGGCTCGGCAGACTGTTCGACCTTACCTCGGCAGGGAGACCAAGCTTCCTAACCCTAGTAGGAGAGTCAGGCGAGGGAACTTGGTCGGAGTTCGAGTGTAAAGCTCGGCAGGACGTTCGACATTACCTCGGCAGGGAGACCAAGCTTCCAAAGTCTAGTAGGAGAGTCAGGCAAAGGGACCTGGTCGGAGTTCGAGTGTAAGGCTCGGCAGGGAGACCAAGCTTCCTAAGCCTAGTAGGAATCACGCGAAGGGACTTGGCCCGAGTTCGAGTGTAAGGCTCAGCAGACTGTTCGACCTTACCTCAGCAGGGAGACCAAGCTTCCTAAGCCGAGTAAGAGTCAGGCGAAACGACTTGGCCGGGGTTCGAGTGTAAGGCTCGGCAGGATGTTCGGCCTTACCTCGGCAGGGAGACCAAGCTTCCTAAGCCTAGTAGGATTATCAGGCAAAAGAACTTGGCCGGAGCTCATGTGTAAGGCTCGGCCGGACGTTCGACCTTATATCGGCAGGGAGACCAAGCTTCCTAAGCCGAGTAGGAGTCACGCGAAGGGAGTTGGCCCGAGTTCGAGTGTAAGGCTCGGCAGAACGTTCGACCTTACCTCGGCAGGGACACTGAGCTTCCTAAGCCTAGCAGGAGAGTCAGGCTAGGGGACTTCGTCGGAGGTCGAGTGTAAAGCTCGGCAGGACGTTCGACCTTACCTCGGCAGGGAGACCAAGCTTCCTAAGCCTAATAGGATAGTCAGGCGAGGGGACTTGGCCAGAGTTCGAGTGTAAGTATTGGCAAGATGTTTGACCTCACCTCGGCAGGGATACCAAGCTTCCTAAGCCGTGTAGGAGTCACGCAAAGGGACTTGGCCCGAGTTCAAGTGTAAGGCTCGGCAGAACGTTCGAGCTTACCTCGGCAGGGAGACCAAGCTTCTTAAGCCGAGTAGGAGTCAGGCATAGGGACTTAGCCGGGGTTCGAGTGTAAGGCTCGGCAGGACGTTCGAACTTACCTCGGCAGGGAAACTGAGCTTCCTAAGCTAAGTAGGAGAGTCAGGCGAGGGGACTTGGCCGGGGTTCGGGTGTAAGGCTCGGCAGGACGTTTGACCTTACCTCGGCAGTGAGACCAAGCTTCCTAAGCCTAGTAGGATAGTCAGGCGAGGGGACTTGGCCGAAGTCTGAGTGTAAAGCTTGGCAGGACGTTCGACCTTACCTCGGCAGGGAGACCAAGCTTCCTAAGCCGAGTAGGAGTCAGGCGAAGGGACTTGGCCCGAGTTCGAGTGTAAGGCTCGGCAGGACGTTCGACCTTACCTCGGCAGGGAGACCAAGCTTCCTAAGCCTAGTAGGAGAGTCAGGCGAAGGGACTTGGCCAGAGTTCGAGTGTAAGGCTCGGCAGGAAGTTTGACCTTACCTCGGTATGGAGATCAAGCTTCCTAAGCCTAATAGGATAGTCAGGTGAGGGGACTTGGCCGGAGTTCAAGTGTAAGTCTTGGAAAGACTTTTGACCTTACCTTGGCCGGGAGACCAAGCTTCCTAAGCCTAGTAGGATAGTCAGGCAAGGGGACTTGGCCGGAGCTCATGTGTAAGGCTCGGCAGGACGTTCAACCTTACCTCGGCAGGGAGACCAAGCTTCCTAAGCCGAGTAGGAGTCAGGCGAGGGGACTTGGCCGGGGTTCGAGTGTAAGGTTCGGCAGGATGTTCGGCCTTACCTCGGCAGGGAGACCAAGCTTCCTAAGCCTAGTAGGATTATCAGGCAAAAGAACTTGGCCGGAGCTCATGTGTAAGGCTCGGCCGGACGTTCGACCTTATATCGGCAGGGAGACCAAGCTTCCTAAGCCGAGTAGGAGTCACGCGAAGGGAGTTGGCCCGAGTTCGAGTGTAAGGCTCGGCAGAACGTTCGACCTTACCTCGGCAGGGACACTGAGCTTCCTAAGCCTAGCAGGAGAGTCAGGCTAGGGGACTTCGTCGGAGGTCGAGTGTAAAGCTCGGCAGGACGTTCGACCTTACCTCGGCAGGGAGACCAAGCTTCCTAAGCCTAATAGGATAGTCAGGCGAGGGGACTTGGCCAGAGTTCGAGTGTAAGTATTGGCAAGATGTTTGACCTCACCTCGGCAGGGATACCAAGCTTCCTAAGCCGTGTAGGAGTCAGGCGAAGGGACTTGGCCGGGGTTCGAGTGTAAGGCTCGGCAGGACGTTCGACCTTACCTCGGCAGGGAGACCAAGCTTCCTAAGCCAAATAGGAATGTCAGGCGGAGGGACTTTGCCCGAATTCGAGTGTAAGGCTCGGCAGACTGTTCGACCTTACCTCGGCAGGGAGACCAAGCTTCCTAAGCCGAGTAGGAATCAGGAGAAGGGACTTGGCCGGAGTTCGAGTGTAACGCTCGGCAGGACATTCGACCTTACCTCGGCAGGGAGACCAAGCTTCCTAAGCCTAGTAGGAGAATCAGGCGAAGGGACTTGGGTGGAGTTTGAGTATAAGGCTCGGCAGGAAGTTTGACCTTTCCTGGGTATGGAGACCAAGCTTCCTAAGCCTAGTAGGAGAGTCAGGCAAGGGGACTTGGCCGGAGATCATGTGTAAGGCTCGGCAGGACGTTCGACCTTACCTCGGCAGGGAGACCAAGCTTCTTAAGCCGAGTAAGAGTCAGGCGAAGGGACTTAGCTGGGGTTCTAGTGTAAGGCTCGGCAGAACGTTCGAACTTACCTCGGCAGGGAGACTGAGCTTCCTAAGCCTAGTAGGAGAGTCAGGCGAGGGGACTTGGCCGAGGTTCGGGTGTAAGGCTCGGCAGGACGTTCGGCCTAACCTTGGCAGGGAGACCAAGCTTCCTAAGCCTAGTAGGAGAGTCAGCCGAAGGGACTTGGCCAGAGTTCGAGTGTAAGGCTCGGCTGGACGTTTGAACTTACCTCAGCAGGGAGACCAAGCTTCCTAAGCCTAGTAGGAGAGTGAGGCAAAAGGACTGGCCCGGAGCACATGTGTAAGGCTCGGCCGGACGTTCGACCTTACCTCGGCAGGGAGACCAAGCCTCTTAAGCCTAGCAGGAGAGTCAGGCGAGGGGACTTGGCCGGAGTTCGAGTGTGAGGCTCGGCAGGATGTTCGACCTTACCGCGGAAGGGAGACCAAGGTTCCTAATCCTAGTAGGAGAGTCAGGCGAGGGGACTTGGCCAGAGTTCGAGTGTAAGTCTTGGCAAGATGTTTGACCGCACCTCGGCAGGGAGACCAAGCTTCCTAAGCCGAGTAGGAGTCACGCGAAGGGACTTGGCCCGAGTTCGAGTGTAAGGCTCGGCAGGACGTTCGGCCTTACCTCGGCAGGGAGACCAAGCTTCCTAAGCCTAGTAGGAGAGTCAGGCGAAGGGACTTGGCCCGAGTTCGAGTGTAAGGCTCGGCAGAAAGTTCGACCTTACCTCGGCAGGGAGACTGAGCTTCCTAAGCCTAGCAGGAGAGTCAGGCGAGGGGACTTGTCCAGGGTCCGAGTGTAAGGCTCGGCAGGACATACGAACTTACCTCGGCAGGGAGACCAAGGTTCCTAATCTTAGTAGGAGAGTCAGGCGAGGGGACTTGGCCAGAGTTTGAGTGTAAAGCTTGGCAGGACGTTCGGCCTTACCTCGGCAGGGAGACCAAGCTTCCTAAGCCTAGTAGGAGAGTCAGGCGAAGGGACTTGGCCGGGGTTCGAATGTAGGGCTCGGCAGGACGTTTGACCTTACCTCGGCAGGGAGACCAAGGTTCCTAAGCCTAGTAGGAGAGTCAGGCAAGGGGATTTGGCCGGAGCTCATGTGTAAGGCTCGGCAGGACGTTCGACCTTACCTCGGCAGGGAGACCGAGCTTCCTAAGCCTAATAGGAGTCACGCGAAGGGACTTGGCCAGAGTTCGCGTGTAAGGCTCGGCAGGACGTTTGACCTTACCTCGGCAGGGAGACCAAGCTTCCTAAGCCTAGTAGGAGTCACGCGAAGGGACTTGGCCCGAGTTCGACTGTAAGGCTCGGCAGACTGTTCGACCTTACCTCGGCAGGGAGACCAAGCTTCCTAACCCTAGTAGGAGAGTCAGGCGAGGGAACTTGGTCGGAGTTCGAGTGTAAAGCTCGGCAGGACGTTCGACATTACCTCGGCAGGGAGACCAAGCTTCCAAAGTCTAGTAGGAGAGTCAGGCAAAGGGACCTGGTCGGAGTTCGAGTGTAAGGCTCGGCAGGGAGACCAAGCTTCCTAAGCCTAGTAGGAATCACGCGAAGGGACTTGGCCCGAGTTCGAGTGTAAGGCTCAGCAGACTGTTCGACCTTACCTCAGCAGGGAGACCAAGCTTCCTAAGCCGAGTAAGAGTCAGGCGAAACGACTTGGCCGGGGTTCGAGTGTAAGGCTCGGCAGGATGTTCGGCCTTACCTCGGCAGGGAGACCAAGCTTCCTAAGCCTAGTAGGATTATCAGGCAAAAGAACTTGGCCGGAGCTCATGTGTAAGGCTCGGCCGGACGTTCGACCTTATATCGGCAGGGAGACCAAGCTTCCTAAGCCGAGTAGGAGTCACGCGAAGGGAGTTGGCCCGAGTTCGAGTGTAAGGCTCGGCAGAACGTTCGACCTTACCTCGGCAGGGACACTGAGCTTCCTAAGCCTAGCAGGAGAGTCAGGCTAGGGGACTTCGTCGGAGGTCGAGTGTAAAGCTCGGCAGGACGTTCGACCTTACCTCGGCAGGGAGACCAAGCTTCCTAAGCCTAATAGGATAGTCAGGCGAGGGGACTTGGCCAGAGTTCGAGTGTAAGTATTGGCAAGATGTTTGACCTCACCTCGGCAGGGATACCAAGCTTCCTAAGCCGTGTAGGAGTCACGCAAAGGGACTTGGCCCGAGTTCAAGTGTAAGGCTCGGCAGAACGTTCGAGCTTACCTCGGCAGGGAGACCAAGCTTCTTAAGCCGAGTAGGAGTCAGGCATAGGGACTTAGCCGGGGTTCGAGTGTAAGGCTCGGCAGGACGTTCGAACTTACCTCGGCAGGGAAACTGAGCTTCCTAAGCTAAGTAGGAGAGTCAGGCGAGGGGACTTGGCCGGGGTTCGGGTGTAAGGCTCGGCAGGACGTTTGACCTTACCTCGGCAGTGAGACCAAGCTTCCTAAGCCTAGTAGGATAGTCAGGCGAGGGGACTTGGCCGAAGTCTGAGTGTAAAGCTTGGCAGGACGTTCGACCTTACCTCGGCAGGGAGACCAAGCTTCCTAAGCCGAGTAGGAGTCAGGCGAAGGGACTTGGCCCGAGTTCGAGTGTAAGGCTCGGCAGGACGTTCGACCTTACCTCGGCAGGGAGACCAAGCTTCCTAAGCCTAGTAGGAGAGTCAGGCGAAGGGACTTGGCCAGAGTTCGAGTGTAAGGCTCGGCAGGAAGTTTGACCTTACCTCGGTATGGAGATCAAGCTTCCTAAGCCTAATAGGATAGTCAGGTGAGGGGACTTGGCCGGAGTTCAAGTGTAAGTCTTGGAAAGACTTTTGACCTTACCTTGGCCGGGAGACCAAGCTTCCTAAGCCTAGTAGGATAGTCAGGCAAGGGGACTTGGCCGGAGCTCATGTGTAAGGCTCGGCAGGACGTTCAACCTTACCTCGGCAGGGAGACCAAGCTTCCTAAGCCGAGTAGGAGTCAGGCGAGGGGACTTGGCCGGGGTTCGAGTGTAAGGCTCGGCAGAACGTTCGACCTTACCTCGGCAGGGACACTGAGCTTCCTAAGCCTAGCAGGAGAGTCAGGCTAGGGGACTTCGTCGGAGGTCGAGTGTAAAGCTCGGCAGGACGTTCGACCTTACCTCGGCAGGGAGACCAAGCTTCCTAAGCCTAATAGGATAGTCAGGCGAGGGGACTTGGCCAGAGTTCGAGTGTAAGTATTGGCAAGATGTTTGACCTCACCTCGGCAGGGATACCAAGCTTCCTAAGCCGTGTAGGAGTCAGGCGAAGGGACTTGGCCGGGGTTCGAGTGTAAGGCTCGGCAGGACGTTCGACCTTACCTCGGCAGGGAGACCAAGCTTCCTAAGCCAAATAGGAATGTCAGGCGGAGGGACTTTGCCCGAATTCGAGTGTAAGGCTCGGCAGACTGTTCGACCTTACCTCGGCAGGGAGACCAAGCTTCCTAAGCCGAGTAGGAATCAGGAGAAGGGACTTGGCCGGAGTTCGAGTGTAACGCTCGGCAGGACATTCGACCTTACCTCGGCAGGGAGACCAAGCTTCCTAAGCCTAGTAGGAGAATCAGGCGAAGGGACTTGGGTGGAGTTTGAGTATAAGGCTCGGCAGGAAGTTTGACCTTTCCTGGGTATGGAGACCAAGCTTCCTAAGCCTAGTAGGAGAGTCAGGCAAGGGGACTTGGCCGGAGATCATGTGTAAGGCTCGGCAGGACGTTCGACCTTACCTCGGCAGGGAGACCAAGCTTCTTAAGCCGAGTAAGAGTCAGGCGAAGGGACTTAGCTGGGGTTCTAGTGTAAGGCTCGGCAGAACGTTCGAACTTACCTCGGCAGGGAGACTGAGCTTCCTAAGCCTAGTAGGAGAGTCAGGCGAGGGGACTTGGCCGAGGTTCGGGTGTAAGGCTCGGCAGGACGTTCGGCCTAACCTTGGCAGGGAGACCAAGCTTCCTAAGCCTAGTAGGAGAGTCAGCCGAAGGGACTTGGCCAGAGTTCGAGTGTAAGGCTCGGCTGGACGTTTGAACTTACCTCAGCAGGGAGACCAAGCTTCCTAAGCCTAGTAGGAGAGTGAGGCAAAAGGACTGGCCCGGAGCACATGTGTAAGGCTCGGCCGGACGTTCGACCTTACCTCGGCAGGGAGACCAAGCCTCTTAAGCCTAGCAGGAGAGTCAGGCGAGGGGACTTGGCCGGAGTTCGAGTGTGAGGCTCGGCAGGATGTTCGACCTTACCGCGGAAGGGAGACCAAGGTTCCTAATCCTAGTAGGAGAGTCAGGCGAGGGGACTTGGCCAGAGTTCGAGTGTAAGTCTTGGCAAGATGTTTGACCGCACCTCGGCAGGGAGACCAAGCTTCCTAAGCCGAGTAGGAGTCACGCGAAGGGACTTGGCCCGAGTTCGAGTGTAAGGCTCGGCAGGACGTTCGGCCTTACCTCGGCAGGGAGACCAAGCTTCCTAAGCCTAGTAGGAGAGTCAGGCGAAGGGACTTGGCCCGAGTTCGAGTGTAAGGCTCGGCAGAAAGTTCGACCTTACCTCGGCAGGGAGACTGAGCTTCCTAAGCCTAGCAGGAGAGTCAGGCGAGGGGACTTGTCCAGGGTCCGAGTGTAAGGCTCGGCAGGACATACGAACTTACCTCGGCAGGGAGACCAAGCTTCCTAAGCCTAGTAGGAGTCACGCGAAGGGACTTGGCCCGAGTTCGAGTGTAAGGCTCGGCAGGACGTTCGGCCTTACCTCGGCAGGGAGACCAAGCTTCCAAAGCCTAGTAGGAGAGTCAGGCGAGGGGACATGGCCGGGGTTCGGGTGTAAGGCTCGGCAGGACGTTTGACCTGACCTCAGCAGTGAGACCAAGCTTCCTAAGCCTAGTAGGATAGTCAGGCAAGGAGACTTGGCCGGAGCTCATGTGTAAGGCTCGGTAGGCCATTCGACCTTACCTCGGCAGGGAGACCAAGCTTCCTAAGCCTAGTAGGAGTCTGGCGAGGGGACTTGGCCGAAGTTTGAGTGTAAAGCTTGGCAGGACGTTCGACCTTACCTCGGCAGGGAGACAAAGCTTCCTAAGCCGAGTAGTAGAGTGAGACAAAAGGACTGGCCCGGAGCACATGTGTAAGGCTCGGCCGGACGTTCGACCTTACCTCGGCAGAGAGACCAAGACTCTTTAGCCTACTAGGAGTCACGCGAAGGGACTCGGCCCAAGTTCGAGTGTAAGGCTCGGCAGAACGTTCGACCTTACCTCGGCAGGGAGAGTGAGCTTCCTAAGCCTAGTAGGAGAATCAGGCGAGGGGACTTGGACGGAGCTCATGTGTAAGGCTCGGCAGGACGTTCGACCTTACCTCGGCAGGGAGACCAAGCTTCCTAAGCCGAGTAGGAGTCAGGCGAAGGGACTTGGCCGGGGTTCGAGGGTAAGGCTCGGCAGGACGTTCGGCCTTACCTCGGCAGGGAGACCAAGCTTCCTAAGCCTAGTAGGAGAGTCAGGCGAAGGAACTTGGCCGGGGTTCGAGTGTAAGGCTCGGCAGGACGTTCGACCTTACCTCGGCAGGGAGACCAAGCTTCCTAAGCCTAGTAGAAGAGTCAGGCGAAGGGACTTGGCCAGAGTTCGAGTGTAAGGCTCGGCAGGAAGTTTGACCTTACCTCGGTATGGAGACCAAGCTTCCTAAGCCTAATAGGATAGTCAGGTGAGGGGACTTGGCCGGAGTTCAAGTGTAAGTCTTGGAAAGACTTTTGACCTTACCTTGGCCGGGAGACCAAGCTTCCTAAGCCTAGTAGGATAGTCAGGCAAGGGGACTTGGCCGGAGCTCATGTGTAAGGCTCGGCAGGACGTTCGACCTTACCTCGGCAGGGAGACCAAGCTTCCTAAGCCGAGTAGGAGTCAGGCGAGGGGACTTGGCCGGGGTTCGAGTGTAAGGTTCGGCAGGACGTTCGGCCTTACCTCGGCAGGGAGACCAAGCTTCCTAAGCCTAATAGGATAGTCAGGCGAGGTGATTTGGCCGGAGTTCGAGTGTAAGTCTTGGCAATACATTTGACCTTACCTCGGCAGGGAGACCAAGCTTCCTAAGCCTATGAGAAGTCAGGCGAAGGGAATTGGCCGGAGTTCGAGTGTAAGGCTCGGCAGGACGTTCGACCTTACCTCGGCAGGGAGACCAAGGTTCCTAATCTTAGTAGGAGAGTCAGGCGAGGGGACTTGGCCAGAGTTTGAGTGTAAAGCTTGGCAGGACGTTCGACCTTACCTCGGCAGGGAGACCAAGCTTCCTAAGCATAATAGGAGTCACCCAAAGGGACTTGGCCCGAGTTCAAGTGTAAGGCTCGGCAGAACGTTCGAGCTTACCTCGGCAGGGAGACCAAGCTTCTTAAGCCGAGTAGGAGTCAGGCATAGGGACTTAGCCGGGGTTCGAGTGTAAGGCTCGGCAGGACGTTCGAACTTACCTCGGCAGGGAAACTGAGCTTCCTAAGCTAAGTAGGAGAGTCAGGCGAGGGGACTTGGCCGGGGTTCGGGTGTAAGGCTCGGCAGGACGTTTGACCTTACCTCGGCAGTGAGACCAAGCTTCCTAAGCCTAGTAGGATAGTCAGGCGAGGGGACTTGGCCGAAGTCTGAGTGTAAAGCTTGGCAGGACGTTCGACCTTACCTCGGCAGGGAGACCAAGCTTCCTAAGCCGAGTAGGAGTCAGGCGAAGGGACTTGGCCCGAGTTCGAGTGTAAGGCTCGGCAGGACGTTCGACCTTACCTCGGCAGGGAGACCAAGCTTCCTAAGCCTAGTAGGAGAGTCAGGCGAAGGGACTTGGCCAGAGTTCGAGTGTAAGGCTCGGCAGGAAGTTTGACCTTACCTCGGTATGGAGACCAAGCTTCCTAAGCCTAATAGGATAGTCAGGTGAGGGGACTTGGCCGGAGTTCAAGTGTAAGTCTTGGAAAGACTTTTGACCTTACCTTGGCCGGGAGACCAAGCTTCCTAAGCCTAGTAGGATAGTCAGGCAAGGGGACTTGGCCGGAGCTCATGTGTAAGGCTCGGCAGGACGTTCAACCTTACCTCGGCAGGGAGACCAAGCTTCCTAAGCCGAGTAGGAGTCAGGCGAGGGGACTTGGCCGGGGTTCGAGTGTAAGGTTCGGCAGGACGTTCGGCCTTACCTCGGCAGGGAGACCAAGCTTCCTAAGCCTAATAGGATAGTCAGGCGAGGTGATTTGGCCGGAGTTCGAGTGTAAGTCTTGGCAAGACATTTGACCTTACCTCGGCAGGGAGACCAAGCTTCCTAAGCCTAGGAGAAGTCAGGCGAAGGGAATTGGCCGGAGTTCGAGTGTAAGGCTCGGCAGGACCTTCGACCTTACCTCGGCAGGGAGACCAAGGTTCCTAATCTTAGTAGGAGAGTCAGGCGAGGGGACTTGGCCAGAGTTTGAGTGTAAAGCTTGGCAGGACGTTCGGCCTTACCTCGGCAGGGAGACCAAGCTTCCTAAGCCTAGTAGGAGAGTCAGGCGAAGGGACTTGGCCGGGGTTCGAATGTAGGGCTCGGCAGGACGTTTGACCTTACCTCGGCAGGGAGACCAAGGTTCCTAAGCCTAGTAGGAGAGTCAGGCAAGGGGATTTGGCCGGAGCTCATGTGTAAGGCTCGGCAGGACGTTCGACCTTACCTCGGCAGGGAGACCGAGCTTCCTAAGCCTAATAGGAGTCACGCGAAGGGACTTGGCCAGAGTTCGCGTGTAAGGCTCGGCAGGACGTTTGACCTTACCTCGGCAGGGAGACCAAGCTTCCTAAGCCTAGTAGGAGTCACGCGAAGGGACTTGGCCCGAGTTCGACTGTAAGGCTCGGCAGACTGTTCGACCTTACCTCGGCAGGGAGACCAAGCTTCCTAACCCTAGTAGGAGAGTCAGGCGAGGGAACTTGGTCGGAGTTCGAGTGTAAAGCTCGGCAGGACGTTCGACATTACCTCGGCAGGGAGACCAAGCTTCCAAAGTCTAGTAGGAGAGTCAGGCAAAGGGACCTGGTCGGAGTTCGAGTGTAAGGCTCGGCAGGGAGACCAAGCTTCCTAAGCCTAGTAGGAATCACGCGAAGGGACTTGGCCCGAGTTCGAGTGTAAGGCTCAGCAGACTGTTCGACCTTACCTCAGCAGGGAGACCAAGCTTCCTAAGCCGAGTAAGAGTCAGGCGAAACGACTTGGCCGGGGTTCGAGTGTAAGGCTCGGCAGGATGTTCGGCCTTACCTCGGCAGGGAGACCAAGCTTCCTAAGCCTAGTAGGATTATCAGGCAAAAGAACTTGGCCGGAGCTCATGTGTAAGGCTCGGCCGGACGTTCGACCTTATATCGGCAGGGAGACCAAGCTTCCTAAGCCGAGTAGGAGTCACGCGAAGGGAGTTGGCCCGAGTTCGAGTGTAAGGCTCGGCAGAACGTTCGACCTTACCTCGGCAGGGACACTGAGCTTCCTAAGCCTAGCAGGAGAGTCAGGCTAGGGGACTTCGTCGGAGGTCGAGTGTAAAGCTCGGCAGGACGTTCGACCTTACCTCGGCAGGGAGACCAAGCTTCCTAAGCCTAATAGGATAGTCAGGCGAGGGGACTTGGCCAGAGTTCGAGTGTAAGTATTGGCAAGATGTTTGACCTCACCTCGGCAGGGATACCAAGCTTCCTAAGCCGTGTAGGAGTCACGCAAAGGGACTTGGCCCGAGTTCAAGTGTAAGGCTCGGCAGAACGTTCGAGCTTACCTCGGCAGGGAGACCAAGCTTCTTAAGCCGAGTAGGAGTCAGGCATAGGGACTTAGCCGGGGTTCGAGTGTAAGGCTCGGCAGGACGTTCGAACTTACCTCGGCAGGGAAACTGAGCTTCCTAAGCTAAGTAGGAGAGTCAGGCGAGGGGACTTGGCCGGGGTTCGGGTGTAAGGCTCGGCAGGACGTTTGACCTTATCTCGGCAGTGAGACCAAGCTTCCTAAGCCTAGTAGGATAGTCAGGCGAGGGGACTTGGCCGAAGTCTGAGTGTAAAGCTTGGCAGGACGTTCGACCTTACCTCGGCAGGGAGACCAAGCTTCCTAAGCCGAGTAGGAGTCAGGCGAAGGGACTTGGCCCGAGTTCGAGTGTAAGGCTCGGCAGGACGTTCGACCTTACCTCGGCAGGGAGACCAAGCTTCCTAAGCCTAGTAGGAGAGTCAGGCGAAGGGACTTGGCCAGAGTTCGAGTGTAAGGCTCGGCAGGAAGTTTGACCTTACCTCGGTATGGAGACCAAGCTTCCTAAGCCTAATAGGATAGTCAGGTGAGGGGACTTGGCCGGAGTTCAAGTGTAAGTCTTGGAAAGACTTTTGACCTTACCTTGGCCGGGAGACCAAGCTTCCTAAGCCTAGTAGGATAGTCAGGCAAGGGGACTTGGCCGGAGCTCATGTGTAAGGCTCGGCAGGACGTTCAACCTTACCTCGGCAGGGAGACCAAGCTTCCTAAGCCGAGTAGGAGTCAGGCGAAGGGACTTGGCCGGGGTTCGAGTGTAAGGTTCGGCAGGACGTTCGGCCTTACCTCGGCAGGGAGACCAAGCTTCCTAAGCCTAATAGGATAGTCAGGCGAGGTGATTTGGCCGGAGTTCGAGTGTAAGTCTTGGCAAGACATTTGACCTTACCTCGGCAGGGAGACCAAGCTTCCTAAGCCTAGGAGAAGTCAGGCGAAGGGAATTGGCCGGAGTTCGAGTGTAAGGCTCGGCAGGACCTTCGACCTTACCTCGGCAGGGAGACCAAGGTTCCTAATCTTAGTAGGAGAGTCAGGCGAGGGGACTTGGCCAGAGTTTGAGTGTAAAGCTTGGCAGGACGTTCGGCCTTACCTCGGCAGGGAGACCAAGCTTCCTAAGCCTAGTAGGAGAGTCAGGCGAAGGGACTTGGCCGGGGTTCGAATGTAGGGCTCGGCAGGACGTTTGACCTTACCTCGGCAGGGAGACCAAGGTTCCTAAGCCTAGTAGGAGAGTCAGGCAAGGGGATTTGGCCGGAGCTCATGTGTAAGGCTCGGCAGGACGTTCGACCTTACCTCGGCAGGGAGACCGAGCTTCCTAAGCCTAATAGGAGTCACGCGAAGGGACTTGGCCAGAGTTCGCGTGTAAGGCTCGGCAGGACGTTTGACCTTACCTCGGCAGGGAGACCAAGCTTCCTAAGCCTAGTAGGAGTCACGCGAAGGGACTTGGCCCGAGTTCGACTGTAAGGCTCGGCAGACTGTTCGACCTTACCTCGGCAGGGAGACCAAGCTTCCTAACCCTAGTAGGAGAGTCAGGCGAGGGAACTTGGTCGGAGTTCGAGTGTAAAGCTCGGCAGGACGTTCGACATTACCTCGGCAGGGAGACCAAGCTTCCAAAGTCTAGTAGGAGAGTCAGGCAAAGGGACCTGGTCGGAGTTCGAGTGTAAGGCTCGGCAGGGAGACCAAGCTTCCTAAGCCTAGTAGGAATCACGCGAAGGGACTTGGCCCGAGTTCGAGTGTAAGGCTCAGCAGACTGTTCGACCTTACCTCAGCAGGGAGACCAAGCTTCCTAAGCCGAGTAAGAGTCAGGCGAAACGACTTGGCCGGGGTTCGAGTGTAAGGCTCGGCAGGATGTTCGGCCTTACCTCGGCAGGGAGACCAAGCTTCCTAAGCCTAGTAGGATTATCAGGCAAAAGAACTTGGCCGGAGCTCATGTGTAAGGCTCGGCCGGACGTTCGACCTTATATCGGCAGGGAGACCAAGCTTCCTAAGCCGAGTAGGAGTCACGCGAAGGGAGTTGGCCCGAGTTCGAGTGTAAGGCTCGGCAGAACGTTCGACCTTACCTCGGCAGGGACACTGAGCTTCCTAAGCCTAGCAGGAGAGTCAGGCTAGGGGACTTCGTCGGAGGTCGAGTGTAAAGCTCGGCAGGACGTTCGACCTTACCTCGGCAGGGAGACCAAGCTTCCTAAGCCTAATAGGATAGTCAGGCGAGGGGACTTGGCCAGAGTTCGAGTGTAAGTATTGGCAAGATGTTTGACCTCACCTCGGCAGGGATACCAAGCTTCCTAAGCCGTGTAGGAGTCAGGCGAAGGGACTTGGCCGGGGTTCGAGTGTAAGGCTCGGCAGGACGTTCGACCTTACCTCGGCAGGGAGACCAAGCTTCCTAAGCCAAATAGGAATGTCAGGCGGAGGGACTTTGCCCGAATTCGAGTGTAAGGCTCGGCAGACTGTTCGACCTTACCTCGGCAGGGAGACCAAGCTTCCTAAGCCGAGTAGGAGTCAGGAGAAGGGACTTGGCCGGAGTTCGAGTGTAACGCTCGGCAGGACATTCGACCTTACCTCGGCAGGGAGACCAAGCTTCCTAAGCCTAGTAGGAGAATCAGGCGAAGGGACTTGGGTGGAGTTTGAGTATAAGGCTCGGCAGGAAGTTTGACCTTTCCTGGGTATGGAGACCAAGCTTCCTAAGCCTAGTAGGAGAGTCAGGCAAGGGGACTTGGCCGGAGATCATGTGTAAGGCTCGGCAGGACGTTCGACCTTACCTCGGCAGGGAGACCAAGCTTCTTAAGCCGAGTAAGAGTCAGGCGAAGGGACTTAGCTGGGGTTCTAGTGTAAGGCTCGGCAGAACGTTCGAACTTACCTCGGCAGGGAGACTGAGCTTCCTAAGCCTAGTAGGAGAGTCAGGCGAGGGGACTTGGCCGAGGTTCGGGTGTAAGTCTCGGCAGGACGTTCAACCTTACCTTGGCAGGGAGACCAAGTTTCCTAAGCCTAGTAGGAGAGTCAGGCGAAGGAACTTGGCCGGGGTTCTAGTGTAAGGCTCGGCAGGACGTTCGGCCTAACCTTGGCAGGGAGACCAAGCTTCCTAAGCCTAGTAGGAGAGTCAGCCGAAGGGACTTGGCCAGAGTTCGAGTGTAAGGCTCGGCTGGACGTTTGAACTTACCTCAGCAGAGAGACCAAGCTTCCTAAGCCTAGTAGGAGAGTGAGGCAAAAGGACTGGCCCGGAGCACATGTGTAAGGCTCGGCCGGACGTTCGACCTTACCTCGGCAGGGAGACCAAGCCTCTTAAGCCTAGCAGGAGAGTCAGGCGAGGGGACTTGGCCGGAGTTCGAGTGTGAGGCTCGGCAGGATGTTCGACCTTACCGCGGAAGGGAGACCAAGGTTCCTAATCCTAGTAGGAGAGTCAGGCGAGGGGACTTGGCCAGAGTTCGAGTGTAAGTCTTGGCAAGATGTTTGACCGCACCTCGGCAGGGAGACCAAGCTTCCTAAGCCGAGTAGGAGTCACGCGAAGGGACTTGGCCCGAGTTCGAGTGTAAGGCTCGGCAGGACGTTCGGCCTTACCTCGGCAGGGAGACCAAGCTTCCTAAGCCTAGTAGGAGAGTCAGGCGAAGGGACTTGGCCGGGGTTCGAGTGTAAGGCTCGGCAGAAAGTTCGACCTTACCTCGGCAGGGAGACTGAGCTTCCTAAGCCTAGCAGGAGAGTCAGGCGAGGGGACTTGTCCAGGGTCCGAGTGTAAGGCTCGGCAGGACATACGAACTTACCTCGGCAGGGAGACCAAGCTTCCTAAGCCTAGTAGGAGTCACGCGAAGGGACTTGGCCCGAGTTCGAGTGTAAGGCTCGGCAGGACGTTCGGCCTTACCTCGGCAGGGAGACCAAGCTTCCAAAGCCTAGTAGGAGAGTCAGGCGAGGGGACATGGCCGGGGTTCGGGTGTAAGGCTCGGCAGGACGTTTGACCTGACCTCAGCAGTGAGACCAAGCTTCCTAAGCCTAGTAGGATAGTCAGGCAAGGAGACTTGGCCGGAGCTCATGTGTAAGGCTCGGTAGGCCATTCGACCTTACCTCGGCAGGGAGACCAAGCTTCCTAAGCCTAGTAGGAGTCTGGCGAGGGGACTTGGCCGAAGTTTGAGTGTAAAGCTTGGCAGGACGTTCGACCTTACCTCGGCAGGGAGACAAAGCTTCCTAAGCCGAGTAGGAGAGTGAGGCAAAAGGACTGGCCCGGAGCACATGTGTAAGGCTCGGCCGGACGTTCGACCTTACCTCGGCAGAGAGACCAAGACTCTTTAGCCTACTAGGAGTCACGCGAAGGGACTCGGCCCAAGTTCGAGTGTAAGGCTCGGCAGAACGTTCGACCTTACCTCGGCAGGGAGAGTGAGCTTCCTAAGCCTAGTAGGAGAATCAGGCGAGGGGACTTGGACGGAGTTCAAATGTAAGGCTCGGCAGGACGTTCGGCCTTACCTCGGCAGGGAGACCAAGCTTCCTAAGCCTAGTAGGAGAGTCAGGCAAAAGAACTTGGCCGGAGTTCGAGTGTAAGGCTCGGCAGGACGTTCGGCCTTTACCTCGGCAAGGAGACCAAGCTTCCTAAGCCTAGTAGGAGAGTCAGGCGAAGGAACTTGGCCGGGGTTCGAGTGTAAGGCTCGGCAGGACGTTCGACCTTACCTCGGCAGGGAGACCAAACTTCCTAAGCCTAGTAGGAGAGTCAGGCAAGTGGACTTGGCCGGAGCTCATGTGTAAGGCTCGGCAGGACGTTCGACCTTACCTCGGCAGGGAGACCAAGCTTCCTAAGCCGAGTAGGAGACAGGCGAAGGGACTTGGCCGGGGTTCGAGGGTAAGGCTCGGCAGGACGTTCGGCCTTACCTCGGCAGGGAGACCAAGCTTCCTAAGCCTAGTAGGAGAGTCAGGCGAAGGAACTTGGCCGGGGTTCGAGTGTAAGGCTCGGCAGGACGTTCGACCTTACCTCGGCAGGGAGACCAAGCTTCCTAAGCCTAGTAGGAGAGTCAGGCGAAGGGACTTGGCCAGAGTTCGAGTGTAAGGCTCGGCAGGAAGTTTGACCTTACCTCGGTATGGAGACCAAGCTTCCTAAGCCTAATAGGATAGTCAGGTGAGGGGACTTGGCCGGAGTTCAAGTGTAAGTCTTGGAAAGACTTTTGACCTTACCTTGGCCGGGAGACCAAGCTTCCTAAGCCTAGTAGGATAGTCAGGCAAGGGGACTTGGCCGGAGCTCATGTGTAAAACTCGGCAGGATGTTCGACCTTACCTCGGCACGGAGACCAAGCTTCCTAAGCCGAGTAGGAGTCAGGCGAGGGGACTTGGCCGGGGTTCGAGTGTAAGGTTCGGCAGGACGTTCGGCCTTACCTCGGCAGGGAGACCAAGCTTCCTAAGCCTAATAGGATAGTCAGGCGAGGTGATTTGGCCAGAGTTCGAGTGTAAGTCTTGGCAAGACATTTGACCTTACCTCGGCAGGGAGACCAAGCTTCCTAAGCCTAGGAGAAGTTAGGCGAAGGGAATTGGCCGGAGTTCGAGTGTAAGGCTCGGCAGGACGTTCGACCTTACCTCGGCAGGGAGACCAAGGTTCCTAATCTTAGTAGGAGAGTCAGGCGAGGGGACTTGGCCAGAGTTTGAGTGTAAAGCTTGGCAGGACGTTCGGCCTTACCTCGGCAGGGAGACCAAGCTTCCTAAGCCTAGTAGGAGAGTCAGGCGAAGGGACTTGGCCGGGGTTCGAATGTAGGGCTCGGCAGGACGTTTGACCTTACCTCGGCAGGGAGACCAAGGTTCCTAAGCCTAGTAGGAGAGTCAGGCAAGGGGATTTGGCCGGAGCTCATGTGTAAGGCTCGGCAGGACGTTCGACCTTACCTCGGCAGGGAGACCGAGCTTCCTAAGCCTAATAGGAGTCACGCGAAGGGACTTGGCCAGAGTTCGCGTGTAAGGCTCGGCAGGACGTTTGACCTTACCTCGGCAGGGAGACCAAGCTTCCTAAGCCTAGTAGGAGTCACGCGAAGGGACTTGGCCCGAGTTCGACTGTAAGGCTCGGCAGACTGTTCGACCTTACCTCGGCAGGGAGACCAAGCTTCCTAACCCTAGTAGGAGAGTCAGGCGAGGGAACTTGGTCGGAGTTCGAGTGTAAAGCTCGGCAGGACGTTCGACATTACCTCGGCAGGGAGACCAAGCTTCCAAAGTCTAGTAGGAGAGTCAGGCAAAGGGACCTGGTCGGAGTTCGAGTGTAAGGCTCGGCAGGGAGACCAAGCTTCCTAAGCCTAGTAGGAATCACGCGAAGGGACTTGGCCCGAGTTCGAGTGTAAGGCTCAGCAGACTGTTCGACCTTACCTCAGCAGGGAGACCAAGCTTCCTAAGCCGAGTAAGAGTCAGGCGAAACGACTTGGCCGGGGTTCGAGTGTAAGGCTCGGCAGGATGTTCGGCCTTACCTCGGCAGGGAGACCAAGCTTCCTAAGCCTAGTAGGATTATCAGGCAAAAGAACTTGGCCGGAGCTCATGTGTAAGGCTCGGCCGGACGTTCGACCTTATATCGGCAGGGAGACCAAGCTTCCTAAGCCGAGTAGGAGTCACGCGAAGGGAGTTGGCCCGAATTCGAGTGTAAGGCTCGGCAGAACGTTCGACCTTACCTCGGCAGGGACACTGAGCTTCCTAAGCCTAGCAGGAGAGTCAGGCTAGGGGACTTCGTCGGAGGTCGAGTGTAAAGCTCGGCAGGACGTTCGACCTTACCTCGGCAGGGAGACCAAGCTTCCTAAGCCTAATAGGATAGTCAGGCGAGGGGACTTGGCCAGAGTTCGAGTGTAAGTATTGGCAAGATGTTTGACCTCACCTCGGCAGGGATACCAAGCTTCCTAAGCCGTGTAGGAGTCAGGCGAAGGGACTTGGCCGGGATTCGAGTGTAAGGCTCGGCAGGACGTTCGACCTTACCTCGGCAGGGAGACCAAGCTTCCTAAGCCAAATAGGAATGTCAGGCGGAGGGACTTTGCCCGAATTCGAGTGTAAGGCTCGGCAGACTGTTCGACCTTACCTCGGCAGGGAGACCAAGCTTCCTAAGCCGAGTAGGAATCAGGAGAAGGGACTTGGCCGGAGTTCGAGTGTAACGCTCGGCAGGACATTCGACCTTACCTCGGCAGGGAGACCAAGCTTCCTAAGCCTAGTAGGAGAATCAGGCGAAGGGACTTGGGTGGAGTTTGAGTATAAGGCTCGGCAGGAAGTTTGACCTTTCCTGGGTATGGAGACCAAGCTTCCTAAGCCTAGTAGGAGAGTCAGGCAAGGGGACTTGGCCGGAGATCATGTGTAAGGCTCGGCAGGACGTTCGACCTTACCTCGGCAGGGAGACCAAGCTTCTTAAGCCGAGTAAGAGTCAGGCGAAAGGACTTAGCTGGGGTTCTAGTGTAAGGCTCGGCAGAACGTTCGAACTTACCTCGGCAGGGAGACTGAGCTTCCTAAGCCTAGTAGGAGAGTCAGGCGAGGGGACTTGGCCGAGGTTCGGGTGTAAGGCTCGGCAGGACGTTCAACCTTACCTTGGCAGGGAGACCAAGTTTCCTAAGCCTAGTAGGAGAGTCAGGCGAAGGAACTTGGCCGGGGTTCTAGTGTAAGGCTCGGCAGGACGTTCGGCCTAACCTTGGCAGGGAGACCAAGCTTCCTAAGCCTAGTAGGAGAGTCAGCCGAAGGGACTTGGCCAGAGTTCGAGTGTAAGGCTCGGCTGGACGTTTGAACTTACCTCAGCAGGGAGACCAAGCTTCCTAAGCCTAGTAGGAGAGTGAGGCAAAAGGACTGGCCCGGAGCACATGTGTAAGGCTCGGCCGGACGTTCGACCTTACCTCGGCAGGGAGACCAAGCCTCTTAAGCCTAGCAGGAGAGTCAGGCGAGGGGACTTGGCCGGAGTTCGAGTGTGAGGCTCGGCAGGATGTTCGACCTTACCGCGGAAGGGAGACCAAGGTTCCTAATCCTAGTAGGAGAGTCAGGCGAGGGGACTTGGCCAGAGTTCGAGTGTAAGTCTTGGCAAGATGTTTGACCGCACCTCGGCAGGGAGACCAAGCTTCCTAAGCCGAGTAGGAGTCACGCGAAGGGACTTGGCCCGAGTTCGAGTGTAAGGCTCGGCAGGACGTTCGGCCTTACCTCGGCAGGGAGACCAAGCTTCCTAAGCCTAGTAGGAGAGTCAGGCGAAGGGACTTGGCCCGAGTTCGAGTGTAAGGCTCGGCAGAAAGTTCGACCTTACCTCGGCAGGGAGACTGAGCTTCCTAAGCCTAGCAGGAGAGTCAGGCGAGGGGACTTGTCCAGGGTCCGAGTGTAAGGCTCGGCAGGACATACGAACTTACCTCGGCAGGGAGACCAAGCTTCCTAAGCCTAGTAGGAGTCACGCGAAGGGACTTGGCCCGAGTTCGAGTGTAAGGCTCGGCAGGACGTTCGGCCTTACCTCGGCAGGGAGACCAAGCTTCCAAAGCCTAGTAGGAGAGTCAGGCGAGGGGACATGGCCGGGGTTCGGGTGTAAGGCTCGGCAGGACGTTTGACCTGACCTCAGCAGTGAGACCAAGCTTCCTAAGCCTAGTAGGATAGTCAGGCAAGGAGACTTGGCCGGAGCTCATGTGTAAGGCTCGGTAGGCCATTCGACCTTACCTCGGCAGGGAGACCAAGCTTCCTAAGCCTAGTAGGAGTCTGGCGAGGGGACTTGGCCGAAGTTTGAGTGTAAAGCTTGGCAGGACGTTCGACCTTACCTCGGCAGGGAGACAAAGCTTCCTAAGCCGAGTAGGAGAGTGAGGCAAAAGGACTGGCCCGGAGCACATGTGTAAGGCTCGGCCGGACGTTCGACCTTACCTCGGCAGAGAGACCAAGACTCTTTAGCCTACTAGGAGTCACGCGAAGGGACTCGGCCCAAGTTCGAGTGTAAGGCTCGGCAGAACGTTCGACCTTACCTCGGCAGGGAGAGTGAGCTTCCTAAGCCTAGTAGGAGAATCAGGCGAGGGGACTTGGACGGAGCTCATGTGTAAGGCTCGGCAGGACGTTCGACCTTACCTCGGCAGGGAGACCAAGCTTCCTAAGCCGAGTAGGAGTCAGGCGAAGGGACTTGGCCGGGGTTCGAGGGTAAGGCTCGGCAGGACGTTCGGCCTTACCTCGGCAGGGAGACCAAGCTTCCTAAGCCTAGTAGGAGAGTCAGGCGAAGGAACTTGGCCGGGGTTCGAGTGTAAGGCTCGGCAGGACGTTCGACCTTACCTCGGCAGGGAGACCAAGCTTCCTAAGCCTAGTAGAAGAGTCAGGCGAAGGGACTTGGCCAGAGTTCGAGTGTAAGGCTCGGCAGGAAGTTTGACCTTACCTCGGTATGGAGACCAAGCTTCCTAAGCCTAATAGGATAGTCAGGTGAGGGGACTTGGCCGGAGTTCAAGTGTAAGTCTTGGAAAGACTTTTGACCTTACCTTGGCCGGGAGACCAAGCTTCCTAAGCCTAGTAGGATAGTCAGGCAAGGGGACTTGGCCGGAGCTCATGTGTAAAACTCGGCAGGACGTTCGACCTTACCTCGGCACGGAGACCAAGCTTCCTAAGCCGAGTAGGAGTCAGGCGAGGGGACTTGGCCGGGGTTCGAGTGTAAGGTTCGGCAGGACGTTCGGCCTTACCTCGGCAGGGAGACCAAGCTTCCTAAGCCTAATAGGATAGTCATGCGAGGTGATTTGGCCGGAGTTCGAGTGTAAGTCTTGGCAAGACATTTGACCTTACCTCGGCAGGGAGACCAAGCTTCCTAAGCCTAGGAGAAGTCAGGCGAAGGGAATTGGCCGGAGTTCGAGTGTAAGGCTCGGCAGGACGTTCGACCTTACCTCGGCAGGGAGACCAAGGTTCCTAATCTTAGTAGGAGAGTCAGGCGAGGGGACTTGGCCAGAGTTTGAGTGTAAAGCTTGGCAGGACGTTCGGCCTTACCTCGGCAGGGAGACCAAGCTTCCTAAGCCTAGTAGGAGAGTCAGGCGAAGGGACTTGGCCGGGGTTCGAATGTAGGGCTCGGCAGGACGTTTGACCTTACCTCGGCAGGGAGACCAAGGTTCCTAAGCCTAGTAAGAGAGTCAGGAAAGGGGATTTGGCCGGAGCTCATGTGTAAGGCTCGGCAGGACGTTCGACCTTACCTCGGCAGGGAGACCGAGCTTCCTAAGCCTAATAGGAGTCACGCGAAGGGACTTGGCCAGAGTTCGCGTGTAAGGCTCGGCAGGACGTTTGACCTTACCTCGGCAGGGAGATCAAGCTTCCTAAGCCTAGTAGGAGTCACGCGAAGGGACTTGGCCCGAGTTCGAGTGTAAGGCTCGGCAGACTGTTCGACCTTACCACGGCAGGGAGACCAAACTTCCTAACCCTAGTAGGAGAGTCAGGCGAGGGAACTTGGTCGGAGTTCGAGTGTAAAGCTCGGCAGGACGTTCGACATTACCTCGGCAGGGAGACCAAGCTTCCAAAGTCTAGTAGGAGAGTCCGGCAAAGGGACCTGGTCGGAGTTCGAGTGTAAGGCTCGGCAGGGAGGCCAAGCTTCCTAAGCCTAGTAGGAATCACGCGAAGGGACTTGGCCCGAGTTCGAGTGTAAGGCTCAGCAGACTGTTCGACCTTACCTCAGCAGGGAGACCAAGCTTCCTAAGCCGAGTAAGAGTCAGGCGAAACGACTTGGCCGGGGTTCGAGTGTAAGGCTCGGCAGGACGTTCGGCCTTACCTCGGCAGGGAGACCAAGCTTCCTAAGCCTAGTAGGATTATCAGGCAAAAGAACTTGGCCGGAGCTCATGTGTAAGGCTCGGCCGGACGTTCGACCTTATCTCGGCAGGGAGACCAAGCTTCCTAAGCCGAGTAGGAGTCACGCCAAGGGAGTTGGCCCGAGTTCGAGTGTAAGGCTTGGCAGAACGTTCGACCTTACCTCGGCAGGGACACTGAGCTTCCTAAGCCTAGCAGGAGAGTCAGGCTTGGGGACTTCGTCGGAGGTCGAGTGTAAAGCTCTGCAGGACGTTCGACCTTACCTCGGCAGGGAGACCAAGCTTCCTAAGCCTAATAGGATAGTCAGGCGAGGGGACTTGGCCAGAGTTCGAGTGTAAGTATTGGCAAGATGTTTGACCTCACCTCGGCAGGGATACCAAGCTTCCTAAGCCGTGTAGGAGTCAGGCGAAGGGACTTGGCCGGGGTTCGAGTGTAAGGCTCGGCAGGACGTTCGACCTTACCTCGGCAGGGAGACCAAGCTTCCTAAGCCAAATAGGAAAGTCAGGCGGAGGGACTTTGCCCGAATTCGAGTGTAAGACTCGGCAGACTGTTCGACCTTACCTCGGCAGGGAGACCAAGCTTCCTAAGCCGAGTAGGAGTCAGGAGAAGGGACTTGGCCGGAGTTCGAGTGTAACGCTCGGCAGGCCATTCGACCTTACCTCAGCAGGGAGACCAAGCTTCCTAAGCCTAGTAGGAGAGTCAGGCGAAGGGACTTGGGTGGAGTTCGAGTGTAAGGCTCGGCAGGAAGTTTGACCTTTCCTGGGTATGGAGACCAAGCTTCCTAAGCCTAGTAGGAGAGTCAGGCAAGGGGACTTGGCCGGAGATCATGTGTAAGGCTCGGCAGGATGTTCGACCTTACCTCGGCAGGGAGACCAAGCTTCTTAAGCCGAGTAAGAGTCAGGCGAAGGGACTTAGCCGGGGTTCTAGTGTAAGGCTCGGCAGGACGTTCGAACTTACCTCGGCAGGGAGACCAAGCTTCCTAAGCCTAGTAGGAGAGTCAGGCGAGGGGACTTGGCCGGGGTTCGGGTGTAAGGCTCGGCAGGACGTTCGACCTTACCTCGGCAGGGAGACCAAGCTTCCTAAGCCGAGTAGGAGTCAGGCGAAGGGACTTGGCCGGGGTTCGAGTGTAAGGCTCGGCAGGACGTTCGGCCTTACCTCGGCAGGGAGACCAAGCTTCCTAAGCCTAGTAGGAGAGTCAGGCGAAGGAACTTGGCCGGGGTTCGAGTGTAAGGCTCGGCAGGACTTTCGGCCTAACCTTGGCAGGGAGACCAAGCTTCCTAAGCCTAGTAGGAGAGTCAGCCGAAGGGACTTGGCCAGAGTTCGAGTGTAAGGCTCGGCTGGACGTTTGAACTTACCTCAGCAGGGAGACCAAGCTTCCTAAGCCTAGTAGGACAGTGAGGCAAAAGGACTGGCCCGGAGCACATGTGTAGGGCTCGGCCGGACGTTCGACCTTACCTCGGCAGGGAGACCAAGCCTCTTAAGCCTACTAGGAGTCACGCGAAGGGACTTGGCCCAAGTTCGAGTGTAAGGCTCGGCAGAACATTCGACCTTACCTCGGCAAGGAGACCAAGCTTCCTAAGCCTAGTAGGAGAGTCAGGTGAAGGAACTTGGCCGGGGTTCGAGTGTAAAGCTCGGCAAGACATTCGACCTTACCTCGGCAGGGAGACCAAGCTTCCTAAGCCTAGTAGAAGAGTCAGGCAAGTGGACTTGGCCGGAGCTCATGTGTAAGGCTCGGCAGAACGTTTGACCTTACCTCGGCAGGGAGACCAAGCTTCCTAAGCCTAATAGGATAGTCAGGCTCGGGGACTTGGCCAGAGTTCGAGTGTTAGTCTTGGCAAGATGTTTGACCTCACCTCGGCAGGGATACCAAGCTTCCTAAGCCTAGTAGGAGTATCAGGCAAAAGAAATTGGTCGGAGCTCATGTGTAAGGCTCGGCCGGATGTTCGACCTTACCTCAGCAGGGAGACCAAGCTTCCTAAGCCGAGTAGGAATCAAGCGAAGGGACTTGGCCCGAGTTCGAGTGTAAGGCTCGGCAGAACGTTCGACCTTACCTCGGCAGGGAGACTGAGCTTTCTAAGCCTAGCAGGAGAGTCAGGCGAGGGGAGTTGTCCAGGGTCCGAGTGTAAGGCTCGGCAGGACATACGAACTTACCTCGGCAGGGAGACCAAGCTTCCTAAGCCTAGTAGTAGTCACGCGAAGGGACTTGGCCCGAGTTCGACTGTAAGGCTCGGCAGGACGTTCGGCCTTACCTCGGCAGGGAGACCAAGCTTCCTAAGCCTAGTAGGAGAGTCAGGCGAAGGGACTTGGCCCGAGTTCGAGTGTAAGGCTCGGCCGGACGTTTGACCTTACCTCAGCAGGGAGACCAAGCTTCCTAAGCCGAGTAGGAGTCACACGAAGGGACTTGGCCCGAGTTCGAGTGTAAGGCTCGGCAGAACGTTCGACCTTACCTCGGCAGGGAGACTGAGCTTCCTAAGCCTAGCAGGAGAGTCAGGCGAGGGGGCTTTTCCAGGGTCCGAGTGTAAGGCTCGGCAGGACATACTAGCTTACCTCGGCAGGGAGACCAAGCTTCCTAAGCCTAGTAGTAGTCACGCGAAGGGACTTGGCCCGAGTTCGAGTGTAAGGCTCGGCAGGACGTTCGGCCTTACCTCGGCAGGGAGACCAAGCTTCCTAAGCCTAGTAGGAGAGTCAGGCGAGGGGACTTGGCCGGGGTTCGGGTGTAAGGCTCGGCAGGACGTTTGACCTTACCTCGGCAGTGAGACCAAGCTTCCTAAGCCTAGTAGAATAGTCAGGCAAGGGGACTTGGCCGAAGTTTGAGTGTAAAGCTTGGCAGGACGTTCGACCTTACCTCGGCAGGGAGACCAAGCTTCCTAAGCCGAGAAGGAGTCAGGCGAAGGGACTTGGCCGGGGTTCGAGTGTAAGGCTCGGCAGGACGTTCGGCCTTACCTCGGCAGGGAGACCAAGCTTCCTAAGCCTAGTAGGAGAGTCAGCCGAAGGGACTTGGCCAGAGTTCGAGTGTAAGGCTCGGCAGGACGTTTGAACTTACCTCGGCAGGGAGACCAAGCTTCCTAAGCCTAGTAGGAGAGTGAGGCAAAAGGACTGGCCCGGAGCACATGTGTAAGGCTCAGCCGGACGTTCGACCTTACCTCGGCAGGGAGACCAAGACTCTTAAGCCTACTAGGAGTCACGCGAAGGGACTTGGCCCAAGTTCGAGTGTAAGGCTCGGCAGAACGTTCGACCTTACCTCGGCAGCGAGAGTGAGCTTCCTAAGCCTAGTAGGAGAATCAGGCGAGGGGACTTAGACGGAGTTCAAATGTACGGCTCAGCAGGATGTTCGACCTTACCTCGGCAGCGAGACAAAGCTTCCTAAGCCTAGAAGGAGAGTCAGGCGAGGGGACTTGGCCGGAGTTCGAGTGTAAGGCTCGGCAGGACGTTCGGCCTTTACCTCGGCAAGGAGACCAAGCTTCCTAAGCCTAGTAGGAGAGTCAGGCGAAGGAACTTGGCCGGGGTTCGAGTATAAGGCTCGGCAGGATGTTCGACCTTACCTCGGCAGGGAGACCAAGCTTCCTAAGCCTAGTAGGAGAGTCAGGCAAGTGGACTTGGCCGAAGCTCATGTGTAAGGCTCGGCAGGACGTTCGACCTTACCTCGGCAGGGAGAGCAAGCTTCCTAAGCCGAGTAGGAGTCAGGCGAAGGGACTTGGCCGGGGTTCGAGGGTAAGGCTCGGCAGGACGTTCGGCCTTACCTCGGCAGGGACACCAAGCTTCCTATGCCGAGAAGGAGTCAGGCAAAGGGACTTGGCCGGGGTTCGAGTGTAAGGCTCGGCAGGAAGTTTGACCTTACCTCGGCAGGGAGACCAAGCTTCCTAAGCCTAGTAGGAGAGTCAGGCAAGTGGACTTGGCCGGAGCTCATGTGTAAAGCTCGGCAGGACGTTCGACCGTACCTCGGCAGGGAGACCAAGCTTCCTAAGCCGAGTAGGAGTCAGGCGAAGGAACTTGGCCGGGGTTCGAGTGTAAGGCTCGGCAGGACGTTCGAACTTACCTCGGCAGGGAGACAAAGCTTCCTAAGCCTAGCAGGAGAGTCAGGCTTGGGGACTTCGTCGGAGGTCGAGTGTAAAGCTCTGCAGGACGTTCGACCTTACCTCGGCAGGGAGACCAAGCTTCCTAAGCCTAATAGGATAGTCAGGCGAGGGGACTTGGCCAGAGTTCGAGTGTAAGTATTGGCAAGATGTTTGACCTCACCTCGGCAGGGATACCAAGCTTCCTAAGCCGTGTAGGAGTCAGGCGAAGGGGCTTGGCCGGGGTTCGAGTGTAAGGCTCGGCAGGACGTTCGACCTTACCTCGGCAGGGAGACCAAGCTTCCTAAGCCAAATAGGAAAGTCAGGCGGAGGGACTTTGCCCGAATTCGAGTGTAAGGCTCGGCAGACTGTTCGACCTTACCTCGGCAGGGAGACCAAGCTTCCTAAGCCGAGTAGGAGTCAGGAGAAGGGACTTGGCCGGAGTTCGAGTATAAGGCTCGGCAGGCCATTCGACCTTACCTCGGCAGGGACACCAAGCTTCCTAAGCCTAGTAGGAGAGTCAGGCGAAGGGACTTGGGTGGAGTTCGAGTGTAAGGCTCGGCAGGATGTTTGACCTTTCCTGGGTATGGAGACCAAGCTTCCTAAGCCTAGTAGGAGAGTCAGGCAAGGGGACTTGGCCGGAGATCATGTGTAAGGCTCGGCAGGACGTTCGACCTTACCTCGGCAGGGAGACCAAGCTTCTTAAGCCGAGTAAGAGTCAGGCGAAGGGACTTAGCCGGGGTTCTAGTGTAAGGCTCGGCAGGACGTTCGAACTTACCTCGGCAGGGAGACTGAGCTTCCTAAGCCTAGTAGGAGAGTCAGGCGAGGGGACTTGGCCGGGGTTCGGGTGTAAGGCTCGGCAGGACGTTCGACCTTACCTCGGCAGGGAGACCAAGCTTCCTAAGCCGAGTAGGAGTCAGGCGAAGGGACTTGGCCGGGGTTCTAGTGTAAGGCTCGGCAGGACTTTCGGCCTAACCTTGGCAGGGAGACCAAGCTTCCTAAGCCTAGTAGGAGAGTCAGCCGAAGGGACTTGGCCAGAGTTCGAGTGTAAGGCTCGGCTGGACGTTTGAACTTACCTCAGCAGGGAGACCAAGCTTCCTAAGCCTAGTAGGAGAGTGAGGCAAAAGGACTGGCCCGGAGCACATGTGTAAGGCTCGGCCGGACGTTCGACCTTACCTCGGCAGGGAGACCAAGCCTCTTAAGCCTACTAGGAGTCACGCGAAGGGACTTGGCCCAAGTTCGAGTGTAAGGCTCGGCAGAACGTTCGACCTTACCTCGGCAGGGAGACTGTGCTTCCTAAGCCTAATAGGAGAATCAGGCGAGGGGACTTGGACGGAGTTCAAATGTAAGGCTCGGCAGGATGTTCGACCTTACCTCGGCAGTGAGACAAAGCTTCCTAAGCCTAGCAGGAGAGTCAGGCGAGGGGACTTGGCCGGAGTTCGAGTGTAAGGCTCGGCAGGACGTTCGGCCTTACCTCGGCAAGGAGACCAAGCTTCCTAAGCCTAGTAGGAGAGTCAGGTGAAGGAACTTGGCCGGGGTTCGAGTGTAAAGCTCGGCAGGACATTCGACCTTACCTCGGCAGGGAGACCAAGCTTCCTAAGCCTAGTAGAAGAGTCAGGCAAGTGGACTTGGCCGGAGCTCATGTGTAAGGCTCGGCAGAACGTTCGACCTTACCTCGGCAGGGAGACCAAGCTTCCTAAGCCTAATAGGATAGTCAGGCTCGGGGACTTGGCCAGAGTTCGAGTGTTAGTCTTGGCAAGATGTTTGACCTCACCTCGGCAGGGATACCAAGCTTCCTAAGCCTAGTAGGAGTATCAGGCAAAAGAACTTGGTCGGAGCTCATGTGTAAGGCTCGGCCGGACGTTCGACCTTACCTCAGCAGGGAGACCAAGCTTCCTAAGCCGAGTAGGAATCACGCGAAGGGACTTGGCCCGAGTTCGAGTGTAAGGCTCGGCAGGACGTTCGGCCTTACCTCGGCAGGGAGACCAAGCTTCCTAAGCCTAGTAGGAGAGTCAGGCGAAGGGACTTGGCCCGAGTTCGAGTGTAAGGCTCGGCCGGACGTTTGACCTTACCTCAGCAGGGAGACCAAGCTTCCTAAGCCGAGTAGGAGTCACACGAAGGCACTTGGCCCGAGTTCGAGTGTAAGGCTCGGCAGAACGTTCGACCTTACCTCGGCAGGGAGACTGAGCTTCCTAAGACGAGCAGGAGAGTCAGGCGAGGGGACTTGTCCAGGGTCCGAGTGTAAGGCTCGGCAGGACATACTAGCTTACCTCGGCAGGGAGAACAAGCTTCCTAAGCCTAGTAGTAGTCACGCGAAGGGACTTGGCCCGAGTTCGAGTGTAAGGCTCGGCAGGATGTTCGGCCTTACCTCGGCAGGGAGACCAAGCTTCCTAAGCCTAGTAGGAGAGTCAGGCGAGGGGACTTGGCCGGGGTTCGGGTGTAAGGCTCGGCAGGACGTTTGACCTTACCTCGGCAGTGAGACCAAGCTTCCTAAGCCTAGTAGGATAGTCAGGCAAGGGGACTTGGCCGAAGTTTGAGTGTAAAGCTTGGCAGGACGTTCGACCTTACCTCGGCAGGGAGACCAAGCTTCCTAAGCCGAGAAGGAGTCAGGCGAAGGGACTTGGCCGGGGTTCGAGTGTAAGGCTCGGCAGGACGTTCGGCCTTACCTCGGCAGGGAGACCAAGCTTCCTAAGCCTAGTAGGAGAGTCAGCCGAAGGGACTTGGCCAGAGTTCGAGTGTAAGGCTCAGCCGGACGTTCGACCTTACCTCGGCAGGGAGACCAAGACTCTTAAGCCTACTAGGAGTCACGCGAAGGGACTTGGCCCAAGTTCGAGTGTAAGGCTCGGCAGAACGTTCGACCTTACCTCGGCAGCGAGAGTGAGCTTCCTAAGCCTAGTAGGAGAATCAGGCGAGGGGACTTAGACGGAGTTCAAATGTAAGGCTCAGCAGGATGTTCGACCTTACCTCGGCAGCGAGACAAAGCTTCCTAAGCCTAGAAGGAGAGTCAGGCGAGGGGACTTGGCCGGAGTTCGAGTGTAAGGCTCGGCAGGACGTTCGGCCTTTACCTCGGCAAGGAGACCAAGCTTCCTAAGCCTAGTAGGAGAGTCAGGCGAAGGAACTTGGCCGGGGTTCGAGTGTAAGGCTCGGCAGGATGTTCGACCTTACCTCGGCAGGGAGACCAAGCTTCCTAAGCCTAGTAGGAGAGTCAGGCAAGTGGACTTGGCCGAAGCTCATGTGTAAGGCTCGGCAGGACGTTCGACCTTACCTCGGCAGGGAGACCAAGCTTCCTAAGCCGAGTAGGAGTCAGGCGAAGGGACTTGGCCGGGGTTCGAGGGTAAGGCTCGGCAGGACGTTCGGCCTTACCTCGGCAGGGACACAAAGCTTCCTATGCCGAGAAGGAGTCAGGCAAAGGGACTTGGCCGGGGTTCGAGTGTAAGGCTCGGCAGGAAATTTGACCTTACCTTGGCAGGGAGACCAAGCTTCCTAAGCCTAGTAGGAGAGTCAGGCAAGTGGACTTGGCCGGAGCTCATGTGTAAAGCTCGGCAGGACGTTCGACCGTACCTCGGCAGGGAGACCAAGCTTCCTAAGCCGAGTAGCAGTCAGGCGAAGGAACTTGGCTGGGGTTCGAGTGTAAGGCTCGGCAGGACGTTCGAACTTACCTCGGCAGGGAGACAAAGCTTCCTAAGCCTAGTAGGAAAGTCAGGCGAGGGGACTAGTCCAGAGTTCGAGTGTAAGGCTCGGCAGGAAGTTTGACCTTACCTCGGTATGGAGACCAAGCTTCCGAAGCCTAATATGATAGTCAGGTGAGGGGACTTGGCCGGAGTTCAAGTGTAAGTCTTGGAAAGACGTTTGACCTTACCTTGGCCGGGAGACCAAGCTTCCTAAGCCTAGTAGGATAGTCAGGCAAGGGGACTTGGCCGGAGCTCATGTGTAAGGCTCGGCAGGACGTTCGACCTTACCGCGGAAGGGAGACCAAGGTTCCTAATCCTAGTAGGAGAGTCAGGCGAGGGGACTTGGCCAGAGTTTGAGTGTAAAGCTTGGCAGGACGTTCGGCCTTACCTCGGCAGGGAGACCAAGCTTCCTAAGCCTAGTAGGAGAGTCAGGCGAAGGGACTTGTCCGGGGTTCGAATGTAGGGCTCGGCAGGACGTTTGACCTTACCTCGGCAGGGAGACCAAGGTTCCTAAGCCTAGTAGGAGAGTCAGGCAAGGGGACTTGGCCAGAGCTCATGTGTAAGGCTCGGCAGGACGTTCGACCTTACCTCGGCAGGAAGACCGAGCTTCCTAAGCCTAATAGGAGTCACGCGAAGGGACTTGGCCAGAGTTCGCGTGTAAGTCTCGGCAGGACGTTTGATCTTACCTCGGCAGGGAGACCAAGCTTCCTAAGCCTAGTAGGAGTAACGCGAAGGGACTTGGCCCGAGTTCGAGTGTAAGGCTCGGCAGACTGTTCGACCTTACCTCGGCAGGGAGACCAAGCTTCCTAACCCTAGTAGGAGAGTCAGGCGAGGGAACTTGGTCGGAGTTTGAGTGTAAAGCTCGGCAGGACGTTCGGCCTTACCTCGGCAGGGAGACCAAGCTTCCAAAGTCTAGTAGGACAGCCAGGGGAGGGGACTTGGCCGCAGTTTTAGTGTAAATCATGGCAGGACGTTCCACCTTACCTCGACAGGGAGAACAAGCTTCCTAAGCCTAGTAGGAGAGTCAGGCAAAGGGACCTGGTCGGAGTTCGAGTGTAAGGCTCGGCAGGACGTTTGACCTTACCTCGGCAGGGAGACCAAGCTTCCTAAGCCGAGTAGGAGTCAGGCGAGGGGACTTGGCCCATGTTCGAGTGTAAGGCTCGGCAGGACGTTTGACCTTACCTCGGCAGGGAGACCAAGCTTCCTAAGCCTAGTAGGAGTCACGCGAAGGGACTTGGCCCAAATTCGAGTGTAAGGCTCAGCAGACTGTTCGACCTTACCTCAACAGGGAGACCAAGCTTCCTAAGCCGAGTAGGAGTCAGGCGAAAGGACTTGGCCGGGGTTCGAGTGTAAGGCTCGGCAGGACGTTCGGCCTTACCTCGCCAGGGAGACCAAGCTTCTTAAGCCGAGTAAGAGTCAGGCGAAGGGACTTAGCCGGGGTTCTAGTGTAAGGCTCGGCAGGACGTTCGAACTTACCTCGGCAGGGAGACTGAGCTTCCTAAGCCTAGTAGGAGAGTCAGGCGAGGGGACTTGGCCGGGGTTCGGGTGTAAGGCTCGGCAGGACGTTCGACCTTACCTCGGCAGGGAGACCAAGCTTCCTAAGCCGAGTAGGAGTCAGGCGAAGGGACTTGGCCGGGGTTCTAGTGTAAGGCTCGGCAGGACTTTCGGCCTAACCTTGGCAGGGAGACCAAGCTTCCTAAGCCTAGTAGGAGAGTCAGCCGAAGGGACTTGGCCAGAGTTCGAGTGTAAGGCTCGGCTGGACGTTTGAACTTACCTCAGCAGGGAGACCAAGCTTCCTAAGCCTAGTAGGAGAGTGAGGCAAAAGGACTGGCCCGGAGCACATGTGTAAGGCTCGGCCGGACGTTCGACCTTACCTCGGCAGGGAGACCAAGCCTCTTAAGCCTACTAGGAGTCACGCGAAGGGACTTGGCCCAAGTTCGAGTGTAAGGCTCGGCAGAACGTTCGACCTTACCTCGGCAGGGAGACTGTGCTTCCTAAGCCTAATAGGAGAATCAGGCGAGGGGACTTGGACGGAGTTCAAATGTAAGGCTCGGCAGGATGTTCGACCTTACCTCGGCAGTGAGACAAAGCTTCCTAAGCCTAGCAGGAGAGTCAGGCGAGGGGACTTGGCCGGAGTTCGAGTGTAAGGCTCGGCAGGACGTTCGGCCTTACCTCGGCAAGGAGACCAAGCTTCCTAAGCCTAGTAGGAGAGTCAGGTGAAGGAACTTGGCCGGGGTTCGAGTGTAAAGCTCGGCAGGACATTCGACCTTACCTCGGCAGGGAGACCAAGCTTCCTAAGCCTAGTAGAAGAGTCAGGCAAGTGGACTTGGCCGGAGCTCATGTGTAAGGCTCGGCAGAACGTTCGACCTTACCTCGGCAGGGAGACCAAGCTTCCTAAGCCTAATAGGATAGTCAGGCTCGGGGACTTGGCCAGAGTTCGAGTGTTAGTCTTGGCAAGATGTTTGACCTCACCTCGGCAGGGATACCAAGCTTCCTAAGCCTAGTAGGAGTATCAGGCAAAAGAACTTGGTCGGAGCTCATGTGTAAGGCTCGGCCGGACGTTCGACCTTACCTCAGCAGGGAGACCAAGCTTCCTAAGCCGAGTAGGAATCACGCGAAGGGACTTGGCCCGAGTTCGAGTGTAAGGCTCGGCAGGACGTTCGGCCTTACCTCGGCAGGGAGACCAAGCTTCCTAAGCCTAGTAGGAGAGTCAGGCGAAGGGACTTGGCCCGAGTTCGAGTGTAAGGCTCGGCCGGACGTTTGACCTTACCTCAGCAGGGAGACCAAGCTTCCTAAGCCGAGTAGGAGTCACACGAAGGCACTTGGCCCGAGTTCGAGTGTAAGGCTCGGCAGAACGTTCGACCTTACCTCGGCAGGGAGACTGAGCTTCCTAAGCCGAGCAGGAGAGTCAGGCGAGGGGACTTGTCCAGGGTCCGAGTGTAAGGCTCGGCAGGACATACTAGCTTACCTCGGCAGGGAGAACAAGCTTCCTAAGCCTAGTAGTAGTCACGCGAAGGGACTTGGCCCGAGTTCGAGTGTAAGGCTCGGCAGGATGTTCGGCCTTACCTCGGCAGGGAGACCAAGCTTCCTAAGCCTAGTAGGAGAGTCAGGCGAGGGGACTTGGCCGGGGTTCGGGTGTAAGGCTCGGCAGGACGTTTGACCTTACCTCGGCAGTGAGACCAAGCTTCCTAAGCCTAGTAGGATAGTCAGGCAAGGGGACTTGGCCGAAGTTTGAGTGTAAAGCTTGGCAGGACGTTCGACCTTACCTCGGCAGGGAGACCAAGCTTCCTAAGCCGAGAAGGAGTCAGGCGAAGGGACTTGGCCGGGGTTCGAGTGTAAGGCTCGGCAGGACGTTCGGCCTTACCTCGGCAGGGAGACCAAGCTTCCTAAGCCTAGTAGGAGAGTCAGCCGAAGGGACTTGGCCAGAGTTCGAGTGTAAGGCTCAGCCGGACGTTCGACCTTACCTCGGCAGGGAGACCAAGACTCTTAAGCCTACTAGGAGTCACGCGAAGGGACTTGGCCCAAGTTCGAGTGTAAGGCTCGGCAGAACGTTCGACCTTACCTCGGCAGCGAGAGTGAGCTTCCTAAGCCTAGTAGGAGAATCAGGCGAGGGGACTTAGACGGAGTTCAAATGTAAGGCTCAGCAGGATGTTCGACCTTACCTCGGCAGCGAGACAAAGCTTCCTAAGCCTAGAAGGAGAGTCAGGCGAGGGGACTTGGCCGGAGTTCGAGTGTAAGGCTCGGCAGGACGTTCGGCCTTTACCTCGGCAAGGAGACCAAGCTTCCTAAGCCTAGTAGGAGAGTCAGGCGAAGGAACTTGGCCGGGGTTCGAGTGTAAGGCTCGGCAGGATGTTCGACCTTACCTCGGCAGGGAGACCAAGCTTCCTAAGCCTAGTAGGAGAGTCAGGCAAGTGGACTTGGCCGAAGCTCATGTGTAAGGCTCGGCAGCACGTTCGACCCTACCTCGGCAGGGAGACCAAGCTTCCTAAGCCGAGTAGGAGTCAGGCGAAGGGACTTGGCCGGGGTTCGAGGGTAAGGCTCGGCAGGACGTTCGGCCTTACCTCGGCAGGGACACCAAGCTTCCTATGCCGAGAAGGAGTCAGGCAAAGGGACTTGGCCGGGGTTCGAGTGTAAGGCTCGGCAGGAAATTTGACCTTACCTCGGCAGGGAGACCAAGCTTCCTAAGCCTAGTAGGAGAGTCAGGCAAGTGGACTTGGCCGGAGCTCATGTGTAAAGCTCGGCAGGACGTTCGACCGTACCTCGGCAGGGAGACCAAGCTTCCTAAGCCGAGTAGCAGTCAGGCGAAGGAACTTGGCTGGGGTTCGAGTGTAAGGCTCGGCAGGACGTTCGAACTTACCTCGGCAGGGAGACAAAGCTTCCTAAGCCTAGTAGGAAAGTCAGGCGAGGGGACTAGTCCAGAGTTCGAGTGTAAGGCTCGGCAGGAAGTTTGACCTTACCTCGGTATGGAGACCAAGCTTCCGACGCCTAATATGATAGTCAGGTGAGGGGACTTGGCCGGAGTTCAAGTGTAAGTCTTGGAAAGACGTTTGACCTTACCTTGGCCGGGAGACCAAGCTTCCTAAGCCTAGTAGGATAGTCAGGCAAGGGGACTTGGCCGGAGCTCATGTGTAAGGCTCGGCAGGACGTTCGACCTTACCGCGGAAGGGAGACCAAGGTTCCTAATCCTAGTAGGAGAGTCAGGCGAGGGGACTTGGCCAGAGTTTGAGTGTAAAGCTTGGCAGGACGTTCGGCCTTACCTCGGCAGGGAGACCAAGCTTCCTAAGCCTAGTAGGAGAGTCAGGCGAAGGGACTTGTCCGGGGTTCGAATGTAGGGCTCGGCAGGACGTTTGACCTTACCTCGGCAGGGAGACCAAGGTTCCTAAGCCTAGTAGGAGAGTCAGGCAAGGGGACTTGGCCAGAGCTCATGTGTAAGGCTCGGCAGGACGTTCGACCTTACCTCGGCAGGAAGACCGAGCTTCCTAAGCCTAATAGGAGTCACGCGAAGGGACTTGGCCAGAGTTCGCGTGTAAGTCTCGGCAGGACGTTTGATCTTACCTCGGCAGGGAGACCAAGCTTCCTAAGCCTAGTAGGAGTAACGCGAAGGGACTTGGCCCGAGTTCGAGTGTAAGGCTCGGCAGACTGTTCGACCTTACCTCGGCAGGGAGACCAAGCTTCCTAACCCTAGTAGGAGAGTCAGGCGAGGGAACTTGGTCGGAGTTTGAGTGTAAAGCTCGGCAGGACGTTCGGCCTTACCTCGGCAGGGAGACCAAGCTTCCAAAGTCTAGTAGGACAGCCAGGGGAGGGGACTTGGCCGCAGTTTTAGTGTAAATCATGGCAGGACGTTCCACCTTACCTCGACAGGGAGAACAAGCTTCCTAAGCCTAGTAGGAGAGTCAGGCAAAGGGACCTGGTCGGAGTTCGAGTGTAAGGCTCGGCAGGACGTTTGACCTTACCTCGGCAGGGAGACCAAGCTTCCTAAGCCGAGTAGGAGTCAGGCGAGGGGACTTGGCCCATGTTCGAGTGTAAGGCTCGGCAGGACGTTTGACCTTACCTCGGCAGGGAGACCAAGCTTCCTAAGCCTAGTAGGAGTCACGCGAAGGGACTTGGCCCAAATTCGAGTGTAAGGCTCAGCAGACTGTTCGACCTTACCTCAACAGGGAGACCAAGCTTCCTAAGCCGAGTAGGAGTCAGGCGAAAGGACTTGGCCGGGGTTCGAGTGTAAGGCTCGGCAGGACGTTCGGCCTTACCTCGCCAGGGAGACCAAGCTTCCTAAGCCTAGTAGGAGAGTCAGGCGAAGGGACTTGCCCAGAGTTCGAGTGTAAGGCTCGGCAGGACGTTTGACCTTACCTCGGCAGGGAGACCAAGCTTCCTAAGCCTAGTAGGATTATCAGGCAAAAGAACATGGCCGGAGCTCATGTGTAAGGCTCGGCCGGACGTTCGACCTTACCTCGGCAGGGAGACCAAGCTTCCTAAGCCGAGTAGGAGTCACGCGAAGGGACTTGGCCGGAGTTCGAGTGTAACGCTCGGCAGGACATTCGACCTTACCTCGGCAGGGAGACCAAGCTTCTTAAGCCGAGTGGGAGTCAGGCGAAGGGACTTAGCAGGGGTTCGAGTGTAAGGCTCGGCAGGACGTTCGAACTTACCTCGGCAGGGAGACCAAGCTTCCTAAGCCTAGTAGGAGGGTCAGGCGAGGGAACTTGACCGGGGTTCGGGTGTAAGGCTCGGCAGGACGTTCGACCTTACCTCGGCAGGGAGACCAAGGTTCCTAAGCCGAGTAGGAGTCAGGCGAAGGGACGTAGCCGGGGTTCGAGTGTAAGGCTCGGCAGGACGTTCGGCCTTACCTCGTCAGGGAGACCAAGCTTCCTAAGCCTAGTAGGAGAGTCAGGCGAAGGAACTTGGCCGGGGTTCGAGGGTAAGGCTCGGCAGGACGTTCGGCCTAAGCTCGGCAGGGAGACCAAGCTTCCTAAGCCTAGTAGGAGAGTCAGCCGAAGGGACTTGGCCAGAGTTCGAGTGTAAGTCTCGGGAGACTGTTCGACCTTACCTCGGCAGGGAGACCAAGCTTCCTAACCCTAGTAGGAGAGTGTGGCAAAAGGACTGGCCCGGAGCACATGTGTAAGGCTCGGCCGGACGTTCGACCTTACCTCGGCAGGGAGACCAAGCCTCTTAAGCCTACTAGGAGTCACGCGAAGGGACTTGGCCCAAGTTCGAGTGTAAGGCTCGGCAGAACGTTCGACCTTACCTCGGCAGGGAGACTGAGCTTCCTAAGCCTAATAGGAGAATCAGGCGAGGGGACTTGGACAGAGTTCAAATGTATGGCTCGGCAGGATGTTCGACCTTACCTTGGCTGCGAGACAAAGCTTCCTAAGCCTAGAAGGAGAGTCAGGCGAGGGGACTTGGCCGGAGTTCGAGTGTAAGGCTCGGCAGGACGTTCGGCCTTACCTCGGCAAGGAGACCAAGCTTCCTAAGCCTAGCAGGAGAGTCAGGCGAAGGGACTTGTCCGGGGTTCGAGTGTAAGGCTCGGCAGGACGTTTGACCTTACCTCGGCAGGGAGACCAAGCTTCCTAAGCCTAGTAGGAGAGTCAGGCAAGTGGACTTGGCCGGAGCGCATGTGTAAGGCTCGGCAGGACGTTCGACCTTACCTCGGCAGGGAGACCAAGCTTCCAAAGCAGAGTAGGAGTCAGGCAAAGGGACTTGGCCGGGGTTCGAGTGTAAGGCTCGGCAGGACGTTCGGCCTTACCTCGGCAGGGAGACCAAGCTTCCTATGCCGAGAAGGAGTCAGGCGAACGGACTTGGCCGGGGTTCGAGTGTAAGGCTCGGCAGGAAGTTTGACCTTACCTCGGCAGGGAGACCAAGCTTCCTAAGCCTAGTAGGAGAGTCAGCCGAAGGGACTTGGCCAGAGTTCGAGTGTAAGGCTCGGCAGGACGTTTGAACTTACCTCGTCAGGGAGACCAAGCTTCCTAAGCCTAGTAGGAGAGTGAGGCAAAAGGACTGGCCCGGAGCACATGTGTAAGGCTCGGCCGGACGTTCGACCTTACCTCGGCAGGGAGACCAAGCCTCTTAAGCCTACTAGGAGTCACGCGAAGGGACTTGGCCCAAGTTCTAGTGTAAGGCTCGGCAGAATGTTCGACCTTACCTCGGCAGGGAGACTGAGCTTCCTAAGCCTAATAGGAGAATCAGGCGAGGGGACTTGGACAGAGTTCAAATATATGGCTGGGCAGGATGTTCGACCTTACCTCGGCAGCGAGACAAAGCTTCCTAAGCCTAGAAGGAAAATCAGGCGAGGGGACTTGGCCGGAGTTCGAGTGTAAGGCTCGGCAGGACGTTCGGCCTTACCTTGGCACGGAGACCAAGCTTCCTAAGCCTAGCAGGAGAGTCAGGCGAAGGAACTTGGCCGGGGTTCGAGTGTAAGGCTCGGCACATGTTCGACCTTACCTCGGCAGGGAGACCAAGCTTCCTAAGCCGAGTAGGAGAGTCAGGCAAGTGGACTTGGCCGGAGCTCATGTGTAAGGCTCGGCAGGACGTTCGACCTTACCTCGGCAGGGAGACCGAGCTTCCTAAGCCGAGTAGGAGTCAGGCAAAGGGACTTGGCCGGGGTTCGAGTGTAAGGCTCGGCAGGACGTTCGGCCTTACCTCGGCAGGGAGACCAAGCTTCCTATGCCGAGAAGGAGTCAGGCGAAGGGACTTGGCCGGGGTTCGAGTGTAAGGCTCGGCAGAAAGTTTGACCTCACCTCGGCAGGGAGACCAAGCTTCCTAAGCCTAGTAGGAGAGTCAGGCAAGTGGACTTGGCCGGAGCTCATGTGTAAAGCTCGGCAGGACGTTCGACCTTACCTCGGCAGGGAGACCAAGCTTCCTAAGCCGAGTAGGAGTCAGGCGAAGGGACTTGGCCGGGGTTCGAGTGTAAGGCTCGGCAGGACGTTCGGCCTTACCTCGGCAGGGAGACCAAGCTTCCTAAGCCGAGTAGGAGAGTCAGGCAAGTGGACTTGGCCGGAGCTCATCTGTAAGGCTCGGTAGGGCGTTCGACCTTACCTCGGCAGGGAGACCAAGCTTCCTAAGCCTAGTAGGAGTCTGGCGAGGGGACTTGGCCGAAGTTTGAGTGTAAAGCTCGGCAGGACGTTTGACCTTACCTCGGCAGGGAGACCAAGCTTCCTAAGCCTAATAGGAGTATCAGGCAAAAGAACTTGGCCTAAGCTCATGTGTAAGGCTCGGCCGGACGTTCGACCTTACCTCGGCAGGGAGACCAAGCTTCCTAAGCCTAGCAGGAGAGTCAGGCGAGGGGACTTGTCCAGGGTCCGAGTGTAAGGCTCGGCAGGACATACGAACTTAACTCGGTAGGGAGACCAAGCTTCCTTAGCCTAGTAGCAGTCACGCGAAGGGACTTGGCCCGTGTTCGAGTGTAAGGCTCGGCAGGACGTTCGGCCTTACCTCGGCAGGGAGACCAAGCTTCCTAAGCCTAGTAGCAGAGTCAGGCGAAGGGACTTGGCCAGAGTTCGAGTGTGAGGTTCGGCAGGACGTTTGACCTTACCTCGGAAGGGAGACCAAGCTTCCTAAGCCTAGTAAGAGTATCAGGCAAAAGAATCTGGCCGGAGCTCATGTGTAAGGCTCGGCCGGACGTTCGACCTTACCTCAGCAGGGAGACCAAGCTTGATAAGCCGAGTAGGAGTCACGCGAAGGGACTTGGCCCGAGTTCGAGTATAAGGCTCGGCAGAACGTTCGACCTTACCTCGGCAGGGAGACTGAGCTTCCTAAGCCTAGTAGGAGAGTCAGGCGAAGGGACTTGGCCGGGGTTCGAGTGTAAGGCTCGGCAGAAACTTTGACCTCACCTCGGCAGGGAGACCAAGCTTCCTAAGCCTAATAGGAGAGTCAGGCAAGTGGACTTGGCCGGAGATCATGTGTAAAGCTCGGCAGGACGTTCGACCTTACCTCGGCAGGGAGACCAAGCTTCCTAAGCCGAGTAGGAGTCAGGCGAAGGGACTTGGCCGGGGTTCGAGTGTAAGGCTCGGCAGGACGTTCGGCCTTACCTCGGCAAGGAGACCAAGCTTCCTAAGCCTAGTAGGAGAGTCAGGCGAAAGAACTTGGCCGGGGTTCGAGTGTAAGGCTCGGCAGGACGTTCGACCTTACCTCGGCAGGGAGACCAAGCTTCCTAAGCCTAGTAGGAGAGTCAGGCAAGTGGACTTGGCCGGAGCTCATGTGTAAGGCTCGGTAGGGCGTTCGACCTTACCTCGGCAGGGAGACCAAGCTTCCTAAGCCTAGTAGGAGTCTGGCGAGGGGACTTGGCCGAAGTTTGAGTGTAAAGCTCGGCAGGACGTTTGACCTTACCTCGGCAGGGAGACCAAGCTTCCTAAGCCTAATAGGAGTATCAGGCAAAAGAACTTGGCCGGAGCTCATGTGTAAGGCTCGGCCGGACGTTCGACCTTACCTCGGCAGGGAGACCAAGCTTCCTAAGCCTAGTAGTAGTCACGCGAAGGGACTTGGCCCGAGTTGGAGTGTAAGGCTCGGCAGAACGTTCGACCTTACCTCGGCAGGGAGAACAAGCTTCCTAAGCCGAGTAGGAGTCACGCGAAGGGACTTGGCCCGAGTTCTGGTATAAGGCTCGGCAGAACGTTCGACCTTACCTCGGCAGGGAGACTGAGCTTCCTAAGTCAAGCAGGAGAGTCAGGCGAGGGGCCTTGTCCAGGGTCCGAGTGTAAGGCTCGGCAGGACATACGAACTTACCTCGGCAGGGAGACCAAGCTTCCTAAGCCTAGTAGGAAAGTCAGGCGAGGGGACTTGGCCAGAGTTCGAGTGTAAGTATTGGCAAGATGTTTGACCTCACCTCGGCAGGGATACCAAGCTTCCTAAGCCGTGTAGGAGTCAGGCGAGGGGACTTGTCCAGGGTCCGAGTGTAAGGCTCGGCCGGACGTTCGACCTTACCTCAGCAGGGAGACCAAGCTTCCTAAGCCTACTAGGAGTCACGCGAAGGGACTTGGCCCGAGTTTGAGTGTAAGGCTCGGCAGGCCGTTCGACCTTACCTCGGCAGGGAGACCAAGCTTCCTAAGCCTAGTAGGAGAGTCAGGCGAGGGGACTTGGACGGAGTTCGAATGTAAGGCTCGGCAAAATGTTCGACCTTACCTCCTCAGGGAGACAAAGCTTCCTAAGCCTAGTAGGAGAGTCAGGCGAAGGAACTTGGCCGGGGTTCGAGTGTAAGGCTCGGCAGGACCTTCGGCCTTACCTCGGCAGGGAGACCAAATTTCTTAAGCCTAGTAGGAGAGTCAGGCGAGGGGACTTGTCCAGGGTCCGAGTGTAAGGCTCGGCAGGACATACGAACTTACCTCGGCAGGGAGACCAAGCTTCCTAAGCCTAGTAGGTAAGTCAGGCGAGGGGACTTCGTCGGAGGTCGAGTGTAAAGCTCGGCCGGACGTTCGACCTTACCTCGGCAGGGAGACCAAGCTTCCTAAGCCTAATAGGATAGTCAGGTGAGGGGACTTGGCCAGAGTTCGAGTGTAAGTATTGGCAAGATGTTTGACCTCACCTCGGCAGGGATACCAAGCTTCCTAAGCCGTGTAGGAGTCAGGCGAGGGGACTTGTCCAGGGTCCGAGTGTAAGGCTCGGCCGGACGTTCGACCTTACCTCAGCAGGGAGACCAAGCTTCCTAAGCCGTGTAGGAGTCAGGCGAGGGGACTTGGCCGGGGTTCGAGTGTAAGGCTCGGCAGGACGTTTGACCTTACCTCGGCAGGGAGACCAAGCTTCCTAAGCCTAGTAGGAGAGTCAGGCGAAGGGACTTGGCCGGAGCTCATGTGTAAGGCTCGGCCAGACGTTCGACCTTACCTCGGCAGGGAGACCAAGCTTCTTAAGCCTACTAGGAGTCACGCGAAGGGACTTGGCCCGAGTTCGAGTGTAAGGCTCGGCAGAACGTTCGACTTTACCTCGGCAGGGAGACCAAGTTTCCTAAGCCTAGTAGGAGAGTCAGGCGAGGGGACTTGGACGGAGTTCGAATGTAAGGCTCGGCAAAATGTTCGACCTTACCTCGGCAGGGAGACAAAGCTTCCTAAGCCTAGTAGGAGAGTCAGGCGAAGGAACTTGGCCGTGGTTCGAGTGTAAGGCTCGGCAGGACCTTCGGCCTTACCTCGGCAGGGAGACCAAATTTCTTAAGCCTAGTAGGAGAGTCAGGCGAAAGAACTTGGCCGGGGTTCGAGTGTAAGGCTCGGCAGGACGTTCGACCTTACCTCGGCAGGGAGACCAAGCTTCCTAAGCCTAGCAGGAGAGTTAGGCGAGGGGACTTGTCCAGGGTCCGAGTGTAAGGCTCGGCAGGACATACGAACTTACCTCGGCAGGGAGACCAAGCTTCCTAATCCTAGTAGTACTCACGCGAAAGGACTTGGCCCGAGTTCGAGTGTAAGGCTCGGCAGAATGTTCGGCCTTACCCCGGCAGGGAGACCAAGCTTCCTAAGCCTAGTAGGAGAGTCAGGCGAAGGGACTTGGCCAGAGTTCGAGTGTAAGACTCGGCAGGACGTTTGACCTTACCTCGGCAGGGAGACCAAGCTTCCTAAGCCTAGTAGGAGTATCAGGCAAAAGAACTTGGCCGGAGCTCATGTGTAAGGCTCGGCCGGACGTTCGACCTTACCTCCACAGGGAGACCAAGCTTCCTAAGCCGAGTAGGAGTCACGCGAAGGGACTTGGCCAGAGTTCGAGTGAAAGGCTCGGCAGAATGTTCGAAATTACCTCGGCAGGGAGACTGAGCTTCCTAAGCCTAGCAGGAGAGTCAGGCGAGGGGACTTGTCCAGGGTCCGAGTGTAAGGCTCGGCAGGACATACGAACTTACCTCGGCAGGGAGACCAAGCTTCCTAAGCCTAGTAGGAGAGTCAGGCGAGGGGACTTGGTCAGAGTTCGAGTGTAAGGCTCGGCAGAACGTTCGACCTTACCTCGGCAGGGAGACTCAGCTTCCTAAGCCTAGCAGGAGAGTCAGGCGAGGGGACTTGGCCGGGGTTCGAGTGTAAGGCTCGGCACATGTTCGACCTTACCTCGGCAGGGAGACCAAGCTTCCTAAGCCGAGTAGGAGAGTCAGGCATGTGGACTTGGCCGGAGCTCATGTGTAAGGCTCGGCAGGACGTTCGACCTTACCTCGGCAGGGAGACCGAGCTTCCTAAGCCGAGTAGGAGTCAGGCAAAGGGACTTGGCCGGGGTTCGAGTGTAAGGCTCGGCAGGACGTTCGGCCTTACCTCGGCAGGGAGACCAAGCTTCCTATGCCTAGTAGGAGAGTCAGGCGAAGGGACTTGGCCGGGGTTCGAGTGTAAGGCTCGGCAGAAACTTTGACCTCACCTCGGCAGGGAGACCAAGCTTCCTAAGCCTAATAGGAGAGTCAGGCAAGTGGACTTGGCCGGAGATCATGTGTAAAGCTCGGCAGGACGTTCGACCTTACCTCGGCAGGGAGACCAAGCTTCCTAAGCCGAGTAGGAGTCAGGCGAAGGGACTTGGCCGGGGTTCGAGTGTAAGGCTCGGCAGGACGTTCGGCCTTACCTCGGCAAGGAGACCAAGCTTCCTAAGCCTAGTAGGAGAGTCAGGCGAAAGAACTTGGCCGGGGTTCGAGTGTAAGGCTCGGCAGGACGTTCGACCTTACCTCGGCAGGGAGACCAAGCTTCCTAAGCCTAGTAGGAGAGTCAGGCAAGTGGACTTGGCCGGAGCTCATGTGTAAGGCTCGGTAGGGCGTTCGACCTTACCTCGGCAGGGAGACCAAGCTTCCTAAGCCTAGTAGGAGTCTGGCGAGGGGACTTGGCCGAAGTTTGAGTGTAAAGCTCGGCAGGACGTTTGACCTTACCTCGGCAGGGAGACCAAGCTTCCTAAGCCTAATAGGAGTATCAGGCAAAAGAACTTGGCCGGAGCTCATGTGAAAGGCTCGGCCGGACGTTCGACCTTACCTCGGCAGGGAGACCAAGCTTCCTAAGCCTAGTAGGAAAGTCAGGCGAGGGGACTTGGCCAGAGTTCGAGTGTAAGTATTGGCAAGATGTTTGACCTCACCTCGGCAGGGATACCAAGCTTCCTAAGCCGTGTAGGAGTCAGGCGAGGGGACTTGTCCAGGGTCCGAGTGTAAGGCTCGGCCGGACGTTCGACCTTACCTCAGCAGGGAGACCAAGCTTCCTAAGCCTACTAGGAGTCACGCGAAGGGACTTGGCCCGAGTTTGAGTGTAAGGCTCGGCAGGCCGTTCGACCTTACCTCGGCAGGGAGACCAAGCTTCCTAAGCCTAGTAGGAGAGTCAGGCGAGGGGACTTGGACGGAGTTCGAATGTAAGGCTCGGCAAAATGTTCGACCTTACCTCCTCAGGGAGACAAAGCTTCCTAAGCCTAGTAGGAGAGTCAGGCGAAGGAACTTGGCCGGGGTTCGAGTGTAAGGCTCGGCAGGACCTTCGGCCTTACCTCGGCAGGGAGACCAAATTTCTTAAGCCTAGTAGGAGAGTCAGGCGAGGGGACTTGTCCAGGGTCCGAGTGTAAGGCTCGGCAGGACATACGAACTTACCTCGGCAGGGAGACCAAGCTTCCTAAGCCTAGTAGGATAGTCAGGCGAGGGGACTTGGCCGGGGTTCGAGTGTAAGGCTCGGCAGGACGTTTGACCTTACCTCGGCAGGGAGACCCAGCTTCCTAAGCCTAGTAGGAGAGTCAGGCGAGGGGACTTGGACGGAGTTCGAATGTAAGGCTCGGCAAAATGTTCGACCTTACCTCGGCAGGGAGACAAAGCTTCCTAAGCCTAGTAGGAGAGTCAGGCGAAGGAACTTGGCCGGGCTTCGAGTGTAAGGCTCGGCAGGACCTTCGGCCTTACCTCGGCAGGGAGACCAAGTTTCTTAAGCCTAGTAGGAGAGTCAGGCGAAAGAACTTGGCCGGGGTTCGAGTGTAAGGCTCGGCAGGACGTTCGACCTTACCTCGGCAGGGAGACCAAGCTTCCTAAGCCTAGTAGGAGAGTCAGGCAAGGGGAATTGGCCGGAGCTCATGTTTAAGGCTCGGCAGGTCGTTCGACCTTACCTCGGCGGGAATACCAAGCTTCCTAAGCCGAGTAGGAGTCAGGCGAAGGGACTTGGCTGGGGTTCGAGTGTAAGGCTCGGCAGGACATACGAACTTACCTCGGCAGGGAGACCAAGCTTCCTAAGCCTAGTAGTAGTCACGCAAAGGGACTTGGCCCGAGTTCGAGTGTAAGGCTCGGCCGGACGTTCGACCTTACCTCAGCAGGGAGACCAAGCTTCCTAAGCCGAGTAGGAGTCACGCGAAGGAACTTGGCCCGAGTTCGAGTGAAAGGCTCGGCAGAATGTTCGAAATTACCTCGGCAGGGAGACTGAGCTTCCTAAGCCTAGTAGGAGAGTCAGGCGAGGGGACTTCGTCGGAGTTCGAGTGTAAGGCTCGGCAGAACGTTCGACCTTACCTCGGCAGGTAAACCAAGCTTCCTAAGCCTAGTAGGAGAGTCAGGCGAAGGGACTTGGCCGGAGCTCATGTGTAAGGCTCGGCCAGACGTTCGACCTTACCTCGGCAGGGAGACCAAGCTTCTTAAGCCTACTAGGAGTCACGCGAAGGGACTTGGCCCGAGTTCGAGTGTAAGGCTCGGCAGAAGGTTCGACCTTACCTCGGCAGGGACACCAAGCTTCCTAAGCCTAGTAGAAGTCACGCGAAGGGACTTGGCCCGAGTTCGAGTGTATGGCTCGGCAGATTGTTCGACATTACCTCGCCAGGGAGACCAAGCTTCCTATGGCGAGTAGGAGTGAGGCGAAGGGACTTGGCCAGAGTTCGAGTGTAAGGCTCGGCAGGACGTTCGACCTTACCTCGGCAAGGAGACCAAGCTTCCTAAGCCTAGTAGAAGAGTCAGGCAGAGGGACATGGCCGGAGTTCGAGTGTAAGGCTCGGCCGGACGTTTGACCTTACCTCAGCAGGGAGACCAAGCTTCCTAAGCCTAATAGGAGTATCAGGCAAAAGAACTTGTCCGGAGCTGATGTGTAAGGGTCGGCCGGACGTTCGACCTTACCTCGGCAGGGAGACCAAGCTTCCTAAGCCGAGTAGGAGTCACACGAAGGGACTTGGCCCGAGTTCGAGTGTAAGGCTCGGCAGGACGTTCGACCTTACCTCGGCAGGGAGACCAAGCTTCTTAAGCCTAGTAGGAGTCAGGCGAGGGGACTTGTCCAGGGTCCGAGTGTAAGGCTCGGCAGGACATACGAACTTACCTCGGCAGGGAGACAAATTTTCCTAAGCCTAGTGGGAGTCAGGCGTAGGGAATTGGCCGGAGTTCTTGTGTAAGGCTCGGCATAACGTTCGACCTTACCGCGAAGGAGAGACCAAGCTTCCTAAGCCGAGTAGGAGTCAGGAGAGGGGACTTGGCTCGAGTGCGAGTGTAAGGCTCGTCAGGATGTTCGACCTTACCTCGGCAGGGAGACAAAGCTTCCTAAGCCTAGTAGGAAAATCAGGCGAAGGAACTTGGCCGGGGTTTGAGTGTAAGGCTCGGCAGGACGTTCGGCCTTACCTCGGCAGGGAGACCAAGCTTCCTAAGCCTAGCAGGAGAGTCAGGCGAAGGAACTTGGCCGGGGTTCGAGTGTAAGGCTCGGCACATGTTCGACCTTACCTCGGCAGGGAGACCAAGCTTCCTAAGCCGAGTAGGAGAGTCAGGCAAGTGGACTTGGCCGGAGCTCATGTGTAAGGCTCGGCAGGACGTTCGACCTTATCTCTGCAGGGAGACCAAGCTTCCTAAGCCGAGTAGGAGTCAGGCGAAAGAACTTGGCCGGGGTTCGAGTGTAAGGCTCGGCAGGACGTTCGGCCTTACCTCGGCAGGGAGACCAAGCTTCCTAAGCCTAGTAGGAGAGTCAGGCGAAAGAACTTGGCCGGGGTTCGAGTGTAAGGCTCGGCAGGACGTTCGACCTTACCTCGGCAGGGAGACCAAGCTTCCTAAGACTAGTAGGAGAGTCAGGCAAGTGGACTTGGCCGGAGCTCATGCGTAAGGCTCGGTAGGGCGTTCGACATTACCTCGGCAGGGAGACCAAGCTTCCTAAGCCTAGTAGGAGTCTGGCGAGGGGACTTGGCCGAAGTTTGAGTGTAAAGCTCGGCAGGACCTTCGGCCTTACCTCGGCAGGGAGACCAAGCTTCCTAAGCCTAATAGGATAGTCAGGCTCGGGGACTTGGCCAGAGTTCGAGTGTAAGTCTGGGCAAGATGTTTGACCTCACCTCGGCAGGGAGACCAAGCTTCCTAAGCCTAGTAGGAGTATCAGGCAAAAGAACTTGGCCGGAGCTCATGTGTAAGGCTCGGCCGGACGTTCGACCTTACCTCAGCAGGGAGACCAAGCTTCCTAAGCCGAGTAGGAGTCACGCGAAGGGACTTGGCCCGAGTTCGAGTGTAAGGCTCGGCAGAACGTTCGACCTTACCTCGGCAGGGAGACTGAGCTTCCTAAGCCTAGCAGAAGAGTCAGGCGAGGGGACTTGTCCAGGGTCCGAGTGTAAGGCTCGGCAGGACATACGAACTTAACTCGGTAGGGAGACCAAGCTTCCTAAGCCTAGTAGTAGTCACGCGAAGGGACTTGGCCCGTGTTCGAGTGTAAGGCTCGGCAGGACGTTCGGCCTTACCTCAGCAGGGAGACCAAGCTTCCTAAGCCGAGTAGGAGTCACGCGAAGGGACTTGGCCCGAGTTCGAGTGAAAGGCTCGGCAGAATGTTCGAAATTACCTCGGCAGGGAGACTGAGCTTCCTAAGCCTAGCAGGAGAGTCAGGCGAGGGGACTTGTCCAGGGTCCGAGTGTAAGGCTCGGCAGGACATACAAACTTAACCCGGCAGGGAGACCAAGCTTCCTAAGCCTAGTAGGAGAGTCAGGCGAGGGGACTTCGTCGGAGTTCGAGTGTAAGGCTCGGCAGAACGTTCGACCTTACCTCGGCAGGGAGACTCAGATTCCTAAGCCTAGCAGGAGAGTCAGGCGAGGGGACTTGTCCAGGGTCTGAGTGTAAGGCTCGGCAGGACATACGAACTTACCTCGGCAGGGAGACCAAGCTTCCTAAGCCTAGTAGGATAGTCAGGCGAGGGGACTTGGCCCGCATTTGAGTGTAAGGCTCGGCAGACTGTTCAACCTTACCTTGGAAGGGAGACCAAGCTTCCTAAGCCGAGTAGCAGTCAGGCGAGGGGACTTGGCCGGGGTTCGAGTGTAAGGCTCGGCAGGACGTTTGACCTTACCTCGGCAGGGAGACCAAGCTTCCTAAGCCTAGTAGGAGAGTCAGGCGAAGGAACTTGGCCGGGGTTCGAGTGTAAGGCTCTGCAGGACCTTCGGCCTTACCTCGGCAGGGAGACCAAGTTTCTTAAGCCTAGTAGGAGAGACAGGCGAAGGAACTTGGCCGGGGTTCGAGTGTAAGGCTCGGCAGGACGTTCGACCTTACCTCGGCAGGGAGACCAAGCTTCCTAAGCCTAGTAGGAGAGTCAGGCAAGGGGAATTGGCCGGAGCTCATGTTTAAGGCTCGGCAGGTCGTTCGACCTTACCTCGGCAGGGAGACCAAGCTTCCTAAGCCGAGTAGGAGTCACGCGAAGGGACTTGGCCCGAGTTCGAGTGTAAGGCTCGGCAGAACGTTCGACCTTACCTCGGCAGGGAGACTGAGCTTCCTAAGCCTAGCAGGAGAGTCAGGCAAGGGGACTTGTCCAGGGTCCGAGTGTAAGGCTCGGCAGGACATACGAACTTACCTCGGCAGGGAGACCAAGCTTCCTAAGCCTAGGAGTAGTCACGTGAAGGGACTTGGCCCGAGTTCGAGTGTAAGGCTCGGCAGGACGTTCGGCCTTACCTCGGCAGGGAGACCAAGCTTCCTAAGCCTAGTAGGAGAGTCAGGCGAAGGGACTTGGCCAGAGTTCGAGTGTAAGGCTCGGCAGGACGTTTGACCTTACCTCGGCAGGGAGACCAAGCTTCCTAAGCCTAGTAGGAGTATCAGGCAAAAGAACTTGGCCGGAGCTCATGTGTAAGGCTCGGCCGGACGTTCGACCTTACCTCAGCAGGGAGACCAAGTTTCTTAAGCCTAGTAGGAGAGTCAGGCGAAGGAACTTGGCCGGGGTTCGAGTGTAAGGCTCGGCAGGACGTTCGACCTTACCTCGGCAGGGAGACCAAGCTTCCTAAGCCTAGTAGGAGAGTCAGGCAAGGGGAATTGGCCGGAGCTCATGTTTAAGGCTCGGCAGGTCATTCGACATTACCTCGGCAGGGAGACCAAGCTTCCTAAGCCGAGTAGGAGTCAGGCGAAGGGACTTGGCTGGGGTTCAAGTGTAAGGCTCGGCAGGACGTTCGGCCTTACCTCGGCAGGGAGACCAAGCTTCCTAAGCCTAGTAGGAGTCACGCGAAGGGACTTGGCCCGAGTTCGAGTGTAAGGCTCGGCAGACTGTTCGACCTTACCTCGGCAGGGAGACCAAGCTTCCTAACCCTTGTAGGAGAGTCAGGCGAGGGAACTTGGTCGGAGTTCGAGTGTAAAGCTCGGCAGGACGTTCGACCTTACCTCGGCAGGGAGACCAAGCTTCCAAAGTCTAGTAGGACAGTCAGGGGAGGGGACTTGGCCGCAGTTTTAGTGTAAATCATGGCAGGACGTTCCACCTTACCTCGACAGGGAGAACAAGCTTCCTAAGCCTAGTAGGAGAGTCAGGCAAAGGGACCTGGTCGGAGTTCGAGTGTAAGGCTCGGCAGAACTTTTGACCTTACCTCGGCAGGGAGACCAAGCTTCCTAAGCCTAGTAGGAGTCACGCGAAGGGACTTGGCCCGAGTTCGAGTGTAAGGCTCAGCAGACTGTTCGACCTTACCTCAGCAGGGAGACCAAGCTTCCGAAGCCGAGTAGGAATCAGGCGAAAGGACTTGGCCGAGGTTCGAGTGTAAGGCTCGGCAGGACGTTCGGCCTTACCTCGGCAGGGAGACCAAGCTTCCTAAGCCTAGTAGGAGAGTCAGGCGAAGGGACTTGGCCAGAGTTCGAGTGTAAGGCTCGGCAGGACGTTTGACCTTACCTCGGCAGGGAGACCAAGCTTACTAAGCATAGTAGGATTATCAGGCAAAAGAACTTGGCCGGAGCTCATGTGTAAGGCACGGCCGGACGTTCGACCTTAACTCGGCAGGGAGACCAAGCTTCCTAAGCCTAGTAGGAGAGTCAGGCAAGGGGACTTGGCCCGCGTTCAAGTGTAAGGCTCGGCAGAACGTTCGACCTTACCTCGGCAGGGAGACCAAGCTTCCTAAGCCGAGTAGGAGTCACGCGAAGGGATTTGGCCCGAGTTCTAGTGTAATGCTCGGCACGACATTCGACCTTACCTCGGCAGGGAGACCAAGCTTCCTAAGCCTAGTAGGAGAGTCAGGCGAAGGGACTTGGCCGGAGTTCGAGTGTAAGGCTCGGCAGGACGTTCGGCCTTACCTCGGCAAGGAGACCAAGATTCCTAAGCCTAGCAGGAGAGTCAGGCGAAGGAACTTGGCCGGGGTTCGAGTGTAAGGCTCGGCAGGACGTTCGACCTTACCTCGGCAGGGAGACCAAGCTTCCTAAGCCTAGTAGGAGAGTCAGGCAAGTGGACTTGGCCGGAGCTCATGTGTAAGGCTCGGCAGGACGTTCGACCTTACCTCGGCAGGGAGACCAAGCTTCCTAAGCCGAGTAGGAGTCAGGCAAAGGGACTTGGCCGGAGCTCATGTGTAAAGCTCGGCAGGACCTTCGACCTTACCTCAGCAGGGAGACCAAACTTCCTAAGCCGAGTAGGAGTCAGGCGAAGGGACTTGGCCGGGGTTCGAGTGTAAGGCTCGGCAGGACGTTCGGCCTTACCTCGGCAGGGAGACCAAGCTTCCTAAGCCTAGTAGGAGAGTCAGGCGAAGGAACTTGGCCAGGGTTCGAGTGTAAGGCTCGGCAGGACGTTCGACCTTACCTCGGCAGGGAGACCAAGCTTCCTAAGCCTAGTAGGAGTCTGGCGAGGGGACTTGGCCGAAGTTTGAGTGTAAAGCTCGGCAGGACGTTTGACCTTACCTCGGCAGGGAGACCAAGCTTCCTAAGCCTAATAGGAGTATCAGGCAAAAGAACTTGGCCTAAGCTCATGTGTAAGGCTCGGCCGGACGTTCGACCTTACCTCGGCAGGGAGACCAAGCTTCCTAAGCCTAGTAGTAGTCACGTGAATGGACTTGGCCCGAGTTGGAGTGTAAGGCTCGGCAGAACGTTCGACCTTACCTCGGCAGGGAGACCAAGCTTCCTAAGCCTAGCAGGAGAGTCAGGCGAGGGGACTTGTCCAGGGTCCGAGTGTAAGGCTCGGCAGGACATACGAACTTAACTCGGTAGGGAGACCAAGCTTCCTAAGCCTAGTAGCAGTCACGCGAAGGGACTTGGCCCGTGTTCGAGTGTAAGGCTCGGCAGGACGTTCGGCCTTACCTCGGCAGGGAGACCAAGCTTCCTAAGCCTAGTAGCAGAGTCAGGCGAAGGGACTTGGCCAGAGTTCGAGTGTGAGGTTCGGCAGGACGTTTGACCTTACCTCGGCAGGGAGACCAAGCTTCCTAAGCCTAGTAAGAGTATCAGGCAAAAGAATCTGGCCGGAGCTCATGTGTAAGGCTCGGCCGGACGTTCGACCTTACCTCAGCAGGGAGACCAAGCTTGCTAAGCCGAGTAGGAGTCACGTGAAGGGACTTGGCCCGAGTTCGAGTATAAGGCTCGGCAGAACGTTCGACCTTACCTCGGCAGGGAGACTGAGCTTCCTAAGCCTAGCAGGAGAGTCAGGCAAGGGGCCTTGTCCAGGGTCCGAGTGTAAGGCTCGGCAGGACATACGAACTTACCTCGGCAGGGAGACCAAGCTTCCTAAGCCTAGTAGGAAAGTCAGGCGAGGGGACTTCGTCGGAGGTCGAGTGTAAAGCTCGGCCGGACGTTCGACCTTACCTCGGCAGGGAGACCAAGCTTCCTAAGCCTAATAGGAGAGTCAGGTGAGGGGACTTGGCCAGAGTTCGAGTGTAAGTATTGGCAAGATGTTTGACCTCACCTCGGCAGGGATACCAAGCTTCCTAAGCCGTGTAGGAGTCAGGCGAGGGGACTTGTCCAGGGTCCGAGTGTAAGGCTCGGCCGGACGTTCGACCTTACCTCAGCAGGGAGACCAAGCTTCCTAAGCCGTGTGGGAGTCAGGCGAGGGGACTTGGCCGGGGTTCGAGTGTAAGGCTCGGCAGGACGTTTGACCTTACCTCGGCAGGGAGACCAAGCTTCCTAAGCCTAGTAGGAGAGTCAGGCGAAGGGACTTGGCCGGAGCTCATGTGTAAGGCTCGGCCAGACGTTCGACCTTACCTCGGCAGGGAGACCAAGCTTCTTAAGCCTACTAGGAGTCACGCGAAGGGACTTGGCCCGAGTTCGAGTGTAAGGCTCGGCAGAACGTTCGACTTTACCTCGGCAGGGAGACCAAGTTTCCTAAGCCTAGTAGGAGAGTCAGGCGAGGGGACTTGGACGGAGTTCGAATGTAAGGCTCGGCAAAATGTTCGACCTTACCTCGGCAGGGAGACAAAGCTTCCTAAGCCTAGTAGGAGAGTCAGGCGAAGGAACTTGGCCGGGGTTCGAGTGTAAGGCTCGGCAGGACCTTCGGCCTTACCTCGGCAGGGAGACCAAGTTTCTTAAGCCTAGTAGGAGAGTCAGGCGAAAGAACTTGGCCGGGGTTCGAGTGTAAGGCTCGGCAGGACGTTCGACCTTACCTCGGCAGGGAGACCAAGCTTCCTAAGCCTAGCAGGAGAGTTAGGCGAGGGGACTTGTCCAGGGTCCGAGTGTAAGGCTCGGCAGGACATACGAATTTACCTCGGCAGGGAGACCAAGCTTCCTAAGCCTAGTAGTACTCACGCGAAAGGACTTGGCCCGAGTTCGAGTGTAAGGCTCGGCAGAATGTTCGGCCTTACCCCGGCAGGGAGACCAAGCTTCCTAAGCCTAGTAGGAGAGTCAGGCGAAGGGACTTGGCCAGAGTTCGAGTGTAAGGCTCGGCAGGACGTTTGACCTTACCTCGGCAGGGAGACCAAGCTTACTAAGCATAGTAGGATTATCAGGCAAAAGAACTTGGCCGGAGCTCATGTGTAAGGCACGGCCGGACGTTCGACCTTAACTCGGCAGGGAGACCAAGCTTCCTAAGCCTAGTAGGAGAGTCAGGCAAGGGGACTTGGCCCGCGTTCAAGTGTAAGGCTCGGCAGAACGTTCGACCTTACCTCGGCAGGGAGACCAAGCTTCCTAAGCCGAGTAGGAGTCACGCGAAGGGATTTGGCCCGAGTTCTAGTGTAATGCTCGGCACGACATTCGACCTTACCTCGGCAGGGAGACCAAGCTTCCTAAGCCTAGTAGGAGAGTCAGGCGAAGGGACTTGGCCGGAGTTCGAGTGTAAGGCTCGGCAGGACGTTCGGCCTTACCTCGGCAAGGAGACCAAGATTCCTAAGCCTAGCAGGAGAGTCAGGCGAAGGAACTTGGCCGGGGTTCGAGTGTAAGGCTCGGCAGGACGTTCGACCTTACCTCGGCAGGGAGACCAAGCTTCCTAAGCCTAGTAGGAGAGTCAGGCAAGTGGACTTGGCCGGAGCTCATGTGTAAGGCTCGGCAGGACGTTCGGCCTTACCTCGGCAGGGAGACCAAGCTTCCTAAGCCTAGTAGCAGAGTCAGGCGAAGGGACTTGGCCAGAGTTCGAGTGTGAGGTTCGGCAGGACGTTTGACCTTACCTCGGCAGGGAGACCAAGCTTCCTAAGCCTAGTAAGAGTATCAGGCAAAAGAATCTGGCCGGAGCTCATGTGTAAGGCTCGGCCGGACGTTCGACCTTACCTCAGCAGGGAGACCAAGCTTGCTAAGCCGAGTAGGAGTCACGTGAAGGGACTTGGCCCGAGTTCGAGTATAAGGCTCGGCAGAACGTTCGACCTTACCTCGGCAGGGAGACTGAGCTTCCTAAGCCTAGCAGGAGAGTCAGGCAAGGGGCCTTGTCCAGGGTCCGAGTGTAAGGCTCGGCAGGACATACGAACTTACCTCGGCAGGGAGACCAAGCTTCCTAAGCCTAGTAGGAAAGTCAGGCGAGGGGACTTCGTCGGAGGTCGAGTGTAAAGCTCGGCCGGACGTTCGACCTTACCTCGGCAGGGAGACCAAGCTTCCTAAGCCTAATAGGAGAGTCAGGTGAGGGGACTTGGCCAGAGTTCGAGTGTAAGTATTGGCAAGATGTTTGACCTCACCTCGGCAGGGATACCAAGCTTCCTAAGCCGTGTAGGAGTCAGGCGAGGGGACTTGTCCAGGGTCCGAGTGTAAGGCTCGGCCGGACGTTCGACCTTACCTCAGCAGGGAGACCAAGCTTCCTAAGCCGTGTGGGAGTCAGGCGAGGGGACTTGGCCGGGGTTCGAGTGTAAGGCTCGGCAGGACGTTTGACCTTACCTCGGCAGGGAGACCAAGCTTCCTAAGCCTAGTAGGAGAGTCAGGCGAAGGGACTTGGCCGGAGCTCATGTGTAAGGCTCGGCCAGACGTTCGACCTTACCTCGGCAGGGAGACCAAGCTTCTTAAGCCTACTAGGAGTCACGCGAAGGGACTTGGCCCGAGTTCGAGTGTAAGGCTCGGCAGAACGTTCGACTTTACCTCGGCAGGGAGACCAAGTTTCCTAAGCCTAGTAGGAGAGTCAGGCGAGGGGACTTGGACGGAGTTCGAATGTAAGGCTCGGCAAAATGTTCGACCTTACCTCGGCAGGGAGACAAAGCTTCCTAAGCCTAGTAGGAGAGTCAGGCGAAGGAACTTGGCCGGGGTTCGAGTGTAAGGCTCGGCAGGACCTTCGGCCTTACCTCGGCAGGGAGACCAAGTTTCTTAAGCCTAGTAGGAGAGTCAGGCGAAAGAACTTGGCCGGGGTTCGAGTGTAAGGCTCGGCAGGACGTTCGACCTTACCTCGGCAGGGAGACCAAGCTTCCTAAGCCTAGCAGGAGAGTTAGGCGAGGGGACTTGTCCAGGGTCCGAGTGTAAGGCTCGGCAGGACATACGAATTTACCTCGGCAGGGAGACCAAGCTTCCTAAGCCTAGTAGTACTCACGCGAAAGGACTTGGCCCGAGTTCGAGTGTAAGGCTCGGCAGAATGTTCGGCCTTACCCCGGCAGGGAGACCAAGCTTCCTAAGCCTAGTAGGAGAGTCAGGCGAAGGGACTTGGCCAGAGTTCGAGTGTAAGGCTCGGCAGGACGTTTGACCTTACCTCGGCAGGGAGACCAAGCTTACTAAGCATAGTAGGATTATCAGGCAAAAGAACTTGGCCGGAGCTCATGTGTAAGGCACGGCCGGACGTTCGACCTTAACTCGGCAGGGAGACCAAGCTTCCTAAGCCTAGTAGGAGAGTCAGGCAAGGGGACTTGGCCCGCGTTCAAGTGTAAGGCTCGGCAGAACGTTCGACCTTACCTCGGCAGGGAGACCAAGCTTCCTAAGCCGAGTAGGAGTCACGCGAAGGGATTTGGCCCGAGTTCTAGTGTAATGCTCGGCACGACATTCGACCTTACCTCGGCAGGGAGACCAAGCTTCCTAAGCCTAGTAGGAGAGTCAGGCGAAGGGACTTGGCCGGAGTTCGAGTGTAAGGCTCGGCAGGACGTTCGGCCTTACCTCGGCAAGGAGACCAAGATTCCTAAGCCTAGCAGGAGAGTCAGGCGAAGGAACTTGGCCGGGGTTCGAGTGTAAGGCTCGGCAGGACGTTCGACCTTACCTCGGCAGGGAGACCAAGCTTCCTAAGCCTAGTAGGAGAGTCAGGCAAGTGGACTTGGCCGGAGCTCATGTGTAAGGCTCGGCAGGACGTTCGACCTTACCTCGGCAGGGAGACCAAGCTTCCTAAGCCGAGTAGGAGTCAGGCAAAGGGACTTGGCCGGAGCTCATGTGTAAAGCTCGGCAGGACCTTCGACCTTACCTCAGCAGGGAGACCAAACTTCCTAAGCCGAGTAGGAGTCAGGCGAAGGGACTTGGCCGGGGTTCGAGTGTAAGGCTCGGCAGGACGTTCGGCCTTACCTCGGCAGGGAGACCAAGCTTCCTAAGCCTAGTAGGAGAGTCAGGCGAAGGAACTTGGCCAGGGTTCGAGTGTAAGGCTCGGCAGGACGTTCGACCTTACCTCGGCAGGGAGACCAAGCTTCCTAAGCCTAGTAGGAGTCTGGCGAGGGGACTTGGCCGAAGTTTGAGTGTAAAGCTCGGCAGGACGTTTGACCTTACCTCGGCAGGGAGACCAAGCTTCCTAAGCCTAATAGGAGTATCAGGCAAAAGAACTTGGCCTAAGCTCATGTGTAAGGCTCGGCCGGACGTTCGACCTTACCTCGGCAGGGAGACCAAGCTTCCTAAGCCTAGTAGTAGTCACGTGAATGGACTTGGCCCGAGTTGGAGTGTAAGGCTCGGCAGAACGTTCGACCTTACCTCGGCAGGGAGACCAAGCTTCCTAAGCCTAGCAGGAGAGTCAGGCGAGGGGACTTGTCCAGGGTCCGAGTGTAAGGCTCGGCAGGACATACGAACTTAACTCGGTAGGGAGACCAAGCTTCCTAAGCCTAGTAGCAGTCACGCGAAGGGACTTGGCCCGTGTTCGAGTGTAAGGCTCGGCAGGACGTTCGGCCTTACCTCGGCAGGGAGACCAAGCTTCCTAAGCCTAGTAGCAGAGTCAGGCGAAGGGACTTGGCCAGAGTTCGAGTGTGAGGTTCGGCAGGACGTTTGACCTTACCTCGGCAGGGAGACCAAGCTTCCTAAGCCTAGTAAGAGTATCAGGCAAAAGAATCTGGCCGGAGCTCATGTGTAAGGCTCGGCCGGACGTTCGACCTTACCTCAGCAGGGAGACCAAGCTTGCTAAGCCGAGTAGGAGTCACGTGAAGGGACTTGGCCCGAGTTCGAGTATAAGGCTCGGCAGAACGTTCGACCTTACCTCGGCAGGGAGACTGAGCTTCCTAAGCCTAGCAGGAGAGTCAGGCAAGGGGCCTTGTCCAGGGTCCGAGTGTAAGGCTCGGCAGGACATACGAACTTACCTCGGCAGGGAGACCAAGCTTCCTAAGCCTAGTAGGAAAGTCAGGCGAGGGGACTTCGTCGGAGGTCGAGTGTAAAGCTCGGCCGGACGTTCGACCTTACCTCGGCAGGGAGACCAAGCTTCCTAAGCCTAATAGGAGAGTCAGGTGAGGGGACTTGGCCAGAGTTCGAGTGTAAGTATTGGCAAGATGTTTGACCTCACCTCGGCAGGGATACCAAGCTTCCTAAGCCGTGTAGGAGTCAGGCGAGGGGACTTGTCCAGGGTCCGAGTGTAAGGCTCGGCCGGACGTTCGACCTTACCTCAGCAGGGAGACCAAGCTTCCTAAGCCGTGTGGGAGTCAGGCGAGGGGACTTGGCCGGGGTTCGAGTGTAAGGCTCGGCAGGACGTTTGACCTTACCTCGGCAGGGAGACCAAGCTTCCTAAGCCTAGTAGGAGAGTCAGGCGAAGGGACTTGGCCGGAGCTCATGTGTAAGGCTCGGCCAGACGTTCGACCTTACCTCGGCAGGGAGACCAAGCTTCTTAAGCCTACTAGGAGTCACGCGAAGGGACTTGGCCCGAGTTCGAGTGTAAGGCTCGGCAGAACGTTCGACTTTACCTCGGCAGGGAGACCAAGTTTCCTAAGCCTAGTAGGAGAGTCAGGCGAGGGGACTTGGACGGAGTTCGAATGTAAGGCTCGGCAAAATGTTCGACCTTACCTCGGCAGGGAGACAAAGCTTCCTAAGCCTAGTAGGAGAGTCAGGCGAAGGAACTTGGCCGGGGTTCGAGTGTAAGGCTCGGCAGGACCTTCGGCCTTACCTCGGCAGGGAGACCAAGTTTCTTAAGCCTAGTAGGAGAGTCAGGCGAAAGAACTTGGCCGGGGTTCGAGTGTAAGGCTCGGCAGGACGTTCGACCTTACCTCGGCAGGGAGACCAAGCTTCCTAAGCCTAGCAGGAGAGTTAGGCGAGGGGACTTGTCCAGGGTCCGAGTGTAAGGCTCGGCAGGACATACGAATTTACCTCGGCAGGGAGACCAAGCTTCCTAAGCCTAGTAGTACTCACGCGAAAGGACTTGGCCCGAGTTCGAGTGTAAGGCTCGGCAGAATGTTCGGCCTTACCCCGGCAGGGAGACCAAGCTTCCTAAGCCTAGTAGGAGAGTCAGGCGAAGGGACTTGGCCAGAGTTCGAGTGTAAGGCTCGGCAGGACGTTTGACCTTACCTCGGCAGGGAGACCAAGCTTCCTAAGCCTAGTAGGAGTATCAGGCAAAAGAACTTGGCCGGAGCTCATGTGTAAGGCTCGGCCGGACGTTCGACCTTACCTCCACAGGGAGACCAAGCTTCCTAAGCCGAGTAGGAGTCACGCGAAGGGACTTGGCCAGAGTTCGAGTGAAAGGCTCGGCAGAATGTTCGACCTTACCTCGGCAGGGAGACTGAGCTTCCTAAGCCTAGCAGGAGAGTCAGGCGAGGGGACTTGTCCAGGGTCCGAGTGTAAGGCTCGGCAGGACATACGAACTTACCTCGGCAGGGAGACCAAGATTCCTAAGCCTAGTAGGAGAGTCAGGCGAGGGGACTTGGTCAGAGTTCGAGTGTAAGGCTCGGCAGGACGTTCGACCTTACCTCGGCAGGGAGACTCAGCTTCCTAAGCCTAGCAGGAGAGTCAGGCGAGGGGACTTGGCCGGGGTTCGAGTGTAAGGCTCGGCACATGTTCGACCTTACCTCGGCAGGGAGACCAAGCTTCCTAAGCCGAGTAGGAGAGTCAGGCATGTGGACTTGGCCGGAGCTCATGTGTAAGGCTCGGCAGGACGTTCGACCTTACCTCGGCAGGGAGACCGAGCTTCCTAAGCCGAGTAGGAGTCAGGCAAAGGGACTTGGCCGGGGTTCGAGTGTAAGGCTCGGCACATGTTCGACCTTACCTCGGCAGGGAGACCAAGCTTCCTAAGCCGAGTAGGAGAGTCAGGCATGTGGACTTGGCCGGAGCTCACGTGTAAGGCTCGGCAGGACGTTCGACCTTACCTCGGCAGGGAGACCGAGCTTCCTAAGCCGAGTAGGAGTCAGGCAAAGGGACTTGGCCGGGGTTCGAGTGTAAGGCTCGGCAGGACGTTCGACCTTACCTCGGCAGGGAGACCAAGCTTCCTATGCCTAGTAGGAGAGTCAGGCGAAGGGACTTGGCCGGGGTTCGAGTGTAAGGCTCGGCAGAAAGTTTGACCTCACCTCGGCAGGGAGACCAAGCTTCCTAAGCCTAATAGGAGGGTCAGGCAAGTGGACTTGGCCGGAGCTCATGTGTAAAGCTCGGCAGGACGTTCGACCTTACCTCGGCAGGGAGACCAAGCTTCCTAAGCCGAGTAGGAGTCAGGCGAAGGGACTTGGCCGGGGTTCGAGTGTAAGGCTCGGCAGGACGTTCGGCCTTACCTCGGCAGGGAGACCAAGCTTCCTAAGCCTAGTAGGAGAGTCAGGCGAAAGAACTTGGCCGGGGTTCGAGTGTAAGGCTCGGCAGGACGTTCGACCTTACCTCGGCAGGGAGACCAAGCTTCCTAAGCCTAGTAGGAGAGTCAGGCAAGTGGACTTGGCCGGAGCTCATGTGTAAGGCTCGGTAGGGCGTTCGACCTTACCTCGGCAGGGAGACCAAGCTTCCTAAGCCTATTAGGAGTCTGGCGAGGGGACTTGGCCGAAGTTTGAGTGTAAAGCTCGGCAGGACGTTTGACCTTACCTCGGCAGGGAGACCAAGCTTCCTAAGCCTAATAGGAGTATCAGGCAAAAGAACTTGGCCGGAGCTCATGTGTAAGGCTCGGCCGGACGTTCGACCGTACCTCGGCAGGGAGACCAAGCTTCCTAAGCCTAGTAGTAGTCACGCGAAGGGACTTGGCCCGAGTTGGAGTGTAAGGCTCGGCAGAACGTTCGACCTTACCTCGGCAGGGAGACCAAGCTTCCTAAGCCGAGTAGGAGTCACGCGAAGGGACTTGGCCCGAGTTCTGGTATAAGGCTAGGCAGAACGTTCGACCTTACCTCGGCAGGGAGACTGAGCTTCCTAAGTCAAGCAGGAGAGTCAGGCGAGGGGCCTTGTCCAGGGTCCGAGTGTAAGGCTCGGCAGGACATACGAACTTACCTCGGCAGGGAGACCAAGCTTCCTAAGCCTAGTAGGAAAGTCAGGCGAGGGGACTTGGCCAGAGTTCGAGTGTAAGTATTGGCAAGATGTTTGACCTCACCTCGGCAGGGATACCAAGCTTCCTAAGCCGTGTAGGAGTCAGGCGAGGGGACTTGTCCAGGGTCCGAGTGTAAGGCTCGGCCGGACGTTCGACCGTACCTCAGCAGGGAGACCAAGCTTCCTAAGCCTACTAGGAGTCACGCGAAGGGACTTGGCCCGAGTTTGAGTGTAAGGCTCGGCAGGCCGTTCGACCTTACCTCGGCAGGGAGACCAAGCTTCCTAAGCCTAGTAGGAGAGTCAGGCGAGGGGACTTGGACGGAGTTCGAATGTAAGGCTCGGCAAAATGTTCGACCTTACCTCCTCAGGGAGACAAAGCTTCCTAAGCCTAGTAGGAGAGTCAGGCGAAGGAACTTGGCCGGGGTTCGAGTGTAAGGCTCGGCAGGACCTTCGGCCTTACCTCGGCAGGGAGACCAAATTTCTTAAGCCTAGTAGGAGAGTCAGGCGAAAGAACTTGGCCGGGGTTCGAGTGTAAGGCTCGGCAGGACGTTCGACCTTACCTCGGCAGGGAGACCAAGCTTCCTAAGCCTAGCAGGAGAGTTAGGCGAGGGGACTTGTCCAGGGTCCGAGTGTAAGTCTCTGCAGGACATACGAACTTACCTCGGCAGGGAGACCAAGCCTCCTAAGCCTAGTAGTAGTCACGCGAAGGGACTTGGCCCGAGTTCGAGTGTAAGGCTCGGTAGAACGTTCGGCCTTACCCCGGCAGGGAGACCAAGCTTCCTAAGCCTAGTAGGAGAGTCAGGCGAAGGGACTTGGCCAGAGTTCGAGTGTAAGGCTCGGCAGGACGTTTGACCTTACCTCGGCAGGGAGACCAAGCTTCCTAAGCCTAGTAGGAGTATCAGGCAAAAGAACTTGGCCGGAGCTCATGTGTAAGGCTCGGCCGGACGTTCGACCTTACCTCAGCAGGGAGACCAAGCTTCCTAAGCCGAGTAGGAGTCACGCGAAGGGACTTGGCCAGAGTTCGAGTGAAAGGCTCGGCAGAATGTTCGAAATTACCTCGGCAGGGAGACTGAGCTTCCTAAGCCTAGCAGGAGAGTCAGGCGAGGGGACTTGTCCAGGGTCCGAGTGTAAGGCTCGGCAGGACATACGAACTTACCTCGGCAGGGAGACCAAGCTTCCTAAGCCTAGTAGGATAGTCAGGCGAGGGGACTTGGCCGGGGTTCGAGTGTAAGGCTCGGCAGGACGTTTGACCTTACCTCGGCAGGGAGACCCAGCTTCCTAAGCCTAGTAGGAGAGTCAGGCGAGGGGACTTGGACGGAGTTCGAATGTAAGGCTCGGCAAAATGTTCGACCTTACCTCGGCAGGGAGACCAAGTTTCTTAAGCCTAGTAGGAGAGTCAGGCGAAAGAACTTGGCCGGGGTTCGAGCGTAAGGCTCGGCAGGACGTTCGACCTTACCTCGGCAGGGAGACCAAGCTTCCTAAGCCTAGTAGGAGAGTCAGGCAAGGGGAATTGGCCGGAGCTCATGTTTAAGGCTCGGCAGGTCGTTCGACCTTACCTCGGCGGGAATACCAAGCTTCCTAAGCCGAGTAGGAGTCAGGCGAAGGGACTTGGCTGGGGTTCGAGTGTAAGGCTCGGCAGGACATACGAATTTACCTCGGCAGGGAGACCAAGCTTCCTAAGCCTAGTAGTAGTCACGCAAAGGGACTTGGCCCGAGTTCGAGTGAAAGGCTCGGCAGAATGTTCGAAATTACCTCGGCAGGGAGACTGAGCTTCCTAAGCCTAGTAGGAGAGTCAGGCGAGGGGACTTCGTCGGAGTTCGAGTGTAAGGCTCGGCAGAACGTTCGACCTTACCTCGGCAGGGAGACTCAGATTCCTAAGCCTAGCAGGAGAGTCAGGCGAGGGGACTTGTCCAGGGTCCGAGTGTAAGGCTCGGCAGGACATACGAACTTACCTCGGCAGGGAAACCAAGCTTCCTAAGCCTAGTAGGAGAGTCAGGCGAAGGGACTTGGCCGGAGCTCATGTGTAAGGCTCGGCCAGACGTTCGACCTTACCTCGGCAGGGAGACCAAGCTTCTTAAGCCTACTAGGAGTCACGCGAAGGGACTTGGCCCGAGTTCGAGTGTAAGGCTCGGCAGAAGGTTCGACCTTACCTCGGCAGGGAGACCAAGCTTCCTAAGCCTAGTAGGAGAGTCAGGCGAGGGGACTTGGACGGAGTTCGAATGTAAGGCCCGGCAAAATGTTCGACCTTACCTCGGCAGGGAGACAAAGCTTCCTAAGCCTAGTAGGAGACTCAGGCGAAGGAACTTGGCCGGGGTTCGAGTGTAAGGCTCGGCAGGACGTTCGACCTTACCTCGGCAGGGAGACCAAGCTTCCTAAGCCTAATAGGAGAGTCAGGCAAGGGGAATTGGCCGGAGCTCATGTTTAAGGCTCGGCAGGTCGTTCGACCTTACCTCGGCAGAGAGACCAAGCTTCCTAAGCCGAGTAGGAGTCAGGCGAAGGGACTTGGCTGGGGTTCAAGTGTAAGGCTCGGCAGGAAGTTTGACCTTACCTCGGTATGGAGACCAAGCTTCCTAAGCCTAGTAGAAGAGTCAGGCAAAGGGACATGGCCGGAGTTCGAGAGTAAGGCTCGGCAGGACTTTCGGCCTTACCTCGGCAGGGAGACCAAGCTTCCTAAACCGAGTAGGACTCAGGCGAAGGGACTTGCCTGGGTTCGAGTATAAGGCTCGGCAGAACGTTCGACCTTACCGCGGCAGGGACACCAAGCTTCCTAAGCCTAGTAGAAGTCACGCGAAGGGACTTGGCCCGAGTTCGAGTGTATGGCTCGGCAGATTGTTCGACATTACCTCGCCAGGGAGACCAAGCTTCCTATGGCGAGTAGGAGTGAGGCGAAGGGACTTGGCCAGAGTTCGAGTGTAAGGCTCGGCAGGACGTTCGACCTTACCTCGGCAAGGAGACCAAGCTTCCTAAGCCTAGTAGAAGAGTCAGGCAGAGGGACATGGCCGGAGTTCGAGTGTAAGGCTCGGCCGGATGTTTGACCTTACCTCAGCAGGGAGACCAAGCTTCCTAAGCCTAATAGGAGTATCAGGCAAAAGAACTTGTCCGGAGCTGATGTGTAAGGGTCGGCCGGACGTTCGACCTTACCTCGGCAGGGAGACCAAGCTTCCTAAGCCGAGTAGGAGTCACACGAAGGGACTTGGCCCGAGTTCGAGTGTAAGGCTCGGCAGGACGTTCGACCTTACCTCGGCAGGGAGACCAAGCTTCTTAAGCCTAGTAGGAGTCAGGCGAGGGGACTTGTCCAGGGTCCGAGTGTAAGGCTCGGCAGGACATACGAACTTACCTCGGCAGGGAGACCAAGCTTCCTAACCCTAGTAGGAGAGTCAGGCGAGGGGACTTGGCCGCAGTTTTAGTGTAAATAATGGCAGGACGTTCCACCTTACCTTGACAGGGAGAACATGCTTCCTAAGCCTAGTAGGAGAGTCAGGCAAAGGGACCTGGGCAGAGTTCGAGTGTAAGGCTCAGCAGACTGTTCGACCTTACCTCAGCAGGGAGACCAAGCTTCCTAAGCCTAGTAGGTGTATCAGGCTAAAGAACTTGGCCGGAGCTCATGTGTAAGGTTCGGCAGGACGTTCGACCTTACCTCGGCAGGGAGACTGAGCTTCCTAAGCCTAGCTGGAGAGTCAGGCGAGGGGACTTGTCCAGGGTCCGAGTGTAAGGCTCGGCAGGACATACGAACTTACCTCGGCAGGGAGACAAATTTTCCTAAGCCTAGTGGGAGTCAGGCGTAGGGAATTGGCCGGAGTTCTTGTGTAAGGCTCGGCATAACTTTCGACCTTACCGCGAAGGAGAGACCAAGCTTCCTAAGCCGAGTAGGAGTCAGGAGAGGGGACTTGGCTCGAGTGCGAGTGTAAGGCTCGTCAGGATGTTCGACCTTACCTCGGCAGGGAGACAAAGCTTCCTAAGCCTAGTAGGAAAATCAGGCGAAGGAACTTGGCCGGGGTTTGAGTGTAAGGCTCGGCAGGACCTTCGGCCTTACCTCGGCAGGGAGACCAAGTTTCCTAAGCATAGTAGTAGAGTCAGGCGAAGGAACTTGGCCAGAGTTCGAGTGTAAGGCTCGGCAGGACGTTCGACCTTACCTCGGCAGGGAGACCAAGCTTCCTAAGCCTAGCAGGAGAGTCAGGCGAAGGAACTTGGCCGGGGTTCGAGTGTAAGGCTCGGCACATGTTCGACCTTACCTCGGCAGGGAGACCAAGCTTCCTAAGCCGAGTAGGAGAGTCAGGCAAGTGGACTTGGCCGGAGCTCATGTGTAAGGCTCGGCAGGATGTTCGACCTTACCTCGGCAGGGAGACCAAGCTTCCTAAGCCGAGTAGGAGTCAGGCGAAAGAACTTGGCCGGGGTTCGAGTGTAAGGCTCGGCAGGACGTTCGGCCTTACCTCGGCAGGGAGACCAAGCTTCCTAAGCCTAGTAGGAGAGTCAGGCGAAAGAACTTGGCCGGGGTTCGAGTGTAAGGCTCGGCAGGACGTTCGACCTTACCTCGGCAGGGAGACCAAGCTTCCTAAGCCTAGTAGAAGAGTCGGGCAAAGGGACATGGCCGGAGTTCGAGTGTAAAGCTCGGCAGGACGTTCGACCTTACCTCGGCAGGGAGACCAAGCTTCCTAAACCTAGTAGGAGAGTCAGGCAAGGGGACTTGGCCGGAGCTCATGTGTAAGGCTCGGCAGGACGTTCGGCCTTACCTCGGCAGGGAGACCAAGCTTCCTAAACCGAGTAGGACTCAGGCGAAGGGACTTGCCTGGGTTCGAGTATAAGGCTCGGCAGAACGTTCGACCTTACCTCGGCAGGGACACCAAGCTTCCTAAGCCTAGTAGGAGTCACGCGAAGGGATTTGGCCCGAGTTCGCGTGTATGGCTCGGCAGACTGTTCGACATTACCTCGCCAGGGAGACCAAGCTTCCTATGGCGAGTAGGAGTGAGGCGAAGGGACTTGGCCAGAGTTCGAGTGTAAGTCTCGGCAGGACGTTCGACCTTACCTCGGCCGGGAGACCAAGCTTCTTAAGCCTAGAAGGGGTCAGGCGAGGGGACTTGTCCAGGGTCCGAGTGTAAGGCTCGGCAGGACATACGAACTTACCTCGGCAGGGAGACCAAGCTTCCTAAGCCTAGTAGGAGAGTCAGGCGAGGGGACTTGGTCGGAGTTCGAGTGTAAAGCTCGGCAGGACGTTCGACCTTACCTCGGCAGGGAGACCAACCTTCCTAAGTCTAGTAGGACAGTCAGGCGAGGGGACTTGGCCGCAGTTTTAGTGTAAATAATGGCAGGACATTCCACCTTACCTTGACAGGGAGAACAAGCTTCCTAAGCCTAGTAGGAAAATCAGGCGAAGGAACTTGGCCGGGGTTCGAGTGTAAGGCTCGGCAGGACCTTCGGCCTTACCTCGGCAGGGAGACCAAGTTTCCTAAGCCTAGTAGGAGAGTCAGGCGAAGGAACTTGGCCAGAGTTCGAGTGTAAGGCTCGGCAGGACGTTCGACCTTACCTCGGCAGGGAGACCAAGCTTCCTAAGCCTAGCAGGAGAGTCAGGCGAAGGAACTTGGCCGGGGTTCGAGTGTAAGGCTCGGCACATGTTCGACCTTACCTCGGCAGGGAGACCAAGCTTCCTAAGCCGAGTAGGAGAGTCAGGCAAGTTGACTTGGCCGGAGCTCATGTGTAAGGCTCGGCAGGACGTTCGACCTTACCTCGGCAGGGAGACCAAATTTCCTAAGCCGAGTAGGAGTCAGGCAAAGGGACTTGGCCGAGGTTCGAGTGTAAGGCTCGGCAGAAAGTTTGACCTTACCTCGGCAGGGAGACCAAGCTTCCTATGCCGAGAGGGAGTCAGGCGAAGGGACTTGTCCAGGGCCCGAGTGTAAGGCTTGGCAGAAAGTTTGACCTTACCTCGGCCGGGAGACCAAGCTTCCTAAGCCTAGTAGGAGAGTCAGGCAAGTGGACTTGGCCGGAGCTCATGTGTAAAGCTCGGCAGGACGTTCGACCTTACCTCGGCAGGGAGACCAAGCTTCCTAAACCGAGTAGGAGTCAGGCGAAGGGACTTGGCCGGGGTTCGAATGTAAGGCTCGGCAGGACGTTCGGCCTTACCTCGGCAGGGAGACCAAGCTTCCTAAGCCTAGTAGGAGAGTCAGGCAAAAGAACTTGGCCGGGGTTCGAGTGTAAGGCTCGGCAGGACGTTCGACCTTACCTCGGCAGGGAGACCAAGCTTCCTAAGACTAGTAGGAGAGTCAGGCAAGTGGACTTGGCCGGAGCTCATGTGTAAGGCTCGGTAGGGCGTTCGACCTTACCTCGGCAGGGAGACCAAGCTTCCTAAGCCTAGTAGGAGTCTGGCGAGGGGACTTGGCCGAAGTTTGAGTGTAAAGCTCGGCAGGACGTTTGACCTTACCTCGGCAGGGAGACCAAGCTTCCTAAACTAATAGGATAGCCAGGCTCGGGGACTTGGCCAGAGTTCGAGTGTAAGTCTTGGCAAGATGTTTGACCTCACCTCGGCAGGGAGACCAAGCTTCCTAAGCCTAGTAGGAGTATCAGGCAAAAGAACTTGGCCGGAGCTCATGTGTAAGGCTCGGCCGGACGTTCGACCTTACCTCAGCAGGGAGACCAAGCTTCCTAAACCGAGTAGGACTCAGGCGAAGGGACTTGCCTGGGTTCGAGTATAAGGCTCGGCAGAACGTTCGACCTTACCTCGGCAGGGACACCAAGCTTCCTAAGCCTAGTAGGAGTCACGCGAAGGGACTTGGCCCGAGTTCGAGTGTATGGCTCGGCAGACTGTTCGACATTACCTCGCCAGGGAGACCAAGCTTCCTAAGCCTAGTAGAAGAGTCAGGCAGAGGGACATGGCCGGAGTTCGAGTGTGAGGCTCGGCAGGACGTTCGGCCTTACCTCAGCAGGGAGACCAAGCTTCCTAAGCCTAATAGGAGTATCAGGCAAAAGAACTTGGCCGGAGCTCATGTGTAAGGGTCAGCCGGACGTTCGACCTTACCTCGGCAGGGAGACCAAGCTTCCTAAGCCGAGTAGGAGTCACGCGAAGGGACTTGGCCCGAGTTCGAGTGTAAGGCTAGGCAGGACGTTCGACCTTACCTCGGCAGGGAGACCAAGCTTCTTAAGCCTAGTAGGAGTCAGGCGAGGGGACTTGTCCAGGGTCCGAGTGTAAGGCTCGGCAGGACATACGAACTTACCTCGGCAGGGAGACCAAGCTTCCTAAGCCTAGTAGGAGAGTCAGGCGAGGGGACTTGGTCGGAGTTCGAGTGTAAAGCTCGGCAGGACGTTCGACCTTACCTCGGCAGGGAGACCAACCTTCCTAAGTCTAGTAGGACAGTCAGGCGAGGGGACTTGGCCGCAGTTTTAGTGTAAATAATGGCAGGACATTCCACCTTACCTTGACAGGGAGAACAAGCTTCCTAAGCCTAGTAGGAAAATCAGGCGAAGGAACTTGGCCGGGGTTCGAGTGTAAGGCTCGGCAGGACCTTCGGCCTTACCTCGGCAGGGAGACCAAGTTTCCTAAGCCTAGTAGGAGAGTCAGGCGAAGGAACTTGGCCGGAGTTCGAGTGTAAGGCTCGGCAGGACGTTCGACCTTACCTCGGCAGGGAGACCAAGCTTCCTAAGCCTAGCAGGAGAGTCAGGCGAAGGAACTTGGCCGGGGTTCGAGTGTAAGGCTCGGCAGGACGTTCGACCTTAGCTCGGCAGGGACACCAAGCTTCCTAAGCCTAGTAGGAGAGTCAGGCAAGGGGAATTGGCCGGAGCTCATGTTTAAGGCTCGGCAGGTCGTTCGACCTTACCTCGGCAGAGAGACCAAGCTTCCTAAGCCGAGTAGGAGTCAGGCGAAGGGACTTGGCTGGGGTTCAAGTGTAAGGCTCGGCAGGAAGTTTGACCTTACCTCGGTATGGAGACCAAGCTTCCTAAGCCTAGTAGAAGAGTCAGGCAAAGGGACATGGCCGGAGTTCGAGAGTAAGGCTCGGCAGGACTTTCGGCCTTACCTCGGCAGGGAGACCAAGCTTCCTAAACCGAGTAGGACTCAGGCGAAGGGACTTGCCTGGGTTCGAGTATAAGGCTCGGCAGAACGTTCGACCTTACCTCGGCAGGGACACCAAGCTTCCTAAGCCTAGTAGAAGTCACGCGAAGGGACTTGGCCCGAGTTCGAGTGTATGGCTCGGCAGATTGTTCGACATTACCTCGCCAGGGAGACCAAGCTTCCTATGGCGAGTAGGAGTGAGGCGAAGGGACTTGGCCAGAGTTCGAGTGTAAGGCTCGGCAGGACGTTCGACCTTACCTCGGCAAGGAGACCAAGCTTCCTAAGCCTAGTAGAAGAGTCAGGCAGAGGGACATGGCCGGAGTTCGAGTGTAAGGCTCGGCCGGACGTTTGACCTTACCTCAGCAGGGAGACCAAGCTTCCTAAGCCTAATAGGAGTATCAGGCAAAAGAACTTGTCTGGAGCTGATGTGTAAGGGTCGGCCGGACGTTCGACCTTACCTCGGCAGGGAGACCAAGCTTCCTAAGCCGAGTAGGAGTCACACGAAGGGACTTGGCCCGAGTTCGAGTGTAAGGCTCGGCAGGACGTTCGACCTTACCTCGGCAGGGAGACCAAGCTTCTTAAGCCTAGTAGGAGTCAGGCGAGGGGACTTGTCCAGGGTCCGAGTGTAAGGCTCGGCAGGACATACGAACTTACCTCGGCAGGGAGACCAAGCTTCCTAACCCTAGTAGGAGAGTCAGGCGAGGGGACTTGGCCGCAGTTTTAGTGTAAATAATGGCAGGACGTTCCACCTTACCTTGACAGGGAGAACATGCTTCCTAAGCCTAGTAGGAGAGTCAGGCAAAGGGACCTGGGCAGAGTTCGAGTGTAAGGCTCAGCAGACTGTTCGACCTTACCTCAGCAGGGAGACCAAGCTTCCTAAGCCTAGTAGGAGTATCAGGCTAAAGAACTTGGCCGGAGCTCATGTGCAAGGCTCGGCCGGACGTTCGACCTTACCTCGGCAGGGAGACCAAGCTTCCTAAGCCGAGTAGGAGTCACGCGAAGGGACTTGGCCCGAGTTCGAGTGTAAGGCTCGGCAGAACGTTCGACCTTACCTCGGCAGGGAGACTGAGCTTCCTAAGCCTAGCTGGAGAGTCAGGCGAGGGGACTTGTCCAGGGTCCGAGTGTAAGGCTCGGCAGGACATACGAACTTACCTCGGCAGGGAGACAAATTTTCCTAAGCCTAGTGGGAGTCAGGCGTAGGGAATTGGCCGGAGTTCTTGTGTAAGGCTCGGCATAACTTTCGACCTTACCGCGAAGGAGAGACCAAGCTTCCTAAGCCGAGTAGGAGTCAGGAGAGGGGACTTGGCTCGAGTGCGAGTGTAAGGCTCGTCAGGATGTTCGACCTTACCTCGGCAGGGAGACAAAGCTTCCTAAGCCTAGTAGGAAAATCAGGCGAAGGAACTTGGCCGGGGTTTGAGTGTAAGGCTCGGCAGGACCTTCGGCCTTACCTCGGCAGGGAGACCAAGTTTCCTAAGCATAGTAGTAGAGTCAGGCGAAGGAACTTGGCCAGAGTTCGAGTGTAAGGCTCGGCAGGACGTTCGACCTTACCTCGGCAGGGAGACCAAGCTTCCTAAGCCTAGCAGGAGAGTCAGGCGAAGGAACTTGGCCGGGGTTCGAGTGTAAGGCTCGGCACATGTTCGACCTTACCTCGGCAGGGAGACCAAGCTTCCTAAGCCGAGTAGGAGAGTCAGGCAAGTGGACTTGGCCGGAGCTCATGTGTAAGGCTCGGCAGGACGTTCGACCTTACCTCGGCAGGGAGACCAAGCTTCCTAAGCCGAGTAGGAGTCAGGCGAAAGAACTTGGCCGGGGTTCGAGTGTAAGGCTCGGCAGGACGTTCGGCCTTACCTCGGCAGGGAGACCAAGCTTCCTAAGCCTAGTAGGAGAGTCAGGCGAAAGAACTTGGCCGGGGTTCGAGTGTAAGGCTCGGCAGGACGTTCGACCTTACCTCGGCAGGGAGACCAAGCTTCCTAAGCCTAGTAGAAGAGTCGGGCAAAGGGACATGGCCGGAGTTCGAGTGTAAAGCTCGGCAGGACGTTCGACCTTACCTCGGCAGGGAGACCAAGCTTCCTAAACCTAGTAGGAGAGTCAGGCAAGGGGACTTGGCCGGAGCTCATGTGTAAGGCTCGGCAGGACGTTCGGCCTCACCTCGGCAGGGAGACCAAGCTTCCTAAACCGAGTAGGACTCAGGCGAAGGGACTTGCCTGGGTTCGAGTATAAGGCTCGGCAGAACGTTCGACCTTACCTCGGCAGGGACACCAAGCTTCCTAAGCCTAGTAGGAGTCACGCGAAGGGATTTGGCCCGAGTTCGCGTGTATGGCTCGGCAGACTGTTCGACATTACCTCGCCAGGGAGACCAAGCTTCCTATGGCGAGTAGGAGTGAGGCGAAGGGACTTGGCCAGAGTTCGAGTGTAAGTCTCGGCAGGACGTTCGACCTTACCTCGGCCGGGAGACCAAGCTTCTTAAGCCTAGTAGGAGTCAGGCGAGGGGACTTGTCCAGGGTCCGAGTGTAAGGCTCGGCAGGACATACGAACTTACCTCGGCAGGGAGACCAAGCTTCCTAACCCTAGTAGGAGAGTCAGGCGAGGGGACTTGGTCGGAGTTCGAGTGTAAAGCTCGGCAGGACGTTCGAACTTACCTCGGCAGGGAGACCAACCTTCCTAAGTCTAGTAGGACAGTCAGGCGAGGGGACTTGGCCGCAGTTTTAGTGTAAATAATGGCAGGACATTCCACCTTACCTTGACAGGGAGAACAAGCTTCCTAAGCCTAGTAGGAAAATCAGGCAAACGAACTTGGCCGGGGTTCGAGTGTAAGGCTCGGCAGGACCTTCGGCCTTACCTCGGCAGGGAGACCAAGTTTCCTAAGCCTAGTAGGAGAGTCAGGCGAAGGAACTTGGCCAGAGTTCGAGTGTAAGGCTCGGCAGGACGTTCGACCTTACCTCGGCAGGGAGACCAAGCTTCCTAAGCCTAGCAGGAGAGTCAGGCGAAGGAACTTGGCCGGGGTTCGAGTGTAAGGCTCGGCACATGTTCGACCTTACTTCGGCAGGGAGACCAAGCTTCCTAAGCCGAGTAGGAGAGTCAGGCAAGTGGACTTGGCCGGAGCTCATGTGTAAGGCTCGGAAGGACGTTCGACCTTACCTCGGCAGGGAGACCAAATTTCCTAAGCCGAGTAGGAGTCAGGCAAAGGGACTTGGCCGGGGTTCGAGTGTAAGGCTCGGCAGAAAGTTTGACCTTACCTCGGCAGGGAGACCAAGCTTCCTATGCCGAGAGGGAGTCAGGCGAAGGGACTTGTCCAGGGCCCGAGTGTAAGGCTTGGCAGAAAGTTTGACCTTACCTCGGCAGGGAGACCAAGCTTCCTAAGCCTAGTAGGAGAGTCAGGCAAGTGGACTTGGCCGGAGCTCATGTGTAAAGCTCGGCAGGACGTTCGACCTTACCTCGGCAGGGAGACCAAGCTTCCTAAGCCGAGTAGGAGTCACACGAAGGGACTTGGCCCGAGTTCGAGTGTAAGGCTCGGCAGGACGTTCGACCTTACCTCGGCAGGGAGACCAAGCTTCTTAAGCCTAGTAGGAGTCAGGCGAGGGGACTTGTCCAGGGTCCGAGTGTAAGGCTCGGCAGGACATACGAACTTACCTCGGCAGGGAGACCAAGCTTCCTAACCCTAGTAGGAGAGTCAGGCGAGGGGACTTGGCCGCAGTTTTAGTGTAAATAATGGCAGGACGTTCCACCTTACCTTGACAGGGAGAACATGCTTCCTAAGCCTAGTAGGAGAGTCAGGCAAAGGGACCTGGGCAGAGTTCGAGTGTAAGGCTCAGCAGACTGTTCGACCTTACCTCAGCAGGGAGACCAAGCTTCCTAAGCCTAGTAGGAGTATCAGGCTAAAGAACTTGGCCGGAGCTCATGTGCAAGGCTCGGCCGGACGTTCGACCTTACCTCGGCAGGGAGACCAAGCTTCCTAAGCCGAGTAGGAGTCACGCGAAGGGACTTGGCCCGAGTTCGAGTGTAAGGCTCGGCAGAACGTTCGACCTTACCTCGGCAGGGAGACTGAGCTTCCTAAGCCTAGCTGGAGAGTCAGGCGAGGGGACTTGTCCAGGGTCCGAGTGTAAGGCTCGGCAGGACATACGAACTTACCTCGGCAGGGAGACAAATTTTCCTAAGCCTAGTGGGAGTCAGGCGTAGGGAATTGGCCGGAGTTCTTGTGTAAGGCTCGGCATAACTTTCGACCTTACCGCGAAGGAGAGACCAAGCTTCCTAAGCCGAGTAGGAGTCAGGAGAGGGGACTTGGCTCGAGTGCGAGTGTAAGGCTCGTCAGGATGTTCGACCTTACCTCGGCAGGGAGACAAAGCTTCCTAAGCCTAGTAGGAAAATCAGGCGAAGGAACTTGGCCGGGGTTTGAGTGTAAGGCTCGGCAGGACCTTCGGCCTTACCTCGGCAGGGAGACCAAGTTTCCTAAGCATAGTAGTAGAGTCAGGCGAAGGAACTTGGCCAGAGTTCGAGTGTAAGGCTCGGCAGGACGTTCGACCTTACCTCGGCAGGGAGACCAAGCTTCCTAAGCCTAGCAGGAGAGTCAGGCGAAGGAACTTGGCCGGGGTTCGAGTGTAAGGCTCGGCACATGTTCGACCTTACCTCGGCAGGGAGACCAAGCTTCCTAAGCCGAGTAGGAGAGTCAGGCAAGTGGACTTGGCCGGAGCTCATGTGTAAGGCTCGGCAGGACGTTCGACCTTACCTCGGCAGGGAGACCAAGCTTCCTAAGCCGAGTAGGAGTCAGGCGAAAGAACTTGGCCGGGGTTCGAGTGTAAGGCTCGGCAGGACGTTCGGCCTTACCTCGGCAGGGAGACCAAGCTTCCTAAGCCTAGTAGGAGAGTCAGGCGAAAGAACTTGGCCGGGGTTCGAGTGTAAGGCTCGGCAGGACGTTCGACCTTACCTCGGCAGGGAGACCAAGCTTCCTAAGCCTAGTAGAAGAGTCGGGCAAAGGGACATGGCCGGAGTTCGAGTGTAAAGCTCGGCAGGACGTTCGACCTTACCTCGGCAGGGAGACCAAGCTTCCTAAACCTAGTAGGAGAGTCAGGCAAGGGGACTTGGCCGGAGCTCATGTGTAAGGCTCGGCAGGACGTTCGGCCTCACCTCGGCAGGGAGACCAAGCTTCCTAAACCGAGTAGGACTCAGGCGAAGGGACTTGCCTGGGTTCGAGTATAAGGCTCGGCAGAACGTTCGACCTTACCTCGGCAGGGACACCAAGCTTCCTAAGCCTAGTAGGAGTCACGCGAAGGGATTTGGCCCGAGTTCGCGTGTATGGCTCGGCAGACTGTTCGACATTACCTCGCCAGGGAGACCAAGCTTCCTATGGCGAGTAGGAGTGAGGCGAAGGGACTTGGCCAGAGTTCGAGTGTAAGTCTCGGCAGGACGTTCGACCTTACCTCGGCCGGGAGACCAAGCTTCTTAAGCCTAGTAGGAGTCAGGCGAGGGGACTTGTCCAGGGTCCGAGTGTAAGGCTCGGCAGGACATACGAACTTACCTCGGCAGGGAGACCAAGCTTCCTAACCCTAGTAGGAGAGTCAGGCGAGGGGACTTGGTCGGAGTTCGAGTGTAAAGCTCGGCAGGACGTTCGAACTTACCTCGGCAGGGAGACCAACCTTCCTAAGTCTAGTAGGACAGTCAGGCGAGGGGACTTGGCCGCAGTTTTAGTGTAAATAATGGCAGGACATTCCACCTTACCTTGACAGGGAGAACAAGCTTCCTAAGCCTAGTAGGAAAATCAGGCAAACGAACTTGGCCGGGGTTCGAGTGTAAGGCTCGGCAGGACCTTCGGCCTTACCTCGGCAGGGAGACCAAGTTTCCTAAGCCTAGTAGGAGAGTCAGGCGAAGGAACTTGGCCAGAGTTCGAGTGTAAGGCTCGGCAGGACGTTCGACCTTACCTCGGCAGGGAGACCAAGCTTCCTAAGCCTAGCAGGAGAGTCAGGCGAAGGAACTTGGCCGGGGTTCGAGTGTAAGGCTCGGCACATGTTCGACCTTACTTCGGCAGGGAGACCAAGCTTCCTAAGCCGAGTAGGAGAGTCAGGCAAGTGGACTTGGCCGGAGCTCATGTGTAAGGCTCGGAAGGACGTTCGACCTTACCTCGGCAGGGAGACCAAATTTCCTAAGCCGAGTAGGAGTCAGGCAAAGGGACTTGGCCGGGGTTCGAGTGTAAGGCTCGGCAGAAAGTTTGACCTTACCTCGGCAGGGAGACCAAGCTTCCTATGCCGAGAGGGAGTCAGGCGAAGGGACTTGTCCAGGGCCCGAGTGTAAGGCTTGGCAGAAAGTTTGACCTTACCTCGGCAGGGAGACCAAGCTTCCTAAGCCTAGTAGGAGAGTCAGGCAAGTGGACTTGGCCGGAGCTCATGTGTAAAGCTCGGCAGGACGTTCGACCTTACCTCGGCAGGGAGACCAAGCTTCCTAAGCCGAGTAGGAGTCAGGCGAATGGACTTGGCCGGGGTTCGAGTGTAAGGCTCGGCAGGACGTTCGGCCTTACCTCGGCAGGGAGACCAAGCTTCCTAAGCCTAGTAGGAGAGTCAGGCAAAAGAACTTGGCCGGGGTTCGAGTGTAAGGCTCGGCAGGACGTTCGACCTTACCTTGGCAGGGAGACCAAGCTTCCTAAGACTAGTAGGAGAGTCAGGCAAGTGGACTTGGCCGGAGCTCATGTGTAAGGCTCGGTAGGGCGTTCGACCTTACCTCGGCAGGGAGACCAAGCTTCCTAAGCCTAGTAGGAGTCTGGCGAGGGGACTTGGCCGAAGTTTGAGTGTAAAGCTCGGCAGGACGTTTGACCTTACCTCGGCAGGGAGACCAAGCTTCCTAAACTAATAGGATAGCCAGGCTCGGGGACTTGGCCAGAGTTCGAGTGTAAGTCTTGGCAAGATGTTTGACCTCACCTCGGCAGGGAGACCAAGCTTCCTAAGCCTAGTAGGAGTATCAGGCAAAAGAACTTGGCCGGAGCTCATGTGTAAGGCTCGGCCGGACGTTCGACCTTACCTCAGCAGGGAGACCAAGCTTCCTAAACCGAGTAGGACTCAGGCGAAGGGACTTGCCTGGGTTCGAGTATAAGGCTCGGCAGAACGTTCGACCTTACCTCGGCAGGGACACCAAGCTTCCTAAGCCTAGTAGGAGTCACGCGAAGGGACTTGGCCCGAGTTCGAGTGTATGGCTCGGCAGACTGTTCGACATTACCTCGCCAGGGAGACCAAGCTTCCTAAGCCTAGTAGAAGAGTCAGGCAGAGGGACATGGCCGGAGTTCGAGTGTGAGGCTCGGCAGGACGTTCGGCCTTACCTCAGCAGGGAGACCAAGCTTCCTAAGCCTAATAGGAGTATCAGGCAAAAGAACTTGGCCGGAGCTCATGTGTAAGGGTCAGCCGGACGTTCGACCTTACCTCGGCAGGGAGACCAAGCTTCCTAAGCCGAGTAGGAGTCACGCGAAGGGACTTGGCCCGAGTTCGAGTGTAAGGCTAGGCAGGACGTTCGACCTTACCTCGACAGGGAGACCAAGCTTCCTAAGCCTAGTAGGAGAGTCAGGCGAGGGGACTTGGTCGGAGTTCGAGTGTAAAGCTCGGCAGGACGTTCGACCTTACCTCGGCAGGGAGACCAACCTTCCGAAGTCTAGTAGGACAGTCAGGCGAGGGGACTTGGCCGCAGTTTTAGTGTAAATAATGGCAGGACATTCCACCTTACCTTGACAGGGAGAACAAGCTTCCTAAGCCTAGTAGGAAAATCAGGCGAAGGAACTTGGCCGGGGTTTGAGTGTAAGGCTCGGCAGGACCTTCGGCCTTACCTCGGCAGGGAGACCAAGTTTCCTAAGCATAGTAGTAGAGTCAGGCGAAGGAACTTGGCCAGAGTTCGAGTGTAAGGCTCGGCAGGACGTTCGACCTTACCTCGGCAGGGAGACCAAGCTTCCTAAGCCTAGCAGGAGAGTCAGGCGAAGGAACTTGGCCGGGGTTCGAGTGTAAGGCTCGGCACATGTTCGACCTTACCTCGGCAGGGAGACCAAGCTTCCTAAGCCGAGTAGGAGAGTCAGGCAAGTGGACTTGGCCGGAGCTCATGTGTAAGGCTCGGCAGGACGTTCGACCTTACCTCGGCAGGGAGACCAAGCTTCCTAAGCCGAGTAGGAGTCAGGCGAAAGAACTTGGCCGGGGTTCGAGTGTAAGGCTCGGCAGGACGTTCGGCCTTACCTCGGCAGGGAGACCAAGCTTCCTAAGCCTAGTAGGAGAGTCAGGCGAAAGAACTTGGCCGGGGTTCGAGTGTAAGGCTCGGCAGGACGTTCGACCTTACCTCGGCAGGGAGACCAAGCTTCCTAAGCCTAGTAGAAGAGTCGGGCAAAGGGACATGGCCGGAGTTCGAGTGTAAAGCTCGGCAGGACGTTCGACCTTACCTCGGCAGGGAGACCAAGCTTCCTAAACCTAGTAGGAGAGTCAGGCAAGGGGACTTGGCCGGAGCTCATGTGTAAGGCTCGGCAGGACGTTCGGCCTCACCTCGGCAGGGAGACCAAGCTTCCTAAACCGAGTAGGACTCAGGCGAAGGGACTTGCCTGGGTTCGAGTATAAGGCTCGGCAGAACGTTCGACCTTACCTCGGCAGGGACACCAAGCTTCCTAAGCCTAGTAGGAGTCACGCGAAGGGATTTGGCCCGAGTTCGCGTGTATGGCTCGGCAGACTGTTCGACATTACCTCGCCAGGGAGACCAAGCTTCCTATGGCGAGTAGGAGTGAGGCGAAGGGACTTGGCCAGAGTTCGAGTGTAAGTCTCGGCAGGACGTTCGACCTTACCTCGGCCGGGAGACCAAGCTTCTTAAGCCTAGTAGGAGTCAGGCGAGGGGACTTGTCCAGGGTCCGAGTGTAAGGCTCGGCAGGACATACGAACTTACCTCGGCAGGGAGACCAAGCTTCCTAACCCTAGTAGGAGAGTCAGGCGAGGGGACTTGGTCGGAGTTCGAGTGTAAAGCTCGGCAGGACGTTCGAACTTACCTCGGCAGGGAGACCAACCTTCCTAAGTCTAGTAGGACAGTCAGGCGAGGGGACTTGGCCGCAGTTTTAGTGTAAATAATGGCAGGACATTCCACCTTACCTTGACAGGGAGAACAAGCTTCCTAAGCCTAGTAGGAAAATCAGGCAAAGGAACTTGGCCGGGGTTCGAGTGTAAGGCTCGGCAGGACCTTCGGCCTTACCTCGGCAGGGAGACCAAGTTTCCTAAGCCTAGTAGGAGAGTCAGGCGAAGGAACTTGGCCAGAGTTCGAGTGTAAGGCTCGGCAGGACGTTCGACCTTACCTCGGCAGGGAGACCAAGCTTCCTAAGCCTAGCAGGAGAGTCAGGCGAAGGAACTTGGCCGGGGTTCGAGTGTAAGGCTCGGCACATGTTCGACCTTACTTCGGCAGGGAGACCAAGCTTCCTAAGCCGAGTAGGAGAGTCAGGCAAGTGGACTTGGCCGGAGCTCATGTGTAAGGCTCGGAAGGACGTTCGACCTTACCTCGGCAGGGAGACCAAATTTCCTAAGCCGAGTAGGAGTCAGGCAAAGGGACTTGGCCGGGGTTCGAGTGTAAGGCTCGGCAGAAAGTTTGACCTTACCTCGGCAGGGAGACCAAGCTTCCTATGCCGAGAGGGAGTCAGGCGAAGGGACTTGTCCAGGGCCCGAGTGTAAGGCTTGGCAGAAAGTTTGACCTTACCTCGGCAGGGAGACCAAGCTTCCTAAGCCTAGTAGGAGAGTCAGGCAAGTGGACTTGGCCGGAGCTCATGTGTAAAGCTCGGCAGGACGTTCGACCTTACCTCGGCAGGGAGACCAAGCTTCCTAAGCCGAGTAGGAGTCAGGCGAAGGGACTTGGCCGGGGTTCGAGTGTAAGGCTCGGCAGGACGTTCGGCCTTACCTCGGCAGGGAGACCAAGCTTCCTAAGCCTAGTAGGAGAGTCAGGCAAAAGAACTTGGCCGGGGTTCGAGTGTAAGGCTCGGCAGGACGTTCGACCTTACCTTGGCAGGGAGACCAAGCTTCCTAAGACTAGTAGGAGAGTCAGGCAAGTGGACTTGGCCGGAGCTCATGTGTAAGGCTCGGTAGGGCGTTCGACCTTACCTCGGCAGGGAGACCAAGCTTCCTAAGCCTAGTAGGAGTCTGTCGAGGGGACTTGGCCGAAGTTTGAGTGTAAAGCTCGGCAGGACGTTTGACCTTACCTCGGCAGGGAGACCAAGCTTCCTAAACTAATAGGATAGCCAGGCTCGGGGACTTGGCCAGAGTTTGAGTGTAAGTCTTGGCAAGATGTTTGACCTCACCTCGGCAGGGAGACCAAGCTTCCTAAGCCTAGTAGGAGTATCAGGCAAAAGAACTTGGCCGGAGCTCATGTGTAAGGCTCGGCCGGACGTTCGACCTTACCTCAGCAGGGAGACCAAGCTTCCTAAACCGAGTAGGACTCAGGCGAAGGGACTTGCCTGGGTTCGAGTATAAGGCTCGGCAGAACGTTCGACCTTACCTCGGCAGGGACACCAAGCTTCCTAAGCCTAGTAGGAGTCACGCGAAGGGACTTGGCCCGAGTTCGAGTGTATGGCTCGGCAGACTGTTCGACATTACCTCGCCAGGGAGACCAAGCTTCCTAAGCCTAGTAGAAGAGTCAGGCAGAGGGACATGGCCGGAGTTCGAGTGTGAGGCTCGGCAGGACGTTCGGCCTTACCTCAGCAGGGAGACCAAGCTTCCTAAGCCTAATAGGAGTATCAGGCAAAAGAACTTGGCCGGAGCTCATGTGTAAGGGTCAGCCGGACGTTCGACCTTACCTCGGCAGGGAGACCAAGCTTCCTAAGCCGAGTAGGAGTCACGCGAAGGGACTTGGCCCGAGTTCGAGTGTAAGGCTAGGCAGGACGTTCGACCTTACCTCGGCAGGGAGACCAAGCTTCTTAAGCCTAGTAGGAGTCAGGCGAGGGGACTTGTCCAGGGTCCGAGTGTAAGGCTCGGCAGGACATACGAACTTACCTCGGCAGGGAGACCAAGCTTCCTAAGCCTAGTAGGAGAGTCAGGCGAGGGGACTTGGTCGGAGTTCGAGTGTAAAGCTCGGCAGGACGTTCGACCTTACCTCGGCAGGGAGACCAACCTTCCTAAGTCTAGTAGGACAGTCAGGCGAGGGGACTTGGCCGCAGTTTTAGTGTAAATAATGGCAGGACATTCCACCTTACCTTGACAGGGAGAACAAGCTTCCTAAGCCTAGTAGGAAAATCAGGCGAAGGAACTTGGCCGGGGTTCGAGTGTAAGGCTCGGCAGGACCTTCGGCCTTACCTCGGCAGGGAGACCAAGTTTCCTAAGCCTAGTAGGAGAGTCAGGCGAAGGAACTTGGCCAGAGTTCGAGTGTAAGGCTCGGCAGGACGTTCGACCTTACCTCGGCAGGGAGACCAAGCTTCCTAAGCCTAGCAGGAGAGTCAGGCGAAGGAACTTGGCCGGGGTTCGAGTGTAAGGCTCGGCAGGACGTTCGACCTTACCTCGGCAGGGAGACCAAGCTTCCTAAGCCTAGTAGGAGAGTCAGGCAAGGGGAATTGGCCGGAGCTCATGTTTAAGGCTCGGCAGGTCGTTCGACCTTACCTCGGCAGAGAGACCAAGCTTCCTAAGCCGAGTAGGAGTCAGGCGAAGGGACTTGGCTGGGGTTCAAGTGTAAGGCTCGGCAGGAAGTTTGACCTTACCTCGGTATGGAGACCAAGCTTCCTAAGCCTAGTAGAAGAGTCAGGCAAAGGGACATGGCCGGAGTTCGAGAGTAAGGCTCGGCAGGACTTTCGGCCTTACCTCGGCAGGGAGACCAAGCTTCCTAAACCGAGTAGGACTCAGGCGAAGGGACTTGCCTGGGTTCGAGTATAAGGCTCGGCAGAACGTTCGACCTTACCTCGGCAGGGACACCAAGCTTCCTAAGCCTAGTAGAAGTCACGCGAAGGGACTTGGCCCGAGTTCGAGTGTATGGCTCGGCAGATTGTTCGACATTACCTCGCCAGGGAGACCAAGCTTCCTATGGCGAGTAGGAGTGAGGCGAAGGGACTTGGCCAGAGTTCGAGTGTAAGGCTCGGCAGGACGTTCGACCTTACCTCGGCAAGGAGACCAAGCTTCCTAAGCCTAGTAGAAGAGTCAGGCAGAGGGACATGGCCGGAGTTCGAGTGTAAGGCTCGGCCGGACGTTTGACCTTACCTCAGCAGGGAGACCAAGCTTCCTAAGCCTAATAGGAGTATCAGGCAAAAGAACTTGTCCGGAGCTGATGTGTAGGGGTCGGCCGGACGTTCGACCTTACCTCGGCAGGGAGACCAAGCTTCCTAAGCCGAGTAGGAGTCACACGAAGGGACTTGGCCCGAGTTCGAGTGTAAGGCTCGGCAGGACGTTCGACCTTACCTCGGCAGGGAGACCAAGCTTCTTAAGCCTAGTAGGAGTCAGGCGAGGGGACTTGTCCAGGGTCCGAGTGTAAGGCTCGGCAGGACATACGAACTTACCTCGGCAGGGAGACCAAGCTTCCTAACCCTAGTAGGAGAGTCAGGCGAGTGGACTTGGCCGCAGTTTTAGTGTAAATAATGGCAGGATGTTCCACCTTACCTTGACAGGGAGAACATGCTTCCTAAGCCTAGTAGGAGAGTCAGGCAAAGGGACCTGGGCAGAGTTCGAGTGTAAGGCTCAGCAGACTGTTCGACCTTACCTCAGCAGGGAGACCAAGCTTCCTAAGCCTAGTAGGAGTATCAGGCTAAAGAACTTGGCTGGAGCTCATGTGTAAGGCTCGGCCGGACGTTCGACCTTACCTCGGCAGGGAGACCAAGCTTCCTAAGCCGAGTAGGAGTCACGCGAAGGGACTTGGCCCGAGTTCGAGTGTAAGGCTCGGCAGAACGTTCGACCTTACCTCGGCAGGGAGACTGAGCTTCCTAAGCCTAGCTGGAGAGTCAGGCGAGGGGACTTGTCCAGGGTCCGAGTGTAAGGCTCGGCAGGACATACGAACTTACCTCGGCAGGGAGACAAATTTTCCTAAGCCTAGTAAGAGTCAGGCGTAGGGAATTGGCCGGAGTTCTTGTGTAAGGCTCGGCATAACTTTCGACCTTACCGCGAAGGAGAGACCAAGCTTCCTAAGCCGAGTAGGAGTCAGGAGAGGGGACTTGGCTCGAGTGCGAGTGTAAGGCTCGTCAGGATGTTCGACCTTACCTCGGCAGGGAGACAAAGCTTCCTAAGCCTAGTAGGAAAATCAGGCGAAGGAACTTGGCCGGGGTTTGAGTGTAAGGCTCGGCAGGACCTTCGGCCTTACCTCGGCAGGGAGACCAAGTTTCCTAAGCATAGTAGTAGAGTCAGGCGAAGGAACTTGGCCAGAGTTCGAGTGTAAGGCTCGGCAGGACGTTCGACCTTACCTCGGCAGGGAGACTAAGCTTCCTAAGCCTAGCAGGAGAGTCAGGCGAAGGAACTTGGCCGGGGTTCGAGTGTAAGGCTCGGCACATGTTCGACCTTACCTCGGCAGGGAGACCAAGCTTCCTAAGCCGAGTAGGAGAGTCAGGCAAGTGGACTTGGCCGGAGCTCATGTGTAAGGCTCGGCAGGACGTTCGACCTTACCTCGGCAGGGAGACCAAGCTTCCTAAGCCAAGTAGGAGTCAGGCGAAAGAACTTGGCCGGGGTTCGAGTGTAAGGCTCGGCAGGACGTTCGGCCTTACCTCGGCAGGGAGACCAAGCTTCCTAAGCCTAGTAGGAGAGTCAGGCGAAAGAACTTGGCCGGGGTTCGAGTGTAAGGCTCGGCAGGACGTTCGACCTTACCTCGGCAGGGAGACCAAGCTTCCTAAGCCTAGTAGAAAGTCGGGCAAAGGGACATGGCCGGAGTTCGAGTGTAAAGCTCGGCAGGACGTTCGACCTTACCTCGGCAGGGAGACCAAGCTTCCTAAACCTAGTAGGAGAGTCAGGAAAGGGGACTTGGCCGGAGCTCATGTGTAAGGCTCGGCAGGACGTTCGGCCTTACCTCGGCAGGGAGACCAAGCTTCCTAAACCGAGTAGGACTCAGGCGAAGGGACTTGCCTGGGTTCGAGTATAAGGCTCGGCAGAACGTTCGACCTTACCTCGGCAGGGACACCAAGCTTCCTAAGCCTAGTAGGAGTCACGCGAAGGGATTTGGCCCGAGTTCGCGTGTATGGCTCGGCAGACTGTTCGACATTACCTCGCCAGGGAGACCAAGCTTCCTATGGCGAGTAGGAGTGAGGCGAAGGGACTTGGCCAGAGTTCGAGTGTAAGTCTCGGCAGGACGTTCGACCTTACCTCGGCCGGGAGACCAAGCTTCTTAAGCCTAGTAGGAGTCAGGCGAGGGGACTTGTCCAGGGTCCGAGTGTAGGGCTCGGCAGGACATACGAACTTACCTCGGCAGGGAGACCAAGCTTCCTAACCCTAGTAGGAGAGTCAGGCGAGGGGACTTGGTCGGAGTTCGAGTGTAAAGGTCGGCAGGACGTTCGACCTTACCTCGGCAGGGAGACCAACCTTCCTAAGTCTAGTAGGACAGTCAGGCGAGGGGACTTGGCCGCAGTTTTAGTGTAAATAATGGCAGGACATTCCACCTTACCTTGACAGGGAGAACAAGCTTCCTAAGCCTAGTAGGAAAATCAGGCGAAGGAACTTGGCCGGGGTTCGATTGTAAGGCTCGGCAGGACCTTCGGCCTTACCTCGGCAGGGAGACCAAGTTTCCTAAGCCTAGTAGGAGAGTCAGGCGAAGGAACTTGGCCAGAGTTCGAGTGTAAGGCTCGGCAGGACGTTCGACCTTACCTCGGCAGGGAGACCAAGCTTCCTAAGCCTAGCAGGAGAGTCAGGCGAAGGAACTTGGCCGGGGTTCGAGTGTAAGGCTCGGCACATGTTCGACCTTACCTCGGCAGGGAGACCAAGCTTCCTAAGCCGAGTAGGAGAGTCAGGCAAGTGGACTTGGCCGGAGCTCATGTGTAAGGCTCGGCAGGACGTTCGACCTTACCTCGGCAGGGAGACCAAATTTCCTAAGCCGAGTAGGAGTCAGGCAAAGGGACTTGGCCGGGGTTCGAGTGTAAGGCTCGGCAGAAAGTTTGACCTTACCTCGGCAGGGAGACCAAGCTTCCTATGCCGAGAGGGAGTCAGGCGAAGGGACTTGTCCAGGGCCCGAGTGTAAGGCTTGGCAGAAAGTTTGACCTTACCTCGGCAGGGAGACCAAGCTTCCTAAGCCTAGTAGGAGAGTCAGGCAAGTGGACTTGGCCGGAGCTCATGTGTAAAGCTCGGCAGGACGTTCGACCTTACCTCGGCAGGGAGACCAAGCTTCCTAAGCCGAGTAGGAGTCAGGCGAAGGGACTTGGCCGGGGTTCGAGTGTAAGGCTCGGCAGGACGTTCGGCCTTACCTCGGCAGGGAGACCAAGCTTCCTAAGCCTAGTAGGAGAGTCAGGCAAAAGAACTTGGCCGGGGTTCGAGTGTAAGGCTCGGCAGGACGTTCGACCTTACCTTGGCAGGGAGACCAAGCTTCCTAAGACTAGTAGGAGAGTCAGGCAAGTGGACTTGGCCGGAGCTCATGTGTAAGGCTCGGTAGGGCGTTCGACCTTACCTCGGCAGGGAGACCAAGCTTCCTAAGCCTAGTAGGAGTCTGGCGAGGGGACTTGGCCGAAGTTTGAGTGTAAAGCTCGGCAGGACGTTTGACCTTACCTCGGCAGGGAGACCAAGCTTCCTAAGCCTAGTAGGAGTATCAGGCAAAAGAACTTGGCCGGAGCTCATGTGTAAGGCTCGGCCGGACGTTCGACCTTACCTCAGCAGGGAGACCAAGCTTCCTAAACCGAGTAGGACTCAGGCGAAGGGACTTGCCTGGGTTCGAGTATAAGGCTCGGCAGAACGTTCGACCTTACCTCGGCAGGGACACCAAGCTTCCTAAGCCTAGTAGGAGTCACGCGAAGGGACTTGGCCCGAGTTCGAGTGTATGGCTCGGCAGACTGTTCGACATTACCTCGCCAGGGAGACCAAGCTTCCTAAGCCTAGTAGAAGAGTCAGGCAGAGGGACATGGCCGGAGTTCGAGTGTGAGGCTCGGCCGGACGTTCGGCCTTACCTCAGCAGGGAGACCAAGCTTCCTAAGCCTAATAGGAGTATCAGGCAAAAGAACTTGGCCGGAGCTCATGTGTAAGGGTCAGCCGGACGTTCGACCTTACCTCGGCAGGGAGACCAAGCTTCCTAAGCCGAGTAGGAGTCACGCGAAGGGACTTGGCCCGAGTTCGTGTGTAAGGCTAGGCAGGACGTTCGACCTTACCTCGGCAGGGAGACCAAGCTTCTTAAGCCTAGTAGGAGTCAGGCGAGGGGACTTGTCCAGGGTCCGAGTGTAAGGCTCGGCAGGACATACGAACTTACCTCGGCAGGGAGACCAAGCTTCCTAAGCCTAGTAGGAGAGTCAGGCGAGGGGACTTGGTCGGAGTTCGAGTGTAAAGCTCGGCAGGACGTTCGACCTTACCTCGGCAGGGAGACCAACCTTCCTAAGTCTAGTAGGACAGTCAGGCGAGGGGACTTGGCCGCAGTTTTAGTGTAAATAATGGCAGGACATTCCACCTTACCTTGACAGGGAGAACAAGCTTCCTAAGCCTAGTAGGAAAATCAGGCGAAGGAACTTGGCCGGGGTTCGAGTGTAAGGCTCGGCAGGACCTTCGGCCTTACCTCGGCAGGGAGACCAAGTTTCCTAAGCCTAGTAGGAGAGTCAGGCGAAGGAACTTGGCCAGAGTTCGAGTGTAAGGCTCGGCAGGACGTTCGACCTTACCTCGGCAGGGAGACCAAGCTTCCTAAGCCTAGCAGGAGAGTCAGGCGAAGGAACTTGGCCGGGGTTCGAGTGTAAGGCTCGGCACATGTTCGACCTTACCTCGGCAGGGAGACCAATCTTCCTAAGCCGAGTAGGAGAGTCAGGCAAGTGGACTTGGCCGGAGCTCATGTGTAAGGCTCGGCAGGACGTTCGACCTTACCTCGGCAGGGAGACCAAATTTCCTAGGCCGAGTAGGAGTCAGGCAAAGGGACTTGGCCGGGGTTCGAGTGTAAGGCTCGGCAGAAAGTTTGACCTTACCTCGGCAGGGAGACCAAGCTTCCTATGCCGAGAAGGAGTCAGGCAAAGGGACTTGGCCGGGGTTCGAGTGTAAGGCTCGGCAGAAAGTTTGACCTTACCTCGGCAGGGAGACCAAGCTTCCTAAGCCTAGTAGGAGAGTCAGGCAAGTGGACTTGGCCGGAGCTCATGTGTAAAGCTCGGCAGGACGTTCGACCTTACCTCGGCAGGGAGACCAAGCTTCCTAAGCCGAGTAGGAGTCAGGCGAAGGGACTTGGCCGGGGTTCGAGTGTAAGGCTCGGCAGGACATTCGGCCTTACCTCGGCAGGGAGACCAAGCTTCCTAAGCCTAGTAGGAGAGTCAGGCAAAAGAACTTGGCCGGGGTTCGAGTGTAAGGCTCGGCAGGACGTTCGACCTTACCTCGGCAGGGAGACCAAGCTTCCTAAGACTAGTAGGAGAGTCAGGCAAGTGGACTTGGCCGGAGCTCATGTGTAAGGCTCGGTAGGGCGTTCGACCTTACCTCGGCAGGGAGACCAAGCTTCCTAAGCCCAGTAGGAGTCTGGCGAGGGGACTTGGCCGAAGTTTGAGTGTAAAGCTCGGCAGGACGTTTGACCTTACCTCGGCAGGGAGACCAAGCTTCCTAAGCCTAGTAAGAGTATCAGGCAAAAGAATCTGGCCGGAGCTCATGTGTAAGGCTCGGCCGGACGTTCGACCTTACCTCAGCAGGGAGACCAAGCTTCCTAAGCCGAGTAGGAGTCACGCGAAGGGACTTGGCCCGAGTTCGAGTATAAGGCTCGGCAGGACGTTCGGCCTTACCTCGGCAGAGAGACTGAGCTTCCTAAGCCTAGCAGGAGAGTCAGGCGAGGGGACTTGTCCAGGGTCCGAGTGTAAGGCTCGGCAGGACATACGAACTTACCTCGGCAGGGAGACCAAGCTTCCTAAGCCTAGTAGGAAAGTCAGGCGAAGGGACTTGGCCGGAGTTCGAGTGTAAGGCTCGGCAGGACGTTCGACCTTACCTCGGCAGGGAGACCAAGCTTCCTAAGCCGTGTAGGAGTCAGGCGAGGGGACTTGTCCAAGGTCCGAGTGTAAGGCTCGGCTGGACGTTCGACCTTACCTCAGCAGGGAGACCAAGCTTCCTAAGCCGTGTAGGAGTCAGGCGAGGGGACTTGGCCGGGGTTCGAGTGTAAGGCTCGGCAGGACGTTTGACCTTACCTCGGCAGGGAGACCAAGCTTCCTAAGCCTAGTAGGAGAGTCAGGCGAAGGGACTTGGCCGGAGCTCATGTGTAAGGCTCGGCCAGACGTTCGACCTTACCTCGGCAGGGAGACCAAGCTTCTTAAGCCTACTAGGAGTCACGCGAAGGGACTTGGCCCGAGTTCGAGTGTAAGGCTCGGCAGAAGGTTCGACCTTACCTCGGCAGGGAGACCAAGCTTCCTAAGCCTAGTAGGAGAGTCAGGCGAGGGGACTTGGACGGAGTTCGAATGTAAGGCTCGGCAAAATGTTCGACCTTACCTCGGCAGGGAGACAAAGCTTCCTAAGCCTAGTAGGAGAGTCAGGCGAAGGAACTTGGCCGGGGTTCGAGTGTAAGGCTCGGCAGGACCTTCGGCCTTACCTCGGCAGGGAGACCAAGTTTCTTAAGCCTAGTAGGAGAGTCAGGCGAAAGAACTTGGCCGGGGTTCGAGTGTAAGGCTCGGCAGGACGTTCGACCTTACCTCGGCAGGGAGACCAAGCTTCCTAAGCCTAGTAGGAGAGTCAGGCAAGGGGAATTGGCCGGAGCTCATGTTTAAGGCTCGGCAGGTCGTTCGACCTTTACCTCGGCAGGAAGACCAAGCTTCCTAAGCCGAGTAGGAGTCAGGCGAGGGGACTTGTCCAGGGTCCGAGTGTAAGGCTCGGCAGGACATACGAACTTACCTCGGCAGGGAGACCAAGCTTCCTAAGCCTAGTAGGATAGTCAGGCGAGGGGACTTGGCCGGAGCTCATGTGTAAGGCTCGGCAGGACGTTCGGCCTTACCTCGGCAGGGAGACCAAGCTTCCTAAGCCTAGTAGAAGAGTCAGGCGAAAGAACTTGGCCGGGGTTTGAGTGTAAGGCTCGGCAGGACGTTCGACCTTACCTCGGCAGGGAGACCAAGCTACCTAAGCCTAGTAGGAGAGTCAGGCAAGGGGAATTGGCCGGAGCTCATGTTTAAGGCTCGGCAGGTCGTTCGACCTTACCTCGGCAGGAAGACCAAGCTTCCTATGCCGAGAAGGAGTCAGGCGAAGGGACTTGGCCGGGGTTCGAGTGTAAGGCTCGGCAGAAAGTTTGACCTTACCTCGGCAGGGAGACCAAGCTTCCTAAGCCTAGTAGGAGAGTCAGGCAAGTGGACTTGGCCGGAGCTCATGTGTAAAGCTCGGCAGGACGTTCGACCTTACCTCGGCAGGGAGACCAAGCTTCCTAAGCCGAGTAGGAGTCAGGCGAAGGGTCTTTGCCGGGGTTCGAGTGTAAGGCTCAGCAGGACGTTCGGCCTTACCTCGGCAGGGAGACCAAGCTTCCTAAGCCTTGTAGGAGAGTCAGGCAAAGGAACTTGGCCCGAGTTCGGGTGTAAGGCTCGGCAGGACGTTTGACCTTACCTCGGCAGGGAGACCAAGCTTCCTAAGCCTAGTAAGAGTATCAGGCAAAAGAACTTGGCCGGAGCTCATGTGTAAGGCTCGGCCGGACGTTCGACGTTACCTCAGCAGGGAGACCAAGCTTCCTAAGCCGAGTAGGAGTCACGCGAAGGGACTTGGCCCGAGTTCGAGTGTAAGGCTCGGCAGAACGTTCGACCTTACCTCGGCAGGGAGACTGAGCTTCCTAAGCCTAGCAGGAGAGTCAGGCGAGGGGACTTGTCCAGGGTCCGAGTGTAAGGCTCGGCAGGACGTTCGACCTTACCTCGGCAGGGAGACCAAGCTTCCTAAGCCTAATAAGATAGTCAGGCGAGGGGACTTGGCCAGAGTTCGAGTGTAAGTATTGGCAAAATGTTTGACCTTACCTCGGCAGGGAGACCAAGCTTCCTAAGCCTAGTAGGAGAGTCAGGGGAAGGGACTTGGCCGGAGCTCATGTGTAAGGCTCGGCCAGACGTTCGACCTTACCTCGGCAGGGAGACCAAGCTTCTTAAGCCTACTAGAAGTCACGCGAAGGGACTTGGCCCGAGTTCGAGTGTAAGGCTCGGCAGAAGGTTCGACCTTACCTCGGCAGGGAGACCAAGCTTCCTAAGCCTAGTAGGAGAGTCAGGCGAGGGGACTTGGACGGAGTTCGAATGTAAGGCTCGGCAAAATGTTCGACCTTACCTCGGCAGGGAGACAAAGCTTCCTAAGCCTAGTAGGAGAGTCAGGCGAAGGAACTTGGCCGGGGTTCGAGTGTAAGGCTCGGCAGGACCTTCGGCCTTACCTCGGCAGGGAGACCAAGTTTCTTAAGCCTAGTAGGAGAGTCAGGCGAAAGAACTTGGCCGGGGTTCGAGTGTAAGGCTCGGCAGGACGTTCGACCTTACCTCGGCAGGAAGACCAAGCTTCCTAAGCCGAGTAGGAGTCAGGCGACGGGACTTGGCTGGGGTTCGAGTGTAAGGCTCGGCAGAACGTTCGACCTTACCTCGGCAGGGAGACTCAGCTTCCTAAGCCTAGCAGGAGAGTCAGGCGAGGGGACTTGTCCAGGGTCCAAGTGTAAGGCTCGGCAGGACATACGAACTTACCTCGGCAGGGAGACCAAGCTTCCTAAGCCTAGTAGGATAGTCAGGCGAGGGGACTTGGCCCGAGTTTGACTGTAAGGCTCGGCAGACTGTTCAACCTTACCTTGGAAGGGAGACCAAGCTTCCTAAGCCTAGTAGGAGAGTCAGGCAAGTGGACTTGGCCGGAGCTCATGTGTAAAGCTCGGCAGGACGTTCGACCTTACCTCGGCAGGGAGACCAAGCTTCCTAAGCCGAGTAGGAGTCAGGCGAAGGGACTTGGCCGGGGTTCGAGTGTAAGGCTCGGCAGGACATTCGGCCTTACCTCGGCAGGGAGACCAAGCTTCCTAAGCCTAGTAGGAGAGTCAGGCAAAAGAACTTGGCCGGGGTTCGAGTGTAAGGCTCGGCAGGACGTTCGACCTTACCTCGGCAGGGAGACCAAGCTTCCTAAGACTAGTAGGAGAGTCAGGCAAGTGGACTTGGCCGGAGCTCATGTGTAAGGCTCGGTAGGGCGTTCGACCTTACCTCGGCAGGGAGACCAAGCTTCCTAAGCCCAGTAGGAGTCTGGCGAGGGGACTTGGCCGAAGTTTGAGTGTAAAGCTCGGCAGGACGTTTGACCTTACCTCGGCAGGGAGACCAAGCTTCCTAAGCCTAGTAAGAGTATCAGGCAAAAGAATCTGGCCGGAGCTCATGTGTAAGGCTCGGCCGGACGTTCGACCTTACCTCAGCAGGGAGACCAAGCTTCCTAAGCCGAGTAGGAGTCACGCGAAGGGACTTGGCCCGAGTTCGAGTATAAGGCTCGGCAGGACGTTCGGCCTTACCTCGGCAGAGAGACTGAGCTTCCTAAGCCTAGCAGGAGAGTCAGGCGAGGGGACTTGTCCAGGGTCCGAGTGTAAGGCTCGGCAGGACATACGAACTTACCTCGGCAGGGAGACCAAGCTTCCTAAGCCTAGTAGGAAAGTCAGGCGAGGGGACTTCGTCGGAGTTCGAGTGTAAGGCTCGGCAGGACGTTCGACCTTACCTCGGCAGGGAGACCAAGCTTCCTAAGCCGTGTAGGAGTCAGGCGAGGGGACTTGTCCAAGGTCCGAGTGTAAGGCTCGGCTGGACGTTCGACCTTACCTCAGCAGGGAGACCAAGCTTCCTAAGCCGTGTAGGAGTCAGGCGAGGGGACTTGGCCGGGGTTCGAGTGTAAGGCTCGGCAGGACGTTTGACCTTACCTCGGCAGGGAGACCAAGCTTCCTAAGCCTAGTAGGAGAGTCAGGCGAAGGGACTTGGCCGGAGCTCATGTGTAAGGCTCGGCCAGACGTTCGACCTTACCTCGGCAGGGAGACCAAGCTTCTTAAGCCTACTAGGAGTCACGCGAAGGGACTTGGCCCGAGTTCGAGTGTAAGGCTCGGCAGAAGGTTCGACCTTACCTCGGCAGGGAGACCAAGCTTCCTAAGCCTAGTAGGAGAGTCAGGCGAGGGGACTTGGACGGAGTTCGAATGTAAGGCTCGGCAAAATGTTCGACCTTACCTCGGCAGGGAGACCAAGCTTCCTAAGCCGAGTAGGAGTCAGGCGAGGGGACTTGTCCAGGGTCCGAGTGTAAGGCTCGGCAGGACATACGAACTTACCTCGGCAGGGAGACCAAGCTTCCTAAGCCTAGTAGGATAGTCAGGCGAGGGGACTTGGCCGGAGCTCATGTGTAAGGCTCGGCAGGACGTTCGGCCTTACCTCGGCAGGGAGACCAAGCTTCCTAAGCCTAGTAGAAGAGTCAGGCGAAAGAACTTGGCCGGGGTTCGAGTGTAAGGCTCGGCAGGACGTTCGACCTTACCTCGGCAGGGAGACCAAGCTACCTAAGCCTAGTAGGAGAGTCAGGCAAGGGGAATTGGCCAGAGATCATGTTTAAGGCTCGGCAGGTCGTTCGACCTTACCTCGGCAGGAAGACCAAGCTTCCTATGCCGAGAAGGAGTCAGGCGAAGGGACTTGGCCGGGGTTCGAGTGTAAGGCTCGGCAGAAAGTTTGACCTTACCTCGGCAGGGAGACCAAGCTTCCTAAGCCTAGTAGGAGAGTCAGGCAAGTGGACTTGGCCGGAGCTCATGTGTAAAGCTCGGCAGGACGTTCGACCTTACCTCGGCAGGGAGACCAAGCTTCCTAAGCCGAGTAGGAGTCAGGCGAAGGGTCTTTGCCGGGGTTCGAGTGTAAGGCTCAGCAGGACGTTCGGCCTTACCTCGGCAGGGAGACCAAGCTTCCTAAGCCTTGTAGGAGAGTCAGGCAAAGGAACTTGGCCCGAGTTCGGGTGTAAGGCTCGGCAGGACGTTTGACCTTACCTCGGCAGGGAGACCAAGCTTCCTAAGCCTAGTAAGAGTATCAGGCAAAAGAACTTGGCCGGAGCTCATGTGTAAGGCTCGGCCGGACGTTCGACGTTACCTCAGCAGGGAGACCAAGCTTCCTAAGCCGAGTAGGAGTCACGCGAAGGGACTTGGCCCGAGTTCGAGTGTAAGGCTCGGCAGAACGTTCGACCTTACCTCGGCAGGGAGACTGAGCTTCCTAAGCCTAGCAGGAGAGTCAGGCGAGGGGACTTGTCCAGGGTCCGAGTGTAAGGCTCGGCAGGACATTCGACCTTACCTCGGCAGGGAGACCAACCTTCCTAAGCCTAATAGGATAGTCAGGCGAGGGGACTTGGCCAGAGTTCGAGTGTAAGTATTGGCAAAATGTTTGACCTTACCTCGGCAGGGAGACCAAGCTTCCTAAGCCTAGTAGGAGAGTCAGGGGAAGGGACTTGGCCGGAGCTCATGTGTAAGGCTCGGCCAGACGTTCGACCTTACCTCGGCAGGGAGACCAAGCTTCTTAAGCCTACTAGAAGTCACGCGAAGGGACTTGGCCCGAGTTCGAGTGTAAGGCTCGGCAGAAGGTTCGACCTTACCTCGGCAGGGAGACCAAGCTTCCTAAGCCTAGTAGGAGAGTCAGGCGAGGGGACTTGGACGGAGTTCGAATGTAAGGCTCGGCAAAATGTTCGACCTTACCTCGGCAGGGAGACAAAGCTTCCTAAGCCTAGTAGGAGAGTCAGGCGAAGGAACTTGGCCGGGGTTCGAGTGTAAGGCTCGGCAGGACCTTCGGCCTTACCTCGGCAGGGAGACCAAGTTTCTTAAGCCTAGTAGGAGAGTCAGGCGAAAGGACTTGGCCGGGGTTCGAGTGTAAGGCTCGGCAGGACGTTCGACCTTACCTCGGCAGGAAGACCAAGCTTCCTAAGCCGAGTAGGAGTCAGGCGACGGGACTTGGCTGGGGTTCGAGTGTAAGGCTCGGCAGAACGTTCGACCTTACCTCGGCAGGGAGACTCAGCTTCCTAAGCCTAGCAGGAGAGTCAGGCGAGGGGACTTGTCCAGGGTCCAAGTGTAAGGCTCGGCAGGACATACGAACTTACCTCGGCAGGGAGACCAAGCTTCCTAAGCCTAGTAGGATAGTCAGGCGAGGGGACTTGGCCCGAGTTTGACTGTAAGGCTCGGCAGACTGTTCAACCTTACCTTGGAAGGGAGACCAAGCTTCCTAAGCCTAGTAGGAGAGTCAGGCAAGTGGACTTGGCCGGAGCTCATGTGTAAAGCTCGGCAGGACGTTCGACCTTACCTCGGCAGGGAGACCAAGCTTCCTAAGCCGAGTAGGAGTCAGGCGAAGGGACTTGGCCGGGGTTCGAGTGTAAGGCTCGGCAGGACATTCGACCTTACCTCGGCAGGGAGACCAAGCTTCCTAAGCCTAGTAGGAGAGTCAGGCAAAAGAACTTGGCCGGGGTTCGAGTGTAAGGCTCGGCAGGACGTTCGACCTTACCTCGGCAGGGAGACCAAGCTTCCTAAGACTAGTAGGAGAGTCAGGCAAGTGGACTTGGCCGGAGCTCATGTGTAAGGCTCGGTAGGGCGTTCGACCTTACCTCGGCAGGGAGACCAAGCTTCCTAAGCCTAGTAGGAGTCTGGCGAGGGGACTTGGCCGAAGTTTGAGTGTAAAGCTCGGCAGGACGTTTGACCTTACCTCGGCAGGGAGACCAAGCTTCCTAAGCCTAATAGGATAGTCAGGCTCGGGGACTTGGCCAGAGTTCGAGTGTAAGTCTTGGCAAGATGTTTGACCTCACCTCGGCAGGGAGACCAAGCTTCCTAAGCCTAGTAGGAGTATCAGGCAAAAGAACTTGGCCGGAGCTCATGTGTAAGGCTCGGCCGGACGTTCGACCTTACCTCAGCAGGGAGACCAAGCTTCCTAAGCCGAGTAGGAGTCACGCGAAGGGACTTGGCCCGAGTTCGAGTGTAAGGCTCGGCAGAACGTTCGACCTTACCTCGGCAGGGAGACTGAGCTTCCTAAGCCTAGCAGGAGAGTCAGGCGAGGGGATTTGTCCAGGGTCCGAGTGTAAGGCTCGGCAGGACATACGAACTTAACTCGGTAGGTAGACCAAGCTTCCTAAGCCTAGTAGTAGTCACGCGAAGGGACTTGGCCCATGTTCGAGTGTAAGGCTCGGCAGGACGTTCGGCCTTACCTCGGCAGGGAGACCGAGCTTCCTAAGCCTAGTAGGAGAGTCAGGCGAAGGGACTTGGCCAGAGTTCGAGTGTAAGTCTCGGCAGGACGTTTGACCTTACCTCGGCAGGGAGACCAAGCTTCCTAAGCCTAGTAAGAGTATCAGGCAAAAGAATCTGGCCGGAGCTCATGTGTAAGGCTCGGCCGGACGTTCGACCTTACCTCAGCAGGGAGACCAAGCTTCCTAAGCCGAGTAGGAGTCACGCGAAGGGACTTGGCCCGAGTTCGAGTATAAGGCTCGGCAGGACGTTCGGCCTTACCTCGGCAGAGAGACTGAGCTTCCTAAGCCTCGCAGGAGAGTCAGGCGAGGGGACTTGTCCAGGGTCCGAGTGTAAGGCTCGGCAGGACATACGAACTTACCTCGGCAGGGAGACCAAGCTTCCTAAGCCTAGTAGGAAAGTCAGGCGAGGGGACTTCGTCGGAGTTCGAGTGTAAGGCTCGGCAGGACTTTCGACCTTACCTCGGCAGGGAGACCAAGCTTCCTAAGCCGTGTAGGAGTCAGGCGAGGGGACTTGTCCAAGGTCCGAGTGTAAGGCTCGGCTGGACGTTCGACCTTACCTCAGCAGGGAGACCAAGCTTCCTAAGCCGTGTAGGAGTCAGGCGAGGGGACTTGGCCGGGGTTCGAGTGTAAGGCTCGGCAGGACGTTTGACCTTTCCTCGGCAGGGAGACCAAGCTTCCTAAGCCTAGTAGGAGAGTCAGGCGAGGGGACTTGGACGGAGTTCGAATGTAAGGCTCGGCAAAATGTTCGACCTTACCTCGGCAGGGAGACAAAGCTTCCTAAGCCTAGTAGGAGAGTCAGGCGAAGGAACTTGGCCGGGGTTCGAGTGTAAGGCTCGGCAGGACCTTCGGCCTTACCTCGGCAGGGAGACCAAGTTTCTTAAGCCTAGTAGGAGAGTCAGGCGAAAGAACTTGGCCGGGGTTCGAGTGTAAGGCTCGGCAGGACGTTCGACCTTACCTCGGCAGGGAGACCAAGCTTCCTAAGCCTAGTAGGAGAGTCAGGCAAGGGGAATTGGCCTGAGCTCATGTTTAAGGCTCGGCAGGTCGTTCGACCTTTACCTCGGCAGGAAGACCAAGCTTCCTAAGCCGAGTAGGAGTCAGGCGAGGGGACTTGTCCAGGGTCCGAGTGTAAGGCTCGGCAGGACATACGAACTTACCTCGGCAGGGAGACCAAGCTTCCTAAGCCTAGTAGGATAGTCAGGCGAGGGGACTTGGCCGGAGCTCATGTGTAAGGCTCGGCAGGACGTTCGGCCTTACCTCGGCAGGGAGACCAAGCTTCCTAAGCCTAGTAGAAGAGTCAGGCAAAGGGACATGGCCGGAGTTCGAGAGTAAGGCTCGGCAGGACGTTTGACCTTACCTCGGCAGGGAGACCAAGCTTCCTAAGCCTAGTAGGAGAGTCAGGCAAGGGGACTTGGCCGGAGCTCATGTGTAAGGCTCGGCAGGACGTTCGGCCTTACCTCGGCAGGGAGACCAAGCTTCCTAAGCCTAGTAGGAGAGTCAGGCGAGGGGACTTGGACGGAGTTCGAATGTAAGGCTCGGCAAAATGTTCGACCTTACCTCGGCAGGGAGACAAAGCTTCCTAAGCCTAGTAGGAGAGTCAGGCGAAGGAACTTGGCCGGGGTTCGAGTGTAAGGCTCGGCAGGACCTTCGGCCTTACCTCGGCAGGGAGACCAAGTTTCTTAAGCCTAGTAGGAGAGCCAGGCGAAAGAACTTGGCCGGGGTTCGAGTGTAAGGCTCGGCAGGACGTTCGACCTTACCTCGGCAGGGAGACCAAGCTTCCTAAGCCTAGTAGGAGAGTCAGGCAAGGGGAATTGGCCGGAGCTCATGTTTAAGGCTCGGCAGGTCGTTCGACCTTACCTCGGCAGGAAGACCAAGCTTCCTATGCCGAGAAGGAGTCAGGCGAAGGGACTTGGCCGGGGTTCGAGTGTAAGGCTCGGCAGAAAGTTTGACCTTACCTCGGCAGGGAGACCAAGCTTCCTAAGCCTAGTAGGAGAGTCAGGCAAGTGGACTTGGCCGGAGCTCATGTGTAAAGCTCGGCAGGACGTTCGACCTTACCTCGGCAGGGAGACCAAGCTTCCTAAGCCGAGTAGGAGTCAGGCGAAGGGTCTTTGCCGGGGTTCGAGTGTAAGGCTCAGCAGGACGTTCGGCCTTACCTCGGCAGGGAGACCAAGCTTCCTAAGCCTTGTAGGAGAGTCAGGCAAAGGAACTTGGCCCGAGTTCGGGTGTAAGGCTCGGCAGGACGTTTGACCTTACCTCGGCAGGGAGACCAAGCTTCCTAAGCCTAGTAAGAGTATCAGGCAAAAGAACTTGGCCGGAGCTCATGTGTAAGTCTCGGCCGGACGTTCGACGTTACCTCAGCAGGGAGACCAAGCTTCCTAAGCCGAGTAGGAGTCACGCGAAGGGACTTGGCCCGAGTTCGAGTGTAAGGCTCGGCAGAACGTTCGACCTTACCTCGGCAGGGAGACTGAGCTTCCTAAGCCTAGCAGGAGAGTCAGGCGAGGGGACTTGTCCAGGGTCCGAGTGTAAGGCTCGGCAGGACGTTCGACCTTACCTCGGCAGGGAGACCAACCTTCCTAAGCCTAATAGGATAGTCAGGCGAGGGGACTTGGCCAGAGTTCGAGTGTAAGTATTGGCAAAATGTTTGACCTTACCTCGGCAGGGAGACCAAGCTTCCTAAGCCTAGTAGGAGAGTCAGGCGAAGGGACTTGGCCGGAGCTCATGTGTAAGGCTCGGCCAGACGTTCGACCTTACCTCGGCAGGGAGACCAAGCTTCTTAAGCCTACTAGAAGTCACGCGAAGGGACTTGGCCCGAGTTCGAGTGTAAGGCTCGGCAGAACGTTCGGCCTTACCTCGGCAGGGAGACCAAGCTTCCTAAGCCTAGTAGGAGAGTCAGGCGAGGGGACTTGGACGGAGTTCGAATGTAAGGCTCGGCAAAATGTTCGACCTTACCTCGGCAGGGAGACAAAGCTTCCTAAGCCTAGTAGGAGAGTCAGGCGAAGGAACTTGGCCGGGATTCGAGTGTAAGGCTCGGCAGGACCTTCGGCCTTACCTCGGCAGGGAGACCAAGTTTCTTAAGCCTAGTAGGAGAGTCAGGCGAAAGAACTTGGCCGGGGTTCGAGTGTAAGGCTCGGCAGGACGTTCGACCTTACCTCGGCAGGGAGACCAAGCTTCCTAAGCCTAGTAGGAGAGTCAGGCAAGGGGAATTGGCCGGAGCTCATGTTTAAGGCTCGGCAGGTCGTTCGACCTTACCTCGGCAGGAAGACCAAGCTTCCTAAGCCGAGTAGGAGTCAGGCGACGGGACTTGGCTGGGGTTCGAGTGTAAGGCTCGGCAGAACGTTCGACCTTACCTCGGCAGGGAGACTCAGCTTCCTAAGCCTAGCAGGAGAGTCAGGCGAGGGGACTTGTCCAGGGTCCGAGTGTAAGGCTCGGCAGGACATACGAACTTACCTCGGCAGGGAGACCAAGCTTCCTAAGCCTAGTAGGATAGTCAGGCGAGGGGACTTGGCCCGAGTTTGACTGTAAGGCTCGGCAGACTGTTCAACCTTACCTTGGAAGGGAGACCAAGCTTCCTAAGCCTAATAGGATAGTCAGGCGAGGGGACTTGGCCAGAGTTCGAGTGTAAGTATTGGCAAGATGTTTGACCTCACCTCGGCAGGGATACCAAGCTTCCTAAGCCGTGTAGGAGTCAGGCGAGGGGACTTGTCCAGGGTCCGAGTGTAAGGCTCAGCAGGACATACGAACTTACCTTGGCAGGGAGAACAAGCTTCCTATGCCTAGTAGGAGTCACGTGAAGGGACTTGGCCCGAGTTTGTGTGTAAGGCTCGGCAGACTGTTCAACCTTACCTCGGAAGGGAGACCAAGCTTCCTAAGCCGAGTAGGAGTCAGGCGAGGGGACTTGGCCGGGGTTCGAGTGTAAGGCTCGGCAGGACGTTTGACCTTACCTCGGCAGGGAGACCAAGCTTCCTAAGCCTAGTAGGAGAGTCAGGCGAAGGGACTTGGCCGGAGCTCATGTGTAAGGCTCGGCCAGACGTTCGACCTTACCTCGGCAGCGAGACCAAGCTTCTTAAGCCTACTAGGAGTCACGCGAAGGGACTTGGCCCGAGTTCGAGTGTAAGGCTCGGCAGAAGGTTCGACCTTACCTCGGCAGGGAGACCAAACTTCCTAAGCCTAGTAGGAGAGTCAGGCAAGGGGACTTGGACGGAGTTCGAATGTAAGGCTCGGCAAAATGTTCGACCTTACCTCGGCAGGGAGACAAAGCTTCCTAAGCCTAGTAGGAGAGTCAGGCGAAGGAACTTGGCCGGGGTTCGAGTGTAAGGCTCGGCAGGACCTTCGGCCTTACCTCGGCAGGGAGACCAAGTTTCTTAAGCCTAGTAGGCGAGTCAGGCGAAAGAACTTGGCCGGGGTTCGAGTGTAAGGCTCGGCAGGACGTTCGACCTTACCTCGGCAGGGAGACCAAGCTTCCTAAGCCTAGTAGGAGAGTCAGGCAAGGGGAATTGGCCGGAGCTCATGTTTAAGGCTCGGCAGGTCGTTCGACCTTACCTCGGCAGGAAGACCAAGCTTCCTAAGCCGAGTAGGAGAGTCAGGCGAAGGGACTTGGCCGGAGCTCATGTGTAAGGCTCGGCCAGACGTTCGACCTTGCCTCGGCAGGGAGACCAAGCTTCTTAAGCCTACTAGGAGTCACGCGAAGGGACTTGGCCCGAGTTCGAGTGTAAGGCTCGGCAGAAGGTTCGACCTTACCTCGGCAGGGAGACCAAGCTTCCTAAGCCTAGTAGGAGAGTCAGGCGAGGGGACTTGGACGGAGTTCGAATGTAAGGCTCGGCAAAATGTTCGACCTTACCTCGGCAGGGAGACAAAGCTTCCTAAGCCTAGTAGGAGAGTCAGGCGAAGGAACTTGGCCGGGGTTCGAGTGTAAGGCTCGGCAGGACCTTCGGTCTTACCTCGGCAGGGAGACCAAGTTTCTTAAGCCTAGTAGGAGAGTCAGGCGAAAGAACTTGGCCGGGGTTCGAGTGTAAGGCTCGGCAGGACGTTCGACCTTACCTCGGCAGGGAGACCAAGCTTCCTAAGCCTAGTAGGAGAGTCAGGCAAGGGGAATTGGCCGGAGCTCATGTTTAAGGCTCGGCAGGTCGTTCGACCTTACCTCGGCAGGAAGACCAAGCTTCCTAAGCCGAGTAGGAGTCAGGCGACGGGACTTGGCTGGGGTTCGAGTGTAAGGCTCGGCAGAACGTTCGACCTTACCTCGGCAGGGAGACTCAGCTTCCTAAGCCTAGCAGGAGAGTCAGGCGAGGGGACTTGGCCCGCGTTTGAGTGTAAGGCTCGGCAGAGTGTTCAACCTTACCTTGGAAGGGAGACCAAGCTTCCTAAGCCGAGTAGGAGTCAGGCGAGGGGACTTGGCCGGGGTTCGAGTGTAAGGCTCGGCAGGACGTTTGACCTTACCTCGGCAGGGAGACCAAGCTTCCTAAACCGAGTAGGACTCAGGCGAAGGGACTTGCCTGGTTTCGAGTATAAGGCTCGGCAAAACGTTCGACCTTACCTCGGCAGAGACACCAAGCTTCCTAAGGCGAGTAGGAGTCAGGCGAAGGGACTTGGCCAGAGTTCGAGTGTAAGGCTCGGCAGGACGTTCGACCTTACCTCGGCAAGGAGACCAAGCTTCCTAAGCCTAGTAGAAGAGTCAGGCAGAGGGACATGGCCGGAGCTCATGTTTAAGGCTCGGCAGGTCGTTCGACCTTACCTCGGCAGGAAGACCAAGCTTCCTAAGCCGAGTAGGAGAGTCAGGCGAAGGGACTTGGCCGGAGCTCATGTGTAAGGCTCGGCCAGACGTTCGACCTTGCCTCGGCAGGGAGACCAAGCTTCTTAAGCCTACTAGGAGTCACGCGAAGGGACTTGGCCCGAGTTCGAGTGTAAGGCTCGGCAGAAGGTTCGACCTTACCTCGGCAGGGAGACCAAGCTTCCTAAGCCTAGTAGGAGAGTCAGGCGAGGGGACTTGGACGGAGTTCGAATGTAAGGCTCGGCAAAATGTTCGACCTTACCTCGGCAGGGAGACAAAGCTTCCTAAGCCTAGTAGGAGAGTCAGGCGAAGGAACTTGGCCGGGGTTCGAGTGTAAGGCTCGGCAGGACCTTCGGTCTTACCTCGGCAGGGAGACCAAGCTTCCTAAGCCTAGTAGGAGAGTCAGGCAAGGGGAATTGGCCGGAGCTCATGTTTAAGGCTCGGCAGGACGTTCGACCTTACCTCGGCAGGGAGACCAAGCTTCCTAAGCCTAGTAGGAGAGTCAGGCAAGGGGAATTGGCCGGAGCTCATGTTTAAGGCTCGGCAGGTCGTTCGACCTTACCTCGGCAGGAAGACCAAGCTTCCTAAGCCGAGTAGGAGTCAGGCGACGGGACTTGGCTGGGGTTCGAGTGTAAGGCTCGGCAGAACGTTCGACCTTACCTCGGCAGGGAGACTCAGCTTCCTAAGCCTAGCAGGAGAGTCAGGCGAGGGGACTTGTCCAGGGTCCGAGTGTAAGGCTCGGCAGGACATACGAACTTACCTCGGCAGGGAGACCAAGCTTCCTAAGCCTAGTAGGATAGTCAGGCGAGGGGACTTGGCCCGAGTTTGACTGTAAGGCTCGGCAGACTGTTCAACCTTACCTTGGAAGGGAGACCAAGCTTCCTAAGCCTAATAGGATAGTCAGGCGAGGGGACTTGGCCAGAGTTCGAGTGTAAGTATTGGCAAGATGTTTGACCTCACCTCGGCAGGGATACCAAGCTTCCTAAGCCGTGTAGGAGTCAGGCGAGGGGACTTGTCCAGGGTCCGAGTGTAAGGCTCAGCAGGACATACGAACTTACCTTGGCAGGGAGAACAAGCTTCCTATGCCTAGTAGGAGTCACGTGAAGGGACTTGGCCCGAGTTTGTGTGTAAGGCTCGGCAGACTGTTCAACCTTACCTCGGAAGGGAGACCAAGCTTCCTAAGCCGAGTAGGAGTCAGGCGAGGGGACTTGGCCGGGGTTCGAGTGTAAGGCTCGGCAGGACGTTTGACCTTACCTCGGCAGGGAGACCAAGCTTCCTAAGCCTAGTAGGAGAGTCAGGCGAAGGGACTTGGCCGGAGCTCATGTGTAAGGCTCGGCCAGACGTTCGACCTTACCTCGGCAGCGAGACCAAGCTTCTTAAGCCTACTAGGAGTCACGCGAAGGGACTTGGCCCGAGTTCGAGTGTAAGGCTCGGCAGAAGGTTCGACCTTACCTCGGCAGGGAGACCAAACTTCCTAAGCCTAGTAGGAGAGTCAGGCAAGGGGACTTGGACGGAGTTCGAATGTAAGGCTCGGCAAAATGTTCGACCTTACCTCGGCAGGGAGACAAAGCTTCCTAAGCCTAGTAGGAGAGTCAGGCGAAGGAACTTGGCCGGGGTTCGAGTGTAAGGCTCGGCAGGACCTTCGGCCTTACCTCGGCAGGGAGACCAAGTTTCTTAAGCCTAGTAGGCGAGTCAGGCGAAAGAACTTGGCCGGGGTTCGAGTGTAAGGCTCGGCAGGACGTTCGACCTTACCTCGGCAGGGAGACCAAGCTTCCTAAGCCTAGTAGGAGAGTCAGGCAAGGGGAATTGGCCGGAGCTCATGTTTAAGGCTCGGCAGGTCGTTCGACCTTACCTCGGCAGGAAGACCAAGCTTCCTAAGCCGAGTAGGAGAGTCAGGCGAAGGGACTTGGCCGGAGCTCATGTGTAAGGCTCGGCCAGACGTTCGACCTTGCCTCGGCAGGGAGACCAAGCTTCTTAAGCCTACTAGGAGTCACGCGAAGGGACTTGGCCCGAGTTCGAGTGTAAGGCTCGGCAGAAGGTTCGACCTTACCTCGGCAGGGAGACCAAGCTTCCTAAGCCTAGTAGGAGAGTCAGGCGAGGGGACTTGGACGGAGTTCGAATGTAAGGCTCGGCAAAATGTTCGACCTTACCTCGGCAGGGAGACAAAGCTTCCTAAGCCTAGTAGGAGAGTCAGGCGAAGGAACTTGGCCGGGGTTCGAGTGTAAGGCTCGGCAGGACCTTCGGTCTTACCTCGGCAGGGAGACCAAGTTTCTTAAGCCTAGTAGGAGAGTCAGGCGAAAGAACTTGGCCGGGGTTCGAGTGTAAGGCTCGGCAGGACGTTCGACCTTACCTCGGCAGGGAGACCAAGCTTCCTAAGCCTAGTAGGAGAGTCAGGCAAGGGGAATTGGCCGGAGCTCATGTTTAAGGCTCGGCAGGTCGTTCGACCTTACCTCGGCAGGAAGACCAAGCTTCCTAAGCCGAGTAGGAGTCAGGCGACGGGACTTGGCTGGGGTTCGAGTGTAAGGCTCGGCAGAACGTTCGACCTTACCTCGGCAGGGAGACTCAGCTTCCTAAGCCTAGCAGGAGAGTCAGGCGAGGGGACTTGGCCCGCGTTTGAGTGTAAGGCTCGGCAGAGTGTTCAACCTTACCTTGGAAGGGAGACCAAGCTTCCTAAGCCGAGTAGGAGTCAGGCGAGGGGACTTGGCCGGGGTTCGAGTGTAAGGCTCGGCAGGACGTTTGACCTTACCTCGGCAGGGAGACCAAGCTTCCTAAACCGAGTAGGACTCAGGCGAAGGGACTTGCCTGGTTTCGAGTATAAGGCTCGGCAAAACGTTCGACCTTACCTCGGCAGAGACACCAAGCTTCCTAAGGCGAGTAGGAGTCAGGCGAAGGGACTTGGCCAGAGTTCGAGTGTAAGGCTCGGCAGGACGTTCGACCTTACCTCGGCAAGGAGACCAAGCTTCCTAAGCCTAGTAGAAGAGTCAGGCAGAGGGACATGGCCGGAGCTCATGTTTAAGGCTCGGCAGGTCGTTCGACCTTACCTCGGCAGGAAGACCAAGCTTCCTAAGCCTAGTAGGAGAGTCAGGCGAAGGGACTTGGCCGGAGCTCATGTGTAAGGCTCGGCCAGACGTTCGACCTTGCCTCGGCAGGGAGACCAAGCTTCTTAAGCCTACTAGGAGTCACGCAAAGGGACTTGGCCCGAGTTCGAGTGTAAGGCTCGGCAGAAGGTTCGACCTTACCTCGGCAGGGAGACCAAGCTTCCTAAGCCTAGTAGGAGAGTCAGGCGAGGGGACTTGGACGGAGTTCGAATGTAAGGCTCGGCAAAATGTTCGACCTTACCTCGGCAGGGAGACAAAGCTTCCTAAGCCTAGTAGGAGAGTCAGGCGAAGGAACTTGGCCGGGGTTCGAGTGTAAGGCTCGGCAGGACCTTCGGTCTTACCTCGGCAGGGAGACCAAGCTTCCTAAGCCTAGTAGGAGAGTCAGGCAAGGGGAATTGGCCGGAGCTCATGTTTAAGGCTCGGCAGGTCGTTCGACCTTACCTCGGCAGGAAGACCAAGCTTCCTAAGCCGAGTAGGAGTCAGGCGACGGGACTTGGCTGGGGTTCGAGTGTAAGGCTCGGCAGAACGTTCGACCTTACCTCGGCAGGGAGACTCAGCTTCCTAAGCCTAGCAGGAGAGTCAGGCGAGGGGACTTGGCCCGCGTTTGAGTGTAAGGCTCGGCAGAGTGTTCAACCTTACCTTGGAAGGGAGACCAAGCTTCCTAAGCCTAGTAGGAGAGTCAGGCAAAAGAACTTGGCCGGGGTTCGAGTGTAAGGCTCGGCAGGACGTTCGACCTTACCTCGGCAGGGAGACCAAGCTTCCTAAGACTAGTAGGAGAGTCAGGCAAGTGGACTTGGCCGGAGCTCATGTGTAAGGCTCGGTAGGGCGTTCGACCTTACCTCGGCAGGGAGACCAAGCTTCCTAAGCCTAGTAGGAGTCTGGCGAGGGGACTTGGCCGAAGTTTGAGTGTAAAGCTCGGCAGGACGTTTGACCTTACCTCGGCAGGGAGACCAAGCTTCCTAAGCCTAATAGGATAGTCAGGCTCGGGGACTTGGCCAGAGTTCGAGTGTAAGTCTTGTCAAGATGTTTGACCTCACCTCGGCAGGGAGACCAAGCTTCCTAAGCCTAGTAGGAGTATCAGGCAAAAGAACTTGGCCGGAGCTCATGTGTAAGGCTCGGCCGGACGTTCGACGTTACCTCAGCAGGGAGACCAAGCTTCCTAAGCCGAGTAGGAGTCACGCGAAGGGACTTGGCCCGAGTTCGAGTGTAAGGCTCGGCAGAACGTTCGACCTTACCTCGGCAGGGAGACTGAGCTTCCTAAGCCTAGCAGGAGAGTCAGGCGAGGGGATTTGTCCAGGGTCCGAGTGTAAGGCTCGGCAGGACATACGAACTTAACTCGGTAGGTAGACCAAGCTTCCTAAGCCTAGTAGTAGTCACGCGAAGGGACTTGGCCCATGTTCGAGTGTAAGGCTCGGCAGGACGTTCGGCCTTACCTCGGCAGGGAGACCGAGCTTCCTAAGCCTAGTAGGAGAGTCAGGCGAAGGGACTTGGCCAGAGTTCGAGTGTAAGTCTCGGCAGGACGTTTGACCTTACCTCGGCAGGGAGACCAAGCTTCCTAAGCCTAGTAAGAGTATCAGGCAAAAGAATCTGGCCGGAGCTCATGTGTAAGGCTCGGCCGGACGTTCGACCTTACCTCAGCAGGGAGACCAAGCTTCCTAAGCCGAGTAGGAGTCACGCGAAGGGACTTGGCCCGAGTTCGAGTATAAGGCTCGGCAGGACGTTCGGCCTTACCTCGGCAGAGAGACTGAGCTTCCTAAGCCTAGCAGGAGAGTCAGGCGAGGGGACTTGTCCAGGGTCCGAGTGTAAGGCTCGGCAGGACATACGAACTTACCTCGGCAGGGAGACCAAGCTTCCTAAGCCTAGTAGGAAAGTCAGGCGAGGGGACTTCGTCGGAGTTCGAGTGTAAGGCTCGGCAGGACTTTCGACCTTACCTCGGCAGGGAGACCAAGCTTCCTAAGCCGTGTAGGAGTCAGGCGAGGGGACTTGTCCAAGGTCCGAGTGTAAGGCTCGGCTGGACGTTCGACCTTACCTCAGCAGGGAGACCAAGCTTCCTAAGCCGTGTAGGAGTCAGGCGAGGGGACTTGGCCGGGGTTCGAGTGTAAGGCTCGGCAGGACGTTTGACCTTTCCTCGGCAGGGAGACCAAGCTTCCTAAGCCTAGTAGGAGAGTCAGGCGAGGGGACTTGGACGGAGTTCGAATGTAAGGCTCGGCAAAATGTTCGACCTTACCTCGGCAGGGAGACAAAGCTTCCTAAGCCTAGTAGGAGAGTCAGGCGAAGGAACTTGGCCGGGGTTCGAGTGTAAGGCTCGGCAGGACCTTCGGCCTTACCTCGGCAGGGAGACCAAGTTTCTTAAGCCTAGTAGGAGAGTCAGGCGAAAGAACTTGGCCGGGGTTCGAGTGTAAGGCTCGGCAGGACGTTCGACCTTACCTCGGCAGGGAGACCAAGCTTCCTAAGCCTAGTAGGAGAGTCAGGCAAGGGGAATTGGCCTGAGCTCATGTTTAAGGCTCGGCAGGTCGTTCGACCTTTACCTCGGCAGGAAGACCAAGCTTCCTAAGCCGAGTAGGAGTCAGGCGAGGGGACTTGTCCAGGGTCCGAGTGTAAGGCTCGGCAGGACATACGAACTTACCTCGGCAGGGAGACCAAGCTTCCTAAGCCTAGTAGGATAGTCAGGCGAGGGGACTTGGCCGGAGCTCATGTGTAAGGCTCGGCAGGACGTTCGGCCTTACCTCGGCAGGGAGACCAAGCTTCCTAAGCCTAGTAGAAGAGTCAGGCAAAGGGACATGGCCGGAGTTCGAGAGTAAGGCTCGGCAGGACGTTTGACCTTACCTCGGCAGGGAGACCAAGCTTCCTAAGCCTAGTAGGAGAGTCAGGCAAGGGGACTTGGCCGGAGCTCATGTGTAAGGCTCGGCAGGACGTTCGGCCTTACCTCGGCAGGGAGACCAAGCTTCCTAAGCCTAGTAGGAGAGTCAGGCGAGGGGACTTGGACGGAGTTCGAATGTAAGGCTCGGCAAAATGTTCGACCTTACCTCGGCAGGGAGACAAAGCTTCCTAAGCCTAGTAGGAGAGTCAGGCGAAGGAACTTGGCCGGGGTTCGAGTGTAAGGCTCGGCAGGACCTTCGGCCTTACCTCGGCAGGGAGACCAAGTTTCTTAAGCCTAGTAGAAGAGTCAGGCGAAAGAACTTGGCCGGGGTTCGAGTGTAAGGCTCGGCAGGACGTTCGACCTTACCTCGGCAGGGAGACCAAGCTACCTAAGCCTAGTAGGAGAGTCAGGCAAGGGGAATTGGCCGGAGCTCATGTTTAAGGCTCGGCAGGTCGTTCGACCTTACCTCGGCAGGAAGACCAAGCTTCCTATGCCGAGAAGGAGTCAGGCGAAGGGACTTGGCCGGGGTTCGAGTGTAAGGCTCGGCAGAAAGTTTGACCTTACCTCGGCAGGGAGACCAAGCTTCCTAAGCCTAGTAGGAGAGTCAGGCAAGTGGACTTGGCCGGAGCTCATGTGTAAAGCTCGGCAGGACGTTCGACCTTACCTCGGCAGGGAGACCAAGCTTCCTAAGCCGAGTAGGAGTCAGGCGAAGGGTCTTTGCCGGGGTTCGAGTGTAAGGCTCAGCAGGACGTTCGGCCTTACCTCGGCAGGGAGACCAAGCTTCCTAAGCCTTGTAGGAGAGTCAGGCAAAGGAACTTGGCCCGAGTTCGGGTGTAAGGCTCGGCAGGACGTTTGACCTTACCTCGGCAGGGAGACCAAGCTTCCTAAGCCTAGTAAGAGTATCAGGCAAAAGAACTTGGCCGGAGCTCATGTGTAAGTCTCGGCCGGACGTTCGACGTTACCTCAGCAGGGAGACCAAGCTTCCTAAGCCGAGTAGGAGTCACGCGAAGGGACTTGGCCCGAGTTCGAGTGTAAGGCTCGGCAGAACGTTCGACCTTACCTCGGCAGGGAGACTGAGCTTCCTAAGCCTAGCAGGAGAGTCAGGCGAGGGGACTTGTCCAGGGTCCGAGTGTAAGGCTCGGCAGGACGTTCGACCTTACCTCGGCAGGGAGACCAACCTTCCTAAGCCTAATAGGATAGTCAGGCGAGGGGACTTGGCCAGAGTTCGAGTGTAAGTATTGGCAAAATGTTTGACCTTACCTCGGCAGGGAGACCAAGCTTCCTAAGCCTAGTAGGAGAGTCAGGCGAAGGGACTTGGCCGGAGCTCATGTGTAAGGCTCGGCCAGACGTTCGACCTTACCTCGGCAGGGAGACCAAGCTTCTTAAGCCTACTAGAAGTCACGCGAAGGGACTTGGCCCGAGTTCGAGTGTAAGGCTCGGCAGAACGTTCGGCCTTACCTCGGCAGGGAGACCAAGCTTCCTAAGCCTAGTAGGAGAGTCAGGCGAGGGGACTTGGACGGAGTTCGAATGTAAGGCTCGGCAAAATGTTCGACCTTACCTCGGCAGGGAGACAAAGCTTCCTAAGCCTAGTAGGAGAGTCAGGCGAAGGAACTTGGCCGGGATTCGAGTGTAAGGCTCGGCAGGACCTTCGGCCTTACCTCGGCAGGGAGACCAAGTTTCTTAAGCCTAGTAGGAGAGTCAGGCGAAAGAACTTGGCCGGGGTTCGAGTGTAAGGCTCGGCAGGACGTTCGACCTTACCTCGGCAGGGAGACCAAGCTTCCTAAGCCTAGTAGGAGAGTCAGGCAAGGGGAATTGGCCGGAGCTCATGTTTAAGGCTCGGCAGGTCGTTCGACCTTACCTCGGCAGGAAGACCAAGCTTCCTAAGCCGAGTAGGAGTCAGGCGACGGGACTTGGCTGGGGTTCGAGTGTAAGGCTCGGCAGAACGTTCGACCTTACCTCGGCAGGGAGACTCAGCTTCCTAAGCCTAGCAGGAGAGTCAGGCGAGGGGACTTGTCCAGGGTCCGAGTGTAAGGCTCGGCAGGACATACGAACTTACCTCGGCAGGGAGACCAAGCTTCCTAAGCCTAGTAGGATAGTCAGGCGAGGGGACTTGGCCCGAGTTTGACTGTAAGGCTCGGCAGACTGTTCAACCTTACCTTGGAAGGGAGACCAAGCTTCCTAAGCCTAATAGGATAGTCAGGCGAGGGGACTTGGCCAGAGTTCGAGTGTAAGTATTGGCAAGATGTTTGACCTCACCTCGGCAGGGATACCAAGCTTCCTAAGCCGTGTAGGAGTCAGGCGAGGGGACTTGTCCAGGGTCCGAGTGTAAGGCTCAGCAGGACATACGAACTTACCTTGGCAGGGAGAACAAGCTTCCTATGCCTAGTAGGAGTCACGTGAAGGGACTTGGCCCGAGTTTGTGTGTAAGGCTCGGCAGACTGTTCAACCTTACCTCGGAAGGGAGACCAAGCTTCCTAAGCCGAGTAGGAGTCAGGCGAGGGGACTTGGCCGGGGTTCGAGTGTAAGGCTCGGCAGGACGTTTGACCTTACCTCGGCAGGGAGACCAAGCTTCCTAAGCCTAGTAGGAGAGTCAGGCGAAGGGACTTGGCCGGAGCTCATGTGTAAGGCTCGGCCAGACGTTCGACCTTACCTCGGCAGGGAGACCAAGCTTCTTAAGCCTACTAGGAGTCACGCGAAGGGACTTGGCCCGAGTTCGAGTGTAAGGCTCGGCAGAAGGTTCGACCTTACCTCGGCAGGGAGACCAAACTTCCTAAGCCTAGTAGGAGAGTCAGGCAAGGGGACTTGGACGGAGTTCGAATGTAAGGCTCGGCAAAATGTTCGACCTTACCTCGGCAGGGAGACAAAGCTTCCTAAGCCTAGTAGGAGAGTCAGGCGAAGGAACTTGGCCGGGGTTCGAGTGTAAGGCTCGGCAGGACCTTCGGCCTTACCTCGGCAGGGAGACCAAGTTTCTTAAGCCTAGTAGGCGAGTCAGGCGAAAGAACTTGGCCGGGGTTCGAGTGTAAGGCTCGGCAGGACGTTCGACCTTACCTCGGCAGGGAGACGAAGCTTCCTAAGCCTAGTAGGAGAGTCAGGCAAGGGGAATTGGCCGGAGCTCATGTTTAAGGCTCGGCAGGTCGTTCGACCTTACCTCGGCAGGAAGACCAAGCTTCCTAAGCCGAGTAGGAGAGTCAGGCGAAGGGACTTGGCCGGAGCTCATGTGTAAGGCTCGGCCAGACGTTCGACCTTGCCTCGGCAGGGAGACCAAGCTTCTTAAGCCTACTAGGAGTCACGCGAAGGGACTTGGCCCGAGTTCGAGTGTAAGGCTCGGCAGAAGGTTCGACCTTACCTCGGCAGGGAGACCAAGCTTCCTAAGCCTAGTAGGAGAGTCAGGCGAGGGGACTTGGACGGAGTTCGAATGTAAGGCTCGGCAAAATGTTCGACCTTACCTCGGCAGGGAGACAAAGCTTCCTAAGCCTAGTAGGAGAGTCAGGCGAAGGAACTTGGCCGGGGTTCGAGTGTAAGGCTCGGCAGGACCTTCGGTCTTACCTCGGCAGGGAGACCAAGTTTCTTAAGCCTAGTAGGAGAGTCAGGCGAAAGAACTTGGCCGGGGTTCGAGTGTAAGGCTCGGCAGGACGTTCGACCTTACCTCGGCAGGGAGACCAAGCTTCCTAAGCCTAGTAGGAGAGTCAGGCAAGGGGAATTGGCCGGAGCTCATGTTTAAGGCTCGGCAGGTCGTTCGACCTTACCTCGGCAGGAAGACCAAGCTTCCTAAGCCGAGTAGGAGTCAGGCGACGGGACTTGGCTGGGGTTCGAGTGTAAGGCTCGGCAGAACGTTCGACCGTACCTCGGCAGGGAGACTCAGCTTCCTAAGCCTAGCAGGAGAGTCAGGCGAGGGGACTTGGCCCGCGTTTGAGTGTAAGGCTCGGCAGAGTGTTCAACCTTACCTTGGAAGGGAGACCAAGCTTCCTAAGCCGAGTAGGAGTCAGGCGAGGGGACTTGGCCGGGGTTCGAGTGTAAGGCTCGGCAGGACGTTTGACCTTACCTCGGCAGGGAGACCAAGCTTCCTAAACCGAGTAGGACTCAGGCGAAGGGACTTGCCTGGTTTCGAGTATAAGGCTCGGCAAAACGTTCGACCTTACCTCGGCAGAGACACCAAGCTTCCTAAGGCGAGTAGGAGTCAGGCGAAGGGACTTGGCCAGAGTTCGAGTGTAAGGCTCGGCAGGACGTTCGACCTTACCTCGGCAAGGAGACCAAGCTTCCTAAGCCTAGTAGAAGAGTCAGGCAGAGGGACATGGCCGGAGCTCATGTTTAAGGCTCGGCAGGTCGTTCGACCTTACCTCGGCAGGAAGACCAAGCTTCCTAAGCCGAGTAGGAGAGTCAGGCGAAGGGACTTGGCCGGAGCTCATGTGTAAGGCTCGGCCAGACGTTCGACCTTGCCTCGGCAGGGAGACCAAGCTTCTTAAGCCTACTAGGAGTCACGCGAAGGGACTTGGCCCGAGTTCGAGTGTAAGGCTCGGCAGAAGGTTCGACCTTACCTCGGCAGGGAGACCAAGCTTCCTAAGCCTAGTAGGAGAGTCAGGCGAGGGGACTTGGACGGAGTTCGAATGTAAGGCTCGGCAAAATGTTCGACCTTACCTCGGCAGGGAGACAAAGCTTCCTAAGCCTAGTAGGAGAGTCAGGCGAAGGAACTTGGCCGGGGTTCGAGTGTAAGGCTCGGCAGGACCTTCGGTCTTACCTCGGCAGGGAGACCAAGCTTCCTAAGCCTAGTAGGAGAGTCAGGCAAGGGGAATTGGCCGGAGCTCATGTTTAAGGCTCGGCAGGTCGTTCGACCTTACCTCGGCAGGAAGACCAAGCTTCCTAAGCCGAGTAGGAGTCAGGCGACGGGACTTGGCTGGGGTTCGAGTGTAAGGCTCGGCAGAACGTTCGACCTTACCTCGGCAGGGAGACTCAGCTTCCTAAGCCTAGCAGGAGAGTCAGGCGAGGGGACTTGGCCCGCGTTTGAGTGTAAGGCTCGGCAGAGTGTTCAACCTTACCTTGGAAGGGAGACCAAGCTTCCTAAGCCGAGTAGGAGTCAGGCGAGGGGACTTGGCCGGGGTTCGAGTGTAAGGCTCGGCAGGACGTTTGACCTTACCTCGGCAGGGAGACCAAGCTTCCTAAACCGAGTAGGACTCAGGCGAAGGGACTTGCCTGGTTTCGAGTATAAGGCTCGGCAAAACGTTCGACCTTACCTCGGCAGAGACACCAAGCTTCCTAAGGCGAGTAGGAGTCAGGCGAAGGGACTTGGCCAGAGTTCGAGTGTAAGGCTCGGCAGGACGTTCGACCTTACCTCGGCAAGGAGACCAAGCTTCCTAAGCCTAGTAGAAGAGTCAGGCAGAGGGACATGGCCGGAGTTCGAGTGTAAGGGTCGGCCGGACGTTCGACCTTACCTCGGCAGGGAGACCAAGCTTCCTAAGCCGAGTAGGAGTCACGCAAAGGGACTTGGCCCGAGTTCGAGTGTAAGGCTCGGGAGGACGTTCGACCTTACCTCGGCAGGGAGACCAAGCTTCCTAACCCTAGTAGGAGAGTCAGGCGAGGGGACATGGTCGGAGTTCGAGTGTAAAGCTCGGCAGGACGTTCGACCTTACCTCGGCAGGGAGACCAAGCTTCCTAAGTCTAGTAGGACAGTCAGGCGGGGGGACTTGGTCGCAGTTTTAGTGTAAAAAATGGCAGGACGTTCCACCTTACCTCGACAGGGAGAACAAGCTTCCTAAGCCTAGTAGGAGAGTCCGGCAAAGGGACCTGGCCAGAGTTCGAGTGTAAGGCTCGGCAGGACGTTCGGCCTTACCGCGGCAGGGAGACCAAGCTTCCTAAGCCTAGTAGGAGAGCCAGGCGAAGGGACTTGGCCAGAGTTCGAGTGTAAGGCTCAGCAGACTGTTCGACCTTACCTCAGCAGGGAGACCAAGCTTCCTAAACCTAGTTGGAGTATCAGGCACAAGAACTTGGCCGGGGCTCATGTGTAAGGCTCGGCAGGACGTTCGACCTTACCTCGGCAGGGAGACCAAGCTTCCTAAGCCGAGTAGGAGTCACGTGAAGGGACTTGGCCCGAGTTCGAGTGTAAGGCTCGGCAGAACGTTCGACCTTACCTCGGCAGGGAGACTGAGCTTCCTAAGCCTAGTAGGAGAGTCAGGCGAAGGAACTTGGCCGGGGTTCGAGTGTAAGGCTCTGCAGGACGTTCGACCTTACCTCGGCAGGGAGATCCAGCTTCCTAAGCCTAGTAGGAAAGTCAGGCAAGGGGAATTGGCCGGAGCTCATGTTTAAGGCTCGGCAGGTCGTTCGACCTTACCTCGGCAGGGAGACCAAGCTTCCTAAGCCGAGTAGGAGTCAGGTGAAGGGACTTGGCCGGGGTTCGAGAGTAAGGCTCGGCAGGACGTTCGACCTTACCTCGGCAGGGAGACCAAGCTTCCTAAGCATAATAGGAGTCACGCATAGGGACTTGGCCCGAGTTCAAGTGTAAGGCTCGGCAGAACGTTTGACCTTACCTCGGCAGGGAGACCAAGCTTCCTAAGCCTAGTAGGAGTATCAGGCTAAAGAACTTGGCCGGAGCTCATGTTTAAGGCTCGGCCGGACGTTCGACCTTACCTCAGCAGGGAGACCAAGCTTTCTAAGCCTAGTAGAAGAGTCAGGCAAAGGGACATGGCCGGAGTTCCAGAGTAAGGCTCGGCAGGACGTTTTACCTTACCTCGGCAGGGAGACCAAGCTTCCTAAACCGAGTAGGACTCAGGCGAAGGGACTTGCCTGGGTTCGAGTGTAAGGCTCGGCAGAACGTTCGACCTTACCTCGGCAGGGAGACTGAGCTTCCTAAGCCTAGCAGGAGAGTCAGGCGAGGGGACTTGTCCAGGGTACGAGTGTAAGGCTCGGCAGGACATACGAACTTACCTCGGCAGGGAGACCAAGCTTCCTAAGCCTAGTAGGAGAGTCAGGCGAGGGGACTTCGTCGGAGTTTGAGTGTAAGGCTCGGCAGAACGTTCGACCTTACCTCGGCAGGGAGACTGAACTTCCTAAGCCTAGCAGGCGAGTCAGGCGAGGGAACTTGTCCAGGGTCCGAGTGTAAGGCTCGGCAGGACATACGAACTTACCTCGGCAGGGAGACCAAGCTTCCTAAGCCTAGTAGGAGAGTCAGGCGAGGGGACTTCGTCGGAGGTCGAGTGTAAAGCTCGGCAGGTCGTTCGACCTTACCTCGGCAGGGAGACCAAGCTTCCTAAGCCTAATAGGATAGTCAGGCGAGGGGACATGGCCAGTGTTCGAGTGTAAGTATTGGCAAGATGTTTGACCTCACCTCGGCAGGGATACTAAGCTTCCTAAGCCGTGTAGGAGTCAGGCGAATGGACTTGGCCGGGTTTCGAGTGTAAGGCTCGGCAGGACGTTCGGCCTTACCTCGGCAGGGAGAACAAGCTTCCTAAGCCTAGTAGAAGAGTCAGGCAAAGGGACATGGCCGGAGTTCGAGAGTAAGGCTCGGCAGGACGTTTGACCTTACCTCGGCAGGGAGACCAAGCTTCCTAAGCCTAGTAGGAGAGTCAGGCAAAGGGGCCTTGGCCGGAGCTCATGTGTAAGGCTCGGCAGGACGTTCGGCCTTACCTCGGCAGGGAGACCAAACTTCCTAATTCGAGTAGGACTCTGGCGAAGGGCCTTGCCTGGGTTCGAGTATAAGGCTCGGCAGAACGTTCGACCTTACCTCGGCAGGGAGACCAAGCTTCCTAAGCCTAGTAGGAGTCACGCGGAGGGACTTGGCCCGAGTTCGAGTGTATGGCTCGGCAGACTGTTCGACATTACCTCGCCAGGGAGACCAAGCTTCCTATGGCGAGTAGGAGTCAGGCAAAGGGACTTGGCCAGAGTTCGAGTGTAAGGCTCAGCAGGACGTTCGACCTTACCTCGGCAAGGAGACCAAGCTTCCTAAGCCTAGTAGAAGAGTCAGGCAGAGGGACATGGCCGGAGTTTGAGTGTAAGGCTCAGCCGGACGTCCGACCTTACCTCGGCAAGGAGACTGAGCTTCCTAAGCCTAGCTGGAGAGTCAGGCGAGGGGACTTGGCCGGGGTTCGAGTGTAAGGCTCGGCAGAACGTTCGACCTTACCTCGGCAGGGAGACTGAGCTTCCTAAGCCTAGCTGGAGAGTCAGGCGAGGGGACTTGTCCAGGGTCCGAGTGTAAGGCTCGGCAGGACATACGAACTTACCTCGGCAGGGAGACCAAGTTTCCTAAGCCTAGTGGGAGTCAGGCGTAGGGAATTGGCCGGAGTTCTTGTGTAAGGCTCGGCATAACGTTCGACCTTACCGCGAAGGAGAGACCAAGCTTCCTAAGCCGAGTAGGAGTCAGGAGAGGGGACTTGGCTCGAGTGCGAGTGTAAGGCTCGGCAGAACGTTCGACCTTACCTCGGCAGGGAGACCAAGTTTCCTAAGCCTAGTAGGAGAGTCAGGCGAAGGAACTTGGCCGGGGTTCAAGTGTAAGGCTCAGCAGGACGTTCGGCCTTACCTCGGCAGGGAGACCAAGCTTCCTAAGCCTAGTAGAAGAGTCAGGCAAAAGGACTTGGCCCGAGTTCGAGTGTATGGCTCGGCAGACTGTTCGACATTATGTCGCCGGGGAGACCAAGCTTCCTATGGCGAGTAGGAGTCAGGCGAAAAGACTTGGCCGGAGTTCGAATGTAAGGCTCGGCAGGACGTTTGATCTCACCTCGGCAGGGAGACCAAACTTCCTAAGCCTAGTAGGAGAGTCAGGCGAAGGATCTTGGCCGGGGTTCGAGAGTAAGGCTCGGCAGGACGTTCGACCTTACCTCGGCAGGGAGACCAAGCTTCCTAAGCCTAGTAGGAAAGTCAGGCAAGTGGACTTGGCCGGAGCTCATGTGTAAGGCTCGGCAGGACCTTCGACCTTACCTCGGCAGGGAGACCAAGCTTCCTAAGCCGAGTAGGCGTCAGGCGAAGGGACTTTGCCGGGGTTCGAGTGTAAGGCTCGGCAGGACGTTCGGCATTACCTCGGCAGGGAGACCAAGCTTCCTAAGCCTAGTAGGAGAGTCAGGCGAAGGGACTTGGCCAGAGCTCATGTGTAAGGCTCGGCAGGAAGTTTGACCTTACCTCGGTATGGAGACCAAGCTTCCTAAGCCTAATAGGATAGTCAGGTGAGGGGACTTGGCCGGAGTTCAACTGTAAGTCTTGGAAAGACGTTTGACCTTACCTTGGCCGGGAGACCAAGCTTCCTAAGCCTAGTAGGATAGTCAGGCAAGGGGACTTGGCCGGAGCTCATGTGTAAGGCTCGGCAGGACCTTCGACCTTACCTCGGCAGGGAGACCAAGCTTCCTAAGCCGAGTAGGAGTCAGGCGAGGGGACTTGGCCGGGGTTCGAGTGTAAGGTTCGGCAGGACGTTTGGACTTACCTCGGCAGGGAGACCAAGCTTCCTAAGCCTAATAGGATAGTCAGGCGAGGTGATTTGGCCGGAGTTCGAGTGTAAGTCTTGGCAAGACATTTGACCTTACCTCGTCAGGGAGACCAAGCTTCCTAAGCCTAGGAGAAGTCAGGCGAAGGGAATTGGCTGGAGTTCGAGGGTAAGGCTCGGCAGGACGTTCGACCTTACCGCGGAAGGGAGACCAAGGTTCCTAATCCTAGTAGGAGAGTCAGGCGAGGGGACTTGGCCAGAGTTTGAGTGTAAAGCTTGGCAGGACGTTCGGCCTTACCTCAGCAGGGAGACCAAGCTTCCTAAGCCTAGTAGGACAGTCAGGTGAAGGGACTTGGGCGGGGTTCGAATGTAAAGCTCGGCAGGACGTTCGACCTTACCTCGGCAGGGAGGCCAAGCTTCCTAAGCCTAGTAGGAGTCACGCGAAGGGACTTGGCCCGAGTTCGAGTGTAAGGCTCAGCAGACTGTTCGACCTTACCTCAGCAGGGAGACCAAGCTTCCTAAGCCTAGTAGGAGTCACGCGAAGGGACTTGGCCCGAGTTCGAGTGTAAGGCTCGGCAGACTGTTCGACCTTACCTCGGCAGGGAGACCAAGCTTCCTAACCCTTGTAGGAGAGTCAGGCGAGGGAACTTGGTCGGAGTTCGAGTGTAAAGCTCGGCAGGACGTTCGACCTTACCTCGGCAGGGAGACCAAGCTTCCAAAGTCTAGTAGGACAGTCAGGGGAGGGGACTTGGCCGCAGTTTTAGTGTAAATCATGGCAGGACGTTCCACCTTACCTCGACAGGGAGAACAAGCTTCCTAAGCCTAGTAGGAGAGTCAGGCAAAGGGACCTGGTCGGAGTTCGAGTGTAAGGCTCGGCAGAACGTTTGACCTTACCTCGGCAGGGAGACCAAACTTCCGAAGCCGAGTAGGAGTCAGGCGAAAGGACTTGGCCGGGGTTCGAGTGTAAGGCTCGGCAGGACGTTCGGCCTTACCTTGGCAGGGAGACCAAGCTTACTAAGCATAGTAGGATTATCAGGCAAAAGAACTTGGCCGGAGCTCATGTGTAAGGCTCGGCCGGACGTTCGACATTACCTCGGCAGGGAGACCAAGCTTCCTAAGCCTAGTAGGAGAGTCAGGCAAGGGGACTTGGCCAGAGATCATGTGTAAGGCTCGGCAGTACGTTCGACCTTACCTCGGCAGGGAGACCAAGCTTCCTAAGCATAATAGGAGTCACGCAAAGGGACTTGGCTTGAGTTCAAGTGTAAGGCTCGGCAGAACGTTCGACCTTACCTCGGCAGGGAGACCAAGCTTCCTAAGCCGAGTAAGAGTCACGCGAAGGGACTTGGCCCGAGTTCGAGTGTAATGCTCGGCAGGACATTCGACCTTACCTTGGCAGGGAGACCAAGCTTCCTAAGCCGAGTAGGAGTCAGGCGAGGGGACTTGGCCGGGGTTCGAGTGTAAGGCTCGGCAGGACGTTTGACCTTACCTCGGCAGGGAGACCAAGCTTCCTAAGCCTAGTAGGAGAGTCAGGCGAAGGGACTTGGCCGGAGCTCATGTGTAAGGCTCGGCCAGACGTTCGACCTTACCTCGGCAGCGAGACCAAGCTTCTTAAGCCTACTAGGAGTCACGCAAAGGGACTTGGCCCGAGTTCGAGTGTAAGGCTCGGCAGAAGGTTCGACCTTACCTCGGCAGGGAGACCAAGCTTCCTAAGCCTAGTAGGAGAGTCAGGCGAGGGGACTTGGACGGAGTTCGAATGTAAGGCTCGGCAAAATGTTCGACCTTACCTCGGCAGGGAGACAAAGCTTCCTAAGCCTAGTAGGAGAGTCAGGCGAAGGAACTTGGCCGGGGTTCGAGTGTAAGGCTCGGCAGGACCTTCGGCCTCACCTCGGCAGGGAGACCAAGTTTCTTAAGCCTAGTAGGAGAGTCAGGCAAAGGAACTTGGCCGGGGTTTGAGTGTAAGGCTCGGCAGGACGTTCGACCTTACCTCGGCAGGGAGACCAAGCTTCCTAAGCCTAGTAGGAGAGTCAGGCAAGGGGAATTGGCCGGAGCTCATGTTTAAGGCTCGGCAGGTCGTTCGACCTTACCTCGGCAGGGAGACCAAGCTTCCTAAGCCTAGTAGGAGAGTCAGGCAAGGGGACTTGGCCGGAGCTCATGTGTAAGGCTCGGCAGGACGTTCGGCCTTACCTCGGCAGGGAGACCAAGCTTCCTAAACCGAGTAGGACTCAGGCGAAGGGACTTGCCTGGTTTCGAGTATAAGGCTCGGCAAAACGTTCGACCTTACCTCGGCAGAGACACCAAGCTTCCTAAGGCGAGTAGGAGTCAGGCGAAGGGACTTGGCCAGAGTTCGAGTGTAAGGCTCGGCAGGACGTTCGACCTTACCTCGGCAAGGAGACCAAGCTTCCTAAGCCTAGTAGAAGAGTCAGGCAGAGGGACATGGCCGGAGTTCGAGTGTAAGGCTCGGCCGGACGTTCGACCTTACCTCGGCAGGGAGACCAAACTTCCGAAGCCGAGTAGGAGTCAGGCGAAAGGACTTGGCCGGGGTTCGAGTGTAAGGCTCGGCAGGACGTTCGGCCTTACCTCGGCAGGGAGACCAAGCTTACTAAGCATAGTAGGATTATCAGGCAAAAGAACTTGGCCGGAGCTCATGTGTAAGGCTCGGCCGGACGTTCGACATTACCTCGGCAGGGAGACCAAGCTTCCTAAGCCTAGTAGGAGAGTCAGGCAAGGGGACTTGGCCAGAGATCATGTGTAAGGCTCGGCAGTACGTTCGACCTTACCTCGGCAGGGAGACCAAGCTTCCTAAGCATAATAGGAGTCACGCAAAGGGACTTGGCCCGAGTTCAAGTGTAAGGCTCGGCAGAACGTTCGACCTTACCTCGGCAGGGAGACCAAGCTTCCTAAGCCGAGTAAGAGTCACGCGAAGGGACTTGGCCCGAGTTCGAGTGTAATGCTCGGCAGGACATTCGACCTTACCTTGGCAGGGAGACCAAGCTTCCTAAGCCGAGTAGGAGTCAGGCGAGGGGACTTGGCCGGGGTTCGAGTGTAAGGCTCGGCAGGACGTTTGACCTTACCTCGGCAGGGAGACCAAGCTTCCTAAGCCTAGTAGGAGAGTCAGGCGAAGGGACTTGGCCGGAGCTCATGTGTAAGGCTCGGCCAGACGTTCGACCTTACCTCGGCAGCGAGACCAAGCTTCTTAAGCCTACTAGGAGTCACGCAAAGGGACTTGGCCCGAGTTCGAGTGTAAGGCTCGGCAGAAGGTTCGACCTTACCTCGGCAGGGAGACCAAGCTTCCTAAGCCTAGTAGGAGAGTCAGGCGAGGGGACTTGGACGGAGTTCGAATGTAAGGCTCGGCAAAATGTTCGACCTTACCTCGGCAGGGAGACAAAGCTTCCTAAGCCTAGTAGGAGAGTCAGGCGAAGGAACTTGGCCGGGGTTCGAGTGTAAGGCTCGGCAGGACCTTCGGCCTCACCTCGGCAGGGAGACCAAGTTTCTTAAGCCTAGTAGGAGAGTCAGGCAAAGGAACTTGGCCGGGGTTTGAGTGTAAGGCTCGGCAGGACGTTCGACCTTACCTCGGCAGGGAGACCAAGCTTCCTAAGCCTAGTAGGAGAGTCAGGCAAGGGGAATTGGCCGGAGCTCATGTTTAAGGCTCGGCAGGTCGTTCGACCTTACCTCGGCAGGGAGACCAAGCTTCCTAAGCCTAGTAGGAGAGTCAGGCAAGGGGACTTGGCCGGAGCTCATGTGTAAGGCTCGGCAGGACGTTCGGCCTTACCTCGGCAGGGAGACCAAGCTTCCTAAACCGAGTAGGACTCAGGCGAAGGGACTTGCCTGGTTTCGAGTATAAGGCTCGGCAAAACGTTCGACCTTACCTCGGCAGAGACACCAAGCTTCCTAAGGCGAGTAGGAGTCAGGCGAAGGGACTTGGCCAGAGTTCGAGTGTAAGGCTCGGCAGGACGTTCGACCTTACCTCGGCAAGGAGACCAAGCTTCCTAAGCCTAGTAGAAGAGTCAGGCAGAGGGACATGGCCGGAGTTCGAGTGTAAGGGTCGGCCGGACGTTCGACCTTACCTCGGCAGGGAGACCAAGCTTCCTAAGCCGAGTAGGAGTCACGCAAAGGGACTTGGCCCGAGTTCGAGTGTAAGGCTCGGCAGGACGTTCGACCTTACCTCGGCAGGGAGAACAAGCTTCTTAAGCCTAGTAGGAGTCAGGCGAGGGGACTTGTCCAGGGCCCGAGTGTAAGGCTCGGCAGGACATACGAACTTACCTCGGCAGGGAGACCAAGCTTCCTAACCCTAGTAGGAGAGTCAGGCGAGGGGACATGGTCGGAGTTCGAGTGTAAAGCTCGGCAGGACGTTCGACCTTACCTCGGCAGGGAGACCAAGCTTCCTAAGTCTAGTAGGACAGTCAGGCGAGGGGACTTGGCCGCAGTTTTAGTGTAAATAATGGCAGGACGTTCCACCTTACCTCGACAGGGAGAACAAGCTTCCTAAGCCTAGTAGGAGAGTCAGGCAAAGGGACCTGGCCAGAGTTCGAGTGTAAGGCTCGGCAGGACGTTCGGCCTTACCGCGGCAGGGAGACCAAGCTTCCTAAGCCTAGTAGGAGAGTCAGGCAAAAGAACTTGGCCAGAGTTCGAGTGTAAGGCTCAGCAGACTGTTCGACCTTACCTCAGCAGGGAGACCAAGCTTCCTAAGCCTAGTTGGAGTATCAGGCACAAGAACTTCGCCGGGGCTCATGTGTAAGGCTCGGCAGGACGTTCGACCTTACTTCGGCAGGGAGACCAAGCTTCCTAAGCCTAGTAGGAGAGTCAGGCGAGGGGACTTGGCCCGCGTTTGAGTGTAAGGCTCGGCACACTGTTCAACCTTACCTTGGAAGGGAGACCAAGCTTCCTAAGCCGAGTAGGAGTCAGGCGAGGGGACTTGGCCGGGGTTCGAGTGTAAGGCTCGGCAGGACGTTTGACCTTACCTCGGCAGGGAGACCAAGCTTCCTATGCCTAGTAGGAGAGTCAGGCGAAGGGACTTGGCCGGAGCTCATGTGTAAGGCTCGGCCAGACGTTCGACCTTACCTCGGCAGGGAGACCAAGGTTCCTAATGTTAGTAGGAGAGTCAGGCGAGGGGACTTGGCCCGAGTTCGAGTGTAAGGCTCGGCATAAGGTTCGACCTTACCTCGGCAGGGAGACCAAGCTTCCTAAGCCTAGTAGGAGAGTCAGGCGAGGGGACTTGGACGGAGTTCGAATGTAAGGCTCGGCAAAATGTTCGACCTTACCTCGGCAGGGAGACAAAGCTTCCTAAGCCTAGTAGGAGAGTCAGGCGAAGGAACTTGGCCGGGGTTCGAGTGTAAGGCTCGGCAGGACGTTCGACCTTACCTCGGCAGGGAGACCAAGCTTCCTAAGTTTAGTAGGAGAGTCAGGCAAGGGGAATTGGCCGGAGCTCATGTTTAAGGCTCGGCAGGTCGTTCGACCTTACCTCGGCAGGGAGACCAAGCTTCCTAAGCCGAGTAGGAGTCAGGCAAAGGGACATGGCCGGAGTTCGAGAGTAAGGCTCGGCAGGACGTTTGACCTTACCTCGGCAGAGACACCAAGCTTCCTAAGGCGACTAGGAGTCAGGCGAAGGGACTTGGCCAGAGTTCGAGTGTAAGGCTCGGCAGGACGTTCGACCTTACCTCGGCAAGGAGACCAAGCTTCCTAAGCCTAGTAGAAGAGTCAGGCAGAGGGACATGGCCGGAGTTCGAGTGTAAGGGTCGGCCGGACGTTCGACCTTACCTCGGCAGGGAGACCAAGCTTCCTAAGCCGAGTAGGAGTCACGCAAAGGGACTTGGCCCGAATTCGAGTGTAAGGCTCGGCAGGACGTTCGACCTTACCTCGGCAGGGAGACCAAGCTTCTTAAGCCTAGTAGGAGTCAGGCGAGGGGACTTGTCCAGGGCCCAAGTGTAAGGCTCGGCAGGACGTTCGACCTTACCTCGGCAGGGAGACCAAGCTTCCTAACCCTAGTAGGAGAGTCAGGCGAGGGGACATGGTCGGAGTTCGAGTGTAAAGCTAGGCAGGACGTTCGACCTTACCTCGGCAGGGAGACCAAGCTTCCTAAGTCTAGTAGGACAGTCAGGCGAGGGGACTTGGTCGCAGTTTTAGTGTAAATAATGGCAGGACGTTCCACCTTACCTCGACAGGGAGAACAAGCTTCCTAAGCCTAGTAGGAGAGTCAGGCAAAGGGACCTGGCCAGAGTTCGAGTGTAAGGCTCGGCAGGACGTTCGGCCTTACCGCGGCAGGGAGACCAAGCTTCCTAAGCCTAGTAGGAGAGCCAGGCGAAGGGACTTGGCCAGAGTTCGAGTGTAAGGCTCAGCAGACTGTTCGACCTTACCTCAGCAGGGAGACCAAGCTTCCTAAGCCTAGTTGGAGTATCAGGCACAAGAACTTGGCCGGGGCTCATGTGTAAGGCTCGGCAGGACGTTCGACCTTACCTCGGCAGGGAGACCAAGCTTCCTAAGCCGAGTAGGAGTCACGTGAAGGGACTTGGCCCGAGTTCGAGTGTAATGCTCGGCAGAACGTTCGACCTTACCTCGGCAGGGAGACTGAGCTTCCTAAGCCTAGTAGGAGAGTCAGGCAAGGGGAATTGGCCGGAGCTCATGTTTAAGGCTCGGCAGGTCGTTCGACCTTACCTCGGCAGGGAGACCAAGCTTCCTAAGCCGAGTAGGAGTCAGGTGAAGGTACTTGGCCGGGGTTCGAGAGTAAGGCTCGGCAGGACGTTCGACCTTACCTCGGCAGGGAGACCAAGCTTCCTAAGCATAATAGGAGTCACGCATAGGGACTTGGCCCGAGTTCAAGTGTAAGGCTCGGCAGAACGTTTGACCTTACCTCGGCAGGGAGACCGAGCTTCCTAAGCCTAGTAGGAGTATCAGGCTAAAGAACTTGGCCGGAGCTCATGTTTAAGGCTCGGCCGGACGTTCGACCTTACCTCAGCAGGGAGACCAAGCTTCCTAAGCCTAGTAGAAGAGTCAGGCAAAGGGACATGGCCGGAGTTCCAGAGTAAGGCTCGGCAGGACATTCGGCCTTACCTTGGCAGGGAGACCAAGCTTCCTAAGCCTAGTAGAAGAGTCAGGCAAAGAGACTTTGCCGGAGTTCCAGAGTAAGGCTCGGCAGGACGTTTGACCTTACCTCAGCAGGGAGACCAAGCTTCCTAAGCCTAGTAGGAGAGTCAGGCAAGGGGACTTGGCCGGAGCTCATGTGTAAGGCTCGGCAGAACGTTCGACCTTACCTCGGCAGGGAGACTGAGCTTCCTAAGCCTAGCAGGAGAGTCAGGCGAGGGGACTTGTCCAGGGTACGAGTGTAAGGCTCGGCAGGACATACGATCTTACCTCGGCAGGGAGACCAAGCTTCCTAAGCCTAGTAGGAGAGTCAGGCGAGGGGACTTCGTCGGAGTTCGAGTGTAAGGCTCGGCAGAACGTTCGACCTTACCTCGGCAGGGAGACTGAGCTTCCTAAGCCTAGCAGGCGAGTCAGGCGAGGGAACTTGTCCAGGGTCCGAGTGTAAGGCTCGGCAGGACATACGAACTTACCTCGGCAGGGAGACCAAGCTTCCTAAGCCTAGTAGGAGAGTCAGGCGAGGGGACTTCGTCGGAGGTCGAGTGTAAAGCTCGGCAGGACGTTCGACCTTACCTCGGCAGGGAGACCAAGCTTCCTAAGCCTAATAGGATAGTCAGGCGAGGGGACATGGCCAGTGTTCGAGTGTAAGTATTGGCAAGATGTTTGACCTCACCTCGGCAGGAATACTAAGCTTCCTAAGCCGTGTAGGAGTCAGGCGAAGGCACTTGGCCGGGTTTCGAGTGTAAGGCTCGGCAGGACGTTCGGCCTTACCTCGGCAGGGAGAACAAGCTTCCTAAGCCTAGTAGAAGAGTCAGGCAAAGGGACATGGCCGGAGTTCGAGAGTAAGGCTCGGCAGGACGTTTGACCTTACCTCGGCAGGGAGACCAAGCTTCCTAAGCCTAGTAGGAGAGTCAGGCAAAGGGGCCTTAGCCGGAGCTCATGTGTAAGGCTCGGCAGGACGTTCGGCCTTACCTCGGCAGGGAGACCAAACTTCCTAATTCGAGTAGGACTCTGGCGAAGGGACTTGCCTGGGTTCGAGTATAAGGCTCGGCAGAACGTTCGACCTTACCTCGGCAGGGAGACCAAGCTTCCTAAGCCTAGTAGGAGTCACGCGGAGGGACTTGGCCTGAGTTCGAGTGTATGGCTCGGCAGACTGTTCAACATTACCTCGCCAGGGAGACCAAGCTTCCTATGGCGAGTAGGAGTCAGGCGAAGGGACTTGGCCAGAGTTCGAGTGTAAGGCTCAGCAGGACGTTCGACCTTACCTCGGCAAGGAGACCAAGCTTCCTAAGCCTAGTAGAAGAGACAGGCAGAGGGACATGGCCGGAGTTTGAGTGTAAGGCTCACCCGGACGTTCGACCTTACCTCGGCAGGGAGACCAAGCTTCCTAAGCCGAGTAGGAGTAACGCGAAGGGACTTGGCCCGAGTTCGAGTGTAAGGCTCGGCAGAACGTTCGACCTTACCTCGGCAGGGAGACTGAGCTTCCTAAGCCTAGCTGGAGAGTCAGGCGAGGGGACTTGTCCAGGGTCCGAGTGTAAGGCTCGGCAGGACATACGAACTTACCTCGGCAGGGAGACCAAGTTTCCTAAGCCTAGTGGGAGTCAGGCGTAGGGAATTGGCCGGAGTTCTTGTGTAAGGCTCGGCATAACGTTCGACCTTACCGCGAAGGAGAGACCAAGCTTCCGAAGCCGAGTAGGAGTCAGGAGAGGGGACTTGGCTCGAGTGCGAGTGTAAGGCTCGGCAGGATGTTCGAACTTACCTCGGCAGGGAGACAAAGCTTCCTAAGCCTAGTAGGAGAGTCAGGCGAAGGAACTTGGCCGGGGTTCGAGTGTAAGGCTCGGCAGGACCTTCGGCCTTACCTCGGCAGGGAGACCAAGTTTCCTAAGCCTAGTAGGAGAGTCAGGCGAAGGAACTTGGCCGGGGTTCAAGTGTAAGGCTCAGCAGGACGTTCGGCCTTACCTCGGCAGGGAGACCAAGCTTCCTAAGTCTAGTAGAAGAGTCAGGCAAAAGGACTTGGCCCGAGTTCGAGTGTATGGCTCGGCAGACTGTTCGACATTATCTCGCCAGGGAGACCAAGCTTCCTATGGCGAGTAGTAGTCAGGCGAAAAGACTTGGCCGGAGTTCGAATGTAAGGCTCGGCAGGACGTTTGATCTCACCTCGGCAGGGAGACCAAACTTCCTAAGCCTAGTAGGAGAGTCAGGCGAAGGAACTTGGCCGGGGTTCGAGAGTAAGGCTCGGCAGGACGTTCGACCTTACCTCGGCAGGGAGACCAAGCTTCCTAAGCCTAGTAGGAAAGTCAGGCAAGTGGACTTGGCCGGAGCTCATGTGTAAGGCTCGGCAGGACCTTCGACCTTACCTCGGAAGGGAGACCAAGCTTCCTAACCCTAGTAGGAGAGTCAGGCGAGGGGACATGGTCGGAGTTCGAGTGTAAAGCTCGGCAGGACGTTCGACCTTACCTCGGCAGGGAGACCAAGCTTCCTAAGTCTAGTAGGACAGTCAGGCGGGGGGACTTGGTCGCAGTTTTAGTGTAAAAAATGGCAGGACGTTCCACCTTACCTCGACAGGGAGAACAAGCTTCCTAAGCCTAGTAGGAGAGTCCGGCAAAGGGACCTGGCCAGAGTTCGAGTGTAAGGCTCGGCAGGACGTTCGGCCTTACCGCGGCAGGGAGACCAAGCTTCCTAAGCCTAGTAGGAGAGCCAGGCGAAGGGACTTGGCCAGAGTTCGAGTGTAAGGCTCAGCAGACTGTTCGACCTTACCTCAGCAGGGAGACCAAGCTTCCTAAGCCTAGTTGGAGTATCAGGCACAAGAACTTGGCCGGGGCTCATGTGTAAGGCTCGGCAGGACGTTCGACCTTACCTCGGCAGGGAGACCAAGCTTCCTAAGCCGAGTAGGAGTCACGTGAAGGGACTTGGCCCGAGTTCGAGTGTAAGGCTCGGCAGAACGTTCGACCTTACCTCGGCAGGGAGACTGAGCTTCCTAAGCCTAGTAGGAGAGTCAGGCGAAGGAACTTGGCCGGGGTTCGAGAGTAAGGCTCGGCAGGACGTTCGACCTTACCTCGGCAGGGAGACCAAGCTTCCTAAGCATAATAGGAGTCACGCATAGGGACTTGGCCCGAGTTCAAGTGTAAGGCTCGGCAGAACGTTTGACCTTACCTCGGCAGGGAGACCAAGCTTCCTAAGCCTAGTAGGAGTATCAGGCTAAAGAACTTGGCCGGAGCTCATGTTTAAGGCTCGGCCGGACGTTCGACCTTACCTCAGCAGGGAGACCAAGCTTTCTAAGCCTAGTAGAAGAGTCAGGCAAAGGGACATGGCCGGAGTTCCAGAGTAAGGCTCGGCAGGACGTTTTACCTTACCTCGGCAGGGAGACCAAGCTTCCTAAACCGAGTAGGACTCAGGCGAAGGGACTTGCCTGGGTTCGAGTGTAAGGCTCGGCAGAACGTTCGACCTTACCTCGGCAGGGAGACTGAGCTTCCTAAGCCTAGCAGGAGAGTCAGGCGAGGGGACTTGTCCAGGGTACGAGTGTAAGGCTCGGCAGGACATACGAACTTACCTCGGCAGGGAGACCAAGCTTCCTAAGCCTAGTAGGAGAGTCAGGCGAGGGGACTTCGTCGGAGTTTGAGTGTAAGGCTCGGCAGAACGTTCGACCTTACCTCGGCAGGGAGACTGAGCTTCCTAAGCCTAGCAGGCGAGTCAGGCGAGGGAACTTGTCCAGGGTCCGAGTGTAAGGCTCGGCAGGACATACGAACTTACCTCGGCAGGGAGACCAAGCTTCCTAAGCCTAGTAGGAGAGTCAGGCGAGGGGACTTCGTCGGAGGTCGAGTGTAAAGCTCGGCAGGTCGTTCGACCTTACCTCGGCAGGGAGACCAAGCTTCCTAAGCCTAATAGGATAGTCAGGCGAGGGGACATGGCCAGTGTTCGAGTGTAAGTATTGGCAAGATGTTTGACCTCACCTCGGCAGGGATACTAAGCTTCCTAAGCCGTGTAGGAGTCAGGCGAATGGACTTGGCCGGGTTTCGAGTGTAAGGCTCGGCAGGACGTTCGGCCTTACCTCGGCAGGGAGAACAAGCTTCCTAAGCCTAGTAGAAGAGTCAGGCAAAGGGACATGGCCGGAGTTCGAGAGTAAGGCTCGGCAGGACGTTTGACCTTACCTCGGCAGGGAGACCAAGCTTCCTAAGCCTAGTAGGAGAGTCAGGCAAAGGGGCCTTGGCCGGAGCTCATGTGTAAGGCTCGGCAGGACGTTCGGCCTTACCTCGGCAGGGAGACCAAACTTCCTAATTCGAGTAGGACTCTGGCGAAGGGCCTTGCCTGGGTTCGAGTATAAGGCTCGGCAGAACGTTCGACCTTACCTCGGCAGGGAGACCAAGCTTCCTAAGCCTAGTAGGAGTCACGCGGAGGGACTTGGCCCGAGTTCGAGTGTATGGCTCGGCAGACTGTTCGACATTACCTCGCCAGGGAGACCAAGCTTCCTATGGCGAGTAGGAGTCAGGCAAAGGGACTTGGCCAGAGTTCGAGTGTAAGGCTCAGCAGGACGTTCGACCTTACCTCGGCAAGGAGACCAAGCTTCCTAAGCCTAGTAGAAGAGTCAGGCAGAGGGACATGGCCGGAGTTTGAGTGTAAGGCTCAGCCGGACGTCCGACCTTACCTCGGCAAGGAGACTGAGCTTCCTAAGCCTAGCTGGAGAGTCAGGCGAGGGGACTTGGCCGGGGTTCGAGTGTAAGGCTCGGCAGAACGTTCGACCTTACCTCGGCAGGGAGACTGAGCTTCCTAAGCCTAGCTGGAGAGTCAGGCGAGGGGACTTGTCCAGGGTCCGAGTGTAAGGCTCGGCAGGACATACGAACTTACCTCGGCAGGGAGACCAAGTTTCCTAAGCCTAGTGGGAGTCAGGCGTAGGGAATTGGCCGGAGTTCTTGTGTAAGGCTCGGCATAACGTTCGACCTTACCGCGAAGGAGAGACCAAGCTTCCTAAGCCGAGTAGGAGTCAGGAGAGGGGACTTGGCTCGAGTGCGAGTGTAAGGCTCGGCAGAACGTTCGACCTTACCTCGGCAGGGAGACCAAGTTTCCTAAGCCTAGTAGGAGAGTCAGGCGAAGGAACTTGGCCGGGGTTCAAGTGTAAGGCTCAGCAGGACGTTCGGCCTTACCTCGGCAGGGAGACCAAGCTTCCTAAGCCTAGTAGAAGAGTCAGGCAAAAGGACTTGGCCCGAGTTCGAGTGTATGGCTCGGCAGACTGTTCGACATTATGTCGCCGGGGAGACCAAGCTTCCTATGGCGAGTAGGAGTCAGGCGAAAAGACTTGGCCGGAGTTCGAATGTAAGGCTCGGCAGGACGTTTGATCTCACCTCGGCAGGGAGACCAAACTTCCTAAGCCTAGTAGGAGAGTCAGGCGAAGGATCTTGGCCGGGGTTCGAGAGTAAGGCTCGGCAGGACGTTCGACCTTACCTCGGCAGGGAGACCAAGCTTCCTAAGCCTAGTAGGAAAGTCAGGCAAGTGGACTTGGCCGGAGCTCATGTGTAAGGCTCGGCAGGACCTTCGACCTTACCTCGGCAGGGAGACCAAGCTTCCTAAGCCGAGTAGGCGTCAGGCGAAGGGACTTTGCCGGGGTTCGAGTGTAAGGCTCGGCAGGACGTTCGGCATTACCTCGGCAGGGAGACCAAGCTTCCTAAGCCTAGTAGGAGAGTCAGGCGAAGGGACTTGGCCAGAGCTCATGTGTAAGGCTCGGCAGGAAGTTTGACCTTACCTCGGTATGGAGACCAAGCTTCCTAAGCCTAATAGGATAGTCAGGTGAGGGGACTTGGCCGGAGTTCAACTGTAAGTCTTGGAAAGACGTTTGACCTTACCTTGGCCGGGAGACCAAGCTTCCTAAGCCTAGTAGGATAGTCAGGCAAGGGGACTTGGCCGGAGCTCATGTGTAAGGCTCGGCAAGACCTTCGACCTTACCTCGGCAGGGAGACCAAGCTTCCTAAGCCGAGTAGGAGTCAGGCGAGGGGACTTGGCCGGGGTTCGAGTGTAAGGTTCGGCAGGACGTTTGGACTTACCTCGGCAGGGAGACCAAGCTTCCTAAGCCTAATAGGATAGTCAGGCGAGGTGATTTGGCCGGAGTTCGAGTGTAAGTCTTGGCAAGACATTTGACCTTACCTCGTCAGGGAGACCAAGCTTCCTAAGCCTAGGAGAAGTCAGGCGAAGGGAATTGGCTGGAGTTCGAGGGTAAGGCTCGGCAGGACGTTCGACCTTACCGCGGAAGGGAGACCAAGGTTCCTAATCCTAGTAGGAGAGTCAGGCGAGGGGACTTGGCCAGAGTTTGAGTGTAAAGCTTGGCAGGACGTTCGGCCTTACCTCAGCAGGGAGACCAAGCTTCCTAAGCCTAGTAGGACAGTCAGGTGAAGGGACTTGGGCGGGGTTCGAATGTAAAGCTCGGCAGGACGTTCGACCTTACCTCGGCAGGGAGACCAAGCTTCCTAAGCCTAGTAGGAGTCACGCGAAGGGACTTGGCCCGAGTTCGAGTGTAAGGCTCAGCAGACTGTTCGACCTTACCTCAGCAGGGAGACCAAGCTTCCTAAGCCTAGTAGGAGTCACGCGAAGGGACTTGGCCCGAGTTCGAGTGTAAGGCTCGGCAGACTGTTCGACCTTACCTCGGCAGGGAGACCAAGCTTCCTAACCCTTGTAGGAGAGTCAGGCGAGGGAACTTGGTCGGAGTTCGAGTGTAAAGCTCGGCAGGACGTTCGACCTTACCTCGGCAGGGAGACCAAGCTTCCAAAGTCTAGTAGGACAGTCAGGGGAGGGGACTTGGCCGCAGTTTTAGTGTAAATCATGGCAGGACGTTCCACCTTACCTCGACAGGGAGAACAAGCTTCCTAAGCCTAGTAGGAGAGTCAGGCAAAGGGACCTGGTCGGAGTTCGAGTGTAAGGCTCGGCAGAACGTTTGACCTTACCTCGGCAGGGAGACCAAACTTCCGAAGCCGAGTAGGAGTCAGGCGAAAGGACTTGGCCGGGGTTCGAGTGTAAGGCTCGGCAGGACGTTCGGCCTTACCTTGGCAGGGAGACCAAGCTTACTAAGCATAGTAGGATTATCAGGCAAAAGAACTTGGCCGGAGCTCATGTGTAAGGCTCGGCCGGACGTTCGACATTACCTCGGCAGGGAGACCAAGCTTCCTAAGCCTAGTAGGAGAGTCAGGCAAGGGGACTTGGCCAGAGATCATGTGTAAGGCTCGGCAGTACGTTCGACCTTACCTCGGCAGGGAGACCAAGCTTCCTAAGCATAATAGGAGTCACGCAAAGGGACTTGGCTTGAGTTCAAGTGTAAGGCTCGGCAGAACGTTCGACCTTACCTCGGCAGGGAGACCAAGCTTCCTAAGCCGAGTAAGAGTCACGCGAAGGGACTTGGCCCGAGTTCGAGTGTAATGCTCGGCAGGACATTCGACCTTACCTTGGCAGGGAGACCAAGCTTCCTAAGCCGAGTAGGAGTCAGGCGAGGGGACTTGGCCGGGGTTCGAGTGTAAGGCTCGGCAGGACGTTTGACCTTACCTCGGCAGGGAGACCAAGCTTCCTAAGCCTAGTAGGAGAGTCAGGCGAAGGGACTTGGCCGGAGCTCATGTGTAAGGCTCGGCCAGACGTTCGACCTTACCTCGGCAGCGAGACCAAGCTTCTTAAGCCTACTAGGAGTCACGCAAAGGGACTTGGCCCGAGTTCGAGTGTAAGGCTCGGCAGAAGGTTCGACCTTACCTCGGCAGGGAGACCAAGCTTCCTAAGCCTAGTAGGAGAGTCAGGCGAGGGGACTTGGACGGAGTTCGAATGTAAGGCTCGGCAAAATGTTCGACCTTACCTCGGCAGGGAGACAAAGCTTCCTAAGCCTAGTAGGAGAGTCAGGCGAAGGAACTTGGCCGGGGTTCGAGTGTAAGGCTCGGCAGGACCTTCGGCCTCACCTCGGCAGGGAGACCAAGTTTCTTAAGCCTAGTAGGAGAGTCAGGCAAAGGAACTTGGCCGGGGTTTGAGTGTAAGGCTCGGCAGGACGTTCGACCTTACCTCGGCAGGGAGACCAAGCTTCCTAAGCCTAGTAGGAGAGTCAGGCAAGGGGAATTGGCCGGAGCTCATGTTTAAGGCTCGGCAGGTCGTTCGACCTTACCTCGGCAGGGAGACCAAGCTTCCTAAGCCTAGTAGGAGAGTCAGGCAAGGGGACTTGGCCGGAGCTCATGTGTAAGGCTCGGCAGGACGTTCGGCCTTACCTCGGCAGGGAGACCAAGCTTCCTAAACCGAGTAGGACTCAGGCGAAGGGACTTGCCTGGTTTCGAGTATAAGGCTCGGCAAAACGTTCGACCTTACCTCGGCAGAGACACCAAGCTTCCTAAGGCGAGTAGGAGTCAGGCGAAGGGACTTGGCCAGAGTTCGAGTGTAAGGCTCGGCAGGACGTTCGACCTTACCTCGGCAAGGAGACCAAGCTTCCTAAGCCTAGTAGAAGAGTCAGGCAGAGGGACATGGCCGGAGTTCGAGTGTAAGGCTCGGCCGGACGTTCGACCTTACCTCGGCAGGGAGACCAAGCTTCCTAAGCCGAGTAGGAGTCACGCAAAGGGACTTGGCCCGAGTTCGAGTGTAAGGCTCGGCAGAACGTTTGACCTTACCTCGGCAGGGAGACCAAACTTCCGAAGCCGAGTAGGAGTCAGGCGAAAGGACTTGGCCGGGGTTCGAGTGTAAGGCTCGGCAGGACGTTCGGCCTTACCTCGGCAGGGAGACCAAGCTTACTAAGCATAGTAGGATTATCAGGCAAAAGAACTTGGCCGGAGCTCATGTGTAAGGCTCGGCCGGACGTTCGACATTACCTCGGCAGGGAGACCAAGCTTCCTAAGCCTAGTAGGAGAGTCAGGCAAGGGGACTTGGCCAGAGATCATGTGTAAGGCTCGGCAGTACGTTCGACCTTACCTCGGCAGGGAGACCAAGCTTCCTAAGCATAATAGGAGTCACGCAAAGGGACTTGGCCCGAGTTCAAGTGTAAGGCTCGGCAGAACGTTCGACCTTACCTCGGCAGGGAGACCAAGCTTCCTAAGCCGAGTAAGAGTCACGCGAAGGGACTTGGCCCGAGTTCGAGTGTAATGCTCGGCAGGACATCCGACCTTACCTTGGCAGGGAGACCAAGCTTCCTAAGCCGAGTAGGAGTCAGGCGAGGGGACTTGGCCGGGGTTCGAGTGTAAGGCTCGGCAGGACGTTTGACCTTACCTCGGCAGGGAGACCAAGCTTCCTAAGCCTAGTAGGAGAGTCAGGCGAAGGGACTTGGCCGGAGCTCATGTGTAAGGCTCGGCCAGACGTTCGACCTTACCTCGGCAGCGAGACCAAGCTTCTTAAGCCTACTAGGAGTCACGCAAAGGGACTTGGCCCGAGTTCGAGTGTAAGGCTCGGCAGAAGGTTCGACCTTACCTCGGCAGGGAGACCAAGCTTCCTAAGCCTAGTAGGAGAGTCAGGCGAGGGGACTTGGACGGAGTTCGAATGTAAGGCTCGGCAAAATGTTCGACCTTACCTCGGCAGGGAGACAAAGCTTCCTAAGCCTAGTAGGAGAGTCAGGCGAAGGAACTTGGCCGGGGTTCGAGTGTAAGGCTCGGCAGGACCTTCGGCCTCACCTCGGCAGGGAGACCAAGTTTCTTAAGCCTAGTAGGAGAGTCAGGCAAAGGAACTTGGCCGGGGTTTGAGTGTAAGGCTCGGCAGGACGTTCGACCTTACCTCGGCAGGGAGACCAAGCTTCCTAAGCCTAGTAGGAGAGTCAGGCAAGGGGAATTGGCCGGAGCTCATGTTTAAGGCTCGGCAGGTCGTTCGACCTTACCTCGGCAGGGAGACCAAGCTTCCTAAGCCTAGTAGGAGAGTCAGGCAAGGGGACTTGGCCGGAGCTCATGTGTAAGGCTCGGCAGGACGTTCGGCCTTACCTCGGCAGGGAGACCAAGCTTCCTAAACCGAGTAGGACTCAGGCGAAGGGACTTGCCTGGTTTCGAGTATAAGGCTCGGCAAAACGTTCGACCTTACCTCGGCAGAGACACCAAGCTTCCTAAGGCGAGTAGGAGTCAGGCGAAGGGACTTGGCCAGAGTTCGAGTGTAAGGCTCGGCAGGACGTTCGACCTTACCTCGGCAAGGAGACCAAGCTTCCTAAGCCTAGTAGAAGAGTCAGGCAGAGGGACATGGCCGGAGTTCGAGTGTAAGGGTCGGCCGGACGTTCGACCTTACCTCGGCAGGGAGACCAAGCTTCCTAAGCCGAGTAGGAGTCACGCAAAGGGACTTGGCCCGAGTTCGAGTGTAAGGCTCGGCAGGACGTTCGACCTTACCTCGGCAGGGAGAACAAGCTTCTTAAGCCTAGTAGGAGTCAGGCGAGGGGACTTGTCCAGGGCCCGAGTGTAAGGCTCGGCAGGACATACGAACTTACCTCGGCAGGGAGACCAAGCTTCCTAACCCTAGTAGGAGAGTCAGGCGAGGGGACATGGTCGGAGTTCGAGTGTAAAGCTCGGCAGGACGTTCGACCTTACCTCGGCAGGGAGACCAAGCTTCCTAAGTCTAGTAGGACAGTCAGGCGAGGGGACTTGGCCGCAGTTTTAGTGTAAATAATGGCAGGACGTTCCACCTTACCTCGACAGGGAGAACAAGCTTCCTAAGCCTAGTAGGAGAGTCAGGCAAAGGGACCTGGCCAGAGTTCGAGTGTAAGGCTCGGCAGGACGTTCGGCCTTACCGCGGCAGGGAGACCAAGCTTCCTAAGCCTAGTAGGAGAGTCAGGCAAAAGAACTTGGCCAGAGTTCGAGTGTAAGGCTCAGCAGACTGTTCGACCTTACCTCAGCAGGGAGACCAAGCTTCCTAAGCCTAGTTGGAGTATCAGGCACAAGAACTTCGCCGGGGCTCATGTGTAAGGCTCGGCAGGACGTTCGACCTTACCTCGGCAGGGAGACCAAGCTTCCTAAGCCTAGTAGGAGAGTCAGGCGAGGGGACTTGGCCCGCGTTTGAGTGTAAGGCTCGGCAGACTGTTCAACCTTACCTTGGAAGGGAGACCAAGCTTCCTAAGCCGAGTAGGAGTCAGGCGAGGGGACTTGGCCGGGGTTCGAGTGTAAGGCTCGGCAGGACGTTTGACCTTACCTCGGCAGGGAGACCAAGCTTCCTATGCCTAGTAGGAGAGTCAGGCGAAGGGACTTGGCCGGAGCTCATGTGTAAGGCTCGGCCAGACGTTCGACCTTACCTCGGCAGGGAGACCAAGGTTCCTAATGTTAGTAGGAGAGTCAGGCGAGGGGACTTGGCCCGAGTTCGAGTGTAAGGCTCGGCATAAGGTTCGACCTTACCTCGGCAGGGAGACCAAGCTTCCTAAGCCTAGTAGGAGAGTCAGGCGAGGGGACTTGGACGGAGTTCGAATGTAAGGCTCGGCAAAATGTTCGACCTTACCTCGGCAGGGAGACAAAGCTTCCTAAGCCTAGTAGGAGAGTCAGGCGAAGGAACTTGGCCGGGGTTCGAGTGTAAGGCTCGGCAGGACCTTCGGCCTCACCTCGGCAGGGAGACCAAGTTTCTTAAGCCTAGTAGGAGAGTCAGGCGAAGGAACTTGGCCGGGGTTTGAGTGTAAGGCTCGGCAGGACGTTCGACCTTACCTCGGCAGGGAGACCAAGCTTCCTAAGTTTAGTAGGAGAGTCAGGCAAGGGGAATTGGCCGGAGCTCATGTTTAAGGCTCGGCAGGTGGTTCGACCTTACCTCGGCAGGGAGACCAAGCTTCCTAAGCCGAGTAGGAGTCAGGCAAAGGGACATGGCCGGAGTTCGAGAGTAAGGCTCGGCAGGACGTTTGACCTTACCTCGGCAGAGACACCAAGCTTCCTAAGGCGACTAGGAGTCAGGCGAAGGGACTTGGCCAGAGTTCGAGTGTAAGGCTCGGCAGGACGTTCGACCTTACCTCGGCAAGGAGACCAAGCTTCCTAAGCCTAGTAGAAGAGTCAGGCAGAGGGACATGGCCGGAGTTCGAGTGTAAGGGTCGGCCGGACGTTCGACCTTACCTCGGCAGGGAGACCAAGCTTCCTAAGCCGAGTAGGAGTCACGCAAAGGGACTTGGCCCGAATTCGAGTGTAAGGCTCGGCAGGACGTTCGACCTTACCTCGGCAGGGAGACCAAGCTTCTTAAGCCTAGTAGGAGTCAGGCGAGGGGACTTGTCCAGGGCCCGAGTGTAAGGCTCGGCAGGACGTTCGACCTTACCTCGGCAGGGAGACCAAGCTTCCTAACCCTAGTAGGAGAGTCAGGCGAGGGGACATGGTCGGAGTTCGAGTGTAAAGCTAGGCAGGACGTTCGACCTTACCTCGGCAGGGAGACCAAGCTTCCTAAGTCTAGTAGGACAGTCAGGCGAGGGGACTTGGTCGCAGTTTTAGTGTAAATAATGGCAGGACGTTCCACCTTACCTCGACAGGGAGAACAAGCTTCCTAAGCCTAGTAGGAGAGTCAGGCAAAGGGACCTGGCCAGAGTTCGAGTGTAAGGCTCGGCAGGACGTTCGGCCTTACCGCGGCAGGGAGACCAAGCTTCCTAAGCCTAGTAGGAGAGCCAGGCGAAGGGACTTGGCCCGAGTTCGAGTGTAAGGCTCGGCAGAACGTTCGACCTTACCTCGGCAGGGAGACTGAGCTTCCTAAGCCTAGCTGGAGAGTCAGGCGAGGGGACTTGTCCAGGGTCCGAGTGTAAGGCTCGGCAGGACATACGAACTTACCTCGGCAGGGAGACCAAGTTTCCTAAGCCTAGTGGGAGTCAGGCGTAGGGAATTGGCCGGAGTTCTTGTGTAAGGCTCGGCATAACGTTCGACCTTACCGCGAAGGAGAGACCAAGCTTCCGAAGCCGAGTAGGAGTCAGGAGAGGGGACTTGGCTCGAGTGCGAGTGTAAGGCTCGGCAGGATGTTCGAACTTACCTCGGCAGGGAGACAAAGCTTCCTAAGCCTAGTAGGAGAGTCAGGCGAAGGAACTTGGCCGGGGTTCGAGTGTAAGGCTCGGCAGGACCTTCGGCCTTACCTCGGCAGGGAGACCAAGTTTCCTAAGCCTAGTAGGAGAGTCAGGCGAAGGAACTTGGCCGGGGTTCAAGTGTAAGGCTCAGCAGGACGTTCGGCCTTACCTCGGCAGGGAGACCAAGCTTCCTAAGTCTAGTAGAAGAGTCAGGCAAAAGGACTTGGCCCGAGTTCGAGTGTATGGCTCGGCAGACTGTTCGACATTATCTCGCCAGGGAGACCAAGCTTCCTATGGCGAGTAGTAGTCAGGCGAAAAGACTTGGCCGGAGTTCGAATGTAAGGCTCGGCAGGACGTTTGATCTCACCTCGGCAGGGAGACCAAACTTCCTAAGCCTAGTAGGAGAGTCAGGCGAAGGAACTTGGCCGGGGTTCGAGAGTAAGGCTCGGCAGGACGTTCGACCTTACCTCGGCAGGGAGACCAAGCTTCCTAAGCCTAGTAGGAAAGTCAGGCAAGTGGACTTGGCCGGAGCTCATGTGTAAGGCTCGGCAGGACCTTCGACCTTACCTCGGCAGGGAGACCAAGCTTCCTAAGCCGAGTAGGCGTCAGGCGAAGGGACTTTGCCGGGGTTCGAGTGTAAGGCTCGGCAGGACGTTCGGCCTTACCTCGGCAGGGAGACCAAGCTTCCTAAGCCTAGTAGGATAGTCAGGCGAAGGGACTTGGCCAGAGCTCATGTGTAAGGCTCGGCAGGAAGTTTGACCTTACCTCGGTATGGAGACCAAGCTTCCTAAGCCTAATAGGATAGTCAGGTGAGGGGACTTGGCCGGAGTTCAACTGTAAGTCTTGGAAATACGTTTGACCTTACCTTGGCCGGGAGACCAAGCTTCCTAAGCCTAGTAGGATAGTCAGGCAAGGGGACTTGGCCGGAGCTCATGTGTAAGGCTCGGCAGGACGTTCGACCTTACCTCGGCAGGGAGACCAAGCTTCCTAAGCCGAGTAGGAGTCAGGCGAGGGGACTTGGCCGGGGTTCGAGTGTAAGGTTCGGCAGGACGTTCGGACTTACCTCGGCAGGGAGACCAAGGTTCCTAATCCTAGTAGGAGAGTCAGGCGAGGGGACTTGGCCAGAGTTTGAGTGTAAAGCTTGGCAGGACGTTCGGCCTTACCTCAGCAGGGAGACCAAGCTTCCTAAGCCTAGTAGGACAGTCAGGCGAAGGGACTTGGGCGGGGTTCGAATGTAGGGCTCGGCAGGACGTTTGACCTTACCTCGGCAGGGAGACCAAGGTTCCTAAGCCTAGTAGGAGAGTCAGGCAAGGGGACTTGGACAGAGCTCATGTGTAAGGCTCGGCAGGACGTTCGGCCTTACCTCGGCAAGGAGACCAAGATTCCTAAGCCTAGCAGGAGAGTCAGGCGAAGGAACTTGGCCGGGGTTCGAGTGTAAGGCTCGGCAGGACGTTCGACCTTACCTCGGCAGGGAGACCAAGCTTACTAAGCATAGTAGGATTATCAGGCAAAAGAACTTGGCCGGAGCACATGTGTAAGGCTCGGCCGGACGTTCGACCTTACCTCGGCAGGGAGACCAAGCTTCCTAAGCCTAGTAGGAGAGTCAAGCAAGGGGACTTGGCCAGAGATCATGTGTAAGGCTCGGCAGGACGTTCGACCTTACCTCGGCAGGGAGACCAAGCTTCCTAAGCATAATAGGAGTCACGCAAAGGGACTTGGCCCGAGTTCAAGTGTAAGGCTCGGCAGAACGTTCGACCTTACCTCGGCAGGGAGACCAAGCTTCCTAAGCCGAGTAGGAGTCACGCGAAGGGACTTGGCACGAGTTCGAGTGTAATGCTCAGCACGACATTCGACCTTACCTCGGCAGGGAGACCAAGCTTCCTAAGCCTAGTAGGAGAGTCAGGCGAAGGGACTTGGCCGGAGTTCGAGTGTAAGGCTCGGCAGGACGTTCGGCCTTACCTCGGCAAGGAGACCAAGATTCCTAAGCCTAGCAGGAGAGTCAGGCGAAGGAACTTGGCCGGGGTTCGAGTGTAAGGCTCGGCAGGACGTTTGACCTTACCTCGGCAGGGAGACCAAGCTTCCTAAGCCTAGTAGGAGAGTCAGGCGAGGGGACTTGGCCCGCGTTTGAGTGTAAGGCTCGGCAGACTGTTCAACCTTACCTTGGAAGGGAGACCAAGCTTCCTAAGCCGAGTAGGAGTCAGGCGAGGGGACTTGGCCGGGGTTCGAGTGTAAGGCTCGGCAGGACGTTTGACCTTACCTCGGCAGGGAGACCAAGCTCCCTAAGCCTAGTAGGAGAGTCAGGCGAAGGGACTTGGCCGGAGCTCATGTGTAAGGCTCGGCCAGACGTTCGACCTTACCTCGGCAGGGAGACCAAGCTTCTTAAGCCTACTAGGAGTCACGCGAAGGGACTTGGCCCGAGTTCGAGTGTAAGGCTCGGCAGAAGGTTCGACCTTACCTCGGCAGGGAGACCAAGCTTCCTAAGCCTAGTAGGAGACTCAGGCGAAGGAACTTGGCCGGGGTTCGCGTGTAAGGCTCGGCAGGACCTTCGACCTTACCTCGGCAGGGAGACCAAGCTTCCTAAGCCTAGTAGGAGAGTCAGGCAAGGGGAATTGGCCGGAGCTCATGTTTAAGGCTCGGCAGGTCGTTCGACCTTACCTCGGCAGAGAGACCAAGCTTCCTAAGCCGAGTAGGAGTCAGGCGAAGGGACTTGGCTGGGGTTCAAGTGTAAGGCTCGGCAGGACGTTCGGCCTTACCTCGGCAGGGAGACCAAGCTTCCTAAGCCTAGTAGAAGAGTCAGGCAAAGGGACATGGCCGGAGTTCGAGAGTAAGGCTCGGCAGGACGTTTGACCTTACCTCGGCAGGGAGACCAAGCTTCCTAAACCGAGTAGGACTCAGGCGAAGGGACTTGCCTGGGTTCGAGTATAAGGCTCGGCAGAACGTTCGACCTTACCTCGGCAGGGACACCAAGCTTCCTAAGCCTAGTAGGAGTCACGCGAAGGGACTTGGCCCGAGTTCGAGTGTATGGCTCGGCAGACTGTTCGACATTACCTCGCCAGGGAGACCAAGCTTCCTATGGCGAGTAGGAGTGAGGCGAAGGGACTTGGCAAGAGTTCGAGTGTAAGGCTCGGCCGGACGTTTGACCTTACCTCGGCAGGGAGACCAAGCTTCCTAAGCCTATTAGGAGTATCAGGCAAAAGAACTTGGCCGGAGCTCATGTGTAAGGGTCGGCCGGACGTTCGACCTTACCTCGGCAGGGAGACCAAGCTTCCTAAGCCGAGTAGGAGTCACGCGAAGGGACTTGGCCCGAGTTCGAGTGTAAGGCTCGGCAGGACGTTCGACCTTACCTCGGCAGGGAGACCAAGCTTCTTAAGCCTAGTAGGAGTCAGGCGAGGGGACTTGTCCAGGGTCCGAGTGTAAGGCTCGGCAGGACATACGAACTTACCTCGGCAGGGAGACCAAGCTTCCTAACCCTAGTAGGAGAGTCAGGCGAGGGGACTTGGCCGCAGTTTTAGTGTAAATAATGGCAGGACGTTCCACCTTACCTCGACAGGGAGACCAAGCTTCCTAAGCCGAGTAGGAGTCACGCGAAGGGACTTGGCCCGAGTTCGAGTGCAAGGCTCGGCAGAACGTTCGACCTTACCTCGGCAGGGAGACTGAGCTTCCTAAGCCTAGCTGGAGAGTCAGGCGAGGGGACTTGTCCAGGGTCCGAGTGTAAGGCTCGGCAGGACATACGAACTTACCTCGGCAGGGAGACCAAGTTTCCTAAGCCTAGTGGGAGTCAGGCGTAGGGAATTGGCCGGAGTTCTTGTGTAAGGCTCGGCATAACGTTCGACCTTACCGCGAAGGAGAGACCAAGCTTCCTAAGCCGAGTAGGAGTCAGGAGAGGGGACTTGGCTCGAGTGCGAGTGTAAGGCTCGGCAGGATGTTCGACCTTACCTCGGCAGGGAGATAAAGCTTCCTAAGCCTAGTAGGAGAATCAGGCGAAGGAACTTGGCCGGGGTTCGAGTGTAAGGCTCGGCAGGACCTTCGGCCTTGCCTCGGCAGGGAGACCAAGTTTCCTAAGCCTAGTAGGAGAGTCAGGCGAAGGAACTTGGCCAGAGTTCGAGTGTAAGGCTCGGCAGGACGTTCGACCTTACCTCGGTAAGGAGACCAAGCTTCCTAAGCCTAGTAGAAGAGTCAGGCAGAGGGACATGGCCGGAGTTCGAGTGTAAGGCTCGGCCGGACTTTCGACCTTACCTCGGCAGGGAGACCAAGCTTCCTAAGCCTAATAGGAGTATCAGGCAAAAGAACTTGGCCGGAGCTCATGTGTAAGGGTCGGCCGGACGTTCGACCTTACCTCGGCAGGGAGACCAAGCTTCCTAAGCCGAGTAGGAGTCAGGCGGGGGACTTGTCCAGGGTCCGAGTGTAAGGCTCGGCAGGACATACGAACTTACCTCGGCAGGGAGACCAAGTTTCCTAAGTCTAGTAGGACAGTCAGGCGAGGGGACTTGGCCGCAGTTTTTGTGTAATTAATGGCAGGACGTTCCACCTTACCTTGACAGGGAGAACAAGTTTCCTAAGCCTAGTAGGAGAGTCAGGCAAAGGGACCTGGGCAGAGTTAGAGTGTAAGGCTCGGCCGGACGTTCGACCTTACCTCGGCAGGGAGACCAAGCTTCCTAAGCCGAGTAGGAGTCACGCGAAGGGACTTGGCCCGAGTTCGAGTGTAAGGCTCGGCAGAACGTTCGACCTTACCTCGGCAGGGAGACTGAGCTTCCTAAGCCTAGCTGGAGAGTCAGGCGAGGGGACTTGTCCAGGGTCCGAGTGTAAGGCTCGGCAGGACATACGAACTTACCTCGGCAGGGAGACCAAGTTTCCTAAGCCTAGTGGGAGTCAGGCGTAGGGAATTGGCCGGAGTTCTTGTGTAAGGCTCGGCATAACGTTCGTCCTTACCGCGAAGGAGAGACCAAACTTCCTAAGCCGAGTAGGAGTCAGGAGAGGGGACTTGGCTCGAGTGCGAGTGTAAGGCTCGGCAGGATGTTCGACCTTACCTCGGCAGGGAGACAAAGCTTCCTAAGCCTAGTAGGAGAATCAGGCGAAGGAACTTGGCCGGGGTTCGAGTGTAAGGCTCGGCAGGACCTTTGGCCTTACCTCGGCAGGGAGACCAAGTTTCCTAAGCCGAGTAGGAGAGTCAGGCGAAGGAACTTGGCCGGGGTTCGAGTGTAAGGCTCGACAGGACGTTCGACCTTACCTCGGCAGGGAGACCCAGCTTCCTAAGCCTAGTAGGAGATTCAGGCAAGGGGAATTTGCCGGAGCTCATGTTTAAGGCTCGGCAGGTCGTTCGACCTTACCTCGGCAGGGAGACCAAGCTTCCTAAGCCGAGTAGGGGTCAGGCGAAGGGACTTGGCCGGGGTTCAAGTGTAAGTCTCAGCAGGACGTTCGGCCTTACCTCGGCAGGGAGACCAAGCTTCCTAAGACTAGTAGAAGAGTCAGGCAAAGGGACATGGCCGGAGTTCGAGTGTAAGGCTCGGCCGGACGTTTGACCTTACCTCGGCAGGGAGACCAAGCTTCCTAAGCCTAATAGGAGTATCAGGCAAAAGAACTTGGCCGGAGATCATGTGTAAGGGTCGGCCGGACGTTCGACCTTACCTCGGCAGGGAGACCAAGCTTCCTAAGCCGAGTAGGAGTCACGCGAAGGGACTTGGCCCGAGTTCGAGTGTAAGGCTCGGCAGGACGTTCGACCTTACCTCGGCAGGGAGACCAAGCTTCTTAAGCCTAGTAGGAGTCAGGCGAGGGGACTTGTCCAGGGTCCGAGTGTAAGGCTCGGCAGGACATACGAACTTACCTCGGCAGGGAGACCAAGCTTCCTAAGCCGAGTAGGAGTCAGGCGAGGGGACTTGGCCGGGGTTCGAGTGTAAGGTTCGGCAGGACGTTCGGACTTACCTCGGCAGGGAGACCAAGGTTCCTAATCCTAGTAGGAGAGTCAGGCGAGGGGACTTGGCCAGAGTTTGAGTGTAAAGCTTGGCAGGACGTTCGGACTTACCTCAGCAGGGAGACCAAGCTTCCTAAGCCTAGTAGGACAGTCAGGCGAAGGGACTTGGGCGGGGTTCGAATGTAGGGCTCGGCAGGACGTTTGACCTTACCTCGGCAGGGAGACCAAGGTTCCTAAGCCTAGTAGGAGAGTCAGGCAAGGGGACTTGGACAGAGCTCATGTGTAAGGCTCGGCAGGACGTTCGGCCTTACCTCGGCAAGGAGACCAAGATTCCTAAGCCTAGCAGGAGAGTCAGGCGAAGGAACTTGGCCGGGGTTCGAGTGTAAGGCTCGGCAGGACGTTTGACCTTACCTCGGCAGGGAGACCAAGCTTCCTAAGCCTAGTAGGAGAGTCAGGCGAGGGGACTTGGCCCGCGTTTGAGTGTAAGGCTCGGCAGACTGTTCAACCTTACCTTGGAAGGGAGACCAAGCTTCCTAAGCCGAGTAGGAGTCAGGCGAGGGGACTTGGCCGGGGTTCGAGTGTAAGGCTCGGCAGGACGTTTGACCTTACCTCGGCAGGGAGACCAAGCTTCCTAAGCCTAGTAGGAGAGTCAGGCGAAGGGACTTAGCTGGGGTTCAAGTGTAAGGCTCGGCCAGACGTTCGACCTTACCTCGGCAGGGAGACCAAGCTTCTTAAGCCTACTAGGAGTCACGCGAAGGGACTTGGCCCGAGTTCGAGTGTAAGGCTCGGCAGAAGGTTCGACCTTACCTCGGCAGGGAGACCAAGCTTCCTAAGCCTAGTAGGAGACTCAGGCGAAGGAACTTGGCCGGGGTTCGCGTGTAAGGCTCGGCAGGACCTTCGACCTTACCTCGGCAGGGAGACCAAGCTTCCTAAGCCTAGTAGGAGAGTCAGGCAAGGGGAATTGGCCGGAGCTCATGTTTAAGGCTCGGCAGGTCGTTCGACCTTACCTCGGCAGAGAGACCAAGCTTCCTAAGCCGAGTAGGAGTCAGGCGAAGGGACTTGGCTGGGGTTCAAGTGTAAGGCTCGGCAGGACGTTCGGCCTTACCTCGGCAGGGAGACCAAGCTTCCTAAGCCTAGTAGAAGAGTCAGGCAAAGGGACATGGCCGGAGTTCGAGAGTAAGGCTCGGCAGGACGTTTGACCTTACCTCGGCAGGGAGACCAAGCTTCCTAAACCGAGTAGGACTCAGGCGAAGGGACTTGCCTGGGTTCGAGTATAAGGCTCGGCAGAACGTTCGACCTTACCTCGGCAGGGACACCAAGCTTCCTAAGCCTAGTAGGAGTCACGCGAAGGGACTTGGCCCGAGTTCGAGTGTATGGCTCGGCAGACTGTTCGACATTACCTCGCCAGGGAGACCAAGCTTCCTATGGCGAGTAGGAGTGAGGCGAAGGGACTTGGCAAGAGTTCGAGTGTAAGGCTCGGCCGGACGTTTGACCTTACCTCGGCAGGGAGACCAAGCTTCCTAAGCCTAATAGGAGTATCAGGCAAAAGAACTTGGCCGGAGCTCATGTGTAAGGGTCGGCCGGACGTTCGACCTTACCTCGGCAGGGAGACCAAGCTTCCTAAGCCGAGTAGGAGTCACGCGAAGGGACTTGGCCCGAGTTCGAGTGTAAGGCTCGGCAGGACGTTCGACCTTACCTCGGCAGGGAGACCAAGCTTCTTAAGCCTAGTAGGAGTCAGGCGAGGGGACTTGTCCAGGGTCCGAGTGTAAGGCTCGGCAGGACATACGAACTTACCTCGGCAGGGAGACCAAGCTTCCTAACCCTAGTAGGAGAGTCAGGCGAGGGGACTTGGCCGCAGTTTTAGTGTAAATAATGGCAGGACGTTCCACCTTACCTCGACAGGGAGACCAAGCTTCCTAAGCCGAGTAGGAGTCACGCGAAGGGACTTGGCCCGAGTTCGAGTGCAAGGCTCGGCAGAACGTTCGACCTTACCCTGGCAGGGAGACTGAGCTTCCTAAGCCTAGCTGGAGAGTCAGGCGAGGGGACTTGTCCAGGGTCCGAGTGTAAGGCTCGGCAGGACATACGAACTTACCTCGGCAGGGAGACCAAGTTTCCTAAGCCTAGTGGGAGTCAGGCGTAGGGAATTGGCCGGAGTTCTTGTGTAAGGCTCGGCATAACGTTCGACCTTACCGCGAAGGAGAGACCAAGCTTCCTAAGCCGAGTAGGAGTCAGGAGAGGGGACTTGGCTCGAGTGCGAGTGTAAGGCTCGGCAGGATGTTCGACCTTACCTCGGCAGGGAGATAAAGCTTCCTAAGCCTAGTAGGAGAATCAGGCGAAGGAACTTGGCCGGGGTTCGAGTGTAAGGCTCGGCAGGACCTTCGGCCTTACCTCGGCAGGGAGACCAAGTTTCCTAAGCCTAGTAGGAGAGTCAGGCGAAGGAACTTGGCCAGAGTTCGAGTGTAAGGCTCGGCAGGACGTTCGACCTTACCTCGGTAAGGAGACCAAGCTTCCTAAGCCTAGTAGAAGAGTCAGGCAGAGGGACATGGCCGGAGTTCGAGTGTAAGGCTCGGCCGGACTTTCGACCTTACCTCGGCAGGGAGACCAAGCTTCCTAAGCCTAATAGGAGTATCAGGCAAAAGAACTTGGCCGGAGCTCATGTGTAAGGGTCGGCCGGACGTTCGACCTTACCTCGGCAGGGAGACCAAGCTTCCTAAGCCGAGTAGGAGTCAGGCCGGGGACTTGTCCAGGGTCCGAGTGTAAGGCTCGGCAGGACATACGAACTTACCTCGGCAGGGAGACCAAGTTTCCTAAGTCTAGTAGGACAGTCAGGCGAGGGGACTTGGCCGCAGTTTTAGTGTAATTAATGGCAGGACGTTCCACCTTACCTTGACAGGGAGAACAAGTTTCCTAAGCCTAGTAGGAGAGTCAGGCAAAGGGACCTGGGCAGAGTTAGAGTGTAAGGCTCGGCCGGACGTTCGACCTTACCTCGGCAGGGAGACCAAGCTTCCTAAGCCGAGTAGGAGTCACGCGAAGGGACTTGGCCCGAGTTCGAGTGTAAGGCTCGGCAGAACGTTCGACCTTACCTCGGCAGGGAGACTGAGCTTCCTAAGCCTAGCTGGAGAGTCAGGCGAGGGGACTTGTCCAGGGTCCGAGTGTAAGGCTCGGCAGGACATACGAACTTACCTCGGCAGGGAGACCAAGTTTCCTAAGCCTAGTGGGAGTCAGGCGTAGGGAATTGGCCGGAGTTCTTGTGTAAGGCTCGGCATAACGTTCGTCCTTACCGCGAAGGAGAGACCAAACTTCCTAAGCCGAGTAGGAGTCAGGAGAGGGGACTTGGCTCGAGTGCGAGTGTAAGGCTCGGCAGGATGTTCGACCTTACCTCGGCAGGGAGACAAAGCTTCCTAAGCCTAGTAGGAGAATCAGGCGAAGGAACTTGGCCGGGGTTCGAGTGTAAGGCTCGGCAGGACCTTTGGCCTTACCTCGGCAGGGAGACCAAGTTTCCTAAGCCGAGTAGGAGAGTCAGGCGAAGGAACTTGGCCGGGGTTCGAGTGTAAGGCTCGACAGGACGTTCGACCTTACCTCGGCAGGGAGACCCAGCTTCCTAAGCCTAGTAGGAGAGTCAGGCAAGGGGAATTGGCCGGAGCTCATGTTTAAGGCTCGGCAGGTCGTTCGACCTTACCTCGGCAGGGAGACCAAGCTTCCTAAGCCGAGTAGGGGTCAGGCGAAGGGACTTGGCCGGGGTTCAAGTGTAAGTCTCAGCAGGACGTTCGGCCTTACCTCGGCAGGGAGACCAAGCTTCCTAAGCCTAGTAGAAGAGTCAGGCAAAGGGACATGGCCGGAGTTCGAGTGTAAGGCTCGGCCGGACGTTTGACCTTACCTCGGCAGGGAGACCAAGCTTCCTAAGCCTAATAGGAGTATCAGGCAAAAGAACTTGGCCGGAGATCATGTGTAAGGGTCGGCCGGACGTTCGACCTTACCTCGGCAGGGAGACCAAGCTTCCTAAGCCGAGTAGGAGTCACGCGAAGGGACTTGGCCCGAGTTCGAGTGTAAGGCTCGGCAGGACGTTCGACCTTACCTCGGCAGGGAGACCAAGCTTCTTAAGCCTAGTAGGAGTCAGGCGAGGGGACTTGTCCAGGGTCCGAGTGTAAGGCTCGGCAGGACATACGAACTTACCTCGGCAGGGAGACCAAGCTTCCTAAGCCGAGTAGGAGTCACGCGAAGGGACTTGGCACGAGTTCGAGTGTAATGCTCGGCACGACATTCGACCTTACCTCGGCAGGGAGACCAAGCTTCCTAAGCCTAGTAGGAGAGTCAGGCGAAGGAACTTGGCCGGGGTTCGAGTGTAAGGCTCGGCAGGACGTTTGACCTTACCTCGGCAGGGAGACCAAGCTTCCTAAGCCTAGTAGGAGAGTCAGGCGAGGGGACTTGGCCCGCGTTTGAGTGTAAGGCTCGGCAGACTGTTCAACCTTACCTTGGAAGGGAGACCAAGCTTCCTAAGCCGAGTAGGAGTCAGGCGAGGGGACTTGGCCGGGGTTCGAGTGTAAGGCTCGGCAGGACGTTTGACCTTACCTCGGCAGGGAGACCAAGCTTCCTAAGCCTAGTAGGAGAGTCAGGCGAAGGGACTTAGCTGGGGTTCAAGTGTAAGGCTCGGCCAGACGTTCGACCTTACCTCGGCAGGGAGACCAAGCTTCTTAAGCCTACTAGGAGTCACGCGAAGGGACTTGGCCCGAGTTCGAGTGTAAGGCTCGGCAGAAGGTTCGACCTTACCTCGGCAGGGAGACCAAGCTTCCTAAGCCTAGTAGGAGACTCAGGCGAAGGAACTTGGCCGGGGTTCGCGTGTAAGGCTCGGCAGGACCTTCGACCTTACCTCGGCAGGGAGACCAAGCTTCCTAAGCCTAGTAGGAGAGTCAGGCAAGGGGAATTGGCCGGAGCTCATGTTTAAGGCTCGGCAGGTCGTTCGACCTTACCTCGGCAGAGAGACCAAGCTTCCTAAGCCGAGTAGGAGTCAGGCGAAGGGACTTGGCTGGGGTTCAAGTGTAAGGCTCGGCAGGACGTTCGGCCTTACCTCGGCAGGGAGACCAAGCTTCCTAAGCCTAGTAGAAGAGTCAGGCAAAGGGACATGGCCGGAGTTCGAGAGTAAGGCTCGGCAGGACGTTTGACCTTACCTCGGCAGGGAGACCAAGCTTCCTAAACCGAGTAGGACTCAGGCGAAGGGACTTGCCTGGGTTCGAGTATAAGGCTCGGCAGAACGTTCGACCTTACCTCGGCAGGGACACCAAGCTTCCTAAGCCTAGTAGGAGTCACGCGAAGGGACTTGGCCCGAGTTCGAGTGTATGGCTCGGCAGACTGTTCGACATTACCTCGCCAGGGAGACCAAGCTTCCTATGGCGAGTAGGAGTGAGGCGAAGGGACTTGGCAAGAGTTCGAGTGTAAGGCTCGGCCGGACGTTTGACCTTACCTCGGCAGGGAGACCAAGCTTCCTAAGCCTAATAGGAGTATCAGGCAAAAGAACTTGGCCGGAGCTCATGTGTAAGGGTCGGCCGGACGTTCGACCTTACCTCGGCAGGGAGACCAAGCTTCCTAAGCCGAGTAGGAGTCACGCGAAGGGACTTGGCCCGAGTTCGAGTGTAAGGCTCGGCAGGACGTTCGACCTTACCTCGGCAGGGAGACCAAGCTTCTTAAGCCTAGTAGGAGTCAGGCGAGGGGACTTGTCCAGGGTCCGAGTGTAAGGCTCGGCAGGACATACGAACTTACCTCGGCAGGGAGACCAAGCTTCCTAACCCTAGTAGGAGAGTCAGGCGAGGGGACTTGGCCGCAGTTTTAGTGTAAATAATGGCAGGACGTTCCACCTTACCTCGACAGGGAGACCAAGCTTCCTAAGCCGAGTAGGAGTCACGCGAAGGGACTTGGCCGAGTTCGAGTGCAAGGCTCGGCAGAACGTTCGACCTTACCCTGGCAGGGAGACTGAGCTTCCTAAGCCTAGCTGGAGAGTCAGGCGAGGGGACTTGTCCAGGGTCCGAGTGTAAGGCTCGGCAGGACATACGAACTTACCTCGGCAGGGAGACCAAGTTTCCTAAGCCTAGTGGGAGTCAGGCGTAGGGAATTGGCCGGAGTTCTTGTGTAAGGCTCGGCATAACGTTCGACCTTACCGCGAAGGAGAGACCAAGCTTCCTAAGCCGAGTAGGAGTCAGGAGAGGGGACTTGGCTCGAGTGCGAGTGTAAGGCTCGGCAGGATGTTCGACCTTACCTCGGCAGGGAGATAAAGCTTCCTAAGCCTAGTAGGAGAATCAGGCGAAGGAACTTGGCCGGGGTTCGAGTGTAAGGCTCGGCAGGACCTTCGGCCTTACCTCGGCAGGGAGACCAAGTTTCCTAAGCCTAGTAGGAGAGTCAGGCGAAGGAACTTGGCCAGAGTTCGTGTGTAAGGCTCGGCAGGACGTTCGACCTTACCTCGGTAAGGAGACCAAGCTTCCTAAGCCTAGTAGAAGAGTCAGGCAGAGGGACATGGCCGGAGTTCGAGTGTAAGGCTCGGCCGGACTTTCGACCTTACCTCGGCAGGGAGACCAAGCTTCCTAAGCCTAATAGGAGTATCAGGCAAAAGAACTTGGCCGGAGCTCATGTGTAAGGGTCGGCCGGACGTTCGACCTTACCTCGGCAGGGAGACCAAGCTTCCTAAGCCGAGTAGGAGTCAGGCCGGGGACTTGTCCAGGGTCCGAGTGTAAGGCTCGGCAGGACATACGAACTTACCTCGGCAGGGAGACCAAGTTTCCTAAGTCTAGTAGGACAGTCAGGCGAGGGGACTTGGCCGCAGTTTTAGTGTAATTAATGGCAGGACGTTCCACCTTACCTTGACAGGGAGAACAAGTTTCCTAAGCCTAGTAGGAGAGTCAGGCAAAGGGACCTGGGCAGAGTTAGAGTGTAAGGCTCGGCCGGACGTTCGACCTTACCTCGGCAGGGAGACCAAGCTTCCTAAGCCGAGTAGGAGTCACGCGAAGGGACTTGGCCCGAGTTCGAGTGTAAGGCTCGGCAGAACGTTCGACCTTACCTCGGCAGGGAGACTGAGCTTCCTAAGCCTAGCTGGAGAGTCAGGCGAGGGGACTTGTCCAGGGTCCGAGTGTAAGGCTCGGCAGGACATACGAACTTACCTCGGCAGGGAGACCAAGTTTCCTAAGCCTAGTGGGAGTCAGGCGTAGGGAATTGGCCGGAGTTCTTGTGTAAGGCTCGGCATAACGTTCGTCCTTACCGCGAAGGAGAGACCAAACTTCCTAAGCCGAGTAGGAGTCAGGAGAGGGGACTTGGCTCGAGTGCGAGTGTAAGGCTCGGCAGGATGTTCGACCTTACCTCGGCAGGGAGACAAAGCTTCCTAAGCCTAGTAGGAGAATCAGGCGAAGGAACTTGGCCGGGGTTCGAGTGTAAGGCTCGGCAGGACCTTTGGCCTTACCTCGGCAGGGAGACCAAGTTTCCTAAGCCGAGTAGGAGAGTCAGGCGAAGGAACTTGGCCGGGGTTCGAGTGTAAGGCTCGACAGGACGTTCGACCTTACCTCGGCAGGGAGACCCAGCTTCCTAAGCCTAGTAGGAGAGTCAGGCAAGGGGAATTGGCCGGAGCTCATGTTTAAGGCTCGGCAGGTCGTTCGACCTTACCTCGGCAGGGAGACCAAGCTTCCTAAGCCGAGTAGGGGTCAGGCGAAGGGACTTGGCCGGGGTTCAAGTGTAAGTCTCAGCAGGACGTTCGGCCTTACCTCGGCAGGGAGACCAAGCTTCCTAAGCCTAGTAGAAGAGTCAGGCAAAGGGACATGGCCGGAGTTCGAGTGTAAGGCTCGGCCGGACGTTTGACCTTACCTCGGCAGGGAGACCAAGCTTCCTAAGCCTAATAGGAGTATCAGGCAAAAGAACTTGGCCGGAGATCATGTGTAAGGGTCGGCCGGACGTTCGACCTTACCTCGGCAGGGAGACCAAGCTTCCTAAGCCGAGTAGGAGTCACGCGAAGGGACTTGGCCCGAGTTCGAGTGTAAGGCTCGGCAGGACGTTCGACCTTACCTCGGCAGGGAGACCAAGCTTCTTAAGCCTAGTAGGAGTCAGGCGAGGGGACTTGTCCAGGGTCCGAGTGTAAGGCTCGGCAGGACATACGAACTTACCTCGGCAGGGAGACCAAGCTTCCTAAGCCGAGTAGGAGTCACGCGAAGGGACTTGGCACGAGTTCGAGTGTAATGCTCGGCACGACATTCGACCTTACCTCGGCAGGGAGACCAAGCTTCCTAAGCCTAGTAGGAGAGTCAGGCGAAGGGACTTGGCCGGAGTTCGAGTGTAAGGCTCGGCAGGACGTTCGGCCTTACCTCGGCAAGGAGACCAAGATTCCTAAGCCTAGCAGGAGAGTCAGGCGAAGGAACTTGGCCGGGGTTCGAGTGTAAGGCTCGGCAGGACGTTTGACCTTACCTCGGCAGGGAGACCAAGCTTCCTAAGCCTAGTAGGAGAGTCAGGCGAGGGGACTTGGCCCGCGTTTGAGTGTAAGGCTCGGCAGACTGTTCAACCTTACCTTGGAAGGGAGACCAAGCTTCCTAAGCCGAGTAGGAGTCAGGCGAGGGGACTTGGCCGGGGTTCGAGTGTAAGGCTCGGCAGGACGTTTGACCTTACCTCGGCAGGGAGACCAAGCTTCCTAAGCCTAGTAGGAGAGTCAGGCGAAGGGACTTGGCCGGAGCTCATGTGTAAGGCTCGGCCAGACGTTCGACCTTACCTCGGCAGGGAGACCAAGCTTCTTAAGCCTACTAGGAGTCACGCGAAGGGACTTGGCCCGAGTTCGAGTGTAAGGCTCGGCAGAAGGTTCGACCTTACCTCGGCAGGGAGACCAAGCTTCCTAAGCCTAGTAGGAGACTCAGGCGAAGGAACTTGGCCGGGGTTCGAGTGTAAGGCTCGGCAGGACCTTCGACCTTACCTCGGCAGGGAGACCAACCTTCCTAAGCCTAGTAGGAGAGTCAGGCAAGGGGAATTGGCCGGAGCTCATGTTTAAGGCTCGGCAGGTCGTTCGACCTTACCTCGGCAGAGAGACCAAGCTTCCTAAGCCGAGTAGGAGTCAGGCGAAGGGACTTGGCTGGGGTTCAAGTGTAAGGCTCGGCAGGACGTTCGGCCTTACCTCGGCAGGGAGACCAAGCTTCCTAAGCCTAGTAGAAGAGTCAGGCAAAGGGACATGGCCGGAGTTCGAGAGTAAGGCTCGGCAGGACGTTTGACCTTACCTCGGCAGGGAGACCAAGCTTCCTAAGCCTAGTAGGAGAGTCAGGCAAGGGGACTTGGCCGGAGCTCATGTGTAAGGCTCGGCAGGACGTTCGGCCTTACCTCGGCAGGGAGACCAAGCTTCCTAAACCGAGTAGGACTCAGGCGAAGGGACTTGCCTGGGTTCGAGTATAAGGCTCGGCAGAACGTTCGACCTTACCTCGGCAGGGACACCAAGCTTCCTAAGCCTAGTAGGAGTCACGCGAAGGGACTTGGCCTGAGTTCGAGTGTATGGCTCGGCAGACTGTTCGACATTACCTCGCCAGGGAGACCAAGCTTCCTATGGCGAGTAGGAGTGAGGCGAAGGGACTTGGCAAGAGTTCGAGTGTAAGGCTCGGCAGGACGTTTGACCTTACCTCGGCAGGGAGACCAAGCTTCCTAAGCCTAATAGGAGTATCAGGCAAAAGAACTTGGCCGGAGCTCATGTGTAAGGGTCGGCCGGACGTTCGACCTTACCTCGGCAGGGAGACCAAGCTTCCTAAGCCGAGTAGGAGTCACGCGAAGGGACTTGGCCCGAGTTCGAGTGTAAGGCTCGGCAGGACGTTCGACCTTACCTCGGCAGGGAGACCAAGCTTCTTAAGCCTAGTAGGAGTCAGGCGAGGGGACTTGTCCAGGGTCCGAGTGTAAGGCTCGGCAGGACATACGAACTTACCTCGGCAGGGAGACCAAGCTTCCTAACCCTAGTAGGAGAGTCAGGCGAGGGGACTTGGCCGCAGTTTTAGTGTAAATAATGGCAGGACGTTCCACCTTACCTCGACAGGGAGACCAAGCTTCCTAAGCCGAGTAGGAGTCACGCGAAGGGACTTGGCCCGAGTTCGAGTGCAAGGCTCGGCAGAACGTTCGACCTTACCTCGGCAGGGAGACTGAGCTTCCTAAGCCTAGCTGGAGAGTCAGGCGAGGGGACTTGTCCAGGGTCCGAGTGTAAGGCTCGGCAGGACATACGAACTTACCTCGGCAGGGAGACCAAGTTTCCTAAGCCTAGTGGGAGTCAGGCGTAGGGAATTGGCCGGAGTTCTTGTGTAAGGCTCGGCATAACGTTCGACCTTACCGCGAAGGAGAGACCAAGCTTCCTAAGCCGAGTAGGAGTCAGGAGAGGGGACTTGGCTCGAGTGCGAGTGTAAGGCTCGGCAGGATGTTCGACCTTACCTCGGCAGGGAGATAAAGCTTCCTAAGCCTAGTAGGAGAATCAGGCGAAGGAACTTGGCCGGGGTTCGAGTGTAAGGCTCGGCAGGACCTTCGGCCTTACCTCGGCAGGGAGACCAAGTTTCCTAAGCCTAGTAGGAGAGTCAGGCGAAGGAACTTGGCCAGAGTTCGAGTGTAAGGCTCGGCAGGACGTTCGACCTTACCTCGGTAAGGAGACCAAGCTTCCTAAGCCTAGTAGAAGAGTCAGGCAGAGGGACATGGCCGGAGTTCGAGTGTAAGGCTCGGCCGGACTTTCGACCTTACCTCGGCAGGGAGACCAAGCTTCCTAAGCCTAGTAGAAGAGTCAGGCAGAGGGACATGGCCGGAGTTCGAGTGTAAGGCTCGGCCGGACTTTCGACCTTACCTCGGCAGGGAGACCAAGCTTCCTAAGCCTAATAGGAGTATCAGGCAAAAGAACTTGGCCGGAGCTCATGTGTAAGGGTCGGCCGGACGTTCGACCTTACCTCGGCAGGGAGACCAAGCTTCCTAAGCCGAGTAGGAGTCAGGCGGGGGACTTGTCCAGGGTCCGAGTGTAAGGCTCGGCAGGACATACGAACTTACCTCGGCAGGGAGACCAAGTTTCCTAAGTCTAGTAGGACAGTCAGGCGAGGGGACTTGGCCGCAGTTTTAGTGTAATTAATGGCAGGACGTTCCACCTTACCTTGACAGGGAGAACAAGTTTCCTAAGCCTAGTAGGAGAGTCAGGCAAAGGGACCTGGGCAGAGTTAGAGTGTAAGGCTCGGCCGGACGTTCGACCTTACCTCGGCAGGGAGACCAAGCTTCCTAAGCCGAGTAGGAGTCACGCGAAGGGACTTGGCCCGAGTTCGAGTGTAAGGCTCGACAGGACGTTCGACCTTACCTCGGCAGGGAGACCCAGCTTCCTAAGCCTAGTAGGAGAGTCAGGCAAGGGGAATTGGCCGGAGCTCATGTTTAAGGCTCGGCAGGTCGTTCGACCTTACCTCGGCAGGGAGACCAAGCTTCCTAAGCCGAGTAGGGGTCAGGCGAAGGGACTTGGCCGGGGTTCAAGTGTAAGTCTCAGCAGGACGTTCGGCCTTACCTCGGCAGGGAGACCAAGCTTCCTAAGCCTAGTAGAAGAGTCAGGCAAAGGGACATGGCCGGAGTTCGAGAGTAAGGCTCGGCAGGACGTTTGACCTTACCTCGGCAGGGAGACCAAGCTTCCTAAGCCTAGTAGGAGAGTCAGGCAAGGGGACTTGGCCGGAGCTCATGTGTAAGGCTCGGCAGGACGTTCGGCCTTACCTCGGCAGGGAGACCAAGCTTCCTAAACCGAGTAGGACTCAGGCGAAGGGACTTGCCTGGGTTCGAGTATAAGGCTCGGCAGAACGTTCGACCTTACCTCGGCAGGGACACCAAGCTTCCTAAGCCTAGTAGGAGTCACGCGAAGGGACTTGGCCCGAGTTCGAGTGTATGGTTCGGCAGACTGTTCGACATTACCTCGCCAGGGAGACCAAGCTTCCTATGGCGAGTAGGAGTGAGGCGAAGGGACTTGGCAAGAGTTCGAGTGTAAGGCTCGGCAGGACGTTCGACCTTACCTCAGCAAGGAGACCAAGCTTCCTAAGCCTAGTAGAAGAGTCAGGCAGAGGGACATGGCCGGAGTTCGAGTGTAAGGCTCGGCCGGACATTTGACCTTACCTCGGCAGGGAGACCAAGCTTCCTAAGCCTAATAGGAGTATCAGGCAAAAGAACTTGGCCGGAGCTCATGTGTAAGGGTCGGCCGGACGTTCGACCTTACCTCGGCAGGGAGACCAAGCTTCCTAAGCCGAGTAGGAGTCACGCGAAGGGACTTGGCCCGAGTTCGAGTGTAAGGCTCGGCAGGACGTTCGACCTTACCTCGGCAGGGAGACCAAGCTTCTTAAGCCTAGTAGGAGTCAGGCGAGGGGACTTGTCCAGGGTCCGAGTGTAAGGCTCGGCAGGACATACGAACTTACCTCGGCAGGGAGACCAAGCTTCCTAACCCTAGTAGGAGAGTCAGGCGAGGGGACTTGGCCGCAGTTTTAGTGTAAATAATGGCAGGACGTTCCACCTTACCTCGACAGGGAGACCAAGCTTCCTAAGCCGAGTAGGAGTCACGCGAAGGGACTTGGCCCGAGTTCGAGTGCAAGGCTCGGCAGAACGTTCGACCTTACCTCGGCAGGGAGACTGAGCTTCCTAAGCCTAGCTGGAGAGTCAGGCGAGGGGACTTGTCCAGGGTCCGAGTGTAAGGCTCGTCAGGACATACGAACTTACCTCGGCAGGGAGACCAAGCTTCCTAAGCCGAGTAGGAGTCAGGCGAGGGGACTTGGCCGGGGTTCGAGTGTAAGGTTCGGCAGGACGTTCGGACTTACCTCGGCAGGGAGACCAAGGTTCCTAATCCTAGTAGGAGAGTCAGGCGAGGGGACTTGGCCAGAGTTTGAGTGTAAAGCTTGGCAGGACGTTCGGCCTTACCTCAGCAGGGAGACCAAGCTTCCTAAGCCTAGTAGGACAGTCAGGCGAAGGGACTTGGGCGGGGTTCGAATGTAGGGCTCGGCAGGACGTTTGACCTTACCTCGGCAGGGAGACCAAGGTTCCTAAGCCTAGTAGGAGAGTCAGGCAAGGGGACTTGGACAGAGCTCATGTGTAAGGCTCGGCAGGACGTTCGGCCTTACCTCGGCAAGGAGACCAAGATTCCTAAGCCTAGCAGGAGAGTCAGGCGAAGGAACTTGGCCGGGGTTCGAGTGTAAGGCTCGGCAGGACGTTTGACCTTACCTCGGCAGGGAGACCAAGCTTCCTAAGCCTAGTAGGAGAGTCAGGCGAGGGGACTTGGCCCGCGTTTGAGTGTAAGGCTCGGCAGACTGTTCAACCTTACCTTGGAAGGGAGACCAAGCTTCCTAAGCCGAGTAGGAGTCAGGCGAGGGGACTTGGCCGGGGTTCGAGTGTAAGGCTCGGCAGGACGTTTGACCTTACCTCGGCAGGGAGACCAAGCTTCCTAAGCCTAGTAGGAGAGTCAGGCGAAGGGACTTGGCCGGAGCTCATGTGTAAGGCTCGGCCAGACGTTCGACCTTACCTCGGCAGGGAGACCAAGCTTCTTAAGCCTACTAGGAGTCACGCGAAGGGACTTGGCCCGAGTTCGAGTGTAAAGCTCGGCAGAAGGTTCGACCTTACCTCGGCAGGGAGACCAAGCTTCCTAAGCCTAGTAGGAGACTCAGGCGAAGGAACTTGGCCGGGGTTCGAGTGTAAGGCTCGGCAGGACCTTCGACCTTACCTCGGCAGGGAGACCAAGCTTCCTAAGCCTAGTAGAAGAGTCAGGCAGAGGGACATGGCCGGAGTTCGAGTGTAAGGCTCGGCCGGACTTTCGACCTTACCTCGGCAGGGAGACCAAGCTTCCTAAGCCTAATAGGAGTATCAGGCAAAAGAACTTGGCCGGAGCTCATGTGTAAGGGTCGGCCGGACGTTCGACCTTACCTCGGCAGGGAGACCAAGCTTCCTAAGCCGAGTAGGAGTCAGGCGGGGGACTTGTCCAGGGTCCGAGTGTAAGGCTCGGCAGGACATACGAACTTACCTCGGCAGGGAGACCAAGTTTCCTAAGTCTAGTAGGACAGTCAGGCGAGGGGACTTGGCCGCAGTTTTAGTGTAATTAATGGCAGGACGTTCCACCTTACCTTGACAGGGAGAACAAGTTTCCTAAGCCTAGTAGGAGAGTCAGGCAAAGGGACCTGGGCAGAGTTAGAGTGTAAGGCTCGGCCGGACGTTCGACCTTACCTCGGCAGGGAGACCAAGCTTCCTAAGCCGAGTAGGAGTCACGCGAAGGGACTTGGCCCGAGTTCGAGTGTAAGGCTCGGCAGAACGTTCGACCTTACCTCGGCAGGGAGACTGAGCTTCCTAAGCCTAGCTGGAGAGTCAGGCGAGGGAACTTGTCCAGGGTCCGAGTGTAAGGCTCGGCAGGACATACGAACTTACCTCGGCAGGGAGACCAAGTTTCCTAAGCCTAGTGGGAGTCAGGCGTAGGGAATTGGCCGGAGTTCTTGTGTAAGGCTCGGCATAACGTTCGTCCTTACCGCGAAGGAGAGACCAAACTTCCTAAGCCGAGTAGGAGTCAGGAGAGGGGACTTGGCTCGAGTGCGAGTGTAAGGCTCGGCAGGATGTTCGACCTTACCTCGGCAGGGAGACAAAGCTTCCTAAGCCTAGTAGGAGAATCAGGCGAAGGAACTTGGCCGGGGTTCGAGTGTAAGGCTCGGCAGGACCTTTGGCCTTACCTCGGCAGGGAGACCAAGTTTCCTAAGCCGAGTAGGAGAGTCAGGCGAAGGAACTTGGCCGGGGTTCGAGTGTAAGGCTCGACAGGACGTTCGACCTTACCTCGGCAGGGAGACCCAGCTTCCTAAGCCTAGTAGGAGAGTCAGGCAAGGGGAATTGGCCGGAGCTCATGTTTAAGGCTCGGCAGGTCGTTCGACCTTACCTCGGCAGGGAGACCAAGCTTCCTATGCCGAGTAGGGGTCAGGCGAAGGGACTTGGCCGGGGTTCAAGTGTAAGTCTCAGCAGGACGTTCGGCCTTACCTCGGCAGGGAGACCAAGCTTCCTAAGCCTAGTAGAAGAGTCAGGCAAAGGGACATGGCCGGAGTTCGAGTGTAAGGCTCGGCCGGACGTTTGACCTTACCTCGGCAGGGAGACCAAGCTTCCTAAGCCTAATAGGAGTATCAGGCAAAAGAACTTGGCCGGAGATCATGTGTAAGGGTCGGCCGGACGTTCGACCTTACCTCGGCAGGGAGACCAAGCTTCCTAAGCCGAGTAGGAGTCACGCGAAGGGACTTGGCCCGAGTTCGAGTGTAAGGCTCGGCAGGACGTTCGACCTTACCTCGGCAGGGAGACCAAGCTTCTTAAGCCTAGTAGGAGTCAGGCGAGGGGACTTGTCCAGGGTCCGAGTGTAAGGCTCGGCAGGACATACGAACTTACCTCGGCAGGGAGACCAAGCTTCCTAAGCCGAGTAGGAGTCACGCGAAGGGACTTGGCACGAGTTCGAGTGTAATGCTCGGCACGACATTCGACCTTACCTCGGCAGGGAGACCAAGCTTCCTAAGCCTAGTAGGAGAGTCAGGCGAAGGGACTTGGCCGGAGTTCGAGTGTAAGGCTCGGCAGGACGTTCGGCCTTACCTCGGCAAGGAGACCAAGATTCCTAAGCCTAGCAGGAGAGTCAGGCGAAGGAACTTGGCCGGGGTTCGAGTGTAAGGCTCGGCAGGACGTTTGACCTTACCTCGGCAGGGAGACCAAGCTTCCTAAGCCTAGTAGGAGAGTCAGGCGAGGGGACTTGGCCCGCGTTTGAGTGTAAGGCTCGGCAGACTGTTCAACCTTACCTTGGAAGGGAGACCAAGCTTCCTAAGCCGAGTAGGAGTCAGGCGAGGGGACTTGGCCGGGGTTCGAGTGTAAGGCTCGGCAGGACGTTTGACCTTACCTCGGCAGGGAGACCAAGCTTCCTAAGCCTAGTAGGAGAGTCAGGCGAAGGGACTTGGCCGGAGCTCATGTGTAAGGCTCGGCCAGACGTTCGACCTTACCTCGGCAGGGAGACCAAGCTTCTTAAGCCTACTAGGAGTCACGCGAATTGACTTGGCCCGAGTTCGAGTGTAAGGCTCGGCAGAAGGTTCGACCTTACCTCGGCAGGGAGACCAAGCTTCCTAAGCCTAGTAGGAGACTCAGGCGAAGGAACTTGGCCGGGGTTCGAGTGTAAGGCTCGGCAGGACCTTCGACCTTACCTCGGCAGGGAGACCAAGCTTCCTAAGCCTAGTAGGAGAGTCAGGCAAGGGGAATTGGCCGGAGCTCATGTTTAAGGCTCGGCAGGTCGTTCGACCTTACCTCGGCAGAGAGACCAAGCTTCCTAAGCCGAGTAGGAGTCAGGCGAAGGGACTTGGCTGGGGTTCAAGTGTAAGGCTCGGCAGGACGTTCGGCCTTACCTCGGCAGGGAGACCAAGCTTCCTAAGCCTAGTAGAAGAGTCAGGCAAAGGGACATGGCCGGAGTTCGAGAGTAAGGCTCGGCAGGACGTTTGACCTTACCTCGGCAGGGAGACCAAGCTTCCTAAGCCTAGTAGGAGAGTCAGGCAAGGGGACTTGGCCGGAGCTCATGTGTAAGGCTCGGCAGGACGTTCGGCCTTACCTCGGCAGGGAGACCAAGCTTCCTAAACCGAGTAGGACTCAGGCGAAGGGACTTGCCTGGGTTCGAGTATAAGGCTCGGCAGAACGTTCGACCTTACCTCGGCAGGGACACCAAGCTTCCTAAGCCTAGTAGGAGTCACGCGAAGGGACTTGGCCCGAGTTCGAGTGTATGGCTCGGCAGACTGTTCGACATTACCTCGCCAGGGAGACCAAGCTTCCTATGGCGAGTAGGAGTGAGGCGAAGGGACTTGGCAAGAGTTTGAGTGTAAGGCTCGGCAGGACGTTCGACCTTACCTCAGCAAGGAGACCAAGCTTCCTAAGCCTAGTAGAAGAGTCAGGCAGAGGGACATGGCCGGAGTTCGAGTGTAAGGCTCGGCCGGACGTTTGACCTTACCTCGGCAGGGAGACCAAGCTTCCTAAGCCTAATAGGAGTATCAGGCAAAAGAACTTGGCCGGAGCTCATGTGTAAGGGTCGGCCGGACGTTCGACCTTACCTCGGCAGGGAGACCAAGCTTCCTAAGCCGAGTAGGAGTCACGCGAAGGGACTTGGCCCGAGTTCGAGTGTAAGGCTCGGCAGGACGTTCGACCTTACCTCGGCAGGGAGACCAAGCTTCTTAAGCCTAGTAGGAGTCAGGCGAGGGGACTTGTCCAGGGTCCGAGTGTAAGGCTCGGCAGGACATACGAACTTACCTCGGCAGGGAGACCAAGCTTCCTAACCCTAGTAGGAGAGTCAGGCGAGGGGACTTGGCCGCAGTTTTAGTGTAAATAATGGCAGGACGTTCCACCTTACCTCGACAGGGAGACCAAGCTTCCTAAGCCGAGTAGGAGTCACGCGAAGGGACTTGGCCCGAGTTCGAGTGCAAGGTTCGGCAGAACGTTCGACCTTACCTCGGCAGGGAGACTGAGCTTCCTAAGCCTAGCTGGAGAGTCAGGCGAGGGGACTTGTCCAGGGTCCGAGTGTAAGGCTCGTCAGGACATACGAACTTACCTCGGCAGGGAGACCAAGTTTCCTAAGCCTAGTGGGAGTCAGGCGTAGGGAATTGGCCGGAGTTCTTGTGTAAGGCTCGGCATAACGTTCGACCTTACCGCGAAGGAGAGACCAAGCTTCCTAAGCCGAGTAGGAGTCAGGAGAGGGGACTTGGCTCGAGTGCGAGTGTAAGGCTCGGCAGGATGTTCGACCTTACCTCGGCAGGGAGATAAAGCTTCCTAAGCCTAGTAGGAGAATCAGGCGAAGGAACTTGGCCGGGGTTCGAGTGTAAGGCTCGGCAGGACCTTCGGCCTTACCTCGGCAGGGAGACCAAGTTTCCTAAGCCTAGTAGGAGAGTCAGGTGAAGGAACTTGGCCAGAGTTCGAGTGTAAGGCTCGGCAGGACGTTCGACCTTACCTCGGTAAGGAGACCAAGCTTCCTAAGCCTAGTAGAAGAGTCAGGCAGAGGGACATGGCCGGAGTTCGAGTGTAAGGCTCGGCCGGACTTTCGACCTTACCTCGGCAGGGAGACCAAGCTTCCTAAGCCTAATAGGAGTATCAGGCAAAAGAACTTGGCCGGAGCTCATGTGTAAGGGTCGGCCGGACGTTCGACCTTACCTCGGCAGGGAGACCAAGCTTCCTAAGCCGAGTAGGAGTCAGGCGGGGGACTTGTCCAGGGTCCGAGTGTAAGGCTCGGCAGGACATACGAACTTACCTCGGCAGGGAGACCAAGTTTCCTAAGTCTAGTAGGACAGTCAGGCGAGGGGACTTGGCCGCAGTTTTAGTGTAATTAATGGCAGGACGTTCCACCTTACCTTGACAGGGAGAACAAGTTTCCTAAGCCTAGTAGGAGAGTCAGGCAAAGGGACCTGGGCAGAGTTAGAGTGTAAGGCTCGGCCGGACGTTCGACCTTACCTCGGCAGGGAGACCAAGCTTCCTAAGCCGAGTAGGAGTCACGCGAAGGGACTTGGCCCGAGTTCGAGTGTAAGGCTCGGCAGAACGTTCGACCTTACCTCGGCAGGGAGACTGAGCTTCCTAAGCCTAGCTGGAGAGTCAGGCGAGGGGACTTGACCAGGGTCCGAGTGTAAGGCTTGGCAGGACATTCGAACTTACCTCGGCAGGGAGACCAAGTTTCCTAAGCCTAGTGGGAGTCAGGCGTAGGGAATTGGCCGGAGTTCTTGTGTAAGGCTCGGCATAACGTTCGTCCTTACCGCGAAGGAGAGACCAAACTTCCTAAGCCGAGTAGGAGTCAGGAGAGGGGACTTGGCTCGAGTGGGAGTGTAAGGCTCGGCAGGAAGTTCGACCTTACCTCGGCAGGGAGACAAAGCTTCCTAAGCCTAGTAGGAGAATCAGGCGAAGGAACTTGGCCGGGGTTCGAGTGTAAGGCTCGGCAGGACCTTTGGCCTTACCTCGGCAGGGAGACCAAGTTTCCTAAGCCGAGTAGGAGAGTCAGGCGAAGGAACTTGGCCGGGGTTCGAGTGTAAGGCTCGACAGGACGTTCGACCTTACCTCGGCAGGGAGACCCAGCTTCCTAAGCCTAGTAGGAGAGTCAGGCAAGGGGAATTGGCCGGAGCTCATGTTTAAGGCTCGGCAGGTCGTTCGACCTTACCTCGGCAGGGAGACCAAGCTTCCTAAGCCGAGTAGGGGTCAGGCGAAGGGACTTGGCCGGGGTTCAAGTGTAAGTCTCAGCAGGACGTTCGGCCTTACCTCGGCAGGGAGACCAAGCTTCCTAAGCCTAGTAGAAGAGTCAGGCAAAGGGACATGGCCGGAGTTCGAGAGTAAGGCTCGGCAGGACGTTTGACCTTACCTCGGCAGGGAGACCAAGCTTCCTAAGCCTAGTAGGAGAGTCAGGCAAGGGGACTTGGCCGGAGCTCATGTGTAAGGCTCGGCAGGACGTTCGGCCTTACCTCGGCAGGGAGACCAAGCTTCCTAAACCGAGTAGGACTCAGGCGAAGGGACTTGCCTGGGTTCGAGTATAAGGCTCGGCAGAACGTTCGACCTTACCTCGGCAGGGACACCAAGCTTCCTAAGCCTAGTAGGAGTCACGCAAAGGGACTTGGCCCGAGTTCGAGTGTATGGCTCGGCAGACTGTTCGACATTACCTCGCCAGGGAGACCAAGCTTCCTATGGCGAGTAGGAGTGAGGCGAAGGGACTTGGCAAGAGTTTGAGTGTAAGGCTCGGCAGGACGTTCGACCTTACCTCAGCAAGGAGACCAAGCTTCCTAAGCCTAGTAGAAGAGTCAGGCAGAGGGACATGGCCGGAGTTCGAGTGTAAGGCTCGGCCGGACGTTTGACCTTACCTCGGCAGGGAGACCAAGCTTCCTAAGCCTAATAGGAGTATCAGGCAAAAGAACTTGGCCGGAGCTCATGTGTAAGGGTCGGCCGGACGTTCGACCTTACCTCGGCAGGGAGACCAAGCTTCCTAAGCCGAGTAGGAGTCACGCGAAAGGACTTGGCCCGAGTTCGAGTGTAAGGCTCGGCAGGACGTTCGACCTTACCTCGGCAGGGAGTCCAAGCTTCTTAAGCCTAGTAGGAGTCAGGCGAGGGGACTTGTCCAGGGTCCGAGTGTAAGGCTCGGCAGGACATACGAACTTACCTCGGCAGGGAGACCAAGCTTCCTAACCCTAGTAGGAGAGTCAGGCGAGGGGACTTGGCCGCAGTTTTAGTGTAAATAATGGCAGGACGTTCCACCTTACCTCGACAGGGAGACCAAGCTTCCTAAGCCGAGTAGGAGTCACGCGAAGGGACTTGGCCCGAGTTCGAGTGCAAGGCTCGGCAGAACGTTCGACCTTACCTCGGCAGGGAGACTGAGCTTCCTAAGCCTAGCTGGAGAGTCAGGCGAGGGGACTTGTCCAGGGTCCGAGTGTAAGGCTCGTCAGGACATACGAACTTACCTCGGCAGGGAGACCAAGTTTCCTAAGCCTAGTGGGAGTCAGGCGTAGGGAATTGGCCGGAGTTCTTGTGTAAGGCTCGGCATAACGTTCGACCTTACCGCGAAGGAGAGACCAAGCTTCCTAAGCCGAGTAGGAGTCAGGAGAGGGGACTTGGCTCGAGTGCGAGTGTAAGGCTCGGCAGGATGTTCGACCTTACCTCGGCAGGGAGATAAAGCTTCCTAAGCCTAGTAGGAGAATCAGGCGAAGGAACTTGGCCGGGGTTCGAGTGTAAGGCTCGGCAGGACCTTCGGCCTTACCTCGGCAGGGAGAACAAGTTTCCTAAGCCTAGTAGGAGAGTCAGGCGAAGGAACTTGGCCAGAGTTCGAGTGCAAGGCTCGGCAGAACGTTCGACCTTACCTCGGCAGGGAGACTGAGCTTCCTAAGCCTAGCTGGAGAGTCAGGCGAGGGGACTTGTCCAGGGTCCGAGTGTAAGGCTCGTCAGGACATACGAACTTACCTCGGCAGGGAGACCAAGTTTCCTAAGCCTAGTGGGAGTCAGGCGTAGGGAATTGGCCGGAGTTCTTGTGTAAGGCTCGGCATAACGTTCGACCTTACCGCGAAGGAGAGACCAAGCTTCCTAAGCCGAGTAGGAGTCAGGAGAGGGGACTTGGCTCGAGTGCGAGTGTAAGGCTCGGCAGGTCGTTCGACCTTACCTCGGCAGGGAGACCAAGCTTCCTAAGCCGAGTAGGGGTCAGGCGAAGGGACTTGGCCGGGGTTCAAGTGTAAGTCTCAGCAGGACGTTCGGCCTTACCTCGGCAGGGAGACCAAGCTTCCTAAGCCTAGTAGAAGAGTCAGGCAAAGGGACATGGCCGGAGTTCGAGTGTAAGGCTCGGCCGGACGTTTGACCTTACCTCGGCAGGGAGACCAAGCTTCCTAAGCCTAATAGGAGTATCAGGCAAAAGAACTTGGCCGGAGATCATGTGTAAGGGTCGGCCGGACGTTCGACCTTACCTCGGCAGGGAGACCAAGCTTCCTAAGCCGAGTAGGAGTCACGCGAAGGGACTTGGCCCGAGTTCGAGTGTAAGGCTCGGCAGGACGTTCGACCTTACCTCGGCAGGGAGACCAAGCTTCTTAAGCCTAGTAGGAGTCAGGCGAGGGGACTTGTCCAGGGTCCGAGTGTAAGGCTCGGCAGGACATTCGAACTTACCTCGGCAGGGAGACCAAGCTTCCTAAGCCGAGTAGGAGTCACGCGAAGGGACTTGGCACGAGTTCGAGTGTAATGCTCGGCACGACATTCGACCTTACCTCGGCAGGGAGACCAAGCTTCCTAAGCCTAGTAGGAGAGTCAGGCGAAGGGACTTTGCCGGAGTTCGAGTGTAAGGCTCGGCAGGACGTTCGGCCTTACCTCGGCAAGGAGACCAAGATTCCTAAGCCTAGCAGGAGAGTCAGGCGAAGGAACTTGGCCGGGGTTCGAGTGTAAGGCTCGGCAGGACGTTTGACCTTACCTCGGCAGGGAGACCAAGCTTCCTAAGCCTAGTAGGAGAGTCAGGCGAGGGGATTTGGCCCGCGTTTGACTGTAAGGCTCGGCAGACTGTTCAACCTTACCTTGGAAGGGAGACCAAGCTTCCTAAGCCGAGTAGGAGTCAGGCGAGGGGACTTGGCCGGGGTTCGAGTGTAAGGCTCGGCAGGACGTTTGACCTTACCTCGGCAGGGAGACCAAGCTTCCTAAGCCTAGTAGGAGAGTCAGGCAAGGGGAATTGGCCGGAGCTCATGTTTAAGGCTCGGCAGGTCGTTCGACCTTACCTCGGCAGAGAGACCAAGCTTCCTAAGCCGAGTAGGAGTCAGGCGAAGGGACTTGGCTGGGGTTCAAGTGTAAGGCTCGGCAGGACGTTCGGCCTTACCTCGGCAGGGAGACCAAGCTTCCTAAGCCTAGTAGAAGAGTCAGGCAAAGGGACATGGCCGGAGTTCGAGAGTAAGGCTCGGCAGGACGTTTGACCTTACCTCGGCAGGGAGACCAAGCTTCCTAAGCCTAGTAGGAGAGTCAGGCAAGGGGACTTGGCCGGAGCTCATGTGTAAGGCTCGGCAGGACGTTCGGCCTTACCTCGGCAGGGAGACCAAGCTTCCTAAACCGAGTAGGACTCAGGCGAAGGGACTTGCCTGGGTTCGAGTATAAGGCTCGGCAGAACGTTCGACCTTACCTCGGCAGGGACACCAAGCTTCCTAAGCCTAGTAGGAGTCACGCGAAGGGACTTGGCCCGAGTTCGAGTGTATGGCTCGGCAGACTGTTCGACATTACCTCGCCAGGGAGACCAAGCTTCCTATGGCGAGTAGGAGTGAGGCGAAGGGACTTGGCAAGAGTTCGAGTGTAAGGCTCGGCAGGACGTTCGACCTTACCTCAGCAAGGAGACCAAGCTTCCTAAGCCTAGTAGAAGAGTCAGGCAGAGGGACATGGCCGGAGTTCGAGTGTAAGGCTCGGCCGGACGTTTGACCTTACCTCGGCAGGGAGACCAAGCTTCCTAAGCCTAATAGGAGTATCAGGCAAAAGAACTTGGCCGGAGCTCATGTGTAAGGGTCGGCCGGACGTTCGACCTTACCTCGGCAGGGAGACCAAGCTTCCTAAGCCGAGTAGGAGTCACGCGAAGCGACTTGGCCCGAGTTCGAGTGTAAGGCTCGGCAGGACGTTCGACCTTACCTCGGCAGGGAGACCAAGCTTCTTAAGCCTAGTAGGAGTCAGGCGAGGGGACTTGTCCAGGGTCCGAGTGTAAGGCTCGGCAGGACATACGAACTTACCTCGGCAGGGAGACCAAGCTTCCTAACCCTAGTAGGAGAGTCAGGCGAAGGGACTTGGCCGGAGTTCAAGTGTAAGTCTTGGAAAGACGTTTGACCTTACCTTGGCCGGGAGACCAAGCTTCCTAAGCCTAGTAGGATAGTCAGGCAAGGGGACTTGGCCGGAGTTCGAGTGTAAGTCTTGGGAAGACATTTGACCTTACCTCGGCAGGGAGACCAAGCTTCCTAAGCCTAGGAGAAGTCAGGCGAAGGGACTTGGCCGGGGTTCGAATGTAGGGCTCGGCAGGACGTTTGACCTTACCTCGGCAGGGAGACCAAGTTTCCTAAGCCTAGTAGGAGTCACGCGAAGGGACTTGGCCCGAGTTCGGGCGTAAGGCTCGGCAGACTGTTCGACCTTACCTCGGCAGGGAGACCAAGCTTCCTAACCCTAGTAGGAGAGTCAGGCGAGGGAACTTGGTCGGAGTTCGATTGTAAAGCTCGGCAGGACGTTCAACCTTACCTCGGCAGGGAGACCAAGCTTCCAAAGTCTAGTAGGACAGTCAGGGGAGGGGACTTGGCCGCAGTTTTATTGTAAATCATGGCAGGACGTTCCACCTTACCTCGACAGGGAGAACAAGCTTCCTAAGCCTAGTAGGAGAGTCAGGCAAAGGGACCTGGTCGGAGTTCGAGTGTAAGGCTCGGCAGGACGTTTGACCTTACCTCGGCAGGGAGACCAAGCTTCCTAAGCCGAGTAGGAGTCACGCGAAGGGACTTGGCCCGAGCTCGAGTGTAAGGCTCAGCAGACTGTTCGACCTTACCTCAGCAGGGAGACCAAGCTTCCTAAGCCGAGTAGGAGTCAGGCGAAAGGACTTGGCCCGAGTTCGAGTGTAAGGCTCGGCAGGACATTTGACCTTACCTCGGCAGGGAGACCAAGCTTCCTAAGCATAGTGGGATTATCAGGCAAAAGAACTTGGCCGAAGTTCATGGGTAAGGCTCGGCCAGACGTTCGACCTTACCTCGGCAGGGAGACCAAGCTTCCTAAGCCGAGTAGGAGTCACGCGAAGGGACTTGGCCGGAGTTCGAGTGTAATGCTCGGCAGGACATTCGACCTTACCTCAGCAGGGAGACCAAGCTTCCTAAGCCGAGTAGGAGTCACGCGAAGGGACTTGGCCCGAGTTCGAGTGTAAGGCTCGGCAGAACGTTCGACCTTACCTCGGCAGGGAGACTGAGCTTCCTAAGCCTAGCAGGAGAGTCAGGCGAGGGGACTTGTCCAGGGTCCGAGTGTGAGGCTCGGCAGGACATACGAACTTACCTCGGCAGGGAGACCAAGCTTCCTAAGCCTAGTAGGAGAGTCAGGCGAGGGGACTTCGTCGGAGTTCGAGTGTAAGGCTCGGCAGAACGTTCGACCTTACCTCGGCAGGGAGACCAAGCTTCCTAAGCCTAATAGGATTGTCAGGCGAATGGACTTGGCCAGAGTTAGAGTGTAAGTATTGGCAAGATGTTTGACCTCACCTCGGCAGGGATATGAAGCTTCCTAAGCTGTGTAGGAGTCAGGCGAGGGGACTTGGCCGGGGTTCGAGTGTAAGGCTCGGCAGGACGTTTGACCTTACCTCGGCAGGGAGACCAAGCTTCCTAAGCCTAGTAGGAGAGTCAGGCGAAGGGACTTCGCCGGAGCTCATGTGTAAGGCTCGGCCAGACTTTCGACCTTACCTCGGCAGGGAGACCAAGCTTCTTAAGCCTACTAGGAGTCACGCGAAGGGACTTGGCCCGTGTTCGAGTGTAAGGCTCGGCAGAACGTTCGACCTTACCTCGGCAGGGAGACCAAGCTTCCTAAGCCTAGTAGGAGAGTCAGGCGAGGGGACTTGGACGGAGTTCGAATGTAAGTCTCGGCAAAATGTTCGACCTTACCTCGGCAGGGAGACAAAGCTTCCTAAGCCTAGTAGGACAGTCAGGCGAGGGGACTTGGCCGCAGTTTTAGTGTAATTAATGGCAGGACGTTCCACCTTACCTTGACAGGGAGAACAAGTTTCCTAAGCCTAGTAGGAGAGTCAGGCAAAGGGACCTGGGCAGAGTTAGAGTGTAAGGCTCGGCAGGACGTTCGACCTTACCTCGGCAGGGAGACCAAGCTTCCTAAGCCGAGTAGGAGTCACGCGAAGGGACTTGGCCCGAGTTCGAGTGTAAGGCTCGGCAGAACGTTCGACCTTACCTCGGCAGGGAGACTGAGCTTCCTAAGCCTAGCTGGAGAGTCAGGCGAGGGGACTTGTCCAGGGTCCGAGTGTAAGGCTCGGCAGGACATACGAACTTACCTCGGCAGGGAGACCAAGTTTCCTAAGCCTAGTGGGAGTCAGGCGTAGGGAATTGGCCGGAGTTCTTGTGTAAGGCTCGGCATAACGTTCGTCCTTACCGCGAAGGAGAGACCAAACTTCCTAAGCCGAGTAGGAGTCAGGAGAGGGGACTTGGCTCGAGTGCGAGTGTAAGGCTCGGCAGGATGTTCGACCTTACCTCGGCAGGGAGACAAAGCTTCCTAAGCCTAGTAGGAGAATCAGGCGAAGGAACTTGGCCGGGGTTCGAGTGTAAGGCTCGGCAGGACCTTTGGCCTTACCTCGACAGGGAGACCAAGTTTCCTAAGCCGAGTAGGAGAGTCAGGCGAAGGAACTTGGCCGGGGTTCGAGTGTAAGGCTCGGCAGGACGTTCGACCTTACCTCGGCACTGAGACCCAGCTTCCTAAGCCTAGTAGGAGAGTCAGGCAAGGGGAATTGGCCGGAGCTCATGTTTAAGGCTCGGCAGGTCGTTCGACCTTACCTCGGCAGGGAGACCAAGCTTCCTAAGCCGAGTAGGGGTCAGGCGAAGGGACTTGGCCGGGGTTCAAGTGTAAGTCTCAGCAGGACGTTCGGCCTTACCTCGGCAGGGAGACCAAGCTTCCTAAGCCTAGTAGAAGAGTCAGGCAAAGGGACTTGGCCCGAGTTCGAGTGTATGGCTCGGCAGACTGTTCGACATTATCTCGCCAGGGAGACCAAGCTTCCTATGGCGAGTAGGAGTCAGGCGAAAAGACTTGGCCGGAGTTCGAATGTAAGGCTCGGCAGGACGTTCGACCTCACCTCGGCAGGGAGACCAAGCTTCCTAAGCCGAGTAGGAGTCAGGCGAAGGGACTTGGCCGGGGTTCGAGTGTAAGGCTCGGCAGGACGTTCGGCCTTACCTCAGCAGGGAGACCAAGCTTCCTAAGCCTAGTAGGAGAGTCAGGCGAAGGGACTTGGCCGGAGTTCAAGTGTAAGTCTTGGAAAGACATTTGACCTTACCTCGGCAGGGAGACCAAGCTTCCTAAGCCTAGGAGAAGTCAGGCGAAGGGAATTGGCCGGAGTTCGAGTGTAAGGCTCGGCAGGACGTTCGACCTTACCGCGGAAGGGAGACCAAGGTTCCTAATCCTAGTAGGAGAGTCAGGCGAGGGGACTTGGCCAGAGTTTGAGTGTAAAGCTTGGCAGGACGTTCGGCCTTATCTCGGCAGGGAGACCAAGCTTCCTAAGCCTAGTAGGAGAGTCAGGCGAAGGGACTTGGCCGGGGTTCGAATGTAGGGCTCGGCAGGACGTTTGACCTTACCTCGGCAGGGAGACCAAGTTTCCTAAGCCTAGTAGGAGTCATGCGAAGGGACTTGGCCCGAGTTCGGGCGTAAGGCTCGGCAGACTGTTCGACCTTACCTCGGCAGGGAGACCAAGCTTCCTAACCCTAGTAGGAGAGTCAGGCGAGGGAACTTGGTCGGAGTTCGATTGTAAAGCTCGGCAGGACGTTCAACCTTACCTCGGCAGGGAGACCAAGCTTCCAAAGTCTAGTAGGACAGTCAGGGGAGGGGACTTGGCCGCAGTTTTATTGTAAATCATGGCAGGACGTTCCACCTTACCTCGACAGGGAGAACAAGCTTCCTAAGCCTAGTAGGAGAGTCAGGCAAAGGGACCTGGTCGGAGTTCGAGTGTAAGGCTCGGCAGGACGTTTGACCTTACCTCGGCAGGGAGACCAAGCTTCCTAAGCCTAGTAGGAGTCACGCGAAGGGACTTGGCCCGAGCTCGAGTGTAAGGCTCAGCAGACTGTTCGACCTTACCTCAGCAGGGAGACCAAGCTTCCTAAGCCGAGTAGGAGTCAGGCGAAAGGACTTGGCCCGAGTTCGAGTGTAAGGCTCGGCAGGACATTTGACCTTACCTCGGCAGGGAGACCAAGCTTCCTAAGCATAGTGGGATTATCAGGCAAAAGAACTTGGCCGAAGTTCATGGGTAAGGCTCGGCCAGACGTTCGACCTTACCTCGGCAGGGAGACCAAGCTTCCTAAGCCAAGTAGGAGTCACGCGAAGGGACTTGGCCGGAGTTCGAGTGTAATGCTCGGCAGGACATTCGACCTTACCTCAGCAGGGAGACCAAGCTTCCTAAGCCGAGTAGGAGTCACGCGAAGGGACTTGGCCCGAGTTCGAGTGTAAGGCTCGGCAGAACGTTCGACCTTTCCTCGGCAGGGAGACTGAGCTTCCTAAGCCTAGCAGGAGAGTCAGGCGAGGGGACTTGTCCAGGGTCCGAGTGTGAGGCTCGGCAGGACATACGAACTTACCTCGGCAGGGAGACCAAGCTTCCTAAGCCTAGTAGGAGAGTCAGGCGAGGGGACTTCGTCGGAGTTCGAGTGTAAGGCTCGGCAGAACGTTCGACCTTACCTCGGCAGGGAGACCAAGCTTCCTAAGCCTAATAGGGTTGTCAGGCGAGGGGACTTGGCCAGAGTTAGAGTGTAAGTATTGGCAAGATGTTTGACCTCACCTCGGCAGGGATATGAAGCTTCCTAAGCCGTGTAGGAGTCAGGCGAGGGGACTTGGCCGGGGTTCGAGTGTAAGGCTCGGCAGGACGTTTGACCTTACCTCGGCAGGGAGACCAAGCTTCCTAAGCCTAGTAGGAGAGTCAGGCGAAGGGACTTCGCCGGAGCTCATGTGTAAGGCTCGGCCAGACTTTCGACCTTACCTCGGCAGGGAGACCAAGCTTCTTAAGCCTACTAGGAGTCAGGCGAAGGGACTTGGCCCGTGTTCGAGTGTAAGGCTCGGCAGAACGTTCGACCTTACCTCGGCAGGGAGACCAAGCTTCCTAAGCCTAGTAGGAGAGTCAGGCGAGGGGACTTGGACGGAGTTCGAATGTAAGTCTCGGCAAAATGTTCGACCTTACCTCGGCAGGGAGACGAAGCTTCCTAAGCCTAGTAGGAGAGTCAGGCGAAGGAACTTGGCCGGGGTTCGAGTGTAAGGCTCGGCAGGACCATCGGCCTCACGTCGGCAGGGAGACCAAGTTTCTTAAGCCTAGTAGGAGAGTCAGGCGAAGGAACTTGGCCGGGGTTCGAGTGTAAGGCTCGGCAGGACGTTCGACCTTACCTCGGCAGGGAGACCAAGCTTCCTAAGCCTAGTAGGAGAGTCAGGCAAGGGGAATTGGTCGGAGCTCATGTTTAAGGCTCGGCAGGTCGTTCGACCTTACCTCGGCAGGGAGACCAAGCTTCCTAAGCCTAGCAGGAGAGTCAGGCGAGGGGACTTGTCCAGGGTCCGAGTGTAAGGCTCGGCAGGACATACGAACTTACCTCGGCAGGGAGACCAAGTTTCCTAAGCCTAGTGGGAGTCAGGCGTAAGGAATTGGCCGGAGTTCTTGTGTAAGGCTCGGCATAACGTTCGTCCTTACCGCGAAGGAGAGACCAAACTTCCTAAGCCGAGTAGGAGTCAGGAGAGGGGACTTGGCTCGAGTGCGAGTGTAAGGCTCGGCAGGATGTTCGACCTTACCTCGGCAGGGAGACAAAGCTTCCTAAGCCTAGTAGGAGAATCAGGCGAAGGAACTTGGCCGGGGTTCGAGTGTAAGGCTCGGCAGGACCTTTGGCCTTACCTCGGCAGGGAGACCAAGTTTCCTAAGCCGAGTAGGAGAGTCAGGCGAAGGAACTTGGCCGGGGTTCGAGTGTAAGGCTCGGCAGGACGTTCGACCTTACCTCGGCACTGAGACCCAGCTTCCTAAGCCTAGTAGGAGAGTCAGGCAAGGGGAATTGGCCGGAGCTCATGTTTAAGGCTCGGCAGGTCGTTCGACCTTACCTCGGCAGGGAGACCAAGCTTCCTAAGCCGAGTAGGGGTCAGGCGAAGGGACTTGGCCGGGGTTCAAGTGTAAGTCTCAGCAGGACGTTCGGCCTTACCTCGGCAGGGAGACCAAGCTTCCTAAGCCTAGCAGGAGAGTCAGGCAAAGGGACTTGGCCCGAGTTCGAGTGTATGGCTCGGCAGACTGTTCGACATTATCTTGCCAGGGAGACCAAGCTTCCTATGGCGAGTAGGAGTCAGGCGAAAAGACTTGGCCGGAGTTCGAATGTAAGGCTCGGCAGGACGTTCGACCTCACCTCGGCAGGGAGACCAAGCTTCCTAAGCCGAGTAGGAGTCAGGCGAAGGGACTTGGCCGGGGTTCGAGTGTAAGGCTCGGCAGGACGTTCGGCCTTACCTCAGCAGGGAGACCAAGCTTCCTAAGCCTAGTAGGAGAGTCAGGCGAAGGGACTTGGCCGGAGTTCAAGTGTAAGTCTTGGAAAGACGTTTGACCTTACCTTGGCCGGGAGACCAAGCTTCCTAAGCCTAGTAGGATAGTCAGGCAAGGGGACTTGGCCGGAGTTCGAGTGTAAGTCTTGGGAAGACATTTGACCTTACCTCGGCAGGGAGACCAAGCTTCCTAAGCCTAGGAGAAGTCAGGCGAAGGGAATTGGCCGGAGTTCGAGTGTAAGGCTCGGCAGGACGTTCGACCTTACCGCGGAAGGGAGACCAAGGTTCCTAATCCTAGTAGGAGAGTCAGGCGAGGGGACTTGGCCAGAGTTTGAGTGTAAAGCTTGGCAGGACGTTCGGCCTTATCTCGGCAGGGAGACCAAGCTTCCAAAGTCTAGTAGGACAGTCAGGGGAGGGGACTTGGCCGCAGTTTTATTGTAAATCATGGCAGGACGTTCCACCTTACCTCGACAGGGAGAACAAGCTTCCTAAGCCTAGTAGGAGAGTCAGGCAAAGGGACCTGGTCGGAGTTCGAGTGTAAGGCTCGGCAGGACGTTTGACCTTACCTCGGCAGGGAGACCAAGCTTCCTAAGCCTAGTAGGAGTCACGCGAAGGGACTTGGCCCGAGCTCGAGTGTAAGGCTCAGCAGACTGTTCGACCTTACCTCAGCAGGGAGACCAAGCTTCCTAAGCCGAGTAGGAGTCAGGCGAAAGGACTTGGCCCGAGTTCGAGTGTAAGGCTCGGCAGGACATTTGACCTTACCTCGGCAGGGAGACCAAGCTTCCTAAGCATAGTGGGATTATCAGGCAAAAGAACTTGGCCGAAGTTCATGGGTAAGGCTCGGCCAGACGTTCGACCTTACCTCGGCAGGGAGACCAAGCTTCCTAAGCCAAGTAGGAGTCACGCGAAGGGACTTGGCCGGAGTTCGAGTGTAATGCTCGGCAGGACATTCGACCTTACCTCAGCAGGGAGACCAAGCTTCCTAAGCCGAGTAGGAGTCACGCGAAGGGACTTGGCCCGAGTTCGAGTGTAAGGCTCGGCAGAACGTTCGACCTTACCTCGGCAGGGAGACTGAGCTTCCTAAGCCTAGCAGGAGAGTCAGGCGAGGGGACTTGTCCAGGGTCCGAGTGTGAGGCTCGGCAGGACATACGAACTTACCTCGGCAGGGAGACCAAGCTTCCTAAGCCTAGTAGGAGAGTCAGGCGAGGGGACTTCGTCGGAGTTCGAGTGTAAGGCTCGGCAGAACGTTCGACCTTACCTCGGCAGGGAGACCAAGCTTCCTAAGCCTAATAGGGTTGTCAGGCGAGGGGACTTGGCCAGAGTTAGAGTGTAAGTATTGACAAGATGTTTGACCTCACCTCGGCAGGGATATGAAGCTTCCTAAGCCGTGTAGGAGTCAGGCGAGGGGACTTGGCCGGGGTTCGAGTGTAAGGCTCGGCAGGACGTTTGACCTTACCTCGGCAGGGAGACCAAGCTTCCTAAGCCTAGTAGGAGAGTCAGGCGAAGGGACTTCGCCGGAGCTCATGTGTAAGGCTCGGCCAGACTTTCGACCTTACCTCGGCAGGGAGACCAAGCTTCTTAAGCCTACTAGGAGTCAGGCGAAGGGACTTGGCCCGTGTTCGAGTGTAAGGCTCGGCAGAACGTTCGACCTTACCTCAGCAGGGAGACCAAGCTTCCTAAGCCTAGTAGGAGAGTCAGGCGAGGGGACTTGGACGGAGTTCGAATGTAAGTCTCGGCAAAATGTTCGACCTTACCTCGGCAGGGAGACAAAGCTTCCTAAGCCTAGTAGGAGAGTCAGGCGAAGGAACTTGGCCGGGGTTCGAGTGTAAGGCTCGGCAGGACCATCGGCCTCACGTCGGCAGGGAGACCAAGTTTCTTAAGCCTAGTAGGAGAGTCAGGCGAAGGAACTTGGCCGGGGTTCGAGTGTAAGGCTCGGCAGGACGTTCGACCTTACCTCGGCAGGGAGACCAAGCTTCCTAAGCCTAGTAGGAGAGTCAGGCAAGGGGAATTGGTCGGAGCTCATGTTTAAGGCTCGGCAGGTCGTTCGACCTTACCTCGGCAGGGAGACCAAGCTTCCTAAGCCGAGTAGGAGTCAGGCAAAGGGACATGGCCGGAGTTCGAGAGTAAGGCTCGGCAGGACGTTTGACCTTACCTCGGCAGGGAGACCAAGCTTTCTAAGCCTAGTAGTAGAGTCAGGCAATGGGGACTTGGCCGGGTTTCGAGTGTAAGGCGCGGCAGGATGTTCGGCCTTACCTCGGCAGGGAGACCAAGCTTCCTAAAACGAGTAGGACTCAGGCGAAGGGACTTGCCTGGTTTCGAGTATAAGGCTCGGCAAAACGTTCGACCTTACCTCGGCAGAGACACCAAGCTTCCTAAGGCGAGTAGGAGTCAGGCGAAGGGACTTGGCCAGAGTTCGAGTGTAAGGCTCGGCAGGACGTTCGACCTTACCTCGGCAAGGAGACCAAGCTTCCTAAGCCTAGTAGAAGAGTCAGGCAGAGGGACATGGCCGGAGTTCGAGTGTAAGGGTCGGCCGGACGTTCGACCTTACCTCGGCAGGGAGAACAAGCTTCCTATGCCTAGTAGGAGTCACGTGAAGGGACTTGGCCCGAGTTTGAGTGTAAGGCTCGGCAGACTGTTCAACCTTACCTCGGAAGGGAGACCAAGCTTCCTAAGCCGAGTAGGAGTCAGGCGAGGGGACTTGGCCGGGGTTCGAGTGTAAGGCTCGGCAGGACGTTTGACCTTACCTCGGCAGGGAGACCAAGCTTCCTAACCCTAGTAGGAGAGTCAGGCGAGGGGACATGGTCGGAGTTCGAGTGTAAAGCTCGGCAGGACGTTCGACCTTACCTCGGCAGGGAGACCAAGCTTCCTAAGTCTAGTAGGACAGTCAGGCGAGGGGACTTGGCCGCAGTTTTAGTGTAAATAATGGCAGGACGTTCCACCTTACCTCGACAGGGAGAACAAGCTTCCTAAGCCTAGTAGGAGAGTCAGGCAAAGGGACCTGGCCAGAGTTCGAGTGTAAGGCTCGGCAGGACGTTCGGCCTTACCGTGGCAGGGAGACCAAGCTTCCTAAGCCTAGTAGGAGAGCCAGGCGAAGGGACTTGGCCAGAGATCGAGTGTAAGGCTCAGCAGACTGTTCGACCTTACCTCAGCAGGGAGACCAAGCTTCCTAAGCCTAGTTGGAGTATCAGGCTAAAGAACTTGGCCGGGGCTCATGTGTAAGGCTCGGCAGGACGTTCGACCTTACCTCGGCAGGGAGACCAAGCTTCCTAAGCCGAGTAGGAGTCACGTGAAGGGACTTGGCCCGAGTTCGAGTGTAAGGCTCGGCAGAACGTTCGACCTTACCTCGGCAGGGAGACTGAGCTTCCTAAGCCTAGCTGGAGAGTCAGGCGAGGGGACTTGTCCAGGGTCCGAGTGTAAGGCTCGGCAGGACATACGAACTTACCTCGGCAGGGAGACCAAGTTTCCTAAGCCTAGTGGGAGTCAGGCGTAGGGAATTGGCCGGAGTTCTTGTGTAAGGCTCGGCAGAACGTTCGACCTTACCGCGAAGGAGAGACCAAGCTTCCTAAGCCGAGTAGGAGTCAGGAGAGGGGACTTGGCTCGAGTGCGAGTGTAAGGCTCGGCAGGATGTTCGACCTTACCTCAGCAGGGAGACAAAGCTTCCTAAGCCTAGTAGGAGAGTCAGGCGAAGGAACTTGGCCGGGGTTCGAGTGTAAGGCTCGGCAGGACCATCGGCCTCACGTCGGCACGGAGACCAAGTTTCGTAAGCCTAGTAGGAGAGTCAGGCGAAGGAACTTGGCCGGGGTTCGAGTGTAAGGCTCGGCAGGACGTTCGACCTTACCTCGGCAGGGAGACCAAGCTTCCTAAGCCTAGTAGGAGAGTCAGGCAAGGGGAATTGGTCGGAGCTCATGTTTAAGGCTCGGCAGGTCGTTCGACCTTACCTCGGCAGGGAGACCAAGCTTCCTAAGCCGAGTAGGAGTCAGGCAAAGGGACATGGCCGGAGTTCGAGAGTAAGGCTCGGCAGGACGTTTGACCTTACCTCGGCAGGGAGACCAAGCTTCCTAAGCCTAGTAGGAGAGTCAGGCAAGGGGACTTGGCCGGGTTTCGAGTGTAAGGCTCGGCAGGACGTTCGGCCTTACCTCGGCAGGGAGACCAAGCTTCCAAAACCGAGTAGGACTCAGGCGAAGGGACTTGCCTGGTTTCGAGTATAAGGCTCGGCAAAACGTTCGACCTTACCTCGGCAGAGACACCAAGCTTCCTAAGGCGAGTAGGAGTCAGGCGAAGGGACTTGGCCAGAGTTCGAGTGTAAGGCTCGGCAGGACGTTCGACCTTACCTCGGCAAGGAGACCAAGCTTCCTAAGCCTAGTAGAAGAGTCAGGCAGAGGGACATGGCCGGAGTTCGAGTGTAAGGGTCGGCCGGACGTTCGACCTTACCTCGGCAGGGAGAACAAGCTTCCTAAGCCTAGTAGGAGTCACGTGAAGGGACTTGGCCCGAGTTTGAGTGTAAGGCTCGGCAGACTGTTCAACCTTACCTCGGAAGGGAGACCAAGCTTCCTAAGCCGAGTAGGAGTCAGGCGAGGGGACTTGGCCGGGGTTCGAGTGTAAGGCTCGGCAGGATGTTTGACCTTACCTCGGCAGGGAGACCAAGCTTCCTAACCCTAGTAGGAGAGTCAGGCGAGGGGACATGGTCGGAGTTCGAGTGTAAAGCTCGGCAGGACGTTCGACCTTACCTCGGCAGGGAGACCAAGCTTCCTAAGTCTAGTAGGACAGTCAGGCGAGGGGACTTGGCCGCAGTTTTAGTGTAAATAATGGCAGGACGTTCCACCTTACCTCGACAGGTAGAACAAGCTTCCTAAGCCTAGTAGGAGAGTCAGGCAAAGGGACCTGGCCAGAGTTCGAGTGTAAGGCTCGGCAGGACGTTCGGCCTTACCGCGGCAGGGAGACCAAGCTTCCTAAGCCTAGTAGGAGAGCCAGGCGAAGGGACTTGGCCAGAGATCGAGTGTAAGGCTCAGCAGACTGTTCGACCTTACCTCAGCAGGGAGACCAAGCTTCCTAAGCCTAGTTGGAGTATCAGGCTAAAGAACTTGGCCGGGGCTCATGTGTAAGGCTCGGCAGGACGTTCGACCTTACCTCGGCAGGGAGACCAAGCTTCCTAAGCCGAGTAGGAGTCACGTGAAGGGACTTGGCCCGAGTTCGAGTGTAAGGCTCGGCAGAACGTTCGACCTTACCTCGGCAGGGAGACTGAGCTTCCTAAGCCTAGCTGGAGAGTCAGGCGAGGGGACTTGTCCAGGGTCCGAGTGTAAGGCTCGGCAGGACATACGAACTTACCTCGGCAGGGAGACCAAGTTTCCTAAGCCTAGTGGGAGTCAGGCGTAGGGAATTGGCCGGAGTTCTTGTGTAAGGCTCGGCAGAACGTTCGACCTTACCGCGAAGGAGAGACCAAGCTTCCTAAGCCGAGTAGGAGTCAGGAGAGGGGACTTGGCTCGAGTGCGAGTGTAAGGCTCGGCAGGATGTTCGACCTTACCTCAGCAGGGAGACAAAGCTTCCTAAGCCTAGTAGGAGAGTCAGGCGAAGGAACTTGGCCGGGGTTCGAGTGTAAGGCTCGGCAGGACGTTCGACCTTACCTCGGCAGGGAGATCCAGCTTCCTAAGCCTAGTAGGAGAGTCAGGCAAGGGGAATTGGCCGGAGCTCATGTTTAAGGCTCGGCAGGTTGTTCGACCTTACCTCGGCAGGGAGACCAAGCTTCCTAAGCCGAGTAGGAGTCAGGTGAAGGGACTTGGCCGGGGTTCAAGTGTAAGGCTCAGCAGGACGTTCGGCCTTACCTCGGCAGGGAGACCAAGCTTACTAAGCCTAGTAGAAGAGTCAGGCAAAGGGACTTGGCCCGAGTTCGAGTGTATGGCTCGGCAGACTGTTCGACATTATCTCGCCAAGGAGACCAAGCTTCCTATGGCGAGTAGGAGTCAGGCGAAAAGACTTGGCCGGAGTTCGAATGTAAGGCTCGGCAGGACGTTCGACCTCACCTCGGCAGGGAGACCAAGCTTCCTAAGCATAATAGGAGTCACGCAAAGGGACTAGGCCAGAGTTCAAGTGTAAGGCTCGGCAGAACGTTTGACCTTACCTCGGCAGGGAGACCAAGCTTCCTAAGCCTAGTAGGAGTATCAGGCAAAAGAACTTGGCCGGAGCTCATGTTTAAGGCTCGGCCGGACGTTCGACCTTACCTCAGCAGGGAGACCAAGCTTCCTAAGCCTAGTAGAAGAGTCAGGCAAAGGGACATGGCCGGAGTTCCAGAGTAAGGCTCGGCAGGACGTTCGGCCTTACCGCGGCAGGGAGACCAAGCTTCCTAAGCCTAGTAGAAGAGTCAGGCAAAGGGACATGGCCGGAGTTCCAGAGTAAGGCTCGGCAGGACGTTTGACCTTACCTCGGCAGGGAGACCAAGCTTCCTAAGCCTAGTAGGAGAGTCAGGCAAGGGGACTTGGCCGGAGCTCATGTGTAAGGCTCGGCAGAACGTTCGACCTCACCTCGGCAGGGAGACCAAGCTTCCTAAACCGAGTAGGACTCAGGCGAAGGGACTTGCCTGGGTTCGAGTGTAAGGCTCGGCAGAACGTTCGACCTTACCTCGGCAGGGAGACTGAGCTTCCTAAGCCTAGCAGGAGAGTCAGGCGAGGGGACTTGTCCAGGGTACGAGTGTAAGGCTCGGCAGGACATACGAACTTACCTCGGCAGGGAGACCAAGCTTCCTAAGCCTAGTAGGAGAGTCAGGCGAGGGGACTTCGTCGGAGTTCGAGTGTAAGGCTCGGCAGAACTTTCGACCTTACGTCGGCAGGGAGACTGAGCTTCCTAAGCCTAGCAGGCGAGTCAGGCGAGGGAACTTGTCCAGGGTCCGAGTGTAAGGCTCGGCAGGACATACGAACTTACCTCGGCAGGGAGACCAAGCTTCCTAAGCCTAGTAGGAGAGTCAGGCGAGGGGACTTCGTCGGAGGTCGAGTGTAAAGCTCGGCAGGACGTTCGACCTTACCTCGGCAGGGAGACCAAGCTTCCTAAGCCTAATAGGATAGACAGGCGAGGGGACATGGCCAGTGTTCGAGTGTAAGTATTGGCAAGATGTTTGACCTCACCTCGGCAGGGATACTAAGCTTCCTAAGCCGTGTAGGAGTCAGGCGAAGGGACTTGGCCGGGTTTCGAGTGTAAGGCTCGGCAGGACGTTCGGCCTTACCTCGGCAGGGAGAACAAGCTTCCTAAGCCTAGTAGAAGAGTCAGGCAAAGGGACATGGCCGGAGTTCGAGAGTAAGGCTCGGCAGGACGTTTGACCTTACCTCGGCAGGGAGACCAAGCTTCCTAAGCCTAGTAGGAGAGTCAGGCAAGGGGACTTGGCCGGAGCTCATGTGTAAGGCTCGGCAGGACGTTCGGCCTTACCTCGGCAGGGAGACCAAGCTTCCTAAGCCTAGTAGAAGAGTCAGGCAAAAGGACTTGGCCCGAGTTCGAGTGTATGGCTCGGCAGACTGTTCGACATTATCTCGCCAGGGAGACCAAGCTTCCTATGGCGAGTAGGAGTCAGGCGAAAAGACTTGGCCAAAGTTCGAATGTAAGGCTCGGCAGGACGTTTGATCTCACCTCGGCAGGGAGACCAAGCTTCCTAAGCCGAGTAGGAGAGTGAGGCGAAGGAATTTGGCCGGGGTTCGAGAGTAAGGCTCGGCAGGACGTTCGACCTTACCTCGGCAGGGAGACCAAGCTTCCTAAGCCTAGTAGGAAAGTCAGGCAAGTGGACTTGGCCGGAGCTCATGTGTAAGGCTCGGCAGGACCTTCGACCTTACCTCGGCAGGGAGACCAAGCTTCCTAAGCCGAGTAGGAGTCAGGCGAAGGGACTTTGCCGGGGTTCGAGTGTAAGGCTCGGCAGGACGTTCGGCCTTACCTCGGCAGGGAGACCAAGCTTCCTAAGCCTAGTAGGAGAGTCAGGCGAAGGGACTTGGCCAGAGTTCGAGTGTAAGGCTCGGCAGGAAGTTTGACCTTACCTCGGTATGGAGAACAAGCTTCCTAAGCCTAATAGGATAGTCAGGTGAGGGGACTTGGCCGGAGTTCAACTGTAAGTCTTGGAAAGACGTTTGACCTTACCTTGGCCGGGAGACCAAGCTTCCTAAGCCTAGTAGGATAGTCAGGCAAGGGGACTTGGCCGGAGCTCATGTGTAAGGCTCGGCAGGACGTTCGACTTTACCTCGGCAGGGAGACCAAGCTTCCTAAGCCGAGTAGGAGTCAGGCGAGGGGACTTGGCCGGGGTTCGAGTGTAAGGTTCGGCAGGACGTTCGGACTTACCTCGGCAGGGAGACCAAGCTTCCTAAGCCTAATAGGATAGTCAGGCGAGGTGATTTGGCCGGAGTTCGAGTGTAAGTCTTGGCAAGACATTTGACCTTACCTCGTCAGGGAGACCAAGCTTCCTAAGCGTAGGAGAAGTCAGGCGAAGGGAATTGGCCGGAGTTCGAGGGTAAGGCTCGGCAAGACGTTCGACCTTACCGCAGAAGGGGGACCAAGGTTCCTAATCCTAGTAGGAGAGTCAGGCGAGGGGACTTGGCCAGAGTTTGAGTGTAAAGCTTGGCAGGACGTTCGGCCTTACCTCAGCAGGGAGACCAAGCTTCCTAAGCCTAGTAGGACAGTCAGGCGAAGGGACTTGGGCGGGGTTCGAATGTAGGGCTCGGCAGGACGTTTGACCTTACCTCGGCAGGGAGACCAAGGTTCCTAAGCCTAGTAGGAGAGTCAGGCAAGGGGACTTGGCCGGAGCTCATGTGTAAGGCTCGGAAGGACGTTCGACCTTACCTCGGCAGGGAGACCGAGCTTCCTAAGCCTAACAGGAGTCACGCGAAGGGACTTGGCCAGAGTTCGCGTGTAAGGTTCGGCAGGACGTTCGGCATTACCTCGGCAGGGAGACCAAGCTTCCTAAGCCTAGTAGGAGTCACGCGAAGGGACTTCGTCGGAGTTCGAGTGTAAGGCTCGGCAGGACGTTCGACCTTACCTCGGTAAGGAGACCAAGCTTCCTAAGCCTAGTAGAAGAGTCCGGCAGAGGGACATGCCCGGAGTTCGAGTGTAAGGCTCGGCCAGACGTTCGACCTTACCTCGGCAGGGAGACCAAGCTTCCTAAGCCTAGTAGGAGAGTCAGGCGAAGGAACTTGGCCAAGGTTCGAGTGTAAGGCTCGGCAGGACCTTCGACCTTACCTCGGTAAGGAGACCAAGCTTCCTAAGCCTAGTAGAAGAGTCCGGCGAAGGAACTTGGCCGGGGTTCGAGTGTAAGGCTCGGCAGGACGTTCGACCTTACCTCGGCAGGGAGATCCAGCTTCCTAAGCCTAGTAGGAGAGTCAGGCAAGGGGAATTGGCCGGAGCTCATGTTTAAGGTTCGGCAGGACGTTCGACCTTACCTCAGCAGGGAGACCGAGCTTCCTAAGCCTAATAGGAGTCACGCGAAGGGACTTGGACAGAGTTCGCGTGTAAGGTTCGGCAGGACGTTCGGCCTTACCTCGGCAGGGAGACCAAGCTTCCTAAGCCTAGTAGGAGTCACGCGAAGGGACTTGGCCCGAGTTCGAGTGTAAGTCTCGGCAGACTGTTCGACCTTACCTCGGCAGGGAGACCAAGCTTCCTAAGCCTTGTAGGAGAGTCAGGCGAGGGAACTTGGTCGGAGTTCGAGTGTAAAGCTCGGCAGGACGTTCGACCTTACCTCGGCAGGGAGACCAAGCTTCCAAAGTCTAGTAGGACAGTCAGGGGAGGGGAGTTGGCCGCAGTTTTAGTGTAAATCATGGCAGGACGTTCCACCTTACCTCGACAGGGAGAACAAGCTTCCTAAGCCTAGTAGGAGAGTCAGGCAAAGGGACCTGGTCGGAGTTCGAGTGTAAGGCTCGGCAGAACGTTTGACCTTACCTCGGCAGGGAGACCAAGCTTCCTAAGCCTAGTAGGAGCCACGCGAAGGGACTTGGCCCGAGTTCGAGTGTAAGGCTCAGCAGACTGTTCGACCTTACCTCAGCAGGGAGACCAAGCTTCCGAAGCCGAGTAGGAGTCAGGCGAAAGGACTTGGCCGGGGTTCGAGTGTAAGGCTCGGCAGGACGTTCGGCCTTACCTTGGCAGGGAGACCAAGCTTCCGAAGCCTAGTAGGAGAGTCAGGCGAAGGGACTTGGCCAGAGTTCGAGTGTAAGGCTCGGCAGGACGTTTGACCTTACCTCGGCAGGGAGAGCAAGCTTACTAAGCATAGTAGGATTATCAGGCAAAAGAACTTGGCCGGAGCTCATGTGTAAGGCTCGGCCGGACGTTCGACCTTACCTCGGCAGGGAGACCAAGCTTCCTAAGCCTAGTAGGAGAGTCAGGCAAGGGGACTTGGCCAGAGATCATGTGTAAGGCTCGGCAGGACGTTCGACCTTACCTTGGCAGGGAGACCAAGCTTCCTAAGCATAATAGGAGTCACGCAAAGGGACTTGGCCCGAGTTCAAGTGTAAGGCTCGGCAGAACGTTCGACCTTACCTCGGCAGGGAGACCAAGCTTCCTAAGCCGAGTAGGAGTCACGCGAAGGGACTTGGCCCGAGTTCGAGTGTAATGCTCGGCACGACATTCGACCTTACCTCGGCAGGGAGTCCAAGCTTCCTAAGCCTAGTAGGAGAGTCAGGCGAAGGGACTTGGCCGGAGTTCGAGTGTAAGGCTCGGCAGGACGTTCGGCCTTACCTCGGCAAGGAGACCAAGATTCCTAAGCCTAGCAGGAGAGTCAGGCGAAGGACCTTGGTCGGGGTTCGAGTGTAAGGCTCGGCAGGACGTTCGACCTTACCTCGGCAGGGAGACCAAGCTTCCTAAGCCTAGTAGGAGAGTCAGGCAAGTGGACTTGGCCGGAGCTCATGTGTAAGGCTCGGCAGGACGTTCGACCTTACCTCGGCAGGGAGACCAAGCTTCCTAAGCCGAGTAGGAGTCAGGCAAAGGGACTTGGCCGGAGCTCATGTGTAAAGCTCGGCAGGACCTTCGACCTTACCTCAGCAGGGAGACCAAGCTTCCTAAGCCTAGTAGGAGTCTGGCGAGGGGACTTGGCCGAAGTTTGAGTGTAAAGCTCGGCAGGACGTTTGACCTTACCTCGGCAGGGAGACCAAGCTTCCTAAGCCTAATAGGAGTATCAGGCAAAAGAACTTGGCCGGAGCTCATGTGTAAGGCTCGGCCGGACGTTCGACCTTACCTCGGCAGGGAGACCAAGCTTCCAAAGTCTAGTAGGACAGTCAGGGGAGGGGACTTGGCCGCAGTTTTAGTGTAAATCATGGCAGGACGTTCCACCTTACCTCGACAGGGAGAACAAGCTTCCTAAGCCTAGTAGGAGTCTGGCGAGGGGACTTGGCCGAAGTTTGAGTGTAAAGCTCGGCAGGACCTTTGACCTTACCTCGGCAGGGAGACCAAGCTTCCTAAGCCTAATAGGAGTATCAGGCAAAAGAACTTGGCCGGAGCGCATGTGTAAGGCTCGGCCGGACATTCAACCTTACCTCAGCAGGGAGACCAAGCTTCCTAAGCTGAGTAGGAGTCACGCAAAGGGACTTGGCCCGAGTTCGAGTGTAAGGCTCGGCAGAACGTTCGACCTTACCTCGGCAGGGAGACTGAGCTTCCTAAGCCTAGCAGGAGAGTCAGGCGAGGGGACTTGTCCAGGGTCCGAGTGTAAGGCTCGGCAGGACATACGAACTTACCTCGGCAGGGAGACCAAGCTTCCTAAGCCTAGTAGGATAGTCAGGCGAGGGGACTTCGTCGGAGGTCGAGTGTAAAGCTCGGCAGGACGTTCGACCTTACCTCGGCAGGGAGACCAAGCTTCCTAAGCCTAATAGGATAGTCAGGCGAGGGGACTTGGCCAGAGTTCGAGTGTAAGTATTGGCAAGATGTTTGACCTCACCTCGGCAGGGATACCAAGCTTCCTAAGCCGTGTAGGAGTCAGGCGAAGGGACTTGGCCGGGTTTCGAGTGTAAGGCTCGGCAGGACGTTCGGCCTTACCTCGGCAGGGAGAACAAGCTTCCTATGCCTAGTAGGAGTCACGTGAAGGGACTTGGCCCGAGTTTGAGTGTAAGGCTCGGCAGACTGTTCAACCTTACCTCGGAAGGGAGACCAAGCTTCCTAAGCCGAGTAGGAATCAGGCGAGGGGACTTGGCCGGGGTTCGAGTGTAAGGCTCGGCAGGACGTTTGACCTTACCTCGGCAGGGAGACCAAGCTTCCTAAGCCTAGTAGGAGAGTCAGGCGAAGGGACTCGGCCGGAGCTCATGTGTAACGCTCGGCCAGACGTTCGAACTTACTTCGGCAGGGAGACCAAGCTTCTTAAGCCTACTAGGAGTCACGCGAAGGGACTTGGCCCGAGTTCGAGTGTAAGGCTCGGCAGAACGTTCGACCTTACCTCGGCAGGGAGACCAAACTTCCTAAGCCTAGTAGGAGAGTCAGGCGAGGGGACTTGGACGGAGTTCGAATGTAAGGATCGGCAAAATGTTCGACCTTACCTCGGCAGGTAGACCCAGCTTCCTAAGCCTAGTAGGAGAGTCAGGCGAAGGAACTTGGCCGGGGTTCGAGTGTAAGGCTCGGCAGGACCTTCGGCCTTACCTCGGCAGGGAGACCAAGTTTCTTAAGCCTAGTAGGAGAGACAGGCGAAGGAACTTGGCCGGGGTTCGAGTGTAAGGCTCGGCAGGACGTTCGACCTTACCTCGGCAGGGAGACCAAGCTTCCTAAGCCGAGTAGGAGTCACGCGAAGGGACTTGGCCCGAGTTCGAGTGTAAGGCTCGGCAGAACGTTCGACCTTACCTCGGCAGGGAGACTGAGCTTCCTAAGCCTAGCAGGAGAGTCAGGCGAGGGGACTTGTCCAGGGTCCGAGTGTAAGGCTCGGCAGGACATACGAACTTACCTCGGCAGGGAGACCAAGCTTCCTAAGCCTAGGAGTAGTCACGTGAAGGGACTTGGCCCGAGTTCGAGTGTAAGGCTCGGCAGGACGTTCGGCCTTACCTCGGCAGGGAGACCAAGCTTCCTAAGCCTAGTAGGAGAGTCAGGCAAAGGGACTTGGCCAGAGTTCGAGTGTAAGGCTCGGCAGGACGTTTGACCTTACCTCGGCAGGGAGACCAAGCTTCCTAAGCCTAGTAGGAGTATCAGGCAAAAGAACTTGGCCGGAGCTCATGTGTAAGGCTCGGCCGGACGTTCGACCTTACCTCAGCAGGGAGACCAAGTTTCTTAAGCCTAGTAGGAGAGTCTGGCGAAGGAACTTGGCCGGGGTTCGAGTGTAAGGCTCGGCAGGACGTTCGACCTTACCTCGGCAGGGAGACCAAGCTTCCTAAGCCTAGTAGGAGAGTCAGGCAAGGGGAATTGGCCGGAGCTCATGTTTAAGGCTTGGCAGGTCATTCGACCTTACCTCGGCAGGGAGACCAAGCTTCCTAAGCCTAGTAGGAGTCACGCGAAGGGACTTGGCCCGAGTTCGAGTGTAAGGCTCGGCAGACTGTTCGACCTTACCTCGGCAGGGAGACCAAGCTTCCTAACCCTTGTAGGAGAGTCAGGCGAGGGAACTTGGTCGGAGTTCGAGTGTAAAGCTCGGCAGGACGTTCGACCTTACCTCGGCAGGGAGACCAAGCTTCCAAAGTCTAGTAGGACAGTCAGGGGAGGGGACTTGGCCGCAGTTTTAGTGTAAATCATGGCAGGACGTTCCACCTTACCTCGACAGGGAGAACAAGCTTCCTAAGCCTAGTAGGAGTCTGGCGAGGGGACTTGGCCGAAGTTTGAGTGTAAAGCTCGGCAGGACGTTTGACCTTACCTCGGCAGGGAGACCAAGCTTCCTAAGCCTAATAGGAGTATCAGGCAAAAGAACTTGGCCGGAGCTCATGTGTAAGGCTCGGCCGGACGTTCGACCTTACCTCAGCAGGGAGACCAAGCTTCCTAAGCCGAGTAGGAGTCACGCAAAGGGACTTGGCCCGAGTTCGAGTGTAAGGCTCGGCAGAACGTTCGACCTTACCTCGGCAGGGAGACTGAGCTTCCTAAGCCTAGCAGGAGAGTCAGGCGAGGGGACTTGTCCAGGGTCCGAGTGTAAGGCTCGGCAGGACATACGAACTTACCTCGGCAGGGAGACCAAGCTTCCTAAGCCTAGTAGGATAGTCAGGCGAGGGGACTTCGTCGGAGGTCGAGTGTAAAGCTCGGCAGGACGTTCGACCTTACCTCGGCAGGGAGACCAAGCTTCCTAAGCCTAATAGGATAGTCAGGCGAGGGGACTTGGCCAGAGTTCGAGTGTAAGAATTGGCAAGATGTTTGACCTCACCTCGGCAGGGATACCAAGCTTCCTAAGCCATGTAGGAGTCAGGCGAAGGGACTTGGCCGGGTTTCGAGTGTAAGGCTCGGCAGGACGTTCGGCCTTACCTCGGCAGGTAGACCAAGCTTCCTAAGCCTAGTAGGAGAGTCAGGCGAAGGAACTTGGCCGGGGTTCGAGTGTAAGGCTCGGCAGGACCTTCGGCCTTACCTCGGCAGGGAGACCAAGCTTCCTAAGCCTAGTAGGAGTCACGCGAAGGGACTTGGCCCGAGTTCGAGTGTAAGGCTCAGCAGACTGTTCGACCTTACCTCAGCAGGGAGACCAAGCTTCCGAAGCCGAGTAGGAGTCAGGCGAAAGGACTTGGCCGGGGTTCGAGTGTAAGGCTCGGCAGGACGTTCGACCTTACCTTGGCAGGGAGACCAAGCTTCCGAAGCCTAGTAGGAGAGTCAGGCGAAGGGACTTGGCCAGAGTTCGAGTGTAAGGCTCGGCAGGACGTTTGACCTTACCTCGGCAGGGAGACCAAGCTTACTAAGCATAGTAGGATTATCAGGCAAAAGAACTTGGCCGGAGCTCATGTGTAAGGCTCGGCCGGACGTTCGACCTTACCTCGGCAGGGAGACCAAGCTTCCTAAGCCTAGTAGGAGAGTCAGGCAAGGGGACTTGGCCAGAGATCATGTGTAAGGCTCGGCAGGACGTTCGACCTTACCTCGGCAGGGAGACCAAGCTTCCTAAGCATAATAGGAGTCACGCAAAGGGACTTGGCCCGAGTTCAAGTGTAAGGCTCGGCAGAACGTTCGACCTTACCTCGGCAGGGAGACCAAGCTTCCTAAGCCGAGTAGGAGTCACGCGAAGGGACTTGGCCCGAGTTCGAGTGTAATGCTCGGCACGACATTCGACCTTACCACGGCAGGGAGACCAAGCTTCCTAAGCCTAGCAGGAGAGTCAGGCGAAGGAACTTGGCCGGGGTTCGAGTGTAAGGCTCGGCAGGACGTTCGACCTTACCTCGGCAGGGAGACCAAGCTTCCTAAGCCTAGTAGGAGAGTCAGGCAAGTGGACTTGGCCGGAGCTCATGTGTAAGGCTCGGCAGGACGTTCGACCTTACCTCGGCAGGGAGACCAAGCTTCCTAAGCCGAGTAGGAGTCAGGCAAAGGGACTTGGCCCGAGCTCATGTGTAAAGCTCGGCAGGACCTTCGACCTTACCTCAGCAGGGAGACCAAGCTTCCTAAGCCTAGTAGGAGTCTGGCGAGGGGACTTGGCCGAAGTTTGAGTGTAAAGCTCGGCAGGACGTTTGACCTTACCTCGGCAGGGGAATCAAGCTTCCTAAGCCTAATAGGAGTATCAGGCAAAAGAACTTGGCCGGAGCTCATGTGTAAGGCTCGGCCGGACGTTCGACCTTACCTCGGCTAGGAGACCAAGCTTCCTAAGCCTAGTAGTAGTCACGCGAAGGGACTTGGCCCGAGTTCGAGTGTAAGGCTCGGCAGAACGTTCGACCTTACCTCGGCAGGGAGACCAAGCTTCCAAAGTCTAGTAGGACAGTCAGGGGAGGGGACTTGGCCGCAGTTTTAGTGTAAATCATGGCAGGACGTTCGACCTTACCTCGGCAGGGAGACCAAGCTTCCTAAGCCTAGTAGGAGAGTCAGGCAAGGGGAATTGGCCGGAGCTCATGTTTAAGGCTCGGCAGGTCGTTCGACCTTACCTCGGCAGGGAGACCAAGCTTCCTAAGCCGAGTAGGAGTCACGCGAAGGGACTTGGCCCGAGTTCGAGTGTAAGGCTCGGCAGGATGTTCGGCCTTACCTCGGCAGGGAGACTGAGCTTCCTAAGCCTAGCAGGAGAGTCAGGCGAGGGGACTTGTCCAGGGTTCGAGTGTAAGGCTCGGCAGGACATACGAACTTACCTCGGCAGGGAGACCAAGCTTCCTAAGCCTAGGAGTAGTCACGTGAAGGGACTTGGCCCGAGTTCGAGTGTAAGGCTCGGCAGGACGTTCGGCCTTACCTCGGCAGGGAGACCAAGCTTCCTAAGCCTAGTAGGAGAGTCAGGCGAAGGGACTTGGCCAGAGTTCGAGTGTAAGGCTCGGCAGGACGTTTGACCTTACCTCGGCAGGGAGACCAAGCTTCCTAAGCCTAGTAGGAGTATCAGGCAAAAGAACTTGGCCGGAGCTCATGTGTAAGGCTCGGCCGGACGTTCGAACTTACCTCAGCAGGGAGACCAAGTTTCTTAAGCCTAGTAGGAGAGTCAGGCGAAGGAACTTGGCCGGGGTTCGAGTGTAAGGCTCGGCAGGACGTTCGACCTTACCTCGGCAGGGAGACCAAGCTTCCTAAGCCTAGTAGGAGAGTCAGGCAAGGGGAATTGGCCGGAGCGCATGTTTAAGGCTCGGCAGGTCATTCGACCGTACCTCGGCAGGGAGACCAAGCTTCCTAAGCCGAGTAGGAGTCAGGCGAAGGGACTTGGCTGGGGTTCAAGTGTAAGGCTCGGCAGGACGTTCGGCCTTACCTCGGCAGGGAGACCAAGCTTCCTAAGCCTAGTAGGAGTCACGCGAAGGGACTTGGCCCGAGTTCGAGTGTAAGGCTCGGCAGACTGTTCGACCTTACCTCGGCAGGGAGACCAAGCTTCCTAACCCTTGTAGGAGAGTCAGGCGAGGGAACTTGGTCGGAGTTCGAGTGTAAAGCTCGGCAGGACGTTCGACCTTACCTCGGCAGGGAGACCAAGCTTCCAAAGTCTAGTAGGAGTCTGGCGAGGGGACTTGGCCGAAGTTTGAGTGTAAAGCTCGGCAGGACGTTTGACCTTACCTCGGCAGGGAGACCAAGCTTCCTAAGCCTAATAGGAGTATCAGGCAAAAGAACTTGGCCGGAGCTCATGTGTAAGGCTCGGCCGGACGTTCGACCTTACCTCAGCAGGGAGACCAAGCTTCCTAAGCCGAGTAGGAGTCACGCAAAGGGACTTGGCCCGAGTTCGAGTGTAAGGCTCGGCAGAACGTTCGACCTTACCTCGGCAGGGAGACTGAGCTTCCTAAGCCTAGCAGGAGAGTCAGGCGAGGGGACTTGTCCAGGGTCCGAGTGTAAGGCTCGGCAGGACATACGAACTTACCTCGGCAGGGAGACCAAGCTTCCTAAGCCTAGTAGGATAGTCAGGCGAGGGGACTTCGTCGGAGGTCGAGTGTAAGGCTCGGCAGGACCTTCGGCCTTACCTCGGCAGGGAGACCAAGTTTCTTAAGCCTAGTAGGAGAGACAGGCGAAGGAACTTGGCCGGGGTTCGAGTGTAAGGCTCGGCAGGACGTTCGACCTTACCTCGGCAGGGAGACCAAGCTTCCTAAGCCTAGTAGGAGAGTCAGGCAAGGGGAATTGGCCGGAGCTCATGTTTAAGGCTCGGCAGGTCGTTCGACCTTACCTCGGCAGGGAGACCAAGCTTCCTAAGCCGAGTAGGAGTCACGCGAAGGGACTTGGCCCGAGTTCGAGTGTAAGGCTCGGCAGAACGTTCGACCTTACCTCGGCAGGGAGACTGAGCTTCCTAAGCCTAGCAGGCGAGTCAGGCGAGGGGACTTGTCCAGGGTCCGAGTGTAAGGCTCGGCAGGACATACGAACTTACCTCGGCAGGGAGACCAAGCTTCCTAAGCCTAGGAGTAGTCACGTGAAGGGACTTGGCCCGAGTTCGAGTGTAAGGCTCGGCAGGACGTTCGGCCTTACCTCGGCAGGGAGACCAAGCTTCCTAAGCCTAGTAGGAGAGTCAGGCGAAGGGACTTGGCCAGAGTTCGAGTGTAAGGCTCGGCAGGACGTTTGACCTTACCTCGGCAGGGAGACCAAGCTTCCTAAGCCTAGTAGGAGTATCAGGCAAAAGAACTTGGCCGGAGCTCATGTGTAAAGCTCGGCCGGACGTTCGACCTTACCTCAGCAGGGAGACCAAGTTTCTTAAGCCTAGTAGGAGAGTCAGGCGAAGGAACTTGGCCGGGGTTCGAGTGTAAGGCTCGGCAGGACGTTCGACCTTACCTCGGCAGGGAGACCAAGCTTCCTAAGCCTAGTAGGAGAGTCAGGCAAGGGGAATTGGCCGGAGCTCATGTTTAAGGCTCGGCAGGTCATTCGACCTTACCTCGGCAGGGAGACCAAGCTTCCTAAGCCGAGTAGGAGTCAGGCGAAGGGACTTGGCTGGGGTTCAAGTGTAAGGCTCGGCAGGACGTTCGGCCTTACCTCGGCAGGGAGACCAAGCTTCCTAAGCCTAGTAGGAGTCACGCGAAGGGACTTGGCCCGAGTTCGAGTGTAAGGCTCGGCAGACTGTTCGACCTTACCTCGGCAGGGAGACCAAGCTTCCTAACCCTTGTAGGAGAGTCTGGCGAGGGAACTTGGTCGGAGTTCGAGTGTAAAGCTCGGCAGGACGTTCGACCTTACCTCGGCAGGGAGACCAAGCTTCCAAAGTCTAGTAGGACAGTCAGGGGAGGGGACTTGGCCGCAGTTTTAGTGTAAATCATGGCAGGACGTTCCACCTTACCTCGACAGGGAGAACAAGCTTCCTAAGCCTAGTAGGAGTCTGGCGAGGGGACTTGGCCGAAGTTTGAGTGTAAAGCTCGGCAGGACGTTTGACCTTACCTCGGCAGGGGAATCAAGCTTCCTAAGCCTAATAGGAGTATCAGGCAAAAGAACTTGGCCGGAGCTCATGTGTAAGGCTCGGCCGGACGTTCGACCTTACCTCGGCTAGGAGACCAAGCTTCCTAAGCCTAGTAGTAGTCACGCGAAGGGACTTGGCCCGAGTTCGAGTGTAAGGCTCGGCAGAACGTTCGACCTTACCTCGGCAGGGAGACCAAGCTTCCAAAGTCTAGTAGGACAGTCAGGGGAGGGGACTTGGCCGCAGTTTTAGTGTAAATCATGGCAGGACGTTCGACCTTACCTCGGCAGGGAGACCAAGCTTCCTAAGCCTAGTAGGAGAGTCAGGCAAGGGGAATTGGCCGGAGCTCATGTTTAAGGCTCGGCAGGTCGTTCGACCTTACCTCGGCAGGGAGACCAAGCTTCCTAAGCCGAGTAGGAGTCACGCGAAGGGACTTGGCCCGAGTTCGAGTGTAAGGCTCGGCAGGATGTTCGGCCTTACCTCGGCAGGGAGACTGAGCTTCCTAAGCCTAGCAGGAGAGTCAGGCGAGGGGACTTGTCCAGGGTTCGAGTGTAAGGCTCGGCAGGACATACGAACTTACCTCGGCAGGGAGACCAAGCTTCCTAAGCCTAGGAGTAGTCACGTGAAGGGACTTGGCCCGAGTTCGAGTGTAAGGCTCGGCAGGACGTTCGGCCTTACCTCGGCAGGGAGACCAAGCTTCCTAAGCCTAGTAGGAGAGTCAGGCGAAGGGACTTGGCCAGAGTTCGAGTGTAAGGCTCGGCAGGACGTTTGACCTTACCTCGGCAGGGAGACCAAGCTTCCTAAGCCTAGTAGGAGTATCAGGCAAAAGAACTTGGCCGGAGCTCATGTGTAAGGCTCGGCCGGACGTTCGAACTTACCTCAGCAGGGAGACCAAGTTTCTTAAGCCTAGTAGGAGAGTCAGGCGAAGGAACTTGGCCGGGGTTCGAGTGTAAGGCTCGGCAGGACGTTCGACCTTACCTCGGCAGGGAGACCAAGCTTCCTAAGCCTAGTAGGAGAGTCAGGCAAGGGGAATTGGCCGGAGCGCATGTTTAAGGCTCGGCAGGTCATTCGACCGTACCTCGGCAGGGAGACCAAGCTTCCTAAGCCGAGTAGGAGTCAGGCGAAGGGACTTGGCTGGGGTTCAAGTGTAAGGCTCGGCAGGACGTTCGGCCTTACCTCGGCAGGGAGACCAAGCTTCCTAAGCCTAGTAGGAGTCACGCGAAGGGACTTGGCCCGAGTTCGAGTGTAAGGCTCGGCAGACTGTTCGACCTTACCTCGGCAGGGAGACCAAGCTTCCTAACCCTTGTAGGAGAGTCAGGCGAGGGAACTTGGTCGGAGTTCGAGTGTAAAGCTCGGCAGGACGTTCGACCTTACCTCGGCAGGGAGACCAAGCTTCCAAAGTCTAGTAGGAGTCTGGCGAGGGGACTTGGCCGAAGTTTGAGTGTAAAGCTCGGCAGGACGTTTGACCTTACCTCGGCAGGGAGACCAAGCTTCCTAAGCCTAATAGGAGTATCAGGCAAAAGAACTTGGCCGGAGCTCATGTGTAAGGCTCGGCCGGACGTTCGACCTTACCTCAGCAGGGAGACCAAGCTTCCTAAGCCGAGTAGGAGTCACGCAAAGGGACTTGGCCCGAGTTCGAGTGTAAGGCTCGGCAGAACGTTCGACCTTACCTCGGCAGGGAGACTGAGCTTCCTAAGCCTAGCAGGAGAGTCAGGCGAGGGGACTTGTCCAGGGTCCGAGTGTAAGGCTCGGCAGGACATACGAACTTACCTCGGCAGGGAGACCAAGCTTCCTAAGCCTAGTAGGATAGTCAGGCGAGGGGACTTCGTCGGAGGTCGAGTGTAAGGCTCGGCAGGACCTTCGGCCTTACCTCGGCAGGGAGACCAAGTTTCTTAAGCCTAGTAGGAGAGACAGGCGAAGGAACTTGGCCGGGGTTCGAGTGTAAGGCTCGGCAGGACGTTCGACCTTACCTCGGCAGGGAGACCAAGCTTCCTAAGCCTAGTAGGAGAGTCAGGCAAGGGGAATTGGCCGGAGCTCATGTTTAAGGCTCGGCAGGTCGTTCGACCTTACCTCGGCAGGGAGACCAAGCTTCCTAAGCCGAGTAGGAGTCACGCGAAGGGACTTGGCCCGAGTTCGAGTGTAAGGCTCGGCAGAACGTTCGACCTTACCTCGGCAGGGAGACTGAGCTTCCTAAGCCTAGCAGGCGAGTCAGGCGAGGGGACTTGTCCAGGGTCCGAGTGTAAGGCTCGGCAGGACATACGAACTTACCTCGGCAGGGAGACCAAGCTTCCTAAGCCTAGGAGTAGTCACGTGAAGGGACTTGGCCCGAGTTCGAGTGTAAGGCTCGGCAGGACGTTCGGCCTTACCTCGGCAGGGAGACCAAGCTTCCTAAGCCTAGTAGGAGAGTCAGGCGAAGGGACTTGGCCAGAGTTCGAGTGTAAGGCTCGGCAGGACGTTTGACCTTACCTCGGCAGGGAGACCAAGCTTCCTAAGCCTAGTAGGAGTATCAGGCAAAAGAACTTGGCCGGAGCTCATGTGTAAAGCTCGGCCGGACGTTCGACCTTACCTCAGCAGGGAGACCAAGTTTCTTAAGCCTAGTAGGAGAGTCAGGCGAAGGAACTTGGCCGGGGTTCGAGTGTAAGGCTCGGCAGGACGTTCGACCTTACCTCGGCAGGGAGACCAAGCTTCCTAAGCCTAGTAGGAGAGTCAGGCAAGGGGAATTGGCCGGAGCTCATGTTTAAGGCTCGGCAGGTCATTCGACCTTACCTCGGCAGGGAGACCAAGCTTCCTAAGCCGAGTAGGAGTCAGGCGAAGGGACTTGGCTGGGGTTCAAGTGTAAGGCTCGGCAGGACGTTCGGCCTTACCTCGGCAGGGAGACCAAGCTTCCTAAGCCTAGTAGGAGTCACGCGAAGGGACTTGGCCCGAGTTCGAGTGTAAGGCTCGGCAGACTGTTCGACCTTACCTCGGCAGGGAGACCAAGCTTCCTAACCCTTGTAGGAGAGTCTGGCGAGGGAACTTGGTCGGAGTTCGAGTGTAAAGCTCGGCAGGACGTTCGACCTTACCTCGGCAGGGAGACCAAGCTTCCAAAGTCTAGTAGGACAGTCAGGGGAGGGGACTTGGCCGCAGTTTTAGTGTAAATCATGGCAGGACGTTCCACCTTACCTCGACAGGGAGAACAAGCTTCCTAAGCTTAGTAGGAGTCTGGCGAGGGGACTTGGCCGAAGTTTGAGTGTAAAGCTCGGCAGGACGTTTGACCTTACCTCGGCAGGGAGACCAAGCTTCCTAAGCCTAATAGGAGTATCAGGCAAAAGAACTTGGCGGGAGCTCATGTGTAAGGCTCGGCCGGACGTTCGACCTTACCTCAGCAGGGAGACCAAGCTTCCTAAGCCGAGTAGGAGTCACGCAAAGGGACTTGGCCCGAGTTCGAGTGTAAGGCTCGGCAGAACGTTCGACCTTACCTCGGCAGGGAGACTGAGCTTCCTAAGCCTAGCAGGAGAGTCAGGCGAGGGGACTTGTCCAGGGTCCGAGTGTAAGGCTCGGCAGGACATACGAACTTACCTCGGCAGGGAGACCAAGCTTCCTAAGCCTAGTAGGATAGTCAGGCGAGGGGACTTCGTCGGAGGTCGAGTGTAAAGCTCGGCAGGACGTTCGACCTTACCTCGGCAGGGAGACCAAGCTTCCTAAGCCTAATAGGATAGTCAGGCGAGGGGACTTGGCCAGAGTTCGAGTGTAAGTATTGGCAAGATGTTTGACCTCACCTCGGCAGGGATACCAAGCTTCCTAAGCCGTGTAGGAGTCAGGCGAAGGGACTTGGCCGGGTTTCGAGTGTAAGGCTCGGCAGGACATACGAACTTACCTCGGCAGGGAGACCAAGCTTCCTAAGCCTAGTAGGATAGTCAGGCGAGGGGACTTCGTCGGAGGTCGAGTGTAAAGCTCGGCAGGACGTTCGACCTTACCTCGGCAGGGAGACCAAGCTTCCTAAGCCTAATAGGATAGTCAGGCGAGGGGACTTGGCCGGGGTTCGAGTGTAAGGCTCGGCAGGACGTTTGACCTTACCTCGGCAGGGAGACCAAGCTTCCTAAGCCTAGTAGGAGAGTCAGGCGAAGGGACTCGGCCGGAGCTCATGTGTAAGGCTCGGCCAGACGTTCGACCTTACCTCGGCAGGGAGACCAAGCTTCTTAAGCCTACTAGGAGTCACGCAAAGGGACTTGGGCCGAGTTCGAGTGTAAGGCTCGGCAGAACGTTCGACCTTACCTCGGCAGGGAGACCAAACTTCCTAAGCCTAGTAGGAGAGTCAGGCGAAGGAACTTGGCCGGGGTTCGAGTGTAAGGCTCGGCAGGACCTTCGGCCTTACCTCGGCAGGGAGACCAAGTTTCTTAAGCCTAGTAGGAGAGACAGGCGAAGGAACTTGGCCGGGGTTCGAGTGTAAGGCTCGGCAGGACGTTCGACCTTACCTCGGCAAGGTGACCAAGCTTCCTAAGCCTAGTAGGAGAGTCAGGCAAGGGGAATTGGCCGGAGCTCATGTTTAAGGCTCGGCAGGACGTTCGGCCTTACCTCGGCAGGGAGACCAAGCTTCCTAAGCCGAGTAGGAGTCACGCGAAGGGACTTGGCCCGAGTTCGCGTGTAAGGCTCGGCAGACTGTTCGACCTTACCTCGGCAGGGAGACCAAGCTTCCTAACACTTGTAGGAGAGTCAGGCGAGGGAACTTGGTCGGAGTTCGAGTGTAAAGCTCGGCAGGACGTTCGACCTTACCTCGGCAGGGAGACCAAGCTTCCAAAGTCTAGTAGGACAGTCAGGGGAGGGGACTTGGCCGCAGTTTTAGTGTAAATCATGGCAGGACGTTCCACCTTACCTCGACAGGGAGAACAAGCTTCCTAAGCCTAGTAGGAGTCTGGCGAGGGGACTTGGCCGAAGTTTGAGTGTAAAGCTCGGCAGGACGTTTGACCTTACCTCGGCAGGGAGACCAAGCTTCCTAAGCCTAATAGGAGTATCAGGCAAAAGAACTTGGCCGGAGCTCATGTGGAAGGCTCGGCCGGACGTTCGACCTTACCTCAGCAGGGAGACCAAGCTTCCTAAGCCGAGTAGGAGTCACGCAAAGGGACTTGGCCCGAGTTCGAGTGTAAGGCTCGGCAGAACGTTCGACCTTACCTCGGCAGGGAGACTGAGCTTCCTAAGCCTAGCAGGAGAGTCAGGCGAGGGGACTTGTCCAGGGTCCGAGTGTAAGGCTCGGCAGGACATACGAACTTACCTCGGCAGGGAGACCAAGCTTCCTAAGCCTAGTAGGATAGTCAGGCGAGGGGACTTCGTCGGAGGTCGAGTGTAAAGCTCGGCAGGACGTTCGACCTTACCTCGGCAGGGAGACCAAGCTTCCTAAGCCTAATAGGATAGTCAGGCGAGGGGACTTGGCCAGAGTTCGAGTGTAAGTATTGGCAAGATGTTTGACCTCACCTCGGCAGGGATACCAAGCTTCCTAAGCCGTGTAGGAGTCAGGCGAAGGGACTTGGCCGGGTTTCGAGTGTAAGGCTCGGCAGGACGTTCGGCCTTACCTCGGCAGGGAGAACAAGCTTCCTATGCCTAGTAGGAGTCACGTGAAGGGACTTGGCCCGAGTTTGAGTGTAAGGCTCGGCAGACTGTTCAACCTTACCTCGGAAGGGAGACCAAGCTTCCTAAGCCGAGTAGGAGTCAGGCGAGGGGACTTGGCCGGGGTTCGAGTGTAAGGCTCGGCAGGACGTTTGACCTTACCTCGGCAGGGAGACCAAGCTTCCTAAGCCTAGTAGGAGAGTCAGGCGAAGGGACTCGGCCGGAGCTCATGTGTAAGGCTCGGCCAGACGTTCGACCTTACCTCGGCATGGAGACCAAGCTTCTTAAGCCTACTATGAGTCACGCGAAGGGACTTGGGCCGAGTTCGAGTGTAAGGCTCGGCAGAACGTTCGACCTTACCTCGGCAGGGAGACCAAACTTCCTAAGCCTAGTAGGAGAGTCAGGCGAAGGAACTTGGCCGGGGTTCGAGTGTAAGGCTCGGCAGGACCTTCGGCCTTACCTCGGCAGGGAGACCAAGTTTCTTAAGCCTAGTAGGAGAGACAGGCGAAGGAACTTGGCTGGGGTTCGAGTGTAAGGCTCGACAGGACGTTCGACCTTACCTCGGCAGGGAGACCAAGCTTCCTAAGCCTAGTAGGAGAGTCAGGCAAGGGGAATTGGCCGGAGCTCATGTTTAAGGCTCGGCAGGTCGTTCGACCTTACCTCGGCAGGGAGACCAAGCTTCCTAAGCCGAGTAGGAGTCACGCGAAGGGACTTGGCCCGAGTTCGAGTGTAAGGCTCGGCAGAACGTTCGACCTTACCTCGGCAGGGAGACTGAGCTTCCTAAGCCTAGCAGGAGAGTCAGGCGAGGGGACTTGTCCAAGGTCCGAGTGTAAGGCTCGGCAGGACATACGAACTTACCTCGGCAGGGAGACCAAGCTTCCTAAGCCTAGGAGTAGTCACGTGAAGGGACTTGGCCCGAGTTCGAGTGTAAGGCTCGGCAGGACGTTCGGCCTTACCTCGGCAGGGAGACCAAGCTTCCTAAGCCTAGTAGGAGAGTCAGGCGAAGGGACTTGGCCAGAGTTCGAGTGTAAGGCTCGGCAGGACGTTTGACCTTACCTCGGCAGGGAGACCAAGCTTCCTAAGCCTAGTAGGAGTATCAGGCAAAAGAACTTGGCCGGAGCTCATGTTTAAGGCTCGGCAGGTCATTCGACCTTACCTCGGCAGGGAGACCAAGCTTCCTAAGCCGAGTAGGAGTCAGGCGAAGGGACTTGGCTGGGGTTCAAGTGTAAGGGTCGGCAGGACGTTCGGCCTTACCTCGGCAGGGAGACCAAGCTTCCTAAGCCTAGTAGGAGTCACGTGAAGGGACTTGGCCCGAGTTCGAGTGTAAGGCTCGGCAGACTGTTCGACCTTACCTCGGCAGGGAGACCAAGCTTCCTAACCCTTGTAGGAGAGTCAGGCGAGGGAACTTGGTCGGAGTTCGAGTGTAAAGCTCGGCAGGACGTTCGACCTTACCTCGGCAGGGAGACCAAGCTTCCAAAGTCTAGTAGGACAGTCAGGGGAGGGGACTTGGCCGCAGTTTTAGTGTAAATCATGGCAGGACGTTCCACCTTACCTCGACAGGGAGAACAAGCTTCCTAAGCCTAGTAGGAGAGTCAGGCGAAGGGACTCGGCCGGAGCTCATGTGTAAGGCTCGGCCAGGCGTTCGACCTTACCTCGGCAGGGAGACAAAGCTTCTTAAGCCTACTAGGAGTCACGCAAAGGGACTTGGGCCGAGTTCGAGTGTAAGGCTCGGCAGAACGTTCGACCTTACCTCGGCAGGGAGACCAAACTTCCTAAGCCTAGTAGGAGAGTCAGGCGAAGGAACTTGGCCGGGATTCGAGTGTAAGGCTCGGCAGGACCTTCGGCCTTACCTCGGCAGGGAGACCAAGTTTCTTAAGCCTAGTAGGAGAGACAGCCGAAGGAACTTGGCCGGGGTTCGAGTGTAAGGCTCGGCAGGACGTTCGACCTTACCTCGGCAGGGAGACCAAGCTTCCTAAGCCTAGTAGGAGAGTCAGGCAAGGGGAATTGGCCGGAGCTCATGTTTAAGGCTCGGCAGGTCGTTCGACCTTACCTCGGCAGGGAGACCAAGCTTCCTAAGCCGAGTAGGAGTCAGGCGAAGGGACTTGGCTGGGGTTCAAGTGTAAGGCTCGGCAGGACGTTCGGCCTTACCTCGGCAGGGAGACCAAGCTTCCTAACCCTTGTAGGAGAGTCAGGCGAGGGAGCTTGGTCGGAGTTCGAGTGTAAAGCTCGGCAGGACGTTCGACCTTACCTCGGCAGGGAGACCAAGCTTCCAAAGTCTAGTAGGACAGTCAGGGGAGGGGACTTGGCCGCAGTTTTAGTGTAAATCATGGCAGGACGTTCCACCTTACCTCGACAGGGAGAACAAGCTTCCTAAGCCTAGTAGGAGTCTGGCGAGGGGACTTGGCCGAAGTTTGAGTGTAAAGCTCGGCAGGACGTTTGACCTTACCTCGGCGGGGAGACCAAGCTTCCTAAGCCTAATAGGAGTATCAGGCAAAAGAACTTGGCCGGAGCTCATGTGGAAGGCTCGGCCGGACGTTCGACCTTACCTCAGCAGGGAGACCAAGCTTCCTAAGCCGAGTAGGAGTCACGCAAAGGGACTTGGCCCGAGTTCGAGTGTAAGGCTCGGCAGAACGTTCGACCTTACCTCGGCAGGGAGACTGAGCTTCATACGCCTAGCAGGAGAGTCAGGCGAGGGGACTTGTCCAGGGTCCGAGTGTAAGGCTCGGCAGGACATACGAACTTACCTCGGCAGGGAGACCAAGCTTCCTAAGCCTAGTAGGATAGTCAGGCGAGGGGACTTCGTCGGAGGTCGAGTGTAAAGCTCGGCAGGACGTTCGACCTTACCTCGGCAGGGAGACCAAGCTTCCTAAGCCTAATAGGATAGTCAGGCGAGGGGACTTGGCCAGAGTTCGAGTGTAAGTATTGGCAAGATGTTTGACCTCACCTCGGCAGGGATACCAAGCTTCCTAAGCCGTGTAGGAGTCAGGCGAAGGGACTTGGCCGGGTTTCGAGTGTAAGGCTCGGCAGGACGTTCGGCCTTACCTCGGCAGGGAGAACAAGCTTCCTATGCCTAGTAGGAGTCACGTGAAGGGACTTGGCCCGAGTTTGAGTGTAAGGCTCGGCAGACTGTTCAACCTTACCTCGGAAGGGAGACCAAGCTTCCTAAGCCGAGTAGGAGTCAGGCGAGGGGACTTGGCCGGGGTTCGAGTGTAAGGCTCGGCAGGACGTTTGACCTTACCTCGGCAGGGAGACCAAGCTTCCTAAGCCTAGTAGGAGAGTCAGGCGAAGGGACTCGGCCGGAGCTCATGTGTAAGGCTCGGCCAGACGTTCGACCTTACCTCGGCATGGAGACCAAGCTTCTTAAGCCTACTAGGAGTCACGCGAAGGGACTTGGGCCGAGTTCGAGTGTAAGGCTCGGCAGAACGTTCGACCTTACCTCGGCAGGGAGACCAAACTTCCTAAGCCTAGTAGGAGAGTCAGGCGAAGGAACTTGGCCGGGGTTCGAGTGTAAGGCTCGGCAGGACCTTCGGCCTTACCTCGGCAGGGAGACCAAGTTTCTTAAGCCTAGTAGGAGAGACAGGCGAAGGAACTTGGCCGGGGTTCGAGTGTAAGGCTCGGCAGGACGTTCGACCTTACCTCGGCAGGGAGACCAAGCTTCCTAAGCCTAGTAGGAGAGTCAGGCAAGGGGAATTGGCCGGAGCTCATGTTTAAGGCTCGGCAGGTCGTTCGACCTTACCTCGGCAGGGAGACCAAGCTTCCTAAGCCGAGTAGGAGTCACGCGAAGGGACTTGGCCCGAGTTCGAGTGTAAGGCTCGGCAGAACGTTCGACCTTACCTCGGCAGGGAGACTGAGCTTCCTAAGCCTAGCAGGAGAGTCAGGCGAGGGGACTTGTCCAAGGTCCGAGTGTAAGGCTCGGCAGGACATACGAACTTACCTCGGCAGGGAGACCAAGCTTCCTAAGCCTAGGAGTAGTCACGTGAAGGGACTTGGCCCGAGTTCGAGTGTAAGGCTCGGCAGGACGTTCGGCCTTACCTCGGCAGGGAGACCAAGCTTCCTAAGCCTAGTAGGAGAGTCAGGCGAAGGGACTTGGCCAGAGTTCGAGTGTAAGGCTCGGCAGGACGTTTGACCTTACCTCGGCAGGGAGACCAAGCTTCCTAAGCCTAGTAGGAGTATCAGGCAAAAGAACTTGGCCGGAGCTCATGTGTAAGGCTCGGCCGGACGTTCGACCTTACCTCAGCAGGGAGACCAAGTTTCTTAAGCCTAGTAGGAGAGTCAGGCGAAGGAACTTGGCCGGGGTTCGAGTGTAAGGCTCGGCAGGACGTTCGGCCTTACCTCGGCAGGGAGACCAAGCTTCCTAAGCCTAGTAGGAGAGTCAGGCAAGGGGAATTGGCCGGAGCTCATGTTTAAGGCTCGGCAGGTCATTCGACCTTACCTCGGCAGGGAGACCAAGCTTCCTAAGCCGAGTAGGAGTCAGGCGAAGGGACTTGGCTGGGGTTCAAGTGTAAGGCTCGGCAGGACGTTCGGCCTTACCTCGGCAGGGAGACCAAGCTTCCTAACCCTTGTAGGAGAGTCAGGCGAGGGAGCTTGGTCGGAGTTCGAGTGTAAAGCTCGGCAGGACGTTCGACCTTACCTCGGCAGGGAGACCAAGCTTCCAAAGTCTAGTAGGACAGTCAGGGGAGGGGACTTGGCCGCAGTTTTAGTGTAAATCATGGCAGGACGTTCCACCTTACCTCGACAGGGAGAACAAGCTTCCTAAGCCTAGTAGGAGTCTGGCGAGGGGACTTGGCCGAAGTTTGAGTGTAAAGCTCGGCAGGACGTTTGACCTTACCTCGGCAGGGAGACCAAGCTTCCTAAGCCTAGTAGGAGTATCAGGCAAAAGAACTTGGCCGGAGCTCATGTGTAAGGCTCGGCCGGACGTTCGACCTTACCTCAGCAGGGAGACCAAGTTTCTTAAGCCTAGTAGGAGAGTCAGGCGAAGGAACTTGGCCGGGGTTCGAGTGTAAGGCTCGGCAGGACGTTCGACCTTACCTCGGCAGGGAGACCAAGCTTCCTAAGCCTAGTAGGAGTATCAGGCAAAAGAACTTGGCCGGAGCTCATGTGTAAGGCTCGGCCGGACGTTCGACCTTACCTCAGCAGGGAGACCAAGTTTCTTAAGCCTAGTAGGAGAGTCAGGCGAAGGAACTTGGCCGGGGTTCGAGTGTAAGGCTCGGCAGGACGTTCGACCTTACCTCGGCAGGGAGACCAAGCTTCCTAAGCCTAGTAGGAGAGTCAGGCAAGGGGAATTGGCCGGAGCTCATGTTTAAGGCTCGGCAGGTCATTCGACCTTACCTCGGCAGGGAGACAAAGCTTCCTAAGCCGAGTAGGAGTCAGGCGAAGGGACTTGGCTGGGGTTCAAGTGTAAGGCTCGGCAGGACGTTCGGCCTTACCTCGGCAGGGAGACCAAGCTTCCTAAGCCTAGTAGGAGTCACGCGAAGGGACTTGGCCCGAGTTCGAGTGTAAGGCTCGGCAGACTGTTCGACCTTACCTCGGCTAGGAGACCAAGCTTCCTAACCCTTGTAGGAGAGTCAGGCGAGGGAACTTGGTCGGAGTTCGAGTGTAAAGCTCGGCAGGACGTTCGACCTTACCTCGGCAGGGAGACCAAGCTTCCAAAGTCTAGTAGGACAGTCAGGGGAGGGGACTTGGCCGCAGTTTTAGTGTAAATCATGGCAGGACGTTCCACCTTACCTCGGCAGGGAGACCAAGCTTCCTAAGCCTAGTAGGAGTCACGCGAAGGGACTTGGCCCGAGTTCGAGTGTAAGGCTCAGCAGACTGTTCGACCTTACCTCAGCAGGGAGACCAAGCTTCCGAAGCCGAGTAGGAGTCAGGCGAAAGGACTTGGCCGAGGTTCGAGTGTAAGGCTCGGCAGGACGTTCGGCCTTACCTCGGCAGGGAGACCAAGCTTCCTAAGCCTAGTAGGAGAGTCAGGCGAAGGGACTTGGCCAGAGTTCGAGTGTAAGGCTCGGCAGGACGTTTGACCTTACCTCGGCAGGGAGACCAAGCTTACTAAGCATAGTAGGATTATCAGGCAAAAGAACTTGGCCGGAGCTCATGTGTAAGGCTCGGCCGGACGTTCGACCTTACCTCGGCAGGGAGACCAAGCTTCCTAAGCCTAGTAGGAGAGTCAGGCGAAGGGACTCGGCCGGAGCTCATGTGTAAGGCTCGGCCAGACATTCGACCTTACCTCGGCATGGAGACCAAGCTTCCTAAGCCTAGTAGGATAGTCAGGCGAGGGGACTTCGTCGGAGGTCGAGTGTAAAGCTCGGCAGGACGTTCGACCTTACCTCGGCAGGGAGACCAAGCTTCCTAAGCCTAATAGGATAGTCAGGCGAGGGGACTTGGCCAGAGTTCGAGTGTAAGTATTGGCAAGATGTTTGACCTCACCTCGGCAGGGATACCAAGCTTCCTAAGCCGTGTAGGAGTCAGGCGAAGGGACTTGGCCGGGTTTCGAGTGTAAGGCTCGGCAGGACGTTCGGCCTTACCTCGGCAGGGAGAACAAGCTTCCTATGCCTAGTAGGAGTCACGTGAAGGGACTTGGCCCGAGTTTGAGTGTAAGGCTCGGCAGACTGTTCAACCTTACCTCGGAAGGGAGACCAAGCTTCCTAAGCCGAGTAGGAGTCAGGTGAGGGGACTTGGCCGGGGTTCGAGTGTAAGGCTCGGCAGGACGTTTGACCTTACCTCGGCAGGGAGACCAAGCTTCCTAAGCCTAGTAGGAGAGTCAGGCGAAGGGACTCGGCCGGAGCTCATGTGTAAGGCTCGGCCAGACGTTCGACCTTACCTCGGCATGGAGACCAAGCTTCTTAAGCCTACTAGGAGTCACGCGAAGGGACTTGGGCCGAGTTCGAGTGTAAGGCTCGGCAGAACGTTCGACCTTACCTCGGCAGGGAGACCAAACTTCCTAAGCCTAGTAGGAGAGTCAGGCGAAGGAACTTGGCCGGGGTTCGAGTGTAAGGCTCGGCAGGACCTTCGGCCTTACCTCGGCAGGGAGACCAAGTTTCTTAAGCCTAGTAGGAGAGACAGGCGAAGGAACTTGGCCGGGGTTCGAGTGTAAGGCTCGGCAGGACGTTCGACCTTACCTCGGCAGGGAGACCAAGCTTCCTAAGCCTAGTAGGAGAGTCAGGCAAGGGGAATTGGCCGGAGCTCATGTTTAAGGCTCGGCAGGTCGTTCGACCTTACCTCGGCAGGGAGACCAAGCTTCCTAAGCCGAGTAGGAGTCACGCGAAGGGACTTGGCCCGAGTTCGAGTGTAAGGCTCGGCAGAACGTTCGACCTTACCTCGGCAGGGAGACTGAGCTTCCTAAGCCTAGCAGGAGAGTCAGGCGAGGGGACTTGTCCAAGGTCCGAGTGTAAGGCTCGGCAGGACATACGAACTTACCTCGGCAGGGAGACCAAGCTTCCTAAGCCTAGGAGTAGTCACGTGAAGGGACTTGGCCCGAGTTCGAGTGTAAGGCTCGGCAGGACGTTCGGCCTTACCTCGGCAGGGAGACCAAGCTTCCTAAGCCTAGTAGGAGAGTCAGGCGAAGGGACTTGGCCAGAGTTCGAGTGTAAGGCTCGGCAGGACGTTTGACCTTACCTCGGCAGGGAGACCAAGCTTCCTAAGCCTAGTAGGAGTATCAGGCAAAAGAACTTGGCCGGAGCTCATGTTTAAGGCTCGGCAGGTCATTCGACCTTACCTCGGCAGGGAGACCAAGCTTCCTAAGCCGAGTAGGAGTCAGGCGAAGGGACTTGGCTGGGGTTCAAGTGTAAGGGTCGGCAGGACGTTCGGCCTTACCTCGGCAGGGAGACCAAGCTTCCTAAGCCTAGTAGGAGTCACGTGAAGGGACTTGGCCCGAGTTCGAGTGTAAGGCTCGGCAGACTGTTCGACCTTACCTCGGCAGGGAGACCAAGCTTCCTAACCCTTGTAGGAGAGTCAGGCGAGGGAACTTGGTCGGAGTTCGAGTGTAAAGCTCGGCAGGACGTTCGACCTTACCTCGGCAGGGAGACCAAGCTTCCAAAGTCTAGTAGGACAGTCAGGGGAGGGGACTTGGCCGCAGTTTTAGTGTAAATCATGGCAGGACGTTCCACCTTACCTCGACAGGGAGAACAAGCTTCCTAAGCCTAGTAGGAGAGTCAGGCGAAGGGACTCGGCCGGAGCTCATGTGTAAGGCTCGGCCAGGCGTTCGACCTTACCTCGGCAGGGAGACAAAGCTTCTTAAGCCTACTAGGAGTCACGCAAAGGGACTTGGGCCGAGTTCGAGTGTAAGGCTCGGCAGAACGTTCGACCTTACCTCGGCAGGGAGACCAAACTTCCTAAGCCTAGTAGGAGAGTCAGGCGAAGGAACTTGGCCGGGATTCGAGTGTAAGGCTCGGCAGGACCTTCGGCCTTACCTCGGCAGGGAGACCAAGTTTCTTAAGCCTAGTAGGAGAGACAGCCGAAGGAACTTGGCCGGGGTTCGAGTGTAAGGCTCGGCAGGACGTTCGACCTTACCTCGGCAGGGAGACCAAGCTTCCTAAGCCTAGTAGGAGAGTCAGGCAAGGGGAATTGGCCGGAGCTCATGTTTAAGGCTCGGCAGGTCGTTCGACCTTACCTCGGCAGGGAGACCAAGCTTCCTAAGCCGAGTAGGAGTCAGGCGAAGGGACTTGGCTGGGGTTCAAGTGTAAGGCTCGGCAGGACGTTCGGCCTTACCTCGGCAGGGAGACCAAGCTTCCTAACCCTTGTAGGAGAGTCAGGCGAGGGAGCTTGGTCGGAGTTCGAGTGTAACGCTCGGCAGGACGTTCGACCTTACCTCGGCAGGGAGACCAAGCTTCCAAAGTCTAGTAGGACAGTCAGGGGAGGGGACTTGGCCGCAGTTTTAGTGTAAATCATGGCAGGACGTTCCACCTTACCTCGACAGGGAGAACAAGCTTCCTAAGCCTAGTAGGAGTCTGGCGAGGGGACTTGGCCGAAGTTTGAGTGTAAAGCTCGGCAGGACGTTTGACCTTACCTCGGCGGGGAGACCAAGCTTCCTAAGCCTAATAGGAGTATCAGGCAAAAGAACTTGGCCGGAGCTCATGTGGAAGGCTCGGCCGGACGTTCGACCTTACCTCAGCAGGGAGACCAAGCTTCCTAAGCCGAGTAGGAGTCACGCAAAGGGACTTGGCCCGAGTTCGAGTGTAAGGCTCGGCAGAACGTTCGACCTTACCTCGGCAGGGAGACTGAGCTTCATACGCCTAGCAGGAGAGTCAGGCGAGGGGACTTGTCCAGGGTCCGAGTGTAAGGCTCGGCAGGACATACGAACTTACCTCGGCAGGGAGACCAAGCTTCCTAAGCCTAGTAGGATAGTCAGGCGAGGGGACTTCGTCGGAGGTCGAGTGTAAAGCTCGGCAGGACGTTCGACCTTACCTCGGCAGGGAGACCAAGCTTCCTAAGCCTAATAGGATAGTCAGGCGAGGGGACTTGGCCAGAGTTCGAGTGTAAGTATTGGCAAGATGTTTGACCTCACCTCGGCAGGGATACCAAGCTTCCTAAGCCGTGTAGGAGTCAGGCGAAGGGACTTGGCCGGGTTTCGAGTGTAAGGCTCGGCAGGACGTTCGGCCTTACCTCGGCAGGGAGAACAAGCTTCCTATGCCTAGTAGGAGTCACGTGAAGGGACTTGGCCCGAGTTTGAGTGTAAGGCTCGGCAGACTGTTCAACCTTACCTCGGAAGGGAGACCAAGCTTCCTAAGCCGAGTAGGAGTCAGGCGAGGGGACTTGGCCGGGGTTCGAGTGTAAGGCTCGGCAGGACGTTTGACCTTACCTCGGCAGGGAGACCAAGCTTCCTAAGCCTAGTAGGAGAGTCAGGCGAAGGGACTCGGCCGGAGCTCATGTGTAAGGCTCGGCCAGACGTTCGACCTTACCTCGGCATGGAGACCAAGCTTCTTAAGCCTACTAGGAGTCACGCGAAGGGACTTGGGCCGAGTTCGAGTGTAAGGCTCGGCAGAACGTTCGACCTTACCTCGGCAGGGAGACCAAACTTCCTAAGCCTAGTAGGAGAGTCAGGCGAAGGAACTTGGCCGGGGTTCGAGTGTAAGGCTCGGCAGGACCTTCGGCCTTACCTCGGCAGGGAGACCAAGTTTCTTAAGCCTAGTAGGAGAGACAGGCGAAGGAACTTGGCCGGGGTTCGAGTGTAAGGCTCGGCAGGACGTTCGACCTTACCTCGGCAGGGAGACCAAGCTTCCTAAGCCTAGTAGGAGAGTCAGGCAAGGGGAATTGGCCGGAGCTCATGTTTAAGGCTCGGCAGGTCGTTCGACCTTACCTCGGCAGGGAGACCAAGCTTCCTAAGCCGAGTAGGAGTCACGCGAAGGGACTTGGCCCGAGTTCGAGTGTAAGGCTCGGCAGAACGTTCGACCTTACCTCGGCAGGGAGACTGAGCTTCCTAAGCCTAGCAGGAGAGTCAGGCGAGGGGACTTGTCCAAGGTCCGAGTGTAAGGCTCGGCAGGACATACGAACTTACCTCGGCAGGGAGACCAAGCTTCCTAAGCCTAGGAGTAGTCACGTGAAGGGACTTGGCCCGAGTTCGAGTGTAAGGCTCGGCAGGACGTTCGGCCTTACCTCGGCAGGGAGACCAAGCTTCCTAAGCCTAGTAGGAGAGTCAGGCGAAGGGACTTGGCCAGAGTTCGAGTGTAAGGCTCGGCAGGACGTTTGACCTTACCTCGGCAGGGAGACCAAGCTTCCTAAGCCTAGTAGGAGTATCAGGCAAAAGAACTTGGCCGGAGCTCATGTGTAAGGCTCGGCCGGACGTTCGACCTTACCTCAGCAGGGAGACCAAGTTTCTTAAGCCTAGTAGGAGAGTCAGGCGAAGGAACTTGGCCGGGGTTCGAGTGTAAGGCTCGGCAGGACGTTCGGCCTTACCTCGGCAGGGAGACCAAGCTTCCTAAGCCTAGTAGGAGAGTCAGGCAAGGGGAATTGGCCGGAGCTCATGTTTAAGGCTCGGCAGGTCATTCGACCTTACCTCGGCAGGGAGACCAAGCTTCCTAAGCCGAGTAGGAGTCAGGCGAAGGGACTTGGCTGGGGTTCAAGTGTAAGGCTCGGCAGGACGTTCGGCCTTACCTCGGCAGGGAGACCAAGCTTCCTAACCCTTGTAGGAGAGTCAGGCGAGGGAGCTTGGTCGGAGTTCGAGTGTAAAGCTCGGCAGGACGTTCGACCTTACCTCGGCAGGGAGACCAAGCTTCCAAAGTCTAGTAGGACAGTCAGGGGAGGGGACTTGGCCGCAGTTTTAGTGTAAATCATGGCAGGACGTTCCACCTTACCTCGACAGGGAGAACAAGCTTCCTAAGCCTAGTAGGAGTCTGGCGAGGGGACTTGGCCGAAGTTTGAGTGTAAAGCTCGGCAGGACGTTTGACCTTACCTCGGCAGGGAGACCAAGCTTCCTAAGCCTAGTAGGAGTATCAGGCAAAAGAACTTGGCCGGAGCTCATGTGTAAGGCTCGGCCGGACGTTCGACCTTACCTCAGCAGGGAGACCAAGTTTCTTAAGCCTAGTAGGAGAGTCAGGCGAAGGAACTTGGCCGGGGTTCGAGTGTAAGGCTCGGCAGGACGTTCGACCTTACCTCGGCAGGGAGACCAAGCTTCCTAAGCCTAGTAGGAGTATCAGGCAAAAGAACTTGGCCGGAGCTCATGTGTAAGGCTCGGCCGGACGTTCGACCTTACCTCAGCAGGGAGACCAAGTTTCTTAAGCCTAGTAGGAGAGTCAGGCGAAGGAACTTGGCCGGGGTTCGAGTGTAAGGCTCGGCAGGACGTTCGACCTTACCTCGGCAGGGAGACCAAGCTTCCTAAGCCTAGTAGGAGAGTCAGGCAAGGGGAATTGGCCGGAGCTCATGTTTAAGGCTCGGCAGGTCATTCGACCTTACCTCGGCAGGGAGACAAAGCTTCCTAAGCCGAGTAGGAGTCAGGCGAAGGGACTTGGCTGGGGTTCAAGTGTAAGGCTCGGCAGGACGTTCGGCCTTACCTCGGCAGGGAGACCAAGCTTCCTAAGCCTAGTAGGAGTCACGCGAAGGGACTTGGCCCGAGTTCGAGTGTAAGGCTCGGCAGACTGTTCGACCTTACCTCGGCTAGGAGACCAAGCTTCCTAACCCTTGTAGGAGAGTCAGGCGAGGGAACTTGGTCGGAGTTCGAGTGTAAAGCTCGGCAGGACGTTCGACCTTACCTCGGCAGGGAGACCAAGCTTCCAAAGTCTAGTAGGACAGTCAGGGGAGGGGACTTGGCCGCAGTTTTAGTGTAAATCATGGCAGGACGTTCCACCTTACCTCGGCAGGGAGACCAAGCTTCCTAAGCCTAGTAGGAGTCACGCGAAGGGACTTGGCCCGAGTTCGAGTGTAAGGCTCAGCAGACTGTTCGACCTTACCTCAGCAGGGAGACCAAGCTTCCGAAGCCGAGTAGGAGTCAGGCGAAAGGACTTGGCCGAGGTTCGAGTGTAAGGCTCGGCAGGACGTTCGGCCTTACCTCGGCAGGGAGACCAAGCTTCCTAAGCCTAGTAGGAGAGTCAGGCGAAGGGACTTGGCCAGAGTTCGAGTGTAAGGCTCGGCAGGACGTTTGACCTTACCTCGGCAGGGAGACCAAGCTTACTAAGCATAGTAGGATTATCAGGCAAAAGAACTTGGCCGGAGCTCATGTGTAAGGCTCGGCCGGACGTTCGACCTTACCTCGGCAGGGAGACCAAGCTTCCTAAGCCTAGTAGGAGAGTCAGGCGAAGGGACTCGGCCGGAGCTCATGTGTAAGGCTCGGCCAGACATTCGACCTTACCTCGGCATGGAGACCAAGCTTCCTAAGCCTAGTAGGATAGTCAGGCGAGGGGACTTCGTCGGAGGTCGAGTGTAAAGCTCGGCAGGACGTTCGACCTTACCTCGGCAGGGAGACCAAGCTTCCTAAGCCTAGTAGGAGAGTCAGGCAAGGGGAATTGGCCGGAGCTCATGTTTAAGGCTCGGCAGGTCATTCGACCTTACCTCGGCAGGGAGACAAAGCTTCCTAAGCCGAGTAGGAGTCAGGCGAATGGACTTGGCTGGGGTTCAAGTGTAAGGCTCGGCAGGACGTTCGGCCTTACCTCGGCAGGGAGACCAAGCTTCCTAAGCCTAGTAGGAGAGTCAGGCGAAGGGACTTGGCCAGAGTTCGAGTGTAAGGCTCGGCAGGACGTTTGACCTTACCTCGGCAGGGAGACCAAGCTTACTAAGCATAGTAGGATTATCAGGCAAAAGAACTTGGCCGGAGCTCATGTGTAAGGCTCGGCCGGACGTTCGACCTTACCTCGGCAGGGAGACCAAGCTTCCTAAGCCTAGTAGGAGAGTCAGGCGAAGGGACTCGGCCGGAGCTCATGTGTAAGGCTCGGCCAGACATTCGACCTTACCTCGGCATGGAGACCAAGCTTCCTAAGCCTAGTAGGATAGTCAGGCGAGGGGACTTCGTCGGAGGTCGAGTGTAAAGCTCGGCAGGACGTTCGGCCTTACCTCGGCAGGGAGACCAAGCTTCCTAAGCCTAGTAGGAGAGTCAGGCGAAGGGACTTGGCCAGAGTTCGAGTGTAAGGCTCGGCAGGACGTTTGACCTTACCTCGGCAGGGAGACCAAGCTTACTAAGCATAGTAGGATTATCAGGCAAAAGAACTTGGCCGGAGCTCATGTGTAAGGCTCGGCCGGACGTTCGACCTTACCTCGGCAGGGAGACCAAGCTTCCTAAGCCTAGTAGGAGAGTCAGGCGAAGGGACTCGGCCGGAGCTCATGTCTAAGGCTCGGCCAGACATTCGACCTTACCTCGGCATGGAGACCAAGCTTCCTAAGCCTAGTAGGATAGTCAGGCGAGGGGACTTCGTCGGAGGTCGAGTGTAAAGCTCGGCAGGACGTTCGACCTTACCTCGGCAGGGAGACCAAGCTTCCTAAGCCTAATAGGATAGTCAGGCGAGGGGACTTGGCCAGAGTTCGAGTGTAAGTATTGGCAAGATGTTTGACCTCACCTCGGCAGGGATACCAAGCTTCCTAAGCCGTGTAGGAGTCAGGCGAAGGGACTTGGCCGGGTTTCGAGTGTAAGGCTCGGCAGGACGTTCGGCCTTACCTCGGCAGGGAGAACAAGCTTCCTATGCCTAGTAGGAGTCACGTGAAGGGACTTGGCCCGAGTTTGAGTGTAAGGCTCGGCAGACTGTTCAACCTTACCTCGGAAGGGAGACCAAGCTTCCTAAGCCGAGTAGGAGTCAGGTGAGGGGACTTGGCCGGGGTTCGAGTGTAAGGCTCGGCAGGACGTTTGACCTTACCTCGGCAGGGAGACCAAGCTTCCTAAGCCTAGTAGGAGAGTCAGGCGAAGGGACTCGGCCGGAGCTCATGTGTAAGGCTCGGCCAGACGTTCGACCTTACCTCGGCATGGAGACCAAGCTTCTTAAGCCTACTAGGAGTCACGCGAAGGGACTTGGGCCGAGTTCGAGTGTAAGGCTCGGCAGAACGTTCGACCTTACCTCGGCAGGGAGACCAAACTTCCTAAGCCTAGTAGGAGAGTCAGGCGAAGGAACTTGGCCGGGGTTCGAGTGTAAGGCTCGGCAGGACCTTCGGCCTTACCTCGGCAGGGAGACCAAGTTTCTTAAGCCTAGTAGGAGAGACAGGCGAAGGAACTTGGCCGGGGTTCGAGTGTAAGGCTCGGCAGGACGTTCGACCTTACCTCGGCAGGGAGACCAAGCTTCCTAAGCCTAGTAGGAGAGTCAGGCAAGGGGAATTGGCCGGAGCTCATGTTTAAGGCTCGGCAGGTCGTTCGACCTTACCTCGGCAGGGAGACCAAGCTTCCTAAGCCGAGTAGGAGTCACGCGAAGGGACTTGGCCCGAGTTCGAGTGTAAGGCTCGGCAGAACGTTCGACCTTACCTCGGCAGGGAGACTGAGCTTCCTAAGCCTAGCAGGAGAGTCAGGCGAGGGGACTTGTCCAAGGTCCGAGTGTAAGGCTCGGCAGGACATACGAACTTACCTCGGCAGGGAGACCAAGCTTCCTAAGCCTAGGAGTAGTCACGTGAATGGACTTGGCCCGAGTTCGAGTGTAAGGCTCGGCAGGACGTTCGGCCTTACCTCGGCAGGGAGACCAAGCTTCCTAAGCCTAGTAGGAGAGTCAGGCGAAGGGACTTGGCCAGAGTTCGAGTGTAAGGCTCGGCAGGACGTTTGACCTTACCTCGGCAGGGAGACCAAGCTTCCTAAGCCTAGTAGGAGTATCAGGCAAAAGAACTTGGCCGGAGCTCATGTGTAAGGCTCGGCCGGACGTTCGACCTTACCTCAGCAGGGAGACCAAGTTTCTTAAGCCTAGTAGGAGAGTCAGGCGAAGGAACTTGGCCGGGGTTCGAGTGTAAGGCTCGGCAGGACGTTTGACCTTACCTCGGCAGGGAGACCAAGCTTCCTAAGCCTAGTAGGAGAGTCAGGCAAGGGGAATTGGCCGGAGCTCATGTTTAAGGCTCGGCAGGTCATTCGACCTTACCTCGGCAGGGAGACCAAGCTTCCTAAGCCGAGTAGGAGTCAGGCGAAGGGACTTGGCTGGGGTTCAAGTGTAAGGCTCGGCAGGACGTTCGGCCTTACCTCGGCAGGGAGACCAAGCTTCCTAAGCCTAGTAGGAGTCACGCGAAGGGACTTGGCCCGAGTTCGAGTGTAAGGCTCGGCAGACTGTTCGACCTTACCTCGGCAGGGAGACCAGCTTCCTAACCCTTGTAGGAGAGTCAGGCGAGGGAACTTGGTCGGAGTTCGAGTGTAAAGCTCGGCAGGACGTTCGACCTTACCTCGGCAGGGAGACCAAGCTTCCAAAGTCTAGTAGGACAGTCAGGGGAGGGGACTTGGCCGCAGTTTTAGTGTAAATCATGGCAGGACGTTCCACCTTACCTCGACAGGGAGAACAAGCTTCCTAAGCCTAGTAGGAGAGTCAGGCGAAGGGACTCGGCCGGAGCTCATGTGTAAGGCTCGGCCAGACGTTCGACCTTACCTCGGCAGGGAGACAAAGCTTCTTAAGCCTACTAGGAGTCACGCAAAGGGACTTGGGCCGAGTTCGAGTGTAAGGCTCGGCAGAACGTTCGACCTTACCTCGGCAGGGAGACCAAACTTCCTAAGCCTAGTAGGAGAGTCAGGCGAAGGAACTGGGCCGGGGTTCGAGTGTAAGGCTCGGCAGGACCTTCGGCCTTACCTCGGCAGGGAGACCAAGTTTCTTAAGCCTAGTAGGAGAGACAGGCGAAGGAACTTGGCCGGGGTTCGAGTGTAAGGCTCGGCAGGACGTTCGACCTTACCTCGGCAGGGAGACCAAGCTTCCTAAGCCTAGTAGGAGAGTCAGGCAAGGGGAATTGGCCGGAGCTCATGTTTAAGGCTCGGCAGGTCGTTCGACCTTACCTCGGCAGGGAGACCAAGCTTCCTAAGCCGAGTAGGAGTCACGCGAAGGGACTTGGCCCGAGTTCGAGTGTAAGGCTCGGCAGAACGTTCGACCTTACCTCGGCAGGGAGACTGAGCTTCCTAAGCCTAGTCGGAGAGTCAGGCGAAGGAACTTGTCCAGGGTCCGAGTGTAAGGCTCGGCAGGACATACGAACTTACCTCGGCAGGGAGACCAAGCTTCCTAAGCCTAGGAGTAGTCACGTGAAGGGACTTGGCCCGAGTTCGAGTGTAAGGCTCGGCAGGACGTTCGGCCTTACCTCGGCAGGGAGACCAAGCTTCCAAAGTCTAGTAGGACAGTCAGGGGAGGGGACTTGGCCGCAGTTTTAGTGTAAATCATGGCAGGACGTTCCACCTTACCTCGACAGGGAGAACAAGCTTCCTAAGCCTAGTAGGAGAGTCAGGCGAAGGGACTCGGCCGGAGCTCATGTGTAAGGCTCGGCCAGACGTTCGACCTTACCTCGGCAGGGAGACAAAGCTTCTTAAGCCTACTAGGAGTCACGCAAAGGGACTTGGGCCGAGTTAGAGTGTAAGGCTCGGCAGGACATACGAACTTACCTCGGCAGGGAGACCAAGCTTCCTAAGCCTAGGAGTAGTCACGTGAAGGGACTTGGCCCGAGTTCGAGTGTAAGGCTCGGCAGGACGTTCGGCCTTACCTCGGCAGGGAGACCAAGCTTCCTAAGCCTAGTAGGAGAGTCAGGCGAAGGGACTTGGCCAGAGTTCGAGTGTAAGGCTCGGCAGGACGTTTGACCTTACCTCGGCAGGGAGACCAAGCTTCCTAAGCCTAGTAGGAGTATCAGGCAAAAGAACTTGGCCGGAGCTCATGTGTAAGGCTCGGCCGGACGTTCGACCTTACCTCAGCAGGGAGACCAAGTTTCTTAAGCCTAGTAGGAGAGTCAGGCGAAGGAACTTGGCCGGGGTTCGAGTGTAAGGCTCGGCAGGACGTTCGACCTTACCTCGGCAGGGAGACCAAGCTTCCTAAGCCTAGTAGGAGAGTCAGGCAAGGGGAATTGGCCGGAGCTCATGTTTAAGGCTCGGCAGGTCATTCGACCTTACCTCGGCAGGGAGACCAAGCTTCCTAAGCCGAGTAGGAGTCAGGCGAAGGGACTTGGCTGGGGTTCAAGTGTAAGGCTCGGCAGGACGTTCGGCCTTACCTCGGCAGGGAGACCAAGCTTCCTAACCCTTGTAGGAGAGTCAGGCGAGGGAGCTTGGTCGGAGTTCGAGTGTAAAGCTCGGCAGGACGTTCGACCTTACCTCGGCAGGGAGACCAAGCTTCCAAAGTCTAGTAGGACAGTCAGGGGAGGGGACTTGGCCGCAGTTTTAGTGTAAATCATGGCAGGACGTTCCACCTTACCTCGACAGGGAGAACAAGCTTCCTAAGCCTAGTAGGAGTCTGGCGAGGGGACTTGGCCGAAGTTTGAGTGTAAAGCTCGGCAGGACGTTTGACCTTACCTCGGCAGGGAGACCAAGCTTCCTAAGCCTAGTAGGAGTATCAGGCAAAAGAACTTGGCCGGAGCTCATGTGTAAGGCTCGGCCGGACGTTCGACCTTACCTCAGCAGGGAGACCAAGTTTCTTAAGCCTAGTAGGAGAGTCAGGCGAAGGAACTTGGCCGGGGTTCGAGTGTAAGGCTCGGCAGGACGTTCGACCTTACCTCGGCAGGGAGACCAAGCTTCCTAAGCCTAGTAGGAGTATCAGGCAAAAGAACTTGGCCGGAGCTCATGTGTAAGGCTCGGCCGGACGTTCGACCTTACCTCAGCAGGGAGACCAAGTTTCTTAAGCCTAGTAGGAGAGTCAGGCGAAGGAACTTGGCCGGGGTTCGAGTGTAAGGCTCGGCAGGACGTTCGACCTTACCTCGGCAGGGAGACCAAGCTTCCTAAGCCTAGTAGGAGAGTCAGGCAAGGGGAATTGGCCGGAGCTCATGTTTAAGGCTCGGCAGGTCATTCGACCTTACCTCGGCAGGGAGACAAAGCTTCCTAAGCCGAGTAGGAGTCAGGCGAAGGGACTTGGCTGGGGTTCAAGTGTAAGGCTCGGCAGGACGTTCGGCCTTACCTCGGCAGGGAGACCAAGCTTCCTAAGCCTAGTAGGAGTCACGCGAAGGGACTTGGCCCGAGTTCGAGTGTAAGGCTCGGCAGACTGTTCGACCTTACCTCGGCTAGGAGACCAAGCTTCCTAACCCTTGTAGGAGAGTCAGGCGAGGGAACTTGGTCGGAGTTCGAGTGTAAAGCTCGGCAGGACGTTCGACCTTACCTCGGCAGGGAGACCAAGCTTCCAAAGTCTAGTAGGACAGTCAGGGGAGGGGACTTGGCCGCAGTTTTAGTGTAAATCATGGCAGGACGTTCCACCTTACCTCGGCAGGGAGACCAAGCTTCCTAAGCCTAGTAGGAGTCACGCGAAGGGACTTGGCCCGAGTTCGAGTGTAAGGCTCAGCAGACTGTTCGACCTTACCTCAGCAGGGAGACCAAGCTTCCGAAGCCGAGTAGGAGTCAGGCGAAAGGACTTGGCCGAGGTTCGAGTGTAAGGCTCGGCAGGACGTTCGGCCTTACCTCGGCAGGGAGACCAAGCTTCCTAAGCCTAGTAGGAGAGTCAGGCGAAGGGACTTGGCCAGAGTTCGAGTGTAAGGCTCGGCAGGACGTTTGACCTTACCTCGGCAGGGAGACCAAGCTTACTAAGCATAGTAGGATTATCAGGCAAAAGAACTTGGCCGGAGCTCATGTGTAAGGCTCGGCCGGACGTTCGACCTTACCTCGGCAGGGAGACCAAGCTTCCTAAGCCTAGTAGGAGAGTCAGGCGAAGGGACTCGGCCGGAGCTCATGTGTAAGGCTCGGCCAGACGTTCGACCTTACCTCGGCATGGAGACCAAGCTTCCTAAGCCTAGTAGGATAGTCAGGCGAGGGGACTTCGTCGGAGGTCGAGTGTAAAGCTCGGCAGGACGTTCGACCTTACCTCGGCAGGGAGACCAAGCTTCCTAAGCCTAATAGGATAGTCAGGCGAGGGGACTTGGCCAGAGTTCGAGTGTAAGTATTGGCAAGATGTTTGACCTCACCTCGGCAGGGATACCAAGCTTCCTAAGCCGTGTAGGAGTCAGGCGAAGGGACTTGGCCGGGTTTCGAGTGTAAGGCTCGGCAGGACGTTCGGCCTTACCTCGGCAGGGAGAACAAGCTTCCTATGCCTAGTAGGAGTCACGTGAAGGGACTTGGCCCGAGTTTGAGTGTAAGGCTCGGCAGACTGTTCAACCTTACCTCGGAAGGGAGACCAAGCTTCCTAAGCCGAGTAGGAGTCAGGTGAGGGGACTTGGCCGGGGTTCGAGTGTAAGGCTCGGCAGGACGTTTGACCTTACCTCGGCAGGGAGACCAAGCTTCCTAAGCCTAGTAGGAGAGTCAGGCGAAGGGACTCGGCCGGAGCTCATGTGTAAGGCTCGGCCAGACGTTCGACCTTACCTCGGCATGGAGACCAAGCTTCTTAAGCCTACTAGGAGTCACGCGAAGGGACTTGGGCCGAGTTCGAGTGTAAGGCTCGGCAGAACGTTCGACCTTACCTCGGCAGGGAGACCAAACTTCCTAAGCCTAGTAGGAGAGTCAGGCGAAGGAACTTGGCCGGGGTTCGAGTGTAAGGCTCGGCAGGACCTTCGGCCTTACCTCGGCAGGGAGACCAAGTTTCTTAAGCCTAGTAGGAGAGACAGGCGAAGGAACTTGGCCGGGGTTCGAGTGTAAGGCTCGGCAGGACGTTCGACCTTACCTCGGCAGGGAGACCAAGCTTCCTAAGCCTAGTAGGAGAGTCAGGCAAGGGGAATTGGCCGGAGTTCATGTTTAAGGCTCGGCAGGTCGTTCGACCTTACCTCGGCAGGGAGACCAAGCTTCCTAAGCCGAGTAGGAGTCACGCGAAGGGACTTGGCCCGAGTTCGAGTGTAAGGCTCGGCAGAACGTTCGACCTTACCTCGGCAGGGAGACTGAGCTTCCTAAGCCTAGCAGGAGAGTCAGGCGAGGGGACTTGTCCAAGGTCCGAGTGTAAGGCTCGGCAGGACATACGAACTTACCTCGGCAGGGAGACCAAGCTTCCTAAGCCTAGGAGTAGTCACGTGAAGGGACTTGGCCCGAGTTCGAGTGTAAGGCTCGGCAGGACGTTCGGCCTTACCTCGGCAGGGAGACCAAGCTTTCTAAGCCTAGTAGGAGAGTCAGGCGAAGGGACTTGGCCAGAGTTCGAGTGTAAGGCTCGGCCGGACATTCGACCTTACCTCAGCAGGGAGACCAAGTTTCTTAAGCCTAGTAGGAGAGTCAGGCGAAGGAACTTGGCCGGGGTTCGAGTGTAAGGCTCGGCAGGACGTTCGGCCTTACCTCGGCAGGGAGACCAAGCTTCCTAAGCCTAGTAGGAGAGTCAGGCAAGGGGAATTGGCCGGAGCTCATGTTTAAGGCTCGGCAGGTCATTCGACCTTACCTCGGCAGGGAGACCAAGCTTCCTAAGCCGAGTAGGAGTCAGGCGAAGGGACTTGGCTGGGGTTCAAGTGTAAGGCTCGGCAGGACGTTCGGCCTTACCTCGGCAGGGAGACCAAGCTTCCTAAGCCTAGTAGGAGTCACGCGAAGGGACTTGGCCCGAGTTCGAGTGTAAGGCTCGGCAGACTGTTCGACCTTACTTCGGCAGGGAGACCAAGCTTCCTAACCCTTGTAGGAGAGTCAGGCGAGGGAACTTGGTCGGAGTTCGAGTGTAAAGCTCGGCAGGACGTTCGACCTTACCTCGGCAGGGAGACCAAGCTTCCAAAGTCTAGTAGGACAGTCAGGGGAGGGGACTTGGCCGCAGTTTTAGTGTAAATCATGGCAGGACGTTCCATCTTACCTCGACAGGGAGAACAAGCTTCCTAAGCCTAGTAGGAGAGTCAGGCGAAGGGACTCGGCCGGAGCTCATGTGTAAGGCTCGGCCAGGCGTTCGACCTTACCTCGGCAGGGAGACAAAGCTTCTTAAGCCTACTAGGAGTCACGCAAAGGGACTTGGGCCGAGTTCGAGTGTAAGGCTCGGCAGAACGTTCGACCTTACCTCGGCAGGGAGACCAAACTTCCTAAGCCTAGTAGGAGAGTCAGGCGAAGGAACTTGGCCGGGGTTCGAGTGTAAGGCTCGGCAGGACCTTCGGCCTTACCTCGGCAGGGAGACCAAGTTTCTTAAGCCTAGTAGGAGAGACAGGCGAAGGAACTTGGCCGGGGTTCGAGTGTAAGGCTCGGCAGGACGTTCGACCTTACCTCGGCAGGGAGACCAAGCTTCCTAAGCCTAGTAGGAGAGTCAGGCAAGGGGAATTGGCCGGAGCTCATGTTTAAGGCTCGGCAGGTCGTTCGACCTTACCTCGGCAGGGAGACCAAGCTTCCTAAGCCGAGTAGGAGTCAGGCGAAGGGACTTGGCTGGGGTTCAAGTGTAAGGCTCGGCAGGACGTTCGGCCTTACCTCGGCAGGGAGACCAAGCTTCCTAACCCTTGTAGGAGAGTCAGGCGAGGGAGCTTGGTCGGAGTTCGAGTGTAAAGCTCGGCAGGACGTTCGACCTTACCTCGGCAGGGAGACCAAGCTTCCAAAGTCTAGTAGGACAGTCAGGGGAGGGGACTTGGCCGCAGTTTTAGTGTAAATCATGGCAGGACGTTCCACCTTACCTCGACAGGGAGAACAAGCTTCCTAAGCCTAGTAGGAGTCTGGCGAGGGGACTTGGCCGAAGTTTGAGTGTAAAGCTCGGCAGGACGTTTGACCTTACCTCGGCGGGGAGACCAAGCTTCCTAAGCCTAATAGGAGTATCAGGCAAAAGAACTTGGCCGGAGCTCATGTGGAAGGCTCGGCCGGACGTTCGACCTTACCTCAGCAGGGAGACCAAGCTTCCTAAGCCGAGTAGGAGTCACGCAAAGGGACTTGGCCCGAGTTCGAGTGTAAGGCTCGGCAGAACGTTCGACCTTACCTCGGCAGGGAGACTGAGCTTCATACGCCTAGCAGGAGAGTCAGGCGAGGGGACTTGTCCAGGGTCCGAGTGTAAGGCTCGGCAGGACATACGAACTTACCTCGGCAGGGAGACCAAGCTTCCTAAGCCTAGTAGGATAGTCAGGCGAGGGGACTTCGTCGGAGGTCGAGTGTAAAGCTCGGCAGGACGTTCGACCTTACCTCGGCAGGGAGACCAAGCTTCCTAAGCCTAATAGGATAGTCAGGCGAGGGGACTTGGCCAGAGTTCGAGTGTAAGTATTGGCAAGATGTTTGACCTCACCTCGGCAGGGATACCAAGCTTCCTAAGCCGTGTAGGAGTCAGGCGAAGGGACTTGGCCGGGTTTCGAGTGTAAGGCTCGGCAGGACGTTCGGCCTTACCTCGGCAGGGAGAACAAGCTTCCTATGCCTAGTAGGAGTCACGTGAAGGGACTTGGCCCGAGTTTGAGTGTAAGGCTCGGCAGACTGTTCAACCTTACCTCGGAAGGGAGACCAAGCTTCCTAAGCCGAGTAGGAGTCAGGCGAGGGGACTTGGCCGGGGTTCGAGTGTAAGGCTCGGCAGGACGTTTGACCTTACCTCGGCAGGGAGACCAAGCTTCCTAAGCCTAGTAGGAGAGTCAGGCGAAGGGACTCGGCCGGAGCTCATGTGTAAGGCTCGGCCAGACGTTCGACCTTACCTCGGCATGGAGACCAAGCTTCTTAAGCCTACTAGGAGTCACGCGAAGGGACTTGGGCCGAGTTCGAGTGTAAGGCTCGGCAGAACGTTCGACCTTACCTCGGCAGGGAGACCAAACTTCCTAAGCCTAGTAGGAGAGTCAGGCGAAGGAACTTGGCCGGGGTTCGAGTGTAAGGCTCGGCAGGACCTTCGGCCTTACCTCGGCAGGGAGACCAAGTTTCTTAAGCCTAGTAGGAGAGACAGGCGAAGGAACTTGGCCGGGGTTCGAGTGTAAGGCTCGGCAGGACGTTCGACCTTACCTCGGCAGGGAGACCAAGCTTCCTAAGCCTAGTAGGAGAGTCAGGCAAGGGGAATTGGCCGGAGTTCATGTTTAAGGCTCGGCAGGTCGTTCGACCTTACCTCGGCAGGGAGACCAAGCTTCCTAAGCCGAGTAGGAGTCACGCGAAGGGACTTGGCCCGAGTTCGAGTGTAAGGCTCGGCAGAACGTTCGACCTTACCTCGGCAGGGAGACTGAGCTTCCTAAGCCTAGCAGGAGAGTCAGGCGAGGGGACTTGTCCAAGGTCCGAGTGTAAGGCTCGGCAGGACATACGAACTTACCTCGGCAGGGAGACCAAGCTTCCTAAGCCTAGGAGTAGTCACGTGAATGGACTTGGCCCGAGTTCGAGTGTAAGGCTCGGCAGGACGTTCGGCCTTACCTCGGCAGGGAGACCAAGCTTCCTAAGCCTAGTAGGAGAGTCAGGCGAAGGGACTTGGCCAGAGTTCGAGTGTAAGGCTCGGCAGGACGTTTGACCTTACCTCGGCAGGGAGACCAAGCTTCCTAAGCCTAGTAGGAGTATCAGGCAAAAGAACTTGACCGGAGCTCATGTGTAAGGCTCGGCCGGACGTTCGACCTTACCTCAGCAGGGAGACCAAGTTTCTTAAGCCTAGTAGGAGAGTCAGGCGAAGGAACTTGGCCGGGGTTCGAGTGTAAGGCTCGGCAGGACGTTCGACCTTACCTCGGCAGGGAGACCAAGCTTCCTAAGCCTAGTAGGAGAGTCAGGCAAGGGGAATTGGCCGGAGCTCATGTTTAAGGCTCGGCAGGTCATTCGACCTTACCTCGGCAGGGAGACCAAGCTTCCTAAGCCGAGTAGGAGTCAGGCGAAGGGACTTGGCTGGGGTTCAAGTGTAAGGCTCGGCAGGACGTTCGGCCTTACCTCGGCAGGGAGACCAAGCTTCCTAAGCCTAGTAGGAGTCACGCGAAGGGACTTGGCCCGAGTTCGAGTGTAAGGCTCGGCAGACTGTTCGACCTTACCTCGGCAGGGAGACCAAGCTTCCTAACCCTTGTAGGAGAGTCAGGCGAGGGAACTTGGTCGGAGTTCGAGTGTAAAGCTCGGCAGGACGTTCGGCCTTACCTCGGCAGGGAGACCAAGCTTCCAAAGTCTAGTAGGACAGTCAGGGGAGGGGACTTGGCCGCAGTTTTAGTGTAAATCATGGCAGGACGTTCCACCTTACCTCGACAGGGAGAACAAGCTTCCTAAGCCTAGTAGGAGAGTCAGGCGAAGGGACTCGGCCGGAGCTCATGTGTAAGGCTCGGCCAGACGTTCGACCTTACCTCGGCAGGGAGACAAAGCTTCTTAAGCCTACTAGGAGTCACGCAAAGGGACTTGGGCCGAGTTCGAGTGTAAGGCTCGGCAGAACGTTCGACCTTACCTCGGCAGGGAGACCAAACTTCCTAAGCCTAGTAGGAGAGTCAGGCGAAGGAACTGGGCCGGGGTTCGAGTGTAAGGCTCGGCAGGACCTTCGGCCTTACCTCGGCAGGGAGACCAAGTTTCTTAAGCCTAGTAGGAGAGACAGGCGAAGGAACTTGGCCGGGGTTCGAGTGTAAGGCTCGGCAGGACGTTCGACCTTACCTCGGCAGGGAGACCAAGCTTCCTAAGCCTAGTAGGAGAGTCAGGCAAGGGGAATTGGCCGGAGCTCATGTTTAAGGCTCGGCAGGTCGTTCGACCTTACCTCGGCAGGGAGACCAAGCTTCCTAAGCCGAGTAGGAGTCACGCGAAGGGACTTGGCCCGAGTTCGAGTGTAAGGCTCGGCAGAACGTTCGACCTTACCTCGGCAGGGAGACTGAGCTTCCTAAGCCTAGTCGGAGAGTCAGGCGAAGGAACTTGTCCAGGGTCCGAGTGTAAGGCTCGGCAGGACATACGAACTTACCTCGGCAGGGAGACCAAGCTTCCTAAGCCTAGGAGTAGTCACGTGAAGGGACTTGGCCCGAGTTCGAGTGTAAGGCTCGGCAGGACGTTCGGCCTTACCTCGGCAGGGAGACCAAGCTTCCAAAGTCTAGTAGGACAGTCAGGGGAGGGGACTTGGCCGTAGTTTTAGTGTAAATCATGGCAGGACGTTCCACCTTACCTCGACAGGGAGAACAAGCTTCCTAAGCCTAGTAGGAGAGTCAGGCGAAGGGACTCGGCCGGAGCTCATGTGTAAGGCTCGGCCAGACGTTCGACCTTACCTCGGCAGGGAGACAAAGCTTCTTAAGCCTACTAGGAGTCACGCAAAGGGACTTGGGCCGAGTTCGAGTGTAAGGCTCGGCAGGACATACGAACTTACCTCGGCAGGGAGACCAAGCTTCCTAAGCCTAGGAGTAGTCACGTGAAGGGACTTGGCCCGAGTTCGAGTGTAAGGCTCGGCAGGACGTTCGGCCTTACCTCGGCAGGGAGACCAAGCTTCCTAAGCCTAGTAGGAGAGTCAGGCGAAGGGACTTGGCCAGAGTTCGAGTGTAAGGCTCGGCAGGACGTTTGACCTTACCTCGGCAGGGAGACCAAGCTTCCTAAGCCTAGTAGGAGTATCAGGCAAAAGAACTTGGACGGAGCTCATGTGTAAGGCTCGGCCGGACGTTCGACCTTACCTCAGCAGGGAGACCAAGTTTCTTAAGCCTAGTAGGAGAGTCAGGCGAAGGAACTTGGCCGGGGTTCGAGTGTAAGGCTCGGCAGGACGTTCGACCTTACCTCGGCAGGGAGACCAAGCTTCCTAAGCCTAGTAGGAGAGTCAGGCAAGGGGAATTGGCCGGAGCTCATGTTTAAGGCTCGGCAGGTCATTCGACCTTACCTCGGCAGGGAGACCAAGCTTCCTAAGCCGAGTAGGAGTCAGGCGAAGGGACTTGGCTGGGGTTCAAGTGTAAGGCTCGGCAGGACGTTCGGCCTTACCTCGGCAGGGAGACCAAGCTTCCTAAGCCTAGTAGGAGTCACGCGAAGGGACTTGGCCCGAGTTCGAGTGTAAGGCTCGGCAGACTGTTCGACCTTACCTCGGCTAGGAGACCAAGCTTCCTAACCCTTGTAGGAGAGTCAGGCGAGGGAACTTGGTCGGAGTTCGAGTGTAAAGCTCGGCAGGACGTTCGACCTTACCTCGGCAGGGAGACCAAGCTTCCAAAGTCTAGTAGGACAGTCAGGGGAGGGGACTTGGCCGCAGTTTTAGTGTAAATCATGGCAGGACGTTCCACCTTACCTCGGCAGGGAGACCAAGCTTCCTAAGCCTAGTAGGAGTCACGCGAAGGGACTTGGCCCGAGTTCGAGTGTAAGGCTCAGCAGACTGTTCGACCTTACCTCAGCAGGGAGACCAAGCTTCCGAAGCCGAGTAGGAGTCAGGCGAAAGGACTTGGCCGAGGTTCGAGTGTAAGGCTCGGCAGGACGTTCGGCCTTACCTCGGCAGGGAGACCAAGCTTCCTAAGCCTAGTAGGAGAGTCAGGCGAAGGGACTTGGCCAGAGTTCGAGTGTAAGGCTCGGCAGGACGTTTGACCTTACCTCGGCAGGGAGACCAAGCTTACTAAGCATAGTAGGATTATCAGGCAAAAGAACTTGGCCGGAGCTCATGTGTAAGGCTCGGCCGGACGTTCGACCTTACCTCGGCAGGGAGACCAAGCTTCCTAAGCCTAGTAGGAGAGTCAGGCAAGGGGACTTGGCCAGAGATCATGTGTAAGGCTCGGCAGGACGTTCGACCTTACCTCGGCAGGGAGACCAAGCTTCCTAAGCATAATAGGAGTCACGCAAAGGGACTTGGCCCGCGTTCAAGTGTAAGGCTCGGCAGGACGTTCGGCCTTACCTCGGCAGGGAGACCAAGATTCCTAAGCCTAGCAGGAGAGTCAGGCGAAGGAACTTGGCCGGGGTTCGAGTGTAAGGCTCGGCAGGACGTTCGACCTTACCTCGGCAGGGAGACCAAGCTTCCTAAGCCGAGTAGGAGTCAGGCAAAGGGACTTGGCCGGAGCTCATGTGTAAAGCTCGGCAGGACCTTCGACCTTACCTCAGCAGGGAGACCAAGCTTCCTAAGCCGAGTAGGAGTCAGGCGAAGGGACTTGGCCGGGGTTCGAGTGTAAGGCTCGGCAGGACGTTCGGCCTTACCTCGGCAGGGAGACCAAGCTTCCTAAGCCTAGTAGGAGAGTCAGGCGAAGGAACTTGGCCAGGGTTCGAGTGTAAGGCTCGGCAGGACGTTCGACCTTACCTCGGCAGGGAGACCAAGCTTCCTAAGCCTAGTAGGAGTCTGGCGAGGGGACTTGGCCGAAGTTTGAGTGTAAAGCTCGGCAGGACGTTTGACCTTACCTCGGCAGGGAGACCAAGCTTCCTAAGCCGAGTAGGAGTCACGCGAAGGGACCTGGCCCGAGTTCGAGTGTAAGGCTCGGCAGAACGTTCGACCTTACCTCGGCAGGGAGACTGAGCTTCCTAAGCCTAGCAGGAGAGTCAGGCGAGGGGACTTGTCCAGGGTCCGAGTGTAAGGCTCGGCAGGACATAGGAACTTACCTCGGCAGGGAGACCAAGCTTCCTAAGCCTAGTAGGATAGTCAGGCGAGGGGACTTCGTCGGAGGTCGAGTGTAAAGCTCGGCAGGACGTTCGACCTTACCTCGGCAGGGAGACCAAGCTTCCTAAGCCTAATAGGATAGTCAGGCGAGGGGACTTGGCCAGAGTTCGAGTGTAAGTATTGGCAAGATGTTTGACCTCACCTCGGCAGGGATACCAAGCTTCCTAAGCCGTGTAGGAGTCAGGCGAAGGGACTTGGCCGGGTTTCGAGTGTAAGGCTCGGCAGGACGTTCGGCCTTACCTCGGCAGGGAGAACAAGCTTCCTATGCCTAGTAGGAGTCACGTGAAGGGACTTGGCCCGAGTTTGAGTGTAAGGCTCGGCAGACTGTTCAACCTTACCTCGGCAGGGAGACCAAGCTTCCTAAGCCGAGTAGGAGTCAGGCGAGGGGACTTGGCCGGGGTTCGAGTGTAAGGCTCGGCAGGACGTTTGACCTTACCTCGGCAGGGAGACCAAGCTTCCTAAGCCTAGTAGGAGAGTCAGGCGAAGGGACTCGGCCGGAGCTCATATGTAAGGCTCGGCCAGACGTTCGACCATACCTCGGCAGGGAGACCAAGCTTCTTAAGCCTACTAGGAGTCACGCGAAGGGACTTGGGCCGAGTTCGAGTGTAAGGCTCGGCAGAACGTTCGACCTTACCTCGGCAGGGAGACCAAACTTCCTAAGCCTAGTAGGAGAGTCAGGCGAGGGGACTTGGACGGAGTTCGAATGTAAGGCTCGGCAAAATGTTCGACCTTACCTCGGCAGGGAGACCAAGCTTCCTAAGCCTAGTAGGAGAGACAGGCGAAGGAACTTGGCCGGGGTTCGAGTGTAAGGCTCGGCAGGACGTTCGACCTTACCTCGGCAGGGAGACCAAGCTTCCTAAGCCTAGTAGGAGAGTCAGGCAAGGGGAATTGGCCGGAGCTCATGTTTAAGGCTCGGCAGGTCTTTCGACCTTACCTCGGCAGGGAGACCAAGCTTCCTAAGCCGAGTAGGAGTCACGCGAAGGGACTTGGCCCGAGTTCGAGTGTAAGGCTCGGCAGAACGTTCGACCTTACCTCGGCAGGGAGACTGAGCTTCCTAAGCCTAGCAGGAGAGTCAGGCGAGGGGACTTGTCCAGGGTCCGAGTGTAAGGCTCGGCAGGACATACGAACTTACCTCGGCAGGGAGACCAAGCTTCCTAAGCCTAGTAGGATAGTCAGGCGAGGGGACTTCGTCGGAGGTCGAGTGTAAAGCTCGGCAGGACGTTCGACCTTACCTCGGCAGGGAGACCAAGCTTCCTAAGCCTAATAGGATAGTCAGGCGAGGGGACTTGGCCAGAGTTCAAGTGTAAGTATTGGCAAGATGTTTGACCTCACCTCGGCAGGGATACCAAGCTTCCTAAGCCGTGTAGGAGTCAGGCGAAGGGACTTGGCCGGGTTTCGAGTGTAAGGCTCGGCAGGACGTTCGGCCTTACCTCGGCAGGGAGAACAAGCTTCCTATGCCTAGTAGGAGTCACGTGAAGGGACTTGGCCCGAGTTTGAGTGTAAGGCTCGGCAGACTGTTCAACCTTACCTCGGAAGGGAGACCAAGCTTCCTAAGCCGAGTAGGAGTCAGGCGAGGGGACTTGGCCGGGGTTCGAGTGTAAGGCTCGGCAGGACGTTTGACCTTACCTCGGCAGGGAGACCAAGCTTCCTAAGCCTAGTAGGAGAGTCAGGCGAAGGGACTCGGCCGGAGCTCATGTGTAAGGCTCGGCCAGACGTTCGACCTTACCTCGGCAGGGAGACCAAGCTTCTTAAGCCTACTAGGAGTCACGCGAAGGGACTTGGGCCGAGTTCGAGTGTAAGGCTCGGCAGAACGTTCGACCTTACCTCGGCAGGGAGACCAAACTTCCTAAGCCTAGTAGGAGAGTCAGGCGAGGAGACTTGGACGGAGTTCGAATGTAAGGCTCGGCAAAATGTTCGACCTTACCTCGGCAGGTAGACCAAGCTTCCTAAGCCTAGTAGGAGAGTCAGGCGAAGGAACTTGGCCGGGGTTCGAGTGTAAGGCTCGGCAGGACCTTCGGCCTTACCTCGGCAGGGAGACCAAGTTTCCTAAGCCTAGTAGGAGAGACAGGCGAAGGAACTTGGCCGGGGTTCGAGTGTAAGGCTCGGCAGGACGTTCGACCTTACCTCGGCAGGGAGACCAAGCTTCCTAAGCCTAGTAGGAGAGTCAGGCAAGGGGAATTGGCCGGAGCTCATGTTTAAGGCTCGGCAGGTCGTTCGACCTTACCTCGGCAGGGAGACCAAGCTTCCTAAGCCGAGTAGGAGTCACGCGAAGGGACTTGGCCCGAGTTCGAGTGTAAGGCTCGGCAGAACGTTCGACCTTACCTCGGCAGGGAGACTGAGCTTCCTAAGCCTAGCAGGAGAGTCAGGCGAGGGGACTTGTCCAGGGTCCGAGTGTAAGGCTCGGCAGGACATACGAACTTACCTCGGCAGGGAGACCAAGCTTCCTAAGCCTAGGAGTAGTCACGTGAAGGGACTTGGCCCGAGTTCGAGTGTAAGGCTCGGCAGGACGTTCGGCCTTACCTCGGCAGGGAGACCAAGCTTCCTAAGCCTAGTAGGAGAGTCAGGCGAAGGGACTTGGCCAGAGTTCGAGTGTAAGGCTCGGCAGGACGTTTGACCTTACCTCGGCAGGGAGACCAAGCTTCCTAAGCCTAGTAGGAGTATCAGGCAAAAGAACTTGGCCGGAGCTCATGTGTAAGGCTCGGCCGGACGTTCGACCTTACCTCAGCAGGGAGACCAAGTTTCTTAAGCCTAGTAGGAGAGTCAGGCGAAGGAACTTGGCCGGGGTTCGAGTGTAAGGCTCGGCAGGACGTTCGACCTTACCTCGGCAGGGAGACCAAGCTTCCTAAGCCTAGTAGGAGAGTCAGGCAAGGGGAATTGGCCGGAGCTCATGTTTAAGGCTCGGCAGGTCATTCGACCTTACCTCGGCAGGGAGACCAAGCTTCCTAAGCCGAGTAGGAGTCAGGCGAAGGGACTTGGCTGGGGTTCAAGTGTAAGGCTCGGCAGGACGTTCGGCCTTACCTCGGCAGGGAGACCAAGCTTCCTAAGCCTAGTAGGAGTCACGCGAAGGGACTTGGCCCGAGTTCGAGTGTAAGGCTCGGCAGACTGTTCGACCTTACCTCGGCAGGGAGACCAAGCTTCCTAACCCTTGTAGGAGAGTCAGGCGAGGGAACTTGGTCGGAGTTCGAGTGTAAAGCTCGGCAGGACGTTCGACCTTACCTCGGCAGGGAGACCAAGCTTCCAAAGTCTAGTAGGACAGTCAGGGGAGGGGACTTGGCCGCAGTTTTAGTGTAAATCATGGCAGGACGTTCCACCTTACCTCGACAGGGAGAACAAGCTTCCTAACCCTTGTAGGAGAGTCAGGCGAAGGAACTTGGCCCGAGTTCGAGTGTAAGGCTCGGCAGGACGTTCGACCTTACCTCGGCAGGGAGACTGAGCTTCCTAAGCCTAGCAGGAGAGTCAGGCGAGGGGACTTGTCCAGGGTCCGAGTGTAAGGCTCGGCAGGACATACGAACTTACCTCGGCAGGGAGACCAAGCTTCCTAAGCCTAGTAGGATAGTCAGGCGAGGGGACTTCGTCGGAGGTCGAGTGTAAAGCTCGGCAGGACGTTCGACCTTACCTCGGCAGGGAGACCAAGCTTCCTAAGCCTAATAGGATAGTCAGGCGAGGGGACTTGGCCAGAGTTCGAGTGTAAGTATTGGCAAGATGTTTGACCTCACCTCGGCAGGGATACCAAGCTTCCTAAGCCGTGTAGGAGTCAGGCGAAGGGACTTGGCCGGGTTTCGAGTGTAAGGCTCGGCAGACTGTTCAACCTTACCTCGGAAGGGAGACCAAGCTTCCTAAGCCGAGTAGGAGTCAGGCGAGGGGACTTGGCCGGGGTTCGAGTGTAAGGCTCGGCAGGACGTTTGACCTTACCTCGGCAGGGAGACCAAGCTTCCTAAGCCTAGTAGGAGAGTCAGGCGAAGGGACTCGGCCGGAGCTCATGTGTAAGGCTCGGCCAGACGTTCGACCTTACCTCGGCAGGGAGACCAAGCTTCTTAAGCCTACTAGGAGTCACGCGAAGGGACTTGGGCCGAGTTCGAGTGTAAGGCTCGGCAGAACGTTCGACCTTACCTCGGCAGGGAGACCAAACTTCCTAAGCCTAGTAGGAGAGTCAGGCGAAGGAACTTGGCCGGGGTTCGAGTGTAAGGCTCGGCAGGACCTTCGGCCTTACCTCGGCAGGGAGACCAAGTTTCTTAAGCCTAGTAGGAGAGACAGGCGAAGGAACTTGGCCGGGGTTCGAGTGTAAGGCTCGGCAGGACGTTCGACCTTACCTCGGCAGGGAGACCAAGCTTCCTAAGCCTAGTAGGAGAGTCAGGCAAGGGGAATTGGCCGGAGCTCATGTTTAAGGCTCGGCAGATCATTCGACCTTACCTCGGCAGGGAGACCAAGCTTCCTAAGCCGAGTAGGAGTCAGGCGAAGGGACTTGGCTGGGGTTCAAGTGTAAGGCTCGGCAGGATGTTCGGCCTTACCTCGGCAGGGCGACCAAGCTTCCTAAGCCTAGTAGGAGTCACGCGAAGGGACTTGGCCCGAGTTCGAGTGTAAGGCTCGGCAGACTGTTCGACCTTACCTCGGCAGGGAGACCAAGCTTCCTAACACTTGTAGGAGAGTCAGGCGAGGGAACTTGGTCGGAGTTCGAGTGTAAAGCTCGGCAGGACGTTCGACCTTACCTCGGCAGGGAGACCAAGCTTCCAAAGTCTAGTAGGACAGTCAGGGGAGGGGACTTGGCCGCAGTTTTAGTGTAAATCATGGCAGGACGTTCCACCTTACCTCGACAGGGAGAACAAGCTTCCTAAGCCTAGTAGGAGTCTGGCGAGGGGACTTGGCCGAAGTTTGAGTGTAAAGCTCGGCAGGACGTTTGACCTTACCTCGGCAGGGAGACCAAGCTTCCTAAGCCTAATAGGAGTATCAGGCAAAAGAACTTGGCCGGAGCTCATGTGGAAGGCTCGGCCGGACGTTCGACCTTACCTCAGCAGGGAGACCAAGCTTCCTAAGCCGAGTAGGAGTCACGCAAAGGGACTTGGCCCGAGTTCGAGTGTAAGGCTCGGCAGAACGTTCGACCTTACCTCGGCAGGGAGACTGAGCTTCCTAAGCCTAGCAGGAGAGTCAGGCGAGGGGACTTTTCCAGGGTCCGAGTGTAAGGCTCGGCAGGACATACGAACTTACCTCGGCAGGGAGACCAAGCTTCCTAAGCCTAGTAGGATAGTCAGGCGAGGGGACTTCGTCGGAGGTCGAGTGTAAAGCTCGGCAGGACGTTCGACCTTACCTCGGCAGGGAGACCAAGCTTCCTAAGCCTAATAGGATAGTCAGGCGAGGGGACTTGGCCAGAGTTCGAGTGTAAGTATTGGCAAGATGTTTGACCTCACCTCGGCAGGGATACCAAGCTTCCTAAGCCGTGTAGGAGTCAGGCGAAGGGACTTGGCCGGGTTTCGAGTGTAAGGCTCGGCAGGACGTTCGGCCTTACCTCGGCAGGGAGAACATGCTTCCTATGCCTAGTAGGAGTCACGTGAAGGGACTTGGCCCGAGTTTGAGTGTAAGGCTCGGCAGACTGTTCAACCTTACCTCGGAAGGGAGACCAAGCTTCCTAAGCCGAGTAGGAGTCAGGCGAGGGGACTTGGCCGGAATTCGAGTGTAAGGCTCGGCAGGACGTTTGACCTTACCTCGGCAGGGAGACCAAGCTTCCTAAGCCTAGTAGGAGAGTCAGGCGAAGGGACTCGGCCGGAGCTCATGTGTAAGGCTCGGCCAGACGTTCGACCTTACCTCGGCAGGGAGACCAAGCTTCCTAAGCCTACTAGGAGTCACGCGAAGGGACTTGGGCCGAGTTCGAGTGTAAGGCTCGGCAGAACGTTCGACCTTACCTCGGCAGGGAGACCAAACTTCCTAAGCCTAGTAGGAGAGTCAGGCGAAGGAACTTGGCCGGGGTTCGAGTGTAAGGCTCGGCAGGACCTTCGGCCTTACCTCGGCAGGGAGACCAAGTTTCTTAAGCCTAGTAGGAGAGACAGGCGAAGGAACTTGGCCGGGGTTCGAGTGTAAGGCTCGGCAGGACGTTCGACCTTACCTCGGCAGGGAGACCAAGCTTCCTAAGCCTAGTAGGAGAGTCAGGCAAGGGGAATTGGCCGGAGCTCATGTTTAAGGCTCGGCAGGTCGTTCGACCTTACCTCGGCAGGGAGACCAAGCTTCCTAAGCCGAGTAGGAGTCACGCGAAGGGACTTGGCCCGAGTTCGAGTGTAAGGCTCGGCAGAACGTTCGACCTTACCTCGGCAGGGAGACTGAGCTTCCTAAGCCTAGCAGGAGAGTCAGGCGAGGGGACTTGTCCAAGGTCCGAGTGTAAGGCTCGGCAGGACATACGAACTTACCTCGGCAGGGAGACCAAGCTTCCTAAGCCTAGGAGTAGTCACGTGAAGGGACTTGGCCCGAGTTCGAGTGTAAGGCTCGGCAGGACGTTCGGCCTTACCTCGGCAGGGAGACCAAGCTTCCTAAGCCTAGTAGGAGAGTCAGGCGAAGGGACTTGGCCAGAGTTCGAGTGTAAGGCTCGGCAGGACGTTTGACCTTACCTCGGCAGGGAGACCAAGCTTCCTAAGCCTAGTAGGAGTATCAGGCAAAAGAACTTGGCCGGAGCTCATGTGTAAGGCTCGGCAGGACGTTCGGCCTTACCTCGGCAGGGAGACCAAGCTTCCTAAGCCTAGTAGGAGAGTCAGGCAAGGGGAATTGGCCGGAGCTCATGTTTAAGGCTCGGCAGGTCATTCGACCTTACCTCGGCAGGGAGACCAAGCTTCCTAAGCCTAGTAGGAGTATCAGGCAAAAGAACTTGGCCGGAGCTCATGTGTAAGGCTCGGCCGGACGTTCGACCTTACCTGGGCAGGGAGACCAAGTTTCTTAAGCCTAGTAGGAGAGTCAGGCGAAGGAACTTGGCCGGGGTTCGAGTGTAAGGCTCGGCAGGACGTTCGACCTTACCTCGGCAGGGAGACCAAGCTTCCTAAGCCTAGTAGGAGAGTCAGGCAAGGGGAATTGGCCGGAGCTCATGTTTAAGGCTCGGCAGGTCATTCAACCTTACCTCGGCAGGGAGACCAAGCTTCCTAAGCCGAGTAGGAGTCAGGCGAAGGGACTTGGCTGGGGTTCAAGTGTAAGGCTCGGCAGGACGTTTGGCCTTACCTCGGCAGGGAGACCAAGCTTCCTAACCCTTGTAGGAGAGTCAGGCGAGGGAACTTGGTCGGAGTTCGAGTGTAAAGCTCGGCAGGACGTTCGACCTTACCTCGGCAGGGAGACCAAGCTTCCAAAGTCTAGTAGGACAGTCAGGGGAGGGGACTTGGCCGCAGTTTTAGTGTAAATCATGGCAGGACGTTCCACCTTACCTCGACAGGGAGAACAAGCTTCCTAAGCCTAGTAGGAGTCTGGCGAGGGGACTTGGCCGAAGTTTGAGTGTAAAGCTCGGCAGGACGTTTGACCTTACCTCGGCGGGGAGACCAAGCTTCCTAAGCCTAATAGGAGTATCAGGCAAAAGAACTTGGCCGGAGCTCATGTGGAAGGCTCGGCCGGACGTTCGACCTTACCTCAGCAGGGAGACCAAGCTTCCTAAGCCGAGTAGGAGTCACGCAAAGGGACTTGGCCCGAGTTCGAGTGTAAGGCTCGGCAGAACGTTCGACCTTACCTCGGCAGGGAGACTGAGCTTCATAAGCCTAGCAGGAGAGTCAGGCGAGGGGACTTGTACAGGGTCCGAGTGTAAGGCTCGGCAGGACATACGAACTTACCTCGGCAGGGAGACCAAGCTTCCTAAGCCTAGTAGGATAGTCAGGCGAGGGGACTTCGTCGGAGGTCGAGTGTAAAGCTCGGCAGGACGTTCGACCTTACCTCGGCAGGGAGACCAAGCTTCCTAAGCCTAATAGGATAGTCAGGAGAGGAGACTTGGCCAGAGTTCGAGTGTAAGTATTGGCAAGATGTTTGACCTCACCTCGGCAGGGATACCAAGCTTCCTAAGCCGTGTAGGAGTCAGGCGAAGGGACTTGGCCGGGTTTCGAGTGTAAGGCTCGGCAGGACGTTCGGCCTTACCTCGGCAGGGAGAACAAGCTTCCTATGCCTAGTAGGAGTCACGTGAAGGGACTTGGCCCGAGTTTGAGTGTAAGGCTCGGCAGACTGTTCAACCTTACCTCGGAAGGGAGACCAAGCTTCCTAAGCCGAGTAGGAGTCAGGCGAGGGGACTTGGTCGGGGTTCGAGTGTAAGGCTCGGCAGGACGTTTGACCTTACCTCGGCAGGGAGACCAAGTTTCTTAAGCCTAGTAGGAGAGTCAGGCGAAGGAACTTGGCCGGGGTTCGAGTGTAAGGCTCGGCAGGACGTTCGAACTTACCTCGGCAGGGAGACCAAGCTTCCTAAGCCTAGTAGGAGAGTCAGGCAAGGGGAATTGGCCGGAGCTCATGTTTAAGGCTCGGCAGGTCATTCGACCTCACCTTGGCAGGGAGACCAAGCTTCCTAAGCCGAGTAGGAGTCAGGCGAAGGGACTTGGCTGGGGTTCAAGTGTAAGGCTCGGCAGGACGTTCGGCCTTACCTCGGCAGGGAGACCAAGCTTCCTAACCCTTGTAGGAGAGTCAGGCGAGGGAACTTGGTCGGAGTTCGAGTGTAAAGCTCGGCAGGACGTTCGACCTTACCTCGGCAGGGAGACCAAGCTTCCTAAGCCTAATAGGAGTATCAGGCAAAAGAACTTGGCCGGAGCTCATGTGGAAGGCTCGGCCGGACGTTCGACCTTACCTCAGCAGGGAGACCAAGCTTCCTAAGCCGAGTAGGAGTCACGCAAAGGGACTTGGCCGGGGTTCGAGTGTAAGGCTCGGCAGGACGTTTGACCTTACCTCGGCAGGGAGACCAAGCTTCCTAAGCCTAGTAGGAGAGTCAGGCGAAGGGACTCGGCCGGAGCTCATGTGTAAGGCTCCGCCAGACGTTCGACCTTACCTCGGCAGGGAGACCAAGCTTCTTAAGCCTACTAGGAGTCACGCGAAGGGACTTGGGCCGAGTTCGAGTGTAAGGCTCGGCAGAACGTTCGACCTTACCTCGGCAGGGAGACCAAACTTCCTAAGCCTAGTAGGAGAGTCAGGCGAAGGAACTTGGCCGGGGTTCGAGTGTAAGGCTCGGCAGGACCTTCGGCCTTACCTCGGCAGGGAGACCAAGTTTCTTAAGCCTAGTAGGAGAGACAGGCGAAGGAACTTGGCCGGGGTTCGAGTGTAAGGCTCGGCAGGACCTTCGGCCTTACCTCGGCAGGGAGACCAAGCTTCCTAAGCCTAGTAGGAGTCACGCGAAGGGACTTGGCCCGAGTTCGAGTGTAAGGCTCGGCAGACTGTTCGACCTTACCTCGGCAGGGAGACCAAGCTTCCTAACCCTTGTAGGAGAGTCAGGCGAGGGAACTTGGTCGGAGTTCGAGTGTAAAGCTCGGCAGGACGTTCGACCTTACCTCGGCAGGGAGACCAAGCTTCCAAAGTCTAGTAGGACAGTCAGGGGAGGGGACTTGGCCGCAGTTTTAGTGTAAATCATGGCAGGACGTTCCACCTTACCTCGACAGGGAGAACAAGCTTCCTAAGCCTAGTAGGAGAGTCAGGCAAAGGGACCTGGTCGGAGTTCGAGTGTAAGGCTCGGCAGAACGTTTGACCTTACCTCGGCAGGGAGACCAAGCTTCCTAAGCCTAGTAGGAGTCACGCGAAGGGACTTGGCCCGAGTTCGAGTGTAAGGCTCAGCAGACTGTTCGACCTTACCTCAGCAGGGAGACCAAGCTTCCGAAGCCGAGTAGGAGTCAGGCGAAAGGACTTGGCCGAGGTTCGAGTGTAAGGCTCGGCAGGACGTTCGGCCTTACCTCGCCTGGGAGACCAAGCTTCCTAAGCCTAGTAGGAGAGTCAGGCGAAGGGACTTGGCCAGAGTTCGAGTGTAAGGCTCGGCAGGACGTTTGACCTTACCTCGGCAGGGAGACCAAGCTTACTAAGCATAGTAGGATTATCAGGCAAAAGAACTTGGCCGGAGCTCATGTGTAAGGCTCGGCCGGACGTTCGACCTTACCTCGGCAGGGAGACCAAGCTTCCTAAGCCTAGTAGGAGAGTCAGGCAAGGGGACTTGGCCAGAGATCATGTGTAAGGCTCGGCAGGACGTTCGACCTTACCTCGGCAGGGAGACCAAGCTTCCTAAGCATAATAGGAGTCACGCAAAGGGACTTGGCCCGCGTTGAAGTGTAAGGCTCGGCAGAACGTTCGACCTTACCTCGGCAGGGAGACCAAGCTTCCTAAGCCGAGTAGGAGTCACGCGAAGGGACTTGGCCCGAGTTCGAGTGTAATGCTCGGCACGACATTCAACCTTACCTCGGCAGGGAGACCAAGCTTCCTAAGCCTAGTAGGAGAGTCAGGCGAAGGGACTTGGCCGGAGTTCGAGTGTAAGGCTCGGCAGGACGTTCGGCCTTACCTCGGCAAGGAGACCAAGATTCCTAAGCCTAGCAGGAGAGTCAGGCGAAGGAACTAGGCCGGGGTTCGAGTGTAAGGCTCGGCAGGACGTTCGACCTTACCTCGGCAGGGAGACCAAGCTTCCTAAGCCTAGTAGGAGAGTCAGGCGAAGGAACTTGGCCAGGGTTCGAGTGTAAGGCTCGGCAGGACGTTCGACCTTACCTCGGCAGGGAGACCAAGCTTCCTAAGCCTAGTAGGAGTCTGGCGAGGGGACTTGGCCGAAGTTTGAGTGTAAAGCTCGGCAGGACGTTTGACCTTACCTCGGCAGGGAGACCAAGCTTCCTAAGCCTAATAGGAGTATCAGGCAAAAGAACTTGGCCGGAGCTCATGTGTAAGGCTCGGCCGGACGTTCGACCTTACCTCAGCAGGGAGACCAAGCTTCCTAAGCCGAGTAGGAGTCACGCGAAGGGACTTGGCCCGAGTTCGAGTGTAAGGCTCGGCAGAACGTTCGACCTTACCTCGGCAGGGAGACTGAGCTTCCTAAGCCTAGCAGGAGAGTCAGGCGAGGGGACTTGTCCAGGGTCCGAGTGTAAGGCTCGGCAGGACATACGAACTTACCTCGGCAGGGAGACCAAGCTTCCTAAGCCTAGTAGGATAGTCAGGCGAGGGGACTTCGTCGGAGGTCGAGTGTAAAGCTCGGCAGGACGTTCGACCTTACCTCGGCAGGGAGACCAAGCTTCCTAAGCCTAATAGGATAGTCAGGCGAGGGGACTTGGCCAGAGTTCGAGTGTAAGTATTGGCAAGATGTTTGACCTCACCTCGGCAGGGATACCAAGCTTCCTAAGCCGTGTAGGAGTCAGGCGAAGGGACTTGGCCGGGTTTCGAGTGTAAGGCTCGGCAGGACGTTCGGCCTTACCTCGGCAGGGAGAACAAGCTTCCTATGCCTAGTAGGAGTCACGTGAAGGGACTTGGCCCGAGTTTGAGTGTAAGGCTCGGCAGACATTTCAACCTTACCTCGGCAGGGAGACCAAGCTTCCTAAGCCGAGTAGGAGTCAGGCGAGGGGACTTGGCCGGGGTTCGAGTGTAAGGCTCGGCAGGACGTTTGACCTTACCTCGGCAGGGAGACCAAGCTTCCTAAGCCTAGTAGGAGAGTCAGGCGAAGGGACTCGGCCGGAGCTCATGTGTAAGGCTCGGCCAGACGTTCGACCTTACCTCGGCAGGGAGACCAAGCTTCTTAAGCCTACTAGGAGTCACGCGAAGGGACTTGGGCCGAGTTCGAGTGTAAGGCTCGGCAGAACGTTCGACCTTACCTCGGCAGGGAGACCAAACTTCCTAAGCCTAGTAGGAGAGTCAGGCGAGGGGACTTGGATGGAGTTCGAATGTAAGGCTCGGCAAAATGTTCGACCTTACCTCGGCAGGGAGACCAAGCTTCCTAAGCCTAGTAGGAGAGTCAGGCGAAGGGACTTGGCCGGGGTTCGAGTGTAAGGCTCGGCAGGACGTTCGGCCTTACCTCGGCAAGGAGACCAAGATTCCTAAGCCTAGCAGGAGAGTCAGGCGAAGGAACTAGGCCGGGGTTCGAGTGTAAGGCTCGGCAGGACGTTCGACCTTACCTCGGCAGGGAGACCAAGCTTCCTAAGCCTAGTAGGAGAGTCAGGCGAAGGAACTTGGCCAGGGTTCGAGTGTAAGGCTCGGCAGGACGTTCGACCTTACCTCGGCAGGGAGACCAAGCTTCCTAAGCCTAGTAGGAGTCTGGCGAGGGGACTTGGCCGAAGTTTGAGTGTAAAGCTCGGCAGGACGTTTGACCTTACCTCGGCAGGGAGACCAAGCTTCCTAAGCCTAATAGGAGTATCAGGCAAAAGAACTTGGCCGGAGCTCATGTGTAAGGCTCGGCCGGACGTTCGACCTTACCTCAGCAGGGAGACCAAGCTTCCTAAGCCGAGTAGGAGTCACGCGAAGGGACTTGGCCCGAGTTCGAGTGTAAGGCTCGGCAGAACGTTCGACCTTACCTCGGCAGGGAGACTGAGCTTCCTAAGCCTAGCAGGAGAGTCAGGCGAGGGGACTTGTCCAGGGTCCGAGTGTAAGGCTCGGCAGGACATACGAACTTACCTCGGCAGGGAGACCAAGCTTCCTAAGCCTAGTAGGATAGTCAGGCGAGGGGAGTTCGTCGGAGGTCGAGTGTAAAGCTCGGCAGGACGTTCGACCTTACCTCGGCAGGGAGACCAAGCTTCCTAAGCCTAATAGGATAGTCAGGCGAGGGGACTTGGCCAGAGTTCGAGTGTAAGTATTGGCAAGATGTTTGACCTCACCTCGGCAGGGATACCAAGCTTCCTAAGCCGTGTAGGAGTCAGGCGAAGGGACTTGGCCGGTTTTCGAGTGTAAGGCTCGGCAGGACGTTCGGCCTTACCTCGGCAGGGAGAACAAGCTTCCTATGCCTAGTAGGAGTCACGTGAAGGGACTTGGCCCGAGTTTGAGTGTAAGGCTCGGCAGACTGTTCAACCTTACCTCGGCAGGGAGACCAAGCTTCCTAAGCCGAGTAGGAGTCAGGCGAGGGGACTTGGCCGGGGTTCGAGTGTAAGGCTCGGCAGGACGTTTGACCTTACCTCGGCAGGGAGACCAAGCTTCCTAAGCCTAGTAGGAGAGTCAGGCGAAGGGACTCGGCCGGAGCTCATGTGTAAGGCTCGGCCAGACGTTCGACCTTACCTCGGCAGGGAGACCAAGCTTCTTAAGCCTACTAGGAGTCACGCGAAGGGACTTGGGCCGAGTTCGAGTGTAAGGCTCGGCAGAACGTTCGACCTTACCTCGGCAGGGAGACCAAACTTCCTAAGCCTAGTAGGAGACTCAGGCGAGGGGACTTGGATGGAGTTCGAATGTAAGGCTCGGCAAAATGTTCGACCTTACCTCGGCAGGTAGACCAAGCTTCCTAAGCCTAGTAGGAGAGTCAGGCGAAGGAACTTGGCCGGGGTTCGAGTGTAAGGCTCGGCAGGACCTTCGGCCTTACCTCGGCAGGGAGACCAAGTTTCTTAAGCCTAGTAGGAGAGACAGGTGAAGGAACTTGGCCGGGGTTCGAGTGTAAGGCTCGGCAGGACGTTCGACCTTACCTCGGCAGGGAGACCAAGCTTCCTAAGCCTAGTAGGAGAGTCAGGCAAGGGGAATTGGCCGGAGCTCATGTTTAAGGCTCGGCAGGTCGTTCGACCTTACCTCGGCAGGGAGACCAAGCTTCCTAAGCCGAGTAGGAGTCACGCGAAGGGACTTGGCCCGAGTTCGAGTGTAAGGCTCGGCAGAACGTTCGACCTTACCTCGTCAGGGAGACTGAGCTTCCTAAGCCTAGCAGGAGAGTCAGGCGAGGGGACTTGTCCAGGGTCCGAGTGTAAGGCTCGGCAGGACATACGAACTTACCTCGGCAGGGAGACCAAGCTTCCTAAGCCTAGGAGTAGTCACGTGAAGGGACTTGGCCCGAGTTCGAGTGTAAGGCTCGGCAGGACGTTCGGCCTTACCTCGGCAGGGAGACCAAGCTTCCTAAGCCTAGTAGGAGAGTCAGGCGAAGGGACTTGGCCAGAGTTCGAGTGTAAGGCTCGGCAGGACGTTTGACCTTACCTCGGCAGGGAGACCAAGCTTCCTAAGCCTAGTAGGAGTATCAGGCAAAAGAACTTGGCCGGAGCTCATGTGTAAGGCTCGGCCGGACGTTCGACCTTACCTCAGCAGGGAGACCAAGTTTCTTAAGCCTAGTAGGAGAGTCAGGCGAAGGAACTTGGCCGGGGTTCGAGTGTAAGGCTCGGCAGGACGTTCGACCTTACCTCGGCAGGGAGACCAAGCTTCCTAAGCCTAGTAGGAGAGTCAGGCAAGGGGAATTGGCCGGAGCTCATGTTTAAGGCTCGGCAGGTCATTCGACCTTACCTCGGCAGGGAGACCAAGCTTCCTAAGCCGAGTAGGAGTCAGGCGAAGGGACTTGGCTGGGGTTCAAGTGTAAGGCTCGGCAGGACGTTCGGCCTTACCTCGGCAGGGAGACCAAGCTTCCTAAGCCTAGTAGGAGTCACGCGAAGGGACTTGGCCCGAGTTCGAGTGTAAGGCTCGGCAGACTGTTCGACCTTACCTCGGCAGGGAGACCAAGCTTCCTAACCCTTGTAGGAGAGTCAGGCGAGGGAACTTGGTCGGAGTTCGAGTGTAAAGCTCGGCAGGACGTTCGACCTTACCTCGGCAGGGAGACCAAGCTTCCAACGTCTAGTAGGACAGTCAGGGGAGGGGACTTGGCCGCAGTTTTAGTGTAAATCATGGCAGGACGTTCCACCTTACCTCGACAGGGAGAACAAGCTTCCTAAGCCTAGTAGGAGAGTCAGGCAAAGGGACCTGGTCGGAGTTCTAGTGTAAGGCTCGGCAGAACGTTTGACCTTACCTCGGCAGGGAGACCAAGCTTCCTAAGCCTAGTAGGAGTCACGCGAAGGGACTTGGCCCGAGTTCGAGTGTAAGGCTCAGCAGACTGTTCGACCTTACCTCAGCAGGGAGACCAAGCTTCCGAAGCCGAGTAGGAGTCAGGCGAAAGGACTTGGCCGAGGTTCGAGTGTAAGGCTCGGCAGGACGTTCGGCCTTACCTCGGCAGGGAGACCAAGCTTCCTAAGCCTAGTAGGAGAGTCAGGCGAAGGGACTTGGCCAGAGTTCGAGTGTAAGGCTCGGCAGGACGTTTGACCTTACCTCGGCAGGGAGACCAAGCTTACTAAGCATAGTAGGATTATCAGGCAAAAGAACTTGGCCGGAGCTCATGTGTAAGGCTCGGCCGGACGTTCGACCTTACCTCGGCAGGGAGACCAAGCTTCCTAAGCCTAGTAGGAGAGTCAGGCAAGGGGACTTGGCCAGAGATCATGTGTAAGGCTCGGCAGGACGTTCGACCTTACCTCGGCAGGGAGACCAAGCTTCCTAAGCATAATAGGAGTCACGCAAAGGGACTTGGGCCGCGTTCAAGTGTAAGGCTCGGCAGGACGTTCGACCTTACCTCGGCAGGGAGACCAAGCTTCCTAAGCCGAGTAGGATTCATGCGAAGGGACTTGGCCCGAGTTCGAGTGTAATGCTCGGCACGACATTCGACCTTACCTCGGCAGGGAGACCAAGCTTCCTAAGCCTAGTAGGAGAGTCAGGCGAAGGGACTTGGCCGGAGTTCGAGTGTAAGGCTCGGCAGGACGTTCGGCCTTACCTCGGCAAGGAGACCAAGATTCCTAAGCCTAGCAGGAGAGTTAGGCGAAGGAACTTGGCCGGGGTTCGAGTGTAAGGCTCGGCAGGACGTTCGACCTTACCTCGGCAGGGAGACCAAGCTTCCTAAGCCTAGTAGGAGAGTCAGGCAAGTGGACTTGGCCGGAGCTCATGTGTAAGGCTCGGCAGGACGTTCGACCTTACCTCGGCAGGGAGACCAAGCTTCCTAAGCCGAGTAGGAGTCAGGCAAAGGGACTTGGCCGGAGCTCATGTGTAAAGCTCGGCAGGACCTTCGACCTTACCTCAGCAGGGAGACCAAGCTTCCTAAGCCGAGTAGGAGTCAGGCGAAGGGACTTGGCCGGGGTTCGAGTGTAAGGCTCGGCAGGACGTTCGGCCTTACCTCGGCAGGGAGACCAAGCTTCCTAAGCCTAGTAGGAGAGTTAGGCGAAGGAACTTGGCCAGGGTTCGAGTGTAAGGCTCGGCAGGACGTTCGACCTTACCTCAGCAGGGAGACCAAGCTTCCTAAGCCTAGTAGGAGTCTGGCGAGGGGACTTGGCCGAAGTTTGAGTGTAAAGCTCGGCAGGACGTTTGACCTTACCTCGGCAGGGAGACCAAGCTTCCTAAGCCTAATAGGAGTATCAGGCAAAAGAACTTGGCCGGAGCTCATGTGTAAGGCTCGGCCGGACGTTCGACCTTACCTCGGCAGGGAGACCAAGCTTCCTAAGCCGAGTAGGAGTCACGCGAAGGGACTTGGCCCGAGTTCGAGTGTAAGGCTCGGCAGAACGTTCGACCTTACCTCTGCAGGGTAACCAAGTTTCCTAAGCCTAGTGGGAGTCAGGCGTAGGGAATTGGCCGGAGTTCTTGTGTAAGGCTCGGCATAACGTTCGACATTACCGCGAAGGAGAGACCAAGCTTCCTAGACCGAGTAGGACTCAGGAGAGGGGACTTGGCTCGAGTTCGAGTGTAAGGCTCGGCAGGATGTTCGACCTTACCTCGGCAGGGAGACCCAGATTCCTAAGCCTGTTAGGAGAGTCAGGCAAGGGGAATTGGCCGAAGCTCATGTTTAAGGCTCGGCAGGTCGTACAACCTTACCTCGGCAGGGAGACCAAGCTTCCTAAGCCGAGTAGGAGTCACGCGAAGGGACTTGGCCCGAGTTCGAGTGTAAGGCTCGGCAGAACGTTCGACCTTACCTCGGCAGGGAGACCGAGCTTCCTAAGCCTAGCAGGAGAGTCAGGCGAGGGGACTTGTCCAGGGTCCGAGTGTAAGGCTCGGCAGGACATACGAACTTACCTCGGCAGGGAGACCAAGCTTCCTAAGCCTAGTAGGATAGTGAGGCGAGGGGACTTCGTCGGAGGTCGAGTGTAAAGCTCGGCAGGACGTTCGACCTTACCTCGGCAGGGAGACCAAGCTTCCTAAACCTAATAGGATAGTCAGGCGAGGGGACTTGGCCAGAGTTCGAGTGTAAGTATTGGCAAGATGTTTGACCTCACCTCGGCAGGGATACCAAGCTTCCTAAGCCGTGTAGGAGTCAGGCGAAGGGACTTGGCCGGGTTTCGAGTGTAAGGCTCGGCAGGACGTTCGGCCTTAGCTCGGCAGGGAGAACAAGCTTCCTATGCCTAGTAGGAGTCACGTGAAGGGACTTGGCCTGAGTTTGAGTGTAAGGCTCGGCAGACTGTTCAACCTTACCTCGGAAGGGAGACCAAGCTTCCTAAGCCGAGTAGGAGTCAGGCGAGGGGACTTGGCCGGGGTTCGAGTGTAAGGCTCGGCAGGACGTTTGACCTTACCCCGGCAGGGAGACCAAGCTTCCTAAGCCTAGTAGGAGAGTCAGGCGAAGGGACTCGGCCGGAGCTCATGTGTAAGGCTCGGCCAGACGTTCGACCTTACCTCGGCAGGGAGACCAAGCTTCCTAAGCCGAGTAGGAGTCACGCGAAGGGACTTGGCCCGAGTTCGAGTGTAAGGCTCGGCAGAACGTTCGACCTTACCTCGGCAGGGAGACAAAGCTTCCTAAGCCTAGTAGGAGAGTCAGGCGAGGGGACTTGGACGGAGTTCGAATGTAAGGCTCGGCAAAATGTTCGACATTACCTCGGCAGGTAGACCAAGCTTCCTAAGCCTAGTAGGAGAGTCAGGCGAAGGAACTTGGCCAGGGTTCGAGTGTAAGTCTCGGCAGGACCTTCGGCCTTACCTCGGCAGGGAGACCAAGTTTCTTAAGCCTAGTAGGAGAGACAGGCGAAGGAACTTGGCCGGGGTTCGAGTGTAAGGCTCGGCAGGACGTTCGACCTTACCTCGGCAGGGAGACCAAGCTTCCTAAGCCTAGTAGGAGAGTCAGGCAAGGGGAATTGGCCGGAGCTCATGTTTAAGGCTCGGCAGGTCATTCGACCTTACCTCGGCAGGGAGACCAAGCTTCCTAAGCCGAGTAGGAGTCACGCGAAGGGACTTGGCCCGAGTTCGAGTGTAAGGCTCGGCAGAACGTTCGACCTTACCTCGGCAGGGAGACTGAGCTTCCTAAGCCTAGCAGGAGAGTCAGGCGAGGGGACTTGTCCAGGGTCCGAGTGTAAGGCTCGGCAGGACATACGAACTTACCTCGGCAGGGAGACCAAGCTTCCTAAGCCTAGGAGTAGTCACGTGAAGGGACTTGGCCCGAGTTCGAGTGTAAGGCTCGGCAGGACGTTCGGCCTTACCTCGGCAGGGAGACCGAGCTTCCTAAGCCTAGTAGGAGAGTCAGGCGAAGGGACTTGGCCAGAGTTCGAGTGTAAGGCTCGGCAGGACGTTTGACCTTACCTCGGCAGGGAGACCAAGCTTCCTAAGCCTAGTAGGAGAGTCAGGCAAGGGGAATTGGCCGGAGCTCATCTTTAAGGCTCGGCAGGTCATTCGACCTTACCTCGGCAGGGAGACCAAGCTTCCTAAACCGAGTAGGACTCAGGCGAAGGGACTTGCCTGGGTTCGAGTATAAGGCTCGGCAGAACGTTCGACCTTACCTCGGCAGAGACACCAAGCTTCCTAAGCCTAGTAGGAGTCACGCGAAGGGACTTGGCCCGAGTTCGAGTGTATAGCTCGGCAGACTGTTCGACATTACCTCGCCAGGGAGACCAAGCTTCCTATGGCGAGTAGGAGTCAGGCGAAGGGACTTGGCCAGAGTTCGAGTGTAAGGCTCGGCAGGACGTTCGACCTTAACTCGGCAAGGAGACCAAGCTTGCTAAGCCTAGTAGAAGAGTCAGGCAGAGGGACATGGCCAGAGTTCGAGTGTAAGGCTCGGCCGGACGTTTGACCTTACCTCAACAGGGAGACCAAGCTTCCTAAGCCTAATAGGAGTATCAGGTAAAAGAACTTGGCCGGAGCTCATGTGTAAGGGTCGGCCGGACGTTCGACCTTACCTCGGCAGGGAGACCAAGCTTCCTAAGCCGAGTAGGAGTCACGCAAAGGGACTTGGCCCGAGTTCGAGTGCAAGGCTCGGCAGGACGTTCGACCTTACCTCGGCAGGGAGACCAAGCTTCTTAAGCCTAGAAGGAGTCAGGCGAGGGGACTAGTCCAGGGTCCGAGTGTAAGGCTCGGCAGGACATACGACCTTACCTCGGCAGGGAGACCAAGCTTCCTAAGTCTAGTAGGACAGTCAGGCGAGGGGACATGGCCGAAGTTTTAGTGTAAATAATGGCAGGACGTTCCACCTTACCTCGACAGGGAGAACAAGCTTCCTAAGCCTAGTAGGAGAGTCAGGCAAAGGGACCTGGCCAGAGTTCGAATGTAAGGCTCGGCAGGACGTTCGGCCTTACCTCGGCAGGGAGACCAAGCTTCCTAAGCCTAGTAGGAGAGTCAGGCGAAGGGACTTGGCCAGAGTTCGACTGTAAGACTCAGCAGATTGTTCGACATTACCTCAGCAGGGAGACCAAGATTCCTAAGCTTAGTAGGAGTATCAGGCTAAAGAACTTGGCCGGAGCTCATGTGTAAGGCTCGGCCGGACGTTCGACCTTACCTCGGCAGGGAGACCAAGCTTCCTAAGCCGAGTAGGAGTCACGCGAAGGGACTTGGCCCGAGTTCGAGTGTAAGGCTCGGCAGAACGTTCGACCTTACCTCTGCAGGGTAACCAAGTTTCCTAAGCCTAGTGGGAGTCAGGCGTAGGGAATTGGCCGGAGTTCTTGTGTAAGGCTCGGCATAACGTTCGACATTACCGCGAAGGAGAGACCAAGCTTCCTAGACCGAGTAGGACTCAGGAGAGGGGACTTGGCTCGAGTTCGAGTGTAAGGCTCGGCAGGATGTTCGACCTTACCTCGGCAGGGAGACCCAGATTCCTAAGCCTGGTAGGAGAGTCAGGCAAGGGGAATTGGCCGAAGCTCATGTTTAAGGCTCGGCAGGTCGTACAACCTTACCTCGGCAGGGAGACCAAGCTTCCTAAGCCGAGTAGGAGTCAGGCGAAGGGACTTGGCCGGGGTTCAAGTGTAAGGCTCAGCAGGACGTTCGGCCTTACCTCGGCAGGGAGACCAAGCTTCCTAAGCCTAGTAGAAGAGTCAGGCAAAGGGACTTGGCCCGAGTTCGAGTGTATGGCTCGGCAGACTGTTCGACATTATCTCGCCAGGGAGACCAAGCTTCCTATGGCGAGTAGGAGTCAGGCGAAAAGACTTGGCCGGAGTTCGAATGTAAGTCTCGGCAGGACCTTCGACCTTACCTCGGCAGGGAGACTGAGCTTCCTAAGCCTAGCAGGAGAGTCAGGCGAGGGGACTTGTCCAGGGTACGAGTGTAAGGCTCGGCAGGACATACGAACTTACCTCGGCAGGGAGACCAAGCTTCCTAAGCCTAGTAGGAGAGTCAGGCGAGGGGACTTCGTCGGAGGTCGAGTGTAAAGCTCGGCAGGACGTTCGACCTTACCTCGGCAGGGAGACCAAGCTTCCTAAGCCTAATAGGATAGTCAGGCGAGGGGACTTGGCCAGAGTTCGAGTGTAAGTATTGGCAAGATGTTTGACCTCACATCGGCAGGGATACCAAGCTTCCTAAGCCGTGTAGGAGTCAGGCGAAGGGACTTGGCCGGGTTTCGAGTGTAAGGCTCGGCAGGACGTTCGGCCTTACCTCGGCAGGGAGAACAAGCTTCCTATGCCTAGTAGGAGTCACGTGAAGGGACTTGGCCCGAGTTTGAGTGTAAGGCTCGGCAGACTGTTCAACCTTACCTCGGAAGGGAGACCAAGCTTCCTAAGCCGAGTAGGAGTCAGGCGAGGGGACCTGGCCGGGGTTCGAGTGTAAGGCTCGGCAGGACGTTTGACCTTACCTCGGCAGGGAGACCAAGCTTCCTAAGCCTAGTAGGAGAGTCAGGCGAGGGGACTTGGACGGAGTTCGAATGTAAGGCTCGGCAAAATGTTCGACCTTACCTCGGCATAGAGACCAAGCTTCCTAAGCCTAGTAGAAGAGTCAGGCAAGGGGACTTGGCCGGAGCTCATGTGTAAGGCTCGGCAGAACGTTCGACCTTACCTCGGCAGGGAGACCAAGCTTCCAAAACCGAGTAGGACTCAGGCGAAGGGACTTGCCTGGGTTTGAGTATAAGGCTCGGCAGAACGTTCGACCTTACCTCGGCAGAGACACCAAGCTTCCTAAGCCTAGTAGGAGTCACGCGAAGGGACGTGGCCCGAGTTCGAGTGTATGGCTCGGCAGACTGTTCGACATTACCTCGCCAGGGAGACCAAGCTTCCTATGGCGAGTAGGAGTCAGGCGAAAGGACTTGGCCAGAGTTCGAGTGTAAGGCTTGGCAGGACGTTCGACCTTACCTCGGCAAGGAGACCAAGCTTCCTAAGCCTAGTAGAAGAGTCAGGCAGAGGGACATGGCCGGAGTTCGAGTGTAAGGCTCGGCCGGATGTTTGACCTTACCTCGGCAGGGAGACCAAGCTTCCTAAGCCTAGTAGAAGAGTCAGGCAGAGGGACATGGCCTGATTTCGAGTGTAAGCCTCGGCAGGACGTTCGACCTTACCTCGGCAGGGAGACCAAGCTTCCTAACCGTAGTAGGAGGGTCAGGCGAGGGGACTTGGTCGGAGTTCGAGTGTAAAGCTCGGCAGGACGTTCGACCTTACCTCGGCAGGGAGACCAAGCTTCCTAAGTCTAGAAGGACAGTCAGGCGAGGGGACTTGGCCGCAGTTTTAGTGTAAATAATGGCAGGACGTTCCACCTTACCTCGATAGGGAGAACAAGCTTCCTAAGCCTAGTAGGTGAGTCAGGCAAAGGGACCTGGCCAGAGTTCGAGTGTAAGGCTCGGCAGGACGTTCGGCCTTACCTCGGCAGGGAGACCAAGCTTCCTAAGCCTAGTAGGAGAGTCAGGCGAAGGGACTTGGCCAGAGTTTGAGTGTAAGGCTCGGCAGGACTTTCGGCCTTACCTCGGCAAGGAGACCAAGCTTCCTAAGCCTAGCAGGAGAGTCAGGCGAAGGAACTTGGCCGGGGTTCGAGTGTAAGGCTCGGCAGGACGTTCGACATTACCTCGGCAGGGAGACCAAGCTTCCTAAGCCTAGTAGGAGAGTCAGGCAAGTGGACTTGGCCGGAGCTCATGTGTAAGGCTCGGCAGGACGTTCGACCTTACCTCGGCAGGGAGACCAAGCTTCCTAAGCCGAGTAGGAGTCAGGCAAAGGGACTTGGCCGGGGTTCGAGTGTAAGGCTCGGCAGGACGTTCGGCCTTACCTCGGCAAGGAGACCAAGTTTCCTATGCCGAGAAGGAGTCAGGCGAAGGGACTTGCCCGGGGTTCGAGTGTAAGTCTCGGCAGGAAGTTTGACCTTACCTCGGCAGGGAGACCATGCTTCCTAAGCCTAGTAGGAGAGTCAGGCAAGTGGACTTGGCCGGAGCTCATGTGTAAAGCTTGGCAGGACGTTCGACCTTAGCTCGGCAGGGAGACCAAGCTTCCTAAGCCGAGTAGGAGTCAGGCGAAAGGGACTTGGCCGGGGTTCGAGTGTAAGGGTCGGAAGGAGGTTCGGCCTAACCTCGGCAGGGAGACCAAGCTTCCTAAGCCTAGTAGGAGAGTCAGCTGAAGGGACTTGGCCAGAGTTCGAGTGTAAGGCTCGGCAGGACGTTTGAACTTACCTCGGCAGGGAGACCAAGCTTCCTAAGCCTAGTAGGAGAGTGAGGCAAAAGGACTGGCCCGGAGCACATGTGTAAGGCTCGGCCGGAAGTTCGACCTTACCTCGGCAGGGAGACCAAGCCTCTTAAGCCTACTAGGAGTCACGCGAAGGGACTTGGCCCAAGTTCGAGTGTAAGGCTCGGCAGAACGTTCGACCTTACCTCGGCAGGGAGACTGAGCTTCCTAAGCCTAATAGGAGAATCAGGCGAGGGGACTTGGACAGAGTTCAAATGCATGGCTCGGCAGGATGTTCGACCTTACCTCGGCAGCGAGACAAAGCTTCCTAAGCGTAGTAGGAGAGTCAGGCGAGGGGAATTGGCCGGAGTTCCAGTGTAAGGCTCGGCAGGACGTTCGGCCTTACCTCGGCAAGGAGACCAAGCTTCCTAAGCCTAGCAGGAGAGTCAGGCGAAGGAACTTGGCCGGAGCTCATGTGTAAGGCTCGGCAGGACGTTCGACCTTACCTCGGCAGGGAGACCAAGCTTGCTAAGCCGACTAGGAGTCAGGCAAAGGGACTTGGCCGGGGTTCGAGTGTAAGGCTCGGCCGGACGTTCGACCTTACCTCGGCAGGGAGACCAAGCTTCCTAAGCCTAGTAGGAGAGTCAGGCGAGCGACTTGGCCGGGGTTCGAGTGTAAGGCTCAGCAGGACGTTCGGCCTTACCTCGGCAGGGAGACCAAGCTTCCTAAGCCTAGTAGAAGAGTCAGGCAAAGGGACTTGGCCCGAGTTCGAGTGTATGGCTCGGCAGACTGTTCGACATTATCTCGCCAGGGAGACCAAGCTTCCTATGGCGAGTAGGAGTCAGGCGAAAAGACTTGGCCGGAGTTCGAATGTAAGTCTCGGCAGGACCTTCGACCTTACCTCGGCAGGGAGACTGAGCTTCCTAAGCCTAGCAGGAGAGTCAGGCGAGGGGACTTGTCCAGGGTACGAGTGTAAGGCTCGGCAGGACATACGAACTTACCTCGGCAGGGAGACCAAGCTTCCTAAGCCTAGTAGGAGAGTCAGGCGAGGGGACTTCGTCGGAGGTCGAGTGTAAAGCTCGGCAGGACGTTCGACCTTACCTCGGCAGGGAGACCAAGCTTCCTAAGCCTAATAGGATAGTCAGGCGAGGGGACTTGGCCAGAGTTCGAGTGTAAGTATTGGCAAGATGTTTGACCTCACATCGGCAGGGATACCAAGCTTCCTAAGCCGTGTAGGAGTCAGGCGAAGGGACTTGGCCGGGTTTCGAGTGTAAGGCTCGGCAGGACGTTCGGCCTTACCTCGGCAGGGAGAACAAGCTTCCTATGCCTAGTAGGAGTCACGTGAAGGGACTTGGCCCGAGTTTGAGTGTAAGGCTCGGCAGACTGTTCAACCTTACCTCGGAAGGGAGACCAAGCTTCCTAAGCCGAGTAGGAGTCAGGCGAGGGGACCTGGCCGGGGTTCGAGTGTAAGGCTCGGCAGGACGTTTGACCTTACCTCGGCAGGGAGACCAAGCTTCCTAAGCCTAGTAGGAGAGTCAGGCGAGGGGACTTGGACGGAGTTCGAATGTAAGGCTCGGCAAAATGTTCGACCTTACCTCGGCATAGAGACCAAGCTTCCTAAGCCTAGTAGAAGAGTCAGGCAAGGGGACTTGGCCGGAGCTCATGTGTAAGGCTCGGCAGAACGTTCGACCTTACCTCGGCAGGGAGACCAAGCTTCCAAAACCGAGTAGGACTCAGGCGAAGGGACTTGCCTGGGTTTGAGTATAAGGCTCGGCAGAACGTTCGACCTTACCTCGGCAGAGACACCAAGCTTCCTAAGCCTAGTAGGAGTCACGCGAAGGGACGTGGCCCGAGTTCGAGTGTATGGCTCGGCAGACTGTTCGACATTACCTCGCCAGGGAGACCAAGCTTCCTATGGCGAGTAGGAGTCAGGCGAAAGGACTTGGCCAGAGTTCGAGTGTAAGGCTTGGCAGGACGTTCGACCTTACCTCGGCAAGGAGACCAAGCTTCCTAAGCCTAGTAGAAGAGTCAGGCAGAGGGACATGGCCGGAGTTCGAGTGTAAGGCTCGGCCGGATGTTTGACCTTACCTCGGCAGGGAGACCAAGCTTCCTAAGCCTAATAGGAGTATCAGGCAAAAGAACTTGGCCGGAGCTCATGTGTAAGGGTCGGCTGGACGTTCGAGCTTACCTCGGCAGGGAGACCAAGCTTCCTAAGCTGAGTAGGAGTCACGCGAAGGGACTTGGCCTGATTTCGAGTGTAAGCCTCGGCAGGACGTTCGACCTTACCTCGGCAGGGAGACCAAGCTTCCTAACCGTAGTAGGAGGGTCAGGCGAGGGGACTTGGTCGGAGTTCGAGTGTAAAGCTCGGCAGGACGTTCGACCTTACCTCGGCAGGGAGACCAAGCTTCCTAAGTCTAGAAGGACAGTCAGGCGAGGGGACTTGGCCGCAGTTTTAGTGTAAATAATGGCAGGACGTTCCACCTTACCTCGATAGGGAGAACAAGCTTCCTAAGCCTAGTAGGTGAGTCAGGCAAAGGGACCTGGCCAGAGTTCGAGTGTAAGGCTCGGCAGGACGTTCGGCCTTACCTCGGCAGGGAGACCAAGCTTCCTAAGCCTAGTAGGAGAGTCAGGCGAAGGGACTTGGCCAGAGTTTGAGTGTAAGGCTCGGCAGGACTTTCGGCCTTACCTCGGCAAGGAGACCAAGCTTCCTAAGCCTAGCAGGAGAGTCAGGCGAAGGAACTTGGCCGGGGTTCGAGTGTAAGGCTCGGCAGGACGTTCGACATTACCTCGGCAGGGAGACCAAGCTTCCTAAGCCTAGTAGGAGAGTCAGGCAAGTGGACTTGGCCGGAGCTCATGTGTAAGGCTCGGCAGGACGTTCGACCTTACCTCGGCAGGGAGACCAAGCTTCCTAAGCCGAGTAGGAGTCAGGCAAAGGGACTTGGCCGGGGTTCGAGTGTAAGGCTCGGCAGGACGTTCGGCCTTACCTCGGCAAGGAGACCAAGTTTCCTATGCCGAGAAGGAGTCAGGCGAAGGGACTTGCCCGGGGTTCGAGTGTAAGTCTCGGCAGGAAGTTTGACCTTACCTCGGCAGGGAGACCATGCTTCCTAAGCCTAGTAGGAGAGTCAGGCAAGTGGACTTGGCCGGAGCTCATGTGTAAAGCTTGGCAGGACGTTCGACCTTAGCTCGGCAGGGAGACCAAGCTTCCTAAGCCGAGTAGGAGTCAGGCGAAAGGGACTTGGCCGGGGTTCGAGTGTAAGGGTCGGAAGGAGGTTCGGCCTAACCTCGGCAGGGAGACCAAGCTTCCTAAGCCTAGTAGGAGAGTCAGCTGAAGGGACTTGGCCAGAGTTCGAGTGTAAGGCTCGGCAGGACGTTTGAACTTACCTCGGCAGGGAGACCAAGCTTCCTAAGCCTAGTAGGAGAGTGAGGCAAAAGGACTGGCCCGGAGCACATGTGTAAGGCTCGGCCGGAAGTTCGACCTTACCTCGGCAGGGAGACCAAGCCTCTTAAGCCTACTAGGAGTCACGCGAAGGGACTTGGCCCAAGTTCGAGTGTAAGGCTCGGCAGAACGTTCGACCTTACCTCGGCAGGGAGACTGAGCTTCCTAAGCCTAATAGGAGAATCAGGCGAGGGGACTTGGACAGAGTTCAAATGCATGGCTCGGCAGGATGTTCGACCTTACCTCGGCAGCGAGACAAAGCTTCCTAAGCGTAGTAGGAGAGTCAGGCGAGGGGAATTGGCCGGAGTTCCAGTGTAAGGCTCGGCAGGACGTTCGGCCTTACCTCGGCAAGGAGACCAAGCTTCCTAAGCCTAGCAGGAGAGTCAGGCGAAGGAACTTGGCCGGAGCTCATGTGTAAGGCTCGGCAGGACGTTCGACCTTACCTCGGCAGGGAGACCAAGCTTGCTAAGCCGACTAGGAGTCAGGCAAAGGGACTTGGCCGGGGTTCGAGTGTAAGGCTCGGCCGGACGTTCGACCTTACCTCGGCAGGGAGACCAAGCTTCCTAAGCCTAGTAGGAGAGTCAGGCGAGCGACTTGGCCGGGGTTCGAGTGTAAGGCTCGGCAGGACGTTCGGCCTTACCTCGGCAGGGAGACCAAGCTTCCTAAGCCTAGTAGGAGAGTCAGGCAAGTGGACTTGGCCGGAGCTCATGTGTAAGGCTCGGCCGGACGTTCGACCTTACCTCAGCACGGAGACCAAGCTTCCTAAGCCGAGTAGGGGTCACGCGAAGGGACTTGGCCCGAGTTCGAGTGTAAGGCTTGGCAGAACGTTCGACCTTACCTCGGCAGGGAGACTGAGCTTCCTAAGCCTAGCAGGAGAGTCAGGCGAGGGGACTTGTCCAGGGTCCGAGTGTAAGGCTCGGCAGGACATACGAACTTACCTCGGCAGGGAGACCAAGCTTCCTAAGCCTAGTAGTCACGCGAAGGGACTTGGCCCGAGTTCGAGTGTAAGGCTCAGCAGGACGTTCGGCCTTACCTCAGCAGGGAGACCAAGCTTCCTAAGCCTAGTAGGAGAGTCAGGCGAAGGGACTTGGCCAGAGTTTGAGTGTAAGGCTCGGCAGGACGTTTGACCTTACCTCGGCAGGGAGACCAAGCTTCCTAAGCCTAGTAGGAGTATCAGGCAAAAGAACTTGGCCGGAGCTCATGTGTAAGGCTTGGCCGGACGTTCGACCTTACCTCGGCAGGGAGAACAAGCTTCCTAAGCCTAATAGGATAGTCAGGCGAGGGGACTTGGCCAGAGTTCGAGTGTAAGTATTGGCAAGATGTTTGACCTCAGCTCGGCAGGGATACCAAGCTTCCTAAGCCGTGTAGGAGTCAGGCGAAGGGACTTGGCCGGGTTTCTAGTGTAAGGCTCGGCAGGACGTTCGGCCTTACCTCGGAAGGGAGACCAAGCTTCCTAAGCCTAGCAGGAGAGTCAGGCGAAGGAACTTGGCCGAGGTTCGAGTGTAAGGCTCGGCAGGACGTTCGACCTTACCTCGGCAGGGAGACCAAGCTTCCTAAGCCTAGTAGGAGAGTCAGGCAAGTGGACTTGGCCGGAGCTCATGTGTAAGGCTCGGCAGGACGTTCGACCTTACCTCGGCAGGGAGACCAAGCTTCCTAAGCCGAGTAGGAGTCAGGCAAAGGGACTTGGCCGGGGTTCGAGTGTAAGGCTCGGCAGGACGTTCGGCCTTACCTCGGCAGGGAGACCAAGCTTCCTATGCCGAGAAGGAGTCAGGCGAAGGGACTTGCCCGGGGTTCGAGTGTAAGTCTCGGCAGGAAGTTTGACCTTTCCTCGGCAGGGAGACCATGCTTCCTAAGCCTAGTAGGAGAGTCAGGCAAGTGGACTTGGCCGGAGCTCATGTGTAAAGCTCGGCAGGACGTTCGACCTTACCTCGGCAGGGAGACCAAGCTTCCTAAGCCGAGTAGGAGTCAGGCGAAAGGGACTTGGCCGGGGTTCGAGTGTAAGGCTCGGAAGGACGTTCGGCCTAACCTCGGCAGGGAGACCAAGCTTCCTAAGCCTAGTAGGAGAGTCAGCTGAAGGGACTTGGCCAGAGTTCGAGTGTAAGGCTCGGCAGACTGTTCAATCTTACCTCGGCGAGGAGACCAAGCTTCCTAAGCCGAGTAGGAGTCAGGCGAGGGGACTTGGAAGGGGTTCGAGTGTAAGGCTCGGCAGGACGTTTGACCTTACCTCGGCAGGGAGACCAAGCTTCCTAAGCCTAGTAGGAGAGTCAGGCGAAGGGACTTGGCCGGAGCTCATGTGTAAGGCTCGGCCAGACGTTCGATCTTACCTCGGCAGGGAGACCAAGCTTCTTAAGCCTACTAGGAGTCACGCGAAGAACTTGGCCCGAGTTCGAGTGTAAGGCTCGGCAGTACGTTCAACCTTACCTCGGCAGGGAGACCAAGCTTCCTAAGCCTAGTAGGAGAGTCAGGCGCGGGGACTTGGTAGGAGTTCGAATGTAAGGCTCGGCAAAATGTTCGACCTTACCTCGGCAGGGAGACAAAGCTTCCTAAGCCTAGTCGGATAGTCAGGCGAAGGAACTTGGCCGGGGTTCGAGTGTAAGGCTCGGCAGGACCTTCGGCCTTACCTCGGCAGGGAGACCAAGTTTCTTAAGCCTAGTCGGATAGTCAGGCGAAGGGACTTGGCCAGAGTTCGAGTGTAAGGCTCGGCAGGACGTTCGACCTTAACTCGGCAAGGAGACCAAGCTTGCTAAGCCTAGTAGAAGTGTCAGGCAGAGGGACATGGCCAGAGTTCGAGTGTAAGGCTCGGCCGGACGTTTGACCTTACCTCAACAGGGAGACCAAGCTTCCTAAGCCTAATAGGAGTATCAGGTAAAAGAACTTGGCCGGAGCTCATGTGTAAGGGTCGGCCGGACGTTCGACCTTACCTCGGCAGGGAGACCAAGCTTCCTAAGCCGAGTAGGAGTCACGCAAAGGGACTTGGCCCGAGTTCGAGTGCAAGGCTCGGCAGGACGTTCGACCTTACCTCGGCAGGGAGACCAAGCTTCTTAAGCCTAGAAGGAGTCAGGCGAGGGGACTAGTCCAGGGTCCGAGTGTAAGGCTCGGCAGGACATACGACCTTACCTCGGCAGGGAGACCAAGCTTCCTAAGTCTAGTAGGACAGTCAGGCGAGGGGACATGGCCGAAGTTTTAGTGTAAATAATGGCAGGACGTTCCACCTTACCTCGACAGGGAGAACAAGCTTCCTAAGCCTAGTAGGAGAGTCAGGCAAAGGGACCTGGCCAGAGTTCGAATGTAAGGCTCGGCAGGACGTTCGGCCTTACCTCGGCAGGGAGACCAAGCTTCCTAAGCCTAGTAGGAGAGTCAGGCGAAGGGACTTGGCCAGAGTTCGACTGTAAGACTCAGCAGATTGTTCGACATTACCTCAGCAGGGAGACCAAGATTCCTAAGCTTAGTAGGAGTATCAGGCTAAAGAACTTGGCCGGAGCTCATGTGTAAGGCTCGGCCGGACGTTCGACCTTACCTCGGCAGGGAGACCAAGCTTCCTAAGCCGAGTAGGAGTCACGCGAAGGGACTTGGCCCGAGTTCGAGTGTAAGGCTCGGCAGAACGTTCGACCTTACCTCTGCAGGGTAACCAAGTTTCCTAAGCCTAGTGGGAGTCAGGCGTAGGGAATTGGCCGGAGTTCTTGTGTAAGGCTCGGCATAACGTTCGACATTACCGCGAAGGAGAGACCAAGCTTCCTAGACCGAGTAGGACTCAGGAGAGGGGACTTGGCTCGAGTTCGAGTGTAAGGCTCGGCAGGATGTTCGACCTTACCTCGGCAGGGAGACCCAGATTCCTAAGCCTGGTAGGAGAGTCAGGCAAGGGGAATTGGCCGAAGCTCATGTTTAAGGCTCGGCAGGTCGTACAACCTTACCTCGGCAGGGAGACCAAGCTTCCTAAGCCGAGTAGGAGTCAGGCGAAGGGACTTGGCCGGGGTTCAAGTGTAAGGCTCAGCAGGACGTTCGGCCTTACCTCGGCAGGGAGACCAAGCTTCCTAAGCCTAGTAGAAGAGTCAGGCAAAGGGACTTGGCCCGAGTTCGAGTGTATGGCTCGGCAGACTGTTCGACATTATCTCGCCAGGGAGACCAAGCTTCCTATGGCGAGTAGGAGTCAGGCGAAAAGACTTGGCCGGAGTTCGAATGTAAGTCTCGGCAGGACCTTCGACCTTACCTCGGCAGGGAGACTGAGCTTCCTAAGCCTAGCAGGAGAGTCAGGCGAGGGGACTTGTCCAGGGTACGAGTGTAAGGCTCGGCAGGACATACGAACTTACCTCGGCAGGGAGACCAAGCTTCCTAAGCCTAGTAGGAGAGTCAGGCGAGGGGACTTCGTCGGAGGTCGAGTGTAAAGCTCGGCAGGACGTTCGACCTTACCTCGGCAGGGAGACCAAGCTTCCTAAGCCTAATAGGATAGTCAGGCGAGGGGACTTGGCCAGAGTTCGAGTGTAAGTATTGGCAAGATGTTTGACCTCACATCGGCAGGGATACCAAGCTTCCTAAGCCGTGTAGGAGTCAGGCGAAGGGACTTGGCCGGGTTTCGAGTGTAAGGCTCGGCAGGACGTTCGGCCTTACCTCGGCAGGGAGAACAAGCTTCCTATGCCTAGTAGGAGTCACGTGAAGGGACTTGGCCCGAGTTTGAGTGTAAGGCTCGGCAGACTGTTCAACCTTACCTCGGAAGGGAGACCAAGCTTCCTAAGCCGAGTAGGAGTCAGGCGAGGGGACCTGGCCGGGGTTCGAGTGTAAGGCTCGGCAGGACGTTTGACCTTACCTCGGCAGGGAGACCAAGCTTCCTAAGCCTAGTAGGAGAGTCAGGCGAGGGGACTTGGACGGAGTTCGAATGTAAGGCTCGGCAAAATGTTCGACCTTACCTCGGCATAGAGACCAAGCTTCCTAAGCCTAGTAGAAGAGTCAGGCAAGGGGACTTGGCCGGAGCTCATGTGTAAGGCTCGGCAGAACGTTCGACCTTACCTCGGCAGGGAGACCAAGCTTCCAAAACCGAGTAGGACTCAGGCGAAGGGACTTGCCTGGGTTTGAGTATAAGGCTCGGCAGAACGTTCGACCTTACCTCGGCAGAGACACCAAGCTTCCTAAGCCTAGTAGGAGTCACGCGAAGGGACGTGGCCCGAGTTCGAGTGTATGGCTCGGCAGACTGTTCGACATTACCTCGCCAGGGAGACCAAGCTTCCTATGGCGAGTAGGAGTCAGGCGAAAGGACTTGGCCAGAGTTCGAGTGTAAGGCTTGGCAGGACGTTCGACCTTACCTCGGCAAGGAGACCAAGCTTCCTAAGCCTAGTAGAAGAGTCAGGCAGAGGGACATGGCCGGAGTTCGAGTGTAAGGCTCGGCCGGATGTTTGACCTTACCTCGGCAGGGAGACCAAGCTTCCTAAGCCTAATAGGAGTATCAGGCAAAAGAACTTGGCCGGAGCTCATGTGTAAGGGTCGGCTGGACGTTCGAGCTTACCTCGGCAGGGAGACCAAGCTTCCTAAGCTGAGTAGGAGTCACGCGAAGGGACTTGGCCTGATTTCGAGTGTAAGCCTCGGCAGGACGTTCGACCTTACCTCGGCAGGGAGACCAAGCTTCCTAACCGTAGTAGGAGGGTCAGGCGAGGGGACTTGGTCGGAGTTCGAGTGTAAAGCTCGGCAGGACGTTCGACCTTACCTCGGCAGGGAGACCAAGCTTCCTAAGTCTAGAAGGACAGTCAGGCGAGGGGACTTGGCCGCAGTTTTAGTGTAAATAATGGCAGGACGTTCCACCTTACCTCGATAGGGAGAACAAGCTTCCTAAGCCTAGTAGGTGAGTCAGGCAAAGGGACCTGGCCAGAGTTCGAGTGTAAGGCTCGGCAGGACGTTCGGCCTTACCTCGGCAGGGAGACCAAGCTTCCTAAGCCTAGTAGGAGAGTCAGGCGAAGGGACTTGGCCAGAGTTTGAGTGTAAGGCTCGGCAGGACTTTCGGCCTTACCTCGGCAAGGAGACCAAGCTTCCTAAGCCTAGCAGGAGAGTCAGGCGAAGGAACTTGGCCGGGGTTCGAGTGTAAGGCTCGGCAGGACGTTCGACATTACCTCGGCAGGGAGACCAAGCTTCCTAAGCCTAGTAGGAGAGTCAGGCAAGTGGACTTGGCCGGAGCTCATGTGTAAGGCTCGGCAGGACGTTCGACCTTACCTCGGCAGGGAGACCAAGCTTCCTAAGCCGAGTAGGAGTCAGGCAAAGGGACTTGGCCGGGGTTCGAGTGTAAGGCTCGGCAGGACGTTCGGCCTTACCTCGGCAAGGAGACCAAGTTTCCTATGCCGAGAAGGAGTCAGGCGAAGGGACTTGCCCGGGGTTCGAGTGTAAGTCTCGGCAGGAAGTTTGACCTTACCTCGGCAGGGAGACCATGCTTCCTAAGCCTAGTAGGAGAGTCAGGCAAGTGGACTTGGCCGGAGCTCATGTGTAAAGCTTGGCAGGACGTTCGACCTTAGCTCGGCAGGGAGACCAAGCTTCCTAAGCCGAGTAGGAGTCAGGCGAAAGGGACTTGGCCGGGGTTCGAGTGTAAGGGTCGGAAGGAGGTTCGGCCTAACCTCGGCAGGGAGACCAAGCTTCCTAAGCCTAGTAGGAGAGTCAGCTGAAGGGACTTGGCCAGAGTTCGAGTGTAAGGCTCGGCAGGACGTTTGAACTTACCTCGGCAGGGAGACCAAGCTTCCTAAGCCTAGTAGGAGAGTGAGGCAAAAGGACTGGCCCGGAGCACATGTGTAAGGCTCGGCCGGAAGTTCGACCTTACCTCGGCAGGGAGACCAAGCCTCTTAAGCCTACTAGGAGTCACGCGAAGGGACTTGGCCCAAGTTCGAGTGTAAGGCTCGGCAGAACGTTCGACCTTACCTCGGCAGGGAGACTGAGCTTCCTAAGCCTAATAGGAGAATCAGGCGAGGGGACTTGGACAGAGTTCAAATGCATGGCTCGGCAGGATGTTCGACCTTACCTCGGCAGCGAGACAAAGCTTCCTAAGCGTAGTAGGAGAGTCAGGCGAGGGGAATTGGCCGGAGTTCCAGTGTAAGGCTCGGCAGGACGTTCGGCCTTACCTCGGCAAGGAGACCAAGCTTCCTAAGCCTAGCAGGAGAGTCAGGCGAAGGAACTTGGCCGGAGCTCATGTGTAAGGCTCGGCAGGACGTTCGACCTTACCTCGGCAGGGAGACCAAGCTTGCTAAGCCGACTAGGAGTCAGGCAAAGGGACTTGGCCGGGGTTCGAGTGTAAGGCTCGGCCGGACGTTCGACCTTACCTCGGCAGGGAGACCAAGCTTCCTAAGCCTAGTAGGAGAGTCAGGCGAGCGACTTGGCCGGGGTTCGAGTGTAAGGCTCGGCAGGACGTTCGGCCTTACCTCGGCAGGGAGACCAAGCTTCCTAAGCCTAGTAGGAGAGTCAGGCAAGTGGACTTGGCCGGAGCTCATGTGTAAGGCTCGGCCGGACGTTCGACCTTACCTCAGCACGGAGACCAAGCTTCCTAAGCCGAGTAGGGGTCACGCGAAGGGACTTGGCCCGAGTTCGAGTGTAAGGCTTGGCAGAACGTTCGACCTTACCTCGGCAGGGAGACTGAGCTTCCTAAGCCTAGCAGGAGAGTCAGGCGAGGGGACTTGTCCAGGGTCCGAGTGTAAGGCTCGGCAGGACATACGAACTTACCTCGGCAGGGAGACCAAGCTTCCTAAGCCTAGTAGTCACGCGAAGGGACTTGGCCCGAGTTCGAGTGTAAGGCTCAGCAGGACGTTCGGCCTTACCTCAGCAGGGAGACCAAGCTTCCTAAGCCTAGTAGGAGAGTCAGGCGAAGGGACTTGGCCAGAGTTTGAGTGTAAGGCTCGGCAGGACGTTTGACCTTACCTCGGCAGGGAGACCAAGCTTCCTAAGCCTAGTAGGAGTATCAGGCAAAAGAACTTGGCCGGAGCTCATGTGTAAGGCTTGGCCGGACGTTCGACCTTACCTCGGCAGGGAGAACAAGCTTCCTAAGCCTAATAGGATAGTCAGGCGAGGGGACTTGGCCAGAGTTCGAGTGTAAGTATTGGCAAGATGTTTGACCTCAGCTCGGCAGGGATACCAAGCTTCCTAAGCCGTGTAGGAGTCAGGCGAAGGGACTTGGCCGGGTTTCTAGTGTAAGGCTCGGCAGGACGTTCGGCCTTACCTCGGAAGGGAGACCAAGCTTCCTAAGCCTAGCAGGAGAGTCAGGCGAAGGAACTTGGCCGAGGTTCGAGTGTAAGGCTCGGCAGGACGTTCGACCTTACCTCGGCAGGGAGACCAAGCTTCCTAAGCCTAGTAGGAGAGTCAGGCAAGTGGACTTGGCCGGAGCTCATGTGTAAGGCTCGGCAGGACGTTCGACCTTACCTCGGCAGGGAGACCAAGCTTCCTAAGCCGAGTAGGAGTCAGGCAAAGGGACTTGGCCGGGGTTCGAGTGTAAGGCTCGGCAGGACGTTCGGCCTTACCTCGGCAGGGAGACCAAGCTTCCTATGCCGAGAAGGAGTCAGGCGAAGGGACTTGCCCGGGGTTCGAGTGTAAGTCTCGGCAGGAAGTTTGACCTTTCCTCGGCAGGGAGACCATGCTTCCTAAGCCTAGTAGGAGAGTCAGGCAAGTGGACTTGGCCGGAGCTCATGTGTAAAGCTCGGCAGGACGTTCGACCTTACCTCGGCAGGGAGACCAAGCTTCCTAAGCCGAGTAGGAGTCAGGCGAAAGGGACTTGGCCGGGGTTCGAGTGTAAGGCTCGGAAGGACGTTCGGCCTAACCTCGGCAGGGAGACCAAGCTTCCTAAGCCTAGTAGGAGAGTCAGCTGAAGGGACTTGGCCAGAGTTCGAGTGTAAGGCTCGGCAGACTGTTCAATCTTACCTCGGCGAGGAGACCAAGCTTCCTAAGCCGAGTAGGAGTCAGGCGAGGGGACTTGGAAGGGGTTCGAGTGTAAGGCTCGGCAGGACGTTTGACCTTACCTCGGCAGGGAGACCAAGCTTCCTAAGCCTAGTAGGAGAGTCAGGCGAAGGGACTTGGCCGGAGCTCATGTGTAAGGCTCGGCCAGACGTTCGATCTTACCTCGGCAGGGAGACCAAGCTTCTTAAGCCTACTAGGAGTCACGCGAAGAACTTGGCCCGAGTTCGAGTGTAAGGCTCGGCAGTACGTTCAACCTTACCTCGGCAGGGAGACCAAGCTTCCTAAGCCTAGTAGGAGAGTCAGGCGCGGGGACTTGGTAGGAGTTCGAATGTAAGGCTCGGCAAAATGTTCGACCTTACCTCGGCAGGGAGACAAAGCTTCCTAAGCCTAGTCGGATAGTCAGGCGAAGGAACTTGGCCGGGGTTCGAGTGTAAGGCTCGGCAGGACCTTCGGCCTTACCTCGGCAGGGAGACCAAGTTTCTTAAGCCTAGTAGGAGAGTCAGGCGAAATAACTTGGCCGGGGTTCGAGTGTCAGGCTCGGCAGGACGTTCGACCTTACCTCGGCAGGGAGACCAAGCTTCCTAAGCCTAGTAGGAGAGTGAGGCAAAAGGACTGGCCAGGAGCACATGTGTAAGGCTCGGCCGGACGTTCGACCTTACCTCGGCAGGGAGACCAAGCCTCTTAAGCCTACTAGGAGTCACGCGAAGGGACTTGGCCCAAGTTCGAGTGTAAGGCTCGGCAGAACGTTCGACCTTACCTCGGCAGGGAGATTGAGCTTCCTAAGCCTAATAGGAGAATCAGGCGAGGGGACTTGGACGGAGTTCAAATGCATGGCTCGGGAGGATGTTCGACCTTACCTCGGCAGCGAGACAAAGCTTCCTAAGCCTAGTAGGAGAGTCAGGCGAGGGGAATTGGCCGGAGTTCCAGTGTAAGGCTCGGCAGGACGTTCGGCCTTACCTCGGCAAGGAGACCAAGCTTCCTAAGCCTAGCAGGAGAGTCAGGCGAAGGAACTTGGCCGGAGCTCATGTGTAAGGCTCGGCAGGACGTTCGACCTTACCTCGGCAGGGAGACCAAGCTTCCTAAGCCGACTAGGAGTCAGGCAAAGGGACTTGGCCGGGGTTCGAGTGTAAGGCTCGGCAGGACGTTCGACCTTACCTCGGCAGGGAGACCAAGCTTCCTAAGCCTAGTAGGAGAGTCAGGCGAGCGACTTGGGCGGGGTTCGAGTGTAAGGCTCGGCAGGTTGTTCGGCCTTACCTCGGCAGGGAGACCAAGCTTCCTAAGCCTAGTAGGAGAGTCAGGCAAGTGGACTTGGCCGGAGCTCATGTGTAAGGCTCGGCAGGACGTTCGACCTTACCTCGGCAGGGAGACCAAGCTTCCTAAGCCTAGTAAGAGTCTGGCGAGGGGACTTGGCCGAAGTTTGAGTGTAAAGCTCGGCAGGACGTTTGACCTTACCTCGGCAGGGAGACCAAGCATCCTAAGCCTAATAGGAGTATCAGGCAAAAGAACTTGGCCGGAGCTCATGTGGAAGGCTCGGCTGGACCTTCGACCTTACCTCGGCAGGGAGACCAAGCTTCCTAAGCCTAGTAGTAGTCACGCGAAGGGACTTGGCCCGAGTTCGAGTGTAAGGCTCGGCAGAACATTCGACCTTACCTCGGCAGGGAGACCAAGCTTCCTAAGCCTAATAGGATAGTCGGGCTAGGGGACTTGGCCAGAGTTCGAGTGTAAGTCTTGGCAAGATGTTTGACCTCACCTTGGCAGGGATACCAAGCTTCCTAAGCCTAGTAGGAGTATCAGGCAAAAGAACTTGGCCGGAGCTCATGTGTAAGGCTCGGCCGGACGTTCGACCTTACCTCAGCACGGAGACCAAGATTCCTAAGCCTAGTAGGAGTCACGCGAAGGGACTTGGCCCGAGTTCGAGTGTAAGGCTCGGCAGGACGTTCGGCCTTACCTCGGCAGGGAGACCAAGCTTCCTAAGCCTAGTAGGAGAGTCAGGCGAAGGGACTTGGCCAGAGTTCGAGTGTAAGTATTGGCAAGATGTTTGACCTCAGCTCGGCAAGGATACCAAGCTTCCTAAGCCGTGTAGGAGTCAGGCGAAAGGACTTGGCCGGGTTTCGAGTGTAAGGCTCGGCAGGACGTTCGGCCTTACCTCGGCAGGGAGAACAAGCTTCCTAAGCCTAGTAGGAGTCACGTGAAGGGACTTGGCCCGAGTTTGAGTGTAAGGCTCGGCAGACTGTTCAACCTTACCTCGGCAGGGAGACCAAGCTTCCTAAGCCGAGTAGGAGTCAGGCGAGGGGACTTGGCCGGGGTTCGAGTGTAAGGCTCGGCAGGACGTTTGACCTTACCTCGGCAGGGAGACCAAGCTTCCTAAGCCTAGTAGGAGAGTCAGGCAAGGGGAATTGGCCGGAGCTCATGTTTAAGTCTCGGCAGGTCGTTCGACCTTACCTCGGCAGGGAGACCAAGCTTCCTAAGCCTAGTAGTAGTCACGCGAAGGGACTTGGCCCGAGTTCGAGTGTAAGGCTCGGCAGGACGTTCGGCCTTACCTCGGCAGGGAGACCAAGCTTCCTAAGCCTAGTAGGAGACTCAGGCGAAGGGACTTGGCCAGAGTTCGAGTGTAAGGCTCGGCAGGACGTTTGACCTCACCTCGGCAGGGAGACCAAGCTTCCTAAGCCTAGTAGGAGTATCAGGCAAAAGAACTTGTCCGGAGCTCATGTGTAAGGCTCGGCCGGACGTTCGACCTTGCCTCAGCAGGGAGACCAAGCTTCCTAAGCCTAGTAGGAGTGTCAGGCAAGGGGAATTGGCCGGAGCTCATGTTTAAGGCTCGGCAGGTCATTCGATTTTACCTCGGCAGGGAGACCAAGCTTCCTAAGCCGAGTAGGAGTCAGGCGAAGGGACTTGGCTGGGGTTCAAGTGTAAGGCTCGGCAGGACGTTCGGCCTTACCTCGGCAGGGAGACCAAGCTTCCTAAGCCTAGTAGGAGTATCAGGCAAAAGAACTTGGCCGGAGCTCATGTGTAAGGCTCGGCCGGACGTTCGACCTTACCTCGGCAGGGAGACCAAGCTTCTTAAGCCTACTAGGAGTCACGCGAAGAACTTGGCCCGAGTTTGAGTGTAAGGCTCGGCAGAACGTTCGACCTTACCTCGGCAGGGAGACCAAGCTTCCTAAGCCTAGTAGGAGAGTCAGGCGAGGGGACTTGGACGGAGTTCGAATATAAGGCTCGGCAAAATGTTCGACCTTACCTCGGCAGGGAGACCAAGTTTCTTAAGCCTAGTAGGAGAGTCAGGCGAAGGAACTTGGCCGGGGTTCGAGTGTAAGGCTCGGCAGGACGTTCGACCTTACCTCGGCAGGGAGACCAAGCTTCCTAAGCCTAGTAGGAGAGTCAGGCAAGGGGAATTGGCCGGAGCTCATGTTTAAGGCTCGGCAGGTCGTTCGACCTTACCTCGGCAGGGAGACCAAGCTTCCTAAGCCGAGTAGGAGTCACGCGAAGGGACTTGGCCCGAGTTCGAGTGTAAGGCTCGGCAGAACGTTCGACCTTACCGCGGCAGGGAGACTGAGCTTCCTAAGCCTAGCAGGAGAGTCAGGCGAGGGGACTTGTCCAGGGTCCGAGTGTAAGGCTCGGCAGGACATACGAACTTACCTCGGCAGGGAGACCAAGCTTCCTAAGCCTAGTAGTAGTCACGCGAAGGGACTTGGCCCGAGTTCGAGTGTAAGGCTCGGCAGGACGTTCGGCCTTACCTCGGCAGGGAGACCAAGCTTCCTAAGCCTAGTAGGAGAGTCAGGCGAAGGGACTTGGCCAGAGTTCGAGTGTAAGGCTCGGCAGGACGTTTGACCTTACCTCGGCAGGGAGACCAAGCTTCCTAAGCCTAGTAGGAGTATTAGGCAAACGAACTTGGCCGGAGCTCATGTGTAAGGCTCGGCCGGACGTTCGACCTTACCTCAGCAGGGAGACCAAGCTTCCTAAGCCGAGTAGGAGTCAGGCGAAGGGACTTGGCCCGAGTTCGAGTGTAAGGCTCGGCAGAACGTTCGACCTTACCTCGGCAGGGAGACTGAGCTTCCTAAGCCTAGCAGGAGAGTCAGGCGAGGGGACTTGTCCAGGGTACGAGTGTAAGGCTCGGCAGGACATACGAACTTACCTCGGCAGGGAGACCAAGCTTCCTAAGTCTAGAAGGACAGTGAGGCGAGGGGACTTGGCCGCAGTTTTAGTGTAAATAATGGCAGCACGTTCCACCTTACCTCGACAGGGAGAACAAGCTTCCTAAGCCTAGTAGGAGAGTCAGGCAAAGGGACCTGGCCAGAGTTCGAGTGTAAGACTCGGCAGGAGGTTCGGCCTTACCTCGGCAGGGAGACCAAGCTTCCTAAGCCTAGTAGGAGAGTCAGGCGAAGGAACTTGGCCGGGGTTCGAGTGTAAGGCTCGGCAGGACCTTCGGCCTTACCTCGGCAGGGAGACCAAGTTTCTTAAGCCTAGCAGGAGAGACAGGCGAAGGAACTTGGCCGGAGTTCGAGTGTAAGGCTCGGCAGGACGTTCGGCCTTACCTCGGCAGGGAGACCAAGCTTCCTATGCCGAGAAGGAGTCAGGCGAAGGGACTTGCCCGGGGTTCGAGTGTAAGTCTCGGCAGGAAGTTTGACCTTACCTCGGCAGGGAGACCATGCTTCCTAAGCCTAGTAGGAGAGTCAGGCAAGTGGACTTGGCCGGAGCTCATGTGTAAAGCTCGGCAGGACGTTCGACCTAACCTCGGCAGGGAGACCAAGCTTCCTAAGCCTAGTAGGAGAGTCAGCTGAAGGGACTTGGCCAGAGTTCGAGTGTAAGGCTCGGCAGGACGTTTGAACTTACCTTGGCAGGGAGACCAAGCTTCCTAAGCCTAGTAGGAGAGTGAGGCAAAAGGACTGACCCGGAGCACATGTGTAAGGCTCGGCAGGACGTTCGACCTTACCTCGGCAGGGAGACCAAGCTTCCTAAGCCTAGTAGGAGAGTCAGGCGAAGGGACCTGGCCAGAGTTCGAGTGTAAGACTCGGCAGGACGTTCGACCTTACCTCGGCAGGGAGACCAAGCTTCCTAAGCCTAATAGGATAGTCAGGCTAGGGGACTTGGCCAGAGTTCGAGTGTAAGTCTTGGCAAGATGTTTGACCTCACCTCGGCAGGGATACCAAGCTTCCTAAGCCTAGTAGGAGTATCAGGCAAAAGAACTTGGCCGGAGCTCATGTGTAAGGCTCGGCCGGACGTTCGACCTTACCTCGGCAGGGAGAACAAGCTTCCTAAGCCTAATAGGATAGTCAGGCGAGGGGACTTGGCCAGAGTTCGAGTGTAAGTATTGGCAAGATGTTTGACCTCAGCTCGGCAGGGATACCAAGCTTCCTAAGCCGTGTAGGAGTCAGGCGAAGGGACTTGGCCGGGTTTCTAGTGTAAGGCTCGGCAGGACGTTCGGCCTTACCTCGGAAGGGAGACCAAGCTTCCTAAGCCTAGCAGGAGAGTCAGGCGAAGGAACTTGGCCGAGGTTCGAGTGTAAGGCTCGGCAGGACGTTCGACCTTACCTCGGCAGGGAGACCAAGCTTCCTAAGCCTAGTAGGAGAGTCAGGCAAGTGGACTTGGCCGGAGCTCATGTGTAAGGCTCGGCAGGACGTTCGACCTTACCTCGGCAGGGAGACCAAGCTTCCTAAGCCGAGTAGGAGTCAGGCAAAGGGACTTGGCCGGGGTTCGAGTGTAAGGCTCGGCAGGACGTTCGGCCTTACCTCGGCAGGGAGACCAAGCTTCCTATGCCGAGAAGGAGTCAGGCGAAGGGACTTGCCCGGGGTTCGAGTGTAAGTCTCGGCAGGAAGTTTGACCTTTCCTCGGCAGGGAGACCATGCTTCCTAAGCCTAGTAGGAGAGTCAGGCAAGTGGACTTGGCCGGAGCTCATGTGTAAAGCTCGGCAGGACGTTCGACCTTACCTCGGCAGGGAGACCAAGCTTCCTAAGCCGAGTAGGAGTCAGGCGAAAGGGACTTGGCCGGGGTTCGAGTGTAAGGCTCGGAAGGACGTTCGGCCTAACCTCGGCAGGGAGACCAAGCTTCCTAAGCCTAGTAGGAGAGTCAGCTGAAGGGACTTGGCCAGAGTTCGAGTGTAAGGCTCGGCAGACTGTTCAATCTTACCTCGGCGAGGAGACCAAGCTTCCTAAGCCGAGTAGGAGTCAGGCGAGGGGACTTGGAAGGGGTTCGAGTGTAAGGCTCGGCAGGACGTTTGACCTTACCTCGGCAGGGAGACCAAGCTTCCTAAGCCTAGTAGGAGAGTCAGGCGAAGGGACTTGGCCGGAGCTCATGTGTAAGGCTCGGCCAGACGTTCGATCTTACCTCGGCAGGGAGACCAAGCTTCTTAAGCCTACTAGGAGTCACGCGAAGAACTTGGCCCGAGTTCGAGTGTAAGGCTCGGCAGTACGTTCAACCTTACCTCGGCAGGGAGACCAAGCTTCCTAAGCCTAGTAGGAGAGTCAGGCGCGGGGACTTGGTAGGAGTTCGAATGTAAGGCTCGGCAAAATGTTCGACCTTACCTCGGCAGGGAGACAAAGCTTCCTAAGCCTAGTCGGATAGTCAGGCGAAGGAACTTGGCCGGGGTTCGAGTGTAAGGCTCGGCAGGACCTTCGGCCTTACCTCGGCAGGGAGACCAAGTTTCTTAAGCCTAGTAGGAGAGTCAGGCGAAATAACTTGGCCGGGGTTCGAGTGTCAGGCTCGGCAGGACGTTCGACCTTACCTCGGCAGGGAGACCAAGCTTCCTAAGCCTAGTAGGAGAGTGAGGCAAAAGGACTGGCCAGGAGCACATGTGTAAGGCTCGGCCGGACGTTCGACCTTACCTCGGCAGGGAGACCAAGCCTCTTAAGCCTACTAGGAGTCACGCGAAGGGACTTGGCCCAAGTTCGAGTGTAAGGCTCGGCAGAACGTTCGACCTTACCTCGGCAGGGAGATTGAGCTTCCTAAGCCTAATAGGAGAATCAGGCGAGGGGACTTGGACGGAGTTCAAATGCATGGCTCGGGAGGATGTTCGACCTTACCTCGGCAGCGAGACAAAGCTTCCTAAGCCTAGTAGGAGAGTCAGGCGAGGGGAATTGGCCGGAGTTCCAGTGTAAGGCTCGGCAGGACGTTCGGCCTTACCTCGGCAAGGAGACCAAGCTTCCTAAGCCTAGCAGGAGAGTCAGGCGAAGGAACTTGGCCGGAGCTCATGTGTAAGGCTCGGCAGGACGTTCGACCTTACCTCGGCAGGGAGACCAAGCTTCCTAAGCCGACTAGGAGTCAGGCAAAGGGACTTGGCCGGGGTTCGAGTGTAAGGCTCGGCAGGACGTTCGACCTTACCTCGGCAGGGAGACCAAGCTTCCTAAGCCTAGTAGGAGAGTCAGGCGAGCGACTTGGGCGGGGTTCGAGTGTAAGGCTCGGCAGGTTGTTCGGCCTTACCTCGGCAGGGAGACCAAGCTTCCTAAGCCTAGTAGGAGAGTCAGGCAAGTGGACTTGGCCGGAGCTCATGTGTAAGGCTCGGCAGGACGTTCGACCTTACCTCGGCAGGGAGACCAAGCTTCCTAAGCCTAGTAAGAGTCTGGCGAGGGGACTTGGCCGAAGTTTGAGTGTAAAGCTCGGCAGGACGTTTGACCTTACCTCGGCAGGGAGACCAAGCATCCTAAGCCTAATAGGAGTATCAGGCAAAAGAACTTGGCCGGAGCTCATGTGGAAGGCTCGGCTGGACCTTCGACCTTACCTCGGCAGGGAGACCAAGCTTCCTAAGCCTAGTAGTAGTCACGCGAAGGGACTTGGCCCGAGTTCGAGTGTAAGGCTCGGCAGAACATTCGACCTTACCTCGGCAGGGAGACCAAGCTTCCTAAGCCTAATAGGATAGTCGGGCTAGGGGACTTGGCCAGAGTTCGAGTGTAAGTCTTGGCAAGATGTTTGACCTCACCTTGGCAGGGATACCAAGCTTCCTAAGCCTAGTAGGAGTATCAGGCAAAAGAACTTGGCCGGAGCTCATGTGTAAGGCTCGGCCGGACGTTCGACCTTACCTCAGCACGGAGACCAAGATTCCTAAGCCTAGTAGGAGTCACGCGAAGGGACTTGGCCCGAGTTCGAGTGTAAGGCTCGGCAGGACGTTCGGCCTTACCTCGGCAGGGAGACCAAGCTTCCTAAGCCTAGTAGGAGAGTCAGGCGAAGGGACTTGGCCAGAGTTCGAGTGTAAGTATTGGCAAGATGTTTGACCTCAGCTCGGCAAGGATACCAAGCTTCCTAAGCCGTGTAGGAGTCAGGCGAAAGGACTTGGCCGGGTTTCGAGTGTAAGGCTCGGCAGGACGTTCGGCCTTACCTCGGCAGGGAGAACAAGCTTCCTAAGCCTAGTAGGAGTCACGTGAAGGGACTTGGCCCGAGTTTGAGTGTAAGGCTCGGCAGACTGTTCAACCTTACCTCGGCAGGGAGACCAAGCTTCCTAAGCCGAGTAGGAGTCAGGCGAGGGGACTTGGCCGGGGTTCGAGTGTAAGGCTCGGCAGGACGTTTGACCTTACCTCGGCAGGGAGACCAAGCTTCCTAAGCCTAGTAGGAGAGTCAGGCAAGGGGAATTGGCCGGAGCTCATGTTTAAGTCTCGGCAGGTCGTTCGACCTTACCTCGGCAGGGAGACCAAGCTTCCTAAGCCTAGTAGTAGTCACGCGAAGGGACTTGGCCCGAGTTCGAGTGTAAGGCTCGGCAGGACGTTCGGCCTTACCTCGGCAGGGAGACCAAGCTTCCTAAGCCTAGTAGGAGACTCAGGCGAAGGGACTTGGCCAGAGTTCGAGTGTAAGGCTCGGCAGGACGTTTGACCTTACCTCGGCAGGGAGACCAAGCTTCCTAAGCCTAGTAGGAGTATCAGGCAAAAGAACTTGTCCGGAGCTCATGTGTAAGGCTCGGCCGGACGTTCGACCTTGCCTCAGCAGGGAGACCAAGCTTCCTAAGCCTAGTAGGAGTGTCAGGCAAGGGGAATTGGCCGGAGCTCATGTTTAAGGCTCGGCAGGTCATTCGATTTTACCTCGGCAGGGAGACCAAGCTTCCTAAGCCGAGTAGGAGTCAGGCGAAGGGACTTGGCTGGGGTTCAAGTGTAAGGCTCGGCAGGACGTTCGGCCTTACCTCGGCAGGGAGACCAAGCTTCCTAAGCCTAGTAGGAGTATCAGGCAAAAGAACTTGGCCGGAGCTCATGTGTAAGGCTCGGCCGGACGTTCGACCTTACCTCGGCAGGGAGACCAAGCTTCTTAAGCCTACTAGGAGTCACGCGAAGAACTTGGCCCGAGTTTGAGTGTAAGGCTCGGCAGAACGTTCGACCTTACCTCGGCAGGGAGACCAAGCTTCCTAAGCCTAGTAGGAGAGTCAGGCGAGGGGACTTGGACGGAGTTCGAATATAAGGCTCGGCAAAATGTTCGACCTTACCTCGGCAGGGAGACCAAGTTTCTTAAGCCTAGTAGGAGAGTCAGGCGAAGGAACTTGGCCGGGGTTCGAGTGTAAGGCTCGGCAGGACGTTCGACCTTACCTCGGCAGGGAGACCAAGCTTCCTAAGCCTAGTAGGAGAGTCAGGCAAGGGGAATTGGCCGGAGCTCATGTTTAAGGCTCGGCAGGTCGTTCGACCTTACCTCGGCAGGGAGACCAAGCTTCCTAAGCCGAGTAGGAGTCACGCGAAGGGACTTGGCCCGTGTTCGAGTGTAAGGCTCGGCAGAACGTTCGACCTTACCGCGGCAGGGAGACTGAGCTTCCTAAGCCTAGCAGGAGAGTCAGGCGAGGGGACTTGTCCAGGGTCCGAGTGTAAGGCTCGGCAGGACATACGAACTTACCTCGGCAGGGAGACCAAGCTTCCTAAGCCTAGTAGTAGTCACGCGAAGGGACTTGGCCCGAGTTCGAGTGTAAGGCTCGGCAGGACGTTCGGCCTTACCTCGGCAGGGAGACCAAGCTTCCTAAGCCTAGTAGGAGAGTCAGGCGAAGGGACTTGGCCAGAGTTCGAGTGTAAGGCTCGGCAGGACGTTTGACCTTACCTCGGCAGGGAGACCAAGCTTCCTAAGCCTAGTAGGAGTATTAGGCAAACGAACTTGGCCGGAGCTCATGTGTAAGGCTCGGCCGGACGTTCGACCTTACCTCAGCAGGGAGACCAAGCTTCCTAAGCCGAGTAGGAGTCAGGCGAAGGGACTTGGCCCGAGTTCGAGTGTAAGGCTCGGCAGAACGTTCGACCTTACCTCGGCAGGGAGACTGAGCTTCCTAAGCCTAGCAGGAGAGTCAGGCGAGGGGACTTGTCCAGGGTACGAGTGTAAGGCTCGGCAGGACATACGAACTTACCTCGGCAGGGAGACCAAGCTTCCTAAGTCTAGAAGGACAGTGAGGCGAGGGGACTTGGCCGCAGTTTTAGTGTAAATAATGGCAGCACGTTCCACCTTACCTCGACAGGGAGAACAAGCTTCCTAAGCCTAGTAGGAGAGTCAGGCAAAGGGACCTGGCCAGAGTTCGAGTGTAAGACTCGGCAGGAGGTTCGGCCTTACCTCGGCAGGGAGACCAAGCTTCCTAAGCCTAGTAGGAGAGTCAGGCGAAGGAACTTGGCCGGGGTTCGAGTGTAAGGCTCGGCAGGACCTTCGGCCTTACCTCGGCAGGGAGACCAAGTTTCTTAAGCCTAGCAGGAGAGACAGGCGAAGGAACTTGGCCGGAGTTCGAGTGTAAGGCTCGGCAGGACGTTCGGCCTTACCTCGGCAGGGAGACCAAGCTTCCTATGCCGAGAAGGAGTCAGGCGAAGGGACTTGCCCGGGGTTCGAGTGTAAGTCTCGGCAGGAAGTTTGACCTTACCTCGGCAGGGAGACCATGCTTCCTAAGCCTAGTAGGAGAGTCAGGCAAGTGGACTTGGCCGGAGCTCATGTGTAAAGCTCGGCAGGACGTTCGACCTAACCTCGGCAGGGAGACCAAGCTTCCTAAGCCTAGTAGGAGAGTCAGCTGAAGGGACTTGGCCAGAGTTCGAGTGTAAGGCTCGGCAGGACGTTTGAACTTACCTTGGCAGGGAGACCAAGCTTCCTAAGCCTAGTAGGAGAGTGAGGCAAAAGGACTGACCCGGAGCACATGTGTAAGGCTCGGCAGGACGTTCGACCTTACCTCGGCAGGGAGACCAAGCTTCCTAAGCCTAGTAGGAGAGTCAGGCGAAGGGACCTGGCCAGAGTTCGAGTGTAAGACTCGGCAGGACGTTCGACCTTACCTCGGCAGGGAGACCAAGCTTCCTAAGCCTAATAGGATAGTCAGGCTAGGGGACTTGGCCAGAGTTCGAGTGTAAGTCTTGGCAAGATGTTTGACCTCACCTCGGCAGGGATACCAAGCTTCCTAAGCCTAGTAGGAGTATCAGGCAAAAGAACTTGGCCGGAGCTCATGTGTAAGGCTCGGCCGGACGTTCGACCTTACCTCAGCACGGATACCAAGCTTCCTAAGCCGAGTAGGAGTCACGCGAAGGGACTTGGCCCGAGTTCGAGTGTAAGGCTTGGCAGAACGTTCGACCTTACCTCGGCAGGGAGACTGAGCTTCCTAAGCCTCGCAGGAGAGTCAGGCGAGGGGACTTGTCCAGGGTCCGAGTGTAAGGCTCGGCAGGACATACGAACTTACCTCGGCAGGGAGACCAAGCTTCCTAAGCCTAGTAGTCACGCGAAGGGTCTTGGCCCGAGTTCGAGTGTAAGGCTCGGCAGGACGTTCGGCCTTACCTCGGCAAGGAGACCAAGCTTCCTAAGCCTAGTAGGAGTATCAGGCAAAAGAACTTGGCCGGAGCTCATGTGTAAGGCTTGGCCGGACGTTCGACCTTACCTCGGCAGGGAGACCAAGCTTCCTAAGCCTAATAGGATAGTCAGGCGAGGGGACTTGGCCAGAGTTCGAGTGTAAGTATTGGCAAGATGTTTGACCTCACCTCGGCAGGGATACCAAGCTTCCTAAGCCGTGTAGGAGTCAGGCGAAGGGACTTGGCCGGGTTTCGAGTGTAAGGTTAGGCAGGACGTTCGGCCTTACCTCGGCAGGGAGAACAAGCTTCCTATCCATAGTAGGAGTCACGTGAAGGGACTTGGCCCGAGTTTGAGTGTAAGGCTCGGCAGACTGTTCAACCTTACCTCGGCGAGGAGGCCAAGCTTCCTAAGCCGAGTAGGAGTCAGGCGAGGGGACTTGGCCGGGGTTCGAGTGTAAGGCTCGGCAGGACGTTTGACCTTACCTCGGCAGGGAGACCAAGCTTCCTAAGCCTAGTAGGAGAGTCAGGCGAAGGGACTTGGCCGGAGCTCATGTGTAAGGCTCGGCCAGACGTTCGACCTTACCTCGGCAGGGAGACCAAGCTTCTTAAGCCTACTAGGAGTCACGCGCAGAACTTGGCCCGAGTTCGAGTGTAAGGCTCGGCAGTACGTTCGACCTTACCTCGGCAGGGAGACCAAGCTTCCTAAGCCTAGTAGGAGAGTCAGGCGAGGGGACTTGGTAGGAGTTCGAATGTAAGGCTCGGCAAAATGTTCGACCTTACCTCGGCAGGGAGACCAAGCTTCCTAAGCCTAGCAGGAGAGTCAGGCGAAGGAACTTGGCCGGGGTTCGAGTGTAAGGCTCGGCAGGACGTTCGACCTTACCTCGGCAGGGAGACCAAGCTTCCTAAGCCTAGTAGGAGAGTCAGGCAAGTGGACTTGGCCGGAGCTCATGTGTAAGGCTCGGCAGGACGTTCGACCTTACCTCGGCAAGGAGACCAAGCTTCCTAAGCCGAGTAGGAGTCAGGCAAAGGGATTTGGCCGGGGTTCGAGTGTAAGGCTCGGCAGGACGTTCGGCCTTACCTCGGCAGGGAGACCAAGCTTCCTATGCGGAGAAGGAGTCAGGCGAAGGGACTTGCCCGGGGTTCGAGTGTCAGGCTCGGCAGGACCTTCGTCCTTACCTCGGCAGGGAGACCAAGTTTCTTAAGCCTAGTAGGAGAGTCAGGCGAAGGAACTTGGCCGGGGTTCGAGTGTCAGGCTCGGCAGGACCTTCGTCCTTACCTCGGCAGGGAGACCAAGCTTCCTAAGCCTAGTAGGAGAGTGAGGCAAAAGGACTGGCCAGGAGCACATGTGTAAGGCTCGGCCGGACGTTCGACCTTACCTCGGCAGGGAGACCAAGCCTCTTAAGCCTACTAGGAGTCACGCGAAGGGACTTGGCCCAAGTTCGAGTGTAAGGCTCGGCAGAACGTTCGACCTTACCTCGGCAGGGAGACTGAGCTTCCTAAGCCTAATAGGAGAATCAGGCGAGGGGACTTGGACTGAGTTCAAATGCATGGCTCGGGAGGATGTTCGACCTTATCTCGGCAGCGAGACAAAGCTTCCTAAGCCTAGTAGGAGAGTCAGGCGAGGGGAATTGGCCGGAGTTCCAGTGTAAGGCTCGGCAGGACGTTCGGCCTTACCTCGGCAAGGAGACCAAACTTCCTAAGCCTAGCAGGAGAGTCAGGCGAAGGAACTTGGCCGGAGCTCATGTGTAAGGCTCGGCAGGACGTTCGACCTTACCTCGGCAGGGAGACCAAGCTTCCTAAGCCGACTAGGAGTCAGGCAAAGGGACTTGGCCGGGGTTCGAGTGTAAGGCTCGGCAGGACGTTCGACCTTACCTCGGCAGGGAGACCAAGCTTCCTAAGCCTAATAGGAGTATCAGGCAAAAGAACTTGGCCGGAGCTCATGTGGAAGGCTCGGCCGGACGTTCGACCTTACCTCGGCAGGGAGACCAAGCTTCCTAAGCCTAGTAGTAGTCACGCGAAGGGACTTGGCCCGAGTTCGAGCGTAAGGCTCGGCAGAACATTCGACCTTACCTCGGCAGGGAGACCAAGCTTCCTAAGCCTAATAGGATAGTCAGGCTAGGGGACTTGGCCAGAGTTCGAGTGTAAGTCTTGGCAAGATGTTTGACCTCACCTTGGCAGGGATACCAAGCTTCCTAAGCCTAGTAGGAGTATCAGGCAAAAGAACTTGGCCGGAGCTCATGTGTAAGGCTCGGCCGGACGTTCGACCTTACCTCAGCACGGAGACCAAGCTTCCTAAGCCGAGTAGGAGTCACGCGAAGGGACTTGGCCCGAGTTCGAGTGTAAGGCTTGGCAGAACGTTCGACCTTACCTCGGCAGGGAGACTGAGCTTCCTAAGCCTCGCAGGAGAGTCAGGCGAGGGGACTTGTCCAGGGTCGGAGTGTAAGGCTCGGCAGGACATACGAACTTACCTCGGCAGGGAGACCAAGCTTCCTAAGCCTAGTAGTCACGCGAAGGGACTTGGCCCGAGTTCGAGTGTAAGGCTCGGCAGGACGTTCGGCCTTACCTCGGCAGGGAGACCAAGCTTCCTAAGCCTAGCAGGAGAGTCAGGCGAAGGGACTTGGCCAGAGTTCGAGTGTAAGGCTCGGCAGGATGTTTGACCTTACCTCGGCAAGGAGACCAAGCTTCCTAAGCCTAGTAGGAGTATCAGGCAAAAGAACTTGGCCGGAGCTCATGTGTAAGGCTTGGCCGGACGTTCGACCTTACCTCGGCAGGGAGACCAAGCTTCCTAAGCCTAATAGGATAGTCAGGCGAGGGGACTTGGCCAGAGTTCGAGTGTAAGTATTGGCAAGATGTTTGACCTCACCTCAGCAGGGATACCAAGCTTCCTAAGCCGTGTAGGAGTCAGGCGAAGGGACTTGGCCGGGTTTCGAGTGTAAGGTTAGGCAGGACGTTCGGCCTTACCTCGGCAGGGAGAACAAGCTTCTTATCCATAGTAGGAGTCACGTGAAGGGACTTGGCCCGAGTTTGAGTGTAAGGCTCGGCAGACTGTTCAACCTTACCTCGGCGAGGAGGCCAAGCTTCCTAAGCCGAGTAGGAGTCAGGCGAGGGGACTTGGCCGGGGTTCGAGTGTAAGGCTCGGCAGGACGTTTGACCTTACCTCGGCAGGGAGACCAAGCTTCCTAAGCCTAGTAGGAGAGTCAGGCGAAGGGACTTGGCCGGAGCTCATGTGTAAGGCTCGGCCAGACGTTCGACCTTACCTCGGCAGGGAGACCAAGCTTCTTAAGCCTACTAGGAGTCACGCGCAGAACTTGGCCCGAGTTCGAGTGTAAGGCTCGGCAGTACGTTCGACCTTACCTCGGCAGGGAGACCAAGCTTCCTAAGCCTAGTAGGAGAGTCAGGCGAGGGGACTTGGTAGGAGTTCGAATGTAAGGCTCGGCAAAATGTTCGACCTTACCTCGGCAGGGAGACCAAGCTTCCTAAGCCTAGCAGGAGAGTCAGGCGAAGGAACTTGGCCGGGGTTCGAGTGTAAGGCTCGGCAGGACGTTCGACCTTACCTCGGCAGGGAGACCAAGCTTCCTAAGCCTAGTAGGAGAGTCAGGCAAGTGGACTTGGCCGGAGCTCATGTGTAAGGCTCGGCAGGACGTTCGACCTTACCTCGGCAAGGAGACCAAGCTTCCTAAGCCGAGTAGGAGTCAGGCAAAGGGATTTGGCCGGGGTTCGAGTGTAAGGCTCGGCAGGACGTTCGGCCTTACCTCGGCAGGGAGACCAAGCTTCCTATGCGGAGAAGGAGTCAGGCGAAGGGACTTGCCCGGGGTTCGAGTGTCGGGCTCGGCAGGACCTTCGTCCTTACCTCGGCAGGGAGACCAAGTTTCTTAAGCCTAGTAGGAGAGTCAGGCGAAGGAACTTGGCCGGGGTTCGAGTGTCAGGCTCGGCAGGACCTTCGTCCTTACCTCGGCAGGGAGACCAAGCTTCCTAAGCCTAGTAGGAGAGTGAGGCAAAAGGACTGGCCAGGAGCACATGTGTAAGGCTCGGCCGGACGTTCGACCTTACCTCGGCAGGGAGACCAAGCCTCTTAAGCCTACTAGGAGTCACGCGAAGGGACTTGGCCCAAGTTCGAGTGTAAGGCTCGGCAGAACGTTCGACCTTACCTCGGCAGGGAGACTGAGCTTCCTAAGCCTAATAGGAGAATCAGGCGAGGGGACTTGGACTGAGTTCAAATGCATGGCTCGGGAGGATGTTCGACCTTATCTCGGCAGCGAGACAAAGCTTCCTAAGCCTAGTAGGAGAGTCAGGCGAGGGGAATTGGCCGGAGTTCCAGTGTAAGACTCGGCAGGACGTTCGGCCTTACCTCGGCAAGGAGACCAAACTTCCTAAGCCTAGCAGGAGAGTCAGGCGAAGGAACTTGGCCGGAGCTCATGTGTAAGGCTCGGCAGGACGTTCGACCTTACCTCGGCAGGGAGACCAAGCTTCCTAAGCCGACTAGGAGTCAGGCAAAGGGACTTGGCCGGGGTTCGAGTGTAAGGCTCGGCAGGACGTTCGACCTTACCTCGGCAGGGAGACCAAGCTTCCTAAGCCTAATAGGAGTATCAGGCAAAAGAACTTGGCCGGAGCTCATGTGGAAGGCTCGGCCGGACGTTCGACCTTACCTCGGCAGGGAGACCAAGCTTCCTAAGCCTAGTAGTAGTCACGCGAAGGGACTTGGCCCGAGTTCGAGCGTAAGGCTCGGCAGAACATTCGACCTTACCTCGGCAGGGAGACCAAGCTTCCTAAGCCTAATAGGATAGTCAGGCTAGGGGACTTGGCCAGAGTTCGAGTGTAAGTCTTGGCAAGATGTTTGACCTCACCTTGGCAGGGATACCAAGCTTCCTAAGCCTAGTAGGAGTATCAGGCAAAAGAACTTGGCCGGAGCTCATGTGTAAGGCTCGGCCGGACGTTCGACCTTACCTCAGCACGGAGACCAAGCTTCCTAAGCCGAGTAGGAGTCACGCGAAGGGACTTGGCCCGAGTTCGAGTGTAAGGCTTGGCAGAACGTTCGACCTTACCTCGGCAGGGAGACTGAGCTTCCTAAGCCTCGCAGGAGAGTCAGGCGAGGGGACTTGTCCAGGGTCCGAGTGTAAGGCTCGGCAGGACATACGAACTTACCTCGGCAGGGAGACCAAGCTTCCTAAGCCTAGTAGTCACGCGAAGGGACTTGGCCCGAGTTCGAGTGTAAGGCTCAGCAGGACGTTCGGCCTTACCTCGGCAGGGAGAGCAAGCTTCCTAAGCCTAGTAGGAGAGTCAGGCGAAGGGACTTGGCCAGAGTTCGAGTGTAAGGCTCGGCAGGACGTTTGACCTTACCTCGGCAGGGAGACCAAGCTTCCTAAGCCTAGTAGGAGTATCAGGCAAAAGAACTTGGCCGGAGCTCATGTGTAAGGCTTGGCCGGACGTTCGACCTTACCTCGGCAGGGAGACCAAGCTTCCTAAGCCTAATAGGATAGTCAGGCGAGGGGACTTGGCCAGAGTTCGAGTGTAAGTATTGGCAAGATGTTTGACCTCAGCTCGGCAGGGATACCAAGCTTCCTAAGCCGTGTAGGAGTCAGGCGAAGGGACTTGGCCGGGTTTCGAGTGTAAGGCTCGGCAGGACGTTCGGCCTTACCTCGGCAGGGAGACCAAGCTTCCTAAGCCTAGCAGGAGAGTCAGGCGAAGGAACTTGGCCGGGGTTCGAGTGTAAGGCTCGGCAGGACGTTCGACCTTACCTCGGCAGGGAGACCAAGCTTCCTAAGCCTAGTGGGAGAGTCAGGCAAGTGGACTTGGCCGGAGCTCATGTGTAAGGCTCGGCAGGACGTTCGACCTTACCTCGGCAGGGAGACCAAGCTTCCTATGCCGAGAAGGAGTCAGGCGAAGGGACTTGCCCGGGGTTCGAGTGTAAGTCTCGGCAGGAAGTTTGACCTTACCTCGGCAGGGAGACCATGCTTCCTAAGCCTAGTAGGAGAGTCAGGCAAGTGGACTTGGCCGGAGCTCATGTGTAAAGCTCGGCAGGACGTTCGACCTTACCTCGGCAGGGAGACCAAGCTTCCTAAGCCGAGTAGGAGTCAGGCGAAAGGGACTTGGCCGGGGTTCGAGTGTAAGGCTCGGAAGGACGTTCGGCCTAACCTAGGCAGGGAGACCAAGCTTCCTAAGCCTAGTAGGAGAGTCAGCTGAAGGGACTTGGCCAGAGTTCGAGTGTAAGGCTCGGCAGGACGTTTGAACTTACCTCGGCAGGGAGACCAAGCTTCCTAAGCCTAGTAGGAGAGTGAGGCAAAAGGACTGGCCCGGAGCACATGTGTAAGGCTCGGCCGGATGTTCGACCTTACCTCGGCAGGGAGACTGAGCTTCCTAAGCCTAATAGGAGAATCAGGCGAGGGGACTTGGACGGAGTTCGAGTGTAAGTCTTGGCAAGATGTTTGACCTCACCTCGGCAGGGATACCAAGCTTCCTAAGCCTAGTAGGAGTATCAGGCAAAAGAACTTGGCCGGAGCTCATGTGTAAGGCTCGGCCGGACGTTCGACCTTACCTCAGCACGGAGACCAAGCTTCCTAAGCCGAGTAGGAGTCACGCGAAGGGACTTGGCCCGAGTTCGAGTGTAAGGCTCGGCAGAAGGTTCGACCTTACCTCGGCAGGGAGACTGAGCTTCCTAAGGCTAGCAGGAGAGTCAGGCGAGGGGACTTGTCCAGGGTCCGAGTGTAAGGCTCGGCAGGACATACGAACTTACCTCGGCAGGGAGACCAAGCTTCCTAAGCCTAGTAGTCACGCGAACGGACTTGGCCCGAGTTCGAGTGTAAGGCTCGGCAGGACGTTCGGCCTTACCTCGGCAGGGAGACCAAGCTTCCTAAGCCTAGCAGGAGAGTCAGGCGAAGGGACTTGGCCAGAGTTCGAGTGTAAGCCTCGGCAGGATGTTTGACCTTACCTCGGCAAGGAGACCAAGCTTCCTAAGCCTAGTAGGAGTATCAGGCAAAAGAACTTGGCCGGAGCTCGTGTGTAAGGCTTGGCCGGACGTTCGACCTTACCTCGGCAGGGAGACCAAGCTTCCTAAGCCTAATAGGATAGTCAGGCGAGGGGACTTGGCCAGAGTTCGAGTGTAAGTATTGGCAAGATGTTTGACCTCACCTCGGCAGGGATACCAAGCTTCCTAAGCCGTGTAGGAGTCAGGCGAAGAGACTTGGCCGGGTTTCGAGTGTAAGGTTAGGCAGGACGTTCGGCCTTACCTCGGCAGGGAGAACAAGCTTCCTATCCCTAGTAGGAGTCACGTGAAGGGACTTGGCCCGAGTTTGAGTGTAAGGCTCGGCAGACTGTTCAACCTTACCTCGGCGAGGAGACCAAGCTTCCTAAGCCGAGTAGGAGTCAGGCGAGGGGACTTGGCCGGGGTTGGAGTGTAAGGCTCGGCAGGACGTTTGACCTTACCTCGGCAGGGAGACCAAGCTTCCTAAGCCTAGTAAGAGAGTCAGGCGAAGGGACTTGGCCGGAGCTCATGTGTAAGGCTCGGCCAGACGTTCGACCTTACCTCGGCAGGGAGACCAAGCTTCTTAAGCCTACTAGGAGTCACGCGAAGAACTTGGCCCGAGTTCGAGTGTAAGGCTCGGCAGTACGTTCGACCTTACCTCGGCAGGGAGACCAAGCTTCCTAAGCCTAGTAGGAGAGTCAGGCGAGGGGACTTGGTAGGAGTTCGAATGTAAGGCTCGGCAAAATGTTCGACCTTACCTCGGCAGGGAGACAAAGCTTCCTAAGCCTAGTCGGAGAGTCAGGCGAAGGAACTTGGCCGGGGTTCGAGTGTAAGGCCCGGCAGGACCTTCGTCCTTACCTCGGCAGGGAGACCAAGTTTCTTAAGCCTAGTAGGAGAGTCAGGCGAAGGAACTTGGCCGGGGTTCGAGTGTCAGGCTCGGCAGGACGTTCGACCTTACCTCGGCAGGGAGACCAAGCTTTCTAAGCCTAGTAGGAGAGTGAGGCAAAAGGACTGGCCAGGAGCACATGTGTAAGGCTCGGCCGGACGTTCGACCTTACCTCGGCAGGGAGACCAAGCCTCTTAAGCCTACTAGGAGTCACGCGAAGGGACTTGGCCCAAGTTCGAGTGTAAGGCTCGGCAGAACGTTCGACCTTACCTCGGCAGGGAGACTGAGCTTCCTAAGCCTAATAGGAGAATCAGGCGAGGGGACTTGGACTGAGTTCAAATGCATGGCTCGGGAGGATGTTCGACCTTACCTCGGCAGCGAGACAAAGCTTCCTAAGCCTAGTAGGAGAGTCAGGCGAGGGGAATTGGCCGGAGTTCCAGTGTAAGACTCGGCAGGACGTTCGGCCTTACCTCGGCAATGAGACCAAACTTCCTAAGCCTAGCAGGAGAGTCAGGCGAAGGAACTTGGCCGGAGCTCATGTGTAAGGCTCGGCAGGACGTTCGACCTTACCTCGGCAGGGAGACCAAGCTTCCTAAGCCGACTAGGAGTCAGGCAAAGGGACTTGGCCGGGGTTCGAGTGTAAGGCTCGGCAGGACGTTCGACCTTACCTCGGCAGGGAGACCAAGCTTCCTAAGCCTAATAGGAGTATCAGGCAAAAGAACTTGGCCGGAGCTCATGTGGAAGGCTCGGCCGGACGTTCGACCTTACCTCGGCAGGGAGACCAAGCTTCCTAAGCCTAGTAGTAGTCACGCGAAGGGACTTGGCCCGAGTTCGAGCGTAAGGCTCGGCAGAACATTCGACCTTACCTCGGCAGGGAGACCAAGCTTCCTAAGCCTAATAGGATAGTCAGGCTAGGGGACTTGGCCAGAGTTCGAGTGTAAGTCTTGGCAAGATGTTTGACCTCACCTTGGCAGGGATACCAAGCTTCCTAAGCCTAGTAGGAGTATCAGGCAAAAGAACTTGGCCGGAGCTCATGTGTAAGGCTCGGCCGGACGTTCGACCTTACCTCAGCACGGAGACCAAGCTTCCTAAGCCGAGTAGGAGTCACGCGAAGGGACTTGGCCCGAGTTCGAGTGTAAGGCTTGGCAGAACGTTCGACCTTACCTCGGCAGGGAGACTGAGCTTCCTAAGCCTCGCAGGAGAGTCAGGCGAGGGGACTTGTCCAGGGTCGGAGTGTAAGGCTCGGCAGGACATACGAACTTACCTCGGCAGGGAGACCAAGCTTCCTAAGCCTAGTAGTCACGCGAAGGGACTTGGCCCGAGTTCGAGTGTAAGGCTCGGCAGGACGTTCGGCCTTACCTCGGCAGGGAGACCAAGCTTCCTAAGCCTAGCAGGAGAGTCAGGCGAAGGGACTTGGCCAGAGTTCGAGTGTAAGGCTCGGCAGGATGTTTGACCTTACCTCGGCAAGGAGACCAAGCTTCCTAAGCCTAGTAGGAGTATCAGGCAAAAGAACTTGGCCGGAGCTCATGTGTAAGGCTTGGCCGGACGTTCGACCTTACCTCGGCAGGGAGACCAAGCTTCCTAAGCCTAATAGGATAGTCAGGCGAGGGGACTTGGCCAGAGTTCGAGTGTAAGTATTGGCAAGATGTTTGACCTCACCTCAGCAGGGATACCAAGCTTCCTAAGCCGTGTAGGAGTCAGGCGAAGGGACTTGGCCGGGTTTCGAGTGTAAGGTTAGGCAGGACGTTCGGCCTTACCTCGGCAGGGAGAACAAGCTTCTTATCCATAGTAGGAGTCACGTGAAGGGACTTGGCCCGAGTTTGAGTGTAAGGCTCGGCAGACTGTTCAACCTTACCTCGGCGAGGAGGCCAAGCTTCCTAAGCCGAGTAGGAGTCAGGCGAGGGGACTTGGCCGGGGTTCGAGTGTAAGGCTCGGCAGGACGTTTGACCTTACCTCGGCAGGGAGACCAAGCTTCCTAAGCCTAGTAGGAGAGTCAGGCGAAGGGACTTGGCCGGAGCTCATGTGTAAGGCTCGGCCAGACGTTCGACCTTACCTCGGCAGGGAGACCAAGCTTCTTAAGCCTACTAGGAGTCACGCGCAGAACTTGGCCCGAGTTCGAGTGTAAGGCTCGGCAGTACGTTCGACCTTACCTCGGCAGGGAGACCAAGCTTCCTAAGCCTAGTAGGAGAGTCAGGCGAGGGGACTTGGTAGGAGTTCGAATGTAAGGCTCGGCAAAATGTTCGACCTTACCTCGGCAGGGAGACCAAGCTTCCTAAGCCTAGCAGGAGAGTCAGGCGAAGGAACTTGGCCGGGGTTCGAGTGTAAGGCTCGGCAGGACGTTCGACCTTACCTCGGCAGGGAGACCAAGCTTCCTAAGCCTAGTAGGAGAGTCAGGCAAGTGGACTTGGCCGGAGCTCATGTGTAAGGCTCGGCAGGACGTTCGACCTTACCTCGGCAAGGAGACCAAGCTTCCTAAGCCGAGTAGGAGTCAGGCAAAGGGATTTGGCCGGGGTTCGAGTGTAAGGCTCGGCAGGACGTTCGGCCTTACCTCGGCAGGGAGACCAAGCTTCCTATGCGGAGAAGGAGTCAGGCGAAGGGACTTGCCCGGGGTTCGAGTGTCGGGCTCGGCAGGACCTTCGTCCTTACCTCGGCAGGGAGACCAAGTTTCTTAAGCCTAGTAGGAGAGTCAGGCGAAGGAACTTGGCCGGGGTTCGAGTGTCAGGCTCGGCAGGACCTTCGTCCTTACCTCGGCAGGGAGACCAAGCTTCCTAAGCCTAGTAGGAGAGTGAGGCAAAAGGACTGGCCAGGAGCACATGTGTAAGGCTCGGCCGGACGTTCGACCTTACCTCGGCAGGGAGACCAAGCCTCTTAAGCCTACTAGGAGTCACGCGAAGGGACTTGGCCCAAGTTCGAGTGTAAGGCTCGGCAGAACGTTCGACCTTACCTCGGCAGGGAGACTGAGCTTCCTAAGCCTAATAGGAGAATCAGGCGAGGGGACTTGGACTGAGTTCAAATGCATGGCTCGGGAGGATGTTCGACCTTATCTCGGCAGCGAGACAAAGCTTCCTAAGCCTAGTAGGAGAGTCAGGCGAGGGGAATTGGCCGGAGTTCCAGTGTAAGACTCGGCAGGACGTTCGGCCTTACCTCGGCAAGGAGACCAAACTTCCTAAGCCTAGCAGGAGAGTCAGGCGAAGGAACTTGGCCGGAGCTCATGTGTAAGGCTCGGCAGGACGTTCGACCTTACCTCGGCAGGGAGACCAAGCTTCCTAAGCCGACTAGGAGTCAGGCAAAGGGACTTGGCCGGGGTTCGAGTGTAAGGCTCGGCAGGACGTTCGACCTTACCTCGGCAGGGAGACCAAGCTTCCTAAGCCTAATAGGAGTATCAGGCAAAAGAACTTGGCCGGAGCTCATGTGGAAGGCTCGGCCGGACGTTCGACCTTACCTCGGCAGGGAGACCAAGCTTCCTAAGCCTAGTAGTAGTCACGCGAAGGGACTTGGCCCGAGTTCGAGCGTAAGGCTCGGCAGAACATTCGACCTTACCTCGGCAGGGAGACCAAGCTTCCTAAGCCTAATAGGATAGTCAGGCTAGGGGACTTGGCCAGAGTTCGAGTGTAAGTCTTGGCAAGATGTTTGACCTCACCTTGGCAGGGATACCAAGCTTCCTAAGCCTAGTAGGAGTATCAGGCAAAAGAACTTGGCCGGAGCTCATGTGTAAGGCTCGGCCGGACGTTCGACCTTACCTCAGCACGGAGACCAAGCTTCCTAAGCCGAGTAGGAGTCACGCGAAGGGACTTGGCCCGAGTTCGAGTGTAAGGCTTGGCAGAACGTTCGACCTTACCTCGGCAGGGAGACTGATCTTCCTAAGCCTCGCAGGAGAGTCAGGCGAGGGGACTTGTCCAGGGTCCGAGTGTAAGGCTCGGCAGGACATACGAACTTACCTCGGCAGGGAGACCAAGCTTCCTAAGCCTAGTAGTCACGCGAAGGGACTTGGCCCGAGTTCGAGTGTAAGGCTCAGCAGGACGTTCGGCCTTACCTCGGCAGGGAGACCAAGCTTCCTAAGCCTAGTAGGAGAGTCAGGCGAAGGGACTTGGCCAGAGTTCGAGTGTAAGGCTCGGCAGGACGTTTGACCTTACCTCGGCAGGGAGACCAAGCTTCCTAAGCCTAGTAGGAGTATCAGGCAAAAGAACTTGGCCGGAGCTCATGTGTAAGGCTTGGCCGGACGTTCGACCTTACCTCGGCAGGGAGACCAAGCTTCCTAAGCCGAGTAGGAGTCAGGCGAAAGGGACTTGGCCGGGGTTCGAGTGTAAGGCTCGGAAGGACGTTCGGCCTAACCTAGGCAGGGAGACCAAGCTTCCTAAGCCTAGTAGGAGAGTCAGCTGAAGGGACTTGGCCAGAGTTCGAGTGTAAGGCTCGGCAGGACGTTTGAACTTACCTCGGCAGGGAGACCAAGCTTCCTAAGCCTAGTAGGAGAGTGAGGCAAAAGGACTGGCCCGGAGCACATGTGTAAGGCTCGGCCGGATGTTCGACCTTACCTCGGCAGGGAGACTGAGCTTCCTAAGCCTAATAGGAGAATCAGGCGAGGGGACTTGGACGGAGTTCGAGTGTAAGTCTTGGCAAGATGTTTGACCTCACCTCGGCAGGGATACCAAGCTTCCTAAGCCTAGTAGGAGTATCAGGCAAAAGAACTTGGCCGGAGCTCATGTGTAAGGCTCGGCCGGACGTTCGACCTTACCTCAGCACGGAGACCAAGCTTCCTAAGCCGAGTAGGAGTCACGCGAAGGGACTTGGCCCGAGTTCGAGTGTAAGGCTCGGCAGAAGGTTCGACCTTACCTCGGCAGGGAGACTGAGCTTCCTAAGGCTAGCAGGAGAGTCAGGCGAGGGGACTTGTCCAGGGTCCGAGTGTAAGGCTCGGCAGGACATACGAACTTACCTCGGCAGGGAGACCAAGCTTCCTAAGCCTAGTAGTCACGCGAACGGACTTGGCCCGAGTTCGAGTGTAAGGCTCGGCAGGACGTTCGGCCTTACCTCGGCAGGGAGACCAAGCTTCCTAAGCCTAGCAGGAGAATCAGGCGAAGGGACTTGGCCAGAGTTCGAGTGTAAGCCTCGGCAGGATGTTTGACCTTACCTCGGCAAGGAGACCAAGCTTCCTAAGCCTAGTAGGAGTATCAGGCAAAAGAACTTGGCCGGAGCTCGTGTGTAAGGCTTGGCCGGACGTTCGACCTTACCTCGGCAGGGAGACCAAGCTTCCTAAGCCTAATAGGATAGTCAGGCGAGGGGACTTGGCCAGAGTTCGAGTGTAAGTATTGGCAAGATGTTTGACCTCACCTCGGCAGGGATACCAAGCTTCCTAAGCCGTGTAGGAGTCAGGCGAAGGGACTTGGCCGGGTTTCGAGTGTAAGGTTAGGCAGGACGTTCGGCCTTACCTCGGCAGGGAGAACAAGCTTCCTATCCCTAGTAGGAGTCACGTGAAGGGACTTGGCCCGAGTTTGAGTGTAAGGCTCGGCAGACTGTTCAACCTTACCTCGGCGAGGAGACCAAGCTTCCTAAGCCGAGTAGGAGTCAGGCGAGGGGACTTGGCCGGGGTTGGAGTGTAAGGCTCGGCAGGACGTTTGACCTTACCTCGGCAGGGAGACCAAGCTTCCTAAGCCTAGTAGGAGAGTCAGGCGAAGGGACTTGGCCGGAGCTCATGTGTAAGGCTCGGCCAGACGTTCGACCTTACCTCGGCAGGGAGACCAAGCTTCTTAAGCCTACTAGGAGTCACGCGAAGAACTTGGCCCGAGTTCGAGTGTAAGGCTCGGCAGTACGTTCGACCTTACCTCGGCAGGGAGACCAAGCTTCCTAAGCCTAGTAGGAGAGTCAGGCGAGGGGACTTGGTAGGAGTTCGAATGTAAGGCTCGGCAAAATGTTCGACCTTACCTCGGCAGGGAGACAAAGCTTCCTAAGCCTAGTCGGAGAGTCAGGCGAAGGAACTTGGCCGGGGTTCGAGTGTAAGGCCCGGCAGGACCTTCGTCCTTACCTCGGCAGGGAGACCAAGTTTCTTAAGCCTAGTAGGAGAGTCAGGCGAAGGAACTTGGCCGGGGTTCGAGTGTCAGGCTCGGCAGGACGTTCGACCTTACCTCGGCAGGGAGACCAAGCTTTCTAAGCCTAGTAGGAGAGTGAGGCAAAAGGACTGGCCAGGAGCACATGTGTAAGGCTCGGCCGGACGTTCGACCTTACCTCGGCAGGGAGACCAAGCCTCTTAAGCCTACTAGGAGTCACGCGAAGGGACTTGGCCCAAGTTCGAGTGTAAGGCTCGGCAGAACGTTCGACCTTACCTCGGCAGGGAGACTGAGCTTCCTAAGCCTAATAGGAGAATCAGGCGAGGGGACTTGGACTGAGTTCAAATGCATGGCTCGGGAGGATGTTCGACCTTACCTCGGCAGCGAGACAAAGCTTCCTAAGCCTAGTAGGAGAGTCAGGCGAGGGGAATTGGCCGGAGTTCCAGTGTAAGACTCGGCAGGACGTTCGGCCTTACCTCGGCAATGAGACCAAACTTCCTAAGCCTAGCAGGAGAGTCAGGCGAAGGAACTTGGCCGGAGCTCATGTGTAAGGCTCGGCAGGACGTTCGACCTTACCTCGGCAGGGAGACCAAGCTTCCTAAGCCGACTAGGAGTCAGGCAAAGGGACTTGGCCGGGGTTCGAGTGTAAGGCTCGGCAGGACGTTCGACCTTACCTCGGCAGGGAGACCAAGCTTCCTAAGCCTAGTAGGAGAGTCAGGTGAGCGACTTGGCCGGGGTTCGAGTGTAAGGCTCGGCAGGATGTTTGACCTTACCTCGGCAAGGAGACCAAGCTTCCTAAGCCTAGTAGGAGTATCAGGCAAAAGAACTTGGCCGGAGCTCATGTGTAAGGCTTGGCCGGACGTTCGACCTTACCTCGGCAGGGAGACCAAGCTTCCTAAGCCTAATAGGATAGTCAGGCGAGGGGACTTGGCCAGAGTTCGAGTGTAAGTATTGGCAAGATGTTTGACCTCACCTCGGCAGGGATACCAAGCTTCCTAAGCCGTGTAGGAGTCAGGCGAAGGGACTTGGCCGGGTTTCGAGTGTAAGGTTAGGCAGGACGTTCGGCCTTACCTCGGCAGGGAGAACAAGCTTCCTATCCCTAGTAGGAGTCACGTGAAGGGACTTGGCCCGAGTTTGAGTGTAAGGCTCGGCAGACTGTTCAACCTTACCTCGGCGAGGAGACCAAGCTTCCTAAGCCGAGTAGGAGTCAGGCGAGGGGACTTGGCCGGGGTTCGAGTGTAAGGCTCGGCAGGACGTTTGACCTTACCTCGGCAGGGAGACCAAGCTTCCTAAGCCTAGTAGGAGAGTCAGGCGAAGGGACTTGGCCGGAGCTCATGTGTAAGGCTCGGCCAGACGTTCGACCTTACCTCGGCAGGGAGACCAAGCTTCTTAAGCCTACTAGGAGTCACGCGAAGAACTTGGCCCGAGTTCGAGTGTAAGGCTCGGCAGTACGTTCGACCTTACCTCGGCAGGGAGACCAAGCTTCCTAAGCCTAGTAGGAGAGTCAGGCGAGGGGACTTGGTAGGAGTTCGAATGTAAGGCTCGGCAAAATGTTCGACCTTACCTCGGCAGGGAGACAAAGCTTCCTAAGCCTAGTCGGAGAGTCAGGCGAAGGAACTTGGCCGGGGTTCGAGTGTAAGGCTCGGCAGGACCTTCGTCCTTACCTCGGCAGGGAGACCAAGTTTCTTAAGCCTAGTAGGAGAGTCAGGCGAAGGAACTTGGCCGGGGTTCGAGTGTCAGGCTCGGCAGGACGTTCGACCTTACCTCGGCAGGGAGACCAAGCTTCCTAAGCCGACTAGGAGTCAGGCAAAGGGACTTGGCCGGGGTTCGAGTGTAAGGCTCGGCAGGATGTTCGGCCTTACCTCGGCAGGGAGACCAAGCTTCCTAAGCCTAATAGGAGTATCAGGCAAAAGAACTTGGCCGGAGCTCATGTGGAAGGCTCGGCCGGACGTTCGACCTTACCTCAGCAGGGAGACCAAGCTTCCTAAGCCTAGTAGAAGAGTCAGGCAAAGGGACATGGCCGGAGTTCCAGAGTAAGCCTCGGCAGGACGTTCGGCCTTACCTCGGCAGGGAGACCAAGCTTCCTAAGCCTAGTAGAAGAGTCAGGCAAAGGGACATGGCCGGAGTTCCAGAGTAAGGCTCGGCAGGACGTTTGACCTTACCTCGGCAGGGAGACCAAGCTTCCTAAGCCTAGTAGGAGAGTCAGGCAAGGGGACTTGGCCGGAGCTCATGTGTAAGGCTCGGCAGAACGTTCGACCTTACCTCGGCAGGGAGACCAAGCTTCCTAAACCGAGTAGGACTCAGGCGAAGGGACTTGCCTGGGTTCGAGTGTAAGGCTCGGCAGAACGTTCGACCTTACCTCGGCAGGGAGACTGAGCTTCCTAAGCCTAGCAGGAGAGTCAGGCGAGGGGACTTGTCCAGGGTACGAGTGTAAGGCTCGGCAGGACATACGAACTTACCTCGGCAGGGAGACCAAGCTTCCTAAGCCTAGTAGGAGAGACAGGCGAGGGGACTTCGTCGGAGTTCGAGTGTAAGGCTCGGCAGAACGTTCGACCTTACGTCGGCAGGGAGACTGAGCTTCCTAAGCCTAGCAGGCGAGTCAGGCGAGGGAACTTGTCCAGGGTCCGAGTGTAAGGCTCGGCAGGACATACGAACTTACCTCGGCAGGGAGACCAAGCTTCCTAAGCCTAGTAGGAGAGTCAGGCGAGGGGACTTCGTCGGAGGTCGAGTGTAAAGCTCGGCAGGACGTTCGACCTTACCTCAGCAGACCAAGCTTCCTAAGCCTAATAGGATAGTCAGGCGAGGGGACATGGCCAGTGTTCGAGTGTAAGTATTGGCAAGATGTTTGACCTCACCTCGGCAGGGATACTAAGCTTCCTAAGCCGTGTAGGAGTCAGGCGAAGGGACTTGGCCGGGTTTCGAGTGTAAGGCTCGGCAGGACGTTCGGCCTTACCTCGGCAGGGAGACCAAGCTTCCTAAGCCTAGTAGGAGAGTCAGGCAAGGGGACTTGGCCGGAGCTCATGTGTAAGGCTCGGCAGGACGTTCGGCCTTACCTCGGCAGGGAGACCAAACTTCCTAATCCGAGTAGGACTCAGGCGAAGGGACTTGCCTGGGTTCGAGTATAAGGCTCAGCAGGACGTTCGGCCTTACCTCGGCAGGGAGACCAAGCTTCCAAAGCCTAGTAGAAGAGTCAGGCAAAAGGACTTGGCCCGAGTTCGAGTGTATGGCTCGGCAGACTGTTCGACATTATCTCGCCAGGGAGACCAAGCTTCCTATGGCGAGTAGGAGTCAGGCGAAAAGACTTGGCCGAAGTTCGAATGTAAGGCTCGGCAGGACGTTTGATCTCACCTCGGCAGGGAGACCAAGCTTCCTAAGCCTAGTAGGAAAGTCAGGCAAGTGGACTTGGCCGGAGCTCATGTGTAAGGCTCGGCAGGACCTTCGACCTTACCTCGGCAGGGAGACCAAGCTTCCTAAGCCGAGTAGGAGTCAGGCGAAGGGACTTTGCCGGGGTTCGAGTGTAAGGCTCGGCAGGACGTTCGGCCTTACCTCGGCAGGGAGACCAAGCTTCCTAAGCCTAGTAGGAGAGTCAGGCGAAGGGACTTGGCCAGAGTTCGAGTGTAAGGCTCGGCAGGAAGTTTGACCTTACCTCGGTATGGAGACCAAGCTTCCTAAGCCTAATAGGATAGTCAGGTGAGGGGACTTGGCCGGAGTTCAACTGTAAGTCTTGGAAAGACGTTTGACCTTACCTTGGCCGGGAGACCAAGCTTCCTAAGCCTAGTAGGAAAGTCAGGCAAGGGGACTTGGCCGGAGCTCATGTGTAAGGCTCGGCAGGACGTTCGACCTTACCTCGGCAGGGAGACCAAGCTTCCTAAGCCGAGTAGGAGTCAGGCGAGGGGACTTGGCCGGGGTTCGAGTGTAAGGTTCGGCAGGACGTTCGGACTTACCTCGGCAGGGAGACCAAGCTTCCTAAGCCTAATAGGATAGTCAGGCGAGGTGATTTGGCCGGAGTTCGAGTGTAAGTCTTGGCAAGACATTTGACCTTACCTCGTCAGGGAGACCAAGCTTCCTAAGCCTAGGAGAAGTCAGGTGAAGGGAATTGGCCGGAGTTCGAGGGTAAGGCTCGGCAAGACGTTCGACCTTACCGCGGAAGGGAGACCAAGCTTCCTAATCCTAGTAGGAGAGTCAGGCGAGGGGACTTGGCCAGAGTTTGAGTGTAAAGCTTGGCAGGACGTTCGGCCTTACCTCAGCAGGGAGACCAAGCTTCCTAAGCCTAGTAGGAGAGTCAGGCGAAGGGACTTGGGCGGGGTTCGAATGTAGGGCTCGGCAGGACGTTTGACCTTACCTCGGCAGGGAGACCCAGGTTCCTAAGCCTAGTAGGAGAGTCAGGCAAGGGGACTTGGCCGGAGCTCATGTGTAAGGCTCGGCAGGACGTTCGACCTTACCTCGGCAGGGAGACCGAGCTTCCTAAGCCTAATAGGAGTCACGCGAAGGGACTTGGCCAGAGTTCGCGTGTAAGGTTCGGCAGGACGTTCGGCCTTACCTCGGCAGGGAGACCAAGCTTCCTAAGCCTAGTAGGAGTCACGCGAAGGGACTTCGCCCGAGTTCGAGTGTAAGGCTCGGCAGGACGTTCGACCTTACCTCGGTAAGGAGACCAAGCTTCCTAAGCCTAGTAGAAGAGTCAGGCAGAGGCACATGCCCGGAGTTCGAGTGTAAGGCTCGGCCAGACGTTCGACCTTACCTCGGCAGGGAGACCAAGCTTCCTAAGCCTAGTAGGAGAGTCAGGCGAAGGAACTTGGCCGGGGTTCGAGTGTAAGGCTCGGCAGGACCTTCGACCTTACCTCGGTAAGGAGACCAAGCTTCCTAAGCCTAGTAGAAGAGTCCGGCGAAGGAACTTGGCCGGGGTTCGAGTGTAAGGCTCGGCAGGACGTTCGACCTTACCTCGGCAGGGAGATCCAGCTTCCTAAGCCTAGTAGGAGAGTCAGGCAAGGGGAATTGGCCGGAGCTCATGTTTAAGGCTCGGCAGGACGTTCGACCTTACCTCAGCAGGGAGACCGAGCTTCCTAAGCCTAATAGGAGTCACGCGAAGGGACTTGGCCAGAGTTCGCGTGTAAGGTTCGGCAGGACGTTCGGCCTTACCTCGGCAGGGAGACCAAGCTTCCTAAGCCTAGTAGGAGTCACGCGAAGGGACTTGGCCCGAGTTCGAGTGTAAGTCTCGGCAGACTGTTCGACCTTACCTCGGCAGGGAGACCAAGCTTCCTAACCCTTGTAGGAGAGTCAGGCGAGGGAACTTGGTCGGAGTTCGAGTGTAAAGCTCGGCAGGACGTTCGACCTTACCTCGGCAGGGAGACCAAGCTTCCAAAGTCTAGTAGGACAGTCAGGGGAGGGGACTTGGCCGCAGTTTTAGTGTAAATCATGGCAGGACGTTCCACCTTACCTCGACAGGGAGAACAAGCTTCCTAAGCCTAGTAGGAGAGTCAGGCAAAGGGACCTGGTCGGAGTTCGAGTGTAAGGCTCGGCAGAACGTTTGACCTTACCTCGGCAGGGAGACCAAGCTTCCTAAGCCTAGTAGGAGTCACGCGAAGGGACTTGGCCCGAGTTCGAGTGTAAGGCTCAGCAGACTGTTCGACCTTACCTCAGCAGGGAGACCAAGCTTCCGAAGCCCAGTAGGAGTCAGGCGAAAGGACTTGGCCGGGGTTCGAGTGTAAGGCTCGGCAGGACGTTCGGCCTTACCTTGGCAGGGAGACCAAGCTTCCGAAGCCTAGTAGGAGAGTCAGGCGAAGGGACTTGGCCAGAGTTCGAGTGTAAGGCTCGGCAGGACGTTTGACCTTACCTCGGCAGGGAGACCAAGCTTACTAAGCATAGTAGGATTATCAGGCAAAAGAACTTGGCCGGAGCTCATGTGTAAGGCTCGGCCGGACGTTCGACCTTACCTCGGCAGGGAGACCAAGCTTCCTAAGCCTAGTAGGAGAGTCAGGCAAGGGGACTTGGCCAGAGATCATGTGTAAGGCTCGGCAGGACGTTCGACCTTACCTCGGCAGGGAGACCAAGCTTCCTAAGCATAATAGGAGTCACGCAAAGGGACTTGGCCCGAGTTCAAGTGTAAGGCTCGGCAGTACGTTCGACCTTACCTCGGCAGGGAGACCAAGCTTCCTAAGCCTAGTAGGAGAGTCAGGCGAGGGGACTTGGTAGGAGTTCGAATGTAAGGCTCGGCAAAATGTTCGACCTTACCTCGGCAGGGAGACAAAGCTTCCTAAGCCTAGTCGGAGAGTCAGGCGAAGGAACTTGGCCGGGGTTCGAGTGTAAGGCTCGGCAGGACCTTCGTCCTTACCTCGGCAGGGAGACCAAGTTTCTTAAGCCTAGTAGGAGAGTCAGGCGAAGGAACTTGGCCGGGGTTCGAGTGTCAGGCTCGGCAGGACGTTCGACCTTACCTCGGCAGGGAGACCAAGCTTCCTAAGCCGACTAGGAGTCAGGCAAAGGGACTTGGCCGGGGTTCGAGTGTAAGGCTCGGCAGGACGTTTGACCTTACCTCGGCAGGGAGACCAAGCTTCCTAAGCCTAATAGGAGTATCAGGCAAAAGAACTTGGCCGGAGCTCATGTGGAAGGCTCGGCCGGACGTTCGACCTTACCTCAGCAGGGAGACCAAGCTTCCTAAGCCTAGTAGAAGAGTCAGGCAAAGGGACATGGCCGGAGTTCCAGAGTAAGGCTCGGCAGGACGTTCGGCCTTACCTCGGCAGGGAGACCAAGCTTCCTAAGCCTAGTAGAAGAGTCAGGCAAAGGGACATGGCCGGAGTTCCAGAGTAAGGCTCGGCAGGACGTTTGACCTTACCTCGGCAGGGAGACCAAGCTTCCTAAGCCTAGTAGGAGAGTTAGGCAAGGGGACTTGGCCGGAGCTCATGTGTAAGGCTCGGCAGGACGTTCGGCCTTACCTCGGCAGGGAGACCAAACTTCCTAATCCGAGTAGGACTCAGGCGAAGGGACTTGCCTGGGTTCGAGTATAAGGCTCAGCAGGACGTTCGGCCTTACCTCGGCAGGGAGACCAAGCTTCCAAAGCCTAGTAGAAGAGTCAGGCAAAAGGACTTGGCCCGAGTTCGAGTGTATGGCTCGGCAGACTGTTCGACATTATCTCGCCAGGGAGACCAAGCTTCCTATGGCGAGTAGGAGTCAGGCGAAAAGACTTGGCCGAAGTTCGAATGTAAGGCTCGGCAGGACGTTTGATCTCACCTCGGCAGGGAGACCAAGCTTCCTAAGCCTAGTAGGAAAGTCAGGCAAGTGGACTTGGCCGGAGCTCATGTGTAAGGCTCGGCAGGACCTTCGACCTTACCTCGGCAGGGAGACCAAGCTTCCTAAGCCGAGTAGGAGTCAGGCGAAGGGACTTTGCCGGGGTTCGAGTGTAAGGCTCGGCAGGACGTTCGGCCTTACCTCGGCAGGGAGACCAAGCTTCCTAAGCCTAGTAGGAGAGTCAGGCGAAGGGACTTGGCCAGAGTTCGAGTGTAAGGCTCGGCAGGAAGTTTGACCTTACCTCGGTATGGAGACCAAGCTTCCTAAGCCTAATAGGATAGTCAGGTGAGGGGACTTGGCCGGAGTTCAACTGTAAGTCTTGGAAAGACGTTTGACCTTACCTTGGCCGGGAGACCAAGCTTCCTAAGCCTAGTAGGAAAGTCAGGCAAGGGGACTTGGCCGGAGCTCATGTGTAAGGCTCGGCAGGACGTTCGACCTTACCTCGGCAGGGAGACCAAGCTTCCTAAGCCGAGTAGGAGTCAGGCGAGGGGACTTGGCCGGGGTTCGAGTGTAAGGTTCGGCAGGACGTTCGGACTTACCTCGGCAGGGAGACCAAGCTTCCTAAGCCTAATAGGATAGTCAGGCGAGGTGATTTGGCCGGAGTTCGAGTGTAAGTCTTGGCAAGACATTTGACCTTACCTCGTCAGGGAGACCAAGCTTCCTAAGCCTAGGAGAAGTCAGGTGAAGGGAATTGGCCGGAGTTCGAGGGTAAGGCTCGGCAAGACGTTCGACCTTACCGCGGAAGGGAGACCAAGCTTCCTAATCCTAGTAGGAGAGTCAGGCGAGGGGACTTGGCCAGAGTTTGAGTGTAAAGCTTGGCAGGACGTTCGGCCTTACCTCAGCAGGGAGACCAAGCTTCCTAAGCCTAGTAGGAGAGTCAGGCGAAGGGACTTGGGCGGGGTTCGAATGTAGGGCTCGGCAGGACGTTTGACCTTACCTCGGCAGGGAGACCCAGGTTCCTAAGCCTAGTAGGAGAGTCAGGCAAGGGGACTTGGCCGGAGCTCATGTGTAAGGCTCGGCAGGACGTTCGACCTTACCTCGGCAGGGAGACCGAGCTTCCTAAGCCTAATAGGAGTCACGCGAAGGGACTTGGCCAGAGTTCGAGTGTAAGGCTCGGCAGGACGTTCGACCTTACCTCGGTAAGGAGACCAAGCTTCCTAAGCCTAGTAGAAGAGTCAGGCAGAGGCACATGCCCGGAGTTCGAGTGTAAGGCTCGGCCAGACGTTCGACCTTACCTCGGCAGGGAGACCAAGCCTCTTAAGCCTACTAGGAGTCACGCGAAGGGACTTGGCCCAAGTTCGAGTGTAAGGCTCGGCAGAACGTTCGACCTTACCTCGGCAGGGAGACTGAGCTTCCTAAGCCTAATAGGAGAATCAGGCGAGGGGACTTGGACTGAGTTCAAATGCATGGCTCGGGAGGATGTTCGACCTTACCTCGGCAGCGAGACAAAGCTTCCTAAGCCTAGTAGGAGAGTCAGGCGAGGGGAATTGGCCGGAGTTCCAGTGTAAGACTCGGCAGGACGTTCGGCCTTACCTCGGCAATGAGACCAAACTTCCTAAGCCTAGCAGGAGAGTCAGGCGAAGGAACTTGGCCGGAGCTCATGTGTAAGGCTCGGCAGGACGTTCGACCTTACCTCGGCAGGGAGACCAAGCTTCCTAAGCCGACTAGGAGTCAGGCAAAGGGACTTGGCCGGGGTTCGAGTGTAAGGCTCGGCAGGACGTTCGACCTTACCTCGGCAGGGAGACCAAGCTTCCTAAGCCTAGTAGGAGAGTCAGGTGAGCGACTTGGCCGGGGTTCGAGTGTAAGGCTCGGCAGGATGTTTGACCTTACCTCGGCAAGGAGACCAAGCTTCCTAAGCCTAGTAGGAGTATCAGGCAAAAGAACTTGGCCGGAGCTCATGTGTAAGGCTTGGCCGGACGTTCGACCTTACCTCGGCAGGGAGACCAAGCTTCCTAAGCCTAATAGGATAGTCAGGCGAGGGGACTTGGCCAGAGTTCGAGTGTAAGTATTGGCAAGATGTTTGACCTCACCTCGGCAGGGATACCAAGCTTCCTAAGCCGTGTAGGAGTCAGGCGAAGGGACTTGGCCGGGTTTCGAGTGTAAGGTTAGGCAGGACGTTCGGCCTTACCTCGGCAGGGAGAACAAGCTTCCTATCCCTAGTAGGAGTCACGTGAAGGGACTTGGCCCGAGTTTGAGTGTAAGGCTCGGCAGACTGTTCAACCTTACCTCGGCGAGGAGACCAAGCTTCCTAAGCCGAGTAGGAGTCAGGCGAGGGGACTTGGCCGGGGTTCGAGTGTAAGGCTCGGCAGGACGTTTGACCTTACCTCGGCAGGGAGACCAAGCTTCCTAAGCCTAGTAGGAGAGTCAGGCGAAGGGACTTGGCCGGAGCTCATGTGTAAGGCTCGGCCAGACGTTCGACCTTACCTCGGCAGGGAGACCAAGCTTCTTAAGCCTACTAGGAGTCACGCGAAGAACTTGGCCCGAGTTCGAGTGTAAGGCTCGGCAGTACGTTCGACCTTACCTCGGCAGGGAGACCAAGCTTCCTAAGCCTAGTAGGAGAGTCAGGCGAGGGGACTTGGTAGGAGTTCGAATGTAAGGCTCGGCAAAATGTTCGACCTTACCTCGGCAGGGAGACAAAGCTTCCTAAGCCTAGTCGGAGAGTCAGGCGAAGGAACTTGGCCGGGGTTCGAGTGTAAGGCTCGGCAGGACCTTCGTCCTTACCTCGGCAGGGAGACCAAGTTTCTTAAGCCTAGTAGGAGAGTCAGGCGAAGGAACTTGGCCGGGGTTCGAGTGTCAGGCTCGGCAGGACGTTCGACCTTACCTCGGCAGGGAGACCAAGCTTCCTAAGCCGACTAGGAGTCAGGCAAAGGGACTTGGCCGGGGTTCGAGTGTAAGGCTCGGCAGGATGTTCGGCCTTACCTCGGCAGGGAGACCAAGCTTCCTAAGCCTAATAGGAGTATCAGGCAAAAGAACTTGGCCGGAGCTCATGTGGAAGGCTCGGCCGGACGTTCGACCTTACCTCAGCAGGGAGACCAAGCTTCCTAAGCCTAGTAGAAGAGTCAGGCAAAGGGACATGGCCGGAGTTCCAGAGTAAGCCTCGGCAGGACGTTCGGCCTTACCTCGGCAGGGAGACCAAGCTTCCTAAGCCTAGTAGAAGAGTCAGGCAAAGGGACATGGCCGGAGTTCCAGAGTAAGGCTCGGCAGGACGTTTGACCTTACCTCGGCAGGGAGACCAAGCTTCCTAAGCCTAGTAGGAGAGTCAGGCAAGGGGACTTGGCCGGAGCTCATGTGTAAGGCTCGGCAGAACGTTCGACCTTACCTCGGCAGGGAGACCAAGCTTCCTAAACCGAGTAGGACTCAGGCGAAGGGACTTGCCTGGGTTCGAGTGTAAGGCTCGGCAGAACGTTCGACCTTACCTCGGCAGGGAGACTGAGCTTCCTAAGCCTAGCAGGAGAGTCAGGCGAGGGGACTTGTCCAGGGTACGAGTGTAAGGCTCGGCAGGACATACGAACTTACCTCGGCAGGGAGACCAAGCTTCCTAAGCCTAGTAGGAGAGACAGGCGAGGGGACTTCGTCGGAGTTCGAGTGTAAGGCTCGGCAGAACGTTCGACCTTACGTCGGCAGGGAGACTGAGCTTCCTAAGCCTAGCAGGCGAGTCAGGCGAGGGAACTTGTCCAGGGTCCGAGTGTAAGGCTCGGCAGGACATACGAACTTACCTCGGCAGGGAGACCAAGCTTCCTAAGCCTAGTAGGAGAGTCAGGCGAGGGGACTTCGTCGGAGGTCGAGTGTAAAGCTCGGCAGGACGTTCGACCTTACCTCAGCAGACCAAGCTTCCTAAGCCTAATAGGATAGTCAGGCGAGGGGACATGGCCAGTGTTCGAGTGTAAGTATTGGCAAGATGTTTGACCTCACCTCGGCAGGGATACTAAGCTTCCTAAGCCGTGTAGGAGTCAGGCGAAGGGACTTGGCCGGGTTTCGAGTGTAAGGCTCGGCAGGACGTTCGGCCTTACCTCGGCAGGGAGACCAAGCTTCCTAAGCCTAGTAGGAGAGTCAGGCAAGGGGACTTGGCCGGAGCTCATGTGTAAGGCTCGGCAGGACGTTCGGCCTTACCTCGGCAGGGAGACCAAACTTCCTAATCCGAGTAGGACTCAGGCGAAGGGACTTGCCTGGGTTCGAGTATAAGGCTCAGCAGGACGTTCGGCCTTACCTCGGCAGGGAGACCAAGCTTCCAAAGCCTAGTAGAAGAGTCAGGCAAAAGGACTTGGCCCGAGTTCGAGTGTATGGCTCGGCAGACTGTTCGACATTATCTCGCCAGGGAGACCAAGCTTCCTATGGCGAGTAGGAGTCAGGCGAAAAGACTTGGCCGAAGTTCGAATGTAAGGCTCGGCAGGACGTTTGATCTCACCTCGGCAGGGAGACCAAGCTTCCTAAGCCTAGTAGGAAAGTCAGGCAAGTGGACTTGGCCGGAGCTCATGTGTAAGGCTCGGCAGGACCTTCGACCTTACCTCGGCAGGGAGACCAAGCTTCCTAAGCCGAGTAGGAGTCAGGCGAAGGGACTTTGCCGGGGTTCGAGTGTAAGGCTCGGCAGGACGTTCGGCCTTACCTCGGCAGGGAGACCAAGCTTCCTAAGCCTAGTAGGAGAGTCAGGCGAAGGGACTTGGCCAGAGTTCGAGTGTAAGGCTCGGCAGGAAGTTTGACCTTACCTCGGTATGGAGACCAAGCTTCCTAAGCCTAATAGGATAGTCAGGTGAGGGGACTTGGCCGGAGTTCAACTGTAAGTCTTGGAAAGACGTTTGACCTTACCTTGGCCGGGAGACCAAGCTTCCTAAGCCTAGTAGGAAAGTCAGGCAAGGGGACTTGGCCGGAGCTCATGTGTAAGGCTCGGCAGGACGTTCGACCTTACCTCGGCAGGGAGACCAAGCTTCCTAAGCCGAGTAGGAGTCAGGCGAGGGGACTTGGCCGGGGTTCGAGTGTAAGGTTCGGCAGGACGTTCGGACTTACCTCGGCAGGGAGACCAAGCTTCCTAAGCCTAATAGGATAGTCAGGCGAGGTGATTTGGCCGGAGTTCGAGTGTAAGTCTTGGCAAGACATTTGACCTTACCTCGTCAGGGAGACCAAGCTTCCTAAGCCTAGGAGAAGTCAGGTGAAGGGAATTGGCCGGAGTTCGAGGGTAAGGCTCGGCAAGACGTTCGACCTTACCGCGGAAGGGAGACCAAGCTTCCTAATCCTAGTAGGAGAGTCAGGCGAGGGGACTTGGCCAGAGTTTGAGTGTAAAGCTTGGCAGGACGTTCGGCCTTACCTCAGCAGGGAGACCAAGCTTCCTAAGCCTAGTAGGAGAGTCAGGCGAAGGGACTTGGGCGGGGTTCGAATGTAGGGCTCGGCAGGACGTTTGACCTTACCTCGGCAGGGAGACCCAGGTTCCTAAGCCTAGTAGGAGAGTCAGGCAAGGGGACTTGGCCGGAGCTCATGTGTAAGGCTCGGCAGGACGTTCGACCTTACCTCGGCAGGGAGACCGAGCTTCCTAAGCCTAATAGGAGTCACGCGAAGGGACTTGGCCAGAGTTCGAGTGTAAGGCTCGGCAGGACGTTCGACCTTACCTCGGTAAGGAGACCAAGCTTCCTAAGCCTAGTAGAAGAGTCAGGCAGAGGCACATGCCCGGAGTTCGAGTGTAAGGCTCGGCCAGACGTTCGACCTTACCTCGGCAGGGAGACCAAGCCTCTTAAGCCTACTAGGAGTCACGCGAAGGGACTTGGCCCAAGTTCGAGTGTAAGGCTCGGCAGAACGTTCGACCTTACCTCGGCAGGGAGACTGAGCTTCCTAAGCCTAATAGGAGAATCAGGCGAGGGGACTTGGACTGAGTTCAAATGCATGGCTCGGGAGGATGTTCGACCTTACCTCGGCAGCGAGACAAAGCTTCCTAAGCCTAGTAGGAGAGTCAGGCGAGGGGAATTGGCCGGAGTTCCAGTGTAAGACTCGGCAGGACGTTCGGCCTTACCTCGGCAATGAGACCAAACTTCCTAAGCCTAGCAGGAGAGTCAGGCGAAGGAACTTGGCCGGAGCTCATGTGTAAGGCTCGGCAGGACGTTCGACCTTACCTCGGCAGGGAGACCAAGCTTCCTAAGCCGACTAGGAGTCAGGCAAAGGGACTTGGCCGGGGTTCGAGTGTAAGGCTCGGCAGGACGTTCGACCTTACCTCGGCAGGGAGACCAAGCTTCCTAAGCCTAGTAGGAGAGTCAGGTGAGCGACTTGGCCGGGGTTCGAGTGTAAGGCTCGGCAGGATGTTTGACCTTACCTCGGCAAGGAGACCAAGCTTCCTAAGCCTAGTAGGAGTATCAGGCAAAAGAACTTGGCCGGAGCTCATGTGTAAGGCTTGGCCGGACGTTCGACCTTACCTCGGCAGGGAGACCAAGCTTCCTAAGCCTAATAGGATAGTCAGGCGAGGGGACTTGGCCAGAGTTCGAGTGTAAGTATTGGCAAGATGTTTGACCTCACCTCGGCAGGGATACCAAGCTTCCTAAGCCGTGTAGGAGTCAGGCGAAGGGACTTGGCCGGGTTTCGAGTGTAAGGTTAGGCAGGACGTTCGGCCTTACCTCGGCAGGGAGAACAAGCTTCCTATCCCTAGTAGGAGTCACGTGAAGGGACTTGGCCCGAGTTTGAGTGTAAGGCTCGGCAGACTGTTCAACCTTACCTCGGCGAGGAGACCAAGCTTCCTAAGCCGAGTAGGAGTCAGGCGAGGGGACTTGGCCGGGGTTCGAGTGTAAGGCTCGGCAGGACGTTTGACCTTACCTCGGCAGGGAGACCAAGCTTCCTAAGCCTAGTAGGAGAGTCAGGCGAAGGGACTTGGCCGGAGCTCATGTGTAAGGCTCGGCCAGACGTTCGACCTTACCTCGGCAGGGAGACCAAGCTTCTTAAGCCTACTAGGAGTCACGCGAAGAACTTGGCCCGAGTTCGAGTGTAAGGCTCGGCAGTACGTTCGACCTTACCTCGGCAGGGAGACCAAGCTTCCTAAGCCTAGTAGGAGAGTCAGGCGAGGGGACTTGGTAGGAGTTCGAATGTAAGGCTCGGCAAAATGTTCGACCTTACCTCGGCAGGGAGACAAAGCTTCCTAAGCCTAGTCGGAGAGTCAGGCGAAGGAACTTGGCCGGGGTTCGAGTGTAAGGCTCGGCAGGACCTTCGTCCTTACCTCGGCAGGGAGACCAAGTTTCTTAAGCCTAGTAGGAGAGTCAGGCGAAGGAACTTGGCCGGGGTTCGAGTGTCAGGCTCGGCAGGACGTTCGACCTTACCTCGGCAGGGAGACCAAGCTTCCTAAGCCGACTAGGAGTCAGGCAAAGGGACTTGGCCGGGGTTCGAGTGTAAGGCTCGGCAGGATGTTCGGCCTTACCTCGGCAGGGAGACCAAGCTTCCTAAGCCTAATAGGAGTATCAGGCAAAAGAACTTGGCCGGAGCTCATGTGGAAGGCTCGGCCGGACGTTCGACCTTACCTCAGCAGGGAGACCAAGCTTCCTAAGCCTAGTAGAAGAGTCAGGCAAAGGGACATGGCCGGAGTTCCAGAGTAAGCCTCGGCAGGACGTTCGGCCTTACCTCGGCAGGGAGACCAAGCTTCCTAAGCCTAGTAGAAGAGTCAGGCAAAGGGACATGGCCGGAGTTCCAGAGTAAGGCTCGGCAGGACGTTTGACCTTACCTCGGCAGGGAGACCAAGCTTCCTAAGCCTAGTAGGAGAGTCAGGCAAGGGGACTTGGCCGGAGCTCATGTGTAAGGCTCGGCAGAACGTTCGACCTTACCTCGGCAGGGAGACCAAGCTTCCTAAACCGAGTAGGACTCAGGCGAAGGGACTTGCCTGGGTTCGAGTGTAAGGCTCGGCAGAACGTTCGACCTTACCTCGGCAGGGAGACTGAGCTTCCTAAGCCTAGCAGGAGAGTCAGGCGAGGGGACTTGTCCAGGGTACGAGTGTAAGGCTCGGCAGGACATACGAACTTACCTCGGCAGGGAGACCAAGCTTCCTAAGCCTAGTAGGAGAGACAGGCGAGGGGACTTCGTCGGAGTTCGAGTGTAAGGCTCGGCAGAACGTTCGACCTTACGTCGGCAGGGAGACTGAGCTTCCTAAGCCTAGCAGGCGAGTCAGGCGAGGGAACTTGTCCAGGGTCCGAGTGTAAGGCTCGGCAGGACATACGAACTTACCTCGGCAGGGAGACCAAGCTTCCTAAGCCTAGTAGGAGAGTCAGGCGAGGGGACTTCGTCGGAGGTCGAGTGTAAAGCTCGGCAGGACGTTCGACCTTACCTCAGCAGACCAAGCTTCCTAAGCCTAATAGGATAGTCAGGCGAGGGGACATGGCCAGTGTTCGAGTGTAAGTATTGGCAAGATGTTTGACCTCACCTCGGCAGGGATACTAAGCTTCCTAAGCCGTGTAGGAGTCAGGCGAAGGGACTTGGCCGGGTTTCGAGTGTAAGGCTCGGCAGGACGTTCGGCCTTACCTCGGCAGGGAGACCAAGCTTCCTAAGCCTAGTAGGAGAGTCAGGCAAGGGGACTTGGCCGGAGCTCATGTGTAAGGCTCGGCAGGACGTTCGGCCTTACCTCGGCAGGGAGACCAAACTTCCTAATCCGAGTAGGACTCAGGCGAAGGGACTTGCCTGGGTTCGAGTATAAGGCTCAGCAGGACGTTCGGCCTTACCTCGGCAGGGAGACCAAGCTTCCAAAGCCTAGTAGAAGAGTCAGGCAAAAGGACTTGGCCCGAGTTCGAGTGTATGGCTCGGCAGACTGTTCGACATTATCTCGCCAGGGAGACCAAGCTTCCTATGGCGAGTAGGAGTCAGGCGAAAAGACTTGGCCGAAGTTCGAATGTAAGGCTCGGCAGGACGTTTGATCTCACCTCGGCAGGGAGACCAAGCTTCCTAAGCCTAGTAGGAAAGTCAGGCAAGTGGACTTGGCCGGAGCTCATGTGTAAGGCTCGGCAGGACCTTCGACCTTACCTCGGCAGGGAGACCAAGCTTCCTAAGCCGAGTAGGAGTCAGGCGAAGGGACTTTGCCGGGGTTCGAGTGTAAGGCTCGGCAGGACGTTCGGCCTTACCTCGGCAGGGAGACCAAGCTTCCTAAGCCTAGTAGGAGAGTCAGGCGAAGGGACTTGGCCAGAGTTCGAGTGTAAGGCTCGGCAGGAAGTTTGACCTTACCTCGGTATGGAGACCAAGCTTCCTAAGCCTAATAGGATAGTCAGGTGAGGGGACTTGGCCGGAGTTCAACTGTAAGTCTTGGAAAGACGTTTGACCTTACCTTGGCCGGGAGACCAAGCTTCCTAAGCCTAGTAGGAAAGTCAGGCAAGGGGACTTGGCCGGAGCTCATGTGTAAGGCTCGGCAGGACGTTCGACCTTACCTCGGCAGGGAGACCAAGCTTCCTAAGCCGAGTAGGAGTCAGGCGAGGGGACTTGGCCGGGGTTCGAGTGTAAGGTTCGGCAGGACGTTCGGACTTACCTCGGCAGGGAGACCAAGCTTCCTAAGCCTAATAGGATAGTCAGGCGAGGTGATTTGGCCGGAGTTCGAGTGTAAGTCTTGGCAAGACATTTGACCTTACCTCGTCAGGGAGACCAAGCTTCCTAAGCCTAGGAGAAGTCAGGTGAAGGGAATTGGCCGGAGTTCGAGGGTAAGGCTCGGCAAGACGTTCGACCTTACCGCGGAAGGGAGACCAAGCTTCCTAATCCTAGTAGGAGAGTCAGGCGAGGGGACTTGGCCAGAGTTTGAGTGTAAAGCTTGGCAGGACGTTCGGCCTTACCTCAGCAGGGAGACCAAGCTTCCTAAGCCTAGTAGGAGAGTCAGGCGAAGGGACTTGGGCGGGGTTCGAATGTAGGGCTCGGCAGGACGTTTGACCTTACCTCGGCAGGGAGACCCAGGTTCCTAAGCCTAGTAGGAGAGTCAGGCAAGGGGACTTGGCCGGAGCTCATGTGTAAGGCTCGGCAGGACGTTCGACCTTACCTCGGCAGGGAGACCGAGCTTCCTAAGCCTAATAGGAGTCACGCGAAGGGACTTGGCCAGAGTTCGAGTGTAAGGCTCGGCAGGACGTTCGACCTTACCTCGGTAAGGAGACCAAGCTTCCTAAGCCTAGTAGAAGAGTCAGGCAGAGGCACATGCCCGGAGTTCGAGTGTAAGGCTCGGCCAGACGTTCGACCTTACCTCGGCAGGGAGACCAAGCCTCTTAAGCCTACTAGGAGTCACGCGAAGGGACTTGGCCCAAGTTCGAGTGTAAGGCTCGGCAGAACGTTCGACCTTACCTCGGCAGGGAGACTGAGCTTCCTAAGCCTAATAGGAGAATCAGGCGAGGGGACTTGGACTGAGTTCAAATGCATGGCTCGGGAGGATGTTCGACCTTACCTCGGCAGCGAGACAAAGCTTCCTAAGCCTAGTAGGAGAGTCAGGCGAGGGGAATTGGCCGGAGTTCCAGTGTAAGACTCGGCAGGACGTTCGGCCTTACCTCGGCAATGAGACCAAACTTCCTAAGCCTAGCAGGAGAGTCAGGCGAAGGAACTTGGCCGGAGCTCATGTGTAAGGCTCGGCAGGACGTTCGACCTTACCTCGGCAGGGAGACCAAGCTTCCTAAGCCGACTAGGAGTCAGGCAAAGGGACTTGGCCGGGGTTCGAGTGTAAGGCTCGGCAGGACGTTCGACCTTACCTCGGCAGGGAGACCAAGCTTCCTAAGCCTAGTAGGAGAGTCAGGTGAGCGACTTGGCCGGGGTTCGAGTGTAAGGCTCGGCAGGATGTTTGACCTTACCTCGGCAAGGAGACCAAGCTTCCTAAGCCTAGTAGGAGTATCAGGCAAAAGAACTTGGCCGGAGCTCATGTGTAAGGCTTGGCCGGACGTTCGACCTTACCTCGGCAGGGAGACCAAGCTTCCTAAGCCTAATAGGATAGTCAGGCGAGGGGACTTGGCCAGAGTTCGAGTGTAAGTATTGGCAAGATGTTTGACCTCACCTCGGCAGGGATACCAAGCTTCCTAAGCCGTGTAGGAGTCAGGCGAAGGGACTTGGCCGGGTTTCGAGTGTAAGGTTAGGCAGGACGTTCGGCCTTACCTCGGCAGGGAGAACAAGCTTCCTATCCCTAGTAGGAGTCACGTGAAGGGACTTGGCCCGAGTTTGAGTGTAAGGCTCGGCAGACTGTTCAACCTTACCTCGGCGAGGAGACCAAGCTTCCTAAGCCGAGTAGGAGTCAGGCGAGGGGACTTGGCCGGGGTTCGAGTGTAAGGCTCGGCAGGACGTTTGACCTTACCTCGGCAGGGAGACCAAGCTTCCTAAGCCTAGTAGGAGAGTCAGGCGAAGGGACTTGGCCGGAGCTCATGTGTAAGGCTCGGCCAGACGTTCGACCTTACCTCGGCAGGGAGACCAAGCTTCTTAAGCCTACTAGGAGTCACGCGAAGAACTTGGCCCGAGTTCGAGTGTAAGGCTCGGCAGTACGTTCGACCTTACCTCGGCAGGGAGACCAAGCTTCCTAAGCCTAGTAGGAGAGTCAGGCGAGGGGACTTGGTAGGAGTTCGAATGTAAGGCTCGGCAAAATGTTCGACCTTACCTCGGCAGGGAGACAAAGCTTCCTAAGCCTAGTCGGAGAGTCAGGCGAAGGAACTTGGCCGGGGTTCGAGTGTAAGGCTCGGCAGGACCTTCGTCCTTACCTCGGCAGGGAGACCAAGTTTCTTAAGCCTAGTAGGAGAGTCAGGCGAAGGAACTTGGCCGGGGTTCGAGTGTCAGGCTCGGCAGGACGTTCGACCTTACCTCGGCAGGGAGACCAAGCTTCCTAAGCCGACTAGGAGTCAGGCAAAGGGACTTGGCCGGGGTTCGAGTGTAAGGCTCGGCAGGATGTTCGGCCTTACCTCGGCAGGGAGACCAAGCTTCCTAAGCCTAATAGGAGTATCAGGCAAAAGAACTTGGCCGGAGCTCATGTGGAAGGCTCGGCCGGACGTTCGACCTTACCTCAGCAGGGAGACCAAGCTTCCTAAGCCTAGTAGAAGAGTCAGGCAAAGGGACATGGCCGGAGTTCCAGAGTAAGCCTCGGCAGGACGTTCGGCCTTACCTCGGCAGGGAGACCAAGCTTCCTAAGCCTAGTAGAAGAGTCAGGCAAAGGGACATGGCCGGAGTTCCAGAGTAAGGCTCGGCAGGACGTTTGACCTTACCTCGGCAGGGAGACCAAGCTTCCTAAGCCTAGTAGGAGAGTCAGGCAAGGGGACTTGGCCGGAGCTCATGTGTAAGGCTCGGCAGAACGTTCGACCTTACCTCGGCAGGGAGACCAAGCTTCCTAAACCGAGTAGGACTCAGGCGAAGGGACTTGCCTGGGTTCGAGTGTAAGGCTCGGCAGAACGTTCGACCTTACCTCGGCAGGGAGACTGAGCTTCCTAAGCCTAGCAGGAGAGTCAGGCGAGGGGACTTGTCCAGGGTACGAGTGTAAGGCTCGGCAGGACATACGAACTTACCTCGGCAGGGAGACCAAGCTTCCTAAGCCTAGTAGGAGAGACAGGCGAGGGGACTTCGTCGGAGTTCGAGTGTAAGGCTCGGCAGAACGTTCGACCTTACGTCGGCAGGGAGACTGAGCTTCCTAAGCCTAGCAGGCGAGTCAGGCGAGGGAACTTGTCCAGGGTCCGAGTGTAAGGCTCGGCAGGACATACGAACTTACCTCGGCAGGGAGACCAAGCTTCCTAAGCCTAGTAGGAGAGTCAGGCGAGGGGACTTCGTCGGAGGTCGAGTGTAAAGCTCGGCAGGACGTTCGACCTTACCTCAGCAGACCAAGCTTCCTAAGCCTAATAGGATAGTCAGGCGAGGGGACATGGCCAGTGTTCGAGTGTAAGTATTGGCAAGATGTTTGACCTCACCTCGGCAGGGATACTAAGCTTCCTAAGCCGTGTAGGAGTCAGGCGAAGGGACTTGGCCGGGTTTCGAGTGTAAGGCTCGGCAGGACGTTCGGCCTTACCTCGGCAGGGAGACCAAGCTTCCTAAGCCTAGTAGGAGAGTCAGGCAAGGGGACTTGGCCGGAGCTCATGTGTAAGGCTCGGCAGGACGTTCGGCCTTACCTCGGCAGGGAGACCAAACTTCCTAATCCGAGTAGGACTCAGGCGAAGGGACTTGCCTGGGTTCGAGTATAAGGCTCAGCAGGACGTTCGGCCTTACCTCGGCAGGGAGACCAAGCTTCCAAAGCCTAGTAGAAGAGTCAGGCAAAAGGACTTGGCCCGAGTTCGAGTGTATGGCTCGGCAGACTGTTCGACATTATCTCGCCAGGGAGACCAAGCTTCCTATGGCGAGTAGGAGTCAGGCGAAAAGACTTGGCCGAAGTTCGAATGTAAGGCTCGGCAGGACGTTTGATCTCACCTCGGCAGGGAGACCAAGCTTCCTAAGCCTAGTAGGAAAGTCAGGCAAGTGGACTTGGCCGGAGCTCATGTGTAAGGCTCGGCAGGACCTTCGACCTTACCTCGGCAGGGAGACCAAGCTTCCTAAGCCGAGTAGGAGTCAGGCGAAGGGACTTTGCCGGGGTTCGAGTGTAAGGCTCGGCAGGACGTTCGGCCTTACCTCGGCAGGGAGACCAAGCTTCCTAAGCCTAGTAGGAGAGTCAGGCGAAGGGACTTGGCCAGAGTTCGAGTGTAAGGCTCGGCAGGAAGTTTGACCTTACCTCGGTATGGAGACCAAGCTTCCTAAGCCTAATAGGATAGTCAGGTGAGGGGACTTGGCCGGAGTTCAACTGTAAGTCTTGGAAAGACGTTTGACCTTACCTTGGCCGGGAGACCAAGCTTCCTAAGCCTAGTAGGAAAGTCAGGCAAGGGGACTTGGCCGGAGCTCATGTGTAAGGCTCGGCAGGACGTTCGACCTTACCTCGGCAGGGAGACCAAGCTTCCTAAGCCGAGTAGGAGTCAGGCGAGGGGACTTGGCCGGGGTTCGAGTGTAAGGTTCGGCAGGACGTTCGGACTTACCTCGGCAGGGAGACCAAGCTTCCTAAGCCTAATAGGATAGTCAGGCGAGGTGATTTGGCCGGAGTTCGAGTGTAAGTCTTGGCAAGACATTTGACCTTACCTCGTCAGGGAGACCAAGCTTCCTAAGCCTAGGAGAAGTCAGGTGAAGGGAATTGGCCGGAGTTCGAGGGTAAGGCTCGGCAAGACGTTCGACCTTACCGCGGAAGGGAGACCAAGCTTCCTAATCCTAGTAGGAGAGTCAGGCGAGGGGACTTGGCCAGAGTTTGAGTGTAAAGCTTGGCAGGACGTTCGGCCTTACCTCAGCAGGGAGACCAAGCTTCCTAAGCCTAGTAGGAGAGTCAGGCGAAGGGACTTGGGCGGGGTTCGAATGTAGGGCTCGGCAGGACGTTTGACCTTACCTCGGCAGGGAGACCCAGGTTCCTAAGCCTAGTAGGAGAGTCAGGCAAGGGGACTTGGCCGGAGCTCATGTGTAAGGCTCGGCAGGACGTTCGACCTTACCTCGGCAGGGAGACCGAGCTTCCTAAGCCTAATAGGAGTCACGCGAAGGGACTTGGCCAGAGTTCGCGTGTAAGGTTCGGCAGGACGTTCGGCCTTACCTCGGCAGGGAGACCAAGCTTCCTAAGCCTAGTAGGAGTCACGCGAAGGGACTTCGCCCGAGTTCGAGTGTAAGGCTCGGCAGGACGTTCGACCTTACCTCGGTAAGGAGACCAAGCTTCCTAAGCCTAGTAGAAGAGTCAGGCAGAGGCACATGCCCGGAGTTCGAGTGTAAGGCTCGGCCAGACGTTCGACCTTACCTCGGCAGGGAGACCAAGCTTCCTAAGCCTAGTAGGAGAGTCAGGCGAAGGAACTTGGCCGGGGTTCGAGTGTAAGGCTCGGCAGGACCTTCGACCTTACCTCGGTAAGGAGACCAAGCTTCCTAAGCCTAGTAGAAGAGTCCGGCGAAGGAACTTGGCCGGGGTTCGAGTGTAAGGCTCGGCAGGACGTTCGACCTTACCTCGGCAGGGAGATCCAGCTTCCTAAGCCTAGTAGGAGAGTCAGGCAAGGGGAATTGGCCGGAGCTCATGTTTAAGGCTCGGCAGGACGTTCGACCTTACCTCAGCAGGGAGACCGAGCTTCCTAAGCCTAATAGGAGTCACGCGAAGGGACTTGGCCAGAGTTCGCGTGTAAGGTTCGGCAGGACGTTCGGCCTTACCTCGGCAGGGAGACCAAGCTTCCTAAGCCTAGTAGGAGTCACGCGAAGGGACTTGGCCCGAGTTCGAGTGTAAGTCTCGGCAGACTGTTCGACCTTACCTCGGCAGGGAGACCAAGCTTCCTAACCCTTGTAGGAGAGTCAGGCGAGGGAACTTGGTCGGAGTTCGAGTGTAAAGCTCGGCAGGACGTTCGACCTTACCTCGGCAGGGAGACCAAGCTTCCAAAGTCTAGTAGGACAGTCAGGGGAGGGGACTTGGCCGCAGTTTTAGTGTAAATCATGGCAGGACGTTCCACCTTACCTCGACAGGGAGAACAAGCTTCCTAAGCCTAGTAGGAGAGTCAGGCAAAGGGACCTGGTCGGAGTTCGAGTGTAAGGCTCGGCAGAACGTTTGACCTTACCTCGGCAGGGAGACCAAGCTTCCTAAGCCTAGTAGGAGTCACGCGAAGGGACTTGGCCCGAGTTCGAGTGTAAGGCTCAGCAGACTGTTCGACCTTACCTCAGCAGGGAGACCAAGCTTCCGAAGCCCAGTAGGAGTCAGGCGAAAGGACTTGGCCGGGGTTCGAGTGTAAGGCTCGGCAGGACGTTCGGCCTTACCTTGGCAGGGAGACCAAGCTTCCGAAGCCTAGTAGGAGAGTCAGGCGAAGGGACTTGGCCAGAGTTCGAGTGTAAGGCTCGGCAGGACGTTTGACCTTACCTCGGCAGGGAGACCAAGCTTACTAAGCATAGTAGGATTATCAGGCAAAAGAACTTGGCCGGAGCTCATGTGTAAGGCTCGGCCGGACGTTCGACCTTACCTCGGCAGGGAGACCAAGCTTCCTAAGCCTAGTAGGAGAGTCAGGCAAGGGGACTTGGCCAGAGATCATGTGTAAGGCTCGGCAGGACGTTCGACCTTACCTCGGCAGGGAGACCAAGCTTCCTAAGCATAATAGGAGTCACGCAAAGGGACTTGGCCCGAGTTCAAGTGTAAGGCTCGGCAGTACGTTCGACCTTACCTCGGCAGGGAGACCAAGCTTCCTAAGCCTAGTAGGAGAGTCAGGCGAGGGGACTTGGTAGGAGTTCGAATGTAAGGCTCGGCAAAATGTTCGACCTTACCTCGGCAGGGAGACAAAGCTTCCTAAGCCTAGTCGGAGAGTCAGGCGAAGGAACTTGGCCGGGGTTCGAGTGTAAGGCTCGGCAGGACCTTCGTCCTTACCTCGGCAGGGAGACCAAGTTTCTTAAGCCTAGTAGGAGAGTCAGGCGAAGGAACTTGGCCGGGGTTCGAGTGTCAGGCTCGGCAGGACGTTCGACCTTACCTCGGCAGGGAGACCAAGCTTCCTAAGCCGACTAGGAGTCAGGCAAAGGGACTTGGCCGGGGTTCGAGTGTAAGGCTCGGCAGGACGTTTGACCTTACCTCGGCAGGGAGACCAAGCTTCCTAAGCCTAATAGGAGTATCAGGCAAAAGAACTTGGCCGGAGCTCATGTGGAAGGCTCGGCCGGACGTTCGACCTTACCTCAGCAGGGAGACCAAGCTTCCTAAGCCTAGTAGAAGAGTCAGGCAAAGGGACATGGCCGGAGTTCCAGAGTAAGGCTCGGCAGGACGTTCGGCCTTACCTCGGCAGGGAGACCAAGCTTCCTAAGCCTAGTAGAAGAGTCAGGCAAAGGGACATGGCCGGAGTTCCAGAGTAAGGCTCGGCAGGACGTTTGACCTTACCTCGGCAGGGAGACCAAGCTTCCTAAGCCTAGTAGGAGAGTTAGGCAAGGGGACTTGGCCGGAGCTCATGTGTAAGGCTCGGCAGGACGTTCGGCCTTACCTCGGCAGGGAGACCAAACTTCCTAATCCGAGTAGGACTCAGGCGAAGGGACTTGCCTGGGTTCGAGTATAAGGCTCAGCAGGACGTTCGGCCTTACCTCGGCAGGGAGACCAAGCTTCCAAAGCCTAGTAGAAGAGTCAGGCAAAAGGACTTGGCCCGAGTTCGAGTGTATGGCTCGGCAGACTGTTCGACATTATCTCGCCAGGGAGACCAAGCTTCCTATGGCGAGTAGGAGTCAGGCGAAAAGACTTGGCCGAAGTTCGAATGTAAGGCTCGGCAGGACGTTTGATCTCACCTCGGCAGGGAGACCAAGCTTCCTAAGCCTAGTAGGAAAGTCAGGCAAGTGGACTTGGCCGGAGCTCATGTGTAAGGCTCGGCAGGACCTTCGACCTTACCTCGGCAGGGAGACCAAGCTTCCTAAGCCGAGTAGGAGTCAGGCGAAGGGACTTTGCCGGGGTTCGAGTGTAAGGCTCGGCAGGACGTTCGGCCTTACCTCGGCAGGGAGACCAAGCTTCCTAAGCCTAGTAGGAGAGTCAGGCGAAGGGACTTGGCCAGAGTTCGAGTGTAAGGCTCGGCAGGAAGTTTGACCTTACCTCGGTATGGAGACCAAGCTTCCTAAGCCTAATAGGATAGTCAGGTGAGGGGACTTGGCCGGAGTTCAACTGTAAGTCTTGGAAAGACGTTTGACCTTACCTTGGCCGGGAGACCAAGCTTCCTAAGCCTAGTAGGAAAGTCAGGCAAGGGGACTTGGCCGGAGCTCATGTGTAAGGCTCGGCAGGACGTTCGACCTTACCTCGGCAGGGAGACCAAGCTTCCTAAGCCGAGTAGGAGTCAGGCGAGGGGACTTGGCCGGGGTTCGAGTGTAAGGTTCGGCAGGACGTTCGGACTTACCTCGGCAGGGAGACCAAGCTTCCTAAGCCTAATAGGATAGTCAGGCGAGGTGATTTGGCCGGAGTTCGAGTGTAAGTCTTGGCAAGACATTTGACCTTACCTCGTCAGGGAGACCAAGCTTCCTAAGCCTAGGAGAAGTCAGGTGAAGGGAATTGGCCGGAGTTCGAGGGTAAGGCTCGGCAAGACGTTCGACCTTACCGCGGAAGGGAGACCAAGCTTCCTAATCCTAGTAGGAGAGTCAGGCGAGGGGACTTGGCCAGAGTTTGAGTGTAAAGCTTGGCAGGACGTTCGGCCTTACCTCAGCAGGGAGACCAAGCTTCCTAAGCCTAGTAGGAGAGTCAGGCGAAGGGACTTGGGCGGGGTTCGAATGTAGGGCTCGGCAGGACGTTTGACCTTACCTCGGCAGGGAGACCCAGGTTCCTAAGCCTAGTAGGAGAGTCAGGCAAGGGGACTTGGCCGGAGCTCATGTGTAAGGCTCGGCAGGACGTTCGACCTTACCTCGGCAGGGAGACCGAGCTTCCTAAGCCTAATAGGAGTCACGCGAAGGGACTTGGCCAGAGTTCGAGTGTAAGGCTCAGCAGGACGTTCGACCTTACCTCGGTAAGGAGACCAAGCTTCCTAAGCCTAGTAGAAGAGTCAGGCAGAGGCACATGCCCGGAGTTCGAGTGTAAGGCTCGGCCAGACGTTCGACCTTACCTCGGCAGGGAGACCAAGCTTCCTAAGCCTAGTAGGAGAGTCAGGCGAAGGAACTTGGCCGGGGTTCGAGTGTAAGGCTCGGCAGGACCTTCGACCTTACCTCGGTAAGGAGACCAAGCTTCCTAAGCCTAGTAGAAGAGTCCGGCGAAGGAACTTGGCCGGGGTTCGAGTGTAAGGCTCGGCAGCACGTTCGACCTTACCTCGGCAGGGAGATCCAGCTTCCAAAGCCTAGTAGGAGAGTCAGGCAAGGGGAATTGGCCGGAGCTCATGTTTAAGGCTCGGCAGGACGTTCGACCTTACCTCAGCAGGGAGACCGAGCTTCCTAAGCCTAATAGGAGTCACGCGAAGGGACTTGGCCAGAGTTCGCGTGTAAGGTTCGGCAGGACGTTCGGCCTTACCTCGGCAGGGAGACCAAGCTTCCTAAGCCTAGTAGGAGTCACGCGAAGGGACTTGGCCCGAGTTCGAGTGTAAGTCTCGGCAGACTGTTCGACCTTACCTCGGCAGGGAGACCAAGCTTCCTAACCCTTGTAGGAGAGTCAGGCGAGGGAACTTGGTCGGAGTTCGAGTGTAAAGCTCGGCAGGACGTTCGACCTTACCTCGGCAGGGAGACCAAGCTTCCAAAGTCTAGTAGGACAGTCAGGGGAGGGGACTTGGCCGCAGTTTTAGTGTAAATCATGGCAGGACGTTCCACCTTACCTCGACAGGGAGAACAAGCTTCCTAAGCCTAGTAGGAGAGTCAGGCAAAGGGACCTGGTCGGAGTTCGAGTGTAAGGCTCGGCAGAACGTTTGACCTTACCTCGGCAGGGAGACCAAGCTTCCTAAGCCTAGTAGGAGTCACGCGAAGGGACTTGGCCCGAGTTCGAGTGTAAGGCTCAGCAGACTGTTTGACCTTACCTCAGCAGGGAGACCAAGCTTCCGAAGCCCAGTAGGAGTCAGGCGAAAGGACTTGGCCGGGGTTCGAGTGTAAGGCTCGGCAGGACGTTCGGCCTTACCTTGGCAGGGAGACCAAGCTTCCGAAGCCTAGTAGGAGAGTCAGGCGAAAAGACTTGGGCGGGGTTCGAATGTAGGGCTCGGCAGGACGTTTGACCTTACCTCGGCAGGGAGACCCAGGTTCCTAAGCCTAGTAGGAGAGTCAGGAGAGGGGACTTGGCCGGAGCTCATGTGTAAGGCTCGGCAGGACGTTCGACCATACCTCGGCAGGGAGACCGAGCTTCCTAAGCCTAATAGGAGTCACGCGAAGGGACTTGGCCAGAGTTCGCGTGTAAGGTTCGGCAGGACGTTCGGCCTTACCTCGGCAGGGAGACCAAGCTTCCTAAGCCTAGTAGGAGTCACGCGAAGGGACTTCGCCCGAGTTCGAGTGTAAGGCTCGGCAGGACGTTCGACCTTACCTCGGTAAGGAGACCAAGCTTCCTAAGCCTAGTAGAAGAGTCAGGCAGAGGCACATGCCCGGAGTTCGAGTGTAAGGCTCGGCCAGACGTTCGACCTTACCTCGGCAGGGAGACCAAGCTTCCTAAGCCTAGTAGGAGAGTCAGGCGAAGGAACTTGGCCGGGGTTCGAGTGTAAGGCTCGGCAGGACCTTCGACCTTACCTCGGTAAGGAGACCAAGCTTCCTAAGCCTAGTAGAAGAGTCCGGCGAAGGAACTTGGCCGGGGTTCGAGTGTAAGGCTCGGCAGGACGTTCGACCTTACCTCGGCAGGGAGATCCAGCTTCCTAAGCCTAGTAGGAGAGTCAGGCAAGGGGAATTGGCCGGAGCTCATGTTTAAGGCTCGGCAGGACGTTCGACCTTACCTCAGCAGGGAGACCGAGCTTCCTAAGCCTAATAGGAGTCACGCGAAGGGACTTGGCCAGAGTTCGCGTGTAAGGTTCGGCAGGACGTTCGGCCTTACCTCGGCAGGGAGACCAAGCTTCCTAAGCCTAGTAGGAGTCACGCGAAGGGACTTGGCCCGAGTTCGAGTGTAAGTCTCGGCAGACTGTTCGACCTTACCTCGGCAGGGAGACCAAGCTTCCTAACCCTTGTAGGAGAGTCAGGCGAGGGAACTTGGTCGGAGTTCGAGTGTAAAGCTCGGCAGGACGTTCGACCTTACCTCGGCAGGGAGACCAAGCTTCCAAAGTCTAGTAGGACAGTCAGGGGAGGGGACTTGGCCGCAGTTTTAGTGTAAATCATGGCAGGACGTTCCACCTTACCTCGACAGGGAGAACAAGCTTCCTAAGCCTAGTAGGAGAGTCAGGCAAAGGGACCTGGTCGGAGTTCGAGTGTAAGGCTCGGCAGAACGTTTGACCTTACCTCGGCAGGGAGACCAAGCTTCCTAAGCCTAGTAGGAGTCACGCGAAGGGACTTGGCCCGAGTTCGAGTGTAAGGCTCAGCAGACTGTTCGACCTTACCTCAGCAGGGAGACCAAGCTTCCGAAGCCCAGTAGGAGTCAGGCGAAAGGACTTGGCCGGGGTTCGAGTGTAAGGCTCGGCAGGACGTTCGGCCTTACCTTGGCAGGGAGACCAAGCTTCCGAAGCCTAGTAGGAGAGTCAGGCGAAGGGACTTGGCCAGAGTTCGAGTGTAAGGCTCGGCAGGACGTTTGACCTTACCTCGGCAGGGAGACCAAGCTTACTAAGCATAGTAGGATTATCAGGCAAAAGAACTTGGCCGGAGCTCATGTGTAAGGCTCGGCCGGACGTTCGACCTTACCTCGGCAGGGAGACCAAGCTTCCTAAGCCTAGTAGGAGAGTCAGGCAAGGGGACTTGGCCAGAGATCATGTGTAAGGCTCGGCAGGACGTTCGACCTTACCTCGGCAGGGAGACCAAGCTTCCTAAGCATAATAGGAGTCACGCAAAGGGACTTGGCCCGAGTTCAAGTGTAAGGCTCGGCAGTACGTTCGACCTTACCTCGGCAGGGAGACCAAGCTTCCTAAGCCTAGTAGGAGAGTCAGGCGAGGGGACTTGGTAGGAGTTCGAATGTAAGGCTCGGCAAAATGTTCGACCTTACCTCGGCAGGGAGACAAAGCTTCCTAAGCCTAGTCGGAGAGTCAGGCGAAGGAACTTGGCCGGGGTTCGAGTGTAAGGCTCGGCAGGACCTTCGTCCTTACCTCGGCAGGGAGACCAAGTTTCTTAAGCCTAGTAGGAGAGTCAGGCGAAGGAACTTGGCCGGGGTTCGAGTGTCAGGCTCGGCAGGACGTTCGACCTTACCTCGGCAGGGAGACCAAGCTTCCTAAGCCGACTAGGAGTCAGGCAAAGGGACTTGGCCGGGGTTCGAGTGTAAGGCTCGGCAGGACGTTTGACCTTACCTCGGCAGGGAGACCAAGCTTCCTAAGCCTAATAGGAGTATCAGGCAAAAGAACTTGGCCGGAGCTCATGTGGAAGGCTCGGCCGGACGTTCGACCTTACCTCAGCAGGGAGACCAAGCTTCCTAAGCCTAGTAGAAGAGTCAGGCAAAGGGACATGGCCGGAGTTCCAGAGAAAGGCTCGGCAGGACGTTCGGCCTTACCTCGGCAGGGAGACCAAGCTTCCTAAGCCTAGTAGAAGAGTCAGGCAAAGGGACATGGCCGGAGTTCCAGAGTAAGGCTCGGCAGGACGTTTGACCTTACCTCGGCAGGGAGACCAAGCTTCCTAAGCCTAGTAGGAGAGTTAGGCAAGGGGACTTGGCCGGAGCTCATGTGTAAGGCTCGGCAGGACGTTCGGCCTTACCTCGGCAGGGAGACCAAACTTCCTAATCCGAGTAGGACTCAGGCGAAGGGACTTGCCTGGGTTCGAGTATAAGGCTCAGCAGGACGTTCGGCCTTACCTCGGCAGGGAGACCAAGCTTCCAAAGCCTAGTAGAAGAGTCAGGCAAAAGGACTTGGCCCGAGTTCGAGTGTATGGCTCGGCAGACTGTTCGACATTATCTCGCCAGGGAGACCAAGCTTCCTATGGCGAGTAGGAGTCAGGCGAAAAGACTTGGCCGAAGTTCGAATGTAAGGCTCGGCAGGACGTTTGATCTCACCTCGGCAGGGAGACCAAGCTTCCTAAGCCTAGTAGGAAAGTCAGGCAAGTGGACTTGGCCGGAGCTCATGTGTAAGGCTCGGCAGGACCTTCGACCTTACCTCGGCAGGGAGACCAAGCTTCCTAAGCCGAGTAGGAGTCAGGCGAAGGGACTTTGCCGGGGTTCGAGTGTAAGGCTCGGCAGGACGTTCGGCCTTACCTCGGCAGGGAGACCAAGCTTCCTAAGCCTAGTAGGAGAGTCAGGCGAAGGGACTTGGCCAGAGTTCGAGTGTAAGGCTCGGCAGGAAGTTTGACCTTACCTCGGTATGGAGACCAAGCTTCCTAAGCCTAATAGGATAGTCAGGTGAGGGGACTTGGCCGGAGTTCAACTGTAAGTCTTGGAAAGACGTTTGACCTTACCTTGGCCGGGAGACCAAGCTTCCTAAGCCTAGTAGGAAAGTCAGGCAAGGGGACTTGGCCGGAGCTCATGTGTAAGGCTCGGCAGGACGTTCGACCTTACCTCGGCAGGGAGACCAAGCTTCCTAAGCCGAGTAGGAGTCAGGCGAGGGGACTTGGCCGGGGTTCGAGTGTAAGGTTCGGCAGGACGTTCGGACTTACCTCGGCAGGGAGACCAAGCTTCCTAAGCCTAATAGGATAGTCAGGCGAGGTGATTTGGCCGGAGTTCGAGTGTAAGTCTTGGCAAGACATTTGACCTTACCTCGTCAGGGAGACCAAGCTTCCTAAGCCTAGGAGAAGTCAGGTGAAGGGAATTGGCCGGAGTTCGAGGGTAAGGCTCGGCAAGACGTTCGACCTTACCGCGGAAGGGAGACCAAGCTTCCTAATCCTAGTAGGAGAGTCAGGCGAGGGGACTTGGCCAGAGTTTGAGTGTAAAGCTTGGCAGGACGTTCGGCCTTACCTCAGCAGGGAGACCAAGCTTCCTAAGCCTAGTAGGAGAGTCAGGCGAAGGGACTTGGGCGGGGTTCGAATGTAGGGCTCGGCAGGACGTTTGACCTTACCTCGGCAGGGAGACCCAGGTTCCTAAGCCTAGTAGGAGAGTCAGGCAAGGGGACTTGGCCGGAGCTCATGTGTAAGGCTCGGCAGGACGTTCGACCTTACCTCGGCAGGGAGACCGAGCTTCCTAAGCCTAATAGGAGTCACGCGAAGGGACTTGGCCAGAGTTCGCGTGTAAGGCTCGGCAGGACGTTCGACCTTACCTCGGTAAGGAGACCAAGCTTCCTAAGCCTAGTAGAAGAGTCAGGCAGAGGCACATGCCCGGAGTTCGAGTGTAAGGCTCGGCCAGACGTTCGACCTTACCTCGGCAGGGAGACCAAGCTTCCTAAGCCTAGTAGGAGAGTCAGGCGAAGGAACTTGGCCGGGGTTCGAGTGTAAGGCTCGGCAGGACCTTCGACCTTACCTCGGTAAGGAGACCAAGCTTCCTAAGCCTAGTAGAAGAGTCCGGCGAAGGAACTTGGCCGGGGTTCGAGTGTAAGGCTCGGCAGCACGTTCGACCTTACCTCGGCAGGGAGATCCAGCTTCCAAAGCCTAGTAGGAGAGTCAGGCAAGGGGAATTGGCCGGAGCTCATGTTTAAGGCTCGGCAGGACGTTCGACCTTACCTCAGCAGGGAGACCGAGCTTCCTAAGCCTAATAGGAGTCACGCGAAGGGACTTGGCCAGAGTTCGCGTGTAAGGTTCGGCAGGACGTTCGGCCTTACCTCGGCAGGGAGACCAAGCTTCCTAAGCCTAGTAGGAGTCACGCGAAGGGACTTGGCCCGAGTTCGAGTGTAAGTCTCGGCAGACTGTTCGACCTTACCTCGGCAGGGAGACCAAGCTTCCTAACCCTTGTAGGAGAGTCAGGCGAGGGAACTTGGTCGGAGTTCGAGTGTAAAGCTCGGCAGGACGTTCGACCTTACCTCGGCAGGGAGACCAAGCTTCCAAAGTCTAGTAGGACAGTCAGGGGAGGGGACTTGGCCGCAGTTTTAGTGTAAATCATGGCAGGACGTTCCACCTTACCTCGACAGGGAGAACAAGCTTCCTAAGCCTAGTAGGAGAGTCAGGCAAAGGGACCTGGTTGGAGTTCGAGTGTAAGGCTCGGCAGAACGTTTGACCTTACCTCGGCAGGGAGACCAAGCTTCCTAAGCCTAGTAGGAGTCACGCGAAGGGACTTGGCCCGAGTTCGAGTGTAAGGCTCGGCAGACTGTTTGACCTTACCTCGGCAGGGAGACCAAGCTTCCGAAGCCCAGTAGGAGTCAGGCGAAAGGACTTGGCCGGGGTTCGAGTGTAAGGCTCGGCAGGACGTTCGGCCTTACCTTGGCAGGGAGACCAAGCTTCCGAAGCCTAGTAGGAGAGTCAGGCGAAAAGACTTGGGCGGGGTTCGAATGTAGGGCTCGGCAGGACGTTTGACCTTACCTCGGCAGGGAGACCCAGGTTCCTAAGCCTAGTAGGAGAGTCAGGCAAGGGGACTTGGCCGGAGCTCATGTGTAAGGCTCGGCAGGACGTTCGACCTTACCTCGGCAGGGAGACCGAGCTTCCTAAGCCTAATAGGAGTCACGCGAAGGGACTTGGCCAGAGTTCGCGTGTAAGGTTCGGCAGGACGTTCGGCCTTACCTCGGCAGGGAGACCAAGCTTCCTAAGCCTAGTAGGAGTCACGCGAAGGGACTTCGCCCGAGTTCGAGTGTAAGGCTCGGCAGGACGTTCGACCTTACCTCGGTAAGGAGACCAAGCTTCCTAAGCCTAGTAGAAGAGTCAGGCAGAGGCACATGCCCGGAGTTCGAGTGTAAGGCTCGGCCAGACGTTCGACCTTACCTCGGCAGGGAGACCAAGCTTCCTAAGCCTAGTAGGAGAGTCAGGCGAAGGAACTTGGCCGGGGTTCGAGTGTAAGGCTCGGCAGGACCTTCGACCTTACCTCGGTAAGGAGACCAAGCTTCCTAAGCCTAGTAGAAGAGTCCGGCGAAGGAACTTGGCCGGGGTTCGAGTGTAAGGCTCGGCAGGACGTTCGACCTTACCTCGGCAGGGAGATCCAGCTTCCTAAGCCTAGTAGGAGAGTCAGGCAAGGGGAATTGGCCGGAGCTCATGTTTAAGGCTCGGCAGGACGTTCGACCTTACCTCAGCAGGGAGACCGAGCTTCCTAAGCCTAATAGGAGTCACGCGAAGGGACTTGGCCAGAGTTCGCGTGTAAGGTTCGGCAGGACGTTCGGCCTTACCTCGGCAGGGAGACCAAGCTTCCTAAGCCTAGTAGGAGTCACGCGAAGGGACTTGGCCCGAGTTCGAGTGTAAGTCTCGGCAGACTGTTCGACCTTACCTCGGCAGGGAGACCAAGCTTCCTAACCCTTGTAGGAGAGTCAGGCGAGGGAACTTGGTCGGAGTTCGAGTGTAAAGCTCGGCAGGACGTTCGACCTTACCTCGGCAGGGAGACCAAGCTTCCAAAGTCTAGTAGGACAGTCAGGGGAGGGGACTTGGCCGCAGTTTTAGTGTAAATCATGGCAGGACGTTCCACCTTACCTCGACAGGGAGAACAAGCTTCCTAAGCCTAGTAGGAGAGTCAGGCAAAGGGACCTGGTCGGAGTTCGAGTGTAAGGCTCGGCAGAACGTTTGACCTTACCTCGGCAGGGAGACCAAGCTTCCTAAGCCTAGTAGGAGTCACGCGAAGGGACTTGGCCCGAGTTCGAGTGTAAGGCTCAGCAGACTGTTCGACCTTACCTCAGCAGGGAGACCAAGCTTCCGAAGCCCAGTAGGAGTCAGGCGAAAGGACTTGGCCGGGGTTCGAGTGTAAGGCTCGGCAGGACGTTCGGCCTTACCTTGGCAGGGAGACCAAGCTTCCGAAGCCTAGTAGGAGAGTCAGGCGAAGGGACTTGGCCAGAGTTCGAGTGTAAGGCTCGGCAGGACGTTTGACCTTACCTCGGCAGGGAGACCAAGCTTACTAAGCATAGTAGGATTATCAGGCAAAAGAACTTGGCCGGAGCTCATGTGTAAGGCTCGGCCGGACGTTCGACCTTACCTCGGCAGGGAGACCAAGCTTCCTAAGCCTAGTAGGAGAGTCAGGCAAGGGGACTTGGCCAGAGATCATGTGTAAGGCTCGGCAGGACGTTCGACCTTACCTCGGCAGGGAGACCAAGCTTCCTAAGCATAATAGGAGTCACGCAAAGGGACTTGGCCCGAGTTCAAGTGTAAGGCTCGGCAGTACGTTCGACCTTACCTCGGCAGGGAGACCAAGCTTCCTAAGCCTAGTAGGAGAGTCAGGCGAGGGGACTTGGTAGGAGTTCGAATGTAAGGCTCGGCAAAATGTTCGACCTTACCTCGGCAGGGAGACAAAGCTTCCTAAGCCTAGTCGGAGAGTCAGGCGAAGGAACTTGGCCGGGGTTCGAGTGTAAGGCTCGGCAGGACCTTCGTCCTTACCTCGGCAGGGAGACCAAGTTTCTTAAGCCTAGTAGGAGAGTCAGGCGAAGGAACTTGGCCGGGGTTCGAGTGTCAGGCTCGGCAGGACGTTCGACCTTACCTCGGCAGGGAGACCAAGCTTCCTAAGCCGACTAGGAGTCAGGCAAAGGGACTTGGCCGGGGTTCGAGTGTAAGGCTCGGCAGGACGTTTGACCTTACCTCGGCAGGGAGACCAAGCTTCCTAAGCCTAATAGGAGTATCAGGCAAAAGAACTTGGCCGGAGCTCATGTGGAAGGCTCGGCCGGACGTTCGACCTTACCTCAGCAGGGAGACCAAGCTTCCTAAGCCTAGTAGAAGAGTCAGGCAAAGGGACATGGCCGGAGTTCCAGAGTAAGGCTCGGCAGGACGTTCGGCCTTACCTCGGCAGGGAGACCAAGCTTCCTAAGCCTAGTAGAAGAGTCAGGCAAAGGGACATGGCCGGAGTTCCAGAGTAAGGCTCGGCAGGACGTTTGACCTTACCTCGGCAGGGAGACCAAGCTTCCTAAGCCTAGTAGGAGAGTCAGGCAAGGGGACTTGGCCGGAGCTCATGTGTAAGGCTCGGCAGGACGTTCGGCCTTACCTCGGCAGGGAGACCAAACTTCCTAATCCGAGTAGGACTCAGGCGAAGGGACTTGCCTGGGTTCGAGTATAAGGCTCAGCAGGACGTTCGGCCTTACCTCGGCAGGGAGACCAAGCTTCCAAAGCCTAGTAGAAGAGTCAGGAAAAAGGACTTGGCCCGAGTTCGAGTGTATGGCTCGGCAGACTGTTCGACATTATCTCGCCAGGGAGACCAAGCTTCCTATGGCAAGTAGGAGTCAGGCGAAAAGACTTGGCCGAAGTTCGAATGTAATGCTCGGCAGGACGTTTGATCTCACCTCGGCAGGGAGACCAAGCTTCCTAAGCCTAGTAGGAAAGTCAGGCAAGTGGACTTGGCCGGAGCTCATGTGTAAGGCTCGGCAGGACCTTCGACCTTACCTCGGCAGGGAGACCAAGCTTCCTAAGCCGAGTAGGAGTCAGGCGAAGGGACTTTGCCGGGGTTCGAGTGTAAGGCTCGGCAGGACGTTCGGCCTTACCTCGGCAGGGAGACCAAGCTTCCTAAGCCTAGTAGGAGAGTCAGGCGAAGGGACTTGGCCAGAGTTCGAGTGTAAGGCTCGGCAGGAAGTTTGACCTTACCTCGGTATGGAGACCAAGCTTCCTAAGCCTAATAGGATAGTCAGGTGAGGGGACTTGGCCGGAGTTCAACTGTAAGTCTTGGAAAGACGTTTGACCTTACCTTGGCCGGGAGACCAAGCTTCCTAAGCCTAGTAGGAAAGTCAGGCAAGGGGACTTGGCCGGAGCTCATGTGTAAGGCTCGGCAGGACGTTCGACCTTACCTCGGCAGGGAGACCAAGCTTCCTAAGCCGAGTAGGAGTCAGGCGAGGGGACTTGGCCGGGGTTCGAGTGTAAGGTTCGGCAGGACGTTCGGACTTACCTCGGCAGGGAGACCAAGCTTCCTAAGCCTAATAGGATAGTCAGGCGAGGTGATTTGGCCGGAGTTCGAGTGTAAGTCTTGGCAAGACATTTGACCTTACCTCGTCAGGGAGACCAAGCTTCCTAAGCCTAGGAGAAGTCAGGTGAAGGGAATTGGCCGGAGTTCGAGGGTAAGGCTCGGCAAGACGTTCGACCTTACCGCGGAAGGGAGACCAAGCTTCCTAATCCTAGTAGGAGAGTCAGGCGAGGGGACTTGGCCAGAGTTTGAGTGTAAAGCTTGGCAGGACGTTCGGCCTTACCTCAGCAGGGAGACCAAGCTTCCTAAGCCTAGTAGGAGAGTCAGGCGAAGGGACTTGGGCGGGGTTCGAATGTAGGGCTCGGCAGGAAGTTTGACCTTACCTCGGCAGGGAGACCCAGGTTCCTAAGCCTAGTAGGAGAGTCAGGCAAGGGGACTTGGCCGGAGCTCATGTGTAAGGCTCGGCAGGACGTTCGACCTTACCTCGGCAGGGAGACCGAGCTTCCTAAGCCTAATAGGAGTCACGCGAAGGGACTTGGCCAGAGTTCGCGTGTAAGGCTCGGCAGGACGTTCGACCTTACCTCGGTAAGGAGACCAAGCTTCCTAAGCCTAGTAGAAGAGTCAGGCAGAGGCACATGCCCGGAGTTCGAGTGTAAGGCTCGGCCAGACGTTCGACCTTACCTCGGCAGGGAGACCAAGCTTCCTAAGCCTAGTAGGAGAGTCAGGCGAAGGAACTTGGCCGGGGTTCGAGTGTAAGGCTCGGCAGGACCTTCGACCTTACCTCGGTAAGGAGACCAAGCTTCCTAAGCCTAGTAGAAGAGTCCGGCGAAGGAACTTGGCCGGGGTTCGAGTGTAAGGCTCGGCAGCACGTTCGACCTTACCTCGGCAGGGAGATCCAGCTTCCAAAGCCTAGTAGGAGAGTCAGGCAAGGGGAATTGGCCGGAGCTCATGTTTAAGGCTCGGCAGGACGTTCGACCTTACCTCAGCAGGGAGACCGAGCTTCCTAAGCCTAATAGGAGTCACGCGAAGGGACTTGGCCAGAGTTCGCGTGTAAGGTTCGGCAGGACGTTCGGCCTTACCTCGGCAGGGAGACCAAGCTTCCTAAGCCTAGTAGGAGTCACGCGAAGGGACTTGGCCCGAGTTCGAGTGTAAGTCTCGGCAGACTGTTCGACCTTACCTCGGCAGGGAGACCAAGCTTCCTAACCCTTGTAGGAGAGTCAGGCGAGGGAACTTGGTCGGAGTTCGAGTGTAAAGCTCGGCAGGACGTTCGACCTTACCTCGGCAGGGAGACCAAGCTTCCAAAGTCTAGTAGGACAGTCAGGGGAGGGGACTTGGCCGCAGTTTTAGTGTAAATCATGGCAGGACGTTCCACCTTACCTCGACAGGGAGAACAAGCTTCCTAAGCCTAGTAGGAGAGTCAGGCAAAGGGACCTGGTCGGAGTTCGAGTGTAAGGCTCGGCAGAACGTTTGACCTTACCTCGGCAGGGAGACCAAGCTTCCTAAGCCTAGTAGGAGTCACGCGAAGGGACTTGGCCCGAGTTCGAGTGTAAGGCTCAGCAGACTGTTCGACCTTACCTCAGCAGGGAGACCAAGCTTCCGAAGCCCAGTAGGAGTCAGGCGAAAGGACTTGGCCGGGGTTCGAGTGTAAGGCTCGGCAGGACGTTCGGCCTTACCTTGGCAGGGAGACCAAGCTTCCGAAGCCTAGTAGGAGAGTCAGGCGAAGGGACTTGGCCAGAGTTCGAGTGTAAGGCTCGGCAGGACGTTTGACCTTACCTCGGCAGGGAGACCAAGCTTACTAAGCATAGTAGGATTATCAGGCAAAAGAACTTGGCCGGAGCTCATGTGTAAGGCTCGGCCGGACGTTCGACCTTACCTCGGCAGGGAGACCAAGCTTCCTAAGCCTAGTAGGAGAGTCAGGCAAGGGGACTTGGCCAGAGATCATGTGTAAGGCTCGGCAGGACGTTCGACCTTACCTCGGCAGGGAGACCAAGCTTCCTAAGCATAATAGGAGTCACGCAAAGAAACTTGGCCCGAGTTCAAGTGTAAGGCTCGGCAGAACGTTCGACCTTACCTCGGCAGGGAGACCAAGCTTCCTAAGCCGAGTAGGAGTCACGCGAAGGGACTTGGCCCGAGTTCGAGTGTAATGCTCGGCACGACATTCGACCTTACCTCGGCAGGGAGACCAAGCTTCCTAAGCCTAGTAGGAGAGTCAGGCGAAGGGACTTGGCCGGAGTTCGAGTGTAAGGCTCGGCAGGACGTTCGGCCTTACCTCGGCAAGGAGACCAAGATTCCTAAGCCTAGCAGGAGAGTCAGGCGAAGGAACTTGGCCGGGGTTCGAGTGTAAGGCTCGGCAGGACGTTCGACCTTACCTCGGCAGGGAGACCAAGCTTCCTAAGCCTAGTAGGAGAGTCAGGCAAGTGGACTTGGCCGGAACTCATGTGTAAGGCTCGGCAGGACGTTCGACCTTACCTCAGCAGGGAGACCAAGCTTCTTAAGCCGAGTAGGAGTCAGGCAAAGGGACTTGGCCGGAGCTCATGTGTAAAGCTCGGCAGGACCTTCGACCTTACCTCAGCAGGGAGACCAAGCTTCCTAAGCCGAGTAGGAGTCAGGCGAAGGGACTTGGCCGGGGTTCGAGTATAAGGCTCGGCAGGACGTTCGACCTTACCTCGGCAGGGAGACCAAGCTTCCTAAGCCTAGTAGGAGAGTCAGGCGAAGGAACTTGGCCGGGGTTCGAGTGTAAGGCTCGGCAGGACGTTCGACCTTACCTCGGCAGGGAGACCAAGCTTCCTAAGCCTAGTAGGAGAGTCAGGCAAGTGGACTTGGACGGAGCTCATGTGTAAGGCTCGGTAGGGCGTTCGACCTTACCTCGGCAGGGAGACCAAGCTTCCTAAGCCTAGTAGGAGTCTGGCGAGGGGACTTGGCCGAAGTTTGAGTGTAAAGCTCGGCAGGACGTTCGACCTTACCTCGGCAGGGAGACCAAGCTTCCTAAGCATAATAGGAGTCACGCAAAGGGACTTGGCCCGAGTTCAAGTGTAAGGCTCGGCAGTACGTTCGACCTTACCTCGGCAGGGAGACCAAGCTTCCTAAGCCTAGTAGGAGAGTCAGGCGAGGGGACTTGGTAGGAGTTCGAATGTAAGGCTCGGCAAAATGTTCGACCTTACCTCGGCAGGGAGACAAAGCTTCCTAAGCCTAGTCGGAGAGTCAGGCGAAGGAACTTGGCCGGGGTTCGAGTGTAAGGCTCGGCAGGACCTTCGTCCTTACCTCGGCAGGGAGACCAAGTTTCTTAAGCCTAGTAGGAGAGTCAGGCGAAGGAACTTGGCCGGGGTTCGAGTGTCAGGCTCGGCAGGACGTTCGACCTTACCTCGGCAGGGAGACCAAGCTTCCTAAGCCGACTAGGAGTCAGGCAAAGGGACTTGGCCGGGGTTCGAGTGTAAGGCTCGGCAGGACGTTTGACCTTACCTCGGCAGGGAGACCAAGCTTCCTAAGCCTAATAGGAGTATCAGGCAAAAGAACTTGGCCGGAGCTCATGTGGAAGGCTCGGCCGGACGTTCGACCTTACCTCAGCAGGGAGACCAAGCTTCCTAAGCCTAGTAGAAGAGTCAGGCAAAGGGACATGGCCGGAGTTCCAGAGTAAGGCTCGGCAGGACGTTCGGCCTTACCTCGGCAGGGAGACCAAGCTTCCTAAGCCTAGTAGAAGAGTCAGGCAAAGGGACATGGCCGGAGTTCCAGAGTAAGGCTCGGCAGGACGTTTGACCTTACCTCGGCAGGGAGACCAAGCTTCCTAAGCCTAGTAGGAGAGTCAGGCAAGGGGACTTGGCCGGAGCTCATGTGTAAGGCTCGGCAGGACGTTCGGCCTTACCTCGGCAGGGAGACCAAACTTCCTAATCCGAGTAGGACTCAGGCGAAGGGACTTGCCTGGGTTCGAGTATAAGGCTCAGCAGGACGTTCGGCCTTACCTCGGCAGGGAGACCAAGCTTCCAAAGCCTAGTAGAAGAGTCAGGAAAAAGGACTTGGCCCGAGTTCGAGTGTATGGCTCGGCAGACTGTTCGACATTATCTCGCCAGGGAGACCAAGCTTCCTATGGCGAGTAGGAGTCAGGCGAAAAGACTTGGCCGAAGTTCGAATGTAAGGCTCGGCAGGACGTTTGATCTCACCTCGGCAGGGAGACCAAGCTTCCTAAGCCTAGTAGGAAAGTCAGGCAAGTGGACTTGGCCGGAGCTCATGTGTAAGGCTCGGCAGGACCTTCGACCTTACCTCGGCAGGGAGACCAAGCTTCCTAAGCCGAGTAGGAGTCAGGCGAAGGGACTTTGCCGGGGTTCGAGTGTAAGGCTCGGCAGGACGTTCGGCCTTACCTCGGCAGGGAGACCAAGCTTCCTAAGCCTAGTAGGAGAGTCAGGCGAAGGGACTTGGCCAGAGTTCGAGTGTAAGGCTCGGCAGGAAGTTTGACCTTACCTCGGTATGGAGACCAAGCTTCCTAAGCCTAATAGGATAGTCAGGTGAGGGGACTTGGCCGGAGTTCAACTGTAAGTCTTGGAAAGACGTTTGACCTTACCTTGGCCGGGAGACCAAGCTTCCTAAGCCTAGTAGGAAAGTCAGGCAAGGGGACTTGGCCGGAGCTCATGTGTAAGGCTCGGCAGGACGTTCGACCTTACCTCGGCAGGGAGACCAAGCTTCCTAAGCCGAGTAGGAGTCAGGCGAGGGGACTTGGCCGGGGTTCGAGTGTAAGGTTCGGCAGGACGTTCGGACTTACCTCGGCAGGGAGACCAAGCTTCCTAAGCCTAATAGGATAGTCAGGCGAGGTGATTTGGCCGGAGTTCGAGTGTAAGTCTTGGCAAGACATTTGACCTTACCTCGTCAGGGAGACCAAGCTTCCTAAGCCTAGGAGAAGTCAGGTGAAGGGAATTGGCCGGAGTTCGAGGGTAAGGCTCGGCAAGACGTTCGACCTTACCGCGGAAGGGAGACCAAGCTTCCTAATCCTAGTAGGAGAGTCAGGCGAGGGGACTTGGCCAGAGTTTGAGTGTAAAGCTTGGCAGGACGTTCGGCCTTACCTCAGCAGGGAGACCAAGCTTCCTAAGCCTAGTAGGAGAGTCAGGCGAAGGGACTTGGGCGGGGTTCGAATGTAGGGCTCGGCAGGACGTTTGACCTTACCTCGGCAGGGAGACCCAGGTTCCTAAGCCTAGTAGGAGAGTCAGGCAAGGGGACTTGGCCGGAGCTCATGTGTAAGGCTCGGCAGGACGTTCGACCTTACCTCGGCAGGGAGACCGAGCTTCCTAAGCCTAATAGGAGTCACGCGAAGGGACTTGGCCAGAGTTCGCGTGTAAGGCTCGGCAGGACGTTCGACCTTACCTCGGTAAGGAGACCAAGCTTCCTAAGCCTAGTAGAAGAGTCAGGCAGAGGCACATGCCCGGAGTTCGAGTGTAAGGCTCGGCCAGACGTTCGACCTTACCTCGGCAGGGAGACCAAGCTTCCTAAGCCTAGTAGGAGAGTCAGGCGAAGGAACTTGGCCGGGGTTCGAGTGTAAGGCTCGGCAGGACCTTCGACCTTACCTCGGTAAGGAGACCAAGCTTCCTAAGCCTAGTAGAAGAGTCCGGCGAAGGAACTTGGCCGGGGTTCGAGTGTAAGGCTCGGCAGCACGTTCGACCTTACCTCGGCAGGGAGATCCAGCTTCCAAAGCCTAGTAGGAGAGTCAGGCAAGGGGAATTGGCCGGAGCTCATGTTTAAGGCTCGGCAGGACGTTCGACCTTACCTCAGCAGGGAGACCGAGCTTCCTAAGCCTAATAGGAGTCACGCGAAGGGACTTGGCCAGAGTTCGCGTGTAAGGTTCGGCAGGACGTTCGGCCTTACCTCGGCAGGGAGACCAAGCTTCCTAAGCCTAGTAGGAGTCACGCGAAGGGACTTGGCCCGAGTTCGAGTGTAAGTCTCGGCAGACTGTTCGACCTTACCTCGGCAGGGAGACCAAGCTTCCTAACCCTTGTAGGAGAGTCAGGCGAGGGAACTTGGTCGGAGTTCGAGTGTAAAGCTCGGCAGGACGTTCGACCTTACCTCGGCAGGGAGACCAAGCTTCCAAAGTCTAGTAGGACAGTCAGGGGAGGGGACTTGGCCGCAGTTTTAGTGTAAATCATGGCAGGACGTTCCACCTTACCTCGACAGGGAGAACAAGCTTCCTAAGCCTAGTAGGAGAGTCAGGCAAAGGGACCTGGTCGGAGTTCGAGTGTAAGGCTCGGCAGAACGTTTGACCTTACCTCGGCAGGGAGACCAAGCTTCCTAAGCCTAGTAGGAGTCACGCGAAGGGACTTGGCCCGAGTTCGAGTGTAAGGCTCAGCAGACTGTTCGACCTTACCTCAGCAGGGAGACCAAGCTTCCGAAGCCCAGTAGGAGTCAGGCGAAAGGACTTGGCCGGGGTTTGAGTGTAAGGCTCGGCAGGACGTTCGGCCTTACCTTGGCAGGGAGACCAAGCTTCCGAAGCCTAGTAGGAGAGTCAGGCGAAGGGACTTGGCCAGAGTTCGAGTGTAAGGCTCGGCAGGACGTTTGACCTTACCTCGGCAGGGAGACCAAGCTTACTAAGCATAGTAGGATTATCAGGCAAAAGAACTTGGCCGGAGCTCATGTGTAAGGCTCGGCCGGACGTTCGACCTTACCTCGGCAGGGAGACCAAGCTTCCTAAGCCTAGTAGGAGAGTCAGGCAAGGGGACTTGGCCAGAGATCATGTGTAAGGCTCGGCAGGACGTTCGACCTTACCTCGGCAGGGAGACCAAGCTTCCTAAGCATAATAGGAGTCACGCAAAGGGACTTGGCCCGAGTTCAAGTGTAAGGCTCGGCAGAACGTTCGACCTTACCTCGGCAGGGAGACCAAGCTTCCTAAGCCGAGTAGGAGTCACGCGAAGGGACTTGGCCCGAGTTCGAGTGTAATGCTCGGCACGACATTCGACCTTACCTCGGCAGGGAGACCAAGCTTCCTAAGCCTAGTAGGAGAGTCAGGCGAAGGGACTTGGCCGGGGTTCGAGTGTAAGGCTCGGCAGGACGTTCGACCTTACCTCGGCAGGGAGACCAAGCTTCCTAAGCCTAGTAGGAGAGTCAGGCAAGTGGACTTGGCCGGAACTCATGTGTAAGGCTCGGCAGGACGTTCGACCTTACCTCGGCAGGGAGACCAAGCTTCTTAAGCCGAGTAGGAGTCAGGCAAAGGGACTTGGCCGGAGCTCATGTGTAAAGCTCGGCAGGACCTTCGACCTTACCTCAGCAGGGAGACCAAGCTTCCTAAGCCGAGTAGGAGTCAGGCGAAGGGACTTGGCCGGGGTTCGAGTATAAGGCTCGGCAGGACGTTCGACCTTACCTCGGCAGGGAGACCAAGCTTCCTAAGCCTAGTAGGAGAGTCAGGCGAAGGAACTTCGCCGGGGTTCGAGTGTAAGGCTCGGCAGGACGTTCGACCTTACCTCGGCAGGGAGACCAAGCTTCCTAAGCCTAGTAGGAGAGTCAGGCAAGTGGACTTGGACGGAGCTCATGTGTAAGGCTCGGTAGGGCGTTCGACCTTACCTCGGCAGGGAGACCAAGCTTCCTAAGCCTAGTAGGAGTCTGGCGAGGGGACTTGGCCGAAGTTTGAGTGTAAAGCTCGGCAGGACGTTTGACCTTACCTCGGCAGGGAGACCAAGCTTCCTAAGCCTAATAGGAGTATCAGGCAAAAGAACTTGGCCGGAGCTCATGTGTAAGGCTCGGCCGGACGTTCGACCTTACCTCAGCAGGGAGACCAAGCTTCCTAAGCCGAGTAGGAGTCACGCAAAGGGACTTGGCCCGAGTTCGAGTGTAAGGCTCGGCAGAACGTTCGACCTTACCTCGGCAGGGAGTCTGAGCTTCCTAAGCCTAGCAGGAGAGTCAGGCGAGGGGACTTGTCCAGGGTCCGAGTGTAAGGCTCGGCAGGACATACGAACTTACCTCGGCAGGGAGACCAAGCTTCCTAAGCCTAGTAGGATAGTCAGGCGAGGGGACTTCGTCGGAGCTCATGTGTAAGGCTCGGCAGGACGTTCGACCTTACCTCGGCAGGGAGACCGAGCTTCCTAAGCCTAATAGGAGTCACGCGAAGGGACTTGGCCAGAGTTCGCGTGTAAGGTTCGGCAGGACGTTCGGCCTTACCTCGGCAGGGAGACCAAGCTTCCTAAGCCTAGTAGGAGTCACGCGAAGGGACTTCGCCCGAGTTCGAGTGTAAGGCTCGGCAGGACGTTCGACCTTACCTCGGTAAGGAGACCAAGCTTCCTAAGCCTAGTAGAAGAGTCAGGCAGAGGCACATGCCCGGAGTTCGAGTGTAAGGCTCGGCCAGACGTTCGACCTTACCTCGGCAGGGAGACCAAGCTTCCTAAGCCTAGTAGGAGAGTCAGGCGAAGGGACTTGGCCCGATTTCGAGTGTAAGGCTCGGCAGGACGTTCGACCTTACCTCGGTAAGGAGACCAAGCTTCCTAAGCCTAGTAGAAGAGTCCGGCGAAGGAACTTGGCCGGGGTTCGAGTGTAAGGCTCGGCAGGACGTTCGACCTTACCTCGGCAGGGAGATCCAGCTTCCTAAGCCTAGTAGGAGAGTCAGGCAAGGGGAATTGGCCGGAGCTCATGTTTAAGGCTCGGCAGGACGTTCGACCTTACCTCAGCAGGGAGACCGAGCTTCCTAAGCCTAATAGGAGTCACGCGAAGGGACTTGGCCAGAGTTCGCGTGTAAGGTTCGGCAGGACGTTCGGCCTTACCTCGGCAGGGAGACCAAGCTTCCTAAGCCTAGTAGGAGTCACGCGAAGGGACTTGGCCCGAGTTCGAGTGTAAGTCTCGGCAGACTGTTCGACCTTACCTCGGCAGGGAGACCAAGCTTCCTAACCCTTGTAGGAGAGTCAGGCGAGGGAACTTGGTCGGAGTTCGAGTGTAAAGCTCGGCAGGACGTTCGACCTTACCTCGGCAGGGAGACCAAGCTTCCAAAGTCTAGTAGGACAGTCAGGGGAGGGGACTTGGCCGCAGTTTTAGTGTAAATCATGGCAGGACGTTCCACCTTACCTCGACAGGGAGAACAAGCTTCCTAAGCCTAGTAGGAGAGTCAGGCAAAGGGACCTGGTCGGAGTTCGAGTGTAAGGCTCGGCAGAACGTTTGACCTTACCTCGGCAGGGAGACCAAGCTTCCTAAGCCTAGTAGGAGTCACGCGAAGGGACTTGGCCCGAGTTCGAGTGTAAGGCTCAGCAGACTGTTCGACCTTACCTCAGCAGGGAGACCAAGCTTCCGAAGCCCAGTAGGAGTCAGGCGAAAGGACTTGGCCGGGGTTCGAGTGTAAGGCTCGGCAGGACGTTCGGCCTTACCTTGGCAGGGAGACCAAGCTTCCGAAGCCTAGTAGGAGAGTCAGGCGAAGGGACTTGGCCAGAGTTCGAGTGTAAGGCTCGGCAGGACGTTTGACCTTACCTCGGCAGGGAGACCAAGCTTACTAAGCATAGTAGGATTATCAGGCAAAAGAACTTGGCCGGAGCTCATGTGTAAGGCTCGGCCGGACGTTCGACCTTACCTCGGCAGGGAGACCAAGCTTCCTAAGCCTAGTAGGAGAGTCAGGCAAGGGGACTTGGCCAGAGATCATGTGTAAGGCTCGGCAGGACGTTCGACCTTACCTCGGCAGGGAGACCAAGCTTCCTAAGCATAATAGGAGTCACGCAAAGGGACTTGGCCCGAGTTCAAGTGTAAGGCTCGGCAGAACGTTCGACCTTACCTCGGCAGGGAGACCAAGCTTCCTAAGCCGAGTAGGAGTCACGCGAAGGGACTTGGCCCGAGTTCGAGTGTAATGCTCGGCACGACATTCGACCTTACCTCGGCAGGGAGACCAAGCTTCCTAAGCCTAGTAGGAGAGTCAGGCGAAGGGACTTGGCCGGAGTTCGAGTGTAAGGCTCGGCAGGACGTTCGGCCTTACCTCGGCAAGGAGACCAAGATTCCTAAGCCTAGCAGGAGAGTCAGGCGAAGGAACTTGGCCGGGGTTCGAGTGTAAGGCTCGGCAGGACGTTCGACCTTACCTCGGCAGGGAGACCAAGCTTCCTAAGCCTAGTAGGAGAGTCAGGCAAGTGGACTTGGCCGGAACTCATGTGTAAGGCTCGGCAGGACGTTCGACCTTACCTCGGCAGGGAGACCAAGCTTCCTAAGCCGAGTAGGAGTCAGGCAAAGGGACTTGGCCGGAGCTCATGTGTAAAGCTCGGCAGGACCTTCGACCTTACCTCAGCAGGGAGACCAAGCTTCCTAAGCCGAGTAGGAGTCAGGCGAAGGGACTTGGCCGGGGTTCGAGTATAAGGCTCGGCAGGACGTTCGACCTTACCTCGGCAGGGAGACCAAGCTTCCTAAGCCTAGTAGGAGAGTCAGGCGAAGGAACTTGGCCGGGGTTCGAGTGTAAGGCTCGGCAGGACGTTCGACCTTACCTCGGCAGGGAGACCAAGCTTCCTAAGCCTAGTAGGAGAGTCAGGCAAGTGGACTTGGACGGAGCTCATGTGTAAGGCTCGGTAGGGCGTTCGACCTTACCTCGGCAGGGAGACCAAGCTTCCTAAGCCTAGTAGGAGTCTGGCGAGGGGACTTGGCCGAAGTTTGAGTGTAAAGCTCGGCAGGACGTTTGACCTTACCTCGGCAGGGAGACCAAGCTTCCTAAGCCTAATAGGAGTATCAGGCAAAAGAACTTGGCCGGAGCTCATGTGTAAGGCTCGGCCGGATGTTCGACCTTACCTCGGCTAGGAGACCAAGCTTCCTAAGCCTAGTAGTAGTCACGCGAAGGGACTTGGCCCGAGTTCGAGTGTAAGGCTCGGCAGAACGTTCGACCTTACCTCGGCAGGGAGACCAAGCTTCCAAAGTCTAGTAGGACAGTCAGGGGAGGGGACTTGGCCGCAGTTTTAGTGTAAATCATGGCAGGACGTTCCACCTTACCTCGACAGGGAGAACAAGCTTCCTAAGCCTAGTTGGAGTCTGGCGAGGGGACTTGGCCGAAGTTTGAGTGTAAACTCGGCAGGACGTTTGACCTTACCTCGGCAGGGAGACCAAGCTTCCTAAGCCTAATAGGAGTATCAGGCAAAAGAACTTGGCCGGAGCTCATGTGTAAGGCTCGGCCGGACGTTCGACCTTACCTCAGCAGGGAGACCAAGCTTCCTAAGCCGAGTAGGAGTCACGCAAAGGGACTTGGCCCGAGTTCGAGTGTAAGGCTCGGCAGAACGTTCGACCTTACCTCGGCAGGGAGTCTGAGCTTCCTAAGCCTAGCAGGAGAGTCAGGCGAGGGGACTTGTCCAGGGTCCGAGTGTAAGGCTCGGCAGGACATACGAACTTACCTCGGCAGGGAGACCAAGCTTCCTAAGCCTAGTAGGATAGTCAGGCGAGGGGACTTCGTCGGAGGTCGAGTGTAAAGCTCGGCAGGACGTTCGACCTTACCTCGGCAGGGAGACCAAGCTTCCTAAGCCTAATAGGATAGTCAGGCGAGGGGACTCGGCCAGAGTTCGAGTGTAAGTATTGGCAAGATGTTTGACCTCACCTCGGCAGGGATACCAAGCTTCCTAAGCCGTGTAGGAGTCAGGCGAAGGGACTTGGCCGGGTTTCGAGTGTAAGGCTCGGCAGGACGTTCGGCCTTACCTCGGCAGGGAGAACAAGCTTCCTATGCCTAGTAGGAGTCACGTGAAGGGACTTGGCCCGAGTTTGAGTGTAAGGCTCGGCAGACTGTTCAACCTTACCTCGGAAGGGAGACCAAGCTTCCTAAGCCGAGTAGGAATCAGGCGAGGGGACTTGGCCGGGGTTCGAGTGTAAGGCTCGGCAGGACGTTTGACCTTACCTCGGCAGGGAGACCAAGCTTCCTAAGCCTAGTAGGAGAGTCAGGCGAAGGGACTCGGCCGGAGCTCATGTGTAAGGCTCGGCCAGACGTTCGACCTTACCTCGGCAGGGAGACCAAGCTTCTTAAGCCTACTAGGAGTCACGCGAAGGGACTTGGGCTGAGTTCGAGTGTAAGGCTCGGCAGAACGTTCGACCTTACCTCGGCAGGGAGACCAAACTTCCTAAGCCTAGTAGGAGAGTCAGGCGAGGGGACTTGGACAGAGTTCGAATGTAAGGCTCGGCAAAATGTTCGACCTTACCTCGGCAGGTAGACCAAGCTTCCTAAGCCTAGTAGGAGAGTCAGGCGAAGGAACTTGGCCGGGGTTCGAGTGTAAAGCTCGGCAGGACCTTCGTCCTTACCTCGGCAGGGAGACCAAGTTTCTTAAGCCTAGTAGGAGAGACAGGCGAAGGAACTTGGCCGGGGTTCGAGTGTAAGGCTCGGCAGGACGTTCGACCTTACCTCGGCAGGGAGACCAAGCTTCCTAAGCCTAGTAGGAGAGTCAGGCAAGGGGAATTGGCCGGAGCTCATGTTTAAGGCTCGGCAGGTCGTTCGACCTTACCTCGGCAGGGAGACCAAGCTTCCTAAGCCGAGTAGGAGTCACGCGAAGGGACTTGGCCCGAGTTCGAGTGTAAGGCTCGGCAGAACGTTCGACCTTACCTCGGCAGGGAGACTGAGCTTCCTAAGCCTAGCAGGAGAGTCAGGCGAGGGGACTTGTCCAGGGTCCGAGTGTAAGGCTCGGCAGGACATACGAACTTACCTCGGCAGGGAGACCAAGCTTCCTAAGCCTAGGAGTAGTCACGTGAAGGGACTTGGCCCGAGTTCGAGTGTAAGGCTCGGCAGGACGTTCGGCCTTACCTCGGCAGGGAGACCAAGCTTCCTAAGCCTAGTAGGAGAGTCAGGTGAAGGGACTTGGCCAGAGTTCGAGCGTAAGGCTCGGCAGGACGTTTGACCTTACCTCGGCAGGGAGACCAAGCTTCCTAAGCCTAGTAGGAGTATCAGGCAAAAGAACTTGGCCGGAGCTCATGTGTAAGGCTCGGCCGGACGTTCGACCTTACCTCAGCAGGGAGACCAAGTTTCTTAAGCCTAGTAGGAGAGTCAGGCGAAGGAACTTGGCCGGGGTTCGAGTGTAAGGCTCGGCAGGACGTTCGACCTTACCTCGGCAGGGAGACCAAGCTTCCTAAGCCTAGTAGGAGAGTCAGGCAAGGGGAATTGGCCGGAGCTCATGTTTAAGGCTCGGCAGGTCATTCGACCTTACCTCGGCAGGGAGACCAAGCTTCCTAAGCCGAGTAGGAGTCAGGCGAAGGGACTTGGCTGGGGTTCAAGTGTAAGGCTCGGCAGGACGTTCGGCCTTACCTCGGCAGGGAGACCAAGCTTCCTAAGCCTAGTAGGAGTCACGCGAAGGGACTTGGCTGGGGTTCAAGTGTAAGGCTCGGCAGGACGTTCGGCCTTACCTCGGCAGGGAGACCAAGCTTCCTAAGCCGAGTAGGAGAGTCAGGCGAGGGAACTTGGTCGGAGTTCGAGTGTAAAGCTCGGCAGGACGTTCGACCTTACCTCGGCAGGGAGACCAAGCTTCCAAAGTCTAGTAGGACAGTCAGGGGAGGGGACTTGGCCGCAGTTTTAGTGTAAATCATGGCAGGACGTTCCACCTTACCTCGACAGGGAGAACAAGCTTCCTAAGCCTAGTAGGAGTCTGGCGAGGGGACTTGGCCGAAGTTTGAGTGTAAAGCTCGGCAGGACGTTTGACCTTACCTCGGCAGGGAGACCAAGCTTCCTAAGCCTAATAGGAGTATCAGGCAAAAGAACTTGGCCGGAGCTCATGTGGAAGGCTCGGCCGGACGTTCGACCTTACCTCGGCAGGGAGACCAAGCTTCCTAAGCCTAGTAGTAGTCACGCGAAGGGACTTGGCCCGAGTTCGAGTGTAAGGCTCGGCAGAACATTCGACCTTACCTCGGCAGGGAGACCAAGCTTCCTAAGCCTAATAGGATAGTCAGGCTAGGGGACTTGGCCAGAGTTCGAGTGTAAGTCTTGGCAAGATGTTTGACCTCACCTTGGCAGGGATACCAAGCTTCCTAAGCCTAGTAGGAGTATCAGGCAAAAGAACTTGGCCGGAGCGCATGTGTAAGGCTCGGCCGGACGTTCGACCTTACCTCAGCACGGAGACCAAGCTTCCTAAGCCTAATAGGATAGTCAGGCGAGGGGACTTGGCCCGAGTTCGAGTGTAAGGCTTGGCAGAACGTTCGACCTTACCTCGGGAGGGAGACTGAGCTTCCTAAGCCTAGCAGGAGAGTCAGGCGAGGGGACTTGTCCAGGGTCCGAGTGTAAGGCTCGGCAGGACATACGACCTTACCTCGGCAGGGAGACCAAGCTTCCTAAGCCTAGTAGGAGAGTCAGCTGAAGGGACTTGGCCACAGTTCGAGTGTAAGGCTCGGCAGACTGTTCAACCTTACCTCGGCGAGGAGACCAAGCTTCCTAAGCCGAGTAGGAGTCAGGCGAGGGGACTTGGAAGGGGTTCGAGTGTAAGGCTCGGCAGGACGTTTGACCTTACCTCGGCAGGGAGACCAAGCTTCCTAAGCCTAGTAGGAGAGTCAGGCGAAGGGACTTGGCCGGAGCTCATGTGTAAGGCTCGGCAGACTGTTCGACCTTACCTCGGCAGGGAGACCAAGCTTCCTAACCCTTGTAGGAGAGTCAGGCGAGGGAACTTGGTCGGAGTTCGAGTGTAAAGCTCGGCAGGACGTTCGACCTTACCTCGGCAGGGAGACCAAGCTTCCAAAGTCTAGTAGGACAGTCAGGGGAGGGGACTTGGCCGCAGTTTTAGTGTAAATCATGGCAGGACGTTCCACCTTACCTCGACAGGGAGAACAAGCTTCCTAAGCCTAGTAGGAGTCTGGCGAGGGGACTTGGCCGAAGTTTGAGTGTAAAGCTCGGCAGGACGTTTGACCTTACCTCGGCAGGGAGACCAAGCTTCTTAAGCCTACTAGGAGTCACGCGAAGAACTTGGCCCGAGTTCGAGTGTAAGGCTCGGCAGTACGTTCGACCTTACCTCGGCAGGGAGACCAAGCTTCCTAAGCCTAGTAGGAGAGTCAGGCGCGGGGACTTGGTAGGAGTTCGAATGTAAGGCTCGGCAAAATGTTCGACCTTACCTCGGCAGGGAGACAAAGCTTCCTAAGCCTAGTCGGAGAGTCAGGCGAAGGAATTTGGCCGGGGTTCGAGTGTAAGGCTCAGCAGGACCTTCGGCCTTACCTCGGCAAGGAGACCAAGTTTCTTAAGCCTAGTAGGAGAGTCAGGCGAAATAACTTGGCCGGGGTTCGAGTGTCAGGCTCGGCAGGACGTTCGGCCTTACCTCGGCAGGGAGACCAAGCTTCCTATGCCGAGAAGGAGTCAGGCGAAGGGACTTGCCCGGGGTTCGAGTGTAAGTCTCGGCAGGAAGTTTGACCTTACCTCGGCAGGGAGACCATGCTTCCTAAGCCTAGTAGGAGAGTCAGGCAAGTGGACTTGGCCGGAGCTCATGTGTAAAGCTCGGCAGGACGTTCGACCTTACCTCGGCAGGGAGACCAAGCTTCCTAAGCCGAGTAGGAGTCAGGCGAAAGGGACTTGGCCGGGGTTCGAGTGTAAGGCTCGGAAGGACGTTAGGCCTAACCTCGGCAGGGAGACCAAGCTTCCTAAGCCTAGTAGGAGAGTCAGCTGAAGGCACTTGGCAGGAGTTCGAGTGTAAGGCTCGGCAGACTGTTCAACCTTACCTCGGCGAGGAGACCAAGCTTCCTAAGCCGAGTAGGAGTCAGGCGAGGGGACTTGGAAGGGGTTCGAGTGTAAGGCTCGGCAGGACGTTTGACCTTACCTCGGCAGGGAGACCAAGCTTCCTAAGCCTAGTAGGAGAGTCAGGCGAAGGGACTTGGCCGGACCTCATGTGTAAGGCTCGGCCAGACGTTCGATCTTACCTCGGCAGGGAGACCAAGCTTCTTAAGCCTACTAGGAGTCACGCGAAGAACTTGGCCCGAGTTCGAGTGTAAGGCTCGGCAGTACGTTCGACCTTACCTCGGCAGGGAGACCAAGCTTCCTAAGCCTAGTAGGAGAGTCAGGCGCGGGGACTTGGTAGGAGTTCGAATGTAAGGCTCGGCAAAATGTTCGACCTTACCTCGGCAGGGAGACAAAGCTTCCTAAGCCTAGTCGGAGAGTCAGGCGAAGGAACTTGGCCGGGGTTCGAGTGTAAGGCTCGGCAGGACCTTCGGCCTTACCTCGGCAGGGAGACCAAGTTTCTTAAGCCTAGTAGGAGAGTCAGGCGAAATAACTTGGCCGGGGTTCGAGTGTCAGGCTCGGCAGGACGTTCGACCTTACCTCGGCAGGGAGACCAAGCTTCCTAAGCCTAGTAGGAGAGTGAGGCAAAAGGACTGGCCAGGAGCACATGTGTAAGGCTCGGCCGGACGTTCGACCTTACATCGGCAGGGAGACCAAGCCTCTTAAGCCTACTAGGAGTCACGCGAAGGGACTTGGCCCAAGTTCGAGTGTAAGGCTCGGCAGAACGTTCGACCTTACCTCGGCAGGGAGACTGAGCTTCGTAAGCCTAATAGGAGAATCAGGCGAGGGGACTTGGACGGAGTTCAAATGCATGGCTCGGGAGGATGTTCGACCTTACCTCGGCAGCGAGACAAAGCTTCCTAAGCCTAGTAGGAGAGTCAGGCGAGGGGAATTGGCCGGAGTTCCAGTGTAAGGCTCGGCAGGACGTTCGGCCTTACCTCGGCAAGGAGACCAAGCTTCCTAAGCCTAGCAGGAGAGTCAGGCGAAGAACTTGGCCGGAGCTCATGTGTAAGGCTCGGCAGGACGTTCGACCTTACCTCGGCAGGGAGACCAAGCTTCCTAAGCCGACTAGGAGTCAGGCAAAGGGACTTGGCCGGGGTTCGAGTGTAAGGCTCGGCAGGACGTTCGACCTTACCTCGGCAGGGAGACCAAGCTTCCTAAGCCTAGTAGGAGAGTCAGGCGAGCGACTTGGCCGGGGTTCGAGTGTAAGGCTCGGCAGGATGTTCGGCCTTACCTCGGCAGGGAGACCAAGCTTCCTAAGCCTAGTAGGAGAGTCAGGCAAGTGGACTTGGCCGGAGCTCATGTGTAAGGCTCGGCAGGACGTTCGACCTTACCTCGGCAGGGAGACCAAGCTTCCTAAGCCTAGTAAGAGTCTGGCGAGGGCACTTGGCCGAAGTTTGAGTGTAAAGCTCGGCAGGACGTTTGACCTTACCTCGGCAGGGAGACCAAGCTTCCTAAGCCTAATAGGAGTATCAGGCAAAAGAACTTGGCCGGAGCTCATGTGGAAGGCTCGGCCGGACGTTCGACCTTACCTCGGCAGGGAGACCAAGCTTCCTAAGCCTAGTAGTAGTCACGCGAAGGGACTTGGCCCGAGTTCGAGTGTAAGGCTCGGCAGAACATTCGACCTTACCTCGGCAGGGAGACCAAGCTTCCTAAGCCTAATAGGATAGTAAGGCTAGGGGACTTGGCCAGAGTTCGAGTGTAAGTCTTGGCAAGATGTTTGACCTCACCTTGGCAGGGATACCAAGCTTCCTAAGCCTAGTAGGAGTATCAGGCAAAAGAACTTGGCCGGAGCTCATGTGTAAGGCTCGGCCGGACGTTCGACCTTACCTCAGCACGGAGACCAAGATTCCTAAGCCGAGTAGGAGTCACGCGAAGGGACTTGGCCCGAGTTCGAGTGTAAGGCTTGGCAGAACGTTTGACCTTACCTCGGCAGGGAGACTGAGCTTCCTAAGCCTAGCAGGAGAGTCAGGCGAGGGGACTTGTCCAGGGTCCGAGTGTAAGGCTCGGCAGGACATACGAACTTACCTCGGCAGGGAGACCAAGCTTCCTAAGCCTAGTAGTCACGCGAAGGGACTTGGCCCGAGTTCGAGTGTAAGGCTCGGCAGGACGTTCGGCCTTACCTCGGCATGGAGACCAAGCTTCCTAAGCCTAGTAGGAGAGTCAGGCGAAGGGACTTGGCCAGAGTTCGAGTGTAAGGCTCGGCAGGACGTTTGACCTTACCTCGGCAGGGAGACCAAGCTTCCTAAGCCTAGTAGGAGTATCAGGCAAAAGAACTTGGCCGGAGCTCATGTGTAAGGCTTGGCCGGACGTTCGACCTTACCTCGGCAGGGAGACCAAGCTTCCTAAGCCTAATAGGATAGTCAGGCGAGGGGACTTGGCCAGAGTTCGAGTGTAAGTATTGGCAAGATGTTTGACCTCAGCTCGGCAAGGATACCAAGCTTCCTAAGCCGTGTAGGAGTCAGGCGAAAGGACTTGGCCGGGTTTCGAGTGTAAGGCTCGGCAGGACGTTCGGCCTTACCTCGGCAGGGAGAACAAGCTTCCTATGCCTAGTAGGAGTCACGTGAAGGGACTTGGCCCGAGTTTGAGTGTAAGGCTCGGCAGACTGTTCAACCTCACCTCGGCAGGGAGACCAAGCTTCCTAAGCCGAGTAAGAGTCAGGCGAGGGGACTTGGCCGGGGTTCGAGTGTAAGGCTCGGCAGGACGTTCGACCTTACCTCGGCAGGGAGACCAAGCTTCCTAAGCCTAGTCGGAGAGTCAGGCGAAGGAACTTGGCCGGGGTTCGAGTGTAAGGCTCAGCAGGACATTCGACCTTACCTCGGCAGGGAGACCAAGTTTCTTAAGCCTAGTAGGAGAGTCAGGCGAAGGAACTTGGCCGGGGTTCGAGTGTCAGGCTCGGCAGGACGTTCGACCTTACCTCGGCAGGGAGACCAAGCTTCCTAAGCCTAGTAGGAGAGTCAGGCAAGGGGAATTGGCCGGAGCTCATGTTTAAGTCTCGGCAGGTTGTTCGACCTTACCTCGGCAGGGAGACCAAGCTTCCTAAGCCTAGTAGTAGTCACGCGAAGGGACTTGGCCCGAGTTCGAGTGTAAGGCTCGGCAGGACGTTCGGCCTTGCCTCGGCAGGGAGACCAAGCTTCCTAAGCCTAGTAGGAGAGTCAGGCGAAGGGACTTGGCCAGAGTTCGAGTGTAAGGCTCGGCAGGACGTTTGACCTTACCTCGGCAGGGAGACCAAGCTTCCTAAGCCTAGTAGGAGAATCAGGCAAAAGAACTTGTCCGGAGCTCATGTGTAAGGCTCGGCCGGACGTTCGACCTTGCCTCAGCAGGGAGACCAAGCTTCCTAAGCCGAGTAGGAGTCACGCGAAGGGACTTGGCCCGAGTTCGAGTGTAAGGCTCGGCAGAACGTTCGGCCTTACCTCGGCAGGGAGACCAAGCTTCCTAAGCCTAGTAGGAGAGTCAGGCGAAGGGACTTGGCCAGAGTTCGAGTGTAAGGCTCGGCAGGACGTTTGACCTTACCTCGGCAGGGAGACCAAGCTTCCTAAGCCTAGTAGGAGTATCAGGCAAAAGAACTTGGCCGGAGCTCATGTGTAAGGCTCGGCCGGACGTTCGACCTTACCTCGGCAGGGAGACCAAGCTTCTTAAGCCTACTAGGAGTCACGCGAAGAACTTGGCCCGAGTTTGAGTGTAAGGCTCGGCAGAACGTTTGACCTTACCTCGGCAGGGAGACCAAGTTTCTTAAGCCTAGTAGGAGAGTCAGGCGAAGGAACTTGGCCGGGGTTCGAGTGTAAGGCTCGGCAGGACGTTCGACCTTACCTCGGCAGGGAGACCAAGCTTCCTAATCCTAGTAGGAGAGTCAGGCAAGGGGAATTGGCCGGAGCTCATGTTTAAGGCTCGGCAGGTCGTTCGACCTTACCTCGGCAAGGAGACCAAGCTTCCTAAGCCGAGTAGGAGTCACGCGAAGGGACTTGGCCCGAGTTCGAGTGTAAGGCTCGGCAGAACGTTCGACCTTACCTCGGCAGGGAGACTGAGCTTCCTAAGCGTAGCAGGAGAGTCAGGCGAGGGGACTTGTCCAGGGTCCGAGTGTAAGGCTCGGCAGGACATACGAACTTACCTCGGCAGGGAGACCAAGCTTCCTAAGCCTAGTAGTAGTCACGCGAAGGGACTTGGCCCGAGTTCGAGTGTAAGGCTCGGCAGGACGTTCGGCCTTACCTCGGCAGGGAGAACAAGCTTCCTATGCCTAGTAGGAGTCACGTGAAGGGACTTGGCCCGAGTTTGAGTGTAAGGCTCGGCAGACTGTTCAACCTCACCTCGGCAGGGAGACCAAGCTTCCTAAGCCGAGTAGGAGTCAGGCGAGGGGACTTGGCCGGGGTTCGAGTGTAAGGCTCGGCAGGACGTTTGACCTTACCTCGGCAGGGAGAACAAGCTTCCTAAGCCTAGTCGGAGAGTCAGGCGAAGGAACTTGGCCGGGGTTCGAGTGTAAGGCTCAGCAGGACATTCGACCTTACCTCGGCAGGGAGACCAAGTTTCTTAAGCCTATTAGGAGAGTCAGGCGAAGGAACTTGGCCGGGGTTCGAGTGTCAGGCTCGGCAGGACGTTCGACCTTACCTCGGCAGGGAGACCAAGCTTCCTAAGCCTAGTAGGAGAGTCAGGCAAGGGGAATTGGCCGGAGCTCATGTTTAAGTCTCGGCAGGTCGTTCGACCTTACCTCGGCAGGGAGACCAAGCTTCCTAAGCCTAGTAGTAGTCACGCGAAGGGACTTGGCCCGAGTTCGAGTGTAAGGCTCGGCAGGACGTTCGGCCTTGCCTCGGCAGGGAGACCAAGCTTCCTAAGCCTAGTAGGAGAGTCAGGCGAAGGGACTTGGCCAGAGTTCGAGTGTAAGGCTCGGCAGGACGTTTGACCTTACCTCGGCAGGGAGACCAAGCTTCCTAAGCCTAGTAGGAGTATCAGGCAAAAGAACTTGTCCGGAGCTCATGTGTAAGGCTCGGCCGGACGTTCGACCTTGCCTCAGCAGGGAGACCAAGCTTCCTAAGCCGAGTAGGAGTCACGCGAAGGGACTTGGCCCGAGTTCGAGTGTAAGGCTCGGCAGAGCGTTCGGCCTTACCTCGGCAGGGAGACCAAGCTTCCTAAGCCGAGTAGGAGAGTCAGGCGAAGGGACTTGGCCAGAGTTCGAGTGTAAGGCTCGGCAGGACGTTTGACCTTACCTCGGCAGGGAGACCAAGCTTCCTAAGCCTAGTAGGAGTATCAGGCAAAAGAACTTGGCCGGAGCTCATGTGTAAGGCTCGGCCGGACGTTCGACCTTACCTCGGCAGGGAGACCAAGCTTCTTAAGCCTACTAGGAGTCACGCGAAGAACTTGGCCCGAGTTTGAGTGTAAGGCTCGGCAGAACATTCGACCTTACCTCGGCAGGGAGACCAAGTTTCTTAAGCCTAGTAGGAGAGTCAGGCGAAGGAACTTGGCCGGGGTTCGAGTGTAAGGCTCGGCAGGACGTTCGACCTTACCTCGGCAGGGAGACCAAGCTTCCTAAGCCTAGTAGGAGAGTCAGGCAAGGGGAATTGGCCGGAGCTCATGTTTAAGGCTCGGCAGGTCGTTCGACCTTACCTCGGCAAGGAGACCAAGCTTCCTAAGCCGAGTAGGAGTCACGCGAAGGGACTTGGCCCGAGTTCGAGTGTAAGGCTCGGCAGAACGTTCGACCTTACCTCGGCAGGGAGACTGAGCTTCCTAAGCCTAGCAGGAGAGTCAGGCGAGGGGACTTGTCCAGGGTCCGAGTGTAAGGCTCGGCAGGACATACGAACTTACCTCGGCAGGGAGACCAAGCTTCCTAAGCCTAGTAGTAGTCACGCGAAGGGACTTGGCCCGAGTTCGAGTGTAAGGCTCGGCAGGACGTTCGGCCTTACCTCGGCAGGGAGACCAAGCTTCCTAAGCCTAGTAGGAGAGTCAGGCGAAGGGACTTGGCCAGAGTTCGAGTGTAAGGCTCGGCAGGACGTTTGACCTTACCTCGGCAGGGAGACCAAGCTTCCTAAGCCTAGTAGGAGTATCAGGCAAACGAACTTGGCCGGAGCTCATGTGTAAGGCTCGGCCGGACGTTCGACCTTACCTCAGCAGGGAGACTAAGCTTCCTAAGCCGAGTAGGAGTCAGGCGAAGGGACTTGGCCCGAGTTCGAGTGTAAGGCTCGGCAGAACATTCGACCTTACCTCGGCAGGGAGACTGAGCTTCCTAAGCCTAGCAGGAGAGTCAGGCGAGGGGACTTGTCCAGGGTCCGAGTGTAAGGCTCGGCAGGACATACGAACTTACCTCGGCAGGGAGACCAAGCTTCCTAAGCCTAGTAGGAGAGTCAGGCGAGGGGACTTCGTCGGAGGTCGAGTGTAAAGCTCGGCAGGACGTTCGACCTTACCTCGGCAGGGAGACCAAGCTTCCTAAGCCTAATAGGATAGTCAGGCGAGGGGACTTGGCCAGAGTTCGAGTGTAAGTATTGGCAAGATGTTTGACCTCACCTCGGCAGGGATACCAAGCTTCCTAAGCCGTGTAGGAGTCAGGCGAAGGGACTTGGCCGGGTTTCGAGTGTAAGGTTAGGCAGGACGTTCGGCCTTACCTCGGCAGGGAGAACAAGCTTCCTATCCATAGTAGGAGTCACGTGAAGGGACTTGGCCCGAGTTTGAGTGTAACGCTCGGCAGACTGTTCAACCTTACCTCGGCGAGGAGGCCAAGCTTCCTAAGCCGAGTAGGAGTCAGGCGAGGGGACTTGGCCGGGGTTCGAGTGTAAGGCTCGGCAGGACGTTTGACCTTACCTCGGCAGGGAGACCAAGCTTCCTAAGCCTAGTAGGAGAGTCAGGCGAAGGGACTTGGCCGGAGCTCATGTGTAAGGCTCGGCCAGACGTTCGACCTTACCTCGGCAGGGAGACCAAGCTTCTTAAGCCTACTAGGAGTCACGCGAAGAACTTGGCCCGAGTTCGAGTGTAAGGCTCGGCAGTACGTTCGACCTTACCTCGGCAGGGAGACCAAGCTTCCTAAGCCTAGTAGGAGAGTCAGGCGAGGGGACTTGGTAGGAGTTCGAATGTAAGGCTCGGCAAAATGTTCGACCTTACCTCGGCAGGGAGACCAAGCTTCCTAAGCCTAGCAGGAGAGTCAGGCGAAGGAACTTGGCCGGGGTTCGAGTGTAAGGCTCGGCAGGACGTTCGACCTTACCTCGGCAGGGAGACCAAGCTTCCTAAGCCGAGTAGGAGTCAGGCAAAGGGATTTGGCCGGGGTTCGAGTGTAAGGCTCGGCAGGACGTTCGGCCTTACCTCGGCAGGGAGACCAAGCTTCCTATGCGGAGAAGGAGTCAGGCGAAGGGACTTGCCCGGGGTTCGAGTGTAAGTCTCGGCAGGAAGTTTGACCTTACCTCGGCAGGGAGACCATGCTTCCTTAGCCTAGTAGGAGAGTCAGGCAAGTGGACTTGGCCGGAGCTCATGTGGAAAGCTCGGCAGGACGTTCGACCTTACCTCGGCAGGGAGACCAAGCTTCCTAAGCCGAGTAGGAGTCAGGCGAAAGGGACTTGGCCAGGGTTCGAGTGTAAGGCTCGGAAGGGCGTTCGGCCTAACCTCGGCAGGGAGACCAAGCTTCCTAAGCCTAGTAGGAGAGTCAGCTGAAGGGACTTGGCCAGAGTTCGAGTGTAAGGCTCGGCAGGACGTTTGAACTTACCTCGGCAGGGAGACCAAGCTTCCTAAGCCTAGTAGGAGAGTGAGGCAAAAGGACTGGCCCGGAGCACATGTGTAAGGCTCGGCCGGACGTTCGACCTTACCTCGGCAGGGAGACCAAGCTTCCTAAGCCTAGTAGTAGTCACGCGAAGGGACTTGGCCCGAGTTCGAGTGTCGGGCTCGGCAGAACATTCGACCTTACCTCGGCAGGGAGACCAAGCTTCCTAAGCCTAATAGGATAGTCAGGCTAGGGGACTTGGCCAGAGTTCGAGTGTAAGTCTTGGCAAGATGTTTGACCTCACCTCGGCAGGGATACCAAGCTTCCTAAGCCTAGTAGGAGTATCAGGCAAAAGAACTTGGCCGGAGCTCATGTGTAAGGCTCGGCCGGACGTTCGACCTTACCTCAGCACGGAGACCAAGCTTCCTAAGCCGAGTAGGAGTCACGCGAAGGGACTTGGCCCGAGTTCGAGTGTAAGGCTCGGCAGAACGTTCGACCTTACCTCGGCAGGGAGACTGAGCTTCCTAAGGCTAGCAGGAGAGTCAGGCGAGGGGACTTGTCCAGGGTCCGAGTGTAAGGCTCGGCAGGACATACGAACTTACCTCGGCAGGGAGACCAAGCTTCCTAAGCCTAGTAGTCACGCGAAGGGACTTGGCCCGAGTTCGAGTGTAAGGCTCGGCAGGACGTTCGGCCTTACCTCGGCAGGGAGACCAAGCTTCCTAAGCCTAGCAGGAGAGTCAGGCGAAGGGACTTGGCCAGAGTTCGAGTGTAAGGCTCGGCAGGATGTTTGACCTTACCTCGGCAAGGAGACCAAGCTTCCTAAGCCTAGTAGGAGTATCAGGCAAAAGAACTTGGCCGGAGCTCATGTGTAAGGCTTGGCCGGACGTTCGACCTTACCTCGGCAGGGAGACCAAGCTTCCTAAGCCTAATAGGATAGTCAGGCGAGGGGACTTGGCCAGAGTTCGAGTGTAAGTATTGGCAAGATGTTTGACCTCACCTCGGCAGGGATACCAAGCTTCCTAAGCCGTGTAGGAGTCAGGCGAAGGGACTTGGCCGGGTTTCGAGTGTAAGGTTAGGCAGGACGTTCGGCCTTACCTCGGCAGGGAGAACAAGCTTCCTATCCCTAGTAGGAGTCACGTGAAGGGACTTGGCCCGAGTTTGAGTGTAAGGCTCGGCAGACTGTTCAACCTTACCTCGGCGAGGAGACCAAGCTTCCTAAGCCGAGTAGGAGTCAGGCGAGGGGACTTGGCCGGGGTTCGAGTGTAAGGCTCGGCAGGACGTTTGACCTTACCTCGGCAGGGAGACCAAGCTTCCTAAGCCTAGTAGGAGAGTCAGGCGAAGGGACTTGGCCGGAGCTCATGTGTAAGGCTCGGCCAGACGTTCGACCTTACCTCGGCAGGGAGACCAAGCTTCTTAAGCCTACTAGGAGTCACGCGAAGAACTTGGCCCGAGTTCGAGTGTAAGGCTCGGCAGTACGTTCGACCTTACCTCGGCAGGGAGACCAAGCTTCCTAAGCCTAGTAGGAGAGTCAGGCGAGGGGACTTGGTAGGAGTTCGAATGTAAGGCTCGGCAAAATGTTCGACCTTACCTCGGCAGGGAGACCAAGTTTCTTAAGCCTAGTAGGAGAGTCAGGCGAAGGAACTTGGCCGGGGTTCGAGTGTCAAGCTCGGCAGGACGTTCGACCTTACCTCGGCAGGGAGACCAAGCTTCCTAAGCCTAGTAGGAGAGTGAGGCAAAAGGACTGGCCAGGAGCACATGTGTAAGGCTCGGCCGGACGTTCGACCTTACCTCGGCAGGGAGACCAAGCCTCTTAAGCCTACTAGGAGTCACGCGAAGGGACTTGGCCCAAGTTCGAGTGTAAGGCTCGGCAGAACGTTCGACCTTACCTCGGCAGGGAGACTGAGCTTCCTAAGCCTAATAGGAGAATCAGGCGAGGGGACTTGGACTGAGTTCAAATGCATGGCTCGGGAGGATGTTCGACCTTACCTCGGCAGCGAGACAAAGCTTCCTAAGCCTAGTAGGAGAGTCAGGCGAGGGGAATTGGCCGGAGTTCCAGTGTAAGGCTCGGCAGGACGTTCGGCCTTACCTCGGCAAGGAGACCAAACTTCCTAAGCCTAGCAGGAGAGTCAGGCGAAGGAACTTGGCCGGAGCTCATGTGTAAGGCTCGGCAGGACGTTCGACCTTACCTCGGCAGGGAGACCAAGCTTCCTAAGCCGACTAGGAGTCAGGCAAAGGGACTTGGCCGGGGTTCGAGTGTAAGGCTCGGCAGGACGTTCGACCTTACCTCGGCAGGGAGACCAAGCTTCCTAAGCCTAGTAGGAGAGTCAGGCGAGCGACTTGGCCGGGGTTCGAGTGTAAGGCTCGGCAGGATGTTCGGCCTTACCTCGGCAGGGAGACCAAGCTTCCTAAGCCTAATAGGAGTATCAGGCAAAAGAACTTGGCCGGAGCTCATGTGGAAGGCTCGGCCGGACGTTCGACCTTACCTCGGCAGGGAGACCAAGCTTCCTAAGCCTAGTAGTAGTCACGCGAAAGGACTTGGCCCGAGTTAGAGCGTAAGGCTCGGCAGAACATTCGACCTTACCTCGGCAGGGAGACCAAGCTTCCTAAGCCTAATAGGATAGTCAGGCTAGGGGACTTGGCCAGAGTTCGAGTGTAAGTCTTGGCAAGATGTTTGACCTCACCTTGGCAGGGATACCAAGCTTCCTAAGCCTAGTAGGAGTATCAGGCAAAAGAACTTGGCCGGAGCTCATGTGTAAGGCTCGGCCGGACGTTCGACCTTACCTCAGCACGGAGACCAAGCTTCCTAAGCCGAGTAGGAGTCACGCGAAGGGACTTGGCCCGAGTTCGAGTGTAAGGCTTGGCAGAACGTTCGACCTTACCTCGGCAGGGAGACGGAGCTTCCTAAGCCTCGCAGGAGAGTCAGGCGAAGGAACTTGGCCGGGGTTCGAGTGTAAGGCTCGGCAGGACGTTCGACCTTACCTCGGCAGGGAGACCAAGCTTCCTAAGCCGAGTAGGAGTCAGGCAAAGGGACTTGGCCGGGGTTCGAGTGTAAGGCTCGGCAGGACGTTCGGCCTTACCTCGGCAGGGAGACCAAGCTTCCTATGCCGAGAAGGAGTCAGGCGAAGGGACTTGCCCGGGGTTCGAGTGTAAGTCTCGGCAGGAAGTTTGACCTTACCTCGGCGAGGAGACCATGCTTCCTAAGCCTAGTAGGAGAGTCAGGCAAGTGGACTTGGCCGGAGCTCATGTGTAAAGCTCGGCAGGACGTTCGACCTTACCTCGGCAGGGAGACCAAGCTTCCTAAGCCGAGTAGGAGTCAGGCGAAAGGGACTTGGCCGGGGTTCGAGTGTAAGGCTCGGCAGGACGTTCGGCCTTACCTCGGCAGGGAGACCAAGCTTCCTAAGCCTAATAGGATAGTCAGGCTAGGGGACTTGGCCAGAGTTCGAGTGTAAGTCTTGGCATGATATTTGACCTCACCTCGGCAGGGATACCAAGCTTCCTAAGCCTAGTAGGAGTATCAGGCAAAAGAACTTGGCCGGAGCTCATGTGTAAGGCTCGGCCGGACGTTCGACCTTACCTCAGCACGGAGACCAAGCTTCCTAAGCCGAGTAGGAGTCACGCGAAGGGACTTGGCCCGAGTTCGAGTGTAAGGCTCGGCAGAACGTTCGACCTTACCTCGGCAGGGAGACTGAGCTTCCTAAGCCTAGCAGGAGAGTCAGGCGAGGGGACTTGTCCAGGGTCCGAGTGTAAGGCTCGGCAGGACATACGAACTTACCTCGGCAGGGAGACCAAGCTTCCTAAGCCTAGTAGTCACGCGAAGGGACTTGGCCCGAGTTCGAGTGTAAGGCTCGGCAGGACGTTCGGCCTTACCTCGGCAGGGAGACCAAGCTTCCTAAGCCTAGCAGGAGAGTCAGGCGAAGGGACTTGGCCAGAGTTCGAGTGTAAGGCTCGGCAGGATGTTTGACCTTACCTCGGCAAGTAGACCAAGCTTCCTAAGCCTAGTAGGAGTATCAGGCAAAAGAACTTGGCCGGAGCTCATGTGTAAGGCTTGGCCGGACGTTCGACCTTACCTCGGCAGGGAGACCAAGCTTCCTAAGCCTAATAGGATAGTCAGGCGAGGGGACTTGGCCAGAGTTCGAGTGTAAGTATTGGCAAGATGTTTGACCTCACCTCGGCAGGGATACCAAGCTTCCTAAGCCGTGTAGGAGTCAGGCGAAGGGACTTGGCCGGGTTTCGAGTGTAAGGTTAGGCAGGACGTTCGGCCTTACCTCGGCAGGGAGAACAAGCTTCCTATCCATAGTAGGAGTCACGTGAAGGGACTTGGCCCGAGTTTGAGTGTAACGCTCGGCAGACTGTTCAACCTTACCTCGGCGAGGAGGCCAAGCTTCCTAAGCCGAGTAGGAGTCAGGCGAGGGGACTTGGCCGGGGTTCGAGTGTAAGGCTCGGCAGGACGTTTGACCTTACCTCGGCAGGGAGACCAAGCTTCCTAAGCCTAGTAGGAGAGTCAGGCGAAGGGACTTGGCCGGAGCTCATGTGTAAGGCTCGGCCAGACGTTCGACCTTACCTCGGCAGGGAGACCAAGCTTCTTAAGCCTACTAGGAGTCACGCGAAGAACTTGGCCCGAGTTCGAGTGTAAGGCTCGGCAGTACGTTCGACCTTACCTCGGCAGGGAGACCAAGCTTCCTAAGCCTAGTAGGAGAGTCAGGCGAGGGGACTTGGTAGGAGTTCGAATGTAAGGCTCGGCAAAATGTTCGACCTTACCTCGGCAGGGAGACCAAGCTTCCTAAGCCTAGCAGGAGAGTCAGGCGAAGGAACTTGGCCGGGGTTCGAGTGTAAGGCTCGGCAGGACGTTCGACCTTACCTCGGCAGGGAGACCAAGCTTCCTATGCGGAGAAGGAGTCAGGCGAAGGGACTTGCCCGGGGTTCGAGTGTAAGTCTCGGCAGGAAGTTTGACCTTACCTCGGCAGGGAGACCATGCTTCCTTAGCCTAGTAGGAGAGTCAGGCAAGTGGACTTGGCCGGAGCTCATGTGGAAAGCTCGGCAGGACGTTCGACCTTACCTCGGCAGGGAGACCAAGCTTCCTAAGCCGAGTAGGAGTCAGGCGAAAGGGACTTGGCCAGGGTTCGAGTGTAAGGCTCGGAAGGGCGTTCGGCCTAACCTCGGCAGGGAGACCAAGCTTCCTAAGCCTAGTAGGAGAGTCAGCTGAAGGGACTTGGCCAGAGTTCGAGTGTAAGGCTCGGCAGGACGTTTGAACTTACCTCGGCAGGGAGACCAAGCTTCCTAAGCCTAGTAGGAGAGTGAGGCAAAAGGACTGGCCCGGAGCACATGTGTAAGGCTCGGCCGGACGTTCGACCTTACCTCGGCAGGGAGACCAAGCTTCCTAAGCCTAGTAGTAGTCACGCGAAGGGACTTGGCCCGAGTTCGAGTGTCGGGCTCGGCAGAACATTCGACCTTACCTCGGCAGGGAGACCAAGCTTCCTAAGCCTAATAGGATAGTCAGGCTAGGGGACTTGGCCAGAGTTCGAGTGTAAGTCTTGGCAAGATGTTTGACCTCACCTCGGCAGGGATACCAAGCTTCCTAAGCCTAGTAGGAGTATCAGGCAAAAGAACTTGGCCGGAGCTCATGTGTAAGGCTCGGCCGGACGTTCGACCTTACCTCAGCACGGAGACCAAGCTTCCTAAGCCGAGTAGGAGTCACGCGAAGGGACTTGGCCCGAGTTCGAGTGTAAGGCTCGGCAGAACGTTCGACCTTACCTCGGCAGGGAGACTGAGCTTCCTAAGGCTAGCAGGAGAGTCAGGCGAGGGGACTTGTCCAGGGTCCGAGTGTAAGGCTCGGCAGGACATACGAACTTACCTCGGCAGGGAGACCAAGCTTCCTAAGCCTAGTAGTCACGCGAAGGGACTTGGCCCGAGTTCGAGTGTAAGGCTCGGCAGGACGTTCGGCCTTACCTCGGCAGGGAGACCAAGCTTCCTAAGCCTAGCAGGAGAGTCAGGCGAAGGGACTTGGCCAGAGTTCGAGTGTAAGGCTCGGCAGGATGTTTGACCTTACCTCGGCAAGGAGACCAAGCTTCCTAAGCCTAGTAGGAGTATCAGGCAAAAGAACTTGGCCGGAGCTCATGTGTAAGGCTTGGCCGGACGTTCGACCTTACCTCGGCAGGGAGACCAAGCTTCCTAAGCCTAATAGGATAGTCAGGCGAGGGGACTTGGCCAGAGTTCGAGTGTAAGTATTGGCAAGATGTTTGACCTCACCTCGGCAGGGATACCAAGCTTCCTAAGCCGTGTAGGAGTCAGGCGAAGGGACTTGGCCGGGTTTCGAGTGTAAGGTTAGGCAGGACGTTCGGCCTTACCTCGGCAGGGAGAACAAGCTTCCTATCCCTAGTAGGAGTCACGTGAAGGGACTTGGCCCGAGTTTGAGTGTAAGGCTCGGCAGACTGTTCAACCTTACCTCGGCGAGGAGACCAAGCTTCCTAAGCCGAGTAGGAGTCAGGCGAGGGGACTTGGCCGGGGTTCGAGTGTAAGGCTCGGCAGGACGTTTGACCTTACCTCGGCAGGGAGACCAAGCTTCCTAAGCCTAGTAGGAGAGTCAGGCGAAGGGACTTGGCCGGAGCTCATGTGTAAGGCTCGGCCAGACGTTCGACCTTACCTCGGCAGGGAGACCAAGCTTCTTAAGCCTACTAGGAGTCACGCGAAGAACTTGGCCCGAGTTCGAGTGTAAGGCTCGGCAGTACGTTCGACCTTACCTCGGCAGGGAGACCAAGCTTCCTAAGCCTAGTAGGAGAGTCAGGCGAGGGGACTTGGTAGGCGTTCGAATGTAAGGCTCGGCAAAATGTTCGACCTTACCTCGGCAGGGAGACCAAGTTTCTTAAGCCTAGTAGGAGAGTCAGGCGAAGGAACTTGGCCGGGGTTCGAGTGTCAAGCTCGGCAGGACGTTCGACCTTACCTCGGCAGGGAGACCAAGCTTCCTAAGCCTAGTAGGAGAGTGAGGCAAAAGGACTGGCCAGGAGCACATGTGTAAGGCTCGGCCGGACGTTCGACCTTACCTCGGCAGGGAGACCAAGCCTCTTAAGCCTACTAGGAGTCACGCGAAGGGACTTGGCCCAAGTTCGAGTGTAAGGCTCGGCAGAACGTTCGACCTTACCTCGGCAGGGAGACTGAGCTTCCTAAGCCTAATAGGAGAATCAGGCGAGGGGACTTGGACTGAGTTCAAATGCATGGCTCGGGAGGATGTTCGACCTTACCTCGGCAGCGAGACAAAGCTTCCTAAGCCTAGTAGGAGAGTCAGGCGAGGGGAATTGGCCGGAGTTCCAGTGTAAGGCTCGGCAGGACGTTCGGCCTTACCTCGGCAAGGAGACCAAACTTCCTAAGCCTAGCAGGAGAGTCAGGCGAAGGAACTTGGCCGGAGCTCATGTGTAAGGCTCGGCAGGACGTTCGACCTTACCTCGGCAGGGAGACCAAGCTTCCTAAGCCGACTAGGAGTCAGGCAAAGGGACTTGGCCGGGGTTCGAGTGTAAGGCTCGGCAGGACGTTCGACCTTACCTCGGCAGGGAGACCAAGCTTCCTAAGCCTAGTAGGAGAGTCAGGCGAGCGACTTGGCCGGGGTTCGAGTGTAAGGCTCGGCAGGATGTTCGGCCTTACCTCGGCAGGGAGACCAAGCTTCCTAAGCCTAATAGGAGTATCAGGCAAAAGAACTTGGCCGGAGCTCATGTGGAAGGCTCGGCAGGACATACGAACTTACCTCGGCAGGGAGACCAAGCTTCCTAAGCCTAGTAGTAGTCACGCGAAGGGACTTGGCCCGAGTTCGAGTGTAAGGCTCGGCAGGATGTTCGGCCTTACCTCGGCAGGGAGACCAAGCTTCCTAAGCCTAGCAGGAGAGTCAGGCGAAGGGACTTGGCCAGAGTTCGAGTGTAAGGCTCGGCAGGATGTTTGACCTTACCTCGGCAAGTAGACCAAGCTTCCTAAGCCTAGTAGGAGTATCAGGCAAAAGAACTTGGCCGGAGCTCATGTGTAAGGCTTGGCCGGACGTTCGACCTTACCTCGGCAGGGAGACCAAGCTTCCTAAGCCTAATAGGATAGTCAGGCGAGGGGACTTGGCCAGAGTTCGAGTGTAAGTATTGGCAAGATGTTTGACCTCACCTCGGCAGGGATACCAAGCTTCCTAAGCCGTGTAGGAGTCAGGCGAAGGGACTTGGCCGGGTTTCGAGTGTAAGGTTAGGCAGGACGTTCGGCCTTACCTCGGCAGGGAGAACAAGCTTCCTATCCATAGTAGGAGTCACGTGAAGGGACTTGGCCCGAGTTTGAGTGTAATGCTCGGCAGACTGTTCAACCTTACCTCGGCGAGGAGGCCAAGCTTCCTAAGCCGAGTAGGAGTCAGGCGAGGGGACTTGGCCGGGGTTCGAGTGTAAGGCTCGGCAGGACGTTTGACCTTACCTCGGCAGGGAGACCAAGCTTCCTAAGCCTAGTAGGAGAGTCAGGCGAAGGGACTTGGCCGGAGCTCATGTGTAAGGCTCGGCCAGACGTTCGACCTTACCTCGGCAGGGAGACCAAGCTTCTTAAGCCTACTAGGAGTCACGCGAAGAACTTGGCCCGAGTTCGAGTGTAAGGCTCGGCAGTACGTTCGACCTTACCTCGGCAGGGAGACCAAGCTTCCTAAGCCTAGTAGGAGAGTCAGGCGAGGGGACTTGGTAGGAGTTCGAATGTAAGGCTCGGCAAAATGTTCGACCTTACCTCGGCAGGGAGACCAAGCTTCCTAAGCCTAGCAGGAGAGTCAGGCGAAGGAACTTGGCCGGGGTTCGAGTGTAAGGCTCGGCAGGACGTTCGACCTTACCTCGGCAGGGAGACCAAGCTTCCTAAGCCGAGTAGGAGTCAGGCAAAGGGATTTGGCCGGGGTTCGAGTGTAAGGCTCGGCAGGACGTTCGGCCTTACCTCGGCAGGGAGACCAAGCTTCCTATGCGGAGAAGGAGTCAGGCGAAGGGACTTGCCCGGGGTTCGAGTGTAAGTCTCGGCAGGAAGTTTGACCTTACCTCGGCAGGGAGACCAAGCTTCCTAAGCCGACTAGGAGTCAGGCAAAGGGACTTGGCCGGGGTTCGAGTGTAAGGCTCGGCAGGACGTTCGACCTTACCTCGGCAGGGAGACCAAGCTTCCTAAGCCGACTAGGAGTCAGGCAAAGGGACTTGGCCGGGGTTCGAGTGTAAGGCTCGGCAGGACGTTCGACCTTACCTCGGCAGGGAGACCAAGCTTCCTAAGCCTAGTAGGAGAGTCAGGCGAGCGACTTGGCCGGGGTTCGAGTGTAAGGCTCGGCAGGATGTTCGGCCTTACCTCGGCAGGGAGACCAAGCTTCCTAAGCCTAATAGGAGTATCAGGCAAAAGAACTTGGCCGGAGCTCATGTGGAAGGCTCGGCAGGACATACGAACTTACCTCGGCAGGGAGACCAAGCTTCCTAAGCCTAGTAGTAGTCACGCGAAGGGACTTGGCCCGAGTTCGAGTGTAAGGCTCGGCAGGATGTTCGGCCTTACCTCGGCAGGGAGACCAAGCTTCCTAAGCCTAGCAGGAGAGTCAGGCGAAGGGACTTGGCCAGAGTTCGAGTGTAAGGCTCGGCAGGATGTTTGACCTTACCTCAGCACGGAGACCAAGCTTCCTAAGCCGAGTTGGAGTCACGCGAAGGGACTTGGCCCGAGTTCGAGTGTAAGGCTTGGCAGAACGTTCGACCTTACCTCGGCAGGGAGACCAAGCTTCCTAAGCCTAATAGGATAGTCAGGCTAGGGGACTTGGCCAGAGTTCGAGTGTAAGTCTTGGCAAGATGTTTGACCTCACCTCGGCAGGGATACCAAGCTTCCTAAGCCTAGTAGGAGTATCAGGCAAAAGGACTGGCCCGGAGCACATGTGTAAGGCTCGGCCGGATGTTCGACCTTACCTCGGCAGGGAGACCAAGCCTCTTAAGCCTACTAGGAGTCACGCGAAGGGACTTGGCCCAAGTTCGAGTGTAAGGCTCGGCAGAACGTTCGACCTTACCTCGGCAGGGAGACTGAGCTTCCTAAGCCTAATAGGATAGTCAGGCTAGGGGACTTGGCCAGAGTTCGAGTGTAAGTCTTGGCAAGATGTTTGACCTCACCTCGGCAGGGATACCAAGCTTCCTAAGCCTAGTAGGAGTATCAGGCAAAAGAACTTGGCCGGAGCTCATGTGTAAGGCTCGGCCGGACGTTCGACCTTACCTCAGCACGGAGACCAAGCTTCCTAAGCCGAGTAGGAGTCACGCGAAGGGACTTGGCCCAAGTTCGAGTGTAAGGCTCGGCAGAACGTTCGACCTTACCTCGGCAGGGAGACTGAGCTTCCTAAGGCTAGCAGGAGAGTCAGGCGAGGGGACTTGTCCAGGGTCCGAGTGTAAGGCTCGGCAGGACATACGAACTTACCTCGGCAGGGAGACCAAGCTTCCTAAGCCTAGTAGTCACGCGAACGGACTTGGCCCGAGTTCGAGTGTAAGGCTCGGCAGGACGTTCGGCCTTACCTCGGCAGGGAGACCAAGCTTCCTAAGCCTAGCAGGAGAGTCAGGCGAAGGGACTTGGCCAGAGTTCGAGTGTAAGCCTCGGCAGGATGTTTGACCTTACCTCGGCAAGGAGACCAAGCTTCCTAAGCCTAGTAGGAGTATCAGGCAAAAGAACTTGGCCGGAGCTCATGTGTAAGGCTTGGCCGGACGTTCGACCTTACCTCGGCAGGGAGACCAAGCTTCCTAAGCCTAATAGGATAGTCAGGCGAGGGGACTTGGCCAGAGTTCGAGTGTAAGTATTGGCAAGATGTTTGACCTCACCTCGGCAGGGATACCAAGCTTCCTAAGCCGTGTAGGAGTCAGGCGAAGAGACTTGGCCGGGTTTCGAGTGTAAGGTTAGGCAGGACGTTCGGCCTTACCTCGGCAGGGAGAACAAGCTTCCTATCCCTAGTAGGAGTCACGTGAAGGGACTTGGCCCGAGTTTGAGTGTAAGGCTCGGCAGACTGTTCAACCTTACCTCGGCGAGGAGACCAAGCTTCCTAAGCCGAGTAGGAGTCAGGCGAGGGGACTTGGCCGGGGTTGGAGTGTAAGGCTCGGCAGGACGTTTGACCTTACCTCGGCAGGGAGACCAAGCTTCCTAAGCCTAGTAGGAGAGTCAGGCGAAGGGACTTGGCCGGAGCTCATGTGTAAGGCTCGGCCAGACGTTCGACCTTACCTCGGCAGGGAGACCAAGCTTCTTAAGCCTACTAGGAGTCACGCGAAGAACTTGGCCCGAGTTCGAGTGTAAGGCTCGGCAGTACGTTCGACCTTACCTCGGCAGGGAGACCAAGCTTCCTAAGCCTAGTAGGAGAGTCAGGCGGGGGGACTTGGTAGGAGTTCGAATGTAAGGCTCGGCAAAATGTTCGACCTTACCTCGGCAGGGAGACAAAGCTTCCTAAGCCTAGTCGGAGAGTCAGGCGAAGGAACTTGGCCGGGGTTCGAGTGTAAGGCTCGGCAGGACCTTCGTCCTTACCTCGGCAGGGAGACCAAGTTTCTTAAGCCTAGTAGGAGAGTCAGGCGAAGGAACTTGGCCGGGGTTCGAGTGTCAGGCTCGGCAGGACGTTCGACCTTACCTCGGCAGGGAGACCAAGCTTCCTAAGCCTAGTAGGAGAGTGAGGCAAAAGGACTGGCCAGGAGCACATGTGTAAGGCTCGGCCGGACGTTCGACCTTACCTCGGCAGGGAGACCAAGCCTCTTAAGCCTACTAGGAGTCACGCGAAGGGACTTGGCCCAAGTTCGAGTGTAAGGCTCGGCAGAACGTTCGACCTTACCTCGGCAGGGAGACTGAGCTTCCTAAGCCTAATAGGAGAATCAGGCGAGGGGACTTGGACTGAGTTCAAATGCATGGCTCGGGAGGATGTTCGACCTTACCTCGGCAGCGAGACAAAGCTTCCTAAGCCTAGTAGGAGAGTCAGGCGAGGGGAATTGGCCGGCGTTCCAGTGTAAGACTCGGCAGGACGTTCGGCCTTACCTTGGCAAGGAGACCAAACTTCCTAAGCCTAGCAGGAGAGTCAGGCGAAGGAACTTGGCCGGAGCTCATGTGTAAGGCTCGGCAGGACGTTCGACCTTACCTCGGCAGGGAGACCAAGCTTCCTAAGCCGACTAGGAGTCAGGCAAAGGGACTTGGCCGGGGTTCGAGTGTAAGGCTCGGCAGGACGTTCGACCTTACCTCGGCAGGGAGACCAAGCTTCCTAAGCCTAGTAGGAGAGTCAGGCGAGCGACTTGGCCGGGGTTCGAGTGTAAGGCTCGGCAGGATGTTTGACCTTACCTCGGCAAGGAGACCAAGCTTCCTAAGCCTAGTAGGAGTATCAGGCAAAAGAACTTGGCCGGAGCTCATGTGTAAGGCTTGGCCGGACGTTCGACCTTACCTCGGCAGGGAGACCAAGCTTCCTAAGCCTAATAGGATAGTCAGGCGAGGGGACTTGGCCAGAGTTCGAGTGTAAGTATTGGCAAGATGTTTGACCTCACCTCGGCAGGGATACCAAGCTTCCTAAGCCGACTAGGAGTCAGGCTAAGGGACTTGGCCGGGGTTCGAGTGTAAGGCTCGGCAGGATGTTCGGCCTTACCTCTGCAGGGAGAACAAGCTTCCTATCCCTAGTAGGAGTCACGTGAAGGGACTTGGCCCGAGTTTGAGTGTAAGGCTCGGCAGACTGTTCAACCTTACCTCGGCGAGGAGACCAAGCTTCCTAAGCCGAGTAGGAGTCAGGCGAGGGGACTTGGCTGGGGTTCGAGTGTAAGGCTCGGCAGGACGTTTGACCTTACCTCGGCAGGGAGACCAAGCTTCCTAAGCCTAGTAGGAGAGTCAGGCGAAGGGACTTGGCCGGAGCTCATGTGTAAGGCTCGGCCAGACGTTCGACCTTACCTCGGCAGGGAGACCAAGCTTCTTAAGCCTACTAGGAGTCACGCGAAGAACTTGGCCCGAGTTCGAGTGTAAGGCTCGGCAGTACGTTCGACCTTACCTCGGCAGGGAGACCAAGCTTCCTAAGCCTAGTAGGAGAGTCAGGCGAGGGGACTTGGTAGGACTTCGAATGTAAGGCTCGGCAAAATGTTCGACCTTACCTCGGCAGGGAGACAAAGCTTCCTAAGCCTAGTCGGAGAGTCAGGCGAAGGAACTTGGCCGGGGTTCGAGTGTAAGGCTCGGCAGGACCTTCGTCCTTACCTCGGCAGGGAGACCAAGTTTCTTAAGCCTAGTAGGAGAGTCAGGCGAAGGAACTTGGCCGGGGTTCGAGTGTCAGGCTCGGCAGGACGTTCGACCTTACCTCGGCAGGGAGACCAAGCTTCCTAAGCCGACTAGGAGTCAGGCTAAGGGACTTGGCCGGGGTTCGAGTGTAAGGCTCGGCAGGATGTTCGGCCTTACCTCGGCAGGGAGACCAAGCTTCCTAAGCCTAATAGGAGTATCAGGCAAAAGAACTTGGCCGGAGCTCATGTGGAAGGCTCGGCCGGACGTTCGACCTTACCTCGGCAGGGAGACCAAGCTTCCTAAGCCTAGTAGTAGTCACGCGAAGGGACTTGGCCCGAGTTCGAGTGTAAGGCTCGGCAGAACATTCGACCTTACCTCGGCAGGGAGACCAAGCTTCCTAAGCCTAATAGGATAGTCAGGCTAGGGGACTTGGCCAGAGTTCGAGTGTAAGTCTTGGCAAGATGTTTGACCTCACCTTGGCAGGGATACCAAGCTTCCTAAGCCTAGTAGGAGTATCAGGCAAAAGAACTTGGCCGGAGCTCATGTGTAAGGCTCGGCCGGACGTTCGACCTTACCTCAGCACGGAGACCAAGCTTCCTAAGCCGAGTAGGAGTCACGCGAAGGGACTTGGCCCGAGTTCGAGTGTAAGGCTTGGCAGAACGTTCGACCTTACCTCGGCAGGGAGACTGAGCTTCCTAAGCCTAGCAGGAGAGTCAGGCGAGGGGACTTGTCCAGGGTCCGAGTGTAAGGCTCGGCAGGACATACGAACTTACCTCGGCAGGGAGACCAAGCTTCCTAAGCCTAGTAGTCACGCGAAGGGACTTGGCCCGAGTTCGAGTGTAAGGCTCAGCAGGACGTTCGGCCTTACCTCGGCAGGGAGACCAAGCTTCCTAAGCCTAGTAGGAGAGTCAGGCGAAGGGACTTGGCCAGAGTTCGAGTGTAAGGCTCGGCAGGACGTTTGACCTTACCTCGGCAGGGAGACCAAGCTTCCTAAGCCTAGTAGGAGTATCAGGCAAAAGAACTTGGCCGGAGCTCATGTGTAAGGCTTGGCCGGACGTTCGACCTTACCTCGGCAGGGAGACCAAGCTTCCTAAGCCTAATAGGATAGTCAGGCGAGGGGACTTGGCCAGAGTTCGAGTGTAAGTATTGGCAAGATGTTTGACCTCACCTCGGCAGGGATACCAAGCTTCCTAAGCCGTGTAGGAGTCAGGCGAAGGGACTTGGCCGGGTTTCGAGTGTAAGGCTCGGCAGGACGTTCGGCCTTACCTCGGCAGGGAGACCAAGCTTCCTAAGCCTAGCAGGAGAGTCAGGCGAAGGAACTTGGCCGGGGTTCGAGTGTAAGGCTCGGCAGGACGTTCGACCTTACCTCGGCAGGGAGACCAAGCTTCCTAAGCCTAGTAGGAGAGTCAGGCGAGGGGACTTGGTAGGAGTTCGAATGTAAGGCTCGGCAAAATGTTCGACCTTACCTCGGCAGGGAGACAAAGCTTCCTAAGCCTAGTCGGAGAGTCAGGCGAAGGAACTTGGCCGGGGTTCGAGTGTAAGGCTCGGCAGGACCTTCGTCCTTACCTCGGCAGGGAGACCAAGTTTCTTAAGCCTAGTAGGAGAGTCAGGCGAAGGAACTTGGCCGGGGTTCGAGTGTCAGGCTCGGCAGGACGTTCGACCTTACCTCGGCAGGGAGACCAAGCTTCCTAAGCCTAGTAGGAGAGTGAGGCAAAAGGACTGGCCAGGAGCACATGTGTAAGGCTCGGCCGGACGTTCGACCTTACCTCGGCAGGGAGACCAAGCCTCTTAAGCCTACTAGGAGTCACGCGAAGGGACTTGGCCCAAGTTCGAGTGTAAGGCTCGGCAGAACGTTCGACCTTACCTCGGCAGGGAGACTGAGCTTCCTAAGCCTAATAGGAGAATCAGGCGAGGGGACTTGGACGGAGTTCGAGTGTAAGTCTTGGCAAGATGTTTGACCTCACCTCGGCAGGGATACCAAGCTTCCTAAGCCTAGTAGGAGTATCAGGCAAAAGAACTTGGCCGGAGCTCATGTGTAAGGCTCGGCCGGACGTTCGACCTTACCTCAGCACGGAGACCAAGCTTCCTAAGCCGAGTAGGAGTCACGCGAAGGGACTTGGCCCGAGTTCGAGTGTAAGGCTTGGCAGAACGTTCGACCTTACCTCGGCAGGGAGACCAAGCTTCCTAAGCCTAATAGGATAGTCAGGCTAGGGGACTTGGCCAGAGTTCGAGTGTAAGTCTTGGCAAGATGTTTGACCTCACCTCGGCAGGGATACCAAGCTTCCTAAGCCTAGTAGGAGTATCAGGCAAAAGGACTGGCCCGGAGCACATGTGTAAGGCTCGGCCGGATGTTCGACCTTACCTCGGCAGGGAGACCAAGCCTCTTAAGCCTACTAGGAGTCACGCGAAGGGACTTGGCCCAAGTTCGAGTGTAAGGCTCGGCAGAACGTTCGACCTTACCTCGGCAGGGAGACTGAGCTTCCTAAGCCTAATAGGATAGTCAGGCTAGGGGACTTGGCCAGAGTTCGAGTGTAAGTCTTGGCAAGATGTTTGACCTCACCTCGGCAGGGATACCAAGCTTCCTAAGCCTAGTAGGAGTATCAGGCAAAAGAACTTGGCCGGAGCTCATGTGTAAGGCTCGGCCGGACGTTCGACCTTACCTCAGCACGGAGACCAAGCTTCCTAAGCCGAGTAGGAGTCACGCGAAGGGACTTGGCCCGAGTTCGAGTGTAAGGCTCGGCAGAACGTTCGACCTTACCTCGGCAGGGAGACTGAGCTTCCTAAGGCTAGCAGGAGAGTCAGGCGAGGGGACTTGTCCAGGGTCCGAGTGTAAGGCTCGGCAGGACATACGAACTTACCTCGGCAGGGAGACCAAGCTTCCTAAGCCTAGTAGTCACGCGAACGGACTTGGCCCGAGTTCGAGTGTAAGGCTCGGCAGGACGTTCGGCCTTACCTCGGCAGGGAGACCAAGCTTCCTAAGCCTAGCAGGAGAGTCAGGCGAAGGGACTTGGCCAGAGTTCGAGTGTAAGTCTTGGCAAGATGTTTGACCTCACCTCGGCAGGGATACCAAGCTTCCTAAGCCTAGTAGGAGTATCAGGCAAAAGGACTGGCCCGGAGCACATGTGTAAGGCTCGGCCGGATGTTCGACCTTACCTCGGCAGGGAGACCAAGCCTCTTAAGCCTACTAGGAGTCACGCGAAGGGACTTGGCCCAAGTTCGAGTGTAAGGCTCGGCAGAACGTTCGACCTTACCTCGGCAGGGAGACTGAGCTTCCTAAGCCTAATAGGATAGTCAGGCTAGGGGACTTGGCCAGAGTTCGAGTGTAAGTCTTGGGAAGATGTTTGACCTCACCTCGGCAGGGATACCAAGCTTCCTAAGCCTAGTAGGAGTATCAGGCAAAAGAACTTGGCCGGAGCTCATGTGTAAGGCTCGGCCGGACGTTCGACCTTACCTCAGCACGGAGACCAAGCTTCCTAAGCCGAGTAGGAGTCACGCGAAGGGACTTGGCCCAAGTTCGAGTGTAAGGCTCGGCAGAACGTTCGACCTTACCTCGGCAGGGAGACTGAGCTTCCTAAGGCTAGCAGGAGAGTCAGGCGAGGGGACTTGTCCAGGGTCCGAGTGTAAGGCTCGGCAGGACATACGAACTTACCTCGGCAGGGAGACCAAGCTTCCTAAGCCTAGTAGTCACGCGAACGGACTTGGCCCGAGTTCGAGTGTAAGGCTCGGCAGGACGTTCGGCCTTACCTCGGCAGGGAGACCAAGCTTCCTAAGCCTAGCAGGAGAGTCAGGCGAAGGGACTTGGCCAGAGTTCGAGTGTAAGCCTCGGCAGGATGTTTGACCTTACCTCGGCAAGGAGACCAAGCTTCCTAAGCCTAGTAGGAGTATCAGGCAAAAGAACTTGGCCGGAGCTCATGTGTAAGGCTTGGCCGGACGTTCGACCTTACCTCGGCAGGGAGACCAAGCTTCCTAAGCCTAATAGGATAGTCAGGCGAGGGGACTTGGCCAGAGTTCGAGTGTAAGTATTGGCAAGATGTTTGACCTCACCTCGGCAGGGATACCAAGCTTCCTAAGCCGTGTAGGAGTCAGGCGAAGAGACTTGGCCGGGTTTCGAGTGTAAGGTTAGGCAGGACGTTCGGCCTTACCTCGGCAGGGAGAACAAGCTTCCTATCCCTAGTAGGAGTCACGTGAAGGGACTTGGCCCGAGTTTGAGTGTAAGGCTCGGCAGACTGTTCAACCTTACCTCGGCGAGGAGACCAAGCTTCCTAAGCCGAGTAGGAGTCAGGCGAGGGGACTTGGCCGGGGTTGGAGTGTAAGGCTCGGCAGGACGTTTGACCTTACCTCGGCAGGGAGACCAAGCTTCCTAAGCCTAGTAGGAGAGTCAGGCGAAGGGACTTGGCCGGAGCTCATGTGTAAGGCTCGGCCAGACGTTCGACCTTACCTCGGCAGGGAGACCAAGCTTCTTAAGCCTACTAGGAGTCACGCGAAGAACTTGGCCCGAGTTCGAGTGTAAGGCTCGGCAGTACGTTCGACCTTACCTCGGCAGGGAGACCAAGCTTCCTAAGCCTAGTAGGAGAGTCAGGCGAGGGGACTTGGTAGGAGTTCGAATGTAAGGCTCGGCAAAATGTTCGACCTTACCTCGGCAGGGAGACAAAGCTTCCTAAGCCTAGTCGGAGAGTCAGGCGAAGGAACTTGGCCGGGGTTCGAGTGTAAGGCTCGGCAGGACCTTCGTCCTTACCTCGGCAGGGAGACCAAGTTTCTTAAGCCTAGTAGGAGAGTCAGGCGAAGGAACTTGGCCGGGGTTCGAGTGTCAGGCGCGGCAGGACGTTCGACCTTACCTCGGCAGGGAGACCAAGCTTCCTAAGCCTAGTAGGAGAGTGAGGCAAAAGGACTGGCCAGGAGCACATGTGTAAGGCTCGGCCGGACGTTCGACCTTACCTCGGCAGGGAGACCAAGCCTCTTAAGCCTACTAGGAGTCACGCGAAGGGACTTGGCCCAAGTTCGAGTGTAAGGCTCGGCAGAACGTTCGACCTTACCTCGGCAGGGAGACTGAGCTTCCTAAGCCTAATAGGAGAATCAGGCGAGGGGACTTGGACTGAGTTCAAATGCATGGCTCGGGAGGATGTTCGACCTTACCTCGGCAGCGAGACAAAGCTTCCTAAGCCTAGTAGGAGAGTCAGGCGAGGGGAATTGGCCGGCGTTCCAGTGTAAGACTCGGCAGGACGTTCGGCCTTACCTCGGCAAGGAGACCAAACTTCCTAAGCCTAGCAGGAGAGTCAGGCGAAGGAACTTGGCCGGAGCTCATGTGTAAGGCTCGGCAGGACGTTCGACCTTACCTCGGCAGGGAGACCAAGCTTCCTAAGCCGACTAGGAGTCAGGCAAAGGGACTTGGCCGGGGTTCGAGTGTAAGGCTCGGCAGGACGTTCGACCTTACCTCGGCAGGGAGACCAAGCTTCCTAAGCCTAGTAGGAGAGTCAGGCGAGCGACTTGGCCGGGGTTCGAGTGTAAGGCTCGGCAGGATGTTTGACCTTACCTCGGCAAGGAGACCAAGCTTCCTAAGCCTAGTAGGAGTATCAGGCAAAAGAACTTGGCCGGAGCTCATGTGTAAGGCTTGGCCGGACGTTCGACCTTACCTCGGCAGGGAGACCAAGCTTCCTAAGCCTAATAGGATAGTCAGGCGAGGGGACTTGGCCAGAGTTCGAGTGTAAGTATTGGCAAGATGTTTGACCTCACCTCGGCAGGGATACCAAGCTTCCTAAGCCGTGTAGGAGTCAGGCGAAGGGACTTGGCCAGGTTTCGAGTGTAAGGTTAGGCAGGACGTTCGGCCTTACCTCTGCAGGGAGAACAAGCTTCCTATCCCTAGTAGGAGTCACGTGAAGGGACTTGGCCCGAGTTTGAGTGTAAGGCTCGGCAGACTGTTCAACCTTACCTCGGCGAGGAGACCAAGCTTCCTAAGCCGAGTAGGAGTCAGGCGAGGGGACTTGGCTGGGGTTCGAGTGTAAGGCTCGGCAGGACGTTTGACCTTACCTCGGCAGGGAGACCAAGCTTCCTAAGCCTAGTAGGAGAGTCAGGCGAAGGGACTTGGCCGGAGCTCATGTGTAAGGCTCGGCCAGACGTTCGACCTTACCTCGGCAGGGAGACCAAGCTTCTTAAGCCTACTAGGAGTCACGCGAAGAACTTGGCCCGAGTTCGAGTGTAAGGCTCGGCAGTACGTTCGACCTTACCTCGGCAGGGAGACCAAGCTTCCTAAGCCTAGTAGGAGAGTCAGGCGAGGGGACTTGGTAGGACTTCGAATGTAAGGCTCGGCAAAATGTTCGACCTTACCTCGGCAGGGAGACAAAGCTTCCTAAGCCTAGTCGGAGAGTCAGGCGAAGGAACTTGGCCGGGGTTCGAGTGTAAGGCTCGGCAGGACCTTCGTCCTTACCTCGGCAGGGAGACCAAGTTTCTTAAGCCTAGTAGGAGAGTCAGGCGAAGGAACTTGGCCGGGGTTCGAGTGTCAGGCTCGGCAGGACGTTCGACCTTACCTCGGCAGGGAGACCAAGCTTCCTAAGCCGACTAGGAGTCAGGCTAAGGGACTTGGCCGGGGTTCGAGTGTAAGGCTCGGCAGGATGTTCGGCCTTACCTCGGCAGGGAGACCAAGCTTCCTAAGCCTAATAGGAGTATCAGGCAAAAGAACTTGGCCGGAGCTCATGTGGAAGGCTCGGCCGGACGTTCGACCTTACCTCGGCAGGGAGACCAAGCTTCCTAAGCCTAGTAGTAGTCACGCGAAGGGACTTGGCCCGAGTTCGAGTGTAAGGCTCGGCAGAACATTCGACCTTACCTCGGCAGGGAGACCAAGCTTCCTAAGCCTAATAGGATAGTCAGGCTAGGGGACTTGGCCAGAGTTCGAGTGTAAGTCTTGGCAAGATGTTTGACCTCACCTTGGCAGGGATACCAAGCTTCCTAAGCCTAGTAGGAGTATCAGGCAAAAGAACTTGGCCGGAGCTCATGTGTAAGGCTCGGCCGGACGTTCGACCTTACCTCAGCACGGAGACCAAGCTTCCTAAGCCGAGTAGGAGTCACGCGAAGGGACTTGGCCCGAGTTCGAGTGTAAGGCTTGGCAGAACGTTCGACCTTACCTCGGCAGGGAGACTGAGCTTCCTAAGCCTAATAGGAGAATCAGGCGAGGGGACTTGGACTGAGTTCAAATGCATGGCTCGGGAGGATGTTCGACCTTACCTCGGCAGCGAGACAAAGCTTCCTAAGCCTAGTAGGAGAGTCAGGCGAGGGGAATTGGCCGGAGTTCCAGTGTAAGACTCGGCAGGACGTTCGGCCTTACCTCGGCAAGGAGACCAAACTTCCTAAGCCTAGCAGGAGAGTCAGGCGAAGGAACTTGGCCGGAGCTCATGTGTAAGGCTCGGCAGGACGTTCGACCTTACCTCGGCAGGGAGACCAAGCTTCCTAAGCCGACTAGGAGTCAGGCAAAGGGACTTGGCTGGGGTTCGAGTGTAAGGCTCGGCAGGACGTTCGACCTTACCTCGGCAGGGAGACCAAGCTTCCTAAGCCTAGTAGGAGAGTCAGGCGAGCGACTTGGCCGGGGTTCGAGTGTAAGGCTCGGCAGGATGTTTGACCTTACCTCGGCAAGGAGACCAAGCTTCCTAAGCCTAGTAGGAGTATCAGGCAAAAGAACTTGGCCGGAGCTCATGTGTAAGGCTTGGCCGGACGTTCGACCTTACCTCGGCAGGGAGACCAAGCTTCCTAAGCCTAATAGGATAGTCAGGCGAGGGGACTTGGCCAGAGTTCGAGTGTAAGTATTGGCAAGATGTTTGACCTCACCTCGGCAGGGATACCAAGCTTCCTAAGCCGTGTAGGAGTCAGGCGAAGGGACTTGGCCGGGTTTCGAGTGTAAGGTTAGGCAGGACGTTCGGCCTTTCCTCTGCAGGGAGAACAAGCTTCCTATCCCTAGTAGGAGTCACGTGAAGGGACTTGGCCCGAGTTTGAGTGTAAGGCTCGGCAGACTGTTCAACCTTACCTCGGCGAGGAGACCAATCTTCCTAAGCCGAGTAGGAGTCAGGCGAGGGGACTTGGCTGGGGTTCGAGTGTAAGGCTCGGCAGGACGTTTGACCTTACCTCGGCAGGGAGACCAAGCTTCCTAAGCCTAGTAGGAGAGTCAGGCGAAGGGACTTGGCCGGAGCTCATGTGTAAGGCTCGGCCAGACGTTCGACCTTACCTCGGCAGGGAGACCAAGCTTCTTAAGCCTACTAGGAGTCACGCGAAGAACTTGGCCCGAGTTCGAGTGTAAGGCTCGGCAGTACGTTCGACCTTACCTCGGCAGGGAGACCAAGCTTCCTAAGCCTAGTAGGAGAGTCAGGCGAGGGGACTTGGTAGGACTTCGAATGTAAGGCTCGGCAAAATGTTCGACCTTACCTCGGCAGGGAGACAAAGCTTCCTAAGCCTAGTCGGAGAGTCAGGCGAAGGAACTTGGCCGGGGTTCGAGTGTCAGGCTCGGCAGGACGTTCGACCTTACCTCGGCAGGGAGTCCAAGCTTCCTAAGCCTAGTAGGAGAGTGAGGCAAAAGGACTGGCCAGGAGCACATGTGTAAGGCTCGGCCGGACGTTCGACCTTACCTCGGCAGGGAGACCAAGCCTCTTAAGCCTACTAGGAGTCACGCGAAGGGACTTGGCCCAAGTTCGAGTGTAAGGCTCGGCAGAACGTTCGACCTTACCTCGGCAGGGAGACTGAGCTTCCTAAGCCTAATAGGAGAATCAGGCGAGGGGACTTGGACTGAGTTCAAATGCATGGCTCGGGAGGATGTTCGACCTTACCTCGGCAGCGAGACAAAGCTTCCTAAGCCTAGTAGGAGAGTCAGGCGAGGGGAATTGGCCGGAGTTCCAGTGTAAGGCTCGGCAGGACGTTCGGCCTTACCTCGGCAAGGAGACCAAACTTCCTAAGCCTATCAGGAGAGTCAGGCGAAGGAACTTGGCCGGAGCTCATGTGTAAGGCTCGGCAGGACGTTCGACCTTACCTCGGCAGGGAGACCAAGCTTCCTAAGCCGACTAGGAGTCAGGCAAAGGGACTTGGCCGGGGTTCGAGTGTAAGGCTCGGCAGGACGTTCGACCTTACCTCGGCAGGGAGACCAAGCTTCCTAAGCCGACTAGGAGTCAGGCAAAGGGACTTGGCCGGGGTTCGAGTGTAAGGCTCGGCAGGACGTTCGACCTTACCTCGGCAGGGAGACCAAGCTTCCTAAGCCTAATAGGATAGTCAGGCTAGGGGACTTGGCCCGAGTTCGAGTGTAAGTCTTGGCAAGATGTTTGACCTCACCTCGGCAGGGATACCAAGCTTCCTAAGCCTAGTAGGAGTATCAGGCAAAAGAACTTGGCCGGAGCTCATGTGTAAGGCTCGGCCGGACGTTCGACCTTACCTCAGCACGGAGACCAAGCTTCCTAAGCCGAGTAGGAGTCACGCGAAGGGACTTGGCCCGAGTTCGAGTGTAAGGCTCGGCAGAACGTTCGACCTTACCTCGGCAGGGAGACTGAGCTTCCTAAGGCTAGCAGGAGAGTCAGGCGAGGGGACTTGTCCAGGGTCCGAGTGTAAGGCTCGGCAGGACATACGAACTTACCTCGGCAGGGAGACCAAGCTTCCTAAGCCTAGTAGTCACGCGAAGGGACTTGGCCCGAGTTCGAGTGTAAGGCTCGGCAGGACGTTCGGCCTTACCTCGGCAGGGAGACCAAGCTTCCTAAGCCTAGCAGGAGAGTCAGGCGAAGGGACTTGGCCAGAGTTCGAGTGTAAGGCTCGGCAGGATGTTTGACCTTACCTCGGCAAGGAGACCAAGCTTCCTAAGCCTAGTAGGAGTATCAGGCAAAAGAACTTGGCCGGAGCTCATGTGTAAGGCTTGGCCGGACGTTCGACCTTACCTCGGCAGGGAGACCAAGCTTCCTAAGCCTAATAGGATAGTCAGGCGAGGGGACTTGGCCAGAGTTCGAGTGTAAGTATTGGCAAGATGTTTGACCTCACCTCGGCAGGGATACCAAGCTTCCTAAGCCGTGTAGGAGTCAGGCGAAGGGACTTGGCCGGGTTTCGAGTGTAAGGTTAGGCAGGACGTTCGGCCTTACCTCGGCAGGGAGAACAAGCTTCCTATCCCTAGTAGGAGTCACGTGAAGGGACTTGGCCCGAGTTTGAGTGTAAGGCTCGGCAGACTGTTCAACCTTACCTCGGCGAGGAGACCAAGCTTCCTAAGCCGAGTAGGAGTCAGGCGAGGGGACTTGGCCGGGGTTCGAGTGTAAGGCTCGGCAGGACGTTTGACCTTACCTCGGCAGGGAGACCAAGCTTCCTAAGCCTAGTAGGAGAGTCAGGCGGAGGGACTTGGCCGGAGCTCATGTGTAAGGCTCGGCCAGACGTTCGACCTTACCTCGGCAGGGAGACCAAGCTTCTTAAGCCTACTAGGAGTCACGCGAAGAACTTGGCCCGAGTTCGAGTGTAAGGCTCGGCAGTACGTTCGACCTTACCTCGGCAGGGAGACCAAGCTTCCTAAGCCTAGTAGGAGAGTCAGGCGAGGGGACTTGGTAGGAGTTCGAATGTAAGGCTCGGCAAAATGTTCGACCTTACCTCGGCAGGGAGACAAAGCTTCCTAAGCCTAGTCGGAGAGTCAGGCGAAGGAACTTGGCCGGGGTTCGAGTGTAAGGCTCGGCAGGACCTTCGTCCTTACCTCGGCAGGGAGACCAAGTTTCTTAAGCCTAGTAGGAGAGTCAGGCGAAGGAACTTGGCCGGGGTTCGAGTGTAAGGCTCGGCAGGACGTTCGACCTTACCTCGGCAGGGAGACCAAGCTTCCTAAGCCTAGTAGGAGAGTGAGGCAAAAGGACTGGCCAGGAGCACATGTGTAAGGCTCGGCCGGACGTTCGACCTTACCTCGGCAGGGAGACCAAGCCTCTTAAGCCTACTAGGAGTCACGCGAAGGGACTTGGCCCAAGTTCGAGTGTAAGGCTCGGCAGAACGTTCGACCTTACCTCGGCAGGGAGACTGAGCTTCCTAAGCCTAATAGGAGAATCAGGCGAGGGGACTTGGACTGAGTTCAAATGCATGGCTCGGGAGGATGTTCGACCTTACCTCGGCAGCGAGACAAAGCTTCCTAAGCCTAGTAGGAGAGTCAGGCGAGGGGAATTGGCCGGAGTTCCAGTGTAAGGCTCGGCAGGACGTTCGGCCTTACCTCGGCAAGGAGACCAAACTTCCTAAGCCTATCAGGAGAGTCAGGCGAAGGAACTTGGCCGGAGCTCATGTGTAAGGCTCGGCAGGACGTTCGACCTTACCTCGGCAGGGAGACCAAGCTTCCTAAGCCGACTAGGAGTCAGGCAAAGGGACTTGGCTGGGGTTCGAGTGTAAGGCTCGGCAGGACGTTCGACCTTACCTCGGCAGGGAGACCAAGCTTCCTAAGCCTAGTAGGAGAGTCAGGCGAGCGACTTGGCCGGGGTTCGAGTGTAAGGCTCGGCAGGATGTTCGGCCTTACCTCGGCAGGGAGACCAAGCTTCCTAAACCTAATAGGAGTATCAGGCAAAAGAACTTGGCCGGAGCTCATGTGGAAGGCTCGGCCGGACGTTCGACCTTACCTCGGCAGGGAGACCAAGCTTCCTAAGCCTAGTAGTAGTCACGCGAAGGGACTTGGCCCGAGTTCGAGCGTAAGGCTCGGCAGAACATTCGACCTTACCTCGGCAGGGAGACCAAGCTTCCTAAGCCTAATAGGATAGTCAGGCTAGGGGACTTGGCCAGAGTTCGAGTGTAAGTCTTGGCAAGATGTTTGACCTCACCTTGGCAGGGATACCAAGCTTCCTAAGCCTAGTAGGAGTATCAGGCAAAAGAACTTGGCCGGAGCTCATGTGTAAGGCTCGGCCGGACGTTCGACCTTACCTCAGCACGGAGACCAAGCTTCCTAAGCCAAGTAGGAGTCACGCGAAGGGACTTGGCCCGAGTTCGAGTGTAAGGCTTGGCAGAACGTTCGACCTTACCTCGGCAGGGAGACTGAGCTTCCTAAGCCTCGCAGGAGAGTCAGGCGAGGGGACTTGTCCAGGGTCCGAGTGTAAGGCTCGGCAGGACATACGAACTTACCTCGGCAGGGAGACCAAGCTTCCTAAGCCTGGTAGTCACGCGAAGGGACTTGGCCCGAGTTCGAGTGTAAGGCTCGGCAGGACGTTTGACCTTACCTCGGCAGGGAGACCAAGCTTCCTAAGCCTAGTAGGAGTATCAGGCAAAAGAACTTGGCCGGAGCTCATGTGTAAGGCTTGGCCGGACGTTCGACCTTACCTCGGCAGGGAGACCAAGCTTCCTAAGCCTAGTAGGAGAGTCAGGCGAGGGGACTTGGTAGGAGTTCGAATGTAAGGCTTGGCAAAATGTTCGACCTTACCTCGGCAGGGAGACAAAGCTTCCTAAGCCTAGTCGGAGAGTCAGGCGAAGGAACTTGGCCGGGGTTCGAGTGTAAGGCTCGGCAGGACCTTCGTCCTTACCTCGGCAGGGAGACCAAGTTTCTTAAGCCTAGTAGGAGAGTCAGGCGAAGGAACTTGGCCGGGGTTCGAGTGTCAGGCTCGGCAGGACGTTCGACCTTACCTCGGCAGGGAGACCAAGCTTCCTAAGCCTAGTAGGAGAGTGAGGCAAAAGGACTGGCCAGGAGCACATGTGTAAGGCTCGGCCGGACGTTCGACCTTACCTCGGCAGGGAGACCAAGCCTCTTAAGCCTACTAGGAGTCACGCGAAGGGACTTGGCCCAAGTTCGAGTGTAAGGCTCGGCAGAACGTTCGACCTTACCTCGGCAGGGAGACTGAGCTTCCTAAGCCTAATAGGAGAATCAGGAGAGGGGACTTGGACTGAGTTCAAATGCATGGCTCGGGAGGATGTTCGACCTTACCTCGGCAGCGAGACAAAGCTTCCTAAGCCTAGTAGGAGAGTCAGGCGAGGGGAATTGGCCGGAGTTCCAGTGTAAGACTCGGCAGGACGTTCGGCCTTACCTCGGCAAGGAGACCAAACTTCCTAAGCCTAGCAGGAGAGTCAGGCGAAGGAACTTGGCCGGAGCTCATGTGTAAGGCTCGGCAGGACGTTCGACCTTACCTCGGCAGGGAGACCAAGCTTCCTAAGCCGACTAGGAGTCAGGCAAAGGGACTTGGCCGGGGTTCGAGTGTAAGGCTCGGCAGGACGTTCGACCTTACCTCGGCAGGGAGACCAAGCTTCCTAAGCCTAGTAGGAGAGTCAGGCGAGCGACTTGGCCGGGGTTCGAGTGTAAGGCTCGGCAGGATGTTTGACCTTACCTCGGCAAGGAGACCAAGCTTCCTAAGCCTAGTAGGAGTATCAGGCAAAAGAACTTGGCCGGAGCTCATGTGTAAGGCTTGGCCGGACGTTCGACCTTACCTCGGCAGGGAGACCAAGCTTCCTAAGCCTAATAGGATAGTCAGGCGAGGGGACTTGGCCAGAGTTCGAGTGTAAGTATTGGCAAGATGTTTGACCTCACCTCGGCAGGGATACCAAGCTTCCTAAGCCGTGTAGGAGTCAGGCGAAGGGACTTGGCCGGGTTTCGAGTGTAAGGTTAGGCAGGACGTTCGGCCTTACCTCTGCAGGGAGAACAAGCTTCCTATCCCTAGTAGGAGTCACGTGAAGGGACTTGGCCCGAGTTTGAGTGTAAGGCTCGGCAGACTGTTCAACCTTACCTCGGCGAGGAGACCAATCTTCCTAAGCCGAGTAGGAGTCAGGCGAGGGGACTTGGCTGGGGTTCGAGTGTAAGGCTCGGCAGGACGTTTGACCTTACCTCGGCAGGGAGACCAAGCTTCCTAAGCCTAGTAGGAGAGTCAGGCGAAGGGACTTGGCCGGAGCTCATGTGTAAGGCTCGGCCAGACGTTCGACCTTACCTCGGCAGGGAGACCAAGCTTCTTAAGCCTACTAGGAGTCACGCGAAGAACTTGGCCCGAGTTCGAGTGTAAGGCTCGGCAGTACGTTCGACCTTACCTCGGCAGGGAGACCAAGCTTCCTAAGCCTAGTAGGAGAGTCAGGCGAGGGGACTTGGTAGGACTTCGAATGTAAGGCTCGGCAAAATGTTCGACCTTACCTCGGCAGGGAGACAAAGCTTCCTAAGCCTAGTCGGAGAGTCAGGCGAAGGAACTTGGCCGGGGTTCGAGTGTAAGGCTCGGCAGGACCTTCGTCCTTACCTCGGCAGGGAGACCAAGTTTCTTAAGCCTAGTAGGAGAGTCAGGCGAAGGAACTTGGCCGGGGTTCGAGTGTCAGGCTCGGCAGGACGTTCGACCTTACCTCGGCAGGGAGTCCAAGCTTCCTAAGCCTAGTAGGAGAGTGAGGCAAAAGGACTGGCCAGGAGCACATGTGTAAGGCTCGGCCGGACGTTCGACCTTACCTCGGCAGGGAGACCAAGCCTCTTAAGCCTACTAGGAGTCACGCGAAGGGACTTGGCCCAAGTTCGAGTGTAAGGCTCGGCAGAACGTTCGACCTTACCTCGGCAGGGAGACTGAGCTTCCTAAGCCTAATAGGAGAATCAGGCGAGGGGACTTGGACTGAGTTCAAATGCATGGCTCGGGAGGATGTTCGACCTTACCTCGGCAGCGAGACAAAGCTTCCTAAGCCTAGTAGGAGAGTCAGGCGAGGGGAATTGGCCGGAGTTCCAGTGTAAGGCTCGGCAGGACGTTCGGCCTTACCTCGGCAAGGAGACCAAACTTCCTAAGCCTATCAGGAGAGTCAGGCGAAGGAACTTGGCCGGAGCTCATGTGTAAGGCTCGGCAGGACGTTCGACCTTACCTCGGCAGGGAGACCAAGCTTCCTAAGCCGACTAGGAGTCAGGCAAAGGGACTTGGCCGGGGTTCGAGTGTAAGGCTCGGCAGGACGTTCGACCTTACCTCGGCAGGGAGACCAAGCTTCCTAAGCCGACTAGGAGTCAGGCAAAGGGACTTGGCCGGGGTTCGAGTGTAAGGCTCGGCAGGACGTTCGACCTTACCTCGGCAGGGAGACCAAGCTTCCTAAGCCTAATAGGATAGTCAGGCTAGGGGACTTGGCCCGAGTTCGAGTGTAAGTCTTGGCAAGATGTTTGACCTCACCTCGGCAGGGATACCAAGCTTCCTAAGCCTAGTAGGAGTATCAGGCAAAAGAACTTGGCCGGAGCTCATGTGTAAGGCTCGGCCGGACGTTCGACCTTACCTCAGCACGGAGACCAAGCTTCCTAAGCCGAGTAGGAGTCACGCGAAGGGACTTGGCCCGAGTTCGAGTGTAAGGCTCGGCAGAACGTTCGACCTTACCTCGGCAGGGAGACTGAGCTTCCTAAGGCTAGCAGGAGAGTCAGGCGAGGGGACTTGTCCAGGGTCCGAGTGTAAGGCTCGGCAGGACATACGAACTTACCTCGGCAGGGAGACCAAGCTTCCTAAGCCTAGTAGTCACGCGAAGGGACTTGGCCCGAGTTCGAGTGTAAGGCTCGGCAGGACGTTCGGCCTTACCTCGGCAGGGAGACCAAGCTTCCTAAGCCTAGCAGGAGAGTCAGGCGAAGGGACTTGGCCAGAGTTCGAGTGTAAGGCTCGGCAGGATGTTTGACCTTACCTCGGCAAGGAGACCAAGCTTCCTAAGCCTAGTAGGAGTATCAGGCAAAAGAACTTGGCCGGAGCTCATGTGTAAGGCTTGGCCGGACGTTCGACCTTACCTCGGCAGGGAGACCAAGCTTCCTAAGCCTAATAGGATAGTCAGGCGAGGGGACTTGGCCAGAGTTCGAGTGTAAGTATTGGCAAGATGTTTGACCTCACCTCGGCAGGGATACCAAGCTTCCTAAGCCGTGTAGGAGTCAGGCGAAGGGACTTGGCCGGGTTTCGAGTGTAAGGTTAGGCAGGACGTTCGGCCTTACCTCGGCAGGGAGAACAAGCTTCCTATCCCTAGTAGGAGTCACGTGAAGGGACTTGGCCCGAGTTTGAGTGTAAGGCTCGGCAGACTGTTCAACCTTACCTCGGCGAGGAGACCAAGCTTCCTAAGCCGAGTAGGAGTCAGGCGAGGGGACTTGGCCGGGGTTCGAGTGTAAGGCTCGGCAGGACGTTTGACCTTACCTCGGCAGGGAGACCAAGCTTCCTAAGCCTAGTAGGAGAGTCAGGCGGAGGGACTTGGCCGGAGCTCATGTGTAAGGCTCGGCCAGACGTTCGACCTTACCTCGGCAGGGAGACCAAGCTTCTTAAGCCTACTAGGAGTCACGCGAAGAACTTGGCCCGAGTTCGAGTGTAAGGCTCGGCAGTACGTTCGACCTTACCTCGGCAGGGAGACCAAGCTTCCTAAGCCTAGTAGGAGAGTCAGGCGAGGGGACTTGGTAGGAGTTCGAATGTAAGGCTCGGCAAAATGTTCGACCTTACCTCGGCAGGGAGACCAAGCCTCTTAAGCCTACTAGGAGTCACGCGAAGGGACTTGGCCCAAGTTCGAGTGTAAGGCTCGGCAGAACGTTCGACCTTACCTCGGCAGGGAGACTGAGCTTCCTAAGCCTAATAGGAGAATCAGGCGAGGGGACTTGGACTGAGTTCAAATGCATGGCTCGGGAGGATGTTCGACCTTACCTCGGCAGCGAAACAAAGCTTCCTAAGCCTAGTAGGAGAGTCAGGCGAGGGGAATTGGCCGGAGTTCCAGTGTAAGGCTCGGCAGGACGTTCGGCCTTACCTCGGCAAGGAGACCAAACTTCCTAAGCCTATCAGGAGAGTCAGGCGAAGGAACTTGGCCGGAGCTCATGTGTAAGGCTCGGCAGGACGTTCGACCTTACCTCGGCAGGGAGACCAAGCTTCCTAAGCCGACTAGGAGTCAGGCAAAGGGACTTGGCCGGGGTTCGAGTGTAAGGCTCGGCAGGACGTTCGACCTTACCTCGGCAGGGAGACCAAGCTTCCTAAGCCTAGTAGGAGAGTCAGGCGAGCGACTTGGCCGGGGTTCGAGTGTAAGGCTCGGCAGGATGTTCGGCCTTACCTCGGCAGGTAGACCAAGCTTCCTAAACCTAATAGGAGTATCAGGCAAAAGAACTTGGCCGGAGCTCATGTGGAAGGCTCGGCCGGACGTTCGACCTTACCTCGGCAGGGAGACCAAGCTTCCTAAGCCTAGTAGTAGTCACGCGAAGGGACTTGGCCCGAGTTCGAGCGTAAGGCTCGGCAGAACATTCGACCTAACCTCGGCAGGGAGACCAAGCTTCCTAAGCCTAATAGGATAGTCAGGCTAGGGGACTTGGCCAGAGTTCGAGTGTAAGTCTTGGCAAGATGTTTGACCTCACCTTGGCAGGGATACCAAGCTTCCTAAGCCTAGTAGGAGTATCAGGCAAAAGAACTTGGCCGGAGCTCATGTGTAAGGCTCGGCCGGACGTTCGACCTTACCTCAGCACGGAGACCAAGCTTCCTAAGCCAAGTAGGAGTCACGCGAAGGGACTTGGCCCGAGTTCGAGTGTAAGGCTTGGCAGAACGTTCGACCTTACCTCGGCAGGGAGACTGAGCTTCCTAAGCCTCGCAGGAGAGTCAGGCGAGGGGACTTGTCCAGGGTCCGAGTGTAAGGCTCGGCAGGACATACGAACTTACCTCGGCAGGGAGACCAAGCTTCCTAAGCCTGGTAGTCACGCGAAGGGACTTGGCCCGAGTTCGAGTGTAAGGCTCAGCAGGACGTTCGGCCTTACCTCGGCAGGGAGACCAAGCTTCCTAAGCCTAGTAGGAGAGTCAGGCGAAGGGACTTGGCCAGAGTTCGAGTGTAAGGCTCGGCAGGACGTTTGACCTTACCTCGGCAGGGAGACCAAGCTTCCTAAGCCTAGTAGGAGTATCAGGCAAAAGAACTTGGCCGGAGCTCATGTGTAAGGCTTGGCCGGACGTTCGACCTTACCTCGGCAGGGAGACCAAGCTTCCTAAGCCTAATAGGATAGTCAGGCGAGGGGACTTGGCCAGAGTTCGAGTGTAAGTATTGGCAAGATGTTTGACCTCAGCTCGGCAGGGATACCAAGCTTCCTAAGCCGTGTAGGAGTCAGGCGAAGGGACTTGGCCGGGTTTCGAGTGTAAGGCTCGGCAGGACGTTCGGCCTTACCTCGGCAGGGAGACCAAGCTTCCTAAGCCTAGCAGGAGAGTCAGGCGAAGGAACTTGGCCGGGGTTCGAGTGTAAGGCTCGGCAGGACGTTCGACCTTACCTCGGCAGGGAGACCAAGCTTCCTAAGCCTAGTAGGAGAGTCAGGCAAGTGGACTTGGCCGGAGCTCATGTGTAAGGCTCGGCAGGACGTTCGACCTTACCTCGGCAAGGAGACCAAGCTTCCTAAGCCGAGTAGGAGTCAGGCAAAGGGATTTGGCCGGGGTTCGAGTGTAAGGCTCGGCAGGACGTTCGGCCTTACCTCGGCAGGGAGACCAAGCTTCCTATGCGGAGAAGGAGTCAGGCGAAGGGACTTGCCCGGGGTTCGAGTGTAAGTCTCGGCAGGAAGTTTGACCTTACCTCGGCAGGGAGACCAAGCTTCCTTAGCCTAGTAGGAGAGTCAGGCAAGTGGACTTGGCCGGAGCTCATGTGGAAAGCTCGGCAGGACGTTCGACCTTACCTCGGCAGGGAGACCAAGCTTCCTAAGCCGAGTAGGAGTCAGGCGAAAGGGACTTGGCCAGGGTTCGAGTGTAAGGCTCGGAAGGGCGTTCGGCCTAACCTCGGCAGGGAGACCAAGCTTCCTAAGCCTAGTAGGAGAGTCAGCTGAAGGGACTTGGCCAGAGTTCGAGTGTAAGGCTCGGCAGGACGTTTGAACTTACCTCGGCAGGGAGACCAAGCTTCCTAAGCCTAGTAGGAGAGTGAGGCAAAAGGACTGGCCCGGAGCACATGTGTAAGGCTCGGCCGGACGTTCGACCTTACCTCGGCAGGGAGACCAAGCTTCCTAAGCCTAGTAGTAGTCACGCGAAGGGACTTGGCCCGAGTTCGAGTGTAGGGCTCGGCAGAACATTCGACCTTACCTCGGCAGGGAGACCAAGCTTCCTAAGCCTAATAGGAGAATCAGGCGAGGGGACTTGGACGGAGTTCGAGTGTAAGTCTTGGCAAGATGTTTGACCTCACCTCGGCAGGGATACCAAGCTTCCTAAGCCTAGTAGGAGTATCAGGCAAAAGAACTTGGCCGGAGCTCATGTGTAAGGCTCGGCCGGACGTTCGACCTTACCTCAGCACGGAGACCAAGCTTCCTAAGCCGAGTAGGAGTCACGCGAAGGGACTTGGCCTGAGTTCGAGTGTAAGGCTTGGCAGAACGTTCGACCTTACCTCGGCAGGGAGACTGAGCTTCCTAAGCCTCGCAGGAGAGTCAGGCGAGGGGACTTGTCCAGGGTCCGAGTGTAAGGCTCGGCAGGACATACGAACTTACCTCGGCAGGAAGACCAAGCTTCCTAAGCCTAGTAGTCACGCGAAGGGACTTGGCCCGAGTTCGAGTGTAAGGCTCGGCAGGACGTTCGGCCTTACCTCGGCAGGGAGACCAAGCTTCCTAAGCCTAGCAGGAGAGTCAGGCGAAGGGACTTGGCCAGAGTTCGAGTGTAAGGCTCGGCAGGATGTTTGACCTTACCTCGGCAAGGAGACCAAGCTTCCTAAGCCTAGTAGGAGTATCAGGCAAAAGAACTTGGCCGGAGCTCATGTGTAAGGCTTGGCCGGACGTTCGACCTTACCTCGGCAGGGAGACCAAGCTTCCTAAGCCTAATAGGATAGTCAGGCGAGGGGACTTGGCCAGAGTTCGAGTGTAAGTATTGGCAAGATGTTTGACCTCACCTCGGCAGGGATACCAAGCTTCATAAGCCGTGTAGGAGTCAGGCGAAGGGACTTGGCCGGGTTTCGAGTGTAAGGTTAGGCAGGACGTTCGGCCTTACCTCGGCAGGGAGAACAAGCTTCCTATCCCTAGTAGGAGTCACGTGAAGGGACTTGGCCCGAGTTTGAGTGTAAGGCTTGGCAGACTGTTCAACCTTACCTCGGCGAGGAGACCAAGCTTCCTAAGCCGAGTAGGAGTCTGGCGAGGGGACTTGGCCGGGGTTCGAGTGTAAGGCTCGGCAGGACGTTTGACCTTACCTCGGCAGGGAGACCAAGCTTCCTAAGCCTAGTAGGAGAGTCAGGCGGAGGGACTTGGCCGGAGCTCATGTGTAAGGCTCGGCCAGACGTTCGACCTTACCTCGGCAGGGAGACCAAGCTTCTTAAGCCGACTAGGAGTCACGCGAAGAACTTGGCCCGAGTTCGAGTGTAAGGCTCGGCAGTACGTTCGACCTTACCTCGGCAGGGAGACCAAGCTTCCTAAGCCTAGTCGGAGAGTCAGGCGAAGGAACTTGGCCGGGGTTCGAGTGTAAGGCTCGGCAGGACCTTCGTCCTTACCTCGGCAGGGAGACCAAGTTTCTTAAGCCTACTAGGAGTCACGCGAAGGGACTTGGCCCAAGTTCGAGTGTAAGGCTCGGCAGAACGTTCGACCTTACCTCGGCAGGGAGACTGAGCTTCCTAAGCCTAATAGGAGAATCAGGCGAGGGGACTTGGACTGAGTTCAAATGCATGGCTCGGGAGGATGTTCGACCTTACCTCGGCAGCGAGACAAAGCTTCCTAAGCCTAGTAGGAGAGTCAGGCGAGGGGAATTGGCCGGAGTTCCAGTGTAAGGCTCGGCAGGACGTTCGGCCTTACCTCGGCAAGGAGACCAAACTTCCTAAGCCTATCAGGAGAGTCAGGCGAAGGAACTTGGCCGGAGCTCATGTGTAAGGCTCGGCAGGACGTTCGACCTTACCTCGGCAGGGAGACCAAGCTTCCTAAGCCGACTAGGAGTCAGGCAAAGGGACTTGGCCGGGGTTCGAGTGTAAGGCTCGGCAGGACGTTCGACCTTACCTCGGCAGGGAGACCAAGCTTCCTAAGCCGACTAGGAGTCAGGCAAAGGGACTTGGCCGGGGTTCGAGTGTAAGGCTCGGCAGGACGTTCGACCTTACCTCGGCAGGGAGACCAAGCTTCCTAAGCCTAATAGGATAGTCAGGCTAGGGGACTTGGCCCGAGTTCGAGTGTAAGTCTTGGCAAGATGTTTGACCTCACCTCGGCAGGGATACCAAGCTTCCTAAGCCTAGTAGGAGTATCAGGCAAAAGAACTTGGCCGGAGCTCAGGTGTAAGGCTCGGCCGGACGTTCGACCTTACCTCAGCACGAAGACCAAGCTTCCTAAGCCGAGTAGGAGTCACGCGAAGGGACTTGGCCCGAGTTCGAGTGTAAGGCTCGGCAGAACGTTCGACCTTACCTCGGCAGGGAGACTGAGCTTCCTAAGGCTAGCAGGAGAGTCAGGCGAGGGGACTTGTCCAGGGTCCGAGTGTAAGGCTCGGCAGGACATACGAACTTACCTCGGCAGGGAGACCAAGCTTCCTAAGCCTAGTAGTCACGCGAAGGGACTTGGCCCGAGTTCGAGTGTAAGGCTCGGCAGGACGTTCGGCCTTACCTCGGCAGGGAGACCAAGCTTCCTAAGCCTAGCAGGAGAGTCAGGCGAAGGGACTTGGCCAGAGTTCGAGTGTAAGGCTCGGCAGGATGTTTGACCTTACCTCGGCAAGGAGACCAAGCTTCCTAAGCCTAGTAGGAGTATCAGGCAAAAGAACTTGGCCGGAGCTCATGTGTAAGGCTTGGCCGGACGTTCGACCTTACCTCGGCAGGGAGACCAAGCTTCCTAAGCCTAATAGGATAGTCAGGCGAGGGGACTTGGCCAGAGTTCGAGTGTAAGTATTGGCAAGATGTTTGACCTCACCTCGGCAGGGATACCAAGCTTCATAAGCCGTGTAGGAGTCAGGCGAAGGGACTTGGCCGGGTTTCGAGTGTAAGGTTAGGCAGGACGTTCGGCCTTACCTCGGCAGGGAGAACAAGCTTCCTATCCCTAGTAGGAGTCACGTGAAGGGACTTGGCCCGAGTTTGAGTGTAAGGCTCGGCAGACTGTTCAACCTTACCTCGGCGAGGAGACCAAGCTTCCTAAGCCGAGTAGGAGTCAGGCGAGGGGACTTGGCCGGGGTTCGAGTGTAAGGCTCGGCAGGACGTTTGACCTTACCTCGGCAGGGAGACCAAGCTTCCTAAGCCTAGTAGGAGAGTCAGGCGGAGGGACTTGGCCGGAGCTCATGTGTAAGGCTCGGCCAGACGTTCGACCTTACCTCGGCAGGGAGCCCAAGCTTCTTAAGCCTACTAGGAGTCACGCGAAGAACTTGGCCCGAGTTCGAGTGTAAGGCTCGGCAGTACGTTCGACCTTACCTCGGCAGGGAGACCAAGCTTCCTAAGCCTAGTAGGAGAGTCAGGCGAGGGGACTTGGTAGGAGTTCGAATGTAAGGCTCGGCAAAATGTTCGACCTTACCTCGGCAGGGAGACAAAGCTTCCTAAGCCTAGTCGGAGAGTCAGGCGAAGGAACTTGGCCGGGGTTCGAGTGTAAGGCTCGGCAGGACCTTCGTCCTTACCTCGGCAGGGAGACCAAGTTTCTTAAGCCTAGTAGGAGAGTCAGGCGAAGGAACTTGGCCGGGGTTCGAGTGTCAGGCTCGGCAGGACGTTCGACCTTACCTCGGCAGGGAGACCAAGCTTCCTAAGCCTAGTAGGAGAGTGAGGCAAAAGGACTGGCCAGGAGCACATGTGTAAGGCTCGGCCGGACGTTCGACCTTACCTCGGCAGGGAGACCAAGCCTCTTAAGCCTACTAGGAGTCACGCGAAGGGACTTGGCCCAAGTTCGAGTGTAAGGCTCGGCAGAACGTTCGACCTTACCTCGGCAGGGAGACTGAGCTTCCTAAGCCTAATAGGAGAATCAGGCGAGGGGACTTGGACTGAGTTCAAATGCATGGCTCGGGAGGATGTTCGACCTTACCTCGGCAGCGAGACAAAGCTTCCTAAGCCTAGTAGGAGAGTCAGGCGAGGGGAATTGGCCGGAGTTCCAGTGTAAGGCTCGGCAGGACGTTCGGCCTTACCTCGGCAAGGAGACCAAACTTCCTAAGCCTATCAGGAGAGTCAGGCGAAGGAACTTGGCCGGAGCTCATGTGTAAGGCTCGGCAGGACGTTCGACCTTACCTCGGCAGGGAGACCAAGCTTCCTAAGCCGACTAGGAGTCAGGCAAAGGGACTTGGCCGGGGTTCGAGTGTAAGGCTCGGCAGGACGTTCGACCTTACCTCGGCAGGGAGACCAAGCTTCCTAAGCCGACTAGGAGTCAGGCAAAGGGACTTGGCCGGGGTTCGAGTGTAAGGCTCGGCAGGACGTTCGACCTTACCTCGGCAGGGAGACCAAGCTTCCTAAGCCTAATAGGATAGTCAGGCTAGGGGACTTGGCCCGAGTTCGAGTGTAAGTCTTGGCAAGATGTTTGACCTCACCTCGGCAGGGATACCAAGCTTCCTAAGCCTAGTAGGAGTATCAGGCAAAAGAACTTGGCCGGAGCTCATGTGTAAGGCTCGGCCGGACGTTCGACCTTACCTCAGCACGGAGACCAAGCTTCCTAAGCCGAGTAGGAGTCACGCGAAGGGACTTGGCCCGAGTTCGAGTGTAAGGCTCGGCAGAACGTTCGACCTTACCTCGGCAGGGAGACTGAGCTTCCTAAGGCTAGCAGGAGAGTCAGGCGAGGGGACTTGTCCAGGGTCCGAGTGTAAGGCTCGGCAGGACATACGAACTTACCTCGGCAGGGAGACCAAGCTTCCTAAGCCTAGTAGTCACGCGAAGGGACTTGGCCCGAGTTCGAGTGTAAGGCTCGGCAGGACGTTCGGCCTTACCTCGGCAGGGAGACCAAGCTTCCTAAGCCTAGCAGGAGAGTCAGGCGAAGGGACTTGGCCAGAGTTCGAGTGTAAGGCTCGGCAGGATGTTTGACCTTACCTCGGCAAGGAGACCAAGCTTCCTAAGCCTAGTAGGAGTATCAGGCAAAAGAACTTGGCCGGAGCTCATGTGTAAGGCTTGGCCGGACGTTCGACCTTACCTCGGCAGGGAGACCAAGCTTCCTAAGCCTAATAGGATAGTCAGGCGAGGGGACTTGGCCAGAGTTCGAGTGTAAGTATTGGCAAGATGTTTGACCTCACCTCGGCAGGGATACCAAGCTTCCTAAGCCGTGTAGGAGTCAGGCGAGGGGAATTGGCCGGAGTTCCAGTGTAAGGCTCGGCAGGACGTTCGGCCTTACCTCGGCAAGGAGACCAAACTTCCTAAGCCTATCAGGAGAGTCAGGCGAAGGAACTTGGCCGGAGCTCATGTGTAAGGCTCGGCAGGACGTTCGACCTTACCTCGGCAGGGAGACCAAGCTTCCTAAGCCGACTAGGAGTCAGGCAAAGGGACTTGGCCGGGGTTCGAGTGTAAGGCTCGGCAGGACGTTCGACCTTACCTCGGCAGGGAGACCAAGCTTCCTAAGCCTAGTAGGAGAGTCAGGCGAGCGACTTGGCCGGGGTTCGAGTGTAAGGCTCGGCAGGATGTTCGGCCTTACCTCGGCAGGGAGACCAAGCTTCCTAAGCCTAATAGGAGTATCAGGCAAAAGAACTTGGCCGGAGCTCATGTGGAAGGCTCGGCCGGACGTTCGACCTTACCTCGGCAGGGAGACCAAGCTTCCTAAGCCTAGTAGTAGTCACGCGAAGGGACTTGGCCCGAGTTCGAGCGTAAGGCTCGGCAGAACATTCGACCTTACCTCGGCAGGGAGACCAAGCTTCCTAAGCCTAATAGGATAGTCAGGCTAGGGGACTTGGCCAGAGTTCGAGTGTAAGTCTTGGCAAGATGTTTGACCTCACCTTGGCAGGGATACCAAGCTTCCTAAGCCTAGTAGGAGTATCAGGCAAAAGAACTTGGCCGGAGCTCATGTGTAAGGCTCGGCCGGACGTTCGACCTTACCTCAGCACGGAGACCAAGCTTCCTAAGCCGAGTAGGAGTCACGCGATGGGACTTGGCCCGAGTTCGACTGTAAGGCTTGGCAGAACGTTCGACCTTACCTCGGCAGGGAGACTGAGCTTCCTAAGCCTCGCAGGAGAGTCAGGCGAGGGGACTTGTCCAGGGTCCGAGTGTAAGGCTCGGCAGGACATACGAACTTACCTCGGCAGGGAGACCAAGCTTCCTAAGCCTAGTAAAAGTCAGGCGCAGGGACTTGGAAAAAGCTCGAGTTTAAGTCTCGGCAGGATGTTCGACCTAACCTCGGCAGGGAGACCAAGGTTCCTAAGCCTTGTAGGAGTCAGGCGAAGGGAATTGGCCAGAGTTCGAGCGTAAGGCTCGGCAGGACGTTCGACCCTACCTTGGCAGGTAGACAAAGCTTCCTAAGCCTAGTAGGAGCCAGGCGAGAAGACTGGGCCAGAAATCGAGTGTAAGGCTCGGCAGGACGTTCGACTTTACCACGGCAAGTAGACCAAGCTTCCTAAGCCTAGTAGGAGTGAGGCGACAGGACTTGGCCAGAATTAGAGCGTAAGGCTCGGCAGGACGTTCGACCTTACCTCGGCAGGGAGACCAAGCTTCCTAAGCCTAGTAGGAGTCAGGCAGAGGGACTTGGCCGGAGTCCGAGTGCAAGGCTCGGCAGGACATTCGACCTAACCTCGGCAGGGAGACCAAGCTTCCTAAGCCTAGTAGTTGTCAGGTGAAGGGACTTGGCCAGAATTCGACTTTAAGGCCTGGCAGCACGTTCGACCTTACCTTGGCAGGGAGACAAAGTTTCCTACGCCTCGTAGAATTCAGGCGAGGGGACTTGGCCAGAGTTTGAGCAAAAGGCTCGGCAGGACGTTCCACCTTACCTCGGCAGGGAGACAAAGCTTCCTAAGCCTAGTAGGAGCCAGGCGAGAAGACTGGGCCAGAAATTGAGTATAAGGCTCGGCAGGACGTTCGACTTTACCACGGCAGGGAGACCAAGCTTCCTAAGCCTAATAGTAGTCAGGCGAAGGGACTTGGCCAGATTTCGAGCGTAAGGCCTGGCAGGACGTTCGACCTTACCTTGGCAGGGAGACAAAGCTTCCTAAGCCTCGTAGAAGTCAGCGAGGGGACTTAGCCAGAGTTTGAGCAAAAGGCTCGGCAGGACGTTCGACCTTACCTCTGAAGGGTGACCAAGCTTCCTAAGCGTAGTAAAAGTCAGGCGAAGGGACTTGGAAAAAATTCGAGTTTAGGGCTCGGCAGGATGTTCGAACTTACCTCGGCAGGGAGACAAAGCTTCCTAAGCCTCGGAGGAGCCAGGCGAGAAGACTGGGCCAGAAATCGAGTGTAAGGCTTGGCAGGACGTTCGACCTTACCTCACCAGGGAGACCAAGGTTTCTAAGCCTAGGAGGCGTCAGGCGAAGGGACTTGGCCCGAATTCGAGTGTAAGTCTCGGTAGGACGTTCGACCTTTTCTCGGCTGTGAGAACAAGCTTCATAAGCCTAGAAGGAGTCCGGCGAAGGGACTTGGCCCGAATTCGAGTGTAAGGCTCGGCAGGACGTTCGACCTCTCCTCGGCAGGGAGACCAAACTTCCTAAGCCTACTAGGAGTAAGGCCAGGGGACTTGGCCATAGTTCGACCGTAAGACTCGGTAGGGCATTCGACCCTACCTCGGCAGGGAGACAAAGGTTCCTAAGCCTTGTAGGAGTCAGGCGAAGGGAATTGGCCAGAGTTCGAGCGTAAGGCTCGGCAGGACGTTCGACCCTACCTCGGCAGGTAGACAAAGCTTCCTAAGCCTAGTAGGAGCCAGGCGAGAAGACTGGGCCAGAAATCGAATGTAAGGCTCGGCAGGACGTTCGACCCTACTTCGACAGGGGGACCAAGCTTCCTAAGCCTCATAAGAGTCAGGCGAGGGGACTTGGCCCGAGTTCGAGTGTAAGGCTCGGCAGTACGTTCGAACTTACCTCCGCTGGGAACCAAGCTTCCTAATCCGAGTAGGAGTCAGGTGAAAGGACTTGGCCGGAGCTCGAGTGTAAGGCTCGGCAGGACGTTCGACCTTACCTCACCAGGGAGACCAAGCTTTCTAAGCCTAGTAGGCGTCAAGCGAAGGGACTTGGCTCGAATTCGAGTGTAAGTCTCGGCAGGACGTTCGACCTCTCCTCGGCAGGGAGACCAAACTTCCTAAGCCTACTAGGAGTAAGGCGAGGGGACTTGGCCATAGTTCGACCGTAAGACTCGGTAGGGCATTCGACCCTACCTCGGCAGGGAGACAAAGGTTCCTAAGCCTAGTAGGAGCCAGGCGAGAAGACTGGGCCGGAAACCGAGTGTAAGGCTCGGCAGGACGCTCGACTTTACCACGGCAGGTAGACAAATCTTCCTAAGCCTAGTAGGAGCCAGGCGAGAGGACTGGGCCAGAAATCGAGTGTAAGGCTCGGCAGGACGTTCGACTTTACCACGGCAGGTAGACCAAGCTTCCTAAGCCTAGTAGGAGTCAGGCGACAGGACTTGGCCAGAATTCGAGTGTAAGGCTCGGCAGGACGTTCGACCCTACCTCGGCAGGGAGACCAAGGTTCCTAAGCCTTGTAGGAGTCAGGCGAAGGGTCTTGTCCGGAGTCCGAGTGTAAGGCTCGGCAGGACGTTCGACCTAACCTCGGCAGGGAGACCAAGATTCCTAAGCCTAGTAGGAGAGTCAGGCAAGTGGACTTGGCCGGAGTCCGAGTGCAAGGCTCGGCAGTACGTTCGACCTAACCTCGGCAGGTAGACCAAGCTTCCTAAGCCTAGTAGGAGTCAGGCGACAGGACTTGGCCAGAATTCGAGAGTAAGGCTCGGCAGGACGTTCGACCCTACTTCGGCAGGAGACCAAGCTTCCTAAGCCTCATAGGAGTCAGGCGAGGGGACTTGGCCCAAGTTCGAGTGTAAGGCTCGGCAGTACGTTCGAACTTACCTCCGCTGGGAACCAAGCTTCCTAATCCTAGTAGGAGTCAGGTGAAGGGACTTGGCCGGAGCTCGAGTGTAAGGCTCGGCAGGATGTTCGACCTTACCTCAGCAGGGAGACCAAGCTTCCTAAGCCTAGTATAAGTAAGGCGAAGTTACTTGGCAAGAGTTCGAGTGTAAGGCTCGGCAGGACGTTCGACCTTACCTCACCAGGGAGACCAAGCTTTCTTAGCCTAGTAGGCGTCAGGCGAAGGGACTTGGCCCGAATTCGAGTGTAAGTCTCAGTAGGATGTTCGACCTTTCCTCGGCTGTGAGAACAAGCTTCATAAGCCTACTAGGAGTCAGGCGAGGGGACTTGGCCATAGTTCGAGCATAAGACTCGGTAGGGCTTTCGACCTTTCCTCGGAAGCAAGACAAAGCTTCCTAAGCCTCGTAGGAGTCAGGCGAGTGGACTTGGCCCGAGTTCGAGTGTGAGGCTCGGCAGGACGTTCGACCTCACCTCGACAGGGAGACCAAGCTTCCTAAGCCTAGTAAAAGTCAGGCGCAGGGACTTGGAAAAAGCTTGAGTTTAAGTCTCGGCAGAACGTTCGACCTAACCTCGGCAGGGAGACCAAGCTTCCTAAGCCTTTTAGGAGACAAGCAAAGGGAATTGGCCAGAGTTCGAGCGTAAGGCTCGGCAGGACGTTCGACCCTACCTCGGCAGGTAGACAAAGCTTCCTAAGCCTAGTAGGAGCCAGGCGACAGGACTTGGCCAGAATTCGAGTGTAAGGCTCGGCAGGACGTTCGACCCTACTTCGACAGGGAAACCAAGCTTCCTAAGCCGCATAAGAGTCAGGCGAGGGGACTTGGCCCGAGTTCAAGTGTAAGGCTCGGCAGTACGTTCGAACTTACCTCCGCTGGGAACCAAGCTTCTTAATCCTAGTAGGAGTCAGGTGAAAAGACTTGGCCGGAGCTCGAGTGTAAGGCTCGGCAGGACGTTCGACCTTACCTCACCAGGGAGACCAAGCTTTCTAAGCCTAGTAGGCGTCAAGCGAAGGGACTTGGCTCGAATTCGAGTGTAAGGCTCGGCAGGACGTTCGACCTCTCCTCGGCAGGGAGACCAAACTTCCTAAGCCTACTAGGAGTAAGGCGAGGGGACTTGGCCCGAGTTCGACCGTAAGACTCGGTAGGGCATTCGACCCTACCTCGGCAGGGAGACAAAGCTTCCTAAGCCTAGGAGGAGCCAGGCGAGAAGACTGGGCCAGAAATCGAGTGTAAGGCTCGGCAGGACGCTCGACTTTACCACGGCAGGTAGACAAAGCTTCCTAAGCCTAGTAGGAGCCAGGCGAGAGGACTGGGCCAGAAATCGAGTGTAAGGCTCGGCAGGACGTTCGACTTTACCACGGCAGGTAGACCAAGCTTCCTAAGCCTAGTAGGAGTCAGGCGATAGGACTTGGCCAGAATTCGAGTGTAAGGCTCGGCAGGACGTTCGACCCTACCTCGGCAGGGAGACCAAGGTTCCTAAGCCTTGTAGGAGTCAGGCGAAGGGTCTTGTCCGGAGTCCGAGTGTAAGGCTCGGCAGGACGTTCGACCCTACCTCGGCAGGGAGACAAAGCTTCCTAAGCCTCGTAGGAGCCAGGCGAGAAGACTGGGCCAGAAATCGAGTGTAAGGCTCGGCAGGACGTTCGACTTTACCACGGCAGGTAGACCAAGCTTCCTAAGCCTACTAGGAGTCAGGCGAGGGGACTTGGCCATAGTTCGAGCGTAAGACTCAGTAGGGCATTCGACCTTACCTCGACAGGGAGAACAAGCTTCCTAAGCCTAGTAAATGTCAGGCGCAGGGCTTTGGAAAAAGCTCGAGTTTAAGTCTTGGCAGGACGTTCGAACTTACCTCGGCAGGGAGACCAAGCTTCCTAAGCCATTTAAGAGTCAAGCAAAGGGAATTGGCCATAGTTCGAGTGTAAGGCTCGACAGGACGTTTGACTTTACCACGGCAGGTAGACCAAGCTTCCTAAGCCTAATAGGAGTCAGGCGACAGGACTTGGCCAGAATTCGAGTGTAAGGCCTGGCAGGACGTTCGACCTAACCTCGGCAGGGAGACAAAGCTTCCTAAGCCTAGTAGGAGCCAGGCGAGAAGACTGGGCCAGAAATCGAGTGTAAGGCTTGGCAGGACGTTCGACCTTACCTCACCAGGGAAACCAAGCTTTCTAAGCCTAGTAGGCGTCAGGCGAAGGGACTTGGCTCGAATTCGAGTGTAAGTCTCAGTAGGACGTTCGACCTTTCCTCGGCTGTGAGAACAAGCTTCATAAGCCTACTGGGAGTCAGGCGATGGGATTTGGCCATAGTTCGAGCGTAAGACTCGGTAGGGCGTTCGACCTTACCTCGGAAGCAAGACAAAGCTTCCTAAGCCTCGTAGGAGTCAGGCGAGGGGACTTGGCCAGAGTTTGAGCAAAAGGCTCGGCAGGACGTTCGACCTTACCTCGGCAGGGAGACCAAGCTTCCTAAGCCTAGTAAAAGTCAGGCGCAGGGACTTGGAAAAAGCTCGAGTTTAAGTCTCGGCAGGACGTTCGACCTAACCTCGGCAGGGAGACCAAGGTTCCTAAGCCTTGTAGGAGTCAGGCGAAGGGAATTGGCCAGAGTTCGAGCGTAAGGCTCGGCAGGACGTTCGACCTTACCTCGGCAGGTAGACAAAGCTTCCTAAGCCTAGTAGGAGCCAGGCGAGAAGACTGGGCCAGAAATCGAATGTAAGGCTCGGCAGGACGTTCGACTTTACCACGGCAAGTAGACCAAGCTTCCTAAGCCTAGTAGGAGTGAGGCGACAGGACTTGGCCAGAATTAGAGCGTAAGGCTCGGCAGGACGTTCGACCCTACCTCGGCAGGGAGACCAAGGTTCCTAAGCCTTGTAGGAGTCAGGCGAAGGGTCTTGTCCGGAGTCCGAGTGCAAGGCTCAGCAGGACGTTCGACCTAACCTCGGCAGGGAGACCGAGATTCCTAAGCCTAGTAGTTGTCAGGCGAAGGGACTTGGCCAGAATTCGAGCGTAAGGCCTGGCAGGACGTTCGACCTTACCTCGGCAGGGAGACCAAGCTTCCTAAGCCTAGTAGGAGTCAGGTGAAGGGACTTGGCCGGAGTCCGAGTGCAAGGCTCGGCAGGACGTTCGACCTAACCTCGGCAGGGAGACCAAGCTTCCTAAGCCTAGTAGTTGCCAAGTGAAGGGACTTGGCCAGAATTCGACTTTAAGGCCTGGCAGGACGTTCGACCTTACCTCGGCAGGGAGACAAAGTTTCCTAAGCCTCGTAGAATTCAGGCGAGGGGACTTGGCCAGAGTTTGAGCAAAAGGCTCGGCAGGACATTCGACCTTACCTCGGCAGGGACACCAAGCTTCCTAAGCCTAGTAGTAGTCAAGCGAAGGGACTTGGCCGGAATTCGAGCGTAAGGCCTGGCAGGACGTTCGACCCTTCCTCGGCAGAGAGACCAAGCTTCCTAAGCCTAGTAGGAGTCTGTCGAGAGGACTTGGCCGGAGTTCGAGTGTAAGGCTCGGCAGGGCATTCGACCCTACCTCGGCAGGGAGACAAAGCTTCCTAAGCCTAGTAGGAGCCAGGCGAGAAGACTGGGCCAGAAATCGAGTGTAAGGCTCGGCAGGACGCTCGACTTTACCACGGCAGGTAGACAAAGCTTCCTAAGCCTAGTAGGAGCCAGGCGAGAGGACTGGGCCAGAAATCGAGTGTAAGGCTCGGCAGGACATTCGACTTTACCACGGCAGGTAGACCAAGCTTCCTAAGCCTAGTAGGAGTCAGGCGACAGGACTTGGCCAGAATTCGAGTGTAAGGCTCGGCAGGATGTTCGACCCTACCTCGGCAGGGAGACCAAGGTTCCTAAGCCTTGTAGGAGTCAGGCGAAGGGTCTTGTCCGGAGTCCGAGTGTAAGGCTCGGCAGGACATTCGACCTTACCTCGAAATGGAGACCAAGCTTCCTAAGCCTACTAGGAGTCAGGCGAGGGGACCTGGTCATAGTTCGAGCGTAAGACTCAGTAGGGCATTCGACCTTACCTCGACAGGGAGAACAAGCTTCCTAAGCCTGGTAAATGTCAGGCGCAGGGCCTTGGAAAAAGCTCGAGTTTAAGTCTTGGCAGGACGTTCGAACTTACCTCGGCAGGGAGACCAAGCTTCCAAAGCCATTTAAGAGTCAAGCAAAGGCAATTGGCCATAGTTCGCGTGTAAGGCTCGGCAGGACGTTTGACTTTACCACGGCAGGTCGACCAGGCTTCCTAAGCCTAATAGGAGTCAGGCGACAGGACTTGGCCAGAATTCGAGTGTAAGGCCTGGCATGACGTTCAACCTTACCTCGGCAGGGAGACCAAGCTTCCTAAGCCTAGTAGGAGTCAGGCGAAGGGAATTGGCCGGAGTCCGAGTGCAAGGCTCGGCAGGACGTTCGACCTAACCTTGGCAGGGAGACCAAGCTTCCTATGCGGAGAAGGAGTCAGGCGAAGGGACTTGCCCGGGGTTCGAGTGTAAGTCTCGGCAGGAAGTTTGACCTTACCTCCGCTGGGAACCAAGCTTCCTAATCCTAGTAGGAGTCAGGTGAAGGAACTTGGCCGGAGCTCGAGTGTAAGGCTCGGCAGGATGCTCGACCTTACCTCAGCAGGGAGACCAAGCTTCCTAAGCCTAGTATAAGTAAGGCGAAGGTACTTGGCAAGAGTTCGAGTGTAAGGCTCGGCAGGATGCTCGACCTTTCCTCGGCAGGGAGACCAAGCTTCCTTAGTGTAGTAGGAATCAGGCGAAGGGACATGGCAGGAGTTCAAATGTATGACTCCTCTGCACGTTTGACCTAACCTCGGCAGCGAGACCAAGCTTCCTAAGCCTCGTAGAAGTCCGGCGAGGGGATTTGGCCAGAGTTTGAGCTCAAGGCTCGGCAGGACGTTCGACCTTACCTCGGCAGGGAGACCAAGTTTCCTAAGCGTTGTAAAAGTCAGGCGAAGGGACTTGGAGAAAAATGGAGTTTAAGCCTCGGCAGGATGTTCGAACTTACCTCGGCAGGGAGACCAAGCTTCCTAAGCCTTTTAAGAGTCAAGTAAAGGGAATTGGCCAGAGTTCGAGCGTAAGGCTCGGCAGGACGTTCAACATTATCTCAGCAGGGAGACCAAGATTCCTAAGCCTAGCAGGAGTCAGGCGAAGGGACTTGGCCGGAGTCCAAATGCAAGGCTCGGCAGGACCTTCGACATAACCTCGGAAGGGAGACCAAGCTTCCTAAGCCTAGTAGTAGTCAGGCGAAGGGACTTGTCCAGAATTCGAGCGTAAGGCCTGGCAGGACGTTCGACCTTACCTCGGCAGGGAGAACAATCTTCCTAAGCCTTTTAGGATTCAAGCGAGGAGACTTGGCCAGAGTTTGAGCGTAAGGTTCGGCAGGACGTTCAACCCTACCTCGGCAGAGAGACAAAGCTTCCTAAGCCTAGTAGAAGACAGTGGAGAGGACTTGGCCGGAGTTCGAGTGTAAGGCTCGGCAGGACGTTCGACCTTACCTCTGCAGGGAGACCAAGCTTCCTAAGCCTTTTAGTTATCAAGCGAGGGGACTTGGCCAGAGTTCGGGCGTAAGGCTCGGCAGGACGTTCGACCCTTCCTCGGCACAGAGGCCAAGCTTCCTAAGCCTAGTAGGAGACAGTCGAGAGGACTTGGCCGGAGTTCGAGTGTAAGGCTCGGCAGGAAGTTCGACCCTATTTCGGCAGGGAGACCAAGCTTCCTAAGCCTCAAAGGAGTCAGGCGAGGGGACTTGGCCCGAGTTTGAGTGTAAGGCTCAGCAGGACGTTCGAACTTTCCTCCGCTGGGAACCAAGCTTCCTAATCCTAGTAGGAGTCAGGCGAAGGGACTTGGAAAAAATTTGAGTTTAAGGCTCGGCAGGATGTTCGAACTTACCTCGGCAGGGAGACCAAGCTTCCTAAGCCTTTTAGGAGTCAAGCTAAGGGAATTGGCCAGAGTTCGAGCGTAAGACTCGGTAGGGCGTTCGACCTTACCTCGGAAGCAAGACAAAGCTTCCTAAGCCTCGTAGGAGTCAGGCGAGTGGACTTGGCCCGAGTTCGAGTGTAAGGCTGGGCAAGACGTTTGATCTTACCTCGACAGGGAGACCAAGCTTCCTAAGCCTAGTAAAAGTCAGGCACAGGGACTTTGAAAAAGCTCAAATTTAAGTCTCGGCAGGACGTTCGACCTAACATCGGCAGGGAGACCAAGCTTCCTAAGCCTAGTAGGAGTCAGGCGAAGGGACTTGGCCGGAGTCCGAGTGCAAGGCTCGGCAGGACGTTCGACCTAACCTCGGCAGGGAGACCGAGATTCCTAAGCCTAGTAGTTGTCAGGCGAAGGGACTTGGCCAGAATTCGAGCGTAAGGCCTGGCAGGACGTTCGACCTTACCTCGGCAGGGAGACCAAGCTTCCTAAGCCTAGTAGGAGTCAGGCGAGGGGACTTGGCCGGAGTCCGAGTGCAAGGCTCGGCAGGACGTTCGACCTAACCTCGGCAGGGAGACAAAGCTTCCTAAGCCTCGCAGAAGTCAGGCGAGGGGACTTGGCCAGAGTTTGAGCTAAAGTCTCGGCAGGACGTTCGACCTTACCTCGGCAGGGAGACCAAGCTTCCTAAGCCTTTTAGGTATCAAGCGAGGGGACTTGGCCAGAGTTCGAGCGTAAGGCTCGGCAGGACGTTCGACCCTTCCTCGGCAGAGAGACCAGGCTTCCTAAGCCTAGTAGGAGTCAGTCGAGAGGACTTGGCCGGAGTTCGAGTGTAAGGCTCGGCAGGGCATTCGACCCTACCTCGGCAGGGAGACAAAGCTTCCTAAGCCTAGTAGGAGCCAGGCGAGAAGACTGGGCCAGAAATCGAGTGTAAGGCTCGGCAGGACGCTCGACTTTACCACGGCAGGTAGACAAAGCTTCCTAAGCCTAGTAGGAGTCAGGCGACAGGACTTTGCCAGAATTCGAGTGTAAGGCTCGGCAGGACGTTCGACCCTACCTCGGCAGGGAGACCAAGGTTCCTAAGCCTTGTAGGAGTCAGGCGAAGCGTCTTGTCCGGAGTCCGAGTGTAAGGCTCGGCAGGACGTTCGACCTAACCTCGGCAGGGAGACCAAGCTTCCTAAGCCTAGAGTTCAGGCGAAGGGACTTGGCCAGAATTCAAGCGTAAGGCCTGGCAGGACGTTCGACCTCTCCTCGGCAGGGAGACCAAACTTCCTAAGCCTACTAGGAGTAAGGCGTGGGGACTTGGCCGTAGTTTGAGCGTAAGACTCGGTAGGGCATTCGACCTTACCTCGGAATCAAGACAAAGCTTCCTAAGCCTCGTAGGAATCAGGCAAGTGGACTTGGCCCGAGTTCGAGTGTAAGGCTCGGCAGGACATTCGACCTTACCTCGAAATGGAGACCAAGCTTCCTAAGACTTTTCGGAGTCAAGCAAAGGGAATTGGCCATAGTTCGAGTGTAAGTCTCGGCAGGACATTTGACCCTACCTCGGCAGGGAGACAAAGCTTCCTAAGCCTCGTAGGAGCAAGGCGAGAAGACTGGGCCAGAAATCGAGTGTAAGGCTCGGCAGGACGTTCGACTTTACCACGGCAGGTAGACCAAGCTTCCTAAGCCTACTAGGAGTCAGGCGAGGGGACTTGGTCATAGTTCGAGCGTAAGACTCAGTAGGGCATTCGACCTTACCTCGACAGGGAGAACAAGCTTCCTAAGCCTGGTAAATGTCAGGCGCAGGGCCTTGGAAAAAGCTCGAGTTTAAGTCTTGGCAGGACGTTCGAACTTACCTCGGCAGGGAGACCAAGCTTCCTAAGCCATTTAAGAGTCAAGCAAAGGCAATTGGCCATAGTTCGCGTGTAAGGCTCGGCAGGACGTTTGACTTTACCACGGCAGGGAGACCAAGCTTCCTAAGCCTAATAGGAGTATCAGGCAAAAGAACTTGGCCGGAGCTCATGTGGAAGGCTCGGCCGGACGTTCGACCTTACCTCGGCAGGGAGACCAAGCTTCCTAAGCCTAGTAGTAGTCACGCGAAGGGACTTGGCCCGAGTTCGAGCGTAAGGCTTGGCAGAACATTCGACCTTACCTCGGCAGGGAGACCAAGCTTCCTAAGCCTAATAGGATAGCCAGGGTAGGGGACTTGGCCAGAGTTCGAGTGTAAGTCTTGGCAAGATATTTGACCTCACCTTGGCAGGGATACCAAGCTTCCTAAGCCTAGTAGGAGTATCAGGCAAAAGAACTTGGCCGGAGCTCATGTGTAAGGCTCGGCCGGACGTTCGACCTTACCTCAGCACGGAGACCAAGCTTCCTAAGCCGAGTAGGAGTCACGCGAAGGGACTTGGCCCGAGTTCGAGTGTAAGGCTTGGCAGAACGTTCAACCTTACCTCGGCAGGGAGACTGAGCTTCCTAAGCCTCGCAGGAGAGTCAGGCGAGGGGACTTGTCCAGGGTCCGAGTGTAAGGCTCGGCAGGACATACGAACTTACCTCGGCAGGGAGACCAAGCTTCCTAAGCCTAGTAGTCACGCGAAGGGACTTGGCCCGAGTTCGAGTGTAAGGCTCAGCAGGACGTTCGGCCTTACCTCGGCAGGGAGACCAAGCTTCCTAAGCCTAGTAGGAGAGTCAGGCGAAGGGACTTGGCCAGAGTTCGAGTGTAAGGCTCGGCAGGACGTTTGACCTTACCTCGGCAGGGAGGCCAAGCTTCCTAAGCCTAGTAGGAGTATCAGGCAAAAGAACTTGGCCGGAGCTCATGTGTAAGGCTTGGCCGGACGTTCGACCTTACCTCGGCAGGGAGACCAAGCTTCCTAAGCCTAATAGGATAGTCAGGCGAGGGGACTTGGCCAGAGTTCGAGTGTAAGTATTGGCAAGATGTTTGACCTCAGCTCGGCAGGGATACCAAGCTTCCTAAGCCGTGTAGGAGTCAGGCGAAGGGACTTGGCCGGGTTTCGAGTGTAAGGCTCGGCAGGACGTTCGGCCTTACCTCGGCAGGGAGACCAAGCTTCCTAAGCCTAGCAGGAGAGTCAGGCGAAGGAACTTGGCCGGGGTTCGAGTGTAAGGCTCGGCAGGACGTTCGACCTTACCTCGGCAGGGAGACCAAGCTTCCTAAGCCTAGTGGGAGAGTCAGGCAAGTGGACTTGGCCGGAGCTCATGTGTAAGGCTCGGCAGGACGTTCGACCTTACCTCGGCAGGGAGACCAAGCTTCCTATGCCGAGAAGGAGTCAGGCGAAGGGACTTGCCCGGGGTTCGAGTGTAAGTCTCGGCAGGAAGTTTGACCTTACCTCGGCAGGGAGACCATGCTTCCTAAGCCTAGTAGGAGAGTCAGGCAAGTGGACTTGGCCGGAGCTCATGTGTAAAGCTCGGCAGGACGTTCGACCTTACCTCGGCAGGGAGACCAAGCTTCCTAAGCCGACTAGGAGTCAGGCAAAGGGACTTGGCCGGGGTTCGAGTGTAAGGCTCGGCAGGACGTTCGACCTTACCTCGGCAGGGAGACCAAGCTTCCTAAGCCTAGTAGGAGAGTCAGGCGAGCGACTTGGCCGGGGTTCGAGTGTAAGGCTCGGCAGGATGTTTGACCTTACCTCGGCAAGGAGACCAAGCTTCCTAAGCCTAGTAGGAGTATCAGGCAAAAGAACTTGGCCGGAGCTCATGTGTAAGGCTTGGCCGGACGTTCGACCTTACCTCGGCAGGGAGACCAAGCTTCCTAAGCCTAATAGGATAGTCAGGCGAGGGGACTTGGCCAGAGTTCGAGTGTAAGTATTGGCAAGATGTTTGACCTCACCTCGGCAGGGATACCAAGCTTCCTAAGCCGTGTAGGAGTCAGGCGAAGGGACTTGGCCGGGTTTCGAGTGTAAGGTTAGGCAGGACGTTCGGCCTTACCTCGGCAGGGAGAACAAGCTTCCTATCCCTAGTAGGAGTCACGTGAAGGGACTTGGCCCGAGTTTGAGTGTAAGGCTCGGCAGACTGTTCAACCTTACCTCGGCGAGGAGACCAAGCTTCCTAAGCCGAGTAGGAGTCAGGCGAGGGGACTTGGCCGGGGTTCGAGTGTAAGGCTCGGCAGGACGTTTGACCTTACCTCGGCAGGGAGACCAAGCTTCCTAAGCCTAGTAGGAGAGTCAGGCGAAGGGACTTGGCCGGAGCTCATGTGAAAGGCCCGGCCAGACGTTCGACCTTACCTCGGCAGGGAGACCAAGCTTCTTAAGCCTACTAGGAGTCACGCGAAGAACTTGGCCCGAGTTCGAGTGTAAGGCTCGGCAGTACGTTCGACCTTACCTCGGCAGGGAGACCAAGCTTCCTAAGCCTAGTAGGAGAGTCAGGCGAGGGGACTTGGTAGGAGTTCGAATGTAAGGCTCGGCAAAATGTTCGACCTTACCTCGGCAGGGAGACAAAGCTTCCTAAGCCTAGTCGGAGAGTCAGGCGAAGGAACTTGGCCGGGGTTCGAGTGTAAGGCTCGGCAGGACCTTCGTCCTTACCTCGGCAGGGAGACCAAGTTTCTTAAGCCTAGTATGAGAGTCAGGCGAAGGAACTTGGCCGAGGTTCGAGTGTCAGGCTCGGCAGGATGTTCGGCCTTACCTCGGCAGGGAGACCAAGCTTCCTAAGCCTAATAGGAGTATCAGGCAAAAGAACTTGGCCGGAGCTCATGTGGAAGGCTCGGCCGGACGTTCGACCTTACCTCAGCAGGGAGACCAAGCTTCCTAAGCCTAGTAGAAGAGTCAGGCAAAGGGACATGGCCGGAGTTCCAGAGTAAGGCTCGGCAGGACGTTCGGCCTTACCTCGGCAGGGAGACCAAGCTTCCTAAGCCTAGTAGAAGAGTCAGGCAAAGGGACATGGCCGGAGTTCCAGAGTAAGGCTCGGCAGGACGTTTGACCTTACCTCGGCAGGGAGACCAAGCTTCCTAAGCCTAGTAGGAGAGTCAGGCAAGGGGACTTGGCCGGAGCTCATGTGTAAGGCTCGGCAGAACGTTCGACCTTACCTCGGCAGGGAGACCAAGCTTCCTAAACCGAGTAGGACTCAGGCGAAGGGACTTGCCTGGGTTCGAGTGTAAGGCTCGGCAGAACGTTCGACCTTACCTCGGCAGGGAGACTGAGCTTCCTAAGCCTAGCAGGAGAGTCAGGCGAGGGGACTTGTCCAGGGTACGAGTGTAAGGCTCGGCAGGACATACGAACTTACCTCGGCAGGGAGACCAAGCTTCCTAAGCCTAGTAGGAGAGTCAGGCGAGGGGACTTCGTCGGAGTTCGAGTGTAAGGCTCGGCAGAACGTTCGACCTTACGTCGGCAGGGAGACTGAGCTTCCTAAGCCTAGCAGGCGAGTCAGGCGAGGAAACTTGTCCAGGGTCCGAGTGTAAGGCTCGGCAGGACATACGAACTTACCTCGGCAGGGAGACCAAGCTTCCTAAGCCTAGTAGGAGAGTCAGGCGAGGGGACTTCGTCGGAGGTCGAGTGTAAAGCTCGGCAGGACGTTCGACCTTACCTCGGCAGGGAGACCAAGCTTCCTAAGCCTAATAGGATAGTCAGGCGAGGGGACATGGCCTGTGTTCGAGTGTAAGTATTGGCAAGATGTTTGACCTCACCTCGGCAGGGATACTAAGCTTCCTAAGCCGTGTAGGAGTCAGGCGAAGGGACTTGGCCGGGTTTCGAGTGTAAGGCTCGGCAGGACGTTCGGCCTTACCTCGGCAGGGAGAACAAGCTTCCTAAGCCTAGTAGAAGAGTCAGGCAAAGGGACATGGCCGGAGTTCGAGAGTAAGGCTCGGCAGGACGTTTGACCTTACCTCGGCAGGGAGACCAAGCTTCCTAAGCCTAGTAGGAGAGTCAGGCAAGGGGACTTGGCCGGAGCTCATGTGTAAGGCTCGGCAGGACGTTCGGCCTTACCTCGGCAGGGAGACCAAACTTCCTAATCCGAGTAAGACTCAGGCGAAGGGACTTGCCTGGGTTCGAGTATAAGGCTCAGCAGGACGTTCGGCCTTACCTCGGCAGGGAGACCAAGCTTCCTAAGCCTAGTAGAAGAGTCAGGCAAAAGGACTTGGCCCGAGTTCGAGTGTATGGCTCGGCAGACTGTTCGACATTATCTCGCCAGGGAGACCAAGCTTCCTATGGCGAGTAGGAGTCAGGCGAAAAGACTTGGCCGAAGTTCGAATGTAAGGCTCGGCAGGACGTTTGATCTCACCTCGGCAGGGTGACCAAGCTTCCTAAGCCGAGTAGGAGAGTCAGGCGAAGGAATTTGGCCGGGGTTCGAGAGTAAGGCTCGGCAGGACGTTCGACCTTACCTCGGCAGGGAGACCAAGCTTCCTAAGCCTAGTAGGAAAGTCAGGCAAGTGGACTTGGCCGGAGCTCATGTGTAAGGCTCGGCAGGACCTTCGACCTTACCTCGGCAGGGAGACCAAGCTTCCTAAGCCGAGTAGGAGTCAGGCGAAGGGACTTTGCCGGGGTTCGAGTGTAAGGCTCGGCAGGACGTTCGGCCTTACCTCGGCAGGGAGACCAAGCTTCCTAAGCCTAGTAGGAGAGTCAGGCGAAGGGACTTGGCCAGAGTTCGAGTGTAAGGCTCGGCAGGAAGTTTGACCTTACCTCGGTATGGAGACCAAGCTTCCTAAGCCTAATAGGATAGTCAGGTGAGGGGACTTGGCCGGAGTTCAACTGTAAGTCTTGGAAAGACGTTTGACCTTACCTTGGCCGGGAGACCAAGCTTCCTAAGCCTAGTAGGAAAGTCAGGCAAGGGGACTTGGCCGGAGCTCATGTGTAAGGCTCGGCAGGACGTTCGACCTTACCTCGGCAGGGAGACCAAGCTTCCTAAGCCGAGTAGGAGTCAGGCGAGGGGACTTGGCCGGGGTTCGAGTGTAAGGTTCGGCAGGACGTTCGGACTTACCTCGGCAGGGAGACCAAGCTTCCTAAGCCTAATAGGATAGTCAGGCGAGGTGATTTGGCCGGAGTTCGAGTGTAAGTCTTGGCAAGACATTTGACCTTACCTCGTCAGGGAGACCAAGCTTCCTAAGCCTAGGAGAAGTCAGGCGAAGGGAATTGGCCGGAGTTCGAGGGTAAGGCTCGGCAAGACGTTCGACCTTACCGCGGAAGGGAGACCAAGGTTCCTAATCCTAGTAGGAGAGTCAGGCGAGGGGACTTGGCCAGAGTTTGAGTGTAAAGCTTGGCAGGACGTTCGGCCTTACCTCAGCAGGGAGACCAAGCTTCCTAAGCCTAGTAGGAGAGTCAGGCGAACGGACTTGGGCGGGGTTCGAATGTAGGGCTCGGCAGGACGTTTGACCTTACCTCGGCAGGGAGACCAAGGTTCCTAAGCCTAGTAGGAGAGTCAGGCAAGGGGACTTGGCCGGAGCTCATGTGTAAGGCTCGGCAGGACGTTCGACCTTACCTCGGCAGGGAGACCGAGCTTCCTAAGCCTAATAGGAGTCACGCGAAGGGACTTGGCCAGAGTTCGCGTGTAAGGTTCGGCAGGACGTTCGGCCTTACCTCGGCAGGGAGACCAAGCTTCCTAAGCCTAGTAGGAGTCACGCGAAGGGACTTCGCCCGAGTTCGAGTGTAAGGCTCGGCAGGACGTTCGACCTTACCTCGGTAAGGAGACCAAGCTTCCTAAGCCTAGTAGAAGAGTCAGGCAGAGGCACATGCCCGGAGTTCGAGTGTAAGGCTCGGCCAGACGTTCGACCTTACCTCGGCAGGGAGACCAAGCTTCCTAAGCCTAGTAGGAGAGTCAGGCGAAGGAACTTGGCCGGGGTTCGAGTGTAAGGCTCGGCAGGACCTTCGACCTTACCTCGGTAAGGAGACCAAGCTTCCTAAGCCTAGTAGAAGAGTCCGGCGAAGGAACTTGGCCGGGGTTCGAGTGTAAGGCTCGGCAGGACGTTCGACCTTACCTCGGCAGGGAGATCCAGCTTCCTAAGCCTAGTAGGAGAGTCAGGCAAGGGGAATTGGCCGGAGCTCATGTTTAAGGCTCGGCAGGACGTTCGACCTTACCTCAGCAGGGAGACCGAGCTTCCTAAGCCTAATAGGAGTCACGCGAAGGGACTTGGCCAGAGTTCGCGTGTAAGGTTCGGCAGGACGTTCGGCCTTACCTCGGCAGGGAGACCAAGCTTCCTAACCCTTGTAGGAGAGTCAGGCGAGGGAACTTGGTCGGAGTTCGAGTGTAAAGCTCGGCAGGACGTTCGACCTTACCTCGGCAGGGAGACCAAGCTTCCAAAGTCTAGTAGGACAGTCAGGGGAGGGGACTTGGCCGCAGTTTTAGTGTAAATCATGGCAGGACGTTCCACCTTACCTCGACAGGGAGAACAAGCTTCCTAAGCCTAGTAGGAGAGTCAGGCAAAGGGACCTGGTCGGAGTTCGAGTGTAAGGCTCGGCAGAACGTTTGACCTTACCTCGGCAGGGAGACCAAGCTTCCTAAGCCTAGTAGGAGTCACGCGAAGGGACTTGGCCCGAGTTCGAGTGTAAGGCTCAGCAGACTGTTCGACCTTACCTCAGCAGGGAGACCAAGCTTCCGAAGCCGAGTAGGAGTCAGGCGAAAGGACTTGGCCGGGGTTCGAGTGTAAGGCTCGGCAGCACGTTCGGCCTTACCTTGGCAGGGAGACCAAGCTTCTGAAGCCTAGTAGGAGAGTCAGGCGAAGGGACTTGGCTAGAGTTCGAGTGTAAGGCTCGGCAGAACGTTCGACCTTACCTCGGCAGGGAGACCAAGCTTCCTAAACCGAGTAGGACTCAGGCGAAGGGACTTGCCTGGGTTCGAGTGTAAGGCTCGGCAGAACGTTCGACCTTACCTCGGCAGGGAGACTGAGCTTCCTAAGCCTAGCAGGAGAGTCAGGCGAGGGGACTTGTCCAGGGTACGAGTGTAAGGCTCGGCAGGACATACGAACTTACCTCGGCAGGGAGACCAAGCTTCCTAAGCCTAGTAGGAGAGTCAGGCGAGGGGACTTCGTCGGAGTTCGAGTGTAAGGCTCGGCAGAACGTTCGACCTTACGTCGGCAGGGAGACTGAGCTTCCTAAGCCTAGCAGGCGAGTCAGGCGAGGAAACTTGTCCAGGGTCCGAGTGTAAGGCTCGGCAGGACATACGAACTTACCTCGGCAGGGAGACCAAGCTTCCTAAGCCTAGTAGGAGAGTCAGGCGAGGGGACTTCGTCGGAGGTCGAGTGTAAAGCTCGGCAGGACGTTCGACCTTACCTCGGCAGGGAGACCAAGCTTCCTAAGCCTAGTAGAAGAGTCAGGCAAAAGGACTTGGCCCGAGTTCGAGTGTATGGCTCGGCAGACTGTTCGACATTATCTCGCCAGGGAGACCAAGCTTCCTATGGCGAGTAGGAGTCAGGCGAAAAGACTTGGCCGAAGTTCGAATGTAAGGCTCGGCAGGACGTTTGATCTCACCTCGGCAGGGAGACCAAGCTTCCTAAGCCGAGTAGGAGAGTCAGGCGAAGGAATTTGGCCGGGGTTCGAGAGTAAGGCTCGGCAGGACGTTCGACCTTACCTCGGCAGGGAGACCAAGCTTCCTAAGCCTAGTAGGAAAGTCAGGCAAGTGGACTTGGCCGGAGCTCATGTGTAAGGCTCGGCAGGACGTTCGACCTTACCTCGGCAGGGAGACCGAGCTTCCTAAGCCTAATAGGAGTCACGCGAAGGGACTTGGCCAGAGTTCGCGTGTAAGGTTCGGCAGGACGTTCGGCCTTACCTTGGCCGGGAGACCAAGCTTCCTAAGCCTAGTAGGAGTCACGCGAAGGGACTTCGCCCGAGTTCGAGTGTAAGGCTCGGCAGGACGTTCGACCTTACCTCGGTAAGGAGACCAAGCTTCCTAAGCCTAGTAGAAGAGTCAGGCAGAGGCACATGCCCGGAGTTCGAGTGTAAGGCTCGGCCAGACGTTCGACCTTACCTCGGCAGGGAGACCAAGCTTCCTAAGCCTAGTAGGAGAGTCAGGCGAAGGAACTTGGCCGGGGTTCGAGTGTAAGGCTCGGCAGGACCTTCGACCTTACCTCGGTAAGGAGACCAAGCTTCCTAAGCCTAGTAGAAGAGTCCGGCGAAGGAACTTGGCCGGGGTTCGAGTGTAAGGCTCGGCAGGACGTTCGACCTTACCTCGGCAGGGAGATCCAGCTTCCTAAGCCTAGTAGGAGAGTCAGGCAAGGGGAATTGGCCGGAGCTCATGTTTAAGGCTCGGCAGGACGTTCGACCTTACCTCAGCAGGGAGACCGAGCTTCCTAAGCCTAATAGGAGTCACGCGAAGGGACTTGGCCAGAGTTCGCGTGTAAGGTTCGGCAGGACGTTCGGCCTTACCTCGGCAGGGAGACCAAGCTTCCTAAGCCTAGTAGGAGTCACGCGAAGGGACTTGGCCCGAGTTCGAGTGTAAGTCTCGGCAGACTGTTCGACCTTACCTCGGCAGGGAGACCAAGCTTCCTAACCCTTGTAGGAGAGTCAGGCGAGGGAACTTGGTCGGAGTTCGAGTGTAAAGCTCGGCAGGACGTTCGACCTTACCTCGGCAGGGAGACCAAGCTTCCAAAGTCTAGTAGGACAGTCAGGGGAGGGGACTTGGCCGCAGTTTTAGTGTAAATCATGGCAGGACGTTCCACCTTACCTCGACAGGGAGAACAAGCTTCCTAAGCCTAGTAGGAGAGTCAGGCAAAGGGACCTGGTCGGAGTTCGAGTGTAAGGCTCGGCAGAACGTTTGACCTTACCTCGGCAGGGAGACCAAGCTTCCTAAGCCTAGTAGGAGTCACGCGAAGGGACTTGGCCCGAGTTCGAGTGTAAGGCTCAGCAGACTGTTCGACCTTACCTCAGCAGGGAGACCAAGCTTCCGAAGCCGAGTAGGAGTCAGGCGAAAGGACTTGGCCGGGGTTCGAGTGTAAGGCTCGGCAGGACGTTCGGCCTTACCTTGGCAGGGAGACCAAGCTTCCGAAGCCTAGTAGGAGAGTCAGGCGAAGGGACTTGGCCAGAGTTCGAGTGTAAGGCTCGGCAGGACGTTTGACCTTACCTCGGCAGGGAGACCAAGCTTACTAAGCATAGTAGGATTATCAGGCAAAAGAACTTGGCCGGAGCTCATGTGTAAGGCTCGGCCGGACGTTCGACCTTACCTCGGCAGGGAGACCAAGCTTCCTAAGCCTAGTAGGAGAGTCAGGCGAAGGGACTTGGCCAGAGTTCGAGTGTAAGGCTCGGCAGGACGTTTGACCTTACCTCGGCAGGGAGACCAAGCTTACTAAGCATAGTAGGATTATCAGGCAAAAGAACTTGGCCGGAGCTCATGTGTAAGGCTCGGCAGGACGTTCGACCTTACCTCGGCAGGGAGACCAAGCTTCCTAAGCATAATAGGAGTCACGCAAAGGGACTTGGCCCGAGTTCAAGTGTAAGGCTCGGCAGAACGTTCGACCTTACCTCGGCAGGGAGACCAAGCTTCCTAAGCCGAGTAGGAGTCACGCGAAGGGACTTGGCCCGAGTTCGAGTGTAATGCTCGGCACGACATTCGACCTTACCTCGGCAGGGAGACCAAGCTTCCTAAGCCTAGTAGGAGAGTCAGGCGAAGGGACTTGGCCGGAGTTCGAGTGTAAGGCTCGGCAGGACGTTCGGCCTTACCTCGGCAAGGAGACCAAGATTCCTAAGCCTAGCAGGAGAGTCAGGCGAAGGAACTTGGCCGGGGTTCGAGTGTAAGGCTCGGCAGGACGTTCGACCTTACCTCGGCAGGGAGACCAAGCTTCCTAAGCCTAGTAGGAGAGTCAGGCAAGTGGACTTGGCCGGAGCTCATGTGTAAAGCTCGGCAGGACGTTCGACCTTACCTCGGCAGGGAGACCAAGCTTCCTAAGCCGAGTAGGAGTCAGGCAAAGGGACTTGGCCGGAGCTCATGTGTAAAGCTCGGCAGGACCTTCGACCTTACCTCAGCAGGGAGACCAAGCTTCCTAAGCCGAGTAGGAGTCAGGCGAAGGGACTTGGCCGGGGTTCGAGTATAAGGCTCGGCAGGACGTTCGACCTTACCTCGGCAGGGAGACCAAGCTTCCTAAGCCTAGTAGGAGAGTCAGGCGAAGGAACTTGGCCGGGGTTCGAGTGTAAGGCTCGGCAGGACGTTCGACCTTACCTCGGCAGGGAGACCAAGCTTCCTAAGCCTAGTAGGAGAGTCAGGCAAGTGGACTTGGACGGAGCTCATGTGTAAGGCTCGGTAGGGCGTTCGACCTTACCTCGGCAGGGAGACCAAGCTTCCTAAGCCTAGTAGGAGTCTGGCGAGGGGACTTGGCCGAAGTTTGAGTGTAAAGCTCGGCAGGACGTTTGACCTTACCTCGGCAGGGAGACCAAGCTTCCTAAGCCTAGTAGTAGTCACGCGAAGGGACTTGGCCCGAGTTCGAGTGTAAGGCTCGGCAGAACGTTCGACCTTACCTCGGCTAGGAGACCAAGCTTCCTAAGCCTAGTAGTAGTCACGTGAAGGGACTTGGCCCCAGTTCGAGTGTAAGGCTCGGCAGAACGTTCGACCTTACCTCGGCAGGGAGACCAAGCTTCCAAAGTCTAGTAGGACAGTCAGGGGAGGGGACTTGGCCGCAGTTTTAGTGTAAATCATGGCAGGACGTTCCACCTTACCTCGACAGGGAGAACAAGCTTCCTAAGCCTAGTTGGAGTCTGGCGAGGGGACTTGGCCGAAGTTTGAGTGTAAAGCTCGGCAGGACGTTTGACCTTACCTCGGCAGGGAGACCAAGCTTCCTAAGCCTAATAGGAGTATCAGGCAAAAGAACTTGGCCCGAGTTCGAGTGTAAGGCTCGGCAGAACGTTCGACCTTACCTCGGCAGGGAGACTGAGCTTCCTAAGCCTAGCAGGAGAGTCAGGCGAGGGGACTTGTCCAGGGTCCGAGTGTAAGGCTCGGCAGGACATACGAACTTACCTCGGCAGGGAGACCAAGCTTCCTAAGCCTAGTAGGATAGTCAGGCGAGGGGACTTCGTCGGAGGTCGAGTGTAAAGCTCGGCAGGACGTTCGACCTTACCTCGGCAGGGAGACCAAGCTTCCTAAGCCTAATAGGATAGTCAGGCGAGGGGACTTGGCCAGAGTTCGAGTGTAAGTATTGGCAAGATGTTTGACCTCACCTCGGCAGGGATACCAAGCTTCCTAAGCCGTGTAGGAGTCAGGCGAAGGGACTTGCCCGGGTTTCGAGTGTAAGGCTCGGCAGGACGTTCGGCCTTACCTCGGCAGGGAGAACAAGCTTCCTATGCCTAGTAGGAGTCACGTGAAGGGACTTGGCCCGAGTTTGAGTGTAAGGCTCGGCAGACTGTTCAACCTTACCTCGGAAGGGAGACCAAGCTTCCTAAGCCGAGTAGGAATCAGGCGAGGGGACTTGGCCGGGGTTCGAGTGTAAGGCTCGGCAGGACGTTTGACCTTACCTCGGCAGGGAGACCAAGCTTCCTAAGCCTAGTAGGAGAGTCAGGCGAAGGTACTCGGCCGGAGCTCATGTGTAAGGCTCGGCCAGACGTTCGACCTTACCTCGGCAGGGAGACCAAGCTTCTTAAGCCTACTAGGAGTCACGCGAAGGGACTTGGGCTGAGTTCGAGTGTAAGGCTCGGCAGAACGTTCGACCTTACCTCGGCAGGGAGACCAAACTTCCTAAGCCTAGTAGGAGAGTCAGGCGAGGGGACTTGGACGGAGTTCGAATGTAAGGCTCGGCAAAATGTTCGACCTTACCTCGGCAGGTAGACCAAGCTTCCTAAGCCTAGTAGGAGAGTCAGGCGAAGGAACTTGGCCGGGGTTCGAGTGTAAAGCTCGGCAGGACCTTCGTCCTTACCTCGGCAGGGAGACCAAGTTTCTTAAGCCTAGTAGGAGAGACAGGCGAAGGAACTTGGCCGGGGTTCGAGTGTAAGGCTCGGCAGGACGTTCGACCTTACCTCGGCAGGGAGACCAAGCTTCCTAAGCCTAGTAGGAGAGTCAGGCAAGGGGAATTGGCCGGAGCTCATGTTTAAGGCTCGGCAGGTCGTTCGACCTTACCTCGGCAGGGAGACCAAGCTTCCTAAGCCGAGTAGGAGTCACGCGAAGGGACTTGGCCCGAGTTCGAGTGTAAGGCTCGGCAGAACGTTCGACCTTACCTCGGCAGGGAGACTGAGCTTCCTAAGCCTAGCAGGAGAGTCAGGCGAGAGGACTTGTCCAGGGTCCGAGTGTAAGGCTCGGCAGGACATACGAACTTACCTCGGCAGGGAGACCAAGCTTCCTAAGCCTAGGAGTAGTCACGTGAAGGGACTTGGCCCGAGTTCGAGTGTAAGGCTCGGCAGGACGTTCGGCCTTACCTCGGCAGGGAGACCAAGCTTCCTAAGCCTAGTAGGAGAGTCAGGCGAAGGGACTTGGCCAGAGTTCGAGTGTAAGGCTCGGCAGGACGTTTGACCTTACCTCGGCAGGGAGACCAAGCTTCCTAAGCCTAGTAGGAGTATCAGGCAAAAGAACTTGGCCGGAGCTCATGTGTAAGGCTCGGCCGGACGTTCGACCTTACCTCAGCAGGGAGACCAAGTTTCTTAAGCCTAGTAGGAGAGTCAGGCGAAGGAACTTGGCCGGGGTTCGAGTGTAAGGCTCGGCAGGACGTTCGACCTTACCTCGGCAGGGAGACCAAGCTTCCTAAGCCTAGTAGGAGAGTCAGGCAAGGGGAATTGGCCGGAGCTCATGTTTAAGGCTCGGCAGGTCATTCGACCTTACCTCGGCAGGGAGACCAAGCTTCCAAAGCCGAGTAGGAGTCAGGCGAAGGGACTTGGCTGGGGTTCAAGTGTAAGGCTCGGCAGGACGTTCGGCCTTACCTCGGCAGGGAGACCAAGCTTCCTAAGCCTAGTAGGAGTCACGCGAAGGGACTTGGCCCGAGTTCGAGTGTAAGGCTCGGCAGACTGTTCCACCTTACCTCGGCAGGGAGACCAAGCTTCCTAACCCTTGTAGGAGAGTCAGGCGAGGGAACTTGGTCGGAGTTCGAGTGTAAAGCTCGGCAGGACGTTCGACCTTACCTCGGCAGGGAGACCAAGCTTCCAAAGTCTAGTAGGACAGTCAGGGGAGGGGACTTGGCCGCAGTTTTAGTGTAAATCATGGCAGGACGTTCCACCTTACCTCGACAGGGAGAACAAGCTTCCTAAGCCTAGTAGGAGAGTCAGGCAAAGGGACCTGGTCGGAGTTCGAGTGTAAGGCTCGGCAGAACGTTTGACCTTACCTCGGCAGGGAGACCAAGCTTCCTAAGCCTAGTAGGAGTCACGCGAAGGGACTTGGCCCGAGTTCGAGTGTAAGGCTCAGCAGACTGTTCGACCTTACCTCAGCAGGGAGACCAAGCTTCCGAAGCCGAGAAGGAGTCAGGCGAAAGGACTTGGCCGGGGTTCGAGTGTAAGGCTCGGCAGCACGTTCGGCCTTACCTTGGCAGGGAGACCAAGCTTCCGAAGCCTAGTAGGAGAGTCAGGCGAAGGGACTTGGCCAGAGTTCGAGTGTAAGGCTCGGCAGAACGTTCGACCTTACCTCGGCAGGGAGACCAAGCTTCCTAAACCGAGTAGGACTCAGGCGAAGGGACTTGCCTGGGTTCGAGTGTAAGGCTCGGCAGAACGTTCGACCTTACCTCGGCAGGGAGACTGAGCTTCCTAAGCCTAGCAGGAGAGTCAGGCGAGGGGACTTGTCCAGGGTACGAGTGTAAGGCTCGGCAGGACATACGAACTTACCTCGGCAGGGAGACCAAGCTTCCTAAGCCTAGTAGGAGAGTCAGGCGAGGGGACTTCGTCGGAGTTCGAGTGTAAGGCTCGGCAGAACGTTCGACCTTACGTCGGCAGGGAGACTGAGCTTCCTAAGCCTAGCAGGCGAGTCAGGCGAGGAAACTTGTCCAGGGTCCGAGTGTAAGGCTCGGCAGGACATACGAACTTACCTCGGCAGGGAGACCAAGCTTCCTAAGCCTAGTAGGAGAGTCAGGCGAGGGGACTTCGTCGGAGGTCGAGTGTAAAGCTCGGCAGGACGTTCGACCTTACCTCGGCAGGGAGACGAAGCTTCCTAAGCCTAGTAGAAGAGTCAGGCAAAAGGACTTGGCCCGAGTTCGAGTGTATGGCTCGGCAGACTGTTCGACATTATCTCGCCAGGGAGACCAAGCTTCCTATGGCGAGTAGGAGTCAGGCGAAAAGACTTGGCCGAAGTTCGAATGTAAGGCTCGGCAGGACGTTTGATCTCACCTCGGCAGGGAGACCAAGCTTCCTAAGCCGAGTAGGAGAGTCAGGCGAAGGAATTTGGCCGGGGTTCGAGAGTAAGGCTCGGCAGGACGTTCGACCTTACCTCGGCAGGGAGACCAAGCTTCCTAAGCCTAGTAGGAAAGTCAGGCAAGTGGACTTGGCCGGAGCTCATGTGTAAGGCTCGGCAGGACGTTCGACCTTACCTCGGCAGGGAGACCGAGCTTCCTAAGCCTAATAGGAGTCACGCGAAGGGACTTGGCCAGAGTTCGCGTGTAAGGTTCGGCAGGACGTTCGGCCTTACCTTGGCCGGGAGACCAAGCTTCCTAAGCCTAGTAGGAGTCACGCGAAGGGACTTCGCCCGAGTTCGAGTGTAAGGCTCGGCAGGACGTTCGACCTTACCTCGGTAAGGAGACCAAGCTTCCTAAGCCTAGTAGAAGAGTCAGGCAGAGGCACATGCCCGGAGTTCGAGTGTAAGGCTCGGCCAGACGTTCGACCTTACCTCGGCAGGGAGACCAAGCTTCCTAAGCCTAGTAGGAGAGTCAGGCGAAGGAACTTGGCCGGGGTTCGAGTGTAAGGCTCGGCAGGACCTTCGACCTTACCTCGGTAAGGAGACCAAGCTTCCTAAGCCTAGTAGAAGAGTCCGGCGAAGGAACTTGGCCGGGGTTCGAGTGTAAGGCTCGGCAGGACGTTCGACCTTACCTCGGCAGGGAGATCCAGCTTCCTAAGCCTAGTAGGAGAGTCAGGCAAGGGGAATTGGCCGGAGCTCATGTTTAAGGCTCGGCAGGACGTTCGACCTTACCTCAGCAGGGAGACCGAGCTTCCTAAGCCTAATAGGAGTCACGCGAAGGGACTTGGCCAGAGTTCGCGTGTAAGGTTCGGCAGGACGTTCGGCCTTACCTCGGCAGGGAGACCAAGCTTCCTAAGCCTAGTAGGAGTCACGCGAAGGGACTTGGCCCGAGTTCGAGTGTAAGGCTCGGCAGACTGTTCCACCTTACCTCGGCAGGGAGACCAAGCTTCCTAACCCTTGTAGGAGAGTCAGGCGAGGGAACTTGGTCGGAGTTCGAGTGTAAAGCTCGGCAGGACGTTCGACCTTACCTCGGCAGGGAGACCAAGCTTCCAAAGTCTAGTAGGACAGTCAGGGGAGGGGACTTGGCCGCAGTTTTAGTGTAAATCATGGCAGGACGTTCCACCTTACCTCGACAGGGAGAACAAGCTTCCTAAGCCTAGTAGGAGAGTCAGGCAAAGGGACCTGGTCGGAGTTCGAGTGTAAGGCTCGGCAGAACGTTTGACCTTACCTCGGCAGGGAGACCAAGCTTCCTAAGCCTAGTAGGAGTCACGCGAAGGGACTTGGCCCGAGTTCGAGTGTAAGGCTCAGCAGACTGTTCGACCTTACCTCAGCAGGGAGACCAAGCTTCCGAAGCCGAGTAGGAGTCAGGCGAAAGGACTTGGCCGGGGTTCGAGTGTAAGGCTCGGCAGGACGTTCGGCCTTACCTTGGCAGGGAGACCAAGCTTCCGAAGCCTAGTAGGAGAGTCAGGCGAAGGGACTTGGCCAGAGTTCGAGTGTAAGGCTCGGCAGGACGTTTGACCTTACCTCGGCAGGGAGACCAAGCTTACTAAGCATAGTAGGATTATCAGGCAAAAGAACTTGGCCGGAGCTCATGTGTAAGGCTCGGCCGGACGTTCGACCTTACCTCGGCAGGGAGACCAAGCTTCCTAAGCCTAGTAGGAGAGTCAGGCGAAGGGACTTGGCCAGAGTTCGAGTGTAAGGCTCGGCAGGACGTTTGACCTTACCTCGGCAGGGAGACCAAGCTTACTAAGCATAGTAGGATTATCAGGCAAAAGAACTTGGCCGGAGCTCATGTGTAAGGCTCGGCAGGACGTTCGACCTTACCTCGGCAGGGAGACCAAGCTTCCTAAGCATAATAGGAGTCACGCAAAGGGACTTGGCCCGAGTTCAAGTGTAAGGCTCGGCAGAACGTTCGACCTTACCTCGGCAGGGAGACCAAGCTTCCTAAGCCGAGTAGGAGTCACGCGAAGGGACTTGGCCCGAGTTCGAGTGTAATGCTCGGCACGACATTCGACCTTACCTCGGCAGGGAGACCAAGCTTCCTAAGCCTAGTAGGAGAGTCAGGCGAAGGGACTTGGCCGGAGTTCGAGTGTAAGGCTCGGCAGGACGTTCGGCCTTACCTCGGCAAGGAGACCAAGATTCCTAAGCCTAGCAGGAGAGTCAGGCGAAGGAACTTGGCCGGGGTTCGAGTGTAAGGCTCGGCAGGACGTTCGACCTTACCTCGGCAGGGAGACCAAGCTTCCTAAGCCTAGTAGGAGAGTCAGGCAAGTGGACTTGGCCGGAGCTCATGTGTAAAGCTCGGCAGGACGTTCGACCTTACCTCGGCAGGGAGACCAAGCTTCCTAAGCCGAGTAGGAGTCAGGCAAAGGGACTTGGCCGGAGCTCATGTGTAAAGCTCGGCAGGACCTTCGACCTTACCTCACCAGGGAGACCAAGCTTCCTAAGCCGAGTAGGAGTCAGGCGAAGGGACTTGGCCGGGGTTCGAGTATAAGGCTCGGCAGGACGTTCGACCTTACCTCGGCAGGGAGACCAAGCTTCCTAAGCCTAGTAGGAGAGTCAGGCGAAGGAACTTGGCCGGGGTTCGAGTGTAAGGCTCGGCAGGACGTTCGACCTTACCTCGGCAGGGAGACCAAGCTTCCTAAGCCTAGTAGGAGAGTCAGGCAAGTGGACTTGGACGGAGCTCATGTGTAAGGCTCGGTAGGGCGTTCGACCTTACCTCGGCAGGGAGACCAAGCTTCCTAAGCCTAGTAGGAGTCTGGCGAGGGGACTTGGCCGAAGTTTGAGTGTAAAGCTCGGCAGGACGTTTGACCTTACCTCGGCAGGGAGACCAAGCTTCCTAAGCCTAGTAGTAGTCACGCGAAGGGACTTGGCCCGAGTTCGAGTGTAAGGCTCGGCAGAACGTTCGACCTTACCTCGGCTAGGAGACCAAGCTTCCTAAGCCTAGTAGTAGTCACGCGAAGGGACTTGGCCCCAGTTCGAGTGTAAGGCTCGGCAGAACGTTCGACCTTACCTCGGCAGGGAGACCAAGCTTCCAAAGTCTAGTAGGACAGTCAGGGGAGGGGACTTGGCCGCAGTTTTAGTGTAAATCATGGCAGGACGTTCCACCTTACCTCGACAGGGAGAACAAGCTTCCTAAGCCTAGTTGGAGTCTGGCGAGGGGACTTGGCCGAAGTTTGAGTGTAAAGCTCGGCAGGACGTTTGACCTTACCTCGGCAGGGAGACCAAGCTTCCTAAGCCTAATAGGAGTATCAGGCAAAAGAACTTGGCCCGAGTTCGAGTGTAAGGCTCGGCAGAACGTTCGACCTTACCTCGGCAGGGAGACTGAGCTTCCTAAGCCTAGCAGGAGAGTCAGGCGAGGGGACTTGTCCAGGGTCCGAGTGTAAGGCTCGGCAGGACATACGAACTTACCTCGGCAGGGAGACCAAGCTTCCTAAGCCTAGTAGGATAGTCAGGCGAGGGGACTTCGTCGGAGGTCGAGTGTAAAGCTCGGCAGGACGTTCGACCTTACCTCGGCAGGGAGACCAAGCTTCCTAAGCCTAATAGGATAGTCAGGCGAGGGGACTTGGCCAGAGTTCGAGTGTAAGTATTGGCAAGATGTTTGACCTCACCTCGGCAGGGATACCAAGCTTCCTAAGCCGTGTAGGAGTCAGGCGAAGGGACTTGCCCGGGTTTCGAGTGTAAGGCTCGGCAGGACGTTCGGCCTTACCTCGGCAGGGAGAACAAGCTTCCTATGCCTAGTAGGAGTCACGTGAAGGGACTTGGCCCGAGTTTGAGTGTAAGGCTCGGCAGACTGTTCAACCTTACCTCGGAAGGGAGACCAAGCTTCCTAAGCCGAGTAGGAATCAGGCGAGGGGACTTGGCCGGGGTTCGAGTGTAAGGCTCGGCAGGACGTTTGACCTTACCTCGGCAGGGAGACCAAGCTTCCTAAGCCTAGTAGGAGAGTCAGGCGAAGGTACTCGGCCGGAGCTCATGTGTAAGGCTCGGCCAGACGTTCGACCTTACCTCGGCAGGGAGACCAAGCTTCTTAAGCCTACTAGGAGTCACGCGAAGGGACTTGGGCTGAGTTCGAGTGTAAGGCTCGGCAGAACGTTCGACCTTACCTCGGCAGGGAGACCAAACTTCCTAAGCCTAGTAGGAGAGTCAGGCGAGGGGACTTGGACGGAGTTCGAATGTAAGGCTCGGCAAAATGTTCGACCTTACCTCGGCAGGTAGACCAAGCTTCCTAAGCCTAGTAGGAGAGTCAGGCGAAGGAACTTGGCCGGGGTTCGAGTGTAAAGCTCGGCAGGACCTTCGTCCTTACCTCGGCAGGGAGACCAAGTTTCTTAAGCCTAGTAGGAGAGACAGGCGAAGGAACTTGGCCGGGGTTCGAGTGTAAGGCTCGGCAGGACGTTCGACCTTACCTCGGCAGGGAGACCAAGCTTCCTAAGCCTAGTAGGAGAGTCAGGCAAGGGGAATTGGCCGGAGCTCATGTTTAAGGCTCGGCAGGTCGTTCGACCTTACCTCGGCAGGGAGACCAAGCTTCCTAAGCCGAGTAGGAGTCACGCGAAGGGACTTGGCCCGAGTTCGAGTGTAAGGCTCGGCAGAACGTTCGACCTTACCTCGGCAGGGAGACTGAGCTTCCTAAGCCTAGCAGGAGAGTCAGGCGAGAGGACTTGTCCAGGGTCCGAGTGTAAGGCTCGGCAGGACATACGAACTTACCTCGGCAGGGAGACCAAGCTTCCTAAGCCTAGGAGTAGTCACGTGAAGGGACTTGGCCCGAGTTCGAGTGTAAGGCTCGGCAGGACGTTCGGCCTTACCTCGGCAGGGAGACCAAGCTTCCTAAGCCTAGTAGGAGAGTCAGGCGAAGGGACTTGGCCAGAGTTCGAATGTAAGGCTCGGCAGGACGTTTGACCTTACCTCGGCAGGGAGACCAAGCTTCCTAAGCCTAGTAGGAGTATCAGGCAAAAGAACTTGGCCGGAGCTCATGTGTAAGGCTCGGCCGGACGTTCGACCTTACCTCAGCAGGGAGACCAAGTTTCTTAAGCCTAGTAGGAGAGTCAGGCGAAGGAACTTGGCCGGGGTTCGAGTGTAAGGCTCGGCAGGACGTTCGACCTTACCTCGGCAGGGAGACCAAGCTTCCTAAGCCTAGTAGGAGAGTCAGGCAAGGGGAATTGGCCGGAGCTCATGTTTAAGGCTCGGCAGGTCATTCGACCTTACCTCGGCAGGGAGACCAAGCTTCCAAAGCCGAGTAGGAGTCAGGCGAAGGGACTTGGCTGGGGTTCAAGTGTAAGGCTCGGCAGGACGTTCGGCCTTACCTCGGCAGGGAGACCAAGCTTCCTAAGCCTAGTAGGAGTCACGCGAAGGGACTTGGCCCGAGTTCGAGTGTAAGGCTCGGCAGACTGTTCCACCTTACCTCGGCAGGGAGACCAAGCTTCCTAACCCTTGTAGGAGAGTCAGGCGAGGGAACTTGGTCGGAGTTCGAGTGTAAAGCTCGGCAGGACGTTCGACCTTACCTCGGCAGGGAGACCAAGCTTCCAAAGTCTAGTAGGACAGTCAGGGGAGGGGACTTGGCCGCAGTTTTAGTGTAAATCATGGCAGGACGTTCCACCTTACCTCGACAGGGAGAACAAGCTTCCTAAGCCTAGTAGGAGTCTGGCGAGGGGACTTGGCCGAAGTTTGAGTGTAAAGCTCGGCAGGACCTTCGACCTTACCTCGGCAGGGAGACCAAGCTTCCTAAGCCTAATAGGAGTATCAGGCAAAAGAACTTGGCCGGAGCTCATGTGGAAGGCTCGGCCGGACGTTCGACCTTACCTCGGCAGGGAGACCAAGCTTCCTAAGCCTAGTAGTAGTCACGCGAAGGGACTTGGCCCGAGTTCGAGCGTAAGGCTCGGCAGAACATTCGACCTTACCTCGGCAGGGAGACCAAGCTTCCTAAGCCTAATAGGATAGTCAGGCTAGGGGACTTGGCCAGAGTTCGAGTGTAAGTCTTGGCAAGATGTTTGACCTCACCTTGGCAGGGATGCCAAGCTTCCTAAGCCTAGTAGGAGTATCAGGCAAAAGAACTTGGCCGGAGCTCATGTGTAAGGCTCGGCCGGACGTTCGACCTTACCTCAGCACGGAGACCAAGCTTCCTAAGCCTAATAGGATAGTCAGGCGAGGGGATTTGGCCCGAGTTGGAGTGTAAGGCTTGGCAGAACGTTCGACCTTACCTCGGCAGGGAGACTGAGCTTCCTAAGCCTAGCAGGAGAGTCAGGCGAGGGGACTTGTCCAGGGTCCGAGTGTAAGGCTCGGCAGGACATACGACCTTACCTCGGCAGGGAGACCAAGCTTCCTAAGCCTAGTAGGAGAGTCAGCTGAAGGGACTTGGCCACAGTTCGAGTGTAAGGCTCGGCAGACTGTTCAACCTTACCTCGGCGAGGAGACCAAGCTTCCTAAGCCGAGTAGGAGTCAGGCGAGGGGACTTGGAAGGGGTTCGAGTGTAAGGCTCGGCAGGACGTTTGACCTTACCTCGGCAGGGAGACCAAGCTTCCTAAGCCTAGTAGGAGAGTCAGGCGAAGGGACTTGGCCGGAGCTCATGTGTAAGGCTCGGCCAGACGTTCGATCTTACCTCGGCAGGGAGACCAAGCTTCCTAAGCCTAGTAGGAGAGTCAGGCGCGGGGACTTGGTAGGAGTTCGAATGTAAGGCTCGGCAAAATGTTCGACCTTACCTCGGCAGGGAGACAAAGCTTCCTAAGCCTAGTCGGAGAGTCAGGCGAAGGAATTTGGCCGGGGTTCGAGTGTAAGGCTCGGCAGGACCTTCGGCCTTACCTCGGCAGGGAGACCAAGCTTCCTAAGCCTAGTAGGAGAGTCAGGCGAAATAACTTGGCCGGGGTTCGAGTGTCAGGCTCGGCAGGACGTTCGACCTTACCTCGGCAGGGAGACCAAGCTTCCTAAGCCTAGTAGGAGAGTGAGGCAAAAGGACTGGCCAGGAGCACATGTGTAAGGCTCGGCCGGACGTTCGACCTTACCTCGGCAGGGAGACCAAGCCTCTTAAGCCTACTAGGAGTCACGCGAAGGGACTTGGCCCAAGTTCGAGTGTAAGGCTCGGCAGAACGTTCGACCGTACCTCGGCAGGGAGACTGAGCTTCCTAAGCCTAATAGGAGAATCAGGCGAGGGGACTTGGACGGAGTTCAAATGCATGGCTCGGGAGGATGTTCGACCTTACCTCGGCAGCGAGACAAAGCTTCCTAAGCCTAGTAGGAGAGTCAGGCGAGGGGAATTGGCCGGAGTTCCAGTGTAAGGCTCGGCAGGACGTTCGGCCTTACCTCGGCAAGGAGACCAAGCTTCCTAAGCCTAGCAGGAGAGTCAGGCGAAGGAACTTGGCCGGAGCTCATGTGTAAGGCTCGGCAGGACGTTCGACCTTACCTCGGCAGGGAGACCAAGCTTCCTAAGCCGACTAGGAGTCAGGCAAAGGGACTTGGCCGGGGTTCGAGTGTAAGGCTCGGCAGGACGTTCGACCTTACCTCGGCAGGGAGACCAAGCTTCCTAAGCCTAGTAGGAGAGTCAGGCGAGCGACTTGGCCGGGGTTCGAGTGTAAGGCTCGGCAGGATGTTCGGCCTTACCTCGGCAGGGAGACCAAGCTTCCTAAGCCTAGTAGGAGAGTCAGGCAAGTGGACTTGGCCGGAGCTCATGTGTAAGGCTCGGCAGGACGTTCGACCTTACCTCGGCAGGGAGACCAAGCTTCCTAAGCCTAGTAAGAGTCTGGCGAGGGGACTTGGCCGAAGTTTGAGTGTAAAGCTCGGCAGGACGTTTGACCTTACCTCGGCAGGGAGACCAAGCTTCCTAAGCCTAATAGGAGTATCAGGCAAAAGAACTTGGCCGGAGCTCATGTGGAAGGCTCGGCCGGACGTTCGACCTTACCTCGGCAGGGAGACCAAGCTTCCTAAGCCTAGTAGTAGTCACGCGAAGGGACTTGGCCCGAGTTCGAGTGTAAGGCTCGGCAGAACATTCGACCTTACCTCGGCAGGGAGACCAAGCTTCCTAAGCCTAATAGGATAGTCAGGCTAGGGGACTTGGCCAGAGTTCGAGTGTAAGTCTTGGCAAGATGTTTGACCTCACCTTGGCAGGGATACCAAGCTTCCTAAGCCTAGTAGGAGTATCAGGTAAAAGAACTTGGCCGGAGCTCATGTGTAAGGCTCGGCCGGACGTTCGACCTTACCTCAGCACGGAGACCAAGATTCCTAAGCCGAGTAGGAGTCACGCGAAGGGACTTGGCCCGAGTTCGAGTGTAAGGCTTGGCAGAACGTTTGACCTTACCTCGGCAGGGAGACTGAGCTTCCTAAGCCTAGCAGGAGAGTCAGGCGAGGGGACTTGTCCAGGGTCCGAGTGTAAGGCTCGGCAGGACATACGAACTTACCTCGGCAGGGAGACCAAGCTTCCTAAGCCTAGTAGTCACGCGAAGGGACTTGGCCCGAGTTCGAGTGTAAGGCTCGGCAGGACGTTCGGCCTTACCTCGGCAGGGAGACCAAGCTTCCTAAGCCTAGTAGGAGAGTCAGGCGAAGGGACTTGGCCAGAGTTCGAGTGTAAGGCTCGGCAGGACGTTTGACCTTACCTCGGCAGGGAGACCAAGCTTCCTAAGCCTAGTAGGAGTATCAGGCAAAAGAACTTGGCCGGAGCTCATGTGTAAGGCTTGGCCGGACGTTCGACCTTACCTCGGCAGGGAGACCAAGCTTCCTAAGCCTAATAGGATAGTCAGGCGAGGAGACTTGGCCAGAGTTCGAGTGTAAGTATTGGCAAGATGTTTGACCTCAGCTCGGCAAGGATACCAAGCTTCCTAAGCCGTGTAGGAGTCAGGCGAAAGGACTTGGCCGGGTTTCGAGTGTAAGGCTCGGCAGGACGTTCGGCCTTACCTCGGCAGGGAGAACAAGCTTCCTATGCCTTGTAGGAGTCACGTGAAGGGACTTGGCCCGAGTTCGAGTGTAAGGCTCGGCAGACTGTTCAACCTTACCTCGGCAGGGAGACCAAGCTTCCTAAGCCGAGTAGGAGTCAGGCGAGGGGACTTGGCCGGGGTTCGAGTGTAAGGCTCGGCAGGACGTTTGACCTTACCTCGGCAGGGAGACCAAGCTTCCTAAGCCTAGTCGGAGAGTCAGGCGAAGGAACTTGGCCGGGGTTCGAGTGTAAGGCTCAGCAGGACATTCGACCTTACCTCGGGAGGGAGACCAAGTTTCTTAAGCCTAGTAGGAGAGTCAGGCAAGTGGACTTGGCCGGAGCTCATGTGTAAGGCTCGGCAGGACGTTCGGCCTTACCTCGGCAGGGAGACCAAGCTTCCTATGCCGAGAAGGAGTCAGGCGAAGGGACTTGCCCGGGGTTCGAGTGTAAGTCTCGGCAGGAAGTTTGACCTTACCTCGGCAGGGAGACCATGCTTCCTAAGCCTAGTAGGAGAGTCAGGCAAGTGGACTTGGCCGGAGCTCATGTGTAAAGCTCGGCAGGACGTTCGACCTTACCTCGGCAGGGAGACCAAGCTTCCTAAGCCGAGTAGGAGTCAGGCGAAAGGGACTTGGCCGGGGTTCGAGTGTAAGGCTCGGAAGGACGTTCGGCCTAACCTCGGCAGGGAGACCAAGCTTCCTAAGCCTAGTAGGAGAGTCAGCTGAAGGGACTTGGCAGGAGTTCGAGTGTAAGGCTCGGCAGACTGTTCAACCTTACCTCGGCGAGGAGACCAAGCTTCCTAAGCCGAGTAGGAGTCAGGCGAGGGGACTTGGAAGGGGTTCGAGTGTAAGGCTCGGCAGGACGTTTGACCTTACCTCGGCAGGGAGACCAAGCTTCCTAAGCCTAGTCGGAGAGTCAGGCGAAGGAACTTGGCCGGAGCTCATGTGTAAGGCTCAGCAGGACATTCGACCTTACCTCGGCAGGGAGACCAAGTTTCTTAAGCCTAGTAGGAGAGTCAGGCAAAGGAACTTGGCCGGGGTTCGAGTGTCAGGCTCGGCAGGACGTTCGACCTTACCTCGGCAGGGAGACCAAGCTTCCTAAGCCTAGTAGGAGAGTCAGGCAAGGGGAATTGGCCGGAGCTCATGTTTAAGTCTCGGCAGGTTGTTCGACCTTACCTCGGCAGGGAGACCAAGCTTCCTAAGCCTAGTAGTAGTCACGCGAAGGGACTTGGCCCGAGTTCGAGTGTAAGGCTCGGCAGGACGTTCGGCCTTGCCTCGGCAGGGAGACCAAGCTTCCTAAGCCTAGTAGGAGAGTCAGGCGAAGGGACTTGGCCAGAGTTCGAGTGTAAGGCTCGGCAGGACGTTTGACCTTACCTCGGCAGGGAGACCAAGCTTCCTAAGCCTAGTAGGAGTATCAGGCAAAAGAACTTGGCCGGAGCTCATGTGTAAGGCTCGGCCGGACGTTCGACCTTACCTCGGCAGGGAGACCAAGCTTCTTAAGCCTACTAGGAGTCACGCGAAGAACTTGGCCCGAGTTTGAGTGTAAGGCTCGGCAGAACGTTCAACCTTACCTCGGCAGGGAGACCGAGTTTCTTAACCCGAGTAGGAGAGTCAGGCGAAGGAACTTGGCCGGGGTTCGAGTGTAAGGCTCGGCAGGACGTTCGACCTTACCTCGGCAGGGAGACCAAGCTTCCTAAGCCTAGTAGGAGAGTCAGGCAAGGGGAATTGGCCGGAGCTCATGTTTAAGGCTCGGCAGGTCGTTCGACCTTACCTCGGCAAGGAGACCAAGCTTCCTAAGCCGAGTAGGAGTCACGCGAAGGGACTTGGCCCGAGTTCGAGTGTAAGGCTCGGCAGAACGTTCGACCTTACCTCGGCAGGGAGACTGAGCTTCCTAAGCCTAGCAGGAGAGTCAGGCGAGGGGACTTGTCCAGGGTCCGAGTGTAAGGCTCGGCAGGACATACGAACTTACCTCGGCAGGGAGACCAAGCTTCCTAAGCCTAGTAGTAGTCACGCGAAGGGACTTGGCCCGAGTTCGAGTGTAAGGCTCGGCAGGACGTTCGGCCTTACCTCGGCAGGGACAACAAGCTTCCTATGCCTAGTAGGAGTCACGTGAAGGGACTTGGCCCGAGTTTGAGTGTAAGGCTCGGCAGACTGTTCAACCTCACCTCGGCAGGGAGACCAAGCTTCCTAAGCCGAGTAGGAGTCAGGCGAGGGGACTTGGCCGGGGTTCGAGTGTAAGGCTCGGCAGGACGTTTGACCTTACCTCGGCAGGGAGACCAAGCTTCCTAAGCCTAGTCGGAGAGTCAGGCGAAGGAACTTGGCCGGGGTTCGAGTGTAAGGCTCAGCAGGACATTCGACCTTACCTCGGCAGGGAGACCAAGTTTCTTAAGCCTAGTAGGAGAGTCAGGCGAAGGAACTTGGCCGGGGTTCGAGTGTCAGGCTCGGCAGGACGTTCGACCTTACCTCGGCAGGGAGACCAAGCTTCCTAAGCCTAGTAGGAGAGTCAGGCAAGGGGAATTGGCCGGAGCTCATGTTTAAGTCTCGGCAGGTCGTTCGACCTTACCTCGGCAGGGAGACCAAGCTTCCTAAGCCTAGTAGTAGTCACGCGAAGGGACTTGGCCCGAGTTCGAGTGTAAGGCTCGGCAGGACGTTCGGCCTTGCCTCGGCAGGGAGACCAAGCTTTCCTAAGCCTAGTAGGAGAGTCAGGCGAAGGGACTTGGCCAGAGTTCGAGTGTAAGGCTCGGCAGGACGTTTGACCTTACCTCGGCAGGGAGACCAAGCTTCCTAAGCCTAGTAGGAGTATCAGGCAAAAGAACTTGTCCGGAGCTCATGTGTAAGGCTCGGCCGGACGTTCGACCTTGCCTCAGCAGGGAGACCAAGCTTCCTAAGCCGAGTAGGAGTCACGCGAAGGGACTTGGCCCGAGTTCGAGTGTAAGGCTCGGCAGAACGTTCGGCCTTACCTCGGCAGGGAGACCAAGCTTCCTAAGCCTAGTAGGAGAGTCAGGCGAAGGGACTTGGCCAGAGTTCGAGTGTAAGGCTCGGCAGGACGTTTGACCTTACCTCGGCAGGGAGACCAAGCTTCCTAAGCCTAGTAGGAGTATCAGGCAAAAGAACTTGGCCGGAGCTCATGTGTAAGGCTCGGCCGGACGTTCGACCTTACCTCGGCAGGGAGACCAAGCTTCTTAAGCCTACTAGGAGTCACGCGAAGAACTTGGCCCGAGTTTGAGTGTAAGGCTCGGCAGAACGTTCGACCTTACCTCGGCAGGGAGACCAAGTTTCTTAAGCCTAGTAGGAGAGTCAGGCGAAGGAACTTGGCCGGGGTTCGAGTGTAAGGCTCGGCAGGACGTTCGACCTTACCTCGGCAGGGAGACCAAGCTTCCTAAGCCGAGTAGGAGTCAGGCGAAAGGGACTTGGCCGGGGTTCGAGTGTAAGGCTCGGAAGGACGTTCGGCCTAACCTCGGCAGGGAGACCAAGCTTCCTAAGCCTAGTAGGAGAGTCAGCTGAAGGGACATGGCAGGAGTTCGAGTGTAAGGCTCGGCAGACTGTTCAACCTTACCTCGGCGAGGAGACCAAGCTTCCTAAGCCGAGTAGGAGTCAGGCGAGGGGACTTGGAAGGGGTTCGAGTGTAAGGCTCGGCAGGACGTTTGACCTTACCTCGGCAGGGAGACCAAGCTTCCTAAGCCTAGTAGGAGAGTCAGGCGAAGGGACTTGGCCGGAGCTCATGTGTAAGGCTCGGCCAGACGTTCGATCTTACCTCGGCAGGGAGACCAAGCTTCTTAAGCCTACTAGGAGTCACGCGAAGAACTTGGCCCGAGTTCGAGTGTAAGGCTCGGCAGTGCGTTCGACCTTACCTCGGCAGGGAGACCAAGCTTCCTAAGCCTAGTAGGAGAGTCAGGCGCGGGGACTTGGTAGGAGTTCGAATGTAAGGCTCGGCAAAATGTTCGACCTTACCTCGGCAGGGAGACAAAGCTTCCTAAGCCTAGTCGGAGAGTCAGGCGAAGGAACTTGGCCGGGGTTCGAGTGTAAGGCTCGGCAGGACCTTCGGCCTTACCTCGGCAGGGAGACCAAGTTTCTTAAGCCTAGTAGGAGAGTCAGGCGAAATAACTTGGCCGGGGTTCGAGTGTCAGGCTCGGCAGGACGTTCGACCTTACCTCGGCAGGGAGACCAAGCTTCCTAAGCCTAGTAGGAGAGTGAGGCAAAAGGACTGGCCAGGAGCACATGTGTAAGGCTCGGCCGGACGTTCGACCTTACATCGGCAGGGAGACCAAGCCTCTTAAGCCTACTAGGAGTCACGCGAAGGGACTTGGCCCAAGTTCGAGTGTAAGGCTCGGCAGAACGTTCGACCTTACCTCGGCAGGGAGACTGAGCTTCCTAAGCCTAATAGGAGAATCAGGCGAGGGGACTTGGACGGAGTTCAAATGCATGGCTCGGGAGGATGTTCGACCTTACCTCGGCAGCGAGACAAAGCTTCCTAAGCCTAGTAGGAGAGTCAGGCGAGGGGAATTGGCCGGAGTTCCAGTGTAAGGCTCGGCAGGACGTTCGGCCTTACCTCGGCAAGGAGACCAAGCTTCCTAAGCCTAGCAGGAGAGTCAGGCGAAGAACTTGGCCGGAGCTCATGTGTAAGGCTCGGCAGGACGTTCGACCTTACCTCGGCAGGGAGACCAAGCTTCCTAAGCCGACTAGGAGTCAGGCAAAGGGACTTGGCCGGGGTTCGAGTGTAAGGCTCGGCAGGACGTTCGACCTTACCTCGGCAGGGAGACCAAGCTTCCTAAGCCTAGTAGGAGAGTCAGGCGAGCGACTTGGCCGGGGTTCGAGTGTAAGGCTCGGCAGGATGTTCGGCCTTACCTCGGCAGGGAGACCAAGCTTCCTAAGCCTAGTAGGAGAGTCAGGCAAGTGGACTTGGCCGGAGCTCATGTGTAAGGCTCGGCAGGACGTTCGACCTTACCTCGGCAGGGAGACCAAGCTTCCTAAGCCTAGTAAGAGTCTGGCGAGGGGACTTGGCCGAAGTTTGAGTGTAAAGCTCGGCAGGACGTTTGACCTTACCTCGGCAGGGAGACCAAGCTTCCTAAGCCTAATAGGAGTATCAGGCAAAAGAACTTGGCCGGAGCTCATGTGGAAGGCTCGGCCGAACGTTCGACCTTACCTCGGCAGGGAGACCAAGCTTCCTAAGCCTAGTAGTAGTCACGCGAAGGGACTTGGCCCGAGTTCGAGTGTAAGGCTCGGCAGAACATTCGACCTTACCTCGGCAGGGAGACCAAGCTTCCTAAGCCTAATAGGATAGTAAGGCTAGGGGACTTGGCCAGAGTTCGAGTGTAAGTCTTGGCAAGATGTTTGACCTCACCTTGGCAGGGATACCAAGCTTCCTAAGCCTAGTAGGAGTATCAGGCAAAAGAACTTGGCCGGAGCTCATGTGTAAGGCTCGGCCGGACGTTCGACCTTACCTCAGCACGGAGACCAAGATTCCTAAGCCGAGTAGGAGTCACGCGAAGGGACTTGGCCCGAGTTCGAGTGTAAGGCTTGGCAGAACGTTTGACCTTACCTCGGCAGGGAGACTGAGCTTCCTAAGCCTAGCAGGAGAGTCAGGCGAGGGGACTTGTCCAGGGTCCGAGTGTAAGGCTCGGCAGGACATACGAACTTACCTCGGCAGGGAGACCAAGCTTCCTAAGCCTAGTAGTCACGCGAAGGGACTTGGCCCGAGTTCGAGTGTAAGGCTCGGCAGGACGTTCGGCCTTACCTCGGCATGGAGACCAAGCTTCCTAAGCCTAGTAGGAGAGTCAGGCGAAGGGACTTGGCCAGAGTTCGAGTGTAAGGCTCGGCAGGACGTTTGACCTTACCTCGGCAGGGAGACCAAGCTTCCTAAGCCTAGTAGGAGTATCAGGCAAAAGAACTTGGCCGGAGCTCATGTGTAAGGCTTGGCCGGACGTTCGACCTTACCTCGGCAGGGAGACCAAGCTTCCTAAGCCTAATAGGATAGTCAGGCGAGGGGACTTGGCCAGAGTTCGAGTGTAAGTATTGGCAAGATGTTTGACCTCAGCTCGGCAAGGATACCAAGATTCCTAAGCCGTGTAGGAGTCAGGCGAAAGGACTTGGCCGGGTTTCGAGTGTAAGGCTCGGCAGGACGTTCGGCCTTATCTCGGCAGGGAGAACAAGCTTCCTATGTCTTGTAGGAGTCACGTGAAGGGACTTGGCCCGAGTTTGAGTGTAAGGCTCGGCAGACTGTTCAACCTCACCTCGGCAGGGAGACCAAGCTTCCTAAGCCGAGTAAGAGTCAGGCGAGGGGACTTGGCCGGGGTTCGAGTGTAAGGCTCGGCAGGACGTTTGACCTTACCTCGGCAGGGAGACCAAGCTTCCTAAGCCTAGTCGGAGAGTCAGGCGAAGGAACTTGGCCGGGGTTCGAGTGTAAGGCTCAGCAGGACATTCGACCTTACCTCGGCAGGGAGACCAAGTTTCTTAAGCCTAGTAGGAGAGTCAGGCGAAGGAACTTGGCCGGGGTTCGAGTGTCAGGCTCGGCAGGACGTTCGACCTTACCTCGGCAGGGAGACCAAGCTTCCTAAGCCTAGTAGGAGAGTCAGGCAAGGGGAATTGGCCGGAGCTCATGTTTAAGTCTCGGCAGGTTGTTCGACCTTACCTCGGCAGGGAGACCAAGCTTCCTAAGCCTAGTAGTAGTCACGCGAAGGGACTTGGCCCGAGTTCGAGTGTAAGGCTCGGCAGGACGTTCGGCCTTGCCTCGGCAGGGAGACCAAGCTTCCTAAGCCTAGTAGGAGAGTCAGGCGAAGGGACTTGGCCAGAGTTCGAGTGTAAGGCTCGGCAGGACGTTTGACCTTACCTCGGCAGGGAGACCAAGCTTCCTAAGCCTAGTAGGAGTATCAGGCAAAAGAACTTGTCCGGAGCTCATGTGTAAGGCTCGGCCGGACGTTCGACCTTGCCTCAGCAGGGAGACCAAGCTTCCTAAGCCGAGTAGGAATCACGCGAAGGGACTTGGCCCGAGTTCGAGTGTAAGGCTCGGCAGAACGTTCGGCCTTACCTCGGCAGGGAGACCAAGCTTCCTAAGCCTAGTAGGAGAGTCAGGCGAAGGGACTTGGCCAGAGTTCGAGTGTAAGGCTCGGCAGGACGTTTGACCTTACCTCGGCAGGGAGACCAAGCTTCCTAAGCCTAGTAGGAGTATCAGGCAAAAGAACTTGGCCGGAGCTCATGTGTAAGGCTCGGCCGGACGTTCGACCTTACCTCGGCAGGGAGACCAAGCTTCTTAAGCCTACTAGGAGTCACGCGAAGAACTTGGCCCGAGTTTGAGTGTAAGGCTCGGCAGAACGTTCGACCTTACCTCGGCAGGGAGACCAAGTTTCTTAAGCCTAGTAGGAGAGTCAGGCGAAGGAACTTGGCCGGGGTTCGAGTGTAAGGCTCGGCAGGACGTTCGACCTTACCTCGGCAGGGAGACCAAGCTTCCTAAGCCTAGTAGGAGAGTCAGGCAAGGGGAATTGGCCGGAGCTCATGTTTAAGGCTCGGCAGGTCGTTCGACCTTACCTCGGCAAGGAGACCAAGCTTCCTAAGCCGAGTAGGAGTCACGCGAAGGGACTTGGCCCGAGTTCGAGTGTAAGGCTCGGCAGAACGTTCGACCTTACCTCGGCAGGGAGACTGAGCTTCCTAAGCCTAGCAGGAGAATCAGGCGAGGGGACTTGTCCAGGGTCCGAGTGTAAGGCTCGGCAGGACATACGAACTTACCTCGGCAGGGAGAACAAGCTTCCTATGCCTAGTAGGAGTCACGTGAAGGGACTTGGCCCGAGTTTGAGTGTAAGGCTCGGCAGACTGTTCAACCTCACCTCGGCAGGGAGACCAAGCTTCCTAAGCCGAGTAGGAGTCAGGCGAGGGGACTTGGCCGGGGTTCGAGTGTAAGGCTCGGCAGGACGTTTGACCTTACCTCGGCAGGGAGACCAAGCTTCCTAAGCCTAGTCGGAGAGTCAGGCGAAGGAACTTGGCCGGGGTTCGAGTGTAAGGCTCAGCAGGACATTCGACCTTACCTCGGCAGGGAGACCAAGTTTCTTAAGCCTAGTAGGAGAGTCAGGCAAAGGAACTTGGCCGGGGTTCGAGTGTCAGGCTCGGCAGGACGTTCGACCTTACCTCGGCAGGGAGACCAAGCTTCCTAAGCCTAGTAGGAGAGTCAGGCAAGGGGAATTGGCCGGAGCTCATGTTTAAGTCTCGGCAGGTCGTTCGACCTTACCTCGGCAGGGAGACCAAGCTTCCTAAGCCTAGTAGGAGAGTCAGGCAAGGGGAATTGGCCGGAGCTCATGTTTAAGGCTCGGCAGGTCGTTCGACCTTACCTCGGCAAGGAGACCAAGCTTCCTAAGCCGAGTAGGAGTCACGCGAAGGGACTTGGCCCGAGTTCGAGTGTAAGGCTCGGCAGGACGTTCGACCTTACCTCGGCAGGGAGACCAAGTTTCTTAAGCCTAGTAGGAGAGTCAGGCGAAGGAACTTGGCCGGGGTTCGAGTGTAAGGCTCGGCAGGACGTTCGACCTTACCTCGGCAGGGAGACCAAGCTTCCTAAGCCTAGTAGGAGAGTCAGGCAAGGGGAATTGGCCGGAGCTCATGTTTAAGGCTCGGCAGGTCGTTCGACCTTACCTCGGCAAGGAGACCAAGCTTCCTAAGCCGAGTAGGAGTCACGCGAAGGGACTTGGCCCGAGTTCGAGTGTAAGGCTCGGCAGAACGTTCGACCTTACCTCGGCAGGGAGACTGAGCTTCCTAAGCCTAGCAGGAGAATCAGGCGAGGGGACTTGTCCAGGGTCCGAGTGTAAGGCTCGGCAGGACATACGAACTTACCTCGGCAGGGCGAACAAGCTTCCTATGCCTAGTAGGAGTCACGTGAAGGGACTTGGCCCGAGTTTGAGTGTAAGGCTCGGCAGACTGTTCAACCTCACCTCGGCAGGGAGACCAAGCTTCCTAAGCCGAGTAGGAGTCAGGCGAGGGGACTTGGCCGGGGTTCGAGTGTAAGGCTCGGCAGGACGTTTGACCTTACCTCGGCAGGGAGACCAAGCTTCCTAAGCCTAGTCGGAGAGTCAGGCGAAGGAACTTGGCCGGGGTTCGAGTGTAAGGCTCAGCAGGACATTCGACCTTACCTCGGCAGGGAGACCAAGTTTCTTAAGCCTAGTAGGAGAGTCAGGCAAAGGAACTTGGCCGGGGTTCGAGTGTCAGGCTCGGCAGGACGTTCGACCTTACCTCGGCAGGGAGACCAAGCTTCCTAAGCCTAGTAGGAGAGTCAGGCAAGGGGAATTGGCCGGAGCTCATGTTTAAGTCTCGGCAGGTCGTTCGACCTTACCTCGGCAGGGAGACCAAGCTTCCTAAGCCTAGTAGTAGTCACGCGAAGGGACTTGGCCCGAGTTCGAGTGTAAGGCTCGGCAGGACGTTCGGCCTTGCCTCGGCAGGGAGACCAAGCTTCCTAAGCCTAGTAGGAGAGTCAGGCGAAGGGACTTGGCCAGAGTTCGAGTGTAAGGCTCGGCAGGACGTTTGACCTTACCTCGGCAGGGAGACCAAGCTTCCTAAGCCTAGTAGGAGTATCAGGCAAAAGAACTTGTCCGGAGCTCATGTGTAAGGCTCGGCCGGACGTTCGACCTTGCCTCAGCAGGGAGACCAAGCTTCCTAAGCCGAGTAGGAGTCACGCGAAGGGACTTGGCCCGAGTTCGAGTGTAAGGCTCGGCAGAACGTTCGGCCTTACCTCGGCAGGGAGACCAAGCTTCCTAAGCCTAGTAGGAGAGTCAGGCGAAGGGACTTGGCCAGAGTTCGAGTGTAAGGCTCGGCAGGACGTTTGACCTTACCTCGGCAGCGAGACCAAGCTTCCTAAGCCTAGTAGGAGTATCAGGCAAAAGAACTTGGCCGGAGCTCATGTGTAAGGCTCGGCCGGACGTTCGACCTTACCTCGGCAGGGAGACCAAGCTTCTTAAGCCTACTAGGAGTCACGCGAAGAACTTGGCCCGAGTTTGAGTGTAAGGCTCGGCAGAACGTTCGACCTTACCTCGGCAGGGAGACCAAGTTTCTTAAGCCTAGTAGGAGAGTCAGGCGAAGGAACTTGGCCGGGGTTCAAGTGTAAGGCTCGGCAGGACGTTCGACCTTACCTCGGCAGGGAGACCAAGCTTCCTAAGCCTAGTAGGAGAGTCAGGCAAGGGGAATTGGCCGGAGCTCATGTTTAAGGCTCGGCAGGTCGTTCGACCTTACCTCGGCAAGGAGACCAAGCTTCCTAAGCCGAGTAGGAGTCACGCGAAGGGACTTGGCCCGAGTTCGAGTGTAAGGCTCGGCAGAACGTTCGACCTTACCTCGGCAGGGAGACTGAGCTTCCTAAGCCTAGCAGGAGAGTCAGGCGAGGGGACTTGTCCAGGGTCCGAGTGTAAGGCTCGGCAGGACATACGAACTTACCTCGGCAGGGAGACCAAGCTTCCTAAGCCTAGTAGTAGTCACGCGAAGGGACTTGGCCCGAGTTCGAGTGTAAGGCTCGGCAGGACGTTCGGCCTTACCTCGGCAGGGAGACCAAGCTTCCTAAGCCTAGTAGGAGAGTCAGGCGAAGGGATTTGGCCAGAGTTCGAGTGTAAGGCTCGGCAGGACGTTTGACCTTACCTCGGCAGGGAGACCAAGCTTCCTAAGCCTAGTAGGAGTATCAGGCAAACGAACTTGGCCGGAGCTCATGTGTAAGGCTCGGCCGGACGTTCGACCTTACCTCAGCAGGGAGACTAAGCTTCCTAAGCCGAGTAGGAGTCAGGCGAAGGGACTTGGCCCGAGTTCGAGTGTAAGGCTCGGCAGAACGTTCGACCTTACCACGGCAGGGAGACTGAGCTTCCTAAGCCTAGCAGGAGAGTCAGGCGAGGGGACTTGTCCAGGGTCCGAGTGTAAGGCTCGGCAGGACATACGAACTTACCTCGGCAGGGAGACCAAGCTTCCTAAGCCTAGTAGGAGAGTCAGGCGAGGGGACTTCGTCGGAGGTCGAGTGTAAATCTCGGCAGGACGTTCGACCTTACCTCGGCAGGGAGACCAAACTTCCTAAGCCTAATAGGATAGTCAGGCGCGGGGACTTGGCCAGAGTTCGAGTGTAAGTATTGGCAAGATGTTTGACCTCACCTCGGCAGGGATACCAAGCTTCCTAAGCCGTGTAGGAGTCAGGCGAAGGGACTTGGCCGGGTTTCGAGTGTAAGGCTCGGCAGGACGTTCGGCCTTACCTCGGCAGGGCGAACAAGCTTCCTATGGCTAGTAGGAGTCACGTGAAGGGACTTGGCCCGAGTTTGAGTGTAAGGCTCGGCAGACTGTTCAACCTTACCTCGGAAGGGAGACCAAGCTTCCTAAGCCGAGTAGGAGTCAGGCGAGGGGACCTGGCCGGGGTTCGAGTGTAAGGCTCGGCAAGACATTTGACCTTACCTCGGCAGGGAGACCAAGCTTCCTAAGCCTAGTAGGAGAGTCAGGTGAGGGGACTTGGACGGAGTTCGAATGTAAGGCTCGGCAAAATGTTCGACCTTACCTCGGCATGGAGACCAAGCTTCCTAAGCCTAGTAGAAGAGTCAGGCAAAGGGACGTGGCCGGAGTTCGAGAGTAAGGCTCGGCAGGACGTTTGACCTTACCTCGGCAGGGAGACCAAGCTTCCTAAGCCTAGTAGGAGAGTCAGGCAAGGGGACTTGGCCGGAGCTCATGTGTAAGGCTCGGCAGAACGTTCGACCTTACCTCGGCAGGGAGACCAAGCTTCCAAAACCGAGTAGGACTCAGGCGAAGGGACTTGCCTGGGTTCGAGTAGAAGGCTCGGCAGAACGTTCGACCTTACCTCGGCAGAGACACCAAGCTTCCTAAGCCTAGTAGGAGTCACGCGAAGGGACTTGGCCCGAGTTCGAGTGTATGGCTCGGCAGACTGTTCGACATTACCTCGCCAGGGAGACCAAGCTTCCTATGGCGAGTAGGAGTCATTCGAAGGGACTTGGCCAGAGTTCGAGTGTAAGGCTTGGCAGGACGTTCGACCTTACCTCGGCAAGGAGACCAAGCTTCCTAAGCCTAGTAGAAGAGTCAGGCAGAGGGACATGGCCGGAGTTCGAGTGTAAGGCTCGGCCGGACGTTTGACCTTACCTCGGCAGGGAGACCAAGCTTCCTAAGCCTAATAGGAGTATCAGGCAAAAGAACTTGGCCGGAGCTCATGTGTAAGGGTCGGCCGGACGTTCGACCTTACCTCGGCAGGGAGACCAAGCTTCCTAAGCCGAGTAGGAGTCACGCGAAGGGACTTGGCCCGATTTCGAGTGTAAGGCTCGGCAGGACGTTCGACCTTACCTCGGCAGGGAGACCAAGCTTCCTAACCGTAGTAGGAGAGTCAGGCGAGGGGACTTGGTCGGAGTTCGAGTGTAAAGCTCGGCAGGACGTTCGACCTTACCTCGGCAGGGAGACCAAGCTTCCTAAGTCTAGAAGGACAGTGAGGCGAGGGGACTTGGCCGCAGTTTTAGTGTAAATAATGGCAGGACGTTCCACCTTACCTCGGCAGGGAGAACAAGCTTCCTAAGCCTAGTAGGAGAGTCAGGCAAAGGGACCTGGCCAGAGTTCGAGTGTAAGACTCGGCAGGACGTTCGGCCTTACCTCGGCAGGGAGACCAAGCTTCCTAAGCCTAGTAGGATAGTCAGGCTAGGGGACTTGGCCAGAGTTCGAGTGTAAGTCTTGGCAAGATGTTTGACCTCACCTCGGCAGGGATACCAAGCTTCCTAAGCCTAGTAGGAGTATCAGGCAAAAGAACTTGGCCGGAGCTCATGTGTAAGGCTCGGCCGGACGTTCGACCTTACCTCAGCACGGAGACCAAGCTTCCTAAGCCGAGTAGGAGTCACGCGAAGGGACTTGGCCCGAGTTCGAGTGTAAGGCTCGGCAGAACGTTCGACCTTACCTCGGCAGGGAGACTGAGCTTCCTAAGCCTAGCAGGAGAGTCAGGCGAGGGGACTTGTCCAGGGTCCGAGTGTAAGGCTCGGCAGGACATACGAACTTACCTCGGCAGGGAGACCAAGCTTCCTAAGCCTAGTAGTCACGCGAAGGGACTTGGCCCGAGTTCGAGTGTAAGGCTCGGCAGGACGTTCGGCCTTACCTCGGTAGGGAGACCAAGCTTCCTAAGCCTAGCACGAGAGTCAGGCGAAGGGACTTGGCCAGAGTTCGAGTGTAAGGCTCGGCCGGACGTTCGACCTTACCTCGGCAGGGAGACCAAGCTTCCTAAGCCTAATAGGATAGTCAGGCGAGGGGACTTGGCCAGAGTTCGAGTGTAAGTATTGGCAAGATGTTTGACCTCACCTCGGCAGGGATACCAAGCTTCCTAAGCCGTGTAGGAGTCAGGCGAAGGGACTTGGCCGGGTTTCGAGTGTAAGGTTAGGCAGGACGTTCGGCCTTACCTCGGCAGGGAGAACAAGCTTCCTATCCCTAGTAGGAGTCACGTGAAGGGACTTGGCCCGAGTTCGAGTGTATGGCTCGGCAGACTGTTCGACATTACCTCGCCAGGGAGAACAAGCTTCCTATGGCGAGTAGGAGTCAGTCGAAGGGACTTGGCCAGAGTTCGAGTGTAAGGCTTGGCAGGACGTTCGACCTTACCTCGGCAAGGAGACCAAGCTTCCTAAGCCTAGTAGAAGAGTCAGGCAGAGGGACATGGCCGGAGTTCGAGTGTAAGGCTCGGCCGGACGTTTGACCTTACCTCGGCAGGGAGACCAAGCTTCCTAAGCCTAATAGGAGTATCAGGCAAAAGAACTTGGCCGGAGCTCATGTGTAAGGGTCGGCTGGACGTTCGACCTTACCTCGGCAGGGAGACCAAGCTTCCTAAGCCTAGTAGGAGAGTCAGGCAAGGGGACTTGGCCGGAGCTCATGTGTAAGGCTCGGCAGAACGTTCGACCTTACCTCGGCAGGGAGACCAAGCTTCCAAAACCGAGTAGGACTCAGGCGAAGGGACTTGCCTGGGTTTGAGTATAAGGCTCGGCAGAACGTTCGACCTTACCTCGGCAGAGACACCAAGCTTCCTAAGCCTAGTAGGAGTCACGCGAAGGGACTTGGCCCGAGTTCGAGTGTATGGCTCGGCAGACTGTTCGACATTACCTCGCCAGGGAGACCAAGCTTCCTATGGCGAGTAGGAGTCAGTCAAAGGGACTTGGCCAGAGTTCGAGTGTAAGGCTTGGCAGGACGTTCGACCTTACCTCGGCAAGGAGACCAAGCTTCCTAAGCCTAGTAGAAGAGTCAGGCAGAGGGACATGGCCGGAGTTCGAGTGTAAGGCTCGGCCGGACGTTTGACCTTACCTCGGCAGGGAGACCAAGCTTCCTAAGCCTAATAGGAGTATCAGGCAAAAGAACTTGGCCGGAGCTCATGTGTAAGGGTCGGCCGGACGTTCGACCTTACCTCGGCAGGGAGACCAAGCTTCCTAAGCCGAGTAGGAGTCACGCGAAGGGACTTGGCCCGATTTCGAGTGTAAGGCTCGGCAGGACGTTCGACCTTACCTCGGCAGGGAGACCAAGCTTCCTAACCGTAGTAGGAGAGTCAGGCGAGGGGACTTGGTCGGAGTTCGAGTGTAAAGCTCGGCAGGACGTTCGACCTTACCTCGGCAGGGAGACCAAGCTTCCTAAGTCTAGAAGGACAGTGAGGCGAGGGGACTTGGCCGCAGTTTTAGTGTAAATAATGGCAGGACGTTCCACCTTACCTCGACAGGGAGAACAAGCTTCCTAAGCCTAGTAGGAGAGTCAGGCAAAGGGACCTGGCCAGAGTTCGAGTGTAAGACTCGGCAGGACGTTCGGCCTTACCTCGGCAGGGAGACCAAGCTTCCTAAGCCTAGTAGGAGAGTCAGGCGAAGGGACTTGGCCAGAGTTTGAGTGTAAGGCTCGGCAGGACGTTCGGCCTTACCTCGGCAAGGAGACCAAGCTTCCTAAGCCTAGCAGGAGAGTCAGGCGAAGGAACTTGGCCGGGGTTCGAGTGTAAGGCTCGGCAGGACGTTCGACCTTACCTCGGCAGGGAGACCAAGCTTCCTAAGCCTAGTAGGAGAGTCAGGCAAGTGGACTTGGCCGGAGCTCATGTGTAAGGCTCGGCAGGACGTTCGACCTTACCTCGGCAAGGAGACCAAGCTTCCTAAGCCTAGTAGGGGAGTCAGGCAAGTGGACTTGGCCGGAGCTCATGTGTAAAGCTCGGCAGGACGTTCGGCCTTACCTCGGCAAGGAGACCAAGCTTCCTAAGCCTAGCAGGAGAGTCAGGCGAAGGAACTTGGCCGGGGTTCGAGTGTAAGGCTCGGCAGGACGTTCGACCTTACCTCGGCAGGGAGACCAAGCTTCCTAAGCCTAGTAGGAGAGTCAGGCAAGTGGACTTGGCCGGAGCTCATGTGTAAGGCTCGGCAGGACGTTCGACCTTACCTCGGCAAGGAGACCAAGCTTCCTAAGCCTAGTAGGAGAGTCAGCTGAAGGGACTTGGCCAGAGTTCGAGTGTAAGGCTCGGCAGGACGTTTGAACTTACCTCGGCAGGGAGACCAAGCTTCCTAAGCCTAGTAGGAGAGTCAGGCAAGTGGACTTGGCCGGAGCTCATGTGTAAGGCTCGGCAGGACGTTCGACCTTACCTCGGCAGGGAGACCATGCTTCCTAAGCCTAGTAGGAGAGTCAGGCAAGTGGACTTGGCCGGAGCTCATGTGTAAAGCTCGGCAGGACGTTCGACCTTACCTCGGCAGGGAGACCAAGCCTCCTAAGCCGAGTAGGAGTCAGGCGAAAGGGACTTGGCCGGGGTTCGAGTGTAAGGCTCGGAAGGGCGTTCGGCCTAACCTCGGCAGGGAGACCAAGCTTCCTAAGCCTAGTAGGAGAGTCAGCTGAAGGGACTTGGCCAGAGTTCGAGTGTAAGGCTCGGCAGGACGTTTGAACTTACCTCGGCAGGGAGACCAAGCTTCCTAAGCCTAGTAGGAGAGTGAGGCAAAAGGACTGACCCGGAGCACATGTGTAAGGCTCGGCCGGACGTTCGACCTTACCTCGGCAGGGAGACCAAGCCTCTTAAGCCGAGTAGCAGTCACGCGAAGGGACTTGGCCCGATTTCGAGTGTAAGGCTCGGCAGGACGTTCGACCTTACCTCGGCAGGGAGACCAAGCTTCCTAAGCCTAGTAGGAGAGTCAGGCGAAGGGACCTGGCCAGAGTTCAAGTGTAAGACTCGGCAGGACGTTCGGCCTTACCTCGGCAGGGAGACCAAGCTTCCTAAGCCTAATAGGATAGTCAGGCTAGGGGACTTGGCCAGAGTTCGAGTGTAAGTCTTGGCAAGATGTTTGACCTCACCTCGGCAGGGATACCAAGCTTCCTAAGCCTAGTAGGAGTATCAGGCAAAAGAACTTGGCCGGAGCTCATGTGTAAGGCTCGGCCGGACGTTCGACCTTACCTCAGCACGGAGACCAAGCTTCCTAAGCCGAGTAGGAGTCACGCGAAGGGACTTGGCCCGAGTTCGAGTGTAAGGCTCGGCAGAACGTTCGACCTTACCTCGGCAGGGAGACTGAGCTTCCTAAGGCTAGCAGGAGAGTCAGGCGAGGGGACTTGTCCAGGGTCCGAGTGTAAGGCTCGGCAGGACATACGAACTTACCTCGGCAGGGAGACCAAGCTTCCTAAGCCTAGTAGTCACGCGAAGGGACTTGGCCCGAGTTCGAGTGTAAGGCTCGGCAGGACGTTCGGCCTTACCTCGGCAGGGAGACCAAGCTTCCTAAGCCTAGCAGGAGAGTCAGGCGAAGGGACTTGGCCAGAGTTCGAGTGTAAGGCTCGGCAGGACGTTTGACCTTACCTCGGCAAGTAGACCAAGCTTCCTAAGCCTAGTAGGAGTATCAGGCAAAAGAACTTGGCCGGAGCTCATGTGTAAGGCTTGGCCGGACGTTCGACCTTACCTCGGCAGGGAGACCAAGCTTCCTAAGCCTAATAGGATAGTCAGGCAAAGGGACTTGGCCAGAGTTCGAGTGTAAGTATTGGCAAGATGTTTGACCTCACCTCGGCAGGGATACCAAGCTTCCTAAGCCGTGTAGGAGTCAGGCGAAGGGACTTGGCCGTGTTTGGAGTGTAAGGTTAGGCAGGACGTTCGGCCTTACCTCGGCAGGGAGAACAAGCTTCCTATCCATAGTAGGAGTCACGTGAAGGGACTTGGCCCGAGTTTGAGTGTAACGCTCGGCAGACTGTTCAACCTTACCTCGGCGAGGAGGCCAAGCTTCCTAAGCCGAGTAGGAGTCAGGCGAGGGGACTTGGCCGGGGTTCGAGTGTAAGGCTCGGCAGGACGTTTGACCTTACCTCGGCAGGGAGACCAAGCTTCCTAAGCCTAGTAGGAGAGTCAGGCGAAGGGACTTGGCCGGAGCTCATGTGTAAGGCTCGGCCAGACGTTCGACCTTACCTCGGCAGGGAGACCAAGCTTCTTAAGCCTACTAGGAGTCACGCGAAGAACTTGGCCCGAGTTCGAGTGTAAGGCTCGGCAGTACGTTCGACCTTACCTCGGCAGGGAGACCAAGCTTCCTAAGCCTAGTAGGAGAGTCAGGCGAGGGGACTTGGTAGGAGTTCGAATGTAAGGCTCGGCAAAATGTTCGACCTTACCTCGGCAGGGAGACCAAGCTTCCTAAGCCTAGCAGGAGAGTCAGGCGAAGGAACTTGGCCGGGGTTCGAGTGTAAGGCTCGGCAGGACGTTCGACCTCACCTCGGCAGGGAGACCAAGCTTCCTAAGCCTAGTAGGAGAGTCAGGCAAGTGGACTTGGCCGGAGCTCATGTGTAAGGCTCGGCAGGACGTTCGACCTTACCTCGGCAAGGAGACCAAGCTTCCTAAGCCGAGTAGGAGTCAGGCAAAGGGATTTGGCCGGGGTTCGAGTGTAAGGCTCGGCAGGACGTTCGGCCTTACCTCGGCAGGGAGACCAAGCTTCCTATGCGGAGAAGGAGTCAGGCGAAGGGACTTGCCCGGGGTTCGAGTGTAAGTCTCGGCAGGAAGTTTGACCTTACCTCGGCAGGGAGACCATGCTTCCTTAGCCTAGTAGGAGAGTCAGGCAAGTGGACTTGGCCGGAGCTCATGTGGAAAGCTCGGCAGGACGTTCGACCTTACCTCGGCAGGGAGACCAAGCTTCCTAAGCCGAGTAGGAGTCAGGCGAAAGGGACTTGGCCAGGGTTCGAGTGTAAGGCTCGGAAGGGCGTTCGGCCTAACCTCGGCAGGGAGACCAAGCTTCCTAAGCCTAGTAGGAGAGTCAGCTGAAGGGACTTGGCCAGAGTTCGAGTGTAAGGCTCGGCAGGACGTTTGAACTTACCTCGGCAGGGAGACCAAGCTTCCTAAGCCTAGTATGAGAGTGAGGCAAAAGGACTGGCCCGGAGCACATGTGTAAGGCTCGGCCGGACGTTCGACCTTACCTCGGCAGGGAGACCAAGCTTCCTAAGCCTAGTAGTAGTCACGCGAAGGGACTTGGCCCGAGTTCGAGTGTAGGGCTCGGCAGAACATTCGACCTTACCTCGGCAGGGAGACCAAGCTTCCTAAGCCTAATAGGATAGTCAGGCTAGGGGACTTGGCCAGAGTTCGAGTGTAAGTCTTGGCAAGATGTTTGACCTCACCTCGGCAGGGATACCAAGCTTCCTAAGCCTAGTAGGAGTATCAGGCAAAAGAACTTGGCCGGAGCTCATGTGTAAGGCTCGGCCGGACGTTCGACCTTACCTCAGCACGGAGACCAAGCTTCCTAAGCCGAGTAGGAGTCACGTGAAGGGACTTGGCCCGAGTTCGAGTGTAAGGCTCGGCAGAACGTTCGACCTTACCTCGGCAGGGAGACTGAGCTTCCTAAGGCTAGCAGGAGAGTCAGGCGAGGGGACTTGTCCAGGGTCCGAGTGTAAGGCTCGGCAGGACATACGAACTTACCTCGGCAGGGAGACCAAGCTTCCTAAGCCTAGTAGTCACGCGAAGGGACTTGGCCCGAGTTCGAGTGTAAGGCTCGGCAGGACGTTCGGCCTTACCTCGGCAGGGAGACCAAGCTTCCTAAGCCTAGCAGGAGAGTCAGGCGAAGGGACTTGGCCAGAGTTCGAGTGTAAGGCTCGGCAGGATGTTTGACCTTACCTCGGCAAGGAGACCAAGCTTCCTAAGCCTAGTAGGAGTATCAGGCAAAAGAACTTGGCCGGAGCTCATGTGTAAGGCTTGGCCGGACGTTCGACCTTACCTCGGCAGGGAGACCAAGCTTCCTAAGCCTAATAGGATAGTCAGGCGAGGGGACTTGGCCAGAGTTCGAGTGTAAGTATTGGCAAGATGTTTGACCTCACCTCGGCAGGGATACCAAGCTTCCTAAGCCGTGTAGGGGACAGGCGAAGGGACTTGGCCCGGTTTCGAGTGTAAGGTTAGGCAGGACGTTCGGCCTTACCTCGGCAGGGAGAACAAGCTTCCTAAGCCGAGTAGGAGTCACGTGAAGGGACTTGGCCCGAGTTTGAGTGTAAGGCTCGGCAGACTGTTAAACCTTACCTCGGCGAGGAGACCAAGCTTCCTAAGCCGAGTAGGAGTCAGGCGAGGGGACTTGGCCGGGGTTCGAGTGTAAGGCTCGGCAGGACGTTTGACCTTACCTCGGCAGGGAGACCAAGCTTCCTAAGCCTAGTAGGAGAGTCAGGCGAAGGGACTTGGCCGGAGCTCATGTGTAAGGCTCGGCCAGGCGTTCGACCTTACCTCGGCAGGGAGACCAAGCTTCTTAAGCCTACTAGGAGTCACGCGAAGAACTTGGCCCGAGTTCGAGTGTAAGGCTCGGCAGTACGTTCGACCTTACCTCGGCAGGGAGACCAAGCTTCCTAAGCCTAGTAGGAGAATCAGGCGAGGGGACTTGGACTGAGTTCAAATGCATGGCTCGGGAGGATGTTCGACCTTACCTCGGCAGCGAGACAAAGCTTCCTAAGCCCAGTAGGAGAGTCAGGCGAGGGGAATTGGCCGGAGTTCCAGTGTAAGGCTCGGCACGACGTTCGGCCTTACCTCGGCAAGGAGACCAAACTTCCTAAGCCTAGCAGGAGAGTCAGGCGAAGGAACTTGTCCGGAGCTCATGTGTAAGGCTCGGCAGGACGTTCGACCTTACCTCGGCAGGGAGACCAAGCTTCCTAAGCCGACTAGGAGTCAGGCAAAGGGACTTGGCCGGGGTTCGAGTGTAAGGCTCGGCAGGACGTTCGACCTTTCCTCGGCAGGGAGACCAAGCTTCCTAAGCCTAGTAGGAGAGTCAGGCGAGCGACTTGGCCGGGGTTCGAGTGTAAGGCTCGGCAGGATGTTCGGCCTTACCTCGGCAGGGAGACCAAGCTTCCTAAGCCTAATAGGAGTATCAGGCAAAAGAACTTGGCCGGAGCTCATGTGGAAGGCTCGGCCGGACGTTCGACCTTACCTCGGCAGGGAGACTAAGCTTCCTAAGCCTAGTAGTAGTCACGCGAAAGGACTTGGCCCGAGTTAGAGCGTAAGGCTCGGCAGAACATTCGACCTTACCTCGGCAGGGAGACCAAGCTTCCTAAGCCTAATAGGATAGTCAGGCTAGGGGACTTGGCCAGAGTTCGAGTGTAAGTCTTGGCAAGATGTTTGACCTCACCTTGGCAGGGATACCAAGCTTCCTAAGCCTAGTAGGAGTATCAGGCAAAAGAACTTGGCCGGAGCTCATGTGTAAGGCTCGGCCGGACGTTCGACCTTACCTCAGCACGGAGACCAAGCTTCCTAAGCCGAGTAGGAGTCACGCGAAGGGACTTGGCCCGAGTTCGAGTGTAAGGCTCGGCAGAACGTTCGACCTTACCTCGGCAGGGAGACTGAGCTTCCTAAGCCTAGCAGGAGAGTCAGGCGAGGGGACTTGTCCAGGGTCCGAGTGTAAGGCTCGGCAGGACATACGAACTTACCTCGGCAGGGAGACCAAGCTTCCTAAGCCTAGTAGTCACGCGAAGGGACTTGGCCCGAGTTCGAGTGTAAGGCTCAGCAGGACGTTCGGCCTTACCTCGGCAGGGAGACCAAGCTTCCTAAGCCTAGTAGGAGAGTCAGGCGAAGGGACTTGGCCAGAGTTCGAGTGTAAGGCTCGGCAGGACGTTTGACCTTACCTCGGCAGGGAGACCAAGCTTCCTAAGCCTAGTAGGAGTATCAGGCAAAAGAACTTGGCCGGAGCTCATGTGTAAGGCTTGGCCGGACGTTCGACCTTACCTCGGCAGGGAGACCAAGCTTCCTAAGCCTAATAGGATAGTCAGGCGAGGGGACTTGGCCAGAGTTCGAGTGTAAGTATTGGCAAGATGTTTGACCTCAGCTCGGCAGGGATACCAAGCTTCCTAAGCCGTGTAGGAGTCAGGCGAAGGGACTTGGCCGGGTTTCGAGAGTAAGGCTCGGCAGGACGTTCGACCTTACCTCGGCAGGGAGACCAAGCTTCCTAAGCCGAGTAGGAGTCAGGCAAAGGGACTTGGCCGGGGTTCGAGTGTAAGGCTCGGCAGGACGTTCGGCCTTACCTCGGCAGGGAGACCAAGCTTCCTATGCCGAGAAGGAGTCAGGCGAAGGGACTTGCCCGGGGTTCGAGTGTAAGTCTCGGCAGGAAGTTTGACCTTACCTCGGCGAGGAGACCATGCTTCCTAAGCCTAGTAGGAGAGTCAGGCAAGTGGACTTGGCCGGAGCTCATGTTTAAGGCTCGGCAGGTCGTTCGACCTTACCTCGGCAAGGAGACCAAGCTTCCTAAGCCGAGTAGGAGTCACGCGAAGGGACTTGGCCCGAGTTCGAGTGTAAGGCTCGGCAGAACGTTCGACCTTACCTCGGCAGGGAGACTGAGCTTCCTAAGCCTAGCAGGAGAGTCAGGCGAGGGGACTTGTCCAGGGTCCGAGTGTAAGGCTCGGCAGGACATACGAACTTACCTCGGCAGGGAGACCAAGCTTCCTAAGCCTAGTAGTAGTCACGCGAAGGGACTTGGCCCGAGTTCGAGTGTAAGGCTCGGCAGGACGTTCGGCCTTACCTCGGCAGGGAGACCAAGCTTCCTAAGCCTAGTAGGAGAGTCAGGCGAAGGGATTTGGCCAGAGTTCGAGTGTAAGGCTCGGCAGGACGTTTGACCTTACCTCGGCAGGGAGACCAAGCTTCCTAAGCCTAGTAGGAGTATCAGGCAAACGAACTTGGCCGGAGCTCATGTGTAAGGCTCGGCCGGACGTTCGACCTTACCTCAGCAGGGAGACTAAGCTTCCTAAGCCGAGTAGGAGTCAGGCGAAGGGACTTGGCCCGAGTTCGAGTGTAAGGCTCGGCAGAACGTTCGACCTTACCACGGCAGGGAGACTGAGCTTCCTAAGCCTAGCAGGAGAGTCAGGCGAGGGGACTTGTCCAGGGTCCGAGTGTAAGGCTCGGCAGGACATACGAACTTACCTCGGCAGGGAGACCAAGCTTCCTAAGCCTAGTAGGAGAGTCAGGCGAGGGGACTTCGTCGGAGGTCGAGTGTAAAGCTCGGCAGGACGTTCGACCTTACCTCGGCAGGGAGACCAAACTTCCTAAGCCTAATAGGATAGTCAGGCGAGGGGACTTGGCCAGAGTTCGAGTGTAAGTATTGGCAAGATGTTTGACCTCACCTCGGCAGGGATACCAAGCTTCCTAAGCCGTGTAGGAGTCAGGCGAAGGGACTTGGCCGGGTTTCGAGTGTAAGGCTCGGCAGGACGTTCGGCCTTACCTCGGCAGGGCGAACAAGCTTCCTATGGCTAGTAGGAGTCACGTGAAGGGACTTGGCCCGAGTTTGAGTGTAAGGCTCGGCAGACTGTTCAACCTTACCTCGGAAGGGAGACCAAGCTTCCTAAGCCGAGTAGGAGTCAGGCGAGGGGACCTGGCCGGGGTTCGAGTGTAAGGCTCGGCAAGACATTTGACCTTACCTCGGCAGGGAGACCAAGCTTCCTAAGCCTAGTAGGAGAGTCAGGTGAGGGGACTTGGACGGAGTTCGAATGTAAGGCTCGGCAAAATGTTCGACCTTACCTCGGCATGGAGACCAAGCTTCCTAAGCCTAGTAGAAGAGTCAGGCAAAGGGACGTGGCCGGAGTTCGAGAGTAAGGCTCGGCAGGACGTTTGACCTTACCTCGGCAGGGAGACCAAGCTTCCTAAGCCTAGTAGGAGAGTCAGGCAAGGGGACTTGGCCGGAGCTCATGTGTAAGGCTCGGCAGAACGTTCGACCTTACCTCGGCAGGGAGACCAAGCTTCCAAAACCGAGTAGGACTCAGGCGAAGGGACTTGCCTGGGTTCGAGTAGAAGGCTCGGCAGAACGTTCGACCTTACCTCGGCAGAGACACCAAGCTTCCTAAGCCTAGTAGGAGTCACGCGAAGGGACTTGGCCCGAGTTCGAGTGTATGGCTCGGCAGACTGTTCGACATTACCTCGCCAGGGAGACCAAGCTTCCTATGGCGAGTAGGAGTCATTCGAAGGGACTTGGCCAGAGTTCGAGTGTAAGGCTTGGCAGGACGTTCGACCTTACCTCGGCAAGGAGACCAAGCTTCCTAAGCCTAGTAGAAGAGTCAGGCAGAGGGACATGGCCGGAGTTCGAGTGTAAGGCTCGGCCGGACGTTTGACCTTACCTCGGCAGGGAGACCAAGCTTCCTAAGCCTAATAGGAGTATCAGGCAAAAGAACTTGGCCGGAGCTCATGTGTAAGGGTCGGCCGGACGTTCGACCTTACCTCGGCAGGGAGACCAAGCTTCCTAAGCCGAGTAGGAGTCACGCGAAGGGACTTGGCCCGATTTCGAGTGTAAGGCTCGGCAGGACGTTCGACCTTACCTCGGCAGGGAGACCAAGCTTCCTAACCGTAGTAGGAGAGTCAGGCGAGGGGACTTGGTCGGAGTTCGAGTGTAAAGCTCGGCAGGACGTTCGACCTTACCTCGGCAGGGAGACCAAGCTTCCTAAGTCTAGAAGGACAGTGAGGCGAGGGGACTTGGCCGCAGTTTTAGTGTAAATAATGGCAGGACGTTCCACCTTACCTCGGCAGGGAGAACAAGCTTCCTAAGCCTAGTAGGAGAGTCAGGCAAAGGGACCTGGCCAGAGTTCGAGTGTAAGACTCGGCAGGACGTTCGGCCTTACCTCGGCAGGGAGACCAAGCTTCCTAAGCCTAGTAGGATAGTCAGGCTAGGGGACTTGGCCAGAGTTCGAGTGTAAGTCTTGGCAAGATGTTTGACCTCACCTCGGCAGGGATACCAAGCTTCCTAAGCCTAGTAGGAGTATCAGGCAAAAGAACTTGGCCGGAGCTCATGTGTAAGGCTCGGCCGGACGTTCGACCTTACCTCAGCACGGAGACCAAGCTTCCTAAGCCGAGTAGGAGTCACGCGAAGGGACTTGGCCCGAGTTCGAGTGTAAGGCTCGGCAGAACGTTCGACCTTACCTCGGCAGGGAGACTGAGCTTCCTAAGCCTAGCAGGAGAGTCAGGCGAGGGGACTTGTCCAGGGTCCGAGTGTAAGGCTCGGCAGGACATACGAACTTACCTCGGCAGGGAGACCAAGCTTCCTAAGCCTAGTAGTCACGCGAAGGGACTTGGCCCGAGTTCGAGTGTAAGGCTCGGCAGGACGTTCGGCCTTACCTCGGTAGGGAGACCAAGCTTCCTAAGCCTAGCACGAGAGTCAGGCGAAGGGACTTGGCCAGAGTTCGAGTGTAAGGCTCGGCCGGACGTTCGACCTTACCTCGGCAGGGAGACCAAGCTTCCTAAGCCTAATAGGATAGTCAGGCGAGGGGACTTGGCCAGAGTTCGAGTGTAAGTATTGGCAAGATGTTTGACCTCACCTCGGCAGGGATACCAAGCTTCCTAAGCCGTGTAGGAGTCAGGCGAAGGGACTTGGCCGGGTTTCGAGTGTAAGGTTAGGCAGGACGTTCGGCCTTACCTCGGCAGGGAGAACAAGCTTCCTATCCCTAGTAGGAGTCACGTGAAGGGACTTGGCCCGAGTTCGAGTGTATGGCTCGGCAGACTGTTCGACATTACCTCGCCAGGGAGAACAAGCTTCCTATGGCGAGTAGGAGTCAGTCGAAGGGACTTGGCCAGAGTTCGAGTGTAAGGCTTGGCAGGACGTTCGACCTTACCTCGGCAAGGAGACCAAGCTTCCTAAGCCTAGTAGAAGAGTCAGGCAGAGGGACATGGCCGGAGTTCGAGTGTAAGGCTCGGCCGGACGTTTGACCTTACCTCGGCAGGGAGACCAAGCTTCCTAAGCCTAATAGGAGTATCAGGCAAAAGAACTTGGCCGGAGCTCATGTGTAAGGGTCGGCTGGACGTTCGACCTTACCTCGGCAGGGAGACCAAGCTTCCTAAGCCTAGTAGGAGAGTCAGGCAAGGGGACTTGGCCGGAGCTCATGTGTAAGGCTCGGCAGAACGTTCGACCTTACCTCGGCAGGGAGACCAAGCTTCCAAAACCGAGTAGGACTCAGGCGAAGGGACTTGCCTGGGTTTGAGTATAAGGCTCGGCAGAACGTTCGACCTTACCTCGGCAGAGACACCAAGCTTCCTAAGCCTAGTAGGAGTCACGCGAAGGGACTTGGCCCGAGTTCGAGTGTATGGCTCGGCAGACTGTTCGACATTACCTCGCCAGGGAGACCAAGCTTCCTATGGCGAGTAGGAGTCAGTCAAAGGGACTTGGCCAGAGTTCGAGTGTAAGGCTTGGCAGGACGTTCGACCTTACCTCGGCAAGGAGACCAAGCTTCCTAAGCCTAGTAGAAGAGTCAGGCAGAGGGACATGGCCGGAGTTCGAGTGTAAGGCTCGGCCGGACGTTTGACCTTACCTCGGCAGGGAGACCAAGCTTCCTAAGCCTAATAGGAGTATCAGGCAAAAGAACTTGGCCGGAGCTCATGTGTAAGGGTCGGCCGGACGTTCGACCTTACCTCGGCAGGGAGACCAAGCTTCCTAAGCCGAGTAGGAGTCACGCGAAGGGACTTGGCCCGATTTCGAGTGTAAGGCTCGGCAGGACGTTCGACCTTACCTCGGCAGGGAGACCAAGCTTCCTAACCGTAGTAGGAGAGTCAGGCGAGGGGACTTGGTCGGAGTTCGAGTGTAAAGCTCGGCAGGACGTTCGACCTTACCTCGGCAGGGAGACCAAGCTTCCTAAGTCTAGAAGGACAGTGAGGCGAGGGGACTTGGCCGCAGTTTTAGTGTAAATAATGGCAGGACGTTCCACCTTACCTCGACAGGGAGAACAAGCTTCCTAAGCCTAGTAGGAGAGTCAGGCAAAGGGACCTGGCCAGAGTTCGAGTGTAAGACTCGGCAGGACGTTCGGCCTTACCTCGGCAGGGAGACCAAGCTTCCTAAGCCTAGTAGGAGAGTCAGGCGAAGGGACTTGGCCAGAGTTTGAGTGTAAGGCTCGGCAGGACGTTCGGCCTTACCTCGGCAAGGAGACCAAGCTTCCTAAGCCTAGCAGGAGAGTCAGGCGAAGGAACTTGGCCGGGGTTCGAGTGTAAGGCTCGGCAGGACGTTCGACCTTACCTCGGCAGGGAGACCAAGCTTCCTAAGCCTAGTAGGAGAGTCAGGCAAGTGGACTTGGCCGGAGCTCATGTGTAAGGCTCGGCAGGACGTTCGACCTTACCTCGGCAAGGAGACCAAGCTTCCTAAGCCTAGTAGGGGAGTCAGGCAAGTGGACTTGGCCGGAGCTCATGTGTAAAGCTCGGCAGGACGTTCGGCCTTACCTCGGCAAGGAGACCAAGCTTCCTAAGCCTAGCAGGAGAGTCAGGCGAAGGAACTTGGCCGGGGTTCGAGTGTAAGGCTCGGCAGGACGTTCGACCTTACCTCGGCAGGGAGACCAAGCTTCCTAAGCCTAGTAGGAGAGTCAGGCAAGTGGACTTGGCCGGAGCTCATGTGTAAGGCTCGGCAGGACGTTCGACCTTACCTCGGCAAGGAGACCAAGCTTCCTAAGCCTAGTAGGAGAGTCAGCTGAAGGGACTTGGCCAGAGTTCGAGTGTAAGGCTCGGCAGGACGTTTGAACTTACCTCGGCAGGGAGACCAAGCTTCCTAAGCCTAGTAGGAGAGTCAGGCAAGTGGACTTGGCCGGAGCTCATGTGTAAAGCTCGGCAGGACGTTCGACCTTACCTCGGCAGGGAGACCATGCTTCCTAAGCCTAGTAGGAGAGTCAGGCAAGTGGACTTGGCCGGAGCTCATGTGTAAAGCTCGGCAGGACGTTCGACCTTACCTCGGCAGGGAGACCAAGCTTCCTAAGCCGAGTAGGAGTCAGGCGAAAGGGACTTGGCCGGGGTTCGAGTGTAAGGCTCGGAAGGGCGTTCGGCCTAACCTCGGCAGGGAGACCAAGCTTCCTAAGCCTAGTAGGAGAGTCAGCTGAAGGGACTTGGCCAGAGTTCGAGTGTAAGGCTCGGCAGGACGTTTGAACTTACCTCGGCAGGGAGACCAAGCTTCCTAAGCCTAGTAGGAGAGTGAGGCAAAAGGACTGACCCGGAGCACATGTGTAAGGCTCGGCCGGACGTTCGACCTTACCTCGGCAGGGAGACCAAGCCTCTTAAGCCGAGTAGCAGTCACGCGAAGGGACTTGGCCCGATTTCGAGTGTAAGGCTCGGCAGGACGTTCGACCTTACCTCGGCAGGGAGACCAAGCTTCCTAAGCCTAGTAGGAGAGTCAGGCGAAGGGACCTGGCCAGAGTTCAAGTGTAAGACTCGGCAGGACGTTCGGCCTTACCTCGGCAGGGAGACCAAGCTTCCTAAGCCTAATAGGATAGTCAGGCTAGGGGACTTGGCCAGAGTTCGAGTGTAAGTCTTGGCAAGATGTTTGACCTCACCTCGGCAGGGATACCAAGCTTCCTAAGCCTAGTAGGAGTATCAGGCAAAAGAACTTGGCCGGAGCTCATGTGTAAGGCTCGGCCGGACGTTCGACCTTACCTCAGCACGGAGACCAAGCTTCCTAAGCCGAGTAGGAGTCACGCGAAGGGACTTGGCCCGAGTTCGAGTGTAAGGCTCGGCAGAACGTTCGACCTTACCTCGGCAGGGAGACTGAGCTTCCTAAGGCTAGCAGGAGAGTCAGGCGAGGGGACTTGTCCAGGGTCCGAGTGTAAGGCTCGGCAGGACATACGAACTTACCTCGGCAGGGAGACCAAGCTTCCTAAGCCTAGTAGTCACGCGAAGGGACTTGGCCCGAGTTCGAGTGTAAGGCTCGGCAGGACGTTCGGCCTTACCTCGGCAGGGAGACCAAGCTTCCTAAGCCTAGCAGGAGAGTCAGGCGAAGGGACTTGGCCAGAGTTCGAGTGTAAGGCTCGGCAGGATGTTTGACCTTACCTCGGCAAGTAGACCAAGCTTCCTAAGCCTAGTAGGAGTATCAGGCAAAAGAACTTGGCCGGAGCTCATGTGTAAGGCTTGGCCGGACGTTCGACCTTACCTCGGCAGGGAGACCAAGCTTCCTAAGCCTAATAGGATAGTCAGGCAAAGGGACTTGGCCAGAGTTCGAGTGTAAGTATTGGCAAGATGTTTGACCTCACCTCGGCAGGGATACCAAGCTTCCTAAGCCGTGTAGGAGTCAGGCGAAGGGACTTGGCCGGGTTTGGAGTGTAAGGTTAGGCAGGACGTTCGGCCTTACCTCGGCAGGGAGAACAAGCTTCCTATCCATAGTAGGAGTCACGTGAAGGGACTTGGCCCGAGTTTGAGTGTAACGCTCGGCAGACTGTTCAACCTTACCTCGGCGAGGAGGCCAAGCTTCCTAAGCCGAGTAGGAGTCAGGCGAGGGGACTTGGCCGGGGTTCGAGTGTAAGGCTCGGCAGGACGTTTGACCTTACCTCGGCAGGGAGACCAAGCTTCCTAAGCCTAGTAGGAGAGTCAGGCGAAGGGACTTGGCCGGAGCTCATGTGTAAGGCTCGGCCAGACGTTCGACCTTACCTCGGCAGGGAGACCAAGCTTCTTAAGCCTACTAGGAGTCACGCGAAGAACTTGGCCCGAGTTCGAGTGTAAGGCTCGGCAGTACGTTCGACCTTACCTCGGCAGGGAGACCAAGCTTCCTAAGCCTAGTAGGAGAGTCAGGCGAGGGGACTTGGTAGGAGTTCGAATGTAAGGCTCGGCAAAATGTTCGACCTTACCTCGGCAGGGAGACCAAGCTTCCTAAGCCTAGCAGGAGAGTCAGGCGAAGGAACTTGGCCGGGGTTCGAGTGTAAGGCTCGGCAGGACGTTCGACCTCACCTCGGCAGGGAGACCAAGCTTCCTAAGCCTAGTAGGAGAGTCAGGCAAGTGGACTTGGCCGGAGCTCATGTGTAAGGCTCGGCAGGACGTTCGACCTTACCTCGGCAAGGAGACCAAGCTTCCTAAGCCGAGTAGGAGTCAGGCAAAGGGATTTGGCCGGGGTTCGAGTGTAAGGCTCGGCAGGACGTTCGGCCTTACCTCGGCAGGGAGACCAAGCTTCCTATGCGGAGAAGGAGTCAGGCGAAGGGACTTGCCCGGGGTTCGAGTGTAAGTCTCGGCAGGAAGTTTGACCTTACCTCGGCAGGGAGACCATGCTTCCTTAGCCTAGTAGGAGAGTCAGGCAAGTGGACTTGGCCGGAGCTCATGTGGAAAGCTCGGCAGGACGTTCGACCTTACCTCGGCAGGGAGACCAAGCTTCCTAAGCCGAGTAGGAGTCAGGCGAAAGGGACTTGGCCAGGGTTCGAGTGTAAGGCTCGGAAGGGCGTTCGGCCTAACCTCGGCAGGGAGACCAAGCTTCCTAAGCCTAGTAGGAGAGTCAGCTGAAGGGACTTGGCCAGAGTTCGAGTGTAAGGCTCGGCAGGACGTTTGAACTTACCTCGGCAGGGAGACCAAGCTTCCTAAGCCTAGTATGAGAGTGAGGCAAAAGGACTGGCCCGGAGCACATGTGTAAGGCTCGGCCGGACGTTCGACCTTACCTCGGCAGGGAGACCAAGCTTCCTAAGCCTAGTAGTAGTCACGCGAAGGGACTTGGCCCGAGTTCGAGTGTAGGGCTCGGCAGAACATTCGACCTTACCTCGGCAGGGAGACCAAGCTTCCTAAGCCTAATAGGATAGTCAGGCTAGGGGACTTGGCCAGAGTTCGAGTGTAAGTCTTGGCAAGATGTTTGACCTCACCTCGGCAGGGATACCAAGCTTCCTAAGCCTAGTAGGAGTATCAGGCAAAAGAACTTGGCCGGAGCTCATGTGTAAGGCTCGGCCGGACGTTCGACCTTACCTCAGCACGGAGACCAAGCTTCCTAAGCCGAGTAGGAGTCACGTGAAGGGACTTGGCCCGAGTTCGAGTGTAAGGCTCGGCAGAACGTTCGACCTTACCTCGGCAGGGAGACTGAGCTTCCTAAGGCTAGCAGGAGAGTCAGGCGAGGGGACTTGTCCAGGGTCCGAGTGTAAGGCTCGGCAGGACATACGAACTTACCTCGGCAGGGAGACCAAGCTTCCTAAGCCTAGTAGTCACGCGAAGGGACTTGGCCCGAGTTCGAGTGTAAGGCTCGGCAGGACGTTCGGCCTTACCTCGGCAGGGAGACCAAGCTTCCTAAGCCTAGCAGGAGAGTCAGGCGAAGGGACTTGGCCAGAGTTCGAGTGTAAGGCTCGGCAGGATGTTTGACCTTACCTCGGCAAGGAGACCAAGCTTCCTAAGCCTAGTAGGAGTATCAGGCAAAAGAACTTGGCCGGAGCTCATGTGTAAGGCTTGGCCGGACGTTCGACCTTACCTCGGCAGGGAGACCAAGCTTCCTAAGCCTAATAGGATAGTCAGGCGAGGGGACTTGGCCAGAGTTCGAGTGTAAGTATTGGCAAGATGTTTGACCTCACCTCGGCAGGGATACCAAGCTTCCTAAGCCGTGTAGGGGACAGGCGAAGGGACTTGGCCGGGTTTCGAGTGTAAGGTTAGGCAGGACGTTCGGCCTTACCTCGGCAGGGAGAACAAGCTTCCTAAGCCGAGTAGGAGTCACGTGAAGGGACTTGGCCCGAGTTTGAGTGTAAGGCTCGGCAGACTGTTAAACCTTACCTCGGCGAGGAGACCAAGCTTCCTAAGCCGAGTAGGAGTCAGGCGAGGGGACTTGGCCGGGGTTCGAGTGTAAGGCTCGGCAGGACGTTTGACCTTACCTCGGCAGGGAGACCAAGCTTCCTAAGCCTAGTAGGAGAGTCAGGCGAAGGGACTTGGCCGGAGCTCATGTGTAAGGCTCGGCCAGGCGTTCGACCTTACCTCGGCAGGGAGACCAAGCTTCTTAAGCCTACTAGGAGTCACGCGAAGAACTTGGCCCGAGTTCGAGTGTAAGGCTCGGCAGTACGTTCGACCTTACCTCGGCAGGGAGACCAAGCTTCCTAAGCCTAGTAGGAGAATCAGGCGAGGGGACTTGGACTGAGTTCAAATGCATGGCTCGGGAGGATGTTCGACCTTACCTCGGCAGCGAGACAAAGCTTCCTAAGCCCAGTAGGAGAGTCAGGCGAGGGGAATTGGCCGGAGTTCCAGTGTAAGGCTCGGCACGACGTTCGGCCTTACCTCGGCAAGGAGACCAAACTTCCTAAGCCTAGCAGGAGAGTCAGGCGAAGGAACTTGTCCGGAGCTCATGTGTAAGGCTCGGCAGGACGTTCGACCTTACCTCGGCAGGGAGACCAAGCTTCCTAAGCCGACTAGGAGTCAGGCAAAGGGACTTGGCCGGGGTTCGAGTGTAAGGCTCGGCAGGACGTTCGACCTTTCCTCGGCAGGGAGACCAAGCTTCCTAAGCCTAGTAGGAGAGTCAGGCGAGCGACTTGGCCGGGGTTCGAGTGTAAGGCTCGGCAGGATGTTCGGCCTTACCTCGGCAGGGAGACCAAGCTTCCTAAGCCTAATAGGAGTATCAGGCAAAAGAACTTGGCCGGAGCTCATGTGGAAGGCTCGGCCGGACGTTCGACCTTACCTCGGCAGGGAGACTAAGCTTCCTAAGCCTAGTAGTAGTCACGCGAAAGGACTTGGCCCGAGTTAGAGCGTAAGGCTCGGCAGAACATTCGACCTTATCTCGGCAGGGAGACCAAGCTTCCTAAGCCTAATAGGATAGTCAGGCTAGGGGACTTGGCCAGAGTTCGAGTGTAAGTCTTGGCAAGATGTTTGACCTCACCTTGGCAGGGATACCAAGCTTCCTAAGCCTAGTAGGAGTATCAGGCAAAAGAACTTGGCCGGAGCTCATGTGTAAGGCTCGGCCGGACGTTCGACCTTACCTCAGCACGGATACCAAGCTTCCTAAGCCGAGTAGGAGTCACGCGAAGGGACTTGGCCCGAGTTCGAGTGTAAGGCTCGGCAGGACGTTTGAACTTACCTCGGCAGGGAGACCAAGCTTCCTAAGCCTAGTAGGAGAGTCAGGCAAGTGGACTTGGCCGGAGCTCATGTGTAAGGCTCGGCAGGACGTTCGACCTTACCTCGGCAGGGAGACCATGCTTCCTAAGCCTAGTAGGAGAGTCAGGCAAGTGGACTTGGCCGGAGCTCATGTGTAAAGCTCGGCAGGACGTTCGACCTTACCTCGGCAGGGAGACCAAGCTTCCTAAGCCGAGTAGGAGTCAGGCGAAAGGGACTTGGCCGGGGTTCGAGTGTAAGGCTCGGAAGGGCGTTCGGCCTAACCTCGGCAGGGAGACCAAGCTTCCTAAGCCTAGTAGGAGAGTCAGCTGAAGGGACTTGGCCAGAGTTCGAGTGTAAGGCTCGGCAGGACGTTTGAACTTACCTCGGCAGGGAGACCAAGCTTCCTAAGCCTAGTAGGAGAGTGAGGCAAAAGGACTGACCCGGAGCACATGTGTAAGGCTCGGCCGGACGTTCGACCTTACCTCGGCAGGGAGACCAAGCCTCTTAAGCCGAGTAGCAGTCACGCGAAGGGACTTGGCCCGATTTCGAGTGTAAGGCTCGGCAGGACGTTCGACCTTACCTCGGCAGGGAGACCAAGCTTCCTAAGCCTAGTAGGAGAGTCAGGCGAAGGGACCTGGCCAGAGTTCAAGTGTAAGACTCGGCAGGACGTTCGGCCTTACCTCGGCAGGGAGACCAAGCTTCCTAAGCCTAATAGGATAGTCAGGCTAGGGGACTTGGCCAGAGTTCGAGTGTAAGTCTTGGCAAGATGTTTGACCTCACCTCGGCAGGGATACCAAGCTTCCTAAGCCTAGTAGGAGTATCAGGCAAAAGAACTTGGCCGGAGCTCATGTGTAAGGCTCGGCCGGACGTTCGACCTTACCTCAGCACGGAGACCAAGCTTCCTAAGCCGAGTAGGAGTCACGCGAAGGGACTTGGCCCGAGTTCGAGTGTAAGGCTCGGCAGAACGTTCGACCTTACCTCGGCAGGGAGACTGAGCTTCCTAAGGCTAGCAGGAGAGTCAGGCGAGGGGACTTGTCCAGGGTCCGAGTGTAAGGCTCGGCAGGACATACGAACTTACCTCGGCAGGGAGACCAAGCTTCCTAAGCCTAGTAGTCACGCGAAGGGACTTGGCCCGAGTTCGAGTGTAAGGCTCGGCAGGACGTTCGGCCTTACCTCGGCAGGGAGACCAAGCTTCCTAAGCCTAGCAGGAGAGTCAGGCGAAGGGACTTGGCCAGAGTTCGAGTGTAAGGCTCGGCAGGATGTTTGACCTTACCTCGGCAAGTAGACCAAGCTTCCTAAGCCTAGTAGGAGTATCAGGCAAAAGAACTTGGCCGGAGCTCATGTGTAAGGCTTGGCCGGACGTTCGACCTTACCTCGGCAGGGAGACCAAGCTTCCTAAGCCTAATAGGATAGTCAGGCAAAGGGACTTGGCCAGAGTTCGAGTGTAAGTATTGGCAAGATGTTTGACCTCACCTCGGCAGGGATACCAAGCTTCCTAAGCCGTGTAGGAGTCAGGCGAAGGGACTTGGCCGGGTTTGGAGTGTAAGGTTAGGCAGGACGTTCGGCCTTACCTCGGCAGGGAGAACAAGCTTCCTATCCATAGTAGGAGTCACGTGAAGGGACTTGGCCCGAGTTTGAGTGTAACGCTCGGCAGACTGTTCAACCTTACCTCGGCGAGGAGGCCAAGCTTCCTAAGCCGAGTAGGAGTCAGGCGAGGGGACTTGGCCGGGGTTCGAGTGTAAGGCTCGGCAGGACGTTTGACCTTACCTCGGCAGGGAGACCAAGCTTCCTAAGCCTAGTAGGAGAGTCAGGCGAAGGGACTTGGCCGGAGCTCATGTGTAAGGCTCGGCCAGACGTTCGACCTTACCTCGGCAGGGAGACCAAGCTTCTTAAGCCTACTAGGAGTCACGCGAAGAACTTGGCCCGAGTTCGAGTGTAAGGCTCGGCAGTACGTTCGACCTTACCTCGGCAGGGAGACCAAGCTTCCTAAGCCTAGTAGGAGAGTCAGGCGAGGGGACTTGGTAGGAGTTCGAATGTAAGGCTCGGCAAAATGTTCGACCTTACCTCGGCAGGGAGACCAAGCTTCCTAAGCCTAGCAGGAGAGTCAGGCGAAGGAACTTGGCCGGGGTTCGAGTGTAAGGCTCGGCAGGACGTTCGACCTCACCTCGGCAGGGAGACCAAGCTTCCTAAGCCTAGTAGGAGAGTCAGGCAAGTGGACTTGGCCGGAGCTCATGTGTAAGGCTCGGCAGGACGTTCGACCTTACCTCGGCAAGGAGACCAAGCTTCCTAAGCCGAGTAGGAGTCAGGCAAAGGGATTTGGCCGGGGTTCGAGTGTAAGGCTCGGCAGGACGTTCGGCCTTACCTCGGCAGGGAGACCAAGCTTCCTATGCGGAGAAGGAGTCAGGCGAAGGGACTTGCCCGGGGTTCGAGTGTAAGTCTCGGCAGGAAGTTTGACCTTACCTCGGCAGGGAGACCATGCTTCCTTAGCCTAGTAGGAGAGTCAGGCAAGTGGACTTGGCCGGAGCTCATGTGGAAAGCTCGGCAGGACGTTCGACCTTACCTCGGCAGGGAGACCAAGCTTCCTAAGCCGAGTAGGAGTCAGGCGAAAGGGACTTGGCCAGGGTTCGAGTGTAAGGCTCGGAAGGGCGTTCGGCCTAACCTCGGCAGGGAGACCAAGCTTCCTAAGCCTAGTAGGAGAGTCAGCTGAAGGGACTTGGCCAGAGTTCGAGTGTAAGGCTCGGCAGGACGTTTGAACTTACCTCGGCAGGGAGACCAAGCTTCCTAAGCCTAGTATGAGAGTGAGGCAAAAGGACTGGCCCGGAGCACATGTGTAAGGCTCGGCCGGACGTTCGACCTTACCTCGGCAGGGAGACCAAGCTTCCTAAGCCTAGTAGTAGTCACGCGAAGGGACTTGGCCCGAGTTCGAGTGTAGGGCTCGGCAGAACATTCGACCTTACCTCGGCAGGGAGACCAAGCTTCCTAAGCCTAATAGGATAGTCAGGCTAGGGGACTTGGCCAGAGTTCGAGTGTAAGTCTTGGCAAGATGTTTGACCTCACCTCGGCAGGGATACCAAGCTTCCTAAGCCTAGTAGGAGTATCAGGCAAAAGAACTTGGCCGGAGCTCATGTGTAAGGCTCGGCCGGACGTTCGACCTTACCTCAGCACGGAGACCAAGCTTCCTAAGCCGAGTAGGAGTCACGTGAAGGGACTTGGCCCGAGTTCGAGTGTAAGGCTCGGCAGAACGTTCGACCTTACCTCGGCAGGGAGACTGAGCTTCCTAAGGCTAGCAGGAGAGTCAGGCGAGGGGACTTGTCCAGGGTCCGAGTGTAAGGCTCGGCAGGACATACGAACTTACCTCGGCAGGGAGACCAAGCTTCCTAAGCCTAGTAGTCACGCGAAGGGACTTGGCCCGAGTTCGAGTGTAAGGCTCGGCAGGACGTTCGGCCTTACCTCGGCAGGGAGACCAAGCTTCCTAAGCCTAGCAGGAGAGTCAGGCGAAGGGACTTGGCCAGAGTTCGAGTGTAAGGCTCGGCAGGATGTTTGACCTTACCTCGGCAAGGAGACCAAGCTTCCTAAGCCTAGTAGGAGTATCAGGCAAAAGAACTTGGCCGGAGCTCATGTGTAAGGCTTGGCCGGACGTTCGACCTTACCTCGGCAGGGAGACCAAGCTTCCTAAGCCTAATAGGATAGTCAGGCGAGGGGACTTGGCCAGAGTTCGAGTGTAAGTATTGGCAAGATGTTTGACCTCACCTCGGCAGGGATACCAAGCTTCCTAAGCCGTGTAGGGGACAGGCGAAGGGACTTGGCCGGGTTTCGAGTGTAAGGTTAGGCAGGACGTTCGGCCTTACCTCGGCAGGGAGAACAAGCTTCCTAAGCCGAGTAGGAGTCACGTGAAGGGACTTGGCCCGAGTTTGAGTGTAAGGCTCGGCAGACTGTTAAACCTTACCTCGGCGAGGAGACCAAGCTTCCTAAGCCGAGTAGGAGTCAGGCGAGGGGACTTGGCCGGGGTTCGAGTGTAAGGCTCGGCAGGACGTTTGACCTTACCTCGGCAGGGAGACCAAGCTTCCTAAGCCTAGTAGGAGAGTCAGGCGAAGGGACTTGGCCGGAGCTCATGTGTAAGGCTCGGCCAGGCGTTCGACCTTACCTCGGCAGGGAGACCAAGCTTCTTAAGCCTACTAGGAGTCACGCGAAGAACTTGGCCCGAGTTCGAGTGTAAGGCTCGGCAGTACGTTCGACCTTACCTCGGCAGGGAGACCAAGCTTCCTAAGCCTATTTGGAGAATCAGGCGAGGGGACTTGGACTGAGTTCAAATGCATGGCTCGGGAGGATGTTCGACCTTACCTCGGCAGCGAGACAAAGCTTCCTAAGCCCAGTAGGAGAGTCAGGCGAGGGGAATTGGCCGGAGTTCCAGTGTAAGGCTCGGCACGACGTTCGGCCTTACCTCGGCAAGGAGACCAAACTTCCTAAGCCTAGCAGGAGAGTCAGGCGAAGGAACTTGTCCGGAGCTCATGTGTAAGGCTCGGCAGGACGTTCGACCTTACCTCGGCAGGGAGACCAAGCTTCCTAAGCCGACTAGGAGTCAGGCAAAGGGACTTGGCCGGGGTTCGAGTGTAAGGCTCGGCAGGACGTTCGACCTTTCCTCGGCAGGGAGACCAAGCTTCCTAAGCCTAGTAGGAGAGTCAGGCGAGCGACTTGGCCGGGGTTCGAGTGTAAGGCTCGGCAGGATGTTCGGCCTTACCTCGGCAGGGAGACCAAGCTTCCTAAGCCTAATAGGAGTATCAGGCAAAAGAACTTGGCCGGAGCTCATGTGGAAGGCTCGGCCGGACGTTCGACCTTACCTCGGCAGGGAGACTAAGCTTCCTAAGCCTAGTAGTAGTCACGCGAAAGGACTTGGCCCGAGTTAGAGCGTAAGGCTCGGCAGAACATTCGACCTTATCTCGGCAGGGAGACCAAGCTTCCTAAGCCTAATAGGATAGTCAGGCTAGGGGACTTGGCCAGAGTTCGAGTGTAAGTCTTGGCAAGATGTTTGACCTCACCTTGGCAGGGATACCAAGCTTCCTAAGCCTAGTAGGAGTATCAGGCAAAAGAACTTGGCCGGAGCTCATGTGTAAGGCTCGGCCGGACGTTCGACCTTACCTCAGCACGGATACCAAGCTTCCTAAGCCGAGTAGGAGTCACGCGAAGGGACTTGGCCCGAGTTCGAGTGTAAGGCTTGGCAGAACGTTCGACCTTACCTCGGCAGGGAGACTGAGCTTCCTAAGCCTCGCAGGAGAGTCAGGCGAGGGGACTTGTCCAGGGTCCGAGTGTAAGGCTCGGCAGGACATACGAACTTACCTCGGCAGGGAGACCAAGCTTCCTAAGCCTAGTAGTCACGCGAAGGGACTTGGCCCGAGTTCGAGTGTAAGGCTCAGCAGGACGTTCGGCCTTACCTCGGCAGGGAGACCAAGCTTCCTAAGCCTAGTAGGAGAGTCAGGCGAAGGGACTTGGCCAGAGTTCGAGTGTAAGGCTCGGCAGGACGTTTGACCTTACCTCGGCAGGGAGACCAAGCTTCCTAAGCCTAGTAGGAGTATCAGGCAAAAGAACTTGGCCGGAGCTCATGTGTAAGGCTTGGCCGGACGTTCGACCTTACCTCGGCAGGGAGACCAAGCTTCCTAAGCCTAATAGGATAGTCAGGCGAGGGGACTTGGCCAGAGTTCGAGTGTAAGTATTGGCAAGATGTTTGACCTCAGCTCGGCAGGGATACCAAGCTTCCTAAGCCGTGTAGGAGTCAGGCGAAGGGACTTGGCCGGGTTTCGAGTGTAAGGCTCGGCAGGACGTTCGACCTTACCTCGGCAGGGAGACCAAGCTTCCTAAGCCGAGTAGGAGTCAGGCAAAGGGACTTGGCCGGGGTTCGAGTGTAAGGCTCGGCAGGACGTTCGGCCTTACCTCGGCAGGGAGACCAAGCTTCCTATGCCGAGAAGGAGTCAGGCGAAGGGACTTGCCCGGGGTTCGAGTGTAAGTCTCGGCAGGAAGTTTGACCTTACCTCGGCGAGGAGACCATGCTTCCTAAGCCTAGTAGGAGAGTCAGGCAAGTGGACTTGGCCGGAGCTCATGTGTAAAGCTCGGCAGGACGTTCGACCTTACCTCGGCAGGGAGACCAAGCTTCCTAAGCCGAGTAGGAGTCAGGCGAAAGGGACTTGGCCGGGGTTCGAGTGTAAGGCTCGGAAGGACGTTCGGCCTAACCTAGGCAGGGAGACCAAGCTTCCTAAGCCTAGTAGGAGAGTCAGCTGAAGGGACTTGGCCAGAGTTCGAGTGTAAGGCTCGGCAGGACGTTTGAACTTACCTCGGCAGGGAGACCAAGCTTCCTAAGCCTAGTAGGAGAGTGAGGCAAAAGGACTGGCCCGGAGCACATGTGTAAGGCTCGGCCGGATGTTCGACCTTACCTCGGCAGGGAGACCAAGCCTCTTAAGCCTACTAGGAGTCACGCGAAGGGACTTGGCCCAAGTTCGAGTGTAAGGCTCGGCAGAACGTTCGACCTTACCTCGGCAGGGAGACTGAGCTTCCTAAGCCTAATAGGAGAATCAGGCGAGGGGACTTGGACGGAGTTTGAGTGTAAGTCTTGGCAAGATGTTTGACCTCACCTCGGCAGGGATACCAAGCTTCCTAAGCCTAGTAGGAGTATCAGGCAAAAGAACTTGGCCGGAGCTCATGTGTAAGGCTCGGCCGGACGTTCGACCTTACCTCAGCACGGAGACCAAGCTTCCTAAGCCGAGTAGGAGTCACGCGAAGGGACTTGGCCCGAGTTCGAGTGTAAGGCTTGGCAGAACGTTCGACCTTACCTCGGCAGGGAGACCAAGCTTCCTAAGCCTAATAGGATAGTCAGGCTAGGGGACTTGGCCAGAGTTCGAGTGTAAGTCTTGGCAAGATGTTTGACCTCACCTCGGCAGGGATACCAAGCTTCCTAAGCCTAGTAGGAGTATCAGGCAAAAGGACTGGCCCGGAGCACATGTGTAAGGCTCGGCCGGATGTTCGACCTTACCTCGGCAGGGAGACCAAGCCTCTTAAGCCTACTAGGAGTCACGCGAAGGGACTTGGCCCAAGTTCGAGTGTAAGGCTCGGCAGAACGTTCGACCTTACCTCGGCAGGGAGACTGAGCTTCCTAAGCCTAATAGGATAGTCAGGCTAGGGGACTTGGCCAGAGTTCGAGTGTAAGTCTTGGCAAGATGTTTGACCTCACCTCGGCAGGGATACCAAGCTTCCTAAGCCTAGTAGGAGTATCAGGCAAAAGAACTTGGCCGGAGCTCATGTGTAAGGCTCGGCCGGACGTTCGACCTTACCTCAGCACGGAGACCAAGCTTCCTAAGCCGAGTAGGAGTCACGCGAAGGGACTTGGCCCGAGTTCGAGTGTAAGGCTCGGCAGAACGTTCGACCTTACCTCGGCAGGGAGACTGAGCTTCCTAAGGCTAGCAGGAGAGTCAGGCGAGGGGACTTGTCCAGGGTCCGAGTGTAAGGCTCGGCAGGACATACGAACTTACCTCGGCAGGGAGACCAAGCTTCCTAAGCCTAGTAGTCACGCGAACGGACTTGGCCCGAGTTCGAGTGTAAGGCTCGGCAGGACGTTCGGCCTTACCTCGGCAGGGAGACCAAGCTTCCTAAGCCTAGCAGGAGAGTCAGGCGAAGGGACTTGGCCAGAGTTCGAGTGTAAGCCTCGGCAGGATGTTTGACCTTACCTCGGCAAGGAGACCAAGCTTCCTAAGCCTAGTAGGAGTATCAGGCAAAAGAACTTGGCCGGAGCTCATGTGTAAGGCTTGGCCGGACGTTCGACCTTACCTCGGCAGGGAGACCAAGCTTCCTAAGCCTAATAGGATAGTCAGGCGAGGGGACTTGGCCAGAGTTCGAGTGTAAGTATTGGCAAGATGTTTGACCTCACCTCGGCAGGGATACCAAGCTTCCTAAGCCGTGTAGGAGTCAGGCGAAGAGACTTGGCCGGGTTTCGAGTGTAAGGTTAGGCAGGACGTTCGGCCTTACCTCGGCAGGGAGAACAAGCTTCCTATCCCTAGTAGGAGTCACGTGAAGGGACTTGGCCCGAGTTTGAGTGTAAGGCTCGGCAGACTGTTCAACCTTACCTCGGCGAGGAGACCAAGCTTCCTAAGCCGAGTAGGAGTCAGGCGAGGGGACTTGGCCGGGGTTGGAGTGTAAGGCTCGGCAGGACGTTTGACCTTACCTCGGCAGGGAGACCAAGCTTCCTAAGCCTAGTAGGAGAGTCAGGCGAAGGGACTTGGCCGGAGCTCATGTGTAAGGCTCGGCCAGACGTTCGACCTTACCTCGGCAGGGAGACCAAGCTTCTTAAGCCTACTAGGAGTCACGCGAAGAACTTGGCCCGAGTTCGAGTGTAAGGCTCGGCAGTACGTTCGACCTTACCTCGGCAGGGAGACCAAGCTTCCTAAGCCTAGTAGGAGAGTCAGGCGAGGGGACTTGGTAGGAGTTCGAATGTAAGGCTCGGCAAAATGTTCGACCTTACCTCGGCAGGGAGACAAAGCTTCCTAAGCCTAGTCGGAGAGTCAGGCGAAGGAACTTGGCCGGGGTTCGAGTGTAAGGCTCGGCAGGACCTTCGTCCTTACCTCGGCAGGGAGACCAAGTTTCTTAAGCCTAGTAGGAGAGTCAGGCGAAGGAACTTGGCCGGGGTTCGAGTGTCAGGCTCGGCAGGACGTTCGACCTTACCTCGGCAGGGAGACCAAGCTTCCTAAGCCTAGTAGGAGAGTGAGGCAAAAGGACTGGCCAGGAGCACATGTGTAAGGCTCGGCCGGACGTTCGACCTTACCTCGGCAGGGAGACCAAGCCTCTTAAGCCTACTAGGAGTCACGCGAAGGGACTTGGCCCAAGTTCGGATGTAAGGCTCGGCAGAACGTTCGACCTTACCTCGGCAGGGAGACTGAGCTTCCTAAGCCTAATAGGAGAATCAGGCGAGGGGACTTGGACTGAGTTCAAATGCATGGCTCGGGAGGATGTTCGACCTTACCTCGGCAGCGAGACAAAGCTTCCTAAGCCTAGTGGGAGAGTCAGGCGAGGGGAATTGGCCGGAGTTCCAGTGTAAGACTCGGCAGGACGTTCGGCCTTACCTCGGCAAGGAGACCAAACTTCCTAAGCCTAGCAGGAGAGTCAGGCGAAGGAACTTGGCCGGAGCTCATGTGTAAGGCTCGGCAGGACGTTCGACCTTACCTCGGCAGGGAGACCAAGCTTCCTAAGCCGACTAGGAGTCAGGCAAAGGGACTTGGCCGGGGTTCGAGTGTAAGGCTCGGCAGGACGTTCGACCTTACCTCGGCAGGGAGACCAAGCTTCCTAAGCCTAGTAGGAGAGTCAGGCGAGCGACTTGGCCGGGGTTCGAGTGTAAGGCTCGGCAGGATGTTTGACCTTACCTCGGCAAGGAGACCAAGCTTCCTAAGCCTAGTAGGAGTATCAGGCAAAAGAACTTGGCCGGAGCTCATGTGTAAGGCTTGGCCGGACGTTCGACCTTACCTCGGCAGGGAGACCAAGCTTCCTAAGCCTAATAGGATAGTCAGGCGAGGGGACTTGGCCAGAGTTCGAGTGTAAGTATTGGCAAGATGTTTGACCTCACCTCGGCAGGGATACCAAGCTTCCTAAGCCATGTAGGAGTCAGGCGAAGGGACTTGGCCGGGTTTCGAGTGTAAGGTTAGGCAGGACGTTCGGCCTTACCTCTGCAGGGAGAACAAGCTTCCTATCCCTAGTAGGAGTCACGTGAAGGGACTTGGCCCGAGTTTGAGTGTAAGGCTCGGCAGACTGTTCAACCTTACCTCGGCGAGGAGACCAAGCTTCCTAAGCCGAGTAGGAGTCAGGCGAGGGGACTTGGCTGGGGTTCGAGTGTAAGGCTCGGCAGGACGTTTGACCTTACCTCGGCAGGGAGACCAAGCTTCCTAAGCCTAGTAGGAGAGTCAGGCGAAGGGACTTGGCCGGAGCTCATGTGTAAGGCTCGGCCAGACGTTCGACCTTACCTCGGCAGGGAGACCAAGCTTCTTAAGCCTACTAGGAATCACGCGAAGAACTTGGCCCGAGTTCGAGTGTAAGGCTCGGCAGTACGTTCGACCTTACCTCGGCAGGGAGACCAAGCTTCCTAAGCCTAGTAGGAGAGTCAGGCGAGGGGACTTGATAGGACTTCGAATGTAAGGCTCGGCAAAATGTTCGACCTTACCTCGGCAGGGAGACAAAGCTTCCTAAGCCTAGTCGGAGAGTCAGGCGAAGGGACTTGGCCGGGGTTCGAGTGTAAGGCTCGGCAGGACCTTCGTCCTTACCTCGGCAGGGAGACCAAGTTTCTTAAGCCTAGTAGGAGAGTCAGGCGAAGGAACTTGGCCGGAGCTCATGTGGAAGGCTCGGCCGGACGTTCGACCTTACCTCGGCAGGGAGACCAAGCTTCCTAAGCCTAGTAGTAGTCACGCGAAGGGACTTGGCCCGAGTTCGAGTGTAAGGCTCGGCAGAACATTCGACCTTACCTCGGCAGGGAGACCAAGCTTCCTAAGCCTAATAGGATAGTCAGGCTAGGGGACTTGGCCAGAGTTCGAGTGTAAGTCTTGGCAAGATGTTTGACCTCACCTTGGCAGGGATACCAAGCTTCCTAAGCCTAGTAGGAGTATCAGGCAAAAGAACTTGGCCGGAGCTCATGTGTAAGGCTCGGCCGGACGTTCGACCTTACCTCAGCACGGAGACCAAGCTTCCTAAGCCGAGTAGGAGTCACGCGAAGGGACTTGGCCCGAGTTCGAGTGTAAGGCTTGGCAGAACGTTCGACCTTACCTCGGCAGGGAGACTGAGCTTCCTAAGCCTAGCAGGAGAGTCAGGCGAGGGGACTTGTCCAGGGTCCGAGTGTAAGGCTCGGCAGGACATACGAACTTACCTCGGCAGGGAGACCAAGCTTCCTAAGCCTAGTAGTCACGCGAAATGACTTGGCCCGAGTTCGAGTGTAAGGCTCGGCAGGACGTTTGACCTTACCTCGGCAGGGAGACCAAGCTTCCTAAGCCTAGTAGGAGAGTCAGGCGAAGGGACTTGGCCGGAGCTCATGTGTAAGGCTCGGCCAGACGTTCGACCTTACCTCGGCAGGGAGACCAAGCTTCTTAAGCCTACTAGGAGTCACGCGAAGAACTTGGCCCGAGTTCGAGTGTAAGGCTCGGCAGTACGTTCGACCTTACCTCGGCAGGGAGACCAAGCTTCCTAAGCCTAGTAGGAGAGTCAGGCGAGGGGACTTGGTAGGAGTTCGAATGTAAGGCTCGGCAAAATGTTCGACCTTACCTCGGCAGGGAGACAAAGCTTCCTAAGCCTAGTCGGAGAGTCAGGCGAAGGAACTTGGCCGGGGTTCGAGTGTAAGGCTCGGCAGGACCTTCGTCCTTACCTCGGCAGGGAGACCAAGTTTCTTAAGCCTAGTAGGAGAGTCAGGCGAAGGAACTTGGCCGGGGTTCGAGTGTCAGGCTCGGCAGGACGTTCGACCTTACCTCGGCAGGGAGACCAAGCTTCCTAAGCCTAGTAGGAGAGTGAGGCAAAAGGACTGGCCAGGAGCACATGTGTAAGGCTCGGCCGGACGTTCGACCTTACCTCGGCAGGGAGACCAAGCCTCTTAAGCCTACTAGGAGTCACGCGAAGGGACTTGGCCCAAGTTCGAGTGTAAGGCTCGGCAGAACGTTCGACCTTACCTCGGCAGGGAGACTGAGCTTCCTAAGCCTAATAGGAGAATCAGGCGAGGGGACTTGGACTGAGTTCAAATGCATGGCTCGGGAGGATGTTCGACCTTACCTCGGCAGCGAGACAAAGCTTCCTAAGCCTAGTAGGAGAGTCAGGCGAGGGGAATTGGCCGGAGTTCCAGTGTAAGGCTCGGCAGGACGTTCGGCCTTACCTCGGCAAGGAGACCAAATTTCCTAAGCCTATCAGGAGAGTCAGGCGAAGGAACTTGGCCGGAGCTCATGTGTAAGGCTCGGCAGGACGTTCGACCTTACCTCGGCAGGGAGACCAAGCTTCCTAAGCCGACTAGGAGTCAGGCAAAGGGACTTGGCCGGGGTTCGAGTGTAAGGCTCGGCAGGACGTTCGACCTTACCTCGGCAGGGAGACCGAGCTTCCTAAGCCTAGTAGGAGAGTCAGGCGAGCGACTTGGCCGGGGTTCGAGTGTAAGGCTCGGCAGGATGTTCGGCCTTACCTCGGCAGGGAGACCAAGCTTCCTAAGCCTAATAGGAGTATCAGGCAAAAGAACTTGGCCGGAGCTCATGTGTAAGGCTCGGCAGGACGTTCGACCTTACCTCGGCAGGGAGACCAAGCTTCCTAAGCCTAGTAGTAGTCACGCGAAGGGACTTGGCCCGAGTTCGAGCGTAAGGCTCGGCAGAACATTCGACCTTACCTCGGCAGGGAGACAAAGCGTCCTAAGCCTAATAGGATAGTCAGGCTAGGGGACTTGGCCAGAGTTCGAGTGTAAGTCTTGGCAAGATGTTTGACCTCACCTTGGCAGGGATACCAAGCTTCCTAAGCCTAGTAGTCACGCGAAGGGACTTGGCCCGAGTTCGAGTGTAAGGCTCAGCAGGACGTTCGGCCTTACCTCGGCAGGGAGACCAAGCTTCCTAAGCCTAGTAGGAGAGTCAGGCGAAGGGACTTGGCCAGAGTTCGAGTGTAAGGCTCGGCAGGACGTTTGACCTTACCTCGGCAGGGAGACCAACCTTCCTAAGCCTAGTAGGAGTATCAGGCAAAAGAACTTGGCCGGAGCTCATGTGTAAGGCTTGGCCGGACGTTCGACCTTACCTCGGCAGGGAGACCAAGCTTCCTAAGCCTAATAGGATAGTCAGGCGAGGGGACTTGGCCAGAGTTCGAGTGTAAGTATTGGCAAGATGTTTGACCTCAGCTCGGCAGGGATACCAAGCTTCCTAAGCCGTGTAGGAGTCAGGCGAAGGGACTTGGCCGGGTTTCGAGTGTAAGGCTCGGCAGGACGTTCGGCCTTACCTCGGCAGGGAGACCAAGCTTCCTAAGCCTAGCAGGAGAGTCAGGCGAAGGAACTTGGCCGGGGTTCGAGTGTAAGGCTCGGCAGGACGTTCGACCTTACCTCGGCAGGGAGACCAAGCTTCCTAAGCCTAGTAGGAGAGTCAGGCAAGTGGACTTGGCCGGAGCTCATGTGTAAGGCTCGGCAGGACGTTCGACCTTACCTCGGCAAGGAGACCAAGCTTCCTAAGCCGAGTAGGAGTCAGGCAAAGGGATTTGGCCGGGGTTCGAGTGTAAGGCTCGGCAGGACGTTCGGCCTTACCTCGGCAGGGAGACCAAGCTTCCTATGCGGAGAAGGAGTCAGGCGAAGGGACTTGCCCGGGGTTCGAGTGTAAGTCTCGGCAGGAAGTTTGACCTTACCTCGGCAGGGAGACCATGCTTCCTTAGCCTAGTAGGAGAGTCAGGCAAGTGGACTTGGCCGGAGCTCATGTGGAAAGCTCGGCAGGACGTTCGACCTTACCTCGGCAGGGAGACCAAGCTTCCTAAGCCGAGTAGGAGTCAGGCGAAAGGGACTTGGCCAGGGTTCGAGTGTAAGGCTCGGAAGGGCGTTCGGCCTAACCTCGGCAGGGAGACCAAGCTTCCTAAGCCTAGTAGGAGAGTCAGCTGAAGGGACTTGGCCAGAGTTCGAGTGTAAGGCTCGGCAGGACGTTTGAACTTACCTCGGCAGGGAGACCAAGCTTCCTAAGCCTAGTAGGAGAGTGAGGCAAAAGGACTGGCCCGGAGCACATGTGTAAGGCTCGGCCGGACGTTCGACCTTACCTCGGCAGGGAGACCAAGCTTCCTAAGCCTAGTAGGAGAGTCAGGCGAGCGACTTGGCCGGGGTTCGAGTGTAAGGCTCGGCAGGATGTTCGGCCTTACCTCGGCAGGGAGACCAAGCTTCCTAAGCCTAATAGGAGTATCAGGCAAAAGAACTTGGCCGGAGCTCATGTGTAAGGCTCGGCAGGACGTTCGACCTTACCTCGGCAGGGAGACCAAGCTTCCTAAGCCTAGTAGTAGTCACGCGAAGGGACTTGGCCCGAGTTCGAGCGTAAGGCTCGGCAGAACATTCGACCTTACCTCGGCAGGGAGACAAAGCGTCCTAAGCCTAATAGGATAGTCAGGCTAGGGGACTTGGCCAGAGTTCGAGTGTAAGTCTTGGCAAGATGTTTGACCTCACCTTGGCAGGGATACCAAGCTTCCTAAGCCTAGTAGTCACGCGAAGGGACTTGGCCCGAGTTCGAGTGTAAGGCTCAGCAGGACGTTCGGCCTTACCTCGGCAGGGAGACCAAGCTTCCTAAGCCTAGTAGGAGAGTCAGGCGAAGGGACTTGGCCAGAGTTCGAGTGTAAGGCTCGGCAGGACGTTTGACCTTACCTCGGCAGGGAGACCAACCTTCCTAAGCCTAGTAGGAGTATCAGGCAAAAGAACTTGGCCGGAGCTCATGTGTAAGGCTTGGCCGGACGTTCGACCTTACCTCGGCAGGGAGACCAAGCTTCCTAAGCCTAATAGGATAGTCAGGCGAGGGGACTTGGCCAGAGTTCGAGTGTAAGTATTGGCAAGATGTTTGACCTCAGCTCGGCAGGGATACCAAGCTTCCTAAGCCGTGTAGGAGTCAGGCGAAGGGACTTGGCCGGGTTTCGAGTGTAAGGCTCGGCAGGACGTTCGGCCTTACCTCGGCAGGGAGACCAAGCTTCCTAAGCCTAGCAGGAGAGTCAGGCGAAGGAACTTGGCCGGGGTTCGAGTGTAAGGCTCGGCAGGACGTTCGACCTTACCTCGGCAGGGAGACCAAGCTTCCTAAGCCTAGTAGGAGAGTCAGGCAAGTGGACTTGGCCGGAGCTCATGTGTAAGGCTCGGCAGGACGTTCGACCTTACCTCGGCAAGGAGACCAAGCTTCCTAAGCCGAGTAGGAGTCAGGCAAAGGGATTTGGCCGGGGTTCGAGTGTAAGGCTCGGCAGGACGTTCGGCCTTACCTCGGCAGGGAGACCAAGCTTCCTATGCGGAGAAGGAGTCAGGCGAAGGGACTTGCCCGGGGTTCGAGTGTAAGTCTCGGCAGGAAGTTTGACCTTACCTCGGCAGGGAGACCATGCTTCCTTAGCCTAGTAGGAGAGTCAGGCAAGTGGACTTGGCCGGAGCTCATGTGGAAAGCTCGGCAGGACGTTCGACCTTACCTCGGCAGGGAGACCAAGCTTCCTAAGCCGAGTAGGAGTCAGGCGAAAGGGACTTGGCCAGGGTTCGAGTGTAAGGCTCGGAAGGGCGTTCGGCCTAACCTCGGCAGGGAGACCAAGCTTCCTAAGCCTAGTAGGAGAGTCAGCTGAAGGGACTTGGCCAGAGTTCGAGTGTAAGGCTCGGCAGGACGTTTGAACTTACCTCGGCAGGGAGACCAAGCTTCCTAAGCCTAGTAGGAGAGTGAGGCAAAAGGACTGGCCCGGAGCACATGTGTAAGGCTCGGCCGGACGTTCGACCTTACCTCGGCAGGGAGACCAAGCTTCCTAAGCCTAGTAGTAGTCACGCGAAGGGACTTGGCCCGAGTTCGAGTGTAGGGCTCGGCAGAACATTCGACCTTACCTCGGCAGGGAGACCAAGCTTCCTAAGCCTAATAGGAGAATCAGGCGAGGGGACTTGGACGGAGTTCGAGTGTAAGTCTTGGCAAGATGTTTGACCTCACCTCGGCAGGGATACCAAGCTTCCTAAGCCTAGTAGGAGTATCAGGCAAAAGAACTTGGCCGGAGCTCATGTGTAAGGCTCGGCCGGACGTTCGACCTTACCTCAGCACGGAGACCAAGCTTCCTAAGCCGAGTAGGAGTCACGCGAAGGGACTTGGCCCGAGTTCGAGTGTAAGGCTTGGCAGAACGTTCGACCTTACCTCGGCAGGGAGACTGAGCTTCCTAAGCCTCGCAGGAGAGTCAGGCGAGGGGACTTGTCCAGGGTCCGAGTGTAAGGCTCGGCAGGACATACGAACTTACCTCGGCAGGGAGACCAAGCTTCCTAAGCCTAGTAGTCACGCGAAGGGACTTGGCCCGAGTTCGAGTGTAAGGCTCGGCAGGACGTTCGGCCTTACCTCGGCAGGGAGACCAAGCTTCCTAAGCCTAGCAGGAGAGTCAGGCGAAGGGACTTGGCCAGAGTTCGAGTGTAAGGCTCGGCAGGATGTTTGACCTTACCTCGGCAAGGAGACCAAGCTTCCTAAGCCTAGTAGGAGTATCAGGCAAAAGAACTTGGCCGAAGCTCATGTGTAAGGCTTGGCCGGACGTTCGACCTTACCTCGGCAGGGAGACCAAGCTTCCTAAGCCTAATAGGATAGTCAGGCGAGGGGACTTGGCCAGAGTTCGAGTGTAAGTATTGGCAAGATGTTTGACCTCACCTCGGCAGGGATACCAAGCTTCATAAGCCGTGTAGGAGTCAGGCGAAGGGACTTGGCCGGGTTTCGAGTGTAAGGTTAGGCAGGACGTTCGGCCTTACCTCGGCAGGGAGAACAAGCTTCCTATCCCTAGTAGGAGTCACGTGAAGGGACTTGGCCCGAGTTTGAGTGTAAGGCTCGGCAGACTGTTCAACCTTACCTCGGCGAGGAGACCAAGCTTCCTAAGCCGAGTAGGAGTCAGGCGAGGGGACTTGGCCGGGGTTCGAGTGTAAGGCTCGGCAGGACGTTTGACCTTACCTCGGCAGGGAGACCAAGCTTCCTAAGCCTAGTAGGAGAGTCAGGCGGAGGGACTTGGCCGGAGCTCATGTGTAAGGCTCGGCCAGACGTTCGACCTTACCTCGGCAGGGAGACCAAGCTTCTTAAGCCTACTAGGAGTCACGCGAAGAACTTGGCCCGAGTTCGAGTGTAAGGCTCGGCAGTACGTTCGACCTTACCTCGGCAGGGAGACCAAGCTTCCTAAGCCTAGTAGGAGAGTCAGGCGAGGGGACTTGGTAGGAGTTCGAATGTAAGGCTCGGCAAAATGTTCGACCTTACCTCGGCAGGGAGACAAAGCTTCCTAAGCCTAGTCGGAGAGTCAGGCGAAGGAACTTGGCCGGGGTTCGAGTGTAAGGCTCGGCAGGACCTTCGTCCTTACCTCGGCAGGGAGACCAAGTTTCTTAAGCCTAGTAGGAGAGTCAGGCGAAGGAACTTGGCCGGGGTTCGAGTGTCAGGCTCGGCAGGACGTTCGACCTTACCTCGGCAGGGAGACCAAGCTTCCTAAGCCTAGTAGGAGAGTGAGGCAAAAGGACTGGCCAGGAGCACATGTGTAAGGCTCGGCCGGACGTTCGACCTTACCTCGGCAGGGAGACCAAGCCTCTTAAGCCTACTAGGAGTCACGCGAAGGGACTTGGCCCAAGTTCGAGTGTAAGGCTCGGCAGAACGTTCGACCTTACCTCGGCAGGGAGACTGAGCTTCCTAAGCCTAATAGGAGAATCAGGCGAGGGGACTTGGACTGAGTTCAAATGCATGGCTCGGGAGGATGTTCGACCTTACCTCGGCAGCGAGACAAAGCTTCCTAAGCCTAGTAGGAGAGTCAGGCGAGGGGAATTGGCCGGAGTTCCAGTGTAAGGCTCGGCAGGACGTTCGACCTTACCTCGGCAGGGAGACCAAGCTTCCTAAGCCGACTAGGAGTCAGGCAAAGGGACTTGGCCGGGGTTCGAGTGTAAGGCTCGGCAGGACGTTCGACCTTACCTCGGCAGGGAGACCAAGCTTCCTAAGCCGACTAGGAGTCAGGCAAAGGGACTTGGCCGGGGTTCGAGTGTAAGGCTCGGCAGGACGTTCGACCTTACCTCGGCAGGGAGACCAAGCTTCCTAAGCCTAATAGGATAGTCAGGCTAGGGGACTTGGCCCGAGTTCGAGTGTAAGTCTTGGCAAGATGTTTGACCTCACCTCGGCAGGGATACCAAGCTTCCTAAGCCTAGTAGGAGTATCAGGCAAAAGAACTTGGCCGGAGCTCATGTGTAAGGCTCGGCCGGACGTTCGACCTTACCTCAGCACGGAGACCAAGCTTCCTAAGCCGAGTAGGAGTCACGCGAAGGGACTTGGCCCGAGTTCGAGTGTAAGGCTCGGCAGAACGTTCGACCTTACCTCGGCAGGGAGACTGAGCTTCCTAAGGCTAGCAGGAGACTCAGGCGAGGGGACTTGTCCAGGGTCCGAGTGTAAGGCTCGGCAGGACATACGAACTTACCTCGGCAGGGAGACCAAGCTTCCTAAGCCTAGTAGTCACGCGAAGGGACTTGGCCCGAGTTCGAGTGTAAGGCTCGGCAGGACGTTCGGCCTTACCTCGGCAGGGAGACCAAGCTTCCTAAGCCTAGCAGGAGAGTCAGGCGAAGGGACTTGGCCAGAGTTCGAGTGTAAAGCTCGGCAGGATGTTTGACCTTACCTCGGCAAGGAGACCAAGCTTCCTAAGTCTAGTAGGAGTATCAGGCAAAAGAACTTGGCCGGAGCTCATGTGTAAGGCTTGGCCGGACGTTCGACCTTACCTCGGCAGGGAGACCAAGCTTCCTAAGCCTAATAGGATAGTCAGGCGAGGGGACTTGGCCAGAGTTCGAGTGTAAGTATTGGCAAGATGTTTGACCTCACCTCGGCAGGGATACCAAGCTTCCTAAGCCGTGTAGGAGTCAGGCGAAGGGACTTGGCCGGGTTTCGAGTGTAAGGTTAGGCAGGACGTTCGGCCTTACCTCGGCAGGGAGAACAAGCTTCCTATCCCTAGTAGGAGTCACGTGAAGGGACTTGGCCCGAGTTTGAGTGTAAGGCTCGGCAGACTGTTCAACCTTACCTCGGCGAGGAGACCAAGCTTCCTAAGCCGAGTAGGAGTCAGGCGAGGGGACTTGGCCGGGGTTCGAGTGTAAGGCTCGGCAGGACGTTTGACCTTACCTCGGCAGGGAGACCAAGCTTCCTAAGCCTAGTAGGAGAGTCAGGCGGAGGGACTTGGCCGGAGCTCATGTGTAAGGCTCGGCCAGACGTTCGACCTTACCTCGGCAGGGAGACCAAGCTTCCTAAGCCGACTAGGAGTCAGGCAAAGGGACTTGGCCGGGGTTCGAGTGTAAGGCTCGGCAGGACGTTCGACCTTACCTCGGCAGGGAGACCAAGCTTCCTAAGCCGACTAGGAGTCAGGCAAAGGGACTTGGCCGGGGTTCGAGTGTAAGGCTCGGCAGGACGTTCGACCTTACCTCGGCAGGGAGACCAAGCTTCCTAAGCCTAATAGGATAGTCAGGCTAGGGGACTTGGCCCGAGTTCGAGTGTAAGTCTTGGCAAGATGTTTGACCTCACCTCGGCAGGGATACCAAGCTTCCTAAGCCTAGTAGGAGTATCAGGCAAAAGAACTTGGCCGGAGCTCATGTGTAAGGCTCGGCCGGACGTTCGACCTTACCTCAGCACGGAGACCAAGCTTCCTAAGCCGAGTAGGAGTCACGCGAAGGGACTTGGCCCGAGTTCGAGTGTAAGGCTCGGCAGAACGTTCGACCTTACCTCGGCAGGGAGACTGAGCTTCCTAAGGCTAGCAGGAGACTCAGGCGAGGGGACTTGTCCAGGGTCCGAGTGTAAGGCTCGGCAGGACATACGAACTTACCTCGGCAGGGAGACCAAGCTTCCTAAGCCTAGTAGTCACGCGAAGGGACTTGGCCCGAGTTCGAGTGTAAGGCTCGGCAGGACGTTCGGCCTTACCTCGGCAGGGAGACCAAGCTTCCTAAGCCTAGCAGGAGAGTCAGGCGAAGGGACTTGGCCAGAGTTCGAGTGTAAAGCTCGGCAGGATGTTTGACCTTACCTCGGCAAGGAGACCAAGCTTCCTAAGTCTAGTAGGAGTATCAGGCAAAAGAACTTGGCCGGAGCTCATGTGTAAGGCTTGGCCGGACGTTCGACCTTACCTCGGCAGGGAGACCAAGCTTCCTAAGCCTAGTAGGAGAGTCAGGCGAGGGGACTTGGTAGGAGTTCGAATGTAAGGCTCGGCAAAATGTTCGACCTTACCTCGGCAGGGAGACAAAGCTTCCTAAGCCTAGTCGGAGAGTCAGGCGAAGGAACTTGGCCGGGGTTCGAGTGTAAGGCTCGGCAGGACCTTCGTCCTTACCTCGGCAGGGAGACCAAGTTTCTTAAGCCTAGTAGGAGAGTCAGGCGAAGGAACTTGGCCGGGGTTCGAGTGTCAGGCTCGGCAGGACGTTCGACCTTACCTCGGCAGGGAGACCAAGCTTCCTAAGCCTAGTAGGAGAGTGAGGCAAAAGGACTGGCCAGGAGCACATGTGTAAGGCTCGGCCGGACGTTCGACCTTACCTCGGCAGGGAGACCAAGCCTCTTAAGCCTACTAGGAGTCACGCGAAGGGACTTGGCCCAAGTTCGAGTGTAAGGCTCGGCAGAACGTTCGACCTTACCTCGGCAGGGAGACTGAGCTTCCTAAGCCTAATAGGAGAATCAGGCGAGGGGACTTGGACTGAGTTCAAATGCATGGCTCGGGAGGATGTTCGACCTTACCTCGGCAGCGAGACAAAGCTTCCTAAGCCTAGTAGGAGAGTCAGGCGAGGGGAATTGGCCGGAGTTCCAGTGTAAGGCTCGGCAGGACGTTCGGCCTTACCTCGGCAAGGAGACCAAACTTCCTAAGCCTATCAGGAGAGTCAGGCGAAGGAACTTGGCCGGAGCTCATGTGTAAGGCTCGGCAGGACGTTCGACCTTACCTCGGCAGGGAGACCAAGCTTCCTAAGCCGACTAGGAGTCAGGCAAAGGGACTTGGCCGGGGTTCGAGTGTAAGGCTCGGCAGGACGTTCGACCTTACCTCGGCAGGGAGACCAAGCTTCCTAAGCCTAGTAGGAGAGTCAGGCGAGCGACTTGGCCGGGGTTCGAGTGTAAGGCTCGGCAGGATGTTCGGCCTTACCTCGGCAGGGAGACCAAGCTTCCTAAGCCTAATAGGAGTATCAGGCAAAAGAACTTGGCTGGAGCTCATGTGGAAGGCTCGGCCGGACGTTCGACCTTACCTCGGCAGGGAGACCAAGCTTCCTAAGCCTAGTAGTAGTCACGCGAAGGGACTTGGCCCGAGTTCGAGCGTAAGGCTCGGCAGAACATTCGACCTTACCTCGGCAGGGAGACCAAGCTTCCTAAGCCTAATAGGATAGTCAGGCTAGGGGACTTGGCCAGAGTTCGAGTGTAAGTCTTGGCAAGATGTTTGACCTCACCTTGGCAGGGATACCAAGCTTCCTAAGCCTAGTAGGAGTATCAGGCAAAAGAACTTGGCCGGAGCTCATGTGTAAGGCTCGGCCGGACGTTCGACCTTACCTCAGCACGGAGACCAAGCTTCCTAAGCCGAGTAGGAGTCACGCGAAGGGACTTGGCCCGAGTTCGACTGTAAGGCTTGGCAGAACGTTCGACCTTACCTCGGCAGGGAGACTGAGCTTCCTAAGCCTCGCAGGAGAGTCAGGCGAGGGGACTTGTCCAGGGTCCGAGTGTAAGGCTCGGCAGGACATACGAACTTACCTCGGCAGGGAGACCAAGCTTCCTAAGCCTAGTAAAAGTCAGGCGCAGGGACTTGGAAAAAGCTCGAGTTTAAGTCTCGGCAGGATGTTCGACCTAACCTCGGCAGGGAGACCAAGGTTCCTAAGCCTTGTAGGAGTCAGGCGAAGGGAATTGGCCAGAGTTCGAGCGTAAGGCTCGGCAGGACGTTCGACCCTACCTTGGCAGGTAGACAAAGCTTCCTAAGCCTAGTAGGAGCCAGGCGAGAAGACTGGGCCAGAAATCGAGTGTAAGGCTCGGCAGGACGTTCGACTTTACCACGGCAAGTAGACCAAGCTTCCTAAGCCTAGTAGGAGTGAGGCGAGAGGACTTGGCCAGAATTAGAGCGTAAGGCTCGGCAGGACGTTCGACCTTACCTCGGCAGGGAGACCAAGCTTCCTAAGCCTTGTAGGAGTCAGGCAGAGGGACTTGGCCGGAGTCCGAGTGCAAGGCTCGGCAGGACATTCGACCTAACCTCGGCAGGGAGACCAAGCTTCCTAAGCCTAGTAGTTGTCAGGCGAAGGGACTTGGCCAGATTTCGAGCGTAAGGCCTGGCAGGACGTTCGACCTTACCTTGGCAGGGAGACAAAGCTTCCTAAGCCTCGTAGAAGTCAGCGAGGGGACTTAGCCAGAGTTTGAGCAAAAGGCTCGGCAGGACGTTCGACCTTACCTCTGAAGGGTGACCAAGCTTCCTAAGCGTAGTAAAAGTCAGGCGAAGGGACTTGGAAAAAATTCGAGTTTAGGGCTCGGCAGGATGTTCGAACTTACCTCGGCAGGGAGACAAAGCTTCCTAAGCCTCGGAGGAGCCAGGCGAGAAGACTGGGCCAGAAATCGAGTGTAAGGCTTGGCAGGACGTTCGACCTTACCACACCAGGGAGACCAAGGTTTCTAAGCCTAGGAGGCGTCAGGCGAAGGGACTTGGCCCGAATTCGAGTGTAAGTCTCGGTAGGACGTTCGACCTTTTCTCGGCTGTGAGAACAAGCTTCATAAGCCTAGAAGGAGTCCGGCGAAGGGACTTGGCCCGAATTCGAGTGTAAGGCTCGGCAGGACGTTCGACCTCTCCTCGGCAGGGAGACCAAACTTCCTAAGCCTACTAGGAGTAAGGCGAGGGGACTTGGCCATAGTTCGACCGTAAGACTCGGTAGGGCATTCGACCCTACCTCGGCAGGGAGACAAAGGTTCCTAAGCCTTGTAGGAGTCAGGCGAAGGGAATTGGCCAGAGTTCGAGCGTAAGGCTCGGCAGGACGTTCGACCCTACCTCGGCAGGTAGACAAAGCTTCCTAAGCCTAGTAGGAGCCAGGCGAGAAGACTGGGCCAGAAATCGAATGTAAGGCTCGGCAGGACGTTCGACCCTACTTCGACAGGGAGACCAAGCTTCCTAAGCCTCATAAGAGTCAGGCGAGGGGACTTGGCCCGAGTTCGAGTGTAAGGCTCGGCAGTACGTTCGAACTTACCTCCGCTGGGAACCAAGCTTCCTAATCCGAGTAGGAGTCAGGTGAAAGGACTTGGCCGGAGCTCGAGTGTAAGGCTCGGCAGGACGTTCGACCTTACCTCACCAGGGAGACCAAGCTTTCTAAGCCTAGTAGGCGTCAAGCGAAGGGACTTTGCTCGAATTCGAGTGTAAGTCTCGGCAGGACGTTCGACCTCTCCTCGGCAGGGAGACCAAACTTCCTAAGCCTACTAGGAGTAAGGCGAGGGGACTTGGCCATAGTTCGACCGTAAGACTCGGTAGGGCATTCGACCCTACCTCGGCAGGGAGACAAAGGTTCCTAAGCCTAGTAGGAGCCAGGCGAGAAGACTGGGCCAGAAATCGAGTGTAAGGCTCGGCAGGACGCTCGACTTTACCACGGCAGGTAGACAAAGCTTCCTAAGCCTAGTAGGAGCCAGGCGAGAGGACTGGGCCAGAAATCGAGTGTAAGGCTCGGCAGGACGTTCGACTTTACCACGGCAGGTAGACCAAGCTTCCTAAGCCTAGTAGGAGTCAGGCGACAGGACTTTGCCAGAATTCGAGTGTAAGGCTCGGCAGGACGTTCGACCCTACCTCGGCAGGGAGACCAAGGTTCCTAAGCCTTGTAGGAGTCAGGCGAAGCGTCTTGTCCGGGGTCCGAGTGTAAGGCTCGGCAGGACGTTCGACCTAACCTCGGCAGGGAGACCAAGCTTCCTAAGCCTAGAGTTCAGGCGAAGGGACTTGGCCAGAATTCAAGCGTAAGGCCTGGCAGGACGTTCGACCTCTCCTCGGCAGGGAGACCAAACTTCCTAAGCCTACTAGGAGTAAGGCGTGGGGACTTGGCCGTAGTTTGAGCGTAAGACTCGGTAGGGCATTCGACCTTACCTCGGAATCAAGACAAAGCTTCCTAAGCCTCGTAGGAATCAGGCAAGTGGACTTGGCCCGAGTTCGAGTGTAAGTCTCGGCAGGACGTTCGACCCTACCTCGGCAGGGAGACAAAGCTTCCTAAGCCTCGTAGGAGCAAGGCGAGAAGACTGGGCCAGAAATCGAGTGTAAGGCTCGGCAGGACGTTCGACTTTACCACGGCAGGTAGACCAAGCTTCCTAAGCCTACTAGGAGTCAGGCGAGGGGACTTGGTCATAGTTCGAGCGTAAGACTCAGTAGGGCATTCGACCTTACCTCGACAGGGAGAACAAGCTTCCTAAGCCTGGTAAATGTCAGGCGCAGGGCCTTGGAAAAAGCTCGAGTTTAAGTCTTGGCAGGACGTTCGAACTTACCTCGGCAGGGAGACCAAGCTTCCTAAGCCATTTAAGAGTCAAGCAAAGGCAATTGGCCATAGTTCGCGTGTAAGGCTCGGCAGGACGTTTGACTTTACCACGGCAGGTCGACCCAGCTTCCTAAGCCTAATAGGAGTCAGGCGACAGGACTTGGCCAGAATTCGAGTGTAAGGCCTGGCATGACGTTCAACCTTACCTCGGCAGGGAGACCAAGCTTCCTAAGCCTAGTAGGAGTCAGGCGAAGGGACTTGGCCGGAGTCCGAGTGCAAGGCTCGGCAGGACGTTCGACCTAACCTTGGCAGGGAGACCAAGCTTCCTAAGCCTAGTAGTTGTCAGGCGAAGGGACTTGGCCAGAATCCAAGTGTAAGGCCTGGCAGGACGTTCAACCTTACCTCGGCAGGGAGACAGAGCTTCCTAAGCCTCGTAGAAGTCAGGCGAGGGGACTTGGCCAGAGTTTGAGCAAAAGGCTCGGCAGGACGTTCGACCTTACCTCGGCAGGGAGACCAACCTTCCTAAGCCTTTTAGGTATCAAGCGAGGGAACTTGGCCAGAGTTCGAGCGTAAGGCTCGGCAGGACGTTCGACCCTACCTCGGCAGAGAGACCAAGTTTCCTAAGCCTAGTAGGAGTCAGTCGTGAGGACTTGGCCGGAGTCCTAGTGCAAGGCTCGGCAGGATATTCGACCTAACCTCAGAAGGGAGACCAAGCTTCCGAAGCCTAATAGTAGTCAGGCGAAGGGACTTGGCCAGAGTTTGAGCAAAAGGCTTGGCAGGACGTTCGACCGTACCTCGGCAGGGAGACCAAGCTTCCTAAGCCTTTTAGGTATCAAGCGAGGGGACTTGGCCACAGTTCGAGCGTAAGGCTCGGCAGGACGTTCGACCCTACCTCGGCAGGGAGACCAAGCTTCCTAAGCCTAGTAGGAGTCAGGCGAAGGGACTTGGCCAGAGTTCGAGGGTGAGGCTCGTCATGACATTCGTCTTTACTTTGGCAGGTAGACCAAGCTTTCTAAGCCTAGTCGGAGTCAAGCAAAGGTACTGGGACGGACGTCAAATGTAAGGCTCGGCAGGGCGTTCGACCTTACCTTCGCTGGGAACCAAGCTTCCTAATCCTAGTAGGAGTCAGGCGACAGGACTTGGCCAGTATTCGAGTGTAAGGCCTGGCAGGACTTTCAACTTTACCTCGGCAGGGAGACTAAACTTCCTAAGTATAGTAGGAATCAGGCGAAAGGACATGGCAGGAGTTCGAGTGTAAGACTCCTCCGCACGTTTGACCTAACCTCGGCAGGGAGACCAAACTTCCTAAGCCTCGTAGAAGTCAGGTGAGGGGACTTGGCCAGAGTTTGAGCAAAAAGCTCGGCAGGACGTTAGACCTTACCTCGGCAGGGAGTCCAAGCTTCCTAAGCCTTTTAGGAGTCAAGCGAAGGGAACTGGCCAGAGTTCGAGCGTAAGGCTCCGCAGGACATTCAACCCTACCTCGGCAGGGAGACAGAGCTTCCTAAGCCTAGTAGGAGCCAGGCGAGAAGACTGGGCCAGAAATCGAGTGTAAGGCTTGGCAGGACGTTCGACCTCACCTCGATAGGGAGACCAAGCTTCCTAAGCCTCATAGGAGTTAGGCGAGGGGACTTGGCCCGAGTTCGAGTGTAAGGCTCGGTAGGACGTTCGACCTTACCTCGTCAAGGAGATGTAGCTTCCTAAGCCTAGTAGGAGTCAGGTGAAGGGACTTGGCCAGAGTTCGAGTGTAAGGCTCGGCAGGACGTTCGACCTTACCTCAGCAGGGAGACCAAGCTTCTTAAGCCTCGTAGGAGTCAGGCGAGGGGTCTTGGCCCGAGTTCGAGTGTAAGGCTCGGTAGGACGTTCGACCTTACCTCGGCAGGGAGACAAAGCTTCCTAAGCCTCGTAAGAGTCAGGTGAGTGGACTTGGCTCGAGTTCGAGTGTAAGGCTCGGCAGGACGTTCGACCTTACCTCGACAGGGAGACCAAGCTTCCTAAGCCTAGTAGGAGCCCGGCGAGAAGACTGGGCCAGAAATCGAGTGTAAGGCTTGGCAGGACGTTCGACTTTACCGCGGCAGGTAGACCAAGCTTCCTAAGCTTAGTAGGAGTTAGTCGAGCGGCCTGGGCCAGAATTCGACTGTAAGGCTCGGCAGGACGTTCGACCCTACCTCGGCCGGGAGACCAAGGTTCCTAAGACTAGTAGGAGTCCGGCGACAGGACTTGGCCAGAATTCGAGTGTAAGGCCTGGCAGGACGTTCGACCTTACCTCGGCAGGGAGACCAAGCTTCCTAAGCCTAGTAGGAGTCAGGCGAATAGACTTGGCCGGAGTCCTAGTGCAAGGCTCGGCGGGTTATTCGACCTAACCTCAGAAGGGAGACCAAGCTTCCTAAGCCTAATAGTAGTCAGGCGAAGGGACTTGGCCAGAGTTTGAGCAAAAGGCTCGGCAGGACGTTCGACCTTACCTCGGCAGGGAGACCAAGCTTCCTAAGCCTTTTAGGTATCAAGCGAGGGGACTTGGCCAGAGTTCGAGCGTAAGGCTCGGCAGGACGTTCGACCCTACCTCGGCAGATAGAGCAAGCTTCCTAAGCCTAGTAGGAGTCAGTCGAGAGGACTTGGCCGGAATTCGAGTGTAAGGCTCGGCAGGATGTTCGACCTTACCTCGGCAGGGAGACAAAGCTTCCTAAGCCTTGTAGGAGCCAGGCGAGAAGACTGGGCCAGAAATCGAGTGTAAGGCTCGGCAGGACGTTCGACTTTACCACGGCAGGGAGACCAAGCTTCCTAAGCTTAGAAGAAGTTAGACGAGTGGACTGGGCCAGAATTCGAGTGTAAGGCTCGGCAGGACGTTCGACCCTACCTCGGCAGGGAGACCAAGCTTCCTAAGCCTAGTAGGAGTCAGGCAACAGGACTTGGCCAGTATTCGAGTGTAAGGCCTGGCAGGACGTTCGACCTAACCTCGGCAGGGAAACCAAGCTTCATAAGCCTCATAGGAGTCAGGCGAAGGGACTTGGCCAGAGTTCGAGGCTGAGGCTCGTCATGACGTTCGTCTTTACTTTGGCAGGTAGACCAAGCTTCCTAAGCCTAGTTGGAGTCAAGCAAAGGTACGGGGACGGACGTCAAATGTAAGGCTCGGCAGGACGTTCGACCTTACCTCCGCTGGGAACCAAGCTTCCTAATCCTAGTAGGAGTCAGTTGAAGGGACTCGGCCGGAGGTCGAGTGTACGGCTCGGCAGGATGTTCGACCTTACCTCAGCAGGGAGACCAAGCTTCCTAAGCCTAGTATAAGTAAGGCGAATGTACTTGCCAAGAGTTCGAGTGTAAGGCTCGGCAGGCCGTTTGACGTTACCTCGGCAGGGAGACCAAGCTTCCTAAGTATAGTAGGAATCAGGCGAAGGGACATGGCAGGAGTTCGAGTGTAAGACTCCTCAGAACGTTTGACCTAACCTCGGCAGGGAGACCAAACTTCCTAAGCCTCGTAGAAGTCAGGTGAGGGGACTTGGCATGAGTTTGAGCAAAAAGCTCGGCAGGACGTTCGACCTTACCTCGGCAGGGAGTCCAAGCTTCCTAAGCGTAGTAAAAGTCAGGCGAAGGGACTTGGAAAAAATTCGAGTTTAAGGCTCGGCAGGATGTTCGAACTTACCTCGGCAGGGAGACAAAGCTTCCTAAGCCTAGTAGGAGCCAGGCGAGAAGACTGGGCCAGAAATCGAGTGTAAGGCTTGGCAGGACGTTCGACCTTACCTCACCAGGGAGACCAAGCTTTCTAAGCCTAGTAGGCGTCAGGCGAAGGGACTTGGCCCGAATTCGAGTGTAAGTCTCGGTAGGACGTTCGACCTTTCCTCGGCTGTCAGAACAAGCTTCATAAGCCTAGTAGGAGTCCGGCGAAGGGACTTGGCCCGAATTCGAGTGTAAGGCCTGGCAGGACGTTCGACCACTCCTCGGCAGGGAGACCAAGCTTCCTAAGCTTAGTAGGAGAGTTAGGCGAGGGGACTTGGCTCGAGTTCGAGTGTAAGTCTCGGCAGGACGTTCGACCTTACCTCGGCAGGGAGACCAAGCTTCCTAAGCCTACTAGGAGTCAGGCGAGGGGACTTGGCCCGAGTTCGAGTGTAAGGCTCGGCAGGACATTCGACCTTACCTCGACAGGGAGACCAAGCTTCCTAAGCCTAGTAAAAGTCAGGCACAGGGACTTGAAAAAAGCTCGAGTTTAATTCTCGGCAGGACGTTCGACCTAACCTCGGCAGGGAGACAAAGCTTCCTAAGCCTTTTAGGAGTCAAGCAAAGGGAATTCGCCAGAGTTCGAGCGTAAGGCTCGGCAGGACATTCGACCCTACCTCGGCAGGGAGACCAAGGTTCCTAAGCCTAGTAGGAGTCAGGCGAAGGGACTTGGCCGGAGTCAAAGTGCAAGGCTCGGCAGGATGTTCGACCTTACCTCGGCAGGGAGACCAAGCTTCCTAAGGCTAGTAGTTGTCAGGCGAAGGGACTTGGGCAGAATTCGAGCGTAAGGCCTGGCAGGACGGTCGACCTAACCTCAGAAGGGAGACCAAGCTTCCTAAGCCTAATAGTAGTCAGGCAAAGGGACTTGGCCAGAGTTTGAGCAAAAGGCTCGGCAGGACGTTCGACCCTACCTCGGCAGATAGAGCAAGCTTCCTAAGCCTAGTAGGAGTCAGTCGAGAGGACTTGGCCGGAATTCGAGTGTAAGGCTCGGCAGGATGTTCGACCTTACCTCGGCAGGGAGACAAAGCTTCCTAAGACTTGTAGGAGCCAGGCGAGAAGACTGGGCCAGAAATCGAGTGTAAGGCTCGGCAGGACGTTCGACTTTACCACGGCAGGGAGACCAAGCTTCCTAAGCTTAGAAGAAGTTAGACGAGTGGACTGGGCCAGAATTCGAGTGTAAGGCTCGGCAGGACGTTCGACCCTACCTCGGCAGGGAGACAAAGCTTCCTAAGCCTCGTAGGAGCCAGGCGAGAAGACTGGGCCAGTATTCGAGTGTAAGGCCTGGCAGGACGTTCGACCTAACCTCGGCAGGGAAACCAAGCTTCATAAGCCTCATAGGAGTCAGGCGAAGGGACTTGGCCAGAGTTCGAGGGTGAGGCTCGTCATGACGTTCGTCTTTACTTTGGCAGGTAGACCAAGCTTCCTAAGCCTAGTTGGAGTCAAGCAAATGTACGGGGACGGACGTCAAATGTAAGGCTCGGCAGGACGTTCGACCTTACCTCCGCTGGGAACCAAGCTTCCTAATCCTAGTAGGAGTCAGTTGAAGGGACTTGGCCGGAGGTCGAGTGTACGGCTCGGCAGGATGTTCGACCTTACCTCAGCAGGGAGACCAAGCTTCCTAAGCCTAGTATAAGTAAGGCGAATGTACTTGCCAAGAGTTCGAGTGTAAGGCTCGGCAGGCCGTTTGACGTTACCTCGGCAGGGAGACCAAGCTTCCTAAGTATAGTAGGAATCAGGCGAAGGGACATGGCAGGAGTTCGAGTGTAAGACTCCTCAGAACGTTTGACCTAACCTCGGCAGGGAGACCAAACTTCCTAAGCCTCGTAGAAGTCAGGTGAGGGGACTTGGCATGAGTTTGAGCAAAAAGCTCGGCAGGACGTTCGACCTTACCTCGGCAGGGAGTCCAAGCTTCCTAAGCGTAGTAAAAGTCAGGCGAAGGGACTTGGAAAAAATTCGAGTTTAAGGCTCGGCAGGATGTTCGAACTTACCTCGGCAGGGAGACAAAGCTTCCTAAGCCTAGTAGGAGCCAGGCGAGAAGACTGGGCCAGAAATCGAGTGTAAGGCTTGGCAGGACGTTCGACCTTACCTCACCAGGGAGACCAAGCTTTCTAAGCCTAGTAGGCGTCAGGCGAAGGGACTTGGCCCGAATTCGAGTGTAAGTCTCGGTAGGACGTTCGACCTTTCCTCGGCTGTGAGAACAAGCTTCATAAGCCTAGTAGGAGTCCGGCGAAGGGACTTGGCCCGAATTCGAGTGTAAGGCCTGCCAGGACGTTCGACCTTACCTTGACAGGGAGACCAAGCTTCCTAAGCCTAGTAAAAGTCAGGCACAGGGAATTGGAAAAAGCTCGAGTTTAATTCTCGGCAGGACGTTCGACCTAACCTCGGCAGGGAGACAAAGCTTCCTAAGCCTTTTAGGAGTCAAGCAAAGGGAATTGGCCAGAGTTCGAGCGTAAGGCTCGGCAGGACATTCGACCCTACCTCAGCAGGGAGACAAAGCTTCCTAAGCCTACTAGGAGCCAGGCGAGAAGACTGGGCCAGAAATCGAGTGTAAGGCTCTGCAGGACGTTCGACCCTACCTCGGCAGGGAGACCAAGGTTCCTAAGCCTAGTAGGAGTCAGGCGAAGGGACTTGGCCGGAGTCAAAGTGCAAGGCTCGGCAGGACGTTCGACCTAACCTCGGCAGGGAGACCAAGCTTCCTAAGCCTAGTAGTTGTCAGGCGAAGGGACTTGGCCAGAATTCGAGCGTAAGGCCTGGCAGGACGGTCGACCTTACCTCGGCAGGGAGACCAAGCTTCCTAAGCTTAGTAGGAATCAGGCGAAGGGACTTGGCCGTAGTTCGAGTGTAAGGCTCGGCAGGACGTTCGTCCCTACTTCGGCAGGGAGACCAAGCTTCATAAGCCTAGTAGGAGTCAGGCGAAGGGACTTGGCCGGAGTTCGAGTGTAAGGCTCGGCAGGACGTTCGACCTTACCTCTGCTGGGAACCAAGCTTCCTAATGTCATGGTTTGACACTGGCACAATGCCAGTGCCCCCATGAAAATGCGATCCCTACCTGGAATGCTGTGAAGTGGAATCTAGAATAGAGCAAAGCAGACCCAAGCTTGATAACAGGAAAAAAAACTTTATTAAACTACCACTACAAAAGAAAAGAGAAAACTAAAGAAGGGAAAAAAAACCACACAAAGATCCAAATGAAAACCTTGCAAAACATTCCTCCCCCCCACCACCCAACTCCAACAAACCACAGTGAGACACAATCTGGACCCCAATCAAGTTTCCACCCTTCAAACAACAGATACTCAGTCCATCGAGGGAACCGAGTCTCTCCTGTGCCACAGACCCCCCAAGAAACACAGCTCCACAGCCTGTGTTTCCATGTCACACATGGCACCGCCCGGAGAAAAAAGTTTGCCATGGTGACCCTTCTCCTTTCCATGCACAGTGCTCTCACCACCAATGCATGGATGGTCAGACTGCCTTTAGGATTTTTCCTTTCAAGGATGCCCTGCCAAGAGGGGAGAAAACAACAGTTCAGTTTTTCATTGTTTGGGACCACAGTCCCCCCCCATTTTCCCCTGGGGCCGAGGGCTCAAGAACAGAGATCTTCTTCTCTTCTCTTTTCCTTTCCAGGGCAAGGGGGCGCCACCACAAACCCCCTAACCTTTTCTCTGTTCACTCCACTTTTGTCTTTTTCCCAGCTGAAGCAGGTCTCTTGACTCACTGGCATCCTCCCAAAACACAGTCCCTCTTGAAGGAGAAGATTTGGTTCAGGTTGTGGCTAACATGGAAAAGTCCAGCCAAAAGCCACTCCTTGTCCCCCTCCCATCCAGAATTCCTCCTTCCAACATCCCATCCCAGGGTCCAAGGTATCCCTCTTCTTCTCTTTCAAACCGAGGAGGGGAAAGGAAAATTCACAAAGCTTTCATTTCTCAAGGAAGGGTTAAAAGTCTGAACTCCCAGGATGGCTCGATGCCCGGACATCCAGCGACTACCACACACTGGGCACCTTGCAGCAGCTCCCCCCGCTCCTCCTTCCTTGCGGCTTTCTCTCTCCCTCTCGGGAGAGGAACTCTGGGGGGGGGAAATGTAGACATCCCAGATTTCTTCCACCCTTCCATCTGCAGGGGCCAGCCCGGTTCCAGTCCTTTCACCACCCTTGGGGCTTTCAGCCTACCTTTCTCAGGCCATGGGGGCTTCCCCTCCCCCACCCAGCTCGTGGCTGGGCGGGGGAAGGTCTGCACTGCACGCTGACCGGAACCAAAGAGAGCGAGTTCCCCTGGGAATTCTGCTTTCAACTCCTCTGTGTTCTCAGAGGCGTGTCAACTTTCAATTGGTCAATATCTAAATTGACCTCTTCCTTCCGGAAAAAATTATCATTCCGTGTCAAACCACGACACTAATCCTAGTAGGAGTCAGGTGAAGGGACTTGGCCGGAGCTCGAGTGTAAGGCTCGGCAGGATGTTCGACCTTACCTCAGCAGGGAGACCAAGCTTCCTAAGCCTAGTATAAGTAAGGCGAAGGTACTTGGCAAGAGTTCGACGGTAAGGCTCAGCAGGACGTTTGACGTTACCTCGGCAGGGAGACCAAGTTTCCTAAGACTATTAGGACTCAAGCCAAGGGAATTGGCCAGAGTTCGAGCGTAAGGCTCGGAAGGAGGTTCGACCCTACCTCGGCAGGGAGACAAAGCTTCCTAAGCCCAGTAGGAGCCAGGCGAGCAGACCGGGCCAGAAATCGAGTGTAAGGCTTGCCAGGACGTTCGACCTTACCTCGGCAGGGAGACCAAGCTTTCTAAGCCTAGTAGGCGTCAGGCGAAGGGACTTGGCCCGAATTCGAGTGTAAGGCTCGGCAGGACGTTCGACCTCTCTTCGGCAGTGAGACCAAACTTCCTAAGCCTACTAAAAGTCAGGCGAGGGGACTTGGCCGTAGTTCGAGCGTAAGACTCGGTAGGATGTTTGATTTTACCTCGGAAGGGAGACCAAGCTTCCTAAACCTCATAGGAGTCAGGCGAGTGGACTTGGCCCGAGTTCGAGTGTAAGTCTCGGCAGGACGTTCGACCTTACCTCGACAGGGAGACCAAGCTTCCTAAGCCTAGTAGGAGCCCGGCGAGAAGACTGGGCCAGAAATCGAGTGTAAGGCTCGGCAGGACGTTCGACCCTACCTCGGCCGGAGACCAAGGTTCCTAAGACTAGTAGGAGTCCGGCGACAGGACTTGGCCAGAATCCGAGTGTAAGGCCTGGCAGGACGTTCGACCTTACCTCGGCAGGGAGACCAAGCTTCCTAAGCCTAGTAGGAGTCAGGCGAAGGGACTTGGCCAGAGTTTGAGCAAAAGGCTCGGCAGGACGTTCGACCTTACCTCGGCAGGGAGACCAAGCTTCCTAAGCCTTTTAGGTATCAAGCTAAGGGACTTGGCCAGAGTTCGAGCGTAAGGCTCGGCAGGACGTTCGACCCTACCTCGGCAGATAGAGCAAGCTTCCTAAGCCTTTTAGGTATCAAGCGAGGGGACTTGGCCAGAGTTCGAGCGTAAGGCTCGGCAGGACGTTCGACCCTACCTCGGCAGATAGAGCAAGCTTCCTAAGCCTTGTAGGAGCCAGGCGAGAAGACTAGGCCAGAAATCGAGTGTAAGGCTCGGCAGGACGTTCGACTTTACCACGGCAGGGAGACCAAGCTTCCTAAGCTTAGAAGAAGTTAGACGAGTGGACTGGGCCAGAATTCGAGTGTAAGGCCTGGCAGGACGTTCGACCTAACCTCGGCAGGGAGACCAAGCTTCATAAGCCTCATAGGAGTCAGGCGAAGGGACTTGGCCAGAGTTCGAGGGTGAGGCTCGTCATGACGTTCGTCTTTACTTTGGCAGGTAGACCAAGCTTCCTAAGCCTAGTTGGATTCAATCAAAGGTACGGGGACGGACGTCAAATGTAAGGCTCGGCAGGACGTTCGACCTTACCTCCGCTGGGAACCAAGCTTCCTAATCCTAGTAGGAGTCAGTTGAAGGGACTTGGCCGGAGGTCGAGTGTACGGCTCGGCAGGATGTTCGACCTTACCTCAGCAGGGAGACCAAGCTTCCTAAGCCTAGTATAAGTAAGGCGAATGTACTTGCCAAGAGTTCGAGTGTAAGGCTCGGCAGGCCGTTTGACGTTACCTCGGCAGGGAGACCAAGCTTCCTAAGTATAGTAGGAATCAGGCGAAGGGACATGGCAGGAGTTCGAGTGTAAGACTCCTCAGAACGTTTGACCTAACCTCGGCAGGGAGACCAAACTTCCTAAGCCTCGTAGAAGTCAGGTGAGGGGACTTGGCATGAGTTTGAGCAAAAAGCTCGGCAGGACGTTCGACCTTACCTCGGCAGGGAGTCCAAGCTTCCTAAGCGTAGTAAAAGTCAGGCGAAGGGACTTGGAAAAACTTCGAGTTTAACGCTCGGCAGGATGTTCGAACTTACCTCGGCAGGGAGACAAGGCTTCCTAAGCCTAGTAGGAGCCAGGCGAGAAGACTGGGCCAGAAATCGAGTGTAAGGCTTGGCAGGACGTTCGACCTTACCTCACCAGGGAGACCAAGCTTTCTAAGCCTAGTAGGCGTCAGGCGAAGGGACTTGGCCCGAATTCGAGTGTAAGTCTCGGTAGGACGTTCGACCTTTCCTCGGCTGAGAGAACAAGCTTCATAAGCCTAGTAGGAGTCCGGCGAAGGGACTTGGCCCGAATTCGAGTGTAAGGCCTGGCAGGACGTTCGACCTCTCCTCGGCAAAGAGACCAAGCTTCCTAAGCCTACTAGGAGTCAGGCGAGGGGACTTGGCCCGAGTTCGAGTATAAGGCTCGGCAGGACGTTCGACCTTACCTCGACAGGGAGACCAAGCTTCCTAAGCCTAGTAAAAGTCAGGCACAGGGACTTGGAAAAAGCTCGAGTTTAAGTCTCGGCAGGACGTTCGACCTAACCTCGGCAGGGAGACAAAGCTTCCTAAGCCTTTTAGGAGTCAAGCAAAGGGAATTGGCCAGAGTTCGAGCGTAAGGCTCGGCAGGACATTGGACCCTACCTCGGCAGGGAGACAAAGCTTCCTAAGCCTACTAGGAGCCATGCGAGAAGACTGGGCCAGAAATCGAGTGTAAGGCTCGGCAGGACGTTCGACCCTACCTCGGCAGGGAGACCAAGGTTCCTAAGCCTAGTAGGAGTCAGGCGAAGGGACTTGGCCGGAGTCAAAGTGCAAGGCTCGGCAGGACGTTCGACCTAACCTCGACAGGGAGACCAAGCTTCCTAAGCCTAGTAGTTGTCAGGCGAAGGGACTTGGCCAGAATTCGAGCGTAAGGCCTGGCAGGACGGTCGACCTTACCTCGGCAGGGAGACCAAGCGTCCTAAGCCTAGTAGTTGTCAGGCGAAGGGACTTGGCCAGAATTCGAGCGTAAGGCCTGGCAGGACGGTCGACCTTACCTCGGCAGGGAGACCAATCTTCCTAAGCCTAGTAGGAATCAGGCGAAGGGACTTGGCCGTAGTTCGAGTGTAAGGCTCGGCAGGACGTTCGTCCCTACTTCGGCAGGGAGACCAAGCTTCCTAAGCCTAGTAGGAGTCAGGCGAAGGGACTTGGCCGGAGTTCGAGTGTAAGGCTCGGCAGGACGTTCGACCTTACCTCTGCTGGGAACCAAGCTTCCTAATGTCATGGTTTGACACTGGCACAATGCCAGTGCCCCCATGAAAATGCGATCCCTACCTGGAATGCTGTGAAGTGGAATCTAGAATAGAGCAAAGCAGACCCAAGCTTGATAACAGGAAAAAAAACTTTATTAAACTACCACTACAAAAGAAAAGAGAAAACTAAAGAAGGGAAAAAAAACCACACATGGTCCAAATGAAAACCTTGCAAAACATTCCTCCCCCCCACCACCCAACTCCAACAAACCACAGTGAGACACAATCTGGACCCCAATCAAGTTTCCACCCTTCAAACAACAGATACTCAGTCCATCGAGGGAACAGAGTCTCTCCTGTGCCACAGACCCCCCAAGAAACACAGCTCCACAGCCTGTGTTTCCATGTCACACATGGCACCGCCCGGAGAAAAAAGTTTGCCATGGTGACCCTTCTCCTTTCCATGCACAGTACTCTCACCACCAATGCATGGATGGTCAGACTGCCTTTAGGATTTTTCCTTTCAAGGATGCCCTGCCAAGAGGGGAGAAAACAACAGTTCAGTTTTTCATTGTTTGGGACCACAGTCCCCCCCCCATTTTCCCCTGGGGCCGAGGGCTCAAGAACAGAGATCTTCTTCTCTTCTCTTTTCCTTTCCAGGGCAAGGGGGCGCCACCACAAACCCCCTAACCTTTTCTCTGTTCACTCCACTTTTGTCTTTTTCCCAGCTGAAGCAGGTCTCTTGACTCACTGGCATCCTCCCAAAACACAGTCCCTCTTGAAGGAGAAGATTTGGTTCAGGTTGTGGCTAACATGGAAAAGTCCAGCCAAAAGCCACTCCTTGTCCCCCTCCCATCCAGAATTCCTCCTTCCAACATCCCATCCCAGGGTCCAAGGTATCCCTCTTCTTCTCTTTCAAACCGAGGAGGGGAAAGGAAAATTCACAAAGCTTTCATTTCTCAAGGAAGGGTTAAAAGTCCGAACTCCCAGGATGGCTCGATGCCCAGACATCCAGCAACTCCCACACACTGGGCACCTTGCAGCAGCTCCCCCCGCTCCTCCTTCCTTGCGGCTTTCTCTCTCCCTCTCGGGAGAGGAACTCTGGGGGGGGGAAATGTAGACATCCCAGATTTCTTCCACCCTTCCATCTGCAGGGGCCAGCCTGGTTCCAGTCCTTTCACCACCCTTGGGGCTTTCGGCCTACCTTTCTCAGGCCATGGGGGCTTCCCCTCCCCCACCCAGCTCGTGGCTGGGCGGGGGAAGGTCTGCACTGCACGCTGACCGGAACCAAAGAGAGCGAGTTCCCCTGGGAATTCTGCTTTCAACTCCTCTGTGTTCTCAGAGGCGTGTCAACTTTCAATTGGTCAATATCTAAATTGACCTCTTCCTTCCGGAAAAAACTATCATTCCGTGTCAAACCACGACACTAATCCTAGTAGGAGTCAGGTGAAGGGACTTGGCCGGAGCTCGAGTGTAAGGCTCGGCAGGATGTTCGACCTTACCTCAGCAGGGAGACCAAGCTTCCTAAGCCTAGTATAAGTAAGGCGAAGGTACTTGGCAAGAGTTCGACGGTAAGGCTCAGCAGGACGTTTGACGTTACCTCGGCAGGGAGACCAAGCTTCCTAAGTGTAGTAGGAATCAGGCGAAGGGACATGGCAGGAGTTTGAGTGTAAGACTCCTCAGCACGTTTGACTTAAACTCGGCAGGGAGACCAAGCTTCCTAAGCCTCGTAGAAGTCAGGCGAGGGGACTTGGCAAGAGTTTGAGCAAAAGGCTCGGCAGGACGTTCGACCTTACCTCGGCAGGGAGACCAAGCTTCCTAAGCGTAGTAAAAGACAGGCGAAGGGACTAGGAAAAAATTGGAGTTTAAGGCTCGGCAGGATGTTCGAACTTACCTCGGCAGGGAGACCAAGCTTCCTAAGACTATTAGGAGCCAAGCCAAGGGAATTGGCCAGAGTTCGAGCGTAAGGCTCGGAAGGACGTTCGACCCTACCTCGGCAGGGAGACAAAGCTTCCTAAGCCTAGTAGGCGTCAGGCAAAGGGACTTGGCCCGAATTCGAGTGTAAGGCTCGGCAGGACGTTCGACCTCTCTTCGGCAGTGAGACCAAACTTCCTAAGCCTACTAGGAGTCAGGCGAGGGGACTTGGCCATAGTTCGAGCGTAAGACTCGGTAGGATGTTCGATTTTACCTCGGAAGGGAGACCAGGCTCCCTAAACCTCATAGGAGTCAGGCGAGTGGACTTGGCCCGAGTTCGAGCATAAGGCTCGGCAGGACGTTCGACCTTACCTCGACAGGGAGACCAAGCTTCCTAAGCCTGGTAAAAGTCAGGCGCAGGGCCTTGGAAAAAGTTCGAGTTTAAGTCTTGGCAGGACGTTCGAACTTGCCTCGGCAGGGAGACCAAGCTTCCTAAGCCATTTAAGAGTCAAGCAAAGGGAATTGGCCATAGTTCGAGTGTAATGCTCCGCAGGACGTTTGACTTTACCACGGCAGGTAGACCAAGCTTCCTAAGCCTAATAGGAGTCAGGCGACAGGACTTGGCCAGAATTCGAGTGTAAGGCCTAGCATGACGTCCAACATTACTTCGGCAGGGAGACCAAGCTTCCTAAGCCTAGTAGGAGTCAGGCGAAGGGACTTGGCCGGAGTCCGAGTGCAAGGCTCGGCAGGACCTTTGACCTTACCTCGGCAGGAATACCAAGCTTCCTAAGCCTTTTAGGTATCAAGCGAGGGGACATGGCCAAAGTTCGAGCGTAAGGCTCGGCAGGACATTCGACCCTTCCTCGGCAGAGAGAGCAAGCTTCCTAAGCCTGGTAGGAGTCAGTCGAGAGGACTTGGCCGGAGTTCGAGTGTAAGGCTCGGCAGGACGTTCGACCTTACCTCGGCAGGGAGACAAAGCTTCCTAAGCCTTGTAGGAGCTCGGCGAGAAGGCTGGGCCAGAAATCGAGTGAAAGGCTTGGCAGGACGTTCGACCTCACCTCGGCAGAGAGACCAAGCTTCCTAAGCCTCATAGGAGTCAGGCGAGGGGGCTTGGCCCGAGTTCGAGTGTAAGGCTCGGTAGGACGTTCGACCTTACGTCGTCAAGGAGATGTAGCTTCCTAAGCCTAGTAGGGGTCAGGCGACAGGAATTGGCCAGAATTCGAGTGTAAGGCCTGGCAGGACGTTCGTCCTTTCCTCGGCAGTGAGAACAAGCCTCCTAAGCCTAGTAGTAGTCAGGTGATGAGACTTGGCCAGAAGTCGAGCGTAAGGCTCGGTAGGACGTTCGACCTTACCTCAGCAGGGAGACAAAGCTTCCTAAGCCTACTAGGAGTCAGGCGAGGGGACTTGGCTCGAGTTCGAGTGTAAGGCTCGGCAGGACGTTCGACCTTACCTCGACAGGGAGACCAAGCTTCCTAAGCCTTTTGGGAATCAAGCAAAGGGAATTGGCCAGAGTTTGAGCGTGAGGCTCGGCACGACCTTCCACCCTACCTCGGCAGGGAGACAAAGCTTCCTAAGCCTAGTAGGAGCCCGGCGAGAAGACTGGGCCAGAAATCGAGTGTAAGGCTCGGCAGGACGTTCGACTTCACCGCGGCAGGTAGACCAAGCTTCCTAAGCTTAGTTGGAGTTACTCGAGGGGCCTGGGCCAGAATTCGAGTGTAAGGCTCGGCAGTTCGTTCGACCCTACCTCGGCAGGGAGACCAAGGTTCCTAAGACTAGTAGGAGTCAGGTGACAGGACCTGGCCAGAATTCGAGTGTAAGGCCTGGCAGGACGTTCAACTTTACCTCGGCAGGGAGACCAAGCTTCCTAAGCCTAGTAGGAGTCAGGCGAAGCGACTTGGCCGGCATCCTTGTGCAAGGCTCAGCAGGACGTTCGACCTTACCTCTGAAGGGTGACCAAGCTTCCTAAGCGTAGTAAAAGACAGGCGAAGGGACTTGGAAAAAATTCGAGTTTAAGGCTCGGCAGGATGTTCGAACTTACCTCGGCAGGGAGACAAAGCTTCCTAAGCCTAGTAGGAGCCAGGCGAGAAGACTGGGCCAGAAATCGAGTGTAAGGCTTGGCGGGACGTTCGACCTTACCTCGGCTCTGAGAACAAGCTTCATAAGCCTAGTAGGAGTCCGGCGAAGGGACTTGGCCCGAATTCAAGTGTAAGGCTCGGCAGGACGTTCGACCTCTCCTCGGCAGGGAGACCAAGCTTCCTAAGCTTAGTAGGAGAGTTAGGTGAGGAGACTTGGCCGGAGTTCGAGTGTAAAGCTCGGCAGATCGTTTGACGTTACCTCGGCAGGGAGACCAAGCTTCCTAAGCCTACTAGGAGTCAGGCGAGGGGACTTGGCCATAGTTCGAGCGTAAGACTCGGTAGGACGTTCGACCTTACCTCAGAAGCAAGACAAAGCTTCCTAAGCCTCGTAGGAGTCAGGCGAGGGGACTTGGCTCGAGTTCGAGTGTAAGGCTCGGCAGGACGTTCGACCTTACCTCGACAGGGAGACCAAGCTTCCTAAGCCTTTTAGGAATCAAGCAAAGGGAATTGGCCAGAGTTTGAGCGTGAGGCTCGGCACGACCTTCCACCCTACCTCGGCAGGGAGACAAAGCTTCCTAAGCCTAGTAGGAGCCCGGCGAGAAGACTGGGCCAGAAATCGAGTGTAAGGCTCGGCAGGACGTTCGACTTCACCGCGGCAGGTAGACCAAGCTTCCTAAGCTTAGTTGGAGTTACTCGAGGGGCCTGGGCCAGAATTCGAGTGTAAGGCTCGGCAGTTCGTTCGACCCTACCTCGGCAGGGAGACCAAGGTTCCTAAGACTAGTAGGAGTCAGGTGACAGGACCTGGCCAGAATTCGAGTGTAAGGCCTGGCAGGACGTTCGACCCTACCTCGGCAGGTAGACAAAGCTTCCTAAGCCTAGTAGGAGCCAGGCGAGAAGACTGGGCCAGAAATCGAATGTAAGGCTCGGCAGGACGTTCGACCCTACTTCGACAGGGAGACCAAGCTTCCTAAGCCTCATAAGAGTCAGGCGAGGGGACTTGGCCCGAGTTCGAGTGTAAGGCTCGGCAGTACGTTCGAACTTACCTCCGCTGGGAACCAAGCTTCCTAATCCGAGTAGGAGTCAGGTGAAAGGACTTGGCCGGAGCTCGAGTGTAAGGCTCGGCAGGACGTTCGACCTTACCTCACCAGGGAGACCAAGCTTTCTAAGCCTAGTAGGCGTCAAGCGAAGGGACTTTGCTCGAATTCGAGTGTAAGTCTCGGCAGGACGTTCGACCTCTCCTCGGCAGGGAGACCAAACTTCCTAAGCCTACTAGGAGTAAGGCGAGGGGACTTGGCCATAGTTCGACCGTAAGACTCGGTAGGGCATTCGACCCTACCTCGGCAGGGAGACAAAGGTTCCTAAGCCTAGTAGGAGCCAGGCGAGAAGACTGGGCCAGAAATCGAGTGTAAGGCTCGGCAGGACGCTCGACTTTACCACGGCAGGTAGACAAAGCTTCCTAAGCCTAGTAGGAGCCAGGCGAGAGGACTGGGCCAGAAATCGAGTGTAAGGCTCGGCAGGACGTTCGACTTTACCACGGCAGGTAGACCAAGCTTCCTAAGCCTAGTAGGAGTCAGGCGACAGGACTTTGCCAGAATTCGAGTGTAAGGCTCGGCAGGACGTTCGACCCTACCTCGGCAGGGAGACCAAGGTTCCTAAGCCTTGTAGGAGTCAGGCGAAGCGTCTTGTCCGGGGTCCGAGTGTAAGGCTCGGCAGGACGTTCGACCTAACCTCGGCAGGGAGACCAAGCTTCCTAAGCCTAGAGTTCAGGCGAAGGGACTTGGCCAGAATTCAAGCGTAAGGCCTGGCAGGACGTTCGACCTCTCCTCGGCAGGGAGACCAAACTTCCTAAGCCTACTAGGAGTAAGGCGTGGGGACTTGGCCGTAGTTTGAGCGTAAGACTCGGTAGGGCATTCGACCTTACCTCGGAATCAAGACAAAGCTTCCTAAGCCTCGTAGGAATCAGGCAAGTGGACTTGGCCCGAGTTCGAGTGTAAGTCTCGGCAGGACGTTCGACCCTACCTCGGCAGGGAGACAAAGCTTCCTAAGCCTCGTAGGAGCAAGGCGAGAAGACTGGGCCAGAAATCGAGTGTAAGGCTCGGCAGGACGTTCGACTTTACCACGGCAGGTAGACCAAGCTTCCTAAGCCTACTAGGAGTCAGGCGAGGGGACTTGGTCATAGTTCGAGCGTAAGACTCAGTAGGGCATTCGACCTTACCTCGACAGGGAGAACAAGCTTCCTAAGCCTGGTAAATGTCAGGCGCAGGGCCTTGGAAAAAGCTCGAGTTTAAGTCTTGGCAGGACGTTCGAACTTACCTCGGCAGGGAGACCAAGCTTCCTAAGCCATTTAAGAGTCAAGCAAAGGCAATTGGCCATAGTTCGCGTGTAAGGCTCGGCAGGACGTTTGACTTTACCACGGCAGGTCGACCCAGCTTCCTAAGCCTAATAGGAGTCAGGCGACAGGACTTGGCCAGAATTCGAGTGTAAGGCCTGGCATGACGTTCAACCTTACCTCGGCAGGGAGACCAAGCTTCCTAAGCCTAGTAGGAGTCAGGCGAAGGGACTTGGCCGGAGTCCGAGTGCAAGGCTCGGCAGGACGTTCGACCTAACCTTGGCAGGGAGACCAAGCTTCCTAAGCCTAGTAGTTGTCAGGCGAAGGGACTTGGCCAGAATCCAAGTGTAAGGCCTGGCAGGACGTTCAACCTTACCTCGGCAGGGAGACAGAGCTTCCTAAGCCTCGTAGAAGTCAGGCGAGGGGACTTGGCCAGAGTTTGAGCAAAAGGCTCGGCAGGACGTTCGACCTTACCTCGGCAGGGAGACCAACCTTCCTAAGCCTTTTAGGTATCAAGCGAGGGAACTTGGCCAGAGTTCGAGCGTAAGGCTCGGCAGGACGTTCGACCCTACCTCGGCAGAGAGACCAAGTTTCCTAAGCCTAGTAGGAGTCAGTCGTGAGGACTTGGCCGGAGTCCTAGTGCAAGGCTCGGCAGGATATTCGACCTAACCTCAGAAGGGAGACCAAGCTTCCGAAGCCTAATAGTAGTCAGGCGAAGGGACTTGGCCAGAGTTTGAGCAAAAGGCTTGGCAGGACGTTCGACCGTACCTCGGCAGGGAGACCAAGCTTCCTAAGCCTTTTAGGTATCAAGCGAGGGGACTTGGCCAGAGTTCGAGCGTAAGGCTCGGCAGGACGTTCGACCCAACCTCGGCAGGGAGACCAAGCTTCCTAAGCCTAGTAGGAGTCAGGCGAAGGGACTTGGCCAGAGTTCGAGGGTGAGGCTCGTCATGACATTCGTCTTTACTTTGGCAGGTAGACCAAGCTTTCTAAGCCTAGTCGGAGTCAAGCAAAGGTACTGGGACGGACGTCAAATGTAAGGCTCGGCAGGGCGTTCGACCTTACCTTCGCTGGGAACCAAGCTTCCTAATCCTAGTAGGAGTCAGGCGACAGGACTTGGCCAGTATTCGAGTGTAAGGCCTGGCAGGACTTTCAACTTTACCTCGGCAGGGAGACTAAACTTCCTAAGTATAGTAGGAATCAGGCGAAAGGACATGGCAGGAGTTCGAGTGTAAGACTCCTCAGCACGTTTGACCTAACCTCGGCAGGGAGACCAAACTTCCTAAGCCTCGTAGAAGTCAGGTGAGGGGACTTGGCCAGAGTTTGAGCAAAAAGCTCGGCAGGACGTTAGACCTTACCTCGGCAGGGAGTCCAAGCTTCCTAAGCCTTTTAGGAGTCAAGCGAAGGGAACTGGCCAGAGTTCGAGCGTAAGGCTCCGCAGGACATTCAACCCTACCTCGGCAGGGAGACAGAGCTTCCTAAGCCTAGTAGGAGCCAGGCGAGAAGACTGGGCCAGAAATCGAGTGTAAGGCTTGGCAGGACGTTCGACCTCACCTCGATAGGGAGACCAAGCTTCCTAAGCCTCATAGGAGTTAGGCGAGGGGACTTGGCCCGAGTTCGAGTGTAAGGCTCGGTAGGACGTTCGACCTTACCTCGTCAAGGAGATGTAGCTTCCTAAGCCTAGTAGGAGTCAGGTGAAGGGACTTGGCCAGAGTTCGAGTGTAAGGCTCGGCAGGACGTTCGACCTTACCTCAGCAGGGAGACCAAGCTTCTTAAGCCTCGTAGGAGTCAGGCGAGGGGTCTTGGCCCGAGTTCGAGTGTAAGGCTCGGTAGGACGTTCGACCTTACCTCGGCAGGGAGACAAAGCTTCCTAAGCCTCGTAGGAGTCAGGTGAGTGGACTTGGCTCGAGTTCGAGTGTAAGGCTCGGCAGGACGTTCGACCTTACCTCGACAGGGAGACCAAGCTTCCTAAGCCTAGTAGGAGCCCGGCGAGAAGACTGGGCCAGAAATCGAGTGTAAGGCTTGGCAGGACGTTCGACTTTACCGCGGCAGGTAGACCAAGCTTCCTAAGCTTAGTAGGAGTTAGTCGAGGGGCCTGGGCCAGAATTCGACTGTAAGGCTCGGCAGGACGTTCGACCCTACCTCGGCCGGGAGACCAAGGTTCCTAAGACTAGTAGGAGTCCGGCGACAGGACTTGGCCAGAATTCGAGTGTAAGGCCTGGCAGGACGTTCGACCTTACCTCGGCAGGGAGACCAAGCTTCCTAAGCCTAGTAGGAGTCAGGCGAATAGACTTGGCCGGAGTCCTAGTGCAAGGCTCGGCGGGTTATTCGACCTAACCTCAGAAGGGAGACCAAGCTTCCTAAGCCTAATAGTAGTCAGGCGAAGGGACTTGGCCAGAATTTGAGCAAAAGGCTCGGCAGGACGTTCGACCTTACCTCGGCAGGGAGACCAAGCTTCCTAAGCCTTTTAGGTATCAAGCGAGGGGACTTGGCCAGAGTTCGAGCGTAAGGCTCGGCAGGACGTTCGACCCTACCTCGGCAGATAGAGCAAGCTTCCTAAGCCTAGTAGGAGTCAGTCGAGAGGACTTGGCCGGAATTCGAGTGTAAGGCTCGGCAGGATGTTCGACCTTACCTCGGCAGGGAGACAAAGCTTCCTAAGCCTTGTAGGAGCCAGGCGAGAAGACTGGGCCAGAAATCGAGTGTAAGGCTCGGCAGGACGTTCGACTTTACCACGGCAGGGAGACCAAGCTTCCTAAGCTTAGAAGAAGTTAGACGAGTGGACTGGGCCAGAATTCGAGTGTAAGGCTCGGCAGGACGTTCGACCCTACCTCGGCAGGGAGACCAAGCTTCCTAAGCCTAGTAGGAGTCAGGCAACAGGACTTGGCCAGTATTCGAGTGTAAGGCCTGGCAGGACGTTCGACCTAACCTCGGCAGGGAAACCAAGCTTCATAAGCCTCATAGGAGTCAGGCGAAGGGACTTGGCCAGAGTTCGAGGCTGAGGCTCGTCATGACGTTCGTCTTTACTTTGGCAGGTAGACCAAGCTTCCTAAGCCTAGTTGGAGTCAAGCAAAGGTACGGGGACGGACGTCAAATGTAAGGCTCGGCAGGACGTTCGACCTTACCTCCGCTGGGAACCAAGCTTCCTAATCCTAGTAGGAGTCAGTTGAAGGGACTCGGCCGGAGGTCGAGTGTACGGCTCGGCAGGATGTTCGACCTTACCTCAGCAGGGAGACCAAGCTTCCTAAGCCTAGTATAAGTAAGGCGAATGTACTTGCCAAGAGTTCGAGTGTAAGGCTCGGCAGGCCGTTTGACGTTACCTCGGCAGGGAGACCAAGCTTCCTAAGTATAGTAGGAATCAGGCGAAGGGACATGGCAGGAGTTCGAGTGTAAGACTCCTCAGAACGTTTGACCTAACCTCGGCAGGGAGACCAAACTTCCTAAGCCTCGTAGAAGTCAGGTGAGGGGACTTGGCATGAGTTTGAGCAAAAAGCTCGGCAGGACGTTCGACCTTACCTCGGCAGGGAGTCCAAGCTTCCTAAGCGTAGTAAAAGTCAGGCGAAGGGACTTGGAAAAAATTCGAGTTTAAGGCTCGGCAGGATGTTCGAACTTACCTCGGCAGGGAGACAAAGCTTCCTAAGCCTAGTAGGAGCCAGGCGAGAAGACTGGGCCAGAAATCGAGTGTAAGGCTTGGCAGGACGTTCGACCTTACCTCACCAGGGAGACCAAGCTTTCTAAGCCTAGTAGGCGTCAGGCGAAGGGACTTGGCCCGAATTCGAGTGTAAGTCTCGGTAGGACGTTCGACCTTTCCTCGGCTGTCAGAACAAGCTTCATAAGCCTAGTAGGAGTCCGGCGAAGGGACTTGGCCCGAATTCGAGTGTAAGGCCTGGCAGGACGTTCGACCACTCCTCGGCAGGGAGACCAAGCTTCCTAAGCTTAGTAGGAGAGTTAGGCGAGGGGACTTGGCTCGAGTTCGAGTGTAAGTCTCGGCAGGACGTTCGACCTTACCTCGGCAGGGAGACCAAGCTTCCTAAGCCTACTAGGAGTCAGGCGAGGGGACTTGGCCCGAGTTCGAGTGTAAGGCTCGGCAGGACATTCGACCTTACCTCGACAGGGAGACCAAGCTTCCTAAGCCTAGTAAAAGTCAGGCACAGGGACTTGAAAAAAGCTCGAGTTTAATTCTCGGCAGGACGTTCGACCTAACCTCGGCAGGGAGACAAAGCTTCCTAAGCCTTTTAGGAGTCAAGCAAAGGGAATTCGCCAGAGTTCGAGCGTAAGGCTCGGCAGGACATTCGACCCTACCTCGGCAGGGAGACCAAGGTTCCTAAGCCTAGTAGGAGTCAGGCGAAGGGACTTGGCCGGAGTCAAAGTGCAAGGCTCGGCAGGATGTTCGACCTTACCTCGGCAGGGAGACCAAGCTTCCTAAGGCTAGTAGTTGTCAGGCGAAGGGACTTGGGCAGAATTCGAGCGTAAGGCCTGGCAGGACGGTCGACCTAACCTCAGAAGGGAGACCAAGCTTCCTAAGCCTAATAGTAGTCAGGCAAAGGGACTTGGCCAGAGTTTGAGCAAAAGGCTCGGCAGGACGTTCGACCCTACCTCGGCAGATAGAGCAAGCTTCCTAAGCCTAGTAGGAGTCAGTCGAGAGGACTTGGCCGGAATTCGAGTGTAAGGCTCGGCAGGATGTTCGACCTTACCTCGGCAGGGAGACAAAGCTTCCTAAGACTTGTAGGAGCCAGGCGAGAAGACTGGGCCAGAAATCGAGTGTAAGGCTCGGCAGGACGTTCGACTTTACCACGGCAGGGAGACCAAGCTTCCTAAGCTTAGAAGAAGTTAGACGAGTGGACTGGGCCAGAATTCGAGTGTAAGGCTCGGCAGGACGTTCGACCCTACCTCGGCAGGGAGACAAAGCTTCCTAAGCCTCGTAGGAGCCAGGCGAGAAGACTGGGCCAGTATTCGAGTGTAAGGCCTGGCAGGACGTTCGACCTAACCTCGGCAGGGAAACCAAGCTTCATAAGCCTCATAGGAGTCAGGCGAAGGGACTTGGCCAGAGTTCGAGGGTGAGGCTCGTCATGACGTTCGTCTTTACTTTGGCAGGTAGACCAAGCTTCCTAAGCCTAGTTGGAGTCAAGCAAATGTACGGGGACGGACGTCAAATGTAAGGCTCGGCAGGACGTTCGACCTTACCTCCGCTGGGAACCAAGCTTCCTAATCCTAGTAGGAGTCAGTTGAAGGGACTTGGCCGGAGGTCGAGTGTACGGCTCGGCAGGATGTTCGACCTTACCTCAGCAGGGAGACCAAGCTTCCTAAGCCTAGTATAAGTAAGGCGAATGTACTTGCCAAGAGTTCGAGTGTAAGGCTCGGCAAGCCGTTTGACGTTACCTCGGCAGGGAGACCAAGCTTCCTAAGTATAGTAGGAATCAGGCGAAGGGACATGGCAGGAGTTCGAGTGTAAGACTCCTCAGAACGTTTGACCTAACCTCGGCAGGGAGACCAAACTTCCTAAGCCTCGTAGAAGTCAGGTGAGGGGACTTGGCATGAGTTTGAGCAAAAAGCTCGGCAGGACGTTCGACCTTACCTCGGCAGGGAGTCCAAGCTTCCTAAGCGTAGTAAAAGTCAGGCGAAGGGACTTGGAAAAAATTCGAGTTTAAGGCTCGGCAGGATGTTCGAACTTACCTCGGCAGGGAGACAAAGCTTCCTAAGCCTAGTAGGAGCCAGGCGAGAAGACTGGGCCAGAAATCGAGTGTAAGGCTTGGCAGGACGTTCGACCTTACCTCACCAGGGAGACCAAGCTTTCTAAGCCTAGTAGGCGTCAGGCGAAGGGACTTGGCCCGAATTCGAGTGTAAGTCTCGGTAGGACGTTCGACCTTTCCTCGGCTGTGAGAACAAGCTTCATAAGCCTAGTAGGAGTCCGGCGAAGGGACTTGGCCCGAATTCGAGTGTAAGGCCTGCCAGGACGTTCGACCTTACCTTGACAGGGAGACCAAGCTTCCTAAGCCTAGTAAAAGTCAGGCACAGGGAATTGGAAAAAGCTCGAGTTTAATTCTCGGCAGGACGTTCGACCTAACCTCGGCAGGGAGACAAAGCTTCCTAAGCCTTTTAGGAGTCAAGCAAAGGGAATTGGCCAGAGTTCGAGCGTAAGGCTCGGCAGGACATTCGACCCTACCTCAGCAGGGAGACAAAGCTTCCTAAGCCTACTAGGAGCCAGGCGAGAAGACTGGGCCAGAAATCGAGTGTAAGGCTCTGCAGGACGTTCGACCCTACCTCGGCAGGGAGACCAAGGTTTCTAAGCCTAGTAGGAGTCAGGCGAAGGGACTTGGCCGGAGTCAAAGTGCAAGGCTCGGCAGGACGTTCGACCTAACCTCGGCAGGGAGACCAAGCTTCCTAAGCCTAGTAGTTGTCAGGCGAAGGGACTTGGCCAGAATTCGAGCGTAAGGCCTGGCAGGACGGTCGACCTTACCTCGGCAGGGAGACCAAGCTTCCTAAGCTTAGTAGGAATCAGGCGAAGGGACTTGGCCGTAGTTCGAGTGTAAGGCTCGGCAGGACGTTCGTCCCTACTTCGGCAGGGAGACCAAGCTTCCTAAGCCTAGTAGGAGTCAGGCGAAGGGACTTGGCCGGAGTTCGAGTGTAAGGCTCGGCAGGACGTTCGACCTTACCTCTGCTGGGAACCAAGCTTCCTAATGTCATGGTTTGACACTGGCACAATGCCAGTGCCCCCATGAAAATGCGATCCCTACCTGGAATGCTGTGAAGTGGAATCTAGAATAGAGCAAAACAGACCCAAGCTTGATAACAGGAAAAAAAACTTTATTAAACTACCACTACAAAAGAAAAGAGAAAACTAAAGAAGGGAAAAAAAACCACACAAAGATCCAAATGAAAACCTTGCAAAACATTCCTCCCCCCCACCACCCAACTCCAACAAACCACAGTGAGACACAATCTGGACCCCAATCAAGTTTCCACCCTTCAAACAACAGATACTCAGTCCATCGAGGGAACCGAGTCTCTCCTGTGCCACAGACCCCCCAAGAAACACAGCTCCACAGCCTGTGTTTCCATGTCACACATGGCACCGCCCGGAGAAAAAAGTTTGCCATGGTGACCCTTCTCCTTTCCATGCACAGTGCTCTCACCACCAATGCATGGATGGTCAGACTGCCTTTAGGATTTTTCCTTTCAAGGATGCCCTGCCAAGAGGGGAGAAAACAACAGTTCAGTTTTTCATTGTTTGGGACCACAGTCCCCCCCCATTTTCCCCTGGGGCCGAGGGCTCAAGAACAGAGATCTTCTTCTCTTCTCTTTTCCTTTCCAGGGCAAGGGGGCGCCACCACAAACCCCCTAACCTTTTCTCTGTTCACTCCACTTTTGTCTTTTTCCCAGCTGAAGCAGGTCTCTTGACTCACTGGCATCCTCCCAAAACACAGTCCCTCTTGAAGGAGAAGATTTGGTTCAGGTTGTGGCTAACATGGAAAAGTCCAGCCAAAAGCCACTCCTTGTCCCCCTCCCATCCAGAATTCCTCCTTCCAACATCCCATCCCAGGGTCCAAGGTATCCCTCTTCTTCTCTTTCAAACCGAGGAGGGGAAAGGAAAATTCACAAAGCTTTCATTTCTCAAGGAAGGGTTAAAAGTCTGAACTCCCAGGATGGCTCGATGCCCGGACATCCAGCGACTACCACACACTGGGCACCTTGCAGCAGCTCCCCCCGCTCCTCCTTCCTTGCGGCTTTCTCTCTCCCTCTCGGGAGAGGAACTCTGGGGGGGGGAAATGTAGACATCCCAGATTTCTTCCACCCTTCCATCTGCAGGGGCCAGCCCGGTTCCAGTCCTTTCACCACCCTTGGGGCTTTCAGCCTACCTTTCTCAGGCCATGGGGGCTTCCCCTCCCCCACCCAGCTCGTGGCTGGGCGGGGGAAGGTCTGCACTGCACGCTGACCGGAACCAAAGAGAGCGAGTTCCCCTGGGAATTCTGCTTTCAACTCCTCTGTGTTCTCAGAGGCGTGTCAACTTTCAATTGGTCAATATCTAAATTGACCTCTTCCTTCCGGAAAAAATTATCATTCCGTGTCAAACCACGACACTAATCCTAGTAGGAGTCAGGTGAAGGGACTTGGCCGGAGCTCGAGTGTAAGGCTCGGCAGGATGTTCGACCTTACCTCAGCAGGGAGACCAAGCTTCCTAAGCCTAGTATAAGTAAGGCGAAGGTACTTGGCAAGAGTTCGACGGTAAGGCTCAGCAGGACGTTTGACGTTACCTCGGCAGGGAGACCAAGTTTCCTAAGACTATTAGGACTCAAGCCAAGGGAATTGGCCAGAGTTCGAGCGTAAGGCTCGGAAGGAGGTTCGACCCTACCTCGGCAGGGAGACAAAGCTTCCTAAGCCCAGTAGGAGCCAGGCGAGCAGACCGGGCCAGAAATCGAGTGTAAGGCTTGCCAGGACGTTCGACCTTACCTCGGCAGGGAGACCAAGCTTTCTAAGCCTAGTAGGCGTCAGGCGAAGGGACTTGGCCCGAATTCGAGTGTAAGGCTCGGCAGGACGTTCGACCTCTCTTCGGCAGTGAGACCAAACTTCCTAAGCCTACTAAAAGTCAGGCGAGGGGACTTGGCCGTAGTTCGAGCGTAAGACTCGGTAGGATGTTTGATTTTACCTCGGAAGGGAGACCAAGCTTCCTAAACCTCATAGGAGTCAGGCGAGTGGACTTGGCCCGAGTTCGAGTGTAAGTCTCGGCAGGACGTTCGACCTTACCTCGACAGGGAGACCAAGCTTCCTAAGCCTAGTAGGAGCCCGGCGAGAAGACTGGGCCAGAAATCGAGTGTAAGGCTCGGCAGGACGTTCGACCCTACCTCGGCCGGAGACCAAGGTTCCTAAGACTAGTAGGAGTCCGGCGACAGGACTTGGCCAGAATCCGAGTGTAAGGCCTGGCAGGACGTTCGACCTTACCTCGGCAGGGAGACCAAGCTTCCTAAGCCTAGTAGGAGTCAGGCGAAGGGACTTGGCCAGAGTTTGAGCAAAAGGCTCGGCAGGACGTTCGACCTTACCTCGGCAGGGAGACCAAGCTTCCTAAGCCTTTTAGGTATCAAGCTAAGGGACTTGGCCAGAGTTCGAGCGTAAGGCTCGGCAGGACGTTCGACCCTACCTCGGCAGATAGAGCAAGCTTCCTAAGCCTTTTAGGTATCAAGCGAGGGGACTTGGCCAGAGTTCGAGCGTAAGGCTCGGCAGGACGTTCGACCCTACCTCGGCAGATAGAGCAAGCTTCCTAAGCCTTGTAGGAGCCAGGCGAGAAGACTAGGCCAGAAATCGAGTGTAAGGCTCGGCAGGACGTTCGACTTTACCACGGCAGGGAGACCAAGCTTCCTAAGCTTAGAAGAAGTTAGACGAGTGGACTGGGCCAGAATTCGAGTGTAAGGCCTGGCAGGACGTTCGACCTAACCTCGGCAGGGAGACCAAGCTTCATAAGCCTCATAGGAGTCAGGCGAAGGGACTTGGCCAGAGTTCGAGGGTGAGGCTCGTCATGACGTTCGTCTTTACTTTGGCAGGTAGACCAAGCTTCCTAAGCCTAGTTGGATTCAATCAAAGGTACGGGGACGGACGTCAAATGTAAGGCTCGGCAGGACGTTCGACCTTACCTCCGCTGGGAACCAAGCTTCCTAATCCTAGTAGGAGTCAGTTGAAGGGACTTGGCCGGAGGTCGAGTGTACGGCTCGGCAGGATGTTCGACCTTACCTCAGCAGGGAGACCAAGATTCCTAAGCCTAGTATAAGTAAGGCGAATGTACTTGCCAAGAGTTCGAGTGTAAGGCTCGGCAGGCCGTTTGACGTTACCTCGGCAGGGAGACCAAGCTTCCTAAGTATAGTAGGAATCAGGCGAAGGGACATGGCAGGAGTTCGAGTGTAAGACTCCTCAGAACGTTTGACCTAACCTCGGCAGGGAGACCAAACTTCCTAAGCCTCGTAGAAGTCAGGTGAGGGGACTTGGCATGAGTTTGAGCAAAAAGCTCGGCAGGACGTTCGACCTTACCTCGGCAGGGAGTCCAAGCTTCCTAAGCGTAGTAAAAGTCAGGCGAAGGGACTTGGAAAAACTTCGAGTTTAACGCTCGGCAGGATGTTCGAACTTACCTCGGCAGGGAGACAAGGCTTCCTAAGCCTAGTAGGAGCCAGGCGAGAAGACTGGGCCAGAAATCGAGTGTAAGGCTTGGCAGGACGTTCGACCTTACCTCACCAGGGAGACCAAGCTTTCTAAGCCTAGTAGGCGTCAGGCGAAGGGACTTGGCCCGAATTCGAGTGTAAGTCTCGGTAGGACGTTCGACCTTTCCTCGGCTGAGAGAACAAGCTTCATAAGCCTAGTAGGAGTCCGGCGAAGGGACTTGGCCCGAATTCGAGTGTAAGGCCTGGCAGGACGTTCGACCTCTCCTCGGCAAAGAGACCAAGCTTCCTAAGCCTACTAGGAGTCAGGCGAGGGGACTTGGCCCGAGTTCGAGTATAAGGCTCGGCAGGACGTTCGACCTTACCTCGACAGGGAGACCAAGCTTCCTAAGCCTAGTAAAAGTCAGGCACAGGGACTTGGAAAAAGCTCGAGTTTAAGTCTCGGCAGGACGTTCGACCTAACCTCGGCAGGGAGACAAAGCTTCCTAAGCCTTTTAGGAGTCAAGCAAAGGGAATTGGCCAGAGTTCGAGCGTAAGGCTCGGCAGGACATTGGACCCTACCTCGGCAGGGAGACAAAGCTTCCTAAGCCTACTAGGAGCCATGCGAGAAGACTGGGCCAGAAATCGAGTGTAAGGCTCGGCAGGACGTTCGACCCTACCTCGGCAGGGAGACCAAGGTTCCTAAGCCTAGTAGGAGTCAGGCGAAGGGACTTGGCCGGAGTCAAAGTGCAAGGCTCGGCAGGACGTTCGACCTAACCTCGACAGGGAGACCAAGCTTCCTAAGCCTAGTAGTTGTCAGGCGAAGGGACTTGGCCAGAATTCGAGCGTAAGGCCTGGCAGGACGGTCGACCTTACCTCGGCAGGGAGACCAAGCGTCCTAAGCCTAGTAGTTGTCAGGCGAAGGGACTTGGCCAGAATTCGAGCGTAAGGCCTGGCAGGACGGTCGACCTTACCTCGGCAGGGAGACCAATCTTCCTAAGCCTAGTAGGAATCAGGCGAAGGGACTTGGCCGTAGTTCGAGTGTAAGGCTCGGCAGGACGTTCGTCCCTACTTCGGCAGGGAGACCAAGCTTCCTAAGCCTAGTAGGAGTCAGGCGAAGGGACTTGGCCGGAGTTCGAGTGTAAGGCTCGGCAGGACGTTCGACCTTACCTCTGCTGGGAACCAAGCTTCCTAATGTCATGGTTTGACACTGGCACAATGCCAGTGCCCCCATGAAAATGCGATCCCTACCTGGAATGCTGTGAAGTGGAATCTAGAATAGAGCAAAGCAGACCCAAGCTTGATAACAGGAAAAAAAACTTTATTAAACTACCACTACAAAAGAAAAGAGAAAACTAAAGAAGGGAAAAAAAACCACACATGGTCCAAATGAAAACCTTGCAAAACATTCCTCCCCCCCACCACCCAACTCCAACAAACCACAGTGAGACACAATCTGGACCCCAATCAAGTTTCCACCCTTCAAACAACAGATACTCCGTCCATCGAGGGAACAGAGTCTCTCCTGTGCCACAGACCCCCCAAGAAACACAGCTCCACAGCCTGTGTTTCCATGTCACACATGGCACCGCCCGGAGAAAAAAGTTTGCCATGGTGACCCTTCTCCTTTCCATGCACAGTACTCTCACCACCAATGCATGGATGGTCAGACTGCCTTTAGGATTTTTCCTTTCAAGGATGCCCTGCCAAGAGGGGAGAAAACAACAGTTCAGTTTTTCATTGTTTGGGACCACAGTCCCCCCCCCATTTTCCCCTGGGGCCGAGGGCTCAAGAACAGAGATCTTCTTCTCTTCTCTTTTCCTTTCCAGGGCAAGGGGGCGCCACCACAAACCCCCTAACCTTTTCTCTGTTCACTCCACTTTTGTCTTTTTCCCAGCTGAAGCAGGTCTCTTGACTCACTGGCATCCTCCCAAAACACAGTCCCTCTTGAAGGAGAAGATTTGGTTCAGGTTGTGGCTAACATGGAAAAGTCCAGCCAAAAGCCACTCCTTGTCCCCCTCCCATCCAGAATTCCTCCTTCCAACATCCCATCCCAGGGTCCAAGGTATCCCTCTTCTTCTCTTTCAAACCGAGGAGGGGAAAGGAAAATTCACAAAGCTTTCATTTCTCAAGGAAGGGTTAAAAGTCCGAACTCCCAGGATGGCTCGATGCCCAGACATCCAGCAACTCCCACACACTGGGCACCTTGCAGCAGCTCCCCCCGCTCCTCCTTCCTTGCGGCTTTCTCTCTCCCTCTCGGGAGAGGAACTCTGGGGGGGGGAAATGTAGACATCCCAGATTTCTTCCACCCTTCCATCTGCAGGGGCCAGCCTGGTTCCAGTCCTTTCACCACCCTTGGGGCTTTCGGCCTACCTTTCTCAGGCCATGGGGGCTTCCCCTCCCCCACCCAGCTCGTGGCTGGGCGGGGGAAGGTCTGCACTGCACGCTGACCGGAACCAAAGAGAGCGAGTTCCCCTGGGAATTCTGCTTTCAACTCCTCTGTGTTCTCAGAGGCGTGTCAACTTTCAATTGGTCAATATCTAAATTGACCTCTTCCTTCCGGAAAAAACTATCATTCCGTGTCAAACCACGACACTAATCCTAGTAGGAGTCAGGTGAAGGGACTTGGCCGGAGCTCGAGTGTAAGGCTCGGCAGGATGTTCGACCTTACCTCAGCAGGGAGACCAAGCTTCCTAAGCCTAGTATAAGTAAGGCGAAGGTACTTGGCAAGAGTTCGACGGTAAGGCTCAGCAGGACGTTTGACGTTACCTCGGCAGGGAGACCAAGCTTCCTAAGTGTAGTAGGAATCAGGCGAAGGGACATGGCAGGAGTTTGAGTGTAAGACTCCTCAGCACGTTTGACTTAAACTCGGCAGGGAGACCAAGCTTCCTAAGCCTCGTAGAAGTCAGGCGAGGGGACTTGGCAAGAGTTTGAGCAAAAGGCTCGGCAGGACGTTCGACCTTACCTCGGCAGGGAGACCAAGCTTCCTAAGCGTAGTAAAAGACAGGCGAAGGGACTAGGAAAAAATTGGAGTTTAAGGCTCGGCAGGATGTTCGAACTTACCTCGGCAGGGAGACCAAGCTTCCTAAGACTATTAGGAGCCAAGCCAAGGGAATTGGCCAGAGTTCGAGCGTAAGGCTCGGAAGGACGTTCGACCCTACCTCGGCAGGGAGACAAAGCTTCCTAAGCCTAGTAGGCGTCAGGCAAAGGGACTTGGCCCGAATTCGAGTGTAAGGCTCGGCAGGACGTTCGACCTCTCTTCGGCAGTGAGACCAAACTTCCTAAGCCTACTAGGAGTCAGGCGAGGGGACTTGGCCATAGTTCGAGCGTAAGACTCGGTAGGATGTTCGATTTTACCTCGGAAGGGAGACCAGGCTCCCTAAACCTCATAGGAGTCAGGCGAGTGGACTTGGCCCGAGTTCGAGCATAAGGCTCGGCAGGACGTTCGACCTTACCTCGACAGGGAGACCAAGCTTCCTAAGCCTGGTAAAAGTCAGGCGCAGGGCCTTGGAAAAAGTTCGAGTTTAAGTCTTGGCAGGACGTTCGAACTTGCCTCGGCAGGGAGACCAAGCTTCCTAAGCCATTTAAGAGTCAAGCAAAGGGAATTGGCCATAGTTCGAGTGTAATGCTCCGCAGGACGTTTGACTTTACCACGGCAGGTAGACCAAGCTTCCTAAGCCTAATAGGAGTCAGGCGACAGGACTTGGCCAGAATTCGAGTGTAAGGCCTAGCATGACGTCCAACATTACTTCGGCAGGGAGACCAAGCTTCCTAAGCCTAGTAGGAGTCAGGCGAAGGGACTTGGCCGGAGTCCGAGTGCAAGGCTCGGCAGGACCTTTGACCTTACCTCGGCAGGAATACCAAGCTTCCTAAGCCTTTTAGGTATCAAGCGAGGGGACATGGCCAAAGTTCGAGCGTAAGGCTCGGCAGGACATTCGACCCTTCCTCGGCAGAGAGAGCAAGCTTCCTAAGCCTGGTAGGAGTCAGTCGAGAGGACTTGGCCGGAGTTCGAGTGTAAGGCTCGGCAGGACGTTCGACCTTACCTCGGCAGGGAGACAAAGCTTCCTAAGCCTTGTAGGAGCTCGGGGAGAAGGCTGGGCCAGAAATCGAGTGAAAGGCTTGGCAGGACGTTCGACCTCACCTCGGCAGAGAGACCAAGCTTCCTAAGCCTCATAGGAGTCAGGCGAGGGGGCTTGGCCCGAGTTCGAGTGTAAGGCTCGGTAGGACGTTCGACCTTACGTCGTCAAGGAGATGTAGCTTCCTAAGCCTAGTAGGGGTCAGGCGACAGGAATTGGCCAGAATTCGAGTGTAAGGCCTGGCAGGACGTTCGTCCTTTCCTCGGCAGTGAGAACAAGCCTCCTAAGCCTAGTAGTAGTCAGGTGATGAGACTTGGCCAGAAGTCGAGCGTAAGGCTCGGTAGGACGTTCGACCTTACCTCAGCAGGGAGACAAAGCTTCCTAAGCCTACTAGGAGTCAGGCGAGGGGACTTGGCTCGAGTTCGAGTGTAAGGCTCGGCAGGACGTTCGACCTTACCTCGACAGGGAGACCAAGCTTCCTAAGCCTTTTGGGAATCAAGCAAAGGGAATTGGCCAGAGTTTGAGCGTGAGGCTCGGCACGACCTTCCACCCTACCTCGGCAGGGAGACAAAGCTTCCTAAGCCTAGTAGGAGCCCGGCGAGAAGACTGGGCCAGAAATCGAGTGTAAGGCTCGGCAGGACGTTCGACTTCACCGCGGCAGGTAGACCAAGCTTCCTAAGCTTAGTTGGAGTTACTCGAGGGGCCTGGGCCAGAATTCGAGTGTAAGGCTCGGCAGTTCGTTCGACCCTACCTCGGCAGGGAGACCAAGGTTCCTAAGACTAGTAGGAGTCAGGTGACAGGACCTGGCCAGAATTCGAGTGTAAGGCCTGGCAGGACGTTCAACTTTACCTCGGCAGGGAGACCAAGCTTCCTAAGCCTAGTAGGAGTCAGGCGAAGCGACTTGGCCGGCATCCTTGTGCAAGGCTCAGCAGGACGTTCGACCTTACCTCTGAAGGGTGACCAAGCTTCCTAAGCGTAGTAAAAGACAGGCGAAGGGACTTGGAAAAAATTCGAGTTTAAGGCTCGGCAGGATGTTCGAACTTACCTCGGCAGGGAGACAAAGCTTCCTAAGCCTAGTAGGAGCCAGGCGAGAAGACTGGGCCAGAAATCGAGTGTAAGGCTTGGCGGGACGTTCGACCTTACCTCGGCTCTGAGAACAAGCTTCATAAGCCTAGTAGGAGTCCGGCGAAGGGACTTGGCCCGAATTCAAGTGTAAGGCTCGGCAGGACGTTCGACCTCTCCTCGGCAGGGAGACCAAGCTTCCTAAGCTTAGTAGGAGAGTTAGGTGAGGAGACTTGGCCGGAGTTCGAGTGTAAAGCTCGGCAGATGGTTTGACGTTACCTCGGCAGGGAGACCAAGCTTCCTAAGCCTACTAGGAGTCAGGCGAGGGGACTTGGCCATAGTTCGAGCGTAAGACTCGGTAGGACGTTCGACCTTACCTCAGAAGCAAGACAAAGCTTCCTAAGCCTCGTAGGAGTCAGGCGAGGGGACTTGGCTCGAGTTCGAGTGTAAGGCTCGGCAGGACGTTCGACCTTACCTCGACAGGGAGACCAAGCTTCCTAAGCCTTTTAGGAATCAAGCAAAGGGAATTGGCCAGAGTTTGAGCGTGAGGCTCGGCACGACCTTCCACCCTACCTCGGCAGGGAGACAAAGCTTCCTAAGCCTAGTAGGAGCCCGGCGAGAAGACTGGGCCAGAAATCGAGTGTAAGGCTCGGCAGGACGTTCGACTTCACCGCGGCAGGTAGACCAAGCTTCCTAAGCTTAGTTGGAGTTACTCGAGGGGCCTGGGCCAGAATTCGAGTGTAAGGCTCGGCAGTTCGTTCGACCCTACCTCGGCAGGGAGACCAAGGTTCCTAAGACTAGTAGGAGTCAGGTGACAGGACCTGGCCAGAATTCGAGTGTAAGGCCTGGCAGGACGTTCAACTTTACCTCGGCAGGGAGACCAAGCTTCCTAAGCCTAGTAGGAGTCAGGCGAAGCGACTTGGCCGGCATCCTTGTGCAAGGCTCAGCAGGACGTTCGACCTTACCTCTGAAGGGTGACCAAGCTTCCTAAGCGTAGTAAAAGACAGGCGAAGGGACTTGGAAAAAATTCGAGTTTAAGGCTCGGCAGGATGTTCGAACTTACCTCGGCAGGGAGACAAAGCTTCCTAAGCCTAGTAGGAGCCAGGCGAGAAGACTGGGCCAGAAATCGAGTGTAAGGCTTGGCGGGACGTTCGACCTTACCTCGGCTGTGAGAACAAGCTTCATAAGCCTAGTAGGAGTCCGGCGAAGGGACTTGGCCCGAATTCAAGTGTAAGGCTCGGCAGGACGTTCGACCTCTCCTCGGCAGGGAGACCAAGCTTCCTAAGCTTAGTAGGAGAGTTAGGTGAGGAGACTTGGCCGGAGTTCGAGTGTAAAGCTCGGCAGATCGTTTGACGTTACCTCGGCAGGGAGACCAAGCTTCCTAAGCCTACTAGGAGTCAGGCGAGGGGACTTGGCCATAGTTCGAGCGTAAGACTCGGTAGGACGTTCGACCTTACCTCAGAAGCAAGACAAAGCTTCCTAAGCCTCGTAGGAGTCAGGCGAGTGGACTTGGCCCGAGTTCGAGTGTAAGGCTCGGGAGGACGTTCGACCTTACCTCGACAGGGAGACTAAGCTTCCTAAGCCTAGTAAAAGTCAGGCACAGGGACTTGGAAAAAGCTCGAGTTTAAGTCTCAGCAGGACGTTCGACCTAACCTCGGCAGGGAGACCAAGCTTCCTAAGCCTTTTAGGAGTCAAGCAAAGGGAATTGGCCAGAGTTCGAGCGTAAGGCTCGGCAGGGCATTCGACCCTACCTCGGCAGGGAGACAAAGCTTCCTAAGCCTGGTAGGAGCCAGGCGAGAAGACTGGGCCAGAAATCGAGTGTAAGGCTCGGCAGGACGTTCGACTTTACCACGGCAGGTAGACCAAGCTTCCGAAGACTAGTAGGAGAGTCAGGCGATAGGACTTGGCCAGAATTCGAGTGTAAGGCTCGGCAGGACGTTCGACTCTACCTCGGCAGGGAGACCAAGGTTCCTAAGCCTCATAGGAGTCAGGCGAGGGGACTTGGCCCGAGTTCGGGTGTAAGGCTTGGTAGGACGTTCGACCTTACCTCGGCAGGGAGACCAAGCTTCCTAAGCATTATAGGACTCAGGCGAAGGGACTTGGCCAGAGTTCGAGGGTGAGGCTCGTCATGACGTTCGTCTTTACTTTGGCAGGTAGACCAAGCTTCCTAAGCCTAGTCGGAGTCAAGCAAAAGTACTGGGACGGACGTCAAATGTAAGGCTCGGCAGGACGTTCGACCTTACCTCCGCTGGGAACCAAGCTTCCTAATCCTAGTAGGAGTCAGGTGAAGGGACTTGGCCGGAGCTCGAGTGTAAGGCTCGGCAGGATGTTCGACCTTACCTCAGCAGGGAGACCAAGCTTCCTAAGCCTAGTATAAGTAAGGCAAAGGTACTTGGCAAGAGTTCGAGTGTAAGGCTCGGCAGGACATTTGACGTTACCTCGGCAGGGAGACCAGGCTTCCTAAGTGTAGTAGGAATCAGGCGAAGGGACATGGCAGGAGTTCGAGTGTATGACTCCTCTGCACGTTTGACTAAACCTCGGCAGGGAGACCAAGCTTCCTAAGCCTCGTAGAAGTAAGGCGAGGGGATTTGGCCAGAGTTTGAGCAAAAGGCTCGGCAGGACGTTCGACCTTACCTCGGCAGAGTGACCAAGTCTCCTAAGCGTTGTAAAAGTCAGGCGAAGGGACTTGGAGAAAATTGGAGTTTAAGGTTCGGCAGGATGTTCGAACTTACCTCGGCAGGGACACCAAGCTTCCTAAGCCTTTTAGGAGTAAAGTAAAGGGAATTGGCCAGAGGTCGAACGTAAGGCTCGGCAGGACATTCAACCTTACCTCGGCAGGGAGACCAAGCTTCCTAAGCCTAGTAGGAGTCAGGCGAAGGGACTTGGCCGGAGTCCAAATGCAAGGCTCGGCAGGACGTTCGACCTAACCTCGGAAGGGAGACCAAACTTCCTAAGCCTAGTAGTAGTCAGGCGAAGGGACTTGGCCAGAATTCGAGCGTAAGGCGTGGCAGGACGTTCGACCTTACCTCGACAGGGAGACCAAGCTTCCTAAGCCTCATAGGAGTCAGGCGAGGGGACTTGGCCCGAGTTCGAGTGTAAGGCTCGGTAGGACGTTCGACCTTACCTCGTCAAGGAGATGTAGCTTCTTAAGCCTAGTAGGAGTCAGGCGACAGGACATGGCCAGAATTCGAGTGTAAGGCCTGGCAGGACGTTCGTCCTTTCCTCGGCAGTGAGAACAAGCTTCCTAGGCCTAGTAGTAGTCAGGTGATGAGACTTGGCCAGAATTCGAGTGTAAGGCTTGGCAGGACGTTCGACCCTACCTCGGCAGTGAGAACAAGCTTCCTAACCTTAGTAGGTGTCAGGTGAAGGGACTTGGCCAGAGTTCAAGTGTAAGGCTCGGCAGGACGTTCGACCTCTCCTCGGCAGAGAGACCAAGCTTCCTAAGCCTAGTAGGAGAGTTAGGCGAGGGGACTTGGCCGAAGTTCGAGTGTAAGGCTCCGCAGGACGTTCGACCTCACCTCAGCAGGGAGACCAAGCTTCCTAAGCCTCGTAGGAGTCAGGCGAGTGGACTTGGCCCGAGTGCGAGTTTAAGGCTTGGCAGGACGATCGACCTTACCTCGACACGGAGACCAAGCTTCCTAAGCCTCATAGGAGTCAGGCGAGGGGACTTGGCCCGAGTTCGAGTGTAAGGCTTGGTAGGACATTCGACCTACCTCGGCAGGGAGACAAAGCTTCCTAAGCCTACTAGGAGTCAGGCGAGGGGACTTGGCTCGAGTTCGAGTGTAAGGCTCGGCAGGACGTTCGACCTTACATCGACAGGGAGACCAAGCTTCCTAAGCCTTTTAGGAGTCAAGCAAAGGGAATTGGCCAGAGTTTGAGCGTAAGGCTCGGCAGGACGTTCCACCCTACCTCGGCAGGGAGACAAAGCTTCCTAAGCCTAGTAGGAGCCCGGCGAGAAGACTGGGCCAGAAATCGAGTGTAAGGCTCGGCAGGACGTTCGACTTTACCGCGGCAGGTAGACCAAGCTTCCTAAGCTTAGTAGGAGTTAGTCGAGGGGCCTGGGCCAGAATTCGAGTGTAAGGCTCGGCAGGACGTTCGACCCTACCTCGGCAGGGAGACCAAGGTTCCTAAGACTAGTAGGAGTCAGGTGACAGGACCTGGCCAGAATTCGAGTGTAAGGCCTGGCAGGACGTTCAACTTTACCTCGGCAGGGAGACCAAGCTTCCTAAGCCTAGTAAGAGTCAGGCGAAAGGACTTGGCCGGAATCCTTGTGCAAGGCTCGGCAGGACGTTCGACCTAACCTCAGAAAGGAGACCCAGCTTCCTAAGCCTAATAGTAGTCAGGCGAAGGGACTTGGCCGGAATTCGAGCGTAAGGCCTGGCAGGACGTTCGACCTTACCTCGGCAGGTAGACAAAGCTTCCTAAGCCTAGTAGGAGCCAGGCGAGAAGACTGGGCCAGAAATCGAGTGTAAGGCTCGGCAGGACGTTCGACCTTACCTCGGCTGTGAGAACAAGCTTCATAAGCCTAGTAGGAGTCCGGCGAAGGGACTTGGCCCGAATTCGAGTGTAAGGCTCGGCAGGACGTTCGACCTAACCTCGGCTGGGAGACAAAGCTTCCTAAGCCTCATAGGAGTCAGGCGAGGGGAATTGGCCAGAATTCGAGCGTAAGGCTCGGCAGGACATTTGACGTTACCTCGGCAGGGAGACCAAGCTTCCTAAGTGTAGTAGGAATCAGGCGAAGGGACATGGCAGGAGTTCGAGTGTATGACTCCTCTGCACGTTTGACTAAACCTCGGCAGGGAGACCAAGCTTCCTAAGCCTCGTAGAAGTAAGGCGAGGGGATTTGGCCAGAGTTTGAGCAAAAGGCTCGGCAGGACGTTCGACCTTACCTCGGCAGGTAGACAAAGTCTCCTAAGCGTTGTAAAAGTCAGGCGAAGGGACTTGGAGAAAATTGGAGTTTAAGGTTCGGCAGGATGTTCGAACTTACCTCGGCAGGGAGACCAAGCTTCCTAAGCCTTTTAGGAGTAAAGTAAAGGGAATTGGCCAGAGGTCGAACGTAAGGCGTGGCAGGACGTTCGACCTTACCTCGACAGGGAGACCAAGCTTCCTAAGCCTCATAGGAGTCAGGCGAGGGGACTTGGCCCGAGTTCGAGTGTAAGGCTCGGTAGGACGTTCGACCTTACCTCGTCAAGGAGATGTAGCTTCCTAAGCCTAGTAGGAGTCAGGCGACAGGACATGGCCAGAATTCGAGTGTAAGGCCTGGCAGGACGTTCGAACTTTCCTCGGCAGTGAGAACAAGCTTCCTAGGCCTAGTAGTAGTCAGGTGATCAGACTTGGCCAGAGTTCGAGTGTAAGGCTCGACAGGACGTTCGACCTCACCTCAGCAGGGAGACCAAGCTTCCTAAGCCTCGTAGGAGTCAGGCGAGTGGACTTGGCCCGAGTGCGAGTTTAAGGCTTGGCAGGACGTTCGACCTTACCTCGACACGGAGACCAAGCTTCCTAAGCCTCATAGGAGTCAGGCGAGGGGACTTGGCCCGAGTTCGAGTGTAAGGCTTGGTAGGACGTTCGACCTTACCTCGGCAGGGAGACAAAGCTTCCTAAGCCTACTAGGAGTCAGGCGAGGGGACTTGGCTCGAGTTCGAGTGTAAGGCTCGGCAGGATGTTCGACCTTACATCGACAGGGAGACCAAGCTTCCTAAGCCTTTTAGGAGTCAAGCAAAGGGAATTGGCCAGAGTTTGAGCGTAAGGCTCGGCAGGACGTTCCACCCTACCTCGGCAGGGAGACAAAGCTTCCTAAGCCTAGTAGGAGCCCGGCGAGGGGACTTGGCCATAGTTCGAGCGTAAGACTCAGTAGGACGTTCAACCTTACCTCTGAAGCAAGACAAAGACTTCTAAGCCTCGTAGGAGTCAGGCGAGTGGACTTGGCCCGAGTTCGAGTGTAAGGCTCGGCAGGACGTTCGACCTTACCTCGACAGGGAGACCAAGCTTCCTAAGCCTAGTAAAAGTCAGGCACAGGGACTTGGAAAAACCTCGAGTTTAAGTCTCGGCAGGACGTTCGACCTAACCTCGGCAGGGAGACAAAGCTTCCTAAGCCTTTTAGGTGTCAAGCAAAGGGAATTGGCCAGAGTTCGAGCGTAAGGCTCGGCAGGACATTCGACCCTACCTCGGCAGGGAGACAAAGCTTCCTAAGACTAGTAGGAGCCAGGCGAGAAGACTGGGCCAGAAATCGAGTGTAAGGCTTGGCAGGACGTTCGACCTCACCTCGACAGGGAGACCAAGCTTCATAAGCCTAGTAGGAGTCCGGCGAAGGGACTTGGCCCGAATTCGAGTGCAAGGCTCGGCAGGACGTTCGACTTCTCCTCGGCAGGGAGACAAAGCTTCCTAAGCCTGCTAGGAGTCAGGCGAGGGGACTTGGCCATAGTTCGAGCGTAAGACTCGGTAGGACGTTCGACCTTACCTCTGAAGGAAGACAAAGCTTCCTAAGCCTCGTAGGAGTCAGGCGAGTGGACTTGGCCCGAGTTCGAGTGTAAGGCTCGGCAGGACGTTCGACATTACTTCGGCAGGGAGACCAAGCTTCCTAAGCCTAGTAGTGGTCAGGCGAAGGGATTTGGCCAGAATTCAAGCGTAAGGCCTGGCCGGACGTTCGACCTTACCTCGGCAGGGAGACAGAGCTTCCTAAGCCTCGTAGAAGTCAGGCGAAGGGACTTGGCCAGAGTTTGAGCAAAAGGCTCGGCAGGACGTTCGACTTTACCTTGGCAGGGAGACCAAGCTTCCTAAGCCTTTTAGGTATCAAGCTAGAGGGCTTGGCCAGAGTCCGAGCGTAAGGCTCGGCAGGACGTTCGACCCTACCTCGGCAGGGAGACAAAGCTTCCTAAGCCTCATAGGAGTCAGGCGAGGGGACTTGGCCCGAGTTCGAGTGTAAGGCTCGGTAGGACGTTCGACCTTACCTCGTCAAGGAGATGTAGCGTCCTAAGCCTAGTAGGAGTCAGGCGACAGGACTTGGCCAGAATTTGAGTGTGAGGCTCGGCAGGACGTTTGTCCTTTCCTCAGCAGTGAGAACAAGCTTCCTAGGCCTAGTAGTAGTCAGGTGATGAGACTTGGCCAGAATTCGAGTGTAAGGCTCGGCAGGACGTTCGACCCTACCTCGGCAGTGAGAACAAGCTTCCTAACCTTAGTAGGTGTCAGGTGAAGGGACTTGGCCAGAGTTCGAGTGTAAGGCTCGGCAGGACGTTCGACCTCTCCTCGGCAGTGAGACCAAGCTTCCTAAGCCTAGTAGGAGAGTTAGGCGAGGGGACTTGGCCGGAGTTCGAGTGTAAGGCTCGGCAGGACATTCGACCTCACCTCAGCAGGGAGACAAAGCTTCCTAAGCTTACTAGGAGTCAGGCGAGGGGACTTGGCTCGAGTTCGAGTGTAAGGCTCGGCAGGACGTTCGACCTTACATCGACAGGGAGACCAAGCTTCCTAAGCCTTTTAGGAGTCAAGCAAAGGGAATTGGCCAGAGTTTGAGCGTAAGGCTCGGAAGGGCGTTCCACCCTACCTCGGCAGGGAGACCAAGCTTCCTAAGCCTAGTAGGAGCCCGGCGAGAAGACAGGGCCAGAAATCGAGTGTAAGGCTCGGCAGGACGTTCGACCTTACCTCTGAAGGGTGACCAAGCTTCCTAAGCCTAGTAAAAGTCAGGCGAAGGGACTTGGAAAAAATTCGAGTTTAAGGCTCGGCAGGATGTTCGAACTTACCTCGGCAGGGAGACAAAGCTTCCTAAGCCTAGTAGGAGCCAGGCGAAAAGACTGGGCCAGAAATCGAGTGTAAGGCTTGGCAGGACATTCGACCTTACCTCGGCTGTGAGAACAAGCTTCATAAGCCTAGTAGGAGTCCGGCGAAGGAACTTGGCCCGAATTCGAGTGTAAGGCTCGGCAGGACGTTCGACCTCTCCTCGGCAGGGAGACCAAGCTTCCTAAGCCTACTAGGAGTCAGGCGAGGGGACTTGGCCATAGTTCGAGCGTAAGGCTCAGCAGGACGTTCGACCTTACCTCGACAGGGAGACCAAGCTTCCTAAGCCTAGTAAAAGTCAGGCACAGGGACTTGGAAAAAGCTCGAATTTAAGTCTCAGCAGGACGTTCGACCTAACCTCGGCTGGGAGACAAAGCTTCCTAAGCCTCATAGGAGTCAGGCGAGGGGAATTGGCCAGAATTCGAGCGTAAGGCTCGGCAGGACATTTGACGTTACCTCGGCAGGGAGACCAAGCTTCCTAAGTGTAGTAGGAATCAGGCGAAGGGACATGGCAGGAGTTCGAGTGTATGACTCCTCTGCACGTTTGACTAAACCTCGGCAGGGAGGCCAAGCTTCCTAAGCCTCATAGAAGTAAGGCGAGGGGATTTGGCCAGAGTTTGAGCAAAAGGCTCGGCAGGACGTTCGACCTTACCTCGGCAGGTAGACCAAGTCTCCTAAGCGTTGTAAAAGTCAGGCGAAGGGACTTGGAGAAAATTGGAGTTTAAGGTTCGGCAGGATGTTCGAACTTACCTCGGCAGGGAGACCAAGCTTCCTAAGCCTTTTAGGAGTAAAGTAAAGGGAATTGGCCAGAGGTCGAACGTAAGGCGTGGCAGGACGTTCGACCTTACCTCGACAGGGAGACCAAGCTTCCTAAGCCTCATAGGAGTCAGGCGAGGGGACTTGGCCCGAGTTCGAGTGTAAGGCTCGGTAGGACGTTCGACCTTACCTCGTCAAGGAGATGTAGCTTCCTAAGCCTAGTAGGAGTCAGGCGACAGGACATGGCCAGAATTCGAGTGTAAGGCCTGGCAGGACGTTCGAACTTTCCTCGGCAGTGAGAACAAGCTTCATAGGCCTAGTAGTAGTCAGGTGATCAGACTTGGCCAGAGTTCGAGTGTAAGGCTCGGCAGGACGTTCGACCTCTCCTCGGCAGAGAGACCAAGCTTCCTAAGCCTAGTAGGAGAGTTAGGCGAGGGGACTTGGCCGAAGTTCGAGTGTAAGGCTCGACAGGACGTTCGACCTCACCTCAGCAGGGAGACCAAGCTTCCTAAGCCTCGTAGGAGTCAGGCGAGTGGACTTGGCCCGAGTGCGAGTTTAAGGCTTAGCAGGACGTTCGACCTTACCTCGACACGGAGACCAAGCTTCCTAAGCCTCATAGGAGTCAGGCGAGGGGACTTGGCTCGAGTTCGAGTGTAAGGCTCGGCAGGATGTTCGACCTTACATCGACAGGGAGACCAAGCTTCCTAAGCCTTTTAGGAGTCAAGCAAAGGGAATTGGCCAGAGTTTGAGCGTAAGGCTCGGCAGGACGTTCCACCCTACCTCGGCAGGGAGACAAAGCTTCCTAAGCCTAGTAGGAGCCCGGCGAGAAGACTGGGCCAGAAATCGAGTGTAAGGCTCGGCAGGACGTTCGACTTTACCGCGGCAGGTAGACCAAGCTTCCTAAGCTTAGTAGGAGTTAGTCGAGGGGCCTGGGCCAGAATTCGAGTGTAAGGCTCGGCAGGACGTTCGACCCTACCTCGGCAGGGAGACCAAGGTTCCTAAGACTAGTAGGAGTCAGGCGACAGGACCTGGCCAGAATTCGAGTGTAAGGCCTGGCAGGACGTTCAACTTTACCTCGGCAGGGAGACCAAGCTTCCTAAGCCTAGTAGGAGTCAGGCGAAGGGACCATGCCGGAATCCTTGTGCAAGGCTCGGTAGGACGTTCGACCTAACCTCAGAAGGGAGACCAAGCTTCCTAAACCTAATAGTAGTCAGGCGAAGGGACTTGGCCAGAATTCGAGCGTAAGGCCTGGCAGGACGTTCGACCTTACCTCGGTAGGGAGACAAAGCTTCCTAAGCCTCGAAGAAGTCAGCGAGGGGACTTGGCCAGAGTTTGGGCAAAAGGCTCGGCAGGATGTTCGAACTTACCTCGGCAGGGAGACAAAGCTTCCTAAGCCTAGTAGGAGCCAGGCGAGAAGACTGGGCCAAAAATCGAGTGTAAGGCTTGGCAGGACGTTCGACCTTACCTCGGCTGTGAGAACAAGCTTCATAAGCCTAGTAGGAGTCCGGCGAAGGGACTTGGCCCGAATTCGAGTGTAAGGCTCGGCAGGACGTTCGACCTCTCCTCGGCAGGGAGACCAAGCTTCCTAAGCCTACTAGGAGTCCGGCGAGGGGACTTGGCCATAGTTCGAGCGTAAGACTCAGTAGGACGTTCGACCTTACCTCTGAAGCAAGACAAAGACTTCTAAGCCTCGTAGGAGTCAGGCGAGTGGACTTGGCCCGAGTTCGAGTGTAAGGCTCGGCAGGACGTTCGACCTTACCTCGGCAGGGAGACCAAGCTTCCTAAGCCTAGTAAAAGTCAGGCACAGGGACTTGGAAAAACCTCGAGTTTAAGTCTCGGCAGGACGTTCGACCTAACCTCGGCAGGGAGACAAAGCTTCCTAAGCCTTTTAGGTGTCAAGCAAAGGGAATTGGCCAGAGTTCGAGCGTAAGGCTCAGCAGGACATTCGACCCTACCTCGGCAGGGAGACAAAGCTTCCTAAGACTAGTAGGAGCCAGGCGAGAAGACTGGGCCAGAAATCGAGTGTAAGGCTTGGCAGGACGTTCGACCTCACCTCGACAGGGAGACCAAGCTTCATAAGCCTAGTAGGAGTCCGGCGAAGGGACTTGGCCCGAATTCGAGTGCAAGGCTCGGCAGGACGTTCGACATTACTTCGGCAGGGAGACCAAGCTTCCTAAGCCTAGTAGTGGTCAGGCGAAGGGATTTGGCCAGAATTCAAGCGTAAGGCCTGGCCGGACGTTCGACCTTACCTCGGCAGGGAGACAGAGCTTCCTAAGCCTCGTAGAAGTCAGGCGAAGGGACTTGGCCAGAGTTTGAGCAAAAGGCTCGGCAGGACGTTCGACTTTACCTTGGCAGGGAGACCAAGCTTCCTAAGCCTTTTAGGTATCAAGCGAGAGGGCTTGGCCAGAGTCCGAGCGTAAGGCTCGGCAGGACGTTCGACCCTACCTCGGCAGGGAGACAAAGCTTCCTAAGCCTCATAGGAGTCAGGCGAGGGGACTTGGCCCGAGTTCGAGTGTAAGGCTCGGTAGGACGTTCGACCTTACCTCGTCAAGGAGATGTAGCGTCCTAAGCCTAGTAGGAGTCAGGCGACAGGACTTGGCCAGAATTTGAGTGTGAGGCTCGGCAGGACGTTTGTCCTTTCCTCAGCAGTGAGAACAAGCTTCCTAGGCCTAGTAGTAGTCAGGTGATGAGACTTGGCCAGAATTCGAGTGTAAGGCTCGGCAGGACGTTCGACCCTACCTCGGCAGTGAGAACAAGCTTCCTAACCTTAGTAGGTGTCAGGTGAAGGGACTTGGCCAGAGTTCGAGTGTAAGGCTCGGCAGGACGTTCGACCTCTCCTCGGCAGTGAGACCAAGCTTCCTAAGCCTAGTAGGAGAGTTAGGCGAGGGGACTTGGCCGGAGTTCGAGTGTAAGGCTCGGCAGGACATTCGACCTCACCTCAGCAGGGAGACAAAGCTTCCTAAGCTTACTAGGAGTCAGGCGAGGGGACTTGGCTCGAGTTCGAGTGTAAGGCTCGGCAGGACGTTCGACCTTACATCGACAGGGAGACCAAGCTTCCTAAGCCTTTTAGGAGTCAAGCAAAGGGAATTGGCCAGAGTTTGAGCGTAAGGCTCGGAAGGGCGTTCCACCCTACCTCGGCAGGGAGACCAAGCTTCCTAAGCCTAGTAGGAGCCCGGCGAGAAGACAGGGCCAGAAATCGAGTGTAAGGCTCGGCAGGACGTTCGACTTTACCGCGGCAGGTAGACCAAGCTTCCTAAGCCTAGTAGGAGCCCGGCGAGAAGACAGGGCCAGAAATCGAGTGTAAGGCTCGGCAGGACGTTCGACTTTACCGCGGCAGGTAGACCAAGCTTCATAAGCTTAGTAGGAGTTAGTCGAGGGGCCTGGGCCAGAATTCGAGTGTAAGGCTCGGCAGGACGTTCGACGCTACCTCGGCAGGTAGACCAAGGTTCCTAAGACTAGTAGGAGTCAGGCGACAGGACCTGGCCAGAAATCGAGTGTAAGGCCTGGCAGGACGTTCAACTTTACCTCGGCAGGGAGACCAAACTTCCTAAGCCTAGTAAGAGTCAGGCGAAAGGACTTGGCCGGAATCCTTGTGCAAGGCTCGTTAGGACGTTCGACCTAACCTCAGAAGGGAGACCAAGCTTCCTAAGCCTAATAGTAGTCAGGCGAAGGGACTTGGCCAGAATTCGAGCGTAAGGCCTGGCAGGACGTTCGACCTTACCTCGGCAGAGAGACAAAGCTTCCTAAGCCTAGTAAAAGTCAGGCACAGGGACTTGGAAAAAGCTCAAGTTTAAGTCTCAGCAGGACGTTCGACCTAACCTCGGCAGGGAGACCAAGCTTCCTAAGCCTCATAGGAGTCAGGCGAGGGGAATTGGCCAGAGTTCGAGCGTAAGGCTCGGCAGGACATTCGACCCTACCTCGGCAGGGAGACAAAGCTTCCTAAGCCTAGTAGGAGCCAGGCGAGAAGACTGGGCCAGAAATCGAGTGTAAGGCTCGGCAGGACGTTCGACCTCTCCTCGGCAGGGAGACAAAGCTTCCTAAGCCTCGTAGAAGTCAGCGAGGGGACTTGGCCAGAGTTTGAGCAAAAGGCTCGGCAGGACATTTGACCTTACCTCTGAAGGGTGACCAAGCTTCCTAAGCCTAGTAAAAGTCAGGCGATAGGACTTGGAAAAAATTCGAGTTTAAGGCTCGGCAGGATGTTCGAACTTACCTCGGCAGGGAGACAAAGCTTCCTAAGCCTAGTATGAGCCAGGCGAGAAGACTGGGCCAGAAATCGACTGTAAGGCTTGGCAGGACGTTCGACTATACCTCGGCTGTGAGAACAAGCTTCATAAGCCTAGTAGGAGTCCGGTGAAGGGACTTGGCCCGAATTCGAGTGTAAGGCTCGGCAGGACGTTCGACCTCTTCTCGGCAGGGAGACCAAGCTTCCTAAGCCTACTAGGAGTCAGGCGAGGGGACTTGGCCATAGTTCGAGCGTAAGACTAGGTAGGACGTTCGACCTTACCTCTGAAGCAAGACAAAGCTTTCTAAGCCTCGTAGGAGTCAGGCGAGTGGACTTGGCCCGAGTTCGAGTGTAAGGCTTGGCAGGACATTTGATGTTACCTCGGCAGGGAGACCAAGCTTCCTAAGTGTAGTAGGAATCAGGCGAAGGGACATGGCAGGAGTTCGAGTGTATGACTCCTCTGCACGTTTGACTAAACCTCGGCAGGGAGACCAAGCTTTCTAAGCCTCGTAGAAGTAAGGCGAGGGGATTTGGCCAGAGTTAGAGCAAAAGGCTCGGCAGGACGTTCGACCTTACCTCGGCAGAGTGACCAGGTCTCCTAAGCGTTGTAAAAGTCAGGCGAAGGGACTTGGAGAAAATTGGAGTTTAAGGTTCGGCAGGATGTTCGAACTTACCTCGGCAGGGAGACCAAGCTTCCTAAGCCTCGTAGGAGTCAGGCGAGTGGACTTGGGCCGAGTTCGAGTGTAAGGCTCGGCAGGACGTTCGACCTTACCTCGACAGGGAGACCAAGCTTCCTAAGCCTAGTAAAAGTCAGGCACAGGGACTTGGAAAAAGCTCGAGTTTAAGTCTCAGCAGGACGTTCGACCTCTCCTCGGCAGGGAGACCAAGCTTCCTAAGCCTACTAGGAGTCAGGCGAGGGGACTTGGCCATAGTTCGAGCGTAAGGCTCAGCAGGACGTTCGACCTTACCTCGACAGGGAGACCAAGCTTCCTAAGCCTAGTAAAAGTCAGGCACAGGGACTTGGAAAAAGCTCGAATTTAAGTCTCAGCAGGACGTTCGACCTAACCTCGGCTGGGAGACAAAGCTTCCTAAGCCTCATAGGAGTCAGGCGAGGGGAATTGGCCAGAATTCGAGCGTAAGGCTCGGCAGGACATTTGACGTTACCTCGGCAGGGAGACCAAGCTTCCTAAGTGTAGTAGGAATCAGGCGAAGGGACATGGCAGGAGTTCGAGTGTATGACTCCTCTGCACGTTTGACTAAACCTCGGCAGGGAGACCAAGCTTCCTAAGCCTCGTAGAAGTTAGGCGAGGGGATTTGGCCAGAGTTTGAGCAAAAGGCTCAGCAGGACGTTCGACCTTACCTCGGCAGGTAGACCAAGTCTCCTAAGCGTTGTAAAAGTCAGGCGAAGGGACTTGGAGAAAATTGGAGTTTAAGGTTCGGCAGGATGTTCGAACTTACCTCGGCAGGGAGACCAAGCTTCCTAAGCCTTTTAGGAGTAAAGTAAAGGGAATTGGCCAGAGGTCGAACGTAAGGCGTGGCAGGACGTTTGACCTTACCTCGACAGGGAGACCAAGCTTCCTAAGCCTTTTGGGAATCAAGCAAAGGGAATTGGCCAGAGTTTGAGCGTGAGGCTCGGCACGACCTTCCACCCTACCTCGGCAGGGAGACAAAGCTTCCTAAGCCTAGTAGGAGCCCGGCGAGAAGACTGGGCCAGAAATCGAGTGTAAGGCTCGGCAGGACGTTCGACTTCACCGCGGCAGGTAGACCAAGCTTCCTAAGCTTAGTTGGAGTTACTCGAGGGGCCTGGGCCAGAATTCGAGTGTAAGGCTCGGCAGTTCGTTCGACCCTACCTCGGCAGGGAGACCAAGGTTCCTAAGACTAGTAGGAGTCAGGTGACAGGACCTGGCCAGAATTCGAGTGTAAGGCCTGGCAGGACGTTCAACTTTACCTCGGCAGGGAGACCAAGCTTCCTAAGCCTAGTAGGAGTCAGGCGAAGCGACTTGGCCGGCATCCTTGTGCAAGGCTCAGCAGGACGTTCGACCTTACCTCTGAAGGGTGACCAAGCTTCCTAAGCGTAGTAAAAGACAGGCGAAGGGACTTGGAAAAAATTCGAGTTTAAGGCTCGGCAGGATGTTCGAACTTACCTCGGCAGGGAGACAAAGCTTCCTAAGCCTAGTAGGAGCCAGGCGAGAAGACTGGGCCAGAAATCGAGTGTAAGGCTTGGCGGGACGTTCGACCTTACCTCGGCTCTGAGAACAAGCTTCATAAGCCTAGTAGGAGTCCGGCGAAGGGACTTGGCCCGAATTCAAGTGTAAGGCTCGGCAGGACGTTCGACCTCTCCTCGGCAGGGAGACCAAGCTTCCTAAGCTTAGTAGGAGAGTTAGGTGAGGAGACTTGGCCGGAGTTCGAGTGTAAAGCTCGGCAGATCGTTTGACGTTACCTCGGCAGGGAGACCAAGCTTCCTAAGCCTACTAGGAGTCAGGCGAGGGGACTTGGCCATAGTTCGAGCGTAAGACTCGGTAGGACGTTCGACCTTACCTCAGAAGCAAGACAAAGCTTCCTAAGCCTCGTAGGAGTCAGGCGAGGGGACTTGGCTCGAGTTCGAGTGTAAGGCTCGGCAGGACGTTCGACCTTACCTCGACAGGGAGACCAAGCTTCCTAAGCCTTTTAGGAATCAAGCAAAGGGAATTGGCCAGAGTTTGAGCGTGAGGCTCGGCACGACCTTCCACCCTACCTCGGCAGGGAGACAAAGCTTCCTAAGCCTAGTAGGAGCCCGGCGAGAAGACTGGGCCAGAAATCGAGTGTAAGGCTCGGCAGGACGTTCGACTTCACCGCGGCAGGTAGACCAAGCTTCCTAAGCTTAGTTGGAGTTACTCGAGGGGCCTGGGCCAGAATTCGAGTGTAAGGCTCGGCAGTTCGTTCGACCCTACCTCGGCAGGGAGACCAAGGTTCCTAAGACTAGTAGGAGTCAGGTGACAGGACCTGGCCAGAATTCGAGTGTAAGGCCTGGCAGGACGTTCAACTTTACCTCGGCAGGGAGACCAAGCTTCCTAAGCCTAGTAGGAGTCAGGCGAAGCGACTTGGCCGGCATCCTTGTGCAAGGCTCAGCAGGACGTTCGACCTTACCTCTGAAGGGTGACCAAGCTTCCTAAGCGTAGTAAAAGACAGGCGAAGGGACTTGGAAAAAATTCGAGTTTAAGGCTCGGCAGGATGTTCGAACTTACCTCGGCAGGGAGACAAAGCTTCCTAAGCCTAGTAGGAGCCAGGCGAGAAGACTGGGCCAGAAATCGAGTGTAAGGCTTGGCGGGACGTTCGACCTTACCTCGGCTGTGAGAACAAGCTTCATAAGCCTAGTAGGAGTCCGGCGAAGGGACTTGGCCCGAATTCAAGTGTAAGGCTCGGCAGGACGTTCGACCTCTCCTCGGCAGGGAGACCAAGCTTCCTAAGCTTAGTAGGAGAGTTAGGTGAGGAGACTTGGCCGGAGTTCGAGTGTAAAGCTCGGCAGATCGTTTGACGTTACCTCGGCAGGGAGACCAAGCTTCCTAAGCCTACTAGGAGTCAGGCGAGGGGACTTGGCCATAGTTCGAGCGTAAGACTCGGTAGGACGTTCGACCTTACCTCAGAAGCAAGACAAAGCTTCCTAAGCCTCGTAGGAGTCAGGCGAGTGGACTTGGCCCGAGTTCGAGTGTAAGGCTCGGGAGGACGTTCGACCTTACCTCGACAGGGAGACTAAGCTTCCTAAGCCTAGTAAAAGTCAGGCACAGGGACTTGGAAAAAGCTCGAGTTTAAGTCTCAGCAGGACGTTCGACCTAACCTCGGCAGGGAGACCAAGCTTCCTAAGCCTTTTAGGAGTCAAGCAAAGGGAATTGGCCAGAGTTCGAGCGTAAGGCTCGGCAGGGCATTCGACCCTACCTCGGCAGGGAGACAAAGCTTCCTAAGCCTGGTAGGAGCCAGGCGAGAAGACTGGGCCAGAAATCGAGTGTAAGGCTCGGCAGGACGTTCGACTTTACCACGGCAGGTAGACCAAGCTTCCGAAGGCTAGTAGGAGAGTCAGGCGATAGGACTTGGCCAGAATTCGAGTGTAAGGCTCGGCAGGACGTTCGACTCTACCTCGGCAGGGAGACCAAGGTTCCTAAGCCTCATAGGAGTCAGGCGAGGGGACTTGGCCCGAGTTCGGGTGTAAGGCTTGGTAGGACGTTCGACCTTACCTCGGCAGGGAGACCAAGCTTCCTAAGCATTATAGGACTCAGGCGAAGGGACTTGGCCAGAGTTCGAGGGTGAGGCTCGTCATGACGTTCGTCTTTACTTTGGCAGGTAGACCAAGCTTCCTAAGCCTAGTCGGAGTCAAGCAAAAGTACTGGGACGGACGTCAAATGTAAGGCTCGGCAGGACGTTCGACCTTACCTCCGCTGGGAACCAAGCTTCCTAATCCTAGTAGGAGTCAGGTGAAGGGACTTGGCCGGAGCTCGAGTGTAAGGCTCGGCAGGATGTTCGACCTTACCTCAGCAGGGAGACCAAGCTTCCTAAGCCTAGTATAAGTAAGGCAAAGGTACTTGGCAAGAGTTCGAGTGTAAGGCTTGGCAGGACATTTGATGTTACCTCGGCAGGGAGACCAAGCTTCCTAAGTGTAGTAGGAATCAGGCGAAGGGACATGGCAGGAGTTCGAGTGTATGACTCCTCTGCACGTTTGACTAAACCTCGGCAGGGAGACCAAGCTTTCTAAGCCTCGTAGAAGTAAGGCGAGGGGATTTGGCCAGAGTTAGAGCAAAAGGCTCGGCAGGACGTTCGACCTTACCTCGGCAGAGTGACCAGGTCTCCTAAGCGTTGTAAAAGTCAGGCGAAGGGACTTGGAGAAAATTGGAGTTTAAGGTTCGGCAGGATGTTCGAACTTACCTCGGCAGGGAGACCAAGCTTCCTAAGCCTCGTAGGAGTCAGGCGAGTGGACTTGGGCCGAGTTCGAGTGTAAGGCTCGGCAGGACGTTCGACCTTACCTCGACAGGGAGACCAAGCTTCCTAAGCCTAGTAAAAGTCAGGCACAGGGACTTGGAAAAAGCTCGAGTTTAAGTCTCAGCAGGACGTTCGACCTCTCCTCGGCAGGGAGACCAAGCTTCCTAAGCCTACTAGGAGTCAGGCGAGGGGACTTGGCCATAGTTCGAGCGTAAGGCTCAGCAGGACGTTCGACCTTACCTCGACAGGGAGACCAAGCTTCCTAAGCCTAGTAAAAGTCAGGCACAGGGACTTGGAAAAAGCTCGAATTTAAGTCTCAGCAGGACGTTCGACCTAACCTCGGCTGGGAGACAAAGCTTCCTAAGCCTCATAGGAGTCAGGCGAGGGGAATTGGCCAGAATTCGAGCGTAAGGCTCGGCAGGACATTTGACGTTACCTCGGCAGGGAGACCAAGCTTCCTAAGTGTAGTAGGAATCAGGCGAAGGGACATGGCAGGAGTTCGAGTGTATGACTCCTCTGCACGTTTGACTAAACCTCGGCAGGGAGACCAAGCTTCCTAAGCCTCGTAGAAGTTAGGCGAGGGGATTTGGCCAGAGTTTGAGCAAAAGGCTCAGCAGGACGTTCGACCTTACCTCGGCAGGTAGACCAAGTCTCCTAAGCGTTGTAAAAGTCAGGCGAAGGGACTTGGAGAAAATTGGAGTTTAAGGTTCGGCAGGATGTTCGAACTTACCTCGGCAGGGAGACCAAGCTTCCTAAGCCTTTTAGGAGTAAAGTAAAGGGAATTGGCCAGAGGTCGAACGTAAGGCGTGGCAGGACGTTTGACCTTACCTCGACAGGGAGACCAAGCTTCCTAAGCCTTTTGGGAATCAAGCAAAGGGAATTGGCCAGAGTTTGAGCGTGAGGCTCGGCACGACCTTCCACCCTACCTCGGCAGGGAGACAAAGCTTCCTAAGCCTAGTAGGAGCCCGGCGAGAAGACTGGGCCAGAAATCGAGTGTAAGGCTCGGCAGGACGTTCGACTTCACCGCGGCAGGTAGACCAAGCTTCCTAAGCTTAGTTGGAGTTACTCGAGGGGCCTGGGCCAGAATTCGAGTGTAAGGCTCGGCAGTTCGTTCGACCCTACCTCGGCAGGGAGACCAAGGTTCCTAAGACTAGTAGGAGTCAGGTGACAGGACCTGGCCAGAATTCGAGTGTAAGGCCTGGCAGGACGTTCAACTTTACCTCGGCAGGGAGACCAAGCTTCCTAAGCCTAGTAGGAGTCAGGCGAAGCGACTTGGCCGGCATCCTTGTGCAAGGCTCAGCAGGACGTTCGACCTTACCTCTGAAGGGTGACCAAGCTTCCTAAGCGTAGTAAAAGACAGGCGAAGGGACTTGGAAAAAATTCGAGTTTAAGGCTCGGCAGGATGTTCGAACTTACCTCGGCAGGGAGACAAAGCTTCCTAAGCCTAGTAGGAGCCAGGCGAGAAGACTGGGCCAGAAATCGAGTGTAAGGCTTGGCGGGACGTTCGACCTTACCTCGGCTCTGAGAACAAGCTTCATAAGCCTAGTAGGAGTCCGGCGAAGGGACTTGGCCCGAATTCAAGTGTAAGGCTCGGCAGGACGTTCGACCTCTCCTCGGCAGGGAGACCAAGCTTCCTAAGCTTAGTAGGAGAGTTAGGTGAGGAGACTTGGCCGGAGTTCGAGTGTAAAGCTCGGCAGATCGTTTGACGTTACCTCGGCAGGGAGACCAAGCTTCCTAAGCCTACTAGGAGTCAGGCGAGGGGACTTGGCCATAGTTCGAGCGTAAGACTCGGTAGGACGTTCGACCTTACCTCAGAAGCAAGACAAAGCTTCCTAAGCCTCGTAGGAGTCAGGCGAGGGGACTTGGCTCGAGTTCGAGTGTAAGGCTCGGCAGGACGTTCGACCTTACCTCGACAGGGAGACCAAGCTTCCTAAGCCTTTTAGGAATCAAGCAAAGGGAATTGGCCAGAGTTTGAGCGTGAGGCTCGGCACGACCTTCCACCCTACCTCGGCAGGGAGACAAAGCTTCCTAAGCCTAGTAGGAGCCCGGCGAGAAGACTGGGCCAGAAATCGAGTGTAAGGCTCGGCAGGACGTTCGACTTCACCGCGGCAGGTAGACCAAGCTTCCTAAGCTTAGTTGGAGTTACTCGAGGGGCCTGGGCCAGAATTCGAGTGTAAGGCTCGGCAGTTCGTTCGACCCTACCTCGGCAGGGAGACCAAGGTTCCTAAGACTAGTAGGAGTCAGGTGACAGGACCTGGCCAGAATTCGAGTGTAAGGCCTGGCAGGACGTTCAACTTTACCTCGGCAGGGAGACCAAGCTTCCTAAGCCTAGTAGGAGTCAGGCGAAGCGACTTGGCCGGCATCCTTGTGCAAGGCTCAGCAGGACGTTCGACCTTACCTCTGAAGGGTGACCAAGCTTCCTAAGCGTAGTAAAAGACAGGCGAAGGGACTTGGAAAAAATTCGAGTTTAAGGCTCGGCAGGATGTTCGAACTTACCTCGGCAGGGAGACAAAGCTTCCTAAGCCTAGTAGGAGCCAGGCGAGAAGACTGGGCCAGAAATCGAGTGTAAGGCTTGGCGGGACGTTCGACCTTACCTCGGCTGTGAGAACAAGCTTCATAAGCCTAGTAGGAGTCCGGCGAAGGGACTTGGCCCGAATTCAAGTGTAAGGCTCGGCAGGACGTTCGACCTCTCCTCGGCAGGGAGACCAAGCTTCCTAAGCTTAGTAGGAGAGTTAGGTGAGGAGACTTGGCCGGAGTTCGAGTGTAAAGCTCGGCAGATCGTTTGACGTTACCTCGGCAGGGAGACCAAGCTTCCTAAGCCTACTAGGAGTCAGGCGAGGGGACTTGGCCATAGTTCGAGCGTAAGACTCGGTAGGACGTTCGACCTTACCTCAGAAGCAAGACAAAGCTTCCTAAGCCTCGTAGGAGTCAGGCGAGTGGACTTGGCCCGAGTTCGAGTGTAAGGCTCGGGAGGACGTTCGACCTTACCTCGACAGGGAGACTAAGCTTCCTAAGCCTAGTAAAAGTCAGGCACAGGGACTTGGAAAAAGCTCGAGTTTAAGTCTCAGCAGGACGTTCGACCTAACCTCGGCAGGGAGACCAAGCTTCCTAAGCCTTTTAGGAGTCAAGCAAAGGGAATTGGCCAGAGTTCGAGCGTAAGGCTCGGCAGGGCATTCGACCCTACCTCGGCAGGGAGACAAAGCTTCCTAAGCCTGGTAGGAGCCAGGCGAGAAGACTGGGCCAGAAATCGAGTGTAAGGCTCGGCAGGACGTTCGACTTTACCACGGCAGGTAGACCAAGCTTCCGAAGGCTAGTAGGAGAGTCAGGCGATAGGACTTGGCCAGAATTCGAGTGTAAGGCTCGGCAGGACGTTCGACTCTACCTCGGCAGGGAGACCAAGGTTCCTAAGCCTCATAGGAGTCAGGCGAGGGGACTTGGCCCGAGTTCGGGTGTAAGGCTTGGTAGGACGTTCGACCTTACCTCGGCAGGGAGACCAAGCTTCCTAAGCATTATAGGACTCAGGCGAAGGGACTTGGCCAGAGTTCGAGGGTGAGGCTCGTCATGACGTTCGTCTTTACTTTGGCAGGTAGACCAAGCTTCCTAAGCCTAGTCGGAGTCAAGCAAAAGTACTGGGACGGACGTCAAATGTAAGGCTCGGCAGGACGTTCGACCTTACCTCCGCTGGGAACCAAGCTTCCTAATCCTAGTAGGAGTCAGGTGAAGGGACTTGGCCGGAGCTCGAGTGTAAGGCTCGGCAGGATGTTCGACCTTACCTCAGCAGGGAGACCAAGCTTCCTAAGCCTAGTATAAGTAAGGCAAAGGTACTTGGCAAGAGTTCGAGTGTAAGGCTCGGCAGGACATTTGACGTTACCTCGGCAGGGAGACCAAGCTTCCTAAGTGTAGTAGGAATCAGGCGAAGGGACATGGCAGGAGTTCGAGTGTATGACTCCTCTGCACGTTTGACTAAACCTCGGCAGGGAGACCAAGCTTCCTAAGCCTCGTAGAAGTAAGGCGAGGGGATTTGGCCAGAGTTTGAGCAAAAGGCTCGGCAGGACGTTCGACCTTACCTCGGCAGAGTGACCAAGTCTCCTAAGCGTTGTAAAAGTCAGGCGAAGGGACTTGGAGAAAATTGGAGTTTAAGGTTCGGCAGGATGTTCGAACTTACCTCGGCAGGGACACCAAGCTTCCTAAGCCTTTTAGGAGTAAAGTAAAGGGAATTGGCCAGAGGTCGAACGTAAGGCTCGGCAGGACATTCAACCTTACCTCGGCAGGGAGACCAAGCTTCCTAAGCCTAGTAGGAGTCAGGCGAAGGGACTTGGCCGGAGTCCAAATGCAAGGCTCGGCAGGACGTTCGACCTAACCTCGGAAGGGAGACCAAACTTCCTAAGCCTAGTAGTAGTCAGGCGAAGGGACTTGGCCAGAATTCGAGCGTAAGGCGTGGCAGGACGTTCGACCTTACCTCGACAGGGAGACCAAGCTTCCTAAGCCTCATAGGAGTCAGGCGAGGGGACTTGGCCCGAGTTCGAGTGTAAGGCTCGGTAGGACGTTCGACCTTACCTCGTCAAGGAGATGTAGCTTCTTAAGCCTAGTAGGAGTCAGGCGACAGGACATGGCCAGAATTCGAGTGTAAGGCCTGGCAGGACGTTCGTCCTTTCCTCGGCAGTGAGAACAAGCTTCCTAGGCCTAGTAGTAGTCAGGTGATGAGACTTGGCCAGAATTCGAGTGTAAGGCTTGGCAGGACGTTCGACCCTACCTCGGCAGTGAGAACAAGCTTCCTAACCTTAGTAGGTGTCAGGTGAAGGGACTTGGCCAGAGTTCAAGTGTAAGGCTCGGCAGGACGTTCGACCTCTCCTCGGCAGAGAGACCAAGCTTCCTAAGCCTAGTAGGAGAGTTAGGCGAGGGGACTTGGCCGAAGTTCGAGTGTAAGGCTCCGCAGGACGTTCGACCTCACCTCAGCAGGGAGACCAAGCTTCCTAAGCCTCATAGGAGTCAGGCGAGGGGACTTGGCCCGAGTTCGAGTGTAAGGCTTGGTAGGACATTCGACCTACCTCGGCAGGGAGACAAAGCTTCCTAAGCCTACTAGGAGTCAGGCGAGGGGACTTGGCTCGAGTTCGAGTGTAAGGCTCGGCAGGACGTTCGACCTTACATCGACAGGGAGACCAAGCTTCCTAAGCTTTTTAGGAGTCAAGCAAAGGGAATTGGCCAGAGTTTGAGCGTAAGGCTCGGCAGGACGTTCCACCCTACCTCGGCAGGGAGACAAAGCTTCCTAAGCCTAGTAGGAGCCCGGCGAGAAGACTGGGCCAGAAATCGAGTGTAAGGCTCGGCAGGACGTTCGACTTTACCGCGGCAGGTAGACCAAGCTTCCTAAGCTTAGTAGGAGTCAGTCGAGGGGCCTGGGCCAGAATTCGAGTGTAAGGCTCGGCAGGACGTTCGACCCTACCTCGGCAGGGAGACCAAGGTTCCTAAGACTAGTAGGAGTCAGGTGACAGGACCTGGCCAGAATTCGAGTGTAAGGCCTGGCAGGACGTTCAACTTTACCTCGGCAGGGAGACCAAGCTTCCTAAGCCTAGTAAGAGTCAGGCGAAAGGACTTGGCCGGAATCCTTGTGCAAGGCTCGGCAGGACGTTCGACCTAACCTCAGAAAGGAGACCCAGCTTCCTAAGCCTAATAGTAGTCAGGCGAAGGGACTTGGCCGGAATTCGAGCGTAAGGCCTGGCAGGACGTTCGACCTTACCTCGGCAGGTAGACAAAGCTTCCTAAGCCTAGTAGGAGCCAGGCGAGAAGACTGGGCCAGAAATCGAGTGTAAGGCTCGGCAGGACGTTCGACCTTACCTCGGCTGTGAGAACAAGCTTCATAAGCCTAGTAGGAGTCCGGCGAAGGGACTTGGCCCGAATTCGAGTGTAAGGCTCGGCAGGACGTTCGACCTAACCTCGGCTGGGAGACAAAGCTTCCTAAGCCTCATAGGAGTCAGGCGAGGGGAATTGGCCAGAATTCGAGCGTAAGGCTCGGCAGGACATTTGACGTTACCTCGGCAGGGAGACCAAGCTTCCTAAGTGTAGTAGGAATCAGGCGAAGGGACATGGCAGGAGTTCGAGTGTATGACTCCTCTGCACGTTTGACTAAACCTCGGCAGGGAGACCAAGCTTCCTAAGCCTCGTAGAAGTAAGGCGAGGGGATTTGGCCAGAGTTTGAGCAAAAGGCTCGGCAGGACGTTCGACCTTACCTCGGCAGGTAGACAAAGTCTCCTAAGCGTTGTAAAAGTCAGGCGAAGGGACTTGGAGAAAATTGGAGTTTAAGGTTCGGCAGGATGTTCGAACTTACCTCGGCAGGGAGACCAAGCTTCCTAAGCCTTTTAGGAGTAAAGTAAAGGGAATTGGCCAGAGGTCGAACGTAAGGCGTGGCAGGACGTTCGACCTTACCTCGACAGGGAGACCAAGCTTCCTAAGCCTCATAGGAGTCAGGCGAGGGGACTTGGCCCGAGTTCGAGTGTAAGGCTCGGTAGGACGTTCGACCTTACCTCGTCAAGGAGATGTAGCTTCCTAAGCCTAGTAGGAGTCAGGCGACAGGACATGGCCAGAATTCGAGTGTAAGGCCTGGCAGGACGTTCGAACTTTCCTCGGCAGTGAGAACAAGCTTCCTAGGCCTAGTAGTAGTCAGGTGATCAGACTTGGCCAGAGTTCGAGTGTAAGGCTCGGCAGGACGTTCGACCTCTCCTCGGCAGAGAGACCAAGCTTCCTAAGCCTAGTAGGAGAGTTAGGCGAGGGGACTTGGCCGAAGTTCGAGTGTAAGGCTCCACAGGACGTTCGACCTCACCTCAGCAGGGAGACCAAGCTTCCTAAGCCTCGTAGGAGTCAGGCGAGTGGACTTGGCCCGAGTGCGAGTTTAAGGCTTGGCAGGACGTTCGACCTTACCTCGACACGGAGACCAAGCTTCCTAAGCCTCATAGGAGTCAGGCGAGGGGACTTGGCCCGAGTTCGAGTGTAAGGCTTGGTAGGACGTTCGACCTTACCTCGGCAGGGAGACAAAGCTTCCTAAGCCTACTAGGAGTCAGGCGAGGGGACTTGGCTCGAGTTCGAGTGTAAGGCTCGGCAGGATGTTCGACCTTACATCGACAGGGAGACCAAGCTTCCTAAGCCTTTTAGGAGTCAAGCAAAGGGAATTGGCCAGAGTTTGAGCGTAAGGCTCGGCAGGACGTTCCACCCTACCTCGGCAGGGAGACAAAGCTTCCTAAGCCTAGTAGGAGCCCGGCGAGGGGACTTGGCCATAGTTCGAGCGTAAGACTCAGTAGGACGTTCAACCTTACCTCTGAAGCAAGACAAAGACTTCTAAGCCTCGTAGGAGTCAGGCGAGTGGACTTGGCCCGAGTTCGAGTGTAAGGCTCGGCAGGACGTTCGACCTTACCTCGACAGGGAGACCAAGCTTCCTAAGCCTAGTAAAAGTCAGGCACAGGGACTTGGAAAAACCTCGAGTTTAAGTCTCGGCAGGACGTTCGACCTAACCTCGGCAGGGAGACAAAGCTTCCTAAGCCTTTTAGGTGTCAAGCAAAGGGAATTGGCCAGAGTTCGAGCGTAAGGCTCGGCAGGACATTCGACCCTACCTCGGCAGGGAGACAAAGCTTCCTAAGACTAGTAGGAGCCAGGCGAGAAGACTGGGCCAGAAATCGAGTGTAAGGCTTGGCAGGACGTTCGACCTCACCTCGACAGGGAGACCAAGCTTCATAAGCCTAGTAGGAGTCCGGCGAAGGGACTTGGCCCGAATTCGAGTGCAAGGCTCGGCAGGACGTTCGACTTCTCCTCGGCAGGGAGACAAAGCTTCCTAAGCCTGCTAGGAGTCAGGCGAGGGGACTTGGCCATAGTTCGAGCGTAAGACTCGGTAGGACGTTCGACCTTACCTCTGAAGCAAGACAAAGCTTCCTAAGCCTCGTAGGAGTCAGGCGAGTGGACTTGGCCCGAGTTCGAGTGTAAGGCTCGGCAGGACGTTCGACATTACTTCGGCAGGGAGACCAAGCTTCCTAAGCCTAGTAGTGGTCAGGCGAAGGGATTTGGCCAGAATTCAAGCGTAAGGCCTGGCCGGACGTTCGACCTTACCTCGGCAGGGAGACAGAGCTTCCTAAGCCTCGTAGAAGTCAGGCGAAGGGACTTGGCCAGAGTTTGAGCAAAAGGCTCGGCAGGACGTTCGACTTTACCTTGGCAGGGAGACCAAGCTTCCTAAGCCTTTTAGGTATCAAGCTAGAGGGCTTGGCCAGAGTCCGAGCGTAAGGCTCGGCAGGACGTTCGACCCTACCTCGGCAGGGAGACAAAGCTTCCTAAGCCTCATAGGAGTCAGGCGAGGGGACTTGGCCCGAGTTCGAGTGTAAGGCTCGGTAGGACGTTCGACCTTACCTCGTCAAGGAGATGTAGCGTCCTAAGCCTAGTAGGAGTCAGGCGACAGGACTTGGCCAGAATTTGAGTGTGAGGCTCGGCAGGACGTTTGTCCTTTCCTCAGCAGTGAGAACAAGCTTCCTAGGCCTAGTAGTAGTCAGGTGATGAGACTTGGCCAGAATTCGAGTGTATGGCTCGGCAGGACGTTCGACCCTACCTCGGCAGTGAGAACAAGCTTCCTAACCTTAGTAGGTGTCAGGTGAAGGGACTTGGCCAGAGTTCGAGTGTAAGGCTCGGCAGGACGTTCGACCTCTCCTCGGCAGTGAGACCAAGCTTCCTAAGCCTAGTAGGAGAGTTAGGCGAGGGGACTTGGCCGGAGTTCGAGTGTAAGGCTCGGCAGGACATTCGACCTCACCTCAGCAGGGAGACAAAGCTTCCTAAGCTTACTAGGAGTCAGGCGAGGGGACTTGGCTCGAGTTCGAGTGTAAGGCTCGGCAGGACGTTCGACCTTACATCGACAGGGAGACCAAGCTTCCTAAGCCTTTTAGGAGTCAAGCAAAGGGAATTGGCCAGAGTTTGAGCGTAAGGCTCGGAAGGGCGTTCCACCCTACCTCGGCAGGGAGACCAAGCTTCCTAAGCCTAGTAGGAGCCCGGCGAGAAGACAGGGCCAGAAATCGAGTGTAAGGCTCGGCAGGACGTTCGACCTTACCTCTGAAGGGTGACCAAGCTTCCTAAGCCTAGTAAAAGTCAGGCGAAGGGACTTGGAAAAAATTCGAGTTTAAGGCTCGGCAGGATGTTCGAACTTACCTCGGCAGGGAGACAAAGCTTCCTAAGCCTAGTAGGAGCCAGGCGAAAAGACTGGGCCAGAAATCGAGTGTAAGGCTTGGCAGGACATTCGACCTTACCTCGGCTGTGAGAACAAGCTTCATAAGCCTAGTAGGAGTCCGGCGAAGGAACTTGGCCCGAATTCGAGTGTAAGGCTCGGCAGGACGTTCGACCTCTCCTCGGCAGGGAGACCAAGCTTCCTAAGCCTACTAGGAGTCAGGCGAGGGGACTTGGCCATAGTTCGAGCGTAAGGCTCAGCAGGACGTTCGACCTTACCTCGACAGGGAGACCAAGCTTCCTAAGCCTAGTAAAAGTCAGGCACAGGGACTTGGAAAAAGCTCGAATTTAAGTCTCAGCAGGACGTTCGACCTAACCTCGGCTGGGAGACAAAGCTTCCTAAGCCTCATAGGAGTCAGGCGAGGGGAATTGGCCAGAATTCGAGCGTAAGGCTCGGCAGGACATTTGACGTTACCTCGGCAGGGAGACCAAGCTTCCTAAGTGTAGTAGGAATCAGGCGAAGGGACATGGCAGGAGTTCGAGTGTATGACTCCTCTGCACGTTTGACTAAACCTCGGCAGGGAGGCCAAGCTTCCTAAGCCTCATAGAAGTAAGGCGAGGGGATTTGGCCAGAGTTTGAGCAAAAGGCTCGGCAGGACGTTCGACCTTACCTCGGCAGGTAGACCAAGTCTCCTAAGCGTTGTAAAAGTCAGGCGAAGGGACTTGGAGAAAATTGGAGTTTAAGGTTCGGCAGGATGTTCGAACTTACCTCGGCAGGGAGACCAAGCTTCCTAAGCCTTTTAGGAGTAAAGTAAAGGGAATTGGCCAGAGGTCGAACGTAAGGCGTGGCAGGACGTTCGACCTTACCTCGACAGGGAGACCAAGCTTCCTAAGCCTCATAGGAGTCAGGCGAGGGGACTTGGCCCGAGTTCGAGTGTAAGGCTCGGTAGGACGTTCGACCTTACCTCGTCAAGGAGATGTAGCTTCCTAAGCCTAGTAGGAGTCAGGCGACAGGACATGGCCAGAATTCGAGTGTAAGGCCTGGCAGGACGTTCGAACTTTCCTCGGCAGTGAGAACAAGCTTCATAGGCCTAGTAGTAGTCAGGTGATCAGACTTGGCCAGAGTTCGAGTGTAAGGCTCGGCAGGACGTTCGACCTCTCCTCGGCAGAGAGACCAAGCTTCCTAAGCCTAGTAGGAGAGTTAGGCGAGGGGACTTGGCCGAAGTTCGAGTGTAAGGCTCGACAGGACGTTCGACCTCACCTCAGCAGGGAGACCAAGCTTCCTAAGCCTCGTAGGAGTCAGGCGAGTGGACTTGGCCCGAGTGCGAGTTTAAGGCTTAGCAGGACGTTCGACCTTACCTCGACACGGAGACCAAGCTTCCTAAGCCTCATAGGAGTCAGGCGAGGGGACTTGGCTCGAGTTCGAGTGTAAGGCTCGGCAGGATGTTCGACCTTACATCGACAGGGAGACCAAGCTTCCTAAGCCTTTTAGGAGTCAAGCAAAGGGAATTGGCCAGAGTTTGAGCGTAAGGCTCGGCAGGACGTTCCACCCTACCTCGGCAGGGAGACAAAGCTTCCTAAGCCTAGTAGGAGCCCGGCGAGAAGACTGGGCCAGAAATCGAGTGTAAGGCTCGGCAGGACGTTCGACTTTACCGCGGCAGGTAGACCAAGCTTCCTAAGCTTAGTAGGAGTTAGTCGAGGGGCCTGGGCCAGAATTCGAGTGTAAGGCTCGGCAGGACGTTCGACCCTACCTCGGCAGGGAGACCAAGGTTCCTAAGACTAGTAGGAGTCAGGCGACAGGACCTGGCCAGAATTCGAGTGTAAGGCCTGGCAGGACGTTCAACTTTACCTCGGCAGGGAGACCAAGCTTCCTAAGCCTAGTAGGAGTCAGGCGAAGGGACCATGCCGGAATCCTTGTGCAAGGCTCGGTAGGACGTTCGACCTAACCTCAGAAGGGAGACCAAGCTTCCTAAACCTAATAGTAATCAGGCGAAGGGACTTGGCCAGAATTCGAGCGTAAGGCCTGGCAGGACGTTCGACCTTACCTCGGTAGGGAGACAAAGCTTCCTAAGCCTCGAAGAAGTCAGCGAGGGGACTTGGCCAGAGTTTGGGCAAAAGGCTCGGCAGGATGTTCGAACTTACCTCGGCAGGGAGACAAAGCTTCCTAAGCCTAGTAGGAGCCAGGCGAGAAGACTGGGCCAAAAATCGAGTGTAAGGCTTGGCAGGACGTTCGACCTTACCTCGGCTGTGAGAACAAGCTTCATAAGCCTAGTAGGAGTCCGGCGAAGGGACTTGGCCCGAATTCGAGTGTAAGGCTCGGCAGGACGTTCGACCTCTCCTCGGCAGGGAGACCAAGCTTCCTAAGCCTACTAGGAGTCTGGCGAGGGGACTTGGCCATAGTTCGAGCGTAAGACTCAGTAGGACGTTCGACCTTACCTCTGAAGCAAGACAAAGACTTCTAAGCCTCGTAGGAGTCAGGCGAGTGGACTTGGCCCGAGTTCGAGTGTAAGGCTCGGCAGGACGTTCGACCTTACCTCGGCAGGGAGACCAAGCTTCCTAAGCCTAGTAAAAGTCAGGCACAGGGACTTGGAAAAACCTCGAGTTTAAGTCTCGGCAGGACGTTCGACCTAACCTCGGCAGGGAGACAAAGCTTCCTAAGCCTTTTAGGTGTCAAGCAAAGGGAATTGGCCAGAGTTCGAGCGTAAGGCTCGGCAGGACATTCGACCCTACCTCGGCAGGGAGACAAAGCTTCCTAAGACTAGTAGGAGCCAGGCGAGAAGACTGGGCCAGAAATCGAGTGTAAGGCTTGGCAGGACGTTCGACCTCACCTCGACAGGGAGACCAAGCTTCATAAGCCTAGTAGGAGTCCGGCGAAGGGACTTGGCCCGAATTCGAGTGCAAGGCTCGGCAGGACGTTCGACATTACTTCGGCAGGGAGACCAAGCTTCCTAAGCCTAGTAGTGGTCAGGCGAAGGGATTTGGCCAGAATTCAAGCGTAAGGCCTGGCCGGACGTTCGACCTTACCTCGGCAGGGAGACAGAGCTTCCTAAGCCTCGTAGAAGTCAGGCGAAGGGACTTGGCCAGAGTTTGAGCAAAAGGCTCGGCAGGACGTTCGACTTTACCTTGGCAGGGAGACCAAGCTTCCTAAGCCTTTTAGGTATCAAGCGAGAGGGCTTGGCCAGAGTCCGAGCGTAAGGCTCGGCAGGACGTTCGACCCTACCTCGGCAGGGAGACAAAGCTTCCTAAGCCTCATAGGAGTCAGGCGAGGGGACTTGGCCCGAGTTCGAGTGTAAGGCTCGGTAGGACGTTCGACCTTACCTCGTCAAGGAGATGTAGCGTCCTAAGCCTAGTAGGAGTCAGGCGACAGGACTTGGCCAGAATTTGAGTGTGAGGCTCGGCAGGACGTTTGTCCTTTCCTCAGCAGTGAGAACAAGCTTCCTAGGCCTAGTAGTAGTCAGGTGATGAGACTTGGCCAGAATTCGAGTGTAAGGCTCGGCAGGACGTTCGACCCTACCTCGGCAGTGAGAACAAGCTTCCTAACCTTAGTAGGTGTCAGGTGAAGGGACTTGGCCAGAGTTCGAGTGTAAGGCTCGGCAGGACGTTCGACCTCTCCTCGGCAGTGAGACCAAGCTTCCTAAGCCTAGTAGGAGAGTTAGGCGAGGGGACTTGGCCGGAGTTCGAGTGTAAGGCTCGGCAGGACATTCGACCTCACCTCAGCAGGGAGACAAAGCTTCCTAAGCTTACTAGGAGTCAGGCGAGGGGACTTGGCTCGAGTTCGAGTGTAAGGCTCGGCAGGACGTTCGACCTTACATCGACAGGGAGACCAAGCTTCCTAAGCCTTTTAGGAGTCAAGCAAAGGGAATTGGCCAGAGTTTGAGCGTAAGGCTCGGAAGGGCGTTCCACCCTACCTCGGCAGGGAGACCAAGCTTCCTAAGCCTAGTAGGAGCCCGGCGAGAAGACAGGGCCAGAAATCGAGTGTAAGGCTCGGCAGGACGTTCGACTTTACCGCGGCAGGTAGACCAAGCTTCATAAGCTTAGTAGGAGTTAGTCGAGGGGCCTGGGCCAGAATTCGAGTGTAAGGCTCGGCAGGACGTTCGACGCTACCTCGGCAGGTAGACCAAGGTTCCTAAGACTAGTAGGAGTCAGGCGACAGGACCTGGCCAGAAATCGAGTGTAAGGCCTGGCGGGACGTTCAACTTTACCTCGGCAGGGAGACCAAACTTCCTAAGCCTAGTAAGAGTCAGGCGAAAGGACTTGGCCGGAATCCTTGTGCAAGGCTCGTTAGGACGTTCGACCTAACCTCAGAAGGGAGACCAAGCTTCCTAAGCCTAATAGTAGTCAGGCGAAGGGACTTGGCCAGAATTCGAGCGTAAGGCCTGGCAGGACGTTCGACCTTACCTCGGCAGAGAGACTAAGCTTCCTAAGCCTAGTAAAAGTCAGGCACAGGGACTTGGAAAAAGCTCAAGTTTAAGTCTCAGCAGGACGTTCGACCTAACCTCGGCAGGGAGACCAAGCTTCCTAAGCCTCATAGGAGTCAGGCGAGGGGAATTGGCCAGAGTTCGAGCGTAAGGCTCGGCAGGACATTCGACCCTACCTCGGCAGGGAGACAAAGCTTCCTAAGCCTCGTAGAAGTCAGCGAGGGGACTTGGCCAGAGTTTGAGCAAAAGGCTCGGCAGGACATTTGACCTTACCTCTGAAGGGTGACCAAGCTTCCTAAGCCTAGTAAAAGTCAGGCGATAGGACTTGGAAAAAATTCGAGTTTAAGGCTCGGCAGGATGTTCGAACTTACCTCGGCAGGGAGACAAAGCTTCCTAAGCCTAGTATGAGCCAGGCGAGAAGACTGGGCCAGAAATCGACTGTAAGGCTTGGCAGGACGTTCGACTATACCTCGGCTGTGAGAACAAGCTTCATAAGCCTAGTAGGAGTCCGGTGAAGGGACTTGGCCCGAATTCGAGTGTAAGGCTCAGCAGGACGTTCGACCTCTTCTCGGCAGGGAGACCAAGCTTCCTAAGCCTACTAGGAGTCAGGCGAGGGGACTTGGCCATAGTTCGAGCGTAAGACTAGGTAGGACGTTCGACCTTACCTCTGAAGCAAGACAAAGCTTTCTAAGCCTCGTAGGAGTCAGGCGAGTGGACTTGGCCCGAGTTCGAGTGTAAGGCTTGGCAGGACATTTGACGTTACCTCGGCAGGGAGACCAAGCTTCCTAAGTGTAGTAGGAATCAGGCGAAGGGACATGGCAGGAGTTCGAGTGTATGACTCCTCTGCACGTTTGACTAAACCTCGGCAGGGAGACCAAGCTTTCTAAGCCTCGTAGAAGTAAGGCGAGGGGATTTGGCCAGAGTTAGAGCAAAAGGCTCGGCAGGACGTTCGACCTTACCTCGGCAGAGTGACCAGGTCTCCTAAGCGTTGTAAAAGTCAGGCGAAGGGACTTGGAGAAAATTGGAGTTTAAGGTTCGGCAGGATGTTCGAACTTACCTCGGCAGGGAGACCAAGCTTCCTAAGCCTCGTAGGAGTCAGGCGAGTGGACTTGGGCCGAGTTCGAGTGTAAGGCTCGGCAGGACGTTCGACCTTACCTCGACAGGGAGACCAAGCTTCCTAAGCCTAGTAAAAGTCAGGCACAGGGACTTGGAAAAAGCTCGAATTTAAGTCTCAGCAGGACGTTCGACCTAACCTCGGCTGGGAGACAAAGCTTCCTAAGCCTCATAGGAGTCAGGCGAGGGGAATTGGCCAGAATTCGAGCGTAAGGCTCGGCAGGACATTTGACGTTACCTCGGCAGGGAGACCAAGCTTCCTAAGTGTAGTAGGAATCAGGCGAAGGGACATGGCAGGAGTTCGAGTGTATGACTCCTCTGCACGTTTGACTAAACCTCGGCAGGGAGACCAAGCTTCCTAAGCCTCGTAGAAGTTAGGCGAGGGGATTTGGCCAGAGTTTGAGCAAAAGGCTCAGCAGGACGTTCGACCTTACCTCGGCAGGTAGACCAAGTCTCCTAAGCGTTGTAAAAGTCAGGCGAAGGGACTTGGAGAAAATTGGAGTTTAAGGTTCGGCAGGATGTTCGAACTTACCTCGGCAGGGAGACCAAGCTTCCTAAGCCTTTTAGGAGTAAAGTAAAGGGAATTGGCCAGAGGTCGAACGTAAGGCGTGGCAGGACGTTTGACCTTACCTCGACAGGGAGACCAAGCTTCCTAAGCCTCATAGGAGTCAGGCGAGGGGACTTGGCCCGAGTTCGAGTGTAAGGCTCGGTAGGACGTTCGACCTTACCTCGTCAAGGAGATGTAGCTTCCTAAGCCTAGTAGGAGTCAGGCGACAGGACATGGCCAGAATTCGAGTGTAAGGCTTGGCAGGACGTTCGAACTTTCCTCGGCAGTGAGAACAAGCTTCCTAGGCCTAGTAGTAGTCAGGTGATCAGACTTGGCCAGAGTTCGAGTGTAAGGCTCGGCAGGACGTTCGACCTCTCCTCGGCAGAGAGACCAAGCTTCCTAAGCCTAGTAGGAGAGTTAGGCGAGGGGACTTGGCCGAAGTTCGAGTGTAAGGCTCGACAGGACGTTCGACCTCACCTCAGCAGGGAGACCAAGCTTCCTAAGCCTCGTAGGAGTCAGGCGAGTGGACTTGGCCCGAGTGCGAGTTTAAGGCTTGGCAGGACGTTCGACCTTACCTCGACACGGAGACCAAGCTTCCTAAGCCTCATAGGAGTCAGGCGAGTGGACTTGGCCCGAGTTCGAGTGTAAGGCTTGGTAGGACGTTCGACCTTACCTCGGCAGGGAGACAAAGCTTCCTAAGCCTACTAGGAGTCAGGCGAGGGGACTTGGCTCGAGTTCGAGTGTAAGGCTCGGCAGGATGTTCGACCTTACATCGACAGGGAGACCAAGCTTCCTAAGCCTTTTAGGAGTCAAGCAAAGGGAATTGGCCAGAGTTTGAGCGTAAGGCTCGGCAGGACGTTCCACCCTACCTCGGCAGGGAGACAAAGCTTCCTAAGCCTAGTAGGAGCCCGGCGAGAAGACTGGGCCAGAAATCGAGTGTAAGGCTCGGCAGGACGTTCGACTTTACCGCGGCAGGTAGACCAAGCTTCCTAAGCTTAGTACGAGTTAGTCGAGTGGCCTGGGCCAGAATTCGAGTGTAAGGCTCGGCAGCACGTTCGACCCTACCTCAGCAGGGAGACCAAGGTTCCTAAGACTAGTAGGAGTCAGGCGACAGGACCTGGCCAGAATTCGAGTGTAAGGCCTGGCAGGACGTTCAACTTTACCTCGGCAGGGAGACCAAGCTTCCTAAGCCTAGTAGGAGTCAGGCGAAGGGACCATGCCGGAATCCTTGTGCAAGGCTCGGTAGGACGTTCGACCTAACCTCAGAAGGGAGACCAAGCTTCCTAAACCTAATAGTAGTCAGGCGAAGGGACTTGGCCAGAATTCGAGCGTAAGGCCTGGCAGGACGTTCGACCTTACCTCGGCAGGGAGACAAAGCTTCCTAAGCCTCGAAGAAGTCAGCGAGGGGACTTGGCCAGAGTTTGGGCAAAAGGCTCGGCAGGACGTTCGACCTTACCTCTGAAGGGTGACCAAGCTTCCTAAGCGTAGTAAAAGTCAGGCAAAGGGACTTGGAAAAAATTCGAGTTTAAGGCTCGTCAGGATGTTCGAACTTACCTCGGCAGGGAGACAAAGCTTCCTAAGCCTAGTAGGAGCCAGGCGAGAAGACTGGGCGAAAAATCGAGTGTAAGGCTTGGCAGGACGTTCGACCTTACCTCGGCTGTGAGAACAAGCTTCATAAGCCTAGTAGGAGTCCGGCGAAGGGACTTGGCCCGAATTCGAGTGTAAGGCTCGGCAGGACGTTCGACCTCTCCTCGGCAGGGAGACCAAGCTTCCTAAGCCTACTAGGAGTCCGGCGAGGGGACTTGGCCATAGTTCGAGCGTAAGACTCAGTAGGACGTTCGACCTTACCTCTGAAGCAAGACAAAGACTTCTAAGCCTCGTAGGAGTCAGGCGAGTGGACTTGGCCCGAGTTCGAGTGTAAGGCTCGGCAGGACGTTCGACCTTACCTCGACAGGGAGACCAAGCTTCCTAAGCCTAGTAAAAGTCAGGCACAGGGACTTGGAAAAACCTCGAGTTTAAGTCTCGGCAGGACGTTCGACCTAACCTCGGCAGGGAGACAAAGCTTCCTAAGCCTTTTAGGTGTCAAGCAAAGGGAATTGGCCAGAGTTCGAGCGTAAGGCTCGGCAGGACATTCGACCCTACCTCGGCAGGGAGACAAAGCTTCCTAAGACTAGTAGGAGCCAGGCGAGAAGACTGGGCCAGAAATCGAGTGTAAGGCTTGGCAGGACGTTCGACCTCACCTCGACAGGGAGACCAAGCTTCATAAGCCTAGTAGGAGTCCGGCGAAGGGACTTGGCCCGAATTCGAGTGCAAGGCTCGGCAGGACGTTCGACTTCTCCTCGGCAGGGAGACAAAGCTTCCTAAGCCTACTAGGAGTCAGGCGAGGGGACTTGGCCATAGTTCGAGCGTAAGACTCGGTAGGACGTTCGACCTTACCTCTGAAGCAAGACAAAGCTTCCTAAGCCTCGTAGGAGTCAGGCGAGTGGACTTGGCCCGAGTTCGAGTGTAAGGCTCGGCAGGACGTTCGACATTACTTCGGCAGGGAGACCAAGCTTCCTAAGCCTAGTATTGGTCAGGCGAAGGGATTTGGCCAGAATTCAAGCGTAAGGCCTGGCCGGACGTTCGACCTTACCTCGGCAGGGAGACAGAGCTTCCTAAGCCTCGTAGAAGTCAGGCGAAGGGACTTGGCCAGAGTTTGAGCAAAAGGCTCGGCAGGACGTTCGACTTTACCTTGGCAGGGAGACCAAGCTTCCTAAGCCTTTTAGGTATCAAGCGAGAGGGCTTGGCCAGAGTCCGAGCGTAAGGCTCGGCAGGACGTTCGACCCTACCTCGGCAGGGAGACAAAGCTTCCTAAGCCTCATAGGATTCAGGCGAGGGGACTTGGCCCGAGTTCGAGTGTAAGGCTCGGTAGGACGTTCGACCTTACCTCGTCAAGGAGATGTAGCGTCCTAAGCCTAGTAGGAGTCAGGCGACAGGACTTGGCCAGAATTTGAGTGTCAGGCTCGGCAGGACGTTTGTCCTTTCCTCAGCAGTGAGAACAAGCTTCCTAGGCCTAGTAGTAGTCAGGTGATGAGACTTGGCCAGAATTCGAGTGTAAGGCTCGGCAGGACGTTCGACCCTACCTCGGCAGTGAGAACAAGCTTCCTAACCTTAGTAGGTGTCAGGTGAAGGGACTTGGCCAGAGTTCGAGTGTAAGGCTCGGCAGGACGTTCGACCTCTCCTCGGCAGTGAGACCAAGCTTCCTAAGCCTAGTAGTAGAGTTAGGCGAGGGGACTTGGCCGGAGTTCGAGTGTAAGGCTCGGCAGGACATTCGACCTCACCTCAGCAGGGAGACAAAGCTTCCTAAGCTTACTAGGAGTCAGGCGAGGGGACTTGGCTCGAGTTCGAGTGTAAGGCTCGGCAGGACGTTCGACCCTACCTCGGCAGGGAGACCAAGCTTCCTAAGCCTAGTAGGAGCCCGGCGAGAAGACAGGGCCAGAAATCGAGTGTAAGGCTCGGCAGGACGTTCGACTTTACTGCGGCAGGTAGACCAAGCTTCATAAGCTTAGTAGGAGTTAGTCGAGGGGCCTGGGCCAGAATTCGAGTGTAAGGCTCGGCAGGACGTTCGACGCTACCTCGGCAGGTAGACCAAGGTTCCTAAGACTAGTAGGAGTCAGGCGACAGGACCTGGCCAGAAATCGAGTGTAAGGCCTGGCAGGACGTTCAACTTTACCTCGGCAGGGAGACCAAACTTCCTAAGCCTAGTAAGAGTCAGGCGAAAGGACTTGGCCGGAATCCTTGTGCAAGGCTCGTTAGGACGTTCGACCTAACCTCAGAAGGGAGACCAAGCTTCCTAAGCCTAATAGTAGTCAGGCGAAGGGACTTGGCCAGAATTCGAGCGTAAGGCCTGGCAGGACGTTCGACCTTACCTCGGCAGAGAGACAAAGCTTCCTAAGCCTAGTAAAAGTCAGGCACAGGGACTTGGAAAAAGCTCAAGTTTAAGTCTCAGCAGGACGTTCGACCTAACCTCGGCAGGGAGACCAAGCTTCCTAAGCCTCATAGGAGTCAGGCGAGGGGAATTGGCCAGAGTTCGAGCGTAAGGCTCGGCAGGACATTCGACCCTACCTCGGCAGGGAGACAAAGCTTCCTAAGCCTAGTAGGAGCCAGGCGAAAAGACTGGGCCAGAAATCGAGTGTAAGGCTCGGCAGGACGTTCGACCTTACCTCGGCTGTGAGAACAAGCTTCATAAGCCTAGTAGGAGTCCGGCGAAGGGACTTGGCCCGAATTCGAGTGTAAGGCTCGGCAGGACGTTCGACCTCTCCTCGGCAGGGAGACAAAGCTTCCTAAGCCTCGTAGAAGTCAGCGAGGGGACTTGGCCAGAGTTTGAGCAACAGGCTCGGCAGGACATTTGACCTTACCTCTGAAGGGTGACCAAGCTTCCTAAGCCTAGTAAAAGTCAGGCGATAGGACTTGGAAAAAATTCGAGTTTAAGGCTCGGCAGGATGTTCGAACTTACCTCGGCAGGGAGACAAAGCTTCCTAAGCCTAGTATGAGCCAGGCGAGAAGACTGGGCCAGAAATCGAGTGTAAGGCTTGGCAGGACGTTCGACTATACCTCGGCTGTGAGAACAAGCTTCATAAGCCTAGTAGGAGTCCGGTGAAGGGACTTGGCCCGAATTCGAGTGTAAGGCTCGGCAGGACGTTCGACCTCTTCTCGGCAGGGAGACCAAGCTTCCTAAGCCTACTAGGAGTCAGGCGAGGGGACTTGGCCATAGTTCGAGCGTAAGACTAGGTAGGACGTTCGACCTTACCTCTGAAGCAAGACAAAGCTTTCTAAGCCTCGTAGGAGTCAGGCGAGTGGACTTGGCCCGAGTTCGAGTGTAAGGCTCGGCAGGACATTTGACGTTACCTCGGCAGGGAGACCAAGCTTCCTAAGTGTAGTAGGAATCAGGCGAAGGGACATGGCAGGAGTTCGAGTGTATGACTCCTCTGCACGTTTGACTAAACCTCGGCAGGGAGACCAAGCTTTCTAAGCCTCGTAGAAGTAAGGCGAGGGGATTTGGCCAGAGTTAGAGCAAAAGTCTCGGCAGGACGTTCGACCTTACCTCGGCAGAGTGACCAGGTCTCCTAAGCGTTGTAAAAGTCAGGCGAAGGGACTTGGAGAAAATTGGAGTTTAAGGTTCGGCAGGATGTTCGAACTTACCTCGGCAGGGAGACCAAGCTTCCTAAGCCTCGTAGGAGTCAGGCGAGTGGACTTGGGCCGAGTTCGAGTGTAAGGCTCGGCAGGACGTTCGACCTTACCTCGACAGGGAGACCAAGCTTCCTAAGCCTAGTAAAAGTCAGGCACAGGGACTTGGAAAAAGCTCGAGTTTAAGTCTCAGCAGGACGTTCGACCTAACCTCGGCAGGGAGACCAAGCTTCCTAAGCCTCATAGGAGTCAGGCGAGGGGAATTGGCCAGAATTCGAGCGTAAGGCTCGGCAGGACATTCGACCCTACCTCGGCAGGGAGACAAAGCTTCCTAAGCCTAGTAGGAGCCAGGTGAGAAGACTGGGCCAGAAATCGAGTGTAAGGCTCGGCAGGACGTTCGACTTTACCACGGCAGGTAGACCAAGCTTCCTAAGGCTAGTAGGAGAGTCAGGCGATAGGACTTGGCCAGAATTCGAGTGTAAGGCTCGGCAGGACGTTCGACTCTACCTCGGCAGGGAGACCAAGGTTCCTAAGCCTAGTAGGACTCAGGCGAAGGGACTTGGCCAGAGTTCGAGGGTGAGGCTCGTCATGACGTTCGTCTTTACTTTGGCAGGTAGACCAAGCTTCCTAAGCCTAGTCGGAGTTAAGCAAAGGTACTGGGACGGACGTCAAATGTAAGGCTCGGCAGGACGTTCGACCTTACCGCCGCTGGGAACCAAGCGTCCTAATCCTAATAGGAGTCAGGTGAAGGTACTTGGCCGGAGCTCGAGTGTAAGGCTCGGCAGGATGTTCGACCTTACCTCAGCAGGGAGACCAAGCTTCCTAAGCCTAGTATAAGTAAGGCGAAGGTACTTGGCAAGAGTTCGAGTGTAAGGCTCGGCAGGACATTTGACGTTACCTCGGCAGGGAGACCAAGCTTCCTAAGCCTCGTAGAAGTAAGGCGAGGGGATTTGGCCAGAGTTTGAGCAAAAGGCTCGGCAGGACGTTCGACCTTACCTCGGCAGAGTGACCAAGTCTCCTAAGCGTTGTAAAAGTCAGGCGAAGGGACTTGGAGAAAATTGGAGTTTAAGGTTCGGCAGGATGTTCGAACTTACCTCGGCGAGGAGACCAAGCTTCCTATGCCTTTTAAGAGTAAAGTAAAGGGAATTGGCCAGAGGTCAAACGTAAGGCTCGGCAGGACATTCAACCTTACCTCGGCAGGGAGACCAAGCTTCCTAAGCCTAGTAGGAGTCAGGCGAAGGGACTTGGCCGGAGTCCAAATGCAAGGCTCGGCAGGACGTTCGACCTAACCTCGGAAGGGAGACCAAGCTTCCTAAGCCTAGTAGTAGTCAGGCGAAGGGACTTGGCCAGAATTCGAGCGTAAGGCGTGGCAGGACGTTCGACCTTACCTCGACAGGGAGACCAAGCTTCCTAAGCCTCATAGGAGTCAGGCGAGGGGACTTGGCCCGAGTTCGAGTGAAAGGCTCGGTAGGACGTTCGACCTTACCTCGTCAAGGAGATGTAGCTTCCTAAGCCTAGTAGGAGTCAGGCGACAGGACATGGCCAGAATTCGAGTGTAAGGCCTGGCAGGACGTTCGTCCTTTCCTCGGCAGTGAGAACAAGCTTCCTAGTCCTAGTAGTACTCAGGTGATGAGACTTGGCCAGAATTCGAGTGTAAGGCTCGGCAGGACGTTCGACCCTACCTCGGCATTGAGAACAAGCTTCCTAACCTTAGTAGGTGTCAGGTGAAGGGACTTGTCCAGAGTTCGAGTGTAAGGCTCGGCAGGACGTTCGACCTCTCCTCGGCAGAGAGACCAAGCTTCCTAAGCCTAGTAGGAGAGTTAGGCGAGGGGACTTGGCCGAAGTTCGAGTGTAAGGCTCCACAGGACGTTCGACCTCACCTCAGCAGGGAGACCAAGCTTCCTAAGCCTCGTAGGAGTCAGGCGAGTGGACTTGGACCGAGTGCGAGTTTAAGGCTCGGCAGGACGTTCGACCTTACCTCGACACGGAGACCAAGCTTCCTAAGCCTCATCGGAGTCAGGCGAGGGGACTTGGCCCGAGTTCGAGTGTAAGGCTTGGTAGGACGTTCGACCTTACCTCGGCAGGGAGACAAAGCTTCCTAAACCTACTAGGAGTCAGGCGAGGGGACTTGGCTCGAGTTCGAGTGTAAGGCTCGGCAGGACGTTCGACCTTACATCGACAGGGAGACCAAGCTTCCTAAGCCTTTTAGGAGTCAAGCAAAGGGAATTGGCCAGTATTTGAGCGTAAGGCTCGGCAGGACGTTCCACCCTACCTCGGCAGGGAGACAAAGCTTCCTAAGCCTAGTAGGAGCCCGGCGAGAAGACTGGGCCAGAAATCGAGTGTAAGGCTCGGCAGGACGTTCGACTTTACCGCGGCAGGTAGACCAAGCTTCATAAGCTTAGTAGGAGTTAGTCGAGGGGCCTGGGCCAGAATTCGAGTGTAAGGCTCGGCAGGACGTTCGACCCTACCTCAGCAGGGAGACCAAGGTTCCTAAGACTAGTAGGAGTCAGGCGACAGGACCTGGCCAGAATTCGAGTGTAAGGCTCGGCAGGACGTTCGACTCTACCTCGGCAGGGAGACCAAGGTTCCTAAGCCTAGTAGGACTCAGGCGAAGGGACTTGGCCAGAGTTCGAGGGTGAGGCTCGTCATGACGTTCGTCTTTACTTTGGCAGGTAGACCAAGCTTCCTAAGCCTAGTCGGAGTTAAGCAAAGGTACTGGGACGGACGTCAAATGTAAGGCTCGGCAGGACGTTCGACCTTACCGCCGCTGGGAACCAAGCGTCCTAATCCTAATAGGAGTCAGGTGAAGGTACTTGGCCGGAGCTCGAGTGTAAGGCTCGGCAGGATGTTCGACCTTACCTCAGCAGGGAGACCAAGCTTCCTAAGCCTAGTATAAGTAAGGCGAAGGTACTTGGCAAGAGTTCGAGTGTAAGGCTCGGCAGGACATTTGACGTTACCTCGGCAGGGAGACCAAGCTTCCTAAGCCTCGTAGAAGTAAGGCGAGGGGATTTGGCCAGAGTTTGAGCAAAAGGCTCGGCAGGACGTTCGACCTTACCTCGGCAGAGTGACCAAGTCTCCTAAGCGTTGTAAAAGTCAGGCGAAGGGACTTGGAGAAAATTGGAGTTTAAGGTTCGGCAGGATGTTCGAACTTACCTCGGCGAGGAGACCAAGCTTCCTATGCCTTTTAAGAGTAAAGTAAAGGGAATTGGCCAGAGGTCAAACGTAAGGCTCGGCAGGACATTCAACCTTACCTCGGCAGGGAGACCAAGCTTCCTAAGCCTAGTAGGAGTCAGGCGAAGGGACTTGGCCGGAGTCCAAATGCAAGGCTCGGCAGGACGTTCGACCTTACCTCGACAGGGAGACCAAGCTTCCTAAGCCTCATAGGAGTCAGGCGAGGGGACTTGGCCCGAGTTCGAGTGAAAGGCTCGGTAGGACGTTCGACCTTACCTCGTCAAGGAGATGTAGCTTCCTAAGCCTAGTAGGAGTCAGGCGACAGGACATGGCCAGAATTCGAGTGTAAGGCCTGGCAGGACGTTCGTCCTTTCCTCGGCAGTGAGAACAAGCTTCCTAGTCCTAGTAGTACTCAGGTGATGAGACTTGGCCAGAATTCGAGTGTAAGGCTCGGCAGGACGTTCGACCCTACCTCGGCATTGAGAACAAGCTTCCTAACCTTAGTAGGTGTCAGGTGAAGGGACTTGTCCAGAGTTCGAGTGTAAGGCTCGGCAGGACGTTCGACCTCTCCTCGGCAGAGAGACCAAGCTTCCTAAGCCTAGTAGGAGAGTTAGGCGAGGGGACTTGGCCGAAGTTCGAGTGTAAGGCTCCACAGGACGTTCGACCTCACCTCAGCAGGGAGACCAAGCTTCCTAAGCCTCGTAGGAGTCAGGCGAGTGGACTTGGCCCGAGTGCGAGTTTAAGGCTCGGCAGGACGTTCGACCTTACCTCGACACGGAGACCAAGCTTCCTAAGCCTCATCGGAGTCAGGCGAGGGGACTTGGCCCGAGTTCGAGTGTAAGGCTTGGTAGGACGTTCGACCTTACCTCGGCAGGGAGACAAAGCTTCCTAAACCTACTAGGAGTCAGGCGAGGGGACTTGGCTCGAGTTCGAGTGTAAGGCTCGGCAGGACGTTCGACCTTACATCGACAGGGAGACCAAGCTTCCTAAGCCTTTTAGGAGTCAAGCAAAGGGAATTGGCCAGTATTTGAGCGTAAGGCTCGGCAGGACGTTCCACCCTACCTCGGCAGGGAGACAAAGCTTCCTAAGCCTAGTAGGAGCCCGGCGAGAAGACTGGGCCAGAAATCGAGTGTAAGGCTCGGCAGGACGTTCGACTTTACCGCGGCAGGTAGACCAAGCTTCATAAGCTTAGTAGGAGTTAGTCGAGGGGCCTGGGCCAGAATTCGAGTGTAAGGCTCGGCAGGACGTTCGACCCTACCTCAGCAGGGAGACCAAGGTTCCTAAGACTAGTAGGAGTCAGGCGACAGGACCTGGCCAGAATTCGAGTGTAAGGCCTGGCAGGACGTTGAACTTTACCTCGGCAGGGAGACCAAGCTTCCTAAGCCTAGTAAGAGTCAGGCGAAAGGACTTGGCCGGAATCCTTGTGCAAGGCTCGGTAGGACGTTCGACCTAACCTCAGAAGGGAGACCAAGCTTCCTAAGCCTAATAGTAGTCAGGCGAAGGGACTTGGCCGGAATTCGAGCGTAAGGCCTGGCAGGACGTTCGACCTTACCTCGGCAGGTAGACAAAGCTTCCTAAGCCTAGTAGGAGCCAGCGAGGGGACTTGGCCAGAGTTTGAGCAAAAGGCTCGGCAGGACATTTGACCTTACCTCTGAGGGGTGACCAAGCTTCCTAAGCCTAGTAAAAGTAAGGCGAAGGGACTTGGAAAAAATTCGAGTTTAAGGCTCGGCAGGATGTTCGAACTTACCTCGGCAGGGAGACAAAGCTTCCTAAGCCTACTAGGAGTCAGGCGAGGGGACTTGGCCAGAGTTTAAGCAAAAGGCTCGGTAGGACGTTCGACCTTACCTCGGCTGTGAGAACAAGCTTCATAAGCCTAGTAGGATTCCGGCGAAGGGACTTGGCCCGAATTCGAGTGTAAGGCTCGGCGGGACGTTCGACCTCTCCTCGGCAGGGAGACCTAGCTTCCTAAGCCTACTAGAAGTCAGGCGAGGGGACTTGGCCAGAGTTTGAGCAAAAGGCTCGGTAGGACGTTCGACCTTACCTCTGAAGCAAGACAAAGCTTTCTAAGCCTCGTAGGAGTCAGGCGAGTGGACATGGCCCGAGTTCGAGTGTAAGGCTCGGCAGGACGTTCGACCTTACCTCGACAGGGAGACCAAGCTTCCTAAGCCTAGTAAAAGTCAGGCACAGGGACTTGGAAAAAGCTCGAGTTTAAGTCTCGGCAGGACGTTCGACCTAACCTCGGCAGGGAGACAAAGCTTACTAAGCCTCATAGGAGTCAGGCGAGGGGAATTGGCCAGAGTTCGAGCGTAAGGCTCGGCAGGACGTTCGACCTAACCTCAGAAGGGAGACCAAGCTTCCTAAGCCTAATAGTAGTCAGGCGAAGGGACTTGGCCAGAATTCGAGTGTAAGGCCTGGCAGGACGTTCGACCTTACCTCGGCAGGGAGACCAAGCTTCCTAAGCCTCGTAGAAGTCAGCGAGGGGACTTGGCCAGAGTTTGAGCAAAAGGCTCGGCAGGACATTTGACCTTACCTCTGAAGGGTGACCAAGCTTCCTAAGCGTAGTAAAAGTCAGGCGAAGGGACTTGGAAAAAATTCGAGTTTAAGGCTCGGCAGGATGTTCGAACTTACCTCGGCAGGGAGACAAAGCTTCCTAAGCCTAGTAGGAGCCAGGCGAGAAGACTGGGCCAGAAATCGAGTGTAAGGCTTGGCAGGACGTTCGACCTTACCTCGGCTGTGAGAACAAGCTTCATAAGCCTAGTAGGAGTCCGGCGAAGGGACTTGGCCCGAATTCGAGCGTAAGACTCGGTAGGACTTTCGACCTTACCTCGGAAGCACGACAAAGCTTCCTAAGCTTCGTAGGAGTCAGGCGAGTGGACTTGGCCCGAGTTCGAGTGTAAGGCTCGGCAGGACGTTCGACCTTACCTCGACAGGGAGACCAAGCTTCCTACGCCTAGTAAAAGTCAGGCACAGGGACTTGGAAAAAGCTCGAGTTTAAGTCTCAGCAGGACGTTCAACCTAACCTCGGCAGGGAGACCAAGCTTCCTAAGCCTCATAGGAGTCAGGCGAGGGGAATTGGCCAGAATTCGAGCGTAAGGCTCGGCAGGACATTCGACCCTACCTCAGCAGGGAGACAAAGCTTCCTAAGCCTAGTAGGAGCCAGGTGAGAAGACTGGGCCAGAAATCGAGTGTAAGGCTCGGCAGGACGTTCGACTCTACCTCGGCAGGGAGACAAAGGTTCCTAAGCCTAGTAGGACTCAGGCGAAGGGACTTGGCCAGAGTTCGAGGGTGAGGCTCGTCATGACGTTCGTCTTTACTTTGGCAGGTAGACCAAGCTTCCTAAGCCTAGTCGGAGTCAAGCAAAGGTACTGGGACGGACGTCAAATGTAAGGCTCGGCAGGACGTTCGACCTTACCTCCGCTGGGAACCAAGCTTCCTAATCCTAGTAGGAGTCAGGTGAAGGTACTTGGCAAGAGTTCGAGTGTAAGGCTCGGCAGGACATTTGACGTTACCTCGGCAGGGAGACCAAGCTTCCTAAGTGTAGTAGGAATCAGGCGAAGGGACATGGCAGGAGTTCGAGTGTATGACTCCTCTGCACGTTTGACTAAACCTCGGCAGGGAGACCAAGCTTCCTAAGCCTCGTAGAAGTAAGGCGAGGGGATTTGGCCAGAGTTTTAACAAAAGGCTCGGCAGGACGTTCGACCTTACCTCGGCAGAGTGACCAAATCTCCTAAGCGTTGTAAAAGTCAGGCGAAGGGACTTGGAGAAAATTGGAGTTTAAGGTTCGGCAGGATGTTCGAACTTACCTCGGCAGGGAGACCAAGCTTCCTAAGCCTTTTAGGAGTAAAGTAAAGGGAATTGGCCAGAGGTCGAACGTAAGGCTCGGCAGGACATTCAACCTTACCTCGGCAGGGAGACCAAGGTTCCTAAGCCTAGTAGTAGTCAGGCGAAGGGACTTGGCCAGAATTCGAGCGTAAGGCGTGGCAGGACGTTCGACCTTACCTCGACAGGGAGACCAAGCTTCCTAAGCCTCATAGGAGTCAGGCGAGGGGACTTGGCCCGAGTTCGAGTGTAAGGCTCGGTAGGACGTTCGACCTTACCTCGTCAAGGAGATGTAGCTTCCTAAGCCTAGTAGGAGTCAGGCGACAGGACATGGCCAGAATTCGAGTGTAAGGCCTGGCAGGACGTTCGTCCTTTCCTCGGCAGTGAGAACAAGCTTCCTAGGCCTAGTAGTAGTCAGGTGATGAGACTTGGCCAGAGTTCAAGTGTAAGGCTCGGCAGGACGTTCGACCTCTCCTCGGCAGAGAGACCAAGCTTCCTAAGCCTAGTAGGAGAGTTAGGCGAGGGGACTTGGCCGAAGTTCGAGTGTAAGGCTCGACAGGACGTTCGACCTCACCTCAGCAGGGAGACAAAGCTTCCTAAGCCTAGTAGGAGCCAGGCGAGAAGACTGGGCCAGAAATCGAGTGTAAGGCTTGGCAGGACGTTCGACCTTACCTCGGCTGTGAGAACAAGCTTCATAAGACTAGTAGGAGTCCGGCGAAGGGACTTGGCCCGAATTCGAGTGTAAGGCTCGGCAGGACGTTCGACCTCTCCTCGGCAGGGAGACCAAGCTTCCTAAGCCTAGTAGGAGTCAGGCGAGGGGACTTGGCCATAGTTCGAGCGTAAGACTAGGTAGGACGTTCGACCTTACCTCTGAAGCAAGACAAAGCTTTCTAAGCCTCGTAGGAGTCAGGCGAGTGGACTTGGCCCGAGTTCGAGTGTAAGGCTCGGCAGGACATTTGACGTTACCTCGGCAGGGAGACCAAGCTTCCTAAGTGTAGTAGGAATCAGGCGAAGGGACATGGCAGGAGTTCGAGTGTATGACTCCTCTGCACGTTTGACTAAACCTCGGCAGGGAGACCAAGCTTTCTAAGCCTCGTAGAAGTAAGGCGAGGGGATTTGGCCAGAGTTAGAGCAAAAGGCTCGGCAGGACGTTCGACCTTACCTCGGCAGAGTGACCAGGTCTCCTAAGCGTTGTAAAAGTCAGGCGAAGGGACTTGGAGAAAATTGGAGTTTAAGGTTCGGCAGGATGTTCGAACTTACCTCGGCAGGGAGACCAAGCTTCCTAAGCCTCGTAGGAGTCAGGCGAGGGGACTTGGGCCGAGTTCGAGTGTAAGGCTCGGCAGGACGTTCGACCTTACCTCGACAGGGAGACCAAGCTTCCTAAGCCTAGTAAAAGTCAGGCACAGGGACTTGGAAAAAGCTCGAATTTAAGTCTCAGCAGGACGTTCGACCTAACCTCGGCTGGGAGACAAAGCTTCCTAAGCCTCATAGGAGTCAGGCGAGGGGAATTGGCCAGAATTCGAGCGTAAGGCTCGGCAGGACATTTGACGTTACATCGGCAGGGAGACCAAGCTTCCTAAGTGTAGTAGGAATCAGGCGAAGGGACATGGCAGGAGTTCGAGTGTATGACTCCTCTGCACGTTTGACTAAACCTCGGCAGGGAGACCAAGCTTCCTAAGCCTCGTAGAAGTTAGGCGAGGGGATTTGGCCAGAGTTTGAGCAAAAGGCTCAGCAGGACGTTCGACCTTACCTCGGCAGGTAGACTAAGTCTCCTAAGCGTTGTAAAAGTCAGGCGAAGGGACTTGGAGAAAATTGGAGTTTAAGGTTCGGCAGGATGTTCGAACTTACCTCGGCAGGGAGACCAAGCTTCCTAAGCCTTTTAGGAGTAAAGTAAAGGGAATTGGCCAGAGGTCGAACGTAAGGCGTGGCAGGACGTTCGACCTTACCTCGACAGGGAGACCAAGCTTCCTAAGCCTCATAGGAGTCAGGCGAGAGGACTTGGCCCGAGTTCGAGTGTAAGGCTCGGTAGGACGTTCGACCTTACCTCGTCAAGGAGATGTAGCTTCCTAAGCCTAGTAGGAGTCAGGCGACAGGACATGGCCAGAATTCGAGTGTAAGGCCTGGCAGGACGTTTGAACTTTCCTCGGCAGTGAGAACAAGCTTCCTAGGCCTAGTAGTAGTCAGGTGATCAGACTTGGCCAGAGTTCGAGTGTAAGGCTCGGCAGGACGTTCGACCTCTCCTCGGCAGAGAGACCAAGCTTCCTAAGCCTAGTAGGAGAGTTAGGCGAGGGGACTTGGCCGAAGTTCGAGTGTAAGGCTCGACAGGACGTTCGACCTCACCTCAGCAGGGAGACCAAGCTTCCTAAGCCTCGTAGGAGTCAGGCGAGTGGACTTGGCCCGAGTGCGAGTTTAAGGCTTGGCAGGACGTTCGACCTTACCTCGACGCGGAGACCAAGCTTCCTAAGCCTCATAGGAGTCAGGCGAGGGGACTTGGCCCAAGTTCGAGTGTAAGGCTTGGTAGGACGTTCGACCTTACCTCGGCAGGGAGACAAAGCTTCCTAAGCCTACTAGGAGTCAGGCGAGGGGACTTGGCTCGAGTTCGAGTGTAAGGCTCGGCAGGATGTTCGACCTTACATCGACAGGGAGACCAAGCTTCCTAAGCCTTTTAGGAGTCAAGCAAAGGGAATTGGCCAGAGTTTGAGCGTAAGGCTCGGCAGGACGTTCCACCCTACCTCGGCAGGGAGACAAAGCTTCCTAAGCCTAGTAGGAGCCCGGCGAGAAGACTGGGCCAGAAATCGAGTGTAAGGCTCGGCAGGACGTTCGACTTTACCGCGGCAGGTAGACCAAGCTTCCTAAGCTTAGTAGGAGTTAGTCGAGGGGCCTGGGCCAGAATTCGAGTGTAAGGCTCGGCAGGACGTTCGACCCTACCTCAGCAGGGAGACCAAGGTTCCTAAGACTAGTAGGATTCAGGCGACAGGACCTGGCCAGAATTCGAGTGTAAGGCCTGGCAGGACGTTCAACTTTACCTCGGCAGGGAGACCAAGCTTCCTAAGCCTAGTAGGAGTCAGGCGAAGGGACCATGCCGGAATCCTTGTGCAAGGCTCGGTAGGACGTTCGACCTAACCTCAGAAGGGAGACCAAGCTTCCTAAACCTAATAGTAGTCAGGCGAAGGGACTTGGCCAGAATTCGAGCGTAAGGCCTGGCAGGACGTTCGACCTTACCTCGGCAGGGAGACAAAGCTTCCTAAGCCTCGAAGAAGTCAGCGAGGGGACTTGGCCAGAGTTTGGGCAAAAGGCTCGGCAGGACGTTCGACCTTACCTCTGAAGGGTGACCAAGCTTCCTAAGCGTAGTAAAAGTCAGGCAAAGGGACTTGGAAAAAATTGGAGTTTAAGGCTCGTCAGGATGTTCGAACTTACCTCGGCAGGGAGACAAAGCTTCCTAAGCCTAGTAGGAGCCAGGCGAGAAGACTGGGCCAAAAATCGAGTGTAAGGCTTGGCAGGACGTTCGACCTTACCTCGGCTGTGAGAACAAGCTTCATAAGCCTAGTAGGAGTCCGGCGAAGGGACTTGGCCCGAATTCGAGTGTAAGGCTCGGCAGGACGTTCGACCTCTCCTCGGCAGGGAGACCAAGCTTCCTAAGCCTACTAGGAGTCCGGCGAGGGGACTTGGCCATAGTTCGAGCGTAAGACTCAGTAGGACGTTCGACCTTACCTCTGAAGCAAGACAAAGACTTCTAAGCCTCGTAGGAGTCAGGCGAGTGGACTTGGCCCGAGTTCGAGTGTAAGGCTCGGCAGGACGTTCGACCTTACCTCGACAGGGAGACCAAGCTTCCTAAGCCTAGTAAAAGTCAGGCACAGGGACTTGGAAAAACCTCGAGTTTAAGTCTCGGCAGGACGTTCGACCTAACCTCGGCAGGGAGACAAAGCTTCCTAAGCCTTTTAGGTGTCGAGCAAAGGGAATTGGCCAGAGTTCGAGCGTAAGGCTCGGCAGGACATTCGACCCTACCTCGGCAGGGAGACCAAGCTTCATAAGCCTAGTAGGAGTCCGGCGAAGGGACTTGGCCCGAATTCGAGTGCAAGGCTCGGCAGGACGTTCGACCTTACCTCGGCAGGGAGACAAAGCTTCCTAAACCTACTAGGAGTCAGGCGAGGGGACTTGGCTCGAGTTCGAGTGTAAGGCTCGGCAGGATGTTCGACCTTACATCGACAGGGAGACCAAGCTTCCTAAGCCTTTTAGGAGTCAAGCAAAGGGAATTGGCCAGAGTTTGAGCGTAAGGCTCGGCAGGACGTTCCACCCTACCTCGGCAGGGAGACAAAGCTTCCTAAGCCTAGTAGGAGCCCGGCGAGAAGACTGGGCCAGAAATCGAGTGTAAGGCTCGGCAGGACGTTCGACTTTACTGCGGCAGGTAGACCAAGCTTCCTAAGCTTAGTAGGAGTTAGTTGAGGGGCCTGGGCCAGAATTCGAGTGTAAGGCCCGGCAGGACGTTCGACCCTACCTCGGCAGGGAGACCAAGGTTCCTAAGACTAGTAGGAGTCAGGCGACAGGACCTGGCCAGAATTCGAGTGTAAGGCCTGGCAGGACGTTCAACTTTACCTTGGCAGGGAGACCAAGCCTCCTAAGCCTAGTAGGAGTCAGGCGAAGGGACTTGGCCGGAATCCTTGTGCAAGGCTCGGTAGGACGTTCGACCTAACCTCAGAAGGGAGACCAAGCTTCCTAAGCCTAATAGTAGTCAGGCGAAGGGACTTGGCCAGAATTCGAGCGTAAGGCCTGGCAGGACGTTCGACCTTACCTCGGCAGGGAGATAAAGCTTCCTAAGCCTCGAAGAAGTCAGCGAGGGGACTTGGCCAGAGTTTGGGCAAAAGGCTCGGCAGGTCGTTCGACCTTACCTCTGAAGGGTGACCAAGCTTCCTAAGTGTAGTAAAAGTCAGGCAAAGGGACTTGGAAAAAATTCGAGTTTAAGGCTCGTCAGGATGTTTGAACTTACCTCGGCAGGGAGACAAAGCTTCCTAAGCCTAGTAGGAGCCAGGCGAGAAGACTGGGCCAAAAATCGAGTGTAAGGCTTGGCAGGACGTTCGACCTTACCTCGGCTGTGAGAACAAGCTTCATAAGCCTAGTAGGAGAGTTAGGCGAGGGGACTTGGCCGAAGTTCGAGTGTAAGGCTCGACAGGACGTTCGACCTCACCTCAGCAGGGAGACCAAGCTTCCTAAGCCTCGTAGGAGTCAGGCGAGTGGACTTGGCCCGAGTGCGAGTTTAAGGCTTGGCAGGACGTTCGACCTTACCTCGACGCGGAGACCAAGCTTCCTAAGCCTCATATAAGTCAGGCGAGGGGACTTGGCCCGAGTTCGAGTGTAAGGCTTGGTAGGACGTTCGACCTTACCTCGGCAGGGAGACAAAGCTTCCTAAGCCTACTAGGAGTCAGGCGAGGGGACTTGGCTCGAGTTCGAGTGTAAGGCTCGGCAGGATGTTCGACCTTACATCGACAGGGAGACCAAGCTTCCTAAGCCTTTTAGGAGTCAAGCAAAGGGAATTGGCCAGAGTTTGAGCGTAAGGCTCGGCAGGACGTTCCACCCTACCTCGGCAGGGAGACAAAGCTTCCTAAGCCTAGTAGGAGCCCGGCGAGAAGACTGGGCCAGAAATCGAGTGTAAGGCTCGGCAGGACGTTCGACTTTACCGCGGCAGGTAGACCAAGCTTCCTAAGCTTAGTAGGAGTTAGTCGAGGGGCCTGGGCCAGAATTCGAGTGTAAGGCTCGGCAGGACGTTCGACCCTACCTCAGCAGGGAGACCAAGGTTCCTAAGACTAGTAGGAGTCAGGCGACAGGACCTGGCCAGAATTCGAGTGTAAGGCCTGGCAGGACGTTCAACTTTACCTCGGCAGGGAGACCAAGCTTCCTAAGCCTAGTAGGAGTCAGGCGAAGGGACCATGCCGGAATCCTTGTGCAAGGCTCGGTAGGACGTTCGACCTAACCTCAGAAGGGAGACCAAGCTTCCTAAACCTAATAGTAGTCAGGCGAAGGGACTTGGCCAGAATTCGAGCGTAAGGCCTGGCAGGACGTTCGACCTTACCTCGGCAGGGAGACAAAGCTTCCTAAGCCTCGAAGAAGTCAGCGAGGGGACTTGGCCAGAGTTTGGGCAAAAGGCTCGGCAGGACGTTCGACCTTACCTCTGAAGGGTGACCAAGCTTCCTAAGCGTAGTAAAAGTCAGGCAAAGGGACTTGGAAAAAATTGGAGTTTAAGGCTCGTCAGGATGTTCGAACTTACCTCGGCAGGGAGACAAAGCTTCCTAAGCCTAGTAGGAGCCAGGCGAGAAGACTGGGCCAAAAATCGAGTGTAAGGCTTGGCAGGACGTTCGACCTTACCTCGGCTGTGAGAACAAGCTTCATAAGCCTAGTAGGAGTCCGGCGAAGGGACTTGGCCCGAATTCGAGTGTAAGGCTCGGCAGGACGTTCGACCTCTCCTCGGCAGGGAGACCAAGCTTCCTAAGCCTACTAGGAGTCCGGCGAGGGGACTTGGCCATAGTTCGAGCGTAAGACTCAGTAGGACGTTCGACCTTACCTCTGAAGCAAGACAAAGACTTCTAAGCCTCGTAGGAGTCAGGCGAGTGGACTTGGCCCGAGTTCGAGTGTAAGGCTCGGCAGGACGTTCGACCTTACCTCGACAGGGAGACCAAGCTTCCTAAGCCTAGTAAAAGTCAGGCACAGGGACTTGGAAAAACCTCGAGTTTAAGTCTCGGCAGGACGTTCGACCTAACCTCGGCAGGGAGACAAAGCTTCCTAAGCCTTTTAGGTGTCGAGCAAAGGGAATTGGCCAGAGTTCGAGCGTAAGGCTCGGCAGGACATTCGACCCTACCTCGGCAGGGAGACCAAGCTTCATAAGCCTAGTAGGAGTCCGGCGAAGGGACTTGGCCCGAATTCGAGTGCAAGGCTCGGCAGGACGTTCGACCTTACCTCGGCAGGGAGACAAAGCTTCCTAAACCTACTAGGAGTCAGGCGAGGGGACTTGGCTCGAGTTCGAGTGTAAGGCTCGGCAGGATGTTCGACCTTACATCGACAGGGAGACCAAGCTTCCTAAGCCTTTTAGGAGTCAAGCAAAGGGAATTGGCCAGAGTTTGAGCGTAAGGCTCGGCAGGACGTTCCACCCTACCTCGGCAGGGAGACAAAGCTTCCTAAGCCTAGTAGGAGCCCGGCGAGAAGACTGGGCCAGAAATCGAGTGTAAGGCTCGGCAGGACGTTCGACTTTACTGCGGCAGGTAGACCAAGCTTCCTAAGCTTAGTAGGAGTTAGTTGAGGGGCCTGGGCCAGAATTCGAGTGTAAGGCCCGGCAGGACGTTCGACCCTACCTCGGCAGGGAGACCAAGGTTCCTAAGACTAGTAGGAGTCAGGCGACAGGACCTGGCCAGAATTCGAGTGTAAGGCCTGGCAGGACGTTCAACTTTACCTTGGCAGGGAGACCAAGCCTCCTAAGCCTAGTAGGAGTCAGGCGAAGGGACTTGGCCGGAATCCTTGTGCAAGGCTCGGTAGGACGTTCGACCTAACCTCAGAAGGGAGACCAAGCTTCCTAAGCCTAATAGTAGTCAGGCGAAGGGACTTGGCCAGAATTCGAGCGTAAGGCCTGGCAGGACGTTCGACCTTACCTCGGCAGGGAGATAAAGCTTCCTAAGCCTCGAAGAAGTCAGCGAGGGGACTTGGCCAGAGTTTGGGCAAAAGGCTCGGCAGGTCGTTCGACCTTACCTCTGAAGGGTGACCAAGCTTCCTAAGTGTAGTAAAAGTCAGGCAAAGGGACTTGGAAAAAATTCGAGTTTAAGGCTCGTCAGGATGTTTGAACTTACCTCGGCAGGGAGACAAAGCTTCCTAAGCCTAGTAGGAGCCAGGCGAGAAGACTGGGCCAAAAATCGAGTGTAAGGCTTGGCAGGACGTTCGACCTTACCTCGGCTGTGAGAACAAGCTTCATAAGCCTAGTAGGAGAGTTAGGCGAGGGGACTTGGCCGAAGTTCGAGTGTAAGGCTCGACAGGACGTTCGACCTCACCTCAGCAGGGAGACCAAGCTTCCTAAGCCTCGTAGGAGTCAGGCGAGTGGACTTGGCCCGAGTGCGAGTTTAAGGCTTGGCAGGACGTTCGACCTTACCTCGACGCGGAGACCAAGCTTCCTAAGCCTCATATAAGTCAGGCGAGGGGACTTGGCCCGAGTTCGAGTGTAAGGCTTGGTAGGACGTTCGACCTTACCTCGGCAGGGAGACAAAGCTTCCTAAGCCTACTAGGAGTCAGGCGAGGGGACTTGGCTCGAGTTCGAGTGTAAGGCTCGGCAGGATGTTCGACCTTACATCGACAGGGAGACCAAGCTTCCTAAGCCTTTTAGGAGTCAAGCAAAGGGAATTGGCCAGAGTTTGAGCGTAAGGCTCGGCAGGACGTTCCACCCTACCTCGGCAGGGAGACAAAGCTTCCTAAGCCTAGTAGGAGCCCGGCGAGAAGACTGGGCCAGAAATCGAGTGTAAGGCTCGGCAGGACGTTCGACTTTACCGCGGCAGGTAGACCAAGCTTCCTAAGCTTAGTAGGAGTTAGTCGAGGGGCCTGGGCCAGAATTCGAGTGTAAGGCTCGGCAGGACGTTCGACCCTACCTCAGCAGGGAGACCAAGGTTCCTAAGACTAGTAGGAGTCAGGCGACAGGACCTGGCCAGAATTCGAGTGTAAGGCCTGGCAGGACGTTCAACTTTACCTCGGCAGGGAGACCAAGCTTCCTAAGCCTAGTAGGAGTCAGGCGAAGGGACCATGCCGGAATCCTTGTGCAAGGCTCGGTAGGACGTTCGACCTAACCTCAGAAGGGAGACCAAGCTTCCTAAACCTAATAGTAGTCAGGCGAAGGGACTTGGCCAGAATTCGAGCGTAAGGCCTGGCAGGACGTTCGACCTTACCTCGGCAGGGAGACAAAGCTTCCTAAGCCTCGAAGAAGTCAGCGAGGGGACTTGGCCAGAGTTTGGGCAAAAGGCTCGGCAGGACGTTCGACCTTACCTCTGAAGGGTGACCACGCTTCCTAAGCGTAGTAAAAGTCAGGCAAAGGGACTTGGAAAAAATTGGAGTTTAAGGCTCGTCAGGATGTTCGAACTTACCTCGGCAGGGAGACAAAGCTTCCTAAGCCTAGTAGGAGCCAGGCGAGAAGACTGGGCCAAAAATCGAGTGTAAGGCTTGGCAGGACGTTCGACCTTACCTCGGCTGTGAGAACAAGCTTCATAAGCCTAGTAGGAGTCCGGCGAAGGGACTTGGCCCGAATTCGAGTGTAAGGCTCGGCAGGACGTTCGACCTCTCCTCGGCAGGGAGACCAAGCTTCCTAAGCCTACTAGGAGTCCGGCGAGGGGACTTGGCCATAGTTCGAGCGTAAGACTCAGTAGGACGTTCGACCTTACCTCTGAAGCAAGACAAAGACTTCTAAGCCTCGTAGGAGTCAGGCGAGTGGACTTGGCCCGAGTTCGAGTGTAAGGCTCGGCAGGACGTTCGACCTTACCTCGACAGGGAGACCAAGCTTCCTATGCCTAGTAAAAGTCAGGCACAGGGACTTGGAAAAACCTCGAGTTTAAGTCTCGGCAGGACGTTCGACCTAACCTCGGCAGGGAGACAAAGCTTCCTAAGCCTTTTAGGTGTCGAGCAAAGGGAATTGGCCAGAGTTCGAGCGTAAGGCTCGGCAGGACATTCGACCCTACCTCGGCAGGGAGACCAAGCTTCATAAGCCTAGTAGGAGTCCGGCGAAGGGACTTGGCCCGAATTCGAGCGCAAGGCTCGGCAGGACGTTCGACTTCTCCTCGGCAGGGAGACAAAGCTTCCTAAGCCTACTAGGAGTCAGGCGAGGGGACTTGGCCATAGTTCGAGCGTAAGACTCGGTAGGACGTTCGACCTTACCTCTGAAGCAAGACAAAGCTTCCTAAGCCTCGTAGGAGTCAGGCGAGTGGACTTGGCCCGAGTTCGAGTGTAAGGCTCGGCAGGACGTTCGACATTACTTCGGCAGGGAGACCAAGCTTCCTAAGCCTAGTAGTGGTCAGGCGAAGGGATTTGGCCAGAATTCAAGCGTAAGGCCTGGCCGGACGTTCGACCTTACCTCGGCAGGGAGACAGAGCTTCCTAAGCCTCGTAGAAGTCAGGCGAAGGGACTTGGCCAGAGTTTGAGCAAAAGGCTCGGCAGGACGTTCGACTTTACCTTGGCAGGGAGACCAAGCTTCCTAAGCCTTTTAGGTATCAAGCGAGAGGGCTTGGCCAGAGTCCGAGCGTAAGGCTCGGCAGGACGTTCGACCCTACCTCGGCAGGGAGACAAAGCTTCCTAAGCCTCATAGGAGTCAGGCGAGGGGACTTGGCCCGAGTTCGAGTGTAAGGCTCGGTAGGACGTTCGACCTTACCTCGTCAAGGAGATGTAGCGTCCTAAGCCTAGTAGGAGTCAGGCGACAGGACTTGGCCAGAATTTGAGTGTGAGGCTCGGCAGGACGTTTGTCCTTTCCTCAGCAGTGAGAACAAGCTTCCTAGGCCTAGTAGTAGTCAGGTGATGAGACTTGGCCAGAATTCGAGTGTAAGGCTCGGCAGGACGTTCGACCCTACCTCGGCAGTGAGAACAAGCTTCCTAACCTTAGTAGGTGTCAGGTGAAGGGACTTGGCCAGAGTTCGAGTGTAAGGCTCGGCAGGACGTTCGACCTCTCCTCGGCAGTGAGACCAAGCTTCCTAAGCCTAGTAGGAGAGTTAGGCGAGGGGACTTGGCCGGAGTTCGAGTGTAAGGCTCGGCAGGACATTCGACCTCACCTCAGCAGGGAGACAAAGCTTCCTAATCTTACTAGGAGTCAGGCGAGGGGACTTGGCTCGAGTTCGAGTGTAAGGCTCGGCAGGACGTTCGACCCTACCTCGGCAGGGAGACCAAGCTTCCTAAGCCTAGTAGGAGCCCGGCGTTAAGACAGGGCCAGAAATCGAGTGTAAGGCTCGGCAGGACGTTCGACTTTACTGCGGCAGGTAGACCAAGCTTCATAAGCTTAGTAGGAGTTAGTCGAGGGGCCTGGGCCAGAATTCGAGTGTAAGGCTCGGCAGGACGTTCGACGCTACCTCGGCAGGTAGACCAAGGTTCCTAAGACTAGTAGGAGTCAGGCGACAGGACCTGGCCAGAAATCGAGTGTAAGGCCTGGCAGGACGTTCAACTTTACCTCGGCAGGGAGACCAAACTTCCTAAGCCTAGTAAGAGTCAGGCGAAAGGACTTGGCCGGAATCCTTGTGCAAGGCTCGTTAGGACGTTCGACCTAACCTCAGAAGGGAGACCAAGCTTCCTAAGCCTAATAGTAGTCAGGCGAAGGGACTTGGCCAGAATTCGAGCGTAAGGCCTGGCAGGACGTTCGACCTTACCTCGGCAGAGAGACAAAGCTTCCTAAGCCTAGTGAAAGTCAGGCACAGGGACTTGGAAAAAGCTCAAGTTTAAGTCTCAGCAGGACGTTCGACCTAACCTCGGCAGGGAGACCAAGCTTACTAAGCCTCATAGGAGTCAGGCGAGGGGAATTGGCCAGAGTTCGAGCGTAAGGCTCGGCAGGACATTCGACCCTACCTCGGCAGGGAGACAAAGCTTCCTAAGCCTAGTAGGAGCCAGGCGAGAAGACTGGGCCAGAAATCGAGTGTAAGGCTCGGCAGGACGTTCGACCTTACCTCGGCTGTGAGAACAAGCTTCATAAGCCTAGTAGGAGTCCGGCGAAGGGACTTGGCCCGAATTCGAGTGTAAGGCTCGGCAGGACGTTCGACCTCTCCTCGGCAGGGAGACAAAGCTTCCTAAGCCTCGTAGAAGTCAGCGAGGGGACTTGGCCAGAGTTTGAGCAAAAGGCTCGGCAGGACATTTGACCTTACCTCTGAAGGGTGACCAAGCTTCCTAAGCCTAGTAAAAGTCACGCGATAGGACTTGGAAAAAATTCGAGTTTAAGGCTCGGCAGGATGTTCGAACTTACCTCGGCAGGGAGACAAAGCTTCCTAAGCCTAGTATGAGCCAGGCGAGAAGACTGGGCCAGAAATCGAGTGTAAGGCTTGGCAGGACGTTCGACTATACCTCGGCTGTGAGAACAAGCTTCATAAGCCTAGTAGGAGTCCGGTGAAGGGACTTGGCCCGAATTCGAGTGTAAGGCTCGGCAGGACGTTCGACCTCTTCTCGGCAGGGAGACCAAGCTTCCTAAGCCTACTAGGAGTCAGGCGAGGGGACTTGGCCATAGTTCGAGCGTAAGACTAGGTCGGACGTTCGACCTTACCTCTGAAGCAAGACAAAGCTTTCTAAGCCTCGTAGGAGTCAGGCGAGTGGACTTGGCCCGAGTTCGAGTGTAAGGCTCGGCAGGACATTTGACGTTACCTCGGCAGGGAGACCAAGCTTCCTAAGTGTAGTAGGAATCAGGCGAAGGGACATGGCAGGAGTTCGAGTGTATGACTCCTCTGCACGTTTGACTAAACCTCGGCAGGGAGACCAAGCTTCCTAAGCCTCGTAGAAGTAAGGCGAGGGGATTTGGCCAGAGTTTTAACAAAAGGCTCGGCAGGACGTTCGACCTTACCTCGGCAGAGTGACCAAATCTCCTAAGCGTTGTAAAAGTCAGGCGAAGGGACTTGGAGAAAATTGGAGTTTAAGGTTCGGCAGGATGTTCGAACTTACCTCGGCAGGGAGACCAAGGTTCCTAAGCCTAGTAGTAGTCAGGCGAAGGGACTTGGCCAGAATTCGAGCGTAAGGCGTGGCAGGACGTTCGACCTTACCTCGACAGGGAGACCAAGCTTCCTAAGCCTCATAGGAGTCAGGCGAGGGGACTTGGCCCGAGTTCGAGTGTAAGGCTCGGTAGGACGTTCGACCTTACCTCGTCAAGGAGATGTAGCTTCCTAAGCCTAGTAGGAGTCAGGCGACAGGACATGGCCAGAATTCGAGTGTAAGGCCTGGCAGGACGTTCGTCCTTTCCTCGGCAGTGAGAACAAGCTTCCTAGGCCTAGTAGTAGTCAGGTGATGAGACTTGGCCAGAGTTCAAGTGTAAGGCTCGGCAGGACGTTCGACCTCTCCTCGGCAGAGAGACCAAGCTTCCTAAGCCTAGTAGGAGAGTTAGGCGAGGGGACTTAGCCGAAGTTCGAGTGTAAGGCTCGACAGGACGTTCGACCTCACCTCAGCAGGGAGACCAAGCTTCCTAAGCCTCGTAGGAGTCAGGCGAGTGGACTTGGCCCGAGTGCGAGTTTAAGGCTTGGCAGGACGTTCGACCTTACCTCGACACGGAGACCAAGCTTCCTAAGCCTCATAGGAGTCAGGCGAGGGGACTTGGCCCGAGTTCGAGTGTAAGGCTTGGTAGGACGTTCGACCTTACCTCGGCAGGGAGACAAAGCTTCCTAAACCTACTAGGAGTCAGGCGAGGGGACTTGGCTCGAGTTCGAGTGTAAGGCTCGGCAGGACGTTCGACCTTACCTCGACAGGGAGACCAAGCTTCCTAAGCCTAGTAAAAGTCAGGCACAGGGACTTGGAAAAAGCTCGAGTTTAAGTCTCGGCAGGACGTTCGACCTAACCTCGGCAGGGAGACAAAGCTTCCTAAGCCTTTTAGGAGTCAAGCAAAGGGAATTGGCCAGAGTTCGAGCGTAAGGCTTGGCAGGACATTTGACCCTACCTCGGCAGGGAGACAAAGCTTCCTAAGCCTAGTAGGAGCCAGGCGAGAAGACTGGGCCAGAATTCGAGTGTAAGGCTCGGCAGGACGTTCGACCTAACCTCAGAAGGGAGACCAAGCTTCCTAAGCCTAATAGTAGTCAGGCGAAGGGACTTGGCCAGAATTCGAGTGTAAGGCCTGGCAGGACGTTCGACCTTACCTCGGCAGGGAGACCAAGCTTCCTAAGCCTCGTAGAAGTCAGCGAGGGGACTTGGCCAGAGTTTGAGCAAAAGGCTCGGCAGGACATTTGACCTTACCTCTGAAGGGTGACCAAGCTTCCTAAGCGTAGTAAAAGACAGGCGAAGGGACTTGGAAAAAATTCGAGTTTAAGGCTCGGCAGGATGTTCGAACTTACCTCGGCAGGGAGACAAAGCTTCCTAAGCCTAGTAGGAGCCAGGCGAGAAGACTGGGCCAGAAATCGAGTGTAAGGCTTGGCAGGACGTTCGACCTTACCTCGGCTGTGAGAACAAGCTTCATAAGCCTAGTAGGAGTCCGGCGAAGGGACTTGGCCCGAATTCGAGTGTAAGGCTCGGCAGGACGTTCGACCTCTCCTCGGCAGGGAGACCAAGCTTCCTAAGCCTACTAGGAGTCAGGCGAGGGGACTTGGCCATAGTTCGAGCGTAAGACTCGGTAGGACTTTCGACCTTACCTCGGAAGCAAGACAAAGCTTCCTAAGTCTCGTAGGAGTCAGGCGAGTGGACTTGGCCCGAGTTCGAGTGTAAGGCTCGGCAGGACGTTCGACCTTACCTCGACAGGGAGACCAAGCTTCCTAAGCCTAGTAAAAGTCAGGCACAGGGACTTGGAAAAAGCTCGAGTTTAAGTCTCAGCAGGACGTTCGACCTAACCTCGGCAGGGAGACCAAGCTTCCTAAGCCTCATAGGAGTCAGGCGAGGGGAATTGGCCAGAATTCGAGCGTAAGGCTCGGCAGGACATTCGACCCTACCTCGGCAGGGAGACAAAGCTTCCTAAGCCTAGTAGGAGCCAGGTGAGAAGACTGGGCCAGAAATCGAGTGTAAGGCTCGGCAGGACGTTCGACTTTACCACGGCAGGTAGACCAAGCTTCCTAAGGTTAGTAGGAGAGTCAGGCGATAGGACTTGGCCAGAATTCGAGTGTAAGGCTCGGCAGGACGTTCGACTCTACCTCGGCAGGGAGACCAAGGTTCCTAAGCCTAGTAGGACTCAGGCGAAGGGACTTGGCCAGAGTTCGAGGGTGAGGCTCGTCATGACGTTCGTCTTTACTTTGGCAGGTAGACCAAGCTTCCTAAGCCTAGTCGGAGTCAAGCAAAGGTACTGGGACGGACGTCAAATGTAAGGCTCGGCAGGACGTTCGACCTTACCTCCGCTGGGAACCAAGCTTCCTAATCCTAGTAGGAGTCAGGTGAAGGTACTTGGCAAGAGTTCGAGTGTAAGGCTCGGCAGGGAGACCAAGCTTCCTAAGTGTAGTAGGAATCAGGCGAAGGGACATGGCAGGAGTTCGAGTGTATGACTCCTCTGCACGTTTGACTAAACCTCGGCAGGGAGACCAAGCTTCCTAAGCCTCGTAGAAGTAAGGCGAGGGGATTTGGCCAGAGTTTTAACAAAAGGCTCGGCAGGACGTTCGACCTTACCTCGGCAGAGTGACCAAATCTCCTAAGCGTTGTAAAAGTCAGGCGAAGGGACTTGGAGAAAATTGGAGTTTAAGGTTCGGCAGGATGTTCGAACTTACCTCGGCAGGGAGACCAAGCTTCCTAAGCCTTTTAGGAGTAAAGTAAAGGGAATTGGCCAGAGGTCGAACGTAAGGCTCGGCAGGACATTCAACCTTACCTCGGCAGGGAGACCAAGGTTCCTAAGCCTAGTAGTAGTCAGGCGAAGGGACTTGGCCAGAATTCGAGCGTAAGGCGTGGCAGGACGTTCGACCTTACCTCGACAGGGAGACCAAGCTTCCTAAGCCTCATAGGAGTCAGGCGAGGGGACTTGGCCCGAGTTCGAGTGTAAGGCTCGGTAGGACGTTCGACCTTACCTCGTCAAGGAGATGTAGCTTCCTAAGCCTAGTAGGAGTCAGGCGACAGGACATGGCCAGAATTCGAGTGTAAGGCCTGGCAGGACGTTCGTCCTTTCCTCGGCAGTGAGAACAAGCTTCCTAGGCCTAGTAGTAGTCAGGTGATGAGACTTGGCCAGAGTTCAAGTGTAAGGCTCGGCAGGACGTTCGACCTCTCCTCGGCAGAGAGACCAAGCTTCCTAAGCCTAGTAGGAGAGTTAGGCGAGGGGACTTGGCCGAAGTTCGAGTGTAAGGCTCGACAGGACGTTCGACCTCACCTCAGCAGGGAGACCAAGCTTCCTAAGCCTCGTAGGAGTCAGGCGAGTGGACTTGGCCCGAGTGCGAGTTTAAGGCTTGGCAGGACGTTCGACCTTACCTCGACACGGAGACCAAGCTTCCTAAGCCTCATAGGAGTCAGGCGAGGGGACTTGGCCCGAGTTCGAGTGTAAGGCTCGGCAGGACGTTCGACCTCTCCTCGGCAGGGAGACCAAGCTTCCTAAGCCTACTAGGAGTCAGGCGAGGGGACTTGGCCATAGTTCGAGCGTAAGACTAGGTAGGACGTTCGACCTTACCTCTGAAGCAAGACAAAGCTTTCTAAGCCTCGTAGGAGTCAGGCGAGTGGACTTGGCCCGAGTTCGAGTGTAAGGCTCGGCAGGACATTTGACGTTACCTCGGCAGGGAGACCAAGCTTCCTAAGTGTAGTAGGAATCAGGCGAAGGGACATGGCAGGAGTTCGAGTGTATGACTCCTCTGCACGTTTGACTAAACCTTGGCAGGGAGACCAAGCTTTCTAAGCCTCGTAGAAGTAAGGCGAGGGGATTTGGCCAGAGTTAGAGCAAAAGGCTCGGCAGGACGTTCGACCTTACCTCGGCAGAGTGACCAGGTCTCCTAAGCGTTGTAAAAGTCAGGCGAAGGGACTTGGAGAAAATTGGAGTTAAAGGTTCTGCAGGATGTTCGAACTTACCTCGGCAGGGAGACCAAGCTTCCTAAGCCTCGTAGGAGTCAGGCGAGGGGACTTGGGCCGAGTTCGAGTGTAAGGCTCGGCAGGACGTTCGACCTTACCTCGACAGGGAGACCAAGCTTCCTAAGCCTAGTAAAAGTCAGGCACAGGGACTTGGAAAAAGCTCGAGTTTAAGTCTCAGCAGGACGTTCGACCTCTCCTCGGCAGGGAGACCAAGCTTCCTAAGCCTACTAGGAGTCAGGCGAGGGGACTTGGCCATAGTTCGAGCGTAAGGCTCAGCAGGACGTTCGACCTTACCTCGGCAGGGAGACCAAGCTTCCTAAGCCTTTTAGGAGTAAAGTAAAGGGAATTGGCCAGAGGTCGAACGTAAGGCGTGGCAGGACGTTCGACCTTACCTCGACAGGGAGACCAAGCTTCCTAAGCCTCATAGGAGTCAGGCGAGGGGACTTGGCCCGAGTTCGAGTGTAAGGCTCGGTAGGACGTTCGACCTTACCTCGTCAAGGAGATGTAGCTTCCTAAGCCTAGTAGGAGTCAGGCGACAGGACATGGCCAGAATTCGAGTGTAAGGCCTGGCAGGACGTTCGAACTTTCCTCGGCAGTGAGAACAAGCTTCCTAGGCCTAGTAGTAGTCAGGTGATCAGACTTGGCCAGAGTTCGAGTGTAAGGCTCGGCAGGACGTTCGACCTCTCCTCGGCAGAGAGACCAAGCTTCCTAAGACTAGTAGGAGAGTTAGGCGAGGGGACTTGGCCGAAGTTCGAGTGTAAGGCTCGACAGGACGTTCGACCTCACCTCAGCAGGGAGACCAAGCTTCCTAAGCCTCGTAGGAGTCAGGCGAGTGGACTTGGCCCGAGTGCGAGTTTAAGGCTTGGCAGGACGTTCGACCTTACCTCGACGCGGAGACCAAGCTTCCTAAGCCTCATAGGAGTCAGGCGAGGGGACTTGGCCCGAGTTCGAGTGTAAGGCTTGGTAGGACGTTCGACCTTACCTCGGCAGGGAGACAAAGCTTCCTAAGCCTACTAGGAGTCAGGCGAGGGGACTTGGCTCGAGTTCGAGTGTAAGGCTCGGCAGGATGTTCGACCTTACATCGACAGGGAGACCAAGCTTCCTAAGCCTTTTAGGAGTCAAGCAAAGGGAATTGGCCAGAGTTTGAGCGTAAGGCTCGGCAGGACGTTCCACCCTACCTCGGCAGGGAGACAAAGCTTCCTAAGCCTAGTAGGAGCCCGGCGAGAAGACTGGGCCAGAAATCGAGTGTAAGGCTCGGCAGGACGTTCGACTTTACCGCGGCAGGTAGACCAAGCTTCCTAAGCTTAGTAGGAGTTAGTCGAGGGGCCTGGGCCAGAATTCGAGTGTAAGGCTCGGCAGGACGTTCGACCCTACCTCAGCAGGGAGACCAAGGTTCCTAAGACTAGTAGGAGTCAGGCGACAGGACCTGGCCAGAATTCGAGTGTAAGGCCTGGCAGGACGTTCAACTTTACCTCGGCAGGGAGACCAAGCTTCCTAAGCCTAGTAGGAGTCAGGCGAAGGGACCATGCCGGAATCCTTGTGCAAGGCTCGGTAGGACGTTCGACCTAACCTCAGAAGGGAGACCAAGCTTCCTAAACCTAATAGTAGTCAGGCGAAGGGACTTGGCCAGAATTCGAGCGTAAGGCCTGGCAGGACGTTCGACCTTACCTCGGCAGGGAGACAAAGCTTCCTAAGCCTCGAAGAAGTCAGCGAGGGGACTTGGCCAGAGTTTGGGCAAAAGGCTCGGCAGGACGTTCGACCTTACCTCTGAAGGGTGACCAAGCTTCCTAAGCGTAGTAAAAGTCAGGCAAAGGGACTTGGAAAAAATTGGAGTTTAAGGCTCGTCAGGATGTTCGAACTTACCTCGGCAGGGAGACAAAGCTTCCTAAGCCTAGTAGGAGCCAGGCGAGAAGACTGGGCCAAAAATCGAGTGTAAGGCTTGGCAGGACGTTCGACCTTACCTCGGCTGTGAGAACAAGCTTCATAAGCCTAGTAGGAGTCCGGCGAAGGGACTTGGCCCGAATTCGAGTGTAAGGCTCGGCAGGACGTTCGACCTCTCCTCGGCAGGGAGACCAAGCTTCCTAAGCCTACTAGGAGTCCGGCGAGGGGACTTGGCCATAGTTCGAGCGTAAGACTCAGTAGGACGTTCGACCTTACCTCTGAAGCAAGACAAAGACTTCTAAGCCTCGTAGGAGTCAGGCGAGTGGACTTGGCCCGAGTTCGAGTGTAAGGCTCGGCAGGACGTTCGACCTTACCTCGACAGGGAGACCAAGCTTCCTAAGCCTAGTAAAAGTCAGGCACAGGGACTTGGAAAAACCTCGAGTTTAAGTCTCGGCAGGACGTTCGACCTAACCTCGGCAGGGAGACAAAGCTTCCTAAGCCTTTTAGGTGTCGAGCAAAGGGAATTGGCCAGAGTTCGAGCGTAAGGCTCGGCAGGACATTCGACCCTACCTCGGCAGGGAGACCAAGCTTCATAAGCCTAGTAGGAGTCCGGCGAAGGGACTTGGCCCGAATTCGAGTGCAAGGCTCGGCAGGACGTTCGACCTTACCTCGGCAGGGAGACAAAGCTTCCTAAACCTACTAGGAGTCAGGCGAGGGGACTTGGCTCGAGTTCGAGTGTAAGGCTCGGCAGGATGTTCGACCTTACATCGACAGGGAGACCAAGCTTCCTAAGCCTTTTAGGAGTCAAGCAAAGGGAATTGGCCAGAGTTTGAGCGTAAGGCTCGGCAGGACGTTCCACCCTACCTCGGCAGGGAGACAAAGCTTCCTAAGCCTAGTAGGAGCCCGGCGAGAAGACTGGGCCAGAAATCGAGTGTAAGGCTCGGCAGGACGTTCGACTTTACTGCGGCAGGTAGACCAAGCTTCCTAAGCTTAGTAGGAGTTAGTTGAGGGGCCTGGGCCAGAATTCGAGTGTAAGGCTCGGCAGGACGTTCGACCCTACCTCGGCAGGGAGACCAAGGTTCCTAAGACTAGTAGGAGTCAGGCGACAGGACCTGGCCAGAATTCGAGTGTAAGGCCTGGCAGGACGTTCAACTTTACCTCGGCAGGGAGACCAAGCCTCCTAAGCCTAGTAGGAGTCAGGCGAAGGGACTTGGCCGGAATCCTTGTGCAAGGCTCGGTAGGACGTTCGACCTAACCTCAGAAGGGAGACCAAGCTTCCTAAGCCTAATAGTAGTCAGGCGAAGGGACTTGGCCAGAATTCGAGCGTAAGGCCTGGCAGGACGTTCGACCTTACCTCGGCAGGGAGATAAAGCTTCCTAAGCCTCGAAGAAGTCAGCGAGGGGACTTGGCCAGAGTTTGGGCAAAAGGCTCGGCAGGTCGTTCGACCTTACCTCTGAAGGGTGACCAAGCTTCCTAAGTGTAGTAAAAGTCAGGCAAAGGGACTTGGAAAAAATTCGAGTTTAAGGCTCGTCAGGATGTTTGAACTTACCTCGGCAGGGAGACAAAGCTTCCTAAGCCTAGTAGGAGCCAGGCGAGAAGACTGGGCCAAAAATCGAGTGTAAGGCTTGGCAGGACGTTCGACCTTACCTCGGCTGTGAGAACAAGCTTCATAAGCCTAGTAGGAGAGTTAGGCGAGGGGACTTGGCCGAAGTTCGAGTGTAAGGCTCGACAGGACGTTCGACCTCACCTCAGCAGGGAGACCAAGCTTCCTAAGCCTCGTAGGAGTCAGGCGAGTGGACTTGGCCCGAGTGCGAGTTTAAGGCTTGGCAGGACGTTCGACCTTACCTCGACGCGGAGACCAAGCTTCCTAAGCCTCATATAAGTCAGGCGAGGGGACTTGGCCCGAGTTCGAGTGTAAGGCTTGGTAGGACGTTCGACCTTACCTCGGCAGGGAGACCAAGCTTCCTAAGCCTACTAGGAGTCAGGCGAGGGGACTTGGATCGAGTTCGAGTGTAAGGCTCGGCAGGATGTTCGACCTTACATCGACAGGGAGACCAAGCTTCCTAAGCCTTTTAGGAGTCAAGCAAAGGGAATTGGCCAGAGTTTGAGCGTAAGGCTCGGCAGGACGTTCCACCCTACCTCGGCAGGGAGACAAAGCTTCCTAAGCCTAGTAGGAGCCCGGCGAGAAGACTGGGCCAGAAATCGAGTGTAAGGCTCGGCAGGACGTTCGACTTTACCGCGGCAGGTAGACCAAGCTTCCTAAGCTTAGTAGGAGTTAGTCGAGGGGCCTGGGCCAGAATTCGAGTGTAAGGCTCGGCAGGACGTTCGACCCTACCTCAGCAGGGAGACCAAGGTTCCTAAGACTAGTAGGAGTCAGGCGACAGGACCTGGCCAGAATTCGAGTGTAAGGCCTTGCAGGACGTTCAACTTTACCTCGGCAGGGAGACCAAGCTTCCTAAGCCTAGTAGGAGTCAGGCGAAGGGACCATGCCGGAATCCTTGTGCAAGGCTCGGTAGGACGTTCGACCTAACCTCAGAAGGGAGACCAAGCTTCCAAAACCTAATAGTAGTCAGGCGAAGGGACTTGGCCAGAATTCGAGCGTAAGGCCTGGCAGGACGTTCGACCTTACCTCGGCAGGGAGACAAAGCTTCCTAAGCCTACTAGGAGTCAGGCGAGGGGACTTGGCCATAGTTCGAGCGTAAGACTAGGTAGGACGTTCGACCTTACCTCTGAAGCAAGACAAAGCTTTCTAAGCCTCGTAGGAGTCAGGCGAGTGGACTTGGCCCGAGTTCGAGTGTAAGGCTCGGCAGGACATTTGACGTTACCTCGGCAGGGAGACCAAGCTTCCTAAGTGTAGTAGGAATCAGGCGAAGGGACATGGCAGGAGTTCGAGTGTATGACTCCTCTGCACGTTTGACTAAACCTTGGCAGGGAGACCAAGCTTTCTAAGCCTCGTAGAAGTAAGGCGAGGGGATTTGGCCAGAGTTAGAGCAAAAGGCTCGGCAGGACGTTCGACCTTACCTCGGCAGAGTGACCAGGTCTCCTAAGCGTTGTAAAAGTCAGGCGAAGGGACTTGGAGAAAATTGGAGTTTAAGGTTCGGCAGGATGTTCGAACTTACCTCGGCAGGGAGACCAAGCTTCCTAAGCCTCGTAGGAGTCAGGCGAGGGGACTTGGGCCGAGTTCGAGTGTAAGGCTCGGCAGGACGTTCGACCTTACCTCGACAGGGAGACCAAGCTTCCTAAGCCTAGTAAAAGTCAGGCACAGGGACTTGGAAAAAGCTCGAGTTTAAGTCTCAGCAGGACGTTCGACCTCTCCTCGGCAGGGAGACCAAGCTTCCTAAGCCTACTAGGAGTCAGGCGAGGGGACTTGGCCATAGTTCGAGCGTAAGGCTCAGCAGGACGTTCGACCTTACCTCGACAGGGAGACCAAGCTTCCTAAGCCTAGTAAAAGTCAGGCACAGGGACTTGGAAAAAGCTCGAATTTAAGTCTCAGCAGGACGTTCGACCTAACCTCGGCTGGGAGACAAAGCTTCCTAAGCCTCATAGGAGTCAGGCGAGGGGAATTGGCCAGAATTCGAGCGTAAGGCTCGGCAGGACATTTGACGTTACCTCGGCAGGGAGACCAAGCTTCCTAAGTGTAGTAGGAATCAGGCGAAGGGACATGGCAGGAGTTCGAGTGTATGACTCCTCTGCACGTTTGACTAAACCTCGGCAGGGAGACCAAGCTTCCTAAGCCTCGTAGAAGTTAGGCGAGGGGATTTGGCCAGAGTTTGAGCAAAAGGCTCAGCAGGACGTTCGACCTTACCTCGGCAGGTAGACCAAGTCTCCTAAGCGTTGTAAAAGTCAGGCGAAGGGACTTGGAGAAAATTGGAGTTTAAGGTTCGGTAGGATGTTCGAACTTACCTCGGCAGGGAGACCAAGCTTCCTAAGCCTTTTAGGAGTAAAGTAAAGGGAATTGGCCAGAGGTCGAACGTAAGGCGTGGCAGGACGTTCGACCTTACCTCGACAGGGAGACCAAGCTTCCTAAGCCTCATAGGAGTCAGGCGAGGGGACTTGGCCCGAGTTCGAGTGTAAGGCTCGGTAGGACGTTCGACCTTACCTCGTCAAGGAGATGTAGCTTCCTAAGCCTAGTAGGAGTCAGGCGACAGGACATGGCCAGAATTCGAGTGTAAGGCCTGGCAGGACGTTCGAACTTTCCTCGGCAGTGAGAACAAGCTTCCTAGGCCTAGTAGTAGTCAGGTGATCAGACTTGGCCAGAGTTCGAGTGTAAGGCTCGGCAGGACGTTCGACCTCTCCTCGGCAGAGAGACCAAGCTTCCTAAGACTAGTAGGAGAGTTAGGCGAGGGGACTTGGCCGAAGTTCGAGTGTAAGGCTCGACAGGACGTTCGACCTCACCTCAGCAGGGAGACCAAGCTTCCTAAGCCTCGTAGGAGTCAGGCGAGTGGACTTGGCCCGAGTGCGAGTTTAAGGCTTGGCAGGACGTTCGACCTTACCTCGACGCGGAGACCAAGCTTCCTAAGCCTCATAGGAGTCAGGCGAGGGGACTTGGCCCGAGTTCGAGTGTAAGGCTTGGTAGGACGTTCGACCTTACCTCGACAGGGAGACCAAGCTTCCTAAGCCTAGTAAAAGTCAGGCACAGGGACTTGGTAAAACCTCGAGTTTAAGTCTCGGCAGGACGTTCGACCTAACCTCGGCAGGGAGACAAAGCTTCCTAAGCCTTTTAGGTGTCGAGCAAAGGGAATTGGCCAGAGTTCGAGCGTAAGGCTCGGCAGGACATTCGACCCTACCTCGGCAGGGAGACCAAGCTTCATAAGCCTAGTAGGAGTCCGGCGAAGGGACTTGGCCCGAATTCGAGTGCAAGGCTCGGCAGGACGTTCGACCTTACCTCGGCAGGGAGACAAAGCTTCCTAAACCTACTAGGAGTCAGGCGAGGGGACTTGGCTCGAGTTCGAGTGTAAGGCTCGGCAGGATGTTCGACCTTACATCGACAGGGAGACCAAGCTTCCTAAGCCTTTTAGGAGTCAAGCAAAGGGAATTGGCCAGAGTTTGAGCGTAAGGCTCGGCAGGACGTTCCACCCTACCTCGGCAGGGAGACAAAGCTTCCTAAGCCTAGTAGGAGCCCGGCGAGAAGACTGGGCCAGAAATCGAGTGTAAGGCTCGGCAGGACGTTCGACTTTACTGCGGCAGGTAGACCAAGCTTCCTAAGCTTAGTAGGAGTTAGTTGAGGGGCCTGGGCCAGAATTCGAGTGTAAGGCTCGGCAGGACGTTCGACCCTACCTCGGCAGGGAGACCAAGGTTCCTAAGACTAGTAGGAGTCAGGCGACAGGACCTGGCCAGAATTCGAGTGTAAGGCCTGGCAGGACGTTCAACTTTACCTCGGCAGGGAGACCAAGCCTCCTAAGCCTAGTAGGAGTCAGGCGAAGGGACTTGGCCGGAATCCTTGTGCAAGGCTCGGTAGGACGTTCGACCTAACCTCAGAAGGGAGACCAAGCTTCCTAAGCCTAATAGTAGTCAGGCGAAGGGACTTGGCCAGAATTCGAGCGTAAGGCCTGGCAGGACGTTCGACCTTACCTCGGCAGGGAGATAAAGCTTCCTAAGCCTCGAAGAAGTCAGCGAGGGGACTTGGCCAGAGTTTGGGCAAAAGGCTCGGCAGGTCGTTCGACCTTACCTCTGAAGGGTGACCAAGCTTCCTAAGTGTAGTAAAAGTCAGGCAAAGGGACTTGGAAAAAATTCGAGTTTAAGGCTCGTCAGGATGTTTGAACTTACCTCGGCAGGGAGACAAAGCTTCCTAAGCCTAGTAGGAGCCAGGCGAGAAGACTGGGCCAAAAATCGAGTGTAAGTCTTGGCAGGACGTTCGACCTTACCTCGGCTGTGAGAACAAGCTTCATAAGCCTAGTAGGAGAGTTAGGCGAGGGGACTTGGCCGAAGTTCGAGTGTAAGGCTCGACAGGACGTTCGACCTCACCTCAGCAGGGAGACCAAGCTTCCTAAGCCTCGTAGGAGTCAGGCGAGTGGACTTGGCCCGAGTGCGAGTTTAAGGCTTGGCAGGACGTTCGACCTTACCTCGACGCGGAGACCAAGCTTCCTAAGCCTCATATAAGTCAGGCGAGGGGACTTGGCCCGAGTTCGAGTGTAAGGCTTGGTAGGACGTTCGACCTTACCTCGGCAGGGAGACCAAGCTTCCTAAGCCTACTAGGAGTCAGGCGAGGGGACTTGGATCGAGTTCGAGTGTAAGGCTCGGCAGGATGTTCGACCTTACATCGACAGGGAGACCAAGCTTCCTAAGCCTTTTAGGAGTCAAGCAAAGGGAATTGGCCAGAGTTTGAGCGTAAGGCTCGGCAGGACGTTCCACCCTACCTCGGCAGGGAGACAAAGCTTCCTAAGCCTAGTAGGAGCCCGGCGAGAAGACTGGGCCAGAAATCGAGTGTAAGGCTCGGCAGGACGTTCGACTTTACCGCGGCAGGTAGACCAAGCTTCCTAAGCTTAGTAGGAGTTAGTCGAGGGGCCTGGGCCAGAATTCGAGTGTAAGGCTCGGCAGGACGTTCGACCCTACCTCAGCAGGGAGACCAAGGTTCCTAAGACTAGTAGGAGTCAGGCGACAGGACCTGGCCAGAATTCGAGTGTAAGGCCTTGCAGGACGTTCAACTTTACCTCGGCAGGGAGACCAAGCTTCCTAAGCCTAGTAGGAGTCAGGCGAAGGGACCATGCCGGAATCCTTGTGCAAGGCTCGGTAGGACGTTCGACCTAACCTCAGAAGGGAGACCAAGCTTCCAAAACCTAATAGTAGTCAGGCGAAGGGACTTGGCCAGAATTCGAGCGTAAGGCCTGGCAGGACGTTCGACCTTACCTCGGCAGGGAGACAAAGCTTCCTAAGCCTCGAAGAAGTCAGCGAAGGGACTTGGCCAGAGTTTGGGCAAAAGGCTCGGCAGGACGTTCGACCTTACCTCTGAAGGGTGACCAAGCTTCCTAAGCGTAGTAAAAGTCAGGCAAAGGGACTTGGAAAAAATTGGAGTTTAAGGCTCGTCAGGATGTTCGAACTTACCTCGGCAGGGAGACAAAGCTTCCTAAGCCTAGTAGGAGCCAGGCGAGAAGACTGGGCCAAAAATCGAGTGTAAGGCTTGGCAGGACGTTCGACCTTACCTCGGCTGTGAGAACAAGCTTCATAAGCCTAGTAGGAGTCCGGCGAAGGGACTTGGCCCGAATTCGAGTGTAAGGCTCGGCAGGACGTTCGACCTCTCCTCGGCAGGGAGACCAAGCTTCCTAAGCCTACTAGGAGTCCGGCGAGGGGACTTGGCCATAGTTCGAGCGTAAGACTCAGTAGGACGTTCGACCTTACCTCTGAAGCAAGACAAAGACTTCTAAGCCTCGTAGGAGTCAGGCGAGTGGACTTGGCCCGAGTTCGAGTGTAAGGCTCGGCAGGACGTTCGACCTTACCTCGACAGGGAGACCAAGCTTCCTAAGCCTAGTAAAAGTCAGGCACAGGGACTTGGAAAAACCTCGAGTTTAAGTCTCGGCAGGACGTTCGACCTAACCTCGGCAGGGAGACAAAGCTTCCTAAGCCTTTTAGGTGTCGAGCAAAGGGAATTGGCCAGAGTTCGAGCGTAAGGCTCGGCAGGACATTCGACCCTACCTCGGCAGGGAGACCAAGCTTCATAAGCCTAGTAGGAGTCCGGCGAAGGGACTTGGCCCGAATTCGAGTGCAAGGCTCGGCAGGACGTTCGACTTCTCCTCGGCAGGGAGACAAAGCTTCCTAAGCCTACTAGGAGTCAGGCGAGGGGACTTGGCCATAGTTCGAGCGTAAGACTCGGTAGGACGTTCGACCTTACCTCTGAAGCAAGACAAAGCTTCCTAAGCCTCGTAGGAGTCAGGCGAGTGGACTTGGCCCGAGTTCGAGTGTAAGGCTCGGCAGGACGTTCGACATTACTTCGGCAGGGAGACCAAGCTTCCTAAGCCTAGTAGTGGTCAGGCGAAGGGATTTGGCCAGAATTCAAGCGTAAGGCCTGGCCGGACGTTCGACCTTACCTCGGCAGGGAGACAGAGCTTCCTAAGCCTCGTAGAAGTCAGGCGAAGGGACTTGGCCAGAGTTTGAGCAAAAGGCTCGCCAGGACGTTCGACTTTACCTTGGCAGGGAGACCAAGCTTCCTAAGCCTTTTAGGTATCAAGCGAGAGGGCTTGGCCAGAGTCCGAGCGTAAGGCTCGGCAGGACGTTCGACCCTACCTCGGCAGGGAGACAAAGCTTCCTAAGCCTCATAGGAGTCAGGCGAGGGGACTTGGCCCGAGTTCGAGTGTAAGGCTCGGTAGGACGTTCGACCTTACCTCGTCAAGGAGATGTAGCGTCCTAAGCCTAGTAGGAGTCAGGCGACAGGACTTGGCCAGAATTTGAGTGTGAGGCTCGGCAGGACGTTTGTCCTTTCCTCAGCAGTGAGAACAAGCTTCCTAGGCCTAGTAGTAGTCAGGTGATGAGACTTGGCCAGAATTCGAGTGTAAGGCTCGGCAGGACGTTCGACCCTACCTCGGCAGTGAGAACAAGCTTCCTAACCTTAGTAGGTGTCAGGTGAAGGGACTTGGCCAGAGTTCGAGTGTAAGGCTCGGCAGGACGTTCGACCTCTCCTCGGCAGGGAGACCAAGCTTCCTAAGCCTACTAGGAGTCCGGCGAGGGGACTTGGCCATAGTTCGAGCGTAAGACTCAGTAGGACGTTCGACCTTACCTCTGAAGCAAGACAAAGACTTCTAAGCCTCGTAGGAGTCAGGCGAGTGGACTTGGCCCGAGTTCGAGTGTAAGGCTCGGCAGGACGTTCGACCTTACCTCGACAGGGAGACCAAGCTTCCTAAGCCTAGTAAAAGTCAGGCACAGGGACTTGGAAAAACCTCGAGTTTAAGTCTCGGCAGGACGTTCGACCTAACCTCGGCATGGAGACAAAGCTTCCTAAGCCTTTTAGGTGTCGAGCAAAGGGAATTGGCCAGAGTTCGAGCGTAAGGCTCGGCAGGACATTCGACCCTACCTCGGCAGGGAGACCAAGCTTCATAAGCCTAGTAGGAGTCCGGCGAAGGGACTTGGCCCGAATTCGAGTGCAAGGCTCGGCAGGACGTTCGACTTCTCCTCGGCAGGGAGACAAAGCTTCCTAAGCCTACTAGGAGTCAGGCGAGGGGACTTGGCCATAGTTCGAGCGTAAGACTCGGTAGGACGTTCGACCTTACCTCTGAAGCAAGACAAAGCTTCCTAAGCCTCGTAGGAGTCAGGCGAGTGGACTTGGCCCGAGTTCGAGTGTAAGGCTCGGCAGGACGTTCGACATTACTTCGGCAGGGAGACCAAGCTTCCTAAGCCTAGTAGTGGTCAGGCGAAGGGATTTGGCCAGAATTCAAGCGTAAGGCCTGGCCGGACGTTCGACCTTACCTCGGCAGGGAGACAGAGCTTCCTAAGCCTCGTAGAAGTCAGGCGAAGGGACTTGGCCAGAGTTTGAGCAAAAGGCTCGCCAGGACGTTCGACTTTACCTTGGCAGGGAGACCAAGCTTCCTAAGCCTTTTAGGTATCAAGCGAGAGGGCTTGGCCAGAGTCCGAGCGTAAGGCTCGGCAGGACGTTCGACCCTACCTCGGCAGGGAGACAAAGCTTCCTAAGCCTCATAGGAGTCAGGCGAGGGGACTTGGCCCGAGTTCGAGTGTAAGGCTCGGTAGGACGTTCGACCTTACCTCGTCAAGGAGATGTAGCGTCCTAAGCCTAGTAGGAGTCAGGCGACAGGACTTGGCCAGAATTTGAGTGTGAGGCTCGGCAGGACGTTTGTCCTTTCCTCAGCAGTGAGAACAAGCTTCCTAGGCCTAGTAGTAGTCAGGTGATGAGACTTGGCCAGAATTCGAGTGTAAGGCTCGGCAGGACGTTCGACCCTACCTCGGCAGTGAGAACAAGCTTCCTAACCTTAGTAGGTGTCAGGTGAAGGGACTTGGCCAGAGTTCGAGTGTAAGGCTCGGCAGGACGTTCGACCTCTCCTCGGCAGTGAGACCAAGCTTCCTAAGCCTAGTAGGAGAGTTAGGCGAGGGGACTTGGCCGGAGTTCGAGTGTAAGGCTCGGCAGGACATTCGACCTCACCTCACCAGGGAGACAAAGCTTCCTAAGCTTACTAGGAGTCAGGCGAGGGGACTTGGCTCGAGTTCGAGTGTAAGGCTCGGCAGGACGTTCGACCCTACCTCGGCAGGGAGACCAAGCTTCCTAAGCCTAGTAGGAGCCCGGCGTTAAGACAGGGCCAGAAATCGAGTGTAAGGCTCGGCAGGACGTTCGACTTTACTGCGGCAGGTAGACCAAGCTTCATAAGCTTAGTAGGAGTTAGTCGAGGGGCCTGGGCCAGAATTCGAGTGTAAGGCTCGGCAGGACGTTCGACGCTACCTCGGCAGGTAGACCAAGGTTCCTAAGACTAGTAGGAGTCAGGCGACAGGACCTGGCCAGAAATCGAGTGTAAGGCCTGGCAGGACGTTCAACTTTACCTCGGCAGGGAGACCAAACTTCCTAAGCCTAGTAAGAGTCAGGCGAAAGGACTTGGCCGGAATCCTTGTGCAAGGCTCGTTAGGACGTTCGACCTAACCTCAGAAGGGAGACCAAGCTTCCTAAGCCTAATAGTAGTCAGGCGAAGGGACTTGGCCAGAATTCGAGCGTAAGGCCTGGCAGGACGTTCGACCTTACCTCGGCAGAGAGACAAAGCTTCCTAAGCCTAGTGAAAGTCAGGCACAGGGACTTGGAAAAAGCTCAAGTTTAAGTCTCAGCAGGACGTTCGACCTAACCTCGGCAGGGAGACCAAGCTTACTAAGCCTCATAGGAGTCAGGCGAGGGGAATTGGCCAGAGTTCGAGCGTAAGGCTCGGCAGGACATTCGACCCTACCTCGGCAGGGAGACAAAGCTTCCTAAGCCTAGTAGGAGCCAGGCGAGAAGACTGGGCCAGAAATCGAGTGTAAGGCTCGGCAGGACGTTCGACCTTACCTCGGCTGTGAGAACAAGCTTCATAAGCCTAGTAGGAGTCCGGCGAAGGGACTTGGCCCGAATTCGAGTGTAAGGCTCGGCAGGACGTTCGACCTCTCCTCGGCAGGGAGACAAAGCTTCCTAAGCCTCGTAGAAGTCAGCGAGGGGACTTGGCCAGAGTTTGAGCAAAAGGCTCGGCAGGACATTTGACCTTACCTCTGAAGGGTGACCAAGCTTCCTAAGCCTAGTAAAAGTCACGCGATAGGACTTGGAAAAAATTCGAGTTTAAGGCTCGGCAGGATGTTCGAACTTACCTCGGCAGGGAGACAAAGCTTCCTAAGCCTAGTATGAGCCAGGCGAGAAGACTGGGCCAGAAATCGAGTGTAAGGCTTGGCAGGACGTTCGACTATACCTCGGCTGTGAGAACAAGCTTCATAAGCCTAGTAGGAGTCCGGTGAAGGGACTTGGCCCGAATTCGAGTGTAAGGCTCGGCAGGACGTTCGACCTCTTCTCGGCAGGGAGACCAAGCTTCCTAAGCCTACTAGGAGTCAGGCGAGGGGACTTGGCCATAGTTCGAGCGTAAGACTAGGTAGGACGTTCGACCTTACCTCTGAAGCAAGACAAAGCTTTCTAAGCCTCGTAGGAGTCAGGCGAGTGGACTTGGCCCGAGTTCGAGTGTAAGGCTCGGCAGGACATTTGACGTTACCTCGGCAGGGAGACCAAGCTTCCTAAGTGTAGTAGGAATCAGGCGAAGGGACATGGCAGGAGTTCGAGTGTATGACTCCTCTGCACGTTTGACTAAACCTCGGCAGGGAGACCAAGCTTTCTAAGCCTCGTAGAAGTAAGGCGAGGGGATTTGGCCAGAGTTAGAGCAAAAGGCTCGGCAGGACGTTCGACCTTACCTCGGCAGAGTGACCAGGTCTCCTAAGCGTTGTAAAAGTCAGGCGAAGGGACTTGGAGAAAATTGGAGTTTAAGGTTCGGCAGGATGTTCGAACTTACCTCGGCAGGGAGACCAAGCTTCCTAAGCCTCGTAGGAGTCAGGCGAGTGGACTTGTGCCGAGTTCGAGTGTAAGGCTCGGCAGGACGTTCGACCTTACCTCGACAGGGAGACCAAGCTTCCTAAGCCTAGTAAAAGTCAGGCACAGGGACTTGGAAAAAGCTCGAGTTTAAGTCTCAGCAGGACGTTCGACCTAACCTCGGCAGGGAGACCAAGCTTCCTAAGCCTCATAGGAGTCAGGCGAGGGGAATTGGCCAGAATTCGAGCGTAAGGCTCGGCAGGACATTCGACCCTACCTCGGCAGGGAGACAAAGCTTCCTAAGCCTAGTAGGAGCCAGGTGAGAAGACTGGGCCAGAAATCGAGTGTAAGGCTCGGCAGGACGTTCGACTTTACCACGGCAGGTAGACCAAGCTTCCTAAGGCTAGTAGGAGAGTCAGGCGATAGGACTTGGCCAGAATTCGAGTGTAAGGCTCGGCAGGACGTTCGACTCTACCTCGGCAGGGAGACCAAGGTTCCTAAGCCTAGTAGGACTCAGGCGAAGGGACTTGGCCAGAGTTCGAGGGTGAGGCTCGTCATGACGTTCGTCTTTACTTTGGCAGGTAGACCAAGCTTCCTAAGCCTAGTCGGAGTCAAGCAAAGGTACTGGGACGGACGTCAAATGTAAGGCTCGGCAGGACGTTCGACCTTACCTCCGCTGGGAACCAAGCTTCCTAATCCTAGTAGGAGTCAGGAGAAGGTACTTGGCCGGAGCTCGAGTGTAAGGCTCGGCAGGATTTTCGACCTTACCTCAGCAGGGAGACCAAGCTTCCTAAGCCTAGTATAAGTAAGGCGAAGGTACTTGGCAAGAGTTCGAGTGTAAGGCTCGGCAGGACATTTGACGTTACCTCGGCAGGGAGACCAAGCTTCCTAAGTGTAGTAGGAATCAGGCGAAGGGACATGGCAGGAGTTCGAGTGTATGACTCCTCTGCACGTTTGACTAAACCTCGGCAGGGAGACCAAGCTTCCTAAGCCTCGTAGAAGTAAGGCGAGGGGATTTGGCCAGAGTTTGAGCAAAAGGCTCGGCAGGACGTTCGACCTTACCTCGGCAGAGTGACCAAGTCTCCTAAGCGTTGTAAAAGTCAGGCGAAGGGACTTGGAGAAAATTGGAGTTTAAGGTTCGTCAGGATGTTCGAACTTACCTCGGCGAGGAGACCAAGCTTCCTAAGCCTTTTAAGAGTAAAGTAAAGGGAATTGGCCAGAGGTCAAACGTAAGGCTCGGCAGGACATTCAACCTTACCTCGGCAGGGAGACCAAGCTTCCTAAGCCTAGTAGGAGTCAGGCGAAGGGACTTGGCCGGAGTCCAAATGCAAGGCTCGGCAGGACGTTCGACCTAACCTCGGAAGGGAGACCAAGCTTCCTAAGCCTAGTAGTAGTCAGGCGAAGGGACTTGGCCAGAATTCGAGCGTAATGCGTGGCAGGACGTTCGACCTTACCTCGACAGGGAGACCAAGCTTCCTAAGCCTCATAGGAGTCAGGCGAGGGGACTTGGCCCGAGTTCGAGTGAAAGGCTCGGTAGGACGTTCGACCTTACCTAGTCAAGGAGATGTAGCTTCCTAAGCCTAGTAGGAGTCAGGCGACAGGACATGGCCAGAATTCGAGTGTAAGGCCTGGCAGGACGTTCGTCCTTTCCTCGGCAGTGAGAACAAGCTTCCTAGGCGTAGTAGTAGTCAGGTGATGAGACTTGGCCAGAATTCGAGTGTAAGGCTCGGCAGGACGTTCGACCCTACCTCGGCATTGAGAACAAGCTTCCTAACCTTAGTAGGTGTCAGGTGAAGGGACTTGTCCAGAGTTCGAGTGTAAGGCTCGGCAGGACGTTCGACCTCTCCTCGGCAGAGAGACCAAGCTTCCTAAGCCTAGTAGGAGAGTTAGGCGAGGGGACTTGGCCGAAGTTCGAGTGTAAGGCTCCACAGGACGTTCGACCTCACCTCAGCAGGGAGACCAAGCTTCCTAAGCCTCGTAGGAGTCAGGCGAGTGGACTTGGCCCGAGTGCGAGTTTAAGGCTTGGCAGGACGTTCGACCTTACCTCGACACGGAGACCAAGCTTCCTAAGCCTCATCGGAGTCAGGCGAGGGGACTTGGCCCGAGTTCGAGTGTAAGGCTTGGTAGGACGTTCGACCTTACCTCGGCAGGGAGACAAAGCTTCCTAAACCTACTAGGAGTCAGGCGAGGGGACTTGGCTCGAGTTCGAGTGTAAGGCTCGGCAGGACGTTCGACCTTACATCGACAGGGAGACCAAGCTTCCTAAGCCTTTTAGGAGTCAAGCAAAGGGAATTGGCCAGTATTTGAGCGTAAGGCTCGGCAGGATGTTCCACCCTACCTCGGCAGGGAGACAAAGCTTCCTAAGCCTAGTAGGAGCCCGGCGAGAAGACTGGGCCAGAAATCGAGTGTAAGGCTCGGCAGGACGTTCGACTTTACCGCGGCAGGTAGACCAAGCTTCATAAGCTTAGTAGGAGTTAGTCGAGGGGCCTGGGCCAGAATTCGAGTGTAAGGCTCGGCAGGACGTTCGACCCTACCTCAGCAGGGAGACCAAGGTTCCTAAGACTAGTAGGAGTCAGGCGACAGGACCTGGCCAGAATTCGAGTGTAAGGCCTGGCAGGACGTTGAACTTTACCTCGGCAGGGAGACCAAGCTTCCTAAGCCTAGTAAGAGTCAGGCGAAAGGACTTGGCCGGAATCCTTGTGCAAGGCTCGGTAGGACGTTCGACCTAACCTCAGAAGGGAGACCAAGCTTCCTAAGCCTAATAGTAGTCAGGCGAAGGGACTTGGCCGGAATTCGAGCGTAAGGCCTGGCAGGACGTTCGACCTTACCTCGGCAGGTAGACAAAGCTTCCTAAGCCTAGTAGGAGCCAGGCGAGAAGACTGGGCCAGAAATCGAGTGTAAGGCTCGGCAGGACGTTTGACCTTACCTCGGCTGTGAGAACAAGCTTCATAAGCCTAGTAGGAGTCCGGCTAAGGGACTTGGCCCGAATTCGAGTGTAAGGCTTGGCAGGACGTTCGACCTCTCCTCGGCAGGGAGACAAAGCTTCCTAAGCCTCGTAGAAGTCAGCGAGGGGACTTGGCCAGAGTTTGAGCAAAAGGCTCGGCAGGACATTTGACCTTACCTCTGAGGGGTGACCAAGCTTCCTAAGCCTAGTAAAAGTCAGGCGAAGGGACTTGGAAAAAATTCGAGTTTAAGGCTCGGCAGGATGTTCGAACTTACCTCGGCAGGGAGACAAAGCTTCCTAAGCCTACTAGGAGTCAGGCGAGGGGACTTGGCCAGAGTTTGAGCAAAAGGCTCGGTAGGACGTTCGACCTTACCTCGGCTGTGAGAACAAGCTTCATAAGCCTAGTAGGATTCCGGCGAAGGGACTTGGCCCGAATTCGAGTGTAAGGCTCGGCAGGACGTTCGACCTCTCCTCGGCAGGGAGACCAAGCTTCCTAAGCCTACTAGGAGTCAGGCGAGGGGACTTGGCCAGAGTTTGAGCAAAAGGCTCTGTAGGACGTTCGACCTTACCTCTGAAGCAAGACAAAGCTTTCTAAGCCTCGTAGGAGTCAGGCGAGTGGACATGGCCCGAGTTCGAGTGTAAGGCTCGGCAGGACGTTCGACCTTACCTCGACAGGGAGACCAAGCTTCCTAAGCCTAGTAAAAGTCAGGCACAGGGACTTGGAAAAAGCTCGAGTTTAAGTCTCGGCAGGACGTTCGACCTAACCTCGGCAGGGAGACAAAGCTTCCTTAGCCTTTTAGGAGTCAAGCAAAGGGAATTGGCCAGAGTTCGAGCGTAAGGCTTGGCAGGACATTTGACCCTACCTCGGCAGGGAGACAAAGCTTCCTAAGCCTAGTAGGAGCCAGGCGAGAAGACTGGGCCAGAAATCGAGTGTAAGGCTTGGCAGGACGTTCGACCTTACCTCGGCTGTGAGAACAAGCTTCATAAGCCTAGTAGGAGTCCGGCGAAGGGACTTGGCCCGAATTCGAGTGTAAGGCTCGGCAGGACGTTCGACCTCTCCTCGGCAGGGAGACCAAGCTTCCTAAGCCTACTAGGAGTCAGGCGAGGGGACTTGGCCATAGTTCGAGCGTAAGACTCGGTAGGACTTTCGACCTTACCTCGGAAGCAAGACAAAGCTTCCTAAGTCTCGTAGGAGTCAGGCGAGTGGACTTGGCCCGAGTTCGAGTGTAAGGCTCGGCAGGACGTTCGACCTTACCTCGACAGGGAGACCAAGCTTCCTAAGCCTAGTAAAAGTCAGGCACAGTGACTTGGAAAAAGCTCGAGTTTAAGTCTCAGCAGGACGTTCGACCTAACCTCGGCAGGGAGACCAAGCTTCCTAAGCCTCATAGGAGTCAGGCGAGGGGAATTGGCCAGAATTCGAGCGTAAGGCTCGGCAGGACATTCGACCCTACCTCGGCAGGGAGACAAAGCTTCCTAAGCCTAGTAGGAGCCAGGTGAGAAGACTGGGCCAGAAATCGAGTGTAAGGCTCGGCAGGACGTTCGACTTTACCACGGCAGGTAGACCAAGCTTCCTAAGGCTAGTAGGAGAGTCAGGCGATAGGACTTGGCCAGAATTCGAGTGTAAGGCTCGGCAGGACGTTCGACTCTACCTCGGCAGGGAGACCAAGGTTCCTAAGCCTAGTAGGACTCAGGCGAAGGGACTTGGCCAGAGTTCGAGGGTGAGGCTCGTCATGACGTTCGTCTTTACTTTGGCAGGTAGACCAAGCTTCCTAAGCCTAGTCGGAGTCAAGCAAAGGTACTGGGACGGACGTCAAATGTAAGGCTCGGCAGGACGTTCGACCTTACCTCCGCTGGGAACAAAGCTTCCTAATCCTAGTAGGAGTCAGGTGAAGGTACTTGGCAAGAGTTCGAGTGTAAGGCTCGGCAGGACATTTGACGTTACCTCGGCAGGGAGACCAAGCTTCCTAAGTGTAGTAGGAATCAGGCGAAGGGACATGGCAGGAGTTCGAGTGTATGACTCCTCTGCACGTTTGACTAAACCTCGGCAGGGAGACAGAGCTTCCTAAGCCTCGTAGAAGTAAGGCGAGGGGATTTGGCCAGAGTTTTAACAAAAGGCTCGGCAGGACGTTCAACCTTACCTCGGCAGAGTGACCAAATCTCCTAAGCGTTGTAAAAGTCAGGCGAAGGGACTTGGAGAAAATTGGAGTTTAAGGTTCGGCAGGATGTTCGAACTTACCTCGGCAGGGAGACCAAGCTTCCTAAGCCTTTTAGGAGTAAAGTAAAGGGAATTGGCCAGAGGTCGAACGTAAGGCTCGGCAGGACATTCAACCTTACCTCGGCAGGGAGACCAAGGTTCCTAAGCCTAGTAGTAGTCAGGCGAGGGGACTTGGCCCGAGTTCGAGTGTAAGGCTCGGTAGGACGTTCGACCTTACCTCGTCAAGGAGATGTAGCTTCCTAAGCCTAGTAGGAGTCAGGCGACAGGACATGGCCAGAATTCGAGTGTAAGGCCTGGCAGGACGTTCGTCCTTTCCTCGGCAGTGAGAACAAGCTTCCTAGGCCTAGTAGTAGTCAGGTGATGAGACTTGGCCAGAGTTCAAGTGTAAGGCTCGGCAGGACGTTCGACCTCTCCTCGGCAGAGAGACCAAGCTTCCTAAGCCTAGTAGGAGAGTTAGGCGAGGGGACTTGGCCGAAGTTCGAGTGTAAGGCTCGACAGGACGTTCGACCTCACCTCAGCAGGGAGACCAAGCTTCCTAAGCCTCGTAGGAGTCAGGCGAGTGGACTTGGCCCGAGTGCGAGTTTAAGGCTTGGCAGGACGTTCGACCTTACCTCGACACGGAGACCAAGCTTCCTAAGCCTCATAGGAGTCAGGCGAGGGGACTTGGCCCGAGTTCGAGTGTAAGGCTTGGTAGGACGTTCGACCTTACCTCGGCAGGGAGACAAAGCTTCCTAAACCTACTAGGAGTCAGGCGAGGGGACTTGGCTCGAGTTCGAGTGTAAGGCTCGGCAGGATGTTCGACCTTACATCGACAGGGAGACCAAGCTTCCTAAGCCTTTTAGGAGTCAAGCAAAGGGAATTGGCCAGAGTTTGAGCGTAAGGCTCGGCAGGACGTTCCACCCTACCTCGGCAGGGAGACAAAGCTTCCTAAGCCTAGTAGGAGCTCGGCGAGAAGACTGGGCCAGAAGTCGAGTGTAAGGCTCGGCAGGACGTTCGACTTTACTGCGGCAGGTAGACCAAGCTTCCTAAGCTTAGTAGGAGTTAGTCGAGGGGCCTGGGCCAGAATTCGAGTGTAAGGCTCGGCAGGACGTTCGACCCTACCTCGGCAGGGAGACCAAGGTTCCTAAGACTAGTAGGAGTCAGGCGACAGGACCTGGCCAGAATTCTTGTGCAAGGCTCGGTAGGACGTTCGACCTAACCTCAGAAGGGAGACCAAGCTTCCTAAGCCTAATAGTAGTCAGGCGAAGGGACTTGGCCAGAATTCGAGCGTAAGGCCTGGCAGGACGTTCGACCTTACCTCGGCAGGGAGACAAAGCTTCCTAAGCCTCGAAGAAGTCAGCGAGGGGACTTGGCCAGAGTTTGGGCAAAAGGCTCGGCAGGTCGTTCGACCTTACCTCTGAAGGGTGACCAAGCTTCCTAAGTGTAGTAAAAGTCAGGCAAAGGGACTTGGAAAAAATTCGAGTTTAAGGCTCGTCAGGATGTTTGAACTTACCTCGGCAGGGAGACAAAGCTTCCTAAGCCTAGTAGGAGCCAGGCGAGAAGACTGGGCCAAAAATCGAGTGTAAGGCTTGGCAGGACGTTCGACCTTACCTCGGCTGTGAGAACAAGCTTCATAAGCCTAGTAGGAGTCCGGCGAAGGGACTTGGCCCGAATTCGAGTGTAAGGCTCGGCAGGACGTTCGACCTCTCCTCGGCAGGGAGACCAAGCTTCCTAAGCCTACTAGGAGTCCGGCGAGGGGACTTGGCCATAGTTCGAGCGTAAGACTCAGTAGGACGTTCGACCTTACCTCTGAAGCAAGACAAAGACTTCTAAGCCTCGTAGGAGTCAGGCGAGTGGACTTGGCCCGAGTTCGAGTGTAAGGCTCGGCAGGACGTTCGACCTTACCTCGACAGGGAGACCAAGCTTCCTAAGCCTAGTAAAAGTCAGGCACAGGGACTTGGAAAAAGCTCGAGTTTAAGTCTCGGCAGGACGTTCGACCTAACCTCGGCAGGGAGACAAAGCTTCCTAAGCCTTTTAGGTGTCAAGCAAAGGGAATTGGCCAGAGTTCGAGCGTAAGGCTCGGCAGGACATTCGACCCTACCTCGGCAGGGAGACAAAGCTTCCTAAGACTAGTAGGAGCCAGGCGAGAAGACTGGGCCAGAAATCGAGTGTAAGGCTTGGCAGGACGTTCGACCTCACCTCGACAGGGAGACCAAGCTTCATAAGCCTAGTAGGAGTCCGGCGAAGGGACTTGGCCCGAATTCGAGTGCAAGGCTCGGCAGGACGTTCGACCTCTCCTCGGCAGGGAGACCAAGCTTCCTAAGCCTACTAGGAGTCAGGCGAGGGGACTTGGCCATAGTTCGAGCGTAAGACTCGGTAGGACGTTCGACCTTACCTCTGAAGCAAGACAAAGCTTCCTAAGCCTCGTAGGAGTCAGGCGAGTGGACTTGGCCCGAGTTCGAGTGTAAGGCTCGGCAGGACGTTCGACATTACTTCGGCAGGGAGACCAAGCTTCCTAAGCCTAGTAGTGGTCAGGCGAAGGGATTTGGCCAGAATTCAAGCGTAAGGCCTGGCCGGACGTTCGACCTTACCTCGGCAGGGAGACAGAGCTTCCTAAGCCTCGTAGAAGTCAGGCGAAGGGACTTGGCCAGAGTTTGAGCAAAAGGCTCGCCAGGACGTTCGACTTTACCTTGGCAGGGAGACCAAGCTTCCTAAGCCTTTTAGGTATCAAGCGAGAGGGCTTGGCCAGAGTCCGAGCGTAAGGCTCGGCAGGACGTTCGACCCTACCTCGGCAGGGAGACAAAGCTTCCTAAGCCTCATAGGAGTCAGGCGAGGGGACTTGGCCCGAGTTCGAGTGTAAGGCTCGGTAGGACGTTCGACCTTACCTCGTCAAGGAGATGTAGCTTCCTAAGCCTAGTAGGAGTCAGGCGACAGGACTTGGCCAGAATTTGAGTGTGAGGCTCGGCAGGACGTTTGTCCTTTCCTCAGCAGTGAGAACAAGCTTCCTAGGCCTAGTAGTAGTCAGGTGATGAGACTTGGCCAGAATTCGAGTGTAAGGCTCGGCAGGACGTTCGACCCTACCTCGGCAGTGAGAACAAGCTTCCTAACCTTAGTAGGTGTCAGGTGAAGGGACTTGGCCAGAGTTCGAGTGTAAGGCTCGGCAGGACGTTCGACCTCTCCTCGGCAGTGAGACCAAGCTTCCTAAGCCTAGTAGGAGAGTTAGGCGAGGGGACTTGGCCGGAGTTCGAGTGTAAGGCTCGGCAGGACATTAGACCTCACCTCAGCAGGGAGACCAAGCTTCCTAAGCCTCGTAGGAGTCAGGCGAGTGGACTTGGCCCGAGTGCGAGTTTAAGGCTTGGCAGGACGTTCGACCTTACATCGACAGGGAGACCAAGCTTCCTAAGCCTCATAGGAGTCAGGCGAGGGGACTTGGCCCGAGTTCGAGTGTAAGGCTTGGTAGGACGTTCGACCTTACCTCGGCAGGGAGACAAAGCTTCCTAAACCTACTAGGAGTCAGGCGAGGGGACTTGGCTCGAGTTCGAGTGTAAGGCTCGGCAGGACGTTCGACCTTACATCGACAGGGAGACCAAGCTTCCTAAGCCTTTTAGGAGTCAAGCAAAGGGAATTGGCCAGTATTTGAGCGTAAGGCTCGGCAGGACGTTCCACCCTACCTCGGCAGGGAGACAAAGCTTCCTAAGCCTAGTAGGAGCCCGGCGAGAAGACTGGGCCAGAAATCGAGTGTAAGGCTCGGCAGGACGTTCGACTTTACCGCGGCAGGTAGACCAAGCTTCATAAGCTTAGTAGGATTTAGTCGAGGGGCCTGGGCCAGAATTCGAGTGTAAGGCTCGGCAGGACGTTCGACCCTACCTCAGCAGGGAGACCAAGGTTCCTAAGACTAGTAGGAGTCAGGCGACAGGACCTGGCCAGAATTCGAGTGTAAGGCCTGGCAGGACGTTGAACTTTACCTCGGCAGGGAGACCAAGCTTCCTAAGCCTAGTAAGAGTCAGGCGAAAGGACTTGGCCGGAATCCTTGTGCAAGGCTCGGTAGGACGTTCGACCTAACCTCAGAAGGGAGACCAAGCTTCCTAAGCCTAATAGTAGTCAGGCGAAGGGACTTGGCCGGAATTCGAGCGTAAGGCCTGGCAGGACGTTCGACCTTACCTCGGCAGGTAGACAAAGCTTCCTAAGCCTAGTAGGAGCCAGGCGAGAAGACTGGGCCAGAAATCGAGTGTAAGGCTCGGCAGGACGTTCGACCTTACCTCGGCTGTGAGAACAAGCTTCATAAGCCTAGTAGGAGTCCGGCGAAGGGACTTGGCCCGAATTCGAGTGTAAGGCTTGGCAGGACGTTCGACCTCTCCTCGGCAGGGAGACAAAGCTTCCTAAGCCTCGTAGAAGTCAGCGAGGGGACTTGGCCAGAGTTTGAGCAAAAGGCTCGGCAGGACATTTGACCTTACCTCTGAGGGGTGACCAAGCTTCCTAAGCCTAGTAAAAGTCAGGCGAAGGGACTTGGAAAAAATTCGAGTTTAAGGCTCGGCAGGATGTTCGAACTTACCTCGGCAGGGAGACAAAGCTTCCTAAGCCTACTAGGAGTCAGGCGAGGGGACTTGGCCAGAGTTTGAGCAAAAGGCTCGGTAGGACGTTCGACCTTACCTCGGCTGTGAGAACAAGCTTCATAAGCCTAGTAGGATTCCGGCGAAGGGACTTGGCCCGAATTCGAGTGTAAGGCTCGGCAGGACGTTCGACCTCTCCTCGGCAGGGAGACCAAGCTTCATAAGCCTAGTAGGATTCCGGCGAAGGGACTTGGCCCGAATTCGAGTGTAAGGCTCGGCAGGACGTTCGACCTCTCCTCGGCAGGGAGACCAAGCTTCCTAAGCCTACTAGGAGTCAGGCGAGGGGACTTGGCCATAGTTCGAGCGTAAGACTGGGTAGGACTTTCGACCTTACCTCGGAAGCAAGACAAAGCTTCCTAAGCCTCGTAGGAGTCAGGCGAGTGGACTTGGGCCGAGTTCGAGTGTAAGGCTCGGCAGGACGTTCGACCTTACCTCGACAGGGAGACCAAGCTTCCTAAGCCTAGTAAAAGTCAGGCACAGTGACTTGGAAAAAGCTCGAGTTTAAGTCTCAGCAGGACGTTCGACCTAACCTCGGCAGGGAGACCAAGCTTCCTAAGCCTCATAGGAGTCAGGCGAGGGGAATTGGCCAGAATTCGAGCGTAAGGCTCGGCAGGACATTCGACCCTACCTCGGCAGGGAGACAAAGCTTCCTAAGCCTAGTAGGAGCCAGGTGAGAAGACTGGGCCAGAAATCGAGTGTAAGGCTCGGCAGGACGTTCGACTTTACCACGGCAGGTAGACCAAGCTTCCTAAGGCTAGTAGGAGAGTCAGGCGATAGGACTTGGCCAGAATTCGAGTGTAAGGCTCGGCAGGACGTTCGACTCTACCTCGGCAGGGAGACCAAGGTTCCTAAGCCTAGTAGGACTCAGGCGAAGGGACTTGGCCAGAGTTCGAGGGTGAGGCTCGTCATGACGTTCGTCTTTACTTTGGCAGGTAGACCAAGCTTCCTAAGCCTAGTCGGAGTCAAGCAAAGGTACTGGGACGGACGTCAAATGTAAGGCTCGGCAGGACGTTCGACCTTACCTCCGCTGGGAACCAAGCTTCCTAATCCTAGTAGGAGTCAGGTGAAGGTACTTGGCAAGAGTTCGAGTGTAAGGCTCGGCAGGACATTTGACGTTACCTCGGCAGGGAGACCAAGCTTCCTAAGTGTAGTAGGAATCAGGCGAAGGGACATGGCAGGAGTTCGAGTGTATGACTCCTCTGCACGTTTGACTAAACCTCGGCAGGGAGACCAAGCTTCCTAAGCCTCGTAGAAGTAAGGCGAGGGGATTTGGCCAGAGTTTTAACAAAAGGCTCGGCAGGACGTTCGACCTTACCTCGGCAGAGTGACCAAATCTCCTAAGCGTTGTAAAAGTCAGGCGAAGGGACTTGGAGAAAATTGGAGTTTAAGGTTCGGCAGGATGTTCGAACTTACCTCGGCAGGGAGACCAAGCTTCCTAAGCCTACTAGGAGTCAGGCGAGGGGACTTGGCCATAGTTTGAGCGTAAGACTGGGTAGGACTTTCGACCTTACCTCGGAAGCAAGACAAAGCTTCCTAAGCCTCGTAGGAGTCAGGCGAGTGGACTTGGGCCGAGTTCGAGTGTAAGGCTCGGCAGGACGTTCGACCTTACCTCGACAGGGAGACCAAGCTTCCTAAGCCTAGTAAAAGTCAGGCACAGTGACTTGGAAAAAGCTCGAGTTTAAGTCTCAGCAGGACGTTCGACCTAACCTCGGCAGGGAGACCAAGCTTCCTAAGCCTCATAGGAGTCAGGCGAGGGGAATTGGCCAGAATTCGAGCGTAAGGCTCGGCAGGACATTCGACCCTACCTCGGCAGGGAGACAAAGCTTCCTAAGCCTAGTAGGAGCCAGGTGAGAAGACTGGGCCAGAAATCGAGTGTAAGGCTCGGCAGGACGTTCGACTTTACCACGGCAGGTAGACCAAGCTTCCTAAGGCTAGTAGGAGAGTCAGGCGATAGGACTTGGCCAGAATTCGAGTGTAAGGCTCGGCAGGACGTTCGACTCTACCTCGGCAGGGAGACCAAGGTTCCTAAGCCTAGTAGCACTCAGGCGAAGGGACTTGGCCAGAGTTCGAGGGTGAGGCTCGTCATGACGTTCGTCTTTACTTTGGCAGGTAGACCAAGCTTCCTAAGCCTAGTCGGAGTCAAGCAAAGGTACTGGGACGGACGTCAAATGTAAGGCTCGGCAGGACGTTCGACCTTACCTCCGCTGGGAACCAAGCTTCCTAATCCTAGTAGGAGTCAGGTAAAGGTACTTGGCAAGAGTTCGAGTGTAAGGCTCGGCAGGACATTTGACGTTACCTCGGCAGGGAGACCAAGCTTCCTAAGTGTAGTAGGAATCAGGCGAAGGGACATGGCAGGAGTTCGAGTGTATGACTCCTCTGCACGTTTGACTAAACCTCGGCAGGGAGACCAAGCTTCCTAAGCCTCGTAGAAGTAAGGCGAGGGGATTTGGCCAGAGTTTTAACAAAAGGCTCGGCAGGACGTTCGACCTTACCTCGGCAGAGTGACCAAATCTCCTAAGCGTTGTAAAAGTCAGGCAAAGGGACTTGGAGAAAATTGGAGTTTAAGGTTCGGCAGGATGTTCGAACTTACCTCGGCAGGGAGACCAAGCTTCCTAAGCCTTTTAGGAGTAAAGTAAAGGGAATTGGCCAGAGGTCGAACGTAAGGCTCGGCAGGACATTCAACCTTACCTCGGCAGGGAGACCAAGGTTCCTAAGCCTAGTAGTAGTCAGGCGAAGGGACTTGGCCAGAATTCGAGCGTAAGGCGTGGCAGGACGTTCGACCTTACCTCGACAGGGAGACCAAGCTTCCTAAGCCTCATAGGAGTCAGGCGAGGGGACTTGGCCCGAGTTCGAGTGTAAGGCTCGGTAGGACGTTCGACCTTACCTCGTCAAGGAGATGTAGCTTCCTAAGCCTAGTAGGAGTCAGGCGACAGGACATGGCCAGAATTCGAGTGTAAGGCCTGGCAGGACGTTCGTCCTTTCCTCGGCAGTGAGAACAAGCTTCCTAGGCCTAGTAGTAGTCAGGTGATGAGACTTGGCCAGAGTTCAAGTGTAAGGCTCGGCAGGACGTTCGACCTCTCCTCGGCAGGGAGACCAAGCTTCCTAAGCCTAGTAGGAGAGTTAGGCGAGGGGACTTGGCCGAAGTTCGAGTGTAAGGCTCGACAGGACGTTCGACCTCACCTCAGCAGGGAGACCAAGCTTCCTAAGCCTCGTAGGAGTCAGGCGAGTGGACTTGGCCCGAGTGCGAGTTTAAGGCTTGGCAGGACGTTCGACCTTACCTCGACACGGAGACCAAGCTTCCTAAGCCTCATAGGAGTCAGGCGAGGGGACTTGGCCCGAGTTCGAGTGTAAGGCTTGGTAGGACGTTCGACCTTACCTCGGCAGGGAGACAAAGCTTCCTAAACCTACTAGGAGTCAGGCGAGGGGACTTGGCTCGAGTTCGAGTGTAAGGCTCGGCAGGATGTTCGACCTTACATCGACAGGGAGACCAAGCTTCCTAAGCCTTTTAGGAGTCAAGCAAAGGGAATTGGCCAGAGTTTGAGCGTAAGGCTCGGCAGGACGTTCCACCCTACCTCGGCAGGGAGACAAAGCTTCCTAAGCCTAGTAGGAGCCCGGCGAGAAGACTGGGCCAGAAATCGAGTGTAAGGCTCGGCAGGACGTTCGACTTTACTGCGGCAGGTAGACCAAGCTTCCTAAGCTTAGTAGGAGTTAGTCGAGGGGCCTGGGCCAGAATTCGAGTGTAAGGCTCGGCAGGACGTTCGACCCTACCTCGGCAGGGAGACCAAGGTTCCTAAGACTAGTAGGAGCCAGGCGAGAAGACTGGGCCAAAAATCGAGTGTAAGGCTTGACAGGACGTTCGACCTTACCTCGGCTGTGAGAACAAGCTTCATAAGCCTAGTAGGAGTCCGGCGAAGGGACTTGGCCCGAATTCGAGTGTAAGGCTCGGCAGGACGTTCGACCTTACCTCGTCAAGGAGATGTAGCTTCCTAAGCCTAGTAGGAGTCAGGCGACAGGACTTGGCCAGAATTTGAGTGTGAGGCTCGGCAGGACGTTTGTCCTTTCCTCAGCAGTGAGAACAAGCTTCCTAGGCCTAGTAGTAGTCAGGTGATGAGACTTGGCCAGAATTCGAGTGTAAGGCTCGGCAGGACGTTCGACCCTACCTCGGCAGTGAGAACAAGCTTCCTAACCTTAGTAGGTGTCAGGTGAAGGGACTTGGCCAGAGTTCGAGTGTAAGGCTCGGCAGGACGTTCGACCTCTCCTCGGCAGTGAGACCAAGCTTCCTAAGCCTAGTAGGAGAGTTAGGCGAGGGGACTTGGCCGGAGTTCGAGTGTAAGGCTCGGCAGGACATTCGACCTCACCTCAGCAGGGAGACCAAGCTTCCTAAGCCTCGTAGGAGTCAGGCGAGTGGACTTGGCCCGAGTGCGAGTTTAAGGCTTGGCAGGACGTTCGACCTTACATCGACAGGGAGACCAAGCTTCCTAAGCCTCATAGGAGTCAGGCGAGGGGACTTGGCCCGAGTTCGAGTGTAAGGCTTGGTAGGACGTTCGACCTTACCTCGGCAGGGAGACAAAGCTTCCTAAACCTACTAGGAGTCAGGCGAGGGGACTTGGCTCGAGTTCGAGTGTAAGGCTCGGCAGGACGTTCGACCTTACATCGACAGGGAGACCAAGCTTCCTAAGCCTTTTAGGAGTCAAGCAAAGGGAATTGGCCAGTATTTGAGCGTAAGGCTCGGCAGGACGTTCCACCCTACCTCGGCAGGGAGACAAAGCTTCCTAAGCCTAGTAGGAGCCCGGCGAGAAGACTGGGCCAGAAATCGAGTGTAAGGCTCGGCAGGACGTTCGACTTTACCGCGGCAGGTAGACCAAGCTTCATAAGCTTAGTAGGATTTAGTCGAGGGGCCTGGGCCAGAATTCGAGTGTAAGGCTCGGCAGGACGTTCGACCCTACCTCAGCAGGGAGACCAAGGTTCCTAAGACTAGTAGGAGTCAGGCGACAGGACCTGGCCAGAATTCGAGTGTAAGGCCTGGCAGGACGTTGAACTTTACCTCGGCAGGGAGACCAAGCTTCCTAAGCCTAGTAAGAGTCAGGCGAAAGGACTTGGCCGGAATCCTTGTGCAAGGCTCGGTAGGACGTTCGACCTAACCTCAGAAGGGAGACCAAGCTTCCTAAGCCTAATAGTAGTCAGGCGAAGGGACTTGGCCGGAATTCGAGCGTAAGGCCTGGCAGGACGTTCGACCTTACCTCGGCAGGTAGACAAAGCTTCCTAAGCCTAGTAGGAGCCAGGCGAGAAGACTGGGCCAGAAATCGAGTGTAAGGCTCGGCAGGACGTTCGACCTTACCTCGGCTGTGAGAACAAGCTTCATAAGCCTAGTAGGAGTCCGGCGAAGGGACTTGGCCCGAATTCGAGTGTAAGGCTTGGCAGGACGTTCGACCTCTCCTCGGCAGGGAGACAAAGCTTCCTAAGCCTCGTAGAAGTCAGCGAGGGGACTTGGCCAGAGTTTGAGCAAAAGGCTCGGCAGGACATTTGACCTTACCTCTGAGGGGTGACCAAGCTTCCTAAGCCTAGTAAAAGTCAGGCGAAGGGACTTGGAAAAAATTCGAGTTTAAGGCTCGGCAGGATGTTCGAACTTACCTCGGCAGGGAGACAAAGCTTCCTAAGCCTACTAGGAGTCAGGCGAGGGGACTTGGCCAGAGTTTGAGCAAAAGGCTCGGTAGGACGTTCGACCTTACCTCGGCTGTGAGAACAAGCTTCATAAGCCTAGTAGGATTCCGGCGAAGGGACTTGGCCCGAATTCGAGTGTAAGGCTCGGCAGGACGTTCGACCTCTCCTCGGCAGGGAGACCAAGCTTCATAAGCCTAGTAGGATTCCGGCGAAGGGACTTGGCCCGAATTCGAGTGTAAGGCTCGGCAGGACGTTCGACCTCTCCTCGGCAGGGAGACCAAGCTTCCTAAGCCTACTAGGAGTCAGGCGAGGGGACTTGGCCATAGTTCGAGCGTAAGACTGGGTAGGACTTTCGACCTTACCTCGGAAGCAAGACAAAGCTTCCTAAGCCTCGTAGGAGTCAGGCGAGTGGACTTGGGCCGAGTTCGAGTGTAAGGCTCGGCAGGACGTTCGACCTTACCTCGACAGGGAGACCAAGCTTCCTAAGCCTAGTAAAAGTCAGGCACAGTGACTTGGAAAAAGCTCGAGTTTAAGTCTCAGCAGGACGTTCGACCTAACCTCGGCAGGGAGACCAAGCTTCCTAAGCCTCATAGGAGTCAGGCGAGGGGAATTGGCCAGAATTCGAGCGTAAGGCTCGGCAGGACATTCGACCCTACCTCGGCAGGGAGACAAAGCTTCCTAAGCCTAGTAGGAGCCAGGTGAGAAGACTGGGCCAGAAATCGAGTGTAAGGCTCGGCAGGACGTTCGACTTTACCACGGCAGGTAGACCAAGCTTCCTAAGGCTAGTAGGAGAGTCAGGCGATAGGACTTGGCCAGAATTCGAGTGTAAGGCTCGGCAGGACGTTCGACTCTACCTCGGCAGGGAGACCAAGGTTCCTAAGCCTAGTAGGACTCAGGCGAAGGGACTTGGCCAGAGTTCGAGGGTGAGGCTCGTCATGACGTTCGTCTTTACTTTGGCAGGTAGACCAAGCTTCCTAAGCCTAGTCGGAGTCAAGCAAAGGTACTGGGACGGACGTCAAATGTAAGGCTCGGCAGGACGTTCGACCTTACCTCCGCTGGGAACCAAGCTTCCTAATCCTAGTAGGAGTCAGGTAAAGGTACTTGGCAAGAGTTCGAGTGTAAGGCTCGGCAGGACATTTGACGTTACCTCGGCAGGGAGACCAAGCTTCCTAAGTGTAGTAGGAATCAGGCGAAGGGACATGGCAGGAGTTCGAGTGTATGACTCCTCTGCACGTTTGACTAAACCTCGGCAGGGAGACCAAGCTTCCTAAGCCTCGTAGAAGTAAGGCGAGGGGATTTGGCCAGAGTTTTAACAAAAGGCTCGGCAGGACGTTCGACCTTACCTCGGCAGAGTGACCAAATCTCCTAAGCGTTGTAAAAGTCAGGCGAAGGGACTTGGAGAAAATTGGAGTTTAAGGTTCGGCAGGATGTTCGAACTTACCTCGGCAGGGAGACCAAGCTTCCTAAGCCTTTTAGGAGTAAAGTAAAGGGAATTGGCCAGAGGTCGAACGTAAGGCTCGGCAGGACATTCAACCTTACCTCGGCAGGGAGACCAAGGTTCCTAAGACTAGTAGGAGCCAGGCGAGAAGACTGGGCCAGAATTCGAGCGTAAGGCGTGGCAGGACGTTCGACCTTACCTCGACAGGGAGACCAAGCTTCCTAAGCCTCATAGGAGTCAGGCGAGGGGACTTGGCCCGAGTTCGAGTGTAAGGCTCGGTAGGACGTTCGACCTTACCTCGTCAAGGAGATGTAGCTTCCTAAGCCTAGTAGGAGTCAGGCGACAGGACATGGCCAGAATTCGAGTGTAAGGCCTGGCAGGACGTTCGTCCTTTCCTCGGCAGTGAGAACAAGCTTCCTAGGCCTAGTAGTAGTCAGGTGATGAGACTTGGCCAGAGTTCAAGTGTAAGGCTCGGCAGGACGTTCGACCACTCCTCGGCAGGGAGACCAAGCTTCCTAAGCCTAGTAGGAGAGTTAGGCGAGGGGACTTGGCCGAAGTTCGAGTGTAAGGCTCGACAGGACGTTCGACCTCACCTCAGCAGGGAGACCAAGCTTCCTAAGCCTCGTAGGAGTCAGGCGAGTGGACTTGGCCCGAGTGCGAGTTTAAGGCTTGGCAGGACGTTCGACCTTACCTCGACACGGAGACCAAGCTTCCTAAGCCTCATAGGAGTCAGGCGAGGGGACTTGGCCCGAGTTCGAGTGTAAGGCTTGGTAGGACGTTCGACCTTACCTCGGCAGGGAGACAAAGCTTCCTAAACCTACTAGGAGTCAGGCGAGGGGACTTGGCTCGAGTTCGAGTGTAAGGCTCGGCAGGATGTTCGACCTTACATCGACAGGGAGACCAAGCTTCCTAAGCCTTTTAGGAGTCAAGCAAAGGGAATTGGCCAGAGTTTGAGCGTAAGGCTCGGCAGGACGTTCCACCCTACCTCGGCAGGGAGACAAAGCTTCCTAAGCCTAGTAGGAGCCCGGCGAGAAGACTGGGCCAGAAATCGAGTGTAAGGCCTGGCAGGACGTTCAACTTTACCTCGGCAGGGAGACCAAGCCTCCTAAGCCTAGTAGGAGTCAGGCGAAGGGACTCTGCCGGAATTCTTGTGCAAGGCTCGGTAGGACGTTCGACCTAACCTCAGAAGGGAGACCAAGCTTCCTAAGCCTAATAGTAGTCAGGCGAAGGGACTTGGCCAGAATTCGAGCGTAAGGCCTGGCAGGACGTTCGACCTTACCTCGGCAGGGAGACAAAGCTTCCTAAGCCTCGAAGAAGTCAGCGAGGGGACTTGGCCAGAGTTTGGGCAAAAGGCTCGGCAGGTCGTTCGACCTTACCTCTGAAGGGTGACCAAGCTTCCTAAGTGTAGTAAAAGTCAGGCAAAGGGACTTGGAAAAAATTCGAGTTTAAGGCTCGTCAGGATGTTTGAACTTACCTCGGAAGGGAGACAAAGCTTCCTAAGCCTAGTAGGAGCCAGGCGAGAAGACTGGGCCAAAAATCGAGTGTAAGGCTTGGCAGGACGTTCGACCTTACCTCGGCTGTGAGAACAAGCTTCATAAGCCTAGTAGGAGTCCGGCGAAGGGACTTGGCCCGAATTCGAGTGTAAGGCTCGGCAGGACGTTCGACCTCTCCTCGGCAGGGAGACCAAGCTTCCTAAGCCTACTAGGAGTCCGGCGAGGGGACTTGGCCATAGTTCGAGCGTAAGACTCAGTAGGACGTTCGACCTTACCGCTGAAGCAAGACAAAGACTTCTAAGCCTCGTAGGAGTCAGGCGAGTGGACTTGGCCCGAGTTCGAGTGTAAGGCTCGGCAGGACGTTCGACCTTACCTCGACAGGGAGACCAAGCTTCCTAAGCCTAGTAAAAGTCAGGCACAGGGACTTGGAAAAAGCTCGAGTTTAAGTCTCGGCAGGACGTTCGACCTAACCTCGGCAGGGAGACAAAGCTTCCTAAGCCTTTTAGGTGTCAAGCAAAGGGAATTGGCCAGAGTTCGAGCGTAAGGCTCGGCAGGACATTCGACCCTACCTCGGCAGGGAGACAAAGCTTCCTAAGACTAGTAGGAGCCAGGCGAGAAGACTGGGCCAGAAATCGAGTGTAAGGCTTGGCAGGACGTTCGACCTCACCTCGACAGGGAGACCAAGCTTCATAAGCCTAGTAGGAGTCCGGCGAAGGGACTTGGCCCGAATTCGAGTGCAAGGCTCGGCAGGACGTTCGACCTCTCCTCGGCAGGGAGACCAAGCTTCCTAAGCCTACTAGGAGTCAGGCGAGGGGACTTGGCCATAGTTCGAGCGTAAGACTCGGTAGGACGTTCGACCTTACCTCTGAAGCAAGACAAAGCTTCCTAAGCCTCGTAGGAGTCAGGCGAGTGGACTTGGCCCGAGTTCGAGTGTAAGGCTCGGCAGGACGTTCGACATTACTTCGGCAGGGAGACCAAGCTTCCTAAGCCTAGTAGTGGTCAGGCGAAGGGATTTGGCCAGAATTCAAGCGTAAGGCCTGGCCGGACGTTCGACCTTACCTCGGCAGGGAGACAGAGCTTCCTAAGCCTCGTAGAAGTCAGGCGAAGGGACTTGGCCAGAGTTTGAGCAAAAGGCTCGGCAGGACGTTCGACTTTACCTTGGCAGGGAGACCAAGCTTCCTAAGCCTTTTAGGTATCAAGCGAGAGGGCTTGGCCAGAGTCCGAGCGTAAGGCTCGGCAGGACGTTCGACCCTACCTCGGCAGGGAGACAAAGCTTCCTAAGCCTCATAGGAGTCAGGCGAGGGGACTTGGCCCGAGTTCGAGTGTAAGGCTCGGTAGGACGTTCGACCTTACCTCGTCAAGGAGATGTAGCTTCCTAAGCCTAGTAGGAGTCAGGCGACAGGACTTGGCCAGAATTTGAGTGTGAGGCTCGGCAGGACGTTTGTCCTTTCCTCAGCAGTGAGAACAAGCTTCCTAGGCCTAGTAGTAGTCAGGTGATGAGACTTGGCCAGAATTCGAGTGTAAGGCTCGGCAGGACGTTCGACCCTACCTCGGCAGTGAGAACAAGCTTCCTAACCTTAGTAGGTGTCAGGTGAAGGGACTTGGCCAGAGTTCGAGTGTAAGGCTCGGCAGGACGTTCGACCTCTCCTCGGCAGTGAGACCAAGCTTCCTAAGCCTAGTAGGAGAGTTAGGCGAGGGGACTTGGCCGGAGTTCGAGTGTAAGGCTCGGCAGGACATTCGACCTCACCTCAGCAGGGAGACCAAGCTTCCTAAGCCTCGTAGGAGTCAGGCGAGTGGACTTGGCCCGAGTGCGAGTTTAAGGCTTGGCAGGACGTTCGACCTTACATCGACAGGGAGACCAAGCTTCCTAAGCCTCATAGGAGTCAGGCGAGGGGACTTGGCCCGAGTTCGAGTGTAAGGCTTGGTAGGACGTTCGACCTTACCTCGGCAGGGAGACAAAGCTTCCTAAACCTACTAGGAGTCAGGCGTGGGGACTTGGCTCGAGTTCGAGTGTAAGGCTCGGCAGGACGTTCGACCTTACATCGACAGGGAGACCAAGCTTCCTAAGCCTTTTAGGAGTCAAGCAAAGGGAATTGGCCAGTATTTGAGCGTAAGGCTCGGCAGGACGTTCCACCCTACCTCGGCAGGGAGACAAAGCTTCCTAAGCCTAGTAGGAGCCCGGCGAGAAGACTGGGCCAGAAATCGAGTGTAAGGCTCGGCAGGACGTTCGACTTTACCGCGGCAGGTAGACCAAGCTTCATAAGCTTAGTAGGATTTAGTCGAGGGGCCTGGGCCAGAATTCGAGTGTAAGGCTCGGCAGGACGTTCGACCCTACCTCAGCAGGGAGACCAAGGTTCCTAAGACTAGTAGGAGTCAGGCGACAGGACCTGGCCAGAATTCGAGTGTAAGGCCTGGCAGGACGTTGAACTTTACCTCGGCAGGGAGACCAAGCTTCCTAAGCCTAGTAAGAGTCAGGCGAAAGGACTTGGCCGGAATCCTTGTGCAAGGCTCGGTAGGACGTTCGACCTAACCTCAGAAGGGAGACCAAGCTTCCTAAGCCTAATAGTAGTCAGGCGAAGGGACTTGGCCGGAATTCGAGCGTAAGGCCTGGCAGGACGTTCGACCTTACCTCGGCAGGTAGACAAAGCTTCCTAAGCCTAGTAGGAGCCAGGCGAGAAGACTGGGCCAGAAATCGAGTGTAAGGCTCGGCAGGACGTTCGACCTTACCTCGGCTGTGAGAACAAGCTTCATAAGCCTAGTAGGATTCCGGCGAAGGGACTTGGCCCGAATTCGAGTGTAAGGCTCGGCAGGACGTTCGACCTCTCCTCGGCAGGGAGACCAAGCTTCCTAAGCCTAGTAGGAGAGTTAGGCGAGGGGACTTGGCCAGAGTTTGAGCAAAAGGCTCGGCAGGACATTTGACCTTACCTCTGAGGGGTGACCAAGCTTCCTAAGCCTAGTAAAAGTCAGGCGAAGGGACTTGGAAAAAATTCGAGTTTAAGGCTCGGCAGGATGTTCGAACTTACCTCGGCAGGGAGACAAAGCTTCCTAAGCCTACTAGGAGTCAGGCGAGGGGACTTGGCCAGAGTTTGAGCAAAAGGCTCGGTAGGACGTTCGACCTTACCTCGGCTGTGAGAACAAGCTTCATAAGCCTAGTAGGATTCCGGCGAAGGGACTTGGCCCGAATTCGAGTGTAAGGCTCGGCAGGACGTTCGACCTCTCCTCGGCAGGGAGACCAAGCTTCATAAGCCTAGTAGGATTCCGGCGAAGGGACTTGGCCCGAATTCGAGTGTAAGGCTCGGCAGGACGTTCGACCTCTCCTCGGCAGGGAGACCAAGCTTCCTAAGCCTACTAGGAGTCAGGCGAGGGGACTTGGCCATAGTTCGAGCGTAAGACTCGGTAGGACTTTCGACCTTACCTCGGAAGCAAGACAAAGCTTCCTAAGCCTCGTAGGAGTCAGGCGAGTGGACTTGGCCCGAGTTCGAGTGTAAGGCTCGGCAGGACGTTCGACCTTACCTTGACAGGGAGACCAAGCTTCCTAAGCCTAGTAAAAGTCAGGCACAGGGACTTGGAAAAAGCTCGAGTTTAAGTCTCAGCAGGACGTTCGACCTAACCTCGGCAGGGAGACCAAGCTTCCTAAGCCTCATAGGAGTCAGGCGAGGGGAATTGGCCAGAATTCGAGCGTAAGGCTCGGCAGGACATTCGACCCTACCTCGGCAGGGAGACAAAGCTTCCTAAGCCTAGTAGGAGCGAGGTGAGAAGACTGGGCCAGAAATCGAGTGTAAGGCTCGGCAGGACGTTCGACTTTACCACGGCAGGTAGACCAAGCTTCCTAAGGCTAGTAGGAGAGTCAGGCGATAGGACTTGGCCAGAATTCGAGTGTAAGGCTCGGCAGGACGTTCGACTCTACCTCGGCAGGGAGACCAAGGTTCCTAAGCCTAGTAGGACTCAGGCGAAGGGACTTGGCCAGAGTTCGAGGGTGAGGCTCGTCATGACGTTCGTCTTTACTTTGGCAGGTAGACCAAGCTTCCTAAGCCTAGTCGGAGTCAAGCAAAGGTACTGGGACGGACGTCAAATGTAAGGCTCGGCAGGACGTTCGACCTTACCTCCGCTGGGAACCAAGCTTCCTAATCCTAGTAGGAGTCAGGTGAAGGTACTTGGCAAGAGTTCGAGTGTAAGGCTCGGCAGGACATTTGACGTTACCTCGGCAGGGAGACCAAGCTTCCTAAGTGTAGTAGGAATCAGGCGAAGGGACATGGCAGGAGTTCGAGTGTATGACTCCTCTGCACGTTTGACTAAACCTCGGCAGGGAGACCAAGCTTCCTAAGCCTCGTAGAAGTAAGGCGAGGGGATTTGGCCAGAGTTTTAACAAAAGGCTCGGCAGGACGTTCGACCTTACCTCGGCAGAGTGACCAAATCTCCTAAGCGTTGTAAAAGTCAGGCGAAGGGACTTGGAGAAAATTGGAGTTTAAGGTTCGGCAGGATGTTCGAACTTACCTCGGCAGGGAGACCAAGCTTCCTAAGCCTACTAGGAGTCAGGCGAGGGGACTTGGCCATAGTTTGAGCGTAAGACTGGGTAGGACTTTCGACCTTACCTCGGAAGCAAGACAAAGCTTCCTAAGCCTCGTAGGAGTCAGGCGAGTGGACTTGGGCCGAGTTCGAGTGTAAGGCTCGGCAGGACGTTCGACATTACTTCGGCAGGGAGACCAAGCTTCCTAAGCCTAGTAGTGGTCAGGCGAAGGGATTTGGCCAGAATTCAAGCGTAAGGCCTGGCCGGACGTTCGACCTTACCTCGGCAGGGAGACAGAGCTTCCTAAGCCTCGTAGAAGTCAGGCGAAGGGACTTGGCCAGAGTTTGAGCAAAAGGCTCGGCAGGACGTTCGACTTTACCTTGGCAGGGAGACCAAGCTTCCTAAGCCTTTTAGGTATCAAGCGAGAGGGCTTGGCCAGAGTCCGAGCGTAAGGCTCGGCAGGACGTTCGACCCTACCTCGGCAGGGAGACAAAGCTTCCTAAGCCTCATAGGAGTCAGGCGAGGGGACTTGGCCCGAGTTCGAGTGTAAGGCTCGGTAGGACGTTCGACCTTACCTCGTCAAGGAGATGTAGCTTCCTAAGCCTAGTAGGAGTCAGGCGACAGGACTTGGCCAGAATTTGAGTGTGAGGCTCGGCAGGACGTTTGTCCTTTCCTCAGCAGTGAGAACAAGCTTCCTAGGCCTAGTAGTAGTCAGGTGATGAGACTTGGCCAGAATTCGAGTGTAAGGCTCGGCAGGACGTTCGACCCTACCTCGGCAGTGAGAACAAGCTTCCTAACCTTAGTAGGTGTCAGGTGAAGGGACTTGGCCAGAGTTCGAGTGTAAGGCTCGGCAGGACGTTCGACCTCTCCTCGGCAGTGAGACCAAGCTTCCTAAGCCTAGTAGGAGAGTTAGGCGAGGGGACTTGGCCGGAGTTCGAGTGTAAGGCTCGGCAGGACATTAGACCTCACCTCAGCAGGGAGACCAAGCTTCCTAAGCCTCGTAGGAGTCAGGCGAGTGGACTTGGCCCGAGTGCGAGTTTAAGGCTTGGCAGGACGTTCGACCTTACATCGACAGGGAGACCAAGCTTCCTAAGCCTCATAGGAGTCAGGCGAGGGGACTTGGCCCGAGTTCGAGTGTAAGGCTTGGTAGGACGTTCGACCTTACCTCGGCAGGGAGACAAAGCTTCCTAAACCTACTAGGAGTCAGGCGAGGGGACTTGGCTCGAGTTCGAGTGTAAGGCTCGGCAGGACATTTGACGTTACCTCGGCAGGGAGACCAAGCTTCCTAAGTGTAGTAGGAATCAGGCGAAGGGACATGGCAGGAGTTCGAGTGTATGACTCCTCTGCACGTTTGACTAAACCTCGGCAGGGAGACCAAGCTTCCTAAGCCTCGTAGAAGTAAGGCGAGGGGATTTGGCCAGAGTTTTAACAAAAGGCTCGGCAGGACGTTCGACCTTACCTCGGCAGAGTGACCAAATCTCCTAAGCGTTGTAAAAGTCAGGCGAAGGGACTTGGAGAAAATTGGAGTTTAAGGTTCGGCAGGATGTTCGAACTTACCTCGGCAGGGAGACCAAGCTTCCTAAGCCTACTAGGAGTCAGGCGAGGGGACTTGGCCATAGTTTGAGCGTAAGACTGGGTAGGACTTTCGACCTTACCTCGGAAGCAAGACAAAGCTTCCTAAGCCTCGTAGGAGTCAGGCGAGTGGACTTGGGCCGAGTTCGAGTGTAAGGCTCGGCAGGACGTTCGACCTTACCTCGACAGGGAGACCAAGCTTCCTAAGCCTAGTAAAAGTCAGGCACAGTGACTTGGAAAAAGCTCGAGTTTAAGTCTCAGCAGGACGTTCGACCTAACCTCGGCAGGGAGACCAAGCTTCCTAAGCCTCATAGGAGTCAGGCGAGGGGAATTGGCCAGAATTCGAGCGTAAGGCTCGGCAGGACATTCGACCCTACCTCGGCAGGGAGACAAAGCTTCCTAAGCCTAGTAGGAGCCAGGTGAGAAGACTGGGCCAGAAATCGAGTGTAAGGCTCGGCAGGACGTTCGACTTTACCACGGCAGGTAGACCAAGCTTCCTAAGGCTAGTAGGAGAGTCAGGCGATAGGACTTGGCCAGAATTCGAGTGTAAGGCTCGGCAGGACGTTCGACTCTACCTCGGCAGGGAGACCAAGGTTCCTAAGCCTAGTAGCACTCAGGCGAAGGGACTTGGCCAGAGTTCGAGGGTGAGGCTCGTCATGACGTTCGTCTTTACTTTGGCAGGTAGACCAAGCTTCCTAAGCCTAGTCGGAGTCAAGCAAAGGTACTGGGACGGACGTCAAATGTAAGGCTCGGCAGGACGTTCGACCTTACCTCCGCTGGGAACCAAGCTTCCTAATCCTAGTAGGAGTCAGGTAAAGGTACTTGGCAAGAGTTCGAGTGTAAGGCTCGGCAGGACATTTGACGTTACCTCGGCAGGGAGACCAAGCTTCCTAAGTGTAGTAGGAATCAGGCGAAGGGACATGGCAGGAGTTCGAGTGTATGACTCCTCTGCACGTTTGACTAAACCTCGGCAGGGAGACCAAGCTTCCTAAGCCTCGTAGAAGTAAGGCGAGGGGATTTGGCCAGAGTTTTAACAAAAGGCTCGGCAGGACGTTCGACCTTACCTCGGCAGAGTGACCAAATCTCCTAAGCGTTGTAAAAGTCAGGCAAAGGGACTTGGAGAAAATTGGAGTTTAAGGTTCGGCAGGATGTTCGAACTTACCTCGGCAGGGAGACCAAGCTTCCTAAGCCTTTTAGGAGTAAAGTAAAGGGAATTGGCCAGAGGTCGAACGTAAGGCTCGGCAGGACATTCAACCTTACCTCGGCAGGGAGACCAAGGTTCCTAAGCCTAGTAGTAGTCAGGCGAAGGGACTTGGCCAGAATTCGAGCGTAAGGCGTGGCAGGACGTTCGACCTTACCTCGACAGGGAGACCAAGCTTCCTAAGCCTCATAGGAGTCAGGCGAGGGGACTTGGCCCGAGTTCGAGTGTAAGGCTCGGTAGGACGTTCGACCTTACCTCGTCAAGGAGATGTAGCTTCCTAAGCCTAGTAGGAGTCAGGCGACAGGACATGGCCAGAATTCGAGTGTAAGGCCTGGCAGGACGTTCGTCCTTTCCTCGGCAGTGAGAACAAGCTTCCTAGGCCTAGTAGTAGTCAGGTGATGAGACTTGGCCAGAGTTCAAGTGTAAGGCTCGGCAGGACGTTCGACCTCTCCTCGGCAGGGAGACCAAGCTTCCTAAGCCTAGTAGGAGAGTTAGGCGAGGGGACTTGGCCGAAGTTCGAGTGTAAGGCTCGACAGGACGTTCGACCTCACCTCAGCAGGGAGACCAAGCTTCCTAAGCCTCGTAGGAGTCAGGCGAGTGGACTTGGCCCGAGTGCGAGTTTAAGGCTTGGCAGGACGTTCGACCTTACCTCGACACGGAGACCAAGCTTCCTAAGCCTCATAGGAGTCAGGCGAGGGGACTTGGCCCGAGTTCGAGTGTAAGGCTTGGTAGGACGTTCGACCTTACCTCGGCAGGGAGACAAAGCTTCCTAAACCTACTAGGAGTCAGGCGAGGGGACTTGGCTCGAGTTCGAGTGTAAGGCTCGGCAGGATGTTCGACCTTACATCGACAGGGAGACCAAGCTTCCTAAGCCTTTTAGGAGTCAAGCAAAGGGAATTGGCCAGAGTTTGAGCGTAAGGCTCGGCAGGACGTTCCACCCTACCTCGGCAGGGAGACAAAGCTTCCTAAGCCTAGTAGGAGCCCGGCGAGAAGACTGGGCCAGAAATCGAGTGTAAGGCTCGGCAGGACGTTCGACTTTACTGCGGCAGGTAGACCAAGCTTCCTAAGCTTAGTAGGAGTTAGTCGAGGGGCCTGGGCCAGAATTCGAGTGTAAGGCTCGGCAGGACGTTCGACCCTACCTCGGCAGGGAGACCAAGGTTCCTAAGACTAGTAGGAGCCAGGCGAGAAGACTGGGCCAAAAATCGAGTGTAAGGCTTGACAGGACGTTCGACCTTACCTCGGCTGTGAGAACAAGCTTCATAAGCCTAGTAGGAGTCCGGCGAAGGGACTTGGCCCGAATTCGAGTGTAAGGCTCGGCAGGACGTTCGACCTCTCCTCGGCAGGGAGACCAAGCTTCCTAAGCCTACTAGGAGTCCGGCGAGGGGACTTGGCCATAGTTCGAGCGTAAGACTCAGTAGGACGTTCGACCTTACCGCTGAAGCAAGACAAAGACTTCTAAGCCTCGTAGGAGTCAGGCGAGTGGACTTGGCCCGAGTTCGAGTGTAAGGCTCGGCAGGACGTTCGACCTTACCTCGACAGGGAGACCAAGCTTCCTAAGCCTCGAAGAAGTCAGCGAGGGGACTTGGCCAGAGTTTGGGCAAAAGGCTCGGCAGGTCGTTCGACCTTACCTCTGAAGGGTGACCAAGCTTCCTAAGTGTAGTAAAAGTCAGGCAAAGGGACTTGGAAAAAATTCGAGTTTAAGGCTCGTCAGGATGTTTGAACTTACCTCGGCAGGGAGACAAAGCTTCCTAAGCCTAGTAGGAGCCAGGCGAGAAGACTGGGCCAAAAATCGAGTGTAAGGCTTGGCAGGACGTTCGACCTTACCTCGGCTGTGAGAACAAGCTTCATAAGCCTAGTAGGAGTCCGGCGAAGGGACTTGGCCCGAATTCGAGTGTAAGGCTCGGCAGGACGTTCGACCTCTCCTCGGCAGGGAGACCAAGCTTCCTAAGCCTACTAGGAGTCCGGCGAGGGGACTTGGCCATAGTTCGAGCGTAAGACTCAGTAGGACGTTCGACCTTACCGCTGAAGCAAGACAAAGACTTCTAAGCCTCGTAGGAGTCAGGCGAGTGGACTTGGCCCGAGTTCGAGTGTAAGGCTCGGCAGGACGTTCGACCTTACCTCGACAGGGAGACCAAGCTTCCTAAGCCTAGTAAAAGTCAGGCACAGGGACTTGGAAAAAGCTCGAGTTTAAGTCTCGGCAGGACGTTCGACCTAACCTCGGCAGGGAGACAAAGCTTCCTAAGCCTTTTAGGTGTCAAGCAAAGGGAATTGGCCAGAGTTCGAGCGTAAGGCTCGGCAGGACATTCGACCCTACCTCGGCAGGGAGACAAAGCTTCCTAAGACTAGTAGGAGCCAGGCGAGAAGACTGGGCCAGAAATCGAGTGTAAGGCTTGGCAGGACGTTCGACCTCACCTCGACAGGGAGACCAAGCTTCATAAGCCTAGTAGGAGTCCGGCGAAGGGACTTGGCCGGAATTCGAGCGTAAGGCCTGGCAGGGCGTTCGACCTTACCTCGGCAGGTAGACAAAGCTTCCTAAGCCTAGTAGGAGCCAGGCGAGAAGACTGGGCCAGAAATCGAGTGTAAGGCTCGGCAGGACGTTCGACCTTACCTCGGCTGTGAGAACAAGCTTCATAAGCCTAGTAGGAGTCCGGCGAAGGGACTTGGCCCGAATTCGAGTGTAAGGCTTGGCAGGACGTTCGACCTCTCCTCGGCAGGGAGACAAAGCTTCCTAAGCCTCGTAGAAGTCAGCGAGGGGACTTGGCCAGAGTTTGAGCAAAAGGCTCGGCAGGACATTTGACCTTACCTCTGAGGGGTGACCAAGCTTCCTAAGCCTAGTAAAAGTCAGGCGAAGGGACTTGGAAAAAATTCGAGTTTAAGGCTCGGCAGGATGTTCGAACTTACCTCGGCAGGGAGACAAAGCTTCCTAAGCCTACTAGGAGTCAGGCGAGGGGACTTGGCCAGAGTTTGAGCAAAAGGCTCGGTAGGACGTTCGACCTTACCTCGTCTGTGAGAACAAGCTTCATAAGCCTAGTAGGATTCCGGCGAAGGGACTTGGCCCGAGTTCGAGTGTAAGGCTCGGCAGGACGTTCGACCTCTCCTCGGCAGGGAGACCAAGCTTCATAAGCCTAGTAGGATTCCGGCGAAGGGACTTGGCCCGAATTCGAGTGTAAGGCTCGGCAGGACGTTCGACCTCTCCTCGGCAGGGAGACCAAGCTTCCTAAGCCTACTAGGAGTCAGGCGAGGGGACTTGGCCATAGTTCGAGCGTAAGACTCGGTAGGACTTTCGACCTTACCTCGGAAGCAAGACAAAGCTTCCTAAGCCTCGTAGGAGTCAGGCGAGTGGACTTGGCCCGAGTTCGAGTGTAAGGCTCGGCAGGACGTTCGACCTTACCTCGACAGGGAGACCAAGCTTCCTAAGCCTAGTAAAAGTCAGGCACAGGGACTTGGAAAAAGCTCGAGTTTAAGTCTCAGCAGGACGTTCGACCTAACCTCGGCAGGGAGACCAAGCTTCCTAAGCCTCATAGGAGTCAGGCGAGGGGAATTGGCCAGAATTCGAGCGTAAGGCTCGGCAGGACATTCGACCCTACCTCGGCAGGGAGACAAAGCTTCCTAAGCCTAGTAGGAGCGAGGTGAGAAGACTGGGCCAGAAATCGAGTGTAAGGCTCGGCAGGACGTTCGACTTTACCACGGCAGGTAGACCAAGCTTCCTAAGGCTAGTAGGAGAGTCAGGCGATAGGACTTGGCCAGAATTCGAGTGTAAGGCTCGGCAGGACGTTCGACTCTACCTCGGCAGGGAGACCAAGGTTCCTAAGCCTAGTAGGACTCAGGCGAAGGGACTTGGCCAGAGTTCGAGGGTGAGGCTCGTCATGACGTTCGTCTTTACTTTGGCAGGTAGACCAAGCTTCCTAAGCCTAGTCGGAGTCAAGCAAAGGTACTGGGACGGACGTCAAATGTAAGGCTCGGCAGGACGTTCGACCTTACCTCCGCTGGGAACCAAGCTTCCTAATCCTAGTAGGAGTCAGGTGAAGGTACTTGGCAAGAGTTCGAGTGTAAGGCTCGGCAGGACATTTGACGTTACCTCGGCAGGGAGACCAAGCTTCCTAAGTGTAGTAGGAATCAGGCGAAGGGACATGGCAGGAGTTCGAGTGTATGACTCCTCTGCACGTTTGACTAAACCTCGGCAGGGAGACCAAGCTTCCTAAGCCTCGTAGAAGTAAGGCGAGGGGATTTGGCCAGAGTTTTAACAAAAGGCTCGGCAGGACGTTCGACCTTACCTCGGCAGAGTGACCAAATCTCCTAAGCGTTGTAAAAGTCAGGCGAAGGGACTTGGAGAAAATTGGAGTTTAAGGTTCGGCACGATGTTCGAACTTACCTCGGCAGGGAGACCAAGCTTCCTAAGCCTACTAGGAGTCAGGCGAGGGGACTTGGCCATAGTTTGAGCGTAAGACTGGGTAGGACTTTCGACCTTACCTCGGAAGCAAGACAAAGCTTCCTAAGCCTCGTAGGAGTCAGGCGAGTGGACTTGGGCCGAGTTCGAGTGTAAGGCTCGGCAGGACGTTCGACCTTACCTCGACAGGGAGACCAAGCTTCCTAAGCCTAGTAAAAGTCAGGCACAGTGACTTGGAAAAAGCTCGAGTTTAAGTCTCAGCAGGACGTTCGACCTAACCTCGGCAGGGAGACCAAGCTTCCTAAGCCTCATAGGAGTCAGGCGAGGGGAATTGGCCAGAATTCGAGCGTAAGGCTCGGCAGGACATTCGACCCTACCTCGGCAGGGAGACAAAGCTTCCTAAGCCTAGTAGGAGCCAGGTGAGAAGACTGGGCCAGAAATCGAGTGTAAGGCTCGGCAGGACGTTCGACTTTACCACGGCAGGTAGACCAAGCTTCCTAAGGCTAGTAGGAGAGTCAGGCGATAGGACTTGGCCAGAATTCGAGTGTAAGGCTCGGCAGGACGTTCGACTCTACCTCGGCAGAGAGACCAAGGTTCCTAAGCCTAGTAGGACTCAGGCGAAGGGACTTGGCCAGAGTTCGAGGGTGAGGCTCGTCATGACATTCGTCTTTACTTTGGCAGGTAGACCAAGCTTCCTAAGCCTAGTCGGAGTCAAGCAAAGGTACTGGGACGGACGTCAAATGTAAGGCTCGGCAGGACGTTCGACCTTACCTCCGCTGGGAACCAAGCTTCCTAATCCTAGTAGGAGTCAGGTAAAGGTACTTGGCAAGAGTTCGAGTGTAAGGCTCGGCAGGACATTTGACGTTACCTCGGCAGGGAGACCAAGCTTCCTAAGTGTAGTAGGAATCAGGCGAAGGGACATGGCAGGAGTTCGAGTGTATGACTCCTCTGCACGTTTGACTAAACCTCGGCAGGGAGACCAAGCTTCCTAAGCCTCGTAGAAGTAAGGCGAGGGGATTTGGCCAGAGTTTTAACAAAAGGCTCGGCAGGACGTTCGACCTTACCTCGGCAGAGTGACCAAATCTCCTAAGCGTTGTAAAAGTCAGGCGAAGGGACTTGGAGAAAATTGGAGTTTAAGGTTCGGCAGGATGTTCGAACTTACCTCGGCAGGGAGACCAAGCTTCCTAAGCCTTTTAGGAGTAAAGTAAAGGGAATTGGCCAGAGGTCGAACGTAAGTCTCGGCAGGACATTCAACCTTACCTCGGCAGGGAGACCAAGGTTCCTAAGCCTAGTAGTAGTCAGGCGAAGGGACTTGGCCAGAATTCGAGCGTAAGGCGTGGCAGGACGTTCGACCTTACCTCGACAGGGAGACCAAGCTTCCTAAGCCTCATAGGAGTCAGGCGAGGGGACTTGGCCCGAGTTCGAGTGTAAGGCTCGGTAGGACGTTCGACCTTACCTCGTCAAGGAGATGTAGCTTCCTAAGCCTAGTAGGAGTCAGGCGACAGGACATGGCCAGAATTCGAGTGTAAGGCCTGGCAGGACGTTCGTCCTTTCCTCGGCAGTGAGAACAAGCTTCCTAGGCCTAGTAGTAGTCAGGTGATGAGACTTGGCCAGAGTTCAAGTGTAAGGCTCGGCAGGACGTTCGACCTCTCCTCGGCAGGGAGACCAAGCTTCCTAAGCCTAGTAGGAGAGTTAGGCGAGGGGACTTGGCCGAAGTTCGAGTGTAAGGCTCGACAGGACGTTCGACCTCACCTCAGCAGGGAGACCAAGCTTCCTAAGCCTCGTAGGAGTCAGGCGAGTGGACTTGGCCCGAGTGCGAGTTTAAGGCTTGGCAGGACGTTCGACCTTACCTCGACACGGAGACCAAGCTTCCTAAGCCTCATAGGAGTCAGGCGAGGGGACTTGGCCCGAGTTCGAGTGTAAGGCTTGGTAGGACGTTCGACCTTACCTCGGCAGGGAGACAAAGCTTCCTAAACCTACTAGGAGTCAGGCGAGGGGACTTGGCTCGAGTTCGAGTGTAAGGCTCGGCAGGATGTTCGACCTTACATCGACAGGGAGACCAAGCTTCCTAAGCCTTTTAGGAGTCAAGCAAAGGGAATTGGCCAGAGTTTGAGCGTAAGGCTCGGCAGGACGTTCCACCCTACCTCGGCAGGGAGACAAAGCTTCCTAAGCCTAGTAGGAGCCCGGCGAGAAGACTGGGCCAGAAATCGAGTGTAAGGCTCGGCAGGACGTTCGACTTTACTGCGGCAGGTAGACCAAGCTTCCTAAGCTTAGTAGGAGTTAGTCGAGGGGCCTGGGCCAGAATTCGAGTGTAAGGCTCGGCAGGACGTTCGACCCTACCTCGGCAGGGAGACCAAGGTTCCTAAGACTAGTAGGAGTCAGGCGACAGGACCTGGCCAGAATTCGAGTGTAAGGCCTGGCAGGACGTTCAACTTTACCTCGGCAGGGAGACCAAGCCTCCTAAGCCTAGTAGGAGTCAGGCGAAGGGACTTGGCCGGAATTCTTGTGCAAGGCTCGGTAGGACGTTCGACCTAACCTCAGAAGGGAGACCAAGCTTCCTAAGCCTAATAGTAGTCAGGCGAAGGGACTTGGCCAGAATTCGAGCGTAAGGCCTGGCAGGACGTTCGACCTTACCTCGGCAGGGAGACAAAGCTTCCTAAGCCTCGAAGAAGTCAGCGAGGGGACTTGGCCAGAGTTTGGGCAAAAGGCTCGGCAGGTCGTTCGACCTTACCTCTGAAGGGTGACCAAGCTTCCTAAGTGTAGTAAAAGTCAGGCAAAGGGACTTGGAAAAAATTCGAGTTTAAGGCTCGTCAGGATGTTTGAACTTACCTCGGCAGGGAGACAAAGCTTCCTAAGCCTAGTAGGAGCCAGGCGAGAAGACTGGGCCAAAAATCGAGTGTAAGGCTTGGCAGGACGTTCGACCTTACCTCGGCTGTGAGAACAAGCTTCATAAGCCTAGTAGGAGTCCGGCGAAGGGACTTGGCCCGAATTCGAGTGTAAGGCTCGGCAGGACGTTCGACCTCTCCTCGGCAGGGAGACCAAGCTTCCTAAGCCTACTAGGAGTCCGGCGAGGGGACTTGGCCATAGTTCGAGCGTAAGACTCAGTAGGACGTTCGACCTTACCGCTGAAGCAAGACAAAGACTTCTAAGCCTCGTAGGAGTCAGGCGAGTGGACTTGGCCCGAGTTCGAGTGTAAGGCTGGGCAGGACGTTCGACCTTACCTCGACAGGGAGACCAAGCTTCCTAAGCCTAGTAAAAGTCAGGCACAGGGACTTGGAAAAAGCTCGAGTTTAAGTCTCGGCAGGACGTTCGACCTAACCTCGGCAGGGAGACAAAGCTTCCTAAGGCTTTTAGGTGTCAAGCAAAGGGAATTGGCCAGAGTTCGAGCGTAAGGCTCGGCAGGACATTCGACCCTACCTCGGCAGGGAGACAAAGCTTCCTAAGACTAGTAGGAGCCAGGCGAGAAGACTGGGCCAGAAATCGAGTGTAAGGCTTGGCAGGACGTTCGACCTCACCTCGACAGGGAGACCAAGCTTCATAAGCCTAGTAGGAGTCCGGCGAAGGGACTTGGCCCGAATTCGAGTGCAAGGCTCGGCAGGACGTTCGACCTCTCCTCGGCAGGGAGACCAAGCTTCCTAAGCCTACTAGGAGTCAGGCGAGGGGACTTGGCCATAGTTCGAGCGTAAGACTCGGTAGGACGTTCGACCTTACCTCTGAAGCAAGACAAAGCTTCCTAAGCCTCGTAGGAGTCAGGCGAGTGGACTTGGCCCGAGTTCGAGTGTAAGGCTCGGCAGGACGTTCGACATTACTTCGGCAGGGAGACCAAGCTTCCTAAGCCTAGTAGTGGTCAGGCGAAGGGATTTGGCCAGAATTCAAGCGTAAGGCCTGGCCGGACGTTCGACCTTACCTCGGCAGGGAGACAGAGCTTCCTAAGCCTCGTAGAAGTCAGGCGAAGGGACTTGGCCAGAGTTTGAGCAAAAGGCTCGGCAGGACATTTGACCTTACCTCTGAGGGGTGACCAAGCTTCCTAAGCCTAGTAAAAGTCAGGCGAAGGGACTTGGAAAAAATTCGAGTTTAAGGCTCGGCAGGATGTTCGAACTTACCTCGGCAGGGAGACAAAGCTTCCTAAGCCTACTAGGAGTCAGGCGAGGGGACTTGGCCAGAGTTTGAGCAAAAGGCTCGGTAGGACGTTCGACCTTACCTCGGCTGTGAGAACAAGCTTCATAAGCCTAGTAGGATTCCGGCGAAGGGACTTGGCCCGAATTCGAGTGTAAGGCTCGGCAGGACGTTCGACCTCTCCTCGGCAGGGAGACCAAGCTTCATAAGCCTAGTAGGATTCCGGCGAAGGGACTTGGCCCGAATTCGAGTGTAAGGCTCGGCAGGACGTTCGACCTCTCCTCGGCAGGGAGACCAAGCTTCCTAAGCCTACTAGGAGTCAGGCGAGGGGACTTGGCCATAGTTCGAGCGTAAGACTCGGTAGGACTTTCGACCTTACCTCGGAAGCAAGACAAAGCTTCCTAAGCCTCGTAGGAGTCAGGCGAGTGGACTTGGCCCGAGTTCGAGTGTAAGGCTCGGCAGGACGTTCGACCTTACCTCGACAGGGAGACCAAGCTTCCTAAGCCTAGTAAAAGTCAGGCACAGGGACTTGGAAAAAGCTCGAGTTTAAGTCTCAGCAGGACGTTCGACCTAACCTCGGCAGGGAGACCAAGCTTCCTAAGCCTCATAGGAGTCAGGCGAGGGGAATTGGCCAGAATTCGAGCGTAAGGCTCGGCAGGACATTCGACCCTACCTCGGCAGGGAGACAAAGCTTCCTAAGCCTAGTAGGAGCGAGGTGAGAAGACTGGGCCAGAAATCGAGTGTAAGGCTCGGCAGGACGTTCGACTTTACCACGGCAGGTAGACCAAGCTTCCTAAGGCTAGTAGGAGAGTCAGGCGATAGGACTTGGCCAGAATTCGAGTGTAAGGCTCGGCAGGACGTTCGACTCTACCTCGGCAGGGAGACCAAGGTTCCTAAGCCTAGTAGGACTCAGGCGAAGGGACTTGGCCAGAGTTCGAGGGTGAGGCTCGTCATGACGTTCGTCTTTACTTTGGCAGGTAGACCAAGCTTCCTAAGCCTAGTCGGAGTCAAGCAAAGGTACTGGGACGGACGTCAAATGTAAGGCTCGGCAGGACGTTCGACCTTACCTCCGCTGGGAACCAAGCTTCCTAATCCTAGTAGGAGTCAGGTGAAGGTACTTGGCAAGAGTTCGAGTGTAAGGCTCGGCAGGACATTTGACGTTACCTCGGCAGGGAGACCAAGCTTCCTAAGTGTAGTAGGAATCAGGCGAAGGGACATGGCAGGAGTTCGAGTGTATGACTCCTCTGCACGTTTGACTAAACCTCGGCAGGGAGACCAAGCTTCCTAAGCCTCGTAGAAGTAAGGCGAGGGGATTTGGCCAGAGTTTTAACAAAAGGCTCGGCAGGACGTTCGACCTTACCTCGGCAGAGTGACCAAATCTCCTAAGCGTTGTAAAAGTCAGGCGAAGGGACTTGGAGAAAATTGGAGTTTAAGGTTCGGCACGATGTTCGAACTTACCTCGGCAGGGAGACCAAGCTTCCTAAGCCTACTAGGAGTCAGGCGAGGGGACTTGGCCATAGTTTGAGCGTAAGACTGGGTAGGACTTTCGACCTTACCTCGGAAGCAAGACAAAGCTTCCTAAGCCTCGTAGGAGTCAGGCGAGTGGACTTGGGCCGAGTTCGAGTGTAAGGCTCGGCAGGACGTTCGACCTTACCTCGACAGGGAGACCAAGCTTCCTAAGCCTAGTAAAAGTCAGGCACAGTGACTTGGAAAAAGCTCGAGTTTAAGTCTCAGCAGGACGTTCGACCTAACCTCGGCAGGGAGACCAAGCTTCCTAAGCCTCATAGGAGTCAGGCGAGGGGAATTGGCCAGAATTCGAGCGTAAGGCTCGGCAGGACATTCGACCCTACCTCGGCAGGGAGACAAAGCTTCCTAAGCCTAGTAGGAGCCAGGTGAGAAGACTGGGCCAGAAATCGAGTGTAAGGCTCGGCAGGACGTTCGACTTTACCACGGCAGGTAGACCAAGCTTCCTAAGGCTAGTAGGAGAGTCAGGCGATAGGACTTGGCCAGAATTCGAGTGTAAGGCTCGGCAGGACATTCGACTCTACCTCGGCAGGGAGACCAAGGTTCCTAAGCCTAGTAGGACTCAGGCGAAGGGACTTGGCCAGAGTTCGAGGGTGAGGCTCGTCATGACATTCGTCTTTACTTTGGCAGGTAGACCAAGCTTCCTAAGCCTAGTCGGAGTCAAGCAAAGGTACTGGGACGGACGTCAAATGTAAGGCTCGGCAGGACGTTCGACCTTACCTCCGCTGGGAACCAAGCTTCCTAATCCTAGTAGGAGTCAGGTAAAGGTACTTGGCAAGAGTTCGAGTGTAAGGCTCGGCAGGACATTTGACGTTACCTCGGCAGGGAGACCAAGCTTCCTAAGTGTAGTAGGAATCAGGCGAAGGGACATGGCAGGAGTTCGAGTGTATGACTCCTCTGCACGTTTGACTAAACCTCGGCAGGGAGACCAAGCTTCCTAAGCCTCGTAGAAGTAAGGCGAGGGGATTTGGCCAGAGTTTTAACAAAAGGCTCGGCAGGACGTTCGACCTTACCTCGGCAGAGTGACCAAATCTCCTAAGCGTTGTAAAAGTCAGGCGAAGGGACTTGGAGAAAATTGGAGTTTAAGGTTCGGCAGGATGTTCGAACTTACCTCGGCAGGGAGACCAAGCTTCCTAAGCCTTTTAGGAGTAAAGTAAAGGGAATTGGCCAGAGGTCGAACGTAAGGCTCGGCAGGACATTCAACCTTACCTCGGCAGGGAGACCAAGGTTCCTAAGCCTAGTAGTAGTCAGGCGAAGGGACTTGGCCAGAATTCGAGCGTAAGGCGTGGCAGGACGTTCGACCTTACCTCGACAGGGAGACCAAGCTTCCTAAGCCTCATAGGAGTCAGGCGAGGGGACTTGGCCCGAGTTCGAGTGTAAGGCTCGGTAGGACGTTCGACCTTACCTCGTCAAGGAGATGTAGCTTCCTAAGCCTAGTAGGAGTCAGGCGACAGGACATGGCCAGAATTCGAGTGTAAGGCCTGGCAGGACGTTCGTCCTTTCCTCGGCAGTGAGAACAAGCTTCCTAGGCCTAGTAGTAGTCAGGTGATGAGACTTGGCCAGAGTTCAAGTGTAAGGCTCGGCAGGACGTTCGACCTCTCCTCGGCAGGGAGACCAAGCTTCCTAAGCCTAGTAGGAGAGTTAGGCGAGGGGACTTGGCCGAAGTTCGAGTGTAAGGCTCGACAGGACGTTCGACCTCACCTCAGCAGGGAGACCAAGCTTCCTAAGCCTCGTAGGAGTCAGGCGAGTGGACTTGGCCCGAGTGCGAGTTTAAGGCTTGGCAGGACGTTCGACCTTACCTCGACACGGAGACCAAGCTTCCTAAGCCTCATAGGAGTCAGGCGAGGGGACTTGGCCCGAGTTCGAGTGTAAGGCTTGGTAGGACGTTCGACCTTACCTCGGCAGGGAGACAAAGCTTCCTAAACCTACTAGGAGTCAGGCGAGGGGACTTGGCTCGAGTTCGAGTGTAAGGCTCGGCAGGATGTTCGACCTTACATCGACAGGGAGACCAAGCTTCCTAAGCCTTTTAGGAGTCAAGCAAAGGGAATTGGCCAGAGTTTGAGCGTAAGGCTCGGCAGGACGTTCCACCCTACCTCGGCAGGGAGACAAAGCTTCCTAAGCCTAGTAGGAGCCCGGCGAGAAGACTGGGCCAGAAATCGAGTGTAAGGCTCGGCAGGACGTTCGACTTTACTGCGGCAGGTAGACCAAGCTTCCTAAGCTTAGTAGGAGTTAGTCGAGGGGCCTGGGCCAGTATTCGAGTGTAAGGCTCGGCAGGACGTTCGACCCTACCTCGGCAGGGAGACCAAGGTTCCTAAGACTAGTAGGAGTCAGGCGACAGGACCTGGCCAGAATTCGAGTGTAAGGCCTGGCAGGACGTTCAACTTTACCTCGGCAGGGAGACCAAGCCTCCTAAGCCTAGTAGGAGTCAGGCGAAGGGACTTGGCCGGAATTCTTGTGCAAGGCTCGGTAGGACGTTCGACCTAACCTCAGAAGGGAGACCAAGCTTCCTAAGCCTAATAGTAGTCAGGCGAAGGGACTTGGCCAGAATTCGAGCGTAAGGCCTGGCAGGACGTTCGACCTTACCTCGGCAGGGAGACAAAGCTTCCTAAGCCTCGAAGAAGTCAGCGAGGGGACTTGGCCAGAGTTTGGGCAAAAGGCTCGGCAGGTCGTTCGACCTTACCTCTGAAGGGTGACCAAGCTTCCTAAGTGTAGTAAAAGTCAGGCAAAGGGACTTGGAAAAAATTCGAGTTTAAGGCTCGTCAGGATGTTTGAACTTACCTCGGCAGGGAGACAAAGCTTCCTAAGCCTAGTAGGAGCCAGGCGAGAAGACTGGGCCAAAAATCGAGTGTAAGGCTTGGCAGGACGTTCGACCTTACCTCGGCTGTGAGAACAAGCTTCATAAGCCTAGTAGGAGTCCGGCGAAGGGACTTGGCCCGAATTCGAGTGTAAGGCTCGGCAGGACGTTCGACCTCTCCTCGGCAGGGAGACCAAGCTTCCTAAGCCTACTAGGAGTCCGGCGAGGGGACTTGGCCATAGTTCGAGCGTAAGACTCAGTAGGACGTTCGACCTTACCGCTGAAGCAAGACAAAGACTTCTAAGCCTCGTAGGAGTCAGGCGAGTGGACTTGGCCCGAGTTCGAGTGTAAGGCTGGGCAGGACGTTCGACCTTACCTCGACAGGGAGACCAAGCTTCCTAAGCCTAGTAAAAGTCAGGCACAGGGACTTGGAAAAAGCTCGAGTTTAAGTCTCGGCAGGACGTTCGACCTAACCTCGGCAGGGAGACAAAGCTTCCTAAGGCTTTTAGGTGTCAAGCAAAGGGAATTGGCCAGAGTTCGAGCGTAAGGCTCGGCAGGACATTCGACCCTACCTCGGCAGGGAGACAAAGCTTCCTAAGACTAGTAGGAGCCAGGCGAGAAGACTGGGCCAGAAATCGAGTGTAAGGCTTGGCAGGACGTTCGACCTCACCTCGACAGGGAGACCAAGCTTCATAAGCCTAGTAGGAGTCCGGCGAAGGGACTTGGCCCGAATTCGAGTGCAAGGCTCGGCAGGACGTTCGACCTCTCCTCGGCAGGGAGACCAAGCTTCCTAAGCCTACTAGGAGTCAGGCGAGGGGACTTGGCCATAGTTCGAGCGTAAGACTCGGTAGGACGTTCGACCTTACCTCTGAAGCAAGACAAAGCTTCCTAAGCCTCGTAGGAGTCAGGCGAGTGGACTTGGCCCGAGTTCGAGTGTAAGGCTCGGCAGGACGTTCGACATTACTTCGGCAGGGAGACCAAGCTTCCTAAGCCTAGTAGTGGTCAGGCGAAGGGATTTGGCCAGAATTCAAGCGTAAGGCCTGGCCGGACGTTCGACCTTACCTCGGCAGGGAGACAGAGCTTCCTAAGCCTCGTAGAAGTCAGGCGAAGGGACTTGGCCAGAGTTTGAGCAAAAGGCTCGGCAGGACGTTCGACTTTACCTTGGCAGGGAGACCAAGCTTCCTAAGCCTTTTAGGTATCAAGCGAGAGGGCTTGGCCAGAGTCCGAGCGTAAGGCTCGGCAGGACGTTCGACCCTACCTCGGCAGGGAGACAAAGCTTCCTAAGCCTCATAGGAGTCAGGCGAGGGGACTTGGCCCGAGTTCGAGTGTAAGGCTCGGTAGGACGTTCGACCTTACCTCGTCAAGGAGATGTAGCTTCCTAAGCCTAGTAGGAGTCAGGCGACAGGACTTGGCCAGAATTTGAGTGTGAGGCTCGGCAGGACGTTTGTCCTTTTCGTCAGCAGTGAGAACAAGCTTCCTAGGCCTAGTAGTAGTCAGGTGATGAGACTTGGCCAGAATTCGAGTGTAAGGCTCGGCAGGACGTTCGACCCTACCTCGGCAGTGAGAACAAGCTTCCTAACCTTAGTAGGTGTCAGGTGAAGGGACTTGGCCAGAGTTCGAGTGTAAGGCTCGGCAGGACGTTCGACCTCTCCTCGGCAGTGAGACCAAGCTTCCTAAGCCTAGTAGGAGAGTTAGGCGAGGGGACTTGGCCGGAGTTCGAGTGTAAGGCTCGGCAGGACATTCGACCTCACCTCAGCAGGGAGACCAAGCTTCCTAAGCCTCGTAGGAGTCAGGCGAGTGGACTTGGCCCGAGTGCGAGTTTAAGGCTTGGCAGGACGTTCGACCTTACATCGACAGGGAGACCAAGCTTCCTAAGCCTCATAGGAGTCAGGCGAGGGGACTTGGCCCGAGTTCGAGTGTAAGGCTTGGTAGGACGTTCGACCTTACCTCGGCAGGGAGACAAAGCTTCCTAAACCTACTAGGAGTCAGGCGAGGGGACTTGGCTCGAGTTCGAGTGTAAGGCTCGGCAGGACGTTCGACCTTACATCGACAGGGAGACCAAGCTTCCTAAGCCTTTTAGGAGTCAAGCAAAGGGAATTGGCCAGTATTTGAGCGTAAGGCTCGGCAGGACGTTCCACCCTACCTCGGCAGGGAGACAAAGCTTCCTAAGCCTAGTAGGAGCCCGGCGAGAAGACTGGGCCAGAAATCGAGTGTAAGGCTCGGCAGGACGTTCGACTTTACCGCGGCAGGTAGACCAAGCTTCATAAGCTTAGTAGGATTTAGTCGAGGGGCCTGGGCCAGAATTCGAGTGTAAGGCTCGGCAGGACGTTCGACCCTACCTCAGCAGGGAGACCAAGGTTCCTAAGACTAGTAGGAGTCAGGCGACAGGACCTGGCCAGAATTCGAGTGTAAGGCCTGGCAGGACGTTCAACTTTACCTCGGCAGGGAGACCAAGCTTCCTAAGCCTAGTAAGAGTCAGGCGAAAGGACTTGGCCGGAATCCTTGTGCAAGGCTCGGTAGGACGTTCGACCTAACCTCAGAAGGGAGACCAAGCTTCCTAAGCCTAATAGTAGTCAGGCGAAGGGACTTGGCCGGAATTCGAGCGTAAGGCCTGGCAGGACGTTCGACCTTACCTCGGCAGGTAGACAAAGCTTCCTAAGCCTAGTAGGAGCCAGGCGAGAAGACTGGGCCAGAAATCGAGTGTAAGGCTCGGCAGGACGTTCGACCTTACCTCGGCTGTGAGAACAAGCTTCATAAGCCTAGTAGGAGTCCGGCGAAGGGACTTGGCCCGAATTCGAGTGTAAGGCTTGGCAGGACGTTCGACCTCTCCTCGGCAGGGAGACAAAGCTTCCTAAGCCTCGTAGAAGTCAGCGAGGGGACTTGGCCAGAGTTTGAGCAAAAGGCTCGGCAGGACGTTTGACCTTACCTCTGAGGGGTGACCAAGCTTCCTAAGCCTAGTAAAAGTCAGGCGAAGGGACTTGGAAAAAATTCGAGTTTAAGGCTCGGCAGGATGTTCGAACTTACCTCGGCAGGGAGACAAAGCTTCCTAAGCCTACTAGGAGTCAGGCGAGGGGACTTGGCCAGAGTTTGAGCAAAAGGCTCGGTAGGACGTTCGACCTTACCTCGGCTGTGAGAACAAGCTTCATAAGCCTAGTAGGATTCCGGCGAAGGGACTTGGCCCGAATTCGAGTGTAAGGCTCGGCAGGACGTTCGACCTCTCCTCGGCAGGGAGACCAAGCTTCATAAGCCTAGTAGGATTCCGGCGAAGGGACTTGGCCCGAATTCGAGTGTAAGGCTCGGCAGGACGTTCGACCTCTCCTCGGCAGGGAGACCAAGCTTCCTAAGCCTACTAGGAGTCAGGCGAGGGGACTTGGCCATAGTTCGAGCGTAAGACTCGGTAGGACTTTCGACCTTACCTCGGAAGCAAGACAAAGCTTCCTAAGCCTCGTAGGAGTCAGGCGAGTGGACTTGGCCCGAGTTCGAGTGTAAGGCTCGGCAGGACGTTCGACCTTACCTCGACAGGGAGACCAAGCTTCCTAAGCCTAGTAAAAGTCAGGCACAGGGACTTGGAAAAAGCTCGAGTTTAAGTCTCAGCAGGACGTTCGACCTAACCTCGGCAGGGAGACCAAGCTTCCTAAGCCTCATAGGAGTCAGGCGAGGGGAATTGGCCAGAATTCGAGCGTAAGGCTCGGCAGGACATTCGACCCTACCTCGGCAGGGAGACAAAGCTTCCTAAGCCTAGTAGGAGCGAGGTGAGAAGACTGGGCCAGAAATCGAGTGTAAGGCTCGGCAGGACGTTCGACTTTACCACGGCAGGTAGACCAAGCTTCCTAAGGCTAGTAGGAGAGTCAGGCGATAGGACTTGGCCAGAATTCGAGTGTAAGGCTCGGCAGGACGTTCGACTCTACCTCGGCAGGGAGACCAAGGTTCCTAAGCCTAGTAGGACTCAGGCGAAGGGACTTGGCCAGAGTTCGAGGGTGAGGCTCGTCATGACGTTCGTCTTTACTTTGGCAGGTAGACCAAGCTTCCTAAGCCTAGTCGGAGTCAAGCAAAGGTACTGGGACGGACGTCAAATGTAAGGCTCGGCAGGACGTTCGACCTTACCTCCGCTGGGAACCAAGCTTCCTAATCCTAGTAGGAGTCAGGTGAAGGTACTTGGCAAGAGTTCGAGTGTAAGGCTCGGCAGGACATTTGACGTTACCTCGGCAGGGAGACCAAGCTTCCTAAGTGTAGTAGGAATCAGGCGAAGGGACATGGCAGGAGTTCGAGTGTATGACTCCTCTGCACGTTTGACTAAACCTCGGCAGGGAGACCAAGCTTCCTAAGCCTCGTAGAAGTAAGGCGAGGGGATTTGGCCAGAGTTTTAACAAAAGGCTCGGCAGGACGTTCGACCTTACCTCGGCAGAGTGACCAAATCTCCTAAGCGTTGTAAAAGTCAGGCGAAGGGACTTGGAGAAAATTGGAGTTTAAGGCTCGTCAGGATGTTCGAACTTACCTCGGCAGGGAGACAAAGCTTCCTAAGCCTAGTAGGAGCCAGGCGAGAAGACTGGGCCAAAAATCGAGTGTAAGGCTTGGCAGGACGTTCGACCTTACCTCGGCTGTGAGAACAAGCTTCATAAGCCTAGTAGGAGTCCGGCGAAGGGACTTGGCCCGAATTCGAGTGTAAGGCTCGGCAGGACGTTCGACCTCTCCTCGGCAGGGAGACCAAGCTTCCTAAGCCTACTAGGAGTCAGGCGAGGGGACTTGGCCATAGTTTGAGCGTAAGACTGGGTAGGACTTTCGACCTTACCTCGGAAGCAAGACAAAGCTTCCTAAGCCTCGTAGGAGTCAGGCGAGTGGACTTGGGCCGAGTTCGAGTGTAAGGCTCGGCAGGACGTTCGACCTTACCTCGACAGGGAGACAAAGCTTCCTAAGCCTCATAGGAGTCAGGCGAGGGGAATTGGCCAGAATTCGAGCGTAAGGCTCGGCAGGACATTCGACCCTACCTCGGCAGGGAGACAAAGCTTCCTAAGCCTAGTAGGAGCCAGGTGAGAAGACTGGGCCAGAAATCGAGTGTAAGGCTCGGCAGGACGTTCGACTTTACCACGGATTGTAGACCAATCTTCCTAAGGCTAGTAGGAGAGTCAGGCGATAGGACTTGGCCAGAATTTGAGTGTAAGGCTCGGCAGGACGTTCGACTCCACCTCGGCAGGGAGACCAAGGTTCCTAAGCCTAGTAGGACTCAGGCGAAGGGACTTGGCCAGAGTTCGAGGGTGAGGCTCGTCATGACGTTCGTCTTTACTTTGGCAGGTAGACCAAGCTTCCTAAGCCTAGTCGGAGTCAAGCAAAGGTACTGGGACGAACGTCAAATGTAAGGCTCGGCAGGACGTTCGACCTTACCTCCGCTGGGAACCAAGCTTCCTAATCCTAGTAGGAGTCAGGTGAAGGGACTTGGCAAGAGTTCGAGTGTAAGGCTCGGCAGGACATTTGACGTTACCTCGGCAGGGAGACCAAGCTTCCTAAGTGTAGTAGGAATCAGGCGAAGGGACATGGCAGGAGTTCGAGTGTATGACTCCTCTGCACGTTTGACTAAACCTCGGCAGGGAGACAAAGCTTCCTAAGCCTCGTAGAAGTAAGGAGAGGGGATTTGGCCAGAGTTTGAGCAAAAGGCTCGGCAGGACGTTCGACCTTACCTCGGCAGGTAGACCAAGTCTCCTAAGCGTTGTAAAAGTCAGGCGAAGGGACTTGGAGAAAATTGGAGTTTAAGGTTCGGCAGGATGTTCGAACTTACCTCGGCAGGGAGACCAAGCTTCCTAAGCCTTTTAGGAGTAAAGTAAAGGGAATTGGCCAGAGGTCGAACGTAAGGCTCGGCAGGACATTCAACCTTACCTCGGCAGGGAGACCAAGGTTCCTAAGCCTAGTAGTAGTCAGGCGAAGGGACTTGGCCAGAATTCGAGCGTAAGGCGTGGCAGGACGTTCGACCTTACCTCGACAGGGAGACCAAGCTTCCTAAGCCTCATAGGAGTCAGGCGAGGGGACTTGGCCCGAGTTCGAGTGTAAGGCTCGGTAGGACGTTCGACCTTACCTCGTCAAGGAGATGTAGCTTCCTAAGCCTAGTAGGAGTCAGGCGACAGGACATGGCCAGAATTCGAGTGTAAGGCCTGGCAGGACGTTCGTCCTTTCCTCGGCAGTGAGAACAAGCTTCCTAGGCCTAGTAGTAGTCAGGTGATGAGACTTGGCCAGAGTTCGAGTGTAAGGCTAGGCAGGACGTTCGACCTCTCCTCGGCAGAGAGACCAAGCTTCCTAAGCCTAGTAGGAGAGTTAGGCGAGGGGACTTGGCCGAAGTTCGAGTGTAAGGCTCGACAGGACGTTCGACCTCACCTCAGCAGGGAGACCAAGCTTCCTAAGCCTCGTAGGAGTCAGGCGAGTGGACTTGGCCCAAGTGCGAGTTTAAGGCTTGGCAGGACGTTCGACCTTACCTCGACACGGAGACCAAGCTTCCTAAGCCTCATAGGAGTCAGGCGAGGGGAGTTGGCCCGAGTTCGAGTGTAAGGCTTGGTAGGACGTTCGACCTTACCTCGGCAGGGAGACAAAGCTTCCTAAGCCTACTAGGAGTCAGGCGAGGGGACTTGGCTCGAGTTCGAGTGTAAGGCTCGGCAGGATGTTCGACCTTACATCGACAGGGAGACCAAGCTTCCTAAGCCTTTTAGGAGTCAAGCAAAGGGAATTGGCCAGAGTTTGAGCGTAAGGCTCGGCAGGACGTTCCACCCTACCTCGGCGGGGAGACAAAGCTTCCTAAGCCTAGTAGGAGCCCGGCGAGAAGACTGGGCCAGAAATCGAGTGTAAGGCTCGGCAGGACGTTCGACCTCTCCTCGGCGGGGAGACCAAGGTTCCTAAGCCTCGTAGGAGAGTTAGGCGAGTGGACTTGGCCCGAGTTCGAGTGTAAGGCTCGGCAGGACGTTCGACATTACTTCGGCAGGGAGACCAAGCTTCCTAAGCCTAGTAGTGGTCAGGCGAAGGGATTTGGCCAGAATTTAAGCGTAAGGCCTGGCCGGACGTTCGACCTTACCTCGGCAGGGAGACAGAGCTTCCTAAGCCTCGTAGAAGTCAGGCGAAGGGACTTGGCCAGAGTTTGAGCAAAAGGCTCGGCAGGACGTTCGACCTTACCTCGGCAGAGTGACCAATTCTCCTAAGCGTTGTAAAAGTCAGGCGAAGGGACTTGGAGAAAATTGGAGTTTAAGGTTCGGCAGGATGTTCGAACTTACCTCGGCAGGGAGACCAAGCTTCCTAAGCCTTTTAGGAGTAAAGTAAAGGGAATTGGCCAGAGGTCGAACGTAAGGCTCGGCAGGACATTCAACCTTACCTTGGCAGGGAGACCAAGCTTCCTAATCCTAGTAGGAGTCAGGCAAATGGACTTGGCCGGAGTCCAAATGCAAGGCTCGGCAGGACGTTCGACCTAACTTCGGCAGGGAGACCAAGCTTCCTAAGCCTAGTAGTAGTCAGGCGAAGGGACTTGGCCAGAATTCGAGCGTAAGGCGTGGCAGGACGTTCGACCTTACCTCGACAGGGAGACCAAGCTTCCTAAGCCTCATAGGAGTCACGCGAGGGGACTTGGCCCGAGTTCGAGTGTAAGGCTCGGTAGGACGTTCGACCTTACCTCGTCAAGGAGATGCAGCTTCCTAAGCCTAGTAGGAGTCAGGCGACAGGACATGGCCAGAATTCGAGTGTAAGGCCTGGCAGGACGTTCGACTTTACCGCGGCAGGTAGACCAAGCTTCCTAAGCTTAGTAGGAGTTAGTCGAGGGGCCTGGGCCAGAATTCGAGTGTAAGGCTCGGCAGGACGTTCGACCTCTCCTCGGCAGAGAGACCAAGCTTCCTAAGCCTAGTAGGAGAGTTAGGCGAGGGGACTTGGCCGAAGTTCGAGTGTAAGGCTCTGCAGGACGTTCGACCTTACCTCGGCAGGGAGACAAAGCTTCCTAAGCCTACTAGGAGTCAGGCGAGGGGACTTGGCTCGAGTTTGAGTGTAAGGCTCGGCAGGACGTTCGACCTTACATCGACAGGGAGACCAAGCTTCCTAAGCCTTTTAGGAGTCAAGCAAAGGGAATTGGCCAGAGTTTGAGCGTAAGGCTCGGCAGGACGTTCCACCCTACCTCTGCAGGGAGACAAAGCTTCCTAAGCCTAGTAGGAGCCCGGCGAGAAGACTGGGCCAGAAATCGAGTGTAAGGCTCGGCAGGACGTTCGACTTTACCGCGGCAGGTAGACCAAGCTTCCTAAGCTTAGTAGGAGTTAGTCGAGGGGCCTGGGCCAGAATTCGAGTGTAAGGCTCGGCATGACGTTCGACCCAACCTCGGCAGGCAGACCAAGCTTCCTAAGCCTAGTATAAGTAAGGCGAAGGTACTTGGCAGGAGTTCGAGTGTAAGGCTCGGCAGGACATTTGACGTTACCTCGGCAGGGAGACCAAGCTTCCTAAGCCTCGTAGAAGTAAGGCGAGGGGATTTGGCCAGAGTTTGAGCAAAAGGCTCGGCAGGACGTTCGACCTTACCTCGGCAGAGTGACCAAGTCTCCTAAGCGTTGTAAAAGTCAGGCGAAGGGACTTGGAGAAAATTGGAGTTTAAGGTTCGGCAGGATGTTCGAACTTACCTCGGCAAGGAGACCAAATTTCCTAAGCCTTTTAGGAGTAAAGTAAAGGGAATTGGCCAGAGGTCGAGCGTAAGGCTCGGCAGGACGTTCGACCTAACCTCGGAAGGGAGACCAAGCTTCCTAAGCCTAGTAGTAGTCAGGCGAAGGGACTTGGCCAGAATTCGAGAGTAAGGCGTGGCAGGACGTTCGACCTTACCTCGACAGGGAGACCAAGCTTCCTAAGCCTAGTAGGAGCCCGGCGAGAAGACTGGGCCAGAAATCGAGTGTAAGGCTCGGCAGGACGTTCGTCCTTTCCTCAGCAGTGAGAACAAGCTTCCTAGGCCTAGTAGTAGTCAGGTGATGAGACTTGGCCAGAATTCGAGTGTAAGGCTCGGCAGGACGTTCGACCCTACCTCGGCAGTGAGAACAAGCTTCCTAACCTTAGTAGGTGTCAGGTGAAGGGACTTGGCCAGAGATCGAGTGTAAGGCTCGGCAGGACGTTCGACCTCTCCTCGGCAGTGAGACCAAGCTTCCTAAGCCTAGTAGGAGAGATAGGCGAGGGGACTTGGCCGGAGTTCGAGTGTAAGGCTCGGCAGGACGTTCGACCTCACCTCAGCAGGGAGACAAACCTTCCTAAGCCTACTAGGAGTCAGGCGAGGGGACTTGGCTCGAGTTCGAGTGTAAGGCTCGGCAGGACGTTCGACCTTACATCGACAGGGAGACCAAGCTTCCTAAGACTTTTAGGAGTCAAGCAAAGGGAATTGGCCAGAGTTTGAGCGTAAGGCTCGGAAGGACGTTCCACCCTACCTCGGCAGGGAGACAAAGCTTCCTAAGCCTAGTAGGAGCCCGGCGAGAAGACTGGGCCAGAAATCGAGTGTAAGGCTCGGCAGGACGTTCGACTTTACCGCGGCAGGTAGACCAAGCTTCCTAAGCTTAGTAGGAGTTAGTCGAGGGGCCTGGGCCAGAATTCGAGTGTAAGGCTCGGCATGACGTTCGACCCAACCTCGGCAGGCAGACCAAGCTTCCTAAGCCTAGTATAAGTAAGGCGAAGGTACTTGGCAGGAGTTCGAGTGTAAGGCTCGGCAGGACATTTGACGTTACCTCGGCAGGGAGACCAAGCTTCCTAAGCCTCGTAGAAGTAAGGCGAGGGGATTTGGCCAGAGTTTGAGCAAAAGGCTCGGCAGGACGTTCGACCTTACCTCGGCAGAGTGACCAAGTCTCCTAAGCGTTGTAAAAGTCAGGCGAAGGGACTTGGAGAAAATTGGAGTTTAAGGTTCGGCAGGATGTTCGAACTTACCTCGGCAAGGAGACCAAATTTCCTAAGCCTTTTAGGAGTAAAGTAAAGGGAATTGGCCAGAGGTCGAGCGTAAGGCTCGGCAGGACGTTCGACCTAACCTCGGAAGGGAGACCAAGCTTCCTAAGCCTAGTAGTAGTCAGGCGAAGGGACTTGGCCAGAATTCGAGAGTAAGGCGTGGCAGGACGTTCGACCTTACCTCGACAGGGAGACCAAGCTTCCTAAGCCTAGTAGGAGCCCGGCGAGAAGACTGGGCCAGAAATCGAGTGTAAGGCTCGGCAGGACGTTCGTCCTTTCCTCAGCAGTGAGAACAAGCTTCCTAGGCCTAGTAGTAGTCAGGTGATGAGACTTGGCCAGAATTCGAGTGTAAGGCTCGGCAGGACGTTCGACCCTACCTCGGCAGTGAGAACAAGCTTCCTAACCTTAGTAGGTGTCAGGTGAAGGGACTTGGCCAGAGATCGAGTGTAAGGCTCGGCAGGACGTTCGACCTCTCCTCGGCAGTGAGACCAAGCTTCCTAAGCCTAGTAGGAGAGATAGGCGAGGGGACTTGGCCGGAGTTCGAGTGTAAGGCTCGGCAGGACGTTCGACCTCACCTCAGCAGGGAGACAAACCTTCCTAAGCCTACTAGGAGTCAGGCGAGGGGACTTGGCTCGAGTTCGAGTGTAAGGCTCGGCAGGACGTTCGACCTTACATCGACAGGGAGACCAAGCTTCCTAAGACTTTTAGGAGTCAAGCAAAGGGAATTGGCCAGAGTTTGAGCGTAAGGCTCGGAAGGACGTTCCACCCTACCTCGGCAGGGAGACAAAGCTTCCTAAGCCTAGTAGGAGCCCGGCGAGAAGACTGGGCCAGAAATCGAGTGTAAGGCTCGGCAGGACGTTCGACTTTACCTCGGCAGGGAGACCAAGCTTCCTAAGCCTAGTAAGAGTCAGGCGAAAGGACTTGGCCGGAATCCTTGTGCAAGGCTCGGTAGGACGTTCGACCTAACCTCAGAAGGGAGACCAAGCTTTCTAAGCCGAGTAAAAGTCAGGCACAGGGACTTGGAAAAAGCTCAAGTTTAAGTCTCAGCAGGACGTTCGACCTAACCTCGGCAGGGAGACCAAGCTTCCTAAGCCTCATAGGAGCCAGGCGGGAAGACTGGGCCAGAAATCGAGTGTAAGGCTCGGCAGGACGTTCGACTTTACCACGGCAGGTAGACCAAGCTTCCTAAGGCTAGTAGGAGAGTTGGGCGATAGGACTTGGCCAGAATTCGAGTGTAAGGCCTGGCAGGACGTTCGACCTTACCTCGGCAGGGAGACAAAGCTTCCTAAGCTTCGTAGAAGTCAGCGTGGGGACTTGGCCAGAGTTTGAGCAAAAGGCTCGGCAGGACATTTGACCTTACCTCTGAAGGGTGACCAAGCTTCCTAAGCGTAGTAAAAGTCAGGCGAAGGGACTTGGAAAAAATTCGAGTTTAAGTCTCAGCAGGACGTTCGACCTAACCTCGGCAGGGAGACAAAGCTTCCTAAGCCTCATAGGAGTCAGGCGAGGGGAATTGGCCAGAATTCGAGCGTAAGGCTCGGCAGGACATTCGACCCTACCTCGGCAGGGAGACAAAGCTTCCTAAGCCTAGTAGGAGCCAGGTGAGAAGACTGGGCCAGAAATCGAGTGTAAGGCTCGGCAGGACGTTTGACTTTACCACGGCAAGTAGACCAAGCTTCCTAAGGCTAGTAGCAGAGTCAGGCGATAGGACTTGGCCAGAATTCGAGTGTAAGGCTCGGCAGGACGTTCGACTCTACCTCGACAGGGAGACCAAGGTTCCTAAGCCTAGTAGGAGTCAGGCGAGGGGACTTGGCCCGAGTTCAGGTTTAAGGCTTGGTAGGACGTTCGAACTTACCTCGGCAGGGAGACCAAGCTTCCTAAGCATTATAGGACTCAGGCGAAGGGACTTGGCCAGAGTTCGAGGGTGAGGCTCGTCATGACGTTCGTCTTTACTTTGGCAGGTAGACCAAGCTTCCTAAGCCTTTTAGGGATCAAGCGAGGGGACTTGGCCGAAGTTCGAGTGTAAGGCTCGGCAGGACGTTCGACCCTACCTCGGCAGGGAGACAAAGCTTCCTAAGCCTCATAGGAGTCAGGCGAGGGGACTTGGCCCGAGTTCGAGTGTAAGGCTCGGTAGGACGTTCGACCTTACCTCGTCAAGGAGATGTAGCTTCCTAAGCCTAGTAGGAGTCAGGCGACAGGACTTGGCCAGAATTCGAGTGTGAGGCTCGGCAGGACGTTCGTCCTTTCCTCAGCAGTGAGAACAAGCTTCCTAGGACTAGTAGTAGTCAGGTGATGAGACTTGGCCAGAATTCGAGTGTAAGGCTCGGCAGGACGTTCGACCCTACCTCGGCAGTGAGAACAAGCTTCCTAACCTTAGTAGGTGTCAGGTGAAGGGACTTGGCCAGAGATCGAGTGTAAGGCTCGGCAGGACGTTCGACCTCTCCTCGGCAGGGAGACCAAGCTTCCTAAGCCTAGTAGGAGTCAGGCGAAGGGACTTGGCCGGAGACCAAATGCAAGGCTCGGCAGGACGTTCGACCTAACCTCGGAAGGGAGACCAAGCTTCCTAAGCCTAGTAGTAGTCAAGCGAAAGGACTTGGCCAGAATTCGAGCGTAAGGCCTGGCAGGACGTTCGACCTTACCTCGGCAGGGAGACCAAGCTTCCTAAGCCTTTTAGGTATCAAGCGAGGGGACTTGGCCAGAGTTCGAGCGTAAGGCTCGGCAGGACGTTCGACCCTTCCTCGGCAGAGAGACCAAGCTTCCTAAGCCTAGTAGGAGTCAGTCGAGAGGACATGGCCGGAGTTCGAGTGTAAGGCTCGGCAGGACGTTCGACCCTACTTCGGCAGGGAGGCCAAGCTTCCTAAGCCTCATAGGAGTCAGGCGAGGGGACTTGGCCCGAGTTCGAGTGTAAGGCTCGGCAGTACGTATGACCTTACCTCCGCTGGGAACCAAGCTTCCGAATCCTAGTAGGAGTCAGGTGAAGGGACTTGGCCGGAGCTCGAGTGTAAGGCTCGGCAGGATGTTCGACCTTACCTCAGCAGGGAGACCAAGCTTCCTAAGCCTAGTATAAGTAAGGCGAAGGTAGTTGGCAAGAGTTCGAGTGTAAGGCTCGGCAGGACGTTCGACCTTACCTCACCAGGGAGACCAAGCTTTCTAAGCCTAGTAGGCGTCAGGCGAAGGGACTTGGCCCGAATTCGAGTGTAAGTCTCAGTAGGACGTTCGACCTTTCCTCGGCTGTGAGAACAAGCTTCATAAGCCTACTAGGAGTCAGGCGAGGGGACTTGGCCATAGTTCGAGCGTAAGACTCGGTAGGACGTTCGACCTTACCTCGGAAGCAAGACAAAGCTTCCGAAGCCTCGTAGGAATCAGGCGAGTGGACTTGGCCCGAGTTCGAGTGTGAGGCTCGGCAGGACGTTCGACCTTACCTCGACAGGGAGACCAAGCTTCCTAAGCCTTTTAGGAGTCAAGCAAAGGGAATTGGCCAGAGTTCGAGCGTAAGGCTCGGCAGGACGTTCGACCCTACCTCAGCAGGTAGACAAAGCTTCCTAAGCCTAGTAGGAGCCAGGCGAGAAGACTGGGCCAGAAATCGAGTGTAAGGCTCGGCAGGATGTTCGACTTTACCACGGCAGGTAGACCAAGCTTCCTAAGCCTAGTAGGAGTCAGGCGACAGGACTTGGCCAGAATTCGAGTCTAAGGCCTGGCATGACATTCAACCTTACCTCGGCAGGGAGACAAAGCTTCCTAAGCCTCGCAGAAGTCAGGCGATGGGACTTGGCCAGAGTTTGAGCTAAAGCCTCGGCAGGACGTTCGACCTTACCTCGGCAGGGAGACCAAGCTTCCTAAGCCTTTTAGGTATCAAGCGAGGGGACTTGGCCAGAGTTCGAGCGTAAGGCTCGGCAGGACGTTTGACCCTTCCTCGGCAGAGAGACCAAGCTTCCTAAGCCTAGTAGGAGTCAGTCGACAGGACATGGCCGGAGTTCGTGTGTAAGTCTCGGCAGGACGTTCGACCCTACTTCGGCAGGGAGACCAAGCTTCCTAAGCCTCATAGGAGTCAGGCGAGGGGACTTGGCCCGAGTTCGAGTGTAAGGCTCGGCAGTACGTATGACCTTACCTCCGCTGGGAACCAAGCTTCCTAATCCTAGTAGGAGTCAGGTGAAGGGACTTGGCCGGAGCTCGAGTGTAAGGCTCGGCAGGATGTTCGACCTTACCTCAGCAGGGAGACCAAGCTTCCTAAGCCTAGTATAAGTAAGGCGAAGGTACTTGGCAAGAGTTCGAGTGTAAGGCTCGGCAGGACGTTCGACCTTACCTCACCAGGGAGACCAAGCTTTCTAAGCCTAGTAGGCGTCAGGCGAAGGGACTTGGCCCGAATTCGAGTGTAAGTCTCAGTAGGACGTTCGACCTTTCCTCGGCTGTGAGAACAAGCTTCATAAGCCTACTAGGAATCAGGCGAGGGGACTTGGCCATAGTTCGAACGTAAGACTCGGTAGGGCGTTTGACCTTACCTCGGAAGAAAGACAAAGCTTCCGAAGCCTCGTAGGAATCAGGCGAGTGGACTTGGCCCGAGTTCGAGTGTGAGGCTCGGCAGGACGTTCGACCTTACCTCGACAGGGAGACCAAGCTTCATAAGCCTTTTAGGAGTCAAGCAAAGGGAATTGGCCAGAGTTCGAGCGTAAGGCTCGGCAGGACGTTCGACCTTTCCTCGGCAGGTAGACAAAGCTTCCTAAGCCTAGTAGGAGCCAGGCGAGAAGACTGGGCCAGAAATCGAGTGTAAGGCCTGCCATGACGTTCAACCTTACCTCGCAAGGGAGACCAAGCTTCGTAAGCCTCATAGGAGTCAGGCGAGGGGACTTGGCCGTAGTCCGAGTGCAAGGCTCGGCAGGACGTTCGACCTAACCTCGGCAGGGAGACCAAGCTTCCTAAGCCTAGTAGTCAGGCGAAGGGACTTGGCCAGAATTCGACTTTAAGGCCTGGCAGGACGTTCGACCTTACTTCGGCAGAGAGACAAAGCTTCCTAAGCCTCGTAGAAGTCAGGCGAGGGGACTTGGCCAGAGTTTGAGCAAAAGGCTCGGCAGGACGTTCGACCTTACCTCGGCAGGGAGACCAAACTTCCTAAGCCTTTTAGGTATCAAGCGAGGGGACTTGGCCAGAGTTCGAGCGTAAGGCTCGGCAGGACGTTCGTCCCTACCTCGGCAGAGAGACCAAGCTTCCTAAGCCTAGAAGGAGTCAGTCGAGAGGACTTGGCCGGAGTTCGAGCGTAAGACTCGGTAGGACATTCGACCTTACCTCGGAAGCAAGACAAAGCTTCCTAAGCCTCGTAGGAGTCAGGCGAGTGGACTTGGCCCGAGTTCGAGTGTAAGGCACGGAAGGACGTTCGACCTTACCTCGACAGGGAGACCAAGCTTCCTAAGCCTAGTAAAAGTCAGGCACAGGGACTTGGAAAAAGCTCGAGTTTAAGTCTCAGCAGGACGTTCGACCTAACCTCGGCAGGGAGACCAAGCTTCCTAAGCCTCATAGGAGTCAGGCGAGGGGAATTGGCCTGAATTCGAGCGTAAGGCTCGGCAGGACATTCGACCCTACCTCGGCAGGGAGACAAAGCTTCCTAAGCCTAGTAGGAGCCAGGTGAGAAGACTGGGCCAGAAATCGAGTGTAAGGCTCGGCAGGATGTTCGAACTTACCTCGGCAGGCAGACAAAGCTTCCTAAGCCTAGTAGGAGCCAGGCGAGAAGACTGGGCCAGAAATCGAGTGTAAGGCTTGGCAGGACGTTCGACCTTACCTCGGCTGTGAGAACAAGCTTCATAAGCCTAGTAGGAGTCCGGCGAAGGGACTTGGCCCGAATTCGAGTGTAAGGCTCAGCAGGACGTTCGACCTCTCCTCGGCAGGGAGACAAAGCTTCCTAAGCCTACTAGGAGTCAGGCGAGGGGACTTGGCTCGAGTTCAAGAGTAAGGCTCGGCAGGACGTTCGACCTTACATCGACAGGGAGACCAAGCTTCCTAAGCCTTTAAGGAGTCAAGCAAAGGGAATTGGCCAGAGTTTGAGCATAAGGCTCGGCAGGACGTTCCACCCTACCTCGGCAGGGAGACAAAGCTTCCTAAGCCTAGTAGGAGCCCGGCGAGAAGACTGGGCCAGAAATCGAGTGTAAGGCTCGGCAGGACGTTCGACCTTACCTCGGCAGGGAGACCAAGGTTCCTAAGCTTAGTAGGAGTTAGTCGAGGGGCCTGGGCCAGAAATCGAGTGTAAGGCTCGGCAGGACGTTCGACCTTACCTCGGCAGGTAGACCAAGCTTCCTAAGCTTAGTAGGAGTTAGTCGAGGGGCCTGGGCCAGAATTCGAGTGTAAGGCTCGGCAGGACGTTCGACCCTACCTCGGCAGGGAGACAAAGGTTCCTAAGACTAGTAGGAGTCAGGCGAAGGGACTTGGCTCGAGTTTGAGTGTAAGGCTCGGCAGGACGTTCGACCTTACATCGACAGGGAGACCAAGCTTCCTAAGCCTACTAGGAGTCAGGCGAGGGGACTTGGCTCGAGTTTGAGTGTAAGGCTCGGCAGGACGTTCGACCTTACATCGACAGGGAGACCAAGCTTCCTAAGCCTTTTAGGAGTCAAGCAAAGGGAATTGGCCAGAGTTTGAGCGTAAGGCTCGGCAGGACGTTCCACCCTACCTCTGCAGGGAGACAAAGCTTCCTAAGCCTAGTAGGAGCCCGGCGAGAAGACTGGGCCAGAAATCGAGTGTAAGGCTCGGCAGGACGTTCGACTTTACCGCGGCAGGTAGACCAAGCTTCCTAAGCTTAGTAGGAGTTAGTCGAGGGGCCTGGGCCAGAATTCGAGTGTAAGGCTCGGCATGACGTTCGACCCAACCTCGGCAGGCAGACCAAGCTTCCTAAGCCTAGTATAAGTAAGGCGAAGGTACTTGGCAGGAGTTTGAGTGTAAGGCTCGGCAGGACATTTGACGTTACCTCGGCAGGGAGACCAAGCTTCCTAAGCCTCGTAGAAGTAAGGCGAGGGGATTTGGCCAGAGTTTGAGCAAAAGGCTCGGCAGGACGTTCGACCTTACCTCGGCAGAGTGACCAAGTCTCCTAAGCGTTGTAAAAGTCAGGCGAAGGGACTTGGAGAAAATTGGAGTTTAAGGTTCGGCAGGATGTTCGAACTTACCTCGGCAAGGAGACCAAATTTCCTAAGCCTTTTAGGAGTAAAGTAAAGGGAATTGGCCAGAGGTCGAGCGTAAGGCTCGGCAGGACGTTCGACCTAACCTCGGAAGGGAGACCAAGCTTCCTAAGCCTAGTAGTAGTCAGGCGAAGGGACTTGGCCAGAATTCGAGAGTAAGGCGTGGCAGGACGTTCGACCTTACCTCGACAGGGAGACCAAGCTTCCTAAGCCTCATAGGAGCCAGGCGGGAAGACTGGGCCAGAAATCGAGTGTAAGGCTCGGCAGGACGTTCGACTTTACCACGGCAGGTAGACCAAGCTTCCTAAGGCTAGTAGGAGAGTTGGGCGATAGGACTTGGCCAGAATTCGAGTGTAAGGCCTGGCAGGACGTTCGACCTTACCTCGGCAGGGAGACAAAGCTTCCTAAGCTTCGTAGAAGTCAGCGTGGGGACTTGGCCAGAGTTTGAGCAAAAGGCTCGGCAGGACATTTGACCTTACCTCTGAAGGGTGACCAAGCTTCCTAAGCGTAGTAAAAGTCAGGCGAAGGGACTTGGAAAAAATTCGAGTTTAAGTCTCAGCAGGACGTTCGACCTAACCTCGGCAGGGAGACAAAGCTTCCTAAGCCTCATAGGAGTCAGGCGAGGGGAATTGGCCAGAATTCGAGCGTAAGGCTCGGCAGGACATTCGACCCTACCTCGGCAGGGAGACAAAGCTTCCTAAGCCTAGTAGGAGCCAGGTGAGAAGACTGGGCCAGAAATCGAGTGTAAGGCTCGGCAGGACGTTTGACTTTACCACGGCAAGTAGACCAAGCTTCCTAAGGCTAGTAGCAGAGTCAGGCGATAGGACTTGGCCAGAATTCGAGTGTAAGGCTCGGCAGGACGTTCGACTCTACCTCGACAGGGAGACCAAGGTTCCTAAGCCTAGTAGGAGTCAGGCGAGGGGACTTGGCCCGAGTTCAGGTTTAAGGCTTGGTAGGACGTTCGACCTTACCTCGGCAGGGAGACCAAGCTTCCTAAGCATTATAGGACTCAGGCGAAGGGACTTGGCCAGAGTTCAAGGGTGAGGCTCGTCATGACGTTCGTCTTTACTTTGGCAGGTAGACCAAGCTTCCTAAGCCTTTTAGGGATCAAGCGAGGGGACTTGGCCGAAGTTCGAGTGTAAGGCTCGGCAGGACGTTCGACCCTACCTCGGCAGGGAGACAAAGCTTCCTAAGCCTCATAGGAGTCAGGCGAGGGGACTTGGTTCGAGTTCGAGTGTAAGGCTCGGTAGGACGTTCGACCTTACCTCGTCAAGGAGATGTAGCTTCCTAAGCCTAGTAGGAGTCAGGCGACAGGACTTGGCCAGAATTCGAGTGTGAGGCTCGGCAGGACGTTCGTCCTTTCCTCAGCAGTGAGAACAAGCTTCCTAGGACTAGTAGTAGTCAGGTGATGAGACTTGGCCAGAATTCGAGTGTAAGGCTCGGCAGGACGTTCGACCCTACCTCGGCAGTGAGAACAAGCTTCCTAACCTTAGTAGGTGTCAGGTGAAGGGACTTGGCCAGAGATCGAGTGTAAGGCTCGGCAGGACGTTCGACCTCTCCTCGGCAGGGAGACCAAGCTTCCTAAGCCTAGTAGGAGTCAGGCGAAGGGACTTGGCCGGAGACCAAATGCAAGGCTCGGCAGGACGTTCGACCTAACCTCGGAAGGGAGACCAAGCTTCCTAAGCCTAGTAGTAGTCAAGCGAAGGGACTTGGCCAGAATTCGAGCGTAAGGCCTGGCAGGATGTTCGACCTTACCTCGGCAGGGAGACCAAGCTTCCTAAGCCTTTTAGGTATCAAGCGAGGGGACTTGGCCAGAGTTCGAGCGTAAGGCTCGGCAGGACGTTTGACCCTTCCTCGGCAGAGAGACCAAGCTTCCTAAGCCTAGTAGGAGTCAGTCGACAGGACATGGCCGGAGTTCGTGTGTAAGTCTCGGCAGGACGTTCGACCCTACTTCGGCAGGGAGACCAAGCTTCCTAAGCCTCATAGGAGTCAGGCGAGGGGACTTGGCCCGAGTTCGAGTGTAAGGCTCGGCAGTACGTATGACCTTACCTCCGCTGGGAACCAAGCTTCCTAATCCTAGTAGGAGTCAGGTGAAGGGACTTGGCCGGAGCTCGAGTGTAAGGCTCGGCAGGATGTTCGACCTTACCTCAGCAGGGAGACCAAGCTTCCTAAGCCTAGTATAAGTAAGGCGAAGGTACTTGGCAAGAGTTCGAGTGTAAGGCTCGGCAGGACGTTCGACCTTACCTCACCAGGGAGACCAAGCTTTCTAAGCCTAGTAGGCGTCAGGCGAAGGGACTTGGCCCGAATTCGAGTGTAAGTCTCAGTAGGACGTTCGACCTTTCCTCGGCTGTGAGAACAAGCTTCATAAGCCTACTAGGAATCAGGCGAGGGGACTTGGCCATAGTTCGAACGTAAGACTCGGTAGGGCGTTTGACCTTACCTCGGAAGAAAGACAAAGCTTCCGAAGCCTCGTAGGAATCAGGCGAGTGGACTTGGCCCGAGTTCGAGTGTGAGGCTCGGCAGGACGTTCGACCTTACCTCGACAGGGAGACCAAGCTTCATAAGCCTTTTAGGAGTCAAGCAAAGGGAATTGGCCAGAGTTCGAGCGTAAGGCTCGGCAGGACGTTCGACCTTTCCTCGGCAGGTAGACAAAGCTTCCTAAGCCTAGTAGGAGCCAGGCGAGAAGACTGGGCCAGAAATCGAGTGTAAGGCTCGGCAAGACGTTCGACTTTACCACGGCAGGCAGACCAAGCTTCCTAAGCCTAGTAGGAGTCAGGCGACAGGACTTGGCCAGAATTCGAGTGTAAGGCCTGGCATGACGTTCAACCTTACCTCGCAAGGGAGACCAAGCTTCGTAAGCCTCATAGGAGTCAGGCGAGGGGACTTGGCCGGAGTCCGAGTGCAAGGCTCGGCAGGACGTTCTACCTAACCTCGGCAGGGAGACCAAGCTTCCTAAGCCTAGTAGTCAGGCGAAGGGACTTGGCCAGAATTCGACTTTAAGGCCTGGCAGGATGTTCGACCTTACTTCGGCAGAGAGACAAAGCTTCCTAAGCCTCGTAGAAGTCAGGCGAGGGGACTTGGCCAGAGTTTGAGCAAAAGGCTCGGCAGGACGTTCGACCTTACCTCGGCAGGGAGACCAAACTTCCTAAGCCTTTTAGGTATCAAGCGAGGGGACTTGGCCAGAGTTCGAGCGTAAGGCTCGGCAGGACGTTCGTCCCTACCTCGGCAGAGAGACCAAGCTTCCTAAGCCTAGAAGGAGTCAGTCGAGAGGACTTGGCCGGAGTTCGAGCGTAAGACTCGGTAGGACATTCGACCTTACCTCGGAAGCAAGACAAAGCTTCCTAAGCCTCGTAGGAGTCAGGCGAGTGGACTTGGCCCGAGTTCGAGTGTAAGGCACGGAAGGACGTTCGACCTTACCTCGACAGGGAGACCAAGCTTCCTAAGCCTAGTAAAAGTCAGGCACAGGGACTTGGAAAAAGCTCGAGTTTAAGTCTCAGCAGGACGTTCGACCTAACCTCGGCAGGGAGACCAAGCTTCCTAAGCCTCATAGGAGTCAGGCGAGGGGAATTGGCCTGAATTCGAGCGTAAGGCTCGGCAGGACATTCGACCCTACCTCGGCAGGGAGACAAAGCTTCCTAAGCCTAGTAGGAGCCAGGTGAGAAGACTGGGCCAGAAATCGAGTGTAAGGCTCGGCAGGATGTTCGACCTTACCTCAGCAGGGAGACCAAGCTTCCTAAGCCTAGTATACGTAAGCCGAAGGTACTTGGCAAGAGTTTGAGTGTATGGCTCGGCAGGACGTTTGACGTTACCTCGGCAGGGAGACCAAGCTTCCTAAGTGTAGTAGGAATCAGGCGAAGGGACATGGCAGGAGTTTGAGTGTAAGATTCCTCAGCACGTTTGACTTAACCTCGGCAGGGAGACCAAGCTTCCTAAGCGTAGTAAAAGTCAGGCGAAGGGACTTGGAAAAAATTGGAGTTTAAGGCTCGGCAGGATGATTGAACTTACCTCGGCAGGGAGACCAAGCTTCCTAAGACTTTTGAGCTTCAAGCCAAGGGAATTGGCCAGAGTTCGAGCGTAAGGCTCGGAAGGACGTTCGACCCTACCTCGGCAGGGAGACAAAGCTTCCTAAGCCTAGTAGGAGCCAGGCGAGAAGATCGTGCCAGGAATCGAGTGTAAGGCTTGGCAGGACGTTCGACCTTACCTCACCAGGGAGACCAATCTTTCTAAGCCTAGTAGGCGTCAGGCGAAGGGACTTGGCCCGAATTCGAGTGTAAGTCTCGGTAGGACGTTCGACCTTTCCGCGGCTGTGAGACCAAGCTTCCTAAGCCTAGTAGGAGAGTCAGGCGAAGGGACTTGGCCAGAGTTCGAGTGTAAGGTTTGGCAGGACGTTCGACCTCTCCTCGGCAAGGAGACCAAACTTCCTAAGCCTACTAGGAGTCAGGCGAGGGGATTTGGCCATAGTTCGAGCGTAAGACTCGGTAGGGCCTTCGATTTTACCTCGGAAGGGAGACCAAGCTTCCTAAACCTCATAGGATTCAGGGGAGTGGACTTGGCCCGAGTTCGAGTGTAAGGCTCGGCAGGACTTTCGACCTTACCTCGACAGGGAGACCAAGCTTCCTAAGCCTAGTAAAAGTCAGGCGCAGGGCCTTGGAAAAAGCTCGAGTTAAAGTCTTGGCAGGACGTTCGAACTTACCTCACCAGGGAGACCAAGCTTCCTAAGCCATTTAAGAGTCAAGCCAAGGGAATTGGCCATAGTTCGAGTGTAAGGCTCGGCAGGACGTTTGACTTTACCACGGCAGGTAGACCAAGCTTCCTAAGCCTAATAGGAGTCAGGCGACAGGACTTGGCCAGAATTCGAGTGTAAGGCCTGGCATGACGTTCAACCTTACCTCGGCAGGGAGACCAAGCTTCCTAAGCCTAGTAGGAGTCAGGCGAAGGGACTTGGCCGGAGTCCGAGTGCAAGGCTCGGCAGGACGTTCGACCTAACCTCGGCAGGGAGACCAAGCTTCCTAAGCCTAGTAGAAGTCAGGCGAGGGGACTTGGCCAGAGTTTGAGCAAAAGGCTTGGTAGGACGTTCGACCTCACCTCGGCAGGGAGACCAAGCTTCCTAAGCCTTTTAGGTATCAAGCGAGGGGACTTGGCCAGAGTTCGAGCGTAAGGCTCGGCAGGACGTTCGACCCTACCTCGGCAGAGAGAGCAAGCTTCCTAAGCCTAGTAGGAGTCAGTCGAGAGGACTTGGCCGGAGTTCGAGTGTAAGGCTCGGCAGGACGTTCGACCTTACCTCGGCAGGGAGACAAAGCTTCCTAAGCCTCGTAGGAGTCAGGCGAGGAGACTGGGCCAGAAATCGAGTGTAAGGGTCGGCAGGACGTTCGACTTTACCACGGCAGGGAGACCAAGCTTCCTAAGCATAGAAGAAATTAGTCGAGGGGACTGGGCCAGAATTCGAGAGTAAGGCTCGGCAGGACGTTCGACCCTACTTCGGCAGGGAGACCAAGCTTCCTAAGCCTCATAGGAGTCAGGCGAGGGGACTTGGCCCGAGTTCGAGTGTAAGGCTCGGCAGGACGTTCGACCTTACCTCCGCTGGGAACCGAGCTTCCTAATCCTAGTAGGAGTCAGGTGAAGGGACTTGGCCGGAGCTCGAGTATAAGGCTCGGCAGGATGTTCGACCTTACCTCAGCAGGGAGACCAAGCTTCCTAAGCCTAGTATACGTAAGCCGAAGGTACTTGGCAAGAGTTTGAGTGTATGGCTCGGCAGGACGTTTGACGTTACCTCGGCAGGGAGACCAAGCTTCCTAAGTGTAGTAGGAATCAGGCGAAGGGACATGGCAGGAGTTTGAGTGTAAGATTCCTCAGCACGTTTGACTTAACCTCGGCAGGGAGACCAAGCTTCCTAAGCGTAGTAAAAGTCAGGCGAAGGGACTTGGAAAAAATTGGAGTTTAAGGCTCGGCAGGATGATTGAACTTACCTCGGCAGGGAGACCAAGCTTCCTAAGACTTTTAAGCTTCAAGCCAAGGGAATTGGCCAGAGTTCGAGCGTAAGGCTCGGAAGGACGTTCGACCCTACCTCGGCAGGGAGACAAAGCTTCCTAAGCCTAGTAGGAGCCAGGCGAGAAGATCGTGCCAGGAATCGAGTGTAAGGCTTGGCAGGACGTTCGACCTTACCTCACCAGGGAGACCAATCTTTCTAAGCCTAGTAGGCGTCAGGCGAAGGGACTTGGCCCGAATTCGAGTGTAAGTCTCGGTAGGACGTTCGACCTTTCCGCGGCTGTGAGACCAAGCTTCCTAAGCCTAGTAAGAGAGTCAGGCGAAGGGACTTGGCCAGAGTTCGAGTGTAAGGTTTGGCAGGACGTTCGACCTCTCCTCGGCAAGGAGACCAAACTTCCTAAGCCTACTAGGAGTCAGGCGAGGGGATTTGGCCATAGTTCGAGCGTAAGACTCGGTAGGGCCTTCGATTTTACCTCGGAAGGGAGACCAAGCTTCCTAAACCTCATAGGATTCAGGGGAGTGGACTTGGCCCGAGTTCGAGTGTAAGGCTCGGCAGGACTTTCGACCTTACCTCGACAGGGAGACCAAGCTTCCTAAGCCTAGTAAAAGTCAGGCGCAGGGCCTTGGAAAAAGCTCGAGTTAAAGTCTTGGCAGGACGTTCGAACTTACCTCACCAGGGAGACCAAGCTTCCTAAGCCATTTAAGAGTCAAGCCAAGGGAATTGGCCATAGTTCGAGTGTAAGGCTCGGCAGGACGTTTGACTTTACCACGGCAGGTAGACCAAGCTTCCTAAGCCTAATAGGAGTCAGGCGACAGGACTTGGCCAGAATTCGAGTGTAAGGCCTGGCATGACGTTCAACCTTACCTCGGCAGGGAGACCAAGCTTCCTAAGCCTAGTAGGAGTCAGGCGAAGGGACTTGGCCGGAGTCCGAGTGCAAGGCTCGGCAGGACGTTCGACCTAACCTCGGCAGGGAGACCAAGCTTCCTAAGCCTAGTAGAAGTCAGGCGAGGGGACTTGGCCAGAGTTTGAGCAAAAGGCTTGGTAGGACGTTCGACCTCACCTCGGCAGGGAGACCAAGCTTCCTAAGCCTTTTAGGTATCAAGCGAGGGGACTTGGCCAGAGTTCGAGCGTAAGGCTCGGCAGGACGTTCGACCCTACCTCGGCAGAGAGAGCAAGCTTCCTAAGCCTCGTAGGAGTCAGGCGAGGAGACTGGGCCAGAAATCGAGTGTAAGGGTCGGCAGGACGTTCGACTTTACCACGGCAGGGAGACCAAGCTTCCTAAGCATAGAAGAAATTAGTCGAGGGGACTGGGCCAGAATTCGAGAGTAAGGCTCGGCAGGACGTTCGACCCTACTTCGGCAGGGAGACCAAGCTTCCTAAGCCTCATAGGAGTCAGGCGAGGGGACTTGGCCCGAGTTCGAGTGTAAGGCTCGGCAGGACGTTCGACCTTACCTCCGCTGGGAACCGAGCTTCCTAATCCTAGTAGGAGTCAGGTGAAGGGACTTGGCCGGAGCTCGAGTATAAGGCTCGGCAGGATGTTCGACCTTACCTCAGCAGGGAGACCAAGCTTCCTAAGCCTAGTATACGTAAGCCGAAGGTACTTGGCAAGAGTTTGAGTGTATGGCTCGGCAGGACGTTTGACGTTACCTCGGCAGGGAGACCAAGCTTCCTAAGTGTAGTAGGAATCAGGCGAAGGGACATGGCAGGAGTTTGAGTGTAAGATTCCTCAGCACGTTTGACTTAACCTCGGCAGGGAGACCAAGCTTCCTAAGCGTAGTAAAAGTCAGGCGAAGGGACTTGGAAAAAATTGGAGTTTAAGGCTCGGCAGGATGATTGAACTTACCTCGGCAGGGAGACCAAGCTTCCTAAGACTTTTAAGCTTCAAGCCAAGGGAATTGGCCAGAGTTCGAGCGTAAGGCTCGGAAGGACGTTCGACCCTACCTCGGCAGGGAGACAAAGCTTCCTAAGCCTAGTAGGAGCCAGGCGAGAAGATCGTGCCAGGAATCGAGTGTAAGGCTTGGCAGGACGTTCGACCTTACCTCACCAGGGAGACCAATCTTTCTAAGCCTAGTAGGCGTCAGGCGAAGGGACTTGGCCCGAATTCGAGTGTAAGTCTCGGTAGGACGTTCGTCCCTACCTCGGCAGAGAGACCAAGCTTCCTAAGCCTAGAAGGAGTCAGTCGAGAGGGCTTGGCCGGAGTTCGAGTGTAAGGCTCGGCAGGACGTTCGACCTTACCTCGGCAGGGAGACAAAGCTTCCTAAGCCTCGTAGGAGTCAGGCGAGGAGACTGGGCCAGAAATCGAGTGTAAGGCTCGGCAGGACGTTCGACCTTACCTCCGCTGGGAACCAAGCTTCCTAATCCTAGTAGGAGTCAGGTGAAGGGACTTGGCCGGAGCTCGAGTATAAGGCTCGGCAGGATGTTCGACCTTACCTCAGCAGGGAGACCAAGCTTCCTAAGCCTAGTATACGTAAGCCGAAGGTACTTGGCAAGAGTTTGAGTGTATGGCTCGGCAGGACGTTTGACGTTACCTCGGCAGGGAGACCAAGCTTCCTAAGTGTAGTAGGAATCAGGCGAAGGGACATGGCAGGAGTTTGAGTGTAAGATTCCTCAGCACGTTTGACTTAACCTCGGCAGGGAGACCAAGCTTCCTAAGCGTAGTAAAAGTCAGGCGAAGGGACTTGGAAAAAATTGGAGTTTAAGGCTCGGCAGGATGATTGAACTTACCTCGGCAGGGAGACCAAGCTTCCTAAGACTTTTAAGCTTCAAGCCAAGGGAATTGGCCAGAGTTCGAGCGTAAGGCTCGGAAGGACGTTCGACCCTACCTCGGCAGGGAGACAAAGCTTCCTAAGCCTAGTAGGAGCCAGGCGAGAAGATCGTGCCAGGAATCGAGTGTAAGGCTTGGCAGGACGTTCGACCTTACCTCACCAGGGAGACCAATCTTTCTAAGCCTAGTAGGCGTCAGGCGAAGGGACTTGGCCCGAATTCGAGTGTAAGTCTCGGTAGGACGTTCGACCTTTCCGCGGCTGTGAGACCAAGCTTCCTAAGCCTAGTAGGAGAGTCAGGCGAAGGGACTTGGCCAGAGTTCGAGTGTAAGGTTTGGCAGGACGTTCGACCTCTCCTCGGCAAGGAGACCAAACTTCCTAAGCCTACTAGGAGTCAGGCGAGGGGATTTGGCCATAGTTCGAGCGTAAGACTCGGTAGGGCCTTCGATTTTACCTCGGAAGGGAGACCAAGCTTCCTAAACCTCATAGGATTCAGGGGAGTGGACTTGGCCCGAGTTCGAGTGTAAGGCTCGGCAGGACTTTCGACCTTACCTCGACAGGGAGACCAAGCTTCCTAAGCCTAGTAAAAGTCAGGCGCAGGGCCTTGGAAAAAGCTCAAGTTAAAGTCTTGGCAGGACGTTCGAACTTACCTCACCAGGGAGACCAAGCTTCCTAAGCCATTTAAGAGTCAAGCCAAGGGAATTGGCCATAGTTCGAGTGTAAGGCTCGGCAGGACGTTTGACTTTACCACGGCAGGTAGACCAAGCTTCCTAAGCCTAATAGGAGTCAGGCGACAGGACTTGGCCAGAATTCGAGTGTAAGGCCTGGCATGACGTTCAACCTTACCTCGGCAGGGAGACCAAGCTTCCTAAGCCTAGTAGGAGTCAGGCGAAGGGACTTGGCCGGAGTCCGAGTGCAAGGCTCGGCAGGACGTTCGACCTAACCTCGGCAGGGAGACCAAGCTTCCTAAGCCTAGTAGAAGTCAGGCGAGGGGACTTGGCCAGAGTTTGAGCAAAAGGCTTGGTAGGACGTTCGACCTCACCTCGGCAGGGAGACCAAGCTTCCTAAGCCTTTTAGGTATCAAGCGAGGGGACTTGGCCAGAGTTCGAGCGTAAGGCTCGGCAGGACGTTCGACCCTACCTCGGCAGAGAGAGCAAGCTTCCTAAGCCTAGTAGGAGTCAGTCGAGAGGACTTGGCCGGAGTTCGAGTGTAAGGCTCGGCAGGACGTTCGACCTTACCTCGGCAGGGAGACAAAGCTTCCTAAGCCTCGTAGGAGTCAGGCGAGGAGACTGGGCCAGAAATCGAGTGTAAGGGTCGGCAGGACGTTCGACTTTACCACGGCAGGGAGACCAAGCTTCCTAAGCATAGAAGAAATTAGTCGAGGGGACTGGGCCAGAATTCGAGAGTAAGGCTCGGCAGGACGTTCGACCCTACTTCGGCAGGGAGACCAAGCTTCCTAAGCCTCATAGGAGTCAGGCGAGGGGACTTGGCCCGAGTTCGAGTGTAAGGCTCGGCAGGACGTTCGACCTTACCTCCGCTGGGAACCGAGCTTCCTAATCCTAGTAGGAGTCAGGTGAAGGGACTTGGCCGGAGCTCGAGTATAAGGCTCGGCAGGATGTTCGACCTTACCTCAGCAGGGAGACCAAGCTTCCTAAGCCTAGTATACGTAAGCCGAAGGTACTTGGCAAGAGTTTGAGTGTATGGCTCGGCAGGACGTTTGACGTTACCTCGGCAGGGAGACCAAGCTTCCTAAGTGTAGTAGGAATCAGGCGAAGGGACATGGCAGGAGTTTGAGTGTAAGATTCCTCAGCACGTTTGACTTAACCTCGGCAGGGAGACCAAGCTTCCTAAGCGTAGTAAAAGTCAGGCGAAGGGACTTGGAAAAAATTGGAGTTTAAGGCTCGGCAGGATGATTGAACTTACCTCGGCAGGGAGACCAAGCTTCCTAAGACTTTTAAGCTTCAAGCCAAGGGAATTGGCCAGAGTTCGAGCGTAAGGCTCGGAAGGACGTTCGACCCTACCTCGGCAGGGAGACAAAGCTTCCTAAGCCTAGTAGGAGCCAGGCGAGAAGATCGTGCCAGGAATCGAGTGTAAGGCTTGGCAGGACGTTCGACCTTACCTCACCAGGGAGACCAATCTTTCTAAGCCTAGTAGGCGTCAGGCGAAGGGACTTGGCCCGAATTCGAGTGTAAGTCTCGGTAGGACGTTCGACCTTTCCGCGGCTGTGAGACCAAGCTTCCTAAGCCTAGTAGGAGAGTCAGGCGAAGGGACTTGGCCAGAGTTCGAGTGTAAGGTTTGGCAGGACGTTCGACCTCTCCTCGGCAAGGAGACCAAACTTCCTAAGCCTACTAGGAGTCAGGCGAGGGGATTTGGCCATAGTTCGAGCGTAAGACTCGGTAGGGCCTTCGATTTTACCTCGGAAGGGAGACCAAGCTTCCTAAACCTCATAGGATTCAGGGGAGTGGACTTGGCCCGAGTTCGAGTGTAAGGCTCGGCAGGACTTTCGACCTTACCTCGACAGGGAGACCAAGCTTCCTAAGCCTAGTAAAAGTCAGGCGCAGGGCCTTGGAAAAAGCTCAAGTTAAAGTCTTGGCAGGACGTTCGAACTTACCTCACCAGGGAGACCAAGCTTCCTAAGCCATTTAAGAGTCAAGCCAAGGGAATTGGCCATAGTTCGAGTGTAAGGCTCGGCAGGACGTTTGACTTTACCACGGCAGGTAGACCAAGCTTCCTAAGCCTAATAGGAGTCAGGCGACAGGACTTGGCCAGAATTCGAGTGTAAGGCCTGGCATGACGTTCAACCTTACCTCGGCAGGGAGACCAAGCTTCCTAAGCCTAGTAGGAGTCAGGCGAAGGGACTTGGCCGGAGTCCGAGTGCAAGGCTCGGCAGGACGTTCGACCTAACCTCGGCAGGGAGACCAAGCTTCCTAAGCCTAGTAGAAGTCAGGCGAGGGGACTTGGCCAGAGTTTGAGCAAAAGGCTTGGTAGGACGTTCGACCTCACCTCGGCAGGGAGACCAAGCTTCCTAAGCCTTTTAGGTATCAAGCGAGGGGACTTGGCCAGAGTTCGAGCGTAAGGCTCGGCAGGACGTTCGACCCTACCTCGGCAGAGAGAGCAAGCTTCCTAAGCCTAGTAGGAGTCAGTCGAGAGGACTTGGCCGGAGTTCGAGTGTAAGGCTCGGCAGGACGTTCGACCTTACCTCGGCAGGGAGACAAAGCTTCCTAAGCCTCGTAGGAGTCAGGCGAGGAGACTGGGCCAGAAATCGAGTGTAAGGGTCGGCAGGACGTTCGACTTTACCACGGCAGGGAGACCAAGCTTCCTAAGCATAGAAGAAATTAGTCGAGGGGACTGGGCCAGAATTCGAGAGTAAGGCTCGGCAGGACGTTCGACCCTACTTCGGCAGGGAGACCAAGCTTCCTAAGCCTCATAGGAGTCAGGCGAGGGGACTTGGCCCGAGTTCGAGTGTAAGGCTCGGCAGGACGTTCGACCTTACCTCCGCTGGGAACCGAGCTTCCTAATCCTAGTAGGAGTCAGGTGAAGGGACTTGGCCGGAGCTCGAGTATAAGGCTCGGCAGGATGTTCGACCTTACCTCAGCAGGGAGACCAAGCTTCCTAAGCCTAGTATACGTAAGCCGAAGGTACTTGGCAAGAGTTTGAGTGTATGGCTCGGCAGGACGTTTGACGTTACCTCGGCAGGGAGACCAAGCTTCCTAAGTGTAGTAGGAATCAGGCGAAGGGACATGGCAGGAGTTTGAGTGTAAGATTCCTCAGCACGTTTGACTTAACCTCGGCAGGGAGACCAAGCTTCCTAAGCGTAGTAAAAGTCAGGCGAAGGGACTTGGAAAAAATTGGAGTTTAAGGCTCGGCAGGATGATTGAACTTACCTCGGCAGGGAGACCAAGCTTCCTAAGACTTTTAAGCTTCAAGCCAAGGGAATTGGCCAGAGTTCGAGCGTAAGGCTCGGAAGGACGTTCGACCCTACCTCGGCAGGGAGACAAAGCTTCCTAAGCCTAGTAGGAGCCAGGCGAGAAGATCGTGCCAGGAATCGAGTGTAAGGCTTGGCAGGACGTTCGACCTTACCTCACCAGGGAGACCAATCTTTCTAAGCCTAGTAGGCGTCAGGCGAAGGGACTTGGCCCGAATTCGAGTGTAAGTCTCGGTAGGACGTTCGTCCCTACCTCGGCAGAGAGACCAAGCTTCCTAAGCCTAGAAGGAGTCAGTCGAGAGGGCTTGGCCGGAGTTCGAGTGTAAGGCTCGGCAGGACGTTCGACCTTACCTCGGCAGGGAGACAAAGCTTCCTAAGCCTCGTAGGAGTCAGGCGAGGAGACTGGGCCAGAAATCGAGTGTAAGGCTCGGCAGGACGTTCGACCTTACCTCCGCTGGGAACCGAGCTTCCTAATCCTAGTAGGAGTCAGGTGAAGGGACTTGGCCGGAGCTCGAGTATAAGGCTCGGCAGGATGTTCGACCTTACCTCAGCAGGGAGACCAAGCTTCCTAAGCCTAGTATACGTAAGCCGAAGGTACTTGGCAAGAGTTTGAGTGTATGGCTCGGCAGGACGTTTGACGTTACCTCGGCAGGGAGACCAAGCTTCCTAAGTGTAGTAGGAATCAGGCGAAGGGACATGGCAGGAGTTTGAGTGTAAGATTCCTCAGCACGTTTGACTTAACCTCGGCAGGGAGACCAAGCTTCCTAAGCGTAGTAAAAGTCAGGCGAAGGGACTTGGAAAAAATTGGAGTTTAAGGCTCGGCAGGATGATTGAACTTACCTCGGCAGGGAGACCAAGCTTCCTAAGACTTTTAAGCTTCAAGCCAAGGGAATTGGCCAGAGTTCGAGCGTAAGGCTCGGAAGGACGTTCGACCCTACCTCGGCAGGGAGACAAAGCTTCCTAAGCCTAGTAGGAGCCAGGCGAGAAGATCGTGCCAGGAATCGAGTGTAAGGCTTGGCAGGACGTTCGACCTTACCTCACCAGGGAGACCAATCTTTCTAAGCCTAGTAGGCGTCAGGCGAAGGGACTTGGCCCGAATTCGAGTGTAAGTCTCGGTAGGACGTTCGACCTTTCCGCGGCTGTGAGACCAAGCTTCCTAAGCCTAGTAGGAGAGTCAGGCGAAGGGACTTGGCCAGAGTTCGAGTGTAAGGTTTGGCAGGACGTTCGACCTCTCCTCGGCAAGGAGACCAAACTTCCTAAGCCTACTAGGAGTCAGGCGAGGGGATTTGGCCATAGTTCGAGCGTAAGACTCGGTAGGGCCTTCGATTTTACCTCGGAAGGGAGACCAAGCTTCCTAAACCTCATAGGATTCAGGGGAGTGGACTTGGCCCGAGTTCGAGTGTAAGGCTCGGCAGGACTTTCGACCTTACCTCGACAGGGAGACCAAGCTTCCTAAGCCTAGTAAAAGTCAGGCGCAGGGCCTTGGAAAAAGCTCAAGTTAAAGTCTTGGCAGGACGTTCGAACTTACCTCACCAGGGAGACCAAGCTTCCTAAGCCATTTAAGAGTCAAGCCAAGGGAATTGGCCATAGTTCGAGTGTAAGGCTCGGCAGGACGTTTGACTTTACCACGGCAGGTAGACCAAGCTTCCTAAGCCTAATAGGAGTCAGGCGACAGGACTTGGCCAGAATTCGAGTGTAAGGCCTGGCATGACGTTCAACCTTACCTCGGCAGGGAGACCAAGCTTCCTAAGCCTAGTAGGAGTCAGGCGAAGGGACTTGGCCGGAGTCCGAGTGCAAGGCTCGGCAGGACGTTCGACCTAACCTCGGCAGGGAGACCAAGCTTCCTAAGCCTAGTAGAAGTCAGGCGAGGGGACTTGGCCAGAGTTTGAGCAAAAGGCTTGGTAGGACGTTCGACCTCACCTCGGCAGGGAGACCAAGCTTCCTAAGCCTTTTAGGTATCAAGCGAGGGGACTTGGCCAGAGTTTGAGCGTAAGGCTCGGCAGGACGTTCGACCCTACCTCGGCAGAGAGAGCAAGCTTCCTAAGCCTAGTAGGAGTCAGTCGAGAGGACTTGGCCGGAGTTCGAGTGTAAGGCTCGGCAGGACGTTCGACCTTACCTCGGCAGGGAGACAAAGCTTCCTAAGCCTCGTAGGAGTCAGGCGAGGAGACTGGGCCAGAAATCGAGTGTAAGGGTCGGCAGGACGTTCGACTTTACCACGGCAGGGAGACCAAGCTTCCTAAGCATAGAAGAAATTAGTCGAGGGGACTGGGCCAGAATTCGAGAGTAAGGCTCGGCAGGACGTTCGACCCTACTTCGGCAGGGAGACCAAGCTTCCTAAGCCTCATAGGAGTCAGGCGAGGGGACTTGGCCCGAGTTCGAGTGTAAGGCTCGGCAGGACGTTCGACCTTACCTCCGCTGGGAACCGAGCTTCCTAATCCTAGTAGGAGTCAGGTGAAGGGACTTGGCCGGAGCTCGAGTATAAGGCTCGGCAGGATGTTCGACCTTACCTCAGCAGGGAGACCAAGCTTCCTAAGCCTAGTATACGTAAGCCGAAGGTACTTGGCAAGAGTTTGAGTGTATGGCTCGGCAGGACGTTTGACGTTACCTCGGCAGGGAGACCAAGCTTCCTAAGTGTAGTAGGAATCAGGCGAAGGGACATGGCAGGAGTTTGAGTGTAAGATTCCTCAGCACGTTTGACTTAACCTCGGCAGGGAGACCAAGCTTCCTAAGCGTAGTAAAAGTCAGGCGAAGGGACTTGGAAAAAATTGGAGTTTAAGGCTCGGCAGGATGATTGAACTTACCTCGGCAGGGAGACCAAGCTTCCTAAGACTTTTAAGCTTCAAGCCAAGGGAATTGGCCAGAGTTCGAGCGTAAGGCTCGGAAGGACGTTCGACCCTACCTCGGCAGGGAGACAAAGCTTCCTAAGCCTAGTAGGAGCCAGGCGAGAAGATCGTGCCAGGAATCGAGTGTAAGGCTTGGCAGGACGTTCGACCTTACCTCACCAGGGAGACCAATCTTTCTAAGCCTAGTAGGCGTCAGGCGAAGGGACTTGGCCCGAATTCGAGTGTAAGTCTCGGTAGGACGTTCGACCTTTCCGCGGCTGTGAGACCAAGCTTCCTAAGCCTAGTAGGAGAGTCAGGCGAAGGGACTTGGCCAGAGTTCGAGTGTAAGGTTTGGCAGGACGTTCGACCTCTCCTCGGCAAGGAGACCAAACTTCCTAAGCCTACTAGGAGTCAGGCGAGGGGATTTGGCCATAGTTCGAGCGTAAGACTCGGTAGGGCCTTCGATTTTACCTCGGAAGGGAGACCAAGCTTCCTAAACCTCATAGGATTCAGGGGAGTGGACTTGGCCCGAGTTCGAGTGTAAGGCTCGGCAGGACTTTCGACCTTACCTCGACAGGGAGACCAAGTTTCCTAAGCCTAGTAAAAGTCAGGCGCAGGGCCTTGGAAAAAGCTCGAGTTAAAGTCTTGGCAGGACGTTCGAACTTACCTCACCAGGGAGACCAAGCTTCCTAAGCCATTTAAGAGTCAAGCCAAGGGAATTGGCCATAGTTCGAGTGTAAGGCTCGGCAGGACGTTTGACTTTACCACGGCAGGTAGACCAAGCTTCCTAAGCCTAATAGGAGTCAGGCGACAGGACTTGGCCAGAATTCGAGTGTAAGGCCTGGCATGACGTTCAACCTTACCTCGGCAGGGAGACCAAGCTTCCTAAGCCTAGTAGGAGTCAGGCGAAGGGACTTGGCCGGAGTCCGAGTGCAAGGCTCGGCAGGACGTTCGACCTAACCTCGGCAGGGAGACCAAGCTTCCTAAGCCTAGTAGAAGTCAGGCGAGGGGACTTGGCCAGAGTTTGAGCAAAAGGCTTGGTAGGACGTTCGACCTCACCTCGGCAGGGAGACCAAGCTTCCTAAGCCTTTTAGGTATCAAGCGAGGGGACTTGGCCAGAGTTCGAGCGTAAGGCTCGGCAGGACGTTCGACCCTACCTCGGCAGAGAGAGCAAGCTTCCTAAGCCTAGTAGGAGTCAGTCGAGAGGACTTGGCCGGAGTTCGAGTGTAAGGCTCGGCAGGACGTTCGACCTTACCTCGGCAGGGAGACAAAGCTTCCTAAGCCTCGTAGGAGTCAGGCGAGGAGACTGGGCCAGAAATCGAGTGTAAGGGTCGGCAGGACGTTCGACTTTACCACGGCAGGGAGACCAAGCTTCCTAAGCATAGAAGAAATTAGTCGAGGGGACTGGGCCAGAATTCGAGAGTAAGGCTCGGCAGGACGTTCGACCCTACTTCGGCAGGGAGACCAAGCTTCCTAAGCCTCATAGGAGTCAGGCGAGGGGACTTGGCCCGAGTTCGAGTGTAAGGCTCGGCAGGACGTTCGACCTTACCTCCGCTGGGAACCGAGCTTCCTAATCCTAGTAGGAGTCAGGTGAAGGGACTTGGCCGGAGCTCGAGTATAAGGCTCGGCAGGATGTTCGACCTTACCTCAGCAGGGAGACCAAGCTTCCTAAGCCTAGTATACGTAAGCCGAAGGTACTTGGCAAGAGTTTGAGTGTATGGCTCGGCAGGACGTTTGACGTTACCTCGGCAGGGAGACCAAGCTTCCTAAGTGTAGTAGGAATCAGGCGAAGGGACATGGCAGGAGTTTGAGTGTAAGATTCCTCAGCACGTTTGACTTAACCTCGGCAGGGAGACCAAGCTTCCTAAGCGTAGTAAAAGTCAGGCGAAGGGACTTGGAAAAAATTGGAGTTTAAGGCTCGGCAGGATGATTGAACTTACCTCGGCAGGGAGACCAAGCTTCCTAAGACTTTTAAGCTTCAAGCCAAGGGAATTGGCCAGAGTTCGAGCGTAAGGCTCGGAAGGACGTTCGACCCTACCTCGGCAGGGAGACAAAGCTTCCTAAGCCTAGTAGGAGCCAGGCGAGAAGATCGTGCCAGGAATCGAGTGTAAGGCTTGGCAGGACGTTCGACCTTACCTCACCAGGGAGACCAATCTTTCTAAGCCTAGTAGGCGTCAGGCGAAGGGACTTGGCCCGAATTCGAGTGTAAGTCTCGGTAGGACGTTCGTCCCTACCTCGGCAGAGAGACCAAGCTTCCTAAGCCTAGAAGGAGTCAGTCGAGAGGGCTTGGCCGGAGTTCGAGTGTAAGGCTCGGCAGGACGTTCGACCTTACCTCGGCAGGGAGACAAAGCTTCCTAAGCCTCGTAGGAGTCAGGCGAGGAGACTGGGCCAGAAATCGAGTGTAAGGCTCGGCAGGACGTTCGACCTTACCTCCGCTGGGAACCGAGCTTCCTAATCCTAGTAGGAGTGAGGTGAAGGGACTTGGCCGGAGCTCGAGTATAAGGCTCGGCAGGATGTTCGACCTTACCTCAGCAGGGAGACCAAGCTTCCTAAGCCTAGTATACGTAAGCCGAAGGTACTTGGCAAGAGTTTGAGTGTATGGCTCGGCAGGACGTTTGACGTTACCTCGGCAGGGAGACCAAGCTTCCTAAGTGTAGTAGGAATCAGGCGAAGGGACATGGCAGGAGTTTGAGTGTAAGATTCCTCAGCACGTTTGACTTAACCTCGGCAGGGAGACCAAGCTTCCTAAGCGTAGTAAAAGTCAGGCGAAGGGACTTGGAAAAAATTGGAGTTTAAGGCTCGGCAGGATGATTGAACTTACCTCGGCAGGGAGACCAAGCTTCCTAAGACTTTTGAGCTTCAAGCCAAGGGAATTGGCCAGAGTTCGAGCGTAAGGCTCGGAAGGACGTTCGACCCTACCTCGGCAGGGAGACAAAGCTTCCTAAGCCTAGTAGGAGCCAGGCGAGAAGATCGTGCCAGGAATCGAGTGTAAGGCTTGGCAGGACGTTCGACCTTACCTCACCAGGGAGACCAATCTTTCTAAGCCTAGTAGGCGTCAGGCGAAGGGACTTGGCCCGAATTCGAGTGTAAGTCTCGGTAGGACGTTCGACCTTTCCGCGGCTGTGAGACCAAGCTTCCTAAGCCTAGTAGGAGAGTCAGGCGAAGGGACTTGGCCAGAGTTCGAGTGTAAGGTTTGGCAGGACGTTCGACCTCTCCTCGGCAAGGAGACCAAACTTCCTAAGCCTACTAGGAGTCAGGCGAGGGGATTTGGCCATAGTTCGAGCGTAAGACTCGGTAGGGCCTTCGATTTTACCTCGGAAGGGAGACCAAGCTTCCTAAACCTCATAGGATTCAGGGGAGTGGACTTGGCCCGAGTTCGAGTGTAAGGCTCGGCAGGACTTTCGACCTTACCTCGACAGGGAGACCAAGCTTCCTAAGCCTAGTAAAAGTCAGGCGCAGGGCCTTGGAAAAAGCTCGAGTTAAAGTCTTGGCAGGACGTTCGAACTTACCTCACCAGGGAGACCAAGCTTCCTAAGCCATTTAAGAGTCAAGCCAAGGGAATTGGCCAGAATTCGAGTGTAAGGCCTGGCATGACGTTCAACCTTACCTCGGCAGGGAGACCAAGCTTCCTAAGCCTAGTAGGAGTCAGGCGAAGGGACTTGGCCGGAGTCCGAGTGCAAGGCTCGGCAGGACGTTCGACCTAACCTCGGCAGGGAGACCAAGCTTCCTAAGCCTAGTAGAAGTCAGGCGAGGGGACTTGGCCAGAGTTTGAGCAAAAGGCTTGGTAGGACGTTCGACCTCACCTCGGCAGGGAGACCAAGCTTCCTAAGCCTTTTAGGTATCAAGCGAGGGGACTTGGCCAGAGTTCGAGCGTAAGGCTCGGCAGGACGTTCGACCCTACCTCGGCAGAGAGAGCAAGCTTCCTAAGCCTAGTAGGAGTCAGTCGAGAGGACTTGGCCGGAGTTCGAGTGTAAGGCTCGGCAGGACGTTCGACCTTACCTCGGCAGGGAGACAAAGCTTCCTAAGCCTCGTAGGAGTCAGGCGAGGAGACTGGGCCAGAAATCGAGTGTAAGGGTCGGCAGGACGTTCGACTTTACCACGGCAGGGAGACCAAGCTTCCTAAGCATAGAAGAAATTAGTCGAGGGGACTGGGCCAGAATTCGAGAGTAAGGCTCGGCAGGACGTTCGACCCTACTTCGGCAGGGAGACCAAGCTTCCTAAGCCTCATAGGAGTCAGGCGAGGGGACTTGGCCCGAGTTCGAGTGTAAGGCTCGGCAGGACGTTCGACCTTACCTCCGCTGGGAACCGAGCTTCCTAATCCTAGTAGGAGTCAGGTGAAGGGACTTGGCCGGAGCTCGAGTATAAGGCTCGGCAGGATGTTCGACCTTACCTCAGCAGGGAGACCAAGCTTCCTAAGCCTAGTATACGTAAGCCGAAGGTACTTGGCAAGAGTTTGAGTGTATGGCTCGGCAGGACGTTTGACGTTACCTCGGCAGGGAGACCAAGCTTCCTAAGTGTAGTAGGAATCAGGCGAAGGGACATGGCAGGAGTTTGAGTGTAAGATTCCTCAGCACGTTTGACTTAACCTCGGCAGGGAGACCAAGCTTCCTAAGCGTAGTAAAAGTCAGGCGAAGGGACTTGGAAAAAATTGGAGTTTAAGGCTCGGCAGGATGATTGAACTTACCTCGGCAGGGAGACCAAGCTTCCTAAGACTTTTAAGCTTCAAGCCAAGGGAATTGGCCAGAGTTCGAGCGTAAGGCTCGGAAGGACGTTCGACCCTACCTCGGCAGGGAGACAAAGCTTCCTAAGCCTAGTAGGAGCCAGGCGAGAAGATCGTGCCAGGAATCGAGTGTAAGGCTTGGCAGGACGTTCGACCTTACCTCACCAGGGAGACCAATCTTTCTAAGCCTAGTAGGCGTCAGGCGAAGGGACTTGGCCCGAATTCGAGTGTAAGTCTCGGTAGGACGTTCGTCCCTACCTCGGCAGAGAGAACAAGCTTCCTAAGCCTAGAAGGAGTCAGTCGAGAGGGCTTGGCCGGAGTTCGAGTGTAAGGCTCGGCAGGACGTTCGACCTTACCTCGGCAGGGAGACAAAGCTTCCTAAGCCTCGTAGGAGTCAGGCGAGGAGACTGGGCCAGAAATCGAGTGTAAGGGTCGGCAGGACGTTCGACTTTACCACGGCAGGGAGACCAAGCTTCCTAAGCATAGAAGGAATTAGTCGAGGGGACTGGGCCAGAATTCGAGAGTAAGGCTCGGCAGGACGTTCGACCCTACTTCGGCAGGGAGACCAAGCTTCCTAAGCCTCATAGGAGTCAGGCGAGGGGACTTGGCCCGAGTTCGAGTGTAAGGCTCGGCAGGACGTTCGACCTTACCTCCGCTGGGAACCGAGCTCCCTAATCCTAGTAGGAGTCAGGTGAAGGGACTTGGCCGGAGCTCGAGTATAAGGCTCGGCAGGATGTTCGACCTTACCTCAGCAGGGAGACCAAGCTTCCTAAGCCTAGTATACGTAAGCCGAAGGTACTTGGCAAGAGTTTGAGTGTATGGCTCGGCAGGACGTTTGACGTTACCTCGGCAGGGAGACCAAGCTTCCTAAGTGTAGTAGGAATCAGGCGAAGGGACATGGCAGGAGTTTGAGTGTAAGATTCCTCAGCACGTTTGACTTAACCTCGGCAGGGAGACCAAGCTTCCTAAGCGTAGTAAAAGTCAGGCGAAGGGACTTGGAAAAAATTGGAGTTTAAGGCTCGGCAGGATGATTGAACTTACCTCGGCAGGGAGACCAAGCTTCCTAAGACTTTTGAGCTTCAAGCCAAGGGAATTGGCCAGAGTTCGAGCGTAAGGCTCGGAAGGATGTTCGACCCTACCTCGGCAAGGAGACAAAGCTTCCTAAGCCTAGTAGGAGCCAGGCGAGAAGATCGTGCCAGGAATCGAGTGTAAGGCTTGGCAGGACATTCGACCTTACCTCACCAGAGAGACCAATCTTTCTAAGCCTAGTAGGCGTCAGGCGAAGGGACTTGGCCCGAATTCGAGTGTAAGTCTCGGTAGGACGTTCGACCTTTCCGCGGCTGTGAGAACAAGCTTCATAAGCCTAGTAGGAGTCAGGCGAAGGGACTTGGCCCTAATTCGAGTGTAAGGCTTGGCAGGACGTTCGACCTCTCCTCGGCAAGGAGACCGAACTTCCTAAGCCTACTAGGAGTCAGGCGAGGGGATTTGGCCATAGTTCGAGCGTAAGACTCGGTAGGGCCTTCGATTTTACCTCGGAAGGGAGACCAAGCTTCCTAAACCTCATAGGATTCAGGGGAGTGGACTTGGCCCGAGTTCGAGTGTAAGGCTCGGCAGGACTTTCGACCTTACCTCGACAGGGAGACCAAGCTTCCTAAGCCTAGTAAAAGTCAGGCGCAGGGCCTTGGAAAAAGTTCGAGTTTAAGTCTTGGCAGGACGTTCGAACTTACCTCGGCAGGGAGACCAAGCTTCCTAAGCCATTTAAGAGTCAAGCCAAGGGAATTGGCCATAGTTCGAGTGTAAGGCTCGGCAGGACGTTTGACTTTACCACGGCAGGTAGACCAAGCTTCCTAAGCCTAATAGGAGTCAGGCGACAGGACTTGGCCAGAATTCGAGTGTAAGGCCTGGCATGACGTTCAACCTTACCTCGGCAGGGAGACCAAGCTTCCTAAGCCTAGTAGGAGTCAGGCGAAGGGACATGGCCGGAGTCCGAGTGCAAGGCTCGGCAGGACGTTCGACCTAACCTCGGCAGGGAGACCAAGCTTCCTAAGCCTAGTAGTTGTCAGGCGAAAGGACTTGGCCAGAATCCAAGCGTAAGGCCTGGCAGGACGTTCGACCTTACCTCGGCAGGGAGACAGAGCTTCCTAAGCCTCGTAGAAGTCAGGCGAGGGGACTTGGCCAGAGTTTGAGCAAAAGGCTCGGCAGGACGTTCGACCTTACCTCGGCAGGGAGACCAAGCTTCCTAAGCCTTTTAGGTATCAAGCGAGGGGACTTGGCCAGAGTTCGAGCGTAAGGCTCGGCAGGACATTTGACCCTACCTCGGCAGAGAGAGCAAGCTTCCTAAGCCTAGTAGGAGTCAGTCGAGAGGACTTGGCCGGAGTTTGAGTGTAAGGCTCGGCAGGACGTTCGACCTTACCTCGGCAGGGAGACAAAGCTTCCTAAGCCTTGTAGGAGCCAGGCGAGAAGACTGGGCCAGAAATCGAGTGTAAGGCTTGGCAGGACGTTCGACCTCACCTCGACAGGGAGACCAAGCTTCCTAAGCCTCATAGGAGTCAGGCGAGGGGACTTGGCCCGAGTTCGAGGGTGAGGCTCGTCATGACGTTCGTCTTTACTTTGGCAGGTAGACCAAGCTTCCTAAGCCTAGTCGGAGTCAAGCAAAGGTACTGGGACGGACGTCAAATGTAAGGCTCGGCAGGACGTTCGACCTTACCTCCGCTGGGAACCAAGCTTCCTAATCCTAGTAGGAGTCAGGCGACAGGACTTGGCCAGTATTCGAGTGTAAGGCCTGGTAGGACGTTCAACTTTACCTCGGCAGGGAGTCCAAGCTTCCTAAGCCTAGTATAAGTAAGGCAAATGTACTTGCCAAGAGTTCGAGTGTAAGGCTCGGCACGACGTTTGACGTTACCTCGGCAGGGAGACTAAATTTCCTAAGTATAGTAGGAATCAGGCGAAGGGACATGGCAGGAGTTCGAGTGTAAGACTCCTCAGCACGTTTGACCTAACCTCGGCAGGGAGATCAAACTTCCTAAGCCTCGTAAAAGTCAGGTGAGGGGACTTGGCCAGAGTTTGAGCAAAAAGCTCGGCAGGACTTCCGACCTTACCTTGGCAGGGAGTCCAAGCTTCCTAAGCCTTTTAGGAGTCAAGCGAAGGGAATTGGCCAGAGTTCGAGCGTAAGGCTCCGCAGGACCTTCGACCCTACCTCGGCAGGGAGACAAAGCTTCCTAAGTCTAGTAGGAGCCAGGCGAGAAGACTGGGCCAGAAATCGAGTGTAAGGCTTGGCAGGACGTTCGACCTCACCTCGACAGGGAGACCAAGCTTCCTAAGCCTCATAGGAGCAGGTGAGGGCACTTGGCCCGAGTTCGAGTGTAAGGCTCGGTAGGACGTTCGACCTTACCTCGTCAAGGAGATGTAGCTTCCTAAGCCTAGTAGGAGTCAGGCGACAGGACTTGGCCAGAATTCCAGTGTAAGGCCTGGCAGGACGTTCGACCTTACATCGGCAGGGAGACAAAGCTTCCTAAGCCTAGTAGGAGCCAGGCGAGAAGACTGGGCCAGAAATCGAGTGTAAGGCTTGGCAGGACGTTCGACCTCACCTCGACAGGGAGACCAAGCTTCCTAAGCCTCATAGGAGTCAGGCGAGGGGACTTGGCCCGAGTTCGGATGTAAGGCTCGGTAGGACGTTCGACCTTACCTCGTCAAGGAGATGTAGCTTCCTAAGCCTAGTAGGAGTCAGGCGACAGGACTTGGCCAGAATTCGAGTGTAAGGCCTGGCAGGATGTTCGACCCTACCTCGGCAGTGAGAACAAGCTTCCTAACCTTAGTAGGTGTCAGGTGAAGGGACTTGGCCAGAGTTCGAGTGTAAGGCTCGGCAGGACGTTCGACCTCTCCTCGGCAGAGAGACCAAGCTTCCTAAGCCTAGTAGGAGAGTTAGGCGAGGGGACATGGCCGGAGTTCGAGTGTAAGGCTCGGCAGGACGTTCGACCTTACCTCAGCAGGGAGACCAAGCTTCCTAAGCCTCGTAGGAGTCAGGCGAGTGGACTTGGCCCGAGTGCGAGTTTAAGGCTTGGCAGGACGTTCAACCTTACCTCGACACGGAGACCAAGCTTCCTAAGCCTCATAGGAGTCAGGCGAGGGGACTTGGCCCGATTTCGAGTGTAAGGCTCGGTAGGACGTTCGACCTTACCTCGGCAGGGAGACAAAGCTTCCTAAGCCTAGTAGGAGCTCGGCGAGAAGACCGGGCCAGAAATCGAGTGTAAGGCTCGGCAGGACGTTCGACTTTACCGCGGCAGGTAGACCAAGCTTCCTAAGCTTAGTAGGAGTTAGTCGAGGGGCATGGGCCAGAATTCGAGTGTAAGGCTCGGCAGGACGTTCGACCCTACCTCGGCTGGGAGACCAAGGTTCCTAAGACTAGTAGGAGTCAGGCAACAGGACTTGGCCAGAATTCGAGTGTAAGGCCTGGCAGGACGTTCGACCCTACCTCGACACGGAGACCAAGCTTCCTAAGCCTAGTAGGAGTCAGTCGAGAGGACTTGGCCGGAGTTCGAGTGTAAGTCTCGGCAGGACGTTCGACCTTGCCTCAGCAGGGAGACAAAGCTTCCTAAGCCTTGTAGGAGCCAGGCGAGAAGATTGGGCCAGAAATCGAGTGTAAGGCTCGGCAGGACGTTCGACTTTACCACGGCAGGGAGACCAAGCTTCCTAAGCCTAGTATACGTAAGCCGAAGGTACTTGGCAAGAGTTTGAGTGTATGGCTCGGCAGGACGTTTGACGTTACCTCGGCAGGGAGACCAAGCTTCCTAAGTGTCGTAGGAATCAGGCGAAGGGACATGGCAGGAGTTTGAGTGTAAGATTCCTCAGCACGTTTGACTTAACCTCGGCAGGGAGACCAAGCTTCCTAAGCGTAGTAAAAGTCAGGCGAAGGGACTTGGAAAAAATTGGAGTTTAAGGCTCGGCAGGATGATTGAACTTACCTCGGCAGGGAGACCAAGCTTCCTAAGACTTTTAAGCTTCAAGCCAAGGGAATTGGCCAGAGTTCGAGCGTAAGGCTCGGAAGGACGTTCGACCCTACCTCGGCAGGGAGACAAAGCTTCCTAAGCCTAGTAGGAGCCAGGCAAGAAGATCGTGCCAGGAATCGAGTGTAAGGCTTGGCAGGACGTTCGACCTTACCTCACCAGGGAGACCAAGCTTCCTAAGCCATTTAAGAGTCAAGCCAAGGGAATTGGCCATAGTTCGAGTGTAAGGCTCGGCAGGACGTTTGACTTTACCACGGCAGGTAGACCAAGCTTCCTAAGCCTAATAGGAGTCAGGCGACAGGACTTGGCCAGAATTCGAGTGTAAGGCCTGGCATGACGTTCAACCTTACCTCGGCAGGGAGACCAAACTTCCTAAGCCTAGTAGGAGTCAGGCGAGAGGACTTGGCCGGAGTCCGAGTGCAAGGCTCGGCAGGACGTTCGACCTAACCTCGGCAGGGAGACCAAGCTTCCTAAGCCTAGTAGTTGTCAGGCGAAAGGACTTGGCCAGAATCCAAGCGTAAGGCCTGGCAGGACGTTCGACCTTACCTCGGCAGGGAGACAGAGCTTCCTAAGCCTCGTAGAAGTCAGGCGAGGGGACTTGGCCAGAGTTTGAGCAAAAGGCTCGGTAGGACGTTCGACCTTACCTCGGCAGGGAGACCAAGCTTCCTAAGCCTTTTAGGTATCAAGCGAGGGGACTTGGCCAGAGTTCGAGCGTAAGGCTCGGCAGGACATTTGACCCTACCTCGGCACAGAGAGCAAGCTTCCTAAGCCTAGTAGGAGTCAGTCGAGAGGACTTGGCCGGAGTTTGAGTGTAAGGCTCGGCAGGACGTTCGACCTTACCTCGGCAGGGAGACCAAGCTTCCTAAGCCTCATAGGAGTCAGGCGAGGGGACTTGGCCCGAGTTCGGATGTAAGGCTCGGTAGGACGTTCGACCTTACCTCGTCAAGGAGATGTAGCTTCCTAAGCCAAGTAGGAGTCAGGCGACAGGACTTGGCCAGAATTCGAGTGTAAGGCCTGGCAGGATGTTCGACCCTACCTCGGCAGTGAGAACAAGCTTCCTAACCTTAGTAGGTGTCAGGTGAAGGGACTTGGCCAGAGTTCGAGTGTAAGGCTCGGCAGGACGTTCGACCTCTCCTCGGCAGAGAGACCAAGCTTCCTAAGCCTAGTAGGAGAGTTAGGCGAGGGGACATGGCCGGAGTTCGAGTGTAAGGCTCGGCAGGACGTTCGACCTTACCTCAGCAGGGAGACCAAGCTTCCTAAGCCTCGTAGGAGTCAGGCGAGTGGACTTGGCCCGAGTGCGAGTTTAAGGCTTGGCAGGACGTTCAACCTTACCTCGACACGGAGACCAAGCTTCCTAAGCCTCATAGGAGTCAGGCGAGGGGACTTGGCCCGATTTCGTGTGTAAGGCTCGGTAGGACGTTCGACCTTACCTCGGCAGGGAGACAAAGCTTCCTAAGCCTAGTAGGAGCTCGGCGAGAAGACCGGGCCAGAAATCGAGTGTAAGGCTCGGCAGGACGTTCGACTTTACCGCGGCAGGTAGACCAAGCTTCCTAAGCTTAGTAGGAGTTAGTCGAGGGGCATGGGCCAGAATTCGAGTGTAAGGCTCGGCAGGACGTTCGACCCTACCTCGGCTGGGAGACCAAGGTTCCTAAGACTAGTAGGAGTCAGGCAACAGGACTTGGCCAGAATTCGAGTGTAAGGCCTGGCAGGACGTTCGACCCTACCTCGACACGGAGACCAAGCTTCCTAAGCCTAGTAGGAGTCAGTCGAGAGGACTTGGCCGGAGTTCGAGTGTAAGTCTCGGCAGGACGTTCGACCTTGCCTCAGCAGGGAGACAAAGCTTCCTAAGCCTTGTAGGAGCCAGGCGAGAAGATTGGGCCAGAAATCGAGTGTAAGGCTCGGCAGGACATTCGACTTTACCACGGCAGGGAGACCAAGCTTCCTAAGCCTAGTATACGTAAGCCGAAGGTACTTGGCAAGAGTTTGAGTGTATGGCTCGGCAGGACGTTTGACGTTACCTCGGCAGGGAGACCAAGCTTCCTAAGTGTAGTAGGAATCAGGCGAAGGGACATGGCAGGAGTTTGAGTGTAAGATTCCTCAGCACGTTTGACTTAACCTCGGCAGGGAGACCAAGCTTCCTAAGCCTTGTAGGAGCCAGGCGAGAAGACTGGGCCAGAAATCGAGTGTAAGGCTTGGCAGGACGTTCGACCTCACCTCGACAGGGAGACCAAGCTTCCTAAGCCTCATAGGAGTCAGGCGAGGGGACTTGGCCAGAGTTCGAGGGTGAGGCTCGTCATGACGTTCGTCTTTACTTTGGCAGGTAGACCAAGCTTCCTAAGCCTAGTCGGAGTCAAGCAAAGGTACTGGGACGGACGTCAAATGTAAGGCTCGGCAGGACGTTCGACCTTACCTCCGCTGGGAACCAAGCTTCCTAATCCTAGTAGGAGTCAGGCGACAGGACTTGGCCAGTATTCGAGTGTAAGGCCTGGCAGGACGTTCAACTTTACCTCGGCAGGGAGTCCAAGCTTCCTAAGCCTAGTATAAGTAAGGCGAATGTACTTGCCAAGAGTTCGAGTGTAAGGCTCGGCACGACGTTTGACGTTACCTCGGCAGGGAGACTAAATTTCCTAAGTATAGTAGGAATCAGGCGAAGGGACATGGCAGGAGTTCGAGTGTAAGACTCCTCAGCACGTTTGACCTAACCTCGGCAGGGAGATCAAACTTCCTAAGCCTCGTAAAAGTCAGGTGAGGGGACTTGGCCAGAGTTTGAGCAAAAAGCTCGGCAGGACTTTCGACCTTACCTTGGCAGGGAGTCCAAGCTTCCTAAGCCTTTTAGGAGTCAAGCGAAGGGAATTGGCCAGAGTTCGAGCGTAAGGCTCCGCAGGACCTTCGACCCTACCTCGGCAGGGAGACAAAGCTTCCTAAGTCTAGTAGGAGCCAGGCGAGAAGACTGGGCCAGAAATCGAGTGTAAGGCTTGGCAGGACGTTCGACCTCACCTCGACAGGGAGACCAAGCTTCCTAAGCCTCATAGGAGCAGGTGAGGGCACTTGGCCCGAGTTCGAGTGTAAGGCTCGGTAGGACGTTCGACCTTACCTCGTCAAGGAGATGTAGCTTCCTAAGCCTAGTAGGAGTCAGGCGACAGGACTTGGCCAGAATTCCAGTGTAAGGCCTGGCAGGACGTTCGACCTTACATCGGCAGGGAGACAAAGCTTCCTAAGCCTAGTAGGAGCCAGGCGAGAAGACTGGGCCAGAAATCGAGTGTAAGGCTTGGCAGGACGTTCGACCTCACCTCGACAGGGAGACCAAGCTTCCTAAGCCTCATAGGAGTCAGGCGAGGGGACTTGGCCCGAGTTCGGATGTAAGGCTCGGTAGGACGTTCGACCTTACCTCGTCAAGGAGATGTAGCTTCCTAAGCCTAGTAGGAGTCAGGCGACAGGACTTGGCCAGAATTCGAGTGTAAGGCCTGGCAGGATGTTCGACCCTACCTCGGCAGTGAGAACAAGCTTCCTAACCTTAGTAGGTGTCAGGTGAAGGGACTTGGCCAGAGTTCGAGTGTAAGGCTCGGCAGGACGTTCGACCTCTCCTCGGCAGAGAGACCAAGCTTCCTAAGCCTAGTAGGAGAGTTAGGCGAGGGGACATGGCCGGAGTTCGAGTGTAAGGCTCGGCAGGACGTTCGACCTTACCTCAGCAGGGAGACCAAGCTTCCTAAGCCTCGTAGGAGTCAGGCGAGTGGACTTGGCCCGAGTGCGAGTTTAAGGCTTGGCAGGACGTTCAACCTTACCTCGAAACGGAGACCAAGCTTCCTAAGCCTCATAGGAGTCAGGCGAGGGGACTTGGCCCGATTTCGAGTGTAAGGCTCGGTAGGATGTTCGACCTTACCTCGGCAGGGAGACAAAGCTTCCTAAGCCTAGTAGGAGCTCGGCGAGAAGACCGGGCCAGAAATCGAGTGTAAGGCTCGGCAGGACGTTCGACTTTACCGCGGCAGGTAGACCAAGCTTCCTAAGCTTAGTAGGAGTTAGTCGAGGGGCATGGGCCAGAATTCGAGTGTAAGGCTCGGCAGGACGTTCGACCCTACCTCGGCTGGGAGACCAAGGTTCCTAAGACTAGTAGGAGTCAGGCAACAGGACTTGGCCAGAATTCGAGTGTAAGGCCTGGCAGGACGTTCGACCCTACCTCGACACGGAGACCAAGCTTCCTAAGCCTAGTAGGAGTCAGTCGAGAGGACTTGGCCGGAGTTCGAGTGTAAGTCTCGGCAGGACGTTCGACCTTGCCTCAGCAGGGAGACAAAGCTTCCTAAGCCTTGTAGGAGCCAGGCGAGAAGATTGGGCCAGAAATCGAGTGTAAGGCTCGGCAGGACGTTCGACTTTACCACGGCAGGGAGACCAAGCTTCCTAAGCCTAGTATACGTAAGCCGAAGGTACTTGGCAAGAGTTTGAGTGTATGGCTCGGCAGGACGTTTGACGTTACCTCGGCAGGGAGACCAAGCTTCCTAAGTGTAGTAGGAATCAGGCGAAGGGACATGGCAGGAGTTTGAGTGTAAGATTCCTCAGCACGTTTGACTTAACCTCGGCAGGGAGACCAAGCTTCCTAAGCGTAGTAAAAGTCAGGCGAAGGGACTTGGAAAAAATTGGAGTTTAAGGCTCGGCAGGATGATTGAACTTACCTCGGCAGGGAGACCAAGCTTCCTAAGACTTTTAAGCTTCAAGCCAAGGGAATTGGCCAGAGTTCGAGCGTAAGGCTCGGAAGGACGTTCGACCCTACCTCGGCAGGGAGACAAAGCTTCCTAAGCCTAGTAGGAGCCAGGCAAGAAGATCGTGCCAGGAATCGAGTGTAAGGCTTGGCAGGACGTTCGACCTTACCTCACCAGGGAGACCAAGCTTCCTAAGCCATTTAAGAGTCAAGCCAAGGGAATTGGCCATAGTTCGAGTGTAAGGCTCGGCAGGACGTTTGACTTTACCACGGCAGGTAGACCAAGCTTCCTAAGCCTAATAGGAGTCAGGCGACAGGACTTGGCCAGAATTCGAGTGTAAGGCCTGGCATGACGTTCAACCTTACCTCGGCAGGGAGACCAAACTTCCTAAGCCTAGTAGGAGTCAGGCGAGAGGACTTGGCCGGAGTCCGAGTGCAAGGCTCGGCAGGACGTTCGACCTAACCTCGGCAGGGAGACCAAGCTTCCTAAGCCTAGTAGTTGTCAGGCGAAAGGACTTGGCCAGAATCCAAGCGTAAGGCCTGGCAGGACGTTCGACCTTACCTCGGCAGGGAGACAGAGCTTCCTAAGCCTCGTAGAAGTCAGGCGAGGGGACTTGGCCAGAGTTTGAGGAAAAGGCTCGGTAGGACGTTCGACCTTACCTCGGCAGGGAGACCAAGCTTCCTAAGCCTTTTAGGTATCAAGCGAGGGGACTTGGCCAGAGTTCGAGCGTAAGGCTCGGCAGGACATTTGACCCTACCTCGGCACAGAGAGCAAGCTTCCTAAGCCTAGTAGGAGTCAGTCGAGAGGACTTGGCCGGAGTTTGAGTGTAAGGCTCGGCAGGACGTTCGACCTTACCTCGGCAGGGAGACAAAGCTTCCTAAGCCTTGTAGGAGCCAGGCGAGAAGACTGGGCCAGAAATCGAGTGTAAGGCTTGGCAGGACGTTCGACCTCACCTCGACAGGGAGACCAAGCTTCCTAAGCCTCATAGGAGTCAGGCGAGGGGACTTGGCCCGAGTTCGAGGGTGAGGCTCGTCATGACGTTCGTCTTTACTTTGGCAGGTAGACCAAGCTTCCTAAGCCTAGTCGGAGTCAAGCAAAGGTACTGGGACGGACGTCAAATGTAAGGCTCGGCAGGACGTTCGACCTTACCTCCACTGGGAACCAAGCTTCCTAATCCTAGTAAGAGTCAGGCGACAGGACTTGGCCAGTATTCGAGTGTAAGGCCTGGCAGGACGTTCAACTTTACCTCGGCAGGGAGTCCAAGCTTCCTAAGCCTAGTATAAGTAAGGCGAATGTACTTGCCAAGAGTTCGAGTGTAAGGCTCGGCACGACGTTTGACGTTACCTCGGCAGGGAGACCAAGCTTCCTAAGTGTAGTAGGAATCAGGCGAAGGGACATGGCAGGAGTTCGAGTGTAAGACTCCTCAGCACGTTTGACCTAACCTCGGCAGGGAGATCAAACTTCCTAAGCCTCGTAAAAGTCAGGTGAGGGGACTTGGCCAGAGTTTGAGCAAAAAGCTCGGCAGGACTTTCGACCTTACCTTGGCAGGGAGTCCAAGCTTCCTAAGCCTTTTAGGAGTCAAGCGAAGGGAATTGGCCAGAGTTCGAGCGTAAGGCTCCGCAGGACGTTCGACCCTACCTCGGCAGGGAGACAAAGCTTCCTAAGTCTAGTAGGAGCCAGGCGAGAAGACTGGGCCAGAAATCGAGTGAAAGGCTTGGCAGGACGTTCGACCTCACCTCGACAGGGAGACCAAGCTTCCTAAGCCTCATAGGAGCAGGTGAGGGCACTTGGCCCGAGTTCGAGTGTAAGGCTCGGTAGGACGTTCGACCTTACCTCGTCAAGAAGATGTAGCTTCCTAAGCCTAGTAGGAGTCAGGCGACAGGACTTGGCCAGAATTCCAGTGTAAGGCCTGGCAGGACGTTCGACCTTACATCGGCAGGGAGACAAAGCTTCCTAAGCCTAGTAGGAGCCAGGCGAGAAGACTGGGCCAGAAATCGAGTGTAAGGCTTGGCAGGACGTTCGACCTCACCTCGACAGGGATACCAAGCTTCCTAAGCCTCATAGGAGTCAGGCGAGGGGACTTGGCCCGAGTTCGGATGTAAGGCTCGGTAGGACGTTCGACCTTACCTCGTCAAGGAGATGTAGCTTCCTAAGCCTAGTAGGAGTCAGGCGACAGGACTTGGCCAGAATTCGAGTGTAAGGCCTGGCAGGATGTTCGACCCTACCTCGGCAGTGAGAACAAGCTTCCTAACCTTAGTAGGTGTCAGGTGAAGGGACTTGGCCAGAGTTCGAGTGTAAGGCTCGGCAGGACGTTCGACCTCTCCTCGGCAGAGAGACCAAGCTTCCTAAGCCTCGTAGGAGTCAGGCGAGTGGACTTGGCCCGAGTGCGAGTTTAAGGCTTGGCAGGACGTTCAACCTTACCTCGACACGGAGACCAAGCTTCCTAAGCCTCATAGGAGTCAGGCGAGGGGACTTGGCCCGATTTCGAGTGTAAGGCTCGGTAGGACGTTCGACCTTACCTCGGCAGGGAGACAAAGCTTCCTAAGCCTAGTAGGAGCTCGGCGAGAAGACCGGGCCAGAAATCGAGTGTAAGGCTCGGCAGGACGTTCGACTTTACCGCGGCAGGTAGACCAAGCTTCCTAAGCTTAGTAGGATTTAGTCGAGGGGCATGGGCCAGAATTCGAGTGTAAGGCTCGGCAGGACGTTCGACCCTACCTCGGCCGGGAGACCAAGGTTCCTAAGACTAGTAGGAGTCAGGCAACAGGACTTGGCCAGAATTCGAGTGTAAGGCCTGGCAGGACGTTCGACCCTACCTCGACACGGAGACCAAGCTTCCTAAGCCTAGTAGGAGTCAGTCGAGAGGACTTGGCCGGAGTTCGAGTGTAAGTCTCGGCAGGACGTTCGACCTTGCCTCAGCAGGGAGACAAAGCTTCCTAAGCCTTGTAGGAGCCAGGCGAGAAGATTGGGCCAGAAATCGAGTGTAAGGCTCGGCAGGACGTTCGACTTTACCACGGCAGGGAGACCAAGCTTCCTAAGCTTAGAAGAAGTTAGTCGAGTGGACTGGGCCAGAATTCGAGTGTAAGGCTCGGTAGGACGTTCGACCCTACCTCGGCAGGGAGACAAAGCTTCCTAAGCCTAGTAGGAGTCAGGCGACAGGGCTTGGCCAGAATTCGAGTGTAAGGCCTGGCAGGACGTTCGACCTATCCTCGGCAGGGAGACCAAGCTTCCTAAGCCTGGTAGGAAAGTTAGGCGAGGGGACTTGGACGGAGTTCGAGTGTAAGGCTCGGCAGGACATTCTATCATACCTCGGCAGGGAGACAAAACTTCCTAAGCCTACTAGGAGTCAGGCGATTGGACTTGGCCCGAGTTCGAGTGGAAAACTCGGCAGGACGTTCGACCTTACCTCGACAGGGAGACCAAGCTTCCTAAGCCTAGTAAAAGTCAGGCGCAGGGACTTGGAAAAAGTTCGAGCGTAAGGCTCGGCAGGACGTTCGACCCTACCTCGGCAGGGAGACCAAGCTTCCTAAGCCTAGTAGGAGCCAGGCGAGAAGACTGGGCCAGAAATTGAGTGTAAGGCTCGGCAGGATGTTCGACTTTACCACAGCAGGTGGACCAAGCTTCCTAAGCTTAGTAGGAGTTAGTCGAGGGGCCTGGGCCCGAATTCGAGTGTAAGGCTCGGCGGGACGTTTGACCCTACCTCGGCAGCGAGACCAAGCTTCCTAAGTCTAGTAGGAGGCAGGCGACAGGACTTGGCCAGAGTTCGAGTGTAAGGCCTGGGAGGACGTTCAACCTTACCTCGGCAGGGAGACCAAGCTTCCTAAGCCTAGTAGGATTTAGGCGAAGGGACTTGGCCGGAGTCCGAGTGCAAGGCACGGCAGGACGTTCGACCTAACTTCGGCAGGGAGACAAAGCTTCCTAAGCCTAGTAGTAGTCAGGCGAGGGGAGTTGGCCAGAGTTTGAGCAAAAGGCTCGGCAGGACATTCGACCTTACCTCGGCAGGGAGACCAAGCTTCCTAAGCCTTTTAGGTATCAAGCGAGGGGACTTGGCCAGAGTTCGAGTGTAAGGCTCGGCAGGACATTCGACCTTATCTCGGCAGGGAGACAAAGCTTCCTAAGCCTAGTAGGAGCCAGGCGAGAAGACTGGGCCAGAAATCGAGTGTAAGGCTCAGCAGGACGTTCGACTTTACCACGGCAGGAAGACCAAGCTTCCTAAGCTTAGAAGGAGTTCGTCGAGGGGACTGGGCCAGAATTCGAGTGTAAGGCTCGGCAGGACGTTCGACCCTACCTCGGCAGGGAGACAAAGCTTCCTAAGCCTAGTAGGAGTCAGGCGACAGGACTTGGCCAGAATTCGAGTGTAAGGCCTGGCAGGACGTTCGACCTATCCTCGGCAGGGAGACCAAGCTTCCTAAGCCTGGTAGGAAAGTTAGGCGAGGGGACTTGGACGGAGTTCGAGTGTAAGGCTCGGCAGGACATTCTATCATACCTCGGCAGGGAGACCAAACTTCCTAAGCCTACTAGGAGTCAGGCGATTGGACTTGGCCCAAGTTCGAGTGGAAAACTCGGCAGGACGTTCGACCTTACCTCGGCAGGGAGACCAAGCTTCCTAAGCCTTTTAGGAGTCAAGCAAAGGGAAATGGCCAGAGTTCGAGCGTAAGGCACAGCAGGACGTTCGACCCTACCTCGGCAGGGAGACCAAGCTTCCTAAGCCTAGTAGGAGTCAGGTGACAGGACTTGGCTAGAATTCGAGTGTAAGGCCTGGCAGGTCGTGCGACCTATCCTCGGCAGGGAGACCAAGCTTCCTAAGCCTGGTAGGAAAGTTAGGCGAGTGGGCTTGGACGGAGTTCGAGTGTAAGGCTCGGCCGGACATTCTACCATACCTCGGCAGGGAGACCAAACTTCCTAAGCCTACTAGGAGTCAGGCGAGTGGACTCGGCCCAAGTTCGAGTGGAAGGCTCGGCAGGATGTTCGACCTTACCTCGACAGGGAGACCAAGCTTCCTAAGCCTAGTAAAAGTCAGGTGCAGGGACATGGAAAATTTTAAGTTCAAGGCTCAGCAGGACGTTCGAACTTACCTCGGCAGGGTGACCGAGCTTCCTAAGCCTTTTAGGAGTCAAGCAAAGGGAATTGGCCAGAATTCGAGCGTAAGTCTCGGCAGGACGTTAGACTTTACCACGGCAGGTAGACCAAGCTTCATAAGCTTAGCAGGAGTTAGTCGAGGGGCCTGGGCCAGAATTCGAGTGTAAGGCTCGGCAGGACATTCCACCCTACCTCGGCAGGGAGACCAAGCTTCCTAAGCCTAGTAGGAGTCAGGTGACAGGACTTGGCCAGAATTCGAGTGTAAGGCCAGGCCGGACGTTCAACCTTACCTCGGCAGGGAGACCAAGCTTCCTAAGCCTAGTAGGAGTCAGGCGAAGGGACTTGGCCGGAGTCCGAGTGCAAGGCTCGGCAGGACGTTCGACCTTACCTCGGCAGGGAGACCAAGCTTCCTAAACCTTTTAGGTATCAAGCGAGGGGACTTGGCCAGAGTTCGAGTGTAAGGCTCGGCACGACATTCGACCCTACCTCGGCAGAGTAACCAAGCTTCCTAATCCTAGTAGGAGCCAGGCGAGAAGACCGGGCCAGAAATCGAGTGTAAGGCTCGGCAGGACATTCGACCTTACCTCGGCAGGGAGACCAAACTTCCTAAGCCTACTAGGAGTCAGGCGAGTGGACTTGGCCCGAGTTCGAGTGGAAGGCTCGGGAGGACGTTCGACCTTACCTCGACAGGGAGACCAAGCTTCCTAAGCCTAGTAAAAGTCAGGCGCAGTGACTTGGAAAAAGTTCGAGTTTAAGGCTCGGGAGGACGTTCGAACTTACCTCGGCAGGGAGACCAAGCTTCATAAGGCTTTTAGAAGTCAAGCAAAGGGAATTCGACAGAGTTCGAGCGTAAGGCTCAGCAGGACGTTCGACCCTACCTCGGCAGGGAGAAAAAGCTTCCTAAGCCTAGTAGGAGTTAGGCGAAGGGACTTGGCCGGAGTCCGAGTGCAAGGCACGGCAGGACGTTTGACCTAACCTCGGAAGGGAGACCAACCTTCCTAAGCCTAGTAGTAGTCAGGCGAAGGGACTTGGCCAGAATTCGAGCGTAAGGCCTGGCAGGACGTTCGACCTTACCTCGGCAGGGAGACAAAGCTTCCTAAGCCTCGTAGAAGTCAGGCGAGGGGACTTGGCCAGAGTTTGAGCAAAAGGCTCGGCAGGACGTTCGACCTTACCTCGGCAGGGAGACAAAGCTTCCTAAGCCTTTTAGGTATCAAGCGAGGGGACTTGGCCAGAGTTCGAGCGTAAGGCTCGGCAGGGTGTTCGACCCTACCTCGGCAGAGAGACCAAGCTTCCGAAGCCTAGTAGGAGTCAGTCGAGAGGACTTAGCCGGAGTTCGAGTGTAAGGCTCGGCAGGGCATTCGACCTTACCTCGGCAGGGAGACAAAGCTTCCTAAGCCTAGTAGGAGCCAGGCGAGAAGACTGGGCCAGAAATCGACTGTAAGGCTCGGCAGGACGTTCGTCTTTACCACGGCAGGGAGACCAAGCTTCCTAAACTTAGAAGGAGTTAGTCGAGGGGACTGGGCCAGAATTCGAGTGTAAGGCTCGGCAGGACATTCGACACTACCTCGGCAAGGAGACCAAGCATCCTAAGCCTAGTAGGAGTCAGGCGACAGGACTTGGCCAGAATTCGAGTGTAAGGCCTGGCAGGACGTTCGACCTATCCTCGGCAGGGAGACCAAGCTTCCTAAGCCTAGTAGGAAAGTTAGGCGAGGGGACTTGGACGGAGTTCGAGTGTAAGGCTCGGCAGGACATTCTACCATACCTCGGCAGGGAGACCAAACTTCCTAAGCTCAATAAGAGTCAGGCGAGTGGACTTGGCCCGAGTTCGAGTGGAAGGCTCGGCAGGACATTCGACCTTACCTCGATAGGGAGACCAAGCTTCCTAAGCCTAGTAAAAGTCAGGCGCAGTGACTTGGAAAAAGTTCGAGTTTAAGGGTCGGCAGGACGTTCGAACTTACCTCGGCAGGGAGACCAAGCTTTCTAAGCCTAGTAGGAAAGTTAGGCGAGGGGACTTGGACGGAGTTCGAGTGTAAGGCTCGGCAGGGCATTCTACCATACCTCGGCAGGTAGACCAAACTTCCTAAGCCTACTAGGAGTCAGGCGAGTGGACTTGGCCCGAGTTCAAGTGGAAAACTCGGCAGGACATTCGACCTTACCTCGACAGGGAGACCAAGCTTCCTAAGCCTAGTAAAAGTCAGGTGCAGGGACTTGGAAAAAGTTCGAGTTTAAGGCTCAGCAGGACGGTTGAACTTACCTCGGCAGGGAGACCAAGCTTCCTAAGCCTTTTAGGAGTCAAGCAAAGGGAATTGGCCAGAGTTCGAGCGTACGGCTCGGCAGGACGTTCGACCGTACTTCGGCAGGGAGACCAAGCTTCCTAAGCCTAGTAGGAGCCAGGCGAGAAGACTGGGCCAGAAATCGAGCGTAAGGCTCGGCAGGACGTTCGAATTTACCACGGCAAGTAGACCAAGCTTCCTAAGCTTAGAAGGAGTTAGTCGAGGGGCCTGGGCCAGAATTCGAGTGTAATGCTCGGCAGGACGTTCGACCCTACCACGGCAGGGAGACCAAGCTTCCTAAGCCTAGTAGTAGTCAGGCGAAGGGACTTGGCCAGAATTCGAGCGTAAGGCCTGGCAGGACGTTCTACCTTACCTCGGCATGGAGACGAAGCTTCCTAAGCCTAGTAGGAGTCCGGCGAAGGGACTTGGCCGGAGTCCGAGTGCAAGGCACGGCAGGACGTTCGACCTTACCTCGGCAGGGAGACAAAGCTTCCTAAGCCTAGTAGGAGCCAGGCGAGAAGACTGGGCCAGAAATCGAGTGTAAGGCTCAGCAGGACGTTCGACTTTACCACGGCAGGGAGAACAAGCTTCCTAAGCTTAGAAGGAGTTAGTCGAGGGGACTGGGCCAGAATTCGAGTGTAAGGCTCGGCAGGACGTTCGACCCTACCTCGGCAGGGAGACCAAGCTTCCTAAGCCTAGTAGGAGTCAGGCGACAGGACTTGGCCCGAGTTCGAGTGGAAGGCTCGGCAGGACATTCGACCTTACCTCGATAGGGAGACCAAGCTTCCTAAGCCTAGTAAAAGTCAGGCGCAGTGACTTGGAAAAAGTTCGAGTTTAAGGGTCGGCAGGACGTTCGAACTTACCTCGGCAGGGAGACCAAGCTTCATAAGCCTAGTAGGAAAGTTAGGCGAGGGGACTCGGACGGAGTTCGAGTGTAAGGCTCGGCAGGGCATTCTACCATACCTCGGCAGGTAGACCAAACTTCCTAAGCCTACTAGGAGTCAGGCGAGTGGACTTGGCCCGAGTTCAAGTGGAAAACTCGGCAGGACATTCGACCTTACCTCGACAGGGAGACCAAGCTTCCTAAGCCTAGTAAAAGTCAGGTGCAGGGACTTGGAAAAAGTTCGAGTTTAAGGCTCAGCAGGACGGTCGAACTTACCTTGGCAGGGAGACCAAGCTTCCTAAGCCTTTTAGGAGTCAAGCAAAGGGAAATGGCCAGAGTTCGAGCGTAAGGCACAGCAGGACGTTCGACCCTACCTCGATAGGGAGACCAAGCTTCCTAAGCCTAGTAGGAGTCAGGTGACAGGACTTGGCTAGAATTCGAGTGTAAGGCCTGGCAGGTCGTGCGACCTATCCTCGGCAGGGAGACCAAGCTTCCTAAGCCTGGTAGGAAAGTTAGGCGAGTGGGCTTGGACGGAGTTCGAGTGTAAGGCTCGGCCGGACATTCTACCATACCTCGGCAGGGAGACCAAACTTCCTAAGCCTACTAGGAGTCAGGCGAGTGGACTCGGCCCAAGTTCGAGTGGAAGGCTCGGCAGGACGTTCGACCTTACCTCGACAGGGAGACCAAGCTTCCTAAGCCTAGTAAAAGTCAGGTGCAGGGACTTGGAAAATTTTAAGTTCAAGGCTCAGCAGGACGTTCGAACTTACCTCGGCAGGGTGACCGAGCTTCCTAAGCCTTTTAGGAGTCAAGCAAAGGGAATTGGCCAGAATTCGAGCGTAAGTCTCGGCAGGACGTTCGACCCTACCTCGGCAGGGAGACCAAGCTTCCTAAGCTTAGTAGGAGTTAGTCGAGGGGCCTGGGCCAGAATTCGAGTGTAAGGCTCGGCAGGATGTTCGACCCTACCTCGACAGGGAGACCAAGCTTCCTAAGCCTAGTAGGAGTCAGGCGACAGGACTTGGCCAGTAATCGAGTGTAAGGCTCGGCAGGACGTTAGACTTTACCACGGCAGGTAGACCAAGCTTCATAAGCTTAGCAGGAGTTAGTCGAGGGGCCTGGGCCAGAATTCGAGTGTAAGGCTCGGCAGGACGTTCGACCTTACCTCGGCAGGGAGACCAAGCTTCCTAAACCTTTTAGGTATCAAGCGAGGGGACTTGGCCAGAGTTCGAGTGTAAGGCTCGGCACGACATTCGACCCTACCTCGGCAGAGTAACCAAGCTTCCTAATCCTAGTAGGAGCCAGGCGAGAAGACCGGGCCAGAAATCGAGTGTAAGGCTCGGCAGGACATTCGACCTTACCTCGGCAGGGAGACCAAACTTCCTAAGCCTACTAGGAGTCAGGCGAGTGGACTTGGCCCGAGTTCGAGTGGAAGGCTCGGGAGGACGTTCGACCTTACCTCGACAGGCAGACCAAGCTTCCTAAGCCTAGTAAAAGTCAGGCGCAGTGACTTGGAAAAAGTTCGAGTTTAAGGCTCGGGAGGACGTTCGAACTTACCTCGGCAGGGAGACCAAGCTTCATAAGGCTTTTAGAAGTCAAGCAAAGGGAATTCGACAGAGTTCGAGCGTAAGGCTCAGCAGGACGTTCGACCCTACCTCGGCAGGGAGAAAAAGCTTCCTAAGCCTAGTAGGAGTTAGGCGAAGGGACTTGGCCGGAGTCCGAGTGCAAGGCACGGCAGGACGTTTGACCTAACCTCGGAAGGGAGACCAACCTTCCTAAGCCTAGTAGTAGTCAGGCGAAGGGACTTGGCCAGAATTCGAGCGTAAGGCCTGGCAGGACGTTCGACCTTACCTCGGCAGGGAGACAAAGCTTCCTAAGCCTCGTAGAAGTCAGGCGAGGGGACTTGGCCAGAGTTTGAGCAAAAGGCTCGGCAGGACGTTCGACCTTACCTCGGCAGGGAGACCAAGCTTCCTAAGCCTTTTAGGTATCAAGCGAGGGGACTTGGCCAGATTTCGAGCGTAAGGCTCGGCAGGACGTTCGACCCTACCTCGGCAGAGAGACCAAGCTTCCGAAGCCTAGCAGGAGTCAGTCGAAAGGACTTAGCCGGAGTTCGAGTGTAAGGCTCGGCAGGACATTCGACCTTACCTCGGCAGGGAGACAAAGCTTCCTAAGCCTAGTAGGAGCCAGGCGAGAAGACTGGGCCAGAAATCGAGTGTAAGGCTCGGCAGGACGTTCGACTTTACCACGGCAGGGAGACCAAGCTTCCTAAGCTTAGAAGGAGTTAGTCGAGGGGCCTGGGCCAGAATTCGAGTGTAAGGCTCGGCAGGACGTTCGACCCTACCTCGGCAGGGAGACAAAGCTTCCTAAGCCTCGTAGAAGTCAGGTGAGGGGACTTGGCCAGAATTCAAGTGTAAGGCCTGGCAGGACGTTCGACCTATCCTCGGCTGAGAGACCAAGCTTCCGAAGCCTAGTAGGAGTCAGTCGAGAGGACTTAGCCGGAGTTCGAGTGTAAGGCTCGGCAGGACGTTCGACTTTTCCACGGCAGGTAGAAAAGCTTAGTAAGCCTAGTAGGAGCCAGGCGAGAAGACTGGGCCAGAAATCGAGTGTAAGGCTCGGCAGGATGTTCGACTTTACCATGACAGGGAGACCAAGCTTCCTAAGCTTAGAAGGAGTTAGTCGAGGGGACTGGGCCAGAATTCGAGTGTAAGGCTCGGCAGGACATTCGACACTACCTCGGCAAGGAGACCAAGCATCCTAAGCCTAGTAGGAGTCAGGCGACAGGACTTGGCCAGAATTCGAGTGTAAGGCCTGGCAGGACGTTCGACCTATCCTCGGCAGGGAGACCAAGCTTCCTAAGCCTAGTAGGAAAGTTAGGCGAGGGGACTTGGACGGAGTTCGAGTGTAAGGCTCGGCAGGACATTCTACCATACCTCGGCATGGAGACCAAACTTCCTAAGCTCAATAAGAGTCAGGCGAGTGGACTTGGCCCGAGTTCGAGTGGAAGGCTCGGCAGGACATTCGACCTTACCTCGATAGGGAGACCAAGCTTCCTAAGCCTAGTAAAAGTCAGGCGCAGTGACTTGGAAAAAGTTCGAGTATAAGGGTCGGCAGGACGTTCGAACTTACCTCGGCAGGGAGACCAAGCTTCATAAGCCTAGTAGGAAAGTTAGGCGAGGGGACTCGGACGGAGTTCGAGTGTAAGGCTCGGCAGGGCATTCTACCATACCTCGGCAGGAAGACCAAACTTCCTAAGCCTACTAGGAGTCAGGCGAGTGGACTTGGCCCGAGTTCAAGTGGAAAACTCGGCAGGACATTCGACCTTACCTCGACAGGGAGACCAAGCTTCCTAAGCCTAGTAAAAGTCAGGTGCAGGGACTTGGAAAAAGTTCGAGTTTAAGGCTCAGCAGGACGGTTGAACTTACCTCGGCAGGGAGACCAAGCTTCCTAAGCCTTTTAGGAGTCAAGCAAAGGGAATTGGCCAGAGTTCGAGCGTACGGCTCGGCAGGACGTTCGACCCTACTTCGGCAGGGAGACCAAGCTTCCTAAGCCTAGTAGGAGCCAGGCGAGAAGACTGGGCCAGAAATCGAGCGTAAGGCTCGGCAGGACGTTCGAATTTACCACGGCAAGTAGACCAAGCTTCCTAAGCTTAGAAGGAGTTAGTCGAGGGGCCTGGGCCAGAATTCGAGTGTAATGCTCGGCAGGACGTTCGACCCTACCACGGCAGGGAGACCAAGCTTCCTAAGCCTAGTAGTAGTCAGGCGAAGGGACTTGGCCAGAATTCGAGCGTAAGGCCTGGCAGGACGTTCTACCTTACCTCGGCATGGAGACGAAGCTTCCTAAGCCTAGTAGGAGAGTTAGGCGAGGGGACATGGCCGGAGTTCGAGTGTAAGGCTCGGCAGGACGTTCGACCTTACCTCAGCAGGGAGACCAAGCTTCCTAAGCCTCGTAGGAGTCAGGCGAGTGGACTTGGCCCGAGTGCGAGTTTAAGGCTTGGCAGGACGTTCAACCTTACCTCGACACGGAGACCAAGCTTCCTAAGCCTCATAGGAGTCAGGCGAGGGGACTTGGCCCGATTTCGTGTGTAAGGCTCGGTAGGACGTTCGACCTTACCTCGGCAGGGAGACAAAGCTTCCTAAGCCTAGTAGGAGCTCGGCGAGAAGACCGGGCCAGAAATCGAGTGTAAGGCTCGGCAGGACGTTCGACTTTACCGCGGCAGGTAGACCAAGCTTCCTAAGCTTAGTAGGAGTTAGTCGAGGGGCATGGGCCAGAATTCGAGTGTAAGGCTCGGCAGGACGTTCGACCCTACCTCGGCTGGGAGACCAAGGTTCCTAAGACTAGTAGGAGTCAGGCAACAGGACTTGGCCAGAATTCGAGTGTAAGGCCTGGCAGGACGTTCGACCCTACCTCGACACGGAGACCAAGCTTCCTAAGCCTAGTAGGAGTCAGTCGAGAGGACTTGGCCGGAGTTCGAGTGTAAGTCTCGGCAGGACGTTCGACCTTGCCTCAGCAGGGAGACAAAGCTTCCTAAGCCTTGTAGGAGCCAGGCGAGAAGATTGGGCCAGAAATCGAGTGTAAGGCTCGGCAGGACGTTCGACTTTACCACGGCAGGGAGACCAAGCTTCCTAAGCCTAGTATACGTAAGCCGAAGGTACTTGGCAAGAGTTTGAGTGTATGGCTCGGCAGGACGTTTGACGTTACCTCGGCAGGGAGACCAAGCTTCCTAAGTGTAGTAGGAATCAGGCGAAGGGACATGGCAGGAGTTTGAGTGTAAGATTCCTCAGCACGTTTGACTTAACCTCGGCAGGGAGACCAAGCTTCCTAAGCCTTGTAGGAGCCAGGCGAGAAGACTGGGCCAGAAATCGAGTGTAAGGCTTGGCAGGACGTTCGACCTCACCTCGACAGGGAGACCAAGCTTCCTAAGCCTCATAGGAGTCAGGCGAGGGGACTTGGCCCGAGTTCGAGGGTGAGGCTCGTCATGACGTTCGTCTTTACTTTGGCAGGTAGACCAAGCTTCCTAAGCCTAGTCGGAGTCAAGGAAAGGTACTGGGACGGACGTCAAATGTAAGGCTCGGCAGGACGTTCGACCTTACCTCCGCTGGGAACCAAGCTTCCTAATCCTAGTAGGAGTCAGGCGACAGGACTTGGCCAGTATTCGAGTGTAAGGCCTGGCAGGACGTTCAACTTTACCTCGGCAGGGAGTCCAAGCTTCCTAAGCCTAGTATAAGTAAGGCGAATGTACTTGCCAAGAGTTCGAGTGTAAGGCTCGGCACGACGTTTGACGTTACCTCGGCAGGGAGACTAAATTTCCTAAGTATAGTAGGAATCAGGCGAAGGGACATGGCAGGAGTTCGAGTGTAAGACTCCTCAGCACGTTTGACCTAACCTCGGCAGGGAGATCAAACTTCCTAAGCCTCGTAAAAGTCAGGTGAGGGGACTTGGCCAGAGTTTGAGCAAAAAGCTCGGCAGGACTTTCGACCTTACCTTGGCAGGGAGTCCAAGCTTCCTAAGCCTTTTAGGAGTCAAGCGAAGGGAATTGGCCAGAGTTCAAGCGTAAGGCTCCGCAGGACCTTCGACCCTACCTCGGCAGGGAGACAAAGCTTCCTAAGTCTAGTAGGAGCCAGGCGAGAAGACTGGGCCAGAAATCGAGTGTAAGGCTTGGCAGGACGTTCGACCTCACCTCGACAGGGAGACCAAGCTTCCTAAGCCTCATAGGAGCAGGTGAGGGCACTTGGCCCGAGTTCGAGTGTAAGGCTCGGTAGGACGTTCGACCTTACCTCGTCAAGGAGATGTAGCTTCCTAAGCCTAGTAGGAGTCAGGCGACAGGACTTGGCCAGAATTCCAGTGTAAGGCCTGGCAGGACGTTCGACCCTACATCGGCAGGGAGACAAAGCTTCCTAAGCCTAGTAGGAGCCAGGCGAGAAGACTGGGCCAGAAATCGAGTGTAAGGCTTGGCAGGACGTTCGACCTCACCTCGACAGGGAGACCAAGCTTCCTAAGCCTCATAGGAGTCAGGCGAGGGGACTTGGCCCGAGTTCGGATGTAAGGCTCGGTAGGACGTTCGACCATACCTCGTCAAGGAGATGTAGCTTCCTAAGCCTAGCAGGAGTCAGGCGACAGGACTTGGCCAGAATTCGAGTGTAAGGCCTGGCAGGATGTTCGACCCGACCTCGGCAGTGAGAACAAGCTTCCTAACCTTAGTAGGTGTCAGGTGAAGGGACTTGGCCAGAGTTCGAGTGTAAGGCTCGGCAGGACGTTCGACCTCTCCTCGGCAGAGAGACCAAGCTTCCTAAGCCTAGTAGGAGAGTTAGGCGAGGGGACATGGCCGGAGTTCGAGTGTAAGGCTCGGCAGGACGTTCGACCTTACCTCAGCAGGGAGACCAAGCTTCCTAAGCCTCGTAGGAGTCAGGCGAGTGGACTTGGCCCGAGTGCGAGTTTAAGGCTTGGCAGGACGTTCAACCTTACCTCGACACGGAGACCAAGCTTCCTAAGCCTCATAGGAGTCAGGCGAGGGGACTTGGCCCGATTTCGAGTGTAAGGCTCGGTAGGACGTTCGACCTTACCTCGGCAGGGAGACAAAGCTTCCTAAGCCTAGTAGGAGCTCGGCGAGAAGACCGGGCCAGAAATCGAGTGTAAGGCTCGGCAGGACGTTCGACTTTACCGCGGCAGGTAGACCAAGCTTCCTAAGCTTAGTAGGAGTTAGTCGAGGGGCATGGGCCAGAATTCGAGTGTAAGGCTCGGCAGGACGTTCGACCCTACCTCGGCTGGGAGACCAAGGTTCCTAAGACTAGTAGGAGTCAGGCAACAGGACTTGGCCAGAATTCGAGTGTAAGGCCTGGCAGGACGTTCGACCCTACCTCGACACGGAGACCAAGCTTCCTAAGCCTAGTAGGAGTCAGTCGAGAGGACTTGGCCGGAGTTCGAGTGTAAGTCTCGGCAGGACGTTCGACCTTGCCTCAGCAGGGAGACAAAGCTTCCTAAGCCTTGTAGGAGCCAGGCGAGAAGATTGGGCCAGAAATCGAGTGTAAGGCTCGGCAGGACGTTCGACTTTACCACGGCAGGGAGACCAAGCTTCCTAAGCCTAGTATACGTAAGCCGAAGGTACTTGGCAAGAGTTTGAGTGTATGGCTCGGCAGGACGTTTGACGTTACCTCGGCAGGGAGACCAAGCTTCCTAAGTGTAGTAGGAATCAGGCGAAGGGACATGGCAGGAGTTTGAGTGTAAGATTCCTCAGCACGTTTGACTTAACCTCGGCAGGGAGACCAAGCTTCCTAAGCGTAGTAAAAGTCAGGCGAAGGGACTTGGAAAAAATTGGAGTTTAAGGCTCGGCAGGATGATTGAACTTACCTCGGCAGGGAGACCAAGCTTCCTAAGACTTTTAAGCTTCAAGCCAAGGGAATTGGCCAGAGTTCGAGCGTAAGGCTCGGAAGGACGTTCGACCCTACCTCGGCAGGGAGACAAAGCTTCCTAAGCCTAGTAGGAGCCAGGCAAGAAGATCGTGCCAGGAATCGAGTGTAAGGCTTGGCAGGACGTTCGACCTTACCTCACCAGGGAGACCAAGCTTCCTAAGCCATTTAAGAGTCAAGCCAAGGGAATTGGCCATAGTTCGAGTGTAAGGCTCGGCAGGACGTTTGACTTTACCACGGCAGGTAGACCAAGCTTCCTAAGCCTAATAGGAGTCAGGCGACAGGACTTGGCCAGAATTCGAGTGTAAGGCCTGGCATGACGTTCAACCTTACCTCGGCAGGGAGACCAAACTTCCTAAGCCTAGTAGGAGTCAGGCGAGAGGACTTGGCCGGAGTCCGAGTGCAAGGCTCGGCAGGACGTTCGACCTAACCTCGGCAGGGAGACCAAGCTTCCTAAGCCTAGTAGTTGTCAGGCGAAAGGACTTGGCCAGAATCCAAGCGTAAGGCCTGGCAGGACGTTCGACCTTACCTCGGCAGGGAGACAGAGCTTCCTAAGCCTCGTAGAAGTCAGGCGAGGGGACTTGGCCAGAGTTTGAGCAAAAGGCTCGGTAGGACGTTCGACCTTACCTCGGCAGGGAGACCAAGCTTCCTAAGCCTTTTAGGTATCAAGCGAGGGGACTTGGCCAGAGTTCGAGCGTAAGGCTCGGCAGGACATTTGACCCTACCTCGGCACAGAGTACAAGCTTCCTAAGCCTAGTAGGAGTCAGTCGAGAGGACTTGGCCGGAGTTTGAGTGTAAGGCTCGGCAGGACGTTCGACCTTACCTCGGCAGGGAGACCAAGCTTCCTAAGCCTCATAGGAGTCAGGCGAGGGGACTTGGCCCGAGTTCGGATGTAAGGCTCGGTAGGACGTTCGACCTTACCTCGTCAAGGAGATGTAGCTTCCTAAGCCTAGTAGGAGTCAGGCGACAGGACTTGGCCAGAATTCGAGTGTAAGGCCTGGCAGGATGTTCGACCCTACCTCGGCAGTGAGAACAAGCTTCCTAACCTTAGTAGGTGTCAGGTGAAGGGACTTGGCCAGAGTTCGAGTGTAAGGCTCGGCAGGACGTTCGACCTCTCCTCGGCAGAGAGACCAAGCTTCCTAAGCCTAGTAGGAGAGTTAGGCGAAGGGACATGGCCGGAGTTCGAGTGTAAGGCTCGGCAGGACGTTCGACCTTACCTCAGCAGGGAGACCAAGCTTCCTAAGCCTCGTAGGAGTCAGGCGAGTGGACTTGGCCCGAGTGCGAGTTTAAGGCTTGGCAGGACGTTCAACCTTACCTCGACACGGAGACCAAGCTTCCTAAGCCTCATAGGAGTCAGGCGAGGGGACTTGGCCCGATTTCGTGTGTAAGGCTCGGTAGGACGTTCGACCTTACCTCGGCAGGGAGACAAAGCTTCCTAAGCCTAGTAGGAGCTCGGCGAGAAGACCGGGCCAGAAATCGAGTGTAAGGCTCGGCAGGACGTTCGACTTTACCGCGGCAGGTAGACCAAGCTTCCTAAGCTTAGTAGGAGTTAGTCGAGGGGCATGGGCCAGAATTCGAGTGTAAGGCTCGGCAGGACGTTCGACCCTACCTCGGCTGGGAGACCAAGGTTCCTAAGACTAGTAGGAGTCAGGCAACAGGACTTGGCCAGAATTCGAGTGTAAGGCCTGGCAGGACGTTCGACCCTACCTCGACACGGAGACCAAGCTTCCTAAGCCTAGTAGGAGTCAGTCGAGAGGACTTGGCCGGAGTTCGAGTGTAAGTCTCGGCAGGACGTTCGACCTTGCCTCAGCAGGGAGACAAAGCTTCCTAAGCCTTGTAGGAGCCAGGCGAGAAGATTGGGCCAGAAATCGAGTGTAAGGCTCGGCAGGACATTCGACTTTACCACGGCAGGGAGACCAAGCTTCCTAAGCCTAGTATACGTAAGCCGAAGGTACTTGGCAAGAGTTTGAGTGTATGGCTCGGCAGGACGTTTGACGTTACCTCGGCAGGGAGACCAAGCTTCCTAAGTGTAGTAGGAATCAGGCGAAGGGACATGGCAGGAGTTTGAGTGTAAGATTCCTCAGCACGTTTGACTTAACCTCGGCAGGGAGACCAAGCTTCCTAAGCCTTGTAGGAGCCAGGCGAGAAGACTGGGCCAGAAATCGAGTGTAAGGCTTGGCAGGACGTTCGACCTCACCTCGACAGGGAGACCAAGCTTCCTAAGCCTCATAGGAGTCAGGCGAGGGGACTTGGCCCGAGTTCGAGGGTGAGGCTCGTCATGACGTTCGTCTTTACTTTGGCAGGTAGACCAAGCTTCCTAAGCCTAGTCGGAGTCAAGGAAAGGTACTGGGACGGACGTCAAATGTAAGGCTCGGCAGGACGTTCGACCTTACCTCCGCTGGGAACCAAGCTTCCTAATCCTAGTAGGAGTCAGGCGACAGGACTTGGCCAGTATTCGAGTGTAAGGCCTGGCAGGACGTTCAACTTTACCTCGGCAGGGAGTCCAAGCTTCCTAAGCCTAGTATAAGTAAGGCGAATGTACTTGCCAAGAGTTCGAGTGTAAGGCTCGGCACGACGTTTGACGTTACCTCGGCAGGGAGACTAAATTTCCTAAGTATAGTAGGAATCAGGCGAAGGGACATGGCAGGAGTTCGAGTGTAAGACTCCTCAGCACGTTTGACCTAACCTCGGCAGGGAGATCAAACTTCCTAAGCCTCGTAAAAGTCAGGTGAGGGGACTTGGCCAGAGTTTGAGCAAAAAGCTCGGCAGGACTTTCGACCTTACCTTGGCAGGGAGTCCAAGCTTCCTAGGCCTTTTAGGAGTCAAGCGAAGGGAATTGGCCAGAGTTCGAGCGTAAGGCTCCGCAGGACCTTCGACCCTACCTCGGCAGGGAGACAAAGCTTCCTAAGTCTAGTAGGAGCCAGGCGAGAAGACTGGGCCAGAAATCGAGTGTAAGGCTTGGCAGGACGTTCGACCTCACCTCGACAGGGAGACCAAGCTTCCTAAGCCTCATAGGAGCAGGTGAGGGCACTTGGCCCGAGTTCGAGTGTAAGGCTCGGTAGGACGTTCGACCTTACCTCGTCAAGGAGATGTAGCTTCCTAAGCCTAGTAGGAGTCAGGCGACAGGACTTGGCCAGAATTCCAGTGTAAGGCCTGGCAGGACGTTCGACCTTACATCGGCAGGGAGACAAAGCTTCCTAAGCCTAGTAGGAGCCAGGCGAGAAGACTGGGCCAGAAATCGAGTGTAAGGCTTGGCAGGACGTTCGACCTCACCTCGACAGGGAGACCAAGCTTCCTAAGCCTCATAGGAGTCAGGCGAGGGGACTTGGCCCGAGTTCGGATGTAAGGCTCGGTAGGACGTTCGACCTTACCTCGTCAAGGAGATGTAGCTTCCTAAGCCTAGTAGGAGTCAGGCGACAGGACTTGGCCAGAATTCGAGTGTAAGGCCTGGCAGGATGTTCGACCCGACCTCGGCAGTGAGAACAAGCTTCCTAACCTTAGTAGGTGTCAGGTGAAGGGACTTGGCCAGAGTTCGAGTGTAAGGCTCGGCAGGACGTTCGACCTCTCCTCGGCAGAGAGACCAAGCTTCCTAAGCCTAGTAGGAGAGTTAGGCGAGGGGACATGGCCGGAGTTCGAGTGTAAGGCTCGGCAGGACGTTCGACCTTACCTCAGCAGGGAGACCAAGCTTCCTAAGCCTCGTAGGAGTCAGGCGAGTGGACTTGGCCCGAGTGCGAGTTTAAGGCTTGGCAGGACGTTCAACCTTACCTCGACACGGAGACCAAGCTTCCTAAGCCTCATAGGAGTCAGGCGAGGGGACTTGGCCCGATTTCGAGTGTAAGGCTCGGTAGGACGTTCGACCTTACCTCGGCAGGGAGACAAAGCTTCCTAAGCCTAGTAGGAGCTCGGCGAGAAGACCGGGCCAGAAATCGAGTGTAAGGCTCGGCAGGACGTTCGACTTTACCGCGGCAGGTAGACCAAGCTTCCTAAGCTTAGTAGGAGTTAGTCGAGGGGCATGGGCCAGAATTCGAGTGTAAGGCTCGGCAGGACGTTCGACCCTACCTCGGCTGGGAGACCAAGGTTCCTAAGACTAGTAGGAGTCAGGCAACAGGACTTGGCCAGAATTCGAGTGTAAGGCCTGGCAGGACGTTCGACCCTACCTCGACACGGAGACCAAGCTTCCTAAGCCTAGTAGGAGTCAGTCGAGAGGACTTGGCCGGAGTTCGAGTGTAAGTCTCGGCAGGACGTTCGACCTTGCCTCAGCAGGGAGACAAAGCTTCCTAAGCCTTGTAGGAGCCAGGCGAGAAGATTGGGCCAGAAATCGAGTGTAAGGCTCGGCAGGACGTTCGACTTTACCACGGCAGGGAGACCAAGCTTCCTAAGCCTAGTATACGTAAGCCGAAGGTACTTGGCAAGAGTTTGAGTGTATGGCTCGGCAGGACGTTTGACGTTACCTCGGCAGGGAGACCAAGCTTCCTAAGTGTAGTAGGAATCAGGCGAAGGGACATGGCAGGAGTTTGAGTGTAAGATTCCTCAGCACGTTTGACTTAACCTCGGCAGGGAGACCAAGCTTCCTAAGCGTAGTAAAAGTCAGGCGAAGGGACTTGGAAAAAATTGGAGTTTAAGGCTCGGCAGGATGATTGAACTTACCTCGGCAGGGAGACCAAGCTTCCTAAGACTTTTAAGCTTCAAGCCAAGGGAATTGGCCAGAGTTCGAGCGTAAGGCTCGGAAGGACGTTCGACCCTACCTCGGCAGGGAGACAAAGCTTCCTAAGCCTAGTAGGAGCCAGGCAAGAAGATCGTGCCAGGAATCGAGTGTAAGGCTTGGCAGGACGTTCGACCTTACCTCACCAGGGAGACCAAGCTTCCTAAGCCATTTAAGAGTCAAGCCAAGGGAATCGGCCATAGTTCGAGTGTAAGGCTAGGCAGGACGTTTGACTTTACCACGGCAGGTAGACCAAGCTTCCTAAGCCTAATAGGAGTCAGGCGACAGGACTTGGCCAGAATTCGAGTGTAAGGCCTGGCATGACGTTCAACCTTACCTCGGCAGGGAGACCAAACTTCCTAAGCCTAGTAGGAGTCAGGCGAGAGGACTTGGCCGGAGTCCGAGTGCAAGGCTCGGCAGGACGTTCGACCTAACCTCGGCAGGGAGACCAAGCTTCCTAAGCCTAGTAGTTGTCAGGCGAAAGGACTTGGCCAGAATCCAAGCGTAAGGCCTGGCAGGACGTTCGACCTTACCTCGGCAGGGAGACAGAGCTTCCTAAGCCTCGTAGAAGTCAGGCGAGGGGACTTGGCCAGAGTTTGAGCAAAAGGCTCGGTAGGACGTTCGACCTTACCTCGGCAGGGAGACCAAGCTTCCTAAGCCTTTTAGGTATCAAGCGAGGGGACTTGGCCAGAGTTCGAGCGTAAGGCTCGGCAGGACATTTGACCCTACCTCGGCACAGAGAGCAAGCTTCCTAAGCCTAGTAGGAGTCAGTCGAGAGGACTTGGCCGGAGTTTGAGTGTAAGGCTCGGCAGGACGTTCGACCTTACCTCGGCAGGGAGACAAAGCTTCCTAAGCCTTGTAGGAGCCAGGCGAGAAGACTGGGCCAGAAATCGAGTGTAAGGCTTGGCAGGACGTTCGACCTCACCTCGACAGGGAGACCAAGCTTCCTAAGCCTCATAGGAGTCAGGCGAGGGGACTTGGCCCGAGTTCGAGGGTGAGGCTCGTCATGACGTTCGTCTTTACTTTGGCAGGTAGACCAAGCTTCCTAAGCCTAGTCGGAGTCAAGCAAAGGTACTGGGACGGACGTCAAATGTAAGGCTCGGCAGGACGTTCGACCTTACCTCCGCTGGGAACCAAGCTTCCTAATCCTAGTAAGGGTCAGGCGACAGGACTTGGCCAGTATTCGAGTGTAAGGCCTGGCAGGACGTTCAACTTTACCTCGGCAGGGAGTCCAAGCTTCCTAAGCCTAGTATAAGTAAGGCGAATGTACTTGCCAAGAGTTCGAGTGTAAGGCTCGGCACGACGTTTGACGTTACCTCGGCAGGGAGACTAAATTTCCTAAGTATAGTAGGAATCAGGCGAAGGGACATGGCAGGAGTTCGAGTGTAAGACTCCTCAGCACGTTTGACCTAACCTCGGCAGGGAGATCAAACTTCCTAAGCCTCGTAAAAGTCAGGTGAGGGGACTTGGCCAGAGTTTGAGCAAAAAGCTCGGCAGGACTTTCGACCTTACCTTGGCAGGGAGTCCAAGCTTCCTAAGCCTTTTAGGAGTCAAGCGAAGGGAATTGGCCAGAGTTCGAGCGTAAGGCTCCGCAGGACCTTCGACCCTACCTCGGCAGGGAGACAAAGCTTCCTAAGTCTAGTAGGAGCCAGGCGAGAAGACTGGGCCAGAAATCGAGTGTAAGGCTTGGCAGGACGTTCGACCTCACCTCGACAGGGAGACCAAGCTTCCTAAGCCTCATAGGAGCAGGTGAGGGCACTTGGCCCGAGTTCGAGTGTAAGGCTCGGTAGGACGTTCGACCTTACCTCGTCAAGGAGATGTAGCTTCCTAAGCCTAGTAGGAGTCAGGCGACAGGACTTGGCCAGAATTCCAGTGTAAGGCCTGGCAGGACGTTCGACCCTACATCGGCAGGGAGACAAAGCTTCCTAAGCCTAGTAGGAGCCAGGCGAGAAGACTGGGCCAGAAATCGAGTGTAAGGCTTGGCAGGACGTTCGACCTCACCTCGACAGGGAGACCAAGCTTCCTAAGCCTCATAGGAGTCAGGCGAGGGGACTTGGCCCGAGTTCGGATGTAAGGCTCGGTAGGACGTTCGACCATACCTCGTCAAGGAGATGTAGCTTCCTAAGCCTAGCAGGAGTCAGGCGACAGGACTTGGCCAGAATTCGAGTGTAAGGCCTGGCAGGATGTTCGACCCGACCTCGGCAGTGAGAACAAGCTTCCTAACCTTAGTAGGTGTCAGGTGAAGGGACTTGGCCAGAGTTCGAGTGTAAGGCTCGGCAGGACGTTCGACCTCTCCTCGGCAGAGAGACCAAGCTTCCTAAGCCTAGTAGGAGAGTTAGGCGAGGGGACATGGCCGGAGTTCGAGTGTAAGGCTCGGCAGGACGTTCGACCTTACCTCAGCAGGGAGACCAAGCTTCCTAAGCCTCGTAGGAGTCAGGCGAGTGGACTTGGCCCGAGTGCGAGTTTAAGGCTTGGCAGGACGTTCAACCTTACCTCGACACGGAGACCAAGCTTCCTAAGCCTCATAGGAGTCAGGCGAGGGGACTTGGCCCGATTTCGAGTGTAAGGCTCGGTAGGACGTTCGACCTTACCTCGGCAGGGAGACAAAGCTTCCTAAGCCTAGTAGGAGCTCGGCGAGAAGACCGGGCCAGAAATCGAGTGTAAGGCTCGGCAGGACGTTCGACTTTACCGCGGCAGGTAGACCAAGCTTCCTAAGCTTAGTAGGAGTTAGTCGAGGGGCATGGGCCAGAATTCGAGTGTAAGGCTCGGCAGGACGTTCGACCCTACCTCGGCTGGGAGACCAAGGTTCCTAAGACTAGTAGGAGTCAGGCAACAGGACTTGGCCAGAATTCGAGTGTAAGGCCTGGCAGGACGTTCGACCCTACCTCGACACGGAGACCAAGCTTCCTAAGCCTAGTAGGAGTCAGTCGAGAGGACTTGGCCGGAGTTCGAGTGTAAGTCTCGGCAGGACGTTCGACCTTGCCTCAGCAGGGAGACAAAGCTTCCTAAGCCTTGTAGGAGCCAGGCGAGAAGATTGGGCCAGAAATCGAGTGTAAGGCTCGGCAGGACGTTCGACTTTACCACGGCAGGGAGACCAAGCTTCCTAAGCCTAGTATACGTAAGCCGAAGGTACTTGGCAAGAGTTTGAGTGTATGGCTCGGCAGGACGTTTGACGTTACCTCGGCAGGGAGACCAAGCTTCCTAAGTGTAGTAGGAATCAGGCGAAGGGACATGGCAGGAGTTTGAGTGTAAGATTCCTCAGCACGTTTGACTTAACCTCGGCAGGGAGACCAAGCTTCCTAAGCGTAGTAAAAGTCAGGCGAAGGGACTTGGAAAAAATTGGAGTTTAAGGCTCGGCAGGATGATTGAACTTACCTCGGCAGGGAGACCAAGCTTCCTAAGACTTTTAAGCTTCAAGCCAAGGGAATTGGCCAGAGTTCGAGCGTAAGGCTCGGAAGGACGTTCGACCCTACCTCGGCAGGGAGACAAAGCTTCCTAAGCCTAGTAGGAGCCAGGCAAGAAGATCGTGCCAGGAATCGAGTGTAAGGCTTGGCAGGACGTTCGACCTTACCTCACCAGGGAGACCAAGCTTCCTAAGCCATTTAAGAGTCAAGCCAAGGGAATTGGCCATAGTTCGAGTGTAAGGCTCGGCAGGACGTTTGACTTTACCACGGCAGGTAGACCAAGCTTCCTAAGCCTAATAGGAGTCAGGCGACAGGACTTGGCCAGAATTCGAGTGTAAGGCCTGGCATGACGTTCAACCTTACCTCGGCAGGGAGACCAAACTTCCTAAGCCTAGTAGGAGTCAGGCGAGAGGACTTGGCCGGAGTCCGAGTGCAAGGCTCGGCAGGACGTTCGACCTAACCTCGGCAGGGAGACCAAGCTTCCTAAGCCTAGTAGTTGTCAGGCGAAAGGACTTGGCCAGAATCCAAGCGTAAGGCCTGGCAGGACGTTCGACCTTACCTCGGCAGGGAGACAGAGCTTCCTAAGCCTCGTAGAAGTCAGGCGAGGGGACTTGGCCAGAGTTTGAGCAAAAGGCTCGGTAGGACGTTCGACCTTACCTCGGCAGGGAGACCAAGCTTCCTAAGCCTTTTAGGTATCAAGCGAGGGGACTTGGCCAGAGTTCGAGCGTAAGGCTCGGCAGGACATTTGACCCTACCTCGGCACAGAGTACAAGCTTCCTAAGCCTAGTAGGAGTCAGTCGAGAGGACTTGGCCGGAGTTTGAGTGTAAGGCTCGGCAGGACGTTCGACCTTACCTCGGCAGGGAGACCAAGCTTCCTAAGCCTCATAGGAGTCAGGCGAGGGGACTTGGCCCGAGTTCGGATGTAAGGCTCGGTAGGACGTTCGACCTTACCTCGTCAAGGAGATGTAGCTTCCTAAGCCTAGTAGGAGTCAGGCGACAGGACTTGGCCAGAATTCGAGTGTAAGGCCTGGCAGGATGTTCGACCCTACCTCGGCAGTGAGAACAAGCTTCCTAACCTTAGTAGGTGTCAGGTGAAGGGACTTGGCCAGAGTTCGAGTGTAAGGCTCGGCAGGACGTTCGACCTCTCCTCGGCAGAGAGACCAAGCTTCCTAAGCCTAGTAGGAGAGTTAGGCGAAGGGACATGGCCGGAGTTCGAGTGTAAGGCTCGGCAGGACGTTCGACCTTACCTCAGCAGGGAGACCAAGCTTCCTAAGCCTCGTAGGAGTCAGGCGAGTGGACTTGGCCCGAGTGCGAGTTTAAGGCTTGGCAGGACGTTCAACCTTACCTCGACACGGAGACCAAGCTTCCTAAGCCTCATAGGAGTCAGGCGAGGGGACTTGGCCCGATTTCGTGTGTAAGGCTCGGTAGGACGTTCGACCTTACCTCGGCAGGGAGACAAAGCTTCCTAAGCCTAGTAGGAGCTCGGCGAGAAGACCGGGCCAGAAATCGAGTGTAAGGCTCGGCAGGACGTTCGACTTTACCGCGGCAGGTAGACCAAGCTTCCTAAGCTTAGTAGGAGTTAGTCGAGGGGCATGGGCCAGAATTCGAGTGTAAGGCTCGGCAGGACGTTCGACCCTACCTCGGCTGGGAGACCAAGGTTCCTAAGACTAGTAGGAGTCAGGCAACAGGACTTGGCCAGAATTCGAGTGTAAGGCCTGGCAGGACGTTCGACCCTACCTCGACACGGAGACCAAGCTTCCTAAGCCTAGTAGGAGTCAGTCGAGAGGACTTGGCCGGAGTTCGAGTGTAAGTCTCGGCAGGACGTTCGACCTTGCCTCAGCAGGGAGACAAAGCTTCCTAAGCCTTGTAGGAGCCAGGCGAGAAGATTGGGCCAGAAATCGAGTGTAAGGCTCGGCAGGACATTCGACTTTACCACGGCAGGGAGACCAAGCTTCCTAAGCCTAGTATACGTAAGCCGAAGGTACTTGGCAAGAGTTTGAGTGTATGGCTCGGCAGGACGTTTGACGTTACCTCGGCAGGGAGACCAAGCTTCCTAAGTGTAGTAGGAATCAGGCGAAGGGACATGGCAGGAGTTTGAGTGTAAGATTCCTCAGCACGTTTGACTTAACCTCGGCAGGGAGACCAAGCTTCCTAAGCCTTGTAGGAGCCAGGCGAGAAGACTGGGCCAGAAATCGAGTGTAAGGCTTGGCAGGACGTTCGACCTCACCTCGACAGGGAGACCAAGCTTCCTAAGCCTCATAGGAGTCAGGCGAGGGGACTTGGCCCGAGTTCGAGGGTGAGGCTCGTCATGACGTTCGTCTTTACTTTGGCAGGTAGACCAAGCTTCCTAAGCCTAGTCGGAGTCAAGGAAAGGTACTGGGACGGACGTCAAATGTAAGGCTCGGCAGGACGTTCGACCTTACCTCCGCTGGGAACCAAGCTTCCTAATCCTAGTAGGAGTCAGGCGACAGGACTTGGCCAGTATTCGAGTGTAAGGCCTGGCAGGACGTTCAACTTTACCTCGGCAGGGAGTCCAAGCTTCCTAAGCCTAGTATAAGTAAGGCGAATGTACTTGCCAAGAGTTCGAGTGTAAGGCTCGGCACGACGTTTGACGTTACCTCGGCAGGGAGACTAAATTTCCTAAGTATAGTAGGAATCAGGCGAAGGGACATGGCAGGAGTTCGAGTGTAAGACTCCTCAGCACGTTTGACCTAACCTCGGCAGGGAGATCAAACTTCCTAAGCCTCGTAAAAGTCAGGTGAGGGGACTTGGCCAGAGTTTGAGCAAAAAGCTCGGCAGGACTTTCGACCTTACCTTGGCAGGGAGTCCAAGCTTCCTAGGCCTTTTAGGAGTCAAGCGAAGGGAATTGGCCAGAGTTCGAGCGTAAGGCTCCGCAGGACCTTCGACCCTACCTCGGCAGGGAGACAAAGCTTCCTAAGTCTAGTAGGAGCCAGGCGAGAAGACTGGGCCAGAAATCGAGTGTAAGGCTTGGCAGGACGTTCGACCTCACCTCGACAGGGAGACCAAGCTTCCTAAGCCTCATAGGAGCAGGTGAGGGCACTTGGCCCGAGTTCGAGTGTAAGGCTCGGTAGGACGTTCGACCTTACCTCGTCAAGGAGATGTAGCTTCCTAAGCCTAGTAGGAGTCAGGCGACAGGACTTGGCCAGAATTCCAGTGTAAGGCCTGGCAGGACGTTCGACCTTACATCGGCAGGGAGACAAAGCTTCCTAAGCCTAGTAGGAGCCAGGCGAGAAGACTGGGCCAGAAATCGAGTGTAAGGCTTGGCAGGACGTTCGACCTCACATCGACAGGGAGACCAAGCTTCCTAAGCCTCATAGGAGTCAGGCGAGGGGACTTGGCCCGAGTTCGGATGTAAGGCTCGGTAGGACGTTCGACCTTACCTCGTCAAGGAGATGTAGCTTCCTAAGCCTAGTAGGAGTCAGGCGACAGGACTTGGCCAGAATTCGAGTGTAAGGCCTGGCAGGATGTTCGACCCGACCTCGGCAGTGAGAACAAGCTTCCTAACCTTAGTAGGTGTCAGGTGAAGGGACTTGGCCAGAGTTCGAGTGTAAGGCTCGGCAGGACGTTCGACCTCTCCTCGGCAGAGAGACCAAGCTTCCTAAGCCTAGTAGGAGAGTTAGGCGAGGGGACATGGCCGGAGTTCGAGTGTAAGGCTCGGCAGGACGTTCGACCTTACCTCAGCAGGGAGACCAAGCTTCCTAAGCCTCGTAGGAGTCAGGCGAGTGGACTTGGCCCGAGTGCGAGTTTAAGGCTTGGCAGGACGTTCAACCTTACCTCGACACGGAGACCAAGCTTCCTAAGCCTCATAGGAGTCAGGCGAGGGGACTTGGCCCGATTTCGAGTGTAAGGCTCGGTAGGACGTTCGACCTTACCTCGGCAGGGAGACAAAGCTTCCTAAGCCTAGTAGGAGCTCGGCGAGAAGACCGGGCCAGAAATCGAGTGTAAGGCTCGGCAGGACGTTCGACTTTACCGCGGCAGGTAGACCAAGCTTCCTAAGCTTAGTAGGAGTTAGTCGAGGGGCATGGGCCAGAATTCGAGTGTAAGGCTCGGCAGGACGTTCGACCCTACCTCGGCTGGGAGACCAAGGTTCCTAAGACTAGTAGGAGTCAGGCAACAGGACTTGGCCAGAATTCGAGTGTAAGGCCTGGCAGGACGTTCGACCCTACCTCGACACGGAGACCAAGCTTCCTAAGCCTAGTAGGAGTCAGTCGAGAGGACTTGGCCGGAGTTCGAGTGTAAGTCTCGGCAGGACGTTCGACCTTGCCTCAGCAGGGAGACAAAGCTTCCTAAGCCTTGTAGGAGCCAGGCGAGAAGATTGGGCCAGAAATCGAGTGTAAGGCTCGGCAGGACGTTCGACTTTACCACGGCAGGGAGACCAAGCTTCCTAAGCCTAGTATACGTAAGCCGAAGGTACTTGGCAAGAGTTTGAGTGTATGGCTCGGCAGGACGTTTGACGTTACCTCGGCAGGGAGACCAAGCTTCCTAAGTGTAGTAGGAATCAGGCGAAGGGACATGGCAGGAGTTTGAGTGTAAGATTCCTCAGCACGTTTGACTTAACCTCGGCAGGGAGACCAAGCTTCCTAAGCGTAGTAAAAGTCAGGCGAAGGGACTTGGAAAAAATTGGAGTTTAAGGCTCGGCAGGATGATTGAACTTACCTCGGCAGGGAGACCAAGCTTCCTAAGACTTTTAAGCTTCAAGCCAAGGGAATTGGCCAGAGTTCGAGCGTAAGGCTCGGAAGGACGTTCGACCCTACCTCGGCAGGGAGACAAAGCTTCCTAAGCCTAGTAGGAGCCAGGCAAGAAGATCGTGCCAGGAATCGAGTGTAAGGCTTGGCAGGACGTTCGACCTTACCTCACCAGGGAGACCAAGCTTCCTAAGCCATTTAAGAGTCAAGCCAAGGGAATCGGCCATAGTTCGAGTGTAAGGCTAGGCAGGACGTTTGACTTTACCACGGCAGGTAGACCAAGCTTCCTAAGCCTAATAGGAGTCAGGCGACAGGACTTGGCCAGAATTCGAGTGTAAGGCCTGGCATGACGTTCAACCTTACCTCGGCAGGGAGACCAAACTTCCTAAGCCTAGTAGGAGTCAGGCGAGAGGACTTGGCCGGAGTCCGAGTGCAAGGCTCGGCAGGACGTTCGACCTAACCTCGGCAGGGAGACCAAGCTTCCTAAGCCTAGTAGTTGTCAGGCGAAAGGACTTGGCCAGAATCCAAGCGTAAGGCCTGGCAGGACGTTCGACCTTACCTCGGCAGGGAGACAGAGCTTCCTAAGCCTCGTAGAAGTCAGGCGAGGGGACTTGGCCAGAGTTTGAGCAAAAGGCTCGGTAGGACGTTCGACCTTACCTCGGCAGGGAGACCAAGCTTCCTAAGCCTTTTAGGTATCAAGCGAGGGGACTTGGCCAGAGTTCGAGCGTAAGGCTCGGCAGGACATTTGACCCTACCTCGGCACAGAGAGCAAGCTTCCTAAGCCTAGTAGGAGTCAGTCGAGAGGACTTGGCCGGAGTTTGAGTGTAAGGCTCGGCAGGACGTTCGACCTTACCTCGGCAGGGAGACAAAGCTTCCTAAGCCTTGTAGGAGCCAGGCGAGAAGACTGGGCCAGAAATCGAGTGTAAGGCTTGGCAGGACGTTCGACCTCACCTCGACAGGGAGACCAAGCTTCCTAAGCCTCATAGGAGTCAGGCGAGGGGACTTGGCCCGAGTTCGAGGGTGAGGCTCGTCATGACGTTCGTCTTTACTTTGGCAGGTAGACCAAGCTTCCTAAGCCTAGTCGGAGTCAAGCAAAGGTACTGGGACGGACGTCAAATGTAAGGCTCGGCAGGACGTTCGACCTTACCTCCGCTGGGAACCAAGCTTCCTAATCCTAGTAAGGGTCAGGCGACAGGACTTGGCCAGTATTCGAGTGTAAGGCCTGGCAGGACGTTCAACTTTACCTCGGCAGGGAGTCCAAGCTTCCTAAGCCTAGTATAAGTAAGGCGAATGTACTTGCCAAGAGTTCGAGTGTAAGGCTCGGCACGACGTTTGACGTTACCTCGGCAGGGAGACTAAATTTCCTAAGTATAGTAGGAATCAGGCGAAGGGACATGGCAGGAGTTCGAGTGTAAGACTCCTCAGCACGTTTGACCTAACCTCGGCAGGGAGATCAAACTTCCTAAGCCTCGTAAAAGTCAGGTGAGGGGACTTGGCCAGAGTTTGAGCAAAAAGCTCGGCAGGACTTTCGACCTTACCTTGGCAGGGAGTCCAAGCTTCCTAAGCCTTTTAGGAGTCAAGCGAAGGGAATTGGCCAGAGTTCGAGCGTAAGGCTCCGCAGGACGTTCGACCCTACCTCGGCAGGGAGACAAAGCTTCCTAAGTCTAGTAGGAGCCAGGCGAGAAGACTGGGCCAGAAATCGAGTGAAAGGCTTGGCAGGACGTTCGACCTCACCTCGACAGGGAGACCAAGCTTCCTAAGCCTCATAGGAGCAGGTGAGGGCACTTGGCCCGAGTTCGAGTGTAAGGCTCGGTAGGACGTTCGACCTTACCTCGTCAAGAAGATGTAGCTTCCTAAGCCTAGTAGGAGTCAGGCGACAGGACTTGGCCAGAATTCCAGTGTAAGGCCTGGCAGGACGTTCGACCTTACATCGGCAGGGAGACAAAGCTTCCTAAGCCTAGTAGGAGCCAGGCGAGAAGACTGGGCCAGAAATCGAGTGTAAGGCTTGGCAGGACGTTCGACCTCACCTCGACAGGGATACCAAGCTTCCTAAGCCTCATAGGAGTCAGGCGAGGGGACTTGGCCCGAGTTCGGATGTAAGGCTCGGTAGGACGTTCGACCTTACCTCGTCAAGGAGATGTAGCTTCCTAAGCCTAGTAGGAGTCAGGCGACAGGACTTGGCCAGAATTCGAGTGTAAGGCCTGGCAGGATGTTCGACCCTACCTCGGCAGTGAGAACAAGCTTCCTAACCTTAGTAGGTGTCAGGTGAAGGGACTTGGCCAGAGTTCGAGTGTAAGGCTCGGCAGGACGTTCGACCTCTCCTCGGCAGAGAGACCAAGCTTCCTAAGCCTACTAGGAGAGTTAGGCGAGGGGACATGGCCGGAGTTCGAGTGTAAAGCTCGGCAGGACGTTCGACCTTACCTCAGCAGGGAGACCAAGCTTCCTAAGCCTCGTAGGAGTCAGGCGAGTGGACTTGGCCCGAGTGCGAGTTTAAGGCTTGGCAGGACGTTCAACCTTACCTCGACACGGAGACCAAGCTTCCTAAGCCTCATAGGAGTCAGGCGAGGGGACTTGGCCCGATTTCGAGTGTAAGGCTCGGTAGGACGTTCGACCTTACCTCGGCAGGGAGACAAAGCTTCCTAAGCCTAGTAGGAGCTCGGCGAGAAGACCGGGCCAGAAATCGAGTGTAAGGCTCGGCAGGACGTTCGACTTTACCGCGGCAGGTAGACCAAGCTTCCTAAGCTTAGTAGGATTTAGTCGAGGGGCATGGGCCAGAATTCGAGTGTAAGGCTCGGCAGGACGTTCGACCCTACCTCGGCCGGGAGACCAAGGTTCCTAAGACTAGTAGGAGTCAGGCAACAGGACTTGGCCAGAATTCGAGTGTAAGGCCTGGCAGGACGTTCGACCCTACCTCGACACGGAGACCAAGCTTCCTAAGCCTAGTAGGAGTCAGTCGAGAGGACTTGGCCGGAGTTCGAGTGTAAGTCTCGGCAGGACGTTCGACCTTGCCTCAGCAGGGAGACAAAGCTTCCTAAGCCTTGTAGGAGCCAGGCGAGAAGATTGGGCCAGAAATCGAGTGTAAGGCTCGGCAGGACGTTCGACTTTACCACGGCAGGGAGACCAAGCTTCCTAAGCTTAGAAGAAGTTAGTCGAGTGGACTGGGCCAGAATTCGAGTGTAAGGCTCGGTAGGACGTTCGACCCTACCTCGGCAGGGAGACAAAGCTTCCTAAGCCTAGTAGGAGTCAGGCGACAGGGCTTGGCCAGAATTCGAGTGTAAGGCCTGGCAGGACGTTCGACCTATCCTCGGCAGGGAGACCAAGCTTCCTAAGCCTGGTAGGAAAGTTAGGCGAGGGGACTTGGACGGAGTTCGAGTGTAAGGCTCGGCAGGACATTCTATCATACCTCGGCAGGGAGACAAAACTTCCTAAGCCTACTAGGAGTCAGGCGATTGGACTTGGCCCGAGTTCGAGTGGAAAACTCGGCAGGACGTTCGACCTTATCTCGACAGGGAGACCAAGCTTCCTAAGCCTAGTAAAAGTCAGGCGCAGGGACTTGGAAAAAGTTCGAGCGTAAGGCTCGGCAGGACGTTCGACCCTACCTCGGCAGGGAGACCAAGCTTCCTAAGCCTAGTAGGAGCCAGGCGAGAAGACTGGGCCAGAAATTGAGTGTAAGGCTCGGCAGGATGTTCGACTTTACCACAGCAGGTGGACCAAGCTTCCTAAGCTTAGTAGGAGTTAGTCGAGGGGCCTGGGCCCGAATTCGAGTGTAAGGCTCGGCGGGACGTTTGACCCTACCTCGGCAGCGAGACCAAGCTTCCTAAGTCTAGTAGGAGGCAGGCGACAGGACTTGGCCAGAGTTCGAGTGTAAGGCCTGGGAGGACGTTCAACCTTACCTCGGCAGGGAGACCAAGCTTCCTAAGCCTAGTAGGATTTAGGCGAAGGGACTTGGCCGGAGTCCGAGTGCAAGGCACGGCAGGACGTTCGACCTAACTTCGGCAGGGAGACAAAGCTTCCTAAGCCTAGTAGTAGTCAGGCGAGGGGAGTTGGCCAGAGTTTGAGCAAAAGGCTCGGCAGGACATTCGACCTTACCTCGGCAGGGAGACCAAGCTTCCTAAGCCTTTTAGGTATCAAGCGAGGGGACTTGGCCAGAGTTCGAGTGTAAGGCTCGGCAGGACATTCGACCTTATCTCGGCAGGGAGACAAAGCTTCCTAAGCCTAGTAGGAGCCAGGCGAGAAGACTGGGCCAGAAATCGAGTGTAAGGCTCAGCAGGACGTTCGACTTTACCACGGCAGGAAGACCAAGCTTCCTAAGCTTAGAAGGAGTTCGTCGAGGGGACTGGGCCAGAATTCGAGTGTAAGGCTCGGCAGGACGTTCGACCCTACCTCGGCAGGGAGACAAAGCTTCCTAAGCCTAGTAAAAGTCAGGTGCAGGGACTTGGAAAATTTTAAGTTCAAGGCTCAGCAGGACGTTCGAACTTACCTCGGCAGGGTGACCGAGCTTCCTAAGCCTTTTAGGAGTCAAGCAAAGGGAATTGGCCAGAATTCGAGCGTAAGTCTCGGCAGGACGTTAGACTTTACCACGGCAGGTAGACCAAGCTTCATAAGCTTAGCAGGAGTTAGTCGAGGGGCCTGGGCCAGAATTCGAGTGTAAGGCTCGGCAGGACATTCCACCCTACCTCGGCAGGGAGACCAAGCTTCCTAAGCCTAGTAGGAGTCAGGTGACAGGACTTGGCCAGAATTCGAGTGTAAGGCCAGGCCGGACGTTCAACCTTACCTCGGCAGGGAGACCAAGCTTCCTAAGCCTAGTAGGAGTCAGGCGAAGGGACTTGGCCGGAGTCCGAGTGCAAGGCTCGGCTGGACGTTCGACCTTACCTCGGCAGGGAGACCAAGCTTCCTAAACCTTTTAGGTATCAAGCGAGGGGACTTGGCCAGAGTTCGAGTGTAAGGCTCGGCACGACATTCGACCCTACCTCGGCAGAGTAACCAAGCTTCCTAATCCTAGTAGGAGCCAGGCGAGAAGACCGGGCCAGAAATCGAGTGTAAGGCTCGGCAGGACATTCGACCTTACCTCGGCAGGGAGACCAAACTTCCTAAGCCTACTAGGAGTCAGGCGAGTGGACTTGGCCCGAGTTCGAGTGGAAGGCTCGGGAGGACGTTCGACCTTACCTCGACAGGGAGACCAAGCTTCCTAAGCCTAGTAAAAGTCAGGCGCAGTGACTTGGAAAAAGTTCGAGTTTAAGGCTCGGGAGGACGTTCGAACTTACCTCGGCAGGGAGACCAAGCTTCATAAGGCTTTTAGAAGTCAAGCAAAGGGAATTCGACAGAGTTCGAGCGTAAGGCTCAGCAGGACGTTCGACCCTACCTCGGCAGGGAGAAAAAGCTTCCTAAGCCTAGTAGGAGTTAGGCGAAGGGACTTGGCCGGAGTCCGAGTGCAAGGCACGGCAGGACGTTTGACCTAACCTCGGAAGGGAGACCAACCTTCCTAAGCCTAGTAGTAGTCAGGCGAAGGGACTTGGCCAGAATTCGAGCGTAAGGCCTGGCAGGACGTTCGACCTTACCTCGGCAGGGAGACAAAGCTTCCTAAGCCTCGTAGAAGTCAGGCGAGGGGACTTGGCCAGAGTTTGAGCAAAAGGCTCGGCAGGACGTTCGACCTTACCTCGGCAGGGAGACAAAGCTTCCTAAGCCTTTTAGGTATCAAGCGAGGGGACTTGGCCAGAGTTCGAGCGTAAGGCTCGGCAGGGTGTTCGACCCTACCTCGGCAGAGAGACCAAGCTTCCGAAGCCTAGTAGGAGTCAGTCGAGAGGACTTAGCCGGAGTTCGAGTGTAAGGCTCGGCAGGGCATTCGACCTTACCTCGGCAGGGAGACAAAGCTTCCTAAGCCTAGTAGGAGCCAGGCGAGAAGACTGGGCCAGAAATCGACTGTAAGGCTCGGCAGGACGTTCGTCTTTACCACGGCAGGGAGACCAAGCTTCCTAAACTTAGAAGGAGTTAGTCGAGGGGACTGGGCCAGAATTCGAGTGTAAGGCTCGGCAGGACATTCGACACTACCTCGGCAAGGAGACCAAGCATCCTAAGCCTAGTAGGAGTCAGGCGACAGGACTTGGCCAGAATTCGAGTGTAAGGCCTGGCAGGACGTTCGACCTATCCTCGGCAGGGAGACCAAGCTTCCTAAGCCTAGTAGGAAAGTTAGGCGAGGGGACTTGGACGGAGTTCGAGTGTAAGGCTCGGCAGGACATTCTACCATACCTCGGCAGGGAGACCAAACTTCCTAAGCTCAATAAGAGTCAGGCGAGTGGACTTGGCCCGAGTTCGAGTGGAAGGCTCGGCAGGACATTCGACCTTACCTCGATAGGGAGACCAAGCTTCCTAAGCCTAGTAAAAGTCAGGCGCAGTGACTTGGAAAAAGTTCGAGTTTAAGGGTCGGCAGGACGTTCGAACTTACCTCGGCAGGGAGACCAAGCTTTCTAAGCCTAGTAGGAAAGTTAGGCGAGGGGACTTGGACGGAGTTCGAGTGTAAGGCTCGGCAGGGCATTCTACCATACCTCGGCAGGTAGACCAAACTTCCTAAGCCTACTAGGAGTCAGGCGAGTGGACTTGGCCCGAGTTCAAGTGGAAAACTCGGCAGGACATTCGACCTTACCTCGACAGGGAGACCAAGCTTCCTAAGCCTAGTAAAAGTCAGGTGCAGGGACTTGGAAAAAGTTCGAGTTTAAGGCTCAGCAGGACGGTTGAACTTACCTCGGCAGGGAGACCAAGCTTCCTAAGCCTTTTAGGAGTCAAGCAAAGGGAATTGGCCAGAGTTCGAGCGTACGGCTCGGCAGGACGTTCGACCCTACTTCGGCAGGGAGACCAAGCTTCCTAAGCCTAGTAGGAGCCAGGCGAGAAGACTGGGCCAGAAATCGAGCGTAAGGCTCGGCAGGACGTTCGAATTTACCACGGCAAGTAGACCAAGCTTCCTAAGCTTAGAAGGAGTTAGTCGAGGGGCCTGGGCCAGAATTCGAGTGTAATGCTCGGCAGGACGTTCGACCCTACCACGGCAGGGAGACCAAGCTTCCTAAGCCTAGTAGTAGTCAGGCGAAGGGACTTGGCCAGAATTCGAGCGTAAGGCCTGGCAGGACGTTCTACCTTACCTCGGCATGGAGACGAAGCTTCCTAAGCCTAGTAGGAGTCCGGCGAAGGGACTTGGCCGGAGTCCGAGTGCAAGGCACGGCAGGACGTTCGACCTTACCTCGGCAGGGAGACAAAGCTTCCTAAGCCTAGTAGGAGCCAGGCGAGAAGACTGGGCCAGAAATCGAGTGTAAGGCTCAGCAGGACGTTCGACTTTACCACGGCAGGGAGAACAAGCTTCCTAAGCTTAGAAGGAGTTAGTCGAGGGGACTGGGCCAGAATTCGAGTGTAAGGCTCGGCAGGACGTTCGACCCTACCTCGGCAGGGAGACCAAGCTTCCTAAGCCTAGTAGGAGTCAGGCGACAGGACTTGGCCCGAGTTCGAGTGGAAGGCTCGGCAGGACATTCGACCTTACCTCGATAGGGAGACCAAGCTTCCTAAGCCTAGTAAAAGTCAGGCGCAGTGACTTGGAAAAAGTTCGAGTTTAAGGGTCGGCAGGACGTTCGAACTTACCTCGGCAGGGAGACCAAGCTTCATAAGCCTAGTAGGAAAGTTAGGCGAGGGGACTCGGACGGAGTTCGAGTGTAAGGCTCGGCAGGGCATTCTACCATACCTCGGCAGGTAGACCAAACTTCCTAAGCCTACTAGGAGTCAGGCGAGTGGACTTGGCCCGAGTTCAAGTGGAAAACTCGGCAGGACATTCGACCTTACCTCGACAGGGAGACCAAGCTTCCTAAGCCTAGTAAAAGTCAGGTGCAGGGACTTGGAAAAAGTTCGAGTTTAAGGCTCAGCAGGACGGTCGAACTTACCTTGGCAGGGAGACCAAGCTTCCTAAGCCTTTTAGGAGTCAAGCAAAGGGAAATGGCCAGAGTTCGAGCGTAAGGCACAGCAGGACGTTCGACCCTACCTCGGCAGGGAGACCAGGCTTCCTAAGCCTAGTAGGAGTCAGGTGACAGGACTTGGCTAGAATTCGAGTGTAAGGCCTGGCAGGTCGTGCGACCTATCCTCGGCAGGGAGACCAAGCTTCCTAAGCCTGGTAGGAAAGTTAGGCGAGTGGGCTTGGACGGAGTTCGAGTGTAAGGCTCGGCCGGACATTCTACCATACCTCGGCAGGGAGACCAAACTTCCTAAGCCTACTAGGAGTCAGGCGAGTGAACTCGGCCCAAGTTCGAGTGGAAGGCTCGGCAGGACGTTCGACCTTACCTCGACAGGGAGACCAAGCTTCCTAAGCCTAGTAAAAGTCAGGTGCAGGGACTTGGAAAATTTTAAGTTCAAGGCTCAGCAGGACGTTCGAACTTACCTCGGCAGGGTGACCGAGCTTCCTAAGCCTTTTAGGAGTCAAGCAAAGGGAATTGGCCAGAATTCGAGCGTAAGTCTCGGCAGGACGTTCGACCCTACCTCGGCAGGGAGACCAAGCTTCCTAAGCTTAGTAGGAGTTAGTCGAGGGGCCTGGGCCAGAATTCGAGTGTAAGGCTCGGCAGGATGTTCGACCCTACCTCGACAGGGAGACCAAGCTTCCTAAGCCTAGTAGGAGTCAGGCGACAGGACTTGGCCAGTAATCGAGTGTAAGGCTCGGCAGGACGTTAGACTTTACCACAGCAGGTAGACCAAGCTTCATAAGCTTAGCAGGAGTTAGTCGAGGGGCCTGGGCCAGAATTCGAGTGTAAGGCTCGGCAGGACATTCCACCCTACCTCGGCAGGGAGACCAAGCTTCCTAAGCCTAGTAGGAGTCAGGTGACAGGACTTGGCCAGAATTCGAGTGTAAGGCCAGGCCGGACGTTCAACCTTACCTCGGCAGGGAGACCAAGCTTCCTAAGCCTAGTAGGAGTCAGGCGAAGGGACTTGGCCGGAGTCCGAGTGCAAGGCTCGGCAGGACGTTCGACCTTACCTCGGCAGGGAGACCAAGCTTCCTAAACCTTTTAGGTATCAAGCGAGGGGACTTGGCCAGAGTTCGAGTGTAAGGCTCGGCACGACATTCGACCCTACCTCGGCAGAGTAACCAAGCTTCCTAATCCTAGTAGGAGCCAGGCGAGAAGACCGGGCCAGAAATCGAGTGTAAGGCTCGGCAGGACATTCGACCTTACCTCGGCAGGGAGACCAAACTTCCTAAGCCTACTAGGAGTCAGGCGAGTGGACTTGGCCCGAGTTCGAGTGGAAGGCTCGGGAGGACGTTCGACCTTACCTCGACAGGGAGACCAAGCTTCCTAAGCCTAGTAAAAGTCAGGCGCAGTGACTTGGAAAAAGTTCGAGTTTAAGGCTCGGGAGGACGTTCGAACTTACCTCGGCAGGGAGACCAAGCTTCATAAGGCTTTTAGAAGTCAAGCAAAGGGAATTCGACAGAGTTCGAGCGTAAGGCTCAGCAGGACGTTCGACCCTACCTCGGCAGGGAGAAAAAGCTTCCTAAGCCTAGTAGGAGTTAGGCGAAGGGACTTGGCCGGAGTCCGAGTGCAAGGCACGGCAGGACGTTTGACCTAACCTCGGAAGGGAGACCAACCTTCCTAAGCCTAGTAGTAGTCAGGCGAAGGGACTTGGCCAGAATTCGAGCGTAAGGCCTGGCAGGACGTTCGACCTTACCTCGGCAGGGAGACAAAGCTTCCTAAGCCTCGTAGAAGTCAGGCGAGGGGACTTGGCCAGAGTTTGAGCAAAAGGCTCGGCAGGACGTTCGACCTTACCTCGGCAGGGAGACCAAGCTTCCTAAGCCTTTTAGGTATCAAGCGAGGGGACTTGGCCAGATTTCGAGCGTAAGGCTTGGCAGGACGTTCGACCCTACCTCGGCAGAGAGACCAAGCTTCCGAAGCCTAGCAGGAGTCAGTCGAAAGGACTTAGCCGGAGTTCGAGTGTAAGGCTCGGCAGGACATTCGACCTTACCTCGGCAGGGAGACAAAGCTTCCTAAGCCTAGTAGGAGCCAGGCGAGAAGACTGGGCCAGAAATCGAGTGTAAGGCTCGGCAGGACGTTCGACTTTACCACGGCAGGGAGACCAAGCTTCCTAAGCTTAGAAGGAGTTAGTCGAGGGGACTGGGCCAGAATTCGAGTGTAAGGCTCGGCAGGACGTTCGACCCTACCTCGGCAGGGAGACCAAGCTTCCTAAGCCTAGTAGGAGTCAGGCGACAGGACTTGGCCAGAATTCAAGTGTAAGGCCTGGCAGGACGTTCGACCTATCCTCGGCAGGGAGACCAAGCTTCCTAAGCCTAGTAGGAAAGTTAGGCGAGGGGACTTGGACGGAGTTCGAGTGTAAGGCTCGGCAGGACATTCTACCACACCTCGGCAGGGAGACCAAACTTCCTAAGCCTACTAGGAGTCAGGCGAGTGGACTTGGCCCGAGTTTGAGTGGAAAACTCGGCAGGACGTTCGACCTTACCTCGACAGGCAGACCAAGCTTCCTAAGCCTAGTAAAAGTCAGGTGCAGGGACTTGGAAAAAGTTCGAGTTTAAGGCTCAGCAGGACGGTCGAACTTACCTTGGCAGGGAGACCAAGCTTCCTAAGCCTTTTAGGAGTCAAGCAAAGGGAATTGGCCAGAGTTCGAGCGTACGGCTCGGCAGGACGTTCGACCCTACCTCGGCAGGGAGACCAAGCTTTTTAAGCCTAGTAGGAGCCAGGCGAGAAGACTGGTCCAGAAATCGAGTGTAAGGCCTGGCAGGACGTTCGACTTTACCACGGCAGGTAGACCAAGCTTCCTAAGCTTAGTAGGAGTTAGTCGAGGGGCCTGGGCCAGAATTCGAGTGTAAGGCTCGGCAGGACGTTCGACCCTACCTCGGCAGGGAGACAAAGCTTCCTAAGCCTCGTAGAAGTCAGGTGAGGGGACTTGGCCAGAGTTCGAGCGTAAGGCTCGGCAGGACGTTCGCCCCTACCTCGGCTGAGAGACCAAGCTTCCGAAGCCTAGTAGGAGTCAGTCGAGAGGACTTAGCCGGAGTTCGAGTGTAAGGCTCGGCAGGACGTTCGACTTTTCCACGGCAGGTAGAAAAGCTTAGTAAGCCTAGTAGGAGCCAGGCGAGAAGACTGGGCCAGAAATCGAGTGTAAGGCTCGGCAGGACGTTCGACTTTACCATGGCAGGGAGACCAAGCTTCCTAAGCTTAGAAGGAGTTAGTCGAGGGGACTGGGCCAGAATTCGAGTGTAAGGCTCGGCAGGACATTCGACACTACCTCGGCAAGGAGACCAAGCATCCTAAGCCTAGTAGGAGTCAGGCGACAGGACTTGGCCAGAATTCGAGTGTAAGGCCTGGCAGGACGTTCGACCTATCCTCGGCAGGGAGACCAAGCTTCCTAAGCCTAGTAGGAAAGTTAGGCGAGGGGACTTGGACGGAGTTCGAGTGTAAGGCTCGGCAGGACATTCTACCATACCTCGGCATGGAGACCAAACTTCCTAAGCTCAATAAGAGTCAGGCGAGTGGACTTGGCCCGAGTTCGAGTGGAAGGCTCGGCAGGACATTCGACCTTACCTCGATAGGGAGACCAAGCTTCCTAAGCCTAGTAAAAGTCAGGCGCAGTGACTTGGAAAAAGTTCGAGTATAAGGGTCGGCAGGACGTTCGAACTTACCTCGGCAGGGAGACCAAGCTTCATAAGCCTAGTAGGAAAGTTAGGCGAGGGGACTCGGACGGAGTTCGAGTGTAAGGCTCGGCAGGGCATTCTACCATACCTCGGCAGGTAGACCAAACTTCCTAAGCCTACTAGGAGTCAGGCGAGTGGACTTGGCCCGAGTTCAAGTGGAAAACTCGGCAGGACATTCGACCTTACCTCGACAGGGAGACCAAGCTTCCTAAGCCTAGTAAAAGTCAGGTGCAGGGACTTGGAAAAAGTTCGAGTTTAAGGCTCAGCAGGACGGTTGAACTTACCTCGGCAGGGAGACCAAGCTTCCTAAGCCTTTTAGGAGTCAAGCAAAGGGAATTGGCCAGAGTTCGAGCGTACGGCTCGGCAGGACGTTCGACCCTACTTCGGCAGGGAGACCAAGCTTCCTAAGCCTAGTAGGAGCCAGGCGAGAAGACTGGGCCAGAAATCGAGCGTAAGGCTCGGCAGGACGTTCGAATTTACCACGGCAAGTAGACCAAGCTTCCTAAGCTTAGAAGGAGTTAGTCGAGGGGCCTGGGCCAGAATTCGAGTGTAATGCTCGGCAGGACGTTCGACCCTACCACGGCAGGGAGACCAAGCTTCCTAAGCCTAGTAGTAGTCAGGCGAAGGGACTTGGCCAGAATTCGAGCGTAAGGCCTGGCAGGACGTTCTACCTTACCTCGGCATGGAGACGAAGCTTCCTAAGCCTAGTAGGAGTCCGGCGAAGGGACTTGGCCGGAGTCCGAGTGCAAGGCACGGCAGGACGTTCGACCTTACCTCGGCAGGGAGACAAATCTTCCTAAGCCTAGTAGGAGCCAGGCGAGAAGACTGGGCCAGAAATCGAGTGTAAGGCTCGGCAGGACGTTCGACTTTACCACGGCAGGGAGAACAAGCTTCCTAAGCTTAGAAGGAGTTAGTCGAGGGGACTGGGCCAGAATTCGAGTGTAAGGCTCGGCAGGACGTTCGACTTTACCATGGCAGGGAGACCAAGCTTCCTAAGCTTAGAAGGAGTTAGTCGAGGGGACTGGGCCAGAATTCGAGCGTCAGGCCTGGCAGGACATTCGACCTTACCTCGGCAGGGAGACAAAGCTTCCTAAGCCTTTTAGGTATCAAGCGAGGGGACTTGGCCAGAGTTCGAGCGTAAGGCTCGGCAGGGTGTTCGACCCTACCTCGGCAGAGAGACCAAGCTTCCGAAGCCTAGTAGGAGTCAGTCGAGAGGACTTAGCCGGAGTTCGAGTGTAAGGCTCGGCAGGGCATTCGACCTTACCTCGGCAGGGAGACAAAGCTTCCTAAGCCTAGTAGGAGCCAGGCGAGAAGACTGGGCCAGAAATCGAGTGTAAGGCTCGGCAGGACGTTCGTCTTTACCACGGCAGGGAGACCAAGCTTCCTAAACTTAGAAGGAGTTAGTCGAGGGGACTGGGCCAGAATTCGAGTGTAAGGCTCGGCAGGACATTCGACACTACCTCGGCAAGGAGACCAAGCATCCTAAGCCTAGTAGGAGTCAGGCGACAGGACTTGGCCAGAATTCGAGTGTAAGGCCTGGCAGGACGTTCGACCTATCCTCGGCAGGGAGACCAAGCTTCCTAAGCCTAGTAGGAAAGTTAGGCGAGGGGACTTGGACGGAGTTCGAGTGTAAGGCTCGGCAGGACATTCTACCATACCTCGGCAGGGAGACCAAACTTCCTAAGCTCAATAAGAGTCAGGCGAGTGGACTTGGCCCGAGTTCGAGTGGAAGGCTCGGCAGGACATTCGACCTTACCTCGATAGGGAGACCAAGCTTCCTAAGCCTAGTAAAAGTCAGGCGCAGTGACTTGGAAAAAGTTCGAGTTTAAGGGTCGGCAGGACGTTCGAACTTACCTCGGCAGGGAGACCAAGCTTCATAAGCCTAGTAGGAAAGTTAGGCGAGGGGACTTGGACGGAGTTCGAGTGTAAGGCTCGGCAGGGCATTCTACCATACCTCGGCAGGTAGACCAAACTTCCTAAGCCTACTAGGAGTCAGGCGAGTGGACTTGGCCCGAGTTCAAGTGGAAAACTCGGCAGGACATTCGACCTTACCTCGACAGGGAGACCAAGCTTCCTAAGCCTAGTAAAAGTCAGGTGCAGGGACTTGGAAAAAGTTCGAGTTTAAGGCTCAGCAGGACGGTCGAACTTACCTTGGCAGGGAGACCAAGCTTCCTAAGCCTTTTAGGAGTCAAGCAAAGGGAATTGGCCAGAGTTCGAGCGTACGGCTCGGCAGGACGTTCGACCCTACCTCGGCAGGGAGACCAAGCTTTTTAAGCCTAGTAGGAGCCAGGCGAGAAGACTGGGCCAGAAATCGAGTGTAAGGCCTGGCAGGACGTTCGACCTTACCTCGGCAGGGAGACAAAGCTTCCTAAGCCTAGTAGGAGTCAGGCGACAGGTCTTGGCCAGAATTCGAGTGTAAGGCCTGGCAGGACGTTCGACCTTACCTCGGCAGGGAGACAAAGCTTCCGAAGCCTAGTAGGAGTCAGTCGAGAGGACTTAGCCGGAGTTCGAGTGTAAGGCTCGGCAGGACGTTCGACTTTACCACGGCAGGTAGAAAAGCTTAGTAAGCCTAGTAGGAGCCAGGCGAGAAGACTGGGCCAGAAATCGAGTGTAAGGCACGGCAGGACGTTCGACTTTACCATGGCAGGGAGACCAAGCTTCCTAAGCTTAGAAGGAGTTAGTCGAGGGGACTGGGCCAGAATTCGAGCGTCAGGCCTGGCAGGACGTTCGACCTTACCTCGGCAGGGAGACAAAGCTTCCTAAGCCTTTTAGGTATCAAGCGAGGGGACTTGGCCAGAGTTCGAGTGTAAGGCTCGGCAGGGCATTCGACCTTACCTCGGCAGGGAGACAAAGCTTTCTAAGCCTAGTAGGAGCCAGGCGAGAAGACTGGGCCAGAAATCGAGTGTAAGGCTCAGCAGGACGTTCGACTTTACCACGGCAGGGAGACCAAGCTTCCTAAACTTAGAAGGAGTTAGTCGAGGGGACTGGGCCAGAATTCGAGTGTAATGCTCGGCAGGACGTTCGACTCTACCTCGGCAAGGAGACCAAGCATCCTAAGCCTAGTAGGAGTCAGGCGACAGGACTTGGCCAGAATTCGAGTGTAAGGCCTGGCAGGACGTTCGACCTATCCTCGGCAGGGAGACCAAGCTTCCTAAGCCTAGTAGGAAAGTTAGGCGAGGGGACTTGTGTGGAGTTGCGTTATGTATATGTTTTATTATCCCTGTATTATGTATTGGTTTATTCCTTTGTACCCCCGTGTGCAACTTGGTTTATCCCCAGTTTTCCCGCCTTGTCCGCCCTTCCTGCCTTCCCATTATCTATCCATCACCCTGAAAGAGGCATTTTACCCCCCCCGGGTGCCTTGTCTATCACTCGGTGCCCCTTCCCATCCATCCAGAAGCTTCTACTCAGGGCACCGGGTGATTGGGCGAGGACCTGGGGCTCCCCCCATATCCTTCCCCCATTGGACCCCACCATATCCCCCCATCCCGGAGCCACCCCCTATCCCTATCCCCATTGGTCGTTGGATACCCCTCCCTTACAGTTTATAAGCCAGTGCAAGCACCTTGTGCTTGTTCCTGTTGGCTGGCATCGTTCTAGGACATTTGGCCCCGTTGGGCTACAATAAACTCGGACTTAGCCCCCAGCAGGATCCGCTCTTCATTTACCACCGCGAGGCTTGCTAGCGCTGCCCGGAACCCACAAAGGCGCTCTCCAAACCCCAGCTGGAAGCGGCGGAGGGTGCCTCCATCGCCCGCCCTCGCCCCAGGATGAGAGCTAGCCGGGGCTGAGACAAAGGGAACCGGGGCGGGAGCGCGGCAGCTGGCGCCCAACGAGCGGCCCCGTTTTCGCGGCGTTGGACCCTCGTTTGAGGATTTTAGGGTCGCGCAGACCTGAAGAATCGTCCTCCTGGCCGTCAGCTACCCCGGCGAGAGCAGACCCACGTTTTAGTGGGTGGCACTCTTGGGGACAGGATCGGCAGCTCTGGAAAGCACCTCCGGAGTCGATTCTCTCGCGGAGAAGCCCTGCGATTGGTTTTTCTTTTCCACCCTTCCCTCTCGGACCCCTGTGGTTTGTGAGTATAGGGGCCCCTGGGGCTTTCCCGGTCCTTTTTTTTTGGTTGGTTCCTTTCCCCTAGGTTTTAGGGGAAGGATCCCTTTTTGGTGGGTTTCTTTTTCCCCGGGGTTCGGGGAAAAAATTCCTGTTTTTGGTGCTTCCCTTTCCGGGCGGGAAGCTTAAGGACCGCGACAAAGCCGGAAGTGTGGTCTTTTGTTTTTCGTTCGTGTTTTCCCAATCGTAGGCGCTGCAGCACGATTTAACATCTAACAGCCATGGGTGCAAGGCTGTCCGTGCCGCAGAAGAGCATTTATTCCCAAGTTGTGGGTATCCTTTTAGTGGGGGGAATTAAGGTTAAAAAATCTGAAGTAAAACGGTTCATTCAGTGGTTATCGCGGACTTTCCCTGACATTTCGCCAGCTAAATTATACCAAGCCCCTTTTTGGGAACAGGTAGCGGGGGAGATCCTGCGACAGTCAGATCTCTCTCTCTCCATATTCACCCATTTGGCTCTCCAAATTCGCGATATAACTAAATATCGCTACGAAAGTCTGCCACAGCCAGCCGCAAACAAACCGATCCCCAGTTCGGCGGGTAGTTCATATAACCCTACTCCGCTTCCCTGTCCCTCAGCCCGGTCGCTGCAGTACGATGCAGCGCTCGCCGCTGCAGCGGAGCGCAGGGCAGCTGCTGTCGCTGCTCCCGAGGCTGCGGCTGCGGCGGGCGCTGCGGGAAAACTGCGGCAAAACTCTCCCTCTCTCCCGAAGTCGGGTATTATCAGACAGGCATCCCGGCATTGCCCGCAGGCAGATTCTGGCCCCTCTGAGAATACCCTAGACACCCCGCAGAGCGGTGCAGGCACTGTCTCTGCTTCTACCCGTTCCCCTTCTTCCCCGCGCTGTACAGCCCCGTCCCGTAGAGACTCCGTTCGTTTTCAGTTATCCCAAACCCCCGAAGATCCCTCATCCCCCATCCTCCATCCCCAAACCCCACGAAATGGCTCCCCTTCTTCCCCCTTCCCCAGGACACAAGATGGAGGTGACCGCGTGGGTTTTCCCGCCACTCGTGCTCCTTCTTCCCATGATCCCTGTCCTCCCCCCTCCCATAATCCCTTCCGGCAGACCAACCCCTTCTGCTCCCCGGATTTCTCCGCCCACCTCCCTCCTCCACCCCCCGTCAACTCCCCCTCCCTTGAATTATTCAACACCCCACCCCTCACCTCCACCCCCGGAGAGGGGAGTCCCCACCATACCACTCCTCCTGCTCCAGACCACGCCTCGTCCCCTGGTTCCCACGACCCCACTTCCAGTTCCCACACTTTCGGTTCCGGGGGGGGGAGCGTGGGAACCCCGATCCACCCCAGTCCCTACCTGCCTTCTCGGCCGCACCTGTCACCTGTACCCCGCGGCAGGGGGGTAGGCCCCTTACACAGTGGTCCCCCATCCCCCAGCAGACCATCAAAGAGCTCTGCAAGGCCAAGAAGGGGTTCGGGATGGAAAGCGAATACTTCCGAGGCTTATTAAAAGCAACCCTCTCCTCCAAACAATATGTCCCAGCAGACATGCGAACTCTCTTCTCCTGTTTAATTACCCACGGAGAATTCCTCATCTGGGAGTCCGAGTGGAAGCGGGAGATCAGAGAGGTGTTACCTGACCTCTGGGCCAATGCAGATAGCTCTAGGGATGAGGATGGGGCTGTAATATCGCTAGACCACTTGTGCGGGGAGGGGGATTGGAAAATGGGGACCAAGCAGGCGGAAAAAATCCCCAGAGAGGCGCTGCAAGTCAGCACTAGGGCAGCAGAAAAGGCGTTTTTTAAGTTAAGACCCAGCGGTACGGTTATTAACTTCTTGTCCCTAAAGCAGGAATCCCTAGAACCTTTTGTCGCGTTTGTGGATCGCTTGCATCACGCGATGGAGGCTCAGGTCCCGGACGAGAGGCTGCGAGAGGGGATGCTTGCCACAGTTGCGAGGCAGAACGCTAACGACGCGTGCCGGCAAGCAATCCTCAGTCTGCCCCTGGACCCTGAGCCTACCCTTCAAAGCATGCTACAAGTCTGTGCGAAGAAGGTGACAGTTCCTGCTAAAGACATTCCAGAGACTCCTAAACCACCAACAAAGAGAGTAGCCTTCGTTGAAGCCGTGACACCGCCAGCCACCCCTTCTCCAGATCGCCGCCCTACAGGAGCACCCCCGAGGGGACAACAGCACCATCAGGCCTGCAATCTATGTAGGCAGAAGGGACATTGGGCTTCCCAATGCCCGCTGAGGGACGAGTTTTTTAGGTTTAAACAGCAGCGACAAGAAAAGAGTGCCCCCAACTCGGGGGGAAAACAAAAAAACTGAGTCATCAGCGCAGTTCCTCCCTGCGCGAGGACATAAATATGGTGGGTTCTATAACATCAGAGGAGGGGAGGGACGACTACCTGCAATGCCCACCTGAGGACATTTCACTGAACTTGACACACCAGATTATGGCTGACAAACCAGCCTATATGAGAGAAGATGTGGATTTCATTCCCACTGCTTGGCTGGGTCGAGGCCCGAACCAGCCCAAGCCGATACTTAACATCGTATCTGGTTTCTCCCCATATAGGTTGGCCCTGACTGAGGCTCTGCACCTAAGGGACAGCGACTGGCACTCCATCGCTGTCGACACAGAGGACCCAGGAACCTGGAGGAACCTCCACAGTAAGTACATCGTTCTTGGGGACACAAAATTCACGCCTCTCGAAGTCACTATTGCACCATCCCTGACATCCAGGAACACCGAGCGATTAGTGGTGTGGCTGCACTGCCCCCATCCTCCAGTCTTCCTTCCCAAGGGCCAAATCATCGCCCAAGCCATTCCAGCATCTGGGCCTCCGGCACACCCTGAGGATCTATGGAAGAAGTCAGCAAAGAAGAGCTACCAGGTGTGCCAGGCCCAGGTCATAGGGAAGGAAAGACCAAAGCTCTCCTGCTATATGCGAAAGGATGGGGAGTACAAACACCTAAGCGGTCTCCTAGATACAGGAGCAGACGTGACAGTCATTCCCGCACGGAATTGGCCGTCACGCTGGGAATTGCAAAACGTGGCGGGGAAAATTCAAGGTGTAGGGGGTTCTCAATTGGCAAAGCAATCAAAAAACATCGTAAAATTTGAGGGGCCGAACGGACAATCAGCCTATTTACGCCCGTTCGTATTAGATTACACAGAACCCTTATGGGGGAGACACCTGATGGCCCAGTGGGGGGTCACAATTAACATCCCGACCCCCCAGGTTTTTCGGGCAACAGTCACTGAGGAGCGTCCTACCCGGAAACTTAATTGGCTCACAGATACACCAGTGTGGGTAGAGCAGTGGCCGCTCAATAAACAGAAATTAAAAGCGCTTCGGGAGCTCGTGAAGGAGCAACTTGCCAATGGGAATATCCAGGAAACAACATCCCCCTGGAATTCCCCTGTCTTTGTCCTGAAAAAACCTGGCAAAGACGAGTGGCGCCTCCTTCATGACCTTTGCGCCATCAACAATGTAATAGAAGACATGAGTCCTCTCCAGCCAGGGATGCCGTCCCCCACGATGTTACCAGAAAATTGAGAATTAGCTGTCATTGACATCAAAAATTGTTTTTTCCAAATTCCCCTACACCCTGATGATGCACCACGGTTCACCTTCTCGGTTCCTTCCATCAACCGAGAAGCCCCAATGGAGAGATACCACTGGAAAGTTCTTCCCCAAGGCATGAAAGTCAGCCCAAGCATTTGCCAGTGGTACGTCTCTTCATTGCTGTCCCCTGTGCGTGCAGCCACCGAGGGCGTGATCATCCAGCACTATATGGATAATATTCTTATTTGTGCCCCCAACAGCGATCTACTTACACACGCGCTTGAACTGACAACCAGTGCGTTGGTTGCTGTAGGGTTCGAGCTGCGAGAGGATAAGATTCAAAGAATGCCACCTTGGAAGTACCTGGGTTTAGAAATAAACAAGCGGACCATTGTTCCGCAGAAATTGGCCATAAAAAATTCAATTCGGACTCTAGCCGACGTGCAGCAGCTGTGTGAGTCTTTAAACTGGGTGAGACCCTGGTTAGGTATTAACAACGAAGACCTAGCCCCTCTTTTCAATTTATTGAAAGGGGGGGAAGAGCCTAGTTCTCCCAGGGAACTCACTCCAGAGGCCAAAGCTGCTTTGCAGAAGGTTCAGGAGGCAATGTCTGCCAGGCAGGCCCACAGGTACGATCCGGGCCTGCCCTTCAGATTCATCATATTGGGCAGACTGCCACACCTCCACGGTGTCATCTTCCAATGGGCAGACACCCTAGGAAAGGGCAAGGATCAGGACAAAAGGGACCCACTCTCCATCATAGAGTGGGTATTCCTGAGTCATTCACGATCCAAAAGGTTGACACGGCCACAAGAGCTGGTGGCAGAGCTAATCCGCAAAGCGAGAACGCGGATTCGGGAGCTAGCGGGGTGTGACTTTGATCACATCCACATTCCTTTGAAATTAGAATCGGGCCAATTCACAAAGGCAATGTTAGAACACCTGCTGCAAGAGAATGAATCATTGCAGTTTGCACTGGACAGCTACACCAAAAAAATTTCTGTTTTGAGACCGGCCCACAAAATTTTCAATTCTGAAATCCAATTCACTCTGTCAACAAAACAAATTCAGAGCAAAAAACCCTTAAAGGCTCTAACAGTTTTTACGGACGCGTCCGGAGGGTCCCACAAGTCAGTAGTGACTTGGAAAGATCCTCAAACTCAGCAGTGGGAGGCAGATGTTGTTGAAGTAGAAGGATCCCCTCAAGTAGCTGAGTTGGCCGCAGTCGTTAGAGCTTTTGAGCGGTTCTCTGAACCTTTTAATTTGGTAACTGATTCGGCCTATGTAGCAGGTGTAGTGTCTAGAGCACAGGATGCAATCCTGCAAGGTGTCTCCAACGATGCCCTTAACAGGTTGCTCTCTAAGCTGATAAAGCTAGTCTCCCACCGAGAGCAACCGTTTTATGTGATGCATATCAGGTCACACACTGACCTGCCGGGGTTCTTGGCCGAGGGCAATCGCCGTGCCGATTCCCTCGCTGCCGCCCCCGCACAGCTAGCGCCGCTCCCGGACAAGTTCCAGCAAGCCAAAATAAGCCACCAGCTTTACCATCAAAATGCGCCTGGTCTGGTCCGGCAGTTCCATCTAACCCGGGACCAGGCCAAGGCCATTGTGGCCACATGCCCGTCCTATAAGTCGCTCCCACTACCATCGGTGAGCGCAGGGGTTAACCCTAGGGGTCTGAAGTCCTGTGAGGTGTGGCAGATGGACGTTACTCATATCCCCTCCTTCGGGAGGATGAAGTACGTCCATGTCTCCGTGGACACCTTCTCTGGAGCAGTTTTCGCCTCTGCCCACACAGGGGAGAAGGCCAAGGAAGTAGAGAAACACCTGATACAAGCCTTCTCCATGCTAGGCGTCCCAAAACAGATAAAAACAGACAATGCCCCCGGGTACACATCCAAGGAATTCGCAGGCTTCCTGCAGCAATGGGGAATAGAACATAAAACTGGCATCGCCTATTCCCCGACAGGTCAAGCCGTGGTAGAGAGGACTCATCAAAGCATCAAAAGGATGCTTAAACAACAACAGTCGTCAGCTAAAAATGAGTCCCCCCAGGTTCAGTTAGCGCAAGCCCTTTTTACCATCAATTTCTTAAACTGTTCCTTCGAGTGCCTCAACCCCCCCATCGCGAGGCACTTTAATTCCTACGAGCAGAGCAAGGTCAGGGAAAAGGCGCCAGTTCTCATTAAAAACCCTGAGACCTGGCGGCAGGAAGGACCCTATGACTTGGTCACCTGGGGACGGGGGTACGCTTGCGCATCCACGCCCTCAGGCCTGAGATGGGTCCCTTCCAAATTCGTCAGACCATATGTCCCTAAGACCCAGAAGAAAAAACCGGACAGTCCTCAAGTTGGGTACGCCGCCCTCCGACGGCGGAAAAGGTCCCCCTCACCTGGTCCCCCCTCTTCCCTCCCTGGCTCCTGGGATTCTCTGTTCCCCTTTGAGTTAGACCTCCCCTACCTCGACTATTAATTTCAGTTGTTTTCTAAAGAAACAGGACTTTTGCTGCTGCTGGGACTCATTGTGTTTATTACAAGCTTTAACATAGTGATGAACTGAAACCCTTGAACAAAGAAGGGTTTCAAGAAGAAGAATTTCCAGAAAAAGGAAACATCTAGTTTCAAAATGAGCCCAGTGACTGTGAAGCACCCGTTTAAAGACTTACTTTATCCTCTTCACCTTTCTTTCTTTTTAAACAAAAAAAGGAGGAGATGTGGAGTTGCGTTATGTATATGTTTTATTATCCCTGTATTATGTATTGGTTTATTCCTTTGTACCCCCGTGTGCAACTTGGTTTATCCCCAGTTTTCCCGCCTTGTCCGCCCTTCCCGCCTTCCCAGTATCTATCCATCACCCTGAAAGAGGCATTTTACCCCCCCCGGGTGCCTTGTCTATCACTCGGTGCCCCTTCCCATCCATCCAGAAGCTTCTACTCAGGGCACCGGGTGATTGGGCGAGGACCTGGGGCTCCCCCCATATCCTTCCCCCATTGGACCCCACCATATCCCCCCATCCCGGAGCCACCCCCTATCCCTATCCCCATTGGTCGTTGGATACCCCTCCCTTACAGTTTATAAGCCAGTGCAAGCACCTTGTGCTTGTTCCTGTTGGCTGGCATCGTTCTAGGACATTTGGCCCCGTTGGGCTACAATAAACTCGGACTTAGCCCCCAGCAGGATCCGCTCTTCATTTACCACCGCGAGGCTTGCTAGCGCTGCTCGGGACCCACAAAGGCACTCTCTAAACCCCAGCTGGGAGCGGCGGAGGGTGCCTCCATCGCCCGCCCTCGCCCCAGGATGAGAGCTAGCCGGGGCTGAGACAAAGGGAACCGGGGCGGGAGCGCGGCATACTTGGACGGAGTTCGAGTGTAAGGCTCGGCAGGACATTCTACCATACCTCGGCAGGGAGACCAAACTTCCTAAGCCTTCTAGGAGTCAGGCGAGTGGACTTGGCCCGAGTTCGAGTGGAAGGCTCGGCAGGACGTTCGACCTTACCTCGACAGGGAGACCAAGCTTCCTAAGCCTAGTAAAAGTCAGGTGCAGGGACTTGGAAAAAGTTCGAGTTTAAGGCTCAGCAGGACGGTCGAACTTACCTCGGCAGGGAGACCAAGCTTCCTAAGCCTTTTAGGAGTCAAGCAAAGGGAATTGGCCAGAGTTCGAGCGTAAGGCTCGGCAGGACGTTCGACCCTACCTCGGCAAGGAGACCAAGCTTCCTAAGCCTAGTAGTAGTCAGGCGAGGGAACTTGGCCAGAGTTTGAGCAAACGGCTCGGCAGGACGTTTGACCTCTCCTCGGCAGGGAGACCAAGCTTCCTAAGCCTAGTAGGAGCCAGGCGAGAAGACTGGGCCAGAAATCGAGTGTAAGGCTCGGCAGGACGTTCGACTTTACCACGGCAGGGAGACCAAGCTTCCTAAGCCTAGTACGAGTCAGGAGAAGGGACTTGTCCGGAGTCCGAGTGCAAGGCACGGCAGGACGTTTGACCTTACCTCGCCAGGGAGACCAAGCGTCCTAAGCCTAGTAGGAGCCAGGCGAGAAGACTGGGCCAGAAATTGAGTTTAAGGCTCGGCAGGACGTTCGACTTTACCACGGCAGGGAGACCAAGCTTCCTAAGCCTAGTAGGAGTCAGGCGACCGGACTTGGCCAGAATTCGAGTGTAAGTCCTGGCAGGACGTTCGACCTATCCTCGGCAGGGAGACCAAGCTTCCTAAGCCTAGTAGGAAAGTCAGGCGAGGGGATTTTGACGGAATTCGAGTGTAAGGCTCGGCAGGACATTCTACCATACCTCGGCAGGGAGACCAAACTTCCTAAGCCTTCTAGGAGTCAGGCGAGTGGACTTGGCCCGAGTTCGAGTGGAAGGCTCGGCAGGACGTTCGACCTTACCTCGACAGGGAGACCAAGCTTCCTAAGCCTAGTAAAAGTCAGGTGCAGGGACTTGGAAAAAGTTCGAGTTTAAGGCTCAGCAGGACGGTCGAACTTACCTCGGCAGGGAGACCAAGCTTCCTAAGCCTTTTAGGAGTCAAGCAAAGGGAATTGGCCAGAGTTCGAGCGTACGGCTCGGCAGGACGTTCGACCTCTCCTCGGCAGGGAGACCAAGCTTCCTAAGCCTAGTAGGAGCCAGGCGAGAAGACTGGGCCAGAAATCGAGTGTAAGGCTCGGCAGGACGTTCGACTTTACCACGGCAGGGAGACCAAGCTTCCTAAGCCTAGTAGGAGTCAGGAGAAGGGACTTGTCCGGAGTCCGAGTGCAAGGCACGGCAGGACGTTTGACCTTACCTCGCCAGGGAGACCAAGCGTCCTAAGCCTAGTAGGAGCCAGGCGAGAAGACTGGGCCAGAAATCGAGTTTAAGGCTCGGCAGGACGTTCGACGTTACCTCGGCAGGGAGACAAAGCTTCCTAAGCCTAGTAGGAGTCAGGTGACAGGACTTGGCCAGAATTCGAGTGTAAGGCCTGGCAGGACGTTCGACCTATCCTCGGCAGGGAGACCAAACTTCCTAAGCCTACTAGGAGTCAGGCGAGTGGACTTGGCCCGAGTTCAAGTGGAAAACTCGGCAGGACGTTCGACCCTACCTCGGCAGGGAGACCAAGCTTCCGAAGCCTAGTAAAAGTCATGTGCAGGGACTTGGAAAAAGTTCGAGTTTAAGGCTCAGCAGGACGGTCGAACTTACCTCGGCAGGGAGACCAAGCTTCCTAAGCCTAGTAGGAGCCAGGCGAGAAGACTGGGCCAGAAATCGAGTGTAAGGCTCGGCAGGACGTTCGACTTTACCACGGCAGGGAGACCAAGCTTCCTAAGCCTAGTAGGAGCCAGGCGAGAAGACGGGGCCAGAAATCGAGTGTAAGGCTCGGCAGGACGTTCGACTGTACCACGGCAGGGAGACCAAGCTTCCTAAGCCTAGTAGGAGTCAGGCGACCGGACTTGGCCAGAATTCGAGTGTAAGTCCTGGCAGGACGTTCGACCTATCCTCGGCAGGGAGACCAAGCTTCCTAAGCCTAGTAGGAAAGTTAGGCGAGGGGATTTGGACGGAATTCGAGTGTAAGGCTCGGCAGGACATTCTACCATACCTCGGCAGGGAGACCAAACTTCCTAAGCCTTCTAGGAGTCAGGCGAGTGGACTTGGCCCGAGTTCGAGTGGAAGGCTCGGCAGGACGTTCGACCTTACCTCGACAGGGAGACCAAGCTTCCTAAGCCTAGTAAAAGTCAGGTGCAGGGACTTGGAAAAAGTTCGAGTTTAAGGCTCAGCAGGACGGTCGAACTTACCTCGGCAGGGAGACCAAGCTTCCTAAGCCTTTTAGGAGTCAAGCAAAGGGAATTGGCCAGAGTTCGAGCGTAAGGCTCGGCAGGACGTTCGACCCTACCTCGGCAGGGAGACCAAGCTTCCTAAGCCTAGTAGTAGTTAGGCGAGGGGACTTGGCCAGAGTTTGAGCAAACGGCAAGGCAGGACGTTCGACCTCTCCTCGGCAGGGAGACCAAGCTTCCTAAGCCTAGTAGGAGCCAGGCGAGAAGACTGGGCCAGAAATCGAGTGTAAGGCTCGGCAGGACGTTCGACTTTACCACGGCAGGGAGACCAAGCTTCCTAAGCCTAGTAGGAGTCAGGAGAAGGGACTTGTCCGGAGTCCGAGTGCAAGGCACGGCAGGACGTTTGACCTTACCTCGCCAGGGAGACCAAGCGTCCTAAGCCTAGTAGGAGCCAGGCGAGAAGACTGGGCCAGAAATCGAGTTTAAGGCTCGGCAGGACGTTCGACGTTACCTCGGCAGGGAGACAAAGCTTCCTAAGCCTAGTAGGAGTCAGGTGACAGGACTTGGCCAGAATTCGAGTGTAAGGCCTGGCAGGACGTTCGACCTATCCTCGGCAGGGAGACCAAACTTCCTAAGCCTACTAGGAGTCAGGCGAGTGGACTTGGCCCGAGTTCAAGTGGAAAACTCGGCAGGACGTTCGACCTTACCTCGACATGGAGACCAAGCTTCCTAAGCCTAGTAAAAGTCAGGTGCAGGGACTTGTAAAAAGTTCGAGTTTAAGGCTCAGCAGGACGGTCGAACTTACCTCGGCAGGGAGACCAAGCTTCCTAAGCCTAGTAGGAGCCAGGCGAGAAGACTGGGCCAGAAATCGAGTGTAAGGCTCGGCAGGACGTTCGACTTTACCACGGCAAGTAGACCAAGCTTCCTAAGCTTAGTAGGAGTTAGTCGAGGGGCCTGGGCCAGAATTTGAGTGTAATGCTCGGCAGGACGTTCGACCCTACCTCGGCAGGGAGACCAAGCTTCCTAACCCTAGTCGGAGCCAGGCGAGAAGACCGGGCCAGAAATCGAGTGTAAGGCTCGGCAGGACGTTGGACCTAACTTCGGAAGGGAGACCAAGCTTCCTAAGCCTAGTAGTAGTCAGGCGAAGGGACTTGGACAGAATTCGAGCGTAAGGCCTGGCAGGACATTAGACCTTTCCTCGGCAGGGAGACAAAGCTTCCTAAGCCTCATAGAAGTCAGTCGAGGGGACTTGGCCGGAGTTCGGGCGTAAGGCTCGGCAGGACATTCGACCCTACCTCGGCAGAGAGACCAAGCTTCCTAAGCCTAGTAGGAGACAGTCGAGAGGACTTGGCCGGAGTTTGAGTGTAAGGCTCGGCAGGACATTCTACCATACCTCGGCAGGGAGACATTGTTTCCTAAGCCTCGTTGGAGTCAGGCGAAGGGACTTGGCCCGAGTTCGAGTGGAAGGCTCAACAGGACGTTCGACCTTACCTCGACAGGGAGACCAAGCTTCCTAAGCCTAGTAAAAGTCAGGTGCAGTGACTTGGAAAAAGTTCGAGTTTAAGGCTCGGCAGGACGTTCGACTTTACCACGGCAGGTAGACCAAGCTTCCTAAGCTTAGTAGGAGTTAGTCGAGGGGCCTGGGCCAGAATTCGAGTCTAAGGCTCGGCAGGACGTTTGACCCTACCTCGGCTGGGAGACCAAACTTCCTAAGCATTATAGGACTCAGGCGAAGGGACTTGGCCAGAGTTCGAGTGTAAGGCCTGGCAGGACGTTCAACCTTACCTCGGAAGGGAGACCAAGCTTCATAAGCCTAGTAGTAGTCAGGCGAAGGGACTTGGCCAGAATTCGAGCGTAAGGCCTGGCAGGACGTTCGACCTTACCTCGGCAGGGAGACAAAGCTTCCTAAGCCTTTTAGGTATCAAGCGAGGGGACTTGGCCAGAGTTCGATCGTAAGGCTCGGCAGGGCGTTCGATCCTACCTCGGCAGGGAGACCAAGCTTCCGAAGCCTAGTAGGAGTCAGTCGAGAGGATTTAGCCGAAGTTCGAGTGTAAGGCTCGGCAGGACATTCGACCTTGCCTCAGAAGGGAGACAAAGCTTCCTAAGCCTAGTAGGAGCCAGGCGAGAAGACGGGGCCCGAGTTCGAGTGGAAGGCTCGGCAGGACGTTCGACCTTACCTCGACAGGGAGACCAAGCTTCCTAAGCCTAGTAAAAGTCAGGTGCAGGGACTTGGAAAAAGTTCGAGTTTAAGGCTCAGCAGGACGGTCGAACTTACCTCGGCAGGGAGACCAAGCTTCCTAAGCCTTTTAGGAGTCAAGCAAAGGGAATTGGCCAGAGTTCGAGCGTAAGGCTCGGCAGGACGTTCGACCCTACCTCGGCAGGGAGACCAAGCTTCCTAAGCCTAGTAGTAGTCAGGCGAGGGGACTTGGCCAGAGTTTGAGCAAACGGCTCGGCAGGACGTTCGACCTCTCCTCGGCAGGGAGACCAAGCTTCCTAAGCCTAGTAGGAGCTAGGCGAGAAGACTGGGCCAGAAATCGAGTTTAAGGCTCGGCAGGACGTTTGACGTTACCTCGGCAGGGAGACAAAGCTTCCTAAGCCTAGTAGGACTCAGGTGACAGGACTTGGCCAGAATTCGAGTGTAAGGCCTGGCAGGACGTTCGACCTTACCTCGGCATGGAGACGAAGCTTCCTAAGCCTAGTAGGAGTCCGGCGAAGGGACTTGGCCGGAGTCCGAGTGCAAGGCACGGCAGGACGTTCGACCTTACCTCGACAGGGAGACAAAGCTTCCTAAGCCTAGTAGTAGTCAGGCGAAAAGACTTGGCCAGAATTCGAGCGTAAGGCCTGGCAGGACGTTCTACCTTACCTCGGCAGGGAGACAAAGCTTCCTAAGCCTTTTAGGTATCAAGCGAGGGGACTTGGCCAGAGTTCGATCGTAAGGCTCGGCAGGGCGTTCGACCCTACCTCGGCGGAGAGACCAAGCTTCCAAAGCCTAGTAAGAGTCAGTCGAGAGGATTTAGCCGAAGTTCGAGTGTAAGGCTCGGCAGGACATTCGACCTTACCTCAGAAGGGAGACAAAGCTTCCTAAGCCTAGTAGGAGCCAGGCGAGAAGACGGGGCCAGAAATCGAGTGTAAGGCTCAGCAGGACGTTCGACTACCACGGCAGGGAGACCAAGCTTCCTAAGCCTAGTAGGAGTCAGGCGACCGGACTTGGCCAGAATTCGAGTGTAAGTCCTGGCAGGACGTTCGACCTATCCTCGGCAGGGAGACCAAGCTTCCTAAGCCTAGTAGGAAAGTTAGGCGAGGGGATTTGGACGGAATTCGAGTGTAAGGCTCGGCAGGACATTCTACCATACCTCGGCAGGGAGACCAAACTTCCTAAGCCTTCTAGGAGTCAGGCGAGTGGACTTGGCCCGAGTTCGAGTGGAAGGCTCGGCAGGACGTTCGACCTTACCTCGACAGGGAGACCAAGCTTCCTAAGCCTAGTAAAAGTCAGGTGCAGGGACTTGGAAAAAGTTCGAGTTTAAGGCTCAGCAGGACGGTCGAACTTACCTCGGCAGGGAGACCAAGCTTCCTAAGCCTAGTAGGAGCCAGGCGAGAAGACTGGGCCAGAAATCGAGTGGAAGGCTCAGCAGGACGTTCGACCCTACCTCGGCAGGGAGACCAAGCTTCCTAAGCCTAGTAGTAGTCAGGCGAGGGGACTTGGCCAGAGTTTGAGCAAACGGCTCGGCAGGACGTTTGACCTTACCTCGGCAGGGAGACCAAGCTTCCTAAGACTAGTAGGAGCCAGGCGAGAAGACTGGGCCAGAAATCGAGTTTAAGGCTCGGCAGGACGTTCGATGTTACCTCGGCAGGTAGACCAAGCTTCCTAAGCTTAGTAGGAGCCAGGCGAGAAGGCTGGGCCAGAAATCGAGTGTAAGGCTCGGCAGGACGTTCGACTTTACCACGGCAGGTAGACCAAGCTTCCTAAGCTTAGTAGGAGTTAGTCGAGGGGCCTGGGCCAGAATTCGAGTCTAAGGCTCGGCAGGACGTTTGACCCTACCTCGGCTGGGAGACCAAACTTCCTAAGCATTATAGGACTCAGGCGAAGGGACTTGGCCAGAGTTCGAGTGTAAGGCCTGGCAGGACGTTCAACCTTACCTCGGCAGGGAGACCAAGCTTCATAAGCCTAGTAGTAGTCAGGCGAAGGGACTTGGCCAGAATTCGAGCGTAAGGCCTGGCAGGACGTTCGACCTTACCTCGGCAGGGAGACCAAGCTTCCTAAGCCTTTTAGATATCAAGCGAGGGGACTTGGCCAGAATTCGAGTGTAAGGCTCGGCAGGACGTTCGACCCTACCTCGGCAGGGAGACCAAGCTTCCGAAGCCTAGTAGGAGTCAGTCGAGAGGACTTAGCCGGAGTTCGAGTGTAAGGCTCGGCAGGACGTTCGACCTATCCTCGGCAGGGAGACCAAGCTTCCTAAGCATAGTAGGAGTCAGGCGACAGGACTTGGCCAGAAATCGAGTGTAAGGCTCGGCAGGACGTTCGACTTTACCACGGAAAGTAGACCAATCTTCATAAGCTTAGCAGGCCTTAGTCGAGGGGCCTGGGCCAGAATTCGAGTGTAAGGCTCGGCAGGACATTTCACCTTTCCTCGGCAGGGAGACCAAGCTTCCTAAGCCTAGTAGGAGTCAGGCGAAGGGGCTTGGCCGGAGTCCGAGTGCAAGGCTCGGCAGGACGTTCGACCTAACCTCGGAAGGGAGACCAAGCTTCCTAAGCCTAGTAGTAGTCAGGCGAGTGGACTTGGCCAGACTTCGAGTGTAAGGCCTGGAAGGACGTTCAACCTTACCTCGGCAGGGAGACGAAGCTTCCTAAGCCTAGTAGGATTTAGACGAAGGGACTTGGCCGGAGTCCGAGTGCAAGGCACGGCAGGACGTTCGACCTAACCTCGGCAGGGAGACAAAGCTTCCTAAGCCTAGTAGTAGTCAGGCGAGGGGACTTGGCTAGAGTTTGAGCAAAAGGCTCGGCAGGACGTTCGACCTTACCTCGGCAGGGAGACAAACCTTCCTAAGCCTAGTAGGAGTCAGGCGAAGGGGCTTGGCCGGAGTCCGAGTGCAAGGCTCGGCAGGACGTTCGACCCAACCTCGGAAGGGAGACCAAGCTTCCTAAGCTTTTTAGGTATCAAGCGAGGTGACTTGGCCGGAGTTCGAGTGTAAGGCTCGACAGGACATTCGACCTTACCTCGGCAGGGAGACAAAGCTTCCTAAGCCTAGTAGGAGCCAGGCGAGAAGACTGGGCCAGAAATCGAGTGTAAGGCTCAGCAGGACTTTCGACTTTACCACGGCAGGGAGACCAAGCTTCCTAAGCTTAGAAGGATTTAGTCGAGGGGACTGGGCCAGAATTCGAGTGTAAGGCTCGGCAGGACGTTCGACCCTACCTCGGCAGGGAGACAAAGCTTCCTAAGCCTAGTAGGAGTCAGGCGACAGGACTTGGCCAGAATTCGAGTGTAAGGCCTGGCAGGACTTTCGACCTATCCTCGGCAGGGAGACCAAGCTTCCTAAGCCTGGTAGGAAATTTAGGCGAGGGGCCTGGGACGGAGTTCGAGTGTAAGGCTCAGCAGGACGTTCTATCATACCTTGGCAGGGAGACCAAACTTCCTAAGCCTACTAGGAGTCAGGCGATTGGACTTGGCCCGAGTTCGAGTGGAAAACTCGGCAGGACGTTCGACCTTACCTCGGCAGGGAGACCAAGCTTCCTAAGCCTTTTAGGAGTCAAGAAAAGGGAATTGGCCAGAGTTCGAGCGTAAGGCTCGGCAGGACGTTCGACCCTACCTCGGCAGGGAGACCAAGCTTCCTAAGCCTAGTAGGAGCCAGGCAAGAAGACTGGGCCAGAAATCGAGTGTAAGGCTCGGCAGGACGTTCGACTTTACCACGGCAGGTAGACCAAGCTTCCTAAGCTTAGTAGGAGTTAGTCGAGGGGCCTGGGCCAGAATTCGAATGTAAGGCTCGACAGGACGTTCGACCCTACCTTGGCAGAGAGACCAAGCTTCCGAAGCCTAGTAGGAGTCAGTCGAGAGGACTTAGCCGGAGTTTGAGTGTAAGGCTCGGTAGGACGTTCAACCTTACCTCGGCAGGGAGACGAAGCTTCCTAAGCCTAGTAGGAGTCAGGCGAAAGGACTTGGCCGGAGTCCGAGTGCAAGGCACGGCAGGACGTTCGACCTTACCTCGCCAGGGAGACCAAGCGTCCTAAGCCTAGTAGGAAAGTCAGGCGAGGGGACTTGGACGGAGTTCGAGTGTAAGGCTCGGCAGGACATTCTACCATACCTCGGCAGGGAGACCAAACTTCCTAAGCCTACTAGGAGTCAGGCGAGTGGACTTGGCCCGAGTTCAAGTGGAAAACTCGGCAGGACGTTCGACCTTACCTCGACATGGAGACCAAGCTTCCTAAGCCTAGTAAAAGTCAGGTGCAGGGACTTGTAAAAAGTTCGAGTTTAAGGCTCAGCAGGACGGTCGAACTTACCTCAGCAGGGAGACCAAGCTTCCTAAGCCTAGTAGGAGCCAGGCGAGAAGACTGGGCCAGAAATCGAGTGTAAGGCTCGGCAGGACGTTCGACTTTACCACGGCAAGTAGACCAAGCTTCCTAAGCTTAGTAGGAGTTAGTCGAGGGGCCTGGGCCAGAATTTGAGTGTAATGCTCGGCAGGACGTTCGACACTACCTCGGCCGGGAGACCAAGCTTCCTAAGCCTAGTAGGAGTCTGGCGACAGGACTTGGCCAGAATTCGAGTGTAAGGCCTGGCAGGGCGTTCGACCTTACCTCGGCAGGGAAACAAAGCTTCCTAAGCCTCGTAGAAGTCAGGCGAGGGGATTTGGCCAGAGTTCGAGCGTAAGGCTCGACAGGACGTTCGCCCCTACCTCGGCAGAGAGACCAAGCTTCCAAAGCCTAGTAGGAGTCAGTCGAGAGGACTTAGCCGGAGTTCGAGTGTAAGGCTCGGTAGGACGTTCGACCCTACCTCGACAGGGAGACCAAGCTTCCTAAGCATTATAGGACTCAGGCGAAGGGACTTGGCCAGAGTTCGAGTGCAAGGCCTGGCAGGATGTTCAACCTTACCTCGGCAGGGAGACGAAGCTTCCTAAGCCTAGTAGGAGTCAGGCGAAGGGACTTGGCCGGAGTCCGAGTGCAAGGCACGGCAGGACGTTCGACCTTACCTCGACAGGGAGACAAAGCTTCCTAAGCCTAGTAGTAGTCAGGCGAAGGGACTTGGCCAGAATTCGAGCGTAAGGCCTGGCAGGACGTTCGACCTTACCTCGGCAGGGAGACAAAGCTTCCTAAGCCTTTTAGGTATCAAGCGAGGGGACTTGGCCAGTGTTCGAGCATAAAGCTCGGAAGAACGATCGACTTTACCAGGGCAGGGAGACCAAGCTTCCTAAGCTTAGAAAGAGTTAGTCGAGGGGACTGGGCCAGAATTCGAGTGTAAGGCTCGGCAGGACGTTCGACCCTACCTCGGCAGGGAGACCAAGCTTCCTAAGCCTAGTAGTAGTCAGGCGACAGGACTTGGCCAGAATTCGAGTGTAAGCCCTGGCGGGACGTTCGACCTTTCCTCGGCAGGGAGACCAAGCTTCCTAAGCCTAGTAGGAAAGTTAGGCGAGGGGACTTGGACGGAGTTCGAGTGTAAGGCTCGGCAGGACATTCTACCATACCTCACCAGGGAGACCAAACTTCTCAAGCCTACTAAAAGTCAGGCGAGTGGACTTGGCCCGAGTTCGAGTAGAAGGCTCGGCAGGACGTTCGACCTTACCTCGACAAGGAGACCAAGCTTCCTAAGCCTAGTAAAAGTCAGGCGCAGGGACTTGGAAAAAATTTGAGTTTAAGGCTCAGCGGGACGTTCGAACTTTCCTCGGCAGGGAGACCAAGCTTCCTAAGCCTTTTAGGAGTCAAGAAAAGGGAATTGGCCAGAGTTCGAGTGTAAGGCTCGGCAGGACGTTCGACCCTACCTCGGCAGGGAGACCAAGCTTCCTATGCCTAGTAGGAGCCAGGCGATAAGACTGGGCCAGAAATCGAGTGTAAGGCTCGGCAGGACGTTCGACTTTACCACGGCAGGTAGACCAAGCTTCCTAAGCTTAGTAGGAGTTAGTCGAGGGGCCTGGGCCAGAATTCGAGTGTAAGGCTCAGCAGGACGTTCAACCCTACCTCGGCAGGGAGACCAATCTTCCTAAGCCTAGTCGGAGCCAGGCGAGAAGACCGGGCCAGAAATTGAGTGTAAGGCTCGGCAGGACGTTCGACCCTACCTCGGCAGAGAGACCAAGCTTCCTAAGCCTAGTAGGAGACAGTCGAGAGGACTTGGCCGGAGTTTGAGTGTAAGGCTCGGCAGGACATTCTACCATACCTCGGCAGGGAGACATAGTTTCCTAAGCCTCGTTGGAGTCAGACGAATGGACTTGGCCCGAGTTCGAGTGGAAGGCTCGGCAGGACGTTCGACCTTACCTCGAGAGGGAGACCAAGCTTCCTAAGCCTAGTAAAAGTCAGGTGCAGTGACTTGGAAAAAGTTAGAGTTTAAGGCTCGGCAGGACGTTCGACTTTACCACGGCAGGTAGACCAAGCTTCCTAAGCTTAGTAGGAGCCAGGCGAGAAGGCTGGGCCAGAAATCGAGTGTAAGGCTCGGCAGGACGTTCGACTTTACCACGGCAGGTAGACCAAGCTTCCTAAGCTTAGTAGGAGTTAGTCGAGGGGCCTGGGCCAGAATTCGAGTCTAAGGCTCGGCAGGACGTTTGACCCTACCTCGGCTGGGAGACCAAACTTCCTAAGCATTATAGGACTCAGGCGAAGGGACTTGGCCAGAGTTCGAGTGTAAGGCCTGGCGGGACGTTCAACCTTACCTCGGAAGGGAGACCAAGCTTCGTAAGCCTAGTAGTAGTCAGGCGAAGGGACTTGGCCAGAATTCGAGGGTAAGGCCTGGCAGGACGATCGACCTTACCTCAGCAGGGAGACCAAGCTTCCTAAGCCTTTTAGATATCAAGCGAGGGGACTTGGCCAGAATTCGAGTGTAAGGCTCGGCAGGACGTTCGACCTATCCTCGGCAGGGAGACCAAGCTTCCTAAGCCTAGTAGGAGTCAGTCGAGAGGACTTAGCCGGAGTTCGAGTGTAAGGCTCGGCAGGACGTTCGACTTTACCACGGCAAGTAGACCAATCTTCATAAGCTTAGCAGGCCTTAGTCGAGGGGCCTGGGCCAGAATTCGAGTGTAAGGCTCGGCAGGACATTCCACCTTACCTCGGCAGGGAGACCAAGCTTCCTAAGCCTAGTAGGAGTCAGGCGAAGGGGCTTGGCCGGAGTCCGAGTGCAAGGCTCGGCAGGACGTTCGACCCAACCTCGGAAGGGAGACCAAGCTTCCTAAGCCTAGTAGTAGTCAGGCGAGTGGACTTGGCCAGAGTTCGAGTGTAAGGCCTGTTAGGACGTTCAACCTTACCTCGGCAGGGAGACGAAGCTTCCTAAGCCTAGTAGTAGTCAGGCGAGGGGACTTGGCTAGAGTTTGAGCAAAAGGCTCGGCAGGACGTTCGACCTTACCTCGGCAGGGAGACCAAGCTTCCTAAGCTTTTTAGGTATCAAGCGAGGGGACTTGGCCGGAGTTCGAGTGTAAGGCTCGACAGGACATTCGACCTTACCTCGGCAGGGAGACAAAGCTTCCTAAGCCTAGTAGGAGCCAGGCGAGAAGACTGGGCCAGAAATCGAGTGTAAAGCTCAGCAGGACGTTCGACTTTACCACGGCAGGGAGACCAAGCTTCCTAAGCTTAGAAGGATTTAGTCGAGGGGACTGGGCCAGAATTCGAGTGTAAGGCTCGGCAGGACGTTCGACCCTCCCTCGGCAGGGAGACAAAGCTTCCGAAGCCTAGTAGGAGTCAGTCGAGAGGACTTAGCCGGAGTTTGAGTGTAAGGCTCGGTAGGACGTTCAACCTTACCTCGGCAGGGAGACGAAGCTTCCTAAGCCTAGTAGGAGTCAGGCGAAGGGACTTGGCCGGAGTCCGAGTGCAAGGCACGGCAGGACGTTCGACCTTACCTCGCCAGGGAGACCAAGCGTCCTAAGCCTAGTAGGAAAGTCAGGCGAGGGGACTTGGACGGAGTTCGAGTGTAAGGCTCGGCAGGACATTCTACCATACCTCGGCAGGGAGACCAAACTTCCTAAGCCTACTAGGAGTCAGGCGAGTGGACTTGGCCCGAGTTCAAGTGGAAAACCCGGCAGGACGTTCGACCTTACCTCGACATGGAGACCAAGCTTCCTAAGCCTAGTAAAAGTCAGGTGCAGGGACTTGTAAAAAGTTCGAGTTTAAGGCTCAGCAGGACGGTCGAACTTACCTCAGCAGGGAGACCAAGCTTCCTAAGCCTAGAAGGAGCCAGGCGAGAAGACTGGGCCAGAAATCGAGTGTAAGGCTCGGCAGGACGTTCGACTTTACCACGGCAAGTAGACCAAGCTTCCTAAGCTTAGTAGGAGTTAGTCGAGGGGCCTGGGCCAGAATTTGAGTGTAATGCTCGGCAGGACGTTCGACCCTACCTCGGCCGGGAGACCAAGCTTCCTAAGCCTAGTAGGAGTCAGGCGACAGGACTTGGCCAGAATTCGAGTGTAAGGCCTGGCAGGGCGTTCGACCTATCCTCGGCAGGGAGACCAAGCTTCCTAAGCCTGGTAGGAAAGTTAGGCGAGGGGACTGGGACGGAGTTCGAGTGTAAGGCTCGGCAGGACGTTCTATCATACCTTGGCAGGGAGACCAAACTTCCTAAGCCTACTAGGAGTCAGGCGATTGGACTTGGCCCGAGTTCGAGTGGAAAACTCGGCAGGACGTTCGACCTTACCTCGGCAGGGAGACCAAGCTTCCTAAGCCTTTTAGGAGTCAAGAAAAGGGAATTGGCCAGAGTTCGAGCGTAAGGCTCGGCAGGACGTTCGACCCTACCTCGGCAGGGAGACCAAGCTTCCTAAGCATTATAGGACTCAGGCGAAGGGACTTGGCCAGAGTTCGAGTGTAAGGCCTGGCGGGACGTTCAACCTTACCTCGGAGGGAGACCAAGCTTCGTAAGCCTAGTAGTAGTCAGGCGAAGGGACTTGGCCAGAATTCGAGGGTAAGGCCTGGCAGGACGTTCGACCTTACCTCAGCAGGGAGACCAAGCTTCCTAAGCCTTTTAGATATCAAGCGAGGGGACTTGGCCAGAATTCGAGTGTAAGGCTCGGCAGGACGTTCGACCTATCCTCGGCAGGGAGACCAAGCTTCCTAAGCCTAGTAGGAGTCAGTCGAGAGGACTTAGCCGGAGTTCGAGTGTAAGGCTCGGCAGGACGTTCGACTTTACCAGGGCAGGGAGACCAAGCTTCCTAAGCTTAGAAGGATTTAGTCGAGGGGCCTGGGCCAGAATTCGAGTGTAAGGCCTGGCAGGGCGTTCGACCTTACCTCGGCAGGGAAACAAAGCTTCCTAAGCCTCGTAGAAGTCAGGCGAGGGGATTTGGCCAGAGTTCGAGCGTAAGGCTCGACAGGACGTTCGCCCCTACCTCGGCAGAGAGACCAAGCTTCCAAAGCCTAGTAGGAGTCAGTCGAGAGGACTTAGCCGGAGTTCGAGTGTAAGGCTCGGTAGGACGTTCGACCCTACCTCGGCAGGGAGACCAAGCTTCCTAAGCATTATAGGACTCAGGCGAAGGGACTTGGCCAGAGTTCGAGTGCAAGGCCTGGCAGGACGTTCAACCTTACCTCGGCAGGGAGACAAAGCTTCCTAAGCCTAGTAGGAGTCAGGCGAAGGGACTTGGCCGGAGTCCGAGTGCAAGGCACGGCAGGACGTTCGACCTTACCTCGACAGGGAGACAAAGCTTCCTAAGCCTAGTAGTAGTCAGGCGAAGGGACTTGGCCAGAATTCGAGCGTAAGGCCTGGCAGGACGTTCTACCTTACCTCGGCAGGGAGACAAAGCTTCCTAAGCCTTTTAGGTATCAAGCGAGGGGACTTGGCCAGAGTTCGAGCATAAAGCTCGGAAGAACGTTCGACTTTACCAGGGCAGGGAGACCAAGCTTCCTAAGCTTAGAAGGAGTTAGTCGAGGGGACTGGGCCAGAATTCGAGTGTAAGGCTCGGCAGGACGTTCGACCCTACCTCGGCAGGGAGACCAAGCTTCCTATGCCTAGTCGGAGCCAGGCGAGAAGACTGGGCCAGAAATCGAGTGTAAGGCTCGGCAGGACATTCGACTTTACCACGGAAGGTAGACCAAGCTTCCTAAGCTTAGTAGGAGTTAGTCGAGGGGCCTGGGCCAGAATTCGAGTGTAAGGCTCAGCAGGACGTTCAACCCTACCTCGGCAGGGAGACCAAGCTTCCAAAGCCTAGTCGGAGCCAGGCGAGAAGACCGGGCCAGAAATTGAGTGTAAGGCTCGGCAGGACGTTGGACCTAACCTCGGAAGGGAGACCAAGCTTCCTAAGCCTAGTAGTAGTCAGGCGAAGGGACTTGGACAGAATTCGAGCGTAAGGCCTGGCAGGACATTAGACCTTTCCTCGGCAGGGAGACAAAGCTTCCTAAGCCTCATAGAAGTCAGTCGAGGGGACTTGGCCGGAGTTCGAGCGTAAGGCTCGGCAGGACATTCGACCCTACCTCGGCAGAGAGACCAAGCTTCCTAAGCCTAGTAGGAGTTAGTCGAGGGGCCTGGGCCAGAATTCGAGTCTAAGGCTCGGCAGGACGTTTGACCCTACCTCGGCTGAGAGACCAAACTTCCTAAGCATTATAGGACTCAGGCGAAGTGACTTGGCCAGAGTTCGAGTGTAAGGCCTGGCGGGACGTTCAACCTTACCTCGGAAGGGAGACCAAGCTTCCTAAGCCTAGTAGGAGTCAGGCGAAGGGACTTGGCCGGAGTCCGAGTGCAAGGCACGGCAGGACGTTCGACCTTACCTCGCCAGGGAGACCAAGCGTCCTAAGCCTAGTAGGAAAGTCAGGCGAGGGGACTTGGACGGAGTTCGAGTGTAAGGCTCGGCAGGACATTCTACCATACCTCGGCAGGGAGACCAAACTTCCTAAGCCTACTAGGAGTCAGGCGAGTGGACTTGGCCCGAGTTCAAGTGGAAAACCCGGCAGGACGTTCGACCTTACCTCGACATGGAAACCAAGCTTCCTAAGCCTAGTAAAAGTCAGGTGCAGGGACTTGTAAAAAGTTCGAGTTTAAGGCTCAGCAGGACGGTCGAACTTACCTCAGCAGGGAGACCAAGCTTCCTAAGCCTAGAAGGAGCCAGGCGAGAAGACTGGGCCAGAAATCGAGTGTAAGGCTCGGCAGGACGTTCGACTTTACCACGGCAAGTAGACCAAGCTTCCTAAGCTTAGTAGGAGTTAGTCGAGGGGCCTGGGCCAGAATTTGAGTGTAATGCTCGGCAGGACGTTCGACCCTACCTCGGCCGGGAGACCAAGCTTCCTAAGCCTAGTAGGAGTCAGGCGACAGGACTTGGCCAGAATTCGAGTGTAAGGCCTGGCAGGGCGTTCGACCTATCCTCGGCAGGGAGACCAAGCTTCCTAAGCCTGGTAGGAAAGTTAGGCGAGGGGACTGGGACGGAGTTCGAGTGTAAGGCTCGGCAGGACGTTCTATCATACCTTGGCAGGGAGACCAAACTTCCTAAGCCTACTAGGAGTCAGGCGATTGGACTTGGCCCGAGTTCGAGTGGAAAACTCGGCAGGACGTTCGACCTTACCTCGGCAGGGAGACCAAGCTTCCTAAGCCTTTTAGGAGTCAAGAAAAGGGAATTGGCCAGAGTTCGAGCGTAAGGCTCGGCAGGACGTTCGACCCTACCTCGGCAGGGAGACCAAGCTTCCTAAGCATTATAGGACTCAGGCGAAGGGACTTGGCCAGAGTTCGAGTGTAAGGCCTGGCGGGACGTTCAACCTTACCTCGGAAGGGAGACCAAGCTTCGTAAGCCTAGTAGTAGTCAGGCGAAGGGACTTGGCCAGAATTCGAGGGTAAGGCCTGGCAGGACGTTCGACCTTACCTCAGCAGGGAGACCAAGCTTCCTAAGCCTTTTAGATATCAAGCGAGGGGACTTGGCCAGAATTCGAGTGTAAGGCTCGGCAGGACGTTCGACCTATCCTCGGCAGGGAGACCAAGCTTCCTAAGCCTAGTAGGAGTCAGTCGAGAGGACTTAGCCGGAGTTCGAGTGTAAGGCTCGGCAGGACGTTCGACTTTACCAGGGCAGGGAGACCAAGCTTCCTAAGCTTAGAAGGATTTAGTCGAGGGGCCTGGGCCAGAATTCGAGTGTAAGGCCTGGCAGGGCGTTCGACCTTACCTCGGCAGGGAAACAAAGCTTCCTAAGCCTCGTAGAAGTCAGGCGAGGGGATTTGGCCAGAGTTCGAGCGTAAGGCTCGACAGGACGTTCGCCCCTACCTCGGCAGAGAGACCAAGCTTCCAAAGCCTAGTAGGAGTCAGTCGAGAGGACTTAGCCGGAGTTCGAGTGTAAGGCTCGGTAGGACGTTCGACCCTACCTCGGCAGGGAGACCAAGCTTCCTAAGCATTATAGGACTCAGGCGAAGGGACTTGGCCAGAGTTCGAGTGCAAGGCCTGGCAGGACGTTCAACCTTACCTCGGCAGGGAGACAAAGCTTCCTAAGCCTAGTAGGAGTCAGGCGAAGGGACTTGGCCGGAGTCCGAGTGCAAGGCACGGCAGGACGTTCGACCTTACCTCGACAGGGAGACAAAGCTTCCTAAGCCTAGTAGTAGTCAGGCGAAGGGACTTGGCCAGAATTCGAGCGTAAGGCCTGGCAGGACGTTCTACCTTACCTCGGCAGGGAGACAAAGCTTCCTAAGCCTTTTAGGTATCAAGCGAGGGGACTTGGCCAGAGTTCGAGCATAAAGCTCGGAAGAACGTTCGACTTTAATAGGGCAGGGAGACCAAGCTTCCTAAGCTTAGAAGGAGTTAGTCGAGGGGACTGGGCCAGAATTCGAGTGTAAGGCTCGGCAGGACGTTCGACCCTACCTCGGCAGGGAGACCAAGCTTCCTATGCCTAGTCGGAGCCAGGCGAGAAGACTGGGCCAGAAATCGAGTGTAAGGCTCGGCAGGACATTCGACTTTACCACGGAAGGTAGACCAAGCTTCCTAAGCTTAGTAGGAGTTAGTCGAGGGGCCTGGGCCAGAATTCGAGTGTAAGGCTCAGCAGGACGTTCAACCCTACCTCGGCAGGGAGACCAAGCTTCCAAAGCCTAGTCGGAGCCAGGCGAGAAGACCGGGCCAGAAATTGAGTGTAAGGCTCGGCAGGACGTTGGACCTAACCTCGGAAGGGAGACCAAGCTTCCTAAGCCTAGTAGTAGTCAGGCGAAGGGACTTGGACAGAATTCGAGCGTAAGGCCTGGCAGGACATTAGACCTTTCCTCGGCAGGGAGACAAAGCTTCCTAAGCCTCATAGAAGTCAGTCGAGGGGACTTGGCCGGAGTTCGAGCGTAAGGCTCGGCAGGACATTCGACCCTACCTCGGCAGAGAGACCAAGCTTCCTAAGCCTAGTAGGAGTTAGTCGAGGGGCCTGGGCCAGAATTCGAGTCTAAGGCTCGGCAGGACGTTTGACCCTACCTCGGCTGAGAGACCAAACTTCCTAAGCATTATAGGACTCAGGCGAAGTGACTTGGCCAGAGTTCGAGTGTAAGGCCTGGCGGGACGTTCAACCTTACCTCGGAAGGGAGACCAAGCTTCGTAAGCCTAGTAGTAGTCAGGCGAAGGGACTTGGCCAGAATTCGAGCGTAAGGCCTGGCAGGACGTTCGACCTTACCTCGGCAGGGAGACCAAGCTTCCTAAGCCTTTTAGATATCAAGCGAGGGGACTTGGCCAGAATTCGAGTGTAAGGCTCGGCAGGACATTCGACCTATCCTCGGCAGGGAGACCAAGCTTCCTAAGCCTAGTAGGAGTCAGGCGACAGGACTTCGCCAGAAATCGAGTGTAAGGCTCGGCAGGACGTTCGACTTTACCACGGCAAGTAGACCAATCTTCATAAGCTTAGCAGGCCTTAGTCGAGGGGCCTGGGCCAGAATTCGAGTGTAAGGCTCGGCAGGACATTCCACCTTACCTCGGCAGGGAGACCAAGCTTCCTAAGCCTAGTCGGAGTCAGGCGAAGGGGCTTGGACGGAGTCCGAGTGCAAGGCTCGGCAGGACGTTCGACCCAACCTCGGAAGGGAGACCAAGCTTCCTAAGCCTAGTAGTAGTCAGGCGAAAGGACTTGGCCAGAGTTCGAGTGTAAGGCCTGGCAGGACGTTCAACCTTACCTCGGCAGGGAGACGAAGCTTCCTAAGCCTAGTAGGATTTAGGCGAAGGGACTTGGCCGGAGTCCGAGTGCAAGGCACGGCAGGACGTTCGACCTAACCTCGGCAGGGAGACAAAGCTTCCTAAGCCTAGTAGTAGTCAGGCGAGGGGACTTGGCCAGAGTTTGAGCAAAAGGCTCGGCAGGACGTTCGCCCCTACCTCGGCAGAGAGACCAAGCTTCTGAAGCCTAGTAGGAGTCAGTCGAGAGGACTTAACCGGAGTTCGAGTGTAAGGCTCAGCAGGACGTTCGACTTTACCAGGGCAGGTAGACAAAGCTTCCTAAGCCTAGTAGGAGCCAGGCGAGAAGACTGGGCCAGAAATCGACTGTAAGGCTCGGCAGGACGTTCGACTTTACCACGGCAGGGAGACCAAGCTTCCTAAGCCTAGTAGGAGTCAGGCGACAGGACTTGGCTAGAATTCGAGTGTAAGGCCTGGCAGGACGTTCGACCTATCCTCGGCAGGGAGACCAAGCTTCCTAAGCCTAGTAGGAAAGTTAGGCGAGTGGACTGGGACGGATTTCGAGTGTAAGGCTCGGCCGGACATTCTACCATACCTCGGCAGGGAGACCAAACTTCCTAAGCCTGCTAGGAGTCAGGCGAGTGGACTTGGCCCAAGTTCGAGTGGAAGGCTCGGCAGGACGTTCGACCTTACCTCGACAGGGAGACCAAGCTTCCTAAGCCTAGTAAAAGTCAGGCGCAGGGACTTGGAAAAAGTTTGAGTTTAAAGCTCAGCAGGACGTTCGAACTTACCTCGGCAGGGAGACCAAGCTTCCTAAGCCTTTTAGGAGTCAAGCAAAGGGAATTGGCCAGAGTTCGAGCGTAAGTCTCGGCAGGACGTTCGACCCTACCTCGGCAGGGAGACCAAGCTTCCTAAGCCTAGTCGGAGCCAGGCGAGAAGACTGGGCCAGAAATCGAGTGTAAGGCTCGGCAGGACGTTCGACTTTACCACGGCAGGTAGACCAAGCTTCCTAAGCCTAGTAGGAGACAGTCGAGAGGACTTGGCCGGAGTTTGAGTGTAAGGCTCGGCAGGACATTCTACCATACCTCGGCAGGGAGACATAGTTTCCTAAGCCTCGTTGGAGTCAGACGAGTGGACTTGGCCCGAGTTCGAGTGGAAGGCTCGGCAGGACGTTCGACCTTACCTCGACAGGGAGACCAAGCTTCCTAAGCCTAGTAAAAGTCAGGCGCAGTGACTTGGAAAAAGTTCGACTTTAAGGCTCGGCAGGACGTTCGACTTTACCACGGCAGGTAGACCAAGCTTCCTAAGCTTAGTAGGAGCCAGGCGAGAAGGCTGGGCCAGAAATCTAGTGTAAGGCTCGGCAGGACGTTCGACTTTACCACGGCAGGTAGACCAAACTTCCTAAGCTTAGTAGGAGTTAGTCGAGGGGCCTGGGCCAGAATTCGAGTCTAAGGCTCGGCAGGACGTTTGACCCTACCTCGGCTGGGAGACCAAACTTCCTAAGCATTATAGGACTCAGGCGAAGGGACTTGGCCAGAGTTCGAGTGTAAGGCCTGGCAGGACGTTCAACCTTACCTCGGAAGGGAGACCAAGCTTCATAAGCCTAGTAGTAGTCAGGCGAAGGGACTTGGCCAGAATTCGAGCGTAAGGCCTGGCAGGACGTTCGACCTTACCTCGGCAGGGAGACCAAGCTTCCTAAGCCTTTTAGATATCAAGCGAGGGGACTTGGCCAGAATTCGAGTGTAAGGCTCGGCAGGACGTTCGACCCTACCTCGGCAGGGCGACCAAGCTTCCGAAGCCTAGTAGGAGTCAGTCGAGAGGACTTAGCCGGAGTTCGAGTGTAAGGCTCGGCAGGACGTTCGACCTATCCTCGGCAGGGAGACCAAGCTTCCTAAGCCTAGTAGGAGTCAGGCGACAGGACTTGGCCAGAAATCGAGTGTAAGGCTCGGCAGGACGTTCGACTTTACCACGGCAAGTAGACCAATCTTCATAAGCTTAGCAGGCCTTAGTCGAGGGGCCTGGGCCAGAATTCGAGTGTAAGGCTCGGCAGGACATTCCACCTTACCTCGGAAGGGAGACCAAGCTAATTAAGCCTAGTAGGAGTCAGGCAAAGGGGCTTGGCCGGAGTCCGAGTGCAAGGCTCGGCAGAACGTTCGACCTTACCTCGGCAAGGAGACAAAGCTTCCAAAGCCTCGTAGAAGTCAGGCGAGAGGACTTGGCCAGAATTTGAGCAAAAGGCTCGGCAGGACGTTCGACCTTACCTCGACAGGGAGACCAAGCTTCCTAAGCCTAGTAAAAGTCAGGCGCAGGGACTTGGAAAAAATTTGAGTTTAAGGCTCAGCGGGACGTTCGAACTTTCCTCGGCAGGGAGACCAAGCTTCCTAAGCCTTTTAGGAGTCAAGCAAAGGGAATTGGCCAGAGTTCGAGTGTAAGGCTCGGCAGGACGTTCGACCCTACCTCGGCAGGGAGACCAAGCTTCCTATGCCTAGTCGGAGCCAGGCGAGAAGACTGGGCCAGAAATCGAGTGTAAGGCTCGGCAGGACATTCGACTTTACCACGGAAGGTAGACCAAGCTTCCTAAGCTTAGTAGGAGTTAGTCGAGGGGCCTGGGCCAGTATTCGAGTGTAAGGCTCAGCAGGACGTTCAACCCTACCTCGGCAGGGAGACCAAGCTTCCAAAGCCTAGTCGAAGCCAGGCGAGAAGACCGGGCCAGAAATTGAGTGTAAGGCTCGGCAGGACGTTGGACCTAACCTCGGAAGGGAGACCAAGCTTCCTAAGCCTAGTAGTAGTCAGGCGAAGGGACTTGGACAGAATTCGAGCGTAAGGCCTGGCAGGACATTAGACCTTTCCTCGGCAGGGAGACAAAGCTTCCTAAGCCTCATAGAAGTCAGTCGAGGGGACTTGGCCGGAGTTCGAGCGTAAGGCTCGGCAGGACATTCGACCCTACCTCGGCAGAGAGACCAAGCTTCCTAAGCCTAGTAGGAGTTAGTCGAGGGGCCTGGGCCAGAATTCGAGTCTAAGGCTCGGCAGGACGTTTGACCCTACCTCGGCTGAGAGACCAAACTTCCTAAGCATTATAGGACTCAGGCGAAGTGACTTGGCCAGAGTTCGAGTGTAAGGCCTGGCGGGACGTTCAACCTTACCTCGGAAGGGAGACCAAGCTTCGTAAGCCTAGTAGTAGTCAGGCGAAGGGACTTGGCCAGAATTCGAGCGTAAGGCCTGGCAGGACGTTCGACCTTACCTCGGCAGGGAGACCAAGCTTCCTAAGCCTTTTAGATATCAAGCGAGGGGACTTGGCCAGAATTCGAGTTTAAGGCTCGGCAGGACATTCGACCTATCCTCGGCAGGGAGACCAAGCTTCCTAAGCCTAGTAGGAGTCAGGCGACAGGACTTCGCCAGAAATCGAGTGTAAGGCTCGGCAGGACGTTCGACTTTACCACGGCAAGTAGACCAATCTTCATAAGCTTAGCAGGCCTTAGTCGAGGGGCCTGGGCCAGAATTCGAGTGTAAGGCTCGGCAGGACATTCCACCTTACCTCGGCAGGGAGACCAAGCTTCCTAAGCCTAGTCGGAGTCAGGCGAAGGGGCTTGGACGGAGTCCGAGTGCAAGGCTCGGCAGGACGTTCGACCCAACCTCGGAAGGGAGACCAAGCTTCCTAAGCCTAGTAGTAGTCAGGCGAAAGGACTTGGCCAGAGTTCGAGTGTAAGGCCTGGCAGGACGTTCAACCTTACCTCGGCAGGGAGACGAAGCTTCCTAAGCCTAGTAGGATTTAGGCGAAGGGACTTGGCCGGAGTCCGAGTGCAAGGCACGGCAGGACGTTCGACCTAACCTCGGCAGGGAGACAAAGCTTCCTAAGCCTAGTAGTAGTCAGGCGAGGGGACTTGGCCAGAGTTTGAGCAAAAGGCTCGGCAGGACGTTCGCCCCTACCTCGGCAGAGAGACCAAGCTTCTGAAGCCTAGTAGGAGTCAGTCGAGAGGACTTAACCGGAGTTCGAGTGTAAGGCTCAGCAGGACGTTCGACTTTACCAGGGCAGGTAGACAAAGCTTCCTAAGCCTAGTAGGAGCCAGGCGAGAAGACTGGGCCAGAAATCGACTGTAAGGCTCGGCAGGACGTTCGACTTTACCACGGCAGGGAGACCAAGCTTCCTAAGCTTAGAAGGATTTAGTCGAGGGGACTGGGCCAGAATTTGAGCGTAAGGCTCGGCAGGACGTTCCACCCTACCTCGGCAGGGAGACCAAGCTTCCTAAGCCTAGTAGGAGTCAGGCGACAGGACTTGGCTAGAATTCGAGTGTAAGGCCTGGCAGGACGTTCGACCTATCCTCGGCAGGGAGACCAAGCTTCCTAAGCCTAGTAGGAAAGTTAGGCGAGTGGACTGGGACGGAGTTCGAGTGTAAGGCTCGGCCGGACATTCTACCATACCTCGGCAGGGAGACCAAACTTCCTAAGCCTGCTAGGAGTCAGGCGAGTGGACTTGGCCCAAGTTCGAGTGGAAGGCTCGGCAGGACGTTCGACCTTACCTCGACAGGGAGACCAAGCTTCCTAAGCCTAGTAAAAGTCAGGCGCAAGGACTTGGAAAAAGTTTGAGTTTAAAGCTCAGCAGGACGTTCGAACTTACCTCGGCAGGGAGACCAAGCTTCCTAAGCCTTTTAGGAGTCAAGCAAAGGGAATTGGCCAGAGTTCGAGCGTAAGTCTCGGCAGGACGTTCGACCCTACCTCGGCAGGGAGACCAAGCTTCCTAAGCCTAGTCGGAGCCAGGCGAGAAGACTGGGCCAGAAATCGAGTGTAAGGCTCGGCAGGACGTTCGACTTTACCACGGCAGGTAGACCAAGCTTCCTAAGCCTAGTAGGAGACAGTCGAGAGGACTTGGCCGGAGTTTGAGTGTAAGGCTCGGCAGGACATTCTACCATACCTCGGCAGGGAGACATAGTTTCCTAAGCCTCGTTGGAGTCAGACGAGTGGACTTGGCCCGAGTTCGAGTGGAAGGCTCGGCAGGACGTTCGACCTTACCTCGACAGGGAGACCAAGCTTCCTAAGCCTAGTAAAAGTCAGGCGCAGTGACTTGGAAAAAGTTCGACTTTAAGGCTCGGCAGGACGTTCGACTTTACCACGGCAGGTAGACCAAGCTTCCTAAGCTTAGTAGGAGCCAGGCGAGAAGGCTGGGCCAGAAATCGAGTGTAAGGCTCGGCAGGACGTTCGACTTTACCACGGCAGGTAGACCAAACTTCCTAAGCTTAGTAGGAGTTAGTCGAGGGGCCTGGGCCTGAATTCGAGTCTAAGGCTCGGCAGGACGTTTGACCCTACCTCGGCTGGGAGACCAAACTTCCTAAGCATTATAGGACTCAGGCGAAGGGACTTGGCCAGAGTTCGAGTGTAAGGCCTGGCAGGACGTTCAACCTTACCTCGGAAGGGAGACCAAGCTTCATAAGCCTAGTAGTAGTCAGGCGAAGGGACTTGGCCAGAATTCGAGCGTAAGGCCTGGCAGGACGTTCGACCTTACCTCGGCAGGGAGACCAAGCTTCCTAAGCCTTTTAGATATCAAGCGAGGGGACTTGGCCAGAATTCGAGTGTAAGGCTCGGCAGGACGTTCGACCCTACCTCGGCAGGGCGACCAAGCTTCCGAAGCCTAGTAGGAGTCAGTCGAGAGGACTTAGCCGGAGTTCGAGTGTAAGGCTCGGCAGGACGTTCGACCTATCCTCGGCAGGGAGACCAAGCTTCCTAAGCCTAGTAGGAGTCAGGCGACAGGACTTGGCCAGAAATCGAGTGTAAGGCTCGGCAGGACGTTCGACTTTACCACGGCAAGTAGACCAATCTTCATAAGCTTAGCAGGCCTTAGTCGAGGGGCCTGGGCCAGAATTCGAGTGTAAGGCTCGGCAGGACATTCCACCTTACCTCGGCAGGGAGACCAAGCTAATTAAGCCTAGTAGGAGTCAGGCGAAGGGGCTTGGCCGGAGTCCGAGTGCAAGGCTCGGCAGAACGTTCGACCTTACCTCGGCAAGGAGACAAAGCTTCCAAAGCCTCGTAGAAGTCAGGCGAGAGGACTTGGCCAGAATTTGAGCAAAAGGCTCGGCAGGACGTTAGACCTTACCTCGGCAGGGAGACCAAGCTTCCTAAACCTTTTAGGTATTATGCGAGGGGACTTGGCCAGAGTTCGAGCGTAAGGCTCGGCAGGACGTTCGACCCTACCTCGGCAGAGTAACCAAGCTTCCTAATCCTAGTAGGAGCCAGGCGAGAAGACTGGGCCAGAAATCGAGTGTAAGGCTCAGCAGGACGTTCGACCCTACCTCGGCAGGGAGACAAAGCTTCCTAAGCCTTTTAGGAGTCAAGCAAAGGGAATTGGCCAGAGTTCGAGCGTAAGGCTCGGCAGGACGTTCGACCCTACCTCGGCAGGGAGACAAAGCTTCCTAAGCCTTTTAGGAGTCAAGCAAAGGGAATTGGCCAGAGTTCGAGCGTAAGGCTCGGCAGGACGTTCGACCCTACCTCGGCAGGGAGACCAAGCTTCCTAAGCCTAGTAGGAGCCAGGCGAGAAGACTGGGCCAGAAATCGAGTGTAAGGCTCGGCAGGACGTTCGACTTTACCACGGCAGGTAGACCAAGCTTCCTAAGCTTAGTAGGAGTTAGTCGAGGGGCCTGGGCCAGAATTCGAGTGTAAGGCTCGGCAGGACGTTCAACCCTACCTCGGCAGGGAGACAGAGCTTTCTAAGCCTCGTAGAAGTCAGGCGAGGAGACTTGGCCAGAGTTCGAGCGTAAGGCTCGGCAGGACGTTCGCCCCTACCTCGGCAGAGAGACCAAGCTTCTGAAGCCTAGTAGGAGTCAGTCGAGAGGACTTAGCCGGAGTTCGAGTGTAAGGCTCGGCAGGACGTTCGACTTTACCAAGGCAGGTAGACAAAGCTTCCTAAGCCTAGTAGGAGCCAGGCGAGAAGACTGGGCCAGAAATCCACTGTAAGGCTCGGCAGGACGTTCGACTTTACCACGGCAGGGAGACCAAGCTTCCTAAGCTTAGAAGGAGTTAGTCGAGGGGACTGGGCCAGAATTTGAGCGTAAGGCTCGGCAGGACGTTCCACCCTACCTCGGCAGGGAGACCAAGCTTCCTAAGCCTAGTAGGAGTCAGGCGACAGGACTTGGCTAGAATTCGAGTGTAAGGCCTGGCAGGACGTTCGACCTATCCTCGGCAGGGAGACCAAGCTTCCTAAGCCTAGTAGGAAAGTTAGGCGAGTGGACTGGGACGGAGTTCGAGTGGAAGGCTCGGCAGGACGTTCGACCTTACCTCGACAGGGAGACCAAGCTTCCTAAGCCTAGTAAAAGTCAGGCGCAGGGACTTGGAAAAAGTTTGAGTTCAAGGCTCAGCAGGACGTTCGACTTTACCACGGCAGGTAGACCAAGCTTCCTAAGCTTAGTAGGAGTTAGTCGAGGGGCCTGGGCCAGAATTCGAGTGTAAGGCTCGGCAGGACGTTCAACCCTACCTCGGCAGGGAGACAGAGCTTTCTAAGCCTCGTAGAAGTCAGGCGAGGAGACTTGGCCAGAGTTCGAGCGTAAGGCTCGGCAGGACGTTCGCACCTACCTCGGCAGAGAGACCAAGCTTCTGAAGCCTAGTAGGAGTCAGTCGAGAGGACTTAGCCGGAGTTCGAGTGTAAGGCTCGGCAGGACGTTCGACTTTACCAAGGCAGGTAGACAAAGCTTCCTAAGCCTAGTAGGAGCCAGGCGAGAAGACTGGGCCAGAAATCCACTGTAAGGCTCGGCAGGACGTTCGACTTTACCACGGCAGGGAGACCAAGCTTCCTAAGCTTAGAAGGAGTTAGTCGAGGGGACTGGGCCAGAATTTGAGCGTAAGGCTCGGCAGGACGTTCCCCCCTACCTCGGCAGGGAGACCAAGCTTCCTAAGCCTAGTAGGAGTCAGGCGACAGGACTTGGCTAGAATTCGAGTGTAAGGCCTGGCAGGACGTTCGACCTATCCTCGGCAGGGAGACCAAGCTTCCTAAGCCTAGTAGGAAAGTTAGGCGAGTGGACTGGGACGGAGTTCGAGTGGAAGGCTCGGCAGGACGTTCGACCTTACCTCGACAGGGAGACCAAGCTTCCTAAGCCTAGTAAAAGTCAGGCGCAGGGACTTGGAAAAAGTTTGAGTTCAAGGCTCAGCAGGACGTTCGACTTTACCACGGCAGGTAGACCAAGCTTCCTAAGCTTAGTAGGAGTTAGTCGAGGGGCCTGGGCTAGAATTCGAGTGTAAGGCTCAGCAGGACATTCGACCCTACCTCGACAGGGAGACCAAGCTTCCTAAGCCTAGTAGGAGTCAGGCGACAGGACTTGGCCAGTAATCGAGTGTAAGGCTCGGCAGGACGTTAGACTTTACCACGGCAGGTAGACCAAGCTTCATAAGCTTAGCAGGAGTTAGTCGAGGGGCCTGGGCCAGAATTCGAGTGTAAGGCTCGGCAGGACATTCCACCCTACCTCGGCAGGGAGACCAAGCTTCCTAAGCCTAGTAGGAGTCAGGTGACAGGACTTGGCCAGAATTCGAGTGTAAGGCCAGGCCGGACGTTCAACCTTACCTTGGCAGGGAGACCAAGCTTCCTAAGCCTAGTAGGAGTCAGGCGAAGGGACTTGGCCAGAATTTGAGCAAAAGGCTCGGCAGGACGGTCGACCTTACCTCGGCAGGGAGACCAAGCTTCCTAAACCTTTTAGGTATCAAGCGAGGGGACTTGGCCAGAGTTCGAGCGTAAGGCTCGGCAGGACGTTCGACCCTACCTCGGCAGAGTAACCAAGCTTCCTAATCCTAGTAGGAGCCAGGCGAGAAGACCGAGCCAGAAATCGAGTGTAAGGATCGGCAGGACGTTCGACCTAACCTCGGAAGGGAGACCAAGCTTCCTAAGCCTAGTACTAGTCAGGCGAAGGGACTTGGCCAGAGTTCGAGTGTAAGGCCTGGCAGGACGTTCAACCTTACCTCGGCAGGGAGACGAAGCTTCCTAAGCCTCATAGAAGCCAGTCGAGGGGACTTGGCCAGAGTTCGAGCGTAAGGCTCGGGAGGACGTTCGACCTTACCTCGACAGGGAGACCAAGCTTCCTAAGCCTAGTAAAAGTCAGGCGCAGTGACTTGGAAAAAGTTCGAGTTTAAGGCTCGGCAGGACGTTCGAAATTACCTCGGCAGGGAGACCAAGCTTCATAAGCCTTTTAGAAGTCAAGCAAAAAGAATTCGACAGAGTTCGAGCGTAAGGCTCAGCAGGACGTTCGACCCTACCTCGGCAGGGAGACAAAGCTTCCTAAGCCTAGTAGGAGTCAGGCGAGGGGACTTGGCCAGAGTTTGAGCAAAAGGCTCAGCAGGACGTTCGCCCCTACCTCGGCAGAGAGACCAAGCTTCTGAAGCCTAGTAGGAGTCAGTCGAGAGGACTTAACCGGAGTTCGAGTGTAAGGCTCAGCAGGACGTTCGACTTTACCAGGGCAGGTAGACAAAGCTTCCTAAGCCTAGTAGGAGCCAGGCGAGAAGACTGGGCCAGAAATCGACTGTAAGGCTCGGCAGGACGTTCGACTTTACCACGGCAGGGAGACCAAGCTTCCTAAGCCTAGTAGGAGTCAGGCGACAGGACTTGGCTAGAATTCGAGTGTAAGGCCTGGCAGGACGTTCGACCTATCCTCGGCAGGGAGACCAAGCTTCCTAAGCCTAGTAGGAAAGTTAGGCGAGTGGACTGGGACGGATTTCGAGTGTAAGGCTCGGCCGGACATTCTACCATACCTCGGCAGGGAGACCAAACTTCCTAAGCCTGCTAGGAGTCAGGCGAGTGGACTTGGCCCAAGTTCGAGTGGAAGGCTCGGCAGGACGTTCGACCTTACCTCGACAGGGAGACCAAGCTTCCTAAGCCTAGTAAAAGTCAGGCGCAGGGACTTGGAAAAAGTTTGAGTTTAAAGCTCAGCAGGACGTTCGAACTTACCTCGGCAGGGAGACCAAGCTTCCTAAGCCTTTTAGGAGTCAAGCAAAGGGAATTGGCCAGAGTTCGAGCGTAAGTCTCGGCAGGACGTTCGACCCTACCTCGGCAGGGAGACCAAGCTTCCTAAGCCTAGTCGGAGCCAGGCGAGAAGACTGGGCCAGAAATCGAGTGTAAGGCTCGGCAGGACGTTCGACTTTACCACGGCAGGTAGACCAAGCTTCCTAAGCCTAGTAGGAGACAGTCGAGAGGACTTGGCCGGAGTTTGAGTGTAAGGCTCGGCAGGACATTCTACCATACCTCGGCAGGGAGACATAGTTTCCTAAGCCTCGTTGGAGTCAGACGAGTGGACTTGGCCCGAGTTCGAGTGGAAGGCTCGGCAGGACGTTCGACCTTACCTCGACAGGGAGACCAAGCTTCCTAAGCCTAGTAAAAGTCAGGCGCAGTGACTTGGAAAAAGTTCGACTTTAAGGCTCGGCAGGACGTTCGACTTTACCACGGCAGGTAGACCAAGCTTCCTAAGCTTAGTAGGAGCCAGGCGAGAAGGCTGGGCCAGAAATCTAGTGTAAGGCTCGGCAGGACGTTCGACTTTACCACGGCAGGTAGACCAAACTTCCTAAGCTTAGTAGGAGTTAGTCGAGGGGCCTGGGCCAGAATTCGAGTCTAAGGCTCGGCAGGACGTTCGAAATTACCTCGGCAGGGAGACCAAGCTTCATAAGCCTTTTAGAAGTCAAGCAAAAAGAATTCGACAGAGTTCGAGCGTAAGGCTCAGCAGGACGTTCGACCCTACCTCGGCAGGGAGAAAAAGCTTCCTAAGCATAGTAGGAGTTAGGCGAAGGGATTTGGCCGGAGTCCGAGTGCAAGGCACGGCAGGACGTTCGACCTAACCTCGGAAGGGAGACCAACCTTCCTAAGCCTAGTAGTAGTCAGGCGAAGGGACTTGGACAGAATTCGAGCGTAAGGCCTGGCAGGACATTAGACCTTTCCTCGGCAGGGAGACAAAGCTTCCTAAGCCTCATAGAAGTCAGTCGAGGGGACTTGGCCGGAGTTCGAGCGTAAGGCTCGGTAGGACATTCGACCCTACCTCTGCAGAGAGACCAAGCTTCCTAAGCCTAGTAGGAGACAGTCGAGAGGACTTGGCCGGAGTTTGAGTGTAAGGCTCGGCAGGACGTTCGACCTTACCTCGACAGGGAGACCAAGCTTCCTAAGCCTAGTAAAAGTCAGGCGCAGTGACTTGGCCAAAGTTCGAGTTTAAGGCTCGGCAGGACGTTCGACTTTACCACGGCAGGTAGACCAAGCTTCCTAAACTTAGTAGGAGCCAGGGGAGAAGGCTGGGCCAGAAATCGAGTGTAAGGCTCGGCAGGACGTTCGACTTTACCACGGCAGGTAGACCAAGCTTCCTAAGCTTAGTAGGAGTTAGTCGAGGGGCCTGGGCCAGAATTCGAGTCTAAGGCTCAGCAGGACGTTTGACCCTACCTCGGCTGGGAGACCAAACTTCCTAAGCATTATAGGACTCAGGCGAAGGGACTTGGCCAGAGTTCGAGTGTAAGGCCTGGCAGGACGTTCAACCTTACCTCGGAAGGGAGACCAAGCTTCATAAGCCTAGTAGTAGTCAGGCGAAAGGGACTTGGCCAGAAATCGAGCGTGAGGCCTGGCAGGACGTTCGACCTTACCTCGGCAGGGAGATCAAGATTCCTAAGCCTTTTAGATATCAAGCGAGGGGACTTGGCCAGAATTCGAGTGTAAGGCTCAGCAGGACGTTCGACCCTACCTCGGCAGGGAGACCAAGCTTCCGAAGCCTAGTAGGAGTCAGTCGAGAGGACTTAGCCGGAGTTCGAGTGTAAGGCTCAGCAGGACGTTCGACCCTACCTCGGCAGGGAGACCAAGCTTCCTAAGCCTAGTAAAAGTCAGGCGCAGTGACTTGGCCAGAAATCGAGTGTAAGGCTCGGCAGGACGTTCGACTTTACCACGGCAAGTAGACCAATCTTCATAAGCTTAGCAGGCCTTAGTCGAGGGGCCTGGGACAGAATTCGAGTGTAAGGCTCGGCAGGACATTCCACCTTACCTCGGCAGGGAGACCAAGCTTCCTAAGCCTAGTAGGAGTCAGGCGAAGGGGCTTGGCCAGAGTCCGAGTGCAAGGCATGGCAGGACGTTCGACCTAACCTCGGAAGGGAGACCAAGCTTCCTAAGCCTAGTAGTAGTCAGGCGAGGGGACATGGCCAGAATTCGAGCGTAAGGCCTGGCAGGACGTTCGACCTTACCTCGGCAGGGAGACCAAGCTTCCTAAACCTTTTAGGTATCAAGCGAGGGGACTTGGCCAGAGTTCGAGCGTAAGGCTCGGCAGGACGTTCGACCCTACCTCGGCAGAGTAACCAAGCTTCCTAATCCTAGTTGGAGCCAGGCGAGAAGACCGAGCCAGAAATCGAGTGTAAGGCTCGGCAGGACGTTCGACCTAACCTCGGAAGGGAGACCAAGCTTCCTAAGCCTAGTAGTAGTCAGGCCAAGGGACTTGGCCAGAGTTCGAGTGTAAGGCCTGGCAGGACGTTCAACCTTACCTCGGCAGGGAGACGAAGCTTCCTAAGCCTAGTAGGATTTAGGCGAAGGGACTTGGCCGGAGTCCGAGTGCAAGGCACGGCAGGACGTTCGACCTAACCTCGGCAGGGAGACAGAGCTTCCTAAGCCTAGTAGTAGTCAGGCGAGGGGACTTGGCCAGAGTTTGAGCAAAAGGCTCTGCAGGACGTTCGACCTTACCTCGGCAGGGAGACCAAGCTTCCTAAGCCTTTTAGGTATCAAGCGAGGGGACTTGGCCGGAGTTCGAGTGTAAGGCTCGGCAGGACATTCGACCTTACCTCGGCAGGGAGACAAAGCTTCCTAAGCCTAGTAGGAGCCAGGCGAGAAGACTGGGCTAGAAATCGAATGTAAGGCTCAGCAGGACGTTCGACTTTACCACGGCAGGGAGACCAAGCTTCCTAAGCCTAGTAGGAGTCAGGCGACAGGACTTGGCCAGAATCCGAGTGTAAGCCCTGGCGGGACGTTCGACCTATCCTCGGCAGGGAGACCAAGCTTCCTAAGCCTAGTAGGAAAGTTAGGCGAGGGGACTTGGACGGAGTTCGAGTGTAAGGCTCGGCAGGACATTCTACCATACCTCGGCAGGGAGACCAAACTTCTCAAGCCTACTAAAAGTCAGGCGAGTGGACTTGGCCCGAGTTCGAGTAGAAGGCTCGGCAGGACGTTCAACCTTACCTCGACAGGGAGACCAAGCTTCCTAAGCCTAGTAAAAGTCAGGCACAGGGACTTGGAAAAAGTTTGAGTTTAAGGCTCAGCAGGACGTTCGAACTTACCTCGGCACGGAGACCAAGCTTCCTAAGCCTTTTAGGAGTCAAGCAAAGGGAATTGGCCAGAGTTCGAGCGTAAGGCTCGGCAGGACGTTCGACCCTACCTCAGCAGGGAGACCAAGCTTCCTAAGCCTATTCGGAGCCAGGCGAGAAGACTGGGCCAGAAATCGAGTGTAAGGCTCGGCAGGACGTTCGACTTTACCACGGCAGGTAGACCAAGCTTCCTAAGCTTAGTAGGAGTTAGTCGAGGGGCCTGGGCCAGAATTCGAGTGTAAGGCTCAGCAGGACGTTCAGCCCTACCTCGGCAGGGAGACCAAGCTTCCTAAGCCTAGTCGGAGCCAGGCGAGAAGACCGGGCCAGAAATCGAGTGTAAGGCTCGGCAGGACGTTGGACCTTACCTCGGAAGGGAGACCAAGCTTCCTAAGCCTAGTAGTAGTCAGGCGTAGGGACTTGGACAGAATTCGAGCGTAAGGCCTGGCAGGACATTAGACCTTTCCTCGGCAGGGAGACAAAGCTTCCTAAGCCTCATAGAAGTCAGTCGAGGGGACATGGCCGGAGTTCGAGCGTAAGGCTCGGCAGGACATTAGACCCTACCTCAGCAGAGAGACCAAGCTTCCTAAGCCTAGTAGGAGACAGTCGAGAGGACTTGGCCGGAATTTGAGTGTAAGGCTCGGCAGGACATTCTACCATACCTCGGCAGGGAGACATAGTTTCCTAAGCCTCGTTGGAGTCAGACGAGTGGACTTGGCCCGAGTTCGAGTGGAAGGCTCGGCAGGACGTTCGACCTTACCTCGACAGGGAGACCAAGCTTCCTAAGCCTAGTAAAAGTCAGGCGCAGTGACTTGGAAAAAGTTCGAGTTTAAGGCTCGGCAGGACGTTCGACTTTACCACGGCAGGTAGACCAAGCTTCCTAAGCTTAGTAGGAGCCAGGCGAGAAGGCAGGGCCAGAAATCGAGTGTAAGGCTCGGCAGGACGTTCGACTTTACCACGGCAGGTAGACCAAGCTTCCTAAGCTTAGTAGGAGTTAGTCGAGGGGCCTGGGCCAGAATTCGAGTCTAAGGCTCGGCAGGACGTTCGACCCTACCTCGGCAGAGTAACCAAGCTTCCTAATCCTAGTTGGAGCCAGGCGAGAAGACCGAGCCAGAAATCGAGTGTAAGGCTCGGCAGGACGTTCGACCTAACCTCGGAAGGGAGACCAAGCTTCCTAAGCCTAGTAGTAGTCAGGCCAAGGGACTTGGCCAGAGTTCGAGTGTAAGGCCTGGCAGGACGTTCAACCTTACCTCGGCAGGGAGACGAAGCTTCCTAAGCCTAGTAGGATTTAGGCGAAGGGACTTGGCCGGAGTCCGAGTGCAAGGCACGGCAGGACGTTCGACCTAACCTCGGCAGGGAGACAGAGCTTCCTAAGCCTAGTAGTAGTCAGGCGAGGGGACTTGGCCAGAGTTTGAGCAAAAGGCTCTGCAGGACGTTCGACCTTACCTCGGCAGGGAGACCAAGCTTCCTAAGCCTTTTAGGTATCAAGCGAGGGGACTTGGCCGGAGTTCGAGTGTAAGGCTCGGCAGGACATTCGACCTTACCTCGGCAGGGAGACAAAGCTTCCTAAGCCTAGTAGGAGCCAGGCGAGAAGACTGGGCTAGAAATCGAGTGTAAGGCTCAGCAGGACGTTCGACCCTACCTCGGCAGGGAGACCAAGCTTCCTAAGCCTAGTAAAAGTCAGGCGCAGTGACTTGGCCAGAAATCGAGTGTAAGGCTCGGCAGGACGTTCGACTTTACCACGGCAAGTAGACCAATCTTCATAAGCTTAGCAGGCCTTAGTCGAGGGGCCTGGGCCAGAATTCGAGTGTAAGGCTCGGCAGGACATTCCACCTTACCTCGGCAGGGAGACCAAGCTTCCTAAGCCTAGTAGGAGTCAGGCGAAGGGGCTTGGCCAGAGTCCGAGTGCAAGGCATGGCAGGACGTTCGACCTAACCTCGGAAGGGAGACCAAGCTTCCTAAGCCTAGTAGTAGTCAGGCGAGTGGACTTGGCCAGAATTCGAGCGTAAGGCCTGGCAGGACGTTCGACCTTACCTCGGCAGGGAGACCAAGCTTCCTAAACCTTTTAGGTATCAAGCGAGGGGACTTGGCCAGAGTTCGAGCGTAAGGCTCGGCAGGACGTTCGACCCTACCTCGGCAGAGTAACCAAGCTTCCTAATCCTAGTTGGAGCCAGGCGAGAAGACCGAGCCAGAAATCGAGTGTAAGGCTCGGCAGGACGTTCGACCTAACCTCGGAAGGGAGACCAAGCTTCCTAAGCCTAGTAGTAGTCAGGCCAAGGGACTTGGCCAGAGTTCGAGTGTAAGGCCTGGCAGGACGTTCAACCTTACCTCGGCAGGGAGACGAAGCTTCCTAAGCCTAGTAGGATTTAGGCGAAGGGACTTGGCCGGAGTCCGAGTGCAAGGCACGGCAGGACGTTCGACCTAACCTCGGCAGGGAGACAGAGCTTCCTAAGCCTAGTAGTAGTCAGGCGAGGGGACTTGGCCAGAGTTTGAGCAAAAGGCTCTGCAGGACGTTCGACCTTACCTCGGCAGGGAGACCAAGCTTCCTAAGCCTTTTAGGTATCAAGCGTGGGGACTTGGCCGGAGTTCGAGTGTAAGGCTCGGCAGGACATTCGACCTTACCTCGGCAGGGAGACAAAGCTTCCTAAGCCTAGTAGGAGCCAGGCGAGAAGACTGGGCTAGAAATCGAGTGTAAGGCTCAGCAGGACGTTCGACTTTACCACGGCAGGGAGACCAAGCTTCCTAAGCCTAGTAGGAGTCAGGCGACAGGACTTGGCCAGAATCCGAGTGTAAGCCCTGGCGGGACGTTCGACCTATCCTCGGCAGGGAGACCAAGCTTCCTAAGCCTAGTAGGAAAGTTAGGCGAGGGGACTTGGACGGAGTTCGAGTGTAAGGCTCGGCAGGACATTCTACCATACCTCGGCAGGGAGACCAAACTTCTCAAGCCTACTAAAAGTCAGGCGAGTGGACTTGGCCCGAGTTCGAGTAGAAGGCTCGGCAGGACGTTCAACCTTACCTCGACAGGGAGACCAAGCTTCCTAAGCCTAGTAAAAGTCAGGCGCAGGGACTTGGAAAAAGTTTGAGTTTAAGGCTCAGCAGGACGTTCGAACTTACCTCGGCACGGAGACCAAGCTTCCTAAGCCTTTTAGGAGTCAAGCAAAGGGAATTGGCCAGAGTTCGAGCGTAAGGCTCGGCAGGACGTTCGACCCTACCTCAGCAGGGAGACCAAGCTTCCTAAGCCTATTCGGAGCCAGGCGAGAAGACTGGGCCAGAAATCGAGTGTAAGGCTCGGCAGGACGTTCGACTTTACCACGGCAGGTAGACCAAGCTTCCTAAGCTTAGTAGGAGTTAGTCGAGGGGCCTGGGCCAGAATTCGAGTGTAAGGCTCAGCAGGACGTTCAACCCTACCTCGGCAGGGAGACCAAGCTTCCTAAGCCTAGTCGGAGCCAGGCGAGAAGACCGGGCCAGAAATCGAGTGTAAGGCTCGGCAGGACGTTGGACCTTACCTCGGAAGGGAGACCAAGCTTCCTAAGCCTAGTAGTAGTCAGGCGTAGGGACTTGGACAGAATTTGAGCGTAAGGCCTGGCAGGACATTAGACCTTTCCTCGGCAGGGAGACAAAGCTTCCTAAGCCTCATAGAAGTCAGTCGAGGGGACATGGCCGGAGTTCGAGCGTAAGGCTCGGCAGGACATTAGACCCTACCTCGGCAGAGAGACCAAGCTTCCTAAGCCTAGTAGGAGACAGTCGAGAGGACTTGGCTGGAATTTGAGTGTAAGGCTCGGCAGGACATTCTACCATACCTCGGCAGGGAGACATAGTTTCCTAAGCCTCGTTGGAGTCAGACGAGTGGACTTGGCCCGAGTTCGAGTGGAAGGCTCGGCAGGACGTTCGACCTTACCTCGACAGGGAGACCAAGCTTCCTAAGCCTAGTAAAAGTCAGGCGCAGTGACTTGGAAAAAGTTCGAGTTTAAGGCTCGGCAGGACGTTCGACTTTACCACGGCAGGTAGACCAAGCTTCCTAAGCTTAGTAGGAGCCAGGCGAGAAGGCAGGGCCAGAAATCGAGTGTAAGGCTCGGCAGGACGTTCGACTTTACCACGGCAGGTAGACCAAGCTTCCTAAGCTTAGTAGGAGTTAGTCGAGGGGCCTGGGCCAGAATTCGAGTCTAAGGCTCAGCAGGACGTTCGACCCTACCTCGGCAGAGTAACCAAGCTTCCTAATCCTAGTTGGAGCCAGGCGAGAAGACCGAGCCAGAAATCGAGTGTAAGGCTCGGCAGGACGTTCGACCTAACCTCGGAAGGGAGACCAAGCTTCCTAAGCCTAGTAGTAGTCAGGCCAAGGGACTTGGCCAGAGTTCGAGTGTAAGGCCTGGCAGGACGTTCAACCTTACCTCGGCAGGGAGACGAAGCTTCCTAAGCCTAGTAGGATTTAGGCGAAGGGACTTGGCCGGAGTCCGAGTGCAAGGCACGGCAGGACGTTCGACCTAACCTCGGCAGGGAGACAGAGCTTCCTAAGCCTAGTAGTAGTCAGGCGAGGGGACTTGGCCAGAGTTTGAGCAAAAGGCTCTGCAGGACGTTCGACCTTACCTCGGCAGGGAGACCAAGCTTCCTAAGCCTAGTAAAAGTCAGGCGCAGTGACTTGGAAAAAGTTCGAGTTTAAGGCTCGGCAGGACGTTCGACTTTACCACGGCAGGTAGACCAAGCTTCCTAAGCTTAGTAGGAGCCAGGCGAGAAGGCAGGGCCAGAAATCGAGTGTAAGGCTCGGCAGGACGTTCGACTTTACCACGGCAGGTAGACCAAGCTTCCTAAGCTTAGTAGGAGTTAGTCGAGGGGCCTGGGCCAGAATTCGAGTCTAAGGCTCGGCAGGACGTTCGACCCTACCTCGGCAGAGTAACCAAGCTTCCTAATCCTAGTTGGAGCCAGGCGAGAAGACCGAGCCAGAAATCGAGTGTAAGGCTCGGCAGGACGTTCGACCTAACCTCGGAAGGGAGACCAAGCTTCCTAAGCCTAGTAGTAGTCAGGCCAAGGGACTTGGCCAGAGTTCGAGTGTAAGGCCTGGCAGGACGTTCAACCTTACCTCGGCAGGGAGACGAAGCTTCCTAAGCCTAGTAGGATTTAGGCGAAGGGACTTGGCCGGAGTCCGAGTGCAAGGCACGGCAGGACGTTCGACCTAACCTCGGCAGGGAGACAGAGCTTCCTAAGCCTAGTAGTAGTCAGGCGAGGGGACTTGGCCAGAGTTTGAGCAAAAGGCTCTGCAGGACGTTCGACCTTACCTCGGCAGGGAGACCAAGCTTCCTAAGCCTTTTAGGTATCAAGCGAGGGGACTTGGCCGGAGTTCGAGTGTAAGGCTCGGCAGGACATTCGACCTTACCTCGGCAGGGAGACAAAGCTTCCTAAGCCTAGTAGGAGCCAGGCGAGAAGACTGGGCTAGAAATCGAGTGTAAGGCTCAGCAGGACGTTCGACCCTACCTCGGCAGGGAGACCAAGCTTCCTAAGCCTAGTAAAAGTCAGGCGCAGTGACTTGGCCAGAAATCGAGTGTAAGGCTCGGCAGGACGTTCGACTTTACCACGGCAAGTAGACCAATCTTCATAAGCTTAGCAGGCCTTAGTCGAGGGGCCTGGGCCAGAATTCGAGTGTAAGGCTCGGCAGGACATTCCACCTTACCTCGGCAGGGAGACCAAGCTTCCTAAGCCTAGTAGGAGTCAGGCGAAGGGGCTTGGCCAGAGTCCGAGTGCAAGGCATGGCAGGACGTTCGACCTAACCTCGGAAGGGAGACCAAGCTTCCTAAGCCTAGTAGTAGTCAGGCGAGTGGACTTGGCCAGAATTCGAGCGTAAGGCCTGGCAGGACGTTCGACCTTACCTCGGCAGGGAGACCAAGCTTCCTAAACCTTTTAGGTATCAAGCGAGGGGACTTGGCCAGAGTTCGAGCGTAAGGCTCGGCAGGACGTTCGACCCTACCTCGGCAGAGTAACCAAGCTTCCTAATCCTAGTTGGAGCCAGGCGAGAAGACCGAGCCAGAAATCGAGTGTAAGGCTCGGCAGGACGTTCGACCTAACCTCGGAAGGGAGACCAAGCTTCCTAAGCCTAGTAGTAGTCAGGCCAAGGGACTTGGCCAGAGTTCGAGTGTAAGGCCTGGCAGGACGTTCAACCTTACCTCGGCAGGGAGACGAAGCTTCCTAAGCCTAGTAGGATTTAGGCGAAGGGACTTGGCCGGAGTCCGAGTGCAAGGCACGGCAGGACGTTCGACCTAACCTCGGCAGGGAGACAGAGCTTCCTAAGCCTAGTAGTAGTCAGGCGAGGGGACTTGGCCAGAGTTTGAGCAAAAGGCTCTGCAGGACGTTCGACCTTACCTCGGCAGGGAGACCAAGCTTCCTAAGCCTTTTAGGTATCAAGCGAGGGGACTTGGCCGGAGTTCGAGTGTAAGGCTCGGCAGGACATTCGACCTTACCTCGGCAGGGAGACAAAGCTTCCTAAGCCTAGTAGGAGCCAGGCGAGAAGACTGGGCTAGAAATCGAATGTAAGGCTCAGCAGGACGTTCGACTTTACCACGGCAGGGAGACCAAGCTTCCTAAGCCTAGTAGGAGTCAGGCGACAGGACTTGGCCAGAATCCGAGTGTAAGCCCTGGCGGGACGTTCGACCTATCCTCGGCAGGGAGACCAAGCTTCCTAAGCCTAGTAGGAAAGTTAGGCGAGGGGACTGGGCCAGAATTTGAGCGTAAGGCTCGGCAGGACGTTCCACCCTACCTCGGCAGGGAGACCAAGCTTCCTAAGCCTAGTAGGAGTCAGGCGACAGGACTTGGCTAGAATTCGAGTGTAAGGCCTGGCAGGACGTTCGACCTATCCTCGGCAGGGAGACCAAGCTTCCTAAGCCTAGTAGGAAAGTTAGGCGAGTGGACTGGGACGGAGTTCGAGTGGAAGGCTCGGCAGGACGTTCGACCTTACCTCGACAGGGAGACCAAGCTTCCTAAGCCTAGTAAAAGTCAGGCGCAGGGACTTGGAAAAAGTTTGAGTTCAAGGCTCAGCAGGACGTTCGACTTTACCACGGCAGGTAGACCAAGCTTCCTAAGCTTAGTAGGAGTTAGTCGAGGGGCCTGGGCCAGAATTCGAGTGTAAGGCTCGGCAGGACGTTCAACCCTACCTCGGCAGGGAGACAGAGCTTTCTAAGCCTCGTAGAAGTCAGGCGAGGAGACTTGGCCAGAGTTCGAGCGTAAGGCTCGGCAGGACGTTCGCACCTACCTCGGCAGAGAGACCAAGCTTCTGAAGCCTAGTAGGAGTCAGTCGAGAGGACTTAGCCGGAGTTCGAGTGTAAGGCTCGGCAGGACGTTCGACTTTACCAAGGCAGGTAGACAAAGCTTCCTAAGCCTAGTAGGAGCCAGGCGAGAAGACTGGGCCAGAAATCCACTGTAAGGCTCGGCAGGACGTTCGACTTTACCACGGCAGGGAGACCAAGCTTCCTAAGCTTAGAAGGAGTTAGTCGAGGGGACTGGGCCAGAATTTGAGCGTAAGGCTCGGCAGGACGTTCCCCCCTACCTCGGCAGGGAGACCAAGCTTCCTAAGCCTAGTAGGAGTCAGGCGACAGGACTTGGCTAGAATTCGAGTGTAAGGCCTGGCAGGACGTTCGACCTATCCTCGGCAGGGAGACCAAGCTTCCTAAGCCTAGTAGGAAAGTTAGGCGAGTGGACTGGGACGGAGTTCGAGTGGAAGGCTCGGCAGGACGTTCGACCTTACCTCGACAGGGAGACCAAGCTTCCTAAGCCTAGTAAAAGTCAGGCGCAGGGACTTGGAAAAAGTTTGAGTTCAAGGCTCAGCAGGACGTTCGACTTTACCACGGCAGGTAGACCAAGCTTCCTAAGCTTAGTAGGAGTTAGTCGAGGGGCCTGGGCTAGAATTCGAGTGTAAGGCTCAGCAGGACATTCGACCCTACCTCGACAGGGAGACCAAGCTTCCTAAGCCTAGTAGGAGTCAGGCGACAGGACTTGGCCAGTAATCGAGTGTAAGGCTCGGCAGGACGTTAGACTTTACCACGGCAGGTAGACCAAGCTTCATAAGCTTAGCAGGAGTTAGTCGAGGGGCCTGGGCCAGAATTCGAGTGTAAGGCTCGGCAGGACATTCCACCCTACCTCGGCAGGGAGACCAAGCTTCCTAAGCCTAGTAGGAGTCAGGTGACAGGACTTGGACAGAATTCGAGTGTAAGGCCAGGCCGGACGTTCAACCTTACCTTGGCAGGGAGACCAAGCTTCCTAAGCCTAGTAGGAGTCAGGCGAAGGGACTTGGCCAGAATTTGAGCAAAAGGCTCGGCAGGACGGTCGACCTTACCTCGGCAGGGAGACCAAGCTTCCTAAACCTTTTAGGTATCAAGCGAGGGGACTTGGCCAGAGTTCGAGCGTAAGGCTCGGCAGGACGTTCGACCCTACCTCGGCAGAGTAACCAAGCTTCCTAATCCTAGTAGGAGCCAGGCGAGAAGACCGAGCCAGAAATCGAGTGTAAGGATCGGCAGGACGTTCGACCTAACCTCGGAAGGGAGACCAAGCTTCCTAAGCCTAGTACTAGTCAGGCGAAGGGACTTGGCCAGAGTTCGAGTGTAAGGCCTGGCAGGACGTTCAACCTTACCTCGGCAGGGAGACGAAGCTTCCTAAGCCTCATAGAAGCCAGTCGAGGGGACTTGGCCAGAGTTCGAGCGTAAGGCTCGGGAGGACGTTCGACCTTACCTCGACAGGGAGACCAAGCTTCCTAAGCCTAGTAAAAGTCAGGCGCAGTGACTTGGAAAAAGTTCGAGTTTAAGGCTCGGCAGGACGTTCGAAATTACCTCGGCAGGGAGACCAAGCTTCATAAGCCTTTTAGAAGTCAAGCAAAAAGAATTCGACAGAGTTCGAGCGTAAGGCTCAGCAGGACGTTCGACCCTACCTCGGCAGGGAGAAAAAGCTTCCTAAGCATAGTAGGAGTTAGGCGAAGGGATTTGGCCGGAGTCCGAGTGCAAGGCACGGCAGGACGTTCGACCTAACCTCGGAAGGGAGACCAACCTTCCTAAGCCTAGTAGTAGTCAGGCGAAGGGACTTGGACAGAATTCGAGCGTAAGGCCTGGCAGGACATTAGACCTTTCCTCGGCAGGGAGACAAAGCTTCCTAAGCCTCATAGAAGTCAGTCGAGGGGACTTGGCCGGAGTTCGAGCGTAAGGCTCGGTAGGACATTCGACCCTACCTCTGCAGAGAGACCAAGCTTCCTAAGCCTAGTAGGAGACAGTCGAGAGGACTTGGCCGGAGTTTGAGTGTAAGGCTCGGCAGGACGTTCGACCTTACCTCGACAGGGAGACCAAGCTTCCTAAGCCTAGTAAAAGTCAGGCGCAGTGACTTGGCCAAAGTTCGAGTTTAAGGCTCGGCAGGACGTTCGACTTTACCACGGCAGGTAGACCAAGCTTCCTAAACTTAGTAGGAGCCAGGGGAGAAGGCTGGGCCAGAAATCGAGTGTAAGGCTCGGCAGGACGTTCGACTTTACCACGGCAGGTAGACCAAGCTTCCTAAGCTTAGTAGGAGTTAGTCGAGGGGCCTGGGCCAGAATTCGAGTCTAAGGCTCAGCAGGACGTTTGACCCTACCTCGGCTGGGAGACCAAACTTCCTAAGCATTATAGGACTCAGGCGAAGGGACTTGGCCAGAGTTCGAGTGTAAGGCCTGGCAGGACGTTCAACCTTACCTCGGAAGGGAGACCAAGCTTCATAAGCCTAGTAGTAGTCAGGCGAAAGGGACTTGGCCAGAAATCGAGCGTGAGGCCTGGCAGGACGTTCGACCTTACCTCGGCAGGGAGATCAAGATTCCTAAGCCTTTTAGATATCAAGCGAGGGGACTTGGCCAGAATTCGAGTGTAAGGCTCAGCAGGACGTTCGACCCTACCTCGGCAGGGAGACCAAGCTTCCGAAGCCTAGTAGGAGTCAGTCGAGAGGACTTAGCCGGAGTTCGAGTGTAAGGCTCAGCAGGACGTTCGACCCTACCTCGGCAGGGAGACCAAGCTTCCTAAGCCTAGTAAAAGTCAGGCGCAGTGACTTGGCCAGAAATCGAGTGTAAGGCTCGGCAGGACGTTCGACTTTACCACGGCAAGTAGACCAATCTTCATAAGCTTAGCAGGCCTTAGTCGAGGGGCCTGGGACAGAATTCGAGTGTAAGGCTCGGCAGGACATTCCACCTTACCTCGGCAGGGAGACCAAGCTTCCTAAGCCTAGTAGGAGTCAGGCGAAGGGGCTTGGCCAGAGTCCGAGTGCAAGGCATGGCAGGACGTTCGACCTAACCTCGGAAGGGAGACCAAGCTTCCTAAGCCTAGTAGTAGTCAGGCGAGTGGACTTGGCCAGAATTCGAGCGTAAGGCCTGGCAGGACGTTCGACCTTACCTCGGCAGGGAGACCAAGCTTCCTAAACCTTTTAGGTATCAAGCGAGGGGACTTGGCCAGAGTTCGAGCGTAAGGCTCGGCAGGACGTTCGACCCTACCTCGGCAGAGTAACCAAGCTTCCTAATCCTAGTTGGAGCCAGGCGAGAAGACCGAGCCAGAAATCGAGTGTAAGGCTCGGCAGGACGTTCGACCTAACCTCGGAAGGGAGACCAAGCTTCCTAAGCCTAGTAGTAGTCAGGCCAAGGGACTTGGCCAGAGTTCGAGTGTAAGGCCTGGCAGGACGTTCAACCTTACCTCGGCAGGGAGACGAAGCTTCCTAAGCCTAGTAGGATTTAGGCGAAGGGACTTGGCCGGAGTCCGAGTGCAAGGCACGGCAGGACGTTCGACCTAACCTCGGCAGGGAGACAGAGCTTCCTAAGCCTAGTAGTAGTCAGGCGAGGGGACTTGGCCAGAGTTTGAGCAAAAGGCTCTGCAGGACGTTCGACCTTACCTCGGCAGGGAGACCAAGCTTCCTAAGCCTTTTAGGTATCAAGCGAGGGGACTTGGCCGGAGTTCGAGTGTAAGGCTCGGCAGGACATTCGACCTTACCTCGGCAGGGAGACAAAGCTTCCTAAGCCTAGTAGGAGCCAGGCGAGAAGACTGGGCTAGAAATCGAATGTAAGGCTCAGCAGGACGTTCGACTTTACCACGGCAGGGAGACCAAGCTTCCTAAGCCTAGTAGGAGTCAGGCGACAGGACTTGGCCAGAATCCGAGTGTAAGCCCTGGCGGGACGTTCGACCTATCCTCGGCAGGGAGACCAAGCTTCCTAAGCCTAGTAGGAAAGTTAGGCGAGGGGACTTGGACGGAGTTCGAGTGTAAGGCTCGGCAGGACATTCTACCATACCTCGGCAGGGAGACCAAACTTCTCAAGCCTACTAAAAGTCAGGCGAGTGGACTTGGCCCGAGTTCGAGTAGAAGGCTGGGCAGGACGTTCAACCTTACCTCGACAGGGAGACCAAGCTTCCTAAGCCTAGTAAAAGTCAGGCACAGGGACTTGGAAAAAGTTTGAGTTTAAGGCTCAGCAGGACGTTCGAACTTACCTCGGCACGGAGACCAAGCTTCCTAAGCCTTTTAGGAGTCAAGCAAAGGGAATTGGCCAGAGTTCGAGCGTAAGGCTCGGCAGGACGTTCGACCCTACCTCAGCAGGGAGACCAAGCTTCCTAAGCCTATTCGGAGCCAGGCGAGAAGACTGGGCCAGAAATCGAGTGTAAGGCTCGGCAGGACGTTCGACTTTACCACGGCAGGTAGACCAAGCTTCCTAAGCTTAGTAGGAGTTAGTCGAGGGGCCTGGGCCAGAATTCGAGTGTAAGGCTCAGCAGGACGTTCAGCCCTACCTCGGCAGGGAGACCAAGCTTCCTAAGCCTAGTCGGAGCCAGGCGAGAAGACCGGGCCAGAAATCGAGTGTAAGGCTCGGCAGGACGTTGGACCTTACCTCGGAAGGGAGACCAAGCTTCCTAAGCCTAGTAGTAGTCAGGCGTAGGGACTTGGACAGAATTCGAGCGTAAGGCCTGGCAGGACATTAGACCTTTCCTCGGCAGGGAGACAAAGCTTCCTAAGCCTCATAGAAGTCAGTCGAGGGGACATGGCCGGAGTTCGAGCGTAAGGCTCGGCAGGACATTAGACCCTACCTCAGCAGAGAGACCAAGCTTCCTAAGCCTAGTAGGAGACAGTCGAGAGGACTTGGCCGGAATTTGAGTGTAAGGCTCGGCAGGACATTCTACCATACCTCGGCAGGGAGACATAGTTTCCTAAGCCTCGTTGGAGTCAGACGAGTGGACTTGGCCCGAGTTCGAGTGGAAGGCTCGGCAGGACGTTCGACCTTACCTCGACAGGGAGACCAAGCTTCCTAAGCCTAGTAAAAGTCAGGCGCAGTGACTTGGAAAAAGTTCGAGTTTAAGGCTCGGCAGGACGTTCGACTTTACCACGGCAGGTAGACCAAGCTTCCTAAGCTTAGTAGGAGCCAGGCGAGAAGGCAGGGCCAGAAATCGAGTGTAAGGCTCGGCAGGACGTTCGACTTTACCACGGCAGGTAGACCAAGCTTCCTAAGCTTAGTAGGAGTTAGTCGAGGGGCCTGGGCCAGAATTCGAGTCTAAGGCTCGGCAGGACGTTCGACCCTACCTCGGCAGAGTAACCAAGCTTCCTAATCCTAGTTGGAGCCAGGCGAGAAGACCGAGCCAGAAATCGAGTGTAAGGCTCGGCAGGACGTTCGACCTAACCTCGGAAGGGAGACCAAGCTTCCTAAGCCTAGTAGTAGTCAGGCCAAGGGACTTGGCCAGAGTTCGAGTGTAAGGCCTGGCAGGACGTTCAACCTTACCTCGGCAGGGAGACGAAGCTTCCTAAGCCTAGTAGGATTTAGGCGAAGGGACTTGGCCGGAGTCCGAGTGCAAGGCACGGCAGGACGTTCGACCTAACCTCGGCAGGGAGACAGAGCTTCCTAAGCCTAGTAGTAGTCAGGCGAGGGGACTTGGCCAGAGTTTGAGCAAAAGGCTCTGCAGGACGTTCGACCTTACCTCGGCAGGGAGACCAAGCTTCCTAAGCCTTTTAGGTATCAAGCGAGGGGACTTGGCCGGAGTTCGAGTGTAAGGCTCGGCAGGACATTCGACCTTACCTCGGCAGGGAGACAAAGCTTCCTAAGCCTAGTAGGAGCCAGGCGAGAAGACTGGGCTAGAAATCGAGTGTAAGGCTCAGCAGGACGTTCGACCCTACCTCGGCAGGGAGACCAAGCTTCCTAAGCCTAGTAAAAGTCAGGCGCAGTGACTTGGCCAGAAATCGAGTGTAAGGCTCGGCAGGACGTTCGACTTTACCACGGCAAGTAGACCAATCTTCATAAGCTTAGCAGGCCTTAGTCGAGGGGCCTGGGCCAGAATTCGAGTGTAAGGCTCGGCAGGACATTCCACCTTACCTCGGCAGGGAGACCAAGCTTCCTAAGCCTAGTAGGAGTCAGGCGAAGGGGCTTGGCCAGAGTCCGAGTGCAAGGCATGGCAGGACGTTCGACCTAACCTCGGAAGGGAGACCAAGCTTCCTAAGCCTAGTAGTAGTCAGGCGAGTGGACTTGGCCAGAATTCGAGCGTAAGGCCTGGCAGGACGTTCGACCTTACCTCGGCAGGGAGACCAAGCTTCCTAAACCTTTTAGGTATCAAGCGAGGGGACTTGGCCAGAGTTCGAGCGTAAGGCTCGGCAGGACGTTCGACCCTACCTCGGCAGAGTAACCAAGCTTCCTAATCCTAGTTGGAGCCAGGCGAGAAGACCGAGCCAGAAATCGAGTGTAAGGCTCGGCAGGACGTTCGACCTAACCTCGGAAGGGAGACCAAGCTTCCTAAGCCTAGTAGTAGTCAGGCCAAGGGACTTGGCCAGAGTTCGAGTGTAAGGCCTGGCAGGACGTTCAACCTTACCTCGGCAGGGAGACGAAGCTTCCTAAGCCTAGTAGGATTTAGGCGAAGGGACTTGGCCGGAGTCCGAGTGCAAGGCACGGCAGGACGTTCGACCTAACCTCGGCAGGGAGACAGAGCTTCCTAAGCCTAGTAGTAGTCAGGCGAGGGGACTTGGCCAGAGTTTGAGCAAAAGGCTCTGCAGGACGTTCGACCTTACCTCGGCAGGGAGACCAAGCTTCCTAAGCCTTTTAGGTATCAAGCGTGGGGACTTGGCCGGAGTTCGAGTGTAAGGCTCGGCAGGACATTCGACCTTACCTCGGCAGGGAGACAAAGCTTCCTAAGCCTAGTAGGAGCCAGGCGAGAAGACTGGGCTAGAAATCGAGTGTAAGGCTCAGCAGGACGTTCGACTTTACCACGGCAGGGAGACCAAGCTTCCTAAGCCTAGTAGGAGTCAGGCGACAGGACTTGGCCAGAATCCGAGTGTAAGCCCTGGCGGGACGTTCGACCTATCCTCGGCAGGGAGACCAAGCTTCCTAAGCCTAGTAGGAAAGTTAGGCGAGGGGACTTGGACGGAGTTCGAGTGTAAGGCTCGGCAGGACATTCTACCATACCTCGGCAGGGAGACCAAACTTCTCAAGCCTACTAAAAGTCAGGCGAGTGGACTTGGCCCGAGTTCGAGTAGAAGGCTCGGCAGGACGTTCAACCTTACCTCGACAGGGAGACCAAGCTTCCTAAGCCTAGTAAAAGTCAGGCGCAGGGACTTGGAAAAAGTTTGAGTTTAAGGCTCAGCAGGACGTTCGAACTTACCTCGGCACGGAGACCAAGCTTCCTAAGCCTTTTAGGAGTCAAGCAAAGGGAATTGGCCAGAGTTCGAGCGTAAGGCTCGGCAGGACGTTCGACCCTACCTCAGCAGGGAGACCAAGCTTCCTAAGCCTATTCGGAGCCAGGCGAGAAGACTGGGCCAGAAATCGAGTGTAAGGCTCGGCAGGACGTTCGACTTTACCACGGCAGGTAGACCAAGCTTCCTAAGCTTAGTAGGAGTTAGTCGAGGGGCCTGGGCCAGAATTCGAGTGTAAGGCTCAGCAGGACGTTCAACCCTACCTCGGCAGGGAGACCAAGCTTCCTAAGCCTAGTCGGAGCCAGGCGAGAAGACCGGGCCAGAAATCGAGTGTAAGGCTCGGCAGGACGTTGGACCTTACCTCGGAAGGGAGACCAAGCTTCCTAAGCCTAGTAGTAGTCAGGCGTAGGGACTTGGACAGAATTTGAGCGTAAGGCCTGGCAGGACATTAGACCTTTCCTCGGCAGGGAGACAAAGCTTCCTAAGCCTCATAGAAGTCAGTCGAGGGGACATGGCCGGAGTTCGAGCGTAAGGCTCGGCAGGACATTAGACCCTACCTCGGCAGAGAGACCAAGCTTCCTAAGCCTAGTAGGAGACAGTCGAGAGGACTTGGCTGGAATTTGAGTGTAAGGCTCGGCAGGACATTCTACCATACCTCGGCAGGGAGACATAGTTTCCTAAGCCTCGTTGGAGTCAGACGAGTGGACTTGGCCCGAGTTCGAGTGGAAGGCTCGGCAGGACGTTCGACCTTACCTCGACAGGGAGACCAAGCTTCCTAAGCCTAGTAAAAGTCAGGCGCAGTGACTTGGAAAAAGTTCGAGTTTAAGGCTCGGCAGGACGTTCGACTTTACCACGGCAGGTAGACCAAGCTTCCTAAGCTTAGTAGGAGCCAGGCGAGAAGGCAGGGCCAGAAATCGAGTGTAAGGCTCGGCAGGACGTTCGACTTTACCACGGCAGGTAGACCAAGCTTCCTAAGCTTAGTAGGAGTTAGTCGAGGGGCCTGGGCCAGAATTCGAGTCTAAGGCTCAGCAGGACGTTCGACCCTACCTCGGCAGAGTAACCAAGCTTCCTAATCCTAGTTGGAGCCAGGCGAGAAGACCGAGCCAGAAATCGAGTGTAAGGCTCGGCAGGACGTTCGACCTAACCTCGGAAGGGAGACCAAGCTTCCTAAGCCTAGTAGTAGTCAGGCCAAGGGACTTGGCCAGAGTTCGAGTGTAAGGCCTGGCAGGACGTTCAACCTTACCTCGGCAGGGAGACGAAGCTTCCTAAGCCTAGTAGGATTTAGGCGAAGGGACTTGGCCGGAGTCCGAGTGCAAGGCACGGCAGGACGTTCGACCTAACCTCGGCAGGGAGACAGAGCTTCCTAAGCCTAGTAGTAGTCAGGCGAGGGGACTTGGCCAGAGTTTGAGCAAAAGGCTCTGCAGGACGTTCGACCTTACCTCGACAGGGAGACCAAGCTTCCTAAGCCTAGTAAAAGTCAGGCGCAGTGACTTGGAAAAAGTTCGAGTTTAAGGCTCGGCAGGACGTTCGACTTTACCACGGCAGGTAGACCAAGCTTCCTAAGCTTAGTAGGAGCCAGGCGAGAAGGCAGGGCCAGAAATCGAGTGTAAGGCTCGGCAGGACGTTCGACTTTACCACGGCAGGTAGACCAAGCTTCCTAAGCTTAGTAGGAGTTAGTCGAGGGGCCTGGGCCAGAATTCGAGTCTAAGGCTCGGCAGGACGTTCGACCCTACCTCGGCAGAGTAACCAAGCTTCCTAATCCTAGTTGGAGCCAGGCGAGAAGACCGAGCCAGAAATCGAGTGTAAGGCTCGGCAGGACGTTCGACCTAACCTCGGAAGGGAGACCAAGCTTCCTAAGCCTAGTAGTAGTCAGGCCAAGGGACTTGGCCAGAGTTCGAGTGTAAGGCCTGGCAGGACGTTCAACCTTACCTCGGCAGGGAGACGAAGCTTCCTAAGCCTAGTAGGATTTAGGCGAAGGGACTTGGCCGGAGTCCGAGTGCAAGGCACGGCAGGACGTTCGACCTAACCTCGGCAGGGAGACAGAGCTTCCTAAGCCTAGTAGTAGTCAGGCGAGGGGACTTGGCCAGAGTTTGAGCAAAAGGCTCTGCAGGACGTTCGACCTTACCTCGGCAGGGAGACCAAGCTTCCTAAGCCTTTTAGGTATCAAGCGAGGGGACTTGGCCGGAGTTCGAGTGTAAGGCTCGGCAGGACATTCGACCTTACCTCGGCAGGGAGACAAAGCTTCCTAAGCCTAGTAGGAGCCAGGCGAGAAGACTGGGTTAGAAATCGAGTGTAAGGCTCAGCAGGACGTTCGACCCTACCTCGGCAGGGAGACCAAGCTTCCTAAGCCTAGTAAAAGTCAGGCGCAGTGACTTGGCCAGAAATCGAGTGTAAGGCTCGGCAGGACGTTCGACTTTACCACGGCAAGTAGACCAATCTTCATAAGCTTAGCAGGCCTTAGTCGAGGGGCCTGGGCCAGAATTCGAGTGTAAGGCTCGGCAGGACATTCCACCTTACCTCGGCAGGGAGACCAAGCTTCCTAAGCCTAGTAGGAGTCAGGCGAAGGGGCTTGGCCAGAGTCCGAGTGCAAGGCATGGCAGGACGTTCGACCTAACCTCGGAAGGGAGACCAAGCTTCCTAAGCCTAGTAGTAGTCAGGCGAGTGGACTTGGCCAGAATTCGAGCGTAAGGCCTGGCAGGACGTTCGACCTTACCTCGGAAGGGAGACCAAGCTTCCTAAACCTTTTAGGTATCAAGCGAGGGGACTTGGCCAGAGTTCGAGCGTAAGGCTCGGCAGGACGTTCGACCCTACCTCGGCAGAGTAACCAAGCTTCCTAATCCTAGTTGGAGCCAGGCGAGAAGACCGAGCCAGAAATCGAGTGTAAGGCTCGGCAGGACGTTCGACCTAACCTCGGAAGGGAGACCAAGCTTCCTAAGCCTAGTCGTAGTCAGGCCAAGGGACTTGGCCAGAGTTCGAGTGTAAGGCCTGGCAGGACGTTCAACCTTACCTCGGCAGGGAGACGAAGCTTCCTAAGCCTAGTAGGATTTAGGCGAAGGGACTTGGCCGGAGTCCGAGTGCAAGGCACGGCAGGACGTTCGACCTAACCTCGGCAGGGAGACAGAGCTTCCTAAGCCTAGTAGTAGTCAGGCGAGGGGACTTGGCCAGAGTTTGAGCAAAAGGCTCTGCAGGACGTTCGACCTTACCTCGGCAGGGAGACCAAGCTTCCTAAGCCTTTTAGGTATCAAGCGAGGGGACTTGGCCGGAGTTCGAGTGTAAGGCTCGGCAGGACATTCGACCTTACCTCGGCAGGGAGACAAAGCTTCCTAAGCCTAGTAGGAGCCAGGCGAGAAGACTGGGCTAGAAATCGAATGTAAGGCTCAGCAGGACGTTCGACTTTACCACGGCAGGGAGACCAAGCTTCCTAAGCCTAGTAGGAGTCAGGTGACAGGACTTGGCCAGAATCCGAGTGTAAGCCCTGGCGGGACGTTCGACCTATCCTCGGCAGGGAGACCAAGCTTCCTAAGCCTAGTAGGAAAGTTAGGCGAGGGGACTTGGACGGAGTTCGAGTGTAAGGCTCGGCAGGACATTCTACCATACCTCGGCAGGGAGACCAAACTTCTCAAGCCTACTAAAAGTCAGGCGAGTGGACTTGGCCCGAGTTCGAGTAGAAGGCTCGGCAGGACGTTCGACCTTACCTCGACAGGGAGACCAAGCTTCCTAACCCTAGTAAAAGTCAGGCGCAGGGACTTGGAAAAAGTTTGAGTTTAAGGCTCAGCAGGACGTTCGAACTTACCTCGGCACGGAGACCAAGCTTCCTAAGCCTTTTAGGAGTCAAGCAAAGGGAATTGGCCAGAGTTCGAGCGTAAGGCTCGGCAGGACGTTCGACCCTACCTCAGCAGGGAGACCAAGCTTCCTAAGCCTATTCGGAGCCAGGCGAGAAGACTGGGCCAGAAATCGAGTGTAAGGCTCGGCAGGACGTTCGACTTTACCACGGCAGGTAGACCAAGCTTCCTAAGCTTAGTAGGAGTTAGTCGAGGGGCCTGGGCCAGAATTCGAGTGTAAGGCTCAGCAGGACGTTCAACCCTACCTCGGCAGGGAGACCAAGCTTCCTAAGCCTAGTCGGAGCCAGGCGAGAAGACCGGGCCAGAAATCGAGTGTAAGGCTCGGCAGGACGTTGGACCTTACCTCGGAAGGGAGACCAAGCTTCCTAAGCCTAGTAGTAGTCAGGCGTAGGGACTTGGACAGAATTCGAGCGTAAGGCCTGGCAGGACATTAGACCTTTCCTCGGCAGGGAGACAAAGCTTCCTAAGCCTCATAGAAGTCAGTCGAGGGGACATGGCCGGAGTTCGAGCGTAAGGCTCGGCAGGACATTAGACCCTACCTCGGCAGAGAGACCAAGCTTCCTAAGCCTAGTAGGAGACAGTCGAGAGGACTTGGCCGGAATTTGAGTGTAAGGCTCGGCAGGACATTCTACCATACCTCGGCAGGGAGACATAGTTTCCTAAGCCTCGTTGGAGTCAGACGAGTGGACTTGGCCCGAGTTCGAGTGGAAGGCTCGACAGGACGTTCGACCTTACCTCGACAGGGAGACCAAGCTTCCTAAGCCTAGTAAAAGTCAGGCGCAGTGACTTGGAAAAAGTTCGAGTTTAAGGCTCGGCAGGACGTTCGACTTTACCACGGCAGGTAGACCAAGCTTCCTAAGCTTAGTAGGAGCCAGGCGAGAAGGCAGGGCCAGAAATCGAGTGTAAGGCTCGGCAGGACGTTCGACTTTACCACGGCAGGTAGACCAAGCTTCCTAAGCTTAGTAGGAGTTAGTCGAGGGGCCTGGGCCAGAATTCGAGTCTAAGGCTCGGCAGGACGTTCGACCCTACCTCGGCAGAGTAACCAAGCTTCCTAATCCTAGTTGGAGCCAGGCGAGAAGACCGGGCTAGAAATCGAGTGTAAGGCTCAGCAGGACGTTCGACTTTACCACGGCAGGGAGACCAAGCTTCCTAAGCCTAGTAGGAGTCAGGCGACAGGACTTGGCCAGAATCCGAGTGTAAGCCCTGGCGGGACGTTCGACCTATCCTCGGCAGGGAGACCAAGCTTCCTAAGCCTAGTAGGAAAGTTAGGCGAGGGGACTTGGACGGAGTTCGAGTGTAAGGCTCGGCAGGACATTCTACCATACCTCGGCAGGGAGACCAAACTTCTCAAGCCTACTAAAAGTCAGGCGAGTGGACTTGGCCCGAGTTCGAGTAGAAGGCTCGGCAGGACGTTCGACCTTACCTCGACAGGGAGACCAAGCTTCCTAAGCCTAGTAAAAGTCAGGCGCAGGGACTTGGAAAAAGTTTGAGATTAAGGCTCAGCAGGACGTTCGAACTTACCTCGGCACGGAGACCAAGCTTCCTAAGCCTTTTAGGAGTCAAGCAAAGGGAATTGGCCAGAGTTCGAGCGTAAGGCTCGGCAGGACGTTCGACCCTACCTCAGCAGGGAGACCAAGCTTCCTAAGCCTATTCGGAGCCAGGCGAGAAGACTGGGCCAGAAATCGAGTGTAAGGCTCGGCAGGACGTTCGACTTTACCACGGCAGGTAGACCAAGCTTCCTAAGCTTAGTAGGAGTTAGTCGAGGGGCCTGGGCCAGAATTCGAGTGTAAGGCTCAGCAGGACGTTCAACCCTACCTCGGCAGGGAGACCAAGCTTCCTAAGCCTAGTCGGAGCCAGGCGAGAAGACCGGGCCAGAAATCGAGTGTAAGGCTCGGCAGGACGTTGGACCTTACCTCGGAAGGGAGACCAAGCTTCCTAAGCCTAGTAGTAGTCAGGCGTAGGGACTTGGACAGAATTCGAGCGTAAGGCCTGGCAGGACATTAGACCTTTCCTCGGCAGGGAGACAAAGCTTCCTAAGCCTCATAGAAGTCAGTCGAGGGGACATGGCCGGAGTTCGAGCGTAAGGCTCGGCAGGACATTAGACCCTACCTCGGCAGAGAGACCAAGCTTCCTAAGCCTAGTAGGAGACAGTCGAGAGGACTTGGCCGGAATTTGAGTGTAAGGCTCGGCAGGACATTCTACCATACCTCGGCAGGGAGACATAGTTTCCTAAGCCTCGTTGGAGTCAGACGAGTGGACTTGGCCCGAGTTCGAGTGGAAGGCTCGACAGGACGTTCGACCTTACCTCGACAGGGAGACCAAGCTTCCTAAGCCTAGTAAAAGTCAGGCGCAGTGACTTGGAAAAAGTTCGAGTTTAAGGCTCGGCAGGACGTTCGACTTTACCACGGCAGGTAGACCAAGCTTCCTAAGCTTAGTAGGAGCCAGGCGAGAAGGCAGGGCCAGAAATCGAGTGTAAGGCTCGGCAGGACGTTCGACTTTACCACGGCAGGTAGACCAAGCTTCCTAAGCTTAGTAGGAGTTAGTCGAGGGGCCTGGGCCAGAATTCGAGTCTAAGGCTCGGCAGGACGTTCGACCCTACCTCGGCAGAGTAACCAAGCTTCCTAATCCTAGTTGGAGCCAGGCAAGAAGACCGGGCTAGAAATCGAGTGTAAGGCTCAGCAGGACGTTCGACTTTACCACGGCAGGGAGACCAAGCTTCCTAAGCCTAGTAGGAGTCAGGCGACAGGACTTGGCCAGAATCCGAGTGTAAGCCCTGGCGGGACGTTCGACCTATCCTCGGCAGGGAGACCAAGCTTCCTAAGCCTAGTAGGAAAGTTAGGCGAGGGGACTTGGACGGAGTTCGAGTGTAAGGCTCGGCAGGACATTCTACCATACCTCGGCAGGGAGACCAAACTTCTCAAGCCTACTAAAAGTCAGGCGAGTGGACTTGGCCCGAGTTCGAGTAGAAGGCTCGGCAGGACGTTCGACCTTACCTCGACAGGGAGACCAAGCTTCCTAAGCCTAGTAAAAGTCAGGCGCAGGGACTTGGAAAAAGTTTGAGATTAAGGCTCAGCAGGACGTTCGAACTTACCTCGGCACGGAGACCAAGCTTCCTAAGCCTTTTAGGAGTCAAGCAAATGGAATTGGCCAGAGTTCGAGCGTAAGGCTCGGCAGGACGTTCGACCCTACCTCAGCAGGGAGACCAAGCTTCCTAAGCCTATTCGGAGCCAGGCGAGAAGACTGGGCCAGAAATCGAGTGTAAGGCTCGGCAGGACGTTCGACTTTACCACGGCAGGTAGACCAAGCTTCCTAAGCTTAGTAGGAGTTAGTCGAGGGGCCTGGGCCAGAATTCCAGTGTAAGGCTCAGCAGGACGTTCAACCCTACCTCGGCAGGGAGACCAAGCTTCCTAAGCCTAGTCGGAGCCAGGCGAGAAGACCGGGCCAGAAATCGAGTGTAAGGCTCGGCAGGACGTTGGACCTTACCTCGGAAGGGAGACCAAGCTTCCTAAGCCTAGTAGTAGTCAGGCGTAGGGACTTGGACAGAATTCGAGCGTAAGGCCTGGCAGGACATTAGACCTTTCCTCGGCAGGGAGACAAAGCTTCCTAAGCCTCATAGAAGTCAGTCGAGGGGACATGGCCGGAGTTCGAGCGTAAGGCTCGGCAGGACATTAGACCCTACCTCGGCAGACAGACCAAGCTTCCTAAGCCTAGTAGGAGACAGTCGAGAGGACTTGGCCGGAATTTGAGTGTAAGGCTCGGCAGGACATTCTACCATACCTCGGCAGGGAGACATAGTTTCCTAAGCCTCGTTGGAGTCAGACGAGTGGACTTGGCCCGAGTTCGAGTGTAAGGCTCGGCAGGACGTTCGACCTTACCTCGACAGGGAGACCAAGCTTCCTAAGCCTAGTAAAAGTCAGGCGCAGTGACTTGGAAAAAGTTCGAGTTTAAGGCTCGGCAGGACGTTCGACTTTACCACGGCAGGAAGACCAAGCTTCCTAAGCTTAGTAGGAGCCAGGCGAGAAGGCAGGGCCAGAAATCGAGTGTAAGGCTCGGCAGGACGTTCGACTTTACCACGGCAGGTAGACCAAGCTTCCTAAGCTTAGTAGGAGTTAGTCGAAGGGCCTGGGCCAGAATTCGAGTCTAAGGCTCGGCAGGACGTTTGACCCTACCTCGGCTGGGAGACCAAAATTCCTAAGCATTATAGGACTCAGGCGAAGGGACTTGGCCAGAGTTCGAGTGTAAGGCCTGGCAGGACGTTCAACCTTACCTCGGAAGGGAGACCAAGCTTCCTAAGCCTAGTAGTAGTCAGGCGAAGGGACTTGGCCAGAATTCGAGTGTAAGGCTCGGCGGGACGTTCGACCTTTCCTCGGCAGGGAGACCAAGCTTCCTAAGCCTAGTAGGAGTCAGGCGACAGGACTTGGCCAGAAATCGAGTGTAAGGCTCGGCAGGACGTTCGACTTTACCACGGCAAGTAGACCAATCTTCATAAGCTTAGCAGGCCTTAGTCGAGGGGCCTGGGCCAGAATTCGAGTGTAAGGCTCGGCAGGACATTCCACCTTACCTCGGCAGGGAGACCAAGCTTCCTAAGCCTAGTAGGAGTCAGGCGAAGGGGCTTGGCCGGAGTCCGAGTGCAAGGCTCGGCAGGACGTTCGACCTAAACTCGGAAGGGAGACGAAGCTTCCTAAGCCTAGTAGGATTTAGGCGAAGGGACTTGGCCAGAATTCGAGCGTAAGGCCTGGCAGGACGTTCTACCTTACCTCGGCAGGGAGACAAAGCTTCCTAAGCCTTTTAGGTATCAAGCGAGGGGACTTGGCCAGAGTTCGAGCATAAAGCTCGGCAGGACGTTCGACTTTACCACGGCAGGGAGACCAAGCTTCCTAAGCTTAGAAGGAGTTAGTCGAGGGGACTGGGCCAGAATTCGCGTGTAAGGCTCGGCAGGACGTTCGACCCTACCTCGGCAGGGAGACCAAGCTTCCGAAGCCTAGTAGGAGTCAGTCGAGAGGACTTAGCCGGAGTTCGAGTGTAAGGCTCGGCAGGACGTTCGACCTATCCTCGGCAGGGAGACCAAGCTTCCTAAGCCTAGTAGTAGTCAGGCGAGTGGACTTGGCCAGAATTCGAGCGTAAGGCCTGGCAGGACGTTCGACCCTACCTCGGCAAGGAGACAAAGCTTCCTAAGCCTCGTAGAAGTCAGGCGAGGGGACTTGGCCAGAATTTGAGCAAAAGGCTCGGCAGGACGTTCGACCTATCCTCGACAGGGAGACCAAGCTTCCTAAACCTTTTAGGTATCTAGCGAGGGGACTTGGCCAGAGTTCGAGCGTAAGGCTCGCCAGGACGTTCGACCCTACCTCGGCAGAGTAACCAAGCTTCCTAATCCTAGTAGGAGCCAGGCGAGAAGACCGAGCCAGAAATCGAGTGTAAGGCTCGGCAGGACGTTCGACCTAACCTCGGAAGAGAGACCAAGCTTCCTAAGCCTAGTAGGAGTTAGTCGAGGGGACTGGGCCAGAATTCGAGTGTAAGGCTCGGCAGGACGTTCGACCCTACCTCGGCAGGGAGACAAAGCTTCCTAAGCCTAGTAGGAGTCAGGCGACACGACTTGGCCAGAATTCGAGTGTAAGGCCTGGCAGGACGTTCGACCTATCCTCGGCAGGGAGACCAAGCTTCCTAAGCTTGGTAGGAAAGTTAGGCGAGGGGACTGGGACGGAGTTCGAGTGCAAGGCTCGGCAGGACATTCTATCATACCTCGGCAGGGAGACCAAACTTCCTAAGCCTACTAGGAGTCAGGCGATTGGACTTGGCCCGAGTTCGAGTGGAAAACTCGGCAGGACGTTCGACCTTACCTCGGCAGGGAGACCAAGCTTCCTAAGCCTTTTAGGAGTCAAGCAAAGGGAATTGGCCAGAGTTCGAGCGTAAGGCTCGGCAGGACGTTCGACCCTACCTCGGCAGGGAGACCAAGCTATCTAAGCCTAGTAGGAGCCAGGCGAGAAGACTGGGCCAGAAATCGAGTGTAAGGCTCGGCAGGACGTTCGACTTTACCACGGCAGGTAGACCAAGCTTCCTAAGCTTAGTAGGAGTTAGTCGAGGGGCCTGGGCCAGAATTCGAGTGTAAGGCTCGGCAGGACGTTCGACCGTACCTCGGCAGGGAGACAAAGCTTTCTAAGCCTCGTAGAAGTCAGGCGAGGAGACTAGGCCAGAGTTCGAGCGTAAGGCTCGGCAGGACGTTCGCCCCTACCTCGGCAGAGAGACCAAGCTTCTGAAGCCTAGTAGGAGTCAGTCGAGAGGACTTAGCCGGAGTTCGAGTGTAAGGCTCGGCAGGACGTTCGACTTTACCAAGGCAGGTAGACAAAGCTTCCTAAGCCTAGTAGGAGCCAGGCGAGAAGACTGGGCCAGAAATCGACTGTAAGGCTCGGCAGGACGTTCGAATTTACCACGGCAGGGAGACCAAGCTTCCTAAGCCTAGTAGGAGTCAGGCGACAGGACTTGGCTAGAATTCGAGTGTAAGGCCTGGCAGGACGTTCGACCTATCCTCGGCAGGGAGACCAAGCTTCCTAAGCCTAGTAGGAAAGTTAGGCGAGTGGACTGGGACGGAGTTCGAGTGTAAGGCTCGGCCGGACATTCTACCATACCTCGGCAGGGAGACCAAACTTCCTAAGCCTACTAGGAGTCAGGCGCAGGGACTTGGAAAAAGTTTGAGTTCAAGGCTCGGCAGGACGTTCGAACTTACCTCGGCAGGGAGTCCAAGCTTCCTAAGCCTTTTAGGAGTCAAGCAAAGGGAATTGGCCAGAATTCGAGCGTAAGTCTCGGCAGGACGTTCGACCCTACCTCGACAGGGAGACCAAGCTTCCTAAGCCTAGTAGGAGTCAGGCGAAGGGACTTGGCCAGTAATCGAGTGTAAGGCTCGGCAGTACGTTAGACTTTACCACGGCAGGTAGACCAAGCTTCATAAGCTTAGCAGGAGTTAGTCGAGGGGCCTGGGCCAGAATTCGAGTGTAAGGCTCGGCAGGACATTCTGTTAGGAAAATAAGGCCTTTTTGTTCATATAGAGTCTCTCATATTCACAGAATAGAGTTTTAATTAGAGCTTTTACTTGTCTGAACATGTTCTCATCTTGTCAGGCATTCCAGTGTCTATCTCATGCATTCCAGTGACTATCTTTCAAGGTCGACTTCGTTACGAAGTTTTTAAGGAGTTAGAACTGTTTTGAAAAAGCTGCTGCTAGGCACCCAAACACCTAAGCAAATAGATATGTTTCAAGGATAGTTCCGTTACAGACTTGGCAAAACATGTAAACGTGCCTCGAGATAACATTTCTTGTTTTTGAGGGAATTTCCAGGTCGCAGAGACAACCTTAAAGAAGACCACTGGCGCCATCAAGCGGCAGAGAACAACCACCTAACAACAGGGTGCGCCTGCGCAGAAGAGACACTGGAGCGTCACCAGAGCGTCACACACCCGGAAGAGACAACCCAATAAGTGGGGGGGAAACGGGGAGCTAGGCGCGGTAGTTGGAACGACTGCCGCCCAGCGCGCGCTGGTTTGCTTTCGCTTTCTACTATTAATAAATCCTTTTAATTGGATTTGACAGCCTATTGTGCTCGTTTATAACAATTTGGTGCCGTGACTCGGATCGGGATCTGGGGAACCTCTCTCTGAGAGGGGCGCCACGATTCCGCTCCCTTGAGCGGACTCAGACCGGGGTTTTTACCCTCATCCCGACCGACGAACCTAAAAGCCTAGAGAGCGAAAGCAAAGAAAGGGAAGCGGGCCCAGGGTACCCCGTAATTTTTGTGCACAAAAGTCCGGACGAAGGCGCAGGACGCGTGAGTATAAAGGGGATCCGTTCGGGCGGGGTTCGGGATCCCGGAGTACGGCGAGTGTGTGTGTGTGTGAGAGGAGGACTGGCAGCCGGATTCTCCAAACGAGTGTGGACCCTCAGTAGTGCGTTTTCCAGAGCCCGCGAGGGCCTGGGCCACGAACCAGGGGAAGCGATTGTGCTGTCGTGAGTGACTGAAGGTACTCCGGAGGACATGGGGCAGGGGAGAAGCAAGGATAAATCCCCCTCCCCGGCGGGGGTAAAACTTCCCCCAATTCCTAAGGAGAGTCCCTTAGGGTTTATGCTAACAAATTGGGAGCACTTTCCAGGGGCACCTGGGAAGGATAAGGCAAAGATGATACACTATTGCATAGAAGTATGGGGAGGACAAGAGATTTCTAAAGGAGTGTTTTGGCCCATCTTTGGGTCCTCAGAGGACTGGGTAAAGCAACTGTTGAATGGTTGGGTACACGCTAAACAACCTTCTAACCTTGAGGAGAGTGCCTATGCCCAAGTCTGGATAGAAAAGCCGGAGGTGCTCGTGTTTAAACTCTCGGAGGCTTCAGGGGGAAAGAAAAAGAAGGGGCGAGCGGAAGAAGTAATCATTGCACCCCCGCCCTACATTCCCCCTGCACCAAATGCACCCCCTCCTCCTCCACAATCGGATGAGGAAGAATCAGACTCAGACTCTGATCAACCCTCAGGCTCGCGTGGTCCTCTTACCCGAAGTAAGACGCAAGGCAAACTATTTCCCTTAAGGGAAATGCCGATGGGGGGACCACAGCCGGGGATTGGATTTATTTCGGTGCCTTTAAGTTCGGGGGATGTTAGAGACTTTAAGAAGGAGATGGGAAATTTGCTAGAAGACCCCTTGGGCGTGGCAGAGCGGGTGGATCAATTTCTAGGTCCTAATATATACACCTGGGAGGAATTACAAGCTATACTTAACATTTTATTCACGGCCGAGGAAAAGAACATGATAAGAGTTGCTGGAATGCGAGCCTGGGATGCCCTGCCCGCGCATGCCCAGCAGCCGGCCGATACCAAATGGCCTCTCCAGAATCCTAATTGGAATAACCAGGATGAGGCCCATAGAGCTAACATGCGGGACTTTCGGACCATATTAATTGATGGCATAAGAGAGTCCGTTCCTAGGGGCCAGAATATAAATAAAGCATTTAACGACCGACAAAAGAAGGATGAAACCCCCACTGAATGGTTAGAGAGGTTAAGGAAAAGTTTCCAGCTGTACTCGGGATTAGACCCGAATAACCCAATGGGACAGGCAATTCTCAAAGTCCAGTTTGTCTCTAAATCTTGGGATGATATCAGGAGAAAGATACAGAAAATGGATGATTGGCAGGACAGGGATTTAGCAGAATTATTGCGAGAGGCGCAGAAGGTTTATGTCCGCAGAGAGGATGAAAGTCAGAAGAGACAGGTGAAAATGATGGTTGCTGCAGTGAGGGAAAGCAGGCGAGTAGAGGAAGAACAAAAGAGAGTTACTCGGAAGGGGGGGGGGTGACAAGGGAAAGGTAGGAGAGAGGGTATGCTATTATTGCGGTAAGAAGGGACATTTCAAGAGGGAGTGCAGGAGGAGGCTAAGGGACGAGGAAGAGTTCAAAATCGAATAGGGGAGTCAGGGGCTCTATTTTATGGGGACCAAGAAACATCAGAAAGAGCCCTTGATAAAATTGAAGGTGGGTCCCCAAGGCCAGGAAATAGATTTCCTGGTCGATACAGGGGCAGAAAGATCTACTATTCAATTTCTGCCTCAGGGCTGTAATTTGTCAAAACAGACAGCCACGGTAATAGGGGCTAAGGGGGAACCTTTTGAAGTACAAATTATCAAAGGGGTGGTGGTGGAATCGGGAACTAAAGTGGGGTTGGGTGACTTCCTATTAGTTCCTGAAGCGGATTACAATTTGTTAGGGAGAGACCTGATTGTTGAATTGGGAGTTCAAATTGAGGTGGTAGAGAAGGAATTAAAGATCAGACTTTGTTCCCTCCGTTTAGAAGATGAAGAGAAAATAAACCCCGAAGTGTGGTATAATCCAGGGACTGTGGGCAAATTAAATATAACCCCATTTACAGTGAAAATCAGAAATCCTGAAATCCCGGTAAGACTAAAACAGTATCCAATTTCACTAGAAGGGAGGAGAGGGTTAAAACCTGAGGTTGAAAGGCTGTTAAACCAAGGACTGCTAGAGCCTTGCATGTCGCCTTTTAACACCCCTATACTCCCGGTAAAAAAGGCAGACGGATCCTATCGGCTGGTGCACGACCTTAGGGAAATTAATAAGCGAACCGTGGCCCGATTCCCAGTAGTGGCAAATCCCTATACTCTTTTAAGCAAACTGGGACCTGAAAATGAGTGGTATAGTGTAATAGACCTGAAGGATGCCTTTTGGGCTTGCCCTCTGGACGAATCCAGTCGAGATTATTTTGCCTTTGAATGGGAGGACCCTGACACGGGGAGGCGACAGCAACTCAGGTGGGCGGTACTTCCACAAGGCTTTACGGAATCACCTAATTTATTCAGGCAAGCCCTGGAACAAATTTTGCAAGACTATAAAACAGACCCAGAGGTAAAGCTAGTTCAGTATGTGGATGATTTGTTAATAGCAGGTAAAGAAGAAGACAAAGTCCGGAAGGAAAGTATTAAACTATTGAATTTCCTGGGACTAAAAGGATTAAAAGTCTCTAAAGCAAAACTACAATTTGTAGAAGAAGAAGTTAGGTACCTGGGACATTATTTGAAAAAGGGAGAAAAGAGAATTGATCCAGATAGAGTACAAGCAATCCTATCTCTGCCCCTACCGCAAAGTAAACGGCAAATTCGTCAGGTATTGGGACTTACAGGATATTGTAGGCAGTGGATTGAGAACTATAGTGGGAAGGCAAGATTTTTGTATCAAAAACTTACCCAAGACGGGCACCTCAAGTGGACAGAGGAGGAAAAATCTAAATTCCAAGAATTAAAAGAAACTCTGGTCCATGCTCCAGTCCTAAGCCTCCCAGATTTAAAGAGGCCCTTCTTTTTATTTGTTAATATCACAGATGGAGTAACTTATGGAGTACTTACCCAGGACTGGGCGGGGAAAAAGAAACCTATTGCATATCTGTCTAAAATCTTAGACCCTGTAAGCAGGGGATGGCCGGGCTGTTTACAAATAATTGCAGGCTGTGCGGAGTTAGTAGAAGAAGCAAGGAAGATCACCTTTAATGCCACTCTGAAGGTATTAACTCCACATAACATACGGAGTGTAATGCAACAAAAAGCAGACAAATGGATCTCCGACGCCAGGCTCCTAAAATATGAGGGGATTCTATTAGAAACCCCTAATTTCACTTTAGAAACCACCTCATTACAAAATCCAGCCTCCTTCCTCTTCGGAGAGCCCGAAACTGAATCACTGATACATGACTGTGTAATTACTATAGAAGAACAAACCAAAATTAGACCTGACCTGGAGGAAGAAGAATTAGAGACTGGAGAAAAATTGTTTGTTGATGGATCATCCAGAGTAGTTGAGGGGCAAAGGAGATCAGGATATGCCATAGTGGGGGGGGCTGATTTAAAAGTAATCGAATCTGGACCCCTAGACAAAACATGGTCAGCCCAAGCCTGCGAGATATACGCTATCCTAAGAGCCTTGGAACTATTAAAAGGAAAAGAGGGGACCATCTATACAGATTCTAAATATGGATACGGGGTGGTGCACACTTTTGGAAAATTATGGGAAGAGAGAGGCCTCGTAAATTCACAGGGAAAGGACTTAATCCATCAGAAACTAATAATAGCCCTCCTGAGGGCCTTGAGAGGCCCTACTAGGATAGCAGTGGTCCATTTAAAAGGGCATCAACGGGGAATGGATTACCGGAGTAGGGGTAACAATGCGGCAGACTATGAGGCAAAGAAAGCTGCAATTATCAAGACATTAACCTTAAGTGAGGGAATTAGGAAGGACCTTGTAGATACCCCAAAGAACCCTGGGTCTACTACCCAGGATAAGCTTATATTTACAATAGAAGAACAGGAGAAGCTTACAAAATTGGGAATAAAAGAGGAATCAGGGAAATGGCTGTTAAAGGATGGGAGGGAGGTTTTACCTAGAGCCATAGCCCAGCGGATGCTCAGTAAATTACACCAGAGAACACACTGGGGCGCTCAAGGACTGGTGGATCACTTTGCCACCCATTATATGACAGTGGGCCTACATGACTTAGCGAAAGGGATTACTAGAAGCTGTCCAACCTGTCTACGAGTAAACAGAAGAAACCTAAGGAAGCTACCCCTGGGTGGGAGGCCAGTGGCAAAGAGGCCCTTTTCAAATTTACAAGTAGACTTTACTGAGCTCCCCAAGATAGGGAGACTAAAATATCTTCTGGTTATAGTGGACCATTTAACACATTATGTAGAAGCAATCCCCACTGCCAGAGAAACAGCTCGGACAGTAACAAAAGCCTTGCTGGAAGAAATAATACCTAGATATGGGGTCCCAGAAACGATAGACTCTGATAAAGGCCCCCATTTCACTTCAAAAATAACACAGATGCTAGCAGAAGCTCTGGGCACAAAATGGGAACAACATACTCCCTGGCATTCACAGAGTTCGGGAAGGGTAGAAAGAATGAATGGGGAAATTAAGAAACAACTCACCAAATTAACACTAGAAACTAAATTATCCTGGATAAAATGTTTGCCGTTGGCATTATTAAATGTTCGAACTCAGCCACGAGCTGATGTAGGACTATCCCCATTTGAAATGCTATATGGGATGCCCTATTCCCTAGAAAAAGTTCAAACCAATCCTAATATTACTGATCAAAGTATTAATAAATACTTAACCATTTTAATGAAATATAAAAAACAGTTATGGGAAAAAGGGATGTGGGCCCAAAGACCACCCCTAGATCTTGTGTTACACCAGGTACAACCCGGCGACTGGGTCCTCATCCGGAGCTGGAAGGAAGATTCGATCACCCCAAAGTGGGACGGACCATACCTGGTTTTAATCACCACTGACTCCGCAGTCCGTACAGCAGAGAAGGGATGGACTCATGCTAGCAGAATAAAGGGGCCAGTGGATCCAACTCGATTTCATACAGCTTCCAAAGAAGCGAGCTGGAAAATTGACGGGAAGCCGGGGGATTTAAAGCTAACAGTAAAGAGAACTTACAAATAATTTTCATGAGCTCTATCAGCTCTAAAGACATTTGGGTTGGAGATAACTGGGAACTGCAAGTACAACTAGTTGGAGAAACAAAACCTCCAGGATACTGTAAACGTCTAGAGGATTCAGCCCAGCAGCCCTTCTATCGGTTCATCCGACTTGAAAAAGAACAGAGACCTTGGGAAGGGGAGGGCCACGCTGAACATCAAAGTATTAGAGTAAGGTGTAGTTGGTTAGATTGTCGTTGTTACCCTTTTGCCTGTTTTTCCTGCAAAATCTGTAAAGGATTGTGGTGGGCTCACTGCAGAAAGGGGAGAGCTCCAAAAAGTGTATGTCAACGCTGCTGGCTGGAGCAGCGCAAATTGACATCTGAAGTACTAAATTACAAGGTTGCCACTCGGGAATTGACTAAAGGATCCCCTGAGTGGTGGGAGGTTTTCGTAAAGGGAATCAACCCTGAATTCCACTGTTACCATTCCAACGAGCCACTGGGTCGGTTTCTCACGGATATAGTCCAGGTTAAGTGTCGCAAATTAGTTAAAAAACTCAGGTGCGACACTCCACAGTTGAATACAAAAAATTGGATCTCCCGGAGATCAAAGTGGGAGAGAGGGAACGATCCCACCCCTGAAGAATATCTCTGCTGTCGGGAAGATGGCTTGCCCTGTAACTTGTAGCAACCAAGTTGACAGGCGAGACAGAGAGGTAGATAGTGGGGATGAGGGGCCCTCCCAAACCTTGAAAGAGAACGTAAATCATCATGAGTATGAGAATGGTGACAACGGAATGGGGGAAAATGGGAATGTAAAACTGAGCATGATAAGTAACATCCTCCCCTGCAGTGCGTATCACTCAATCCTATGGGTTTTTATGTTTGTATGGTTTCCCCTTCAGAGTGCTACAGCTAATTCACATGAACCCTTTAAATGGACCTTAAGCAGATGGGAGGATCACGATACCCGTCATATTTTACAAACAATAACGGGACCTGGAGCACCGAGCTTCAAAGTTGGAATCTGTGATTTAACTCGGAATTTAAAATGCGGGCGACTGTTAAACTTAACAAGCTTCTATATGTGCCCCGCTTCAAACCCAGGGAAGCAATACTGTAATTACCCCAAACATTATTACTGTGCCTATTGGGGCTGTGAAACAATAGCATCAGCGTGGGCTCCGGGTGGGGGATTAGACAAATATTTAAAGGTAGGACATGGACCAGTAGGATGTAAACGACCACGAGAGTGGCCTTGGACTGGGAAAAACTTACTTGGGAACTGCACCTTTCTTTACCTAAATGTCACTCAACCAAGCGATTCTGGGTGGTTAATAGGCAAAACATGGGGGGTTAGGCATTGGATAGAAGGACATGATCCGGGAAATCTGATTCAAATAAAAAAAGAAGTAGCGCCGCACGACCCTAGCCCTATAGGCCCAAATCCAATAATAAGCAATGACTTAAAAGAAAGTAATAAAGCCAGAGATAATGTTATAGACAAAGGTAATCAAGAACCTCAGTTATTAGTGCAGAGGTATACAACTTTATGGAAAATCATGCAAGCTACTTTTGGGGTTCTAAATCATACCCATCCTAACCTAACTAAAGGATGTTGGCTTTGCTATATGATAAATCCACCCTTTTATGAAGCTATTGGGATTACATCCGAAGCAAGGGAAATAAATGGTACAAATCCAAAGGAGTGTCTCTGGAAAAAAGAAGGAGATAATGTTCCAGGCATTACCTTGTCCCAAGTTAGTGGGCAAGGAAGATGCGTAGGAAAAATTCCTGCAGATATGCGACACCTCTGCAACACAACAATGAGCATTAGCAGAACAGACAAGCCTTTTGATTGGCTTATGCCAGCAGTCAATACTAAATGGGTATGTCAACAACTTGGAGTTACACCCTGCCTATCGGTAAAAGCCTTTAATAATTCAGACTTCTGCATTCAAGTTCTAATAATCCCCAGAATCGTATACCACCCAAAAGAATACGTGTTAGAACATCAACAAACCCCTGAACACTACTTGGTTAAGAGAGAACCACTTACAGCACTAACGGTAGCAATCTTGCTCAGCATAGGAGGAGCGGGAGTCGGAACAGGGGTCGCTTCCCTAGTAAGTCAAACCCAAGGTATGAAAGCTCTGCGCACATCTGTAGATGAAGATCTAAGTAGAATAGATAAAGCCATAAGTGAACTAGTTAAATCAGTAAAATCCCTTTCTGAGGTAGTCCTCCAAAACCGAAGGGGATTAGATTTGTTGTTCTTACAGCAAGGGGGACTATGTGTTGCTTTACAAGAAGAATGTTGCGCTTATGTAGATCACACAGGTATTGTAAAAGACACGATGGCTGAGTTACGCAAACAAATAGAACAACGAAAAAGAGAAAGAGAATCCCAGCAAAGTTGGTATGAATCCTGGTTTACATATTCTCCCTGGCTGACCACTCTATTATCCACCCTTGCGGGACCAGTAATTTTACTAATTCTAATACTTACTTTTGGACCATGTATCCTTAGCAAACTTATTACCCTAGTGAAAAATAGGTTAGAAGCTGCACATTTAATGATAGTAAAGCCAAAGTATGAGCCACTTAGCGAAGTAGAGACTGAAGAGTATTTAGAGTTAAGCAAGAGAGAATTAGAACGCTTTAATGAACAAAAAGGAGGTTAAAATAAAAAGGGGGGATATTGTTAGGAAAATAAGGCCTTTTTGTTCATATAGAGTCTCTCATATTCACAGAATAGAGTTTTAATTAGAGCTTTTACTTGTCTGAACATGTTCTCATCTTGTCAGGCATTCCAGTGTCTATCTCATGCATTCCAGTGACTATCTTTCAAGGTCGACTTCGTTACGAAGTTTTTAAGGAGTTAGAACTGTTTTGAAAAAGCTGCTGCTAGGCACCCAAACACCTAAGCAAATAGATATGTTTCAAGGATAGTTCCGTTACAGACTTGGCAAAACATGTAAACGTGCCTCGAGATAACATTTCTTGTTTTTGAGGGAATTTCCAGGTCGCAGAGACAACCTTAAAGAAGACCACTGGCGCCATCAAGCGGCAGAGAACAACCACCTAACAACAGGGTGCGCCTGCGCAGAAGAGACACTGGAGCGTCACCAGAGCGTCACACACCCGGAAGAGACAACCCAATAAGTGGGGGGGAAACGGGGAGCTAGGCGCGGTAGTTGGAACGACTGCCGCCCAGCGCGCGCTGGTTTGCTTTCGCTTTCTACTATTAATAAATCCTTTTAATTGGATTTGACAGCCTATTGTGCTCGTTTATAACAATTCCACACTATCTCGGCAGGGAGACCAAACTTCCTAAGCCTAGTAGGAATCAGGTGACAGGACTTGGCCAGAATTCGAGTGTAAGGCCAGGCCGGACGTTCAACCTTACCTCGGCAGGGAGACCAAGCTTCCTAAGCCTAGTAGGAGTCAAGCAAAGGGAATTGGCCAGAGTTCGAGCGTAAGGCTCGGCAGGACGTTCGACCCTACCTCGGCAGAGTAACCAAGCTTCCTAATTCTAGTAGGAGCCTGGCGAGAAGACCGGGCCAGAAATCGAGTGCAAGGCTCGGCAGGACGTTCGACCCTACCTCGGCAGGGAGAAAAATCTTCCTAAGCCTAGTAGGAGTTAGGCGAAGGGACTTGGCCGGAGTTCGAGCGTAAGGCTCGGTAGGACATTCGTCCCTACCTCGGCAGAGAGACCAAGCTCCCTAAGCCTAGTAGGAGACAGTCGAGAGGACTTGGCCGGAGTTTGAGTGTAAGGCTCGGCAGGACATTCTACCATACCTCGGCAGGGAGACATAGTTTCCTAAGCCTCGTTGGAGTCAGACGAGTGGACTTGGCCCGAGTTCGAGTGGAAGGCTCGGCAGGACGTTCGACCTTACCTCGACAGGGAGACCAAGCTTCCTAAGCCTAGTAAAAATCAGGCGCAGTGACTTGGAAAAAGTTCGAGTTTAAGGCTCGGCAGGACGTTCGACTTTACCACGGCAGGTAGACCAAGCTTCCTAAGCTTAGTAGGAGCCAGGCGAGAAGGCTGGGCCAGAAATCGAGTGTAAGGCTCGGCAGGACGTTCGACTTTACCACGGCAGGTAGACCAAGCTTCCTAAGCTTAGTAGGAGTTAGTCGAGGGGCCTGGGCCAGAATTCGAGTCTAAGGCTCGGCAGGACGTTTGACCCTACCTCGGCTGGGAGACCAAGCTTCCTAAGCCTTTTAGGAGTCAGGTGACAGGACTTGGCCAGAGTTCGAGTGTAAGGCCTGGCAGGACGTTCAACCTTACCTCGGAAGGGAGACCAAGCTTCATAAGCCTAGTAGGAGTCAGGCGAAGGGACTTGGCCAGAATTCGAGCGTAAGGCCTGGCAGGACGTTCGACCTTACCTCGGCAGGGAGACCAAGCTTTCTAAGCCTTTTAGGTATCAAGCGAGGGGACTTGGCCAGAATACGAGTGTAAGGCTCGGCAGGACGTTCGACCCTACCTCGGCAGGGAGACCAAGCTTCCTAAGCCTAGTAGGAGTCAGGCGACAGGACTTGGCCAGAAATCGAGTGTAAGGCTCGGCAGGACGTTCGACTTTACCACGGCAAGTAGACCAATCTTGATAAGCTTAGCAGGCCTTAGTCGAGGGGCCTGGGCCAGAATTCGAGTGTAAGGCTCGGCAGGACATTCCACCCTACCTCGGCAGGGAGACCAAGCTTCCTAAGCCTAGTAGGAGTCAGGCGAAGGGGCTTGGCCGGAGTTCGAGTGTAAGGCTCGGCAGGACGTTCGACTTTACCAAGGCAGGTAGACAAAGCTTCCTAAGCCTAGTAGGAGCCAGGCGAGAAGACTGGGCCAGAAATCGACTGTAAGGCTCGGCAGGACGTTCGAATTTACCACGGCAGGGAGACCAAGCTTCCTAAGCCTAGTAGGAGTCAGGCGACAGGACTTGGCTAGAATTCAAGTGTAAGGCCTGGCAGGACGTTCGACCTATCCTCGGCAGGGAGACCAAGCTTCCTAAGCCTAGTAGGAAAGTTAGGCGAGTGGACTGGGACGGAGTTCGAGTGTAAGGCTCGGCAGGTCATTCTACCATACCTCGGCAGGGAGACCAAACTTCCTAAGCCTACTAGGAGTCAGGCGCAGGGACTTGGAAAAAGTTTGAGTTCAAGGCTCGGCAGGACGTTCGAACTTACCTCGGCAGGGAGACCAAGCTTCCTAAGCCTTTTAGGAGTCAAGCAAAGGGAATTGGCCAGAATTCGAGCGTAAGTCTCGGCAGGACGTTCGACCCTACCTCGACAGGGAGACCAAGCTTCCTAAGCCTAGTAGGAGTCAGGCGAAGGGACTTGGCCAGAAATCGAGTGTAAGGCTCGGCAGGACGTTCGACTTTACCACGGCAAGTAGACCAATCTTCATAAGCTTAGCAGGACTTAGTCGAGGGGTCTGGGCCAGAATTCGAGTGTAAGGCTCGGCAGGACATTCCACCCTACCTCGGCAGGGAGACCAAGCATCCTAAGCCTAGTAGTAGTCAGGCGAGTGGACTTGGCCAGAATTCGAGCGTAAGGCCTGGCAGGACGTTCGACCTTACCTCGGCAAGGAGACAAAGCTTCCTAAACCTTTTAGGTATCAAGCGAGGGGACTTGGCCAGAGTTCGAGCGTAAGGCTCGGCAGGACGTTCGACCCTACCTCGGCAGAGTAACCAAGCTTCCTAATCCTAGTAGGAGCCAGGCGAGAAGACCGAGCCAGAAATCGAGTGTAAGGCTCGGCAGGACGTTCGACCTAACCTCGGAAGGGAGACCAAGCTTCCTAAGCCTTTTAGGTATCAAGCGAGGGGACTTGGCCGGAGTTCGAGTGTAAGGCTCGGCAGGACATTCGACCTTACCTCGGCAGGGAGACAAAGCTTCCTAACCCTAGTAGGAGCCAGGCGAGAAGACTGGGCCAGAAATCGAGTGTAAGGCTCAGCAGGACGTTCGACCCGACCTCGGCAGGGAGACAAAGCTTCCTAAGCCTAGTAGGAGTCAGGCGACAGGACTTGGCCAGAATTCAAGTGTAAGGCCTGGCAGGCTGTTCGACCTATCCTCGGCAGGGAGACCAAGCTTCCTAAGCCTGGTAGGAAAGTTAGGCGAGGGGACTGGGACGGAGTTCGAGTGTAAGGCTCGGCAGGACATTCTATCATACCTCGGCAGGGAGACCAAACTTCCTAAGCCTACTAGGAGTCAGGCGATTGGACATGGCCCGAGTTCGAGTGGAAAACTCGGCAGGACGTTCGACCTTACCTCGGCAGGGAGACCAAGCTTCCTAAGCCTTTTAGGAGTCAAGCAAAGGGAATTGGCCAGAGTTCGAGCGTAAGGCTCGGCAGGACGTTCGACCCTACCTCGGCAGGGAGACCAAGCTTCCTAAGCCTAGTAGGAGCCAGGCGAGAAGACTGGGCCAGAAATCGAGTGTAAGGCTCGGCAGGACGTTCGACTTAACCACGGCAAGTAGACCAAGCTTCCTAAGCTTAGTAGGAGTTAGTCGAGGGGCCTGGGCCAGAATTCGAGTGTAAGGCTTGGCAGGACGTTCGACCCTACCTCGGCAGGGAGACAAAGCTTTCTAAGCCTCGTAGAAGTCAGGCGAGGAGACTTGGCCAGAGTTCGAGTGTAAGGCTCGGCAGGACGTTCGCCCCTACCTCGGCAGAGAGACCAAGCTTCTGAAGCCTAGTAGGAGTCAGTCGAGAGGACTTAACCGGAGTTCGAGTGTAAGGCTCGGCAGGACGTTCGACTTTACCAAGGTAGGTAGACAAAGCTTCCTAAGCCTAGTAGGAGCCAGACGAGAAGACTGGGCCAGAAATCGACTGTAAGGCTCGGCAGGACGTTCGACTTTACCACGGCAGGGAGACCAAGCTTCCTAAGCTTAGAAGGAGTTAGTCGAGGGGACTGGGCCAGAATTTGAGCGTAAGGCTCGGCAGGACGTTCCACCCTACCTCGGCAGGGAGACCAAGCTTCCTAAGCCTAGTAGGAGTCAGGCGACAGGACTTGGCTAGAATTCGAGTGTAAGGCCTGGCAGGACGTTCGACCTATCCTCGGCAGGGAGACCAAGCTTCCTAAGCCTAGTAGGAAAGTTAGGCGAGTGGACTGGGACGGAGTTCGAGTGTAAGGCTCGGCCGGACATTCTACCATACCTCGGCAGGGAGACCAAACTTCCTAAGCCTACTAGGAGTCAGGCGAGTGGACTTGGCCCAAGTTCGAGTGGAAGGCTCGGCAGGACGTTCGACCTTACCTCGACAGGGAGACCAAGCTTCCTAAGCCTAGTAAAAGTCAGGCGCAGGGACTTGGAAAAAGTTTGAGTTCAAGGCTCAGCAGGACGTTCGACTTTACCACGGCAGGTAGACCAAGCTTCCTAAGCTTAGTAGGAGTTAGTCGAGGGGCCTGGGCTAGAATTCGAGTGTAAGGCTCAGCAGGATATTCGACCCTACCTCGGCAGGGAGACCAAGCTTAGTAAGCCTAGTAGGAGTCAGGCAACAGGACTTGGCCAGTAATCGAGTGTAAGGCTCGGCAGTACGTTAGACTTTACCACGGCAGGTAGACAAAGCTTCATAAGCTTAGCAGGCGTTAGTCGAGGGGCCTGGGCCAGAATTCGAGTGTAAGGCTCGGCAGGACATTCCACCCTACCTCGGCAGGGAGACCAAGCTTCCTAAGCCTTGTAGGAGTCAGGTGACAGGACTTGGCCAGAATTCGAGTGTAAGGCCAGGCCGGACGTTCAACCTTACCTCGGCAGGGAGACCAAGCTTCCTAAGCCTAGTAGGAGTCAGGCGAAGGGACTTGGCCGGAGTCCGAGTGCAAGGCTCGGCAGGACGTTCGACCTTACCTCGGCAGGGAGACAAAGCTTCCCAAGCCTCGTAGAAGTTAGGCGAGGGGACTTGGCCAGAATTTGAGCAAAAGGCTCGGCAGGACGGTCGACCTTACCACGGCAGGGAGACCAAGCTTCCTATACCTTTTAGGTATCAAGCAAGGGGACTTGGCCAGAGTTCGAGCGTAAGGCTCGGCAGGACGTTCGACCCTACCTCGGCAGAGTAACCAAGCTTCCTAATCCTAGTAGGAGCCAGGCGAGAAGACCGGGCCAGAAATCGAGTGTAAGGCTCGGCAGGACGTTCGACCCTATCTCGGCAGGGAGAAAAAGCTTCCTAAGCCTAGTAGGAGTTATGCGAAGGGACTTGGCCGGAGTCCGAGTGCAAGGCACAGCAGGACGTTCGACCTAGCCTCGGAAGGGAGACCAAGCTTCCTAAGCCTAGTAGTAGTCAGGCGAAGGGACTTGGACAGAATTCGAGCGTAAGGCCTGGCAAGACATTAGATCTTTCCTCGGCAGGGAGACAAAGCTTCCTAAGCCTCATAGAAGTCAGTCGAGGGGACTTGGCCGGAGTTCGAGCGTAAGGCTCGGCAGGACATTCGACCCTACCTCGGCAGAGAGACCAAGCTTCCTAAGCCTAGTAGGAGACAGTCGAGAGGACTTGGCCGGAGTTTGAGTGTAAGGCTTGGCAGGACATTCTACCATACCTCGGCAGGGAGACATAGTTTCCTAAGCTTCATTGGAGTCAGACGAGTGGACTTGGCCCGAGTTCGAGTGGAAGGCTCGGCAGGACGTTCGACCTTACCTCGACAGGGAGACCAAGCTTCCTAAGCCTAGTAAAAGTCAGGCGCAGTGACTTGGAAAAAGTTCGAGTTTAAGGCTCGGCAGGACGTTCGACTTTACCACGGCAGGTAGACCAAGCTTCCTAAGCCTAGTAGGAGCCAGGTGAGAAGGCTGGGCCAGAAATCGAGTGTAAGGCTCGGCAGGACGTTCGACTTTACCACGGCAGGTAGACCAAGCTTCCTAAGCTTTGTAGGAGTTAGTCGAGGGGCCTGGGCCAGAATTCGAGTCTAAGGCTCGGTAGGACGTTTGACCCTACCTCGGCTGGGAGACCAAACTTCCTAAGCATTATAGGACTCAGGCGAAGGGACTTGGCCAGAGTTCGAGTGTAAGGTCTGGCAGGACGTTCAACCTTACCTCGGAAGGGAGACCAAGCTTCATAAGCCTAGTAGTAGTCAGGCGAAGGGACTTGGCCAGAGTTCGAGCGTAAGGCTCGGCAGGACGTTCGACCCTACCTCGGCAGAGTAACCAAGCTTCCTAATCCTAGTAGGAGCCAGGCGAGAAGACCGAGCCAGAAATCGAGTGTAAGGCTCGGCAGGACGTTCGACCTAACCTCGGAAGGGAGACCAAGCTTCCTAAGCCTAGTAGTAGTCAGGCGAAGGGACTTGGCCAGAATTTGAGCGTAAGGCCTGGCAGGACGTTCGACCTATCCTCGGCAGGGGGACCAAGCTTCCTAAGCCTAGTAGGAAAGTTATGCGAGGGGACTTGGACGGAGTTCGAGTGTAAGGCTCGGCAGGACATTCTACCATACCTCGACAGGGAGACCAAGCTTCCTAAGCCTTTTAGGAGTCAAGCAAAGGGAATTGGCTAGCGTTGGAGCGTAAGGCTCAGCAGGACGTTCGACCCTACCTCGGCAAGAAGACAAAGCTTCCTAAGCGTAGTAGGACCCAGGCGAGAAGACTGGGTCAGAAATCGAGTGTAAGGCTCGGCAGGACGTTCGACTTTACCACGGCAGGTAGACCAAGCTTCCTAAGCTTAGTAGGAGTTAGTCGAGGGGCCTGGGCCAGAATTCGAGTGTAATGTTCGGCAGGACGTTCGACCGTACCTCGGCAGGGAGACCAAGCTTCCTAAGCATTATAGGACTCAGGCGAAGGGACTTGGCCAGAGTTCGAGTGCAAGGCCTGGCAGGACGTTCAACCTTACCTCGGCAGGGAGACGAAGCTTCCTAAGCCTTTTAGGTATCAAGCGAGGGGACTTGGCCAGAGTTCGAGCGTAAGGCTCGGCAGGGCGTTCGACCCTACCTCGGCAGAGAGACCAAGCTTCCGAAGCCTAGTAGGAGTCAGTCGAGAGGACTTTTCCGAAGTTCGAGTGTAAGGCTCGGCAGGACATTCGACCTTACCTCAGAAGGCAGACAAAGCTTCCTAAGCCTAGTAGGAGCCAGGCGAGAAGACTGGGCCAGAAATCGAGTGTAAGGCTCGGCAAGACGTTCGACTTTACCACGGCAGGGAGACAAAGCTTCCTAAGCCTAGTAGGAGTCAGGCGACAGGACTTGGACAGAATTCGAGTGTAAGGCCTGGCAGGACGTTCGACCTATCCTCGGCAAGGAGACCAAGCATCCTAAGCCTAGTAGGAAAGTTAGGCGAGGGGATTTGGACGGAGTTCGAGTGTAAGGCTCGGCAGGACATACTACCATACCTCGACAGGGAGACCAAGCTTCCTAAGCCTAGTAAAAGTCAGGTGCAGGGACTTGGAAAAAGTTCGAGTTTAAGGCTCAGCAGGACGTTCGAACTTACCTCAGCAGGGAGACCAAGCTTCCTAAGCCTTTTAGGAGTCAAGCAAAGGGAATTGGCCAGATTTCGAGCGTACGGCTCGGCAGGACGTTCGACCCTACTTCGGCAGAGAGACCAAGCTTCCTAAGCCTAGTAGGAGCCAGGCGAAGGGACTTGGCCGGAGTCCGAGTGCAAGGCACGGCAGGACGTTCGACCTTACCTCGACAGGGAGACCAAGATTCCTAAGCCTAGTAGGAGTCAGACGAAGGAACTTGGCCGGAGTCCGAGTGCAAGGCACGGCAGGACGTTCGACCTTACCTCGCCAGGGAGACCAAGCGTCCTAAGCCTAGTAGGAGCCAGGCGAGAAGACTGGGCCAGAAATCGAGTTTAAGGCTCGGCAGGACGTTCGACGTTACCTCGGCAGGGAGACTAAGCTTCCTAAGCCTAGTAGGAGTCAGGCGACAGGACTTGGCCAGAATTCGAGTGTAAGCCCTGGCAGGACGTTCGACCTTACCTCGGCAGGGAAACAAAGCTTCCTAAGCCTCGTAGAAGTCAGGCGAGGGGATTTGGCCAGAGTTCGAGCGTAAGGCTCGACAGGACGTTCGCCCCTACCTCGGCAGAGAGACCAGGCTTCCAAAGCCTAGTAGGTGTCAGTCGAGAGGACTTAGCCGGAGTTCGAGTGTAAGTCTCGGTAGGACGTTCGACCTTACCTCGGCAGGGAGACCAAGCTTCCTAAGCATTATAGGACTCAGGCGAAGGGACTTGGCCAGAGTTCGAGTGCAAGGCCTGGCAGGACGTTCAACCTTACCTCGGCAGGGAGACGAAGCTTCCTAAGCCTAGTAGGAGTCAGGCGAAGGGACTTGGCCGGAGTCCGAGTGCAAGGCACGGCAGGACGTTCGACCTTACCTCGACAGGGAGACCAAGCTTCCTAAGCCTAGTAGGAGTCAGGCGAAGGGGCTTGGCCGGAGTCCGAGTGCAAGGCTCGGCAGGACGTTCGACCCAACCTCGGAAGGGAGACCAAGCTTCCTAAGCCTAGTAGTAGTCAGGCGAGTGGACTTGGCCAGAATTTGAGCGTAAGGCCTGGCAGGACGTTCGACCTTACCTCGGCAAGGAGACAAAGCTTCCTAAGCCTCGTAGAAGTCAGGCGAGGGGACTTGGCCAGAGTTCGAGCGTAAGGCTCGGCAGGACGTTCGACCCTACCTCGGCAGAGTAACCAAGCTTCCTAATCCTAGTAGGAGCCAGGCGAGAAGACCGAGCCAGAAATCGAGTGTAAGGCTCGGCAGGACGTTCGACCTAACCTCGGAAGGGAGACCAAGCTTCCTAAGCCTAGTAGTAGTCAGGCGAAGGGACTTGGCCAGAATTTGAGCGTAAGGCCTGGCAGGACGTTCGACCTATCCTCGGCAGGGGGACCAAGCTTCCTAAGCCTAGTAGGAAAGTTAGGCGAGGGGACTTGGACGGAGTTCGAGTGTAAGGCTCGGCAGGACATTCTACCATACCTCGACAGGGAGACCAAGCTTCCTAAGCCTTTTAGGAGTCAAGCAAAGGGAATTGGCTAGCGTTGGAGCGTAAGGCTCAGCAGGACGTTCGACCCTACCTCGGCAAGAAGACAAAGCTTCCTAAGCGTAGTAGGACCCAGGCGAGAAGACTGGGTCAGAAATCGAGTGTAAGGCTCGGCAGGACGTTCGACTTTACCACGGCAGGTAGACCAAGCTTCCTAAGCTTAGTAGGAGTTAGTCGAGGGGCCTGGGCCAGAATTCGAGTGTAATGTTCGGCAGGACGTTCGACCGTACCTCGGCAGGGAGACCAAGCTTCCTAAGCATTATAGGACTCAGGCGAAGGGACTTGGCCAGAGTTCGAGTGCAAGGCCTGGCAGGACGTTCAACCTTACCTCGGCAGGGAGACGAAGCTTCCTAAGCCTTTTAGGTATCAAGCGAGGGGACTTGGCCAGAGTTCGAGCGTAAGGCTCGGCAGGGCGTTCGACCCTACCTCGGCAGAGAGACCAAGCTTCCGAAGCCTAGTAGGATTCAGTCGAGAGGACTTTTCCGAAGTTCGAGTGTAAGGCTCGGCAGGACATTCGACCTTACCTCAGAAGGCAGACAAAGCTTCCTAAGCCTAGTAGGAGCCAGGCGAGAAGACTGGGCCAGAAATCGAGTGTAAGGCTCGGCAAGACGTTCGACTTTACCACGGCAGGGAGACAAAGCTTCCTAAGCCTAGTAGTAGTCAGGCGACAGGACTTGGACAGAATTCGAGTGTAAGGCCTGGCAGGACGTTCGACCTATCCTCGGCAAGGAGACCAAGCATCCTAAGCCTAGTAGGAAAGTTAGGCGAGGGGATTTGGACGGAGTTCGAGTGTAAGGCTCGGCAGGACATACTACCATACCTCGACAGGGAGACCAAGCTTCCTAAGCCTCGTAAAAGTCAGGTGCAGGGACTTGGAAAAAGTTCGAGTTTAAGGCTCAGCAGGACGTTCGAACTTACCTCAGCAGGGAGACCAAGCTTCCTAAGCCTTTTAGGAGTCAAGCAAAGGGAATTGGCCAGATTTCGAGCGTACGGCTCGGCAGGACGTTCGACCCTACTTCGGCAGAGAGACCAAGCTTCCTAAGCCTAGTAGGAGCCAGGCGAAGGGACTTGGCCGGAGTCCGAGTGCAAGGCACGGCAGGACGTTCGACCTTACCTCGACAGGGAGACCAAGATTCCTAAGCCTAGTAGGAGTCAGACGAAGGAACTTGGCCGGAGTCCGAGTGCAAGGCACGGCAGGACGTTCGACCTTACCTCGCCAGGGAGACCAAGCGTCCTAAGCCTAGTAGGAGCCAGGCGAGAAGACTGGGCCAGAAATCGAGTTTAAGGCTCGGCAGGACGTTCGACGTTACCTCGGCAGGGAGACTAAGCTTCCTAAGCCTAGTAGGAGTCAGGCGACAGGACTTGGCCAGAATTCGAGTGTAAGCCCTGGCAGGACGTTCGACCTTACCTCGGCAGGGAAACAAAGCTTCCTAAGCCTCGTAGAAGTCAGGCGAGGGGATTTGGCCAGAGTTCGAGCGTAAGGCTTGACAGGACGTTCGCCCCTACCTCGGCAGAGAGACCAGGCTTCCAAAGCCTAGTAGGTGTCAGTCGAGAGGACTTAGCCGGAGTTCGAGTGTAAGGCTCGGTAGGACGTTCGACCTTACCTCGGCAGGGAGACCAAGCTTCCTAAGCATTATAGGACTCAGGCGAAGGGACTTGGCCAGAGTTCGAGTGCAAGGCCTGGCAGGACGTTCAACCTTACCTCGGCAGGGAGACGAAGCTTCCTAAGCCTAGTAGGAGTCAGGCGAAGGGACTTGGCCGGAGTCCGAGTGCAAGGCACGGCAGGACGTTCGACCTTACCTCGACAGGGAGACCAAGCTTCCTAAGCCTAGTAGGAGTCAGGCGAAGGGGCTTGGCCGGAGTCCGAGTGCAAGGCTCGGCAGGACGTTCGACCCAACCTCGGAAGGGAGACCAAGCTTCCTAAGCCTAGTAGTAGTCAGGCGAGTGGACTTGGCCAGAATTTGAGCGTAAGGCCTGGCAGGACGTTCGACCTTACCTCGGCAAGGAGACAAAGCTTCCTAAGCCTCGTAGAAGTCAGGCGAGGGGACTTGGCCAGAGTTCGAGCGTAAGGCTCGGCAGGACGTTCGACCCTACCTCGGCAGAGTAACCAAGCTTCCTAATCCTAGTAGGAGCCAGGCGAGAAGACCGAGCCAGAAATCGAGTGTAAGGCTCGGCAGGACGTTCGACCTAACCTCGGAAGGGAGACCAAGCTTCCTAAGCCTAGTAGTAGTCAGGCGAAGGGACTTGGCCAGAATTTGAGCGTAAGGCCTGGCAGGACGTTCGACCTATCCTCGGCAGGGGGACCAAGCTTCCTAAGCCTAGTAGGAAAGTTAGGCGAGGGGACTTGGACGGAGTTCGAGTGTAAGGCTCGGCAGGACATTCTACCATACCTCGACAGGGAGACCAAGCTTCCTAAGCCTTTTAGGAGTCAAGCAAAGGGAATTGGCTAGCGTTGGAGCGTAAGGCTCAGCAGGACGTTCGACCCTACCTCGGCAAGAAGACAAAGCTTCCTAAGCGTAGTAGGACCCAGGCGAGAAGACTGGGTCAGAAATCGAGTGTAAGGCTCGGCAGGACGTTCGACTTTACCACGGCAGGTAGACCAAGCTTCCTAAGCTTAGTAGGAGTTAGTCGAGGGGCCTGGGCCAGAATTCGAGTGTAATGTTCGGCAGGACGTTCGACCGTACCTCGGCAGGGAGACCAAGCTTCCTAAGCATTATAGGACTCAGGCGAAGGGACTTGGCCAGAGTTCGAGTGCAAGGCCTGGCAGGACGTTCAACCTTACCTCGGCAGGGAGACGAAGCTTCCTAAGCCTTTTAGGTATCAAGCGAGGGGACTTGGCCAGAGTTCGAGCGTAAGGCTCGGCAGGGCGTTCGACCCTACCTCGGCAGAGAGACCAAGCTTCCGAAGCCTAGTAGGATTCAGTCGAGAGGACTTTTCCGAAGTTCGAGTGTAAGGCTCGGCAGGACATTCGACCTTACCTCTGAAGGCAGACAAAGCTTCCTAAGCCTAGTAGGAGCCAGGCGAGAAGACTGGGCCAGAAATCGAGTGTAAGGCTCGGCAGGACGTTCGACTTTACCACGGCAGGGAGACAAAGCTTCCTAAGCCTAGTAGGAGTCAGGCGACAGGACTTGGACAGAATTCGAGTGTAAGGCCTGGCAGGACGTTCGACCTATCCTCGGCAAGGAGACCAAGCATCCTAAGCCTAGTAGGAAAGTTAGGCGAGGGGATTTGGACGGAGTTCGAGTGTAAGGCTCGGCAGGACATACTACCATACCTCGACAGGGAGACCAAGCTTCCTAAGCCTCGTAAAAGTCAGGTGCAGGGACTTGGAAAAAGTTCGAGTTTAAGGCTCAGCAGGACGTTCGAACTTACCTCAGCAGGGAGACCAAGCTTCCTAAGCCTTTTAGGAGTCAAGCAAAGGGAATTGGCCAGATTTCGAGCGTACGGCTCGGCAGGACGTTCGACCCTACTTCGGCAGAGAGACCAAGCTTCCTAAGCCTAGTAGGAGCCAGGCGAAGGGACTTGGCCGGAGTCCGAGTGCAAGGCACGGCAGGACGTTCGACCTTACCTCGACAGGGAGACCAAGATTCCTAAGCCTAGTAGGAGTCAGACGAAGGAACTTGGCCGGAGTCCGAGTGCAAGGCACGGCAGGACGTTCGACCTTACCTCGCCAGGGAGACCAAGCGTCCTAAGCCTAGTAGGAGCCAGGCGAGAAGACTGGGCCAGAAATCGAGTTTAAGGCTTGGCAGGACGTTCGACGTTACCTCGGCAGGGAGACTAAGCTTCCTAAGCCTAGTAGGAGTCAGGCGACAGGACTTGGCCAGAATTCGAGTTTAAGCCCTGGCAGGACGTTCGACCTTACCTCGGCAGGGAAACAAAGCTTCCTAAGCCTCGTAGAAGTCAGGCGAGGGGATTTGGCCAGAGTTCGAGCGTAAGGCTTGACAGGACGTTCGCCCCTACCTCGGCAGAGAGACCAGGCTTCCAAAACCTAGTAGGTGTCAGTCGAGAGGACTTAGCCGGAGTTCGAGTGTAAGGCTCGGTAGGACGTTCGACCTTACCTCGGCAGGGAGACCAAGCTTCCTAAGCATTATAGGACTCAGGCGAAGGGACTTGGCCAGAGTTCGAGTGCAAGGCCTGGCAGGACGTTCAACCTTACCTCGGCAGGGAGACGAAGCTTCCTAAGCCTAGTAGGAGTCAGTCGAAGGGACTTGGCCGGAGTCCGAGTGCAAGGCACGGCAGGACGTTCGACCTTACCTCGACAGGGAGACAAAGCTTCCTAAGCCTAGTAGTAGTCAGGCGAAGGGACTTGGCCAGAATTCGAGCGTAAGGCCTGGCAGGACGTTCTACCTTACCTCGGCAGGGAGACAAAGCTTCCTAAGCCTTTTAGGTATCAAGCGAGGGGACTTGGCCAGAGTTCGAGCATAAAGCTCGGCAGGACGTTCGACTTTACCACGGCAGGGAGACCAAGCTTCCTAAGCTTAGAAGGAGTTAGTCGAGGGGACTGGGCCAGAATTCGAGTGTAAGGCTCGGCAGGACGTTCGACCCTACCTCGGCAGGGAGACCAAGCTTCCTAAGCCTACTAGGAGTCAGGCGACACGACTTGGCCAGAATTCGAGTGTAAGGCCTGGCAGGACGTTCGACCTATCCTCGGCAGGGAGACCAAGCTTCCTAAGCCTTTTAGGAGTCAAGCAAAGGGAACTGGCCAGAGTTCGAGCGTAAGGCTCGGCAGGACGTTCGACCCTACCTCGGCAGGGAGACCAAGCTATCTAAGCCTAGTAGGAGCCAGGCGAGAAGACTGGGCCAGAAATCGAGTTTAAGGCTCGGCAGGACGTTCGACGTTACCTCGGCAGGGAGACCAAGCTTCCTAAGCCTAGTAGGAGTCAGGCGACAGGACTTGGCCAGAATTCGAGTGTAAGCCCTGGCAGGACGTTCGACCTTACCTCGGCAGGGAAACAAAGCTTCCTAAGCCTCGTAGAAGTCAGGCGAGGGGATTTGGCCAGAGTTCGAGCGTAAGGCTCGACAGGACGTTCGCCCCTACCTCGGCAGAGAGACCAGGCTTCCAAAGCCTAGTAGGTGTCAGTCGAGAGGACTTAGCCGGAGTTTGAGTGTAAGGCTCGGTAGGACGTTCGACCTTACCTCGGCAGGGAGACCAAGCTTCCTAAGCATTATAGGACTCAGGCGAAGGGACTTGGCCAGAGTTCGAGTGCAAGGCCTGGCAGGACGTTCAACCTTACCTCAGCAGGGAGACGAAGCTTCCTAAGCCTAGTAGGAGTCAGGCGAAGGGACTTAGCCGGAGTCCGAGTGCAAGGCGCGGCAGGACGTTCGACCTTACCTCGACAGGGAGACAAAGCTTCCTAAGCCTAGTAGTAGTCAGGCGAAGGGACTTGGCCAGAATTCGAGCGTAAGGCCTGGCAGGACGTTCTACCTTACCTCGGCAGGGAGACAAAGCTTCCTAAGCCTTTTAGGTATCAAGCGAGGGGACTTGGCCAGAGTTCGAGCATAAAGCTCGGCAGGACGTTCGACTTTACCACGGCAGGGAGACCAAGCTTCCTAAGCTTAGAAGGAGTTAGTCGAGGGGACTGGGCCAGAATTCGCGTGTAAGGCTCGGCAGGACGTTCGACCCTACCTCGGCAGGGAGACCAAGCTTCCGAAGCCTAGTAGGAGTCAGTCGAGAGGACTTAGCCGGAGTTCGAGTGTAAGGCTCGGCAGGACGTTCGACCTATCCTCGGCAGGGAGACCAAGCTTCCTAAGCCTAGTAGTAGTCAGGCGAGTGGACTTGGCCAGAATTCGAGCGTAAGGCCTGGCAGGACGTTCGACCCTACCTCGGCAAGGAGACAAAGCTTCCTAAGCCTCGTAGAAGTCAGGCGAGGGGACTTGGCCAGAATTTGAGCAAAAGGCTCGGCAGGACGTTCGACCTATCCTCGACAGGGAGACCAAGCTTCCTAAACCTTTTAGGTATCTAGCGAGGGGACTTGGCCAGAGTTCGAGCGTAAGGCTCGCCAGGACGTTCGACCCTACCTCGGCAGAGTAACCAAGCTTCCTAATCCTAGTAGGAGCCAGGCGAGAAGACCGAGCCAGAAATCGAGTGTAAGGCTCGGCAGGACGTTCGACCTAACCTCGGAAGAGAGACCAAGCTTCCTAAGCCTAGTAGGAGTTAGTCGAGGGGACTGGGCCAGAATTCGAGTGTAAGGCTCGGCAGGACGTTCGACCCTACCTCGGCAGGGAGACAAAGCTTCCTAAGCCTAGTAGGAGTCAGGCGACACGACTTGGCCAGAATTCGAGTGTAAGGCCTGGCAGGACGTTCGACCTATCCTCGGCAGGGAGACCAAGCTTCCTAAGCTTGGTAGGAAAGTTAGGCGAGGGGACTGGGACGGAGTTCGAGTGCAAGGCTCGGCAGGACATTCTATCATACCTCGGCAGGGAGACCAAACTTCCTAAGCCTACTAGGAGTCAGGCGATTGGACTTGGCCCGAGTTCGAGTGGAAAACTCGGCAGGACGTTCGACCTTACCTCGGCAGGGAGACCAAGCTTCCTAAGCCTTTTAGGAGTCAAGCAAAGGGAATTGGCCAGAGTTCGAGCGTAAGGCTCGGCAGGACGTTCGACCCTACCTCGGCAGGGAGACCAAGCTATCTAAGCCTAGTAGGAGCCAGGCGAGAAGACTGGGCCAGAAATCGAGTGTAAGGCTCGGCAGGACGTTCGACTTTACCACGGCAGGTAGACCAAGCTTCCTAAGCTTAGTAGGAGTTAGTCGAGGGGCCTGGGCCAGAATTCGAGTGTAAGGCTCGGCAGGACGTTCGACCGTACCTCGGCAGGGAGACAAAGCTTTCTAAGCCTCGTAGAAGTCAGGCGAGGAGACTAGGCCAGAGTTCGAGCGTAAGGCTCGGCAGGACGTTCGCCCCTACCTCGGCAGAGAGACCAAGCTTCTGAAGCCTAGTAGGAGTCAGTCGAGAGGACTTAGCCGGAGTTCGAGTGTAAGGCTCGGCAGGACGTTCGACTTTACCAAGGCAGGTAGACAAAGCTTCCTAAGCCTAGTAGGAGCCAGGCGAGAAGACTGGGCCAGAAATCGACTGTAAGGCTCGGCAGGACGTTCGAATTTACCACGGCAGGGAGACCAAGCTTCCTAAGCCTAGTAGGAGTCAGGCGACAGGACTTGGCTAGAATTCGAGTGTAAGGCCTGGCAGGACGTTCGACCTATCCTCGGCAGGGAGACCAAGCTTCCTAAGCCTAGTAGGAAAGTTAGGCGAGTGGACTGGGACGGAGTTCGAGTGTAAGGCTCGGCCGGACATTCTACCATACCTCGGCAGGGAGACCAAACTTCCTAAGCCTACTAGGAGTCAGGCGCAGGGACTTGGAAAAAGTTTGAGTTCAAGGCTCGGCAGGACGTTCGAACTTACCTCGGCAGGGAGTCCAAGCTTCCTAAGCCTTTTAGGAGTCAAGCAAAGGGAATTGGCCAGAATTCGAGCGTAAGTCTCGGCAGGACGTTCGACCCTACCTCGACAGGGAGACCAAGCTTCCTAAGCCTAGTAGGAGTCAGGCGAAGGGACTTGGCCAGTAATCGAGTGTAAGGCTCGGCAGTACGTTAGACTTTACCACGGCAGGTAGACCAAGCTTCATAAGCTTAGCAGGAGTTAGTCGAGGGGCCTGGGCCAGAATTCGAGTGTAAGGCTCGGCAGGACATTCTGTTAGGAAAATAAGGCCTTTTTGTTCATATAGAGTCTCTCATATTCACAGAATAGAGTTTTAATTAGAGCTTTTACTTGTCTGAACATGTTCTCATCTTGTCAGGCATTCCAGTGTCTATCTCATGCATTCCAGTGACTATCTTTCAAGGTCGACTTCGTTACGAAGTTTTTAAGGAGTTAGAACTGTTTTGAAAAAGCTGCTGCTAGGCACCCAAACACCTAAGCAAATAGATATGTTTCAAGGATAGTTCCGTTACAGACTTGGCAAAACATGTAAACGTGCCTCGAGATAACATTTCTTGTTTTTGAGGGAATTTCCAGGTCGCAGAGACAACCTTAAAGAAGACCACTGGCGCCATCAAGCGGCAGAGAACAACCACCTAACAACAGGGTGCGCCTGCGCAGAAGAGACACTGGAGCGTCACCAGAGCGTCACACACCCGGAAGAGACAACCCAATAAGTGGGGGGGAAACGGGGAGCTAGGCGCGGTAGTTGGAACGACTGCCGCCCAGCGCGCGCTGGTTTGCTTTCGCTTTCTACTATTAATAAATCCTTTTAATTGGATTTGACAGCCTATTGTGCTCGTTTATAACAATTTGGTGCCGTGACTCGGATCGGGATCTGGGGAACCTCTCTCTGAGAGGGGCGCCACGATTCCGCTCCCTTGAGCGGACTCAGACCGGGGTTTTTACCCTCATCCCGACCGACGAACCTAAAAGCCTAGAGAGCGAAAGCAAAGAAAGGGAAGCGGGCCCAGGGTACCCCGTAATTTTTGTGCACAAAAGTCCGGACGAAGGCGCAGGACGCGTGAGTATAAAGGGGATCCGTTCGGGCGGGGTTCGGGATCCCGGAGTACGGCGAGTGTGTGTGTGTGTGAGAGGAGGACTGGCAGCCGGATTCTCCAAACGAGTGTGGACCCTCAGTAGTGCGTTTTCCAGAGCCCGCGAGGGCCTGGGCCACGAACCAGGGGAAGCGATTGTGCTGTCGTGAGTGACTGAAGGTACTCCGGAGGACATGGGGCAGGGGAGAAGCAAGGATAAATCCCCCTCCCCGGCGGGGGTAAAACTTCCCCCAATTCCTAAGGAGAGTCCCTTAGGGTTTATGCTAACAAATTGGGAGCACTTTCCAGGGGCACCTGGGAAGGATAAGGCAAAGATGATACACTATTGCATAGAAGTATGGGGAGGACAAGAGATTTCTAAAGGAGTGTTTTGGCCCATCTTTGGGTCCTCAGAGGACTGGGTAAAGCAACTGTTGAATGGTTGGGTACACGCTAAACAACCTTCTAACCTTGAGGAGAGTGCCTATGCCCAAGTCTGGATAGAAAAGCCGGAGGTGCTCGTGTTTAAACTCTCGGAGGCTTCAGGGGGAAAGAAAAAGAAGGGGCGAGCGGAAGAAGTAATCATTGCACCCCCGCCCTACATTCCCCCTGCACCAAATGCACCCCCTCCTCCTCCACAATCGGATGAGGAAGAATCAGACTCAGACTCTGATCAACCCTCAGGCTCGCGTGGTCCTCTTACCCGAAGTAAGACGCAAGGCAAACTATTTCCCTTAAGGGAAATGCCGATGGGGGGACCACAGCCGGGGATTGGATTTATTTCGGTGCCTTTAAGTTCGGGGGATGTTAGAGACTTTAAGAAGGAGATGGGAAATTTGCTAGAAGACCCCTTGGGCGTGGCAGAGCGGGTGGATCAATTTCTAGGTCCTAATATATACACCTGGGAGGAATTACAAGCTATACTTAACATTTTATTCACGGCCGAGGAAAAGAACATGATAAGAGTTGCTGGAATGCGAGCCTGGGATGCCCTGCCCGCGCATGCCCAGCAGCCGGCCGATACCAAATGGCCTCTCCAGAATCCTAATTGGAATAACCAGGATGAGGCCCATAGAGCTAACATGCGGGACTTTCGGACCATATTAATTGATGGCATAAGAGAGTCCGTTCCTAGGGGCCAGAATATAAATAAAGCATTTAACGACCGACAAAAGAAGGATGAAACCCCCACTGAATGGTTAGAGAGGTTAAGGAAAAGTTTCCAGCTGTACTCGGGATTAGACCCGAATAACCCAATGGGACAGGCAATTCTCAAAGTCCAGTTTGTCTCTAAATCTTGGGATGATATCAGGAGAAAGATACAGAAAATGGATGATTGGCAGGACAGGGATTTAGCAGAATTATTGCGAGAGGCGCAGAAGGTTTATGTCCGCAGAGAGGATGAAAGTCAGAAGAGACAGGTGAAAATGATGGTTGCTGCAGTGAGGGAAAGCAGGCGAGTAGAGGAAGAACAAAAGAGAGTTACTCGGAAGGGGGGGGGGTGACAAGGGAAAGGTAGGAGAGAGGGTATGCTATTATTGCGGTAAGAAGGGACATTTCAAGAGGGAGTGCAGGAGGAGGCTAAGGGACGAGGAAGAGTTCAAAATCGAATAGGGGAGTCAGGGGCTCTATTTTATGGGGACCAAGAAACATCAGAAAGAGCCCTTGATAAAATTGAAGGTGGGTCCCCAAGGCCAGGAAATAGATTTCCTGGTCGATACAGGGGCAGAAAGATCTACTATTCAATTTCTGCCTCAGGGCTGTAATTTGTCAAAACAGACAGCCACGGTAATAGGGGCTAAGGGGGAACCTTTTGAAGTACAAATTATCAAAGGGGTGGTGGTGGAATCGGGAACTAAAGTGGGGTTGGGTGACTTCCTATTAGTTCCTGAAGCGGATTACAATTTGTTAGGGAGAGACCTGATTGTTGAATTGGGAGTTCAAATTGAGGTGGTAGAGAAGGAATTAAAGATCAGACTTTGTTCCCTCCGTTTAGAAGATGAAGAGAAAATAAACCCCGAAGTGTGGTATAATCCAGGGACTGTGGGCAAATTAAATATAACCCCATTTACAGTGAAAATCAGAAATCCTGAAATCCCGGTAAGAATAAAACAGTATCCAATTTCACTAGAAGGGAGGAGAGGGTTAAAACCTGAGGTTGAAAGGCTGTTAAACCAAGGACTGCTAGAGCCTTGCATGTCGCCTTTTAACACCCCTATACTCCCGGTAAAAAAGGCAGACGGATCCTATCGGCTGGTGCACGACCTTAGGGAAATTAATAAGCGAACCGTGGCCCGATTCCCAGTAGTGGCAAATCCCTATACTCTTTTAAGCAAACTGGGACCTGAAAATGAGTGGTATAGTGTAATAGACCTGAAGGATGCCTTTTGGGCTTGCCCTCTGGACGAATCCAGTCGAGATTATTTTGCCTTTGAATGGGAGGACCCTGACACGGGGAGGCGACAGCAACTCAGGTGGGCGGTACTTCCACAAGGCTTTACGGAATCACCTAATTTATTCAGGCAAGCCCTGGAACAAATTTTGCAAGACTATAAAACAGACCCAGAGGTAAAGCTAGTTCAGTATGTGGATGATTTGTTAATAGCAGGTAAAGAAGAAGACAAAGTCCGGAAGGAAAGTATTAAACTATTGAATTTCCTGGGACTAAAAGGATTAAAAGTCTCTAAAGCAAAACTACAATTTGTAGAAGAAGAAGTTAGGTACCTGGGACATTATTTGAAAAAGGGAGAAAAGAGAATTGATCCAGATAGAGTACAAGCAATCCTATCTCTGCCCCTACCGCAAAGTAAACGGCAAATTCGTCAGGTATTGGGACTTACAGGATATTGTAGGCAGTGGATTGAGAACTATAGTGGGAAGGCAAGATTTTTGTATCAAAAACTTACCCAAGACGGGCACCTCAAGTGGACAGAGGAGGAAAAATCTAAATTCCAAGAATTAAAAGAAACTCTGGTCCATGCTCCAGTCCTAAGCCTCCCAGATTTAAAGAGGCCCTTCTTTTTATTTGTTAATATCACAGATGGAGTAACTTATGGAGTACTTACCCAGGACTGGGCGGGGAAAAAGAAACCTATTGCATATCTGTCTAAAATCTTAGACCCTGTAAGCAGGGGATGGCCGGGCTGTTTACAAATAATTGCAGGCTGTGCGGAGTTAGTAGAAGAAGCAAGGAAGATCACCTTTAATGCCACTCTGAAGGTATTAACTCCACATAACATACGGAGTGTAATGCAACAAAAAGCAGACAAATGGATCTCCGACGCCAGGCTCCTAAAATATGAGGGGATTCTATTAGAAACCCCTAATTTCACTTTAGAAACCACCTCATTACAAAATCCAGCCTCCTTCCTCTTCGGAGAGCCCGAAACTGAATCACTGATACATGACTGTGTAATTACTATAGAAGAACAAACCAAAATTAGACCTGACCTGGAGGAAGAAGAATTAGAGACTGGAGAAAAATTGTTTGTTGATGGATCATCCAGAGTAGTTGAGGGGCAAAGGAGATCAGGATATGCCATAGTGGGGGGGGCTGATTTAAAAGTAATCGAATCTGGACCCCTAGACAAAACATGGTCAGCCCAAGCCTGCGAGATATACGCTATCCTAAGAGCCTTGGAACTATTAAAAGGAAAAGAGGGGACCATCTATACAGATTCTAAATATGGATACGGGGTGGTGCACACTTTTGGAAAATTATGGGAAGAGAGAGGCCTCGTAAATTCACAGGGAAAGGACTTAATCCATCAGAAACTAATAATAGCCCTCCTGAGGGCCTTGAGAGGCCCTACTAGGATAGCAGTGGTCCATTTAAAAGGGCATCAACGGGGAATGGATTACCGGAGTAGGGGTAACAATGCGGCAGACTATGAGGCAAAGAAAGCTGCAATTATCAAGACATTAACCTTAAGTGAGGGAATTAGGAAGGACCTTGTAGATACCCCAAAGAACCCTGGGTCTACTACCCAGGATAAGCTTATATTTACAATAGAAGAACAGGAGAAGCTTACAAAATTGGGAATAAAAGAGGAATCAGGGAAATGGCTGTTAAAGGATGGGAGGGAGGTTTTACCTAGAGCCATAGCCCAGCGGATGCTCAGTAAATTACACCAGAGAACACACTGGGGCGCTCAAGGACTGGTGGATCACTTTGCCACCCATTATATGACAGTGGGCCTACATGACTTAGCGAAAGGGATTACTAGAAGCTGTCCAACCTGTCTACGAGTAAACAGAAGAAACCTAAGGAAGCTACCCCTGGGTGGGAGGCCAGTGGCAAAGAGGCCCTTTTCAAATTTACAAGTAGACTTTACTGAGCTCCCCAAGATAGGGAGACTAAAATATCTTCTGGTTATAGTGGACCATTTAACACATTATGTAGAAGCAATCCCCACTGCCAGAGAAACAGCTCGGACAGTAACAAAAGCCTTGCTGGAAGAAATAATACCTAGATATGGGGTCCCAGAAACGATAGACTCTGATAAAGGCCCCCATTTCACTTCAAAAATAACACAGATGCTAGCAGAAGCTCTGGGCACAAAATGGGAACAACATACTCCCTGGCATTCACAGAGTTCGGGAAGGGTAGAAAGAATGAATGGGGAAATTAAGAAACAACTCACCAAATTAACACTAGAAACTAAATTATCCTGGATAAAATGTTTGCCGTTGGCATTATTAAATGTTCGAACTCAGCCACGAGCTGATGTAGGACTATCCCCATTTGAAATGCTATATGGGATGCCCTATTCCCTAGAAAAAGTTCAAACCAATCCTAATATTACTGATCAAAGTATTAATAAATACTTAACCATTTTAATGAAATATAAAAAACAGTTATGGGAAAAAGGGATGTGGGCCCAAAGACCACCCCTAGATCTTGTGTTACACCAGGTACAACCCGGCGACTGGGTCCTCATCCGGAGCTGGAAGGAAGATTCGATCACCCCAAAGTGGGACGGACCATACCTGGTTTTAATCACCACTGACTCCGCAGTCCGTACAGCAGAGAAGGGATGGACTCATGCTAGCAGAATAAAGGGGCCAGTGGATCCAACTCGATTTCATACAGCTTCCAAAGAAGCGAGCTGGAAAATTGACGGGAAGCCGGGGGATTTAAAGCTAACAGTAAAGAGAACTTACAAATAATTTTCATGAGCTCTATCAGCTCTAAAGACATTTGGGTTGGAGATAACTGGGAACTGCAAGTACAACTAGTTGGAGAAACAAAACCTCCAGGATACTGTAAACGTCTAGAGGATTCAGCCCAGCAGCCCTTCTATCGGTTCATCCGACTTGAAAAAGAACAGAGACCTTGGGAAGGGGAGGGCCACGCTGAACATCAAAGTATTAGAGTAAGGTGTAGTTGGTTAGATTGTCGTTGTTACCCTTTTGCCTGTTTTTCCTGCAAAATCTGTAAAGGATTGTGGTGGGCTCACTGCAGAAAGGGGAGAGCTCCAAAAAGTGTATGTCAACGCTGCTGGCTGGAGCAGCGCAAATTGACATCTGAAGTACTAAATTACAAGGTTGCCACTCGGGAATTGACTAAAGGATCCCCTGAGTGGTGGGAGGTTTTCGTAAAGGGAATCAACCCTGAATTCCACTGTTACCATTCCAACGAGCCACTGGGTCGGTTTCTCACGGATATAGTCCAGGTTAAGTGTCGCAAATTAGTTAAAAAACTCAGGTGCGACACTCCACAGTTGAATACAAAAAATTGGATCTCCCGGAGATCAAAGTGGGAGAGAGGGAACGATCCCACCCCTGAAGAATATCTCTGCTGTCGGGAAGATGGCTTGCCCTGTAACTTGTAGCAACCAAGTTGACAGGCGAGACAGAGAGGTAGATAGTGGGGATGAGGGGCCCTCCCAAACCTTGAAAGAGAACGTAAATCATCATGAGTATGAGAATGGTGACAACGGAATGGGGGAAAATGGGAATGTAAAACTGAGCATGATAAGTAACATCCTCCCCTGCAGTGCGTATCACTCAATCCTATGGGTTTTTATGTTTGTATGGTTTCCCCTTCAGAGTGCTACAGCTAATTCACATGAACCCTTTAAATGGACCTTAAGCAGATGGGAGGATCACGATACCCGTCATATTTTACAAACAATAACGGGACCTGGAGCACCGAGCTTCAAAGTTGGAATCTGTGATTTAACTCGGAATTTAAAATGCGGGCGACTGTTAAACTTAACAAGCTTCTATATGTGCCCCGCTTCAAACCCAGGGAAGCAATACTGTAATTACCCCAAACATTATTACTGTGCCTATTGGGGCTGTGAAACAATAGCATCAGCGTGGGCTCCGGGTGGGGGATTAGACAAATATTTAAAGGTAGGACATGGACCAGTAGGATGTAAACGACCATGAGAGTGGCCTTGGACTGGGAAAAACTTACTTGGGAACTGCACCTTTCTTTACCTAAATGTCACTCAACCAAGCGATTCTGGGTGGTTAATAGGCAAAACATGGGGGGTTAGGCATTGGATAGAAGGACATGATCCGGGAAATCTGATTCAAATAAAAAAAGAAGTAGCGCCGCACGACCCTAGCCCTATAGGCCCAAATCCAATAATAAGCAATGACTTAAAAGAAAGTAATAAAGCCAGAGATAATGTTATAGACAAAGGTAATCAAGAACCTCAGTTATTAGTGCAGAGGTATACAACTTTATGGAAAATCATGCAAGCTACTTTTGGGGTTCTAAATCATACCCATCCTAACCTAACTAAAGGATGTTGGCTTTGCTATATGATAAATCCACCCTTTTATGAAGCTATTGGGATTACATCCGAAGCAAGGGAAATAAATGGTACAAATCCAAAGGAGTGTCTCTGGAAAAAAGAAGGAGATAATGTTCCAGGCATTACCTTGTCCCAAGTTAGTGGGCAAGGAAGATGCGTAGGAAAAATTCCTGCAGATATGCGACACCTCTGCAACACAACAATGAGCATTAGCAGAACAGACAAGCCTTTTGATTGGCTTATGCCAGCAGTCAATACTAAATGGGTATGTCAACAACTTGGAGTTACACCCTGCCTATCGGTAAAAGCCTTTAATAATTCAGACTTCTCCATTCAAGTTCTAATAATCCCCAGAATCGTATACCACCCAAAAGAATACGTGTTAGAACATCAACAAACCCCTGAACACTACTTGGTTAAGAGAGAACCACTTACAGCACTAACGGTAGCAATCTTGCTCAGCATAGGAGGAGCGGGAGTCGGAACAGGGGTCGCTTCCCTAGTAAGTCAAACCCAAGGTATGAAAGCTCTGCGCACATCTGTAGATGAAGATCTAAGTAGAATAGATAAAGCCATAAGTGAACTAGTTAAATCAGTAAAATCCCTTTCTGAGGTAGTCCTCCAAAACCGAAGGGGATTAGATTTGTTGTTCTTACAGCAAGGGGGACTATGTGTTGCTTTACAAGAAGAATGTTGCGCTTATGTAGATCACACAGGTATTGTAAAAGACACGATGGCTGAGTTACGCAAACAAATAGAACAACGAAAAAGAGAAAGAGAATCCCAGCAAAGTTGGTATGAATCCTGGTTTACATATTCTCCCTGGCTGACCACTCTATTATCCACCCTTGCGGGACCAGTAATTTTACTAATTCTAATACTTACTTTTGGACCATGTATCCTTAGCAAACTTATTACCCTAGTGAAAAATAGGTTAGAAGCTGCACATTTAATGATAGTAAAGCCAAAGTATGAGCCACTTAGCGAAGTAGAGACTGAAGAGTATTTAGAGTTAAGCAAGAGAGAATTAGAACGCTTTAATGAACAAAAAGGAGGTTAAAATAAAAAGGGGGGATATTGTTAGGAAAATAAGGCCTTTTTGTTCATATAGAGTCTCTCATATTCACAGAATAGAGTTTTAATTAGAGCTTTTACTTGTCTGAACATGTTCTCATCTTGTCAGGCATTCCAGTGTCTATCTCATGCATTCCAGTGACTATCTTTCAAGGTCGACTTCGTTACGAAGTTTTTAAGGAGTTAGAACTGTTTTGAAAAAGCTGCTGCTAGGCACCCAAACACCTAAGCAAATAGATATGTTTCAAGGATAGTTCCGTTACAGACTTGGCAAAACATGTAAACGTGCCTCGAGATAACATTTCTTGTTTTTGAGGGAATTTCCAGGTCGCAGAGACAACCTTAAAGAAGACCACTGGCGCCATCAAGCGGCAGAGAACAACCACCTAACAACAGGGTGCGCCTGCGCAGAAGAGACACTGGAGCGTCACCAGAGCGTCACACACCCGGAAGAGACAACCCAATAAGTGGGGGGGAAACGGGGAGCTAGGCGCGGTAGTTGGAACGACTGCCGCCCAGCGCGCGCTGGTTTGCTTTCGCTTTCTACTATTAATAAATCCTTTTAATTGGATTTGACAGCCTATTGTGCTCGTTTATAACAATTCCACACTATCTCGGCAGGGAGACCAAACTTCCTAAGCCTAGTAGGAATCAGGTGACAGGACTTGGCCAGAATTCGAGTGTAAGGCCAGGCCGGACGTTCAACCTTACCTCGGCAGGGAGACCAAGCTTCCTAAGCCTAGTAGGAGTCAAGCAAAGGGAATTGGCCAGAGTTCGAGCGTAAGGCTCGGCAGGACGTTCGACCCTACCTCGGCAGAGTAACCAAGCTTCCTAATTCTAGTAGGAGCCTGGCGAGAAGACCGGGCCAGAAATCGAGTGCAAGGCTCGGCAGGACGTTCGACCCTACCTCGGCAGGGAGAAAAATCTTCCTAAGCCTAGTAGGAGTTAGGCGAAGGGACTTGGCCGGAGTTCGAGCGTAAGGCTCGGTAGGACATTCGTCCCTACCTCGGCAGAGAGACCAAGCTCCCTAAGCCTAGTAGGAGACAGTCGAGAGGACTTGGCCGGAGTTTGAGTGTAAGGCTCGGCAGGACATTCTACCATACCTCGGCAGGGAGACATAGTTTCCTAAGCCTCGTTGGAGTCAGACGAGTGGACTTGGCCCGAGTTCGAGTGGAAGGCTCGGCAGGACGTTCGACCTTACCTCGACAGGGAGACCAAGCTTCCTAAGCCTAGTAAAAATCAGGCGCAGTGACTTGGAAAAAGTTCGAGTTTAAGGCTCGGCAGGACGTTCGACTTTACCACGGCAGGTAGACCAAGCTTCCTAAGCTTAGTAGGAGCCAGGCGAGAAGGCTGGGCCAGAAATCGAGTGTAAGGCTCGGCAGGACGTTCGACTTTACCACGGCAGGTAGACCAAGCTTCCTAAGCTTAGTAGGAGTTAGTCGAGGGGCCTGGGCCAGAATTCGAGTCTAAGGCTCGGCAGGACGTTTGACCCTACCTCGGCTGGGAGACCAAGCTTCCTAAGCCTTTTAGGAGTCAGGTGACAGGACTTGGCCAGAGTTCGAGTGTAAGGCCTGGCAGGACGTTCAACCTTACCTCGGAAGGGAGACCAAGCTTCATAAGCCTAGTAGGAGTCAGGCGAAGGGACTTGGCCAGAATTCGAGCGTAAGGCCTGGCAGGACGTTCGACCTTACCTCGGCAGGGAGACCAAGCTTTCTAAGCCTTTTAGGTATCAAGCGAGGGGACTTGGCCAGAATACGAGTGTAAGGCTCGGCAGGACGTTCGACCCTACCTCGGCAGGGAGACCAAGCTTCCTAAGCCTAGTAGGAGTCAGGCGACAGGACTTGGCCAGAAATCGAGTGTAAGGCTCGGCAGGACGTTCGACTTTACCACGGCAAGTAGACCAATCTTGATAAGCTTAGCAGGCCTTAGTCGAGGGGCCTGGGCCAGAATTCGAGTGTAAGGCTCGGCAGGACATTCCACCCTACCTCGGCAGGGAGACCAAGCTTCCTAAGCCTAGTAGGAGTCAGGCGAAGGGGCTTGGCCGGAGTTCGAGTGTAAGGCTCGGCAGGACGTTCGACTTTACCAAGGCAGGTAGACAAAGCTTCCTAAGCCTAGTAGGAGCCAGGCGAGAAGACTGGGCCAGAAATCGACTGTAAGGCTCGGCAGGACGTTCGAATTTACCACGGCAGGGAGACCAAGCTTCCTAAGCCTAGTAGGAGTCAGGCGACAGGACTTGGCTAGAATTCAAGTGTAAGGCCTGGCAGGACGTTCGACCTATCCTCGGCAGGGAGACCAAGCTTCCTAAGCCTAGTAGGAAAGTTAGGCGAGTGGACTGGGACGGAGTTCGAGTGTAAGGCTCGGCAGGTCATTCTACCATACCTCGGCAGGGAGACCAAACTTCCTAAGCCTACTAGGAGTCAGGCGCAGGGACTTGGAAAAAGTTTGAGTTCAAGGCTCGGCAGGACGTTCGAACTTACCTCGGCAGGGAGACCAAGCTTCCTAAGCCTTTTAGGAGTCAAGCAAAGGGAATTGGCCAGAATTCGAGCGTAAGTCTCGGCAGGACGTTCGACCCTACCTCGACAGGGAGACCAAGCTTCCTAAGCCTAGTAGGAGTCAGGCGAAGGGACTTGGCCAGTAATCGAGTGTAAGGCTCGGCAGTACGTTAGACTTTACCACGGAAGGTAGACCAAGCTTCATAAGCTTAGCAGGAGTTAGTCGAGGGGCCTGGGCCAGAATTCGAGTGTAAGGCTCGGCAGGACATTCCACCCTATCTCGGCAGGGAGACCAAGCTTCCTAAGCCTAGTAGGAGTCAGGTGACAGGACTTGGCCAGAATTCGAGTGTAAGGCCAGGCCGGACGTTCAACCTTACCTCGGCAGGGAGACCAAGCTTCCTAAGCCTAGTAGGAGTCAAGCAAAGGGAATTGGCCACAGTTCGAGCGTAAGGCTCGCAGGACGTTCGACCCTGCCTCGGCAGAGTAACCAAGCTTCCTAATCCTAGTAGGAGCCAGGCGAGAAGACCCGGCCAGAAATCGAGTGCAAGGCTCGGCAGGACGTTCGACCCTACCTCGGCAGGGAGAAAAAGCTTCCTAAGCCTAGTAGGAGTTAGGCGAAGGGACTTGGCCGGAGTTCGAGCGTAAGGCTCGGTAGGACATTCGACCCTACCTCGGCAGAGAGACCAAGCTTCCTAAGCCTAGTAGGAGACAGTCGAGAGGACTTGGCCGGAGTTTGAGTGTAAGGCTCGGCAGGACATTCTACCATACCTCGGCAGGGAGACATAGTTTCCTAAGCCTCGTTGGAGTCAGACGAGTGGACTTGGCCCGAGTTCGAGTGGAAGGTTTGGCAGGACGTTCGACCTTACCTCGACAGGGAGACCAAGCTTCCTAAGCCTAGTAAAAGTCAGGCGCAGTGACTTGGAAAAAGTTCGAGTTTAAGGCTCGGCAGGACGTTCGACTTTACCACGGCAGGTAGACCAAGCTTCCTAAGCTTAGTAGGAGCCAGGCGAGAAGGCTGGGCCAGAAATCGAGTGTAAGGCTCGGCAGGACGTTCGACTTTACCACGGCAGGTAGACCAAGCTTCCTAAGCTTAGTAGGAGTTAGTCGAGGGGCCTGGGCCAGAATTCGAGTCTAAGGCTCGGCAGGACGTTTGACCCTACCTCGGCTGGGAGACCAAGCTTCCTAAGCCTTTTAGGAGTCAGGTGACAGGACTTGGCCAGAGTTCGAGTGTAAGGCCTGGCAGGACGTTCAACCTTACCTCGGAAGGGAGACCAAGCTTCATAAGCCTAGTAGGAGTCAGGCGAAGGGACTTGGCCAGAATTCGAGCGTAAGGCCTGGCAGGACGTTCGACCTTACCTCGGCAGGGAGACCAAGCTTTCTAAGCCTTTTAGGTATCAAGCGAGGGGACTTGGCCAGAATACGAGTGTAAGGCTCGGCAGGACGTTCGACCCTACCTCGGCAGGGAGACCAAGCTTCCTAAGCCTAGTAGGAGTCAGGCGACAGGACTTGGCCAGAAATCGAGTGTAAGGCTCGGCAGGACGTTCGACTTTACCACGGCAAGTAGACCAATCTTGATAAGCTTAGCAGGCCTTAGTCGAGGGGCCTGGGCCAGAATTCGAGTGTAAGGCTCGGCAGGACATTCCACCCTACCTCGGCAGGGAGACCAAGCTTCCTAAGCCTAGTAGGAGTCAGGCGAAGGGGCTTGGCCGGAGTTCGAGTGTAAGGCTCGGCAGGACGTTCGACTTTACCAAGGCAGGTAGACAAAGCTTCCTAAGCCTAGTAGGAGCCAGGCGAGAAGACTGGGCCAGAAATCGACTGTAAGGCTCGGCAGGACGTTCGAATTTACCACGGCAGGGAGACCAAGCTTCCTAAGCCTAGTAGGAGTCAGGCGACAGGACTTGGCTAGAATTCAAGTGTAAGGCCTGGCAGGACGTTCGACCTATCCTCGGCAGGGAGACCAAGCTTCCTAAGCCTAGTAGGAAAGTTAGGCGAGTGGACTGGGACGGAGTTCGAGTGTAAGGCTCGGCAGGTCATTCTACCATACCTCGGCAGGGAGACCAAACTTCCTAAGCCTACTAGGAGTCAGGCGCAGGGACTTGGAAAAAGTTTGAGTTCAAGGCTCGGCAGGACGTTCGAACTTACCTCGGCAGGGAGACCAAGCTTCCTAAGCCTTTTAGGAGTCAAGCAAAGGGAATTGGCCAGAATTCGAGCGTAAGTCTCGGCAGGACGTTCGACCCTACCTCGACAGGGAGACCAAGCTTCCTAAGCCTAGTAGGAGTCAGGCGAAGGGACTTGGCCAGTAATCGAATGTAAGGCTCGGCAGTACGTTAGACTTTACCACGGCAGGTAGACCAAGCTTCATAAGCTTAGCAGGAGTTAGTCGAGGGGCCTGGGCCAGAATACGAGTGTAAGGCTCGGCAGGACATTCCACCCTATCTCGGCAGGGAGACCAAACTTCTTAAGCCTAGTAGGAATCAGGTGACAGGACTTGGCCAGAATTCGAGTGTAAGGCCAGGCCGGACGTTCAACCTTACCTCGGCAGGGAGACCAAGCTTCCTAAGCCTAGTAGGAGTCAAGCAAAGGGAATTGGCCAGAGTTCGAGCGTAAGGCTCGGCAGGACGTTCGACCCTACCTCGGCAGAGTAACCAAGCTTCCTAATTCTAGTAGGAGCCTGGCGAGAAGACCGGGCCAGAAATCGAGTGCAAGGCTCGGCAGGACGTTCGACCCTACCTCGGCAGGGAGAAAAATCTTCCTAAGCCTAGTAGGAGTTAGGCGAAGGGACTTGGCCGGAGTTCGAGCGTAAGGCTCGGTAGGACATTCGTCCCTACCTCGGCAGAGAGACCAAGCTCCCTAAGCCTAGTAGGAGACAGTCGAGAGGACTTGGCCGGAGTTTGAGTGTAAGGCTCGGCAGGACATTCTACCATACCTCGGCAGGGAGACATAGTTTCCTAAGCCTCGTTGGAGTCAGACGAGTGGACTTGGCCCGAGTTCGATTGGAAGGCTCGGCAGGACGTTCGACCTTACCTCGACAGGGAGACCAAGCTTCCTAAGCCTAGTAAAAATCAGGCGCAGTGACTTGGAAAAAGTTCGAGTTTAAGGCTCGGCAGGACGTTCGACTTTACCACGGCAGGTAGACCAAGCTTCCTAAGCTTAGTAGGAGCCAGGCGAGAAGGCTGGGCCAGAAATCGAGTGTAAGGCTCGGCAGGACATTCTACCATACCTCGGCAGGGAGACCAAACTTTTTAAGCCTACTAGGAGTCAGGCGAGTGGACTTGGCCCGAGTTCGAGTGGAAGGCTCAGCAGGACGTTCGACCTTACCTCGACAGGGAGACCAAGCTTCCTAAGCCTTTTAGGAGTCAAGCAAAGGGAATTGGCTAGCGTTCGAGCGTAAGGCTCAGCAGGACGTTCGACCCTACCTCGGCAGGGAGACAAAGCTTCCTAAGCGTAGTAGGAGCCAGGCAAGAAGACTGGGCCAGAAATCGAGTGTAAGGCTCGGCAGGACGTTCGTCTTTACCACGGCAGGTAGACCAAGCTTCCTAAGCTTAGTAGGAGTTAGTCGAGGGGCCTGGGCCAGAATTCGAGTCTAAGGCTCGGCAGGACGTTCGACCCTACCTCGGCAGGGAGACCAAGCTTCCTAAGCCTAGTAGTAGTCAGGCGAAGGGACTCGGCCAGAATTCGAGCGTAAGGCCTGGCAGGACAGTCTACCTTACCTCGGCAGGGAGACAAAGCTTCCTAAGCCTTTTAGGTATCAAGCGAGGGGACTTGGCCAGAGTTCGAGCGTAAGGCTAGGCAGGGCGTTCGACCCTACCTCGGCAGAGAGACCAAGCTTCCGAAACCTAGTAGGAGTCAGTCGAGAGGACTTAGCCGAAGTTCGAGTGTAAGGCTCGGCAGGACGTTCGACCCTACCTCGACAGGGAGACCAAGCTTCCTAAGCCTAGTAGGAGTCAGGCGAAGGGACTTGGCCAGTAATCGAGTGTAAGGCTCAGCAGTACGTTAGACTTTACCACGGAAGGTAGACCAAGCTTCATAAGCTTAGCAGGAGTTAGTCGAGGGGCCTGGGCCAGAATTCGAGTGTAAGGCTCGGCAGGACATTCCACCCTATCTCGGCAGGGAGACCAAGCTTCCTAAGCCTAGTAGGAGTCAGGTGACAGGACTTGGCCAGAATTCGAGTGTAAGGCCAGGCCGGACGTTCAACCTTACCTCGGCAGGGAGACCAAGCTTCCTAAGCCTAGTAGGAGTCAAGCAAAGGGAATTGGCCACAGTTCGAGCGTAAGGCTCGCAGGACGTTCGACCCTGCCTCGGCAGAGTAACCAAGCTTCCTAATCCTAGTAGGAGCCAGGCGAGAAGACCCGGCCAGAAATCGAGTGCAAGGCTCGGCAGGACGTTCGACCCTACCTCGGCAGGGAGAAAAAGCTTCCTAAGCCTAGTAGGAGTTAGGTGAAGGGACTTGGCCGGAGTTCGAGCGTAAGGCTCGGTAGGACATTCGACCCTACCTCGGCAGAGAGACCAAGCTTCCTAAGCCTAGTAGGAGACAGTCGAGAGGACTTGGCCGGAGTTTGAGTGTAAGGCTCGGCAGGACATTCTACCATACCTCGGCAGGGAGACATAGTTTCCTAAGCCTCGTTGGAGTCAGACGAGTGGACTTGGCCCGAGTTCGAGTGGAAGGTTTGGCAGGACGTTCGACCTTACCTCGACAGGGAGACCAAGCTTCCTAAGCCTAGTAAAAGTCAGGCGCAGTGACTTGGAAAAAGTTCGAGTTTAAGGCTCGGCAGGACGTTCGACTTTACCACGGCAGGTAGACCAAGCTTCCTAAGCTTAGTAGGAGCCAGGCGAGAAGGCTGGGCCAGAAATCGAGTGTAAGGCTCGGCAGGACGTTCGACTTTACCACGGCAGGTAGACCAAGCTTCCTAAGCTTAGTAGGAGTTAGTCGAGGGGCCTGGGCCAGAATTCGAGTCTAAGGCTCGGCAGGACGTTTGACCCTACCTCGGCTGGGAGACCAAGCTTCCTAAGCCTTTTAGGAGTCAGGTGACAGGACTTGGCCAGAGTTCGAGTGTAAGGCCTGGCAGGACGTTCAACCTTACCTCGGAAGGGAGACCAAGCTTCATAAGCCTAGTAGGAGTCAGGCGAAGGGACTTGGCCAGAATTCGAGCGTAAGGCCTGGCAGGACGTTCGACCTTACCTCGGCAGGGAGACCAAGCTTTCTAAGCCTTTTAGGTATCAAGCGAGGGGACTTGGCCAGAATTCGAGTGTAAGGCTCGGCAGGACGTTCGACCCTACCTCGGCAGGGAGACCAAGCTTCCTAAGCCTAGTAGGAGTCAGTCGAGAGGACTTAGCCGGAGTTCGAGTGTAAGGCTCGGCAGGACGTTCGACCTATGCTCGGCAGGGAGACCAAGCTTCCTAAGCCTAGTAGGAGTCAGGCGACAGGACTTGGCCAGAAATCGAGTGTAAGGCTCGGCAGGACGTTCGACTTTACCACGGCAAGTAGACCAATCTTGATAAGCTTAGCAGGCCTTAGTCGAGGGGCCTGGGCCAGAATTCGAGTGTAAGGCTCGGCAGGACATTCCACCCTACCTCGGCAGGGAGACCAAGCTTCCTAAGCCTAGTAGGAGTCAGGCGAAGGGGCTTGGCCGGAGTCCGAGTGCAAGGCTCGGCAGGACGTTCGACCTTACCTCGGCAAGGAGACAAATCTTCCTAAGCCTCGTAGAAGTCAGGCGAGGGGACTTGGCCAGAATTTGAGCAAAAGGCTCGGCAGGACATTCGACCTTACCTCGGCAGGGAGACCAAGCTTCCTAAACCTTTTAGGTATCAAGCGAGGGGACTTGGCCAGAGTTCGAGCGTAAGGCTCGGCAGGACGTTCGACCCTACCTCGGCAGAGTAACCAACCTTCCTAATCCTAGTAGGAGCCAGGCGAGAAGACCGAGCCAGAAATCGAGTGTAAGGCTCGGCAGGACGTTCGACCTAACCTCGGAAGGGAGACCAAGCTTCCTAAGCCTAGTAGTAGTCAGGCGAAGGAACTTGGCCAGAATTCGAGCGTAAGGCCTGGCAGGACGTTCGACCTATCCTCGGCAGGGAGACATGGTTTCCTAAGCCTCGTTGGAGTCCGGCGAGAAGACTTGGCCAGAAATCGAGTGTAAGGCTCGGCAGGACGTTCGAACTATCCTCGGCAGGGGGACCAAGCTTCCTAAGCCTAGTAGGAAAGTTAGGCGAGGGGACTTGGACGGAGTTCGAGTGTAAGGCTCGGCAGGACATTCTACCATACCTCGGCAGGGAGACCAAACTTTTTAAGCCTACTAGGAGTCAGGCGAGTGGACTTGGCCCGAGTTCGAGTGGAAGGCTCAGCAGGACGTTCGACCTTACCTCGACAGGGAGACCAAGCTTCCTAAGCCTTTTAGGAGTCAAGCAAAGGGAATTGGCTAGCGTTCGAGCGTAAGGCTCAGCAGGACGTTCGACCCTACCTCGGCAGGGAGACAAAGCTTCCTAAGCGTAGTAGGAGCCAGGCAAGAAGACTGGGCCAGAAATCGAGTGTAAGGCTCGGCAGGACGTTCGTCTTTACCACGGCAGGTAGACCAAGCTTCCTAAGCTTAGTAGGAGTTAGTCGAGGGGCCTGGGCCAGAATTCGAGTGTAATGCTAGGCAGGACGTTCGACCCTACCTCGGCAGGGAGACCAAGCTTCCTAAGCCTAGTAGTAGTCAGGCGAAGGGACTCGGCCAGAATTCGAGCGTAAGGCCTGGCAGGACAGTCTACCTTACCTCGGCAGGGAGACAAAGCTTCCTAAGCCTTTTAGGTATCAAGCGAGGGGACTTGGCCAGAGTTCGAGCGTAAGGCTAGGCAGGGCGTTCGACCCTACCTCGGCAGAGAGACCAAGCTTCCGAAACCTAGTAGGAGTCAGTCGAGAGGACTTAGCCGAAGTTCGAGTGTAAGGCTCGGCAGGACGTTCGACCCTACCTCGACAGGGAGACCAAGCTTCCTAAGCCTAGTAGGAGTCAGGCAAAGGGACTTGGCCAGTAATCGAGTGTAAGGCTCGGCAGTACGTTAGACTTTACCACGGAAGATAGACCAAGCTTCATAAGCTTAGCAGGAGTTAGTCGAGGGGCCTGGGCCAGAATTCGAGTGTAAGGCTCGGCAGGACATTCCACCCTATCTCGGCAGGGAGACCAAGCTTCCTAAGCCTAGTAGGAGTCAGGTGACAGGACTTGGCCAGAATTCGAGTGTAAGGCCAGGCCGGACGTTCAACCTTACCTCGGCAGGGAGACCAAGCTTCCTAAGCCTAGTAGGAGTCAAGCAAAGGGAATTGGCCACAGTTCGAGCGTAAGGCTCGGCAGGACGTTCAACCCTGCCTCGGCAGAGTAACCAAGCTTCCTAATCCTAGTAGGAGCGAGGCGAGAAGACCCGGCCAGAAATCGAGTGCAAGGCTCGGCAGGACGTTCGACCCTACCTCGGCAGGGAGAAAAATCTTCCTAAGCCTAGTAGGAGTTAGGCGAAGGGACTTGGCCGGAGTTCGAGCGTAAGGCTCGGTAGGACATTCGACCCTACCACGGCAGAGAGACCAAGCTTCCTAAGCCTAGTAGGAGACAGTCGAGAGGACTTGGCCGGAGTTTGAGTGTAAGGCTCGGCAGGACATTCTACCATACCTCGGCAGGGAGACATAGTTTCCTAAGCCTCGTTGGAGTCAGACGAGTGGACTTGGCCCGAGTTCGAGTGGAAGGTTTGGCAGGACGTTCGACCTTACCTCGACAGGGAGACCAAGCTTCCTAAGCCTAGTAAAAGTCAGGCGCAGTGACTTGGAAAAAGTTCGAGTTTAAGGCTCGGCAGGACGTTCGACTTTACCACGGCAGGTAGACCAAGCTTCCTAAGCTTAGTAGGAGCCAGGCGAGAAGGCTGGGCCAGAAATCGAGTGTAAGGCTCGGCAGGACGTTCGACTTTACCACGGCAGGTAGACCAAGCTTCCTAAGCTTAGTAGGAGTTAGTCGAGGGGCCTGGGCCAGAATTCGAGTCTAAGGCTCGGCAGGACGTTTGACCCTACCTCGGCTGGGAGACCAAGCTTCCTAAGCCTAGTAGGAGTCAGGTGACAGGACTTGGCCAGAGTTCGAGTGTAAGGCCTGGCAGGACGTTCAACCTTACCTTGGAAGGGAGACCAAGCTTCATAAGCCTAGTAGGAGTCAGGCGAAGGGACTTGGCCAGAATTCGAGCGTAAGGCCTGGCGGTACGTTCGAACTTACCTCGACAGGGAGACCAAGCTTCCTAAGCCTAGTAGGAGCCAGGCGAGAAGACTGGGCCAGAAATCGAGTGTAAGGCTCGGCAGGACGTTCGACTTTACCTCGACAGGGAGACCAAGCTTCCTAAGCCTAGTAAAAGTCAGGTGCAGGGACTTGGAAAAAGTTCGAGTTTAAGGCTCAGCAGGACGTTCGAACTTACCTCAGCAGGGAGACCAAGCTTCCTAAGCCTTTTAGGAGTCAAGCAAAGGGAATTGGCCAGATTTCGAGCGTACGGCTCGGCAGGACGTTCGACCCTACCTCGGCAGGGAGACCAAGCTTCCTAAGCCTAGTAGGAGCCAGGCGAGAAGACTGGGCCAGAAATCGAGTGTAAGGCTCGGCAGGACGTTCGACTTTACCACGGCAGGGAGACCAAGCTTTCTAAGCCTAGTAGGAGTCAGGCGAAGGGACTTGGCCGGAGTCCGAGTGCAAGGCACGGCAGGACGTTCGACCTTACCTCGCCACGGAGACCAAGCGTCCTAAGCCTAGTAGGAGCCAGGCGAGAAGACTGGGCCAGAAATCGAGTTTAAGGCTCGGCAGGACGTTCGACGTTACCTCGGCAGGGAGACCAAGCTTCCTAAGCCTAGTAGGAGTCAGGCGACAGGACTTGGCCAGAATTCGAGTGTAAGGCCTGGCAGGACGTTCGACCTATCCTCGGCAGGGAGACCAAGCTTCCTAAGCCTAGTAGGAAAGTTAGGCGAGTGGACTGGGACGGAGTTCGAGTGTAAGGCTCGGCAGGACATTTGACGTTACCTCGGCAGGGAGACCAAACTTCCTAAGCCTACTAGGAGTCAGGCGAGTGGACTTGGCTCGAGTTCAAGTGGAAAACTCGGCAGGACGTTCGACCTTACCTCGACATGGAGACCAAGCTTCCTAAGCCTAGTAAAAGTCAGGTGCAGGGACTTGTAAAAAGTTCGAGTTTAAGGCTCAGCAGGACGGTCGAACTTACCTCGGCAGGGAGACCAAGCTTCCTAAGCCTAGTAGGAGCCAGGCGAGAAGACTGGGCCAGAAATCGAGTGTAAGGCTCGGCAGGACGTTCGACTTTACCACGGCAAGTAGACCAAGCTTCCTAAGCTTAGTAGGAGTTAGTCGAGGGGCCTGGGCCAGAATTTGAGTGTAATGCTCGGCAGGACGTTCGACCCTACCTCGGCCAGGAGACCAAGCTTCCTAAGCCTAGTAGGAGTCAGGCGACAGGACTTGGCCAGAATTCGAGTGTAAGGCCTGGCAGGACGTTCGACCTTTCCTCGGCAGAGAAACAAAGCTTCCTAAGCCTCGTAGAAGTCAGGCGAGGGGATTTGGCTGGAGTTCGAGTGTAAGGCTCGGTAGGACGTTCGACCTTACCTCGGCAGGGAGACCAAGCTTCCTAAGCATTATAGGACTCAGGCGAAGGGACTTGGCCAGAGTTCGAGTGCAAGTCCTGGCAGGACGTTCAACCTTACCTCGGCAGGGAGACGAAGCTTCCTAAGCCTAGTAGGAGTCAGGCGAAGGGACTTGGCCGGAGTCCGAGTGCAAGGCACGGCAGGACGTTCGATCTTACCTCGGCAGGGAGACAAAGCTTCCTAAGCCTTTTAGGTATCAAGCGAGGGGACTTGGCCAGAGTTCGAGAATAAAGCTCGGCAGGACGTTCGACTTTACCACGGCAGGGAGACCAAGCTTCCTAAGCTTAGAAGGAGTTAGTCGAGGGGACTGGGCCAGAATTCGCGTGTAAGGCTCGGCAGGACGTTCGACCTTACCTCGGCAGGGAGACCAAGCTTCCTAAGCCTAGTAGGAGCCAGGCGAGAAGACTGGGCCAGAAATCGAGTGTAAGGCTCGGCAGGACGTTCGACTTTACCTCGACAGGGAGACCAAGCTTCCTAAGCCTAGTAAAAGTCAGGTGCAGGGACTTGGAAAAAGTTCGAGTTTAAGGCTCAGCAGGACGTTCGAACTTACCTCAGCAGGGAGACCAAGCTTCCTAAGCCTTTTAGGAGTCAAGCAAAGGGAATTGGCCAGATTTCGAGCGTACGGCTCGGCAGGACGTTCGACCCTACCTCGGCAGGGAGACTAAGCTTCCTAAGCCTAGTAGGAGCCAGGCGAGAAGACTGGGCCAGAAATCGAGTGTAAGGCTCGGCAGGACGTTCGACTTTACCACGGCAGGGAGACCAAGCTTCCTAAGCCTAGTAGGAGTCAGGCGAAGGGACTTGGCCGGAGTCCGAGTGCAAGGCACGGCAGGACGTTCGACCTTACCTCGACAGGGAGACCAAGCTTCCTAAGCCTAGTAGTAGTCAGGCGAAGGGACTTGGCCAGAATTCGAGCGTAAGGCTCGACAGGACGTTCGCCCCTACCTCGGCAGAGAGACTAAGCTTCCGAAGCCGAGTAGGAGTCAGTCGAAAGGACTTAGCCGGAGTTTGAGTATAAGGCTCGGTAGGACGTTCAACCTTACCTCGGCAGGGAGACCAAGCTTCCTAAGCCTAGTAGGAGTCAGGCGACAGGACTTGGCCAGAATTCGAGTGTAAGGCCTGGCAGGACGTTCGACCTTACCTCGGCAGGGAAACAAAGCTTCCTAAGCCTCGTAGAAGTCAGGCGAGGGGATTTGGCTGGAGTTCGAGTGTAAGGCTCGGTAGGACGTTCGACCTTACCTCGGCAGGGAGACCAAGCTTCCTAAGCATTATAGGACTCAGGCGAAGGGACTTGGCCAGAGTTCGAGTGCAAGTCCTGGCAGGACGTTCAACCTTACCTCGGCAGGGAGACGAAGCTTCCTAAGCCTAGTAGGAGTCAGGCGAAGGGACTTGGCCGGAGTCCGAGTGCAAGGCACGGCAGGACGTTCGATCTTACCTCGACAGGGAGACAAAGCTTCCTAAGCCTAGTAGTAGTCAGGCGAAGGGACTTGGCCAGAATTCGAGCGTAAGGCCTGGCAGGACGTTCTACCTTACCTCGGCAGGGAGACAAAGCTTCCTAAGCCTTTTAGGTATCAAGCGAGGGGACTTGGCCAGAGTTCGAGAATAAAGCTCGGCAGGACGTTCGACTTTACCACGGCAGGGAGACCAAGCTTCCTAAGCTTAGAAGGAGTTAGTCGAGGGGACTGGGCCAGAATTCGCGTGTAAGGCTCGGCAGGACGTTCGACCTTACCTCGGCAGGGAGACCAAGCTTCCTAAGCCTAGTAGGAGCCAGGCGAGAAGACTGGGCCAGAAATCGAGTGTAAGGCTCGGCAGGACGTTCGACTTTACCTCGACAGGGAGACCAAGCTTCCTAAGCCTAGTAAAAGTCAGGTGCAGGGACTTGGAAAAAGTTCGAGTTTAAGGCTCAGCAGGACGTTCGAACTTACCTCAGCAGGGAGACCAAGCTTCCTAAGCCTTTTAGGAGTCAAGCAAAGGGAATTGGCCAGATTTCGAGCGTACGGCTCGGCAGGACGTTCGACCCTACCTCGGCAGGGAGACTAAGCTTCCTAAGCCTAGTAGGAGCCAGGCGAGAAGACTGGGCCAGAAATCGAGTGTAAGGCTCGGCAGGACGTTCGACTTTACCACGGCAGGGAGACCAAGCTTCCTAAGCCTAGTAGGAGTCAGGCGAAGGGACTTGGCCGGAGTCCGAGTGCAAGGCACGGCAGGACGTTCGACCTTACCTCGACAGGGAGACCAAGCTTCCTAAGCCTAGTAGTAGTCAGGCGAAGGGACTTGGCCAGAATTCGAGCGTAAGGCTCGACAGGACGTTCGCCCCTACCTCGGCAGAGAGACCAAGCTTCCGAAGCCGAGTAGGAGTCAGTCGAAAGGACTTAGCCGGAGTTTGAGTATAAGGCTCGGTAGGACGTTCAACCTTACCTCGGCAGGGAGACGAAGCTTCCTAAGCCTAGTAGGAGTCAGGCGAAGGGACTTGGCCGGAGTCCGAGTGCAAGGCACGGCAGGACGTTCGACCTTACATCGCCAGGGAGACCAAGCTTCCTAAGCCTAGTAGGAGCCAGGCGAGAAGACTGGGCCAGAAATCGAGTTTAAGGCTCGGCAGGACGTTCGACGTTACCTCGGCAGGGAGACCAAGCTTCCTAAGCCTAGTAGGAGTCAGGCGACAGGACTTGGCCAGAATTCGAGTGTAAGGCCTGGCAGGACGTTCGACCTATCCTCGGCAGGGAGACCAAGCTTCCTAAGCCTAGTAGGAAAGTTAGGCGAGTGGACTGGGACGGAGTTCGAGTGTAAGGCTCGGCAGGACATTCTACCATACCTCGGCAGAGAGACCAAACTTCCTAAACCTACTAGGAGTCAGGCGAGTGGACTTGGCTCGAGTTCAAGTGGAAAACTCGGCAGGACGTTCGACCTTACCTCGACAGGGAGACCAAGCTTCCTAAGCCTAGTAGGAGTCAGGCGACAGGACTTGGCCAGAATTCGAGTGTAAGGCCTGGCAGGACGTTCGACCTTACCTCGGCAGGGAAACAAAGCTTCCTAAGCCTCGTAGAAGTCAGGCGAGGGGATTTGGCTGGAGTTCGAGTGTAAGGCTCGGTAGGACGTTCGACCTTACCTCGGCAGGGAGACCAAGCTTCCTAAGCATTATAGGACTCAGGCGAAGGGACTTGGCCAGAGTTCGAGTGCAAGTCCTGGCAGGACGTTCAACCTTACCTCGGCAGGGAGACGAAGCTTCCTAAGCCTAGTAGGAGTCAGGCGAAGGGACTTGGCCGGAGTCCGAGTGCAAGGCACGGCAGGATGTTCGATCTTACCTCGACAGGGAGACAAAGCTTCCTAAGCCTAGTAGTAGTCAGGCGAAGGGACTTGGCCAGAATTCGAGCGTAAGGCCTGGCAGGACGTTCTACCTTACCTCGGCAGGGAGACAAAGCTTCCTAAGCCTTTTAGGTATCAAGCGAGGGGACTTGGCCAGAGTTCGAGAATAAAGCTCGGCAGGACGTTCGACTTTACCACGGCAGGGAGACCAAGCTTCCTAAGCTTAGAAGGAGTTAGTCGAGGGGACTGGGCCAGAATTCGCGTGTAAGGCTCGGCAGGACGTTCGACCTTACCTCGGCAGGGAGACCAAGCTTCCTAAGCCTAGTAGGAGCCAGGCGAGAAGACTGGGCCAGAAATCGAGTGTAAGGCTCGGCAGGACGTTCGACTTTACCTCGACAGGGAGACCAAGCTTCCTAAGCCTAGTAAAAGTCAGGTGCAGGGACTTGGAAAAAGTTCGAGTTTAAGGCTCAGCAGGACGTTCGAACTTACCTCAGCAGGGAGACCAAGCTTCCTAAGCCTTTTAGGAGTCAGGCGAAGGGACTTGGCCGGAGTCCGAGTGCAAGGCACGGCAGGACGTTCGACCTTACCTCGACAGGGAGACCAAGCTTCCTAAGCCTAGTAGTAGTCAGGCGAAGGGACTTGGCCAGAATTCGAGCGTAAGGCTCGACAGGACGTTCGCCCCTACCTCGGCAGAGAGACCAAGCTTCCGAAGCCGAGTAGGAGTCAGTCGAAAGGACTTAGCCGGAGTTTGAGTATAAGGCTCGGTAGGACGTTCAACCTTACCTCGGCAGGGAGACGAAGCTTCCTAAGCCTAGTAGGAGTCAGGCGAAGGGACTTGGCCGGAGTCCGAGTGCAAGGCACGGCAGGACGTTCGACCTTACCTCGCCAGGGAGACCAAGCTTCCTAAGCCTAGTAGGAGCCAGGCGAGAAGACTGGGCCAGAAATCGAGTTTAAGGCTCGGCAGGACGTTCGACGTTACCTCGGCAGGGAGACCAAGCTTCCTAAGCCTAGTAGGAGTCAGGCGACAGGACTTGGCCAGAATTCGAGTGTAAGGCCTGGCAGGACGTTCGACCTATCCTCGGCAGGGAGACCAAGCTTCCTAAGCCTAGTAGGAAAGTTAGGCGAGTGGACTGGGACGGAGTTCGAGTGTAAGGCTCGGCAGGACATTCTACCATACGTCGGCAGAGAGACCAAACTTCCTAAACCTACTAGGAGTCAGGCGAGTGGACTTGGCTCGAGTTCAAGTGGAAAACTCGGCAGGACGTTCGACCTTACCTCGACAGGGAGACCAAGCTTCCTAAGCCTTTTAAATGTCAAGCAAATGGAATTAGCTAGCGTTCGAGCGTAAGGCTCAGCAGGACGTTCGACTTTACCACGGCAAGTAGACCAAGCTTCCTAAGCTTAGTAGGAGTTAGTCGAGGGGCCTGGGCCAGAATTTGAGTGTAATGCTCGGCAGGACGTTCGACCTATCCTCGGCCAGGAGACCAAGCTTCCTAAGCCTAGTAGGAGTCAGGCGACAGGACTTGGCCAGAATTCGAGTGTAAGGCCTGGCAGGACGTTCGACCTTACCTCGGCAGGGAAACAAAGCTTCCTAAGCCTCGTAGAAGTCAGGCGAGGGGATTTGGCCAGAGTTCGAGCGTAAGGCCTGGCAGGACGTTCGCCCCTACCTCGGCAGAGAGACCAAGCTTCCAAAGCCTAGTAGGAGTCAGTCGAGAGGACTTAGCCAGAGTTCGAGTGTAAGGCTCGGTAGGACGTTCGACATTACCTCCGCAGGGAGACCAAGCTTCCTAACCATTATAGGACTCAGGCGAAGGGACTTGGCCGGAGTCCGAGTGCAAGGCACGGCAGGACGTTCGACCTTACCTCGACAGGGAGACAAAGCTTCCTAAGCCTAGTAGTAGTCAGGCGAAGGGACTTGGCCAGAATTCGAGCGTAAGGCCTGGCAGGACGTTCTACCTTACCTCGGCAGGGAGACAAAGCTTCCTAAGCCCTTTAGGTATCAAGCGAGGGGACTTGGACAGAGTTCGAGCATAAAGCTCGGCAGGACGTTCGACTTTACCACGGCAGGGAGACCAAGCTTCCTAAGCTTAGAAGGTGTTAGTCGAGGGGACTGGGCCAGAATTCGCGTGTAAGGCTCGGCAGGACGTTCGACCTTACCTCGGCAGGGAGGCCAAGCTTCCTAAGCCTAGTAGGAGTCTGGCGACAGGACTTGGCCAGAATTCGAGTGTAAGCCCTGGCAGGACGTTCGACCTATCCTCGGCAGGGAGACCAAGCTTCCTAAGCCTAGTAGGAAAGTTAGGCGAGGGGACTTGGACGGAGTTCGAGTGTAAGGCTCGGCAGGACATTCTACCATACCTCGGCAGGGAGACCAAACTTCTCAAGCCTACTAAAAGTCAGGCGAGTGGACTTGGCCCGAGTTCGAGTGTAAGCCCTGGCAGGACGTTCGACCTTACCTCGACAGGGAGACCAAGCTTCCTAAGCCTAGTCGGAGCCAGGCGAGAAGACTGGGCCAGAAATCGAGTGTAAGGCTCGGCAGGACGTTCGACTTTACCACGGCAGGTAGACCAAGCTTCCTAAGCTTAGTAGGAGTTAGTCGAGGGGCCTGGGCCAGAATTCGAGTGTAAGGCTCAGCAGGACGTTCGACCTAACCTCGGAAGGGAGACCAAGCTTCCTAAGCCTAGTAGTAGTCAGGCGAAGGGAGTTGGACAGAATTCGAGCGTAAGGCCTGGCAGGACATTAGACCTTTCCTCGGCAGGGAGACAAAGCTTCCTAAGCCTCATAGAAGTCAGTCGAGGGGACTTGGCCGGAGTTCGAGCGTAAGGCTCGGCAGGACATTCGACCCTACCTCGGCAGAGAGACCAAGCTTCCTAAGCCTAGTAGGAGACAGTCGAGAGGACTTGGCCGGAGTTTGAGTGTAAGGCTCGGCAGGACATTCTACAATACCTCGGCAGGGAGACATAGTTTCCTAAGCCTCGTCGGAGTCAGACGAGTGGACTTGGCCCGAGTTCGAGTGGAAGGCTCGGCAGGACGTTCCACCTTACCTCGACAGGGAGACCAAGCTTCCTATGCCTAGTAAAAGTCAGGCGCAGTGACTTGGAAAATGTTCGAGTTTAAGGCTCAGCAGGACGTTCGACTTTACCACGGCAGGGAGACCAAGCTTCCTAAGCCTAGTAGGAGTCAGGCGAAGGGACTTGGCCGGAGTCCGAGTGCAAGGCACGGCAGGACGTTCGACCTTACCTCGCCAGGGAGACCAAGCTTCCTAAGCCTAGTAGGAGCCAGGCGAGAAGACTGGGCCAGAAATCGAGTTTAAGGCTCGGCAGGACGTTCGACGTTACCTCGGCAGGGAGACCAAGCTTCCTAAGCCTAGTAGGAGTCAGGCGACAGGACTTGGCCAGAATTCGAGTGTAAGGCCTGGCAGGACGTTCGACCTATCCTCGGCAGGGAGACCAAGCTTCCTAAGCCTAGTAGGAAAGTTAGGCGAGTGGACTCGGACGGAGTTCGAGTGTAAGGCTCGGCAGGACATTCTACCATACCTCGGCAGAGAGACCAAACTTCCTAAGCCTACTAGGAGTCAGGCGAGTGGACTTGGCTCGAGTTCAAGTGGAAAACTCGGCAGGACGTTCGACCTTACCTCGACAGGGAGACAAAGCTTCCTAAGCCTTTTAAGTGTCAAGCAAATGGAATTGGCTAGCGTTCGAGCGTAAGGCTCAGCAGGACGTTCGACTTTACCACGGCAAGTAGACCAAGCTTCCTAAGCTTAGTAGGAGTTAGTCGAGGGGCCTGGGCCAGAATTTGAGTGTAATGCTCGGCAGGACGTTCGACCTATCCTCGGCCAGGAGACCAAGCTTCCTAAGCCTAGTAGGAGTCAGGCGACAGGACTTGGCCAGAATTCGAGTGTAAGGCCTGGCAGCACGTTCGACCTTACCTCGGCAGTGAAACAAAGCTTCCTAAGCCTCGTAGAAGTCAGGCGAGGGGATTTGGCCAGAGTTCGAGCGCAAGGCTCGACAGGACGTTCGCCCCTACCTCGGCAGAGAGACCAAGCTTCCAAAGCCTAGTAGGAGTCAGTCGAGAGGACTTAGCCAGAGTTCGAGTGTAAGGCTCGGTAGGACGTTCGACCTTACCTCGGCAGGGAGACCAAGCTTCCTAACCATTATAGGACTCAGGCGAAGGGACTTGGCCGGAGTCCGAGTGCAAGGCACGGCAGGACGTTCGACCTTACCTCGACAGGGAGACAAAGCTTCCTAAGCCTAGTAGTAGTCAGGCGAAGGGACTTGGCCAGAATTCGAGCGTAAGGCCTGGCAGGACGTTCTACCTTACCTCGGCAGGGAGACAAAGCTTCCTAAGCCTTTTAGGTATCAAGCGAGGGGACTTGGCCAGAGTTCGAGCATAAAGCTCGGCAGGACGTTCGACTTTACCACGGCAGGGAGACCAAGCTTCCTAAGCTTAGAAGGTGTTAGTCGAGGGGACTGGGCCAGAATTCGCGTGTAAGGCTCGGCAGGACGTTCGACCTTACCTCGGCAGGGAGACCAAGCTTCCTAAGCCTAGTAGGAGTCTGGCGACAGGACTTGGCCAGAATTCGAGTGTAAGCCCTGGCAGGACGTTCGACCTATCCTCGGCAGGGAGACCAAGCTTCCTAAGCCTAGTAGGAAAGTTAGGCGAGGGGACTTGGACGGAGTTCGAGTGTAAGGCTCGGCAGGACATTCTACCATACCTCGGCAGGGAGACCAAACTTCTCAAGCCTACTAAAAGTCAGGCGAGTGGACTTGGCCCGAGTTCGAGTGTAAGCCCTGGCAGGACGTTCGACCTTACCTCGACAGGGAGACCAAGCTTCCTAAGCCTAGTCGGAGCCAGGCGAGAAGACTGGGCCAGAAATCGAGTGTAAGGCTCGGCAGGACGTTCGACTTTACCACGGCAGGTAGACCAAGCTTCCTAAGCTTAGTAGGAGTTAGTCGAGGGGCCTGGGCCAGAATTCGAGTGTAAGGCTCAGCAGGACGTTCGACCCTACCTCGGCAGGGAGACCAAGCTTCCTAAGCCTAGTCGGAGCCAGGCGAGAAGACCGGGCCAGAAATCGAGTGTAAGGCTCGGCAGGACGTTGGACCTAACCTCGGAAGGGAGACCAAGCTTCCTAAGCCTAGTAGTAGTCAGGCGAAGGGAGTTGGGCAGAATTCGAGCGTAAGGCCTGGCAGGACATTAGACCTTTCCTCGGCAGGGAGACAAAGCTTCCTAAGCCTCATAGAAGTCAGTCGAGGGGACTTGGCCGGAGTTCGAGCATAAGGCTCGGCAGGACATTCGACCCTACCTCGGCAGAGAGACCAAGCTTCCTAAGCCTAGTAGGAGACAGTCGAGAGGACTTGGCCGGAGTTTGAGTGTAAGGCTCGGCAGGACATTCTACAATACCTCGGCAGGGAGACATAGTTTCCTAAGCCTCGTCGGAGTCAGACGAGTGGACTTGGCCCGAGTTCGAGTGGAAGGCTCGGCAGGACGTTCGACCTTACCTCGACAGGGAGACCAAGCTTCCTATGCCTAGTAAAAGTCAGGCGCAGTGACTTGGAAAATGTTCGAGTTTAAGGCTCGGCAGGACGTTCGACTTAACCACGGCAGGTAGACCAAACTTCCTAAGCTTAGTAGGAGCCAGGCGAGAAGGCTGGGCCAGAAATCGAGTGTAAGGCTCGGCAGGACGTTCGACTTTACCACGGCAGGTAGACCAAGCTTCCTAAGCTTAGTAGGAGTTAGTCGAGGGGCCTGGGCCAGAATTCGAGTCTAAGGCTCGGCAGGACGTTTGACCCTACCTCGGCTGGGAGACCAAACTTCCTAAGCATTATAGGACTCAGGCGAAGGGACTTGGCCAGAGTTCGAGTGTAAGGCCTGGCAGGACGTTCAACCTTACCTCGAAAGGGAGACCAAGCTTCATAAGCCTAGTAGTAGTCAGGCGAAGGGACTTGGCCAGAATTCGAGCGTGAGGCCTGGCAGGACGTTCGACCTTACATCGGCAGGGAGACCAAGCTTCCTAAGCCTTTTAGGTATCAAGCGAGGGGACTTGGCCAGAATTCGAGTGTAAGGCTCAGCAGGACGTTCGACTTTACCACGGCAAGTAGACCAATCTTCATAAGCTTAGCAGGCCTTAGTCGAGGGGCCTGGGCCAGAATTCGAGTGTAAGGCTCGGCAGGACATTCCACCCTACCTCGGCAGGGAGACCAAGCTTCCTAAGCCTAGTAGGAGTCAGGCGAAGGGGCTTGGCCGGAGTCCGAGTGCAAAGGCTCGGCAGGACGTTCGACCTAACCTCGGAAGGGAGACCAAGATTCCTAAGCCTAGTAGTAGTCAGGCGAGTGGACTTGGCCAGAATTCGAGCGTAAGACCTGGCAGGACGTTCGACCTTACCTCGGCAAGGAGACAAAGCTTCCTAAGCCTCGTAGAAGTCAGGCGAGGGGACTTGGCCAGAATTTGAGCAAAAGGCTCAGCAGGACGTTCGACCTTACCTCGCCAGGGAGACCAAGCTTCCTAAACCTTTTAGGTATCAAGCGAGGGGACTTGGCCAGAGTTCGAGCGTAAGGCTCGGCAGGACGTTCGACCCTACCTCGGCAGAGTAACCAAGCTTCCAAATCCTAGTAGGAGCCAGGCGAGAAGACCGAGCCAGAAATCGAGTGTAAGGCTCGGCAGGACGTTCGACCTAACCTCGGAAGGGAGACCAAGCTTCCTAAGCCTAGTAGTAGTCAGGTGAAGGGACTTGGCCAGAATTCGAGCGTAAGGCCTGGCAGGACGTTCGACCCTACCTCGGCAGAGAGACCAAGCTTCCGAAGCCTAGTAGGAGTCAGTCGAGAGGACTTAGCCAAAGTTCGAGAGTAAGGCTCGGCAGGACGTTCGACCTATCCTCGGCAGGGAGACCAAGCTTCCTAAGCCTAGTAGGAGTCAGGCGACAGGACTTGGCCAGAAATCGAGTGTAAGGCTCGGCAGGACGTTCGACTTTACCACGGCAAGTAGACCAATCTTCATAAGCTTAGCAGGACTTAGTCGAGGGGCCTGGGCCAGAATTTGAGTGTAAGGCTCGGCAGGACATTCCACCCTACCTCGGCAGGGAGACCAAGCTTCCTAAGCCTAGTAGGAGCCAGGCGAGAAGACTGGGCCAGAAATCGAGTTTAAGGCTCGGCAGGACGTTCGACGTTACCTCGGCAGAGAGACCAAGCGTCCTAAGCCTAGTAGGAGCCAGGCGAGAAGACTGGGCCAGAAATCGAGTTTAAGGCTCGGCAGGACGTTCGACGTTACCTCGGCAGAGAGACCAAGCGTCCTAAGCCTAGTAGGAGCCAGGCGAGAAGACTGGGCCAGAAATCGAGTTTAAGGCTCGGCAGGACGTTCGACGTTACCTCGGCAGAGAGACCAAGCGTCCTAAGCCTAGTAGGAGCCAGGCGAGAAGACTGGGCCAGAAATCGAGTTTAAGGCTCGGCAGGACGTTCGACGTTACCTCGGCAGGGAGACCAAGCTTCCTAAGCCTAGTATGAGTCAGGCGACAGGACTTGGCCAGAATTCGAGTGTAAGGCCTGGCAGGACGTTCGACCTATCCTCGGCAGGGAGACCAAGCTTCCTAAGCCTAGTAGGAAAGTTAGGCGAGTGGACTTGGACGGAGTTCGAGTGTAAGGCTCGGCAGGACATTCTACCATACCTCGGCAGAGAGACCAAACTTCCTAAGCCTACTAGGAGTCAGGCGAGTGGACTTGGCTCGAGTTCAAGTGGAAAACTCGGCAGGACGTTCAACCTTACCTCGGCAGGGTGACCAAGATTCCTAAGCCTAGTAGGAGTCAGTCAAATTGACTTGGCCGAAGTTCGAGTTTAAGGCTCGGCAGGACGTTCGACCTTACCTCAGCATCGAGACGAAGCTTCCTAGGCCTAGTAGGAGAGTCAGGCGAGGGGACTTGGCCGGAGTTCGAGTGTAAGGCTCGGCAGGACGTTCGACTTTACCTCGGCAGGGAGACCAAGATTCCTAAGCGTAGTAGGAGAGTCAGGCGAGGGGACTTTGCCAGAGTTCGAGTGTAAGGATTGGAAGGACGTTCGACCTTACCTCGGCACGGAGACCAAGCTTCCTAAGCCTAATACGAGTCAGGCAAAGGGACTTGGCTGGAGTTCGAGTGTAAGGCTTGTCAGGACATTCGACATGACATTGGCAGGAAGGCCAAGATTCCTAAGCCTAGTAGGAGAGTCATGCAAAGGGACTTGGCCAGAATTCGAGTGTAAGGCTTGGCAGGACGTTCGACCTTACCTTGGCAGCGAGACCAAACTTCATAAGCCTAGTAGTTGTCAGGCGAAGGGACTTGCCAGGAGTTCGAGTGTAAGGCTCAGCAGGACGTTCGACCTTACCTCGGCAGGGAGACCAAGCTTCCTAATCCTAGTAGGAGAGTCAGGCGAGGAGACTTGGCCAGAGTTCGAGTGTAAGGCTCGGAAGGACTTTCGACCTTACCTCGGCAGGGAGACCAAGATTCCTAAGCCTAGTAGGAGAGTCAGGCGAGGGGACTTGGCCGGAGTTCGAGTGTAAGGCTCGGCAGGACGTTTGACCTTACCTCGGCAGGGAGACCAAGCTTCCTAAGCCTAGTAGGAGTCAGGCGAAGGGACTTGGCAGGAGTTCGAGTGTAAGGCTTGGCAGGACGTTAGACCTTACCTCGGCAGGGAGACCAATCTTCCTAATCCTAGTAGGAGAGTCAGGCGAGGAGACTTGGCCGGAGTTCGAGTGTAAGGCTCGGCAGGACGTTCCACATTAACTCGGCAGGGAGACCAAGCTTCCTAAGCCTAGTAGGAGAGTCAGGCAAGGGGACTTGGCAGGAGTTCGAGTGTAAGGCTCGGCAGGACGTTCGACCTTACCTCAGGAGCGAGACCAAGATTCCTAAGCCTAGTAGGAGAGTCAGGCGATGGGACTTGGCCGGAGTTCGAGTGTAAGGCTCGGCAGGACGTTTGACCTTACCTCGGTAGGGAGACCAGGCTTCCTAAGCTTAGTAGGAGTCAGGGTAAGGGACTTGGCAGGAGTTCGAGTGTAAGGCTCGGCAAGATGTTTGACCTTACCTCAGCTGGGAGACCAAGCTTCCTAATCCTAGTAGGAGAGTCAGGCGAGGGGACTTGGCCGGAGTTCGAGTGTAAGGCTCGGCAGGACGTTCGACTTTACCTCGGCAGGGAGACCAAGATTCCTAAGCGTAGTAGGAGAGTCAGGCGAGGGGAATTGGCCGGAGTTTGAGTGTAAGGCTCGGCAGGACGTTCGACATTACCTCGGCAGGTAGACCCAGCTTCCTAAGCCTAGTAGGAGAGTCAGGCGAGGCGACTTGGCCGGAGTTCGAGTGTAAGGCTCGGAATGACGTTCGACCTTACCTCGGCAGGAAGATCAAGCTTCCTAAACCTAGTCGGAGAGTCAGGCAAAAGCACTTGGTAGGAGTCCGAGCGTAAGGCTCAGCTGGATGTTCCACCTTATCTCAGCAGGGAGACCAAGCTTCCTAAGCATAGCACGAGTCAGGAGAGCAGACCTGGCCGGAATTAAAGTGTAAGTCTCGGCAGGACGTTCGAACTTACCTCGACAGGGAGACCATGCTTCCTAAGCATAGTACGAGTCAGGCGAGCTGACCTGGCCGGAATTCGAGTGTAAAGCTCGGAAGGACCTTTTACCTTACCTCGACAGGGAGACCAAGCTTCCTAAATCTAGTAGGCGTCAGGCGAGGGGACTTGGCCGGAGTTCGAGTGTAAGGCTCGGAAGGACGTTTGACCTTACCTCGGCAGGGAGACCAAGCTTCCTAAGCCTAGCAGGAAAGTCAGGCGAGGGGACATGGCCGGAGTTCGAGTGTAAGGCTCAGCATGACGTTTGACGTTACCTCGGCTAGGAGACCAAGCTTCCTACGCCTAGTAAGAGAGTCAAGCGAGGGGACTTGGCCAGAGTTCCAGTGTACGGCTCGGCAGGACGTTCGACCTTACCTCGGCAGGGAGACCAAGCTTCCTAAGCCTAGTAGTTGTCAGGGGAAGGGACTTGGCAGGAGTTCGAGTGTAAGGCTCGGCAAGACGTTTGACCTTACCTCGGCAGGGAGACCAAGCTTCCTAATTCTAGTAGGAGAGTCAGGCGAGGAGACTTGGCCGGAGTTTGAGTGTAAGGCTCGGAAGGACTTTCGACCTTACCTCGGCAGGGAGACCAAGCTTCCTAAGCCTAGTAGGAGTGTCAGGCGAGGGGACTTGGCCGGAGTTCGAGTGTAAGGCTCGGCAGGACGTTCGACTCTACCTCGGCAGGGAGACCAAGACTCCTAAGCATAGTAGGAGAGTCAGGCGAGGGGACATGGCCGGAGTTTGAGTGTAAGGCTCGGCAGGACATCGACCTTACCTCGGCAGGGAGACCCAGATTCCTAAGCCTAGTAGGAGTCAGGCAAATGGGCTTGGCCAGAGTTCGAGTGTAAAGCTTGGTAGGACGTTCAACGTTACCTCGGCAGGGAGACCAAGCGTTCTAAGCCTAGTAGGAGTCAGGCAAAGGGACTTGGCTGGAGTTCGAGTGTAAGGCTCGGCAGGACATTCGACATTACATCGGCAGGAAGGCCAAGATTCCTAAGCCTAGTAGGAGAGTCATGCAAAGGGACTTGGCCAGAATTCGAGTGTAAGGCTTGGCAGGACTTTCGACCTTACCTCGGCAGCGAGACCAAACTTCATAAGCCTAGTAGTTGTCAGGCGAAGGGACTTGGCCGGAGTTCAAGTGTAAGGCTCGGCAGGACGTTTGACCTTACCTCGGCAGGAAGATCAAGCTTCCTAAACCTAGTCGGAGAGTCAGGCAAAAGCACTTGGTAGGAGTCCGAGCGTAAGGCTCAGCTGGATGTTCCACCTTATCTCAGCAGGGAGACCAAGCTTCCTAAGCATAGCACGAGTCAGGAGAGCAGACCTGGCCGGAATTAAAGTGTAAGTCTCGGCAGGACGTTCGAACTTACCTCGACAGGGAGACCATGCTTCCTAAGCATAGTACGAGTCAGGCGAGCTGACCTGGCCGGAATTCGAGTGTAAAGCTCGGAAGGACCTTTTACCTTACCTCGACAGGGAGACCAAGCTTCCTAAATCTAGTAGGCGTCAGGCGAGGGGACTTGGCCGGAGTTCGAGTGTAAGGCTCGGAAGGACGTTTGACCTTACCTCGGCAGGGAGACCAAGCTTCCTAAGCCTAGCAGGAAAGTCAGGCGAGGGGACATGGCCGGAGTTCGAGTGTAAGGCTCAGCATGACGTTTGACGTTACCTCGGCTAGGAGACCAAGCTTCCTAAGCCTAGTAAGAGAGTCAAGCGAGGGGACTTGGCCAGAGTTCCAGTGTACGGCTCGGCAGGACGTTCGACCTTACCTCGGCAGGGAGACCAAGCTTCCTAAGCGTAGTAGTTGTCAGGGAAAGGGACTTGGCAGGAGTTCGAGTGTAAGGCTCGGCAAGACGTTTGACCTTACCTCGGCAGGGAGACCAAGCTTCATAAGCCTAGTAGGAGAGTCAGGCGAGGAGACTTGGCCGGAGTTCGAGTGTAAGGCTCGGAAGGACTTTCGACCTTACCTCGGCAGGGAGACCACGCTTCCTAAGCCTAGTAGGAGAGTCAGGCGAGGGGACTTGGCCGGAGTTCGAGTGTAAGGCTCGGCAGGATGTTCGACCTTACCTCGGCAGGGAGACCCAGATTCCTAAGCCTAGTAGGAGTCAGGCAAATGGACTTGGCCAGAGTTCGAGTGTAAAGCTTGGTAGGACGTTCAACGTTACCTCGGCAGGGAGACCAAGCATTCTAAGCCTAGTAGGAGTCAGGCAAACGGACTTGGCTGGAGTTCGAGTGTAAGGCTCGGCAGGACATTCGACATTACTTCGGCAGGGAGGCCAAGATTCCTAAGCGTTGTAGGAGAGTCATGCAAAGGGACTTGGCCGGAATTCGAGCGTAAGGCTCCCCAGGACATTCGACATTACATCGGCAGGGAGGCCAAGATTCCTAAGCGTAGTAGGAGAGTCATGCAAATGGACTTGGCCGGAATTCGAGCGTACGGTTTGGCAGGACGTTCGACCTTACCTTGGCAGGGAGACCAAACTTCGTAAGCCTAGTAGTTGTCAGGCGAAGGGACTTGGCAGGAGTTCGAGTGTAAGGCTCGGCAGGACATTGGACCTTACCTCAGCAGGGAAACTAGGCATATTAAGCCTAGTAGGAGAGTCAGGCGAGGGGAATTGTCCCGAGTTCAAGAGTAAGGCCGGGCAGGACGTTCGAACTTACCTCGGCAGGGAGAGCAAGCTTCTTAAACCTAGTAGGACAGTCCGGCGAGAAGACTTGGCCAGAGTTCGAGAGTAAGGCTAGGCAGGACGTTCGACCTTACCTCGGCTGGGAGACCAAGCTTTCTAAGCCTAGTAGGAGTCAGGCAAAGGGACTTGGCCGAAGTTCGAGTGTAAGGCTCGGCAGGACATTCGACATTACATCGGCAGGGAGGCCAAGATTCCTAAGCCTAGTAGGAGAGTCAGGCAAAGAGATTTGGCCAAAGTTCGAGTGTTAGGCTCGGAAGGACGTTCGACCTTACCTCAGGAGCGAGACCAAGATTCCTAAGCCTAGTAGGAGAGTCAGGCGAAAGGACATGGCCGGAGTTCGAGTGTAAGGCTCAGCATGACGTTTGACGTTACCTCGGCTAGGAGACCAAGCTTCCTACGCCTAGTAAGAGAGTCAAGCGAGGGGACTTGGCCAGAGTTCCAGTGTACGGCTCGGCAGGACGTTCGACCTTACCTCGGCAGGGAGACCAAGCTTCCTAAGCCTAGTAGTTGTCAGGGGAAGGGACTTGGCAGGAGTTCGAGTGTAAGGCTCGGCAAGACGTTTGACCTTACCTCGGCAGGGAGACCAAGCTTCCTAATTCTAGTAGGAGAGTCAGGCGAGGAGACTTGGCCGGAGTTTGAGTGTAAGGCTCGGAAGGACTTTCGACCTTACCTCGGCAGGGAGACCAAGCTTCCTAAGCCTAGTAGGAGTGTCAGGCGAGGGGACTTGGCCGGAGTTCGAGTGTAAGGCTCGGCAGGACGTTCGACTCTACCTCGGCAGGGAGACCAAGACTCCTAAGCATAGTAGGAGAGTCAGGCGAGGGGACATGGCCGGAGTTTGAGTGTAAGGCTCGGCAGGACATCGACCTTACCTCGGCAGGGAGACCCAGATTCCTAAGCCTAGTAGGAGTCAGGCAAATGGGCTTGGCCAGAGTTCGAGTGTAAAGCTTGGTAGGACGTTCAACGTTACCTCGGCAGGGAGACCAAGCGTTCTAAGCCTAGTAGGAGTCAGGCAAAGGGACTTGGCTGGAGTTCGAGTGTAAGGCTCGGCAGGACATTCGACATTACATCGGCAGGAAGGCCAAGATTCCTAAGCCTAGTAGGAGAGTCATGCAAAGGGACTTGGCCAGAATTCGAGTGTAAGGCTTGGCAGGACGTTCGACCTTACCTTGGCAGGGAGACCAAACTTCGTAAGCCTAGTAGTTGTCAGGCGAAGGGACTTGGCAGGTGTTCGAGTGTAAGGCTCGGCAGGACGTTCGACCTTACCTCGGCAGGGAGAGCAAGCTTCTTAAACCTAGTAGGACAGTCCGGCGAGAAGACTTGGCCAGAGTTCGAGAGTAAGGCTCGGCAGGACGTTCGACCTTACCTCGGCTGGGAGACCAAGCTTTCTAAGCCTAGTAGGAGTCAGGCAAAGGGAGTTGGCCAAAGTTCGAGTGTAAGGCTCGGCAGGACATTCGACATTACATCGGCAGGGAGGCCAAGATTCCTAAGCCTAGTAGGAGAGTCATGCAAAGGGTCTTGGCTGTAATTCGAGTGTAAGGCTCGGAAGGACGTTGGACCTTACCTCGGCACGGAGACCAAGCTTCCTAAACCTAGTAAGATAGTCAGGCTAATGGACTTGGCAGGAGTTCGAGTGTAAAGCTTGGCAGGACGTTCGACCTTACTTCGGCAGGGAGACCAAGCTTCCTAAGCCTAGTAGTTGTCAGGCGAAGGGACTTGGCAGGATTTCGAGTGTAAGGCTCGGAAGGACTTTCGACCTTACCTGGGCAGGGAGACCAATCTTCCTTAGCCTAGTAGGAGAGTCAGGCGAGGGGTCTTGGCCGGAGTTCGAGTGTAAGGCTCGGCAGGACGTTCGACTTTACCTCGGCAGGGAGACCAAGATTTCTAAGCGTAGTAGGAGAGTCAGGCGAGGGGACTTGGCCAGAGTTCGAGTGTAAGGCTCGGCAGGACGTTCGACCTTCCCTCGGCAGGGAGACCAAGCTTCCTAAGCTTAGTAAGAGAGTCAGGCAAAGGGATTTGGCCAGAGTTCGAGTGTAAGGCTTGGAAAAACGTTCGACCTTACCTCGGCACGGAGACCAAGCTTCCTAAGCCTAATACGAGTCCGGCAAAGGGTCTTGGCCGGAGTTCGAGTGTAAGGCTCGGCAGGACGTTCGACCTTACTTCGGCAGGGAGACCCAGATTCCTAAGCCTAGTAGGAGTCAGGCAAATGGACTTGGCCAGAGTTCGAGTGTAAAGCTTGGTAGGACGTTCAACGTTACCTCGGCAGGGAGACCAAGCGTTCTAAGCCTAGTAGGAGTCAGGCAAAGGGACTTGGCTGGAGTTCGAGTGTAAGGCTCGGCAGGACGTTTGACCTTACCTCGGCAGGGAGACCAAGCTTCCTAAGCCTAGTAGGAGTCAGGCGAAGGGACTTGGCAGGAGTTCGAGTGTAAGGCTTGGCAGGACGTTCGACCTTATCTCGGCAGGGAAACCAATCTTCCTAATCCTAGTAGGAGAGTCAGGCGAGGAGACTTGGCCGGAGTTCGAGTGTAAGGCTCGGCAGGACGTTCCACATTAACTCGGCAGGGAGACCAAGCTTCCTAAGCCTAGTAGGAGAGTCAGGCAAGGGGACTTGGCAGGAGTTCGAGTGTAAGGCTCGGCAGGACGTTCGACCTTACCTCAGGAGCGAGACCAAGATTCCTAAGCCTAGTAGGAGAGTCAGGCGATGGGACTTGGCCGGAGTTCGAGTGTAAGGCTCGGCAGGACGTTTGACCTTACCTCGGTAGGGAGACCAGGCTTCCTAAGCTTAGTAGGAGTCAGGGTAAGGGACTTGGCAGGAGTTCGAGTGTAAGGCTCGGCAGGACGTTCGACCTTACCTCGGCAGGGAGACCAATCTTCCTAATCCTAGTAGGAGAGTCAGGCGAGGAGACTTGGCCAGAGTTCGAGTGTAAGGCTCGGCAGGACGTTTGACCTTACCTCGGCAGGGAGACCAAGCTTCCTAAGCCTAGTAGGAGTCAGGCGAAGGGACTTGGCAGGAGTTCGAGTGTAAGGCTTGGCAGGACGTTCGACCTTATCTCGGCAGGGAAACCAATCTTCCTAATCCTAGTAGGAGAGTCAGGCGAGGAGACTTGGCCGGAGTTCGAGTGTAAGGCTCGGCAGGACGTTCCACATTAACTCGGCAGGGAGACCAAGCTTCCTAAGCCTAGTAGGAGAGTCAGGCAAGGGGACTTGGCAGGAGTTCGAGTGTAAGGCTCGGCAGGACGTTCGACCTTACCTCAGGAGCGAGACCAAGATTCCTAAGCCTAGTAGGAGAGTCAGGCGATGGGACTTGGCCGGAGTTCGAGTGTAAGGCTCGGCAGGACGTTTGACCTTACCTCGGTAGGGAGACCAGGCTTCCTAAGCTTAGTAGGAGTCAGGGTAAGGGACTTGGCAGGAGTTCGAGTGTAAGGCTCGGCAGGACGTTCGACCTTACCTCGGCAGGGAGACCAATCTTCCTAATCCTATTAGGAGAGTCAGGCGAGGAGACTAAGCCGGAGTTCGAGTGTAAGGCTCGGCAGGACGTTCGACCTTACCTCGGCAGGGAGACCAAGCTTCCTAAGCCTAGTAGGAGAGCCAGGCGAGGGGACTTGGCCAGAGTTCGAGTGTAAGGCTCGGCAGGACGTTCGACCTTACCTCGGCAGGGAGACCAAGCTTCCTAAGCCTAGTAGGAGAGCCAGGCGAGGGGACTTGGCCAGAGTTCGAGTGTAAGGCTCAGCAGGACATTCGACGTTACCTCGGCAGGGAGACCAAGCTTCCTAAGCCTAGTAGGAGTCAGGCAAAGGAACTTGGCAGGAGTTAGAGTGTAAGGCTCGGCAAGATGTTTGACCTTACCTCAGCTGGGAGACCAAGCTTCCTAATCCTAGTAGGAGAGTCAGGCGAGGGGACTTGGCCGGAGTTCGAGTGTAAGGCTCGGCAGGACGTTCGACTTTACCTCGGCAGGGAGACCGAGATTCCTAAGCGTAGTAGGAGAGTCAGGCGAGGGGACTTGGCCGGAGTTTGAGTGTAAGGCTCGGCAGGACGTTCGACATTACCTCGGCAGGTAGACCCAGCTTCCTAAGCCTAGTAGGAGAGTCAGGCGAGGGGACTTGGCCCGAGTTCGAGTGTAAGGCTCGGAATGACGTTCAACCTTACCTCGGCAGGAAGATCAAGCTTCCTAAACCTAGTCGGAGAGTCAGGCAAAAGCACTTGGTAGGAGTCCGAGCGTAAGGCTCAGCTGGATGTTCCACCTTATCTCAGCAGGGAGACCAAGCTTCCTAAGCATAGCACGAGTCAGGAGAGCAGACCTGGCCGGAATTAAAGTGTAAGTCTCGGCAGGACGTTCGAACTTACCTCGACAGGGAGACCATGCTTCCTAAGCATAGTACGAGTCAGGCGAGCTGACCTGGCCGGAATTCGAGTGTAAAGCTCGGAAGGACCTTTTACCTTACCTCGACAGGGAGACCAAGCTTCCTAAATCTAGTAGGCGTCAGGCGAGGGGACTTGGCCGGAGTTCGAGTGTAAGGCTCGGAAGGACGTTTGACCTTACCTCGGCAGGGAGACCAAGCTTCCTAAGCCTAGCAGGAAAGTCAGGCGAGGGGACATGGCCGGAGTTCGAGTGTAAGGCTCAGCATGACGTTTGACGTTACCTCGGCTAGGAGACCAAGCTTCCTACGCCTAGTAAGAGAGTCAAGCGAGGGGACTTGGCCAGAGTTCCAGTGTACGGCTCGGCAGGACGTTCGACCTTACCTCGGCAGGGAGACCAAGCTTCCTAAGCCTAGTAGTTGTCAGGGGAAGGGACTTGGCAGGAGTTCGAGTGTAAGGCTCGGCAAGACGTTTGACCTTACCTCGGCAGGGAGACCAAGCTTCCTAATTCTAGTAGGAGAGTCAGGCGAGGAGACTTGGCCGGAGTTTGAGTGTAAGGCTCGGAAGGACTTTCGACCTTACCTCGGCAGGGAGACCAAGCTTCCTAAGCCTAGTAGGAGTGTCAGGCGAGGGGACTTGGCCGGAGTTCGAGTGTAAGGCTCGGCAGGACGTTCGACTCTACCTCGGCAGGGAGACCAAGACTCCTAAGCATAGTAGGAGAGTCAGGCGAGGGGACATGGCCGGAGTTTGAGTGTAAGGCTCGGCAGGACATCGACCTTACCTCGGCAGGGAGACCCAGATTCCTAAGCCTAGTAGGAGTCAGGCAAATGGGCTTGGCCAGAGTTCGAGTGTAAAGCTTGGTAGGACGTTCAACGTTACCTCGGCAGGGAGACCAAGCGTTCTAAGCCTAGTAGGAGTCAGGCAAAGGGACTTGGCTGGAGTTCGAGTGTAAGGCTCGGCAGGACATTCGACATTACATCGGCAGGAAGGCCAAGATTCCTAAGCCTAGTAGGAGAGTCATGCAAAGGGACTTGGCCAGAATTCGAGTGTAAGGCTTGGCAGGACTTTCGACCTTACCTCGGCAGCGAGACCAAACTTCATAAGCCTAGTAGTTGTCAGGCGAAGGGACTTGGCCGGAGTTCAAGTGTAAGGCTCGGCAGGACGTTTGACCTTACCTCGGCAGGAAGATCAAGCTTCCTAAACCTAGTCGGAGAGTCAGGCAAAAGCACTTGGTAGGAGTCCGAGCGTAAGGCTCAGCTGGATGTTCCACCTTATCTCAGCAGGGAGACCAAGCTTCCTAAGCATAGCACGAGTCAGGAGAGCAGACCTGGCCGGAATTAAAGTGTAAGTCTCGGCAGGACGTTCGAACTTACCTCGACAGGGAGACCATGCTTCCTAAGCATAGTACGAGTCAGGCGAGCTGACCTGGCCGGAATTCGAGTGTAAAGCTCGGAAGGACCTTTTACCTTACCTCGACAGGGAGACCAAGCTTCCTAAATCTAGTAGGCGTCAGGCGAGGGGACTTGGCCGGAGTTCGAGTGTAAGGCTCGGAAGGACGTTTGACCTTACCTCGGCAGGGAGACCAAGCTTCCTAAGCCTAGCAGGAAAGTCAGGCGAGGGGACATGGCCGGAGTTCGAGTGTAAGGCTCAGCATGACGTTTGACGTTACCTCGGCTAGGAGACCAAGCTTCCTAAGCCTAGTAAGAGAGTCAAGCGAGGGGACTTGGCCAGAGTTCCAGTGTACGGCTCGGCAGGACGTTCGACCTTACCTCGGCAGGGAGACCAAGCTTCCTAAGCGTAGTAGTTGTCAGGGAAAGGGACTTGGCAGGAGTTCGAGTGTAAGGCTCGGCAAGACGTTTGACCTTACCTCGGCAGGGAGACCAAGCTTCATAAGCCTAGTAGGAGAGTCAGGCGAGGAGACTTGGCCGGAGTTCGAGTGTAAGGCTCGGAAGGACTTTCGACCTTACCTCGGCAGGGAGACCACGCTTCCTAAGCCTAGTAGGAGAGTCAGGCGAGGGGACTTGGCCGGAGTTCGAGTGTAAGGCTCGGCAGGATGTTCGACCTTACCTCGGCAGGGAGACCCAGATTCCTAAGCCTAGTAGGAGTCAGGCAAATGGACTTGGCCAGAGTTCGAGTGTAAAGCTTGGTAGGACGTTCAACGTTACCTCGGCAGGGAGACCAAGCATTCTAAGCCTAGTAGGAGTCAGGCAAACGGACTTGGCTGGAGTTCGAGTGTAAGGCTCGGCAGGACATTCGACATTACTTCGGCAGGGAGGCCAAGATTCCTAAGCGTTGTAGGAGAGTCATGCAAAGGGACTTGGCCGGAATTCGAGCGTAAGGCTCCCCAGGACATTCGACATTACATCGGCAGGGAGGCCAAGATTCCTAAGCGTAGTAGGAGAGTCATGCAAATGGACTTGGCCGGAATTCGAGCGTACGGTTTGGCAGGACGTTCGACCTTACCTTGGCAGGGAGACCAAACTTCGTAAGCCTAGTAGTTGTCAGGCGAAGGGACTTGGCAGGAGTTCGAGTGTAAGGCTCGGCAGGACATTGGACCTTACCTCAGCAGGGAAACTAGGCATATTAAGCCTAGTAGGAGAGTCAGGCGAGGGGAATTGTCCCGAGTTCAAGAGTAAGGCCGGGCAGGACGTTCGAACTTACCTCGGCAGGGAGAGCAAGCTTCTTAAACCTAGTAGGACAGTCCGGCGAGAAGACTTGGCCAGAGTTCGAGAGTAAGGCTAGGCAGGACGTTCGACCTTACCTCGGCTGGGAGACCAAGCTTTCTAAGCCTAGTAGGAGTCAGGCAAAGGGACTTGGCCGAAGTTCGAGTGTAAGGCTCGGCAGGACATTCGACATTACATCGGCAGGGAGGCCAAGATTCCTAAGCCTAGTAGGAGAGTCAGGCAAAGAGATTTGGCCAAAGTTCGAGTGTTAGGCTCGGAAGGACGTTCGACCTTACCTCAGGAGCGAGACCAAGATTCCTAAGCCTAGTAGGAGAGTCAGGCGAAAGGACATGGCCGGAGTTCGAGTGTAAGGCTCAGCATGACGTTTGACGTTACCTCGGCTAGGAGACCAAGCTTCCTACGCCTAGTAAGAGAGTCAAGCGAGGGGACTTGGCCAGAGTTCCAGTGTACGGCTCGGCAGGACGTTCGACCTTACCTCGGCAGGGAGACCAAGCTTCCTAAGCCTAGTAGTTGTCAGGGGAAGGGACTTGGCAGGAGTTCGAGTGTAAGGCTCGGCAAGACGTTTGACCTTACCTCGGCAGGGAGACCAAGCTTCCTAATTCTAGTAGGAGAGTCAGGCGAGGAGACTTGGCCGGAGTTTGAGTGTAAGGCTCGGAAGGACTTTCGACCTTACCTCGGCAGGGAGACCAAGCTTCCTAAGCCTAGTAGGAGTGTCAGGCGAGGGGACTTGGCCGGAGTTCGAGTGTAAGGCTCGGCAGGACGTTCGACTCTACCTCGGCAGGGAGACCAAGACTCCTAAGCATAGTAGGAGAGTCAGGCGAGGGGACATGGCCGGAGTTTGAGTGTAAGGCTCGGCAGGACATCGACCTTACCTCGGCAGGGAGACCCAGATTCCTAAGCCTAGTAGGAGTCAGGCAAATGGGCTTGGCCAGAGTTCGAGTGTAAAGCTTGGTAGGACGTTCAACGTTACCTCGGCAGGGAGACCAAGCGTTCTAAGCCTAGTAGGAGTCAGGCAAAGGGACTTGGCTGGAGTTCGAGTGTAAGGCTCGGCAGGACATTCGACATTACATCGGCAGGAAGGCCAAGATTCCTAAGCCTAGTAGGAGAGTCATGCAAAGGGACTTGGCCAGAATTCGAGTGTAAGGCTTGGCAGGACGTTCGACCTTACCTTGGCAGGGAGACCAAACTTCGTAAGCCTAGTAGTTGTCAGGCGAAGGGACTTGGCAGGTGTTCGAGTGTAAGGCTCGGCAGGACGTTCGACCTTACCTCGGCAGGGAGAGCAAGCTTCTTAAACCTAGTAGGACAGTCCGGCGAGAAGACTTGGCCAGAGTTCGAGAGTAAGGCTCGGCAGGACGTTCGACCTTACCTCGGCTGGGAGACCAAGCTTTCTAAGCCTAGTAGGAGTCAGGCAAAGGGAGTTGGCCAAAGTTCGAGTGTAAGGCTCGGCAGGACATTCGACATTACATCGGCAGGGAGGCCAAGATTCCTAAGCCTAGTAGGAGAGTCATGCAAAGGGTCTTGGCTGTAATTCGAGTGTAAGGCTCGGAAGGACGTTGGACCTTACCTCGGCACGGAGACCAAGCTTCCTAAACCTAGTAAGATAGTCAGGCTAATGGACTTGGCAGGAGTTCGAGTGTAAAGCTTGGCAGGACGTTCGACCTTACTTCGGCAGGGAGACCAAGCTTCCTAAGCCTAGTAGTTGTCAGGCGAAGGGACTTGGCAGGATTTCGAGTGTAAGGCTCGGAAGGACTTTCGACCTTACCTGGGCAGGGAGACCAATCTTCCTTAGCCTAGTAGGAGAGTCAGGCGAGGGGTCTTGGCCGGAGTTCGAGTGTAAGGCTCGGCAGGACGTTCGACTTTACCTCGGCAGGGAGACCAAGATTTCTAAGCGTAGTAGGAGAGTCAGGCGAGGGGACTTGGCCAGAGTTCGAGTGTAAGGCTCGGCAGGACGTTCGACCTTCCCTCGGCAGGGAGACCAAGCTTCCTAAGCTTAGTAAGAGAGTCAGGCAAAGGGATTTGGCCAGAGTTCGAGTGTAAGGCTTGGAAAAACGTTCGACCTTACCTCGGCACGGAGACCAAGCTTCCTAAGCCTAATACGAGTCCGGCAAAGGGTCTTGGCCGGAGTTCGAGTGTAAGGCTCGGCAGGACGTTCGACCTTACTTCGGCAGGGAGACCCAGATTCCTAAGCCTAGTAGGAGTCAGGCAAATGGACTTGGCCAGAGTTCGAGTGTAAAGCTTGGTAGGACGTTCAACGTTACCTCGGCAGGGAGACCAAGCGTTCTAAGCCTAGTAGGAGTCAGGCAAAGGGACTTGGCTGGAGTTCGAGTGTAAGGCTCGGCAGGACGTTTGACCTTACCTCGGCAGGGAGACCAAGCTTCCTAAGCCTAGTAGGAGTCAGGCGAAGGGACTTGGCAGGAGTTCGAGTGTAAGGCTTGGCAGGACGTTCGACCTTATCTCGGCAGGGAAACCAATCTTCCTAATCCTAGTAGGAGAGTCAGGCGAGGAGACTTGGCCGGAGTTCGAGTGTAAGGCTCGGCAGGACGTTCCACATTAACTCGGCAGGGAGACCAAGCTTCCTAAGCCTAGTAGGAGAGTCAGGCAAGGGGACTTGGCAGGAGTTCGAGTGTAAGGCTCGGCAGGACGTTCGACCTTACCTCAGGAGCGAGACCAAGATTCCTAAGCCTAGTAGGAGAGTCAGGCGATGGGACTTGGCCGGAGTTCGAGTGTAAGGCTCGGCAGGACGTTTGACCTTACCTCGGTAGGGAGACCAGGCTTCCTAAGCTTAGTAGGAGTCAGGGTAAGGGACTTGGCAGGAGTTCGAGTGTAAGGCTCGGCAGGACGTTCGACCTTACCTCGGCAGGGAGACCAATCTTCCTAATCCTAGTAGGAGAGTCAGGCGAGGAGACTTGGCCAGAGTTCGAGTGTAAGGCTCGGCAGGACGTTTGACCTTACCTCGGCAGGGAGACCAAGCTTCCTAAGCCTAGTAGGAGTCAGGCGAAGGGACTTGGCAGGAGTTCGAGTGTAAGGCTTGGCAGGACGTTCGACCTTATCTCGGCAGGGAAACCAATCTTCCTAATCCTAGTAGGAGAGTCAGGCGAGGAGACTTGGCCGGAGTTCGAGTGTAAGGCTCGGCAGGACGTTCCACATTAACTCGGCAGGGAGACCAAGCTTCCTAAGCCTAGTAGGAGAGTCAGGCAAGGGGACTTGGCAGGAGTTCGAGTGTAAGGCTCGGCAGGACGTTCGACCTTACCTCAGGAGCGAGACCAAGATTCCTAAGCCTAGTAGGAGAGTCAGGCGATGGGACTTGGCCGGAGTTCGAGTGTAAGGCTCGGCAGGACGTTTGACCTTACCTCGGTAGGGAGACCAGGCTTCCTAAGCTTAGTAGGAGTCAGGGTAAGGGACTTGGCAGGAGTTCGAGTGTAAGGCTCGGCAGGACGTTCGACCTTACCTCGGCAGGGAGACCAATCTTCCTAATCCTATTAGGAGAGTCAGGCGAGGAGACTAAGCCGGAGTTCGAGTGTAAGGCTCGGCAGGACGTTCGACCTTACCTCGGCAGGGAGACCAAGCTTCCTAAGCCTAGTAGGAGAGCCAGGCGAGGGGACTTGGCCAGAGTTCGAGTGTAAGGCTCGGCAGGACGTTCGACCTTACCTCGGCAGGGAGACCAAGCTTCCTAAGCCTAGTAGGAGAGCCAGGCGAGGGGACTTGGCCAGAGTTCGAGTGTAAGGCTCAGCAGGACATTCGACGTTACCTCGGCAGGGAGACCAAGCTTCCTAAGCCTAGTAGGAGTCAGGCAAAGGAACTTGGCAGGAGTTAGAGTGTAAGGCTCGGCAAGATGTTTGACCTTACCTCAGCTGGGAGACCAAGCTTCCTAATCCTAGTAGGAGAGTCAGGCGAGGGGACTTGGCCGGAGTTCGAGTGTAAGGCTCGGCAGGACGTTCGACTTTACCTCGGCAGGGAGACCGAGATTCCTAAGCGTAGTAGGAGAGTCAGGCGAGGGGACTTGGCCGGAGTTTGAGTGTAAGGCTCGGCAGGACGTTCGACATTACCTCGGCAGGTAGACCCAGCTTCCTAAGCCTAGTAGGAGAGTCAGGCGAGGGGACTTGGCCCGAGTTCGAGTGTAAGGCTCGGAATGACGTTCAACCTTACCTCGGCAGGAAGATCAAGCTTCCTAAACCTAGTCGGAGAGTCAGGCAAAAGCACTTGGAAGGAGTCCGAGCGTAAGGCTCAGCTGGATGTTCCACCTTATCTCAGCAGGGAGACCAAGCTTCCTAAGCATAGCACAAGTCAGGAGAGCAGACCTGGCCGGAATTAAAGTGTAAGTCTCGGCAGGACGTTCGAACTTACCTCGACAGGGAGACCATGCTTCCTAAGCATAGTACGAGTCAGGCGAGCTGACCTGGCCGGAATTCGAGTGTAAAGCTCGGAAGGACCTTTGACCTTACCTCGACAGGGAGACCAAGCTTCCTAAATCTAGTAGGCGTCAGGCGAGGGGACTTGGCCGGAGTTCGAGTGTAAGGCTCGTAAGGACGTTTGACCTTACCTCGGCAGGGAGACCAAGCTTCCTAAGCCTAGCAGGAAATTCAGGCGAGGGGACATGGCCGGAGTTCGGGTGTAAGGCTCAGCATGACGTTTGACGTTACCTCGGCTAGGAGACCAAGCTTCCTAAGCCTAGTAAGAGAGTCAAGCGAGGGGACTTGGCCAGAGTTCCAGTGTACGGCTCGGCAGGACGTTCGACCTTACCTCGGCAGGGAGACCAAGCTTCCTAAGCGTAGCAGTTGTCAGGGGAAGGGACTTGGCAGGAGTTCGAGTGTAAGGCTCGGCAAGACGTTTGACCTTACCTCGGCAGGGAGACCAAGCTTCCTAATCCTAGTAGGAGAGTCAGGCGAGGAGACTTGGCCGGAGTTCGAGTGTAAGGCTCGGAAGGACTTTCGACCTTACCTCGGCAGGGAGACCACGCTTCCTAAGCCTAGTAGGAGTGTCAGGCGAGGGGACTTGGCCGGAGTTCGAGCGTAAGGCTCGGCAGGACGTTCGACTCTACCTCGGCAGGGAGACCAAGACTCCTAAGCATAGTAGGAGAGTCAGGCGAGGGGACATGGCCGGAGTTTGAGTGTAAGGCTCGGCAGGACATTCGACCTTACCTCGGCAGGGAGACCCAGATTCCTAAGCCTAGTAGGAGTCAGGCAAATGGACTTGGCCAGAGTTCGAGTGTAAAGCTTGGTAGGACGTTCAACGTTACCTCGGCAAGGAGACCAAGCGTTCTAAGCCTAGTAGGAGTCAGGCAAAGGGACTTGGCTGGAGTTCGAGTGTAAGGCTCGGCAGGACATTCGACATTACAACGGCAGGGAGGCCAAGATTCCTAAGCGTAGTAGGAGAGTCATGCAAAGGGACTTGGCCGGAATTCGAGTGTAAGGCTTGGCAGGACGTTCGACCTTACCTTGGCAGGGAGACCAAACTTCGTAAGCCTAGTAGTTGTCAGGCGAAGGGACTTGGCAGGTGTTCGAGTGTAAGGCTCGGCAGGACGTTCGACCTTACCTCGGCAGGGAGAGCAAGCTTCTTAAACCTAGTAGGACAGTCCGGCGAGAAGACTTGGCCAGAGTTCGAGAGTAAGGCTCGGCAGGACGTTCGACCTTACCTCGGCTGGGAGACCAAGCTTTCTAAGCCTAGTAGGAGTCAGGCAAAGGGAGTTGGCCAAAGTTCGAGTGTAAGGCTCGGCAGGACATTCGACATTACATCGGCAGGGAGGCCAAGATTCCTAAGCCTAGTAGGAGAGTCATGCAAAGGGTCTTGGCTGTAATTCGAGTGTAAGGCTCGGAAGGACGTTGGACCTTACCTCGGCACGGAGACCAAGCTTCCTAAACCTAGTAAGATAGTCAGGCTAATGGACTTGGCAGGAGTTCGAGTGTAAAGCTTGGCAGGACGTTCGACCTTACTTCGGCAGGGAGACCAAGCTTCCTAAGCCTAGTAGTTGTCAGGCGAAGGGACTTGGCAGGATTTCGAGTGTAAGGCTCGGAAGGACTTTCGACCTTACCTGGGCAGGGAGACCAATCTTCCTTAGCCTAGTAGGAGAGTCAGGCGAGGGGTCTTGGCCGGAGTTCGAGTGTAAGGCTCGGCAGGACGTTCGACTTTACCTCGGCAGGGAGACCAAGATTTCTAAGCGTAGTAGGAGAGTCAGGCGAGGGGACTTGGCCAGAGTTCGAGTGTAAGGCTCGGCAGGACGTTCGACCTTCCCTCGGCAGGGAGACCAAGCTTCCTAAGCTTAGTAAGAGAGTCAGGCAAAGGGATTTGGCCAGAGTTCGAGTGTAAGGCTTGGAAAAACGTTCGACCTTACCTCGGCACGGAGACCAAGCTTCCTAAGCCTAATACGAGTCCGGCAAAGGGTCTTGGCTGGAGTTCGAGTGTAAGGCTCGGCAGGACATTCGACATTACATCGGCAGGAAGGCCAAGATTCCTAAGCCTAGTAGGAGAGTCATGCAAAGGGACTTGGCCAGAATTCGAGTGTAAGGCTCGGCAGGACCTTCGACCTTACCTCGGCAGGGAGACCAAACTTCATAAGCCTAGTAGTTGTCAGGCGAAGGGACTTGCCAGGAGTTCAAGTGTAAGGCTCGGCAGGACGTTCGACATTAACTCGGCAGGGAGACCAACCTTCCTAAGCCTAGTAGGAGAGTCATGCAAAGGGACTTGGCCAGAATTCGAGTGTAAGGCTCAGCAGGACCTTCGACCTTACCTCGGCAGGGAGACCAAACTTCATAAGCCTAGTAGTTGTCAGGCGAAGGGACTTGCCAGGAGTTCAAGTGTAAGGCTCGGCAGGACGTTCGACATTAACTCGGCAGGGAGACCAACCTTCCTAAGCCTAGTAGGAGAGTCAGGCAAGGGGACTTGGCAGGAGTTCGAGTGTAAGGCTCGGCAGGACGTTCGACCTTACCTCGGCAGGGAGACCAAGCTTCCTAAGCCTAGTAAGAGAGCCAGGCGAGGAGACTTGGCCAGAGTTCGAGTGTAAGGCTCAGCAGGACATTCGACGTTACCTCGGCAGGGAGACCAAGCTTCCTAAGCCTAGTAGGAGTCAGGCAAAGGGACTTGGCCGGAGTTCGAGTGTAAGGCTCGGCAAGACGTTCGACCTTACCTCGGCAGGAAGATCAAGCTTCCTAAACCTAGTCGGAGAGTCAGGCAAAAGGACTTGGAAGGAGTCCGAGCGTAAGGCTCAGCTGGATGTTCCACCTTATCTCAGCAGGGAGACCAAGCTTCCTAAGCATAGCACAAGTCAGGGGAGCAGACCTGGCCGGAATTAAAGTGTAAGTCTCGGCAGGACGTTCGAACTTACCTCGACAGGGAGACCATGCTTCCTAAGCATAGTACGAGTCAGGCGAGCTGACCTGGCCGGAATTCGAGTGTAAAGCTCGGAAGGATGATTGACCTTACCTCGACAGGGAGACCAAGCTTCCTAAATCTAGTAGGCGTCAGGCGAGGGGACTTGGCCGGAGTTCGAGTGTAAGGCTCGTAAGGACGTTTGACCTTACCTCGCCAGGGAGACCAAGCTTCCTAAGCCTAGCAGGAAAGTCAGGCGAGGGGACATGGCCGGAGTTCGAGTGTAAGGCTCAGCATGACGTTTGACGTTACCTCGGCTAGGAGACCAAGCTTCCTAAGCCTAGTAAGAGAGTCAAGCGAGGGGACTTGGCCAGAGTTCCAGTGTACGGCTCGGCAGGACGTTCGACCTTACCTCGGCAGGGAGACCAAGCTTCCTAAGCGTAGCAGTTGTCAGGGGAAGGGACTTGGCAGGAGTTCGAGTGTAAGGCTCGGCAAGACGTTTGACCTTACCTCGGCAGGGAGACCAAGCTTCCTAATCCTAGTAGGAGAGTCAGGCGAGGAGACTTGGCCGGAGTTCGAGTGTAAGGCTCGGAAGGACTTTCGACCTTACCTCGGCAGGGAGACCACGCTTCCTAAGCCTAGTAGGAGTGTCAGGCGAGGGGACATGGCCGGAGTTTGAGTGTAAGGCTCGGCAGGACGTTCGACCTTACCTCGGCAGGGAGACCCAGATTCCTAAGCCTAGTAGGAGTCAGGCAAATGGACTTGGCCAGAGTTCGAGTGTAAAGCTTGGTAGGACGTTCAACGTTACCTCGGCAGGGAGACCAAGCGTTCTAAGCCTAGTAGGAGTCAGGCAAAGGGACTTGGCTGGAGTTCGAGTGTAAGGCTCGGCAGGACATTCGACATTACATCGGCAGGGAGGCCAAGATTCCTAAGCGTAGTAGGAGAGTCAGGCGAGGCGACTTGGCCGGAGTTCGAGTGTAAGGCTCGGCAGGACATTGGACCTTACCTCAGCAGGGAAACTAGGCTTATTAAGCCTAGTAGGAGAGTCAGGCGAGGGGAATTGTCCCGAGTTCAAGAGTAAGGCCGGGCAGGACGTTCGAACTTACCTCGGCAGGGATACCAAGCTTCTTAAACCTAGTAGGAGAGTCAGGCAAGGGGACTTGGCAGGAGTTCGAGTGTAAGGCTCGGCAGGACGTTCGACCTTACCTCAGGAGCGAGACCAAGATTCCTAAGCCTAGTAGGAGAGTCAGGCGAGGGGACTTGGCCGGAGTTCGAATGTAAGGCTCGGCAGGACGTTTGACCTTACCTCGGTAGGGAGACAAAGCTTCCTAAGCGTAGTAGGAGAGTCAGGCGAGGGGACATGGCCGGAGTTCGAGTGTAAGGCTCGGCAGGACGTTCGAACTTACCTCGGCAGGGAGACCAAGATTCCTAAGCCTAGTAGGAGTCAGGCAAATGGACTTGGCCAGAGTTCGAGTGTAAAGCGTGGTAGGACGTTCAACGTTACCTCGGCAGGGAGACCAAACTTTTTAAGCCTAGTAGGAGTCAGGCAAAGGGACTTGGCCGAATTTCGAGTGTAAGGCTCGGCAGGACATTCGACATTACATCGGCAGGGAGGCCAAGATTCCTAAACCTAGTAGGAGAGTCATGCAAAGGGTCTTGGCTGGAGTTCGAGTGTAAGGCTCGGCAGGACGTTCAACCTTACCTCGGCAGGGAGACCAAGCTTCCTAATCCTACTAGGACAGTAAGGCCAGGAGACTTGGCCGGAGTTCGAGTGTAAGGCTCGGAATGACGTTCGACCTTACTTCGGCAGGGAGATCAAGCTTCCTAAGCGCAGTAGGAGAGTCAGGCGAGGGGACATGGCCGGAGTTCGAGTGTAAGGCTCGGCAGGACGTTCGACATTACCTCGGCAGGGAGACCAAGCTTCCTAAGCCTAGTAGGAGTCAGGCGAGGGGACTTGGCCAGAGTTGGATTATAAAGCTCAGCAGGTCGTTCGACCTTACCTCGGGAGGGAGACCAAGCTTCCTAAGCCTAGTAGGTCTCGGGCGAGGCGACATGGAAGGAGTTTGAGTGTAAGGCTCCGCCGGACGTTCGACCTTACCTCGGCAGGGAGACCAAGCTTCCTAAGCCTTGTAAGTCTCGGGCGAGGGGACTTGGCCTGAGTTCGAATGTAAGGCTCGGCAGGACGTTTGTCCTTACCTCGGCAGGGAGACCAAGCTTCCTAAGCCTAGTAGGTGTCAGGCGATCGGACTTGGCCGGGGTTTGAGTGTAAGGCACGGCAGGACGTTTGACTATGCTTTGGCAGGGAGACCAAGCTTCCTAAGCCTAGCAGGAGTCAGGCGAGAGGTCTTGGCTAGAGTTCGAGTGTAAGGCTCAGCAGGATGTTCGACCTTACCTCGGCAGGGAGACCAAGCTTCCTAAGCCTAGTAGGAGTCAGGCGAGTGGACTTGGACAGAGTTCGAGTGTAAGGCTCGGCAGGACGTTCGACCTTACCTCGGCAGGGAGACCAAGCTTCCTAAGCCTAGTAGGTCTCGGGCGAGGGGACATGGAAGGAGTTCGAGTGTTGGGCTTAGCAGGACGTTCGACATTACATCGGCAGGGAGACCAAGCTTCCTAAGCCTTATAGGATTCAGGCGAGGGGACTTGGCCGAAGTTCGAGTGTAAGGCTCGGCAGGACGTTCGACCTTACCTCGGCAGGGAGTCCAATCTTCCTAAGCCTTATAGGATTCAGGCGAGGGCACTTGGCCGAAGTTCGAGTGTAAGGCTCGGCAGGACGTTCGACCTTACCTCGGCAGGGAGACCAAGCTTCCTAAGCCTTGTAGGTCTCGGGCGAGGGGACTTGGCCTGAGTTCGAGTGTAAGGCTCGGCAGGACGTTCGACCTTACCTCGGCAGGGAGTCCAATCTTCCCAAGCCTTATAGGATTCAGGCGATGGGATTTGGCCGAAGTTTGAGTGTAAGGCTCGGCAGGACGTTCGACCTTACCTCGGCAGGGAGACCAAGCTTCCTAAGCCTAGTAGGAGTCAAGAGAGGGGACTTGGCCAGAGTTCGAGTGTAAGGCTCGGTAGGACGTTCGACCTTACCTCGGCAGGGAGACCAAGCTTCCTAAGCCTAGTAGGATTCAGGCGATGGGATTTGCCCGAAGTTCGAGTGTAAGTCTCGGCAGGACATTCGACCTGTCCTCGGCAGGGATGCCAAGCTCCCTAAGCCTAGTAGGTCTCGGGCGAGGGGACATGGAAGGAGTTTGAGTGAAGGGCTTAGCAGGACGTTCGACCTTACCTCGGCAGGGATACCAAGCTTCCTAAGCCTAGTAGGAGTCAGGCGAGGGGACTTGGCCAGAGTTCGAGTGTAAGGCTCGGTAGGACGTTCGACCTTACCTCGGCAGGGATACCAAGCTTCCTAAGCCTAGTAGGAGTCAGGCGAGGGGACTTGGCCAGAGTTCGAGTGTAAGGCTCGGTAGGACGTTCGAAGTTACCTCGGCAGGGATACCAAGCTTCCTAAGCCTAGTAGGTCTCGGGCGAGGGGACATGGAAGGAGTTCGAGTGTTGGGCTTAGCAGGAAGTTCGACCTTACCTCGGCAGGGAAACCAAGCTTCCTAAGCCTAGTAGGAGTCAGGCGAGGGGACTTGGCCGAAGTTCGAGTGTAAGGCTCGGCAGGACGTTCGACCTTACCTCGGCAGGGAGTCCAATCTTCCTAAGCCTTATAGGATTAAGGCGAGGGGACTTGGCCGAAGTTCGAGTGTAAGGCTCGGCAGGACGTTCGACCTTACCTCGGCAGGGAGACCAAGATTCTTAAGCCTAGTAGGGGTCAGGGGAGGGGACTTGGCCAGAGTTCGAGTGTAAGGCTCGGTAGGACGTTCGACCTTACCTCGGCAGGGAGACCAAGCTTCCTAAGCCTAGTAGGAGTCAGGCGAGGGGACTTGGCCGGAGTTCGAGCGTAAGGCTCGGCAGGACGTTCGACTCTACCTCGGCAGGGAGACCAAGACTCCTAAGCATAGTAGGAGAGTCAGGCGAGGGGACATGGCCGGAGTTTGAGTGTAAGGCTCGGCAGGACATTCGACCTTACCTCGGCAGGGAGACCCAGATTCCTAAGCCTAGTAGGAGTCAGGCAAATGGACTTGGCCAGAGTTCGAGTGTAAAGCTTGGTAGGACGTTCAACGTTACCTCGGCAAGGAGACCAAGCGTTCTAAGCCTAGTAGGAGTCAGGCAAAGGGACTTGGCTGGAGTTCGAGTATAAGGCTCGGCAGGACATTCGACATTACAACGGCAGGGAGGCCAAGATTCCTAAGCGTAGTAGGAGAGTCATGCAAAGGGACTTGGCCGGAATTCGAGTGTAAGGCTTGGCAGGACGTTCGACCTTACCTTGGCAGGGAGACCAAACTTCGTAAGCCTAGTAGTTGTCAGGCGAAGGGACTTGGCAGGTGTTCGAGTGTAAGGCTCGGCAGGACGTTCGACCTTACCTCGGCAGGGAGAGCAAGCTTCTTAAACCTAGTAGGACAGTCCGGCGAGAAGACTTGGCCAGAGTTCGAGAGTAAGGCTCGGCAGGACGTTCGACCTTACCTCGGCTGGGAGACCAAGCTTTCTAAGCCTAGTAGGAGTCAGGCAAAGGGAGTTGGCCGAAGTTCGAGTGTAAGGCTCGGCAGGACATTCGACATTACATCGGCAGGGAGGCCAAGATTCCTAAGCCTAGTAGGAGAGTCATGCAAAGGGTCTTGGCTGTAATTCGAGTGTAAGGCTCGGAAGGACGTTGGACCTTACCTCGGCACGGAGACCAAGCTTCCTAAACCTAGTAAGATAGTCAGGCTAATGGACTTGGCAGGAGTTCGAGTGTAAAGCTTGGCAGGACGTTCGACCTTACTTCGGCAGGGAGACCAAGCTTCCTAAGCCTAGTAGTTGTCAGGCGAAGGGACTTGGAAGGATTTCGAGTGTAAGGCTCGGAAGGACTTTCGACCTTACCTGGGCAGGGAGACCAATCTTCCTTAGCCTAGTAGGAGAGTCAGGCGAGGGGTCTTGGCCGGAGTTCGAGTGTAAGGCTCGGCAGGACGTTCGACTTTACCTCGGCAGGGAGACCAAGATTTCTAAGCGTAGTAGGAGAGTCAGGCGAGGGGACTTGGCCAGAGTTCGAGTGTAAGGCTCGGCAGGACGTTCGACCTTCCCTCGGCAGGGAGACCAAGCTTCCTAAGCTTAGTAAGAGAGTCAGGCAAAGGGATTTGGCCAGAGTTCGAGTGTAAGGCTTGGAAGGACGTTCGACCTTACCTCGGCACGGAGACCAAGCTTCCTAAGCCTAATACGAGTCCGGCAAAGGGTCTTGGCTGGAGTTCGAGTGTAAGGCTCGGCAGGACATTCGACATTACATCGGCAGGAAGGCCAAGATTCCTAAGCCTAGTAGGAGAGTCATGCAAAGGGACTTGGCCAGAATTCGAGTGTAAGGCTCGGCAGGACCTTCGACCTTACCTCGGCAGGGAGACCAAACTTCATAAGCCTAGTAGTTGTCAGGCGAAGGGACTTGCCAGGAGTTCAAGTGTAAGGCTCGGCAGGACGTTCGACATTAACTCGGCAGGGAGACCAACCTTCCTAAGCCTAGTAGGAGAGTCATGCAAAGGGACTTGGCCAGAATTCGAGTGTAAGGCTCGGCAGGACCTTCGACCTTACCTCGGCAGGGAGACCAAACTTCATAAGCCTAGTAGTTGTCAGGCGAAGGGACTTGCCAGGAGTTCAAGTGTAAGGCTCGGCAGGACGTTCGACATTAACTCGGCAGGGAGACCAACCTTCCTAAGCCTAGTAGGAGAGCCAGGCAAGGGGACTTGGCAGGAGTTCGAGTGTAAGGCTCGGCAGGACGTTCGACCTTACCTCGGCAGGGAGACCAAGCTTCCTAAGCCTAGTAAGAGAGCCAGGCGAGGAGACTTGGCCAGAGTTCGAGTGTAAGGCTCAGCAGGACATTCGACGTTACCTCGGCAGGGAGACCAAGCTTCCTAAGCCTAGTAGGAGTCAGGCAAAGGGACTTGGCCGGAGTTCGAGTGTAAGGCTCGGCAAGACGTTTGACCTTACCTCGGCTGGGAGACCAAGCTTCCTAATCCTAGTAGGAGAGTCAGGCGAGGGGACTTGGCCGGAGTTCGAGTGTAAGGCTCGGCAGGACGTTCGACTTTACCTCGGCAGGGAGACCAAGATTCCTAAGCGTAGTAGGAGAGTCAGGCGAGGGGACTTGGCCCGAGTTCGAGTGTAAGGCTCGGAATGACGTTCAACCTTACCTCGGCAGGGAGTCCAAGCTTCCTAAGCCTAGTCGGAGAGTCAGGCAAAAGGACTTGGAAGGAGTCCGAGCGTAAGGTTCAGCTGGATGTTCCACCTTATCTCAGCAGGGAGACCAAGCTTCCTAAGCATAGCACAAGTCAGGGGAGCAGACCTGGCCGGAATTAAAGTGTAAGTCTCGGCAGGACGTTCGAACTTACCTCGACAGGGAGACCATGCTTCCTAAGCATAGTACGAGTCCGCGAGCTGACCTGGCCGGAATTCGAGTGTAAAGCTCGGAAGGACGATTGACCTTACCTCGACAGGGAGACCAAGCTTCCTAAATCTAGTAGGCGTCAGGCGAGGGGACTTGGCCGGAGTTCGAGTGTAAGGCTCGTAAGGACGTTTGACCTTACCTCGCCAGGGAGACCAAGCTTCCTAAGCCTAGCAGGAAAGTCAGGCGAGGGGACATGGCCGGAGTTCGAGTGTAAGGCTCAGCATGACGTTTGACGTTACCTCGGCTAGGAGACCAAGCTTCCTAAGCCTAGTAAGAGAGTCAAGCGAGGGGACTTGGCCAGAGTTCCAGTGTACGGCTCGGCAGGACGTTCGACCTTACCTCGGCAGGGAGACCAAGCTTCCTAAGCGTAGCAGTTGTCAGGGGAAGGGACTTGGCAGGAGTTCGAGTGTAAGGCTCGGCAAGACGTTTGACCTTACCTCGGCAGGGAGACCAAGCTTCCTAATCCTAGTAGGAGAGTCAGGCGAGGAGACTTGGCCGGAGTTCGAGTGTAAGGCTCGGAAGGACTTTCGACCTTACCTCGGCAGGGAGACCACGCTTCCTAAGCCTAGTAGGAGTGTCAGGCGAGGGGACTTGGCCGGAGTTCGAGCGTAAGGCTCGGCAGGACGTTCGACTCTACCTCGGCAGGGAGACCAAGACTCCTAAGCATAGTAGGAGAGTCAGGCGAGGGGACATGGCCGGAGTTTGAGTGTAAGGCTCGGCAGGACGTTCGACCTTACCTCGGCAAGGAGACCCAGATTCCTAAGCCTAGTAGGAGTCAGGCAAATGGACTTGGCCAGAGTTCGAGTGTAAAGCTTGGTAGGACGTTCAACGTTACCTCGGCAGGGAGACCAAGCGTTCTAAGCCTAGTAGGAGTCAGGCAAAGGGACTTGGCTGGAGTTCGAGTGTAAGGCTCGGCAGGACATTCGACATTACATCGGCAGGGAGGCCAAGATTCCTAAGCGTAGTAGGAGAGTCAGGCGAGGCGACTTGGCCGGAGTTCGAGTGTAAGGCTCGGCAGGACATTGGACCTTACCTCAGCAGGGAAACTAGGCTTATTAAGCCTAGTAGGAGAGTCAGGCGAGGGGAATTGTCCCGAGTTCAAGAGTAAGGCCGGGCAGGACGTTCGAACTTACCTCGGCAGGGATACCAAGCTTCTTAAACCTAGTAGGAGAGTCAGGCAAGGGGACTTGGCAGGAGTTCGAGTGTAAGGCTCGGCAGGACGTTCGACCTTACCTCAGGAGCGAGACCAAGATTCCTAAGCCTAGTAGGAGAGTCAGGCGAGGGGACTTGGCCGGAGTTCGAATGTAAGGCTCGGCAGGACGTTTGACCTTACCTCGGTAGGGAGACCAAGCTTCCTAAGCGTAGTAGGAGAGTCAGGCGAGGGGACATGGCCGGAGTTCGAGTGTAAGGCTCGGCAGGACGTTCGAACTTACCTCGGCAGGGAGACCAAGATTCCTAAGCCTAGTAGGAGTCAGGCAAATGGACTTGGCCAGAGTTCGAGTGTAAAGCGTGGTAGGACGTTCAACGTTACCTCGGCAGGGAGACCAAACTTTTTAAGCCTAGTAGGAGTCAGGCAAAGGGACTTGGCCGAATTTCGAGTGTAAGGCTCGGCAGGACATTCGACATTACATCGGCAGGGAGGCCAAGATTCCTAAGCCTAGTAGGAGAGTCATGCAAAGGGTCTTGGCTGGAGTTCGAGTGTAAGGCTCGGCAGGAGGTTCAACCTTACCTCGGCAGGGAGACCAAGCTTCCTAATCCTACTAGGACAGTAAGGCCAGGAGACTTGGCCGGAGTTCGAGTGTAAGGCTCGGAATGACGTTCGACCTTACCTCGGCAGGGAGATCAAGCTTCCTAAGCGCAGTAGGAGAGTCAGGCGAGGGGACATGGCCGGAGTTCGAGTGTAAGGCTCGGCAGGACGTTCGACATTACCTCGGCAGGGAGACCAAGCTTCCTAAGCCTAGTAGGAGTCAGGCGAGGGGACTTGGCCAGAGTTGGATTATAAAGCTCAGCAGGTCGTTCGACCTTACCTCGGGAGGGAGACCAAGCTTCCTAAGCCTAGTAGGTCTCGGGCGAGGCGACATGGAAGGAGTTTGAGTGTAAGGCTCCGCCGGACGTTCGACCTTACCTCGGCAGGGAGACCAAGCTTCCTAAGCCTTGTAAGTCTCGGGCGAGGGGACTTGGCCTGAGTTCGAATGTAAGGCTCGGCAGGACGTTCGTCCTTACCTCGGCAGGGAGACCAAGCTTCCTAAGCCTAGTAGGTGTCAGGCGATCGGACTTGGCCGGGGTTTGAGTGTAAGGCACGGCAGGACGTTTGACTATGCTTTGGCAGGGAGACCAAGCTTCCTAAGCCTAGCAGGAGTCAGGCGAGAGGTCTTGGCTAGAGTTCGAGTGTAAGGCTCAGCAGGATGTTCGACCTTACCTCGGCAGGGAGACCAAGCTTCCTAAGCCTAGTAGGAGTCAGGCGAGTGGACTTGGACAGAGTTCGAGTGTAAGGCTCGGCAGGACGTTCGACCTTACCTCGGCAGGGAGACCAAGCTTCCTAAGCCTAGTAGGTCTCGGGCGAGGGGACATGGAAGGAGTTCGAGTGTTGGGCTTAGCAGGACGTTCGACATTACATCGGCAGGGAGACCAAGCTTCCTAAGCCTTATAGGATTCAGGCGAGGGGACTTGGCCGAAGTTCGAGTGTAAGGCTCGGCAGGACGTTCGACCTTACCTCGGCAGGGAGTCCAATCTTCCTAAGCCTTATAGGATTCAGGCGAGGGCACTTGGCCGAAGTTCGAGTGTAAGGCTCGGCAGGACGTTCGACCTTACCTCGGCAGGGAGACCAAGCTTCCTAAGCCTTGTAGGTCTCGGGCGAGGGGACTTGGCCTGAGTTCGAGTGTAAGGCTCGGCAGGACGTTCGACCTTACCTCGGCAGGGAGTCCAATCTTCCCAAGCCTTATAGGATTCAGGCGATGGGATTTGGCCGAAGTTTGAGTGTAAGGCTCGGCAGGACGTTCGACCTTACCTCGGCAGGGAGACCAAGCTTCCTAAGCCTAGTAGGAGTCAAGAGAGGGGACTTGGCCAGAGTTCGAGTGTAAGGCTCGGTAGGACGTTCGACCTTACCTCGGCAGGGAGACCAAGCTTCCTAAGCCTAGTAGGATTCAGGCGATGGGATTTGCCCGAAGTTCGAGTGTAAGTCTCGGCAGGACATTCGACCTGTCCTCGGCAGGGATGCCAAGCTCCCTAAGCCTAGTAGGTCTCGGGCGAGGGGACATGGAAGGAGTTTGAGTGAAGGGCTTAGCAGGACGTTCGACCTTACCTCGGCAGGGATACCAAGCTTCCTAAGCCTAGTAGGAGTCAGGCGAGGGGACTTGGCCAGAGTTCGAGTGTAAGGCTCGGTAGGACGTTCGACCTTACCTCGGCAGGGATACCAAGCTTCCTAAGCCTAGTAGGAGTCAGGCGAGGGGACTTGGCCAGAGTTCGAGTGTAAGGCTCGGTAGGACGTTCGACCTTACCTCGGCAGGGAGTCCAAGCTTCCTAAGCCTAGTAGGTCTCGGGCGAGGGGACATGGAAGGAGTTCGAGTGTTGGGCTTAGCAGGAAGTTCGACCTTACCTCGGCAGGGAAACCAAGCTTCCTAAGCCTAGTAGGAGTCAGGCGAGGGGACTTGGCCGAAGTTCGAGTGTAAGGCTCGGCAGGACGTTCGACCTTACCTCGGCAGGGAGTCCAATCTTCCTAAGCCTTATAGGATTAAGGCGAGGGGACTTGGCCGAAGTTCGAGTGTAAGGCTCGGCAGGACGTTCGACCTTACCTCGGCAGGGAGACCAAGATTCTTAAGCCTAGTAGGGGTCAGGGGAGGGGACTTGGCCAGAGTTCGAGTGTAAGGCTCGGTAGGACGTTCGACCTTACCTCGGCAGGGAGACCAAGCTTCCTAAGCCTAGTAGGAGTCAGGCGAGGGGACTTGGCCGGAGTTCGAGCGTAAGGCTCGGCAGGACGTTCGACTCTACCTCGGCAGGGAGACCAAGACTCCTAAGCATAGTAGGAGAGTCAGGCGAGGGGACATGGCCGGAGTTTGAGTGTAAGGCTCGGCAGGACATTCGACCTTACCTCGGCAGGGAGACCCAGATTCCTAAGCCTAGTAGGAGTCAGGCAAATGGACTTGGCCAGAGTTCGAGTGTAAAGCTTGGTAGGACGTTCAACGTTACCTCGGCAAGGAGACCAAGCGTTCTAAGCCTAGTAGGAGTCAGGCAAAGGGACTTGGCTGGAGTTCGAGTATAAGGCTCGGCAGGACATTCGACATTACAACGGCAGGGAGGCCAAGATTCCTAAGCGTAGTAGGAGAGTCATGCAAAGGGACTTGGCCGGAATTCGAGTGTAAGGCTTGGCAGGACGTTCGACCTTACCTTGGCAGGGAGACCAAACTTCGTAAGCCTAGTAGTTGTCAGGCGAAGGGACTTGGCAGGTGTTCGAGTGTAAGGCTCGGCAGGACGTTCGACCTTACCTCGGCAGGGAGAGCAAGCTTCTTAAACCTAGTAGGACAGTCCGGCGAGAAGACTTGGCCAGAGTTCGAGAGTAAGGCTCGGCAGGACGTTCGACCTTACCTCGGCTGGGAGACCAAGCTTTCTAAGCCTAGTAGGAGTCAGGCAAAGGGAGTTGGCCGAAGTTCGAGTGTAAGGCTCGGCAGGACATTCGACATTACATCGGCAGGGAGGCCAAGATTCCTAAGCCTAGTAGGAGAGTCATGCAAAGGGTCTTGGCTGTAATTCGAGTGTAAGGCTCGGAAGGACGTTGGACCTTACCTCGGCACGGAGACCAAGCTTCCTAAACCTAGTAAGATAGTCAGGCTAATGGACTTGGCAGGAGTTCGAGTGTAAAGCTTGGCAGGACGTTCGACCTTACTTCGGCAGGGAGACCAAGCTTCCTAAGCCTAGTAGTTGTCAGGCGAAGGGACTTGGAAGGATTTCGAGTGTAAGGCTCGGAAGGACTTTCGACCTTACCTGGGCAGGGAGACCAATCTTCCTTAGCCTAGTAGGAGAGTCAGGCGAGGGGTCTTGGCCGGAGTTCGAGTGTAAGGCTCGGCAGGACGTTCGACTTTACCTCGGCAGGGAGACCAAGATTTCTAAGCGTAGTAGGAGAGTCAGGCGAGGGGACTTGGCCAGAGTTCGAGTGTAAGGCTCGGCAGGACGTTCGACCTTCCCTCGGCAGGGAGACCAAGCTTCCTAAGCTTAGTAAGAGAGTCAGGCAAAGGGATTTGGCCAGAGTTCGAGTGTAAGGCTTGGAAGGACGTTCGACCTTACCTCGGCACGGAGACCAAGCTTCCTAAGCCTAATACGAGTCCGGCAAAGGGTCTTGGCTGGAGTTCGAGTGTAAGGCTCGGCAGGACATTCGACATTACATCGGCAGGAAGGCCAAGATTCCTAAGCCTAGTAGGAGAGTCATGCAAAGGGACTTGGCCAGAATTCGAGTGTAAGGCTCGGCAGGACCTTCGACCTTACCTCGGCAGGGAGACCAAACTTCATAAGCCTAGTAGTTGTCAGGCGAAGGGACTTGCCAGGAGTTCAAGTGTAAGGCTCGGCAGGACGTTCGACATTAACTCGGCAGGGAGACCAACCTTCCTAAGCCTAGTAGGAGAGTCATGCAAAGGGACTTGGCCAGAATTCGAGTGTAAGGCTCGGCAGGACCTTCGACCTTACCTCGGCAGGGAGACCAAACTTCATAAGCCTAGTAGTTGTCAGGCGAAGGGACTTGCCAGGAGTTCAAGTGTAAGGCTCGGCAGGACGTTCGACATTAACTCGGCAGGGAGACCAACCTTCCTAAGCCTAGTAGGAGAGTCAGGCAAGGGGACTTGGCAGGAGTTCGAGTGTAAGGCTCGGCAGGACGTTCGACCTTACCTCGGCAGGGAGACCAAGCTTCCTAAGCCTAGTAAGAGAGCCAGGCGAGGAGACTTGGCCAGAGTTCGAGTGTAAGGCTCAGCAGGACATTCGACGTTACCTCGGCAGGGAGACCAAGCTTCCTAAGCCTAGTAGGAGTCAGGCAAAGGGACTTGGCCGGAGTTCGAGTGTAAGGCTCGGCAAGACGTTTGACCTTACCTCGGCTGGGAGACCAAGCTTCCTAATCCTAGTAGGAGAGTCAGGCGAGGGGACTTGGCCGGAGTTCGAGTGTAAGGCTCGGCAGGACGTTCGACTTTACCTCGGCAGGGAGACCAAGATTCCTAAGCGTAGTAGGAGAGTCAGGCGAGGGGACTTGGCCCGAGTTCGAGTGTAAGGCTCGGAATGACGTTCGACCTTACCTCGGCAGGGAGTCCAAGCTTCCTAAGCCTAGTCGGAGAGTCAGGCAAAAGGACTTGGAAGGAGTCCGAGCGTAAGGTTCAGCTGGATGTTCCACCTTATCTCAGCAGGGAGACCAAGCTTCCTAAGCATAGCACAAGTCAGGGGAGCAGACCTGGCCGGAATTAAAGTGTAAGTCTCGGCAGGACGTTCGAACTTACCTCGACAGGGAGACCATGCTTCCTAAGCATAGTACGAGTCCGCGAGCTGACCTGGCCGGAATTCGAGTGTAAAGCTCGGAAGGACGATTGACCTTACCTCGACAGGGAGACCAAGCTTCCTAAATCTAGTAGGCGTCAGGCGAGGGGACTTGGCCGGAGTTCGAGTGTAAGGCTCGTAAGGACGTTTGACCTTACCTCGGCAGGGAGACCAAGCTTCCTAAGCCTAGCAGGAAAGTCAGGCGAGGGGACATGGCCGGAGTTCGAGTGTAAGGCTCAGCATGACGTTTGACGTTACCTCGGCTAGGAGACCAAGCTTCCTAAGCCTAGTAAGAGAGTCAAGCGAGGGGACTTGGCCAGAGTTCCAGTGTACGGCTCGGCAGGACGTTCGACCTTACCTCGGCAGGGAGACCAAGCTTCCTAAGCGTAGCAGTTGTCAGGGGAAGGGACTTGGCAGGAGTTCGAGTGTAAGGCTCGGCAAGACGTTTGACCTTACCTCGGCAGGGAGACCAAGCTTCCTAATCCTAGTAGGAGAGTCAGGCGAGGAGACTTGGCCGGAGTTCGAGTGTAAGGCTCGGAAGGACTTTCGACCTTACCTCGGCAGGGAGACCACGCTTCCTAAGCCTAGTAGGAGTGTCAGGCGAGGGGACTTGGCCGGAGTTCGAGCGTAAGGCTCGGCAGGACGTTCGACTCTACCTCGGCAGGGAGACCAAGACTCCTAAGCATAGTAGGAGAGTCAGGCGAGGGGACATGGCCGGAGTTTGAGTGTAAGGCTCGGCAGGACGTTCGACCTTACCTCGGCAAGGAGACCCAGATTCCTAAGCCTAGTAGGAGTCAGGCAAATGGACTTGGCCAGAGTTCGAGTGTAAAGCTTGGTAGGACGTTCAACGTTACCTCGGCAGGGAGACCAAGCGTTCTAAGCCTAGTAGGAGTCAGGCAAAGGGACTTGGCTGGAGTTCGAGTGTAAGGCTCGGCAGGACATTCGACATTACATCGGCAGGGAGGCCAAGATTCCTAAGCGTAGTAGGAGAGTCAGGCGAGGCGACTTGGCCGGAGTTCGAGTGTAAGGCTCGGCAGGACATTGGACCTTACCTCAGCAGGGAAACTAGGCTTATTAAGCCTAGTAGGAGAGTCAGGCGAGGGGAATTGTCCCGAGTTCAAGAGTAAGGCCGGGCAGGACGTTCGAACTTACCTCGGCAGGGATACCAAGCTTCTTAAACCTAGTAGGAGAGTCAGGCAAGGGGACTTGGCAGGAGTTCGAGTGTAAGGCTCGGCAGGACGTTCGACCTTACCTCAGGAGCGAGACCAAGATTCCTAAGCCTAGTAGGAGAGTCAGGCGAGGGGACTTGGCCGGAGTTCGAATGTAAGGCTCGGCAGGACGTTTGACCTTACCTCGGTAGGGAGACCAAGCTTCCTAAGCGTAGTAGGAGAGTCAGGCGAGGGGACATGGCCGGAGTTCGAGTGTAAGGCTCGGCAGGACGTTCGAACTTACCTCGGCAGGGAGACCAAGATTCCTAAGCCTAGTAGGAGTCAGGCAAATGGACTTGGCCAGAGTTCGAGTGTAAAGCGTGGTAGGACGTTCAACGTTACCTCGGCAGGGAGACCAAACTTTTTAAGCCTAGTAGGAGTCAGGCAAAGGGACTTGGCCGAATTTCGAGTGTAAGGCTCGGCAGGACATTCGACATTACATCGGCAGGGAGGCCAAGATTCCTAAGCCTAGTAGGAGAGTCATGCAAAGGGTCTTGGCTGGAGTTCGAGTGTAAGGCTCGGCAGGAGGTTCAACCTTACCTCGGCAGGGAGACCAAGCTTCCTAATCCTACTAGGACAGTAAGGCCAGGAGACTTGGCCGGAGTTCGAGTGTAAGGCTCGGAATGACGTTCGACCTTACCTCGGCAGGGAGATCAAGCTTCCTAAGCGCAGTAGGAGAGTCAGGCGAGGGGACATGGCCGGAGTTCGAGTGTAAGGCTCGGCAGGACGTTCGACATTACCTCGGCAGGGAGACCAAGCTTCCTAAGCCTAGTAGGAGTCAGGCGAGGGGACTTGGCCAGAGTTGGATTATAAAGCTCAGCAGGTCGTTCGACCTTACCTCGGGAGGGAGACCAAGCTTCCTAAGCCTAGTAGGTCTCGGGCGAGGCGACATGGAAGAAGTTTGAGTGTAAGGCTCCGCCGGACGTTCGACCTTACCTCGGCAGGGAGACCAAGCTTCCTAAGCCTTGTAAGTCTCGGGCGAGGGGACTTGGCCTGAGTTCGAATGTAAGGCTCGGCAGGACGTTCGTCCTTACCTCGGCAGGGAGACCAAGCTTCCTAAGCCTAGTAGGTGTCAGGCGATCGGACTTGGCCGGGGTTTGAGTGTAAGGCACGGCAGGACGTTTGACTATGCTTTGGCAGGGAGACCAAGCTTCCTAAGCCTAGCAGGAGTCAGGCGAGAGGTCTTGGCTAGAGTTCGAGTGTAAGGCTCAGCAGGATGTTCGACCTTACCTCGGCAGGGAGACCAAGCTTCCTAAGCCTAGTAGGAGTCAGGCGAGTGGACTTGGACAGAGTTCGAGTGTAAGGCTCGGCAGGACGTTCGACCTTACCTCGGCAGGGAGACCAAGCTTCCTAAGCCTAGTAGGTCTCGGGCGAGGGGACATGGAAGGAGTTCGAGTGTTGGGCTTAGCAGGACGTTCGACATTACATCGGCAGGGAGACCAAGCTTCCTAAGCCTTATAGGATTCAGGCGAGGGGACTTGGCCGAAGTTCGAGTGTAAGGCTCGGCAGGACGTTCGACCTTACCTCGGCAGGGAGTCCAATCTTCCTAAGCCTTATAGGATTCAGGCGAGGGCACTTGGCCGAAGTTCGAGTGTAAGGCTCGGCAGGACGTTCGACCTTACCTCGGCAGGGAGACCAAGCTTCCTAAGCCTTGTAGGTCTCGGGCGAGGGGACTTGGCCTGAGTTCGAGTGTAAGGCTCGGCAGGACGTTCGACTATACCTCGGCAGGGAGTCCAATCTTCCTAAGCCTTATAGGATTCAGGCGATGGGATTTGGCCGAAGTTTGAGTGTAAGGCTCGGCAGGACGTTCGACCTTACCTCGGCAGGGAGACCAAGCTTCCTAAGCCTAGTAGGAGTCAAGAGAGGGGACTTGGCCAGAGTTCGAGTGTAAGGCTCGGCAGGACATTCGACCTTTCCTCGGCAGGGATGCCAAGCTCCCTATGCCTAGTAGGTCTCGGGCGAGGGGACATGGAAGGATTTTGAGTGAAGGGCTTAGCAGGACGTTCGACCTTACCTCGGCAGGGATACCAAGCTTCCTAAGCCTAGTAGGAGTCAGGCGAGGGGACTTGGCCAGAGTTCGAGTGTAAGGCTCGGTAGGACGTTCGACCTTACCTCGGCAGGGATACCAAGCTTCCTAAGCCTAGTAGGAGTCAGGCGAGGGGACTTGGCCAGAGTTCGAGTGTAAGGCTCGGTAGGACGTTCGACCTTACCTCGGCAGGGAGTCCAAGCTTCCTAAGCCTAGTAGGTCTCGGGCGAGGGGACATGGAAGGAGTTCGAGTGTTGGGCTTAGCAGGAAGTTCGACCTTACCTCGGCAGGGAAACCAAGCTTCCTAAGCCTAGTAGGAGTCAGGCGAGGGGACTTGGCCGAAGTTCGAGTGTAAGGCTCGGCAGGACGTTCGACCTTACCTCGGCAGGGAGTCCAATCTTCCTAAGCCTTATAGGATTAAGGCGAGGGGACTTGGCCGAAGTTCGAGTGTAAGGCTCGGCAGGACGTTCGACCTTACCTCGGCAGGGAGACCAAGATTCTTAAGCCTAGTAGGGGTCAGGGGAGGGGACTTGGCCAGAGTTCGAGTGTAAGGCTCGGTAGGACGTTCGACCTTACCTCGGCAGGGAGACCAAGCTTCCTAAGCCTAGTAGGAGTCAGGCGAGGGGACATGGCCAGAGTTCGAGTGTAAGGCTCAGCAGGACATTCGACCTTACCTCGGCAGGGAGATCAAGATTCCTAAGCCTAGTAGGATTCAGGCGAGGGGACTTGGCCGAAGTTCGAGTGTAAGGCTCGGCAGGACGTTCGACCTTACCTCGGCAGGGAGTCCAATCTTCCTAAGCCTTATAGGATTCGGGCGATGGGATTTGGCCGAAGTTTGAGTGTAAGGCTCGGCAGGACGTTCGAAGTTACCTCGGCAGGGATACCAAGCTTCCTAAGCCTAGTAGGAGTCAGGCGAGGGGACTTGGCCAGAGTTCGAGTGTAAGGCTCGGTAGGACGTTCGACCTTACCTCGGCAGGGATACCAAGCTTCCTAAGCCTAGTAGGAGTCAGGCGAGGGGACTTGGCCAGAGTTCGAGTGTAAGGCTCAGCAGGACGTTCGACCTTACCTCGGCAAGGAGACCAAGCTTCCTAAGCCTCGTGGGAGAGTCAGGCAAGGGGACTGGTTTGGAGTTCGAGAGTAAGGCTCAGCATGACGTTCGACCTTACCTCGGCAGGGAGACCAAGCTTCCAAAGCCTTGTAGGAGTCAAGCAAGGGGACTTGGCTGGAGTTCGAGTGTAAGGCTCAGCAGGACGTTCGACCTTACCTCGTCAGGGCCACCAAGCTTTTAAAGCCTAGTAAGAGTCAGGCGAGGGGACTTGGGTGGAATTCGAGTGTACGGCTCGGCAAGACTTTCGACCTTACCTTGGCGGGGAGTCCAACCTTCCTAAGCCTAGGAGGATTCAGGCGATGGGATTTGGCCGAAGTTCAAGTGTAAGGCTCGGTAGGACGTTCGACCTTACCTCGGCAGGGAGACCAAGATTCCTAAGCCTAGTAGGAGTCAGGCGAGGGGACTTGGCCTGAGTTCGAGTGTAAGGCACGGCAGGACGTTTGACTATGCTTCGGCCGGGAGACCAAGCTTCCTAAGCCTAGTAGGTGTCAGGCGATCGGACTTGGCCGGAGTTTTAGTGGAAGGCTCGGCAGGACGTTCGACTATACCTCGGCAGGGAGATCAAGCTTCCTAAGCCTAGTAGGAGTCAGGCGAGTGGACTTGGACAGAGTTCGAGTGTAAGGCTCCGCAGGACATTCGACCTTTCCTCGGCAGGGAGACCAAGCTTCCAAAGCCTAGTAGGTCTCGGGCGAGGGGACATGGAAGGAGTTCGAGTGTAGGGCTTAGCAGGACGTTCGACATTACCTCGGCAGGGAGACCAAGCTTCCTAAGCCTAGTAGGAGTCAGGCGAGGGGACTTTGCCAGAGTTCGAGTGTAAGGCTCGGTAGGACGTTCGACCTTACCTCGGCAGGGAGACCAAGCTTCCTAAGCCTAGTAGGAGTCAGGCGAGGGGACTTGGCCAGAGTTCGAGTGTAAGGCTCAGCAGGACGTTCGACCTTACCTCGGCAGGGAGACCAAGCTTCCTAAGCCTAGTAGGAGTAATGGCGAGGGGACTTGGCCAGAGTTCGATTATAAGGCTCAGCAGGTCGTTCGACCTTACCTCGGGAGGGAGACCAAGCTTCCTAAGCCTAGTAGGTCTCGGGCGAGGCGACATGGAAGGAGTTTGAGTGTAAGGCTCGGCAGGACGTTCGACCTTACCTCGGCAGGGAGACCAAGCTTCATAAGCCTTGTAGGTCTCGGGCGAGGGGACTTGGCCTGAGTTCGAATGTAAGGCTCGGCAGGACGTTCGTCCTTACCTCGGCAGGGAGACCAAGCTTCCTAAGCCTAGTAGGTGTCAGGCGATCGGACTTGGCCGGGGTTTGAGTGTAAGGCACGGCAGGACGTTTGACTATGCTTTGGCAGGGAGACCAAGCTTCCTAAGCCTAGTAGGAGTCAGGCGAGAGGTCTTGGCTAGAGTTCGAGTGTAAGGCTCAGCAGGATGTTCGACCTTACCTCGGCAGGGAGACCAAGCTTCCTAAGCCTAGTAGGAGTCAGGCGAGTGGACTTGGACAGAGTTCGAGTGTAAGGCTCGGCAGGACGTTCGACCTTACCTCGGCAGGGAGACCAAGCTTCCTAAGCCTAGTAGGTCTCGGGCGAGGGGACATGGAAGGAGTTCGAGTGTTGGGCTTAGCAGGACGTTCGACCTTACCTCGGCAGGGAGACCAAGCTTCCTAAGCCTAGTAGGAGTCAGGCGAAAGGACTTGGCCGAAGTTCGAGTGTAAGGCTCGGCAGGACGTTCGACCTTACCTCGGCAGGGAGTCCAATCTTCCTAAGCCTTATAGGATTCAGGCGAGGGGACTTGGCCGAAGTTCGAGTGTAAGGCTCGGCAGGACGTTCGACCTTACCTCGGCAGGGAGACCAAGCTTCCTAAGCCTTGTAGGTCTCGGGCGAGGGGACTTGGCCTGAGTTCGAGTGTAAGGCTCGGCAGGACGTTCGACCTTACCTCGGCAGGGAGTCCAATCTTCCTAAGCCTTATAGGATTCAGGCGATGGGATTTGGCTGAAGTTTGACTGTAAGGCTCGGCAGGACGTTCGACCTTACCTCGGCAGGGAGACCAAGCTTCCTAAGCCTTGTAGGAGTCAGGCGAGGGGACTTGGCCAGAGTTCGAGTGTAAGGCTCGGTAGGACGTTCGACCTTACCTCGGCAGGGATACCAAGCTTCCTAAGCCTAGTAGGAGTCAGGCGAGGGGACTTGGACAGAGTTCGAGTGTAAGGCTCGGTAGGACGTTCGACCTTACCTCGGCAGGGAGTCCAAGCTTCCTAAGCCTAGTAGGTCTCCGGCGAGGGGACATGGAAGGAGTTCGAGTGTTGGGCTTAGCAGGACGTTCGACCTTACCTCGGCAGGGAAACCAAGCTTCCTAAGCCTAGTAGGAGTCAGGCGAGGGGACTTGGCCGAAGTTCGAGTGTAAGGCTCGGCAGGACGTTCGACCTTACCTCGGCAGGGAGTCCAATCTTCCCAAGCCTTATAGGATTAAGGCGAGGGGACTTGGCCGAAGATCGAGTGTAAGGCTCGGCAGGACGTTCAACCTTACCTCGGCAGGGAGACCAAGATTCTTAAGCCTAGTAGGGGTCAGGGGAGGGGACTTGGCCAGAGTTCGAGTGTAAGGCTCGGTAGGACGTTCGACCTTACCTCGGCAGGGAGACCAAGCTTCCTAAGCCTAGCAGGAGTCAGGCGAGGGGACTTGGCCAGAGTTCGAGTGTAAGGCTCAGCAGGACGTTCGACCTTACCTCGGCAGGGAGTCCAATCTTCCTAAGCCTTATAGGATTCCAGCGATGGGATTTGGCCGAAGTTTGAGTGTAAGGCTCGGCAGGACGTTCGACCTTACCTCGGCAGGGATACCAAGCTTCCTAAGCCTAGCAGGAGTCAGGCGAGGGGACTTGGCCAGAGTTCGAGTGTAAGGCTCAGCAGGACGTTCGACCTTACCTCGGCAGGGAGACCAAGGTTCCTAAGCCTAGTAGGAGTCAGGCGAGGGGACTTGGCCAGATTTCGAGTGTAAGGCTCAGCAGGACGTTCGACCTTACCTCGGCAGGGAGTCCAACCTTCCTAGGCCTAGTAGGATTCAGGCGATGCGATTTGGCCGAAGTTCGAGTGTAAGGTTCGGCAGGACGTTCGACCTTACCTCGGCAGGGAGACCAAGCTTCCTAAGCCTAGTAGGAGTCAGGCGAGGGGACTTGGCCGAAGTTCGAGTGTAAGGATCGGCAGGACGTTCGACCTTACCTCGGCAGGGAGACCAAGCTTCCTAAGCCTTGTAGGTCTCGGGCGAGGGGACTTGGCCTGAGTTCGAGTGTAAGGCTCGGCAGGACGTTCGACCTTACCTCGGCAGGGAGTCCAAGCTTTTAAAGCCTAGTAAGAGTCAGGCGAGGGGACTTGGGTGGAATTCGAGTGTAAGGCTCGGCAAGACTTTCGACCTTACCTTGGCGGGGAGTCCAACCTTCCTAAGCCTAGGAGGATTCAGGCGATGGGATTTGGCCAAAGTTCAAGTGTAAGGTTCGGTAGGACGTTCGACCTTACCTCGGCAGGGAGTCCAAGCTTTTAAAGCCTAGTAAGAGTCAGGCGAGGGGACTTGGCCAGAGTTCGAGTGTAAGGCTCAGCAGGACGTTCGACCTTACCTCGGCAGGGAGTCCAACCTTCCTAGGCCTAGTAGGATTCAGGCGATGGGATTTGGCCGTAGTTCGAGTGTAAGGCTCGGCAGGACGTTCGTCCTTACCTCGGCAGGGAGACCAAGCTTCCTAAGCCTAGTAGGAGTCAGGCGAGGGGACTTGGCCGAAGTTCGAGTGTAAGGATCGGCAGGACGTTCGACCTTACCTCGGCATGGAGTCCAATCTTCCTAAGCCTTATAGGATTCTGGCGAGGGGACTTGGCCGAAGTTCGAGTGTAAGGCTCGGCAGGACGTTCGACCTTACCTCGGCAGGGAGTCCAATCTTCCTAAGCCTAGTAGGTCTCGGGCGAAAGGACAGGGAAGGAGTTTGAGTGTAGGGCTCAGCAGGACGTTCGACATTACCTCGGCAGGGAGACCAAGCTTCCTAAGCCTAGTAGGAGTCAGGCGAGGGGACTTGGCCAGAGTTCGAGTGTAAGGCTCAGCAGGACGTTCGACCTTACCTCGGCAGGGAGGCCAAGCTTCCAAAGCCTTGTAGGAGTCAAGCAAGGGGACTTGGCCAGAGTTCGAGTATAAGGCTCAGCAGGACGTTCGACCTTACCTCGGCAGGGAGACCAAGCTTCCTAAGCCTAGTAGGTCTCGGGCGAGGGGACATGGAAGGAGTTTGAGTGTAAGGCTCCGCAGGACGTTCGACCTTACCTCGGCAGGGAGACCAAGCTTCCTAAGCCTTGTAGGTCTCGGGCGAGGGGACTTGGCCTGAGTTCGAATGTAAGGCTCGACAGGACGTTCGTCCTTACCTCGGCAGGGAGACCAAGCTTCCTAAGCCTAGTAGGTGTCAGGCGATCGGACTTGGCCGGAGTTTGAGTGTAAGGCACGGCAGGACGTTTGACTATGCTTCGGCAGGGAGACCAAGCTTCCTAAGCCTAGTAGGAGTCTGGCGAGGGTACTTGGCCGGAGTTCGAGTGAAAGGCTCGGCAGGACGTTCGACCTTTCCTCGGCAGGGATACCAAGCTTCCTAAGCCTAGTAGGAGTCAGGCGAGAGGTCTTGGCTAGAGTTCGAGTGTAAGGCTCGGCAGGACGTTCGACCTTTCCTCGGCAGGGAGACCAAGCTTCCAAAGCCTAGTGGGAGTCAGGCGAGTGGACTTGGCCAGAGTTCGAGTGCAAGGCTCGGCAGGACGTTCGACCTTACCTCGGCAGGGAGACCAAGCTTCCTAAGCCTAGTAGGTCTCGGGCGAGGCGACATGGAAGGAGTTTGAGTGTAAGGCTCGGCAGGACGTTCGACCTTACCTCGGCAGGGAGACCAAGCTTCCTAAGCCTAGTAGGAGTCAGGCGAGGGGACTTGGCCGAAGTTCGAGTGTAAGGCTCGGCAGGACGTTCGACCTTACCTCGGCAGGGAGTCCAATCTTCCTAAGCCTTATAGGATTCAGGCGAGGGGACTTGGCCGAAGTTCGAGTGTAAGGCTCGGCAGGACGTTCGACCTTACCTCGGCAGGGAGACCAAGGTTCCTAAGCCTAGTAGGAGTCAGGCGAGGGGACTTGGCCAGATTTCGAGTGTAAGGCTCAGCAGGACGTTCGACCTTACCTCGGCAGGGAGTCCAACCTTCCTAGGCCTAGTAGGATTCAGGCGATGCGATTTGGCCGAAGTTCGAGTGTAAGGTTCGGCAGGACGTTCGACCTTACCTCGGCAGGGAGACCAAGCTTCCTAAGCCTAGTAGGAGTCAGGCGAGGGGACTTGGCCGAAGTTCGAGTGTAAGGATCGGCAGGACGTTCGACCTTACCTCGGCAGGGAGACCAAGCTTCCTAAGCCTTGTAGGTCTCGGGCGAGGGGACTTGGCCTGAGTTCGAGTGTAAGGCTCGGCAGGACGTTCGACCTTACCTCGGCAGGGAGTCCAAGCTTTTAAAGCCTAGTAAGAGTCAGGCGAGGGGACTTGGGTGGAATTCGAGTGTAAGGCTCGGCAAGACTTTCGACCTTACCTTGGCGGGGAGTCCAACCTTCCTAAGCCTAGGAGGATTCAGGCGATGGGATTTGGCCAAAGTTCAAGTGTAAGGTTCGGTAGGACGTTCGACCTTACCTCGGCAGGGAGTCCAAGCTTTTAAAGCCTAGTAAGAGTCAGGCGAGGGGACTTGGCCAGAGTTCGAGTGTAAGGCTCAGCAGGACGTTCGACCTTACCTCGGCAGGGAGTCCAACCTTCCTAGGCCTAGTAGGATTCAGGCGATGGGATTTGGCCGTAGTTCGAGTGTAAGGCTCGGCAGGACGTTCGTCCTTACCTCGGCAGGGAGACCAAGCTTCCTAAGCCTAGTAGGAGTCAGGCGAGGGGACTTGGCCGAAGTTCGAGTGTAAGGATCGGCAGGACGTTCGACCTTACCTCGGCATGGAGTCCAATCTTCCTAAGCCTTATAGGATTCTGGCGAGGGGACTTGGCCGAAGTTCGAGTGTAAGGCTCGGCAGGACGTTCGACCTTACCTCGGCAGGGAGTCCAATCTTCCTAAGCCTTATAGGATTCGGGCGATGGGATTTGGCCGAAGTTTGAGTGTAAGGCTCGGCCGGACGTTCGACCTTACCTCGGCAGGGATACCAAGCTTCCTAAGCCTAGTAGGAGTCAGGCGAGGGGACTTGGTCAGAGTTCGAGTGTAAGGCTCGGCAGGACGTTCGACCTTACCTCGGCAGGGATACCAAGCTTCATAAGCCTAGTAGGAGTCAGGCGAGGGGACTTGGCCAGAGTTCGAGTGTAAGGCTCAGCAGGACGTTCGACCTTACCTCGGCAGGGAGACCAAGCTTCCTAAGCCTAGTAGGAGTCAGGCGAGGGGACTTGGCCTGAGTTCGAGTGTAAGGCACGGCAGGACGTTTGACTATGCTTCGGCCGGGAGACCAAGCTTCCTAAGCCTAGTAGGAGTCTGGCGAGGGTACTTGGCCGGAGTTTGAGTGAAAGGCTTGGCAGGACGTTCGTCCTTTCCTCGGCAGGGAGACCAAGCTTCCTAAGCCTAGTAGGTGTCAGGCGATCGGACTTGGCCGGAGTTTTAGTGGAAGGCTCGGCAGGACGTTCGACTATACCTCGGCAGGGAGATCAAGCTTCCTAAGCCTAGTAGGAGTCAGGCGAGTGGACTTGGACAGAGTTCGAGTGTAAGGCTCCGCAGGACATTCGACCTTTCCTTGGCAGGGAGACCAAGCTTCCTAAGCCTAGTAGGTCTCGGGCGAAAGGACAGGGAAGGAGTTTGAGTGTAGGGCTCAGCAGGACGTTCGACATTACCTCGGCAGGGAGACCAAGCTTCCTAAGCCTAGTAGGAGTCAGGCGAGGGGACTTGGCCAGAGTTCGAGTGTAAGGCTCAGCAGGACGTTCGACCTTACCTCGGCAGGGAGGCCAAGCTTCCAAAGCCTTGTAGGAGTCAAGCAAGGGGACTTGGCCAGAGTTCGAGTATAAGGCTCAGCAGGACGTTCGACCTTACCTCGGCAGGGAGACCAAGCTTCCTAAGCCTAGTAGGTCTCGGGCGAGGGGACATGGAAGGAGTTTGAGTGTAAGGCTCCGCAGGACGTTCGACCTTACCTCGGCAGGGAGACCAAGCTTCCTAAGCCTTGTAGGTCTCGGGCGAGGGGACTTGGCCTGAGTTCGAATGTAAGGCTCGACAGGACGTTCGTCCTTACCTCGGCAGGGAGACCAAGCTTCCTAAGCCTAGTAGGTGTCAGGCGATCGGACTTGGCCGGAGTTTGAGTGTAAGGCACGGCAGGACGTTTGACTATGCTTCGGCAGGGAGACCAAGCTTCCTAAGCCTAGTAGGAGTCTGGCGAGGGTACTTGGCCGGAGTTCGAGTGAAAGGCTCGGCAGGACGTTCGACCTTTCCTCGGCAGGGATACCAAGCTTCCTAAGCCTAGTAGGAGTCAGGCGAGAGGTCTTGGCTAGAGTTCGAGTGTAAGGCTCGGCAGGACGTTCGACCTTTCCTCGGCAGGGAGACCAAGCTTCCAAAGCCTAGTGGGAGTCAGGCGAGTGGACTTGGCCAGAGTTCGAGTGCAAGGCTCGGCAGGACGTTCGACCTTACCTCGGCAGGGAGACCAAGCTTCCTAAGCCTAGTAGGTCTCGGGCGAGGCGACATGGAAGGAGTTTGAGTGTAAGGCTCGGCAGGACGTTCGACCTTACCTCGGCAGGGAGACCAAGCTTCCTAAGCCTAGTAGGAGTCAGGCGAGGGGACTTGGCCGAAGTTTGAGTGTAAGGCTCGGCAGGACGTTCGACCTTACCTCGGCAGGGAGTCCAATCTTCCTAAGCCTTATAGGATTCAGGCGAGGGGACTTGGCCGAAGTTCGAGTGTAAGGCTCGGCAGGACGTTCGACCTTACCTCGGCAGGGAGACCAAGCTTCCTAAGCCTTGTAGGACTCGGGCGAGGGGACTTGGCCTGAGTTCGAGTGTAAGTCTCGGCAGGACATTCGACCTTACCTCGGCAGGGATGCCAAGCTCCCTAAGCCTTATAGGATTCTGGCGAGGGGACTTGGCCGAAGTTCGAGTGAAAGGCTCGGCAGGACGTTCGACCTTACCTCGGCAGGGAGTCCAATCTTCCTTAGCCTTATAGGATTCGGGCGATGGGATTTGGCCGAAGTTTGAGTGTAAGGCTCGGCAGGACGTTCGACCTTACCTCGGCAGGGATACCAAGCTTCCTAAGCCTAGTAGGAGTCAGGCGAGGGGACTTGGTCAGAGTTCGAGTGTAAGGCTCGGCAGGACGTTCGACCTTACCTCGGCAGGGATACCAAGCTTCCTAAGCCTAGTAGGAGTCAGGCGAGGGGACTTGGCCAGAGTTCGAGTGTAAGGCTCAGCAGGACGTTCGACCTTACCTCGGCAGGGAGACCAAGCTTCCTAAGCCTAGTAGGAGTCAGGCGAGGGGACTTGGCCTGAGTTCGAGTGTAAGGCACGGCAGGACGTTTGACTATGCTTCGGCCGGGAGACCAAGCTTCCTAAGCCTAGTAGGTGTCAGGCGATCGGACTTGGCCGGAGTTTTAGTGGAAGGCTCGGCAGGACGTTCGACTATACCTCGGCAGGGAGATCAAGCTTCCTAAGCCTAGTAGGAGTCAGGCGAGTGGACTCGGACAGAGTTCGAGTATAAGGCTCAGCAGGACGTTCGACCTTACCTCGGGAGGGAGACCAAGCTTCCTAAGCCTAGTAGGTCTCGGGCGAGGCGACATGGAAGGAGTTTGAGTGTAAGGCTCGGCAGGACGTTCGACCTTACCTCGGCAGGGAGACCAAGCTTCCTAAGCCTTGTAGGTCTCGGGCGATGGGATTTGGCCAGAGTTCGAGTGTAAGGCTCGGTAGGACGTTCGACCTTACCTCGGCAGGGATACCAAGCTTCCTAAGCCTAGAAGGAGTCAGGCGAGGGGACTTGGCCAGAGTTCGAGTGTAAGGCTCAGCAGGACGTTCGACCTTACCTCGGCAGGGAGTCCAACCTTCCTAGGCCTAGTAGGATTCAGGCGATGGGATTTGGCCGAAGTTCGAGTGTAAGGCTCGGCAGGACGTTCGTCCTTACCTCGGCAGGGAGACCAAGCTTCCTAAGCCTAGTAGGAGTCAGGCGAGGGGACTTGGCCGAAGTTCGAGTGTAAGGATCGGCAGGACGTTCGACCTTACCTCGGCATGGAGTCCAATCTTCCTAAGCCTTATAGGATTCTGGCGAGGGGACTTGGCCGAAGTTCGAGTGTAAGGCTCGGCAGGACGTTCGACCTTACCTCGGCAGGGAGTCCAATCTTCCTAAGCCTTATAGGATTCGGGCGATGGGATTTGGCCGAAGTTTGAGTGTAAGGCTCGGCAGGACGTTCGACCTTACCTCGGCAGGGATACCAAGCTTCCTAAGCCTAGTAGGAGTCAGGCGAGGGGACTTGGTCAGAGTTCGAGTGTAAGGCTCGGCAGGACGTTCGACCTTACCTCGGCAGGGATACCAAGCTTCCTAAGCCTAGTAGGAGTCAGGCGAGGGGACTTGGCCAGAGTTCGAGTGTAAGGCTCAGCAGGACGTTCGACCTTACCTCGGCAGGGAGACCAAGCTTCCTAAGCCTAGTAGGAGTCAGGCGAGGGGACTTGGCCTGAGTTCGAGTGTAAGGCACGGCAGGACGTTTGACTATGCTTCGGCCGGGAGACCAAGCTTCCTAAGCCTAGTAGGAGTCTGGCGAGGGTACTTGGCCGGAGTTTGAGTGAAAGGCTTGGCAGGACGTTCGTCCTTTCCTCGGCAGGGAGACCAAGCTTCCTAAGCCTAGTAGGTGTCAGGCGATCGGACTTGGCCGGAGTTTTAGTGGAAGGCTCGGCAGGACGTTCGACTATACCTCGGCAGGGAGATCAAGCTTCCTAAGCCTAGTAGGAGTCAGGCGAGTGGACTTGGACAGAGTTCGAGTGTAAGGCTCCGCAGGACATTCGACCTTTCCTCGGCAGGGAGACCAAGCTTCCTAAGCCTAGTAGGTCTCGGGCGAAGGGACAGGGAAGGAGTTTGAGTGTAGGGCTCAGCAGGACGTTCGACATTACCTCGGCAGGGAGACCAAGCTTCCTAAGCCTAGTAGGAGTCAGGCGAGGGGACTTGGCCAGAGTTCGAGTGTAAGGCTCAGCAGGACGTTCGACCTTACCTCGGCAGGGAGGCCAAGCTTCCAAAGCCTTGTAGGAGTCAAGCAAGGGGACTTGGCTGGAGTTCGAGTGTAAGGCTCAGCAGGACGTTCGACCTTACCTCGGCAGGGAGACCAAGCTTCCTAAGCCTAGTAGGAGTCAGGCGAGGGGACTTGGCCAGAGTTCGAGTATAAGGCTCAGCAGGACGTTCGACCTTACCTCGGCAGGGAGACCAAGCTTCCTAAGCCTAGTAGGTCTCGGGCGAGGGGACATGGAAGGAGTTTGAGTGTAAGGCTCCGCAGGACGTTCGACCTTACCTCGGCAGGGAGACCAAGCTTCCTAAGCCTTGTAGGTCTCGGGCGAGGGGACTTGGCCTGAGTTCGAATGTAAGGCTCGACAGGACGTTCGTCCTTACCTCGGCAGGGAGACCAAGCTTCCTAAGCCTAGTAGGTGTCAGGCGATCGGACTTGGCCGGAGTTTGAGTGTAAGGCACGGCAGGACGTTTGACTATGCTTCGGCAGGGAGACCAAGCTTCCTAAGCCTAGTAGGAGTCTGGCGAGGGTACTTGGCCGGAGTTCGAGTGAAAGGCTCGGCAGGACGTTCGACCTTTCCTCGGCAGGGAGACCAAGCTTCCTAAGCCTAGTAGGAGTCAGGCGAGAGGTCTTGGCTAGAGTTCGAGTGTAAGGCTCGGCAGGACGTTCGACCTTTCCTCGGCAGGGAGACCAAGCTTCCAAAGCCTAGTGGGAGTCAGGCGAGTGGACTTGGCCAGAGTTCGAGTGCAAGGCTCGGCAGGACGTTCGACCTTACCTCGGCAGGGAGACCAAGCTTCCTAAGCCTAGTAGGTCTCGGGCGAGGCGACATGGAAGGAGTTTGAGTGTAAGGCTCGGCAGGACGTTCGACCTTACCTCGGCAGGGAGACCAAGCTTCCTAAGCCTAGTAGGAGTCAGGCGAGGGGACTTGGCCGAAGTTCGAGTGTAAGGCTCGGCAGGACGTTCGACCTTACCTCGGCAGGGAGTCCAATCTTCCTAAGCCTTATAGGATTCAGGCGAGGGGACTTGGCCGAAGTTCGAGTGTAAGGCTCGGCAGGACGTTCGACCTTACCTCGGCAGGGAGACCAAGCTTCCTAAGCCTTGTAGGACTCGGGCGAGGGGACTTGGCCTGAGTTCGAGTGTAAGTCTCGGCAGGACATTTGACCTTACCTCGGCAGGGATGCCAAGCTCCCTAAGCCTTATAGGATTCTGGCGAGGGGACTTGGCCGAAGTTCGAGTGAAAGGCTCGGCAGGACGTTCGACCTTACCTCGGCAGGGAGTCCAATCTTCCTTAGCCTTATAGGATTCGGGCGATGGGATTTGGCCGAAGTTTGAGTGTAAGGCTCGGCAGGACGTTCGACCTTACCTCGGCAGGGATACCAAGCTTCCTAAGCCTAGTAGGAGTCAGGCGAGGGGACTTGGTCAGAGTTCGAGTGTAAGGCTCGGCAGGACGTTCGACCTTACCTCGGCAGGGATACCAAGCTTCCTAAGCCTAGTAGGAGTCAGGCGAGGTGACTTGGCCAGAGTTCGAGTGTAAGGCTCAGCAGGACGTTCGACCTTACCTCGGCAGGGAGACCAAGCTTCCTAAGCCTAGTAGGAGTCAGGCGAGGGGACTTGGCCTGAGTTCGAGTGTAAGGCACGGCAGGACGTTCGACTATACCTCGGCAGGGAGATCAAGCTTCCTAAGCCTAGTAGGAGTCAGGCGAGTGGACTTGGACAGAGTTCGAGTGTAAGGCTCCGCAGGACATTCGACCTTTCCTCGGCAGGGAGACCAAGCTTCCCAAGCCTAGTAGGTCTCGGGCGAAGGGACAGGGAAGGAGTTTGAGTGTAGGGCTTAGCAGGACGTTCGACATTACCTCGGCAGGGAGACCAAGCTTCCTAAGCCTAGTAGGAGTCAGGCGAGGGGACTTGCCCAGAGTTCGAGTGTAAGGCTCAGCAGGACGTTCGACCTTACCTCGGCAGGGAGACCAAGCTTCCAAAGCCATGTAGGAGTCAAGCAAGGGGACTTGGCTGGAGTTCGAGTGTAAGGCTCAGCAGGACGTTCGACCTTACCTCGGCAGGGAGATCAAGCTTCCAAAGCCTTGTAGGAATCAAGCAAGGGGACTTGGCTGGAGTTCGAGTGTAAGGCTCAGCAGGACGTTCGACCTTACCTCGTCAGGGACACCAAGCTTTTAAAGCCTAGTAAGAGTCAGGCGAGGGGACTTGGGTGGAATTCGAGTGTAAGGCTCGGCAAGACTTTCGACTTTACCTCGGCAGCGAGACCAAGCTTCCTAAGCCTAGTAGGTCTCGGGCGAGGGGACATGGAAGGAGTTCGAGTGTAAGGCTCCGCAGGACGTTCGACCTTACCTCGGCAGGGAGTCCAACCTTCCTAAGCCTAGTAGGATTCAGGCGATGGGATTTGGCCGAAGTTCAAGTGTAAGGCTCGGTAGGACGTTCGACCTTTCCTCGGCAGGGATACCAAGCTTCCTAAGCCTAGTAGGAGTCAGGCGAGGGGACTTGGCCGAAGTTCGAGTGTAAGGCACGGCAGGACGTTTGACTATGCTTCGGCCGGGAGACCAAGCTTCCTAAGCCTAGTAGGAGTCTGGCGAGGGTACTTGGCCGGAGTTCGAGTGAAAGGCTTGGCAGGACGTTCGTCCTTTCCTCGGCAGGGAGACCAAGCTTCCTAAGCCTAGTAGGTGTCAGGCGATCGGACTTGGCCGGAGTTTTAGTGGAAGGCTCGGCAGGACGTTCGACTATACCTCGGCAGGGAGATCAAGCTTCCTAAGCCTAGTAGGAGTCAGGCGAGTGGACTTGGACAGAGTTCGAGTGTAAGGCTCCGCAGGACATTAGACCTTTCCTCGGCAGGGAGACCAAGCTTCCTAAGCCTCGTAGGTCTCGGGCGAGGGGACATGGAAGGAGTTCGAGTGTAGGGCTTAGCAGGACGTTCGACATTACCTCGGCAGGGAGACCAAGCTTCCTAAGCCTAGTAGGAGTCAGGCGAGGGGACTTGGCTAGAGTTCGAGTGTAAGGCTCAGCAGGACGTTCGACCTTACCTCGGCAGGGAGACCAAGCTTCCTAAGCCTAGTAGGAGTCAGGCGAGGGGACTTGGCCAGAGTTCGAGTATAAGGCTCAGCAGGACGTTCGACCTTACCTCGGCAGGGAGACCAAGCTTCCTAAGCCTAGTAGGTCTCGGGCGAGGGGACATGGAAGGAGTTTGAGTGTAAGGCTCAGCAGGACGTTCGACCTTACCTCGGCAGGGAGACCAAGCTTCCTAAGCCTTGTAGGTCTCTGGCGAGGGGACTTGGCCTGAGTTCGAATGTAAGGCTCGGCAGGACGTTCGTCCTTACCTCGGCAGGGAGACCAAGCTTCCTAAGCCTAGTAGGTGTCAGGCGATCGGACTTGCCCGGAGTTTGAGTGTAAGGCACGGCAGGACGTTTGACTATGCTTCGGCAGGGAGACCAAGCTTCCTAAGCCTAGTAGGAGTCTGGCGAGGGTACTTGGCCGGAGTTCGAGTGAAAGGCTCGGCAGGACGTTCGACCTTTCCTCGGCAGGGAGACCAAGGTTCCTAAGCCTAGTAGGAGTCAGGCGAGAGGTCTTGGCTAGAGTTCGAGTGTAAGGCTCGGCAGGACGTTCGACCTTTCCTCGGCAGGGAGACCAAGCTTCCTAAGCCTAGTGGGAGTCAGGCGAGTGGACTTGGCCAGAGTTCGAGTGTAAGGCTCGGCAGGAAGTTCAACCTTACCTCGGCAGGGAGACCAAGCTTCCTAAGCCTAGTAGGTCTCGGGCGAGGGGACATGGAAGGAGTTCGAGTGTTGGGCTTAGCAGGACGTTCGACCTTACCTCGGCAGGGAGACCAAGCTTCCTAAGCCTAGTAGGAGTCAGGCGAGGGGACTTGGCCGAAGTTCGAGTGTAAGGCTCGGCAGCACGTTCGACCTTACCTCGGCAGGGAGTCCAATCTTCCTAAGCCTTATAGGATTCAGGCGATGGGACTTGGCCAGAGTTCGAGTGTAAGGCTCGGCAGGACGTTCGACCTTACCTCGGCAGGGAGACCAAGCTTCCTAAGCCTTGTAGGAGTCAGGCGAGGGGACTTGGCCAGAGTTCGAGTGTAAGGCTCGGTAGGACATTCGACCTTACCTCGGCAGGGATGCCAAGCTCCCTAAGCCTAGTAGGTCTCGGGGGAGGGGACATGGAAGGAGTTCGAGTGAAGGGCTTAGCAGGACGTTCGACCTTACCTCGGCAGGGATACCAAGCTTCCTAAGCCTAGTAGGAGTCAGGCGAGGGGACTTGGCCAGAGTTCGAGTGTAAGGCTCGGTAGGACGTTCGACCTTACCTCGGCAGGGAGACCAAGCTTCCTAAGCCTAGTAGGTCTCGGGCGAGGGGACTTGGCCTGAGTTCGAGTGTTGGGCTTAGCAGGACGTTCGACCTTACCTCGGCAGGGAGACCAAGCTTCCTAAGCCTAGTAGGAGTCAGGCGAGGGGACTTGGCCGAAGTTCGAGTGTAAGGCTCGGCAGGACGTTCGACCTTACCTCGGCAGGGAGTCCAATCTTCCTAAGCCTTATAGGATTCAGGCGAGGGGACTTGGCCGAACTTCGAGTGTAAGGCTCGGCAGGACATTCGACCTTACCTCGGCAGGGAGACCAAGCTTCCTAAGCCTAGTAGGAGTCAGGCGAGGGGACATGGAAGGAGTTCGAGTGTAAGGCTCGGTAGGACGTTCGACCTTACCTCGGCAGGGATACCAAGCTTCCTAAGCCTAGTAGGAGTCAGGCGAGGGGACTTGGCCAGAGTTCGAGTGTAAGGCTCAGCAGGATGTTCGACCTTACCTCGGCAGGGAGACCAAGCTTCCTAAGCCTCGTGGGAGAGTCAGGCAAGGGGACTGGTTTGGAGTTCGAGAGTAAGGCTCAGCAGGACGTTCGACCTTACCTCGTCAGGGACACCAAGCTTTTAAAGCCTAGTGAGCGTCAGGCGAGGGGACTTGGGTGGAATTCGAGTGTAAGGCTCGGCAAGACTTTCGACCTTACCTCGGCAGCGAGACCAAGCTTCCTAAGCCTAGTAGGTCTCGGGCGAGGGGACATGGAAGGAGTTCGAGTGTAAGGCTCCGCAGGACATTCGAACTTACCTTGGCAGGGAGTCCAACCTTCCTAAGCCTAGTAGGATTCAGGCGATGGGATTTGGCCGAAGTTCAAGTGTAAGGCTCGGTAGGACGTTCGACCTTACCTCGGCAGGGATACCAAGCTTCCTAAGCCTAGTAGGAGTCAGGCGAGGGCACTTGGCCTGAGTTCGAGTGTAAGGCACGGCAGGACGTTTGACTATGCTTCGGCCAGGAGACCAAGCTTCCTAAGCCTAGTAGGAGTCTGGCGAGGGTACTTGGCCGGAGTTCGAGTGAAAGGCTTGGCAGGACGTTCGTCCTTTCCTCGGCAGGGAGACCAAGCTTCCTAAGCCTAGTAGGTGTCAGGCGATCGGACTTGGCCGGAGTTTTAGTGGAAGGCTCGGCAGGACGTTCGACTATACCTTGGCAGGGAGACCAAGCTTCCTAAGCCTAGTAGGAGTCAGGCGAGTGGACTCGGACAGAGTTCGAGTGTAAGGCTCCGCAGGACGTTCGACCTTACCTTGGCAGGGAGACCAAGCTTCCTAAGCCTAGTAGGAGTCAGGCGAGAGGACATGGAAGGAGTTTGAGTGTAAGGCTCCGCAGGACGTTCGACCTTACCTCGGCAGGGAGACCAAGCTTCCTAAGCCTTGTAGGTCTCGGGCGAGGGGACTTGGCCTGAGTTCGAATGTAAGGCTCGGCAGGACGTTCGTCCTTACCTCGGCAGGGAGACCAAGCTTCCTAAGCCTAGTAGGTGTCAGGCGATCGGACTTGGCCGGAGTTTGAGTGTAAGGCACGGCAGGACGTTTGACTATGCTTCGGCAGGGAGACCAAGCTTCCTAAGCCTAGTAGAAGTCTGGCGAGGGTACTTGGCCGGAGTTCGAGTGAAAGGCTCGGCAGGACGTTCGACCTTTCCTCGGCAGGGAGACCAAGCTTCCTAAGCCTAGTAGGAGTCAGGCGAGAGGTCTTGGCTAGAGTTCGAGTGTAAGGCTCGGCAGGACGTTCGACCTTACCTCGGCAGGGAGTCCAATCTTCCTAAGCCTTATAGGATTCAGGCGATGGGATTTGGCCGAAGTTTGAGTATAAGGCTCGGCAGGACGTTCGACCTTACCTCGGCAGGGAGACCAAGCTTCCTAAGCCTAGTAGGAGTCAGGCGAGGGGACTTGGCCAGAGTTCGAGTGTAAGGCTCGGTAGGACATTCGACCTTACCTCGGCAGGGATGCCAAGCTCCCTAAGCCTAGTAGGTCTCGGGCGAGGGGACATGGAAGGAGTTCGAGTGAAGGGCTTAGCAGGACGTTCGACCTTACCTCGGCAGGGATACCAAGCTTCCTAAGCCTAGTAGGAGTCAGGCGAGGGGACTTGGCCAGAGTTCGAGTGTAAGGCTCGGTAGGACGTTCGACCTTACCTCGGCAGGGAGACCAAGCTTCCTAAGCCTAGTAGGTCTCGGGCGAGGGGACATGGAAGGAGTTCGAGTGTTGGGCTTAGCAGGACGTTCGACCTTACCTCGGCAGGGAGACCAAGCTTCCTAAGCCTAGTAGGAGTCAGGCGAGGGGACTTGGCCGAAGTTCGAGTGTAAGGCTCGGCAGGACATTCGACCTTACCTCGGCAGGGAGACCAAGCTTCCTAAGCCTAGTAGGAGTCAGGCGAGGGGACATGGAAGGAGTTCGAGTGTAAGGCTCGGTAGGACGTTCGACCTTACCTCGGCAGGGATACCAAGCTTCCTAAGCCTAGTAGGAGTCAGGCGAGGGGACTTGGCCAGAGTTCGAGTGTAAGGCTCAGCAGGACGTTCGACCTTACCTCGGCAGGGAGACCAAGGTTCCTAAGCCTAGTAGGAGTCAGGCGAGGGGACTTGGCCAGAGTTCGAGTGTAAGGCTCAGCAGGACGTTCGACCTTACCTCGGCAAGGAGACCAAGCTTCCTAAGCCTCGTGGGAGAGTCAGGCAAGGGGACTGGTTTGGAGTTCGAGAGTAAGGCTCAGCAGGACGTTCGACCTTACCTCGTCAGGGACACCAAGCTTTTAAAGCCTAGTAAGCGTCAGGCGAGGGGACTTGGGTGGAATTCGAGTGTAAGGCTCGGCAAGACTTTCGACCTTACCTCGGCAGCGAGACCAAGCTTCCTAAGCCTAGTAGGTCTCGGGCGAGGGGACATGGAAGGAGTTCGAGTGTAAGGCTCCGCAGGACGTTCGAACTTACCTTGGCAGGGAGTCCAACCTTCCTAAGCCTAGTAGGATTCAGGCGATGGGATTTGGCCGAAGTTCAAGTGTAAGGCTCGGTAGGACGTTCGACCTTACCTCGGCAGGGATACAAAGCTTCCTAAGCCTAGTAGGAGTCAGGCGAGGGCACTTGGCCTGAGTTCGAGTGTAAGGCACGGCAGGACGTTTGACTATGCTTCGGCCGGGAGACCAAGCTTCCTAAGCCTAGTAGGAGTCTGGCGAGGGAACTTGACCGGAGTTCGAGTGAAAGGCTTGGCAGGACGTTCGTCCTTTCCTCGGCAGGGAGACCAAGCTTCCTAAGCCTAGTAGGTGTCAGGCGATCGGACTTGGCCGGAGTTTTAGTGGAAGGCTCGGCAGGACGTTCGACTATACCTTGGCAGGGAGACCAAGCTTCCTAAGCCTAGTAGGAGTCAGGCGAGGGGACATGGAAGGAGTTTGAGTGTAAGGCTCCGCAGGACGTTCGACCTTACCTCGGCAGGGAGACCAAGCTTCCTAAGCCTTGTAGGTCTCGGGCGAGGGGACTTGGCCTGAGTTCGAATGTAAGGCTCGGCAGGACGTTCGTCCTTACCTCGGCAGGGAGACCAAGCTTCCTAAGCCTAGTAGGTGTCAGGCGATCGGACTTGGCCGGAGTTTGAGTGTAAGGCACGGCAGGACGTTTGACTATGCTTCGGCAGGGAGACCAAGCTTCCTAAGCCTAGTAGGAGTCTGGCGAGGGTACTTGGCCGGAGTTCGAGTGTAAGGCTCAGCAGGACGTTCGACCTTACCTCGGCAGGGAGACCAAGCTTCCTAAGCCTAGTAGGAGTCAGGCGAGTGGACTTGGCCGAAGTTCGAGTGTAAGGCTCGGCAGGACGTTCGACCTTATTTCGGCAGGGAGACCAAGCTTCCTAAGCCTTGTAGGACTCGGGCGAGGGGACTTGGCCTGAGTTCGAGTGTAAGGCTCGGCAGGACGTTCGACCTTACCTCGGCAGGGAGTCCAATCTTCCTAAGCCTTATAGGATTCAGGCGATGGGATTTGGCCGAAGTTTGAGTGTAAGGCTCGGCAGGACGTTCGACCTTACCTCGGCAGGGAGACCAAGCTTCCTAAGCCTAGTAGGAGTCAGGCGAGGGGACTTGGCCAGAGTACGAGTGTAAGGCTCGGTAGGACATTCGACCTTACCTCGGCAGGGATGCCAAGCTCCCTAAGCCTAGTAGGTCTCGGGCGAGGGGACATGGAAGGAGTTCGAGTGTTGGGCTTAGCAGGACGTTCGACCTTACCTCGGCAGGGAGACCAAGCTTCCTAAGCCTAGTAGGAGTCAGGCGAGGGGACTTGGCCGGAGTTCGAGTGTAAGGCTCGGCAGGACGTTCGACCTTACCTCGGCAGGGAGTCCAATCTTCCTAAGCCTTATAGGATTCAGGCGAGGGGACTTGGCCGAAGTTCGAGTGTAAGGCTCGGCAGGACATTCGACCTTACCTCGGCAGGGAGACCAAGCTTCCTAAGCCTAGTAGGAGTCAGGCGAGGGGACATGGAAGGAGTTCGAGTGTAAGGCTCGGTAGGACGTTCGACCTTACCTCGGCAGGGATACCAAGCTTCCTAAGCCTAGTAGGAGTCAGGCGAGGGGACTTGGCCAGAGTTCGAGTGTAAGGCTCAGCAGGATGTTCGACCTTACCTCGGCAGGGAGACAAAGGTTCCTAAGCCTAGTAGGAGTCAGGCGAGGGGACTTGGCCAGAGTTCGAGTGTAAGGCTCAGCAGGACGTTCGACCTTACCTCGGCAAGGAGACCAAGCTTCCTAAGCCTCGTGGGAGAGTCAGGCAAGGGGACTGGTTTGGAGTTCGAGAGTAAGGCTCAGCAGGACGTTCGACCTTACCTCGTCAGGGACACCAAGCTTTTAAAGCCTAGTAAGCGTCAGGCGAGGGGACTTGGGTGGAATTCGAGTGTAAGGCTCGGCAAGACTTTCGACCTTACCTCGGCAGCGAGACCAAGCTTCCTAAGCCTAGTAGGTCTCGGGCAAGGGGACATGGAAGGAGTTCGAGTGTAAGGCTCCGCAGGACGTTCGAACTTACCTTGGCAGGGAGTCCAACCTTCCTAAGCCTAGTAGGATTCAGGCGATGGGATTTGGCCGAAGTTCAAGTGTAAGGCTCGGTAGGACGTTCGACCTTACCTCGGCAGGGATACCAAGCTTCCTAAGCCTAGTAGGAGTCAGGCGAGGGCACTTGGCCTGAGTTCGAGTGTAAGGCACGGCAGGACGTTTGACTATGCTTCGGCCGGGAGACCAAGCTTCCTAAGCCTAGTAGGAGTCTGGCGAGGGTACTTGGCCAGAGTTCGAGTGTAAGGCTCGGCAGGACGTTCGACCTTACCTCGGCAGGGAGACCAAGCTTCCTAAGCCTAGTAGGTGTCAGGCGATCGGACTTGGCTGGAGTTTGAGTGTAAGGCACGGCAGGACGTTTGACTATGCTTCGGCAGGGAGACCAAGCTTCCTAAGCCTAGTAGGAGTCTGGCGAGGGTACTTGGCCGGAGTTCGAGTGAAAGGCTCGGCAGGACGTTCGACCTTTCCTCGGCAGGGAGACCAAGCTTCCTAAGCCTAGTAGGAGTCAGGCGAGAGGTCTTGGCTAGAGTTCGAGTGTAAGGCTCAGCAGGACGTTCGACCTTACCTCGGCAGGGAGACCAAGCTTCCTAAGCCTAGTAGGAGTCAGGCGAGTGGACTTGGCCAGAGTTCGAGTGTAAGGCTCGGCAGGACGTTCGACCTTACCTCGGCAGGGAGACCAATCTTCCTAAGCCTAGTAGGTCTCGGGCGAGGGGACATGGAAGGAGTTCGAGTGTTGGGCTTAGCAGGACGTTCGACCTTACCTCGGCAGGGAGACCAAGCTTCCTAAGCCTAGTAGGAGTCAGGCGAGGGGACTTGGCCGAAGTTCGAGTGTAAGGCTCGGCAGGACGTTCGACCTTACCTCGGCAGGGAGTCCAATCTTCCTAAGCCTTATAGGATTCAGGCGAGGGGACTTGGCCGAAGTTCGAGTGTAAGGCTCGGCAGGACGTTCGACCTTACCTCGGCAGCGAGACCAAGCTTCCTAAGCCTAGTAGGTCTCGGGCGAGGGGACATGGAAGGAGTTCGAGTGTAAGGCTCCGCAGGACGTTCGAACTTACCTTGGCAGGGAGTCCAACCTTCCTAAGCCTAGTAGGATTCAGGCGATGGGATTTGGCCGAAGTTCAAGTGTAAGGCTCGGTAGGACGTTCGACCTTACCTCGGCAGGGATACCAAGCTTCCTAAGCCTAGTAGGAGTCAGGCGAGGGCACTTGGCCTGAGTTCGAGTGTAAGGCACGGCAGGACGTTTGACTATGCTTCGGCCGGGAGACCAAGCTTCCTAAGCCTAGTAGGAGTCTGGCGAGGGTACTTGGCCGGAGTTCGAGTGAAAGGCTTGGCAGGACGTTCGTCCTTTCCTCGGCAGGGAGACCAAGCTTCCTAAGCCTAGTAGGAGTCAGGCGAGTGGACTTGGCCAGAGTTCGAGTGTAAGGCTCGGCAGGACGTTCGACCTTACCTCGGCAGGGAGACCAAGCTTCCTAAGCCTAGTAGGTGTCAGGCGATCGGACTTGGCTGGAGTTTGAGTGTAAGGCACGGCAGGACGTTTGACTATGCTTCGGCAGGGAGACCAAGCTTCCTAAGCCTAGTAGGAGTCTGGCGAGGGTACTTGGCCGGAGTTCGAGTGAAAGGCTCGGCAGGACGTTCGACCTTTCCTCGGCAGGGAGACCAAGCTTCCTAAGCCTAGTAGGAGTCAGGCGAGAGGTCTTGGCTAGAGTTCGAGTGTAAGGCTCAGCAGGACGTTCGACCTTACCTCGGCAGGGAGACCAAGCTTCCTAAGCCTAGTAGGTCTCGGGCGAGGGGACATGGAAGGAGTTCGAGTGTTGGGCTCAGCAGGACGTTCGACCTTACCTCGGCAGGGAGTCCAATCTTCCTAAGCCTTATAGGATTCAGGCGATGGGATTTGCCCGAAGTTCGAGTGTAAGTCTCGGCAGGACATTCGACCTTTCCTCCGCAGGGATGCCAAGCTCCCTAAGCCTAGTAGGTCTCGGTCGAGGGGACATGGAAGGAGTTCGAGTGAAGGGCTTAGCAGGACGTTCGACCTTACCTCGGCAGGGAGACCAAGCTTCCTAAGCCTAGTAGGAGTCAGGCGAGTGGACTTGGCCAGAGTTCGAGTGTAAGTCTCGGCAGGACGTTCGACCTTACCTCGGCAGGGAGACCAAGCTTCCTAAGCCTAGTAGGTCTCGGGCGAGGGGACATGGAAGGAGTTCGAGTGTTGGGCTTAGCAGGACGTTCGACCTTACCTCGGCAGGGAGACCAAGCTTCCTAAGCCTAGTAGGAGTCAGGCGAGGGGACTTGGCCGAAGTTCGAGTGTAAGGCTCGGCAGGACGTTCGACCTTACCTCGGCAGGGAGTCCAATCTTCTTAAGCCTTATAGGATTCAGGCGAGGGGACTTGGCCGAAGTTCGAGTGTAAGGCTCGGCAGGACGTTCGACCTTACCTCGGCAGGGAGACCAAGCTTCCTAAGCCTTGTAGGACTCGGGCGAGGGGACTTGGCCTGAGTTCGAGTGTAAGGCTCGGCAGGACGTTCGACCTTACCTCGGCAGGGAGTCCAATCTTCCTAAGCCTTATAGGATTCAGGCGATGGGATTTGGCCGAAGTTTGAGTGTAACGCTCGGCAGGACGTTCGACCTTACCTCGGCAGGGAGACCAAGCTTCCTAAGCCTAGTAGGAGTCAGGCGAGGGGACTTGGCCAGAGTTCGAGTGAAAGGCTCGGCAGGACGTTCGACCTTTCCTCGGCAGGGAGACCAAGCTTCCTAAGCCTAGTAGGAGTCAGGCGAGAGGTCTTGGCTAGAGTTCGAGTGTAAGGCTCAGCAGGACGTTCGACCTTACCTCGGCAGGGAGACCAAGCTTCCTAAGCCTAGTAGGAGTCAGGCGAGTGGACTTGGCCAGAGTTCGAGTGTAAGGCTCGGCAGGACGTTCGACCTTACCTCGGCAGGGAGACCAAGCTTCCTAAGCCTAGTAGGTCTCGGGCGAGGGGACATGGAAGGAGTTCGAGTGTTGGGCTTAGCAGGACGTTCGACCTTACCTCGGCAGGGAGACCAAGCTTCCTAAGCCTAGTAGGAGTCAGGCGAGGGGACTTGGCCGAAGTTCGAGTGTAAGGCTCGGCAGGACGTTCGACCTTACCTCGGCAGGGAGTCCAATCTTCCTAAGCCTTATAGGATTCAGGCGAGGGGACTTGGCCGAAGTTCGAGTGTAAGGCTCGGCAGGACGTTCGACCTTACCTCGGCAGCGAGACCAAGCTTCCTAAGCCTAGTAGGTCTCGGGCGAGGGGACATGGAAGGAGTTCGAGTGTAAGGCTCCGCAGGACGTTCGAACTTACCTTGGCAGGGAGTCCAACCTTCCTAAGCCTAGTAGGATTCAGGCGATGGGATTTGGCCGAAGTTCAAGTGTAAGGCTCGGTAGGACGTTCGACCTTACCTCGGCAGGGATACCAAGCTTCCTAAGCCTAGTAGGAGTCAGGCGAGGGCACTTGGCCTGAGTTCGAGTGTAAGGCACGGCAGGACGTTTGACTATGCTTCGGCCGGGAGACCAAGCTTCCTAAGCCTAGTAGGAGTCTGGCGAGGGTACTTGGCCGGAGTTCGAGTGAAAGGCTTGGCAGGACGTTCGTCCTTTCCTCGGCAGGGAGACCAAGCTTCCTAAGCCTAGTAGGAGTCAGGCGAGTGGACTTGGCCAGAGTTCGAGTGTAAGGCTCGGCAGGACGTTCGACCTTACCTCGGCAGGGAGACCAAGCTTCCTAAGCCTAGTAGGTGTCAGGCGATCGGACTTGGCTGGAGTTTGAGTGTAAGGCACGGCAGGACGTTTGACTATGCTTCGGCAGGGAGACCAAGCTTCCTAAGCCTAGTAGGAGTCTGGCGAGGGTACTTGGCCGGAGTTCGAGTGAAAGGCTCGGCAGGACGTTCGACCTTTCCTCGGCAGGGAGACCAAGCTTCCTAAGCCTAGTAGGAGTCAGGCGAGAGGTCTTGGCTAGAGTTCGAGTGTAAGGCTCAGCAGGACGTTCGACCTTACCTCGGCAGGGAGACCAAGCTTCCTAAGCCTAGTAGGTCTCGGGCGAGGGGACATGGAAGGAGTTCGAGTGTTGGGCTTAGTAGGACGTTCGACCTTACCTCGGCAGGGAGACCAAGCTTCCTAAGCCTAGTAGGAGTCAGGCGAGGGGACTTGGCCGAAGTTCGAGTGTAAGGCTCGGCAGGACGTTCGACCTTACCTCGGCAGGGAGTCCAATCTTCCTAAGCCTTATAGGATTCAGGCGATGGGATTTGCCCGAAGTTCGAGTGTAAGTCTCGGCAGGACATTCGACCTTTCCTCCGCAGGGATGCCAAGCTCCCTAAGCCTAGTAGGTCTCGGTCGAGGGGACATGGAAGGAGTTCGAGTGAAGGGCTTAGCAGGACGTTCGACCTTACCTCGGCAGGGAGACCAAGCTTCCTAAGCCTAGTAGGAGTCAGGCGAGTGGACTTGGCCAGAGTTCGAGTGTAAGGCTCAGCAGGACGTTCGACCTTACCTCGGCAGGGAGACCAAGCTTCCTAAGCCTAGTAGGTCTCGGGCGAGGGGACATGGAAGGAGTTCGAGTGTTGGGCTTAGCAGGACGTTCGACCTTACCTCGGCAGGGAGACCAAGCTTCCTAAGCCTAGTAGGAGTCAGGCGAGGGGACTTGGCCGAAGTTCGAGTGTAAGGCTCGGCAGGACGTTCGACCTTACCTCGGCAGGGAGTCCAATCTTCCTAAGCCTTATAGGATTCAGGCGAGGGGACTTGGCCGAAGTTCGAGTGTAAGGCTCGGCAGGACGTTCGACCTTACCTCGGCAGGGAGACCAAGCTTCCTAAGCCTTGTAGGACTCGGGCGAGGGGACTTGGCCTGAGTTCGAGTGTAAGGCTCGGCAGGACGTTCGACCTTACCTCGGCAGGGAGTCCAATCTTCCTAAGCCTTATAGGATTCAGGCGATGGGATTTGTCCGAAGTTTGAGTGTAACGCTCGGCAGGACGTTCGACCTTACCTCGGCAGGGAGACCAAGCTTCCTAAGCCTAGTAGGAGTCAGGCGAGGGGACTTGGCCAGAGTTCGAGTGTAAGGCTCGGTAGGACATTCGAACTTTCCTCGGCAGGGAGACCAAGCTTCCTAAGCCTAGTAGGTCTCGGGCGAGGGGACATGGAAGGAGTTCGAGTGTTGGGCTTAGCAGGACGTTCGACCTTACCTCGGCAGGGAGACCAAGCTTCCTAAGCCTAGTAGGAGTCAGGCGAGGGGACTTGGCCGAAGTTCGAGTGTAAGGCTCGGCAGGACGTTCGACCTTACCTCGGCAGGGAGTCCAATCTTCCTAAGCCTTATAGGATTCAGGCGAGGGGACTTGGCCAAAGTTCGAGTGTAAGGCTCGGTAGGACGTTCGACCTTACCTCGGCAGGGATACCAAGCTTCCTAAGCCTAGTAGGAGTCAGGCGAGGGGACTTGGCCAGAGTTCGAGTGTAAGGCTCAGCAGGACGTTCGACCTTACCTCGGCAAGGAGACCAAGCTTCCTAAGCCTCGTGGGAGAGTCAGGCAAGGGGACTGGTTTGGAGTTCGAGAGTAAGGCTCAGCAGGACGTTCGACCTTACCTCGTCAGGGACACCAAGCTTTTAAAGCCTAGTAAGAGTCAGGCGAGGGGACTTGGGTGGAATTCGAGTGTAAGGCTCGGCAAGACTTTCGACCTTACCTCGGCAGCGAGACCAAGCTTCCTAAGCCTAGTAGGTCTCGGGCGAGGGGACATGGAAGGAGTTCGAGTGTAAGGCTCCGCAGGACGTTCGACCTTACCTTGGCAGGGAGTCCAACCTTCCTAAGCCTAGTAGGATTCAGGTGATGGGATTTGGCCGAAGTTCAAGTGTAAGGCTCGGTAGGACGTTCGACCTTACCTCGGCAGGGATACCAAGCTTCCTAAGCCTAGTAGGAGTCAGGCGAGGGGACTTGGCCAGAGTTCGAGTGTAAGGCTCAGCAGGATGTTCGACCTTACCTCGGCAGGGAGACAAAGGTTCCTAAGCCTAGTAGGAGTCAGGCGAGGGGACTTGGCCAGAGTTCGAGTGTAAGGCTCAGCAGGACGTTCGACCTTACCTCGGCAAGGAGACCAAGCTTCCTAAGCCTCGTGGGAGAGTCAGGCAAGGGGACTGGTTTGGAGTTCGAGAGTAAGGCTCAGCAGGACGTTCGACCTTACCTCGTCAGGGACACCAAGCTTTTAAAGCCTAGTAAGCGTCAGGCGAGGGGACTTGGGTGGAATTCGAGTGTAAGGCTCGGCAAGACTTTCGACCTTACCTCGGCAGCGAGACCAAGCTTCCTAAGCCTAGTAGGTCTCGGGCGAGGGGACATGGAAGGAGTTCGAGTGTAAGGCTCCGCAGGACGTTCGAACTTACCTTGGCAGGGAGTCCAACCTTCCTAAGCCTAGTAGGATTCAGGCGATGGGATTTGGCCGAAGTTCAAGTGTAAGGCTCGGTAGGACGTTCAACCTTACCTCGGCAGGGATACCAAGCTTCCTAAGCCTAGTAGGAGTCAGGCGAGGGCACTTGGCCTGAGTTCGAGTGTAAGGCACGGCAGGACGTTTGACTATGCTTCGGCCGGGAGACCAAGCTTCCTAAGCCTAGTAGGAGTCTGGCGAGGGTACTTGGCCGGAGTTCGAGTGAAAGGCTTGGCAGGACGTTCGTCCTTTCCTCGGCAGGGAGACCAAGCTTCCTAAGCCTAGTAGGTGTCAGGCGATCGGACTTGGCCGGAGTTTTAGTGGAAGGCTCGGCAGGACGTTCGACTATACCTTGGCAGGGAGACCAAGCTTCCTAAGCCTAGTAGGATTCAGGTGATGGGATTTGGCCGAAGTTCAAGTGTAAGGCTCGGTAGGACGTTCGACCTTACCTCGGCAGGGATACCAAGCTTCCTAAGCCTAGTAGGAGTCTGGCGAGGGTACTTGGCCGGAGTTCGAGTGAAAGGCTTGGCAGGACGTTCGTGCTTTCCTCGGCAGGGAGACCAAGCTTCCTAAGCCTAGTAGCTGTCAGGCGATCGGACTTGGCCGGAATTTTAGTGGAAGGCTCGGCAGGACGTTCGACTATACCTCGGCAGGGAGACCAAGCTTCCTAAGCCTAGTAGGAGTCAGGCGAGTGGACTCGGACAGAGTTCGAGTGTAAGGCTCCGCAGGACGTTCGACCTTACCTCGGCAGGGAGACCAAGCTTCCTAAGCCTAGTAGGAGTCAGGCGAGGGGACTTGGCCAGAGTTCGAGTATAAGGCTCAGCAGGACGTTCGACCTTACGTCGGCAGGGAGACCAAGCTTCCTAAGCCTAGTAGGTCTCGGGCGAGGGGACATGGAAGGAGTTTGAGTGTAAGGCTCCGCAGGACGTTCGACCTTACCTCGGCAGGGAGACCAAGCTTCCTAAGCCTTGTAGGTCTCGGGCGAGGGGACTTGGCCGAAGTTCGAGTGTAAGGCTCGGCAGGACGTTCGACCTTACCTCGGCAGGGAGACCAAGCTTCCTAAGCCTAGTAGGAGTCAGGCGAGTGGACTCGGACAGAGTTCGAGTGTAAGGCTCCGCAGGACGTTCGACCTTACCTCGGCAGGGAGACCAAGCTTCCTAAGCCTTGTAGGTCTCGGGCGAGGGTACTTGGCCTGAGTTCGAATGTAAGGCTCGGCAGGACGTTCGTCCTTACCTCGGCAGGGAGACCAAGCTTCCTAAGCCTAGTAGGTGTCAGGCGATCGGACTTGGCTGGAGTTTGAGTGTAAGGCACGGCAGGACGTTTGACTATGCTTCGGCAGGGAGACCAAGCTTCCTAAGCCTAGTAGGAGTCTGGCGAGGGTACTTGGCCGGAGTTCGAGTGAAAGGCTCGGCAGGACGTTCGACCTTTCCTCGTCAGGGAGACCAAGCTTCCTAAGCCTAGTAGGAGTCAGGCGAGAGGTCTTGGCTAGAGTTCGAGTGTAAGGCTCAGCTGGACGTTCGACCTTACCTCGGCAGGGAGACCAAGCTTCCTAAGCCTAGTAGGAGTCAGGCGAGGGGACTTGGCCAGAGTTCGAGTATAAGGCTCGGCAGGACGTTCGACCTTACCTCGGCAGGGAGACCAAGCTTCCTAAGCCTAGTAGGTCTCGGGCGAGGGGACATGGAAGGAGTTCGAGTGTTGGGCTTAGCAGGACGTTCGACCTTACCTCGGCAGGGAGACCAAGCTTCCTAAGCCTAGTAGGAGTCAGGCGAGGGGACTTGGCCGAAGTTCGAGTGTAAGGCTCGGCAGGACGTTCGACCTTACCTCGGCAGGGAGTCCAATCTTCCTAAGCCTTATAGGATTCAGGCGAGGGGACTTGGCCGAAGTTCGAGTGTAAGGCTCGGCAGGACGTTCGACCTTACCTCGGCAGGGAGACCAAGCTTCCTAAGCCTTGTAGGTCTCGGGCGAGGGGACTTGGCCTGAGTTCGAGTGTAAGGCTCGGCAGGACGTTCGACCTTACCTCGGCAGGGAGACCAAGCTTCCTAAGCCTTCTAGGTCTCGGGCGAGGGGACTTGGCCTGAGTTCGAGTGTAAGGCTCGGCAGGACGTTCGACCTTACCTCGGCAGGGAGTCCAATCTTCCTAAGCCTTATAGGATTCAGGCGATGGGATTTGGCCGAAGTTTGAGTGAAAGGCTCGGTAGGACGTTCGACCTTACCTCGGCAGGGAGACCAAGCTTCCTAAGCCTAGTAGGAGTCAGGCGAGGGGACTTGGCCGAAGTTCGAGTGTAAGGCTCGGTAGGACGTTCGACCTTACCTCGGCAGGGAGACCAAGCTTCCTAAGCCTAGTAGGATTCAGGCGATGGGATTTGCCCGAAGTTCGAGTGTAAGTCTCGGCAGGATATTCGACCTTTCCTCGGCAGGGAGACCAAGCTTCCTAAGCCTAGTAGGAGTCAGGCGAGAGGTCTTGGCTAGAGTTCGAGTGTAAGGCTCAGCAGGACGTTCGACCTTACCTCGGCAGGGAGACCAAGCTTCCTAAGCCTAGTAGGAGTCAGGCGAGTGGACTTGGCCAGAGTTCGAGTGTAAGGCTCGGCAGGACGTTTGACCTTACCTCGGCAGGGAGACCAAGCTTCCTAAGCCTAGTAGGTCTCGGGCGAGGGGACATGGAAGGAGTTCGAGTGTTGGGCTTAGCAGGACGTTCGACCTTACCTCGGCAGGGAGACCAAGCTTCCTAAGCCTAGTAGGAGTCTGGCGAGGGGACTTGGCCGAAGTTCGAGTGTAAGGCTCGGCAGGACGTTCGACCTTACCTCGGCAGGGAGTCCAATCTTCCTAAGCCTTATAGGATTCAGGCGAGGGGACTTGGCCGAAGTTCGAGTGTAAGGCTCGGCAGGACGTTCGACCTTACCTCGGCAGGGAGACCAAGCTTCCTAAGCCTTGTAGGACTCGGGCGAGGGGACTTGGCCTGAGTTCGAGTGTAAGGCTCGGCAGGACGTTCGACCTTACCTCGGCAGGGAGTCCAATCTTCCTAAGCCTTATAGGATTCAGGCGATGGGATTTGGCCGAAGTTTGAGTGTAACGCTCGGCAGGACGTTCGACCTTACCTCGGCAGGGAGACCAAGCTTCCTAAGCCTAGTAGGAGTCAGGCGAGGGGACTTGGCCAGAGTTCGAGTGTAAGGCTCGGTAGGACATTCGAACTTTCCTCGGCAGGGAGACCAAGCTTCCTAAGCCTAGTAGGTCTCGGGCGAGGGGACATGGAAGGAGTTCGAGTGTTGGGCTTAGCAGGACGTTCGACCTTACCTCGGCAGGGAGACCAAGCTTCCTAAGCCTTATAGGAGTCAGGCGAGGGGACTTGGCCGAAGTTCGAGTGTAAGGCTCGGCAGGACGTTCGACCTTAGCTCGGCAGGGAGTCCAATCTTCCTAAGCCTTATAGGATTCAGGCGAGGGGACTTGGCCAAAGTTCGAGTGTAAGGCTCGGCAGGACGTTCGACCTTACCTCGGCAGGGAGACCAAGCTTCCGAAGCCTAGTAGGAGTCAGGCGAGGGGACTTGGCCAGAGTTCGAGTGTAAGGCTCGGTAGGACGTTCGACTTTACCTCGGCAGGGATACCAAGCTTCCTAAGCCTAGTAGGAGTCAGGCGAGGGGACTTGGCCAGAGTTCGAGTGTAAGGCTCAGCAGGACGTTCGACCTTACCTCGGCAAGGAGACCAAGCTTCCTAAGCCTCGTGGGAGAGTCAGGCAAGGGGACTGGTTTGGAGTTCGAGAGTAAGGCTCAGCAGGACGTTCGACCTTACCTCGTCAGGGACACCAAGCTTTTAAAGCCTAGTAAGAGTCAGGCGAGGGGACTTGGGTGGAATTCGAGTGTAAGGCTCGACAAGACTTTCGACCTTACCTCGGCAGCGAGACCAAGCTTCCTAAGCCTAGTAGGTCTCGGGCGAGGGGACATGGAAGGAGTTCGAGTGTAAGGCTCCGCAGGACGTTCGACCTTACCTTGGCAGGGAGTCCAACCTTCCTAAGCCTAGTAGGATTCAGGTGATGGGATTTGGCCGAAGTTCAAGTGTAAGGCTCGGTAGGACGTTCGACCTTACCTCGGCAGGGATACCAAGCTTCCTAAGCCTAGTAGGAGTCTGGCGAGGGTACTTGGCCGGAGTTCGAGTGAAAGGCTTGGCAGGACGTTCGTGCTTTCCTCGGCAGGGAGACCAAGCTTCCTAAGCCTAGTAGCTGTCAGGCGATCGGACTTGGCCGGAATTTTAGTGGAAGGCTCGGCAGGACGTTCGACTATACCTCGGCAGGGAGACCAAGCTTCCTAAGCCTAGTAGGAGTCAGGCGAGTGGACTCGGACAGAGTTCGAGTGTAAGGCTCCGCAGGACGTTCGACCTTACCTCGGCAGGGAGACCAAGCTTCCTAAGCCTAGTAGGAGTCAGGCGAGGGGACTTGGCCAGAGTTCGAGTATAAGGCTCAGCAGGACGTTCGACCTTACGTCGGCAGGGAGACCAAGCTTCCTAAGCCTAGTAGGTCTCGGGCGAGGGGACATGGAAGGAGTTTGAGTGTAAGGCTCCGCAGGACGTTCGACCTTACCTCGGCAGGGAGACCAAGCTTCCTAAGCCTTGTAGGTCTCGGGCGAGGGGACTTGGCCGAAGTTCGAGTGTAAGGCTCGGCAGGACGTTCGACCTTACCTCGGCAGGGAGTCCAATCTTCCTAAGCCTTATAGGATTCAGGCGAGGGGACTTGGCCGAAGTTCGAGTGTAAGGCTCGGCAGGACGTTCGACCTTACCTCGGCAGGGAGGCCAAGCTTCCTAAGCCTTGTAGGTCTCGGGCGAGGGGACTTGGCCTGAGTTCGAGTGTAAGGCTCGGCAGGAGGTTCGACCTCACCTCGGCAGGGAGACCAAGCTTCCTAAGCCTTGTAGGTCTCGGGCGAGGGGACTTGGCCTGAGTTCGAGTGTAAGGCTCGGCAGGACGTTCGACCTTACCTCGGCAGGGAGTCCAATCTTCCTAAGCCTTATAGGATTCAGGCGATGGGATTTGGCCGAAGTTTGAGTGTAAGGCTCGGTAGGACGTTCGACCTTACCTCGGCAGGGAGACCAAGCTTCCTAAGCCTAGTAGGAGTCAGGCGAGGGGAGTTGGCCAGAGTTCGAGTGTAAGGCTCGGTAGGACGTTCGACCTTACCTCGGCAGGGAGACCAAGCTTCCTAAGCCTAGTAGGATTCAGGCGATGGGATTTGCCCGAAGTTCGAGTGTAAGTCTCGGCAGGACATTCGACCTTTCCTCGGCAGGGATGCCAAGCTCCCTAAGCCTAGTAGGTCTCGGGCGAGTGGACATGGAAGGAGTTCGAGTGAAGGGCTTAGCAGGACGTTCGACCTTACCGCGGCAGGGATACCAAGCTTCCTAAGCCTAGTAGGAGTCAGGCGAGGGGACTTGGCCAGAGTTCGAGTGTAAGGTTCGGTAGGACGTTCGACCTTACCTCGGCAGGGAGACCAAGCTTCCTAAGCCTAGTAGGTCTCGGGCGAGGGGACATGGAGGGAGTTCGAGTGTTGGGCTTAGCAGGACGTTCGACCTTACCTCGGCAGGGAGACCAAGCTTCCTAAGCCTAGTAGGAGTCAGGCGAGGGGACTTGGCCGAAGTTCGAGTGTAAGGCTCGGCAGGACGTTCGACCTTACCTCGGCAGGGAGTCCAATCTTCCTAAGCCTTATAGGATTCAGGCGAGGGGACTTGGCCGAAGTTCGAGTGTAAGCCTCAGCAGGACGTTCGACCTTACCTCGGCAGGGAGACCAAGCTTCCTAAGCCTTGTAGGTCTCGGGCGAGGGGACTTGGCCTGAGTTAGAGTGTAAGGCTCGGCAGGACGTTCGACCTTACCTCGGCAGGGAGTCCAATCTTCCTAAGCCTTATAGGATTCAGGCGATGGGATTTGGCCGAAGTTTGAGTGTAAGGCTCGGCAGGACGTTCGACCTTACCTCGGCAGGGAGACCAAGCTTCCTAAGCCTAGTAGGAGTCAGGCGAGGGGACTTGGCCAGAGTTCGAGAGTAAGGCTCGGTAGGACGTTCGACCTTACCTCGGCAGGGAGACGAAGCTTCATAAGCCTAGTAGGAGTCAGGCGAGGGGACATGGCCAGAGTTCGAGTGTAAGGCTCAGCAGGACATTCGACCTTACTTCGGCAGGGAGACCAAGCTTCCTAAGCCTAGTAGGATACAGGCGATGGGATTTGCCCGAAGTTCGAGTGTAAGTCTCGGCAGGACATTCGACCTTTCCTCGGCAGGGATGCCAAGCTCCCTAATCCTAGTAGGTCTCGGGCGAGGGGACATGGAAGGAGTTCGAGTGAAGGGCTTAGCAGGACGTTCGACCTTACCTCGGCAGGGATACCAGGCTTCCTAAGCCTAGTAGGAGTCAGGCGAGGGGACTTGGCCAGAGTTCGAGTGTAAGGCTCGGTAGGACGTTCGACCTTACCTCGGCAGGGATACCAAGCTTCCTAAGCCTAGTAGGAGTCAGGCGAGGGGACTTGGCCAGAGTTCGAGTGTAAGGCTCAGCAGGACGTTCGACCTTACCTCGGCAGGGAGACCAAGGTTCCTAAGCCTAGTAGGAGTCAGGCGAGGGGACATGGCCAGAGTTCGAGTGTAAGGCTCAGCAGGACGTTCGACCTTACCTCGGCAGGGAGACCAAGCTTCCTAAGCCTAGTAGGATTCAGGCGATGGGATTTGCCCGAAGTTCGAGTGTAAGGCTCGGCAGGACGTTCGACCTTACCTCGGCAGGGAGACCAAGCTTCCTAAGCCTAGTAGGTCTCGGGCGAGGGGACTTGGCCTGAGTTCGAGTGTAAGGCACGGCAGGACGTTTGACTATGCTTCGGCCGGGAGACCAAGCTTCCTAAGCCTAGTAGGAGTCTGGCGAGGGTACTTGGCCGGAGTTCGAGTGAAAGGCTTGGCAGGACGTTCGTCCTTTCCTCGGCAGGGAGACCGAGCTTCCTAAGCCTAGTAGGTGTCAGGCGATCGGACTTGGCCGGAGTTTGAGTGGAAGGCTCGGCAGGACATTCGACTATACCTCGGCAGGGAGACCAAGCTTCCTAAGCCTAGTAGGAGTCAGGCGAGTGGACTAGGACAGAGTTCGAGTGTAAGGCTCCGCAGGACATTCGACCTTTCCTCGGCAGGGAGACCAAGCTTCCTAAGCCTAGTAGGTCTCGGGCGAGGGGACATGGAAGGAGTTCGAGTGTAGGGCTTAGCAGGACGTTCGACCTTACCTCAGCAGGGAGACCAAGCTTCCTAAGCCTAGTAGGAGTCAGGCGAGGGGACTTGGCCTGAGTTCGAGTGTAAGGCTCGGCAGGACGTTCGACCTTACCTCGGCAAGGAGTCCAATCTTCCTAAGCCTTATAGGATTCGGGCGATGGGATTTGGCCGAAGTTTGAGTGTCAGGCTCGGCAGGACGTTCTACCTTACCTCGGCAGGGATACCAAGGTTCCTAAGCCTAGTAGGATTCAGGCGAGGGGACTTGGCCAGAGTTCGAGTGTAAGGCTCGGTAGGACGTTCGACCTTACCTCGGCAGGGATACCAAGCTTCCTAAGCCTAGTAGGAGTCAGGCGAGGGGACTTGGCCAGAGCTCGAGTGTAAGGCTCAGCAGGACGTTCGACCTTACCTCGGCAGGGAGACCAAGCTTCCAAAGCCTTGTAGGAGTCAAGCAAGGGGACTTGGCTGGAGTTCAAGTGTAAGGCTCAGCAGGACGTTCGACCTTACCTCGTCAGGGACACCAAGCTTTTAAAGCCTAGTAAGAGTCAGGCGAGGGGACTTGGGTGGAATTCGAGTGTAAGGCTCGGCAAGACTTTCGACCTTACCTCGGCAGCGAGACCAAGCTTCCTAAGCCTAGTAGGTCTCGGGCGAGGGGACATGGAAGGAGTTCGAGTGTAAGGCTCCGCAGGACGTTCGACCTTACCTCGGCAGGGAGTCCAACCTTCCTAAGCCTAGTAGGATTCAGGCGATGGGATTTGGCCGAAGTTCAAGTGTAAGGCTCGGTAGGACGTTCGACCTTACCTCGGCAGGGATACCAAGCTTCCTAAGCCTAGTAGGAGTCTGGCGAGGGTACTTGGCCGGAGTTCGAGTGAAAGGCTCGGCAGGACGTTCGTTCTTACCTCGGCAGGGAGACCAAGCTTCCTAAGCCTAGTAGGTGTCAGGCGATCAGACTTGGCCGGAGTTTTAGTGGAAGGCTCGGCAGGACGTTCGACTATACCTCGGCAGGGAGACCAAGCTTCCTAAGCCTAGTAGGAGTCAGGCGAGTGGACTTGGACAGAGTTCGAGTGTAAGGCTCCGCAGGACATTCGACCTTTCCTCGGCAGGGAGACCAAGCTTCCTAAGCCTAGTAGGTCTCGGGCGAGGGGACATGGAAGGAGTTCGAGTGTAGGGCTTAGCAGGACGTTCGACCTTACCTCGGCAGGGAGACCAAGCTTCCTAAGCCTTGTAGGTCTCGGGCGAGGGGACTTGGCCTGAGTTCGAGTGTAAGGCTCGGCAGGACGTTCGACCTTACCTCGGCAGGGAGTCCAATCTTCCTAAGCCTTATAGGATTCGGGCGATGGGATTTGGCCGAAGTTTGAGTGTAAGGCTCGGCAGGACGTTCGACCTTACCTCGGCAGGGATACCAAGCTTCCTAAGCCTAGTAGGAGTCAGGCGAGGGGACTTGGCCGGAGTTCGAGTGTAAGGCTCGGTAGGACGTTCGACCTTACCTCGGCAGGGATACCAAGCTTCCTAAGCCTAGTAGGAGTCAGGCGAGGGGACTTGGCCAGAGCTCCAGTGTAAGGCTCAGCAGGACGTTCGACCTTACCTCGGCAAGGAGACCAAGCTTCCCAAGCCTCGTGGGAGAGTCAGGCAAGGGGACTGGTTTGGAGTTCGAGAGTAAGGCTCAGCAGGACGTTCGACCTTACCTCGTCAGGGACACCAAGCTTTTAAAGCCTAGTAAGAGTCAGGCGAGGGGACTTGGGTGGAATTCGAGTGTAAGGCTCGGCAAGACTTTCGACCTTACCTCGGCAGCGAGACCAAGCTTCCTAAGCCTAGTAGGTCTCGGGCGAGGGGACATGGAAGGAGTTCGAGTGTAGGGCTTAGCAGGACGTTCGACCTTACCTCGGCAGGGAGACCAAGCTTCCTAAGCCTTGTAGGTCTCGGGCGAGGGGACTTGGCCTGAGTTCGAGTGTAAGGCTCGGCAGGACGTTCGACCTTACCTCGGCAGGGAGTCCAATCTTCCTAAGCCTTATAGGATTCGGGCGATGGGATTTGGCCGAAGTTTGAGTGTAAGGCTCGGCAGGACGTTCGACCTTACCTCGGCAGGGATACCAAGCTTCCTAAGCCTAGTAGGAGTCAGGCGAGGGGACTTGTCCAGGGTCCGAGTGTAAGGCTCGGCAGGACATACGAACTTACCTCGGCAGGGAGACCAAGCTTCCTAAGCCTAGTAGGATAGTCAGGCGAGGGGACTTCGTCGGAGGTCGAGTGTAAAGCTCGGCAGGACGTTCGACCTTACCTCGGCAGGGAGACCAAGCTTCCTAAGCCTAATAGGATAGTCAGGCGAGGGGACTTGGCCAGAGTTCGAGTGTAAGTATTGGCAAGATGTTTGACCTCACCTCGGCAGGGATACCAAGCTTCCTAAGCCGTGTAGGAGTCAGGCGAAGGGACTTGGCCGGGTTTCGAGTGTAAGGCTCGGCAGGACGTTCGGCCTTACCTCGGCAGGGAGAACAAGCTTCCTATGCCTAGTAGGAGTCACGTGAAGGGACTTGGCCCGAGTTTGAGTGTAAGGCTCGGCAGACTGTTCAACCTTACCTCGGAAGGGAGACCAAGCTTCCTAAGCCGAGTAGGAGTCAGGCGAGGGGACTTGGCCGGGGTTCGAGTGTAAGGCTCGGCAGGACGTTTGACCTTACCTCGGCAGGGAGACCAAGCTTCCTAAGCCTAGTAGGAGAGTCAGGCGAAGGGACTCGGCCGGAGCTCATGTGTAAGGCTCGGCCAGACGTTCGACCTTACCTCGGCATGGAGACCAAGCTTCTTAAGCCTACTAGGAGTCACGCGAAGGGACTTGGGCCGAGTTCGAGTGTAAGGCTCGGCAGAACGTTCGACCTTACCTCGGCAGGGAGACCAAACTTCCTAAGCCTAGTAGGAGAGTCAGGCGAAGGAACTTGGCCGGGGTTCGAGTGTAAGGCTCGGCAGGACCTTCGGCCTTACCTCGGCAGGGAGACCAAGCTTCCAAAGCCTTGTAGGAGTCAAGCAAGGGGACTTGGCTGGAGTTCAAGTGTAAGGCTCAGCAGGACGTTCGACCTTACCTCGTCAGGGACACCAAGCTTTTAAAGCCTAGTAAGAGTCAGGCGAGGGGACTTGGGTGGAATTCGAGTGTAAGGCTCGGCAAGACTTTCGACCTTACCTCGGCAGCGAGACCAAGCTTCCTAAGCCTAGTAGGTCTCGGGCGAGGGGACATGGAAGGAGTTCGAGTGTAAGGCTCCGCAGGACGTTCGACCTTACCTCGGCAGGGAGTCCAACCTTCCTAAGCCTAGTAGGAGTCTGGCGAGGGTACTTGGCCGGAGTTCGAGTGAAAGGCTTGGCAGGACGTTCGTTCTTACCTCGGCAGGGAGACCAAGCTTCCTAAGCCTAGTAGGTGTCAGGCGATCGGACTTGGCCGGAGTTTGAGTGGAAGGCTCGGCAGGACATTCGACTATACCTCGGCAGGGAGACCAAGCTTCCTAAGCCTAGTAGGAGTCAGGCGAGTGGACTAGGACAGAGTTCGAGTGTAAGGCTCCGCAGGACATTCGACCTTTCCTCGGCAGGGAGACCAAGCTTCCTAAGCCTAGTAGGTCTCGGGCGAGGGGACATGGAAGGAGTTCGAGTGTAGGGCTTAGCAGGACGTTCGACCTTACCTCAGCAGGGAGACCAAGCTTCCTAAGCCTAGTAGGAGTCAGGCGAGGGGACTTGGCCTGAGTTCGAGTGTAAGGCTCGGCAGGACGTTCGACCTTACCTCGGCAAGGAGTCCAATCTTCCTAAGCCTTATAGGATTCGGGCGATGGGATTTGGCCGAAGTTTGAGTGTCAGGCTCGGCAGGACGTTCTACCTTACCTCGGCAGGGATACCAAGGTTCCTAAGCCTAGTAGGATTCAGGCGAGGGGACTTGGCCAGAGTTCGAGTGTAAGGCTCGGTAGGACGTTCGACCTTACCTCGGCAGGGATACCAAGCTTCCTAAGCCTAGTAGGAGTCAGGCGAGGGGACTTGGCCAGAGCTCGAGTGTAAGGCTCAGCAGGACGTTCGACCTTACCTCGGCAGGGAGACCAAGCTTCCAAAGCCTTGTAGGAGTCAAGCAAGGGGACTTGGCTGGAGTTCAAGTGTAAGGCTCAGCAGGACGTTCGACCTTACCTCGTCAGGGACACCAAGCTTTTAAAGCCTAGTAAGAGTCAGGCGAGGGGACTTGGGTGGAATTCGAGTGTAAGGCTCGGCAAGACTTTCGACCTTACCTCGGCAGCGAGACCAAGCTTCCTAAGCCTAGTAGGTCTCGGGCGAGGGGACATGGAAGGAGTTCGAGTGTAAGGCTCCGCAGGACGTTCGACCTTACCTCGGCAGGGAGTCCAACCTTCCTAAGCCTAGTAGGATTCAGGCGATGGGATTTGGCCGAAGTTCAAGTGTAAGGCTCGGTAGGACGTTCGACCTTACCTCGGCAGGGATACCAAGCTTCCTAAGCCTAGTAGGAGTCTGGCGAGGGTACTTGGCCGGAGTTCGAGTGAAAGGCTCGGCAGGACGTTCGTTCTTACCTCGGCAGGGAGACCAAGCTTCCTAAGCCTAGTAGGTGTCAGGCGATCAGACTTGGCCGGAGTTTTAGTGGAAGGCTCGGCAGGACGTTCGACTATACCTCGGCAGGGAGACCAAGCTTCCTAAGCCTAGTAGGAGTCAGGCGAGTGGACTTGGACAGAGTTCGAGTGTAAGGCTCCGCAGGACATTCGACCTTTCCTCGGCAGGGAGACCAAGCTTCCTAAGCCTAGTAGGTCTCGGGCGAGGGGACATGGAAGGAGTTCGAGTGTAGGGCTTAGCAGGACGTTCGACCTTACCTCGGCAGGGAGACCAAGCTTCCTAAGCCTTGTAGGTCTCGGGCGAGGGGACTTGGCCTGAGTTCGAGTGTAAGGCTCGGCAGGACGTTCGACCTTACCTCGGCAGGGAGTCCAATCTTCCTAAGCCTTATAGGATTCGGGCGATGGGATTTGGCCGAAGTTTGAGTGTAAGGCTCGGCAGGACGTTCGACCTTACCTCGGCAGGGATACCAAGCTTCCTAAGCCTAGTAGGAGTCAGGCGAGGGGACTTGGCCGGAGTTCGAGTGTAAGGCTCGGTAGGACGTTCGACCTTACCTCGGCAGGGATACCAAGCTTCCTAAGCCTAGTAGGAGTCAGGCGAGGGGACTTGGCCAGAGCTCCAGTGTAAGGCTCAGCAGGACGTTCGACCTTACCTCGGCAAGGAGACCAAGCTTCCCAAGCCTCGTGGGAGAGTCAGGCAAGGGGACTGGTTTGGAGTTCGAGAGTAAGGCTCAGCAGGACGTTCGACCTTACCTCGTCAGGGACACCAAGCTTTTAAAGCCTAGTAAGAGTCAGGCGAGGGGACTTGGGTGGAATTCGAGTGTAAGGCTCGGCAAGACTTTCGACCTTACCTCGGCAGCGAGACCAAGCTTCCTAAGCCTAGTAGGTCTCGGGCGAGGGGACATGGAAGGAGTTCGAGTGTAGGGCTTAGCAGGACGTTCGACCTTACCTCGGCAGGGAGACCAAGCTTCCTAAGCCTTGTAGGTCTCGGGCGAGGGGACTTGGCCTGAGTTCGAGTGTAAGGCTCGGCAGGACGTTCGACCTTACCTCGGCAGGGAGTCCAATCTTCCTAAGCCTTATAGGATTCGGGCGATGGGATTTGGCCGAAGTTTGAGTGTAAGGCTCGGCAGGACGTTCGACCTTACCTCGGCAGGGATACCAAGCTTCCTAAGCCTAGTAGGAGTCAGGCGAGGGGACTTGTCCAGGGTCCGAGTGTAAGGCTCGGCAGGACATACGAACTTACCTCGGCAGGGAGACCAAGCTTCCTAAGCCTAGTAGGATAGTCAGGCGAGGGGACTTCGTCGGAGGTCGAGTGTAAAGCTCGGCAGGACGTTCGACCTTACCTCGGCAGGGAGACCAAGCTTCCTAAGCCTAATAGGATAGTCAGGCGAGGGGACTTGGCCAGAGTTCGAGTGTAAGTATTGGCAAGATGTTTGACCTCACCTCGGCAGGGATACCAAGCTTCCTAAGCCGTGTAGGAGTCAGGCGAAGGGACTTGGCCGGGTTTCGAGTGTAAGGCTCGGCAGGACGTTCGGCCTTACCTCGGCAGGGAGAACAAGCTTCCTATGCCTAGTAGGAGTCACGTGAAGGGACTTGGCCCGAGTTTGAGTGTAAGGCTCGGCAGACTGTTCAACCTTACCTCGGAAGGGAGACCAAGCTTCCTAAGCCGAGTAGGAGTCAGGCGAGGGGACTTGGCCGGGGTTCGAGTGTAAGGCTCGGCAGGACGTTTGACCTTACCTCGGCAGGGAGACCAAGCTTCCTAAGCCTAGTAGGAGAGTCAGGCGAAGGGACTCGGCCGGAGCTCATGTGTAAGGCTCGGCCAGACGTTCGACCTTACCTCGGCATGGAGACCAAGCTTCTTAAGCCTACTAGGAGTCACGCGAAGGGACTTGGGCCGAGTTCGAGTGTAAGGCTCGGCAGAACGTTCGACCTTACCTCGGCAGGGAGACCAAACTTCCTAAGCCTAGTAGGAGAGTCAGGCGAAGGAACTTGGCCGGGGTTCGAGTGTAAGGCTCGGCAGGACCTTCGGCCTTACCTCGGCAGGGAGACCAAGCTTCCAAAGCCTTGTAGGAGTCAAGCAAGGGGACTTGGCTGGAGTTCAAGTGTAAGGCTCAGCAGGACGTTCGACCTTACCTCGTCAGGGACACCAAGCTTTTAAAGCCTAGTAAGAGTCAGGCGAGGGGACTTGGGTGGAATTCGAGTGTAAGGCTCGGCAAGACTTTCGACCTTACCTCGGCAGCGAGACCAAGCTTCCTAAGCCTAGTAGGTCTCGGGCGAGGGGACATGGAAGGAGTTCGAGTGTAAGGCTCCGCAGGACGTTCGACCTTACCTCGGCAGGGAGTCCAACCTTCCTAAGCCTAGTAGGAGTCTGGCGAGGGTACTTGGCCGGAGTTCGAGTGAAAGGCTTGGCAGGACGTTCGTTCTTACCTCGGCAGGGAGACCAAGCTTCCTAAGCCTAGTAGGTGTCAGGCGATCAGACTTGGCCGGAGTTTTAGTGGAAGGCTCGGCAGGACGTTCGACTATACCTCGGCAGGGACACCAAGCTTCCTAAGCCTAGTAGGAGTCAGGCGAGTGGACTCGGACAGAGTTCGAGTGTAAGGCTCCGCAGGACATTCGACCTTTCCTCGGCAGGGAGACCAAGCTTCCTAAGCCTAGTAGGTCTCGGGCGAGGGGACATGGAAGGAGTTCGAGTGTAGGGCTTAGCAGGACGTTCGACCTTACCTCGGCAGGGAGACCAAGCTTCCTAAGCCTTGTAGGTCTCGGGCGAGGGGACTTGGCCTGAGTTCGAGTGTAAGGCTCGGCAGGACGTTCGACCTTACCTCGGCAGAGAGTCCAATCTTCCTAAGCCTTATAGGATTCGGGCGATGGGATTTGGCCGAAGTTTGAGTGTAAGGCTCGGCAGGACGTTCGACCTTACCTCGGCAGGGAGTCCAATCTTCCTAAGCCTTATAGGATTCAGGCGAGGGGACTTGGCCTGAGTTCGAGTGTAAGGCTCAGCAGGACGTTCGACCTTACCTCGGCAGGGAGACCAAGGTTCCTAAGCCTAGTAGGAGTCAGGCGAGGGGACATGGCCAGAGTTCGAGTGTAAGGCTCAGCAGGACGTTCGACCTTACCTCGGCAGGGAGACCAAGCTTCCTAAGCCTAGTAGGATTCAGGCGATGGGATTTGCCCGAAGTTCGAGTGTAAGGCTCGGCAGGACGTTCGACCTTACCTAGGCAGGGAGACCAAGCTTCCTAAGCCTAGTAGGTCTCGGGCGATCGGACTTGGCCGGAGTTTGAGTGGAAGGCTCGGCAGGACATTCGACTATACCTCGGCAGGGAGACCAAGCTTCCTAAGCCTAGTAGGAGTCAGGCGAGTGGACTAGGACAGAGTTCGAGTGTAAGGCTCCGCAGGACATTCGACCTTTCCTCGGCAGGGAGACCAAGCTTCCTAAGCCTAGTAGGTCTCGGGCGAGGGGACATGGAAGGAGTTCGAGTGTAGGGCTTAGCAGGACGTTCGACCTTACCTCAGCAGGGAGACCAAGCTTCCTAAGCCTAGTAGGAGTCAGGCGAGGGGACTTGGCCTGAGTTCGAGTGTAAGGCTCGGCAGGACGTTCGACCTTACCTCGGCAAGGAGTCCAATCTTCCTAAGCCTTATAGGATTCGGGCGATGGGATTTGGCCGAAGTTTGAGTGTCAGGCTCGGCAGGACGTTCTACCTTACCTCGGCAGGGATACCAAGCTTCCTAAGCCTAGTAGGAGTCAGGCGAGGGGACTTGGCCAGAGTTCGAGTGTAAGGCTCGGTAGGACGTTCGACCTTACCTCGGCAGGGATACCAAGCTTCCTAAGCCTAGTAGGAGTCAGGCGAGGGGACTTGGCCAGAGCTCGAGTGTAAGGCTCAGCAGGACGTTCGACCTTACCTCGGCAAGGAGACCAAGCTTCCCAAGCCTCGTGGGAGAGTCAGGCAAGGGGACTGGTTTGGAGTTCGAGAGTAAGGCTCAGCAGGACGTTCGACCTTACCTCGGCAGGGAGACCAAGCTTCCAAAGCCTTGTAGGAGTCAAGCAAGGGGACTTGGCTGGAGTTCAAGTGTAAGGCTCAGCAGGACGTTCGACCTTACCTCGTCAGGGACACCAAGCTTTTAAAGCCTAGTAAGAGTCAGGCGAGGGGACTTGGGTGGAATTCGAGTGTAAGGCTCGGCAAGACTTTCGACCTTACCTCGGCAGCGAGACCAAGCTTCCTAAGCCTAGTAGGTCTCGGGCGAGGGGACATGGAAGGAGTTCGAGTGTAAGGCTCCGCAGGACGTTCGACCTTACCTCGGCAGGGAGTCCAACCTTCCTAAGCCTAGTAGGATTCAGGCGATGGGATTTGGCCGAAGTTCAAGTGTAAGGCTCGGTAGGACGTTCGACCTTACCTCGGCAGGGATACCAAGCTTCCTAAGCCTAGTAGGAGTCTGGCGAGGGTACTTGGCCGGAGTTCGAGTGAAAGGCTCGGCAGGACGTTCGTTCTTACCTCGGCAGGGAGACCAAGCTTCCTAAGCCTAGTAGGTGTCAGGCGATCAGACTTGGCCGGAGTTTTAGTGGAAGGCTCGGCAGGACGTTCGACTATACCTCGGCAGGGAGACCAAGCTTCCTAAGCCTAGTAGGAGTCAGGCGAGTGGACTTGGACAGAGTTCGAGTGTAAGGCTCCGCAGGACATTCGACCTTTCCTCGGCAGGGAGACCAAGCTTCCTAAGCCTAGTAGGTCTCGGGCGAGGGGACATGGAAGGAGTTCGAGTGTAGGGCTTAGCAGGACGTTCGACCTTACCTCGGCAGGGAGACCAAGCTTCCTAAGCCTTGTAGGTCTCGGGCGAGGGGACTTGGCCTGAGTTCGAGTGTAAGGCTCGGCAGGACGTTCGACCTTACCTCGGCAGGGAGTCCAATCTTCCTAAGCCTTATAGGATTCGGGCGATGGGATTTGGCCGAAGTTTGAGTGTAAGGCTCGGCAGGACGTTCGACCTTACCTCGGCAGGGATACCAAGCTTCCTAAGCCTAGTAGGAGTCAGGCGAGGGGACTTGGCCGGAGTTCGAGTGTAAGGCTCGGTAGGACGTTCGACCTTACCTCGGCAGGGATACCAAGCTTCCTAAGCCTAGTAGGAGTCAGGCGAGGGGACTTGGCCAGAGCTCCAGTGTAAGGCTCAGCAGGACGTTCGACCTTACCTCGGCAAGGAGACCAAGCTTCCCAAGCCTCGTGGGAGAGTCAGGCAAGGGGACTGGTTTGGAGTTCGAGAGTAAGGCTCAGCAGGACGTTCGACCTTACCTCGTCAGGGACACCAAGCTTTTAAAGCCTAGTAAGAGTCAGGCGAGGGGACTTGGGTGGAATTCGAGTGTAAGGCTCGGCAAGACTTTCGACCTTACCTCGGCAGCGAGACCAAGCTTCCTAAGCCTAGTAGGTCTCGGGCGAGGGGACATGGAAGGAGTTCGAGTGTAGGGCTTAGCAGGACGTTCGACCTTACCTCGGCAGGGAGACCAAGCTTCCTAAGCCTTGTAGGTCTCGGGCGAGGGGACTTGGCCTGAGTTCGAGTGTAAGGCTCGGCAGGACGTTCGACCTTACCTCGGCAGGGAGTCCAATCTTCCTAAGCCTTATAGGATTCGGGCGATGGGATTTGGCCGAAGTTTGAGTGTAAGGCTCGGCAGGACGTTCGACCTTACCTCGGCAGGGATACCAAGCTTCCTAAGCCTAGTAGGAGTCAGGCGAGGGGACTTGTCCAGGGTCCGAGTGTAAGGCTCGGCAGGACATACGAACTTACCTCGGCAGGGAGACCAAGCTTCCTAAGCCTAGTAGGATAGTCAGGCGAGGGGACTTCGTCGGAGGTCGAGTGTAAAGCTCGGCAGGACGTTCGACCTTACCTCGGCAGGGAGACCAAGCTTCCTAAGCCTAATAGGATAGTCAGGCGAGGGGACTTGGCCAGAGTTCGAGTGTAAGTATTGGCAAGATGTTTGACCTCACCTCGGCAGGGATACCAAGCTTCCTAAGCCGTGTAGGAGTCAGGCGAAGGGACTTGGCCGGGTTTCGAGTGTAAGGCTCGGCAGGACGTTCGGCCTTACCTCGGCAGGGAGAACAAGCTTCCTATGCCTAGTAGGAGTCACGTGAAGGGACTTGGCCCGAGTTTGAGTGTAAGGCTCGGCAGACTGTTCAACCTTACCTCGGAAGGGAGACCAAGCTTCCTAAGCCGAGTAGGAGTCAGGCGAGGGGACTTGGCCGGGGTTCGAGTGTAAGGCTCGGCAGGACGTTTGACCTTACCTCGGCAAGGAGACCAAGCTTCCTAAGCCTCGTGGGAGAGTCAGGCAAGGGGACTGGTTTGGAGTTCGAGTGTAAGGCTCGGCAGGACCTTCGGCCTTACCTCGGCAGGGAGACCAAGCTTCCAAAGCCTTGTAGGAGTCAAGCAAGGGGACTTGGCTGGAGTTCAAGTGTAAGGCTCAGCAGGACGTTCGACCTTACCTCGTCAGGGACACCAAGCTTTTAAAGCCTAGTAAGAGTCAGGCGAGGGGACTTGGGTGGAATTCGAGTGTAAGGCTCGGCAAGACTTTCGACCTTACCTCGGCAGCGAGACCAAGCTTCCTAAGCCTAGTAGGTCTCGGGCGAGGGGACATGGAAGGAGTTCGAGTGTAAGGCTCCGCAGGACGTTCGACCTTACCTCGGCAGGGAGTCCAACCTTCCTAAGCCTAGTAGGAGTCTGGCGAGGGTACTTGGCCGGAGTTCGAGTGAAAGGCTTGGCAGGACGTTCGTTCTTACCTCGGCAGGGAGACCAAGCTTCCTAAGCCTAGTAGGTGTCAGGCGATCAGACTTGGCCGGAGTTTTAGTGGAAGGCTCGGCAGGACGTTCGACTATACCTCGGCAGGGACACCAAGCTTCCTAAGCCTAGTAGGAGTCAGGCGAGTGGACTTGGACAGAGTTCGAGTGTAAGGCTCCGCAGGACATTCGACCTTTCCTCGGCAGGGAGACCAAGCTTCCTAAGCCTAGTAGGTCTCGGGCGAGGGGACATGGAAGGAGTTCGAGTGTAGGGCTTAGCAGGACGTTCGACCTTACCTCGGCAGGGAGACCAAGCTTCCTAAGCCTTGTAGGTCTCGGGCGAGGGGACTTGGCCTGAGTTCGAGTGTAAGGCTCGGCAGGACGTTCGACCTTACCTCGGCAGAGAGTCCAATCTTCCTAAGCCTTATAGGATTCGGGCGATGGGATTTGGCCGAAGTTTGAGTGTAAGGCTCGGCAGGACGTTCGACCTTACCTCGGCAGGGATACCAAGCTTCCTAAGCCTAGTAGGAGTCAGGCGAGGGGACTTGGCCGGAGTTCGAGTGTAAGGCTCGGTAGGACGTTCGACCTTACCTCGGCAGGGATACCAAGCTTCCTAAGCCTAGTAGGAGTCAGGCGAGGGGACTTGGCCAGAGCTCCAGTGTAAGGCTCAGCAGGACGTTCGACCTTACCTCGGCAAGGAGACCAAGCTTCCCAAGCCTCGTGGGAGAGTCAGGCAAGGGGACTGGTTTGGAGTTCGAGAGTAAGGCTCAGCAGGACGTTCGACCTTACCTCGTCAGGGACACCAAGCTCTTAAAGCCTAGTAAGAGTCAGGCGAGGGGACTTGGCCAGAGTTCGAGTGTAAGGTTCGGTAGGACGTTCGACCTTACCTCGGCAGGGAGACCAAGCTTCCTAAGCCTAGTAGGTCTCGGGCGAGGGGACATGGAGGGAGTTCGAGTGTTGGGCTTAGCAGGACGTTCGACCTTACCTCGGCAGGGAGACCAAGCTTCCTAAGCCTAGTAGGAGTCAGGCGAGGGGACTTGGCCGAAGTTCGAGTGTAAGGCTCGGCAGGACGTTCGACCTTACCTCGGCAGGGAGTCCAATCTTCCTAAGCCTTATAGGATTCAGGCGAGGGGACTTGGCCGAAGTTCGAGTGTAAGCCTCAGCAGGACGTTCGACCTTACCTCGGCAGGGAGACCAAGCTTCCTAAGCCTTGTAGGTCTCGGGCGAGGGGACTTGGCCTGAGTTAGAGTGTAAGGCTCGGCAGGACGTTCGACCTTACCTCGGCAGGGAGTCCAATCTTCCTAAGCCTTATAGGATTCAGGCGATGGGATTTGGCCGAAGTTTGAGTGTAAGGCTCGGCAGGACGTTCGACCTTACCTCGGCAGGGAGACCAAGCTTCCTAAGCCTAGTAGGAGTCAGGCGAGGGGACTTGGCCAGAGTTCGAGAGTAAGGCTCGGTAGGACGTTCGACCTTACCTCGGCAGGGAGACCAAGCTTCCTAAGCCTAGTAGGAGTCAGGCGAGGGGACATGGCCAGAGTTCGAGTGTAAGGCTCAGCAGGACATTCGACCTTACTTCGGCAGGGAGACCAAGCTTCCTAAGCCTAGTAGGATTCAGGCGATAGGATTTGCCCGAAGTTCGAGTGTAAGTCTCGGCAGGACATTCGACCTTTCCTCGGCAGGGATGCCAAGCTCCCTAATCCTAGTAGGTCTCGGGCGAGGGGACATGGAAGGAGTTCGAGTGAAGGGCTTAGCAGGACGTTCGACCTTACCTCGGCAGGGATACCAAGCTTCCTAAGCCTAGTAGGAGTCAGGCGAGGGGACTTGGCCAGAGTTCGAGTGTAAGGCTCGGTAGGACGTTCGACCTTACCTCGGCAGGGATACCAAGCTTCCTAAGCCTAGTAGGAGTCAGGCGAGGGGACTTGGCCAGAGTTCGAGTGTAAGGCTCAGCAGGACGTTCGACCTTACCTCGGCAGGGAGACCAAGGTTCCTAAGCCTAGTAGGAGTCAGGCGAGGGGACATGGCCAGAGTTCGAGTGTAAGGCTCAGCAGGACGTTCGACCTTACCTCGGCAGGGAGACCAAGCTTCCTAAGCCTAGTAGGATTCAGGCGATGGGATTTGCCCGAAGTTCGAGTGTAAGGCTCGGCAGGACGTTCGACCTTACCTCGGCAGGGAGACCAAGCTTCCTAAGCCTAGAAGGTCTCGGGCGAGGGGACTTGGCCTGAGTTCGAGTGTAAGGCACGGCAGGACGTTTGACTATGCTTCGGCCGGGAGACCAAGCTTCCTAAGCCTAGTAGGAGTCTGGCGAGGGTACTTGGGCGGAGTTAGAGTGAAAGGCTTGGCAGGACGTTCGTCCTTTCCTCGGCAGGGAGACCAAGCTTCCTAAGCCTAGTAGGTGTCAGGCGATCGGACTTGGCCGGAGTTTGAGTGGAAGGCTCGGCAGGACATTCGACTATACCTCGGCAGGGAGACCAAGCTTCCTAAGCCTAGTAGGAGTCAGGCGAGTGGACTAGGACAGAGTTCGAGTGTAAGGCTCCGCAGGACATTCGACCTTTCCTCGGCAGGGAGACCAAGCTTCCTAAGCCTAGTAGGTCTCGGGCGAGGGGACATGGAAGGAGTTCGAGTGTAGGGCTTAGCAGGACGTTCGACCTTACCTCAGCAGGGAGACCAAGCTTCCTAAGCCTAGTAGGAGTCAGGCGAGGGGACTTGGCCTGAGTTCGAGTGTAAGGCTCGGCAGGACGTTCGACCTTACCTCGGCAAGGAGTCCAATCTTCCTAAGCCTTATAGGATTCGGGCGATGGGATTTGGCCGAAGTTTGAGTGTCAGGCTCGGCAGGACGTTCTACCTTACCTCGGCAGGGATACCAAGCTTCCTAAGCCTAGTAGGAGTCAGGCGAGGGGACTTGGCCAGAGTTCGAGTGTAAGGCTCGGTAGGACGTTCGACCTTACCTCGGCAGGGATACCAAGCTTCCTAAGCCTAGTAGGAGTCAGGCGAGGGGACTTGGCCAGAGCTCGAGTGTAAGGCTCAGCAGGACGTTCGACCTTACCTCGGCAAGGAGACCAAGCTTCCCAAGCCTCGTGGGAGAGTCAGGCAAGGGGACTGGTTTGGAGTTCGAGAGTAAGGCTCAGCAGGACGTTCGACCTTACCTCGGCAGGGAGACCAAGCTTCCAAAGCCTTGTAGGAGTCAAGCAAGGGGACTTGGCTGGAGTTCAAGTGTAAGGCTCAGCAGGACGTTCGACCTTACCTCGTCAGGGACACCAAGCTTTTAAAGCCTAGTAAGAGTCAGGCGAGGGGACTTGGGTGGAATTCGAGTGTAAGGCTCGGCAAGACTTTCGACCTTACCTCGGCAGCGAGACCAAGCTTCCTAAGCCTAGTAGGTCTCGGGCGAGGGGACATGGAAGGAGTTCGAGTGTAAGGCTCCGCAGGACGTTCGACCTTACCTCGGCAGGGAGTCCAACCTTCCTAAGCCTAGTAGGATTCAGGCGATGGGATTTGGCCGAAGTTCAAGTGTAAGGCTCGGTAGGACGTTCGACCTTACCTCGGCAGGGATACCAAGCTTCCTAAGCCTAGTAGGAGTCTGGGGAGGGTACTTGGCCGGAGTTCGAGTGAAAGGCTCGGCAGGACGTTCGTTCTTACCTCGGCAGGGAGACCAAGCTTCCTAAGCCTAGTAGGTGTCAGGCGATCAGACTTGGCCGGAGTTTTAGTGGAAGGCTCGGCAGGACATTCGACTATACCTCGGCAGGGAGACCAAGCTTCCTAAGCCTAGTAGGAGTCAGGCGAGTGGACTTGGACAGAGTTCGAGTGTAAGGCTCCGCAGGACATTCGACCTTTCCTCGGCAGGGAGACCAAGCTTCCTAAGCCTAGTAGGTCTCGGGCGAGGGGACATGGAAGGAGTTCGAGTGTAGGGCTTAGCAGGACGTTCGACCTTACCTCGGCAGGGAGACCAAGCTTCCTAAGCCTTGTAGGTCTCGGGCGAGGGGACCTGGCCTGAGTTCGAGTGTAAGGCTCGGCAGGACGTTCGACCTTACCTCGGCAGGGAGTCCAATCTTCCTAAGCCTTATAGGATTCGGGCGATGGGATTTGGCCGAAGTTTGAGTGTAAGGCTCGGCAGGACGTTCGACCTTACCTCGGCAGGGATACCAAGCTTCCTAAGCCTAGTAGGAGTCAGGCGAGGGGACTTGGCCGGAGGTCGAGTGTAAGGCTCGGTAGGACGTTCGACCTTACCTCGGCAGGGATACCAAGCTTCCTAAGCCTAGTAGGAGTCAGGCGAGGGGACTTGGCCAGAGCTCCAGTGTAAGGCTCAGCAGGACGTTCGACCTTACCTCGGCAAGGAGACCAAGCTTCCCAAGCCTCGTGGGAGAGTCAGGCAAGGGGACTGGTTTGGAGTTCGAGAGTAAGGCTCAGCAGGACTTTCGACCTTACCTCGTCAGGGACACCAAGCTTTTAAAGCCTAGTAAGAGTCAGGCGAGGGGACTTGGGTGGAATTCGAGTGTAAGGCTCGGCAAGACTTTCGACCTTACCTCGGCAGCGAGACCAAGCTTCCTAAGCCTAGTAGGTCTCGGGCGAGGGGACATGGAAGGAGTTCGAGTGTAGGGCTTAGCAGGACGTTCGACCTTACCTCGGCAGGGAGACCAAGCTTCCTAAGCCTAGTAGGAGTCAGGCGAGGGGACTTGGCCAGAGTTCGAGTGTAAGGCTCGGCAGGACGTTCGACCTTACCTCGGCAGGGAGTCCAATCTTCCTAAGCCTTATAGGATTCGGGCGATGGGATTTGGCCGAAGTTTGAGTGTAAGGCTCGGCAGGACGTTCGACCTTACCTCGGCAGGGATACCAAGCTTCCTAAGCCTAGTAGGAGTCAGGCGAGGGGACTTGTCCAGGGTCCGAGTGTAAGGCTCGGCAGGACATACGAACTTACCTCGGCAGGGAGACCAAGCTTCCTAAGCCTAGTAGGATAGTCAGGCGAGGGGACTTCGTCGGAGGTCGAGTGTAAAGCTCGGCAGGACGTTCGACCTTACCTCGGCAGGGAGACCAAGCTTCCTAAGCCTAATAGGATAGTCAGGCGAGGGGACTTGGCCAGAGTTCGAGTGTAAGTATTGGCAAGATGTTTGACCTCACCTCGGCAGGGATACCAAGCTTCCTAAGCCGTGTAGGAGTCAGGCGAAGGGACTTGGCCGGGTTTCGAGTGTAAGGCTCGGCAGGACGTTCGGCCTTACCTCGGCAGGGAGAACAAGCTTCCTATGCCTAGTAGGAGTCACGTGAAGGGACTTGGCCCGAGTTTGAGTGTAAGGCTCGGCAGACTGTTCAACCTTACCTCGGAAGGGAGACCAAGCTTCCTAAGCCGAGTAGGAGTCAGGCGAGGGGACTTGGCCGGGGTTCGAGTGTAAGGCTCGGCAGGACGTTTGACCTTACCTCGGCAGGGAGACCAAGCTTCCTAAGCCTAGTAGGAGAGTCAGGCGAAGGGACTCGGCCGGAGCTCATGTGTAAGGCTCGGCCAGACGTTCGACCTTACCTCGGCATGGAGACCAAGCTTCTTAAGCCTACTAGGAGTCACGCGAAGGGACTTGGGCCGAGTTCGAGTGTAAGGCTCGGCAGAACGTTCGACCTTACCTCGGCAGGGAGACCAAACTTCCTAAGCCTAGTAGGAGAGTCAGGCGAAGGAACTTGGCCGGGGTTCGAGTGTAAGGCTCGGCAGGACCTTCGGCCTTACCTCGGCAGGGAGACCAAGCTTCCAAAGCCTTGTAGGAGTCAAGCAAGGGGACTTGGCTGGAGTTCAAGTGTAAGGCTCAGCAGGACGTTCGACCTTACCTCGTCAGGGACACCAAGCTTTTAAAGCTTAGTAAGAGTCAGGCGAGGGGACTTGGGTGGAATTCGAGTGTAAGGCTCGGCAAGACTTTCGACCTTACCTCGGCAGCGAGACCAAGCTTCCTAAGCCTAGTAGGTCTCGGGCGAGGGGACATGGAAGGAGTTCGAGTGTAAGGCTCCGCAGGACGTTCGACCTTACCTCGGCAGGGAGTCCAACCTTCCTAAGCCTAGTAGGAGTCTGGCGAGGGTACTTGGCCGGAGTTCGAGTGAAAGGCTTGGCAGGACGTTCGTTCTTACCTCGGCAGGGAGACCAAGCTTCCTAAGCCTAGTAGGTGTCAGGCGATCAGACTTGGCCGGAGTTTTAGTGGAAGGCTCGGCAGGACGTTCGACTATACCTCGGCAGGGAGACCAAGCTTCCTAAGCCTAGTAGGAGTCAGGCGAGTGGACTTGGACAGAGTTCGAGTGTAAGGCTCCGCAGGACATTCGACCTTTCCTCGGCAGGGAGACCAAGCTTCCTAAGCCTAGTAGGTCTCGGGCGAGGGGACATGGAAGGAGTTCGAGTGTAGGGCTTAGCAGGACGTTCGACCTTACCTCGGCAGGGAGACCAAGCTTCCTAAGCCTTGTAGGTCTCGGGCGAGGGGACTTGGCCTGAGTTCGAGTGTAAGGCTCGGCAGGACGTTCGACCTTACCTCGGCAGAGAGTCCAATCTTCCTAAGCCTTATAGGATTCGGGCGATGGGATTTGGCCGAAGTTTGAGTGTAAGGCTCGGCAGGACGTTCGACCTTACCTCGGCAGGGATACCAAGCTTCCTAAGCCTAGTAGGAGTCAGGCGAGGGGACTTGGCCGGAGTTCGAGTGTAAGGCTCGGTAGGACGTTCGACCTTACCTCGGCAGGGATACCAAGCTTCCTAAGCCTAGTAGGAGTCAGGCGAGGGGACTTGGCCAGAGCTCCAGTGTAAGGCTCAGCAGGACGTTCGACCTTACCTCGGCAAGGAGACCAAGCTTCCCAAGCCTCGTGGGAGAGTCAGGCAAGGGGACTGGTTTGGAGTTCGAGAGTAAGGCTCAGCAGGACGTTCGACCTTACCTCGTCAGGGACACCAAGCTTTTAAAGCCTAGTAAGAGTCAGGCGAGGGGACTTGGGTGGAATTCGAGTGTAAGGCTCGGCAAGACTTTCGACCTTACCTCGGCAGCGAGACCAAGCTTCCTAAGCCTAGTAGGTCTCGGGCGAGGGGACATGGAAGGAGTTCGAGTGTAAGGCTCCGCAGGACGTTCGACCTTACCTTGGCAGGGAGTCCAACCTTCCTAAGCCTAGTAGGATTCAGGTGATGGGATTTGGCCGAAGTTCAAGTGTAAGGCTCGATAGGACGTTCGACCTTACCTCGGCAGGGATACCAAGCTTCCTAAGCCTAGTAGGAGTCTGGCGAGGGTACTTGGCCGGAGTTCGAGTGAAAGGCTTGGCAGGACGTTCGTGCTTTCCTCGGCAGGGAGACCAAGCTTCCTAAGCCTAGTAGGAGTCAGGCGAGTGGACTCGGACAGAGTTCGAGTGTAAGGCTCCGCAGGACGTTCGACCTTACCTCGGCAGGGAGACCAAGCTTCCTAAGCCTAGTAGGAGTCAGGCGAGGGGACTTGGCCAGAGTTCGAGTATAAGGCTCAGCAGGACGTTCGACCTTACCTCGGCAGGGAGACCAAGCTTCCTAAGCCTAGTAGGTCTCGGGCGAGGGGACATGGAAGGAGTTTGAGTGTAAGGCTCCGCAGGACGTTCGACCTTACCTCGGCAGGGAGACCAAGCTTCCTAAGCCTTGTAGGTCTCGGGCGAGGGGACTTGGCCGAAGTTCGAGTGTAAGGCCCGGCAGGACGTTCGACCTTACCTCGGCAGGGAGTCCAATCTTCCTAAGCCTTATAGGATTCAGGCGAGGGGACTTGGCCGAAGTTCGAGTGTAAGGCTCGGCAGGACGTTCGACCTTACCTCAGCAGGGAGACCAAGCTTCCTAAGCCTTGTAGGTCTCGGGCGAGGGGACTTGGCCTGAGTTCGAGTGTAAGGCTCGGCAGGACGTTCGACCTTACCTCGGCAGGGAGACCAAGCTTCCTAAGCCTTGTAGGTCTCGGGCGAGGGGACTTGGCCTGAGTTCGAGTGTAAGGCTCGGCAGGACGTTCGACCTTACCTCGGCAGGGAGTCCAATCTTCCTAAGCCTTATAGGATTCAGGCGATGGGATTTGGCCGAAGTTTGAGTGTAAGGCTCGGTAGGACGTTCGACCTTACCTCGGCAGGGAGACCAAGCTTCCTAAGCCTAGTAGGAGTCAGGCGAGGGGACTTGGCCAGAGTTCGAGTGTAAGGCTCGGTAGGACGTTCGACCTTACCTCGGCAGGGAGACCAAGCTTCCTAAGCCTAGTAGGTCTCGGGCGAGGGGACATGGAAGGAGTTTGAGTGTAAGGCTCCGCAGGACGTTCGACCTTACCTCGGCAGGGAGACCAAGCTTCCTAAGCCTTGTAGGTCTCGGGCGAGGGGACTTGGCCGAAGTTCGAGTGTAAGGCTCGGCAGGACGTTCGACCTTACCTCGGCAGGGAGTCCAATCTTCCTAAGCCTTATAGGATTCAGGCGAGGGGACTTGGCCGAAGTTCGAGTGTAAGGCTCGGCAGGACGTTCGACCTTACCTCGGCAGGGAGACCAAGCTTCCTAAGCCTTGTAGGTCTCGGGCGAGGGGACTTGGCCTGAGTTCGAGTGTAAGGCTCGGCAGGACGTTCGACCTTACCTCGGCAGGGAGACCAAGCTTCCTAAGCCTTGTAGGTCTCGGGCGAGGGGACTTGGCCTGAGTTCGAGTGTAAGGCTCGGCAGGACGTTCGACCTTACCTCGGCAGGGAGTCCAATCTTCCTAAGTCTTATAGGATTCAGGCGATGGGATTTGGCCGAAGTTTGAGTGTAAGGCTCGGTAGGACGTTCGACCTTACCTCGGCAGGGAGACCAAGCTTCCTAAGCCTAGTAGGAGTCAGGCGAGGGGACTTGGCCAGAGTTCGAGTGTAAGGCTCGGTAGGACGTTCGACCTTACCTCGGCCGGGAGACCAAGCTTCCTAAGCCTAGTAGGATTCAGGCGATGGGATTTGCCCGAAGTTCGAGTGTAAGTCTCGGCAGGACATTCGACCTTTCCTCGGCAAGGATGCCAAGCTCCCTAAGCCTAGTAGGTCTCGGGCGAGGGGACATGGAAGGAGTTCGAGTGAAGGGCTTAGAAGGACGTTCGACCTTACCTCGGCAGGGATACCAAGCTTCCTAAGCCTAGTAGGAGTCAGGCGAGGGGACTTGGCCAGAGTTCGAGTGTAAGGCTCGGTAGGACGTTCGACCTTACCTCGGCAGGGAGACCAAGCTTCCTAAGCCTAGTAGGTCTCGGGCGAGGGGACATGGAGGGAGTTCGAGTGTTGGGCTTAGCAGGACGTTCGACCTTACCTCGGCAGGGAGACCAAGCTTCCTAAGCCTAGTAGGAGTCAGGCGAGGGGACTTGGCCGAAGTTCGAGTGTAAGGCTCGGCAGGACGTTCGACCTTACCTCGGCAGGGAGTCCAATCTTCCTAAGCCTTATAGGATTCAGGCGAGGGGACTTGGCCGAAGTTCGAGTGTAAGGCTCAGCAGGACGTTCGACCTTACCTCGGCAGGGAGACCAAGCTTCCTAAGCCTTGTAGGTCTCGGGCGAGGGGACTTGGCCTGAGTTAGAGTGTAAGGCTCGGCAGGACGTTCGACCTTACCTCGGCAGGGAGTCCAATCTTCCTAGGCCTTATAGGATTCAGGCGATGGGATTTGGCCGAAGTTTGAGTGTAAGGCTCGGCAGGACGTTCGACCTTACCTCGGCAGGGAGACCAAGCTTCCTAAGCCTAGTAGGAGTCAGGCGAGGGGACTTGGCCAGAGTTCGAGAGTAAGGCTCGGTAGGACGTTCGACCTTACCTCGGCAGGGAGACCAAGCTTCCTAAGCCTAGTAGGAGTCAGGCGAGGGGACATGGCCAGAGTTCGAGTGTAAGGCTCAGCAGGACATTCGACCTTACTTCGGCAGGGAGACCAAGCTTCCTAAGCCTAGTAGGATTCAGGCGATGGGATTTGCCCGAAGTTCGAGTGTAAGTCTCGGCAGGACATTCGACCTTTCCTCGGCAGGGATGCCAAGCTCCCTAATCCTATTAGGTCTCGGGCGAGGGGACATGGAAGGAGTTCGAGTGAAGGGCTTAGCAGGACGTTCGACCTTACCTCGGCAGGGATACCAAGCTTCCTAAGCCTAGTAGGAGTCAGGCGAGGGGACTTGGCCAGAGTTCGAGTGTAAGGCTCGGTAGGACGTTCGACCTTACCTCGGCAGGGATACCAAGCTTCCTAAGCCTAGTAGGAGTCAGGCGAGGGGACTTGGCCAGAGTTCGAGTGTAAGGCTCAGCAGGACGTTCGACCTTACCTCGGCAGGAAGACCAAGGTTCCTAAGCCTAGTAGGAGTCAGGCGAGGGGACATGGCCAGAGTTCGAGTGTAAGGCTCAGCAGGACGTTCGACCTTACCTCGGCAGGGAGACCAAGCTTCCTAAGCCTAGTAGGATTCAGGCGATGGGATTTGCCCGAAGTTCGAGTGTAAGGCTCGGCAGGACGTTCGACCTTACCTCGGCAGGGAGACCAAGCTTCCTAAGCCTAGTAGGTCTCGGGCGAGGGGACTTGGCCTGAGTTCGAGTGTAAGGCACGGCAGGACGTTTGACTATGCTTCGGCCGGGAGACCAAGCTTCCTAAGCCTAGTAGGAGTCTGGCGAGGGTACTTGGCCGGAGTTCGAGTGAAAGGCTTGGCAGGACGTTCGTCCTTTCCTCGGCAGGGAGACCAAGCTTCCTAAGCCTAGTAGGTGTCAGGCGATCGGACTTGGCCGGAGTTTGAGTGGAAGGCTCGGCAGGACGTTCGACTATACCTCGGCAGGGAGACCAAGCTTCCTAAGCCTAGTAGGAGTCAGGCGAGTGGACTAGGACAGAGTTCGAGTGTAAGGCTCCGCACGACATTCGACCTTTCCTCGGCAGGGAGACCAAGCTTCCTAAGCCTAGTAGGTCTCGGGCGAGGGGACATGGAAGGAGTTTGAGTGTAGGGCTTAGCAGGACGTTCGACCTTACCTCAGCAGGGAGACCAAGCTTCCTAAGCCTAGTAGGAGTCAGGCGAGGGGACTTGGCCTGAGTTCGAGTGTAAGGCTCGGCAGGACGTTCGACCTTACCTCGGCAAGGAGTCCAATCTTCCTAAGCCTTATAGGATTCGGGCGATGGGATTTGGCCGAAGTTTGAGTGTAAGGCTCGGCAGGACGTTCGACCTTACCTCGGCAGGGATACCAAGATTCCTAAGCCTAGTAGGAGTCAGGCGAGGGGACTTGGCCAGAGTTCGAGTGTAAGGCTCGGTAGGACGTTCGACCTTACCTCGGCAGGGATACCAAGCTTCCTAAGCCTAGTAGGAGTCAGGCGAGGGGACTTGGCCAGAGCTCGAGTGTAAGGCTCAGCAGGACGTTCGACCTTACCTCGGCAAGGAGACCAAGCTTCCCAAGCCTCGTGGGAGATTCAGGCAAGGGGACTGGTTTGGAGTTCGAGAGTAAGGCTCAGCAGGACGTTCGACCTTACCTCGGCAGGGAGACCAAGCTTCCAAAGCCTTGTAGGAGTCAAGCAAGGGGACTTGGCTGGAGTTCGAGTGTAAGGCTCAGCAGGACGTTCGACCTTACCTCGTCAGGGACACCAAGCTTTTAAAGCCTAGTAAGATTCAGGCGAGGGGACTTGGGTGGAATTCGAGTGTAAGGCTCGGCAAGACTTTCGACCTTACCTCGGCAGCGAGACCAAGCTTCCTAAGCCTAGTAGGTCTCGGGCGAGGGGACATGGAAGGAGTTCGAGTGTAAGGCTCCGCAGGACGTTCGACCTTACCTCGGCAGGGAGTCCAACCTTCCTAAGCCTAGTAGGATTCAGGCGATGGGATTTGGCCGAAGTTCAAGTGTAAGGCTCGGTAGGACGTTCGACCTTACCTCGGCAGGGATACCAAGCTTCGTAAGCCTAGTAGGAGTCTGGCGAGGGTACTTGGCCGGAGTTCGAGTGAAAGGCTTGGCAGGACGTTCGTTCTTTCCTCGGCAGGGAGACCAAGCTTCCTAAGCCTAGTAGGTGTCAGGCGATCAGACTTGGCCGGAGTTTTAGTGGAAGGCTCGGCAGGACGTTCGACTATACCTCGGCAGGGAGACCAAGCTTCCTAAGCCTAGTAGGAGTCAGGCGAGTGGACTTGGACAGAGTTCGAGTGTAAGGCTCCGCAGGACATTCGACCTTTCCTCGGCAGGGAGACCAAGCTTCCTAAGCCTAGTAGGTCTCGGGCGAGGGGACATGGAAGGAGTTCGAGTGTAGGGCTTAGCAGGACGTTCGACCTTACCTCGGCAGGGAGACCAAGCTTCCTAAGCCTTGTAGGTCTCGGGCGAGGGGACTTGGCCTGAGTTCGAGTGTAAGGCTCGGCAGGACGTTCGACCTTACCTCGGCAGAGAGTCCAATCTTCCTAAGCCTTATAGGATTCGGGCGATGGGATTTGGCCGAAGTTTGAGTGTAAGGCTCGGCAGGACGTTCGACCTTACCTCGGCAGGGATACCAAGCTTCCTAAGCCTAGTAGGAGTCAGGCGAGGGGACTTGGCCGGAGTTCGAGTGTAAGGCTCGGTAGGACGTTCGACCTTACCTCGGCAGGGATACCAAGCTTCCTAAGCCTAGTAGGAGTCAGGCGAGGGGACTTGGCCAGAGCTCCAGTGTAAGGCTCAGCAGGACGTTCGACCTTACCTCGGCAAGGAGACCAAGCTTCCCAAGCCTCGTGGGAGAGTCAGGCAAGGGGACTGGTTTGGAGTTCGAGAGTAAGGCTCAGCAGGACGTTCGACCTTACCTCGTCAGGGACACCAAGCTCTTAAAGCCTAGTAAGAGTCAGGCGAGGGGACTTGGGTGGAATTCGAGTGTAAGGCTCGGCAAGACTTTCGACCTTACCTCGGCAGCGAGACCAAGCTTCCTAAGCCTAGTAGGTCTCGGGAGAGGGGACATGGAAGGAGTTCGAGTGTAAGGCTCCGCAGGACGTTCGACCTTACCTCGGCAGGGAGTCCAACCTTCCTACGCCTAGTAGGATTCAGGCGATGGGATTTGGCCGAAGTTCAAGTGTAAGGCTCGGTAGGACGTTCGACCTTACCTCGGCAGGGATACCAAGCTTCCTAAGCCTAGTAGAAGTCAGGCGAGGGGACTTGGCCTGAGTTCGAGTGTAAGGCACGGCAGGACGTTTGACTATGCTTCGGCCGGGAGACCAAGCTTCCTAAGCCTAGTAGGAGTCTGGCGAGGGTACTTGGCCGGAGTTCGAGTGAAAGGCTTGGCAGGACGTTCGTTCTTTCCTCGGCAGGGAGACCAAGCTTCCTAAGCCTAGTAGGTGTCAGGCGATCAGACTTGGCCGGAGTTTTAGTGGAAGGCTCGGCAGGACGTTCGACTATACCTCGGCAGGGAGACCAAGCTTCCTAAGCCTAGCAGGAGTCAGGCGAGTGGACTTGGACAGAGTTCGAGTGTAAGGCTCCGCAGGACATTTGACCTTTCCTCGGCAGGGAGACCAAGCTTCCTAAGCCTAGTAGGTCTCGGGCGATAGGACATGGAAGGAGTTCGAGTGTAGGGCTTAGCAGGACGTTCGACATTACCTCGGCAGGGAGACCAAGCTTCCTAAGCCTAGTAGGAGTCAGGCGAGGGGACTTTGCCAGAGTTCGAGTGTAAGGCTCGGTAGGACGTTCGACCTTACCTCAGCAGGGAGACCAAGCTTCCTAAGCCTAGTAGGAGTCAGGCGAGGGGACTTGTCCAGAGTTCGAGTGTAAGGCTCAGCAGGACATTCGACCTTACCTCGGCAGGGAGACCAAGCTTCCTAAGCCTAGTAGGTCTCGGGCGAGGGGACTTGGCCTGAGTTCGAGTGTAAGGCACGGCAGGACGTTTGACTATGCTTCGGCCGGGAGACCAAGCTTCCTAAGCCTAGTAGGAGTCTGGCGAGGGTACTTGGCCGGAGTTCGAGTGAAAGGCTTGGCAGGACGTTCGTCCTTTCCTCGGCAGGGAGACCAAGCTTCCTAAGCCTAGTAGGTGTCAGGCGATCGGACTTGGCCGGAGTTTGAGTGGAAGGCTCGGCAGGACGTTCGACTATACCTCGGCAGGGAGACCAAGCTTCCTAAGCCTAGTAGGAGTCAGGCGAGTGGACTAGGACAGAGTTCGATTGTAAGGCTCCGCAGGACATTCGACCTTTCCTCGGCAGGGAGACCAAGCTTCCTAAGCCTAGTAGGTCTCGGGCGAGGGGACATGGAAGGAGTTCGAGTGTAGGGCTTAGCAGGACGTTTGACCTTACCTCGGCAGGGATACCAAGCTTCCTAAGCCTAGTAGGAGTCAGGCGAGGGGACTTGGTCGGAGTTCGAGTGTAAGGCTCGGTAGGACGTTCGACCTTACCTCGGCAGGGATACCAAGCTTCCTAAGCCTAGTAGGAGTCAGGCGAGGGGACTTGGCCAGAGCTCCAGTGTAAGGCTCAGCAGGACGTTCGACCTTACCTCGGCAAGGAGACCAAGCTTCCCAAGCCTCGTGGGAGAGTCAGGCAAGGGGACTGGTTTGGAGTTCGAGAGTAAGGCTCAGCAGGACGTTCGACCTTACCTCGGCAGGGAGACCAAGCTTCCAAAGCCTTGTAGGAGTCAAACAAGGGGACTTGGCTGGAGTTCGAGTGTAAGGCTCAGCAGGACGTTCGACCTTACCTCGTCAGGGACACCAAGCTTTTAGAGCCTAGTAAGAGTCAGGCGAGGGGACTTGGGTGGAATTCGAGTGTAAGGCTCGGCAAGACTTTCGACCTTACCTCGGCAGCGAGACCAAGCTTCCTAAGCCTAGTAGGTCTCGGGCGAGGGGACATGGAAGGAGTTCGAGTGTAAGGCTCCGCAGGACGTTCGACCTTACCTCGGCAGGGAGTCCAACCTTCCTACGCCTAGTAGGATTCAGGCGATGGGATTTGGCCGAAGTTCAAGTGTAAGGCTCGGTAGGACGTTCGACCTTACCTCGGCAGGGATACCAAGCTTCCTAAGTCTAGTAGGAGTCAGGCGAGGGGATTTGGCCGAAGTTCGAGTGTAAGGCACGGCAGGACGTTTGACTATGCTTCGGCCGGGAGACCAAGCTTCCTAAGCCTAGTAGGAGTCTGGCGAGGGTACTTGGCCGGAGTTCGAGTGAAAGGCTTGGCAGGACGTTCGTTCTTTCCTCGGCAGGGAGACCAAGCTTCCTAAGCCTTGTAGGTGTCAGGCGATCAGACTTGGCCGGAGTTTTAGTGGAAGGCTCGGCAGGACGTTCGACCTTTCCTCGGCAGGGAGACCAAGCTTCCTAAGCCTTGTAGGAGTCAAACAAGGGGACTTGGCTGGAATTCGAGTGTAAGGCTCCGCAGGACATTTGACCTTTCCTCGGCAGGGAGACCAAGCTTCCTAAGCCTAGTAGGTCTCGGGCGATAGGACATGGAAGGAGTTCGAGTGTAGGGCTTAGCAGGACGTTCGACATTACCTCGGCAGGGAGACCAAGCTTCCTAAGCCTAGTAGGAGTCAGGCGAGGGGACTTTGCCAGAGTTCGAGTGTATGGCTCGGTAGGACGTTCGACCTTACCTCGGCAGGGAGACCAAGCTTCCTAAGTCTAGTAGGAGTCAGGCGAGGGGACTTGTCCAGAGTTCGAGTGTAAGGCTCAGCAGGACGTTCGACCTTACCTCGGCAGGGAGACCAAGCTTCCTAAGCCTAGTAGGTCTCGGGCGAGGGGACTTGGCCTGAGTTCGAGTGTAAGGCACGGCAGGACGTTTGACTATGCTTCGGCTGGGAGACCAAGCTTCCTAAGCCTAGTAGGAGTCTGGCGAGGGTACTTGGCTGGAGTTCGAGTGAAAGGCTTGGCAGGACGTTCGTCCTTTCCTCGGCAGGGAGACCAAGCTTCCTAAGCCTAGTAGGTGTCAGGCGATCGGACTTGGCCGGAGTTTGAGTGTAAGGCACGGCAGGACGTTTGACTATGCTTCGGCAGGGAGACCAAGCTTCCTAAGCCTAGTAGGAGTCTGGCGAGGGTACTTGGCCGGAGTTCGAGTGAAAGGCTCCGCAGGACGTTCGTCCTTTCCTCGGCAGGGAGACCAAGCTTCCTAAGACTAGTAGGAGTCAGGCGAGGGGTCTTGGCTAGAGTTCGAGTGTAAGGCTCAGCAGGACGTTCGACCTTACCGCGGCAGGGAGACCAAGCTTCCTAAGCCTAGTAGGAGTCAGGCGAGTGGACTTGGACAGAGTTCGAGTGTAAGGCTCGGCAGGACGTTCCACCTTACCTCGGCAGGGAGACCAAGCTTCCTAAGCCTAGTAGGTCTCGGGCAAGGGGACATGGAAGGAGTTCGAGTGTTGGGCTTAGCAGGACGTTCGACCTTACCTCGGCAGGAAGACCAAGCTTCCTAAGCCTAGTAGGAGTCAGGCGAGGGGACTTGGCCAGAGTTCGAGTGTAAGGCTCGGTAGGACGTTCGACCTTACCTCGGCAGGGAGACCAAGCTTCCTAAGCCTAGTAGGATTCAGGCGAGGGGACTTGGCCGAAGTTCGAGTGTAAGGCTCGGCAGGACGTTCGACCTTACCTCGGCAGGGAGACCAAGCTTCCTAAGCCTTGTAGGTCTCGGGCGAGGGGACTTGGCCGAAGTTCGAGTGTAAGTCTCGGCAGGACATTCGACCTTTCCTCGGCAGGGATGCCAAGCTTACTAAGCTTAGTAGGTCTCGGGCGAGGGGACATGGAAGGAGTTCGAGTGAAGGGCTTAGCAGGACGTTCGACCTTACCTCGGTAAGGAGACCAAGCTTCCCAAGCCTCGTGGGAGAGTCAGGCAAGGGGACTGGTTTGGAGTTCGAGAGTAAGGCTCAGCAGGACGTTCGACCTTACCTCGGCAGGGAGACCAAGCTTGCAAAGCCTTGTAGGAGTCAAGCAAGGGGACTTGGCTGGAGTTCGAGTGTAAGGCTCAGCAGGACGTTCGACCTTACCTCGTCAGGGACACCAAGCTTTTAAAGCCTAGTAAGAGTCAGGCGAGGGGACTTTGCCAGAGTTCGAGTGTAAGGCTCGGTAGGATGTTCGACCTTACCTCAGCAGGGAGACCAAGCTTCCTAAGCCTAGTAGGAGTCAGGCGAGGGGACTTGGCCAGAGTTCGAGTGTAAGGCTCAGCAGGACGTTCGACCTTACCTCGGCAGGGAGACCAAGCTTCCTAAGCCTAGTAGGAGTCAGGCGAGGGGACTTGGCCAGAGTTCGAGAATAAGGCTCAGCAGGACGTTCGACCTTACCTCGGCAGGGAGACCAAGCTTCCAAAGCCTAGTAGGTCTCGGGCGAGGGGACATGGAAGGAGTTTGAGTGTAAGGCTCCGCAGGACGTTCGACCTTACCTCGGCAGGGAGACCAAGCTTCCTAAGCCTAGTAGGAGTCTGGCGAGGGTACTTGGCCGGAGTTCGAGTGAAAGGCTTGGCAGGACGTTCGTTCTTTCCTCGGCAGGGAGACCAAGCTTCCTAAGCCTAGTAGGTGTCAGGCGATCAGACTTGGCCGGAGTTTTAGTGGAAGGCTCGGCAGGACGTTCGACTATACCTCGGCAGGGAGACCAATCTTCCTAAGCCTTGTAGGTCTCGGGCGAGGGGACTTGGCCAGAGCTCGAGTGTAAGGCTCAGCAGGACGTTCGACCTTACCTCGGCAAGGAGACCAAGCTTCCCAAGCCTCGTGGGAGAGTCAGGCAAGGGGACTGGTTTGGAGTTCGGGAGTAAGGCTCAGCAGGACGTTCGACCTTACCTCGGCAGGGAGACCAAGCTTCCAAAGCCTTGTAGGAGTCAAGCAAGGGGACTTGGCTGGAGTTCGAGTGTAAGGCTCAGCAGGACGTTCGACCTTACCTCGTCAGGGACACCAAGCTTTTAAAGCCTAGTAAGAGTCAGGCGAGGGGACTTGGGTGGAATTCGAGTGTAAGGCTCGGCAAGACTTTCGACCTTACCTCGGCAGCGAGACCAAGCTTCCTAAGCCTAGTAGGTCTAGGGCGAGGGGACATGAAAGGAGTTCGAGTGTAAGGCTCCGCAGGACGTTCGACCTTACCTCGGCAGGGAGTCCAACCTTCCTAAGCCTAGTAGGATTCAGGCGATGGGATTTGGCCGAAGTTCAAGTGTAAGGCTCGGTAGGACGTTCGACCTTACCTCGGCAGGGATACCAAGCTTCCTAAGCCTAGTAGGAGTCTGGCGAGGGTACTTGGCCGGAGTTCGAGTGAAAGGCTTGGCAGGACGTTCGTTCTTTCCTCGGCAGGGAGACCAAGCTTCCTAAGCCTAGTAGGTGTCAGGCGATCAGACTTGGCCGGAGTTTTAGTGGAAGGCTCGGCAGGACGTTCGACTATACCTCGGCAGGGAGACCAAGCTTCCTAAGCCTAGTAGGAGTCAGGCGAGTGGACTGGGACAGAGTTCGAGTGTAAGGCTCCGCAGGACATTCGACCTTTCCTCGGCAGGGAGACCAAGCTTCCTAAGCCTAGTAGGTCTCGGGCGAGGGGACATTGAAGGAGTTCGAGTGTAGGGCTTAGCAGGACGTTCGACATTACCTCGGCAGGGAGACCAAGCTTCCTAAGCCTAGTAGGAGTCAGGCGAGGGGACTTGTCCAGAGTTCGAGTGTAAGGCTCAGCAGGACGTTCGACCTTACCTCGGCAGGGAGACCAAGCTTCCTAAGCCTAGTAGGTCTCGGGCGAGGGGACTTGGCCTGAGTTCGAGTGTAAGGCACGGCAGGACGTTTGACTATGCTTCGGCTGGGAGACCAAGCTTCCTAAGCCTAGTAGGAGTCTGGCGAGGGTACTTGGCTGGAGTTCGAGTGAAAGGCTTGGCAGGACGTTCGTCCTTTCCTCGGCAGGGAGACCAAGCTTCCTAAGCCTAGTAGGTGTCAGGCGATCGGACTTGGCCGGAGTTTGAGTGTAAGGCACGGCAGGACGTTTGACTATGCTTCGGCAGGGAGACCAAGCTTCCTAAGCCTAGTAGGAGTCTGGCGAGGGTACTTGGCCGGAGTTCGAGTGAAAGGCTCCGCAGGACGTTCGTCCTTTCCTCGGCAGGGAGACCAAGCTTCCTAAGACTAGTAGGAGTCAGGCGAGGGGTCTTGGCTAGAGTTCGAGTGTAAGGCTCAGCAGGACGTTCGACCTTACCGCGGCAGGGAGACCAAGCTTCCTAAGCCTAGTAGGAGTCAGGCGAGTGGACTTGGACAGAGTTCGAGTGTAAGGCTCGGCAGGACGTTCCACCTTACCTCGGCAGGGAGACCAAGCTTCCTAAGCCTAGTAGGTCTCGGGCAAGGGGACATGGAAGGAGTTCGAGTGTTGGGCTTAGCAGGACGTTCGACCTTACCTCGGCAGGAAGACCAAGCTTCCTAAGCCTAGTAGGAGTCAGGCGAGGGGACTTGGCCAGAGTTCGAGTGTAAGGCTCGGTAGGACGTTCGACCTTACCTCGGCAGGGAGACCAAGCTTCCTAAGCCTAGTAGGATTCAGGCGAGGGGACTTGGCCGAAGTTCGAGTGTAAGGCTCGGCAGGACGTTCGACCTTACCTCGGCAGGGAGACCAAGCTTCCTAAGCCTTGTAGGTCTCGGGCGAGGGGACTTGGCCGAAGTTCGAGTGTAAGTCTCGGCAGGACATTCGACCTTTCCTCGGCAGGGATGCCAAGCTTACTAAGCTTAGTAGGTCTCGGGCGAGGGGACATGGAAGGAGTTCGAGTGAAGGGCTTAGCAGGACGTTCGACCTTACCTCGGTAAGGAGACCAAGCTTCCCAAGCCTCGTGGGAGAGTCAGGCAAGGGGACTGGTTTGGAGTTCGAGAGTAAGGCTCAGCAGGACGTTCGACCTTACCTCGGCAGGGAGACCAAGCTTGCAAAGCCTTGTAGGAGTCAAGCAAGGGGACTTGGCTGGAGTTCGAGTGTAAGGCTCAGCAGGACGTTCGACCTTACCTCGTCAGGGACACCAAGCTTTTAAAGCCTAGTAAGAGTCAGGCGAGGGGACTTTGCCAGAGTTCGAGTGTAAGGCTCGGTAGGATGTTCGACCTTACCTCAGCAGGGAGACCAAGCTTCCTAAGCCTAGTAGGAGTCAGGCGAGGGGACTTGGCCAGAGTTCGAGTGTAAGGCTCAGCAGGACGTTCGACCTTACCTCGGCAGGGAGACCAAGCTTCCTAAGCCTAGTAGGAGTCAGGCGAGGGGACTTGGCCAGAGTTCGAGAATAAGGCTCAGCAGGACGTTCGACCTTACCTCGGCAGGGAGACCAAGCTTCCAAAGCCTAGTAGGTCTCGGGCGAGGGGACATGGAAGGAGTTTGAGTGTAAGGCTCCGCAGGACGTTCGACCTTACCTCGGCAGGGAGACCAAGCTTCCTAAGCCTAGTAGGAGTCTGGCGAGGGTACTTGGCCGGAGTTCGAGTGAAAGGCTTGGCAGGACGTTCGTTCTTTCCTCGGCAGGGAGACCAAGCTTCCTAAGCCTAGTAGGTGTCAGGCGATCAGACTTGGCCGGAGTTTTAGTGGAAGGCTCGGCAGGACGTTCGACTATACCTCGGCAGGGAGACCAATCTTCCTAAGCCTTGTAGGTCTCGGGCGAGGGGACTTGGCCAGAGCTCGAGTGTAAGGCTCAGCAGGACGTTCGACCTTACCTCGGCAAGGAGACCAAGCTTCCCAAGCCTCGTGGGAGAGTCAGGCAAGGGGACTGGTTTGGAGTTCGGGAGTAAGGCTCAGCAGGACGTTCGACCTTACCTCGGCAGGGAGACCAAGCTTCCAAAGCCTTGTAGGAGTCAAGCAAGGGGACTTGGCTGGAGTTCGAGTGTAAGGCTCAGCAGGACGTTCGACCTTACCTCGTCAGGGACACCAAGCTTTTAAAGCCTAGTAAGAGTCAGGCGAGGGGACTTGGGTGGAATTCGAGTGTAAGGCTCGGCAAGACTTTCGACCTTACCTCGGCAGCGAGACCAAGCTTCCTAAGCCTAGTAGGTCTAGGGCGAGGGGACATGAAAGGAGTTCGAGTGTAAGGCTCCGCAGGACGTTCGACCTTACCTCGGCAGGGAGTCCAACCTTCCTAAGCCTAGTAGGATTCAGGCGATGGGATTTGGCCGAAGTTCAAGTGTAAGGCTCGGTAGGACGTTCGACCTTACCTCGGCAGGGATACCAAGCTTCCTAAGCCTAGTAGGAGTCTGGCGAGGGTACTTGGCCGGAGTTCGAGTGAAAGGCTTGGCAGGACGTTCGTTCTTTCCTCGGCAGGGAGACCAAGCTTCCTAAGCCTAGTAGGTGTCAGGCGATCAGACTTGGCCGGAGTTTTAGTGGAAGGCTCGGCAGGACGTTCGACTATACCTCGGCAGGGAGACCAAGCTTCCTAAGCCTAGTAGGAGTCAGGCGAGTGGACTGGGACAGAGTTCGAGTGTAAGGCTCCGCAGGACATTCGACCTTTCCTCGGCAGGGAGACCAAGCTTCCTAAGCCTAGTAGGTCTCGGGCGAGGGGACATTGAAGGAGTTCGAGTGTAGGGCTTAGCAGGACGTTCGACATTACCTCGGCAGGGAGACCAAGCTTCCTAAGCCTAGTAGGAGTCAGGCGAGGGGACTTTGCCAGAGTTCGAGTGTAAGGCTCGGTAGGACGTTCGACCTTACCTCGGCAGGGAGACCAAGCTTCCTAAGCCTAGTAGGAGTCAGGCGAGGGGACTTGGCCAGAGTTCGAGTGTAAGGCTCAGCAGGACGTTCGACCTTACCTCGGCAGGGAGACCAAGCTTCCTAAGCCTAGTAGGTCTCGGGCGAGGGGACATGGAAGGAGTTTGAGTGTAAGGCTCCGCAGGACGTTCGACCTTACCTCGGCAGGGAGACCAAGCTTCCTAAGCCTTGTAGGTCTCGGGCGAGGGGACTTGGCCTGAGTTCGAATGTAAGGCTCGGCAGGACATTCGTCCTTAACTCGGCAGGGAGACCAAGCTTCCTAAGCCTAGTAGGTGTCAGGCGATCGGACTTGGCCGGAGTTTGAGTGTAAGGCACGGCAGGACGTTTGACTATGCTTCGGCAAGGAGACCAAGCTTCCTAAGCCTAGTAGGAGTCTGGCGAGGGTACTTGGCCGGAGTTCGAGTGAAAGGCTCCGCAGGACGTTCGTCCTTTCCTCGGCAGGGAGACCAAGCTTCCTAAGCCTAGTAGGAGTCAGGCGAGGGGTCTTGGCTAGAGTTCGAGTGTAAGGCTCAGCAGGACGTTCGACCTTACCGCGGCAGGGAGACCAAGCTTCCTAAGCCTAGTAGGAGTCAGGCGAGTGGACTTGGACAGAGTTCGAGTGTAAGGCTCGGCAGGACGTTCCACCTTACCTCGGCAGGGAGACCAAGCTTCCTAAGCCTAGTAGGTCTCGGGCAAGGGGACATGGAAGGAGTTCGAGTGTTGGGCTTAGCAGGACGTTCGACCTTACCTCGGCAGGGAGACCAAGCTTCCTAAGCCTAGTAGGAGTCAGGCGAGGGGACTTGGCCAGAGTTCGAGTGTAAGGCTCGGTAGGACGTTCGACCTTACCTCGGCAGGGAGACCAAGCTTCCTAAGCCTAGTAGGATTCAGGCGAGGGGACTTGGCCGAAGTTCGAGTGTAAGGCTCGGCAGGACGTTCGACCTTACCTCGGCAGGGAGACCAAGCTTCCTAAGCCTTGTAGGTCTCGGGCGAGGGGACTTGGCCTGAGTTCGAGTGTAAGGCTCGGCAGGACGTTCGACCTTACCTCAACAAGGAGTCCAATCTTCCTAAGCCTAGTAGGATTCAGGCGATGGGATTTGCCCGAAGTTCGAGTGTAAGTCTCGGCAGGACATTCGACCTTTCCTCGGCAGGGATGCCAAGCTTACTAAGCTTAGTAGGTCTCGGGCGAGGGGACATGGAAGGAGTTCGAGTGAAGGGCTTAGCAGGACGTTCGACCTTACCTCGGTAAGGAGACCAAGCTTCCCAAGCCTCGTGGGAGAGTCAGGCAAGGGGACTGGTTTGGAGTTCGAGAGTAAGGCTCAGCAGGACGTTCGACCTTACCTCGGCAGGGAGACCAAGCTTCCAAAGCCTTGTAGGAGTCAAGCAAGGGGACTTGGCTGGAGTTCGAGTGTAAGGCTCAGCAGGACGTTCGACCTTACCTCGTCAGGGACACCAAGCTTTTAAAGCCTAGTAAGAGTCAGGCGAGGGGACTTTGCCAGAGTTCGAGTGTAAGGCTCGGTAGGATGTTCGACCTTACCTCAGCAGGGAGACCAAGCTTCCTAAGCCTAGTAGGAGTCAGGCGAGGGGATTTGGCCAGAGTTCGAGTGTAAGGCTCAGCAGGACGTTCGACCTTACCTCGGCAGGGAGACCAAGCTTCCTAAGCCTAGTAGGAGTCAGGCGAGGGGACTTGGCCAGAGTTCGAGTATAAGGCTCAGCAGGACGTTCGACCTTACCTCGGCAGGGAGACCAAGCTTCCAAAGCCTAGTAGGTCTCGGGCGAGGGGACATGGAAGGAGTTTGAGTGTAAGGCTCCGCAGGACGTTCGACCTTACCTCGGCAGGGAGACCAAGCTTCCTAAGCCTAGTAGGAGTCTGGCGAGGGTACTTGGCCGGAGTTCGAGTGAAAGGCTTGGCAGGACGTTCGTTCTTTCCTCGGCAGGGAGACCAAGCTTCCTAAGCCTAGTAGGTGTCAGGCGATCAGACTTGGCCGGAGTTTTAGTGGAAGGCTCGGCAGGACGTTCGACTATACCTCGGCAGGGAGACCAATCTTCCTAAGCCTTGTAGGTCTCGGGCGAGGGGACTTGGCCAGAGCTCGAGTGTAAGGCTCAGCAGGACGTTCGACCTTACCTCGGCAAGGAGACCAAGCTTCCCAAGCCTCGTGGGAGAGTCAGGCAAGGGGACTGGTTTGGAGTTCGGGAGTAAGGCTCAGCAGGACGTTCGACCTTACCTCGGCAGGGAGACCAAGCTTCCAAAGCCTTGTAGGAGTCAAGCAAGGGGACTTGGCTGGAGTTCGAGTGTAAGGCTCAGCAGGACGTTCGACCTTACCTCGTCAGGGACACCAAGCTTTTAAAGCCTAGTAAGAGTCAGGCGAGGGGACTTGGGTGGAATTCGAGTGTAAGGCTCGGCAAGACTTTCGACCTTACCTCGGCAGCGAGACCAAGCTTCCTAAGCCTAGTAGGTCTAGGGCGAGGGGACATGAAAGGAGTTCGAGTGTAAGGCTCCGCAGGACGTTCGACCTTACCGCGGCAGGGAGTCCAACCTTCCTAAGCCTAGTAGGATTCAGGCGATGGGATTTGGCCGAAGTTCAAGTGTAAGGCTCGGTAGGACGTTCGACCTTACCTCGGCAGGGATACCAAGCTTCCTAAGCCTAGTAGGAGTCAGGCGAGGGGACTTGGCCAGAGTTCGAGTGTAAGGCTCAGCAGGACGTTCGACCTTACCTCGGCAGGGAGACCAAGCTTCCTAAGCCTAGTAGGTCTCGGGCGATAGGACATGGAAGGAGTTCGAGTGTAGGGCTTAGCAGGACGTTCGACATTACCTCGGCAGGGAGACCAAGCTTCCTAAGCCTAGTAGGAGTCAGGCGAGGGGACTTTGCCAGAGTTCGAGTGTATGGCTCGGTAGGACGTTCGACCTTACCTCGGCAGGGAGACCAAGCTTCCTAAGTCTAGTAGGAGTCAGGCGAGGGGACTTGTCCAGAGTTCGAGTGTAAGGCTCAGCAGGACGTTCGACCTTACCTCGGCAGGGAGACCAAGCTTCCTAAGCCTAGTAGGTCTCGGGCGAGGGGACTTGGCCTGAGTTCGAGTGTAAGGCACGGCAGGACGTTTGACTATGCTTCGGCCGGGAGACCAAGCTTCCTAAGCCTAGTAGGAGTCTGGCGAGGGTACTTGGCTGGAGTTCGAGTGAAAGGCTTGGCAGGACGTTCGTCCTTTCCTCGGCAGGGAGACCAAGCTTCCTAAGCCTAGTAGGTGTCAGGCGATCGGACTTGGCCGGAGTTTGAGTGTAAGGCACGGCAGGACGTTTGACTATGCTTCGGCAGGGAGACCAAGCTTCCTAAGCCTAGTAGGAGTCTGGCGAGGGTACTTGGCCGGAGTTCGAGTGAAAGGCTCCGCAGGACGTTCGTCCTTTCCTCGGCAGGGAGACCAAGCTTCCTAAGACTAGTAGGAGTCAGGCGAGGGGTCTTGGCTAGAGTTCGAGTGTAAGGCTCAGCAGGACGTTCGACCTTACCGCGGCAGGGAGACCAAGCTTCCTAAGCCTAGTAGGAGTCAGGCGAGTGGACTTGGACAGAGTTCGAGTGTAAGGCTCGGCAGGACGTTCCACCTTACCTCGGCAGGGAGACCAAGCTTCCTAAGCCTAGTAGGTCTCGGGCAAGGGGACATGGAAGGAGTTCGAGTGTTGGGCTTAGCAGGACGTTCGACCTTACCTCGGCAGGAAGACCAAGCTTCCTAAGCCTAGTAGGAGTCAGGCGAGGGGACTTGGCCAGAGTTCGAGTGTAAGGCTCGGTAGGACGTTCGACCTTACCTCGGCAGGGAGACCAAGCTTCCTAAGCCTAGTAGGATTCAGGCGAGGGGACTTGGCCGAAGTTCGAGTGTAAGGCTCGGCAGGACGTTCGACCTTACCTCGGCAGGGAGACCAAGCTTCCTAAGCCTTGTAGGTCTCGGGCGAGGGGACTTGGCCGAAGTTCGAGTGTAAGTCTCGGCAGGACATTCGACCTTTCCTCGGCAGGGATGCCAAGCTTACTAAGCTTAGTAGGTCTCGGGCGAGGGGACATGGAAGGAGTTCGAGTGAAGGGCTTAGCAGGACGTTCGACCTTACCTCGGTAAGGAGACCAAGCTTCCCAAGCCTCGTGGGAGAGTCAGGCAAGGGGACTGGTTTGGAGTTCGAGAGTAAGGCTCAGCAGGACGTTCGACCTTACCTCGGCAGGGAGACCAAGCTTGCAAAGCCTTGTAGGAGTCAAGCAAGGGGACTTGGCTGGAGTTCGAGTGTAAGGCTCAGCAGGACGTTCGACCTTACCTCGTCAGGGACACCAAGCTTTTAAAGCCTAGTAAGAGTCAGGCGAGGGGACTTTGCCAGAGTTCGAGTGTAAGGCTCGGTAGGATGTTCGACCTTACCTCAGCAGGGAGACCAAGCTTCCTAAGCCTAGTAGGAGTCAGGCGAGGGGACTTGGCCAGAGTTCGAGTGTAAGGCTCAGCAGGACGTTCGACCTTACCTCGGCAGGGAGACCAAGCTTCCTAAGCCTAGTAGGAGTCAGGCGAGGGGACTTGGCCAGAGTTCGAGAATAAGGCTCAGCAGGACGTTCGACCTTACCTCGGCAGGGAGACCAAGCTTCCAAAGCCTAGTAGGTCTCGGGCGAGGGGACATGGAAGGAGTTTGAGTGTAAGGCTCCGCAGGACGTTCGACCTTACCTCGGCAGGGAGACCAAGCTTCCTAAGCCTAGTAGGAGTCTGGCGAGGGTACTTGGCCGGAGTTCGAGTGAAAGGCTTGGCAGGACGTTCGTTCTTTCCTCGGCAGGGAGACCAAGCTTCCTAAGCCTAGTAGGTGTCAGGCGATCAGACTTGGCCGGAGTTTTAGTGGAAGGCTCGGCAGGACGTTCGACTATACCTCGGCAGGGAGACCAATCTTCCTAAGCCTTGTAGGTCTCGGGCGAGGGGACTTGGCCAGAGCTCGAGTGTAAGGCTCAGCAGGACGTTCGACCTTACCTCGGCAAGGAGACCAAGCTTCCCAAGCCTCGTGGGAGAGTCAGGCAAGGGGACTGGTTTGGAGTTCGGGAGTAAGGCTCAGCAGGACGTTCGACCTTACCTCGGCAGGGAGACCAAGCTTCCAAAGCCTTGTAGGAGTCAAGCAAGGGGACTTGGCTGGAGTTCGAGTGTAAGGCTCAGCAGGACGTTCGACCTTACCTCGTCAGGGACACCAAGCTTTTAAAGCCTAGTAAGAGTCAGGCGAGGGGACTTGGGTGGAATTCGAGTGTAAGGCTCGGCAAGACTTTCGACCTTACCTCGGCAGCGAGACCAAGCTTCCTAAGCCTAGTAGGTCTAGGGCGAGGGGACATGAAAGGAGTTCGAGTGTAAGGCTCCGCAGGACGTTCGACCTTACCTCGGCAGGGAGTCCAACCTTCCTAAGCCTAGTAGGATTCAGGCGATGGGATTTGGCCGAAGTTCAAGTGTAAGGCTCGGTAGGACGTTCGACCTTACCTCGGCAGGGATACCAAGCTTCCTAAGCCTAGTAGGAGTCTGGCGAGGGTACTTGGCCGGAGTTCGAGTGAAAGGCTTGGCAGGACGTTCGTTCTTTCCTCGGCAGGGAGACCAAGCTTCCTAAGCCTAGTAGGTGTCAGGCGATCAGACTTGGCCGGAGTTTTAGTGGAAGGCTCGGCAGGACGTTCGACTATACCTCGGCAGGGAGACCAAGCTTCCTAAGCCTAGTAGGAGTCAGGCGAGTGGACTGGGACAGAGTTCGAGTGTAAGGCTCCGCAGGACATTCGACCTTTCCTCGGCAGGGAGACCAAGCTTCCTAAGCCTAGTAGGTCTCGGGCGAGGGGACATGGAAGGAGTTCGAGTGTAGGGCTTAGCAGGACGTTCGACATTACCTCGGCAGGGAGACCAAGCTTCCTAAGCCTAGTAGGAGTCAGGCGAGGGGACTTTGCCAGAGTTCGAGTGTAAGGCTCGGTAGGACGTTCGACCTTACCTCGGCAGGGAGACCAAGCTTCCTAAGCCTAGTAGGAGTCAGGCGAGGGGACTTGGCCAGAGTTCGAGTGTAAGGCTCAGCAGGACATTCGACCTTACCTCGGCAGGGAGACCAAGCTTCCTAAGCCTAGTAGGTCTCGGGCGAGGGGACATGGAAGGAGTTTGAGTGTAAGGCTCCGCAGGACGTTCGACCTTACCTCGGCAGGGAGACCAAGCTTCCTAAGCCTTGTAGGTCTCGGGCGAGGGGACTTGGCCTGAGTTCGAATGTAAGGCTCGGCAGGACATTCGTCCTTAACTCGGCAGGGAGACCAAGCTTCCTAAGCCTAGTAGGTGTCAGGCGATCGGACTTGGCCGGAGTTTGAGTGTAAGGCACGGCAGGACGTTTGACTATGCTTCGGCAGGGAGACCAAGCTTCCTAAGCCTAGTAGGAGTCTGGCGAGGGTACTTGGCCGGAGTTCGAGTGTAAGGCTCGGCAGGACGTTCGTCCTTTCCTCGGCAGGGAGACCAAGCTTCCTAAGCCTAGTAGGAGTCAGGCGAGGGGTCTTGGCTAGAGTTCGAGTGTAAGGCTCAGCAGGACGTTCGACCTTACCGCGGCAGGGAGACCAAGCTTCCTAAGCCTAGTAGGAGTCAGGCGAGTGGACTTGGACAGAGTTCGAGTGTAAGGCTCGGCAGGACGTTCCACCTTACCTCGGCAGGGAGACCAAGCTTCCTAAGCCTAGTAGGTCTCGGGCAAGGGGACATGGAAGGAGTTCGAGTGTTGGGCTTAGCAGGACGTTCGACCTTACCTCGGCAGGGAGACCAAGCTTCCTAAGCCTAGTAGGAGTCAGGCGAGGGGACTTGGCCAGAGTTCGAGTGTAAGGCTCGGTAGGACGTTCGACCTTACCTCGGCAGGGAGACCAAGCTTCCTAAGCCTAGTAGGATTCAGGCGAGGGGACTTGGCCGAAGTTCGAGTGTAAGGCTCGGCAGGACGTTCGACCTTACCTCGGCAGGGAGACCAAGCTTCCTAAGCCTTGTAGGTCTCGGGCGAGGGGACTTGGCCTGAGTTCGAGTGTAAGGCTCGGCAGGACGTTCGACCTTACCTCAACAAGGAGTCCAATCTTCCTAAGCCTAGTAGGATTCAGGCGATGGGATTTGCCCGAAGTTCGAGTGTAAGTCTCGGCAGGACATTCGACCTTTCCTCGGCAGGGATGCCAAGCTTACTAAGCTTAGTAGGTCTCGGGCGAGGGGACATGGAAGGAGTTCGAGTGAAGGGCTTAGCAGGACGTTCGACCTTACCTCGGTAAGGAGACCAAGCTTCCCAAGCCTCGTGGGAGAGTCAGGCAAGGGGACTGGTTTGGAGTTCGAGAGTAAGGCTCAGCAGGACGTTCGACCTTACCTCGGCAGGGAGACCAAGCTTCCAAAGCCTTGTAGGAGTCAAGCAAGGGGACTTGGCTGGAGTTCGAGTGTAAGGCTCAGCAGGACGTTCGACCTTACCTCGTCAGGGACACCAAGCTTTTAAAGCCTAGTAAGAGTCAGGCGAGGGGACTTTGCCAGAGTTCGAGTGTAAGGCTCGGTAGGATGTTCGACCTTACCTCAGCAGGGAGACCAAGCTTCCTAAGCCTAGTAGGAGTCAGGCGAGGGGATTTGGCCAGAGTTCGAGTGTAAGGCTCAGCAGGACGTTCGACCTTACCTCGGCAGGGAGACCAAGCTTCCTAAGCCTAGTAGGAGTCAGGCGAGGGGACTTGGCCAGAGTTCGAGTATAAGGCTCAGCAGGACGTTCGACCTTACCTCGGCAGGGAGACCAAGCTTCCAAAGCCTAGTAGGTCTCGGGCGAGGGGACATGGAAGGAGTTTGAGTGTAAGGCTCCGCAGGACGTTCGACCTTACCTCGGCAGGGAGACCAAGCTTCCTAAGCCTAGTAGGAGTCTGGCGAGGGTACTTGGCCGGAGTTCGAGTGAAAGGCTTGGCAGGACGTTCGTTCTTTCCTCGGCAGGGAGACCAAGCTTCCTAAACCTAGTAGGTGTCAGGCGATCAGACTTGGCCGGAGTTTTAGTGGAAGGCTCGGCAGGACGTTCGACTATACCTCGGCAGGGAGACCAATCTTCCTAAGCCTTGTAGGTCTCGGGCGAGGGGACTTGGCCAGAGCTCGAGTGTAAGGCTCAGCAGGACGTTCGACCTTACCTCGGCAAGGAGACCAAGCTTCCCAAGCCTCGTGGGAGAGTCAGGCAAGGGGACTGGTTTGGAGTTCGGGAGTAAGGCTCAGCAGGACGTTCGACCTTACCTCGGCAGGGAGACCAAGCTTCCAAAGCCTTGTAGGAGTCAAGCAAGGGGACTTGGCTGGAGTTCGAGTGTAAGGCTCAGCAGGACGTTCGACCTTACCTCGTCAGGGACACCAAGCTTTTAAAGCCTAGTAAGAGTCAGGCGAGGGGACTTGGGTGGAATTCGAGTGTAAGGCTCGGCAAGACTTTCGACCTTACCTCGGCAGCGAGACCAAGCTTCCTAAGCCTAGTAGGTCTAGGGCGAGGGGACATGAAAGGAGTTCGAGTGTAAGGCTCCGCAGGACGTTCGACCTTACCGCGGCAGGGAGTCCAACCTTCCTAAGCCTAGTAGGATTCAGGCGATGGGATTTGGCCGAAGTTCAAGTGTAAGGCTCGGTAGGACGTTCGACCTTACCTCGGCAGGGATACCAAGCTTCCTAAGCCTAGTAGGAGTCAGGCGAGGGGACTTGGCCAGAGTTCGAGTGTAAGGCTCAGCAGGACGTTCGACCTTACCTCGGCAGGGAGACCAAGCTTCCTAAGCCTAGTAGGTCTCGGGCTAGGGGACATGGAAGGAGTTTGAGTGTAAGGCTCCGCAGGACATTCGACCTTTCCTCGGCAGGGATGCCAAGCTTACTAAGCTTAGTAGGTCTCGGGCGAGGGGACATGGAAGGAGTTCGAGTGAAGGGCTTAGCAGGACGTTCGACCTTACCTCGGCAAGGAGACCAAGCTTCCCAAGCCTCGTGGGAGAGTCAGGCAAGGGGACTGGTTTGGAGTTCGAGAGTAAGGCTCAGCAGGACGTTCGACCTTACCTCGGCAGGGAGACCAAGCTTCCAAAGCCTTGTAGGAGTCAAGCAAGGGGACTTGGCTGGAGTTCGAGTGTAAGGCTCAGCAGGACGTTCGACCTTACCTCGTCAGGGACACCAAACTTTTAAAGCCTAGTAAGAGTCAGGCGAGGGGACTTTGCCAGAGTTCGAGTGTAAGGCTCGGTAGGATGTTCGACCTTACCTCAGCAGGGAGACCAAGCTTCCTAAGCCTAGTAGGAGGCAGGCGAGGGGACTTGGCCAGAGTTCGAGTGTAAGGCTCAGCAGGACGTTCGACCTTACCTCGGCAGGGAGACCAAGCTTCCTAAGCCTAGTAGGAGTCAGGCGAGGGGACTTGGCCAGAGTTCGAGTATAAGGCTCAGCAGGACGTTCGACCTTACCTCGGCAGGGAGACCAAGCTTCCTAAGCCTAGTAGGAGTCTGGCGAGGGTACTTGGCCGGAGTTCGAGTGAAAGGCTTGGCAGGACGTTCGTTCTTTCCTCGGCAGGGAGACCAAGCTTCCTAAGCCTAGTAGGTGTCAGGCGATCAGACTTGGCCGGAGTTTTAGTGGAAGGCTCGGCAGGACGTTCGACTATACCTCGGCAGGGAGACCAAGCTTCCTAAGCCTAGTAGGAGTCAGGCGAGTGGACTTGGACAGAGTTCGAGTGTAAGGCTCCGCAGGACATTCGACCTTTCCTCGGCAGGGAGACCAAGCTTCCTAAGCCTAGTAGGTCTCGGGCGAGGGGACATGGAAGGAGTTCGAGTGTAGGGCTTAGCAGGACGTTCGACCTTACCTCGGCAGGGAGACCAAGCTTCCTAAGCCTTGTAGGTCTCGGGCGAGGGGACTTGGCCTGAGTTCGAGTGTAAGGCTCGGCAGGACGTTCGACCTTACCTCGGCAGGGAGTCCAATCTTCCTAAGCCTTATAGGATTCGGGCGATGGGATTTGGCCGAAGTTTGAGTGTAAGGCTCGGCAGGACGTTCGACCTTACCTCGGCAGGGATACCAAGCTTCCTAAGCCTAGTAGGAGTCAGGCGAGGGGACTTGGCCGGAGTTCGAGTGTAAGGCTCGGTAGGACGTTCGACCTTACCTCGGCAGGGATACCAAGCTTCCTAAGCCTAGTAGGAGTCAGGCGAGGGGACTTGGCCAGAGCTCCAGTGTAAGGCTCAGCAGGACGTTCGACCTTACCTCGGCAAGGAGACCAAGCTTCCCAAGCCTCGTGGGAGAGTCAGGCAAGGGGACTGGTTTGGAGTTCGAGAGTAAGGCTCAGCAGGACGTTCGACCTTACCTCGGCAGGGAGACCAAGCTTCCAAAGCCTTGTAGGAGTCAAACAAGGGGACTTGGCTGGAGTTCGAGTGTAAGGCTCAGCAGGACGTTCGACCTTACCTCGTCAGGGACACCAAGCTTTTAGAGCCTAGTAAGAGTCAGGCGAGGGGACTTGGGTGGAATTCGAGTGTAAGGCTCGGCAAGTCTTTCGACCTTACCTCGGCAGCGAGACCAAGCTTCCTAAGCCTAGTAGGTCTCGGGCGAGGGGACATGGAAGGAGTTCGAGTGTAAGGCTCCGCAGGACGTTCGACCTTACCTCGGCAGGGAGTCCAACCTTCCTACGCCTAGTAGGATTCAGGCGATGGGATTTGGCCGAAGTTCAAGTGTAAGGCTCGGTAGGACGTTCGACCTTACCTCGGCAGGGAGACCAAGCTTCCTAAGCCTAGTAGGAGTCAGGCGAGGGGACTTGGCCTGAGTTCGAGTGTAAGGCACGGCAGGACGTTTGACTATGCTTCGGCCGGGAGACCAAGGTTCCTAAGCCTAGTAGGAGTCTGGCGAGGGTACTTGGCCGGAGTTCGAGTGAAAGGCTTGGCAGGACGTTCGTTCTTTCCTCGGCAGGGAGACCAAGCTTCCTAAGCCTAGTAGGTGTCAGGCGATCAGACTTGGCCGGAGTTTTAGTGGAAGGCTCGGCAGGACGTTCGACTATACCTCGGCAGGGAGACCAAGCTTCCTAAGCCTAGTAGGAGTCAGGCGAGTGGACTTGGACAGAGTTCGAGTGTAAGGCTCCGCAGGACATTTGACCTTTCCTCGGCAGGGAGACCAAGCTTCCTAAGCCTAGTAGGTCTCGGGCGATAGGACATGGAAGGAGTTCGAGTGTAGGGCTTAGCAGGACGTTCGACATTACCTCGGCAGGGAGACCAAGCTTCCTAAGCCTAGTAGGAGTCAGGAGAGGGGACTTTGCCAGAGTTCGAGTGTAAGGCTCGGTAGGACGTTCGACCTTACCTCGGCAGGGAGACCAAGCTTCCTAAGCCTAGTAGGAGTCAGGCGAGGGGACTTGGCCAGAGTTCGAGTGTAAGGCTCAGCAGGACGTTCGACCTTACCTCGGCAGGGAGACCAAGCTTCCTAAGCCTAGTAGGTCTCGGGCGAGGGGACTTGGCCTGAGTTCGAGTGTAAGGCACGGCAGGACGTTTGACTATGCTTCGGCCGGGAGACCAAGCTTCCTAAGCCTAGTAGGAGTCTGGCGAGGGTACTTGGCCGGAGTTCGAGTGAAAGGCTTGGCAGGACGTTCGTCCTTTCCTCGGCAGGGAGACCAAGCTTCCTAAGCCTAGTAGGTGTCAGGCGATCGGACTTGGCCGGAGTTTGAGTGGAAGGCTCGGCAGGACGTTCGACTATACCTCGGCAGGGAGACCAAGCTTCCTAAGCCTAGTAGGAGTCAGGCGAGTGGACTAGGACAGAGTTCGATTGTAAGGCTCCGCAGGACATTCGACCTTTCCTCGGCAGGGAGACCAAGCTTCCTAAGCCTAGTAGGTCTCGGGCGAGGGGACATGGAAGGAGTTCGAGTGTAGGGCTTAGCAGGACGTTTGACCTTACCTCGGCAGGGAGACCAAGCTTCCTAAGCCTAGTAGGAGTCAGGCGAGGGGACTTTGCCAGAGTTCGAGTGTAAGGCTCGGTAGGACGTTCGACCTTACCTCGGCAGGGAGACCAAGCTTCCTAAGCCTAGTAGGAGTCAGGCGAGGGGACTTGGCCAGAGTTCGAGTGTAAGGCTCAGCAGGACATTCGACCTTACCTCGGCAGGGAGACCAAGCTTCCTAAGCCTAGTAGGAGTCAGGCGAGGGGACTTGGCCAGAGTTCAAGTATAAGGCTCAGCAGGACGTTCGACCTTACCTCGGCAGGGAGACCAAGCTTCCTAAGCCTAGTAGGTCTCGGGCGAGGGGACATGGAAGGAGTTCGAGTGTAAGACTCCGCAGGACGTTCGACCTTACCTCGGCAGGGAGTCCAACCTTCCTAAACCTAGTAGGATTCAGGCGATGGGATTTGGCCGAAGTTCGAGTGTAAGGCTCAGCAGGACGTTCGACCTTACCTCGGCAGGGAGACCAAGCTTCCTAAGCCTAGTAGGAGTCAGGCGAGGGGACTTGGCCGAAGTTCGAGTGTAAGGATCGGCAGGACGTTCGACCTTACCTCGGCAGGGAGTCCAATATTCCTAAGCCTTATAGGATTCAGGCGAGGGGACTTGGCCGAAGTTCGAGTGTAAGGCTCGGCAGGACGTTCGATCTTACCTCGGCAGGGAGACCAATCTTCCTAAGCCTTGTAGGTCTCGGGCGAGGGGACTTGGCCAGAGCTCGAGTGTAAGGCTCAGCAGGACGTTCGACCTTACCTCGGCAAGGAGACCAAGCTTCCCAAGCCTCGTGGGAGAGTCAGGCAAGGGGACTGGTTTGGAGTTCGGGAGTAAGGCTCAGCAGGACGTTCGACCTTACCTCGGCAGGGAGACCAAGGTTTTAAAGCCTAGTAAGAGTCAGGCGAGGGGACTTGGGTGGAATTCGAGTGTAAGGCTCGGCAAGACTTTCGACCTTACCTCGGCAGCGAGACCAAGCTTCCTAAGCCTAGTAGGTCTCGGGCGAGGGGACATGGAAGGAGTTCGAGTGTAAGGCTCCGCAGGACGTTCGACCTTACCTCGGCAGGGAGTCCAACCTTCCTAAGCCTAGTAGGATTCAGGCAATGGGATTTGGCCGAAGTTCAAGTGTAAGGCTCGGTAGGACGTTCGACCTTACCTCGGCAGGGATACCAAGCTTCCTAAGCCTAGTAGGAGTCAGGCGAGGGGACTTGGCCTGAGTTCGAGTGAAAGGCACGGCAGGACGTTTGACTATGCTTCGGCCGGGAGACCAAGCTTCCTAAGCCTAGTAGGAGTCTGGCGAGGGTACTTGGCCGGAGTTCGAGTGAAAGGCTTGGCAGGACGTTCGTTCTTTCCTCGGCAGGGAGACCAAGCTTCCTAAGCCTAGTAGGTGTCAGGCGATCAGACTTGGCCGGAGTTTTAGTGGAAGGCTCGGCAGGACGTTCGACTATACCTCGGCAGGGAGACCAAGCTTCCTAAGCCTAGTAGGAGTCAGGCGAGTGGACTTGGACAGAGTTCGAGTGTAAGGCTCCGCAGGACATTCGACCTTTCCTCGGCAGGGAGACCAAGCTTCCTAAGCCTAGTAGGTCTCGGGCGAGGGGACATGGAAGGAGTTCGAGTGTAGGGCTTAGCAGGACGTTCGACATTACCTCGGCAGGGAGACCAAGCTTCCTAAGCCTAGTAGGAGTCAGGCGAGGGGACTTTGCCAGAGTTCGAGTGTAAGGCTCGGTAGGACGTTCGACCTTACCTCGGCAGGGAGACCAAGCTTCCTAAGCCTAGTAGGAGTCAGGCGAGGGGACTTGGCCAGAGTTCGAGTGTAAGGCTCAGCAGGATGTTCGACCTTACCTCGGCAGGGAGACCAAGCTTCCTAAGCCTAGTAGGTCTCGGGCGAGGGGACATGGAAGGAGTTTGAGTGTAAGGCTCCGCAGGACGTTCGACCTTACCTCGGCAGGGAGACCAAGGTTCCTAAGCCTAGTAGGAGTCAGGCGAGGGGACATGGCCAGAGTTCGAGTGTAAGGCTCAGCAGGACGTTCGACCTTACCTCGGCAGGGAGACCAAGCTTCCTAAGCCTAGTAGGATTCAGGCGATGGGATTTGCCCGAAGTTCGAGTGTAAGGCTCGGCAGGACGTTCGACCTTACCTCGGCAGGGAGACCAAGCTTCCTAAGCCTAGTAGGTCTCGGGCGAGGGGACTTGGCCTGAGTTCGAGTGTAAGGCACGGCAGGACGTTTGACTATGCTTCGGCCGGGAGACCAAGCTTCCTAAGCCTAGTAGGAGTCTGGCGAGGGTACTTGGCCGGAGTTCGAGTGAAAGGCTTGGCAGGACGTTCGTCCTTTCCTCGGCAGGGAGACCAAGCTTCCTAAGCCTAGTAGGTGTCAGGCGATCGGACTTGGCCGGAGTTTGAGTGGAAGGCTCGGCAGGACGTTCGACTATACCTCGGCAGGGAGACCAAGCTTCCTAAGCCTAGTAGGAGTCAGGCGAGTGGACTAGGACAGAGTTCGAGTGTAAGGCTCCGCAGGACATTCGACCTTTCCTCGGCAGGGAGACCAAGCTTCCTAAGCCTAGTAGGTCTCGGGCGAGGGGACATGGAAGGAGTTCGAGTGTAGGGCTTAGCAGGACGTTCGACCTTACCTCAGCAGGGAGACCAAGCTTCCTAAGCCTAGTAGGAGTCAGGCGAGGGGACTTGGCCTGAGTTCGAGTGTAAGGCTCGGCAGGACGTTCGACCTTACCTCGGCAAGGAGTCCAATCTTCCTAAGCCTTATAGGATTCGGGCGATGGGATTTGGCCGAAGTTTGAGTGTAAGGCTCGGCAGGACGTTCGACCTTACCTCGGCAGGGATACCAAGCTTCCTAAGCCTAGTAGGAGTCAGGCGAGGGGACTTGGCCAGAGTTCGAGTGTAAGGCTCGGTAGGACGTTCGACCTTACCTCGGCAGGGATACCAAGCTTCCTAAGCCTAGTAGGAGTCAGGCGAGGGGACTTGGCCAGAGCTCGAGTGTAAGGCTCAGCAGGACGTTCGACCTTACCTCGGCAAGGAGACCAAGCTTCCCAAGCCTCGTGGGAGAGTCAGGCAAGGGGACTGGTTTGGAGTTCGAGAGTAAGGCTCAGCAGGACGTTCGACCTTACCTCGGCAGGGAGACCAAGCTTCCAAAGCCTTGTAGGAGTCAAGCAAGGGGACTTGGCTGGAGTTCGAGTGTAAGGCTCAGCAGGACGTTCGACCTTACCTCGTCAGGGACACCAAGCTTTTAAAGCCTAGTAAGAGTCAGGCGAGGGGACTTGGGTGGAATTCGAGTGTAAGGCTCGGCAAGACTTTCGACCTTACCTCGGCAGCGAGACCAAGCTTCCTAAGCCTAGTAGGTCTCGGGCGAGGGGACATGGAAGGAGTTCGAGTGTAAGGCTCCGCAGGACGTTCGACCTTACCTCGGCAGGGAGTCCAACCTTCCTAAGCCTAGTAGGATTCAGGCGATGGGATTTGGCCGAAGTTCAAGTGTAAGGCTCGGTAGGACGTTCGACCTTACCTCGGCAGGGATACCAAGCTTCGTAAGCCTAGTAGGAGTCTGGCGAGGGTACTTGGCCGGAGTTCGAGTGAAAGGCTTGGCAGGACGTTCGTCCTTTCCTCGGCAGGGAGACCAAGCTTCCTAAGCCTAGTAGGAGTCAGGCGAGGGGTCTTGGTTAGAGTTCGAGTGTAAGGCTCGGTAGGACGTTCGACCTTACCTCGGCAGGGATACCAAGCTTCGTAAGCCTAGTAGGAGTCTGGCGAGGGTACTTGGCCGGAGTTCGAGTGAAAGGCTTGGCAGGACGTTCGTCCTTTCCTCGGCAGGGAGACCAAGCTTCCTAAGCCTAGTAGGAGTCAGGCGAGGGGTCTTGGTTAGAGTTCGAGTGTAAGGCTCAGCAGGACGTTCGACCTTACCGCGGCAGGGAGACCAAGCTTCCTAAGCCTAGTAGGAGTCAGGCGAGTGGACTTGGACAGAGTTCGAGTGTAAGGCTCGGCAGGACGTTCCACCTTACCTCGGCAGGGAGACCAAGCTTCCTAAGCCTAGTAGGTCTCGGGCAAGGGGACATGGAAGGAGTTCGAGTGTTGGGCTTAACAGGACGTTCGACCTTACCTCGGCAGGGAGACCAAGCTTCCTAAGCCTAGTAGGAGTCAGGCGAGGGGACTTGGCCAGAGTTCGAGTGTAAGGCTCGGTAGTACGTTCGACCTTACCTCGGCAGGGAGACCAAGCTTCCTAAGCCTAGTAGGATTCAGGCGAGGGGACTTGGCCGAAGTTCGAGTGTAAGGCTCGGCAGGACGTTCGACCTTACCTCGGCAGGGAGACCAAGCTTCCTAAGCCTTGTAGGTCTCGGGCGAGGGGACTTGGCCTGAGTTCGAGTGTAAGGCTCGGCAGGACGTTCGACCTTACCTCAACAGGGAGTCCAATCTTCCTAAGCCTAGTAGGATTCAGGCGATGGGATTTGCCCGAAGTTCGAGTTTAAGTCTCGGCAGGACATTCGACCTTTCCTCGGCAGGGATGCCAAGCTTACTAAGCTTAGTAGGTCTCGGGCGAGGGGACATGGAAGGAGTTCGAGTGAAGGGCTTAGCAGGACGTTCGACCTTACCTCGGCAAGGAGACCAAGCTTCCCAAGCCTCGTGGGAGAGTCAGGCAAGGGGACTGGTTTGGAGTTCGAGAGTAAGGCTCAGCAGGACGTTCGACCTTACCTCGGCAGGGAGACCAAGCTTCCAAAGCCTTGTAGGAGTCAAGCAAGGGGACTTGGCTGGAGTTCGAGTGTAAGGCTCAGCAGGACGTTCGACCTTACCTCGTCAGGGACACCAAGCTTTTAAAGCCTAGTAAGAGTCAGGCGAGGGGACTTTGCCAGAGTTCGAGTGTAAGGCTCGGTAGGATGTTCGACCTTACCTCGGCAGGGTGACCAAGCTTCCTAAGCCTAGTAGGATTCAGGCGATGGGATTTGCCCGAAGTTCGAGTGTAAGTCTCGGCAGGACATTCGACATTTCCTCGGCAGGGATGCCAAGCTCCCTAAGCATTGTAGGTCTCGGGCGAGGGGACTTGGCCTGAGTTCGAGTGTAAGGCTCGGCAGGACGTTCGACCTTACCTCGGCAGGGAGACCAATCTTCCTAAGCCTAGTAGGAGTCAGGCGAGGGGACTTGGCCAGAGTTCGAGTGTAAGGCTCGGTAGGACGTTCGACCTTACCTCGGCAGGGAGACCAAGCTTCCTAAGCCTAGTAGGAGTCAGGCGAGGGGACATGGCCAGAGTTCGAGTGTAAGGCTCAGCAGGACATTCGACCTTACCTCGTCAGGGACACCAAGCTTTTAAAGCCTAGTAAGAGTCAGGCGAGGGGACTTGGGTGGAATTCGAGTGTAAGGCTCGGCAAGACTTTCGACCTTACCTCGGCAGCGAGACCAAGCTTCCTAAGCCTAGTAGGTCTCGGGCGAGGGGACATGGAAGGAGTTCGAGTGTAAGGCTCCGCAGGACGTTCGACCTTACCTCGGCAGGGAGTCCAACCTTCCTAAGCCTAGTAGGATTCAGGCGATGGGATTTGGCCGAAGTTCAAGTGTAAGGCTCGGTAGGACGTTCGACCTTACCTCGGCAGGGATACCAAGCTTCCTAAGCCTAGTAGGAGTCAGGCGAGGGGACTTGGCCTGAGTTCGAGTGTAAGGCACGGCAGGACGTTTGACTATGCTTCGGCCGGGAGACCAAGCTTCCTAAGTCTAGTAGTAGTCTGGCGAGGGTACTTGGCCGGAGTTCGAGTGAAAGGCTGGGCAGGACGTTCGTCCTTTCCTCGGCAGGGACACCAAGCTTCCTAAGCCTAGTAGGTGTCAGGCGATCGGACTTGGCCGGAGTTTTAGTGGAAGGCTCGGCAGGACGTTCGACTATACCTCGGCAGGGAGATCAAGCTTCCTAAGCCTAGTAGGAGTCAGGCGAGTGGACTCGGACATAGTTCGAGTGTAAGGCTCCGCAGGACATTCGACCTTTCCTCGGCAGGGAGACCAAGCTTCCTAAGCCTAGTAGGTCTCGGGCGAGGGGACATGGAAGGAGTTCGAGTGTAGGGCTTAGCAGCACGTTCGACATTACCTCGGCAGGGAGACCAAGCTTCCTAAGCCTAGTAGGAGTCAGGCGAGGGTACTTGGCTAGAGTTCGAGTGTAAGGCTCAGCAGGACGTTCGACCTTACATCGGCAGGGAGACCAAGCTTCCTAAGCCTAGTAGGAGTCAGGCGAGGGGACTTGGCCAGAGTTCGAGTATAAGGCTCAGCAGGACGTTCGACCTTACCTCGGCAGGGAGACCAAGCTTCCTAAGCCTAGTAGATCTCGGGCGAGGGGACATGGAAGGAGTTTGAGTGTAAGGCTCCGCAGGACGTTCGACCTTACCTCGGCAGGGAGACCAAGCTTCCTAAGCCTTGTAGGTCTCGGGCGAGGGGACTTGGCCTGAGTTCGAATGTAAGGCTCGGCAGGACGTTCGTCCTTACCTCGGCTGGGAGGCCAAGCTTCCTAAGCCTAGTAGGTGTCAGGCGATCGGACTTGGCCGGAGTTTAAGTGTAAGGCACGGCAGGACGTTTGACTATGCTTCGGCAGGGAGACAAAGCTTCCTAAGCCTAGTAGGAGTCTGGCGAGGGTACTTGGCCGGAGTTCGAGTGAAAGGCTCGGCAGGACGTTCGACATTTCCTCGGCAGGGAGACCAAGCTTCCTAAGCCTAGTAGGAGTCAGGCGAGAGGTCTTGGCTAGAGTTCGAATGTAAGGCTCAGCAGGACGTTCGACCTTACCTCGGCAGGGAGACCAAGCTTCCTAAGCCTAGTAGGAGTCAGGCGAGTGGACTTGGCCAGAGTTCGAGTGTAAGGCTCAGCAGGACGTTCGACCTTACCTCGTCAGGGACACCAAGCTTTTAGAGCCTAGTAAGAGTCAGGCGAGGGGACTTGGGTGGAATTCGAGTGTAAGGCTCGGCAAGTCTTTCGACCTTACCTCGGCAGCGAGACCAAGCTTCCTAAGCCTAGTAGGTCTCGGGCGAGGGGACATGGAAGGAGTTCGAGTGTAAGGCTCCGCAGGACGTTCGACCTTACCTCGGCAGGGAGTCCAACCTTCCTACGCCTAGTAGGATTCAGGCGATGGGATTTGGCCGAAGTTCAAGTGTAAGGCTCGGTAGGACGTTCGACCTTACCTCGGCAGGGAGACCAAGCTTCCTAAGCCTAGTAGGAGTCAGGCGAGGGGACTTGGCCTGAGTTCGAGTGTAAGGCACGGCAGGACGTTTGACTATGCTTCGGCCGGGAGACCAAGGTTCCTAAGCCTAGTAGGAGTCTGGCGAGGGTACTTGGCCGGAGTTCGAGTGAAAGGCTTGGCAGGCCGTTCGTTCTTTCCTCGGCAGGGAGACCAAGCTTCCTAAGCCTAGTAGGTGTCAGGCGATCAGACTTGGCCGGAGTTTTAGTGGAAGGCTCGGCAGGACGTTCGACTATACCTCGGCAGGGAGACCAAGCTTCCTAAGCCTAGTAGGAGTCAGGCGAGTGGACTTGGACAGAGTTCGAGTGTAAGGCTCCGCAGGACATTTGACCTTTCCTCGGCAGGGAGACCAAGCTTCCTAAGCCTAGTAGGTCTCGGGCGATAGGACATGGAAGGAGTTCGAGTGTAGGGCTTAGCAGGACGTTCGACATTACCTCGGCAGGGAGACCAAGCTTCCTAAGCCTAGTAGGAGTCAGGAGAGGGGACTTTGCCAGAGTTCGAGTGTAAGGCTCGGTAGGACGTTCGACCTTACCTCGGCAGGGAGACCAAGCTTCCTAAGCCTAGTAGGAGTCAGGCGAGGGGACTTGGCCAGAGTTCGAGTGTAAGGCTCAGCAGGACGTTCGACCTTACCTCGGCAGGGAGACCAAGCTTCCTAAGCCTAGTAGGTCTCGGGCGAGGGGACTTGGCCTGAGTTCGAGTGTAAGGCACGGCAGGACGTTTGACTATGCTTCGGCCGGGAGACCAAGCTTCCTAAGCCTAGTAGGAGTCTGGCGAGGGTACTTGGCCGGAGTTCGAGTGAAAGGCTTGGCAGGACGTTCGTCCTTTCCTCGGCAGGGAGACCAAGCTTCCTAAGCCTAGTAGGTGTCAGGCGATCGGACTTGGCCGGAGTTTGAGTGGAAGGCTCGGCAGGACGTTCGACTATACCTCGGCAGGGAGACCAAGCTTCCTAAGCCTAGTAGGAGTCAGGCGAGTGGACTAGGACAGAGTTCGATTGTAAGGCTCCGCAGGACATTCGACCTTTCCTCGGCAGGGAGACCAAGCTTCCTAAGCCTAGTAGGTCTCGGGCGAGGGGACATGGAAGGAGTTCGAGTGTAGGGCTTAGCAGGACGTTTGACCTTACCTCGGCAGGGAGACCAAGCTTCCTAAGCCTAGTAGGAGTCAGGCGAGGGGACTTTGCCAGAGTTCGAGTGTAAGGCTCGGTAGGACGTTCGACCTTACCTCGGCAGGGAGACCAAGCTTCCTAAGCCTAGTAGGAGTCAGGCGAGGGGACTTGGCCAGAGTTCGAGTGTAAGGCTCAGCAGGACATTCGACCTTACCTCGGCAGGGAGACCAAGCTTCCTAAGCCTAGTAGGAGTCAGGCGAGGGGACTTGGCCAGAGTTCAAGTATAAGGCTCAGCAGGACGTTCGACCTTACCTCGGCAGGGAGACCAAGCTTCCTAAGCCTAGTAGGTCTCGGGCGAGGGGACATGGAAGGAGTTCGAGTGTAAGGCTCCGCAGGACGTTCGACCTTACCTCGGCAGGGAGTCCAACCTTCCTAAACCTAGTAGGATTCAGGCGATGGGATTTGGCCGAAGTTCGAGTGTAAGGCTCGGCAGGACGTTCGACCTTACCTCGGCAGGGAGACCAAGCTTCCTAAGCCTAGTAGGAGTCAGGCGAGGGGACTTGGCCGAAGTTCGAGTGTAAGGATCGGCAGGACGTTCGACCTTACCTCGGCAGGGAGTCCAATATTCCTAAGCCTTATAGGATTCAGGCGAGGGGACTTGGCCGAAGTTCGAGTGTAAGGCTCGGCAGGACGTTCGATCTTACCTCGGCAGGGAGACCAATCTTCCTAAGCCTTGTAGGTCTCGGGCGAGGGGACTTGGCCAGAGCTCGAGTGTAAGGCTCAGCAGGACGTTCGACCTTACCTCGGCAAGGAGACCAAGCTTCCCAAGCCTCGTGGGAGAGTCAGGCAAGGGGACTGGTTTGGAGTTCGGGAGTAAGGCTCAGCAGGACGTTCGACCTTACCTCGGCAGGGAGACCAAGGTTTTAAAGCCTAGTAAGAGTCAGGCGAGGGGACTTGGGTGGAATTCGAGTGTAAGGCTCGGCAAGACTTTCGACCTTACCTCGGCAGCGAGACCAAGTTTCCTAAGCCTAGTAGGTCTCGGGCGAGGGGACATGGAAGGAGTTCGAGTGTAAGGCTCCGCAGGACGTTCGACCTTACCTCGGCAGGGAGTCCAACCTTCCTAAGCCTAGTAGGATTCAGGCAATGGGATTTGGCCGAAGTTCAAGTGTAAGGCTCGGTAGGACGTTCGACCTTACCTCGGCAGGGATACCAAGCTTCCTAAGCCTAGTAGGAGTCAGGCGAGGGGACTTGGCCTGAGTTCGAGTGTAAGGCACGGCAGGACGTTTGACTATGCTTCGGCCGGGAGACCAAGCTTCCTAAGCCTAGTAGGAGTCTGGCGAGGGTACTTGGCCGGAGTTCGAGTGAAAGGCTTGGCAGGACGTTCGTTCTTTCCTCGGCAGGGAGACCAAGCTTCCTAAGCCTAGTAGGTGTCAGGCGATCAGACTTGGCCGGAGTTTTAGTGGAAGGCTCGGCAGGACGTTCGACTATACCTCGGCAGGGAGACCAAGCTTCCTAAGCCTAGTAGGAGTCAGGCGAGTGGACTTGGACAGAGTTCGAGTGTAAGGCTCCGCAGGACATTCGACCTTTCCTCGGCAGGGAGACCAAGCTTCCTAAGCCTAGTAGGTCTCGGGCGAGGGGACATGGAAGGAGTTCGAGTGTAGGGCTTAGCAGGACGTTCGACATTACCTCGGCAGGGAGACCAAGCTTCCTAAGCCTAGTAGGAGTCAGGCGAGGGGACTTTGCCAGAGTTCGAGTGTAAGGCTCGGTAGGACGTTCGACCTTACCTCGGCAGGGAGACCAAGCTTCCTAAGCCTAGTAGGAGTCAGGCGAGGGGACTTGGCCAGAGTTCGAGTGTAAGGCTCAGCAGGATGTTCGACCTTACCTCGGCAGGGAGACCAAGCTTCCTAAGCCTAGTAGGTCTCGGGCGAGGGGACATGGAAGGAGTTTGAGTGTCAGGCTCCGCAGGACGTTCGACCTTACCTCGGCAGGGAGACCAAGGTTCCTAAGCCTAGTAGGAGTCAGGCGAGGGGACATGGCCAGAGTTCGAGTGTAAGGCTCAGCAGGACGTTCGACCTTACCTCGGCAGGGAGACCAAACTTCCTAAGCCTAGTAGGATTCAGGCGATGGGATTTGCCCGAAGTTCGAGTGTAAGGCTCGGCAGGACGTTCGACCTTACCTCGGCAGGGAGACCAAGCTTCCTAAGCCTAGTAGGTCTCGGGCGAGGGGACTTGGCCTGAGTTCGAGTGTAAGGCACGGCAGGACGTTTGACTATGCTTCGGCCGGGAGACCAAGCTTCCTAAGCCTAGTAGGAGTCTGGCGAGGGTACTTGGCCGGAGTTCGAGTGAAAGGCTTGGCAGGACGTTCGTCCTTTCCTCGGCAGGGAGACCAAGCTTCCTAAGCCTAGTAGGTGTCAGGCGATCGGACTTGGCCGGAGTTTGAGTGGAAGGCTCGGCAGGACGTTCGACTATACCTCGGCAGGGAGACCAAGCTTCCTAAGCCTAGTAGGAGTCAGGCGAGTGGACTAGGACAGAGTTCGAGTGTAAGGCTCCGCAGGACATTCGACCTTTCCTCGGCAGGGAGACCAAGCTTCCTAAGCCTAGTAGGTCTCGGGCGAGGGGACATGGAAGGAGTTCGAGTGTAGGGCTTAGCAGGACGTTCGACCTTACCTCAGCAGGGAGACCAAGCTTCCTAAGCCTAGTAGGAGTCAGGCGAGGGGACTTGGCCTGAGTTCGAGTGTAAGGCTCGGCAGGACGTTCGACCTTACCTCGGCAAGGAGTCCAATCTTCCTAAGCCTTATAGGATTCGGGCGATGGGATTTGGCCGAAGTTTGAGTGTAAGGCTCGGCAGGACGTTCGACCTTACCTCGGCAGGGATACCAAGCTTCCTAAGCCTAGTAGGAGTCAGGCGAGGGGACTTGGCCAGAGTTCGAGTGTAAGGCTCGGTAGGACGTTCGACCTTACCTCGGCAGGGATACCAAGCTTCCTAAGCCTAGTAGGAGTCAGGCGAGGGGACTTGGCCAGAGCTCGAGTGTAAGGCTCAGCAGGACGTTCGACCTTACCTCGGCAAGGAGACCAAGCTTCCCAAGCCTCGTGGGAGAGTCAGGCAAGGGGACTGGTTTGGAGTTCGAGAGTAAGGCTCAGCAGGACGTTCGACCTTACCTCGGCAGGGAGACCAAGCTTCCAAAGCCTTGTAGGAGTCAAGCAAGGGGACTTGGCTGGAGTTCGAGTGTAAGGCTCAGCAGGACGTTCGACCTTACCTCGTCAGGGACACCAAGCTTTTAAAGCCTAGTAAGAGTCAGGCGAGGGGACTTGGGTGGAATTCGAGTGTAAGGCTCGGCAAGACTTTCGACCTTACCTCGGCAGCGAGACCAAGCTTCCTAAGCCTAGTAGGTCTCGGGCGAGGGGACATGGAAGGAGTTCGAGTGTAAGGCTCCGCAGGACGTTCGACCTTACCTCGGCAGGGAGTCCAACCTTCCTAAGCCTAGTAGGATTCAGGCGATGGGATTTGGCCGAAGTTCAAGTGTAAGGCTCGGTAGGACGTTCGACCTTACCTCGGCAGGGATACCAAGCTTCGTAAGCCTAGTAGGAGTCTGGCGAGGGTACTTGGCCGGAGTTCGAGTGAAAGGCTTGGCAGGACGTTCGTCCTTTCCTCGGCAGGGAGACCAAGCTTCCTAAGCCTAGTAGGAGTCAGGCGAGGGGTCTTGGTTAGAGTTCGAGTGTAAGGCTCGGTAGGACGTTCGACCTTACCTCGGCAGGGATACCAAGCTTCGTAAGCCTAGTAGGAGTCTGGCGAGGGTACTTGGCCGGAGTTCGAGTGAAAGGCTTGGCAGGACGTTCGTCCTTTCCTCGGCAGGGAGACCAAGCTTCCTAAGCCTAGTAGGAGTCAGGCGAGGGGTCTTGGTTAGAGTTCGAGTGTAAGGCTCAGCAGGACGTTCGACCTTACCGCGGCAGGGAGACCAAGCTTCCTAAGCCTAGTAGGAGTCAGGCGAGTGGACTTGGACAGAGTTCGAGTGTAAGGCTCGGCAGGACGTTCCACCTTACCTCGGCAGGGAGACCAAGCTTCCTAAGCCTAGTAGGTCTCGGGCAAGGGGACATGGAAGGAGTTCGAGTGTTGGGCTTAACAGGACGTTCGACCTTACCTCGGCAGGGAGACCAAGCTTCCTAAGCCTAGTAGGAGTCAGGCGAGGGGACTTGGCCAGAGTTCGAGTGTAAGGCTCGGTAATACGTTCGACCTTACCTCGGCAGGGAGACCAAGCTTCCTAAGCCTAGTAGGATTCAGGCGAGGGGACTTGGCCGAAGTTCGAGTGTAAGGCTCGGCAGGACGTTCGACCTTACCTCGGCAGGGAGACCAAGCTTCCTAAGCCTTGTAGGTCTCGGGCGAGGGGACTTGGCCTGAGTTCGAGTGTAAGGCTCGGCAGGACGTTCGACCTTACCTCAACAGGGAGTCCAATCTTCCTAAGCCTAGTAGGATTCAGGCGATGGGATTTGCCCGAAGTTCGAGTTTAAGTCTCGGCAGGACATTCGACCTTTCCTCGGCAGGGATGCCAAGCTTACTAAGCTTAGTAGGTCTCGGGCGAGGGGACATGGAAGGAGTTCGAGTGAAGGGCTTAGCAGGACGTTCGACCTTACCTCGGCAAGGAGACCAAGCTTCCCAAGCCTCGTGGGAGAGTCAGGCAAGGGGACTGGTTTGGAGTTCGAGAGTAAGGCTCAGCAGGACGTTCGACCTTACCTCGGCAGGGAGACCAAGCTTCCAAAGCCTTGTAGGAGTCAAGCAAGGGGACTTGGCTGGAGTTCGAGTGTAAGGCTCAGCAGGACGTTCGACCTTACCTCGTCAGGGACACCAAGCTTTTAAAGCCTAGTAAGAGTCAGGCGAGGGGACTTTGCCAGAGTTCGAGTGTAAGGCTCGGTAGGATGTTCGACCTTACCTCGGCAGGGTGACCAAGCTTCCTAAGCCTAGTAGGATTCAGGCGATGGGATTTGCCCGAAGTTCGAGTGTAAGTCTCGGCAGGACATTCGACATTTCCTCGGCAGGGATGCCAAGCTCCCTAAGCATTGTAGGTCTCGGGCGAGGGGACTTGGCCTGAGTTCGAGTGTAAGGCTCGGCAGGACGTTCGACCTTACCTCGGCAGGGAGACCAATCTTCCTAAGCCTAGTAGGAGTCAGGCGAGGGGACTTGGCCAGAGTTCGAGTGTAAGGCTCGGTAGGACGTTCGACCTTACCTCGGCAGGGAGACCAAGCTTCCTAAGCCTAGTAGGAGTCAGGCGAGGGGACATGGCCAGAGTTCGAGTGTAAGGCTCAGCAGGACATTCGACCTTACCTCGTCAGGGACACCAAGCTTTTAAAGCCTAGTAAGAGTCAGGCGAGGGGACTTGGGTGGAATTCGAGTGTAAGGCTCGGCAAGACTTTCGACCTTACCTCGGCAGCGAGACCAAGCTTCCTAAGCCTAGTAGGTCTCGGGCGAGGGGACATGGAAGGAGTTCGAGTGTAAGGCTCCGCAGGACGTTCGACCTTACCTCGGCAGGGAGTCCAACCTTCCTAAGCCTAGTAGGATTCAGGCGATGGGATTTGGCCGAAGTTCAAGTGTAAGGCTCGGTAGGACGTTCGACCTTACCTCGGCAGGGATACCAAGCTTCCTAAGCCTAGTAGGAGTCAGGCGAGGGGACTTGGCCTGAGTTCGAGTGTAAGGCACGGCAGGACGTTTGACTATGCTTCGGCCGGGAGACCAAGCTTCCTAAGTCTAGTAGTAGTCTGGCGAGGGTACTTGGCCGGAGTTCGAGTGAAAGGCTGGGCAGGACGTTCGTCCTTTCCTCGGCAGGGACACCAAGCTTCCTAAGCCTAGTAGGTGTCAGGCGATCGGACTTGGCCGGAGTTTTAGTGGAAGGCTCGGCAGGACGTTCGACTATACCTCGGCAGGGAGATCAAGCTTCCTAAGCCTAGTAGGAGTCAGGCGAGTGGACTCGGACATAGTTCGAGTGTAAGGCTCCGCAGGACATTCGACCTTTCCTCGGCAGGGAGACCAAGCTTCCTAAGCCTAGTAGGTCTCGGGCGAGGGGACATGGAAGGAGTTCGAGTGTAGGGCTTAGCAGGACGTTCGACATTACCTCGGCAGGGAGACCAAGCTTCCTAAGCCTAGTAGGAGTCAGGCGAGGGTACTTGGCTAGAGTTCGAGTGTAAGGCTCAGCAGGACGTTCGACCTTACATCGGCAGGGAGACCAAGCTTCCTAAGCCTAGTAGGAGTCAGGCGAGGGGACTTGGCCAGAGTTCGAGTATAAGGCTCAGCAGGACGTTCGACCTTACCTCGGCAGGGAGACCAAGCTTCCTAAGCCTAGTAGATCTCGGGCGAGGGGACATGGAAGGAGTTTGAGTGTAAGGCTCCGCAGGACGTTCGACCTTACCTCGGCAGGGAGACCAAGCTTCCTAAGCCTTGTAGGTCTCGGGCGAGGGGACTTGGCCTGAGTTCGAATGTAAGGCTCGGCAGGACGTTCGTCCTTACCTCGGCTGGGAGGCCAAGCTTCCTAAGCCTAGTAGGTGTCAGGCGATCGGACTTGGCCGGAGTTTAAGTGTAAGGCACGGCAGGACGTTTGACTATGCTTCGGCAGGGAGACAAAGCTTCCTAAGCCTAGTAGGAGTCTGGCGAGGGTACTTGGCCGGAGTTCGAGTGAAAGGCTCGGCAGGACGTTCGACATTTCCTCGGCAGGGAGACCAAGCTTCCTAAGCCTAGTAGGAGTCAGGCGAGAGGTCTTGGCTAGAGTTCGAATGTAAGGCTCAGCAGGACGTTCGACCTTACCTCGGCAGGGAGACCAAGCTTCCTAAGCCTAGTAGGAGTCAGGCGAGTGGACTTGGCCAGAGTTCGAGTGTAAGGCTCGGCAGGACGTTCGACCTTACCTCGGCTGGGAGGCCAAGCTTCCTAAGCCTAGTAGGTGTCAGGCGATCGGACTTGGCCGGAGTTTAAGTGTAAGGCACGGCAGGACGTTTGACTATGCTTCGGCAGGGAGACAAAGCTTCCTAAGCCTAGTAGGAGTCTGGCGAGGGTACTTGGCCGGAGTTCGAGTGAAAGGCTCGGCAGGACGTTCGACATTTCCTCGGCAGGGAGACCAAGCTTCCTAAGCCTAGTAGGAGTCAGGCGAGAGGTCTTGGCTAGAGTTCGAATGTAAGGCTCAGCAGGACGTTCGACCTTACCTCGGCAGGGAGACCAAGCTTCCTAAGCCTAGTAGGAGTCAGGCGAGTGGACTTGGCCAGAGTTCGAGTGTAAGGCTCGGCAGGACGTTCGACCTTACCTCGGCAGGGAGACCAAGCTTCCTAAGCCTAGTAGGTCTCGGGCGAGGGGACATGGAAGGAGTTCGAGTGTTGGGCTTAGCCGGACGTTCGACCTTACCTCGGCAGGGAGACCAAGCTTCCTAAGCCTAGTAGGATTCAGGCGATGGGATTTGCCCGAAGTTCGAGTGTAAGTCTCGGCAGGACATTCGACCTTTCCTCGGCAGGGATGCCAAGCTCCCTAAGCCTAGTAGGTCTCGGGCGAGGGGACATGGAAGGAGTTCGAGTGAAGGGCTTAGCAGGACGTTCGACCTTACCTCGGCAGGGAGACCAAGCTTCCTAAGCCTTGTAGGTCTCGGGCGAGGGGACTTGGCCTGAGTTCGAGTGTAAGGCTCGGCAGGACGTTCGACCTTACCTCGGCAGGAAGTCCAATCTTCCTAAGCCTTATAGGATTCAGGCGATGGGATTTGGCCGAAGTTTGAGTGTAAGGCTCAGAAGGACGTTCGACCTTACCTCGGCAGGGAGACCAAGCTTCCTAAGCCTAGTAGGATTCAGGCGAGGGGACTTGGCCAGAGTTCGAGTGAAAGGCTCGGTAGGACGTTCGACCTTACCTCGGCAGGGAGACCAAGCTTCCTAAGCCTAGTAGGAGTCAGGCGATTGGATTTGCCCGAAGTTCGAGTGTAAGTCTCGGCAGGACATTCGACCTTTCCTCGGCAGGGATGCCAAGCTCCCTAAGCCTAGTAGGTCTCGGGCGAGGGGACATGGAAGGAGTTCGAGTGAAGGGCTTAGCAGGACGTTCGACCTTACCTCGGCAGAGATACCAAGCTTCCTAAGCCTAGTAGGAGTCAGGCGAGGAAACTTGGCCGAAGTTCGAGTGTAAGGCTCGGCAGGACAATCGACCTTACCTCGGCAGGGAGTCCAATCTTCCTAAGCCTTATAGGATTCAGGCGAGGGGACTTGGCCGAAGTTCGAGTGTAAGGCTCGGCAGGACGTTCGACCTTACCTCGGCAGGGAGACCAAGCTTCCTAAGCCTTGTAGGTCTCGGGCGAGGGGACTTGGCCTGAGTTCGAGTGCAAGGCTCGGCAGGACGTTCGACCTTACCTTGGCAGGGAGACCAAGCTTCCTAAGCCTTGTAGGTCTCGGGCGAGGGGACTTGGCCTGAGTTCGAGTGTAAGGCTCGGCAAGACGTTCGACCTTACCTCGGCAGGGAGTCCAATCTTCCTAAGCCTAGTAGGATTCAGGCGATGGGATTTGACCGAAGTTCGAGTGTAAGTCTCGGCAGGACATTCGACCTTTCCTCGGCAGGGATGCCAAGCTCCCTAAGCCTAGTAGGTCTCGGGCGAGGGGACATGGAAGGAGTTCGAGTGTTGGGCTTAGCAGGACGTTCGACCTTACCTCGGCAGGGATACCAAGCTTCCTAAGCCTAGTAGGAGTCAGGCGAGGGGACTTGGCCAGAGTTCGAGTGTAAGGCTCGGTAGGACGTTCGACCTTACCTCGGCAGGGATACCAAGCTTCCTAAGCCTAGTAGGAGTCAGGCGAGGGGACTTGGCCAGAGTTCGAGTGTAAGGCTCAGCAGGACGTTCGACCTTACCTCGGCAGGGAGACCAAGGTACCTAAGCCTAGTAGGAGTCAGGCGAGGGGACATGGCCAGAGTTCGAGTGTAAGGCTCAGCAGGACGTTCGACCTTACCTCGGCAGGGAGACCAAGCTTCCTAAGCCTAGTAGGATTCAGGCGATGGGATTTGCCCGAAGTTCGAGTGTAAGTCTCGGCAGGACATTGGACCTTTCCTCGGCAGGGATGCCAATCTTCCTAAGCCTAGTAGGTCTCGGGCGAGGGGACATGGAAGGAGTTCGAGTGTAGGGCTTAGCAGGACGTTCGACCTTACCTCGGCAGGGATACCAAGCTTCCTAAGCCTAGTAGGTCTCGGGCGAGGGGACTTGGCCTGAGTTCGAGTGTAAGGCACGGCAGGACGTTTGACTATGCTTCGGCCGGGAGACCAAGCTTCCTAAGCCTAGTAGGAGTCTGGCGAGGGTACTTAGCCAGAGTTCGAGTGTAAGGCTCAGAAGGACGTTCGACCTTACCTCGGCAGGGAGACCAAGCTTCCTAAGCCTAGTAGGATTCAGGCGATGGGATTTGGCCGAAGTTCAAGTGTAAGGCTCGGCAGGACGTTCGACCTTACCTCGGCAGGGAGACCAAGCTTCCTAAGCCTAGTAGGAGTCTGGCGAGGGTACTTGGCCGGAGTTCGAGAGAAAGGCTTGGCAGGACGTTCGTCCTTTCCTCGGCAGGGAGACCAAGCTTCCTAAGCCTAGTAGGTGTCAGGCGATCGGACTTGGCCGGAGTTTGAGTGGAAGGTTCGGCAGGACGTTCGACTATACCTCGGCAGGGAGACCAAGCTTCCTAAGCCTAGTAGGAGTCAGGCGAGGGGACTTGGCCAGAGTTCGAGTGTAAGGCTCAGCAGGACGTTCGACCTTACCTCGGCAGGGAGACCAAGCTTCCTAAGCCTAGTAGGAGTCAGGCGAGGGGACTTGGCCAGAGTTCAAGTATAAGGCTCAGCAGGACGTTCGACCTTACCTCGGCAGGGAGACCAAGCTTCCTAAGCCTAGTAGGTCTCGGGCGAGGAGACATGGAAGGAGTTCAAGTGTAAGGCTCCGAAGGACGTTCGACCTTACCTCGGCAGGGAGTCCAACCTTCCTAAGCCTAGTAGGATTCAGGCGATGGGATTTGGCCGAAGTTCGAGTGTAAGGCTCGGCAGGACGTTCGACCTTACCTCGGCAGGGAGACCAAGCTTCCTAAGCCTAGTAGGAGTCAGGCGAGGGGACTTGGCCGAAGTTCGAGTGTAAGGATCGGCAGGACGTTCGACCTTACCTCGGCAGGGAGTCCAATCTTCCTAAGCCTTATAGGATTCAGGCGAGGGGACTTGGCCGAAGTTCGAGTGTAAGGCTCGGCAGGACGTTCGACCTTACCTCGGCAGGGAGACCAAGCTTCCTAAGCCTTGTAGGTCTCGGGCGAGGGGACTTGGCCTGAGTTCGAGTGTAAGGCTCGGCAGGACGTTCGACCTTACCTCGGCAGGGAGTCCAATCTTCCTAAGCCTTATAGGATTCGGGCGATGGGATTTGGCCGAAGTTTGAGTGTAAGGCTCGGCAGGACGTTCGACCTTACCTCGGCAGGGATACCAAGCTTCCTAAGCCTAGTAGGAGTCAGGCGAGGGGACTTGGCCAGAGTTCGAGTGTAAGGCTCGGTAGGACGTTCGACCTTACCTCGGCAGGGATACCAAGCTCCCTAAGCCTAGTAGGAGTCAGGCGAGGGGACTTGGCCAGAGCTCGAGTGTAAGGCTCAGCAGGACGTTCGACCTTACCTCGCAAGGAGACCAAGCTTCCCAAGCCTCGTGGGAGAGTCAGGCAAGGGGACTGGTTTGGAGTTCGAGAGTAAGGCTCAGCAGGACGTTCGACCGTACCTCGGCAGGGAGACCAAGCTTCCAAAGCCTTGTAGGAGTCAAGCAAGGGGACTTCGGTGGAATTCGAGTATAAGGCTCGGCAAGACTTTCGACCTTACCTCGGCAGCGAGACCAAGCTTCCTAAGCCTAGTAGGTCTCGGGCGAGGGGACATGGAAGGAGTTCGAGTGTAAGGCTCCGCAGGACGTTCGACCTTACCTCGGCAGGGAGACCAAGCTTCCTAAGCCTAGTAGGAGTCAGGCGAGTGGACTTGGACAGAGTTCGAGTGTAAGGCTCGGCAGGACGTTCGACCTTTCCCCGGCAGGGAGACCAAGCTTCCTAAGCCTAGTAGGTCTCGGGCGAGGGGACATGGAAGGAGTTCGAGTGTAGGGCTTAGCAGGACGTTCGACATTACCTCGGCAGGGAGACCAAGCTTCCTAAGCCTAGTAGGATTCAGGCGATGGGATTTGACCGAAGTTCGAGTGTAAGTCTCGGCAGGACATTCGACCTTTCCTCGGCAGGGATGCCAAGCTCCCTAAGCCTAGTAGGTCTCGGGCGAGGGGACATGGAAGGAGTTCGAGTGTTGGGCTTAGCAGGACGTTCGACCTTACCTCGGCAGGGATACCAAGCTTCCTAAGCCTAGTAGGAGTCAGGCGAGGGGACTTGGCCAGAGTTCGAGTGTAAGGCTCGGTAGGACGTTCGACCTTACCTCGGCAGGGATACCAAGCTTCCTAAGCCTAGTAGGAGTCAGGCGAGGGGACTTGGCCAGAGTTCGAGTGTAAGGCTCAGCAGGACGTTCGACCTTACCTCGGCAGGGAGACCAAGGTACCTAAGCCTAGTAGGAGTCAGGCGAGGGGACATGGCCAGAGTTCGAGTGTAAGGCTCAGCAGGACGTTCGACCTTACCTCGGCAGGGAGACCAAGCTTCCTAAGCCTAGTAGGATTCAGGCGATGGGATTTGCCCGAAGTTCGAGTGTAAGTCTCGGCAGGACATTGGACCTTTCCTCGGCAGGGATGCCAATCTTCCTAAGCCTAGTAGGTCTCGGGCGAGGGGACATGGAAGGAGTTCGAGTGTAGGGCTTAGCAGGACGTTCGACCTTACCTCGGCAGGGATACCAAGCTTCCTAAGCCTAGTAGGTCTCGGGCGAGGGGACTTGGCCTGAGTTCGAGTGTAAGGCACGGCAGGACGTTTGACTATGCTTCGGCCGGGAGACCAAGCTTCCTAAGCCTAGTAGGAGTCTGGCGAGGGTACTTAGCCGGAGTTCGAGTGTAAGGCTCAGAAGGACGTTCGACCTTACCTCGGCAGGGAGACCAAGCTTCCTAAGCCTAGTAGGATTCAGGCGATGGGATTTGGCCGAAGTTCAAGTGTAAGGCTCGGCAGGACGTTCGACCTTACCTCGGCAGGGAGACCAAGCCTCCTAAGCCTAGTAGGTCTCGGGCGAGGGGACTTGGCCTGAGTTCGAGTGTAAGGCACGGCAGGACGTTTGACTATGCTTCGGCCGGGAGACCAAGCTTCCTAAGCCTAGTAGGAGTCTGGCGAGGGTACTTGGCCGAAGTTCGAGTGTAAGGCTCGGCAGGACGTTCGACCTTACCTCGGCAGGGAGACCAAGCTTCCTAAGCCTAGTAGGAGTCAGGCGAGGGGACTTGGCCGAAGTTCGAGTGTAAGGATCGGCAGGACGTTCGACTATACCTCGGCAGGGAGTCCAATCTTCCTAAGCCTTATAGGATTCAGGCGAGGGGACTTGGCCGAAGTTCGAGTGTAAGGCTCGGCAGGACGTTCGACCTTACCTCGGCAGGGAGACCAAGCTTCCTAAGCCTTGTAGGTCTCGGGCGAGGGGACTTGGCCTGAGTTCGAGTGTAAGGCTCGGCAGGACGTTCGACCTTACCTCGGCAGGGAGTCCAATCTTCCTAAGCCTTATAGGATTCGGGCGATGGGATTTGGCCGAAGTTTGAGTGTAAGGCTCGGCAGGACGTTCGACCTTACCTCGGCAGGGATACCAAGCTTCCTAAGCCTAGTAGGAGTCAGGCGAGGGGACTTGGCCAGAGTTCGAGTGTAAGGCTCGGTAGGACGTTCGACCTTACCTCGGCAGGGATACCAAGCTCCCGAAGCCTAGTAGGAGTCAGGCGAGGGGACTTGGCCAGAGCTCGAGTGTAAGGCTCAGCAGGACGTTCGACCTTACCTCGCAAGGAGACCAAGCTTCCCAAGCCTCGTGGGAGAGTCAGGCAAGGGGACTGGTTTGGAGTTCGAGAGTAAGGCTCAGCAGGACGTTCGACCTTACCTCGGCAGGGAGACCAAGCTTCCAAAGCCTTGTAGGAGTCAAGCAAGGGGACTTCGGTGGAATTCGAGTATAAGGCTCGGCAAGACTTTCGACCTTACCTCGGCAGCGAGACCAAGCTTCCTAAGCCTAGTAGGTCTCGGGCGAGGGGACATGGAAGGAGTTCGAGTGTAAGGCTCCGCAGGACGTTCGACCTTACCTCGGCAGGGAGACCAAGCTTCCTAAGCCTAGTAGGAGTCAGGCGAGTGGACTTGGACAGAGTTCGAGTGTAAGGCTCGGCAGGACGTTCGACCTTTCCCCGGCAGGGAGACCAAGCTTCCTAAGCCTAGTAGGTCTCGGGCGAGGGGACATGGAAGGATTTCGAGTGTAGGGCTTAGCAGGACGTTCGACATTACCTCGGCAGGGAGACCAAGCTTCCTAAGCCTAGTAGGATTCAGGCGATGGGATTTGACCGAAGTTCGAGTGTAAGTCTCGGCAGGACATTCGACCTTTCCTCGGCAGGGATGCCAAGCTCCCTAAGCCTAGTAGGTCTCGGGCGAGGGGACATGGAAGGAGTTCGAGTGTTGGGCTTAGCAGGACGTTCGACCTTACCTCGGCAGGGATACCAAGCTTCCTAAGCCTAGTAGGAGTCAGGCGAGGGGACTTGGCCAGAGTTCGAGTGTAAGGCTCGGTAGGACGTTCGACCTTACCTCGGCAGGGATACCAAGCTTCCTAAGCCTAGTAGGAGTCAGGCGAGGGGACTTGGCCAGAGTTCGAGTGTAAGGCTCAGCAGGACGTTCGACCTTACCTCGGCAGGGAGACCAAGGTACCTAAGCCTAGTAGGAGTCAGGCGAGGGGACATGGCCAGAGTTCGAGTGTAAGGCTCAGCAGGACGTTCGACCTTACCTCGGCAGGGAGACCAAGCTTCCTAAGCCTAGTAGGATTCAGGCGATGGGATTTGCCCGAAGTTCGAGTGTAAGTCTCGGCAGGACATTGGACCTTTCCTCGGCAGGGATGCCAATCTTCCTAAGCCTAGTAGGTCTCGGGCGAGGGGACATGGAAGGAGTTCGAGTGTAGGGCTTAGCAGGACGTTCGACCTTACCTCGGCAGGGATACCAAGCTTCCTAAGCCTAGTAGGTCTCGGGCGAGGGGACTTGGCCTGAGTTCGAGTGTAAGGCACGGCAGGACGTTTGACTATGCTTCGGCCGGGAGACCAAGCTTCCTAAGCCTAGTAGGAGTCTGGCGAGGGTACTTAGCCGGAGTTCGAGTGTAAGGCTCAGAAGGACGTTCGACCTTACCTCGGCAGGGAGACCAAGCTTCCTAAGCCTAGTAGGATTCAGGCGATGGGATTTGGCCGAAGTTCAAGTGTAAGGCTCGGCAGGACGTTCGACCTTACCTCGGCAGGGAGACCAAGCCTCCTAAGCCTAGTAGGTCTCGGGCGAGGGGACTTGGCCTGAGTTCGAGTGTAAGGCACGGCAGGACGTTTGACTATGCTTCGGCCGGGAGACCAAGCTTCCTAAGCCTAGTAGGAGTCTGGCGAGGGTACTTGGCCGAAGTTCGAGTGTAAGGCTCGGCAGGACGTTCGACCTTACCTCGGCAGGGAGACCAAGCTTCCTAAGCCTAGTAGGAGTCAGGCGAGGGGACTTGGCCGAAGTTCGAGTGTAAGGATCGGCAGGACGTTCGACTATACCTCGGCAGGGAGTCCAATCTTCCTAAGCCTTATAGGATTCAGGCGAGGGGACTTGGCCGAAGTTCGAGTGTAAGGCTCGGCAGGACGTTCGACCTTACCTCGGCAGGGAGACCAAGCTTCCTAAGCCTTGTAGGTCTCGGGCGAGGGGACTTGGCCTGAGTTCGAGTGTAAGGCTCGGCAGGACGTTCGACCTTACCTCGGCAGGGAGTCCAATCTTCCTAAGCCTTATAGGATTCGGGCGATGGGATTTGGCCGAAGTTTGAGTGTAAGGCTCGGCAGGACGTTCGACCTTACCTCGGCAGGGATACCAAGCTTCCTAAGCCTAGTAGGAGTCAGGCGAGGGGACTTGGCCAGAGTTCGAGTGTAAGGCTCGGTAGGACGTTCGACCTTACCTCGGCAGGGATACCAAGCTCCCTAAGCCTAGTAGGAGTCAGGCGAGGGGACTTGGCCAGAGCTCGAGTGTAAGGCTCAGCAGGACGTTCGACCTTACCTCGCAAGGAGACCAAGCTTCCCAAGCCTCGTGGGAGAGTCAGGCAAGGGGACTGGTTTGGAGTTCGAGAGTAAGGCTCAGCAGGACGTTCGACCTTACCTCGGCAGGGAGACCAAGCTTCCAAAGCCTTGTAGGAGTCAAGCAAGGGGACTTCGGTGGAATTCGAGTATAAGGCTCGGCAAGACTTTCGACCTTACCTCGGCAGCGAGACCAAGCTTCCTAAGCCTAGTAGGTCTCGGGCGAGGGGACATGGAAGGAGTTCGAGTGTAAGGCTCCGCAGGACGTTCGACCTTACCTCGGCAGGGAGACCAAGCTTCCTAAGCCTAGTAGGAGTCAGGCGAGGGGACTTTGCCAGAGTTCGAGTGTAAGGCTCGGTAGGACGTTCGACCTTACCTCGGCAGGAAGACCAAGCTTCCTAAGCCTAGTAGGAGTCAGGCGAGGGGACTTGGCCAGAGTTCGAGTGTAAGGCTCAGCAGGACGTTCGACCTTACCTCGGCAGGGAGACCAAGCTTCCTAAGCCTAGTAGGAGTCAGGCGAGGGGACATGGCCAGAGTTTGAGTGTAAGGCACGGCAGGACGTTTGACTATGCTTCGGCAGGGAGACCAAGCTTCCTAAGCCTAGTAGGAGTCTGGCGAGGGTACTTGGCCGGAGTTCGAGTGAAAGGCTCGGCAGGACGTTGGTCCTTTCCTCGGCAGGGAGACCAAGCTTCCTAAGCCTAGTAGGAGTCAGGCGAGGGGTCTTGGCTAGAGTTCGAGTGTAAGGCTCGGTAGGACGTTCGACCTTACCTCGGCAGGGAGACCAAGCTTCCTAAGCCTAGTAGGAGTCAGGCGAGTGGACTTGGACAGAGTTCGAGTGTAAGGCTCGGCAGGACGTTCGACCTTACCTCGGCAGGGAGACCAAGCTTCCTAAGCCTAGTAGGTCTCGGGCGAGGGGACATGGAAGGAGTTCGAGTGTTGGGCTTAGCAGGACGTTCGACCTTACCTCGGCAGGGAGACCAAGCTTCCTAAGCCTAGTAGGAGTCAGGCGAGGGGACTTGGCCGAAGTTCGAGTGTAAGGCTCGGCAGGACGTTCGACCTTACCTCGGCAGGGAGTCCAATCTTCCTAAGCCTTATAGGATTCAGGCGAGGGGACTTGGCCGACGTTCGAGTGTAAGGCTCGGCAGGACGTTCAACCTTACCTCGGCAGGGAGACCAAGCTTCCTAAGCCTTGTAGGTCTCGGGCGAGGGGACTTGGCCTGAGTTCGAGTGTAAGGCTCGGCAGGACGTTCGACCTTACCTCGGCAGGGAGTCCAATCTTCCTAAGCCTTATGGGATTCAGGCGATGGGATTTGGCCGAAGTTTGAGTGTAAGGCTCGGCAGGACGTTCGACCTTACCTCGGCAGGGAGACCAAGCTTCCTAAGCCTAGTAGGAGTCAGGCGAAGGGACTTGGCCAGAGTTCGAGTGTAAGGCTCGGTAGGACGTTCGACCTTACCTCGGCAGGGAGAGCAAGCTTCCTAAGCCTAGTAGGAGTCAGGCGAGTGGACATGGCCAGAGTTCGAGTGTAAGCCTCAGCAGGATGTTCGACCTTACCTCAGCAGGGAGACCAAGCTTCCTAAGCCTAGTAGGATTCAGGCGATGGGATTTGCCCGAAGTTCGAGTGTAAGTCTCGGGAGGACATTCGACCTTTCCTCGGCAGGGATGCCAAGCTTCCTAAGCCTAGTAGGTCTCGGGCGAGGGGACATGGAAGGAGTTCGAGTGTAGGGCTTAGCAGGACGTTCGACCTTACCTCGGCAGGGATACCAAGCTTCCTAAGCCTAGTAAAAGTCAGGCGAGGGGACTTGGCCAGAGTTCGAGTGTAAGGCTCAGTAGGACGTTCGACCTTACCTCGGCAGGGATACCAAGCTTCCTAAGCCTAGTAGGAGTCAGGCGAGGGGACTTGGCCAGAGTTCGAGTGTAAGGCTCAGCAGGACGTTCGACCTTACCTCGGCAGGGAGACCAAGGTTCCTAAGCCTAGTAGGAGTCAGGCGAGGGGACTTGGCCAGAGTTCGAGTGTAAGGCTCAGCAGGACGTTCGACCTTACCTCGGCAATAAGACCAAGCTTCCTAAGCCTCGTGGGAGAGTCAGGCAAGGGGACTGGTTTGGAGTTCGAGAGTAAGGCTCGGTAGGACGTTCGACCTTACCTCGACAGGGAGACCAAGCTTCCAAAGCCCTGTAGGAGTCAAGCAAGGGGACTTGGCTGGAGTTCGAGTGTAAGGCTCAGCAGGACGTTCGACCTTACCTCGTCAGGGACACCAAGCTTTTAAAGCCTAGTAAGAGTCAGGCGAGGGGACTTGGGTGGAATTCGAGTGTAAGGCTCGGCAAGACTTTTGACCTTACCTCGGCAGCGAGACTAAGCTTCCTAAGCATAGTAGGAGTCAGGCGAGTGGACTTGGACAGAGTTCGAGTGTAAGGCTCGGCAGGACGTTCGACATTACCTCGGCAGGGAGACCAAGCTTCTTAAGCATAGTAGGTCTCGGGCGAGGGGACATGGAAGGAGTTCGAGTGTTGGGCTTAGCAGGACATTCGACCTTTCCTCGGCAGGGATGCCAAGCTTCCTAAGCCTAGTAGGTCTCGGGCGAGGGGACATGGAAGGAGTTCGAGTGTAAGGCTCAGCAGGACGTTCGACCTTACCTCGGCAAGGAGACCAAGCTTCCTAAGCCTCGTGGGAGAGTCAGGCAAGGGGACTGGTTTGGAGTTCGAGAGTAAGGCTCAGCAGGACGTTCGACCTTACCTCGACAGGGAGACCAAGCTTCCAAAGCCCTGTAGGAGTCAAGCAAGGGGACTTGGCTGGAGTTCGAGTGTAAGGCTCAGCAGGACGTTCGACCTTACCTCGGCAGGGATACCAAGCTTCCTATGCCTAGTAGGAGTCAGGCGAGGGGACTTGGCCTGAGTTCGAGTGTAAGGCACGGCAGGACGTTTGACTATGCTTCGGCCGGGAGACCAAGCTTCCTAAGCCTAGTAGGAGTCTGGCGAGGGTACTTGGCCGGAGTTCGAGTGAAAGGCTTGGCAGGACGTTCGTCCTTTCCTCGGCAGGGAGACCAAGCTTCCTAAGCCTAGTAGGTGTCAGGCGATCAGACTTGGCCGGAGTTTTCGTGGAAGGCTCGGCAGGACGTTCGACTATACCTCGGCAGGGAGACCAAGCTTCCTAAGCCTAGTAGGAGTCAGGCGAGTGGACTTGGACAGAGTTCGAGTGTAAGGCTCCGCAGGACGTTCGACCTTACCTCAGCAGGGAGACCAAGCTTCCTAAGCCTAGTAGGATTCAGGCGATGGGATTTGCCCGAAGTTCGAGTGTAAGTCTCGGCAGGACATTCGACCTTTCCTCGGCAGGGATGCCAAGCTTCCTAAGCCTAGTAGGTCTCGGGCGAGGGGACATGGAAGGAGTTCGAGTGTAAGGCTCAGCAGGACGTTCGACCTTACCTCGGCAGGGAGACCAAGCTTCCAAAGCCTTGTAGGAGTCAAGCAAGGGGACTTGGCTGGAGTTCGAGTGTAAGGCTCAGCAGGACGTTCGACCTTACCTCGTCAGGGACACCAAGCTTTTAAAGCCTAGTAAGAGTCAGGCGAGGGGACTTGGGTGGAATTCGAGTGTAAGGCTCGGCAAGACTTTCGACCTTACCTCGGCAGCGAGACCAAGCTTCCTAAGCCTAGTAGGTCTCGGGCGAGGGGACATGGAAGGAGTTCGAGTGTAAGGCTCCGCAGGACGTTCGACCTTACCTCGGCAGAGAGTCCAACCTTCCTAAGCCTAGTAGGATTCAGGCGATGGGATTTGGCCGAAGTTCAAGTGTAAGGCTCGGTAGGACGTTCGACCTTACCTCGGCAGGGATACCAAGCTTCCTATGCCTAGTAGGAGTCAGGCGAGGGGACTTGGCCTGCGTTCGAGTGTAAGGCACGGCAGGACGTTTGACTATGCTTCGGCCGGGAGACCAAGCTTCCTAAGCCTAGTAGGAGTCTGGCGAGGGTACTTGGCCGGAGTTCGAGTGAAAGGCTTGGCAGGACGTTCGTCCTTTCCTCGGCAGGGAGACCAAGCTTCCTAAGCCTAGTAGGTGTCAGGCGATCAGACTTGGCCGGAGTTTTAGTGGAAGGCTCGGCAGGACGTTCGACTATACCTCGGCAGGGAGACCAAGCTTCCTAAGCCTAGTAGGAGTCAGGCGAGGGGACTTTGCCAGAGTTCGAGTGTAAGGCTTGGTAGGACGTTCGAACTTACCTCGGCAGGAAGACCAAGCTTCCTAAGCCTAGTAGGAGTCAGGCGAGGGGACTTGGCCAGAGTTCGAGTGTAAGGCTCAGCAGGATGTTCGACCTTACCTCGGCAGGGAGACCAAGCTTCCTAAGCCTAGTAGGAGTCAGGCGAGGGGACTTGGCCAGAGTTCGAGTATAAGGCTCAGCAGGACGTTCGACCTTACCTCGGCAGGGAGACCAAGCTTCCTAAGCCTTGTAGGTCTCGGGCGAGGGGATTTGCCCGAAGTTCGAGTGTAAGTCTCGGGAGGACATTCCACCTTTCCTCGGCAGGGATGCCAAGCTTCCTAAGCCTAGTAGGTCTCGGGCGAGGGGACATGGAAGGAGTTCGAGTGTAGGGCTTAGCAGGACGTTCGACCTTACCTCGGCAGGGATACCAAGCTTCCTAAGCCTAGTAGGAGTCAGGCGAGGGGACTTGGCCAGAGTTCGAGTGTAAGGCTCAGTAGGACGTTCGACCTTACCTCGGCAGGGATACCAAGCTTCCTAAGCCTAGTAGGAGTCAGGCGAGGGGACTTGGCCAGAGTTCGAGTGTAAGGCTCAGCAGGACGTTCGACCTTACCTCGGCAGGGAGACCAAGGTTCCTAAGCCTAGTAGGAGTCAGGCGAGGGGACTTGGCCAGAGTTCGAGTGTAAGGCTCAGCAGGACGTTCGACCTTACCTCGGCAAGGAGACCAAGCTTCCTAAGCCTCGTGGGAGAGTCAGGCAAGGGGACTGGTTTGGAGTTCGAGAGTAAGGCTCAGCAGGACGTTCGACCTTACCTCGACAGGGAGACCAAGCTTCCAAAGCCCTGTAGGAGTCAAGCAAGGGGACTTGGCTGGAGTTCGAGTGTAAGGCTCAGCAGGACGTTCGACCTTACCTCGTCAGGGACACCAAGCTTTTAAAGCCTAGTAAGAGTCAGGCGAGGGGACTTGGGTGGAATTCGAGTGTAAGGCTCGGCAAGACTTTTGACCTTACCTCGGCAGCGAGACTAAGCTTCCTAAGCCTAGTAGGAGTCAGGCGAGTGGACTTGGACAGAGTTCGAGTGTAAGGCTCGGCAGGACGTTCGACATTACCTCGGCAGGGAGACCAAGCTTCTTAAGCATAGTAGGTCTCGGGCGAGGGGACATGGAAGGAGTTCGAGTGTTGGGCTTAGCAGGACATTCGACCTTTCCTCGGCAGGGATGCCAAGCTTCCTAAGCCTAGTAGGTCTCGGGCGAGGGGACATGGAAGGAGTTCGAGTGTAAGGCTCAGCAGGACGTTCGACCTTACCTCGGCAAGGAGACCAAGCTTCCTAAGCCTCGTGGGAGAGTCAGGCAAGGGGACTGGTTTGGAGTTCGAGAGTAAGGCTCAGCAGGACGTTCGACCTTACCTCGACAGGGAGACCAAGCTTCCAAAGCCCTGTAGGAGTCAAGCAAGGGGACTTGGCTGGAGTTCGAGTGTAAGGCTCAGCAGGACGTTCGACCTTACCTCGGCAGGGAGTCCAACCTTCCTAAGCCTAGTAGGATTCAGGCGATGGGATTTGGCCGAAGTTCAAGTGTAAGGCTCGGTAGGACGTTCGACCTTACCTCGGCAGGGATACCAAGCTTCCTATGCCTAGTAGGAGTCAGGCGAGGGGACTTGGCCTGAGTTCGAGTGTAAGGCACGGCAGGACGTTTGACTATGCTTCGGCCGGGAGACCAAGCTTCCTAAGCCTAGTAGGAGTCTGGCGAGGGTACTTGGCCGGAGTTCGAGTGAAAGGCTTGGCAGGACGTTCGACCTTACCTCGGCAGGGAGACCAAGCTTCCTAAGCCTAGTAGGAGTCAGGCGAGTGGACTTGGACAGAGTTCGAGTGTAAGGCTCGGCAGGACGTTCGACCTTTCCCCGGCAGGGAGACCAAGCTTCCTAAGCCTAGTAGGTCTCGGGCGAGGGGACATGGAAGGATTTCGAGTGTAGGGCTTAGCAGGACGTTCGACATTACCTCGGCAGGGAGACCAAGCTTCCTAAGCCTAGTAGGATTCAGGCGATGGGATTTGACCGAAGTTCGAGTGTAAGTCTCGGCAGGACATTCGACCTTTCCTCGGCAGGGATGCCAAGCTCCCTAAGCCTAGTAGGTCTCGGGCGAGGGGACATGGAAGGAGTTCGAGTGTTGGGCTTAGCAGGACGTTCGACCTTACCTCGGCAGGGATACCAAGCTTCCTAAGCCTAGTAGGAGTCAGGCGAGGGGACTTGGCCGGAGTTCGAGTGTAAGGCTCGGTAGGACGTTCGACCTTACCTCGGCAGGGATACCAAGCTTCCTAAGCCTAGTAGGAGTCAGGCGAGGGGACTTGGCCAGAGTTCGAGTGTAAGGCTCAGCAGGACGTTCGACCTTACCTCGGCAGGGAGACCAAGGTACCTAAGCCTAGTAGGAGTCAGGCGAGGGGACATGGCCAGAGTTCGAGTGTAAGGCTCAGCAGGACGTTCGACCTTACCTCGGCAGGGAGACCAAGCTTCCTAAGCCTAGTAGGATTCAGGCGATGGGATTTGCCCGAAGTTCGAGTGTAAGTCTCGGCAGGACATTGGACCTTTCCTCGGCAGGGATGCCAATCTTCCTAAGCCTAGTAGGTCTCGGGCGAGGGGACATGGAAGGAGTTCGAGTGTAGGGCTTAGCAGGACGTTCGACCTTACCTCGGCAGGGATACCAAGCTTCCTAAGCCTAGTAGGTCTCGGGCGAGGGGACTTGGCCTGAGTTCGAGTGTAAGGCACGGCAGGACGTTTGACTATGCTTCGGCCGGGAGACCAAGCTTCCTAAGCCTAGTAGGAGTCTGGCGAGGGTACTTAGGCGGAGTTCGAGTGTAAGGCTCAGAAGGACGTTCGACCTTACCTCGGCAGGGAGACCAAGCTTCCTAAGCCTAGTAGGATTCAGGCGATGGGATTTGGCCGAAGTTCAAGTGTAAGGCTCGGCAGGACGTTCGACCTTACCTCGGCAGGGAGACCAAGCCTCCTAAGCCTAGTAGGTCTCGGGCGAGGGGACTTGGCCTGAGTTCGAGTGTAAGGCACGGCAGGACGTTTGACTATGCTTCGGCCGGGAGACCAAGCTTCCTAAGCCTAGTAGGAGTCTGGCGAGGGTACTTGGCCGGAGTTCGAGAGAAAGGCTTGGCAGGACGTTCGTCCTTTCCTCGGCAGGGAGACCAAGCTTCCTAAGCCTAGTAGGTGTCAGGCGATCGGACTTGGCCGGAGTTTGAGTGGAAGGTTCGGCAGGACGTTCGACTATACCTCGGCAGGGAGACCAAGCTTCCTAAGCCTAGTAGGAGTCAGGCGAGGGGACTTGGCCAGAGTTCGAGTGTAAGGCTCAGCAGGACGTTCGACCTTACCTCGGCAGGGAGACCAAGCTTCCTAAGCCTAGTAGGAGTCAGGCGAGGGGACTTGGCCAGAGTTCAAGTATAAGGCTCAGCAGGACGTTCGACCTTACCTCGGCAGGGAGACCAAGCTTCCTAAGCCTAGTAGGTCTCGGGCGAGGAGACATGGAAGGAGTTCAAGTGTAAGGCTCCGAAGGACGTTCGACCTTACCTCGGCAGGGAGTCCAACCTTCCTAAGCCTAGTAGGATTCAGGCGATGGGATTTGGCCAAAGTTCGAGTGTAAGGCTCGGCAGGACGTTCGACCTTACCTCGGCAGGGAGACCAAGCTTCCTAAGCCTAGTAGGAGTCAGGCGAGGGGACTTGGCCGAAGTTCGAGTGTAAGGATCGGCAGGACGTTCGACCTTACCTCGGCAGGGAGTCCAATCTTCCTAAGCCTTATAGGATTCAGGCGAGGGGACTTGGCCGAAGTTCGAGTGTAAGGCTCGGCAGGACGTTCGACCTTACCTCGGCAGGGAGACCAAGCTTCCTAAGCCTTGTAGGTCTCGGGCGAGGGGACTTGGCCTGAGTTCGAGTGTAAGGATCGGCAGGACGTTCGACCTTACCTCGGCAGGGAGTCCAATCTTCCTAAGCCTTATAGGATTCGGGCGATGGGATTTGGCCGAAGTTTGAGTGTAAGGCTCGGCAGGACGTTCGACCTTACCTCGGCAGGGATACCAAGCTTCCTAAGCCTAGTAGGAGTCAGGCGAGGGGACTTGGCCAGAGTTCGAGTGTAAGGCTCGGTAGGACGTTCGACCTTACCTCGGCAGGGATACCAAGCTCCCTAAGCCTAGTAGGAGTCAGGCGAGGGGACTTGGCCAGAGCTCGAGTGTAAGGCTCAGCAGGACGTTCGACCTTACCTCGCAAGGAGACCAAGCTTCCCAAGCCTCGTGGGAGAGTCAGGCAAGGGGACTGGTTTGGAGTTCGAGAGTAAGGCTCAGCAGGACGTTCGACCTTACCTCGGCAGGGAGACCAAGCTTCCAAAGCCTTGTAGGAGTCAAGCAAGGGGACTTCGGTGGAATTCGAGTATAAGGCTCGGCAAGACTTTCGACCTTACCTCGGCAGCGAGACCATGCTTCCTAAGCCTAGTAGGTCTCGGGCGAGGGGACATGGAAGGAGTTCGAGTGTAAGGCTCCGCAGGACGTTCGACCTTACCTCGGCAGGGAGACCAAGCTTCCTAAGCCTAGTAGGAGTCAGGCGAGTGGACTTGGACAGAGTTCGAGTGTAAGGCTCCGCAGGACATTCGACCTTTCCCCGGCAGGGAGACCAAGCTTCCTAAGCCTAGTAGGTCTCGGGCGAGGGGACATGGAAGGAGTTCGAGTGTAGGGCTTAGCAGGACGTTCGACATTACCTCGGCAGGGAGACCAAGCTTCCTAAGCCTAGTAGGATTCAGGCGATGGGATTTGACCGAAGTTCGAGTGTAAGTCTCGGCAGGACATTCGACCTTTCCTCGGCAGGGATGCCAAGCTCCCTAAGCCTAGTAGGTCTCGGGCGAGGGGACATGGAAGGAGTTCGAGTGTTGGGCTTAGCAGGACGTTCGACCTTACCTCGGCAGGGATACCAAGCTTCCTAAGCCTAGTAGGAGTCAGGCGAGGGGACTTGGCCAGAGTTCGAGTGTAAGGCTCGGTAGGACGTTCGACCTTACCTCGGCAGGGATACCAAGCTTCCTAAGCCTAGTAGGAGTCAGGCGAGGGGACTTGGCCAGAGTTCGAGTGTAAGGCTCAGCAGGACGTTCGACCTTACCTCGGCAGGGAGACCAAGGTACCTAAGCCTAGTAGGAGTCAGGCGAGGGGACATGGCCAGAGTTCGAGTGTAAGGCTCAGCAGGACGTTCGACCTTACCTCGGCAGGGAGACCAAGCTTCCTAAGCCTAGTAGGATTCAGGCGATGGGATTTGCCCGAAGTTCGAGTGTAAGTCTCGGCAGGACATTGGACCTTTCCTCGGCAGGGAAGCCAATCTTCCTAAGCCTAGTAGGTCTCGGGCGAGGGGACATGGAAGGAGTTCGAGTGTAGGGCTTAGCAGGACGTTCGACCTTACCTCGGCAGGGATACCAAGCTTCCTAAGCCTAGTAGGTCTCGGGCGAGGGGACTTGGCCTGAGTTCGAGTGTAAGGCACGGCAGGACGTTTGACTATGCTTCGGCCGGGAGACCAAGCTTCCTAAGCCTAGTAGGAGTCTGGCGAGGGTACTTAGCCGGAGTTCGAGTGTAAGGCTCAGAAGGACGTTCGACCTTACCTCGGCAGGGAGACCAAGCTTCCTAAGCCTAGTAGGATTCAGGCGATGGGATTTGGCCGAAGTTCAAGTGTAAGGCTCGGCAGGACGTTCGACCTTACCTCGGCAGGGAGACCAAGCCTCCTAAGCCTAGTAGGTCTCGGGCGAGGGGACTTGGCCTGAGTTCGAGTGTAAGGCACGGCAGGACGTTTGACTATGCTTCGGCCGGGAGACCAAGCTTCCTAAGCCTAGTAGGAGTCTGGCGAGGGTACTTGGCCGGAGTTCGAGAGAAAGGCTTGGCAGGACGTTCGTCCTTTCCTCGGCAGGGAGACCAAGCTTCCTAAGCCTAGTAGGTGTCAGGCGATCGGACTTGGCCGGAGTTTGAGTGGAAGGTTCGGCAGGACGTTCGACTATACCTCGGCAGGGAGACCAAGCTTCCTAAGCCTAGTAGGAGTCAGGCGAGGGGACTTGGCCAGAGTTCGAGTGTAAGGCTCAGCAGGACGTTCGACCTTACCTCGGCAGGGAGACCAAGCTTCCTAAGCCTAGTAGGAGTCAGGCGAGGGGACTTGGCCAGAGTTCAAGTATAAGGCTCAGCAGGACGTTCGACCTTACCTCGGCAGGGAGACCAAGCTTCCTAAGCCTAGTAGGTCTCGGGCGAGGAGACATGGAAGGAGTTCAAGTGTAAGGCTCCGAAGGACGTTCGACCTTACCTCGGCAGGGAGTCCAACCTTCCTAAGCCTAGTAGGATTCAGGCGATGGGATTTGGCCGAAGTTCGAGTGTAAGGCTCGGCAGGACGTTCGACCTTACCTCGGCAGGGAGACCAAGCTTCCTAAGCCTAGTAGGAGTCAGGCGAGGGGACTTGGCCGAAGTTCGAGTGTAAGGATCGGCAGGACGTTCGACCTTACCTCGGCAGGGAGTCCAATCTTCCTAAGCCTTATAGGATTCAGGCGAGGGGACTTGGCCGAAGTTCGAGTGTAAGGCTCGGCAGGACGTTCGACCTTACCTCGGCAGGGAGACCAAGCTTCCTAAGCCTTGTAGGTCTCGGGCGAGGGGACTTGGCCTGAGTTCGAGTGTAAGGCTCGGCAGGACGTTCGACCTTACCTCGGCAGGGAGTCCAATCTTCCTAAGCCTTATAGGATTCGGGCGATGGGATTTGGCCGAAGTTTGAGTGTAAGGCTCGGCAGGACGTTCGACCTTACCTCGGCAGGGATACCAAGCTTCCTAAGCCTAGTAGGAGTCAGGCGAGGGGACTTGGCCAGAGTTCGAGTGTAAGGCTCGGTAGGACGTTCGACCTTACCTCGGCAGGGATACCAAGCTCCCTAAGCCTAGTAGGAGTCAGGCGAGGGGACTTGGCCAGAGCTCGAGTGTAAGGCTCAGCAGGACGTTCGACCTTACCTCGCAAGGAGACCAAGCTTCCCAAGCCTCGTGGGAGAGTCAGGCAAGGGGACTGGTTTGGAGTTCGAGAGTAAGGCTCAGCAGGACGTTCGACCTTACCTCGGCAGGGAGACCAAGCTTCCAAAGCCTTGTAGGAGTCAAGCAAGGGGACTTCGGTGGAATTCGAGTATAAGGCTCGGCAAGACTTTCGACCTTACCTCGGCAGCGAGACCAAGCTTCCTAAGCCTAGTAGGTCTCGGGCGAGGGGACATGGAAGGAGTTCGAGTGTAAGGCTCCGCAGGACGTTCGACCTTACGTCGGCAGGGAGACCAAGCTTCCTAAGCCTAGTAGGAATCAGGCGAGTAGACTTGGACAGAGTTCGAGTGTAAGGCTCCGCAGGACATTCGACCTTTCCCCGGCAGGGAGACCAAGCTTCCTAAGCCTAGTAGGTCTCGGGCGAGGGGACATGGAAGGAGTTCGAGTGTAGGGCTTAGCAGGACGTTCGACATTACCTCGGCAGGGAGACCAAGCTTCCTAAGCCTAGTAGGAGTCAGGCGAGGGGACTTTGCCGGAGTTCGAGTGTAAGGCTCGGTAGGACGTTCGACCTTACCTCGGCAGGGATACCAAGCTTCCTAAGCCTAGTAGGAGTCAGGCGAGGGGACTTGGCCAGAGTTCGAGTGTAAGGCTCAGCAGGACGTTCGACCTTACCTCGGCAGGGAGACCAAGCTTCCTAAGCCTAGTAGGAGTCAGGCGAGGGGACATGGAAGGAGTTTGAGTGTAAGGCTCTGCAGGACTTTCGACCTTACCTCGGCAGGGAGACCAAGCTTCCTAAGCCTTGTAGGTCTCGGGCGAGGGGACTTGTTTGGAGTTCGAATGTAAGGCTCGGCAGGACGTTCGTCCTTACCTCGGCAGGGAGACCAAGCTTCCTAAGCCTAGTAGGTGTCAGGCGATCGGACTTGGCCGGAGTTTGAGTGTAAGGCACGGCAGGACGTTTGACTATGCTTCGGCAGGGAGACCAAGCTTCCTAAGCCTAGTAGGAGTGTGGCGAGGGTACTTGGCCGGAGTTCGAGTGAAAGGCTCGGCAGGACGTTCGTCCTTTCCTCGGCAGGGAGACCAAGCTTCCTAAGCCTAGTAGGAGTCAGGCGAGGGGTCTTGGCTAGAGTTCGAGTGTAAGGCTCAGCAGGACGTTCGACCTTACCTCGGCAGGGAGACCAAGCTTCCTAAGCCTAGTAGGTCTCGGGCGAGGGGACATGGAAGGAGTTCGAGTGTTGTGCTTAGCAGGACGTTCGACCTTACCTCGGCAGGGAGACCAAGCTTCCTAAGCCTAGTAGGAGTCAGGCGAGGGGACTTGGCCGAAGTTCGAGTGTAAGGCTCGGCAGGACGTTCGACCTTACCTCGGCAGGGAGTCCAATCTTCCTAAGCCTTATAGGATTCAGGCGAGGGGACTTGGCCGAAGTTCGAGTGTAAGGCTCGGCAGGACGTTCGACCTTACCTCGGCAGGGAGACCAAGCTTCCAAAGCCTTCTAGGTCTCGGGCGAGGGGACTTGGCCTGAGTTCGAGTGTAAGGCTCGGCAGGACGTTCGACCTTACCTCGGCAGGGAGACCAAGCTTCCTAAGCCTTGTAGGTCTCGGGCGAGGGGACTTGGCCTGAGTTCGAGTGTAAGGCTCGGCAAGACGTTCGACCTTACCTCGGCAGGGAGTCCAATCTTCCTAAGCCTTATAGGATTCAGGCGATGGGATTTGGCCGAAGTTTGAGTGTAAGGCTCGGTAGGACGTTCGACCTTACCTCGGCAGGGAGACCAAGCTTCCTAAGCCTAGTAGGAGTCAGGCGAGGGGACTTGGCCAGAGTTCGAGTGTAAGGCTCGGTAGGACGTTCGACCTTACCTCGGCAGGGAGACCAAGCTTCCTAAGCCTAGTAGGATTCAGGCGATGGGATTTGCCCGAAGTTCGAGTGTAAGTCTCGGCAGGACATTCGACCTTTCCTCGGAAGGGATGCCAAGCTCCCTAAGCCTAGTAGGTCTCGGGCGAGGGGACATGGAAGGAGTTCGAGTGTTGGGCTTAGCAGGACGTTCGACATTACCTCGGCAGGGATACCAAGCTTCCTAAGCCTAGTAGGAGTCAGGCGAGGGGACTTGGCCAGAGTTCGAGTGTAAGGCTCGGCAGGACGTTCGACCTTACCTCGGCAGGGATACCAAGCTTCCTAAGCCTAGTAGGAGTCAGGCGAGGGGACTTGGCCAGAGTTCGAGTGTAAGGCTCGGTAGGACGTTCGACCTTACCTCGGCAGGGAGACCAAGCTTCCTAAGCCTAGTAGGTCTCGGGCGAGGGGACATGGAAGGAGTTCGAGTGTTGGGCTTAGCAGGACGTTCGACCTTACCTCGGCAGGGAGACCAAGCTTCCTAAGCCTAGTAGGAGTCAGGCGAGGGGACTTGGCCGAAGTTCGAGAGTAAGGCTCGGCAGGACGTTCGACCTTACCTCGGCAGGGAGTCCAATCTTCCTAAGCCTTATAGGATTCAGGCGAGGGGACTTGGCCGAAGTTCGAGTGTAAGGCTCGGCAGGACGTTCGACCTTACCTCGGCAGGGAGACCAAGCTTCCTAAGCCTAGTAGGAGTCAGGCGAAGGGACTTGGCCAGAGTTCGAGTGTAAGGCTCGGTAGGACGTTCGACCTTACCTCGGCAGGGAGAGCAAGCTTCCTAAGCCTAGTAGGAGTCAGGCGAGTGGACATGGCCAGAGTTCGAGTGTAAGCCTCAGCAGGATGTTCGACCTTACCTCAGCAGGGAGACCAAGCTTCCTAAGCCTAGTAGGATTCAGGCGATGGGATTTGCCCGAAGTTCGAGTGTAAGTCTCGGGAGGACATTCGACCTTTCCTCGGCAGGGATGCCAAGCTTCCTAAGCCTAGTAGGTCTCGGGCGAGGGGACATGGAAGGAGTTCGAGTGTAGGGCTTAGCAGGACGTTCGACCTTACCTCGGCAGGGAGACCAAGCTTCCTAAGCCTAGTAAAAGTCAGGCGAGGGGACTTGGCCAGAGTTCGAGTGTAAGGCTCAGTAGGACGTTCGACCTTACCTCGGCAGGGATACCAAGCTTCCTAAGCCTAGTAGGAGTCAGGCGAGGGGACTTGGCCAGAGTTCGAGTGTAAGGCTCAGCAGGACGTTCGACCTTACCTCGGCAGGGAGACCAAGGTTCCTAAGCCTAGTAGGAGTCAGGCGAGGGGACTTGGCCAGAGTTCGAGTGTAAGGCTCAGCAGGACGTTCGACCTTACCTCGGCAATAAGACCAAGCTTCCTAAGCCTCGTGGGAGAGTCAGGCAAGGGGACTGGTTTGGAGTTCGAGAGTAAGGCTCGGTAGGACGTTCGACCTTACCTCGACAGGGAGACCAAGCTTCCAAAGCCCTGTAGGAGTCAAGCAAGGGGACTTGGCTGGAGTTCGAGTGTAAGGCTCAGCAGGACGTTCGACCTTACCTCGTCAGGGACACCAAGCTTTTAAAGCCTAGTAAGAGTCAGGCGAGGGGACTTGGGTGGAATTCGAGTGTAAGGCTCGGCAAGACTTTTGACCTTACCTCGGCAGCGAGACTAAGCTTCCTAAGCATAGTAGGAGTCAGGCGAGTGGACTTGGACAGAGTTCGAGTGTAAGGCTCGGCAGGACGTTCGACATTACCTCGGCAGGGAGACCAAGCTTCTTAAGCATAGTAGGTCTCGGGCGAGGGGACATGGAAGGAGTTCGAGTGTTGGGCTTAGCAGGACATTCGACCTTTCCTCGGCAGGGATGCCAAGCTTCCTAAGCCTAGTAGGTCTCGGGCGAGGGGACATGGAAGGAGTTCGAGTGTAAGGCTCAGCAGGACGTTCGACCTTACCTCGGCAAGGAGACCAAGCTTCCTAAGCCTCGTGGGAGAGTCAGGCAAGGGGACTGGTTTGGAGTTCGAGAGTAAGGCTCAGCAGGACGTTCGACCTTACCTCGACAGGGAGACCAAGCTTCCAAAGCCCTGTAGGAGTCAAGCAAGGGGACTTGGCTGGAGTTCGAGTGTAAGGCTCAGCAGGACGTTCGACCTTACCTCGGCAGGGATACCAAGCTTCCTATGCCTAGTAGGAGTCAGGCGAGGGGACTTGGCCTGAGTTCGAGTGTAAGGCACGGCAGGACGTTTGACTATGCTTCGGCCGGGAGACCAAGCTTCCTAAGCCTAGTAGGAGTCTGGCGAGGGTACTTGGCCGGAGTTCGAGTGAAAGGCTTGGCAGGACGTTCGTCCTTTCCTCGGCAGGGAGACCAAGCTTCCTAAGCCTAGTAGGTGTCAGGCGATCAGACTTGGCCGGAGTTTTCGTGGAAGGCTCGGCAGGACGTTCGACTATACCTCGGCAGGGAGACCAAGCTTCCTAAGCCTAGTAGGAGTCAGGCGAGTGGACTTGGACAGAGTTCGAGTGTAAGGCTCCGCAGGACGTTCGACCTTACCTCAGCAGGGAGACCAAGCTTCCTAAGCCTAGTAGGATTCAGGCGATGGGATTTGCCCGAAGTTCGAGTGTAAGTCTCGGCAGGACATTCGACCTTTCCTCGGCAGGGATGCCAAGCTTCCTAAGCCTAGTAGGTCTCGGGCGAGGGGACATGGAAGGAGTTCGAGTGTAAGGCTCAGCAGGACGTTCGACCTTACCTCGGCAGGGAGACCAAGCTTCCAAAGCCTTGTAGGAGTCAAGCAAGGGGACTTGGCTGGAGTTCGAGTGTAAGGCTCAGCAGGACGTTCGACCTTACCTCGTCAGGGACACCAAGCTTTTAAAGCCTAGTAAGAGTCAGGCGAGGGGACTTGGGTGGAATTCGAGTGTAAGGCTCGGCAAGACTTTCGACCTTACCTCGGCAGCGAGACCAAGCTTCCTAAGCCTAGTAGGTCTCGGGCGAGGGGACATGGAAGGAGTTCGAGTGTAAGGCTCCGCAGGACGTTCGACCTTACCTCGGCAGAGAGTCCAACCTTCCTAAGCCTAGTAGGATTCAGGCGATGGGATTTGGCCGAAGTTCAAGTGTAAGGCTCGGTAGGACGTTCGACCTTACCTCGGCAGGGATACCAAGCTTCCTATGCCTAGTAGGAGTCAGGCGAGGGGACTTGGCCTGAGTTCGAGTGTAAGGCACGGCAGGACGTTTGACTATGCTTCGGCCGGGAGACCAAGCTTCCTAAGCCTAGTAGGAGTCTGGCGAGGGTACTTGGCCGGAGTTCGAGTGAAAGGCTTGGCAGGACGTTCGTCCTTTCCTCGGCAGGGAGACCAAGCTTCCTAAGCCTAGTAGGTGTCAGGCGATCAGACTTGGCCGGAGTTTTAGTGGAAGGCTCGGCAGGACGTTCGACTATACCTCGGCAGGGAGACCAAGCTTCCTAAGCCTAGTAGGAGTCAGGCGAGGGGACTTTGCCAGAGTTCGAGTGTAAGGCTTGGTAGGACGTTCGAACTTACCTCGGCAGGAAGACCAAGCTTCCTAAGCCTAGTAGGAGTCAGGCGAGGGGACTTGGCCAGAGTTCGAGTGTAAGGCTCAGCAGGATGTTCGACCTTACCTCGGCAGGGAGACCAAGCTTGCTAAGCCTAGTAGGAGTCAGGCGAGGGGACTTGGCCAGAGTTCGAGTATAAGGCTCAGCAGGACGTTCGACCTTACCTCGGCAGGGAGACCAAGCTTCCTAAGCCTTGTAGGTCTCGGGCGAGGGGATTTGCCCGAAGTTCGAGTGTAAGTCTCGGGAGGACATTCCACCTTTCCTCGGCAGGGATGCCAAGCTTCCTAAGCCTAGTAGGTCTCGGGCGAGGGGACATGGAAGGAGTTCGAGTGTAGGGCTTAGCAGGACGTTCGACCTTACCTCGGCAGGGATACCAAGCTTCCTAAGCCTAGTAGGAGTCAGGCGAGGGGACTTGGCCAGAGTTCGAGTGTAAGGCTCAGTAGGACGTTCGACCTTACCTCGGCAGGGATACCAAGCTTCCTAAGCCTAGTAGGAGTCAGGCGAGGGGACTTGGCCAGAGTTCGAGTGTAAGGCTCAGCAGGACGTTCGACCTTACCTCGGCAGGGAGACCAAGGTTCCTAAGCCTAGTAGGAGTCAGGCGAGGGGACTTGGCCAGAGTTCGAGTGTAAGGCTCAGCAGGACGTTCGACCTTACCTCGGCAAGGAGACCAAGCTTCCTAAGCCTCGTGGGAGAGTCAGGCAAGGGGACTGGTTTGGAGTTCGAGAGTAAGGCTCAGCAGGACGTTCGACCTTACCTCGACAGGGAGACCAAGCTTCCAAAGCCCTGTAGGAGTCAAGCAAGGGGACTTGGCTGGAGTTCGAGTGTAAGGCTCAGCAGGACGTTCGACCTTACCTCGGCAGGGAGTCCAACCTTCCTAAGCCTAGTAGGATTCAGGCGATGGGATTTGGCCGAAGTTCAAGTGTAAGGCTCGGTAGGACGTTCGACCTTACCTCGGCAGGGATACCAAGCTTCCTATGCCTAGTAGGAGTCAGGCGAGGGGACTTGGCCTGAGTTCGAGTGTAAGGCACGGCAGGACGTTTGACTATGCTTCGGCCGGGAGACCAAGCTTCCTAAGCCTAGTAGGAGTCTGGCGAGGGTACTTGGCCGGAGTTCGAGTGAAAGGCTTGGCAGGACGTTCGACCTTACCTCGGCAGGGAGACCAAGCTTCCTAAGCCTAGTAGGAGTCAGGCGAGTGGACTTGGACAGAGTTCGAGTGTAAGGCTCGGCAGGACGTTCGACCTTTCCCCGGCAGGGAGACCAAGCTTCCTAAGCCTAGTAGGTCTCGGGCGAGGGGACATGGAAGGATTTCGAGTGTAGGGCTTAGCAGGACGTTCGACATTACCTCGGCAGGGAGACCAAGCTTCCTAAGCCTAGTAGGATTCAGGCGATGGGATTTGACCGAAGTTCGAGTGTAAGTCTCGGCAGGACATTCGACCTTTCCTCGGCAGGGATGCCAAGCTCCCTAAGCCTAGTAGGTCTCGGGCGAGGGGACATGGAAGGAGTTCGAGTGTTGGGCTTAGCAGGACGTTCGACCTTACCTCGGCAGGGATACCAAGCTTCCTAAGCCTAGTAGGAGTCAGGCGAGGGGACTTGGCCGGAGTTCGAGTGTAAGGCTCGGTAGGACGTTCGACCTTACCTCGGCAGGGATACCAAGCTTCCTAAGCCTAGTAGGAGTCAGGCGAGGGGACTTGGCCAGAGTTCGAGTGTAAGGCTCAGCAGGACGTTCGACCTTACCTCGGCAGGGAGACCAAGGTACCTAAGCCTAGTAGGAGTCAGGCGAGGGGACATGGCCAGAGTTCGAGTGTAAGGCTCAGCAGGACGTTCGACCTTACCTCGGCAGGGAGACCAAGCTTCCTAAGCCTAGTAGGATTCAGGCGATGGGATTTGCCCGAAGTTCGAGTGTAAGTCTCGGCAGGACATTGGACCTTTCCTCGGCAGGGATGCCAATCTTCCTAAGCCTAGTAGGTCTCGGGCGAGGGGACATGGAAGGAGTTCGAGTGTAGGGCTTAGCAGGACGTTCGACCTTACCTCGGCAGGGATACCAAGCTTCCTAAGCCTAGTAGGTCTCGGGCGAGGGGACTTGGCCTGAGTTCGAGTGTAAGGCACGGCAGGACGTTTGACTATGCTTCGGCCGGGAGACCAAGCTTCCTAAGCCTAGTAGGAGTCTGGCGAGGGTACTTAGGCGGAGTTCGAGTGTAAGGCTCAGAAGGACGTTCGACCTTACCTCGGCAGGGAGACCAAGCTTCCTAAGCCTAGTAGGATTCAGGCGATGGGATTTGGCCGAAGTTCAAGTGTAAGGCTCGGCAGGACGTTCGACCTTACCTCGGCAGGGAGACCAAGCCTCCTAAGCCTAGTAGGTCTCGGGCGAGGGGACTTGGCCTGAGTTCGAGTGTAAGGCACGGCAGGACGTTTGACTATGCTTCGGCCGGGAGACCAAGCTTCCTAAGCCTAGTAGGAGTCTGGCGAGGGTACTTGGCCGGAGTTCGAGAGAAAGGCTTGGCAGGACGTTCGTCCTTTCCTCGGCAGGGAGACCAAGCTTCCTAAGCCTAGTAGGTGTCAGGCGATCGGACTTGGCCGGAGTTTGAGTGGAAGGTTCGGCAGGACGTTCGACTATACCTCGGCAGGGAGACCAAGCTTCCTAAGCCTAGTAGGAGTCAGGCGAGGGGACTTGGCCAGAGTTCGAGTGTAAGGCTCAGCAGGACGTTCGACCTTACCTCGGCAGGGAGACCAAGCTTCCTAAGCCTAGTAGGAGTCAGGCGAGGGGACTTGGCCAGAGTTCAAGTATAAGGCTCAGCAGGACGTTCGACCTTACCTCGGCAGGGAGACCAAGCTTCCTAAGCCTAGTAGGTCTCGGGCGAGGAGACATGGAAGGAGTTCAAGTGTAAGGCTCCGAAGGACGTTCGACCTTACCTCGGCAGGGAGTCCAACCTTCCTAAGCCTAGTAGGATTCAGGCGATGGGATTTGGCCAAAGTTCGAGTGTAAGGCTCGGCAGGACGTTCGACCTTACCTCGGCAGGGAGACCAAGCTTCCTAAGCCTAGTAGGAGTCAGGCGAGTGGACTTGGACAGAGTTCGAGTGTAAGGCTCCGCAGGACATTCGACCTTTCCCCGGCAGGGAGACCAAGCTTCCTAAGCCTAGTAGGTCTCGGGCGAGGGGACATGGAAGGAGTTCGAGTGTAGGGCTTAGCAGGACGTTCGACATTACCTCGGCAGGGAGACCAAGCTTCCTAAGCCTAGTAGGATTCAGGCGATGGGATTTGACCGAAGTTCGAGTGTAAGTCTCGGCAGGACATTCGACCTTTCCTCGGCAGGGATGCCAAGCTCCCTAAGCCTAGTAGGTCTCGGGCGAGGGGACATGGAAGGAGTTCGAGTGTTGGGCTTAGCAGGACGTTCGACCTTACCTCGGCAGGGATACCAAGCTTCCTAAGCCTAGTAGGAGTCAGGCGAGGGGACTTGGCCAGAGTTCGAGTGTAAGGCTCGGTAGGACGTTCGACCTTACCTCGGCAGGGATACCAAGCTTCCTAAGCCTAGTAGGAGTCAGGCGAGGGGACTTGGCCAGAGTTCGAGTGTAAGGCTCAGCAGGACGTTCGACCTTACCTCGGCAGGGAGACCAAGGTACCTAAGCCTAGTAGGAGTCAGGCGAGGGGACATGGCCAGAGTTCGAGTGTAAGGCTCAGCAGGACGTTCGACCTTACCTCGGCAGGGAGACCAAGCTTCCTAAGCCTAGTAGGATTCAGGCGATGGGATTTGCCCGAAGTTCGAGTGTAAGTCTCGGCAGGACATTGGACCTTTCCTCGGCAGGGAAGCCAATCTTCCTAAGCCTAGTAGGTCTCGGGCGAGGGGACATGGAAGGAGTTCGAGTGTAGGGCTTAGCAGGACGTTCGACCTTACCTCGGCAGGGATACCAAGCTTCCTAAGCCTAGTAGGTCTCGGGCGAGGGGACTTGGCCTGAGTTCGAGTGTAAGGCACGGCAGGACGTTTGACTATGCTTCGGCCGGGAGACCAAGCTTCCTAAGCCTAGTAGGAGTCTGGCGAGGGTACTTAGCCGGAGTTCGAGTGTAAGGCTCAGAAGGACGTTCGACCTTACCTCGGCAGGGAGACCAAGCTTCCTAAGCCTAGTAGGATTCAGGCGATGGGATTTGGCCGAAGTTCAAGTGTAAGGCTCGGCAGGACGTTCGACCTTACCTCGGCAGGGAGACCAAGCCTCCTAAGCCTAGTAGGTCTCGGGCGAGGGGACTTGGCCTGAGTTCGAGTGTAAGGCACGGCAGGACGTTTGACTATGCTTCGGCCGGGAGACCAAGCTTCCTAAGCCTAGTAGGAGTCTGGCGAGGGTACTTGGCCGGAGTTCGAGAGAAAGGCTTGGCAGGACGTTCGTCCTTTCCTCGGCAGGGAGACCAAGCTTCCTAAGCCTAGTAGGTGTCAGGCGATCGGACTTGGCCGGAGTTTGAGTGGAAGGTTCGGCAGGACGTTCGACTATACCTCGGCAGGGAGACCAAGCTTCCTAAGCCTAGTAGGAGTCAGGCGAGGGGACTTGGCCAGAGTTCGAGTGTAAGGCTCAGCAGGACGTTCGACCTTACCTCGGCAGGGAGACCAAGCTTCCTAAGCCTAGTAGGAGTCAGGCGAGGGGACTTGGCCAGAGTTCAAGTATAAGGCTCAGCAGGACGTTCGACCTTACCTCGGCAGGGAGACCAAGCTTCCTAAGCCTAGTAGGTCTCGGGCGAGGAGACATGGAAGGAGTTCAAGTGTAAGGCTCCGAAGGACGTTCGACCTTACCTCGGCAGGGAGTCCAACCTTCCTAAGCCTAGTAGGATTCAGGCGATGGGATTTGGCCGAAGTTCGAGTGTAAGGCTCGGCAGGACGTTCGACCTTACCTCGGCAGGGAGACCAAGCTTCCTAAGCCTAGTAGGAGTCAGGCGAGGGGACTTGGCCGAAGTTCGAGTGTAAGGATCGGCAGGACGTTCGACCTTACCTCGGCAGGGAGTCCAATCTTCCTAAGCCTTATAGGATTCAGGCGAGGGGACTTGGCCGAAGTTCGAGTGTAAGGCTCGGCAGGACGTTCGACCTTACCTCGGCAGGGAGACCAAGCTTCCTAAGCCTTGTAGGTCTCGGGCGAGGGGACTTGGCCTGAGTTCGAGTGTAAGGCTCGGCAGGACGTTCGACCTTACCTCGGCAGGGAGTCCAATCTTCCTAAGCCTTATAGGATTCGGGCGATGGGATTTGGCCGAAGTTTGAGTGTAAGGCTCGGCAGGACGTTCGACCTTACCTCGGCAGGGATACCAAGCTTCCTAAGCCTAGTAGGAGTCAGGCGAGGGGACTTGGCCAGAGTTCGAGTGTAAGGCTCGGTAGGACGTTCGACCTTACCTCGGCAGGGATACCAAGCTCCCTAAGCCTAGTAGGAGTCAGGCGAGGGGACTTGGCCAGAGCTCGAGTGTAAGGCTCAGCAGGACGTTCGACCTTACCTCGCAAGGAGACCAAGCTTCCCAAGCCTCGTGGGAGAGTCAGGCAAGGGGACTGGTTTGGAGTTCGAGAGTAAGGCTCAGCAGGACGTTCGACCTTACCTCGGCAGGGAGACCAAGCTTCCAAAGCCTTGTAGGAGTCAAGCAAGGGGACTTCGGTGGAATTCGAGTATAAGGCTCGGCAAGACTTTCGACCTTACCTCGGCAGCGAGACCAAACTTCCTAAGCCTAGTAGGTCTCGGGCGAGGGGACATGGAAGGAGTTCGAGTGTAAGGCTCCGCAGGACGTTCGACCTTACGTCGGCAGGGAGACCAAGCTTCCTAAGCCTAGTAGGAATCAGGCGAGTAGACTTGGACAGAGTTCGAGTGTAAGGCTCCGCAGGACATTCGACCTTTCCCCGGCAGGGAGACCAAGCTTCCTAAGCCTAGTAGGTCTCGGGCGAGGGGACATGGAAGGAGTTCGAGTGTAGGGCTTAGCAGGACGTTCGACATTACCTCGGCAGGGAGACCAAGCTTCCTAAGCCTAGTAGGAGTCAGGCGAGGGGACTTTGCCGGAGTTCGAGTGTAAGGCTCGGTAGGACGTTCGACCTTACCTCGGCAGGGATACCAAGCTTCCTAAGCCTAGTAGGAGTCAGGCGAGGGGACTTGGCCAGAGTTCGAGTGTAAGGCTCAGCAGGACGTTCGACCTTACCTCGGCAGGGAGACCAAGCTTCCTAAGCCTAGTAGGAGTCAGGCGAGGGGACATGGAAGGAGTTTGAGTGTAAGGCTCTGCAGGACTTTCGACCTTACCTCGGCAGGGAGACCAAGCTTCCTAAGCCTTGTAGGTCTCGGGCGAGGGGACTTGTTTGGAGTTCGAATGTAAGGCTCGGCAGGACGTTCGTCCTTACCTCGGCAGGGAGACCAAGCTTCCTAAGCCTAGTAGGTGTCAGGCGATCGGACTTGGCCGGAGTTTGAGTGTAAGGCACGGCAGGACGTTTGACTATGCTTCGGCAGGGAGACCAAGCTTCCTAAGCCTAGTAGGAGTGTGGCGAGGGTACTTGGCCGGAGTTCGAGTGAAAGGCTCGGCAGGACGTTCGTCCTTTCCTCGGCAGGGAGACCAAGCTTCCTAAGCCTAGTAGGAGTCAGGCGAGGGGTCTTGGCTAGAGTTCGAGTGTAAGGCTCAGCAGGACGTTCGACCTTACCTCGGCAGGGAGACCAAGCTTCCTAAGCCTAGTAGGTCTCGGGCGAGGGGACATGGAAGGAGTTCGAGTGTTGTGCTTAGCAGGACGTTCGACCTTACCTCGGCAGGGAGACCAAGCTTCCTAAGCCTAGTAGGAGTCAGGCGAGGGGACTTGGCCGAAGTTCGAGTGTAAGGCTCGGCAGGACGTTCGACCTTACCTCGGCAGGGAGTCCAATCTTCCTAAGCCTTATAGGATTCAGGCGAGGGGACTTGGCCGAAGTTCGAGTGTAAGGCTCGGCAGGACGTTCGACCTTACCTCGGCAGGGAGACCAAGCTTCCAAAGCCTTCTAGGTCTCGGGCGAGGGGACTTGGCCTGAGTTCGAGTGTAAGGCTCGGCAGGACGTTCGACCTTACCTCGGCAGGGAGACCAAGCTTCCTAAGCCTTGTAGGTCTCGGGCGAGGGGACTTGGCCTGAGTTCGAGTGTAAGGCTCGGCAAGACGTTCGACCTTACCTCGGCAGGGAGTCCAATCTTCCTAAGCCTTATAGGATTCAGGCGATGGGATTTGGCCGAAGTTTGAGTGTAAGGCTCGGTAGGACGTTCGACCTTACCTCGGCAGGGAGACCAAGCTTCCTAAGCCTAGTAGGAGTCAGGCGAGGGGACTTGGCCAGAGTTCGAGTGTAAGGCTCGGTAGGACGTTCGACCTTACCTCGGCAGGGAGACCAAGCTTCCTAAGCCTAGTAGGATTCAGGCGATGGGATTTGCCCGAAGTTCGAGTGTAAGTCTCGGCAGGACATTCGACCTTTCCTCGGAAGGGATGCCAAGCTCCCTAAGCCTAGTAGGTCTCGGGCGAGGGGACATGGAAGGAGTTCGAGTGTTGGGCTTAGCAGGACGTTCGACATTACCTCGGCAGGGATACCAAGCTTCCTAAGCCTAGTAGGAGTCAGGCGAGGGGACTTGGCCAGAGTTCGAGTGTAAGGCTCGGCAGGACGTTCGACCTTACCTCGGCAGGGATACCAAGCTTCCTAAGCCTAGTAGGAGTCAGGCGAGGGGACTTGGCCAGAGTTCGAGTGTAAGGCTCGGTAGGACGTTCGACCTTACCTCGGCAGGGAGACCAAGCTTCCTAAGCCTAGTAGGTCTCGGGCGAGGGGACATGGAAGGAGTTCGAGTGTTGGGCTTAGCAGGACGTTCGACCTTACCTCGGCAGGGAGACCAAGCTTCCTAAGCCTAGTAGGAGTCAGGCGAGGGGACTTGGCCGAAGTTCGAGAGTAAGGCTCGGCAGGACGTTCGACCTTACCTCGGCAGGGAGTCCAATCTTCCTAAGCCTTATAGGATTCAGGCGAGGGGACTTGGCCGAAGTTCGAGTGTAAGGCTCGGCAGGACGTTCGACCTTACCTCGGCAGGGAGACCGAGCTTCCTAAGCCTAGTAGGTCTCGGGCGAGGGGACTTGGCCTGAGTTCGAGTGTAAGGCACGGCAGGACGTTTGACTATGCTTCGGCCGGGAGACCAAGCTTCCTAAGCCTAGTAGGAGTCTGGCGAGGGTACTTGGCCGGAGTTCGAGAGAAAGGCTTGGCAGGACGTTCGTCCTTTCCTCGGCAGGGAGACCAAGCTTCCTAAGCCTAGTAGGTGTCAGGCGATCGGACTTGGCCGGAGTTTGAGTGGAAGGCTCGGCAGGACGTTCGACTATACCTCGGCAGGGAGACCAAGCTTCCTAAGCCTAGTAGGAGTCAGGCGAGGGGACTTGGCCAGAGTTCGAATGTAAGGCTCAGCAGGACGTTCGACCTTACCTCGGCAGGGAGACCAAGCTTCCTAAGCCTAGTAGGAGTCAGGCGAAGGGACTTGGCCAGAGTTCAAGTATAAGGCTCGGTAGGACGTTCGACCTTACCTCGGCAGGGATACCAAGCTTCCTAAGCCTAGTAGGAGTCAGGCGAGGGGACTTGGCCAGAGTTCGAGTGTAAGGCTCAGCAGGACGTTCGACCTTACCTCGGCAGGGAGACCAAGCTTCCTAAGCCTAGTAGGAGTCAGGCGAGGGGACATGGAAGGAGTTTGAGTGTAAGGCTCTGCAGGACTTTCGACCTTACCTCGGCAGGGAGACCAAGCTTCCTAAGCCTTGTAGGTCTCGGGCGAGGGGACTTGGCCTGAGTTCGAATGTAAGGCTCGGCAGGACGTTCGTCCTTACCTCGGCAGGGAGACCAAGCTTCCTAAGCCTAGTAGGTGTCAGGCGATCGGACTTGGCCGGAGTTTGAGTGTAAGGCACGGCAGGACGTTTGACTATGCTTCGGCAGGGAGACCAAGCTTCCTAAGCCTAGTAGGAGTGTGGCGAGGGTACTTGGCCGGAGTTCGAGTGAAAGGCTCGGCAGGACGTTCGTCCTTTCCTCGGCAGGGAGACCAAGCTTCCTAAGCCTAGTAGGAGTCAGGCGAGGGGTCTTGGCTAGAGTTCGAGTGTAAGGCTCAGCAGGACGTTCGACCTTACCTCGGCAGGGAGACCAAGCTTCCTAAGCCTAGTAGGTCTCGGGCGAGGGGACATGGAAGGAGTTCGAGTGTTGTGCTTAGCAGGACGTTCGACCTTACCTCGGCAGGGAGACCAAGCTTCCTAAGCCTAGTAGGAGTCAGGCGAGGGGACTTGGCCGAAGTTCGAGTGTAAGGCTCGGCAGGACGTTCGACCTTACCTCGGCAGGGAGTCCAATCTTCCTAAGCCTTATAGGATTCAGGCGAGGGGACTTGGCCGAAGTTCGAGTGTAAGGCTCGGCAGGACGTTCGACCTTACCTCGGCAGGGAGACCAAGCTTCCAAAGCCTTCTAGGTCTCGGGCGAGGGGACTTGGTCTGAGTTCGAGTGTAAGGCTCGGCAGGACGTTCGACCTTACCTCGGCAGGGAGACCAAGCTTCCTAAGCCTTGTAGGTCTCGGGCGAGGGGACTTGGCCTGAGTTCGAGTGTAAGGCTCGGCAAGACGTTCGACCTTACCTCGGCAGGGAGTCCAATCTTCCTAAGCCTTATAGGATTCAGGCGATGGGATTTGGCCGAAGTTTGAGTGTAAGGCTCGGTAGGACGTTCGACCTTACCTCGGCAGGGAGACCAAGCTTCCTAAGCCTAGTAGGAGTCAGGCGAGGGGACTTGGCCAGAGTTCGAGTGTAAGGCTCGGTAGGACGTTCGACCTTACCTCGGCAGGGAGACCAAGCTTCCTAAGCCTAGTAGGATTCAGGCGATGGGATTTGCCCGAAGTTCGAGTGTAAGTCTCGGCAGGACATTCGACCTTTCCTCGGAAGGGATGCCAAGCTCCCTAAGCCTAGTAGGTCTCGGGCGAGGGGACATGGAAGGAGTTCGAGTGTTGGGCTTAGCAGGACGTTCGACCTTACCTCGGCAGGGATACCAAGCTTCCTAAGCCTAGTAGGAGTCAGGCGAGGGGACTTGGCCAGAGTTCGAGTGTAAGGCTCGGCAGGACGTTCGACCTTACCTCGGCAGGGATACCAAGCTTCCTAAGCCTAGTAGGAGTCAGGCGAGGGGACTTGGCCAGAGTTCGAGTGTAAGGCTCGGTAGGACGTTCGACCTTACCTCGGCAGGGAGACCAAGCTTCCTAAGCCTAGTAGGTCTCGGGCGAGGGGACATGGAAGGAGTTCGAGTGTTGGGCTTAGCAGGACGTTCGACCTTACCTCGGCAGGGAGACCAAGCTTCCTAAGCCTAGTAGGAGTCAGGCGAGGGGACTTGGCCGAAGTTCGAGAGTAAGGCTCGGCAGGACGTTCGACCTTACCTCGGCAGGGAGTCCAATCTTCCTAAGCCTTATAGGATTCAGGCGAGGGGACTTGGCCGAAGTTCGAGTGTAAGGCTCGGCAGGACGTTCGACCTTACCTCGGCAGGGAGACCAAGCTTCCTAAGCCTAGTAGGTCTCGGGCGAGGGGACTTGGCCTGAGTTCGAGTGTAAGGCACGGCAGGACGTTTGACTATGCTTCGGCCGGGAGACCAAGCTTCCTAAGCCTAGTAGGAGTCTGGCGAGGGTACTTGGCCGGAGTTCGAGAGAAAGGCTTGGCAGGACGTTCGTCCTTTCCTCGGCAGGGAGACCAAGCTTCCTAAGCCTAGTAGGTGTCAGGCGATCGGACTTGGCCGGAGTTTGAGTGGAAGGCTCGGCAGGACGTTCGACTATACCTCGGCAGGGAGACCAAGCTTCCTAAGCCTAGTAGGAGTCAGGCGAGGGGACTTGGCCAGAGTTCGAATGTAAGGCTCAGCAGGACGTTCGACCTTACCTCGGCAGGGAGACCAAGCTTCCTAAGCCTAGTAGGAGTCAGGCGAAGGGACTTGGCCAGAGTTCAAGTATAAGGCTCAGCAGGACGTTCGACCTTACCTCGGCAGGGAGACCAAGCTTCCTAAGCCTAGTAGGTCTCGGGCGAGGGGACATGGAAGGAGTTCAAGTGTAAGGCTCCGAAGGACGTTCGACCTTACCTCGGCAGGGAGGCCAACCTTCCTAAGCCTAGTAGGATTCAGGCGATGGGATTTGGCCGAAGTTCGAGTGTAAGGCTCGGCAGGACGTTCGACCTTACCTCGGCAGGGAGACCAAGCTTCCTAAGCCTAGTAGGAGTCAGGCGAGGGGACTTGGCCGAAGTTCGAGTGTAAGGATCGGCAGGACGTTCGACCTTACCTCGGCAGGGAGTCCAATCTTCCTAAGCCTTATAGGATTCAGGCGAGGGGACTTGGCCGAAGTTCGAGTGTAAGGCTCGGCAGGACGTTCGACCTTACCTCGGCAGGGAGACCAAGCTTCCTAAGCCTTGTAGGTCTCGGGCGAGGGGACTTGGCCTGAGTTCGAGTGTAAGGCTCAGCAGGACGTTCGACCTTACCTCGCAAGGAGACCAAGCTTCCCAAGCCTCGTGGGAGAGTCAGACAAGGGGACTGGTTTGGAGTTCGAGAGTAAGGCTCAGCAGGACGTTCGACCTTACCTCGGCAGGGAGACCAAGCTTCCAAAGCCTTGTATGTCTCGGGCGAGGGGACTTGGCCTGAGTTCGAATGTAAGGCTCGGCAGGACGTTCGTCCTTACCTCGGCAGGGAGACCAAGCTTCCTAAGCCTAGTAGGTGTCAGGCGATCGGACTTGGCCGGAGTTTGAGTGTAAGGCACGGCAGGACGTTTGACTATGCTTCGGCAGGGAGACCAAGCTTCCTAAGCCTAGTAGGAGTCTGGCGAGGGTACTTGGCCGGAGTTCGAGTGAAAGGCTCGGCAGGACGTTCGTCCTTTCCTCGGCAGGGAGACCAAGCTTCCTAAGCCTAGTAGGAGTCAGGCGAGGGGTCTTGGCTAGAGTTCGAGTGTAAGGCTCAGCAGGACGTTCGACCTTACCTCGGCAGGGAGACCAAGCTTCCTAAGCCTAGTAGGTCTCGGGCGAGGGGACATGGAAGGAGTTCGAGTGTTGGGCTTAGCAGGACGTTCGACCTTACCTCGGCAGGGAGACCAAGCTTCCTAAGCCTAGTAGGAGTCAGGCGAGGGGACTTGGCCGAAGTTCGAGTGTAAGGCTCGGCAGGACGTTCGACCTTACCTCGGCAGGGAGTCCAATCTTCCTAAGCCTTATAGGATTCAGGCGAGGGGACTTGGCCGAAGTTCGAGTGTAAGGCTCGGCAGGACGTTCGACCTTACCTCGGCAGGGAGACCAAGCTTCCTAAGCCTTGTAGGTCTCGGGCGAGGGGACTTGGCCTGAGTTCGAGTGTAAGGCTCGGCAGGACGTTCGACCTTACCTCGGCAGGGAGACCAAGCTTCCTAAGCCTTGTAGGTCTCGGGCGAGGGGACTTGGCCTGAGTTCGAGTGTAAGGCTCGGCAAGACGTTCGACCTTACCTCGGCAGGGAGTCCAATCTTCCTAAGCCTTATAGGATTTAGGCGATGGGATTTGGCCGGAGTTTGAGTGTAAGGCTCGGTAGGACGTTCGACCTTACCTCGGCAGGGAGACCAAGCTTCCTAAGCCTAGTAGGAGTCAGGCGAGGGGACTTGGGCAGAGTTCGAGTGTAAGGCTCGGTAGGACGTTCGACCTTACCTCGGCAGGGAGACCAAGCTTCCTAAGCCTAGTAGGATTCAGGCGATGGGATTTGCCCGAAGTTCGAGTGTAAGTCTCGGCAGGACATTCGACCTTTCCTCGGAAGGGATGCCAAGCTCCCTAAGCCTAGTAGGTCTCGGGCGAGGGGACATGGAAGGAGTTCGAGTGTTGGGCTTAGCAGGACGTTCGACCTTACCTCGTCAGGGATACCAAGCTTCCTAAGCCTAGTAGGAGTCAGGCGAGGGGACTTGGCCAGAGTTCGAGTGTAAGGCTCGGCAGGACATTCGACCTTACCTCGGCAGGGATACCAAGCTTCCTAAGCCTAGTAGGAGTCAAGCGAGGGGACTTGGCCAGAGTTCGAGTGTAAGGCTCGGTAGGACGTTCGACCTTACCTCGGCAGGGAGACCAAGCTTCCTAAGCCTAGTAGGTCTCGGGCGAGGGGACATGGAAGGAGTTCGAGTGTTGGGCTTAGCAGGACGTTCGACCTTACCTCGGCAGGGAGACCAAGCTTCCTAAGCCTAGTAGGAGTCAGGCGAGGGGACTTGGCCGAAGTTCGAGAGTAAGGCTCGGCAGGACGTTCGACCTTACCTCGGCATGGAGTCCAATCTTCCTAAGCCTTATAGGATTCAGGCGAGGGGACTTGGCCGAAGTTCGAGAGTAAGGCTCGGCAGGACGTTCGACCTTACCTCAGCAGGGAGACCAAGCTTCCTAAGCCTTGTAGGTCTCGGGCGAGGGGACTTGGCCTGAGTTCGAGTGTAAGGCTCGGCAGGACGTTCGACCTTACCTCGGCAGGGAGTCCAATCTTCCTAAGCCTTATAGGATTCAGGCGATGGGATTTGGCCGAAGTTTGAGTGTAAGGCTCGGCAGGACGTTCGACCTTACCTCGGCAGGGAGACCAAGCTTCCTAAGCCTAGTAGGAGTCAGGCGAGGGGACTTGGCCAGAGTTCGAGTGTAAGGCTCGGTAGGACGTTCGACCTTACCTCGGCAGGGAGACCAAGCTTCCTAAGCCTAGTAGGAGTCAGGCGAGGGGACATGGCCAGAGTTCGAGTGTAAGGCTCAGCAGGACAATCGACCTTACCTCGGCAGGGAGACCAAGCTTCCTAAGCCTAGTAGGATTCAGGCGATGGGATTTGCCCGAAGTTCGAGTGTAAGTCTCGGCAGGACATTCGACCTTTCCTCGGCAGGGATGCCAAGCTCCCTAAGCCTAGTAGGTCTCGGGCGAGGGGACATGGAAGGAGTTCGAGTGAAGGGCTTAGCAGGACGTTCGACCTTACCTCGGCAGGGATACCAAGCTTCCTAAGCGTAGTAGGAGTCAGGCGAGGGGACTTGGCCAGAGTTCGAGTGTAAGGCTCGGTAGGACGTTCGACCTTACCTCGGCAGGGATACCAAGCTTCCTAAGCCTAGTAGGAGTCAGGCGAGGGGACTTGGCCAGAGTTCGAGTGTAAGGCTCAGCAGGACGTTCGACCTTACCTCGACAGGGAGACCAAGGTTCCTAAGCCTAGTAAGAGTCAGGCGAAGGGACATGGCCAGAGTTCGAGTGTAAGGCTCAGCAGGACGTTCGACCTTACCTCGGCAGGGAGACAAAGCTTCCTAAGCCTAGTAGGATTCAGGCGATGGGATTTGCCCGAAGTTCGAGTGTAAGTCTCGGCAGGACATTCGACCTTTCCTCGGCAGGGAGACCAAGCTTCCTAAGCCTAGTAGGTCTCGGGCGAGGGGACATGGAAGGAGTTCGAGTGTAAGGCTCCGCAGGACATTCGACCTTTCCTCGGCAGGGAGACCAAGCTTCCTAAGCCTAGTAGGTCTCGGGCAAGGGGACATGGAAGGAGTTCGAGTGTAGGGCTTAGCAGGACGTTCGACCTTACCTCGGCAGGGAGACAAAGCTTCCTAAGCCTAGTAGGAGTCAGGCGAGGGGACTTGGCCAGAGTTCGAGTGTAAGGCTCAGCAGGACGTTCGACCTTACCTCGGCAGGGAGACCAAGCTTCCTAAGCCTAGTAGGAGTCAGGTGAGGGGACTTGGCCAGAGTTCAAGTATAAGGCTCAGCAGGACGTTCGACCTTACCTCGGCAGGGAGACCAAGCTTCCTAAGCCTAGTAGGTCTCGGGCGAGGGGACATGGAAGGAGTTCGAGTGTAAGGCTCGGCAGGACGTTCGACCTTACCTCGGCAGGGAGACCAAGCTTCCTAAGCCTTGTAGGTCTCGGGCGAGGGGACTTGGCCTGAGTTCGAGTGTAAGGCTCGGCAGGACGTTCGACCTTACCTCGGCAGGGAGTCCAATCTTCCTAAGCCTTATAGGATTCGGGCGATGGGATTTGGCCGAAGTTTGAGTGTAAGGCTCGGCAGGACGTTCGACCTTACCTCGGCAGGGATACCAAGCTTCCTAAGCCTAGTAGGAGTCAGGCGAGGGGACTTGGCCAGAGTTCGAGTGTAAGGCTCGGTAGGACGTTCGACCTTACCTCGGCAGGGATACCAAGCTTCCTAAGCCTAGTAGGAGTCAGGCGAGGGGACTTGGCCAGAGTTCGAGTGTAAGGCTCAGCAGGACGTTCGACCTTACCTCGGCAGGGAGACCAAGGTTCCTAAGCCTAGTAGGAGTCAGGCGAGGGGACTTGGCCAGAGTTCGAGTGTAAGGCTCAGCAGGACGTTCGACCTTACCTCGGCAGGGAGACCAAGCTTCCAAAGCCTTGTAGGAGTCAAGCAAGGGGACTTGGCTGGAGTTCGAGTGTAAGGCTCAGCAGGACGTTCGACCTTACCTCGTCAGGGACACCAAGCTTTTAAAGCCTAGTAAGAGTCAGGCGAGGGGACTTGGGTGGAATTCGAGTGTAAGGCTCGGCAAGACTTTCGACCTTACCTCGGCAGCGAGACCAAGCTTCCTAAGCCTAGTAGGTCTCGGGCGAGGGGACATGGAAGGAGTTCGAGTGTAAGGCTCTGCAGGACGTTCGACCTTACCTCGGCAGGGGGTCCAACCTTCCTAAGCCTAGTAGGATTCAGGCGATGGGATTTGGCCGAAGTTCAAGTGTAAGGCTCGGTAGGACGTTCGACCTTACCTCGGCAGGGATACCAAGCTGCCTAAGCCTAGTAGGAGTCAGGCGAGGGGACTTGGCCTGAGTTCGAGTGTAAGGCACGGCAGGACGTTTGACTATGCTTCGGCAGGGAGACCAAGCTTCCTAAGCCTAGTAGGAGTCTGGCGAGGGTACTTGGCCGGAGTTCGAGTGAAAGGCTTGGCAGGACGTTCGTCCTTTCCTCGGCAGGGAGACCAAGCTTCCTAAGCCTAGTAGGTGTCAGGCGATCTGACTTGGCCGGAGTTTTAGTGGAAGGCTCGGCAGGACGTAAGACTATACCTCGGCAGGGAGACCAAGCTTCCTAAGCCTAGTAGGAGTAAGGCGAGTGGACTTGGCCAGAGTTCGAGTGTAAGGCTCGGTAGGACGTTCGACCTTACCTCGGCAGGGAGACCAAGCTTCCTAAGCCTAGTAGGAGTCAGGCGAGGGGACATGGCCAGAGTTCGAGTGTAAGGCTCAGCAGGACAATCGACCTTACCTCGGCAGGGAGACCAAGCTTCCTAAGCCTAGTAGGATTCAGGCGATGGGATTTGCCCGAAGTTCGAGTGTAAGTCTCGGCAGGACATTCGACCTTTCCTCGGCAGGGATGCCAAGCTCCCTAAGCCTAGTAGGTCTCGGGCGAGGGGACATGGAAGGAGTTCGAGTGAAGGGCTTAGCAGGACGTTCGACCTTACCTCGGCAGGGATACCAAGCTTCCTAAGCGTAGTAGGAGTCAGGCGAGGGGACTTGGCCAGAGTTCGAGTGTAAGGCTCGGTAGGACGTTCGACCTTACCTCGGCAGGGATACCAAGCTTCCTAAGCCTAGTAGGAGTCAGGCGAGGGGACTTGGCCAGAGTTCGAGTGTAAGGCTCAGCAGGACGTTCGACCTTACCTCGACAGGGAGACCAAGGTTCCTAAGCCTAGTAAGAGTCAGGCGAAGGGACATGGCCAGAGTTCGAGTGTAAGGCTCAGCAGGACGTTCGACCTTACCTCGGCAGGGAGACAAAGCTTCCTAAGCCTAGTAGGATTCAGGCGATGGGATTTGCCCGAAGTTCGAGTGTAAGTCTCGGCAGGACATTCGACCTTTCCTCGGCAGGGAGACCAAGCTTCCTAAGCCTAGTAGGTCTCGGGCGAGGGGACATGGAAGGAGTTCGAGTGTAAGGCTCCGCAGGACATTCGACCTTTCCTCGGCAGGGAGACCAAGCTTCCTAAGCCTAGTAGGTCTCGGGCAAGGGGACATGGAAGGAGTTCGAGTGTAGGGCTTAGCAGGACGTTCGACCTTACCTCGGCAGGGAGACAAAGCTTCCTAAGCCTAGTAGGAGTCAGGCGAGGGGACTTGGCCAGAGTTCGAGTGTAAGGCTCAGCAGGACGTTCGACCTTACCTCGGCAGGGAGACCAAGCTTCCTAAGCCTAGTAGGAGTCAGGTGAGGGGACTTGGCCAGAGTTCAAGTATAAGGCTCAGCAGGACGTTCGACCTTACCTCGGCAGGGAGACCAAGCTTCCTAAGCCTAGTAGGTCTCGGGCGAGGGGACATGGAAGGAGTTCGAGTGTAAGGCTCGGCAGGACGTTCGACCTTACCTCGGCAGGGAGACCAAGCTTCCTAAGCCTTGTAGGTCTCGGGCGAGGGGACTTGGCCTGAGTTCGAGTGTAAGGCTCGGCAGGACGTTCGACCTTACCTCGGCAGGGAGTCCAATCTTCCTAAGCCTTATAGGATTCGGGCGATGGGATTTGGCCGAAGTTTGAGTGTAAGGCTCGGCAGGACGTTCGACCTTACCTCGGCAGGGATACCAAGCTTCCTAAGCCTAGTAGGAGTCAGGCGAGGGGACTTGGCCAGAGTTCGAGTGTAAGGCTCGGTAGGACGTTCGACCTTACCTCGGCAGGGATACCAAGCTTCCTAAGCCTAGTAGGAGTCAGGCGAGGGGACTTGGCCAGAGTTCGAGTGTAAGGCTCAGCAGGACGTTCGACCTTACCTCGGCAGGGAGACCAAGGTTCCTAAGCCTAGTAGGAGTCAGGCGAGGGGACTTGGCCAGAGTTCGAGTGTAAGGCTCAGCAGGACGTTCGACCTTACCTCGGCAGGGAGACCAAGCTTCCAAAGCCTTGTAGGAGTCAAGCAAGGGGACTTGGCTGGAGTTCGAGTGTAAGGCTCAGCAGGACGTTCGACCTTACCTCGTCAGGGACACCAAGCTTTTAAAGCCTAGTAAGAGTCAGGCGAGGGGACTTGGGTGGAATTCGAGTGTAAGGCTCGGCAAGACTTTCGACCTTACCTCGGCAGCGAGACCAAGCTTCCTAAGCCTAGTAGGTCTCGGGCGAGGGGACATGGAAGGAGTTCGAGTGTAAGGCTCTGCAGGACGTTCGACCTTACCTCGGCAGGGGGTCCAACCTTCCTAAGCCTAGTAGGATTCAGGCGATGGGATTTGGCCGAAGTTCAAGTGTAAGGCTCGGTAGGACGTTCGACCTTACCTCGGCAGGGATACCAAGCTGCCTAAGCCTAGTAGGAGTCAGGCGAGGGGACTTGGCCTGAGTTCGAGTGTAAGGCACGGCAGGACGTTTGACTATGCTTCGGCAGGGAGACCAAGCTTCCTAAGCCTAGTAGGAGTCTGGCGAGGGTACTTGGCCGGAGTTCGAGTGAAAGGCTTGGCAGGACGTTCGTCCTTTCCTCGGCAGGGAGACCAAGCTTCCTAAGCCTAGTAGGTGTCAGGCGATCTGACTTGGCCGGAGTTTTAGTGGAAGGCTCGGCAGGACGTAAGACTATACCTCGGCAGGGAGACCAAGCTTCCTAAGCCTAGTAGGAGTAAGGCGAGTGGACTTGGACAGAGTTCGAGTGTAAGGCTCCGCAGGACATTCGACCTTTCCTCGGCAGGGAGACCAAGCTTCCTAAGCCTAGTAGGTCTCGGGCGAGGGGACATGGAAGGAGTTTGAGTGTAAGGCTCCGCAGGACATTCGACCTTACCTCGGCAGGGAGACCAAGCTTCCTAAGCCTTGTAGGTCTCGGGCGAGGGGACTTGACCCGAGTTCGAATGTAAGGCTCGGCAGGACGTTCGTCCTTACCTCGGCAGGGAGACCAAGCTTCCTAAGCCTAGTAGGTCTCGGGCGAGGGGACATGGAAGGAGTTCGAGTGTAGGGCTTAGCAGGACGTTCGACATTACCTCGGCAGGGAGACCAAGCTTCCTAAGCCTAGTAGGAGTCAGGCGAGGGGACTTGGCCTGAGTTCGAGTGTAAGGCTCGGCAGGACGTTCGACCTTACCTCGGCAGGGAGTCCAATCTTCCTAAGCCTTATAGGATTCAGGCGATGGGATTTGGCCGAAGTTTGAGTGTAAGGCTCGGCAGGACGTTCGACCTTACCTCGGCAGGGAGACCAAGCTTCCTAAGCCTAGTAGGAGTCAGGCGAGGGGACTTGGCCAGAGTTCGAGTGTAAGGCTCGGTAGGACGTTCGACCTTACCTCGGCAGGGATACCAAGCTTCCTAAGCCTAGTAGGAGTCAGGCGAGGGGACTTGGCCTGAGTTCGAGTGTAAGGCTCAGTAGGACGTTCGACCTTACCTCGGCAGGGATACCAAGCTTCCTAAGCCTAGTAGGAGTCAGGCGAGGGGACTTGGCCTGAGTTCGAGTGTAAGGCTCAGCAGGACGTTCGACCTTACCTCGGCAGGGAGACCAAGGTTCCTAAGCCTAGTAGGAGTCAGGCGAGGGGACTTGGCCAGAGTTCGAGTGTAAGGCTCAGCAGGACGTTCGACCTTACCTCGTCAGGGACACCAAGCTTTTAAAGCCTAGTAAGAGTCAGGCGAGGGGACTTGGGTGGAATTCGAGTGTAAGGCTCGGCAAGACTTTCGACCTTACCTCGGCAGCGAGACCAAGCTTCCTAAGCCTAGTAGGTCTCGGGCGAGGGGACATGGAAGGAGTTCGAGTGTAAGGCTCTGCAGGACGTTCGACCTTACCTCGGCAGGGAGTCCAACCTTCCTAAGCCTAGTAGGATTCAGGCGATGGGATTTGGCCGAAGTTCAAGTGTAAGGCTCGGTAGGACGTTCGACCTTACCTCGGCAGGGATACCAAGCTTCCTAAGCCTAGTAGGAGTCAGGCGAGGGGACTTGGCCTGAGTTCGAGTGTAAGGCACGGCAGGACGTTTGACTATGCTTCGGCCGGGAGACCAAGCTTCCTACGCCTAGTAGGAGTCTGGCGAGGGTACTTGGACGGAGTTCGAGTGAAAGGCTTGGCAGGACGTTCGTCCTTTCCTCGGCAGGGAGACCAAGCTTCCTAAGCCTAGTAGGTGTCAGGCGATCTGACTTGGCCGGAGTTTTAGTGGAAGGCTCGGCAGGACGTTCGACTATACCTCGGCAGGGAGACCAAGCTTCCTAAGCCTAGTAGGAGTCAGGCGAGTGGACTTGGACAGAGTTCGAGTGTAAGGCTCCGCAGGACATTCGACCTTTCCTCGGCAGGGAGACCAAGCTTCCTAAGCCTAGTAGGTCTCGGGCGAGGGGACATGGAAGGAGTTTGAGTGTAAGGCTCCGCAGGACATTCGACCTTACCTCGGCAGGGAGACCAAGCTTCCTAAGCCTTGTAGGTCTCGGGCGAGGGGACTTGACCCGAGTTCGAATGTAAGGCTCGGCAGGACGTTCGTCCTTACCTCGGCAGGGAGACCAAGCTTCCTAAGCCTAGTAGGTCTCGGGCGAGGGGACATGGAAGGAGTTCGAGTGTAGGGCTTAGCAGGACGTTCGACATTACCTCGGCAGGGAGACCAAGCTTCCTAAGCCTAGTAGGAGTCAGGCGAGGGGACTTGGCCTGAGTTCGAGTGTAAGGCTCGGCAGGACGTTCGACCTTACCTCGGCAGGGAGTCCAATCTTCCTAAGCCTTATAGGATTCAGGCGATGGGATTTGGCCGAAGTTTGAGTGTAAGGCTCGGCAGGACGTTCGACCTTACCTCGGCAGGGAGACCAAGCTTCCTAAGCCTAGTAGGAGTCTGGCGAGGGGACTTGGCCAGAGTTCGAGTGTAAGGCTCGGTAGGACGTTCGACCTTACCTCGGCAGGGAGACCAAGCTTCCTAAGCCTAGTAGGAGTCAGGCGATGGGATTTGCCTGAAGTTCGAGTGTAAGTCTCGGCAGGACATTCGACCTTTCCTCGGCAGGGATGCCAAGCTTCCTAAGCCTAGTAAGAGTCAGGCGAGGGGAATTGGCCAGAGTTCGAGTGTAAGGCTCAGCAGGACGTTTGACCTTACCTCGGCAGGGAGACCAAGGTTCCTAAGCCTAGTAGGAGTCAGGCGAGGGGACTTGGCCAGAGTTCGAGTGTAAGGCTCAGCAGGACGTTCGACCTTACCTCGGCAAGGAGACCAAGCTTCCTAAGCCTCGTGGGAGAGTCAGGCAAGGGGACTGGTTTGGAGTTCGAGAGTAAGGCTCAGCAGGACGTTCGACCTTACCTCGGCAGGGATACCAAGCTTCCTAAGCCTAGTAGGAGTCAGGCGAGGGGACTTGGCCAGAGTTCGAGTGTAAGGCTCGGTAGGACGTTCGACCTTACCTCGGCAGGGACACCAAGCTTTTAAAGCCTAGTAAGAGTCAGGCGAGGGGACTTGGGTGGAATTCGAGTGTAAGGCTCGGCAAGACTTTCGACCTTACCTCGGCAGCGAGACCAAGCTTCCTAAGCCTAGTAGGTCTCGGGCGAGGGGACATGGAAGGAGTTCGAGTGTAAGGCTCTGCAGGACGTTCGACCTTACCTCGGCAGGGAGTCCAACCTTCCTAAGCCTAGTAGGATTCAGGCGAAGGGATTTGGCCGAAGTTCAAGTGTAAGGCTCGGTAGGACGTTCGACCTTACCTCGGCAGGGATACCAAGCTTCCTAAGCCTAGTAGGAGTCAGGCGAGGGGACTTGGCCTGAGTTCGAGTGTAAGGCACGGCAGGACGTTTGACTATGCTTCGGCCGGGAGACCAAGCTTCCTACGCCTAGTAGGAGTCTGGCGAGGGTACTTGGACGGAGTTCGAGTGAAAGGCTTGGCAGGACGTTCGTCCTTTCCTCGGCAGGGAGACCAAGCTTCCTAAGCCTAGTAGGTGTCAGGCGATCTGACTTGGCCGGAGTTTTAGTGGAAGGCTCGGCAGGACGTTCGACTATACCTCGGCAGGGAGACCAAGCTTCCTAAGCCTAGTAGGAGTCAGGCGAGTGGACTTGGACAGAGTTCGAGTGTAAGGCTCCGCAGGACATTCGACCTTTCCTCGGCAGGGAGACCAAGCTTCCTAAGCCTAGTAGGTCTCGGGCGAGGGGACATGGAAGGAGTTTGAGTGTAAGGCTCCGCAGGACATTCGACCTTACCTCGGCAGGGAGACCAAGCTTCCTAAGCCTTGTAGGTCTCGGGCGAGGGGACTTGACCCGAGTTCGAATGTAAGGCTCGGCAGGACGTTCGTCCTTACCTCGGCAGGGAGACCAAGCTTCCTAAGCCTAGTAGGTCTCGGGCGAGGGGACATGGAAGGAGTTCGAGTGTAGGGCTTAGCAGGACGTTCGACATTACCTCGGCAGGGAGACCAAGCTTCCTAAGCCTAGTAGGAGTCAGGCGAGGGGACTTGGCCTGAGTTCGAGTGTAAGGCTCGGCAGGACGTTCGACCTTACCTCGGCAGGGAGTCCAATCTTCCTAAGCCTTATAGGATTCAGGCGATGGGATTTGGCCGAAGTTTGAGTGTAAGGCTCGGCAGGACGTTCGACCTTACCTCGGCAGGGAGACCAAGCTTCCTAAGCCTAGTAGGAGTCAGGCGAGGGGACTTGGCCAGAGTTCGAGTGTAAGGCTCGGTAGGACGTTCGACCTTACCTCGGCAGGGAGACCAAGCTTCCTAAGCCTAGTAGGAGTCAGGCGATGGGATTTGCCTGAAGTTCGAGTGTAAGTCTCGGCAGGACATTCGACCTTTCCTCGGCAGGGATGCCAAGCTTCCTAAGCCTAGTAAGAGTCAGGCGAGGGGAATTGGCCAGAGTTCGAGTGTAAGGCTCAGCAGGACGTTTGACCTTACCTCGGCAGGGAGACCAAGGTTCCTAAGCCTAGTAGGAGTCAGGCGAGGGGACTTGGCCAGAGTTCGAGTGTAAGGCTCAGCAGGACGTTCGACCTTACCTCGGCAAGGAGACCAAGCTTCCTAAGCCTCGTGGGAGAGTCAGGCAAGGGGACTGGTTTGGAGTTCGAGAGTAAGGCTCAGCAGGACGTTCGACCTTACCTCGGCAGGGATACCAAGCTTCCTAAGCCTAGTAGGAGTCAGGCGAGGGGACTTGGCCAGAGTTCGAGTGTAAGGCTCGGTAGGACGTTCGACCTTACCTCGGCAGGGATACCAAGCTTCCTAAGCCTAGTAGGAGTCAGGCGAGGGGACTTGGCCTGAGTTCGAGTGTAAGGCTCAGCAGGACGTTCGACCTAACCTCGGCAGGGAGACCAAGGTTCCTAAGCCTTGTAGGTCTCGGGCGAGGGGACTTGACCCGAGTTCGAATGTAAGGCTCGGCAGGACGTTCGTCCTTACCTCGGCAGGGAGACCAAGCTTCCTAAGCCTAGTAGGTCTCGGGCGAGGGGACATGGAAGGAGTTCGAGTGTAGGGCTTAGCACGACGTTCGACATTACCTCGGCAGGGAGACCAAGCTTCCTAAGCCTAGTAGGAGTCAGGCAAGGGGACTTGGCCTGAGTTCTAGTGTAAGGCTCGGCAGGACGTTCGACCTTACCTCGGCAGGGAGTCCAATCTTCCTAAGCCTTATAGGATTCAGGCGATGGGATTTGGCCGAAGTTTGAGTGTAAGGCTCGGCAGGACGTTCGACCTTACCTCGGCAGGGAGACCAAGCTTCCTAAGCCTAGTAGGAGTCAGGCGATGGGATTTGCCTGAAGTTCGAGTGTAAGTCTCGGCAGGACATTCGACCTTTCCTCGGCAGGGATGCCAAGCTTCCTAAGCCTAGTAAGAGTCAGGCGAGGGGACTTGGCCAGAGTTGGAGTGTAAGGCTCAGCAGGACGTTCGACCTTACCTCGGCAGGGAGACCAAGGTTCCTAAGCCTAGTAGGAGTCAGGCGAGGGGACTTGGCCAGAGTTCGAGTGTAAGGCTCAGCAGGACGTTCGACCTTACCTCCGGAAGGAGACCAAGCTTCCTAAGCCTCGTGGGAGAGTCAGGCAAGGGGACTGGTTTGGAGTTCGAGAGTAAGGCTCAGCAGGACGTTCGACCTTACCTCGGCAGGGATACCAAGCTTCCTAAGCCTAGTAGGAGTCAGGCGAGGGGACTTGGCCAGAGTTCGAGTGTAAGGCTCAGCAGGACGTTCGACCTTACCTCGGCAGGGAGACCAAGGTTCCTAAGCCTAGTAGGAGTCAGGCGAGGGGACTTGGCCAGAGTTCGAGTGTAAGGCTCAGCAGGACGTTCGACCTTACCTCGGCAAGGAGACCAAGCTTCCTAAGCCTCGTGGGAGAGTCAGGCAAGGGGACTGGTTTGGAGTTCGAGAGTAAGGCTCAGCAGGACGTTCGACCTTACCTCGACATGGAGACCAAGCTTCCAAAGCCCTGTAGGAGTCAAGCAAGGGGACTTGGCTGGAGTTCGAGTGTAAGGCTCAGCAGGACATTCGACCTTACCTCGGCAGGGAGTCCAACCTTCCTAAGCCTAGTAGGATTCAGGCGATGGGATTTGGCCGAAGTTCAAGTGTAAGGCTCGGTAGGACGTTCGACCTTACCTCGGCAGGGATACCAAGCTTCCTATGCCGAGTAGGAGTCAGGCGAGGGGACTTGGCCTGAGTTCGAGTGTAAGGCACGGCAGGACGTTTGACTATGCTTCGGCCGGGAGACCAAGCTTCCTAAGCCTAGTAGGAGTCTGGCGAGGGTACTTGGCCGGAGTTCGAGTGAAAGGCTTGGCAGGACGTTCGTCCTTTCCTCGGCAGGGAGACCAAGCTTCCTAAGCCTAGTAGGTGTCAGGCGATCAGACTTGGCCGGAGTTTTAGTGGAAGGCTCGGCAGGACGTTCGACTATACCTCGGCAGGGAGACCAAGCTTCCTAAGCCTAGTAGGAGTCAGGCGAGTGGACTTGGACAGAGTTCGAGTGTAAGGCTCCGCAGGACGTTCGACCTTACCTCAGCAGGGAGACCAAGCTTCCTAAGCCTAGTAGGATTCAGGCGATGGGATTTGCCCGAAGTTCGAGTGTAAGTCTCGGCAGGACATTCGACCTTTCCTCAGCAGGGATGCCAAGCTTCCTAAGCCTAGTAGGTCTCGGGCGAGGGGACATGGAAGGAGTTCGAGTGTAAGGCTCAGCAGGACGTTCGACCTTACCTCGGCAGGGAGACCAAGCTTCCAAAGCCTTGTAGGAGTCAAGCAAGGGGACTTGGCTGGAGTTCGAGTGTAAGGCTCAGCAGGACGTTCGACCTTACCTCGTCAGGGACACCAAGCTTTTAAAGCCTAGTAAGAGTCAGGCGAGGGGACTTGGGTGGAATTCGAGTGTAAGGCTCGGCAAGACTTTCGACCTTACCTCGGCAGCGAGACCAAGCTTCCTAAGCCTAGTAGGTCTCGGGCGAGGGGACATGGAAGGAGTTCGAGTGTAAGGCTCCGCAGGACGTTCGACCTTACCTCGGCAGGGAGTCCAACCTTCCAAAGCCTAGTAGGATTCAGGCGATGGGATTTGGCCGAAGTTCAAGTGTAAGGCTCGGTAGGACGTTCGACCTTACCTCGGCAGGGATACCAAGCTTCCTAAGCCTAGTAGGAGTCAGGCGAGGGGACTTGGCCTGAGTTCGAGTGTAAGGCACGGCAGGATGTTTGACTATGCTTTGGCCGGGAGACCAAGCTTCCTAAGCCTAGTAGGAGTCTGGCGAGGGTACTTGGCCGGAGTTCGAGTGAAAGGCTTGGCAGGACGTTCGTCCTTTCCTCGGCAGGGAGACCAAGCTTCCTAAACCTAGTAGGTGTCAGGCGATCAGACTTGGCCGGAGTTTTAGTGGAAGGCTCAGCAGGACGTTCGACTATACCTCGGCAGGGAGACCAAGCTTCCTAAGCCTAGTAGGAGTCAGGCGAGTGGACTCGGACAGAGTTCGAGTGTAAGGCTCCGCAGGACATTCGACCTTACCTCAGCAGGGAGACCAAGCTTCCTAAGCCTAGTAGGTCTCGGGCGAGGGGACATAGAAGGAGTTCGAGTGTAGGGCTTAGCAGGACGTTCGACATTACCTCGGCAGGGAGACCAAGCTTCCTAAGCCTAGTAGGAGTCAGGCGAGGGGACTTTGCCAGAGTTCGTGTGTAAGGCTCGGTAGGACAGTCGACCTTACCTCGGCAGGAAGACCAAGCTTCCTAAGCCTAGTAGGAGTCAGGCGAGGGGACTTGGCCAGAGTTCGAGTGTAAGGCTCAGCAGGACGTTCGACCTTACCTCGGCAGGGAGACCAAGTTTCCTAAGCCTAGTAGGAGTCAGGCGATCGGACTTGGCCGGAGTTTGAGTGTAAGGCACGGCAGGACGTTTGACTATGCTTCGGCAGGGAGACCAAGCTTCCTAAGCCTAGTAGGAGTCTGGCGAGGGTACTTGGCCGGAGTTCGAGTGAAAGGCTCGGCAGGACGTTCGTCCTTTCCTCGGCAGGGAGACCAAGCTTCCTAAGCCTAGTAGGAGTCAGGCGAGGGGTCTTGGCTAGAGTTCGAGTGTAAGGCTCAGCAGGACGTTCGACCGTACCTCGGCAGGGAGACCAAGCTTCCTAAGCCTAGTAGGAGTCAGGCGAGTGGACTTGGACAGAGTTCGAGTGTAAGGCTCGGCAGGACGTTCGACCTTACCTCGGCAGGGAGACCAAGCTTTCTAAGCCTAGTAGGTCTCGGGCGAGGGGACATGGAAGGAGTTTGAGTGTTGGGCTTAGCAGGACGTTCGACCTTACCTCGGCAGGGAGACCAAGCTTCCTAAGCCTAGTAGGAGTCAGGCGAGGGGACTTGGCCGAAGTTCGAGTGTAAGGCTCGGCAGGACGTTCGACCTTACCTCGGCAGGGAGTCCAATCTTCCTAAGCCTTATAGGATTCAGGCGAGGGGACTTGGCCGAAGTTCGAGTGTAAGGCTCGGCAGGACGTTCGACCTTACCTCGGCAGGGAGACCAAGCTTCCTAAGCCTTGTAGGTCTCGGGCGAGGGGACTTGGCCTGAGTTCGAGTGTAAGGCTCGGCAGGACTTTCGACCTTACCTCGGCAGGGAGTCCAATCTTCCTAAGCCTTATAGGATTCAGGCGATGGGATTTGGCCGAAGTTTGAGTGTAAGGCTCGGCAGGACGTTCGACCTTACCTCGGCAGGGAGACCAAGCTTCCTAAGCCTAGTAGGAGTCAGGCGAAGGGACTTGGCCAGAGTTCGAGTGTAAGGCTCAGCAGGACGTTCGACCTAACCTCGGCAGGGAGACCAAGCTTCCTAAGCCTAGTAGGTCTCGGGCGAGGGGACATGGAAGGAGTTCGAGTGTAGGGCTTAGCAGGACGTTCGACATTACCTCGGCAGGGAGACCAAGCTTCCTAAGCCTAGTAGGAGTCAGGCGAGGGGACTTGGCCTGAGTTCGAGTGTAAGGCTCGGCAGGACGTTCGACCTTACCTCGGCAGGGAGTCCAATCTTCCTAAGCCTTATAGGATTCAGGCGATGGGATTTGGCCGAAGTTTGAGTGTAAGGCTCGGCAGGACGTTCGACCTTACCTCGGCAGGGAGACCAAGCTTCCTAAGCCTAGTAGGAGTCAGGCGAGGGGACTTGGCCAGAGTTCGAGTGTAAGGCTCAGCAGGACGTTCGACCTTACCTCGGCAAGGAGACCAAGCTTCCTAAGCCTCGTGGGAGAGTCAGGCAAGGGGACTGGTTTGGAGTTCGAGAGTAAGGCTCAGCAGGACGTTCGACCTTACCTCGACAGGGAGACCAAGCTTCCAAAGCCCTGTAGGAGTCAAGCAAGGGGACTTGGCTGGAGTTCGAGTGTAAGGCTCAGCAGGACATTCGACCTTACCTCGGCAGGGAGTCCAACCTTCCTAAGCCTAGTAGGATTCAGGCGATGGGATTTGGCCGAAGTTCAAGTGTAAGGCTCGGTAGGACGTTCGACCTTACCTCGGCAGGGATACCAAGCTTCCTATGCCGAGTAGGAGTCAGGCGAGGGGACTTGGCCTGAGTTCGAGTGTAAGGCACGGCAGGACGTTTGACTATGCTTCGGCCGGGAGACCAAGCTTCCTAAGCCTAGTAGGAGTCTGGCGAGGGTACTTGGCCGGAGTTCGAGTGAAAGGCTTGGCAGGACGTTCGTCCTATCCTCGGCAGGGAGACCAAGCTTCCTAAGCCTAGTAGGTGTCAGGCGATCAGACTTGGCCGGAGTTTTAGTGGAAGGCTCGGCAGGACGTTCGACTATACCTCGGCAGGGAGACCAAGCTTCCTAAGCCTAGTAGGAGTCAGGCGAGTGGACTTGGACAGAGTTCGAGTGTAAGGCTCCGCAGGACGTTCGACCTTACCTCAGCAGGGAGACCAAGCTTCCTAAGCCTAGTAGGATTCAGGCGATGGGATTTGCCCGAAGTTCGAGTGTAAGTCTCGGCAGGACATTCGACCTTTCCTCGGCAGGGATGCCAAGCTTCCTAAGCCTAGTAGGTCTCGGGCGAGGGGACATGGAAGGAGTTCGAGTGTAAGGCTCAGCAGGACGTTCGACCTTACCTCGGCAGGGAGACCAAGCTTCCAAAGCCTTGTAGGAGTCAAGCAAGGGGACTTGGCTGGAGTTCGAGTGTAAGGCTCAGCAGGACGTTCGACCTTACCTCGTCAGGGACACCAAGCTTTTAAAGCCTAGTAAGAGTCAGGCGAGGGGACTTGGGTGGAATTCGAGTGTAAGGCTCGGCAAGACTTTCGACCTTACCTCGGCAGCGAGACCAAGCTTCCTAAGCCTAGTAGGTCTCGGGCGAGGGGACATGGAAGGAGTTCGAGTGTAAGGCTCCGCAGGACGTTCGACCTTACCTCGGCAGGGAGTCCAACCTTCCAAAGCCTAGTAGGATTCAGGCGATGGGATTTGGCCGAAGTTCAAGTGTAAGGCTCGGTAGGACGTTCGACCTTACCTCGGCAGGGATACCAAGCTTCCTAAGCCTAGTAGGAGTCAGGCGAGGGGACTTTGCCTGAGTTCGAGTGTAAGGCACGGCAGGACGTTTGACTATGCTTTGGCCGGGAGACCAAGCTTCCTAAGCCTAGTAGGAGTCTGGCGAGGGTACTTGGCCGGAGTTCGAGTGAAAGGCTTGGCAGGACGTTCGTCCTTTCCTCGGCAGGGAGACCAAGCTTCCTAAACCTAGTAGGTGTCAGGCGATCAGACTTGGCCGGAGTTTTAGTGGAAGGCTCGGCAGGACGTTCGACTATACCTCGGCAGGGAGACCAAGCTTCCTAAGCCTAGTAGGAGTCAGGCGAGTGGACTTGGACAGAGTTCGAGTGTAAGGCTCCGCAGGACATTCGACCTTACCTCAGCAGGGAGACCAAGCTTCCTAAGCCTAGTAGGTCTCGGGCGAGGGGACATAGAAGGAGTTCGAGTGTAGGGCTTAGCAGGACGTTCGACATTACCTCGGCAGGGAGACCAAGCTTCCTAAGCCTAGTAGGAGTCAGGCGAGGGGACTTTGCCAGAGTTCGTGTGTAAGGCTCGGTAGGACAGTCGACCTTACCTCGGCAGGAAGACCAAGCTTCCTAAGCCTAGTAGGAGTCAGGCGAGGGGACTTGGCCAGAGTTCGAGTGTAAGGCTCAGCAGGACGTTCGACCTTACCTCGGCAGGGAGACCAAGTTTCCTAAGCCTAGTAGGAGTCAGGCGATCGGACTTGGCCGGAGTTTGAGTGTAAGGCACGGCAGGACGTTTGACTATGCTTCGGCAGGGAGACCAAGCTTCCTAAGCCTAGTAGGAGTCAGGCGATCGGACTTGGCCGGAGTTCGAGTGAAAGGCTCGGCAGGACGTTCGTCCTTTCCTCGGCAGGGAGACCAAGCTTCCTAAGCCTAGTAGGAGTCAGGCGAGGGGTCTTGACTAGAGTTCGAGTGTAAGGCTCAGCAGGACGTTCGACCGTACCTCGGCAGGGAGACCAAGCTTCCTAAGCCTAGTAGGAGTCAGGCGAGTGGACTTGGACAGAGTTCGAGTGTAAGGCTCGGCAGGACGTTCGACCTTACCTCGGCAGGGAGACCAAGCTTCCTAAGCCTAGTAGGTCTCGGGCGAGGGGACATGGAAGGTGTTTGAGTGTTGGGCTTAGCAGGACGTTCGACCTTACCTCGGCAGGGAGACCAAGCTTCCTAAGCCTAGTAGGAGTCAGGCGAGGGGACTTGGCCGAAGTTCGAGTGTAAGGCTCGGCAGGACGTTCGACCTTACCTCGGCAGGGAGTCCAATCTTCCTAAGCCTTATAGGATTCAGGCGAGGGGACTTGGCCGAAGTTCGAGTGTAAGGCTCGGCAGGACGTTCGACCTTACCTCGGCAGGGAGACCAAGCTTCCTAAGCCTTGTAGGTCTCGGGCGAGCGGACTTGGCCTGAGTTCGAGTGTAAGGCTCGGCAGGACTTTCGACCTTACCTCGGCAGGGAGTCCAATCTTCCTAAGCCTTATAGGATTCAGGCGATGGGATTTGGCCGAAGTTTGAGTGTAAGGCTCGGCAGGACGTTCGACCTTACCTCGGCAGGGAGACCAAGCTTCCTAAGCCTAGTAGGAGTCAGGCGAAGGGACTTGGCCAGAGTTCGAGTGTAAAGCTCAGCAGGACGTTCGACCTAACCTCGGCAGGGAGACCAAGCTTCCTAAGCCTAGTAGGAGTCAGGCGAGTGGACATGGCCAGAGTTCGAGTGTAAGCCTCAGCAGGACGTTCGACCTTACCTCAGCAGGGAGACCAAGCTTCCTAAGCCTAGTAGGATTCAGGCGATGGGATTTGCCCGAAGTTCGAGTGTAAGTCTCGGGAGGACATTCGACCTTTCCTTGGCAGGGAGACCAAGCTTCCTAAGCCTAGTAGGTCTCGGGCGAGGGGACATGGAAGGAGTTCGAGTGTAGGGCTTAGCAGGACGTTCGACATTACCTCGGCAGGGAGACCAAGCTTCCTAAGCCTAGTAGGAGTCAGGCGAGGGGACTTGGCCTGAGTTCGAGTGTAAGGCTCGGCAGGACGTTCGACCTTACCTCGGCAGGGAGTCCAATCTTCCTAAGCCTTATAGGATTCAGGCGATGGGATTTGGCCGAAGTTTGAGTGTAAGGCTCGGCAGGACGTTCGACCTTACCTCGGCAGGGAGACCAAGCTTCCTAAGCCTAGTAGGAGTCAGGCGAGGGGACTTGGCCAGAGTTCGAGTGTAAGGCTCGGTAGGACGTTCGACCTTACCTCGGCAGGGAGACCAAGCTTCCTAAGCCTAGTAGGAGTCAGGCGAGTGGACATGGCCAGAGTTCGAGTGTAAGGCTCAGCAGGACGTTCGACCTTACCTCAGCAGGGAGACCAAGCTTCCTAAGCCTAGTAGGATTCAGGCGATGGGATTTGCCCGAAGTTCGAGTGTAAGTCTCGGCAGGACATTCGACCTTTCCTCGGCAGGGATGCCAAGCTTCCTAAGCCTAGTAGGTCTCGGGCGAGGGGACATGGAAGGAGTTCGAGTGTAGGGCTTAGCAGGACGTTCGACCTTACCTCGGCAGGGATACCAAGCTTCCTAAGCCTAGTAGGAGTCAGGCGAGGGGACTTGGCCAGAGTTCGAGTGTAAGGCTCGGTAGGACGTTCGACCTTACCTTGGCAGGGATACCAAGCTTCCTAAGCCTAGTAGGAGTCAGGCAAGGGGACTTGGCCAGAGTTCGAGTGTAAGGCTCAGTAGGACGTTCGACCTTACCTCGGCAGGGATACCAAGCTTCCTAAGCCTAGTAGGAGTCAGGCGAGGGGACTTGGCCAGAGTTCGAGTGTAAGGCTCAGCAGGACGTTCGACCTTACCTCGGCAGGGAGACCAAGGTTCCTAAGCCTAGTAGGAGTCAGGCGAGGGGACTTGGCCAGAGTTCGAGTGTAAGGCTCAGCAGGACGTTCGACCTTACCTCGGCAAGGAGACCAAGCTTCCTAAGCCTCGTGAGAGAGTCAGGCGAGGGGACTGGTTTGGAGTTCGAGAGTAAGGCTCAGCAGGACGTTCGACCTTACCTCGACAGGGAGACCAAGCTTCCAAAGCCCTGTAGGAGTCAAGCAAGGGGACTTGGCTGGAGTTCGAGTGTAATGCTCAGCAGGACGTTCGACCTTACCTCGGCAGGGAGTCCAACCTTCCTAAGCCTAGTAGGATTCAGGCGATGGGATTTGGCCGAAGTTCAAGTGTAAGGCTCGGTAGGACGTTCGACCTTACCTCGGCAGGGATACCAAGCTTCCTATGCCTAGTAGGAGTCAGGCGAGGGGACTTGGCCTGAGTTCGAGTGTAAGGCACGGCAGGACGTTTGACTATGCTTCGGCCGGGAGACCAAGCTTCCTAAGCCTAGTAGGAGTCTGGCGAGGGTACTTGGCCGGAGTTCGAGTGAAAGGCTTGGCAGGACGTTCGTCCTTTCCTCGGCAGGGAGACCAAGCTTCCTAAGCCTAGTAGGTGTCAGGCGATCAGACTTGGCCGGAGTTTTAGTGGAAGGCTCGGCAGGACGTTCGACTATACCTCGGCAGGGAGACCAAGCTTCCTAAGCCTAGTAGGAGTCAGGCGAGTGGACTTGGACAGAGTTCGAGTGTAAGGCTCCGCAGGACGTTCGACCTTACCTCAGCAGGGAGACCAAGCTTCCTAAGCCTAGTAGGATTCAGGCGATGGGATTTGCCCGAAGTTCGAGTGTAAGTCTCGGCAGGACATTCGACCTTTCCTCGGCAGGGATGCCAAGCTTCCTAAGCCTAGTAGGTCTCGGGCGAGGGGACATGGAAGGAGTTCGAGTGTAAGGCTCGGCAGGACGTTCGACCTTACCTCGGCAGGGAGACCAAGCTTCCAAAGCCTTGTAGGAGTCAAGCAAGGGGACTTGGCTGGAGTTCGAGTGTAAGGCTCAGCAGGACGTTCGACCTTACCTCGTCAGGGACACCAAGCTTTTAAAGCCTAGTAAGAGTCAGGCGAGGGGACTTGGGTGGAATTCGAGTGTAAGGCTCGGCAAGACTTTCGACCTTACCTCGGCAGCGAGACCAAGCTTCCTAAGCCTAGTAGGTCTCGGGCGAGGGGACATGGAAGGAGTTCGAGTGTAAGGCTCCGCAGGACGTTCGACCTTACCTCGGCAGGGAGTCCAACCTTCCTAAGCCTAGTAGGATTCAGGCAATGGGATTTGGCCGAAGTTCAAGTGTAAGGCTCGGTAGGACGTTCGACCTTACCTCGGCAGGGACACCAAGCTTCCTAAGCCTAGTAGGAGTCAGGCGAGGGGACATGGCCTGAGTTCGAGTGTAAGGCACGGCAGGACGTTTGACTATGCTTCGGCCGGGAGACCAAGCTTCCTAAGCCTAGTAGGCGTCTGGCGAGGGTACTTGGCCGGAGTTCGAGTGAAAGGCTTGGCAGGACGTTCGTCCGTTCCTCGGCAGGGAGACCAAGCTTCCTAAGCCTAGTAGGTCTCGGGCGAGGGGACATAGAAGGAGTTCGAGTGTAGGGCTTAGCAGGACGTTCGACATTACCTCGGCAGGGAGACCAAGCTTCCTAAGCCTAGTAGGAGTCAGGCGAGGGGACTTTGCCAGAGTTCGAGTGTAAGGCTCGGTAGGACGTTCGACCTTACCTCGGCAGGAAGACCAAGCTTCCTAAGCCTAGTAGGAGTCAGGCGAGGGGACTTGGCCAGAGTTCGAGTGTAAGGCTCAGCAGGACGTTAGACCTTACGTCGGCAGGGAGACCAAGCTTCCTAAGCCTAGTAGGAGTCAGGCGAGGGGACTTGGCCAGAGTTCGAGTATAAGGCTCAGCAGGACGTTCGACCTTACCTCGGCAGGGAGACCAAGCTTCCTAAGCCTAGTAGGAGTCAGGCGAGTGGACATGGCCAGAGTTCGAGTGTAAGGCTCAGCAGGACGTTCGACCTTACCTCAGCAGGGAGACCAAGCTTCCTAAGCCTAGTAGGATTCAGGCGATGGGATTTGCCCGAAGTTCGAGTGTAAGTCTCGGCAGGACATTCGACCTTTCCTCGGCAGGGATGCCAAGCTTCCTAAGCCTAGTAGGTCTCGGGCGAGGGGACATGGAAGGAGTTCGAGTGTAGGGCTTAGCAGGACGTTCGACCTTACCTCGGCAGGGATACCAAGCTTCCTAAGCCTAGTAGGAGTCAGGCGAGGGGACTTTGCCAGAGTTCGAGTGTAAGGCTCGGTAGGACGTTCGACCTTACCTCGGCAGGGATACCAAGCTTCCTAAGCCTAGTAGGAGTCAGGCAAGGGGACTTGGCCAGAGTTCGAGTGTAAGGCTCGGTAGGACGTTCGACCTTACCTCGGCAGGGATACCAAGCTTCCTAAGCCTAGTAGGAGTCAGGCGAGGGGACTTGGCCAGAGTTCGAGTGTAAGGCTCAGCAGGACGTTCGACCTTACCTCGGCAGGGAGACCAAGGTTCCTAAGCCTAGTAGGAGTCAGGCGAGGGGACTTGGCCAGAGTTCGAGTGTAAGGCTCAGCAGGACGTTCGACCTTACCTCGGCAAGGAGACCAAGCTTCCTAAGCCTCGTGGGAGAGTCAGGCAAGGGGACTGGTTTGGAGTTCGAGAGTAAGGCTCAGCAGGACGTTCGACCTTACCTCGACAGGGAGACCAAGCTTCCAAAGCCCTGTAGGAGTCAAGCAAGGGGACTTGGCTGGAGTTCGAGTGTAAGGCTCAGCAGGACGTTCGACCTTACCTCGGCAGGGAGTCCAACCTTCCTAAGCCTAGTAGGATTCAGGCGATGGGATTTGGCCGAAGTTCAAGTGTAAGGCTCGGTAGGACGTTCGACCTTACCTCGGCAGGGATACCAAGCTTCCTATGCCTAGTAGGAGTCAGGCGAGGGGACTTGGCCTGAGTTCGAGTGTAAGGCACGGCAGGACGTTTGACTATGCTTCGGCCGGGAGACCAAGCTTCCTAAGCCTAGTAGGAGTCTGGCGAGGGTACTTGGCCGGAGTTCGAGTGAAAGGCTTGGCAGGACGTTCGTCCTTTCCTCGGCAGGGAGAACAAGCTTCCTAAGCCTAGTAGGTGTCAGGCGATCAGACTTGGCCGGAGTTTTAGTGGAAGGCTCGGCAGGACGTTCGACTATACCTCGGCAGGGAGACCAAGCTTCCTAAGCCTAGTAGGAGTCAGGCGAGTGGACTTGGACAGAGTTCGAGTGTAAGGCTCCGCAGGACGTTCGACCTTACCTCAGCAGGGAGACCAAGCTTCCTAAGCCTAGTAGGATTCAGGCGATGGGATTTGCCCGAAGTTCGAGTGTAAGTCTCGGCAGGACATTCGACCTTTCCTCGGCAGGGATGCCAAGCTTCCTATGCCTAGTAGGAGTCAGGCGAGGGGACTTGGCCTGAGTTCGAGTGTAAGGCTCCGCAGGACGTTCGACCTTACCTCGGCAGGGAGTCCAACCTTCCTAAGCCTAGTAGGATTCAGGCGATGGGATTTGGCCGAAGTTCAAGTGTAAGGCTCGGTAGGACGTTCGACCTTACCTCGGCAGGGATACCAAGCTTCCTAAGCCTAGTAGGAGTCAGGCGAGGGGACTTGGCCTGAGTTCGAGTGTAAGGCACGGCAGGACGTTTGACTATGCTTCGGCCGGGAGACCAAGCTTCCTAAGCCTAGTAGGAGTCTGGCGAGGGTACTTGGCCGGAGTTCGAGTGAAAGGCTTGGCAGGACGTTCGTCCTTTCCTCGGCAGGGAGACCAAGCTTCCTAAGCCTAGTAGGTGTCAGGCGATCAGACTTGGCCGGAGTTTTAGTGGAAGGCTCGGCAGGACGTTCGACTATACCTCGACAGGGAGACCAAGCTTCATAAGCCTAGTAGGAGTCAGGCGAGTGGACTTGGACAGAGTTCGAGTGTAAGGCTCCGCAGGACATTCGACCTTTCCTCGGCAGGGAGACCAAGCTTCCTAAGCCTAGTAGGTCTCGGGCGAGGGGACATAGAAGGAGTTCGAGTGTAGGGCTTAGCAGGATGTTCGACATTACCTCGGCAGGGAGACCAAGCTTCCTAAGCCTAGTAGGAGTCAGGCGAGGGGACTTTGCCAGAGTTCGAGTGTAAGGCTCGGTAGGACGTTCGACCTTACCTCGGCAGGAAGACCAAGCTTCCTAAGCCTAGTAGGAGTCAGGCGAGGGGACTTGGCCAGAGTTCGAGTGTAAGGCTCAGCAGGACGTTCGACCTTACCTCGGCAGGGAGACCAAGCTTCCTAAGCCTAGTAGGAGTCAGGCGAGGGGACTTGGCCAGAGTTCGAGTATAAGGCTCAGCAGGACGTTCGACCTTACCTCGGCAGGGAGACCAAGCTTCCTAAGCCTTGTAGGTCTCAGGCGAGGGGACTTGGCCTGAGTTCGAATGTAAGGCTCGGCAGGACGTTCGTCCTTACCTCGGCAGGGAGACCAAGCTTCCTAAGCCTAGTAGGTGTCAGGCGATCGGACTTGGCCGGAGTTTGAGTGTAAGGCACGGCAGGACGTTTGACTATGCTTCGGGAGGGAGACCAAGCTTCCTAAGCCTAGTAGGAGTCTGGCGAGGGTACTTGGCCGGAGTTCGAGTGAAAGGCTCGGCAGGACGTTGGTCCTTTCCTCGGCAGGGAGACCAAGCTTCCTAAGCCTAGTAGGAGTCAGGCGAGGGGTCTTGGCTAGAGTTCGAGTGTAAGGCTCAGCAGGACGTTCGACCGTACCTCGGCAGGGAGACCAAGCTTCCTAAGCCTAGTAGGAGTCAGGCGAGTGGACTTGGACAGAGTTTGAGTGTAAGGCTCGGCAGGACGTTCGACCTTACCTCGGCAGGGAGACCAAGCTTCCTAAGCCTAGTAGGTCTCGGGCGAGGGGACATGGAAGGAGTTCGAGTGTTGGGCTTAGCAGGACGTTCGACCTTACCTTGGCAGGGAGACCAAGCTTCCTAAGCCTAGTAGGAGTCAGGCGAGGGGACTTGGCCGAAGTTCGAGTGTAAGGCTCGGCAGGACGTTCGACCTTACCTCGGCAGGGAGTCCAATCTTCCTAAGCCTTATAGGATTCAGGCGAGGGGACTTGGCCGAAGTTCAAGTGTAAGGCTCGGTAGGACGTTCGACCTTACCTCGGCAGGGAGTCCAACCTTCCTAAGCCTAGTAGGATTCAGGCAATGGGATTTGGCCGAAGTTCAAGTGTAAGGCTCGGTAGGACGTTCGACCTTACCTCGGCAGGGATACCAAGCTTCCTAAGCCTAGTAGGAGTCAGGCGAGGGGACTTGGCCTGAGTTCGAGTGTAAGGCACGGCAGGACGTTTGACTATGCTTCGGCCGGGAGACCAAGCTTCCTAAGCCTAGTAGGAGTCTGGCGAGGGTACTTGGCCGGAGTTCGAGTGAAAGGCTTGGCAGGACGTTCGTCCTTTCCTCGGCAGGGAGACCAAGCTTCCTAAGCCTAGTAGGTCTCGGGCGAGGGGACATAGAAGGAGTTCGAGTGTAGGGCTTAGCAGGACGTTCGACATTACCTCGGCAGGGAGACCAAGCTTCCTAAGCCTAGTAGGAGTCAGGCGAGGGGACTTTGCCAGAGTTCGAGTGTAAGGCTCGGTAGGACGTTCGACCTTACCTCGGCAGGAAGACCAAGCTTCCTAAGCCTAGTAGGAGTCAGGCGAGGGGACTTGGCCAGAGTTCGAGTGTAAGGCTCAGCAGGACGTTCGACCTTACCTCGGCAGGGAGACCAAGCTTCCTAAGCCTAGTAGGAGTCAGGCGAGGGGACTTGGCCAGAGTTCGAGTATAAGGCTCAGCAGGACGTTCGACCTTACCTCGGCAGGGAGACCAAGCTTCCTAAGCCTTGTAGGTCTCGGGCGAGGGGACTTGGCCTGAGTTCGAATGTAAGGCTCGGCAGGACGTTCGTCCTTACCTCGGCAGGGAGACCAAGCTTCCTAAGCCTAGTAGGTCTCGGGCTTGGGGACATGGAAGGAGTTCGAGTGTAGGGCTTAGCAGGACGTTCGACATTACCTCGGCAGGGAGACCAAGCTTCCTAAGCCTAGTAGGAGTCAGGCGAGGGGACTTGGCCTGAGTTCGAGTGTAAGGCTCCGCAGGACGTTCGACCTTACCTCGGCAGGGAGTCCAATCTTCCTAAGCCTTATAGGATTCAGGCGATGGGATTTGGCCAAAGTTTGAGTGTAAGGCTCGGCAGGACGTTCGACCTTACCTCGGCAGGGAGACAAAGCTTCCTAAGCCTAGTAGGAATCAGACGAGGGGACTTGGCCAGAGTTCGAGTGTAAGGCTCGGTAGGACGTTCGACCTTACCTCGGCAGGGAGACCAAGCTTCCTAAGCCTAGTAGGAGTCAGGCGAGTGGACATGGCCAGAGTTCGAGTGTAAGGCTCAGCAGGACGTTCGACCTTACCTCAGCAGGGAGACCAAGCTTCCTAAGCCTAGTAGGATTCAGGCGATGGGATTTGCCCGAAGTTCGAGTGTAAGTCTCGGCAGGACATTCGACCTTTCCTCGGCAGGGATGCCAAGCTTCCTAAGCCTAGTAGGTCTCGGGCGAGGGGACATGGAAGGAGTTCGAGTGTAGGGCTTAGCAGGACGTTCGACCTTACCTCGGCAGGGATACCAAGCTTCCTAAGCCTAGTAGGAGTCAGGCGAGGGGACTTGGCCAGAGTTCGAGTGTAAGGCTCGGTAGGACGTTCGACCTTACCTCGGCAGGGATACCAAGCTTCCTAAGCCTAGTAGGAGTCAGGCGAGGGGACTTGGCCAGAGTTCGAGTGTAAGGCTCGGTAGGACGTTCGACCTTACCTCGGCAGGGATACCAAGCTTCCTAAGCCTAGTAGGAGTCAGGCGAGGGGACTTGGCCAGAGTTCGAGTGTAAGGCTCAGCAGGACGTTCGACCTTACCTCGGCAGGGAGACCAAGGTTCCTAAGCCTAGTAGGAGTCAGGCGAGGGGACTTGGCCAGAGTTCGAGTGTAAGGCTCAGCAGGACGTTCGACCTTACCTCGGCAAGGAGACCAAGCTTCCTAAGCCTCGTGGGAGAGTCAGGCGAGGGGACTGGTTTGGAGTTCGAGAGTAAGGCTCAGCAGGACGTTCGACCTTACCTCGACAGGGAGACCAAGCTTCCAAAGCCCTGTAGGAGTCAAGCAAGGGGACTTGGCTGGAGTTCGAGTGTAAGTCTCAGCAGGACGTTCGACCTTACCTCGGCAGGGAGTCCAACCTTCCTAAGCCTAGTAGGATTCAGGCGATGGGATTTGGCCGAAGTTCAAGTGTAAGGCTCGGTAGGACGTTCGACCTTACCTCGGCAGGGATACCAAGCTTCCTATGCCTAGTAGGAGTCAGGCGAGGGGACTTGGCCTGAGTTCGAGTGTAAGGCACGGCAGGACGTTTGACTATGCTTCGGCCGGGAGACCAAGCTTCCTAAGCCTAGTAGGAGTCTGGCGAGGGTACTTGGCCGGAGTTCGAGTGAAAGGCTTGGCAGGACGTTCGTCCTTTCCTCGGCAGGGAGACCAAGCTTCCTAAGCCTAGTAGGTGTCAGGCGATCAGACTTGGCCGGAGTTTTAGTGGAAGGCTCGGCAGGACGTTTGACTATACCTCGGCAGGGAGACCAAGCTTCCTAAGCCTAGTAGGAGTCAGGCGAGTGGACTTGGACAGAGTTCGAGTGTAAGGCTCCGCAGGACGTTCGACCTTACCTCAGCAGGGATACCAAGCTTCCTAAGCCTAGTAGGATTCAGGCGATGGGATTTGCCCGAAGTTCGAGTGTAAGTCTCGGCAGGACATTCGACCTTTCCTCGGCAGGGATGCCAAGCTTCCTAAGCCTAGTAGGTCTCGGGCGAGGGGACATGGAAGGAGTTCGAGTGTAAGGCTCAGCAGGACGTTCGACCTTACCTCGGCAGGGAGACCAAGCTTCCAAAGCCTTGTAGGAGTCAAGCAAGGGGACTTGGCTGGAGTTCGAGTGTAAGGCTCAGCAGGACGTTCGACCTTACCTCGTCAGGGACACCAAGCTTTTAAAGCCTAGTAAGAGTCAGGCGAGGGGACTTGGGTGGAATTCGAGTGTAAGGCTCGGCAAGACTTTCGACCTTACCTCGGCAGCGAGACCAAGCTTCCTAAGCCTAGTAGGTCTCGGGCGAGGGGACATGGAAGGAGTTCGAGTGTAAGGCTCCGCAGGACGTTCGACCTTACCTCGGCAGGGAGTCCAACCTTCCTAAGCCTAGTAGGATTCAGGCGATGGGATTTGGCCGAAGTTCAAGTGTAAGGCTCGGTAGGACGTTCGACCTTACCTCGGCAGGGATACCAAGCTTCCTAAGCCTAGTAGGAGTCAGGCGAGGGGACTTGTCCTGAGTTCGAGTGTAAGGCACGGCAGGACGTTTGACTATGCTTCGGCCGGGAGACCAAGCTTCCTAAGCCTAGTAGGAGTCTGGCGAGGGTACTTGGCCGGAGTTCGAGTGAAAGGCTTGGCAGGACGTTCGTCCTTTCCTCGGCAGGGAGACCAAGCTTCCTAAGCCTAGTAGGTCTCGGGCGAGGGGACATAGAAGGAGTTCGAGTGTAGGGCTTAGCAGGACGTTCGACATTACCTCGGCAGGGAGACCAAGCTTCCTAAGCCTAGTAGGAGTCAGGCGAGGGGACTTTGCCAGAGTTCGAGTGTAAGGCTCGGTAGGACGTTCGACCTTACCTCGGCAGGAAGACCAAGCTTCCTAAGCCTAGTAGGAGTCAGGCGAGGGGACTTGGCCAGAGTTCGAGTGTAAGGCTCAGCAGGACGTTCGACCTTACCTCGGCAGGGAGACCAAGCTTCCTAAGCCTTGTAGGAGTCAAGCAAGGGGACTTGGCCAGAGTTCGAGTATAAGGCTCAGCAGGACGTTCGACCTTACCTCGGCAGGGAGACCAAGCTTCCTAAGCCTTGTAGGTCTCGGGCGAGGGGACTTGGCCTGAGTTCGAATGTAAGGCTCGGCAGGACGTTCGACCTTACCTCGGCAGGGAGTCCAACCTTCCTAAGCCTAGTAGGATTCAGGCGATGGGATTTGGCCGAAGTTCAAGTGTAAGGCTCGGTAGGACGTTCGACCTTACCTCGGCAGGGATACCAAGCTTCCTATGCCTAGTAGGAGTCAGGCGAGGGGACTTGGCCTGAGTTCGAGTGTAAGGCACGGCAGGACGTTTGACTATGCTTCGGCCGGGAGACCAAGCTTCCTAAGCCTAGTAGGAGTCTGGCGAGGGTACTTGGCCGGAGTTCGAGTGAAAGGCTTGGCAGGACGTTCGTCCTTTCCTCGGCAGGGAGACCAAGCTTCCTAAGCCTAGTAGGTGTCAGGCGATCAGACTTGGCCGGAGTTTTAGTGGAAGGCTCGGCAGGACGTTTGACTATACCTCGGCAGGGAGACCAAGCTTCCTAAGCCTAGTAGGAGTCAGGCGAGTGGACTTGGACAGAGTTCGAGTGTAAGGCTCCGCAGGACGTTCGACCTTACCTCAGCAGGGATACCAAGCTTCCTAAGCCTAGTAGGATTCAGGCGATGGGATTTGCCCGAAGTTCGAGTGTAAGTCTCGGCAGGACATTCGACCTTTCCTCGGCAGGGATGCCAAGCTTCCTAAGCCTAGTAGGTCTCGGGCGAGGGGACATGGAAGGAGTTCGAGTGTAAGGCTCAGCAGGACGTTCGACCTTACCTCGGCAGGGAGACCAAGCTTCCAAAGCCTTGTAGGAGTCAAGCAAGGGGACTTGGCTGGAGTTCGAGTGTAAGGCTCAGCAGGACGTTCGACCTTACCTCGTCAGGGACACCAAGCTTTTAAAGCCTAGTAAGAGTCAGGCGAGGGGACTTGGGTGGAATTCGAGTGTAAGGCTCGGCAAGACTTTCGACCTTACCTCGGCAGCGAGACCAAGCTTCCTAAGCCTAGTAGGTCTCGGGCGAGGGGACATGGAAGGAGTTCGAGTGTAAGGCTCCGCAGGACGTTCGACCTTACCTCGGCAGGGAGTCCAACCTTCCTAAACCTAGTAGGATTCAGGCGATGGGATTTGGCCGAAGTTCAAGTGTAAGGCTCGGTAGGACGTTCGACCTTACCTCGGCAGGGATACCAAGCTTCCTAAGCCTAGTAGGAGTCAGGCGAGGGGACTTGGCCTGAGTTCGAGTGTAAGGCACGGCAGGACGTTTGACTATGCTTCGGCCGGGAGACCAAGCTTCCTAAGCCTAGTAGGAGTCTGGCGAGGGTACTTGGCCGGAGTTCGAGTGAAAGGCTTGGCAGGACGTTCGTCCTTTCCTCGGCAGGGAGACCAAGCTTCCTAAGCCTAGTAGGTCTCGGGCGAGGGGACATAGAAGGAGTTCGAGTGTAGGGCTTAGCAGGACGTTCGACATTACCTCGGCAGGGAGACCAAGCTTCCTAAGCCTAGTAGGAGTCAGGCGAGGGGACTTTGCCAGAGTTCGAGTGTAAGGCTCGGTAGGACGTTCGACCTTACCTCGGCAGGAAGACCAAGCTTCCTAAGCCTAGTAGGAGTCAGGCGAGGGGACTTGGCCAGAGTTCGAGTGTAAGGCTCAGCAGGACGTTCGACCTTACCTCGGCAGGGAGACCAAGCTTCCTAAGCCTTGTAGGAGTCAAGCAAGGGGACTTGGCCAGAGTTCGAGTATAAGGCTCAGCAGGACGTTCGACCTTACCTCGGCAGGGAGACCAAGCTTCCTAAGCCTTGTAGGTCTCGGGCGAGGGGACTTGGCCTGAGTTCGAATGTAAGGCTCGGCAGGACGTTCGTCCTTACCTCGGCAGGGAGACCAAGCTTCCTAAGCCTAGTAGGTCTCGGGCGAGGGGACATGGAAGGAGTTCGAGTGTAGGGCTTAGCAGGACGTTCGACATTACCTCGGCAGGGAGACCAAGCTTCCTAAGCCTAGTAGGAGTCAGGCGAGGGGACTTGGCCTGAGTTCGAGTGTAAGGCTCGGCAGGACGTTCGACCTTACCTCGGCAGGGAGTCCAATCTTCCTAAGCCTTATAGGATTCAGGCGATGGGATTTGGCCGAAGTTTGAGTGTAAGGCTCGGCAGGACGTTCGACCTTACCTCGGAAGGGAGACCAAGCTTCCTAAGCCTAGTAGGAGTCCGGCGAGGGGACTTGGCCAGAGTTCGAGTGTAAGGCTCGGTAGGACGTTCGACCTTACCTCGGCAGGGAGACCAAGCTTCCTAAGCCTAGTAGGAGTCAGGCGAGTGGACATGGCCAGAGTTCGAGTGTAAGGCTCAGCAGGACGTTCGACCTTACCTCAGCAGGGAGACCAAGCTTCCTAAGCCTAGTAGGATTCAGGCGATGGGATTTGCCCGAAGTTCGAGTGTAAGTCTCGGCAGGACATTCGACCTTTCCTCGGCAGGGATGCCAAGCTTCCTAAGCCTAGTAGGTCTCGGGCGAGGGGACATGGAAGGAGTTCGAGTGTAGGGCTTAGCAGGACGTTCGACCTTACCTCGGCAGGGATACCAAGCTTCCTAAGCCTAGTAGGAGTCAGGCGAGGGGACTTGGCCTGAGTTCGAGTGTAAGGCTCGGTAGGACGTTCGACCTTACCTCGGCAGGGATACCAAGCTTCCTAAGCCTAGTAGGAGTCAGGCGAGGGGACTTGGCCAGAGTTCGAGTGTAAGGCTCAGTAGGACGTTCGACCTTACCTCGGCAGGGATACCAAGCTTCCTAAGCCTAGTAGGAGTCAGGCGAGGGGACTTGGCCAGAGTTCGAGTGTAAGGCTCAGCAGGACGTTCGACCTTACCTCGGCAGGGAGACCAAGGTTCCTAAGCCTAGTAGGAGTCAGGCGAGGGGACTTGGCCAGAGTTCGAGTGTAAGGCTCAGCAGGACGTTCGACCTTACCTCGGCAAGGAGACCAAGCTTCCTAAGCCTCGTGGGAGAGTCAGGCAAGGGGACTGGTTTGGAGTTCGAGAGTAAGGCTCAGCAGGACGTTCGACCTTACCTCGACAGGGAGACCAAGCTTCCAAAGCCCTGTAGGAGTCAAGCAAGGGGACTTGGCTGGAGTTCGAGTGTAAGGCTCAGCAGGACGTTCGACCTTACCTCGGCAGGGAGTCCAACCTTCCTAAGCCTAGTAGGATTCAGGCGATGGGATTTGGCCGAAGTTCAAGTGTAAGGCTCGGTAGGACGTTCGACCTTACCTCGGCAGGGATACCAAGCTTCCTATGCCTAGTAGGAGTCAGGCGAGGGGACTTGGCCTGAGTTCGAGTGTAAGGCACGGCAGGACGTTTGACTATGCTTCGGCCGGGAGACCAAGCTTCGTAAGCCTAGTAGGAGTCTGGCGAGGGTACTTGGCCGGAGTTCGAGTGAAAGGCTTGGCAGGACGTTCGTCCTTTCCTCGGCAGGGAGACCAAGCTTCCTAAGCCTAGTAGGTGTCAGGCGATCAGACTTGGCCGGAGTTTTAGTGGAAGGCTCGGCAGGACGTTCGACTATACCTCGGCAGGGAGACCAAGCTTCCTAAGCCTAGTAGGAGTCAGGCGAGTGGACTTGGACAGAGTTCGAGTGTAAGGCTCCGCAGGACGTTCGACCTTACCTCAGCAGGGAGACCAAGCTTCCTAAGCCTAGTAGGATTCAGGCGATGGGATTTGCCCGAAGTTCGAGTGTAAGTCTCGGCAGGACATTCGACCTTTCCTCGTCAGGGATGCCAAGCTTCCTAAGCCTAGTAGGTCTCGGGCGAGGGGACATGGAAGGAGTTCGAGTGTAAGGCTCAGCAGGACGTTCGACCTTACCTCGGCAGGGAGACCAAGCTTCCAAAGCCTTGTAGGAGTCAAGCAAGGGGACTTGGCTGGAGTTCGAGTGTAAGGCTCAGCAGGACGTTCGACCTTACCTCGTCAGGGACACCAAGCTTTTAAAGCCTAGTAAGAGTCAGGCGAGGGGACTTGGGTGGAATTCGAGTGTAAGGCTCGGCAAGACTTTCGACCTTACCTCGGCAGCGAGACCAAGCTTCCTAAGCCTAGTAGGTCTCGGGCGAGGGGACATGGAAGGAGTTCGAGTGTAAGGCTCCGCAGGACGTTCGACCTTACCTCGGCAGGGAGTCCAACCTTCCTAAGCCTAGTAGGATTCAGGCGATGGGATTTGGCCGAAGTTCAAGTGTAAGGCTCGGTAGGACGTTCGACCTTACCTCGGCAGGGATACCAAGCTTCCTAAGCCTAGTAGGAGTCAGGCGAGGGGACTTGGCCTGAGTTCGAGTGTAAGGCACGGCAGGACGTTTGACTATGCTTCGGCCGGGAGACCAAGCTTCCTAAGCCTAGTAGGAGTCTGGCGAGGGTACTTGGCCGGAGTTCGAGTGAAAGGCTTGGCAGGACGTTCGTCCTTTCCTCGGCAGGGAGACCAAGCTTCCTAAGCCTAGTAGGTCTCGGGCGAGGGGACATAGAAGGAGTTCGAGTGTAGGGCTTAGCAGGACGTTCGACATTACCTCGGCAGGGAGACCAAGCTTCCTAAGCCTAGTAGGAGTCAGGCGAGGGGACTTTGCCAGAGTTCGAGTGTAAGGCTCGGTAGGACGTTCGACCTTACCTCGGCAGGAAGACCAAGCTTCCTAAGCCTAGTAGGAGTCAGGCGAGGGGACTTGGCCAGAGTTCGAGTGTAAGGCTCAGCAGGACGTTCGACCTTACCTCGGCAGGGAGACCAAGCTTCCTAAGCCTAGTAGGAGTCAGGCGAGGGGACTTGGCCAGAGTTCGAGTATAAGGCTCAGCAGGACGTTCGACCTTACCTCGGCAGGGAGACCAAGCTTCCTAAGCCTTGTAGGTCTCGGGCGAGGGGACTTGGCCTGAGTTCGAATGTAAGGCTCGGCAGGACATTCGTCCTTACCTCGGCAGGGAGACCAAGCTTCCTAAGCCTAGTAGGTCTCGGGCGAGGTGACATGGAAGGAGTTCGAGTGTAGGGCTTAGCAGGACGTTCGACATTACCTCGGCAGGGAGACCAAGCTTCCTAAGCCTAGTAGGAGTCAGGCGAGGGGACTTGGCCTGAGTTCGAGTGTAAGGCTCGGCAGGACGTTCGACCTTACCTCGGCAGGGAGTCCAATCTTCCTAAGCCTTATAGGATTCAGGCAATGGGATTTGGCCGAAGTTTGAGTGTAAGGCTCGGCAGGACGTTCGACCTTACCTCGGCAGGGAGACCAAGCTTCCTAAGCCTAGTAGGAGTCAGGCGAGGGGACTTGGCCAGAGTTCGAGTGTAAGGCTCGGTAGGACGTTCGACCTTACCTCGGCAGGGAGACCAAGCTTCCTAAGCCTAGTAGGAGTCAGGCGAGTGGACATGGCCAGAGTTCGAGTGTAAGGCTCAGCAGGACGTTCGACCTTACCTCAGCAGGGAGACCAAGCTTCCTAAGCCTAGTAGGATTCAGGCGATGGGATTTGCCCGAAGTTCGAGTGTAAGTCTCGGCAGGACATTCGACCTTTCCTCGGCAGGGATGCCAAGCTTCCTAAGCCTAGTAGGTCTCGGGCGAGGGGACATGGAAGGAGTTCGAGTGTAGGGCTTAGCAGGACGTTCGACCTTACCTCGGCAGGGATACCAAGCTTCCTAAGCCTAGTAGGAGTCAGGCGAGGGGACTTGGCCAGAGTTCGAGTGTAAGGCTCGGTAGGACGTTCGACCTTACCTCGGCAGGGATACCAAGCTTCCTAAGCCTAGTAGGAGTCAGGCGAGGGGACTTGGCCAGAGTTCGAGTGTAAGGCTCAGCAGGACGTTCGACCTTACCTCGGCAGGGAGACCAAGGTTCCTAAGCCTAGTAGGAGTCAGGCGAGGGGACTTGGCCAGAGTTCGAGTGTAAGGCTCAGCAGGACGTTCGACCTTACCTCGGCAAGGAGACCAAGCTTCCTAAGCCTCGTGGGAGAGTCAGGCAAGGGGACTGGTTTGGAGTTCGAGAGTAAGGCTCAGCAGGACGTTCGACCTTACCTCGACAGGGAGACCAAGCTTCCAAAGCCCTGTAGGAGTCAAGCAAGGGGACTTGGCTGGAGTTCGAGTGTAAGGCTCAGCAGGACGTTCGACCTTACCTCGGCAGGGAGTCCAACCTTCCTAAGCCTAGTAGGATTCAGGCGATGGGATTTGGCCGAAGTTCAAGTGTAAGGCTCGGTAGGACGTTCGACCTTACCTCGGCAGGGATACCAAGCTTCCTATGCCTAGTAGGAGTCAGGCGAGGGGACTTGGCCTGAGTTCGAGTGTAAGGCACGGCAGGACGTTTGACTATGCTTCGGCCGGGAGACCAAGCTTCCTAAGCCTAGTAGGAGTCTGGCGAGGGTACTTGGCCGGAGTTCGAGTGAAAGGCTTGGCAGGACGTTCGTCCTTTCCTCGGCAGGGAGACCAAGCTTCCTAAGCCTAGTAGGTGTCAGGCGATCAGACTTGGCCGGAGTTTTAGTGGAAGGCTCGGCAGGACGTTCGACTATACCTCGGCAGGGAGACCAAGCTTCCTAAGCCTAGTAGGAGTCAGGCGAGGGTACTTGGCCAGAGTTCGAGTATAAGGCTCAGCAGGACGTTCGACCTTACCTCAGCAGGGAGACCAAGCTTCCTAAGCCTAGTAGGATTCAGGCGATGGGATTTGCCCGAAGTTCGAGTGTAAGTCTCGGCAGGACATTCGACCTTTCCTCGGCAGGGATGCCAAGCTTCCTAAGCCTAGTAGGTCTCGGGCAAGGGGACATGGAAGGAGTTCGAGTGTAAGGCTCCGCAGGACGTTCGACCTTCCCTCGGCAGGGAGTCCAACCTTCCTAAGCCTAGTAGGATTCAGGCGATGGGATTTGGCCGAAGTTCAAGTGTAAGGCTCGGTAGGACGTTCGACCTTACCTCGGCAGGGATACCAAGCTTCCTAAGCCTAGTAGGAGTCAGGCGAGGGGACTTGGCCTGAGTTCGAGTGTAAGGCACGGCAGGACGTTTGACTATGCTTCGGCCGGGAGACCAAGCTTCCTAAGCCTAGTAGGAGTCAGGCGAGGGGACTTGGCCAGAGTTCGAGTATAAGGCTCAGCAGGACGTTCGACCTTACCTCGGCAGGGAGACCAAGCTTCATAAGCCTAGTAGGAGTCAGGCGAGTGGACTTGGACAGAGTTCGAGTGTAAGGCTCCGCAGGACATTCGACCTTTCCTCGGCAGGGAGACCAAGCTTCCTAAGCCTAGTAGGTCTCGGGCGAGGGGACATAGAAGGAGTTCGAGTGTAGGGCTTAGCAGGATGTTCGACATTACCTCGGCAGGGAGACCAAGCTTCCTAAGCCTAGTAGGAGTCAGGCGAGGGGACTTTGCCAGAGTTCGAGTGTAAGGCTCGGTAGGACGTTCGACCTTACCTCGGCAGGAAGACCAAGCTTCCTAAGCCTAGTAGGATTCAGGCGCGGGGACTTGGCCAGAGTTCGAGTGTAAGGCTCAGCAGGACGTTCGACCTTACCTCGGCAGGGAGACCAAGCTTCCTAAGCCTAGTAGGAGTCAGGCGAGGGGACTTGGCCAGAGTTCGAGTATAAGGCTCAGCAGGACGTTCGACCTTACCTCGGCAGGGAGACCAAGCTTCCTAAGCCTTGTAGGTCTCGGGCGAGGGGACTTGGCCTGAGTTCGAATGTAAGGCTCGGCAGGACGTTCGTCCTTACCTCGGCAGGGAGACCAAGCTTCCTAAGCCTTGTAGGTGTCAGGCGATCGGACTTGGCCGGAGTTTGAATGTAAGGCACGGCAGGACGTTTGACTATGCTTCGGGAGGGAGACTAAGCTTCCTAAGCCTAGTAGGAGTCTGGCGAGGGTACTTGGCCGGAGTTCGAGTGAAAGGCTCGGCAGGACGTTGGTCCTTTCCTCGGCAGGGAGACCAAGCTTCCTAAGCCTAGTAGGAGTCAGGCGAGGGGTCTTGGCTAGAGTTCGAGTGTAAGGCTCAGCAGGACGTTCGACCGTACATCGGCAGGGAGACCAAGCTTCCTAAGCCTAGTAGGAGTCAGGCGAGTGGACTTGGACAGAGTTCGAGTGTAAGGGTCGGCAGGACGTTCGATCTTACCTCGGCAGGGAGACCAAGCTTCCTAAGCCTAGTAGGTCTCGGGCGAGGGGACATGGAAGGAGTTCGAGTGTTCGGCTTAGCAGGACGTTCGACCTTACCTCGGCAGGGAGACCAAGCTTCCTAAGCCTAGTAGGAGTCAGGCGAGGGGACTTGGCCGAAGTTCGAGTGTATTGCTCGGCAGGACGTTCGACCTTACCTCGGCAGGGAGTCCAATCTTCCTAAGCCTAGTAGGAGTCAGGCGAGGGGACTTGGCCGAAGTTCGAGTGTAAGGCTCGGCAGGACGTTCGACCTTACCTCGGCAGGGAGACCAAGCTTCCTAAGCCTTGTAGGTCTCGGGCGAGGGGACTTGGCCTGAGTTCGAGTGTAAGGCTCGGCAGGACGTTCGACCTTACCTCGGCAGGGAGTCCAATCTTCCTAAGCCTTATAGGATTCAGGCGATGGGATTTGGCCGAAGTTTGAGTGTAAGGCTCGGCAGGACGTTCGACCTTACCTCGGCAGGGAGACCAAGCTTCCTAAGCCTAGTAGGAGTCAGGCGAAGGGACTTGGCCAGAGTTCGAGTGTAAGGCTCGGTAGGACGTTCGACCTTACCTCGGCAGGAAGACCAAGCTTCCTAAGCCTAGTAGGAGTCAGGCGAGTGGACATGGCCAGAGTTCGAGTGTAAGCCTCGGAAGGACGTTCAACCTTACCTCAGCAGGGAGACCAAGCTTCCTAAGCCTAGTAGGATTCAGGCGATGGGATTTGCCCGAAGTTCGAGTGTAAGTCTCGGGAGGACATTCGACCTTTCCTCGGCAGGGATGCCAAGCTTCCTAAGCCTAGTAGGTCTCGGGCGAGGGGACATGGAAGGAGTTCGAGTGTAGGGCTTAGCAGGACGTTCGACCTTACCTCGGCAGGGATACCAAGCTTCCTAAGCCTAGTAGGAGTCAGGCGAGGGGACTTGGCCAGAGTTCGAGTGTAAGGCTCGGTAGGACGTTCGACCTTACCTCGGCAGGGATACCAAGCTTCCTAAGCCTAGTAGGAGTCAGGCGAGGGGACTTGGCCAGAGTTCGAGTGTAAGGCTCAGCAGGACGTTCGACCTTACCTCGGCAGGGAGACCAAGGTTCCTAAGCCTAGTAGGAGTCAGGCGAGGGGACTTGGCCAGAGTTCGAGTGTAAGGCTCAGCAGGACGTTCGACCTTACCTCGGCAACGAGACCAAGCTTCCTAAGCCTCGTGGGAGAGTCAGGCAAGGGGACTGGTTTGGAGTTCGAGAGTAAGGCTCAGCAGGACGTTCGACCTTACCTCGACAGGGAGACCAAGCTTCCAAAGCCCTGTAGGAGTCAAGCAAGGGGACTTGGCTGGAGTTCGAGTGTAAGGCTCAGCAGGACGTTCGATCTTACCTCGTCAGGGACACCAAGCTTTTAAAGCCTAGTAAGAGTCAGGCGAGGGGACTTGGGTGGAATTCGAGTGTAAGGCTCGGCAAGACTTTCGACCTTACCTCGGCAGCGAGACTAAGCTTCCTAAGCCTAGTAGGAGTCAGGCGAGGGGTCTTGGCTAGAGTTCGAGTGTAAGGCTCAGCAGGACGTTCGACCTTACCTCGGCAGGGAGACCAAGCTTCCTAAGCCTAGTAGGAGTCAGGCGAGTGGACTTGGACAGAGTTCGAGTGTAAGGCTCGGCAGGACGTTCGACATTACCTCGGCAGGGAGACCAAGCTTCCTAAGCATAGTAGGTCTCGGGCGAGGGGACATGGAAGGAGTTCGAGTGTTGGGCTTAGCAGGACGTTCGACCTTACCTCGGCAGGGAGACCAAGCTTCCTAAGCCTAGTAGGAGTCAGGCGAGGGGACTTGGCCGAAGTTCGAGTGTAAGGCACGGCAGGACGTTTGACTATGCTTCGGCCGGGAGACCAAGCTTCCTAAGCCTAGTAGGAGTCTGGCGAGGGTACTTGGCCGGAGTTTGAGTGAACGGCTTGGCAGGACGTTCGTCCTTTCCTCGGCAGGGAGACCAAGCTTCCTAAGCCTAGTAGGTGTCAGGCGATCAGACTTGGCCTGAGTTTTAGTGGAAGGCTCGGCAGGACGTTCGACTATACCTCGGCAGGGAGACCAAGCTTCCTAAGCCTAGTAGGAGTCAGGCGAGTGGACTTGGACAGAGTTCGAGTGTAAGGCTCCGCAGGACGTTCGACCTTACCTCAGCAGGGAGACCAAGCTTCCTAAGCCTAGTAGGTCTCGGGCGAGGGGACATGGAAGGAGTTCGAGTGTAAGGCTCAGCAGGACGTTCGACCTTACCTCGGCAGGGAGACCAAGCTTCCAAAGCCTTGTAGGAGTCAAGCAAGGGGACTTGGCTGGAGTTCGAGTGTAAGGCTCAGCAGGACGTTCGACCTTACCTCGTCAGGGACACCAAGCTTTTAAAGCCTAGTAAGAGTCAGGCGAGGGGACTTGGGTGGAATTCGAGTGTAAGGCTCGGCAGGACGTTCGACCTTACCTCGGCAGGGATACCAAGCTTCCTAAGCCTAGTAGGTCTCGGGCGAGGGGACATGGAAGGAGTTCGAGTGTAAGGCTCCGCAGGACGTTCGACCTTACCTCGGCAGGGAGTCCAACCTTCCTAAGCCTAGTAGGATTCAGGCGATGGGATTTGGACGAAGTTCAAGTGTAAGGCTCGGTAGGACGTTCGACCTTACCTCGGCAGGGATACCAAGCTTCCTAAGCCTAGTAGGAGTCAGGCGAGGGGACTTGGCCTGAGTTCGAGTGTAAGGCACGGCAGGACGTTTGACTATGCTTCGGCCGGGAGACCAAGCTTCCTAAGCCTAGTAGGAGTCTGGCGAGGGTACATGGCCGGAGTTTGAGTGAACGGCTTGGCAGGACGTTCGTCCTTTCCTCGGCAGGGAGACCAAGCTTCCTAAGCCTAGTAGGTGTCAGGCGATCAGACTTGGCATGAGTTTTAGTGGAAGGCTCGGCAGGACGTTCGACTATACCTCGGCAGGGAGACCAAGCTTCCTAAGCCTAGTAGGAGTCAGGCGAGTGGACTTGGACAGAGTTCGAGTGTAAGGCTCCGCAGGACATTCGACCTTTCCTCGGCAGGGAGACCAAGCTTCCTAAGCCTAGTAGGTCTCGGGCGAGGGGACATGGAAGGAGTTCGAGTGTAGGGCTTAGCAGGACGTTCGACATTACCTCGGCAGGGAGACCAAGCTTCCTAAGCCTAGTAGGAGTCAGGCGAGGGGACTTGGCCTGAGTTCGAGTGTAAGGCTCGGCAGGAATTTCGACCTTACCTCGGCAGGGAGTCCAATCTTCCTAAGCCTTATAGGATTCAGGCGATGGGATTTGGCCGAAGTTTGAGTGTAAGGCTCGGCAGGACGTTCGACCTTACCTCGGCAGGGAGACCAAGCTTCCTAAGCCTAGTAGGAGTCAGGCGAGGGGACTTGGCCAGAGTTCGAGTGTAAGGCTCGGTAGGACGTTCGACCTTACCTCGGCAGAGAGACCAAGCTTCCTAAGCCTAGTAGGAGTCAGGCGAGTGGACATGGCCAGAGTTCGAGTGTAAGGCTCAGCAGGACGTTCGACCTTACCTCGGCAGGGAGACCAAGCTTCCTAAGCCTAGTAGGAGTCAGGCGAGGGGACTTGGCCGAAGTTCGAGTGTAAGGCACGGCAGGACGTTTGACTATGCTTCGGCCGGGAGACCAAGCTTCCTAAGCCTAGTAGGAGTCTGGCGAGGGGACTTGGCCAGAGTTCGAGTGTAAGGCTCAGCAGGACGTTCGACCTTACCTCGGCAGGGAGACCAAGGTTCCTAAGCCTAGTAGGAGTCAGGCGAGGGGACTTGGCCAGAGTTCGAGTGTAAGGCTCAGCAGGACGTTCGACCTTACCTCGGCAAGGAGACCAAGCTTCCTAAGCCTCGTGGGAGAGTCAGGAAAGGGGACTGGTTTGGAGTTCGAGAGTAAGGCTCAGCAGGACGTTCGACCTTACCTCGACAGGGAGACCAAGCTTCCAAAGCCCTGTAGGAGTCAAGCAAGGGGACTTGGCTGGAGTTCGAGTGTAAGGCTCAGCAGGACGTTCGACCTTACCTCGTCAGGGAGTCCAACCTTCCTAAGCCTAGTAGGATTCAGGCGATGGGATTTGGCCGAAGTTCAAGTGTAAGGCTCGGTAGGACGTTCGACCTTACCTCGGCAGGGATACCAAGCTTCCTATGCCTAGTAGGAGTCAGGCGAGGGGACTTGGCCTGAGTTCGAGTGTAAGGCACGGCAGGACGTTTGACTATGCTTCGGCCGGGAGACCAAGCTTCCTAAGCCTAGTAGGAGTCTGGCGAGGGTACTTGGCCGGAGTTCGAGTGAAAGGCTTGGCAGGACGTTCGTCCTTTCCTCGGCAGGGAGACCAAGCTTCCTAAGCCTAGTAGGTGTCAGGCGATCAGACTTGGCCGGAGTTTTAGTGGAAGGCTCGGCAGGACGTTCGACTATACCTCGGCAGGGAGACCAAGCTTCCTAAGCCTAGTAGGAGTCAGGCGAGTGGACTTGGACAGAGTTCGAGTGTAAGGCTCCGCAGGACGTTCGACCTTACCTCAGCAGGGAGACCAAGCTTCCTAAGCCTAGTAGGATTCAGGCGATGGGATTTGCCCGAAGTTCGAGTGTAAGTCTCGGCAGGACATTCGACCTTTCCTCGTCAGGGATGCCAAGCTTCCTAAGCCTAGTAGGTCTCGGGCGAGGGGACATGGAAGGAGTTCGAGTGTAAGGCTCAGCAGGACGTTCGACCTTACCTCGGCAGGGAGACCAAGCTTCCAAAGCCTTGTAGGAGTCAAGCAAGGGGACTTGGCTGGAGTTCGAGTGTAAGGCTCAGCAGGACGTTCGACCTTACCTCGTCAGGGACACCAAGCTTTTAAAGCCTAGTAAGAGTCAGGCGAGGGGACTTGGGTGGAATTCGAGTGTAAGGCTCGGCAAGACTTTCGACCTTACCTCGGCAGCGAGACCAAGCTTCCTAAGCCTAGTAGGTCTCGGGCGAGGGGACATGGAAGGAGTTCGAGTGTAAGGCTCCGCAGGACGTTCGACCTTACCTCGGCAGGGAGTCCAACCTTCCTAAGCCTAGTAGGATTCAGGCGATGGGATTTGGCCGAAGTTCAAGTGTAAGGCTCGGTAGGACGTTCGACCTTACCTCGGCAGGGATACCAAGCTTCCTAAGCCTAGTAGGAGTCAGGCGAGGGGACTTGGCCTGAGTTCGAGTGTAAGGCACGGCAGGACGTTTGACTATGCTTCGGCCGGGAGACCAAGCTTCCTAAGCCTAGTAGGAGTCTGGCGAGGGTACTTGGCCGGAGTTCGAGTGAAAGGCTTGGCAGGACGTTCGTCCTTTCCTCGGCAGGGAGACCAAGCTTCCTAAGCCTAGTAGGTCTCGGGCGAGGGGACATAGAAGGAGTTCGAGTGTAGGGCTTAGCAGGACGTTCGACATTACCTCGGCAGGGAGACCAAGCTTCCTAAGCCTAGTAGGAGTCAGGCGAGGGGACTTTGCCAGAGTTCGAGTGTAAGGCTCGGTAGGACGTTCGACCTTACCTCGGCAGGAAGACCAAGCTTCCTAAGCCTAGTAGGAGTCAGGCGAGGGGACTTGGCCAGAGTTCGAGTGTAAGGCTCAGCAGGACGTTCGACCTTACCTCGGCAGGGAGACCAAGCTTCCTAAGCCTAGTAGGAGTCAGGCGAGGGGACTTGGCCAGAGTTCGAGTATAAGGCTCAGCAGGACGTTCGACCTTACCTCGGCAGGGAGACCAAGCTTCCTAAGCCTTGTAGGTCTCGGGCGAGGGGACTTGGCCTGAGTTCGAATGTAAGGCTCGGCAGGACATTCGTCCTTACCTCGGCAGGGAGACCAAGCTTCCTAAGCCTAGTAGGTCTCGGGCGAGGTGACATGGAAGGAGTTCGAGTGTAGGGCTTAGCAGGACGTTCGACATTACCTCGGCAGGGAGACCAAGCTTCCTAAGCCTAGTAGGAGTCAGGCGAGGGGACTTGGCCTGAGTTCGAGTGTAAGGCTCGGCAGGACGTTCGACCTTACCTCGGCAGGGAGTCCAATCTTCCTAAGCCTTATAGGATTCAGGCAATGGGATTTGGCCGAAGTTTGAGTGTAAGGCTCGGCAGGACGTTCGACCTTACCTCGGCAGGGAGACCAAGCTTCCTAAGCCTAGTAGGAGTCAGGCGAGGGGACTTGGCCAGAGTTCGAGTGTAAGGCTCGGTAGGACGTTCGACCTTACCTCGGCAGGGAGACCAAGCTTCCTAAGCCTAGTAGGAGTCAGGCGAGTGGACATGGCCAGAGTTCGAGTGTAAGGCTCAGCAGGACGTTCGACCTTACCTCAGCAGGGAGACCAAGCTTCCTAAGCCTAGTAGGATTCAGGCGATGGGATTTGCCCGAAGTTCGAGTGTAAGTCTCGGCAGGACATTCGACCTTTCCTCGGCAGGGATGCCAAGCTTCCTAAGCCTAGTAGGTCTCGGGCGAGGGGACATGGAAGGAGTTCGAGTGTAGGGCTTAGCAGGACGTTCGACCTTACCTCGGCAGGGATACCAAGCTTCCTAAGCCTAGTAGGAGTCAGGCGAGGGGACTTGGCCAGAGTTCGAGTGTAAGGCTCGGTAGGACGTTCGACCTTACCTCGGCAGGGATACCAAGCTTCCTAAGCCTAGTAGGAGTCAGGCGAGGGGACTTGGCCAGAGTTCGAGTGTAAGGCTCAGCAGGACGTTCGACCTTACCTCGGCAGGGAGACCAAGGTTCCTAAGCCTAGTAGGAGTCAGGCGAGGGGACTTGGCCAGAGTTCGAGTGTAAGGCTCAGCAGGACGTTCGACCTTACCTCGGCAAGGAGACCAAGCTTCCTAAGCCTCGTGGGAGAGTCAGGCAAGGGGACTGGTTTGGAGTTCGAGAGTAAGGCTCAGCAGGACGTTCGACCTTACCTCGACAGGGAGACCAAGCTTCCAAAGCCCTGTAGGAGTCAAGCAAGGGGACTTGGCCAGAGTTCGAGTGTAAGGCTCAGCAGGACGTTCGACCTTACCTCGGCAGGGAGTCCAACCTTCCTAAGCCTAGTAGGATTCAGGCGATGGGATTTGGCCGAAGTTCAAGTGTAAGGCTCGGTAGGACGTTCGACCTTACCTCGGCAGGGATACCAAGCTTCCTATGCCTAGTAGGAGTCAGGCGAGGGGACTTGGCCTGAGTTCGAGTGTAAGGCACGGCAGGACGTTTGACTATGCTTCGGCCGGGAGACCAAGCTTCCTAAGCCTAGTAGGAGTCTGGCGACGGTACTTGGCCGGAGTTCGAGTGAAAGGCTTGGCAGGACGTTCGTCCTTTCCTCGGCAGGGAGACCAAGCTTCCTAAGCCTAGTAGGTGTCAGGCGATCAGACTTGGCCGGAGTTTTAGTGGAAGGCTCGGCAGGACGTTCGACTATACCTCGGCAGGGAGACCAAGCTTCCTAAGCCTAGTAGGAGTCAGGCGAGTGGACTTGGACAGAGTTCGAGTGTAAGGCTCCGCAGGACGTTCGACCTTACCTCAGCAGGGAGACCAAGCTTCCTAAGCCTAGTAGGATTCAGGCGATGGGATTTGCCCGAAGTTCGAGTGTAAGTCTCGGCAGGACATTCGACCTTTCCTCGGCAGGGATGCCAAGCTTCCTAAGCCTAGTAGGTCTCGGGCAAGGGGACATGGAAGGAGTTCGAGTGTAAGGCTCCGCAGGACGTTCGACCTTACCTCGGCAGGGAGTCCAACCTTCCTAAGCCTAGTAGGATTCAGGCGATGGGATTTGGCCGAAGTTCAAGTGTAAGGCTCGGTAGGACGTTCGACCTTACCTCGGCAGGGATACCAAGCTTCCTAAGCCTAGTAGGAGTCAGGCGAGGGGACTTGGCCTGAGTTCGAGTGTAAGGCACGGCAGGACGTTTGACTATGCTTCGGCCGGGAGACCAAGCTTCCTAAGCCTAGTAGGAGTCTGGCGAGGGTACTTGGCCGGAGTTTTAGTGGAAGGCTCGGCAGGACGTTTGACTATACCTCGGCAGGGAGACCAAGCTTCATAAGCCTAGTAGGAGTCAGGCGAGTGGACTTGGACAGAGTTCGAGTGTAAGGCTCCGCAGGACATTCGACCTTTCCTCGGCAGGGAGACCAAGCTTCCTAAGCCTAGTAGGTCTCGGGCGAGGGGACATAGAAGGAGTTCGAGTGTAGGGCTTAGCAGGATGTTCGACATTACCTCGGCAGGGAGACCAAGCTTCCTAAGCCTAGTAGGAGTCAGGCGAGGGGACTTTGCCAGAGTTCGAGTGTAAGGCTCGGTAGGACGTTCGACCTTACCTCGGCAGGAAGACCAAGCTTCCTAAGCCTAGTAGGATTCAGGCGCGGGGACTTGGCCAGAGTTCGAGTGTAAGGCTCAGCAGGACGTTCGACCTTACCTCGGCAGGGAGACCAAGCTTCCTAAGCCTAGTAGGAGTCAGGCGAGGGGACTTGGCCAGAGTTCGAGTATAAGGCTCAGCAGGACGTTCGACCTTACCTCGGCAGGGAGACCAAGCTTCCTAAGCCTTGTAGGTCTCGGGCGAGGGGACTTGGCCTGAGTTCGAATGTAAGGCTCGGCAGGACGTTCGTCCTTACCTCGGCAGGGAGACCAAGCTTCCTAAGCCTTGTAGGTGTCAGGCGATCGGACTTGGCCGGAGTTTGAATGTAAGGCACGGCAGGACGTTTGACTATGCTTCGGGAGGGAGACCAAGCTTCCTAAGCCTAGTAGGAGTCTGGCGAGGGTACTTGGCCGGAGTTCGAGTGAAAGGCTCGGCAGGACGTTGGTCCTTTCCTCGGCAGGGAGACCAAGCTTCCTAAGCCTAGTAGGAGTCAGGCGAGGGGTCTTGGCTAGAGTTCGAGTGTAAGGCTCAGCAGGACGTTCGACCGTACATCGGCAGGGAGACCAAGCTTCCTAAGCCTAGTAGGAGTCAGGCGAGTGGACTTGGACAGAGTTCGAGTGTAAGGCTCGGCAGGACGTTCGATCTTACCTCGGCAGGGAGACCAAGCTTCCTAAGCCTAGTAGGTCTCGGGCGAGGGGACATGGAAGGAGTTCGAGTGTTGGGCTTAGCAGGACGTTCGACCTTACCTCGGCAGGGAGACCAAGCTTCCTAAGCCTAGTAGGAGTCAGGCGAGGGGACTTGGCCGAAGTTCGAGTGTATTGCTCGGCAGGACGTTCGACATTACCTCGGCAGGGAGTCCAATCTTCCTAAGCCTAGTAGGAGTCAGGCGAGGGGACTTGGCCGAAGTTCGAGTGTAAGGCTCGGCAGGACGTTCGATCTTACCTCGGCAGGGAGACCAAGCTTCCTAAGCCTTGTAGGTCTCGGGCGAGGGGACTTGGCCTGAGTTCGAGTGTAAGGCTCGGCAGGACGTTCGACCTTACCTCGGCAGGGAGTCCAATCTTCCTAAGCCTTATAGGATTCAGGCGATGGGATTTGGCCGAAGTTTGAGTGTAAGGCTCGGCAGGACGTTCGACCTTACCTCGGCAGGGAGACCAAGCTTCCTAAGCCTAGTAGGAGTCAGGCGAAGGGACTTGGCCAGAGTTCGAGTGTAAGGCTCGGTAGGACGTTCGACCTTACCTCGGCAGGAAGACCAAGCTTCCTAAGCCTAGTAGGAGTCAGGCGAGTGGACATGGCCAGAGTTCGAGTGTAAGCCTCGGAAGGACGTTCAACCTTACCTCAGCAGGGAGACCAAGCTTCCTAAGCCTAGTAGGATTCAGGCGATGGGATTTGCCCGAAGTTCGAGTGTAAGTCTCGGGAGGACATTCGACCTTTCCTCGGCAGGGATGCCAAGCTTCCTAAGCCTAGTAGGTCTCGGGCGAGGGGACATGGAAGGAGTTCGAGTGTAGGGCTTAGCAGGACGTTCGACCTTACCTCGGCAGGGATACCAAGCTTCCTAAGCCTAGTAGGAGTCAGGCGAGGGGACTTGGCCAGAGTTCGAGTGTAAGGCTCGGTAGGACGTTCGACCTTACCTCGGCAGGGATACCAAGCTTCCTAAGCCTAGTAGGAGTCAGGCGAGGGGACTTGGCCAGAGTTCGAGTGTAAGGCTCAGCAGGACGTTCGACCTTACCTCGGCAGGGAGACCAAGGTTCCTAAGCCTAGTAGGAGTCAGGCGAGGGGACTTGGCCAGAGTTCGAGTGTAAGGCTCAGCAGGACGTTCGACCTTACCTCGGCAACGAGACCAAGCTTCCTAAGCCTCGTGGGAGAGTCAGGCAAGGGGACTGGTTTGGAGTTCGAGAGTAAGGCTCAGCAGGACGTTCGACCTTACCTCGACAGGGAGACCAAGCTTCCAAAGCCCTGTAGGAGTCAAGCAAGGGGACTTGGCTGGAGTTCGAGTGTAAGGCTCAGCAGGACGTTCGATCTTACCTCGTCAGGGACACCAAGCTTTTAAAGCCTAGTAAGAGTCAGGCGAGGGGACTTGGGTGGAATTCGAGTGTAAGGCTCGGCAAGACTTTCGACCTTACCTCGGCAGCGAGACTAAGCTTCCTAAGCCTAGTAGGAGTCAGGCGAGGGGTCTTGGCTAGAGTTCGAGTGTAAGGCTCAGCAGGACGTTCGACCTTACCTCAGCAGGGAGACCAAGCTTCCTAAGCCTAGTAGGAGTCAGGCGAGTGGACTTGGACAGAGTTCGAGTGTAAGGCTCGGCAGGACGTTCGACATTACCTCGGCAGGGAGACCAAGCTTCCTAAGCATAGTAGGTCTCGGGCGAGGGGACATGGAAGGAGTTCGAGTGTTGGGCTTAGCAGGACGTTCGACCTTACCTCGGCAGGGAGACCAAGCTTCCTAAGCCTAGTAGGAGTCAGGCGAGGGGACTTGGCCGAAGTTCGAGTGTAAGGCACGGCAGGACGTTTGACTATGCTTCGGCCGGGAGACCAAGCTTCCTAAGCCTAGTAGGAGTCTGGCGAGGGTACTTGGCCGGAGTTTGAGTGAACGGCTTGGCAGGACGTTCGTCCTTTCCTCGGCAGGGAGACCAAGCTTCCTAAGCCTAGTAGGTGTCAGGCGATCAGACTTGGCCTGAGTTTTAGTGGAAGGCTCGGCAGGACGTTCGACTATACCTCGGCAGGGAGACCAAGCTTCCTAAGCCTAGTAGGAGTCAGGCGAGTGGACTTGGACAGAGTTCGAGTGTAAGGCTCCGCAGGACGTTCGACCTTACCTCAGCAGGGAGACCAAGCTTCCTAAGCCTAGTAGGTCTCGGGCGAGGGGACATGGTAGGAGTTCGAGTGTAAGGCTCAGCAGGACGTTCGACCTTACCTCGGCAGGGAGACCAAGCTTCCAAAGCCTTGTAGGAGTCAAGCAAGGGGACTTGGCTGGAGTTCGAGTGTAAGGCTCAGCAGGACGTTCGACCTTACCTCGTCAGGGACACCAAGCTTTTAAAGCCTAGTAAGAGTCAGGCGAGGGGACTTGGGTGGAATTCGAGTGTAAGGCTCGGCAGGACGTTCGACCTTACCTCGGCAGGGATACCAAGCTTCCTAAGCCTAGTAGGTCTCGGGCGAGGGGACATGGAAGGAGTTCGAGTGTAAGGCTCCGCAGGACGTTCGACCTTACCTCGGCAGGGAGTCCAACCTTCCTAAGCCTAGTAGGATTCAGGCGATGGGATTTGGACGAAGTTCAAGTGTAAGGCTCGGTAGGACGTTCGACCTTACCTCGGCAGGGATACCAAGCTTCCTAAGCCTAGTAGGAGTCAGGCGAGGGGACTTGGCCTGAGTTCGAGTGTAAGGCACGGCAGGACGTTTGACTATGCTTCGGCCAGGAGACCAAGCTTCCTAAGCCTAGTAGGAGTCTGGCGAGGGTACATGGCCGGAGTTTGAGTGAACGGCTTGGCAGGACGTTCGTCCTTTCCTCGGCAGGGAGACCAAGCTTCCTAAGCCTAGTAGGTGTCAGGCGATCAGACTTGGCATGAGTTTTAGTGGAAGGCTCGGCAGGACGTTCGACTATACCTCGGCAGGGAGACCAAGCTTCCTAAGCCTAGTAGGAGTCAGGCGAGTGGACTTGGACAGAGTTCGAGTGTAAGGCTCCGCAGGACATTCGACCTTTCCTCGGCAGGGAGACCAAGCTTCCTAAGCCTAGTAGGTCTCGGGCGAGGGGACATGGAAGGAGTTCGAGTGTAGGGCTTAGCAGGACGTTCGACATTACCTCGGCAGGGAGACCAAGCTTCCTAAGCCTAGTAGGAGTCAGGCGAGGGGACTTGGCCTGAGTTCGAGTGTAAGGCTCGGCAGGAATTTCGACCTTACCTCGGCAGGGAGTCCAATCTTCCTAAGCCTTATAGGATTCAGGCGATGGGATTTGGCCGAAGTTTGAGTGTAAGGCTCGGCAGGACGTTCGACCTTACCTCGGCAGGGAGACCAAGCTTCCTAAGCCTAGTAGGAGTCAGGCGAGGGGACTTGGCCAGAGTTCGAGTGTAAGGCTCGGTAGGACGTTCGACCTTACCTCGGCAGAGAGACCAAGCTTCCTAAGCCTAGTAGGAGTCAGGCGAGTGGACATGGCCAGAGTTCGAGTGTAAGGCTCAGCAGGACGTTCGACCTTACCTCGGCAGGGAGACCAAGCTTCCTAAGCCTAGTAGGAGTCAGGCGAGGGGACTTGGCCGAAGTTCGAGTGTAAGGCACGGCAGGACGTTTGACTATGCTTCGGCCGGGAGACCAAGCTTCCTAAGCCTAGTAGGAGTCTGGCGAGGGTACTTGGCCGGAGTTTGAGTGAACGGCTTGGCAGGACGTTCGTCCTTTCCTCGGCAGGGAGACCAAGCTTCCTAAGCCTAGTAGGTGTCAGGCGATCAGACTTGGCCTGAGTTTTAGTGGAAGGCTCGGCAGGACGTTCGACTATACCTCGGCAGGGAGACCAAGCTTCCTAAGCCTAGTAGGAGTCAGGCGAGTGGACTTGGACAGAGTTCGAGTGTAAGGCTCCGCAGGACGTTCGACCTTACCTCAGCAGGGAGACCAAGCTTCCTAAGCCTAGTAGGTCTCGGGCGAGGGGACATGGAAGGAGTTCGAGTGTAAGGCTCAGCAGGACGTTCGACCTTACCTCGGCAGGGAGACCAAGCTTCCAAAGCCTTGTAGGAGTCAAGCAAGGGGACTTGGCTGGAGTTCGAGTGTAAGGCTCAGCAGGACGTTCGACCTTACCTCGTCAGGGACACCAAGCTTTTAAAGCCTAGTAAGAGTCAGGCGAGGGGACTTGGGTGGAATTCGAGTGTAAGGCTCGGCAGGACGTTCGACCTTACCTCGGCAGGGATACCAAGCTTCCTAAGCCTAGTAGGTCTCGGGCGAGGGGACATGGAAGGAGTTCGAGTGTAAGGCTCCGCAGGACGTTCGACCTTACCTCGGCAGGGAGTCCAACCTTCCTAAGCCTAGTAGGATTCAGGCGATGGGATTTGGCCGAAGTTCAAGTGTAAGGCTCGGTAGGACGTTCGACCTTACCTCGGCAGGGATACCAAGCTTCCTAAGCCTAGTAGGAGTCAGGCGAGGGGACTTGGCCTGAGTTCGAGTGTAAGGCACGGCAGGACGTTTGACTATGCTTCGGCCGGGAGACCAAGCTTCCTAAGCCTAGTAGGAGTCTGGCGAGGGTACATGGCCGGAGTTTGAGTGAACGGCTTGGCAGGACGTTCGTCCTTTCCTCGGCAGGGAGACCAAGCTTCCTAAGCCTAGTAGGTGTCAGGCGATCAGACTTGGCATGAGTTTTAGTGGAAGGCTCGGCAGGACATTCGACTATACCTCGGCAGGGAGACCAAGCTTCCTAAGCCTAGTAGGAGTCAGGCGAGTAAACTTGGACAGAGTTCGAGTGTAAGGCTCCGCAGGACATTCGACCTTTCCTCGGCAGGGAGACCAAGCTTCCTAAGCCTAGTAGGTCTCGGGCGAGGGGACATGGAAGGAGTTCGAGTGTAGGGCTTAGCAGGACGTTCGACATTACCTCGGCAGGGAGACCAAGCTTCCTAAGCCTAGTAGGAGTCAGGCGAGGGGACTTGGCCTGAGTTCGAGTGTAAGGCTCGGCAGGAATTTCGACCTTACCTCGGCAGGGAGTCCAATCTTCCTAAGCCTTATAGGATTCAGGCGATGGGATTTGGCCGAAGTTTGAGTGTAAGGCTCGGCAGGACGTTCGACCTTACCTCGGCAGGGAGACCAAGCTTCCTAAGCCTAGTAGGAGTCAGGCGAGGGGACTTGGCCAGAGTTCGAGTGTAAGGCTCGGTAGGACGTTCGACCTTACCTCGGCAGAGAGACCAAGCTTCCTAAGCCTAGTAGGAGTCAGGCGAGTGGACATGGCCAGAGTTCGAGTGTAAGGCTCAGCAGGACGTTCGACCTTACCTCAGCAGGGAGACCAAGCTTCCTAAGCCTCGTGGGAGAGTCAGGCAAGGGGACTGGTTTGGAGTTCGAGAGTAAGGCTCAGCAGGACGTTCGACCTTACCTCGGCAAGGATACCAAGCTTCCTAAGCCTAGTAGGAGTCAGGCGAGGGGACTTGGCCAGAGTTCGAGTGTAAGGCTCGGTAGGACGTTCGACCTTACCTCGGCAGGGATACCAAGCTTCCTAAGCCTAGTAGGAGTCAGGCGAGGGGACTTGGCCAGAGTTCGAGTGTAAGGCTCAGCAGGACGTTCGACCTTACCTCGGCAGGGAGACCAAGCTTCCAAAGCCCTGTAAAAGTCAAGCAAGGGGACTTGGCTGGAGTTCGAGTGTAAGGCTCAGCAGGACGTTCGACCTTACCTCGGCAGGGAGTCCAACCTTCCTAAGCCTAGTAGGATTCAGGCGATGGGATTTGGCCGAAGTTCAAGTGTAAGGCTCGGTAGGACGTTCGACCTTACCTCGGCAGGGATACCAAGCTTCCTATGCCTAGTAGGAGTCAGGCGAGGGGACTTGGCCTGAGTTCGAGTGTAAGGCACGGCAGGACGTTTGACTATGCTTCGGCCGGGAGACCAAGCTTCCTAAGCCTAGTAGGAGTCTGGCGAGGGTACTTGGCCGGAGTTTGAGTGAACGGCTTGGCAGGACGTTCGTCCTTACCTCGGCAGGGAGTCCAATCTTCCTAAGCCTTATAGGATTCGGGCGATGGGATTTGACCGAAGTTTGAGTGTAAGGCTCGGCAGGACGTTCGACCTTACCTCGGCAGGGATACCAAGCTTCCTAAGCCTAGTAGGAGTCAGGCGAGGGGACTTGGCCAGAATTCGAGTGTAAGGCTCGGTAGGACGTTCGACCTTACCTCGGCAGGGATACCAAGCTTCCTAAGCCTAGTAGGTGTCAGGCGATCAGACTTGGCATGAGTTTTAGTGGAAGGCTCGGCAGGACGTTCGACTATACCTCGGCAGGGAGACCAAGCTTCCTAAGCCTAGTAGGAGTCAGGCGAGTGGACTTGGACAGAGTTCGAGTGTAAGGCTCCGCAGGACATTCGACCTTTCCTCGGCAGGGAGACCAAGCTTCCTAAGCCTAGTAGGTCTCGGGCGAGGGGACATGGAAGGAGTTCGAGTGTAGGGCTTAGCAGGACGTTCGACATTACCTCGGCAGGGAGACCAAGCTTCCTAAGCCTAGTAGGAGTCAGGCGAGGGGACTTGGCCTGAGTTCGAGTGTAAGGCTCGGCAGGAATTTCGACCTTACCTCGGCAGGGAGTCCAATCTTCCTAAGCCTTATAGGATTCAGGCGATGGGATTTGGCCGAAGTTTGAGTGTAAGGCTCGGCAGGACGTTCGACCTTACCTCGGCAGGGAGACCAAGCTTCCTAAGCCTAGTAGGAGTCAGGCGAGGGGACTTGGCCAGAGTTCGAGTGTAAGGCTCGGTAGGACGTTCGACCTTACCTCGGCAGAGAGACCAAGCTTCCTAAGCCTAGTAGGAGTCAGGCGAGTGGACATGGCCAGAGTTCGAGTGTAAGGCTCAGCAGGACGTTCGACCTTACCTCGGCAGGGAGACCAAGCTTCCTAAGCCTAGTAGGAGTCAGGCGAGGGGACTTGGCCGAAGTTCGAGTGTAAGGCACGGCAGGACGTTTGACTATGCTTCGGCCGGGAGACCAAGCTTCCTAAGCCTAGTAGGAGTCTGGCGAGGGTACTTGGCCGGAGTTTGAGTGAACGGCTTGGCAGGACGTTCGTCCTTTCCTCGGCAGGGAGACCAAGCTTCCTAAGCCTAGTAGGTGTCAGGCGATCAGACTTGGCCTGAGTTTTAGTGGAAGGCTCGGCAGGACGTTCGACTATACCTCGGCAGGGAGACCAAGCTTCCTAAGCCTAGTAGGAGTCAGGCGAGTGGACTTGGACAGAGTTCGAGTGTAAGGCTCCGCAGGACGTTCGACCTTACCTCAGCAGGGAGACCAAGCTTCCTAAGCCTAGTAGGTCTCGGGCGAGGGGACATGGAAGGAGTTCGAGTGTAAGGCTCAGCAGGACGTTCGACCTTACCTCGGCAGGGAGACCAAGCTTCCAAAGCCTTGTAGGAGTCAAGCAAGGGGACTTGGCTGGAGTTCGAGTGTAAGGCTCAGCAGGACGTTCGACCTTACCTCGTCAGGGACACCAAGCTTTTAAAGCCTAGTAAGAGTCAGGCGAGGGGACTTGGGTGGAATTCGAGTGTAAGGCTCGGCAGGACGTTCGACCTTACCTCGGCAGGGATACCAAGCTTCCTAAGCCTAGTAGGTCTCGGGCGAGGGGACATGGAAGGAGTTCGAGTGTAAGGCTCCGCAGGACGTTCGACCTTACCTCGGCAGGGAGTCCAACCTTCCTAAGCCTAGTAGGATTCAGGCGATGGGATTTGGACGAAGTTCAAGTGTAAGGCTCGGTAGGACGTTCGACCTTACCTCGGCAGGGATACCAAGCTTCCTAAGCCTAGTAGGAGTCAGGCGAGGGGACTTGGCCTGAGTTCGAGTGTAAGGCACGGCAGGACGTTTGACTATGCTTCGGCCGGGAGACCAAGCTTCCTAAGCCTAGTAGGAGTCTGGCGAGGGTACATGGCCGGAGTTTGAGTGAACGGCTTGGCAGGACGTTCGTCCTTTCCTCGGCAGGGAGATCAAGCTTCCTAAGCCTAGTAGGTGTCAGGCGATCAGACTTGGCATGAGTTTTAGTGGAAGGCTCGGCAGGACGTTCGACTATACCTCGGCAGGGAGACCAAGCTTCCTAAGCCTAGTAGGAGTCAGGCGAGTGGACTTGGACAGAGTTCGAGTGTAAGGCTCCGCAGGACATTCGACCTTTCCTCGGCAGGGAGACCAAGCTTCCTAAGCCTAGTAGGTCTCGGGCGAGGGGACATGGAAGGAGTTCGAGTGTAGGGCTTAGCAGGACGTTCGACATTACCTCGGCAGGGAGACCAAGCTTCCTAAGCCTAGTAGGAGTCAGGCGAGGGGACTTGGCCTGAGTTCGAGTGTAAGGCTCGGCAGGAATTTCGACCTTACCTCGGCAGGGAGTCCAATCTTCCTAAGCCTTATAGGATTCAGGCGATGGGATTTGGCCGAAGTTTGAGTGTAAGGCTCGGCAGGACGTTCGACCTTACCTCGGCAGGGAGACCAAGCTTCCTAAGCCTAGTAGGAGTCAGGCGAGGGGACTTGGCCAGAGTTCGAGTGTAAGGCTCGGTAGGACGTTCGACCTTACCTCGGCAGAGAGACCAAGCTTCCTAAGCCTAGTAGGAGTCAGGCGAGTGGACATGGCCAGAGTTCGAGTGTAAGGCTCAGCAGGACGTTCGACCTTACCTCAGCAGGGAGACCAAGCTTCCTAAGCCTCGTGGGAGAGTCAGGCAAGGGGACTGGTTTGGAGTTCGAGAGTAAGGCTCAGCAGGACGTTCGACCTTACCTCGGCAAGGATACCAAGCTTCCTAAGCCTAGTAGGAGTCAGGCGAGGGGACTTGGCCAGAGTTCGAGTGTAAGGCTCGGTAGGACGTTCGACCTTACCTCGGCAGGGATACCAAGCTTCCTAAGCCTAGTAGGAGTCAGGCGAGGGGACTTGGCCAGAGTTCGAGTGTAAGGCTCAGCAGGACGTTCGACCTTACCTCGGCAGGGAGACCAAGCTTCCAAAGCCCTGTAGGAGTCAAGCAAGGGGACTTGGCTGGAGTTCGAGTGTAAGGCTCAGCAGGACGTTCGACCTTACCTCGGCAGGGAGTCCAACCTTCCTAAGCCTAGTAGGATTCAGGCGATGGGATTTGGCCGAAGTTCAAGTGTAAGGCTCGGTAGGACGTTCGACCTTACCTCGGCAGGGATACCAAGCTTCCTATGCCTAGTAGGAGTCAGGCGAGGGGACTTGGCCTGAGTTCGAGTGTAAGGCACGGCAGGACGTTTGACTATGCTTCGGCCGGGAGACCAAGCTTCCTAAGCCTAGTAGGAGTCTGGCGAGGGTACTTGGCCGGAGTTTGAGTGAACGGCTTGGCAGGACGTTCGTCCTTACCTCGGCAGGGAGTCCAATCTTCCTAAGCCTTATAGGATTCGGGCGATGGGATTTGACCGAAGTTTGAGTGTAAGGCTCGGCAGGACGTTCGACCTTACCTCGGCAGGGATACCAAGCTTCCTAAGCCTAGTAGGAGTCAGGCGAGGGGACTTGGCCAGAATTCGAGTGTAAGGCTCGGTAGGACGTTCGACCTTACCTCGGCAGGGATACCAAGCTTCCTAAGCCTAGTAGGAGTCAGGCGAGGGGACTTGGCCAGAGTTCGAGTGTAAGGCTCAGCAGGACGTTCGACCTTACCTCGGAAGGGAGACCAAGGTTCCTAAGCCTAGTAGGAGTCAGGCGAGGGGACTTGGCCAGAGTTCGAGTGTAAGGCTCAGCAGGACGTTCGACCTTACCTCGGCAGGGGGACCAAGCTTCCAAAGCCTTGTAGGAGTCAAGCAAGGGGACTTGGCTGGAGTTCGAGTGTAAGGCTCAGCAGGACGTTCGACCTTACCTCGTCAGGGACACCAAGCTTTTAAAGCCTAGTAAGAGTCAGGCGAGGGGACTTGGGTGGAATTCGAGTGTAAGGCTCGGCAAGACTTTCGACCTTACCTCGGCAGCGAGACCAAGCTTCCTAAGCCTAGTAGGTCTCGGGCGAGGGGACATGGAAGGAGTTCGAGTGTAAGGCTCCGCAGGACGTTCGACCTTACCTCGGCAGGGATACCAAGCTTCCTAAGCCTAGTAGGAGTCTGGCGAGGGTACTTGGCCGGAGTTCGAGTGAAAGGCTTGGCAGGACGTTCGTCCTTTCCTCGGCAAGGAGACCAAGCTTCCTAAGCCTAGTAGGTGTCAGGCGATCAGACTTGGCCGGAGTTTTAGTGGAAGGCTCGGCAGGACGTTCGACTATACCTCGGCAGGGAGACCAAGCTTCCTAAGCCTAGTAGGAGTCAGGCGAGTGGACTTGGACAGAGTTCGAGTGTAAGGCTCCGCAGGACATTCGACCTTACCTCGGCAGGGAGACCAAGCTTCCTAAGCCTAGTAGGTCTCAGGCGAGGGGACATGGAAGGAGTTTGAGTGTAAGGCTCCGCAGGACGTTCGACCTTACCTCGGCAGGGAGACCAAGCTTCCTAAGCCTTGTAGGTCTCGGGCGAGGGGACTTGACCTGAGTTCGAATGTAAGGCTCGGCAGGGCGTTCATCCTTACCTCGGTAGGGAGACCAGGCTTCCTAAGCCTAGTAGGTGTCAGGCGATCGGACTTGGCCGGAGTTTGAGTGTAAGGCACGGCAGGACGTTTGACTATGCTTCGGCAGGGAGACCAAGCTTCCTAAGCCTAGTTAGAGTCTGGCGAGGGTACTTGGCCGGAGTTCGAGTGAAAGGCTCGGCAGGACGTTCGACCTTTCCTCAGCAGGGAGACCAAGCTTCCTAAGCCTAGTAGGAGTCAGGCGAGGGGTCTTGGCTAGAGTTCGAGTGTAAGGCTCAGCAGGACGTTCGACCTTACCTCGGCAGGGAGACCAAGCTTCCTAAGCCTAGTAGGAGTCAGGCGAGTGGACTTGGACGGAGTTCGAGTGTAAGGCTCGGCAGGACGTTCGACCTTACCTCGGCAGGGAGACCAAGCTTCCTAAGCCTAGTAGGTCTCGGGCGAGGGGACATGGAAGGAGTTCGAGTGTTGGGCTTAGCAGGACGTTCGACCTTACCTCGGCAGGGAGACCAAGCTTCCTAAGCCTAGTAGGAGTCAGGCGAGGGGACTTGGCCAGAGTTCGAGTGTAAGGCTCGGTAGGACGTTCGACCTTACCTCGGCAGGGAGACCAAGCTTCCTAAGCCTTGTAGGAGCCTGGCGAGTGGACATGGCCAGAGTTCGAGTGTAAGGCTCAGCAGGACGTTCGACCTTACCTCAGCAGGGAGACCAAGCTTCCTAAGCCTAGTAGGATTCAGGCGATGGGATTTGCCTGAAGTTCGAGTGTAAGTCTCGGCAGGACATTCGACCTTTCCTCGGCAGGGATGCCAAGCTTCCTAAGCCTAGTAGGAGTCAGGCGAGGGGACTTGGCCAGAGTTCGAGTGTAAGGCTCAGCAGGACGTTCGACCTTACCTCGGCAAGGAGACCAAGCTTCCTAAGCCTCGTGAGAGAGTCAGGCAAGGGGACTGGTTTGGAGTTCGAGAGTAAGGCTCAGCAGGACGTTCGACCTTACCTCGGCAGGGATACCAAGCTTCCTAAGCCTAGTAGGAGTCAGGCGAGGGGACTTGGCCAGAGTTCGAGTGTAAGGCTCGGTAGGACGTTCGACCTTACCTCGGCAAGGAGACCAAGCTTCCTAAGCCTCGTGGGAGAGTCAGGCAAGGGGACTGGTTTGGAGCTCGAGAGTAAGGCTCAGCAGGACGTTCGACCTTACCTCGGCAGGGAGACCAAGCTTCCAAAGCCCTGTAGGAGTCAAGCAAGGGGACTTGGCTGGAGTTCGAGTGTAAGGCTCAGCAGGACGTTCGACCTTACCTCGGCAGGGAGTCCAACCTTCCTAAGCCTAGTAGGATTCAGGCGATGGGATTTGGCCGAAGTTCAAGTGTAAGGCTCGGTAGGACGTTCGACCTTACCTCGGCAGGGATACCAAGCTTCCTATGCCTAGCAGGAGTCAGGCGAGGGGACTTGGCCTGAGTTCGAGTGTAAGGCACGGCAGGAAGTTTGACTATGCTTCGGCCGGGAGACCAAGCTTCCTAAGCCTAGTAGGAGTCTGGCGAGGGTACTTGGCCGGAGTTTGAGTGAACGGCTTGGCAGGACGTTCGTCCTTACCTCGGCAGGGAGTCCAATCTTCCTAAGCCTTATAGGATTCGGGCGATGGGATTTGGCCGAAGTTTGAGTGTAAGGCTCGGCAGGACGTTCGACCTTACCTCGGCAGGGATACCAAGCTTCCTAAGCCTAGTAGGAGTCAGGCGAGGGGACTTGGCCAGAGTTCGAGTGTAAGGCTCGGCAGGACGTTCGACCTTACCTCGGCAGGGATACCAAGCTTCCTAAGCCTAGTAGGAGTCAGGCGAGGGGACTTGGCCAGAGTTCGAGTGTAAGGCTCAGCAGGACGTTCGACCTTACCTCGGCAGGGATACCAAGCTTCCTAAGCCTAGTAGGAGTCAGGCGAGGGGACTTGGCCAGAGTTCGAGTGTAAGGCTCAGCAGGACGTTCGACCTTACCTCGGCAGGGAGACCAAGGTTCCTAAGCCTAGTAGGAGTCAGGCGAGGGGACTTGGGTGGAATTCGAGTGTAAGGCTCGGCAAGACTTTCGACCTTACCTCGGCAGCGAGACCAAGCTTCCTAAGCCTAGTAGGTCTCGGGCGAGGGGACATGGAAGGAGTTCGAGTGTAAGGCTCCGCAGGACGTTCGACCTTACCTCGGCAGGGATACCAAGCTTCCTAAGCCTAGTAGGAGTCTGGCGAGGGTACTTGGCCGGAGTTCGAGTGAAAGGCTTGGCAGGACGTTCGTCCTTTCCTCGGCAGGGAGACCAAGCTTCCTAAGCCTAGTAGGTGTCAGGCGATCGGACTTGGCCTGAGTTCGAGTGGAAGGCTCGGCAGGACGTTCGACTATACCTCGGCAGGGAGACCAAGCTTCGTAAGCCTAGTAGGAGTCAGGCGAGTGGACTTGGACAGAGTTCGAGTGTAAGGCTCCGCAGGACATTCGACCTTACCTCGGCAGGGAGACCAAGCTTCCTAAGCCTAGTAGGTCTCAGGCGAGGGGACATGGAAGGAGTTTGAGTGTAAGGCTCCGCAGGACGTTCGACCTTACCTCGGCAGGGAGACCAAGCTTCCTAAGCCTTGTAGGTCTCGGGCGAGGGGACTTGACCTGAATTCGAATGTAAGGCTCGGCAGGGCGTTCGTCCTTACCTCGGTAGGGAGACCAGGCTTCCTAAGCCTAGTAGGTGTCAGGCGATCGGACTTGGCCGGAGTTTGAGTGTAAGGCACGGCAGGACGTTTGACTATGCTTCGGCAGGGAGACCAAGCTTCCTAAGCCTAGTAGGAGTCTGGCGAGGGTACTTGGCCGGAGTTCGAGTGAAAGGCTCGGCAGGACGTTCGTCCTTTCCTCAGCAGGGAGACCAAGCTTCCTAAGCCTAGTAGGAGTCAGGCGAGGGGTCTTGGCTAGAGTTCGAGTGTAAGGCTCAGCAGGACGTTCGACCTTACCTCGGCAGGGAGACCAAGCTTCCTAAGCCTAGTAGGAGTCAGGCGAGTGGACTTGGACAGAGTTCGAGTGTAAGGCTCGGCAGGACGTTCGACCTTACCTCGGCAGGGAGACCAAGCTTCCTAAGCCTAGTAGGTCTCGGGCGAGGGGACATGGAAGGAGTTCGAGTGTTGGGCTTAGCAGGACGTTCGACCTTACCTCGGCAGGGAGACCAAGCTTCCTAAGCCTAGTAGGAGTCAGGCGAGGGGACTTGGCCGAAGTTCGAGTGTAAGGCTCGGCAGGACGTTCGACCTTACCTCGGCAGGGAGTCCAATCTTCCTAAGCCTTATAGGATTCAGGCGAGGGGACTTGGCCGAAGTTCGAGTGTAAGGCTCGGCAGGACGTTCGACCTTACCTCGGCAGGGAGACCAAGCTTCCTAAGCCTTGTAGGTCTCGGGCGAGTGGACTTGGCCTGAGTTCGAGTGTAAGGCTCGGCAGGACGTTCGACCTTACCTCGGCAGGGAGTCCAATCTTCCTAAGCCTTATAGGATTCAGGCGATGGGATTTGGCCGAAGTTTGAGTGTAAGGCTCGGCAGGACGTTCGACCTTACCTCGGCAGGGAGACCAAGCTTCCTAAGCCTAGTAGGAGTCAGGCGAGGGGACTTGTCTGGAGTTCGAGTGTAAGGCTCGGTAGGACGTTCGACCTTACCTCGGCAGGGAGACCAAGCTTCCTAAGCCTAGTAGGAGTCAGGCGAGTGGACATGGCCAGAGTTCGAGTGTAAGGCTCAGCAGGACGTTCGACCTTACCTCAGCAGGGAGACCAAGCTTCCTAAGCCTAGTAGGATTCAGGCGATGGGATTTGCCCGAAGTTCGAGTGTAAGTCTCGGCAGGACATTCGACCTTACCTCGGCAGGGATACCAAGCTTCCTAAGCCTAGTAGGAGTCAGGCGAGGGGACTTGGCCAGAGTTCGAGTGTAAGGCTCGGTAGGACGTTCGACCTTACCTCGGCAGGGATACCAAGCTTCCTAAGCCTAGTAGGAGTCAGGCGAGGGGACTTGGCCAGAGTTCGAGTGTAAGGCTCGGCAAGACTTTCGACCTTACCTCGGCAGGGATACCAAGCTTCCTAAGCCTAGTAGGAGTCAGGCGAGGGGACTTGGCCAGAGTTCGAGTGTAAGGCTCAGCAGGACGTTCGACCTTACCTCGGCAGGGACACCAAGGTTCCTAAGCCTAGTAGGAGTCAGGCGAGTGGACTTGGCCAGAGTTCGAGTGTAAGGCTCAGCAGGACGTTCGACCTTACCTCGGCAAGGAGACCAAGCTTCCTAAGCCTCGTGGGAGAGTCAGGCAAGGGGACTGGTTTGGAGTTCGAGAGTAAGGCTCAGCAGGACGTTCGACCTTACCTCGACAGGGAGACCAAGCTTCCAAAGCCCTGTAGGAGTTAAGCAAGGGGACTTGGCTGGAATTCGAGTGTAAGGCTCAGCAGGATGTTCGACCTTACCTCGGCAGGGAGTCCAACCTTCCTAAGCCTGGTAGGATTCAGGCGATGGGATTTGGCCGAAGTTCAAGTGTAAGGCTCGGTAGGACGTTCTACCTTACCTCGGCAGGGATACCAAGCTTCCTATGCCTAGTAGGAGTCAGGCGAGGGGACTTGGCCTGAGTTCGAGTGTAAGACACGGCAGGACGTATGACTATGCTTCGGCCGGGAGACCAAGCTTCCTAAGCCTAGTAGGAGTCTGGCGAGGGTACTTGGCCGGAGTTTGAGTGAACGGCTTGGCAGGACGTTCGTCCTTACCTCGGCAGGGAGACCAAGCTTCCTAAGCCTAGTAGGTGTCAGGCGATCAGACTTGGCCGGAGTTTTAGTGGAAGGCTCGGCAGGACGTTCGACTATACCTCGGAAGGGAGACCAAGCTTCCTAAGCCTAGTAGGAGTCAGGCGAGTGGACTTGGACAGAGTTCGAGTGTAAGGCTCCGCAGGACGTTCGACCTTACCTCAGCAGGGAGACCAAGCTTCCTAAGCCTAGTAGGATTCAGGCGATGGGATTTGCCCGAAGTTCGAGTGTAAGTCTCGGCAGGACATTCGACCTTTCCTCGGCAGGGATGCCAAGCTTCCTAAGCCTAGTAGGTCTCGGGCGAGGGGACATGGAAGGAGTTCGAGTGTAAGGCTCGGCAGGACGTTCGACCTTACCTCGGCAGGGAGTCCAATCTTCCTAAGCCTTATAGGATTCAGGCGAGGGGACTTGGCCGAAGTTCGAGTGTAAGGCTCGGCAGGACGTTCGACCTTACCTCGGCAGGGAGACCAAGCTTCCTAAGCCTTGTAGGTCTCGGGCGAGTGGACTTGGCCTGAGTTCGAGTGTAAGGCTCGGCAGGACGTTCGACCTTACCTCGGCAGGGAGTCCAATCTTCCTAAGCCTTATAGGATTCAGGCGATGGGATTTGGCCGAAGTTTGAGTGTAAGGCTCGGCAGGACGTTCGACCTTACCTCGGCAGGGAGACCAAGCTTCCTAAGCCTAGTAGGAGTCAGGCGAGGGGACTTGTCTGGAGTTCGAGTGTAAGGCTCGGTAGGACGTTCGACCTTACCTCAGCAGGGAGACCAAGCTTCCTAAGCCTAGTAGGAGTCAGGCGAGTGGACATGGCCAGAGTTCGAGTGTAAGGCTCAGCAGGACGTTCGACCTTACCTCAGCAGGGAGACCAAGCTTCCTAAGCCTAGTAGGATTCAGGCGATGGGATTTGCCCGAAGTTCGAGTGTAAGTCTCGGCAGGACATTCGACCTTACCTCGGCAGGGATACCAAGCTTCCTAAGCCTAGTAGGAGTCAGGCGAGGGGACTTGGCCAGAGTTCGAGTGTAAGGCTCGGTAGGACGTTCGACCTTACCTCGGCAGGGATACCAAGCTTCCTAAGCCTAGTAGGAGTCAGGCGAGGGGACTTGGCCAGAGTTCGAGTGTAAGGCTCGGCAAGACTTTCGACCTTACCTCGGCAGGGATACCAAGCTTCCTAAGCCTAGTAGGAGTCAGGCGAGGGGACTTGGCCAGAGTTCGAGTGTAAGGCTCAGCAGGACGTTCGACCTTACCTCGGCAGGGACACCAAGGTTCCTAAGCCTAGTAGGAGTCAGGCGAGGGGACTTGGCCAGAGTTCGAGTGTAAGGCTCAGCAGGACGTTCGACCTTACCTCGGCAAGGAGACCAAGCTTCCTAAGCCTCGTGGGAGAGTCAGGCAAGGGGACTGGTTTGGAGTTCGAGAGTAAGGCTCAGCAGGACGTTCGACCTTACCTCGACAGGGAGACCAAGCTTCCAAAGCCCTGTAGGAGTCAAGCAAGGGGACTTGGCTGGAGTTCGAGTGTAAGGCTCAGCAGGACGTTCGACCTTACCTCGGCAGGGAGTCCAACCTTCCTAAGCCTAGTAGGATTCAGGCGATGGGATTTGGCCGAAGTTCAAGTGTAAGGCTCGGTAGGACGTTCGACCTTACCTCGGCAGGGATACCAAGCTTCCTATGCCTAGTAGGAGTCAGGCGAGGGGACTTGGCCTGAGTTCGAGTGTAAGGCACGGCAGGACGTTTGACTATGCTTCGGCCGGGAGACCAAGCTTCCTAAGCCTAGTAGGAGTCTGGCGAGGGTACTTGGCCGGAGTTTGAGTGAACGGCTTGGCAGGACGTTCGTCCTTTCCTCGGCAGGGAGACCAAGCTTCCTAAGCCTAGTAGGTGTCAGGCGATCAGACTTGGCCGGAGTTTTAGTGGAAGGCTCGGCAGGACGTTCGACTATACCTCGGCAGGGAGACCAAGCTTCCTAATCCTAGTAGGAGTCAGGCGAGTGGACTTGGACAGAGTTCGAGTGTAAGGCTCCGCAGGACGTTCGACCTTACCTCAGCAGGGAGACCAAGCTTCCTAAGCCTAGTAGGATTCAGGCGATGGGATTTGCCCGAAGTTCGAGTGTAAGTCTCGGCAGGACATTCGACCTTTCCTCGGAAGGGATGCCAAGCTTCCTAAGCCTAGTAGGTCTCGGGCGAGGGGACATGGAAGGAGTTCGAGTGTAAGGCTCAGCAGGACGTTCGACCGTACCTCGGCAGGGAGACCAAGCTTCCAAAGCCTTGTAGGAGTCAAGCAAGGGGACTTGGCTGGAGTTCGAGTGTAAGGCTCAGCAGGACGTTCGACCTTACCTCGTCAGGGACACCAAGCTTTTAAAGCCTAGTAAGAGTCAGGCGAGGGGACTTGGGTGGAATTCGAGTGTAAGGCTCGGCAAGACTTTCGACCTTACCTCGGCAGCGAGACCAAGCTTCCTAAGCCTAGTAGGTCTCGGGCGAGGGGACATGGAAGGAGTTCGAGTGTAAGGCTCCACAGGACGTTCGACCTTACCTCGGCAGGGAGTCCAACCTTCCTAAGCCTAGTAGGATTCAGGCGATGGGATTTGGCCGAAGTTCAAGTGTAAGGCTCGGTAGGACGTTCGACCTTACCTCGGCAGGGATACCAAGGTTCCTAAGGCTAGTAGGAGTCAGGCGAGGGGACATGGCCAGAGTTCGAGTGTAAGGCTCAGCAAGACGTTCGACCTTACCTCGGCAGGGAGACAAAGCTTCCTAAGCCTAGTAGGATTCAGGCGATGGGATTTGCCCGAAGTTCGAGTGTAAGTCTCGGCAGGACATTCGACCTTTCCTCGGCAGGGATGCCAAGCTTCCTAAGCCTAGTAGTTCTCGGGCGAGGGGACATGGAAGGAGTTCGAGTGTAGGGCTTAACAGGACGTTCGACCTTACCTCGGCAGGGATACCAAGCTTCCTAAGCCTAGTAGGTCTCGGGCGAGGGGACATGGAAGGAGTTCGAGTGTAGGGCTTAACAGGACGTTCGACCTTACCTCGGCAGGGATACCAAGCTTCCTAAGCCTAGTAGGTCTCGGGCGAGGGGACATGGAAGGAGTTCGAGTGTAAGGCTCCGCAGGACGTTCGACCTTACCTCGGCAGGGAGTCCAACCTTCCTAATCCTAGTAGGATTCAGGCGATGGGATTTGGCCGAAGTTCAAGTGTAAGGCTCGGCAGGACGTTCGACCTTACCTCGGCAGGGAGACCAAGCTTCCTAAGCCTAGTAGGTCTCGGGCGAGGGGACTTGGCCTGAGTTCGAGTGTAAGGCACGGCAGGACGTTTGACTATGCTTCGGCCGGGAGACCAAGCTTCCTAAGCCTAGTAGGAGTCTGGCGAGTGTACTTGGCCGGAGTTCGAGTGAAAGGCTTGGCAGGACGTTCGTCCTTTCCTCGGCAGGGAGACCAAGCTTCCTAAGCCTAGTAGGTGTCAGGCGATCGGACTTGGCCGGAGTTTGAGTGGAAGGCTCGGCAGGACATTCGACCTTTCCTCGGCAGGGAGACCAAGCTTCCTAAGCCTAGTAGGTCTCGGGCGAGGGGACATGGAAGGAGTTCGAGTGTAAGGCTCCGCAGGACATTCGACCTTTCCTCGGCAGGGAGACCAAGCTTCCTAAGCCTAGTAGGTCTCGGGCAAGGGGACATGGAAGGAGTTCGAGTGTAGGGCTTAGCAGGACGTTCGACCTTACCTCGGCAGGGAGACCAAGCTTCCTAAGCCTAGTAGGAGTCAGGCGAGGGGACTTTGCCAGAGTTCGAGTGTAAGGCTCGGTAGGATGTTCGACCTTACCTCGGCAGGGAGACCAAGCTTCCTAAGCCTAGTAGGAGTCAGGCGAGGGGACTTGGCCAGAGTTCGAGTGTAAGGCTCAGCAGGACGTTCGACCTTACCTCGGCAGGGAGACCAAGCTTCCTAAGCCTAGTAGGAGTCAGGCGAGGGGACTTGGCCGAAGTTCGAGTGTAAGGATCGGCAGGACGTTCGACCTTACCTCGGCAGGGAGTCCAATCTTTCTAAGCCTTATAGGATTCAGGCGAGGGGACTTGGCCGAAGTTCGAGTGTAAGGCTCGGCAGGACGTTCAACCTTACCTCGGCAGGGAGACCAAGCTTCCTAAGCCTTGTAGGTCTCGGGCGAGGGGACTTGGCCTGAGTTCGAGTGTAAGGCTCGGCAGGACGTTCGACCTTACCTCGGCAGGGAGTCCAATCTTCCTAAGCCTTATAGGATTCGGGCGATGGGATTTGGCCGAAGTTTGAGTGTAAGGCTCGGCAGGACGTTCGACCTTACCTCGGCAGGGATACCAAGCTTCCTAAGCCTAGTAGGAGTCAGGCGAGGGGACTTGGCCAGAGTTCGAGTGTAAGGCTCGGTAGGACGTTCGACCTTACCTCGGCAGGGATACCAAGCTTCCTAAGCCTAGTAGGAGTCAGGCGAGGGGACTTGGCCTGAGTTCGAGTGTAAGGCACGGCAGGACGTTTGACTATGCTTCGGCCGGGAGACCAAGCTTCCTAAGCCTAGTAGGAGTCTGGCGAGGGTACTTGGCCGGAGTTCGAGTGAAAGGCTTGGCAGGACGTTCGTCCTTTCCTCGGCAGGGAGACCAAGCTTCCTAAGCCTAGTAGGTGTCAGGCGATCAGACTTGGCCGGAGTTTTAGTGGAAGGCTCGGCAGGACGTTCGACTATACCTCGGCAGGGAGACCAAGCTTCCTAAGCCTAGTAGGAGTCAGGCGAGTGGACTCGGACAGAGTTCGAGTGTAAGGCTCCGCAGGACATTCGACCTTTCCTCGGCAGGGAGACCAAGCTTCCTAAGCCTAGTAGGAGTCAGGCGAGGGGACTTGGCCAGAGTTTGAGTATAAGGCTCAGCAGGACGTTCGACCTTACCTCGGCAGGGAGACCAAGCTTCCTAAGCCTAGTAGGTCTCGGGCGAGGGGACATGGAAGGAGTTTGAGTGTAAGGCTCCGCAGGACGTTCGACCTTACCTCGGCAGGGAGACCAAGCTTCCTAAGCCTTGTAGGTCTCGGGCGAGGGGACATGGAAGGAGTTTGAGTGTAAGGCTCCGCAGGACGTTCGACCTTACCTCGGCAGGGGGACCAAGCTTCCTAAGCCTTGTAGGTCTCGGGCGAGGGGACTTGACCTGAGTTCGAATGTAAGGCTCGGCAGGACGTTCGTCCTTACCTCGGCAGGGAGACCAAGCTTCCTAAGCCTAGTAGGTGTCAGGCGATCGGACTTGGCCGGAGTTTGAGTGTAAGGCACGGCAGGACGTTTGACTATGCTTCGGCAGGGAGACCAAGGTTCCTAAGCCTAGTAGGAGTCAGGCGAGGGGACTTGGCCAGAGTTCGAGTGTAAGGCTCAGCAGGACGTTCGACCTTACCTCGGCAAGGAGACCAAGATTCCTAAGCCTCGTGGGAGAGTCAGGCAAGGGGACTGGTTTGGAGTTCGAGAGTAAGGCTCAGCAGGACGTTCGACCTTGCCTCGACAGGGAGACCAAGCTTCCAAAGCCCTGTAGGAGTCAAGCAAGGGGACTTGGCTGGAGTTCGAGTGTAAGGCTCAGCAGGACGTTCGACCTTACCTCGGCAGGGAGTCCAATCTTCCTAAGCCTAGTAGGATTCAGGCGATGGGATTTGGCCGAAGTTCAAGTGTAAGGCTCGGTAGGACGTTCGACCTTACCTCGGCAGGGATACCAAGCTTCCTATGCCTAGTAGGAGTCAGGCGAGGGGACTTGGCCTGAGTTCGAGTGTAAGGCACGGCAGGACGTTTGACTATGCTTCGGCCGGGAGACCAAGCTTCCTAAGCCTAGTAGGAGTCTGGCGAGGGTACTTGGCCGGAGTTCGAGTGAAAGGCTTGGCAGGACGTTCGTCCTTTCCTCGGCAGGGAGACCAAGCTTCCTAAGCCTAGTAGGTGTCAGGCGATCAGACTTGGCCGGAGTTTTAGTGGAAGGCTCGGCAGGACGTTCGACTATACCTCGGCAGGGAGACCAAGCTTCCTAAGCCTAGTAGGAGTCAGGCGAGTGGACTTGGACAGAGTTCGAGTGTAAGGCTCCGCAGGACGTTCGACCTTACCTCAGCAGGGAGACCAAGCTTCCTAAGCCTAGTAGGATTCAGGCGATGGGATTTGCCCGAAGTTCGAGTGTAAGTCTCGGCAGGACATTCGACCTTTCCTCGGCAGGGATGCCAAGCTTCCTAAGCCTAGTAGGTCTCGGGCGAGGGGACATGGAAGGAGTTCGAGTGTAAGGCTCAGCAGGACGTTCGACCTTACCTCGGCAGGGAGACCAAGCTTCCAAAGCCTTGTAGGAGTCAAGCAAGGGGACTTGGCTGGAGTTCGAGTGTAAGGCTCAGCAGGATGTTCGACCTTACCTCGTCAGGGACACCAAGCTTTTAAAGCCTAGTAAGAGTCAGGCGAGGGGACTTGGGTGGAATTCGAGTGTAAGGCTCGGCAAGACTTTCGACCTTACCTCGGCAGCGAGACCAAGCTTCCTAAGCCTAGTAGGTCTCGGGCGAGGGGACATGGAAGGAGTTCGAGTGTAAGGCTCCGCAGGACGTTCGACCTTACCTCGGCAGGGAGTCCAACCTTCCTAAGCCTAGTAGGATTCAGGCGATGGGATTTGGCCGAAGTTCAAGTGTAAGGCTCGGTAGGACGTTCGACCTTACCTCGGCAGGGATACCAAGGTTCCTAAGCCTAGTAGGAGTAAGGCGAGGGGACATGGCCAGAGTTCGAGTGTAAGGCTCAGCAGGACGTTCGACCTTACCTCGGCAGGGAGACAAAGCTTCCTAAGCCTAGTAGGATTCAGGCGATGCGATTTGCCCGAAGTTCGAGTGTAAGTCTCGGCAGGACATTCGACCTTTCCTCGGCAGGGATGCCAAGCTTCCTAAGCCTAGTAGTTCTCGGGCGAGGGGACATGGAAGGAGTTCGAGTGTAGGGCTTAACAGGACGTTCGACCTTACCTCGGCAGGGATACCAAGCTTCCTAAGCCTAGTTAGTCTCGGGCGAGGGGACATGGAAGGAGTTCGAGTGTAAGGCTCCGCAGGACGTTCGACCTTACCTCGGCAGGGAGTCCAACCTTCCTAAGCCTAGTAGGATTCAGGCGATGGGATTTGGCCGAAGTTCAAGTGTAAGGCTCGGCAGGACGTTCGACCTTACCTCGGCAGGGAGACCAAGCTTCCTAAGCCTAGTAGGTCTCGGGCGAGGGGACTTGGCCTGAGTTCGAGTGTAAGGCACGGCAGGACGTTTGACTATGCTTCGGCCGGGAGACCAAGCTTCCTAAGCCTAGTAGGAGTCTGGCGAGTGTACTTGGCCGGAGTTCGAGTGAAAGGCTTGGCAGGACGTCCGTCCTTTCCTCGGCAGGGAGACCAAGCTTCCTAAGCCTAGTAGGTGTCAGGTGATCGGACTTGGCCGGAGTTTGAGTGGAAGGCTCGGCAGGACATTCGACCTTTCCTCGGCAGGGAGACCAAGCTTCCTAAGCCTAGTAGGTCTCGGGCGAGGGGACATGGAAGGAGTTCGAGTGTAAGGCTCCGCAGGACATTCGACCTTTCCTCGGCAGGGAGACCAAGCTTCCTAAGCCTAGTAGGTCTCGGGCAAGGGGACATGGAAGGAGTTCGAGTGTAGGGCTTAGCAGGACGTTCGACCTTACCTCGGCAGGGAGACCAAGCTTCCTAAGCCTAGTAGGAGTCAGGCGAGGGGACTTTGCCAGAGTTCGAGTGTAAGGCTCGGTAGGATGTTCGACCTTACCTCGGCAGGGAGACCAAGCTTCCTAAGCCTAGTAGGAGTCAGGCGAGGGGACTTGGCCAGAGTTCGAGTGTAAGGCTCAGCAGGACGTTCGACCTTACCTCGGCAGGGAGACCAAGCTTCCTAAGCCTAGTAGGAGTCAGGCGAGGGGACTTGGCCAGAGTTCAAGTATAAGGCTCAGCAGGACGTTCGACCTTACCTCGGCAGGGAGACCAAGCTTCCTAAGCCTAGTAGGTCTCGGGCGAGGGGACATGGAAGGAGTTCGAGTGTAAGGCTCCGCAGGACGTTCGACCTTACCTCGGCAGGGAGTCCAACCTTCCTAAGCCTAGTAGGATTCAGGCGATGGGATTTGGCCGAAGTTCGAGTGTAAGGCTCGGCAGGACGTTCGACCTTACCTCGGCAGGGAGACCAAGCTTCCTAAGCCTAGTAGGAGTCAGGCGAGGGGACTTGGCCGAAGTTCGAGTGTAAGGATCGGCAGGACGTTCGACCTTACCTCGGCAGGGAGTCCAATCTTTCTAAGCCTTATAGGATTCAGGCGAGGGGACTTGGCCGAAGTTCGAGTGTAAGGCTTGGCAGGACGTTCGACCTTACCTCGGCAGGGAGACCAAGCTTCCTAAGCCTTGTAGGTCTCGGGCGAGGGGACTTGGCCTGAGTTCGAGTGTAAGGCTCGGCAGGACGTTCGACCTTACCGCGGCAGGGAGTCCAATCTTCCTAAGCCTTAGAGGATTCCGGCGATGGGATTTGGCCGAAGTTTGAGTGTAAGGCTCGGCAGGACGTTCGACCTTACCTCGGCAGGGATACCAAGCTTACTAAGCCTAGTAGGAGTCAGGCGAGGGGACTTGGCCAGAGTTCGAGTGTAAGGCTCGGTAGGACGTTTGACTATGCTTCGGCCGGGAGACCAAGCTTCCTAAGCCTAGTAGGAGTCTGGCGAGGGTACTTGGCCGGAGTTCGAGTGAAAGGCTTGGCAGGACGTTCGTCCTTTCCTCGGCAGGGAGACCAAGCTTCCTAAGCCTAGTAGGTGTCAGGCGATCAGACTTGGCCGGAGTTTTAGTGGAAGGCTCGGCAGGACGTTCGACTATACCTCGGCAGGGAGACCAAGCTTCCTAAGCCTAGTAGGAGTCAGGCGAGGGGACTTGGCCAGAGTTTGAGTATAAGGCTCAGCAGGACGTTCGACCTTACCTCGGCAGGGAGACCAAGCTTCCTAAGCCCAGCAGGTCTCGGGCGAGGGGACATGGAAGGAGTTTGAGTGTAAGGCTCCGCAGGACGTTCGACCTTACCTCGGCAGGGAGACCAAGCTTCCTAAGCCTTGTAGGTCTCGGGCGAGGGGACTTGACCTGAGTTCGAATGTAAGGCTCGGCAGGACGTTCGTCCTTACCTCGGCAGGGAGACCAAGCTTCCTAAGCCTAGTAGGTGTCAGGCGATCGGACTTGGCCGGAGTTTGAGTGTAAGGCACGGCAGGACGTTTGACTATGCTTCGGCAGGGAGACCAAGGTTCCTAAGCCTAGTAGGAGTCAGGCGAGGGGACTTGGCCAGAGTTCGAGTGTAAGGCTCAGCAGGACGTTCGACCTTACCTCGGCAAGGAGACCAAGCTTCCTAAGCCTCGTGGGAGAGTCAGGCGAGGGGACTGGTGTGGAGTTCGAGAGTAAGGCTCAGCAGGACGTTCGACCTTGCCTCGACAGGGAGACCAAGCTTCCAAAGCCCTGTAGGAGTCAAGCAAGGGGACTTGGCTGGAGTTCGAGTGTAAGGCTCAGCAGGACGTTCGACCTTACCTCGGCAGGGATACCAACCTTCCTAAGCCTAGTAGGATTCAGGCGATGGGATTTGGCCGAAGTTCTAGTGTAAGGCTCGGTAGGACGTTCGACCTTACCTCGGCAGGGATACCAAGCTTCCTATGCCTAGTAGGAGTCAGGCGAGGGGACTTGGCCTGAGTTCGAGTGTAAGGCACGGCAGGACGTTTGACTATGCTTCGGCCGGGAGACCAAGCTTCCTAAGCCTAGTAGGAGTCTGGCGAGGGTACTTGGCCGGAGTTCGAGTGAAAGGCTTGGCAGGACGTTCGTCCTTTCCTCGGCAGGGAGACCAAGCTTCCTAAGCCTAGTAGGAGTCTGGCGAGGGTACTTGGCCGGAGTTCGAGTGAAAGGCTTGGCAGGACGTTCGTCCTTTCCTCGGCAGGGAGACCAAGCTTCCTAAGCCTAGTAGGTGTCAGGCGATCAGACTTGGCCGGAGTTTTAGTGGAAGGCTCGGCAGGACGTTCGACTATACCTCGGCAGGGAGACCAAGCTTCCTAAGCCTAGTAGGAGTCAGGCGAGTGGACTTGGACAGAGTTCGAGTGTAAGGCTCCGCAGGACGTTCGACCTTACCTCAGCAGGGAGACCAAGCTTCCTAAGCCTAGTAGGATTCAGGCGATGGGATTTGCCCGAAGTTCGAGTGTAAGTCTCGGCAGGACATTCGACCTTTCCTCAGCAGGGATGCCAAGCTTCCTAAGCCTAGTAGGTCTCGGGCGAGGGGACATGGAAGGAGTTCGAGTGTAAGGCTCAGCAGGACGTTCGACCTTACCTCGGCAGGGAGACCAAGCTTCCAAAGCCTTGTAGGAGTCAAGCAAGGGGACTTGGCTGGAGTTCGAGTGCAAGGCTCAGCAGGACGTTCGACCTTACCTCGTCAGGGACACCAAGCTTTTAAAGCCTAGTAAGAGTCAGGCGAGGGGACTTGGGTGGAATTCGAGTGTAAGGCTCGGCAAGACTTTCGACCTTACCTCGGCGGCGAGACCAAGCTTCCTAAGCCTAGTAGGTCTCGGGCGAGGGGACATGGAAGGAGTTCGAGTGTAAGGCTCTGCAGGACGTTCGACCTTACCTCGGCAGGGAGTCCAACCTTCCTAAGCCTAGTAGGATTCAGGCGATGGGATTTGGCCGAAGTTCAAGTGTAAGGCTCGGTAGGACGTTCGACCTTACCTCGGCAGGGATACCAAGCTTCCTAAGCCTAGTAGGAGTCAGGCGAGGGGACTTGTCCTGAGTTCGAGTGTAAGGCACGGCAGGACGTTTGACTATGCTTCGGCCGGGAGACCAAGCTTCCTAAGCCTAGTAGGAGTCTGGCGAGGGTACTTGGCCGGAGTTCGAGTGAAAGGCTTGGCAGGACGTTCGTCCTTTCCTCGGCAGGGAGACCAAGCTTCCTAAGCCTAGTAGGTGTCAGGCGATCTGACATGGCCGGAGTTTTAGTGGAAGGCTCGGCAGGACATTTGACTATACCTCGGCAGGGAGACCAAGCTTCCTAAGCCTAGTAGGAGTCAGGCGAGTGGACTTGGACAGAGTTCGAGTGTAAGGCTCCGCAGGACATTCGACCTTTCCTCGGCAGGGAGACCAAGCTTCCTAAGCCTAGTAGGTCTCGGCTGAGGGGACATGGAAGGAGTTTGAGTGTAAGGCTCCGCAGGACATTCGACCTTACCTCGGCAGGGAGACCAAGCTTCCTAAGCCTTGTAGGTCTCGGGCGAGGGGACTTGACCCGAGTTCGAATGTAAGGCTCGGCAGGACGTTCGTCCTTACCTCGGCAGGGAGACCAAGCTTCCTATGCCTAGTAGGTGTCAGGCGATCGGACTTGGCCGGAGTTTGAGTGTAAGGCACGGCAGGACGTTTGACTATGCTTCGGCAGGGAGACCAAGCTTCCTAAGCCTAGTAGGAGTCTGGCGAGGGTACTTGGCCGGAGTTCGAGTGAAAGGCTCGGCAGGACGTTCGTCCTTTCCTCAGCAGGGAGACCAAGCTTCCTAAGCCTAGTAGGAGTCAGGCGAGGGGTCTTGGCTAGAGTTCGAGTGTAAGGCTCACCAGGACGTTCGACCTTACCTCGGCAGGGAGACCAAGCTTCCTAAGCCTAGTAGGAGTCAGGCGAGTGGACTTGGACAGAGTTCGAGTGTAAGGCTCGGCAGGACGTTCGACTTTACCTCGGCAGGGAGACCAAGCTTCCTAAGCCTAGTAGGTCTCGGGCGAGGGGACATGGAAGGAGTTCGAGTGTTGGGCTTAGCAGGACGTTCGACCTTACCTCGACAGGGAGACCAAGCTTCCTAAGCCTAGTAGGAGTCAGGCGAGGGGACTTGGCCGAAGTTCGAGTGTAAGGCTCGGCAGGACGTTCGACCTTACCTCGGCAGGGAGTCCAATCTTCCCAAGCCTTATAGGATTCAGGCGAGGGGACTTGGCCGAAGTTCGAGTGTAAGGCTCGGCAGGACGTTCGACCTTACCTTGGCAGGGAGACCAAGCTTCCTAAGCCTTGTAGGTCTCGGGCGAGGGGACTTGGCCTGAGTTCGATTGTAAGGCTCGGCAGGACGTTCGACCTTACCTCGGCAGGGAGTCCAATCTTCCTACGCCTTATAGGATTCAGGCGATGGGATTTGGCCGAAGTTTGAGTGTAAGGCTCGGCAGGACGTTCGACCTTACCTCGGCAGGGAGACCAAGCTTCCTAAGCCTAGTAGGAGTCAGGCGAGGGGACTTGGCCAGAGTTCGAGTGTAAGGCTCGGTAGGACGTTCGTCCTTACCGCGGCAGGGAGACCAAGCTTCCTAAGCCTAGTAGGAGTCAGGCGAGTGGACATGGCCAGAGTTCGAGTGTAAGGCTCAGCAGGACGTTCGACCTTACCTCAGCAGGGAGACCAAGCTTCCTAAGCCTAGTAGGATTCAGGCGATGGGATTTGCCCGAAGTTCGAGTGTAAGTCTCGGCAGGACATTCGACCTTTCCTCGGCAGGGATGCCAAGCTTCCTAAGCCTAGTAGGTCTCGGGCGAGGGGACATGGAAGGAGTTCGAGTGTAGGGCTTAGCAGGACGTTCGACCTTACCTCGGCAGGGATACCAAGCTTCCTAAGCCTAGTAGGAGTCAGGCGAGGGGACTTGGCCAGAGTTCGAGTGTAAGGCTCGGTAGGACGTTCGACCTTACCTCGGCAGGGATACCAAGCTTCCTAAGCCTAGAAGGAGTCAGGCGAGGGGACTTGGCCAGAGTTCGAGTGTAAGGCTCGGTAGGACGTTCGACCTTACCTCGGCAGGGATACCAAACTTCCTAAGCCTAGTAGGAGTCAGGCGAGGGGACTTGGCCAGAGTTCGAGTGTAAGGCTCAGCAGGACGTTCGACCTTACCACGGCAGGGAGACCAAGCTTCATAAGCCTAGTAGGAGTCAGGCGAGTGGACTTGGCCAGAGTTCGAGTGTAAGGCTCAGCAGGACGTTCGACCTTACCTCGGCAAGGAGACCAAGCTTCCTAAGCCTCGTGGGAGAGTCAGGCAAGGGGACTGGTTTGGAGTTCGAGTGTAAGGCTCGGCAGGACGTTCGACCTTACCTCGGCAGGGAGACCAAGCTTCCAAAGCCCTGTAGGAGTAAAGCAAAGGGACTTGGCTGGAGTTCGAGTGTAAGGCTCAGCAGGACGTTCGACCTTACCTCGGCAGGGAGTCCAACCTTCCTAAGCCTAGTAGGATTCAGGCGATGGGATTTGGCCGAAGTTCAAGTGTAAGGCTCGGTAGGACGTTCGACCTTACCTCGGCAGGGATACCAAGCTTCCTATGCCTAGTAGGAGTCAGGCGAGGGGACTTGGCCTGAGTTCGAGTGTAAGGCACGGCAGGACGTTTGACTATGCTTCGGCCGGGAGACCAAGCTTCCTAAGCCTAGTAGGAGTCTGGCGAGGGTACTTGGCCGGAGTTCGAGTGAAAGGCTTGGCAGGACGTTCGTCCTTTCCTCGGCAGGGAGACCAAGCTTCCTAAGCCTAGTAGGTGTCAGGCGATCAGACTTGGCCGGAGTTTTAGTGGAAGGCTCGGCAGGACGTTCGACTATACCTCGGCAGGGAGACCAAGCTTCCTAAGCCTAGTAGGAGTCAGGCGAGTGGACTTGGACAGAGTTCGAGTGTAAGGCTCCGCAGGACGTTCGACCTTACCTCAGCAGGGAGACCAAGCTTCCTAAGCCTAGTAGGTGTCAGGTGATCGGACTTGGCCGGAGTTTGAGTGGAAGGCTCGGCAGGACATTCGACCTTTCCTCGGCAGGGAGACCAAGCTTCCTAAGCCTAGTAGGTCTCGGGCGAGGGGACATGGAAGGAGTTCGAGTGTAAGGCTCCGCAGGACATTCGACCTTTCCTCGGCAGGGAGACCAAGCTTCCTAAGCCTAGTAGGAGTCAGGCGAGGGGACTTGGCCAGAGTTCGAGTGTAGGGCTTAGCAGGACGTTCGACCTTACCTCGGCAGGGAGACCAAGCTTCCTAAGCCTAGTAGGAGTCAGGCGAGGGGACTTTGCCAGAGTTCGAGTGTAAGGCTCGGTAGGATGTTCGACCTTACCTCGGCAGGGAGACCAAGCTTCCTAAGCCTAGTAGGAGTCAGGCGAGGGGACTTGGCCAGAGTTCGAGTGTAAGGCTCAGCAGGACGTTCGACCTTACCTCGGCAGGGAGACCAAGCTTCCTAAGCCTAGTAGGAGTCAGGCGAGGGGACTTGGCCAGAGTTCAAGTATAAGGCTCAGCAGGACTTTCGACCTTACCTCGGCAGGGAGACCAAGCTTCCTAAGCCTAGTAGGTCTCGGGCGAGGGGACATGGAAGGAGTTCGAGTGTAAGGCTCCGCAGGACGTTCGACCTTACCTCGGCAGGGAGTCCAACCTTCCTAAGCCTAGTAGGATTCAGGCGATGGGATTTGGCCGAAGTTCGAGTGTAAGGCTCGGCAGGACGTTCGACCTTACCTCGGCAGGGAGACCAAGCTTCCTAAGCCTAGTAGGAGTCAGGCGAGGGGACTTGGCCGAAGTTCGAGTGTAAGGATCGGCAGGACGTTCGACCTTACCTCGGCAGGGAGTCCAATCTTTCTAAGCCTTATAGGATTCAGGCGAGGGGACTTGGCCGAAGTTCGAGTGTAAGGCTTGGCAGGACGTTCGACCTTACCTCGGCAGGGAGACCAAGCTTCCTAAGCCTTGTAGGTCTCGGGCGAGGGGACTTGGCCTGAGTTCGAGTGTAAGGCTCGGCAGGACGTTCGACCTTACCGCGGCAGGGAGTCCAATCTTCCTAAGCCTTAGAGGATTCCGGCGATGGGATTTGGCCGAAGTTTGAGTGTAAGGCTCGGCAGGACGTTCGACCTTACCTCGGCAGGGATACCAAGCTTACTAAGCCTAGTAGGAGTCAGGCGAGGGGACTTGGCCAGAGTTCGAGTGTAAGGCACGGCAGGACGTTTGACTATGCTTCGGCCGGGAGACCAAGCTTCCTAAGCCTAGTAGGAGTCTGGCGAGGGTACTTGGCCGGAGTTCGAGTGAAAGGCTTGGCAGGACGTTCGTCCTTTCCTCGGCAGGGAGACCAAGCTTCCTAAGCCTAGTAGGTGTCAGGCGATCAGACTTGGCCGGAGTTTTAGTGGAAGGCTCGGCAGGACGTTCGACTATACCTCGGCAGGGAGACCAAGCTTCCTAAGCCTAGTAGGAGTCAGGCGAGGGGACTTGGCCAGAGTTTGAGTATAAGGCTCAGCAGGACGTTCGACCTTACCTCGGCAGGGAGACCAAGCTTCCTAAGCCCAGCAGGTCTCGGGCGAGGGGACATGGAAGGAGTTTGAGTGTAAGGCTCCGCAGGACGTTCGACCTTACCTCGGCAGGGAGACCAAGCTTCCTAAGCCTTGTAGGTCTCGGGCGAGGGGACTTGACCTGAGTTCGAATGTAAGGCTCGGCAGGACGTTCGTCCTTACCTCGGCAGGGAGACCAAGCTTCCTAAGCCTAGTAGGTGTCAGGCGATCGGACTTGGCCGGAGTTTGAGTGTAAGGCACGGCAGGACGTTTGACTATGCTTCGGCAGGGAGACCAAGGTTCCTAAGCCTAGTAGGAGTCAGGCGAGGGGACTTGGCCAGAGTTCGAGTGTAAGGCTCAGCAGGACGTTCGACCTTACCTCGGCAAGGAGACCAAGCTTCCTAAGCCTCGTGGGAGAGTCAGGCGAGGGGACTGGTGTGGAGTTCGAGAGTAAGGCTCAGCAGGACGTTCGACCTTGCCTCGACAGGGAGACCAAGCTTCCAAAGCCCTGTAGGAGTCAAGCAAGGGGACTTGGCTGGAGTTCGAGTGTAAGGCTCAGCAGGACGTTCGACCTTACCTCGGCAGGGATACCAACCTTCCTAAGCCTAGTAGGATTCAGGCGATGGGATTTGGCCGAAGTTCAAGTGTAAGGCTCGGTAGGACGTTCGACCTTACCTCGGCAGGGATACCAAGCTTCCTATGCCTAGTAGGAGTCAGGCGAGGGGACTTGGCCTGAGTTCGAGTGTAAGGCACGGCAGGACGTTTGACTATGCTTCGGCCGGGAGACCAAGCTTCCTAAGCCTAGTAGGAGTCTGGCGAGGGTACTTGGCCGGAGTTCGAGTGAAAGGCTTGGCAGGACGTTCGTCCTTTCCTCGGCAGGGAGACCAAGCTTCCTAAGCCTAGTAGGAGTCTGGCGAGGGTACTTGGCCGGAGTTCGAGTGAAAGGCTTGGCAGGACGTTCGTCCTTTCCTCGGCAGGGAGACCAAGCTTCCTAAGCCTAGTAGGTGTCAGGCGATCAGACTTGGCCGGAGTTTTAGTGGAAGGCTCGGCAGGACGTTCGACTATACCTCGGCAGGGAGACCAAGCTTCCTAAGCCTAGTAGGAGTCAGGCGAGTGGACTTGGACAGAGTTCGAGTGTAAGGCTCCGCAGGACGTTCGACCTTACCTCAGCAGGGAGACCAAGCTTCCTAAGCCTAGTAGGATTCAGGCGATGGGATTTGCCCGAAGTTCGAGTGTAAGTCTCGGCAGGACATTCGACCTTTCCTCAGCAGGGATGCCAAGCTTCCTAAGCCTAGTAGGTCTCGGGCGAGGGGACATGGAAGGAGTTCGAGTGTAAGGCTCAGCAGGACGTTCGACCTTACCTCGGCAGGGAGACCAAGCTTCCAAAGCCTTGTAGGAGTCAAGCAAGGGGACTTGGCTGGAGTTCGAGTGCAAGGCTCAGCAGGACGTTCGACCTTACCTCGTCAGGGACACCAAGCTTTTAAAGCCTAGTAAGAGTCAGGCGAGGGGACTTGGGTGGAATTCGAGTGTAAGGCTCGGCAAGACTTTCGACCTTACCTCGGCGGCGAGACCAAGCTTCCTAAGCCTAGTAGGTCTCGGGCGAGGGGACATGGAAGGAGTTCGAGTGTAAGGCTCTGCAGGACGTTCGACCTTACCTCGGCAGGGAGTCCAACCTTCCTAAGCCTAGTAGGATTCAGGCGATGGGATTTGGCCGAAGTTCAAGTGTAAGGCTCGGTAGGACGTTCGACCTTACCTCGGCAGGGATACCAAGCTTCCTAAGCCTAGTAGGAGTCAGGCGAGGGGACTTGTCCTGAGTTCGAGTGTAAGGCACGGCAGGACGTTTGACTATGCTTCGGCCGGGAGACCAAGCTTCCTAAGCCTAGTAGGAGTCTGGCGAGGGTACTTGGCCGGAGTTCGAGTGAAAGGCTTGGCAGGACGTTCGTCCTTTCCTCGGCAGGGAGACCAAGCTTCCTAAGCCTAGTAGGTGTCAGGCGATCTGACATGGCCGGAGTTTTAGTGGAAGGCTCGGCAGGACATTTGACTATACCTCGGCAGGGAGACCAAGCTTCCTAAGCCTAGTAGGAGTCAGGCGAGTGGACTTGGACAGAGTTCGAGTGTAAGGCTCCGCAGGACATTCGACCTTTCCTCGGCAGGGAGACCAAGCTTCCTAAGCCTAGTAGGTCTCGGCTGAGGGGACATGGAAGGAGTTTGAGTGTAAGGCTCCGCAGGACATTCGACCTTACCTCGGCAGGGAGACCAAGCTTCCTAAGCCTTGTAGGTCTCGGGCGAGGGGACTTGACCCGAGTTCGAATGTAAGGCTCGGCAGGACGTTCGTCCTTACCTCGGCAGGGAGACCAGGCTTCCTATGCCTAGTAGGTGTCAGGCGATCGGACTTGGCCGGAGTTTGAGTGTAAGGCACGGCAGGACGTTTGACTATGCTTCGGCAGGGAGACCAAGCTTCCTAAGCCTAGTAGGAGTCTGGCGAGGGTACTTGGCCGGAGTTCGAGTGAAAGGCTCGGCAGGACGTTCGTCCTTTCCTCAGCAGGGAGACCAAGCTTCCTAAGCCTAGTAGGAGTCAGGCGAGGGGTCTTGGCTAGAGTTCGAGTGTAAGGCTCACCAGGACGTTCGACCTTACCTCGGCAGGGAGACCAAGCTTCCTAAGCCTAGTAGGAGTCAGGCGAGTGGACTTGGACAGAGTTCGAGTGTAAGGCTCGGCAGGACGTTCGACTTTACCTCGGCAGGGAGACCAAGCTTCCTAAGCCTAGTAGGTCTCGGGCGAGGGGACATGGAAGGAGTTCGAGTGTTGGGCTTAGCAGGACGTTCGACCTTACCTCGACAGGGAGACCAAGCTTCCTAAGCCTAGTAGGAGTCAGGCGAGGGGACTTGGCCGAAGTTCGAGTGTAAGGCTCGGCAGGACGTTTGACCTTACCTCGGCAGGGAGTCCAATCTTCCCAAGCCTTATAGGATTCAGGCGAGGGGACTTGGCCGAAGTTCGAGTGTAAGGCTCGGCAGGACGTTCGACCTTACCTTGGCAGGGAGACCAAGCTTCCTAAGCCTTGTAGGTCTCGGGCGAGGGGACTTGGCCTGAGTTCGATTGTAAGGCTCGGCAGGACGTTCGACCTTACCTCGGCAGGGAGTCCAATCTTCCTACGCCTTATAGGATTCAGGCGATGGGATTTGGCCGAAGTTTGAGTGTAAGGCTCGGCAGGACGTTCGACCTTACCTCGGCAGGGAGACCAAGCTTCCTAAGCCTAGTAGGAGTCAGGCGAGGGGACTTGGCCAGAGTTCGAGTGTAAGGCTCGGTAGGACGTTCGTCCTTACCGCGGCAGGGAGACCAAGCTTCCTAAGCCTAGTAGGAGTCAGGCGAGTGGACATGGCCAGAGTTCGAGTGTAAGGCTCAGCAGGACGTTCGACCTTACCTCAGCAGGGAGACCAAGCTTCCTAAGCCTAGTAGGATTCAGGCGATGGGATTTGCCCGAAGTTCGAGTGTAAGTCTCGGCAGGACATTCGACCTTTCCTCGGCAGGGATGCCAAGCTTCCTAAGCCTAGTAGGTCTCGGGCGAGGGGACATGGAAGGAGTTCGAGTGTAGGGCTTAGCAGGACGTTCGACCTTACCTCGGCAGGGATACCAAGCTTCCTAAGCCTAGTAGGAGTCAGGCGAGGGGACTTGGCCAGAGTTCGAGTGTAAGGCTCGGTAGGACGTTCGACCTTACCTCGGCAGGGATACCAAGCTTCCTAAGCCTAGAAGGAGTCAGGCGAGGGGACTTGGCCAGAGTTCGAGTGTAAGGCTCGGTAGGACGTTCGACCTTACCTCGGCAGGGATACCAAACTTCCTAAGCCTAGTAGGAGTCAGGCGAGGGGACTTGGCCAGAGTTCGAGTGTAAGGCTCAGCAGGACGTTCGACCTTACCACGGCAGGGAGACCAAGCTTCATAAGCCTAGTAGGAGTCAGGCGAGTGGACTTGGCCAGAGTTCGAGTGTAAGGCTCAGCAGGACGTTCGACCTTACCTCGGCAAGGAGACCAAGCTTCCTAAGCCTCGTGGGAGAGTCAGGCAAGGGGACTGGTTTGGAGTTCGAGTGTAAGGCTCGGCAGGACGTTCGACCTTACCTCGGCAGGGAGACCAAGCTTCCAAAGCCCTGTAGGAGTAAAGCAAAGGGACTTGGCTGGAGTTCGAGTGTAAGGCTCAGCAGGACGTTCGACCTTACCTCGGCAGGGAGTCCAACCTTCCTAAGCCTAGTAGGATTCAGGCGATGGGATTTGGCCGAAGTTCAAGTGTAAGGCTCGGTAGGACGTTCGACCTTACCTCGGCAGGGATACCAAGCTTCCTATGCCTAGTAGGAGTCAGGCGAGGGGACTTGGCCTGAGTTCGAGTGTAAGGCACGGCAGGACGTTTGACTATGCTTCGGCCGGGAGACCAAGCTTCCTAAGCCTAGTAGGAGTCTGGCGAGGGTACTTGGCCGGAGTTCGAGTGAAAGGCTTGGCAGGACGTTCGTCCTTTCCTCGGCAGGGAGACCAAGCTTCCTAAGCCTAGTAGGTGTCAGGCGATCAGACTTGGCCGGAGTTTTAGTGGAAGGCTCGGCAGGACGTTCGACTATACCTCGGCAGGGAGACCAAGCTTCCTAAGCCTAGTAGGAGTCAGGCGAGTGGACTTGGACAGAGTTCGAGTGTAAGGCTCCGCAGGACGTTCGACCTTACCTCAGCAGGGAGACCAAGCTTCCTAAGCCTAGTAGGATTCAGGCGATGGGATTTGCCCGAAGTTCGAGTGTAAGTCTCGGCAGGACATTCGACCTTTCCTCGGCAGGGATGCCAAGCTTCCTAAGCCTAGTAGGTCTCGGGCGAGGGGACATGGAAGGAGTTCGAGTGTAAGGCTCAGCAGGACGTTCGACCTTACCTCGGCAGGGAGACCAAGCTTCCAAAGCCTTGTAGGAGTCAAGCAAGGCGACTTGGCTGGAGTTCGAGTGCAAGGCTCAGCAGGACGTTCGACCTTACCTCGTCAGGGACACCAAGCTTTTAAAGCCTAGTAAGAGTCAGGCGAGGGGACTTGGGTGGAATTCGAGTGTAAGGCTCGGCAAGACTTTCGACCTTACCTCGGCAGCGAGACCAAGCTTCCTAAGCCTAGTAGGTCTCGGGCGAGGGGACATGGAAGGAGTTCGAGTGTAAGGCTCTGCAGGACGTTCGACCTTACCTCGGCAGGGAGTCCAACCTTCCTAAGCCTAGTAGGATTCAGGCGATGGGATTTGGCCGAAGTTCAAGTGTAAGGCTCGGTAGGACGTTCGACCTTACCTCGCCAGGGATTCCAAGCTTCCTAAGCCTAGTAGGAGTCAGGCGAGGGGACTTGTCCTGAGTTCGAGTGTAAGGCACGGCAGGACGTTTGACTATGCTTCGGCCGGGAGACCAAGCTTCCTAAGCCTAGTAGGAGTCTGGCGAGGGTACTTGGCCGGAGTTCGAGTGAAAGGCTTGGCAGGACGTTCGTCCTTTCCTCGGCAGGGAGACCAAGCTTCCTAAGCCTAGTAGGTGTCAGGCGATCTGACATGGCCGGAGTTTTAGTGGAAGGCTCGGCAGGACATTCGACTATACCTCGGCAGGGAGACCAAGCTTCCTAAGCCTAGTAGGAGTCAGGCGAGTGGACTTGGACAGAGTTCGAGTGTAAGGCTCCGCAGGACATTCGACCTTTCCTCGGCAGGGAGACCAAGCTTCCTAAGCCTAGTAGGTCTCGGGCGAGGGGACATGGAAGGAGTTTGAGTGTAAGGCTCCGCAGGACATTCGACCTTACCTCGGCAGGGAGACCAAGCTTCCTAAGCCTTGTAGGTCTCGGGCGAGGGGACTTGACCCGAGTTCGAATGTAAGGCTCGGCAGGACGTTCGTCCTTACCTCGGCAGGGAGACCAAGCTTCCTAAGCCTAGTAGGAGTCTGGCGAGGGTACTTGGCCGGAGTTTGAGTGTAAGGCACGGCAGGACGTTTGACTATGCTTCGGCAGGGAGACCAAGCTTCCTAAGCCTAGTAGGAGTCTGGCGAGGGTACTTGGCCGGAGTTCGAGTGAAAGGCTCGGCAGGACGTTCGTCCTTTCCTCAGCAGGGAGACCAAGCTTCCTAAGCCTAGTAGGAGTCAGGCGAGGGGTCTTGGCTAGAGTTCGAGTGTAAGGCTCAGCAGGACGTTCGACCTTACCTCGGCAGGGAGACCAAGCTTCCTAAGCCTAGTAGGAGTCAGGCGAGTGGACTTGGACAGAGTTCGAGTGTAAGGCTCGGCAGGACGTTCGACTTTACCTCGGCAGGGAGACCAAGCTTCCTAAGCCTAGTAGGTCTCGGGCGAGGGGACATGGAAGGAGTTCGAGTGTTGGGCTTAGCAGGACGTTCGACCTTACCTCGACAGGGAGACCAAGCTTCCTAAGCCTAGTAGGAGTCAGGCGAGGGGACTTGGCCGAAGTTCGAGTGTAAGGCTCGGCAGGACGTTCGACCTTACCTCGGCAGGGAGTCCAATCTTCCCAAGCCTTATAGGATTCAGGCGAGGGGACTTGGCCGAAGTTCGAGTGTAAGGCTCGGCAGGACGTTCGACCTTACCTTGGCAGGGAGACCAAGCTTCCTAAGCCTTGTAGGTCTCGGGCGAGGGGACTTGGCCTGAGTTCGATTGTAAGGCTCGGCAGGACGTTCGACCTTACCTCGGCAGGGAGTCCAATCTTCCTACGCCTTATAGGATTCAGGCGATGGGATTTGGCCGAAGTTTGAGTGTAAGGCTCGGCAGGACGTTCGACCTTACCTCGGCAGGGAGACCAAGCTTCCTAAGCCTAGTAGGAGTCAGGCGAGGGGACTTGGCCAGAGTTCGAGTGTAAGGCTCGGTAGGACGTTCGTCCTTACCGCGGCAGGGAGACCAAGCTTCCTAAGCCTAGTAGGAGTCAGGCGAGTGGACATGGCCAGAGTTCGAGTGTAAGGCTCAGCAGGACGTTCGACCTTACCTCAGCAGGGAGACCAAGCTTCCTAAGCCTAGTAGGATTCAGGCGATGGGATTTGCCCGAAGTTCGAGTGTAAGTCTCGGCAGGACATTCGACCTTTCCTCGGCAGGGATGCCAAGCTTCCTAAGCCTAGTAGGTCTCGGGCGAGGGGATATGGAAGGAGTTCGAGTGTAGGGCTTAGCAGGACGTTCGACCTTACCTCGGCAGGGATACCAAGCTTCCTAAGCCTAGTAGGAGTCAGGCGAGGGGACTTGGCCAGAGTTCGAGTGTAAGGCTCGGTAGGACGTTCGACCTTACCTCGGCAGGGATACCAAGCTTCCTAAGCCTAGAAGGAGTCAGGCGAGGGGACTTGGCCAGAGTTCGAGTGTAAGGCTCGGTAGGACGTTCGACCTTACCTCGGCAGGGATACCAAACTTCCTAAGCCTAGTAGGAGTCAGGCGAGGGGACTTGGCCAGAGTTCGAGTGTAAGGCTCAGCAGGACGTTCGACCTTACCTCGGCAGGGAGACCAAGCTTCCTAAGCCTAGTAGGAGTCAGGCGAGTGGACTTGGCCAGAGTTCGAGTGTAAGGCTCAGCAGGACGTTCGACCTTACCTCGGCAAGGAGACCAAGCTTCCTAAGCCTCGTGGGAGAGTCAGGCAAGGGGACTGGTTTGGAGTTCGAGAGTAAGGCTCAGCAGGACGTTCGACCTTACCTCGGCAGGGAGACCAAGCTTCCAAAGCCCTGTAGGAGTCAAGCAAGGGGACTTGGCTGGAGTTCGAGTGTAAGGCTCAGCAGGACGTTCGACCTTACCTCGGCAGGGAGTCCAACCTTCCTAAGCCTAGTAGGATTCAGGCGATGGGATTTGGCCGAAGTTCAAGTATAAGGCTCGGTAGGACGTTCGACCTTACCTCGGCAGGGATACCAAGCTTCCTATGCCTAGTAGGAGTCAGGCGAGGGGACTTGGCCTGAGTTCGAGTGTAAGGCACGGCAGGACGTTTGACTATGCTTCGGCCGGGAGACCAAGCTTCCTAAGCCTAGTAGGAGTCTGGCGAGGGTACTTGGCCGGAGTTCGAGTGAAAGGCTTGGCAGGACGTTCGTCCTTTCCTCGGCAGGGAGACCAAGCTTCCTAAGCCTAGTAGGTGTCAGGCGATCAGACTTGGCCGGAGTTTTAGTGGAAGGCTCGGCAGGACGTTCGACTATACCTCGGCAGGGAGACCAAGCTTCCTAAGCCTAGTAGGAGTCAGGCGAGTGGACTTGGACAGAGTTCGAGTGTAAGGCTCCGCAGGACGTTCGACCTTACCTCAGCAGGGAGACCAAGCTTCCTAAGCCTAGTAGGATTCAGGCGATGGGATTTGCCCGAAGTTCGAGTGTAAGTCTCGGCAGGACATTCGACCTTTCCTCGGCAGGGATGCCAAGCTTCCTAAGCCTAGTAGGTCTCGGGCGATGGGACATGGAAGTAGTTCGAGTGTAAGGCTCAGCAGGACGTTCGACCTTACCTCGGCAGGGAGACCAAGCTTCCAAAGCCTTGTAGGAGTCAAGCAAGGGGACTTGGCTGGAGTTCGAGTGCAAGGCTCAGCAGGACGTTCGACCTTACCTCGTCAGGGACACCAAGCTTTTAAAGCCTAGTAAGAGTCAGGCGAGGGGACTTGGGTGGAATTCGAGTGTAAGGCTCGGCAAGACTTTCGACCTTACCTCGGCAGCGAGACCAAGCTTCCTAAGCCTAGTAGGTCTCGGGCGAGGGGACATGGAAGGAGTTCGAGTGTAAGGCTCTGTAGGACGTTCGACCTTACCTCGGCAGGGAGTCCAACCTTCCTAAGCCTAGTAGGATTCAGGCGATGGGATTTGGCCGAAGTTCAAGTGTAAGGCTCGGTAGGACGTTCGACCTTACCTCGGCAGGGATACCAAACTTCCTAAGCCTAGTAGGAGTCAGGCGAGGGGACTTGTCCTGAGTTCGAGTGTAAGGCACGGCAGGACGTTTGACTATGCTTCGGCCGGGAGACCAAGCTTCCTAAGCCTAGTAGGAGTCTGGCGAGGGTACTTGGACAGAGTTCGAGTGTAAGGCTCCGCAGGACATTCGACCTTTCCTCGGCAGGGAGACCAAGCTTCCTAAGCCTAGTAGGTCTCGGGCGAGGGGACATGGAAGGAGTTTGAGTGTAAGGCTCGGCAGGACATTCGACTATACCTCGGCAGGGAGACCAAGCTTCCTAAGCCTAGTAGGAGTCAGGCGAGTGGACTTGGACAGAGTTCGAGTGTAAGGCTCCGCAGGACATTCGACCTTTCCTCGGCAGGGAGACCAAGCTTCCTAAGCCTAGTAGGTCTCGGGCGAGGGGACATGGAAGGAGTTTGAGTGTAAGGCTCCGCAGGACATTCGACCTTACCTCGGCAGGGAGACCAAGCTTCCTAAGCCTTGTAGGTCTCGGGCGAGGGGACTTGACCCGAGTTCGAATGTAAGGCTCGGCAGGACGTTCGTCCTTACCTCGGCAGGGAGACCAAGCTTCCTATGCCTAGTAGGTGTCAGGCGATCGGACTTGGCCGGAGTTTGAGTGTAAGGCACGGCAGGACGTTTGACTATGCTTCGGCAGGGAGACCAAGCTTCCTAAGCCTAGTAGGAGTCTGGCGAGGGTACTTGGCCGGAGTTCGAGTGAAAGGCTCGGCAGGACGTTCGTCCTTTCCTCAGCAGGGAGACCAAGCTTCCTAAGCCTAGTAGGAGTCAGGCGAGGGGTCTTGGCTAGAGTTCGAGTGTAAGGCTCACCAGGACGTTCGACCTTACCTCGGCAGGGAGACCAAGCTTCCTAAGCCTAGTAGGAGTCAGGCGAGTGGACTTGGACAGAGTTCGAGTGTAAGGCTCGGCAGGACGTTCGACTTTACCTCGGCAGGGAGACCAAGCTTCCTAAGCCTAGTAGGTCTCGGGCGAGGGGACATGGAAGGAGTTCGAGTGTTGGGCTTAGCAGGACGTTCGACCTTACCTCGACAGGGAGACCAAGCTTCCTAAGCCTAGTAGGAGTCAGGCGAGGGGACTTGGCCGAAGTTCGAGTGTAAGGCTCGGCAGGACGTTCGACCTTACCTCGGCAGGGAGTCCAATCTTCCCAAGCCTTATAGGATTCAGGCGAGGGGACTTGGCCGAAGTTCGAGTGTAAGGCTCGGTAGGACGTTCGACCTTACCTCGGCAGGGATACCAAACTTCCTAAGCCTAGTAGGAGTCAGGCGAGGGGACTTGGCCAGAGTTCGAGTGTAAGGCTCAGCAGGACGTTCGACCTTACCTCGGCAGGGAGACCAAGCTTCCTAAGCCTAGTAGGAGTCAGGCGAGTGGACTTGGCCAGAGTTCGAGTGTAAGGCTCAGCAGGACGTTCGACCTTACCTCGGCAAGGAGACCAAGCTTCCTAAGCCTCGTGGGAGAGTCAGGCAAGGGGACTGGTTTGGAGTTCGAGAGTAAGGCTCAGCAGGACGTTCGACCTTACCTCGGCAGGGAGTCCAACCTTCCTAAGCCTAGTAGGATTCAGGCGATGGGATTTGGCCGAAGTTCAAGTATAAGGCTCGGTAGGACGTTCGACCTTACCTCGGCAGGGATACCAAGCTTCCTATGCCTAGTAGGAGTCAGGCGAGGGGACTTGGCCTGAGTTCGAGTGTAAGGCACGGCAGGACGTTTGACTATGCTTCGGCCGGGAGACCAAGCTTCCTAAGCCTAGTAGGAGTCTGGCGAGGGTACTTGGCCGGAGTTCGAGTGAAAGGCTTGGCAGGACGTTCGTCCTTTCCTCGGCAGGGAGACCAAGCTTCCTAAGCCTAGTAGGTGTCAGGCGATCAGACTTGGCCGGAGTTTTAGTGGAAGGCTCGGCAGGACGTTCGACTATACCTCGGCAGGGAGACCAAGCTTCCTAAGCCTAGTAGGAGTCAGGCGAGTGGACTTGGACAGAGTTCGAGTGTAAGGCTCCGCAGGACGTTCGACCTTACCTCAGCAGGGAGACCAAGCTTCCTAAGCCTAGTAGGATTCAGGCGATGGGATTTGCCCGAAGTTCGAGTGTAAGTCTCGGCAGGACATTCGACCTTTCCTCGGCAGGGATGCCAAGCTTCCTAAGCCTAGTAGGTCTCGGGCGAGGGGACATGGAAGGAGTTCGAGTGTAAGGCTCAGCAGGACGTTCGACCTTACCTCGGCAGGGAGACCAAGCTTCCAAAGCCTTGTAGGAGTCAAGCAAGGGGACTTGGCTGGAGTTCGAGTGCAAGGCTCAGCAGGACGTTCGACCTTACCTCGTCAGGGACACCAAGCTTTTAAAGCCTAGTAAGAGTCAGGCGAGGGGACTTGGGTGGAATTCGAGTGTAAGGCTCGGCAAGACTTTCGACCTTACCTCGGCAGCGAGACCAAGCTTCCTAAGCCTAGTAGGTCTCGGGCGAGGGGACATGGAAGGAGTTCGAGTGTAAGGCTCTGCAGGACGTTCGACCTTACCTCGGCAGGGAGTCCAACCTTCCTAAGCCTAGTAGGATTCAGGCGATGGGATTTGGCCGAAGTTCAAGTGTAAGGCTCGGTAGGACGTTCGACCTTACCTCGCCAGGGATTCCAAGCTTCCTAAGCCTAGTAGGAGTCAGGCGAGGGGACTTGTCCTGAGTTCGAGTGTAAGGCACGGCAGGACGTTTGACTATGCTTCGGCCGGGAGACCAAGCTTCCTAAGCCTAGTAGGAGTCTGGCGAGGGTACTTGGCCGGAGTTCGAGTGAAAGGCTTGGCAGGACGTTCGTCCTTTCCTCGGCAGGGAGACCAAGCTTCCTAAGCCTAGTAGGTGTCAGGCGATCTGACATGGCCGGAGTTTTAGTGGAAGGCTCGGCAGGACATTCGACTATACCTCGGCAGGGAGACCAAGCTTCCTAAGCCTAGTAGGAGTCAGGCGAGTGGACTTGGACAGAGTTCGAGTGTAAGGCTCCGCAGGACATTCGACCTTTCCTCGGCAGGGAGACCAAGCTTCCTAAGCCTAGTAGGTCTCGGGCGAGGGGACATGGAAGGAGTTTGAGTGTAAGGCTCCGCAGGACATTCGACCTTACCTCGGCAGGGAGACCAAGCTTCCTAAGCCTTGTAGGTCTCGGGCGAGGGGACTTGACCCGAGTTCGAATGTAAGGCTCGGCAGGACGTTCGTCCTTACCTCGGCAGGGAGACCAAGCTTCCTATGCCTAGTAGGTGTCAGGCGATCGGACTTGGCCGGAGTTTGAGTGTAAGGCACGGCAGGACGTTTGACTATGCTTCGGCAGGGAGACCAAGCTTCCTAAGCCTAGTAGGAGTCTGGCGAGGGTACTTGGCCGGAGTTCGAGTGAAAGGCTCGGCAGGACGTTCGTCCTTTCCTCAGCAGGGAGACCAAGCTTCCTAAGCCTAGTAGGAGTCAGGCGAGGGGTCTTGGCTAGAGTTCGAGTGTAAGGCTCACCAGGACGTTCGACCTTACCTCGGCAGGGAGACCAAGCTTCCTAAGCCTAGTAGGAGTCAGGCGAGTGGACTTGGACAGAGTTCGAGTGTAAGGCTCGGCAGGACGTTCGACTTTACCTCGGCAGGGAGACCAAGCTTCCTAAGCCTAGTAGGTCTCGGGCGAGGGGACATGGAAGGAGTTCGAGTGTTGGGCTTAGCAGGACGTTCGACCTTACCTCGACAGGGAGACCAAGCTTCCTAAGCCTAGTAGGAGTCAGGCGAGGGGACTTGGCCGAAGTTCGAGTGTAAGGCTCGGCAGGACGTTCGACCTTACCTCGGCAGGGAGTCCAATCTTCCCAAGCCTTATAGGATTCAGGCGAGGGGACTTGGCCGAAGTTCGAGTGTAAGGCTCGGCAGGACGTTCGACCTTACCTTGGCAGGGAGACCAAGCTTCCTAAGCCTTGTAGGTCTCGGGCGAGGGGACTTGGCCTGAGTTCGATTGTAAGGCTCGGCAGGACGTTCGACCTTACCTCGGCAGGGAGTCCAATCTTCCTACGCCTTATAGGATTCAGGCGATGGGATTTGGCCGAAGTTTGAGTGTAAGGCTCGGCAGGACGTTCGACCTTACCTCGGCAGGGAGACCAAGCTTCCTAAGCCTAGTAGGAGTCAGGCGAGGGGACTTGGCCAGAGTTCGAGTGTAAGGCTCGGTAGGACGTTCGTCCTTACCGCGGCAGGGAGACCAAGCTTCCTAAGCCTAGTAGGAGTCAGGCGAGTGGACATGGCCAGAGTTCGAGTGTAAGGCTCAGCAGGACGTTCGACCTTACCTCAGCAGGGAGACCAAGCTTCCTAAGCCTAGTAGGATTCAGGCGATGGGATTTGCCCGAAGTTCGAGTGTAAGTCTCGGCAGGACATTCGACCTTTCCTCGGCAGGGATGCCAAGCTTCCTAAGCCTAGTAGGTCTCGGGCGAGGGGACATGGAAGGAGTTCGAGTGTAGGGCTTAGCAGGACGTTCGACCTTACCTCGGCAGGGATACCAAGCTTCCTAAGCCTAGTAGGAGTCAGGCGAGGGGACTTGGCCAGAGTTCGAGTGTAAGGCTCGGTAGGACGTTCGACCTTACCTCGGCAGGGATACCAAGCTTCCTAAGCCTAGAAGGAGTCAGGCGAGGGGACTTGGCCAGAGTTCGAGTGTAAGGCTCGGTAGGACGTTCGACCTTACCTCGGCAGGGATACCAAACTTCCTAAGCCTAGTAGGAGTCAGGCGAGGGGACTTGGCCAGAGTTCGAGTGTAAGGCTCAGCAGGACGTTCGACCTTACCTCGGCAGGGAGACCAAGCTTCCTAAGCCTAGTAGGAGTCAGGCGAGTGGACTTGGCCAGAGTTCGAGTGTAAGGCTCAGCAGGACGTTCGACCTTACCTCGGCAAGGAGACCAAGCTTCCTAAGCCTCGTGGGAGAGTCAGGCAAGGGGACTGGTTTGGAGTTCGAGAGTAAGGCTCAGCAGGACGTTCGACCTTACCTCGGCAGGGAGACCAAGCTTCCAAAGCCCTGTAGGAGTCAAGCAAGGGGACTTGGCTGGAGTTCGAGTGTAAGGCTCAGCAGGACGTTCGACCTTACCTCGGCAGGGAGTCCAACCTTCCTAAGCCTAGTAGGATTCAGGCGATGGGATTTGGCCGAAGTTCAAGTATAAGGCTCGGTAGGACGTTCGACCTTACCTCGGCAGGGATACCAAGCTTCCTATGCCTAGTAGGAGTCAGGCGAGGGGACTTGGCCTGAGTTCGAGTGTAAGGCACGGCAGGACGTTTGACTATGCTTCGGCCGGGAGACCAAGCTTCCTAAGCCTAGTAGGAGTCTGGCGAGGGTACTTGGCCGGAGTTCGAGTGAAAGGCTTGGCAGGACGTTCGTCCTTTCCTCGGCAGGGAGACCAAGCTTCCTAAGCCTAGTAGGTGTCAGGCGATCAGACTTGGCCGGAGTTTTAGTGGAAGTCTCGGCAGGACGTTCGACTATACCTCGGCAGGGAGACCAAGCTTCCTAAGCCTAGTAGGAGTCAGGCGAGTGGACTTGGACAGAGTTCGAGTGTAAGGCTCCGCAGGACGTTCGACCTTACCTCAGCAGGGAGACCAAGCTTCCTAAGCCTAGTAGGATTCAGGCGATGGGATTTGCCCGAAGTTCGAGTGTAAGTCTCGGCAGGACATTCGACCTTTCCTCGGCAGGGATGCCAAGCTTCCTAAGCCTAGTAGGTCTCGGGCGAGGGGACATGGAAGGAGTTCGAGTGTAAGGCTCAGCAGGACGTTCGACCTTACCTCGGCAGGGAGACCAAGCTTCCAAAGCCTTGTAGGAGTCAAGCAAGGGGACTTGGCTGGAGTTCGAGTGCAAGGCTCAGCAGGACGTTCGACCTTACCTCGTCAGGGACACCAAGCTTTTAAAGCCTAGTAAGAGTCAGGCGAGGGGACTTGGGTGGAATTCGAGTGTAAGGCTCGGCAAGACTTTCGACCTTACCTCGGCAGCGAGACCAAGCTTCCTAAGCCTAGTAGGTCTCGGGCGAGGGGACATGGAAGGAGTTCGAGTGTAAGGCTCTGTAGGACGTTCGACCTTACCTCGGCAGGGAGTCCAACCTTCCTAAGCCTAGTAGGATTCAGGCGATGGGATTTGGCCGAAGTTCAAGTGTAAGGCTCGGTAGGACGTTCGACCTTACCTCGGCAGGGATACCAAACTTCCTAAGCCTAGTAGGAGTCAGGCGAGGGGACTTGTCCTGAGTTCGAGTGTAAGGCACGGCAGGACGTTTGACTATGCTTCGGCCGGGAGACCAAGCTTCCTAAGCCTAGTAGGAGTCTGGCGAGGGTACTTGGACAGAGTTCGAGTGTAAGGCTCCGCAGGACATTCGACCTTTCCTCGGCAGGGAGACCAAGCTTCCTAAGCCTAGTAGGTCTCGGGCGAGGGGACATGGAAGGAGTTTGAGTGTAAGGCTCGGCAGGACATTCGACTATACCTCGGCAGGGAGACCAAGCTTCCTAAGCCTAGTAGGAGTCAGGCGAGTGGACTTGGACAGAGTTCGAGTGTAAGGCTCCGCAGGACATTCGACCTTTCCTCGGCAGGGAGACCAAGCTTCCTAAGCCTAGTAGGTCTCGGGCGAGGGGACATGGAAGGAGTTTGAGTGTAAGGCTCCGCAGGACATTCGACCTTACCTCGGCAGGGAGACCAAGCTTCCTAAGCCTTGTAGGTCTCGGGCGAGGGGACTTGACCCGAGTTCGAATGTAAGGCTCGGCAGGACGTTCGTCCTTACCTCGGCAGGGAGACCAAGCTTCCTATGCCTAGTAGGTGTCAGGCGATCGGACTTGGCCGGAGTTTGAGTGTAAGGCACGGCAGGACGTTTGACTATGCTTCGGCAGGGAGACCAAGCTTCCTAAGCCTAGTAGGAGTCTGGCGAGGGTACTTGGCCGGAGTTCGAGTGAAAGGCTCGGCAGGACGTTCGTCCTTTCCTCAGCAGGGAGACCAAGCTTCCTAAGCCTAGTAGGAGTCAGGCGAGGGGTCTTGGCTAGAGTTCGAGTGTAAGGCTCACCAGGACGTTCGACCTTACCTCGGCAGGGAGACCAAGCTTCCTAAGCCTAGTAGGAGTCAGGCGAGTGGACTTGGACAGAGTTCGAGTGTAAGGCTCGGCAGGACGTTCGACTTTACCTCGGCAGGGAGACCAAGCTTCCTAAGCCTAGTAGGTCTCGGGCGAGGGGACATGGAAGGAGTTCGAGTGTTGGGCTTAGCAGGACGTTCGACCTTACCTCGACAGGGAGACCAAGCTTCCTAAGCCTAGTAGGAGTCAGGCGAGGGGACTTGGCCGAAGTTCGAGTGTAAGGCTCGGCAGGACGTTCGACCTTACCTCGGCAGGGAGTCCAATCTTCCCAAGCCTTATAGGATTCAGGCGAGGGGACTTGGCCGAAGTTCGAGTGTAAGGCTCGGTAGGACGTTCGACCTTACCTCGGCAGGGATACCAAACTTCCTAAGCCTAGTAGGAGTCAGGCGAGGGGACTTGGCCAGAGTTCGAGTGTAAGGCTCAGCAGGACGTTCGACCTTACCTCGGCAGGGAGACCAAGCTTCCTAAGCCTAGTAGGAGTCAGGCGAGGGGACTTGGCCTGAGTTCGAGTGTAAGGCACGGCAGGACGTTTGACTATGCTTCGGCCGGGAGACCAAGCTTCCTAAGCCTAGTAGGAGTCTGGCGAGGGTACTTGGCCGGAGTTCGAGTGAAAGGCTTGGCAGGACGTTCGTCCTTTCCTCGGCAGGGAGACCAAGCTTCCTAAGCCTAGTAGGTGTCAGGCGATCAGACTTGGCCGGAGTTTTAGTGGAAGGCTCGGCAGGACGTTCGACTATACCTCGGCAGGGAGACCAAGCTTCCTAAGCCTAGTAGGAGTCAGGCGAGTGGACTTGGACAGAGTTCGAGTGTAAGGCTCCGCAGGACGTTCGACCTTACCTCAGCAGGGAGACCAAGCTTCCTAAGCCTAGTAGGATTCAGGCGATGGGATTTGCCCGAAGTTCGAGTGTAAGTCTCGGCAGGACATTCGACCTTTCCTCGGCAGGGATGCCAAGCTTCCTAAGCCTAGTAGGTCTCGGGCGAGGGGACATGGAAGGAGTTCGAGTGTAAGGCTCAGCAGGACGTTCGACCTTACCTCGGCAGGGAGACCAAGCTTCCAAAGCCTTGTAGGAGTCAAGCAAGGGGACTTGGCTGGAGTTCGAGTGCAAGGCTCAGCAGGACGTTCGACCTTACCTCGTCAGGGACACCAAGCTTTTAAAGCCTAGTAAGAGTCAGGCGAGGGGACTTGGGTGGAATTCGAGTGTAAGGCTCGGCAAGACTTTCGACCTTACCTCGGCAGCGAGACCAAGCTTCCTAAGCCTAGTAGGTCTCGGGCGAGGGGACATGGAAGGAGTTCGAGTGTAAGGCTCTGCAGGACGTTCGACCTTACCTCGGCAGGGAGTCCAACCTTCCTAAGCCTAGTAGGATTCAGGCGATGGGATTTGGCCGAAGTTCAAGTGTAAGGCTCGGTAGGACGTTCGACCTTACCTCGCCAGGGATTCCAAGCTTCCTAAGCCTAGTAGGAGTCAGGCGAGGGGACTTGTCCTGAGTTCGAGTGTAAGGCACGGCAGGACGTTTGACTATGCTTCGGCCGGGAGACCAAGCTTCCTAAGCCTAGTAGGAGTCTGGCGAGGGTACTTGGCCGGAGTTCGAGTGAAAGGCTTGGCAGGACGTTCGTCCTTTCCTCGGCAGGGAGACCAAGCTTCCTAAGCCTAGTAGGTGTCAGGCGATCTGACATGGCCGGAGTTTTAGTGGAAGGCTCGGCAGGACATTCGACTATACCTCGGCAGGGAGACCAAGCTTCCTAAGCCTAGTAGGAGTCAGGCGAGTGGACTTGGACAGAGTTCGAGTGTAAGGCTCCGCAGGACATTCGACCTTTCCTCGGCAGGGAGACCAAGCTTCCTAAGCCTAGTAGGTCTCGGGCGAGGGGACATGGAAGGAGTTTGAGTGTAAGGCTCCGCAGGACATTCGACCTTACCTCGGCAGGGAGACCAAGCTTCCTAAGCCTTGTAGGTCTCGGGCGAGGGGACTTGACCCGAGTTCGAATGTAAGGCTCGGCAGGACGTTCGTCCTTACCTCGGCAGGGAGACCAAGCTTCCTATGCCTAGTAGGTGTCAGGCGATCGGACTTGGCCGGAGTTTGAGTGTAAGGCACGGCAGGACGTTTGACTATGCTTCGGCAGGGAGACCAAGCTTCCTAAGCCTAGTAGGAGTCTGGCGAGGGTACTTGGCCGGAGTTCGAGTGAAAGGCTCGGCAGGACGTTCGTCCTTTCCTCAGCAGGGAGACCAAGCTTCCTAAGCCTAGTAGGAGTCAGGCGAGGGGTCTTGGCTAGAGTTCGAGTGTAAGGCTCACCAGGACGTTCGACCTTACCTCGGCAGGGAGACCAAGCTTCCTAAGCCTAGTAGGAGTCAGGCGAGTGGACTTGGACAGAGTTCGAGTGTAAGGCTCGGCAGGACGTTCGACTTTACCTCGGCAGGGAGACCAAGCTTCCTAAGCCTAGTAGGTCTCGGGCGAGGGGACATGGAAGGAGTTCGAGTGTTGGGCTTAGCAGGACGTTCGACCTTACCTCGACAGGGAGACCAAGCTTCCTAAGCCTAGTAGGAGTCAGGCGAGGGGACTTGGCCGAAGTTCGAGTGTAAGGCTCGGCAGGACGTTCGACCTTACCTCGGCAGGGAGTCCAATCTTCCCAAGCCTTATAGGATTCAGGCGAGGGGACTTGGCCGAAGTTCGAGTGTAAGGCTCGGCAGGACGTTCGACCTTACCTTGGCAGGGAGACCAAGCTTCCTAAGCCTTGTAGGTCTCGGGCGAGGGGACTTGGCCTGAGTTCGATTGTAAGGCTCGGCAGGACGTTCGACCTTACCTCGGCAGGGAGTCCAATCTTCCTACGCCTTATAGGATTCAGGCGATGGGATTTGGCCGAAGTTTGAGTGTAAGGCTCGGCAGGACGTTCGACCTTACCTCGGCAGGGAGACCAAGCTTCCTAAGCCTAGTAGGAGTCAGGCGAGGGGACTTGGCCAGAGTTCGAGTGTAAGGCTCGGTAGGACGTTCGTCCTTACCGCGGCAGGGAGACCAAGCTTCCTAAGCCTAGTAGGAGTCAGGCGAGTGGACATGGCCAGAGTTCGAGTGTAAGGCTCAGCAGGACGTTCGACCTTACCTCAGCAGGGAGACCAAGCTTCCTAAGCCTAGTAGGATTCAGGCGATGGGATTTGCCCGAAGTTCGAGTGTAAGTCTCGGCAGGACATTCGACCTTTCCTCGGCAGGGATGCCAAGCTTCCTAAGCCTAGTAGGTCTCGGGCGAGGGGACATGGAAGGAGTTCGAGTGTAGGGCTTAGCAGGACGTTCGACCTTACCTCGGCAGGGATACCAAGCTTCCTAAGCCTAGTAGGAGTCAGGCGAGGGGACTTGGCCAGAGTTCGAGTGTAAGGCTCGGTAGGACGTTCGACCTTACCTCGGCAGGGATACCAAGCTTCCTAAGCCTAGAAGGAGTCAGGCGAGGGGACTTGGCCAGAGTTCGAGTGTAAGGCTCGGTAGGACGTTCGACCTTACCTCGGCAGGGATACCAAACTTCCTAAGCCTAGTAGGAGTCAGGCGAGGGGACTTGGCCAGAGTTCGAGTGTAAGGCTCAGCAGGACGTTCGACCTTACCTCGGCAGGGAGACCAAGCTTCCTAAGCCTAGTAGGAGTCAGGCGAGTGGACTTGGCCAGAGTTCGAGTGTAAGGCTCAGCAGGACGTTCGACCTTACCTCGGCAAGGAGACCAAGCTTCCTAAGCCTCGTGGGAGAGTCAGGCAAGGGGACTGGTTTGGAGTTCGAGAGTAAGGCTCAGCAGGACGTTCGACCTTACCTCGGCAGGGAGACCAAGCTTCCAAAGCCCTGTAGGAGTCAAGCAAGGGGACTTGGCTGGAGTTCGAGTGTAAGGCTCAGCAGGACGTTCGACCTTACCTCGGCAGGGAGTCCAACCTTCCTAAGCCTAGTAGGATTCAGGCGATGGGATTTGGCCGAAGTTCAAGTATAAGGCTCGGTAGGACGTTCGACCTTACCTCGGCAGGGATACCAAGCTTCCTATGCCTAGTAGGAGTCAGGCGAGGGGACTTGGCCTGAGTTCGAGTGTAAGGCACGGCAGGACGTTTGACTATGCTTCGGCCGGGAGACCAAGCTTCCTAAGCCTAGTAGGAGTCTGGCGAGGGTACTTGGCCGGAGTTCGAGTGAAAGGCTTGGCAGGACGTTCGTCCTTTCCTCGGCAGGGAGACCAAGCTTCCTAAGCCTAGTAGGTGTCAGGCGATCAGACTTGGCCGGAGTTTTAGTGGAAGTCTCGGCAGGACGTTCGACTATACCTCGGCAGGGAGACCAAGCTTCCTAAGCCTAGTAGGAGTCAGGCGAGTGGACTTGGACAGAGTTCGAGTGTAAGGCTCCGCAGGACGTTCGACCTTACCTCAGCAGGGAGACCAAGCTTCCTAAGCCTAGTAGGATTCAGGCGATGGGATTTGCCCGAAGTTCGAGTGTAAGTCTCGGCAGGACATTCGACCTTTCCTCGGCAGGGATGCCAAGCTTCCTAAGCCTAGTAGGTCTCGGGCGAGGGGACATGGAAGGAGTTCGAGTGTAAGGCTCAGCAGGACGTTCGACCTTACCTCGGCAGGGAGACCAAGCTTCCAAAGCCTTGTAGGAGTCAAGCAAGGGGACTTGGCTGGAGTTCGAGTGCAAGGCTCAGCAGGACGTTCGACCTTACCTCGTCAGGGACACCAAGCTTTTAAAGCCTAGTAAGAGTCAGGCGAGGGGACTTGGGTGGAATTCGAGTGTAAGGCTCGGCAAGACTTTCGACCTTACCTCGGCAGCGAGACCAAGCTTCCTAAGCCTAGTAGGTCTCGGGCGAGGGGACATGGAAGGAGTTCGAGTGTAAGGCTCTGTAGGACGTTCGACCTTACCTCGGCAGGGAGTCCAACCTTCCTAAGCCTAGTAGGATTCAGGCGATGGGATTTGGCCGAAGTTCAAGTGTAAGGCTCGGTAGGACGTTCGACCTTACCTCGGCAGGGATACCAAACTTCCTAAGCCTAGTAGGAGTCAGGCGAGGGGACTTGTCCTGAGTTCGAGTGTAAGGCACGGCAGGACGTTTGACTATGCTTCGGCCGGGAGACCAAGCTTCCTAAGCCTAGTAGGAGTCTGGCGAGGGTACTTGGACAGAGTTCGAGTGTAAGGCTCCGCAGGACATTCGACCTTTCCTCGGCAGGGAGACCAAGCTTCCTAAGCCTAGTAGGTCTCGGGCGAGGGGACATGGAAGGAGTTTGAGTGTAAGGCTCGGCAGGACATTCGACTATACCTCGGCAGGGAGACCAAGCTTCCTAAGCCTAGTAGGAGTCAGGCGAGTGGACTTGGACAGAGTTCGAGTGTAAGGCTCCGCAGGACATTCGACCTTTCCTCGGCAGGGAGACCAAGCTTCCTAAGCCTAGTAGGTCTCGGGCGAGGGGACATGGAAGGAGTTTGAGTGTAAGGCTCCGCAGGACATTCGACCTTACCTCGGCAGGGAGACCAAGCTTCCTAAGCCTTGTAGGTCTCGGGCGAGGGGACTTGACCCGAGTTCGAATGTAAGGCTCGGCAGGACGTTCGTCCTTACCTCGGCAGGGAGACCAAGCTTCCTATGCCTAGTAGGTGTCAGGCGATCGGACTTGGCCGGAGTTTGAGTGTAAGGCACGGCAGGACGTTTGACTATGCTTCGGCAGGGAGACCAAGCTTCCTAAGCCTAGTAGGAGTCTGGCGAGGGTACTTGGCCGGAGTTCGAGTGAAAGGCTCGGCAGGACGTTCGTCCTTTCCTCAGCAGGGAGACCAAGCTTCCTAAGCCTAGTAGGAGTCAGGCGAGGGGTCTTGGCTAGAGTTCGAGTGTAAGGCTCACCAGGACGTTCGACCTTACCTCGGCAGGGAGACCAAGCTTCCTAAGCCTAGTAGGAGTCAGGCGAGTGGACTTGGACAGAGTTCGAGTGTAAGGCTCGGCAGGACGTTCGACTTTACCTCGGCAGGGAGACCAAGCTTCCTAAGCCTAGTAGGTCTCGGGCGAGGGGACATGGAAGGAGTTCGAGTGTTGGGCTTAGCAGGACGTTCGACCTTACCTCGACAGGGAGACCAAGCTTCCTAAGCCTAGTAGGAGTCAGGCGAGGGGACTTGGCCGAAGTTCGAGTGTAAGGCTCGGCAGGACGTTCGACCTTACCTCGGCAGGGAGTCCAATCTTCCCAAGCCTTATAGGATTCAGGCGAGGGGACTTGGCCGAAGTTCGAGTGTAAGGCTCGGTAGGACGTTCGACCTTACCTCGGCAGGGATACCAAACTTCCTAAGCCTAGTAGGAGTCAGGCGAGGGGACTTGGCCAGAGTTCGAGTGTAAGGCTCAGCAGGACGTTCGACCTTACCTCGGCAGGGAGACCAAGCTTCCTAAGCCTAGTAGGAGTCAGGCGAGTGGACTTGGCCAGAGTTCGAGTGTAAGGCTCAGCAGGACGTTCGACCTTACCTCGGCAAGGAGACCAAGCTTCCTAAGCCTCGTGGGAGAGTCAGGCAAGGGGACTGGTTTGGAGTTCGAGAGTAAGGCTCAGCAGGACGTTCGACCTTACCTCGGCAGGGAGTCCAACCTTCCTAAGCCTAGTAGGATTCAGGCGATGGGATTTGGCCGAAGTTCAAGTATAAGGCTCGGTAGGACGTTCGACCTTACCTCGGCAGGGATACCAAGCTTCCTATGCCTAGTAGGAGTCAGGCGAGGGGACTTGGCCTGAGTTCGAGTGTAAGGCACGGCAGGACGTTTGACTATGCTTCGGCCGGGAGACCAAGCTTCCTAAGCCTAGTAGGAGTCTGGCGAGGGTACTTGGCCGGAGTTCGAGTGAAAGGCTTGGCAGGACGTTCGTCCTTTCCTCGGCAGGGAGACCAAGCTTCCTAAGCCTAGTAGGTGTCAGGCGATCAGACTTGGCCGGAGTTTTAGTGGAAGGCTCGGCAGGACGTTCGACTATACCTCGGCAGGGAGACCAAGCTTCCTAAGCCTAGTAGGAGTCAGGCGAGTGGACTTGGACAGAGTTCGAGTGTAAGGCTCCGCAGGACGTTCGACCTTACCTCAGCAGGGAGACCAAGCTTCCTAAGCCTAGTAGGATTCAGGCGATGGGATTTGCCCGAAGTTCGAGTGTAAGTCTCGGCAGGACATTCGACCTTTCCTCGGCAGGGATGCCAAGCTTCCTAAGCCTAGTAGGTCTCGGGCGAGGGGACATGGAAGGAGTTCGAGTGTAAGGCTCAGCAGGACGTTCGACCTTACCTCGGCAGGGAGACCAAGCTTCCAAAGCCTTGTAGGAGTCAAGCAAGGGGACTTGGCTGGAGTTCGAGTGCAAGGCTCAGCAGGACGTTCGACCTTACCTCGTCAGGGACACCAAGCTTTTAAAGCCTAGTAAGAGTCAGGCGAGGGGACTTGGGTGGAATTCGAGTGTAAGGCTCGGCAAGACTTTCGACCTCACCTCGGCAGTGAGACCAAGCTTCCTAAGCCTAGTAGGTCTCGGGCGAGGGGACATGGAAGGAGTTCGAGTGTAAGGCTCTGCAGGACGTTCGACCTTACCTCGGCAGGGAGTCCAACCTTCCTAAGCCTAGTAGGATTCAGGCGATGGGATTTGGCCGAAGTTCAAGTGTAAGGCTCGGTAGGACGTTCGACCTTACCTCGGCAGGGATACCAAGCTTCCTAAGCCTAGTAGGAGTCAGGCGAGGGGACTTGTCCTGAGTTCGAGTGTAAGGCACGGCAGGACGTTTGACTATGCTTCGGCCGGGAGACCAAGCTTCCTAAGCCTAGTAGGAGTCTGGCGAGGGTACTTGGACAGAGTTCGAGTGTAAGGCTCCGCAGGACATTCGACCTTTCCTCGGCAGGGAGACCAAGCTTCCTAAGCCTAGTAGGTCTCGGGCGAGGGGACATGGAAGGAGTTTGAGTGTAAGGCTCGGCAGGACATTCGACTATACCTCGGCAGGGAGACCAAGCTTCCTAAGCCTAGTAGGAGTCAGGCGAGTGGACTTGGACAGAGTTCGAGTGTAAGGCTCCGCAGGACATTCGACCTTTCCTCGGCAGGGAGACCAAGCTTCCTAAGCCTAGTAGGTCTCGGGCGAGGGGACATGGAAGGAGTTTGAGTGTAAGGCTCCGCAGGACATTCGACCTTACCTCGGCAGGGAGACCAAGCTTCCTAAGCCTTGTAGGTCTCGGGCGAGGGGACTTGACCCGAGTTCGAATGTAAGGCTCGGCAGGACGTTCGTCCTTACCTCGGCAGGGAGACCAAGCTTCCTATGCCTAGTAGGTGTCAGGCGATCGGACTTGGCCGGAGTTTGAGTGTAAGGCACGGCAGGACGTTTGACTATGCTTCGGCAGGGAGACCAAGCTTCCTAAGCCTAGTAGGAGTCAGGCGAGGGGTCTTGGCTAGAGTTCGAGTGTAAGGCTCACCAGGACGTTCGACCTTACCTCGGCAGGGAGACCAAGCTTCCTAAGCCTAGTAGGAGTCAGGCGAGTGGACTTGGACAGAGTTCGAGTGTAAGGCTCGGCAGGACGTTCGACTTTACCTCGGCAGGGAGACCAAGCTTCCTAAGCCTAGTAGGTCTCGGGCGAGGGGACATGGAAGGAGTTCGAGTGTTGGGCTTAGCAGGACGTTCGACCTTACCTCGACAGGGAGACCAAGCTTCCTAAGCCTAGTAGGAGTCAGGCGAGGGGACTTGGCCGAAGTTCGAGTGTAAGGCTCGGCAGGACGTTCGACCTTACCTTGGCAGGGAGACCAAGCTTCCTAAGCCTTGTAGGTCTCGGGCGAGGGGACTTGGCCTGAGTTCGATTGTAAGGCTCGGCAGGACGTTCGACCTTACCTCGGCAGGGAGTCCAATCTTCCTACGCCTTATAGGATTCAGGCGATGGGATTTGGCCGAAGTTTGAGTGTAAGGCTCGGCAGGACGTTCGACCTTACCTCGGCAGGGAGACCAAGCTTCCTAAGCCTAGTAGGAGTCAGGCGAGGGGACTTGGCCAGAGTTCGAGTGTAAGGCTCGGTAGGACGTTCGTCCTTACCGCGGCAGGGAGACCAAGCTTCCTAAGCCTAGTAGGAGTCAGGCGAGTGGACATGGCCAGAGTTCGAGTGTAAGGCTCAGCAGGACGTTCGACCTTACCTCAGCAGGGAGACCAAGCTTCCTAAGCCTAGTAGGATTCAGGCGATGGGATTTGACCGAAGTTCGAGTGTAAGTCTCGGCAGGACATTCGACCTTTCCTCGGCAGGGATGCCAAGCTTCCTAAGCCTAGTAGGTCTCGGGCGAGGGGACATGGAAGGAGTTCGAGTGTAGGGCTTAGCAGGACGTTCGACCTTACCTCGGCAGGGATACCAAGCTTCCTAAGCCTAGTAGGAGTCAGGCGAGGGGACTTGGCCAGAGTTCGAGTGTAAGGCTCGGTAGGACGTTCGACCTTACCTCGGCAGGGGTACCAAGCTTCCTAAGCCTAGAAGGAGTCAGGCGAGGGGACTTGGCCAGAGTTCGAGTGTAAGGCTCGGTAGGACGTTCGACCTTACCTCGGCAGGGATACCAAACTTCCTAAGCCTAGTAGGAGTCAGGCGAGGGGACTTGGCCAGAGTTCGAGTGTAAGGCTCAGCAGGACGTTCGACCTTACCTCGGCAGGGAGACCAAGCTTCCTAAGCCTAGTAGGAGTCAGGCGAGGGGACTTGGCCAGAGTTCGAGTGTAAGGCTCAGCAGGACGTTCGACCTTACCTCGGCAAGGAGACCAAGCTTCCTAAGCCTCGTGGGAGAGTCAGGCAAGGGGACTGGTTTGGAGTTCGAGAGTAAGGCTCAGCAGGACGTTCGACCTTACCTCGGCAGGGAGACCAAGCTTCCAAAGCCCTGTAGGAGTCAAGCAAGGGGACTTGGCTGGAGTTCGAGTGTAAGGCTCAGCAGGACGTTCGACCTTACCTCGGCAGGGATACCAAGCTTCCTATGCCTAGTAGGAGTCAGGCGAGGGGACTTGGCCTGAGTTCGAGTGTAAGGCACGGCAGGACGTTTGACTATGCTTCGGCCAGGAGACCAAGCTTCCTAAGCCTAGTAGGAGTCTGGCGAGGGTACTTGGCCGGAGTTCGAGTGAAAGGCTTGGCAGGACGTTCGTCCTTTCCTCGGCAGGGAGACCAAGCTTCCTAAGCCTAGTAGGTGTCAGGCGATCAGACTTGGCCGGAGTTTTAGTGGAAGGCTCGGCAGGACATTCGACTATACCTCGGCAGGGAGACCAAGCTTCCTAAGCCTAGTAGGAGTCAGGCGAGTGGACTTGGACAGAGTTCGAGTGTAACGCTCGGCAGGACATTCGACCTTTCCTCGGCAGGGAGTCCAATCTTCCTAAGCCTTATAGGATTCAGGCGATGGGATTTGGCCCGAAGTTTGAGTGTAAGGCTCGGCAGGACGTTCGACCTTACCTCGGCAGGGAGACCAAGCTTCCTAAGCCTAGTAGGTCTCGGGCGAGGGGACAAGGAAGGAGTTCGAGTGTAGGGCTTAGCAGGACGTTCGACATTACCTCGGCAGGGAGACCAAGCTTCCTAAGCCTAGTAGGAGTCAGGCGAGGGGACTTGGCCTGAGTTCGAGTGTAAGGCTCGGCAGGACGTTCGACCTTACCTCGGCAGGGAGTCCAATCTTCCTAAGCCTTATAGGATTCAGGCGATGGGATTTGGCCGAAGTTTGAGTGTAAGGCTCGGCAGGACGTTCGACCTTACCTCGTCAGGGAGACCAAGCTTCCTAAGCCTAGTAGGAGTCAGGCGAGGGGACTTGGCCAGAGTTCGAGTGTAAGGCTCGGTAGGACGTTCGACCTTACCTCGGCAGGGAGACCAAGCTTCCTAAGCCTAGTAGGAGTCAGGCGAGTGGACATGGCCAGAGTTCGAGTGTAAGGCTCAGCAGGACGTTCGACCTTACCTCAGCAGGGAGACCAAGCTTCCTAAGCCTAGTAGGATTCAGGCGATGGGATTTGCCCGAAGTTCGAGTGTAAGTCTCGGCAGGACATTCGACCTTTCCTCGGCAGGGATGCCAAGCTTCCTAAGCCTAGTAGGTCTCGGGCGAGGGGACATGGAAGGAGTTCGAGTGTAGGGCTTAGCAGGACGTTCGACCTTACCTCGGCAGGGATACCAAGCTTCCTAAGCCTAGTAGGAGTCAGGCGAGGGGACTTGGCCAGAGTTCGAGTGTAAGGCTCGGTAGGACGTTCGACCTTACCTCGGCAGGGATACCAAGCTTCCTAAGCCTAGTAGGAGTCAGGCGAGGGGACTTGGCCAGAGTTCGAGTGTAAGGCTCAGTAGGACGTTCGACCTTACCTCGGCAGGGATACCAAGCTTCCTAAGCCTAGTAGGAGTCAGGCGAGGGGACTTGGCCAGAGTTCGAGTGTAAGGCTCAGCAGGACGTTCGACCTTACCTCGGCAGGGAGACCAAGGTTCCTAAGCCTAGTAGGAGTCAGGCGAGTGGACTTGGCCAGAGTTCGAGTGTAAGGCTCAGCAGGACGTTCGACCTTACCTCGGCAAGGAGACCAAGCTTCCTAAGCCTCGTGGGAGAGTCAGGCGAGGGGACTGGTTTGGAGTTCGAGAGTAAGGCTCAGCAGGACGTTCGACCTTACCTCGACAGGGAGACCAAGCTTCCAAAGCCCTGTAGGAGTCAAGCAAGGGGACTTGGCTGGAGTTCGAGTGTAAGGCTCAGCAGGACGTTCGACCTTACCTCGGCAGGGAGTCCAACCTTCCTAAGCCTAGTAGGATTCAGGCGATGGGATTTGGCCGAAGTTCAAGTGTAAGGCTCGGTAGGACGTTCGACCTTACCTCGGCAGGGATACCAAGCTTCCTATGCCTAGTAGGAGTCAGGCGAGGGGACTTGGCCTGAGTTCGAGTGTAAGGCACGGCAGGACGTTTGACTATGCTTCGGCCGGGAGACCAAGCTTCCTAAGCCTAGTAGGAGTCTGGCGAGGGTACTTGGCCGGAGTTCGAGTGAAAGGCTTGGCAGGACGTTCGTCCTTTCCTCGGCAGGGAGACCAAGCTTCCTAAGCCTAGTAGGTGTCAGGCGATCAGACTTGGCCGGAGTTTTAGTGGAAGGCTCGGCAGGACGTTCGACTATACCTCGGCAGGGAGACCAAGCTTCCTAAGCCTAGTAGGAGTCAGGCGAGTGGACTTGGACAGAGTTCGAGTGTAAGGCTCCGCAGGACATTCGACCTTTCCTCAGCAGGGAGACCCAGCTTCCTAAGCCTAGTAGGATTCAGGCGATGGGATTTGCCCGAAGTTCGAGTGTAAGTCTCGGCAGGACATTCGACCTTTCCTCGGCAGGGATGCCAAGCTTCCTAAGCCTAGTAGGTCTCGGGCGAGGGGACATGGAAGGAGTTCGAGTGTAAGGCTCAGCAGGACGTTCGACCTTACCTCGGCAGGGAGACCAAGCTTCCAAAGCCTTGTAAAAGTCAAGCAAGGGGACTTGGCTGGAGTTCAAGTGTAAGGCTCAGCAGGACGTTCGACCTTACCTCGTCAGGGACACCAAGCTTTTAAAGCCTAGTAAGAGTCAGGCGAGGGGACTTGGGTGGAATTCCAGTGTAAGGCTCGGCAAGACTTTCGACCTTACCTCGGCAGCGAGACCAAGCTTCCTAAGCCTAGTAGGTCTCGGGCGAGGGGACATGGAAGGAGTTCGAGTGTAAGGCTCAGCAGGACGTTCGACCTTACCTCGGCAGGGAGACCAAGCTTCCAAAGCCTTGTAGGAGTCAAGCAAGGGGACTTGGCTGGAGTTCGAGTGTAAGGCTCAGCAGGACGTTCGACCTAACCTCGTCAGGGACACCAAGCTTTTAAAGCCTAGTAAGAGTCAGGCGAGGGGACTTGGGTGGAATTCGAGTGTAAGGCTCGGCAAGACTTTCGACCTTACCTCGGCAGCGAGACCAAGCTTCCTAAGCCTAGTAGGTCTCGGGCGAGGGGACATGGAAGGAGTTCGAGTGTAAGGCTCCGCAGGACGTTCGACCTTACCTCGGCAGGGAGTCCAACCTTCCTAAGCCTAGTAGGATTCAGGCGATGGGATTTGGCCGAAGTTCAAGTGTAAGGCTCGGTAGGACGTTCGACCTTACCTCAGCAGGGATACCAAGCTTCCTAAGCCTAGTAGGAGTCAGGCGAGGGGACTTGGCCTGAGTTCGAGTGTAAGGCACGGCAGGACGTTTGACTATGCTTCGGCCGGGAGACCAAGCTTCCTAAGCCTAGTAGGAGTCTGGCGAGGGTACTTGGCCGGAGTTCGAGTGAAAGGCTTGGCAGGACGTTCGTCCTTTCCTCGGCAGGGAGACCAAGCTTCCTAAGCCTAGTAGGTGTCAGGCGATCAGACTTGGCCGGAGTTTTAGTGGAAGGCTCGGCAGGACGTTCGACTATACCTCGGCAGGGAGACCAAGCTTCCTAAGCCTAGTAGGAGTCAGGCGAGTGGACTGGGACAGAGTTCGAGTGTAACTCTCGGCAGGACATTCGACCTTTCCTCGGCAGGGAGACCAAGCTTCCTAAGCCTAGTAGGTCTCGGGCGAGGGGACATGGAAGGAGTTCGAGTGTAGGGCTTAGCAGGACGTTCGACATTACCTCGGCAGGGAGACCAAGCTTCCTAAGCCTAGTAGGAGTCAGGCGAGGGGACTTGGCCTGAGTTCGAGTGTAAGGCTCGGCAGGACGTTCGACCTTACCTCGGCAGGGAGTCCAATCTTCCTAAGCCTTATAGGATTCAGGCGATGGGATTTGGCCGAAGTTTGAGTGTAAGGCTCGGCAGGACGTTCGACCTTACCTCGGCAGGGAGACCAAGCTTCCTAAGCCTAGTAGGAGTCAGGCGAGGGGACTTGGCCAGAGTTCGAGTGTAAGGCTCGGTGGGACGTTCGAACTTACCTCGGCAGGGAGACCAAGCTTCCTAAGCCTAGTAGGAGTCAGGCGAGTGGACATGGCCAGAGTTCGAGTGTAAGGCTCAGCAGGACGTTCGACCTTACCTCAGCAGGGAGACCAAGCTTCCTAAGCCTAGTAGGATTCAGGCGATGGGATTTGCCCGAAGTTCGAGTGTAAGTCTCGGCAGGACATTCGACCTTTCCTCGGCAGGGATGCCAAGCTTCCTAAGCCTAGTAGGTCTCGGGCGAGGGGACATGGAAGGAGTTCGAGTGTAGGGCTTAGCAGGACGTTCGACCTTACCTCGGCAGGGATACCAAGCTTCCTAAGCCTAGTAGGAGTCAGGCGAGGGGACTTGGCCAGAGTTCGAGTGTAAGGCTCGGTAGGACGTTCGACCTTACCTCGGCAGGGATACCAAGCTTCCTAAGCCTAGTAGGAGTCAGGCGAGGGGACTTGGCCAGAGTTCGAGTGTAAGGCTCAGTAGGACGTTCGACCTTACCTCGGCAGGGATACCAAGCTTCCTAAGCCTAGTAGGAGTCAGGCGAGGGGACTTGGCCAGAGTTCGAGTGTAAGGCTCAGCAGGACGTTCGACCTTACCTCGGCAGGGAGACCAAGGTTCCTAAGCCTAGTAGGAGTCAGGCGAGGGGACTTGGCCAGAGTTCGAGTGTAAGGCTCAGCAGGACGTTCGACCTTACCTCGGCAAGGAGACCAAGCTTCCTAAGCCTCGTGGGAGAGTCAGGCGAGGGGACTGGTTTGGAGTTCGAGAGTAAGGCTCAGCAGGCCGTTCGACCTTACCTCGACAGGGAGACCAAGCTTCCAAAGCCCTGTAGGAGTCAAGCAAGGGGACTTGGCTGGAGTTCGAGTGTAAGGCTCAGCAGGACGTTCGACCTTACCTCGGCAGGGATACCAAGCTTCCTATGCCTAGTAGGAGTCAGGCGAGGGGACTTGGCCTGAGTTCGAGTGTAAGGCACGGCAGGACGTTCGACTATACCTCGGCAGGGAGACCAAGCTTCCTAAGCCTAGTAGGAGTCAGGCGAGTGGACTTGGACAGAGTTCGAGTGTAAGGCTCCGCAGGACGTTCGACCTTACCTCAGCAGGGAGACCAAGCTTCCTAAGCCTAGTAGGATTCAGGCGATGGGATTTGCCCGAAGTTCGAGTGTAAGTCTCGGCAGGACGTTCGACCTTACCTCGGCAGGGAGACCAAGCTTCCAAAGCCTTGTAAAAGTCAAGCAAGGGGACTTGGCTGGAGTTCAAGTGTAAGGCTCAGCAGGACGTTCGACCTTACCTCGTCAGGGACACCAAGCTTTTAAAGCCTAGTAAGAGTCAGGCGAGGGGACTTGGGTGGAATTCGAGTGTAAGGCTCGGCAAGACTTTCGACCTTACCTCGGCAGCGAGACCAAGCTTCCTAAGCCTAGTAGGTCTCGGGCGAGGGGACATGGAAGGAGTTCGAGTGTAAGGCTCCGCAGGACGTTCGACCTTACCTTGGCAGGGAGTCCAACCTTCCTAAGCCTAGTAGGATTCAGGCGATGGGATTTGGCCGAAGTTCAAGTGTAAGGCTCGGTAGGACGTTCGACCTTACCTCGGCAGGGATACCAAGCTTCCTAAGCCTAGTAGGAGTCAGGCGAGGGGACTTGGCCTGAGTTCGAGTGTAAGGCACGGCAGGACGTTTGACTATGCTTCGGCCGGGAGACCAAGCTTCCTAAGCCTAGTAGGAGTCTGGCGAGGGTACTTGGCCGGAGTTCGAGTGAAAGGCTTGGCAGGACGTTCGTCCTTTCCTCAGCAGGGAGACCAAGCTTCCTAAGCCTAGTAGGTCTCGGGCGAGGGGACATAGAAGGAGTTCGAGTGTAGGGCTTAGCAGGACGTTCGACATTACCTCGGCAGGGAGACCAAGCTTCCTAAGCCTAGTAGGAGTCAGGCGAGGGGACTTTGCCAGAGTTCGAGTGTAAGGCTCGGTAGGACGTTCGACCTTACCTCGGCAGGAAGACCAAGCTTCCTAAGCCTAGTAGGAGTCAGGCGAGGGGACTTGGCCAGAGTTCGAGTGTAAGGCTCAGCAGGACGTTCGACCTTACCTCGGCAGGGAGACCAAGCTTCCTAAGCCTAGTAGGAGTCAGGCGAGGGGACTTGGCCAGAGTTCGAGTATAAGGCTCAGCAGGACGTTCGACCTTACCTCGGCAGGGAGACCAAGCTTCCTAAGCCTTGTAGGTCTCGGGCGAGGGGACTTGGCCTGAGTTCGAATGTAAGGCTCGGCAGGACGTTCGTCCTTACCTCGGCAGGGAGACCAAGCTTCCTAAGGCTAGTAGGTCTCGGGCGAGGGGACATGGAAGGAGTTCGAGTGTAGGGCTTAGCAGGACGTTCGACATTACCTCGGCAGGGAGACCAAGCTTCCTAAGCCTAGTAGGAGTCAGGCGAGGGGACTTGGCCTGAGTTCGAGTGTAAGGCTCGGCAGGACGTTCGACCTTACCTCGGCAGGGAGTCCAATCTTCCTAAGCCTTATAGGATTCAGGCGACGGGATTTGGCCGGAGTTTGAGTGTAAGGCTCGGCAGGACGTTCGACCTTACCTCGGCAGGGAGACCAAGCTTCCTAAGCCTAGTAGGAGTCAGGCGAGGGGACTTGGCAAGAGTTCGAGTGTAAGGCTCGGTAGGACGTTCGACCTTACCTCGGCAGGGAGACCAAGCTTCCTAAGCCTAGTAGGAGTCAGGCGAGTGGACATGGCCAGAGTTCGAGTGTAAGGCTCAGCAGGACGTTCGACCTTACCTCAGCAGGGAGACCAAGCTTCCTAAGCCTAGTAGGATTCAGGCGATGGGATTTGCCCGAAGTTCGAGTGTAAGTCTCGGCAGGACATTCGACCTTTCCTCGGCAGGGATGCCAAGCTTCCTAAGCCTAGTAGGTCTCGGGCGAGGGGACATGGAAGGAGTTCGAGTGTAGGGCTTAGCAGGACGTTCGACCTTTCCTTGGCAGGGATACCAAGCTTCCTAAGCCTAGTAGGAGTCAGGCGAGGGGACTTGGCCAGAGTTCGAGTGTAAGGCTCAGCAGGACGTTCGACCTTACCTCGGCAGGGAGACCAAGGTTCCTAAGCCTAGTAGGAGTCAGGCGAGGGGACTTGGCCAGAGTTCGAATGTAAGGCTCAGCAGGACGTTCGACCTTATCTCGGCAAGGTGACCAAGCTTCCTAAGCCTCGTGGGAGAGTCAGGCAAGGGGACTGGTTTGGAGTTCGAGAGTAAGGCTCAGCAGGACGTTCGACCTTACCTCGACAGGGAGACCAAGCTTCCAAAGCCCTGTAGGAGTCAAGCAAGGGGACTTGGCTGGAGTTCGAGTGTAAGGCTCAGCAGGACGTTCGACCTTACCTCGGCAGGGAGTCCAACCTTCCTAAGCCTAGTAGGATTCAGGCGATGGGATTTGGCCGAAGTTTTAGTGGAAGGCTGGGCAGGACGTTCGACCTTACCTCGGCAGGGAGACCAAGCTTCCTAAGCCTAGTAGGAGTCAGGCGAGTGGACTTGGACAGAGTTCGAGTGTAAGGCTCCGCAGGACGTTCGACCTTACCTCAGCAGGGAGACCAAGCTTCCTAAGCCTAGTAGGATTCAGGCGATGGGATTTGCCCGAAGTTCGAGTGTAAGTCTCGGCAGGACATTCGACCTTTCCTCGGCAGGGATGCCAAGCTTCCTAAGCCTAGTAGGTCTCGGGCGAGGGGACATGGAAGGAGTTCGAGTGTAAGGCTCAGCAGGACGTTCGACCTTACCTCGGCAGGGAGACCAAGCTTCCAAAGCCTTGTAGGAGTCAAGCAAGGGGACTTGGCTGGAGTTCGAGTGTAAGGCTCAGCAGGACGTTCGACCTTACCTCGTCAGGGACACCAAGCTTTTAAAGCCTAGTAAGAGTCAGGCGAGGGGACTTGGGTGGAATTCGAGTGTAAGGCTCGGCAAGACTTTCGACCTTACCTCGGCAGCGAGACCAAGCTTCCTAAGCCTAGTAGGTCTCGGGCGAGGGGACATGGAAGGAGTTCGAGTGTAAGGCTCCGCAGGACGTTCGACCTTACCTCGGCAGGGAGTCCAACCTTCCTAAGCCTAGTAGGATTCAGGCGATGGGATTTGGCCGAAGTTCAAGTGTAAGGCTCGGTAGGACGTTCGACCTTACCTCGGCAGGGATACCAAGCTTCCTAAGCCTAGTAGGAGTCAGGTGAGGGGACTTGGCCTGAGTTCGAGTGTAAGGCACGGCAGGACGTTTGACTATGCTTCGGCCGGGAGACCAAGCTTCCTAACCCTAGTAGGAGTCTGGCGAGGGTACTTGGCCGGAGTTCGAGTGAAAGGCTTGGCAGGACGTTCGTCCTTTCCTCGGCAGGGAGACCAAGCTTCCTAAGCCTAGTAGGTGTCAGGTGATCAGACTTGGCCGGAGTTTTAGTGGAAGGCTCGGCAGGACCTTCGACCTTACCTCAGCAGGGAGACCAAGCTTCCTAAGCCTAGTAGGATTCAGGCGAGGGGACTTGGCCGAAGTTCGAGTGTAAGTCTCGGCAGGACATTCGACCTTTCCTCGGAAGGGATGCCAAGCTTCCTAAGCCTAGTAGGTCTCGGGCGAGGGGACATGGAAGGAGTTCGAGTGTAAGGCTCAGCAGGACGTTCGACCGTACCTCGGCAGGGAGACCAAGCTTCCAAAGCCTTGTAGGAGTCAAGCAAAGGGACTTGGCTGGAGTTCGAGTGTAAGGCTCAGCAGGACGTTCGACCTTACCTCGTCAGGGACACCAAGCTTTTAAAGCCTAGTAAGAGTCAGGCGAGGGGACTTGGGTGGAATTCGAGTGTAAGGCTCGGCAAGACTTTCGACCTTACCTCGGCAGCGAGACCAAGCTTCCTAAGCCTAGTAGGTCTCGGGCGAGGGGACATGGAAGGAGTTCGAGTGTAAGGCTCCGCAGGACGTTCGACCTTACCTCGGCAGGGAGTCCAACCTTCCTAAGCCTAGTAGGATTCAGGCGATGGGATTTGGCCGAAGTTCAAGTGTAAGGCTCGGTAGGACGTTCGACCTTACCTCGGCAGGGATACCAAGGTTCCTAAGCCTAGTAGGAGTCAGGCGAGGGGACATGGCCAGAGTTCGAGTGTAAGGCTCAGCAGGACGTTCGACCTTACCTCGGCAGGGAGACAAAGCTTCCTAAGCCTAGTAGGATTCAGGCGATGGGATTTGCCCGAAGTTCGAGTGTAAGTCTCGGCAGGACATTCGACCTTACCTCAGCAGGGAGTCCAACCTTCCTAAGCCTAGTAGGATTCAGGCGATGGGATTTGGCCGAAGTTCGAGTGTAAGGCTCAGCAGGACGTTCGACCTTACCTCGGCAGGGAGTCCAACCTTCCTAAGCCTAGTAGGATTCAGGCGATGGGATTTGGCCGAAGTTCAAGTGCAAGGCTCGGTAGGACGTTCGACCTTACCTCGGCAGGGATACCAAGCTTCCTATGCCTAGTAGGAGTCAGGCGAGGGGACTTGGCCTGAGTTCGAGTGTAAGGCACGGCAGGACGTTTGACTATGCTTCGGCCGGGAGACCAAGCTTCCTAAGCCTAGTAGGAGTCTGGCGAGGGTACTTGGCCAGAGTTCGAGTGAAAGGCTTGGCAGGACGTTCGTCCTTTCCTCGGCAGGGAGACCAAGCTTCCTAAGCCTAGTAGGTGTCAGGCGATCAGACTTGGCCTGAGTTCGAGTGTAAGGCACGGCAGGACGTTTGACTATGCTTCGGCCGGGAGACCAAGCTTCCTAAGCCTAGTAGGAGTCTGGCGAGTGTACTTGGCCGGAGTTCGAGTGAAAGGCTTGGCAGGACGTTCGTCCTTTCCTCGGCAGGGAGACCAAGCTTCCTAAGCCTAGTAGGTGTCAGGCGATCGGACTTGGCCGGAGTTTGAGTGGAAGGCTCGGCAGGACATTCGACCTTTCCTCGGCAGGGAGACCAAGCTTCCAAAGCCCTGTAGGAGTCAAGCAAGGGGACTTGGCTGGAGTTCGAGTGTAAGGCTCAGCAGGACGTTCGACCTTACCTCGGCAGGGAGTCCAACCTTCCTAAGCCTAGTAGGATTCAGGCGATGGGATTTGGCCGAAGTTCAGGTGTAAGGCTCGGTAGGACGTTCGACCTTACCTCGGCAGGGATACCAAGCTTCCTATGCCTAGTAGGAGTCAGGCGAGGGGACATGGAAGGAGTTCGAGTGTAAGGCTCAGCAGGACGTTCGACCTTACCTCGGCAGGGAGACCAAGCTTCCAAAGCCTTGTAGGAGTCAAGCAAAGGGACTTGGCTGGAGTTCGAGTGTAAGGCTCAGCAGGACGTTCGACCTTACCTCGTCAGGGACACCAAGCTTTTAAAGCCTAGTAAGAGTCAGGCGAGGGGACTTGGGTGGAATTCGAGTGTAAGGCTCGGCAAGACTTTCGACCTTACCTCGGCAGCGAGACCAAGCTTCCTAAGCCTAGTAGGTCTCGGGCGAGGGGACATGGAAGGAGTTCGAGTGTAAGGCTCCGCAGGACGTTCGACCTTACCTCGGCAGGGAGTCCAACCTTCCTAAGCCTAGTAGGATTCAGGCGATGGGATTTGGCCGAAGTTCAAGTGTAAGGCTCGGTAGGACGTTCGACCTTACCTCGGCAGGGATACCAAGGTTCCTAAGCCTAGTAGGAGTCAGGCGAGGGGACATGGCCAGAGTTCGAGTGTAAGGCTCAGCAGGACGTTCGACCTTACCTCGGCAGGGAGACAAAGCTACCTAAGCTTAGAAGGATTCAGGCGATGGGATTTGCCCGAAGTTCGAGTGTAAGTCTCGGCAGGACATTCGACCTTACCTCGGCAGGGAGTCCAACCTTCCTAAGCCTAGTAGGATTCAGGCGATGGGATTTGGCCGAAGTTCAAGTGCAAGGCTCGGTAGGACGTTCGACCTTACCTCGGCAGGGAGACCAAGCTTCCTAAGCCTAGTAGGTCTCGGGCGAGGGGACATGGAAGGAGTTCGAGTGTAAGGCTCCGCAGGACGTTCGACCTTACCTCGGCAGGGAGTCCAACCTTCCTGAGCCTAGTAGGATTCAGGCGATGGGATTTGGCCGAAGTTCGAGTGTAAGGCTCGGCAGGACGTTCGACCTTACTTCGGCAGGGAGACCAAGCTTCCTAAGCCTAGTAGGAGTCAGGCGAGTGGACTTGGCCGAAGTTCGAGTGTAAGGATCGGCAGGACGTTCGACCTTACCTCGGCAGGGAGTCCAATCTTCCTAAGCCTTATAGGATTCAGGCGAGGGGACTTGGCCGAAGTTCGAGTGTAAGGCTCGGCAGGACGTTAGACCTTACCTCGGCAGGGAGACCAAGCTTCCTAAGCCTTGTAGGTCTCGGGCGAGGGGACTTGGCCTGAGTTCGAGTGTAAGGCTCGGCAGGACGTTCGACCTTACCGCGGCAGGGAGTCCAATCTTCCTAAGCCTTAGAGGATTCAGGCGAGGGGACTTGGCCGAAGTTCGAGTGTAAGGCTCGGCAGGACGTTCGACCTTACCTCGGCAGGGAGACCAAGCTTCCTAAGCCTTGTAGGTCTCGGGCGAGGGGACTTGGCCTGAGTTCGAGTGTAAGGCACGGCAGGACGTTTGACTATGCTTCGGCCGGGAGACCAAGCTTCCTAAGCCTAGTAGGTGTCAGGCGATCAGACTTGGCCGGAGTTTTAGTGGAAGGCTCGGCAGGACGTTCGACTATACCTCGGCAGGGAGACTAAGCTTCCTAAGCCTAGTAGGAGTCAGGCGAGTGGACTCGGACAGAGTTCGAGTGTAAGGCTCCGCTAGACATTCGACCTTTCCTCGGCAGGGAGACCAAGCTTCCTAAGCCTAGTAGGAGTCAGGCGAGGGGACTTGGCCAGAGTTTGAGTATAAGGCTCAGCAGGACGTTCGACCTTACCTCGGCAGGGAGACCAAGCTTCCTAAGCCTAGTAGGTCTCGGGCGAGGGGACATGGAAGGAGTTTGAGTGTAAGGCTCCGCAGGACGTTCGACCTTACCTCGGCAGGGAGACCAAGCTTCCTAAGCCTTGTAGGTCTCGGGCGAGGGGACATGGAAGGAGTTTGAGTGTAAGGCTCCGCAGGACGTTCGACCTTACCTCGGCAGGGAGACCAAGCTTCCTAAGCCTTGTAGGTCTCGGGCGAGGGGACTTGACCTGAGTTCGAATGTAAGGCTCGGCAGGACGTTCGTCCTTACCTCGGCAGGGAGACCAAGCTTCCTAAGCCTAGTAGGTGTCAGGCGATCGGACTTGGCCGGAGTTTGAGTGTAAGGCACGGCAGGACGTTTGACTATGGTTCGGCAGGGAGACCAAGGTTCCTAAGCCTAGTAGGAGTCAGGCGAGGGGACTTGGCCAGAGTTCGAGTGTAAGGCTCAGCAGGACGTTCGACCTTACCTCGGCAAGGAGACCAAGCTTCCTAAGCCTCGTGGGAGAGTCAGGCAAGGGGACTGGTTTGGAGTTCGAGAGTAAGGCTCAGCAGGACGTTCGACCTTGCCTCGACAGGGAGACCAAGCTTCCAAAGCCCTGTAGGAGTCAAGCAAGGGGACTTGGCTGGAGTTCGAGTGTAAGGCTCAGCAGGACGTTCGACCTTACCTCGGCAGGGAGTCCAACCTTCCTAAGCCTAGTAGGATTCAGGCGATGGGATTTGGCCGAAGTTCAAGTGTAAGGCTCGGTAGGACGTTCGACCTTACCTCGGCAGGGATACCAAGCTTCCTAAGCCTAGTAGGAGTCTGGCGAGGGTACTTGGCCGGAGTTCGAGTGAAAGGCTTGGCAGGACGTTCGACCTTACCTCGGCAGGGAGACCAAGCTTCCTAAGCCTAGTAGGTGTCAGGCGATCAGACTTGGCCGGAGTTTTAGTGGAAGGCTCGGCAGGACGTTCGACTATACCTCGGCAGGGAGACCAAGCTTCCTAAGCCTAGTAGGAGTCAGGCGAGTGGACTTGGACAGAGTTCAAGTGTAAGGCTCCGCAGGACGTTCGACCTTACCTCAGCAGGGAGACCAAGCTTCCTAAGCCTAGTAGGATTCAGGCGATGGGATTTGCCCGAAGTTCGAGTGTAAGTCTCGGCAGGACCTTCGACCTTTCCTCGGCAGGGATGCCAAGCTTCCTAAGCCTAGTAGGTCTCGGGCGAGGGGACATGGAAGGAGTTCGAGTGTAAGGCTCAGCAGGACGTTCGACCTTACCTCGGCAGGGAGACCAAGCTTCCAAAGCCTTGTAGGAGTCAAGCAAGGGGACTTGGCTGGAGTTCGAGTGTAAGGCTCAGCAGGATGTTCGACCTTACCTCGTCAGGGACACCAAGCTTTTAAAGCCTAGTAAGAGTCAGGCGAGGGGACTTGGGTGGAATTCGAGTGTAAGGCTCGGCAAGACTTTCGACCTTACCTCGGCAGCGAGACCAAGCTTCCTAAGCCTAGTAGGTCTCGGGCGAGGGGACATGGAAGGAGTTCGAGTGTAAGGCTCCGCAGGACGTTCGACCTTACCTCGGCAGGGAGTCCAACCTTCCTAAGCCTAGTAGGATTCAGGCGATGGGATTTGGTTGAAGTTCAAGTGTAAGGCTGGGTAGGACGTTCGACCTTACCTCGGCAGGGATACCAAGGTTCCTAAGCCTAGTAGGAGTCAGGCGAGGGGACATGGCCAGAGTTCGAGTGTAAGGCTCAGCAGGACGTTCGACCTTACCTCAGCAGGGTGACAAAGCTTCCTAAGCCTAGTAGGATTCAGGCGATGGGATTTGCCCGAAGTTCGAGTGTAAGTCTCGGCAGGACATTCGACCTTTCCTCGGCAGGGATGCCAAGCTTCCTAAGCCTAGTAGTTCTCGGGCGAGGGGACATGGAAGGAGTTCGAGTGTAGGGCTTAACAGGACGTTCGACCTTACCTCGGCAGGGATACCAAGCTTCCTAAGCCTAGTAGGTCTCGGGCGAGGGGACATGGAAGGAGTTCGAGTGTAGGACTTAACAGGACGTTCGACCTTACCTCGGCAGGGATACCAAGCTTCCTAAGCCTAGTTAGTCTCGGGCGAGGGGACATGGAAGGAGTTCGAGTGTAAGGCTCCGCAGGACGTTCGACCTTACCTCGGCAGGGAGTCCAACCTTCCTAAGCCTAGTAGGATTCAGGCGATGGGATTTGGCCGAAGTTCAAGTGTAAGGCTCGGCAGGACGTTCGACCTTACCTCGGCAGGGAGACCAAGCTTCCTAAGCCTAGTAGGTCTCGGGCGAGGGGACTTGGCCTGAGTTCGAGTGTAAGGCACGGCAGGACGTTTGACTATGCTTCGGCCGGGAGACCAAGCTTCCTAAGCCTAGTAGGAGTCTGGCGAGTGTACTTGGCCGGAGTTCGAGTGAAAGGCTTGGCAGGACGTTCGTCCTTTCCTCGGCAGGGAGACCAAGCTTCCTAAGCCTAGTAGGTGTCAGGTGATCGGACTTGGCCGGAGTTTGAGTGGAAGGCTCGGCAGGACATTCGACCTTTCCTCGGCAGGGAGACCAAGCTTCCTAAGCCTAGTAGGAGTCAGGCGAGGGGACTTGGCCAGAGTTCAAGTATAAGGCTCAGCAGGACGTTCGACCTTACCTCGGCAGGGAGACCAAGCTTCCTAAGCCTAGTAGGTCTCGGGCGAGGGGACATGGAAGGAGTTCGAGTGTAAGGATCGGCAGGACGTTCGACCTTACCTCGGCAGGGAGTCCAACCTTCCTAAGCCTAGTAGGATTCAGGCGATGGGATTTGGCCGAAGTTCGAGTGTAAGGCTCGGCAGGACGTTCGACCTTACCTCGGCAGGGAGACCAAGCTTCCTAAGCCTAGTAGGAGTCAGGCGAGGGGACTTGGCCGAAGTTCGAGTGTAAGGATCGGCAGGACGTTCGACCTTACCTCGGCAGGGAGTCCAATCTTTCTAAGCCTTATAGGATTCAGGCGAGGGGACTTGGCCGAAGTTCGAGTGTAAGGCTTGGCAGGACGTTCGACCTTACCTCGGCAGGGAGACCAAGCTTCCTAAGCCTTGTAGGTCTCGGGCGAGGGGACTTGGCCTGAGTTCGAGTGTAAGGCTCGGCAGGACGTTCGACCTTACCTCGGCAGGGATACCAAGCTTACTAAGCCTAGTAGGAGTCAGGCGAGGGGACATGGCCAGAGTTCGAGTGTAAGGCTCAGCAGGACGTTCGACCTTACCTCGGCAGGGAGACAAAGCTTCCTAAGCCTAGTAGGATTCAGGCGATGGGATTTGCCCGAAGTTCGAGTGTAAGTCTCGGCAGGACATTCGACCTTTCCTCGGCAGGGATGCCAAGCTTCCTAAGCCTAGTAGTTCTCGGGCGAGGGGACATGGAAGGAGTTCGAGTGTAGGGCTTAACAGGACGTTCGACCTTACCTCGGCAGGGATACCAAGCTTCCTAAGCCTAGTAGGTCTCGGGCGAGGGGACATGGAAGGAGTTCGAGTGTAGGACTTAACAGGACGTTCGACCTTACCTCGGCAGGGATACCAAGCTTCCTAAGCCTAGTTAGTCTCGGGCGAGGGGACATGGAAGGAGTTCGAGTGTAAGGCTCCGCAGGACGTTCGACCTTACCTCGGCAGGGAGTCCAACCTTCCTAAGCCTAGTAGGATTCAGGCGATGGGATTTGGCCGAAGTTCGAGTGTAAGGCTCGGCAGGACGTTCGACCTTACCTTGGCAGGGAGACCAAGCTTCCTAAGCCTTGTAGGTCTCGGGCGAGGGGACTTGGCCTGAGTTCGAGTGTAAGGCACGGCAGGACGTTTGACTATGCTTCGGCCGGGAGACCAAGCTTCCTAAGCCTAGTAGGAGTCTGGCGAGTGTACTTGGCCGGAGTTCGAGTGAAAGGCTTGGCAGGACGTTCGTCCTTTCCTCGGCAGAGAGACCAAGCTTCCTAAGCCTAGTAGGTGTCAGGTGATCGGACTTGGCCGGAGTTTGAGTGGAAGGCTCGGCAGGACATTCGACCTTTCCTCGGCAGGGAGACCAAGCTTCCTAAGCCTAGTAGGTCTCGGGCGAGGGGACATGGAAGGAGTTCGAGTGTAAGGCTCCGCAGGACATTCGACCTTTCCTCGGCAGGGAGACCAAGCTTCCTAAGCCTAGTAGGTCTCGGGCAAGGGGACATGGAAGGAGTTCGAGTGTAGGGCTTAGCAGGACGTTCGACCTTACCTCGGCAGGGAGACCAAGCTTCCTAAGCCTAGTAGGAGTCAGGCGAGGGGACTTTGCCAGAGTTCGAGTGTAAGGCTCGGTAGGATGTTCGACCTTACCTCGGCAGGGAGACCAAGCTTCCTAAGCCTAGTAGGAGTCAGGCGAGGGGACTTGGCCAGAGTTCGAGTGTAAGGCTCAGCAGGACGTTCGACCTTGCCTCGACAGGGAGACCAAGCTTCCAAAGCCCTGTAGGAGTCAAGCAAGGGGACTTGGCTGGAGTTCGAGTGTAAGGCTCAGCAGGACGTTCGACCTTACCTCGGCAGGGAGTCCAATCTTCCTAAGCCTAGTAGGATTCAGGCGATGGGATTTGGCCGAAGTTCAAGTGTAAGGCTCGGTAGGACGTTCGACCTTACCTCGGCAGGGATACCAAGCTTCCTATGCCTAGTAGGAGTCAGGCGAGGGGACTTGGCCTGAGTTCGAGTGTAAGGCACGGCAGGACGTTTGACTATGCTTCGGCCGGGAGACCAAGCTTCCTAAGCCTAGTAGGAGTCTGGCGAGGGTACTTGGCCGGAGTTCGAGTGAAAGGCTTGGCAGGACGTTCGACCTTACCTCGGCAGGGAGACCAAGCTTCCTAAGCCTAGTAGGTGTCAGGCGATCAGACTTGGCCGGAGTTTTAGTGGAAGGCTCGGCAGGACGTTCGACTATACCTCGGCAGGGAGACCAAGCTTCCTAAGCCTAGTAGGAGTCAGGCGAGTGGACTTGGACAGAGTTCGAGTGTAAGGCTCCGCAGGACGTTCGACCTTACCTCAGCAGGGAGACCAAGCTTCCTAAGCCTAGTAGGATTCAGGCGATGGGATTTGCCCGAAGTTCGAGTGTAAGTCTCGGCAGGACCTTCGACCTTTCCTCGGCAGGGATGCCAAGCTTCCTAAGCCTAGTAGGTCTCGGGCGAGGGGACATGGAAGGAGTTCGAGTGTAAGGCTCCGCAGGACGTTCGACCTTACCTCGGCAGGGAGTCCAACCTTCCTAAGCCTAGTAGGATTCAGGCGATGGGATTTGGCCGAAGTTCAAGTGTAAGGCTGGGTAGGACGTTCGACCTTACCTCGGCAGGGATACCAAGGTTCCTAAGCCTAGTAGGAGTCAGGCGAGGGGACATGGCCAGAGTTCGAGTGTAAGGCTCAGCAGGACGTTCGACCTTACCTCGGCAGGGAGACAAAGCTTCCTAAGCCTAGTAGGATTCAGGCGATGGGATTTGCCCGAAGTTCGAGTGTAAGTCTCGGCAGGACATTCGACCTTTCCTCGGCAGGGATGCCAAGCTTCCTAAGCCTAGTAGTTCTCGGGCGAGGGGACATGGAAGGAGTTCGAGTGTAGGGCTTAACAGGACGTTCGACCTTACCTCGGCAGGGATACCAAGCTTCCTAAGCCTAGTAGGTCTCGGGCGAGGGGACATGGAAGGAGTTCGAGTGTAGGACTTAACAGGACGTTCGACCTTACCTCGGCAGGGATACCAAGCTTCCTAAGCCTAGTTAGTCTCGGGCGAGGGGACATGGAAGGAGTTCGAGTGTAAGGCTCCGCAGGACGTTCGACCTTACCTCGGCAGGGAGTCCAACCTTCCTAAGCCTAGTAGGATTCAGGCGATGGGATTTAGCCGAAGTTCAAGTGTAAGGCTCGGCAGGACGTTCGACCTTACCTCGGCAGGGAGACCAAGCTTCCTAAGCCTAATAGGTCTCGGGCGAGGGGACTTGGCCTGAGTTCGAGTGTAAGGCACGGCAGGACGTTTGACTATGCTTCGGCCGGGAGACCAAGCTTCCTAAGCCTAGTAGGAGTCTGGCGAGTGTACTTGGCCGGAGTTCGAGTGAAAGGCTTGGCAGGACGTTCGTCCTTTCCTCGGCAGGGAGACCAAGCTTCCTAAGCCTAGTAGGTGTCAGGTGATCGGACTTGGCCGGAGTTTGAGTGGAAGGCTCGGCAGGACATTCGACCTTTCCTCGGCAGGGAGACCAAGCTTCCTAAGCCTAGTAGGTCTCGGGCGAGGGGACATGGAAGGAGTTCGAGTGTAAGGCTCCGCAGGACATTCGACCTTTCCTCGGCAGGGAGACCAAGCTTCCTAAGCCTAGTAGGTCTCGGGCAAGGGGACATGGAAGGAGTTCGAGTGTAGGGCTTAGCAGGACGTTCGACCTTACCTCGGCAGGGAGACCAAGCTTCCTAAGCCTAGTAGGAGTCAGGCGAGGGGACTTTGCCAGAGTTCGAGTGTAAGGCTCGGTAGGATGTTCGACCTTACCTCGGCAGGGAGACCAAGCTTCCTAAGCCTAGTAGGAGTCAGGCGAGGGGACTTGGCCAGAGTTCGAGTGTAAGGCTCAGCAGGACGTTCGACCTTACCTCGGCAGGGAGACCAAGCTTCCTAAGCCTAGTAGGAGTCAGGCGAGGGGACTTGGCCAGAGTTCAAGTATAAGGCTCAGCAGGACGTTCGACCTTACCTCGGCAGGGAGACCAAGCTTCCTAAGCCTAGTAGGTCTCGGGCGAGGGGACATGGAAGGAGTTCGAGTGTAAGGATCGGCAGGACGTTCGACCTTACCTCGGCAGGGAGTCCAACCTTCCTAAGCCTAGTAGGATTCAGGCGATGGGATTTGGCCGAAGTTCGAGTGTAAGGCTCGGCAGGACGTTCGACCTTACCTCGGCAGGGAGACCAAGCTTCCTAAGCCTAGTAGGAGTCAGGCGAGGGGACTTGGCCGAAGTTCGAGTGTAAGGATCGGCAGGACGTTCGACCTTACCTCGGCAGGGAGTCCAATCTTTCTAAGCCTTATAGGATTCAGGCGAGGGGACTTGGCCGAAGTTCGAGTGTAAGGCTTGGCAGGACGTTCGACCTTACCTCGGCAGGGAGACCAAGCTTCCTAAGCCTTGTAGGTCTCGGGCGAGGGGACTTGGCCTGAGTTCGAGTGTAAGGCTCGGCAGGACGTTCGACCTTACCGCGGCAGGGAGTCCAATCTTCCTAAGCCTTAGAGGATTCGGGCGATGGGATTTGGCCGAAGTTCGAGTGTAAGGCTCAGCAGGACGTTCGACCTTACCTCGGCAGGGAGACAAAGCTTCCTAAGCCTAGTAGGATTCAGGCGATGGGATTTGCCCGAAGTTCGAGTGTAAGTCTCGGCAGGACATTCGACCTTTCCTCGGCAGGGATGCCAAGCTTCCTAAGCCTAGTAGTTCTCGGGCGAGGGGACATGGAAGGAGTTCGAGTGTAGGGCTTAACAGGACGTTCGACCTTACCTCGGCAGGGATACCAAGCTTCCTAAGCCTAGTAGGTCTCGGGCGAGGGGACATGGAAGGAGTTCGAGTGTAGGACTTAACAGGACGTTCGACCTTACCTCGGCAGGGATACCAAGCTTCCTAAGCCTAGTTAGTCTCGGGCGAGGGGACATGGAAGGAGTTCGAGTGTAAGGCTCCGCAGGACGTTCGACCTTACCTCGGCAGGGAGTCCAACCTTCCTAAGCCTAGTAGGATTCAGGCGATGGGATTTGGCCGAAGTTCAAGTGTAAGGCTCGGCAGGACGTTCGACCTTACCTCGGCAGGGAGACCAAGCTTCCTAAGCCTAGTAGGTCTCGGGCGAGGGGACTTGGCCTGAGTTCGAGTGTAAGGCACGGCAGGACGTTTGACTATGCTTCGGCCGGGAGACCAAGCTTCCTAAGCCTAGTAGGAGTCTGGCGAGTGTACTTGGCCGGAGTTCGAGTGAAAGGCTTGGCAGGACGTTCGTCCTTTCCTCGGCAGGGAGACTAAGCTTCCTAAGCCTAGTAGGTGTCAGGTGATCGGACTTGGCCGGAGTTTGAGTGGAAGGCTCGGCAGGACATTCGACCTTTCCTCGGCAGGGAGACCAAGCTTCCTAAGCCTAGTAGGTCTCGGGCGAGGGGACATGGAAGGAGTTCGAGTGTAAGGCTCCGCAGGACATTCGACCTTTCCTCGGCAGGGAGACCAAGCTTCCTAAGCCTAGTAGGTCTCGGGCAAGGGGACATGGAAGGAGTTCGAGTGTAGGGCTTAGCAGGACGTTCGACCTTACCTCGGCAGGGAGACCAAGCTTCCTAAGCCTAGTAGGAGTCAGGCGAGGGGACTTTGCCAGAGTTCGAGTGTAAGGCTCGGTAGGATGTTCGACCTTACCTCGGCAGGGAGACCAAGCTTCCTAAGCCTAGTAGGAGTCAGGCGAGGGGACTTGGCCAGAGTTCGAGTGTAAGGCTCAGCAGGACGTTCGACCTTACCTCGGCAGGGAGACCAAGCTTCCTAAGCCTAGTAGGAGTCAGGCGAGGGGACTTGGCCAGAGTTCAAGTATAAGGCTCAGCAGGACGTTCGACCTTACCTCGGCAGGGAGACCAAGCTTCCTAAGCCTAGTAGGTCTCGGGCGAGGGGACATGGAAGGAGTTCGAGTGTAAGGCTCCGCAGGACGTTCGACCTTACCTCGGCAGGGAGTCCAACCTTCCTAAGCCTAGTAGGATTCAGGCGATGGGATTTGGCCGAAGTTCGAGTGTAAGGCTCGGCAGGACGTTCGACCTTACCTCGGCAGGGAGACCAAGCTTCCTAAGCCTAGTAGGAGTCAGGCGAGGGGACTTGGCCGAAGTTCGAGTGTAAGGATCGGCAGGACGTTCGACCTTACCTCGGCAGGGAGTCCAATCTTTCTAAGCCTTATAGGATTCAGGCGAGGGGACTTGGCCGAAGTTCGAGTGTAAGGCTTGGCAGGACGTTCGACCTTACCTCGGCAGGGAGACCAAGCTTCCTAAGCCTTGTAGGTCTCGGGCGAGGGGACTTGGCCTGAGTTCGAGTGTAAGGCTCGGCAGGACGTTCGACCTTACCGCGGCAGGGAGTCCAATCTTCCTAAGCCTTAGAGGATTCGGGCGATGGGATTTGGCCGAAGTTTGAGTGTAAGGCTCGGCAGGACGTTCGACCTTACCTCGGCAGGGATACCAAGCTTACTAAGCCTAGTAGGAGTCAGGCGAGGGGACTTGGCCTGAGTTCGAGTGTAAGGCACGGCAGGACGTTTGACTATGCTTCGGCCGGGAGACCAAGCTTCCTAAGCCTAGTAGGAGTCTGGCGAGGGTACTTGGCCGGAGTTCGAGTGAAAGGCTTGGCAGGACGTTCGTCCTTTCCTCGGCAGGGAGACCAAGCTTCCTAAGCCTAGTAGGTGTCAGGCGATCAGACTTGGCCGGAGTTTTAGTGGAAGGCTCGGCAGGACGTTCGACTATACCTCGGCAGGGAGACCAAGCTTCCTAAGCCTAGTAGGAGTCAGGCGAGTGGACTTGGACAGAGTTCGAGTGTAAGGCTCCGCAGGACGTTCGACCTTACCTCAGCAGGGAGACCAAGCTTCCTAAGCCTAGTAGGATTCAGGCGATGGGATTTGCCCGAAGTTCGAGTGTAAGTCTCGGCAGGACATTCGACCTTTCCTCGGCAGGGATGCCAAGCTTCCTAAGCCTAGTAGGTCTCGGGCGAGGGGACATGGAAGGAGTTCGAGTGTAAGGCTCAGCAGGACGTTCGACCTTACCTCGGCAGGGAGACCAAGCTTCCAAAGCCTTGTAGGAGTCAAGCAAGGGGACTTGGCTGGAGTTCGAGTGCAAGGCTCAGCAGGACGTTCGACCTTACCTCGTCAGGGACACCAAGCTTTTAAAGCCTAGTAAGAGTCAGGCGAGGGGACTTGGGTGGAATTCGAGTGTAAGGCTCGGCAAGACTTTCGACCTTACCTCGGCAGCGAGACCAAGCTTCCTAAGCCTAGTAGGTCTCGGGCGAGGGGACATGGAAGGAGTTCGAGTGTAAGGCTCTGCAGGACGTTCGACCTTACCTCGGCAGGGAGTCCAACCTTCCTAAGCCTAGTAGGATTCAGGCGATGGGATTTGGCCGAAGTTCAAGTGTAAGGCTCGGTAGGACGTTCGACCTTACCTCGGCAGGGATACCAAGCTTCCTAAGCCTAGTAGGAGTCAGGCGAGGGGACTTGTCCTGAGTTCGAGTGTAAGGCACGGCAGGATGTTTGACTATGCTTCGGCCGGGAGACCAAGCTTCCTAAGCCTAGTAGGAGTCTGGCGAGGGTACTTGGACGGAGTTCGAGTGAAAGGCTTGGCAGGACGTTCGTCCTTTCCTCGGCAGGGAGACCAAGCTTCCTAAGCCTAGTAGGTGTCAGGCGATCTGACATGGCCGGAGTTTTAGTGGAAGGCTCGGCAGGACATTCGACTATACCTCGGCAGGGAGACCAAGCTTCCTAAGCCTAGTAGGAGTCAGGCGAGTGGACTTGGACAGAGTTCGAGTGTAAGGCTCCGCAGGACATTCGACCTTTCCTCGGCAGGGAGACCAAGCTTCCTAAGCCTAGTAGGTCTCGGGCGAGGGGACATGGAAGGAGTTTGAGTGTAAGGCTCCGCAGGACATTCGACCTTACCTCGGCAGGGAGACCAAGCTTCCTAAGCCTTGTAGGTCTCGGGCGAGGGGACTTGACCCGAGTTCGAATGTAAGGCTCGGCAGGACGTTCGTCCTTACCTCGGCAGGGAGACCAAGCTTCCTATGCCTAGTAGGTGTCAGGCGATCGGACTTGGCCGGAGTTTGAGTGTAAGGCACGGCAGGACGTTTGACTATGCTTCGGCAGGGAGACCAAGCTTCCTAAGCCTAGTATAAGTCTGGCGAGGGTACTTGGCCGGAGTTCGAGTGAAAGGCTCGGCAGGACGTTCGTCCTTTCCTCAGCAGGGAGACCAAGCTTCCTAAGCCTAGTAGGAGTCAGGCGAGGGATCTTGGCTAGAGTTCGAGTGTAAGGCTCACCAGGACGTTCGACCTTACCTCGGCAGGGAGACCAAGCTTCCTAAGCCTAGTAGGAGTCAGGCGAGTGGACTTGGACAGAGTTCGAGTGTAAGGCTCGGCAGGACGTTCGACTTTACCTCGGCAGGATGACCAAGCTTCCTAAGCCTAGTAGGTCTCGGGCGAGGGGACATGGAAGGAGTTCGAGTGTTGGGCTTAGCAGGACGTTCGACCTTACCTCGACAGGGAGACCAAGCTTCCTAAGCCTAGTAGGAGTCAGGCGAGGGGACTTGGCCGAAGTTCGAGTGTAAGGCTCGGCAGGACGTTCGACCTTACCTCGGCAGGGAGTCCAATCTTCCCAAGCCTTATAGGATTCAGGCGAGGGGACTTGGCCGAAGTTCGAGTGTAAGGCTCGGCAGGACGTTCGACCTTACCTTGGCAGGGAGACCAAGCTTCCTAAGCCTTGTAGGTCTCGGGCGAGGGGACTTGGCCTGAGTTCGATTGTAAGGCTCGGCAGGACGTTCGACCTTACCTCGGCAGGGAGTCCAATCTTCCTACGCCTTATAGGATTCAGGCGATGGGATTTGGCCGAAGTTTGAGTGTAAGGCTCGGCAGGACGTTCGACCTTACCTCGGCAGGGAGACCAAGCTTCCTAAGCCTAGTAGGAGTCAGGCGAGTGGACATGGCCAGAGTTCGAGTGTAAGGCTCAGCAGGACGTTCGACCTTACCTCAGCAGGGAGACCAAGCTTCCTAAGCCTAGTAGGATTCAGGCGATGGGATTTGCCCGAAGTTCGAGTGTAAGTCTCGGCAGGACATTCGACCTTTCCTCGGCAGGGATGCCAAGCTTCCTAAGCCTAGTAGGTCTCGGGCGAGGGGACATGGAAGGAGTTCGAGTGTAGGGCTTAGCAGGACGTTCGACCTTACCTCGGCAGGGATACCAAGCTTCCTAAGCCTAGTAGGAGTCAGGCGAGGGGACTGGGCCAGAGTTCGAGTGTAAGGCTCGGTAGGACGTTCGACCTTACCTCGGCAGGGATACCAAGCTTCCTAAGCCTAGAAGGAGTCAGGCGAGGGGACTTGGCCAGAGTTCGAGTGTAAGGCTCGGTAGGACGTTCGACCTTACCTCGGCAGGGATACCAAACTTCCTAAGCCTAGTAGGAGTCAGGCGAGGGGACTTGGCCAGAGTTCGAGTGTAAGGCTCAGCAGGACGTTCGACCTTACCTCGGCAGGGAGACCAAGCTTCATAAGCCTAGTAGGAGTCAGGCGAGTGGACTTGGCCAGAGTTCGAGTGTAAGGCTCAGCAGGACGTTCGACCTTACCTCGGCAAGGAGACCAAGCTTCCTAAGCCTCGTGGGAGAGTCAGGCAAGGGGACTGGTTTGGAGTTCGAGAGTAAGGCTCAGCAGGACGTTCGACCTTACCTCGGCAGGGAGAACAAGCTTCCAAAGCCCTGTAGGAGTCAAGCAAGGGGACTTGGCTGGAGTTCGAGTGTAAGGCTCAGCAGGACGTTCGACCTTACCTCGGCAGGGAGTCCAACCTTCCTAAGCCTAGTAGGATTCAGGCGATGGGATTTGGCCGAAGTTCAAGTGTAAGGCTCGGTAGGACCTTCGACCTTACCTCGGCAGGGACACCAAGCTTTTAAAGCCTAGTAAGAGTCAGGCGAGGGGACTTGGGTGGAATTCGAGTGTAAGGCTCGGCAAGACTTTCGACCTTACCTCGGCAGCGAGACCAAGCTTCCTAAGCCTAGTAGGTCTCGGGCGAGGGGACATGGAAGGAGTTCGAGTGTAAGGCTCTGCAGGACGTTCGACCTTACCTCGGCAGGGAGTCCAACCTTCCTAAGCCTAGTAGGATTCAGGCGATGGGATTTGGCCGAAGTTCAAGTGTAAGGCTCGGTAGGACGTTCGACCTTACCTCGGCAGGGATACCAAGCTTCCTAAGCCTAGTAGGAGTCAGGCAAGGGGACTTGTCCTGAGTTCGAGTGTAAGGCACGGCAGGACGTTTGACTATGCTTCGGCCGGGAGACCAAGCTTCCTAAGCCTAGTAGGAGTCTGGCGAGGGTACTTGGCCGGAGTTCGAGTGAAAGGCTTGGCAGGACGTTCGTCCTTTCCTCGGCAGGGAGACCAAGCTTCCTAAGCCTAGTAGGTGTCAGGCGATCTGACATGGCCGGAGTTTTAGTGGAAGGCTCGGCAGGACATTCGACTATACCTCGGCAGGGAGACCAAGCTTCCTAAGCCTAGTAGGAGTCAGGCGAGTGGACTTGGACAGAGTTCGAGTGTAAGGCTCCGCAGGACATTCGACCTTTCCTCGGCAGGGAGACCAAGCTTCCTAAGCCTAGTAGGTCTCGGGCGAGGGGACATGGAAGGAGTTTGAGTGTAAGGCTCCGCAGGACATTCGACCTTACCTCGGCAGGGAGACCAAGCTTCCTAAGACTTGTAGGTCTCGGGCGAGGGGACTTGACCCGAGTTCGAATGTAAGGCTCGGCAGGACGTTCGTCCTTACCTCGGCAGGGAGACCAAGCTTCCTATGCCTAGTAGGTGTCAGGCGATCGGACTTGGCCGGAGTTTGAGTGTAAGGCACGGCAGGACGTTTGACTATGCTTCGGCAGGGAGACCAAGCTTCCTAAGCCTAGTAGGAGTCTGGCGAGGGTACTTGGCCGGAGTTCGAGTGAAAGGCTCGGCAGGACGTTCGTCCTTTCCTCAGCAGGGAGACCAAGCTTCCTAAGCCTAGTAGGAGTCAGGCGAGGGGTCTTGGCTAGAGTTCGAGTGTAAGGCTCACCAGGACGTTCGACCTTACCTCGGCAGGGAGACCAAGCTTCCTAAGCCTAGTAGGAGTCACGCGAGTGGACTTGGACAGAGTTCGAGTGTAAGGCTCGGCAGGACGTTCGACTTTACCTCGGCAGGGAGACCAAGCTTCCTAAGCCTAGTAGGTCTCGGGCGAGGGGACATGGAAGGAGTTCGAGTGTTGGGCTTAGCAGGACGTTCGACCTTACCTCGACAGGGAGACCAAGCTTCCTAAGCCTAGTAGGAGTCAGGCGAGGGGACTTGGCCGAAGTTCGAGTGTAAGGCTCGGCAGGACGTTCGACCTTACCTCGGCAGGGAGTCCAATCTTCCCAAGCCTTATAGGATTCAGGCGAGGGGACTTGGCCGAAGTTCGAGTGTAAGGCTCGGCAGGACGTTCGACCTTACCTTGGCAGGGAGTCCAATCTTCCTACGCCTTATAGGATTCAGGCGATGGGATTTGGCCGAAGTTTGAGTGTAAGGCTCGGCAGGACGTTCGACCTTACCTCGGCAGGGAGACCAAGCTTCCTAAGCCTAGTAGGAGTCAGGCGAGGGGACTTGGCCAGAGTTCGAGTGTAAGGCTCGGTAGGACGTTCGTCCTTACCGCGGCAGGGAGACCAAGCTTCCTAAGCCTAGTAGGAGTCAGGCGAGTGGACATGGCCAGAGTTCGAGTGTAAGGCTCAGCAGGACGTTCGACCTTACCTCAGCAGGGAGACCAAGCTTCCTAAGCCTAGTAGGATTCAGGCGATGGGATTTGCCCGAAGTTCGAGTGTAAGTCTCGGCAGGACATTCGACCTTTCCTCGGCAGGGATGCCAAGCTTCCTAAGCCTAGTAGGTCTCGGGCGAGGGGACATGGAAGGAGTTCGAGTGTAGGGCTTAGCAGGACGTTCGACCTTACCTCGGCAGGGATACCAAGCTTCCTAAGCCTAGTAGGAGTCAGGCGAGGGGACTTGGCCAGAGTTCGAGTGTAAGGCTCGGTAGGACGTTCGACCTTACCTCGGCAGGGATACCAAGCTTCCTAAGCCTAGAAGGAGTCAGGCGAGGGGACTTGGCCGAAGTTCGAGTGTAAGGCTCGGTAGGACGTTCGACCTTACCTCGTCAGGGACACCAAGCTTTTAAAGCCTAGTAAGAGTCAGGCGAGGGGACTTGGGTGGAATTCGAGTGTAAGGCTCGGCAAGACTTTCGACCTTACCTCGGCAGCGAGACCAAGCTTCCTAAGCCTAGTAGGTCTCGGGCGAGGGGACATGGAAGGAGTTCGAGTGTAAGGCTCTGCAGGACGTTCGACCTTACCTCGGCAGGGAGTCCAACCTTCCTAAGCCTAGTAGGATTCAGGCGATGGGATTTGGCCGAAGTTCAAGTGTAAGGCTCGGTAGGACGTTCGACCTTACCTCGGCAGGGATACCAAGCTTCCTAAGCCTAGTAGGAGTCAGGCGAGGGGACTTGTCCTGAGTTCGAGTGTAAGGCACGGCAGGACGTTTGACTATGCTTCGGCCGGGAGACCAAGCTTCCTAAGCCTAGTAGGAGTCTGGCGAGGGTACTTGGCCGGAGTTCGAGTGAAAGGCTTGGCAGGACGTTCGTCCTTTCCTCGGCAGGGAGACCAAGCTTCCTAAGCCTAGTAGGTGTCAGGCGATCTGACATGGCCGGAGTTTTAGTGGAAGGCTCGGCAGGACATTCGACTATACCTCGGCAGGGAGACCAAGCTTCCTAAGCCTAGTAGGAGTCAGGCGAGTGGACTTGGACAGAGTTCGAGTGTAAGGCTCCGCAGGACATTCGACCTTTCCTCGGCAGGGAGACCAAGCTTCCTAAGCCTAGTAGGTCTCGGGCGAGGGGACATGGAAGGAGTTTGAGTGTAAGGCTCCGCAGGACATTCGACCTTACCTCGGCAGGGAGACCAAGCTTCCTAAGCCTTGTAGGTCTCGGGCGAGGGGACTTGACCCGAGTTCGAATGTAAGGCTCGGCAGGACGTTCGTCCTTACCTCGGCAGGGAGAACAAGCTTCCTATGCCTAGTAGGTGTCAGGCGATCGGACTTGGCCGGAGTTTGAGTGTAAGGCACGGCAGGACGTTTGACTATGCTTCGGCAGGGAGACCAAGCTTCCTAAGCCTAGTAGGAGTCTGGCGAGGGTACTTGGCCGGAGTTCGAGTGAAAGGCTCGGCAGGACGTTCGTCCTTTCCTCAGCAGGGAGACCAAGCTTCCTAAGCCTAGTAGGAGTCAGGCGAGGGGTCTTGGCTAGAGTTCGAGTGTAAGGCTCACCAGGACGTTCGACCTTACCTCGGCAGGGAGACCAAGCTTCCTAAGCCTAGTAGGAGTCAGGCGAGTGGACTTGGACAGAGTTCGAGTGTAAGGCTCGGCAGGACGTTCGACTTTACCTCGGCAGGATGACCAAGCTTCCTAAGCCTAGTAGGTCTCGGGCGAGGGGACATGGAAGGAGTTCGAGTGTTGGGCTTAGCAGGACGTTCGACCTTACCTCGACAGGGAGACCAAGCTTCCTAAGCCTAGTAGGAGTCAGGCGAGGGGACTTGGCCGAAGTTCGAGTGTAAGGCTCGGCAGGACGTTCGACCTTACCTCGGCAGGGAGTCCAATCTTCCCAAGCCTTATAGGATTCAGGCGAGGGGACTTGGCCGAAGTTCGAGTGTAAGGCTCGGCAGGACGTTCGACCTTACCTTGGCAGGGAGACCAAGCTTCCTAAGCCTTGTAGGTCTCGGGCGAGGGGACTTGGCCTGAGTTCGATTGTAAGGCTCGGCAGGACGTTCGACCTTACCTCGGCAGGGAGTCCAATCTTCCTACGCCTTATAGGATTCAGGCGATGGGATTTGGCCGAAGTTTGAGTGTAAGGCTCGGCAGGACGTTCGACCTTACCTCGGCAGGGAGACCAAGCTTCCTAAGCCTAGTAGGAGTCAGGCGAGGGGACTTGGCCAGAGTTCGAGTGTAAGGCTCGGTAGGACGTTCGTCCTTACCGCGGCAGGGAGACCAAGCTTCCTAAGCCTAGTAGGAGTCAGGCGAGTGGACATGGCCAGAGTTCGAGTGTAAGGCTCAGCAGGACGTTCGACCTTACCTCAGCAGGGAGACCAAGCTTCCTAAGCCTAGTAGGATTCAGGCGATGGGATTTGCCCGAAGTTCGAGTGTAAGTCTCGGCAGGACATTCGACCTTTCCTCGGCAGGGATGCCAAGCTTCCTAAGCCTAGTAGGTCTCGGGCGAGGGGACATGGAAGGAGTTCGAGTGTAGGGCTTAGCAGGACGTTCGACCTTACCTCGGCAGGGATACCAAGCTTCCTAAGCCTAGTAGGAGTCAGGCGAGGGGACTTGGCCAGAGTTCGAGTGTAAGGCTCGGTAGGACGTTCGACCTTACCTCGGCAGGGATACCAAGCTTCCTAAGCCTAGAAGGAGTCAGGCGAGGGGACTTGGCCAGAGTTCGAGTGTAAGGCTCGGTAGGACGTTCGACCTTACCTCGGCAGGGATACCAAACTTCCTAAGCCTAGTAGGAGTCAGGCGAGGGGACTTGGCCAGAGTTCGAGTGTAAGGCTCAGCAGGACGTTCGACCTTACCTCGGCAGGGAGACCAAGCTTCATAAGCCTAGTAGGAGTCAGGCGAGTGGACTTGGCCAGAGTTCGAGTGTAAGGCTCAGCAGGACGTTCGACCTTACCTCGGCAAGGAGACCAAGCTTCCTAAGCCTCGTGGGAGAGTCAGGCAAGGGGACTGGTTTGGAGTTCGAGAGTAAGGCTCAGCAGGACGTTCGACCTTACCTCGGCAGGGAGACCAAGCTTCCAAAGCCCTGTAGGAGTCAAGCAAGGGGACTTGGCTGGAGTTCGAGTGTAAGGCTCAGCAGGACGTTCGAGCTTACCTCGGCAGGGAGTCCAACCTTCCTAAGCCTAGTAGGATTCAGGCGATGGGATTTGGCCGACGTTCAAGTGTAAGGCTCGGTAGGACCTTCGACCTTACCTCGGCAGGGATACCAAGCTTCCTATGCCTAGTAGGAGTCAGGCGAGTGGACTTGGACAGAGTTCGAGTGTAAGGCTCCGCAGGACGTTCGACCTTACCTCAGCAGGGAGACCAAGCTTCCTAAGCCTAGTAGGATTCAGGCGATGGGATTTGCCCGAAGTTCGAGTGTAAGTCTCGGCAGGACATTCGACCTTTCCTCGGCAGGGATGCCAAGCTTCCTAAGCCTAGTAGGTCTCGGGCGAGGGGACATGGAAGGAGTTCGAGTGTAAGGCTCAGCAGGACGTTCGACCTTACCTCGGCAGGGAGACCAAGCTTCCAAAGCCTTGTAGGAGTCAAGCAAGGGGACTTGGCTGGAGTTCGAGTGCAAGGCTCAGCAGGACGTTCGACCTTACCTCGTCAGGGACACCAAGCTTTTAAAGCCTAGTAAGAGTCAGGCGAGGGGACTTGGGTGGAATTCGAGTGTAAGGCTCGGCAAGACTTTCGACCTTACCTCGGCAGCGAGACCAAGCTTCCTAAGCCTAGTAGGTCTCGGGCGAGGGGACATGGAAGGAGTTCGAGTGTAAGGCTCTGCAGGACGTTCGACCTTACCTCGGCAGGGAGTCCAACCTTCCTAAGCCTAGTAGGATTCAGGCGATGGGATTTGGCCGAAGTTCAAGTGTAAGGCTCGGTAGGACGTTCGACCTTACCTCGGCAGGGATACCAAGCTTCCTAAGCCTAGTAGGAGTCAGGCGAGGGGACTTGTCCTGAGTTCGAGTGTAAGGCACGGCAGGACGTTTGACTATGCTTCGGCCGGGAGACCAAGCTTCCTAAGCCTAGTAGGAGTCTGGCGAGGGTACTTGGCCGGAGTTCGAGTGAAAGGCTTGGCAGGACGTTCGTCCTTTCCTCGGCAGGGAGACCAAGCTTCCTAAGCCTAGTAGGTGTCAGGCGATCTGACATGGCCGGAGTTTTAGTGGAAGGCTCGGCAGGACATTCGACTATACCTCGGCAGGGAGACCAAGCTTCCTAAGCCTAGTAGGAGTCAGGCGAGTGGACTTGGACAGAGTTCGAGTGTAAGGCTCCGCAGGACATTCGACCTTTCCTCGGCAGGGAGACCAAGCTTCCTAAGCCTAGTAGGAGTCTGGCGAGGGTACTTGGCCGGAGTTCGAGTGAAAGGCTCGGCAGGACGTTCGTCCTTTCCTCAGCAGGGAGACCAAGCTTCCTAAGCCTAGTAGGAGTCAGGCGAGGGGTCTTGGCTAGAGTTCGAGTGTAAGGCTCACCAGGACGTTCGACCTTACCTCGGCAGGGAGACCAAGCTTCCTAAGCCTAGTAGGAGTCAGGCGAGTGGACTTGGACAGAGTTCGAGTGTAAGGCTCGGCAGGACGTTCGACTTTACCTCGGCAGGGAGACCAAGCTTCCTAAGCCTAGTAGGTCTCGGGCGAGGGGACATGGAAGGAGTTCGAGTGTTGGGCTTAGCAGGACGTTCGACCTTACCTCGACAGGGAGACCAAGCTTCCTAAGCCTAGTAGGAGTCAGGCGAGGGGACTTGGCCGAAGTTCGAGTGTAAGGCTCGGCAGGACGTTCGACCTTACCTCGGCAGGGAGTCCAATCTTCCCAAGCCTTATAGGATTCAGGCGAGGGGACTTGGCCGAAGTTCGAGTGTAAGGCTCGGCAGGACGTTCGACCTTACCTTGGCAGGGAGTCCAATCTTCCTACGCCTTATAGGATTCAGGCGATGGGATTTGGCCGAAGTTTGAGTGTAAGGCTCGGCAGGACGTTCGACCTTACCTCGGCAGGGAGACCAAGCTTCCTAAGCCTAGTAGGAGTCAGGCGAGGGGACTTGGCCAGAGTTCGAGTGTAAGGCTCGGTAGGACGTTCGTCCTTACCGCGGCAGGGAGACCAAGCTTCCTAAGCCTAGTAGGAGTCAGGCGAGTGGACATGGCCAGAGTTCGAGTGTAAGGCTCAGCAGGACGTTCGACCTTACCTCAGCAGGGAGACCAAGCTTCCTAAGCCTAGTAGGATTCAGGCGATGGGATTTGCCCGAAGTTCGAGTGTAAGTCTCGGCAGGACATTCGACCTTTCCTCGGCAGGGATGCCAAGCTTCCTAAGCCTAGTAGGTCTCGGGCGAGGGGACATGGAAGGAGTTCGAGTGTAGGGCTTAGCAGGACGTTCGACCTTACCTCGGCAGGGATACCAAGCTTCCTAAGCCTAGTAGGAGTCAGGCGAGGGGACTTGGCCAGAGTTCGAGTGTAAGGCTCGGTAGGACGTTCGACCTTACCTCGGCAGGGATACCAAGCTTCCTAAGCCTAGAAGGAGTCAGGCGAGGGGACTTGGCCAGAGTTCGAGTGTAAGGCTCGGTAGGACGTTCGACCTTACCTCGGCAGGGATACCAAACTTCCTAAGCCTAGTAGGAGTCAGGCGAGGGGACTTGGCCAGAGTTCGAGTGTAAGGCTCAGCAGGACGTTCGACCTTACCTCGGCAGGGAGACCAAGCTTCATAAGCCTAGTAGGAGTCAGGCGAGTGGACTTGGCCAGAGTTCGAGTGTAAGGCTCAGCAGGACGTTCGACCTTACCTCGGCAAGGAGACCAAGCTTCCTAAGCCTCGTGGGAGAGTCAGGCAAGGGGACTGGTTTGGAGTTCGAGAGTAAGGCTCAGCAGGACGTTCGACCTTACCTCGGCAGGGAGACCAAGCTTCCAAAGCCCTGTAGGAGTCAAGCAAGGGGACTTGGCTGGAGTTCGAGTGTAAGGCTCAGCAGGACGTTCGACCTTACCTCGGCAGGGAGTCCAACCTTCCTAAGCCTAGTAGGATTCAGGCGATGGGATTTGGCCGAAGTTCAAGTGTAAGGCTCGGTAGGACGTTCGACCTTACCTCGGCAGGGATACCAAGCTTCCTATGCCTAGTAGGAGTCAGGCGAGGGGACTTGGACAGAGTTCGAGTGTAAGGCTCCGCAGGACATTCGACCTTTCCTCGGCAGGGAGACCAAGCTTCCTAAGCCTAGTAGGAGTCTGGCGAGGGTACTTGGCCGGAGTTCGAGTGAAAGGCTCGGCAGGACGTTCGTCCTTTCCTCAGCAGGGAGACCAAGCTTCCTAAGCCTAGTAGGAGTCAGGCGAGGGGTCTTGGCTAGAGTTCGAGTGTAAGGCTCACCAGGACGTTCGACCTTACCTCGGCAGGGAGACCAAGCTTCCTAAGCCTAGTAGGAGTCAGGCGAGTGGACTTGGACAGAGTTCGAGTGTAAGGCTCGGCAGGACGTTCGACTTTACCTCGGCAGGGAGACCAAGCTTCCTAAGCCTAGTAGGTCTCGGGCGAGGGGACATGGAAGGAGTTCGAGTGTTGGGCTTAGCAGGACGTTCGACCTTACCTCGACAGGGAGACCAAGCTTCCTAAGCCTAGTAGGAGTCAGGCGAGGGGACTTGGCCGAAGTTCGAGTGTAAGGCTCGGCAGGACGTTCGACCTTACCTCGGCAGGGAGTCCAATCTTCCCAAGCCTTATAGGATTCAGGCGAGGGGACTTGGCCGAAGTTCGAGTGTAAGGCTCGGCAGGACGTTCGACCTTACCTTGGCAGGGAGTCCAATCTTCCTACGCCTTATAGGATTCAGGCGATGGGATTTGGCCGAAGTTTGAGTGTAAGGCTCGGCAGGACGTTCGACCTTACCTCGGCAGGGAGACCAAGCTTCCTAAGCCTAGTAGGAGTCAGGCGAGGGGACTTGGCCAGAGTTCGAGTGTAAGGCTCGGTAGGACGTTCGTCCTTACCGCGGCAGGGAGACCAAGCTTCCTAAGCCTAGTAGGAGTCAGGCGAGTGGACATGGCCAGAGTTCGAGTGTAAGGCTCAGCAGGACGTTCGACCTTACCTCAGCAGGGAGACCAAGCTTCCTAAGCCTAGTAGGATTCAGGCGATGGGATTTGCCCGAAGTTCGAGTGTAAGTCTCGGCAGGACATTCGACCTTTCCTCGGCAGGGATGCCAAGCTTCCTAAGCCTAGTAGGTCTCGGGCGAGGGGACATGGAAGGAGTTCGAGTGTAGGGCTTAGCAGGACGTTCGACCTTACCTCGGCAGGGATACCAAGCTTCCTAAGCCTAGTAGGAGTCAGGCGAGGGGACTTGGCCAGAGTTCGAGTGTAAGGCTCGGTAGGACGTTCGACCTTACCTCGGCAGGGATACCAAGCTTCCTAAGCCTAGAAGGAGTCAGGCGAGGGGACTTGGCCAGAGTTCGAGTGTAAGGCTCGGTAGGACGTTCGACCTTACCTCGGCAGGGATACCAAACTTCCTAAGCCTAGTAGGAGTCAGGCGAGGGGACTTGGCCAGAGTTCGAGTGTAAGGCTCAGCAGGACGTTCGACCTTACCTCGGCAGGGAGACCAAGCTTCATAAGCCTAGTAGGAGTCAGGCGAGTGGACTTGGCCAGAGTTCGAGTGTAAGGCTCAGCAGGACGTTCGACCTTACCTCGGCAAGGAGACCAAGCTTCCTAAGCCTCGTGGGAGAGTCAGGCAAGGGGACTGGTTTGGAGTTCGAGAGTAAGGCTCAGCAGGACGTTCGACCTTACCTCGGCAGGGAGACCAAGCTTCCAAAGCCCTGTAGGAGTCAAGCAAGGGGACTTGGCTGGAGTTCGAGTGTAAGGCTCAGCAGGACGTTCGACCTTACCTCGGCAGGGAGTCCAACCTTCCTAAGCCTAGTAGGATTCAGGCGATGGGATTTGGCCGAAGTTCAAGTGTAAGGCTCGGTAGGACGTTCGACCTTACCTCGGCAGGGATACCAAGCTTCCTATGCCTAGTAGGAGTCAGGCGAGGGGACTTGGCCTGAGTTCGAGTGTAAGGCACGGCAGGACGTTTGACTATGCTTCGGCCGGGAGACCAAGCTTCCTAAGCCTAGTAGGAGTCTGGCGAGGGTACTTGGCCGGAGTTCGAGTGAAAGGCTTGGCAGGACGTTCGTCCTTTCCTCGGCAGGGAGACCAAGCTTCCTAAGCCTAGTAGGTGTCAGGCGATCAGACTTGGCCGGAGTTTTAGTGGAAGTCTCGGCAGGACGTTCGACTATACCTCGGCAGGGAGACCAAGCTTCCTAAGCCTAGTAGGAGTCAGGCGAGTGGACTTGGACAGAGTTCGAGTGTAAGGCTCCGCAGGACGTTCGACCTTACCTCAGCAGGGAGACCAAGCTTCCTAAGCCTAGTAGGATTCAGGCGATGGGATTTGCCCGAAGTTCGAGTGTAAGTCTCGGCAGGACATTCGACCTTTCCTCGGCAGGGATGCCAAGCTTCCTAAGCCTAGTAGGTCTCGGGCGAGGGGACATGGAAGGAGTTCGAGTGTAAGGCTCAGCAGGACGTTCGACCTTACCTCGGCAGGGAGACCAAGCTTCCAAAGCCTTGTAGGAGTCAAGCAAGGGGACTTGGCTGGAGTTCGAGTGCAAGGCTCAGCAGGACGTTCGACCTTACCTCGTCAGGGACACCAAGCTTTTAAAGCCTAGTAAGAGTCAGGCGAGGGGACTTGGGTGGAATTCGAGTGTAAGGCTCGGCAAGACTTTCGACCTTACCTCGGCAGCGAGACCAAGCTTCCTAAGCCTAGTAGGTCTCGGGCGAGGGGACATGGAAGGAGTTCGAGTGTAAGGCTCTGCAGGACGTTCGACCTTACCTCGGCAGGGAGTCCAACCTTCCTAAGCCTAGTAGGATTCAGGCGATGGGATTTGGCCGAAGTTCAAGTGTAAGGCTCGGTAGGACGTTCGACCTTACCTCGGCAGGGATACCAAGCTTCCTAAGCCTAGTAGGATTCAGGCGATGGGATTTGCCCGAAGTTCGAGTGTAAGTCTCGGCAGGACATTCGACCTTTCCTCGGCAGGGATGCCAAGCTTCCTAAGCCTAGTAGTTCTCGGGCGAGGGGACATGGAAGGAGTTCGAGTGTAGGGCTTAACAGGACGTTCGACCTTACCTCGGCAGGGATACCAAGCTTCCTAAGCCTAGTAGGTCTCGGGCGAGGGGACATGGAAGGAGTTCGAGTGTAGGACTTAACAGGACGTTCGACCTTACCTCGGCAGGGATACCAAGCTTCCTAAGCCTAGTTAGTCTCGGGCGAGGGGACATGGAAGGAGTTCGAGTGTAAGGCTCCGCAGGACGTTCGACCTTACCTCGGCAGGGAGTCCAACCTTCCTAAGCCTAGTAGGATTCAGGCGATGGGATTTAGCCGAAGTTCAAGTGTAAGGCTCGGCAGGACGTTCGACCTTACCTCGGCAGGGAGACCAAGCTTCCTAAGCCTAATAGGTCTCGGGCGAGGGGACTTGGCCAGAGTTCGAGTGTAAGGCACGGCAGGACGTTTGACTATGCTTCGGCCGGGAGACCAAGCTTCCTAAGCCTAGTAGGAGTCTGGCGAGTGTACTTGGCCGGAGTTCGAGTGAAAGGCTTGGCAGGACGTTCGTCCTTTCCTCGGCAGGGAGACCAAGCTTCCTAAGCCTAGTAGGTGTCAGGTGATCGGACTTGGCCGGAGTTTGAGTGGAAGGCTCGGCAGGACATTCGACCTTTCCTCGGCAGGGAGACCAAGCTTCCTAAGCCTAGTAGGTCTCGGGCGAGGGGACATGGAAGGAGTTCGAGTGTAAGGCTCCGCAGGACATTCGACCTTTCCTCGGCAGGGAGACCAAGCTTCCTAAGCCTAGTAGGTCTCGGGCAAGGGGACATGGAAGGAGTTCGAGTGTAGGGCTTAGCAGGACGTTCGACCTTACCTCGGCAGGGAGACCAAGCTTCCTAAGCCTAGTAGGAGTCAGGCGAGGGGACTTTGCCAGAGTTCGAGTGTAAGGCTCGGTAGGATGTTCGACCTTACCTCGGCAGGGAGACCAAGCTTCCTAAGCCTAGTAGGAGTCAGGCGAGGGGACTTGGCCAGAGTTCGAGTGTAAGGCTCAGCAGGACGTTCGACCTTACCTCGACAGGGAGACCAAGCTTCCTAAGCCTAGTAGGAGTCAGGCGAGGGGACTTGGCCAGAGTTCAAGTATAAGGCTCAGCAGGACGTTCGACCTTACCTCGGCAGGGAGACCAAGCTTCCTAAGCCTAGTAGGTCTCGGGCGAGGGGACATGGAAGGAGTTCGAGTGTAAGGATCGGCAGGACGTTCGACCTTACCTCGGCAGGGAGTCCAACCTTCCTAAGCCTAGTAGGATTCAGGCGATGGGATTTGGCCGAAGTTCGAGTGTAAGGCTCGGCAGGACGTTCGACCTTACCTCGGCAGGGAGACCAAGCTTCCTAAGCCTTGTAGGTCTCGGGCGAGGGGACTTGGCCTGAGTTCGAGTGTAAGGCTCGGCAGGACGTTCGACCTTACCGCGGCAGGGAGTCCAATCTTCCTAAGCCTTAGAGGATTCGGGCGATGGGATTTGGCCGAAGTTTGAGTGTAAGGCTCGGCAGGACGTTCGACCTTACCTCGGCAGGGATACCAAGCTTACTAAGCCTAGTAGGAGTCAGGCGAGGGGACATGGCCAGAGTTCGAGTGTAAGGCTCAGCAGGACGTTCGACCTTACCTCGGCAGGGAGACAAAGCTTCCTAAGCCTAGTAGGATTCAGGCGATGGGATTTGCCCGAAGTTCGAGTGTAAGTCTCGGCAGGACATTCGACCTTTCCTCGGCAGGGATGCCAAGCTTCCTAAGCCTAGTAGTTCTCGGGCGAGGGGACATGGAAGGAGTTCGAGTGTAGGGCTTAACAGGACGTTCGACCTTACCTCGGCAGGGATACCAAGCTTCCTAAGCCTAGTAGGTCTCGGGCGAGGGGACATGGAAGGAGTTCGAGTGTAGGACTTAACAGGACGTTCGACCTTACCTCGGCAGGGATACCAAGCTTCCTAAGCCTAGTTAGTCTCGGGCGAGGGGACATGGAAGGAGTTCGAGTGTAAGGCTCCGCAGGACGTTCGACCTTACCTCGGCAGGGAGTCCAACCTTCCTAAGCCTAGTAGGATTCAGGCGATGGGATTTGGCCGAAGTTCAAGTGTAAGGCTCGGCAGGACGTTCGACCTTACCTCGGCAGGGAGACCAAGCTTCCTAAGCCTAGTAGGTCTCGGGCGAGGGGACTTGGCCTGAGTTCGAGTGTAAGGCACGGCAGGACGTTTGACTATGCTTCGGCCGGGAGACCAAGCTTCCTAAGCCTAGTAGGAGTCTGGCGAGTGTACTTGGCCGGAGTTCGAGTGAAAGGCTTGGCAGGACGTTCGTCCTTTCCTCGGCAGGGAGACCAAGCTTCCTAAGCCTAGTAGGTGTCAGGTGATCGGACTTGGCCGGAGTTTGAGTGGAAGGCTCGGCAGGACATTCGACCTTTCCTCGGCAGGGAGACCAAGCTTCCTAAGCCTAGTAGGTCTCGGGCGAGGGGACATGGAAGGAGTTCGAGTGTAAGGCTCCGCAGGACATTCGACCTTTCCTCGGCAGGGAGACCAAGCTTCCTAAGCCTAGTAGGTCTCGGGCAAGGGGACATGGAAGGAGTTCGAGTGTAGGGCTTAGCAGGACGTTCGACCTTACCTCGGCAGGGAGACCAAGCTTCCTAAGCCTAGTAGGAGTCAGGCGAGGGGACTTTGCCAGAGTTCGAGTGTAAGGCTCGGTAGGATGTTCGACCTTACCTCGGCAGGGAGACCAAGCTTCCTAAGCCTAGTAGGAGTCAGGCGAGGGGACTTGGCCAGAGTTCGAGTGTAAGGCTCAGCAGGACGTTCGACCTTACCTCGGCAGGGAGTCCAACCTTCCTAAGCCTAGTAGGATTCAGGCGATGGGATTTGGCCGAAGTTCGAGTGTAAGGCTCGGCAGGACGTTCGACCTTACCTCGGCAGGGAGACCAAGCTTCCTAAGCCTAGTAGGTCTCGGGCGAGGGGACATGGAAGGAGTTCGAGTGTAAGGCTCCGCAGGACGTTCGACCTTACCTCGGCAGGGAGTCCAACCTTCCTAAGCCTAGTAGGATTCAGGCGATGGGATTTGGCCGAAGTTCGAGTGTAAGGCTCGGCAGGACGTTCGACCTTACCTCGGCAGGGAGACCAAGCTTCCTAAGCCTAGTAGGAGTCAGGCGAGGGGACTTGGCCGAAGTTCGAGTGTAAGGATCGGCAGGACGTTCGACCTTACCTCGGCAGGGAGTCCAATCTTTCTAAGCCTTATAGGATTCAGGCGAGGGGACTTGGCCGAAGTTCGAGTGTAAGGCTTGGCAGGACGTTCGACCTTACCTCGGCAGGGAGACCAAGCTTCCTAAGCCTTGTAGGTCTCGGGCGAGGGGACTTGGCCTGAGTTTGAGTGTAAGGCTCGGCAGGACGTTCGACCTTACCGCGGCAGGGAGTCCAATCTTCCTAAGCCTTAGAGGATTCGGGCGATGGGATTTGGCCGAAGTTTGAGTGTAAGGCTCGGCAGGACGTTCGACCTTACCTCGGCAGGGATACCAAGCTTACTAAGCCTAGTAGGAGTCAGGCGAGGGGACTTGGCCTGAGTTCGAGTGTAAGGCACGGCAGGACGTTTGACTATGCTTCGGCCGGGAGACCAAGCTTCCTAAGCCTAGTAGGAGTCTGGCGAGGGTACTTGGCCGGAGTTCGAGTGAAAGGCTTGGCAGGACGTTCGTCCTTTCCTCGGCAGGGAGACCAAGCTTCCTAAGCCTAGTAGGTGTCAGGCGATCAGACTTGGCCGGAGTTTTAGTGGAAGGCTCGGCAGGACGTTCGACTATACCTCGGCAGGGAGACCAAGCTTCCTAAGCCTAGTAGGAGTCAGGCGAGTGGACTTGGACAGAGTTCGAGTGTAAGGCTCCGCAGGACGTTCGACCTTACCTCAGCAGGGAGACCAAGCTTCCTAAGCCTAGTAGGATTCAGGCGATGGGATTTGCCCGAAGTTCGAGTGTAAGTCTCGGCAGGACATTCGACCTTTCCTCGGCAGGGATGCCAAGCTTCCTAAGCCTAGTAGGTCTCGGGCGAGGGGACATGGAAGGAGTTCGAGTGTAAGGCTCAGCAGGACGTTCGACCTTACCTCGGCAGGGAGACCAAGCTTCCAAAGCCTTGTAGGAGTCAAGCAAGGGGACTTGGCTGGAGTTCGAGTGCAAGGCTCAGCAGGACGTTCGACCTTACCTCGTCAGGGACACCAAGCTTTTAAAGCCTAGTAAGAGTCAGGCGAGGGGACTTGGGTGGAATTCGAGTGTAAGGCTCGGCAAGACTTTCGACCTTACCTCGGCAGCGAGACCAAGCTTCCTAAGCCTAGTAGGTCTCGGGCGAGGGGACATGGAAGGAGTTCGAGTGTAAGGCTCTGCAGGACGTTCGACCTTACCTCGGCAGGGAGTCCAACCTTCCTAAGCCTAGTAGGATTCAGGCGATGGGATTTGGCCGAAGTTCAAGTGTAAGGCTCGGTAGGACGTTCGACCTTACCTCGGCAGGGATACCAAGCTTCCTAAGCCTAGTAGGAGTCAGGCGAGGGGACTTGTCCTGAGTTCGAGTGTAAGGCACGGCAGGACGTTTGACTATGCTTCGGCCGGGAGACCAAGCTTCCTAAGCCTAGTAGGAGTCTGGCGAGGGTACTTGGACGGAGTTCGAGTGAAAGGCTTGGCAGGACGTTCGTCCTTTCCTCGGCAGGGAGACCAAGCTTCCTAAGCCTAGTAGGTGTCAGGCGATCTGACATGGCCGGAGTTTTAGTGGAAGGCTCGGCAGGACATTCGACTATACCTCGGCAGGGAGACCAAGCTTCCTAAGCCTAGTAGGAGTCAGGCGAGTGGACTTGGACAGAGTTCGAGTGTAAGGCTCCGAAAGACATTCGACCTTTCCTCGGCAGGGAGACCAAGCTTCCTAAGCCTAGTAGGTCTCGGGCGAGGGGACATGGAAGGAGTTTGAGTGTAAGGCTCCGCAGGACATTCGACCTTACCTCGGCAGGGAGACCAAGCTTCCTAAGCCTTGTAGGTCTCGGGCGAGGGGACTTGACCCGAGTTCGAATGTAAGGCTCGGCAGGACGTTCGTCCTTACCTCGGCAGGGAGACCAAGCTTCCTATGCCTAGTAGGTGTCAGGCGATCGGACTTGGCCGGAGTTTGAGTGTAAGGCACGGCAGGACGTTTGACTATGCTTCGGCAGGGAGACCAAGCTTCCTAAGCCTACTAGGAGTCTGGCGAGGGTACTTGGCCGGAGTTCGAGTGAAAGGCTCGGCAGGACGTTCGTCCTTTCCTCAGCAGGGAGACCAAGCTTCCTAAGCCTAGTAGGAGTCAGGCGAGGGATCTTGGCTAGAGTTCGAGTGTAAGGCTCACCAGGACGTTCGACCTTACCTCGGCAGGGAGACCAAGCTTCCTAAGCCTAGTAGGAGTCAGGCGAGTGGACTTGGACAGAGTTCGAGTGTAAGGCTCGGCAGGACGTTCGACTTTACCTCGGCAGGATGACCAAGCTTCCTAAGCCTAGTAGGTCTCGGGCGAGGGGACATGGAAGGAGTTCGAGTGTTGGGCTTAGCAGGACGTTCGACCTTACCTCGACAGGGAGACCAAGCTTCCTAAGCCTAGTAGGAGTCAGGCGAGGGGACTTGGCCGAAGTTCGAGTGTAAGGCTCGGCAGGACGTTCGACCTTACCTCGGCAGGGAGTCCAATCTTCCCAAGCCTTATAGGATTCAGGCGAGGGGACTTGGCCGAAGTTTGAGTGTAAGGCTCGGCAGGACGTTCGACCTTACCTCGGCAGGGAGACCAAGCTTCCTAAGCCTAGTAGGAGTCAGGCGAGTGGACATGGCCAGAGTTCGAGTGTAAGGCTCAGCAGGACGTTCGACCTTACCTCAGCAGGGAGACCAAGCTTCCTAAGCCTAGTAGGATTCAGGCGATGGGATTTGCCCGAAGTTCGAGTGTAAGTCTCGGCAGGACATTCGACCTTTCCTCGGCAGGGATGCCAAGCTTCCTAAGCCTAGTAGGTCTCGGGCGAGGGGACATGGAAGGAGTTCGAGTGTAGGGCTTAGCAGGACGTTCGACCTTACCTCGGCAGGGATACCAAGCTTCCTAAGCCTAGTAGGAGTCAGGCGAGGGGACTTGGCCAGAGTTCGAGTGTAAGGCTCGGTAGGACGTTCGACCTTACCTCGGCAGGGATACCAAGCTTCCTAAGCCTAGAAGGAGTCAGGCGAGGGGACTTGGCCAGAGTTCGAGTGTAAGGCTCGGTAGGACGTTCGACCTTACCTAGGCAGGGATAACAAACTTCCTAAGCCTAGTAGGAGTCAGGCGAGGGGACTTGGCCAGAGTTCGAGTGTAAGGCTCAGCAGGACGTTCGACCTTACCTCGGCAGGGAGACCAAGCTTCATAAGCCTAGTAGGAGTCAGGCGAGTGGACTTGGCCAGAGTTCGAGTGTAAGGCTCAGCAGGACGTTCGACCTTACCTCGGCAAGGAGACCAAGCTTCCTAAGCCTCGTGGGAGAGTCAGGCAAGGGGACTGGTTTGGAGTTCGAGAGTAAGGCTCAGCAGGACGTTCGACCTTACCTCGGCAGGGAGACCAAGCTTCCAAAGCCCTGTAGGAGTCAAGCAAGGGGACTTGGCTGGAGTTCGAGTGTAAGGCTCAGCAGGACGTTCGAGCTTACCTCGGCAGGGAGTCCAACCTTCCTAAGCCTAGTAGGATTCAGGCGATGGGATTTGGCCGACGTTCAAGTGTAAGGCTCGGTAGGACCTTCGACCTTACCTCGGCAGGGATACCAAGCTTCCTATGCCTAGTAGGAGTCAGGCGAGTGGACTTGGACAGAGTTCGAGTGTAAGGCTCCGCAGGACGTTCGACCTTACCTCAGCAGGGAGACCAAGCTTCCTAAGCCTAGTAGGATTCAGGCGATGGGATTTGCCCGAAGTTCGAGTGTAAGTCTCGGCAGGACATTCGACCTTTCCTCGGCAGGGATGCCAAGCTTCCTAAGCCTAGTAGGTCTCGGGCGAGGGGACATGGAAGGAGTTCGAGTGTAAGGCTCAGCAGGACGTTCGACCTTACCTCGGCAGGGAGACCAAGCTTCCAAAGCCTTGTAGGAGTCAAGCAAGGGGACTTGGCTGGAGTTCGAGTGCAAGGCTCAGCAGGACGTTCGACCTTACCTCGTCAGGGACACCAAGCTTTTAAAGCCTAGTAAGAGTCAGGCGAGGGGACTTGGGTGGAATTCGAGTGTAAGGCTCGGCAAGACTTTCGACCTTACCTCGGCAGCGAGACCAAGCTTCCTAAGCCTAGTAGGTCTCGGGCGAGGGGACATGGAAGGAGTTCGAGTGTAAGGCTCTGCAGGACGTTCGACCTTACCTCGGCAGGGAGTCCAACCTTCCTAAGCCTAGTAGGATTCAGGCGATGGGATTTGGCCGAAGTTCAAGTGTAAGGCTCGGTAGGACGTTCGACCTTACCTCGGCAGGGATACCAAGCTTCCTAAGCCTAGTAGGAGTCAGGCGAGGGGACTTGTCCTGAGTTCGAGTGTAAGGCACGGCAGGACGTTTGACTATGCTTCGGCCGGGAGACCAAGCTTCCTAAGCCTAGTAGGAGTCTGGCGAGGGTACTTGGCCGGAGTTCGAGTGAAAGGCTTGGCAGGACGTTCGTCCTTTCCTCGGCAGGGAGACCAAGCTTCCTAAGCCTAGTAGGTGTCAGGCGATCTGACATGGCCGGAGTTTTAGTGGAAGGCTCGGCAGGACATTCGACTATACCTCGGCAGGGAGACCAAGCTTCCTAAGCCTAGTAGGAGTCAGGCGAGTGGACTTGGCCAGAGTTCGAGTGTAAGGCTCCGCAGGACATTCGACCTTTCCTCGGCAGGGAGACCAAGCTTCCTAAGCCTAGTAGGTCTCGGGCGAGGGGACATGGAAGGAGTTTGAGTGTAAGGCTCCGCAGGACATTCGACCTTACCTCGGCAGGGAGACCAAGCTTCCTAAGCCTTGTAGGTCTCGGGCGAGGGGACTTGACCCGAGTTCGAATGTAAGGCTCGGCAGGACGTTCGTCCTTACCTCGGCAGGGAGACCAAGCTTCCTATGCCTAGTAGGTGTCAGGCGATCGGACTTGGCCGGAGTTTGAGTGTAAGGCACGGCAGGACGTTTGACTATGCTTCGGCAGGGAGACCAAGCTTCCTAAGCCTAGTAGGAGTCTGGCGAGGGTACTTGGCCGGAGTTCGAGTGAAAGGCTCGGCAGGACGTTCGTCCTTTCCTCAGCAGGGAGACCAAGCTTCCTAAGCCTAGTAGGAGTCAGGCGAGGGGTCTTGGCTAGAGTTCGAGTGTAAGGCTCGGCAGGACGTTCGACTTTACCTCGGCAGGGATACCAAGCTTCCTAAGCCTAGTAGGTCTCGGGCGAGGGGACATGGAAGGAGTTCGAGTGTTGGGCTTAGCAGGACGTTCGACCTTACCTCGACAGGGAGACCAAGCTTCCTAAGCCTAGTAGGAGTCAGGCGAGGGGACTTGGCCGAAGTTCGAGTGTAAGGCTCGGCAGGACGTTCGACCTTACCTCGGCAGGGAGTCCAATCTTCCCAAGCCTTATAGGATTCAGGCGAGGGGACTTGGCCGAAGTTCGAGTGTAAGGCTCGGCAGGACGTTCGACCTTACCTTGGCAGGGAGTCCAATCTTCCTACGCCTTATAGGATTCAGGCGATGGGATTTGGCCGAAGTTTGAGTGTAAGGCTCGGCAGGACGTTCGACCTTACCACGGCAGGGAGACCAAGCTTCCTAAGCCTAGTAGGAGTCAGGCGAGGGGACTTGGCCAGAGTTCGAGTGTAAGGCTCGGTAGGACGTTCGTCCTTACCGCGGCAGGGAGACCAAGCTTCCTAAGCCTAGTAGGAGTCAGGCGAGTGGACATGGCCAGAGTTCGAGTGTAAGGCTCAGCAGGACGTTCGACCTTACCTCAGCAGGGAGACCAAGCTTCCTAAGCCTAGTAGGATTCAGGCGATGGGATTTGCCCGAAGTTCGAGTGTAAGTCTCGGCAGGACATTCGACCTTTCCTCGGCAGGGATGCCAAGCTTCCTAAGCCTAGTAGGTCTCGGGCGAGGGGACATGGAAGGAGTTCGAGTGTAGGGCTTAGCAGGACGTTCGACCTTACCTCGGCAGGGATACCAAGCTTCCTAAGCCTAGTAGGAGTCAGGCGAGGGGACTTGGCCAGAGTTCGAGTGTAAGGCTCGGTAGGACGTTCGACCTTACCTCGGCAGGGATACCAAGCTTCCTAAGCCTAGAAGGAGTCAGGCGAGGGGACTTGGCCAGAGTTCGAGTGTAAGGCTCGGTAGGACGTTCGACCTTACCTCGGCAGGGATACCAAACTTCCTAAGCCTAGTAGGAGTCAGGCGAGGGGACTTGGCCAGAGTTCGAGTGTAAGGCTCAGCAGGACGTTCGACCTTACCTTGGCAGGGAGACCAAGCTTCATAAGCCTAGTAGGAGTCAGGCGAGTGGACTTGGCCAGAGTTCGAGTGTAAGGCTCAGCAGGACGTTCGACCTTACCTCGGCAAGGAGACCAAGCTTCCTAAGCCTCGTGGGAGAGTCAGGCAAGGGGACTGGTTTGGAGTTCGAGAGTAAGGCTCAGCAGGACGTTCGACCTTACCTCGGCAGGGAGACCAAGCTTCCAAAGCCCTGTAGGAGTCAAGCAAGGGGACTTGGCTGGAGTTCGAGTGTAAGGCTCAGCAGGACGTTCGACCTTACCTCGGCAGGGAGTCCAACCTTCCTAAGCCTAGTAGGATTCAGGCGATGGGATTTGGCCGAAGTTCAAGTGTAAGGCTCGGTAGGACGTTCGACCTTACCTCGGCAGGGATACCAAGCTTCCTATGCCTAGTAGGAGTCAGGCGAGGGGACTTGGCCTGAGTTCGAGTGTAAGGCACGGCAGGACGTTTGACTATGCTTCGGCCGGGAGACCAAGCTTCCTAAGCCTAGTAGGAGTCTGGCGAGGGTACTTGGCCGGAGTTCGAGTGAAAGGCTTGGCAGGACGTTCGTCCTTTCCTCGGCAGGGAGACCAAGCTTCCTAAGCCTAGTAGGTGTCAGGCGATCAGACTTGGCCGGAGTTTTAGTGGAAGTCTCGGCAGGACGTTCGACTATACCTCGGCAGGGAGACCAAGCTTCCTAAGCCTAGTAGGAGTCAGGCGAGTGGACTTGGACAGAGTTCGAGTGTAAGGCTCCGCAGGACGTTCGACCTTACCTCAGCAGGGAGACCAAGCTTCCTAAGCCTAGTAGGATTCAGGCGATGGGATTTGCCCGAAGTTCGAGTGTAAGTCTCGGCAGGACATTCGACCTTTCCTCGGCAGGGATGCCAAGCTTCCTAAGCCTAGTAGGTCTCGGGCGAGGGGACATGGAAGGAGTTCGAGTGTAAGGCTCAGCAGGACGTTCGACCTTACCTCGGCAGGGAGACCAAGCTTCCAAAGCCTTGTAGGAGTCAAGCAAGGGGACTTGGCTGGAGTTCGAGTGCAAGGCTCAGCAGGACGTTCGACCTTACCTCGTCAGGGACACCAAGCTTTTAAAGCCTAGTAAGAGTCAGGCGAGGGGACTTGGGTGGAATTCGAGTGTAAGGCTCGGCAAGACTTTCGACCTTACCTCGGCAGCGAGACCAAGCTTCCTAAGCCTAGTAGGTCTCGGGCGAGGGGACATGGAAGGAGTTCGAGTGTAAGGCTCTGCAGGACGTTCGACCTTACCTCGGCAGGGAGTCCAACCTTCCTAAGCCTAGTAGGATTCAGGCGATGGGATTTGGCCGAAGTTCAAGTGTAAGGCTCGGTAGGACGTTCGACCTTACCTCGGCAGGGATACCAAGCTTCCTAAGCCTAGTAGGATTCAGGCGATGGGATTTGCCCGAAGTTCGAGTGTAAGTCTCGGCAGGACATTCGACCTTTCCTCGGCAGGGATGCCAAGCTTCCTAAGCCTAGTAGTTCTCGGGCGAGGGGACATGGAAGGAGTTCGAGTGTAGGGCTTAACAGGACGTTCGACCTTACCTCGGCAGGGATACCAAGCTTCCTAAGCCTAGTAGGTCTCGGGCGAGGGGACATGGAAGGAGTTCGAGTGTAGGACTTAACAGGACGTTCGACCTTACCTCGGCAGGGATACCAAGCTTCCTAAGCCTAGTTAGTCTCGGGCGAGGGGACATGGAAGGAGTTCGAGTGTAAGGCTCCGCAGGACGTTCGACCTTACCTCGGCAGGGAGTCCAACCTTCCTAAGCCTAGTAGGATTCAGGCGATGGGATTTAGCCGAAGTTCAAGTGTAAGGCTCGGCAGGACGTTCGACCTTACCTCGGCAGGGAGACCAAGCTTCCTAAGCCTAATAGGTCTCGGGCGAGGGGACTTGGCCTGAGTTCGAGTGTAAGGCACGGCAGGACGTTTGACTATGCTTCGGCCGGGAGACCAAGCTTCCTAAGCCTAGTAGGAGTCAGGCGAGGGGACTTGGCCAGAGTTCAAGTATAAGGCTCAGCAGGACGTTCGACCTTACCTCGGCAGGGAGACCAAGCTTCCTAAGCCTAGTAGGTCTCGGGCGAGGGGACATGGAAGGAGTTCGAGTGTAAGGATCGGCAGGACGTTCGACCTTACCTCGACAGGGAGTCCAACCTTCCTAAGCCTAGTAGGATTCAGGCGATGGGATTTGGCCGAAGTTCGAGTGTAAGGCTCGGCAGGACGTTCGACCTTACCTCGGCAGGGAGACCAAGCTTCCTAAGCCTAGTAGGAGTCAGGCGAGGGGACTTGGCCGAAGTTCGAGTGTAAGGATCGGCAGGACGTTCGACCTTACCTCGGCAGGGAGTCCAATCTTTCTAAGCCTTATAGGATTCAGGCGAGGGGACTTGGCCGAAGTTCGAGTGTAAGGCTTGGCAGGACGTTCGACCTTACCTCGGCAGGGAGACCAAGCTTCCTAAGCCTAGTAGGTCTCGGGCGAGGGGACTTGGCCTGAGTTCGAGTGTAAGGCACGGCAGGACGTTTGACTATGCTTCGGCCGGGAGACCAAGCTTCCTAAGCCTAGTAGGAGTCTGGCGAGTGTACTTGGCCGGAGTTCGAGTGAAAGGCTTGGCAGGACGTTCGTCCTTTCCTCGGCAGGGAGACCAAGCTTCCTAAGCCTAGTAGGTGTCAGGTGATCGGACTTGGCCGGAGTTTGAGTGGAAGGCTCGGCAGGACATTCGACCTTTCCTCGGCAGGGAGACCAAGCTTCCTAAGCCTAGTAGGTCTCGGGCGAGGGGACATGGAAGGAGTTCGAGTGTAAGGCTCCGCAGGACATTCGACCTTTCCTCGGCAGGGAGACCAAGCTTCCTAAGCCTAGTAGGTCTCGGGCAAGGGGACATGGAAGGAGTTCGAGTGTAGGGCTTAGCAGGACGTTCGACCTTACCTCGGCAGGGAGACCAAGCTTCCTAAGCCTAGTAGGAGTCAGGCGAGGGGACTTTGCCAGAGTTCGAGTGTAAGGCTCGGTAGGATGTTCGACCTTACCTCGGCAGGGAGACCAAGCTTCCTAAGCCTAGTAGGAGTCAGGCGAGGGGACTTGGCCAGAGTTCGAGTGTAAGGCTCAGCAGGACGTTCGACCTTACCTCGGCAGGGAGACCAAGCTTCCTAAGCCTAGTAGGAGTCAGGCGAGGGGACTTGGCCAGAGTTCAAGTATAAGGCTCAGCAGGACGTTCGACCTTACCTCGGCAGGGAGACCAAGCTTCCTAAGCCTAGTAGGTCTCGGGCGAGGGGACATGGAAGGAGTTCGAGTGTAAGGCTCCGCAGGACGTTCGACCTTACCTCGGCAGGGAGTCCAACCTTCCTAAGCCTAGTAGGATTCAGGCGATGGGATTTGGCCGAAGTTCGAGTGTAAGGCTCGGCAGGACGTTCGACCTTACCTCGGCAGGGAGACCAAGCTTCCTAAGCCTAGTAGGAGTCAGGCGAGGGGACTTGGCCGAAGTTCGAGTGTAAGGATCGGCAGGACGTTCGACCTTACCTCGGCAGGGAGTCCAATCTTTCTAAGCCTTATAGGATTCAGGCGAGGGGACTTGGCCGAAGTTCGAGTGTAAGGCTTGGCAGGACGTTCGACCTTACCTCGGCAGGGAGACCAAGCTTCCTAAGCCTTGTAGGTCTCGGGCGAGGGGACTTGGCCTGAGTTTGAGTGTAAGGCTCGGCAGGACGTTCGACCTTACCGCGGCAGGGAGTCCAATCTTCCTAAGCCTTAGAGGATTCGGGCGATGGGATTTGGCCGAAGTTTGAGTGTAAGGCTCGGCAGGACGTTCGACCTTACCTCGGCAGGGATACCAAGCTTACTAAGCCTAGTAGGAGTCAGGCGAGGGGACTTGGCCTGAGTTCGAGTGTAAGGCACGGCAGGACGTTTGACTATGCTTCGGCCGGGAGACCAAGCTTCCTAAGCCTAGTAGGAGTCTGGCGAGGGTACTTGGCCGGAGTTCGAGTGAAAGGCTTGGCAGGACGTTCGTCCTTTCCTCGGCAGGGAGACCAAGCTTCCTAAGCCTAGTAGGTGTCAGGCGATCAGACTTGGCCGGAGTTTTAGTGGAAGGCTCGGCAGGACGTTCGACTATACCTCGGCAGGGAGACCAAGCTTCCTAAGCCTAGTAGGAGTCAGGCGAGTGGACTTGGACAGAGTTCGAGTGTAAGGCTCCGCAGGACGTTCGACCTTACCTCAGCAGGGAGACCAAGCTTCCTAAGCCTAGTAGGATTCAGGCGATGGGATTTGCCCGAAGTTCGAGTGTAAGTCTCGGCAGGACATTCGACCTTTCCTCGGCAGGGATGCCAAGCTTCCTAAGCCTAGTAGGTCTCGGGCGAGGGGACATGGAAGGAGTTCGAGTGTAAGGCTCAGCAGGACGTTCGACCTTACCTCGGCAGGGAGACCAAGCTTCCAAAGCCTTGTAGGAGTCAAGCAAGGGGACTTGGCTGGAGTTCGAGTGCAAGGCTCAGCAGGACGTTCGACCTTACCTCGTCAGGGACACCAAGCTTTTAAAGCCTAGTAAGAGTCAGGCGAGGGGACTTGGGTGGAATTCGAGTGTAAGGCTCGGCAAGACTTTCGACCTTACCTCGGCAGCGAGACCAAGCTTCCTAAGCCTAGTAGGTCTCGGGCGAGGGGACATGGAAGGAGTTCGAGTGTAAGGCTCTGCAGGACGTTCGACCTTACCTCGGCAGGGAGTCCAACCTTCCTAAGCCTAGTAGGATTCAGGCGATGGGATTTGGCCGAAGTTCAAGTGTAAGGCTCGGTAGGACGTTCGACCTTACCTCGGCAGGGATACCAAGCTTCCTAAGCCTAGTAGGAGTCAGGCGAGGGGACTTGTCCTGAGTTCGAGTGTAAGGCACGGCAGGACGTTTGACTATGCTTCGGCCGGGAGACCAAGCTTCCTAAGCCTAGTAGGAGTCTGGCGAGGGTACTTGGACGGAGTTCGAGTGAAAGGCTTGGCAGGACGTTCGTCCTTTCCTCGGCAGGGAGACCAAGCTTCCTAAGCCTAGTAGGTGTCAGGCGATCTGACATGGCCGGAGTTTTAGTGGAAGGCTCGGCAGGACATTCGACTATACCTCGGCAGGGAGACCAAGCTTCCTAAGCCTAGTAGGAGTCAGGCGAGTGGACTTGGACAGAGTTCGAGTGTAAGGCTCCGAAAGACATTCGACCTTTCCTCGGCAGGGAGACCAAGCTTCCTAAGCCTAGTAGGTCTCGGGCGAGGGGACATGGAAGGAGTTTGAGTGTAAGGCTCCGCAGGACATTCGACCTTACCTCGGCAGGGAGACCAAGCTTCCTAAGCCTTGTAGGTCTCGGGCGAGGGGACTTGACCCGAGTTCGAATGTAAGGCTCGGCAGGACGTTCGTCCTTACCTCGGCAGGGAGACCAAGCTTCCTATGCCTAGTAGGTGTCAGGCGATCGGACTTGGCCGGAGTTTGAGTGTAAGGCACGGCAGGACGTTTGACTATGCTTCGGCAGGGAGACCAAGCTTCCTAAGCCTACTAGGAGTCTGGCGAGGGTACTTGGCCGGAGTTCGAGTGAAAGGCTCGGCAGGACGTTCGTCCTTTCCTCAGCAGGGAGACCAAGCTTCCTAAGCCTAGTAGGAGTCAGGCGAGGGATCTTGGCTAGAGTTCGAGTGTAAGGCTCACCAGGACGTTCGACCTTACCTCGGCAGGGAGACCAAGCTTCCTAAGCCTAGTAGGAGTCAGGCGAGTGGACTTGGACAGAGTTCGAGTGTAAGGCTCGGCAGGACGTTCGACTTTACCTCGGCAGGATGACCAAGCTTCCTAAGCCTAGTAGGTCTCGGGCGAGGGGACATGGAAGGAGTTCGAGTGTTGGGCTTAGCAGGACGTTCGACCTTACCTCGACAGGGAGACCAAGCTTCCTAAGCCTAGTAGGAGTCAGGCGAGGGGACTTGGCCGAAGTTCGAGTGTAAGGCTCGGCAGGACGTTCGACCTTACCTCGGCAGGGAGTCCAATCTTCCCAAGCCTTATAGGATTCAGGCGAGGGGACTTGGCCGAAGTTCGAGTGTAAGGCTCGGCAGGACGTTCGACCTTACCTTGGCAGGGAGACCAAGCTTCCTAAGCCTTGTAGGTCTCGGGCGAGGGGACTTGGCCTGAGTTCGATTGTAAGGCTCGGCAGGACGTTCGACCTTACCTCGGCAGGGAGTCCAATCTTCCTACGCCTTATAGGATTCAGGCGATGGGATTTGGCCGAAGTTTGAGTGTAAGGCTCGGCAGGACGTTCGACCTTACCTCGGCAGGGAGACCAAGCTTCCTAAGCCTAGTAGGAGTCAGGCGAGTGGACATGGCCAGAGTTCGAGTGTAAGGCTCAGCAGGACGTTCGACCTTACCTCAGCAGGGAGACCAAGCTTCCTAAGCCTAGTAGGATTCAGGCGATGGGATTTGCCCGAAGTTCGAGTGTAAGTCTCGGCAGGACATTCGACCTTTCCTCGGCAGGGATGCCAAGCTTCCTAAGCCTAGTAGGTCTCGGGCGAGGGGACATGGAAGGAGTTCGAGTGTAGGGCTTAGCAGGACGTTCGACCTTACCTCGGCAGGGATACCAAGCTTCCTAAGCCTAGTAGGAGTCAGGCGAGGGGACTTGGCCAGAGTTCGAGTGTAAGGCTCGGTAGGACGTTCGACCTTACCTCGGCAGGGATACCAAGCTTCCTAAGCCTAGAAGGAGTCAGGCGAGGGGACTTGGCCAGAGTTCGAGTGTAAGGCTCGGTAGGACGTTCGACCTTACCTCGGCAGGGATACCAAACTTCCTAAGCCTAGTAGGAGTCAGGCGAGGGGACTTGGCCAGAGTTCGAGTGTAAGGCTCAGCAGGACGTTCGACCTTACCTCGGCAGGGAGACCAAGCTTCATAAGCCTAGTAGGAGTCAGGCGAGTGGACTTGGCCAGAGTTCGAGTGTAAGGCTCAGCAGGACGTTCGACCTTACCTCGGCAAGGAGACCAAGCTTCCTAAGCCTCGTGGGAGAGTCAGGCAAGGGGACTGGTTTGGAGTTCGAGAGTAAGGCTCAGCAGGACGTTCGACCTTACCTCGGCAGGGAGAACAAGCTTCCAAAGCCCTGTAGGAGTCAAGCAAGGGGACTTGGCTGGAGTTCGAGTGTAAGGCTCAGCAGGACGTTCGACCTTACCTCGGCAGGGAGTCCAACCTTCCTAAGCCTAGTAGGATTCAGGCGATGGGATTTGGCCGAAGTTCAAGTGTAAGGCTCGGTAGGACCTTCGACCTTACCTCGGCAGGGACACCAAGCTTTTAAAGCCTAGTAAGAGTCAGGCGAGGGGACTTGGGTGGAATTCGAGTGTAAGGCTCGGCAAGACTTTCGACCTTACCTCGGCAGCGAGACCAAGCTTCCTAAGCCTAGTAGGTCTCGGGCGAGGGGACATGGAAGGAGTTCGAGTGTAAGGCTCTGCAGGACGTTCGACCTTACCTCGGCAGGGAGTCCAACCTTCCTAAGCCTAGTAGGATTCAGGCGATGGGATTTGGCCGAAGTTCAAGTGTAAGGCTCGGTAGGACGTTCGACCTTACCTCGGCAGGGATACCAAGCTTCCTAAGCCTAGTAGGAGTCAGGCAAGGGGACTTGTCCTGAGTTCGAGTGTAAGGCACGGCAGGACGTTTGACTATGCTTCGGCCGGGAGACCAAGCTTCCTAAGCCTAGTAGGAGTCTGGCGAGGGTACTTGGCCGGAGTTCGAGTGAAAGGCTTGGCAGGACGTTCGTCCTTTCCTCGGCAGGGAGACCAAGCTTCCTAAGCCTAGTAGGTGTCAGGCGATCTGACATGGCCGGAGTTTTAGTGGAAGGCTCGGCAGGACATTCGACTATACCTCGGCAGGGAGACCAAGCTTCCTAAGCCTAGTAGGAGTCAGGCGAGTGGACTTGGACAGAGTTCGAGTGTAAGGCTCCGCAGGACATTCGACCTTTCCTCGGCAGGGAGACCAAGCTTCCTAAGCCTAGTAGGTCTCGGGCGAGGGGACATGGAAGGAGTTTGAGTGTAAGGCTCCGCAGGACATTCGACCTTACCTCGGCAGGGAGACCAAGCTTCCTAAGACTTGTAGGTCTCGGGCGAGGGGACTTGACCCGAGTTCGAATGTAAGGCTCGGCAGGACGTTCGTCCTTACCTCGGCAGGGAGACCAAGCTTCCTATGCCTAGTAGGTGTCAGGCGATCGGACTTGGCCGGAGTTTGAGTGTAAGGCACGGCAGGACGTTTGACTATGCTTCGGCAGGGAGACCAAGCTTCCTAAGCCTAGTAGGAGTCTGGCGAGGGTACTTGGCCGGAGTTCGAGTGAAAGGCTCGGCAGGACGTTCGTCCTTTCCTCAGCAGGGCGACCAAGCTTCCTAAGCCTAGTAGGAGTCAGGCGAGGGGTCTTGGCTAGAGTTCGAGTGTAAGGCTCACCAGGACGTTCGACCTTACCTCGGCAGGGAGACCAAGCTTCCTAAGCCTAGTAGGAGTCACGCAAGTGGACTTGGACAGAGTTCGAGTGTAAGGCTCGGCAGGACGTTCGACTTTACCTCGGCAGGGAGACCAAGCTTCCTAAGCCTAGTAGGTCTCGGGCGAGGGGACATGGAAGGAGTTCGAGTGTTGGGCTTAGCAGGACGTTCGACCTTACCTCGACAGGGAGACCAAGCTTCCTAAGCCTAGTAGGAGTCAGGCGAGGGGACTTGGCCGAAGTTCGAGTGTAAGGCTCGGCAGGACGTTCGACCTTACCTCGGCAGGGAGTCCAATCTTCCCAAGCCTTATAGGATTCAGGCGAGGGGACTTGGCCGAAGTTCGAGTGTAAGGCTCGGCAGGACGTTCGACCTTACCTTGGCAGGGAGTCCAATCTTCCTACGCCTTATAGGATTCAGGCGATGGGATTTGGCCGAAGTTTGAGTGTAAGGCTCGGCAGGACGTTCGACCTTACCTCGGCAGGGAGACCAAGCTTCCTAAGCCTAGTAGGAGTCAGGCGAGGGGACTTGGCCAGAGTTCGAGTGTAAGGCTCGGTAGGACGTTCGTCCTTACCGCGGCAGGGAGACCAAGCTTCCTAAGCCTAGTAGGAGTCAGGCGAGTGGACATGGCCAGAGTTCGAGTGTAAGGCTCAGCAGGACGTTCGACCTTACCTCAGCAGGGAGACCAAGCTTCCTAAGCCTAGTAGGATTCAGGCGATGGGATTTGCCCGAAGTTCGAGTGTAAGTCTCGGCAGGACATTCGACCTTTCCTCGGCAGGGATGCCAAGCTTCCTAAGCCTAGTAGGTCTCGGGCGAGGGGACATGGAAGGAGTTCGAGTGTAGGGCTTAGCAGGACGTTCGACCTTACCTCGGCAGGGATACCAAGCTTCCTAAGCCTAGTAGGAGTCAGGCGAGGGGACTTGGCCAGAGTTCGAGTGTAAGGCTCGGTAGGACGTTCGACCTTACCTCGGCAGGGATACCAAGCTTCCTAAGCCTAGAAGGAGTCAGGCGAGGGGACTTGGCCAGAGTTCGAGTGTAAGGCTCGGTAGGACGTTCGACCTTACCTCGTCAGGGACACCAAGCTTTTAAAGCCTAGTAAGAGTCAGGCGAGGGGACTTGGGTGGAATTCGAGTGTAAGGCTCGGCAAGACTTTCGACCTTACCTCGGCAGCGAGACCAAGCTTCCTAAGCCTAGTAGGTCTCGGGCGAGGGGACATGGAAGGAGTTCGAGTGTAAGGCTCTGCAGGACGTTCGACCTTACCTCGGCAGGGAGTCCAACCTTCCTAAGCCTAGTAGGATTCAGGCGATGGGATTTGGCCGAAGTTCAAGTGTAAGGCTCGGTAGGACGTTCGACCTTACCTCGGCAGGGATACCAAGCTTCCTAAGCCTAGTAGGAGTCAGGCGAGGGGACTTGTCCTGAGTTCGAGTGTAAGGCACGGCAGGACGTTTGACTATGCTTCGGCCGGGAGACCAAGCTTCCTAAGCCTAGTAGGAGTCTGGCGAGGGTACTTGGCCGGAGTTCGAGTGAAAGGCTTGGCAGGACGTTCGTCCTTTCCTCGGCAGGGAGACCAAGCTTCCTAAGCCTAGTAGGTGTCAGGCGATCTGACATGGCCGGAGTTTTAGTGGAAGGCTCGGCAGGACATTCGACTATACCTCGGCAGGGAGACCAAGCTTCCTAAGCCTAGTAGGAGTCAGGCGAGTGGACTTGGACAGAGTTCGAGTGTAAGGCTCCGCAGGACATTCGACCTTTCCTCGGCAGGGAGACCAAGCTTCCTAAGCCTAGTAGGTCTCGGGCGAGGGGACATGGAAGGAGTTTGAGTGTAAGGCTCCGCAGGACATTCGACCTTACCTCGGCAGGGAGACCAAGCTTCCTAAGCCTTGTAGGTCTCGGGCGAGGGGACTTGACCCGAGTTCGAATGTAAGGCTCGGCAGGACGTTCGTCCTTACCTCGGCAGGGAGACCAAGCTTCCTATGCCTAGTAGGTGTCAGGCGATCGGACTTGGCCGGAGTTTGAGTGTAAGGCACGGCAGGACGTTTGACTATGCTTCGGCAGGGAGACCAAGCTTCCTAAGCCTAGTAGGAGTCTGGCGAGGGTACTTGGCCGGAGTTCGAGTGAAAGGCTCGGCAGGACGTTCGTCCTTTCCTCAGCAGGGAGACCAAGCTTCCTAAGCCTAGTAGGAGTCAGGCGAGGGGTCTTGGCTAGAGTTCGAGTGTAAGGCTCACCAGGACGTTCGACCTTACCTCGGCAGGGAGACCAAGCTTCCTAAGCCTAGTAGGAGTCAGGCGAGTGGACTTGGACAGAGTTCGAGTGTAAGGCTCGGCAGGACGTTCGACTTTACCTCGGCAGGATGACCAAGCTTCCTAAGCCTAGTAGGTCTCGGGCGAGGGGACATGGAAGGAGTTCGAGTGTTGGGCTTAGCAGGACGTTCGACCTTACCTCGACAGGGAGACCAAGCTTCCTAAGCCTAGTAGGAGTCAGGCGAGGGGACTTGGCCGAAGTTCGAGTGTAAGGCTCGGCAGGACGTTCGACCTTACCTCGGCAGGGAGTCCAATCTTCCCAAGCCTTATAGGATTCAGGCGAGGGGACTTGGCCGAAGTTCGAGTGTAAGGCTCGGCAGGACGTTCGACCTTACCTTGGCAGGGAGACCAAGCTTCCTAAGCCTTGTAGGTCTCGGGCGAGGGGACTTGGCCTGAGTTCGATTGTAAGGCTCGGCAGGACGTTCGACCTTACCTCGGCAGGGAGTCCAATCTTCCTACGCCTTATAGGATTCAGGCGATGGGATTTGGCCGAAGTTTGAGTGTAAGGCTCGGCAGGACGTTCGACCTTACCTCGGCAGGGAGACCAAGCTTCCTAAGCCTAGTAGGAGTCAGGCGAGGGGACTTGGCCAGAGTTCGAGTGTAAGGCTCGGTAGGACGTTCGTCCTTACCGCGGCAGGGAGACCAAGCTTCCTAAGCCTAGTAGGAGTCAGGCGAGTGGACATGGCCAGAGTTCGAGTGTAAGGCTCAGCAGGACGTTCGACCTTACCTCAGCAGGGAGACCAAGCTTCCTAAGCCTAGTAGGATTCAGGCGATGGGATTTGCCCGAAGTTCGAGTGTAAGTCTCGGCAGGACATTCGACCTTTCCTCGGCAGGGATGCCAAGCTTCCTAAGCCTAGTAGGTCTCGGGCGAGGGGACATGGAAGGAGTTCGAGTGTAGGGCTTAGCAGGACGTTCGACCTTACCTCGGCAGGGATACCAAGCTTCCTAAGCCTAGTAGGAGTCAGGCGAGGGGACTTGGCCAGAGTTCGAGTGTAAGGCTCGGTAGGACGTTCGACCTTACCTCGGCAGGGATACCAAGCTTCCTAAGCCTAGAAGGAGTCAGGCGAGGGGACTTGGCCAGAGTTCGAGTGTAAGGCTCGGTAGGACGTTCGACCTTACCTCGGCAGGGATACCAAACTTCCTAAGCCTAGTAGGAGTCAGGCGAGGGGACTTGGCCAGAGTTCGAGTGTAAGGCTCAGCAGGACGTTCGACCTTACCTCGGCAGGGAGACCAAGCTTCATAAGCCTAGTAGGAGTCAGGCGAGTGGACTTGGCCAGAGTTCGAGTGTAAGGCTCAGCAGGACGTTCGACCTTACCTCGGCAAGGAGACCAAGCTTCCTAAGCCTCGTGGGAGAGTCAGGCAAGGGGACTGGTTTGGAGTTCGAGAGTAAGGCTCAGCAGGACGTTCGACCTTACCTCGGCAGGGAGACCAAGCTTCCAAAGCCCTGTAGGAGTCAAGCAAGGGGACTTGGCTGGAGTTCGAGTGTAAGGCTCAGCAGGACGTTCGAGCTTACCTCGGCAGGGAGTCCAACCTTCCTAAGCCTAGTAGGATTCAGGCGATGGGATTTGGCCGACGTTCAAGTGTAAGGCTCGGTAGGACCTTCGACCTTACCTCGGCAGGGATACCAAGCTTCCTATGCCTAGTAGGAGTCAGGCGAGTGGACTTGGACAGAGTTCGAGTGTAAGGCTCCGCAGGACGTTCGACCTTACCTCAGCAGGGAGACCAAGCTTCCTAAGCCTAGTAGGATTCAGGCGATGGGATTTGCCCGAAGTTCGAGTGTAAGTCTCGGCAGGACATTCGACCTTTCCTCGGCAGGGATGCCAAGCTTCCTAAGCCTAGTAGGTCTCGGGCGAGGGGACATGGAAGGAGTTCGAGTGTAAGGCTCAGCAGGACGTTCGACCTTACCTCGGCAGGGAGACCAAGCTTCCAAAGCCTTGTAGGAGTCAAGCAAGGGGACTTGGCTGGAGTTCGAGTGCAAGGCTCAGCAGGACGTTCGACCTTACCTCGTCAGGGACACCAAGCTTTTAAAGCCTAGTAAGAGTCAGGCGAGGGGACTTGGGTGGAATTCGAGTGTAAGGCTCGGCAAGACTTTCGACCTTACCTCGGCAGCGAGACCAAGCTTCCTAAGCCTAGTAGGTCTCGGGCGAGGGGACATGGAAGGAGTTCGAGTGTAAGGCTCTGCAGGACGTTCGACCTTACCTCGGCAGGGAGTCCAACCTTCCTAAGCCTAGTAGGATTCAGGCGATGGGATTTGGCCGAAGTTCAAGTGTAAGGCTCGGTAGGACGTTCGACCTTACCTCGGCAGGGATACCAAGCTTCCTAAGCCTAGTAGGAGTCAGGCGAGGGGACTTGTCCTGAGTTCGAGTGTAAGGCACGGCAGGACGTTTGACTATGCTTCGGCCGGGAGACCAAGCTTCCTAAGCCTAGTAGGAGTCTGGCGAGGGTACTTGGCCGGAGTTCGAGTGAAAGGCTTGGCAGGACGTTCGTCCTTTCCTCGGCAGGGAGACCAAGCTTCCTAAGCCTAGTAGGTGTCAGGCGATCTGACATGGCCGGAGTTTTAGTGGAAGGCTCGGCAGGACATTCGACTATACCTCGGCAGGGAGACCAAGCTTCCTAAGCCTAGTAGGAGTCAGGCGAGTGGACTTGGCCAGAGTTCGAGTGTAAGGCTCCGCAGGACATTCGACCTTTCCTCGGCAGGGAGACCAAGCTTCCTAAGCCTAGTAGGTCTCGGGCGAGGGGACATGGAAGGAGTTTGAGTGTAAGGCTCCGCAGGACATTCGACCTTACCTCGGCAGGGAGACCAAGCTTCCTAAGCCTTGTAGGTCTCGGGCGAGGGGACTTGACCCGAGTTCGAATGTAAGGCTCGGCAGGACGTTCGTCCTTACCTCGGCAGGGAGACCAAGCTTCCTATGCCTAGTAGGTGTCAGGCGATCGGACTTGGCCGGAGTTTGAGTGTAAGGCACGGCAGGACGTTTGACTATGCTTCGGCAGGGAGACCAAGCTTCCTAAGCCTAGTAGGAGTCTGGCGAGGGTACTTGGCCGGAGTTCGAGTGAAAGGCTCGGCAGGACGTTCGTCCTTTCCTCAGCAGGGAGACCAAGCTTCCTAAGCCTAGTAGGAGTCAGGCGAGGGGTCTTGGCTAGAGTTCGAGTGTAAGGCTCACCAGGACGTTCGACCTTACCTCGGCAGGGAGACCAAGCTTCCTAAGCCTAGTAGGAGTCAGGCGAGTGGACTTGGACAGAGTTCGAGTGTAAGGCTCGGCAGGACGTTCGACTTTACCTCGGCAGGGAGACCAAGCTTCCTAAGCCTAGTAGGTCTCGGGCGAGGGGACATGGAAGGAGTTCGAGTGTTGGGCTTAGCAGGACGTTCGACCTTACCTCGACAGGGAGACCAAGCTTCCTAAGCCTAGTAGGAGTCAGGCGAGGGGACTTGGCCGAAGTTCGAGTGTAAGGCTCGGCAGGACGTTCGACCTTACCTTGGCAGGGAGTCCAATCTTCCTACGCCTTATAGGATTCAGGCGATGGGATTTGGCCGAAGTTTGAGTGTAAGGCTCGGCAGGACGTTCGACCTTACCACGGCAGGGAGACCAAGCTTCCTAAGCCTAGTAGGAGTCAGGCGAGGGGACTTGGCCAGAGTTCGAGTGTAAGGCTCGGTAGGACGTTCGTCCTTACCGCGGCAGGGAGACCAAGCTTCCTAAGCCTAGTAGGAGTCAGGCGAGTGGACATGGCCAGAGTTCGAGTGTAAGGCTCAGCAGGACGTTCGACCTTACCTCAGCAGGGAGACCAAGCTTCCTAAGCCTAGTAGGATTCAGGCGATGGGATTTGCCCGAAGTTCGAGTGTAAGTCTCGGCAGGACATTCGACCTTTCCTCGGCAGGGATGCCAAGCTTCCTAAGCCTAGTAGGTCTCGGGCGAGGGGACATGGAAGGAGTTCGAGTGTAGGGCTTAGCAGGACGTTCGACCTTACCTCGGCAGGGATACCAAGCTTCCTAAGCCTAGTAGGAGTCAGGCGAGGGGACTTGGCCAGAGTTCGAGTGTAAGGCTCGGTAGGACGTTCGACCTTACCTCGGCAGGGATACCAAGCTTCCTAAGCCTAGAAGGAGTCAGGCGAGGGGACTTGGCCAGAGTTCGAGTGTAAGGCTCGGTAGGACGTTCGACCTTACCTCGGCAGGGATACCAAACTTCCTAAGCCTAGTAGGAGTCAGGCGAGGGGACTTGGCCAGAGTTCGAGTGTAAGGCTCAGCAGGACGTTCGACCTTACCTCGGCAGGGAGACCAAGCTTCATAAGCCTAGTAGGAGTCAGGCGAGTGGACTTGGCCAGAGTTCGAGTGTAAGGCTCAGCAGGACGTTCGACCTTACCTCGGCAAGGAGACCAAGCTTCCTAAGCCTCGTGGGAGAGTCAGGCAAGGGGACTGGTTTGGAGTTCGAGAGTAAGGCTCAGCAGGACGTTCGACCTTACCTCGGCAGGGAGACCAAGCTTCCAAAGCCCTGTAGGAGTCAAGCAAGGGGACTTGGCTGGAGTTCGAGTGTAAGGCTCAGCAGGACGTTCGACCTTACCTCGGCAGGGAGTCCAACCTTCCTAAGCCTAGTAGGATTCAGGCGATGGGATTTGGCCGAAGTTCAAGTGTAAGGCTCGGTAGGACGTTCGACCTTACCTCGGCAGGGATACCAAGCTTCCTATGCCTAGTAGGAGTCAGGCGAGGGGACTTGGCCTGAGTTCGAGTGTAAGGCACGGCAGGACGTTTGACTATGCTTCGGCCGGGAGACCAAGCTTCCTAAGCCTAGTAGGAGTCTGGCGAGGGTACTTGGCCGGAGTTCGAGTGAAAGGCTTGGCAGGACGTTCGTCCTTTCCTCGGCAGGGAGACCAAGCTTCCTAAGCCTAGTAGGTGTCAGGCGATCAGACTTGGCCGGAGTTTTAGTGGAAGTCTCGGCAGGACGTTCGACTATACCTCGGCAGGGAGACCAAGCTTCCTAAGCCTAGTAGGAGTCAGGCGAGTGGACTTGGACAGAGTTCGAGTGTAAGGCTCCGCAGGACGTTCGACCTTACCTCAGCAGGGAGACCAAGCTTCCTAAGCCTAGTAGGATTCAGGCGATGGGATTTGCCCGAAGTTCGAGTGTAAGTCTCGGCAGGACATTCGACCTTTCCTCGGCAGGGATGCCAAGCTTCCTAAGCCTAGTAGGTCTCGGGCGAGGGGACATGGAAGGAGTTCGAGTGTAAGGCTCAGCAGGACGTTCGACCTTACCTCGGCAGGGAGACCAAGCTTCCAAAGCCTTGTAGGAGTCAAGCAAGGGGACTTGGCTGGAGTTCGAGTGCAAGGCTCAGCAGGACGTTCGACCTTACCTCGTCAGGGACACCAAGCTTTTAAAGCCTAGTAAGAGTCAGGCGAGGGGACTTGGGTGGAATTCGAGTGTAAGGCTCGGCAAGACTTTCGACCTTACCTCGGCAGCGAGACCAAGCTTCCTAAGCCTAGTAGGTCTCGGGCGAGGGGACATGGAAGGAGTTCGAGTGTAAGGCTCTGCAGGACGTTCGACCTTACCTCGGCAGGGAGTCCAACCTTCCTAAGCCTAGTAGGATTCAGGCGATGGGATTTGGCCGAAGTTCAAGTGTAAGGCTCGGTAGGACGTTCGACCTTACCTCGGCAGGGATACCAAGCTTCCTAAGCCTAGTAGGAGTCAGGCGAGGGGACTTGTCCTGAGTTCGAGTGTAAGGCACGGCAGGACGTTTGACTATGCTTCGGCCGGGAGACCAAGCTTCCTAAGCGTAGTAGGAGTCTGGCGAGGGTACTTGGCCGGAGTTCGAGTGAAAGGCTTGGCAGGACGTTCGTCCTTTCCTCGGCAGGGAGACCAAGCTTCCTAAGCCTAGTAGGTGTCAGGCGATCTGACATGGCCGGAGTTTTAGTGGAAGGCTCGGCAGGACATTCGACTATACCTCGGCAGGGAGACCAAGCTTCCTAAGCCTAGTAGGAGTCAGGCGAGTGGACTTGGACAGAGTTCGAGTGTAAGGCTCCGCAGGACATTCGACCTTTCCTCGGCAGGGAGACCAAGCTTCCTAAGCCTAGTAGGTCTCGGGCGAGGGGACATGGAAGGAGTTTGAGTGTAAGGCTCCGCAGGACATTCGACCTTACCTCGGCAGGGAGACCAAGCTTCCTAAGCCTTGTAGGTCTCGGGCGAGGGGACTTGACCCGAGTTCGAATGTAAGGCTCGGCAGGACGTTCGTCCTTACCTCGGCAGGGAGACCAAGCTTCCTATGCCTAGTAGGTGTCAGGCGATCGGACTTGGCCGGAGTTTGAGTGTAAGGCACGGCAGGACGTTTGACTATGCTTCGGCAGGGAGACCAAGCTTCCTAAGCCTAGTAGGAGTCTGGCGAGGGTACTTGGCCGGAGTTCGAGTGAAAGGCTCGGCAGGACGTTCGTCCTTTCCTCAGCAGGGAGACCAAGCTTCCTAAGCCTAGTAGGAGTCAGGCGAGGGGTCTTGGCTAGAGTTCGAGTGTAAGGCTCACCAGGACGTTCGACCTTACCTCGGCAGGGAGACCAAGCTTCCTAAGCCTAGTAGGAGTCAGGCGAGTGGACTTGGACAGAGTTCGAGTGTAAGGCTCGGCAGGACGTTCGACTTTACCTCGGCAGGGAGACCAAGCTTCCTAAGCCTAGTAGGTCTCGGGCGAGGGGAAATGGAAGGAGTTCGAGTGTTGGGCTTAGCAGGACGTTCGACCTTACCTCGACAGGGAGACCAAGCTTCCTAAGCCTAGTAGGAGTCAGGCGAGGGGACTTGGCCGGAGTTCGAGTGAAAGGCTCGGCAGGACGTTCGTCCTTTCCTCAGCAGGGAGACCAAGCTTCCTAAGCCTAGTAGGAGTCAGGCGAGGGGTCTTGGCTAGAGTTCGAGTGTAAGGCTCACCAGGACGTTCGACCTTACCTCGGCAGGGAGACCAAGCTTCCTAAGCCTAGTAGGAGTCAGGCGAGTGGACTTGGACAGAGTTCGAGTGTAAGGCTCGGCAGGACGTTCGACTTTACCTCGGCAGGGAGACCAAGCTTCTTAAGCCTAGTAGGTCTCGGGCGAGGGGACATGGAAGGAGTTCGAGTGTTGGGCTTAGCAGGACGTTCGACCTTACCTCGACAGGGAGACCAAGCTTCCTAAGCCTAGTAGGAGTCAGGCGAGGGGACTTGGCCGAAGTTCGAGTGTAAGGCTCGGCAGGACGTTCGACCTTACCTCGGCAGGGAGTCCAATCTTCCCAAGCCTTATAGGATTCAGGCGAGGGGACTTGGCCGAAGTTCGAGTGTAAGGCTCGGCAGGACGTTCGACCTTACCTTGGCAGGGAGTCCAATCTTCCTACGCCTTATAGGATTCAGGCGATGGGATTTGGCCGAAGTTTGAGTGTAAGGCTCGGCAGGACGTTCGACCTTACCTCGGCAGGGAGACCAAGCTTCCTAAGCCTAGTAGGAGTCAGGCGAGGGGACTTGGCCAGAGTTCGAGTGTAAGGCTCGGTAGGACGTTCGTCCTTACCGCGGCAGGGAGACCAAGCTTCCTAAGCCTAGTAGGTCTCGGGCGAGGGGACATGGAAGGAGTTCGAGTGTTGGGCTTAGCAGGACGTTCGACCTTACCTCGACAGGGAGACCAAGCTTCCTAAGCCTAGTAGGAGTCAGGCGAGGGGACTTGGCCGAAGTTCGAGTGTAAGGCTCGGCAGGACGTTCGACCTTACCTCGGCAGGGAGTCCAATCTTCCCAAGCCTTATAGGATTCAGGCGAGGGGATTTGCCCGAAGTTCGAGTGTAAGTCTCGGCAGGACATTCGACCTTTCCTCGGCAGGGATGCCAAGCTTCCTAAGCCTAGTAGGTCTCGGGCGAGGGGACATGGAAGGAGTTCGAGTGTAAGGCTCAGCAGGACGTTCGACCTTACCTCGGCAGGGAGACCAAGCTTCCAAAGCCTTGTAGGAGTCAAGCAAGGGGACTTGGCTGGAGTTCGAGTGCAAGGCTCAGCAGGACGTTCGACCTTACCTCGTCAGGGACACCAAGCTTTTAAAGCCTAGTAAGAGTCAGGCGAGGGGACTTGGGTGGAATTCGAGTGTAAGGCTCGGCAAGACTTTCGACCTTACCTCGGCAGCGAGACCAAGCTTCCTAAGCCTAGTAGGTCTCGGGCGAGGGGACATGGAAGGAGTTCGAGTGTAAGGCTCTGCAGGACGTTCGACCTTACCTCGGCAGGGAGTCCAACCTTCCTAAGCCTAGTAGGATTCAGGCGATGGGATTTGGCCGAAGTTCAAGTGTAAGGCTCGGTAGGACGTTCAACCTTACCTCGGCAGGGATACCAAGCTTCCTAAGCCTAGTAGGAGTCAGGCGAGGGGACTTGTCCTGAGTTCGAGTGTAAGGCACGGCAGGACGTTTGACTATGCTTCGGCCGGGAGACCAAGCTTCCTAAGCCTAGTAGGAGTCTGGCGAGGGTACTTGGCCGGAGTTCGAGTGAAAGGCTTGGCAGGACGTTCGTCCTTTCCTCGGCAGGGAGACCAAGCTTCCTAAGCCTAGTAGGTGTCAGGCGATCTGACATGGCCGGAGTTTTAGTGGAAGGCTCGGCAGGACGTTCGACCTTACCTCGGCAAGGAGACCAAGCTTCCTAAGCCTCGTGGGAGAGTCAGGCAAGGGGACTGGTTTGGAGTTCGAGAGTAAGGCTCAGCAGGACGTTCGACCTTACCTCGGCAGGGAGACCAAGCTTCCAAAGCCCTGTAGGAGTCAAGCAAGGGGACTTGGCTGGAGTTCGAGTGTAAGGCTCAGCAGGACGTTCGACCTTACCTCGGCAGGGAGTCCAACCTTCCTAAGCCTAGTAGGATTCAGGCGATGGGATTTGGCCGAAGTTCAAGTGTAAGGCTCGGTAGGACGTTCGACCTTACCTCGGCAGGGATACCAAGCTTCCTATGCCTAGTAGGAGTCAGGCGAGGGGACTTGGCCTGAGTTCGAGTGTAAGGCACGGCAGGACGTTTGACTATGCTGCGGCCGGGAGACCAAGCTTCCTAAGCCTAGTAGGAGTCTGGCGAGGGTACTTGGCCGGAGTTCGAGTGAAAGGCTTGGCAGGACGTTCGTCCTTTCCTCGGCAGGGAGACCAAGCTTCCTAAGCCTAGTAGGTGTCAGGCGATCAGACTTGGCCGGAGTTTTAGTGGAAGGCTCGGCAGGACGTTCGACTATACCTCGGCAGGGAGACCAAGCTTCCTAAGCCTAGTAGGAGTCAGGCGAGTGGACTTGGACAGAGTTCGAGTGTAACGCTCGGCAGGACATTCGACCTTTCCTCGGCAGGGATGCCAAGCTTCCTAAGCCTAGTAGGTCTCGGGCGAGGGGACATGGAAGGAGTTCGAGTGTAGGGCTTAGCAGGACGTTCGACCTTACCTCGGCAGGGATACCAAGCTTCCTAAGCCTAGTAGGAGTCAGGCGAGGGGACTTGGCCAGAGTTCGAGTGTAAGGCTCGGTAGGACGTTCGACCTTACCTCGGCAGGGATACCAAGCTTCCTAAGCCTAGTAGGAGTCAGGCGAGGGGACTTGGCCAGAGTTCGAGTGTAAGGCTCAGTAGGACGTTTGACCTTACCTCGGCAGGGATACCAAGCTTCCTAAGCCTAGTAGGAGTCAGGCGAGGGGACTTGGCCAGAGTTCGAGTGTAAGGCTCAGCAGGACGTTCGACCTTACCTCGGCAGGGAGACCAAGGTTCCTAAGCCTAGTAGGAGTCAGGCGAGGGGACTTGGCCAGAGTTCGAGTGTAAGGCTCAGCAGGACGTTCGACCTTACCTCGGCAAGGAGACCAAGCTTCCTAAGCCTCGTGGGAGAGTCAGGCGAGGGGACTGGTTTGGAGTTCGAGAGTAAGGCTCAGCAGGACGTTCGACCTTACCTCGACAGGGAGACCAAGCTTCCAAAGCCCTGTAGGAGTCAAGCAAGGGGACTTGGCTGGAGTTCGAGTGTAAGGCTCAGCAGGACGTTCGACCTTACCTCGTCAGGGACACCAAGCTTTTAAAGCCTAGTAAGAGTCAGGCGAGGGGACTTGTCCTGAGTTCGAGTGTAAGGCACGGCAGGACGTTTGACTATGCTTCGGCCGGGAGACCAAGCTTCCTAAGCCTAGTAGGAGTCTGGCGAGGGTACTTGGCCGGAGTTCGAGTGAAAGGCTCGGCAGGACGTTCGTCCTTTCCTCAGCAGGGAGACCAAGCTTCCTAAGCCTAGTAGGAGATAGGCGAGGGGTCTTGGCTAGAGTTCGAGTGTAAGGCTCACCAGGACGTTCGACCTTACCTCGGCAGGGAGACCAAGCTTCCTAAGCCTAGTAGGAGTCAGGCGAGTGGACTTGGACAGAGTTTGAGTGTAAGGCTCGGCAGGACGTTCGACTTTACCTCGGCAGGGAGACCAAGCTTCCTAAGCCTAGTAGGTCTCGGGCGAGGGGACATGGAAGGAGTTCGAGTGTTGGGCTTAGCAGGACGTTCGACCTTACCTCGACAGGGATACCAAGCTTCCTAAGCCTAGTAGGAGTCAGGCGAGGGGACTTGGCCGAATTTCGAGTGTAAGGCTCGGCAGGACGTTCGACCTTACCTCGGCAGGGAGTCCAATCTTCCCAAGCCTTATAGGATTCAGGCGAGGGGACTTGGCCGAAGTTCGAGTGTAAGGCTCGGCAGGACGTTCGACCTTACCTTGGCAGGGAGTCCAATCTTCCTACGCCTTATAGGATTCAGGCGATGGGATTTGGCCGAAGTTTGAGTGTAAGGCTCGGCAGGACGTTCGACCTTACCTCGGCAGGGAGACCAAGCTTCCTAAGCCTAGTAGGAGTCAGGCAGAGGGACTTGGCCAGAGTTCGAGTGTAAGGCTCGGTAGGACGTTCGTCCTTACCGCGGCAGGGAGACCAAGCTTCCTAAGCCTAGTAGGAGTCAGGCGAGTGGACATGGCCAGAGTTCGAGTGTAAGGCTCAGCAGGACGTTCGACCTTACCTCAGCAGGGAGACCAAGCTTCCTAAGCCTAGTAGGATTCAGGCGATGGGATTTGCCCGAAGTTCGAGTGTAAGTCTCGGCAGGACATTCGACCTTTCCTCGGCAGGGATGCCAAGCTTCCTAAGCCTAGTAGGTCTCGGGCGAGGGGACATGGAAGGAGTTCGAGTGTAGGGCTTAGCAGGACGTTCGACCTTACCTCGGCAGGGATACCAAGCTTCCTAAGCCTAGTAGGAGTCAGGCGAGGGGACTTGGCCAGAGTTCGAGTGTAAGGCTCGGTAGGACGTTCGACCTTACCTCGGCAGGGATACCAAGCTTCCTAAGCCTAGAAGGAGTCAGGCGAGGGGACTTGGCCAGAGTTCGAGTGTAAGGCTCGGTAGGACGTTCGACCTTACCTCGGCAGGGATACCAAACTTCCTAAGCCTAGTAGGAGTCAGGCGAGGGGACTTGGCCAGAGTTCGAGTGTAAGGCTCAGCAGGACGTTCGACCTTACCTCGGCAGGGAGACCAAGCTTCATAAGCCTAGTAGGATTCAGGCGAGTGGACTTGGCCAGAGTTCGAGTGTAAGGCTCAGCAGGACGTTCGACCTTACCTCGGCAAGGAGACCAAGCTTCCTAAGCCTCGTGGGAGAGTCAGGCAAGGGGACTGGTTTGGAGTTCGAGAGTAAGGCTCAGCAGGACGTTCGACCTTACCTCGGCAGGGAGACCAAGCTTCCAAAGCCCTGTAGGAGTCAAGCAAGGGGACTTGGCTGGAGTTCGAGTGTAAGGCTCAGCAGGACGTTTGACTATGCTTCGGCCGGGAGACCAAGCTTCCTAAGCCTAGTAGGAGTCTGGCGAGGGTACTTGGCCGGAGTTCGAGTGAAAGGCTTGGCAGGACGTTCGTCCTTTCCTCGGCAGGGAGACCAAGCTTCCTAAGCCTAGTAGGTGTCAGGCGATCAGACTTGGCCGGAGTTTTAGTGGAAGGCTCGGCAGGACGTTCGACTATACCTCGGCAGGGAGACCAAGCTTCCTAAGCCTAGTAGGAGTCAGGCGAGTGGACTTGGACAGAGTTCGAGTGTAAGGCTCCGCAGGACGTTCGACCTTACCTCAGCAGGGAGACCAAGCTTCCTAAGCCTAGTAGGATTCAGGCGATGGGATTTGCCCGAAGTTCGAGTGTAAGTCTCGGCAGGACATTCGACCTTTCCTCGGCAGGGATGCCAAGCTTCCTAAGCCTAGTAGGTCTCGGGCGAGGGGACATGGAAGGAGTTCGAGTGTAAGGCTCAGCAGGACGTTCGACCTTACCTCGGCAGGGAGACCAAGCTTCCAAAGCCTTCTAGGAGTCAAGCAAGGGGACTTGGCTGGAGTTCGAGTGCAAGGCTCAGCAGGACGTTCGACCTTACCTCGTCAGGGACACCAAGCTTTTAAAGCCTAGTAAGAGTCAGGCGAGGGGACTTGGGTGGAATTCGAGTGTAAGGCTCGGCAAGACTTTCGACCTTACCTCGGCAGCGAGACCAAGCTTCCTAAGCCTAGTAGGTCTCGGGCGAGGGGACATGGAAGGAGTTCGAGTGTAAGGCTCTGCAGGACGTTCGACCTTACCTCGGCAGGGAGTCCAACCTTCCTAAGCCTAGTAGGATTCAGGCGATGGGATTTGGCCGAAGTTCAAGTGTAAGGCTCGGTAGGACGTTCGACCTTACCTCGGCAGGGATACCAAGCTTCCTAAGCCTAGTAGGAGTCAGGCGAGGGGACTTGTCCTGAGTTCGAGTGTAAGGCACGGCAGGACGTTTGACTATGCTTCGGCCGGGAGACCAAGCTTCCTAAGCCTAGTAGGAGTCTGGCGAGGGTACTTGGCCGGAGTTCGAGTGAAAGGCTTGGCAGGACGTTCGTCCTTTCCTCGGCAGGGAGACCAAGCTTCCTAAGCCTAGTAGGTGTCAGGCGATCTGACATGGCCGGAGTTTTAGTGGAAGGCTCGGCAGGACATTCGACTATACCTCGGCAGGGAGACCAAGCTTCCTAAGCCTAGTAGGAGTCAGGCGAGTGGACTTGGACAGAGTTCGAGTGTAAGGCTCCGCAGGACATTCGACCTTTCCTCGGCAGGGAGACCAAGCTTCCTAAGCCTAGTAGGTCTCGGGCGAGGGGACATGGAAGGATTTCGAGTGTAAGGCTCCGCAGGACATTCGACCTTACCTCGGCAGGGAGACCAAGCTTCCTAAGCCTTGTAGGTCTCGGGCGAGGGGACTTGACCCGAGTTCGAATGTAAGGCTCGGCAGGACGTTCGTCCTTACCTCGGCAGGGAGACCAAGCTTCCTATGCCTAGTAGGTGTCAGGCGATCGGACTTGGCCGGAGTTTGAGTGTAAGGCACGGCAGGACGTTTGACTATGCTTCGGCAGGGAGACCAAGCTTCCTAAGCCTAGTAGGAGTCTGGCGAGGGTACTTGGCCGGAGTTCGAGTGAAAGGCTCGGCAGGACGTTCGTCCTTTCCTCAGCAGGGAGACCAAGCTTCCTAAGCCTAGTAGGAGTCAGGCGAGGGGTCTTGGCTAGAGTTCGAGTGTAAGGCTCACCAGGACGTTCGACCTTACCTCGGCAGGGAGACCAAGCTTCCTAAGCCTAGTAGGAGTCAGGCGAGTGGACTTGGACAGAGTTCGAGTGTAAGGCTCGGCAGGACGTTCGACTTTACCTCGGCAGGGAGACCAAGCTTCCTAAGCCTAGTAGGTCTCGGGCGAGGGGACATGGAAGGAGTTCGAGTGTTGGGCTTAGCAGGACGTTCGACCTTACCTCGGCAGGGAGTCCAATCTTCCCAAGCCTTATAGGATTCAGGCGAGGGGACTTGGCCGAAGTTCGAGTGTAAGGCTCGGCAGGACGTTCGACCTTACCTTGGCAGGGAGTCCAATCTTCCTACGCCTTATAGGATTCAGGCGATGGGATTTGGCCGAAGTTTGAGTGTAAGGCTCGGCAGGACGTTCGACCTTACCTCGGCAGGGAGACCAAGCTTCCTAAGCCTAGTAGGAGTCAGGCGAGGGGACTTGGCCAGAGTTCGAGTGTAAGGCTCGGTAGGACGTTCGTCCTTACCGCGGCAGGGAGACCAAGCTTCCTAAGCCTAGTAGGAGTCAGGCGAGTGGACATGGCCAGAGTTCGAGTGTAAGGCTCAGCAGGACGTTCGACCTTACCTCAGCAGGGAGACCAAGCTTCCTAAGCCTAGTAGGATTCAGGCGATGGGATTTGCCCGAAGTTCGAGTGTAAGTCTCGGCAGGACATTCGACCTTTCCTCGGCAGGGATGCCAAGCTTCCTAAGCCTAGTAGGTCTCGGGCGAGGGGACATGGAAGGAGTTCGAGTGTAGGGCTTAGCAGGACGTTCGACCTTACCTCGGCAGGGATACCAAGCTTCCTAAGCCTAGTAGGAGTCAGGCGAGGGGACTTGGCCAGAGTTCGAGTGTAAGGCTCGGTAGGACGTTCGACCTTACCTCGGCAGGGATACCAAGCTTCCTAAGCCTAGAAGGAGTCAGGCGAGGGGACTTGGCCAGAGTTCGAGTGTAAGGCTCGGTAGGACGTTCGACCTTACCTCGGCAGGGATACCAAACTTCCTAAGCCTAGTAGGAGTCAGGCGAGGGGACTTGGCCAGAGTTCGAGTGTAAGGCTCAGCAGGACGTTCGACCTTACCTCGGCAGGGAGACCAAGCTTCATAAGCCTAGTAGGAGTCAGGCGAGTGGACTTGGCCAGAGTTCGAGTGTAAGGCTCAGCAGGACGTTCGACCTTACCTCGGCAAGGAGACCAAGCTTCCTAAGCCTCGTGGGAGAGTCAGGCAAGGGGACTGGTTTGGAGTTCGAGAGTAAGGCTCAGCAGGACGTTCGACCTTACCTCGGCAGGGAGACCAAGCTTCCAAAGCCCTGTAGGAGTCAAGCAAGGGGACTTGGCTGGAGTTCGAGTGTAAGGCTCAGCAGGACGTTCGACCTTACCTCGGCAGGGAGTCCAACCTTCCTAAGCCTAGTAGGATTCAGGCGATGGGATTTGGCCGAAGTTCAAGTGTAAGGCTCGGTAGGACGTTCGACCTTACCTCGGCAGGGATACCAAGCTTCCTATGCCTAGTAGGAGTCAGGCGAGTGGACTTGGCCTGAGTTCGAGTGTAAGGCACGGCAGGACGTTTGACTATGCTTCGGCCGGGAGACCAAGCTTCCTAAGCCTAGTAGGAGTCTGGCGAGGGTACTTGGCCGGAGTTCGTGTGAAAGGCTCGGCAGGACGTTCGTCCTTTCCTCGGCAGGGAGACCAAGCTTCCTAAGCCTAGTAGGTGTCAGGCGATCAGACTTGGCCGGAGTTTTAGTGGAAGGCTCGGCAGGACGTTCGACTATACCTCGGCAGGGAGACCAAGCTTCCTAAGCCTAGTAGGAGTCAGGCGATGGGATTTGCCCGAAGTTCGAGTGTAAGTCTCGGCAGGACATTCGACCTTTCCTCGGCAGGGATGCCAAGCTTCCTAAGCCTAGTAGGTCTCGGGCGAGGGGACATGGAAGGAGTTCGAGTGTAAGGCTCAGCAGGACGTTCGACCTTACCTCGGCAGGGAGACCAAGCTTCCAAAGCCTTCTAGGAGTCAAGCAAGGGGACTTGGCTGGAGTTCGAGTGCAAGGCTCAGCAGGACGTTCGACCTTACCTCGTCAGGGACACCAAGCTTTTAAAGCCTAGTAAGAGTCAGGCGAGGGGACTTGGGTGGAATTCGAGTGTAAGGCTCGGCAAGACTTTCGACCTTACCTCGGCAGCGAGACCAAGCTTCCTAAGCCTAGTAGGTCTCGGGCGAGGGGACATGGAAGGAGTTCGAGTGTAAGGCTCTGCAGGACGTTCGACCTTACCTCGGCAGGGAGTCCAACCTTCCTAAGCCTAGTAGGATTCAGGCGATGGGATTTGGCCGAAGTTCAAGTGTAAGGCTCGGTAGGACGTTCGACCTTACCTCGGCAGGGATACCAAGCTTCCTAAGCCTAGTAGGAGTCAGGCGAGGGGACTTGTCCTGAGTTCGAGTGTAAGGCACGGCAGGACGTTTGACTATGCTTCGGCCGGGAGACCAAGCTTCCTAAGCCTAGTAGGAGTCTGGCGAGGGTACTTGGCCGGAGTTCGAGTGAAAGGCTTGGCAGGACGTTCGTCCTTTCCTCGGCAGGGAGACCAAGCTTCCTAAGCCTAGTAGGTGTCAGGCGATCTGACATGGCCGGAGTTTTAGTGGAAGGCTCGGCAGGACATTCGACTATACCTCGGCAGGGAGACCAAGCTTCCTAAGCCTAGTAGGAGTCAGGCGAGTGGACTTGGACAGAGTTCGAGTGTAAGGCTCCGCAGGACATTCGACCTTTCCTCGGCAGGGAGACCAAGCTTCCTAAGCCTAGTAGGTCTCGGGCGAGGGGACATGGAAGGATTTCGAGTGTAAGGCTCCGCAGGACATTCGACCTTACCTCGGCAGGGAGACCAAGCTTCCTAAGCCTTGTAGGTCTCGGGCGAGGGGACTTGACCCGAGTTCGAATGTAAGGCTCGGCAGGACGTTCGTCCTTACCTCGGCAGGGAGACCAAGCTTCCTATGCCTAGTAGGTGTCAGGCGATCGGACTTGGCCGGAGTTTGAGTGTAAGGCACGGCAGGACGTTTGACTATGCTTCGGCAGGGAGACCAAGCTTCCTAAGCCTAGTAGGAGTCTGGCGAGGGTACTTGGCCGGAGTTCGAGTGAAAGGCTCGGCAGGACGTTCGTCCTTTCCTCAGCAGGGAGACCAAGCTTCCTAAGCCTAGTAGGAGTCAGGCGAGGGGTCTTGGCTAGAGTTCGAGTGTAAGGCTCACCAGGACGTTCGACCTTACCTCGGCAGGGAGACCAAGCTTCCTAAGCCTAGTAGGAGTCAGGCGAGTGGACTTGGACAGAGTTCGAGTGTAAGGCTCGGCAGGACGTTCGACTTTACCTCGGCAGGGAGACCAAGCTTCCTAAGCCTAGTAGGTCTCGGGCGAGGGGACATGGAAGGAGTTCGAGTGTTGGGCTTAGCAGGACGTTCGACCTTACCTCGGCAGGGAGTCCAATCTTCCCAAGCCTTATAGGATTCAGGCGAGGGGACTTGGCCGAAGTTCGAGTGTAAGGCTCGGCAGGACGTTCGACCTTACCTTGGCAGGGAGTCCAATCTTCCTACGCCTTATAGGATTCAGGCGATGGGATTTGGCCGAAGTTTGAGTGTAAGGCTCGGCAGGACGTTCGACCTTACCTCGGCAGGGAGACCAAGCTTCCTAAGCCTAGTAGGAGTCAGGCGAGGGGACTTGGCCAGAGTTCGAGTGTAAGGCTCGGTAGGACGTTCGTCCTTACCGCGGCAGGGAGACCAAGCTTCCTAAGCCTAGTAGGAGTCAGGCGAGTGGACATGGCCAGAGTTCGAGTGTAAGGCTCAGCAGGACGTTCGACCTTACCTCAGCAGGGAGACCAAGCTTCCTAAGCCTAGTAGGATTCAGGCGATGGGATTTGCCCGAAGTTCGAGTGTAAGTCTCGGCAGGACATTCGACCTTTCCTCGGCAGGGATGCCAAGCTTCCTAAGCCTAGTAGGTCTCGGGCGAGGGGACATGGAAGGAGTTCGAGTGTAGGGCTTAGCAGGACGTTCGACCTTACCTCGGCAGGGATACCAAGCTTCCTAAGCCTAGTAGGAGTCAGGCGAGGGGACTTGGCCAGAGTTCGAGTGTAAGGCTCGGTAGGACGTTCGACCTTACCTCGGCAGGGATACCAAGCTTCCTAAGCCTAGAAGGAGTCAGGCGAGGGGACTTGGCCAGAGTTCGAGTGTAAGGCTCGGTAGGACGTTCGACCTTACCTCGGCAGGGATACCAAACTTCCTAAGCCTAGTAGGAGTCAGGCGAGGGGACTTGGCCAGAGTTCGAGTGTAAGGCTCAGCAGGACGTTCGACCTTACCTCGGCAGGGAGTCCAACCTTCCTAAGCCTAGTAGGATTCAGGCGATGGGATTTGGCCGAAGTTCAAGTGTAAGGCTCGGTAGGACGTTCGACCTTACCTCGGCAGGGATACCAAGCTTCCTATGCCTAGTAGGAGTCAGGCGAGTGGACTTGGCCTGAGTTCGAGTGTAAGGCACGGCAGGACGTTTGACTATGCTTCGGCCGGGAGACCAAGCTTCCTAAGCCTAGTAGGAGTCTGGCGAGGGTACTTGGCCGGAGTTCGTGTGAAAGGCTCGGCAGGACGTTCGTCCTTTCCTCGGCAGGGAGACCAAGCTTCCTAAGCCTAGTAGGTGTCAGGCGATCAGACTTGGCCGGAGTTTTAGTGGAAGGCTCGGCAGGACGTTCGACTATACCTCGGCAGGGAGACCAAGCTTCCTAAGCCTAGTAGGAGTCAGGCGATGGGATTTGCCCGAAGTTCGAGTGTAAGTCTCGGCAGGACATTCGACCTTTCCTCGGCAGGGATGCCAAGCTTCCTAAGCCTAGTAGGTCTCGGGCGAGGGGACATGGAAGGAGTTCGAGTGTAAGGCTCAGCAGGACGTTCGACCTTACCTCGGCAGGGAGACCAAGCTTCCAAAGCCTTGTAGGAGTCAAGCAAGGGGACTTGGCTGGAGTTCGAGTGCAAGGCTCAGCAGGACGTTCGACCTTACCTCGTCAGGGTCACCAAGCTTTTAAAGCCTAGTAAGAGTCAGGCGAGGGGACTTGGGTGGAATTCGAGTGTAAGGCTCGGCAAGACTTTCGACCTTACCTCGGCAGCGAGACCAAGCTTCCTAAGCCTAGTAGGTCTCGGGCGAGGGGACATGGAAGGAGTTCGAGTGTAAGGCTCTGCAGGACGTTCGACCTTACCTCGGCAGGGAGTCCAACCTTCCTAAGCCTAGTAGGATTCAGGCGATGGGATTTGGCCGAAGTTCAAGTGTAAGGCTCGGTAGGACGTTCGACCTTACCTCGGCAGGGATACCAAGCTTCCTAAGCCTAGTAGGAGTCAGGCGAGGGGACTTGTCCTGAGTTCGAGTGTAAGGCACGGCAGGACGTTTGACTATGCTTCGGCCGGGAGACCAAGCTTCCTAAGCCTAGTAGGAGTCTGGCGAGGGTACTTGGCCGGAGTTCGAGTGAAAGGCTTGGCAGGACGTTCGTCCTTTCCTCGGCAGGGAGACCAAGCTTCCTAAGCCTAGTAGGTGTCAGGCGATCTGACATGGCCGGAGTTTTAGTGGAAGGCTCGGCAGGACATTCGACTATACCTCGGCAGGGAGACCAAGCTTCCTAAGCCTAGTAGGAGTCAGGCGAGTGGACTTGGACAGAGTTCGAGTGTAAGGCTCCGCAGGACATTCGACCTTTCCTCGGCAGGGAGACCAAGCTTCCTAAGCCTAGTAGGTCTCGGGCGAGGGGACATGGAAGGAGTTTGAGTGTAAGGCTCCGCAGGACATTCGACCTTACCTCGGCAGGGAGACCAAGCTTCCTAAGCCTTGTAGGTCTCGGGCGAGGGGACTTGACCCGAGTTCGAATGTAAGGCTCGGCAGGACGTTCGTCCTTACCTCGGCAGGGAGACCAAGCTTCCTATGCCTAGTAGGTGTCAGGCGATCGGACTTGGCCGGAGTTTGAGTGTAAGGCACGGCAGGACGTTTGACTATGCTTCGGCAGGGAGACCAAGCTTCCTAAGCCTAGTAGGAGTCTGGCGAGGGTACTTGGCCGGAGTTCGAGTGAAAGGCTCGGCAGGACGTTCGTCCTTTCCTCAGCAGGGAGACCAAGCTTCCTAAGCCTAGTAGGAGTCAGGCGAGGGGTCTTGGCTAGAGTTCGAGTGTAAGGCTCACCAGGACGTTCGACCTTACCTCGGCAGGGAGACCAAGCTTCCTAAGCCTAGTAGGAGTCAGGCGAGTGGACTTGGACAGAGTTCGAGTGTAAGGCTCCGCAGGACGTTCGACTTTACCTCGGCAGGGAGACCAAGCTTCCTAAGCCTAGTAGGTCTCGGGCGAGGGGACATGGAAGGAGTTCGAGTGTTGGGCTTAGCAGGACGTTCGACCTTACCTCGACAGGGAGACCAAGCTTCCTAAGCCTAGTAGGAGTCAGGCGAGGGGACTTGGCCGAAGTTCGAGTGTAAGGCTCGGCAGGACGTTCGACCTTACCTCGGCAGGGAGTCCAATCTTCCCAAGCCTTATAGGATTCAGGCGAGGGGACTTGGCCGAAGTTCGAGTGTAAGGCTCGGCAGGACGTTCGACCTTACCTTGGCAGGGAGACCAAGCTTCCTAAGCCTTGTAGGTCTCGGGCGAGGGGACTTGGCCTGAGTTCGATTGTAAGGCTCGGCAGGACGTTCGACCTTACCTCGGCAGGGAGTCCAATCTTCCTACGCCTTATAGGATTCAGGCGATGGGATTTGGCCGAAGTTTGAGTGTAAGGCTCGGCAGGACGTTCGACCTTACCTCGGCAGGGAGACCAAGCTTCCTAAGCCTAGTAGGAGTCAGGCGAGGGGACTTGGCCAGAGTTCGAGTGTAAGGCTCGGTAGGACGTTCGTCCTTACCGCGGCAGGGAGACCAAGCTTCCTAAGCCTAGTAGGAGTCAGGCGAGTGGACATGGCCAGAGTTCGAGTGTAAGGCTCAGCAGGACGTTCGACCTTACCTCAGCAGGGAGACCAAGCTTCCTAAGCCTAGTAGGATTCAGGCGATGGGATTTGCCCGAAGTTCGAGTGTAAGTCTCGGCAGGACATTCGACCTTTCCTCGGCAGGGATGCCAAGCTTCCTAAGCCTAGTAGGTCTCGGGCGAGGGGACATGGAAGGAGTTCGAGTGTAGGGCTTAGCAGGACGTTCGACCTTACCTCGGCAGGGATACCAAGCTTCCTAAGCCTAGTAGGAGTCAGGCGAGGGGACTTGGCCAGAGTTCGAGTGTAAGGCTCGGTAGGACGTTCGACCTTACCTCGGCAGGGATACCAAGCTTCCTAAGCCTAGAAGGAGTCAGGCGAGGGGACTTGGCCAGAGTTCGAGTGTAAGGCTCGGTAGGACGTTCGACCTTACCTCGGCAGGGATACCAAACTTCCTAAGCCTAGTAGGAGTCAGGCGAGGGGACTTGGCCAGAGTTCGAGTGTAAGGCTCAGCAGGACGTTCGACCTTACCTCGGCAGGGAGACCAAGGTTCCTAAGCCTAGTAGGAGTCAGGCGAGGGGACTTGGCCAGAGTTCGAGTGTAAGGCTCAGCAGGACGTTCGACCTTACCTCGGCAAGGAGACCAAGCTTCCTAAGCCTCGTGGGAGAGTCAGGCAAGGGGACTGGTTTGGAGTTCGAGAGTAAGGCTCAGCAGGACGTTCGACCTTACCTCGGCAGGGAGACCAAGCTTCCAAAGCCCTGTAGGAGTCAAGCAAGGGGACTTGGCTGGAGTTCGAGTGTAAGGCTCAGCAGGACGTTCGACCTTACCTCGGCAGGGAGTCCAACCTTCCTAAGCCTAGTAGGATTCAGGCGATGGGATTTGGCCGAAGTTCAAGTGTAAGGCTCGGTAGGACGTTCGACCTTACCTCGGCAGGGATACCAAGCTTCCTATGCCTAGTAGGAGTCAGGCGAGGGGACTTGGCCTGAGTTCGAGTGTAAGGCACGGCAGGACGTTTGACTATGCTGCGGCCGGGAGACCAAGCTTCCTAAGCCTAGTAGGAGTCTGGCGAGGGTACTTGGCCGGAGTTCGAGTGAAAGGCTTGGCAGGACGTTCGTCCTTTCCTCGGCAGGGAGACCAAGCTTCCTAAGCCTAGTAGGTGTCAGGCGATCAGACTTGGCCGGAGTTTTAGTGGAAGGCTCGGCAGGACGTTCGACTATACCTCGGCAGGGAGACCAAGCTTCCTAAGCCTAGTAGGAGTCAGGCGAGTGGACTTGGACAGAGTTCGAGTGTAACGCTCGGCAGGACATTCGACCTTTCCTCGGCAGGGATGCCAAGCTTCCTAAGCCTAGTAGGTCTCGGGCGAGGGGACATGGAAGGAGTTCGAGTGTAGGGCTTAGCAGGACGTTCGACCTTACCTCGGCAGGGATACCAAGCTTCCTAAGCCTAGTAGGAGTCAGGCGAGGGGACTTGGCCAGAGTTCGAGTGTAAGGCTCGGTAGGACGTTCGACCTTACCTCGGCAGGGATACCAAGCTTCCTAAGCCTAGTAGGAGTCAGGCGAGGGGACTTGGCCAGAGTTCGAGTGTAAGGCTCAGTAGGACGTTCGACCTTACCTCGGCAGGGATACCAAGCTTCCTAAGCCTAGTAGGAGTCAGGCGAGGGGACTTGGCCAGAGTTCGAGTGTAAGGCTCAGCAGGACGTTCGTCCTTTCCTCGGCAGGGAGACCAAGCTTCCTAAGCCTAGTAGGTGTCAGGCGATCTGACATGGCCGGAGTTTTAGTGGAAGGCTCGGCAGGACATTCAACTATACCTCGGCAGGGAGACCAAGCTTCCTAAGCCTAGTAGGAGTCAGGCGAGTGGACTTGGACAGAGTTCGAGTGTAAGGCTCCGCAGGACATTCGACCTTTCCTCGGCAGGGAGACCAAGCTTCCTAAGCCTAGTAGGTCTCGGGCGAGGGGACATGGAAGGAGTTTGAGTGTAAGGCTCAGCAGGACGTTCGACCTTACCTCAGCAGGGAGACCAAGCTTCCTAAGCCTAGTAGGATTCAGGCGATGGGATTTGCCCGAAGTTCGAGTGTAAGGCTCGGCAGGACGTTCGTCCTTACCTCAGCAGGGAGACCAAGCTTCCTATGCCTAGTAGGTGTCAGGCGATCGGACTTGGCCGGAGTTTGAGTGTAAGGCACGGCAGGACGTTTGACTATGCTTCGGCAGGGAGACCAAGCTTCCTAAGCCTAGTAGGAGTCTGGCGAGGGTACTTGGCCGGAGTTCGAGTGAAAGGCTCGGCAGGACGTTCGTCCTTTCCTCAGCAGGGAGACCAAGCTTCCTAAGCCTAGTAGGAGATAGGCGAGGGGTCTTGGCTAGAGTTCGAGTGTAAGGCTCACCAGGACGTTCGACCTTACCTCGGCAGGGAGACCAAGCTTCCTAAGCCTAGTAGGAGTCAGGCGAGTGGACTTGGACAGAGTTCGAGTGTAAGGCTCGGCAGGACGTTCGACTTTACCTCGGCAGGGAGACCAAGCTTCCTAAGCCTAGTAGGTCTCGGGCGAGGGGACATGGAAGGAGTTCGAGTGTTGGGCTTAGCAGGACGTTCGACCTTACCTCGACAGGGAGACCAAGCTTCCTAAGCCTAGTAGGAGTCAGGCGAGGGGACTTGGCCGAAGTTCGAGTGTAAGGCTCGGCAGGACGTTCGACCTTACCTCGGCAGGGAGTCCAATCTTCCCAAGCCTTATAGGATTCAGGCGAGGGGACTTGGCCGAAGTTCGAGTGTAAGGCTCGGCAGGACGTTCGACCTTACCTTGGCAGGGAGTCCAATCTTCCTACGCCTTATAGGATTCAGGCGATGGGATTTGGCCGAAGTTTGAGTGTAAGGCTCGGCAGGACGTTCGACCTTACCTCGGCAGGGAGACCAAGCTTCCTAAGCCTAGTAGGAGTCAGGCGAGGGGACTTGGCCAGAGTTCGAGTGTAAGGCTCGGTAGGACGTTCGTCCTTACCGCGGCAGGGAGACCAAGCTTCCTAAGCCTAGTAGGAGTCAGGCGAGTGGACATGGCCAGAGTTCGAGTGTAAGGCTCAGCAGGACGTTCGACCTTACCTCAGCAGGGAGACCAAGCTTCCTAAGCCTAGTAGGATTCAGGCGATGGGATTTGCCCGAAGTTCGAGTGTAAGTCTCGGCAGGACATTCGACCTTTCCTCGGCAGGGATGCCAAGCTTCCTAAGCCTAGTAGGTCTCGGGCGAGGGGACATGGAAGGAGTTCGAGTGTAGGGCTTAGCAGGACGTTCGACCTTACCTCGGCAGGGATACCAAGCTTCCTAAGCCTAGTAGGAGTCAGGCGAGGGGACTTGGCCAGAGTTCGAGTGTAAGGCTCGGTAGGACGTTCGACCTTACCTCGGCAGGGAGTCCAACCTTCCTAAGCCTAGTAGGATTCAGGCGATGGGATTTGGCCAAAGTTCAAGTGTAAGGCTCGGTAGGACGTTCGACCTTACCTCGGCAGGGATACCAAGCTTCCTATGCCTAGTAGGAGTCAGGCGAGGGGACTTGGCCTGAGTTCGAGTGTAAGGCACGGCAGGACGTTTGACTATGCTTCGGCCGGGAGACCAAGCTTCCTAAGCCTAGTAGGAGTCTGGCGAGGGTACTTGGCCGGAGTTCGAGTGAAAGGCTTGGCAGGACGTTCGTCCTTTCCTCGGCAGGGAGACCAAGCTTCCTAAGCCTAGTAGGTGTCAGGCGATCAGACTTGGCCGGAGTTTTAGTGGAAGGCTCGGCAGGACGTTCGACTATACCTCGGCAGGGAGACCAAGCTTCCTAAGCCTAGTAGGAGTCAGGCGAGTGGACTTGGCTGGAGTTCGAGTGTAAGGCTCAGCAGGACGTTCGACCTTACCTCAGCAGGGAGACCAAACTTCCTAAGCCTAGTAGGATTCAGGCGATGGGATTTGCCCGAAGTTCGAGTGTAAGTCTCGGCAGGACATTCGACCTTTCCTCGGCAGGGATGCCAAGCTTCCTAAGCCTAGTAGGTCTCGAGCGAGGGGACATGGAAGGAGTTCGAGTGTAAGGCTCAGCAGGACGTTCGACTTTACCTCGGCAGGGAGACCAAGCTTCCAAAGCCTTGTAGGAGTCAAGCAAGGGGACTTGGCTGGAGTTCGAGTGCAAGGCTCAGCAGGACGTTCGACCTTACCTCGTCAGGGACACCAAGCTTTTAAAGCCTAGTAAGAGTCAGGCGAGGGGACTTGGGTGGAATTCGAGTTTAAGGCTCGGCAAGACTTTCGACCTTACCTCGTCAGCGAGACCAAGCTTCCTAAGCCTAGTAGGTCTCGGGCGAGGGGACATGGAAGGAGTTCGAGTGTAAGGCTCTGCAGGACGTTCGACCTTACCTCGGCAGGGAGTCCAACCTTCCTAAGCCTAGTAGGATTCAGGCGATGGGATTTGGCCGAAGTTCAAGTGTAAGGCTCGGTAGGACGTTCGACCTTACCTCGGCAGGGATACCAAGCTTCCTAAGCCTAGTAGGAGTCAGGCGAGGGGACTTGTCCTGAGTTCGAGTGTAAGGCACGGCAGGACGTTTGACTATGCTTCGGCCGGGAGACCAAGCTTCCTAAGCCTAGTAGGAGTCTGGCGAGGGGACTTGGCCTGAGTTCGAGTGTAAGGCTCGGCAGGACGTTCGACCTTACCTCGGCAGGGAGTCCAATCTTCCTAAGCCTTATAGGATTCAGGCGATGGGATTTGGCCGAAGTTTGAGTGTAAGGCTCGGCAGGACGTTCGACCTTACCTCGGCAGGGAGACCAAGCTTCCTAAGCCTAGTAGGAGTCAGGCGAGGGGACTTGGCCAGAGTTCGAGTGTAAGGCTCGGTAGGACGTTCGACCTTACCTCGGCAGGGAGACCAAGCTTCCTAAGCCTAGTAGGATTCAGGCGATGGGATTTGGCCGAAGTTCAAGTGTAAGGCTCGGTAGGACGTTCGACCTTACCTCGGCAGGGATACCAAGCTTCCTAAGCCTAGTAGGAGTCAGGCGAGGGGACTTGTCCTGAGTTCGAGTGTAAGGCACGGCAGGACGTTTGACTATGCTTCGGCCGGGATACCAAGCTTCCTAAGCCTAGTAGGAGTCTGGCGAGGGTACTTGGCCGGAGTTCGAGTGAAAGGCTTGGCAGGACGTTCGTCCTTTCCTCGGCAGGGAGACCAAGCTTCCTAAGCCTAGTAGGTGTCAGGCGATCTGACATGGCCGGAGTTTTAGTGGAAGGCTCGGCAGGACGTTCGACCTTACCTCGGCAGGGAGTCCAATCTTCCTAAGCCTTATAGGATTCAGGCGATGGGATTTGGCCGAAGTTTGAGTGTAAGGCTCGGCAGGACGTTCGACCTTACCTCGGCAGGGAGACCAAGCTTCCTAAGCCTAGTAGGAGTCAGGCGAGGGGACTTGGCCAGAGTTCGAGTGTAAGGCTCGGTAGGACGTTCGACCTTACCTCGGCAGGGAGACCAAGCTTCCTAAGCCTAGTAGGAGTCAGGCGAGTGGACATGGCCAGAGTTCGAGTGTAAGGCTCAGCAGGACGTTCGACCTTACCTCAGCAGGGAGACCAAGCTTCCTAAGCCTAGTAGGATTCAGGCGATGGGATTTGCCCGAAGTTCGAGTGTAAGTCTCGGCAGGACATTCGACCTTTCCTCGGCAGGGATGCCAAGCTTCCTAAGCCTAGTAGGTCTCGGGCGAGGGGACATGGAAGGAGTTCGAGTGTAGGGCTTAGCAGGACGTTCGACCTTACCTCGGCAGGGATACCAAGCTTCCTAAGCCTAGTAGGAGTCAGGCGAGGGGACTTGGCCAGAGTTCGAGTGTAAGGCTCGGTAGGACGTTCGACCTTACCTCGGCAGGGATACCAAGCTTCCTAAGCCTAGTAGGAGTCAGGCGAGGGGACTTGGCCGGAGTTTGAGTGTAAGGCACGGCAGGACGTTTGACTATGCTTCGGCAGGGAGACCAAGCTTCCTAAGCCTAGTAGGAGTCTGGCGAGGGTACTTGGCCGGAGTTCGAGTGAAAGGCTCGGCAGGACGTTCGTCCTTTCCTCAGCAGGGAGACCAAGGTTCCTAAGCCTAGTAGGAGTCAGGCGAGGGGACTTGGCCAGAGTTCGAGTGTAAGGCTCAGCAGGACGTTCGACCTTACCTCGGCAAGGAGACCAAGCTTCCTAAGCCTCGTGGGAGAGTCAGGCGAGGGGACTGGTTTGGAGTTCGAGTGTAAGGCTCAGCAGGACGTTCGACCTTACCTCGGCAGGGAGACCAAGCTTCCAAAGCCTTGTAGGAGTCAAGCAAGGGGACTTGGCTGGAGTTCGAGTGCAAGGCTCAGCAGGACGTTCGACCTTACCTCGTCAGGGACACCAAGCTTTTAAAGCCTAGTAAGAGTCAGGCGAGGGGACTTGGGTGGAATTCGAGTGTAAGGCTCGGCAAGACTTTCGACCTTACCTCGGCAGCGAGACCAAGCTTCCTAAGCCTAGTAGGTCTCGGGCGAGGGGACATGGAAGGAGTTCGAGTGTAAGGCTCTGCAGGACGTTCGACCTTACCTCGGCAGGGAGTCCAACCTTCCTAAGCCTAGTAGGATTCAGGCGATGGGATTTGGCCGAAGTTCAAGTGTAAGGCTCGGTAGGACGTTCGACCTTACCTCGGCAGGGATACCAAGCTTCCTAAGCCTAGTAGGAGTCAGGCGAGGGGACTTGTCCTGAGTTCGAGTGTAAGGCACGGCAGGACGTTTGACTATGCTTCGGCCGGGAGACCAAGCTTCCTAAGCCTAGTAGGAGTCTGGCGAGGGTACTTGGCCGGAGTTCGAGTGAAAGGCTTGGCAGGACGTTCGTCCTTTCCTCGGCAGGGAGACCAAGCTTCCTAAGCCTAGTAGGTGTCAGGCGATCTGACATGGCCGGAGTTTTAGTGGAAGGCTCGGCAGGACATTCGACTATACCTCGGCAGGGAGACCAAGCTTCCTAAGCCTAGTAGGAGTCAGGCGAGTGGACTAGGACAGAGTTCGAGTGTAAGGCTCCGCAGGACATTCGACCTTTCCTCGGCAGGGAGACCAAGCTTCCTAAGCCTAGTAGGTCTCGGGCGAGGGGACATGGAAGGAGTTTGAGTGTAAGGCTCCGCAGGACATTCGACCTTACCTCGGCAGGGAGACCAAGCTTCCTAAGCCTTGTAGGTCTCGGGCGAGGGGACTTGACCCGAGTTCGAATGTAAGGCTCGGCAGGACGTTCGTCCTTACCTCGGCAGGGAGACCAAGCTTCCTATGCCTAGTAGGTGTCAGGCGATCGGACTTGGCCGGAGTTTGAGTGTAAGGCACGGCAGGACGTTTGACTATGCTTCGGCAGGGAGACCAAGCTTCCTAAGCCTAGTAGGAGTCTGGCGAGGGTACTTGGCCGGAGTTCGAGTGAAAGGCTCGGCAGGACGTTCGTCCTTTCCTCAGCAGGGAGACCAAGCTTCCTAAGCCTAGTAGGAGTCAGGCGAGGGGTCTTGGCTAGAGTTCGAGTGTAAGGCTCACCAGGACGTTCGACCTTACCTCGGCAGGGAGACCAAGCTTCCTAAGCCTAGTAGGTCTCGGGCGAGGGGACATGGAAGGAGTTCGAGTGTTGGGCTTAGCAGGACGTTCGACCTTACCTCGACAGGGAGACCAAGCTTCCTAAGCCTAGTAGGAGTCAGGCGAGGGGACTTGGCCGAAGTTCGAGTGTAAGGCTCGGCAGGACGTTCGACCTTACCTCGGCAGGGAGTCCAATCTTCCCAAGCCTTATAGGATTCAGGCGAGGGGACTTGGCCGAAGTTCGAGTGTAAGGCTCGGCAGGACGTTCGACCTTACCTTGGCAGGGAGACCAAGCTTCCTAAGCCTTGTAGGTCTCGGGCGAGGGGACTTGGCCTGAGTTCGATTGTAAGGCTCGGCAGGACGTTCGACCTTACCTCGGCAGGGAGTCCAATCTTCCTACGCCTTATAGGATTCAGGCGATGGGATTTGGCCGAAGTTTGAGTGTAAGGCTCGGCAGGACGTTCGACCTTACCTCGGCAGGGAGACCAAGCTTCCTAAGCCTAGTAGGAGTCAGGCGAGGGGACTTGGCCAGAGTTCGAGTGTAAGGCTCGGTAGGACGTTCGTCCTTACCGCGGCAGGGAGACCAAGCTTCCTAAGCCTAGTAGGAGTCAGGCGAGTGGACATGGCCAGAGTTCGAGTGTAAGGCTCAGCAGGACGTTCGACCTTACCTCAGCAGGGAGACCAAGCTTCCTAAGCCTAGTAGGATTCAGGCGATGGGATTTGCCCGAAGTTCGAGTGTAAGTCTCGGCAGGACATTCGACCTTTCCTCGGCAGGGATGCCAAGCTTCCTAAGCCTAGTAGGTCTCGGGCGAGGGGACATGGAAGGAGTTCGAGTGTAGGGCTTAGCAGGACGTTCGACCTTACCTCGGCAGGGATACCAAGCTTCCTAAGCCTAGTAGGAGTCAGGCGAGGGGACTTGGCCAGAGTTCGAGTGTAAGGCTCGGTAGGACGTTCGACCTTACCTCGGCAGGGATACCAAGCTTCCTAAGCCTAGAAGGAGTCAGGCGAGGGGACTTGGCCAGAGTTCGAGTGTAAGGCTCGGTAGGACGTTCGACCTTACCTCGGCAGGGATACCAAACTTCCTAAGCCTAGTAGGAGTCAGGCGAGGGGTCTTGGCCAGAGTTCGAGTGTAAGGCTCAGCAGGACGTTCGACCTTACCTCGGCAGGGAGACCAAGATTCCTAAGCCTAGTAGGAGTCAGGCGAGGGGACTTGGCCAGAGTTCGAGTGTAAGGCTCAGCAGGACGTTCGACCTTACCTCGGCAAGGAGACCAAGCTTCCTAAGCCTCGTGGGAGAGTCAGGCAAGGGGACTGGTTTGGAGTTCGAGAGTAAGGCTCAGCAGGACGTTCGACCTTACCTCGGCAGGGAGACCAAGCTTCCAAAGCCCTGTAGGAGTCAAGCAAGGGGACTTGGCTGGAGTTCGAGTGTAAGGCTCAGCAGGACGTTCGACCTTACCTCGGCAGGGAGTCCAACCTTCCTAAGCCTAGTAGGATTCAGGCGATGGGATTTGGCCGAAGTTCAAGTGTAAGGCTCGGTAGGACGTTCGACCTTACCTCGGCAGGGATACCAAGCTTCCTATGCCTAGTAGGAGTCAGGCGAGGGGACTTGGCCTGAGTTCGAGTGTAAGGCACGGCAGGACGTTTGACTAAGCTGCGGCCGGGAGACCAAGCTTCCTAAGCCTAGTAGGAGTCTGGCGAGGGTACTTGGCCGGAGTTCGAGTGAAAGGCTTGGCAGGACGTTTGTCCTTTCCTCGGCAGGGAGACCAAGCTTCCTAAGCCTAGTAGGTGTCAGGCGATCAGACTTGGCCGGAGTTTTAGTGGAAGGCTCGGCAGGACGTTCGACTATACCTCGGCAGGGAGACCAAGCTTCCTAAGCCTAGTAGGAGTCAGGCGAGTGGACTTGGACAGAGTTCGAGTGTAACGCTCGGCAGGACATTCGACCTTTCCTCGGCAGGGATGCCAAGCTTCCTAAGCCTAGTAGGTCTCGGGCGAGGGGACATGGAAGGAGTTCGAGTGTAGGGCTTAGCAGGACGTTCGACCTTACCTCGGCAGGGATACCAAGCTTCCTAAGCCTAGTAGGAGTCAGGCGAGGGGACTTGGCCAGAGTTCGAGTGTAAGGCTCGGTAGGACGTTCGACCTTACCTCGGCAGGGATACCAAGCTTCCTAAGCCTAGTAGGAGTCAGGCGAGGGGACTTGGCCAGAGTTCGAGTGTAAGGCTCAGTAGGACGTTCGACCTTACCTCGGCAGGGATACCAAGCTTCCTAAGCCTAGTAGGAGTCAGGCGAGGGGACTTGGCCAGAGTTCGAGTGTAAGGCTCAGCAGGACGTTCGACCTTACCTCGGCAGGGAGACCAAGGTTCCTAAGCCTAGTAGGAGTCAGGCGAGGGGACTTGGCCAGAGTTCGAGTGTAAGGCTCAGCAGGACGTTCGACCTTACCTCGGCAAGGAGACCAAGCTTCCTAAGCCTCGTGGGAGAGTCAGGCGAGGGGACTGGTTTGGAGTTCGAGAGTAAGGCTCAGCAGGACGTTCGACCTTACCTCAACAGGGAGACCAAGCTTCCAAAGCCCTGTAGGAGTCAAGCAAGGGGACTTGGCTGGAGTTCGAGTGTAAGGCTCAGCAGGACGTTCGACCTTACCTCGGCAGGGAGACCAAGCTTCCTAAGCCTAGTAGGTGTCAGGCGATCTGACATGGCCGGAGTTTTAGTGGAAGGCTCGGCAGGACATTCGACTATACCTCGGCAGGGAGACCAAGCTTCCTAAGCCTAGTAGGAGTCAGGCGAGTGGACTTGGACAGAGTTCGAGTGTAAGGCTCCGCAGGACATTCGACCTTTCCTCGGCAGGGAGACCAAGCTTCCTAAGCCTAGTAGGTCTCGGGCGAGGGGACATGGAAGGAGTTTGAGTGTAAGGCTCCGCAGGACATTCGACCTTACCTCGGCAGGGAGACCAAGCTTCCTAAGCCTTGTAGGTCTCGGGCGAGGGGACTTGACCCGAGTTCGAATGTAAGGCTCGGCAGGACGTTCGTCCTTACCTCGGCAGGGAGACCAAGCTTCCTATGCCTAGTAGGTGTCAGGCGATCGGACTTGGCCGGAGTTTGAGTGTAAGGCACGGCAGGACGTTTGACTATGCTTCGGCAGGGAGACCAAGCTTCCTAAGCCTAGTAGGAGTCAGGCGAGGGGTCTTGGCTAGAGTTCGAGTGTAAGGCTCACCAGGACGTTCGACCTTACCTCGGCAGGGAGACCAAGCTTCCTAAGCCTAGTAGGTCTCGGGCGAGGGGACATGGAAGGAGTTCGAGTGTTGGGCTTAGCAGGACGTTCGACCTTACCTCGACAGGGAGACCAAGCTTCCTAAGCCTAGTAGGAGTCAGGCGAGGGGACTTGGCCGAAGTTCGAGTGTAAGGCTCGGCAGGACGTTCGACCTTACCTCGGCAGGGAGTCCAATCTTCCCAAGCCTTATAGGATTCAGGCGAGGGGACTTGGCCGAAGTTCGAGTGTAAGGCTCGGCAGGACGTTCGACCTTACCTTGGCAGGGAGACCAAGCTTCCTAAGCCTTGTAGGTCTCGGGCGAGGGGACTTGGCCTGAGTTCGATTGTAAGGCTCGGCAGGACGTTCGACCTTACCTCGGCAGGGAGTCCAATCTTCCTACGCCTTATAGGATTCAGGCGATGGGATTTGGCCGAAGTTTGAGTGTAATACTCGGCAGGACGTTCGACCTTACCTCGGCAGGGAGACCAAGCTTCCTAAGCCTAGTAGGAGTCAGGCGAGGGGACTTGGCCAGAGTTCGAGTGTAAGGCTCGGTAGGACGTTCGTCCTTACCGCGGCAGGGAGACCAAGCTTCCTAAGCCTAGTAGGAGTCAGGCGAGTGGACATGGCCAGAGTTCGAGTGTAAGGCTCAGCAGGACGTTCGACCTTACCTCAGCAGGGAGACCAAGCTTCCTAAGCCTAGTAGGATTCAGGCGATGGGATTTGCCCGAAGTTCGAGTGTAAGTCTCGGCAGGACATTCGACCTTTCCTCGGCAGGGATGCCAAGCTTCCTAAGCCTAGTAGGTCTCGGGCGAGGGGACATGGAAGGAGTTCGAGTGTAGGGCTTAGCAGGACGTTCGACCTTACCTCGGCAGGGATACCAAGCTTCCTAAGCCTAGTAGGAGTCAGGCGAGGGGACTTGGCCAGAGTTCGAGTGTAAGGCTCGGTAGGACGTTCGACCTTACCTCGGCAGGGATACCAAGCTTCCTAAGCCTAGAAGGAGTCAGGCGAGGGGACTTGGCCAGAGTTCGAGTGTAAGGCTCGGTAGGACGTTCGACCTTACCTCGGCAGGGATACCAAACTTCCTAAGCCTAGTAGGAGTCAGGCGAGGGGTCTTGGCCAGAGTTCGAGTGTAAGGCTCAGCAGGACGTTCGACCTTACCTCGGCAGGGAGACCAAGATTCCTAAGCCTAGTAGGAGTCAGGCGAGGGGACTTGGCCAGAGTTCGAGTGTAAGGCTCAGCAGGACGTTCGACCTTACCTCGGCAAGGAGACCAAGCTTCCTAAGCCTCGTCGGAGAGTCAGGCAAGGGGACTGGTTTGGAGTTCGAGAGTAAGGCTCAGCAGGACGTTCGACCTTACCTCGGCAGGGATGCCAAGCTTCCTAAGCCTAGTAGGTCTCGGGCGAGGGGACATGGAAGGAGTTCGAGTGTAGGGCTTAGCAGGACGTTCGACCTTACCTCGGCAGGGATACCAAGCTTCCTAAGCCTAGTAGGAGTCAGGCGAGGGGACTTGGCCAGAGTTCGAGTGTAAGGCTCGGTAGGACGTTCGACCTTACCTCGGCAGGGATACCAAGCTTCCTAAGCCTAGTAGGAGTCAGGCGAGGGGACTTGGCCAGAGTTCGAGTGTAAGGCTCAGTAGGACGTTCGACCTTACCTCGGCAGGGATACCAAGCTTCCTAAGCCTAGTAGGAGTCAGGCGAGGGGACTTGGCCAGAGTTCGAGTGTAAGGCTCAGCAGGACGTTCGACCTTACCTCGGCAGGGAGACCAAGGTTCCTAAGCCTAGTAGGAGTCAGGCGAGGGGACTTGGCCAGAGTTCGAGTGTAAGGCTCAGCAGGACGTTCGACCTTACCTCGGCAAGGAGACCAAGCTTCCTAAGCCTCGTGGGAGAGTCAGGCGAGGGGACTGGTTTGGAGTTCGAGAGTAAGGCTCAGCAGGACGTTCGACCTTACCTCAACAGGGAGACCAAGCTTCCAAAGCCCTGTAGGAGTCAAGCAAGGGGACTTGGCTGGAGTTCGAGTGTAAGGCTCAGCAGGACGTTCGACCTTACCTCGGCAGGGAGACCAAGCTTCCTAAGCCTAGTAGGTGTCAGGCGATCTGACATGGCCGGAGTTTTAGTGGAAGGCTCGGCAGGACATTCGACTATACCTCGGCAGGGAGACCAAGCTTCCTAAGCCTAGTAGGAGTCAGGCGAGTGGACTTGGACAGAGTTCGAGTGTAAGGCTCCGCAGGACATTCGACCTTTCCTCGGCAGGGAGACCAAGCTTCCTAAGCCTAGTAGGTCTCGGGCGAGGGGACATGGAAGGAGTTTGAGTGTAAGGCTCCGCAGGACATTCGACCTTACCTCGGCAGGGAGACCAAGCTTCCTAAGCCTTGTAGGTCTCGGGCGAGGGGACTTGACCCGAGTTCGAATGTAAGGCTCGGCAGGACGTTCGTCCTTACCTCGGCAGGGAGACCAAGCTTCCTATGCCTAGTAGGTGTCAGGCGATCGGACTTGGCCGGAGTTTGAGTGTAAGGCACGGCAGGACGTTTGACTATGCTTCGGCAGGGAGACCAAGCTTCCTAAGCCTAGTAGGAGTCTGGCGAGGGTACTTGGCCGGAGTTCGAGTGAAAGGCTCGGCAGGACGTTCGTCCTTTCCTCAGCAGGGAGACCAAGCTTCCTAAGCCTAGTAGGAGTCAGGCGAGGGGTCTTGGCTAGAGTTCGAGTGTAAGGCTCACCAGGACGTTTGACCTTACCTCGGCAGGGAGACCAAGCTTCCTAAGCCTAGTAGGTCTCGGGCGAGGGGACATGGAAGGAGTTCGAGTGTTGGGCTTAGCAGGACGTTCGACCTTACCTCGACAGGGAGACCAAGCTTCCTAAGCCTAGTAGGAGTCAGGCGAGGGGACTTGGCCGAAGTTCGAGTGTAAGGCTCGGCAGGACGTTCGACCTTACCTCGGCAGGGAGTCCAATCTTCCCAAGCCTTATAGGATTCAGGCGAGGGGACTTGGCCGAAGTTCGAGTGTAAGGCTCGGCAGGACGTTCGACCTTACCTTGGCAGGGAGACCAAGCTTCCTAAGCCTTGTAGGTCTCGGGCGAGGGGACTTGGCCTGAGTTCGATTGTAAGGCTCGGCAGGACGTTCGACCTTACCTCGGCAGGGAGTCCAATCTTCCTACGCCTTATAGGATTCAGGCGATGGGATTTGGCCGAAGTTTGAGTGTAAGGCTCGGCAGGACGTTCGACCTTACCTCGGCAGGGAGACCAAGCTTCCTAAGCCTAGTAGGAGTCAGGCGAGGGGACTTGGCCAGAGTTCGAGTGTAAGGCTCGGTAGGACGTTCGTCCTTACCGCGGCAGGGAGACCAAGCTTCCTAAGCCTAGTAGGAGTCAGGCGAGTGGACATGGCCAGAGTTCGAGTGTAAGGCTCAGCAGGACGTTCGACCTTACCTCAGCAGGGAGACCAAGCTTCCTAAGCCTAGTAGGATTCAGGCGATGGGATTTGCCCGAAGTTCGAGTGTAAGTCTCGGCAGGACATTCGACCTTTCCTCGGCAGGGATGCCAAGCTTCCTAAGCCTAGTAGGTCTCGGGCGAGGGGACATGGAAGGAGTTCGAGTGTAGGGCTTAGCAGGACGTTCGACCTTACCTCGGCAGGGATACCAAGCTTCCTAAGCCTAGTAGGAGTCAGGCGAGGGGACTTGGCCAGAGTTCGAGTGTAAGGCTCGGTAGGACGTTCGACCTTACCTCGGCAGGGATACCAAGCTTCCTAAGCCTAGAAGGAGTCAGGCGAGGGGACTTGGCCAGAGTTCGAGTGTAAGGCTCAGCAGGACGTTCGACCTTACCTCGGCAGGGAGACCAAGATTCCTAAGCCTAGTAGGAGTCAGGCGAGGGGACTTGGCCAGAGTTCGAGTGTAAGGCTCAGCAGGACGTTCGACCTTACCTCGGCAAGGAGACCAAGCTTCCTAAGCCTCGTGGGAGAGTCAGGCAAGGGGACTGGTTTGGAGTTCGAGAGTAAGGCTCAGCAGGACGTTCGACCTTACCTCGGCAGGGAGACCAAGCTTCCAAAGCCCTGTAGGAGTCAAGCAAGGGGACTTGGCTGGAGTTCGAGTGTAAGGCTCAGCAGGACGTTCGACCTTACCTCGGCAGGGAGTCCAACCTTCCTAAGCCTAGTAGGATTCAGGCGATGGGATTTGGCCGAAGTTCAAGTGTAAGGCTCGGTAGGACGTTCGACCTTACCTCGGCAGGGATACCAAGCTTCCTATGCCTAGTAGGAGTCAGGCGAGGGGACTTGGCCTGAGTTCGAGTGTAAGGCACGGCAGGACGTTTGACTAAGCTGCGGCCGGGAGACCAAGCTTCCTACGCCTAGTAGGAGTCTGGCGAGGGTACTTGGCCGGAGTTCGAGTGAAAGGCTTGGCAGGACGTTCGTCCTTTCCTCGGCAGGGAGACCAAGCTTCCTAAGCCTAGTAGGTGTCAGGCGATCAGACTTGGCCGGAGTTTTAGTGGAAGGCTCGGCAGGACGTTCGACTATACCTCGGCAGGGAGACCAAGCTTCCTAAGCCTAGTAGGAGTCAGGCGAGTGGACTTGGACAGAGTTCGAGTGTAACGCTCGGCAGGACATTCGACCTTTCCTCGGCAGGGATGCCAAGCTTCCTAAGCCTAGTAGGTCTCGGGCGAGGGGACATGGAAGGAGTTCGAGTGTAGGGCTTAGCAGGACGTTCGACCTTACCTCGGCAGGGATACCAAGCTTCCTAAGCCTAGTAGGAGTCAGGCGAGGGGACTTGGCCAGAGTTCGAGTGTAAGGCTCGGTAGGACGTTCGACCTTACCTCGGCAGGGATACCAAGCTTCCTAAGCCTAGTAGGAGTCAGGCGAGGGGACTTGGCCAGAGTTCGAGTGTAAGGCTCAGTAGGACGTTCGACCTTACCTCGGCAGGGATACCAAGCTTCCTAAGCCTAGTAGGAGTCAGGCGAGGGGACTTGGCCAGAGTTCGAGTGTAAGGCTCAGCAGGACGTTCGACCTTACCTCGGCAGGGAGACCAAGGTTCCTAAGCCTAGTAGGAGTCAGGCGAGGGGACTTGCCCAGAGTTCGAGTGTAAGGCTCAGCAGGACGTTCGACCTTACCTCGGCAAGGAGACCAAGCTTCCTAAGCCTCGTGGGAGAGTCAGGCGAGGGGACTGGTTTGGAGTTCGAGAGTAAGGCTCAGCAGGACGTTCGACCTTACCTCAACAGGGAGACCAAGCTTCCAAAGCCCTGTAGGAGTCAAGCAAGGGGACTTGGCTGGAGTTCGAGTGTAAGGCTCAGCAGGACGTTCGACCTTACCTCGGCAGGGAGACCAAGCTTCCTAAGCCTAGTAGGAGTCAGGCGAGGGGACATGGCCAGAGTTTGAGTGTAAGGCACGGCAGGACGTTTGACTATGCTTCGGCAGGGAGACCAAGCTTCCTAAGCCTAGTAGGAGTCTGGCGAGGGTACTTGGCCGGAGTTCGAGTGAAAGGCTCGGCAGGACGTTGGTCCTTTCCTCGGCAGGGAGACCAAGCTTCCTAAGCCTAGTAGGAGTCAGGCGAGGGGTCTTGGCTAGAGTTCGAGTGTAAGGCTCGGTAGGACGTTCGACCTTACCTCGGCAGGGAGACCAAGCTTCCTAAGCCTAGTAGGAGTCAGGCGAGTGGACTTGGACAGAGTTCGAGTGTAAGGCTCGGCAGGACGTTCGACCTTACCTCGGCAGGGATACCAAGCTTCCTAAGCCTAGTAGGAGTCAGGCGAGGGGACTTGGCCAGAGTTCGAGTGTAAGGCTCAGTAGGACGTTCGACCTTACCTCGTCAGGGACACCAAGCTTTTAAAGCCTAGTAAGAGTCAGGCGAGGGGACTTGTCCTGAGTTCGAGTGTAAGGCACGGCAGGACGTTTGACTATGCTTCGGCCGGGAGACCAAGCTTCCTAAGCCTAGTAGGAGTCTGGCGAGGGTACTTGGCCGGAGTTCGAGTGAAAGGCTTGGCAGGACGTTCGTCCTTTCCTCGGCAGGGAGACCAAGCTTCCTAAGCCTAGAAGGTGTCAGGCGATCTGACATGGCCGGAGTTTTAGTGGAAGGCTCGGCAGGACATTCGACTATACCTCGGCAGGGAGACCAAGCTTCCTAAGCCTAGTAGGAGTCAGGCGAGTGGACTTGGACAGAGTTCGAGTGTAACGCTCGGCAGGACATTCGACCTTTCCTCGGCAGGGATGCCAAGCTTCCTAAGCCTAGTAGGTCTCGGGCGAGGGGACATGGAAGGAGTTCGAGTGTAGGGCTTAGCAGGACGTTCGACCTTACCTCGGCAGGGATACCAAGCTTCCTAAGCCTAGTAGGAGTCAGGCGAGGGGACTTGGCCAGAGTTCGAGTGTAAGGCTCGGTAGGACGTTCGACCTTACCTCGGCAGGGATACCAAGCTTCCTAAGCCTAGTAGGAGTCAGGCGAGGGGACTTGGCCAGAGTTCGAGTGTAAGGCTCAGTAGGACGTTCGACCTTACCTCGGCAGGGATACCAAGCTTCCTAAGCCTAGTAGGAGTCAGGCGAGGGGACTTGGCCAGAGTTCGAGTGTAAGGCTCAGCAGGACGTTCGACCTTACCTCGGCAGGGAGACCAAGGTTCCTAAGCCTAGTAGGAGTCAGGCGAGGGGACTTGGCCAGAGTTCGAGTGTAAGGCTCAGCAGGACGTTCGACCTTACCTCGGCAAGGAGACCAAGCTTCCTAAGCCTCGTGGGAGAGTCAGGCGAGGGGACTGGTTTGGAGTTCGAGAGTAAGGCTCAGCAGGACGTTCGACCTTACCTCAACAGGGAGACCAAGCTTCCAAAGCCCTGTAGGAGTCAAGCAAGGGGACTTGGCTGGAGTTCGAGTGTAAGGCTCAGCAGGACGTTCGACCTTACCTCGGCAGGGAGACCAAGCTTCCTAAGCCTAGTAGGAGTCAGGCGAGGGGACATGGCCAGAGTTTGAGTGTAAGGCACGGCAGGACGTTTGACTATGCTTCGGCAGGGAGACCAAGCTTCCTAAGCCTAGTAGGAGTCTGGCGAGGGTACTTGGCCGGAGTTCGAGTGAAAGGCTCGGCAGGACGTTGGTCCTTTCCTCGGCAGGGAGACCAAGCTTCCTAAGCCTAGTAGGAGTCAGGCGAGGGGTCTTGGCTAGAGTTCGAGTGTAAGGCTCGGTAGGACGTTCGACCTTACCTCGGCAGGGAGACCAAGCTTCCTAAGCCTAGTAGGAGTCAGGCGAGTGGACTTGGACAGAGTTCGAGTGTAAGGCTCGGCAGGACGTTCGACCTTACCTCGGCAGGGATACCAAGCTTCCTAAGCCTAGTAGGAGTCAGGCGAGGGGACATGGAAGGAGTTTGAGTGTAAGGCTCAGCAGGACGTTCGACCTTACCTCAGCAGGGAGACCAAGCTTCCTAAGCCTAGTAGGATTCAGGCGATGGGATTTGCCCGAAGTTCGAGTGTAAGGCTCGGCAGGACGTTCGTCCTTACCTCGGCAGGGAGACCAAGCTTCCTATGCCTAGTAGGTGTCAGGCGATCGGACTTGGCCGGAGTTTGAGTGTAAGGCACGGCAGGACGTTTGACTATGCTTCGGCAGGGAGACCAAGCTTCCTAAGCCTAGTAGGAGTCTGGCGAGGGTACTTGGCCGGAGTTCGAGTGAAAGGCTCGGCAGGACGTTCGTCCTTTCCTCAGCAGGGAGACCAAGCTTCCTAAGCCTAGTAGGAGATAGGCGAGGGGTCTTGGCTAGAGTTCGAGTGTAAGGCTCACCAGGACGTTCGACCTTACCTCGGCAGGGAGACCAAGCTTCCTAAGCCTAGTAGGAGTCAGGCGAGTGGACTTGGACAGAGTTCGAGTGTAAGGCTCGGCAGGACGTTCGACTTTACCTCGGCAGGGAGACCAAGCTTCCTAAGCCTAGTAGGTCTCGGGCGAGGGGACATGGAAGGAGTTCGAGTGTTGGGCTTAGCAGGACGTTCGACCTTACCTCGACAGGGAGACCAAGCTTCCTAAGCCTAGTAGGAGTCAGGCGAGGGGACTTGGCCGAAGTTCGAGTGTAAGGCTCGGCAGGACGTTCGACCTTACCTCGGCAGGGAGTCCAATCTTCCCAAGCCTTATAGGATTCAGGCGAGGGGACTTGGCCGAAGTTCGAGTGTAAGGCTCGGCAGGACGTTCGACCTTACCTTGGCAGGGAGTCCAATCTTCCTACGCCTTATAGGATTCAGGCGATGGGATTTGGCCGAAGTTTGAGTGTAAGGCTCGGCAGGACGTTCGACCTTACCTCGGCAGGGAGACCAAGCTTCCTAAGCCTAGTAGGAGTCAGGCGAGGGGACTTGGCCAGAGTTCGAGTGTAAGGCTCGGTAGGACGTTCGTCCTTACCGCGGCAGGGAGACCAAGCTTCCTAAGCCTAGTAGGAGTCAGGCGAGTGGACATGGCCAGAGTTCGAGTGTAAGGCTCAGCAGGACGTTCGACCTTACCTCAGCAGGGAGACCAAGCTTCCTAAGCCTAGTAGGATTCAGGCGATGGGATTTGCCCGAAGTTCGAGTGTAAGTCTCGGCAGGACATTCGACCTTTCCTCGGCAGGGATGCCAAGCTTCCTAAGCCTAGTAGGTCTCGGGCGAGGGGACATGGAAGGAGTTCGAGTGTAGGGCTTAGCAGGACGTTCGACCTTACCTCGGCAGGGATACCAAGCATCCTAAGCCTAGTAGGAGTCAGGCGAGGGGACTTGGCCAGAGTTCGAGTGTAAGGCTCGGTAGGACGTTCGACCTTACCTCGGCAGGGATACCAAGCTTCCTAAGCCTAGAAGGAGTCAGGCGAGGGGACTTGGCCAGAGTTCGAGTGTAAGGCTCGGTAGGACGTTCGACCTTACCTCGGCAGGGATACCAAACTTCCTAAGCCTAGTAGGAGTCAGGCGAGGGGACTTGGCCAGAGTTCGAGTGTAAGGCTCAGCAGGACGTTCGACCTTACCTCGGCAGGGAGACCAAGCTTCATAAGCCTAGTAGGAGTCAGGCGAGTGGACTTGGCCAGAGTTCGAGTGTAAGGCTCAGCAGGACGTTCGACCTTACCTCGGCAAGGAGACCAAGCTTCCTAAGCCTCGTGGGAGAGTCAGGCAAGGGGACTGGTTTGGAGTTCGAGAGTAAGGCTCAGCAGGACGTTCGACCTTACCTCGGCAGGGAGACCAAGCTTCCAAAGCCCTGTAGGAGTCAAGCAAGGGGACTTGGCTGGAGTTCGAGTGTAAGGCTCAGCAGGACGTTCGACCTTACCTCGGCAGGGAGTCCAACCTTCCTAAGCCTAGTAGGATTCAGGCGATGGGATTTGGCCGAAGTTCAAGTGTAAGGCTCGGTAGGACGTTCGACCTTACCTCGGCAGGGATACCAAGCTTCCTATGCCTAGTAGGAGTCAGGCGAGGGGACTTGGCCTGAGTTCGAGTGTAAGGCACGGCAGGACGTTTGACTATGCTTCGGCCGGGAGACCAAGCTTCCTAAGCCTAGTAGGAGTCTGGCGAGGGTACTTGGCCGGAGTTCGAGTGAAAGGCTTGGCAGGACGTTCGTCCTTTCCTCGGCAGGGAGACCAAGCTTCCTAAGCCTAGTAGGTGTCAGGCGATCAGACTTGGCCGGAGTTTTAGTGGAAGGCTCGGCAGGACGTTCGACTATACCTCGGCAGGGAGACCAAGCTTCCTAAGCCTAGTAGGATTCAGGCGATGGGATTTGCCCGAAGTTCGAGTGTAAGTCTCGGCAGGACATTCGACCTTACCTCGGCAGCGAGACCAAGCTTCCTAAGCCTAGTAGGTCTCGGGCGAGGGGACATGGAAGGATTTCGAGTGTAAGGCTCTGCAGGACGTTCGACCTTACCTCGGCAGGGAGTCCAACCTTCCTAAGCCTAGTAGGATTCAGGCGATGGGATTTGGCCGAAGTTCAAGTGTAAGGCTCGGTAGGACGTTCGACCTTACCTCGGCAGGGATACCAAGCTTCCTAAGCCTAGTAGGAGTCAGGCGAGGGGACTTGTCCTGAGTTCGAGTGTAAGGCACGGCAGGACGTTTGACTATGCTTCGGCCGGGAGACCAAGCTTCCTAAGCCTAGTAGGAGTCTGGCGAGGATACTTGGCCGGAGTTCGAGTGAAAGGCTTGGCAGGACGTTCGTCCTTTCCTCGGCAGGGAGACCAAGCTTCCTAAGCCTAGTAGGTGTCAGGCGATCTGACATGGCCGGAGTTTTAGTGGAAGGCTCGGCAGGACATTCGACTATACCTCGGCAGGGAGACCAAGCTTCCTAAGCCTAGTAGGAGTCAGGCGAGTGGACTTGGACAGAGTTCGAGTGTAAGGCTCCGCAGGACATTCGACCTTTCCTCGGCAGGGAGACCAAGCTTCCTAAGCCTAGTAGGTCTCGGGCGAGGGGACATGGAAGGAGTTTGAGTGTAAGGCTCCGCAGGACATTCGACCTTACCTCGGCAGGGAGACCAAGCTTCCTAAGCCTTGTAGGTCTCGGGCGAGGGGACTTGACCCGAGTTCGAATGTAAGGCTCGGCAGGACGTTCGTCCTTACCTCGGCAGGGAGACCAAGCTTCCTATGCCTAGTAGGTGTCAGGCGATCGGACTTGGCCGGAGTTTGAGTGTAAGGCACGGCAGGACGTTTGACTATGCTTCGGCAGGGAGACCAAGCTTCCTAAGCCTAGTAGGAGTCTGGCGAGGGTACTTGGCCGGAGTTCGAGTGAAAGGCTCGGCAGGACGTTCGTCCTTTCCTCAGCAGGGAGACCAAGCTTCCTAAGCCTAGTAGGAGTCAGGCGAGGGGTCTTGGCTAGAGTTCGAGTGTAAGGCTCACCAGGACGTTCGACCTTACCTCGGCAGGGAGACCAAGCTTCCTAAGCCTAGTAGGAGTCAGGCGAGTGGACTTGGACAGAGTTCGAGTGTAAGGCTCGGCAGGACGTTCGACTTTACCTCGGCAGGGAGACCAAGCTTCCTAAGCCTAGTAGGTCTCGGGCGAGGGGACATGGAAGGAGTTCGAGTGTTGGGCTTAGTAGGACGTTCGACCTTACCTCGACAGGGAGACCAAGCTTCCTAAGCCTAGTAGGAGTCAAGCGAGGGGACTTGGCCGAAGTTCGAGTGTAAGGCTCGGCAGGACGTTCGACCTTACCTCGGCAGGGAGTCCAATCTTCCCAAGCCTTATAGGATTCAGGCGAGGGGACTTGGCCGAAGTTCGAGTGTAAGGCTCGGCAGGACGTTCGACCTTACCTTGGCAGGGAGTCCAATCTTCCTACGCCTTATAGGATTCAGGCGATGGGATTTGGCCGAAGTTTGAGTGTAAGGCTCGGCAGGACGTTCGACCTTACCTCGGCAGGGAGACCAAGCTTCCTAAGCCTAGTAGGAGTCAGGCGAGGGGACTTGGCCAGAGTTCGAGTGTAAGGCTCGGTAGGACGTTCGTCCTTACCGCGGCAGGGAGACCAAGCTTCCTAAGCCTAGTAGGAGTCAGGCGAGTGGACATGGCCAGAGTTCGAGTGTAAGGCTCAGCAGGACGTTCGACCTTACCTCAGCAGGGAGACCAAGCTTCCTAAGCCTAGTAGGATTCAGGCGATGGGATTTGCCCGAAGTTCGAGTGTAAGTCTCGGCAGGACATTCGACCTTTCCTCGGCAGGGATGCCAAGCTTCCTAAGCCTAGTAGGTCTCGGGCGAGGGGACATGGAAGGAGTTCGAGTGTAGGGCTTAGCAGGACGTTCGACCTTACCTCGGCAGGGATACCAAGCTTCCTAAGCCTAGTAGGAGTCAGGCGAGGGGACTTGGCCAGAGTTCGAGTGTAAGGCTCGGTAGGACGTTCGACCTTACCTCGGCAGGGATACCAAGCTTCCTAAGCCTAGAAGGAGTCAGGCGAGGGGACTTGGCCAGAGTTCGAGTGTAAGGCTCGGTAGGACGTTCGACCTTACCTCGGCAGGGATACCAAACTTCCTAAGCCTAGTAGGAGTCAGGCGAGGGGACTTGGCCAGAGTTCGAGTGTAAGGCTCAGCAGGACGTTCGACCTTACCTCGGCAGGGAGACCAAGCTTCATAAGCCTAGTAGGAGTCAGGCGAGTGGACTTGGCCAGAGTTCGAGTGTAAGGCTCAGCAGGACGTTCGACCTTACCTCGGCAAGGAGACCAAGCTTCCTAAGCCTCGTGGGAGAGTCAGGCAAGGGGACTGGTTTGGAGTTCGAGAGTAAGGCTCAGCAGGACGTTCGACCTTACCTCGGCAGGGAGACCAAGCTTCCAAAGCCCTGTAGGAGTCAAGCAAGGGGACTTGGCTGGAGTTCGAGTGTAAGGCTCAGCAGGACGTTCGACCTTACCTCGGCAGGGAGTCCAACCTTCCTAAGCCTAGTAGGATTCAGGCGATGGGATTTGGCCGAAGTTCAAGTGTAAGGCTCGGTAGGACGTTCGACCTTACCTCGGCAGGGATACCAAGCTTCCTATGCCTAGTAGGAGTCAGGCGAGGGGACTTGGCCTGAGTTCGAGTGTAAGGCACGGCAGGACGTTTGACTATGCTTCGGCCGGGAGACCAAGCTTCCTAAGCCTAGTAGGAGTCTGGCGAGGGTACTTGGCCGGAGTTCGAGTGAAAGGCTTGGCAGGACGTTCGTCCTTTCCTCGGCAGGGAGACCAAGCTTCCTAAGCCTAGTAGGTGTCAGGCGATCAGACTTGGCCGGAGTTTTAGTGGAAGGCTCGGCAGGACGTTCGACTATACCTCGGCAGGGAGACCAAGCTTCCTAAGCCTAGTAGGAGTCAGGCGAGTGGACTTGGACAGAGTTCGAGTGTAAGGCTCCGCAGGACGTTCGACCTTACCTCAGCAGGGAGACCAAGCTTCCTAAGCCTAGTAGGATTCAGGCGATGGGATTTGCCCGAAGTTCGAGTGTAAGTCTCGGCAGGACATTCGACCTTTCCTCGGCAGGGATGCCAAGCTTCCTAAGCCTAGTAGGTCTCGGGCGAGGGGACATGGAAGGAGTTCGAGTGTAAGGCTCAGCAGGACGTTCGACCTTACCTCGGCAGGGAGACCAAGCTTCCAAAGCCTTGTAGGAGTCAAGCAAGGGGACTTGGCTGGAGTTCGAGTGCAAGGCTCAGCAGGACGTTCGACCTTACCTCGTCAGGGACACCAAGCTTTTAAAGCCTAGTAAGAGTCAGGCGAGGGGACTTGGGTGGAATTCGAGTGTAAGGCTCGGCAAGACTTTCGACCTTACCTCGGCAGCGAGACCAAGCTTCCTAAGCCTAGTAGGTCTCGGGCGAGGGGACATGGAAGGAGTTCGAGTGTAAGGCTCTGCAGGACGTTCGACCTTACCTCGGCAGGGATACCAAGCTTCCTAAGCCTAGTAGGAGTCAGGCGAGGGGACTTGTCCTGAGTTCGAGTGTAAGGCACGGCAGGACGTTTGACTATGCTTCGGCCGGGAGACCAAGCTTCCTAAGCCTAGTAGGAGTCTGGCGAGGGTACTTGGCCGGAGTTCGAGTGAAAGGCTTGGCAGGACGTTCGTCCTTTCCTCGGCAAGGAGACCAAGCTTCCTAAGCCTAGTAGGTGTCAGGCGATCTGACATGGCCGGAGTTTTAGTGGAAGGCTCGGCAGGACATTCGACTATACCTCGGCAGGGAGACCAAGCTTCCTAAGCCTAGTAGGAGTCAGGCGAGTGGACTTGGACAGAGTTCGAGTGTAAGGCTCCGCAGGACATTCGACCTTTCCTCGGCAGGGAGACCAAGCTTCCTAAGCCTAGTAGGTCTCGGGCGAGGGGACATGGAAGGAGTTTGAGTGTAAGGCTCGGCAAGACTTTCGACCTTACCTCGGCAGGGAGACCAAGCTTCCTAAGCCTTGTAGGTCTCGGGCGAGGGGACTTGACCCGAGTTCGAATGTAAGGCTCGGCAGGACGTTCGTCCTTACCTCGGCAGGGAGACCAAGCTTCCTATGCCTAGTAGGTGTCAGGCGATCGGACTTGGCCGGAGTTTGAGTGTAAGGCACGGCAGGACGTTTGACTATGCTTCGGCAGGGAGACCAAGCTTCCTAAGCCTAGTAGGAGTCTGGCGAGGGTACTTGGCCGGAGTTCGAGTGAAAGGCTCGGCAGGACGTTCGTCCTTTCCTCAGCAGGGAGACCAAGCTTCCTAAGCCTAGTAGGAGTCAGGCGAGGGGTCTTGGCTAGAGTTCGAGTGTAAGGCTCACCAGGACGTTCGACCTTACCTCGGCAGGGAGACCAAGCTTCCTAAGCCTAGTAGGAGTCAGGCGAGTGGACTTGGACAGAGTTCGAGTATAAGGCTCGGCAGGACGTTCGACTTTACCTCGGCAGAGAGACCAAGCTTCCTAAGCCTAGTAGGTCTCGGGCGAGGGGACATGGAAGGAGTTCGAGTGTTGGGCTTAGCAGGATGTTCGACCTTACCTCGACAGGGAGACCAAGCTTCCTAAGCCTAGTAGGAGTCAGGCGAGGGGACTTGACCGAAGTTCGAGTGTAAGGCTCGGCAGGACGTTCGACCTTACCTCGGCAGGGAGTCCAATCTTCCCAAGCCTTATAGGATTCAGGCGAGGGGACTTGGCCGAAGTTCGAGTGTAAGGCTCGGCAGGACGTTCGACCTTACCTTGGCAGGGAGACCAAGCTTCCTAAGCCTTGTAGGTCTCGGGCGAGGGGACTTGGCCTGAGTTCGATTGTAAGGCTCGGCAGGACGTTCGACCTTACCTCGGCAGGGAGTCCAATCTTCCTACGCCTTATAGGATTCAGGCGATGGGATTTGGCCGAAGTTTGAGTGTAAGGCTCGGCAGGACGTTCGACCTTACCTCGGCAGGGAGACCAAGCTTCCTAAGCCTAGTAGGAGTCAGGCGAGGGGACTTGGCCAGAGTTCGAGTGTAAGGCTCGGTAGGACGTTCGTCCTCACCGCGGCAGGGAGACCAAGCTTCCTAAGCCTAGTAGGAGTCAGGCGAGTGGACATGGCCAGAGTTCGAGTGTAAGGCTCAGCAGGACGTTCGACCTTACCTCAGCAGGGAGACCAAGCTTCCTAAGCCTAGTAGGATTCAGGCGATGGGATTTGCCCGAAGTTCGAGTGTAAGTCTCGGCAGGACATTCGACCTTTCCTCGGCAGGGATGCCAAGCTTCCTAAGCCTAGTAGGTCTCGGGCGAGGGGACATGGAAGGAGTTCGAGTGTAGGGCTTAGCAGGACGTTCGACCTTACCTCGGCAGGGATACCAAGCTTCCTAAGCCTAGTAGGAGTCAGGCGAGGGGACTTGGCCAGAGTTCGAGTGTAAGGCTCGGTAGGACGTTCGACCTTACCTCGGCAGGGATACCAAGCTTCCTAAGCCTAGAAGGAGTCAGGCGAGGGGACTTGGCCAGAGTTCGAGTGTAAGGCTCGGTAGGACGTTCGACCTTACCTCGGCAGGGATACCAAACTTCCTAAGCCTAGTAGGAGTCAGGCGAGGGGACTTGGCCAGAGTTCGAGTGTAAGGCTCAGCAGGACGTTCGACCTTACCTCGGCAGGGAGACCAAGGTTCCTAAGCCGAGTAGGAGTCAGGCGAGGGGACTTGGCCAGAGTTCGAGTGTAAGGCTCAGCAGGACGTTCGACCTTACCTCGGCAAGGAGACCAAGCTTCCTAAGCCTCGTGGGAGAGTCAGGCAAGGGGACTGGTTTGGAGTTCGAGAGTAAGGCTCAGCAGGACGTTCGACCTTACCTCGGCAGGGAGACCAAGCTTCCAAAGCCCTGTAGGAGTCAAGCAAGGGGACTTGGCTGGAGTTCGAGTGTAAGGCTCAGCAGGACGTTCGACCTTACCTCGGCAGGGAGTCCAACCTTCCTAAGCCTAGTAGGATTCAGGCGATGGGATTTGGCCGAAGTTCAAGTGTAAGGCTCGGTAGGACGTTCGACCTTACCTCGGCAGGGATACCAAGCTTCCTATGCCTAGTAGGAGTCAGGCGAGGGGACTTGGCCTGAGTTCGAGTGTAAGGCACGGCAGGACGTTTGACTATGCTGCGGCCGGGAGACCAAGCTTCCTAAGCCTAGTAGGAGTCTGGCGAGGGTACTTGGCCGGAGTTCGAGTGAAAGGCTTGGCAGGACGTTCGTCCTTTCCTCGGCAGGGAGACCAAGCTTCCTAAGCCTAGTAGGTGTCAGGCGATCAGACTTGGCCGGAGTTTTAGTGGAAGGCTCGGCAGGACGTTCGACTATACCTCGGCAGGGAGACCAAGCTTCCTAAGCCTAGTAGGAGTCAGGCGAGTGGACTTGGACAGAGTTCGAGTGTAACGCTCGGCAGGACATTCGACCTTTCCTCGGCAGGGATGCCAAGCTTCCTAAGCCTAGTAGGTCTCGGGCGAGGGGACATGGAAGGAGTTCGAGTGTAGGGCTTAGCAGGACGTTCGACCTTACCTCGGCAGGGATACCAAGCTTCCTAAGCCTAGTAGGAGTCAGGCGAGGGGACTTGGCCAGAGTTCGAGTGTAAGGCTCGGTAGGACGTTCGACCTTACCTCGGCAGGGATACCAAGCTTCCTAAGCCTAGTAGGAGTCAGGCGAGGGGACTTGGCCAGAGTTCGAGTGTAAGGCTCAGTAGGACGTTCGACCTTACCTCGGCAGGGATACCAAGCTTCCTAAGCCTAGTAGGAGTCAGGCGAGGGGACTTGGCCAGAGTTCGAGTGTAAGGCTCAGCAGGACGTTCGACCTTACCTCGGCAGGGAGACCAAGGTTCCTAAGCCTAGTAGGAGTCAGGCGAGGGGACTTGGCCAGAGTTCGAGTGTAAGGCTCAGCAGGACGTTCGACCTTACCTCGGCAAGGAGACCAAGCTTCCTAAGCCTCGTGGGATAGTCAGGCGAGGGGACTGGTTTGGAGTTCGAGAGTAAGGCTCAGCAGGACGTTCGACCTTACCTCGACAGGGAGACCAAGCTTCCAAAGCCCTGTAGGAGTCAAGCAAGGGGACTTGGCTGGAGTTCGAGTGTAAGGCTCAGCAGGACGTTCGACCTTACCTCGTCAGGGACACCAAGCTTTTAAAGCCTAGTAAGAGTCAGGCGAGGGGACTTGTCCTGAGTTCGAGTGTAAGGCACGGCAGGACGTTTGACTATGCTTCGGCCGGGAGACCAAGCTTCCTAAGCCTAGTAGGAGTCTGGCGAGGGTACTTGGCCGGAGTTCGAGTGAAAGGCTTGGCAGGACGTTCGTCCTTTCCTCGGCAGGGAGACCAAGCTTCCTAAGCCTAGTAGGTGTCAGGCGATCTGACATGGCCGGAGTTTTAGTGGAAGGCTCGGCAGGACATTCGACTATACCTCGGCAGGGAGACCAAGCTTCCTAAGCCTAGTAGGTGTCAGGCGAGTGGACTTGGACAGAGTTCGAGTGTAAGGCTCCGCAGGACATTCGACCTTTCCTCGGCAGGGAGACCAAGCTTCCTAAGCCTAGTAGGTCTCGGGCGAGGGGACATGGAAGGAGTTTGAGTGTAAGGCTCAGCAGGACGTTCGACCTTACCTCAGCAGGGAGACCAAGCTTCCTAAGCCTAGTAGGATTCAGGCGATGGGATTTGCCCGAAGTTCGAGTGTAAGGCTCGGCAGGACGTTCGTCCTTACCTCGGCAGGGAGACCAAGCTTCCTATGCCTAGTAGGTGTCAGGCGATCGGACTTGGCCGGAGTTTGCGTGTAAGGCACGGCAGGACGTTTGACTATGCTTCGGCAGGGAGACCAAGCTTCCTAAGCCTAGTAGGAGTCTGGCGAGGGTACTTGGCCGGAGTTCGAGTGAAAGGCTCGGCAGGACGTTCGTCCTTTCCTCAGCAGGGAGACCAAGCTTCCTAAGCCTAGTAGGAGATAGGCGAGGGGTCTTGGCTAGAGTTCGAGTGTAAGGCTCACCAGGACGTTCGACCTTACCTCGGCAGGGAGACCAAGCTTCCTAAGCCTAGTAGGAGTCAGGCGAGTGGACTTGGACAGAGTTCGAGTGTAAGGCTCGGCAGGACGTTCGACTTTACCTCGGCAGGGAGACCAAGCTTCCTAAGCCTAGTAGGTCTCGGGCGAGGGGACATGGAAGGAGTTCGAGTGTTGGGCTTAGCAGGACGTTCGACCTTACCTCGACAGGGAGACCAAGCTTCCTAAGCCTAGTAGGAGTCAGGCGAGGGGACTTGGCCGAAGTTCGAGTGTAAGGCTCGGCAGGACGTTCGACCTTACCTCGGCAGGGAGTCCAATCTTCCCAAGCCTTATAGGATTCAGGCGAGGGGACTTGGCCGAAGTTCGAGTGTAAGGCTCGGCAGGACGTTCGACCTTACCTTGGCAGGGAGTCCAATCTTCCTACGCCTTATAGGATTCAGGCGATGGGATTTGGCCGAAGTTTGAGTGTATGGCTCGGCAGGACGTTCGACCTTACCTCGGCAGGGAGACCAAGCTTCCTAAGCGTAGTAGGAGTCAGGCGAGGGGACTTGGCCAGAGTTCGAGTGTAAGGCTCGGTAGGACGTTCGTCCTTACCGCGGCAGGGAGACCAAGCTTCCTAAGCCTAGTAGGAGTCAGGCGAGTGGACATGGCCAGAGTTCGAGTGTAAGGCTCAGCAGGACGTTCGACCTTACCTCAGCAGGGAGACCAAGCTTCCTAAGCCTAGTAGGATTCAGGCGATGGGATTTGCCCGAAGTTCGAGTGTAAGTCTCGGCAGGACATTCGACCTTTCCTCGGCAGGGATGCCAAGCTTCCTAAGCCTAGTAGGTCTCGGGCGAGGGGACATGGAAGGAGTTCGAGTGTAGGGCTTAGCAGGACGTTCGACCTTACCTCGGCAGGGATACCAAGCTTCCTAAGCCTAGTAGGAGTCAGGCGAGGGGACTTGGCCAGAGTTCGAGTGTAAGGCTCGGTAGGACGTTCGACCTTACCTCGGCAGGGATACCAAGCTTCCTAAGCCTAGAAGGAGTCAGGCGAGGGGACTTGGCCAGAGTTCGAGTGTAAGGCTCGGTAGGACGTTCGACCTTACCTCGGCAGGGATACCAAACTTCCTAAGCCTAGTAGGAGTCAGGCGAGGGGACTTGGCCAGAGTTCGAGTGTAAGGCTCAGCAGGACGTTCGACCTTACCTCGGCAGGGAGACCAAGCTTCATAAGCCTAGTAGGAGTCAGGCGAGTGGACTTGGCCAGAGTTCGAGTGTAAGGCTCAGCAGGACGTTCGACCTTACCTCGGCAAGGAGACCAAGCTTCCTAAGCCTCGTGGGAGAGTCAGGCAAGGGGACTGGTTTGGAGTTCGAGAGTAAGGCTCAGCAGGACGTTCGACCTTACCTCGGCAGGGAGACCAAGCTTCCAAAGCCCTGTAGGAGTCAAGCAAGGGGACTTGGCTGGAGTTCGAGTGTAAGGCTCAGCAGGACGTTCGACCTTACCTCGGCAGGGAGTCCAACCTTCCTAAGCCTAGTAGGATTCAGGCGATGGGATTTGGCCGAAGTTCAAGTGTAAGGCTCGGTAGGACGTTCGACCTTACCTCGGCAGGGATACCAAGCTTCCTATGCCTAGTAGGAGTCAGGCGAGGGGACTTGGCCTGAGTTCGAGTGTAAGGCACGGCAGGACGTTTGACTATGCTTCGGCCGGGAGACCAAGCTTCCTAAGCCTAGTAGGAGTCTGGCGAGGGTACTTGGCCGGAGTTCGAGTGAAAGGCTTGGCAGGACGTTCGTCCTTTCCTCGGCAGGGAGACCAAGCTTCCTAAGCCTAGTAGGTGTCAGGCGATCAGACTTGGCCGGAGTTTTAGTGGAAGGCTCGGCAGGACGTTCGACTATACCTCGGCAGGGAGACCAAGCTTCCTAAGCCTAGTAGGAGTCAGGCGAGTGGACTCGGACAGAGTTCGAGTGTAAGGCTCCGCAGGACCTTCGACCTTACCTCAGCAGGGAGACCAAGCTTCCTAAGCCTAGTAGGATTCAGGCGATGGGATTTGCTCGAAGTTCGAGTGTAAGTCTCGGCAGGACATTCGACCTTTCCTCGGCAGGGATGCCAAGCTTCCTAAGCCTAGTAGGTCTCGGGCGAGGGGACATGGAAGGAGTTCGAGTGTAAGGCTCAGCAGGACGTTCGACCTTACCTCGGCAGGGAGACCAAGCTTCCAAAGCCTTGTAGGAGTCAAGCAAGGGGACTTGGCTGGAGTTCGAGTGCAAGGCTCAGCAGGACGTTCGACCTTACCTCGTCAGGGACACCAAGCTTTTAAAGCCTAGTAAGAGTCAGGCGAGGGGACTTGGGTGGAATTCGAGTGTAAGGCTCGGCAAGACTTTCGACCTTACCTCGGCAGCGAGACCAAGCTTCCTAAGCCTAGTAGGTCTCGGGCGAGGGGACATGGAAGGAGTTCGAGTGTAAGGCTCTGCAGGACGTTCAACCTTACCTCGGCAGGGAGTCCAACCTTCCTAAGCCTAGTAGGATTCAGGCGATGGGATTTGGCCGAAGTTCAAGTGTATGGCTCGGTAGGACGTTCGACCTTACCTCGGCAGGGATACCAAGCTTCCTAAGCCTAGTAGGAGTCAGGCGAGGGGACTTGTCCTGAGTTCGAGTGTAAGGCACGGCAGGACGTTTGACTATGCTTCGGCCGGGAGACCAAGCTTCCTAAGCCTAGTAGGAGTCTGGCGAGGGTACTTGGCCGGAGTTCGAGTGAAAGGCTTGGCAGGACGTTCGTCCTTTCCTCGGCAGGGAGACCAAGCTTCCTAAGCCTAGTAGGTGTCAGGCGATCTGACATGGCCGGAGTTTTAGTGGAAGGCTCGGCAGGACATTCGACTATACCTCGGCAGGGAGACCAAGCTTCCTAAGCCTAGTAGGAGTCAGGCGAGTGGACTTGGACAGAGTTCGAGTGTAAGGCTCCGCAGGACATTCGACCTTTCCTCGGCAGGGAGACCAAGCTTCCTAAGCCTAGTAGGTCTCGGGCGAGGGGACATGGAAGGAGTTTGAGTGTAAGGCTCCGCAGGACATTCGACCTTACCTCGGCAGGGAGACCAAGCTTCCTAAGCCTTGTAGGTCTCGGGCGAGGGGACTTGACCCGAGTTCGAATGTAAGGCTCGGCAGGACGTTCGTCCTTACCTCGGCAGGGAGACCAAGCTTCCTATGCCTAGTAGGTGTCAGGCGATCGGACTTGGCCGGAGTTTGAGTGTTAGGCACGGCAGGACGTTTGACTATGCTTCGGCAGGGAGACCAAGCTTCCTAAGCCTAGTAGGAGTCAGGCGAGGGGTCTTGGCTAGAGTTCGAGTGTAAGGCTCACCAGGACGTTCGACCTTACCTCGGCAGGGAGACCAAGCTTCCTAAGCCTAGTAGGAGTCAGGCGAGTGGACTTGGACAGAGTTCGAGTGTAACTCTCGGCAGGACATTCGACCTTTCCTCGGCAGGGAGACCAAGCTTCCTAAGCCTAGTAGGTCTCGGGCGAGGGGACAAGGAAGGAGTTCGAGTGTAGGGCTTAGCAGGACGTTCGACATTACCTCGGCAGGGAGACCAAGCTTCCTAAGCCTAGTAGGAGTCAGGCGAGGGGACTTGGCCTGAGTTCGAGTGTAAGGCTCGGCAGGACGTTCGACCTTACCTCGGCAGGGAGTCCAATCTTCCTAAGCCTTATAGGATTCAGGCGATGGGATTTGGCCGAAGTTTGAGTGTAAGGCTCGGCAGGACGTTCGACCTTACCTCGGCAGGGAGACCAAGCTTCCTAAGCCTAGTAGGAGTCAGGCGAGGGGACTTGGCCAGAGTTCGAGTGTAAGGCTCGGTAGGACGTTCGACCTTACCTCGGCAGGGAGACCAAGCTTCCTAAGCCTAGTAGGAGTCAGGCGAGTGGACATGGCCAGAGTTCGAGTGTAAGGCTCAGCAGGACGTTCGACCTTACCTCAGCAGGGAGACCAAGCTTCCTAAGCCTAGTAGGATTCAGGCGATGGAATTTGCCCGAAGTTCGAGTGTAAGTCTCGGCAGGACATTCGACCTTTCCTCGGCAGGGATGCCAAGCTTCCTAAGCCTAGTAGGTCTCGGGCGAGGGGACATGGAAGGAGTTCGAGTGTAGGGCTTAGCAGGACGTTCGACCTTACCTCGGCAGGGATACCAAGCTTCCTAAGCCTAGTAGGAGTCAGGCGAGGGGACTTGGCCAGAGTTCGAGTGTAAGGCTCGGTAGGACGTTCGACCTTACCTCGGCAGGGATACCAAGCTTCCTAAGCCTAGTAGGAGTCAGGCGAGGGGACTTGGCCAGAGTTCGAGTGTAAGGCTCAGTAGGACGTTCGACCTTACCTCGGCAGGGATACCAAGCTTCCTAAGCCTAGTAGGAGTCAGGCGAGGGGACTTGGCCAGAGTTCGAGTGTAAGGCTCAGCAGGACGTTCGACCTTACCTCGGCAGGGAGACCAAGGTTCCTAAGCCTAGTAGGAGTCAGGCGAGGGGACTTGGCCAGAGTTCGAGTGTAAGGCTCAGCAGGACGTTCGACCTTACCTCGGCAAGGAGACCAAGCTTCCTAAGCCTCGTGGGAGAGTCAGGCGAGGGGACTGGTTTGGAGTTCGAGAGTAAGGCTCAGCAGGACGTTCGACCTTACCTCGACAGGGAGACCAAGCTTCCAAAGCCCTGTAGGAGTCAAGCAAGGGGACTTGGCTGGAGTTCGAGTGTAAGGCTCAGCAGGACGTTCGACCTTACCTCGTCAGGGACACCAAGCTTTTAAAGCCTAGTAAGAGTCAGGCGAGGGGACTTGTCCTGAGTTCGAGTGTAAGGCACGGCAGGACGTTTGACTATGCTTCGGCCGGGAGACCAAGCTTCCTAAGCCTAGTAGGAGTCTGGCGAGGGTACTTGGCCGGAGTTCGAGTGAAAGGCTTGGCAGGACGTTCGTCCTTTCCTCGGCAGGGAGACCAAGCTTCCTAAGCCTAGTAGGTGTCAGGCGATCTGACATGGCCGGAGTTTTAGTGGAAGGCTCGGCAGGACATTCGACTATACCTCGGCAGGGAGACCAAGCTTCCTAAGCCTAGTAGGAGTCAGGCGAGTGGACTTGGACAGAGTTCGAGTGTAAGGCTCCGCAGGACATTCGACCTTTCCTCGGCAGGGAGACCAAGCTTCCTAAGCCTAGTAGGTCTCGGGCGAGGGGACATGGAAGGAGTTTGAGTGTAAGGCTCAGCAGGACGTTCGACCTTACCTCAGCAGGGAGACCAAGCTTCCTAAGCCTAGTAGGATTCAGGCGATGGGATTTGCCCGAAGTTCGAGTGTAAGGCTCGGCAGGACGTTCGTCCTTACCTCGGCAGGGAGACCAAGCTTCCTATGCCTAGTAGGTGTCAGGCGATCGGACTTGGCCGGAGTTTGAGTGTAAGGCACGGCAGGACGTTTGATTATGCTTCGGCAGGGAGACCAAGCTTCCTAAGCCTAGTAGGAGTCTGGCGAGGGTACTTGGCCGGAGTTCGAGTGAAAGGCTCGGCAGGACGTTCGTCCTTTCCTCAGCAGGGAGACCAAGCTTCCTAAGCCTAGTAGGAGATAGGCGAGGGGTCTTGGCTAGAGTTCGAGTGTAAGGCTCACCAGGACGTTCGACCTTACCTCGGCAGGGAGACCAAGCTTCCTAAGCCTAGTAGGAGTCAGGCGAGTGGACTTGGACAGAGTTCGAGTGTAAGGCTCGGCAGGACGTTCGACTTTACCTCGGCAGGGAGACCAAGCTTCCTAAGCCTAGTAGGTCTCGGGCGAGGGGACATGGAAGGAGTTCGAGTGTTGGGCTTAGCAGGACGTTCGACCTTACCTCGACAGGGAGACCAAGCTTCCTAAGCCTAGTAGGAGTCAGGCGAGGGGACTTGGCCGAAGTTCGAGTGTAAGGCTCGGCAGGACGTTCGACCTTACCTCGGCAGGGAGTCCAATCTTCCCAAGCCTTATAGGATTCAGGCGAGGGGACTTGGCCGAAGTTCGAGTGTAAGGCTCGGCAGGACGTTCGACCTTACCTTGGCAGGGAGTCCAATCTTCCTACGCCTTATAGGATTCAGGCGATGGGATTTGGCCGAAGTTTGAGTGTAAGGCTCGGCAGGACGTTCGACCTTACCTCGGCAGGGAGACCAAGCTTCCTAAGCCTAGTAGGAGTCAGGCGAGGGGACTTGGCCAGAGTTCGAGTGTAAGGCTCGGTAGGACGTTCGTCCTTACCGCGGCAGGGAGACCAAGCTTCCTAAGCCTAGTAGGAGTCAGGCGAGTGGACATGGCCAGAGTTCGAGTGTAAGGCTCAGCAGGACGTTCGACCTTACCTCAGCAGGGAGACCAAGCTTCCTAAGCCTAGTAGGATTCAGGCGATGGGATTTGCCCGAAGTTCGAGTGTAAGTCTCGGCAGGACATTCGACCTTTCCTCGGCAGGGATGCCAAGCTTCCTAAGCCTAGTAGGTCTCGGGCGAGGGGACATGGAAGGAGTTCGAGTGTAGGGCTTAGCAGGACGTTCGACCTTACCTCGGCAGGGATACCAAGCTTCCTAAGCCTAGTAGGAGTCAGGCGAGGGGACTTGGCCAGAGTTCGAGTGTAAGGCTCGGTAGGACGTTCGACCTTACCTCGGCAGGGATACCAAGCTTCCTAAGCCTAGAAGGAGTCAGGCGAGGGGACTTGGCCAGAGTTCGAGTGTAAGGCTCGGTAGGACGTTCGACCTTACCTCGGCAGGGATACCAAACTTCCTAAGCCTAGTAGGAGTCAGGCGAGGGGACTTGGCCAGAGTTCGAGTGTAAGGCTCAGCAGGACGTTCGACCTTACCTCGGGAGGGAGACCAAGCTTCATAAGCCTAGTAGGAGTCAGGCGAGTGGACTTGGCCAGAGTTCGAGTGTAAGGCTCAGCAGGACGTTCGACCTTACCTCGGCAAGGAGACCAAGCTTCCTAAGCCTCGTGGGAGAGTCAGGCAAGGGGACTTGGCTGGAGTTCGAGTGTAAGGCTCAGCAGGACGTTCGACCTTACCTCGGCAGGGAGTCCAACCTTCCTAAGCCTAGTAGGATTCAGGCGATGGGATTTGGCCGAAGTTCAAGTGTAAGGCTCGGTAGGACGTTCGACCTTACCTCGGCAGGGATACCAAGCTTCCTATGCCTAGTAGGAGTCAGGCGAGGGGACTTGGCCTGAGTTCGAGTGTAAGGCACGGCAGGACGTTTGACTATGCTTCGGCCGGGAGACCAAGCTTCCTAAGCCTAGTAGGAGTCTGGCGAGGGTACTTGGCCGGAGTTCGAGTGAAAGGCTTGGCAGGACGTTCGTCCTTTCCTCGGCAGGGAGACCAAGCTTCCTAAGCCTAGTAGGTGTCAGGCGATCAGACTTGGCCGGAGTTTTAGTGGAAGGCTCGGCAGGACGTTCGACTATACCTCGGCAGGGAGACCAAGCTTCCTAAGCCTAGTAGGAGTCAGGCGAGTGGACTTGGACAGAGTTCGAGTGTAAGTCTCGGCAGGACATTCGACCTTTCCTCGGCAGGGATGCCAAGCTTCCTAAGCCTAGTAGGTCTCGGGCGAGGGGACATGGAAGGAGTTCGAGTGTAAGGCTCAGCAGGACGTTCGACCTTACCTCGGCAGGGAGACCAAGCTTCCAAAGCCTTGTAGGAGTCAAGCAAGGGGACTTGGCTGGAGTTCGAGTGCAAGGCTCAGCAGGACGTTCGACCTTACCTCGTCAGGGACACCAAGCTTTTAAAGCCTAGTAAGAGTCAGGCGAGGGGACTTGGGTGGAATTCGAGTGTAAGGCTCGGCAAGACTTTCGACCTTACCTCGGCAGCGAGACCAAGCTTCCTAAGCCTAGTAGGTCTCGGGCGAGGGGACATGGAAGGAGTTCGAGTGTAAGGCTCTGCAGGACGTTCGACCTTACCTCGGCAGGGAGTCCAACCTTCCTAAGCCTAGTAGGATTCAGGCGATGGGATTTGGCCGAAGTTCAAGTGTAAGGCTCGGTAGGACGTTCGACCTTACCTCGGCAGGGATACCAAGCTTCCTAAGCCTAGTAGGAGTCAGGCGAGGGGACTTGTCCTGAGTTCGAGTGTAAGGCACGGCAGGACGTTTGACTATGCTTCGGCCGGGAGACCAAGCTTCCTAAGCCTAGTAGGAGTCTGGCGAGGGTACTTGGCCGGAGTTCGAGTGAAAGGCTTGGCAGGACGTTCGTCCTTTCCTCAGCAGGGAGACCAAGCTTCCTAAGCCTAGTAGGTGTCAGGCGATCTGACATGGCCGGAGTTTTAGTGGAAGGCTCGGCAGGACATTCGACTATACCTCGGCAGGGAGACCAAGCTTCCTAAGCCTAGTAGGAGTCAGGCGAGTGGACTTGGACAGAGTTCGAGTGTAAGGCTCCGCAGGACATTCGACATTTCCTCGGCAGGGAGACCAAGCTTCCTAAGCCTAGTAGGTCTCGGGCGAGGGGACATGGAAGGAGTTTGAGTGTAAGGCTCCGCAGGACATTCGACCTTACCTCGGCAGGGAGACCAAGCTTCCTAAGCCTTGTAGGTCTCGGGCGAGGGGACTTGACCCGAGTTCGAATGTAAGGCTCGGCAGGACGTTCGTCCTTACCTCGGCAGGGAGACCAAGCTTCCTATGCCTAGTAGGTGTCAGGCGATCGGACTTGGCCGGAGTTTGAGTGTAAGGCACGGCAGGACGTTTGACTATGCTTCGGCAGGGAGACCAAGCTTCCTAAGCCTAGTAGGAGTCAGGCGAGTGGACTTGGACAGAGTTCGAGTGTAAGGCTCCGCAGGACATTCGACCTTTCCTCGGCAGGGAGACCAAGCTTCCTAAGCCTAGTAGGTCTCGGGCGAGGGGACATGGAAGGAGTTTGAGTGTAAGGCTCAGCAGGACGTTCGACCTTACCTCAGCAGGGAGACCAAGCTTCCTAAGCCTAGTAGGATTCAGGCGATGGGATTTGCCCGAAGTTCGAGTGTAAGGCTCGGCAGGACGTTCGTCCTTACCTCGGCAGGGAGACCAAGCTTCCTATGCCTAGTAGGTGTCAGGCGATCGGACTTGGCCGGAGTTTGAGTGTAAGGCACGGCAGGACGTTTGACTATGCTTCGGCAGGGAGACCAAGCTTCCTAAGCCTAGTAGGAGTCTGGCGAGGGTACTTGGCCGGAGTTCGAGTGAAAGGCTCGGCAGGACGTTCGTCCTTTCCTCAGCAGGGAGACCAAGCTTCCTAAGCCTAGTAGGAGATAGGCGAGGGGTCTTGGCTAGAGTTCGAGTGTAAGGCTCACCAGGACGTTCGACCTTACCTCGGCAGGGAGACCAAGCTTCCTAAGCCTAGTAGGAGTCAGGCGAGTGGACTTGGACAGAGTTCGAGTGTAAGGCTCGGCAGGACGTTCGACTTTACCTCGGCAGGGAGACCAAGCTTCCTAAGCCTAGTAGGTCTCGGGCGAGGGGACATGGAAGGAGTTCGAGTGTTGGGCTTAGCAGGACGTTCGACCTTACCTCGACAGGGAGACCAAGCTTCCTAAGCCTAGTAGGAGTCAGGCGAGGGGACTTGGCCGAAGTTCGAGTGTAAGGCTCGGCAGGACGTTCGACCTTACCTCGGCAGGGAGTCCAATCTTCCCAAGCCTTATAGGATTCAGGCGAGGGGACTTGGCCGAAGTTCGAGTGTAAGGCTCGGCAGGACGTTCGACCTTACCTTGGCAGGGAGTCCAATCTTCCTACGCCTTATAGGATTCAGGCGATGGGATTTGGCCGAAGTTTGAGTGTAAGGCTCGGCAGGACGTTCGACCTTACCTCGGCAGGGAGACCAAGCTTCCTAAGCCTAGTAGGAGTCAGGCGAGGGGACTTGGCCAGAGTTCGAGTGTAAGGCTCGGTAGGACGTTCGTCCTTACCGCGGCAGGGAGACCAAGCTTCCTAAGCCTAGTAGGAGTCAGGCGAGTGGACATGGCCAGAGTTCGAGTGTAAGGCTCAGCAGGACGTTCGACCTTACCTCAGCAGGGAGACCAAGCTTCCTAAGCCTAGTAGGATTCAGGCGATGGGATTTGCCCGAAGTTCGAGTGTAAGTCTCGGCAGGACATTCGACCTTTCCTCGGCAGGGATGCCAAGCTTCCTAAGCCTAGTAGGTCTCGGGCGAGGGGACATGGAAGGAGTTCGAGTGTAGGGCTTAGCAGGACGTTCGACCTTACCTCGGCAGGGATACCAAGCTTCCTAAGCCTAGTAGGAGTCAGGCGAGGGGACTTGGCCAGAGTTCGAGTGTAAGGCTCGGTAGGACGTTCGACCTTACCTCGGCAGGGATACCAAGCTTCCTAAGCCTAGAAGGAGTCAGGCGAGGGGACTTGGCCAGAGTTCGAGTGTAAGGCTCGGTAGGACGTTCGACCTTACCTCGGCAGGGATACCAAACTTCCTAAGCCTAGTAGGAGTCAGGCGAGGGGACTTGGCCAGAGTTCGAGTGTAAGGCTCAGCAGGACGTTCGACCTTACTTCGGCAGGGAGACCAAGCTTCCAAAGCCTTGTAGGAGTCAAGCAAGGGGACTTGGCTGGAGTTCGAGTGCAAGGCTCAGCAGGACGTTCGACCTTACCTCGTCAGGGACACCAAGCTTTTAAAGCCTAGTAAGAGTCAGGCGAGGGGACTTGGGTGGAATTCGAGTGTAAGGCTCGGCAAGACTTTTGACCTTACCTCGGCAGCGAGACCAAGCTTCCTAAGCCTAGTAGGTCTCGGGCGAGGGGACATGGAAGGAGTTCGAGTGTAAGGCTCTGCAGGACGTTCGACCTTACCTCGGCAGGGAGTCCAACCTTCCTAAGCCTAGTAGGATTCAGGCGATGGGATTTGGCCGAAGTTCAAGTGTAAGGCTCGGTAGGACGTTCGACCTTACCTCGGCAGGGATACCAAGCTTCCTAAGCCTAGTAGGAGTCAGGCGAGGGGACTTGTCCTGAGTTCGAGTGTAAGGCACGGCAGGACGTTTGACTATGCTTCGGCCGGGAGACCAAGCTTCCTAAGCCTAGTAGGAGTCTGGCGAGGGTACTTGGCCGGAGTTCGAGTGAAAGGCTTGGCAGGACGTTCGTCCTTTCCTCGGCAGGGAGACCAAGCTTCCTAAGCCTAGTAGGTGTCAGGCGATCTGACATGGCCGGAGTTTTAGTGGAAGGCTCGGCAGGACATTCGACTATACCTCGGCAGGGAGACCAAGCTTCCTAAGCCTAGTAGGAGTCAGGCGAGTGGACTTGGACAGAGTTCGAGTGTAAGGCTCCGCAGGACATTCGACCTTTCCTCGGCAGGGAGACCAAGCTTCCTAAGCCTAGTAGGTCTCGGGCGAGGGGACATGGAAGGAGTTTGAGTGTAAGGCTCCGCAGGACATTCGACCTTACCTCGGCAGGGAGACCAAGCTTCCTAAGCCTTGTAGGTCTCGGGCGAGGGGACTTGACCCGAGTTCGAATGTAAGGCTCGGCAGGACGTTCGTCCTTACCTCGGCAGGGAGACCAAGCTTCCTATGCCTAGTAGGTGTCAGGCGATCGGACTTGGCCGGAGTTTGAGTGTAAGGCACGGCAGGACGTTTGACTATGCTTCGGCAGGGAGACCAAGCTTCCTAAGCCTAGTAGGAGTCAGGCGAGGGGTCTTGGCTAGAGTTCGAGTGTAAGGCTCACCAGGACGTTCGACCTTACCTCGGCAGGGAGACCAAGCTTCCTAAGCCTAGTAGGAGTCAGGCGAGTGGACTTGGACAGAGTTCGAGTGTAAGGCTCGGCAGGACGTTCGACCTTTCCTCGGCAGGGAGACCAAGCTTCCTAAGCCTAGTAGGTCTCGGGCGAGGGGACAAGGAAGGAGTTCGAGTGTAGGGCTTAGCAGGACGTTCGACATTACCTCGGCAGGGAGACCAAGCTTCCTAAGCGTAGTAGGAGTCAGGCGAGGGGACTTGGCCTGAGTTCGAGTGTAAGGCTCGGCAGGACGTTCGACCTTACCTCGGCAGGGAGTCCAATCTTCCTAAGCCTTATAGGATTCAGGCGATGGGATTTGGCCGAAGTTTGAGTGTAAGGCTCGGCAGGACGTTCGACCTTACCTCGGCAGGGAGACCAAGCTTCCTAAGCCTAGTAGGAGTCAGGCGAGGGGACTTGGCCAGAGTTCGAGTGTAAGGCTCGGTAGGACGTTCGACCTTACCTCGGCAGGGAGACCAAGCTTCCTAAGCCTAGTAGGAGTCAGGCGAGTGGACATGGCCAGAGTTCGAGTGTAAGGCTCAGCAGGACGTTCGACCTTACCTCAGCAGGGAGACCAAGCTTCCTAAGCCTAGTAGGATTCAGGCGATGGGATTTGCCCGAAGTTCGAGTGTAAGTCTCGGCAGGACATTCGACCTTTCCTCGGCAGGGATGCCAAGCTTCCTAAGCCTAGTAGGTCTCGGGCGAGGGGACATGGAAGGAGTTCGAGTGTAGGGCTTAGCAGGACGTTCGACCTTACCTCGGCAGGGATACCAAGCTTCCTAAGCCTAGTAGGAGTCAGGCGAGGGGACTTGGCCAGAGTTCGAGTGTAAGGCTCGGTAGGACGTTCGACCTTACCTCGGCAGGGATACCAAGCTTCCTAAGCCTAGTAGGAGTCAGGCGAGGGGACTTGGCCAGAGTTCGAGTGTAAGGCTCAGTAGGACGTTCGACCTTACCTCGGCAGGGATACCAAGCTTCCTAAGCCTAGTAGGAGTCAGGGGAGGGGACTTGGCCAGAGTTCGAGTGTAAGGCTCAGCAGGACGTTCGACCTTACCTCGGCAGGGAGACCAAGGTTCCTAAGCCTAGTAGGAGTCAGGCGAGGGGACTTGGCCAGAGTTCGAGTGTAAGTCTCAGCAGGACGTTCGACCTTACCTCGGCAAGGAGACCAAGCTTCCTAAGCCTCGTGGGAGAGTCAGGCGAGGGGACTGGTTTGGAGTTCGAGAGTAAGGCTCAGCAGGACGTTCGACCTTACCTCGACAGGGAGACCAAGCTTCCAAAGCCCTGTAGGAGTCAAGCAAGGGGACTTGGCTGGAGTTCGAGTGTAAGGCTCAGCAGGACGTTCGACCTTACCTCGGCAGGGAGTCCAACCTTCCTAAGCCTAGTAGGATTCAGGCGATGGGATTTGGCCGAAGTTCAAGTGTAAGGCTCGGTAGGACGTTCGACCTTACCTCGGCAGGGATACCAAGCTTCCTATGCCTAGTAGGAGTCAGGCGAGGGGACTTGGCCTGAGTTCGAGTGTAAGGCACGGCAGGACGTTTGACTATGCTTCGGCCGGGAGACCAAGCTTCCTAAGCCTAGTAGGAGTCTGGCGAGGGTACTTGGCCGGAGTTCGAGTGAAAGGCTTGGCAGGACGTTCGTCCTTTCCTCGGCAGGGAGACCAAGCTTCCAAAGCCCTGTAGGTGTCAGGCGATCAGACTTGGCCGGAGTTTTAGTGGAAGGCTCGGCAGGACGTTCGACTATACCTCGGCAGGGAGACCAAGCTTCCTAAGCCTAGTAGGAGTCAGGCGAGTGGACTTGGACAGAGTTCGAGTGTAAGGCTCCGCAGGACATTCGACCTTTCCTCAGCAGGGAGACCAAGCTTCCTAAGCCTAGTAGGATTCAGGCGATGGGATTTGCCCGAAGTTCGAGTGTAAGTCTCGGCAGGACATTCGACCTTTCCTCGGCAGGGATGCCAAGCTTCCTAAGCCTAGTAGGTCTCGGGCGAGGGGACATGGAAGGAGTTCGAGTGTAAGGCTCAGCAGGACGTTCGACCTTACCTCGGCAGGGAGACCAAGCTTCCAAAGCCTTGTAAAAGTCAAGCAAGGGGACTTGGCTGGAGTTCAAGTGTAAGGCTCAGCAGGACGTTCGACCTTACCTCGTCAGGGACACCAAGCTTTTAAAGCCTAGTAAGAGTCAGGCGAGGCGACTTGGGTGGAATTCGAGTGTAAGGCTCGGCAAGACTTTCGACCTTACCTCGGCAGCGAGACCAAGCTTCCTAAGCCTAGTAGGTCTCGGGCGAGGGGACATGGAAGGAGTTCGAGTGTAAGGCTCAGCAGGACGTTCGACCTTACCTCGGCAGGGAGACCAAGCTTCCAAAGCCTTGTAGGAGTCAAGCAAGGGGACTTGGCTGGAGTTCGAGTGTAAGGCTCAGCAGGACGTTCGACCTAACCTCGTCAGGGACACCAAGCTTTTAAAGCCTAGTAAGAGTCAGGCGAGGGGACTTGGGTGGAATTCGAGTGTAAGGCTCGGCAAGACTTTCGACCTTACCTCGGCAGCGAGACCAAGCTTCCTAAGCCTAGTAGGTCTCGGGCGAGGGGACATGGAAGGAGTTCGAGTGTAAGGCTCCGCAGGACGTTCGACCTTACCTCGGCAGGGAGTCCAACCTTCCTAAGCCTAGTAGGATTCAGGCGATGGGATTTGGCCGAAGTTCAAGTGTAAGGCTCGGTAGGACGTTCGACCTTACCTCAGCAGGGATACCAAGCTTCCTAAGCCTAGTAGGAGTCAGGCGAGGGGACTTGGCCTGAGTTCGAGTGTAAGGCACGGCAGGACGTTTGACTATGCTTCGGCCGGGAGACCAAGCTTCCTAAGCCTAGTAGGAGTCTGGCGAGGGTACTTGGCCGGAGTTCGAGTGAAAGGCTTGGCAGGACGTTCGTCCTTTCCTCGGCAGGGAGACCAAGCTTCCTAAGCCTAGTAGGTGTCAGGCGATCAGACTTGGCCGGAGTTTTAGTGGAAGGCTCGGAAGGACGTTCGACTATACCTCGGCAGGGAGACCAAGCTTCCTAAGCCTAGTAGGAGTCAGGCGAGTGGACTTGGACAGAGTTCGAGTGTAACTCTCGGCAGGACATTCGACCTTTCCTCGGCAGGGAGACCAAGCTTCCTAAGCCTAGTAGGTCTCGGGCGAGGGGACATGGAAGGAGTTCGAGTGTAGGGCTTAGCAGGACGTTCGACATTACCTCGGCAGGGAGACCAAGCTTCCTAAGCCTAGTAGGAGTCAGGCGAGGGGACTTGGCCTGAGTTCGAGTGTAAGGCTCGGCAGGACGTTCGACCTTACCTCGGCAGGGAGTCCAATCTTCCTAAGCCTTATAGGATTCAGGCGATGGGATTTGGCCGAAGTTTGAGTGTAAGGCTCGGCAGGACGTTCGACCTTACCTCGGCAGGGAGACCAAGCTTCCTAAGCCTAGTAGGAGTCAGGCGAGGGGACTTGGCCAGAGTTCGAGTGTAAGGCTCAGTAGGACGTTCGACCTTACCTCGGCAGGGAGACCAAGCTTCCTAAGCCTAGTAGGAGTCAGGCGAGTGGACATGGCCAGAGTTCGAGTGTAAGGCTCAGCAGGACGTTCGACCTTACCTCAGCAGGGAGACCAAGCTTCCTAAGCCTAGTAGGATTCAGGCGATGGGATTTGCCCGAAGTTCGAGTGTAAGTCTCGGCAGGACATTCGACCTTTCCTCGGCAGGGATGCCAAGCTTCCTAAGCCTAGTAGGTCTCGGGCGAGGGGACATGGAAGGAGTTCGAGTGTAGGGCTTAGCAGGACGTTCGACCTTACCTCGGCAGGGATACCAAGCTTCCTAAGCCTAGTAGGAGTCAGGCGAGGGGACTTGGCCAGAGTTCGAGTGTAAGGCTCGGTAGGACGTTCGACCTTACCTCGGCAGGGATACCAAGCTTCCTAAGCCTAGAAGGAGTCAGGCGAGGGGACTTGGCCAGAGTTCGAGTGTAAGGCTCGGTAGGACGTTCGACCTTACCTCGGCAGGGATACCAAACTTCCTAAGCCTAGTAGGAGTCAGGCGAGGGGACTTGGCCAGAGTTCGAGTGTAAGGCTCAGCAGGACGTTCGACCTTACCTCGGCAGGGAGACCAAGCTTCCAAAGCCTTGTAGGAGTCAAGCAAGGGGACTTGGCTGGAGTTCGAGTGCAAGGCTCAGCAGGACGTTCGACCTTACCTCGTCAGGGACACCAAGCTTTTAAAGCCTAGTAAGAGTCAGGCGAGGGGACTTGGGTGGAATTCGAGTGTAAGGCTCGGCAAGACTTTCGACCTTACCTCGGCAGCGAGACCAAGCTTCCTAAGCCTAGTAGGTCTCGGGCGAGGGGACATGGAAGGAGTTCGAGTGTAAGGCTCTGCAGGACGTTCGACCTTACCTCGGCAGGGAGTCCAACCTTCCTAAGCCTAGTAGGATTCAGGCGATGGGATTTGGCCGAAGTTCAAGTGTAAGGCTCGGTAGGACGTTCGACCTTACCTCGGCAGGGATACCAAGCTTCCTAAGCCTAGTAGGAGTCAGGCGAGGGGACTTGTCCTGAGTTCGAGTGTAAGGCACGGCAGGACGTTTGACTATGCTTCGGCCGGGAGACCAAGCTTCCTAAGCCTAGTAGGAGTCTGGCGAGGGTACTTGGCCGGAGTTCGAGTGAAAGGCTTGGCAGGACGTTCGTCCTTTCCTCGGCAGGGAGACCAAGCTTCCTAAGCCTAGTAGGTGTCAGGCGATCTGACATGGCCGGAGTTTTAGTGGAAGGCTCGGCAGGACATTCGACTATACCTCGGCAGGGAGACCAAGCTTCCTAAGCCTAGTAGGAGTCAGGCGACTGGACTTGGACAGAGTTCGAGTGTAAGGCTCCGCAGGACATTCGACCTTTCCTCGGCAGGGAGACCAAGCTTCCTAAGCCTAGTAGGTCTCGGGCGAGGGGACATGGAAGGAGTTTGAGTGTAAGGCTCCGCAGGACATTCGACCTTACCTCGGCAGGGAGACCAAGCTTCCTAAGCCTTGTAGGTCTCGGGCGAGGGGACTTGACCCGAGTTCGAATGTAAGGCTCGGCAGGACGTTCGTCCTTACCTCGGCAGGGAGACCAAGCTTCCTATGCCTAGTAGGTGTCAGGCGATCGGACTTGGCCGGAGTTTGAGTGTAAGGCACGGCAGGACGTTTGACTATGCTTCGGCAGGGAGACCAAGCTTCCTAAGCCTAGTAGGAGTCAGGCGAGGGGTCTTGGCTAGAGTTCGAGTGTAAGGCTCACCAGGACGTTCGACCTTACCTCGGCAGGGAGACCAAGCTTCCTAAGCCTAGTAGGAGTCAGGCGAGTGGACTTGGACAGAGTTCGAGTGTAAGGCTCGGCAGGACGTTCGACCTTTCCTCGGCAGGGAGACCAAGCTTCCTAAGCCTAGTAGGTCTCGGGCGAGGGGACAAGGAAGGAGTTCGAGTGTAGGGCTTAGCAGGACGTTCGACATTACCTCGGCAGGGAGACCAAGCTTCCTAAGCGTAGTAGGAGTCAGGCGAGGGGACTTGGCCTGAGTTCGAGTGTAAGGCTCGGCAGGACGTTCGACCTTACCTCGGCAGGGAGTCCAATCTTCCTAAGCCTTATAGGATTCAGGCGATGGGATTTGGCCGAAGTTTGAGTGTAAGGCTCGGCAGGACGTTCGACCTTACCTCGGCAGGGAGACCAAGCTTCCTAAGCCTAGTAGGAGTCAGGCGAGGGGACTTGGCCAGAGTTCGAGTGTAAGGCTCGGTAGGACGTTCGACCTTACCTCGGCAGGGAGACCAAGCTTCCTAAGCCTAGTAGGAGTCAGGCGAGTGGACATGGCCAGAGTTCGAGTGTAAGGCTCAGCAGGACGTTCGACCTTACCTCAGCAGGGAGACCAAGCTTCCTAAGCCTAGTAGGATTCAGGCGATGGGATTTGCCCGAAGTTCGAGTGTAAGTCTCGGCAGGACATTCGACCTTTCCTCGGCAGGGATGCCAAGCTTCCTAAGCCTAGTAGGTCTCGGGCGAGGGGACATGGAAGGAGTTCGAGTGTAGGGCTTAGCAGGACGTTCGACCTTACCTCGGCAGGGATACCAAGCTTCCTAAGCCTAGTAGGAGTCAGGCGAGGGGACTTGGCCAGAGTTCGAGTGTAAGGCTCGGTAGGACGTTCGACCTTACCTCGGCAGGGATACCAAGCTTCCTAAGCCTAGTAGGAGTCAGGCGAGGGGACTTGGCCAGAGTTCGAGTGTAAGGCTCAGTAGGACGTTCGACCTTACCTCGGCAGGGATACCAAGCTTCCTAAGCCTAGTAGGAGTCAGGCGAGGGGACTTGGCCAGAGTTCGAGTGTAAGGCTCAGCAGGACGTTCGACCTTACCTCGGCAGGGAGACCAAGGTTCCTAAGCCTAGTAGGAGTCAGGCGAGGGGACTTGGCCAGAGTTCGAGTGTAAGGCTCAGCAGGACGTTCGACCTTACCTCGGCAAGGAGACCAAGCTTCCTAAGCCTCGTGGGAGAGTCAGGCGAGGGGACTGGTTTGGAGTTCGAGAGTAAGGCTCAGCAGGACGTTCGACCTTACCTCGACAGGGAGACCAAGCTTCCAAAGCCCTGTAGGAGTCAAGCAAGGGGACTTGGCTGGAGTTCGAGTGTAAGGCTCAGCAGGACGTTCGACCTTACCTCGGCAGGGAGTCCAACCTTCCTAAGCCTAGTAGGATTCAGGCGATGGGATTTGGCCGAAGTTCAAGTGTAAGGCTCGGTAGGACGTTCGACCTTACCTCGGCAGGGATACCAAGCTTCCTATGCCTAGTAGGAGTCAGGCGAGGGGACTTGGCCTGAGTTCGAGTGTAAGGCACGGCAGGACGTTTGACTATGCTTCGGCCGGGAGACCAAGCTTCCTAAGCCTAGTAGGAGTCTGGCGAGGGTACCTGGCCGGAGTTCGAGTGAAAGGCTTGGCAGGACGTTCGTCCTTTCCTCGGCAGGGAGACCAAGCTTCCTAAGCCTAGTAGGTGTCAGGCGATCAGACTTGGCCGGAGTTTTAGTGGAAGGCTCGGCAGGACGTTCGACTATACCTCGGCAGGGAGACCAAGCTTCCTAAGCCTAGTAGGAGTCAGGCGAGTGGACTTGGACAGAGTTCGAGTGTAAGGCTCCGCAAGACATTCGACCTTTCCTCAGCAGGGAGACCAAGCTTCCTAAGCCTAGTAGGATTCAGGCGATGGGATTTGCCCGAAGTTCGAGTGTAAGTCTCGGCAGGACATTCGACCTTTCCTCGGCAGGGATGCCAAGCTTCCTAAGCCTAGTAGGTCTCGGGCGAGGGGACATGGAAGGAGTTCGACTGTAAGGCTCAGCAGGACGTTCGACCTTACCTCGGCAGGGAGACCAAGCTTCCAAAGCCTTGTAAAAGTCAAGCAAGGGGACTTGGCTGGAGTTCAAGTGTAAGGCTCAGCAGGACGTTCGACCTTACCTCGTCAGGGACACCAAGCTTTTAAAGCCTAGTAAGAGTCAGGCGAGGCGACTTGGGTGGAATTCGAGTGTAAGGCTCGGCAAGACTTTCGACCTTACCTCGGCAGCGAGACCAAGCTTCCTAAGCCTAGTAGGTCTCGGGCGAGGGGACATGGAAGGAGTTCGAGTGTAAGGCTCAGCAGGACGTTCGACCTTACCTCGGCAGGGAGACCAAGCTTCCAAAGCCTTGTAGGAGTCAAGCAAGGGGACTTGGCTGGAGTTCGAGTGTAAGGCTCAGCAGGACGTTCGACCTAACCTCGTCAGGGACACCAAGCTTTTAAAGCCTAGTAAGAGTCAGGCGAGGGGACTTGGGTGGAATTCGAGTGTAAGGCTCGGCAAGACTTTCGACCTTACCTCGGCAGCGAGACCAAGCTTCCTAAGCCTAGTAGGTCTCGGGCGAGGGGACATGGAAGGAGTTCGAGTGTAAGGCTCCGCAGGACGTTCGACCTTACCTCGGCAGGGAGTCCAACCTTCCTAAGCCTAGTAGGATTCAGGCGATGGGATTTGGCCGAAGTTCAAGTGTAAGGCTCGGTAGGACGTTCGACCTTACCTCAGCAGGGATACCAAGCTTCCTAAGCCTAGTAGGAGTCAGGCGAGGGGACTTGGCCTGAGTTCGAGTGTAAGGCACGGCAGGACGTTTGACTATGCTTCGGCCGGGAGACCAAGCTTCCTAAGCCTAGTAGGAGTCTGGCGAGGGTACTTGGCCGGAGTTCGAGTGAAAGGCTTGGCAGGACGTTCGTCCTTTCCTCGGCAGGGAGACCAAGCTTCCTAAGCCTAGTAGGTGTCAGGCGATCAGACTTGGCCGGAGTTTTAGTGGAAGGCTCGGCAGGACGTTCGACTATACCTCGGCAGGGAGACCAAGCTTCCTAAGCCTAGTAGGAGTCAGGCGAGTGGACTTGGACAGAGTTCGAGTGTAACTCTCGGCAGGACATTCGACCTTTCCTCGGCAGGGAGACCAAGCTTCCTAAGCCTAGTAGGTCTCGGGCGAGGGGACATGGAAGGAGTTCGAGTGTAGGGCTTAGCAGGACGTTCGACATTACCTCGGCAGGGAGACCAAGCTTCCTAAGCCTAGTAGGAGTCAGGCGAGGGGACTTGGCCTGAGTTCGAGTGTAAGGCTCGGCAGGACGTTCGACCTTACCTCGGCAGGGAGTCCAATCTTCCTAAGCCTTATAGGATTCAGGCGATGGGATTTGGCCGAAGTTTGAGTGTAAGGCTCGGCAGGACGTTCGACCTTACCTCGGCAGGGAGACCAAGCTTCCTAAGCCTAGTAGGAGTCAGGCGAGGGGACTTGGCCAGAGTTCGAGTGTAAGGCTCGGTAGGACGTTCGACCTTACCTCGGCAGGGAGACCAAGCTTCCTAAGCCTAGTAGGAGTCAGGCGAGTGGACATGGCCAGAGTTCGAGTGTAAGGCTCAGCAGGACGTTCGACCTTACCTCAGCAGGGAGACCAAGCTTCCTAAGCCTAGTAGGATTCAGGCGATGGGATTTGCCCGAAGTTCGAGTGTAAGTCTCGGCAGGACATTCGACCTTTCCTCGGCAGGGATGCCAAGCTTCCTAAGCCTAGTAGGTCTCGGGCGAGGGGACATGGAAGGAGTTCGAGTGTAGGGCTTAGCAGGACGTTCGACCTTACCTCGGCAGGGATACCAAGCTTCCTAAGCCTAGTAGGAGTCAGGCGAGGGGACTTGGCCAGAGTTCGAGTGTAAGGCTCGGTAGGACGTTCGACCTTACCTCGGCAGGGATACCAAGCTTCCTAAGCCTAGTAGGAGTCAGGCGAGGGGACTTGGCCAGAGTTCGAGTGTAAGGCTCAGTAGGACGTTCGACCTTACCTCGGCAGGGATACCAAGCTTCCTAAGCCTAGTAGGAGTCAGGCGAGGGGACTTGGCCAGAGTTCGAGTGTAAGGCTCAGCAGGACGTTCGACCTTACCTCGGCAGGGAGACCAAGGTTCCTAAGCCTAGTAGGAGTCAGGCGAGGGGACTTGGCCAGAGTTCGAGTGTAAGGCTCAGCAGGACGTTCGACCTTACCTCGGCAAGGAGACCAAGCTTCCTAAGCCTCGTGGGAGAGTCAGGCGAGGGGACTGGTTTGGAGTTCGAGAGTAAGGCTCAGCAGGACGTTCGACCTTACCTCGACAGGGAGACCAAGCTTCCAAAGCCCTGTAGGAGTCAAGCAAGGGGACTTGGCTGGAGTTCGAGTGTAAGGCTCAGCAGGACGTTCGACCTTACCTCGGCAGGGAGTCCAACCTTCCTAAGCCTAGTAGGATTCAGGCGATGGGATTTGGCCGAAGTTCAAGTGTAAGGCTCGGTAGGACGTTCGACCTTACCTCGGCAGGGATACCAAGCTTCCTATGCCTAGTAGGAGTCAGGCGAGGGGACTTGGCCTGAGTTCGAGTGTAAGGCACGGCAGGACGTTTGACTATGCTTCGGCCGGGAGACCAAGCTTCCTAAGCCTAGTAGGCGTCTGGCGAGGGTACTTGGCCGGAGTTCGAGTGAAAGGCTTGGCAGGACGTTCGTCCTTTCCTCGGCAGGGAGACCAAGCTTCCTAAGCCTAGTAGGTGTCAGGCGATCAGACTTGGCCGGAGTTTTAGTGGAAGGCTCGGCAGGACGTTCGACTATACCTCGGCAGGGAGACCAAGCTTCCTAAGCCTAGTAGGAGTCAGGCGAGTGGACTTGGACAGAGTTCGAGTGTAAGGCTCCGCAGGACATTCGACCTTTCCTCAGCAGGGAGACCAAGCTTCCTAAGCCTAGTAGGATTCAGGCGATGGGATTTGCCCGAAGTTCGAGTGTAAGTCTCGGCAGGACATTCGACCTTTCCTCGGCAGGGATGCCAAGCTTCCTAAGCCTAGTAGGTCCCGGGCGAGGGGACATGGAAGGAGTTCGAGTGTAAGGCTCAGCAGGACGTTCGACCTTACCTCGGCAGGGAGACCAAGCTTCCAAAGCCTTGTAAAAGTCAAGCAAGGGGACTTGGCTGGAGTTCAAGTGTAAGGCTCAGCAGGACGTTCGACCTTACCTCGTCAGGGACACCAAGCTTTTAAAGCCTAGTAAGAGTCAGGCGAGGGGACTTGGGTGGAATTCGAGTGTAAGGCTCGGCAAGACTTTCGACCTTACCTCGGCAGCGAGACCAAGCTTCCTAAGCCTAGTAGGTCTCGGGCGAGGGGACATGGAAGGAGTTCGAGTGTAAGGCTCAGCAGGACGTTCGACCTTACCTCGGCAGGGAGACCAAGCTTCCAAAGCCTTGTAGGAGTCAAGCAAGGGGACTTGGCTGGAGTTTGAGTGTAAGGCTCAGCAGGACGTTCGACCTAACCTCGTCAGGGACACCAAGCTTTTAAAGCCTAGTAAGAGTCAGGCGAGGGGACTTGGGTGGAATTCGAGTGTAAGGCTCGGCAAGACTTTCGACCTTACCTCGGCAGCGAGACCAAGCTTCCTAAGCCTAGTAGGTCTCGGGCGAGGGGACATGGAAGGAGTTCGAGTGTAAGGCTCCGCAGGACGTTCGACCTTACCTCGGCAGGGAGTCCAACCTTCCTAAGCCTAGTAGGATTCAGGTGATGGGATTTGGCCGAAGTTCAAGTGTAAGGCTCGGTAGGACGTTCGACCTTACCTCAGCAGGGATACCAAGCTTCCTAAGCCTAGTAGGAGTCAGGCGAGGGGACTTGGCCTGAGTTCGAGTGTAAGGCACGGCAGGACGTTTGACTATGCTTCGGCCGGGAGACCAAGCTTCCTAAGCCTAGTAGGTGTCAGGCGATCAGACTTGGCCGGAGTTTTAGTGGAAGGCTCGGCAGGACGTTCGACTATACCTCGGCAGGGAGACCAAGCTTCCTAAGCCTAGTAGGAGTCAGGCGAGTGGACTTGGACAGAGTTCGAGTGTAACTCTCGGCAGGACATTCGACCTTTCCTCGGCAGGGAGACCAAGCTTCCTAAGCCTAGTAGGTCGCGGGCGAGGGGACATGGAAGGAGTTCGAGTGTAGGGCTTAGCAGGACGTTCGACATTACCTCGGCAGGGAGACCAAGCTTCCTAAGCCTAGTAGGAGTCAGGCGAGGGGACTTGGCCTGAGTTCGAGTGTAAGGCTCGGCAGGACGTTCGACCTTACCTCGGCAGGGAGTCCAATCTTCCTAAGCCTTATAGGATTCAGGCGATGGGATTTGGCCGAAGTTTGAGTGTAAGGCTCGGCAGGACGTTCGACCTTACCTCGGCAGGGAGACCAAGCTTCCTAAGCCTAGTAGGAGTCAGGCGAGGGGACTTGGCCAGAGTTCGAGTGTAAGGCTCGGTAGGACGTTCGACCTTACCTCGGCAGGGATACCAAGCTTCCTAAGCCTAGTAGGAGTCAGGCGAGGGGACTTGGCCAGAGTTCGAGTGTAAGGCTCAGCAGGACGTTCGACCTTACCTCGGCAGGGAGACCAAGGTTCCTAAGCCTAGTAGGAGTCAGGCGAGGGGACTTGGCCAGAGTTCGAGTGTAAGGCTCAGCAGGACGTTCGACCTTACCTCGGCAAGGAGACCAAGCTTCCTAAGCCTCGTGGGAGAGTCAGGCGAGGGGACTGGTTTGGAGTTCGAGAGTAAGGCTCAGCAGGCCGTTCGACCTTACCTCGACAGGGAGACCAAGCTTCCAAAGCCCTGTAGGAGTCAAGCAAGGGGACTTGGCTGGAGTTCGAGTGTAAGGCTCAGCAGGACGTTCGACCTTACCTCGGCAGGGAGTCCAACCTTCCTAAGCCTAGTAGGATTCAGGCGATGGGATTTGGCCGAAGTTCAAGTGTAAGGCTCGGTAGGACGTTCGACCTTACCTCGGCAGGGATACCAAGCTTCCTATGCCTAGTAGGAGTCAGGCGAGGGGACTTGGCCTGAGTTCGAGTGTAAGGCACGGCAGGACGTTTGACTATGCTTCGGCCGGGAGACCAAGCTTCCTAAGCCTAGTAGGAGTCTGGCGAGGGTACTTGGCCGGAGTTCGAGTGAAAGGCTTGGCAGGACGTTCGTCCTTTCCTCGGCAGGGAGACCAAGCTTCCTAAGCCTAGTAGGTGTCAGGCGATCAGACTTGGCCGGAGTTTTAGTGATAGGCTCGGCAGGACGTTCGACTATACCTCGGCAGGGAGACCAAGCTTCCTAAGCCTAGTAGGAGTCAGGCGAGTGGACTTGGACAGAGTTCGAGTGTAAGGCTCCGCAGGACGTTCGACCTTACCTCAGCAGGGAGACCAAGCTTCCTAAGCCTAGTAGGATTCAGGCGATGGGATTTGCCCGAAGTTCGAGTGGAAGTCTCGGCAGGACGTTCGACCTTACCTCGGCAGGGAGACCAAGCTTCCAAAGCCTTGTAAAAGTCAAGCAAGGGGACTTGGCTGGAGTTCAAGTGTAAGGCTCAGCAGGACGTTCGACCTTACCTCGTCAGGGACACCAAGCTTTTAAAGCCTAGTAAGAGTCAGGCGAGGGGACTTGGGTGGAATTCGAGTGTAAGGCTCGGCAAGACTTTCGACCTTACCTCGGCAGCGAGACCAAGCTTCCTAAGCCTAGTAGGTCTCGGGCGAGGGGACATGGAAGGAGTTCGAGTGTAAGGCTCCGCAGGACGTTCGACCTTACCTCGGCAGGGAGTCCAACCTTCCTAAGCCTAGTAGGATTCAGGCGATGGGATTTGGCCGAAGTTCAAGTGTAAGGCTCAGCAGGACGTTCGACCTTACCTCGGCAGGGATACCAAGCTTCCTAAGCCTAGTAGGAGTCAGGCGAGGGGACTTGGCCAGAGTTCGAGTGTAAGGCTCAGCAGGACGTTCGACCTTACCTCGGCAGGGAGACCAAGGTTCCTAAGCCTAGTAGGAGTCAGGCGAGGGGACTTGGCCAGAGTTCGAGTGTAAGGCTCAGCAGGACGTTCGACCTTACCTCGGCAGGGAGACCAAGCTTCCTAAGCCTCGTGGGAGAGTCAGGCGAGGGGACTGGTTTGGAGTTCGAGAGTAAGGCTCAGCAGGACGTTCGACCTTACCTCGACAGGGAGACCAAGCTTCCAAAGCCCTGTAGGAGTCAAGCAAGGGGACTTGGCTGGAGTTCGAGTGTAAGGCTCAGCAGGACGTTCGACCTTACCTCGGCAGGGAGTCCAACCTTCCTAAGCCTAGTAGGATTCAGGCGATGGGATTTGGCCGAAGTTCAAGTGTAAGGCTCGGTAGGACGTTCGACCTTACCTCGGCAGGGATACCAAGCTTCCTATGCCTAGTAGGAGTCAGGCGAGGGGACTTGGCCTGAGTTCGAGTGTAAGGCACGGCAGGACGTTTGACTATGCTTCGGCCGGGAGACCAAGCTTCCTAAGCCTAGTAGGAGTCTGGCGAGGGTACTTGGCCGGAGTTCGAGTGAAAGGCTTGGCAGGACGTTCGTCCTTTCCTCGGCAGGGAGACCAAGCTTCCTAAGCCTAGTAGGTGTCAGGCGATCAGACTTGGCCGGAGTTTTAGTGGAAGGCTCGGCAGGACGTTCGACTATACCTCGGCAGGGAGACCAAGCTTCCTAAGCCTAGTAGGAGTCAGGCGAGTGGACTTGGACAGAGTTCGAGTGTAAGGCTCCGCAGGACATTCGACCTTTCCTCAGCAGGGAGACCAAGCTTCCTAAGCCTAGTAGGATTCAGGCGATGGGATTTGCCCGAAGTTCGAGTGTAAGTCTCGGCAGGACATTCGACCTTTCCTCGGCAGGGATGCCAAGCTTCCTAAGCCTAGTAGGTCTCGGGCGAGGGGACATGGAAGGAGTTCGAGTGTAAGGCTCAGCAGGACGTTCGACCTTACCTCGGCAGGGAGACCAAGCTTCCAAAGCCTTGTAAAAGTCAAGCAAGGGGACTTGGCTGGAGTTCAAGTGTAAGGCTCAGCAGGACGTTCGACCTTACCTCGTCAGGGACACCAAGCTTTTAAAGCCTAGTAAGAGTCAGGCGAGGGGACTTGGGTGGAATTCGAGTGTAAGGCTCGGCAAGACTTTCGACCTTACCTCGGCAGCGAGACCAAGCTTCCTAAGCCTAGTAGGTCTCGGGCGAGGGGACATGGAAGGAGTTCGAGTGTAAGGCTCAGCAGGACGTTCGACCTTACCTCGGCAGGGAGACCAAGCTTCCAAAGCCTTGTAGGAGTCAAGCAAGGGGACTTGGCTGGAGTTCGAGTGTAAGGCTCAGCAGGACGTTCGACCTAACCTCGTCAGGGACACCAAGCTTTTAAAGCCTAGTAAGAGTCAGGCGAGGGGACTTGGGTGGAATTCGAGTGTAAGGCTCGGCAAGACTTTCGACCTTACCTCGGCAGCGAGACCAAGCTTCCTATGCCTAGTAGGTCTCGGGCGAGGGGACATGGAAGGAGTTTGAGTGTAAGGCTCCGCAGGACGTTCGACCTTACCTCGGCAGGGAGTCCAACCTTCCTAAGCCTAGTAGGATTCAGGCGATGGGATTTGGCCGAAGTTCAAGTGTAAGGCTCGGTAGGACGTTCGACCTTACCTCAGCAGGGATACCAAGCTTCCTAAGCCTAGTAGGAGTCAGGCGAGGGGACTTGGCCTGAGTTCGAGTGTAAGGCACGGCAGGACGTTTGACTATGCTTCGGCCGGGAGACCAAGCTTCCTAAGCCTAGTAGGAGTCTGGCGAGGGTACTTGGCCGGAGTTCGAGTGAAAGGCTTGGCAGGACGTTCGTCCTTTCCTCGGCAGGGAGACCAAGCTTCCTAAGCCTAGTAGGTGTCAGGCGATCAGACTTGGCCGGAGTTTTAGTGGAAGGCTCGGCAGGACGTTCGACTATACCTCGGCAGGGAGACCAAGCTTCCTAAGCCTAGTAGGAGTCAGGCGAGTGGACTTGGACAGAGTTCGAGTGTAAGGCTCCGCAGGACATTCGACCTTTCCTCAGCAGGGAGACCAAGCTTCCTAAGCCTAGTAGGATTCAGGCGATGGGATTTGCCCGAAGTTCGAGTGTAAGTCTCGGCAGGACATTCGACCTTTCCTCGGCAGGGATGCCAAGCTTCCTAAGCCTAGTAGGTCTCGGGCGAGGGGACATGGAAGGAGTTCGAGTGTAAGGCTCAGCAGGACGTTCGACCTTACCTCGGCAGGGAGACCAAGCTTCCAAAGCCTTGTAAAAGTCAAGCAAGGGGACTTGGCTGGAGTTCAAGTGTAAGGCTCAGCAGGACGTTCGACCTTACCTCGTCAGGGACACCAAGCTTTTAAAGCCTAGTAAGAGTCAGGCGAGGGGACTTGGGTGGAATTCGAGTGTAAGGCTCGGCAAGACTTTCGACCTTACCTCGGCAGCGAGACCAAGCTTCCTAAGCCTAGTAGGTCTCGGGCGAGGGGACATGGAAGGAGTTCGAGTGTAAGGCTCAGCAGGACGTTCGACCTTACCTCGGCAGGGAGACCAAGCTTCCAAAGCCTTGTAGGAGTCAAGCAAGGGGACTTGGCTGGAGTTCGAGTGTAAGGCTCAGCAGGACGTTCGACCTAACCTCGTCAGGGACACCAAGCTTTTAAAGCCTAGTAAGAGTCAGGCGAGGGGACTTGGGTGGAATTCGAGTGTAAGGCTCGGCAAGACTTTCGACCTTACCTCGGCAGCGAGACCAAGCTTCCTATGCCTAGTAGGTCTCGGGCGAGGGGACATGGAAGGAGTTTGAGTGTAAGGCTCCGCAGGACGTTCGACCTTACCTCGGCAGGGAGTCCAACCTTCCTAAGCCTAGTAGGATTCAGGCGATGGGATTTGGCCGAAGTTCAAGTGTAAGGCTCGGTAGGACGTTCGACCTTACCTCAGCAGGGATACCAAGCTTCCTAAGCCTAGTAGGAGTCAGGCGAGGGGACTTGGCCTGAGTTCGAGTGTAAGGCACGGCAGGACGTTTGACTATGCTTCGGCCGGGAGACCAAGCTTCCTAAGCCTAGTAGGAGTCTGGCGAGGGTACTTGGCCGGAGTTCGAGTGAAAGGCTTGGCAGGACGTTCGTCCTTTCCTCGGCAGGGAGACCAAGCTTCCTAAGCCTAGTAGGTGTCAGGCGATCAGACTTGGCCGGAGTTTTAGTGGAAGGCTCGGCAGGACGTTCGACTATACCTCGGCAGGGAGACCAAGCTTCCTAAGCCTAGTAGGAGTCAGGCGAGTGGACTTGGACAGAGTTCGAGTGTAACTCTCGGCAGGACATTCGACCTTTCCTCGGCAGGGAGACCAAGCTTCCTAAGCCTAGTAGGTCTCGGGCGAGGGGACATGGAAGGAGTTCGAGTGTAGGGCTTAGCAGGACGTTCGACATTACCTCGGCAGGGAGACCAAGCTTCCTAAGCCTAGTAGGAGTCAGGCGAGGGGACTTGGCCTGAGTTCGAATGTAAGGCTCGGCAGGACGTTCGACCTTACCTCGGCAGGGAGTCCAATCTTCCTAAGCCTTATAGGATTCAGGCGATGGGATTTGGCCGAAGTTTGAGTGTAAGGCTCGGCAGGACGTTCGACCTTACCTCGGCAGGGAGACCAAGCTTCCTAAGCCTAGTAGGTCTCGGGCGAGGGGACATGGAAGGAGTTCGAGTGTAGGGCTTAGCAGGACGTTCGACCTTACCTCGGCAGGGATACCAAGCTTCCTAAGCCTAGTAGGAGTCAGGCGAGGGGACTTGGCCAGAGTTCGAGTGTAAGGCTCGGTAGGACGTTCGACCTTACCTCGGCAGGGATACCAAGCTTCCTAAGCCTAGTAGGAGTCAGGCGAGGGGACTTGGCCAGAGTTCGAGTGTAAGGCTCAGTAGGACGTTCGACCTTACCTCGGCAGGGATACCAAGCTTCCTAAGCCTAGTAGGAGTCAGGCGAGGGGACTTGGCCAGAGTTCGAGTGTAAGGCTCAGCAGGACGTTCGACCTTACCTCGGCAGGGAGACCAAGGTTCCTAAGCCTAGTAGGAGTCAGGCGAGGGGACTTGGCCAGAGTTCGAGTGTAAGGCTCAGCAGGACGTTCGACCTTACCTCGGCAAGGAGACCAAGCTTCCTAAGCCTCGTGGGAGAGTCAGGCGAGGGGACTGGTTTGGAGTTCGAGAGTAAGGCTCAGCAGGCCGTTCGACCTTACCTCGACAGGGAGACCAAGCTTCCAAAGCCCTGTAGGAGTCAAGCAAGGGGACTTGGCTGGAGTTCGAGTGTAAGGCTCAGCAGGACGTTCGACCTTACCTCGGCAGGGAGTCCAACCTTCCTAAGCCTAGTAGGATTCAGGCGATGGGATTTGGCCGAAGTTCAAGTGTAAGGCTCGGTAGGACGTTCGACCTTACCTCGGCAGGGATACCAAGCTTCCTATGCCTAGTAGGAGTCAGGCGAGGGGACTTGGCCTGAGTTCGAGTGTAAGGCACGGCAGGACGTTTGACTATGCTTCGGCCGGGAGACCAAGCTTCCTAAGCCTAGTAGGAGTCTGGCGAGGGTACTTGGCCGGAGTTCGAGTGAAAGGCTTGGCAGGACGTTCGTCCTTTCCTCGGCAGGGAGACCAAGCTTCCTAAGCCTAGTAGGTGTCAGGCGATCAGACTTGGCCGGAGTTTTAGTGATAGGCTCGGCAGGACGTTCGACTATACCTCGGCAGGGAGACCAAGCTTCCTAAGCCTAGTAGGAGTCAGGCGAGTGGACTTGGACAGAGTTCGAGTGTAAGGCTCAGTAGGACGTTCGACCTTACCTCGGCAGGGATACCAAGCTTCCTAAGCCTAGTAGGAGTCAGGCGAGGGGACTTGGCCAGAGTTCGAGTGTAAGGCTCAGCAGGACGTTCGACCTTACCTCGGCAGGGAGACCAAGGTTCCTAAGCCTAGTAGGAGTCAGGCGAGGGGACTTGGCCAGAGTTCGAGTGTAAGGCTCAGCAGGACGTTCGACCTTACCTCGGCAAGGAGACCAAGCTTCCTAAGCCTCGTGGGAGAGTCAGGCGAGGGGACTGGTTTGGAGTTCGAGAGTAAGGCTCAGCAGGACGTTCGACCTTACCTCGACAGGGAGACCAAGCTTCCAAAGCCCTGTAGGAGTCAAGCAAGGGGACTTGGCTGGAGTTCGAGTGTAAGGCTCAGCAGGACGTTCGACCTTACCTCGGCAGGGAGTCCAACCTTCCTAAGCCTAGTAGGATTCAGGCGATGGGATTTGGCCGAAGTTCAAGTGTAAGGCTCGGTAGGACGTTCGACCTTACCTCGGCAGGGATACCAAGCTTCCTATGCCTAGTAGGAGTCAGGCGAGGGGACTTGGCCTGAGTTCGAGTGTAAGGCACGGCAGGACGTTTGACTATGCTTCGGCCGGGAGACCAAGCTTCCTAAGCCTAGTAGGAGTCTGGCGAGGGTACTTGGCCGGAGTTCGAGTGAAAGGCTTGGCAGGACGTTCGTCCTTTCCTCGGCAGGGAGACCAAGCTTCCTAAGCCTAGTAGGTCTCGGGCGAGGGGACATAGAAGGAGTTCGAGTGTAGGGCTTAGCAGGACGTTCGACATTACCTCGGCAGGGAGACCAAGCTTCCTAAGCCTAGTAGGAGTCAGGCGAGGGGACTTTGCCAGAGTTCGAGTGTAAGGCTCGGTCAGACGTTCGACCTTACCTCGGCAGGAAGACCAAGCTTCCTAAGCCTAGTAGGAGTCAGGCGAGGGGACTTGGCCAGAGTTCGAGTATAAGGCTCAGCAGGACGTTCGACCTTACCTCGGCAGGGAGACCAAGCTTCCTAAGCCTTGTAGGTCTCGGGCGAGGGGACTTGGCCTGAATTCGAATGTAAGGCTCGGCAGGACGTTCGTCCTTACCTCGGCAGGGAGACCAAGCTTCCTAAGCCTAGTAGGTCTCGGGCGAGGGGACATGGAAGGAGTTCGAGTGTAGGGCTTAGCAGGACGTTCGACATTACCTCGGCAGGGAGACCAAGCCTCCTAAGCCTAGTAGGAGTCAGGCGAGGGGACTTGGCCTGAGTTCGAGTGTAAGGCTCGGCAGGACGTTCGACCTTACCTCGGCAGGGAGTCCAATCTTCCTAAGCCTTATAGGATTCAGGCGATGGGATTTGGCCGAAGTTTGAGTGTAAGGCTCGGCAGGACGTTCGACCTTACCTCGGCAGGGAGACCAAGCTTCCTAAGCCTAGTAGGAGTCAGGCGAGTGGACATGGCCAGAGTTCGAGTGTAAGGCTCAGCAGGACGTTCGACCTTACCTCGGCAGGGAGACCAAGCTTCCTAAGCCTAGTAGGATTCAGGCGATGGGATTTGCCCGAAGTTCGAGTGTAAGTCTCGGCAGGACATTCGACCTTTCCTCGGCAGGGATGCCAAGCTTCCTAAGCCTAGTAGGTCTCGGGCGAGGGGACATGGAAGGAGTTCGAGTGTAGGGCTTAGCAGGACGTTCGACCTTACCTCGGCAGGGATACCAAGCTTCCTAAGCCTAGTAGGAGTCAGGCGAGGAGACTTGGCCAGAGTTCGAGTGTAAGGCTCGGTAGGACGTTCGACCTTACCTCGGCAGGGATACCAAGCTTCCTAAGCCTAGTAGGAGTCAGGAGAGGGGACTTGGCCAGAGTTCGAGTGTAAGGCTCAGTAGGACGTTCGACCTTACCTCGGCAGGGATACCAAGCTTCCTAAGCCTAGTAGGAGTCAGGCGAGGGGACTTGGCCAGAGTTCGAGTGTAAGGCTCAGCAGGACGTTCGACCTTACCTCGGCAGGGAGACCAAGGTTCCTAAGCCTAGCAGGAGTCAGGCGAGGGGACTTGGCCAGAGTTCGAGTGTAAGGCTCAGCAGGACGTTCGACCTTACCTCGGCAAGGAGACCAAGCTTCCTAAGCCTCGTGGGAGAGTCAGGCAAGGGGACTGGTTTGGAGTTCGAGAGTAAGGGTCAGCAGGACGTTCGACCTTACCTCGACAGGGAGACCAAGCTTCCAAAGCCCTGTAGGAGTCAAGCAAGGGGACTTGGCTGGAGTTCGAGTGTAAGGCTCAGCAGGACGTTCGACCTTACCTCGGCAGGGAGTCCAACCTTCCTAAGCCTAGTAGGATTCAGGCGATGGGATTTGGCCGAAGTTCAAGTGTAAGGCTCGGTAGGACGTTCGACCTTACCTCGGCAGGGATACCAAGCTTCCTAAGCCTAGTAGGAGTCAGGCGAGGGGACTTGGCCTGAGTTCGAGTGTAAGGCACGGCAGGACGTTTGACTATGCTTCGGCCGGGAGACCAAGCTTCCTAAGCCTAGTAGGAGTCTGGCGAGGGTACTTGGCCGGAGTTCGAGTGAAAGGCTTGGCAGGACGTTCGTCCTTTCCTCGGCAGGGAGACCAAGCTTCCTAAGCCTAATAGGTGTCAGGCGATCAGACTTGGCCGGAGTTTTAGTGGAAGGCTCGGCAGGACGTTCGACTATACCTCGGCAGGGAGACCAAGCTTCCTAAGCCTAGTAGGAGTCAGGCGAGTGGACTTGGACAGAGTTCGAGTGTAAGGCTCCGCAGGACGTTCGACCTTTCCTCGGCAGGGATGCCAAGCTTCCTAAGCCTAGTAGGTCTCGGGCGAGGGGACATGGAAGGAGTTCGAGTGTAAGGCTCAGCAGGACGTTCGACCTTACCTCGGCAGGGAGACCAAGCTTCCAAAGCCTTGTAGGAGTCAAGCAAGGGGACTTGGCTGGAGTTCGAGTGTAAGGCTCAGCAGGACGTTCGACCTTACCTCGTCAGGGACACCAAGCTTTTAAAGCCTAGTAAGAGTCAGGCGAGGGGACTTGGGTGGAATTCGAGTGTAAGGCTCGGCAAGACTTTCGACCTTACCTCGGCAGCGAGACCAAGCTTCCTAAGCCTAGTAGGTCTCGGGCGAGGGGACATGGAAGAAGTTCGAGTGTAAGGCTCCGCAGGACGTTCGACCTTACCTCGGCAGGGAGTCCAACCTTCCTAAGCCTAGTAGGATTCAGGCGATGGGATTTGGCCGAAGTTCAAGTGTAAGGCTCGGTAGGACGTTCGACCTTACCTCAGCAGGGATACCAAGCTTCCTAAGCCTAGTAGGAGTCAGGCGAGGGGACTTGGCCTGAGTTCGAGTGTAAGGCACGGCAGGACGTTTGACTATGCTTCGGCCGGGAGACCAAGCTTCCTAAGCCTAGTAGGAGTCTGGCGAGGGTACTTGGCCGGAGTTCGAGTGAAAGGCTTGGCAGGAAGTTCGTCCTTTCCTTGGCAGGGAGAGCAAGCTTCCTAAGCCTAGTAGGTGTCAGGCGATCAGACTTGGCCGGAGTTTTAGTGGAAGGCTCGGCAGGACGTTCGACTATACCTCGGCAGGGAGACCAAGCTTCCTAAGCCTAGTAGGAGTCAGGCGAGTGGACTTGGACAGAGTTCGAGTGTAAGGCTCCGCAGGACATTCGACCTTTCCTCGGCAGGGAGACCAAGCTTCCTAAGCCTAGTAGGTCTCGGGCAAGGGGACATGGAAGGAGTTCGAGTGTAGGGCTTAGCAGGACGTTCGACATTACCTCGGCAGGGAGACCAAGCTTCCTAAGCCTAGTAGGAGTCAGGCGAGGGGACTTGGCCTGAGTTCGAGTGTAAGGCTCGGCAGGACGTTCGACCTTACCTCGGCAGGGAGTCCAATCTTCCTAAGCCTTATAGGATTCAGGCGATGGGATTTGGCCGAAGTTTGAGTGTAAGGCTCGGCAGGACGTTCGACCTTACCTCGGCAGGGAGACCAAGCTTCCTAAGCCTAGTAGGAGTCAGGCGAGGGGACTTGGCCAGAGTTCGAGTGTAAGGCTCGGTAGGACGTTCGACCTTACCTCGGCAGGGAGACCAAGCTTCCTAAGCCTAGTAGGAGTCAGGCGAGTGGACATGGCCAGAGTTCGAGTGTAAGGCTCAGCAGGACGTTCGACCTTACCTCAGCAGGGAGACCAAGCTTCCTAAGCCTAGTAGGATTCAGGCGATGGGATTTGCCCGAAGTTCGAGTGTAAGTCTCGGCAGGACATTCGACCTTTCCTCGGCAGGGATGCCAAGCTTCCTAAGCCTAGTAGGTCTCGGGCGAGGGGACATGGAAGGAGTTCGAGTGTAGGGCTTAGCAGGACGTTCGACCTTACCTCGGCAGGGATACCAAGCTTCCTAAGCCTAGTATGAGTCAGGCGAGGGGACTTGGCCAGAGTTCGAGTGTAAGGCTCGGTAGGACGTTCGACCTTACCTCGGCAGGGATACCAAGCTTCCTAAGCCTAGTAGGAGTCAGGCGAGGGGACTTGGCCAGAGTTCGAGTGTAAGGCTCAGTAGGATGTTCGACCTTACCTCGGCAGGGATACCAAGCTTCCTAAGCCTAGTAGGAGTCAGGCGAGGGGACTTGGACAGAGTTCGAGTGTAAGGCTCAGCAGGACGTTCGACCTTACCTCGGCAGGGAGACCAAGGTTCCTAGGCCTAGTAGGAGTCAGGCGAGTGGACTTGGCCAGAGTTCGAGTGTAAGGCTCAGCAGGACGTTCGACCTTACCTCGGCAAGGAGACCAAGCTTCCTAAGCCTCGCGGGAGAGTCAGGCGAGGGGACTGGTTTGGAGTTCGAGAGTAAGGCTCAGCAGGACGTTCGACCTTACCTCGGCAGGGAGTCCAACCTTCCTAAGCCTAGTAGGATTCAGGCGATGGGATTTGGCCGAAGTTTGAGTGTAAGGCTCGGCAGGACGTTCGACCTTACCTCGGCAGGGAGACCAAGCTTCCTAAGCCTAGTAGGAGTCAGGCGAGGGGACTTGGCCAGAGTTCGAGTGTAAGGCTCGGTAGGACGTTCGACCTTACCTCGGCAGGGAGACCAAGCTTCCTAAGCCTAGTAGGAGTCAGGCGAGTGGACATGGCCAGAGTTCGAGTGTAAGGCTCGGCAGGACGTTCGACCTTACCTCGGCAGGGAGTCCAATCTTCCTAAGCCTTATAGGATTCAGGCGATGGGATTTGGCCGAAGTTTGAGTGTAAGGCTCGGCAGGACGTTCGACCTTACCTCGGCAGGGAGACCAAGCTTCCTAAGCCTAGTAGGAGTCAGGCGAGGGGACTTGGCCTGAGTTCGAGTGTAAGGCTCGGTAGGACGTTCGACCTTACCTCGGCAGGGAGACCAAGCTTCCTAAGCCTAGTAGGAGTCAGGCGAGTGGACATGGCCAGAGTTCGAGTGTAAGTCTCAGCAGGACGTTCGACCTTACCTCAGCAGGGAGACCAAGCTTCCTAAGCCTAGTAGGATTCAGGCGATGGGATTTGCCCGAAGTTCGAGTGTAAGTCTCGGCAGGACATTCGACCTTTCCTCGGCAGGGATGCCAAGCTTCCTAAGCCTAGTAGGTCTCGGGCGAGGGGACATGGAAGGAGTTCGAGTGTAGGGCTTAGCAGGACGTTCGACCTTACCTCGGCAGGGATACCAAGCTTCCTAAGCCTAGTAGGAGTCAGGCGAGGGGACTTGGCCAGAGTTCGAGTGTAAGGCTCGGTAGGACGTTCGACCTTACCTCGGCAGGGATACCAAGCTTCCTAAGCCTAGTAGGAGTCAGGCGAGGGGACTTGGACAGAGTTCGAGTGTAAGGCTCCGCAGGACATTCGACCTTTCCTCGGCAGGGAGACCAAGCTTCCTAAGCCTAGTAGGTCTCGGGCAAGGGGACATGGAAGGAGTTCGAGTGTAGGGCTTAGCAGGACGTTCGACATTACCTCGGCAGGGAGACCAAGCTTCCTAAGCCTAGTAGGAGTCAGGCGAGGGGACTTGGCCTGAGTTCGAGTGTAAGGCTCGGCAGGACGTTCGACCTTACCTCGGCAAGGAGTCCAATCTTCCTAAGCCTTATAGGATTCAGGCGATGGGATTTGGCCGAAGTTTGAGTGTAAGGCTCGGCAGGACGTTCGACCTTACCTCGGCAGGGAGACCAAGCTTCCTAAGCCTAGTAGGAGTCAGGCGAGGGGACTTGGCCAGAGTTCGAGTGTAAGGCTCGGTAGGACGTTCGACCTTACCTCGGCAGGGAGACCAAGCTTCCTAAGCCTAGTAGGAGTCAGGCGAGTGGACATGGCCAGAGTTCGAGTGTAAGGCTCAGCAGGACGTTCGACCTTTCCTCGGCAGGGATGCCAAGCTTCCTAAGCCTAGTAGGTCTCGGGCGAGGGGACATGGAAGGAGTTCGAGTGTAGGGCTTAGCAGGACGTTCGACCTTACCTCGGCAGGGATACCAAGCTTCCTAAGCCTAGTATGAGTCAGGCGAGGGGACTTGGCCAGAGTTCGAGTGTAAGGCTCGGTAGGACGTTCGACCTTACCTCGGCAGGGATACCAAGCTTCCTAAGCCTAGTAGGAGTCAGGCGATGGGACTTGGCCAGAGTTCGAGTGTAAGGCTCAGTAGGATGTTCGACCTTACCTCGGCAGGGATACCAAGCTTCCTAAGCCTAGTAGGAGTCAGGCGAGGGGACTTGGCCAGAGTTCGAGTGTAAGGCTCAGCAGGACGTTCGACCTTACCTCGGCAGGGAGACCAAGCTTCCTAAGCCTAGTAGGATTCAGGCGATGGGATTTGCCCGAAGTTCGAGTGTAAGTCTCGGCAGGACATTCGACCTTTCCTCGGCAGGGATGCCAAGCTTCCTAAGCCTAGTAGGTCTCGGGCGAGGGGACATGGAAGGAGTTCGAGTGTAGGGCTTAGCAGGACGTTCGACCTTACCTCGGCAGGGATACCAAGCTTCCTAAGCCTAGTAGGAGTCAGGCGAGGGGACTTGGCCAGAGTTCGAGTGTAAGGCTCGGTAGGACGTTCGACCTTACCTCGGCAGGGATACCAAGCTTCCTAAGCCTAGTAGGAGTCAGGAGAGGGGACTTGGCCAGAGTTCGAGTGTAAGGCTCAGTAGGACGTTCGACCTTACCTCGGCAGGGATACCAAGCTTCCTAAGCCTAGTAGGAGTCAGGCGAGGGGACTTGGCCAGAGTTCGAGTGTAAGGCTCAGCAGGACGTTCGACCTTACCTCGGCAGGGAGACCAAGGTTCCTAAGCCTAGCAGGAGTCAGGCGAGGGGACTTGGCCAGAGTTCGAGTGTAAGGCTCAGCAGGACGTTCGACCTTACCTCGGCAAGGAGACCAAGCTTCCTAAGCCTCGTGGGAGAGTCAGGCAAGGGGACTGGTTTGGAGTTCGAGAGTAAGGGTCAGCAGGACGTTCGACCTTACCTCGACAGGGAGACCAAGCTTCCAAAGCCCTGTAGGAGTCAAGCAAGGGGACTTGGCTGGAGTTCGAGTGTAAGGCTCAGCAGGACGTTCGACCTTACCTCGGCAGGGAGTCCAACCTTCCTAAGCCTAGTAGGATTCAGGCGATGGGATTTGGCCGAAGTTCAAGTGTAAGGCTCGGTAGGACGTTCGACCTTACCTCGGCAGGGATACCAAGCTTCCTAAGCCTAGTAGGAGTCAGGCGAGGGGACTTGGCCTGAGTTCGAGTGTAAGGCACGGCAGGACGTTTGACTATGCTTCGGCCGGGAGACCAAGCTTCCTAAGCCTAGTAGGAGTCTGGCGAGGGTACTTGGCCGGAGTTCGAGTGAAAGGCTTGGCAGGACGTTCGTCCTTTCCTCGGCAGGGAGACCAAGCTTCCTAAGCCTAATAGGTGTCAGGCGATCAGACTTGGCCGGAGTTTTAGTGGAAGGCTCGGCAGGACGTTCGACTATACCTCGGCAGGGAGACCAAGCTTCCTAAGCCTAGTAGGATTTAGGCGATTGGATTTGCCCGAAGTTCGAGTGTAAGTCTCGGCAGGACATTCGACCTTTCCTCGGCAGGGATGCCAAGCTTCCTAAGCCTAGTAGGTCTCGGGCGAGGGGACATGGAAGGAGTTCGAGTGTAAGGCTCAGCAGGACGTTCGACCTTACCTCGGCAGGGAGACCAAGCTTCCAAAGCCTTGTAGGAGTCAAGCAAGGGGACTTGGCTGGAGTTCGAGTGTAAGGCTCAGCAGGACGTTCGACCTTACCTCGTCAGGGACACCAAGCTTTTAAAGCCTAGTAAGAGTCAGGCGAGGGGACTTGGGTGGAATTCGAGTGTAAGGCTCGGCAAGACTTTCGACCTTACCTCGGCAGCGAGACCAAGCTTCCTAAGCCTAGTAGGTCTCGGGCGAGGGGACATGGAAGAAGTTCGAGTGTAAGGCTCCGCAGGACGTTCGACCTTACCTCGGCAGGGAGTCCAACCTTCCTAAGCCTAGTAGGATTCAGGCGATGGGATTTGGCCGAAGTTCAAGTGTAAGGCTCGGTAGGACGTTCGACCTTACCTCAGCAGGGATACCAAGCTTCCTAAGCCTAGTAGGAGTCAGGCGAGGGGACTTGGCCTGAGTTCGAGTGTAAGGCACGGCAGGACGTTTGACTATGCTTCGGCCGGGAGACCAAGCTTCCTAAGCCTAGTAGGAGTCTGGCGAGGGTACTTGGCCGGAGTTCGAGTGAAAGGCTTGGCAGGAAGTTCGTCCTTTCCTTGGCAGGGAGAGCAAGCTTCCTAAGCCTAGTAGGTGTCAGGCGATCAGACTTGGCCGGAGTTTTAGTGGAAGGCTCGGCAGGACGTTCGACTATACCTCGGCAGGGAGACCAAGCTTCCTAAGCCTAGTAGGAGTCAGGCGAGTGGACTTGGACAGAGTTCGAGTGTAAGGCTCCGCAGGACATTCGACCTTTCCTCGGCAGGGATGCCAAGCTTCCTAAGCCTAGTAGGTCTCGGGCGAGGGGACATGGAAGGAGTTCGAGTGTAGGGCTTAGCAGGACGTTCGACCTTACCTCGGCAGGGATACCAAGCTTCCTAAGCCTAGTATGAGTCAGGCGAGGGGACTTGGCCAGAGTTCGAGTGTAAGGCTCGGTAGGACGTTCGACCTTACCTCGGCAGGGATACCAAGCTTCCTAAGCCTAGTAGGAGTCAGGCGAGGGGACTTGGCCAGAGTTCGAGTGTAAGGCTCAGTAGGATGTTCGACCTTACCTCGGCAGGGATACCAAGCTTCCTAAGCCTAGTAGGAGTCAGGCGAGGGGACTTGGACAGAGTTCGAGTGTAAGGCTCAGCAGGACGTTCGACCTTACCTCGGCAGGGAGACCAAGGTTCCTAAGCCTAGTAGGAGTCAGGCGAGTGGACTTGGCCAGAGTTCGAGTGTAAGGCTCAGCAGGACGTTCGACCTTACCTCGGCAAGGAGACCAAGCTTCCTAAGCCTCGCGGGAGAGTCAGGCGAGGGGACTGGTTTGGAGTTCGAGAGTAAGGCTCAGCAGGACGTTCGACCTTACCTCGACAGGGAGACCAAGCTTCCAAAGCCCTGTAGGAGTCAAGCAAGGGGACTTGGCTGGAGTTCGAGTGTAAGGCTCAGCAGGACGTTCGACCTTACCTCGGCAGGGAATCCAACCTTCCTAAGCCTAGTAGGATTCAGGCGATGGGATTTGGCCGAAGTTTGAGTGTAAGGCTCGGCAGGACGTTCGACCTTACCTCGGCAGGGAGACCAAGCTTCCTAAGCCTAGTAGGAGTCAGGCGAGGGGACTTGGCCAGAGTTCGAGTGTAAGGCTCGGTAGGACGTTCGACCTTACCTCGGCAGGGAGACCAAGCTTCCTAAGCCTAGTAGGAGTCAGGCGAGTGGACATGGCCAGAGTTCGAGTGTAAGGCTCGGCAGGACGTTCGACCTTACCTCGGCAAGGAGACCAAGCTTCCTAAGCCTCGTGGGAGAGTCAGGCAAGGGGACTGGTTTGGAGTTCGAGAGTAAGGGTCAGCAGGACGTTCGACCTTACCTCGACAGGGAGACCAAGCTTCCAAAGCCCTGTAGGAGTCAAGCAAGGGGACTTGGCTGGAGTTCGAGTGTAAGGCTCAGCAGGACGTTCGACCTTACCTCGGCAGGGAGTCCAACCTTCCTAAGCCTAGTAGGATTCAGGCGATGGGATTTGGCCGAAGTTCAAGTGTAAGGCTCGGTAGGACGTTCGACCTTACCTCGGCAGGGATACCAAGCTTCCTAAGCCTAGTAGGAGTCAGGCGAGGGGACTTGGCCTGAGTTCGAGTGTAAGGCACGGCAGGACGTTTGACTATGCTTCGGCCGGGAGACCAAGCTTCCTAAGCCTAGTAGGAGTCTGGCGAGGGTACTTGGCCGGAGTTCGAGTGAAAAGCTTGGCAGGACGTTCGTCCTTTCCTCGGCAGGGAGACCAAGCTTCCTAAGCCTAATAGGTGTCAGGCGATCAGACTTGGCCGGAGTTTTAGTGGAAGGCTCGGCAGGACGTTCGACTATACCTCGGCAGGGAGACCAAGCTTCCTAAGCCTAGTAGGAGTCAGGCGAGTGGACTTGGACAGAGTTCGAGTGTAAGGCTCCGCAGGACGTTCGACCTTACCTCAGCAGGGAGACCAAGCTTCCTAAGCCTAGTAGGATTTAGGCGATTGGATTTGCCCGAAGTTCGAGTGTAAGTCTCGGCAGGACATTCGACCTTTCCTCGGCAGGGATGCCAAGCTTCCTAAGCCTAGTAGGTCTCGGGCGAGGGGACATGGAAGGAGTTCGAGTGTAAGGCTCAGCAGGACGTTCGACCTTACCTCGGCAGGGAGACCAAGCTTCCAAAGCCTTGTAGGAGTCAAGCAAGGGGACTTGGCTGGAGTTCGAGTGTAAGGCTCAGCAGGACGTTCGACCTTACCTCGTCAGGGACACCAAGCTTTTAAAGCCTAGTAAGAGTCAGGCGAGGGGACTTGGGTGGAATTCGAGTGTAAGGCTCGGCAAGACTTTCGACCTTACCTCGGCAGCGAGACCAAGCTTCCTAAGCCTAGTAGGTCTCGGGCGAGGGGACATGGAAGAAGTTCGAGTGTAAGGCTCCGCAGGACGTTCGACCTTACCTCGGCAGGGAGTCCAACCTTCCTAAGCCTAGTAGGATTCAGGCGATGGGATTTGGCCGAAGTTCAAGTGTAAGGCTCGGTAGGACGTTCGACCTTACCTCAGCAGGGATACCAAGCTTCCTAAGCCTAGTAGGAGTCAGGCGAGGGGACTTGGCCTGAGTTCGAGTGTAAGGCACGGCAGGACGTTTGACTATGCTTCGGCCGGGAGACCAAGCTTCCTAAGCCTAGTAGGAGTCTGGCGACGGTACTTGGCCGGAGTTCGAGTGAAAGGCTTGGCAGGAAGTTCGTCCTTTCCTTGGCAGGGAGAGCAAGCTTCCTAAGCCTAGTAGGTGTCAGGCGATCAGACTTGGCCGGAGTTTTAGTGGAAGGCTCGGCAGGACGTTCGACTATACCTCGGCAGGGAGACCAAGCTTCCTAAGCCTAGTAGGAGTCAGGCGAGTGGACTTGGACAGAGTTCGAGTGTAAGGCTCCGCAGGACATTCGACCTTTCCTCGGCAGGGAGACCAAGCTTCCTAAGCCTAGTAGGTCTCGGGCAAGGGGACATGGAAGGAGTTCGAGTGTAGGGCTTAGCAGGACGTTCGACATTACCTCGGCAGGGAGACCAAGCTTCCTAAGCCTAGTAGGAGTCAGGCGAGGGGACTTGGCCTGAGTTCGAGTGTAAGGCTCGGCAGGACGTTCGACCTTACCTCGGCAGGGAGTCCAATCTTCCTAAGCCTTATAGGATTCAGGCGATGGGATTTGGCCGAAGTTTGAGTGTAAGGCTCGGCAGGACGTTCGACCTTACCTCGGCAGGGAGACCAAGCTTCCTAAGCCTAGTAGGAGTCAGGCGAGGGGACTTGGCCAGAGTTCGAGTGTAAGGCTCGGTAGGACGTTCGACCTTACCTCGGCAGGGAGACCAAGCTTCCTAAGCCTAGTAGGAGTCAGGCGAGTGGACATGGCCAGAGTTCGAGTGTAAGGCTCAGCAGGACGTTCGACCTTACCTCAGCAGGGAGACCAAGCTTCCTAAGCCTAGTAGGATTCAGGCGATGGGATTTGCCCGAAGTTCGAGTGTAAGTCTCGGCAGGACATTCGACCTTTCCTCGGCAGGGATGCCAAGCTTCCTAAGCCTAGTAGGTCTCGGGCGAGGGGACATGGAAGGAGTTCGAGTGTAGGGCTTAGCAGGACGTTCGACCTTACCTCGGCAGGGATACCAAGCTTCCTAAGCCTAGTATGAGTCAGGCGAGGGGACTTGGCCAGAGTTCGAGTGTAAGGCTCGGTAGGACGTTCGACCTTACCTCGGCAGGGATACCAAGCTTCCTAAGCCTAGTAGGAGTCAGGCGAGGGGACTTGGCCAGAGTTCGAGTGTAAGGCTCAGTAGGATGTTCGACCTTACCTCGGCAGGGATACCAAGCTTCCTAAGCCTAGTAGGAGTCAGGCGAGGGGACTTGGACAGAGTTCGAGTGTAAGGCTCAGCAGGACGTTCGACCTTACCTCGGCAGGGAGACCAAGGTTCCTAAGCCTAGTAGGAGTCAGGCGAGTGGACTTGGCCAGAGTTCGAGTGTAAGGCTCAGCAGGACGTTCGACCTTACCTCGGCAAGGAGACCAAGCTTCCTAAGCCTCGCGGGAGAGTCAGGCGAGGGGACTGGTTTGGAGTTCGAGAGTAAGGCTCAGCAGGACGTTCGACCTTACCTCGACAGGGAGACCAAGCTTCCAAAGCCCTGTAGGAGTCAAGCAAGGGGACTTGGCTGGAGTTCGAGTGTAAGGCTCAGCAGGACGTTCGACCTTACCTCGGCAGGGAGTCCAACCTTCCTAAGCCTAGTAGGATTCAGGCGATGGGATTTGGCCGAAGTTTGAGTGTAAGGCTCGGCAGGACGTTCGACCTTACCTCGGCAGGGAGACCAAGCTTCCTAAGCCTAGTAGGAGTCAGGCGAGGGGACTTGGCCAGAGTTCGAGTGTAAGGCTCGGTAGGACGTTCGACCTTACCTCGGCAGGGAGACCAAGCTTCCTAAGCCTAGTAGGAGTCAGGCGAGTGGACATGGCCAGAGTTCCAGTGTAAGGCTCGGCAGGACGTTCGACCTTACCTCGGCAGGGAGTCCAATCTTCCTAAGCCTTATAGGATTCAGGCGATGGGATTTGGCCGAAGTTTGAGTGTAAGGCTCGGCAGGACGTTCGACCTTACCTCGGCAGGGAGACCAAGCTTCCTAAGCCTAGTAGGAGTCAGGCGAGGGGACTTGGCCTGAGTTCGAGTGTAAGGCTCGGTAGGACGTTCGACCTTACCTCGGCAGGGAGACCAAGCTTCCTAAGCCTAGTAGGAGTCAGGCGAGTGGACATGGCCACAGTTCGAGTGTAAGTCTCAGCAGGACGTTCGACCTTACCTCAGCAGGGAGACCAAGCTTCCTAAGCCTAGTAGGATTCAGGCGATGGGATTTGCCCGAAGTTCGAGTGTAAGTCTCGGCAGGACATTCGACCTTTCCTCGGCAGGGATGCCAAGCTTCCTAAGCCTAGTAGGTCTCGGGCGAGGGGACATGGAAGGAGTTCGAGTGTAGGGCTTAGCAGGACGTTCGACCTTACCTCGGCAGGGATACCAAGCTTCCTAAGCCTAGTAGGAGTCAGGCGAGGGGACTTGGCCAGAGTTCGAGTGTAAGGCTCGGTAGGACGTTCGACCTTACCTCGGCAGGGATACCAAGCTTCCTAAGCCTAGTAGGAGTCAGGCGAGGGGACTTGGACAGAGTTCGAGTGTAAGGCTCCGCAGGACATTCGACCTTTCCTCGGCAGGGAGACCAAGCTTCCTAAGCCTAGTAGGTCTCGGGCAAGGGGACATGGAAGGAGTTCGAGTGTAGGGCTTAGCAGGACGTTCGACATTACCTCGGCAGGGAGACCAAGCTTCCTAAGCCTAGTAGGAGTCAGGCGAGGGGACTTGGCCTGAGTTCGAGTGTAAGGCTCGGCAGGACGTTCGACCTTACCTCGGCAGGGAGTCCAATCTTCCTAAGCCTTATAGGATTCAGGCGATGGGATTTGGCCGAAGTTTGAGTGTAAGGCTCGGCAGGACGTTCGACCTTACCTCGGCAGGGAGACCAAGCTTCCTAAGCCTAGTAGGAGTCAGGCGAGGGGACTTGGCCAGAGTTCGAGTGTAAGGCTCGGTAGGACGTTCGACCTTACCTCGGCAGGGAGACCAAGCTTCCTAAGCCTAGTAGGAGTCAGGCGAGTGGACATGGCCAGAGTTCGAGTGTAAGGCTCAGCAGGACGTTCGACCTTACCTCAGCAGGGAGACCAAGCTTCCTAAGCCTAGTAGGATTCAGGCGATGGGATTTGCCCGAAGTTCGAGTGTAAGTCTCGGCAGGACATTCGACCTTTCCTCGGCAGGGATGCCAAGCTTCCTAAGCCTAGTAGGTCTCGGGCGAGGGGACATGGAAGGAGTTCGAGTGTAGGGCTTAGCAGGACGTTCGACCTTACCTCGGCAGGGATACCAAGCTTCCTAAGCCTAGTATGAGTCAGGCGAGGGGACTTGGCCAGAGTTCGAGTGTAAGGCTCGGTAGGACGTTCGACCTTACCTCGGCAGGGATACCAAGCTTCCTAAGCCTAGTAGGAGTCAGGCGAGGGGACTTGGCCAGAGTTCGAGTGTAAGGCTCAGTAGGATGTTCGACCTTACCTCGGCAGGGATACCAAGCTTCCTAAGCCTAGTAGGAGTCAGGCGAGGGGACTTGGCCAGAGTTCGAGTGTAAGGCTCGGCAGGACGTTCGACCTTACCTCGGCAGGGAGACCAAGGTTCCTAAGCCTAGTAGGAGTCAGGCGAGTGGACTTGGCCAGAGTTCGAGTGTAAGGCTCAGCAGGATGTTCGACCTTACCTCGGCAAGGAGACCAAGCTTCCTAAGCCTCGCGGGAGAGTCAGGCGAGGGGACTGGTTTGGAGTTCGAGAGTAAGGCTCAGCAGGACGTTCGACCTTACCTCGACAGGGAGACCAAGCTTCCAAAGCCCTGTAGGAGTCAAGCAAGGGGACTTGGCTGGAGTTCGAGTGTAAGGCTCAGCAGGACGTTCGACCTTACCTCGGCAGGGAGTCCAACCTTCCTAAGCCTAGTAGGATTCAGGCGATGGGATTTGGCCGAAGTTTGAGTGTAAGGCTCGGCAGGACGTTCGACCTTACCTCGGCAGGGAGACCAAGCTTCCTAAGCCTAGTAGGAGTCAGGCGAGGGAACTTGGCCAGAGTTCGAGTGTAAGGCTCGGTAGGACGTTCGACCTTACCTCGGCAGGGAGACCAAGCTTCCTAAGCCTAGTAGGAGTCAGGCGAGTGGACATGGCCAGAGTTCGAGTGTAAGGCTCGGCAGGACGTTCGACCTTACCTCGGCAGGGAGTCCAATCTTCCTAAGCCTTATAGGATTCAGGCGATGGGATTTGGCCGAAGTTTGAGTGTAAGGCTCGGCAGGACGTTCGACCTTACCTCGGCAGGGAGACCAAGCTTCCTAAGCCTAGTAGGAGTCAGGCGAGGGGACTTGGCCTGAGTTCGAGTGTAAGGCTCGGTAGGACGTTCGACCTTACCTCGGCAGGGAGACCAAGCTTCCTAAGCCTAGTAGGAGTCAGGCGAGTGGACATGGCCAGAGTTCGAGTGTAAGTCTCAGCAGGACGTTCGACCTTACCTCAGCAGGGAGACCAAGCTTCCTAAGCCTAGTAGGATTCAGGCGATGGGATTTGCCCGAAGTTCGAGTGTAAGTCTCGGCAGGACATTCGACCTTTCCTCGGCAGGGATGCCAAGCTTCCTAAGCCTAGTAGGTCTCGGGCGAGGGGACATGGAAGGAGTTCGAGTGTAGGGCTTAGCAGGACGTTCGACCTTACCTCGGCAGGGATACCAAGCTTCCTAAGCCTAGTAGGAGTCAGGCGAGGGGACTGGTTTGGAGTTCGAGAGTAAGGCTCAGCAGGACGTTCGACCTTACCTCGACAGGGAGACCAAGCTTCCAAAGCCCTGTAGGAGTCAAGCAAGGGGACTTGGCTGGAGTTCGAGTGTAAGGCTCAGCAGGACGTTCGACCTTACCTCGGCAGGGAGTCCAACCTTCCTAAGCCTAGTAGGATTCAGGCGATGGGATTTGGCCGAAGTTCAAGTGTAAGGCTCGGTAGGACGTTCGACCTTACCTCGGCAGGGATACCAAGCTTCCTATGCCTAGTAGGAGTCAGGCGAGGGGACTTGGCCTGAGTTCGAGTGTAAGGCACGGCAGGACGTTTGACTATGCTTAGGCCGGGAGACCAAGCTTCCTAAGCCTAGTAGGAGTCTGGCGAGGGTACTTGGCCGGAGTTCGAGTGAAAGGCTTGGCAGGACGTTCGTCCTTTCCTCGGCAGGGAGACCAAGCTTCCTAAGCCTAGTAGGTGTCAGGCGATCAGACTTGGCCGGAGTTTTAGTGGAAGGCTCGGTAGGACGTTCGACTATACCTCGGCAGGGAGACCAAGCTTCCTAAGCCTAGTAGGAGTCAGGCGAGTGGACTTGGACAGAGTTCGAGTGTAAGGCTCCGCAGGACGTTCGACCTTACCTCAGCAGGGAGACCAAGCTTCCTAAGCCTAGTAGGATTCAGGCGATGGGATTTGCCCGAAGTTCGAGTGTAAGTCTCGGCAGGACATTCGACCTTTCCTCGGCAGGGATGCCAAGCTTCCTAAGCCTAGTAGGTCTCGGGCGAGGGGACATGGAAGGAGTTCGAGTGTAAGGCTCAGCAGGACGTTCGACCTTACCTCGGCAGGGAGACCAAGCTTCCAAAGCCTTGTAGGAGTCAAGCAAGGGGACTTGGCTGGAGTTCGAGTGTAAGGCTCAGCAGGACGTTCGACCTTACCTCATCAGGGACACCAAGCTTTTAAAGCCTAGTAAGAGTCAGGCGAGGGGACTTGGGTGGAATTCGAGTGTAAGGCTCGGCAAGACTTTCGACCTTACCTCGGCAGCGAGACCAAGCTTCCTAAGCCTAGTAGGTCTCGGGCGAGGGGACATGGAAGGAGTTCGAGTGTAAGGCTCCGCAAAACGTTCGACCTTACCTCGGCAGGGAGTCCAACCTTCCTAAGCCTAGTAGGATTCAGGCGATGGGATTTGGCCGAAGTTCAAGTGTAAGGCTCGGTAGGACGTTCGACCTTACCTCGGCAGGGATACCAAGCTTCCTAAGCCTAGTAGGAGTCAGGCGAGGGGACTTGGCCTGAGTTCGAGTGTAAGGCACGGCAGGACGTTTGACTATGCTTCGGCCGGGAGACCAAGCTTCCTAAGCCTAGTAGGAGTCTGGCGAGGGTACTTGGCCGGAGTTCGAGTGAAAGGCTTGGCAGGACGTTCGTCCTTTCCTCGGCAGGGAGACCAAGCTTCCTAAGCCTAGTAGGTGTCAGGCGATCAGACTTGGCCGGAGTTTTAGTGGAAGGCTCGGCAGGACGTTCGACTATACCTCGGCAGGGAGACCAAGCTTCCTAAGCCTAGTAGGAGTCAGGCGAGTGGACTTGGACAGAGTTCGAGTGTAAGGCTCGGCAGGACATTCGACCTTTCCTCGGCAGGGAGACCAAGCTTCCTAAGCCTAGTAGGTCTCGGGCGAGGGGACATGGAAGGAGTTCGAGTGTAGGGCTTAGCAGGACGTTCGACATTACCTCGGCAGGGAGACCAAGCTTCCTAAGCCTAGTAGGAGACAGGCGAGTGGACATGGCCAGAGTTCGAGTGTAAGGCTCGGTAGGACGTTCGACCTTACCTCGGCAGGAAGACCAAGCTTCCTAAGCCTAGTAGGAGTCAGGCGAGGGGACTTGGCCAGAGTTCGAGTGTAAGGCTCAGCAGGACGTTCGACCTTACCTCGGCAGGGAGACCAAGCTTCCTAAGCCTAGTAGGAGTCAGGCGAGGGGACTTGGCCAGAATTCGAGTATAAGGCTCAGCAGGACGTTCGTCCTTACCTCGGCAGGGAGACCAAGCTTCCTAAGCCTAGTAGGTGTCAGGCGATCGGACTTGGCCGGAGTTTGAGTGTAAGGCACGGCAGGACGTTTGACTATGCTTCGGCAGGGAGACCAAGCTTCCTAAGCCTAGTAGGAGTCTGGCGAGGGTACTTGGCCGGAGTTCGAGTGAAAGGCTCGGCAGGACGTTGGTCCTTTCCTCGGCAGGGAGACCAAGCTTCCTATGCCTAGTAGGAGTCAGGCGAGGGGTCTTGGCTAGAGTTCGAGTGTAAGGCTCAGCAGGACGTTCGACCGTACCTCGGCAGGGAGACCAAGCTTCCTAAGCCTAGCAGGAGTCAGGCGAGTGGACTTGGACAGAGTTCGAGTGTAAGGCTCGGCAGGACGTTCGACCTTACCTCGGCAGGGAGACCAAGCTTCCTAAGCCTAGTAGGTCTCGGGCGAGGGGACATGGAAGGAGTTCGAGTGTTGGGCTTAGCAGGACGTTCGACCTTACCTCGGCAGGGAGACCAAGCTTCCTAAGCCTAGTAGGAGTCAGGCGAGGGGACTTGGCCGAAGTTCGAGTGTAAGGCTCGGCAGGACGTTCGACCTTACCTCGGCAGGGAGTCCAATCTTCCTAAGCCTTATAGGATTCAGGCGAGGGGACTTGGCCGAAGTTCGAGTGTAAGGCTCGGCAGGACGTTCGACCTTACCTCGGCAGGGAGACCAAGCTTCCTAAGCCTTGTAGGTCTCGGGCGAGGGGACTTGGCCTGAGTTCGAGTGTAAGGCTCGGCAGGACGTTCGACCTTACCTCGGCAGGGAGTCCAATCTTCCTAAGCCTTATAGGATTCAGGCGATGGGATTTGGCCGAAGTTTGAGTGTAAGGCTCGGCAGGACGTTCGACCTTACCTCGGCAGGGATGCCAAGCTTCCTAAGCCTAGTAGGTCTCGGGCGAGGGGACATGGAAGGAGTTCGAGTGTAGGGCTTAGCAGGACGTTCGACCTTACCTCGGCAGGGAGACCAAGCTTCCTAAGCCTAGTAGGAGTCAGGCGAGGGGACTTGGCCAGAGTTCGAGTGTAAGGCTCAGTAGGACGTTCGACCTTACCTCGGCAGGGATACCAAGCTTCCTAAGCCTAGTAGGAGTCAGGCGAGGGGACTTGGCCAGAGTTCGAGTGTAAGGCTCAGCAGGACGTTCGACCTTACCTCGGCAGGGAGACCAAGGTTCCTAAGCCTAGTAGGAGTCAAGCAAGGGGACTTGGCCAGAGTTCGAGTGTAAGGCTCAGCAGGACGTTCGACCTTACCTCGGCAAGGAGACCAAGCTTCCTAAGCCTCGTGGGAGAGTCAGGCAAGGGGACTGGTTTGGAGTTCGAGAGTAAGGCTCAGCAGGACGTTCGACCTTACCTCGACAGGGAGACCAAGCTTCCAAAGCCCTGTAGGAGTCAAGCAAGGGGACTTGGCTGGAGTTCGAATGTAAGGCTCAGCAGGACGTTCGACCTTACCTCGTCAGGGACACCAAGCTTTTAAAGCCTAGTAAGAGTCAGGCGAGGGGACTTGGGTGGAATTCGAGTGTAAGGCTCGGCAAGACTTTCGACCTTACCTCGGCAGCGAGACTAAGCTTCCTAAGCCTAGTAGGAGTCAGGCGAGTGGACTTGGACAGAGTTCGAGTGTAAGGCTCGGCAGGACGTTCGACATTACCTCGGCAGGGAGACCAAGCTTCCTAAGCATAGTAGGTCTCGGGCGAGGGGACATGGAAGGAGTTCGAGTGTTGGGCTTAGCAGGACGTTCGACCTTACCTCGGAAGGGAGACCAAGCTTCCTAAGCCTAGTAGGAGTCAGGCGAGTGGACTTGGACAGAGTTCGAGTGTAAGGCTCCGCAGGACGTTCGACCTTACCTCAGCAGGGAGACCAAGCTTCGTAAGCCTAGTAGGATTCAGGCGATGGGATTTGCCCGAAGTTCGAGTCTAAGTCTCGGCAGGACATTCGACCTTTCCTCGGCAGGGATGCCAAGCTTCCTACGCCTAGTAGGAGTCAGGCGAGGGGACTTGGCTGGAGTTCGAGTGTAAGGCTCAGCAGGACGTTCGACCTTACCTCGTCAGGGACACCAAGCTTTTAAAGCCTAGTAAGAGTCAGGCGAGGGGACTTGGGTGGAATTCGAGTGTAAGGCTCGGCAAGACTTTCGACCTTACCTCGGCAGCGAGACCAAGCTTCCTAAGCCTAGTAGGTCTCGGGCGAGGGGACATGGAAGGAGTTCGAGTGTAAGGCTCCGCAGGACGTTCGACCTTACCTTGGCAGGGAGTCCAACCTTCCTAAGCCTAGTAGGATTCAGGCGATGGGGTTTGGCCGAAGTTCAAGTGTAAGGCTCGGTAGGACGTTCGACCTTACCTCGGCAGGGATACCAAGCTTCCTAAGCCTAGTAGGAGTCAGGCGAGGGGACTTGGCCTGAGTTCGAGTGTAAGGCACGGCAGGACGTTTGACTATGCTTCGGCCGGGAGACCAAGCTTCCTAAGCCTAGTAGGAGTCTGGCGAGGGTACTTGGCCGGAGTTCGAGTGAAAGGCTTGGCAGGACGTTCGTCCTTTCCTCGGCAGGGAGACCAAGCTTCCTAAGCCTAGTAGGTGTCAGGCGATCAGACTTGGCCGAAGTTTTAGTGGAAGGCTCGGCAGGACGTTCGACTATACCTCGGCAGGGAGACCAAGCTTCCTAAGCCTAGTAGGAGTCAGGCGATGGGATTTGCCCGAAGTTCGAGTGTAAGTCTCGGCAGGACATTCGACCTTTCCTCGGCAGGGATGCCAAGCTTCCTAAGCCTAGTAGGTCTCGGGCGAGGGTACATGGAAGAAGTTCGAGTGTAGGGCTTAGCAGGACGTTCGACCTTACCTCGGCAGGGATACCAAGCTTCCTAAGCCTAGTAGGAGTCAGGCGAGGGGACTTGGCCAGAGTTCGAGTGTAAGGCTCGGTAGGACGTTCGACCTTACCTCGGCAGGGATACCAAGCTTCCTAAGCCTAGTAGGAGTCAGGCGAGGGGACTTGGCCAGAGTTCGAGTGTAAGGCTCAGTAGGACGTTCGACCTTACCTCGGCAGGGATACCAAGCTTCCTAAGCCTAGTAGGAGTCAGGCGAGGGGACTTGGCCAGAGTTCGAGTGTAAGGCTCAGCAGGACGTTCGACCTTACCTCGGCAGGGAGACCAAGCTTCCTAAGCCTAGTAGGAGTCAGGCGAGGGGACTTGGCCAGAGTTCGAGTGTAAGGCTCAGCAGGACGTTCGACCTTACCTCGGCAAGGAGACCAAGCTTCCTAAGCCTCGTGGGAGAGTCAGGCAAGGGGACTGGTTTGGAGTTCGAGAGTAAGGCTCAGCAGGACGTTCGACCTTACCTCGACAGGGAGACCAAGCTTCCAAAGCCCTGTAGGAGTCAAGCAAGGGGACTTGGCTGGATTTCGAGTGTAAGGCTCAGCAGGACGTTCGACCTTACCTCGGCAGGGAGTCCAACCTTCCTAAGCCTAGTAGGATTCAGGCGATGGGATTTGGCCGAAGTTCAAGTGTAAGGCTCGGTAGGACGTTCGACCTTACCTCGGCAGGGATACCAAGCTTCCTATGCCTATAGGAGTCAGGCGAGGGGACTTGGCCTGAGTTCGAGTGTAAGGCACGGCAGGACGTTTGACTATGCTTAGGCCGGGAGACCAAGCTTCCTAAGCCTAGTAGGAGTCTGGCGAGGGTACTTGGCCGGAGTTCGAGTGAAAGGCTTGGCAGGACGTTCGTCCTTTCCTCGGCAGGGAGACCAAGCTTCCTAAGCCTAGTAGGTGTCAGGCGATCAGACTTGGCCGGAGTTTTAGTGGAAGGCTCGGCAGGACGTTCGACCTTACCTCGGCAGGGAGACCAAGCTTCCTAAGCCTAGTAGGTCTCGGGCGAGGGGACATGGAAGGAGTTCGAGTGTTGGGCTTAGCAGGACGTTCGACCTTACCTCGGCAGGGAGACCAAGCTTCCTAAGCCTAGTAGGAGTCAGGCGAGGGGACTTGGCCGAAGTTCGAGTGTAAGGCTCGGCAGGACGTTCGACCTTACCTCGGCAGGGAGTCCAAACTTCCTAAGCCTTATAGGATTCAGGCGAGGGGACTTGGCCGAAGTTCGAGTGTAAGGCTCGGCAGGACGTTCGACCTTACCTCGGCAGGGAGACCAAGCTTCCTAAGCCTTGTAGGTCTCGGGCGAGGGGACTTGGCCTGAGTTCGAGTGTAAGGCTCGGCAGGACGTTCGACCTTACCTCGGCAGGGAGTCCAATCTTCCTAAGCCTTATAGGATTCAGGCGATGGGATTTGGCCGAAGTTTGAGTGTAAGGCTCGGCAGGACGTTCGACCTTACCTCGGCAGGGAGACCAAGCTTCCTAAGCCTAGTAGGAGTCAGGCGAGGGGACTTGGCCAGAGTTCGAGTGTAAGGCTCAGTAGGACGTTCGACCTTACCTCGGCAGGGATACCAAGCTTCCTAAGCCTAGTAGGAGTCAGGCGAGTGGACTTGGCCAGAGTTCGAGTGTAAGGCTCAGCAGGACGTTCGACCTTACCTCGGCAGGGAGACCAAGGTTCCTAAGCCTAGTAGGAGTCAGGCGAGGGGACTTGGCCAGAGTTCGAGTGTAAGGATCAGCAGGACGTTCGACCTTACCTCGGCAAGGAGACCAAGCTTCCTAAGCCTCGTGGGAGAGTCAGGCAAGGGGACTGGTTTGGAGTTCGAGAGTAAGGCTCAGCAGGACGTTCGACCTTACCTCGACAGGGAGACCAAGCTTCCAAAGCCCTGTAGAAGTCAAGCAAGGGGACTTGGCTGGAGTTCGAGTGTAAGGCTCAGCAGGACGTTCGACCTTACCTCGTCAGGGACACCAAGCTTTTAAAGCCTAGTAAGAGTCAGGCGAGGGGACTTGGGTGGAATTCGAGTGTAAGGCTCGGCAAGACTTTCGACCTTACCTCGGCAGCGAGACCAAGCTTCCTAAGCCTAGTAGGTCTCGGGCGAGGGGACATGGAAGGAGTTCGAGTGTAAGGCTCCGCAGGACGTTCGACCTTACCTCGGCAGGGAGTCCAACCTTCCTAAGCCTAGTAGGATTCAGGCGATGGGATTTGGCCGAAGTTCAAGTGTAAGGCTCGATAGGACGTTCGACCTTACCTCGGCAGGGATACCAAGCTTCCTAAGCCTAGTAGGAGTCAGGCGAGGGGACTTGGCCTGAGTTCGAGTGTAAGGCACGGCAGGACGTTTGACTATGCTTCGGCCGGGAGACCAAGCTTCCTAAGCCTAGTAGGAGTCTGGCGAGGGTACTTGGCCGGAGTTCGAGTGAAAGGCTTGGCAGGACGTTCGTCCTTTCCTCGGCAGGGAGACCAAGCTTCCTAAGCCTAGTAGGTGTCAGGCGATCAGACTTGGCCGGAGTTTTAGTGGAAGGCTCGGCAGGACGTTCGACTATACCTCGGCAGGGAGACCAAGCTTCCTAAGCCTAGTAGGAGTCAGGCGAGGGGACTTGGCCAGAGTTCGAGTGTAAGGCTCGGTAGGACGTTCGACCTTACCTCGGCAGGGAGACCAAGCTTCCTAAGCCTAGTAGGAGTCAGGCGAGTGGACATGGCCAGAGTTCGAGTGTAAGGCTCAGCAGGACGTTCGACCTTACCTCAGCAGGGAGACCAAGCTTCCTAAGCCTAGTAGGATTCAGGCGATGGGATTTGCCCGAAGTTCGAGTGTAAGTCTCGGCAGGACATTCGACCTTTCCTCGGCAGGGATGCCAAGCTTCTTAAGCCTAGTAGGTCTCGGGCGAGGGGACATGGAAGGAGTTCGAGTGTAGGGCTTAGCAGGACGTTCGACCTTACCTCGGCAGGGATACCAAGCTTCCTAAGCCTAGTAGGAGTCAGGCGAGGGGACTTGGCCAGAGTTCGAGTGTAAGGCTCGGTAGGACGTTCGACCTTACCTCGGCAGGGATACCAAGCTTCCTAAGCCTAGTAGGAGTCAGGCGAGGGGACTTGGCCAGAGTTCGAGTGTAAGGCTCAGTAGGACGTTCGACCTTACCTCGGCAGGGATACCAAGCTTCCTAAGCCTAGTAGGAGTCAGGCGAGGGGACTTGGCCAGAATTCGAGTGTAAGGCTCAGCAGGACGTTCGACCTTACCTCGGCAGGGAGACCAAGGTTCCTAAGCCTAGTAGGAGTCAGGCGAGGGGACTTGGCCAGAGTTCGAGTGTAAGGCTCAGCAGGACGTTCGAGCTTACCTCGGCAAGGAGACCAAGCTTCCTAAGCCTCATGGGAGAGTCAGGCAAGGGGACTGGTTTGGAGTTCGAGAGTAAGGCTCAGCAGGACGTTCGACCTTACCTCGACAGGGAGACCAAGCTTCCAAAGCCCTGTAGGAGTCAAGGAAGGGGACTTGGCTGGAGTTCGAGTGTAAGGCTCAGCAGGACGTTCGACCTTACCTCGGCAGGGAGTCCAACCTTCCTAAGCCTAGTAGGATTCAGGCGATGGGATTTGGCCGAAGTTCAAGTGTAAGGCTCGGTAGGACGTTCGACCTTACCTCGGCAGGGATACCAAGCTTCCTATGCCTAGTAGGAGTCAGGCGAGGGGACTTGGCCTGAGTTCGAGTGTAAGGCACGGCAGGACGTTTGACTATGCTTCGGCCGGGAGACCAAGCTTCCTAAGCCTAGTAGGAGTCTGGCGAGGGTACTTGGCCGGAGTTCGAGTGAAAGGCTTGGCAGGACGTTCGTCCTTTCCTCGGCAGGGAGACCAAGCTTCCTAAGCCTAGTAGGTGTCAGGCGATCAGACTTGGCCGGAGTTTTAGTGGAAGGCTCGGCAGGACGTTCGACTATACCTCGGCAGGGAGACCAAGCTTCCTAAGCCTAGTAGGAGTCAGGCGAGTGGACTTGGACAGAGTTCGAGTGTAAGGCTCCGCAGGACGTTCGACCTTACCTCAGCAGGGAGACCAAGCTTCCTAAGCCTAGTAGGATTCAGGCGATGGGATTTGCCCGAAGTTCAAATGTAAGTCTCGGCAGGACATTCGACCTTTCCTCGGCAGGGATGCCAAGCTTCCTAAGCCTAGTAGGTCTCGGGCGAGGGGACATGGAAGGAGTTCGAGTGTAAGGCTCAGCAGGACGTTCGACCTTACCTCGGCAGGGCGACCAAGCTTCCAAAGCCTTGTAGGAGTCAAGCAAGGGGACTTGGCTGGAGTTCGAGTGTAAGGCTCAGCAGGACGTTCGACCTTACCTCGTCAGGGACACCAAGCTTTTAAAGCCTAGTAAGAGTCAGGCGAGGGGACTTGGGTGGAATTCGAGTGTAAGGCTCGGCAAGACTTTCGACCTTACCTCGGCAGCGAGACCAAGCTTCCTAAGCCTAGTAGGTCTCGGGCGAGGGGACATGGAAGGAGTTCGAGTGTAAGGCTCCGCAGGACGTTCGACCTTACCTCGGCAGGGAGTCCAACCTTCCTAAGCTTAGTAGGATTCAGGCGATGGGATTTGGCCGAAGTTCAAGTGTAAGGCTCGGTAGGACGTTCGACCTTACCTCGGCAGGGATACCAAGCTTCCTAAGCCTAGTAGGAGTCAGGCGAGGGGACTTGGCCTGAGTTCGAGTGTAAGGCACGGCAGGACGTTTGACTATGCTTCGGCCGGGAGACCAAGCTTCCTAAGCCTAGTAGGAGTCAGGCGAGGGTACTTGGCCGGAGTTCGAGTGAAAGGCTTGGCAGGACGTTCGTCCTTTCCTCGGCAGGGAGACCAAGCTTCCTAAGCCTAGTAGGTGTCAGGCGATCGGACTTGGCCGGAGTTTGAGTGTAAGGCACGGCAGGACGTTTGACTATGCTTCGGCAGGGAGACCAAGCTTCCTAAGCCTAGTAGGAGTCTGGCGAGGGTACTTGGCCGGAGTTCGAGTGAAAGGCTCGGCAGGACGTTGGTCCTTTCCTCGGCAGGGAGACCAAGCTTCCTATGCCTAGTAGGAGTCAGGCGAGGGGTCTTGGCTAGAGTTCGAGTGTAAGGCTCAGCAGGACGTTCGACCGTACCTCGGCAGGGAGACCAAGCTTCCTAAGCCTAGCAGGAGTCAGGCGAGTGGACTTGGACAGAGTTCGAGTGTAAGGCTCGGCAGGACGTTCGACCTTACCTCGGCAGGGAGACCAAGCTTCCTAAGCCTAGTAGGTCTCGGGCGAGGGGACATGGAAGGAGTTCGAGTGTTGGGCTTAGCAGGACGTTCGACCTTACCTCGGCAGGGAGACCAAGCTTCCTAAGCCTAGTAGGAGTCAGGCGAGGGGACTTGGCCGAAGTTCGAGTGTAAGGCTCGGCAGGACGTTCGACCTTACCTCGGCAGGGAGTCCAATCTTCCTAAGCCTTATAGGATTCAGGCGAGGGGACTTGGCCGAAGTTCGAGTGTAAGGCTCGGCAGGACGTTCGACCTTACCTCGGCAGGGATGCCAAGCTTCCTAAGCCTAGTAGGTCTCGGGCGAGGGGACATGGAAGGAGTTCGAGTGTAGGGCTTAGCAGGACGTTCGACCTTACCTCGGCAGGGAGACCAAGCTTCCTAAGCCTAGTAGGAGTCAGGCGAGGGGACTTGGCCAGAGTTCGAGTGTAAGGCTCAGTAGGACGTTCGACCTTACCTCGGCAGGGATACCAAGCTTCCTAAGCCTAGTAGGAGTCAGGCGAGGGGACTTGGCCAGAGTTCGAGTGTAAGGCTCAGCAGGACGTTCGACCTTACCTCGGCAGGGAGACCAAGGTTCCTAAGCCTAGTAGGAGTCAAGCAAGGGGACTTGGCCAGAGTTCGAGTGTAAGGCTCAGCAGGACGTTCGACCTTACCTCGGCAAGGAGACCAAGCTTCCTAAGCCTCGTGGGAGAGTCAGGCAAGGGGACTGGTTTGGAGTTCGAGAGTAAGGCTCAGCAGGACGTTCGACCTTACCTCGGCAGGGAGACCAAGCTTCCAAAGCCCTGTAGGAGTCAAGCAAGGGGACTTGGCTGGAGTTCGAGTGTAAGGCTCAGCAGGACGTTCGACCTTACCTCGTCAGGGACACCAAGCTTTTAAAGCCTAGTAAGAGTCAGGCGAGGGGACTTGGGTGGAATTCGAGTGTAAGGCTCGGCAAGACTTTCGACCTTACCTCGGCAGCGAGACTAAGCTTCCTAAGCCTAGTAGGAGTCAGGCGAGTGGACTTGGACAGAGTTCGAGTGTAAGGCTCGGCAGGACGTTCGACATAACCTCGGCAGGGAGACCAAGCTTCCTAAGCATAGTAGGTCTCGGGCGAGGGGACATGGAAGGAGTTCGAGTGTTGGGCTTAGCAGGACGTTCGACCTTACCTCGGAAGGGAGACCAAGCTTCCTAAGCCTAGTAGGAGTCAGGCGAGTGGACTTGGACAGAGTTCGAGTGTAAGGCTCCGCAGGACGTTCGACCTTACCTCAGCAGGGAGACCAAGCTTCGTAAGCCTAGTAGGATTCAGGCGATGGGATTTGCCCGAAGTTCAAGTCTAAGTCTCGGCAGGACATTCGACCTTTCCTCGGCAGGGATGCCAAGCTTCCTACGCCTAGTAGGTCTTGGGCGAGGGGACATGGAAGGAGTTCGAGTGTAAGGCTCAGCAGGACGTTCGACCTTACCTCGGCAGGGAGACCAAGCTTCCTAAGCCTTGTAGGAGTCAGGCGAGGGGACTTGGCTGGAGTTCGAGTGTAAGGCTCAGCAGGACGTTCGACCTTACCTCGTCAGGGACACCAAGCTTTTAAAGCCTAGTAAGAGTCAGGCGAGGGGACTTGGGTGGAATTCGAGTGTAAGGCTCGGCAAGACTTTCGACCTTACCTCGGCAGCGAGACCAAGCTTCCTAAGCCTAGTAGGTCTCGGGCGAGGGGACATGGAAGGAGTTCGAGTGTAAGGCTCCGCAGGACGTTCGACCTTACCTTGGCAGGGAGTCCAACCTTCCTAAGCCTAGTAGGATTCAGGCGATGGGATTTGGCCGAAGTTCAAGTGTAAGGCTCGGTAGGACGTTCGACCTTACCTCGGCAGGGATACCAAGCTTCCTAAGCTTAGTAGGAGTCAGGCGAGGGGACTTGGCCTGAGTTCGAGTGTAAGGCACGGCAGGACGTTTGACTATGCTTCGGCCGGGAGACCAAGCTTCCTAAGCCTAGTAGGAGTCTGGCGAGGGTACTTGGCCGGAGTTCGAGTGAAAGGCTTGGCAGGACGTTCGTCCTTTCCTCGGCAGGGAGACCAAGCTTCCTAAGCCTAGTAGGTGTCAGGCGATCAGACTTGGCCGAAGTTTTAGTGGAAGGCTCGGCAGGACGTTCGACTATACCTCGGCAGGGAGACCAAGCTTCCTAAGCCTAGTAGGAGTCAGGCGATGGGATTTGCCCGAAGTTCGAGTGTAAGTCTCGGCAGGACATTCGACCTTTCCTCGGCAGGGATGCCAAGCTTCCTAAGCCTAGTAGGTCTCGGGCGAGGGGACATGGAAGGAGTTCGAGTGTAGGGCTTAGCAGGACGTTCGACCTTACCTCGGCAGGGATACCAAGCTTCCTAAGCCTAGTAGGAGTCAGGCGAGGGGACTTGGCCAGAGTTCGAGTGTAAGGCTCGGTAGGACGTTCGACCTTACCTCGGCAGGGATACCAAGCTTCCTAAGCCTAGTAGGAGTCAGGCGAGGGGACTTGGCCAGAGTTCGAGTGTAAGGCTCAGTAGGACGTTCGACCTTACCTCGGCAGGGATACCAAGCTTCCTAAGCCTAGTAGGAGTCAGGCGAGGGGACTTGGCCAGAGTTCGAGTGTAAGGCTCAGCAGGACGTTCGACCTTACCTCGGCAGGGAGACCAAGCTTCCTAAGCCTAGTAGGAGTCAGGCGAGGGGACTTGGCCAGAGTTCGAGTGTAAGGCTCAGCAGGACGTTCGACCTTACCTCGGCAAGGAGACCAAGCTTCCTAAGCCTCGTGGGAGAGTCAGGCAAGGGGACTGGTTTGGAGTTCGAGAGTAAGGCTCAGCAGGACGTTCGACCTTACCTCGACAGGGAGACCAAGCTTCCAAAGCCCTGTAGGAGTCAAGCAAGGGGACTTGGCTGGATTTCGAGTGTAAGGCTCAGCAGGACGTTCGACCTTACCTCGGCAGGGAGTCCAACCTTCCTAAGCCTAGTAGGATTCAGGCGATGGGATTTGGCCGAAGTTCAAGTGTAAGGCTCGGTAGGACGTTCGACCTTACCTCGGCAGGGATACCAAGCTTCCTATGCCTAGTAGGAGTCAGGCGAGGGGACTTGGCCTGAGTTCGAGTGTAAGGCACGGCAGGACGTTTGACTATGCTTCGGCCGGGAGACCAAGCTTCCTAAGCCTAGTAGGAGTCTGGCGAGGGTACTTGGCCTGAGTTCGAGTGAAAGGCTTGGCAGGACGTTCGTCCTTTCCTCGGCAGGGAGACCAAGCTTCCTAAGCCTAGTAGGTGTCAGGCGATCAGACTTGGCCGGAGTTTTAGTGGAAGGCTCGGCAGGACGTTCGACCTTACCTCGGCAGGGAGACCAAGCTTCCTAAGCCTAGTAGGTCTCGGGCGAGGGGACATGGAAGGAGTTCGAGTGTTGGGCTTAGCAGGACGTTCGACCTTACCTCGGCAGGGAGACCAAGCTTCCTAAGCCTAGTAGGAGTCAGGCGAGGGGACTTGGCCGAAGTTCGAGTGTAAGGCTCGGCAGGACGTTCGACCTTACCTCGGCAGGGAGTCCAAACTTCCTAAGCCTTATAGGATTCAGGCGAGGGGACTTGGCCGAAGTTCGAGTGTAAGGCTCGGCAGGACGTTCGACCTTACCTCGGCAGGGAGACCAAGCTTCCTAAGCCTTGTAGGTCTCGGGCGAGGGGACTTGGCCTGAGTTCGAGTGTAAGGCTCGGCAGGACGTTCGACCTTACCTCGGCAGGGAGTCCAATCTTCCTAAGCCTTATAGGATTCAGGCGATGGGATTTGGCCGAAGTTTGAGTGTAAGGCTCGGCAGGACGTTCGACCTTACCTCGGCAGGGAGACCAAGCTTCCTAAGCCTAGTAGGAGTCAGGGGAGTGGACATGGCCAGAGTTCGAGTGTAAGCCTCAGCAGGACGTTCGACCTTACCCCAGCAGGGAGACCAAGCTTCCTAAGCCTAGTAGGATTCAGGCGATGGGATTTGCCCGAAGTTCGAGTGTAAGTCTCGGGAGGACATTCGACCTTTCCTCGCCCGGGATGCCAAGCTTCCTAAGCCTAGTAGGTCTCGGGCGAGGGGACAAGGAAGGAGTTCAAGTGTAGGGCTTAGCAGGACGTTCGACCTTACCTCGGCAGGGATACCAAGCTTCCTAAGCCTAGTAGGAGTCAGGCGAGGGGACTTGGCCAGAGTTCGAGTGTAAGGCTCAGTAGGACGTTCGACCTTACCTCGGCAGGGATACCAAGCTTCCTAAGCCTAGTAGGAGTCAGGCGAGTGGACTTGGCCAGAGTTCGAGTGTAAGGCTCAGCAGGACGTTCGACCTTACCTCGGCAGGGAGACCAAGGTTCCTAAGCCTAGTAGGAGTCAGGCGAGGGGACTTGGCCAGAGTTCGAGTGTAAGGATCAGCAGGACGTTCGACCTTACCTCGGCAAGGAGACCAAGCTTCCTAAGCCTCGTGGGAGAGTCAGGCAAGGGGACTGGTTTGGAGTTCGAGAGTAAGGCTCAGCAGGACGTTCGACCTTACCTCGACAGGGAGACCAAGCTTCCAAAGCCCTGTAGGAGTCAAGCAAGGGGACTTGGCTGGAGTTCGAGTGTAAGGCTCAGCAGGACGTTCGACCTTACCTCGTCAGGGACACCAAGCTTTTAAAGCCTAGTAAGAGTCAGGCGAGGGGATTTGGCCGAAGTTCAAGTGTAAGGCTCGGTAGGACGTTCGACCTTACCTCGGCAGGGTACCAAGCTTCCTATGCCTAGTAGGAGTCAGGCGAGGGGACTTGGCCTGAGTTCGAGTGTAAGGCACGGCAGGACGTTTGACTATGCTTCGGCCGGGAGACCAAGCTTCCTAAGCCTAGTAGGAGTCTGGCGAGGGTACTTGGCCGGAGTTCGAGTGAAAGGCTTGGCAGGACGTTCGTCCTTTCCTCGGCAGGGAGACCATGCTTCCTAAGCCTAGTAGGTGTCAGGCGATCAGACTTGGCCGGAGTTTTAGTGGAAGGCTCGGCAGGACGTTCGACTATACCTCGGCAGGGAGACCAAGCTTCCTAAGCCTAGTAGGAGTCAGGCGAGTGGACTTGGACAGAGTTCGAGTGTAAGGCTCCGCAGGACGTTCGACCTTACCTCAGCAGGGAGACCAAGCTTCCTAAGCGTAGTAGGATTCAGGCGATGGGATTTGCCCGAAGTTCGAGTGTAAGTCTCGGCAGGACATTCGACCTTTCCTCGGCAGGGATGCCAAGCTTCCTAAGCCTAGTAGGTCTCGGGCGAGGGGACATGGAAGGAGTTCGAGTGTAAGGCTCAGCAGGACGTTCGACCTTACCTCGGCAGGGAGACCAAGCTTCCAAAGCCTTGTAGGAGTCAAGCAAGGGGACTTGGCTGGAGTTCGAGTGTAAGGCTCAGCAGGACGTTCGACCTTACCTCGTCAGGGACACCAAGCTTTTAAAGCCTAGTAAGAGTCAGGCGAGGGGACTTGGGTGGAATTCGAGTGTAAGGCTCGGCAAGACTTTCGACCTTACCTCGGCAGCGAGACCAAGCTTCCTAAGCCTAGTAGGTCTCGGGCGAGGGGACATGGAAGGAGTTCGAGTGTAAGGCTCGGCAGGACGTTCGACCTTACCTCGGCAGGGAGTCCAACCTTCCTAAGCCTAGTAGGATTCAGGCGATGGGATTTGGCCGAAGTTCAAGTGTAAGGCTCGGTAGGACGTTCGACCTTACCTCGGCAGGGATACCAAGCTTCCTAAGCCTAGTAGGAGTCAGGCGAGGGGACTTGGCCTGAGTTCGAGTGTAAGGCACGGCAGGACGTTTGACTATGCTTCGGCCGGGAGACCAAGCTTCCTAAGCCTAGTAGGAGTCTGGCGAGGGTACTTGGCCGGAGTTCGAGTGAAAGGCTTGGCAGGACGTTCGTCCTTTCCTCGGCAGGGAGACCAAGCTTCCTAAGCCTAGTAGGTGTCAGGCGATCAGACTTGGCCGGAGTTTTAGTGGAAGGCTCGGCAGGACGTTCGACTATACCTCGGCAGGGAGACCAAGCTTCCTAAGCCTAGTAGGAGTCAGGCGAGTGGACTTGGACAGAGTTCGAGTGTAAGGCTCCGCAGGACATTCGACCTTTCCTCGGCAGGGAGACCAAGCTTCCTAAGCCTAGTAGGTCTCGGGCGAGGGGACATAGAAGGAGTTCGAGTGTAGGGCTTAGCAGGACCTTCGACATTACCTCGGCAGGGAGACCAAGCTTCCTAAGCCTAGTAGGAGTCAGGCGAGGGGACTTTGCCAGAGTTTGAGTGTAAGGCTCGGTAGGACGTTCGACCTTACCTCGGCAGGAAGACCAAGCTTCCTAAGCCTAGTAGGAGTCAGGCGAGGGGACTTGGCCAGAGTTCGAGTATAAGGCTCAGCAGGACGTTCGACCTTACCTCGGCAAAGAGACCAAGCTTCCTAAGCCTTGTAGGTCTCGGGCGAGGGCACTTGGCCTGAGTTCGAATGTAAGGCTCGGCAGGACGTTCGTCCTTACCTCGGCAGGGAGACCAAGCTTCCTAAGCCTAGTAGGTCTCGGGCGAGGGGACATGGAAGGAGTTCGAGTGTAGGGCTTAGCAGGACGTTCGACATTACCTCGGCAGGGAGACCAAGCTTCCTAAGCCTAGTAGGAGTCAGGCGAGGGGACTTGGCCTGAGTTCGAGTGTAAGGCTCAGCAGGACGTTCGACCTTACCTCGGCAGGGAGACCAAGCTTCCTAAGCCTAGTAGGAGTCAGGCGAGGGGACTTGGCCAGAGTTCGAGTGTAAGGCTCGGCAGGACGTTCGACCTTACCTCGGCAGGGAGACCAAGCTTCCTAAGCCTAGTAGGAGTCAGGCGAGGGGACTTGGCCTGAGTTCGAGTGTAAGGCTCGGCAGGACGTTCGACCTTACCTCGGCAGGGAGTCCAATCTTGCTAAGCCTTATAGGATTCAGGCGATGGGATTTGGCCGAAGTTTGAGTGTAAGGCTCGGCAGGACGTTCGACCTTACCTCGGCAGGGAGACCAAGCTTCCTAAGCCTAGTAGGAGTCAGGCGAGGGGACTTGGCCAGAGTTCGAGTGTAAGGCTCAGCAGGACGTTCGACCTTACCTCAGCAGGGAGACCAAGCTTCCTAAGCCTAGTAGGATTCAGGCGATGGGATTTGCCCGAAGTTCGAGTGTAAGTCTCGGCAGGACATTCGACCTTTCCTCGGCAGGGATGCCAAGCTTCCTAAGCCTAGTAGGAGTCAGGCGAGGGGACTTGGCCAGAGTTCGAGTGTAAGACTCAGCAGGACGTTCGACCTTACCTCGGCAGGGAGACCAAGGTTCCTAAGCCTAGTAGGAGTCAGGCGAGGGGACTTGGCCAGAGTTCGAGTGTAAGGCTCAGCAGGACGTTCGACCTTACCTCGGCAAGGAGACCAAGCTTCCTAAGCCTCGTGGGAGAGTCAGGCAAGGGGACTGGTTTGGAGTTCGAGAGTAAGGCTCAGCAGGACGTTCGACCTTACCTCGACAGGGAGACCAAGCTTCCAAAGCCCTGTAGGAGTCAAGCAAGGGGACTTGGCTGGAGTTCGAGTGTAAGGCTCAGCAGGACGTTCGACCTTACCTCGGCAGGGAGTCCAACCTTCCTAAGCCTAGTAGGATTCAGGCGATGGGATTTGGCCGAAGTTCAAGTGTAAGGCTCGGTAGGACGTTCGACCTTACCTCGGCAGGGATACCAAGCTTCCTATGCCTAGTAGGAGTCAGGCGAGGGGACTTGGCCTGAGTTCGAGTGTAAGGCACGGCAGGACGTTTGACTATGCTTCGGCCGGGAGACCAAGCTTCCTAAGCCTAGTAGGAGTCTGGCGAGGGTACTTGGCCGGAGTTCGAGTGAAAGGCTTGGCAGGACGTTCGTCCTTTCCTCGGCAGGGAAACCAAGCTTCCTAAGCCTAGTAGGTGTCAGGCGATCAGACTTGGCCGGAGTTTTAGTGGAAGGCTCGGCAGGACGTTCGACTATACCTCGGCAGGGAGACCAAGCTTCCTAAGCCTAGTAGGAGTCAGGCGAGTGGACTTGGACAGAGTTCGAGTGTAAGGCTCCGCAGGACGTTCGACCTTACCTCAGCAGGGAGACCAAGCTTCCTAAGCCTAGTAGGATTCAGGCGATGGGATTTGCCCGAAGTTCGAGTGTAAGTCTCGGCAGGACATTCGACCTTTCCTCGGCAGGGATGCCAAGCTTCCTAAGCCTAGTAGGTCTCGGGCGAGGGGACATGGAAGGAGTTCGAGTGTAAGGCTCAGCAGGACGTTCGACCTTACCTCGGCAGGGAGACCAAGCTTCCAAAGCCTTGTAGGAGTCAAGCAAGGGGACTTGGCTGGAGTTCGAGTGTAAGGCTCAGCAGGACGTTCGACCTTACCTCGTCAGGGACACCAAGCTTTTAAAGCCTAGTAAGAGTCAGGCGAGGGGACTTGGGTGGAATTCGAGTGTAAGGCTCGGCAAGACTTTCGACCTTACCTCGGCAGCGAGACCAAGCTTCCTAAGCCTAGTAGGTCTCGGGCGAGGGGACATGGAAGGAGTTCGAGTGTAAGGCTCCGCAGGACGTTCGACCTTACCTCGGCAGGGAATCCAACCTTCCTAAGCCTAGTAGGATTCAGGCGATGGGATTTGGCCGAAGTTCAAGTGTAAGGCTCGGTAGGACGTTTGACCTTACCTCGGCAGGGATACCAAGCTTCCTAAGCCTAGTAGGAGTCAGGCGAGGGGACTTGGCCTGAGTTCGAGTGTAAGGCACGGCAGGACGTTTGACTATGCTTCGGCCGGGAGACCAAGCTTCCTAAGCCTAGTAGGAGTCTGGCGAGGGTACTTGGCCGGAGTTCGAGTGAAAACCTTGGCAGGACGTTCGTCCTTTCCTCGGCAGGGAGACCAAGCTTCCTAAGCCTAGTAGGTGTCAGGCGATCAGACTTGGCCGGAGTTTTAGTGGAAGGCTCGGCAGGACGTTCGACTATACCTCGGCAGGGAGACCAAGCTTCCTAAGCCTAGTAGGAGTCAGGCGAGTGGACTTGGACAGAGTTCGAGTGTAAGGCTCCGCAGGACATTCGACCTTTCCTCGGCAGGGAGACCAAGCTTCCTAAGCCTAGTAGGTCTCGGGCGAGGGGACATAGAAGGAGTTCGAGTGTAGGGCTTAGCAGGACGTTCGACATTACCTCGGCAGGGAGACCGAGCTTCCTAAGCCTAGTAGGAGTCAGGCGAGGGGACTTTGCCAGAGTTCGAGTGTAAGGCTCGGTAGGACGTTCGACCTTACCTCGGCAGGAAGACCAAGCTTCCTAAGCCTAGTAGGAGTCAGGCGAGGGGACTTGGCTGGAGTTCGAGTGTAAGGCTCAGCAGGACGTTCGACCTTACCTCGGCAGGGAGACCAAGCTTCCTAAGCCTTGTAGGTCTCGGGCGAGGGGACTTGGCCTGAGTTCGAATGTAAGGCTCGGAAGGACGTTCGTCCTTACCTAGGCAGGGAGACCAAGCTTCCTAAGCCTAGTAGGTCTCGGGCGAGGGGACATGGAAGGAGTTCGAGTGTAGGGCTTAGCAGGACGTTCGACATTACCTCGGCAGGGAGACCAAGCTTCCTAAGCCTTATAGGATTCAGGCGATGGGATTTGGCCGAAGTTTGAGTGTAAGGCTCGGCAGGACGTTCGACCTTACCTCGGCAGGGAGACCAAGCTTCCTAAGCCTAGTAGGAGTCAGGCGAGGGGACTTGGCCAGAGTTCGAGTGTAAGGCTCGGTAGGACGTTCGACCTTACCTCGGCAGGGAGACCAAGCTTCCTAAGCCTAGTAGGAGTCAGGCGAGTGGACATGGCCAGAGTTCGAGTGTAAGGCTCAGCAGGACGTTCGACCTTACCTCAGCAGGGAGACCAAGCTTCCTAAGCCTAGTAGGATTCAGGCGATGGGATTTGCCCGAAGTTCGAGTGTAAGTCTCGGCAGGATATTCGACCTTTCCTCGGCAGGGATGCCAAGCTTCCTAAGCCTAGTAGGTCTCGGGCGAGGGGACATGGAAGGAGTTCGAGTGTAGGGCTTAGCAGGACGTTCGACCTTACCTCGGCAGGGAGACCAAGCTTCCTAAGCCTAGTAGGATTCAGGCGATGGGATTTGCCCGAAGTTCGAGTGTAAGTCTCGGCAGGACATTCGACCTTTCCTCGGCAGGGATGCCAAGCTTCCTAAGCCTAGTAGGTCTCGGGCGAGGGGACATGGAAGGAGTTCGAGTGTAAGGCTCAGCAGGACGTTCGACCTTACCTCGGCAGGGCGACCAAGCTTCCAAAGCCTTGTAGGAGTCAAGCAAGGGGACTTGGCTGGAGTTCGAGTGTAAGGCTCAGCAGGACGTTCGACCTTACCTCGTCAGGGACACCAAGCTTTTAAAGCCTAGTAAGAGTCAGGCGAGGGGACTTGGGTGGAATTCGAGTGTAAGGCTCGGCAAGAATTTCGACCTTACCTCGGCAGCGAGACCAAGCTTTTTAAGCCTAGTAGGTCTCGGGCGAGGGGACATGGAAGGAGTTCGAGTGTAAGGCTCCGCAGGACGTTCGACCTTACCTCGGCAGGGAGTCCAACCTTCCTAAGCCTAGTAGGATTCAGGCGATGGGATTTGGCCGAAGTTCAAGTGTAAGGCTCGGTAGGACGTTCGACCTTACCTCGGCAGGGATACCAAGCTTCCTAAGCCTAGTAGGAGTCAGGCGAGGGGACTTGGCCTGAGTTCGAGTGTAAGGCACGGCAGGACGTTTGACTATGCTTCGGCCGGGAGACCAAGCTTCCTAAGCCTAGTAGGAGTCTGGCGAGGGTACTTGGCCGGAGTTCGAGTGAAAGGCTTGGCAGGACGTTCGTCCTTTCCTCGGCAGGGAGACCAAGATTCCTAAGCCTAGTAGGTGTCAGGCGATCAGACTTGGCCGGAGTTTTAGTGGAAAGCTCGGCAGGACGTTCGACTATACCTCGGCAGGGAGACCAAGCTTCCTAAGCCTAGTAGGAGTCAGGCGAGTGGACTTGGACAGAGTTCGAGTGTAAGGCTCCGCAGGACATTCGACCTTTCCTCGGCAGGGAGACCAAGCTTCCTAAGCCTAGTAGGTCTCGGGCGAGGGGACATGGAAGGAGTTTGAGTGTAAGGCTCCGCAGGACGTTCGACCTTACCTCGTCAGGGAGACCAAGCTTCCTAAGCCTTGTAGGTCTCGGGCGAGGGGACTTGGCCTGAGTTCGAATGTAAGGCTCGGAAGGACGTTCGTCCTTACCTAGGCAGGGAGACCAAGCTTCCTAAGCCTAGTAGGAGTCAGGCGAGGGGACTTGGCCTGAGTTCGAGTGTAAGGCTCGGCAGGACGTTCGACCTTACCTCGGCAGGGAGTCCAATCTTGCTAAGCCTTATAGGATTCAGGCGATGGGATTTGGCCGAAGTTTGAGTGTAAGGCTCGGCAGGACGTTCGACCTTACCTCGGCAGGGAGACCAAGCTTCCTAAGCCTAGTAGGAGTCAGGCGAGGGGACTTGGCCAGAGTTCGAGTGTAAGGCTCAGCAGGACGTTCGACCTTACCTCAGCAGGGAGACCAAGCTTCCTAAGCCTAGTAGGATTCAGGCGATGGGATTTGCCCGAAGTTCGAGTGTAAGTCTCGGCAGGACATTCGACCTTTCCTCGGCAGGGATGCCAAGCTTCCTAAGCCTAGTAGGTCTCGGGCGAGGGGACATGGAAGGAGTTCGAGTGTAGGGCTTAGCAGGACGTTCGACCTTACCTCGGCAGGGATACCAAGCTTCCTAAGCCTAGTAGGAGTCAGGCGAGGGGACTTGGCCAGAGTTCGAGTGTAAGGCTCGGTAGGACGTTCGACCTTACCTCGGCAGGGAAACCAAGCTTCCTAAGCCTAGTAGGTGTCAGGCGATCAGACTTGGCCGGAGTTTTAGTGGAAGGCTCGGCAGGACGTTCGACTATACCTCGGCAGGGAGACCAAGCTTCCTAAGCCTAGTAGGAGTCAGGCGAGTGGACTTGGACAGAGTTCGAGTGTAAGGCTCCGCAGGACGTTCGACCTTACCTCAGCAGGGAGACCAAGCTTCCTAAGCCTAGTAGGATTCAGGCGATGGGATTTGCCCGAAGTTCGAGTGTAAGTCTCGGCAGGATATTCGACCTTTCCTCGGCAGGGATGCCAAGCTTCCTAAGCCTAGTAGGTCTCGGGCGAGGGGACATGGAAGGAGTTCGAGTGTAGGGCTTAGCAGGACGTTCGACCTTACCTCGGCAGGGAGACCAAGCTTCCTAAGCCTAGTAGGATTCAGGCGATGGGATTTGCCCGAAGTTCGAGTGTAAGTCTCGGCAGGACATTCGACCTTTCCTCGGCAGGGATGCCAAGCTTCCTAAGCCTAGTAGGTCTCGGGCGAGGGGACATGGAAGGAGTTCGAGTGTAAGGCTCAGCAGGACGTTCGACCTTACCTCGGCAGGGCGACCAAGCTTCCAAAGCCTTGTAGGAGTCAAGCAAGGGGACTTGGCTGGAGTTCGAGTGTAAGGCTCAGCAGGACGTTCGACCTTACCTCGTCAGGGACACCAAGCTTTTAAAGCCTAGTAAGAGTCAGGCGAGGGGACTTGGGTGGAATTCGAGTGTAAGGCTCGGCAAGAATTTCGACCTTACCTCGGCAGCGAGACCAAGCTTCCTAAGCCTAGTAGGTCTCGGGCGAGGGGACATGGAAGGAGTTCGAGTGTAAGGCTCCGCAGGACGTTCGACCTTACCTCGGCAGGGAGTCCAACCTTCCTAAGCCTAGTAGGATTCAGGCGATGGGATTTGGCCGAAGTTCAAGTGTAAGGCTCGGTAGGACGTTCGACCTTACCTCGGCAGGGATACCAAGCTTCCTAAGCCTAGTAGGAGTCAGGCGAGGGGACTTGGCCTGAGTTCGAGTGTAAGGCACGGCAGGACGTTTGACTATGCTTCGGCCGGGAGACCAAGCTTCCTAAGCCTAGTAGGAGTCTGGCGAGGGTACTTGGCCGGAGTTCGAGTGAAAGGCTTGGCAGGACGTTCGTCCTTTCCTCGGCAGGGAGACCAAGATTCCTAAGCCTAGTAGGTGTCAGGCGATCAGACTTGGCCGGAGTTTTAGTGGAAGGCTCGGCAGGACGTTCGACTATACCTCGGCAGGGAGACCAAGCTTCCTAAGCCTAGTAGGAGTCAGGCGAGTGGACTTGGACAGAGTTCGAGTGTAAGGCTCCGCAGGACATTCGACCTTTCCTCGGCAGGGAGACCAAGCTTCCTAAGCCTAGTAGGTCTCGGGCGAGGGGACATGGAAGGAGTTTGAGTGTAAGGCTCCGCAGGACGTTCGACCTTACCTCGTCAGGGAGACCAAGCTTCCTAAGCCTTGTAGGTCTCGGGCGAGGGGACTTGGCCTGAGTTCGAATGTAAGGCTCGGAAGGACGTTCGTCCTTACCTAGGCAGGGAGACCAAGCTTCCTAAGCCTAGTAGGAGTCAGGCGAGGGGACTTGGCCTGAGTTCGAGTGTAAGGCTCGGCAGGACGTTCGACCTTACCTCGGCAGGGAGTCCAATCTTGCTAAGCCTTATAGGATTCAGGCGATGGGATTTGGCCGAAGTTTGAGTGTAAGGCTCGGCAGGACGTTCGACCTTACCTCGGCAGGGAGACCAAGCTTCCTAAGCCTAGTAGGAGTCAGGCGAGGGGACTTGGCCAGAGTTCGAGTGTAAGGCTCAGCAGGACGTTCGACCTTACCTCAGCAGGGAGACCAAGCTTCCTAAGCCTAGTAGGATTCAGGCGATGGGATTTGCCCGAAGTTCGAGTGTAAGTCTCGGCAGGACATTCGACCTTTCCTCGGCAGGGATGCCAAGCTTCCTAAGCCTAGTAGGTCTCGGGCGAGGGGACATGGAAGGAGTTCGAGTGTAGGGCTTAGCAGGACGTTCGACCTTACCTCGGCAGGGATACCAAGCTTCCTAAGCCTAGTAGGAGTCAGGCGAGGGGACTTGGCCAGAGTTCGAGTGTAAGGCTCGGTAGGACGTTCGACCTTACCTCGGCAGGGAGACCAAGCTTCCTAAGCCTAGTAGGAGTCAGGCGAGGGGACTTGGCCAGAGTTCGAGTGTAAGGCTCGGTAGGACGTTCGACCTTACCTCGGCAGGGAGACCAAGCTTCCTAAGCCTAGTAGGAGTCAGGCGAGTGGACATGGCCAGAGTTCGAGTGTAAGGCTCAGCAGGACGTTCGACCTTACCTCAGCAGGGAGACCAAGCTTCCTAAGCCTAGTAGGATTCAGGCGATGGGATTTGCCCGAAGTTCGAGTGTAAGTCTCGGCAGGATATTCGACCTTTCCTCGGCAGGGATGCCAAGCTTCCTAAGCCTAGTAGGTCTCGGGCGAGGGGACATGGAAGGAGTTCGAGTGTAGGGCTTAGCAGGACGTTCGACCTTACCTCGGCAGGGAGACCAAGCTTCCTAAGCCTAGTAGGATTCAGGCGATGGGATTTGCCCGAAGTTCGAGTGTAAGTCTCGGCAGGACATTCGACCTTTCCTCGGCAGGGATGCCAAGCTTCCTAAGCCTAGTAGGTCTCGGGCGAGGGGACATGGAAGGAGTTCGAGTGTAAGGCTCAGCAGGACGTTCGACCTTACCTCGGCAGGGCGACCAAGCTTCCAAAGCCTTGTAGGAGTCAAGCAAGGGGACTTGGCTGGAGTTCGAGTGTAAGGCTCAGCAGGACGTTCGACCTTACCTCGTCAGGGACACCAAGCTTTTAAAGCCTAGTAAGAGTCAGGCGAGGGGACTTGGGTGGAATTCGAGTGTAAGGCTCGGCAAGAATTTCGACCTTACCTCGGCAGCGAGACCAAGCTTCCTAAGCCTAGTAGGTCTCGGGCGAGGGGACATGGAAGGAGTTCGAGTGTAAGGCTCCGCAGGACGTTCGACCTTACCTCGGCAGGGAGTCCAACCTTCCTAAGCCTAGTAGGATTCAGGCGATGGGATTTGGCCGAAGTTCAAGTGTAAGGCTCGGTAGGACGTTCGACCTTACCTCGGCAGGGATACCAAGCTTCCTAAGCCTAGTAGGAGTCAGGCGAGGGGACTTGGCCTGAGTTCGAGTGTAAGGCACGGCAGGACGTTTGACTATGCTTCGGCCGGGAGACCAAGCTTCCTAAGCCTAGTAGGAGTCTGGCGAGGGTACTTGGCCGGAGTTCGAGTGAAAGGCTTGGCAGGACGTTCGTCCTTTCCTCGGCAGGGAGACCAAGCTTCCTAAGCCTAGTAGGTGTCAGGCGATCAGACTTGGCCGGAGTTTTAGTGGAAGGCTCGGCAGGACGTTCGACTATACCTCGGCAGGGAGACCAAGCTTCCTAAGCCTAGTAGGAGTCAGGCGAGTGGACTTGGACAGAGTTCGAGTGTAAGGCTCCGCAGGACATTCGACCTTTCCTCGGCAGGGAGACCAAGCTTCCTAAGCCTAGTAGGTCTCGGGCGAGGGGACATGGAAGGAGTTTGAGTGTAAGGCTCCGCAGGACGTTCGACCTTACCTCGTCAGGGAGACCAAGCTTCCTAAGCCTTGTAGGTCTCGGGCGAGGGGACTTGGCCTGAGTTCGAATGTAAGGCTCGGAAGGACGTTCGTCCTTACCTAGGCAGGGAGACCAAGCTTCCTAAGCCTAGTAGGAGTCAGGCGAGGGGACTTGGCCTGAGTTCGAGTGTAAGGCTCGGCAGGACGTTCGACCTTACCTCGGCAGGGAGTCCAATCTTGCTAAGCCTTATAGGATTCAGGCGATGGGATTTGGCCGAAGTTTGAGTGTAAGGCTCGGCAGGACGTTCGACCTTACCTCGGCAGGGAGACCAAGCTTCCTAAGCCTAGTAGGAGTCAGGCGAGGGGACTTGGCCAGAGTTCGAGTGTAAGGCTCAGCAGGACGTTCGACCTTACCTCAGCAGGGAGACCAAGCTTCCTAAGCCTAGTAGGATTCAGGCGATGGGATTTGCCCGAAGTTCGAGTGTAAGTCTCGGCAGGACATTCGACCTTTCCTCGGCAGGGATGCCAAGCTTCCTAAGCCTAGTAGGTCTCGGGCGAGGGGACATGGAAGGAGTTCGAGTGTAGGGCTTAGCAGGACGTTCGACCTTACCTCGGCAGGGATACCAAGCTTCCTAAGCCTAGTAGGAGTCAGGCGAGGGGACTTGGCCAGAGTTCGAGTGTAAGGCTCGGTAGGACGTTCGACCTTACCTCGGCAGGGATACCAAGCTTCCTAAGCCTAGTAGGAGTCAGGCGAGGGGACTTGGCCAGAGTTCGAGTGTAAGGCTCAGTAGGACGTTCGACCTTACCTCGGCAGGGATACCAAGCTTCCTAAGCCTAGTAGGAGTCAGGCGAGGGGACTTGGCCAGAGTTCGAGTGTAAGGCTCAGCAGGACGTTCGACCTTACCTCGGCAGGGAGACCAAGGTTCCTAAGCCTAGTAGGAGTCAGGCGAGGGGACTTGGCCAGAGTTCGAGTGTAAGGCTCAGCAGGACGTTCGACCTTACCTCGGCAAGGAGACCAAGCTTCCTAAGCCTCGTGGGAGAGTCAGGCAAGGGGACTGGTTTGGAGTTCGAGAGTAAGGCTCAGCAGGACGTTCGACCTTACCTCGACAGGGAGACCAAGCTTCCAAAGCCCTGTAGGAGTCAAGCAAGGGGACTTGGCTGGAGTTCGAGTGTAAGGCTCAGCAGGACGTTCGACCTTACCTCGGCAGGGAGTCCAACCTTCCTAAGCCTAGTAGGATTCAGGCGATGGGATTTGGCCGAAGTTCAAGTGTAAGGCTCGGTAGGACGTTCGACCTTACCTCGGCAGGGATACCAAGCTTCCTATGCCTAGTAGGAGTCAGGCGAGGGGACTTGGCCTGAGTTCGAGTGTAAGGCACGGCAGGACGTTTGACTATGCTTCGGCCGGGAGACCAAGCTTCCTAAGCCTAGTAGGAGTCTGGCGAGGGTACTTGGCCGGAGTTCGAGTGAAAGGCTTGGCAGGACGTTCGTCCTTTCCTCGGCAGGGAAACCAAGCTTCCTAAGCCTAGTAGGTGTCAGGCGATCAGACTTGGCCGGAGTTTTAGTGGAAGGCTCGGCAGGACGTTCGACTATACCTCGGCAGGGAGACCAAGCTTCCTAAGCCTAGTAGGAGTCAGGCGAGTGGACTTGGACAGAGTTCGAGTGTAAGGCTCCGCAGGACGTTCGACCTTACCTCAGCAGGGAGACCAAGCTTCCTAAGCCTAGTAGGATTCAGGCGATGGGATTTGCCCGAAGTTCGAGTGTAAGTCTCGGCAGGACATTCGACCTTTCCTCGGCAGGGATGCCAAGCTTCCTAAGCCTAGTAGGTCTCGGGCGAGGGGACATGGAAGGAGTTCGAGTGTAAGGCTCAGCAGGACGTTCGACCTTACCTCGTCAGGGACACCAAGCTTTTAAAGCCTAGTAAGAGTCAGGCGAGGGGACTTGGGTGGAATTCGAGTGTAAGGCTCGGCAAGACTTTCGACCTTACCTCGGCAGCGAGACCAAGCTTCCTAAGCCTAGTAGGTCTCGGGCGAGGGGACATGGAAGGAGTTCGAGTGTAAGGCTCCGCAGGACGTTCGACCTTACCTCGGCAGGGAGTCCAACCTTCCTAAGCCTAGTAGGATTCAGGCGATGGGATTTGGCCGAAGTTCAAGTGTAAGGCTCGGTAGGACGTTCGACCTTACCTCGGCAGGGATACCAAGCTTCCTAAGCCTAGTAGGAGTCAGGCGAGGGGACTTGGCCTGAGTTCGAGTGTAAGGCACGGCAGGACGTTTGACTATGCTTCGGCCGGGAGACCAAGCTTCCTAAGCCTAGTAGGAGTCTGGCGAGGGTACTTGGCCGGAGTTCGAGTGAAAGGCTTGGCAGGACGTTCGTCCTTTCCTCGGCAGGGAGACCAAGCTTCCTAAGCCTAGTAGGTGTCAGGCGATCAGACTTGGCCGGAGTTTTAGTGGAAGGCTCGGCAGGACGTTCGACTATACCTCGGCAGGGAGACCAAGCTTCCTAAGCCTAGTAGGAGTCAGGCGAGTGGACTTGGACAGAGTTCGAGTGTAAGGCTCCGCAGGACATTCGACCTTTCCTCGGCAGGGAGACCAAGCTTCCTAAGCCTAGTAGGTCTCGGGCGAGGGGACATAGAAGGAGTTCGAGTGTAGGGCTTAGCAGGACGTTCGACATTACCTCGGCAGGGAGACCAAGCTTCCTAAGCCTAGTAGGAGTCAGGCGAGGGGACTTTGCCAGAGTTCGAGTGTAAGGCTCGGTAGGACGTTCGACCTTACCTCGGCAGGAAGACCAAGCTTCCTAAGCCTAGTAGGAGTCAGGCGAGGGGACTTGGCTGGAGTTCGAGTGTAAGGCTCAGCAGGACGTTCGACCTTACCTCGGCAGGGAGACCAAGCTTCCTAAGCCTTGTAGGTCTCGGGCGAGGGGACTTGGCCTGAGTTCGAATGTAAGGCTCGGAAGGACGTTCGTCCTTACCTAGGCAGGGAGACCAAGCTTCCTAAGCCTAATAGGTCTCGGGCGAGGGGACATGGAAGGAGTTCGAGTGTAGGGCTTAGCAGGACGTTCGACATTACCTCGGCAGGGAGACCAAGCTTCCTAAGCCTTATAGGATTCAGGCGATGGGATTTGGCCGAAGTTTGAGTGTAAGGCTCGGCAGGACGTTCGACCTTACCTCGGCAGGGAGACCAAGCTTCCTAAGCCTAGTAGGAGTCAGGCGAGGGGACTTGGCCAGAGTTCGAGTGTAAGGCTCGGTAGGACGTTCGACCTTACCTCGGCAGGGAGACCAAGCTTCCTAAGCCTAGTAGGAGTCAGGCGAGTGGACATGGCCAGAGTTCGAGTGTAAGGCTCAGCAGGACGTTCGACCTTACCTCAGCAGGGAGACCAAGCTTCCTAAGCCTAGTAGGATTCAGGCGATGGGATTTGCCCGAAGTTCGAGTGTAAGTCTCGGCAGGATATTCGACCTTTCCTCGGCAGGGATGCCAAGCTTCCTAAGCCTAGTAGGTCTCGGGCGAGGGGACATGGAAGGAGTTCGAGTGTAGGGCTTAGCAGGACGTTCGACCTTACCTCAGCAGGGAGACCAAGCTTCCTAAGCCTAGTAGGATTCAGGCGATGGGATTTGCCCGAAGTTCGAGTGTAAGTCTCGGCAGGACATTCGACCTTTCCTCGGCAGGGATGCCAAGCTTCCTAAGCCTAGTAGGTCTCGGGCGAGGGGACATGGAAGGAGTTCGAGTGTAAGGCTCAGCAGGACGTTCGACCTTACCTCGGCAGGGCGACCAAGCTTCCAAAGCCTTGTAGGAGTCAAGCAAGGGGACTTGGCTGGAGTTCGAGTGTAAGGCTCAGCAGGACGTTCGACCTTACCTCGTCAGGGACACCAAGCTTTTAAAGCCTAGTAAGAGTCAGGCGAGGGGACTTGGGTGGAATTCGAGTGTAAGGCTCGGCAAGACTTTCGACCTTACCTCGGCAGCGAGACCAAGCTTCCTAAGCCTAGTAGGTCTCGGGCGAGGGGACATGGAAGGAGTTCGAGTGTAAGGCTCCGCAGGACGTTCGACCTTACCTCGGCAGGGAGTCCAACCTTCCTAAGCCTAGTAGGATTCAGGCGATGGGATTTGGCCGAAGTTCAAGTGTAAGGCTCGGTAGGACGTTCGACCTTACCTCGGCAGGGATACCAAGCTTCCTAAGCCTAGTAGGAGTCAGGCGAGGGGACTTGGCCTGAGTTCGAGTGTAAGGCACGGCAGGACGTTTGACTATGCTTCGGCCGGGAGACCAAGCTTCCTAAGCCTAGTAGGAGTCTGGCGAGGGTACTTGGCCGGAGTTCGAGTGAAAACCTTGGCAGGACGTTCGTCCTTTCCTCGGCAGGGAGACCAAGCTTCCTAAGCCTAGTAGGTGTCAGGCGATCAGACTTGGCCGGAGTTTTAGTGGAAGGCTCGGCAGGACGTTCGACTATACCTCGGCAGGGAGACCAAGCTTCCTAAGCCTAGTAGGAGTCAGGCGAGTGGACTTGGACAGAGTTCGAGTGTAAGGCTCCGCAGGACATTCGACCTTTCCTCGGCAGGGAGACCAAGCTTCCTAAGCCTAGTAGGTCTCGGGCGAGGGGACATAGAAGGAGTTCGAGTGTAGGGCTTAGCAGGACGTTCGACATTACCTCGGCAGGGAGACCAAGCTTCCTAAGCCTAGTAGGAGTCAGGCGAGGGGACTTTGCCAGAGTTCGAGTGTAAGGCTCGGTAGGACGTTCGACCTTACCTCGGCAGGAAGACCAAGCTTCCTAAGCCTAGTAGGAGTCAGGCGAGGGGACTTGGCTGGAGTTCGAGTGTAAGGCTCAGCAGGACGTTCGACCTTACCTCGGCAGGGAGACCAAGCTTCCTAAGCCTTGTAGGTCTCGGGCGAGGGGACTTGGCCTGAGTTCGAATGTAAGGCTCGGAAGGACGTTCGTCCTTACCTAGGCAGGGAGACCAAGCTTCCTAAGCCTAATAGGTCTCGGGCGAGGGGACATGGAAGGAGTTCGAGTGTAGGGCTTAGCAGGACGTTCGACATTACCTCGGCAGGGAGACCAAGCTTCCTAAGCCTTATAGGATTCAGGCGATGGGATTTGGCCGAAGTTTGAGTGTAAGGCTCGGCAGGACGTTCGACCTTACCTCGGCAGGGAGACCAAGCTTCCTAAGCCTAGTAGGAGTCAGGCGAGGGGACTTGGCCAGAGTTCGAGTGTAAGGCTCGGTAGGACGTTCGACCTTACCTCGGCAGGGAGACCAAGCTTCCTAAGCCTAGTAGGAGTCAGGCGAGTGGACATGGCCAGAGTTCGAGTGTAAGGCTCAGCAGGACGTTCGACCTTACCTCAGCAGGGAGACCAAGCTTCCTAAGCCTAGTAGGATTCAGGCGATGGGATTTGCCCGAAGTTCGAGTGTAAGTCTCGGCAGGATATTCGACCTTTCCTCGGCAGGGATGCCAAGCTTCCTAAGCCTAGTAGGTCTCGGGCGAGGGGACATGGAAGGAGTTCGAGTGTAGGGCTTAGCAGGACGTTCGACCTTACCTCAGCAGGGAGACCAAGCTTCCTAAGCCTAGTAGGATTCAGGCGATGGGATTTGCCCGAAGTTCGAGTGTAAGTCTCGGCAGGACATTCGACCTTTCCTCGGCAGGGATGCCAAGCTTCCTAAGCCTAGTAGGTCTCGGGCGAGGGGACATGGAAGGAGTTCGAGTGTAAGGCTCAGCAGGACGTTCGACCTTACCTCGGCAGGGCGACCAAGCTTCCAAAGCCTTGTAGGAGTCAAGCAAGGGGACTTGGCTGGAGTTCGAGTGTAAGGCTCAGCAGGACGTTCGACCTTACCTCGTCAGGGACACCAAGCTTTTAAAGCCTAGTAAGAGTCAGGCGAGGGGACTTGGGTGGAATTCGAGTGTAAGGCTCGGCAAGACTTTCGACCTTACCTCGGCAGCGAGACCAAGCTTCCTAAGCCTAGTAGGTCTCGGGCGAGGGGACATGGAAGGAGTTCGAGTGTAAGGCTCCGCAGGACGTTCGACCTTACCTCGGCAGGGAGTCCAACCTTCCTAAGCCTAGTAGGATTCAGGCGATGGGATTTGGCCGAAGTTCAAGTGTAAGGCTCGGTAGGACGTTCGACCTTACCTCGGCAGGGATACCAAGCTTCCTAAGCCTAGTAGGAGTCAGGCGAGGGGACTTGGCCTGAGTTCGAGTGTAAGGCACGGCAGGACGTTTGACTATGCTTCGGCCGGGAGACCAAGCTTCCTAAGCCTAGTAGGAGTCTGGCGAGGGTACTTGGCCGGAGTTCGAGTGAAAGGCTTGGCAGGACGTTCGTCCTTTCCTCGGCAGGGAGACCAAGCTTCCTAAGCCTAGTAGGTGTCAGGCGATCAGACTTGGCCGGAGTTTTAGTGGAAGGCTCGGCAGGACGTTCGACTATACCTCGGCAGGGAGACCAAGCTTCCTAAGCCTAGTAGGAGTCAGGCGAGTGGACTTGGACAGAGTTCGAGTGTAAGGCTCCGCAGGACATTCGACCTTTCCTCGGCAGGGAGACCAAGCTTCCTAAGCCTAGTAGGTCTCGGGCGAGGGGACATGGAAGGAGTTTGAGTGTAAGGCTCCGCAGGACGTTCGACCTTACCTCGTCAGGGAGACCAAGCTTCCTAAGCCTTGTAGGTCTCGGGCGAGGGGACTTGGCCTGAGTTCGAATGTAAGGCTCGGAAGGACGTTCGTCCTTACCTAGGCAGGGAGACCAAGCTTCCTAAGCCTAGTAGGAGTCAGGCGAGGGGACTTGGCCTGAGTTCGAGTGTAAGGCTCGGCAGGACGTTCGACCTTACCTCGGCAGGGAGTCCAATCTTGCTAAGCCTTATAGGATTCAGGCGATGGGATTTGGCCGAAGTTTGAGTGTAAGGCTCGGCAGGACGTTCGACCTTACCTCGGCAGGGAGACCAAGCTTCCTAAGCCTAGTAGGAGTCAGGCGAGGGGACTTGGCCAGAGTTCGAGTGTAAGGCTCAGCAGGACGTTCGACCTTACCTCAGCAGGGAGACCAAGCTTCCTAAGCCTAGTAGGATTCAGGCGATGGGATTTGCCCGAAGTTCGAGTGTAAGTCTCGGCAGGACATTCGACCTTTCCTCGGCAGGGATGCCAAGCTTCCTAAGCCTAGTAGGTCTCGGGCGAGGGGACATGGAAGGAGTTCGAGTGTAGGGCTTAGCAGGACGTTCGACCTTACCTCGGCAGGGATACCAAGCTTCCTAAGCCTAGTAGGAGTCAGGCGAGGGGACTTGGCCAGAGTTCGAGTGTAAGGCTCGGTAGGACGTTCGACCTTACCTCGGCAGGGATACCAAGCTTCCTAAGCCTAGTAGGAGTCAGGCGAGGGGACTTGGCCAGAGTTCGAGTGTAAGGCTCAGTAGGACGTTCGACCTTACCTCGGCAGGGATACCAAGCTTCCTAAGCCTAGTAGGAGTCAGGCGAGGGGACTTGGCCAGAGTTCGAGTGTAAGGCTCAGCAGGACGTTCGACCTTACCTCGGCAGGGAGACCAAGGTTCCTAAGCCTAGTAGGAGTCAGGCGAGGGGACTTGGCCAGAGTTCGAGTGTAAGGCTCAGCAGGACGTTCGACCTTACCTCGGCAAGGAGACCAAGCTTCCTAAGCCTCGTGGGAGAGTCAGGCAAGGGGACTGGTTTGGAGTTCGAGAGTAAGGCTCAGCAGGACGTTCGACCTTACCTCGACAGGGAGACCAAGCTTCCAAAGCCCTGTAGGAGTCAAGCAAGGGGACTTGGCTGGAGTTCGAGTGTAAGGCTCAGCAGGACGTTCGACCTTACCTCGGCAGGGAGTCCAACCTTCCTAAGCCTAGTAGGATTCAGGCGATGGGATTTGGCCGAAGTTCAAGTGTAAGGCTCGGTAGGACGTTCGACCTTACCTCGGCAGGGATACCAAGCTTCCTATGCCTAGTAGGAGTCAGGCGAGGGGACTTGGCCTGAGTTCGAGTGTAAGGCACGGCAGGACGTTTGACTATGCTTCGGCCGGGAGACCAAGCTTCCTAAGCCTAGTAGGAGTCTGGCGAGGGTACTTGGCCGGAGTTCGAGTGAAAGGCTTGGCAGGACGTTCGTCCTTTCCTCGGCAGGGAAACCAAGCTTCCTAAGCCTAGTAGGTGTCAGGCGATCAGACTTGGCCGGAGTTTTAGTGGAAGGCTCGGCAGGACGTTCGACTATACCTCGGCAGGGAGACCAAGCTTCCTAAGCCTAGTAGGAGTCAGGCGAGTGGACTTGGACAGAGTTCGAGTGTAAGGCTTCGCAGGACGTTCGACCTTACCTCAGCAGGGAGACCAAGCTTCCTAAGCCTAGTAGGATTCAGGCGATGGGATTTGCCCGAAGTTCGAGTGTAAGTCTCGGCAGGACATTCGACCTTTCCTCGGCAGGGATGCCAAGCTTCCTAAGCCTAGTAGGTCTCGGGCGAGGGGACATGGAAGGAGTTCGAGTGTAAGGCTCCGCAGGACGTTCGACCTTACCTCGGCAGGGAGTCCAACCTTCCTAAGCCTAGTAGGATTCAGGCGATGGGATTTGGCCGAAGTTCAAGTGTAAGGCTCGGTAGGACGTTCGACCTTACCTCGGCAGGGATACCAAGCTTCCTAAGCCTAGTAGGAGTCAGGCGAGGGGACTTGGCCTGAGTTCGAGTGTAAGGCACGGCAGGACGTTTGACTATGCTTCGGCCGGGAGACCAAGCTTCCTAAGCCTAGTAGGAGTCTGGCGAGGGTACTTGGCCGGAGTTCGAGTGAAAACCTTGGCAGGACGTTCGTCCTTTCCTCGGCAGGGAGACCAAGCTTCCTAAGCCTAGTAGGTGTCAGGCGATCAGACTTGGCCGGAGTTTTAGTGGAAGGCTCGGCAGGACGTTCGACTATACCTCGGCAGGGAGACCAAGCTTCCTAAGCCTAGTAGGAGTCAGGCGAGTGGACTTGGACAGAGTTCGAGTGTAAGGCTCCGCAGGACATTCGACCTTTCCTCGGCAGGGAGACCAAGCTTCCTAAGCCTAGTAGGTCTCGGGCGAGGGGACATAGAAGGAGTTCGAGTGTAGGGCTTAGCAGGACGTTCGACATTACCTCGGCAGGGAGACCAAGCTTCCTAAGCCTAGTAGGAGTCAGGCGAGGGGACTTTGCCAGAGTTCGAGTGTAAGGCTCGGTAGGACGTTCGACCTTACCTCGGCAGGAAGACCAAGCTTCCTAAGCCTAGTAGGAGTCAGGCGAGGGGACTTGGCTGGAGTTCGAGTGTAAGGCTCAGCAGGACGTTCGACCTTACCTCGGCAGGGAGACCAAGCTTCCTAAGCCTTGTAGGTCTCGGGCGAGGGGACTTGGCCTGAGTTCGAATGTAAGGCTCGGAAGGACGTTCGTCCTTACCTAGGCAGGGAGACCAAGCTTCCTAAGCCTAATAGGTCTCGGGCGAGGGGACATGGAAGGAGTTCGAGTGTAGGGCTTAGCAGGACGTTCGACATTACCTCGGCAGGGAGACCAAGCTTCCTAAGCCTTATAGGATTCAGGCGATGGGATTTGGCCGAAGTTTGAGTGTAAGGCTCGGCAGGACGTTCGACCTTACCTCGGCAGGGAGACCAAGCTTCCTAAGCCTAGTAGGAGTCAGGCGAGGGGACTTGGCCAGAGTTCGAGTGTAAGGCTCGGTAGGACGTTCGACCTTACCTCGGCAGGGAGACCAAGCTTCCTAAGCCTAGTAGGAGTCAGGCGAGTGGACATGGCCAGAGTTCGAGTGTAAGGCTCAGCAGGACGTTCGACCTTACCTCAGCAGGGAGACCAAGCTTCCTAAGCCTAGTAGGATTCAGGCGATGGGATTTGCCCGAAGTTCGAGTGTAAGTCTCGGCAGGATATTCGACCTTTCCTCGGCAGGGATGCCAAGCTTCCTAAGCCTAGTAGGTCTCGGGCGAGGGGACATGGAAGGAGTTCGAGTGTAGGGCTTAGCAGGACGTTCGACCTTACCTCAGCAGGGAGACCAAGCTTCCTAAGCCTAGTAGGATTCAGGCGATGGGATTTGCCCGAAGTTCGAGTGTAAGTCTCGGCAGGACATTCGACCTTTCCTCGGCAGGGATGCCAAGCTTCCTAAGCCTAGTAGGTCTCGGGCGAGGGGACATGGAAGGAGTTCGAGTGTAAGGCTCAGCAGGACGTTCGACCTTACCTCGGCAGGGCGACCAAGCTTCCAAAGCCTTGTAGGAGTCAAGCAAGGGGACTTGGCTGGAGTTCGAGTGTAAGGCTCAGCAGGACGTTCGACCTTACCTCGTCAGGGACACCAAGCTTTTAAAGCCTAGTAAGAGTCAGGCGAGGGGACTTGGGTGGAATTCGAGTGTAAGGCTCGGCAAGACTTTCGACCTTACCTCGGCAGCGAGACCAAGCTTCCTAAGCCTAGTAGGTCTCGGGCGAGGGGACATGGAAGGAGTTCGAGTGTAAGGCTCCGCAGGACGTTCGACCTTACCTCGGCAGGGAGTCCAACCTTCCTAAGCCTAGTAGGATTCAGGCGATGGGATTTGGCCGAAGTTCAAGTGTAAGGCTCGGTAGGACGTTCGACCTTACCTCGGCAGGGATACCAAGCTTCCTAAGCCTAGTAGGAGTCAGGCGAGGGGACTTGGCCTGAGTTCGAGTGTAAGGCACGGCAGGACGTTTGACTATGCTTCGGCCGGGAGACCAAGCTTCCTAAGCCTAGTAGGAGTCTGGCGAGGGTACTTGGCCGGAGTTCGAGTGAAAGGCTTGGCAGGACGTTCGTCCTTTCCTCGGCAGGGAGACCAAGCTTCCTAAGCCTAGTAGGTGTCAGGCGATCAGACTTGGCCGGAGTTTTAGTGGAAGGCTCGGCAGGACGTTCGACTATACCTCGGCAGGGAGACCAAGCTTCCTAAGCCTAGTAGGAGTCAGGCGAGTGGACTTGGACAGAGTTCGAGTGTAAGGCTCCGCAGGACATTCGACCTTTCCTCGGCAGGGAGACCAAGCTTCCTAAGCCTAGTAGGTCTCGGGCGAGGGGACATGGAAGGAGTTTGAGTGTAAGGCTCCGCAGGACGTTCGACCTTACCTCGTCAGGGAGACCAAGCTTCCTAAGCCTTGTAGGTCTCGGGCGAGGGGACTTGGCCTGAGTTCGAATGTAAGGCTCGGAAGGACGTTCGTCCTTACCTAGGCAGGGAGACCAAGCTTCCTAAGCCTAGTAGGTCTCGGGCGAGGGGACATGGAAGGAGTTCGAGTGTAGGGCTTAGCAGGACGTTCGACATTACCTCGGCAGGGAGACCAAGCTTCCTAAGCCTTATAGGATTCAGGCGATGGGATTTGGCCGAAGTTTGAGTGTAAGGCTCGGCAGGACGTTCGACCTTACCTCGGCAGGGAGACCAAGCTTCCTAAGCCTAGTAGGAGTCAGGCGAGGGGACTTGGCCAGAGTTCGAGTGTAAGGCTCGGTAGGACGTTCGACCTTACCTCGGCAGGGAGACCAAGCTTCCTAAGCCTAGTAGGAGTCAGGCGAGTGGACATGGCCAGAGTTCGAGTGTAAGGCTCAGCAGGACGTTCGACCTTACCTCAGCAGGGAGACCAAGCTTCCTAAGCCTAGTAGGATTCAGGCGATGGGATTTGCCCGAAGTTCGAGTGTAAGTCTCGGCAGGATATTCGACCTTTCCTCGGCAGGGATGCCAAGCTTCCTAAGCCTAGTAGGTCTCGGGCGAGGGGACATGGAAGGAGTTCGAGTGTAGGGCTTAGCAGGACGTTCGACCTTACCTCAGCAGGGAGACCAAGCTTCCTAAGCCTAGTAGGATTCAGGCGATGGGATTTGCCCGAAGTTCGAGTGTAAGTCTCGGCAGGACATTCGACCTTTCCTCGGCAGGGATGCCAAGCTTCCTAAGCCTAGTAGGTCTCGGGCGAGGGGACATGGAAGGAGTTCGAGTGTAAGGCTCAGCAGGACGTTCGACCTTACCTCGGCAGGGCGACCAAGCTTCCAAAGCCTTGTAGGAGTCAAGCAAGGGGACTTGGCTGGAGTTCGAGTGTAAGGCTCAGCAGGACGTTCGACCTTACCTCGTCAGGGACACCAAGCTTTTAAAGCCTAGTAAGAGTCAGGCGAGGGGACTTGGGTGGAATTCGAGTGTAAGGCTCGGCAAGACTTTCGACCTTACCTCGGCAGCGAGACCAAGCTTCCTAAGCCTAGTAGGTCTCGGGCGAGGGGACATGGAAGGAGTTCGAGTGTAAGGCTCCGCAGGACGTTCGACCTTACCTCGGCAGGGAGTCCAACCTTCCTAAGCCTAGTAGGATTCAGGCGATGGGATTTGGCCGAAGTTCAAGTGTAAGGCTCGGTAGGACGTTCGACCTTACCTCGGCAGGGATACCAAGCTTCCTAAGCCTAGTAGGAGTCAGGCGAGGGGACTTGGCCTGAGTTAGAGTGTAAGGCACGGCAGGACGTTCGTCCTTTCCTCGGCAGGGAGACCAAGCTTCCTAAGCCTAGTAGGTGTCAGGCGATCAGACTTGGCCGGAGTTTTAGTGGAAGGCTCGGCAGGACGTTCGACTATACCTCGGCAGGGAGACCAAGCTTCCTAAGCCTAGTAGGAGTCAGGCGAGTGGACTTGGACAGAGTTCGAGTGTAAGGCTCCGCAGGACATTCGACCTTTCCTCGGCAGGGAGACCAAGCTTCCTAAGCCTAGTAGGTCTCGGGCAAGGGGACATAGAAGGAGTTCGAGTGTAGGGCTTAGCAGGACGTTCGACATTACCTCGGCAGGGAGACCAAGCTTCCTAAGCCTAGTAGGAGTCAGGCGAGGGGACTTTGCCAGAGTTCGAGTGTAAGGCTCAGCAGGACGTTCGACCTTACCTCAGCAGGGAGACCAAGCTTCCTAAGCCTAGTAGGATTCAGGCGATGGGATTTGCCCGAAGTTCGAGTGTAAGTCTCGGCAGGATATTCGACCTTTCCTCGGCAGGGATGCCAAGCTTCCTAAGCCTAGTAGGTCTCGGGCGAGGGGACATGGAAGGAGTTCGAGTGTAGGGCTTAGCAGGACGTTCGACCTTACCTCAGCAGGGAGACCAAGCTTCCTAAGCCTAGTAGGATTCAGGCGATGGGATTTGCCCGAAGTTCGAGTGTAAGTCTCGGCAGGACATTCGACCTTTCCTCGGCAGGGATGCCAAGCTTCCTAAGCCTAGTAGGTCTCGGGCGAGGGGACATGGAAGGAGTTCGAGTGTAAGGCTCAGCAGGACGTTCGACCTTACCTCGGCAGGGCGACCAAGCTTCCAAAGCCTTGTAGGAGTCAAGCAAGGGGACTTGGCTGGAGTTCGAGTGTAAGGCTCAGCAGGACGTTCGACCTTACCTCGTCAGGGACACCAAGCTTTTAAAGCCTAGTAAGAGTCAGGCGAGGGGACTTGGGTGGAATTCGAGTGTAAGGCTCGGCAAGACTTTCGACCTTACCTCGGCAGCGAGACCAAGCTTCCTAAGCCTAGTAGGTCTCGGGCGAGGGGACATGGAAGGAGTTCGAGTGTAAGGCTCCGCAGGACGTTCGACCTTACCTCGGCAGGGAGTCCAACCTTCCTAAGCCTAGTAGGATTCAGGCGATGGGATTTGGCCGAAGTTCAAGTGTAAGGCTCGGTAGGACGTTCGACCTTACCTCGGCAGGGATACCAAGCTTCCTAAGCCTAGTAGGAGTCAGGCGAGGGGACTTGGCCTGAGTTAGAGTGTAAGGCACGGCAGGACGTTCGTCCTTTCCTCGGCAGGGAGACCAAGCTTCCTAAGCCTAGTAGGTGTCAGGCGATCAGACTTGGCCGGAGTTTTAGTGGAAGGCTCGGCAGGACGTTCGACTATACCTCGGCAGGGAGACCAAGCTTCCTAAGCCTAGTAGGAGTCAGGCGAGTGGACTTGGACAGAGTTCGAGTGTAAGGCTCCGCAGGACATTCGACCTTTCCTCGGCAGGGAGACCAAGCTTCCTAAGCCTAGTAGGTCTCGGGCAAGGGGACATAGAAGGAGTTCGAGTGTAGGGCTTAGCAGGACGTTCGACATTACCTCGGCAGGGAGACCAAGCTTCCTAAGCCTAGTAGGAGTCAGGCGAGGGGACTTTGGCAGAGTTCGAGTGTAAGGCTCGGTAGGACGTTCGACCTTACCTCGGCAGGAAGACCAAGCTTCCTAAGCCTAGTAGGAGTCAGGGGAGGGGACTTGGCCAGAGTTCGAGTATAAGGCTCAGCAGGACGTTCGACCTTACCTCGGCAGGGAGACCAAGCTTCCTAAGCCTTGTAGGTCTCGGGCGAGGGGACTTGGCCTGAGTTCGAATGTAAGGCTCGGCAGGACGTTCGTCCTTACCTCGGCAGGGAGACCAAGCTTCCTAAGCCTAGTAGGTCTCGGGCGAGGGGACATGGAAGGAGTTCGAGTGTAGGGCTTAGCAGGACGTTCGACATTACCTCGGCAGGGAGACCAAGCTTCCTAAGCCTAGTAGGAGTCAGGCGAGGGGACTTGGCCTGAGTTCGAGTGTAAGGCTCGGCAGGACGTTCGACCTTACCTCGGCAGGGAGTCCAATTTTCCTAAGCCTTATAGGATTCAGGCGATGGGATTTGGCCGAAGTTTGAGTGTAAGGCTCGGCAGGACGTTCGACCTTACCTCGGCAGGGAGACCAAGCTTCCTAAGCCTAGTAGGAGTCAGGCGAGGGGACTTGGCCAGAGTTCGAGTGTAAGGCTCGGTAGGACGTTCGACCTTACCTCGGCAGGGAGACCAAGCTTCCTAAGCCTAGTAGGAGTCAGGCGAGTGGACTTGGACAGAGTTCGAGTGTAAGGCTCGGCAGGACGTTCGACCTTACCTCGGCAGGGAGTCCAATCTTGCTAAGCCTTATAGGATTCAGGCGATGGGATTTGGCCGAAGTTTGAGTGTAAGGCTCGGCAGGACGTTCGACCTTACCTCGGCAGGGAGACCAAGCTTCCTAAGCCTAGTAGGAGTCAGGCGAGGGGACTTGGCCAGAGTTCGAGTGTAAGGCTCAGCAGGACGTTCGACCTTACCTCAGCAGGGAGACCAAGCTTCCTAAGCCTAGTAGGATTCAGGCGATGGGATTTGCCCGAAGTTCGAGTGTAAGTCTCGGCAGGACATTCGACCTTTCCTCGGCAGGGATGCCAAGCTTCCTAAGCCTAGTAGGTCTCGGGCGAGGGGACATGGAAGGAGTTCGAGTGTAGGGCTTAGCAGGACGTTCGACCTTACCTCGGCAGGGATACCAAGCTTCCTAAGCCTAGTAGGAGTCAGGCGAGGGGACTTGGCCAGAGTTCGAGTGTAAGGCTCGGTAGGACGTTCGACCTTACCTCGGCAGGGATACCAAGCTTCCTAAGCCTAGTAGGAGTCAGGCGAGGGGACTTGGCCAGAGTTCGAGTGTAAGGCTCAGTAGGACGTTCGACCTTACCTCGGCAGGGATACCAAGCTTCCTAAGCCTAGTAGGAGTCAGGCGAGGGGACTTGGCCAGAGTTCGAGTGTAAGGCTCAGCAGGACGTTCGACCTTACCTCGGCAGGGAGACCAAGGTTCCTAAGCCTAGTAGGAGTCAGGCGAGGGGACTTGGCCAGAGTTCGAGTGTAAGGCTCAGCAGGACGTTCGACCTTACCTCGGCAAGGAGACCAAGCTTCCTAAGCCTCGTGGGAGAGTCAGGCAAGGGGACTGGTTTGGAGTTCGAGAGTAAGGCTCAGCAGGACGTTCGACCTTACCTCGACAGGGAGACCAAGCTTCCAAAGCCCTGTAGGAGTCAAGCAAGGGGACTTGGCTGGAGTTCGAGTGTAAGGCTCAGCAGGACGTTCGACCTTACCTCGGCAGGGAGTCCAACCTTCCTAAGCCTAGTAGGATTCAGGCGATGGGATTTGGCCGAAGTTCAAGTGTAAGGCTCGGTAGGACGTTCGACCTTACCTCGGCAGGGATACCAAGCTTCCTATGCCTAGTAGGAGTCAGGCGAGGGGACTTGGCCTGAGTTCGAGTGTAAGGCACGGCAGGACGTTTGACTATGCTTCGGCCGGGAGACCAAGCTTCCTAAGCCTAGTAGGAGTCTGGCGAGGGTACTTGGCCGGAGTTCGAGTGAAAGGCTTGGCAGGACGTTCGTCCTTTCCTCGGCAGGGAAACCAAGCTTCCTAAGCCTAGTAGGTGTCAGGCGATCAGACTTGGCCGGAGTTTTAGTGGAAGGCTCGGCAGGACGTTCGACTATACCTCGGCAGGGAGACCAAGCTTCCTAAGCCTAGTAGGAGTCAGGCGAGTGGACTTGGACAGAGTTCGAGTGTAAGGCTCCGCAGGACGTTCGACCTTACCTCAGCAGGGAGACCAAGCTTCCTAAGCCTAGTAGGATTCAGGCGATGGGATTTGCCCGAAGTTCGAGTGTAAGTCTCGGCAGGACATTCGACCTTTCCTCGGCAGGGATGCCAAGCTTCCTAAGCCTAGTAGGTCTCGGGCGAGGGGACATGGAAGGAGTTCGAGTGTAAGGCTCAGCAGGACGTTCGACCTTACCTCGTCAGGGACACCAAGCTTTTAAAGCCTAGTAAGAGTCAGGCGAGGGGACTTGGGTGGAATTCGAGTGTAAGGCTCGGCAAGACTTTCGACCTTACCTCGGCAGCGAGACCAAGCTTCCTAAGCCTAGTAGGTCTCGGGCGAGGGGACATGGAAGGAGTTCGAGTGTAAGGCTCCGCAGGACGTTCGACCTTACCTCGGCAGGGAGTCCAACCTTCCTAAGCCTAGTAGGATTCAGGCGATGGGATTTGGCCGAAGTTCAAGTGTAAGGCTCGGTAGGACGTTCGACCTTACCTCGGCAGGGATACCAAGCTTCCTAAGCCTAGTAGGAGTCAGGCGAGGGGACTTGGCCTGAGTTCGAGTGTAAGGCACGGCAGGACGTTTGACTATGCTTCGGCCGGGAGACCAAGCTTCCTAAGCCTAGTAGGAGTCTGGCGAGGGTACTTGGCCGGAGTTCGAGTGAAAACCTTGGCAGGACGTTCGTCCTTTCCTCGGCAGGGAGACCAAGCTTCCTAAGCCTAGTAGGTGTCAGGCGATCAGACTTGGCCGGAGTTTTAGTGGAAGGCTCGGCAGGACGTTCGACTATACCTCGGCAGGGAGACCAAGCTTCCTAAGCCTAGTAGGAGTCAGGCGAGTGGACTTGGACAGAGTTCGAGTGTAAGGCTCCGCAGGACATTCGACCTTTCCTCGGCAGGGAGACCAAGCTTCCTAAGCCTAGTAGGTCTCGGGCGAGGGGACATAGAAGGAGTTCGAGTGTAGGGCTTAGCAGGACGTTCGACATTACCTCGGCAGGGAGACCAAGCTTCCTAAGCCTAGTAGGAGTCAGGCGAGGGGACTTTGCCAGAGTTCGAGTGTAAGGCTCGGTAGGACGTTCGACCTTACCTCGGCAGGAAGACCAAGCTTCCTAAGCCTAGTAGGAGTCAGGCGAGGGGACTTGGCTGGAGTTCGAGTGTAAGGCTCAGCAGGACGTTCGACCTTACCTCGGCAGGGAGACCAAGCTTCCTAAGCCTTGTAGGTCTCGGGCGAGGGGACTTGGCCTGAGTTCGAATGTAAGGCTCGGAAGGACGTTCGTCCTTACCTAGGCAGGGAGACCAAGCTTCCTAAGCCTAATAGGTCTCGGGCGAGGGGACATGGAAGGAGTTCGAGTGTAGGGCTTAGCAGGACGTTCGACATTACCTCGGCAGGGAGACCAAGCTTCCTAAGCCTTATAGGATTCAGGCGATGGGATTTGGCCGAAGTTTGAGTGTAAGGCTCGGCAGGACGTTCGACCTTACCTCGGCAGGGAGACCAAGCTTCCTAAGCCTAGTAGGAGTCAGGCGAGGGGACTTGGCCAGAGTTCGAGTGTAAGGCTCGGTAGGACGTTCGACCTTACCTCGGCAGGGAGACCAAGCTTCCTAAGCCTAGTAGGAGTCAGGCGAGTGGACATGGCCAGAGTTCGAGTGTAAGGCTCAGCAGGACGTTCGACCTTACCTCAGCAGGGAGACCAAGCTTCCTAAGCCTAGTAGGATTCAGGCGATGGGATTTGCCCGAAGTTCGAGTGTAAGTCTCGGCAGGATATTCGACCTTTCCTCGGCAGGGATGCCAAGCTTCCTAAGCCTAGTAGGTCTCGGGCGAGGGGACATGGAAGGAGTTCGAGTGTAGGGCTTAGCAGGACGTTCGACCTTACCTCAGCAGGGAGACCAAGCTTCCTAAGCCTAGTAGGATTCAGGCGATGGGATTTGCCCGAAGTTCGAGTGTAAGTCTCGGCAGGACATTCGACCTTTCCTCGGCAGGGATGCCAAGCTTCCTAAGCCTAGTAGGTCTCGGGCGAGGGGACATGGAAGGAGTTCGAGTGTAAGGCTCAGCAGGACGTTCGACCTTACCTCGGCAGGGCGACCAAGCTTCCAAAGCCTTGTAGGAGTCAAGCAAGGGGACTTGGCTGGAGTTCGAGTGTAAGGCTCAGCAGGACGTTCGACCTTACCTCGTCAGGGACACCAAGCTTTTAAAGCCTAGTAAGAGTCAGGCGAGGGGACTTGGGTGGAATTCGAGTGTAAGGCTCGGCAAGACTTTCGACCTTACCTCGGCAGCGAGACCAAGCTTCCTAAGCCTAGTAGGTCTCGGGCGAGGGGACATGGAAGGAGTTCGAGTGTAAGGCTCCGCAGGACGTTCGACCTTACCTCGGCAGGGAGTCCAACCTTCCTAAGCCTAGTAGGATTCAGGCGATGGGATTTGGCCGAAGTTCAAGTGTAAGGCTCGGTAGGACGTTCGACCTTACCTCGGCAGGGATACCAAGCTTCCTAAGCCTAGTAGGAGTCAGGCGAGGGGACTTGGCCTGAGTTCGAGTGTAAGGCACGGCAGGACGTTTGACTATGCTTCGGCCGGGAGACCAAGCTTCCTAAGCCTAGTAGGAGTCTGGCGAGGGTACTTGGCCGGAGTTCGAGTGAAAACCTTGGCAGGACGTTCGTCCTTTCCTCGGCAGGGAGACCAAGCTTCCTAAGCCTAGTAGGTGTCAGGCGATCAGACTTGGCCGGAGTTTTAGTGGAAGGCTCGGCAGGACGTTCGACTATACCTCGGCAGGGAGACCAAGCTTCCTAAGCCTAGTAGGAGTCAGGCGAGTGGACTTGGACAGAGTTCGAGTGTAAGGCTCCGCAGGACATTCGACCTTTCCTCGGCAGGGAGACCAAGCTTCCTAAGCCTAGTAGGTCTCGGGCGAGGGGACATAGAAGGAGTTCGAGTGTAGGGCTTAGCAGGACGTTCGACATTACCTCGGCAGGGAGACCAAGCTTCCTAAGCCTAGTAGGAGTCAGGCGAGGGGACTTTGCCAGAGTTCGAGTGTAAGGCTCGGTAGGACGTTCGACCTTACCTCGGCAGGAAGACCAAGCTTCCTAAGCCTAGTAGGAGTCAGGCGAGGGGACTTGGCTGGAGTTCGAGTGTAAGGCTCAGCAGGACGTTCGACCTTACCTCGGCAGGGAGACCAAGCTTCCTAAGCCTTGTAGGTCTCGGGCGAGGGGACTTGGCCTGAGTTCGAATGTAAGGCTCGGAAGGACGTTCGTCCTTACCTAGGCAGGGAGACCAAGCTTCCTAAGCCTAATAGGTCTCGGGCGAGGGGACATGGAAGGAGTTCGAGTGTAGGGCTTAGCAGGACGTTCGACATTACCTCGGCAGGGAGACCAAGCTTCCTAAGCCTTATAGGATTCAGGCGATGGGATTTGGCCGAAGTTTGAGTGTAAGGCTCGGCAGGACGTTCGACCTTACCTCGGCAGGGAGACCAAGCTTCCTAAGCCTAGTAGGAGTCAGGCGAGGGGACTTGGCCAGAGTTCGAGTGTAAGGCTCGGTAGGACGTTCGACCTTACCTCGGCAGGGAGACCAAGCTTCCTAAGCCTAGTAGGAGTCAGGCGAGTGGACATGGCCAGAGTTCGAGTGTAAGGCTCAGCAGGACGTTCGACCTTACCTCAGCAGGGAGACCAAGCTTCCTAAGCCTAGTAGGATTCAGGCGATGGGATTTGCCCGAAGTTCGAGTGTAAGTCTCGGCAGGATATTCGACCTTTCCTCGGCAGGGATGCCAAGCTTCCTAAGCCTAGTAGGTCTCGGGCGAGGGGACATGGAAGGAGTTCGAGTGTAGGGCTTAGCAGGACGTTCGACCTTACCTCAGCAGGGAGACCAAGCTTCCTAAGCCTAGTAGGATTCAGGCGATGGGATTTGCCCGAAGTTCGAGTGTAAGTCTCGGCAGGACATTCGACCTTTCCTCGGCAGGGATGCCAAGCTTCCTAAGCCTAGTAGGTCTCGGGCGAGGGGACATGGAAGGAGTTCGAGTGTAAGGCTCAGCAGGACGTTCGACCTTACCTCGGCAGGGCGACCAAGCTTCCAAAGCCTTGTAGGAGTCAAGCAAGGGGACTTGGCTGGAGTTCGAGTGTAAGGCTCAGCAGGACGTTCGACCTTACCTCGTCAGGGACACCAAGCTTTTAAAGCCTAGTAAGAGTCAGGCGAGGGGACTTGGGTGGAATTCGAGTGTAAGGCTCGGCAAGACTTTCGACCTTACCTCGGCAGCGAGACCAAGCTTCCTAAGCCTAGTAGGTCTCGGGCGAGGGGACATGGAAGGAGTTCGAGTGTAAGGCTCCGCAGGACGTTCGACCTTACCTCGGCAGGGAGTCCAACCTTCCTAAGCCTAGTAGGATTCAGGCGATGGGATTTGGCCGAAGTTCAAGTGTAAGGCTCGGTAGGACGTTCGACCTTACCTCGGCAGGGATACCAAGCTTCCTAAGCCTAGTAGGAGTCAGGCGAGGGGACTTGGCCTGAGTTCGAGTGTAAGGCACGGCAGGACGTTTGACTATGCTTCGGCCGGGAGACCAAGCTTCCTAAGCCTAGTAGGAGTCTGGCGAGGGTACTTGGCCGGAGTTCGAGTGAAAGGCTTGGCAGGACGTTCGTCCTTTCCTCGGCAGGGAGACCAAGCTTCCTAAGCCTAGTAGGTGTCAGGCGATCAGACTTGGCCGGAGTTTTAGTGGAAGGCTCGGCAGGACGTTCGACTATACCTCGGCAGGGAGACCAAGCTTCCTAAGCCTAGTAGGAGTCAGGCGAGTGGACTTGGACAGAGTTCGAGTGTAAGGCTCCGCAGGACATTCGACCTTTCCTCGGCAGGGAGACCAAGCTTCCTAAGCCTAGTAGGTCTCGGGCGAGGGGACATGGAAGGAGTTTGAGTGTAAGGCTCCGCAGGACGTTCGACCTTACCTCGTCAGGGAGACCAAGCTTCCTAAGCCTTGTAGGTCTCGGGCGAGGGGACTTGGCCTGAGTTCGAATGTAAGGCTCGGAAGGACGTTCGTCCTTACCTAGGCAGGGAGACCAAGCTTCCTAAGCCTAGTAGGAGTCAGGCGAGGGGACTTGGCCTGAGTTCGAGTGTAAGGCTCGGCAGGACGTTCGACCTTACCTCGGCAGGGAGTCCAATCTTGCTAAGCCTTATAGGATTCAGGCGATGGGATTTGGCCGAAGTTTGAGTGTAAGGCTCGGCAGGACGTTCGACCTTACCTCGGCAGGGAGACCAAGCTTCCTAAGCCTAGTAGGAGTCAGGCGAGGGGACTTGGCCAGAGTTCGAGTGTAAGGCTCAGCAGGACGTTCGACCTTACCTCAGCAGGGAGACCAAGCTTCCTAAGCCTAGTAGGATTCAGGCGATGGGATTTGCCCGAAGTTCGAGTGTAAGTCTCGGCAGGACATTCGACCTTTCCTCGGCAGGGATGCCAAGCTTCCTAAGCCTAGTAGGTCTCGGGCGAGGGGACATGGAAGGAGTTCGAGTGTAGGGCTTAGCAGGACGTTCGACCTTACCTCGGCAGGGATACCAAGCTTCCTAAGCCTAGTAGGAGTCAGGCGAGGGGACTTGGCCAGAGTTCGAGTGTAAGGCTCGGTAGGACGTTCGACCTTACCTCGGCAGGGATACCAAGCTTCCTAAGCCTAGTAGGAGTCAGGCGAGGGGACTTGGCCAGAGTTCGAGTGTAAGGCTCAGTAGGACGTTCGACCTTACCTCGGCAGGGATACCAAGCTTCCTAAGCCTAGTAGGAGTCAGGCGAGGGGACTTGGCCAGAGTTCGAGTGTAAGGCTCAGCAGGACGTTCGACCTTACCTCGGCAGGGAGACCAAGGTTCCTAAGCCTAGTAGGAGTCAGGCGAGGGGACTTGGCCAGAGTTCGAGTGTAAGGCTCAGCAGGACGTTCGACCTTACCTCGGCAAGGAGACCAAGCTTCCTAAGCCTCGTGGGAGAGTCAGGCAAGGGGACTGGTTTGGAGTTCGAGAGTAAGGCTCAGCAGGACGTTCGACCTTACCTCGACAGGGAGACCAAGCTTCCAAAGCCCTGTAGGAGTCAAGCAAGGGGACTTGGCTGGAGTTCGAGTGTAAGGCTCAGCAGGACGTTCGACCTTACCTCGGCAGGGAGTCCAACCTTCCTAAGCCTAGTAGGATTCAGGCGATGGGATTTGGCCGAAGTTCAAGTGTAAGGCTCGGTAGGACGTTCGACCTTACCTCGGCAGGGATACCAAGCTTCCTATGCCTAGTAGGAGTCAGGCGAGGGGACTTGGCCTGAGTTCGAGTGTAAGGCACGGCAGGACGTTTGACTATGCTTCGGCCGGGAGACCAAGCTTCCTAAGCCTAGTAGGAGTCTGGCGAGGGTACTTGGCCGGAGTTCGAGTGAAAGGCTTGGCAGGACGTTCGTCCTTTCCTCGGCAGGGAAACCAAGCTTCCTAAGCCTAGTAGGTGTCAGGCGATCAGACTTGGCCGGAGTTTTAGTGGAAGGCTCGGCAGGACGTTCGACTATACCTCGGCAGGGAGACCAAGCTTCCTAAGCCTAGTAGGAGTCAGGCGAGTGGACTTGGACAGAGTTCGAGTGTAAGGCTCCGCAGGACGTTCGACCTTACCTCAGCAGGGAGACCAAGCTTCCTAAGCCTAGTAGGATTCAGGCGATGGGATTTGCCCGAAGTTCGAGTGTAAGTCTCGGCAGGACATTCGACCTTTCCTCGGCAGGGATGCCAAGCTTCCTAAGCCTAGTAGGTCTCGGGCGAGGGGACATGGAAGGAGTTCGAGTGTAAGGCTCAGCAGGACGTTCGACCTTACCTCGTCAGGGACACCAAGCTTTTAAAGCCTAGTAAGAGTCAGGCGAGGGGACTTGGGTGGAATTCGAGTGTAAGGCTCGGCAAGACTTTCGACCTTACCTCGGCAGCGAGACCAAGCTTCCTAAGCCTAGTAGGTCTCGGGCGAGGGGACATGGAAGGAGTTCGAGTGTAAGGCTCCGCAGGACGTTCGACCTTACCTCGGCAGGGAGTCCAACCTTCCTAAGCCTAGTAGGATTCAGGCGATGGGATTTGGCCGAAGTTCAAGTGTAAGGCTCGGTAGGACGTTCGACCTTACCTCGGCAGGGATACCAAGCTTCCTAAGCCTAGTAGGAGTCAGGCGAGGGGACTTGGCCTGAGTTCGAGTGTAAGGCACGGCAGGACGTTTGACTATGCTTCGGCCGGGAGACCAAGCTTCCTAAGCCTAGTAGGAGTCTGGCGAGGGTACTTGGCCGGAGTTCGAGTGAAAACCTTGGCAGGACGTTCGTCCTTTCCTCGGCAGGGAGACCAAGCTTCCTAAGCCTAGTAGGTGTCAGGCGATCAGACTTGGCCGGAGTTTTAGTGGAAGGCTCGGCAGGACGTTCGACTATACCTCGGCAGGGAGACCAAGCTTCCTAAGCCTAGTAGGAGTCAGGCGAGTGGACTTGGACAGAGTTCGAGTGTAAGGCTCCGCAGGACATTCGACCTTTCCTCGGCAGGGAGACCAAGCTTCCTAAGCCTAGTAGGTCTCGGGCGAGGGGACATAGAAGGAGTTCGAGTGTAGGGCTTAGCAGGACGTTCGACATTACCTCGGCAGGGAGACCAAGCTTCCTAAGCCTAGTAGGAGTCAGGCGAGGGGACTTTGCCAGAGTTCGAGTGTAAGGCTCGGTAGGACGTTCGACCTTACCTCGGCAGGAAGACCAAGCTTCCTAAGCCTAGTAGGAGTCAGGCGAGGGGACTTGGCTGGAGTTCGAGTGTAAGGCTCAGCAGGACGTTCGACCTTACCTCGGCAGGGAGACCAAGCTTCCTAAGCCTTGTAGGTCTCGGGCGAGGGGACTTGGCCTGAGTTCGAATGTAAGGCTCGGAAGGACGTTCGTCCTTACCTAGGCAGGGAGACCAAGCTTCCTAAGCCTAATAGGTCTCGGGCGAGGGGACATGGAAGGAGTTCGAGTGTAGGGCTTAGCAGGACGTTCGACATTACCTCGGCAGGGAGACCAAGCTTCCTAAGCCTTATAGGATTCAGGCGATGGGATTTGGCCGAAGTTTGAGTGTAAGGCTCGGCAGGACGTTCGACCTTACCTCGGCAGGGAGACCAAGCTTCCTAAGCCTAGTAGGAGTCAGGCGAGGGGACTTGGCCAGAGTTCGAGTGTAAGGCTCGGTAGGACGTTCGACCTTACCTCGGCAGGGAGACCAAGCTTCCTAAGCCTAGTAGGAGTCAGGCGAGTGGACATGGCCAGAGTTCGAGTGTAAGGCTCAGCAGGACGTTCGACCTTACCTCAGCAGGGAGACCAAGCTTCCTAAGCCTAGTAGGATTCAGGCGATGGGATTTGCCCGAAGTTCGAGTGTAAGTCTCGGCAGGATATTCGACCTTTCCTCGGCAGGGATGCCAAGCTTCCTAAGCCTAGTAGGTCTCGGGCGAGGGGACATGGAAGGAGTTCGAGTGTAGGGCTTAGCAGGACGTTCGACCTTACCTCAGCAGGGAGACCAAGCTTCCTAAGCCTAGTAGGATTCAGGCGATGGGATTTGCCCGAAGTTCGAGTGTAAGTCTCGGCAGGACATTCGACCTTTCCTCGGCAGGGATGCCAAGCTTCCTAAGCCTAGTAGGTCTCGGGCGAGGGGACATGGAAGGAGTTCGAGTGTAAGGCTCAGCAGGACGTTCGACCTTACCTCGGCAGGGCGACCAAGCTTCCAAAGCCTTGTAGGAGTCAAGCAAGGGGACTTGGCTGGAGTTCGAGTGTAAGGCTCAGCAGGACGTTCGACCTTACCTCGTCAGGGACACCAAGCTTTTAAAGCCTAGTAAGAGTCAGGCGAGGGGACTTGGGTGGAATTCGAGTGTAAGGCTCGGCAAGACTTTCGACCTTACCTCGGCAGCGAGACCAAGCTTCCTAAGCCTAGTAGGTCTCGGGCGAGGGGACATGGAAGGAGTTCGAGTGTAAGGCTCCGCAGGACGTTCGACCTTACCTCGGCAGGGAGTCCAACCTTCCTAAGCCTAGTAGGATTCAGGCGATGGGATTTGGCCGAAGTTCAAGTGTAAGGCTCGGTAGGACGTTCGACCTTACCTCGGCAGGGATACCAAGCTTCCTAAGCCTAGTAGGAGTCAGGCGAGGGGACTTGGCCTGAGTTCGAGTGTAAGGCACGGCAGGACGTTTGACTATGCTTCGGCCGGGAGACCAAGCTTCCTAAGCCTAGTAGGAGTCTGGCGAGGGTACTTGGCCGGAGTTCGAGTGAAAGGCTTGGCAGGACGTTCGTCCTTTCCTCGGCAGGGAGACCAAGCTTCCTAAGCCTAGTAGGTGTCAGGCGATCAGACTTGGCCGGAGTTTTAGTGGAAGGCTCGGCAGGACGTTCGACTATACCTCGGCAGGGAGACCAAGCTTCCTAAGCCTAGTAGGAGTCAGGCGAGTGGACTTGGACAGAGTTCGAGTGTAAGGCTCCGCAGGACATTCGACCTTTCCTCGGCAGGGAGACCAAGCTTCCTAAGCCTAGTAGGTCTCGGGCGAGGGGACATGGAAGGAGTTTGAGTGTAAGGCTCCGCAGGACGTTCGACCTTACCTCGTCAGGGAGACCAAGCTTCCTAAGCCTTGTAGGTCTCGGGCGAGGGGACTTGGCCTGAGTTCGAATGTAAGGCTCGGAAGGACGTTCGTCCTTACCTAGGCAGGGAGACCAAGCTTCCTAAGCCTAGTAGGTCTCGGGCGAGGGGACATGGAAGGAGTTCGAGTGTAGGGCTTAGCAGGACGTTCGACATTACCTCGGCAGGGAGACCAAGCTTCCTAAGCCTTATAGGATTCAGGCGATGGGATTTGGCCGAAGTTTGAGTGTAAGGCTCGGCAGGACGTTCGACCTTACCTCGGCAGGGAGACCAAGCTTCCTAAGCCTAGTAGGAGTCAGGCGAGGGGACTTGGCCAGAGTTCGAGTGTAAGGCTCGGTAGGACGTTCGACCTTACCTCGGCAGGGAGACCAAGCTTCCTAAGCCTAGTAGGAGTCAGGCGAGTGGACATGGCCAGAGTTCGAGTGTAAGGCTCAGCAGGACGTTCGACCTTACCTCAGCAGGGAGACCAAGCTTCCTAAGCCTAGTAGGATTCAGGCGATGGGATTTGCCCGAAGTTCGAGTGTAAGTCTCGGCAGGATATTCGACCTTTCCTCGGCAGGGATGCCAAGCTTCCTAAGCCTAGTAGGTCTCGGGCGAGGGGACATGGAAGGAGTTCGAGTGTAGGGCTTAGCAGGACGTTCGACCTTACCTCAGCAGGGAGACCAAGCTTCCTAAGCCTAGTAGGATTCAGGCGATGGGATTTGCCCGAAGTTCGAGTGTAAGTCTCGGCAGGACATTCGACCTTTCCTCGGCAGGGATGCCAAGCTTCCTAAGCCTAGTAGGTCTCGGGCGAGGGGACATGGAAGGAGTTCGAGTGTAAGGCTCAGCAGGACGTTCGACCTTACCTCGGCAGGGCGACCAAGCTTCCAAAGCCTTGTAGGAGTCAAGCAAGGGGACTTGGCTGGAGTTCGAGTGTAAGGCTCAGCAGGACGTTCGACCTTACCTCGTCAGGGACACCAAGCTTTTAAAGCCTAGTAAGAGTCAGGCGAGGGGACTTGGGTGGAATTCGAGTGTAAGGCTCGGCAAGACTTTCGACCTTACCTCGGCAGCGAGACCAAGCTTCCTAAGCCTAGTAGGTCTCGGGCGAGGGGACATGGAAGGAGTTCGAGTGTAAGGCTCCGCAGGACGTTCGACCTTACCTCGGCAGGGAGTCCAACCTTCCTAAGCCTAGTAGGATTCAGGCGATGGGATTTGGCCGAAGTTCAAGTGTAAGGCTCGGTAGGACGTTCGACCTTACCTCGGCAGGGATACCAAGCTTCCTAAGCCTAGTAGGAGTCAGGCGAGGGGACTTGGCCTGAGTTAGAGTGTAAGGCACGGCAGGACGTTCGTCCTTTCCTCGGCAGGGAGACCAAGCTTCCTAAGCCTAGTAGGTGTCAGGCGATCAGACTTGGCCGGAGTTTTAGTGGAAGGCTCGGCAGGACGTTCGACTATACCTCGGCAGGGAGACCAAGCTTCCTAAGCCTAGTAGGAGTCAGGCGAGTGGACTTGGACAGAGTTCGAGTGTAAGGCTCCGCAGGACATTCGACCTTTCCTCGGCAGGGAGACCAAGCTTCCTAAGCCTAGTAGGTCTCGGGCAAGGGGACATAGAAGGAGTTCGAGTGTAGGGCTTAGCAGGACGTTCGACATTACCTCGGCAGGGAGACCAAGCTTCCTAAGCCTAGTAGGAGTCAGGCGAGGGGACTTTGGCAGAGTTCGAGTGTAAGGCTCGGTAGGACGTTCGACCTTACCTCGGCAGGGAGACCAAGCTTCCTAAGCCTTGTAGGTCTCGGGCGAGGGGACTTGGCCTGAGTTCGAATGTAAGGCTCGGCAGGACGTTCGTCCTTACCTCGGCAGGGAGACCAAGCTTCCTAAGCCTAGTAGGTCTCGGGCGAGGGGACATGGAAGGAGTTCGAGTGTAGGGCTTAGCAGGACGTTCGACATTACCTCGGCAGGGAGACCAAGCTTCCTAAGCCTAGTAGGAGTCAGGCGAGGGGACTTGGCCTGAGTTCGAGTGTAAGGCTCGGCAGGACGTTCGACCTTACCTCGGCAGGGAGTCCAATTTTCCTAAGCCTTATAGGATTCAGGCGATGGGATTTGGCCGAAGTTTGAGTGTAAGGCTCGGCAGGACGTTCGACCTTACCTCGGCAGGGAGACCAAGCTTCCTAAGCCTAGTAGGAGTCAGGCGAGGGGACTTGGCCAGAGTTCGAGTGTAAGGCTCGGTAGGACGTTCGACCTTACCTCGGCAGGGAGACCAAGCTTCCTAAGCCTAGTAGGAGTCAGGCGAGTGGACTTGGACAGAGTTCGAGTGTAAGGCTCAGCAGGACGTTCGACCTTACCTCAGCAGGGAGACCAAGCTTCCTAAGCCTAGTAGGATTCAGGCGATGGGATATGCCCGAAGTTCGAGTGTAAGTCTCGGCAGGACATTCGACCTTTCCTCGGCAGGGATGCCAAGCTTCCTAAGCCTAGTAGGTCTCGGGCGAGGGGACATGGAAGGAGTTCGAGTGTAGGGCTTAGCAGGACGTTCGACCTTACCTCGGCAGGGATACCAAGCTTCCTAAGCCTAGTAGGAGTCAGGCGAGGGGACTTGGCCAGAGTTCGAGTGTAAGGCTCGGTAGGACGTTCGACCTTACCTCGGCAGGGATACCAAGCTTCCTAAGCCTAGTAGGAGTCAGGCGAGGGGACTTGGCCAGAGTTCGACTGTAAGGCTCAGTAGGACGTTCGACCTTACCTCGGCAGGGATACCAAGCTTCCTAAGCCTAGTAGGAGTCAGGCGAGGGGACTTGGCCAGAGTTCGAGTGTAAGGCTCAGCAGGACGTTCGACCTTACCTCGGCAGGGAGACCAAGGTTCCTAAGCCTAGTAGGAGTCAGGCGAGGGGACTTGGCCAGAGTTCGAGTGTAAGGCTCAGCAGGACGTTCGACCTTACCTAGGCAAGGAGACCAAGCTTCCTAAGCCTCGTGGGAGAGTCAGGCAAGGGGACTTGTTTGGAGTTCGAGAGTAAGGCTCAGCAGGACGTTCGACCTTACCTCGGCAGGGAGTCCAACCTTCCTAAGCCTAGTAGGATTCAGGCGATGGGATTTGGCCGAAGTTCAAGTGTAAGGCTCGGTAGGACGTTCGACCTTACCTCGGCAGGGATACCAAGCCTCCTATGCCTAGTAGGATTCAGGCGAGGGGACTTGGCCTGAGTTCGAGTGTAAGGCACGGCAGGACGTTTGACTATGCTTCGGCCGGGAGACCAAGCTTCCTAAGCCTAGTAGGAGTCTGGCGAGGGTACTTGGCCGGAGTTCGAGTGAAAGGCTTGGCAGGACGTTCGTCCTTTCCTCGGCAGGGAGACCAAGCTTCCTAAGCCTAGTAGGTGTCAGGCGATCAGACTTGGCCGGAGTTTTAGTGGAAGGCTCGGCAGGACGTTCGACTATACCTCGGCAGGGAGACCAAGCTTCCTAAGCCTAGTAGGAGTCAGGCGAGTGGACTTGGACAGAGTTCGAGTGTAAGGCTCCGCAGGACGTTCGACCTTACCTCAGCAGGGAGACAAAGCTTCCTAAGCCTAGTAGGATTCAGGCGATGGGATTTGCCCGAAGTTCGAGTGTAAGTCTCGGCAGGACATTCGACCTTTCCTCGGCAGGGATGCCAAGCTTCCTAAGCCTAGTAGGTCTCGGGCGAGGGGACATGGAAGGAGTTCGAGTGTAAGGCTCAGCAGGACGTTCGACCTTACCTCGGCAGGGCGACCAAGCTTCCAAAGCCTTGTAGGAGTCAAGCAAGGGGACTTGGCTGGAGTTCGAGTGTAAGGCTCAGCAGGACGTTCGACCTTACCTCGTCAGGGACACCAAGCTTTTAAAGCCTAGTAAGAGTCAGGCGAGGGGACTTGGGTGGAATTCGAGTGTAAGGCTCGGCAAGACTTTCGACCTTACCTCGGCAGCGAGACCAAGCTTCCTAAGCCTAGTAGGTCTCGGGCGAGGGGACATGGAAGGAGTTCGAGTGTAAGGCTCCGCAGGACGTTCGACCTTACCTCGGCAGGGAGTCCAACCTTCCTAAGCCTAGTAGGATTCAGGCGATGGGATTTGGCCGAAGTTCAAGTGTAAGGCTCGGTAGGACGTTCGACCTTACCTCGGCAGGGATACCAAGCTTCCTAAGCCTAGTAGGAGTCAGGCGAGGGGACTTGGCCTGAGTTCGAGTGTAAGGCACGGCAGGACGTTTGACTATGCTTCGGCCGGGAGACCAAGCTTCCTAAGCCTAGTAGGAGTCTGGCGAGGGTACTTGGCCGCAGTTCGAGTGAAAGGCTTGGCAGGACGTTCGTCCTTTCCTCGGCAGGGAGACCAAGCTTCCTAAGCCTAGTAGGTGTCAGGCGATCAGACTTGGCCAGAGTTTTAGTGGAAGGCTCGGCAGGACTTTCGACTATACCTCGGCAGGGAGACCAAGCTTCCTAAGCCTAGTAGGAGTCAGGCGAGTGGACTTGGACAGAGTTCGAGTGTAAGGCTCCGCAGGACATTCGACCTTTCCTCGGCAGGGAGACCAAGCTTCCTAAGCCTAGTAGGTCTCGGGCGAGGGGACATGGAAGGAGTTCGAGTGTAGGGCTTAGCAGGACGTTCGACATTACCTCGGCAGGGAGACCAAGCTTCCTAAGCCTAGTAGGAGTCAGGCGAGGGGACTTTGCCAGAGTTCGATTGTAAGGCTCGGTAGGACGTTCGACCTTACCTCGGCAGGAAGACCAAGCTTCCTAAGCCTAGTAGGAGTCAGGCGAGGGGACTTGGCCAGAGTTCGAGTGTAAGGCTCAGCAGGACGTTCGACCTTACCTCGGCAGGGAGACCAAGCTTCCTAAGCCTAGTAGGAGTCAGGCGAGGGGACTTGGCCAGAGTTCGAGTATAAGGCTCAGCAGGACGTTCGTCCTTACCTCGACAGGGAGACCAAGCTTCCTAAGCCTAGTAGGTGTCAGGCGATCGGACTTGGCCGGAGTTTGAGTGTAAGGCACGGCAGGACGTTTGACTATGCTTCGGCAGGGAGACCAAGCTTCCTAAGCCTAGTAGGAGTCTGGCGAGGGTACTTGGCCGGAGTTCGAGTGAAAGGCTCGGCAGGACGTTGGTCCTTTCCTCGGCAGGGAGACCAAGCTTCCTAAGCCTAGTAGGAGTCAGGCGAGTGGACTTGGACAGAGTTCGAGTGTAAGGCTCGGCAGGACGTTCGACCTTACCTCGGCAGGGAGACCAAGCTTCCTAAGCCTAGTAGGTCTCGGGCGAGGGGACATGGAAGGAGTTCGAGTGTTGGGCTTAGCAGGACGTTCGACCTTACCTCGGCAGGGAGACCAAGCTTCCTAAGCCTAGTAGGAGTCAGGCGAGGGGACTTGGCTAGAGTTCGAGTGTAAGGCTCAGCAGGACGTTCGACCTTACCTCGGCAGGGAGACCAAGCTTCCTAAGCCTAGTAGGAGTCAGGCGAGTGGACTGGGACAGAGTTCGAGTGTAAGGCTCGGCAGGACGTTCGACCTTACCTCGGCAGGGAGACCAAGCTTCCTAAGCCTTGTAGGTCTCGGGCGAGGGGACTTGGCCTGAGTTCGAGTGTAAGGCTCGGCTGGACGTTCGACCTTACCTAGGCAGGGAGTCCAATCTTCCTAAGCCTAGTAGGATTCAGGCGATGGGATTTGGCCGAAGTTTGAGTGTAAGGCTCGGCAGGACGTTCGACCTTACCTCGGCAGGGAGACCAAGCTTCCTAAGCCTAGTAGGAGTCAGGCGAAGGGACTTGGCCAGAGTTCGAGTGTAAGGCTCGGTAGGACGTTCGACCTTACCTCGGCAGGGAGACCAAGCTTCCTAAGCCTAGTAGGAGTCAGGCGAGTGGACATGGCCAGAGTTCGAGTGTAAGACTCAGCAGGACGTTCGACCTTACCTCAGCAGGGAGACCAAGCTTCCTAAGCCTAGTAGGATTCAGGCGATGGGATTTGCCCGAAGTTCGAGTGTAAGTCTCGGGAGGACATTCGACCTTTCCTCGGCAGGGATGCCAAGCTTCCTAAGCCTAGTAGGTCTCGGGCGAGGGGACATGGAAGGAGTTCGAGTGTAGGGCTTAGCAGGACGTTCGACCTTACCTCGGCAGGGATACCAAGCTTCCTAAGCCTAGTAGGAGTCAGGCGAGGGGACTTGGCCAGAGTTCGAGTGTAAGGCTCAGTAGGACGTTCGACCTTACCTCGGCAGGGATACCAAGCTTCCTAAGCCTAGTAGGAGTCAGGCGAGGGGACTTGGCCAGAGTTCGAGTGTAAGGCTCAGCAGGACGTTCGACCTTACCTCGGCAGGGAGACCAAGGTTCCTAAGCCTAGTAGGAGTCAGGCGAGGGGACTTGGCCAGAGTTCGAGTGTAAGGCTCAGCAGGACGTTCGACCTTACCTCGGCAAGGAGACCAAGCTTCCTAAGCCTCGTGGGAGAGTCAGGCAAGGGGACTGGTTTGGAGTTCGAGAGTAAGGCTCAGCAGGACGTTCGACCTTACCTCGACAGGGAGACCAAGCTTCCAAAGCCCTGTAGGAGTCAAGCAAGGGGACTTGGCTGGAGTTCGAGTGTAAGGCTCAGCAGGACGTTCGACCTTACCTCGTCAGGGACACCAAGCTTTTAAAGCCTAGTAAGAGTCAGGCGAGGGGATTTGGCCGAAGTTCAAGTGTAAGGCTCGGTAGGACGTTCGACCTTACCTCGGCAGGGATACCAAGCTTCCTATGCCTAGTAGGAGTCAGGCGAGGGGACTTGGCCTGAGTTCGAGTGTAAGGCACGGCAGGACGTTTGACTATGCTTCGGCCGGGAGACCAAGCTTCCTAAGCCTAGTAGGAGTCTGGCGAGGGTACTTGGCCGGAGTTCGAGTGTAAGGCTCAGCAGGACGTTCGACCTTACCTCGGCAGGGAGACCAAGCTTCCTAAGCCTAGTAGGAGTCAGGCGAGGGGACTTGGCCAGAGTTCGAGTATAAGGCTCAGCAGGACGTTCGTCCTTACCTCGACAGGGAGACCAAGCTTCCTAAGCCTAGTAGGTGTCAGGCGATCGGACTTGGCCGGAGTTTGAGTGTAAGGCACGGCAGGACGTTTGACTATGTTTCGGCAGGGAGACCAAGCTTCCTAAGCCTAGTAGGAGTCAGGCGAGGGGTCTTGGCTAGAGTTCGAGTGTAAGGCTCAGCAGGACGTTCGACCGTACCTCGGCAGGGAGACCAAGCTTCCTAAGCCTAGTAGGAGTCAGGCGAGTGGACTTGGACAGAGTTCGAGTGTAAGGCTCGGCAGGACGTTCGACCTTACCTCGGCAGGGAGACCAAGCTTCCTAAGCCTAGTAGGTCTCGGGCGAGGGGACATGGAAGGAGTTCGAGTGTTGGGCTTAGCAGGACGTTCGACCTTACCTCGGCAGGGATACCAAGCTTCCTAAGCCTAGCAGGAGTCAGGCGAGGGGACTTGGCCGAAGTTCGAGTGTAAGGCTCGGCAGGACGTTCGACCTTACCTCGGCAGGGAGTCCAATCTTCCTAAGCCTTATAGGATTCAGGCGAGGGGACTTGGCCGAAGTTCGAGTGTAAGGCTCGGCAGGACGTTCGACCTTACCTCGGCAGGGAGACCAAGCTTCCTAAGCCTTGTAGGTCTCGGGCGAGGGGACTTGGCCTGAGTTCGAGTGTAAGGCTCGGCAGGACGTTCGACTTTACCTCGGCAGGGAGTCCAATCTTCCTAAGCCTTATAGGATTCAGGCGATGGGATTTGGCCGAAGTTTGAGTGTAAGGCTCGGCAGGACGTTCGACCTTACCTCGGCAGGGAGACCAAGCTTCCTAAGCCTAGTAGGAGTCAGGCGAAGGGACTTGGCCAGAGTTCGAGTGTAAGGCTCGGTAGGACGTTCGACCTTACCTCGGCAGGGAGACCAAGCTTCCTAAGCCTAGTAGGAGTCAGGCGAGTGGACATGGCCAGAGTTCGAGTGTAAGCCTCAGCAGGACGTTCGACCTTACCTCAGCAGGGAGACCAAGCTTCCTAAGCCTAGTAGGATTCAGGCGATGGGATTTGCCCGAAGTTCGAGTGTAAGTCTCAAGAGGACATTCGACCTTTCCTCGGCAGGGATGCCAAGCTTCCTAAGCCTAGTAGGTCTCGGGCGAGGGGACATGGAAGGAGTTCGAGTGTAGGGCTTAGCAGGACGTTCGACCTTACCTCGGCAGGGATACCAAGCTTCCTAAGCCTAGTAGGAGTCAGGCGAGGGGACTTGGCCAGAGTTCGAGTGTAAGGCTCAGTAGGACGTTCGACCTTACCTCGGCAGGGATACCAAGCTTCCTAAGCCTAGTAGGAGTCAGGCGAGGGGACTTGGCCAGAGTTCGAGTGTAAGGCTCAGCAGGACGTTCGACCTTACCTCGGCAGGGAGACCAAGGTTCCTAAGCCTAGTAGGAGTCAGGCGAGGGGACTTGGCCAGAGTTCGAGTGTAAGGCTCAGCAGGACGTTCGACCTTACCTCGGCAAGGAGACCAAGCTTCCTAAGCCTCGTGGGAGAGTCAGGCAAGGGGACTGGTTTGGAGTTCGAGAGTAAGGCTCAGCAGGACGTTCGACCTTACCTCGACAGGGAGACCAAGCTTCCAAAGCCCTGTAGGAGTCAAGCAAGGGGACTTGGCTGGAGTTCGAGTGTAAGGCTCAGCAGGACGTTCGACCTTACCTCGTCAGGGACACCAAGCTTTTAAAGCCTAGTAAGAGTCAGGTGAGGGGATTTGGCCGAAGTTCAAGTGTAAGGCTCGGTAGGACGTTCGACCTTACCTCGGCAGGGATACCAAGCTTCCTATGCCTAGTAGGAGTCAGGCGAGGGGACTTGGCCTGAGTTCGAGTGTAAGGCACGGCAGGACGTTTGACTATGCTTCGGCCGGGAGACCAAGCTTCCTAAGCCTAGTAGGTCTCGGGCGAGGGGACATGGAAGGAGTTCGAGTGTAAGGCTCAGCAGGACGTTCGACCTTACCTCGGCAGGGAGTCCAACCTTCCTAAACCTAGTAGGATTCAGGCGATGGGATTTGGCCGAAGTTCGAGTGTAAGGCTCGACAGGACGTTCGACCTTACCTCGGCAGGGAGACCAAGCTTCCTAAGCCTAGTAGGTCTCGGGCGAGGGGACTCGGCCTGAGTTCGAATGTAAGGCTCGGCAGGATGTTCGTCCTTACCTCGGCAGGGAGACCAAGCTTCCTAAGCCTAGCAGGTGTCAGGCGATCGGACTTGGCCGGAGTTTGAGTGTAAGGCACGGCAGGACGTTTGACTATGCTTCGGCAGGGAGACCAAGCTTCCTAAGCCTAGTAAGAGTCTGGCGAGGGTACTTGGCCGGAGTTCGAGTGAAAGGCTCGGCAGGACGTTCGTCCTTTCCTCGGCAGGGAGACCAAGCTTCCTAAGCCTAGTAGGTGTCAGGCGATCGGACTTGGCCGGAGTTTGAGTGGAAGGCTCGGCAGGACGTTCGACTATACCTCGGCAGGGAGACCAAGCTTCCTAAGCCTAGTAGGAGTCAGGCGAGTGGACTTGGACAGAGTTCGAGTGTAAGGTTCCGCAGGACATTCGACCTTTCCTCGGCAGGGAGACCAAGCTTCCTAAGCCTAGTAGGTCTCGGGCGAGGAGACATGGAAGGAGTTCGAGTGTAGGGCTCAGCAGGACGTTCGACCTTACCTCGGCAGGGAGACCAAGCTTCCTAAGCCTAGTAGGAGTCAGGCGAGGGGACTTGGCCAGAGTTCGAGTGTAAGGCTCAGCAGGACGTTCGACCTTACCTCGTCAGGGACACCAAGCTTTTAAAGCCTAGTAAGAGTCAGGCGAGGGGACTTCGGTGGAATTCGAGTGTAAGGCTCGGCAGGACTTTCGACCTTACCTCGGCAGGGAGACCAAGCTTCCTAAGCCTAGTAGGTCTCGGGCAAGGGGACATGGAAGGAGTTTGAGTGTAAGGCTCCGCAGGACGTTCGACCTTACCTCGGCAGGGAGTCCAACCTTCCTAAACCTAGTAGGATTCAGGCGATGGGATTTGGCCGAAGTTCGAGTGTAAGGCTCGGCAGGACGTTCGACCTTACCTCGGCAGGGAGACCAAGCTTCCTAAGCCTAGTAGGTCTCGGGCGAGGGGACTTGGCCTGAGTTCGAATGTAAAGCTCGGCAGGACGTTCGTGCTTACCTCGGCAGGGAGACCAAGCTTCCTAAGCCTAGTAGGAGTCAGGCGAGTGGACTTGGACAGAGTTCGAGTGTAAGGCTCGGCAGGACGTTCAACCTTTCCTCGGCAGGGAGACCAAGCTTCCTAAGACTAGTAGGTCTCGGGCGAGGGGACATGGAAAGAGTTCGAGTGTTGGGCTTAGCAGGACGTTCGACCTTACCTCGGCAGGGAGACCAAGCTTCCTAAGCCTAGTAGGAGTCAGGCGAGGGGACTTGGCCAGAGTTCGAGTGTAAGGCTCGGTAGGACATTCGACCTTACTTCGGCAGGGAGACCAAGCTTCCTAAGCCTAGTAGGAGTCAGGCGAGGGGACATGGCCAGAATCGAGTGTAAGGCTCAGCAGGACGTTCGACCTTACCTCGGCAGGGAGACCAAGCTTCCTAAGCCTAGTAGGAGTCAGGCGAGGGGACTTGGCCAGAGTTCGAGTGTAAGGCTCGGTAGGACATTCGACCTTACCTCGGCAGGGAGACCAAGCTTCCTAAGCCTAGTAGGAGTCAGGCGAGGGGACTTGGCCAGAGTTCGAGTGTAAGGCTCAGCAGGACATTCGACCTTACCTCGGCAGGGAGACCAAGCTTCCTAAGCCTTGTAGGAGTCAAGCAAGGGGACTTGGCTGGAGTTCGAGTGTAAGGCTCAGCAGGACGTTCGACCTTACCTCGTCAGGGACACCAAGCTTTTAAAGCCTAGTAAGAGTCAGGCGAGGGGACTTGGGTGGAATTCGAGTGTAAGGCTCGGCAGGACATTCGACCTTACCTCGGCAGGGAGACCAAGCTTCCTAAGCCTAGTAGGAGTCAGGCGAGGGGTCTTGGCTAAAGTTCGAGTGTAAGGCTCAGCAGGACGTTCGACCTTACCTCGGCAGGGAGACCAAGCTTCCTAAGCCTAGTAGGAGTCAGGCGAGGGGACTTGGCCAGAGTTCGAGTGTAAGGCTCGGTAGGACGTTCGACCTTACCTCGGCAGGGAGACCAAGCTTCCTAAGCCTAGTAGGAGTCAGGCGAGGGGACTTGGCCAGAGTTCGAGTGTAAGGCTCAGCAGGACGTTCGACCTTACCTCGGCAGGGAGACCAAGCTTCCTAAGCCTAGTAGGAGTCAGGCGAGGGGACTTGGCCAGAGTTCGAGTGTAAGGCTCAGCAGGACGTTCGACCTTACCTCGGCAGGGAGACCAAGCTTCCGAAGCCTAGTAGGAGTCAGGCGAGGGGACTTGGCCAGAGTTCGAGTGTAAGGCTCAGCAGGATGTTCGACCTTACCTCGTCAGGGACACCAAGCTTTTAAAGCCTAGTAAGAGTCAGGCGAGGGGACTTGGGTGGAATTCGAGTGTAAGGCTCGGCAGGACTTTCGACCTTACCTTGGCAGGGAGACCAAGCTTCCTAAGCCTAGTAGGTCTCGGGCGAGGGGACATGGAAGGAGTTTGAGTGTAAGGCTCCGCAGGACGTTCGACCTTACCTCGGCAGGGAGTCCAACCTTCCTAAACCTAGTAGGATTCAGGCGATGGGATTTGGCCGAAGTTCGAGTGTAAGGCTCGGCAGGACGTTCGACCTTACCTCGGCAGGGAGACCAAGCTTCCTAAGCCTAGTAGGTCTCGGGCGAGGGGACTTGGCCTGAGTTCGAATGTAAAGCTCGGCAGGACGTTCGTCCTTACCTCGGCAGGGAGACCAAGCTTCCTAAGCCTAGTAGGAGTCAGGCGAGTGGACTTGGCCAGAGTTCGAGTGTAAGGCTCGGCAGGACGTTCGACCTTACCTCGGCAGGGAGACCAAGCTTCCTAAGCCTAGTAGCAGTCAGGCGAGGGGACTTGGCCAGAGTTCGAGTGTAAGGCTCAGCAGGACGTTCGACCTTACCTCGGCAGGGAGACCAAGCTTCCTAAGCCTAGTAGGAGTCAGGCGAGGGGACTTGGCCAGAGTTCGAGTGTAAGGCTCAGCAGGACGTTCGACCTTACCTCGGCAGGGAGACCAAGCTTCCTAAGCCTAGTAGGAGTCAGGCGAGGGGACTTGGCCAGAGTTCGAGTGTAAGGCTCAGCAGGACGTTCGACCTTACCTCGGCAAGGAGACCAAGCTTCCTAAGCCTCGTGGGAGAGTAAAGCAAGGGGACTGGTTTGGAGTTCGAGAGTAAGGCTCAGCAGGACGTTCGACCTTACCTCGACAGGGAGACCAAGCTTCCAAAGCCCTGTAGGAGTCAAGCAAGGGGACTTGGCTGGAGTTCGAGTGTAAGGCTCAGCAGGACGTTCGACCTTACCTCGTCAGGGACACCAAGCTTTTAAAGCCTAGTAAGAGTCAGGCGAGGGGACTTGGGTGGAATTCGAGTGTAAGGCTCGGCAGGACTTTCGACCTTACCTCGGCAGGGAGACCAAGCTTCCTAAGCCTAGTAGGTCTCGGGCGAGGGGACATGGAAGGAGTTTGAGTGTTGGGCTTAGCAGGACGTTCGACCTTACCTCGGCAGGGAGACCAAGCTTCCTAAGCCTAGTAGGAGTCAGGCGAGGGGACTTGGCCAGAGTTCGAGTGTAAGGCTCGGTAGGACGTTCGACCTTACCTCGGCAGGGAGACCAAGCTTCCTAAGCCTAGTAGGAGTCAGGCGAGGGGACATGGCAAGAATCGAGTGTAAGGCTCAGCAGGACGTTCGACCTTACCTCGGCAGGGAGACCAATCTTCCTAAGCCTAGTAGGAGTCAGGCGAGGGGTCTTGGCTAGAGTTCGAGTGTAAGGCTCAGCAGGACGTTCGACCTTACCTCGGCAGGGAGACGAAGCTTCCTAAGCCTAGTAGGAGTCAGGCGAGTGGGCTTGGACAGAGTTCGAGTGTAAGGCTCGGCAGGACGTTCGACCTTTCCTCGGCAGGGAGACCAAGCTTCCTAAGCCTAGTAGGTCTTGGGCGAGGGGACATGGAAGGAGTTTGAGTGTTGGGCTTAGCAGGACGTTCGACCTTACCTCGGCAGGGAGACCAAGCTTCCTAAGCCTAGTAGAAGTCAGGCGAGGGGACTTGGCCAGAGTTCGAGTGTAAGGCTCAGCAAGACGTTCGACCTTACCTCGGCAGGGAGACCAAGCTTCCTAAGCCTAGTAGGTCTCGGGCGAGGGGACATGGCCAGAGTTCGAGTGTAAGGCTCAGCAGGACGTTCGACCTTACCTCGGCAGGGAGACCAAGCTTCCTAAGCCTAGTAGGAGTCAGGCGAGGGGACTTGGCCAGAGTTCGAGTGTAAGGCTCAGCAGGACGATCGACCTTACCTCGGCAAGGAGACCAAGCTTCCTAAGCCTCGTTGGAGAGTCAGGCAAGGGGACTGGTTTGGAGTTCGAGAGTAAGGCTCAGCAGGACGTTCGACCTTACCTCGGCAGGGAGACCAAGCTTCCTAAGCCTTGTAGGAGTCAAGCAAGGGGACTTGCCTGGAGTTCGAGTGTAAGGCTCAGCAGGACGTTCGACCTTACCTCGGCAGGGAGGCCAAGCTTCCTAAGCCTAGTAGGTCTCGGGCGAGGGGACATGGAAGGAGTTCGAGTGTAGGGCTTAGCAGGACGTTCGACCTTACCTCGGCAGGGAGACCAAGCTTCCTAAGCCTAGAAGGAGTCAGGCGAGGAGACTTGGCCAGAGTTCGAGTGTAAGGCTCAGCAGGACGTTCGACCTTACCTTGGCAGGGAGACCAAGCTTCCTAAGCCTAGTAGGAGTCAGGCGAGGGGACTTGGCCAGAGTTCGAGTGTAAGGCTCAGCAGGACGTTCGACCTTACCTCGGCAGGGAGACAACGCTTCCTAAGCCTAGTAGGAGTCAGGCGAGGGGACTTGGCCAGAGTTCGAGTGTAAGGCTCAGCAGGACGTTCGACCTTACCTCGGCAAGGAGACCAAGCTTCCTAAGCCTCGTGGGAGAGTCAGGCAAGGGGACTGGTTTGGAGTTCGAGAGTACGGCTCAGCAGTACGTTCGACCTTACCTCAGCAGGGAGACCAAGCTTCCTAAGCCTTGTAGGAGTCAAGCAAGGGGACTTGGCTGGAGTTCGAGTGTAAGGCTCAGCAGGACGTTCGACCTTACCTCGTCAGGGACACCAAGCTTTTAAAGCCTAGTAAGAGTCAGGCGAGGGGACTTGGGTGGAATTCGAGTGTAAGGCTCCGCAGGACATTCGACCTTACCTCGGCAGGGAGACCAAGCTTCCTAAGCCTAGTAGGTCTCGGGCGAGGGGACATGGAAGGAGTTCGAGTGTAAGGCTCCGCAGGACGTTCGACCTTACCTCGGCAGGGAGTCCAACCTTCCTAAACCTAGTAGGATTCAGGCGATGGGATTTGGCCGAAGTTCGAGTGTAAGGCTCGGCAGGACGTTCGACCTTACCTCGGCAGGGAGACCAAGCTTCCTAAGCCTAGTAGGTCTCGGGCGAGGGGACTTGGCCTGAGTTCGAATGTAAAGCTCGGCAGGACGTTCGTCCTTACCTCGGCAGGGAGACCAAGCTTCCTAAGCCTAGAAGGAGTCAGGCGATCGGACTTGGCCGGAGTTTGAGTGGAAGGCTCGTAGGTCTCGGGCGAGGGGACATGGAAGGAGTTCGAGTGTAGGGCTTAGCAGGACGTTCGACCTTACCTCGGCAGGGAGACCAAGCTTCCTAAGCCTAGTAGGAGTCAGGCGAGGGGACTTGGCCAGAGTTCGAGTGTAAGGCTCCGCAGGACGTTCGACCTTACCTCGGCAGGGAGACCAAGCTTCCTAAGCCTAGTAGGAGTCAGGCGAGGGGACTTGGCCAGAGTTCGAGTGTAAGGCTCAGCAGGACGTTCGACCTTACCTCAGCAAGGAGACCAAGCTTCCTAAGCCTCGTGGGAGAGTCAGGCAAGGGGACTGGTTTGGAGTTCGAGAGTAAGGCTCAGCAGGACGTTCGACCTTACCTCGGCAGGGAGACCAAGCTTCCTAAGCCTTGTAGGAGTCAAGCAAGGGGACTTGGCTGGAGTTCGAGTGTAAGGCTCAGCAGGACGTTCGACCTTACCTCGGCAGGGAGACCAAGCTTCCTAAGCCGAGTAGGTCTCGGGCGAGGGGACATGGAAGGAGTTCGAGTGTAGGGCTTAGCAGGACGTTCGACCTTACCTCGGCAGGGAGACCAAGCTTCCTAAGCCTAGAAGGAGTAAGGCGAGGAGACTTGGCCAGAGTTCGAGTGTAAGGCTCGGTAGGACGTTCGACCTTACCTCGGCAGGGAGACCAAGCTTCCTAAGCCTAGTAGCAGTCAGGCGAGGGGACTTGGCCAGAGTTCGAGTGTAAGGCTCAGCAGGACGTTCGACCTTACCTCGGCAGGGAGACCAAGCTTCCTAAGCCTAGTAGGAGTCAGGCGAGGGGACTTGGCCAGAGTTCGAGTGTAAGGCTCAGCAGGACGATCGACCTTACCTCGGCAAGGAGACCAAGCTTCCTAAGCCTCGTTGGAGAGTCAGGCAAGGGGACTGGTTTGGAGTTCGAGAGTAAGGCTCAGCAGGACGTTCGACCTTACCTCGGCAGGGAGACCAAGCTTCCTAAGCCTTGTAGGAGTCAAGCAAGGGGACTTGGCTGGAGTTCGAGTGTAAGGCTCAGAAGGACGTTCGACCTTACCTCGGCAGGGAGACCAAGCTTCCTAAGCCTAGTAGGTCTCGGGCGAGGGGACATGGAAGGAGTTCGAGTGTAGGGCTTAGCAGGACGTTCGACCTTACCTCGGCAGGGAGACCAAGCTTCCTAAGCCTAGAAGGAGTCAGGCGAGGAGACTTGGCCAGAGTTCGAGTGTAAGGCTCAGCAGGACGTTCGACCTTACCTCGGCAGGGAGACCAAGCTTCCTAAGCCTAGTAGGAGTCAGGCGAGGGGACTTGGCCAGAGTTCGAGTGTAAGGCTCAGCAGGACGTTCGACCTTACCTCGGCAGGGAGACGAAGCTTCCTAAGCCTAGTAGGAGTCAGGCGAGGGGACTTGGCCAGAGTTCGAGTGTAAGGCTCAGCAGGACGTTCGACCTTACCTCGGCAGGGAGACCAAGCTTCCTAAGCCTAGTAGGAGTCAGGCGAGGGGTCTTGGCGAGAGTTCGAGTGTAAGGCTCAGCAGGACGTTCGACCTTACCTCGTCAGGGACACCAAGCTTTTAAAGCCTAGTAAGAGTCAGGCGAGGGGACTTGGCCAGAGTTCGAGTGTAAGGCTCGGCAGGACTTTCGACCTTACCTCGGCAGGGAGACCAAGCTTCCTAAGCCTAGTAGGTCTCGGGCGAGGGGACATGGAAGGAGTTTGAGTGTTGGGCTTAGCAGGACGTTCGACCTTACCTCGGCAGGGAGACCAAGCTTCCTAAGCCTAGTAGGAGTCAGGCGAGGGGACTTGGCCAGAGTTCGAGTGTAAGGCTCGGTAGGACGTTCGACCTTACCTCGGCAGGGAGACCAAGCTTCCTAAGCCTAGTAGGAGTCAGGCGAGGGGACTTGGCCAGAGTTCGAGTGTAAGGCTCAGCAGGACGTTCGACCTTACCTCGGCAGGGAGACCAAGCTTCCTAAGCCTAGTAGGAGTCAGGCGAGGGGACTTGGCCAGAGTTCGAGTGTAAGGCTCAGCAGGACGTTCGACCTTACCTCGGCAGGGAGACCAAGCTTCCTAAGCCTAGTAGGAGTCAGGCGAGGGGACTTGGCCAGAGTTCGAGTGTAAGGCTCAGCAGGACGTTCGACCTTACCTCGGCAAGGAGACCAAGCTTCCTAAGCCTCGTGGGAGAGTCAGGCAAGGGGACTGGTTTGGAGTTCGAGAGTAAGGCTCAGCAGTACGTTCGACCTTACCTCAGCAGGGAGACCAAGCTTCCTAAGCCTTGTAGGAGTCAAGCAAGGGGACTTGGCTGGAGTTCGAGTGTAAGGCTCAGCAGGACGTTCGACCTTACCTCGGCAGGGAGACCAAGCTTCCTAAGCCGAGTAGGTCTCGGGCGAGGGGACATGGAAGGAGTTCGAGTGTAGGGCTTAGCAGGACGTTCGACCTTACCTCGGCAGGGAGACCAAGCTTCCTAAGCCTAGAAGGAGTAAGGCGAGGAGACTTGGCCAGAGTTCGAGTGTAAGGCTCGGTAGGACGTTCGACCTTACCTCGGCAGGGAGACCAAGCTTCCTAAGCCTAGTAGCAGTCAGGCGAGGGGACTTGGCCAGAGTTCGAGTGTAAGGCTCAGCAGGACGTTCGACCTTACCTCGGCAGGGAGACCAAGCTTCCTAAGCCTAGTAGGAGTCAGGCGAGGGGACTTGGCCAGAGTTCGAGTGTAAGGCTCAGCAGGACGATCGACCTTACCTCGGCAAGGAGACCAAGCTTCCTAAGCCTCGTTGGAGAGTCAGGCAAGGGGACTTGGTTGGAGTTCGAGAGTAAGGCTCAGCAGGACGTTCGACCTTACCTCGGCAGGGAGACCAAGCTTCCTAAGCCTTGTAGGAGTCAAGCAAGGGGACTTGGCTGGAGTTCGAGTGTAAGGCTCAGAAGGACGTTCGACCTTACCTCGGCAGGGAGACCAAGCTTCCTAAGCCTAGTAGGTCTCGGGCGAGGGGACATGGAAGGAGTTCGAGTGTAGGGCTTAGCAGGACGTTCGACCTTACCTCGGCAGGGAGACCAAGCTTCCTAAGCCTAGTAGGAGTCAGGCGAGGGGACTTGGCCAGAGTTCGAGTGTAAGGCTCAGCAGGACGTTCGACCTTACCTCGGCAGGGAGACCAAGCTTCCTAAGCCTAGTAGGAGTCAGGCGAGGGGTCTTGGCGAGAGTTCGAGTGTAAGGCTCAGCAGGACGTTCGACCTTACCTCGTCAGGGACACCAAGCTTTTAAAGCCTAGTAAGAGTCAGGCGAGGGGACTTGGCCAGAGTTCGAGTGTAAGGCTCGGCAGGACTTTCGACCTTACCTCGGCAGGGAGACCAAGCTTCCTAAGCCTAGTAGGTCTCGGGCGAGGGGACATGGAAGGAGTTTGAGTGTTGGGCTTAGCAGGACGTTCGACCTTACCTCGGCAGGGAGACCAAGCTTCCTAAGCCTAGTAGGAGTCAGGCGAGGGGACTTGGCCAGAGTTCGAGTGTAAGGCTCGGTAGGACGTTCGACCTTACCTCGGCAGGGAGACCAAGCTTCCTAAGCCTAGTAGGAGTCAGGCGAGGGGACTTGGCCAGAGTTCGAGTGTAAGGCTCAGCAGGACGTTCGACCTTACCTCGGCAGGGAGACCAAGCTTCCTAAGCCTAGTAGGAGTCAGGCGAGGGGACTTGGCCAGAGTTCGAGTGTAAGGCTCAGCAGGACGTTCGACCTTACCTCGGCAGGGAGACCAAGCTTCCTAAGCCTAGTAGGAGTCAGGCGAGGGGACTTGGCCAGAGTTCGAGTGTAAGGCTCAGCAGGACGTTCGACCTTACCTCGGCAAGGAGACCAAGCTTCCTAAGCCTCGTGGGAGAGTCAGGCAAGGGGACTGGTTTGGAGTTCGAGAGTAAGGCTCAGCAGTACGTTCGACCTTACCTCAGCAGGGAGACCAAGCTTCCTAAGCCTTGTAGGAGTCAAGCAAGGGGACTTGGCTGGAGTTCGAGTGTAAGGCTCAGCAGGACGTTCGACCTTACCTCGTCAGGGACACAAAGCTTTTAAAGCCTAGTAAGAGTCAGGCGAGGGGACTTGGGTGGAATTCGAGTGTAAGGCTCGGCAGGACATTCGACCTTACCTCGGCAGGGAGACCAAGCTTCCTAAGCCTAGTAGGTCTCGGGCGAGAGGACATGGAAGGAGTTCGAGTGTAAGGCTCCGCAGGACGTTCGACCTTACCTCGGCAGGGAGTCCAACCTTCCTAAACCTAGTAGGATTCAGGCGATGGGATTTGGCCGAAGTTCGAGTGTAAGGCTCGGCAGGACGTTCGACCTTACCTCGGCAGGGAGACCAAGCTTCCTAAGCCTAGTAGGTCTCGGGCGAGGGGACTTGGCCTGAGTTCGAATGTAAAGCTCGGCAGGACGTTCGTCCTTACCTCGGCAGGGAGACCAAGCTTCCTAAGCCTAGAAGGAGTCAGGCGAGTGGACTTGGACAGAGTTTGAGTGTAAGGCTCGGCAGGACGTTCGTCCTTTCCTCGGCAGGGAGACCAAGCTTCCTAAGCCTAGTAGGTGTCAGGCGATCGGACTTGGCCGGAGTTTGAGTGGAAGGCTCGTAGGTCTCGGGCGAGGGGACATGGAAGGAGTTTGAGTGTAGGGCTTAGCAGGACGTTCGACCTTACCTCGGCAGGGAGACCAAGCTTCCTAAGCCTAGTAGGACTCAGGCGAGGGGACTTGGCCAGAGTTCGAGTGTAAGGCTCCGCAGGACGATCGACCTTACCTCGGCAGGGAGACCAAGCTTCCTAAGCCTAGTAGGAGTCAGGCGAGGGGACTTGGCCAGAGTTCGAGTGTAAGGCTCAGCAGGACGTTCGACCTTACCTCGGCAAGGAGACCAAGCTTCATAAGCCTCGTGGGAGAGTCAGGCAAGGGGACTGGTTTGGAGTTCGAGAGTAAGGCTCAGCAGGACGTTCGACCTTACCTCGGCAGGGAGACCAAGCTTCCTAAGCCTTGTAGGAGTCAAGCAAGGGGACTTGGCTGGAGTTCGAGTGTAAGGCTCAGCAGGACGTTCGACCTTACCTCGGCAGGGAGACCAAGCTTCCTAAGCCTAGTAGGTCTCGGGCGAGGGGACATGGAAGGAGTTCGAGTGTAGGGCTTAGCAGGACGTTCGACCTTACCTCGGCAGGGAGACCAAGCTTCCTAAGCCTAGAAGGAGTCAGGCGAGGAGACTTGGCCAGAGTTCGAGTGTAAGGCTCGGTAGGACGTTCGACCTTACCTCGGCAGGGAGACCAAGCTTCCTAAGCCTAGTAGCAGTCAGGCGAGGGGACTTGGCCAGAGTTCGAGTGTAAGGCTCAGCAGGACGTTCGACCTTACCTCGGCAGGGAGACCAAGCTTCCTAAGCCTAGTAGGAGTCAGGCGAGGGGACTTGGCCAGAGTTCGAGTGTAAGGCTCAGCAGGACGTTCGACCTTACCTCGGCAGGGAGACCAAGCTTCCTAAGCCTAGTAGGAGTCAGGCGAGGGGACTTGGCCAGAGTTCGAGTGTAAGGCTCAGCAGGACGTTCGACCTTACCTCGGCAAGGAGACCAAGCTTCCTAAGCCTCGTGGGAGAGTAAAGCAAGGGGACTGGTTTGGAGTTCGAGAGTAAGGCTCAGCAGGACGTTCGACCTTACCTCGACAGGGAGACCAAGCTTCCAAAGCCCTGTAGGAGTCAAGCAAGGGGACTTGGCTGGAGTTCGAGTGTAAGGCTCAGCAGGACGTTCGACCTTACCTCGTCAGGGACACCAAGCTTTTAAAGCCTAGTAAGAGTCAGGCGAGGGGACTTGGGTGGAATTCGAGTGTAAGGCTCGGCAGGACTTTCGACCTTACCTCGGCAGGGAGACCAAGCTTCCTAAGCCTAGTAGGTCTCGGGCGAGGGGACATGGAAGGAGTTTGAGTGTTGGGCTTAGCAGGACGTTCGACCTTACCTCGGCAGGGAGACCAAGCTTCCTAAGCCTAGTAGGAGTCAGGCGAGGGGACTTGGCCAGAGTTCGAGTGTAAGGCTCGGTAGGACGTTCGACCTTACCTCGGCAGGGAGACCAAGCTTCCTAAGCCTAGTAGGAGTCAGGCGAGGGGACTTGGCCAGAGTTCGAGTGTAAGGCTCAGCAGGACGTTCGACCTTACCTCGGCAGGGAGACCAAGCTTCCTAAGCCTAGTAGGAGTCAGGCGAGGGGACTTGGCCAGAGTTCGAGTGTAAGGCTCAGCAGGACGTTCGACCTTACCTCGGCAGGGAGACCAAGCTTCCTAAGCCTAGTAGGAGTCAGGCGAGGGGACTTGGCCAGAGTTCGAGTGTAAGGCTCAGCAGGACGTTCGACCTTACCTCGGCAAGGAGACCAAGCTTCCTAAGCCTCGTGGGAGAGTCAGGCAAGGGGACTGGTTTGGAGTTCGAGAGTAAGGCTCAGCAGTACGTTCGACCTTACCTCAGCAGGGAGACCAAGCTTCCTAAGCCTTGTAGGAGTCAAGCAAGGGGACTTGGCTGGAGTTCGAGTGTAAGGCTCAGCAGGACGTTCGACCTTACCTCGTCAGGGACACAAAGCTTTTAAAGCCTAGTAAGAGTCAGGCGAGGGGACTTGGGTGGAATTCGAGTGTAAGGCTCGGCAGGACATTCGACCTTACCTCGGCAGGGAGACCAAGCTTCCTAAGCCTAGTAGGTCTCGGGCGAGGGGACATGGAAGGAGTTCGAGTGTAAGGCTCCGCAGGACGTTCGACCTTACCTCGGCAGGGAGTCCAACCTTCCTAAACCTAGTAGGATTCAGGCGATGGGATTTGGCCGAAGTTCGAGTGTAAGGCTCGGCAGGACGTTCGACCTTACCTCGGCAGGGAGACCAAGCTTCCTAAGCCTAGTAGGTCTCGGGCGAGGGGACTTGGCCTGAGTTCGAATGTAAAGCTCGGCAGGACGTTCGTCCTTACCTCGGCAGGGAGACCAAGCTTCCTAAGCCTAGAAGGAGTCAGGCGAGTGGACTTGGACAGAGTTTGAGTGTAAGGCTCGGCAGGACGTTCGTCCTTTCCTCGGCAGGGAGACCAAGCTTCCTAAGCCTAGTAGGTGTCAGGCGATCGGACTTGGCCGGAGTTTGAGTGGAAGGCTCGTAGGTCTCGGGCGAGGGGACATGGAAGGAGTTCGAGTGTAGGGCTTAGCAGGACGTTCGACCTTACCTCGGCAGGGAGACCAAGCTTCCTAAGCCTAGTAGGAGTCAGGCGAGGGGACTTGGCCAGAGTTCGAGTGTAAGGCTCCGCAGGACGTTCGACCTTACCTCGGCAGGGAGACCAAGCTTCCTAAGCCTAGTAGGAGTCAGGCGAGGGGACTTGGCCAGAGTTCGAGTGTAAGGCTCAGCAGGACGTTCGACCTTACCTCGGCAAGGAGACCAAGCTTCCTAAGCCTCGTGGGAGAGTCAGGCAAGGGGACTGGTTTGGAGATCGAGAGTAAGGCTCAGCAGGACGTTCGACCTTACCTCGGCAGGGAGACCAAGCTTCCTAAGCCTTGTAGGAGTCAAGCAAGGGGACTTGGCTGGAGTTCGAGTGTAAGGCTCAGCAGGACGTTCGACCTTACCTCGGCAGGGAGACCAAGCTTCCTAAGCCTAGTAGGTCTCGGGCGAGGGGACATGGAAGGAGTTCGAGTGTAGGGCTTAGCAGGACGTTCGACCTTACCTCGGCAGGGAGACCAAGCTTCCTAAGCCTAGAAGGAGTCAGGCGAGGAGACTTGGCCAGAGTTCGAGTGTAAGGCTCGGTAGGACGTTCGACCTTACCTCGGCAGGGAGACCAAGCTTCCTAAGCCTAGTAGCAGTCAGGCGAGGGGACTTGGCCAGAGTTCGAGTGTAAGGCTCAGCAGGACGTTCGACCTTACCTCGGCAGGGAGACCAAGCTTCCTAAGCCTAGTAGGAGTCAGGCGAGGGGACTTGGCCAGAGTTCGAGTGTAAGGCTCAGCAGGACGTTCGACCTTACCTCGGCAGGGAGACCAAGCTTCCTAAGCCTAGTAGGAGTCAGGCGAGGGGACTTGGCCAGAGTTCGAGTGTAAGGCTCAGCAGGACGTTCGACCTTACCTCGGCAAGGAGACCAAGCTTCCTAAGCCTCGTGGGAGAGTAAAGCAAGGGGACTGGTTTGGAGTTCGAGAGTAAGGCTCAGCAGGACGTTCGACCTTACCTCGACAGGGAGACCAAGCTTCCAAAGCCCTGTAGGAGTCAAGCAAGGGGACTTGGCTGGAGTTCGAGTGTAAGGCTCAGCAGGACGTTCGACCTTACCTCGTCAGGGACACCAAGCTTTTAAAGCCTAGTAAGAGTCAGGCGAGGGGACTTGGGTGGAATTCGAGTGTAAGGCTCGGCAGGACTTTCGACCTTACCTCGGCAGGGAGACCAAGCTTCCGAAGCCTAGTAGGTCTCGGGCGAGGGGACATGGAAGGAGTTCGAGTGTAGGGCTTAGCAGGACGTTCGACCTTACCTCGGCAGGGAGACCAAGCTTCCTAAGCCTAGTAGGAGTCAGGCGAGGGGACTTGGCCAGAGTTCGAGTGTAAGGCTCGGTAGGACGTTCAACCTTACCTCGGCAGGGAGACCAAGCTTCCTAAGCCTAGTAGGAGTCAGGCGAGGGGACTTGGCCAGAGTTCGAGTGTAAGGCTCGGCAGGACGTTCGACCTTACCTCGGCAGGGAGACCAAGCTTCCAAAGCCCTGTAGGAGTCAAGCAAGGGGACTTGGCTGGAGTTCGAGTGTAAGGCTCAGCAGGACGTTCGACCTTACCTCGTCAGGGACACCAAGATTTTAAAGCCTAGTAAGAGTCAGGCGAGGGGACTTGGGTGGAATTCGAGTGTAAGGCTCAGCAGGACGTTCGACCTTACCTCGGCAAGGAGACCAAGCTTCCTAAGCCTCGTGGGAGAGTCAGGCAAGGGGACTGGTTTGGAGTTCGAGAGTAAGGCTCAGCAGGACATTCGACCTTACCTCGGCAGGGAGACCAAGCTTCCTAAGCCTTGTAGGAGTCAAGCAAGGGGACTTGGCTGGAGTTTGAGTGTAAGGCTCAGCAGGACGTTCGACCTTACCTCGTCAGGGACACCAAGCTTTTAAAGCCTAGTAAGAGTCAGGCGAGGGGACTTGGGTGGAATTCGAGTGTAAGGCTCGGCAGGACATTCGACCTTACCTCGGCAGGGAGACCAAGCTTCCTAAGCCTAGTAGGTCTCGGGCGAGGGGACATGGAAGGAGTTCGAATGTAAAGCTCGGCAGGACGTTCGACCTTACCTCGGCAGGGAGTCCAACCTTCCTAAACCTAGTCGGATTCAGGCGATGGGATTTGGCCGAAGTTCGAGTGTAAGTCTCGACAGGAAGTTCGACCTTACCTCGGCAGGGAGACCAAGCTTCCTAAGCCTTGTAGGAGTCAAGCAAGGGGACTTGGCCTGAGTTCGAATGTAAAGCTCGGCAGGACGTTCGTGCTTACCTCGGCAGGGAGACCAAGCTTCCTAAGCCTAGTAGGAGTCAGGCGAGTGGACTTGGACAGAGTTCGAGTGTAAGGCTCGGCAGGACGTTCGTCCTTTCCTCGGCAGGGTGACCAAGCTTCCTAAGCCTAGTAGGTGTCAGGCGATCGGACTTGGCCGGAGTTTGAGTGGAAGGCTCGTATGTCTCGGGCGAGGGGACATGGAAGGAGTTCGAGTGTAGGGCTTAGCAGGACGTTCGACCTTACCTCGGCAGGGAGACCAAGCTTCCTAAGCCTAGTAGGAGTCAGGCGAGGGGACTCGGCCAGAGTTCGAGTGTAAGGCTCCGCAGGACGTTCGTCCTTTCCTCGGCAGGGAGACCAAGCTTCCTAAGCCTAGTAGGAGTCAGGCGAGGGGACTTGGCCAGAGTTCGAGTGTAAGGCTCAGCAGGACGTTCGACCTTACCTCGGCAGGGAGACCAAGCTTCCTAAGCCTAATAGGAGTCAGGCGAGGGGACTTGGCCAGAGTTCGAGTGTAAGGCTCAGCAGGATGTTCGACCTTACCTCGGCAAGGAGACCAAGCATCCTAAGCCTCGTGGGAGAGTCAGGCAAGGGGACTGGTTTGGAGTTCGAGAGTAAGGCTCAGCAGGACGTTCGACCTTACCTCGGCAGGGAGACCAAGCTTCCTAAACCTAGTAGGAGTCAAGCAAGGGGACTTGGCTGGAGTTCGAGTGTAAGGCTCAGCAGGACGTTCGACCTTACCTCGGCAGGGAGACCAAGCTTCCTAAGCTAAGTAGGTCTCGGGCGAGGGGACATGGAAGGAGTTCGAGTGTTGGGCTTAGCAGGACTTTCGACCTTACCTAGGCAGGGAGACCAAGCTTCCTAAGCCTAGAAGGAGTCAGGCGAGGGGACTTGGCCAGAGTTCGAGTGTAAGGCTCGGCAGGACGTTCGACCTTACCTCGGCAGGGAGACCAAGCTTCCTAAGCCTAGTAGGAGTCAGGCGAGGGGACTTGGCCAGAGTTCGAGTGTAAGGCTCAGCAGGACGTTCGACCTTACCTCGGCAAGGAGACCAAGCTTCCTAAGCCTCGTGGGAGAGTCAGGCAAGGGGACTGGTTTGGAGTTCGAGAGTAAGGCTCAGCAGGACGTTCGACCTTACCTCGGCAGGGAGACCAAGCTTCCTAAGCCTTGTAGGAGTCAAGCAAGGGGACTTGGCTGGAGTTCGAGAGTAAGGCTCAGCAGGACGTTCGACCTTACCTCGACAGGGAGACCAAGCTTCCAAAGCCCTGTAGGAGTCAAGCAAGGGGACTTGGCTGGAGTTCGAGTGTAAGGCTCAGCAGGACGTTCGACCTTACCTCGTCAGGGACACCAAGCTTTTAAAGCCTAGTAAGAGTCAGGCGAGGGGACTTGGGTGAAATTCGAGTGTAAGGCTCGGCAGGACTTTCGATCTTACCTCGGCAGGGAGACCAAGCTTCCTAAGCCTAGTAGGTCTCGGGCGAGGGGACATGGAAGGAGTTTGAGTGTTGGGCTTAGCAGGACGTTCGACCTTACCTCGGCAGGGAGACCAAGCTTCCTAAGCCTAGTAGGAGTCAGGCGAGGGGACTTGGCCAGAGTTCGAGTGTAAGGCTCGGTAGGACGTTCGACCTTACCTCGGCAGGGAGACCAAGCTTCCTAAGCCTAGTAGGAGTCAGGCGAGGGGACTTGGCCAGAGTTTGAGTGTAAGGCTCAGCAGGACGTTCGACCTTACCTCGGCAGGGAGACCAAGCTTCCTAAGCCTAGTAGGAGTCAGGCGAGGGGACTTGGCCAGAGTTCGAGTGTAAGGCTCAGCAGGACGTTCGACCTTACCTCGGCAAGGAGACCAAGCTTCCTAAGCCTCGTGGGAGAGTAAGGCAAGGGGACTGGTTTGGAGTTCGAGAGTAAGGCTCAGCAGGACGTTCGACCTTACCTCGACAGGGAGACCAAGCTTCCAAAGCCCTGTAGGAGTCAAGCAAGGGGACTTGGCTGGAGTTCGAGTGTAAGGCTCAGCAGGACGTTCGACCTTACCTCGTCAGGGACACCAAGCTTTTAAAGCCTAGTAAGAGTTAGGCGAGGGGACTTGGGTGGAATTCGAGTGTAAGGCTCGGCAGGACTTTCGACCTTACCTCGGCAGGGAGACCAAGCTTCCGAAGCCTAGTAGGTCTCGGGCGAGGGGACATGGAAGGAGTTTGAGTGTTGGGCTTAGCAGGATGTTCGACCTTACCTCGGCAGGGAGACCAAGCTTCCTAAGCCTAGTAGGAGTCAGGCGAGGGGACTTGGCCAGAGTTCGAGTGTAAGGCTCAGCAGGACGTTCGACCTTACCTCGGCAGGGAGACCAAGCTTCCTAAGCCTAGTAGGAGTCAGGCGAGGGGACTTGGCCAGAGTTCGAGTGTAAGGCTCAGCAGGACGTTCGACCTTACCTCGGCAAGGAGACCAAGCTTCCTAAGCCTCGTGGGAGAGTCAGGCAAGGGGACTGGTTTGGAGTTCGAGAGTAAGGCTCAGCAGGACATTCGACCTTACCTCGGCAGGGAGACCAAGCTTCCTAAGCCTTGTAGGAGTCAAGCAAGGGGACTTGGCTGGAGTTCGAGTGTAAGGCTCAGCAGGACGTTCGACCTTACCTCGTCAGGGACACCAAGCTTTTAAAGCCTAGTAAGAGTCAGGCGAGGGGACTTGGGTGGAATTCGAGTGTAAGGCTCGGCAGGACATTCGACCTTACCTCGGCAGGGAGACCAAGCTTCCTAAGCCTAGTAGGTCTCGGGCGAGGGGACATGGAAGGAGTTCGAATGTAAAGCTCGGCAGGACGTTCGACCTTACCTCGGCAGGGAGTCCAACCTTCCTAAACCTAGTCGGATTCAGGCGATGGGATTTGGCCGAAGTTCGAGTGTAAGTCTCGACAGGACGTTCGACCTTACCTCGGCAGGGAGACCAAGCTTCCTAAGCCTTGTAGGAGTCAAGCAAGGGGACTTGGCCTGAGTTCGAATGTAAAGCTCGGCAGGACGTTCGTGCTTACCTCGACAGGGAGACCAAGCTTCCTAAGCCTAGTAGGAGTCAGGCGATCGGACTTGGACAGAGTTCGAGTGTAAGGCTCGGCAGGACGTTCGTCCTTTCCTCGGCAGGGAGACCAAGCTTCCTAAGCCTAGTAGGTGTCAGGCGATCGGACTTGGCCGGAGTTTGAGTGGAAGGCTCGTATGTCTCGGGCGAGGGGACATGGAAGGAGTTCGAGTGTAGGGCTTAGCAGGACGTTCGACCTTACCTCGGCAGGGAGACCAAGCTTCCTAAGCCTAGTAGGAGTCAGGCGAGGGGACTCGGCCAGAGTTCGAGTGTAAGGCTCCGCAGGACGTTCGTCCTTTCCTCGGCAGGGAGACCAAGCTTCCTAAGCCTAGTAGGAGTCAGGCGAGGGGACTTGGCCAGAGTTCGAGTGTAAGGCTCAGCAGGACGTTCGACCTTACCTCGGCAGGGAGACCAAGCTTCCTAAGCCTAATAGGAGTCAGGCGAGGGGACTTGGCCAGAGTTCGAGTGTAAGGCTCAGCAGGATGTTCGACCTTACCTCGGCAAGGAGACCAAGCATCCTAAGCCTCGTGGGAGAGTCAGGCAAGGGGACTGGTTTGGAGTTCGAGAGTAAGGCTCAGCAGGACGTTCGACCTTACCTCGGCAGGGAGACCAAGCTTCCTAAACCTAGTAGGAGTCAAGCAAGGGGACTTGGCTGGAGTTCGAGTGTAAGGCTCAGCAGGACGTTCGACCTTACCTCGGCAGGGAGACCAAGCTTCCTAAGCCTAGTAGGTCTCGGGCGAGGGGACATGGAAGGAGTTCGAGTGTTGGGCTTAGCAGGACTTTCGACCTTACCTCGGCAGGGAGACCAAGCTTCCTAAGCCTAGAAGGAGTCAGGCGAGGGGACTTGGCCAGAGTTCGAGTGTAAGGCTCGGCAGGACGTTCGACCTTACCTCGGCAGGGAGACCAAGCTTCCTAAGCCTAGTAGGAGTCAGGCGAGGGGACTTGGCCAGAGTTCGAGTGTAAGGCTCAGCAGGACGTTCGACCTTACCTCGGCAGGGAGACCAAGCTTCCTAAGCCGAGTAGGAGTCAGGCGAGGGGACTTGGCCAGAGTTCGAGTGTAAGGCTCAGCAGGACGTTCGACCTTACCTCGGCAGGGAGACCAAGCTTCCTAAGCCTAGTAGGAGTCAGGCGAGGGGACTTGGCCAGAGTTCGAGTGTAAGGCTCAGCAGGATGTTCGACCTTACCTCGGCAAGGAGACCAAGCTTCCTAAGCCTCGTGGGAGAGTCAGGCAAGGGGACTGGTTTGGAGTTCGAGAGTAAGGCTCAGCAGGACGTTCGACCTTACCTCGGCAGGGAGACCAAGCTTCCTAAGCCTTGTAGGAGTCAAGCAAGGGGACTTGGCTGGAGTTCGAGAGTAAGGCTCAGCAGGACGTTCGACCTTACCTCGACAGGGAGACCAAGCTTCCAAAGCCCTGTAGGAGTCAAGCAAGGGGACTTGGCTGGAGTTCGAGTGTAAGGCTCAGCAGGACGTTCGACCTTACCTCGTCAGGGACACCAAGCTTTTAAAGCCTAGTAAGAGTCAGGCGAGGGGACTTGGGTGAAATTCGAGTGTAAGGCTCGGCAGGACTTTCGATCTTACCTCAGCAGGGAGACCAAGCTTCCTAAGCCTAGTAGGTCACGGGCGAGGGGACATGGAAGGTGTTTGAGTGTTGGGCTTAGCAGGACGTTCGACCTTACCTCGGCAGGGAGACCAAGCTTCCTAAGCCTAGTAGGAGTCAGGCGAGGGGACTTGGCCAGAGTTCGAGTGTAAGGCTCAGCAGGACGTTCGACCTTACCTCGGCAGGGAGACCAAGCTTCCTAAGCCTAGTAGGAGTCAGGCGAGGGGACTTGGCCAGAGTTTGAGTGTAAGGCTCAGCAGGACGTTCGACCTTACCTCGGCAGGGAGACCAAGCTTCCTAAGCCTAGTAGGAGTCAGGCGAGGGGACTTGGCCAGAGTTCGAGTGTAAGGCTCAGCAGGACGTTCGACCTTACCTCGGCAAGGAGACCAAGCTTCCTAAGCCTCGTGGGAGAGTAAGGCAAGGGGACTGGTTTGGAGTTCGAGAGTAAGGCTCAGCAGGACGTTCGACCTTACCTCGACAGGGAGACCAAGCTTCCAAAGCCCTGTAGGAGTCAAGCAAGGGGACTTGGCTGGAGTTCGAGTGTAAGGCTCAGCAGGACGTTCGACCTTACCTCGTCAGGGACACCAAGCTTTTAAAGCCTAGTAAGAGTCAGGCGAGGGGACTTGGGTGGAATTCGAGTGTAAGGCTCGGCAGGACTTTCGACCTTACCTCGGCAGGGAGACCAAGCTTCCGAAGCCTAGTAGGTCTCGGGCGAGGGGACATGGAAGGAGTTTGAGTGTTGGGCTTAGCAGGATGTTCGACCTTACCTCGGCAGGGAGACCAAGCTTCCTAAGCCTAGTAGGAGTCAGGCGAGGGGACTTGGCCAGAGTTCGAGTGTAAGGCTCAGCAGGACGTTCGACCTTACCTCGGCAGGGAGACCAAGCTTCCTAAGCCTAGTAGGAGTCAGGCGAGGGGACTTGGCCAGAGTTCGAGTGTAAGGCTCAGCAGGACGTTCGACCTTACCTCGGCAGGGAGACCAAGCTTCCTAAGCCTATTAGGAGTCAGGCGAGGGGACTTGGCCAGAGTTCGAGTGTAAGGCTCAGCAGGACGTTCGACCTTACCTCGGCAAGGAGACCAAGCTTCCTAAGCCTCGTGGGAGAGTCAGGCAAGGGGACTGGTTTGGAGTTCGAGAGTAAGGCTCAGCAGGACGTTCGACCTTACCTCGACAGGGAGACCAAGCTTCCAAAGCCCTGTAGGAGTCAGGCAAGGGGACTGGTTTGGAGTTCGAGAGTAAGGCTCAGCAGGACATTCGACCTTACCTCGGCAGGGAGACCAAGCTTCCTAAGCCTTGTAGGAGTCAAGCAAGGGGACTTGGCTGGAGTTCGAGTGTAAGGCTCAGCAGGACGTTCGACCTTACCTCGTCAGGGACACCAAGCTTTTAAAGCCTAGTAAGAGTCAGGCGAGGGGACTTGGGGGGAATTCGAGTGTAAGGCTCGGCAGGACATTCGACCTTACCTCGGCAGGGAGACCAAGCTTCCTAAGCCTAGTAGGTCTCGGGCGAGGGGACATGGAAGGAGTTCGAATGTAAAGCTCGGCAGGACGTTCGACCTTACCTCGGCAGGGAGTCCAACCTTCCTAAACCTAGTAGGATTCAGGCGATGGGATTTGGCCGAAGTTCGAGTGTAAGGCTCGGCAGGACGTTCGACCTTACCTCGGCAGGGAGACCAAGCTTCCTAAGCCTAGTAGGTCTCGGGCGAGGGGACTTGGCCTGAGTTTGAATGTAAAGCTCGGCAGGACGTTCGTCCTTACCTCGGCAGGGAGACCAAGCTTCCTAAGCCTAGAAGGAGTCAGGCGAGTGGACTTGGACAGAGTTCGAGTGTAAGGCTCGGCAGGACGTTCGTCCTTTCCTCGGCAGGGAGACCAAGCTTCCTAAGCCTAGTAGGTGTCAGGCGATCGGACTTGGCCGGAGTTTGAGTGGAAGGCTCGTAGGTCTCGGGCGAGGGGACATGGAAGGAGTTCGAGTGTAGGGCTTAGCAGGACGTTCGACCTTACCTCGGCAGGGAGACCAAGCTTCCTAAGCCTAGTAGGAGTCAGGCGAGGGGACTTGGCCAGAGTTCGAGTGTAAGGCTCAGCAGGATGTTCGACCTTACCTCGGCAAGGAGACCAAGCATCCTAAGCCTCGTGGGAGAGTCAGGCAAGGGGACTGGTTTGGAGTTCGAGAGTAAGGCTCAGCAGGACGTTCGACCTTACCTCGGCAGGGAGACCAAGCTTCCTAAGCCTTGTAGGAGTCAAGCAAGGGGACTTGGCTGGAGTTCGAGAGTAAGGCTCAGCAGGACGTTCGACCTTACCTCGACAGGGAGACCAAGCTTCCAAAGCCCTGTAGGAGTCAAGCAAGGGGACTTGGCTGGAGTTCGAGTGTAAGGCTCAGCAGGACGTTCGACCTTACCTCGTCAGGGACACCAAGCTTTTAAAGCCTAGTAAGAGTCAGGCGAGGGGACTTGGGTGAAATTCGAGTGTAAGGCTCGGCAGGACTTTCGATCTTACCTCGGCAGGGAGACCAAGCTTCCTAAGCCTAGTAGGTCTCGGGCGAGGGGACATGGAAGGAGTTTGAGTGTTGGGCTTAGCAGGACGTTCGACCTTACCTCGGCAGGGAGACCAAGCTTCCTAAGCCTAGTAGGAGTCAGGCGAGGGGACTTGGCCAGAGTTCGAGTGTAAGGCTCAGCAGGACGTTCGACCTTACCTCGGCAGGGAGACCAAGCTTCCTAAGCCTAGTAGGAGTCAGGCGAGGGGACTTGGCCAGAGTTTGAGTGTAAGGCTCAGCAGGACGTTCGACCTTACCTCGGCAGGGAGACCAAGCTTCCTAAGCCTAGTAGGAGTCAGGCGAGGGGACTTGGCCAGAGTTCGAGTGTAAGGCTCAGCAGGACGTTCGACCTTACCTCGGCAAGGAGACCAAGCTTCCTAAGCCTCGTGGGAGAGTAAGGCAAGGGGACTGGTTTGGAGTTCGAGAGTAAGGCTCAGCAGGACGTTCGACCTTACCTCGACAGGGAGACCAAGCTTCCAAAGCCCTGTAGGAGTCAAGCAAGGGGACTTGGCTGGAGTTCGAGTGTAAGGCTCAGCAGGACGTTCGACCTTACCTCGTCAGGGACACCAAGCTTTTAAAGCCTAGTAAGAGTCAGGCGAGGGGACTTGGGTGGAATTCGAGTGTAAGGCTCGGCAGGACTTTCGACCTTACCTCGGCAGGGAGACCAAGCTTCCGAAGCCTAGTAGGTCTCGGGCGAGGGGACATGGAAGGAGTTTGAGTGTTGGGCTTAGCAGGATGTTCGACCTTACCTCGGCAGGGAGACCAAGCTTCCTAAGCCTAGTAGGAGTCAGGCGAGGGGACTTGGCCAGAGTTCGAGTGTAAGGCTCAGCAGGACGTTCGACCTTACCTCGGCAGGGAGACCAAGCTTCCTAAGCCTAGTAGGAGTCAGGCGAGGGGACTTGGCCAGAGTTCGAGTGTAAGGCTCAGCAGGACGTTCGACCTTACCTCGGCAGGGAGACCAAGCTTCCTAAGCCTATTAGGAGTCAGGCGAGGGGACTTGGCCAGAGTTCGAGTGTAAGGCTCAGCAGGACGTTCGACCTTACCTCGGCAAGGAGACCAAGCTTCCTAAGCCTCGTGGGAGAGTCAGGCAAGGGGACTGGTTTGGAGTTCGAGAGTAAGGCTCAGCAGGACGTTCGACCTTACCTCGACAGGGAGACCAAGCTTCCAAAGCCCTGTAGGAGTCAGGCAAGGGGACTGGTTTGGAGTTCGAGAGTAAGGCTCAGCAGGACATTCGACCTTACCTCGGCAGGGAGACCAAGCTTCCTAAGCCTTGTAGGAGTCAAGCAAGGGGACTTGGCTGGAGTTCGAGTGTAAGGCTCAGCAGGACGTTCGACCTTACCTCGTCAGGGACACCAAGCTTTTAAAGCCTAGTAAGAGTCAGGCGAGGGGACTTGGGGGGAATTCGAGTGTAAGGCTCGGCAGGACATTCGACCTTACCTCGGCAGGGAGACCAAGCTTCCTAAGCCTAGTAGGTCTCGGGCGAGGGGACATGGAAGGAGTTCGAATGTAAAGCTCGGCAGGACGTTCGACCTTACCTCGGCAGGGAGTCCAACCTTCCTAAACCTAGTAGGATTCAGGCGATGGGATTTGGCCGAAGTTCGAGTGTAAGGCTCGGCAGGACGTTCGACCTTACCTCGGCAGGGAGACCAAGCTTCCTAAGCCTAGTAGGTCTCGGGCGAGGGGACTTGGCCTGAGTTTGAATGTAAAGCTCGGCAGGACGTTCGTCCTTACCTCGGCAGGGAGACCAAGCTTCCTAAGCCTAGAAGGAGTCAGGCGAGTGGACTTGGACAGAGTTCGAGTGTAAGGCTCGGCAGGACGTTCGTCCTTTCCTCGGCAGGGAGACCAAGCTTCCTAAGCCTAGTAGGTGTCAGGCGATCGGACTTGGCCGGAGTTTGAGTGGAAGGCTCGTAGGTCTCGGGCGAGGGGACATGGAAGGAGTTCGAGTGTAGGGCTTAGCAGGACGTTCGACCTTACCTCGGCAGGGAGACCAAGCTTCCTAAGCCTAGTAGGAGTCAGGCGAGGGGACTTGGCCAGAGTTCGAGTGTAAGGCTCAGCAGGATGTTCGACCTTACCTCGGCAAGGAGACCAAGCATCCTAAGCCTCGTGGGAGAGTCAGGCAAGGGGACTGGTTTGGAGTTCGAGAGTAAGGCTCAGCAGGACGTTCGACCTTACCTCGGCAGGGAGACCAAGCTTCCTAAACCTAGTAGGAGTCAAGCAAGGGGACTTGGCTGGAGTTCGAGTGTAAGGCTCAGCAGGACGTTCGACCTTACCTCGGCAGGGAGACCAAGCTTCCTAAGCCTAGTAGGTCTCGGGCGAGGGGACATGGAAGGAGTTCGAGTGTTGGGCTTAGCAGGATTTTCGACCTTACCTCGGCAGGGAGACCAAGCTTCCTAAGCCTAGAAGGAGTCAGGCGAGGGGACTTGGCCAGAGTTCGAGTGTAAGGCTCGGCAGGACGTTCGACCTTACCTCGGCAGGGAGACCAAGCTTCCTAAGCCTAGTAGGAGTCAGGCGAGGGGACTTGGCCAGAGTTCGAGTGTAAGGCTCAGCAGGACGTTCGACCTTACCTCGGCAGGGAGACCAAGCTTCCTAAGCCGAGTAGGAGTCAGGCGAGGGGACTTGGCCAGAGTTCGAGTGTAAGGCTCAGCAGGACGTTCGACCTTACCTCGGCAGGGAGACCAAGCTTCCTAAGCCTAGTAGGAGTCACGCGAGGGGTCTTGGCTAGAGTTCGAGTGTAAGGCTCAGCAGGATGTTCGACCTTACCTCGGCAAGGAGACCAAGCTTCCTAAGCCTCGTGGGAGAGTCAGGCAAGGGGACTGGTTTGGAGTTCGAGAGTAAGGCTCAGCAGGACGTTCGACCTTACCTCGGCAGGGAGACCAAGCTTCCTAAGCCTTGTAGGAGTCAAGCAAGGGGACTTGGCTGGAGTTCGAGAGTAAGGCTCAGCAGGACGTTCGACCTTACCTCGACAGGGAGACCAAGCTTCCAAAGCCCTGTAGGAGTCAAGCAAGGGGACTTGGCTGGAGTTCGAGTGTAAGGCTCAGCAGGACGTTCGACCTTACCTCGTCAGGGACACCAAGCTTTTAAAGCCTAGTAAGAGTCAGGCGAGGGGACTTGGGTGAAATTCGAGTGTAAGGCTCGGCAGGACTTTCGATCTTACCTCGGCAGGGAGACCAAGCTTCCTAAGCCTAGTAGGTCTCGGGCGAGGGGACATGGAAGGAGTTTGAGTGTTGGGCTTAGCAGGACGTTCGACCTTACCTCGGCAGGGAGACCAAGCTTCCTAAGCCTAGTAGGAGTCAGGCGAGGGGACTTGGCCAGAGTTCGAGTGTAAGGCTCAGCAGGACGTTCGACCTTACCTCGGCAGGGAGACCAAGCTTCCTAAGCCTAGTAGGAGTCAGGCGAGGGGACTTGGCCAGAGTTTGAGTGTAAGGCTCAGCAGGACGTTCGACCTTACCTCGGCAGGGAGACCAAGCTTCCTAAGCCTAGTAGGAGTCAGGCGAGGGGACTTGGCCAGAGTTCGAGTGTAAGGCTCAGCAGGACGTTCGACCTTACCTCGGCAAGGAGACCAAGCTTCCTAAGCCTCGTGGGAGAGTAAGGCAAGGGGACTGGTTTGGAGTTCGAGAGTAAGGCTCAGCAGGACGTTCGACCTTACCTCGACAGGGAGACCAAGCTTCCAAAGCCCTGTAGGAGTCAAGCAAGGGGACTTGGCTGGAGTTCGAGTGTAAGGCTCAGCAGGACGTTCGACCTTACCTCGTCAGGGACACCAAGCTTTTAAAGCCTAGTAAGAGTCAGGCGAGGGGACTTGGGTGGAATTCGAGTGTAAGGCTCGGCAGGACTTTCGACCTTACCTCGGCAGGGAGACCAAGCTTCCGAAGCCTAGTAGGTCTCGGGCGAGGGGACATGGAAGGAGTTTGAGTGTTGGGCTTAGCAGGATGTTCGACCTTACCTCGGCAGGGAGACCAAGCTTCCTAAGCCTAGTAGGAGTCAGGCGAGGGGACTTGGCCAGAGTTCGAGTGTAAGGCTCAGCAGGACGTTCGACCTTACCTCGGCAGGGAGACCAAGCTTCCTAAGCCTATTAGGAGTCAGGCGAGGGGACTTGGCCAGAGTTCGAGTGTAAGGCTCAGCAGGACGTTCGACCTTACCTCGTCAGGGACACCAAGCTTTTAAAGCCTAGTAAGAGTCAGGCGAGGGGACTTGGGTGGAATTCGAGTGTAAGGCTCGGCAGGACTTTCGACCTTACCTCGGCAGGGAGACCAAGCTTCCGAAGCCTAGTAGGTCTCGGGCGAGGGGACATGGAAGGAGTTTGAGTGTTGGGCTTAGCAGGATGTTCGACCTTACCTCGGCAGGGAGACCAAGCTTCCTAAGCCTAGTAGGAGTCAGGCGAGGGGACTTGGCCAGAGTTCGAGTGTAAGGCTCAGCAGGACGTTCGACCTTACCTCGGCAGGGAGACCAAGCTTCCTAAGCCTATTAGGAGTCAGGCGAGGGGATATGGCCAGAGTTCGAGTGTAAGGCTCAGCAGGACGTTCGACCTTACCTCGGCAAGGAGACCAAGCTTCCTAAGCCTCGTGGGAGAGTCAGGCAAGGGGACTGGTTTGGAGTTCGAGAGTAAGGCTCAGCAGGACGTCCGACCTTACCTCGACAGGGAGACCAAGCTTCCAAAGCCCTGTAGGAGTCAGGCAAGGGGACTGGTTTGGAGTTCGAGAGTAAGGCTCAGCAGGACATTCGACCTTACCTCGGCAGGGAGACCAAGCTTCCTAAGCCTTGTAGGAGTCAAGCAAGGGGACTTGGCTGGAGTTCGAGTGTAAGGCTCAGCAGGACGTTCGACCTTACCTCGTCAGGGACACCAAGCTTTTAAAGCCTAGTAAGAGTCAGGCGAGGGGACTTGGGGGGAATTCGAGTGTAAGGCTCGGCAGGACATTCGACCTTACCTCGGCAGGGAGACCAAGCTTCCTAAGCCTAGTAGGTCTCGGGCGAGGGGACATGGAAGGAGTTCGAATGTAAAGCTCGGCAGGACGTTCGACCTTACCTCGGCAGGGAGTCCAACCTTCCTAAACCTAGTAGGATTTAGGCGATGGGATTTGGCCGAAGTTCGAGTGTAAGGCTCGGCAGGACGTTCGACCTTACCTCGGCAGGGAGACCAAGCTTCCTAAGCCTAGTAGGTCTCGGGCGAGGGGACTTGGCCTGAGTTTGAATGTAAAGCTCGGCAGGACGTTCGTCCTTACCTCGGCAGGGAGACCAAGCTTCCTAAGCCTAGAAGGAGTCAGGCGAGTGGACTTGGACAGAGTTCGAGTGTAAGGCTCGGCAGGACGTTCGTCCTTTCCTCGGCAGGGAGACCAAGCTTCCTAAGCCTAGTAGGTGTCAGGCGATCGGACTTGGCCGGAGTTTGAGTGGAAGGCTCGTAGGTCTCGGGCGAGGGGACATGGAAGGAGTTCGAGTGTAGGGCTTAGCAGGACGTTCGACCTTACCTCGGCAGGGAGACCAAGCTTCCTAAGCCTAGTAGGAGTCAGGCGAGGGGACTTGGCCAGAGTTCGAGTGTAAGGCTCAGCAGGACGTTCGACCTTACCTCGGCAGGGAGACCAAGCTTCCTAAGCCTAATAGGAGTCAGGCGAGGGGACTTGGCCAGAGTTCGAGTGTAAGGCTCAGCAGGATGTTCGACCTTACCTCGGCAAGGAGACCAAGCTTCCTAAGCCTCGTGGGAGAGTCAGGCAAGGGGACTGGTTTGGAGTTCGAGAGTAAGGGTCAGCAGGACGTTCGACCTTACCTCGGCAGGGAGACCAAGCTTCCTAAACCTAGTAGGAGTCAAGCAAGGGGACTTGGCTGGAGTTCGAGTGTAAGGCTCAGCAGGACGTTCGACCTTACCTCGGCAGGGAGACCAAGCTTCCTAAGCCTAGTAGGTCTCGGGCGAGGGGACATGGAAGGAGTTCGAGTGTTGGGCTTAGCAGGACTTTCGACCTTACCTCGGCAGGGAGACCAAGCTTCCTAAGCCTAGAAGGAGTCAGGCGAGGGGACTTGGCCAGAGTTCGAGTGTAAGGCTCGGCAGGACGTTCGACCTTACCTCGGCAGGGAGACCAAGCTTCCTAAGCCTAGTAGGAGTCAGGCGAGGGGACTTGGCCAGAGTTCGAGTGTAAGGCTCAGCAGGACGTTCGACCTTACCTCGGCAGGGAGACCAAGCTTCCTAAGCCTAGTAGGAGTCAGGCGAGGGGACTTGGCCAGAGTTCGAGTGTAAGGCTCAGCAGGACGTTCGACCTTACCTCGGCAAGGAGACCAAGCTTCCTAAGCCTCGTGGGAGAGTCAGGCAAGGGGACTGGTTTGGAGTTCGAGAGTAAGGCTCAGCAGGACGTTCGACCTTACCTCGACAGGGAGACCAAGCTTCCAAAGCCCTGTAGGAGTCAGGCAAGGGGACTGGTTTGGAGTTCGAGAGTAAGGCTCAGCAGGACATTCGACCTTACCTCGGCAGGGAGACCAAGCTTCCTAAGCCTTGTAGGAGTCAAGCAAGGGGACTTGGCTGGAGTTCGAGTGTAAGGCTCAGCAGGACGTTCGACCTTACCTCGTCAGGGACACCAAGCTTTTAAAGCCTAGTAAGAGTCAGGCGAGGGGACTTGGGGGGAATTCGAGTGTAAGGCTCGGCAGGACATTCGACCTTACCTCGGCAGGGAGACCAAGCTTCCTAAGCCTAGTAGGTCTCGGGCGAGGGGACATGGAAGGAGTTAGAATGTAAAGCTCGGCAGGACGTTCGACCTTACCTCGGCAGGGAGTCCAACCTTCCTAAACCTAGTACGATTCAGGCGATGGGATTTGGCCGAAGTTCGAGTGTAAGGCTCGGCAGGACGTTCGACCTTACCTCGGCAGGGAGACCAAGCTTCCTAAGCCTAGTAGGTCTCGGGCGAGGGGACTTGGCCTGAGTTCGAATGTAAAGCTCGGCAGGACGTTCGTCCTTACCTCGGCAGGGAGACCAAGCTTCCTAAGCCTAGAAGGAGTCAGGCGAGTGGACTTGGACAGAGTTCGAGTGTAAGGCTCGGCAGGACGTTCGTCCTTTCCTCGGCAGGGAGACCAAGCTTCCTAAGCCTAGTAGGTGTCAGGCGATCGGACTTGGCCGGAGTTTGAGTGGAAGGCTCGTAGGTCTCGGGCGAGGGGACATGGAAGGAGTTCGAGTGTAGGGCTTAGCAGGACGTTCGACCTTACCTCGGCAGGGAGACCAAGCTTCCTAAGCCTAGTAGGAGTCAGGCGAGGGGACTTGGCCAGAGTTCGAGTGTAAGGCTCCGCAGGACGTTCGTCCTTTCCTCGGCAGGGAGACCAAGCTTCCTAAGCCTAGTAGGAGTCAGGCGAGGGGACTTGGCCAGAGTTCGAGTGTAAGGCTCAGCAGGACGTTCGACCTTACCTCGGCAGGGAGACCAAGCTTCCTAAGCCTAATAGGAGTCAGGCGAGGGGACTTGGCCAGAGTTCGAGTGTAAGGCTCAGCAGGATGTTCGACCTTACCTCGGCAAGGAGACCAAGCTTCCTAAGCCTCGTGGGAGAGTCAGGCAAGGGGACTGGTTTGGAGTTCGAGAGTAAGGGTCAGCAGGACGTTCGACCTTACCTCGGCAGGGAGACCAAGCTTCCTAAACCTAGTAGGAGTCAAGCAAGGGGACTTGGCTGGAGTTCGAGTGTAAGGCTCAGCAGGACGTTCGACCTTACCTCGGCAGGGAGACCAAGCTTCCTAAGCCTAGTAGGTCTCGGGCGAGGGGACATGGAAGGAGTTCGAGTGTTGGGCTTAGCAGGACTTTCGACCTTACCTCGGCAGGGAGACCAAGCTTCCTAAGCCTAGAAGGAGTCAGGCGAGGGGACTTGGCCAGAGTTCGAGTGTAAGGCTCGGCAGGACGTTCGACCTTACCTCGGCAGGGAGACCAAGCTTCCTAAGCCTAGTAGGAGTCAGGCGAGGGGACTTGGCCAGAGTTCGAGTGTAAGGCTCAGCAGGACGTTCGACCTTACCTCGGCAGGGAGACCAAGCTTCCTAAGCCTAGTAGGAGTCAGGCGAGGGGACTTGGCCAGAGTTTGAGTGTAAGGCTCAGCAGGACGTTCGACCTTACCTCGGCAGGGAGACCAAGCTTCCTAAGCCTAGTAGGAGTCAGGCGAGGGGACTTGGCCAGAGTTCGAGTGTAAGGCTCAGCAGGACGTTCGACCTTACCTCGGCAAGGAGACCAAGCTTCCTAAGCCTCGTGGGAGAGTAAGGCAAGGGGACTGGTTTGGAGTTCGAGAGTAAGGCTCAGCAGGACGTTCGACCTTACCTCGACAGGGAGACCAAGCTTCCAAAGCCCTGTAGGAGTCAAGCAAGGGGACTTGGCTGGAGTTCGAGTGTAAGGCTCAGCAGGACGTTCGACCTTACCTCGTCAGGGACACCAAGCTTTTAAAGCCTAGTAAGAGTCAGGCGAGGGGACTTGGGTGGAATTCGAGTGTAAGGCTCGGCAGGACTTTCGACCTTACCTCGGCAGGGAGACCAAGCTTCCGAAGCCTAGTAGGTCTCGGGCGAGGGGACATGGAAGGAGTTTGAGTGTTGGGCTTAGCAGGATGTTCGACCTTACCTCGGCAGGGAGACCAAGCTTCCTAAGCCTAGTAGGAGTCAGGCGAGGGGACTTGGCCAGAGTTCGAGTGTAAGGCTCAGCAGGACGTTCGACCTTACCTCGGCAGGGAGACCAAGCTTCCTAAGCCTAGTAGGAGTCAGGCGAGGGGACTTGGCCAGAGTTCGAGTGTAAGGCTCAGCAGGACGTTCGACCTTACCTCGGCAGGGAGACCAAGCTTCCTAAGCCTAGTAGGAGTCAGGCGAGGGGACTTGGCCAGAGTTCGAGTGTAAGGCTCAGCAGGACGTTCGACCTTACCTCGGCAAGGAGACCAAGCTTCCTAAGCCTCGTGGGAGAGTCAGGCAAGGGGACTGGTTTGGAGTTCGAGAGTAAGGCTCAGCAGGACGTTCGACCTTACCTCGACAGGGAGACCAAGCTTCCAAAGCCCTGTAGGAGTCAGGCAAGGGGACTGGTTTGGAGTTCGAGAGTAAGGCTCAGCAGGACATTCGACCTTACCTCGGCAGGGAGACCAAGCTTCCTAAGCCTTGTAGGAGTCAAGCAAGGGGACTTGGCTGGAGTTCGAGTGTAAGGCTCAGCAGGACGTTCGACCTTACCTCGTCAGGGACACCAAGCTTTTAAAGCCTAGTAAGAGTCAGGCGAGGGGACTTGGGGGGAATTCGAGTGTAAGGCTCGGCAGGACATTCGACCTTACCTCGGCAGGGAGACCAAGCTTCCTAAGCCTAGTAGGTCTCGGGCGAGGGGACATGGAAGGAGTTCGAATGTAAAGCTCGGCAGGACGTTCGACCTTACCTCGGCAGGGAGTCCAACCTTCCTAAACCTAGTAGGATTCAGGCGATGGGATTTGGCCGAAGTTCGAGTGTAAGGCTCGGCAGGACGTTCGACCTTACCTCGGCAGGGAGACCAAGCTTCCTAAGCCTAGTAGGTCTCGGGCGAGGGGACTTGGCCTGAGTTCGAATGTAAAGCTCGGCAGGACGTTCGTCCTTACCTCGGCAGGGAGACCAAGCTTCCTAAGCCTAGAAGGAGTCAGGCGAGTGGACTTGGACAGAGTTCGAGTGTAAGGCTCGGCAGGACGTTCGTCCTTTCCTCGGCAGGGAGACCAAGCTTCCTAAGCCTAGTAGGTGTCAGGCGATCGGACTTGGCCGGAGTTTGAGTGGAAGGCTCGTAGGTCTCGGGCGAGGGGACATGGAAGGAGTTCGAGTGTAGGGCTTAGCAGGACGTTCGACCTTACCTCGGCAGGGAGACCAAGCTTCCTAAGCCTAGTAGGAGTCAGGCGAGGGGACTTGGCCAGAGTTCGAGTGTAAGGCTCCGCAGGACGTTCGTCCTTTCCTCGGCAGGGAGACCAAGCTTCCTAAGCCTAGTAGGAGTCAGGCGAGGGGACTTGGCCAGAGTTCGAGTGTAAGGCTCAGCAGGACGTTCGACCTTACCTCGGCAGGGAGACCAAGCTTCCTAAGCCTAATAGGAGTCAGGCGAGGGGACTTGGCCAGAGTTCGAGTGTAAGGCTCAGCAGGATGTTCGACCTTACCTCGGCAAGGAGACCAAGCTTCCTAAGCCTCGTGGGAGAGTCAGGCAAGGGGACTGGTTTGGAGTTCGAGAGTAAGGGTCAGCAGGACGTTCGACCTTACCTCGGCAGGGAGACCAAGCTTCCTAAACCTAGTAGGAGTCAAGCAAGGGGACTTGGCTGGAGTTCGAGTGTAAGGCTCAGCAGGACGTTCGACCTTACCTCGGCAGGGAGACCAAGCTTCCTAAGCCTAGTAGGTCTCGGGCGAGGGGACATGGAAGGAGTTCGAGTGTTGGGCTTAGCAGGACTTTCGACCTTACCTCGGCAGGGAGACCAAGCTTCCTAAGCCTAGAAGGAGTCAGGCGAGGGGACTTGGCCAGAGTTCGAGTGTAAGGCTCGGCAGGACGTTCGACCTTACCTCGGCAGGGAGACCAAGCTTCCTAAGCCTAGTAGGAGTCAGGCGAGGGGACTTGGCCAGAGTTCGAGTGTAAGGCTCAGCAGGACGTTCGACCTTACCTCGGCAGGGAGACCAAGCTTCCTAAGCCTAGTAGGAGTCAGGCGAGGGGACTTGGCCAGAGTTTGAGTGTAAGGCTCAGCAGGACGTTCGACCTTACCTCGGCAGGGAGACCAAGCTTCCTAAGCCTAGTAGGAGTCAGGCGAGGGGACTTGGCCAGAGTTCGAGTGTAAGGCTCAGCAGGACGTTCGACCTTACCTCGGCAAGGAGACCAAGCTTCCTAAGCCTCGTGGGAGAGTAAGGCAAGGGGACTGGTTTGGAGTTCGAGAGTAAGGCTCAGCAGGACGTTCGACCTTACCTCGACAGGGAGACCAAGCTTCCAAAGCCCTGTAGGAGTCAAGCAAGGGGACTTGGCTGGAGTTCGAGTGTAAGGCTGAGCAGGACGTTCGACCTTACCTCGTCAGGGACACCAAGCTTTTAAAGCCTAGTAAGAGTCAGGCGAGGGGACTTGGGTGGAATTCGAGTGTAAGGCTCGGCAGGACTTTCGACCTTACCTCGGCAGGGAGACCAAGCTTCCGAAGCCTAGTAGGTCTCGGGCGAGGGGACATGGAAGGAGTTTGAGTGTTGGGCTTAGCAGGATGTTCGACCTTACCTCGGCAGGGAGACCAAGCTTCCTAAGCCTAGTAGGAGTCAGGCGAGGGGACTTGGCCAGAGTTCGAGTGTAAGGCTCAGCAGGACGTTCGACCTTACCTCGGCAGGGAGACCAAGCTTCCTAAGCCTAGTAGGAGTCAGGCGAGGGGACTTGGCCAGAGTTCGAGTGTAAGGCTCAGCAGGACGTTCGACCTTACCTCGGCAGGGAGACCAAGCTTCCTAAGCCTAGTAGGAGTCAGGCGAGGGGACTTGGCCAGAGTTCGAGTGTAAGGCTCAGCAGGACGTTCGACCTTACCTCGGCAAGGAGACCAAGCTTCCTAAGCCTCGTGGGAGAGTCAGGCAAGGGGACTGGTTTGGAGTTCGAGAGTAAGGCTCAGCAGGACGTTCGACCTTACCTCGACAGGGAGACCAAGCTTCCAAAGCCCTGTAGGAGTCAGGCAAGGGGACTGGTTTGGAGTTCGAGAGTAAGGCTCAGCAGGACATTCGACCTTACCTCGGCAGGGAGACCAAGCTTCCTAAGCCTTGTAGGAGTCAAGCAAGGGGACTTGGCTGGAGTTCGAGTGTAAGGCTCAGCAGGACGTTCGACCTTACCTCGTCAGGGACACCAAGCTTTTAAAGCCTAGTAAGAGTCAGGCGAGGGGACTTGGGGGGAATTCGAGTGTAAGGCTCGGCAGGACATTCGACCTTACCTCGGCAGGGAGACCAAGCTTCCTAAGCCTAGTAGGTCTCGGGCGAGGGGACATGGAAGGAGTTCGAATGTAAAGCTCGGCAGGACGTTCGACCTTACCTCGGCAGGGAGTCCAACCTTCCTAAACCTAGTAGGATTCAGGCGATGGGATTTGGCCGAAGTTCGAGTGTAAGGCTCGGCAGGACGTTCGACCTTACCTCGGCAGGGAGACCAAGCTTCCTAAGCCTAGTAGGTCTCGGGCGAGGGGACTTGGCCTGAGTTCGAATGTAAAGCTCGGCAGGACGTTCGTCCTTACCTCGGCAGGGAGACCAAGCTTCCTAAGCCTAGAAGGAGTCAGGCGAGTGGACTTGGACAGAGTTCGAGTGTAAGGCTCGGCAGGACGTTCGTCCTTTCCTCGGCAGGGAGACCAAGCTTCCTAAGCCTAGTAGGTGTCAGGCGATCGGACTTGGCTGGATTTTGAGTGGAAGGCTCGTAGGTCTCGGGCGAGGGGACATGGAAGGAGTTCGAGTGTAGGGCTTAGCAGGACGTTCGACCTTACCTCGGCAGGGAGACCAAGCTTCCTAAGCCTAGTAGGAGTCAGGCGAGGGGACTTGGCCAGAGTTCGAGTGTAAGGCTCCGCAGGACGTTCGTCCTTTCCTCGGCAGGGAGACCAAGCTTCCTAAGCCTAGTAGGAGTCAGGCGAGGGGACTTGGCCAGAGTTCGAGTGTAAGGCTCAGCAGGACGTTCGACCTTACCTCGGCAGGGAGACCAAGCTTCCTAAGCCTAATAGGAGTCAGGCGAGGGGACTTGGCCAGAGTTCGAGTGTAAGGCTCAGCAGGATGTTCGACCTTACCTCGGCAAGGAGACCAAGCTTCCTAAGCCTCGTGGGAGAGTCAGGCAAGGGGACTGGTTTGGAGTTCGAGAGTAAGGGTCAGCAGGACGTTCGACCTTACCTCGGCAGGGAGACCAAGCTTCCTAAGCCTAGTAGGAGTCAGGCGAGGGGACTTGGCCAGAGTTTGAGTGTAAGGCTCAGCAGGACGTTCGACCTTACCTCGGCAGGGAGACCAAGCTTCCTAAGCCTAGTAGGAGTCAGGCGAGGGGACTTGGCCAGAGTTCGAGTGTAAGGCTCAGCAGGACGTTCGACCTTACCTCGGCAAGGAGACCAAGCTTCCTAAGCCTCGTGGGAGAGTAAGGCAAGGGGACTGGTTTGGAGTTCGAGAGTAAGGCTCAGCAGGACGTTCGACCTTACCTCGACAGGGAGACCAAGCTTCCAAAGCCCTGTAGGAGTCAAGCAAGGGGACTTGGCTGGAGTTCGAGTGTAAGGCTCAGCAGGACGTTCGACCTTACCTCGTCAGGGACACGAAGCTTTTAAAGCCTAGTAAGAGTCAGGCGAGGGGACTTGGGTGGAATTCGAGTGTAAGGCTCGGCAGGACTTTCGACCTTACCTCGGCAGGGAGACCAAGCTTCCGAAGCCTAGTAGGTCTCGGGCGAGGGGACATGGTAGGAGTTTGAGTGTTGGGCTTAGCAGGATGTTCGACCTTACCTCGGCAGGGAGACCAAGCTTCCTAAGCCTAGTAGGAGTCAGGCGAGGGGACTTGGCCAGAGTTCGAGTGTAAGGCTCAGCAGGACGTTCGACCTTACCTCGGCAGGGAGACCAAGCTTCCTAAGCCTAGTAGGAGTCAGGCGAGGGGACTTGGCCAGAGTTCGAGTGTAAGGCTCAGCAGGACGTTCGACCTTACCTCGGCAGGGAGACCAAGCTTCCTAAGCCTAGTAGGAGTCAGGCGAGGGGACTTGGCCAGAGTTCGAGTGTAAGGCTCAGCAGGACGTTCGACCTTACCTCGGCAAGGAGACCAAGCTTCCTAAGCCTCGTGGGAGAGTCAGGCAAGGGGACTGGTTTGGAGTTCGAGAGTAAGGCTCAGCAGGACGTTCGACCTTACCTCGACAGGGAGACCAAGCTTCCAAAGCCCTGTAGGAGTCAGGCAAGGGGACTGGTTTGGAGTTCGAGAGTAAGGCTCAGCAGGACATTCGACCTTACCTCGGCAGGGAGACCAAGCTTCCTAAGCCTTGTAGGAGTCAAGCAAGGGGACTTGGCTGGAGTTCGAGTGTAAGGCTCAGCAGGACGTTCGACCTTACCTCGTCAGGGACACCAAGCTTTTAAAGCCTAGTAAGAGTCAGGCGAGGGGACTTGGGGGGAATTCGAGTGTAAGGCTCGGCAGGACATTCGACCTTACCTCGGCAGGGAGACCAAGCTTCCTAAGCCTAGTAGGTCTCGGGCGAGGGGACATGGAAGGAGTTCGAATGTAAAGCTCGGCAGGACGTTCGACCTTACCTCGGCAGGGAGTCCAACCTTCCTAAACCTAGTAGGATTCAGGCGATGGGATTTGGCCGAAGTTCGAGTGTAAGGCTCGGCAGGACGTTCGACCTTACCTCGGCAGGGAGACCAAGCTTCCTAAGCCTAGTAGGTCTCGGGCGAGGGGACTTGGCCTGAGTTCGAATGTAAAGCTCGGCAGGACGTTCGTCCTTACCTCGGCAGGGAGACCAAGCTTCCTAAGCCTAGAAGGAGTCAGGCGAGTGGACTTGGACAGAGTTCGAGTGTAAGGCTCGGCAGGACGTTCGTCCTTTCCTCGGCAGGGAGACCAAGCTTCCTAAGCCTAGTAGGTGTCAGGCGATCGGACTTGGCTGGATTTTGAGTGGAAGGCTCGTAGGTCTCGGGCGAGGGGACATGGAAGGAGTTCGAGTGTAGGGCTTAGCAGGACGTTCGACCTTACCTCGGCAGGGAGACCAAGCTTCCTAAGCCTAGTAGGAGTCAGGCGAGGGGACTTGGCCAGAGTTCGAGTGTAAGGCTCCGCAGGACGTTCGTCCTTTCCTCGGCAGGGAGACCAAGCTTCCTAAGCCTAGTAGGAGTCAGGCGAGGGGACTTGGCCAGAGTTCGAGTGTAAGGCTCAGCAGGACGTTCGACCTTACCTCGGCAGGGAGACCAAGCTTCCTAAGCCTAATAGGAGTCAGGCGAGGGGACTTGGCCAGAGTTCGAGTGTAAGGCTCAGCAGGATGTTCGACCTTACCTCGGCAAGGAGACCAAGCTTCCTAAGCCTCGTGGGAGAGTCAGGCAAGGGGACTGGTTTGGAGTTCGAGAGTAAGGGTCAGCAGGACGTTCGACCTTACCTCGGCAGGGAGACCAAGCTTCCTAAACCTAGTAGGAGTCAAGCAAGGGGACTTGGCTGGAGTTCGAGTGTAAGGCTCAGCAGGACGTTCGACCTTACCTCGGCAGGGAGACCAAGCTTCCTAAGCCTAGTAGGTCTCGGGCGAGGGGACATGGAAGGAGTTCGAGTGTTGGGCTTAGCAGGACTTTCGACCTTACCTCGGCAGGGAGACCAAGCTTCCTAAGCCTAGAAGGAGTCAGGCGAGGGGACTTGGCCAGAGTTCGAGTGTAAGGCTCGGCAGGACGTTCGACCTTACCTCGGCAGGGAGACCAAGCTTCCTAAGCCTAGTAGGAGTCAGGCGAGGGGACTTGGCCAGAGTTCGAGTGTAAGGCTCAGCAGGACGTTCGACCTTACCTCGGCAGGGAGACCAAGCTTCCTAAGCCTAGTAGGAGTCAGGCGAGGGGACTTGGCCAGAGTTCGAGTGTAAGGCTCAGCAGGACGTTCGACCTTACCTCGACAGGGAGACCAAGCTTCCAAAGCCCTGTAGGAGTCAAGCAAGGGGACTTGGCTGGAGTTCGAGTGTAAGGCTCAGCAGGACGTTCGACCTTACCTCGTCAGGGACACCAAGCTTTTAAAGCCTAGTAAGAGTCAGGCGAGGGGACTTGGGTGGAATTCGAGTGTAAGGCTCGGCAGGACTTTCGACCTTACCTCGGCAGGGAGACCAAGCTTCCGAAGCCTAGTAGGTCTCGGGCGAGGGGACATGGAAGGAGTTTGAGTGTTGGGCTTAGCAGGATGTTCGACCTTACCTCGGCAGGGAGACCAAGCTTCCTAAGCCTAGTAGGAGTCAGGCGAGGGGACTTGGCCAGAGTTCGAGTGTAAGGCTCAGCAGGACGTTCGACCTTACCTCGGCAGGGAGACCAAGCTTCCTAAGCCTATTAGGAGTCAGGCGAGGGGACTTGGCCAGAGTTCGAGTGTAAGGCTCAGCAGGACGTTCGACCTTACCTCGTCAGGGACACCAAGCTTTTAAAGCCTAGTAAGAGTCAGGCGAGGGGACTTGGGTGGAATTCGAGTGTAAGGCTCGGCAGGACTTTCGACCTTACCTCGGCAGGGAGACCAAGCTTCCGAAGCCTAGTAGGTCTCGGGCGAGGGGACATGGAAGGAGTTTGAGTGTTGGGCTTAGCAGGATGTTCGACCTTACCTCGGCAGGGAGACCAAGCTTCCTAAGCCTAGTAGGAGTCAGGCGAGGGGACTTGGCCAGAGTTCGAGTGTAAGGCTCAGCAGGACGTTCGACCTTACCTCGGCAGGGAGACCAAGCTTCCTAAGCCTATTAGGAGTCAGGCGAGGGGATATGGCCAGAGTTCGAGTGTAAGGCTCAGCAGGACGTTCGACCTTACCTCGGCAAGGAGACCAAGCTTCCTAAGCCTCGTGGGAGAGTCAGGCAAGGGGACTGGTTTGGAGTTCGAGAGTAAGGCTCAGCAGGACGTCCGACCTTACCTCGACAGGGAGACCAAGCTTCCAAAGCCCTGTAGGAGTCAGGCAAGGGGACTGGTTTGGAGTTCGAGAGTAAGGCTCAGCAGGACATTCGACCTTACCTCGGCAGGGAGACCAAGCTTCCTAAGCCTTGTAGGAGTCAAGCAAGGGGACTTGGCTGGAGTTCGAGTGTAAGGCTCAGCAGGACGTTCGACCTTACCTCGTCAGGGACACCAAGCTTTTAAAGCCTAGTAAGAGTCAGGCGAGGGGACTTGGGGGGAATTCGAGTGTAAGGCTCGGCAGGACATTCGACCTTACCTCGGCAGGGAGACCAAGCTTCCTAAGCCTAGTAGGTCTCGGGCGAGGGGACATGGAAGGAGTTCGAATGTAAAGCTCGGCAGGACGTTCGACCTTACCTCGGCAGGGAGTCCAACCTTCCTAAACCTAGTAGGATTTAGGCGATGGGATTTGGCCGAAGTTCGAGTGTAAGGCTCGGCAGGACGTTCGACCTTACCTCGGCAGGGAGACCAAGCTTCCTAAGCCTAGTAGGTCTCGGGCGAGGGGACTTGGCCTGAGTTTGAATGTAAAGCTCGGCAGGACGTTCGTCCTTACCTCGGCAGGGAGACCAAGCTTCCTAAGCCTAGAAGGAGTCAGGCGAGTGGACTTGGACAGAGTTCGAGTGTAAGGCTCGGCAGGACGTTCGTCCTTTCCTCGGCAGGGAGACCAAGCTTCCTAAGCCTAGTAGGTGTCAGGCGATCGGACTTGGCCGGAGTTTGAGTGGAAGGCTCGTAGGTCTCGGGCGAGGGGACATGGAAGGAGTTCGAGTGTAGGGCTTAGCAGGACGTTCGACCTTACCTCGGCAGGGAGACCAAGCTTCCTAAGCCTAGTAGGAGTCAGGCGAGGGGACTTGGCCAGAGTTCGAGTGTAAGGCTCAGCAGGACGTTCGACCTTACCTCGGCAGGGAGACCAAGCTTCCTAAGCCTAATAGGAGTCAGGCGAGGGGACTTGGCCAGAGTTCGAGTGTAAGGCTCAGCAGGATGTTCGACCTTACCTCGGCAAGGAGACCAAGCTTCCTAAGCCTCGTGGGAGAGTCAGGCAAGGGGACTGGTTTGGAGTTCGAGAGTAAGGGTCAGCAGGACGTTCGACCTTACCTCGGCTGGGAGACCAAGCTTCCTAAACCTAGTAGGAGTCAAGCAAGGGGACTTGGCTGGAGTTCGAGTGTAAGGCTCAGCAGGACGTTCGACCTTACCTCGGCAGGGAGACCAAGCTTCCTAAGCCTAGTAGGTCTCGGGCGAGGGGACATGGAAGGAGTTCGAGTGTTGGGCTTAGCAGGACTTTCGACCTTACCTCGGCAGGGAGACCAAGCTTCCTAAGCCTAGAAGGAGTCAGGCGAGGGGACTTGGCCAGAGTTCGAGTGTAAGGCTCGGCAGGACGTTCGACCTTACCTCGGCAGGGAGACCAAGCTTCCTAAGCCTAGTAGGAGTCAGGCGAGGGGACTTGGCCAGAGTTCGAGTGTAAGGCTCAGCAGGACGTTCGACCTTACCTCGGCAGGGAGACCAAGCTTCCTAAGCCTAGTAGGAGTCAGGCGAGGGGACTTGGCCAGAGTTCGAGTGTAAGGCTCAGCAGGACGTTCGACCTTACCTCGGCAAGGAGACCAAGCTTCCTAAGCCTCGTGGGAGAGTCAGGCAAGGGGACTGGTTTGGAGTTCGAGAGTAAGGCTCAGCAGGACGTTCGACCTTACCTCGACAGGGAGACCAAGCTTCCAAAGCCCTGTAGGAGTCAGGCAAGGGGACTGGTTTGGAGTTCGAGAGTAAGGCTCAGCAGGACATTCGACCTTACCTCGGCAGGGAGACCAAGCTTCCTAAGCCTTGTAGGAGTCAAGCAAGGGGACTTGGCTGGAGTTCGAGTGTAAGGCTCAGCAGGACGTTCGACCTTACCTCGTCAGGGACACCAAGCTTTTAAAGCCTAGTAAGAGTCAGGCGAGGGGACTTGGGGGGAATTCGAGTGTAAGGCTCGGCAGGACATTCGACCTTACCTCGGCAGGGAGACCAAGCTTCCTAAGCCTAGTAGGTCTCGGGCGAGGGGACATGGAAGGAGTTAGAATGTAAAGCTCGGCAGGACGTTCGACCTTACCTCGGCAGGGAGTCCAACCTTCCTAAACCTAGTACGATTCAGGCGATGGGATTTGGCCGAAGTTCGAGTGTAAGGCTCGGCAGGACGTTCGACCTTACCTCGGCAGGGAGACCAAGCTTCCTAAGCCTAGTAGGTCTCGGGCGAGGGGACTTGGCCTGAGTTCGAATGTAAAGCTCGGCAGGACGTTCGTCCTTACCTCGGCAGGGAGACCAAGCTTCCTAAGCCTAGAAGGAGTCAGGCGAGTGGACTTGGACAGAGTTCGAGTGTAAGGCTCGGCAGGACGTTCGTCCTTTCCTCGGCAGGGAGACCAAGCTTCCTAAGCCTAGTAGGTGTCAGGCGATCGGACTTGGCCGGAGTTTGAGTGGAAGGCTCGTAGGTCTCGGGCGAGGGGACATGGAAGGAGTTCGAGTGTAGGGCTTAGCAGGACGTTCGACCTTACCTCGGCAGGGAGACCAAGCTTCCTAAGCCTAGTAGGAGTCAGGCGAGGGGACTTGGCCAGAGTTCGAGTGTAAGGCTCCGCAGGACGTTCGTCCTTTCCTCGGCAGGGAGACCAAGCTTCCTAAGCCTAGTAGGAGTCAGGCGAGGGGACTTGGCCAGAGTTCGAGTGTAAGGCTCAGCAGGACGTTCGACCTTACCTCGGCAGGGAGACCAAGCTTCCTAAGCCTAATAGGAGTCAGGCGAGGGGACTTGGCCAGAGTTCGAGTGTAAGGCTCAGCAGGATGTTCGACCTTACCTCGGCAAGGAGACCAAGCTTCCTAAGCCTCGTGGGAGAGTCAGGCAAGGGGACTGGTTTGGAGTTCGAGAGTAAGGGTCAGCAGGACGTTCGACCTTACCTCGGCAGGGAGACCAAGCTTCCTAAACCTAGTAGGAGTCAAGCAAGGGGACTTGGCTGGAGTTCGAGTGTAAGGCTCAGCAGGACGTTCGACCTTACCTCGGCAGGGAGACCAAGCTTCCTAAGCCTAGTAGGTCTCGGGCGAGGGGACATGGAAGGAGTTCGAGTGTTGGGCTTAGCAGGACTTTCGACCTTACCTCGGCAGGGAGACCAAGCTTCCTAAGCCTAGAAGGAGTCAGGCGAGGGGACTTGGCCAGAGTTCGAGTGTAAGGCTCGGCAGGACGTTCGACCTTACCTCGGCAGGGAGACCAAGCTTCCTAAGCCTAGTAGGAGTCAGGCGAGGGGACTTGGCCAGAGTTCGAGTGTAAGGCTCAGCAGGACGTTCGACCTTACCTCGGCAGGGAGACCAAGCTTCCTAAGCCTAGTAGGAGTCAGGCGAGGGGACTTGGCCAGAGTTTGAGTGTAAGGCTCAGCAGGACGTTCGACCTTACCTCGGCAGGGAGACCAAGCTTCCTAAGCCTAGTAGGAGTCAGGCGAGGGGACTTGGCCAGAGTTCGAGTGTAAGGCTCAGCAGGACGTTCGACCTTACCTCGGCAAGGAGACCAAGCTTCCTAAGCCTCGTGGGAGAGTAAGGCAAGGGGACTGGTTTGGAGTTCGAGAGTAAGGCTCAGCAGGACGTTCGACCTTACCTCGACAGGGAGACCAAGCTTCCAAAGCCCTGTAGGAGTCAAGCAAGGGGACTTGGCTGGAGTTCGAGTGTAAGGCTCAGCAGGACGTTCGACCTTACCTCGTCAGGGACACCAAGCTTTTAAAGCCTAGTAAGAGTCAGGCGAGGGGACTTGGGTGGAATTCGAGTGTAAGGCTCGGCAGGACTTTCGACCTTACCTCGGCAGGGAGACCAAGCTTCCGAAGCCTAGTAGGTCTCGGGCGAGGGGACATGGAAGGAGTTTGAGTGTTGGGCTTAGCAGGATGTTCGACCTTACCTCGGCAGGGAGACCAAGCTTCCTAAGCCTAGTAGGAGTCAGGCGAGGGGACTTGGCCAGAGTTCGAGTGTAAGGCTCAGCAGGACGTTCGACCTTACCTCGGCAGGGAGACCAAGCTTCCTAAGCCTAGTAGGAGTCAGGCGAGGGGACTTGGCCAGAGTTCGAGTGTAAGGCTCAGCAGGACGTTCGACCTTACCTCGGCAGGGAGACCAAGCTTCCTAAGCCTAGTAGGAGTCAGGCGAGGGGACTTGGCCAGAGTTCGAGTGTAAGGCTCAGCAGGACGTTCGACCTTACCTCGGCAAGGAGACCAAGCTTCCTAAGCCTCGTGGGAGAGTCAGGCAAGGGGACTGGTTTGGAGTTCGAGAGTAAGGCTCAGCAGGACGTTCGACCTTACCTCGACAGGGAGACCAAGCTTCCAAAGCCCTGTAGGAGTCAGGCAAGGGGACTGGTTTGGAGTTCGAGAGTAAGGCTCAGCAGGACATTCGACCTTACCTCGGCAGGGAGACCAAGCTTCCTAAGCCTTGTAGGAGTCAAGCAAGGGGACTTGGCTGGAGTTCGAGTGTAAGGCTCAGCAGGACGTTCGACCTTACCTCGTCAGGGACACCAAGCTTTTAAAGCCTAGTAAGAGTCAGGCGAGGGGACTTGGGGGGAATTCGAGTGTAAGGCTCGGCAGGACATTCGACCTTACCTCGGCAGGGAGACCAAGCTTCCTAAGCCTAGTAGGTCTCGGGCGAGGGGACATGGAAGGAGTTCGAATGTAAAGCTCGGCAGGACGTTCGACCTTACCTCGGCAGGGAGTCCAACCTTCCTAAACCTAGTAGGATTCAGGCGATGGGATTTGGCCGAAGTTCGAGTGTAAGGCTCGGCAGGACGTTCGACCTTACCTCGGCAGGGAGACCAAGCTTCCTAAGCCTAGTAGGTCTCGGGCGAGGGGACTTGGCCTGAGTTCGAATGTAAAGCTCGGCAGGACGTTCGTCCTTACCTCGGCAGGGAGACCAAGCTTCCTAAGCCTAGAAGGAGTCAGGCGAGTGGACTTGGACAGAGTTCGAGTGTAAGGCTCGGCAGGACGTTCGTCCTTTCCTCGGCAGGGAGACCAAGCTTCCTAAGCCTAGTAGGTGTCAGGCGATCGGACTTGGCCGGAGTTTGAGTGGAAGGCTCGTAGGTCTCGGGCGAGGGGACATGGAAGGAGTTCGAGTGTAGGGCTTAGCAGGACGTTCGACCTTACCTCGGCAGGGAGACCAAGCTTCCTAAGCCTAGTAGGAGTCAGGCGAGGGGACTTGGCCAGAGTTCGAGTGTAAGGCTCCGCAGGACGTTCGTCCTTTCCTCGGCAGGGAGACCAAGCTTCCTAAGCCTAGTAGGAGTCAGGCGAGGGGACTTGGCCAGAGTTCGAGTGTAAGGCTCAGCAGGACGTTCGACCTTACCTCGGCAGGGAGACCAAGCTTCCTAAGCCTAATAGGAGTCAGGCGAGGGGACTTGGCCAGAGTTCGAGTGTAAGGCTCAGCAGGATGTTCGACCTTACCTCGGCAAGGAGACCAAGCTTCCTAAGCCTCGTGGGAGAGTCAGGCAAGGGGACTGGTTTGGAGTTCGAGAGTAAGGGTCAGCAGGACGTTCGACCTTACCTCGGCAGGGAGACCAAGCTTCCTAAACCTAGTAGGAGTCAAGCAAGGGGACTTGGCTGGAGTTCGAGTGTAAGGCTCAGCAGGACGTTCGACCTTACCTCGGCAGGGAGACCAAGCTTCCTAAGCCTAGTAGGTCTCGGGCGAGGGGACATGGAAGGAGTTCGAGTGTTGGGCTTAGCAGGACTTTCGACCTTACCTCGGCAGGGAGACCAAGCTTCCTAAGCCTAGAAGGAGTCAGGCGAGGGGACTTGGCCAGAGTTCGAGTGTAAGGCTCGGCAGGACGTTCGACCTTACCTCGGCAGGGAGACCAAGCTTCCTAAGCCTAGTAGGAGTCAGGCGAGGGGACTTGGCCAGAGTTCGAGTGTAAGGCTCAGCAGGACGTTCGACCTTACCTCGGCAGGGAGACCAAGCTTCCTAAGCCTAGTAGGAGTCAGGCGAGGGGACTTGGCCAGAGTTTGAGTGTAAGGCTCAGCAGGACGTTCGACCTTACCTCGGCAGGGAGACCAAGCTTCCTAAGCCTAGTAGGAGTCAGGCGAGGGGACTTGGCCAGAGTTCGAGTGTAAGGCTCAGCAGGACGTTCGACCTTACCTCGGCAAGGAGACCAAGCTTCCTAAGCCTCGTGGGAGAGTAAGGCAAGGGGACTGGTTTGGAGTTCGAGAGTAAGGCTCAGCAGGACGTTCGACCTTACCTCGACAGGGAGACCAAGCTTCCAAAGCCCTGTAGGAGTCAAGCAAGGGGACTTGGCTGGAGTTCGAGTGTAAGGCTGAGCAGGACGTTCGACCTTACCTCGTCAGGGACACCAAGCTTTTAAAGCCTAGTAAGAGTCAGGCGAGGGGACTTGGGTGGAATTCGAGTGTAAGGCTCGGCAGGACTTTCGACCTTACCTCGGCAGGGAGACCAAGCTTCCGAAGCCTAGTAGGTCTCGGGCGAGGGGACATGGAAGGAGTTTGAGTGTTGGGCTTAGCAGGATGTTCGACCTTACCTCGGCAGGGAGACCAAGCTTCCTAAGCCTAGTAGGAGTCAGGCGAGGGGACTTGGCCAGAGTTCGAGTGTAAGGCTCAGCAGGACGTTCGACCTTACCTCGGCAGGGAGACCAAGCTTCCTAAGCCTAGTAGGAGTCAGGCGAGGGGACTTGGCCAGAGTTCGAGTGTAAGGCTCAGCAGGACGTTCGACCTTACCTCGGCAGGGAGACCAAGCTTCCTAAGCCTAGTAGGAGTCAGGCGAGGGGACTTGGCCAGAGTTCGAGTGTAAGGCTCAGCAGGACGTTCGACCTTACCTCGGCAAGGAGACCAAGCTTCCTAAGCCTCGTGGGAGAGTCAGGCAAGGGGACTGGTTTGGAGTTCGAGAGTAAGGCTCAGCAGGACGTTCGACCTTACCTCGACAGGGAGACCAAGCTTCCAAAGCCCTGTAGGAGTCAGGCAAGGGGACTGGTTTGGAGTTCGAGAGTAAGGCTCAGCAGGACATTCGACCTTACCTCGGCAGGGAGACCAAGCTTCCTAAGCCTTGTAGGAGTCAAGCAAGGGGACTTGGCTGGAGTTCGAGTGTAAGGCTCAGCAGGACGTTCGACCTTACCTCGTCAGGGACACCAAGCTTTTAAAGCCTAGTAAGAGTCAGGCGAGGGGACTTGGGGGGAATTCGAGTGTAAGGCTCGGCAGGACATTCGACCTTACCTCGGCAGGGAGACCAAGCTTCCTAAGCCTAGTAGGTCTCGGGCGAGGGGACATGGAAGGAGTTCGAATGTAAAGCTCGGCAGGACGTTCGACCTTACCTCGGCAGGGAGTCCAACCTTCCTAAACCTAGTAGGATTCAGGCGATGGGATTTGGCCGAAGTTCGAGTGTAAGGCTCGGCAGGACGTTCGACCTTACCTCGGCAGGGAGACCAAGCTTCCTAAGCCTAGTAGGTCTCGGGCGAGGGGACTTGGCCTGAGTTCGAATGTAAAGCTCGGCAGGACGTTCGTCCTTACCTCGGCAGGGAGACCAAGCTTCCTAAGCCTAGAAGGAGTCAGGCGAGTGGACTTGGACAGAGTTCGAGTGTAAGGCTCGGCAGGACGTTCGTCCTTTCCTCGGCAGGGAGACCAAGCTTCCTAAGCCTAGTAGGTGTCAGGCGATCGGACTTGGCTGGATTTTGAGTGGAAGGCTCGTAGGTCTCGGGCGAGGGGACATGGAAGGAGTTCGAGTGTAGGGCTTAGCAGGACGTTCGACCTTACCTCGGCAGGGAGACCAAGCTTCCTAAGCCTAGTAGGAGTCAGGCGAGGGGACTTGGCCAGAGTTCGAGTGTAAGGCTCCGCAGGACGTTCGTCCTTTCCTCGGCAGGGAGACCAAGCTTCCTAAGCCTAGTAGGAGTCAGGCGAGGGGACTTGGCCAGAGTTCGAGTGTAAGGCTCAGCAGGACGTTCGACCTTACCTCGGCAGGGAGACCAAGCTTCCTAAGCCTAATAGGAGTCAGGCGAGGGGACTTGGCCAGAGTTCGAGTGTAAGGCTCAGCAGGATGTTCGACCTTACCTCGGCAAGGAGACCAAGCTTCCTAAGCCTCGTGGGAGAGTCAGGCAAGGGGACTGGTTTGGAGTTCGAGAGTAAGGGTCAGCAGGACGTTCGACCTTACCTCGGCAGGGAGACCAAGCTTCCTAAGCCTAGTAGGAGTCAGGCGAGGGGACTTGGCCAGAGTTTGAGTGTAAGGCTCAGCAGGACGTTCGACCTTACCTCGGCAGGGAGACCAAGCTTCCTAAGCCTAGTAGGAGTCAGGCGAGGGGACTTGGCCAGAGTTCGAGTGTAAGGCTCAGCAGGACGTTCGACCTTACCTCGGCAAGGAGACCAAGCTTCCTAAGCCTCGTGGGAGAGTAAGGCAAGGGGACTGGTTTGGAGTTCGAGAGTAAGGCTCAGCAGGACGTTCGACCTTACCTCGACAGGGAGACCAAGCTTCCAAAGCCCTGTAGGAGTCAAGCAAGGGGACTTGGCTGGAGTTCGAGTGTAAGGCTCAGCAGGACGTTCGACCTTACCTCGTCAGGGACACGAAGCTTTTAAAGCCTAGTAAGAGTCAGGCGAGGGGACTTGGGTGGAATTCGAGTGTAAGGCTCGGCAGGACTTTCGACCTTACCTCGGCAGGGAGACCAAGCTTCCGAAGCCTAGTAGGTCTCGGGCGAGGGGACATGGTAGGAGTTTGAGTGTTGGGCTTAGCAGGATGTTCGACCTTACCTCGGCAGGGAGACCAAGCTTCCTAAGCCTAGTAGGAGTCAGGCGAGGGGACTTGGCCAGAGTTCGAGTGTAAGGCTCAGCAGGACGTTCGACCTTACCTCGGCAGGGAGACCAAGCTTCCTAAGCCTAGTAGGAGTCAGGCGAGGGGACTTGGCCAGAGTTCGAGTGTAAGGCTCAGCAGGACGTTCGACCTTACCTCGGCAGGGAGACCAAGCTTCCTAAGCCTAGTAGGAGTCAGGCGAGGGGACTTGGCCAGAGTTCGAGTGTAAGGCTCAGCAGGACGTTCGACCTTACCTCGGCAAGGAGACCAAGCTTCCTAAGCCTCGTGGGAGAGTCAGGCAAGGGGACTGGTTTGGAGTTCGAGAGTAAGGCTCAGCAGGACGTTCGACCTTACCTCGACAGGGAGACCAAGCTTCCAAAGCCCTGTAGGAGTCAGGCAAGGGGACTGGTTTGGAGTTCGAGAGTAAGGCTCAGCAGGACATTCGACCTTACCTCGGCAGGGAGACCAAGCTTCCTAAGCCTTGTAGGAGTCAAGCAAGGGGACTTGGCTGGAGTTCGAGTGTAAGGCTCAGCAGGACGTTCGACCTTACCTCGTCAGGGACACCAAGCTTTTAAAGCCTAGTAAGAGTCAGGCGAGGGGACTTGGGGGGAATTCGAGTGTAAGGCTCGGCAGGACATTCGACCTTACCTCGGCAGGGAGACCAAGCTTCCTAAGCCTAGTAGGTCTCGGGCGAGGGGACATGGAAGGAGTTCGAATGTAAAGCTCGGCAGGACGTTCGACCTTACCTCGGCAGGGAGTCCAACCTTCCTAAACCTAGTAGGATTCAGGCGATGGGATTTGGCCGAAGTTCGAGTGTAAGGCTCGGCAGGACGTTCGACCTTACCTCGGCAGGGAGACCAAGCTTCCTAAGCCTAGTAGGTCTCGGGCGAGGGGACTTGGCCTGAGTTCGAATGTAAAGCTCGGCAGGACATTCGTCCTTACCTCGGCAGGGAGACCAAGCTTCCTAAGCCTAGAAGGAGTCAGACGAGTGGACTTGGACAGAGTTCGAGAGTAAGGCTCAGCAGGACGTTCGACCTTACCTCGACAGGGAGACCAAGCTTCCTAAGCCTAGTAGGTGTCAGGCGATCGGACTTGGCTGGATTTTGAGTGGAAGGCTCGTAGGTCTCGGGCGAGGGGACATGGAAGGAGTTCGAGTGTAGGGCTTAGCAGGACGTTCGACCTTACCTCGGCAGGGAGACCAAGCTTCCTAAGCCTAGTAGGAGTCAGGCGAGGGGACTTGGCCAGAGTTCGAGTGTAAGGCTCCGCAGGACGTTCGTCCTTTCCTCGGCAGGGAGACCAAGCTTCCTAAGCCTAGTAGGAGTCAGGCGAGGGGACTTGGCCAGAGTTCGAGTGTAAGGCTCAGCAGGACGTTCGACCTTACCTCGGCAGGGAGACCAAGCTTCCTAAGCCTAATAGGAGTCAGGCGAGGGGACTTGGCCAGAGTTCGAGTGTAAGGCTCAGCAGGATGTTCGACCTTACCTCGGCAAGGAGACCAAGCTTCCTAAGCCTCGTGGGAGAGTCAGGCAAGGGGACTGGTTTGGAGTTCGAGAGTAAGGGTCAGCAGGACGTTCGACCTTACCTCGGCAGGGAGACCAAGCTTCCTAAACCTAGTAGGAGTCAAGCAAGGGGACTTGGCTGGAGTTCGAGTGTAAGGCTCAGCAGGACGTTCGACCTTACCTCGGCAGGGAGACCAAGCTTCCTAAGCCTAGTAGGTCTCGGGCGAGGGGACATGGAAGGAGTTCGAGTGTTGGGCTTAGCAGGACTTTCGACCTTACCTCGGCAGGGAGACCAAGCTTCCTAAGCCTAGAAGGAGTCAGGCGAGGGGACTTGGCCAGAGTTCGAGTGTAAGGCTCGGCAGGACGTTCGACCTTACCTCGGCAGGGAGACCAAGCTTCCTAAGCCTAGTAGGAGTCAGGCGAGGGGACTTGGCCAGAGTTCGAGTGTAAGGCTCAGCAGGACGTTCGACCTTACCTCGGCAGGGAGACCAAGCTTCCTAAGCCTAGTAGGAGTCAGGCGAGGGGACTTGGCCAGAGTTCGAGTGTAAGGCTCAGCAGGACGTTCGACCTTACCTCGGCAGGGAGACCAAGCTCCCTAAGCCTAGTAGGAGTCAGGCGAGGGGACTTGGCCAGAGTTCGAGTGTAAGGCTCAGCAGGACGTTCGACCTTACCTCGGCAAGGAGACCAAGCTTCCTAAGCCTCGTGGGAGAGTCAGGCAAGGGGACTGGTTTGGAGTTCGAGAGTAAGGCTCAGCAGGACGTTCGACCTTACCTCGGCAGGGAGACCAAGCTTCCTAAGCCTTGTAGGAGTCAAGCAAGGGGACTTGGCTGGAGTTCGAGAGTAAGGCTCAGCAGGACGTTCGACCTTACCTCGACAGGGAGTCCAAGCTTCCAAAGCCCTGTAGGAGTCAAGCAAGGGGACTTGGCTGGAGTTCGAGTGTAAGGCTCAGCAGGACGTTCGACCTTACCTCGGCAGGGAGACCAAGCTTCCTAAGCCTAGTAGGAGTCAGGCGAGGGGACTTGGCCAGAGTTCGAGTGTAAGGCTCAGCAGGACGTTCGACCTTACCTCGGCAGGGAGACCAAGCTTCCTAAGCCTAGTAGGAGTCAGGCGAGGGGACTTGGCCAGAGTTCGAGTGTAAGGCTCAGCAGGACGTTCGACCTTACCTCGGCAGGGAGACCAAGCTTCCTAAGCCTAGTAGGAGTCAGGCGAGGGGACTTGGCCAGAGTTCGAGTGTAAGGCTCAGCAGGACGTTCGACCTTACCTCGGCAAGGAGACCAAGCTTCCTAAGCCTCGTGGGAGAGTCAGGCAAGGGGACTGGTTTGGAGTTCGAGAGTAAGGTTCAGCAGGACGTTCGACCTTACCTCGACAGGGAGACCAAGCTTCCTAAGCCTAGTAGGAGTCAAGCAAGGGGACTTGGCTGGAGTTCGAGTGAAAGGCTCAGCAGGACGTTCGACCTTACCTCGTCAGGGACACCAAGCTTTTAAAGCCTAGTAAGAGTCAGGCGAGGGGACTTGGGTGGAATTCGAGTGTAAGGCTCGGCAGGACTTTCGACCTTACCTCGGCAGGGAGACCAAGCTTCCTAAGCCTAGTAGGTCTCGGGCGAGGGGACATGGAAGGAGTTTGAGTGTTGGGCTTAGCAGGACGTTCGACCTTACCTCGGCAGGGAGACCAAGCTTCCTAAGCCTAGTAGGAGTCAGGCGAAGGGACTTGGCCAGAGTTTGAGTGTAAGGCTCGGTAGGACGTTTGACCTTACCTCGGCAGGGAGACCAAGCTTCCTAAGCCTAGTAGGAGTCAGGCGAGGGGACTTGGCCAGAGTTCGAGTGTAAGGCTCACCAGGACGTTCGACCTTACCTCGGCAGGGAGACCAAGCTTCCTAAGCCTAGTAGGAGTCAGGCGAGGGGACTTGGCCATAGTTCGAGTGTAAGGCTCAGCAGGACGTTCGACCTTACCTCGGCAGGGAGACCAAGCTTCCTAAGCCTAGTAGGAGTCAGGCGAGGGGACTTGGCCAGAGTTCGAGTGTAAGGCTCAGCAGGACGTTCGACCTTACCTCCGCAAGGAGACCAAGCTTCCTAAGCCTCGTGGGAGAGTCAGGCAAGGGGACTGGTTTGGAGTTCGAGAGTAAGGCTCAGCAGGACGTTCGACCTTACCTCGTCAGGGACACCAAGCTTTTAAAGCCTAGTAAGAGTCAGGCGAGGGGACTTGGGTGGAATTCGAGTGTAAGGCTCGGCAGGACTTTCGACCTTAGCTCGGCAGGGAGACCAAGCTTCCTAAGCCTAGTAGGTCTCGGGCGAGGGGACATGGAAGGAGTTTGAGTGTTGGGCTTAGCAGGACGTTCGACCTTACCTCGGCAGGGAGACCAACCTTCCTAAGCCTATTAGGAGTCAGGCGAGGGGACTTGGCCAGAGTTCGAGTGTAAGGCTCGGTAGGACGTTCGACCTTACCTCGGCAGGGAGACCAAGCTTCCTAAGCCTAGTAGGAGTCAGGCGAGGGGACTTGGCCAGAGTTCGAGTGTAAGGCTCAGCAGGACGTTCGACCTGACCTCGGCAGGGAGACCAAGCTTCCTAAGCCTAGTAGGAGTCAGGCGAGGGGACTTGGCCAGAGTTCGAGTGTAAGGCTCAGCAGGACGTTCGACCTTACCTCGGCAAGGAGACCAAACTTCCTAAGCCTCGTGGGAGAGTCAGGCAAGGGGACTGGTTTGGAGTTCGAGAGTAAGGCTCAGCAGGACGTTCGACCTTACCTCGGCAGGGAGACCAAGCTTCCTAAGCCTTGTAGGAGTCAAGCAAGGGGACTTGGCTGGAGTTCGAGTGTAAGGCTCAGCAGGACGTTCGACCTTACCTCGGCAGGGAGACCAAGCTTCCTAAGCCTAGTAGGTCTCGGGCGAGGGGACATGGAAGGAGTTCGAGTGTAGGGCTTAGCAGGACGTTCGACCTTACCTCGGCAGGGAGACCAAGCTTCCTAAGCCTAGAAGGAGTCAGGCGAGGAGACTTGGCCAGAGTTCGAGTGTAAGGCTCGGTAGGACGTTCGACCTTACCTCGGCAGGGAGACCAAGCTTCCTAAGCCTAGTAGGAGTCAGGCGAGGGGACTTGGCCAGAGTTCGAGTGTAAGGCTCAGCAGGACGTTCGACCTTACCTCGGCAGGGAGACCAAGCTTCCTAAGCCTAGTAGGAGTCAGGCGAGGGGACTTGGCCAGAGTTCGAGTGTAAGGCTCAGCAGGACGTTCGACCTTACCTCGGCAGGGAGACCAAGCTTCCTAAGCCTAGTAGGAGTCAGGCGAGGGGACTTGGCCAGAGTTCGAGTGTAAGGCTCAGCAGGACGTTCGACCTTACCTCGGCAAGGAGACCAAGCTTCCTAAGCCTCGTGGGAGAGTCAGGCAAGGGGACTGGTTTGGAGTTCGAGAGTAAGGCTCAGCAGGACGTTCGACCTTACCTCGACAGGGAGACCAAGCTTCCAAAGCCCTGTAGGAGTCAAGCAAGGGGACTTGGCTGGAGTTCGAGTGTAAGGCTCAGCAGGACGTTCGACCTTACCTCGTCAGGGACACCAAGCTTTTAAAGCCTAGTAAGAGTCAGGCGAGGGGACTTGGGTGGAATTCGAGTGTAAGGCTCAGCAGGACTTTCGACCTTACCTCGGCAGGGAGACCAAGCTTCCTAAGCCTAGTAGGTCTCGGGCGAGGGGACATGGAAGGAGTTTGAGTGTTGGGCTTAGCAGGACGTTCGACCTTACCTCGGCAGGGAGACCAAGCTTCCTAAGCCTAGTAGGAGTCAGGCGAGGGGACTTGGCCAGAGTTCGAGTGTAAGGCTCGGTAGGACGTTCGACCTTACCTCGGCAGGGAGACCAAGCTTCCTAAGCCTAGTAGGAGTCAGGCGAGGGGACTTGGCCAGAGTTCGAGTGTAAGGCTCGGCAGGACGTTCGACCTTACCTCGGCAGGGAGACCAAGCTTCCTAAGCCTAGTAGGAGTCAGGCGAGGGGACTTGGCCAGAGTTCGAGTGTAAGGCTCGGCAGGACGTTCGACCTTACCTCGGCAGGGAGACCAAGCTTCCTAAGCCTAGTAGGAGTCAGGCGAGGGGACTTGGCCAGAGTTCGAGTGTAAGGCTCAGCAGGACGTTCGACCTTACCTCGGCAAGGAGACCAAGCTTCCTAAGCCTCGTGGGAGAGTCAGGCAAGGGGACTGGTTTGGAGTTCGAGAGTAAGGCTCAGCAGGACGTTCGACCTTACCTCGACAGGGAGACCAAGCTTCCAAAGCCCTGTAGGAGTCAGGCAAGGGGACTGGTTTGGAGTTCGAGAGTAAGGCTCAGCAGGACATTCGACCTTACCTCGGCAGGGAGACCAAGCTTCCTAAGCCTTGTAGGAGTCAAGCAAGGGGACTTGGCTGGAGTTCGAGTGTAAGGCTCAGCAGGACGTTCGACCTTACCTCGTCAGGGACACCAAGCTTTTAAAGCCTAGTAAGAGTCAGGCGAGGGGACTTGGGGGGAATTCGAGTGTAAGGCTCGGCAGGACATTCGACCTTACCTCGGCAGGGAGACCAAGCTTCCTAAGCCTAGTAGGTCTCGGGCGAGGGGACATGGAAGGAGTTCGAATGTAAAGCTCGGCAGGACGTTCGACCTTACCTCGGCAGGGAGTCCAACCTTCCTAAACCTAGTAGGATTCAGGCGATGGGATTTGGCCGAAGTTCGAGTGTAAGGCTCGGCAGGACGTTCGACCTTACCTCGGCAGGGAGACCAAGCTTCCTAAGCCTAGTAGGTCTCGGGCGAGGGGACTTGGCCTGAGTTCGAATGTAAAGCTCGGCAGGACGTTCGTCCTTACCTCGGCAGGGAGACCAAGCTTCCTAAGCCTAGAAGGAGTCAGGCGAGTGGACTTGGACAGAGTTCGAGTGTAAGGCTCGGCAGGACGTTCGTCCTTTCCTCGGCAGGGAGACCAAGCTTCCTAAGCCTAGTAGGTGTCAGGCGATCGGACTTGGCTGGATTTTGAGTGGAAGGCTCGTAGGTCTCGGGCGAGGGGACATGGAAGGAGTTCGAGTGTAGGGCTTAGCAGGACGTTCGACCTTACCTCGGCAGGGAGACCAAGCTTCCTAAGCCTAGTAGGAGTCAGGCGAGGGGACTTGGCCAGAGTTCGAGTGTAAGGCTCCGCAGGACGTTCGTCCTTTCCTCGGCAGGGAGACCAAGCTTCCTAAGCCTAGTAGGAGTCAGGCGAGGGGACTTGGCCAGAGTTCGAGTGTAAGGCTCAGCAGGACGTTCGACCTTACCTCGGCAGGGAGACCAAGCTTCCTAAGCCTAATAGGAGTCAGGCGAGGGGACTTGGCCAGAGTTCGAGTGTAAGGCTCAGCAGGATGTTCGACCTTACCTCGGCAAGGAGACCAAGCTTCCTAAGCCTCGTGGGAGAGTCAGGCAAGGGGACTGGTTTGGAGTTCGAGAGTAAGGGTCAGCAGGACGTTCGACCTTACCTCGGCAGGGAGACCAAGCTTCCTAAGCCTAGTAGGAGTCAGGCGAGGGGACTTGGCCAGAGTTTGAGTGTAAGGCTCAGCAGGACGTTCGACCTTACCTCGGCAGGGAGACCAAGCTTCCTAAGCCTAGTAGGAGTCAGGCGAGGGGACTTGGCCAGAGTTCGAGTGTAAGGCTCAGCAGGACGTTCGACCTTACCTCGGCAAGGAGACCAAGCTTCCTAAGCCTCGTGGGAGAGTAAGGCAAGGGGACTGGTTTGGAGTTCGAGAGTAAGGCTCAGCAGGACGTTCGACCTTACCTCGACAGGGAGACCAAGCTTCCAAAGCCCTGTAGGAGTCAAGCAAGGGGACTTGGCTGGAGTTCGAGTGTAAGGCTCAGCAGGACGTTCGACCTTACCTCGTCAGGGACACCAAGCTTTTAAAGCCTAGTAAGAGTCAGGCGAGGGGACTTGGGTGGAATTCGAGTGTAAGGCTCGGCAGGACTTTCGACCTTACCTCGGCAGGGAGACCAAGCTTCCGAAGCCTAGTAGGTCTCGGGCGAGGGGACATGGTAGGAGTTTGAGTGTTGGGCTTAGCAGGATGTTCGACCTTACCTCGGCAGGGAGACCAAGCTTCCTAAGCCTAGTAGGAGTCAGGCGAGGGGACTTGGCCAGAGTTCGAGTGTAAGGCTCAGCAGGACGTTCGACCTTACCTCGGCAGGGAGACCAAGCTTCCTAAGCCTAGTAGGAGTCAGGCGAGGGGACTTGGCCAGAGTTCGAGTGTAAGGCTCAGCAGGACGTTCGACCTTACCTCGGCAGGGAGACCAAGCTTCCTAAGCCTAGTAGGAGTCAGGCGAGGGGACTTGGCCAGAGTTCGAGTGTAAGGCTCAGCAGGACGTTCGACCTTACCTCGGCAAGGAGACCAAGCTTCCTAAGCCTCGTGGGAGAGTCAGGCAAGGGGACTGGTTTGGAGTTCGAGAGTAAGGCTCAGCAGGACGTTCGACCTTACCTCGACAGGGAGACCAAGCTTCCAAAGCCCTGTAGGAGTCAGGCAAGGGGACTGGTTTGGAGTTCGAGAGTAAGGCTCAGCAGGACATTCGACCTTACCTCGGCAGGGAGACCAAGCTTCCTAAGCCTTGTAGGAGTCAAGCAAGGGGACTTGGCTGGAGTTCGAGTGTAAGGCTCAGCAGGACGTTCGACCTTACCTCGTCAGGGACACCAAGCTTTTAAAGCCTAGTAAGAGTCAGGCGAGGGGACTTGGGGGGAATTCGAGTGTAAGGCTCGGCAGGACATTCGACCTTACCTCGGCAGGGAGACCAAGCTTCCTAAGCCTAGTAGGTCTCGGGCGAGGGGACATGGAAGGAGTTCGAATGTAAAGCTCGGCAGGACGTTCGACCTTACCTCGGCAGGGAGTCCAACCTTCCTAAACCTAGTAGGATTCAGGCGATGGGATTTGGCCGAAGTTCGAGTGTAAGGCTCGGCAGGACGTTCGACCTTACCTCGGCAGGGAGACCAAGCTTCCTAAGCCTAGTAGGTCTCGGGCGAGGGGACTTGGCCTGAGTTCGAATGTAAAGCTCGGCAGGACGTTCGTCCTTACCTCGGCAGGGAGACCAAGCTTCCTAAGCCTAGAAGGAGTCAGACGAGTGGACTTGGACAGAGTTCGAGTGTAAGGCTCGGCAGGACGTTCGTCCTTTCCTCGGCAGGGAGACCAAGCTTCCTAAGCCTAGTAGGTGTCAGGCGATCGGACTTGGCTGGATTTTGAGTGGAAGGCTCGTAGGTCTCGGGCGAGGGGACATGGAAGGAGTTCGAGTGTAGGGCTTAGCAGGACGTTCGACCTTACCTCGGCAGGGAGACCAAGCTTCCTAAGCCTAGTAGGAGTCAGGCGAGGGGACTTGGCCAGAGTTCGAGTGTAAGGCTCCGCAGGACGTTCGTCCTTTCCTCGGCAGGGAGACCAAGCTTCCTAAGCCTAGTAGGAGTCAGGCGAGGGGACTTGGCCAGAGTTCGAGTGTAAGGCTCAGCAGGACGTTCGACCTTACCTCGGCAGGGAGACCAAGCTTCCTAAGCCTAATAGGAGTCAGGCGAGGGGACTTGGCCAGAGTTCGAGTGTAAGGCTCAGCAGGATGTTCGACCTTACCTCGGCAAGGAGACCAAGCTTCCTAAGCCTCGTGGGAGAGTCAGGCAAGGGGACTGGTTTGGAGTTCGAGAGTAAGGGTCAGCAGGACGTTCGACCTTACCTCGGCAGGGAGACCAAGCTTCCTAAACCTAGTAGGAGTCAAGCAAGGGGACTTGGCTGGAGTTCGAGTGTAAGGCTCAGCAGGACGTTCGACCTTACCTCGGCAGGGAGACCAAGCTTCCTAAGCCTAGTAGGTCTCGGGCGAGGGGACATGGAAGGAGTTCGAGTGTTGGGCTTAGCAGGACTTTCGACCTTACCTCGGCAGGGAGACCAAGCTTCCTAAGCCTAGAAGGAGTCAGGCGAGGGGACTTGGCCAGAGTTCGAGTGTAAGGCTCGGCAGGACGTTCGACCTTACCTCGGCAGGGAGACCAAGCTTCCTAAGCCTAGTAGGAGTCAGGCGAGGGGACTTGGCCAGAGTTCGAGTGTAAGGCTCAGCAGGACGTTCGACCTTACCTCGGCAGGGAGACCAAGCTTCCTAAGCCTAGTAGGAGTCAGGCGAGGGGACTTGGCCAGAGTTCGAGTGTAAGGCTCAGCAGGACGTTCGACCTTACCTCGGCAGGGAGACCAAGCTCCCTAAGCCTAGTAGGAGTCAGGCGAGGGGACTTGGCCAGAGTTCGAGTGTAAGGCTCAGCAGGACGTTCGACCTTACCTCGGCAAGGAGACCAAGCTTCCTAAGCCTCGTGGGAGAGTCAGGCAAGGGGACTGGTTTGGAGTTCGAGAGTAAGGCTCAGCAGGACGTTCGACCTTACCTCGGCAGGGAGACCAAGCTTCCTAAGCCTTGTAGGAGTCAAGCAAGGGGACTTGGCTGGAGTTCGAGAGTAAGGCTCAGCAGGACGTTCGACCTTACCTCGACAGGGAGTCCAAGCTTCCAAAGCCCTGTAGGAGTCAAGCAAGGGGACTTGGCTGGAGTTCGAGTGTAAGGCTCAGCAGGACGTTCGACCTTACCTCGGCAGGGAGACCAAGCTTCCTAAGCCTAGTAGGAGTCAGGCGAGGGGACTTGGCCAGAGTTCGAGTGTAAGGCTCAGCAGGACGTTCGACCTTACCTCGGCAGGGAGACCAAGCTTCCTAAGCCTAGTAGGAGTCAGGCGAGGGGACTTGGCCAGAGTTCGAGTGTAAGGCTCAGCAGGACGTTCGACCTTACCTCGGCAGGGAGACCAAGCTTCCTAAGCCTAGTAGGAGTCAGGCGAGGGGACTTGGCCAGAGTTCGAGTGTAAGGCTCAGCAGGACGTTCGACCTTACCTCGGCAAGGAGACCAAGCTTCCTAAGCCTCGTGGGAGAGTCAGGCAAGGGGACTGGTTTGGAGTTCGAGAGTAAGGCTCAGCAGGACGTTCGACCTTACCTCGACAGGGAGACCAAGCTTCCTAAGCCTAGTAGGAGTCAAGCAAGGGGACTTGGCTGGAGTTCGAGTGAAAGGCTCAGCAGGACGTTCGACCTTACCTCGTCAGGGACACCAAGCTTTTAAAGCCTAGTAAGAGTCAGGCGAGGGGACTTGGGTGGAATTCGAGTGTAAGGCTCGGCAGGACTTTCGACCTTACCTCGGCAGGGAGACCAAGCTTCCTAAGCCTAGTAGGTCTCGGGCGAGGGGACATGGAAGGAGTTTGAGTGTTGGGCTTAGCAGGACGTTCGACCTTACCTCGGCAGGGAGACCAAGCTTCCTAAGCCTAGTAGGAGTCAGGCGAAGGGACTTGGCCAGAGTTTGAGTGTAAGGCTCGGTAGGACGTTTGACCTTACCTCGGCAGGGAGACCAAGCTTCCTAAGCCTAGTAGGAGTCAGGCGAGGGGACTTGGCCAGAGTTCGAGTGTAAGGCTCACCAGGACGTTCGACCTTACCTCGGCAGGGAGACCAAGCTTCCTAAGCCTAGTAGGAGTCAGGCGAGGGGACTTGGCCATAGTTCGAGTGTAAGGCTCAGCAGGACGTTCGACCTTACCTCGGCAGGGAGACCAAGCTTCCTAAGCCTAGTAGGAGTCAGGCGAGGGGACTTGGCCAGAGTTCGAGTGTAAGGCTCAGCAGGACGTTCGACCTTACCTCCGCAAGGAGACCAAGCTTCCTAAGCCTCGTGGGAGAGTCAGGCAAGGGGACTGGTTTGGAGTTCGAGAGTAAGGCTCAGCAGGACGTTCGACCTTACCTCGTCAGGGACACCAAGCTTTTAAAGCCTAGTAAGAGTCAGGCGAGGGGACTTGGGTGGAATTCGAGTGTAAGGCTCGGCAGGACTTTCGACCTTAGCTCGGCAGGGAGACCAAGCTTCCTAAGCCTAGTAGGTCTCGGGCGAGGGGACATGGAAGGAGTTTGAGTGTTGGGCTTAGCAGGACGTTCGACCTTACCTCGGCAGGGAGACCAACCTTCCTAAGCCTAGTAGGAGTCAGGCGAGGGGACTTGGCCAGAGTTCGAGTGTAAGGCTCGGTAGGACGTTCGACCTTACCTCGGCAGGGAGACCAAGCTTCCTAAGCCTAGTAGGAGTCAGGCGAGGGGACTTGGCCAGAGTTCGAGTGTAAGGCTCAGCAGGACGTTCGACCTGACCTCGGCAGGGAGACCAAGCTTCCTAAGCCTAGTAGGAGTCAGGCGAGGGGACTTGGCCAGAGTTCGAGTGTAAGGCTCAGCAGGACGTTCGACCTTACCTCGGCAAGGAGACCAAACTTCCTAAGCCTCGTGGGAGAGTCAGGCAAGGGGACTGGTTTGGAGTTCGAGAGTAAGGCTCAGCAGGACGTTCGACCTTACCTCGGCAGGGAGACCAAGCTTCCTAAGCCTTGTAGGAGTCAAGCAAGGGGACTTGGCTGGAGTTCGAGTGTAAGGCTCAGCAGGACGTTCGACCTTACCTCGGCAGGGAGACCAAGCTTCCTAAGCCTAGTAGGTCTCGGGCGAGGGGACATGGAAGGAGTTGGAGTGTAGGGCTTAGCAGGACGTTCGACCTTACCTCGGCAGGGAGACCAAGCTTCCTAAGCCTAGAAGGAGTCAGGCGAGGAGACTTGGCCAGAGTTCGAGTGTAAGGCTCGGTAGGACGTTCGACCTTACCTCGGCAGGGAGACCAAGCTTCCTAAGCCTAGTAGGAGTCAGGCGAGGGGACTTGGCCAGAGTTCGAGTGTAAGGCTCAGCAGGACGTTCGACCTTACCTCGGCAGGGAGACCAAGCTTCCTAAGCCTAGTAGGAGTCAGGCGAGGGGACTTGGCCAGAGTTCGAGTGTAAGGCTCAGCAGGACGTTCGACCTTACCTCGGCAGGGAGACCAAGCTTCCTAAGCCTAGTAGGAGTCAGGCGAGGGGACTTGGCCAGAGTTCGAGTGTAAGGCTCAGCAGGACGTTCGACCTTACCTCGGCAAGGAGACCAAGCTTCCTAAGCCTCGTGGGAGAGTCAGGCAAGGGGACTGGTTTGGAGTTCGAGAGTAAGGCTCAGCAGGACGTTCGACCTTACCTCGACAGGGAGACCAAGCTTCCAAAGCCCTGTAGGAGTCAAGCAAGGGGACTTGGCTGGAGTTCGAGTGTAAGGCTCAGCAGGACGTTCGACCTTACCTCGTCAGGGACACCAAGCTTTTAAAGCCTAGTAAGAGTCAGGCGAGGGGACTTGGGTGGAATTCGAGTGTAAGGCTCGGCAGGACTTTCGACCTTACCTCGGCAGGGAGACCAAGCTTCCTAAGCCTAGTAGGTCTCGGGCGAGGGGACATGGAAGGAGTTTGAGTGTTGGGCTTAGCAGGACGTTCGACCTTACCTCGGCAGGGAGACCAAGCTTCCTAAGCCTAGTAGGTCTCGGGCGAAAGGACTTGGCCTGAGTTCGAATGTAAAGCTCGGCAGGACATTCGTCCTTACCTCGGCAGGGAGACCAAGCTTCCTAAGCCTAGAAGGAGTCAGGCGAGGGGACTTGGACAGAGTTCGAGTGTAAGGCTCGGCAGGACGTTCGTCCTTTCCTCGGCAGGGAGACCAAGCTTCCTAAGCCTAGTAGGTGTCAGGCGATAGGACTTGGCCGGAGTTTGAGTGGAAGGCTCGTAGGTCTCGGGCGAGGGGACATGGAAGGAGTTCGAGTGTAGGGCTTAGCAGGACGTTCGACCTTACCTCGGCAGGGAGACCAAGCTTCCTAAGCCTAGTAGGAGTCAGGAGAGGGGACTTGGCCAGAGTTCGAGTGTAAGGCTCCGCAGGACGTTCGACCTTACCTCGGCAGGGAGACCAAGCTTCCTAAGCCTAGTAGGAGTCAGGCGAGGGGACTTGGCCAGAGTTCGAGTGTAAGGCTCAGCAGGACGTTCGACCTTACCTCGGCAGGGAGACCAAGCTTCCTAAGCCTAGTAGGAGTCAGGCGAGGGGACTTGGCCAGAGTTCGAGTGTAAGGCTCAGCAGGACGTTCGACCATACCTCGGCAGGGAGACCAAGCTTCCTAAGCCTAGTAGGAGTCAGGCGAGGGGACTTGGCCAGAGTTCGAGTGTAAGGCTCAGCAGGACGTTCGACCTTACCTCGGCAGGGAGTCCAACCTTCCTAAACCTAGTCGGATTCAGGCGATGGGATTTGGCCGAAGTTCGAGTGTAAGGCTCGGCAGGACGTTCGACCTTACCTCGGCAGGGAGAGCAAGCCTCCTAAGCCTTGTAGGTGTCAAGCAAGGGGACTTGGCTGGAGTTCGAGTGTAAGGCTCAGCAGGACGTTCGACCTTACCTCGGCAGGGAGACCAAGCTTCCTAAGCCTAGTAGGTCTCGGGCGAGGGGACATGGAAGGAGTTCGAGTGTAGGGCTTAGCAGGACGTTCGACCTTACCTCGGCAGGGAGACCAAGCTTCCTAAGCCTAGAAGGAGTCAGGCGAGGAGACTTGGCCAGAGTTCGAGTGTAAGGCTCGGTAGGACGTTCGACCTTACCTCGGCAGGGAGACCAAGCTTCCTAAGCCTAGTAGGAGTCAGGCGAGGGGACTTGGCCAGAGTTCGAGTGTAAGGCTCAGCAGGACGTTCGACCTTACCTCGATAGGGAGACCAAGCTTCCTAAGCCTAGTAGGAGTCAGGCGAGGGGACTTGGCCAGAGTTCGAGTGTAAGGCTCAGCAGGACGTTCGACCTTACCTCGGCAGGGAGACCAAGCTTCCTAAGCCTAGTAGGAGTCAGGCGAGGGGACTTGGCCAGAGTTCGAGTGTAAGGCTCAGCAGGACGTTCGACCTTACCTCGGCAAGGAGACCAAGCTTCCTAAGCCTCGTGGGAGAGTCAGGCAAGGGGACTGGTTTGGAGTTCGAGAGTAAGGCTCAGCAGGGCGTTCGACCTTACCTCGACAGGGAGACCAAGCTTCCAAAGCCCTGTAGGAGTCAAGCAAGGGGACTTGGCTGGAGTTCGAGTGTAAGGCTCAGCAGGACGTTCGACCTTACCTCGTCAGGGACACCAAGCTTTTAAAGCCTAGTAAGAGTCAGGCGAGGGGACTTGGGTGGAATTCGAGTGTAAGGCTCGGCAGGACTTTCGACCTTACCTCGGCAGGGAGACCAAGCTTCCTAAGCCTAGTAGGTCTCGGGCGAGGGGACATGGAAGGAGTTTGAGTGTTGGGCTTAGCAGGACGTTCGACCTTACCTCGGCAGGGAGACCAAGCTTCCTAAGCCTAGTAGGAGTCAGGCGAGGGGACTTGGCCAGAGTTCGAGTGTAAGGCTCGGTAGGACGTTCGACCTTACCTCGGCAGGGAGACCAAGCTTCCTAAGCCTAGTAGGTCTCGGGCGAGGGGACTCGGCCTGAGTTCGAATGTAAGGCTCGGCAGGATGTTCGTCCTTACCTCGGCAGGGAGACCAAGCTTCCTAAGCCTAGCAGGTGTCAGGCGATCGGACTTGGCCGGAGTTTGAGTGTAAGGCACGGCAGGACGTTTGACTATGCTTCGGCAGGGAGACCAAGCTTCCTAAGCCTAGTAGGAGTCTGGCGAGGGTACTTGGCCGGAGTTCGAGTGAAAGGCTCGGCAGGACGTTCGTCCTTTCCTCGGCAGGGAGACCAAGCTTCCTAAGCCTAGTAGGTGTCAGGCGATCGGACTTGGCCGGAGTTTGAGTGGAAGGCTCGGCAGGACGTTCGACTATACCTCGGCAGGGAGACCAAGCTTCCTAAGCCTAGTAGGAGTCAGGCGAGTGGACTTGGACAGAGTTCGAGTGTAAGGTTCCGCAGGACATTCGACCTTTCCTCGGCAGGGAGACCAAGCTTCCTAAGCCTAGTAGGTCTCGGGCGAGGAGACATGGAAGGAGTTCGAGTGTAGGGCTCAGCAGGACGTTCGACCTTACCTCGGCAGGGAGACCAAGCTTCCTAAGCCTAGTAGGAGTCAGGCGAGGGGACTTGGCCAGAGTTCGAGTGTAAGGCTCGGTAGGACGTTCGACCTTACCTCGGCAGGGAGACCAAGCTTCCTAAGCCTAGTAGGAGTCAGGCGAGGGGACTTGGCCAGAGTTCGAGTGTAAGGCTCAGCAGGACGTTCGACCGTACCTTGGCAGGGAGACCAAGCTTCCTAAGCCTAGTAGGAGTCAGGCGATGGGTCTTGGCTAGAGTTCGAGTGTAAGGCTCAGCAGGACGTTCGACCTTACCTCGGCAGGGAGACCAAGCTTCCTAAGCCTAGTATGAGTCAGGCGAGTGGACTTGGACAGAATTCGAGTGTAAGGCTCCGCAGGACATTCGACCTTTCCTCGGCAGGGAGACCAAGCTTCCTAAGCCTTGTAGGAGTCAAGCAAGGGGACTTGGCTGGAGTTCGAGTGTAAGGCTCGGCAGGACGTTCGACCTTACCTCGTCAGGGACACCAAGCTTTTAAAGCCTAGTAAGAGTCAGGCGAGGGGACTTGGGTGGAATTCGAGTGTAAGGCTCGGCAGGACATTCGACCTTACCTCGGCAGGGAGACCAAGCTTCCTAAGCCTAGTAATTCTCGGGCGAGGGGACATGGAAGGAGTTCGAATGTAAAGCTCGGCAGGACGTTCGACCTTACCTCGGCAGGGAGTCCAACCTTCCTAAACCTAGTAGGATTCAGGCGATGGGATTTGGCCGAAGTTCGAGTGTAAGGCTCGGCAGGACGTTCGACCTTACCTCGGCAGGGAGACCAAGCTTCCTAAGCCTAGTAGGTCTCGGGCGAGGGGACTTGGCCTGAGTTCGAATGTAAAGCTCGGCAGGACGTTCGTCCTTACCTCGGCAGGGAGACCAAGCTTCCTAAGCCTAGAAGGAGTCAGGCGAGTGGACTTGGACAGAGTTCGAGTGTAAGGCTCGGCAGGACGTTCGTCCTTTCCTCGGCAGGGAGACCAAGCTTCCTAAGCCTAGTAGGTGTCAGGCGATCGGACTTGGCCGGAGTTTGAGTGGAAGGCTCGTAGGTCTCGGGCGAGGGGACATGGAAGGAGTTCGAGTGTAGGGCTTAGCAGGACGTTCGACCTTACCTCGGCAGGGAGACCAAGCTTCCTAAGCCTAGTAGGAGTCAGGCGAGGGGACTTGGCCAGAGTTCGAGTGTAAGGCTCCGCAGGACGTTCGACCTTACCTCGGCAAAGAGACCAAGCTTCCTAAGCCTCGTGGGAGAGTCAGGCAAGGGGACGGGTTTGGAGTTCGAGAGTAAGGCTCAGCAGGACGTTCGACCTTACCTCGGCAGGGAGTCCAACCTTCCTAAACCTAGTCGGATTCAGGCGATGGGATTTGGCCGAAGTTCGAGTGTAAGGCTCGGCAGGACGTTCGACCTTACCTCGGCAGGGAGACCAAGCCTCCTAAGCCTTGTAGGTGTCAAGCAAGGGGACTTGGCTGGAGTTCGAGTGTAAGGCTCAGCAGGACGTTCGACCTTACCTCGGCAGGGAGACCAAGCTTCCTAAGCCTAGTAGGTCTCGGGCGAGGGGACATGGAAGGAGTTCGAGTGTAGGGCTTAGCAGGACGTTCGACCTTACCTCGGCAGGGAGACCAAGCTTCCTAAGCCTAGAAGGAGTCAGGCGAGGAGACTTGGCCAGAGTTCGAGTGTAAGGCTCGGTAGGACGTTCGACCTTACCTCGGCAGGGAGACCAAGCTTCCTAAGCCTAGTAGGAGTCAGGCGAGGGGACTTGGCCAGAGTTCGAGTGTAAGGCTCAGCAGGACGTTCGACCTTACCTCGATAGGGAGACCAAGCTTCCTAAGCCTAGTAGGAGTCAGGCGAGGGGACTTGGCCAGAGTTCGAGTGTAAGGCTCAGCAGGACGTTCGACCTTACCTCGGCAGGGAGACCAAGCTTCCTAAGCCTAGTAGGAGTCAGGCGAGGGGACTTGGCCAGAGTTCGAGTGTAAGGCTCAGCAGGACGTTCGACCTTACCTCGGCAAGGAGACCAAGCTTCCTAAGCCTCGTGGGAGAGTCAGGCAAGGGGACTGGTTTGGAGTTCGAGAGTAAGGCTCAGCAGGGCGTTCGACCTTACCTCGACAGGGAGACCAAGCTTCCAAAGCCCTGTAGGAGTCAAGCAAGGGGACTTGGCTGGAGTTCGAGTGTAAGGCTCAGCAGGACGTTCGACCTTACCTCGTCAGGGACACCAAGCTTTTAAAGCCTAGTAAGAGTCAGGCGAGGGGACTTGGGTGGAATTCGAGTGTAAGGCTCGGCAGGACTTTCGACCTTACCTCGGCAGGGAGACCAAGCTTCCTAAGCCTAGTAGGTCTCGGGCGAGGGGACATGGAAGGAGTTTGAGTGTTGGGCTTAGCAGGACGTTCGACCTTACCTCGGCAGGGAGACCAAGCTTCCTAAGCCTAGTAGGAGTCAGGCGAGGGGACTTGGCCAGAGTTCGAGTGTAAGGCTCGGTAGGACGTTCGACCTTACCTCGGCAGGGAGACCAAGCTTCCTAAGCCTAGTAGGAGTCAGGCGAGGGGACTTGGCCAGAGTTCGAGTGTAAGGCTCAGCAGGACGTTCGACCTTACCTCGGCAGGGAGACCAAGCTTCCTAAGCCTAGTAGGAGTCAGGCGAGGGGACTTGGCCAGAGTTCGAGTGTAAGGCTCAGCAGGACGTTCGACCTTACCTCGGCAGGGAGACCAAGCTTCCTAAGCCTAGTAGGAGTCAGGCGAGGGGACTTGGCAGGAGTTCGAGTGTAAGGCTCAGCAGGACGTTCGACCTTACCTCGGCAAGGAGACCAAGCTTCCTAAGCCTCGTGGGAGAGTCAGGCAAAGGGACTGGTTTGGAGTTCGAGAGTAAGGCTCAGCAGGACGTTCGACCTTACCTCGGCAGGGAGACCAAGCTTCCTAAGCCTTGTAGGAGTCAAGCAAGGGGACTTGGCTGGAGTTCGAGTGTAAGGCTCAGCAGGACGTTCGACCTTACGTCGTCAGGGACACCAAGCTTTTAAAGCCTAGTAAGAGTCAGGCGAGGGGACTTGGGTGGAATTCGAGTGTAAGGCTCGGCAGGACATTCGACCTTACCTCGGCAGGGAGACCAAGCTTCCTAAGCCTAGTAGGTCTCGGGCGAGGGGACATGGAAGGAGTTCGAATGTAAAGCTCGGCAGGACGTTCGACCTTACCTCGGCAGGGAGTCCAACCTTCCTAAACCTAGTAGCATTCAGGCGATGGGATTTGGCCGAAGTTCGAGTGTAAGGCTCGGCAGGACGTTCGACCTTACCTCGGCAGGGAGACCAAGCTTCCTAAGCCTAGTAGGTCTCGGGCGAGGGGACTTGGCCTGAGTTCGAATGTAAAGCTCGGCAGGACGTTCGTCCTTACCTCGGCAGGGAGACCAAGCTTCCTAAGCCTAGAAGGAGTCAGGCGAGTGGACTAGGACAGAGTTCGAGTGTAAGGCTCGGCAGGACGTTCGTCCTTTCCTCGGCAGGGAGACCAAGCTTCCTAAGCCTAGTAGGTGTCAGGCGATCGGACTTGGCCGGAGTTTGAGTGGAAGGCTCGTAGGTCTCGGGCGAGGGGACATGGAAGGAGTTTGAGTGTAGGGCTTAGCAGGACGTTCGACCTTACCTCGGCAGGGAGACCAAGCTTCCTAAGCCTAGTAGGACTCAGGCGAGGGGACTTGGCCAGAGTTCGAGTGTAAGGCTCCGCAGGACGTTCGACCTTACCTCGGCAGGGAGACCAAGCTTCCTAAGCCTCGTGGGAGAGTCAGGCAAGGGGACTGGTTTGGAGTTCGAGTGTAAGGCTCAGCAGGACGTTCGACCTTACCTCGACAGGGAGACCAAGCTTCCAAAGCCCTGTAGGAGTCAAGCAAGGGGACTTGGCTGGAGTTCGAGTGTAAGGCTCAGCAGGACGTTCGACCTTACCTCGGCAGGGACACCAAGCTTTTAAAGCTTGTAAGAGTCAGGCGAGGGGACTTGGGTGGAATTCGAGTGTAAGGCTCGGCAGGACTTTTGACCTTACCTCGGCAGGGAGACCAAGCTTCCTAAGCCTCGTAGGTCTCGGGCGAGGGGACATGGAAGGAGTTTGAGTGTTGGGCTTAGCAGGACGTTCGACCTTACCTCGGCAGGGAGACCAAGCTTCCTAAGCCTAGTAGGAGTCAGGCGAGGGGACTTGGCCAGAGTTCGAGTGTAAGGCTCAGCAGGACGTTCGACCTTACCTCGGCAGGGAGACCAAGCTTCCTAAGCCTAGTAGGAGTCAGGCGAGGGGACTTGGCCAGAGTTCGAGTGTAAGGCTCAGCAGGACGTTCGACCTTACCTCGGCAGGGAGACCAAGCTTCCTAAGCCTAGTAGGAGTCAGGCGAGGGGACTTGGCAGGAGTTCGAGTGTAAGGCTCAGCAGGACGTTCGACCTTACCTCGGCAAGGAGACCAAGCTTCCTAAGCCTCGAGGGAGAGTCAGGCAAGGGGACTGGTTTGGAGTTCGAGAGTAAGGCTCAGCAGGACGTTCGACCTTACCTCGGCAGGGAGACCAAGCTTCCTAAGCCTTGTAGGAGTCAAGCAAGGGGACTTGGCTGGAGTTCGAGTGTAAGGCTCGGCAGGACGTTCGACCTTACCTCGGCAGGGAGACCAAGCTTCCTAAGCCTAGTAGGTCTCGAGCGAGGGGACATGGAAGGAGTTCGAATGTAAAGCTCGGCAGGACGTTCGACCTTACCTCGGCAGGGAGTCCAACCTTCCTAAACCTAGTAGGATTCAGGCGATGGGATTTGGCCGAAGTTCGAGTGTAAGGCTCGGCAGGACGTTCGACCTTACCTCGGCAGGGAGACCAAGCTTCCTAAGCCTAGTAGGTCTCGGGCGAGGGGACTTGGCCTGAGTTCGAATGTAAAGCTCGGCAGGACGTTCGTCCTTACCTCGGCAGGGAGACCAAGCTTCCTAAGCCTAGAAGGAGTCAGGCGAGTGGACTTGGACAGAGTTCGAGTGTAAGGCTCGGCAGGACGTTCGTCCTTTCCTCGGCAGGGAGACCAAGCTTCCTAAGCCTAGTAGGTGTCAGGCGATCGGACTTGGCCGGAGTTTGAGTGGAAGGCTCGTAGGTCTCGGGCGAGGGGACATGGAAGGAGTTCGAGTGTAGGGCTTAGCAGGACGTTCGACCTTACCTCGGCAGGGAGACCAAGCTTCCTAAGCCTAGTAGGAGTCAGGCGAGGGGACTTGGCCAGAGTTCGAGTGTAAGGCTCCGCAGGACCTTCGACCTTACCTCGGCAGGGAGACCAAGCTTCCTAAGCCTAGTAGGAGTCAGGCGAGGGGACTTGGCCAGAGTTCGAGTGTAAGGCTCAGCAGGACGTTCGACCTTACCTCGGCAGGGAGACCAAGCTTCCTAAGCCTAATAGGAGTCAGGCGAGGGGACTTGGCCAGAGTTCGAGTGTAAGGCTCAGCAGGACGTTCGACCTTACCTCGGCAAGGTGACCAAGCTTCCTAAGCCTCGTGGGAGAGTCAGGCAAGGGGACTGGTTTGGAGTTCGAGAGTAAGGCTCAGCAGGACGTTCGACCTTACCTCGGCAGGGAGACCAAGCTTCCTAAACCTAGTAGGAGTCAAGCAAGGGGACTTGGCTGGAGTTCGAGTGTAAGGCTCAGCAGGACGTTCGACCTTACCTCGGCAGGGAGACCAAGCTTCCTAAGCCTAGTAGGTCTCGGGCGAGGGGACATGGAAGGAGTTCGAGTGTTGGGCTTAGCAGGACTTTTGACCTTACCTCGGCAGGGAGACCAAGCTTCCTAAGCCTAGAAGGAGTCAGGCGAGGGGACTTGGCCAGAGTTCGAGTGTAAGGCTCGGTAGGACGTTCGACCTTACCTCGGCAGGGAGACCAAGATTCCTAAGCCTAGTAGGAGTCAGGCGAGGGGACTTGGCCAGAGTTCGAGTGTAAGGCTCAGCAGGACGTTCGACCTTACCTCGGCAGGGAGACCAAGCTTCCTAAGCCTAGTAGGAGTCAGGCGAGGGGACTTGGCCAGAGTTCGAGTGTAAGGCTCAGCAGGACGTTCGACCTTACCTCGGCAAGGAGACCAAGCTTCCTAAGCCTCGTGGGAGAGTCAGGCAAGGGGACTGGTTTGGAGTTCGAGAGTAAGGCTCAGCAGGACGTTCGACCTTACCTCGGCAGGGAGACCAAGCTTCCTAAGCCTTGTAGGAGTCAAGCAAGGGGACTTGGCTGGAGTTCGAGTGTAAGGCTCAGCAGGACGTTCGACCTTACCTCGTCAGGGACACCAAGCTTTTAAAGCCTAGTAAGAGTCAGGCGAGGGGACTTGGGTGGAATTCGAGTGTAAGGCTCGGCAGGACTTTCGACCTTACCTCGGCAGGGAGACCAAGCTTCCTAAGCCTAGTAGGTCTCGGGCGAGGGGACATGGAAGGAGTTCGAGTGTAAGGCTCCGCAGGACGTTCGACCTTACCTCGGCAGGGAGTCCAACCTTCCTAAACCTAGTAGGATTCAGACGATGGGATTTGGCCGAAGTTCGAGTGTAAGGCTCGGCAGGACGTTCGACCTTACCTCGGCAGGGAGACCAAGCTTCCTAAGCCTAGTACGTCTCGGGCGAGGGGACTCGGCCTGAGTTCGAATGTAAGGCTCGGCAGGACGTTCGTCCTTACCTCGGCAGGGAGACCAAGCTTCCTAAGCCTAGTAGGTGTCAGGCGATCGGACTTGGCCGGAGTTTGAGTGTAAGGCACGGCAGGACGTTTGACTATGCTTCGGCAGGGAGACCAAGCTTCCTAAACCTAGTAAGAGTCTGGCGAGGGTACTTGGCCGGAGTTCGAGTGAAAGGCTCGGCAGGACGTTCGTCCTTTCCTCGGCAGGGAGACCAAGCTTCCTAAGCCTAGTAGGTGTCAGGCGATCGGACTTGGCCGGAGTTTGAGTGGAAGGCTCGGCAGGACATTCGACTATACCTCGGCAGGGAGACCAAGCTTACTAAGCCTAGTAGGTGTCAGGCGATCGGACTTGGCCGGAGTTTGAGTGGAAGGCTTGGCAGGACGTTCGACCTTACCTCGGCAGGGAGACCAAGCTTCCTAAGCCTAGTAGGAGTCAGGCGAGTGGACTTGGACAGAGTTCGAGTGTAAGGTAACGCAGGACATTCGACCTTTCCTCGGCAGGGAGACCAAGCTTCCTAAGCCTAGTAGGTCTCGGGCGAGGGGACATGGAAGGAGTTCGAGTGTAGGGCTTGGCAGGACGTTCGACCTTACCTCGGCAGGGAGACCAAGCTTCCTAAGCCTAGTAGCAGTCAGGCGAGGGGACTTGGCCAGAGTTCGAGTGTAAGGCTCGTCAGGACGTTCGACCTTACCTCGGCAGGGAGACCAAGCTTCCTAAGCCTAGTAGGAGTCAGGCGAGGGGACTTGGCCAGAGTTCGAGTGTAAGGCTCAGCAGGACGTTCGACCTTTCCTCGGCAAGGAGACCAAGCTTCCTAAGCCTCGTGGGAGAGTCAGGCAAGGGGACTGGTTTGGAGTTCGCGAGTAAGGCTCAGCAGGACGTTCGACCTTACCTCGGCAGGGAGACCAAGCTTACTAAGCCTTGTAGGTGTCAAGCAAGGGGACTTGGCTGGAGTTCGAGTGTAAGGCTCAGCAGGACGTTCGACCTTACCTCGTCAGGGACACCAAGCTTTTAAAGCCTAGTAAGAGTCAGGCGAGGGGACTTGGGTGGAATTCGAGTGTAAGGCTCGGCAGGACTTTCGACCTTACCTCGGCAGGGAGACCAAGCTTCCTAAGCCTAGTAGGTCTCGGGCGAGGGGACATGGAAGGAGTTCGAGTGTAAGGCTCAGCAGGACGTTCGACCTTACCTCGGCAGGGAGTCCAACCTTCCTAAACCTAGTAGGATTCAGGCGATGGGATTTGGCCGAAGTTCGAGTGTAAGGCTCGACAGGACGTTCGACCTTACCTCGGCAGGGAGACCAAGCTTCCTAAGCCTAGTAGGTCTCGGGCGAGGGGACTCGGCCTGAGTTCGAATGTAAGGCTCGGCAGGATGTTCGTCCTTACCTCGGCAGGGAGACCAAGCTTCCTAAGCCTAGCAGGTGTCAGGCGATCGGACTTGGCCGGAGTTTGAGTGTAAGGCACGGCAGGACGTTTGACTATGCTTCGGCAGGGAGACCAAGCTTCCTAAGCCTAGTAAGAGTCTGGCGAGGGTACTTGGCCGGAGTTCGAGTGAAAGGCTCGGCAGGACGTTCGTCCTTTCCTCGGCAGGGAGACCAAGCTTCCTAAGCCTAGTAGGTGTCAGGCGATCGGACTTGGCCGGAGTTTGAGTGGAAGGCTCGGCAGGACGTTCGACTATACCTCGGCAGGGAGACCAAGCTTCCTAAGCCTAGTAGGAGTCAGGCGAGTGGACTTGGACAGAGTTCGAGTGTAAGGTTCCGCAGGACATTCGACCTTTCCTCGGCAGGGAGACCAAGCTTCCTAAGCCTAGTAGGTCTCGGGCGAGGAGACATGGAAGGAGTTCGAGTGTAGGGCTCAGCAGGACGTTCGACCTTACCTCGGCAGGGAGACCAAGCTTCCTAAGCCTAGTAGGAGTCAGGCGAGGGGACTTGGCCAGAGTTCGAGTGTAAGGCTCGGTAGGACGTTCGACCTTACCTCGGCAGGGAGACCAAACTTCCTAAGCCTAGTAGGAGTCAGGCGATGGGTCTTGGCTAGAGTTCGAGTGTAAGGCTCAGCAGGACGTTCGACCTTACCTCGGCAGGGAGACCAAGCTTCCTAAGCCTAGTATGAGTCAGGCGAGTGGACTTGGACAGAATTCGAGTGTAAGGCTCCGCAGGACATTCGACCTTTCCTCGGCAGGGAGACCAAGCTTCCTAAGCCTTGTAGGAGTCAAGCAAGGGGACTTGGCTGGAGTTCGAGTGTAAGGCTCGGCAGGACGTTCGACCTTACCTCGTCAGGGACACCAAGCTTTTAAAGCCTAGTAAGAGTCAGGCGAGGGGACTTGGGTGGAATTCGAGTGTAAGGCTCGGCAGGACATTCGACCTTACCTCGGCAGGGAGACCAAGCTTCCTAAGCCTAGTAGGTCTCGGGCGAGGGGACATGGAAGGAGTTCGAATGTAAAGCTCGGCAGGACGTTCGACCTTACCTCGGCAGGGAGTCCAACCTTCCTAAACCTAGTAGGATTCAGGCGATGGGATTTGGCCGAAGTTCGAGTGTAAGGCTCGGCAGGACGTTCGACCTTACCTCGGCAGGGAGACCAAGCTTCCTAAGCCTAGTAGGTCTCGGGCGAGGGGACTTGGCCTGAGTTCGAATGTAAAGCTCGGCAGGACGTTCGTCCTTACCTCGGCAGGGAGACCAAGCTTCCTAAGCCTAGAAGGAGTCAGGCGAGTGGACTTGGACAGAGTTCGAGTGTAAGGCTCGGCAGGACGTTCGTCCTTTCCTCGGCAGGGAGACCAAGCTTCCTAAGCCTAGTAGGTGTCAGGCGATCGGACTTGGCCGGAGTTTGAGTGGAAGGCTCGTAGGTCTCGGGCGAGGGGACATGGAAGGAGTTCGAGTGTAGGGCTTAGCAGGACGTTCGACCTTACCTCGGCAGGGAGACCAAGCTTCCTAAGCCTAGTAGGAGTCAGGCGAGGGGACTTGGCCAGAGTTCGAGTGTAAGGCTCCGCAGGACGTTCGACCTTACCTCGGCAGGTAGACCAAGCTTCCTAAGCCTAGTAGGAGTCAGGCGAGGGGACTTGGCCAGAGTTCGAGTGTAAGGCTCAGCAGGACGTTCGACCTTACCTCGGCAGGGAGACCAAGCTTCCTAAGCCTAATAGGAGTCAGGCGAGGGGACTTGGCCAGAGTTCGAGTGTAAGGCTCAGCAGGACGTTCGACCTTACCTCGGCAAGGAGACCAAGCTTCCTAAGCCTCGTGGGAGAGTCAGGCAAGGGGACGGGTTTGGAGTTCGAGAGTAAGGCTCAGCAGGACGTTCGACCTTACCTCGGCAGGGAGACCAAGCTTCCTAAACCTAGTAGGAGTCAAGCAAGGGGACTTGGCTGGAGTTCGAGTGTAAGGCTCAGCAGGACGTTCGACCTTACCTCGGCAGGGAGACCAAGCTTCCTAAGCCTAGTAGGTCTCGGGCGAGGGGACATGGAAGGAGTTCGAGTGTTGGGCTTAGCAGGACTTTCGACCTTACCTCGGCAGGGAGACCAAGCTTCCTAAGCCTAGAAGGAGTCAGGCGAGGGGACTTGGCCAGAGTTCGAGTGTAAGGCTCGGTAGGACGTTCGACCTTACCTCGGCAGGGAGACCAAGATTCCTAAGCCTAGTAGGAGTCAGGCGAGGGGACTTGGCCAGAGTTCGAGTGTAAGGCTCAGCAGGACGTTCGACCTTACCTCGGCAGGGAGACCATCTTCCTAAGCCTAGTAGGAGTCAGGCGAGGGGACTTGGCCAGAGTTCGAGTGTAAGGCTCAGCAGGACGTTCGACCTTACCTCGGCAGGGAGACCAAGCTTCCTAAGCCTAGTAGGAGTCAGGCGAGGGGACTTGGCCAGAGTTCGAGTGTAAGGCTCAGCAGGACGTTCGACCTTACCTCGGCAAGGAGACCAAGCTTCCTAAGCCTCGTGGGAGAGTCAGGCAAGGGGACTGGTTTGGAGTTCGAGAGTAAGGCTCAGCAGGACGTTCGACCTTACCTCGGCAGGGAGACCAAGCTTCCTAAGCCTTGTAGGAGTCAAGCAAGGGGACTTGGCTGGAGTTCGAGTGTAAGGCTCAGCAGGACGTTCGACCTTACCTCGTCAGGGACACCAAGCTTTTAAAGCCTAGTAAGAGTCAGGCGAGGGGACTTGGGTGGAATTCGAGTGTAAGGCTCGGCAGGACTTTCGACCTTACCTCGGCAGGGAGACCAAGCTTCCTAAGCCTAGTAGGTCTCGGGCGAGGGGACATGGAAGGAGTTCGAGTGTAAGGCTCCGCAGGACGTTCGACCTTACCTCGGCAGGGAGTCCAACCTTCCTAAACCTAGTAGGATTCAGACGATGGGATTTGGCCGAAGTTCGAGTGTAAGGCTCGGCAGGACGTTCGACCTTACCTCGGCAGGGAGACCAGGCTTCCTAAGCCTAGTACGTCTCGGGCGAGGGGACTCGGCCTGAGTTCGAATGTAAGGCTCGGCAGGACGTTCGTCCTTACCTCGGCAGGGAGACCAAGCTTCCTAAGCCTAGTAGGTGTCAGGCGATCGGACTTGGCCGGAGTTTGAGTGTAAGGCACGGCAGGACGTTTGACTATGCTTCGGCAGGGAGACCAAGCTTCCTAAGCCTAGTAAGAGTCTGGCGGGGGTACTTGGCCGGAGTTCGAGTGAAAGGCTCGGCAGGACGTTCGTCCTTTCCTCGGCAGGGAGACCAAGCTTCCTAAGCCTAGTAGGTGTCAGGCGATCGGACTTGGCCGGAGTTTGAGTGGAAGGCTCGGCAGGACATTCGACTATACCTCGGCAGGGAGACCAAGCTTACTAAGCCTAGTAGGTGTCAGGCGATCGGACTTGGCCGGAGTTTGAGTGGAAGGCTTGGCAGGACGTTCGACCTTACCTCGGCAGGGAGACCAAGCTTCCTAAGCCTAGTAGGAGTCAGGCGAGTGGACTTGGACAGAGTTCGAGTGTAAGGTAACGCAGGACATTCGACCTTTCCTCGGCAGGGAGACCAAGCTTCCTAAGCCTAGTAGGTCTCGGGCGAGGGGACATGGAAGGAGTTCGAGTGTAGGGCTTGGCAGGACGTTCGACCTTACCTCGGCAGGGAGACCAAGCTTCCTAAGCCTAGTAGCAGTCAGGCGAGGGGACTTGGCCAGAGTTCGAGTGTAAGGCTCGGTAGGACGTTCGACCTTACCTCGGCAGGGAGACCAAGCTTCTTAAGCCTAGTAGGAGTCAGGCGAGGGGACATGGCCAGAATTCGAGTGTAAGGCTCAGCAGGACGTTAGACCTTACCTCGGCAGGGAGACCAAGCTTACTAAGCCTAGTAGGAGTCAGGCGAGGGGACTTGGCCAGAGTTCGAGTGTAAGGCTCGTCAGGACGTTCGACCTTACCTCGGCAGGGAGACCAAGCTTCCTAAGCCTAGTAGGAGTCAGGCGAGGGGACTTGGCCAGAGTTCGAGTGTAAGGCTCGGCAGGACGTTCGACCTTTCCTCGGCAGGGAGACCAAGCTTCCTAAGCCTAATAGGTCTCGGGCGAGGGGACATGGAAGGAGTTTGAGTGTTGGGCTTAGCAGAACGTTCGACCTTACCTCGGCAGGGAGACCAAGCTTCCTAAGCCTAGTAGGAGTCAGGCGAGGGGACTTGGCCAGAGTTCGAGTGTAAAGCTCGGTAGGACGTTCGACCTTACCTCGGCAGGGAGACCAAGCTTCCTAAGCCTAGTAGGAGTCAGGCGAGGGGACTTGGCCAGAGTTCGAGTGTAAGGCTCGGCAGGACGTTCGACCTTACCTCGGCAGGGAGACCAAGCTTCCTAAGCCTAGTAGGAGTCAGGCGAGGGGACTTGGCCAGAGTTCGAGTGTAAGGCTCAGCAGGACGTTCGACCTTACCTCGGCAGGGAGACCAAGCTTCCTAAGCCTAGTAGGAGTCAGGCGATCGGACTTGGCCGGAGTTCGAGTGTAAGGCTCAGCAGGACGTTCGACCTTACCTCGGCAGGGAGACCAAGCTTCCTAAGCCTTGTAGGAATCAAGCAAGGGGACTTGGCTGGAGTTCGAGTGTAAGGCTCAGCAGGACGTTCGACCTTACCTCGGCAGGGAGACGAAGCTTCCTAAGCCTAGTAGGCCTCGGACGAGGGGACATGGAAGGAGTTCGAGTGTTGGGCTTAGCAGGACTTTCGACCTTACCTCGGCAGGGAGACCAAGCATCCTAAGCCTAGTAGGAGTCAGGCGAGGGGACTTGGCCAGAGTTCGAGTGTAAGGCTCGGTAGGACGTTCGACCTTACCACGGCAGGGAGACCAAGCTTCCTAAGCCTAGTAGAAGTCAGGCGAGGGGACTTGGCCAGAGTTCGAGTGTAAGGCTCAGCAGGACGTTCGACCTTACTTCGGCAGGGAGACCAAGCTTCCTAAGCCTAGTAGGAGTCAGGCGAGGGGACTTGGCCAGAGTTCGAGTGTAAGGCTCAGCAGGACGTTCGACCTTACCTCGGCAAGGAGACCAAGCTTCCTAAGCCTCGTGGGAGAGTCAGGCAAGGGGACTGGTTTGGAGTTCGAGAGTAAGGCTCAGCAGGACGTTCGACCTTACCTCGGCAGGGAGACCAAGCTTCCTAAGCCTTGTAGGAGTCAAGCAAGGGGACTTGGCTGGAGTTCGAGTGTAAGGCTCAGCAGGACGTTCGACCTTACCTCGTCAGGGACACCAAGCTTTTAAAGCCTAGTAAGAGTCAGGCGAGGGGACTTGGGTGGAATTCGAGTGTAAGGCTCGGCAGGACTTTCGACCTTACCTCGGCAGGGAGACCAAGCTTCCTAAGCCTAGTAGGTCTCGGGCGAGGGGACATGGAAGGAGTTCGAGTGTAAGGCTCAGCAGGACGTTCGACCTTACCTCGGCAGGGAGTCCAACCTTCCTAAACCTAGTAGGATTCAGGCGATGGGATTTGGCCGAAGTTCGAGTGTAAGGCTCGACAGGACGTTCGACCTTACCTCGGCAGGGAGACCAAGCTTCCTAAGCCTAGTAGGTCTCGGGCGAGGGGACTCGGCCTGAGTTCGAATGTAAGGCTCGGCAGGATGTTCGTCCTTACCTCGGCAGGGAGACCAAGCTTCCTAAGCCTAGCAGGTGTCAGGCGATCGGACTTGGCCGGAGTTTGAGTGTAAGGCACGGCAGGACGTTTGACTATGCTTCGGCAGGGAGACCAAGCTTCCTAAGCCTAGTAAGAGTCTGGCGAGGGTACTTGGCCGGAGTTCGAGTGTAAGGCTCAGCAGGACGTTCGTCCTTTCCTCGGCAGGGAGACCAAGCTTCCTAAGCCTAGTAGGTGTCAGGCGATCGGACTTGGCCGGAGTTTGAGTGGAAGGCTCGGCAGGACGTTCGACTATACCTCGGCAGGGAGACCAAGCTTCCTAAGCCTAGTAGGAGTCAGGCGAGTGGACTTGGACAGAGTTCGAGTGTAAGGTTCCGCAGGACATTCGACCTTTCCTCGGCAGGGAGACCAAGCTTCCTAAGCCTAGCAGGTCTCGGGCGAGGAGACATGGAAGGAGTTCGAGTGTAGGGCTCAGCAGGACGTTCGACCTTACCTCGGCAGGGAGACCAAGCTTCCTAAGCCTAGTAGGAGTCAGGCGAGGGGACTTGGCCAGAGTTCGAGTGTAAGGCTCGGTAGGACGTTCGACCTTACCTCGGCAGGGAGACCAAGCTTCCTAAGCCTAGTAGGAGTCAGGCGAGGGGACTTGGCCAGAGTTCGAGTGTAAGGCTCAGCAGGACGTTCGACCGTACCTTGGCAGGGAGACCAAGCTTCCTAAGCCTAGTAGGAGTCAGGCGATGGGTCTTGGCTAGAGTTCGAGTGTAAGGCTCAGCAGGACGTTCGACCTTACCTCGGCAGGGAGACCAAGCTTCCTAAGCCTAGTATGAGTCAGGCGAGTGGACTTGGACAGAATTCGAGTGTAAGGCTCCGCAGGACATTCGACCTTTCCTCGGCAGGGAGACCAAGCTTCCTAAGCCTAGTAGGAGTCAGGCGAGGGGACATGGAAGGAGTTTGAGTGTTGGGCTTAGCAGGACGTTCGACCTTACCTCGGCAGGGAGACCAAGCTTCCTAAGCCTAGTAGGAGTCAGGCGAGGGGACTTGGCCAGAGTTCGAGTGTAAGGCTCGGTAGGACGTTCGACCTTACCTCGGCAGGGAGACCAAGCTTCCTAAGCCTAGTAGGAGTCAGGCGAGGGGACTTGGCCAGAGTTCGAGTGTAAGGCTCGGCAGGACGTTCGACCTTACCTCGGCAGGGAGACCAAGCTTCCTAAGCCTAGTAGGAGTCAGGCGAGGGGACTTGGCCAGAGTTCGGGTATAAGGCTCAGCAGGACGTTCGACCTTACCTCGGCAAGGAGACCAAGCTTCCTAAGCCTCGTGGGAGAGTCAGGCAATGGGACTGGTTTGGAGTTCGAGTGTAAGGCTCAGCAGGACGTTCGACCTTACCTCGGCAGGGAGACCAAGCTTCCTAAGCCTTGTAGGAGTCAAGCAAGGGGACTTGGCTGGAGTTCGAGTGTAAGGCTCAGCAGGACGTTCGACCTTACCTCGGCAGGGAGACGAAGCTTCCTAAGCCTAGTAGGCCTCGGACGAGGGGACATGGAAGGAGTTCGAGTGTTGGGCTTAGCAGGACTTTCGACCTTACCTCGGCAGGGAGACCAAGCATCCTAAGCCTAGTAGGAGTCAGGCGAGGGGACTTGGCCAGAGTTCGAGTGTAAGGCTCGGTAGGACGTTCGACCTTACCACGGCAGGGAGACCAAGCTTCCTAAGCCTAGTAGAAGTCAGGCGAGGGGACTTGGCCAGAGTTCGAGTGTAAGGCTCAGCAGGACGTTCGACCTTACTTCGGCAGGGAGACCAAGCTTCCTAAGCCTAATAGGAGTCAGGCGAGGGGACTTGGCCAGAGTTCGAGTGTAAGGCTCAGCAGGACGTTCGACCTTACCTCGGCAGGGAGACCAAGCTTCCTAAGCCTAGTAGGTCTCGGGCGAGGGGACATGGAAGGAGTTCGAGTGTAAGGCTCAGCAGGACGTTCGACCTTACCTCGGCAGGGAGTCCAACCTTCCTAAACCTAGTAGGATTCAGGCGATGGGATTTGGCCGAAGTTCGAGTGTAAGGCTCGACAGGACGTTCGACCTTACCTCGGCAGGGAGACCAAGCTTCCTAAGCCTAGTAGGAGTCAGGCGAGGGGACTTGGCCAGAGTTCGAGTGTAAGGCTCGGTAGGACGTTCGACCTTACCTCGGCAGGGAGACCAAGCTTCCTAAGCCTAGTAGGTCTCGGGCGAGGGGACTCGGCCTGAGTTCGAATGTAAGGCTCGGCAGGATGTTCGTCCTTACCTCGGCAGGGAGACCAAGCTTCCTAAGCCTAGCAGGTGTCAGGCGATCGGACTTGGCCGGAGTTTGAGTGTAAGGCACGGCAGGACGTTTGACTATGCTTCGGCAGGGAGACCAAGCTTCCTAAGCCTAGTAAGAGTCTGGCGAGGGTACTTGGCCGGAGTTCGAGTGAAAGGCTCGGCAGGACGTTCGTCCTTTCCTCGGCAGGGAGACCAAGCTTCCTAAGCCTAGTAGGTGTCAGGCGATCGGACTTGGCCGGAGTTTGAGTGGAAGGCTCGGCAGGACGTTCGACTATACCTCGGCAGGGAGACCAAGCTTCCTAAGCCTAGTAGGAGTCAGGCGAGTGGACTTGGACAGAGTTCGAGTGTAAGGTTCCGCAGGACATTCGACCTTTCCTCGGCAGGGAGACCAAGCTTCCTAAGCCTAGTAGGTCTCGGGCGAGGGGACATGGAAGGAGTTCGAGTGTAGGGCTCAGCAGGACGTTCGACCTTACCTCGGCAGGGAGACCAAGCTTCCTAAGCCTAGTAGGAGTCAGGCGAGGGGACTTGGCCAGAGTTCGAGTGTAAGGCTCGGTAGGACGTTCGACCTTACCTCGGCAGGGAGACGAAGCTTCCTAAGCCTAGTAGGAGTCAGGCGAGGGGACTTGGCCAGAGTTCGAGTGTAAGGCTCAGCAGGACGTTCGACCGTACCTTGGCAGGGAGACCAAGCTTCCTAAGCCTAGTAGGAGTCAGGCGATGGGTCTTGGCTAGAGTTCGAGTGTAAGGCTCAGCAGGACGTTCGACCTTACCTCGGCAGGGAGACCAAGCTTCCTAAGCTTAGTATGAGTCAGGCGAGTGGACTTGGACAGAATTCGAGTGTAAGGCTCCGCAGGACATTCGACCTTTCCTCGGCAGGGAGACCAAGCTTCCTAAGCCTAGTAGGAGTCAGGCGAGGGGACATGGAAGGAGTTTGAGTGTTGGGCTTAGCAGGACGTTCGACCTTACCTCGGCAGGGAGACCAAGCTTCCTAAGCCTAGTAGGAGTCAGGCGAGGGGACTTGGCCAGAGTTCGAGTGTAAGGCTCAGCAGGACGTTCGACCTTACCTCGGCAAGGAGACCAAGCTTCCTAAGCCTCGTGGGAGAGTCAGGCAAGGGGACTGGTTTGGAGTTCGAGAGTAAGGCTCAGCAGGACGTTCGACCTTACCTCGGCAGGGAGACCAAGCTTCCTAAGCCTTGTAGGAGTCAAGCAAGGGGACTTGGCTGGAGTTCGAGTGTAAGGCTCAGCAGGACGTTCGACCTTACCTCGTCAGGGACACCAAGCTTTTAAAGCCTAGTAAGAGTCAGGCGAGGGGACTTGGGTGGAATTCGAGTGTAAGGCTCGGCAGGACTTTCGACCTTACCTCGGCAGGGAGACCAAGCTTCCTAAGCCTAGTAGGTCTCGGGCGAGGGGACATGGAAGGAGTTCGAGTGTAAGGCTCAGCAGGACGTTCGACCTTACCTCGGCAGGGAGTCCAACCTTCCTAAACCTAGTAGGATTCAGGCGATGGGATTTGGCCGAAGTTCGAGTGTAAGGCTCGACAGGACGTTCGACCTTACCTCGGCAGGGAGACCAAGCTTCCTAAGCCTAGTAGGTCTCGGGCGAGGGGACTCGGCCTGAGTTCGAATGTAAGGCTCGGCAGGATGTTCGTCCTTACCTCGGCAGGGAGACCAAGCTTCCTAAGCCTAGCAGGTGTCAGGCGATCGGACTTGGCCGGAGTTTGAGTGTAAGGCACGGCAGGACGTTTGACTATGCTTCGGCAGGGAGACCAAGCTTCCTAAGCCTAGTAAGAGTCTGGCGAGGGTACTTGGCCGGAGTTCGAGTGTAAGGCTCAGCAGGACGTTCGTCCTTTCCTCGGCAGGGAGACCAAGCTTCCTAAGCCTAGTAGGTGTCAGGCGATCGGACTTGGCCGGAGTTTGAGTGGAAGGCTCGGCAGGACGTTCGACTATACCTCGGCAGGGAGACCAAGCTTCCTAAGCCTAGTAGGAGTCAGGCGAGTGGACTTGGACAGAGTTCGAGTGTAAGGTTCCGCAGGACATTCGACCTTTCCTCGGCAGGGAGACCAAGCTTCCTAAGCCTAGCAGGTCTCGGGCGAGGAGACATGGAAGGAGTTCGAGTGTAGGGCTCAGCAGGACGTTCGACCTTACCTCGGCAGGGAGACCAAGCTTCCTAAGCCTAGTAGGAGTCAGGCGAGGGGACTTGGCCAGAGTTCGAGTGTAAGGCTCGGTAGGACGTTCGACCTTACCTCGGCAGGGAGACCAAGCTTCCTAAGCCTAGTAGGAGTCAGGCGAGGGGACTTGGCCAGAGTTCGAGTGTAAGGCTCAGCAGGACGTTCGACCGTACCTTGGCAGGGAGACCAAGCTTCCTAAGCCTAGTAGGAGTCAGGCGATGGGTCTTGGCTAGAGTTCGAGTGTAAGGCTCAGCAGGACGTTCGACCTTACCTCGGCAGGGAGACCAAGCTTCCTAAGCCTAGTATGAGTCAGGCGAGTGGACTTGGACAGAATTCGAGTGTAAGGCTCCGCAGGACATTCGACCTTTCCTCGGCAGGGAGACCAAGCTTCCTAAGCCTAGTAGGAGTCAGGCGAGGGGACATGGAAGGAGTTTGAGTGTTGGGCTTAGCAGGACGTTCGACCTTACCTCGGCAGGGAGACCAAGCTTCCTAAGCCTAGTAGGAGTCAGGCGAGGGGACTTGGCCAGAGTTCGAGTGTAAGGCTCGGTAGGACGTTCGACCTTACCTCGGCAGGGAGACCAAGCTTCCTAAGCCTAGTAGGAGTCAGGCGAGGGGACTTGGCCAGAGTTCGAGTGTAAGGCTCGGCAGGACGTTCGACCTTACCTCGGCAGGGAGACCAAGCTTCCTAAGCCTAGTAGGAGTCAGGCGAGGGGACTTGGCCAGAGTTCGGGTATAAGGCTCAGCAGGACGTTCGACCTTACCTCGGCAAGGAGACCAAGCTTCCTAAGCCTCGTGGGAGAGTCAGGCAATGGGACTGGTTTGGAGTTCGAGTGTAAGGCTCAGCAGGACGTTCGACCTTACCTCGGCAGGGAGACCAAGCTTCCTAAGCCTTGTAGGAGTCAAGCAAGGGGACTTGGCTGGAGTTCGAGTGTAAGGCTCAGCAGGACGTTCGACCTTACCTCGGCAGGGAGACGAAGCTTCCTAAGCCTAGTAGGCCTCGGACGAGGGGACATGGAAGGAGTTCGAGTGTTGGGCTTAGCAGGACTTTCGACCTTACCTCGGCAGGGAGACCAAGCATCCTAAGCCTAGTAGGAGTCAGGCGAGGGGACTTGGCCAGAGTTCGAGTGTAAGGCTCGGTAGGACGTTCGACCTTACCACGGCAGGGAGACCAAGCTTCCTAAGCCTAGTAGAAGTCAGGCGAGGGGACTTGGCCAGAGTTCGAGTGTAAGGCTCAGCAGGACGTTCGACCTTACTTCGGCAGGGAGACCAAGCTTCCTAAGCCTAATAGGAGTCAGGCGAGGGGACTTGGCCAGAGTTCGAGTGTAAGGCTCAGCAGGACGTTCGACCTTACCTCGGCAGGGAGACCAAGCTTCCTAAGCCTAGTAGGTCTCGGGCGAGGGGACATGGAAGGAGTTCGAGTGTAAGGCTCAGCAGGACGTTCGACCTTACCTCGGCAGGGAGTCCAACCTTCCTAAACCTAGTAGGATTCAGGCGATGGGATTTGGCCGAAGTTCGAGTGTAAGGCTCGACAGGACGTTCGACCTTACCTCGGCAGGGAGACCAAGCTTCCTAAGCCTAGTAGGAGTCAGGCGAGGGGACTTGGCCAGAGTTCGAGTGTAAGGCTCGGTAGGACGTTCGACCTTACCTCGGCAGGGAGACCAAGCTTCCTAAGCCTAGTAGGTCTCGGGCGAGGGGACTCGGCCTGAGTTCGAATGTAAGGCTCGGCAGGATGTTCGTCCTTACCTCGGCAGGGAGACCAAGCTTCCTAAGCCTAGCAGGTGTCAGGCGATCGGACTTGGCCGGAGTTTGAGTGTAAGGCACGGCAGGACGTTTGACTATGCTTCGGCAGGGAGACCAAGCTTCCTAAGCCTAGTAAGAGTCTGGCGAGGGTACTTGGCCGGAGTTCGAGTGAAAGGCTCGGCAGGACGTTCGTCCTTTCCTCGGCAGGGAGACCAAGCTTCCTAAGCCTAGTAGGTGTCAGGCGATCGGACTTGGCCGGAGTTTGAGTGGAAGGCTCGGCAGGACGTTCGACTATACCTCGGCAGGGAGACCAAGCTTCCTAAGCCTAGTAGGAGTCAGGCGAGTGGACTTGGACAGAGTTTGAGTGTAAGGTTCCGCAGGACATTCGACCTTTCCTCGGCAGGGAGACCAAGCTTCCTAAGCCTAGTAGGTCTCGGGCGAGGGGACATGGAAGGAGTTCGAGTGTAGGGCTCAGCAGGACGTTCGACCTTACCTCGGCAGGGAGACCAAGCTTCCTAAGCCTAGTAGGAGTCAGGCGAGGGGACTTGGCCAGAGTTCGAGTGTAAGGCTCGGTAGGACGTTCGACCTTACCTCGGCAGGGAGACGAAGCTTCCTAAGCCTAGTAGGAGTCAGGCGAGGGGACTTGGCCAGAGTTCGAGTGTAAGGCTCAGCAGGACGTTCGACCGTACCTTGGCAGGGAGACCAAGCTTCCTAAGCCTAGTAGGAGTCAGGCGATGGGTCTTGGCTAGAGTTCGAGTGTAAGGCTCAGCAGGACGTTCGACCTTACCTCGGCAGGGAGACCAAGCTTCCTAAGCTTAGTATGAGTCAGGCGAGTGGACTTGGACAGAATTCGAGTGTAAGGCTCCGCAGGACATTCGACCTTTCCTCGGCAGGGAGACCAAGCTTCCTAAGCCTAGTAGGAGTCAGGCGAGGGGACATGGAAGGAGTTTGAGTGTTGGGCTTAGCAGGACGTTCGACCTTACCTCGGCAGGGAGACCAAGCTTCCTAAGCCTAGTAGGAGTCAGGCGAGGGGACTTGGCCAGAGTTCGAGTGTAAGGCTCGGTAGGACGTTCGACCTTACCTCGGCAGGGAGACCAAGCTTCCTAAGCCTAGTAGGAGTCAGGCGAGGGGACTTGGCCAGAGTTCGAGTGTAAGGCTCGGCAGGACGTTCGACCTTACCTCGGCAGGGAGACCAAGCTTCCTAAGCCTAGTAGGAGTCAGGCGAGGGGACTTGGCCAGAGTTCGAGTGTAAGGCTCAGCAGGACGTTCGACCTTACTTCGGCAAGGAGACCAAGCTTCCTAAGCCTCGTGGGAGAGTCAGGCAATGGGACTGGTTTGGAGTTCGAGAGTAAGGCTCAGCAGGACGTTCGACCTTACCTCGGCAGGGAGACCAAGCTTCCTAAGCCTAGTAGGTCTCGGGCGAGGGGACATGGAAGGAGTTCGAGTGTAAGGCTCCGCAGGACGTTCGACCTTTCCTCGGCAGGGAGTCAAACCTTCCTAAGCCTAGCAGGATTCATGCGATAGGATTTGGCCGAAGTTCGAGTGTAAGGCTCGGCAGGACGTTCGACCTTACCTCGGCAGGGAGACCAAGCTTCCTAAGCCTAGTAGGTCTCGGGCGAGGGGACATGGAAGGAGTTCGAGTGTAAGGCTCCGCAGGACGTTCGTCCTTACCTCGGCAGGGAGACCAAGCTTCCTAAGCCTAGTAGGTGTCAGGCGATCGGACTTGGCCGGAGTTTGAGTGTAAGGCACGGCAGGACGTTTGACTATGCTTCGGCAGGGAGACCAAGCTTCCTAAGCCTAGTAGGAGTCTGTCGAGGGTACTTGGCCGGAGTTCGAGTGAAAGGCTCGGCAGGACGTTCATCCTTTCCTCGGCAGGGAGACCAAGCTTCCTAAGCCTAGTAGGTGTCAGGCGATCGGACTTGGCCGGAGTTTGAGTGGAAGGCTCGGCAGGACGTTCGACTATACCTCGGCAGGGAGACCAAGCTTCCTAAGCCTAGTAGGAGTCAGGCGAGTGGACTTGGACAGAGTTCGAGTGTAAGGCTCAGCAGGACGTTTGACCTTACTTCGGCAGGGAGACCAAGCTTCCTAAGCCTAGTAGGAGTCAGGCGAGGGGACTTGGCCAGAGTTCGAGTGTAAGGCTCAGCAGGACGTTCGACCTTACCTCGGCAGGGAGACCAAGCTTCCTAAGCCTAGTAGGTCTCGGGCGAGGGGACATGGAAGGAGTTCGAGTGTAAGGCTCAGCAGGACGTTCGACCTTACCTCGGCAGGGAGTCCAACCTTCCTAAACCTAGTAGGATTCAGGCGATGGGATTTGGCCGAAGTTCGAGTGTAAGGCTCGACAGGACGTTCGACCTTACCTCGGCAGGGAGACCAAGCTTCCTAAGCCTAGTAGGTCTCGGGCGAGGGGACTCGGCCTGAGTTCGAATGTAAGGCTCGGCAGGATGTTCGTCCTTACCTCGGCAGGGAGACCAAGCTTCCTAAGCCTAGCAGGTGTCAGGCGATCGGACTTGGCCGCAGTTTGAGTGTAAGGCACGGCAGGACGTTTGACTATGCTTCGGCAGGGAGACCAAGCTTCCTAAGCCTAGTAAGAGTCTGGCGAGGGTACTTGGCCGGAGTTCGAGTGAAAGGCTCGGCAGGACGTTCGTCCTTTCCTCGGCAGGGAGACCAAGCTTCCTAAGCCTAGTAGGTGTCAGGCGATCGGACTTGGCCGGAGTTTGAGTGGAAGGCTCGGCAGGACGTTCGACTATACCTCGGCAGGGAGACCAAGCTTCCTAAGCCTAGTAGGAGTCAGGCGAGTGGACTTGGACAGAGTTCGAGTGTAAGGTTCCGCAGGACATTCGACCTTTCCTCGGCAGGGAGACCAAGCTTCCTAAGCCTAGTAGGTCTCGGGCGAGGAGACATGGAAGGAGTTCGAGTGTAGGGCTCAGCAGGACGTTCGACCTTACCTCGGCAGGGAGACCAAGCTTCCTAAGCCTAGTAGGAGTCAGGCGAGGGGACTTGGCCAGAGTTCGAGTGTAAGGCTCGGTAGGACGTTCGACCTTACCTCGGCAGGGAGACCAAGCTTCCTAAGCCTAGTAGGAGTCAGGCGAGGGGACTTGGCCAGAGTTCGAGTGTAAGGCTCAGCAGGACGTTCGACCGTACCTTGGCAGGGAGACCAAGCTTCCTAAGCCTAGTAGGAGTCAGGCGATGGGTCTTGGCTAGAGTTCGAGTGTAAGGCTCAGCAGGACGTTCGACCTTACCTCGGCAGGGAGACCAAGCTTCCTAAGCCTAGTAGGTCTCGGGCGAGGGGACATGGAAGGAGTTCGAGTGTAAGGCTCAGCAGGACGTTCGACCTTACCTCGGCAGGGAGTCCAACCTTCCTAAACCTAGTAGGATTCAGGCGATGGGATTTGGCCGAAGTTCGAGTGTAAGGCTCGACAGGACGTTCGACCTTACCTCGGCAGGGAGACCAAGCTTCCTAAGCCTAGTAGGTCTCGGGCGAGGGGACTCGGCCTGAGTTCGAATGTAAGGCTCGGCAGGATGTTCGTCCTTACCTCGGCAGGGAGACCAAGCTTCCTAAGCCTAGCAGGTGTCAGGCGATCGGACTTGGCCGGAGTTTGAGTGTAAGGCACGGCAGGACGTTTGACTATGCTTCGGCAGGGAGACCAAGCTTCCTAAGCCTAGTAAGAGTCTGGCGAGGGTACTTGGCCGGAGTTCGAGTGAAAGGCTCGGCAGGACGTTCGTCCTTTCCTCGGCAGGGAGACCAAGCTTCCTAAGCCTAGTAGGTGTCAGGCGATCGGACTTGGCCGGAGTTTGAGTGGAAGGCTCGGCAGGACGTTCGACTATACCTCGGCAGGGAGACCAAGCTTCCTAAGCCTAGTAGGAGTCAGGCGAGTGGACTTGGACAGAGTTCGAGTGTAAGGTTCCGCAGGACATTCGACCTTTCCTCGGCAGGGAGACCAAGCTTCCTAAGCCTAGTAGGTCTCGGGCGAGGAGACATGGAAGGAGTTCGAGTGTAGGGCTCAGCAGGACGTTCGACCTTACCTCGGCAGGGAGACCAAGCTTCCTAAGCCTAGTAGGAGTCAGGCGAGGGGACTTGGCCAGAGTTCGAGTGTAAGGCTCGGTAGGACGTTCGACCTTACCTCGGCAGGGAGACCAAGCTTCCTAAGCCTAGTAGGAGTCAGGCGAGGGGACTTGGCCAGAGTTCGAGTGTAAGGCTCAGCAGGACGTTCGACCGTACCTTGGCAGGGAGACCAAGCTTCCTAAGCCTAGTAGGAGTCAGGCGATGGGTCTTGGCTAGAGTTCGAGTGTAAGGCTCAGCAGGACGTTCGACCTTACCTCGGCAGGGAGACCAAGCTTCCTAAGCTTAGTATGAGTCAGGCGAGTGGACTTGGACAGAATTCGAGTGTAAGGCTCCGCAGGACATTCGACCTTTCCTCGGCAGGGAGACCAAGCTTCCTAAGCCTAGTAGGAGTCAGGCGAGGGGACATGGAAGGAGTTTGAGTGTTGGGCTTAGCAGGACGTTCGACCTTACCTCGGCAGGGAGACCAAGCTTCCTAAGCCTAGTAGGAGTCAGGCGAGGGGACTTGGCCAGAGTTCGAGTGTAAGGCTCGGTAGGACGTTCGACCTTACCTCGGCAGGGAGACCAAGCTTCCTAAGCCTAGTAGGAGTCAGGCGAGGGGACTTGGCCAGAGTTCGAGTGTAAGGCTCGGCAGGACGTTCGACCTTACCTCGGCAGGGAGACCAAGCTTCCTAAGCCTAGTAGGAGTCAGGCGAGGGGACTTGGCCAGAGTTCGAGTGTAAGGCTCAGCAGGACGTTCGACCTTACTTCGGCAAGGAGACCAAGCTTCCTAAGCCTCGTGGGAGAGTCAGGCAATGGGACTGGTTTGGAGTTCGAGAGTAAGGCTCAGCAGGACGTTCGACCTTACCTCGGCAGGGAGACCAAGCTTCCTAAGCCTAGTAGGTCTCGGGCGAGGGGACATGGAAGGAGTTCGAGTGTAAGGCTCCGCAGGACGTTCGACCTTATCTCGGCAGGGAGTCAAACCTTCCTAAGCCTAGTAGGATTCATGCGATAGGATTTGGCCGAAGTTCGAGTGTAAGGCTCGGCAGGACGTTCGACCTTACCTCGGCAGGGAGACCAAGCTTCCTAAGCCTAGTAGGTCTCGGGCGAGGGGACATGGAAGGAGTTCGAGTGTAAGGCTCCGCAGGACGTTCGTCCTTACCTCGGCAGGGAGACCAAGCTTCCTAAGCCTAGTAGGTGTCAGGCGATCGGACTTGGCCGGAGTTTGAGTGTAAGGCACGGCAGGACGTTTGACTATGCTTCGGCAGGGAGACCAAGCTTCCTAAGCCTAGTAGGAGTCTGTCGAGGGTACTTGGCCGGAGTTCGAGTGAAAGGCTCGGCAGGACGTTCATCCTTTCCTCGGCAGGGAGACCAAGCTTCCTAAGCCTAGTAGGTGTCAGGCGATCGGACTTGGCCGGAGTTTGTGTGGAAGGCTCGGCAGGACGTTCGACTATACCTCGGCAGGGAGACCAAGCTTCCTAAGCCTAGTAGGAGTCAGGCGAGTGGACTTGGACAGAGTTCGAGTGTAAGGCTCAGCAGGACGTTCGACCTTACTTCGGCAGGGAGACCAAGCTTCCTAAGCCTAGTAGGAGTCAGGCGAGGGGACTTGGCCAGAGTTCGAGTGTAAGGCTCAGCAGGACGTTCGACCTTACCTCGGCAGGGAGACCAAGCTTCCTAAGCCTAGTAGGTCTCGGGCGAGGGGACATGGAAGGAGTTCGAGTGTAAGGCTCAGCAGGACGTTCGACCTTACCTCGGCAGGGAGTCCAACCTTCCTAAACCTAGTAGGATTCAGGCGATGGGATTTGGCCGAAGTTCGAGTGTAAGGCTCGACAGGACGTTCGACCTTACCTCGGCAGGGAGACCAAGCTTCCTAAGCCTAGTAGGTCTCGGGCGAGGGGACTCGGCCTGAGTTCGAATGTAAGGCTCGGCAGGATGTTCGTCCTTACCTCGGCAGGGAGACCAAGCTTCCTAAGCCTAGCAGGTGTCAGGCGATCGGACTTGGCCGGAGTTTGAGTGTAAGGCACGGCAGGACGTTTGACTATGCTTCGGCAGGGAGACCAAGCTTCCTAAGCCTAGTAAGAGTCTGGCGAGGGTACTTGGCCGGAGTTCGAGTGAAAGGCTCGGCAGGACGTTCGTCCTTTCCTCGGCAGGGAGACCAAGCTTCCTAAGCCTAGTAGGTGTCAGGCGATCGGACTTGGCCGGAGTTTGAGTGGAAGGCTCGGCAGGACGTTCGACTATACCTCGGCAGGGAGACCAAGCTTCCTAAGCCTAGTAGGAGTCAGGCGAGTGGACTTGGACAGAGTTCGAGTGTAAGGTTCCGCAGGACATTCGACCTTTCCTCGGCAGGGAGACCAAGCTTCCTAAGCCTAGTAGGTCTCGGGCGAGGAGACATGGAAGGAGTTCGAGTGTAGGGCTCAGCAGGACGTTCGACCTTACCTCGGCAGGGAGACCAAGCTTCCTAAGCCTAGTAGGAGTCAGGCGAGGGGACTTGGCCAGAGTTCGAGTGTAAGGCTCGGTAGGACGTTCGACCTTACCTCGGCAGGGAGACCAAGCTTCCTAAGCCTAGTAGGAGTCAGGCGAGGGGACTTGGCCAGAGTTCGAGTGTAAGGCTCAGCAGGACGTTCGACCGTACCTTGGCAGGGAGACCAAGCTTCCTAAGCCTAGTAGGAGTCAGGCGATGGGTCTTGGCTAGAGTTCGAGTGTAAGGCTCAGCAGGACGTTCGACCTTACCTCGGCAGGGAGACCAAGCTTCCTAAGCTTAGTATGAGTCAGGCGAGTGGACTTGGACAGAATTCGAGTGTAAGGCTCCGCAGGACATTCGACCTTTCCTCGGCAGGGAGACCAAGCTTCCTAAGCCTAGTAGGAGTCAGGCGAGGGGACATGGAAGGAGTTTGAGTGTTGGGCTTAGCAGGACGTTCGACCTTACCTCGGCAGGGAGACCAAGCTTCCTAAGCCTAGTAGGAGTCAGGCGAGGGGACTTGGCCAGAGTTCGAGTGTAAGGCTCGGTAGGACGTTCGACCTTACCTCGGCAGGGAGACCAAGCTTCCTAAGCCTAGTAGGAGTCAGGCGAGGGGACTTGGCCAGAGTTCGAGTGTAAGGCTCGGCAGGACGTTCGACCTTACCTCGGCAGGGAGACCAAGCTTCCTAAGCCTAGTAGGAGTCAGGCGAGGGGACTTGGCCAGAGTTCGAGTGTAAGGCTCAGCAGGACGTTCGACCTTACTTCGGCAAGGAGACCAAGCTTCCTAAGCCTCGTGGGAGAGTCAGGCAATGGGACTGGTTTGGAGTTCGAGAGTAAGGCTCAGCAGGACGTTCGACCTTACCTCGGCAGGGAGACCAAGCTTCCTAAGCCTAGTAGGTCTCGGGCGAGGGGACATGGAAGGAGTTCGAGTGTAAGGCTCCGCAGGACGTTCGACCTTATCTCGGCAGGGAGTCAAACCTTCCTAAGCCTAGTAGGATTCATGCGATAGGATTTGGCCGAAGTTCGAGTGTAAGGCTCGGCAGGACGTTCGACCTTACCTCGGCAGGGAGACCAAGCTTCCTAAGCCTAGTAGGTCTCGGGCGAGGGGACATGGAAGGAGTTCGAGTGTAAGGCTCCGCAGGACGTTCGTCCTTACCTCGGCAGGGAGACCAAGCTTCCTAAGCCTAGTAGGTGTCAGGCGATCGGACTTGGCCGGAGTTTGAGTGTAAGGCACGGCAGGACGTTTGACTATGCTTCGGCAGGGAGACCAAGCTTCCTAAGCCTAGTAGGAGTCTGTCGAGGGTACTTGGCCGGAGTTCGAGTGAAAGGCTCGGCAGGACGTTCATCCTTTCCTCGGCAGGGAGACCAAGCTTCCTAAGCCTAGTAGGTGTCAGGCGATCGGACTTGGCCGGAGTTTGAGTGGAAGGCTCGGCAGGACGTTCGACTATACCTCGGCAGGGAGACCAAGCTTCCTAAGCCTAGTAGGAGTCAGGCGAGTGGACTTGGACAGAGTTCGAGTGTAAGGCTCAGCAGGACGTTCGACCTTACTTCGGCAGGGAGACCAAGCTTCCTAAGCCTAGTAGGAGTCAGGCGAGGGGACTTGGCCAGAGTTCGAGTGTAAGGCTCAGCAGGACGTTCGACCTTACCTCGGCAGGGAGACCAAGCTTCCTAAGCCTAGTAGGTCTCGGGCGAGGGGACATGGAAGGAGTTCGAGTGTAAGGCTCAGCAGGACGTTCGACCTTACCTCGGCAGGGAGTCCAACCTTCCTAAACCTAGTAGGATTCAGGCGATGGGATTTGGCCGAAGTTCGAGTGTAAGGCTCGACAGGACGTTCGACCTTACCTCGGCAGGGAGACCAAGCTTCCTAAGCCTAGTAGGTCTCGGGCGAGGGGACTCGGCCTGAGTTCGAATGTAAGGCTCGGCAGGATGTTCGTCCTTACCTCGGCAGGGAGACCAAGCTTCCTAAGCCTAGCAGGTGTCAGGCGATCGGACTTGGCCGGAGTTTGAGTGTAAGGCACGGCAGGACGTTTGACTATGCTTCGGCAGGGAGACCAAGCTTCCTAAGCCTAGTAAGAGTCTGGCGAGGGTACTTGGCCGGAGTTCGAGTGAAAGGCTCGGCAGGACGTTCGTCCTTTCCTCGGCAGGGAGACCAAGCTTCCTAAGCCTAGTAGGTGTCAGGCGATCGGACTTGGCCGGAGTTTGAGTGGAAGGCTCGGCAGGACGTTCGACTATACCTCGGCAGGGAGACCAAGCTTCCTAAGCCTAGTAGGAGTCAGGCGAGTGGACTTGGACAGAGTTCGAGTGTAAGGTTCCGCAGGACATTCGACCTTTCCTCGGCAGGGAGACCAAGCTTCCTAAGCCTAGTAGGTCTCGGGCGAGGAGACATGGAAGGAGTTCGAGTGTAGGGCTCAGCAGGACGTTCGACCTTACCTCGGCAGGGAGACCAAGCTTCCTAAGCCTAGTAGGAGTCAGGCGAGGGGACTTGGCCAGAGTTCGAGTGTAAGGCTCGGTAGGACGTTCGACCTTACCTCGGCAGGGAGACCAAGCTTCCTAAGCCTAGTAGGAGTCAGGCGAGGGGACTTGGCCAGAGTTCGAGTGTAAGGCTCAGCAGGACGTTCGACCGTACCTTGGCAGGGAGACCAAGCTTCCTAAGCCTAGTAGGAGTCAGGCGATGGGTCTTGGCTAGAGTTCGAGTGTAAGGCTCAGCAGGACGTTCGACCTTACCTCGGCAGGGAGACCAAGCTTCCTAAGCTTAGTATGAGTCAGGCGAGTGGACTTGGACAGAATTCGAGTGTAAGGCTCCGCAGGACATTCGACCTTTCCTCGGCAGGGAGACCAAGCTTCCTAAGCCTAGTAGGAGTCAGGCGAGGGGACATGGAAGGAGTTTGAGTGTTGGGCTTAGCAGGACGTTCGACCTTACCTCGGCAGGGAGACCAAGCTTCCTAAGCCTAGTAGGAGTCAGGCGAGGGGACTTGGCCAGAGTTCGAGTGTAAGGCTCGGTAGGACGTTCGACCTTACCTCGGCAGGGAGACCAAGCTTCCTAAGCCTAGTAGGAGTCAGGCGAGGGGACTTGGCCAGAGTTCGAGTGTAAGGCTCGGCAGGACGTTCGACCTTACCTCGGCAGGGAGACCAAGCTTCCTAAGCCTAGTAGGAGTCAGGCGAGGGGACTTGGCCAGAGTTCGAGTGTAAGGCTCAGCAGGACGTTCGACCTTACCTCGGCAAGGAGACCAAGCTTCCTAAGCCTCGTGGGAGAGTCAGGCAATGGGACTGGTTTGGAGTTCGAGAGTAAGGCTCAGCAGGACGTTCGACCTTACCTCGGCAGGGAGACCAAGCTTCCTAAGCCTAGTAGGTCTCGGGCGAGGGGACATGGAAGGAGTTCGAGTGTAAGGCTCCGCAGGACGTTCGACCTTATCTCGGCAGGGAGTCAAACCTTCCTAAGCCTAGTAGGATTCATGCGATAGGATTTGGCCGAAGTTCGAGTGTAAGGCTCGGCAGGACGTTCGACCTTACCTCGGCAGGGAGACCAAGCTTCCTAAGCCTAGTAGGTCTCGGGCGAGGGGACATGGAAGGAGTTCGAGTGTAAGGCTCCGCAGGACGTTCGTCCTTACCTCGGCAGGGAGACCAAGCTTCCTAAGCCTAGTAGGTGTCAGGCGATCGGACTTGGCCGGAGTTTGAGTGTAAGGCACGGCAGGACGTTTGACTATGCTTCGGCAGGGAGACCAAGCTTCCTAAGCCTAGTAGGAGTCTGTCGAGGGTACTTGGCCGGAGTTCGAGTGAAAGGCTCGGCAGGACGTTCATCCTTTCCTCGGCAGGGAGACCAAGCTTCCTAAGCCTAGTAGGTGTCAGGCGATCGGACTTGGCCGGAGTTTGAGTGGAAGGCTCGGCAGGACGTTCGACTATACCTCGGCAGGGAGACCAAGCTTCCTAAGCCTAGTAGGAGTCAGGCGAGTGGACTTGGACAGAGTTCGAGTGTAAGGTTCCGCAGGACATTCGACCTTTCCTCGGCAGGGAGACCAAGCTTCCTAAGCCCAGTAGGTCTCGGGCGAGGGGACATGGAAGGAGTTCGAGTGTAGGGCTTAGCAGGACGTTCGACCTTACCTCGGCAGGGAGACCAAGTTTCCTAAGCCTAGTAGGAGTCAGGCGAGGGGACTTGGCCAGAGTTCGAGTGTAAGGCTCGGTAGGACGTTCGACCTTACCTCGGCAGGGAGACCAAGCTTCCTAAGCCTAGTAGGAGTCAGGCGAGGGGACATGGCCAGAATTAGAGTGTAAGGCTCAGCAGGACGTTCGACCTTACCTCGGCAGGGAGACCAAGCTTCCTAAGCCGAGTAGGAGTCAGGCGAGTGGAATTGGACAGAGTTCGAGTGTAAGGCTCGGCAGGACGTTCGACCTTTCCTCGGCAGGGAGACCAAGCTTCCTAAGCCTAGTAGGTCTCGAACGAGGGGACATGGAAGGAGTTTGAGTGTTGGGCTTAGCAGGACTTTCGACCTTACCTCGGCAGGGAGACCAAGCTTCCTAAGCCTAGTAGGAGTCAGGCGAGGGGACTTGGCCAGAGTTCGAGTGTAAGGCTCAGCAGGACGTTCGACCTTACCTCGGCAGGGAGACCAAGCTTCCGAAGCCTAGTAGGAGTCAGGCGAGGGGACTTGGCCAGAGTTCGAGTGTAAGGCTCGGCAGGACGTTCGACCTTTCCTCGGCAGGGAGACCAAGCTTCCTAAGCCTAATAGGTCTCGGGCGAGGGGACATGGCCAGAGTTCGAGTGTAAGGCTCAGCAGGACGTTCGACCTTACCTCGGCAGGGAGACCAAGCTTCCTAAGCCTAGTAGGAGTCAGGCGAGGGGACTTGGCCAGAGTTCGAGTGTAAGGCTCAGCAGGACGTTCGACCTTACCTCGGCAGGGAGACCAAGCTTCCTAAGCCTAGTAGGAGTCAGGCGAGGGGACTTGGCCAGAGTTCGAGTGTAAGGCTCAGCAGGACGTTCGACCTTACCTCGGCAGGGAGACCAAGCTTCCTAAGCCTTGTAGGAGTCAAGCAAGGGGACTTGGCTGGAGTTCGAGTGTAAGGCTCAGCAGGACGTTCGACCTTACCTCGGCAGGGAGACCAAGCTTCCTAAGCCTAGTAGGTCTCGGGCGAGGGGACATGGAAGGAGTTCGATTGTTGGGCTTAGCAGGACTTTCGACCTTACCTCGGCAGGGAGACCAAGCATCCAAAGCCTAGTAGGAGTCAGGCGAGGGGACTTGGCCAGAGTTCGAGTGTAAGGCTCGGTAGGACGTTCGACCTTACCACGGCAGGGAGACCAAGCTTCCTAAGCCTAGTAGAAGTCAGGCGAGGGGACTTGGCCAGAGTTCGAGTGTAAGGCTCAGCAGGACGTTCGACCTTACTTCGGCAGGGAGACCAAGCTTCCTAAGCCTAGTAGGAGTAAGGCGAGGGGACTTGGCCAGAGTTCGAGTGTAAGGCTCAGCAGGACGTTCGACCTTACCTCGGCAAGGAGACCAAGCTTCCTAAGCCTCGTGGGAGAGTCAGGCAAGGGGACTGGTTTGGAGTTCGAGAGTAAGGCTCAGCAGGACGTTCGACCTTACCTCGGCAGGGAGACCAAGCTTCCTAAGCCTTGTAGGAGTCAAGCAAGGGGACTTGGCTGGAGTTCGAGTGTAAGGCTCAGCAGGACGTTCGACCTTACCTCGTCAGGGACACCAAGCTTTTAAAGCCTAGTAAGAGTCAGGCGAGGGGACTTGGGTGGAATTCGAGTGTAAGGCTCGACAGGACGTTCGACCTTACCTCGGCAGGGAGACCAAGCTTCCTAAGCCTAGTAGGTCTCGAGCGAGGGGACTCGGCCTGAGTTCGAATGTAAGGCTCGGCAGGATGTTCGTCCTTACCTCGGCAGGGAGACCAAGCTTCCTAAGCCTAGCAGGTGTCAGGCGATCGGACTTGGCCGGAGTTTGAGTGTAAGGCACGGCAGGACGTTTGACTATGCTTCGGCAGGGAGACCAAGCTTCCTAAGCCTAGTAAGAGTCTGGCGAGGGTACTTGGCCGGAGTTCGAGTGAAAGGCTCGGCAGGAGGTTCGTCCTTTCCTCGGCAGGGAGACCAAGCTTCCTAAGCCTAGTAGGTGTCAGGCGATCGGACTTGGCCGGAGTTTGAGTGGAAGGCTCGGCAGGACGTTCGACTATACCTCGGCAGGGAGACCAAGCTTCCTAAGCCTAGTAGGAGTCAGGCGAGTGGACTTGGACAGAGTTCGAGTGTAAGGTTCCGCAGGACATTCGACCTTTCCTCGGCAGGGAGACCAAGCTTCCTAAGCCTAGTAGGTCTCGGGCGAGGAGACATGGAAGGAGTTCGAGTGTAGGGCTCAGCAGGACGTTCGACCTTACCTCGGCAGGGAGACCAAGCTTCCTAAGCCTAGTAGGAGTCAGGCGAGGGGACTTGGCCAGAGTTCGAGTGTAAGGCTCGGTAGGACGTTCGACCTTACCTCGGCAGGGAGACCAAGCTTCCTAAGCCTAGTAGGAGTCAGGCGAGGGGACTTGGCCAGAGTTCGAGTGTAAGGCTCAGCAGGACGTTCGACCGTACCTTGGCAGGGAGACCAAGCTTCCTAAGCCTAGTAGGAGTCAGGCGATGGGTCTTGGCTAGAGTTCGAGTGTAAGGCTCAGCAGGACGTTCGACCTTACCTCGGCAGGGAGACCAAGCTTCCTAAGCCTAGTATGAGTCAGGCGAGTGGACTTGGACAGAATTCGAGTGTAAGGCTCCGCAGGACATTCGACCTTTCCTCGGCAGGGAGACCAAGCTTCCTAAGCCTAGTAGGAGTCAGGCGAGGGGACATGGAAGGAGTTTGAGTGTTGGGCTTAGCAGGACGTTCGACCTTACCTCGGCAGGGAGACCAAGCTTCCTAAGCCTAGTAGGAGTCAGGCGAGGGGACTTGGCCAGAGTTCGAGTGTAAGGCTCGGTAGGACGTTCGACCTTACCTCGGCAGGGAGACCAAGCTTCCTAAGCCTAGTAGGAGTCAGGCGAGGGGACTTGGCCAGAGTTCGAGTGTAAGGCTCGGCAGGACGTTCGACCTTACCTCGGCAGGGAGACCAAGCTTCCTAAGCCTAGTAGGAGTCAGGCGAGGGGACTTGGCCAGAGTTCGAGTGTAAGGCTCAGCAGGACGTTCGACCTTACCTCGGCAAGGAGACCAAGCTTCCTAAGCCTCGTGGGAGAGTCAGGCAAGGGGACTGGTTTGGAGTTCGAGAGTAAGGCTCAGCAGGACGTTCGACCTTACCTCGGCAGGGAGACCAAGCTTCCTAAGCCTAGTAGGTCTCGGGCGAGGGGACATGGAAGGAGTTCGAGTGTAAGGCTCCGCAGGACGTTCGACCTTATCTCGGCAGGGAGTCAAACCTTCCTAAGCCTAGTAGGATTCAGGCGATAGGATTTGGCCGAAGTTCGAGTGTAAGGCTCGGCAGGACGTTCGACCTTACCTCGGCAGGGAGACCAAGCTTCCTAAGCCTAGTAGGTCTCGGGCGAGGGGACTTGGCCTGAGTTCGAATGTAAGGCTCGGCAGGACGTTCGTCCTTACCTCGGCAGGGAGACCAAGCTTCCTAAGCCTAGTAGGTGTCAGGCGATCGGACATGGCGGGAGTTTGAGTGGAAGGCACGGCAGGACGTTTGACTATGCTTCGGCAGGGAGACCAAGCTTCCTAAGCCTAGTAGGAGTCTGTCGAGGGTACTTGGCCGGAGTTCGAGTGAAAGGCTCGGCAGGACGTTCGTCCTTTCCTCGGCAGGGAGACCAAGCTTCCTAAGCCTAGTAGGTGTCAGGCGATCGGACTTGGCCGGAGTTTGAGTGGAAGGCTCGGCAGGACGTTCGACTATACCTCGGCAGGGAGACCAAGCTTCCTAAGCCTAGTAGGAGTCAGGCGAGTGGACTTGGACAGAGTTCGAGTGTAAGGTTCCGCAGGACATTCGACCTTTCCTCGGCAGGGAGACCAAGCTTCCTAAGCCCAGTAGGTCTCGGGCGAGGGGACATGGAAGGAGTTCGAGTGTAGGGCTTAGCAGGACGTTCGACCTTACCTCGGCAGGGAGACCAAGTTTCCTAAGCCTAGTAGGAGTCAGGCGAGGGGACTTGGCCAGAGTCCGAGTGTAAGGCTCGGTAGGACGTTCGACCTTACCTCGGCAGGGAGACCAAGCTTCCTAAGCCTAGTAGGAGTCAGGCGAGGGGACATGGCCAGAATTCGAGTGTAAGGCTCAGCAGGACGTTAGACCTTACCTCGGCAGGGAGACCAAGCTTCCTAAGCCTAGTAGGAGTCACGCGAGGGGTCTTGGCTAGAGTTCGAGTGTAAGGCTCAGCAGGACGTTCGACCTTACCTCGGCAGGGAGACCAAGCTTCCTAAGCCGAGTAGGAGTCAGGCGAGTGGAATTGGACAGAGTTCGAGTGTAAGGCTCGGCAGGACGTTCGACCTTACCTCGGCAGGGAGACCAAGCTTCCTAAGCCTAGTAGGTCTCGGGCGAGGGGACATGGAAGGAGTTTGAGTGTTGGGTTTAGCAGGACTTTCGACCTTACCTCGGCAGGGAGACCAAGCTTCCGAAGCCTAGTAGGAGTCAGGCGAGGGGACTTGGCCAGAGTTCGAGTGTAAGGCTCAGCAGGACGTTCGACCTTACCTCGGCAGGGAGACCAAGCTTCCGAAGCCTAGTAGGAGTCAGGCGAGGGGACTTGGCCAGAGTTCGAGTGTAAGGCTCAGCAGGACGTTCGACCTTACCTCGGCAAGGAGACCAAGCTTCCTAAGCCTCGTGGGAGAGTCAGGCAAGGGGACTGGTTTGGAGTTCGAGAGTAAGGCTCAGCAGGACGTTCGACCTTACCTCGGCAGGGAGACCAAGCTTCCTAAGCCTAGTAGGTCTCGGGCGAGGGGACATGGAAGGAGTTCGAGTGTAAGGCTCCGCAGGACGTTCGACCTTACCTCGTCAGGGACACCAAGCTTTTAAAGCCTAGTAAGAGTCAGGCGAGGGGACTTGGGTGGAATTCGAGTGTAAGGCTCGGCAGGACGTTCGACCTTAACTCGGCAGGGAGTCCAACCTTCCTAAACCTAGTAGGATTCAGGCGATGGGATTTGGCCGAAGTTCGAGTGTAAGGCTCGGCAGGACGTTCGACCTTACCTCGGCAGGGAGACCAAGCTTCCTAAGCCTAGTAGGTCTCGGGCGAGGGGACTTGGCCTGAGTTCGAATGTAAGGCTCGGTAGGACGTTCGACCTTACCTCGGCAGGGAGACCAAGCTTCCTAAGCCTAGTAGGAGTCATAGGAGGGGACTTGGCCAGAGTTCGAGTGTAAGACTCAGCAGGATATTCGACCTTACCTAGGCAGGGAGACCAAGCTTCCTAAGCCTAGTAGGAGTCAGGCGAGTGGACTTTGACAGAGTTCGAGTGTAAGTCTCGGCAGGACATTCGACCTTACCTCGTCCGGGAGACCAAGCTTCCTAAGCCTCGTGGGAGAGTCAGGCATGGGGACCGGTTTGGAGTTCGAGAGTAATGCTCAGCAGGACGTTCGACCTTACCTCGGCAGGGAGACCAAGCTTCCAAAGCCTAGTAGGTCTCGGGCGAGGGGACATCGAAGGAGTTCGAGTGTAAGGCTCCGCAGGACGTTCGACCTTACCTCGTCAGGGACACCAAGCTTTTAAAGCCTAGTAAGAGTCAGGCGAGGGGACTTGGGTGGAATTCGAGTGTAAGGCTCGGCAGGACGTTCGACCTTAACTCGGCAGGGAGTCCAACCTTCCTAAACCTAGTAGGATTCAGGCGATGGGATTTGGCCGAAGTTCGAGTGTAAGGCTCGGCAGGACGTTCGACCTTACCTCGGCAGGGAGACCAAGCTTCCTAAGCCTAGTAGGTCTCGGGCGAGGGGACTTGGCCTGAGTTCGAATGTAAGGCTCGGTAGGACGTTCGACCTTACCTCGGCAGGGAGACCAAGCTTCCTAAGCCTAGTAGGAGTCAGGCGAGGGGACTTGGCCAGAGTTCGAGTGTAAGACTCAGCAGGACATTCGACCTTACCTAGGCAGGGAGACCAAGCTTCCTAAGCCTAGTAGGAGTCAGGCGAGTGGACTTTGACAGAGTTCGAGTGTAAGGCTCAGCAGGACGTTCGACCTTACCTCGGCAGGGAGACCAAGCTTCCTAAGCCTAGTAGGTCTCGGGCGAGGGGACACGGAAGGAGTTCGAGTGTTGGGCTTAGCAGGACTTTCGACCTTACCTCGGCAGGGAGACCAAGCTTCCTAAGCCTAGAAGGAGTCAGGCGAGGGGACTTGGCCAGAGTTCGAGTGTAAGGCTCGGTAGGACGTTCGACCTTACCTCGGCAGGGAGACCAAGATTCCTCAGCCTAGTAGGAGTCAGGCGAGGGGACTTGGCCAGAGTTCGAGTGTAAGGCTCAGCAGGACGTTCGACCTTACCTCGGCAGGGAGACCAAGCTTCCTAAGCCTAGTAGGAGTCAGGCGAGGGGACTTGGCCAGAGTTCGAGTGTAAGGCTCAGCAGGACGTTCGACCTTACCTCGGCAGGGAGACCAAGCTTCCTAAGCCTAGTAGGAGTCAGGCGAGGGGACTTGGCCAGAGTTCGAGTGTAAGGCTCAGCAGGACGTTCGACCTTACCTCGGCAGGGAGACCAAGCTTCCTAAGCCTAGTAGGAGTCACGCGAGGGGTCTTGGCTAGAGTTCGAGTGTAAGGCTCAGCAGGACGTTCGACCTTACCTCGGCAGGGAGACCAAGCTTCCTAAGCCGAGTAGGAGTCAGGCGAGTGGAATTGGACAGAGTTCGAGTGTAAGGCTCGGCAGGACGTTCGACCTTACCTCGGCAGGGAGACCAAGCTTCCTAAGCCTAGTAGGTCTCGGGCGAGGGGACATGGAAGGAGTTTGAGTGTTGGGCTTAGCAGGACTTTCGACCTTACCTCGGCAGGGAGACCAAGCTTCCGAAGCCTAGTAGGAGTCAGGCGAGGGGACTTGGCCAGAGTTCGAGTGTAAGGCTCAGCAGGACGTTCGACCTTACCTCGGCAGGGAGACCAAGCTTCCGAAGCCTAGTAGGAGTCAGGCGAGGGGACTTGGCCAGAGTTCGAGTGTAAGGCTCAGCAGGACGTTCGACCTTACCTCGGCAAGGAGACCAAGCTTCCTAAGCCTCGTGGGAGAGTCAGGCAAGGGGACTGGTTTGGAGTTCGAGAGTAAGGCTCAGCAGGACGTTCGACCTTACCTCGGCAGGGAGACCAAGCTTCCTAAGCCTAGTAGGTCTCGGGCGAGGGGACATGGAAGGAGTTCGAGTGTAAGGCTCCGCAGGACGTTCGACCTTACCTCGTCAGGGACACCAAGCTTTTAAAGCCTAGTAAGAGTCAGGCGAGGGGACTTGGGTGGAATTCGAGTGTAAGGCTCGGCAGGACGTTCGACCTTAACTCGGCAGGGAGTCCAGCCTTCCTAAACCTAGTAGGATTCAGGCGATGGGATTTGGCCGAAGTTCGAGTGTAAGGCTCGGCAGGACGTTCGACCTTACCTCGGCAGGGAGACCAAGCTTCCTAAGCCTAGTAGGTCTCGGGCGAGGGGACTTGGCCTGAGTTCGAATGTAAGGCTCGGTAGGACGTTCGACCTTACCTCGGCAGGGAGACCAAGCTTCCTAAGCCTAGTAGGAGTCATAGGAGGGGACTTGGCCAGAGTTTGAGTGTAAGACTCAGCAGGACATTCGACCTTACCTAGGCAGGGAGACCAAGCTTCCTAAGCCTAGTAGGAGTCAGGCGAGTGGACTTTGACAGAGTTCGAGTGTAAGTCTCGGCAGGACATTCGACCTTACCTCGGCCGGGAGACCAAGCTTCCTAAGCCTCGTGGGAGAGTCAGGCATGGGGACCGGTTTGGAGTTCGAGAGTAATGCTCAGCAGGACGTTCGACCTTACCTCGGCAGGGAGACCAAGCTTCCAAAGCCTAGTAGGTCTCGGGCGAGGGGACATGGAAGGAGTTCGAGTGTAAGGCTCCGCAGGACGTTCGACCTTACCTCGTCAGGGACACCAAGCTTTTAAAGCCTAGTAAGAGTCAGGCGAGGGGACTTGGGTGGAATTCGAGTGTAAGGCTCGGCAGGACGTTCGACCTTAACTCGGCAGGGAGTCCAACCTTCCTAAACCTAGTAGGATTCAGGCGATGGGATTTGGCCGAAGTTCGAGCGTAAGGCTCGGCAGGACGTTCGACCTTACCTCGGCAGGGAGACCAAGCTTCCTAAGCCTAGTAGGTCTCGGGCGAGGGGACTTGGCCTGAGTTCGAATGTAAGGCTCGGTAGGACGTTCGACCTTACCTCGGCAGGGAGACCAAGCTTCCTAAGCCTAGTAGGAGTCATAGGAGGGGACTTGGCCAGAGTTCGAGTGTAAGACTCAGCAGGACATTCGACCTTACCTAGGCAGGGAGACCAAGCTTCCTAAGCCTAGTAGGAGTCAGGCGAGTGGACTTTGACAGAGTTCGAGTGTAAGGCTCAGCAGGACGTTCGACCTTACCTCGGCAGGGAGACCAAGCTTCCTAAGCCTAGTAGGTCTCGGGCGAGGGGACATGGAAGGAGTTCGAGTGTTGGGCTTAGCAGGACGTTCGACCTTACCTCGGCAGGGAGACCAAGCTTCCTAAGCCTAGAAGGAGTCAGGCCAGGGGACTTGGCCAGAGTTCGAGTGTAAGGCTCGGTAGGACGTTCGACCTTACCTCGGCAGGGAGACCAAGATTCCTAAGCCTAGTAGGAGTCAGGCGAGGGGACTTGGCCAGAGTTCGAGTGTAAGGCTCAGCAGGACGTTCGACCTTACCTCGGCAGGGAGACCAAGCTTCCTAAGCCTAGTAGGAGTCAGGCGAGGGGACTTGGCCAGAGTTCGAGTGTAAGGCTCAGCAGGACGTTCGACCTTACCTCGGCAGGGAGACCAAGCTTCCTAAGCCTAGTAGGAGTCAGGCGAGGGGACTTGGCCAGAGTTCGAGTGTAAGGCTCAGCAGGACGTTCGACCTTACCTCGGCAGGGAGACCAAGCTTCCTAAGCCTAGTAGGTCTCGGGCGAGGGGACATGGAAGGAGTTCGAGTGTAAGGCTCCGCAGGACGTTCGACCTTACCTCGGCAGGGAGTCCAACCTTCCTAAACCTAGTAGGATTCAGACGATGGGATTTGGCCGAAGTTCGAGTGTAAGGCTCGGCAGGACGTTCGTCCTTACCTCGGCAGGGAGACCAAGCTTCCTAAGCCTAGTAGGTGTCAGGCGATCGGACTTGGCCGGAGTTTGAGTGTAAGGCACGGCAGGACGTTTGACTATGCTTCGGCAGAGAGACCAAGCTTCCTAAGCCTAGTAAGAGTCTGGCGAGGATACTTGGCCGGAGTTCGAGTGAAAGGCTCGGCAGGACGTTCGTCCTTTCCTCGGCAGGGAGACCAAGCTTCCTAAGCCTAGTAGGTGTCAGGCGATCGGACTTGGCCGGAGTTTGAGTGGAAGGCTTGGCAGGACGTTCGACCTTACCTCGGCAGGGAGACCAAGCTTCCTAAGCCTAGTAGGAGTCAGGCGAGTGGACTTGGACAGAGTTCGAGTGTAAGGTAACGCAGGACATTCGACCTTTCCTCGGCAGGGAGACCAAGCTTCCTAAGCCTAGTAGGTCTCGGGCGAGGGGACATGGAAGGAGTTCGAGTGTAGGGCTTGGCAGGACGTTCGACCTTACCTCGGCAGGGAGACCAAGCTTCCTAAGCCTCGTGGGAGAGTCAGGCAAGGGGACTGGTTTGGAGTTCGCGAGTAAGGCTCAGCAGGACGTTCGACCTTACCTCGGCAGGGAGACCAAGCTTCCTAAGCCTTGTAGGAGTCAAGCAAGGGGACTTGGCTGGAGTTCGAGTGTAAGGCTCAGCAGGACGTTCGACCTTACCTCGTCAGGGACACCAAGCTTTTAAAGCCTAGTAAGAGTCAGGCGAGGGGACTTGGGTGGAATTCGAGTGTAAGGCTCGGCAGGACTTTCGACCTTACCTCGGCAGGGAGACCAAGCTTCCTAAGCCTAGTAGGTCTCAGGCGAGGGGACATGGAAGGAGTTCGAGTGTAAGGCTCAGCAGGACGTTCGACCTTACCTCGGCAGGGAGTCCAACCTTCCTAAACCTAGTAGGATTCAGGCGATGGGATTTGGCCGAAGTTCGAGTGTAAGGCTCGACAGGACGTTCGACCTTACCTCGGCAGGGAGACCAAGCTTCCTAAGCCTAGTAGGTCTCGGGCGAGGGGACTCGGCCTGAGTTCGAATGTAAGGCTCGGCAGGATGTTCGTCCTTACCTCGGCAGGGAGACCAAGCTTCCTAAGCCTAGCAGGTGTCAGGCGATCGGACTTGGCCGGAGTTTGAGTGTAAGGCACGGCAGGACGTTTGACTATGCTTCGGCAGGGAGACCAAGCTTCCTAAGCCTAGTAAGAGTCTGGCGAGGGTACTTGGCCGGAGTTCGAGTGAAAGGCTCGGCAGGACGTTCGTCCTTTCCTCGGCAGGGAGACCAAGCTTCCTAAGCCTAGTAGGTGTCAGGCGATCGGACTTGGCCGGAGTTTGAGTGGAAGGCTCGGCAGGACGTTCGACTATTCCTCGGCAGGGAGACCAAGCTTCCTAAGCCTAGTAGGAGTCAGGCGAGTGGACTTGGACAGAGTTCGAGTGTAAGGTTCCGCAGGACATTCGACCTTTCCTCGGCAGGGAGACCAAGCTTCCTAAGCCTAGTAGGTCTCGGGCGAGGAGACATGGAAGGAGTTCGAGTGTAGGGCTCAGCAGGACGTTCGACCTTACCTCGGCAGGGAGACCAAGCTTCCTAAGCCTAGTAGGAGTCAGGCGAGGGGACTTGGCCAGAGTTCGAGTGTAAGGCTCGGTAGGACGTTCGACCTTACCTCGGCAGGGAGACCAAGCTTCCTAAGCCTAGTAGGAGTCAGGCGAGGGGACTTGGCCAGAGTTCGAGTGTAAGGCTCAGCAGGACGTTCGACCGTACCTTGGCAGGGAGACCAAGCTTCCTAAGCCTAGTAGGAGTCAGGCGATGGGTCTTGGCTAGAGTTCGAGTGTAAGGCTCAGCAGGACGTTCGACCTTACCTCGGCAGGGAGACCAAGCTTCCTAAGCCTAGTATGAGTCAGGCGAGTGGACTTGGACAGAATTCGAGTGTAAGGCTCCGCAGGACATTCGACCTTTCCTCGGCAGGGAGACCAAGCTTCCTAAGCCTTGTAGGAGTCAAGCAAGGGGACTTGGCTGGAGTTCGAGTGTAAGGCTCGGCAGGACGTTCGACCTTACCTCGTCAGGGACACCAAGCTTTTAAAGCCTAGTAAGAGTCAGGCGAGGGGACTTGGGTGGAATTCGAGTGTAAGGCTCGGCAGGACATTCGACCTTACCTCGGCAGGGAGACCAAGCTTCCTAAGCCTAGTAGGTCTCGGGCGAGGGGACATGGAAGGAGTTCGAATGTAAAGCTCGGCAGGACGTTCGACCTTACCTCGGCAGGGAGTCCAACCTTCCTAAACCTAGTAGGATTCAGGCGATGGGATTTGGCCGAAGTTCGAGTGTAAGGCTCGGCAGGACGTTCGACCTTACCTCGGCAGGGAGACCAAGCTTCCTAAGCCTAGTAGGTCTCGGGCGAGGGGACTTGGCCTGAGTTCGAATGTAAAGCTCGGCAGGACGTTCGTCCTTACCTCGGCAGGGAGACCAAGCTTCCTAAGCCTAGAAGGAGTCAGGCGAGTGGACTTGGACAGAGTTCGAGTGTAAGGCTCGGCAGGACGTTCGTCCTTTCCTCGGCAGGGAGACCAAGCTTCCTAAGCCTAGTAGGTGTCAGGCGATCGGACTTGGCCGGAGTTTGAGTGGAAGGCTCCTAGGTCTCGGGCGAGGGGACATGGAAGGAGTTCGAGTGTAGGGCTTAGCAGGACGTTCGACCTTACCTCGGCAGGGAGACCAAGCTTCCTAAGCCTAGTAGGAGTCAGGCGAGGGGACTTGGCCAGAGTTCGAGTGTAAGGCTCCGCAGGACGTTCGACCTTACCTCGGCAGGGAGACCAAGCTTCCTAAGCCTAGTAGGAGTCAGGCGAGGGGACTTGGCCAGAGTTCGAGTGTAAGGCTCAGCAGGACGTTCGACCTTACCTCGGCAGGGAGACCAAGCTTCCTAAGCCTAATAGGACTCAGGCGAGGGGACTTGGCCAGAGTTCGAGTGTAAGGCTCAGCAGGACGTTCGACCTTACCTCGGCAAGGAGACCAAGCTTCCTAAGCCTCGTGGGAGAGTCAGGCAAGGGGACTGGTTTGGAGTTCGATAGTAAGGCTCAGCAGGACGTTCGACCTTACCTCGGCAGGGAGACCAAGCTTCCTAAACCTAGTAGGAGTCAAGCAAGGGGACTTGGCTGGAGTTCGAGTGTAAGGCTCAGCAGGACGTTCGACCTTACCTCGGCAGGGAGACCAAGCTTCCTAAGCCTAGTAGGTCTCGGGCGAGGGGACATGGAAGGAGTTCGAGTGTTGGGCTTAGCAGGACTTTCGACCTTACCTCGGCAGGGAGACCAAGCTTCCTAAGCCTAGAAGGAGTCAGGCGAGGGGACTTGGCCAGAGTTCGAGTGTAAGGCTCGGTAGGACGTTCGACCTTACCTCGGCAGGGAGACCAAGATTCCTAAGCCTAGTAGGTGTCAGGCGAGGGGACTTGGCCAGAGTTCGAGTGTAAGGCTCAGCAGGACGTTCGACCTTACCTCGGCAGGGAGACCAAGCTTCCTAAGCCTAGTAGGAGTCAGGCGAGGGGACTTGGCCAGAGTTCGAGTGTAAGGCTCAGCAGGACGTTCGACCTTACCTCGGCAGGGAGACCAAGCTTCCTAAGCCTAGTAGGAGTCAGGCGAGGGGACTTGGCCAGAGTTCGAGTGTAAGGCTCAGCAGGACGTTCGACCTTACCTCGGCAAGGAGACCAAGCTTCCTAAGCCTCGTGGGAGAGTCAGGCAAGGGGACTGGTTTGGAGTTCGAGAGTAAGGCTCAGCAGGACGTTCAACCTTACCTCGGCAGGGAGACCAAGCTTCCTAAGCCTTGTAGGAGTCAAGCAAGGGGACTTGGCTGGAGTTCGAGTGTAAGGCTCAGCAGGACGTTCGACCTTACCTCGTCAGGGACACCAAGCTTTTAAAGCCTAGTAAGAGTCAGGCGAGGGGACTTGGGTGGAATTCGAGTGTAAGGCTCGGCAGGACTTTCGACCTTACCTCGGCAGGGAGACCAAGCTTCCAAAGCCTAGTAGGTCTCGGGCGAGGGGACATGGAAGGAGTTCGAGTGTAAGGCTCCGCAGGACGTTCGACCTTACCTCGGCAGGGAGTCCAACCTTCCTAAACCTAGTAGGATTCAGACGATGGGATTTGGCCGAAGTTCGAGTGTAAGGCTCGGCAGGACGTTCGACCTTACCTCGGCAGGGAGACCAAGCTTCCTAAGCCTAGTACGTCTCGGGCGAGGGGACTCGGCCTGAGTTCGAATGTAAGGCTCGGCAGGACGTTCGTCCTTACCTCGGAAGGGAGACCAAGCTTCCTAAGCCTAGTAGGTGTCAGGCGATCGGACTTGGCCGGAGTTTGAGTGTAAGGCACGGCAGGACGTTTGACTATGCTTCGGCAGGGAGACCAAGCTTCCTAAGCCTAGTAAGAGTCTGGCGGGGGTACTTGGCCGGAGTTCGAGTGAAAGGCTCGGCAGGACGTTCGTCCTTTCCTCGGCAGGGAGACCAAGCTTCCTAAGCCTAGTAGGTGTCAGGCGATCGGACTTGGCCGGAGTTTGAGTGGAAGGCTCGGCAGGACATTCGACTATACCTCGGCAGGGAGACCAAGCTTACTAAGCCTAGTAGGTGTCAGGCGATCGGACTTGGCCGGAGTTTGAGTGGAAGGCTTGGCAGGACGTTCGACCTTACCTCGGCAGGGAGACCAAGCTTCCTAAGCCTAGTAGGAGTCAGGCGAGTGGACTTGGACAGAGTTCGAGTGTAAGGTAACGCAGGACATTCGACCTTTACTCGGCAGGGAGACCAAGCTTCCTAAGCCTAGTAGGTCTCGGGCGAGGGGACATGGAAGGAGTTCGAGTGTAGGGCTTGGCAGGACGTTCGACCTTACCTCGGCAGGGAGACCAAGCTTCCTAAGCCTAGTAGCAGTCAGGCGAGGGGACTTGGCCAGAGTTCGAGTGTAAGGCTCGGTAGGACGTTCGACCTTACCTCGGCAGGGAGACCAAGCTTCTTAAGCCTAGTAGGAGTCAGGCGAGGGGACATGGCCAGAATTTGAGTGTAAGGCTCAGCAGGACGTTAGACCTTACCTCGGCAGGGAGACCAAGCTTACTAAGCCTAGTAGGAGTCAGGCGAGGGGACTTGGCCAGAGTTCGAGTGTAAGGCTCGTCAGGACGTTCGACCTTACCTCGGCAGGGAGACCAAGCTTCCTAAGCCTAGTAGGAGTCAGGCGAGGGGACTTGGCCAGAGTTCGAGTGTAAGGCTCGGCAGGACGTTCGACCTTTCCTCGGCAGGGAGACCAAGCTTCCTAAGCCTAATAGGTCTCGGGCGAGGGGACATGGAAGGAGTTTGAGTGTTGGGCTTAGCAGAACGTTCGACCTTACCTCGGCAGGGAGACCAAGCTTCCTAAGCCTAGTAGGAGTCAGGCGAGGGGACTTGGCCAGAGTTCGAGTGTAAAGCTCGGTAGGACGTTCGACCTTACCTCGGCAGGGAGACCAAGCTTCCTAAGCCTAGTAGGAGTCAGGCGAGGGGACTTGGCCAGAGTTCGAGTGTAAGGCTCAGCAGGACGTTCGACCTTACCTCGGCAGGGAGACCAAGCTTCCTAAGCCTTGTAGGAGTCAAGCAAGGGGACTTGGCTGGAGTTCGAGTGTAAGGCTCAGCAGGACGTTCGACCTTACCTCGGCAGGGAGACCAAGCTTCCTAAGCCTAGTAGGAGTCAGGCGAGGGGACTTGGCCAGAGTTCGAGTGTAAGGCTCAGCAGGACGTTCGACCTTACCTCGTCAGGGACACCAAGCTTTTAAAGCCTAGTAAGAGTCAGGCGAGGGGACTTGGGTGGAATTCGAGTGTAAGGCTCGGCAGGACTTTCGACCTTACCTCGGCAGGGAGACCAAGCTTCCTAAGCCTAGTAGGTCTCGGGCGAGGGGACATGGAAGGAGTTCGAGTGTAAGGCTCAGCAGGACGTTCGACCTTACCTCGGCAGGGAGTCCAACCTTCCTAAACCTAGTAGGATTCAGGCGATGGGATTTGGCCGAAGTTCGAGTGTAAGGCTCGACAGGACGTTCGACCTTACCTCGGCAGGGAGACCAAGCTTCCTAAGCCTAGTAGGTCTCGGGCGAGGGGACTCGGCCTGAGTTCGAATGTAAGGCTCGGCAGGATGTTCGACCTTACCTCGGCAGGGAGACCAAGCTTCCTAAGCCTAGCAGGTGTCAGGCGATCGGACTTGGCCGGAGTTTGAGTGTAAGGCACGGCAGGACGTTTGACTATGCTTCGGCAGGGAGACCAAGCTTCCTAAGCCTAGTAAGAGTCTGGCGAGGGTACTTGGCCGGAGTTCGAGTGAAAGGCTCGGCAGGACGTTCGTCCTTTCCTCGGCAGGGAGACCAAGCTTCCTAAGCCTAGTAGGTGTCAGGCGATCGGACTTGGCCGGAGTTTGAGTGGAAGGCTCGGCAGGACGTTCGACTATACCTCGGCAGGGAGACCAAGCTTCCTAAGCCTAGTAGGAGTCAGGCGAGTGGACTTGGACAGAGTTCGAGTGTAAGGTTCCGCAGGACATTCGACCTTTCCTCGGCAGGGAGACCAAGCTTCCTAAGCCTAGTAGGTCTCGGGCGAGGAGACATGGAAGGAGTTCGAGTGTAGGGCTCAGCAGGACGTTCGACCTTACCTCGGCAGGGAGACCAAGCTTCCTAAGCCTAGTAGGAGTCAGGCGAGGGGACTTGGCCAGAGTTCGAGTGTAAGGCTCGGTAGGACGTTCGACCTTACCTCGGCAGGGAGACCAAGCTTCCTAAGCCTAGTAGGAGTCAGGCGAGGGGACTTGGCCAGAGTTCGAGTGTAAGGCTCAGCAGGACGTTCGACCGTACCTTGGCAGGGAGACCAAGTTTCCTAAGCCTAGTAGGAGTCAGGCGATGGGTCTTGGCTAGAGTTCGAGTGTAAGGCTCAGCAGGACGTTCGACCTTACCTCGGCAGGGAGACCAAGCTTCCTAAGCCTAGTATGAGTCAGGCGAGTGGACTTGGACAGAATTCGAGTGTAAGGCTCCGCAGGACATTCGACCTTTCCTCGGCAGGGAGACCAAGCTTCCTAAGCCTAGTAGGAGTCAGGCGAGGGGACATGGAAGGAGTTTGAGTGTTGGGCTTAGCAGGACGTTCGACCTTACCTCGGCAGGGAGACCAAGCTTCCTAAGCCTAGTAGGAGTCAGGCGAGGGGACTTGGCCAGAGTTCGAGTGTAAGGCTCGGTAGGACGTTCGACCTTACCTCGGCAGGGAGACCAAGCTTCCTAAGCCTAGTAGGAGTCAGGCGAGGGGACTTGGCCAGAGTTCGAGTGTAAGGCTCGGCAGGACGTTCGACCTTACCTCGGCAGGGAGACCAAGCTTCCTAAGCCTAGTAGGAGTCAGGCGAGGGGACTTGGCCAGAGTTCGGGTGTAAGGCTCAGCAGGACGTTCGACCTTACCTCGGCAAGGAGACCAAGCTTCCTAAGCCTCGTGGGAGAGTCAGGCAATGGGACTGGTTTGGAGTTCGAGTGTAAGGCTCAGCAGGACGTTCGACCTTACCTCGGCAGGGAGACCAAGCTTCCTAAGCCTTGTAGGAGTCAAGCAAGGGGACTTGGCTGGAGTTCGAGTGTAAGGCTCAGCAGGACGTTCGACCTTACCTCGGCAGGGAGACGAAGCTTCCTAAGCCTAGTAGGCCTCGGACGAGGGGACATGGAAGGAGTTCGAGTGTTGGGCTTAGCAGGACGTTCGACCTTACCTCGGCAGGGAGACCAAGCATCCTAAGCCTAGTAGGAGTCAGGCGAGGGGACTTGGCCAGAGTTCGAGTGTAAGGCTCGGTAGGACGTTCGACCTTACCACGGCAGGGAGACCAAGCTTCCTAAGCCTAGTAGAAGTCAGGCGAGGGGACTTGGCCAGAGTTCGAGTGTAAGGCTCAGCAGGACGTTCGACCTTACTTCGGCAGGGAGACCAAGCTTCCTAAGCCTAGTAGGAGTCAGGCGAGGGGACTTGGCCAGAGTTCGAGTGTAAGGCTCAGCAGGACGTTCGACCTTACCTCGGCAAGGAGACCAAGCTTCCTAAGCCTCGTGGGAGAGTCAGGCAAGGGGACTGGTTTGGAGTTCGAGAGTAAGGCTCAGCAGGACGTTCGACCTTACCTCGGCAGGGAGACCAAGCTTCCTAAGCCTTGTAGGAGTCAAGCAAGGGGACTTGGCTGGAGTTCGAGTGTAAGGCTCAGCAGGACGTTCGACCTTACCTCGTCAGGGACACCAAGCTTTTAAAGCCTAGTAAGAGTCAGGCGAGGGGACTTGGGTGGAATTCGAGTGTAAGGCTCGGCAGGACTTTCGACCTTACCTCGGCAGGGAGACCAAGCTTCCTAAGCCTAGTAGGTCTCGGGCGAGGGGACATGGAAGGAGTTCGAGTGTAAGGCTCCGCAGGACGTTCGACCTTATCTCGGCAGGGAGTCAAACCTTCCTAAGCCTAGTAGGATTCATGCGATAGGATTTGGCCGAAGTTCGAGTGTAAGGCTCGGCAGGACGTTCGACCTTACCTCGGCAGGGAGACCAAGCTTCCTAAGCCTAGTAGGTCTCGGGCGAGGGGATATGGAAGGAGTTCGAGTGTAAGGCTCCGCAGGACGTTCGTCCTTACCTCGGCAGGGAGACCAAGCTTCCTAAGCCTAGTAGGTGTCAGGCGATCGGACTTGGCCGGAGTTTGAGTGTAAGGCACGGCAGGACGTTTGACTATGCTTCGGCAGGGAGACCAAGCTTCCTAAGCCTAGTAGGAGTCTGTCGAGGGTACTTGGCCGGAGTTCGAGTGAAAGGCTCGGCAGGACGTTCATCCTTTCCTCGGCAGGGAGACCAAGCTTCCTAAGCCTAGTAGGTGTCAGGCGATCGGACTTGGCCGGAGTTTGAGTGGAAGGCTCGGCAGGACGTTCGACTATACCTCGGCAGGGAGACCAAGCTTCCTAAGCCTAGTAGGAGTCAGGCGAGTGGACTTGGACAGAGTTCGAGTGTAAGGTTCCGCAGGACATTCGACCTTTCCTCGGCAGGGAGACCAAGCTCCCTAAGCCCAGTAGGTCTCGGGCGAGGGGACATGGAAGGAGTTCGAGTGTAGGGCTTAGCAGGACGTTCGACCTTACCTCGGCAGGGAGACCAAGTTTCCTAAGCCTAGTAGGAGTCAGGCGAGGGGACTTGGCCAGAGTTCGAGTGTAAGGCTCGGTAGGACGTTCGACCTTACCTCGGCAGGGAGACCAAGCTTCCTAAGCCTAGTAGGAGTCAGGCGAGGGGACATGGCCAGAATTAGAGTGTAAGGCTCAGCAGGACGTTAGACCTTACCTCGGCAGGGAGACCAAGCTTCCTAAGCCTAGTAGGAGTCACGCGAGGGGTCTTGGCTAGAGTTCGAGTGTAAGGCTCAGCAGGACATTCGACCTTACCTCGGCAGGGAGACCAAGCTTCCTAAGCCGAGTAGGAGTCAGGCGAGTGGAATTGGACAGAGTTCGAGTGTAAGGCTCGGCAGGACATTCGACCTTTCCTCGGCAGGGAGACCAAGCTTCCTAAGCCTAGTAGGTGTCAGGCGATGGGACTTGGCCGGAGTTTGAGTGGAAGGCTCGGCAGGACGTTCGACTATACCTCGGCAGGGAGACCAAGCTTCCTAAGCCTAATAGGTCTCGGGCGAGGGGACATGGAAGGAGTTTGAGTGTTGGGCTTAGCAGAACGTTCGACCTTACCTCGGCAGGGAGACCAAGCTTCCTAAGCCTAGTAGGAGTCAGGCGAGGGGACTTGGCCAGAGTTCGAGTGTAAGGCTCGGCAGGACGTTCGACCTTACCTCGGCAGGGAGACCAAGCTTCCTAAGCCTAGTAGGAGTCAGGCGAGGGGACTTGGCCAGAGTTCGAGTGTAAGGCTCAGCAGGACGTTCGACCTTACCTCGGCAGGGAGACCAAGCTTCCTAAGCCTAGTAGGAGTCAGGCGAGGGGACTTGGCCAGAGTTCGAGTGTAAGGCTCAGCAGGACGTTCGACCTTACCTCGGCAGGGAGACCAAGCTTCCTAAGCCTTGTAGGAGTCAAGCAAGGGGACTTGGCTGGAGTTCGAGTGTAAGGCTCAGCAGGACGTTCGACCTTACCTCGGCAGGGAGACCAAGCTTCCTAAGCCTAGCAGGTGTCAGGCGATCGGACTTGGCCGGAGTTTGAGTGTAAGGCACGGCAGGACGTTTGACTATGCTTCGGCAGGGAGACCAAGCTTCCTAAGCCTAGTAAGAGTCTGGCGAGGGTACTTGGCCGGAGTTCGAGTGAAAGGCTCGGCAGGACGTTCGTCCTTTCCTCGGCAGGGAGACCAAGCTTCCTAAGCCTAGTAGGTGTCAGGCGATCGGACTTGGCCGGAGTTTGAGTGGAAGGCTCGGCAGGACGTTCGACTATACCTCGGCAGGGAGACCAAGCTTCCTAAGCCTAGTAGGAGTCAGGCGAGTGGACTTGGACAGAGTTCGAGTGTAAGGTTCCGCAGGACATTCGACCTTTCCTCGGCAGGGAGACCAAGCTTCCTAAGCCTAGTAGGTCTCGGGCGAGGAGACATGGAAGGAGTTCGAGTGTAGGGCTCAGCAGGACGTTCGACCTTACCTCGGCAGGGAGACCAAGCTTCCTAAGCCTAGTAGGAGTCAGGCGAGGGGACTTGGCCAGAGTTCGAGTGTAAGGCTCGGTAGGACGTTCGACCTTACCTCGGCAGGGAGACCAAGCTTCCTAAGCCTAGTAGGAGTCAGGCGAGGGGACTTGGCCAGAGTTCGAGTGTAAGGCTCAGCAGGACGTTCGACCGTACCTTGGCAGGGAGACCAATCTTCCTAAGCCTAGTAGGAGTCAGGCGATGGGTCTTGGCTAGAGTTCGAGTGTAAGGCTCAGCAGGACGTTCGACCTTACCTCGGCAGGGAGACCAAGCTTCCTAAGCCTAGTATGAGTCAGGCGAGTGGACTTGGACAGAATTCGAGTGTAAGGCTCCGCAGGACATTCGACCTTTCCTCGGCAGGGAGACCAAGCTTCCTAAGCCTAGTAGGAGTCAGGCGAGGGGACATGGAAGGAGTTCGAGTGTTGGGCTTAGCAGGACGTTCGACCTTACCTCGGCAGGGAGACCAAGCTTCCTAAGCCCAGTAGGAGTCAGGCGAGGGGACTTGGCCAGAGTTCGAGTGTAAGGCTCGGTAGGACGTTCGACCTTACCTCGGCAGGGAGACCAAGCTTCCTAAGCCTAGTAGGAGTCAGGCGAGGGGACTTGGCCAGAGTTCGAGTGTAAGGCTCGGCAGGACGTTCGACCTTACCTCGGCAGGGAGACCAAGCTTCCTAAGCCTAGTAGGAGTCAGGCGAGGGGACTTGGCCAGAGTTCGAGTGTAAGGCTCAGCAGGACGTTCGACCTTACCTCGGCAAGGAGACCAAGCTTCCTAAGCCTCGTGGGAGAGTCAGGCAAGGGGACTGGTTTGGAGTTCGAGAGTAAGGCTCCGCAGGACGTTCGACCTTACCTCGGCAGGGAGACCAAGCTTCCTAAGCCTAGTAGGTCTCGGGCGAGGGGACATGGAAGGAGTTCGAGTGTAAGGCTCCGCAGGACGTTCGACCTTATCTCGGCAGGGAGTCAAACCTTCCTAAGCCTAGTAGGATTCAGGCGATAGGATTTGGCCGAAGTTCGAGTGTAAGGCTCGGCAGGACGTTCGACCTTACCTCGGCAGGGAGACCAAGCTTCCTAAGCCTAGTAGGTCTCGGGCGAGGGGACTTGGCCTGAGTTCGAATGTAAGGCTCGGCAGGACGTTCGTCCTTACCTCGGCAGGGAGACCAAGCTTCCTAAGCCTAGTAGGTGTCAGGCGATCGGACTTGGCCGGAGTTTGAGTGGAAGGCACGGCAGGACGTTTGACTATGCTTCGGCAGGGAGACCAAGCTTCCTAAGCCTAGTAGGAGTCTGTCGAGGGTACTTGGCCGGAGTTCGAGTGAAAGGCTCGGCAGGACGTTCATCCTTTCCTCGGCAGGGAGACCAAGCTTCCTAAGCCTAGTAGGTGTCAGGCGATCGGACTTGGCCGGAGTTTGAGTGGAAGGCTCGGCAGGACGTTCGACTATACCTCGGCAGGGAGACCAAGCTTCCTAAGCCTAGTAGGAGTCAGGCGAGTGGACTTGGACAGAGTTCGAGTGTAAGGTTCCGCAGGACATTCGACCTTTCCTCGGCAGGGAGACCAAGCTTCCTAAGCCCAGTAGGTCTCGGGCGAGGGGACATGGAAGGAGTTCGAGTGTAGGGCTTAGCAGGACGTTCGACCTTACCTCGGCAGGGAGACCAAGTTTCCTAAGCCTAGTAGGAGTCAGGCGAGGGGACTTGGCCAGAGTTCGAGTGTAAGGCTCGGTAGGACGTTCGACCTTACCTCGGCAGGGAGACCAAGCTTCCTAAGCCTAGTAGGAGTCAGGCGAGGGGACATGGCCAGAATTCGAGTGTAAGGCTCAGCAGGACGTTCGACCTTACCTCGGCAGGGAGACCAAGCTTCCTAAGCCTAGTAGGAGTCACGCGAGGGGTCTTGGCTAGAGTTCGAGTGTAAGGCTCAGCAGGACGTTCGACCTTACCTCGGCAGGGAGACCAAGCTTCCTAAGCCGAGTAGGAGTCAGGCGAGTGGAATTGGACAGAGTTCGAGTGTAAGGCTCGGCAGGACGTTCGACCTTACCTCGGCAGGGAGACCAAGCTTCCTAAGCCTAGTAGGTCTCGGGCGAGGGGACATGGAAGGAGTTTGAGTGTTGGGCTTAGCAGGACTTTCGACCTTACCTCGGCAGGGAGACCAAGCTTCCGAAGCCTAGTAGGAGTCAGGCGAGGGGACTTGGCCAGAGTTCGAGTGTAAGGCTCAGCAGGACGTTCGACCTTACCTCGGCAGGGAGACCAAGCTTCCGAAGCCTAGTAGGAGTCAGGCGAGGGGACTTGGCCAGAGTTCGAGTGTAAGGCTCAGCAGGACGTTCGACCTTACCTCGGCAAGGAGACCAAGCTTCCTAAGCCTCGTGGGAGAGTCAGGCAAGGGGACTGGTTTGGAGTTCGAGAGTAAGGCTCAGCAGGACGTTCGACCTTACCTCGGCAGGGAGACCAAGCTTCCTAAGCCTAGTAGGTCTCGGGCGAGGGGACATGGAAGGAGTTCGAGTGTAAGGCTCCGCAGGACGTTCGACCTTACCTCGTCAGGGACACCAAGCTTTTAAAGCCTAGTAAGAGTCAGGCGAGGGGACTTGGGTGGAATTCGAGTGTAAGGCTCGGCAGGACGTTCGACCTTAACTCGGCAGGGAGTCCAACCTTCCTAAACCTAGTAGGATTCAGGCGATGGGATTTGGCCGAAGTTCGAGTGTAAGGCTCGGCAGGACGTTCGACCTTACCTCGGCAGGGAGACCAAGCTTCCTAAGCCTAGTAGGTCTCGGGCGAGGGGACTTGGCCTGAGTTCGAATGTAAGGCTCGGTAGGACGTTCGACCTTACCTCGGCAGGGAGACCAAGCTTCCTAAGCCTAGTAGGAGTCATAGGAGGGGACTTGGCCAGAGTTCGAGTGTAAGACTCAGCAGGACATTCGACCTTACCTAGGCAGGGAGACCAAGCTTCCTAAGCCTAGTAGGAGTCAGGCGAGTGGACTTTGACAGAGTTCGAGTGTAAGTCTCGGCAGGACATTCGACCTTACCTCGGCCGGGAGACCAAGCTTCCTAAGCCTCGTGGGAGAGTCAGGCATGGGGACCGGTTTGGAGTTCGAGAGTAATGCTCAGCAGGACGTTCGACCTTACCTCGGCAGGGAGACCAAGCTTCCAAAGCCTAGTAGGTCTCGGGCGAGGGGACATGGAAGGAGTTCGAGTGTAAGGCTCCGCAGGACGTTCGACCTTACCTCGTCAGGGACACCAAGCTTTTAAAGCCTAGTAAGAGTCAGGCGAGGGGACTTGGGTGGAATTCGAATGTAAGGCTCGGCAGGACGTTCGACCTTAACTCGGCAGGGAGTCCAACCTTCCTAAACCTAGTAGGATTCAGGCGATGGGATTTGGCCGAAGTTCGAGTGTAAGGCTCGGCAGGACGTTCGACCTTACCTCGGCAGGGAGACCAAGCTTCCTAAGCCTAGTAGGTCTCGGGCGAAGGGACTTGGCCTGAGTTCGAATGTAAGGCTCGGTAGGACGTTCGACCTTACCTCGGCAGGGAGACCAAGCTTCCTAAGCCTAGTAGGAGTCATAGGAGGGGACTTGGCCAGAGTTCGAGTGTAAGACTCAGCAGGACATTCGACCTTACCTAGGCAGGGAGACCAAGCTTCCTAAGCCTAGTAGGAGTCAGGCGAGTGGACTTTGACAGAGTTCGAGTGTAAGTCTCGGCAGGACATTCGACCTTACCTCGGCCGGGAGACCAAGCTTCCTAAGCCTCGTGGGAGAGTCAGGCATGGGGACCGGTTTGTAGTTCGAGAGTAATGCTCAGCAGGACGTTCGACCTTACCTCGGCAGGGAGACCAAGCTTCCAAAGCCTTGTAGGAGTCAAGCAAGGGGACTTGGCTGGAGTTCGAGTGTAAGGCTCTACAGGACGTTCGACCTTATCTCGTCAGGGACACCAAGCTTTTAAAGCCTAGTAAGAGTCAGGCGAGGGGACTTGGGTGGAATTCGAGTGAAAGGCTCGGCAGGACTTTCGACCTTACCTCGGCAGGGAGACCAAGCTTCCTAAGCCTAGTAGGAGTCAGGCGAGGGGACATGGCCAGAATTCGAGTGTAAGGCTCAGCAGGACGTTCGACCTTACCTCGGCAGGGAGACCAAGCTTCCTAAGCCTAGTAGGAGTCAGGCGAGGGGACATGGCCAGAATTCGAGTGTAAGGCTCAGCAGGACGTTAGACCTTACCTCGGCAGGGAGACCAAGCTTCCTAAGCCTAGTAGGAGTCACGCGAGGGGTCTTGGCTAGAGTTCGAGTGTAAGGCTCAGCAGGACGTTCGACCTTACCTCGGCAGGGAGACCAAGCTTCCTAAGCCGAGTAGGAGTCAGGCGAGTGGAATTGGACAGAGTTCGAGTGTAAGGCTCGGCAGGACGTTCGACCTTACCTCGGCAGGGAGACCAAGCTTCCTAAGCCTAGTAGGTCTCGGGCGAGGGGACATGGAAGGAGTTTGAGTGTTGGGCTTAGCAGGACTTTCGACCTTACCTCGGCAGGGAGACCAAGCTTCCGAAGCCTAGTAGGAGTCAGGCGAGGGGACTTGGCCAGAGTTCGAGTGTAAGGCTCAGCAGGACGTTCGACCTTACCTCGGCAGGGAGACCAAGCTTCCGAAGCCTAGTAGGAGTCAGGCGAGGGGACTTGGCCAGAGTTCGAGTGTAAGGCTCAGCAGGACGTTCGACCTTACCTCGGCAAGGAGACCAAGCTTCCTAAGCCTCGTGGGAGAGTCAGGCAAGGGGACTGGTTTGGAGTTCGAGAGTAAGGCTCAGCAGGACGTTCGACCTTACCTCGGCAGGGAGACCAAGCTTCCTAAGCCTAGTAGGTCTCGGGCGAGGGGACATGGAAGGAGTTCGAGTGTAAGGCTCCGCAGGACGTTCGACCTTACCTCGTCAGGGACACCAAGCTTTTAAAGCCTAGTAAGAGTCAGGCGAGGGGACTTGGGTGGAATTCGAGTGTAAGGCTCGGCAGGACGTTCGACCTTAACTCGGCAGGGAGTCCAACCTTCCTAAACCTAGTAGGATTCAGGCGATGGGATTTGGCCGAAGTTCGAGTGTAAGGCTCGGCAGGACGTTCGACCTTACCTCGGCAGGGAGACCAAGCTTCCTAAGCCTAGTAGGTCTCGGGCGAGGGGACTTGGCCTGAGTTCGAATGTAAGGCTCGGTAGGACGTTCGACCTTACCTCGGCAGGGAGACCAAGCTTCCTAAGCCTAGTAGGAGTCATAGGAGGGGACTTGGCCAGAGTTCGAGTGTAAGACTCAGCAGGACATTCGACCTTACCTAGGCAGGGAGACCAAGCTTCCTAAGCCTAGTAGGAGTCAGGCGAGTGGACTTTGACAGAGTTCGAGTGTAAGTCTCGGCAGGACATTCGACCTTACCTCGGCCGGGAGACCAAGCTTCCTAAGCCTCGTGGGAGAGTCAGGCATGGGGACCGGTTTGGAGTTCGAGAGTAATGCTCAGCAGGACGTTCGACCTTACCTCGGCAGGGAGACCAAGCTTCCAAAGCCTAGTAGGTCTCGGGCGAGGGGACATGGAAGGAGTTCGAGTGTAAGGCTCCGCAGGACGTTCGACCTTACCTCGTCAGGGACACCAAGCTTTTAAAGCCTAGTAAGAGTCAGGCGAGGGGACTTGGGTGGAATTCGAGTGTAAGGCTCGGCAGGACGTTCGACCTTAACTCGGCAGGGAGTCCAACCTTCCTAAACCTAGTAGGATTGAGGCGATGGGATTTGGCCGAAGTTCGAGTGTAAGGCTCGGCAGGACGTTCGACCTTACCTCGGCAGGGAGACCAAGCTTCCTAAGCCTAGTAGGTCTCGGGCGAGGGGACTTGGCCTGAGTTCGAATGTAAGGCTCGGTAGGACATTCGACCTTACCTCGGCAGGGAGACCAAGCTTCCTAAGCCTAGTAGGAGTCATAGGAGGGGACTTGGCCAGAGTTCGAGTGTAAGACTCAGCAGGACATTCGACCTTACCTAGGCAGGGAGACCAAGCTTCCTAAGCCTAGTAGGAGTCAGGCGAGTGGACTTTGACAGAGTTCGAGTGTAAGTCTCGGCAGGACATTCGACCTTACCTCGGCCGGGAGACCAAGCTTCCTAAGCCTCGTGGGAGAGTCAGGCATGGGGACCGGTTTGGAGTTCGAGAGTAATGCTCAGCAGGACGTTCGACCTTACCTCGGCAGGGAGACCAAGCTTCCAAAGCCTTGTAGGAGTCAAGCAAGGGGACTTGGCTGGAGTTCGAGTGTAAGGCTCTACAGGACGTTCGACCTTATCTCGTCAGGGACACCAAGCTTTTAAAGCCTAGTAAGAGTCAGGCGAGGGGACTTGGGTGGAATTCGAGTGAAAGGCTCGGCAGGACTTTCGACCTTACCTCGGCAGGGAGACCAAGCTTCCTAAGCCTAGTAGGAGTCAGGCGAGGGGACATGGCCAGAATTCGAGTGTAAGGCTCAGCAGGACGTTCGACCTTACCTCGGCAGGGAGACCAAACTTCCTAAGCCTAGTAGTAGTCAGGCGAGGGGTCTTGGCTAGAGTTCGAGTGTACGGCTCAGCAGGACGTTCGACCTTACCTCGGCAGGGAGACCAAGCTTCCTAAGCGTAGTAGGAGTCAGGCGAGTGGACTTGGACAGAGTTCGAGTGTAAGGCTCGGCAGAACGTTCGACCTTTCCTCGACAGGGAGACCAAGCTTCCTAAGCCTAGTAGGTCTCGGGCGAGGGGACATGGAAGGAGTTTGAGTGTTGGGCTTAGCAGGACGTTCGACCTTACCTCGGCAGGGAGACCAAGCTTCCTAAGCCTAGTAAGAGTCAGGCGAAGGGACTTGGCCAGAGTTCGAGTGTAAGGCTCGGTAGGACGTTCGACCTTACCTCGGCAGGGAGACCAAGCTTCCTAAGCCTAGTAGGAGTCAGGCGAGGGGACTTGGGCAGAGTTCGAGAGTAAGGCTCGGCAGGACGTTCGACCTTACCTCGGCAGGGAGACCAAGCTTCCTAAGCCTAGTAGGAGTCAGGCGAGGGGACTTGGCCAGAGTTCGAGTGTAAGGCTCAGCAGGACGTTCGACCTTAGCTCGGCAAGGAGACCAAGCTTCCTAAGCCTCGTGGGAGAGTCAGGCAAGGGGACTGGTTTGGAGTTCGAGAGTAAGGCTCAGCAGGACGTTCGACCTTACCTCGGCAGGGAGATCAAGCTTCCTAAGCCTAGTAGGTCTCGGGCGAGGGTACATGGAAGGAGTTCGAGTGTAAGGCTCCGCAGGACGTTCGACCTTACCTCGGCAGGGAGACCAAGCTTCCTAAGCCTAGTAGGATTCAGGCGATGGGATTTGGCCGGATTTTGAGTGGAAGGCTCGGCAGGACGTTCGACCTTACCTCGGCAGGGAGACCAAGCTTCCTAAGCCTAGTAGGTCTCGGGCGAGGGGACTTGGCCTGAGTTCGAATGTAAGGCTCGGTAGGACATTCGACCTTACCTCGGCAGGGAGACCAAGCTTCCTAAGCCTAGTAGGAGTCATAGGAGGGGACTTGGCCAGAGTTCGAGTGTAAGACTCAGCAGGACATTCGACCTTACCTAGGCAGGGAGACCAAGCTTCCTAAGCCTAGTAGGAGTCAGGCGAGTGGACTTTGACAGAGTTCGAGTGTAAGTCTCGGCAGGACATTCGACCTTACCTCGGCCGGGAGACCAAGCTTCCTAAGCCTCGTGGGAGAGTCAGGCATGGGGACCGGTTTGGAGTTCGAGAGTAATGCTCAGCAGGACGTTCGACCTTACCTCGGCAGGGAGACCAAGCTTCCAAAGCCTTGTAGGAGTCAAGCAAGGGGACTTGGCTGGAGTTCGAGTGTAAGGCTCTACAGGACGTTCGACCTTATCTCGTCAGGGACACCAAGCTTTTAAAGCCTAGTAAGAGTCAGGCGAGGGGACTTGGGTGGAATTCGAGTGAAAGGCTCGGCAGGACTTTCGACCTTACCTCGGCAGGGAGACCAAGCTTCCTAAGCCTAGTAGGAGTCAGGCGAGGGGACATGGCCAGAATTCGAGTGTAAGGCTCAGCAGGACGTTCGACCTTACCTCGGCAGGGAGACCAAGCTTCCTAAGCCTAGTAGTAGTCAGGCGAGGGGTCTTGGCTAGAGTTCGAGTGTACGGCTCAGCAGGACGTTCGACCTTACCTCGGCAGGGAGACCAAGCTTCCTAAGCGTAGTAGGAGTCAGGCGAGTGGACTTGGACAGAGTTCGAGTGTAAGGCTCGGCAGAACGTTCGACCTTTCCTCGACAGGGAGACCAAGCTTCCTAAGCCTAGTAGGTCTCGGGCGAGGGGACATGGAAGGAGTTTGAGTGTTGGGCTTAGCAGGACGTTCGACCTTACCTCGGCAGGGAGACCAAGCTTCCTAAGCCTAGTAAGAGTCAGGCGAGGGGACTTGGCCAGAGTTCGAGTGTAAGGCTCGGTAGGACGTTCGACCTTACCTCGGCAGGGAGACCAAGCTTCCTAAGCCTAGTAGGAGTCAGGCGAGGGGACTTGGGCAGAGTTCGAGAGTAAGGCTCGACAGGACGTTCGACCTTACCTCGGCAGGGAGACCAAGCTTCCTAAGCCTAGTAGGAGTCAGGCGAGGGGACTTGGCCAGAGTTCGAGTGTAAGGCTCAGCAGGACGTTCGACCTTACCTCGGCAAGGAGACCAAGCTTCCTAAGCCTCGTGGGAGAGTCAGGCAAGGGGTCTGGTTTGGAGTTCGAGAGTAAGGCTCAGCAGGACGTTCGACCTTACCTCGGCAGGGAGATCAAGCTTCCTAAGCCTAGTAGGTCTCGGGCGAGGGTACATGGAAGGAGTTCGAGTGTAAGGCTCCGCAGGACGTTCGACCTTACCTCGGCAGGGAGACCAAGCTTCCTAAGCCTAGTAGGATTCAGGCGATGGGATTTGGCCGGATTTTGAGTGGAAGGCTCGGCAGGACGTTCGACTATACCTCGGCAGGGAGACCAAGCTTCCTAAGCCTAGTAGGAATCAGGCGAGTGGACTGGGACAGAGTTCGAGTGTAAGTCTCGGCAGGACATTCGACCTTACCTCGGAAGGGAGACCAAGCTTCCTAAGCCTAGTAGGAGTCAGGCGAGGGGACTTGGCCAGAGTTCGAGTGTAAGGCTCGGTAGGACGTTCGACCTTACCTCGGCAGGGAGACCAAGCTTCCTAAGCCTAGTAGGAGTCAGGCGAGGGGACTTGGCCAGAGTTCGAGTGTAAGGCTCGGTGGGACGTTCGACCTTACCTCGGCAGGGAGACCAAGCTTCCTAAGCCTAGTAGGAGTCAGGGGAGGGGACTTGGCCAGAGTTCGAGTGTAAGACTCAGCAGGACATTCGACCTTACCTAGGCAGGGAGACCAAGCTTCCTAAGCCTAGTAGGAGTCAGGCGAGTGGACTTTGACAGAGTTCGAGTGCAAGTCTCGGCAGGACATTCGACCTTACCTCGGCCAGGAGACCAAGCTTCCTAAGCCTAGTAGGTCTCGGGCGAGGGGACATGGAAGGAGTTCGAGTGTAGGGCGTAGCGGGACGTTCGACCTTACCTCGGCTGGGAGACCAAGCTTCCTAAGCCTCGTGGGAGAGTCAGGCAAGGGGACCGGTTTGGAGTTCGAGAGTAATGCTCAGCAGGAAGTTCTACCTTACCTCGGCAGGGAGACCAAGCTTCCAAAGCCTTGTAGGAGTCAAGCAAGGGGACTTGGCTGGAGTTCGAGTGTAAGGCTCAGCAGGACGATCGACCTTATTTCGTCAGGGACACCAAGCTTTTAAAGCCTAGTAAGATTCAGGCGAGGGGACTTGGGTGGAATTCGAGTGAAAGGCTCGGCAGGACTTTCGACCTTACCTCGGCAGGGAGACCAAGCTTCCTAAGCCTAGAAGGTCTCGGGCGAGGGGACATGGAGGGAGTTCGAGTGTAAGGCTCCGCAGGACGTTCGACCTTACCTCGGCAGGGAGTCCAACCTTCCTAAGCCTAGTAGGATTCAGGCGATGGGATTTGGCCGAAGTTCGAGTGTAAGGCTCGGAAGGATGTTCGACCTTACCTCGGCAGGGAGACAAAACTTCCTAAGCCTAGTAGGTCTCGGGCGAGGGGACTTGGCCTGAGTTCGAGTGTAAGGCTCGGCAGGACGTTCGTCCTTACCTCGGCAGGGAGACCAAGCTTCCTAAGCCTAGTAGGTGTCAGGCGATCGGACTTGGCCGGAGTTTGAGTGTAAGGCACGGCAGGTCGTTTGACTATGCTTCGGCAGGGAGACCAAGCTTCCTAAGCCTAGTAGGTCTCGGGCGAGGGGACATGGAAGGATTTCGAGTGTAGGGCTTAGCAGGACGTTCGACCTTACCTCGGCAGGGAGACCAAGCTTCCTAAGCCTAGTAGGAGTCAGGCGAGGGGACTTGGCCAGAGTTCGAGTGTAAGGCTCGGCAGGACGTTCGACCTTACCTCGGCAGGGAGACCAAGCTTCCTAAGCCTAGTAGGAGTCAGGCGAGGGGACTTGGCCAGAGTTCGAGTGTAAGGCTCAGCAGGACGTTCGACCTTCCCTCGGCAGGGAGACCAAGCTTCCTAAGCATAGTAGGAGTCAGGCGAGGGGACTTGGCCAGAGTTCGAGTGTAAGGCTCAGCAGGACGTTCGACCTTACCTCGTCAGGGACACCAAGCTTTTAAAGCCTAGTAAGAGTCAGGAGAGGGGACTTGGGTGGAGTTCGGGTGTAAGGCTCGGCAGGACGTTTGACCATGCTTCGGCAGGGAGACCAAGCTTCCTAAGCCTAGTAGGAGTCTGGCGAGGATACTTGGCCAGAGTTCGAGTGAAAGGCTCGGCAGGACGTTCGACTATACTTCGGCAGGGAGACCAAGCTTCCTAAGCCTAATAGGTCTCGGGCGAGTGGACTTGGACAGAGTTCGAGTGTAAGGCTCCGCAGGACATTCGACCTTTCCTCGGCAGGGAGACCAAGCTTCCTAAGCCTAGTAGGTCTCGGGCGAGGGGACATGGAAGGAGTTCGAGTGTAGGGCTTAGCAGGACGTTCGACCTTACCTCGGCAGGGAGACCAAGCTTCCTAAGCCTAGTAGGAGTCAGGCGAGGGGACTTGGCCAGGGTTCGAGTGTAAGGCTCGGTAGGACCTTCGACCTTACCTCGGCCGGGAGACCAAGCTTCCTAAGCCTAGTAGGTCTCGGGCGAGGGGACATGGAAGGAGTTCGAGTGTAGGGCGTAGCAGGACGTTCGACCTTACCTCGGCTGGGAGACCAAGCTTCCTAAGCCTCGTGGGAGAGTCAGGCAAGGGGACCGGTTTGGAGTTCGAGAGTAATGCTCAGCAGGAAGTTCTACCTTACCTCGGCAGGGAGACCAAGCTTCCAAAGCCTTGTAGGAGTCAAGCAAGGGGACTTGGCTGGAGTTCGAGTGTAAGGCTCAGCAGGACGATCGACCTTATCTCGTCAGGGACACCAAGCTTTTAAAGCCTAGTAAGATTCAGGCGAGGGGACTTGGGTGGAATTCGAGTGAAAGGCTCGGCAGGACTTTCGACCTTACCTCGGCAGGGAGACCAAGCTTCCTAAGCCTAGAAGGTCTCGGGCGAGGGGACATGGAGGGAGTTCGAGTGTAAGGCTCCGCAGGACGTTCGACCTTACCTCGGCAGGGAGTCCAACCTTCCTAAGCCTAGTAGGATTCAGGCGATGGGATTTGGCCGAAGTTCGAGTGTAAGGCTCGGAAGGACGTTCGACCTTACCTCGGCAGGGAGACAAAGCTTCCTAAGCCTAGTAGGTCTTGGGCGAGGGGACTTGGCCTGAGTTCGAGTGTAAGGCTCGGCAGGACGTTCAACCTTACCTCGGCAGGGAGACCAAGCTTCCTAAGCCTAGTAGGAGTCAGGCGAGGGGACTTGGCCAGGGTTCGAGTGTAAGGCTCGGTAGGACCTTCGACCTTACCTCGGCCGGGAGACCAAGCTTCCTAAGCCTGGTGGGAGAGTCAGGCAAGGGGACTGGTTTGGAGTTCGAGAGTAAGGCTCAGCAGGACGTTCGACCTTACCTCGTCAGGGACACCAAGCTTGTAAAGCCTAGTAAGAGTCAGGAGAGGGGACTTGGGTGGAGTTCGGGTGTAAGGCTCGACAGGACGTTTGACCTTACCTCGGCAGGGAGACCAAGCTTCCTAAGCCTAGTAGGTCTCGAGCAAGGGGACATGGAAGGAGTTCGAGTGTAAGGCTCCACAGGACATTCGACCTTACCTCGGCAGGGAGTCCAACCTTCCTAAGCCTAGTAGGTTTCAGGCGATGGGATTTGGCCGAAGTTCGACTGTAAGGCTCGGCAGGACATTCGACCTTACCTCGGCAGGGAGACCAAGCTTCCTAAGCCTAGTAGGTGTCAGGCGATCGGACTTGGCCGGAATTTGAGTTTAAGGCACGGCAGGACGTTTGACTATGCTTCGGCAGGGAGACCAAGCTTCCTAAGCCTAGTAGGAGTCTGGCGAGAGTACTTGGCCGGAGTTCGAGTGAAAGGTTCGGCAGGACGTTCGTCCTTTCCTCGGCAGGGAGACCAAGCTTCCTAAGCCTAGTAGGTGTCAGGCGATCGGACTTGGCCGGATTTTGAGTGGAAGGCTCGGCAGGACGTTCGACTATACCTCGGCAGCGAGACCAAGCTTCCTAAGCCTAGTAGGAGTCAGGCGAGTGGACTTGGACAGAGTTCGAGTGTAAGGCTCCGCAGGACATTCGACCTTTCCTCGACAGGGAGACCAAGCTTCCTAAGCCTAGTAGGATTCAGGCGATGGGTCTTGGCCAGAGTTCGAGTGTAAGGCTCAGCAGGACGTTCGACCTTACCTCGGCAGGGAGACCAAGCTTCCTAAGCCTAGTAGGAGTCAGGCGAGTGGACTTGGACAGAGTTCGAGTGTAAGGCTCCGCAGGACATTCGACCTTTCCTCGACAGGGAGACCAAGCTTCCTAAGCCTAGTAGGAGTCAGGCGAGTGGACTTGGACAGAGTTCGAGTGTAAGGCTCCGCAGGACATTCGACCTTTCCTCGACAGGGAGACCAAGCTTCCTAAGCCTAGTAGGATTCAGGCGATGGGTCTTGGACAGAGTTCGAGTGTAAGGCTCAGCAGGACGTTCGACCTTACCTCGGCAGGGAGACCAAGCTTCCTAAGCCTAGTAGGAGTCAGGCGAGTGGACTTGGACAGAGTTCGAGGGTAAGGCTCCGCAGGACATTCGACCTTTCCTCGGCAGGGAGACCAAGCTTCCTAAGCCTAGTAGGTCTCGGGCGAGGGGACATGGAAGGAGTTCGAGTGTAGGGCTTAGCAGGACGTTCGACCTTACCTCGGCAGGGAGACCAAGCTTCCTAAGCCTAGTAGGAGTCAGGCGAGGGGACTTGGCCAGAGTTCGAGTGTAAGGCTCGGTAGGACGTTCGACCTTACCTCGGCAGGGAGACCAAGCTTCCTAAGCCTAGTAGGAGTCAGGCGAGGGGAATTGGCCAGAGTTCGAGTGTAAGGCTCAGCAGGACGTTCGACCTTACCTCGGCAGGGAGACCAAATTTCCTAAGTCTAGTACGAGTCAGGCGAGGGGACTTGGCCAGAGTTCGAGTGTAAGGCTCAGCAGGACGTTCGACCTTACCTCGGCAGGGAGACCAAGCTTCCTAAGCCTCGTGGGAGAGTCAGGCAAGGGGACTGGTTTGGAGTTCGAGAGTAAGGCTCAGCAGGACGTTCGACCTTACCTCGGCAGGTAGACCAAGCGTCCAAAGTCTTGTAGGACTCAAGCAAGGGGACTTGGCTGGAGTTCGAGTGTAAGGCTCAGTAGGACGTTCGACCTTACCTCGTCAGGGACACCAAGCTTTTAAAGCCTAGAAAGAGTTAGGAGAGGGGACTTGGGTGGAGTTCGGGTATAAGGCTCGACAGGACGTTTGACTATGCTTCGGCAGGGAGACCAAGCTTCCTAAGCCTAGTAGGAGTCTGGCGAGGGTACTTGGCCAGAGTTCGAGTGAAAGGCTCGGCAGGACGTTCGACTATACTTCGGCAGGGAGACCAAGCTTCCTAAGCCTAGTAGGTCTCAGGCGAGTGGACTTGGACAGAGTTCGAGTGTAAGGCTCCGCAGGACATTCGACCTTTCCTCGGCAGGGAGACCAAGCTTCCTAAGCCTGGTGGGAGAGTCAGGCAAGGGGACTGGTTTGGAGTTCGAGAGTAAGGCTCAGCAGGACGTTCGACCTTACCTCGTCAGGGACACCAAGCTTGTAAAGCCTAGTAAGAGTCAGGAGAGGGGACTTGGGTGGAGTTCGGGTGTAAGGCTCGACAGGACGTTTGACCTTACCTCGGCAGGGAGACCAAGCTTCCTAAGCCTAGTAGGTCTCGAGCAAGGGGACATGGAAGGAGTTCGAGTGTAAGGCTCCACAGGACATTCGACCTTACCTCGGCAGGGAGTCCAACCTTCCTAAGCCTAGTAGGTTTCAGGCGATGGGATTTGGCCGAAGTTCGACTGTAAGGCTCGGCAGGACATTCGACCTTACCTCGGCAGGGAGACCAAGCTTCCTAAGCCTAGTAGGTGTCAGGCGATCGGACTTGGCCGGAATTTGAGTTTAAGGCACGGCAGGACGTTTGACTATGCTTCGGCAGGGAGACCAAGCTTCCTAAGCCTAGTAGGAGTCTGGCGAGAGTACTTGGCCGGAGTTCGAGTGAAAGGTTCGGCAGGACGTTCGTCCTTTCCTCGGCAGGGAGACCAAGCTTCCTAAGCCTAGTAGGTGTCAGGCGATCGGACTTGGCCGGATTTTGAGTGGAAGGCTCGGCAGGACGTTCGACTATACCTCGGCAGCGAGACCAAGCTTCCTAAGCCTAGTAGGAGTCAGGCGAGTGGACTTGGACAGAGTTCGAGTGTAAGGCTCCGCAGGACATTCGACCTTTCCTCGACAGGGAGACCAAGCTTCCTAAGCCTAGTAGGATTCAGGCGATGGGTCTTGGCCAGAGTTCGAGTGTAAGGCTCAGCAGGACGTTCGACCTTACCTCGGCAGGGAGACCAAGCTTCCTAAGCCTAGTAGGAGTCAGGCGAGTGGACTTGGACAGAGTTCGAGTGTAAGGCTCCGCAGGACATTCGACCTTTCCTCGACAGGGAGACCAAGCTTCCTAAGCCTAGTAGGAGTCAGGCGAGTGGACTTGGACAGAGTTCGAGTGTAAGGCTCCGCAGGACATTCGACCTTTCCTCGACAGGGAGACCAAGCTTCCTAAGCCTAGTAGGATTCAGGCGATGGGTCTTGGACAGAGTTCGAGTGTAAGGCTCAGCAGGACGTTCGACCTTACCTCGGCAGGGAGACCAAGCTTCCTAAGCCTAGTAGGAGTCAGGCGAGTGGACTTGGACAGAGTTCGAGGGTAAGGCTCCGCAGGACATTCGACCTTTCCTCGGCAGGGAGACCAAGCTTCCTAAGCCTAGTAGGTCTCGGGCGAGGGGACATGGAAGGAGTTCGAGTGTAGGGCTTAGCAGGACGTTCGACCTTACCTCGGCAGGGAGACCAAGCTTCCTAAGCCTAGTAGGAGTCAGGCGAGGGGACTTGGCCAGAGTTCGAGTGTAAGGCTCGGTAGGACGTTCGACCTTACCTCGGCAGGGAGACCAAGCTTCCTAAGCCTAGTAGGAGTCAGGCGAGGGGAATTGGCCAGAGTTCGAGTGTAAGGCTCAGCAGGACGTTCGACCTTACCTCGGCAGGGAGACCAAATTTCCTAAGTCTAGTACGAGTCAGGCGAGGGGACTTGGCCAGAGTTCGAGTGTAAGGCTCAGCAGGACGTTCGACCTTACCTCGGCAGGGAGACCAAGCTTCCTAAGCCTCGTGGGAGAGTCAGGCAAGGGGACTGGTTTGGAGTTCGAGAGTAAGGCTCAGCAGGACGTTCGACCTTACCTCGGCAGGTAGACCAAGCGTCCAAAGTCTTGTAGGACTCAAGCAAGGGGACTTGGCTGGAGTTCGAGTGTAAGGCTCAGTAGGACGTTCGACCTTACCTCGTCAGGGACACCAAGCTTTTAAAGCCTAGAAAGAGTTAGGAGAGGGGACTTGGGTGGAGTTCGGGTATAAGGCTCGACAGGACGTTTGACTATGCTTCGGCAGGGAGACCAAGCTTCCTAAGCCTAGTAGGAGTCTGGCGAGGGTACTTGGCCAGAGTTCGAGTGAAAGGCTCGGCAGGACGTTCGACTATACTTCGGCAGGGAGACCAAGCTTCCTAAGCCTAGTAGGTCTCAGGCGAGTGGACTTGGACAGAGTTCGAGTGTAAGGCTCCGCAGGACATTCGACCTTTCCTCGGCAGGGAGACCAAGCTTCCTAAGCCTAGTAGGTCTCGGGCGAGGGGACATGGAAGGAGTTCGAGTGTAGGGCTTAGCAGGACGTTCGACCTTACCTCGGCAGGGAGACCAAGCTTCCTAAGCCTAGTAGGAGCCAGGCGAGGGGACTTGGCCAGGGTTCGAGTGTAAGGCTCGGTAGGACCTTCGACCTTCCCTCGGCAGGGAGACCAAGCTTCCTAAGCCTAGTAGGTCTCGGGCGAGGGGACATGGAAGGAGTTCGAGTGTAGGGCGTAGCAGGACGTTCGACCTTACCTCGGCTGGGAGACCAAGCTTCCTAAGCCTCGTGGGAGAGTCAGGCAAGGGGACCGGTTTGGAGTTCGAGAGTAATGCTCAGCAGGACGTTCTACCTTACCTCGGCAGGGAGACCAAGCTTCCAAAGCCTTGTAGGAGTCAAGCAAGGGGACTTGGCTGGAGTTCGAGTGTAAGGCTCAGCAGGACATTCGACCTTACCTCGGCAGGGAGACCAAGCTTCCTAAGCCTAGTAGGTGTCAGGCGATCGGACTTGGCCGGAATTTGAGTTTAAGGCACGGCAGGACGTTTGACTATGCTTCGGCAGGGAGACCAAGCTTCCTAAGCCTAGTAGGAGTCTGGCGAGAGTACTTGGCCGGAGTTCGAGTGAAAGGTTCGGCAGGACGTTCGTCCTTTCCTCGGCAGGGAGACCAAGCTTCCTAAGCCTAGTAGGTGTCAGGCGATCGGACTTGGCCGGATTTTGAGTGGAAGGCTCGGCAGGACGTTCGACTATACCTCGGCAGCGAGACCAAGCTTCCTAAGCCTAGTAGGAGTCAGGCGAGTGGACTTGGACAGAGTTCGAGTGTAAGGCTCCGCAGGACATTCGACCTTTCCTCGACAGGGAGACCAAGCTTCCTAAGCCTAGTAGGATTCAGGCGATGGGTCTTGGCCAGAGTTCGAGTGTAAGGCTCAGCAGGACGTTCGACCTTACCTCGGCAGGGAGACCAAGCTTCCTAAGCCTAGTAGGAGTCAGGCGAGTGGACTTGGACAGAGTTCGAGTGTAAGGCTCCGCAGGACATTCGACCTTTCCTCGACAGGGAGACCAAGCTTCCTAAGCCTAGTAGGAGTCAGGCGAGTGGACTTGGACAGAGTTCGAGTGTAAGGCTCCGCAGGACATTCGACCTTTCCTCGACAGGGAGACCAAGCTTCCTAAGCCTAGTAGGATTCAGGCGATGGGTCTTGGACAGAGTTCGAGTGTAAGGCTCAGCAGGACGTTCGACCTTACCTCGGCAGGGAGACCAAGCTTCCTAAGCCTAGTAGGAGTCAGGCGAGTGGACTTGGACAGAGTTCGAGGGTAAGGCTCCGCAGGACATTCGACCTTTCCTCGGCAGGGAGACCAAGCTTCCTAAGCCTAGTAGGTCTCGGGCGAGGGGACATGGAAGGAGTTCGAGTGTAGGGCTTAGCAGGACGTTCGACCTTACCTCGGCAGGGAGACCAAGCTTCCTAAGCCTAGTAGGAGTCAGGCGAGGGGACTTGGCCAGAGTTCGAGTGTAAGGCTCGGTAGGACGTTCGACCTTACCTCGGCAGGGAGACCAAGCTTCCTAAGCCTAGTAGGAGTCAGGCGAGGGGAATTGGCCAGAGTTCGAGTGTAAGGCTCAGCAGGACGTTCGACCTTACCTCGGCAGGGAGACCAAATTTCCTAAGTCTAGTACGAGTCAGGCGAGGGGACTTGGCCAGAGTTCGAGTGTAAGGCTCAGCAGGACGTTCGACCTTACCTCGGCAGGGAGACCAAGCTTCCTAAGCCTCGTGGGAGAGTCAGGCAAGGGGACTGGTTTGGAGTTCGAGAGTAAGGCTCAGCAGGACGTTCGACCTTACCTCGGCAGGTAGACCAAGCGTCCAAAGTCTTGTAGGACTCAAGCAAGGGGACTTGGCTGGAGTTCGAGTGTAAGGCTCAGTAGGACGTTCGACCTTACCTCGTCAGGGACACCAAGCTTTTAAAGCCTAGAAAGAGTTAGGAGAGGGGACTTGGGTGGAGTTCGGGTATAAGGCTCGACAGGACGTTTGACTATGCTTCGGCAGGGAGACCAAGCTTCCTAAGCCTAGTAGGAGTCTGGCGAGGGTACTTGGCCAGAGTTCGAGTGAAAGGCTCGGCAGGACGTTCGACTATACTTCGGCAGGGAGACCAAGCTTCCTAAGCCTAGTAGGTCTCAGGCGAGTGGACTTGGACAGAGTTCGAGTGTAAGGCTCCGCAGGACATTCGACCTTTCCTCGGCAGGGAGACCAAGCTTCCTAAGCCTAGTAGGTCTCGGGCGAGGGGACATGGAAGGAGTTCGAGTGTAGGGCTTAGCAGGACGTTCGACCTTACCTCGGCAGGGAGACCAAGCTTCCTAAGCCTAGTAGGAGTCAGGCGAGGGGACTTGGCCAGGGTTCGAGTGTAAGGCTCGGTAGGACCTTCGACCTTCCCTCGGCAGGGAGACCAAGCTTCCTAAGCCTAGTAGGTCTCGGGCGAGGGGACATGGAAGGAGTTCGAGTGTAGGGCGTAGCAGGACGTTCGACCTTACCTCGGCTGGGAGACCAAGCTTCCTAAGCCTCGTGGGAGAGTCAGGCAAGGGGACCGGTTTGGAGTTCGAGAGTAATGCTCAGCAGGACGTTCTACCTTACCTCGGCAGGGAGACCAAGCTTCCAAAGCCTTGTAGGAGTCAAGCAAGGGGACTTGGCTGGAGTTCGAGTGTAAGGCTCAGCAGGACATTCGACCTTACCTCGGCAGGGACACCAAGCTTTTAAAGCCTAGTAAGATTCAGGCAAGGGGACTTGGGTGGAATTCGAGTGAAAGGCTCCGCAGGACGTTCGACCTTACCTCGGCAGGGAGTCCAACCTTCCTAAGCCTAGTAGGATTCAGGCGATGGGATTTGGCCGAAGTTCGAGAGTAATGCTCAGCAGGACGTTCGACCTTACCTCGGCAGGGAGACAAAGCTTCCTAAGCCTAGTAGGTCTTGGGCGAGGGGACTTGGCCTGAGTTCGAGTGTAAGGCTCGGCAGGACGTTCGACCTTACCTCGGCAGGGAGACCAAGCTTCCTAAGCCTAGCAGGTGTCAGGCAATCGGACTTGGCCGGAGTTTGAGTGTAAGGCACGGCAGGACGTTTGACTATGCTTCGGCAGGGAGACCAAGCTTCCTAAGCCTCGTGGGAGAGTCAGGCAAGGGGACTGGTTTGGAGTTCGAGAGTAAGGCTCAGCAGGACGTTCGACCTTACCTCGTCAGGGACACCAAGCTTGTAAAGCCTAGTAAGAGTCAGGAGAGGGGACTTGGGTGGAGTTCGGGTGTAAGGCTCGACAGGACGTTTGACCTTACCTCGGCAGGGAGACCAAGCTTCCTAAGCCTAGTAGGTCTCGAGCAAGGGGACATGGAAGGAGTTCGAGTGTAAGGCTCCACAGGACATTCGACCTTTCCTCGACAGGGAGACCAAGCTTCCTAAGCCTAGTAGGATTCAGGCGATGGGTCTTGGACAGAGTTCGAGTGTAAGGCTCAGCAGGACGTTCGACCTTACCTCGGCAGGGAGACCAAGCTTCCTAAGCCTAGTAGGAGTCAGGCGAGTGGACTTGGACAGAGTTCGAGGGTAAGGCTCCGCAGGACATTCGATCTTTCCTCGGCAGGGAGACCAAGCTTCCTAAGCCTAGTAGGTCTCGGGCGAGGGGACATGGAAGGAGTTCGAGTGTAGGGCTTAGCAGGACGTTCGACCTTACCTCGGCAGGGAGACCAAGCTTCCTAAGCCTAGTAGGAGTCAGGCGAGGGGACTTGGCCAGAGTTCGAGTGTAAGGCTCGGTAGGACGTTCGACCTTACCTCGGCAGGGAGACCAAGCTTCCTAAGCCTAGTAGGAGTCAGGCGAGGGGAATTGGCCAGAGTTCGAGTGTAAGGCTCAGCAGGACGTTCGACCTTACCTCGGCAGGGAGACCAAATTTCCTAAGTCTAGTACGAGTCAGGCGAGGGGACTTGGCCAGAGTTCGAGTGTAAGGCTCAGCAGGACGTTCGACCTTACCTCGGCAGGGAGACCAAGCTTCCTAAGCCTCGTGGGAGAGTCAGGCAAGGGGACTGGTTTGGAGTTCGAGAGTAAGGCTCAGCAGGACGTTCGACCTTACCTCGGCAGGTAGACCAAGCGTCCAAAGTCTTGTAGGACTCAAGCAAGGGGACTTGGCTGGAGTTCGAGTGTAAGGCTCAGTAGGACGTTCGACCTTACCTCGTCAGGGACACCAAGCTTTTAAAGCCTAGAAAGAGTTAGGAGAGGGGACTTGGGTGGAGTTCGGGTATAAGGCTCGACAGGACGTTTGACTATGCTTCGGCAGGGAGACCAAGCTTCCTAAGCCTAGTAGGAGTCTGGCGAGGGTACTTGGCCAGAGTTCGAGTGAAAGGCTCGGCAGGACGTTCGACTATACTTCGGCAGGGAGACCAAGCTTCCTAAGCCTAGTAGGTCTCAGGCGAGTGGACTTGGACAGAGTTCGAGTGTAAGGCTCCGCAGGACATTCGACCTTTCCTCGGCAGGGAGACCAAGCTTCCTAAGCCTAGTAGGTCTCGGGCGAGGGGACATGGAAGGAGTTCGAGTGTAGGGCTTAGCAGGACGTTCGACCTTACCTCGGCAGGGAGACCAAGCTTCCTAAGCCTAGTAGGAGTCAGGCGAGGGGACTTGGCCAGGGTTCGAGTGTAAGGCTCGGTAGGACCTTCGACCTTCCCTCGGCAGGGAGACCAAGCTTCCTAAGCCTAGTAGGTCTCGGGCGAGGGGACATGGAAGGAGTTCGAGTGTAGGGCGTAGCAGGACGTTCGACCTTACCTCGGCTGGGAGACCAAGCTTCCTAAGCCTCGTGGGAGAGTCAGGCAAGGGGACCGGTTTGGAGTTCGAGAGTAATGCTCAGCAGGACGTTCTACCTTACCTCGGCAGGGAGACCAAGCTTCCAAAGCCTTGTAGGAGTCAAGCAAGGGGACTTGGCTGGAGTTCGAGTGTAAGGCTCAGCAGGACGATTGACCTTATCTCGTCAGGGACACCAAGCTTTTAAAGCCTAGTAAGATTCAGGCAAGGGGACTTGGGTGGAATTCGAGTGAAAGGCTCCGCAGGACGTTCGACCTTACCTCGGCAGGGAGTCCAACCTTCCTAAGCCTAGTAGGATTCAGGCGATGGGATTTGGCCGAAGTTCGAGAGTAATGCTCAGCAGGACGTTCGACCTTACCTCGGCAGGGAGACAAAGCTTCCTAAGCCTAGTAGGTCTTGGGCGAGGGGACTTGGCCTGAGTTCGAGTGTAAGGCTCGGCAGGACGTTCGACCTTACCTCGGCAGGGAGACCAAGCTTCCTAAGCCTAGCAGGTGTCAGGCAATCGGACTTGGCCGGAGTTTGAGTGTAAGGCACGGCAGGACGTTTGACTATGCTTCGGCAGGGAGACCAAGCTTCCTAAGCCTCGTGGGAGAGTCAGGCAAGGGGACTGGTTTGGAGTTCGAGAGTAAGGCTCAGCAGGACGTTCGACCTTACCTCGTCAGGGACACCAAGCTTGTAAAGCCTAGTAAGAGTCAGGAGAGGGGACTTGGGTGGAGTTCGGGTGTAAGGCTCGACAGGACGTTTGACCTTACCTCGGCAGGGAGACCAAGCTTCCTAAGCCTAGTAGGTCTCGAGCAAGGGGACATGGAAGGAGTTCGAGTGTAAGGCTCCACAGGACATTCGACCTTACCTCGGCAGGGAGTCCAACCTTCCTAAGCCTAGTAGGTTTCAGGCGATGGGATTTGGCCGAAGTTCGACTGTAAGGCTCGGCAGGACATTCGACCTTACCTCGGCAGGGAGACCAAGCTTCCTAAGCCTAGTAGGTGTCAGGCGATCGGACTTGGCCGGAATTTGAGTTTAAGGCACGGCAGGACGTTTGACTATGCTTCGGCAGGGAGACCAAGCTTCCTAAGCCTAGTAGGAGTCTGGCGATTGGACTTGGCCGGATTTTGAGTGGAAGGCTCGGCAGGACGTTCGACTATACCTCGGCAGCGAGACCAAGCTTCCTAAGCCTAGAAGGAGTCAGGCGAGTGGACTTGGACAGAGTTCGAGTGTAAGGCTCCGCAGGACATTCGACATTTCCTCGACAGGGAGACCAAGCTTCCTAAGCCTAGTAGGATTCAGGCGATGGCTCTTGGCCAGAGTTCGAGTGTAAGGCTCAGCAGGACGTTCGACCTTACCTCGGCAGGGAGACCAAGCTTCCTAAGCCTAGTAGGAGTCAGGCGAGTGGACTTGGACAGAGTTCGAGTGTAAGGCTCCGCAGGACATTCGACCTTTCCTCGGCAGGGAGACCAAGCTTCCTAAGCCTAGTAGGTCTCGGGCGAGGGGACATGGAAGGAGTTCGAGTGTAGGGCTTAGCAGGACGTTCGACCTTACCTCGGCAGGGAGACCAAGCTTCCTAAGCCTAGTAGGAGTCAGGCGAGGGGACTTGGCCAGAGTTCGAGTGTAAGGCTCGGTAGGACGTTCGACCTTACCTCGGCAGGGAGACCAAGCTTCCTAAGCCTAGTAGGAGTCAGGCGAGGGGACTTGGCCAGAGTTCGAGTGTAAGGCTCAGCAGGACGTTCGACCTTACCTCGGCAGGGAGACCAAGTTTCCTAAGTCTAGTACGAGTCAGGCGAGGGGACTTGGCCAGAGTTCGAGTGTAAGGCTCGGAAGGACGTTCGACCTTACCTCGGCAGGGAGACAAAGCTTCCTAAGCCTAGTAGGTCTTGGGCGAGGGGACTTGGCCTGAGTTCGAGTGTAAGGCTCGGCAGGACGTTCGACCTTACCTCGGCAGGGAGACCAAGCTTCCTAAGCCTAGCAGGTGTCAGGCAATCGGACTTGGCCGGAGTTTGAGTGTAAGGCACGGCAGGACGTTCGACCTTACCTCGGCAGGGAGACCAAGCTTCCTAAGCCTCGTGGGAGAGTCAGGCAAGGGGACTGGTTTGGAGTTCGAGAGTAAGGCTCAGCAGGACGTTCGACCTTACCTCGGCAGGTAGACCAAGCGTCCAAAGTCTTGTAGGACTCAAGCAAGGGGACTTGGCTGGAGTTCGAGTGTAAGGCTCAGTAGGACGTTCGACCTTACCTCGTCAGGGACACCAAGCTTTTAAAGCCTAGAAAGAGTTAGGAGAGGGGACTTGGGTGGAGTTCGGGTATAAGGCTCGACAGGACGTTTGACTATGCTTCGGCAGGGAGACCAAGCTTCCTAAGCCTAGTAGGAGTCTGGCGAGGGTACTTGGCCAGAGTTCGAGTGAAAGGCTCGGCAGGACGTTCGTCCTTACCTCGGCAGGGAGACCAAGCTTCCTAAGCCTCGTGGGAGAGTCAGGCAAGGGGACCGGTTTGGTGTTCGAGAGTAATGCTCAGCAGGACGTTCTACCTTACCTCGGCAGGGAGACCAAGCTTCCAAAGCCTTGTAGGAGTCAAGCAAGGGGACTTGGCTGGAGTTCGAGTGTAAGGCTCAGCAGGACGTTCGACCTTATCTCGTCAGGGACACCAAGCTTTTAAAGCCTAGTAAGATTCAGGCGAGGGGACTTGGGTGGAATTCGAGTGAAAGGCTCGGCAGGACTTTCGACCTTACCTCGGCAGGGAGACCAAGCTTCCTAAGCCTAGAAGGTCTCGGGCGAGGGGACATGGAGGGAGTTCAAGTGAAATGCTCCGCAGGACGTTCGACCTTACCTCGGCAGGGAGTCCAACCTTCCTAAGCCTAGTAGGATTCAGGCGATGGGATTTGGCCGAAGTTCGAGTGTAAGGCTCGGCAGGACGTTCGACCTAACCTCGGCAGGGAGACCAAGCTTCCTAAGCCTAGTAGGAGTCAGGCGAGGGGACTTGGCCAGAGTTCGAGTGTAAGGCTCGGCAGGACGTTCGACCTTACCTCGGCAGGGAGACCAAGCTTCCTAAGCCTAGTAGGAGTCAGGCGAGGGGACTTGGCCAGAGTTCGAGTGTAAGGCTCAGCAGGACGTTCGACCTTACCTCGTCAGGGACACCAAGCTTGTAAAGCCTAGTAGGAGTCAGGCGAGGGGACTTGGCCAGAGTTCGAGTGTAAGGCTCAGCAGGACGTTCGACGTTACCTCGTCAGGGACACCAAGCTTTTAAAGCCTAGTAAGAGTCAGGAGAGGGGACTTGGGTGGAGTTCGGGTGTAAGGCTCGGCAGGACGTTTGACCATGCTTCGGCAGGGATACCAAGCTTCCTAAGCCTAGTAGGAGTCTGGCGAGGATACTTGGCCAGAGTTCGAGTGAAAGGCTCGGCAGGACGTTCGACTATACTTCGGCAGGGAGACCAAGCTTCCTAAGCCTAGTAGGTCTCAGGCGAGTGGACTTGGACAGAGTTCGAGTGTAAGGCTCCGCAGGACATTCGACCTTTCCTCGGCAGGGAGACCAAGCTTCCTAAGCCTAGTAGGTCTCGGGCGAGGGGACATGGAAGGAGTTCGAGTGTAGGGCTTAGCAGGACGTTCGACCTTACCTCGGCAGGGAGACCAAGCTTCCTAAGCCTAGTAGGAGTCAGGCGAGGGGACTTGGCCAGGGTTCGAGTGTAAGGCTCGGTAGGACCTTCGACCTTACCTCGGCCGGGAGACCAAGCTTCCTAAGCCTCGTGGGAGAGTCAGGCAAGGGGACCGGTTTGGAGTTCGAGAGTAATGCTCAGCAGGACGTTCTACCTTACCTCGGCAGGGAGACCAAGCTTCCAAAGCCTTGTAGGAGTCAAGCAAGGGGACTTGGCTGGAGTTCGAGTGTAAGGCTCAGCAGGACGATTGACCTTATCTCGTCAGGGACACCAAGCTTTTAAAGCCTAGTAAGATTCAGGCGAGGGGACTTGGGTGGAATTCGAGTGAAAGGCTCGGCAGGACTTTCGACCTTACCTCGGCAGGGAGACCAAGCTTCCTAAGCCTAGAAGGTCTCGGGCGAGGGGACATGGAAGGAGTTCGAGTGTAGGGCGTAGCAGGACGTTCGACCTTACCTCGGCTGGGAGACCAAGCTTCCTAAGCCTCGTGGGAGAGTCAGGCAAGGGGACCGGTTTGGAGTTCGAGAGTAATGCTCAGCAGGACGTTCTACCTTACCTCGGCAGGGAGACCAAGCTTCCAAAGCCTTGTAGGAGTCAAGCAAGGGGACTTGGCTGGAGTTCGAGTGTAAGGCTCAGCAGGACGATTGACCTTATCTCGTCAGGGACACCAAGCTTTTAAAGCCTAGTAAGATTCAGGCAAGGGGACTTGGGTGGAATTCGAGTGAAAGGCTCCGCAGGACGTTCGACCTTACCTCGGCAGGGAGTCCAACCTTCCTAAGCCTAGTAGGATTCAGGCGATGGGATTTGGCCGAAGTTCGAGTGTAAGGCTCGGAAGGACGTTCGACCTTACCTCGGCAGGGAGACAAAGCTTCCTAAGCCTAGTAGGTCTTGGGCGAGGGGACTTGGCCTGAGTTCGAGTGTAAGGCTCGGCAGGACGTTCGACCTTACCTCGGCAGGGAGACCAAGCTTCCTAAGCCTAGCAGGTGTCAGGCAATCGGACTTGGCCGGAGTTTGAGTGTAAGGCACGGCAGGACGTTTGACTATGCTTCGGCAGGGAGACCAAGCTTCCTAAGCCTCGTGGGAGAGTCAGGCAAGGGGACTGGTTTGGAGTTCGAGAGTAAGGCTCAGCAGGACGTTCGACCTTACCTCGTCAGGGACACCAAGCTTGTAAAGCCTAGTAAGAGTCAGGAGAGGGGACTTGGGTGGAGTTCGGGTGTAAGGCTCGACAGGACGTTTGACCTTACCTCGGCAGGGAGACCAAGCTTCCTAAGCCTAGTAGGTCTCGAGCAAGGGGACATGGAAGGAGTTCGAGTGTAAGGCTCCACAGGACATTCGACCTTACCTCGGCAGGGAGTCCAACCTTCCTAAGCCTAGTAGGTTTCAGGCGATGGGATTTGGCCGAAGTTCGACTGTAAGGCTCGGCAGGACATTCGACCTTACCTCGGCAGGGAGACCAAGCTTCCTAAGCCTAGTAGGTGTCAGGCGATCGGACTTGGCCGGAATTTGAGTTTAAGGCACGGCAGGACGTTTGACTATGCTTCGGCAGGGAGACCAAGCTTCCTAAGCCTAGTAGGAATCTGGCGATTGGACTTGGCCGGATTTTGAGTGGAAGGCTCGGCAGGACGTTCGACTATACCTCGGCAGCGAGACCAAGCTTCCTAAGCCTAGAAGGAGTCAGGCGAGTGGACTTGGACAGAGTTCGAGTGTAAGGCTCCGCAGGACATTCGACCTTTCCTCGACAGGGAGACCAAGCTTCCTAAGCCTAGTAGGATTCAGGCGATGGCTCTTGGCCAGAGTTCGAGTGTAAGGCTCAGCAGGACGTTCGACCTTACCTCGGCAGGGAGACCAAGCTTCCTAAGCCTAGTAGGAGTCAGGCGAGTGGACTTGGACAGAGTTCGAGTGTAAGGCTCCGCAGGACATTCGACCTTTCCTCGGCAGGGAGACCAAGCTTCCTAAGCCTAGTAGGTCTCGGGCGAGGGGACATGGAAGGAGTTCGAGTGTAGGGCTTAGCAGGACGTTCGACCTTACCTCGGCAGGGAGACCAAGCTTCCTAAGCCTAGTAGGAGTCAGGCGAGGGGACTTGGCCAGAGTTCGAGTGTAAGGCTCGGTAGGACGTTCGACCTTACCTCGGCAGGGAGACCAAGCTTCCTAAGCCTAGTAGGAGTCAGGCGAGGGGACTTGGCCAGAGTTCGAGTGTAAGGCTCAGCAGGACGTTCGACCTTACCTCGGCAGGGAGACCAAGTTTCCTAAGTCTAGTACGAGTCAGGCGAGGGGACTTGGCCAGAGTTCGAGTGTAAGGCTCGGAAGGACGTTCGACCTTACCTCGGCAGGGAGACAAAGCTTCCTAAGCCTAGTAGGTCTTGGGCGAGGGGACTTGGCCTGAGTTCGAGTGTAAGGCTCGGCAGGACGTTCGACCTTACCTCGGCAGGGAGACCAAGCTTCCTAAGCCTAGCAGGTGTCAGGCAATCGGACTTGGCCGGAGTTTGAGTGTAAGGCACGGCAGGACGTTCGACCTTACCTCGGCAGGGAGACCAAGCTTCCTAAGCCTCGTGGGAGAGTCAGGCAAGGGGACTGGTTTGGAGTTCGAGAGTAAGGCTCAGCAGGACGTTCGACCTTACCTCGGCAGGTAGACCAAGCGTCCAAAGTCTTGTAGGACTCAAGCAAGGGGACTTGGCTGGAGTTCGAGTGTAAGGCTCAGTAGGACGTTCGACCTTACCTCGTCAGGGACACCAAGCTTTTAAAGCCTAGAAAGAGTTAGGAGAGGGGACTTGGGTGGAGTTCGGGTATAAGGCTCGACAGGACGTTTGACTATGCTTCGGCAGGGAGACCAAGCTTCCTAAGCCTAGTAGGAGTCTGGCGAGGGTACTTGGCCAGAGTTCGAGTGAAAGGCTCGGCAGGACGTTCGTCCTTACCTCGGCAGGGAGACCAAGCTTCCTAAGCCTCGTGGGAGAGTCAGGCAAGGGGACCGGTTTGGTGTTCGAGAGTAATGCTCAGCAGGACGTTCTACCTTACCTCGGCAGGGAGACCAAGCTTCCAAAGCCTTGTAGGAGTCAAGCAAGGGGACTTGGCTGGAGTTCGAGTGTAAGGCTCAGCAGGACGTTCGACCTTATCTCGTCAGGGACACCAAGCTTTTAAAGCCTAGTAAGATTCAGGCGAGGGGACTGGGGTGGAATTCGAGTGAAAGGCTCGGAAGGACTTTCGACCTTACCTCGGCAGGGAGACCAAGCTTCCTAAGCCTAGAAGGTCTCGGGCGAGGGGACATGGAGGGAGTTCAAGTGAAATGCTCCGCAGGACGTTCGACCTTACCTCGGCAGGGAGTCCAACCTTCCTAAGCCTAGTAGGATTCAGGCGATGGGATTTGGCCGAAGTTCGAGTGTAAGGCTCGGCAGGACGTTCGACCTAACCTCGGCAGGGAGACCAAGCTTCCTAAGCCTAGTAGGAGTCAGGCGAGGGGACTTGGCCAGAGTTCGAGTGTAAGGCTCGGCAGGACGTTCGACCTTACCTCGGCAGGGAGACCAAGCTTCCTAAGCCTAGTAGGAGTCAGGCGAGGGGACTTGGCCAGAGTTCGAGTGTAAGGCTCAGCAGGACGTTCGACCTTACCTCGTCAGGGACACCAAGCTTGTAAAGCCTAGTAGGAGTCAGGCGAGGGGACTTGGCCAGAGTTCGAGTGTAAGGCTCAGCAGGACGTTCGACGTTACCTCGTCAGGGACACCAAGCTTTTAAAGCCTAGTAAGAGTCAGGAGAGGGGACTTGGGTGGAGTTCGGGTGTAAGGCTCGGCAGGACGTTTGACCATGCTTCGGCAGGGATACCAAGCTTCCTAAGCCTAGTAGGAGTCTGGCGAGGATACTTGGCCAGAGTTCGAGTGAAAGGCTCGGCAGGACGTTCGACTATACTTCGGCAGGGAGACCAAGCTTCCTAAGCCTAGTAGGTCTCAGGCGAGTGGACTTGGACAGAGTTCGAGTGTAAGGCTCCGCAGGACATTCGACCTTTCCTCGGCAGGGAGACCAAGCTTCCTAAGCCTAGTAGGTCTCGGGCGAGGGGACATGGAAGGAGTTCGAGTGTAGGGCTTAGCAGGACGTTCGACCTTACCTCGGCAGGGAGACCAAGCTTCCTAAGCCTAGTAGGAGTCAGGCGAGGGGACTTGGCCAGGGTTCGAGTGTAAGGCTCGGTAGGACCTTCGACCTTACCTCGGCCGGGAGACCAAGCTTCCTAAGCCTCGTGGGAGAGTCAGGCAAGGGGACCGGTTTGGAGTTCGAGAGTAATGCTCAGCAGGACGTTCTACCTTACCTCGGCAGGGAGACCAAGCTTCCAAAGCCTTGTAGGAGTCAAGCAAGGGGACTTGGCTGGAGTTCGAGTGTAAGGCTCAGCAGGACGGTTGACCTTATCTCGTCAGGGACACCAAGCTTTTAAAGCCTAGTAAGATTCAGGCGAGGGGACTTGGGTGGAATTCGAGTGAAAGGCTCGGCAGGACTTTCGACCTTACCTCGGCAGGGAGACCAAGCTTCCTAAGCCTAGAAGGTCTCGGGCGAGGGGACATGGAGGGAGTTCGAGTGTAAGGCTCCGCAGGACGTTCGACCTTACCTCGGCAGGGAGTCCAACCTTCCTAAGCCTAGTAGGATTCAGGCGATGGGATTTGGCCGAAGTTCGAGTGTAAGGCTCGGAAGGACGTTCGACCTTACCTCGGCAGGGAGACAAAGCTTCCTAAGCCTAGTAGGTCTTGGGCGAGGGGACTTGGCCTGAGTTCGAGTGTAAGGCTCGGCAGGACGTTCGACCTTACCTCGGCAGGGAGACCAAGCTTCCTAAGCCTAGCAGGTGTCAGGCAATCGGACTTGGCCGGAGTTTGAGTGTAAGGCACGGCAGGACGTTTGACTATGCTTCGGCAGGGAGACCAAGCTTCCTAAGCCTCGTGGGAGAGTCAGGCAAGGGGACTGGTTTGGAGTTCGAGAGTAAGGCTCAGCAGGACGTTCGACCTTACCTCGTCAGGGACACCAAGCTTGTAAAGCCTAGTAAGAGTCAGGAGAGGGGACTTGGGTGGAGTTCGGGTGTAAGGCTCGACAGGACGTTTGACCTTACCTCGGCAGGGAGACCAAGCTTCCTAAGCCTAGTAGGTCTCGAGCAAGGGGACATGGAAGGAGTTCGAGTGTAAGGCTCCACAGGACATTCGACCTTACCTCGGCAGGGAGTCCAACCTTCCTAAGCCTAGTAGGTTTCAGGCGATGGGATTTGGCCGAAGTTCGACTGTAAGGCTCGGCAGGACATTCGACCTTACCTCGGCAGGGAGACCAAGCTTCCTAAGCCTAGTAGGTGTCAGGCGATCGGACTTGGCCGGAATTTGAGTTTAAGGCACGGCAGGACGTTTGACTATGCTTCGGCAGGGAGACCAAGCTTCCTAAGCCTAGTAGGAGTCTGGCGAGAGTACTTGGCCGGAGTTCGAGTGAAAGGCTCGGCAGGACGTTCGTCCTTTCCTCGGCAGGGAGACCAAGCTTCCTAAGCCTAGTAGGTGTCAGGCGATCGGACTTGGCCGGATTTTGAGTGGAAGGCTCGGCAGGACGTTCGACTATACCTCGGCAGCGAGACCAAGCTTCCTAAGCCTAGTAGGAGTCAGGCGAGTGGACTTGGACAGAGTTCGAGTGTAAGGCTCCGCAGGACATTCGACCTTTCCTCGACAGGGAGACCAAGCTTCCTAAGCCTAGTAGGATTCAGGCGATGGGTCCTGGCCAGAGTTCGAGTGTAAGGCTCAGCAGGACGTTCGACCTTACCTCGGCAGGGAGACCAAGCTTCCTAAGCCTAGTAGGAGTCAGGCGAGTGGACTTGGACAGAGTTCGAGTGTAAGGCTCCGCAGGACATTCGACCTTTCCTCGGCAGGGAGACCAAGCATCCTAAGCCTAGTAGGTCTCGGGCGAGGGGACATGGAAGGAGTTCGAGTGTAGGGCTTAGCAGGACGTTCGACCTTACCTCGGCAGGGAGACCAAGCTTCCTAAGCCTAGTAGGAGTCAGGCGAGGGGACTTGGCCAGAGTTCGAGTGTAAGGCTCGGTAGGACGTTCGACCTTACCTCGGCAGGGAGACCAAGCTTCCTAAGCCTAGTAGGAGTCAGGCGAGGGGACTTGGCCAGAGTTCGAGTGTAAGGCTCAGCAGGACGTTCGACCTTACCTCGGCAGGGAGACCAAGTTTTCTAAGTCTAGTACGAGTCAGGCGAGGGGACTTGGCCAGAGTTCGAGTGTAAGGCTCAGCAGGACGTTCGACCTTACCTCGGCAGGGAGACCAAGCTTCCTAAGCCTCGTGGGAGAGTCAGGCAAGGGGACTGGTTTGGAGTTCGAGAGTAAGGCTCAGCAGGACGTTCGACCTTACCTCGTCAGGGACACCAAGCTTGTAAAGCCTAGTAAGAGTCAGGAGAGGGGACTTGGGTGGAGTTCGGGTGTAAGGCTCGACAGGACGTTTGACCTTACCTCGGCAGGGAGACCAAGCTTCCTAAGCCGAGTAGGTCTCGAGCAAGGGGACATGGAAGGAGTTCGAGTGTAAGGCTCCACAGGACATTCGACCTTACCTCGGCAGGGAGTCCAACCTTCCTAAGCCTAGTAGGTTTCAGGCGATGGGATTTGGCCGAAGTTCGACTGTAAGGCTCGGCAGGACATTCGACCTTACCTCGGCAGGGAGACCAAGCTTCCTAAGCCTAGTAGGTGTCAGGCGATCGGACTTGGCCGGAATTTGAGTTTAAGGCACGGCAGGACGTTTGACTATGCTTCGGCAGGGAGACCAAGCTTCCTAAGCCTAGTAGGAGTCTGGCGAGAGTACTTGGCCGGAGTTCGAGTGAAAGGCTCGGCAGGACGTTCGTCCTTTCCTCGGCAGGGAGACCAAGCTTCCTAAGCCTAGTAGGTGTCAGGCGATTGGACTTGGCCGGATTTTGAGTGGAAGGCTCGGCAGGACGTTCGACTATACCTCGGCAGCGAGACCAAGCTTCCTAAGCCTAGTAGGAGTCAGGCGAGTGGACTTGGACAGAGTTCGAGTGTAAGGCTCCGCAGGACATTCGACCTTTCCTCGACAGGGAGACCAAGCTTCCTAAGCCTAGTAGGATTCAGGCGATGGGTCTTGGCCAGAGTTCGAGTGTAAGGCTCAGCAGGACGTTCGACCTTACCTCGGCAGGGAGACCAAGCTTCCTAAGCCTAGTAGGAGTCAGGCGAGTGGACTTGGACAGAGTTCGAGTGTAAGGCTCCGCAGGACATTCGACCTTTCCTCGGCAGGGAGACCAAGCTTCCTAAGCCTAGTAGGTCTCGGGCGAGGGGACATGGAAGGAGTTCGAGTGTAGGGCTCAGCAGGACGTTCGACCTTACCTCGGCAGGGAGACCAAGCTTCCTAAGCCTAGTAGGAGTCAGGCGAGGGGACTTGGCCAGAGTTCGAGTGTAAGGCTCGGTAGGACGTTCGACCTTACCTCGGCAGGGAGACCAAGCTTCCTAAGCCTAGTAGGAGTCAGGCGAGGGGACTTGGCCAGAGTTCGAGTGTAAGGCTCAGCAGGACGTTCGACCTTACCTCGGCAGGGAGACCAAGCTTCCTAAGCCTAGTAGGAGTCTGGCGAGGGTACTTGGCCAGAGTTCGAGTGAAAGGCTCGGCAGGACGTTCGTCCTTACCTCGGCAGGGAGACCAAGCTTCCTAAGCCTCGTGGGAGAGTCAGGCAAGGGGACCGGTTTGGTGTTCGAGAGTAATGCTCAGCAGGACGTTCTACCTTACCTCGGCAGGGAGACCAAGCTTCCAAAGCCTTGTAGGAGTCAAGCAAGGGGACTTGGCTGGAGTTCGAGTGTAAGGCTCAGCAGGACGTTCGACCTTATCTCGTCAGGGACACCAAGCTTTTAAAGCCTAGTAAGATTCAGGCGAGGGGACTTGGGTGGAATTCGAGTGAAAGGCTCGGCAGGACTTTCGACCTTACCTCGGCAGGGAGACCAAGCTTCCTAAGCCTAGAAGGTCTCGGGCGAGGGGACATGGAGGGAGTTCGAGTGTAAGGCTCCGCAGGACGTTCGACCTTACCTCGGCAGGGAGTCCAACCTTCCTAAGCCTAGTAGGATTCAGGCGATGGGATTTGGCCGAAGTTCGAGTGTAAGGCTCGGAAGGACGTTCGACCTTACCTCGGCAGGGAGACAAAGCTTCCTAAGCCTAGTAGGTCTTGGGCGAGGGGACTTGGCCTGAGTTCGAGTGTAAGGCTCGGCAGGACGTTAGTCCTTACCTCGGCAGGGAGACCAAGCTTCCTAAGCCTAGTAGGTGTCAGGCGATCGAACTTGGCCGGAGTTTGACTTTAAGGCACGGCAGGACGTTTGACTATGCTTCGGCAGGGAGACCAAGCTTCCTAAGCCTAGTAGGAGTCTGGCGAGAGTACTTGGCCGGAGTTCGAGTGAAAGGCTCGGCAGGACGTTCGTCCTTTCCTCGGCAGGGAGACCAAGCTTCCTAAGCCTAGTAGGTGTCAGGCGATCGGACTTGGCCGGATTTTGAGTGGAAGGTTCGGCAGGACGTTCGACTATACCTCGGCAGCGAGACCAAGCTTCCTAAGCCTAGTAGGTCTCGGGCGAGGGGACTTGGACAGAGTTCGAGTGTAAGGCTCCGCAGGACATTCGACCTTTCCTCGGCAGGGAGACCAAGCTTCCTAAGCCTAGTAGGTCTCGGGCGAGGGGACATGGAAGGAGTTCGAGTGTAGGGCTTAGCAGGACGTTCGACCTTACCTCGGCAGGGAGACCAAGCTTCCTAAGCCTAGTAGGAGTCAGGCGAGGGGACTTGGCCAGAGTTCGAGTGTAAGGCTCGGTAGGACGTTCGACCTTACCTCGGCAGGGAGACCAAGCTTCCTAAGCCTAGTAGGAGTCAGGCGAGGGGACTTGGCCAGAGTTCGAGTGTAAGGCTCGGTAGGACGTTCGACCTTACCTCGGCAGGGAGACCAAGCTTCCTAAGCCTAGTAGGAGTCAGGCGAGAGGACTTGGCCAGAGTTCGAGTGTAAGGCTCAGCAGGACGTTCGACCTTACCTCGGCAGGGAGACCAAGTTTCCTAAGTCTAGTACGAGTCAGGCGAGGGGACTTGGCCAGAGTTCGAGTGTAAGGCTCAGCAGGACGTTCGACCTTACCTCGCCAGGGAGACCAAGCTTCCTAAGCCTCGTGGGAGAGTCAGGCAAGGGGACTGGTTTGGAGTTCGAGAGTAAGGCTCAGCAGGACTTTCGACCTTACCTCGGCAGGTAGACCAAGCGTCCAAAGTCTTGTAGGACTCAAGCAAGGGGACTTGGCTGGAGTTCGAGTGTAAGGCTCAGTAGGACGTTCGACCTTACCTCGTCAGGGACACCAAGCTTTTAAAGCCTAGAAAGAGTTAGGAGAGGGGACTTGGGTGGAGTTCGGGTATAAGGCTCGACAGGACGTTCGACATTACCTCGGCAGGGAGACCAAGCTTCCTAAGCCTAGTAGGTCTCGGGCCAGGGGACTTGTCCTGAGTTTGCGTGTCAGGCTCGGCAGGACGTTTGACTATGTTTCGGCAGGGAGACCAAGCTTCCTAAGCCTAGTAGGTGTCAGGCGATCGGACTTGGCCGGAGTTTGAGTGTAAGGCACGGCAGGACGTTTGACTATGCTTCGGCAGGGAGACCAAGCTTCCAAAGCCTAGTAGGTGTCAGGCGATCGGACTTGGCCAGAGTTCGAGTGAAAGGCTCGGCAGGACGTTCGTCCTTACCTCGGCAGGGAGACCAAGCTTCCTAAGCCTAGTAGGTCTCGGGCGAGGGGACATGGAAGGATTTCGAGTGTAGGGCTTAGCAGGACGTTCGACCTTACCTCGGCAGGGAGACCAAGCTTCCTAAGCCTAGTAGGAGTCAGGCGAGGGGACTTGGCCAGAGTTCGAGTGTAAGGCTCGGCAGGACGTTCGACCTTCCCTCGGCAGGGAGACCAAGCTTCCTAAGCCTAGTAGGATTCAGGCGAGGGGACTTGGCCAGAGTTCGAGTGTAAGGCTCAGCAGGACGTTCGACCTTCCCTCGGCAGGGAGACCAAGCTTCCTAAGCATAGTAGGAGTCAGGCGAGGGGACTTGGCCAGAGTTCGAGTGTAAGGCTCAGCAGGACGTTCGACCTTACCTCGGCAGGGAGACCAAGCTTCCAAAGCCTTGTAGGAGTCAAGCAAAGGGACTTGTCTGGAGTTCGAGTGTAAGGCTCAGCAGGACGTTCGACCTTCCCTCGGCAGGGAGACCAAGCTTCCTAAGCCTAGTAGGAGTCAGGCGAGAGGACTTGGACAGAGTTCGAGTGTAAGTCTTGGCTGGACATTCTACCTTACCTCGGCAGGGAGTCCAATCTTCCTAAGCCTTATAGATACAGGCGATGGTATTTGGCCGAAGTTTGAGTGAAAGGCTCGGCAGGACGTTCGACCTTACCTCGGCAGGGACACCAAGCTTTTAAAGCCTAGTAAGAGTCAGGCGAGGGGACTTGGGTGGAATTCGAGTGTAAGGCTCGGCAGGACGTTCGACCTTACCTCGGCAGGGAGACCAAGCTTCCTAAGCCTAGTAGGTCTCGGGCGAGGGGACATGGAAGGAGTTCGAGTGTAAGGCTCCGCAGGACGTTCGACCTTACCTCGGCAGGGAGTCCAACCTTCCTAAACCTAGTAGGATTCAGACGATGGGATTTGGCCGAAGTTCGAGTGTAAGGCTCGGCAGGACGTTCCTGGTGAGTTTTCTTTCCCAGGGAAAAAGGCCAAATTATGTGACCAGGGGTGCCGCACACTGGACTGGGACCTGACTGCAAAAAATCCTTGTATCGAAGGATGGACCCCGGACCGAAGTTGTCCCCACCTCAAACCTCTGCTGCCCTGATAGATCCAAGGAAGCCCTACAAACTGACATCAGGAACCTGGACTGGTTAGTTTTCTTTCCCAGGGAAAATGGCCAAATGATGTGCCCAGGGGCCCCAAGCCATGGGCTGCGACCTGACTGCAAAAAATCCTTATATCGAAGGATGGACCCCAGACCAAAGTTGTCCCCGCCTCAAAATTGTAATGCCCTGATCGTCCCAAGGGAGCCCTACAAACTGACATCAGGAACCTGGACTGGTGAGTTTTCTTTCCCAGGGAAAAAGGCCAAAGGATGTGCCCATGGGTCCCTGGCCCTGGGCTGGGACCTGTCTCCAAAAAATCCTTATATCAAAGGATGCACCCCAGACCGAAGTTGTCCCCACCTCAAATTTCAGCTGCCCTGATAGACCCAAGGAAGCCCTACAAACTGGCATCAGGAACCTGGACTGGTGAGTTTTCTTTCCCAGGGAAATTGGCCAAAGGATGTGCCCAGGGGCCCCCCACACTCAGCTGGGCCTGACTGCAAAAAATCCTTATATCAAAGGATGGACCCCAGACCGAAGTTGTTCCCACCTCAAATATGTGCTGCCCTGATAGACGCAAGGGAGCCCTACAAACTGACATCAGGAACCCGGACTGGTGAGTTTTCTTTCCCAGGGAAAAGGACCAAGGGATGTGCCCAGGGGCCCCTGGCCCTGGGCTGGGCCTGACTGCAAAAAATCCTTATATCGAAGGATGGACCCCACACCGAACTTGTCCCCACCTCAAACTTGTGCTGCCCTGATAGACCCAAGGGGGCCCTACAAACTGACATCAGGAACATGGACTGGTGAGTTTTCTTTCCCAGGGAAAATGGCCAAAGGATGTGCCCAGGGGCCCCTGGCCCTGGGCTGGGACCTGACTGCAAAAAATCCTCATATCGAAGGATGGATTCCAGACCGATGTTGCCCACTCCTAAAAATTCTGCTGCCCTGACAGCCCCAAGGGAGCCCTACAAACTGACATCAGGAACCTGGACTGGTGAGTTTTCTTTCCCAGGGAAAATGGCCAAAGGATGTGCCCAGGGGCCCCCCATACTCAGCTGGTCCTGACTGCAAAAAATCATTATATTGAAGGATGGAGCCCAGACCGAAGTTGTCCCCACATCAAACTTGTGCTGCCCTGATAGACCCAAAAGAGCCCTACAAACTGACATCAGGAACCTGGACTGCTGAGTTTTCTTTCACATGGAAAATGGCCAAAGGATGTGCCCAGGGGCCCCTGGCCCTGGGCTGGGGCCTGACTGCAAAAAATCCTTATATCGAAGGATGGACCCCAGACCGAAGTTGTCCCCACATCAGACCTGTGCTGCCCTGATAGTCCCAAGGGAGCCCTAAAAACTGACATCAGGAACCTGGACTGGTGAGTTTTCTTTCCCAGGGAAAAGGGACAAAGAATGTGTCCATGGGCCCCTGGCAATCGGCTGGGACCTGACTGCAAAAAATCTTTATTTCGAAGGATGGAGGCCAGACCGATGTTGTCCCCACCTCAAATTTGTAATGCCCTGATAGACCCCGGGGAGCCCTACAAACTGACATCAGGAACCTGGACTGGTGAGTTTTCTTTCCCAGGGAAAAAGGCCAAAGGATGTGCCCAGGGGCGCCGCACACTGGGCTGGGACCTGACTGCAAAAGATCCTTGTATCGAAGGATGGACCCCGGACCGAAGTTGTCCCCACCTCAAACCTCTGCTGCCCTGATAGACCCAAGGAAGCCCTACAAACTGACATCAGGAACCTGGACTGGTGAGTTTTCTTTCCCAGGGAAAATGGCCAAAGGATGTGCCCAGGGGCCCCAAGCCATGGGCTGCGACCTGACTGCAAAAAATCCTTATATCGAAGGATGGACCCCAGACCAAAGTTGTCCCCGCCTCAAAATTGTAATGCCCTGATCGTCCCAAGGGAGCCCTACAAACTGACATCAGGAACCTGGACTGGTGAGTTTTCTTTCCCAGGGAAAAAGGCCAAAGGATGTGCCCATGGGTCCCTGGCCCTGGGCTGGGACCTGTCTCCAAAAAATCCTTATATCAAAGGATGAACCCCAGACCGAAGTTGTCCCCACCTCAAATTTCAGCTGCCCTGATAGACCCAAGGAAGCCCTACAAACTGGCATCAGGAACCTGGACTGGTGAGTTTTCTTTCCCAGGGAAATTGGCCAAAGGATGTGCCCAGGGGCCCCCCACACTCAGCTGGGCCTGACTGCAAAAAATCATTATATCGAAGGATGGAGCCCAGACCGAATTGTCCCCACCTCAAATTTGTGCTGCCCTGATAGACGCAAGGGAGCCCTACACACTGACATCAGGAACCCGGACTGGTGAGTTTTCTTTCCCAGGGAAAAGGACCAAGGGATGTGCCCAGGGGCCCCTGGCCCTGGGCTGGGCCTGACTGCAAAAAATCCTTATATCGAAGGATGGACCCCACACCGAACTTGTCCCCACCTCAAACTTGTGCTGCCCTGATAGACCCAAGGGGGCCCTACAAACTGACATCAGGAACATGGACTGGTGAGTTTTCTTTCCCAGGGAAAATGGCCAAAGGATGTGCCCAGGGGCCCCTGGCCCTGGGCTGGGACCTGACTGCAAAAAATCCTCATATCGAAGGATGGATTCCAGACCGATGTTGCCCACTCCTAAAAATTCTGCTGCCCTGACAGCCCCAAGGGAGCCCTACAAACTGACATCAGGAACCTGGACTGGTGAGTTTTCTTTCCCAGGGAAAATGGCCAAAGGATGTGCCCAGGGGCCCCCCATACTCAGCTGGTCCTGACTGCAAAAAATCATTATATTGAAGGATGGAGCCCAGACCGAAGTTGTCCCCACATCAAACTTGTGCTGCCCTGATAGACCCAAAAGAGCCCTACAAACTGACATCAGGAACCTGGACTGCTGAGTTTTCTTTCACAGGGAAAATGGCCAAAGGATGTGCCCAGGGGCCCCTGGCCCTGGGCTGGGACCTGACTGCAAAAAATCCTTATATCGAAGGATGGACCCCAGACCGAAGTTGTCCCCACATCAGACCTGTGCTGCCCTGATAGTCCCAAGGGAGCCCTAAAAACTGACATCAGGAACCTGGACTGGTGAGTTTTCTTTCCCAGGGAAAAGGGACAAAGAATGTGTCCATGGGCCCCCGGCAATCGGCTGGGACCTGACTGCAAAAAATCTTTATTTCGAAGGATGGAGGCCAGACCGATGTTATCCCCACCTCAAATTTGTAATGCCCTGATAGACCCCAGGGAGCCCTACAAACTGACATCAGGAACCTGGACTGGTGAGTTTTCTTTCCCAGGGAAAAAGGCCAAAGGATGTGCCCAGGGGCGCCGCACACTGGGCTGGGACCTGACTGCAAAAAATCCTTGTATCGAAGGATGGACCCCGGACCGAAGTTGTCCCCACCTCAAACCTCTGCTGCCCTGATAGACCCAAGGAAGCCCTACAAACTGACATCAGGAACCTGGACTGGTGAGTTTTCTTTCCCAGGGAAAATGGCCAAAGGATGTGCCCAGGGGCCCCAAGCCATGGGCTGCGACCTGACTGCAAAAAATCCTTATATCGAAGGATGGACCCCAGACCAAAGTTGTCCCCGCCTCAAAATTGTAATGCCCTGATCGTCCCAAGGGAGCCCTACAAACTGACATCAGGAACCTGGACTGGTGAGTTTTCTTTCCCAGGGAAAAAGGCCAAAGGATGTGCCCATGGGTCCCTGGCCCTGGGCTGGGACCTGTCTCCAAAAAATCCTTATATCAAAGGATGCACCCCAGACCGAAGTTGTCCCCACCTCAAATTTCAGCTGCCCTGATAGACCCAAGGAAGCCCTACAAACTGGCATCAGGAACCTGGACTGGTGAGTTTTCTTTCCCAGGGAAATTGGCCAAAGGATGTGCCCAGGGGCCCCCCACACTCAGCTGGGCCTGACTGCAAAAAATCATTATATCGAAGGATGGAGCCCAGACCGAATTGTCCCCACCTCAAATTTGTGCTGCCCTGATAGACGCAAGGGAGCCCTACACACTGACATCAGGAACCCGGACTGGTGAGTTTTCTTTCCCAGGGAAAAGGACCAAGGGATGTGCCCAGGGGCCCCTGGCCCTGGGCTGGGCCTGACTGCAAAAAATCCTTATATCAAAGGATGGACCCCAGACTGAAGTTGTTCCCACCTCAAATCTGTGCTGCCCTGATAGACACAAGGGGGCCCTACAAACTGACATCAGGAACCTGGACTGGTGAGTTTTCTTTCCCAGGGAAAATGGCCAAAGGATGTGCCCAGGGGCCCCTGGCCCTCGGCTGGGACCTGACTGCAAAAAATCCTCATATCGAAGGATGGATTCCAGACCGAAGTTGCCCACTCCTAAAAATTCTGCTGCCCTGACAGCCCCAAGGGAGCCCTACAAACTGACATCAGGAACCTGGACTGGTGAGTTTTCTTTCCCAGGGAAAAGGGACAAAGGATGTGCCCAGGTGCCCCCCATACTCAGCTGGTCCTGACTGCAAAAAATCATTTTATTGAAGGATGGAGCCCAGACCGAAGTTGTCCCCACATCAAACTTGTGATGCCCTGATATACCCAAAGGAGCCCTACAAACTGACATCAGGAACCTGGACTGGTGAGTTTTCTTTCCCAGGGAAAATGGCCAAAGGATGTGCCCAGGGGCCCCAAGCCATGGGCTGCGACCTGACTGCAAAAAATCCTTATATCGAAGGATGGACCCCAGACCAAAGTTGTCCCCGCCTCAAATTTGTAATGCCCTGATCGTCCCAAGGGAGCCCTACAAACTGACATCAGGAACCTGGACTGGTGAGTTTTCTTTCCCAGGGAAAAAGGCCAAAGGATGTGCCCATGGGTCCCTGGCCCTGGGCTGGGACCTGTCTCCAAAAAATCCTCATATCAAAGGATGCACCCCAGACCGAAGTTGTCCCCACCTCAAATTTCAGCTGCCCTGATAGACCCAAGGAAGCCCTACAAACTGGCATCAGGAACCTGGACTGGTGAGTTTTCTTTCCCAGGGAAATTGGGCAAAGGATGTGCCCAGGGGTGCCGCACACTGGGCTGGGACATGACTGCAAAAAATCCTTGTATCGAAGGATGGACCCCGGACCGAAGTTGTCCCCACCTCAAACCTCTGCTGCCCTGATAGACCCAAGGAAGCCCTACAAACTGACATCAGGAACCTGGACTGGTGAGTTTTCTTTCCCAGGGAAAATGGCCAAAGGATGTGCCCAGGGGCCCCAAGCAATGGGCTGCGACCTGACTGCAAAAAATCCTTATATCGAAGGATGGACCCCAGACCAAAGTTGTCCCCGCCTCAAAATTGTAATGCCCTGATCGTCCCAAGTAAGCCCTACAAACTGACATCAGGAACCTGGACTGGTGAGTTTTCTTTCCCAGGGAAAAAGGCCAAAGGATGTGCCCATGGGTCCCTGGCCCTGGGCTGGGACCTGTCTCCAAAAAATCCTTATATCAAAGGATGAACCCCAGACCGAAGTTGTCCCCACCTCAAATTTCAGCTGCCCTGATAGACCCAAGGAAGCCCTACAAACTGGCATCAGGAACCTGGACTGGTGAGTTTTCTTTCCCAGGGAAATTGGCCAAAGGATGTGCCCAGGGGCCCCCCACACTCAGCTGGGCCTGACTGCAAAAAATCATTATATCGAAGGATGGAGCCCAGACCGAATTGTCCCCACCTCAAATTTGTGCTGCCCTGATAGACGCAAGGGAGCCCTACACACTGACATCAGGAACCCGGACTGGTGAGTTTTCTTTCCCAGGGAAAAGGACCAAGGGATGTGCCCAGGGGCCCCTGGCCCTGGGCTGGGCCTGACTGCAAAAAATCCTTATATCGAAGGATGGACCCCACACCGAACTTGTCCCCACCTCAAACTTGTGCTGCCCTGATAGACCCAAGGGGGCCCTACAAACTGACATCAGGAACATGGACTGGTGAGTTTTCTTTCCCAGGGAAAATGGCCAAAGGATGTGCCCAGGGGCCCCTGGCCCTGGGCTGGGACCTGACTGCAAAAAATCCTCATATCGAAGGATGGATTCCAGACCGATGTTGCCCACTCCTAAAAATTCTGCTGCCCTGACAGCCCCAAGGGAGCCCTACAAACTGACATCAGGAACCTGGACTGGTGAGTTTTCTTTCCCAGGGAAAATGGCCAAAGGATGTGCCCAGGGGCCCCCCATACTCAGCTGGTCCTGACTGCAAAAAATCATTATATTGAAGGATGGAGCCCAGACCGAAGTTGTCCCCACATCAAACTTGTGCTGCCCTGATAGACCCAAAAGAGCCCTACAAACTGACATCAGGAACCTGGACTGCTGAGTTTTCTTTCACAGGGAAAATGGCCAAAGGATGTGCCCAGGGGCCCCTGGCCCTGGGCTGGGACCTGACTGCAAAAAATCCTTATATCGAAGGATGGACCCCAGACCGAAGTTGTCCCCACATCAGACCTGTGCTGCCCTGATAGTCCCAAGGGAGCCCTAAAAACTGACATCAGGAACCTGGACTGGTGAGTTTTCTTTCCCAGGGAAAAGGGACAAAGAATGTGTCCATGGGCCCCTGGCAATCGGCTGGGACCTGACTGCAAAAAATCTTTATTTCGAAGGATGGAGGCCAGACCGATGTTATCCCCACCTCAAATTTGTAATGCCCTGATAGACCCCAGGGAGCCCTACAAACTGACATCAGGAACCTGGACTGGTGAGTTTTCTTTCCCAGGGAAAAAGGCCAAAGGATGTGCCCAGGGGCGCCGCACACTGGGCTGGGACCTGACTGCAAAAAATCCTTGTATCGAAGGATGGACCCCGGACCGAAGTTGTCCCCACCTCAAACCTCTGCTGCCCTGATAGACCCAAGGAAGCCCTACAAACTGACATCAGGAACCTGGACTGGTGAGTTTTCTTTCCCAGGGAAAATGGCCAAAGGATGTGCCCAGGGGCCCCAAGCCATGGGCTGCGACCTGACTGCAAAAAATCCTTATATCGAAGGATGGACCCCAGACCAAAGTTGTCCCCGCCTCAAAATTGTAATGCCCTGATCGTCCCAAGGGAGCCCTACAAACTGACATCAGGAACCTGGACTGGTGAGTTTTCTTTCCCAGGGAAAAAGGCCAAAGGATGTGCCCATGGGTCCCTGGCCCTGGGCTGGGTCCTGTCTCCAAAAAATCCTTATATCAAAGGATGCACCCCAGACCGAAGTTGTCCCCACCTCAAATTTCAGCTGCCCTGATAGACCCAAGGAAGCCCTACAAACTGGCATCAGGAACCTGGACTGGTGAGTTTTCTTTCCCAGGGAAATTGGCCAAAGGATGTGCCCAGGGGCCCCCCACACTCAGCTGGGCCTGACTGCAAAAAATCATTATATCGAAGGATGGAGCCCAGACCGAATTGTCCCCACCTCAAATTTGTGCTGCCCTGATAGACGCAAGGGAGCCCTACACACTGACATCAGGAACCCGGACTGGTGAGTTTTCTTTCCCAGGGAAAAGGACCAAGGGATGTGCCCAGGGGCCCCTGGCCCTGGGCTGGGCCTGACTGCAAAAAATCCTTATATCAAAGGATGGACCCCAGACCGAAGTTGTTCCCACCTCAAATCTGTGCTGCCCTGATAGACACAAGGGGGCCCTACAAACTGACATCAGGAACCTGGACTGGTGAGTTTTCTTTCCCAGGGAAAATGGCCAAAGGATGTGCCCAGGGGCCCCTGGCCCTCGGCTGGGACCTGACTGCAAAAAATCCTCATATCGAAGGATGGATTCCAGACCGAAGTTGCCCACTCCTAAAAATTCTGCTGCCCTGACAGCCCCAAGGGAGCCCTACAAACTGACATCAGGAACCTGGACTGGTGAGTTTTCTTTCCCAGGGAAAAGGGACAAAGGATGTGCCCAGGTGCCCCCCATACTCAGCTGGTCCTGACTGCAAAAAATCATTGTATTGAAGGATGGAGCCCAGACCGAAGTTGTCCCCACATCAAACTTGTGATGCCCTGATACACCCAAAGGAGCCCTACAAACTGACATCAGGAACCTGGACTGGTGAGTTTTCTTTCCCAGGGAAAATGGCCAAAGGATGTGCCCAGGGGCCCCAAGCCATGGGCTGCGACCTGACTGCAAAAAATCCTTATATCGAAGGATGGACCCCAGACCAAAGTTGTCCCCGCCTCAAATTTGTAATGCCCTGATCGTCCCAAGGGAGCCCTACAAACTGACATCAGGAACCTGGACTGGTGAGTTTTCTTTCCCAGGGAAAAAGGCCAAAGGATGTGCCCATGGGTCCCTGGCCCTGGGCTGGGACCTGTCTCCAAAAAATCCTCATATCAAAGGATGCACCCCAGACCGAAGTTGTCCCCACCTCAAATTTCAGCTGCCCTGATAGACCCAAGGAAGCCCTACAAACTGGCATCAGGAACCTGGACTGGTGAGTTTTCTTTCCCAGGGAAATTGGGCAAAGGATGTGCCCAGGGGTGCCGCACACTGGGCTGGGACATGACTGCAAAAAATCCTTGTATCGAAGGATGGACCCCGGACCGAAGTTGTCCCCACCTCAAACCTCTGCTGCCCTGATAGACCCAAGGAAGCCCTACAAACTGACATCAGGAACCTGGACTGGTGAGTTTTCTTTCCCAGGGAAAATGGCCAAAGGATGTACCCAGGGGCCCCAAGCAATGGGCTGCGACCTGACTGCAAAAAATCCTTATATCGAAGGATGGACCCCAGACCAAAGTTGTCCCCACCTCAAATTTGTAATGCCCTGATCGTCCCAAGTAAGCCCTACAAACTGACATCAGGAACCTGGACTGGTGAGTTTTCTTTCCCAGGGAAAATGGCCAAAGGATGTGCCAATGGGTCCCTGGCCCTGGGCTGGGACCTGTCTCCAAAAAATCCTTATATCAAAGGATGCACCCCAGACCGAAGTTGTCCCCACCTCAAATTTCAGCTGCCCTGACAGACCCAAGGAAGCCCTACAAACTGGCATCAGGAACCTGGACTGGTGAGTTTTCTTTCCCAGGGAAATTGGCCAAAGGATGTGCCCAGGGGCCCCCCACACTCAGCTGGGCCTGACTGCAAAAAATCATTATATCGAAGGATGGAGCCCAGACCGAAGTTGTCCCCACCTCAAATTTGTGCTGCCCTGATAGACGCAAGGGAGCCCTACAAACTGACATCAGGAACCCGGACTGGTGAGTTTTCTTTCCCAGGGAAAAGGACCAAGGGATGTGCCCAGGGGCCCCTGGCCCCGGGCTGGGCCTGACTGCAAAAAATCCTTATATCAAAGGATGGAGCCCAGACCGAAGTTGTCCCCACATCAAAATTGTGCTGCCCTGATAGACCCAAAGAAGCCCTACAAACTGACATGAGGAACCTGGACTGGTGAGTTTTCTTTCACAGGGAAAATGGCCAAAGGATGTGCCCAGGGGCCCCTGGCCCTGGGCTGGGACCGGACTCCAAAAAATCCTTCTATCGAAGGATGGACCCCAGACCGAAGTTGTCCCCACATCAGACCTGTGCTGTCCTGATAGTCCCAAGGGAGCCCTACAAACTGACATCTGGAACCTGGACTGGTGAGTTTTCTTTCCCAGGGAAAATGGCCAAAGGATGTGCCAAGGTGCCCCGGCCACGGCTGTGACCTGACTGCAAAAATACCTTATATCGAAAGATAGACCCCAGACCGAAGTTGTCCCCACATTAAACCTGTGCTGCCCTGATAGTCCCAAGGGAGCCCTAAAAACTGACATCAGGAACCTGGACTGGTGAGTTTTCTTTCCCAGGGGAAAAGGCCAAAGGATGTGCCCAGGGAAGCCGCACACTGGGCTGGGACCTGACTGCAAAAAATCCTTGTATCGAAGGATGGACCCCGGACCGAAGTTGTCCCCACCTCAAACCTCTGCTGCCCTGATAGACCCAAGGAAGCCCTACAAACTGACATCAGGAACCTGGACTGGTGTGTTTTCTTTCCCAGGGAAAATGGCCAAAGGATGTGCCCAGGGGCCCCAAGCCATGGGCTGCGACCTGACTGCAAAAAATCCGTATATCGAAGGATGGACCCCAGACCGAAGTTGTCCCCACCTCAAATTTGTAATGCCCTGATCGTCCCAAGGGAGCCCTACAAACTGACATCAGGAACCTGGACTGGTGAGTTTTCTTTCCCAGGGAAAAAGGCCAAAGGATGTGCCCATGTGTCCCTGGCCCTGGGCTGGGACCTGTCTCCAAAAAATCCTAATATCAAAGGATGCACCCCACACCGAAGTTGTCCCCACCTCAAATTTGTGCTGCCCTGATAGACCCAAGGAAGCCCTACAAACTGGCATCAGGAACCTGGACTGGTGAGTTTTCTTTCCCAGGGAAATTGGCCAAAGGATGTGCCCAGGGGCCCCCCACACTCAGCTGGACCTGACTGCAAAAAATCATTATATCGAAGGACGGAGCCCAGACCGAAGTTGTCCCCACCTCAAATTTGTGCTGCCCTGATAGACGCAAGGGAGCCCTACAAACTGACATCAGGAACATGGACTGGTGAGTTTTCTTTCCCAGGGAAAAGGGACAAAGGATGTGCCCAGGGGCCCCTGGCCCTGGGCTGGGACCTGACTGCAAAAAATCCTTGTGTCGAAGGATGGACCCCGGACCGAAGTTGTCCCCAGCCTAAATTTGTGCTGCCCTGATAGACCCAAGGGAGCCCTACAAACTGACATCAGGACCCTGGACTGGTGAGTTTCCCTTTCCCAGGGAAAATGGCCAAGGGATGTGCCCAGGGGCCCCTGGCCCTCGGCTGGGACCTGACTGCAAAAAATCCTTATATCGAAGGATGGATTCCAGACCGAAGTTGCCCACTCCTAAAAATTCTGCTTCCCTGATCGTCCCAAGGGAGCCCTACAAACTGACAACAGGAACCTGGACTGGTGAGTTTTCTTTCCCAGGAAAAATGGAAGAAGGATGTGCCCAGGGGCCCCTGGCCGTGGGCAGGGACGTCACTGCAACAAATCCATATATCGAAGGATGGACCCCACACCGAAGTTGTCCCCACCTCAAACTTGTGCTGCCCTGATACACCCAAGGGAGCCCTACAAACTGACATCAGGAACCTGGACTGCTGAGTTTTCTTTCCCAGGGAAAATGGAAGAAGGATGTTCCCAGGGGCCCCTGGCCGTGGGCTGGGACATCACTGCAAAAAATCCTTATATCGAAGGATGGACCCCACACCGAACTTGCCCCCACCTCAAACTTGTGCTGCCCTGATAGACCCAAGGGAGCCCTACAAACTGACATCAGGAACCTGGACTGCTGAGTTTTCTTTCCTAGGGAAAATGGCCAAAGGATGTGCCCAGGGGCTTCTGGCCCTGACTGCAAAAAATCCTTTTATCGAAGGATGGAGCCCACACCGAAGTTGTCCCCACCTCAAACTTTTGCTGACCTGATAGACCCAAGGGAGCCCTACAAACTGACATCAGGAACCTGGACTGGTGAGTTTTCTTTCCCAGGGAAAGTGGCCAAAGGATGTGCCTAGGTGCCCCCGGCCATGGCTGGGACCTGACTGCAAAAAATCCTTATATCGAAGGATAGAGGCCAGACCGAAGATGTCCCCACCTAAAATTTGTAATGCCCTGATAGACCCCAGGGAGCCCTACAAACTGACATCAGGAACCTGGACTGGTGAGTTTTCTTTCCCAGGGAAAATGGCCAAAGGATGTGCCCAGGGGCCCCCCATACTCAGCTGGTCCTGACTGCAAAAAATCATTATATTGAAGGATGGAGCCCAGACCGAAGTTGTCCCCACATCAAACTTGTGCTGCCCTGATAGACCCAAAAGAGCCCTACAAACTGAAATCAGGAACCTGGACTGCTGAGTTTTCTTTCCCACGGAAAAAGGCCAAAGGATGTGCCCAGGGGCGCCGCACACTGTGCTGGGACCTGACTGCAAAAAATCCTTGTATCGAAGGATGGAGCCCAGACCGTAGTTGTCCCCACATCAAACCTCTGCTGCCCTGATAGACCCAAGGAAGCCCTACAAACTGACATCAGGAACCTGGACTGGTGAGTTTTCTTTCCCAGGGAAAATGGCCAAAGGATGTGCCCAGGGGCCCCAAGCCATGGGCTGCGACCTGACTGCAAAAAATCCTTATATCGAAGGATGGACCCCAGACCAAAGTTGTCCCCACCTCAAATTTGTAATGCCCTGATCGTCCCAAGGGAGCCCTACAAACTGACATCAGGAACCTGGACTGGTGAGTTTTCTTTCCCAGGGAAAAAGGCCAAAGGATGTGCCCATGGGTCCCTGGCCCTGGGCTGGGACCTGTCTCCAAAAAATCCTCATATCAAAGGATGCACCCCAGACCGAAGTTGTCCCCACCACAAATTTCAGCTGCCCTGATAGACCCAAGGAAGCCCTACAAACTGGCATCAGGAACCTGGACTGGTGAGTTTTCTTTCCCAGGGAAATTGGCCAAAGGATGTGCCCAGGGGCCCCCCACACTCAGCTGGGCCTGACTGCAAAAAATCCTTATATCAAAGGATGGACCCCAGACCGAAGTTGTTCCCACCTCAAATCTGTGCTGCCCTGATAGTCCCAAGGGAGCCCTAAAAACTGACATCAGCAACCTGGACTGGTGAGTTTTCTTTCTCAGGGAAAAGGGACAAAGAATGTGTCCATGGGCCCCTGGCAATCGGCTGGGACCTGACTGCAAAAAATCTTTATTTCGAAGGATGGAGGCCAGACCGATGTTGTCCCCACCTCAAATTTGTAATGCCCTGATAGACCCCAGGGAGCCCTACAAACTGACATCAGGAACCTGGACTGGTGAGTTTTCTTTCCCAGGGAAAAGGACCAAGATATGTGCCCAGGGGCCCCTGGCCCTGGGCTGGGCCTGACTGCAAAAAATCCTTATATCGAAGGATGGACCCCACACCGAACTTGTCCCCACCTCTAACTTGTGCTGCCCTGATAGACCCAAGGGGGCCCTACAAACTGACATCAGGAACATGGACTGGTGAGTTTTCTTTCCCAGGGAAAATGGCCAAAGGATGTGCCCAGGGGCCCCTGGCCCTCGGCTGGGACCTGACTGCAAAAAATCCTTATATCGAAGGATGGATTCCAGACCGAAGTTGCACACTCCTAAAAATTCTGCTGCCCTGACAGCCCCAAGTAAGCCCTACAAACTGACATCTGGAACCTGGACTGGTGAGTTTTCTTTCCCAGGGAAAAGGGACAAAGGATGTGCCCAGGGGCCCCCCATACTCAGCTGGTCCTGACTGCAAAAAATCATTATATTGAAGGATGGAGCCCAGACCGAAGTTGTCCCCACATCAAACTTGTGATGCCCTGATATACCCAAAGGAGCCCTACAAACTGACATCAGGAACCTGGACTGGTGAGTTTTCTTTCCCAGGGAAAATGGCCAAAGGATGTGCCCAGGGGCCCCAAGCCATGGGCTGCGACCTGACTGCAAAAAATCCTTATATCGAAGGATGGACCCCAGACCAAAGTTGTCCCCACCTCAAATTTGTAATGCCCTGATCGTCCCAAGGGAGCCCTACAAACTGACATCAGGAACCTGGACTGGTGAGTTTTCTTTCCCAGGGAAAATGGCCAAAGGATGTGCCCAGGGGCCCCTGGCCCTCGGCTGGGACCTGACTGCAAAAAATCCTCATATCGAAGGATGGATTCCAGACCGAAGTTGCCCACTCCTAAAAATTCTGCTGCCCTGACAGCCCCAAGGGAGCCCTACAAACTGACATCAGGAACCTGGACTGGTGAGTTTTCTTTCCCAGGGAAAATGGCCAAAGGATGTGCCCAGGGGCCCCCCATACTCAGCTGGTCCTGACTGCAAAAAATCATTGTATTGAAGGATGGAGCCCAGACCGAAGTTGTCCCCACATCAAACTTGTGATGCCCTGATATACCCAAAGGAGCCCTACAAACTGACATCAGGAACCTGGACTGGTGAGTTTTCTTTCCCAGGGAAAAAGGCCAAAGGATGTGCCCAGGGGCGCAGCACACTGGGCTGGGACATGACTGCAAAAAATCCTTGTATCGAAGGATGGACCCCGGACCGAAGTTGTCCCCACCTCAAACCTCTGCTGCCCTGATAGACCCAAGGAAGCCCTACAAACTCACATCAGGAACCTGGACTGGTGAGTTTTCTTTCCCAGGGAAAATGGCCAAAGGATGTGCCGAGGGGCCCCAAGCCATGGGCTGTGACCTGACTGCAAAAAATCCTTATATCGAAGGATGGACCCCAGACCAAAGTTGTCCCCACCTCAAATTTGTAATGCCCTGATCGTCCCAAGGGAGCCCTACAAACTGACATCAGGAACCTGGACTGGTGAGTTTTCTTTCCCAGGGAAAAAGGCCAAAGGATGTGCCCATGGGTCCCTGGCCCTGGGCTGGGACCTGTCTCCAAAAAATCCTTATATCAAAGGATGCACCCCAGACCGAAGTTGTCCCCACCTCAAATTTCAGCTGCCCTGACAGACCCAAGGAAGCCCTACAAACTGGCATCAGGAACCTGGACTGGTGAGTTTTCTTTCCCAGGGAAATTGGCCAAAGGATGTGCCCAGGGGCCCCCCACACTCAGCTGGGCCTGACTGCAAAAAATCATTATATCGAAGGATGGAGCCCAGACCGAAGTTGTTCCCACCTCAAATCTGTGCTGCCCTGATAGACCCAAGGGGGCCCTACAAACTGACATCAGGAACATGGACTGGTGAGTTTTCTTTCCCAGGGAAAATGGCCAAAGGGTGTGCCCAGGGGCCCCTGGCCCTCGGCTGGGACCTGACTGCAAAAAATCCTTATATCGAAGGATGGATTCCAGACCGAAGTTGCCCACTCCTAAAAATTCTGCTGCCCTGACAGCCCCAAGGGAGCCCTACAAACTGACATCAGGAACCTGGACTGGTGAGTTTTCTTTCCCAGGGAAAATGGAAAAAGGATGTGCCCAGGGGCCCCAAGCCATGGGCTGCGACCTGACTGCAAAAAATCCTTATATCGAAGGATGGACCCCAGACCAAAGTTGTCCCCACCTCAAACTTGTGCTGCCCTGATACACCCTAGGTAGCCCGACAAACTGACATCAGGAACCTGGACTGCTGAGTTTTCTTTACCAGGGAAAATGGCCAAGGATGTGCCCAGGGGCCCCTGGCCCTGACTGCAAAATATCCTTATATCGAAGGATGGACCCCACACCGAAGTTGTCCCCACCTCAAACTTGTGCTGCCCTGATAGACCCAAGGGAGCCCTACAAAGTCACATCAGGAACCTGGACTGCTGAGTTTTCATTCCCAGGGAAAATGGAAAAAGGATGTGCCCAGGGGCCCCTGGCCCTGGGCTGGGACCTCACTGCAAAAAATCCTTATATCGAAGGATGGACCCCACACCGAACTTGTCCCCACCTCAAACTTGTGCTGCCCTGATAGACCCAAGGGAGCCCTACAAACTGACATCAGGAACCTGGACTGCTGAGTTTTCTTTCCCAGGGAAAATGGCCAAAGGATGTGCCCAGGGGCCCCTGGCCCTGACTGCAAAAAATCCTTATATCGAAGGATGCACCCCACACCGAAGTTGTCCCCACCTCAAACTTGTGCTGCCCTGATAGACCCAAGGGGGCCCTACCAACTGACATCAGGAACCTGGACTGGTGAGTTTTCTTTCCCAGGGAAAATGGCCAAAGGATGTGCCCAGGGGCCCCTGGCCCTCGGCTGGGACCTGACTGCAAAAAATCCTCATATCGAAGGATGGATTCCAGACCGAAGTTGCCCACTCCTAAAAATTCTGCTGCCCTGACAGCCCCAAGGGAGCCCTACAAACTGACATCAGGAACCTGGACTGGTGAGTTTTCTTTCCCAGGGAAAAGGGACAAAGGATGTGCCCAGGGGCCCCCCATACTCAGCTGGTCCTGACTGCAAAAAATCATTGTATTGAAGGATGGAGCCCAGACCGAAGTTGTCCCCACATCAAACTTGTGATGCCCTGATATACCCAAAGGAGCCTTACAAACTGACATCAGGAACCTGGACTGGTGATTTTTCTTTCCCAGGGAAAATGGCCAAAGGATGTGCCCAGGGGCCCCAAGCCATGGGCTGCGACCTGACTGCAAAAAATCCTTATATCGAAGGATGGACCCCAGACCAAAGTTGTCCCCACCTCAAATTTGTGCTGCCCTGATAGACGCAAGGGAGCCCTACACACTGACATCAGGAACCCGGACTGGTGAGTTTTCTTTCCCAGGGAAAAGGACCAAGGGATGTGCCCAGGGGCCCCTGGCCCTGGGGTGGGCCTGACTGCAAAAAATCCTTATATCAAAGGATGGACCCCACACCGAAGTTGTCCCCACCTCAAACTTGTGCTGCCCTGATAGACCCAAGGGAGCCCTACAAAGTCACATCAGGAACCTGGACTGCTGAGTTTTCATTCCCAGGGAAAATGGAAAAAGGATGTGCCCAGGGGCCCCTGGCCCAGGGCTGGGACCTCACTGCAAAAAATCCTTATATCGAAGGATGGACCCCACACCGAACTTGTCCCCACCTCAAACTTGTGCTGCCCTGATAGACCCAAGGGAGCCCTACAAACTGACATCAGGAACCTGGACTGCTGAGTTTTCTTTCCAAGGGAAAAGGGCCAAAGGATGTGCCGAGGGGCCCCAAGCCATGGGCTGGGCCTGACTGCAAAAAATCCTTATATCGAAGGATGGACCCCAGACCAAAGTTGCCCCCACCTCAAATTTGTAATGCCCTGATCGTCCCAAGGGAGCCCTACAAAATGACATCAGGAACCTGGACTGGTGAGTTTTCTTTCCCAGGGAAAAAGGCCAAAGGATGTGCCCATGGGTCCCTGGCCCTGGGCTGGGACCTGTCTCCAAAAAATCCTAATATCAAAGGATGCGCCCCACACTGAAGTTGTCCCCACCTCAAATTTCATCTGCCCTGACAGACCCAAGGAAGCCCTACAAACTGGCATCAGGAACCTGGACTGGTGAGTTTTCTTTCCCAGGGAAATTGGCCAAAGGATGTGCCCAGGGGCCCCCCATACTCAGCTGGTCCTGACTGCAAAAAATCCTTATATCGAAGGATGGACCCCAGACCGAAGTTGTCCCCACATCAGACCTGTGCTGCCCTGATAGTCCCAAGGGAGCCCTAAAAACTGACATCAGGAACCTGGACAGGTGAGTTTTCTTTCCCAGGGAAAAGGGACAAAGAATGTGTCCATGGTCCCCTGGCAATCGGCTGGGACCTGACTGCAAAAAATCTTTATTTCGAAGGATGGAGGCCAGACCGAAGTTGTCCCCACATCAAACTTGTGCTGCCCTGATAGACCCAAAAGAGCCCTACAAACTGACATGAGGAACCTGGACTGCTGAGTTTTCTTTCACAGGGAAAATGGCCAAAGGATGTGCCCAGGGGCCCCTGGCCCTGGGCTGGGACCGGACTCCAAAAAATCCTTCTATCTAAGGATGGACCCCAGACCGAAGTTGTCCCCACGTCAGACTTGTGCTGTCCTGATAGTCCCAAGGGAGCCCTACAAACTGACATCAGGAACCCGGACTGGTGAGTTTTCTTTCCAAGGGAAAAGGGCCAAAGGATGTGCCGAGGGGCCCCAAGCCATGGGCTGGGCCTGACTGCAAAAAATCCTTATATCGAAGGATGGACCCCAGACCAAAGTTGCCCCCACCTCAAATTTGTAATGCCCTGATCGTCCCAAGGGAGCCCTACAAAATGACATCAGGAACCTGGACTGGTGAGTTTTCTTTCCCAGGGAAAAAGGCCAAAGGATGTGCCCATGGGTCCCTGGCCCTGGGCTGGGACCTGTCTCCAAAAAATCCTAATATCAAAGGATGCGCCCCACACTGAAGTTGTCCCCACCTCAAATTTCATCTGCCCTGACAGACCCAAGGAAGCCCTACAAACTGGCATCAGGAACCTGGACTGGTGAGTTTTCTTTCCCAGGGAAATTGGCCAAAGGATGTGCCCAGGGGCCCCCCATACTCAGCTGGTCCTGACTGCAAAAAATCCTTATATCGAAGGATGGACCCCAGACCGAAGTTGTCCCCACATCAGACCTGTGCTGCCCTGATAGTCCCAAGGGAGCCCTAAAAACTGACATCAGGAACCTGGACTGCTGAGTTTTCTTTCCCAGGGAAAAGGGACAAAGAATGTGTCCATGGTCCCCTGGCAATCGGCTGGGACCTGACTGCAAAAAATCTTTATTTCGAAGGATGGAGGCCAGACCGAAGTTGTCCCCACATCAAACTTGTGCTGCCCTGATAGACCCAAAAGAGCCCTACAAACTGACATGAGGAACCTGGACTGCTGAGTTTTCTTTCACAGGGAAAATGGCCAAAGGATGTGCCCAGGGGCCCCTGGCCCTGGGCTGGGACCGGACTCCAAAAAATCCTTCTATCTAAGGATGGACCCCAGACCGAAGTTGTCCCCACGTCAGACTTGTGCTGTCCTGATAGTCCCAAGGGAGCCCTACAAACTGACATCAGGAACCCGGACTGGTGAGTTTTCTTTCCCAGGGAAAAGGGCCAAAGGATGTGCCGAGGGGCCCCAAGCCATGGGCTGGGCCTGACTGCAAAAAATCCTTATATCGAAGGATGGACCCCAGACCAAAGTTGCCCCCACCTCAAATTTGTAATGCCCTGATCGTCCCAAGGGAGCCCTACAAAATGACATCAGGAACCTGGACTGGTGAGTTTTCTTTCCCAGGGAAAAAGGAAAAAGGATGTGCCCATGGGTCCCTGGCCCTGGGCTGGGACCTGTCTCCAAAAAATCCTAATATCAAAGGATGCACCCCACACTGAAGTTGTCCCCACCTCAAATTTCATCTGCCCTGACAGACCCAAGGAAGCCCTACAAACTGGCATCAGGAACCTGGACTGGTGAGTTTTCTTTCCCAGGGAAATTGGCCAAAGGATGTGCCCAGGGGCCCCCCACACTCAGCTGGACCTGACTGCAAAAAATCATTATATCGAAGGACGGAGCCCAGACCGAAGTTGTCCCCACCTCAAATTTGTGCTGCCCTGATAGACGCAAGGGAGCTCTACAAACTGACATCAGGAACCCGGACTGGTGAGTTTTCTTTCCCAGGGAAAAGGGCCAAGGGATGTGCCCAGGGGCCCCTGGCCCTGGGTTGGGCCTGACTGCAAAAAATCCTATATCGAAGGATGGACCCCACACCGAAGTTGTTCCCACCTCAAATCTGTGCTGCCCTGATAGACCCAAGGGGGCCCTACAAACTGGCATCAGGAACATGGACTGGTGAGTTTTTTTTCCCAGGGAAAATGGCCAAAGGGTGTGCCCAGGGGCCCCTGGCCCTCGGCTGGGACCTGACTGCAAAAAATCCTTATATCGAAGGATGCACCCCACACCGAAATTGTCCCCACTTAAAATTTCTGCTGCCCTGATAGACCCAAGGAAGCCCTACAAACTGACATCAGGAACCTGGACTGGTGAGCTTTCTTTCCCAGGGAAATTGGCCAAAGGATGTGCCCAGGGGCCCCCCATACTCAGTTGGTCCTGACTGTAAAAAATCCTTATATTGAAGGATGGAGACCAGACCGAAGTTTTACCCACATCAAACATGTGCTGCCCTGATAGACCCAAAGGAGCCCTACAAACTGACATCAGGAACCTGGACTGCTGAGTTTTCTTTCCCAGGGAAAAGGGACAAAGGATGTTCCTAGGTGACCCCGGACATGGCTGGGCCTGACTGCAAAAAATCTTTATATCGAAGGATGTTGGCCAGACCGATGTTGTCCCCACCTCAAATTTGTGCTGCCCTGATAGACCCAAGGGAGCCCTACAAACTGACATCAGGAACCTGGACGGCTGAGTTTTCTTTACCAGGGAAAATGGCCAAGGATATGCCCAGGGGCCCCTGGCCCTGACTGCAAAAAATCCTTATATCGAAGGATGGAGCCCACACCGAACTTGTCCCCACCTCAAACTTGTGCTGCCCTGATAGACCCAAAGGAGCCCTACAAACTGACATCAGGAACCTGGACTGCTGAGTTTTCTTTCACAGGGAAAATGGCCAAAGGATGTGCCCAGGGGCCCCTGGCCCTGGGCTGGGACCTGACTGCAAAAAATCCTTATATCGAAGGATGGACCCCAGACCGAAGTTGTCCCCACATCAGACCTGTGCTGTCCTGATAGTCCCAAGGGAGCCCTACAAACTGACATCCGGAACCTGGAGTGGTGAGTTTTCTTTCCCAGGGAAAATGGCCAAAGGATGTGCCTAGGTGCCCCCGGCCACGGCTGTGACCTGACTGCAAAAATGCCTTATATCGAAAGATGGACCCCAGACCGAAGTTTTCCCCACATGAAACCTGTGCTGCCCTGATAGTCCCAAGGGAGCCCTAAAAACTGACATCAGGAACCTGGACTGGTGAGTTTTCTTTCCCAGGGAAAAGGGACAAAGAATGTGTCCATGGGCCCCTGGCAATCGGCTGGGACCTGACTGCAAAAAATCTTTATTTCGAAGGATGGAGGCCAGACCGATGTTGTCCCCACCTCAAATTTGTAATGCCCTGATAGACCCCAGGGAGCCCTACAAACTGACATCAGGAACCTGGACTGGTGAGTTTTCTTTCCCAGGGAAAAAGGCCAAAGGATGTGCCCAGGGGCGCCGCACACTGGGCTGGGACCTGACTGCAAAAAATCCTTGTATCGAAGGATGGACCCCGGACCGAAGTTGTCCCCACCTCAAACCTCTCCTGCCCTGATAGACCCAAGGAAGCCCTACAAACTGACATCAGGAACCTGGACTGGTGAGTTTTCTTTCCCAGGGAAAATGGCCAAAGGATGTGCCCAGGGGCCCCGAGCCATGGGCTGCGACCTGACTGCAAAAAATCCTTATATCGAAGGATGGACCCCAGACCAAAGTTGTCCCCACCTCAAATTTGTAATGCCCTGATCGTCCCAAGGGAGCCCTACAAACTGACATCAGGAACCTGGACTGGTGAGTTTTCTTTCCCAGGGAAAAAGGCCAAAGGATGTGCCCATGGGTCCCTGGCCCTGGGCTGGGACCTGTCTCCAAAAAATCCTTATATCAAAGGATGCACCCCAGACCGAAGTTGTCCCCACCTCAAATTTCAGCTGCCCTGATAGACCCAAGGAAGCCCTACAAACTGGCATCAGGAACCTGGACTGGTGAGTTTTCTTTCCCAGGGAAAAGGACCAAGGGATGTGCCCAGGGGCCCCAGGCCCTGGGCTGGGCCTGACTGCAAAAAATCCTTATATCAAAGGATGGACCCCAGACCGAAGTTGTTCCCACCTCAAATCTGTGCTGCCCTGATAGACCCAAGGGGGCCCTACAAACTGACATCAGGAACATGGACTGGTGAGTTTTCTTTCCCAGGGAAAATGGCCAAAGGGTGTGCCCAGGGGACCCTGGCCCTCGGCTGGGACCTGACTGCAAAAAATCCTTATATCGAAGGATGGATTCCAGACCGAAGTTGCCCACACCTAAAAATTCTGCTGCCCTGACAGCCCCAAGGGAGCCCTACAAACTGACATCAGGAACCTGGACTGGTGAGTTTTCTTTCCCAGGGAAAATGGCCAAATAATGTGCCCAGGGGCCCCCCATACTCAGCTGGTCCTGACTGCAAAAAATCATTATATTGAAGGATGGAGCCCAGACCGAAGTTGTCCCCACCTCAAACTTGTGCTGCCCTGATTGACCCAAAGGAGCCCTACAAACTTACATCAGGAACCTGGACTGGTGAGTTTTCTTTCCCAGGGAAAATGGAAAAAGGATGTGCCCATGCGTCCCTGGCCCTGGGCTGGGACCTGTCTCCAAAAAATCCTTATATCAAAGGATGCACCCCAGACCAAAGTTGTCCACACCTCAAATTTCAGCTGCCCTGATAGACCCAAGGAAGACCTACAAACTGGCATCAGGAACCTGGACTGGTGAGTTTTCTTTCCCAGGGAAATTGGCCAAAGGATGTGCCCAGGGGCCCCCCACACTCAGCTGGGCCTGACTGCAAAAAATCATTATATCGAAGGATGGAGCCCAGACCGAAGTTGTTCCCACCTCAAATCTGTGCTGCCCTGATAGACCCAAGGGGGCCCTACAAACTGACATCAGGAACATGGACTGGTGAGTTTTCTTTCCCAGGGAAAATGGCCAAAGGATGTGCCCAGGGGCCCCTGGCCCTCGGCTGGGACCTGACTGCAAAAAATCCTCATATCGAAGGATGGATTCCAGACCGAAGTTGCCCACTCCTAAAAATTCTGCTGCCCTGACAGCCCCAAGGGAGCCCTACAAACTGACATCAGGAACCTGGACTGGTGAGTTTTCTTTCCCAGGGAAAAGGGACAAAGGATGTGCCCAGGGGCCCCCCATACTCAGCTGGTCCTGACTGCAAAAAATCATTGTATTGAAGGATGGAGCCCAGACCGAAGTTGTCCCCACATCAAACTTGTGATGCCCTGATATACCCAAAGGAGCCCTACAAACTGACATCAGGAACCTGGACTGGTGAGTTTTCTTTCCCAGGGAAAATGGCCAAAGGATGTGCCCAGGGGCCCCAAGCCATGGGCTGCGACCTGACTGCAAAAAATCCTTATATCGAAGGATGGACCCCAGACCAAAGTTGTCCCCACCTCAAATTTGTAATGCCCTGATCGTCCCAAGGGAGCCCTACAAACTGACATCAGGAACCTGGACTGGTGAGTTTTCTTTCCCAGGGAAAAAGGCCAAAGGATGTGCCCATGGGTCCCTGGCCCTGGGCTGGGACCTGTCTCCAAAAAATCCTTATATCAAAGGATGCACCCCAGACCGAAGTTGTCCCCACCTCAAATTTCAGCTGCCCTGACAGACCCAAGGAAGCCCTACAAACTGGCATCAGGAACCTGGACTGGTGAGTTTTCTTTCCCAGGGAAATTGGCCAAAGGATGTGCCCAGGGGCCCCCCACACTCAGCTGGGCCTGACTGCAAAAAATCATTATATCGAAGGATGGAGCCCAGACCGAAGTTGTCCCCACCTCAAATTTGTGCTGCCCTGATAGACGCAAGGGAGCCCTACACACTGACATCAGGAACCCGGACTGGTGAGTTTTCTTTCCCAGGGAAAAGGACCAAGGGATGTGCCCAGGGGCCCCTGGCCCTGGGCTGGGCCTGACTGCAAAAAATCCTTATATCAAAGGATGGACCCCAGACCGAAGTTGTTCCCACCTCAAATCTGTGCTGCCCTGATAGACCCAAGGGGGCCCTACAAACTGACATCAGGAACATGGACTGGTGAGTTTTCTTTCCCAGGGAAAATGGCCAAAGGGTGTGCCCAGGGGCCCCTGGCCCTCGGCTGGGACCTGACTGCAAAAAATCCTTATATCGAAGGATGCACCCCACACCGAAATTGTCCCCACTTAAAATTTCTGCTGCCCTGATAGACCCAAGGAAGCCCTACAAACTGACATCAGGAACCTGGACTGGTGAGCTTTCTTTCCCAGGGAAATTGGCCAAAGGATGTGCCCAGGGGCCCCCCATACTCAGTTGGTCCTGACTGTAAAAAATCCTTATATTGAAGGATGGAGACCAGACCGAAGTTTTACCCACATCAAACATGTGCTGCCCTGATAGACCCAAAGGAGCCCTACAAACTGACATCAGGAACCTGGACTGCTGAGTTTTCTTTCCCAGGGAAAAGGGACAAAGGATGTTCCTAGGTGACCCCGGACATGGCTGGGCCTGACTGCAAAAAATCTTTATATCGAAGGATGTTGGCCAGACCGATGTTGTCCCCACCTCAAATTTGTGCTGCCCTGATAGACCCAAGGGAGCCCTACAAACTGACATCAGGAACCTGGACGGCTGAGTTTTCTTTACCAGGGAAAATGGCCAAGGATGTGCCCAGGGGCCCCTGGCCCTGACTGCAAAAAATCCTTATATCGAAGGATGGAGCCCACACCGAACTTGTCCCCACCTCAAACTTGTGCTGCCCTGATAGACCCAAAGGAGCCCTACAAACTGACATCAGGAACCTGGACTGCTGAGTTTTCTTTCACAGGGAAAATGGCCAAAGGTTGTGCCCAGGGGCCCCTGGCCCTGGGCTGGGACCTGACTGCAAAAAATCCTTATATCGAAGGATGGACCCCAGACCGAAGTTGTCCCCACATCAGACCTGTGCTGTCCTGATAGTCCCAAGGGAGCCCTACAAACTGACATCCGGAACCTGGACTGGTGAGTTTTCTTTCCCAGGGAAAATGGCCAAAGGATGTGCCTAGGTGCCCCCGGCCACGGCTGTGACCTGACTGCAAAAATGCCTTATATCGAAAGATGGACCCCAGACCGAAGTTTTCCCCACATGAAACCTGTGCTGCCCTGATAGTCCCAAGGGAGCCCTAAAAACTGACATCAGGAACCTGGACTGGTGAGTTTTCTTTCCCAGGGAAAAGGGACAAAGAATGTGTCCATGGGCCCCTGGCAATCGGCTGGGACCTGACTGCAAAAAATCTTTATTTCGAAGGATGGAGGCCAGACCGATGTTGTCCCCACCTCAAATTTGTAATGCCCTGATAGACCCCAGGGAGCCCTACAAACTGACATCAGGAACCTGGACTGGTGAGTTTTCTTTCCCAGGGAAAAAGGCCAAAGGATGTGCCCAGGGGCGCCGCACACTGGGCTGGGACCTGACTGCAAAAAATCCTTGTATCGAAGGATGGACCCCGGACCGAAGTTGTCCCCACCTCAAACCTCTCCTGCCCTGATAGACCCAAGGAAGCCCTACAAACTGACATCAGGAACCTGGACTGGTGAGTTTTCTTTCCCAGGGAAAATGGCCAAAGGATGTGCCCAGGGGCCCCGAGCCATGGGCTGCGACCTGACTGCAAAAAATCCTTATATCGAAGGATGGACCCCAGACCAAAGTTGTCCCCACCTCAAATTTGTAATGCCCTGATCGTCCCAAGGGAGCCCTACAAACTGACATCAGGAACCTGGACTGGTGAGTTTTCTTTCCCAGGGAAAAAGGCCAAAGGATGTGCCCATGGGTCCCTGGCCCTGGGCTGGGACCTGTCTCCAAAAAATCCTTATATCAAAGGATGCACCCCAGACCGAAGTTGTCCCCACCTCAAATTTCAGCTGCCCTGATAGACCCAAGGAAGCCCTACAAACTGGCATCAGGAACCTGGACTGGTGAGTTTTCTTTCCCAGGGAAAAGGACCAAGGGATGTGCCCAGGGGCCCCAGGCCCTGGGCTGGGCCTGACTGCAAAAAATCCTTATATCAAAGGATGGACCCCAGACCGAAGTTGTTCCCACCTCAAATCTGTGCTGCCCTGATAGACCCAAGGGGGCCCTACAAACTGACATCAGGAACATGGACTGGTGAGTTTTCTTTCCCAGGGAAAATGGCCAAAGGGTGTGCCCAGGGGACCCTGGCCCTCGGCTGGGACCTGACTGCAAAAAATCCTTATATCGAAGGATGGATTCCAGACCGAAGTTGCCCACACCTAAAAATTCTGCTGCCCTGACAGCCCCAAGGGAGCCCTACAAACTGACATCAGGAACCTGGACTGGTGAGTTTTCTTTCCCAGGGAAAATGGCCAAATAATGTGCCCAGGGGCCCCCCATACTCAGCTGGTCCTGACTGCAAAAAATCATTATATTGAAGGATGGAGCCCAGACCGAAGTTGTCCCCACCTCAAACTTGTGCTGCCCTGATTGACCCAAAGGAGCCCTACAAACTTACATCAGGAACCTGGACTGGTGAGTTTTCTTTCCCAGGGAAAATGGAAAAAGGATGTGCCCATGCGTCCCTGGCCCTGGGCTGGGACCTGTCTCCAAAAAATCCTTATATCAAAGGATGCACCCCAGACCGAAGTTGTCCACACCTCAAATTTCAGCTGCCCTGATAGACCCAAGGAAGACCTACAAACTGGCATCAGGAACCTGGACTGGTGAGTTTTCTTTCCCAGGGAAATTGGCCAAAGGATGTGCCCAGGGGCCCCCCACACTCAGCTGGGCCTGACTGCAAAAAATCATTATATCGAAGGATGGAGCCCAGACCGAAGTTGTTCCCACCTCAAATCTGTGCTGCCCTGATAGACCCAAGGGGGCCCTACAAACTGACATCAGGAACATGGACTGGTGAGTTTTCTTTCCCAGGGAAAATGGCCAAAGGATGTGCCCAGGGGCCCCTGGCCCTCGGCTGGGACCTGACTGCAAAAAATCCTCATATCGAAGGATGGATTCCAGACCGAAGTTGCCCACTCCTAAAAATTCTGCTGCCCTGACAGCCCCAAGGGAGCCCTACAAACTGACATCAGGAACCTGGACTGGTGAGTTTTCTTTCCCAGGGAAAAGGGACAAAGGATGTGCCCAGGGGCCCCCCATACTCAGCTGGTCCTGACTGCAAAAAATCATTGTATTGAAGGATGGAGCCCAGACCGAAGTTGTCCCCACATCAAACTTGTGATGCCCTGATATACCCAAAGGAGCCCTACAAACTGACATCAGGAACCTGGACTGGTGAGTTTTCTTTCCCAGGGAAAATGGCCAAAGGATGTGCCCAGGGGCCCCAAGCCATGGGCTGCGACCTGACTGCAAAAAATCCTTATATCGAAGGATGGACCCCAGACCAAAGTTGTCCCCACCTCAAATTTGTAATGCCCTGATCGTCCCAAGGGAGCCCTACAAAATGACATCAGGAACCTGGACTGGTGAGTTTTCTTTCCCAGGGAAAAAGGCCAAAGGATGTGCCCATGGGTCCCTGGCCCTGGGCTGGGACCTGTCTCCAAAAAATCCTTATATCAAAGGATGCACCCCAGACCGAAGTTGTCCCCACCTCAAATTTCAGCTGCCCTGACAGACCCAAGGAAGCCCTACAAACTGGCATCAGGAACCTGGACTGGTGAGTTTTCTTTCCCAGGGAAATTGGCCAAAGGATGTGCCCAGGGGCCCCCCACACTCAGCTGGGCCTGACTGCAAAAAATCATTATATCGAAGGATGGAGCCCAGACCGAAGTTGTCCCCTCCTCAAATTTGTGCTGCCCTGATAGACGCAAGGGAGCCCTACACACTGACATCAGGAACCCGGACTGGTGAGTTTTCTTTCCCAGGGAAAAGGACCAAGGGATGTGCCCAGGGGCCCCTGGCCCTGGGCTGGGCCTGACTGCAAAAAATCCTTATATCAAAGGATGGACCCCAGACCGAAGTTGTTCCCACCTCAAATCTGTGCTGCCCTGATAGACCCAAGGGGGCCCTACAAACTGACATCAGGAACATGGACTGGTGAGTTTTCTTTCCCAGGGAAAATGGCCAAAGGATGTGCCCAGGGGCCCCTGGCCCTCAGCTGGGGCCTGACTGCAAAAAATCCTTATATCGAAGGATGGATTCCAGACCGAAGTTGCCCACTCCTAAAAATTCTGCTGCCCTGACAGCCCCAAGGGAGCCCTACAAACTGACATCAGGAACCTGGACTGGTGAGTTTTCTTTCCCAGGGAAAATGGCCAAAGGATGTGCCCAGGGGCCCCCCATACTCAGCTGGTCCTGACTGCAAAAAATCCTTATATCGAAGGATAGACCCCAGACCGAAGTTGTCCCCACCTCAAATTTGTGCTGCCCTGATAGTCCCAAGGGAGCCCTAAAAACTGACATCAGGAACCTGGACTGGTGAGTTTTCTTTCCCAGGGAAAAGGGACAAAGAATGTGTCCATGGGCCCCTGGCAATCGGCTGGGACCTGACTGCAAAAAATCTTTATTTCGAAGGATGGAGGCCAGACCGATGTTGTCCCCACCTCAAATTTGTAATGCCCTGATAGACCCCAGGGAGCCCTACAAACTGACATCAGGAACCTGGACTGGCGAGTTTTCTTTCCCAGGGAAAGAGGCCAAAGGATGTGCCCAGGGGCGCAGCACACTGGGCTGGGACATGACTGCAAAAAATCCTTGTATCGAAGGATGGACCCCGGACCGAAGTTGTCCCCACCTCAAACCTCTGCTGCCCTGATAGACCCAAGGAAGCCCTACAAACTCACATCAGGAACCTGGACTGGTGAGTTTTCTTTCCCAGGGAAAATGGCCAAAGGATGTGCCGAGGGGCCCCAAGCCATGGGCTGTGACCTGACTGCAAAAAATCCTTATATCGAAGGATGGACCCCAGACCAAAGTTGTCCCCACCTCAAATTTGTAATGCCCTGATCGTCCCAAGGGAGCCCTACAAACTGACATCAGGAACCTGGACTGGTGAGTTTTCTTTCCCAGGGAAAAAGGCCAAAGGATGTGCCCATGGGTCCCTGGCCCTGGGCTGGGACCTGTCTCCAAAAAATCCTTATATCAAAGGATGCACCCCAGACCGAAGTTGTCCCCACCTCAAATTTCAGCTGCCCTGACAGACCCAAGGAAGCCCTACAAACTGGCATCAGGAACCTGGACTGGTGAGTTTTCTTTCCCAGGGAAATTGGCCAAAGGATGTGCCCAGGGGCCCCCCACACTCAGCTGGGCCTGACTGCAAAAAATCATTATATCGAAGGATGGAGCCCAGACCGAAGTTGTCCCCACCTCAAATTTGTGCTGCCCTGATAGACGCAAGGGAGCCCTACAAACTGACATCAGGAACCCGGACTGGTGAGTTTTCTTTCCCAGGGAAAAGGACCAAGGGATGTGCCCAGGGGCCCCTGGCCCTGGGCTGGGCCTGACTGCAAAAAATCCTTATATCAAAGGATGGACCCCAGACCGAAGTTGTTCCCACCTCAAATCTGTGCTGCCCTGATAGACCCAAGGGGGCCCTACAAACTGACATCAGGAACATGGACTGGTGAGTTTTCTTTCCCAGGGAAAATGGCCAAAGGGTGTGCCCAGGGGCCCCTGGCCCTCGGCTGGGACCTGACTGCAAAAAATCCTTATATCGAAGGATGGATTCCAGACCGAAGTTGCCCACTCCTAAAAATTCTGCTGCCCTGACAGCCCCAAGGGAGCCCTACAAACTGACATCAGGAACCTGGACTGGTGAGTTTTCTTTCCCAGGGAAAATGGCCAAAGGATGTGCCCAGGGGCCCCCCATACGAAGCTGGTCTTGACTGCAAAAAATCATTATATTGAAGGATGGAGCCCAGACCGAAGTTGTCCCCACATCAAACTTGTACTGCCCTGATAGACCCAAAGGAGCCCTACAAACTGACATCAGGAACCTGGACTGGTGAGTTTTCTTTCCCAGGGAAAATGGAAAAAGGATGTGCCCAGGGGCCCCAAGCCATGGGCTGCAACCTGACTGCAAAAAATCCTTATATCGAAGGATGGACCCCAGGCCAAAGTTGTCCCCACCTCAAACTTGTGCTGCCCTGATACACCCTAGGTAGCCCTACAAACTGACATCAGGGACCTGGACTGCTGAGTTTTCTTTACCAGGGAAAATGGCCAAGGATGTGCCCAGGGGCCCCTGGCCCTGACTGCAAAATATCCTTATATCGAAGGATGGACCCCACACCGAAGTTGTCCCCACCTCAAACTTGTGCTGCCCTGATAGACCCAAGGGAGCCCTACAAAGTCACATCAGGAACCTGGACTGGTGAGTTTTCTTTCCCAGGGAAAATGGCCAAAGGATGTGCCCAGGGGCCCCTGGCCCTGACTGCAAAAAATCCTTATATCGAAGGATGCACCCCACACCGAAGTTGTCCCCACCTCAAACTTGTGCTGCCCTGATAGACCCAAGGGGGCCCTACAAACTGACATCAGGAACATGGACTGGTGAGTTTTCTTTCCCAGGGAAAATGGCCAAAGGATGTGCCCAGGGGCCCCTGGCCCTCGGCTGGGACCTGACTGCAAAAAATCCTCATATCGAAGGATGGATTCCAGACCGAAGTTGCCCACTCCTAAAAATTCTGCTGCCCTGACAGCCCCAAGGGAGCCCTACAAACTGACATCAGGAACCTGGACTGGTGAGTTTTCTTTCCCAGGGAAAAGGGACAAAGGATGTGCCCAGGGGCCCCCCATACTCAGCTGGTCCTGACTGCAAAAAATCATTGTATTGAAGGATGGAGCCCAGACCGAAGTTGTCCCCACATCAAACTTGTGATGCCCTGATATACCCAAAGGAGCCTTACAAACTGACATCAGGAACCTGGACTGGTGAGTTTTCTTTCCCAGGGAAAATGGCCAAAGGATGTGCCCAGGGGCCCCAAGCCATGGGCTGCGACCTGACTGCAAAAAATCCTTATATCGAAGGATGGACCCCAGACCAAAGTTGTCCCCACCTCAAATTTGTGCTGCCCTGATAGACGCAAGGGAGCCCTACACACTGACATCAGGAAGCCGGACTGGTGAGTTTTCTTTCCCAGGGAAAAGGACCAAGGGATGTGCCCAGGGGCCCCTGGCCCTGGGCTGGGCCTGACTGCAAAAAATCCTTATATCAAAGGATGGACCCCAGACCGAAGTTGTTCCCACCTCAAATCTGTGCTGCCCTGATAGACCCAAGGGGGCCCTACAAACTGAAATCAGGAACATGGACTGGTGAGTTTTCTTTCCCAAAGAAAATGGCCAAAGGATGTGCCCAGGGGCCCCTGGCCCTCGGCTGGGACCTGACTGCAAAAAATCCTTATATCGAAGGATGGATTCCAGACCGAAGTTGCCCACTCCTAAAAATTCTGCTGCCCTGACAGCCCCAAAGGAGCCCTACAAACTGACATCAGGAACCTGGACTGGTGAGTTTTCTTTCCCAGGGAAAATGGCCAAAGGATGTGCCCAGGGGCCCCAAGCCATGGGCTGCGACCTGACTGCAAAAAATCCTTATATCGAAGGATGGACCCCAGACCAAAGTTGTCCCCACCTCAAATTTGTGCTGCCCTGATAGACGCAAGGGAGCCCTACACACTGACATCAGGAAGCCGGACTGGTGAGTTTTCTTTCCCAGGGAAAAGGACCAAGGGATGTGCCCAGGGGCCCCTGGCCCTGGGCTGGGCCTGACTGCAAAAAATCCTTATATCAAAGGATGGACCCCAGACCGAAGTTGTTCCCACCTCAAATCTGTGCTGCCCTGATAGACCCAAGGGGGCCCTACAAACTGAAATCAGGAACATGGACTGGTGAGTTTTCTTTCCCAAAGAAAATGGCCAAAGGATGTGCCCAGGGGCCCCTGGCCCTCGGCTGGGACCTGACTGCAAAAAATCCTTATATCGAAGGATGGATTCCAGACCGAAGTTGCCCACTCCTAAAAATTCTGCTGCCCTGACAGCCCCAAAGGAGCCCTACAAACTGACATCAGGAACCTGGACTGGTGAGTTTTCTTTCCCAGGGAAAATGGCCAAAGGATGTGCCCAGGGGCCCCCCATACTCAGCTGGTCCTGACTGCAAAAAATCCTTATATCGAAGGATGGACCCCAGACCGAAGTTGTCCCCACATCAGACCTGTGCTGCTCTGATAGTCCCAAGGGAGCCCTAAAAACTGACATCAGGAACCTGGACTGGTGAGTTTTCTTTCCCAGGGAAAAGGGACAAAGAATGTGTCCATGGGCCCCTGGCAATCGGCTGGGACCTGACTGCAAAAAATCTTTATTTCGAAGGATGGAGGCCAGACCGAAGTTGTCCCCACATCAAACTTGTGCTGCCCTGATAGACCCAAAAGAGCCCTACAAACTGACATGAGGAACCTGGACTGCTGAGTTTTCTTTCACAGGGAAAATGGCCAAAGGGTGTGCCCAGGGGCCCCTGGCTCTGGGCCGGGACCGGACTCCAAAAAATCCTTCTATCTAAGGATGGACCCCAGACCGAAGTTGTCCCCACGTCAGCCTTGTGCTGTCCTGATAGTCCCAAGGGAGCCCTACAAACTGACATCAGGAACCCGGACTGGTGAGTTTTCTTTCCCAGGGAAAAGGGCCAAAGGATGTGCCGAGGGGCCCCAAGCCATGGGCTGGGCCTGACTGCAAAAAATCCTTATATCGAAGGATGGACCCCAGACCAAAGTTGCCCCCACCTCAAATTTGTAATGCCCTGATCGTCCCAAGGGAGCCCTACAAACTGACATCAGGAACCTGGACTGGTGAGTTTTCTTTCCCAGGGAAAATGGCCAAAGGATGTGCCCAGGGGCCCCCCATACTCAGCTGGTCCTGACTGCAAAAAATCCTTATATCGAAGGATGGACCCCAGACGGAAGTTGTCCCCACCTCAAATTTGTGCTGCCCTGATAGTCCCAAGGGAGCCCTAAAAACTGACATCAGGAACCTGGACTGGTGAGTTTTCTTTCCCAGGGAAAGAGGCCAAAGGATGTGCCCAGGGGCGCAGCACACTGGGCTGGGACATGACTGCAAAAAATCCTTGTATCGAAGGATGGACCCCGGACCGAAGTTGTCCCCACCTCAAACCTCTGCTGCCCTGATAGACCCAAGGAAGCCCTACAAACTCACATCAGGAACCTGGACTGGTGAGTTTTCTTTCCCAGGGAAAATGGCCAAAGGATGTGCCGAGGGGCCCCAAGCCATGGGCTGTGACCTGACTGCAAAAAATCCTTATATCGAAGGATGGACCCCAGACCAAAGTTGTCCCCACCTCAAATTTGTAATGCCCTGATCGTCCCAAGGGAGCCCTACAAACTGACATCAGGAACCTGGACTGGTGAGTTTTCTTTCCCAGGGAAAAAGGCCAAAGGATGTGCCCATGGGTCCCTGGCCCTGGGCTGGGACCTGTCTCCAAAAAATCCTTATATCAAAGGATGCACCCCAGACCGAAGTTGTCCCCACCTCAAATTTCAGCTGCCCTGACAGACCCAAGGAAGCCCTACAAACTGGCATCAGGAACCTGGACTGGTGAGTTTTCTTTCCCAGGGAAATTGGCCAAAGGATGTGCCCAGGGGCCCCCCACACTCAGCTGGGCCTGACTGCAAAAAATCATTATATCGAAGGATGGAGCCCAGACCGAAGTTGTCCCCACCTCAAATTTGTGCTGCCCTGATAGACGCAAGGGAGCCCTACAAACTGACATCAGGAACCCGGACTGGTGAGTTTTCTTTCCCAGGGAAAAGGACCAAGGGATGTGCCCAGGGGCCCCTGGCCCTGGGCTGGGCCTGACTGCAAAAAATCCTTATATCAAAGGATGGACCCCAGACCGAAGTTGTTCCCACCTCAAATCTGTGCTGCCCTGATAGACCCAAGGGGGCCCTACAAACTGACATCAGGAACATGGACTGGTGAGTTTTCTTTCCCAGGGAAAATGGCCAAAGGGTGTGCCCAGGGGCCCCTGGCCCTCGGCTGGGACCTGACTGCAAAAAATCCTTATATCGAAGGATGGATTCCAGACCGAAGTTGCCCACTCCTAAAAATTCTGCTGCCCTGACAGCCCCAAGGGAGCCCTACAAACTGACATCAGGAACCTGGACTGGTGAGTTTTCTTTCCCAGGGAAAATGGCCAAAGGATGTGCCCAGGGGCCCCCCATACGAAGCTGGTCTTGACTGCAAAAAATCATTATATTGAAGGATGGAGCCCAGACCGAAGTTGTCCCCACATCAAACTTGTACTGCCCTGATAGACCCAAAGGAGCCCTACAAACTGACATCAGGAACCTGGACTGGTGAGTTTTCGTTCCCAGGGAAAATGGAAAAAGGATGTGCCCAGGGGCCCCAAGCCATGGGCTGCAACCTGACTGCAAAAAATCCTTATATCGAAGGATGGACCCCAGGCCAAAGTTGTCCCCACCTCAAACTTGTGCTGCCCTGATACACCCTAGGTAGCCCTACAAACTGACATCAGGGACCTGGACTGCTGAGTTTTCTTTACCAGGGAAAATGGCCAAGGATGTGCCCAGGGGCCCCTGGCCCTGACTGCAAAATATCCTTATATCGAAGGATGGACCCCACACCGAAGTTGTCCCCACCTCAAACTTGTGCTGCCCTGATAGACCCAAGGGAGCCCTACAAAGTCACATCAGGAACCTGGACTGGTGAGTTTTCTTTCCCAGGGAAAATGGCCAAAGGATGTGCCCAGGGGCCCCTGGCCCTGACTGCAAAAAATCCTTATATCGAAGGATGCACCCCACACCGAAGTTGTCCCCACCTCAAACTTGTGCTGCCCTGATAGACCCAAGGGGGCCCTACAAACTGACATCAGGAACATGGACTGGTGAGTTTTCTTTCCCAGGGAAAATGGCCAAAGGATGTGCCCAGGGGCCCCTGGCCCTCGGCTGGGACCTGACTGCAAAAAATCCTCATATCGAAGGATGGATTCCAGACCGAAGTTGCCCACTCCTAAAAATTCTGCTGCCCTGACAGCCCCAAGGGAGCCCTACAAACTGACATCAGGAACCTGGACTGGTGAGTTTTCTTTCCCAGGGAAAAGGGACAAAGGATGTGCCCAGGGGCCCCCCATACTCAGCTGGTCCTGACTGCAAAAAATCATTGTATTGAAGGATGGAGCCCAGACCGAAGTTGTCCCCACATCAAACTTGTGATGCCCTGATATACCCAAAGGAGCCTTACAAACTGACATCAGGAACCTGGACTGGTGAGTTTTCTTTCCCAGGGAAAATGGCCAAAGGATGTGCCCAGGGGCCCCAAGCCATGGGCTGCGACCTGACTGCAAAAAATCCTTATATCGAAGGATGGACCCCAGACCAAAGTTGTCCCCACCTCAAATTTGTGCTGCCCTGATAGACGCAAGGGAGCCCTACACACTGACATCAGGAAGCCGGACTGGTGAGTTTTCTTTCCCAGGGAAAAGGACCAAGGGATGTGCCCAGGGGCCCCTGGCCCTGGGCTGGGCCTGACTGCAAAAAATCCTTATATCAAAGGATGGACCCCAGACCGAAGTTGTTCCCACCTCAAATCTGTGCTGCCCTGATAGACCCAAGGGGGCCCTACAAACTGAAATCAGGAACATGGACTGGTGAGTTTTCTTTCCCAAAGAAAATGGCCAAAGGATGTGCCCAGGGGCCCCTGGCCCTCGGCTGGGACCTGACTGCAAAAAATCCTTATATCGAAGGATGGATTCCAGACCGAAGTTGCCCACTCCTAAAAATTCTGCTGCCCTGACAGCCCCAAAGGAGCCCTACAAACTGACATCAGGAACCTGGACTGGTGAGTTTTCTTTCCCAGGGAAAATGGCCAAAGGATGTGCCCAGGGGCCCCAAGCCATGGGCTGCGACCTGACTGCAAAAAATCCTTATATCGAAGGATGGACCCCAGACCAAAGTTGTCCCCACCTCAAATTTGTGCTGCCCTGATAGACGCAAGGGAGCCCTACACACTGACATCAGGAAGCCGGACTGGTGAGTTTTCTTTCCCAGGGAAAAGGACCAAGGGATGTGCCCAGGGGCCCCTGGCCCTGGGCTGGGCCTGACTGCAAAAAATCCTTATATCAAAGGATGGACCCCAGACCGAAGTTGTTCCCACCTCAAATCTGTGCTGCCCTGATAGACCCAAGGGGGCCCTACAAACTGAAATCAGGAACATGGACTGGTGAGTTTTCTTTCCCAAAGAAAATGGCCAAAGGATGTGCCCAGGGGCCCCTGGCCCTCGGCTGGGACCTGACTGCAAAAAATCCTTATATCGAAGGATGGATTCCAGACCGAAGTTGCCCACTCCTAAAAATTCTGCTGCCCTGACAGCCCCAAAGGAGCCCTACAAACTGACATCAGGAACCTGGACTGGTGAGTTTTCTTTCCCAGGGAAAATGGCCAAAGGATGTGCCCAGGGGCCCCCCATACTCAGCTGGTCCTGACTGCAAAAAATCCTTATATCGAAGGATGGACCCCAGACCGAAGTTGTCCCCACATCAGACCTGTGCTGCTCTGATAGTCCCAAGGGAGCCCTAAAAACTGACATCAGGAACCTGGACTGGTGAGTTTTCTTTCCCAGGGAAAAGGGACAAAGAATGTGTCCATGGGCCCCTGGCAATCGGCTGGGACCTGACTGCAAAAAATCTTTATTTCGAAGGATGGAGGCCAGACCGAAGTTGTCCCCACATCAAACTTGTGCTGCCCTGATAGACCCAAAAGAGCCCTACAAACTGACATGAGGAACCTGGACTGCTGAGTTTTCTTTCACAGGGAAAATGGCCAAAGGGTGTGCCCAGGGGCCCCTGGCTCTGGGCCGGGACCGGACTCCAAAAAATCCTTCTATCTAAGGATGGACCCCAGACCGAAGTTGTCCCCACGTCAGACTTGTGCTGTCCTGATAGTCCCAAGGGAGCCCTACAAACTGACATCAGGAACCCGGACTGGTGAGTTTTCTTTCCCAGGGAAAAGGGCCAAAGGATGTGCCGAGGGGCCCCAAGCCATGGGCTGGGCCTGACTGCAAAAAATCCTTATATCGAAGGATGGACCCCAGACCAAAGTTGCCCCCACCTCAAATTTGTAATGCCCTGATCGTCCCAAGGGAGCCCTACAAAATGACATCAGGAACCTGGACTGGTGAGTTTTCTTTCCCAGGGAAAAAGGCCAAAGGATGTGCCCATGGGTCCCTGGCCCTGGGCTGGGACCTGTCTCCAAAAAATCCTAATATCAAAGGATGCACCCCACACCGAAGTTGTCCCCACCTCAAATTTCATCTGCCCTGACAGACCCAAGGAAGCCCTACAGACTGGCATCAGGAACCTGGACTGGTGAGTTTTCTTTCCCAGGGAAATTGGCCAAAGGATGTGCCCAGGGGCCCCCCACACTCAGCTGGACCTGACTGCAAAAAATCATTATATCGAAGGACGGAGCCCAGACCGAAGTTGTCCCCACCTCAAATTTGTGCAGCCCTGATAGACGCAAGGGAGCTCTACAAACTGACATCAGGAACCCGGACTGGTGAGTTTTCTTTCCCAGGGAAAATGGCCAAGGGATGTGCCCAGGGGCCCCTGGCCCTGGGCTGGGCCTGACTGCAAAAAATCCTATATCAAAGGATGGACCCTAGACCGAAGTTGTTCCCACCTCAAATCTGTGCTGCCCTGATAGACCCAAGGGGGCCCTACAAACTGGCATCAGGAACATGGACTGGTGAGTTTTTTTTCCCAGGGAAAATGGCCAAAGGGTGTGCCCAGGGGCCCCTGGCCCTCGGCTGGGACCTGACTGCAAAAAATCCTTATATAGAAGGATGCACCCCACACCGAAATTGTCCCCACTTAAAATTTCTGCTGCCCTGATAGACCCAAGGAAGCCCTACAAACTGGCATCAGGAACCTGGACTGGTGAGCTTTCTTTCCCAGGGAAATTGGCCAAAGGATGTGCCCAGGGGCCCCCCATACTCAGCTGGGACCTGACTGCAAAAAATCCTTATATTGAAGGATGGAGCCCAGACCGAAGTTGTACCCACATCAAACATGTGCTGCCCTGATAGACCCAAAGGAGCCCTACAAACTGACATCAGGAACCTGGACTGCTGAGTTTTCTTTCCCAGGGAAAAGGGACAAAGGATGTTCCTAGGTGACCCCGGACATGGCTGGGCCTGACTGCAAAAAATCTTTATATCGAAGGATGTTGGCCAGACCGATGTTGTCCCCACCTCAAATTTGTGCTGCCCTGATAGACCCAAGGGAGCCCTACAAAGTCACATCAGGAACCTGGACTGCTGAGTTTTCTTTCCCAGGGAAAATGGAAAAAGGATGTGCCCAGGGGCCTCTGGCCCTGGGCAGGGACCTCACTGCAAAAAATCCTTATATCGAAGGATGGACCCCACAACGAAGTTGTCCCCACCTCAAACTTGTGCTGCCCTGATAGAACCAAGGGAGCCCTACAAACTGACATCACTAACCTGGACTGCTGAGTTTTCTTTCCCAGGGAAAATGGAAAAAGGATGTGCCCAGGGGCCCCTGGCCCTCGGCCCCTGGACCTGACTTCAAAAAATCCTTATATCGAAGGATGGACCGCACACTGAAGTTGTCCCCACCTCAAACTTGTGCTGCCCTGATACACCCTAGGGATCCCTACAAACTGACATCAGGAACCTGGACGGCTGAGTTTTCTTTACCAGGGAAAATGGCCAAGGATGTGCCCAGGGGCCCCTGGCCCTGACTGCAAAAAATCCTTATATCGAAGGATGGAGCCCACACCGAACTTGTCCCCACCTCAAACTTGTGCTGCCCTGATAGACCCAAAGGAGCCCTACAAACTGACATCAGGAACCTGGACTGCTGAGTTTTCTTTCACAGGGAAAATGGCCAAAGGATGTGCCCAGGGGCCCCTGGCCCTGGGCTGGGACCTGACTGCAAAAAATCCTTATATCGAAGGATGGACCCCAGACCGAAGTTGTCCCCACATCAGACCTGTGCTGTCCTGATAGTCCCAAGGGAGCCCTACAAACTGACATCCGGAACCTGGACTGGTGAGTTTTCTTTCCCAGGGAAAATGGCCAAAGGATGTGCCTAGGTGCCCCCGGCCACGGCTGTGACCTGACTGCAAAAATGCCTTATATCGAAAGATGGACCCCAGACCAAAGTTGTCCCCACCTCAAATTTGTAATGCCCTGATCGTCCCAAGGGAGCCCTACAAACTGACATCAGGAACCTGGACTGGTGAGTTTTCTTTCCCAGGGAAAAAGGCAAAAGGATGTGCCCATGGGTCCCTGGCCCTGGGCTGGGACCTGTCTCCAAAAAATCCTTATATCAAAGGATGCACCCCAGACCGAAGTTGTCCCCACCTCAAATTTCAGCTGCCCTGATAGACCCAAGGAAGCCCTACAAACTGGCATCAGGAACCTGGACTGGTGAGTTTTCTTTCCCAGGGAAAAGGACCAAGGGATGTGCCCAGGGGCCCCAGGCCCTGGGCTGGGCCTGACTGCAAGAAATCCTTATATCAAAGGATGGACCCCAGACCGAAGTTGTTCCCACCTCAAATCTGTGCTGCCCTGATAGACCCAAGGGGGCCCTACAAACTGACATCAGGAACATGGACTGGTGAGTTTTCTTTCCCAGGGAAAATGGCCAAAGGGTGTGCCCAGGGGACCCTGGCCCTCGGCTGGGACCTGACTGCAAAAAATCCTTATATCGAAGGATGGATTCCAGACCGAAGTTGCCCACACCTAAAAATTCTGCTGCCCTGACAGCCCCAAGGGAGCCCTACAAACTGACATCAGGAACCTGGACTGGTGAGTTTTCTTTCCCAGGGAAAATGGCCAAATAATGTGCCCAGGGGCCCCCCATACTCAGCTGGTCCTGACTGCAAAAAATCATTATATTGAAGGATGGAGCCCAGACCGAAGTTGTCCCCACCTCAAACTTGTGCTGCCCTGATTGACCCAAAGGAGCCCTACAAACTTACATCAGGAGCCTGGACTGGTGAGTTTTCTTTCCCAGGGAAAATGGAAAAAGGATGTGCCCATGCGTCCCTGGCCCTGGCCTGGGACCTGTCTCCAAAAAATCCTTATATCAAAGGATGCACCCCAGACCGAAGTTGTCCACACCTCAAATTTCAGCTGCCCTGATAGACCCAAGGAAGACCTACAAACTGGCATCAGGAACCTGGACTGGTGAGTTTTCTTTCCCAGGGAAATTGGCCAAAGGATGTGCCCAGGGGCCCCCCACACTCAGCTGGGCCTGACTGCAAAAAATCATTATATCGAAGGATGGAGCCCAGACCGAAGTTGTCCCCACCTCAAATTTGTGCTGCCCTGATAGACGCAAGGGAGCCCTACAAACTGACATCAGGAACCCGGACTGGTGAGTTTTCTTTACCAGGGAAAATGGCCAAGGATGTGCCCAGGGGCCCCTGGCCCTGACTGCAAAATATCCTTATATCGAAGGATGGACCCCACACCGAAGTTGTTCCCACCTCAAATCTGTGCTGCCCTGATAGACCCAAGGGGGCCCTACAAACTGACATCAGGAACATGGACTGGTGAGTTTTCTTTCCCAGGGAAAATGGCCAAAGGATGTGCCCAGGGGCCCCTGGCCCTCGGCTGGGACCTGACTGCAAAAAATCCTCATATCGAAGGATGGATTCCAGACCGAAGTTGCCCACTCCTAAAAATTCTGCTGCCCTGACAGCCCCAAGGGAGCCCTACAAACTGACATCAGGAACCTGGACTGGTGAGTTTTCTTTCCCAGGGAAAAGGGACAAAGGATGTGCCCAGGGGCCCCCCATACTCAGCTGGTCCTGACTGCAAAAAATCATTGTATTGAAGGATGGAGCCCAGACCGAAGTTGTCCCCACATCAAACTTGTGATGCCCTGATATACCCAAAGGAGCCCTACAAACTGACATCAGGAACCTGGACTGGTGAGTTTTCTTTCCCAGGGAAAATGGCCAAAGGATGTGCCCAGGGGCCCCAAGCCATGGGCTGCGACCTGACTGCAAAAAATCCTTATATCGAAGGATGGACCCCAGACCAAAGTTGTCCCCACCTCAAATTTGTAATGCCCTGATCGTCCCAAGGGAGCCCTACAAACTGACATCAGGAACCTGGACTGGTGAGTTTTCTTTCCCAGGGAAAAAGGCCAAAGGATGTGCCCATGGGTCCCTGGCCCTGGGCTGGGACCTGTCTCCAAAAAATCCTTATATCAAAGGATGCACCCCAGACCGAAGTTGTCCCCACCTCAAATTTCAGCTGCCCTGACAGACCCAAGGAAGCCCTACAAACTGGCATCAGGAACCTGGACTGGTGAGTTTTCTTTCCCAGGGAAATTGGCCAAAGGATGTGCCCAGGGGCCCCCCACACTCAGCTGGGCCTGACTGCAAAAAATCATTATATCGAAGGATGGAGCCCAGACCGAAGTTGTCCCCACCTCAAATTTGTGCTGCCCTGATAGACGCAAGGGAGCCCTACACACTGACATCAGGAACCCGGACTGGTGAGTTTTCTTTCCCAGGGAAAAGGACCAAGGGATGTGCCCAGGGGCCCCTGGCCCTGGGCTGGGCCTGACTGCAAAAAATCCTTATATCAAAGGATGGACCCCAGACCGAAGTTGTTCCCACCTCAAATCTGTGCTGCCCTGATAGACCCAAGGGGGCCCTACAAACTGACATCAGGAACATGGACTGGTGAGTTTTCTTTCCCAGGGAAAATGGCCAAAGGATGTGCCCAGGGGCCCCTGGCCCTCGGCTGGGGCCTGACTGCAAAAAATCCTTATATCGAAGGATGGATTCCAGACCGAAGTTGCCCACTCCTAAAAATTTTGCTGCCCTGACAGCCCCAAGGGAGCCCTACAAACTGACATCAGGAACCTGGACTGGTGAGTTTTCTTTCCCAGGGAAAATGGCCAAAGGATGTGCCCAGGGGCCCCCCATACTCAGCTGGTCCTGACTGCAAAAAATCCTTATATCGAAGGATGGACCCCAGACCGAAGTTGTCCCCACCTCAAATTTGTGCTGCCCTGATAGTCCCAAGGGAGCCCTAAAAACTGACATCAGGAACCTGGACTGGCGAGTTTTCTTTCCCAGGGAAAGAGGCCAAAGGATGTGCCCAGGGGCGCAGCACACTGGGCTGGGACATGACTGCAAAAAATCCTTGTATCGAAGGATGGACCCCGGACCGAAGTTGTCCCCACCTCAAACCTCTGCTGCCCTGATAGACCCAAGGAAGCCCTACAAACTCACATCAGGAACCTGGACTGGTGAGTTTTCTTTCCCAGGGAAAATGGCCAAAGGATGTGCCGAGGGGCCCCAAGCCATGGGCTGTGACCTGACTGCAAAAAATCCTTATATCGAAGGATGGACCCCAGACCAAAGTTGTCCCCACCTCAAATTTGTAATGCCCTGATCGTCCCAAGGGAGCCCTACAAACTGACATCAGGAACCTGGACTGGTGAGTTTTCTTTCCCAGGGAAAAAGGCCAAAGGATGTGCCCATGGGTCCCTGGCCCTGGGCTGGGACCTGTCTCCAAAAAATCCTTATATCAAAGGATGCACCCCAGACCGAAGTTGTCCCCACCTCAAATTTCAGCTGCCCTGACAGACCCAAGGAAGCCCTACAAACTGGCATCAGGAACCTGGACTGGTGAGTTTTCTTTCCCAGGGAAATTGGCCAAAGGATGTGCCCAGGGGCCCCCCACACTCAGCTGGGCCTGACTGCAAAAAATCATTATATCGAAGGATGGAGCCCAGACCGAAGTTGTCCCCACCTCAAATTTGTGCTGCCCTGATAGACGCAAGGGAGCCCTACAAACTGACATCAGGAACCCGGACTGGTGAGTTTTCTTTCCCAGGGAAAAGGACCAAGGGATGTGCCCAGGGGCCCCTGGCCCTGGGCTGGGCCTGACTGCAAAAAATCCTTATATCAAAGGATGGACCCCAGACCGAAGTTGTTCCCACCTCAAATCTGTGCTGCCCTGATAGACCCAAGGGGGCCCTACAAACTGACATCAGGAACATGGACTGGTGAGTTTTCTTTCCCAGGGAAAATGGCCAAAGGGTGTGCCCAGGGGCCCCTGGCCCTCGGCTGGGACCTGACTGCAAAAAATCCTTATATCGAAGGATGGATTCCAGACCGAAGTTGCCCACTCCTAAAAATTCTGCTGCCCTGACAGCCCCAAGGGAGCCCTACAAACTGACATCAGGAACCTGGACTGGTGAGTTTTCTTTCCCAGGGAAAATGGCCAAAGGATGTGCCCAGGGGCCCCCCATACGAAGCTGGTCTTGACTGCAAAAAATCATTATATTGAAGGATGGAGCCCAGACCGAAGTTGTCCCCACATCAAACTTGTACTGCCCTGATAGACCCAAAGGAGCCCTACAAACTGACATCAGGAACCTGGACTGGTGAGTTTTCTTTCCCAGGGAAAATGGAAAAAGGATGTGCCCAGGGGCCCCAAGCCATGGGCTGCAACCTGACTGCAAAAAATCCTTATATCGAAGGATGGACCCCAGACCAAAGTTGTCCCCACCTCAAACTTGTGCTGCCCTGATACACCCTAGGTAGCCCTACAAACTGACATCAGGAACCTGGACTGCTGAGTTTTCTTTACCAGGGAAAATGGCCAAGGATGTGCCCAGGGGCCCCTGGCCCTGACTGCAAAATATCCTTATATCGAAGGATGGACCCCACACCGAAGTTGTCCCCACCTCAAACTTGTGCTGCCCTGATAGACCCAAGGGAGCCCTACAAAGTCACATCAGGAACCTGGACTGGTGAGTTTTCTTTCCCAGGGAAAATGGCCAAAGGATGTGCCCAGGGGCCCCTGGCCCTGACTGCAAAAAATCCTTATATCGAAGGATGCACCCCACACCGAAGTTGTCCCCACCTCAAACTTGTGCTGCCCTGATAGACCCAAGGGGGCCCTACAAACTGACATCAGGAACATGGACTGGTGAGTTTTCTTTCCCAGGGAAAATGGCCAAAGGATGTGCCCAGGGGCCCCTGGCCCTCGGCTGGGACCTGACTGCAAAAAATCCTCATATCGAAGGATGGATTCCAGACCGAAGTTGCCCACTCCTAAAAATTCTGCTGCCCTGACAGCCCCAAGGGAGCCCTACAAACTGACATCAGGAACCTGGACTGGTGAGTTTTCTTTCCCAGGGAAAAGGGACAAAGGATGTGCCCAGGGGCCCCCCATACTCAGCTGGTCCTGACTGCAAAAAATCATTGTATTGAAGGATGGAGCCCAGACCGAAGTTGTCCCCACATCAAACTTGTGATGCCCTGATATACCCAAAGGAGCCTTACAAACTGACATCAGGAACCTGGACTGGTGAGTTTTCTTTCCCAGGGAAAATGGCCAAAGGATGTGCCCAGGGGCCCCAAGCCATGGGCTGCGACCTGACTGCAAAAAATCCTTATATCGAAGGATGGACCCCAGACCAAAGTTGTCCCCACCTCAAATTTGTGCTGCCCTGATAGACGCAAGGGAGCCCTACACACTGACATCAGGAAGCCGGACTGGTGAGTTTTCTTTCCCAGGGAAAAGGACCAAGGGATGTGCCCAGGGGCCCCTGGCCCTGGGCTGGGCCTGACTGCAAAAAATCCTTATATCAAAGGATGGACCCCAGACCGAAGTTGTTCCCACCTCAAATCTGTGCTGCCCTGATAGACCCAAGGGGGCCCTACAAACTGAAATCAGGAACATGGACTGGTGAGTTTTCTTTCCCAAAGAAAATGGCCAAAGGATGTGCCCAGGGGCCCCTGGCCCTCGGCTGGGACCTGACTGCAAAAAATCCTTATATCGAAGGATGGATTCCAGACCGAAGTTGCCCACTCCTAAAAATTCTGCTGCCCTGACAGCCCCAAAGGAGCCCTACAAACTGACATCAGGAACCTGGACTGGTGAGTTTTCTTTCCCAGGGAAAATGGCCAAAGGATGTGCCCAGGGGCCCCCCATACTCAGCTGGTCCTGACTGCAAAAAATCCTTATATCGAAGGATGGACCCCAGACCGAAGTTGTCCCCACATCAGACCTGTGCTGCTCTGATAGTCCCAAGGGAGCCCTAAAAACTGACATCAGGAACCTGGACTGGTGAGTTTTCTTTCCCAGGGAAAAGGGACAAAGAATGTGTCCATGGGCCCCTGGCAATCGGCTGGGACCTGACTGCAAAAAATCTTTATTTCGAAGGATGGAGGCCAGACCGAAGTTGTCCCCACATCAAACTTGTGCTGCCCTGATAGACCCAAAAGAGCCCTACAAACTGACATGAGGAACCTGGACTGCTGAGTTTTCTTTCACAGGGAAAATGGCCAAAGGATGTGCCCAGGGGCCCCTGGCTCTGGGCCGGGACCGGACTCCAAAAAATCCTTCTATCTAAGGATGGACCCCAGACCGAAGTTGTCCCCACGTCAGACTTGTGCTGTCCTGATAGTCCCAAGGGAGCCCTACAAACTGACATCAGGAACCCGGACTGGTGAGTTTTCTTTCCCAGGGAAAAGGGCCAAAGGATGTGCCGAGGGGCCCCAAGCCATGGGCTGGGCCTGACTGCAAAAAATCCTTATATCGAAGGATGGACCCCAGACCAAAGTTGCCCCCACCTCAAATTTGTAATGCCCTGATCGTCCCAAGGGAGCCCTACAAAATGACATCAGGAACCTGGACTGGTGAGTTTTCTTTCCCAGGGAAAAAGGCCAAAGGATGTGCCCATGGGTCCCTGGCCCTGGGCTGGGACCTGTCTCCAAAAAATCCTAATATCAAAGGATGCACCCCAAACCGAAGTTGTCCCCACCTCAAATTTCATCTGCCCTGACAGACCCAAGGAAGCCCTACAGACTGGCATCAGGAACCTGGACTGGTGAGTTTTCTTTCCCAGGGAAATTGGCCAAAGGATGTGCCCAGGGGCCCCCCACACTCAGCTGGACCTGACTGCAAAAAATCATTATATCGAAGGACGGAGCCCAGACCGAAGTTGTCCCCACCTCAAATTTGTGCTGCCCTGATAGACGCAAGGGAGCTCTACAAACTGACATCAGGAACCCGGACTGGTGAGTTTTCTTTCCCAGGGAAAATGGCCAAGGGATGTGCCCAGGGGCCCCTGGCCCTGGGCTGGGCCTGACTGCAAAAAATCCTTATATCAAAGGATGGACCCCAGACCGAAGTTGTTCCCACCTCAAATCTGTGCTGCCCTGATAGACCCAAGGGGGCCCTACAAACTGACATCAGGAACATGGACTGGTGAGTTTTCTTTCCCAGGGAAAATGGCCAAAGGGTGTGCCCAGGGGCCCCTGGCCCTCGGCTGGGACCTGACTGCAAAAAATCCTTATATCGAAGGATGGATTCCAGACCGAAGTTGCCCACTCCTAAAAATTCTGCTGCCCTGACAGCCCCAAGGGAGCCCTACAAACTGACATCAGGAACCTGGACTGGTGAGTTTTCTTTCCCAGGGAAAATGGCCAAAGGATGTGCCCAGGGGCCCCCCATACGAAGCTGGTCTTGACTGCAAAAAATCAATATATTGAAGGATGGAGCCCAGACCGAAGTTGTCCCCACATCAAACTTGTACTGCCCTGATAGACCCAAAGGAGCCCTACAAACTGACATCAGGAACCTGGACTGGTGAGTTTTCTTTCCCAGGGAAAATGGAAAAAGGATGTGCCCAGGGGCCCCAAGCCATGGGCTGCAACCTGACTGCAAAAAATCCTTATATCGAAGGATGGACCCCAGACCAAAGTTGTCCCCACCTCAAACTTGTGCTGCCCTGATACACCCTAGGTAGCCCTACAAACTGACATCAGGAACCTGGACTGCTGAGTTTTCTTTACCAGGGAAAATGGCCAAGGATGTGCCCAGGGGCCCCTGGCCCTGACTGCAAAATATCCTTATATCGAAGGATGGACCCCACACCGAAGTTGTCCCCACCTCAAACTTGTGCTGCCCTGATAGACCCAAGGGAGCCCTACAAAGTCACATCAGGAACCTGGACTGGTGAGTTTTCTTTCCCAGGGAAAATGGCCAAAGGATGTGCCCAGGGGCCCCTGACCCTGACTGCAAAAAATCCTTATATCGAAGGATGCACCCCACACCGAAGTTGTCCCCACCTCAAACTTGTGCTGCCCTGATAGACCCAAGGGGGCCCTACAAACTGACATCAGGAACATGGACTGGTGAGTTTTCTTTCCCAGGGAAAATGGCCAAAGGATGTGCCCAGGGGCCCCTGGCCCTCGGCTGGGACCTGACTGCAAAAAATCATTATATCGAAGGATGGATTCCAGACCGAAGTTGCCCACTCCTAAAAATTCTGCTGCCCTGACAGCCCCAAGGGAGCCCTACAAACTGACATCAGGAACCTGGACTGGTGAGTTTTCTTTCCCAGGGAAAAGGGACAAAGGATGTGCCCAGGGGCCCCCCATACTCAGCTGGTCCTGACTGCAAAAAATCATTGTATTGAAGGATGGAGCCCAGACCGAAGTTGTCCCCACATCAAACTTGTGATGCCCTGATATACCCAAAGGAGCCTTACAAACTGACATCAGGAACCTGGACTGGTGAGTTTTCTTTCCCAGGGAAAATGGCCAAAGGATGTGCCCAGGGGCCCCAAGCCATGGGCTGCGACCTGACTGCAAAAAATCCTTATATCGAAGGATGGACCCCAGACCAAAGTTGTCCCCACCTCAAATTTGTGCTGCCCTGATAGACGCAAGGGAGCCCTACACACTGACATCAGGAAGCCGGACTGGTGAGTTTTCTTTCCCAGGGAAAAGGACCAAGGGATGTGCCCAGGGGCCCCTGGCCCTGGGCTGGGCCTGACTGCAAAAAATCCTTATATCAAAGGATGGACCCCAGACCGAAGTTGTTCCCACCTCAAATCTGTGCTGCCCTGATAGACCCAAGGGGGCCCTACAAACTGAAATCAGGAACATGGACTGGTGAGTTTTCTTTCCCAAAGAAAATGGCCAAAGGATGTGCCCAGGGGCCCCTGGCCCTCGGCTGGGACCTGACTGCAAAAAATCCTTATATCGAAGGATGGATTCCAGACCGAAGTTGCCCACTCCTAAAAATTCTGCTGCCCTGACAGCCCCAAAGGAGCCCTACAAACTGACATCAGGAACCTGGACTGGTGAGTTTTCTTTCCCAGGGAAAATGGCCAAAGGATGTGCCCAGGGGCCCCCCATACTCAGCTGGTCCTGACTGCAAAAAATCCTTATATCGAAGGATGGACCCCAGACCGAAGTTGTCCCCACATCAGACCTGTGCTGCTCTGATAGTCCCAAGGGAGCCCTAAAAACTGACATCAGGAACCTGGACTGGTGAGTTTTCTTTCCCAGGGAAAAGGGACAAAGAATGTGTCCATGGGCCCCTGGCAATCGGCTGGGACCTGACTGCAAAAAATCTTTATTTCGAAGGATGGAGGCCAGACCGAAGTTGTCCCCACATCAAACTTGTGCTGCCCTGATAGACCCAAAAGAGCCCTACAAACTGACATGAGGAACCTGGACTGCTGAGTTTTCTTTCACAGGGAAAATGGCCAAAGGATGTGCCCAGGGGCCCCTGGCTCTGGGCCGGGACCGGACTCCAAAAAATCCTTCTATCTAAGGATGGACCCCAGACCGAAGTTGTCCCCACGTCAGACTTGTGCTGTCCTGATAGTCCCAAGGGAGCCCTAAAAACTGACATCAGGAACCCGGACTGGTGAGTTTTCTTTCCCAGGGAAAAGGGCCAAAGGATGTGCCGAGGGGCCCCAAGCCATGGGCTGGGCCTGACTGCAAAAAATCCTTATATCGAAGGATGGACCCCAGACCAAAGTTGCCCCCACCTCAAATTTGTAATGCCCTGATCGTCCCAAGGGAGCCCTACAAAATGACATCAGGAACCTGGACTGGTGAGTTTTCTTTCCCAGGGAAAAAGGCCAAAGGATGTGCCCATGGGTCCCTGGCCCTGGGCTGGGACCTGTCTCCAAAAAATCCTAATATCAAAGGATGCACCCCACACCGAAGTTGTCCCCACCTCAAATTTCATCTGCCCTGACAGACCCAAGGAAGCCCTACAGACTGGCATCAGGAACCTGGACTGGTGAGTTTTCTTTCCCAGGGAAATTGGCCAAAGGATGTGCCCAGGGGCCCCCCACACTCAGCTGGACCTGACTGCAAAAAATCATTATATCGAAGGACGGAGCCCAGACCGAAGTTGTCCCCACCTCAAATTTGTGCTGCCCTGATAGACGCAAGGGAGCTCTACAAACTGACATCAGGAACCCGGACTGGTGAGTTTTCTTTCCCAGGGAAAATGGCCAAGGGATGTGCCCAGGGGCCCCTGGCCCTGGGCTGGGCCTGACTGCAAAAAATCCTATATCAAAGGATGGACCCTAGACCGAAGTTGTTCCCACCTCAAATCTGTGGTGCCCTGATAGACCCAAGGGGGCCCTACAAACTGGCATCCGGAACATGGACTGGTGAGTTTTTTTTCCCAGGGAAAATGGCCAAAGGGTGTGCCCAGGGGCCCCTGGCCCTCGGCTGGGACCTGACTGCAAAAAATCCTTATATAGAAGGATGCACCCCACACCGAAATTGTCCCCACTTAAAATTTCTGCTGCCCTGATAGACCCAAGGAAGCCCTACAAACTGGCATCAGGAACCTGGACTGGTGAGCTTTCTTTCCCAGGGAAAATGGAAAAAGGATGTGCCCAGGGGCCCCAAGCCATGGGCTGCAACCTGACTGCAAAAAATCCTTATATCGAAGGATGGACCCCAGACCAAAGTTGTCCCCACCTCAAACTTGTGCTGCCCTGATACACCCTAGGTAGCCCTACAAACTGACATCAGGAACCTGGACTGCTGAGTTTTCTTTACCAGGGAAAATGGCCAAGGATGTGCCCAGGGGCCCCTGGCCCTGACTGCAAAATATCCTTATATCGAAGGATGGACCCCACACCGAAGTTGTCCCCACCTCAAACTTGTGCTGCCCTGATAGACCCAAGGGAGCCCTACAAAGTCACATCAGGAACCTGGACTGGTGAGTTTTCTTTCCCAGGGAAAATGGCCAAAGGATGTGCCCAGGGGCCCCTGACCCTGACTGCAAAAAATCCTTATATCGAAGGATGCACCCCACACCGAAGTTGTCCCCACCTCAAACTTGTGCTGCCCTGATAGACCCAAGGGGGCCCTACAAACTGACATCAGGAACATGGACTGGTGAGTTTTCTTTCCCAGGGAAAATGGCCAAAGGATGTGCCCAGGGGCCCCTGGCCCTCGGCTGGGACCTGACTGCAAAAAATCATTATATCGAAGGATGGATTCCAGACCGAAGTTGCCCACTCCTAAAAATTCTGCTGCCCTGACAGCCCCAAGGGAGCCCTACAAACTGACATCAGGAACCTGGACTGGTGAGTTTTCTTTCCCAGGGAAAAGGGACAAAGGATGTGCCCAGGGGCCCCCCATACTCAGCTGGTCCTGACTGCAAAAAATCATTGTATTGAAGGATGGAGCCCAGACCGAAGTTGTCCCCACATCAAACTTGTGATGCCCTGATATACCCAAAGGAGCCTTACAAACTGACATCAGGAACCTGGACTGGTGAGTTTTCTTTCCCAGGGAAAATGGCCAAAGGATGTGCCCAGGGGCCCCAAGCCATGGGCTGCGACCTGACTGCAAAAAATCCTTATATCGAAGGATGGACCCCAGACCAAAGTTGTCCCCACCTCAAATTTGTGCTGCCCTGATAGACGCAAGGGAGCCCTACACACTGACATCAGGAAGCCGGACTGGTGAGTTTTCTTTCCCAGGGAAAAGGACCAAGGGATGTGCCCAGGGGCCCCTGGCCCTGGGCTGGGCCTGACTGCAAAAAATCCTTATATCAAAGGATGGACCCCAGACCGAAGTTGTTCCCACCTCAAATCTGTGCTGCCCTGATAGACCCAAGGGGGCCCTACAAACTGAAATCAGGAACATGGACTGGTGAGTTTTCTTTCCCAAAGAAAATGGCCAAAGGATGTGCCCAGGGGCCCCTGGCCCTCGGCTGGGACCTGACTGCAAAAAATCCTTATATCGAAGGATGGATTCCAGACCGAAGTTGCCCACTCCTAAAAATTCTGCTGCCCTGACAGCCCCAAAGGAGCCCTACAAACTGACATCAGGAACCTGGACTGGTGAGTTTTCTTTCCCAGGGAAAATGGCCAAAGGATGTGCCCAGGGGCCCCCCATACTCAGCTGGTCCTGACTGCAAAAAATCCTTATATCGAAGGATGGACCCCAGACCGAAGTTGTCCCCACATCAGACCTGTGCTGCTCTGATAGTCCCAAGGGAGCCCTAAAAACTGACATCAGGAACCTGGACTGGTGAGTTTTCTTTCCCAGGGAAAAGGGACAAAGAATGTGTCCATGGGCCCCTGGCAATCGGCTGGGACCTGACTGCAAAAAATCTTTATTTCGAAGGATGGAGGCCAGACCGAAGTTGTCCCCACATCAAACTTGTGCTGCCCTGATAGACCCAAAAGAGCCCTACAAACTGACATGAGGAACCTGGACTGCTGAGTTTTCTTTCACAGGGAAAATGGCCAAAGGATGTGCCCAGGGGCCCCTGGCTCTGGGCCGGGACCGGACTCCAAAAAATCCTTCTATCTAAGGATGGACCCCAGACCGAAGTTGTCCCCACGTCAGACTTGTGCTGTCCTGATAGTCCCAAGGGAGCCCTAAAAACTGACATCAGGAACCCGGACTGGTGAGTTTTCTTTCCCAGGGAAAAGGGCCAAAGGATGTGCCGAGGGGCCCCAAGCCATGGGCTGGGCCTGACTGCAAAAAATCCTTATATCGAAGGATGGACCCCAGACCAAAGTTGCCCCCACCTCAAATTTGTAATGCCCTGATCGTCCCAAGGGAGCCCTACAAAATGACATCAGGAACCTGGACTGGTGAGTTTTCTTTCCCAGGGAAAAAGGCCAAAGGATGTGCCCATGGGTCCCTGGCCCTGGGCTGGGACCTGTCTCCAAAAAATCCTAATATCAAAGGATGCACCCCACACCGAAGTTGTCCCCACCTCAAATTTCATCTGCCCTGACAGACCCAAGGAAGCCCTACAGACTGGCATCAGGAACCTGGACTGGTGAGTTTTCTTTCCCAGGGAAATTGGCCAAAGGATGTGCCCAGGGGCCCCCCACACTCAGCTGGACCTGACTGCAAAAAATCATTATATCGAAGGACGGAGCCCAGACCGAAGTTGTCCCCACCTCAAATTTGTGCTGCCCTGATAGACGCAAGGGAGCTCTACAAACTGACATCAGGAACCCGGACTGGTGAGTTTTCTTTCCCAGGGAAAATGGCCAAGGGATGTGCCCAGGGGCCCCTGGCCCTGGGCTGGGCCTGACTGCAAAAAATCCTATATCAAAGGATGGACCCTAGACCGAAGTTGTTCCCACCTCAAATCTGTGGTGCCCTGATAGACCCAAGGGGGCCCTACAAACTGGCATCCGGAACATGGACTGGTGAGTTTTTTTTCCCAGGGAAAATGGCCAAAGGGTGTGCCCAGGGGCCCCTGGCCCTCGGCTGGGACCTGACTGCAAAAAATCCTTATATAGAAGGATGCACCCCACACCGAAATTGTCCCCACTTAAAATTTCTGCTGCCCTGATAGACCCAAGGAAGCCCTACAAACTGGCATCAGGAACCTGGACTGGTGAGCTTTCTTTCCCAGGGAAATTGGCCAAAGGATGTGCCCAGGGGCCCCCCATACTCAGCTGGGACCTGACTGCAAAAAATCCTTATATTGAAGGATGGAGCCCAGACCGAAGTTGTACCCACATCAAACATGTGCTGCCCTGATAGACCCAAAGGAGCCCTACAAACTGACATCAGGAACCTGGACTGCTGAGTTTTCTTTCCCAGGGAAAAGGGACAAAGGATGTTCCTAGGTGACCCCGGACATGGCTGGGCCTGACTGCAAAAAATCTTTATATCGAAGGATGTTGGCCAGACCGATGTTGTCCCCACCTCAAATTTGTGCTGCCCTGATAGACCCAAGGGAGCCCTACAAAGTCACATCAGGAACCTGGACTGCTGAGTTTTCTTTCCCAGGGAAAATGGAAAAAGGATGTGCCCAGGGGCCCCTGGCCCTCGGCCCCTGGACCTGACTTCAAAAAATCCTTATATCGAAGGATGGACCGCACACTGAAGTTGTCCCCACCTCAAACTTGTGCTGCCCTGATACACCCTAGGGATCCCTACAAACTGACATCAGGAACCTGGACGGCTGAGTTTTCTTTACCAGGGAAAATGGCCAAGGATGTGCCCAGGGGCCCCTGGCCCTGACTGCAAAAAATCCTTATATCGAAGGATGGAGCCCACACCGAACTTGTCCCCACCTCAAACTTGTGCTGCCCTGATAGACCCAAAGGAGCCCTACAAACTGACATCAGGAACCTGGACTGCTGAGTTTTCTTTCACAGGGAAAATGGCCAAAGGATGTGCCCAGGGGCCCCTGGCCCTGGGCTGGGACCTGACTGCAAAAAATCCTTATATCGAAGGATGGACCCCAGACCGAAGTTGTCCCCACATCAGACCTGTGCTGTCCTGATAGTCCCAAGGGAGCCCTACAAACTGACATCCGGAACCTGGACTGGTGAGTTTTCTTTCCCAGGGAAAATGGCCAAAGGATGTGCCTAGGTGCCCCCGGCCACGGCTGTGACCTGACTGCAAAAATGCCTTATATCGAAAGATGGACCCCAGACCGAAGTTTTCCCCACATGAAACCTGTGCTGCCCTGATAGTCCCAAGGGAGCCCTAAAAACTGACATCAGGAACCTGGACTGGTGAGTTTTCTTTCCCAGGGAAAAGGGACAAAGAATGTGTCCATGGGCCCCTGGCAATCGGCTGGGACCTGACTGCAAAAAATCTTTATTTCGAAGGATGGAGGCCAGACCGATGTTGTCCCCACCTCAAATTTGTAATGCCCTGATAGACCCCAGGGAGCCCTACAAACTGACATCAGGAACCTGGACTGGTGAGTTTTCTTTCCCAGGGAAAAAGGCCAAAGGATGTGCCCAGGGGCGCCGCACACTGGGCTGGGACCTGACTGCAAAAAATCCTTGTATCGAAGGATGGACCCCGGACCGAAGTTGTCCCCACCTCAAACCTCTCCTGCCCTGATAGACCCAAGGAAGCCCTACAAACTGACATCAGGAACCTGGACTGGTGAGTTTTCTTTCCCAGGGAAAATGGCCAAAGGATGTGCCCAGGGGCCCCAAGCCATGGGCTGCGACCTGACTGCAAAAAATCCTTATATCGAAGGATGGACCCCAGACCAAAGTTGTCCCCACCTCAAATTTGTAATGCCCTGATCGTCCCAAGGGAGCCCTACAAACTGACATCAGGAACCTGGACTGGTGAGTTTTCTTTCCCAGGGAAAAAGGCCAAAGGATGTGCCCATGGGTCCCTGGCCCTGGGCTGGGACCTGTCTCCAAAAAATCCTTATATCAAAGGATGCACCCCAGACCGAAGTTGTCCCCACCTCAAATTTCAGCTGCCCTGATAGACCCAAGGAAGCCCTACAAACTGGCATCAGGAACCTGGACTGGTGAGTTTTCTTTCCCAGGGAAATTGGCCAAAGGATGTGCCCAGGGGCCCCTGGCCCTCGGCTGGGACCTGACTGCAAAAAATCCTTATATCGAAAGATGGATTCCAGACCGAAGTTGCCCACTCCTAAAAATTCTGCTGCCCTGACAGCCCCAAGGGAGCCCTACAAACTGACATCAGGAACCTGGACTGCTGAGTTTTCTTTCCCAGGGAAAAGGGACAAAGGATGTGCCTAGGTGCCCCCGGCCACGGCTGTGACCTGACTGCAAAAATGCCTTATATCGAAAGATGGACCCCAGACCGAAGTTGTCCCCACCTCAAACCTCTGCTGCCCTGATAGACCCAAGGAAGCCCTACAAACTGACATCAGGGACCTGGACTGGTGAGTTTTCTTTCCCAGGGAAAATGGCCAAAGGATGTGCCCAGGGGCCCCAAGCCATGGGCTGCGACCTGATTGCAAAAAATCTTTATATCGAAGGATGGACCCAAGACCAAAGTTGTCCCCACCTCAAATTTGTAATGCCCTGATCGTCCCAAGGGAGCCCTACAAACTGACATCAGGAACCTGGACTGGTGAGTTTTCTTTCCCAGGGAAAAAGGCCAAAGGATGTGCCCAGGGGCCCCTGGCCCTGACTGCAAAAAATCCTTATATCGAAGGATGGAGCCCACACCGAACTTGTCCCCACCTCAAACTTGTGCTGCCCTGATAGACCCAAAGGAGCCCTACAAACTGACATCAGGAACCTGGACTGCTGAGTTTTCTTTCACAGGGAAAATGGCCAAAGGATGTGCCCAGGGGCCCCTGGCCCTGGGCTGGGACCTGACTGCAAAAAATCCTTATATCGAAGGATGGACCCCAGACCGAAGTTGTCCCCACATCAGACCTGTGCTGTCCTGATAGTCCCAAGGGAGCCCTACAAACTGACATCCGGAACCTGGACTGGTGAGTTTTCTTTCCCAGGGAAAATGGCCAAAGGATGTGCCTAGGTGCCCCCGGCCACGGCTGTGACCTGACTGCAAAAATGCCTTATATCGAAAGATGGACCCCAGACCGAAGTTTTCCCCACATGAAACCTGTGCTGCCCTGATAGTCCCAAGGGAGCCCTAAAAACTGACATCAGGAACCTGGACTGGTGAGTTTTCTTTCCCAGGGAAAAGGGACAAAGAATGTGTCCATGGGCCCCTGGCAATCGGCTGGGACCTGACTGCAAAAAATCTTTATTTCGAAGGATGGAGGCCAGACCGATGTTGTCCCCACCTCAAATTTGTAATGCCCTGATAGACCCCAGGGAGCCCTACAAACTGACATCAGGAACCTGGACTGGTGAGTTTTCTTTCCCAGGGAAAAAGGCCAAAGGATGTGCCCAGGGGCGCCGCACACTGGGCTGGGACCTGACTGCAAAAAATCCTTGTATCGAAGGATGGACCCCGGACCGAAGTTGTCCCCACCTCAAACCTCTCCTGCCCTGATAGACCCAAGGAAGCCCTACAAACTGACATCAGGAACCTGGACTGGTGAGTTTTCTTTCCCAGGGAAAATGGCCAAAGGATGTGCCCAGGGGCCCCAAGCCATGGGCTGCGACCTGACTGCAAAAAATCCTTATATCGAAGGATGGACCCCAGACCAAAGTTGTCCCCACCTCAAATTTGTAATGCCCTGATCGTCCCAAGGGAGCCCTACAAACTGACATCAGGAACCTGGACTGGTGAGTTTTCTTTCCCAGGGAAAAAGGCCAAAGGATGTGCCCATGGGTCCCTGGCCCTGGGCTGGGACCTGTCTCCAAAAAATCCTTATATCAAAGGATGCACCCCAGACCGAAGTTGTCCCCACCTCAAATTTCAGCTGCCCTGATAGACCCAAGGAAGCCCTACAAACTGGCATCAGGAACCTGGACTGGTGAGTTTTCTTTCCCAGGGAAATTGGCCAAAGGATGTGCCCAGGGGCCCCTGGCCCTCGGCTGGGACCTGACTGCAAAAAATCCTTATATCGAAAGATGGATTCCAGACCGAAGTTGCCCACTCCTAAAAATTCTGCTGCCCTGACAGCCCCAAGGGAGCCCTACAAACTGACATCAGGAACCTGGACTGCTGAGTTTTCTTTCCCAGGGAAAAGGGACAAAGGATGTGCCTAGGTGCCCCCGGCCACGGCTGTGACCTGACTGCAAAAATGCCTTATATCGAAAGATGGACCCCAGACCGAAGTTGTCCCCACCTCAAACCTCTGCTGCCCTGATAGACCCAAGGAAGCCCTACAAACTGACATCAGGGACCTGGACTGGTGAGTTTTCTTTCCCAGGGAAAATGGCCAAAGGATGTGCCCAGGGGCCCCAAGCCATGGGCTGCGACCTGATTGCAAAAAATCTTTATATCGAAGGATGGACCCAAGACCAAAGTTGTCCCCACCTCAAATTTGTAATGCCCTGATCGTCCCAAGGGAGCCCTACAAACTGACATCAGGAACCTGGACTGGTGAGTTTTCTTTCCCAGGGAAAAAGGCCAAAGGATGTGCCCAGGGGCCCCTGGCCCTGACTGCAAAAAATCCTTATATCGAAGGATGGAGCCCACACCGAACTTGTCCCCACCTCAAACTTGTGCTGCCCTGATAGACCCAAAGGAGCCCTACAAACTGACATCAGGAACCTGGACTGCTGAGTTTTCTTTCACAGGGAAAATGGCCAAAGGATGTGCCCAGGGGCCCCTGGCCCTGGGCTGGGACCTGACTGCAAAAAATCCTTATATCGAAGGATGGACCCCAGACCGAAGTTGTCCCCACATCAGACCTGTGCTGTCCTGATAGTCCCAAGGGAGCCCTACAAACTGACATCCGGAACCTGGACTGGTGAGTTTTCTTTCCCAGGGAAAATGGCCAAAGGATGTGCCTAGGTGCCCCCGGCCACGGCTGTGACCTGACTGCAAAAATGCCTTATATCGAAAGATGGACCCCAGACCGAAGTTTTCCCCACATGAAACCTGTGCTGCCCTGATAGTCCCAAGGGAGCCCTAAAAACTGACATCAGGAACCTGGACTGGTGAGTTTTCTTTCCCAGGGAAAAGGGACAAAGAATGTGTCCATGGGCCCCTGGCAATCGGCTGGGACCTGACTGCAAAAAATCTTTATTTCGAAGGATGGAGGCCAGACCGATGTTGTCCCCACCTCAAATTTGTAATGCCCTGATAGACCCCAGGGAGCCCTACAAACTGACATCAGGAACCTGGACTGGTGAGTTTTCTTTCCCAGGGAAAAAGGCCAAAGGATGTGCCCAGGGGCGCCGCACACTGGGCTGGGACCTGACTGCAAAAAATCCTTGTATCGAAGGATGGACCCCGGACCGAAGTTGTCCCCACCTCAAACCTCTCCTGCCCTGATAGACCCAAGGAAGCCCTACAAACTGACATCAGGAACCTGGACTGGTGAGTTTTCTTTCCCAGGGAAAATGGCCAAAGGATGTGCCCAGGGGCCCCAAGCCATGGGCTGCGACCTGACTGCAAAAAATCCTTATATCGAAGGATGGACCCCAGACCAAAGTTGTCCCCACCTCAAATTTGTAATGCCCTGATCGTCCCAAGGGAGCCCTACAAACTGACATCCGGAACCTGGACTGGTGAGTTTTCTTTCCCAGGGAAAATGGCCAAAGGATGTGCCTAGGTGCCCCCGGCCACGGCTGTGACCTGACTGCAAAAATGCCTTATATCGAAAGATGGACCCCAGACCGAAGTTTTCCCCACATGAAACCTGTGCTGCCCTGATAGTCCCAAGGGAGCCCTAAAAACTGACATCAGGAACCTGGACTGGTGAGTTTTCTTTCCCAGGGAAAAGGGACAAAGAATGTGTCCATGGGCCCCTGGCAATCGGCTGGGACCTGACTGCAAAAAATCTTTATTTCGAAGGATGGAGGCCAGACCGATGTTGTCCCCACCTCAAATTTGTAATGCCCTGATAGACCCCAGGGAGCCCTACAAACTGACATCAGGAACCTGGACTGGTGAGTTTTCTTTCCCAGGGAAAAAGGCCAAAGGATGTGCCCAGGGGCGCCGCACACTGGGCTGGGACCTGACTGCAAAAAATCCTTGTATCGAAGGATGGACCCCGGACCGAAGTTGTCCCCACCTCAAACCTCTCCTGCCCTGATAGACCCAAGGAAGCCCTACAAACTGACATCAGGAACCTGGACTGGTGAGTTTTCTTTCCCAGGGAAAATGGCCAAAGGATGTGCCCAGGGGCCCCAAGCCATGGGCTGCGACCTGACTGCAAAAAATCCTTATATCGAAGGATGGACCCCAGACCAAAGTTGTCCCCACCTCAAATTTGTAATGCCCTGATCGTCCCAAGGGAGCCCTACAAACTGACATCAGGAACCTGGACTGGTGAGTTTTCTTTCCCAGGGAAAAAGGCCAAAGGATGTGCCCATGGGTCCCTGGCCCTGGGCTGGGACCTGTCTCCAAAAAATCCTTATATCAAAGGATGCACCCCAGACCGAAGTTGTCCCCACCTCAAATTTCAGCTGCCCTGATAGACCCAAGGAAGCCCTACAAACTGGCATCAGGAACCTGGACTGGTGAGTTTTCTTTCCCAGGGAAATTGGCCAAAGGATGTGCCCAGGGGCCCCTGGCCCTCGGCTGGGACCTGACTGCAAAAAATCCTTATATCGAAAGATGGATTCCAGACCGAAGTTGCCCACTCCTAAAAATTCTGCTGCCCTGACAGCCCCAAGGGAGCCCTACAAACTGACATCAGGAACCTGGACTGCTGAGTTTTCTTTCCCAGGGAAAAGGGACAAAGGATGTGCCTAGGTGCCCCCGGCCACGGCTGTGACCTGACTGCAAAAATGCCTTATATCGAAAGATGGAGGGCAGACCGAAGTTGTCCCCACCTCAAACCTCTGCTGCCCTGATAGACCCAAGGAAGCCCTACAAACTGACATCAGGGACCTGGACTGGTGAGTTTTCTTTCCCAGGGAAAATGGCCAAAGGATGTGCCCAGGGGCCCCAAGCCATGGGCTGCGACCTGACTGCAAAAAATCCTTATATCGAAGGATGGACCCCAGACCAAAGTTGTCCCCATCTCAAATTTGTAATGCCCCGATCGTCCTAAGGGAGCCCTACAAACTGACATCAGGAACCTGGACTGGTGAGTTTTCTTTCCCACGGATAAAGGCCAAAGGATGTGCCCATGGGTCCCTGGCCCTGGGCTGGGACCTGTCTCCAAAAAATCCTTATATCAAAGGATGCACCCCAGACCGAAGTTGTCCACACCTCAAATTTCAGCTGCCCTGATAGACCCAAGGAAGCCCTACAAACTGGCATCAGGAACCTGGACTGGTGAGTTTTCTTTCCCCGGGAAATTGGCCAAAGCATGTGCCCAGGGGCCCCCCATACTCAGCTGGTCCTGACTGCAAAAAATCATTATATTGAAGGATGGACCCCAGACCAAAGTTGTCCCCACCTCAAATTTGTGCTGCCCTGATAGACGCAAGGGAGCCCTACAAACTGACATCAGGAACCCGGACTGGTGAGTTTTCTTTCCCAGGGAAAAGGACCAAGGGATGTGCCCAGGGGCCCCAGGCCCTGGGCTGGGCCTGACTGCAAAAAATCCTTATATCAAAGGATGGACCCCAGACCGAAGTTGTTCCCACCTCAAATCTGTGCTGCCCTGATAGACCCAAGGGGGCCCTACAAACTGACATCAGGAACATGGACTGGTGAGTTTTCTTTCCCAGGGAAAATGGCCAAAGGGTGTGCCCAGGGGACCCTGGCCCTTGGCTGGGACCTGACTGCAAAAAATCCTTATATCGAAGGATGGATTCCAGACCGAAGTTGCCCACACCTAAAAATTCTGCTGCCCTGACAGCCCCAAGGGAGCCCTACAAACTGACATCAGGAACCTGGACTGGTGAGTTTTCTTTCCCAGGGAAAATGGCCAAAGGATGTGCCCAGGGGCCCCCCATACTCAGCTGGTCCTGACTGCAAAAAATCATTATATCAAAGGATGCACCCCAGACCGAAGTTGTCCCCACCTCAAACTTGTGCTGCCCTGATTGACCCAAAGGAGCCCTACAAACTTACATCAGGAACCTGGACTGGTGAGTTTTCTTTCCCAGGGAAAATGGAAAAAGGATGTGCCCAGGGGCCCCAAGCCATGGGCTGCGACCTGACTGCAAAAAATCCTTATATCGCAGGATGGACCCCACACTGAAGTTGTCCCCACCTCAAACTTGTGCTGCCCTGATACACCCTAGGGAGCCCTACAAACTGACATCAGGAACCCGGACTGCTGAGTTTTCTTTACCAGGGAAAATGGCCAAGGATGTGCCCAGGGGCCCCTGGCCCTGACTGCAAAATATCCTTATATCGAAGGATGGACCCCACACCGAAGTTGTCCCCACCTCAAACTTGTGCTGCCCTGATACACCCAAGGGAGCCCTACAAACTGACATCAGGAACCTGGACTGGTGAGTTTTCTTTCCCAGGGAAAATGGCCAAAGGATGTGCCCAGGGGCCCCCCATACTCAGCTGGTCCTGACTGCAAAAAATCCTTATATCGAAGGATGGACCCCAGACCGAAGTTGTCCCCACATCAGACCTGTGCTGCTCTGATAGTCCCAAGGGAGCCCTAAAAACTGACATCAGGAACCTGGACTGGTGAGTTTTCTTTCCCAGGGAAAAGGGACAAAGAATGTGTCCATGGGCCCCTGGCAATCGGCTGGGACCTGACTGCAAAAAATCTTTATTTCGAAGGATGGAGGCCAGACCGAAGTTGTCCCCACATCAAACTTGTGCTGCCCTGATAGACCCAAAAGAGCCCTACAAACTGACATGAGGAACCTGGACTGCTGAGTTTTCTTTCACAGGGAAAATGGCCAAAGGATGTGCCCAGGGGCCCCTGGCTCTGGGCCGGGACCGGACTCCAAAAAATCCTTCTATCTAAGGATGGACCCCAGACCGAAGTTGTCCCCACGTCAGACTTGTGCTGTCCTGATAGTCCCAAGGGAGCCCTACAAACTGACATCAGGAACCCGGACTGGTGAGTTTTCTTTCCCAGGGAAAAGGGCCAAAGGATGTGCCGAGGGGCCCCAAGCCATGGGCTGGGCCTGACTGCAAAAAATTTTTACATCGAAGGATGGACCCCAGACCAAAGTTGCCCCCACCTCAAATTTGTAATGCCCTGATCGTCCCAAGGGAGCCCTACAAAATGACATCAGGAACCTGGACTGGTGAGTTTTCTTTCCCAGGGAAAAAGGCCAAAGGATGTGCCCATGGGTCCCTGGCCCTGGGCTGGGACCTGTCTCCAAAAAATCCTAATATCAAAGGATGCACCCCACACCGAAGTTGTCCCCACCTCAAATTTCATCTGCCCTGACAGACCCAAGGAAGCCCTACAGACTGGCATCAGGAACCTGGACTGGTGAGTTTTCTTTCCCAGGGAAATTGGCCAAAGGATGTGCCCAGGGGCCCCCCACACTCAGCTGGACCTGACTGCAAAAAATCATTATATCGAAGGACGGAGCCCAGACCGAAGTTGTCCCCACCTCAAATTTGTGCTGCCCTGATAGACGCAAGGGAGCTCTACAAACTGACATCAGGAACCCGGACTGGTGAGTTTTCTTTCCCAGGGAAAATGGCCAAGGGATGTGCCCAGGGGCCCCTGGCCCTGGGCTGGGCCTGACTGCAAAAAATCCTATATCAAAGGATGGACCCTAGACCGAAGTTGTTCCCACCTCAAATCTGTGCTGCCCTGATACACCCAAGGGGGCCCTACAAACTGGCATCAGGAACATGGACTGGTGAGTTTTTTTTCCCAGGGAAAATGGCCAAAAGTTGTGCCCAGGGGCCCCTGGCCCTCGGCTGGGACCTGACTGCAAAAAATCCTTATATAGAAGGATGCACCCCACACCAAAATTGTCCCCACTTAAAATTTCTGCTGCCCTGATAGACCCAAGGAAGCCCTACAAACTGGCATCAGGAACCTGGACTGGTGAGCTTTCTTTCCCAGGGAAATTGGCCAAAGGATGTGCCCAGGGGCCCCCCATACTCAGCTGGTCCTGACTGCAAAAAATCCTTATATTGAAGGATGGAGCCCAGACCGAAGTTGTACCCACATCAAACATGTGCTGCCCTGACAGACCCAAAGGAGCCCTACAAACTGACATCAGGAACCTGGACTGCTGAGTTTTCTTTCCCAGGGAAAAGGGACAAAGGATGTTCCTAGGTGACCCCGGACATGGCTGGGCCTGACTGCAAAAAATCTTTATATCGAAGGATGTTGGCCAGACCGATGTTGTCCCCACCTCAAATTTGTGCTGCCCTGATAGACCCAAGGGAGCCCTACAAAGTCACATCAGGAACCTGGACTGCTGAGTTTTCTTTCCCAGGGAAAATGGAAAAAGGATGTGCCCAGGGGCCTCTGGCCCTGGGCAGGGACCTCACTGCAAAAAATCCTTATATCGAAGGATGGACCCCACAACGAAGTTGTCCCCACCTCAAACTTGTGCTGCCCTGATAGAACCAAGGGAGCCCTACAAACTGACATCACTAACCTGGACTGGTGAGTTTTCTTTCCCAGGGAAAATGGAAAAAGGATGTGCCCAGGGGCCCCTGGCCCTCGGCCCCTGGACCTGACTTCAAAAAATCCTTATATCGAAGGATGGACCGCACACTGAAGTTGTCCCCACCTCAAACTTGTGCTGCCCTGATACACCCTAGGGATCCCTACAAACTGACATCAGGAACCTGGACGGCTGAGTTTTCTTTACCAGGGAAAATGGCCAAGGATGTGCCCAGGGGCCCCTGGCCCTGACTGCAAAAAATCCTTATATCGAAGGATGGAGCCCACACCGAACTTGTCCCCACCTCAAACTTGTGCTGCCCTGATAGACCCAAAGGAGCCCTACAAACTGACATCAGGAACCTGGACTGCTGAGTTTTCTTTCACAGGGAAAATGGCCAAAGGATGTGCCCAGGGGCCCCTGGCCCTGGGCTGGGACCTGACTGCAAAAAATCCTTATATCGAAGGATGGACCCCAGACCGAAGTTGTCCCCACATCAGACCTGTGCTGTCCTGATAGTCCCAAGGGAGCCCTACAAACTGACATCCGGAACCTGGACTGGTGAGTTTTCTTTCCCAGGGAAAATGGCCAAAGGATGTGCCTAGGTGCCCCCGGCCACGGCTGTGACCTGACTGCAAAAATGCCTTATATCGAAAGATGGACCCCAGACCGAAGTTTTCCCCACATGAAATCTGTGCTGCCCTGATAGTCCCAAGGGAGCCCTAAAAACTGACATCAGGAACCTGGACTGGTGAGTTTTCTTTCCCAGGGAAAAGGGACAAAGAATGTGTCCATGGGCCCCTGGCAATCGGCTGGGACCTGACTGCAAAAAATCTTTATTTCGAAGGATGGAGGCCAGACCGATGTTGTCCCCACCTCAAATTTGTAATGCCCTGATAGACCCCAGGGAGCCCTACAAACTGACATCAGGAACCTGGACTGGTGAGTTTTCTTTCCCAGGGAAAAAGGCCAAAGGATGTGCCCAGGGGCGCCGCACACTGGGCTGGGACCTGACTGCAAAAAATCCTTGTATCGAAGGATGGACCCCGGACCGAAGTTGTCCCCACCTCAAACCTCTCCTGCCCTGATAGACCCAAGGAAGCCCTACAAACTGACATCAGGAACCTGGACTGGTGAGTTTTCTTTCCCAGGGAAAATGGCCAAAGGATGTGCCCAGGGGCCCCAAGCCATGGGCTGCGACCTGACTGCAAAAAATCCTTATATCGAAGGATGGACCCCAGACCAAAGTTGTCCCCACCTCAAATTTGTAATGCCCTGATCGTCCCAAGGGAGCCCTACAAACTGACATCAGGAACCTGGACTGGTGAGTTTTCTTTCCCAGGGAAAAAGGCCAAAGGATGTGCCCATGGGTCCCTGGCCCTGGGCTGGGACCTGTCTCCAAAAAATCCTTATATCAAAGGATGCACCCCAGACCGAAGTTGTCCCCACCTCAAATTTCAGCTGCCCTGATAGACCCAAGGAAGCCCTACAAACTGGCATCAGGAACCTGGACTGGTGAGTTTTCTTTCCCAGGGAAATTGGCCAAAGGATGTGCCCAGGGGCCCCTGGCCCTCGGCTGGGACCTGACTGCAAAAAATCCTTATATCGAAAGATGGATTCCAGACCGAAGTTGCCCACTCCTAAAAATTCTGCTGCCCTGACAGCCCCAAGGGAGCCCTACAAACTGACATCAGGAACCTGGACTGCTGAGTTTTCTTTCCCAGGGAAAAGGGACAAAGGATGTGCCTAGGTGCCCCCGGCCACGGCTGTGACCTGACTGCAAAAATGCCTTATATCGAAAGATGGACCCCAGACCGAAGTTGTCCCCACCTCAAACCTCTGCTGCCCTGATAGACCCAAGGAAGCCCTACAAACTGACATCAGGGACCTGGACTGGTGAGTTTTCTTTCCCAGGGAAAATGGCCAAAGGATGTGCCCAGGGGCCCCAAGCCATGGGCTGCGACCTGATTGCAAAAAATCCTTATATCGAAGGATGGACCCAAGACCAAAGTTGTCCCCACCTCAAATTTGTAATGCCCTGATCGTCCCAAGGGAGCCCTACAAACTGACATCAGGAACCTGGACTGGTGAGTTTTCTTTCCCAGGGAAAAAGGCCAAAGGATGTGCCCATGGGTCCCTGGCCCTGGGCTGGGACCTGTCTCCAAAAAATCCTTATATCAAAGGATGCACCCCAGACCGAAGTTGTCCCCACCTCAAATTTCAGCTGCCCTGATAGACCCAAGGAAGCCCTACAAACTGGCATCAGGAACCTGGACTGGTGAGTTTTCTTTCCCCGGGAAATTGGCCAAAGCATGTGCCCAGGGGCCCCCCATACTCAGCTGGTCCTGACTGCAAAAAATCATTATATTGAAGGATGGAGCCCAGACCGAAGTTGTCCCCACATCAAAATTGTGATGCCCTGATATACCCAAAGGAGCCCTACAAACTGACATCAGGAACCTGGACTGGTGAGTTTTCTTTCCCAGGGAAAATGGCCAAAGGATGTGCCCAGGGGCCCCAAGCCATGGGCTGCGACCTGACTGCAAAAAATCCTTATATCGAAGGATGGACCCCAGACCAAAGTTGTCCCCACCTCAAATTTGTAATGCCCTGATCGTCCCAAGGGAGCCCTACAAACTGACATCAGGAACCTGGACTGGTGAGTTTTCTTTCCCAGGGAAAAAGGCCAAAGGATGTGCCCATGGGTCCCTGGCCCTGGGCTGGGACCTGTCTCCAAAAAATCCTTATATCAAAGGATGCACCCCAGACCGAAGTTGTCCCCACCTCAAATTTCAGCTGCCCTGATAGACCCAAGGAAGCCCTACAAACTGGCATCAGGAACCTGGACTGGTGAGTTTTCTTTCCCAGGGAAATTGGCCAAAGGATGTGCCCAGGGGCCCCTGGCCCTCGGCTGGGACCTGACTGCAAAAAATCCTTATATCGAAAGATGGATTCCAGACCGAAGTTGCCCACTCCTAAAAATTCTGCTGCCCTGACAGCCCCAAGGGAGCCCTACAAACTGACATCAGGAACCTGGACTGCTGAGTTTTCTTTCCCAGGGAAAAGGGACAAAGGATGTGCCTAGGTGCCCCCGGCCACGGCTGTGACCTGACTGCAAAAATGCCTTATATCGAAAGATGGACCCCAGACCGAAGTTGTCCCCACCTCAAACCTCTGGTGCCCTGATAGACCCAAGGAAGCCCTACAAACTGACATCAGGGACCTGGACTGGTGAGTTTTCTTTCCCAGGGAAAATGGCCAAAGGATGTGCCCAGGGGCCCCAAGCCATGGGCTGCGACCTGATTGCAAAAAATCCTTATATCGAAGGATGGACCCAAGACCAAAGTTGTCCCCACCTCAAATTTGTAATGCCCTGATCGTCCCAAGGGAGCCCTACAAACTGACATCAGGAACCTGGACTGGTGAGTTTTCTTTCCCAGGGAAAAAGGCCAAAGGATGTGCCCAGGGGCCCCTGGCCCTGACTGCAAAAAATCCTTATATCGAAGGATGGAGCCCACACCGAACTTGTCCCCACCTCAAACTTGTGCTGCCCTGATAGACCCAAAGGAGCCCTACAAACTGACATCAGGAACCTGGACTGCTGAGTTTTCTTTCACAGGGAAAATGGCCAAAGGATGTGCCCAGGGGCCCCTGGCCCTGGGCTGGGACCTGACTGCAAAAAATCCTTATATCGAAGGATGGACCCCAGACCGAAGTTGTCCCCACATCAGACCTGTGCTGTCCTGATAGTCCCAAGGGAGCCCTACAAACTGACATCCGGAACCTGGACTGGTGAGTTTTCTTTCCCAGGGAAAATGGCCAAAGGATGTGCCTAGGTGCCCCCGGCCACGGCTGTGACCTGACTGCAAAAATGCCTTATATCGAAAGATGGACCCCAGACCGAAGTTTTCCCCACATGAAACCTGTGCTGCCCTGATAGTCCCAAGGGAGCCCTAAAAACTGACATCAGGAACCTGGACTGGTGAGTTTTCTTTCCCAGGGAAAAGGGACAAAGAATGTGTCCATGGGCCCCTGGCAATCGGCTGGGACCTGACTGCAAAAAATCTTTATTTCGAAGGATGGAGGCCAGACCGATGTTGTCCCCACCTCAAATTTGTAATGCCCTGATAGACCCCAGGGAGCCCTACAAACTGACATCAGGAACCTGGACTGGTGAGTTTTCTTTCCCAGGGAAAAAGGCCAAAGGATGTGCCCAGGGGCGCCGCACACTGGGCTGGGACATGACTGCAAAAAATCCTTGTATCGAAGGATGGACCCCGGACCGAAGTTGTCCCCACCTCAAACCTCTCCTGCCCTGATAGACCCAAGGAAGCCCTACAAACTGACATCAGGAACCTGGACTGGTGAGTTTTCTTTCCCAGGGAAAATGGCCAAAGGATGTGCCCAGGGGCCCCAAGCCATGGGCTGCGACCTGACTGCAAAAAATCCTTATATCGAAGGATGGACCCCAGACCAAAGTTGTCCCCACCTCAAATTTGTAATGCCCTGATCGTCCCAAGGGAGCCCTACAAACTGACATCAGGAACCTGGACTGGTGAGTTTTCTTTCCCAGGGAAAAAGGCCAAAGGATGTGCCCATGGGTCCCTGGCCCTGGGCTGGGACCTGTCTCCAAAAAATCCTTATATCAAAGGATGCACCCCAGACCGAAGTTGTCCCCACCTCAAATTTCAGCTGCCCTGATAGACCCAAGGAAGCCCTACAAACTGGCATCAGGAACCTGGACTGGTGAGTTTTCTTTCCCAGGGAAATTGGCCAAAGGATGTGCCCAGGGGCCCCTGGCCCTCGGCTGGGACCTGACTGCAAAAAATCCTTATATCGAAAGATGGATTCCAGACCGAAGTTGCCCACTCCTAAAAATTCTGCTGCCCTGACAGCCCCAAGGGAGCCCTACAAACTGACATCAGGAACCTGGACTGCTGAGTTTTCTTTCCCAGGGAAAAGGGACAAAGGATGTGCCTAGGTGCCCCCGGCCACGGCTGTGACCTGACTGCAAAAATGCCTTATATCGAAAGATGGACCCCAGACCGAAGTTGTCCCCACCTCAAACCTCTGCTGCCCTGATAGACCCAAGGAAGCCCTACAAACTGACATCAGGGACCTGGACTGGTGAGTTTTCTTTCCCAGGGAAAATGGCCAAAGGATGTGCCCAGGGGCCCCAAGCCATGGGCTGCGACCTGATTGCAAAAAATCCTTATATCGAAGGATGGACCCAAGACCAAAGTTGTCCCCACCTCAAATTTGTAATGCCCTGATCGTCCCAAGGGAGCCCTACAAACTGACATCAGGAACCTGGACTGGTGAGTTTTCTTTCCCAGGGAAAAAGGCCAAAGGATGTGCCCATGGGTCCCTGGCCCTGGGCTGGGACCTGTCTCCAAAAAATCCTTATATCAAAGGATGCACCCCAGACCGAAGTTGTCCCCACCTCAAATTTCAGCTGCCCTGATAGACCCAAGGAAGCCCTACAAACTGACATCAGGAACCTGGACTGGTGAGTTTTCTTTCCCCGGGAAATTGGCCAAAGCATGTGCCCAGGGGCCCCCCATACTCAGCTGGTCCTGACTGCAAAAAATCATTATATTGAAGGATGGAGTCCACACCGAAGTTGTCCCCACATCAAAATTGTGATGCCCTGATATACCCAAAGGAGCCCTACAAACTGACATCAGGAACCTGGACTGGTGAGTTTTCTTTCCCAGGGAAAATGGCCAAAGGATGTGCCCAGGGGCCCCAAGCCATGGGCTGCGACCTGACTGCAAAAAATCCTTATATCGAAGGATGGACCCCAGACCAAAGTTGTCCCCATCTCAAATTTGTAATGCCCCGATCGTCCTAAGGGAGCCCTACAAACTGACATCAGGAACCTGGACTGGTGAGTTTTCTTTCCCACGGATAAAGGCCAAAGGATGTGCCCATGGGTCCCTGGCCCTGGGCTGGGACCTGTCTCCAAAAAATCCTTATATCAAAGGATGCACCCCAGACCGAAGTTGTCCACACCTCAAATTTCAGCTGCCCTGATAGACCCAAGGAAGCCCTACAAACTGGCATCAGGAACCTGGACTGGTGAGTTTTCTTTCCCAGGGAAATTGGCCAAAGGATGTGCCCAGGGGCCCCCCACACTCAGGTGGGCCTGACTGCAAAAAATCATTATATCGAAGGATGGACCCCAGACCAAAGTTGTCCCCACCTCAAATTTGTGCTGCCCTGATAGACGCAAGGGAGCCCTACAAACTGACATCAGGAACCCGGACTGGTGAGTTTTCTTTCCCAGGGAAAAGGACCAAGGGATGTGCCCAGGGGCCCCAGGCCCTGGGCTGGGCCTGACTGCAAAAAATCCTTATATCAAAGGATGGACCCCAGACCGAAGTTGTTCCCACCTCAAATCTGTGCTGCCCTGATAGACCCAAGGGGGCCCTACAAACTGACATCAGGAACATGGACTGGTGAGTTTTCTTTCCCAGGGAAAATGGCCAAAGGGTGTGCCCAGGGGACCCTGGCCCTCGGCTGGGACCTGACTGCAAAAAATCCTTATATCGAAGGATGGATTCCAGACCGAAGTTGCCCACACCTAAAAATTCTGCTGCCCTGACAGCCCCAAGGGAGCCCTACAAACTGACATCAGGAACCTGGACTGGTGAGTTTTCTTTCCCAGGGAAAATGGCCAAAGGATGTGCCCAGGGGCCCCCCATACTCAGCTGGTCCTGACTGCAAAAAATCATTATATCAAAGGATGCACCCCAGACCGAAGTTGTCCCCACCTCAAACTTGTGCTGCCCTGATTGACCCAAAGGAGCCCTACAAACTTACATCAGGAACCTGGACTGGTGAGTTTTCTTTCCCAGGGAAAATGGAAAAAGGATGTGCCCAGGGGCCCCAAGCCATGGGCTGCGACCTGACTGCAAAAAATCCTTATATCGCAGGATGGACCCCACACTGAAGTTGTCCCCACCTCAAACTTGTGCTGCCCTGATACACCCTAGGGAGCCCTACAAACTGACATCAGGAACCTGGACTGCTGAGTTTTCTTTACCAGGGAAAATGGCCAAGGATGTGCCCAGGGGCCCCTGGCCCTGACTGCAAAATATCCTTATATCGAAGGATGGACCCCACACCGAAGTTGTCCCCACCTCAAACTTGTGCTGCCCTGATACACCCAAGGGAGCCCTACAAACTGACATCAGGAACCTGGACTGGTGAGTTTTCTTTCCCAGGGAAATTGGCCAAAGGATGTGCCCAGGGGCCCCCCATACTCAGCTGGTCCTGACTGCAAAAAATCCTTATATCGAAGGATGGACCCCAGACCGAAGTTGTCCCCACATCAGACCTGTGCTGCCCTGATAGTCCCAAGGGAGCCCTAAAAACTGACATCAGGAACCTGGACAGGTGAGTTTTCTTTCCCAGGGAAAAGGGACAAAGAATGTGTCCATGGGCCCCTGGCAATCGGCTGGGACCTGACTGCAAAAAATCTTTATTTCGAAGGATGGAGGCCAGACCGAAGTTGTCCCCACATCAAACTTGTGCTGCCCTGATAGACCCAAAAGAGCCCTACAAACTGACATGAGGAACCTGGACCGCTGAGTTTTCTTTCACAGGGAAAATGGCCAAAGGATGTGCCCAGGGGCCCCTGGCCCTGGGCCGGGACCGGACTCCAAAAAATCCTTCTATCTAAAGATGGACCCCAGACCGAAGTTGTCCCCACGTCAGACTTGTGCTGTCCTGATAGTCCCAAGGGAGCCCTACAAACTGACATCAGGAACCCGGACTGGTGAGTTTTCTTTCCCAGGGAAAAGGGCCAAAGGATGTGCCGAGGGGCCCCAAGCCATGGGCTGGGCCTGACTGCAAAAAATCCTTATATCGAAGGATGGACCCCAGACCAAAGTTGCCCCCACCTCAAATTTGTAATGCCCTGATCGTCCCAAGGGAGCCCTACAAAATGACATCAGGAACCTGGACTGGTGAGTTTTCTTTCGCAGGGAAAAAGGCCAAAGGATGTGCCCATGGGTCCCTGGCCCTGGGCTGGGACCTGTCTCCAAAAAATCCTAATATCAAAGGATGCACCCCACACCGAAGTTGTCCCCCACCTCAAATTTCATCTGCCCTGACAGACCCAAGGAAGCCCTACAGACTGGCATCAGGAACCTGGACTGGTGAGTTTTCTTTCCCAGGGAAATTGGCCAAAGGATGTGCCCAGGGGCCCCCCACACTCAGCTGGACCTGACTGCAAAAAATCATTATATCGAAGGACGGAGCCCAGACCGAAGTTGTCCCCACCTCAAATTTGTGCTGCCCTGATAGACGCAAGGGAGCTCTACAAACTGACATCAGGAAACCGGACTGGTGAGTTTTCTTTCCCAGGGAAAAGGGCCAAGGGATGTGCCCAGGGGCCCCTGGCCCTGGGCTGGGCCTGACAGCAAAAAATCCTATATCAAAGGATGGACCCTAGACCGAAGTTGTTCCCACCTCAAATCTGTGCTGCCCTGATAGACCCAAGGGGGCCCTACAAACTGGCATCAGGAACATGGACTGGTGAGTTTTTTTTCCCAGGGAAAATGGCCAAAGGGTGTGCCCAGGGGCCCCTGGCCCTCGGCTGGGACCTGAATGCAAAAAATCCTTATATAGAAGGATGCACCCCACACCGAAATTGCCCCCACTTAAAATTTCTGCTGCCCTGATAGACCCAAGGAAGCCCTACAAACTGGCATCAGGAACCTGGACTGGTGAGCTTTCTTTCCCAGGGAAATTGGCCAAAGGATGTGCCCAGGGGCCCCCCATACTCAGCTGGTCCTGACTGCAAAAAATCCTTATATTGAAGGATGGAGCCCAGACCGAAGTTGTACCCACATCAAACATGTGCTGCCCTGATAGACCCAAAGGAGCCCTACAAACTGACATCAGGAACCTGGACTGCTGAGTTTTCTTTCCCAGGGAAAAGGGACAAAGGATGTTCCTAGGTGACCCCGGACATGGCTGGGCCTGACTGCAAAAAATCTTTATATCGAAGGATGTTGGCCAGACCGATGTTGTCCCCACCTCAAATTTGTGCTGCCCTGATAGACCCAAGGGAGCCCTACAAAGTCACATCAGGAACCTGGACTGCTGAGTTTTCTTTCCCAGGGAAAATGGAAAAAGGATGTGCCCAGGGGCCTCTGGCCCTGGGCAGGGACCTCACTGCAAAAAATCCTTATATCGAAGGATGGACCCCACAACGAAGTTGTCCCCACCTCAAACTTGTGCTGCCCTGATAGAACCAAGGGAGCCCTACAAACTGACATCACTAACCTGGACTGCTGAGTTTTCTTTCCCAGGGAAAATGGAAAAAGGATGTGCCCAGGGGCCCCTGGCCCTCGGCCCCTGGACCTGACTTCAAAAAATCCTTATATCGAAGGATGGACCGCACACTGAAGTTGTCCCCACCTCAAACTTGTGCTGCCCTGATACACCCTAGGGATCCCTACAAACTGACATCAGGAACCTGGACGGCTGAGTTTTCTTTACCAGGGAAAATGGCCAAGGATGTGCCCAGGGGCCCCTGGCCCTGACTGCAAAAAATCCTTATATCGAAGGATGGAGCCCACACCGAACTTGTCCCCACCTCAAACTTGTGCTGCCCTGATAGACCCAAAGGAGCCCTACAAACTGACATCAGGAACCTGGACTGCTGAGTTTTCTTTCACAGGGAAAATGGCCAAAGGATGTGCCCAGGGGCCCCTGGCCCTGGGCTGGGACCTGACTGCAAAAAATCCTTATATCGAAGGATGGACCACAGACCGAAGTTGTCCCCACATCAGACCTGTGCTGTCCTGATAGTCCCAAGGGAGCCCTACAAACTGACATCCGGAACCTGGACTGGTGAGTTTTCTTTCCCAGGGAAAATGGCCAAAGGATGTGCCTAGGTGCCCCCGGCCACGGCTGTGACCTGACTGCAAAAATGCCTTATATCGAAGGATGGACCCCAGACCGAAGTTGTCCCCACATCAGACCTGTGCTGTCCTGATAGTCCCAAGGGAGCCCTACAAACTGACATCAGGAACCTGGACTGGTGAGTTTTCTTTCCCAGGGAAAAGGGACAAAGAATGTGTCCATGGGCCCCTGGCAATCGGCTGGGACCTGACTGCAAAAAATCTTTATTTCGAAGGATGGAGGCCAGACCGATGTTGTCCCCACCTCAAATTTGTAATGCCCTGATAGACCCCAGGGAGCCCTACAAACTGACATCAGGAACCTGGACTGGTGAGTTTTCTTTCCCAGGGAAAAAGGCCAAAGGATGTGCCCAGGGGCGCCGCACACTGGGCTGGGACCTGACTGCAAAAAATCCTTGTATCGAAGGATGGACCCCGGACCGAAGTTGTCCCCACCTCAAACCTCTCCTGCCCTGATAGACCCAAGGAAGCTCTACAAACTGATATCAGGAACCTGGACTGGTGAGTTTTCTTTCCCAGGGAAAAAGGCCAAAGGATGTGCCCAGGGGCCCCAAGCCATGGGCTGCGACCTGACTGCAAAAAATCCTTATATCGAAGGATGGACCCCAGACCAAAGTTGTCCCCACCTCAAATTTGTAATGCCCTGATCGTCCCAAGGGAGCCCTACAAACTGACATCAGGAACCTGGACTGGTGAGTTTTCTTTCCCAGGGAAAAAGGCCAAAGGATGTGCCCATGGGTCCCTGGCCCTGGGCTTGGACCTGTCTCCAAAAAATCCTTATATCAAAGGATGCACCCCAGACCGAAGTTGTCCCCACCTCAAATTTCAGCTGCCCTGATAGACCCAAGGAAGCCCTACAAACTGGCATCAGGAACCTGGACTGGTGAGTTTTCTTTCCCAGGGAAATTGGCCAAAGGATGTGCCCAGGGGCCCCTGGCCCTCGGCTGGGACCTGACTGCAAAAAATCCTTATATCGAAAGATGGATTCCAGACCGAAGTTGCCCACTCCTAAAAATTCTGCTGCCCTGACAGCCCCAAGGGAGCCCTACAAACTGACATCAGGAACCTGGACTGCTGAGTTTTCTTTCCCAGGGAAAAGGGACAAAGGATGTGCCTAGGTGCCCCCGGCCACGGCTGTGACCTGACTGCAAAAATGCCTTATATCGAAAGATGGACCCCAGACCGAAGTTGTCCCCACCTCAAACCTCTGCTGCCCTGATAGACCCAAGGAAGCCCTACAAACTGACATCAGGGTCCTGGACTGGTGAGTTTTCTTTCCCAGGGAAAATGGCCAAAGGATGTGCCCAGGGGCCCCAAGCCATGGGCTGCGACCTGATTGCAAAAAATCCTTATATCGAAGGATGGACCCAAGACCAAAGTTGTCCCCACCTCAAATTTGTAATGCCCTGATCGTCCCAAGGGAGCCCTACAAACTGACATCAGGAACCTGGACTGGTGAGTTTTCTTTCCCAGGGAAAAAGGCCAAAGGATGTGCCCATGGGTCCCTGGCCCTGGGCTGGGACCTGTCTCCAAAAAATCCTTATATCAAAGGATGCACCCCAGACCGAAGTTGTCCCCACCTCAAATTTCAGCTGCCCTGATAGACCCAAGGAAGCCCTACAAACTGACATCAGGAACCTGGACTGGTGAGTTTTCTTTCCCCGGGAAATTGGCCAAAGCATGTGCCCAGGGGCCCCCCATACTCAGCTGGTCCTGACTGCAAAAAATCATTATATTGAAGGATGGAGCCCAGACCGAAGTTGTCCCCACATCAAAATTGTGATGCCCTGATAAACCCAAAGGAGCCCTACAAACTGACATCAGGAACCTGGACTGGTGAGTTTTCTTTCCCAGGGAAAATGGCCAAAGGATGTGCCCAGGGGCCCCAAGCCATGGGCTGCGACCTGACTGCAAAAAATCCTTATATCGAAGGATGGACCCCAGACCAAAGTTGTCCCCATCTCAAATTTGTAATGCCCCGATCGTCCCAAGGGAGCCCTACAAACTGACATCAGGAACCTGGACTGGTGAGTTTTCTTTCCCACGGATAAAGGCCAAAGGATGTGCCCATGGGTCCCTGGCCCTGGGCTGGGACCTGTCTCCAAAAAATCCTTATATCAAAGGATGCACCCCAGACCGAAGTTGTCCACACCTCAAATTTCAGCTGCCCTGATAGACCCAAGGAAGCCCTACAAACTGGCATCAGGAACCTGGACTGGTGAGTTTTCTTTCCCAGGGAAATTGGCCAAAGGATGTGCCCAGGGGCCCCCCACACTCAGCTGGGCCTGACTGCAAAAAATCATTATATCGAAGGATGGAGCCCAGACCGAAGTTGTCCCCACCTCAAATTTGTGCTGCCCTGATAGACGCAAGGGAGCCCTACAAACTGACATCAGGAACCCGGACTGGTGAGTTTTCTTTCCCAGGGAAAAGGACCAAGGGATGTGCCCAGGGGCCCCAGGCCCTGGGCTGGGCCTGACTGCAAAAAATCCTTATATCAAAGGATGGACCCCAGACCGAAATTGTTCCCACCTCAAATCTGTGCTGCCCTGATAGACCCAAGGGGGCCCTACAAACTGACATCAGGAACATGGACTGGTGAGTTTTCTTTCCCAGGGAAAATGGCCAAAGGGTGTGCCCAGGGGACCCTGGCCCTCGGCTGGGACCTGACTGCAAAAAATCCTTATATCGAAGGATGGATTCCAGACCGAAGTTGCCCACACCTAAAAATTCTGCTGCCCTGACAGCCCCAAGGGAGCCCTACAAACTGACATCAGGAACCTGGACTGGTGAGTTTTCTTTCCCAGGGAAAATGGCCAAGGATGTGCCCAGGGGCCCCTGGCCCTGACTGCAAAATATCCTTATATCGAAGGATGGACCCCACACCGAAGTTGTCCCCACCTCAAACTTGTGCTGCCCTGATACACCCAAGGGAGCCCTACAAACTGACATCAGGAACCTGGACTGCTGAGTTTTCTTTCCCAGGGAAAATGAAAAAAGGGTGTGCCCAGGGGCCCCTGGCCCTGGGCAGGGGCCTGACTGAAAAAAATCCTTATATCAAAGGATGGCGCCCACACTGAAATTGTCCCCACCTCAAACTTGTGCTGCCCTGATACACCCAAGGGAGCCCTACAAACTGACATCAGGAACCTGGACTGCTGAGTTTTCTTTCCCAGGGAAAATGGAAAAAGGATGTTCCCAGGGGCCCCTGGCCCTGGGCTGGGACCTCACTGCAAAAAATCCTTATATCGAAGGATGGACCCCACACCGAAGTTGTCCCCACCTCAAACTTGTGCTGCCCTGATAGACCCAAGGGAGCCCTACAAACTGACATCAGGAACCTGGACTGGTGAGTTTTCTTTCCCAGGGAAAATGGAAAAAGGATGTGCCCATGCGTCCCTGGCCCTGGGCTGGGACCTGTCTCCAAAAAATCCTTATATCAAAGGATGCACCCCAGACCGAAGTTGTCCACACCTCAAATTTCAGCTGCCCTGATAGACCCAAGGAAGACCTACAAACTGGCATCAGGAACCTGGACTGGTGAGTTTTCTTTCCCAGGGAAATTGGCCAAAGGATGTGCCCAGGGGCCCCCCACACTCAGCTGGGCCTGACTGCAAAAAATCATTATATCGAAGGATGGAGCCCAGACCGAAGTTGTCCCCACCTCAAATTTGTGCTGCCCTGATAGACGCAAGGGAGCCCTACAAACTGACATCAGGAACCCGGACTGGTGAGTTTTCTTTCCCAGGGAAAAGGACCAAGGGATGTGCCCAGGGGCCCCTGGCCCTGGGCTGGGCCTGACTGCAAAAAATCCTTATATCAAAGGATGGACCCCAGACCGAAGTTGTTCCCACCTCAAATCTGTGCTGCCCTGATAGACCCAAGGGGGCCCTACAAACTGACATCAGGAACATGGACTGGTGAGTTTTCTTTCCCAGGGAAAATGGCCAAAGGATGTGCCCAGGGGCCCCCCATACTCAGCTGGTCCTGACTGCAAAAAATCATTATATTGAAGGATGGACCCCACACCGAAGTTGTCCCCACCTCAAACTTGTGCTGCCCTGATTGACCCAAAGGAGCCCTACAAACTGACATCAGGAACCTGGACTGGTGAGTTTTCTTTCCCAGGGAAAATGGAAAAAGGATGTGCCCAGGGGCCCCAAGCCATGGGCTGCGACCTGACTGCAAAAAATCCTTATATCGAAGGATGGACCCCACACTGAAGTTGTCCCCACCTCAAACTTGTGCTGCCCTGATACACCCTAGGGAGCCCTACAAACTGACATCAGGAACCTGGACTGCTGAGTTTTCTTTACCAGGGAAAATGGCCAAGGATGTGCCCAGGGGCCCCTGGCCCTGACTGCAAAATATCCTTATATCGAAGGATGGACCCCACACCGAAGTTGTCCCCACCTCAAACTTGTGCTGCCCTGATAGACCCAAGGGAGCCCTACAAAGTCACATCAGGAACCTGGACTGCTGAGTTTTCTTTCCCAGGGAAAATGAAAAAAGGGTGTGCCCAGGGGCCCCTAGCCCTGGGCAGGAGCCTGACTGCAAAAAATCCTTATATGGAAGGATGAATTCCAGACCGAAGTTGCCCACTCCTAAAAATTCTGCTGCCCTGACAGCCCCAAGGGAGCCCTACAAACTGACATCAGGAACCTGGACTGGTGAGTTTTCTTTCCCCGGGAAATTGGCCAAAGGATGTGCCCAGGGGCCCCCCATACCTAACTGGTCCTGACTGCAAAAAATCATTATATTGAAGGATGGAGCCCAGACCGAAGTTGTCCCCACATCAAACTTGTGATGCCCTGATATACCCAAAGGAGCCCTACAAACTGACATCAGGAACCTGGACTGGTGAGTTTTCTTTCCCAGGGAAAATGGCCAAAGGATGTGCCCAGGGGCCCCAAGCCATGGGCTGCGACCTGACTGCAAAAAATCCTTATATCGAAGGATGGACCCCAGACCAAAGTTGTCCCCATCTCAAATTTGTAATGCCCCGATTGTCCCAAGGGAGCCCTACAAACTGACATCAGGAACCTGGACTGGTGAGTTTTCTTTCCCAGGGAAAAAGGCCAAAGGATGTGCCCATGGGTCCCTGGCCCTGGGCTGGGACCTGTCTCCAAAAAATCCTTATATCAAAGGATGCACCCCAGACCGAAGTTGTCCACACCTCAAATTTCAGCTGCCCTGATAGACCCAAGGAAGCCCTACAAACTGGCATCAGGAACCTGGACTGGTGAGTTTTCTTTCCCAGGGAAATTGGCCAAAGGATGTGCCCAGGGGCCCCCCACACTCAGCTGGGCCTGACTGCAAAAAATCATTATATCGAAGGATGGAGCCCAGACCGAAGTTGTCCCCACCTCAAATTTGTGCTGCCCTGATAGACGCAAGGGAGCCCTACAAACTGACATCAGGAACCCGGACTGGTGAGTTTTCTTTCCCAGGGAAAAGGACCAAGGGATGTGCCCAGGGGCCCCTGGCCCTGGGCTGGGCCTGACTGCAAAAAATCCTTATATCAAAGGATGGACCCCAGACCGAAGTTGTTCCCACCTCAAATCTGTGCTGCCCTGATAGACCCAAGGGGGCCCTACAAACTGACATCAGGAACATGGACTGGTGAGTTTTCTTTCCCAGGGAAAATGGCGAAAGGGTGTGCCCAGGGGACCCTGGCCCTCGGCTGGGACCTGACTGCAAAAAATCCTTATATCGAAGGATGGATTCCAGACCGAAGTTGCCCACACCTAAAAATTCTGCTGCCCTGACAGCCCCAAGGGAGCCCTACAAACTGACATCAGGAACCTGGACTGGTGAGTTTTCTTTCCCAGGGAAAATGGCCAAAGGATGTGCCCAGGGGCCCCCCATACTCAGCTGGTCCTGACTGCAAAAAATCATTATATTGAAGGATGGAGCCCAGACCGAAGTTGTCCCCACCTCAAACTTGTGCTGCCCTGATTGACCCAAAGGAGCCCTACAAACTTACATCAGGAACCTGGACTGGTGAGTTTTCTTTCCCAGGGAAAATGGAAAAAGGATGTGCCCAGGGGCCCCAAGCCATGGGCTGCGACCTGACTGCAAAAAATCCTTATATCGAAGGATGGACCTCACACTGAAGTTGTCCCCACCTCAAACTTGTGCTGCCCTGATACACCCTAGGGAGCCCTACAAACTGACATCAGGAACCTGGACTGCTGAGTTTTCTTTACCAGGGAAAATGGCCAAGGATGTGCCCAGGGGCCCCTGGCCCTGACTGCAAAATATCCTTATATCGAAGGATGGACCCCACACCGAAGTTGTCCCCACCTCAAACTTGTGCTGCCCTGATAGACCCAAGGGAGCCCTACAAAGTCACATCAAGAACCTGGACTGCTGAGTTTTCTTTCCCAGGGAAAATGAAAAAAGGGTGTGCCCAGGGGCCCCTAGCCCTGGGCAGGAGCCTGACTGCAAAAAATCCTTATATCGAAGGATGGATTCCAGACCGAAGTTGCCCACTCCTAAAAATTCTGCTGCCCTGACAGCCCCAAGGGAGCCCTACAAACTGACATCAGGAACCTGGACTGCTGAGTTTTCTTTCCCAGGGAAAAGGGACAAAGGATGTGCCTAGGTGCCCCCGGCCACGGCTGTGACCTGACTGCAAAAATGCCTTATATCGAAAGATGGACACCAGACCGAAGTTGTCCCCACCTCAAACCTCTGCTGCCCTGATAGACCCAAGGAAGCCCTACAAACTGACATCAGGGACCTGGACTGGTGAGTTTTCTTTCCCAGGGAAAATGGCCAAAGGATGTGCCCAGGGGCCCCAAGCCATGGGCTGCGACCTGATTGCAAAAAATCCTTATATCGAAGGATGGACCCAAGACCAAAGTTGTCCCCACCTCAAATTTGTAATGCCCTGATCGTCCCAAGGGAGCCCTACAAACTGACATCAGGAACCTGGACTGGTGAGTTTTCTTTCCCAGGGAAAAAGGCCAAAGGATGTGCCCATGGGTCCCTGGCCCTGGGCTGGGACCTGTCTCCAAAAAATCCTTATATCAAAGGATGCACCCCAGACCGAAGTTGTCCACACCTCAAATTTCAGCTGCCCTGATAGACCCAAGGAAGCCCTACAAACTGGCATCAGGAACCTGGACTGGTGAGTTTTCTTTCCCAGGGAAATTGGCCAAAGGATGTGCCCAGGGGCCCCCCACACTCAGCTGGGCCTGACTGCAAAAAATCATTATATCGAAGGATGGAGCCCAGACCGAAGTTGTCCCCACCTCAAATTTGTGCTGCCCTGATAGACGCAAGGGAGCCCTACAAACTGACATCAGGAACCCGGACTGGTGAGTTTTCTTTCCCAGGGAAAAGGACCAAGGGATGTGCCCAGGGGCCCCTGGCCCTGGGCTGGGCCTGACTGCAAAAAATCCTTATATCAAAGGATGGACCCAGGACCGAAGTTGTTCCCACCTCAAATCTGTGCTGCCCTGATAGACCCAAGGGGGCCCTACAAACTGACATCAGGAACATGGACTGGTGAGTTTTCTTTCCCAGGGAAAATGGCGAAAGGGTGTGCCCAGGGGACCCTGGCCCTCGGCTGGGACCTGACTGCAAAAAATCCTTATATCGAAGGATGGATTCCAGACCGAAGTTGCCCACACCTAAAAATTCCGCTGCCCTGACAGCCCCAAGGGAGCCCTACAAACTGACATCAGGAACCTGGACTGGTGAGTTTTCTTTCCAAGGGAAAATGGCCAAAGGATGTGCCCAGGGGCCCCCCATACTCAGCTGGTCCTGACTGCAAAAAATCATTATATTGAAGGATGGAGCCCAGACCGAAGTTGTCCCCACCTCAAACTTGTGCTGCCCTGATTGACCCAAAGGAGCCCTACAAACTTACATCAGGAACCTGGACTGGTGAGTTTTCTTTCCCAGGGAAAATGGAAAAAGGATGTGCCCAGGGGCCCCAAGCCATGGGCTGCGACCTGACTGCAAAAAATCCTTATATCGAAGGATGGACCCCACACTGAAGTTGTCCCCACCTCAAACTTGTGCTGCCCTGATACACCCTAGGGAGCCCTACAAACTGACATCAGGAACCTGGACTGCTGAGTTTTCTTTACCAGGGAAAATGGCCAAGGATGTGCCCAGGGGCCCCTGGCCCTGACTGCAAAATATCCTTATATCGAAGGATGGACCCCACACCGAAGTTGTCCCCACCTCAAACTTGTGCTGCCCTGATAGACCCAAGGGAGCCCTACAAAGTCACATCAGGAACCTGGACTGCTGAGTTTTCTTTCCCAGGGAAAATGAAAAAAGGGTGTGCCCAGGGGCCCCTGGCCCTGGGCAGGGGCCTGACTGCAAAAAATCCTTATATCGAAGGATGGAGCCCACACCGAAGTTGTCCCCACCTCAAACTTGTGCTGCCCTGATACACCCAAGGGAGCCCTACAAACTGACATCAGGAACCTGGACTGCTGAGTTTTCTTTCCCAGGGAAAATGGAAAAAGGATGTTCCCAGGGGCCCCTGGCCCTGGGCTGGGACCTCACTGCAAAAAATCCTTATATCGAAGGATGGACCCCACACCGAACTTGTCCCCACCTCAAACTTGTGCTGCCCTGATAGACCCAAGGGAGCCCTACAAACTGACATCAGGAACCTGGACTGCTGAGTTTTCTTTCCCAGGGAAAATGGCCAAAGGATGTGCCCAGGGGCGGCTGGCCCTGACTGCAAAAAATCCTTATATCGAAGGATGGAGCCCACACCGAAGTTGTCCCCACCTCAAACTTTTGCAGCCCTGATAGACCCAAGGGAGCCCTACAAACTGACATCAGGAACCTGGACTGGTGAGTTTTCTTTCCCAGGGAAAATGGCCAAAGGATGTGCCTAGGTGCCCCCGGCCATGGCTGGGACCTGACTGCAAAAAATCCTTATATCGCAGGATGGACCCCAGACCGAAGTTTTCCCCACCTCAAACTTGTGCTGCCCTGATAGACCCCAGGGAGCCCTACAAACTGACATCAGGAACCTGGACTGGTGAGTTTTCTTTCCCAGGGAAAAAGGCCAAAGGATGTGCCCAGGGGCCCCTGGCCCTGGGCTGGGCCTGACTGCAAAAAATCCTTATATCAAAGGATGGACCCCAGACCGAAGTTGTTCCCACCTCAAATCTGTGCTGCCCTGATAGACCCAAGGGGGCCCTACAAACTGACATCAGGAACCTGGACTGGTGAGTTTTCTTTCCCAGGGAAAATGGCCAAAGGATGTGCCCAGGGGCCCCTGGCCCTCGGCTGGGACCTGACTGCAAAATATCCTTATATCGAAGGATGGATTCCAGACCGAAGTTGCCCACTCCTAAAAATTCTGCTGCCCTGACAGCCCCAAGGGAGCCCTACAAACTGACATCAGGAACCTGGACTGGTGAGTTTTCTTTCCCAGGGAAAAGGGACAAAGGATGTGCCCAGGGGCCCCCCATACTCAGCTGGTCCTGACTGCAAAAAATCATTATATTGAAGGATGGAGCCCAGACCGAAGTTGTCCCCACATCAAACTTGTGATGCCCTTATATACCCAAAGGAGCCCTACAAACTGACATCAGGAACCTGGACTGGTGAGTTTTCTTTCCCAGGGAAAATGGCCAAATAATGTGCCCAGGGGCCCCAAGCCATGGGCTGCGACCTGACTGCAAAAAATCCTTATATTGAAGGATGGACCCCAGACCAAAGTTGTCCCCATCTCAAATTTGTAATGCCCTGATCGTCCCAAGGGAGCCCTACAAACTGACATCAGGAACCTGGACTGGTGAGTTTTCTTTCCCAGGGAAAATGGAAAAAGGATGTGCCCATGCGTCCCTGGCCCTGGGCTGGGACCTGTCTCCAAAAAATCCTTATATCAAAGGATGCACCCCAGACCGAAGTTGTCCACACCTCAAATTTCAGCTGCCCTGATAGACCCAAGGAAGACCTACAAACTGGCATCAGGAACCTGGACTGGTGAGTTTTCTTTCCCAGGGAAATTGGCCAAAGGATGTGCCCAGGGGCCCCCCACACTCAGCTGGGCCTGACTGCAAAAAATCATTTTATCGAAGGATGGAGCCCAGACCGAAGTTGTCCCCACCTCAAATTTGTGCTGCCCTGATAGACGCAAGGGAGCCCTACAAACTGACATCAGGAACCCGGACTGGTGAGTTTTCTTTCCCAGGGAAAAGGACCAAGGGATGTGCCCAGGGGCCCCTGGCCCTGGGCTGGGCCTGACTGCAAAAAATCCTTATATCAAAGGATGGGCCCCAGACCGAAGTTGTTCCCACCTCAAATCTGTGCTGCCCTGATAGACCCAAGGGGGCCCTACAAACTGACATCAGGAACCTGGACTGCTGAGTTTTCTTTCCCAGGGAAAATGAAAAAAGGTTGTGCCCAGGGGCCCCTGGCCCTGGGCAGGAGCCTGACTGCAAAAAATCCTTATATCGAAGGATGGAGCCCACACCGAAGTTGTCCCCACCTCAAACTTGTGCTGCCCTGATACACCCAAGGGAGCCCTACAAACTGACATCAGGAACCTGGACTGCTGAGTTTTCTTTCCCAGGGAAAATGGAAAAAGGATGTGCCCAGGGGCCCCTGGCCCTGGGCTGGGACCTCACTGCAAAAAATCCTTATATCGAAGGATGGACCACACACCGAACTTGTCCCCACCTCAAACTTGTGCTGCCCTGATAGACCCAAGGGAGCCCTACAAACTGACATCAGGAACCTGTACTGCTGAGTTTTCTTTCCCAGGGAAAATGGCCAAAGGATGTGCCCAAGGGCCCCTGGCCCTGACTGCAAAAAATCCTTATATCGAAGGATGGAGCCCAGACCAAAGTTGTCCCCACCTCAAACTTTTGCAGCCCTGATAGACCCAAGGGAGCCCTACAAACTGACATCAGGAACCTGCACTGGTGAGTTTTCTTTCCCAGGGAAAATGGCCAAAGGATGTGCCTAGGTGCCCCCAGCCATGGCTGGGACCTGACTGCAAAAAATCCTTATATCGCAGGATGGACCCCAGACCGAAGTTTTCCCCACCTCAAACTTGTGCTGCCCTGATAGACCCCAGGGAGCCCTACAAACTGACATCAGGAACCTGGACTGGAGAGTTTTCTTTCCCAGGGAAATTGGCCAAAGGATGTGCCCAGGGGCCCCTGGCCCTCGGCTGGGACCTGACTGCAAAAAATCCTTATATCGAAAGATGGATTCCAGACCGAAGTTGCCCACTCCTAAAAATTCTGCTGCCCTGACAGCCCCAAGGGAGCCCTACAAACTGACATCAGGAACCTGGACTGCTGAGTTTTCTTTCCCAGGGAAAAGGGACAAAGGATGTGCCTAGGTGCCCCCGGCCACGGCTGTGACCTGACTGCAAAAATGCCTTATATCGAAAGATGGACCCCAGACCGAAGTTGTCCCCACCTCAAACCTCTGCTGCCCTGATAGACCCAAGGAAGCCCTACAAACTGACATCAGGGTCCTGGACTGGTGAGTTTTCTTTCCCAGGGAAAATGGCCAAAGGATGTGCCCAGGGGCCCCAAGCCATGGGCTGCGACCTGATTGCAAAAAATCCTTATATCGAAGGATGGACCCAAGACCAAAGTTGTCCCCACCTCAAATTTGTAATGCCCTGATCGTCCCAAGGGAGCCCTACAAACTGACATCAGGAACCTGGACTGGTGAGTTTTCTTTCCCAGGGAAAAAGGCCAAAGGATGTGCCCATGGGTCCCTGGCCCTGGGCTGGGACCTGTCTCCAAAAAATCCTTATATCAAAGGATGCACCCCAGACCGAAGTTGTCCCCACCTCAAATTTCAGCTGCCCTGATAGACCCAAGGAAGCCCTACAAACTGACATCAGGAACCTGGACTGGTGAGTTTTCTTTCCCCGGGAAATTGGCCAAAGCATGTGCCCAGGGGCCCCCCATACTCAGCTGGTCCTGACTGCAAAAAATCATTATATTGAAGGATGGAGCCCAGACCGAAGTTGTCCCCACATCAAAATTGTGATGCCCTGATAAACCCAAAGGAGCCCTACAAACTGACATCAGGAACCTGGACTGGTGAGTTTTCTTTCCCAGGGAAAATGGCCAAAGGATTTGCCCAGGGGCCCCAAGCCATGGGCTGCGACCTGACTGCAAAAAATCCTTATATCGAAGGATGGACCCCAGACCAAAGTTGTCCCCATCTCAAATTTGTAATGCCCCGATCGTCCCAAGGGAGCCCTACAAACTGACATCAGGAACCTGGACTGGTGAGTTTTCTTTCCCACGGATAAAGGCCAAAGGATGTGCCCATGGGTCCCTGGCCCTGGGCTGGGACCTGTCTCCAAAAAATCCTTATATCAAAGGATGCACCCCAGACCGAAGTTGTCCACACCTCAAATTTCAGCTGCCCTGATAGACCCAAGGAAGCCCTACAAACTGGCATCAGGAACCTGGACTGGTGAGTTTTCTTTCCCAGGGAAATTGGCCAAAGGATGTGCCCAGGGGCCCCCCACACTCAGCTGGGCCTGACTGCAAAAAATCATTATATCGAAGGATGGAGCCCAGACCGAAGTTGTCCCCACCTCAAATTTGTGCTGCCCTGATAGACGCAAGGGAGCCCTACAAACTGACATCAGGAACCCGGACTGGTGAGTTTTCTTTCCCAGGGAAAAGGACCAAGGGATGTGCCCAGGGGCCCCAGGCCCTGGGCTGGGCCTGACTGCAAAAAATCCTTATATCAAAGGATGGACCCCAGACCGAAATTGTTCCCACCTCAAATCTGTGCTGCCCTGATAGACCCAAGGGGGCCCTACAAACTGACATCAGGAACATGGACTGGTGAGTTTTCTTTCCCAGGGAAAATGGCCAAAGGGTGTGCCCAGGGGACCCTGGCCCTCGGCTGGGACCTGACTGCAAAAAATCCTTATATCGAAGGATGGATTCCAGACCGAAGTTGCCCACACCTAAAAATTCTGCTGCCCTGACAGCCCCAAGGGAGCCCTACAAACTGACATCAGGAACCTGGACTGGTGAGTTTTCTTTCCCAGGGAAAATGGCCAAGGATGTGCCCAGGGGCCCCTGGCCCTGACTGCAAAATATCCTTATATCGAAGGATGGACCCCACACCGAAGTTGTCCCCACCTCAAACTTGTGCTGCCCTGATACACCCAAGGGAGCCCTACAAACTGACATCAGGAACCTGGACTGCTGAGTTTTCTTTCCCAGGGAAAATGAAAAAAGGGTGTGCCCAGGGGCCCCTGGCCCTGGGCAGGGGCCTGACTGAAAAAAATCCTTATATCGAAGGATGGCGCCCACACCGAAATTGTCCCCACCTCAAACTTGTGCTGCCCTGATACACCCAAGGGAGCCCTACAAACTGACATCAGGAACCTGGACTGCTGAGTTTTCTTTCCCAGGGAAAATGGAAAAAGGATGTTCCCAGGGGCCCCTGGCCCTGGGCTGGGACCTCACTGCAAAAAATCCTTATATCGAAGGATGGACCCCACACCGAAGTTGTCCCCACCTCAAACTTGTGCTGCCCTGATCGTCCCAAGGGAGCCCTACAAACTGACATCAGGAACCTGGACTGGTGAGTTTTCTTTCCCAGGGAAAATGGAAAAAGGATGTGCCCATGCGTCCCTGGCCCTGGGCTGGGACCTGTCTCCAAAAAATCCTTATATCAAAGGATGCACCCCAGACCGAAGTTGTCCACACCTCAAATTTCAGCTGCCCTGATAGACCCAAGGAAGACCTACAAACTGGCATCAGGAACCTGGACTGGTGAGTTTTCTTTCCCAGGGAAATTGGCCAAAGGATGTGCCCAGGGGCCCCCCACACTCAGCTGGGCCTGACTGCAAAAAATCATTATATCGAAGGATGGAGCCCAGACCGAAGTTGTCCCCACCTCAAATTTGTGCTGCCCTGATAGACGCAAGGGAGCCCTACAAACTGACATCAGGAACCCGGACTGGTGAGTTTTCTTTCCCAGGGAAAAGGACCAAGGGATGTGCCCAGGGGCCCCTGGCCCTGGGCTGGGCCTGACTGCAAAAAATCCTTATATCAAAGGATGGACCCCAGACCGAAGTTGTTCCCACCTCAAATCTGTGCTGCCCTGATAGACCCAAGGGGGCCCTACAAACTGACATCAGGAACATGGACTGGTGAGTTTTCTTTCCCAGGGAAAATGGAAAAAGGATGTGCCCAGGGGCCCCAAGCCATGGGCTGCGACCTGACTGCAAAACATCCTTATATCGAAGGATGGACCCCACACCGAACTTGTCCCCACCTCAAACTTGTGCTGCCCTGATAGACCCAAGGGAGCCCTACAAACTGACATCAGGAACCTGTACTGCTGAGTTTTCTTTCCCAGGGAAAATGGCCAAAGGATGTGCCCAAGGGCCCCTGGCCCTGACTGCAAAAAATCCTTATATCGAAGGATGGAGCCCACACCGAAGTTGTCCCCACCTCAAACTTTTGCAGCCCTGATAGACCCAAGGGAGCCCTACAAACTGACATCAGGAACCTGGACTGGTGAGTTTTCTTTCCCAGGGAAAATGGCCAAAGGATGTGCCCAGGGGCCCCCAGCCATGGCTGGGACCTGACTGCAAAAAATCCTTATATCGCAGGATGGACCCCAGACCGAAGTTTTCCCCACCTCAAACTTGTGCTGCCCTGATAGACCCCAGGGAGCCCTACAAACTGACATCAGGAACCTGGACTGGTGAGTTTTCTTTCCCAGGGAAAAAGGCCAAAGGATGTGCCCAGGGGCGCCGCACACTGGGCTGGGACCTGACTGCAAAAAATCCTTGTATCGAAGGATGGACCCCGGACCGAAGTTGTCCCCACCTCAAACCTCTGCTGCCCTGATAGACCCAAGGAAGCCCTACAAACTGACATCAGGGACCTGGACTGGTGAGTTTTCTTTCCCAGGGAAAATGGCCAAAGGATGTGCCCAGGGGCCCCAAGCCATGGGCTGCGACCTGACTGCAAAAAATCCTTATATCGAAGGATGGACCCAAGACCAAAGTTGTCCCCACCTCAAATTTGTAATTCCCTGATCGTCCCAAGGGAGCCCTACAAACTGACATCAGGAACCTGGACTGGTGAGTTTTCTTTCCCAGGGAAAAAGGCCAAAGGATGTGCCCATGCTTCCCTGGCCCTGGGCTGGGACCTGTCTCCAAAAAATCCTTATATCAAAGGATGCACCCCAGACCGAAGTTGTCCACACCTCAAATTTCAGCTGCCCTGATAGACCCAAGGGAGCCCTACAAACTGACATCAGGAACCCGGACTGCTGAGTTTTCTTTCCCAGGGAAAAGGACCAAGGGATGTGCCCAGGGGCCCCTGGCCCTGGGCTGGGCCTGACTGCAAAAAATCCTTATATCAAAGGATGGACCCCAGACCGAAGTTGTTCCCACCTCAAATCTGTGCTGCCCTGATAGACCCAAGGGGGCCCTACAAACTGACATCAGGAACATGGACTGGTGAGTTTTCTTTCCCAGGGAAAATGGCCAAAGGATGTGCCCAGGGGCCCCCCATACTCAGCTGGTCCTGACTGCAAAAAATCATTATATTGAAGGATGGACCCCACACCGAAGTTGTCCCCACCTCAAACTTGTGCTGCCCTGATTGACCCAAAGGAGCCCTACAAACTGACATCAGGAACCTGGACTGGTGAGTTTTCTTTCCCAGGGAAAATGGAAAAAGGATGTGCCCAGGGGCCCCAAGCCATGGGCTGCGACCTGACTGCAAAAAATCCTTATATCGAAGGATGGACCCCACACTGAAGTTGTCCCCACCTCAAACTTGTGCTGCCCTGATACACCCTAGGGAGCCCTACAAACTGACATCAGGAACCTGGACTGCTGAGTTTTCTTTACCAGGGAAAATGGCCAAGGATGTGCCCAGGGGCCCCTGGCCCTGACTGCAAAATATCCTTATATCGAAGGATGGACCCCACACCGAAGTTGTCCCCACCTCAAACTTGTGCTGCCCTGATAGACCCAAGGGAGCCCTACAAAGTCACATCAGGAACCTGGACTGCTGAGTTTTCTTTCCCAGGGAAAATGAAAAAAGGGTGTGCCCAGGGGCCCCTAGCCCTGGGCAGGAGCCTGACTGCAAAAAATCCTTATATGGAAGGATGAATTCCAGACCGAAGTTGCCCACTCCTAAAAATTCTGCTGCCCTGACAGCCCCAAGGGAGCCCTACAAACTGACATCAGGAACCTGGACTGGTGAGTTTTCTTTCCCCGGGAAATTGGCCAAAGGATGTGCCCAGGGGCCCCCCATACCTAACTGGTCCTGACTGCAAAAAATCATTATATTGAAGGATGGAGCCCAGACCGAAGTTGTCCCCACATCAAACTTGTGATGCCCTGATATACCCAAAGGAGCCCTACAAACTGACATCAGGAACCTGGACTGGTGAGTTTTCTTTCCCAGGGAAAATGGCCAAAGGATGTGCCCAGGGGCCCCAAGCCATGGGCTGCGACCTGACTGCAAAAAATCCTTATATCGAAGGATGGACCCCAGACCAAAGTTGTCCCCATCTCAAATTTGTAATGCCCCGATTGTCCCAAGGGAGCCCTACAAACTGACATCAGGAACCTGGACTGGTGAGTTTTCTTTCCCAGGGAAAAAGGCCAAAGGATGTGCCCATGGGTCCCTGGCCCTGGGCTGGGACCTGTCTCCAAAAAATCCTTATATCAAAGGATGCACCCCAGACCGAAGTTGTCCACACCTCAAATTTCAGCTGCCCTGATAGACCCAAGGAAGCCCTACAAACTGGCATCAGGAACCTGGACTGGTGAGTTTTCTTTCCCAGGGAAAAAGGCCAAAGGATGTGCCCAGGGGCCCCCCACACTCAGCTGGGCCTGACTGCAAAAAATCATTATATCGAAGGATGGAGCCCAGACCGAAGTTGTCCCCACCTCAAATTTGTGCTGCCCTGATAGACGCAAGGGAGCCCTACAAACTGACATCAGGAACCCGGACTGGTGAGTTTTCTTTCCCAGGGAAAAGGACCAAGGGATGTGCCCAGGGGCCCCTGGCCCTGGGCTGGGCCTGACTGCAAAAAATCCTTATATCAAAGGATGGACCCCAGACCGAAGTTGTTCCCACCTCAAATCTGTGCTGCCCTGATAGACCCAAGGGGGCCCTACAAACTGACATCAGGAACATGGACTGGTGAGTTTTCTTTCCCAGGGAAAATGGCGAAAGGGTGTGCCCAGGGGACCCTGGCCCTCGGCTGGGACCTGACTGCAAAAAATCCTTATATCGAAGGATGGATTCCAGACCGAAGTTGCCCACACCTAAAAATTCTGCTGCCCTGACAGCCCCAAGGGAGCCCTACAAACTGACATCAGGAACCTGGACTGGTGAGTTTTCTTTCCCAGGGAAAATGGCCAAAGGATGTGCCCAGGGGCCCCCCATACTCAGCTGGTCCTGACTGCAAAAAATCATTATATTGAAGGATGGAGCCCAGACCGAAGTTGTCCCCACCTCAAACTTGTGCTGCCCTGATTGACCCAAAGGAGCCCTACAAACTTACATCAGGAACCTGGACTGGTGAGTTTTCTTTCCCAGGGAAAATGGAAAAAGGATGTGCCCAGGGGCCCCAAGCCATGGGCTGCGACCTGACTGCAAAAAATCCTTATATCGAAGGATGGACCTCACACTGAAGTTGTCCCCACCTCAAACTTGTGCTGCCCTGATACACCCTAGGGAGCCCTACAAACTGACATCAGGAACCTGGACTGCTGAGTTTTCTTTACCAGGGAAAATGGCCAAGGATGTGCCCAGGGGCCCCTGGCCCTGACTGCAAAATATCCTTATATCGAAGGATGGACCCCACACCGAAGTTGTCCCCACCTCAAACTTGTGCTGCCCTGATAGACCCAAGGGAGCCCTACAAAGTCACATCAAGAACCTGGACTGCTGAGTTTTCTTTCCCAGGGAAAATGAAAAAAGGGTGTGCCCAGGGGCCCCTAGCCCTGGGCAGGAGCCTGACTGCAAAAAATCCTTATATCGAAGGATGGATTCCAGACCGAAGTTGCCCACTCCTAAAAATTCTGCTGCCCTGACAGCCCCAAGGGAGCCCTACAAACTGACATCAGGAACCTGGACTGCTGAGTTTTCTTTCCCAGGGAAAAGGGACAAAGGATGTGCCTAGGTGCCCCCGGCCACGGCTGTGACCTGACTGCAAAAATGCCTTATATCGAAAGATGGACCCCAGACCGAAGTTGTCCCCACCTCAAACCTCTGCTGCCCTGATAGACCCAAGGAAGCCCTACAAACTGACATCAGGGACCTGGACTGGTGAGTTTTCTTTCCCAGGGAAAATGGCCAAAGGATGTGCCCAGGGGCCCCAAGCCATGGGCTGCGACCTGATTGCAAAAAATCCTTATATCGAAGGATGGACCCAAGACCAAAGTTGTCCCCACCTCAAATTTGTAATGCCCTGATCGTCCCAAGGGAGCCCTACAAACTGACATCAGGAACCTGGACTGGTGAGTTTTCTTTCCCAGGGAAAAAGGCCAAAGGATGTGCCCATGGGTCCCTGGCCCTGGGCTGGGACCTGTCTCCAAAAAATCCTTATATCAAAGGATGCACCCCAGACCGAAGTTGTCCACACCTCAAATTTCAGCTGCCCTGATAGACCCAAGGGAGCCCTACAAACTGACATCAGGAACCCGGACTGCTGAGTTTTCTTTCCCAGGGAAAAGGACCAAGGGATGTGCCCAGGGGCCCCTGGCCCTGGGCTGGGCCTGACTGCAAAAAATCCTTATATCAAAGGATGGACCCCAGACCGAAGTTGTTCCCACCTCAAATCTGTGCTGCCCTGATAGACCCAAGGGGGCCCTACAAACTGACATCAGGAACATGGACTGGTGAGTTTTCTTTCCCAGGGAAAATGGCCAAAGGATGTGCCCAGGGGCCCCCCATACTCAGCTGGTCCTGACTGCAAAAAATCATTATATTGAAGGATGGACCCCACACCGAAGTTGTCCCCACCTCAAACTTGTGCTGCCCTGATTGACCCAAAGGAGCCCTACAAACTGACATCAGGAACCTGGACTGGTGAGTTTTCTTTCCCAGGGAAAATGGAAAAAGGATGTGCCCAGGGGCCCCAAGCCATGGGCTGCGACCTGACTGCAAAAAATCCTTATATCGAAGGATGGACCCCACACTGAAGTTGTCCCCACCTCAAACTTGTGCTGCCCTGATACACCCTAGGGAGCCCTACAAACTGACATCAGGAACCTGGACTGCTGAGTTTTCTTTACCAGGGAAAATGGCCAAGGATGTGCCCAGGGGCCCCTGGCCCTGACTGCAAAATATCCTTATATCGAAGGATGGACCCCACACCGAAGTTGTCCCCACCTCAAACTTGTGCTGCCCTGATAGACCCAAGGGAGCCCTACAAAGTCACATCAGGAACCTGGACTGCTGAGTTTTCTTTCCCAGGGAAAATGAAAAAAGGGTGTGCCCAGGGGCCCCTAGCCCTGGGCAGGAGCCTGACTGCAAAAAATCCTTATATGGAAGGATGAATTCCAGACCGAAGTTGCCCACTCCTAAAAATTCTGCTGCCCTGACAGCCCCAAGGGAGCCCTACAAACTGACATCAGGAACCTGGACTGGTGAGTTTTCTTTCCCCGGGAAATTGGCCAAAGGATGTGCCCAGGGGCCCCCCATACCTAACTGGTCCTGACTGCAAAAAATCATTATATTGAAGGATGGAGCCCAGACCGAAGTTGTCCCCACATCAAACTTGTGATGCCCTGATATACCCAAAGGAGCCCTACAAACTGACATCAGGAACCTGGACTGGTGAGTTTTCTTTCCCAGGGAAAATGGCCAAAGGATGTGCCCAGGGGCCCCAAGCCATGGGCTGCGACCTGACTGCAAAAAATCCTTATATCGAAGGATGGACCCCAGACCAAAGTTGTCCCCATCTCAAATTTGTAATGCCCCGATTGTCCCAAGGGAGCCCTACAAACTGACATCAGGAACCTGGACTGGTGAGTTTTCTTTCCCAGGGAAAAAGGCCAAAGGATGTGCCCATGGGTCCCTGGCCCTGGGCTGGGACCTGTCTCCAAAAAATCCTTATATCAAAGGATGCACCCCAGACCGAAGTTGTCCACACCTCAAATTTCAGCTGCCCTGATAGACCCAAGGAAGCCCTACAAACTGGCATCAGGAACCTGGACTGGTGAGTTTTCTTTCCCAGGGAAAAAGGCCAAAGGATGTGCCCAGGGGCCCCCCACACTCAGCTGGGCCTGACTGCAAAAAATCATTATATCGAAGGATGGAGCCCAGACCGAAGTTGTCCCCACCTCAAATTTGTGCTGCCCTGATAGACGCAAGGGAGCCCTACAAACTGACATCAGGAACCCGGACTGGTGAGTTTTCTTTCCCAGGGAAAAGGACCAAGGGATGTGCCCAGGGGCCCCTGGCCCTGGGCTGGGCCTGACTGCAAAAAATCCTTATATCAAAGGATGGACCCCAGACCGAAGTTGTTCCCACCTCAAATCTGTGCTGCCCTGATAGACCCAAGGGGGCCCTACAAACTGACATCAGGAACATGGACTGGTGAGTTTTCTTTCCCAGGGAAAATGGCGAAAGGGTGTGCCCAGGGGACCCTGGCCCTCGGCTGGGACCTGACTGCAAAAAATCCTTATATCGAAGGATGGATTCCAGACCGAAGTTGCCCACACCTAAAAATTCTGCTGCCCTGACAGCCCCAAGGGAGCCCTACAAACTGACATCAGGAACCTGGACTGGTGAGTTTTCTTTCCCAGGGAAAATGGCCAAAGGATGTGCCCAGGGGCCCCCCATACTCAGCTGGTCCTGACTGCAAAAAATCATTATATTGAAGGATGGAGCCCAGACCGAAGTTGTCCCCACCTCAAACTTGTGCTGCCCTGATAGACGCAAGGGAGCCCTACAAACTTACATCAGGAACCTGGACTGGTGAGTTTTCTTTCCCAGGGAAAATGGAAAAAGGATGTGCCCAGGGGCCCCAAGCCATGGGCTGCGACCTGACTGCAAAAAATCCTTATATCGAAGGATGGACCTCACACTGAAGTTGTCCCCACCTCAAACTTGTGCTGCCCTGATACACCCTAGGGAGCCCTACAAACTGACATCAGGAACCTGGACTGCTGAGTTTTCTTTACCAGGGAAAATGGCCAAGGATGTGCCCAGGGGCCCCTGGCCCTGACTGCAAAATATCCTTATATCGAAGGATGGACCCCACACCGAAGTTGTCCCCACCTCAAACTTGTGCTGCCCTGATAGACCCAAGGGAGCCCTACAAAGTCACATCAAGAACCTGGACTGCTGAGTTTTCTTTCCCAGGGAAAATGAAAAAAGGGTGTGCCCAGGGGCCCCTAGCCCTGGGCAGGAGCCTGACTGCAAAAAATCCTTATATCGAAGGATGGATTCCAGACCGAAGTTGCCCACTCCTAAAAATTCTGCTGCCCTGACAGCCCCAAGGGAGCCCTACAAACTGACATCAGGAACCTGGACTGCTGAGTTTTCTTTCCCAGGGAAAAGGGACAAAGGATGTGCCTAGGTGCCCCCGGCCACGGCTGTGACCTGACTGCAAAAATGCCTTATATCGAAAGATGGACCCCAGACCGAAGTTGTCCCCACCTCAAACCTCTGCTGCCCTGATAGACCCAAGGAAGCCCTACAAACTGACATCAGGGACCTGGACTGGTGAGTTTTCTTTCCCAGGGAAAATGGCCAAAGGATGTGCCCAGGGGCCCCAAGCCATGGGCTGCGACCTGATTGCAAAAAATCCTTATATCGAAGGATGGACCCAAGACCAAAGTTGTCCCCACCTCAAATTTGTAATGCCCTGATCGTCCCAAGGGAGCCCTACAAACTGACATCAGGAACCTGGACTGGTGAGTTTTCTTTCCCAGGGAAAAAGGCCAAAGGATGTGCCCATGGGTCCCTGGCCCTGGGCTGGGACCTGTCTCCAAAAAATCCTTATATCAAAGGATGCACCCCAGACCGAAGTTGTCCACACCTCAAATTTCAGCTGCCCTGATAGACCCAAGGAAGCCCTACAAACTGGCATCAGGAACCTGGACTGGTGAGTTTTCTTTCCCAGGGAAATTGGCCAAAGGATGTGCCCAGGGGCCCCCCACACTCAGCTGGGCCTGACTGCAAAAAATCATTATATCGAAGGATGGAGCCCAGACCGAAGTTGTCCCCACCTCAAATTTGTGCTGCCCTGATAGACGCAAGGGAGCCCTACAAACTGACATCAGGAACCCGGACTGGTGAGTTTTCTTTCCCAGGGAAAAGGACCAAGGGATGTGCCCAGGGGCCCCTGGCCCTGGGCTGGGCCTGACTGCAAAAAATCCTTATATCAAAGGATGGACCCAGGACCGAAGTTGTTCCCACCTCAAATCTGTGCTGCCCTGATAGACCCAAGGGGGCCCTACAAACTGACATCAGGAACATGGACTGGTGAGTTTTCTTTCCCAGGGAAAATGGCGAAAGGGTGTGCCCAGGGGACCCTGGCCCTCGGCTGGGACCTGACTGCAAAAAATCCTTATATCGAAGGATGGATTCCAGACCGAAGTTGCCCACACCTAAAAATTCCGCTGCCCTGACAGCCCCAAGGGAGCCCTACAAACTGACATCAGGAACCTGGACTGGTGAGTTTTCTTTCCCAGGGAAAATGGCCAAAGGATGTGCCCAGGGGCCCCCCATACTCAGCTGGTCCTGACTGCAAAAAATCATTATATTGAAGGATGGAGCCCAGACCGAAGTTGTCCCCACCTCAAACTTGTGCTGCCCTGATTGACCCAAAGGAGCCCTACAAACTTACATCAGGAACCTGGACTGGTGAGTTTTCTTTCCCAGGGAAAATGGAAAAAGGATGTGCCCAGGGGCCCCAAGCCATGGGCTGCGACCTGACTGCAAAAAATCCTTATATCGAAGGATGGACCCCACACTGAAGTTGTCCCCACCTCAAACTTGTGCTGCCCTGATACACCCTAGGGAGCCCTACAAACTGACATCAGGAACCTGGACTGCTGAGTTTTCTTTACCAGGGAAAATGGCCAAGGATGTGCCCAGGGGCCCCTGGCCCTGACTGCAAAATATCCTTATATCGAAGGATGGACCCCACACCGAAGTTGTCCCCACCTCAAACTTGTGCTGCCCTGATAGACCCAAGGGAGCCCTACAAAGTCACATCAGGAACCTGGACTGCTGAGTTTTCTTTCCCAGGGAAAATGAAAAAAGGGTGTGCCCAGGGGCCCCTGGCCCTGGGCAGGGGCCTGACTGCAAAAAATCCTTATATCGAAGGATGGAGCCCACACCGAAGTTGTCCCCACCTCAAACTTGTGCTGCCCTGATACACCCAAGGGAGCCCTACAAACTGACATCAGGAACCTGGACTGCTGAGTTTTCTTTCCCAGGGAAAATGGAAAAAGGATGTTCCCAGGGGCCCCTGGCCCTGGGCTGGGACCTCACTGCAAAAAATCCTTATATCGAAGGATGGACCCCACACCGAACTTGTCCCCACCTCAAACTTGTGCTGCCCTGATAGACCCAAGGGAGCCCTACAAACTGACATCAGGAACCTGGACTGCTGAGTTTTCTTTCCCAGGGAAAATGGCCAAAGGATGTGCCCAGGGGCGGCTGGCCCTGACTGCAAAAAATCCTTATATCGAAGGATGGAGCCCACACCGAAGTTGTCCCCACCTCAAACTTTTGCAGCCCTGATAGACCCAAGGGAGCCCTACAAACTGACATCAGGAACCTGGACTGGTGAGTTTTCTTTCCCAGGGAAAATGGCCAAAGGATGTGCCTAGGTGCCCCCGGCCATGGCTGGGACCTGACTGTAAAAAATCCTTATATCGCAGGATGGACCCCAGACCGAAGTTTTCCCCACCTCAAACTTGTGCTGCCCTGATAGACCCCAGGGAGCCCTACAAACTGACATCAGGAACCTGGACTGGTGAGTTTTCTTTCCCAGGGAAAAAGGCCAAAGGATGTGCCCAGGGGCCCCTGGCCCTGGGCTGGGCCTGACTGCAAAAAATCCTTATATCAAAGGATGGACCCCAGACCGAAGTTGTTCCCACCTCAAATCTGTGCTGCCCTGATAGACCCAAGGGGGCCCTACAAACTGACATCAGGAACCTGGACTGGTGAGTTTTCTTTCCCAGGGAAAATGGCCAAAGGATGTGCCCAGGGGCCCCAAGCCATGGGCTGCGACCTGACTGCAAAAAATCCTTATATCGAAGGATGGACCCCAGACCAAAGTTGTCCCCATCTCAAATTTGTAATGCCCCGATTGTCCCAAGGGAGCCCTACAAACTGACATCAGGAACCTGGACTGGTGAGTTTTCTTTCCCAGGGAAAAAGGCCAAAGGATGTGCCCATGGGTCCCTGGCCCTGGGCTGGGACCTGTCTCCAAAAAATCCTTATATCAAAGGATGCACCCCAGACCGAAGTTGTCCACACCTCAAATTTCAGCTGCCCTGATAGACCCAAGGAAGCCCTACAAACTGGCATCAGGAACCTGGACTGGTGAGTTTTCTTTCCCAGGGAAAAAGGCCAAAGGATGTGCCCAGGGGCCCCCCACACTCAGCTGGGCCTGACTGCAAAAAATCATTATATCGAAGGATGGAGCCCAGACCGAAGTTGTCCCCACCTCAAATTTGTGCTGCCCTGATAGACGCAAGGGAGCCCTACAAACTGACATCAGGAACCCGGACTGGTGAGTTTTCTTTCCCAGGGAAAAGGACCAAGGGATGTGCCCAGGGGCCCCTGGCCCTGGGCTGGGCCTGACTGCAAAAAATCCTTATATCAAAGGATGGACCCCAGACCGAAGTTGTTCCCACCTCAAATCTGTGCTGCCCTGATAGACCCAAGGGGGCCCTACAAACTGACATCAGGAACATGGACTGGTGAGTTTTCTTTCCCAGGGAAAATGGCGAAAGGGTGTGCCCAGGGGACCCTGGCCCTCGGCTGGGACCTGACTGCAAAAAATCCTTATATCGAAGGATGGATTCCAGACCGAAGTTGCCCACACCTAAAAATTCTGCTGCCCTGACAGCCCCAAGGGAGCCCTACAAACTGACATCAGGAACCTGGACTGGTGAGTTTTCTTTCCCAGGGAAAATGGCCAAAGGATGTGCCCAGGGGCCCCCCATACTCAGCTGGTCCTGACTGCAAAAAATCATTATATTGAAGGATGGAGCCCAGACCGAAGTTGTCCCCACCTCAAACTTGTGCTGCCCTGATTGACCCAAAGGAGCCCTACAAACTTACATCAGGAACCTGGACTGGTGAGTTTTCTTTCCCAGGGAAAATGGAAAAAGGATGTGCCCAGGGGCCCCAAGCCATGGGCTGCGACCTGACTGCAAAAAATCCTTATATCGAAGGATGGACCTCACACTGAAGTTGTCCCCACCTCAAACTTGTGCTGCCCTGATACACCCTAGGGAGCCCTACAAACTGACATCAGGAACCTGGACTGCTGAGTTTTCTTTACCAGGGAAAATGGCCAAGGATGTGCCCAGGGGCCCCTGGCCCTGACTGCAAAATATCCTTATATCGAAGGATGGACCCCACACCGAAGTTGTCCCCACCTCAAACTTGTGCTGCCCTGATAGACCCAAGGGAGCCCTACAAAGTCACATCAAGAACCTGGACTGCTGAGTTTTCTTTCCCAGGGAAAATGAAAAAAGGGTGTGCCCAGGGGCCCCTAGCCCTGGGCAGGAGCCTGACTGCAAAAAATCCTTATATCGAAGGATGGATTCCAGACCGAAGTTGCCCACTCCTAAAAATTCTGCTGCCCTGACAGCCCCAAGGGAGCCCTACAAACTGACATCAGGAACCTGGACTGCTGAGTTTTCTTTCCCAGGGAAAAGGGACAAAGGATGTGCCTAGGTGCCCCCGGCCACGGCTGTGACCTGACTGCAAAAATGCCTTATATCGAAAGATGGACCCCAGACCGAAGTTGTCCCCACCTCAAACCTCTGCTGCCCTGATAGACCCAAGGAAGCCCTACAAACTGACATCAGGGACCTGGACTGGTGAGTTTTCTTTCCCAGGGAAAATGGCCAAAGGATGTGCCCAGGGGCCCCAAGCCATGGGCTGCGACCTGATTGCAAAAAATCCTTATATCGAAGGATGGACCCAAGACCAAAGTTGTCCCCACCTCAAATTTGTAATGCCCTGATCGTCCCAAGGGAGCCCTACAAACTGACATCAGGAACCTGGACTGGTGAGTTTTCTTTCCCAGGGAAAAAGGCCAAAGGATGTGCCCATGGGTCCCTGGCCCTGGGCTGGGACCTGTCTCCAAAAAATCCTTATATCAAAGGATGCACCCCAGACCGAAGTTGTCCACACCTCAAATTTCAGCTGCCCTGATAGACCCAAGGAAGCCCTACAAACTGGCATCAGGAACCTGGACTGGTGAGTTTTCTTTCCCAGGGAAATTGGCCAAAGGATGTGCCCAGGGGCCCCCCACACTCAGCTGGGCCTGACTGCAAAAAATCATTATATCGAAGGATGGAGCCCAGACCGAAGTTGTCCCCACCTCAAATTTGTGCTGCCCTGATAGACGCAAGGGAGCCCTACAAACTGACATCAGGAACCCGGACTGGTGAGTTTTCTTTCCCAGGGAAAAGGACCAAGGGATGTGCCCAGGGGCCCCTGGCCCTGGGCTGGGCCTGACTGCAAAAAATCCTTATATCAAAGGATGGACCCAGGACCGAAGTTGTTCCCACCTCAAATCTGTGCTGCCCTGATAGACCCAAGGGGGCCCTACAAACTGACATCAGGAACATGGACTGGTGAGTTTTCTTTCCCAGGGAAAATGGCGAAAGGGTGTGCCCAGGGGACCCTGGCCCTCGGCTGGGACCTGACTGCAAAAAATCCTTATATCGAAGGATGGATTCCAGACCGAAGTTGCCCACACCTAAAAATTCCGCTGCCCTGACAGCCCCAAGGGAGCCCTACAAACTGACATCAGGAACCTGGACTGGTGAGTTTTCTTTCCCAGGGAAAATGGCCAAAGGATGTGCCCAGGGGCCCCCCATACTCAGCTGGTCCTGACTGCAAAAAATCATTATATTGAAGGATGGAGCCCAGACCGAAGTTGTCCCCACCTCAAACTTGTGCTGCCCTGATTGACCCAAAGGAGCCCTACAAACTTACATCAGGAACCTGGACTGGTGAGTTTTCTTTCCCAGGGAAAATGGAAAAAGGATGTGCCCAGGGGCCCCAAGCCATGGGCTGCGACCTGACTGCAAAAAATCCTTATATCGAAGGATGGACCCCACACTGAAGTTGTCCCCACCTCAAACTTGTGCTGCCCTGATACACCCTAGGGAGCCCTACAAACTGACATCAGGAACCTGGACTGCTGAGTTTTCTTTACCAGGGAAAATGGCCAAGGATGTGCCCAGGGGCCCCTGGCCCTGACTGCAAAATATCCTTATATCGAAGGATGGACCCCACACCGAAGTTGTCCCCACCTCAAACTTGTGCTGCCCTGATAGACCCAAGGGAGCCCTACAAAGTCACATCAGGAACCTGGACTGCTGAGTTTTCTTTCCCAGGGAAAATGAAAAAAGGGTGTGCCCAGGGGCCCCTGGCCCTGGGCAGGGGCCTGACTGCAAAAAATCCTTATATCGAAGGATGGAGCCCACACCGAAGTTGTCCCCACCTCAAACTTGTGCTGCCCTGATACACCCAAGGGAGCCCTACAAACTGACATCAGGAACCTGGACTGCTGAGTTTTCTTTCCCAGGGAAAATGGAAAAAGGATGTTCCCAGGGGCCCCTGGCCCTGGGCTGGGACCTCACTGCAAAAAATCCTTATATCGAAGGATGGACCCCACACCGAACTTGTCCCCACCTCAAACTTGTGCTGCCCTGATAGACCCAAGGGAGCCCTACAAACTGACATCAGGAACCTGGACTGCTGAGTTTTCTTTCCCAGGGAAAATGGCCAAAGGATGTGCCCAGGGGCGGCTGGCCCTGACTGCAAAAAATCCTTATATCGAAGGATGGAGCCCACACCGAAGTTGTCCCCACCTCAAACTTTTGCAGCCCTGATAGACCCAAGGGAGCCCTACAAACTGACATCAGGAACCTGGACTGGTGAGTTTTCTTTCCCAGGGAAAATGGCCAAAGGATGTGCCTAGGTGCCCCCGGCCATGGCTGGGACCTGACTGCAAAAAATCCTTATATCGCAGGATGGACCCCAGACCGAAGTTTTCCCCACCTCAAACTTGTGCTGCCCTGATAGACCCCAGGGAGCCCTACAAACTGACATCAGGAACCTGGACTGGTGAGTTTTCTTTCCCAGGGAAAAAGGCCAAAGGATGTGCCCAGGGGCCCCTGGCCCTGGGCTGGGCCTGACTGCAAAAAATCCTTATATCAAAGGATGGACCCCAGACCGAAGTTGTTCCCACCTCAAATCTGTGCTGCCCTGATAGACCCAAGGGGGCCCTACAAACTGACATCAGGAACATGGACTGGTGAGTTTTCTTTCCCAGGGAAAATGGCCAAAGGATGTGCCCAGGGGCCCCTGGCCCTCGGCTGGGACCTGACTGCAAAATATCCTTATATCGAAGGATGGATTCCAGACCGAAGTTGCCCACTCCTAAAAATTCTGCTGCCCTGACAGCCCCAAGGGAGCCCTACAAACTGACATCAGGAACCTGGACTGGTGAGTTTTCTTTCCCAGGGAAAAGGGACAAAGGATGTGCCCAGGGGCCCCCCATACTCAGCTGGTCCTGACTGCAAAAAATCATTATATTGAAGGATGGAGCCCAGACCGAAGTTGTCCCCACATCAAACTTGTGATGCCCTTATATACCCAAAGGAGCCCTACAAACTGACATCAGGAACCTGGACTGGTGAGTTTTCTTTCCCAGGGAAAATGGCCAAATAATGTGCCCAGGGGCCCCAAGCCATGGGCTGCGACCTGACTGCAAAAAATCCTTATATTGAAGGATGGACCCCAGACCAAAGTTGTCCCCATCTCAAATTTGTAATGCCCTGATCGTCCCAAGGGAGCCCTACAAACTGACATCAGGAACCTGGACTGGTGAGTTTTCTTTCCCAGGGAAAATGGAAAAAGGATGTGCCCATGCGTCCCTGGCCCTGGGCTGGGACCTGTCTCCAAAAAATCCTTATATCAAAGGATGCACCCCAGACCGAAGTTGTCCACACCTCAAATTTCAGCTGCCCTGATAGACCCAAGGAAGACCTACAAACTGGCATCAGGAACCTGGACTGGTGAGTTTTCTTTCCCAGGGAAATTGGCCAAAGGATGTGCCCAGGGGCCCCCCACACTCAGCTGGGCCTGACTGCAAAAAATCATTTTATCGAAGGATGGAGCCCAGACCGAAGTTGTCCCCACCTCAAATTTGTGCTGCCCTGATAGACGCAAGGGAGCCCTACAAACTGACATCAGGAACCCGGACTGGTGAGTTTTCTTTCCCAGGGAAAAGGACCAAGGGATGTGCCCAGGGGCCCCTGGCCCTGGGCTGGGCCTGACTGCAAAAAATCCTTATATCAAAGGATGGGCCCCAGACCGAAGTTGTTCCCACCTCAAATCTGTGCTGCCCTGATAGACCCAAGGGGGCCCTACAAACTGACATCAGGAACCTGGACTGCTGAGTTTTCTTTCCCAGGGAAAATGAAAAAAGGTTGTGCCCAGGGGCCCCTGGCCCTGGGCAGGAGCCTGACTGCAAAAAATCCTTATATCGAAGGATGGAGCCCACACCGAAGTTGTCCCCACCTCAAACTTGTGCTGCCCTGATACACCCAAGGGAGCCCTACAAACTGACATCAGGAACCTGGACTGCTGAGTTTTCTTTCCCAGGGAAAATGGAAAAAGGATGTTCCCAGGGGCCCCTGGCCCTGGGCTGGGACCTCACTGCAAAAAATCCTTATATCGAAGGATGGACCACACACCGAACTTGTCCCCACCTCAAACTTGTGCTGCCCTGATAGACCCAAGGGAGCCCTACAAACTGACATCAGGAACCTGTACTGCTGAGTTTTCTTTCCCAGGGAAAATGGCCAAAGGATGTGCCCAAGGGCCCCTGGCCCTGACTGCAAAAAATCCTTATATCGAAGGATGGAGCCCAGACCAAAGTTGTCCCCACCTCAAACTTTTGCAGCCCTGATAGACCCAAGGGAGCCCTACAAACTGACATCAGGAACCTGCACTGGTGAGTTTTCTTTCCCAGGGAAAATGGCCAAAGGATGTGCCTAGGTGCCCCCAGCCATGGCTGGGACCTGACTGCAAAAAATCCTTATATCGCAGGATGGACCCCAGACCGAAGTTTTCCCCACCTCAAACTTGTGCTGCCCTGATAGACCCCAGGGAGCCCTACAAACTGACATCAGGAACCTGGACTGGTGAGTTTTCTTTCCCAGGGAAAAAGGCCAAAGGATGTGCCCAGGGGCGCTGCACACTGGGCTGGGACCTGACTGCAAAAAATCCTTGTATCGAAGGATGGACCCCGGACCGAAGTTGTCCCCACCTCAAACCTCTGCTGCCCTGATAGACCCAAGGAAGCCCTACAAACTGACATCAGGGACCTGGACTGGTGAGTTTTCTTTCCCAGGGAAAATGGCCAAAGGATGTGCCCAGGGGCCCCCCACACTCAGCTGGGCATGACTGCAAAAAATCATTATATCGAAGGATGGAGCCCAGACCGAAGTTGTCCCCACCTCAAATTTGTGCTGCCCTGATAGACGCAAGGGAGCCCTACAAACTGACATCAGGAACCCGGACTGGTGAGTTTTCTTTCCCAGGGAAAAGGACCAAGGGATGTGCCCAGGGGCCCCTGGCCCTGGGCTGGGCCTGACTGCAAAAAATCCTTATATCAAAGGATGGACCCCAGACCGAAGTTGTTCCCACCTCAAATCTGTGCTGCCCTGATAGACCCAAGGGGGCCCTACAAACTGACATCAGGAACATGGACTGGTGAGTTTTCTTTCCCAGGGAAAATGGCCAAAGGATGTGCCCAGGGGCCCCCCATACTCAGCTGGTCCTGACTGCAAAAAATCATTATATTGAAGGATGGAGCCCAGACCGACGTTGTCCCCACCTCAAACTTGTGCTGCCCTGATTGAACCAAAGGAGCCCTACAAACTGACATCAGGAACCTGGACTGGTGAGTTTTCTTTCCCAGGGAAAATGGAAAAAGGATGTGCCCAGGGGCCCCAAGCCATGGGCTGCGACCTGACTGCAAAAAATCCTTATATCGAAGGATGGACCCCACACTGAAGTTGTCCCCACCTCAAACTTGTGCTGCCCTGATACACCCTAGGGAGCCCTACAAACTGACATCAGGAACCTGGACTGCTGAGTTTTCTTTACCAGGGAAAATGGCCAAAGGATGTGCCCAGGGGCCCCTGGCCCTGACTGCAAAATATCCTTATATCGAAGGATGGATTCCAGACCGAAGTTGCCCACTCCTAAAAATTCTGCTGCCCTGACAGCCCCAAGGGAGCCCTACAAACTGACATCAGGAACCTGGACTGGTGAGTTTTCTTTCCCCGGGAAATTGGCCAAAGGATGTGCCCAGGGGCCCCCCATACCTAACTGGTCCTGACTGCAAAAAATCATTATATTGAAGGATGGAGCCCAGACCGAAGTTGTCCCCACATCAAACTTGTGATGCCCTGATATACCCAAAGGAGCCCTACAAACTGACATCAGGAACCTGGACTGGTGAGTTTTCTTTCCCAGGGAAAATGGCCAAAGGATGTGCCCAGGGGCCCCAAGCCATGGGCTGCGACCTGACTGCAAAAAATCCTTATATCGAAGGATGGACCCCAGACCAAAGTTGTCCCCATCTCAAATTTGTAATGCCCCGATCGTCCCAAGGGAGCCCTACAAACTGACATCAGGAACCTGGACTGGTGAGTTTTCTTTCCCAGGGAAAAAGGCCAAAGGATGTGCCCATGGGTCCCTGGCCCTGGGCTGGGACCTGTCTCCAAAAAATCCTTATATCAAAGGATGCACCCCAGACCGAAGTTGTCCACACCTCAAATTTCAGCTGCCCTGATAGACCCAAGGAAGCCCTACAAACTGGCATCAGGAACCTGGACTGGTGAGTTTTCTTTCCCAGGGAAAAAGGCCAAAGGATGTGCCCAGGGGCCCCCCACACTCAGCTGGGCCTGACTGCAAAAAATCATTATATCGAAGGATGGAGCCCAGACCGAAGTTGTCCCCACCTCAAATTTGTGCTGCCCTGATAGACGCAAGGGAGCCCTACAAACTGACATCAGGAACCCGGACTGGTGAGTTTTCTTTCCCAGGGAAAAGGACGAAGGGATGTGCCCAGGGGCCCCTGGCCCTCGGCTGGGACCTGACTGCAAAAAAATCCTTATATCGAAGGATGGATTCCAGACCGAAGTTGCCCACACCTAAAAATTCTGCTGCCCTGACAGCCCCAAGGGAGCCCTACAAACTGACATCAGGAACCTGGACTGGTGAGTTTTCTTTCCCAGGGAAAATGGCCAAAGGATGTGCCCAGGGGCCCCCCATACTCAGCTGGTCCTGACTGCAAAAAATCATTATATTGAAGGATGGAGCCCAGACCGAAGTTGTCCCCACCTCAAACTTGTGCTGCCCTGATTGACCCAAAGGAGCCCTACAAACTTACATCAGGAACCTGGACTGGTGAGTTTTCTTTCCCAGGGAAAATGGAAAAAGGATGTGCCCAGGGGCCCCAAGCCATGGGCTGCGACCTGACTGCAAAAAATCCTTATATCGAAGGATGGACCTCACACTGAAGTTGTCCCCACCTCAAACTTGTGCTGCCCTGATACACCCTAGGGAGCCCTACAAACTGACATCAGGAACCTGGACTGCTGAGTTTTCTTTACCAGGGAAAATGGCCAAGGATGTGCCCAGGGGCCCCTGGCCCTGACTGCAAAATATCCTTATATCGAAGGATGGACCCCACACCGAAGTTGTCCCCACCTCAAACTTGTGCTGCCCTGATAGACCCAAGGGAGCCCTACAAAGTCACATCAAGAACCTGGACTGCTGAGTTTTCTTTCCCAGGGAAAATGAAAAAAGGGTGTGCCCAGGGGCCCCTAGCCCTGGGCAGGAGCCTGACTGCAAAAAATCCTTATATCGAAGGATGGATTCCAGACCGAAGTTGCCCACTCCTAAAAATTCTGCTGCCCTGACAGCCCCAAGGGAGCCCTACAAACTGACATCAGGAACCTGGACTGCTGAGTTTTCTTTCCCAGGGAAAAGGGACAAAGGATGTGCCTAGGTGCCCCCGGCCACGGCTGTGACCTGACTGCAAAAATGCCATATATCGAAAGATGGACCCCAGACCGAAATTGTCCCCACCTCAAACCTCTGCTGCCCTGATAGACCCAAGGAAGCCCTACAAACTGACATCAGGGACCTGGACTGGTGAGTTTTCTTTCCCAGGGAAAATGGCCAAAGGATGTGCCCAGGGGCCCCAAGCCATGGGCTGCGACCTGATTGCAAAAAATCCTTATATCGAAGGATGGACCCAAGACCAAAGTTGTCCCCACCTCAAATTTGTAATGCCCTGATCGTCCCAAGGGAGCCCTACAAACTGACATCAGGAACCTGGACTGGTGAGTTTTCTTTCCCAGGGAAAAAGGCCAAAGGATGTGCCCATGGGTCCCTGGCCCTGGGCTGGGACCTGTCTCCAAAAAATCCTTATATCAAAGGATGCACCCCAGACCGAAGTTGTCCACACCTCAAATTTCAGCTGCCCTGATAGACCCAAGGAAGCCCTACAAACTGGCATCAGGAACCTGGACTGGTGAGTTTTCTTTCCCAGGGAAATTGGCCAAAGGATGTGCCCAGGGGCCCCCCACACTCAGCTGGGCCTGACTGCAAAAAATCATTATATCGAAGGATGGAGCCCAGACCGAAGTTGTCCCCACCTCAAATTTGTGCTGCCCTGATAGACGCAAGGGAGCCCTACTGTCCTGGGTTGTAAGATAAGCTTGTATTCCATTTGCCATCTGTCGAAGGCGAACCGGTTGGACAGGTTTTTTGTTATCTCTCTCAGAGACAATGGTTTGTGTATACACCTTCGACTGATTCAATGAAGGGCTGAAAAAATGTGACACGGTGAGGGGTCCCACCCAGAGGGGGGAAGCAGCTCTCTTCTTCTTCTTCGCGGGACTCCGAGAGAAGCAGCTCTCTCCCTCTTCTTCGCGGGACTCCGAGAGAAGCGGCTCTCTCTCTCTCTGCGCGGGATTCCCGGGGAAAGCAGCTCTCTCTCTCTCTTCGCGGGATTCCTGGGGAAGCAGCTCTCTCTCGCTCTCTCTTCGGTGGCACTCGCAGCGAAGCAGCCGGCGCGTTGAGCCGACGGCGGCGGAGCTCAGAGGCAACCCCGGCGCAGAGGAAGACCGGCCCCACTGCCACCAGATCTTCAGAGGGAAACTATACCCTTCTAGAGATCACCACTGCAGCTACAATTCACCAGCCACTGCAAGGGAAGCAAATTGTCCCAGTAGAACTGATACTGGCACCCCGCAGGTTCTGGACTTTTTTCTTTCACTGGTTTTGTTTGTACCGATTGCATTTGCCTTTTTAAATTGTTGTCTAGTTTTCTCCTAGTAAAGAATTGTTACTCCCACTCCCATATCTTTGCCTGAGAGCCTTTTAATTTAAAGATCCTGGTAATTCAGAGGGAGGGGGGTTTGCCGTTCTCCATTGCACAGGAGGCTTTGCCCTCTTTCACAGACTCCTGTCTTGTCGAACCAAGACAGAATTTGGCGCATCAACGTGAGGCCCGAGGGCATTGAGAGGGAAAAAGGATTAACAGTTCTTAAGTAATTTGGTTTTGTTGTGTGTAAAAACATCTTCAGCATCACCATGTGGTCTAGTTTACCTTGGTTTGGGTGGCATGTGATCGTAGCTATACTTTTCCCATTTGCAGACCCTTATCTAAAAATGGGTCCTATAACTAAGGCTACGGTGTCTGTTATCAAGTTTGGCTTCTGGGTTAATTGGGTGAGGAATTCATGGATCTTTAATTTCCTCTGGAAGGCAGGTACATGGATTCATAGCTATCACACGTTAACTGTATGTTTTTGGGGTTACTTTAATAACGGTACCTACTGCGAGGAAATAGCACCTGGGCAAACTTTCTCTCAACCTTTTAACCATCTTTTTGGGTCTGCTCCACCAGTTCTCAAAGGGTTAAGATCCTTTATAAGTGCTAATGATACCATACAATGGGTGGTGTTGCTGATAGTCCTGTTATATTTAGCATTCAGAGATAAGGGAAGATTAACCTGGATAACTACCCTCACACCTACACCACAGACTCGAGATGCTGCTGCTCCAGAGCCTGACCCTGCCCCACAGCCCACCTCAGAAATGAACCGCCCAGATTGGGTGAGGGTTCTGGTTAAGGAGATACGAGAGATGCTGAAGGAGTGCATTTCCCCAGCTGGTGAGAAACCGGCCCTTTGCCTTGAGGAGGGACAGTCTAATAGTACAGCTGTGGAACCCACTAATGTTACAACTGTCCAGGTTCCAGCTGAACCACAAGGGCAGTCACGGTCAGCAGCAGTGGCCCCGGTAGAAACAAGGAAGTCTAAGGTGAAAGCAGAGCACCCTGCAGATAGGGACAGGAATGGAGGAACCTCACAACCCACAGGGGAGCCAGAGATTGCTATCATCACCGAGTCCCTGACGTACGAAAGTCTTCGCAATCTGCATAAAGACATTGTGCGACGAGGGCGTGAGGCTTATGCTACCTGGCTACTCCGGGTTTGGGATCTTATGGGTACAGGCGTGCAGCTGGACGGTGGTGAGGCAAGGAACTTGGGACCCTTGACCCAGGACTCGGGTATAAATCAGGTTTTTGTAAGGGAACCAGGGTCCCTTTCTCTCTGGGAGCGGCTCTTAATGAGTGTCAGGGAGAGGTTTATCCACAGAGAGAGAATGCAAGAGCACCATCATAGAATGCGCTGGAAGACCCTCGAGGAAGGGATCCAACAGCTGAGAGAAGTGGCAGTATTGGAGGTACTCTTTGGGAGGGATGGACGACACAATAATGATCCTGACAAGGTCAGGTGTACGGGACAAATGCTGTGGAGTCTGGCAAATCTTGGGCCATCTCAATACGCCACCTTCATTGCAACGATCAATGCTGACACCCACCGGGAGACAATAGGTTCTGTTGCCAACAAACTTAGGAATTATGAGAGTATGATTAATGGCCCAATGCAGGCTCATATCTCAGCTGTGATTAAGGAGTTTAAAGAGGAGATGAGGGAGGAGATAAGGAAGGTTAATACAGCACCCGTGAGAGTCACAGGCCCCAGAATCAGCACCCAACAATCCCCAGCTAGAGAGAGAGGGTACACCCCAAGGGCTAATCTGTGGTTCTTCCTGCGTGACCATGGGGAAGACATGGGGAGGTGGGATGGGAAACCCACTTCTGTCCTGGCAGCACGGGTCCGTCAACTCAAGGAGGGAAACTCTAACCGGGGGAGTTCCACCAAAGTGAAGGTAGCCTCAACCTCCCGTGACCAAGCTTGTGGGTACGATCTGTCAGACCCCCTTGAAGGGACCTCTAGTATGTATGCCCAGGGAAGGAATGATAACCAGTGTTAGAGGGGCCCTGTCTCTAGCCAGGGAGAGGCACGGGAAAACCGGATCTTCTGGACAGTGTGGATCCGATGGCCTGGCACATCAGAGCCACAAAAATATGATGCTTTAGTTGATACTGGTGCACAGTGTACTCTGATACCATCGGGACATGTGGGGGCAGAGCCTGTTTCCATTGCTGGTGTGACAGGGGGATCACAACAATTGACTCTGGTGGAAGCTGAGGTGAGCCTGACTGGGAAGGAGTGGAAGAAACACCCTATAGTGACTGGCCCAGATGCTCCGTGTATCCTAGGCATAGACTTCCTCCGGAACGGATATTACAAAGACCCAAAGGGACTCAGGTGGGCTTTTGGAATAGCCGCTGTAGAGGCAGAAGACATTAAGCAATTGAACACCTTGCCTGGACTGTCAGAAAACCCCTCTGCAGTAGGACTCCTAAGGGTGGAAGAACAACGCGTGCCAATTGCGACCTCGACAGTGCACCGCCGGCAGTATCGGACGGATCGAGATGCCGTGATCCCCATCCACAAAATGATTCGGGAGCTGGAGAGCCAAGGGGTGGTCAGCAAAACCCACTCACCCTTCAACAGCCCCATCTGGCCTGTGCGCAAATCTGACAAAGAATGGAGATTGACTGTGGACTATCGTGGCTTAAATGAAGTGACTCCACCGCTGAGCGCTGCTGTGCCGGACATGCTGGAACTCCAGTACGAGCTGGAGTCCAAGGCAGCAAAGTGGTATGCCACCATTGATATTGCTAATGCGTTTTTCTCCATTCCTCTGGCAGCAGAATGCAGGCCTCAGTTCGCTTTCACCTGGAGGGGCGTGCAGTACACCTGGAACCGACTGCCCCAGGGGTGGAAACACAGCCCCACCATCTGCCATGGACTGATCCAGGCTGCACTGGAAAAGGGTGAGGCTCCAGAACACCTGCAATACATTGATGACATCATTGTGTGGGGGAGCACAGCGGCAGAAGTGTTTGAGAAAGGTGAGAGGATCATCCAGATACTACTAGAAGCTGGCTTTGCCATCAAGAAGAGCAAAGTCAAGGGACCTGCCCGAGAGATCCAGTTCCTGGGAGTGAAATGGCAAGATGGACGGCGCCAGATTCCCACTGAGGTCATCAACAAGATCACAGCTATGTCCCCACCAACCAGCAAAAAGGAAACACAAGCTTTCCTGGGTGCCATAGGTTTCTGGAGAATGCACATTCCTGAGTATAGCCAGATTGTGAGCCCTCTTTATCTGGTTACCCGAAAGAAGAATGATTTCCACTGGGGCCCTGAGCAGCAACAAGCCTTCACCCAGATCAAGCAGGAGATCGCTCATGCTGTAGCCCTTGGCCCAGTCAGAACGGGACCAGAGGTCAAGAATGTGCTCTACTCTGCAGCCGGGAACCATGGGTTGTCCTGGAGCCTTTGGCAGAAAGTGCCTGGGGAGACTCGAGGCCGACCACTGGGATTCTGGAGCCGAAGTTACAGAGGGTCTGAAGCCAACTACACTCCCACAGAGAAGGAAATCTTGGCTGCCTTTGAAGGAGTTCAAGCCGCCTCGGAGGTAATTGGCACAGAAACACAACTCCTCCTGGCACCCCGACTACCGGTGCTGGGGTGGATGTTTAAAGGAAAGGTTCCTACTACCCACCATGCCACTGACGCAACATGGAGCAAATGGATTGCCCTCATCACTCAACGCGCCCGTATTGGAAACCTGAATCGCCCTGGGATTTTGGAGATAATTACGAACTGGCCAGAAGGTGAAAACTTTGGTCTCACTGATGATGAGGAGCAGGTACAAGTGACAAGGGCTGAAGAGGCTCCACCATACAACCAACTACCAGCAGAAGAGACCTGCTACGCTCTTTTCACTGATGGTTCCTGTCGCATTGTAGGGATGAACCGGAAGTGGAAAGCAGCCGTATGGAGCCCCACACGCCAAGTTGCACAAGCTACCGAAGGAGAAGGTGGATCGAGCCAACTCGCCGAACTCAAGGCCGTTCAGCTGGCTCTGGACATTGCTGAAAGGGAGAAGTGGCCAAAGCTCTACCTTTATACTGATTCATGGATGGTAGCCAATGCTCTGTGGGGCTGGCTGGGAAGGTGGAGGAAGGCCAACTGGCAACGTAGAGGAAAGCCAATCTGGGCTGCTGATATATGGAAAGACATTGCCTCTCGGGTGGAAAAGCTGACGGTGAAAGTCCGTCATGTAGATGCCCATGTCCCCAAAAGTCGGGCTAATGAGGAGCACCGAAACAACGAGCAGGTAGATCAGGCAGCAAAAATAGAGGTGTCAAAGATAGACTTAGATTGGCACCATAAGGGGGAGTTGTTCCTGGCTCGATGGGCTCATGATGCCTCAGGTCATCAGGGCAGAGATGCCACCTACAAGTGGGCACGAGACCGAGGGGTGGATCTAACCATGGACAGTGTTTCCCAGGTTATCCATGACTGTGAGACGTGTGCTGCCATCAAACAGGCCAAGAGAGTGAAGCCCCTATGGTATGGTGGGCGGTGGTCCAAGTACAAGTATGGGGAGGCCTGGCAGATTGACTATATCACACTGCCCCAGACACGCCAAGGCAAGCGCTACGTGCTGACCATGGTGGAAGCCACCACTGGATGGCTGGAGACTTTCCCTGTACCTCATGCCACTGCCCGGAACACCATCTTAGGCTTGGAAAAGCAAGTCCTGTGGAGACACGGCACCCCTGAGAGAATTGAGTCTGACAACGGCACCCATTTCAAGAACAGCCTTATCAACACCTGGGCCAGAGAACATGGTATCGAATGGATATATCATATTCCCTATCATGCTCCAGCTGCCGGCAAAGTTGAACGGTGCAACGGACTCCTTAAGACTACCCTGAAGGCACTTGGTGGGGGAACATTTAGAAACTGGGAAATTAACCTGGCAAAAGCAACCTGGATGGTCAACACCCGGGGGTCTGTCAATCGAGCTGGCCCTGCTCAGTCAGAACCCTTACACGCAGTAGATGGAGATAAGGTCCCTGTAGTACATATGAAAGGTATTTTAGGGAAAACTGTTTGGATTAATCCCACCTCAGGCAAAGACCAACCCATTCGTGGGATTGTCTTTGCTCAAGGACCTGGTTACACTTGGTGGGTAATGCAGGAAGATGGGGAGACCCGCTGTGTACCACAGGGAAACTTGGTCTTAAGAGAGAACTGGGTGTAAGATTTCATGGTGTGCAGATGGAAATAGAATAAGGGGTGGATAATGTCCTGGGTTGTAAGATAAGCTTGTATTCCATTTGCCATCTGTCGAAGGCGAACCGGTTGGACAGGTTTTTTGTTATCTCTCTCAGAGACAATGGTTTGTGTATACACCTTCGACTGATTCAATGAAGGGCTGAAAAAATGTAACACGGTGAGGGGTCCCACCCAGAGGGGGGAAGCAGCTCTCTTCTTCTTCTTCTTCGCGGGACTCCGAGAGAAGCAGCTCTCTCCCTCTTCTTCGCGGGACTCCGAGAGAAGCGGCTCTCTCTCTCTCTGCGCGGGATTCCCGGGGAAAGCAGCTCTCTCTCTCTCTTCGCGGGATTCCTGGGGAAGCAGCTCTCTCTCGCTCTCTCTTCGGCGGCACTCGCAGCGAAGCAGCCAGCGCGTTGAGCCGACGGCGGCGGAGCTCAGAGGCAACCCCGGCGCAGAGGAAGACCGGCCCCACTGCCACCAGATCTTCAGAGGGAAACTATACCCTTCTAGAGATCACCACTGCAGCTACAATTCACCAGCCACTGCAAGGGAAGCAAATTGTCCCAGTAGAACTGATACTGGCACCCCGCAGGTTCTGGACTTTTTTCTTTCACTGGTTTTGTTTGTACCGATTGCATTTGCCTTTTTAAATTGTTGTCTAGTTTTCTCCTAGTAAAGAATTGTTACTCCCACTCCCATATCTTTGCCTGAGAGCCTTTTAATTTAAAGATCCTGGTAATTCAGAGGGAGGGGGGTTTGCCGTTCTCCATTGCACAGGAGGCTTTGCCCTCTTTCACAGACTCCTGTCTTGTCGAACCAAGACACCTACAAACTGACATCAGGAACCCGGACTGGTGAGTTTTCTTTCCCAGGGAAAAGGACCAAGGGATGTGCCCAGGGGCCCCTGGCCCTGGGCTGGGCCTGACTGCAAAAAATCCTTATATCAAAGGATGGACCCCAGACCGAAGTTGTTCCCACCTCAAATCTGTGCTGCCCTGATAGACCCAAGGGGGCCCTACAAACTGACATCAGGAACATGGACTGGTGAGTTTTCTTTCCCAGGGAAAATGGCGAAAGGGTGTGCCCAGGGGACCCTGGCCCTCGGCTGGGACCTGACTGCAAAAAATCCTTATATCGAAGGATGGATTCCAGACCGAAGTTGCCCACACCTAAAAATTCCGCTGCCCTGACAGCCCCAAGGGAGCCCTACAAACTGACATCAGGAACCTGGACTGGTGAGTTTTCTTTCCCAGGGAAAATGGCCAAAGGATGTGCCCAGGGGCCCCCCATACTCAGCTGGTCCTGACTGCAAAAAATCATTATATTGAAGGATGGAGCCCAGACCGAAGTTGTCCCCACCTCAAACTTGTGCTGCCCTGATTGACCCAAAGGAGCCCTACAAACTTACATCAGGAACCTGGACTGGTGAGTTTTCTTTCCCAGGGAAAATGGAAAAAGGATGTGCCCAGGGGCCCCAAGCCATGGGCTGCGACCTGACTGCAAAAAATCCTTATATCGAAGGATGGACCCCACACTGAAGTTGTCCCCACCTCAAACTTGTGCTGCCCTGATACACCCTAGGGAGCCCTACAAACTGACATCAGGAACCTGGACAGCTGAGTTTTCTTTACCAGGGAAAATGGCCAAGGATGTGCCCAGGGGCCCCTGGCCCTGACTGCAAAATATCCTTATATCGAAGGATGGACCCCACACCGAAGTTGTCCCCACCTCAAACTTGTGCTGCCCTGATAGACCCAAGGGAGCCCTACAAAGTCACATCAGGAACCTGGACTGCTGAGTTTTCTTTCCCAGGGAAAATGAAAAAAGGGTGTGCCCAGGGGCCCCTGGCCCTGGGCAGGGGCCTGACTGCAAAAAATCCTTATATCGAAGGATGGAGCCCACACCGAAGTTGTCCCCACCTCAAACTTGTGCTGCCCTGATACACCCAAGGGAGCCCTACAAACTGACATCAGGAACCTGGACTGCTGAGTTTTCTTTCCCAGGGAAAATGGAAAAAGGATGTTCCCAGGGGCCCCTGGTCCTGGGCTGGGACCTCACTGCAAAAAATCCTTATATCGAAGGATGGACCCCACACCGAACTTGTCCCCACCTCAAACTTGTGCTGCCCTGATAGACCCAAGGGAGCCCTACAAACTGACATCAGGAACCTGGACTGCTGAGTTTTCTTTCCCAGGGAAAATGGCCAAAGGATGTGCCCAGGGGCGGCTGGCCCTGACTGCAAAAAATCCTTATATCGAAGGATGGAGCCCACACCGAAGTTGTCCCCACCTCAAACTTTTGCAGCCCTGATAGACCCAAGGGAGCCCTACAAACTGACATCAGGAACCTGGACTGGTGAGTTTTCTTTCCCAGGGAAAATGGCCAAAGGATGTGCCTAGGTGCCCCCGGCCATGGCTGGGACCTGACTGCAAAAAATCCTTATATCGCAGGATGGACCCCAGACCGAAGTTTTCCCCACCTCAAACTTGTGCTGCCCTGATAGACCCCAGGGAGCCCTACAAACTGACATCAGGAACCTGGACTGGTGAGTTTTCTTTCCCAGGGAAAAAGGCCAAAGGATGTGCCCAGGGGCCCCTGGCCCTGGGCTGGGCCTGACTGCAAAAAATCCTTATATCAAAGGATGGACCCCAGACCGAAGTTGTTCCCACCTCAAATCTGTGCTGCCCTGATAGACGCAAGGGGGCCCTACAAACTGACATCAGGAACATGGACTGGTGAGTTTTCTTTCCCAGGGAAAATGGCCAAAGGATGTGCCCAGGGGCCCCTGGCCCTCGGCTGGGACCTGACTGCAAAAAATCCTTATATCGAAGGATGGATTCCAGACCGAAGTTGCCCACTCCTAAAAATTCTGCTGCCCTGACAGCCCCAAGGGAGCCCTACAAACTGACATCAGCAACCTGGACTGGTGAGTTTTCTTTCCCAGGGAAAAGGGACAAATGATGTGCCCAGGGGCCCCCCATACTCAGCTGGTCCTGACTGCAAAAAATCATTATATTGAAGGATGGAGCCCAGACCGAAGTTGTCCCCACATCAAACTTGTGATGCCCTTATATACCCAAAGGAGCCCTACAAACTGACATCAGGAACCTGGACTGGTGAGTTTTCTTTCCCAGGGAAAATGGCCAAATGATGTGCCCAGGGGCCCCAAGCCATGGGCTGCGACCTGACTGCAAAAAATCCTTATATTGAAGGATGGACCCCAGACCAAAGTTGTCCCCATCTCAAATTTGTAATGCCCTGATCGTCCCAAGGGAGCCCTACAAACTGACATCAGGAACCTGGACTGGTGAGTTTTCTTTCCCAGGGAAAATGGAAAAAGGATGTGCCCATGCGTCCCTGGCCCTGGGCTGGGACCTGTCTCCAAAAAATCCTTATATCAAAGGATGCACCCCAGACCGAAGTTTTCCCCACATCAAACTTGTGCTGCCCTGATAGACCCCAGGGAGCCCTACAAACTGACATCAGGAACCTGGACTGGTGAGTTTTCTTTCCCAGGGAAAAAGGCCAAAGGATGTGCCCAGGGGCGCTGCACACTGGGCTGGGACCTGACTGCAAAAAATCCTTGTATCGAAGGATGGACCCCGGACCGAAGTTGTCCCCACCTCAAACCTCTGCTGCCCTGATAGACCCAAGGAAGCCCTACAAACTGACATCAGGGACCTGGACTGGTGAGTTTTCTTTCCCAGGGAAAATGGCCAAAGGATGTGCCCAGGGGCCCCCCACACTCAGCTGGGCATGACTGCAAAAAATCATTATATCGAAGGATGGAGCCCAGACCGAAGTTGTCCCCACCTCAAATTTGTGCTGCCCTGATAGACGCAAGGGAGCCCTACAAACTGACATCAGGAACCCGGACTGGTGAGTTTTCTTTCCCAGGGAAAAGGACCAAGGGATGTGCCCAGGGGCCCCTGGCCCTGGGCTGGGCCTGACTGCAAAAAATCCTTATATCAAAGGATGGACCCCAGACCGAAGTTGTTCCCACCTCAAATCTGTGCTGCCCTGATAGACCCAAGGGGGCCCTACAAACTGACATCAGGAACATGGACTGGTGAGTTTTCTTTCCCAGGGAAAATGGCCAAAGGATGTGCCCAGGGGCCCCCCATACTCAGCTGGTCCTGACTGCAAAAAATCATTATATTGAAGGATGGAGCCCAGACCGAAGTTGTCCCCACCTCAAACTTGTGCTGCCCTGATTGAACCAAAGGAGCCCTACAAACTGACATCAGGAACCTGGACTGGTGAGTTTTCTTTCCCAGGGAAAATGGAAAAAGGATGTGCCCAGGGGCCCCAAGCCATGGGCTGCGACCTGACTGCAAAAAATCCTTATATCGAAGGATGGACCCCACACTGAAGTTGTCCCCACCTCAAACTTGTGCTGCCCTGATACACCCTAGGGAGCCCTACAAACTGACATCAGGAACCTGGACTGCTGAGTTTTCTTTACCAGGGAAAATGGCCAAGGATGTGCCCAGGGGCCCCTGGCCCTGACTGCAAAATATCCTTATATCGAAGGATGGACCCCACACCGAAGTTGTCCCCACCTCAAACTTGTGCTGCCCTGATAGACCCAAGGGAGCCCTACAAAGTCACATCAGGAACCTGGACTGCTGAGTTTTCTTTCCCAGGGAAAATGAAAAAAGGGTGTGCCCAGGGGCCCCTGGCCCTGGGCAGGAGCCTGACTGCAAAAAATCCTTATATCGAAGGATGGAGCCCACACCGAAGTTGTCCCCACCTCAAACTTGTGCTGCCCTGATACTCCCAAGGGAGCCCTACAAACTGACATCAGGAACCTGGACTGCTGAGTTTTCTTTCCCAGGGAAAATGGAAAAAGGATGTTCCCAGGGGCCCCTGGCCCTGACTGCAAAAAATCCTTATATCGAAGGATGGAGCCCACACCGAAGTTGTCCCCACCTCAAACTTTTGCAGCCCTGATAGACCCAAGGGAGCCCTACAAACTGACATCAGGAACCTGGACTGGTGAGTTTTCTTTCCCAGGGAAAATGGCCAAAGGATGTGCCTAGGTGCCCCCGGCCATGGCTGGGACCTGACTGCAAAAAATCCTTATATCGAAGGATGGACCCCAGACCGAAGTTTTCCCCACCTCAAACTTGTGCTGCCCTGATAGACCCCAGGGAGCCCTACAAACTGACATCAGGAACCTGGACTGGTGAGTTTTCTTTCCCAGGGAAAAAGGCCAAAGGATGTGCCCAGGGGCGCCGCACACTGGGCTGGGACCTGACTGCAAAAAATCCTTGTATCGAAGGATGGAGCCCACACCGAAGTTGTCTCCACCTCAAACCTCTGCTGCCCTGATAGACCCAAGGAAGCCCTACAAACTGACATCAGGGACCTGGACTGGTGAGTTTTCTTTCCCAGGGAAAATGGCCAAAGGATGTGCCCAGGGGCCCCAAGCCATGGGCTGCGACCTGACTGCAAAAAATCCTTATATCGAAGGATGGACCCAAGACCAAAGTTGTCCCCACCTCAAATTTGTAATGCCCTGATCGTCCCAAGGGAGCCCTACAAACTGACATCAGGAACCTGGACTGGTGAGTTTTCTTTCCCAGGGAAAAAGGCCAGAGGATGTCCCAATGGGTCCCTGGCCCTGGGCTGGGACCTGTCTCCAAAAAATCCTTATATCAAAGGATGCACCCCAGACCGAAGTTGTCCCCACCTCAAATTTCAGCTGCCCTGATAGACCCAAGGAAGCCCTACAAACTGGCATCTGGAACCTGGACTGGTGAGTTTTCTTTCCCAGGGAAAATGGCCAAAGGATGTGCCCAGGGGCCCCCCATACTCAGATGGTCCTGACTGCAAAAAATCATTATATTGAAGGATGGAGCCCAGACCGAAGTTGTCCCCACATCAAACTTGTGCTGCCCTGATAGACGCAAGGGAGCCCTACAAACTGACATCAGGAACCCGGACTGGTGAGTTTTCTTTCCCAGGGAAAAGGACCAAGGGATGTGCCCAGGGGCCCCTGGCCCTGGGCTGGGCCTGACTGCAAAAAATCCTTATATCAAAGGATGGACCCCAGACCGAAGTTGTTCCCACCTCAAATCTGTGCTGCCCTGATAGACCCAAGGGGGCCCTACAAACTGACATCAGGAACATGGACTGGTGAGTTTTCTTTCCCAGGGAAAATGGAAAAAGGATGTGCCCAGGGGCCCCAAGCCATGGGCTGCGACCTGACTGCAAAAAATCCTTATATCGAAGGATGGACCCCACACTGAAGTTGTCCCCACCTCAAACTTGTGCTGCCCTGATAGACCCAAGGGAGCCCTACAAAGTCACATCAGGAACCTGGACTGCTGAGTTTTCTTTCCCAGGGAAAATGAAAAAAGGGTGTGCCCAGGGGCCCCTGGCCCTGGGCAGGAGCCTGACTGCAAAAAATCCTTATATCGAAGGATGGAGCCCACACCGAAGTTGTCCCCACCTCAAACTTGTGCTGCCCTGATACTCCCAAGGGAGCCCTACAAACTGACATCAGGAACCTGGACTGCTGAGTTTTCTTTCCCAGGGAAAATGGAAAAAGGATGTTCCCAGGGGCCCCTGGCCCTGACTGCAAAAAATCCTTATATCGAAGGATGGAGCCCACACCGAAGTTGTCCCCACCTCAAACTTGTGCTGCCCTGATACACCCAAGGGAGCCCTACAAACTGACATCAGGAACCTGGACTGGTGAGTTTTCTTTCCCAGGGAAAAAGGCCAAAGGATGTGCCCAGGGGCGCCGCACACTGGGCTGGGACCTGACTGCAAAAAATCCTTGTATCGAAGGATGGACCCCGGACCGAAGTTGTCCCCACCTCAAACCTCTGCTGCCCTGATAGACCCAAGGAAGCCCTACAAACTGACATCAGGGACCTGGACTGGTGAGTTTTCTTTCCCAGGGAAAAAGGCCAAAGGATGTGCCCAGGGGCGCCGCACACTGGGCTGGGACCTGACTGCAAAAAATCCTTATATCGCAGGATGGACCCCAGACCGAAGTTTTCCCCACCTCAAACTTGTGCTGCCCTGATACACCCAAGGGAGCCCTACAAACTGACATCAGGAACCTGGACTGGTGAGTTTTCTTTCCCAGGGAAAAAGGCCAAAGGATGTGCCCAGGGGCGCCGCACACTGGGCTGGGACCTGACTGCAAAAAATCCTTGTATCGAAGGATGGACCCCGGACCGAAGTTGTCCCCACCTCAAACCTCTGCTGCCCTGATAGACCCAAGGAAGCCCTACAAACTGACATCAGGGACCTGGACTGGTGAGTTTTCTTTCCCAGGGAAAATGGCCAAAGGATGTGCCCAGGGGCCCCAAGCCATGGGCTGCGACCTGACTGCAAAAAATCCTTATATCGAAGGATGGACCCAAGACCAAAGTTGTCCCGACCTCAAATTTGTAATGCCCTGATCGTCCCAAGGGAGCCCTACAAACTGACATCAGGAACCTGGACTGGTGAGTTTTCTTTCCCAGGGAAAAAGGCCAGAGGATGTCCCAATGGGTCCCTGGCCCTGGGCTGGGACCTGTCTCCAAAAAATCCTTATATCAAAGGATGCACCCCAGACCGAAGTTGTCCCCACCTCAAATTTCAGCTGCCCTGATAGACCCAAGGAAGCCCTACAAACTGGCATCTGGAACCTGGACTGGTGAGTTTTCTTTCCCAGGGAAAATGGCCAAAGGATGTGCCCAGGGGCCCCTGGCCCTGGGCTGGGACCTCACTGCAAAAAATCCTTATATCAAAGGATGCACCCCAGACCGAAGTTGTCCCCACATCAGACCTGTGCTGTCCTGATAGTCCCAAGGGAGCCCTACAAACTGACATCTGGAACCTGGACTGGTGAGTTTTCTTTCCCAGGGAAAAAGGCCAAAGGATGTGCCCAGGGGCGCCGCACACTGGGCTGGGACCTGACTGCAAAAAATCCTTGTATCGAAGGATGGACCCTGGACCGAAGTTGTCCCCACCTCAAACCTCTGCTGCCCTGATAGACCCAAGGAAGCCCTACAAACTGACATCAGGGACCTGGACTGGTGAGTTTTCTTTCCCAGGGAAAATGGCCAAAGGATGTGCCCAGGGGCCCCAAGCCATGGGCTGCGACCTGACTGCAAAAAATCCTTATATCGAAGGATGGACCCAAGACCAAAGTTGTCCCCACCTCAAATTTGTAATGCCCTGATAGTCCCAAGGGAGCCCTACAAACTGACATCAGGAACCTGGACTGGTGAGTTTTCTTTCCCAGGGAAAAAGGCCAAAGGATGTGCCCATGGGTCCCTGGCCCTGGGCTGGGACCTGTCTCCAAAAAATCCTTATATCAAAGGATGCACCCCAGACCGAAGTTGTCCACACCTCAAATTTCAGCTGCCCTGATAGACCCAAGGAAGCCCTACAAACTGGCATCAGGAACCTGGACTGGTGAGTTTTCTTTCCCAGGGAAATTGGCCAAAGGATGTGCCCAGGGGCCCCCCACACTCAGCTGGGCCTGATTGCAAAAAATCATTATATCGAAGGATGGAGCCCAGACCGAAGTTGTCCCCACCTCAAATTTGTGCTGCCCTGATAGACGCAAGAGAGCCCTACAAACTGACATCAGGAACCCGGACTGGTGAGTTTTCTTTCCCAGGGAAAAGGACCAAGGGATGTGCCCAGGGGCCCCTGGCCCTGGGCTGGGCCTCACTGCAAAAAATCCTTATATCAAAGGATGGACCCCAGACCGAAGTTGTTCCCACCTCAAATCTGTGCTGCCCTGATAGACCCAAGGGGGCCCTACAAACTGACATCAGGAACATGGACTGGTGAGTTTTCTTTCCCAGGGAAAATGGAAAAAGGATGTGCCCAGGGGCCCCAAGCCATGGGCTGCGACCTGACTGCAAAAAATCCTTATATCGAAGGATGGACCCCACACTGAAGTTGTCCCCACCTCAAACTTGTGCTGCCCTGATAGACCCTAGGGAGCCCTATAAACTGACATCAGGAACCTGGACTGCTGAGTTTTCTTTACCAGGGAAAATGGCCAAGGATGTGCCCAGGGGCCCCTGGCCCTGACTGCAAAATATCCTTATATCGAAGGATGGACCCCACACCGAAGTTGTCCCCACCTCAAACTTGTGCTGCCCTGATAGACCCAAGGGAGCCCTACAAAGTCACATCAGGAACCTGGACTGCTGAGTTTTCTTTCCCAGGGAAAATGAAAAAAGGGTGTGCCCAGGGGCCCCTGGCCCTGGGCAGGAGCCTGACTGCAAAAAATCCTTATATCGAAGGATGGAGCCCACACCGAAGTTGTCCCCACCTCAAACTTGTGCTGCCCTGATACACCCAAGGGAGCCCTACAAACTGACATCAGGAACCTGGACTGGTGAGTTTTCTTTCCCAGGGAAAATGGAAAAAGTATGTGCCCAGGGGCCCCAAGCCATGGGCTGCGACCTGACTGCAAAAAATCCTTATATCGAAGGATGGACCCCACACTGAAGTTGTCCCCACCTCAAACTTGTGCTGCCCTGATAGACCCTAGGGAGCCCTACAAACTGACATCAGGAACCTGGACTGCTGAGTTTTCTTTACCAGGGAAAATGGCCAAGGATGTGCCCAGGGGCCCCTGGCCCTGACTGCAAAATATCCTTATATCGAAGGATGGACCCCACACCGAAGTTGTCCCCACCTCAAACTTGTGCTGCCCTGATAGACCCAAGGGAGCCCTACAAAGTCACATCAGGAACCTGGACTGCTGAGTTTTCTTTCCCAGGGAAAATGAAAAAAGGGTGTGCCCAGGGGCCCCTGGCCCTGGGCAGGAGCCTGACTGCAAAAAATCCTTATATCGAAGGATGGACCCCACACTGAAGTTGTCCCCACCTCAAACTTTTGCAGCCCTGATAGACCCAAGGGAGCCCTACAAACTGACATCAGGAACCTGGACTGGGGAGTTTTCTTTCCCAGGGAAAATGGCCAAAGGATGTGCCTAGGTACCCCCGGCCATGGCTGGGACCTGACTGCAAAAAATCCTTATATAGCAGGAAGGACCCCAGACCGAAGTTTTCCCCACCTCAAACTTGTGCTGCCCTGATAGACCCCAGGGAGCCCTACAAACTGACATCAGGAACCTGGACTGGTGAGTTTTCTTTCCCAGGGAAAAAGGCCAAAGGATGTGCCCAGGGGCGCCGCACACTGGGCTGGGACCTGACTGCAAAAAATCCTTGTATCGAAGGATGGACCCCGGACCGAAGTTGTCCCCACCTCAAACCTCTGCTGCCCTGATAGACCCAAGGAAGCCCTACAAACTGACATCAGGGACCTGGACTGGTGAGTTTTCTTTCCCAGGGAAAATGGCCAAAGGATGTGCCCAGGGGCCCCAAGCCATGGGCTGCGACCGGACTGCAAAAAATCCTTATATCGAAGGATGGACCCAAGACCAAAGTTGTCCCCACCTCAAATTTGTACTGCCCTGATCGTCCCAAGGGAGCCCTACAAACTGACATCAGGAACATGGACTGGTGAGTTTTCTTTCCCAGGGAAAAAGGCCAGAGGATGTCCCAATGGGTCCCTGGCCCTGGGCTGGGACCTGTCTCCAAAAAATCCTTATATCAAAGGATGCACCCCAGACCGAATTTGTCCCCACCTCAAATTTCAGCTGCCCTGATAGACCCAAGGAAGCCCTACAAACTGGCATCTGGAACCTGGACTGGTGAGTTTTCTTTCCCAGGGAAAATGGCCAAAGGATGTGCCCAGGGGCCCCCCATACTCAGCTGGTCCTGACTGCAAAAAATCATTATATTGAAGGATGGAGCCCAGACCGAAGTTGTCCCCACATCAAACTTGTGCTGCCCTGAAAGACCCAAAGGAGCCCTACAAACTGACATAAGGAACCTGGACTGCTGAGTTTTCTTTCACAGGGAAAATGGCCAAAGGATGTGCCCAGGGGCCCCTGGCCCTGGGCTGGGACCTCACTGCAAAAAATCCATATATCGAAGCATGGACCCCAGACCGAAGTTGTCCCCACATCAGACCTGTGCTGTCCTGATAGTCCCAAGGGAGCCCTACAAACTGACATCCGGAACCTGGACTGGTGAGTTTTCTTTCCAAGGGAAAATGGCCAAAGAATGTGCCCATGGGCCCCTGGCAATCGGCTGGTACCTGACTGCAAAAAATCTTTATTTTGAAGGATGGAGGCCAGACCGAAGTTGTCCCCACCTCAAATTTGTGCTGCCCTGATAGACGCAAGGGAGCCCTACAAACTGACATCAGGACCCTGGACTGGTGAGTTTTCTTTCCCAGGGAAAATGGCCAAGGGATGTGCCCAGGGGCCCCTGGCCCTCGGCTGGGACCTGACTGCAAAAAATCCTTATATCAAAGGATGGATTCCAGACCGAAATTGCCCACTCCTCAAAATTCTGCTGCCCTGACAGCCCCAAGGGATCCCTACAAACTGACAACAGGAACCCGGACTGGTGAGTTTTCTTTCCCAGGGAAAAGGGCCAAGGGATGTGCCCAGGGGCCCCTGGCCCTGGGCTGGGCCTGACTGCAAAAAATCCTATATCAAAAGATGGGCCCCAGACCAAAGTTGTCCCCACCTCAAATCTGTGCTGCCCTGATAGACCCAAGGGGGCCCTACAAACTGGCATCAGGAACCTGGACTGGTGAGCTTTCTTTCCCAGGGAAATTGGCCAAAGGATGTGCCCAGGGGCCCCCCCACACTCAGCTGCGCCTGACTGCAAAAAATCACTATATCGAAGGATGGAGCCCAGACCGAAATTGTCCCCACCTCAAATTTGTGCTGCCCTGATAGACCCAAGGGAGCCCTACAAACTGACATCAGGACCCTGGACTGGTGAGTTTTCTTTCCCAGGGAAAATGGCCAAGGGATGTGCCCAGGGGCCCCTGGCCCTCGGCTGGGACCTGACTGCAAAAAACCCTTATATCGAAGGATGGATTCCAGACCGAAATTGCCCACTCCTCAAAATTCTGCTGCCCTGACAGCCCCAAGCGAGCCCTACAACCTGACATCATGAACCTGGACTGGTGAGTTTTCTTTCCCAGGGAAAAGGGACAAATAAAGTGCCCAGGGGCGCCGCACACTGGGCTGGGACCTGACTGCAAAAAATCCTTATATCGAAGGATAGAGGCCAGACCGAAGATGTCCCCACCTCAAATTTGTAATGCCCTGATAGACCCCAGGGAACCCTACAAACTGACATCAGGAACCTGGACTGGTGAGTTTTCTTTCCCAGGGAAAATGGCCAAAGGATGTGCCCAGGGGCCCCCCATACTCAGCTGGTCCTGACTGCAAAAAATCATTATATTGAAAGATGGAGCCCAGACCGAAGTTGTCCCCACATCAAACTTGTGCTGCCCTGATAGAGCCAAAGGAGCCCTACAAACTGACATCAGGAACCTGGACTGGTGAGTTTTCTTTCACAGGGAAAATGGCCAAAGGGTGTGCCCAGGGGCCCCAAGCCATGGGCTGCGACCTGACTGCAAAAAATCCTTATATCGAAGGATGGACCCCAGACCAAAGTTGTCCCCATCTCAAATTTGTAATGCCCTGATCGTCCCAAGGGAGCCCTACAAATTGACATCAGGAACCTGGACTGGTGAATTTTCTTTCCCAGGGAAAATGGAAAAAGGATGTTCCCATGGGTCCCTGGCCCTGGGCTGGGACCTGTCTCCAAAAAATCCTTATATCAAAGGATGCACCCCAGACCGAAGTTGTCCCCACCTCAAATTTCAGCTGCCCTGATAGACCCAAGGAAGCCCTACAAACTGGCATCAGGAACCTGGACTGGTGAGTTTTCTTTCCCAGGGAAATTGGCCAAAGGATGTGCCCGGGGGCATCCTTCGATATAAGGATTTTTTTCACTCAGGGCCAGGGGCCCCCGGGCACATCCTTTTTCCATTTTCCCTGGGAAAGAAAACTCAGCAGTCCAGGTTCCTGATGTCAGTTTGTAGGGCTCCCTTGGGTGTATCAGGGCAGCACAAGTTTGAGGTGGGGAAAACTTCGGTCTGGGCTCCATCCTTCGATATAAGGATTTTTTGCAGTGAGGTCCGTTCCCAGGGCCAGGGGTGCCCGGGCACATCCCTTTTCCATTTTTCCTGGGAAAGAAAACTCAGCAGTCCAGGTTCCTGATGTCAGTTTGTAGGGCTCCCTTGGGTCTATCAGGGCAGCACAAGTTTGAGGTGGGGAAAACTTCGGTCTGGGCTCCATCCTTCGATATAAGGATTTTTTGCAGTCAGGGCCAGGGGCCCCTGGGCACATCCTTTTTCCATTTTCCCTGGGAAAGAAAACTCAGCAGTCCAGGTTCCTGATGTCAGTTTGTAGGGCTCCCTTGTGTGTATCAGGGCAGCAGAAGTTTGAGGTGGGGACAACTTCGGTGTGGGGTCCATCCTTCGATATAAGGATTCTTTGCAGTCTAGGCCAGGGGCCCCTGGGCACATCCTTTTTCCATTTTCCCTGGGAAAGAAAACTCAGCAGTCCAGGTTCCTGATGTCAGTTTGTAGGGCTCCCTTGGGTCTATCAGGGCAGCACAGGTTTGAGGTGGGGACAACTTCGGTGTGGGGTCCATCCTTCGATATAAGGATTTTTTGTAGTGAGGACCCAGCCCAGGGCCAGGGGCCCCTAGGCACATCATTTGGCCATTTTCCCTGGGAAAGAAAACTCAGCAGTCCAGCTTCCTGATGTCAGTTTGTAGGGCTCCCTTGGGTGTATCAGGGCAGCAGAAGTTTGAGGTTGGGACAACTTCGGTGTGGGGTCCATCCTTCGATATAAGGATTTTTTGCAGTGAGGTCCGTTCCCAGGGCCAGGGGCGCCCGGGCACATCCCTTTTCCATTTTTCCTGGGAAAGAAAACTCAGCAGTCCAGGTTGCTGATGTCAGTTTGTAGGGCTCCCTTGGGTCTATCAGGGCAGCACAAGTTTGAGGTGGGGAAAACTTCGGTCTGGGCTCCATCCTTCGATATAAGGATTTTTTGCAGTCAGGGCCAGGGGCCCCTGGGCACATCCTTTTTCCATTTTCCCTGGGAAAGAAAACTCAGCAGTCCAGGTTCCTGATGTCAGTTTGTAGGGCTCCCTTGAGAGTATCAGGGCAGCAGAAGTTTGAGGTGGGGACAACTTCGGTGTGGGGTCCATCCTTCGATATAAGGATTCTTTGCAGTCTAGGCCACGGGCCCCTGGGCACATCCCTTTTCCATTTTCCCTGGGAAAGAAAACTCAGCAGTCCAGGTTCCTGATGTCAGTTTGTAGGGCTCCCTTGGGTGTATCAGGGCAGCACAAGTTTGAGGTGGGGACAACTTCGGTGTGGGGTCCAGCCTTCGATATAAGGATTTTTTGCAGTGAGGTCCGTTCCCAGGGCCAGGGGCCCCCGGGCACATCCTTTTTCCATTTTCCCTGTGAAAGAAAACTCAGCAGTCCAGGTTCCTGATGTCAGTTTGTAGGGCTCCCTTGGGTCTATCAGGGCAGCACAAGTTTGAGGTGGGGACAACTTCGGTGTGGGGTCCATCCTTCGATATAAGGATTTTTTGCAGTGAGGTCTCAGCAGAGGGCCAGGGGCCCCTGGGCACATCCTTTTTCCATTTTCCCTGGGAAAGAAAACTCAGCAATCCAGGTTCCTGATGTCAGTTCGTAGGGCTCCCTTGAGTCTATCAGGGCAGCACAAGTTTGAGGTGGGGACAACTTCGGTGTGGGGTCCATCCTTCGATATAAGGATTCTTTGAAGTCTGGGCCAGGGGCCCCTGGGCACATCCTTTTTCCATTTTCCCTGGGAAAGAAAACTCAGCAGTCCAGGTTCCTGATGTCAGTTTGTAGGGCTCCCCTGGGTCTATCAGGGCAGCACAAGTTTGAGGTGGGGATAACTTCGGTGTGGGGTCCATCCTTCGATATAAGGATTCTTTGCAGTTTGGGCCAGGGGCCCCTGGGCACAACCTTTTTCCATTTTCCCTGGGAAAGAAAACTCAGCAGTCCAGGTTCCTGATGTCAGTTTGTAGGACTCCCTTGGGTCTATCAGGGCAGCACAAGTTTGAGGTGGGGACAACTTCGGTGTGGGGTCCATCCTTCGATATAAGGATTTTTTGCAGTGAGGTCCCAGCCCAGGGCTAGGGGCCCATGGGCACATCCTTTTTCCATTTTCCCTGGGAAAGAAAACTCAGCAGTCCAGGTTCCTGATGTCAGTTTGTAGGGCTCCCTTGGGTGTATCAGGGCAGCACAAGTTTGAGGATGGGACAACTTCGGTGTGGGCTCCATCCTTCGATATAAGGATTTTTTGTAGCGATGTCCCAGCCCACGGCCACGGGCCACTGGGCACATCATTTGGCCATTTCCCCTGGGAAAGAAAACTCAGCAGTCCAGGTTCCTGATGTCAGTTTGTAGGGCTCCCTTGGGTCTATCAGGGCTGCACAAGTTTGAGGTGGGGACAACTTCGGTGTGGGGTCCATCCTTCGATATAAGGATTTTTTGCAGTGAGGTCTCAGCAGAGGGCCAGGGGCCCCTGGGCACATCCTTTTTCCATTTTCCCTGGGAAAGAAAACTCAGCAGTCCAGGTTCCTGATGTCAGTTTGTAGGGCTCCCTTGAGTCTATCAGGGCAGCACAAGTTTGAGGTGAGGACAACTTCGGTGTGGGGTCCATCCTTCGATATAAGGATTCTTTGCAGTCTGGACCAGGGGCCCCTGGGCACATCCTTTTTCCATTTTCCCTGGGAAAGAAAACTCAGCAGTCCAGATTCCTGATGTCAGTTTGTAGGGCTCCCTTGGGTCTATCAGGGCAGCACAAGTTTTAGGTGGGGACAACTTCGGTGTGGGGTCCATCCTTCGATATAAGGATTTTTTGCAGTGAGGTCCCAGCCCAAGGCCTGGGGCCCCTGGGCACATCCTTTTTCCATTTTCCCTGGGAAAGAAAACTCAGCAGTCCAGGTTCCTGATGTCAGTTTGTAGGGCACCCTTGGGTCTATCAGTGCAGCAGAAGTTTGAGGTGGGGACAACTTCGGTGTGGGGTCCAGCCTTCGATATAAGGATTTTTTGCAGTGAGGTCCGTTCCAAGGGCCAGGGGCGCCCGGGCACATCCCTTTTCCATTTTTCCTGGGAAAGAAAACTCAGCAGTCCAGGTTCCTGATGTCAGTTTGTAGGGCTCCCTTGGGTCTATCAGGGCAGCACAAATTTGAGGTGGGGACAACTTCGGTGTGGGGTCCATCCTTCGATATAAGGATTTTTTGCAGTGAGGTCTCAGCAGAGGGCCAGGGGCCCCTGGGCACATCCTTTTTCCATTTTCCCTGGGAAAGAAAACTCAGCAGTCCAGGTTCCTGATGTCAGTTTGTAGGGCTCCCTTGGGTCTATCAGGGCAGCACAAGTTTGAGGTGGGGACAACTTCGGTGTGGGGTCCATCCTTCGATATAAGGATTCTTTGCAGTCTGGGCCAGGGGCCCCTGGGCACATCCTTTTTCCATTTTCCCTGGGAAAGAAAACTCAGCAGTCCAGGTTCCTGATGTCAGTTTGTAGGGCTCCCTTTGGTCTATCAGGGCAGCACAAGTTTGAGGTGGGGACAACTTCGGTGTGGGGTCCATCCTTCGATATAAGTATTTTTTGCAGTGAGGTCCCAGCCCAGGGTGAGGGGCCCCCGGGCACAAACTTTTTCCATTTTCCCTGGGAAAGAAAACTCAGCAGTCCAGGTTCCTGATGTCAGTTTGTGAGGGCTCCCTTGTGTGTATCAGGGCAGCACAAGTTTGAGGTGGGGACAACTTCGGTGTGGGGTCCATCCTTCGATATACGGATTTTTTGCAGTGAGGTCTCAGCCCAGGGCCAGGGGCCCCTGGGCACATCCTTTTTCCATTTTCCCTGGGAAAGAAAACTCAGCAGTCCAGGTTGCTTATGTCAGTTTGTAGGGCTCCCTTGAGTCTATCAGGGCAGCACAAGTTTGAGGTGGGGACAACTTCTGTGTGGGGTCCATCCTTCGATATAAGGATTCTTTGAAGTCGGGGCCAGGGGCCCCTGGGCACATCCTTTTTCCATTTTCCCTGGGAAAGAAAACTCAGCAGTCCAGGTTCCTGATGTCAGTTTGTAGGTCTCCCCTGGGTCTATCAGTGCAGCAGGAGTTTGAGGTGGGGACAACTTCGGTGTGGGGTCCAGCCTTCGATATAAGCATTTTTTGCAGTGACGTCCGTTCCCAGGGCCAGGGGCCCCCGGGCACATCCTTTTTCCATTTTCCCTGGGAAAGAAAACTCAGCAGTCCAGGTTCCTGATGTCAGTTTGTAGGGCTCCCTTGGGTGTATCAGGGCAGCACAAGTTTGAGGTGGGGACAACTTCGGTGTGGGGTCCATCCTTCGATATATGGATTTTTTGCAGTGAGGTCTCAGCCCAGGGCCAGGAGCCCCTGGGCACATCCTTTTTCCATTTTCCCTGGGAACGAAAACTCAGCAGTCCAGGTTCCTGATGTCAGTTTGTAGGGCTCCCTTGGGTCTATCAGTGCAGCAGAAGTTTGAGGTGGGGACAACTTCGGTGTGGGGTCCAGCCTTCGATATAAGGATTTTTTGCAGTGAGATCCGTTCCCAGGGCCAGGGGCCCCCGGGCACATCCTTTTTCCATTTTCCCTGTGAAAGAAAACTCAGCAGTCCAGGTTCCTGATGTCAGTTTGTAGGGCTCCCTTGGGTCTATCAGGGCAGCACAAGTCTGAGGTGGGGACAACTTCGGTGTGGGGTCCATCCTTCGATATAAGGATTTTTTGCAGTGAGGTCTCAGCAGAGGTCCAGGGGCCCCTGGGCACATCCTTTTTCCATTTTCCCTGGGAAAGAAAACTCAGCAGTCCAGGTTCCTGATGTCAGTTTGTAGGGCTCCCTTGAGTCTATCAGGGCAGCACAAGTTTGAGGTGGGGACAACTTCGGTGTGGGGTCCATCCTTCGATATAAGGATTCTTTGAAGTCGGGGCCAGGGGCCCCTGGGCACATCCTTTTTCCATTTTCCCTGGGAAAGAAAACTCAGCAGTCCAGGTTCCTGATGTCAGTTTGTAGGGCTCCCCTGGGTCTATCAGGGCAGCACAAGTTTGAGGTGGGGACAACTTCGGTGTGGGGTCCATCCTTCGATATAAGGATTCTTTGCAGTCTGGGCCAGGGGCCCCTGGGCACATCCTTTTTCCATTTTCCCTGGGAAAGAAAACTCAGCAGTCCAGGTTCCTGATGTCAGTTTGTAGGGCTCCCTTGGGCCTATCAGGGCAGCACAAGTTTGAGGTGGGGACAACTTCGGTGTGGGGTCCATCCTTCTATATAAGGATTTTTTGCAGTGAGGTCCCAGCCCACGGCTAGGGGCCCATGGGCACATCCTTTTTCCATTTTCCCTGGGAAAGAAAACTCAGCAGTCCAGGTTCCTGATGTCAGTTTGTAGGGCTCCCTTGGGTGTATCAGGGCAGCACAAGTTTGAGGTGGGGACAACTTCGGTGTGGGGTCCAGCCTTCGATATAAGGATTTTTTGCAGTGAGGTCCGTTCCCAGGGCCAGGGGCCCCCGGGCACATCCTTTTTCCATTTTCCCTGTGAAAGAAAACTCAGCAGTCCAGGTTCCTGATGTCAGTTTGCAGGGCTCCCTTGGGTGTATCAGGGCAGCACAAGTCTGAGGTGGGGACAACTTCGGTGTGGGGTCCATCCTTCGATATAAGGATTTTTTGCAGTGAGGTCTCAGCAGAGGGCCAGGGGCCCCTGGGCACATCCTTTTTCCATTTTCCCTGGGAAAGAAAACTCAGCAGTCCAGGTTCCTGATGTCAGTTTGTAGGGCTCCCTTGAGTCTATCAGGGCAGCACAAGTTTGAGGTGGGGACAACTTCGGTGTGGGGTCCATCCTTCGATATAAGGATTCTTTGAAGTCGGGGCCAGGGGCCCCTGGGCACATCCTTTTTCCATTTTCCCTGGGAAAGAAAACTCAGCAGTACAGGTTCCTGATGTCAGTTTGTAGGGCTCCCCTGGGTCTATCAGGGCAGCACAAGTTTGAGGTGGGGACAATTTCGGTGTGGGGTCCATCCTTCGATATAAGGATTCTTTGCAGTCTTGGCCAGGGGCCCCTGGGCACATCCTTTTTCCATTTTCCCTGGGAAAGAAAACTCAGCAGTCCAGGTTCCTGATGTCAGTTTGTAGGGCTCCCCTGGGTCTATCAGGGCAGCACAAGTTTGAGGTGGGGACAACTTCGGTGTGGGGTCCATCCTTTGATATAAGGATTTTTTGCAGTGAGGTCCCAGCCCAAGTCCTCGGGCCCCTGGGCACATCCTTTTTCCATTTTCCCTGGGAAAGAAAACTCAGCAGTCCAGGTTCCTGATGTCAGTTTGTAGGGCACCCTTGGGTCTATCAGTGCAGCAGAAGTTTGAGGTGGGGACAACTTCGGTGTGGGGTCCAGCCTTCGATATAAGGATTTTTTGCAGTGAGGTCCGTTCCCAGGGCCAGGGGCGCCCGGGCACATCCCTTTTCCATTTTTCCTGGGAAAGAAAACTCAGCAGTCCAGGTTCCTGATGTCAGTTTGTAGGGCTCCCTTGGGTCTATCAGGGCAGCACAAGTTTGAGGTGGGGACAACTTCGGTGTGGGGTCCATCCTTCAATATAAGGATTTTTTGCAGTGAGGTCTCAGCAGAGGGCAAGGGGCCCCTGGGCACATCCTTTTTCCATTTTCCCTGGGAAAGAAAACTCAGCAGTCCAGGTTGCTGATGTCAGTTTGTAGGGCTCCCTTGAGTCTATCAGGGCAGCACAAGTTTGAGGTGGGGACAATTTCGGTGTGGGGTCCATCCTTAGATATAAGGATTCTTTGCAGTCTGGGCCAGGGGCCCCTGGGCACATCCTTTTTCCATTTTCCCTGGGAAAGAAAACTCAGCAGTCCAGGTTCCTGATGTCAGTTTGTAGGGCTCCCTTGTGTGTATCAGGGCAGCACAAGTTTGAGGTGGGGACAACTTCGGTGTGGGGTCCATCCTTCGATATAAGGATTCTTTGCAGTGAGGTCTCAGCCCAGGGCCAGGAGCCCCTGGGCACATCCTTTTTCCATTTTCCCTGGGAAAGAAAACTCAGCAGTCCAGGTTCCTGATGTCAGTTTGTAGGGCTCCCTTTGGTCTATCAGGGCAGCACAAGTTTGAGGTGGGGACAACTTCGGTGTGGGGTCCATCCTTCGATATACGGATTTTTTGCAGTGAGGTCTCAGCAGAGGGCCAGGGGCCCCTGGGCACATCCTTTTTCCATTTTCCCTGGGAAAGAAAACTCAGCAGTCCAGGTTGCTTATGTCAGTTTGTAGGGCTCCCTTGAGTCTATCAGGGCAGCACAAGTTTGAGGTGGGGACAACTTCTGTGTGGGGTCCATCCTTCGATATAAGGATTCTTTGAAGTCGGGGCCAGGGGCCCCTGGGCACATCCTTTTTCCATTTTCCCTGGGAAAGAAAACTCAGCAGTCCAGGTTCCTGATGTCAGTTTGTAGGGCTCCCTTGTGTGTATCAGGGCAGCACAAGTTTGAGGTGGGGACAACTTCGGTGTGGAGTCCATCCTTCGATATAAGGATTCTTTGAAGTCGGGGCCAGGGGCCCCTGGGCACATCCTTTTTCCATTTTCCCTGGGAAAGAAAACTCAGCAGTCCAGGTTCCTGATGTCAGTTTGTAGGGCTCCCCTGGGTCTATCAGGGCAGCACAAGTTTGAGGTGGGGACAACTTCGGTGTGGGGTCCATCCTTCTATATAAGGATTTTTTGCAGTGAGGTCCCAGCCCACGGCTAGGGGCCCATGGGCACATCCTTTTTCCATTTTCCCTGGGAAAGAAAACTCAGCAGTCCAGGTTCCTGATGTCAGTTTGTAGGGCTCCCTTGGGTGTATCAGGGCAGCACAAGTTTGAGGTGGGGACAACTTCGGTGTGGGGTCCAGCCTTCGATATAAGGATTTTTTGCAGTGAGGTCCGTTCCCAGGGCCAGGGGCCCCCGGGCACATCCTTTTTCCATTTTCCCTGTGAAAGAAAACTCAGCAGTCCAGGTTCCTGATGTCAGTTTGCAGGGCTCCCTTGGGTGTATCAGGGCAGCACAAGTCTGAGGTGGGGACAACTTCGGTGTGGGGTCCATCCTTCGATATAAGGATTTTTTGCAGTGAGGTCTCAGCAGAGGGCCAGGGGCCCCTGGGCACATCCTTTTTCCATTTTCCCTGGGAAAGAAAACTCAGCAGTCCAGGTTCCTGATGTCAGTTTGTAGGGCTCCCTTGAGTCTATCAGGGCAGCACAAGTTTGAGGTGGGGACAACTTCGGTGTGGGGTCCATCCTTCGATATAAGGATTCTTTGAAGTCGGGGCCAGGGGCCCCTGGGCACATCCTTTTTCCATTTTCCCTGGGAAAGAAAACTCAGCAGTACAGGTTCCTGATGTCAGTTTGTAGGGCTCCCTTGGGTCTATCAGGGCAGCACAAGTTTGAGGTGGGGACAACTTCGGTGTGGGGTCCATCCTTCGATATAAGGATTTTTTGCAGTGAGGTCCCAGCCCAAGTCCTGGGGCCCCTGGGCACATCCTTTTTCCATTTTCCCTGGGAAAGAAAACTCAGCAGTCCAGGTTCCTGATGTCAGTTTGTAGGGCACCCTTGGGTCTATCAGTGCAGCAGAAGTTTGAGGTGGGGACAACTTCGGTGTGGGGTCCAGCCTTCGATATAAGGATTTTTTGCAGTGAGGTCCGTTCCCAGGGCCAGGGGCGCCCGGGCACATCCCTTTTCCATTTTTCCTGGGAAAGAAAACTCAGCAGTCCAGGTTCCTGATGTCAGTTTGTAGGGCTCCCTTGGGTCTATCAGGGCAGCACAAGTTTGAGGTGGGGACAACTTCGGTGTGGGGTCCATCCTTCGATATAAGGATTTTTTGCAGTGAGGTCTCAGCAGAGGGCAAGGGGCCCCTGGGCACATCCTTTTTCCATTTTCCCTGGGAAAGAAAACTCAGCAGTCCAGGTTGCTGATGTCAGTTTGTAGGGCTCCCTTGAGTCTATCAGGGCAGCACAAGTTTGAGGTGGGGACAATTTCGGTGTGGGGTCCATCCTTCGATATAAGGATTCTTTGCAGTCTGGGCCAGGGGCCCCTGGGCACATCCTTTTTCCATTTTCCCTGGGAAAGAAAACTCAGCAGTCCAGGTTCCTGATGTCAGTTTGTAGGGCTCCCTTGTGTGTATCAGGGCAGCACAAGTTTGAGGTGGGGACAACTTCGGTGTGGGGTCCATCCTTCGATATAAGGATTCTTTGCAGTGAGGTCTCAGCCCAGGGCCAGGAGCCCCTGGGCACATCCTTTTTCCATTTTCCCTGGGAAAGAAAACTCAGCAGTCCAGGTTCCTGATGTCAGTTTGTAGGGCTCCCTTTGGTCTATCAGGGCAGCACAAGTTTGAGGTGGGGACAACTTCGGTGTGGGGTCCATCCTTCGATATACGGATTTTTTGCAGTGAGGTCTCAGCAGAGGGCCAGGGGCCCCTGGGCACATCCTTTTTCCATTTTCCCTGGGAAAGAAAACTCAGCAGTCCAGGTTGCTTATGTCAGTTTGTAGGGCTCCCTTGAGTCTATCAGGGCAGCACAAGTTTGAGGTGGGGACAACTTCGGTGTGGGGTCCATCCTTCGATATAAGGATTCTTTGAAGTCGGGGCCAGGGGCCCCTGGGCACATCCTTTTTCCATTTTCCCTGGGAAAGAAAACTCAGCAGTCCAGGTTCCTGATGTCAGTTTGTAGGGCTCCCTTGTGTGTATCAGGGCAGCACAAGTTTGAGGTGGGGACAACTTCGGTGTGGAGTCCATCCTTCGATATAAGGATTCTTTGAAGTCGGGGCCAGGGGCCCCTGGGCACATCCTTTTTCCATTTTCCCTGGGAAAGAAAACTCAGCAGTCCAGGTTCCTGATGTCAGTTTGTAGGGCTCCCCTGGGTCTATCAGGGCAGCACAAGTTTGAGGTGGGGACAACTTCGGTGTGGGGTCCATCCTTCGATATAAGGATTCTTTGCAGTCTGGGCCAGGGGCCCCTGGGCACATCCTTTTTCCATTTTCCCTGGGAAAGAAAACTCAGCAGTCCAGGTTCCTGATGTCAGTTTGTAGGGCTCCCTTGGGTCTATCAGGGCAGCACAAGTTTGAGGTGGGGACAACTTCGGTGTGGGGTCCATCCTTCGATATAAGGATTCTTTGCAGTCTGGGCCAGGGGCCCCTGGGCATATCCTTTTTCCATTTTCCCTGGGAAAGAAAACTCAGCAGTCCAGGTTCCTGATGTCAGTTTGTAGGGCTCCCTTGGGTCTATCAGGGCAGCACAAGTTTGAGGTGGGGACAACTTCGGTGTGGAGTCCATCCTTCGATATAAGGATTTTTTGCAGTGAGGTCTCAGCAGAGGGCCAGGGGCCCCTGGGCACATCCTTTTTCCATTTTCCCTGGGAAAGAAAACTCAGCAGTCCAGGTTCCTGATGTCAGTTTGTAGGGCTCCCTTGGGTCTATCAGGGCAGCAGAAGTTTGAGGTGGGGACAACTTCGTTGTGGGGTCCAGCCTTCGATATAAGGATTTTTTGCAGTGAGGTCCGTTCCCAGGGCCAGGGGCGCCCGGGCACATCCCTTTTCCATTTTTCCTGGGAAAGAAAACTCAGCAGTCCAGGTTCCTGATGTCAGTTTGTAGGGCTCCCTTGGGTCTATCAGGGCAGCACAAGTCTGAGGATGGGACAACTTCGGTGTGGGCTCCATCCTTCGATATAAGGATTTTTTGTAGCGAGGTCCCAGCCCAGGGCCACGGGCCACTGGGCACATCATTTGGCCATTTTCCCTGGGAAAGAAAACTCAGCAGTCCAGGTTCCTGATGTCAGTTTGTAGGGCTCCCTTGGGTCTATCAGGGCAGCACAAGTTTGAGGTGGGGACAACTTCGGTGTGGGGTCCATCCTTCGATATAAGGATTCTTTGCAGTCGGGGCCAGGGCCCCCTGGGCACATCCTTTTTCCATTTTCCCTGGGAAAGAAAACTCAGCAGTCCAGGTTCCTGATGTCAGTTTGTAGGGCACCCTTGGGTCTATCAGGGCAGCACAAGTTTGAGGTGGGGACAACTTCGGTGTGGGGTCCATCCTTCCATATAAAGATTCTTTGCAGTCAGGGCCAGGGGCCCAGCCCCTGGGCACATCCTTTTTCCATTTTCCCTGGGAAAGAAAACTCAGCAGTCCAGGTTCCTGATGTCAGTTTGTAGGGCTCCCCTGGGTCTATCAGGGCAGCACAAGTTTGTGGTGGGGACATGTGGAGTTGCGTTATGTATATGTTTTATTATCCCTGTATTATGTATTGGTTTATTCCTTTGTACCCCCGTGTGCAACTTGGTTTATCCCCAGTTTTCCCGCCTTGTCCGCCCTTCCCACCTTCCCAGTATCTATCCATCACCCTGAAAGAGGCATTTTACCCCCCCCGGGTGCCTTGTCTATCACTCGGTGCCCCTTCCCATCCATCCAGAAGCTTCTACTCAGGGCACCGGGTGATTGGGCGAGGACCTGGGGCTCCCCCCATATCCTTCCCCCATTGGACCCCACCATATCCCCCCATCCCGGAGCCACCCCCTATCCCTATCCCCATTGGTCGTTAGATACCCCTCCCTTACAGTTTATAAGCCAGTGCAAGCACCTTGTGCTTGTTCCTGTTGGCTGGCATCGTTCTAAGACATTTGGCCCCGTTGGGCTACAATAAACTCGGACTTAGCCCCCAGCAGGATCCGCTCTTCATTTACCACCGCGAGGCTTGCTAGCGCTGCTCGGGACCCACAAAGGCACTCTCCAAACCCCAGCTGGGAGCGGCGGAGGGTGCCTCCATCGCCCGCCCTCGCCCCAGGATGAGAGCTAGCCGGGGCTGAGACAAAGGGAACCGGGGCGGGAGCGCGGCAGCTGGCGCCCAACGAGCGGCCCCGTTTTCGCGGCGTTGGACCCTCGTTTGAGGATTTTAGGGTCGCGCAGACCTGAAGAATCGTCCTCCTGGCCATCAGCTACCCCGGCGAGAGCAGACCCACGTTTTAGTGGGTGGCACTCTTGGGGACAGGATCGGCAACTCTGGAAAGCACCTCCGGAGTCGATTCTCTCGCGGAGAAGCCCTGCGATTGGTTTTTCTTTTCCACCCTTCCCTCTCGGACCCCTGTGGTTTGTGAGTATAGGGGCCCCTGGGGCTTTCCCGGTCCTTTTTTTTTGGTTGGTTCCTTTCCCCTAGGTTTTAGGGGAAGGATCCCTTTTTTGGTGCTTCCCTTTCCGGGCGGGAAGCTTAAGGACCGCGACAAAGCCGGAAGTGTGGTCTTTTGTTTTTCGTTCGTGTTTTCCCAATCGTAGGCGCTGCAGCACGATTTAACATCTAACAGCCATGGGTGCAAGGCTGTCCGTGCCGCAGAAGAGCATTTATTCCCAAGTTGTGGGTATCCTTTTAGTGGGGGGAATTAAAGTTAAAAAATCTGAAGTAAAACGGTTCGTTCAGTGGTTGTCGCAAACTTTCCCTGACATTTCGCCAGCTAAATTATACCAAGCCCCTTTTTGGGAACAGGTAGCGGGGAAGATCCTGCAACAGTCAGATCTCTCTCTCTCCATATTCACCCATTTGGCTCTCCAAATTCGCGATATAATTAAATATCGCTAGGAAAGTCTGCCACAGCCAGCCGCAAACAAACCGATCCCCAGTTCGGCGGGTAGTTCATATAACCCTACTCCGCTTCCCTGTCCCTCAGCCCGGTCGCTGCAGTACGATGCAGCGCTCGCCGCTGCAGCGAAGCGCAGGGCAGCTGCTGTCGCTGCTCCCGAGGCTGCGGCTGCGGCGGGCGCTGCGGGAAAACTGCGGCAAAACTCTCCCTCTCTCCCGAAGTCGGGTATTATCAGACAGGCATCCCAGCATTGCCCGCAGGCAGATTCTGGCCCCTCTGAGAATACCCTAGACACCCCGCAGGACAGTGCAGGCACTATCTCTGCTTCTACCCGTTCCCCTTCTTCCCCGCGCTGTACAGCCCCGTCCCGTAGAGACTCCGTTCGTTTTCAGTTATCCCAGACCCCCGAAGATACCTCATCCCCCATCCTCCATCCCCAAACCCCACGAAATGGCTCCCCTTCTTCCCCCTTCCCCAGGACACAAGATGGAGGTGACCGCGTGGGTTTTCCCGCCACTCGTGCTCCTTCTTCCCATGATCCCTGTCCTCCCCCCTCCCATAATCCCTTCCGGCAGACCAACCCCTTCTGCTCCCCGGATTTCTCCGCCCACCTCCCTCCTCCACCCCCCGTCAACTCCCCCTCCCTTGAATTATTCAACACCCCACCCCTCAGCTCCACCCCCGGGGAGGGGAGTCCCCACCATACCACTCCTCCTGCTCCAGACCACGCCTCGTCCCCTGGTTCCCACGACCCCACTTCCAGTTCCCACGCTTTCGGTTCCGGGGGGGGGAGCGTGGGAACCCCGATCCACCCCAGTCCCTACCTGCCTTCTCGGCCGCACCTGTCACCTGTACCCCGCGGCAGGGGGGTAGGCCCCTTGCACAGTGGTCCCCCATCCCCCAGCAGACCATCAAAGAGCTCTGCAAGGCCAAGAAGGGGTTCGGGATGGAAAGCGAATACTTCCGAGGCTTATTAAAAGCAACCCTCTCCTCCAAAGAATATGTCCCAGCAGACATGCGAACTCTCTTCTCCTGTTTAATTACCCACGGAGAATTCCTCATCTGGGAGTCCGAGTGGAAGCGGGAGATCAGAGAGGTGTTACCTGACCTCTGGGCCAATGCAGATAGCTCTAGGGATGAGGATGGGGCTGTAATATCGCTAGACCACTTGTGCGGGGAGGGGGATTGGAAAATGGGGACCAAGCAGGCGGAAAAAATCCCCAGAGAGGCGCTGCAAGTCAGCACTAGGGCAGCAGAAAAGGCGTTTTTTAAGTTAAGACCCAGCGGTACGGTTATTAACTTCTTGTCCCTAAAGCAGGAATCCCTAGAACCTTTTGTCGCGTTCGTGGATCGCTTGCATCACGCGATGGAGGCTCAGGTCCCGGACGAGAGGCTGCGAGAGGGGATGCTTGCCACAGTTGCGAGGCAGAACGCTAACGACGCGTGCCGGCAAGCAATCCTCAGTCTGCCCCTGGACCCTGAGCCTACCCTTCAAAGCATGCTACAAGTCTGTGCGAGGAAGGTGACAGTTCCTGCTAAAGACATTCCAGAGACTCCTAAACCACCAACAAAGAGAGTAGCCTTCGTTGAAGCCGCGACACCGCCAGCCACCCCTTCTCCAGATCGCCGCCCTACAGGAGCACCCCCGAGGGGACAACAGCACCATCAGGCCTGCAATCTATGTAGGCAGAAGGGACATTGGGCTTCCCAATGCCCGCTGAGGGACGAGTTTTTTAGGTTTAAACAGCAGCGACAAGAAAAGAGTGCCCCCAACTCGGGGGGAAAACAAAAAAACTGAGTCATCAGCGCAGTCCCTCCCTGCGCGAGGACATAAATATGGTGGGTTCTATAACATCAGAGGAGGAGAGGGACGACTACCTGCAATGCCCACCTGAGGACATTTCACTGGACTTGACACACCAGATTATGGCTGACAAACCAGCCTATATGAGAGAAGATGTAGATTTCATTCCCACTGCTTGGCTGGGTCGAGGCCCGAACCAGCCCAAGCCGATACTTAACATCGTATCTGGTTTCTCCCCATATAGGTTGGCCCTGACTGAAGCTCTGCACCTAAGGGACAGCGACTGGCACTCCATCGCTGTCGACACAGAGGACCCAGGAACCTGGAGGAACCTCCACAGTAAGTACATCGTTCTTGGGGACACAAAATTCACGCCTCTCGAAGTCACTATTGCACCATCCCTGACATCCAGGAACACCGAGCGATTAGTGGTGTGGCTGCACTGCCCCCATCCTCCAGTCTTCCTTCCCAAGGGCCAAATCATCGCCCAAGCCATTCCAGCATCTGGGCCTCCGGCACACCCTGAGGATCTATGGAAGAAGTCAGCGAAGAAGAGCTACCAGGTGTGCCAGGCCCAGGTCATAGGGAAGGAAAGACCAAAGCTCTCCTGCTATATGCGGAAGGATGGGGAGTACAAACACCTAAGCGGTCTCCTAGATACAGGAGCAGACGTGACAGTCATTCCCGCACGGGATTGGCCGTCACGCTGGGAATTGCAAAACGTGGCGGGGAAAATTCAAGGTGTAGGGGGTTCTCAATTGGCAAAGCAATCAAAAAACATCGTAAAATTTGAGGGGCCGAACGGACAATCGGCCTATTTACGCCCGTTCGTATTAGATTACACAGAACCCTTATGGGGGAGAGACCTGATGGCCCAGTGGGGGGTCACAATTAACATCCCGACCCCCCAGGTTTTTCGGGCAACAGTCACTGAAGAGCGTCCTACCCGGAAACTTAATTGGCTCACAGATACACCAGTGTGGGTAGAGCAGTGGCCGCTCAATAAACAGAAATTAAAAGCGCTTCGGGAGCTCGTGAAGGAGCAACTTGCCAAAGGGAATATCCAGGAAACAACATCCCCCTGGAATTCCCCTGTCTTTGTCCTGAAAAAACCTGGCAAAGACGAGTGGCGCCTCCTTCATGACCTTCGCGCCATCAACAATGTAATAGAAGACATGGGTCCTCTCCAGCCAGGGATGCCGTCCCCCACGATGTTACCAGAAAATTGGGAATTAGCTGTCATTGACATCAAAAATTGTTTTTTCCAAATTCCCCTACACCCTGATGACGCACCACGGTTCGCCTTCTTGGTTCCTTCCATCAACCGAGAAGCCCCAATGGAGAGATACCACTGGAAAGTTCTTCCCCAAGGCATGAAAGTCAGCCCAAGCATTTGCCAGTGGTACGTCTCTTCATTGCTGTCCCCTGTGCGTGCAGCCACCGAGGGCGTGATCATCCAGCACTATATGGATGATATTCTTATTTGTGCCCCCAACAGCGATCTACTTACACACGTGCTTGAACTGACAACCAGTGCATTGGTTGCTGTAGGGTTCGAGCTGCGAGAAGATAAGATTCAAAGAATGCCACCTTGGAAGTACCTGGGTTTAGAAATAAACAAGCGGACCATTGTTCCGCAGAAATTGGCCATAAAAAATTCAATTCGGACTCTAGCCGACGTGCAGCAGCTGTGTGGGTCTTTAAACTGGGTGAGACCCTGGTTAAGTATTAACAACGAAGACCTAGCCCCTCTTTTCAATTTATTGAAAGGGGGGGAAGAGCCTAGTTCTCCCAGGGAACTCACTCCAGAGGCCAAAGCTGCTTTGCAGAAGGTTCAGGAGGCAATGTCTGCCAGGCAGGCCCACAGGTACGATCCGGGCCTGCCCTTCAGATTCATCATATTGGGCAGACTGCCACACCTCCACGGTGTCATCTTCCAATGGGCAGACACCCTAGGAAAGGGCAAGGATCAGGACAAAAGGGACCCACTCTCCATCATAGAGTGGGTATTCCTGAGTCATTCACGATCCAAAAGGTTGACACGGCCACAAGAGCTGGTGGCAGAGCTAATCCGCAAAGCGAGAACGCGGATTCGGGAGCTGGCGGGTTGTGACTTTGATCACATCCACATTCCTTTGAAATTAGAATCGGGCCAATTCACAAAGGCAATGTTAGAACACCTGCTGCAAGAGAATGAATCATTGCAGTTTGCACTGGACAGCTACACCGGAAAAATTTCTGTTTTGAGACCGGCCCACAAAATTTTCAATTCTGAAATCCAATTCACTCTGTCAACAAAACAAATTCAGAGCAAAAAACCCTTAAAAGCTCTAACAGTTTTTACGGACGCGTCCGGAGGGTCCCACAAGTCAGTAGTGACTTGGAAAGATCCTCAAACTCAGCAGTGGGAGGCAGATGTTGTTGAAGTAGAAGGATCCCCTCAAGTAGCTGAGTTGGCCGCAGTCGTTAGAGCTTTTGAGCGGTTCTCTGAACCTTTTAATTTGGTAACTGATTCGGCCTATGTAGCAGGTGTAGTGTCTAGAGCACAGGATGCAATCCTGCAAGGTGTCTCCAACGATGCCCTTAACAGGTTGCTCTCTAAGCTGATAAGGCTAGTCTCCCACCGAGAGCAACCGTTTTATGTGATGCATATCAGGTCACACACCGACCTGACGGAGTTCTTGGCCGAGGGCAATCGCCGTGCCGATTCCCTCGCTGCCGCCCCCGCACAGCTGGCGCCGCTCCCGGACAAGTTCCAGCAAGCCAAAATAAGCCACCAGCTTTACCATCAAAATGCGCCTGGTCTGGTCCGGCAGTTCCATCTAACCCGGGAGCAGGCCAAGGCCATTGTGGCCACATGCCCGTCCTGCAAGTCGCTCCCACTACCATCGGTGAGCGCAGGGGCTAACCCTAGGGGTCTGAAGTCCTGTGAAGTGTGGCAAATAGACGTTACTCATATCCCCTCCTTCGGGAGGATGAAGTACGTCCATGTCTCCGTGGACACCTTCTCTGGAGCAGTTTTCGCCTCTGCCCACACAGGGGAGAAGGCCAAGGAAGTAGAGAAACACCTGATACAAGCCTTCTCCATGCTAGGCGTCCCAAAACAGATAAAAACAGACAATGCCCCCGGGTACACATCCAAGGAATTCGCAGGCTTCCTGCAGCAATGGGGAATAGAACATAAAACTGGCATTGCCTATTCCCCGACAGGTCAAGCCGTGGTAGAGAGGACTCATCAAAGCATCAAAAGGATGCTTAAACAACAACAGTCGTCAGCTAAAAATGAGTCCCCCCAGGTTCAGTTAGCGCGGGCCCTTTTTACCATCAATTTCTTAAACTGTTCCTTCGAGTGCCTCAACCCCCCCATCGCGAGGCACTTTAATTCCTACAAGCAGAGCAAGGTCAAAAAAAAGCCGCCAGTTCTCATTAAAAACCCTGAAACCTAACAACAAGAAGGACCCTATGACTTGGTCACCTGGGGACGGGGGTACGCTTGCGTATCCACGCCCTCAGGCCTGAGATGGGTCCCTTCCAAATTCGTCAGACCATATGTCCCTAAGACCCAGAAAAGAAAACCAGACAGTCCTCAAGTTGGGTACGCCGCCCTCCGACGGCGGAAAAGGTCCCCCTCACCTGGTCCCCCCTCTTCCCTCCCTGGCTCCTGGGATTCTCTGTTCCCCTTTGAGTTAGACCTCCCCTACCTCGACTATTAATTTCAGTTGCTTTCTAAAGAAACAGGACTTTTGCTGCTGCTGGGACTCATTGTGTTTATTACAAGCTTTAACATAGTGATGAACTGAAACCCTTGAACAAAGAAGGGTTTCAAGAAGAATTTCCAGAAAAAGCAAACATCTAGTTTCAAAATGAGCCCAGTGACTGTGAAGCCCCCGTTTAAAGACTTACTTTATCCTCTTCACCTTTCTTTCTTTTTAAACAAAAAAAGGAGGAGATGTGGAGTTGCGTTATGTATATGTTTTATTATCCCTGTATTATGTATTGGTTTATTCCTTTGTACCCCCGTGTGCAACTTGGTTTATCCCCAGTTTTCCCGCCTTGTCCGCCCTTCCCGCCTTCCCAGTATCTATCCATCACCCTGAAAGAGGCATTTTACCCCCCCCGGGTGCCTTGTCTATCACTCGGTGCCCCTTCCCATCCATCCAGAAGCTTCTACTCAGGGCACCGGGTGATTGGGCGAGGACCTGGGGCTCCCCCCATATCCTTCCCCCATTGGACCCCACCATATCCCCCCATCCCGGAGCCACCCCCTATCCCTATCCCCATTGGTCGTTAGATACCCCTCCCTTACAGTTTATAAGCCAGTGCAAGCACCTTGTGCTTGTTCCTGTTGGCTGGCATCGTTCTAAGACATTTGGCCCCGTTGGGCTACAATAAACTCGGACTTAGCCCCCAGCAGGATCCGCTCTTCATTTACCACCGCGAGGCTTGCTAGCGCTGCTCGGGACCCACAAAGGCACTCTCCAAACCCCAGCTGGGAGCGGCGGAGGGTGCCTCCATCGCCCGCCCTCGCCCCAGGATGAGAGCTAGCCGGGGCTGAGACAAAGGGAACCGGGGCGGGAGCGCGGCAGGGACAACTTCGGTGTGGGGTCCATCCTTCAATATAAGGATTCTTTGCAGTCTGGGCCAGGGGCCCCTGGGCACATCCTTTTTCCATTTTCCCTGGGAAAGAAAACTCAGCAGTCCAGGTTCCTGATGTCAGTTTGTAGGGCTCCCTTGTGTGTATCAGGGCAGCACAAGTTTGAGGTGGGGACAACTTCGGTGTGGAGTCCATCCTTCGATATAAGGATTTTTTGCAGTGAGGTCTCAGCCCAGGGCCAGGAGCCCCTGGGCACATCCTTTTTCCATTTTCCCTGGGAAAGAAAACTCAGCAGTCCAGGTTCCTGATGTCAGTTTGTAGGGCTCCCTTGGGTCTATCAGTGCAGCAGAAGTTTGAGGTGGGGACAACTTCGGTGTGGGTTCCAGCCTTCGATATAAGGATTTTTTGCAGTGAGGTCCGTTCCCAGGGCCAGGGGCCCCCGGGCACATCCTTTTTCCATTTTCCCTGTGAAAGAAAACTCAGCAGTCCAGGTTCCTGATGTCAGTTTGTAGGGCTCCCTTGGGTGTATCAGGGCAGCACAAGTTTGAGGTGGGGACAACTTCGGTGTGGGGTCCATCCTTCGATATAAGGATTTTTTGCAGTGAGGTCTCAGCAGAGGGCCAGGGGCCCCTGGGCACATCCTTTTTCCATTTTCCCTGGGAAAGAAAACTCAGCAGTCCAGGTTCCTGATGTCAGTTTGTAGGGCTCCCTTGAGTCTATCAGGGCAGCACAAGTTTGAGGTGGGGACAACTTCGGTGTGGGGTCCATCCTTCGATATAAGGATTCTTTGAAGTCGGGGCAAGGGGCCCCTGGGCACATCCTTTTTCCATTTTCCCTGGGAAAGAAAACTCAGCAGTCCAGGTTCCTGATGTCAGTTTGTAGGGCTCCCCTGGGTCTATCAGGGCAGCACAAGTTTGAGGTGGGGACAACTTCGGTGTGGGGTCCATCCTTCGATATAAGGATTCTTTGCAGTCTGGGCCAGGGGCCCCTGGGCTCATCCTTTTTCCATTTTCCCTGGGAAAGAAAACTCAGCAGTCCAGGTTCCTGATGTCAGTTTGTAGGGCACCCTTGGGTCTATTAGTGCAGCGGAAGTTTGAGGTGGGGACAACTTCGGTGTGGGGTCCAGCCTTCGATATAAGGATTTTTTGCAGTGAGGTCCGTTCCCAGGGCCAGGGGTGCCCGGGCACATCCCTTTTCCATTTTTCCTGGGAAAGAAAACTCAGCAGTCCAGGTTCCTGATGTCAGTTTGTAGGGCTCCCTTGGGTCTATCAGGACAGCACAAGTCTGAGGATGGGACAACTTCGGTGTGGGCTCCATCCTTCGATATAAGGATTTTTTGTAGCGAGGTCCCAGCCCAGAGCCACGGGCCACTGGGCACAGCATTTGGCCATTTTCCCTGGGAAAGAAAACTCAGCAGTCCAGGTTGCTGATGTCAGTTTGTAGGGCTCCCTTGGGTCTATCAGGGCAGCACAAGTTTGAGGTGGGGACAACTTCGGTGTGGGGTCCATCCTTCGATATAAGGATTCTTTGCAGTCGGGGCCAGGGCCCCCTGGGCACATCCTTTTTCCATTTTCCCTGGGAAAGAAAACTCAGCAGTCCAGGTTCCTGATGTCAGTTTGTAGGGCTCCCTTGGGTCTATCAGGGCAGCACAAGTTTGAGGTGGGGACAACTTCGGTGTGGGGTCCATCCTTCCATATAAAGATTCTTTGCAGTCAGGGCCAGGGGCCCAGCCCCTGGGCACATCCTTTTTCCATTTTCCCTGGGAAAGAAAACTCAGCAGTCCAGGTTCCTGATGTCAGTTTGTAGGGCTCCCTTGGGTCTATCAGGGCAGCACAAGTTTGAGGTGGGGACAACTTCGGTGTGGGGTCCATTCTTCGATATAAGGATTTTTTGCAGTCAGGGCCCAGCCCAGGGCCAGGGGCCCCTGGGCACATCCTTTTTCCATTTTCCCTGGGAAAGAAAACTCAGCAGTCCAGGTTCCTGATGTCAGTTTGTAGGGCTCCCTTGGGTCTATCAGGGCAGCACAAGTTTCAGGTGGGGACAACTTCGGTGTGGGGTCCATCCTTCGATATAAGGATTTTTTGCAGTCAGGGCCAGGGGCCCCTGGGCACATGCTTTTTTCCATTTTCCCTGGGAAAGAAAACTCAGCAGTCCAGGTTCCTGATGTCAGTTTGTAGGGCTCCCTTGGGTCTATCAGGGCAGCACAGGTTTGAGGTGGGGACAATTTCGGTGTGGGGTCCATCCTTCGATATAAGGATTCTTTGCAGCGAGGGCCCAGCCCAGGGCCAGGGGCCCCTGGGCACATCCCTTTTCCATTTTCCCTGGGAAAGAAAACTCAGCAGTTCAGGTTGCTGATGTCAGTTTGTAGGGCTCCCTTGGGTCTATCAGTGCAGCAGAAGTTTGAGGTGGGGACAACTTCGGTGTGGGGTCCAGCCTTCGATATAAGGATTTTTTGCAGTGAGGTCCGTTCCCAGGGCCAGGGGCCCCCGGGCACATCCTTTTTCCATTTTCCCTGTGAAAGAAAACTCAGCAGTCCAGGTTCCTGATGTCAGTTTGTAGGGCTCCCTTGGGTGTATCAGGGCAGCACAAGTTTGAGGTGGGGACAACTTCGGTGTGGGGTCCATCCTTCGATATAAGGATTTTTTGCAGTGAGGTCTCAGCAGAGGGCCAGGGGCCCCTGGGCACATCCTTTTTCCATTTTCCCTGGGAAAGAAAACTCAGCAGTCCAGGTTACTGATGTCAGTTTGTAGGGCACCCTTGGGTCTATCAGTGCAGCAGAAGTTTGAGATGGGGACAACTTCGGTGTGGGGTCCAGCCTTCGTTATAAGGATTTTTTGCAGTGAGGTCCGTTCCCAGGGCCAGGGGCGCCCGGGCACATCCCTTTTCCATTTTTCCTGGGAAAGAAAACTCAGCAGTCCAGGTTCCTGATGTCAGTTTGTAGGGCTCCCTTGGGTCTATCAGGGCAGCACAAGTTTTAGGTGGGGACAACTTCGGTGTGGGGTCCATCCTTCGATATAAGGATTTTTTGCAGTGAGGTCTCAGCCCAGGGCCAGGGGCCCCTGGGCACATCCTTTTTCAATTTTCCCTGGGAAAGAAAACTCAGCAGTCCAGGTTCCTGATGTCAGTTTGTAGGGCACCTTTGGGTCTATTAGTGCAGCGGAAGTTTGAGGTGGGGACAACTTCGGTGTGGGGTCCAGCCTTCGATATAAGGATTTTTTGCAGTGAGGTCCGTTCCCAGGGCCAGGGGCGCCCGGGCACATCCCTTTTCCATTTTTCCTGGGAAAGAAAACTCAGCAGTCCAGGTTGCTGATGTCAGTTTGTAGGGCTCCCTTGGGTCTATCAGGGCAGCACAAGTTTGAGGTGGGGACAACTTCGGTGTGGGGTCCATCCTTCGATATAAGGATTCTTTGCAGTCGGGGCCAGGGCCCCCTGGGCACATCCTTTTTCCATTTTCCCTGGGAAAGAAAACTCAGCAGTCCAGGTTCCTGATGTCAGTTTGTAGGGCTCCCTTGGGTCTATCAGGGCAGCACAAGTTTGAGGTGGGGACAACTTCGGTGTGGGGTCCATCCTTCCATATAAAGATTCTTTGCAGTCAGGGCCAGGGGCCCAGCCCCTGGGCACATCCTTTTTCCATTTTCCCTGGGAAAGAAAACTCAGCAGTCCAGGTTCCTGATGTCAGTTTGTAGGGCTCCCTTGGGTCTATCAGGGCAGCACAAGTTTGAGGTGGGGACAACTTCGGTGTGGGGTCCATTCTTCGATATAAGGATTTTTTGCAGTCAGGGCCCAGCCCAGGGCCAGGGGCCCCTGGGCACATCCTTTTTCCATTTTCCCTGGGAAAGAAAACTCAGCAGTCCAGGTTCCTGATGTCAGTTTGTAGGGCTCCCTTGGGTCTATCAGTGCAGCAGAAGTTTGAGGTGGGGACAACTTCGGTGTGGGGTCCAGCCTTCGATATAAGGATTTTTTGCAGTCAGGGCCAGGGGCCCCTGGGCACATGCTTTTTTCCATTTTCCCTGGGAAAGAAAACTCAGCAGTCCAGGTTCCTGATGTCAGTTTGTAGGGCTCCCTTGGGTCTATCAGGGCAGCACAGGTTTGAGGTGGGGACAATTTCGGTGTGGGGTCCATCCTTCGATATAAGGATTTTTTGCAGCGAGGACCCAGCCCAGGGACAGGGGCCCCTAGGCACATCATTTGGCCATTTTCCCTGGGAAAGAAAACTCAGCAGTCCAGGTTCCTGATGTCAGTTTGTAGGGCTCCCTTTGGTCTATCAGGGCAGCACAAGTTTGAGGTGGGGACAACTTTGGTGTGGGGTCCATCCTTCGATATAAAGATTCTTTGCAGTCTGGGACGGGGGACCCTGGGCGCATCCCTTTTCCATTTTCTCTTGGAAAGAAAACTCAGCAGTCCAGGTTCCTGATGTCAGTTTGTAGGGCTCCCTTGGGTGTATCAGGGCAGCACAAGTTTGAGGTGGGGACAACTTCGGTGTGGGGTCCATCCTTCGATATAAGGATTTTTTGCAGTGAGGTCTCAGCCCAGGGCCAGGGGCCCCTGGGCACATCCCTTTTCCATTTTCCCTGGGAAAGAAAACTCAGCAGTCCAGGTTGCTGATGTCAGTTTGTAGGGCTCCCTTGAGTCTATCAGGGAAGCACAAGTTTGAGGTGGGGACAACTTCGCTGTGGGGTCCATCCTTCGATATAAGGATTTTTTGCAGTCAGGGCCAGGGGCCCCTGGGCACATCCTTTTTCCATTTTCCCTGGGAAAGAAAACTCAGCAGTCCAGGTTCCTGATGTCAGTTTGTAGGGCTCCCTTGTGTGTATCAGGGCAGCACAAGTTTGAGGTGGGGACAACTTCGGTGTGGGGTCCATCCTTCGATATAAGGATTTTTTGCAGTGAGGTCCCAGCCCAGGGCCAGGGGCACCTGGGCACATCCTTTTTCCATTTTCCCTGGGAAAGAAAACTCAGGAGTCCAGGTTGCTGAAGTCAGTTTGTAGGGCTCCCTTGAGTCTATCAGGGCAGCACAAGTTTGAGGTGGGGACAACTTCGGTGTGGGGTCCATCCTTTGATATAAGGATTTTTTGCAGTCAGGGCCAGGGGCCCCTGGGCACATCCCTTTTCCATTTTCCCTGGGAAAGAAAACTCAGCAGTCCAGGTTCCTGATGTCAGTTTGTAGGGCTCCCTTGGGTGTATCAGGGCAGCAGAAGTTTGAGGTGGGGACAACTTCGGTGTGGGCTCCATCCTTCGATATAAGGATTTTTTGCAGTCAGGGCCAGGGGCCCCTGGGCACATCCCTTTTCCATTTTCCCTGGGAAAGAAAACTCAGCAGTCCAGGTTCCTGATGTCAGTTTGTAGGGCTCCCTTGGGTGTATCAGGGCAGCAGAAGTTTGAGGTGGGGACAACTTCGGTGTGGGGTCCATCCTTCGATATAAGGATTTTTTGCAGTCAGGGCCAGGGGCCCCCGGGCACATCCCTTTTCCATATTCCCTGGGAAAGAAAACTCAGCAGTCCAGGTTCCTGATGTCAGTTTGTAGGGCTCCCTTGGGTCTATCAGGGCAGCACAGGTTTGAGGTGGGGACAACTTCGGTGTGGGGTCCATCCTTCGATATAAGGATTTTTTGTAGTGAGGACCCAGCCCAGGGCCAGGGGCCCCTAGGCACATCATTTGGCCCTTTACCCTGGGAAAGAAAACTCAGCAGTCCAGGTTCCTGATGTCAGTTTGTAGGGCTCCCCTGGGTCTATCAGGGCAGCACAAGTTTGAGGTGGGGACAACTTCGGTCTGGGGTCCATCCTTCAATATAAGGATTTTTCGCAGTCAGGGCCAGGGGCCCCTGGGCACATCCTTTTTCCATTTTCCCTGGGAAAGAAAACTCAGCAGTCCAGGTTCCTGATGTCAGTTTGTAGGGCTCCCTTGTGTGTATCAGGGCAGCACAAGTTTGAGGTGGGGACAACTTCGGTGTGGAGTCCATCCTTCGATATACGGATTTTTTGCAGTGAGGTCTCAGCAGAGGGCCAGGAGCCCCTGGGCACATCCTTTTTCCATTTTCCCTGGGAAAGAAAACTCAGCAGTCCAGGTTCCTGATGTCAGTTTGTAGGGCTCCCCTGGGTCTATCAGGGCAGCACAAGTTTGAGGTGGGGACAACTTCGGTGTGGGGTCCATCCTTCGATATAAGGATTCTTTGCAGTCTGGGCCAGGGGCCCCTGGGCACATCCTTTTTCCATTTTCCCTGGGAAAGAAAACTCAGCAGTCCAGGTTCCTGATGTCAGTTTGTAGGGCTCCCTTGGGTCTATCAGGGCAGCACAAGTTTGAGGTGGGGACAACTTCGGTGTGGGGTCCATCCTTCGATATAAGGATTTTTTGCAGTGAGGTCTCAGCCCAGGGCCAGGAGCCCCTGGGCACATCCTTTTTCCATTTTCCCTGGGAAAGAAAACTCAGCAGTCCAGGTTCCTGATGTCAGTTTGTAGGGCTCCCTTGGGTCTATCAGTGCAGCAGAAGTTTGAGGTGGGGACAACTTCGGTGTGGGGTCCAGCCTTCGATATAAGGATTTTTTGCAGTGTGGTCCGTTCCCAGGGCCAGGGGCCCCCGGGCACATCCTTTTTCCATTTTCCCTGTGAAAGAAAACTCAGCAGTCCAGGTTCCTGATGTCAGTTTGTAGGGCTCCCTTGAGTGTATCAGGGCAGCACAAGTCTGAGGTGGGGACAACTTCGGTGTGGGGTCCATCCTTCGATATAAGGATTTTTTGCAGTGAGGTCTCAGCAGAGGGCCAGGGGCCCCTGGGCACATCCTTTTTCCATTTTCCCTGGGAAAGAAAACTCAGCAGTCCAGGTTCCTGATGTCAGTTTGTAGGGCTCCCTTGAGTCTATCAGGGCAGCACAAGTTTGAGGTGGGGACAACTTCGGTGTGGGGTCCATCCTTCGATATAAGGATTCTTTGAAGTCGGGGCCAGGGGCCCCTGGGCACATCCTTTTTCCATTTTCCCTGGGAAAGAAAACTCAGCAGTCCAGGTTCCTGATGTCAGTTTGTAGGGCTCCCTTGGGTCTATCAGGGCAGCACCAGTTTGAGGTGGGGACAACTTCGGTGTGGGGTCCATCCTTCGATATAAGGATTCTTTGCAGTCTGGGCCAGGGGCCCCTGGGCACATCCTTTTTCCATTTTCCCTGGGAAAGAAAACTCAGCAGTCCAGGTTGCTGATGTCAGTTTGTAGGGCTCCCTTGGGTGTATCAGGGCAGCACAAGTTTGAGGTGGGGACAACTTCGGTGTGGGGTCCATCCTTCGATATAAGGATTTTTTGCAGTGAGGTCTCAGCCCAGGGCCAGGAGCCCCTGGGCACATCCTTTTTCCATTTTCCCTGGGAAAGAAAACTCAGCAGTCCAGGTTCCTGATGTCAGTTTGTAGGGCTCCCTTGGGTCTATCAGTGCAGCAGAAGTTTGAGGTGGGGACAACTTCGGTGTGGGGTCCAGCCTTCGATATAAGGATTTTTTGCAGTGAGGTCCGTTCCCAGGGCCAGGGTCCCCCGGGCACATCCTTTTTCCATTTTCCCTGTGAAAGAAAACTCAGCAGTCCAGGTTCCTGATGTCAGTTTGTAGGGCTCCCTTGGGTCTATCAGGGCAGCACAAGTTTGAGGTGGGGACAACTTCGGTGTGGGGTCCATCCTTCGATATAAGGATTTTTTGCAGTGAGGTCTCAGCAGAGGGCCAGGGGCCCCTGGGCACATCCTTTTTCCATTTTCCCTGGGAAAGAAAACTCAGCAGTCCAGGTTACTGATGTCAGTTTGTAGGGCACCCTTGGGTCTATCAGTGCAGCAGAAGTTTGAGATGGGGACAACTTCGGTGTGGGGTCCAGCCTTCGATATAAGGATTTTTTGCAGTGAGGTCCGTTCCCAGGGCCAGGGGCGCCCGGGCACATCCCTTTTCCATTTTTCCTGGGAAAGAAAACTCAGCAGTCCAGGTTCCTGATGTCAGTTTGTAGGGCTCCCTTGGGTCTATCAGGGCAGCACAAGTTTTAGGTGGGGACAACTTCGGTGTGGGGTCCATCCTTCGATATAAGGATTTTTTGCAGTGAGGTCCCAGCCCAGGGCCAGGGGCCCCTGGGCACATCCTGTCCTGGGTTGTAAGATAAGCTTGTATTCCATTTGCCATCTGTCGAAGGCGAACCGGTTGGACAGGTTTTTTGTTATCTCTCTCAGAGACAATGGTTTGTGTATACTCCTTTGACTGATTCAATGAAGGGCTGAAAAAATGTAACACCGTGAGGGGTCCCACCCAGAGGGGGGAAGCAGCTCGCTCTCTTCTTCGCGGGACTCCGAGGGAAGCAGCTCTCTCTCTCTCTTCGCGGGATTCCGAGAGAAGCAGCTCTCCCTCTTCTTCGCGGGACTCCGGGAGAAGCAGCTCTCTCTCTCTCTCTCTTCGCGGGATTCCCAGAGGAGCAGCTCTCGCTCTCTCTCTCTTCGGCGGCACTCGCAGCGAAGCAGCCGGCGCGCGCAGAGGCGACGGCAGCGGAGCTCAGAGGCAACCCCGGCGCAGAGGAAGACCGGCCCCCACTGCCACCAGATCTTCAGAGGAAAATTATACCCTTCTAAAGATCACCACTTCAGCTGCAACTCATCAACTATTGCAAGGGAAAGCAATTGTCCCAGCAAACCTGATACTGGCAATCCTCAGGTTCTAGACTTTTTTTTTTCTTTCACTGGTTTTGTTTGTACCGATTGCATTTGCCTTTTTTTTTTAAATTGTTGTCCAGTTTTCTCCTAGTAAAGAATTGTTACTCCCACTCCCATATCTTTGCCTGAGAGCCTTTTAATTTAAAGATCCTGGTAATTCAGGGGGAGGGGGGTTTGCCGTTCTCCATTGTACAGGAGGCTTTGCCCTCTTTCACAGACTCCTGTCTTGTCTAACCAAGACAGAATTTGGCGCCCAACGTGGGGCCCGAGGGCATTGAGAGGGAAAAAGGATTAACAGTTCTTAAGTAATTTGGTTTTGTTGTGTGTAAAAACATCTTCAGCATCACCATGTGGTCTAGTTTACCTTGGTTTGGGTGGCATGTGATCGTAGCTATACTTTTCCCATTTGCAGACCCTTATCTAAAAATGGGTCCTATAACTAAGGCTACGGTGTCTGTTATCAAGTTTGGCTTCTGGGTTAATTGGGTGAGGAATTCATGGATCTTTAATTTCCTCTGGAAGGCAGGTACATGGATTCATAGCTATCACACGTTAACTGTATGTTTTTGGGGTTACTTTAATAACGGTACCTACTGCGAGGAAATAGCACCTGGGCAAACTTTCTCTCAACCTTTTAACCATCTTTTCGGGTCTGCTCCACCAGTTCTCAAAGGGTTAAGATCCTTTATAAGTGCTAATGATACCATACAATGGGTGGTGTTGCTGATAGTCCTGTTATATTTAGCATTCAGAGATAAGGGAAGATTAACCTGGATAACTACCCTCACACCTACACCACAGACTCGAGATGCTGCTGCTCCAGAGCCTGACCCTGCCCCACAGCCCACCTCAGAAATGAACCGCCCAGATTGGGTGAGGGTTCTGGTTAAGGAGATACGAGAGATGCTGAAGGAGTGCATTTCCCCAGCTGGTGAGAAACCGGCCCTTTGCCTTGAGGAGGGACAGTCTAATAGTACAGCTGTGGAACCCACTAATGTTACAACTGTCCAGGTTCCAGCTGAACCACAAGGGCAGTCACGGTCAGCAGCAGTGGCCCCGGTAGAAACAAGGAAGTCTAAGGTGAAAGCAGAGCACCCTGCAGATAGGGACAGGAATGGAGGAACCTCACAACCCACAGGGGAGCCAGAGATTGCTATCATCACCGAGTCCCTGACGTACGAAAGTCTTCGCAATCTGCATAAAGACATTGTGCGACGAGGGCGTGAGGCTTATGCTACCTGGCTACTCCGGGTTTGGGATCTTATGGGTACAGGCGTGCAGCTGGACGGTGGTGAGGCAAGGAACTTGGGACCCTTGACCCAGGACTCGGGTATAAATCAGGTTTTTGTAAGGGAACCAGGGTCCCTTTCTCTCTGGGAGCGGCTCTTAATGAGTGTCAGGGAGAGGTTTATCCACAGAGAGAGAATGCAAGAGCACCATCATAGAATGCGCTGGAAGACCCTCGAGGAAGGGATCCAACAGCTGAGAGAAGTGGCAGTATTGGAGGTACTCTTTGGGAGGGATGGACGACACAATAATGATCCTGACAAGGTCAGGTGTACGGGACAAATGCTGTGGAGTCTGGCAAATCTTGGGCCATCTCAATACGCCACCTTCATTGCAACGATCAATGCTGACACCCACCGGGAGACAATAGGTTCTGTTGCCAACAAACTTAGGAATTATGAGAGTATGATTAATGGCCCAATGCAGGCTCATATCTCAGCTGTGATTAAGGAGTTTAAAGAGGAGATGAGGGAGGAGATAAGGAAGGTTAATACAGCACCCGTGAGAGTCACAGGCCCCAGAATCAGCACCCAACAATCCCCAGCTAGAGAGAGAGGGTACACCCCAAGGGCTAATCTGTGGTTCTTCCTGCGTGACCATGGGGAAGACATGGGGAGGTGGGATGGGAAACCCACTTCTGTCCTGGCAGCACGGGTCCGTCAACTCAAGGAGGGAAACTCTAACCGGGGGAGTTCCACCAAAGTGAAGGTAGCCTCAACCTCCCGTGACCAAGCTTGTGGGTACGATCTGTCAGACCCCCTTGAAGGGACCTCTAGTATGTATGCCCAGGGAAGGAATGATAACCAGTGTTAGAGGGGCCCTGTCTCTAGCCAGGGAGAGGCACGGGAAAACCGGATCTTCTGGACAGTGTGGATCCGATGGCCTGGCACATCAGAGCCACAAAAATATGATGCTTTAGTTGATACTGGTGCACAGTGTACTCTGATACCATCGGGACATGTGGGGGCAGAGCCTGTTTCCATTGCTGGTGTGACAGGGGGATCACAACAATTGACTCTGGTGGAAGCTGAGGTGAGCCTGACTGGGAAGGAGTGGAAGAAACACCCTATAGTGACTGGCCCAGATGCTCCGTGTATCCTAGGCATAGACTTCCTCCGGAACGGATATTACAAAGACCCAAAGGGACTCAGGTGGGCTTTTGGAATAGCCGCTGTAGAGGCAGAAGACATTAAGCAATTGAACACCTTGCCTGGACTGTCAGAAAACCCCTCTGCAGTAGGACTCCTAAGGGTGGAAGAACAACGCGTGCCAATTGCGACCTCGACAGTGCACCGCCGGCAGTATCGGACGGATCGAGATGCCGTGATCCCCATCCACAAAATGATTCGGGAGCTGGAGAGCCAAGGGGTGGTCAGCAAAACCCACTCACCCTTCAACAGCCCCATCTGGCCTGTGCGCAAATCTGACAAAGAATGGAGATTGACTGTGGACTATCGTGGCTTAAATGAAGTGACTCCACCGCTGAGCGCTGCTGTGCCGGACATGCTGGAACTCCAGTACGAGCTGGAGTCCAAGGCAGCAAAGTGGTATGCCACCATTGATATTGCTAATGCGTTTTTCTCCATTCCTCTGGCAGCAGAATGCAGGCCTCAGTTTGCTTTCACCTGGAGGGGCGTGCAGTACACCTGGAACCGACTGCCCCAGGGGTGGAAACACAGCCCCACCATCTGCCATGGACTGATCCAGGCTGCACTAGAAAAGGGTGAGGCTCCAGAACACCTGCAATACATTGATGACATCATTGTGTGGGGGAGCACAGCGGCAGAAGTGTTTGAGAAAGGTGAGAGGATCATCCAGATACTACTAGAAGCTGGCTTTGCCATCAAGAAGAGCAAAGTCAAGGGACCTGCCCGAGAGATCCAGTTCCTGGGAGTGAAATGGCAAGATGGACGGCGCCAGATTCCCACTGAGGTCATCAACAAGATCACAGCTATGTCCCCACCAACCAGCAAAAAGGAAACACAAGCTTTCCTGGGTGCCATAGGTTTCTGGAGAATGCACATTCCTGAGTATAGCCAGATTGTGAGCCCTCTTTATCTGGTTACCCGAAAGAAGAATGATTTCCACTGGGGCCCTGAGCAGCAACAAGCCTTCACCCAGATCAAGCAGGAGATCGCTCATGCTGTAGCCCTTGGCCCAGTCAGAACGGGACCAGAGGTCAAGAATGTGCTCTACTCTGCAGCCGGGAACCATGGGTTGTCTTGGAGCCTTTGGCAGAAAGTGCCTGGGGAGACTCGAGGCCGACCACTGGGATTCTGGAGCCGAAGTTACAGAGGGTCTGAAGCCAACTACACTCCCACAGAGAAGGAAATCTTGGCTGCCTTTGAAGGAGTTCAAGCAGCCTCGGAAGTAATTGGCACAGAAACACAACTCCTCCTGGCACCCCGACTACCGGTGCTGGGGTGGATGTTTAAAGGAAAGGTTCCTACTACCCACCATGCCACTGACGCCACATGGAGCAAATGGATTGCCCTCATCACTCAACGCGCCCGTATTGGAAACCTGAATCGCCCTGGGATTTTGGAGATAATTACGAACTGGCCAGAAGGCGAAAACTTTGGTCTCACTGATGATGAGGAGCAGGTACAAGTGGCAAGGGCTGAAGAAGCTCCACCATACAACCAACTACCAGCAGAGGAGACCTGCTACGCTCTTTTCACTGACGGTTCCTGTCGCATCGTAGGGATGAACCGGAAGTGGAAAGCAGCCGTATGGAGCCCCACACGCCAAGTTGCACAAGCTACCGAAGGAGAAGGTGGATCGAGCCAACTCGCTGAACTCAAGGCCGTTCAGCTGGCTCTGGACATTGCTGAAAGGGAAAAGTGGCCAAAGCTCTACCTTTATACTGATTCATGGATGGTAGCCAATGCTCTGTGGGGCTGGCTGGGAAGGTGGAGGAAGGCCAACTGGCAACGTAGAGGAAAGCCAATCTGGGCTGCTGATATATGGAAAGACATTGCCTCTCGGGTGGAAAAGCTGACGGTGAAAGTCCGTCATGTAGATGCCCATGTCCCCAAAAGTCGGGCTAATGAGGAGCACCGGAACAACGAGCAGGTAGATCAGGCAGCAAAAATAGAGGTGTCAAAGATAGACTTAGATTGGCACCATAAGGGGGAGTTGTTCCTGGCTCGATGGGCTCATGATGCCTCAGGTCATCAGGGCAGAGATGCCACCTACAAGTGGGCACGAGACCGAGGGGTGGATCTAACCATGGACAGTGTTTCCCAGGTTATCCATGACTGTGAGACGTGTGCTGCCATCAAACAGGCCAAGAGAGTGAAGCCCCTATGGTATGGTGGGCGGTGGTCCAAGTACAAGTATGGGGAGGCCTGGCAGATTGACTACATCACACTGCCCCAGACACGCCAAGGCAAGCGCTACGTGCTGACCATGGTAGAAGCCACCACTGGATGGCTGGAGACTTTCCCTGTACCTCATGCCACTGCCCGGAACACCATCTTAGGCTTGGAAAAACAAGTCCTGTGGAGACACGGCACCCCTGAGAGAATTGAGTCTGACAACGGCACCCATTTCAAGAACAGCCTTATCAACACCTGGGCCAGAGAACATGGTATCGAATGGATATATCATATTCCCTATCATGCTCCAGCTGCCGGCAAAGTTGAACGGTGCAACGGACTCCTTAAGACTACCCTGAAGGCACTCGGTGGGGGAACATTTAGAAACTGGGAAATTAACCTGGCAAAAGCAACCTGGATGGTCAACACCCGGGGGTCTGTCAATCGAGCTGGCCCTGCTCAGTCAGAACCCTTACACGCAGTAGATGGAGATAAGGTCCCTGTAGTACATATGAAAGGTATTTTAGGGAAAACTGTTTGGATTAATCCCACCTCAGGCAAAGACCAACCCATTCGTGGGATTGTCTTTGCTCAAGGACCTGGTTACACTTGGTGGGTAATGCAGGAAGATGGGGAGACCCGCTGTGTACCACAGGGAAACTTAGTCTTAAGAGAGAACTGGGTGTAAGATTTCATGGTGTGCAGATGGAAATAGAATAAGGGGTGGATAATGTCCTGGGTTGTAAGATAAGCTTGTATTCCATTTGCCATCTGTCGAAGGCGAACCGGTTGGACAGGTTTTTTGTTATCTCTCTCAGAGACAATGGTTTGTGTATACTCCTTTGACTGATTCAATGAAGGGCTGAAAAAATGTAACACCGTGAGGGGTCCCACCCAGAGGGGGGAAGCAGCTCGCTCTCTTCTTCGCGGGACTCCGAGGGAAGCAGCTCTCTCTCTCTCTTCGCGGGATTCCGAGAGAAGCAGCTCTCCCTCTTCTTCGCGGGACTCCGGGAGAAGCAGCTCTCTCTCTCTCTCTCTTCGCGGGATTCCCAGAGGAGCAGCTCTCGCTCTCTCTCTCTTCGGCGGCACTCGCAGCGAAGCAGCCGGCGCGCGCAGAGGCGACGGCAGCGGAGCTCAGAGGCAACCCCGGCGCAGAGGAAGACCGGCCCCCACTGCCACCAGATCTTCAGAGGAAAATTATACCCTTCTAAAGATCACCACTTCAGCTGCAACTCATCAACTATTGCAAGGGAAAGCAATTGTCCCAGCAAACCTGATACTGGCAATCCTCAGGTTCTAGACTTTTTTTTTTCTTTCACTGGTTTTGTTTGTACCGATTGCATTTGCCTTTTTTTTTTAAATTGTTGTCCAGTTTTCTCCTAGTAAAGAATTGTTACTCCCACTCCCATATCTTTGCCTGAGAGCCTTTTAATTTAAAGATCCTGGTAATTCAGGGGGAGGGGGGTTTGCCGTTCTCCATTGTACAGGAGGCTTTGCCCTCTTTCACAGACTCCTGTCTTGTCTAACCAAGACACATCCTTTTTCAATTTTCCCTGGGAAAGAAAACTCAGCAGTCCAGGTTCCTGATGTCAGTTTGTAGGGCTCCCTTGGGTCTATCAGGGCAGCACAAGTTTGAGGTGGGGACAACTTCGGTGTGGGGTCCATCCTTCCATATAAAGATTCTTTGCAGTCAGGGCCAGGGGCCCAGCCCCTGGGCACATCCTTTTTCCATTTTCCCTGGGAAAGAAAACTCAGCAGTCCAGGTTCCTGATGTCAGTTTGTAGGGCTCCCTTGGGTCTATCAGGGCAGCACAAGTTTGAGGTGGGGACAACTTCGGTGTGGGGTCCATTCTTCGATATAAGAATTTTTTGCAGTCAGGGCCCAGCCCAGGGCCAGGGGCCCCTGGGCACATCCTTTTTCCATTTTCCCTGGGAAAGAAAACTCAGCAGTCCAGGTTCCTGATGTCAGTTTGTAGGGCTCCCTTGGGTCTATCAGGGCAGCACAAGTTTGAGGTGGGGACAACTTCGGTGTGGGGTCCATCCTTCGATATAAGGATTTTTTGCAGTCAGGGCCAGGGGCCCCTGGGCACATGCTTTTTTCCATTTTCCCTGGGAAAGAAAACTCAGCAGTCCAGGTTCCTGATGTCAGTTTGTAGGGCTCCCCTGGGTCTATCAGGGCAGCACAAGTTTGAGGTGGGGACAACTTCGGTGTGGGGTCCATCCTTCGATATAAGGATTTTTTGCAGCGAGGGCCCAGCCCAGGGCCAGGGGCCCCTGGGCACATCCCTTTTCCATTTTCCCTGGGAAAGAAAACTCAGCAGTTCAGGTTGCTGATGTCAGTTTGTAGGGCTCCCTTGTGTGTATCAGGGCGGCACAAGTTTGAGGTGGGGACAACTTCGGTGGGGGGTCCATCCTTCCATATAAAGATTCTTTGCAGTCAGGGCCAGGGGCCCACCCCCTGGGCACATCCTTTTTCCATTTTCCCTGGGAAAGAAAACTCAGCAGTCCAGGTTCCTGATGTCAGTTTGTAGGGCTCCCTTGGGTCTATCAGTGCAGCAGAAGTTTGAGGTGGGGACAACTTCGGTGTGGGGTCCAGCCTTCGATATAAGGATTTTTTGCAGTGAGGTCCGTTCCCAGGGCCAGGGGCCCCCGGGCACATCCTTTTTCCATTTTCCCTGTGAAAGAAAACTCAGCAGTCCAGGTTCCTGATGTCAGTTTGTAGGGCTCCCTTGGGTGTATCAGGGCAGCACAAGTTTGAGATGGGGACAACTTCGGTGTGGGGTCCAGCCATCGATATAAGGATTTTTTGCAGTGACGTCCGTTCCCAGGGCCAGGGGCCCCCGGGCACATCCCTTTTCCATTTTTCCTGGGAAAGAAAACTCAGCAGTCCAGGTTCCTGATGTCAGTTTGTAGGGCTCCCTTGGGTCTATCAGGGCAGCACAAGTCTGAGGATGGGACAACTTCGGTGTGGGGTCCATCCTTCGATATAAGGATTCTTTGCAGTGGGGGACAGGGCCCCCTGTGCACATCCTTTTTCCATTTTCCCTGGGAAAGAAAACTCAGCAGTCCAGGTTCCTGATGTCAGTTTGTAGGGCTCCCTTGGGTCTATCAGGGCAGCACAGGTTTGAGGTGGGGATAATTTCGGTGTGGGGTCCATCCTTCGATATAAGGATTTTTTGCAGCGAGGGCCCAGCCCAGGGCCAGGGGCCCCTGGGCACATCCCTTTTCCATTTTCCCTGGGAAAGAAAACTCAGCAGTCCAGGTTGCTGATGTCAGTTTGTAGGGCTCCCTTGAGTCTATCAGGGCAGCACAAGTTTGAGGTGGGGAAAACTTCGGTCTGGGCTCCATCCTTCGATATAAGGATTTTTTGCAGTCAGGGCCAGGGGCCCCTGGGCACATCCTTTCTCCATTTTCCCTGGGAAAGAAAACTCAGCAGTCCAGGTTCCTGATGTCAGTTTGTAGGGCTCCCTTGGGTCTATCAGGGCAGCACAAGTTTGAGGTGGGGACAATTTCGGTGTGGGGCGCATCCTTCGATAAAAGGATTTTATTCACTCAGGGCCAGGGGCCCCCGGGCACATCCTTTTTCCATTTTCCCTGGGAAAGAAAACTCAGCAGTCCAGGTTGCTGATGTCAGTTTGTAGGGCTCCCTTGGGTCTATCAGGGCAGCACAAGTTTGAGGTGGGGACAGCTTCGGTGTGGGCTCCATCCTTCGATATATGGATTTTTTGTAGTGAGGACCCAGCCCAGGGACAGGGGCCCCTAGGCACATCATTTGGCCATTTTCCCTGGGAAAGAAAACTCAGCAGTCCAGGTTCCTGATGTCAGTTTGTAGGGCTCCCTTTGGTCTATCAGGGCAGCACAAGTTTGAGGTGGGGACAACTTTGGTGTGGGGTCCATCCTTCGATATAAAGATTCTTTGCAGTCTGGGACGGGGGACCCTGGGCGCATCCCTTTTCCATTTTCTCTTGGAAAGAAAACTCAGCAGTCCAGGTTCCTGATGTCAGTTTGTAGGGCTCCCTTGGGTGTATCAGGGCAGCACAAGTTTGAGGTGGGGACAACTTCGGTGTGGGGTCCATCCTTCGATATAAGGATTTTTTGCAGTGAGGTCTCAGCCCAGGGCCAGGGGCCCCTGGGCACATCCCTTTTCCATTTTCCCTGGGAAAGAAAACTCAGCAGTCCAGGTTGCTGATGTCAGTTTGTAGGGCTCCCTTGAGTCTATCAGGGAAGCACAAGTTTGAGGTGGGGAAAACTTCGGTCTGGGCTCCATCCTTCGATATAAGGATTTTTTGCAGTCAGGGCCAGGGGCCCCTGGGCACATCCTTTTTCCATTTTCCCTGGGAAAGAAAACTCAGCAGTCCAGGTTCCTGATGTCAGTTTGTAGGGCTCCCTTGTGTGTATCAGGGCAGCACAAGTTTGAGGTGGGGACAACTTCGGTGTGGGGTCCATCCTTCGATATAAGGATTTTTTGCCGTGAGGTCCCAGCCCAGGGCCAGGGGCACCTGGGCACATCCTTTTTCCATTTTCCCTGGGAAAGAAAACTCAGGAGTCCAGGTTGCTGAAGTCAGTTTGTAGGGCTCCCTTGAGTCTATCAGGGCAGCACAAGTTTGAGGTGGGGACAACTTCGGTGTGGGGTCCATCCTTCGATATAAGGATTTTTTGCAGTCAGGGCCAGGGGCCCCTGGGCACATCCCTTTTCCATTTTCCCTGGGAAAGAAAACTCAGCAGTCCAGGTTCCTGATGTCAGTTTGTAGGGCTCCCTTGGGTGTATCAGGGCAGCAGAAGTTTGAGGATGGGACAACTTCGGTGTGGGCTCCATCCTTCGATATAAGGATTTTTTGCAGTCAGGGCCAGGGGCCCCTGGGCACATCCCTTTTCCATTTTCCCTGGGAAAGAAAACTCAGCAGTCCAGGTTCCTGATGTCAGTTTGTAGGGCTCCCTTGGGTCTATCAGGGCAGCAGAAGTTTGAGGTGGGGACAACTTCGGTGTGGGGTCCATCCTTCGATATATGGATTTTTTGTAGTGAGGACCCAGCCCAGGGACAGGGGCCCCTAGGCACATCATTTGGCCATTTTCCCTGGGAAAGAAAACTCAGCAGTCCAGGTTCCTGATGTCAGTTTGTAGGGCTCCCTTTGGTCTATCAGGGCAGCACAAGTTTGAGGTGGGGACAACTTTGGTGTGGGGTCCATCCTTCGATATAAAGATTCTTTGCAGTCTGGGACGGGGGACCCTGGGCGCATCCCTTTTCCATTTTCTCTTGGAAAGAAAACTCAGCAGTCCAGGTTCCTGATGTCAGTTTGTAGGGCTCCCTTGGGTGTATCAGGGCAGCAGAAGTTTGAGGTGGGGACAACTTCGGTGTGGGGTCCATCCTTCGATATAAGGATTTTTTGCAGTGAGGTCTCAGCCCAGGGCCAGGGGCCCCTGGGCACATCCCTTTTCCATTTTCCCTGGGAAAGAAAACTCAGCAGTCCAGGTTGCTGATGTCAGTTTGTAGGGCTCCCTTGAGTCTATCAGGGAAGCACAAGTTTGAGGTGGGGAAAACTTCGGTCTGGGCTCCATCCTTCGATATAAGGATTTTTTGCAGTCAGGGCCAGGGGCCCCTGGGCACATCCTTTTTCCATTTTCCCTGGGAAAGAAAACTCAGCAGTCCAGGTTCCTGATGTCAGTTTGTAGGGCTCCCTTGTGTGTATCAGGGCAGCACAAGTTTGAGGTGGGGACAACTTCGGTGTGGGGTCCATCCTTCGATATAAGGATTTTTTGCAGTGAGGTCCCAGCCCAGGGCCAGGGGCACCTGGGCACATCCTTTTTCCATTTTCCCTGGGAAAGAAAACTCAGGAGTCCAGGTTGCTGAAGTCAGTTTGTAGGGCTCCCTTGAGTCTATCAGGGCAGCACAAGTTTGAGGTGGGGACAACTTCGGTGTGGGGTCCATCCTTCGATATAAGGATTTTTTGCAGTCAGGGCCAGGGGCCCCTGGGCACATCCCTTTTCCATTTTCCCTGGGAAAGAAAACTGAGCAGTCCAGGTTCCTGATGTCAGTTTGTAGGGCTCCCTTGGGTGTAACAGGGCAGCAGAAGTTTGAGGATGGGACAACTTCGGTGTGGGCTCCATCCTTCGATATAAGGATTTTTTGCAGTCAGGGCCAGGGGCCCCTGGGCACATCCCTTTTCCATTTATCCTGGGAAAGAAAACTCAGCAGTCCAGGTTCCTGATGTCAGTTTGTAGGGCTCCCTTGGGTCTATCAGGGCAGCAGAAGTTTGAGGTGGGGACAACTTCGGTGTGGGGTCCATCCTTCGATATAAGGATTTTTTGCAGTCAGGGCCAGGGGCCCCCGGGCACATCCCTTTTCCATATTCCCTGGGAAAGAAAACTCAGCAGTCCAGGTTCCTGATGTCAGTTTGTAGGGCTCCCTTGGGTCTATCAGGGCAGCACAGGTTTGAGGTGGGGACAACTTCGGTGTGGGGTCCATCCTTCGATATAAGGATTTTTTGTAGTGAGGACCCAGCCCAGGGCCAGGGGCCCCTAGGCACATCATTTGGCCCTTTACCCTGGGAAAGAAAACTCAGCAGTCCAGGTTCCTGATGTCAGTTTGTAGGGCTCCCTTGGGTGTATAAGGGCAGCACAAGTTTGAGGTGGGGACACCTTCGCTGTGGGGTCCATCCTTCGATATAAGGATTTTTTGCAGTCAGGGCCAGGGGCCACTGGGCACATCCCTTTTCCATTTTCCCTGGGAAAGAAAACTCAGCAGTCCAGGTTCCTGATGTCAGTTTGTAGGACTCCCTTGGGTGTATCAGGGCAGCACAAGTTTGAGGTGGGGACAACTTCGGTGTGGGGTCCATCCTTCGATATAAGGATTTTTTGCAGTCAGGGCCAGGGGCCCCTGGGTACAACCTTTGGCCATTTTCCCTGGGAAAGAAAACTCAGCAGTCCAGGTTCCTGATGTCAGTTTGTAGGGCTCCCCTGGGTCTATCAGGGCAGCACAAGTTTGAGGTGGGGACAACTTCGGTGTGGGGTCCATCCTTCAATATAAGGATTTTTCGCAGTCAGGGCCAGGGGCCCCTGGGCACATCCTTTTTCCATTTTCCCTGGGAAAGAAAACTCAGCAGTCCAGGTTCCTGATGTCAGTTTGTAGGGCTCCCTTGGGTCTATCAGGGCAGCACAAGTTTGAGGTGGGGACAACTTCGGTGTGGAGTCCATCCTTCGATATAAGGATTTTTTGCAGTGAGGTCTCAGCAGAGGGCCAGGAGCCCCTGGGCACATCCTTTTTCCATTTTCCCTGGGAAAGAAAACTCAGCAGTCCAGGTTCCTGATGTCAGTTTGTAGGGCTCCCTTGGGTCTATCAGGGCAGCACAAGTTTGAGGTGGGGACAACTTCGGTGTGGGGTCCATCCTTCGATATAAGGATTTTTTGCAGTGAGGTCCGTTCCCAGGGCCAGGGGCCCCCGGGCACATCCTTTTTCCATTTTCCCTGTGAAAGAAAACTCAGCAGTCCAGGTTCCTGATGTCAGTTTGTAGGGCTCCCTTGAGTGTATCAGGGCAGCACAAGTCTGAGGTGGGGACAACTTCGGTGTGGGGTCCATCCTTCGATATAAGGATTTTTTGCAGTGAGGTCTCAGCAGAGGGCCAGGGGCCCCTGGGCACATCCTTTTTCCATTTTCCCTGGGAAAGAAAACTCAGCAGTCCAGGTTCCTGATGTCAGTTTGTAGGGCTCCCTTGAGTCTATCAGGGCAGCACAAGTTTGAGGTGGGGACAACTTCGGTGTGGGGTCCATCCTTCGATATAAGGATTCTTTGAAGTCGGGGCCAGGGGCCCCTGGGCACATCCTTTTTCCATTTTCCCTGGGAAAGAAAACTCAGCAGTCCAGGTTCCTGATGTCAGTTTGTAGGGCTCCCTTGGGTCTCTCAGGGCAGCACCAGTTTGAGGTGGGGACAACTTCGGTGTGGGGTCCATCCTTCGATATAAGGATTCTTTGCAGTCTGGGCCAGGGGCCCCTGGGCACATCCTTTTTCCATTTTCCCTGGGAAAGAAAACTCAGCAGTCCAGGTTCCTGATGTCAGTTTGTAGGGCTCCCTTGGGTCTATCAGGGCAGCACAAGTTTTAGGTGGGGACAACTTCGGTGTGGGGTCCATCCTTCGATATAAGGATTTTTTGCAGTGAGGTCTCAGCCCAGGGCCAGGAGCCCCTGGGCACATCCTTTTTCCATTTTCCCTGGGAAAGAAAACTCAGCAGTCCAGGTTCCTGATGTCAGTTTGTAGGGCTCCCTTGGGTCTATCAGTGCAGCAGAAGTTTGAGGTGGGGACAACTTCGGTGTGGGGTCCAGCCTTCGATATAAGGATTTTTTGCAGTGAGGTCCGTTCCCAGGGCCAGGGGCCCCCGGGCACATCCTTTTTCCATTTTCCCTGTGAAAGAAAACTCAGCAGTCCAGGTTCCTGATGTCAGTTTGTAGGGCTCCCTTGGGTGTATCAGGGCAGCACAAGTCTGAGGTGGGGACAACTTCGGTGTGGGGTCCAGCCTTCGATATAAGGATTTTTTGCAGTGAGGTCTCAGCAGAGGGCCAGGGGCCCCTGGGCACATCCTTTTTCCATTTTCCCTGGGAAAGAAAACTCAGCAGTCCAGGTTCCTGATGTCAGTTTGTAGGGCTCCCTTGAGTCTATCAGGGCAGCACAAGTTTGAGGTGGGGACAACTTCGGTGTGGGGTCCATCCTTCGATATAAGGATTCTTTGCAGTCTGGGCCAGGGGCCCCTGGGCACATCCTTTTTCCATTTTCCCTGGGAAAGAAAACTCAGCAGTCCAGGTTCCTGATGTCAGTTTGTAGGGCTCCCTTGGGTCTATCAGGGCAGCACAAGTTTGAGGTGGGGACAACTTCGGTGTGGGGTCCATCCTTCGATATAAGGATTTTTTGCAGTGAGGTCCCAGCCCAGGGCTAGGGGCCCATGGGCACATCCTTTTTCCATTTTCCCTGGGAAAGAAAACTCAGCAGTCCAGGTTCCTGATGTCAGTTTGTAGGGCTCCCTTGGGTGTATCAGGGCAGCACAAGTTTGAGGTGGGGACAACATCGGTGTGGGGTCCATCCTTCGATATAAGGATTCTTTGAAGTCGGGGCCAGGGGCCCCTGGGCACATCCTTTTTCCATTTTCCCTGGGAAAGAAAACTCAGCGGTCCAGGTTCCTGATGTCAGTTTGTAGGGCTCCCCTGGGTCTATCAGGGCAGCACAAGTTTGAGGTGGGGACAACTTCGGTGTGGGGTCCATCCTTCGATATAAGGATTCTTTGCAGTCTGGGCCAGGGGCCCCTGGGCACATCCTTTTTCAATTTTCCCTGGGAAAGAAAACTCAGCAGTCCAGGTTCCTGATGTCAGTTTGTAGGGTACCCTTGGGTCTATCAGGGCAGCACAAGTTTGAGGTGGGGACAACTTCGGTGTGGGGTCCAGCCTTCGATATAAGGATTTTTTGCAGTGAGGTCCGTTCCCAGGGCCAGGGGCGCCCGGGCACATCCCTTTTCCATTTTTCCTGGGAAAGAAAACTCAGCAGCCCAGGTTCCTGATGTCAGTTTGTAGGGCTCCCTTGGGTCTATCAGGGCAGCACAAGTCTGAGGATGGGACAACTTCGGTGTGGGCTCCATCCTTCGATATAAGGATTTTTTGTAGCGAGGTCCCAGCCCAGGGCCACGGGCCACTGGGCACATCATTTGGCCATTTTCCCTGGGAAAGAAAACTCAGCAGTCCAGGTTCCTGATGTCAGTTTGTAGGGCTCCCTTGGGTCTATCAGGGCAGCACAAGTTTGAGGTGGGGACAACTTCGGTGTGCGGTCCATTCCTCGATATAAGGATTCTTTGCAGTCGGGGCCAGGGCCCCCTGGGCACATCCTTTTTCCATTTTCCCTGGGAAAGAAAACTCAGCAGTCCAGGTTCCTGATGTCAGTTTGTAGGTCTCCCTTGGGTCTATCAGGGCAGCAGAATTTTGAGGTGGGGAAAACTTGGTGTGGGGTCCATCCTTCCATATAAAAATTCTTTGCAGTCAGGGCCAGGGGCCCAGCCCCTGGGCACATCCTTTTTCCATTTTCCCTGGGAAAGAAAACTCAGCAGTCCAGGTTCCTGATGTCAGTTTGTAGGGCTCCCTTGGGTCTATCAGGGCAGCACAAGTTTGAGGTGGGGACAACTTCGGTGAGGGGTCCATCCTTCGATATAAGGATTTTTTGCAGTCAGGGCCAGGGGCCCCTGGGCACATCCCTTTTCCATTTTCCCTGGAAAAGAAAACTCAGCAGTCCAGGTTGCTGATGTCAGTTTGTAGGGCTCCCTTGAGTCTGTCAGGGCAGCACAAGTTTGAGGTGGGGAAAACTTCGGTCTGGGCTCCATCCTTCGATATAAGGATTTTTTGCAGTCAGGGCCAGGGGCCCCTGGGCACATCCTTTTTCCATTTTCCCTGGGAAAGAAAACTCAGCAGTCCAGGTTCCTGATGTCAGTTTGTAGGGCTCTGTTGGCTCTATCAGGGCAGCACAAGTTTGAGGTGGGGACAACTTCGGTGTGGGGTCCATCCTTCGATATAAGGATTCTTTGCAGTCGGGGCCAGGGCCCCCTGGGCACATCCTTTTTCCATTTTCCCTGGGAAAGAAAACTCAGCAGTCCAGGTTCCTGATGTCAGTTTGTAGGGCTCCCTTGTGTGTATCAGGGCAGCACAAGTTTGAGGTGGGGACAACTTCGGTGTGGGGTCCATCCTTCCATATAAAGATTCTTTGCAGTCAGGGCCAGGGGCCCAGCCCCTGGGCACATCCTTTTTCCATTTTCCCTGGGAAAGAAAACTCAGCAGTCCAGGTTCCTGATGTCAGTTTGTAGGGCTCCCTTGGGTCTATCAGTGCAGCAGAAGTTTGAGGTGGGGACAACTTCGGTGTGGGGTCCATCCTTCGATATAAGGATTTTTTGCAGTGAGGTCCCAGCCCAGGGCTAGGGGCCCATGGGCACATCCTTTTTCCATTTTCCCTGGGAAAGAAAACTCAGCAGTCCAGGTTCCTGATGTCAGTTTGTAGGGCTCCCTTGGGTGTATCAGGGCAGCACAAGTTTGAGGTGAGGACAACATCGGTGTGGGGTCCAGCCATCGATATAAGGATTTTTTGCAGTGAGGTCCGTTCCCAGGGTCAGGGGCCCCCGGGCACATCCTTTTTCCATTTTCCCTGTGGAAGAAAACTCAGCAGTCCAGGTTCCTGATGTCAGTTTGTAGGGCTCCCTTGGGTGTATCAGGGCAGCACAAGTCTGAGGTGGGGACAACTTCGGTGTGGGGTCCATCCTTCGATATAAGGATTTTTTGCAGTGAGGTCTCAGCAGAGGGCCAGGGGCCCCTGGGCACATCCTTTTTCCATTTTCCCTGGGAAAGAAAACTCAGCAGTCCAGGTTCCTGATGTCAGTTTGTAGGGCTCCCTTGGGTCTATCAGGGCAGCACAAGTTTGAGGTGGGGACAACTTCGGTGTGGGGTCCATCCTTCGATATAAGGATTCTTTGCAGTCGGGGCCAGGGCCCCCTGGGCACATCCTTTTTCCATTTTCCCTGGGAAAGAAAACTCAGCAGTCCAGGTTCCTGATGTCAGTTTGTAGGGCTCCCTTGTGTGTATCAGGGCAGCACAAGTTTGAGGTGGGGACAACTTCGGTGTGGGGTCCATCCTTCCATATAAAGATTCTTTGCAGTCAGGGCCAGGGGCCCAGCCCCTGGGCACATCCTTTTTCCATTTTCCCTGGGAAAGAAAACTCAGCAGTCCAGGTTCCTGATGTCAGTTTGTAGGGCTCCCTTGGGTCTATCAGTGCAGCAGAAGTTTGAGGTGGGGACAACTTCGGTGTGGGGTCCATCCTTCGATATAAGGATTTTTTGCAGTGAGGTCCCAGCCCAGGGCTAGGGGCCCATGGGCACATCCTTTTTTCATTTTCCCTGGGAAAGAAAACTCAGCAGTCCAGGTTCCTGATGTCAGTTTGTAGGGCTCCCTTGGGTGTATCAGGGCAGCACAAGTTTGAGGTGAGGACAACATCGGTGTGGGGTCCAGCCATCGATATAAGGATTTTTTGCAGTGAGGTCCGTTCCCAGGGTCAGGGGCCCCCGGGCACATCCTTTTTCCATTTTCCCTGTGGAAGAAAACTCAGCAGTCCAGGTTCCTGATGTCAGTTTGTAGGGCTCCCTTGGGTGTATCAGGGCAGCACAAGTCTGAGGTGGGGACAACTTCGGTGTGGGGTCCATCCTTCGATATAAGGATTTTTTGCAGTGAGGTCTCAGCAGAGGGCCAGGGGCCCCTGGGCACATCCTTTTTCCATTTTCCCTGGGAAAGAAAACTCAGCAGTCCAGGTTCCTGATGTCAGTTTGTAGGGCTCCCTTGAGTCTATCAGGGCAGCACAAGTTTGAGGTGGGGACAACTTCGGTGTGGGGTCCATCCTTCGATATAAGGATTCTTTGAAGTCGGGGCCAGGGGCCCCTGGGCACATCCTTTTTCCATTTTCCCTGGGAAAGAAAACTCAGCAGTCCAGGTTCCTGATGTCAGTTTGTAGGGCTCCCCTGGGTCTATCAGGGCAGCACAAGTTTGAGGTGGGGACAACTTCGGTGTGGGGTCCATCCTTCGATATAAGGATTCTTTGCAGTCTGGGCCAGGGGCCCCTGGGCACATCCTTTTTCCATTTTCCCTGGGAAAGAAAACTCAGCAGTCCAGGTTCCTGATGTCAGTTTGTAGGGCTCCCTTGGGTCTATCAGGGCAGCACAAGTTTTAGGTGGGGACAACTTCGGTGTGGGGTCCATCCTTCGATATAAGGATTTTTTGCAGTGAGGTCCCAGCCCAGGGCCAGGGGCCCCTGGGCACATCCTTTTTCAATTTTCCCTGGGAAAGAAAACTCAGCAGTCCAGGTTCCTGATGTCAGTTTGTAGGGCACCCTTGGGTCTATTAGTGCAGCAGAAGTTTGAGGTGGGGACAACTTCGGTGTGGGGTCCAGCCTTCGATATAAGGATTTTTTGCAGTGAGGTCCGTTCCCAGGGCCAGGGGCGCCCGGGCACATCCCTTTTCCATTTTTCCTGGGAAAGAAAACTCAGCAGTCCAGGTTCCTGTTGTCAGTTTGTAGGGCTCCCTTGGGTCTATCAGGGCAGCACAAGTCTGAGGATGGGACAACTTCGGTGTGGGGTCCATCCTTCGATATAAGGATTTTTTGTAGCGAGGTCCCAGCCCAGGGCCACGGGCCACTGGGCACACCATTTGGCCATTTTCCCTGGGAAAGAAAACTCAGCAGTCCAGGTTCCTGATGTCAGTTTGTAGGGCTCCCTTGGGTCTATCAGGGCAGCACAAGTTTGAGGTGGGGACAACTTCGGTGTGGGGTCCATCCTTCGATATAAGGATTCTTTGCAGTCGGGGCCAGGGCCCCCTGGGCACATCCTTTTTCCATTTTCCCTGGGAAAGAAAACTCAGCAGTCCAGGTTCCTGATGTCAGTTTGTAGGGCTCCCTTGTGTGTATCAGGGCAGCACAAGTTTGAGGTGGGGACAACTTCGGTGTGGGGTCCATCCTTCCATATAAAGATTCTTTGCAGTCAGGGCCAGGGGCCCAGCCCCTGGGCACATCCTTTTTCCATTTTCCCTGGGAAAGAAAACTCAGCAGTCCAGGTTCCTGATGTCAGTTTGTAGGGCTCCCTTGGGTCTATCAGTGCAGCAGAAGTTTGAGGTGGGGACAACTTCGGTGTGGGGTCCATCCTTCGATATAAGGATTTTTTGCAGTGAGGTCCCAGCCCAGGGCTAGGGGCCCATGGGCACATCCTTTTTCCATTTTCCCTGGGAAAGAAAACTCAGCAGTCCAGGTTCCTGATGTCAGTTTGTAGGGCTCCCTTGGGTGTATCAGGGCAGCACAAGTTTGAGGTGAGGACAACATCGGTGTGGGGTCCAGCCATCGATATAAGGATTTTTTGCAGTGAGGTCCGTTCCCAGGGTCAGGGGCCCCCGGGCACATCCTTTTTCCATTTTCCCTGTGGAAGAAAACTCAGCAGTCCAGGTTCCTGATGTCAGTTTGTAGGGCTCCCTTGGGTGTATCAGGGCAGCACAAGTCTGAGGTGGGGACAACTTCGGTGTGGGGTCCATCCTTCGATATAAGGATTTTTTGCAGTGAGGTCTCAGCAGAGGGCCAGGGGCCCCTGGGCACATCCTTTTTCCATTTTCCCTGGGAAAGAAAACTCAGCAGTCCAGGTTCCTGATGTCAGTTTGTAGGGCTCCCTTGAGTCTATCAGGGCAGCACAAGTTTGAGGTGGGGACAACTTCGGTGTGGGGTCCATCCTTCGATATAAGGATTCTTTGAAGTCGGGGCCAGGGGCCCCTGGGCACATCCTTTTTCCATTTTCCCTGGGAAAGAAAACTCAGCAGTCCAGGTTCCTGATGTCAGTTTGTAGGGATCCCCTGGGTCTATCAGGGCAGCACAAGTTTGAGGTGGGGACAACTTCGGTGTGGGGTCCATCCTTCGATATAAGGATTCTTTGCAGTCTGGGCCAGGGGCCCCTGGGCACATCCTTTTTCCATTTTCCCTGGGAAAGAAAACTCAGCAGTCCAGGTTCCTGATGTCAGTTTGTAGGGCTCCCTTGGGTCTATCAGGGCAGCACAAGTTTTAGGTGGGGACAACTTCGGTGTGGGGTCCATCCTTCGATATAAGGATTTTTTGCAGTGAGGTCCCAGCCCAGGGCCAGGGGCCCCTGGGCACATCCTTTTTCAATTTTCCCTGGGAAAGAAAACTCAGCAGTCCAGGTTCCTGATGTCAGTTTGTAGGGCACCCTTGGGTCTATTAGTGCAGCAGAAGTTTGAGGTGGGGACAACTTCGGTGTGGGGTCCAGCCTTCGATATAAGGATTTTTTGCAGTGAGGTCCGTTCCCAGGGCCAGGGGCGCCCGGGCACATCCCTTTTCCATTTTTCCTGGGAAAGAAAACTCAGCAGTCCAGGTTCCTGATGTCAGTTTGTAGGGCTCCCTTGGGTCTATCAGGGCAGCACAAGTCTGAGGATGGGACAACTTCGGTGTGGGCTCCATCCTTCGATATAAGGATTTTTTGTAGCGAGGTCCCAGCCCAGGGCCACGGGCCACTGGGCACATCATTTGGCCATTTTCCCTGGGAAAGAAAACTCAGCAGTCCAGGTTCCTGATGTCAGTTTGTAGGGCTCCCTTGGGTCTATCAGGGCAGCACAAGTTTGAGGTGGGGACAACTTCGGTGTGGGGTCCATCCTTCGATATAAGGATTCTTTGCAGTCGGGGCCGGGGCCCCCTGGCACATCCTTTTTCCATTTTCCCTGGGAAAGAAAACTGAGCAGTCCAGGTTCCTGATGTCAGTTTGTAGGTCTCCCTTGGGTCTATCAGGGCAGCAGAAGTTTGAGGTGGGGAAAACTTCGGTGTGGGGTCCATCCTTCCATATAAAGATTCTTTGCAGTCAGGGCCAGGGGCCCAGCCCCTGGGCACATCCTTTTTCCATTTTCCCTGGGAAAGAAAACTCAGCAGTCCAGGTTCCTGATGTCAGTTTGTAGGGCTCCCTTGGGTCTATCAGGGCAGCACAAGTTTGAGGTGGGGACAACTTCGGTGTGGGGTCCATCCTTCGATATAAGTATTTTTTGCAGTCAGGGCCCAGCCCAGGGCCAGGGGCCCCTGGGCACATCCTTTTTCCATTTTCCCTGGGAAAGAAAACTCAGCAGTCCAGGTTCCTGATGTCAGTTTGTAGGGCTCCCTTGGGTCTATCAGGGCAGCACAAGTTTGAGGTGGGGACAACTTCGGTGTGGGGTCCATCCTTCGATATAAGGATTTTTTGCAGTCAGGGCCAGGGGCCCCTGGGCACATGCTTTTTTCCATTTTCCCTGGGAAAGAAAACTCAGCAGTACAGGTTCCTGATGTCAGTTTGTAGGGCTCCCTTGGGTCTATCAGGGCAGCACAAGTTTGAGGTGGGGACAACTTCGGTGTGGGGTCCAGCCTTCGATATAAGGATTTTTTGCAGTGAGGTCCGTTCCCAGGGCCAGTGGCGCCCGGGCACATCCCTTTTCCATTTTTCCTGGGAAAGAAAACTCAGCAGTCCAGGTTCCTGTTGTCAGTTTGTAGGGCTCCCTTGGGTCTATCAGGGCAGCACAAGTCTGAGGATGGGACAACTTCGGTGTGGGGTCCATCCTTCGATATAAGGATTTTTTGTAGCGAGGTCCCAGCCCAGGGCCACGGGCCACTGGGCACACCATTTGGCCATTTTCCCTGGGAAAGAAAACTCAGCAGTCCAGGTTCCTGATGTCAGTTTGTAGGGCTCCCTTGGGTCTATCAGGGCAGCACAAGTTTGAGGTGGGGACAACTTCGGTGTGGGGTCCATCCTTCGATATAAGGATTCTTTGCAGTCGGGGCCAGGGCCCCCTGGGCACATCCTTTTTCCATTTTCCCTGGGAAAGAAAACTCAGCAGTCCAGGTTCCTGATGTCAGTTTGTAGGGCTCCCTTGTGTGTATCAGGGCAGCACAAGTTTGAGGTGGGGACAACTTCGGTGTGGGGTCCATCCTTCCATATAAAGATTCTTTGCAGTCAGGGCCAGGGGCCCAGCCCCTGGGCACATCCTTTTTCCATTTTCCCTGGGAAAGAAAACTCAGCAGTCCAGGTTCCTGATGTCAGTTTGTAGGGCTCCCTTGGGTCTATCAGTGCAGCAGAAGTTTGAGGTGGGGACAACTTCGGTGTGGGGTCCAGCCTTCGATATAAGGAATTTTTGCAGTGAGGTCCGTTCCCAGGGCCAGGGGCCCCCGGGCACATCCTTTTTCCATTTTCCCTGTGAAAGAAAACTCAGCAGTCCAGGTTCCTGATGTCAGTTTGTAGGGCTCCCTTGGGTGTATCAGGGCAGCACAAGTTTGAGGTGGGGACAACTTCGGTGTGGGGTCCATCCTTCGATATAAGGATTTTTTGCAGTGAGGTCTCAGCAGAGGGCCAGGGGCCCCTGGGCACATCCTTTTTCCATTTTCCCTGGGAAAGAAAACTCAGCAGTCCAGGTTCCTGATGTCAGTTTGTAGGGCTCCCTTGAGTCTATCAGGGCAGCACAAGTCTGAGGTGGGGACAACTTCGGTGTGGGGTCCATCCTTCGATATAAGGATTCTTTGAAGTCGGGGCCAGGGGCCCCTGGGCACATCCTTTTTCCATTTTCCCTGGGAAAGAAAACTCAGCAGTCCAGGTTCCTGATGTCAGTTTGTAGGGCTCCCCTGGGTCTATCAGGGCAGCACAAGTTTGAGGTGGGGACAACTTCGGTGTGGGGTCCATCCTTCGATATATGGATTCTTTGCAATCTGGGCCAGGGGCCCCTGGGCACACCCTTTTTCCATTTTCTTTGGGAAAGAAAACTCAGCAGTCCAGGTTCCTGATGTCAGTTTGTAGGGCTCCCTTGGGTCTATCAGGGCAGCACAAGTTTTAGGTGGGAACAACTTCGGTGTGGGGTCCATCCTTCGATATAAGGACTTTTTGCAGTGAGGTCCCAGCCCAGGGCCAGGGGCCCCTGGGCACATCCTTTTTCCATTTTCCCTGGGAAAGAAAACTCAGCAGTCCAGGTTACTGATGTCAGTTTGTAGGGCACCCTTGGGTCTATCAGGGCAGCACAAGTTTGAGGTGGGGACAACTTCGGTGTGGGGTCCAGCCTTCGATATAAGGATTTTTTGCAGTGAGGTCCGTTCCCAGGGCCAGGGGCGCCCGGGCACATCCCTTTTCCATTTTTCCTGGGAAAGAAAACTCAGCAGTCCAGGTTCCTGATGTCAGTTTGTAGGGCTCCCTTGGGTCTATCAGGGCAGCACAAGTCTGAGGATGGGACAACTTCGGTGTGGGCTCCATCCTTCGATATAAGGATGTTTTGTAGCGAGGTCCCAGCCCAGGGCCACGGGCCACTGGGCACATCATTTGGCCATTTTCCCTGGGAAAGAAAACTCAGCAGTCCAGGTTCCTGATGTCAGTTTGTAGGGCTCCCTTGGGTCTATCAGGGCAGCACAAGTTTGAGGTGGGGACAACTTCGGTTTGGGGCGCATCCTTCGATAAAAGGATTTTATTCACTCAGGGCCAGGGGCCCCCGGGCACATCCTTTGGCCATTTTCCCTGGGAAAGAAAACTCAGCAGTCCAGGTTCCTGATGTCAGTTTGTAGGGCTCTGTTGGCTCTATCAGGGCAGCACAAGTTTGAGGTGGGGACAACTTCGGTGTGGGGTCCATCCTTCGATATAAGGATTTTTTGCAGTGAGGCCCCAGCGGAGGGCCAGGGGCCCCTGGGCACATCCTTTGGCCATTTTCCCTGGGAAAGAAAACTCAGCAGTCCAGGTTCCTGATGTCAGTTTGTAGGGCTCTCTTGGCTCTATCAGGGCAGCACAAGTTTGAGGTGGGGACAACTTCGGTGTGGGCTCCATCCTTCGATATATGGATTTTTTGTAGTGAGGACCCAGCCCAGGGACAGGGGCCCCTAGGCACATCATTTGGCCATTTTCCCTGGGAAAGAAAACTCAGCAGTCCAGGTTCCTGATGTCAGTTTGTAGGGCTCCCTTTGGTCTATCAGGGCAGCACAAGTTTGAGGTGGGGACAACTTTGGTGTGGGGTCCATCCTTCGATATAAAGATTCTTTGCAGTCTGGGCCGGGGGACCCTGGGCACATCCCTTTTCCATTTTCTCTTGGAAAGAAAACTCAGCAGTCCAGGTTCCTGATGTCAGTTTGTAGGGCTCCCTTGGGTGTATCAGGGCAGCACAAGTTTGAGGTGGGGACAACTTCGGTGTGGGGTCCATCCTTCGATATACGGATTTTTTGCAGTGAGGTCTCAGCCCAGGGCCAGGGGCCCCTGGGCACATCCCTTTTCCATTTTCCCTGGGAAAGAAAACTCAGCAGTCCAGGTTGCTGATGTCAGTTTGTAGGGCTCCCTTGAGTCTATCAGGGAAGCACAAGTTTGAGGTGGGGAAAACTTCGGTCTGGGCTCCATCCTTCGATATAAGGATTTTTTGCAGTCAGGGCCAGGGGCCCCTGGGCACATCCTTTTTCCATTTTCCCTGGGAAAGAAAACTCAGCAGTCCAGGTTCCTGATGTCAGTTTGTAGGGCTCCGTTGTGTGTATCAGGGCAGCACAAGTTTGAGGTGGGGACAACTTCGGTGTGGGGTCCATCCTTCGATATAAGGATTTTTTGCAGTGAGGTCCCAGCCCAGGGCCAGGGGCACCTGGGCACATCCTTTTTCCATTTTCCCTGGGAAAGAAAATTCAGGAGTCCAGGTTGCTGATGTCAGTTTGTAGGGCTCCCTTGAGTCTATCAGGGCAGCACAAGTTTGAGGTGGGGAAAACTTCGGTCTGGGCTCCATCCTTCGATATAAGGATTTTTTGCAGTCAGGGCCAGGGGCCCCTGGGCACATCCTTTTTCCATTTTCCCTGGGAAAGAAAACTCAGCAGTCCAGGTTCCTGATGTCAGTTTGTAGGGCTCCCTTGGGTCTATCAGGGTAGCAGAAGTTTGAGGTGGGGACAACTTCGGTGTGGGGTCCATCCTTCGATATAAGGATTTTTTGCAGTCAGGGCCAGGGGCCCCCGGGCACATCCCTTTTCCATTTTCCCTGGGAAAGAAAACTCAGCAGTCCAGGTTCCTGATGTCAGTTTGTAGGGCTTTCTTGGGTCTATCAGGGCAGCACAGGTTTGAGGTGGGGACAACTTCGGTGTGGGGTCCATCGTTCGATATAAGGATTTTTTGTAGTGAGGACCCAGCCCAGGGCCAGGGGCCCCTAGGCACATCATTTGGCCCTTTACCCTGGTAAAGAAAACTCAGCAGTCCAGGTTCCTGATGTCAGTTTGTAGGGCTCCCTTGGGTGTATCAGGGCAGCACAAGTTTGAGGTGGGGACAACTTCGCTGTGGGGTCCATCCTTCGATATAAGGATTTTTTGCAGTCAGGGCCAGGGGCCCCTGGGCACATCCCTTTTCCATTTTCCCTGGGAAAGAAAACTGAGCAGTCAAGGTTCCTGATGTCAGTTTGTAGGACTCCCTTGGGTGTATCAGGGCAGCACAAGTTTGAGGTGGGGACAACTTCGGTGTGGGGTCCATCCTTCGATATAAGGATTTTTTGCAGTCAGGGCCAGGGGCCCCTGGGCACAACCTTTGGCCATTTTCCCTGGGAAAGAAAACTCAGCAGTCCAGGTTCCTGATGTCAGTTTGTAGGGCTCCCCTGGGTCTATCAGGGCAGCACAAGTTTGAGGTGGGGACAACTTCGGTGTGGGGTCCATCCTTCAATATAAGGATTCTTTGCAGTCAGGGCCAGGGGCCCCTTGGCACATCCTTTTTCCATTTTCCCTGGGAAAGAAAACTCAGCAGTCCAGGTTCCTGATGTCAGTTTGTAGGGCTCCCTTGTGTGTATCAGGGCAGCACAAGTTTGAGGTGGGGACAACTTCGGTGTGGAGTCCATCCTTCGATATACGGATTTTTTGCAGTGAGGTCTCAGCAGAGGGCCAGGAGCCCCTGGGCACATCCTTTTTCCATTTTCCCTGGGAAAGAAAACTCAGCAGTCCAGGTTCCTGATGTCAGTTTGTAGGGCTCCCTTGGTTCTATCAGTGCAGCAGAAGTTTGAGGTGGGGACAACTTCGGTGTGGGGTCCAGCCTTCGATATAAGGATTTTTTGCAGTGAGGTCCGTTCCCAGGGCCAGGGGCCCCCGGGCACATCCTTTTTCCATTTTCCCTGTGAAAGAAAACTCAGCAGTCCAGGTTCCTGATGTCAGTTTGTAGGGCTCCCTTGGGTGTATCAGGGCAGCACAAGTCTGAGGTGGGGACAACTTCGGTGTGGGGTCCATCCTTCGATATAAGGATTTTTTGCAGTGAGGTCTCAGCAGAGGGCCAGGGGCCCCTGGGCACATCCTTTTTCCATTTTCCCTGGGAAAGAAAACTCAGCAGTCCAGGTTCCTGATGTCAGTTTGTAGGGCTCCCTTGAGTCTATCAGGGCAGCACAAGTTTGAGGTGGGGACAACTTCGGTGTGGGGTCCATCCTTCGATATAAGGATTCTTTGAAGTCGGGGCCAGGGGCCCCTGGGCACATCCTTTTTCCATTTTCCCTGGGAAAGAAAACTCAGCAGTCCAGGTTCCTGATGTCAGTTTGTAGGGCTCCCCTGGGTCTATCAGGGCAGCACAAGTTTGAGGTGGGGACAACTTCGGTGTGGGGTCCATCCTTCGATATAAGGATTCTTTGCAGTCTGGGCCAGGGGCCCCTGGGCACATCCTTTTTCCATTTTCCCTGGGAAAGAAAACTCAGCAGTCCAGGTTCCTGATGTCAGTTTGTAGGGCTCCCTTGGGTCTATCAGGGCAGCACAGGTTTGAGGTGGGGACAACTTCGGTGTGGGGTCCATCCTTCGATATAAGGATTTTTTGTAGTGAGGACCCAGCCCAGGGCCAGGGGCCCCTAGGCACAACATTTGGCCCTTTACCCTGGGAAAGAAAACTCAGCAGTCCAGGTTCCTGATGTCACTTTGTAGGGCTCCCTTGAGTCTATCAGGGCAGCACAAGTTTGAGGTGGGGAAAACTTCGGTCTGGGCTCCATCCTTCGATATAAGGATTTTTTGCAGTCAGGGCCAGGGGCCCCTGGGCACATCCCTTTTCCATTTTCCCTGGGAAAGAAAACTCAGCAGTCCAGGTTCCTGATGTCAGTTTGTAGGGTTCCTTTGGGTCTATCAGGGCAGCAGAAGTTTGAGGTGGGGACAACTTCGGTGTGGGGTCCATCCTTCGATATAAGGATTTTTTGCAGTCAGGGCCAGGGGCCCCCGGGCACATCCCTTTTCTATTTTCCCTGGGAAAGAAAACTCAGCAGTCCAGGTTCCTGATGTCAGTTTGTAGGGCTCCCTTGGGTCTATCAGGGCAGCACAGGTTTGAGGTGGGGACAACTTCGGTGTGGGGTCCATCCTTCGATATAAGGATTTATTGTAGTGAGGACCCAGCCCAGGGCCAGGGGCCCCTAGGCACATCATTTGGCCCTTTACCCTGGGAAAGAAAACTCAGCAGTCCAGGTTCCTGATGTCAGTTTGTAGGGCTCCCTTGGGTGTATCAGGGCAGCACAAGTTTGAGGTGGGGACAACTTCGCTGTGGGGTCCATCCTTCGATATAAGGATTTTTTGCAGTCAGGGCCAGGGGCGCCTGGGCACATCCCTTTTCCATTTTCCCTGGGAAAGAAAACTGAGCAGTCAAGGTTCCTGATGTCAGTTTGTAGGACTCCCTTGGGTGTATCAGGGCAGCACAAGTTTGAGGTGGGGACAACTTCGGTGTGGGGTCCATGCTTCGATATAAGGATTTTTTGCAGTCAGGGCCAGGGGCCCCTGGGCACATCCTTTTTCCATTTTCCCTGGGAAAGAAAACTCAGCAGTCCAGGTTCCTGATGTCAGTTTGTAGGGCTCCCTTGGGTCTATCAGGGCAGCACAGGTTTGAGGTGGGGACAATTTCGGTGTGGGCTCCATCCTTCGATATAAGGATTTTTTGCAGTCAGGGCCAGGGGCCCCTGGGCACATCCTTTTTCCATTTTCCCTGGGAAAGAAAACTCAGCAGTCCAGGTTCCTGATGTCAGTTTGTAGGGCTCCCTTGGGTCTATCAGGGCAGCACAAGTTTGAGGTGGGGACAACTTCGGTTTGGGGCGCATCCTTCGATAAAAGGATTTTATTCACTCAGGGCCCGGGGCCCCCGGGCACATCCTTTGGCCATTTTCCTTGGGAAAGAAAACTCAGCAGTCCAGGTTCCTGATGTCAGTTTGTAGGGCTCTCTTGGCTCTATCAGGGCAGCACAAGTTTGAGGTGGGGACAACTTCGGTGTGGGGTCCATCCTTCGATATAAGGATTTTTTGCAGTGAGGCCCCAGCGGAGGGCCAGGGGCCCCTGGGCACATCCTTTGGCCATTTTCCCTGGGAAAGAAAACTCAGCAGTCCAGGTTCCTGATGTCAGTTTGTAGGGCTCTCTTGGCTCTATCAGGGCAGCACAAGTTTGAGGTGGGGACAACTTCGGTGTGGGCTCCATCCTTCGATATATGGATTTTTTGTAGTGAGGACCCAGCCCAGGGACAGGGGCCCCTAGGCACATCATTTGGCCATTTTCCCTGGGAAAGAAAACTCAGCAGTCCAGGTTCCTGATGTCAGTTTGTAGGGCTCCCTTTGGTCTATCAGGGCAGCACAAGTTTGAGGTGGGGACAACTTTGGTGTGGGGTCCATCCTTCGATATAAAGATTCTTTGCAGTCTGGGCCGGGGGACCCTGGGCACATCCCTTTTCCATTTTCTCTTGGAAAGAAAACTCAGCAGTCCAGGTTCCTGATGTCAGTTGGTAGGGCTCCCTTGGGTGTATCAGGGCAGCACAAGTTTGAGGTGGGGACAACTTCGGTGTGGGGTCCATCCTTCGATATACGGATTTTTTGCAGTGAGGTCTCAGCCCAGGGCCAGGGGCCCCTGGGCACATCCCTTTTCCATTTTCCCTGGGAAAGAAAACTCAGCAGTCCAGGTTGCTGATGTCAGTTTGTAGGGCTCCCTTGAGTCTATCAGGGAAGCACAAGTTTGAGGTGGGGAAAACTTCGGTCTGGGCTCCATCCTACGATATAAGGATTTTTTGCAGTCAGGGCCAGGGGCCCCTGGGCACATCCCTTTTCCATTTTCCCTGGGAAAGAAAACTCAGCAGTCCAGGTTCCTGATGTCAGTTTGTAGGGCTCCGTTGTGTGTATCAGGGCAGCACAAGTTTGAGGTGGGGACAACTTCGGTGTGGGGTCCATCCTTCGATATAAGGATTTTTTGCAGTGAGGTCCCAGCCCAGGGCCAGGGGCACCTGGGCACATCCTTTTTCCATTTTCCCTGGGAAAGAAAATTCAGGAGTCCAGGTTGCTGATGTCAGTTTGTAGGGCTCCCTTGAGTCTATCAGGGCAGCACAAGTTTGAGGTGGGGAAAACTTCGGTCTGGGCTCCATCCTTCGATATAAGGATTTTTTGCAGTCAGGGCCAGGGGCCCCTGGGCACATCCCTTTTCCATTTTCCCTGGGAAAGAAAACTCAGCAGTCCAGGTTCCTGATGTCAGTTTGTAGGGCTCCCTTGGGTCTATCAGGGTAGCAGAAGTTTGAGGTGGGGACAACTTCGGTGTGGGGTCCATCCTTCGATATAAGGATTTTTTGCAGTCAGGGCCAGGGACCCCCGGGCACATCCCTTTTCCATTTTCCCTGGGAAAGAAAACTCAGCAGTCCAGGTTCCTGATGTCAGTTTGTAGGGCTCCCTTGGGTCTATCAGGGCAGCACAGGTTTGAGGTGGGGACAACTTCGGTGTGGGGTCCATCCTTCGATATAAGGATTTTTTGTAGTGAGGACCCAGCCCAGGGCCAGGGGCCCCTAGGCACATCATTTGGCCCTTTACCCTGGGAAAGAAAACTCAGCAGTCCAGGTTCCTGATGTCAGTTTGTAGGGCTCCCTTGGGTGTATCAGGGCAGCACAAGTTTGAGGTGGGGACAACTTCGCTGTGGGGTCCATCCTTCGATATAAGGATTTTTTGCAGTCAGGGCCAGGGGCCCCTGGGCACATCCCTTTTCCATTTTCCCTGGGAAAGAAAACTGAGCAGTCAAGGTTCCTGATGTCAGTTTGTAGGACTCCCTTGGGTGTATCAGGGCAGCACAAGTTTGAGGTGGGGACAACTTCGGTGTGGGGTCCATCCTTCAATATAAGGATTCTTTGCAGTCAGGGCCAGGGGCCCCTTGGCACATCCTTTTTCCATTTTCCCTGGGAAAGAAAACTCAGCAGTCCAGGTTCCTGATGTCAGTTTGTAGGGCTCCCTTGTGTGTATCAGGGCAGCACAAGTTTGAGGTGGGGACAACTTCGGTGTGGAGTCCATCCTTCGATATACGGATTTTTTGCAGTGAGGTCTCAGCAGAGGGCCAGGAGCCCCTGGGCACATCCTTTTTCCATTTTCCCTGGGAAAGAAAACTCAGCAGTCCAGGTTCCTGATGTCAGTTTGTAGGGCTCCCTTGGGTCTATCAGTGCAGCACAGGTTTGAGGTGGGGACAACTTCGGTGTGGGGTCCATCCTTCGATATAAGGATTTTTTGTAGTGAGGACCCAGCCCAGGGCCAGGGGCCCCTAGGCACAACATTTGGCCCTTTACCCTGGGAAAGAAAACTCAGCAGTCCAGGTTCCTGATGTCACTTTGTAGGGCTCCCTTGAGTCTATCAGGGCAGCACAAGTTTGAGGTGGGGAAAACTTCGGTCTGGGCTCCATCCTTCGATATAAGGATTTTTTGCAGTCAGGGCCAGGGGCCCCTGGGCACATCCCTTTTCCATTTTCCCTGGGAAAGAAAACTCAGCAGTCCAGGTTCCTGATGTCAGTTTGTAGGGTTCCTTTGGGTCTATCAGGGCAGCAGAAGTTTGAGGTGGGGACAACTTCGGTGTGGGGTCCATCCTTCGATATAAGGATTTTTTGCAGTCAGGGCCAGGGGCCCCCGGGCACATCCCTTTTCTATTTTCCCTGGGAAAGAAAACTCAGCAGTCCAGGTTCCTGATGTCAGTTTGTAGGGCTCCCTTGGGTCTATCAGGGCAGCACAGGTTTGAGGTGGGGACAACTTCGGTGTGGGGTCCATCCTTCGATATAAGGATTTATTGTAGTGAGGACCCAGCCCAAGGCCAGGGGCCCCTAGGCACATCATTTGGCCCTTTACCCTGGGAAAGAAAACTCAGCAGTCCAGGTTCCTGATGTCAGTTTGTAGGGCTCCCTTGGGTGTATCAGGGCAGCACAAGTTTGAGGTGGGGACAACTTCGCTGTGGGGTCCATCCTTCGATATAAGGATTTTTTGCAGTCAGGGCCAGGGGCGCCTGGGCACATCCCTTTTCCATTTTCCCTGGGAAAGAAAACTGAGCAGTCAAGGTTCCTGATGTCAGTTTGTAGGACTCCCTTGGGTGTATCAGGGCAGCACAAGTTTGAGGTGGGGACAACTTCGGTGTGGGGTCCATGCTTCGATATAAGGATTTTTTGCAGTCAGGGCCAGGGGCCCCTGGGCACATCCTTTTTCCATTTTCCCTGGGAAAGAAAACTCAGCAGTCCAGGTTCCTGATGTCAGTTTGTAGGGCTCCCTTGGGTCTATCAGGGCAGCACAGGTTTGAGGTGGGGACAATTTCGGTGTGGGCTCCATCCTTCGATATAAGGATTTTTTGCAGTCAGGGCCAGGGGCCCCTGGGCACATCCTTTTTCCATTTTCCCTGGGAAAGAAAACTCAGCAGTCCAGGTTCCTGATGTCAGTTTGTAGGGCTCCCTTGGGTCTATCAGGGCAGCACAAGTTTGAGGTGGGGACAACTTCGGTTTGGGGCGCATCCTTCGATAAAAGGATTTTATTCACTCAGGGCCCGGGGCCCCCGGGCACATCCTTTGGCCATTTTCCTTGGGAAAGAAAACTCAGCAGTCCAGGTTCCTGATGTCAGTTTGTAGGGCTCTCTTGGCTCTATCAGGGCAGCACAAGTTTGAGGTGGGGACAACTTCGGTGTGGGGTCCATCCTTCGATATAAGGATTTTTTGCAGTGAGGCCCCAGCGGAGGGCCAGGGGCCCCTGGGCACATCCTTTGGCCATTTTCCCTGGGAAAGAAAACTCAGCAGTCCAGGTTCCTGATGTCAGTTTGTAGGGCTCTCTTGGCTCTATCAGGGCAGCACAAGTTTGAGGTGGGGACAACTTCGGTGTGGGCTCCATCCTTCGATATATGGATTTTTTGTAGTGAGGACCCAGCCCAGGGACAGGGGCCCCTAGGCACATCATTTGGCCATTTTCCCTGGGAAAGAAAACTCAGCAGTCCAGGTTCCTGATGTCAGTTTGTAGGGCTCCCTTTGGTCTATCAGGGCAGCACAAGTTTGAGGTGGGGACAACTTTGGTGTGGGGTCCATCCTTCGATATAAAGATTCTTTGCAGTCTGGGCCGGGGGACCCTGGGCACATCCCTTTTCCATTTTCTCTTGGAAAGAAAACTCAGCAGTCCAGGTTCCTGACGTCAGTTGGTAGGGCTCCCTTGGGTGTATCAGGGCAGCACAAGTTTGAGGTGGGGACAACTTCGGTGTGGGGTCCATCCTTCGATATACGGATTTTTTGCAGTGAGGTCTCAGCCCAGGGCCAGGGGCCCCTGGGCACATCCCTTTTCCATTTTCCCTGGGAAAGAAAACTCAGCAGTCCAGGTTGCTGATGTCAGTTTGTAGGGCTCCCTTGAGTCTATCAGGGAAGCACAAGTTTGAGGTGGGGAAAACTTCGGTCTGGGCTCCATCCTACGATATAAGGAATTTTGCAGTCAGGGCCAGGGGCCCCTGGGCACATCCCTTTTCCATTTTCCCTGGGAAAGAAAACTCAGCAGTCCAGGTTCCTGATGTCAGTTTGTAGGGCTCCGTTGTGTGTATCAGGGCAGCACAAGTTTGAGGTGGGGACAACTTCGGTGTGGGGTCCATCCTTCGATATAAGGATTTTTTGCAGTGAGGTCCCAGCCCAGGGCCAGGGGCACCTGGGCACATCCTTTTTCCATTTTCCCTGGGAAAGAAAATTCAGGAGTCCAGGTTGCTGATGTCAGTTTGTAGGGCTCCCTTGAGTCTATCAGGGCAGCACAAGTTTGAGGTGGGGAAAACTTCGGTCTGGGCTCCATCCTTCGATATAAGGATTTTTTGCAGTCAGGGCCAGGGGCCCCTGGGCACATCCCTTTTCCATTTTCCCTGGGAAAGAAAACTCAGCAGTCCAGGTTCCTGATGTCAGTTTGTAGGGCTCCCTTGGGTCTATCAGGGTAGCAGAAGTTTGAGGTGGGGACAACTTCGGTGTGGGGTCCATCCTTCGATATAAGGATTTTTTGCAGTCAGGGCCAGGGGCCCCCGGGCACATCCCTTTTCCATTTTCCCTGGGAAAGAAAACTCAGCAGTCCAGGTTCCTGATGTCAGTTTGTAGGGCTCCCTTGGGTCTATCAGGGCAGCACAGGTTTGAGGTGGGGACAACTTCGGTGTGGGGTCCATCCTTCGATATAAGGATTTTTTGTAGTGAGGACCCAGCCCAGGGCCAGGGGCCCCTAGGCACATCATTTGGCCCTTTACCCTGGGAAAGAAAACTCAGCAGTCCAGGTTCCTGATGTCAGTTTGTAGGGCTCCCTTGGGTGTATCAGGGCAGCACAAGTTTGAGGTGGGGACAACATCGCTGTGGGGTCCATCCTTCGATATAAGGATTTTTTGCAGTCAGGGCCAGGGGCCCCTGGGCACATCCCTTTTCCATTTTCCCTGGGAAAGAAAACTGAGCAGTCAAGGTTCCTGATGTCAGTTTGTAGGACTCCCTTGGGTGTATCAGGGCAGCACAAGTTTGAGGTGGGGACAACTTCGGTGTGGGGTCCATCCTTCAATATAAGGATTCTTTGCAGTCAGGGCCAGGGGCCCCTTGGCACATCCTTTTTCCATTTTCCCTGGGAAAGAAAACTCAGCAGTCCAGGTTCCTGATGTCAGTTTGTAGGGCTCCCTTGTGTGTATCAGGGCAGCACAAGTTTGAGGTGGGGACAACTTCGGTGTGGAGTCCATCCTTCGATATACGGATTTTTTGCAGTGAGGTCTCAGCAGAGGGCCAGGAGCCCCTGGGCACATCCTTTTTCCATTTTCCCTGGGAAAGAAAACTCAGCAGTCCAGGTTCCTGATGTCAGTTTGTAGGGCTCCCTTGGGTCTATCAGTGCAGCAGAAGTTTGAGGTGGGGACAACTTCGGTGTGGGGTCCAGCCTTCGATATAAGGATTTTTTGCAGTGAGGTCCGTTCCCAGGGCCAGGGGCCCCCGGGCACATCCTTTTTCCATTTTCCCTGTGAAAGAAAACTCAGCAGTCCAGGTTCCTGATGTCAGTTTGTAGGGCTCCCTTGGGTGTATCAGGGCAGCACAAGTCTGAGGTGGGGACAACTTCGGTGTGGGGTCCATCCTTCGATATAAGGATTTTTTGCAGTGAGGTCTCAGCAGAGGGCCAGGGGCCCCTGGGCACATCCTTTTTCCATTTTCCCTGGGAAAGAAAACTCAGCAGTCCAGGTTCCTGATGTCAGTTTGTAGGGCTCCCTTGAGTCTATCAGGGCAGCACAAGTTTGAGGTGGGGACAACTTCGGTGTGGGGTCCATCCTTCGATATAAGGATTCTTTGAAGTCGGGGCCAGGGGCCCCTGGGCACATCCTTTTTCCATTTTCCCTGGGAAAGAAAACTCAGCAGTCCAGGTTCCTGATGTCAGTTTGTAGGGCTCCCCTGGGTCTATCAGGGCAGCACAAGTTTGAGGTGGGGACAACTTCGGTGTGGGGTCCATCCTTCGATATATGGATTCTTTGCAGTCTGGGCCAGGGGCCCCTGGGCACATCCTTTTTCCATTTTCCCTGGGAAAGAAAACTCAGCAGTCCAGGTTCCTGATGTCAGTTTGTAGGGCTCCCTTGGGTCTATCAGGGCAGCACAGGTTTGAGGTGGGGACAACTTCGGTGTGGGGTCCATCCTTCGATATAAGGATTTTTTGTAGTGAGGACCCAGCCCAGGGCCAGGGGCCCCTAGGCACAACATTTGGCCCTTTACCCTGGGAAAGAAAACTCAGCAGTCCAGGTTCCTGATGTCACTTTGTAGGGCTCCCTTGAGTCTATCAGGGCAGCACAAGTTTGAGGTGGGGAAAACTTCGGTCTGGGCTCCATCCTTCGATATAAGGATTTTTTGCAGTCAGGGCCAGGGGCCCCTGGGCACATCCCTCTTCCATTTTCCCTGGGAAAGAAAACTCAGCAGTCCAGGTTCCTGATGTCAGTTTGTAGGGTTCCTTTGGGTCTATCAGGGCAGCAGAAGTTTGAGGTGGGGACAACTTCGTTGTGGGGTCCATCCTTCGATATAAGGATTTTTTGCAGTCAGGGCCAGGGGCCCCCGGGCACATCCCTTTTCTATTTTCCCTGGGAAAGAAAACTCAGCAGTCCAGGTTCCTGATGTCAGTTTGTAGGGCTCCCTTGGGTCTATCAGGGCAGCACAGGTTTGAGGTGGGGACAACTTAGGTGTGGGGTCCATCCTTCGATATAAGGATTTATTGTAGTGAGGACCCAGCCCAGGGCCAGGGGCCCCTAGGCACATCATTTGGCCCTTTACCCTGGGAAAGAAAACTCAGCAGTCCAGGTTCCTGATGTCAGTTTGTAGGGCTCCCTTGGGTGTATCAGGGCAGCACAAGTTTGAGGTGGGGACAACTTCGCTGTGGGGTCCATCCTTCGATATAAGGATTTTTTGCAGTCAGGGCCAGGGGCGCCTGGGCACATCCCTTTTCCATTTTCCCTGGGAAAGAAAACTGAGCAGTCAAGGTTCCTGATGTCAGTTTGTAGGACTCCCTTGGGTGTATCAGGGCAGCACAAGTTTGAGGTGGGGACAACTTCGGTGTGGGGTCCATGCTTCGATATAAGGATTTTTTGCAGTCAGGGCCAGGGGCCCCTGGGCACAACCTTTGGCCATTTTCCCTGGGAAAGAAAACTCAACAGTCCAGGTTCCTGATGTCAGTTTGTAGGGCTCCCCTGGGTCTATCAGGGCAGCACAAGTTTGAGGTGGGGACAACTTCGGTGTGGGGTCCATCCTTCAATATAAGGATTTTTTGCAGTCAGGGCCAGGGGCCCCTGGGCACATCCTTTTTCCATTTTCCCTGGGAAAGAAAACTCAGCAGTCCAGGTTCCTGATGTCAGTTTGTAGGGCTCCCTTGTGTGTATCAGGGCAGCACAAGTTTGAGGTGGGGACAACTTCGGTGTGGGGTCCATCCTTCCATATAAAGATTCTTTGCAGTCAGGGCCAGGGGCCCAGCCCCTGGGCACATCCTTTTTCCATTTTCCCTGGGAAAGAAAACTCAGCAGTCCAGGTTCCTGATGTCAGTTTGTAGGGCTCCCTTGGGTCTATCAGTGCAGCAGAAGTTTGAGGTGGGGACAACTTCGGTGTGGGGTCCAGCCTTCGATATAAGGATTTTTTGCAGTGAGGTCCGTTCCCAGGGCCAGGGGCCCCCGGGCACATCCTTTTTCCATTTTCCCTGTGAAAGAAAACTCAGCAGTCCAGGTTCCTGATGTCAGTTTGTAGGGCTCCCTTGGGTGTATCAGGGCAGCACAAGTTTGAGGTGGGGACAACTTCGGTGTGGGGTCCATCCTTCGATATAAGGATTTTTTGCAGTGAGGTCTCAGCAGAGGGCCAGGGGCCCCTGGGCACATCCTTTTTCCATTTTCCCTGGGAAAGAAAACTCAGCAGTCCAGGTTCCTGATGTCAGTTTGTAGGGCTCCCTTGAGTCTATCAGGGCAGCACAAGTTTGAGGTGGGGACAACTTCGGTGTGGGGTCCATCCTTCGATATAAGGATTTTTTGCAGTCAGGGCCAGGGGCCCCTGGGCACATCCTTTTTCCATTTTCCCTGTGAAAGAAAACTCAGCAGTCCAGGTTCCTGATGTCAGTTTGTAGGGCTCCCTTGGGTCTATCAGTGCAGCACAGGTCTGAGGTGGGGACAACTTCGGTGTGGGGTCCATCCTTCGATATAAGGATTTTTTGCAGTGAGGTCTCAGCAGAGGGCCAGGGGCCCCTGGGCACATCCTTTTTCCATTTTCCCTGGGAAAGAAAACTCAGCAGTCCAGGTTCCTGATGTCAGTTTGTAGGGCTCCCTTGAGTCTATCAGGGCAGCACAAGTTTGAGGTGGGGACAACTTCGGTGTGGGGTCCATCCTTCGATATATGGATTCTTTGCAATCTGGGCCAGGGGCCCCTGGGCACATCCTTTTTCCATTTTCCCTGGGAAAGAAAACTCAGCAGTCCAGGTTCCTGATGTCAGTTTGTAGGGCTCCCTTGGGTGTATCAGGGCAGCACAAGTTTGAGGTGGGGACAACTTCGCTGTGGGGTCCATCCTTCGATATAAGGATTTTTTGCAGTCAGGGCCAGGGGCCCCTGGGCACATCCTTTTTCCATTTTCCCTGTGAAAGAAAACTCAGCAGTCCAGGTTCCTGATGTCAGTTTGTAGGGCTCCCTTGGGTGTATCAGGGCAGCACAAGTCTGAGGTGGGGACAACTTCGGTGTGGGGTCCATCCTTCGATATAAGGATTTTTTGCAGTGAGGTCTCAGCAGAGGGCCAGGGGCCCCTGGGCACATCCTTTTTCCATTTTCCCTGGGAAAGAAAACTCAGCAGTCCAGGTTCCTGATGTCAGTTTGTAGGGCTCCCTTGAGTCTATCAGGGCAGCACAAGTTTGAGGTGGGGACAACTTCGGTGTGGGGTCCATCCTTCGATATAAGGATTCTTTGAAGTCGGGGCCAGGGGCCCCTGGGCACATCCTTTTTCCATTTTCCCTGGGAAAGAAAACTCAGCAGTCCAGGTTCCTGATGTCAGTTTGTAGGGCTCCCCTGGGTCTATCAGGGCAGCACAAGTTTGAGGTGGGGACAACTTCGGTGTGGGGTCCATCCTTCGATATAAGGATTCTTTGCAGTCTGGGCCAGGGGCCCCTGGGCACATCCTTTTTCCATTTTCCCTGGGAAAGAAAACTCAGCAGTCCAGGTTCCTGATGTCAGTTTGTAGGGCTCCCTTGGGTCTATCAGGGCAGCACAGGTTTGAGGTGGGGACAACTTCGGTGTGGGGTCCATCCTTCGATCTAAGGATTTTTTGTAGTGAGGACCCAGCCCAGGGCCAGGGGCCCCTAGGCACAACATTTGGCCCTTTACCCTGGGAAAGAAAACTCAGCAGTCCAGGTTCCTGATGTCACTTTGTAGGGCTCCCTTGAGTCTATCAGGGCAGCACAAGTTTGAGGTGGGGAAAACTTCGGTCTGGGCTCCATCCTTCGATATAAGGATTTTTTGCAGTCAGGGCCAGGGGCCCCTGGGCACATCCCTTTTCCATTTTCCCTGGGAAAGAAAACTCAGCAGTCCAGGTTCCTGATGTCAGTTTGTAGGGTTCCTTTGGGTCTATCAGGGCAGCAGAAGTTTGAGGTGGGGACAACTTCGTTGTGGGGTCCATCCTTCGATATAAGGATTTTTTGCAGTCAGGGCCAGGGGCCCCCGGGCACATCCCTTTTCTATTTTCCCTGGGAAAGAAAACTCAGCAGTCCAGGTTCCTGATGTCAGTTTGTAGGGCTCCCTTGGGTGTATCAGGGCAGCACAAGTTTGAGGTGGGGACAACTTCGCTGTGGGGTCCATCCTTCGATATAAGGATTTTTTGCAGTCAGGGCCAGGGGCGCCTGGGCACATCCCTTTTCCATTTTCCCTGGGAAAGAAAACTGAGCAGTCAAGGTTCCTGATGTCAGTTTGTAGGACTCCCTTGGGTGTATCAGGGCAGCACAAGTTTGAGGTGGGGACAACTTCGGTGTGGGGTCCATGCTTCGATATAAGGATTTTTTGCAGTCAGGGCCAGGGGCCCCTGGGCACAACCTTTGGCCATTTTCCCTGGGAAAGAAAACTCAACAGTCCAGGTTCCTGATGTCAGTTTGTAGGGCTCCCCTGGGTCTATCAGGGCAGCACAAGTTTGAGGTGGGGACAACTTCGGTGTGGGGTCCATCCTTCAATATAAGGATTTTTTGCAGTCAGGGCCAGGGGCCCCTGGGCACATGCTTTTTCCATTTTCCCTGGGAAAGAAAACTCAGCAGTCCAGGTTCCTGATGTCAGTTTGTAGGGCTCCCTTGTGTGTATCAGGGCAGCACAAGTTTGAGGTGGGGACAACTTCGGTGTGGGGTCCATCCTTCCATATAAAGATTCTTTGCAGTCAGGGCCAGGGGCCCAGCCCCTGGGCACATCCTTTTTCCATTTTCCCTGGGAAAGAAAACTCAGCAGTCCAGGTTCCTGATGTCAGTTTGTAGGGCTCCCTTGGGTGTATCAGGGCAGCACAAGTTTGAGGTGGGGACAACTTCGGTGTGGGGTCCATCCTTCGATATAAGGATTTTTTGCAGTGAGGTCTCAGCAGAGGGCCAGGGGCCCCTGGGCACATCCTTTTTCCATTTTCCCTGGGAAAGAAAACTCAGCAGTCCAGGTTCCTGATGTCAGTTTGTAGGGCTCCCTTGAGTCTATCAGGGCAGCACAAGTTTGAGGTGGGGACAACTTCGGTGTGGGGTCCATCCTTCGATATAAGGATTCTTTGAAGTCGGGGCCAGGGGCCCCTGGGCACATCCTTTTTCCATTTTCCCTGGGAAAGAAAACTCAGCAGTCCAGGTTCCTGATGTCAGTTTGTAGGGCTCCCCTGGGTCTATCAGGGCAGCACAAGTTTGAGGTGGGGACAACTTCGGTGTGGGGTCCATCCTTCGATATATGGATTCTTTGCAATCTGGGCCAGGGGCCCCTGGGCACACCCTTTTTCCATTTTCCCTGGGAAAGAAAACTCAGCAGTCCAGGTTCCTGATGTCAGTTTGTAGGGCTCCCTTGGGTCTATCAGGGCAGCACAAGTTTTAGGTGGGGACAACTTCGGTGTGGGGTCCATCCTTCGATATAAGGATTTTTTGCAGTGAGGTCCCAGCCCAGGGCCAGGGGCCCCTGGGCACATCCTTTTTCCATTTTCCCTGGGAAAGAAAACTCAGCAGTCCAGGTTACTGATGTCAGTTTGTAGGGCACCCTTGGGTCTATCAGTGCAGCAGAAGTTTGAGGTGGGGACAACTTCGGTGTGGGGTCCAGCCTTCGATATAAGGATTTTTTGCAGTGAGGTCCGTTCCCAGGGCCAGGGGCGCCCGGGCACATCCCTTTTCCATTTTTCCTGGGAAAGAAAACTCAGCAGTCCAGGTTCCTGATGTCAGTTTGTAGGGCTCCCTTGGGTCTATCAGGGCAGCACAAGTCTGAGGATGGGACAACTTCGGTGTGGGCTCCATCCTTCGATATAAGGATGTTTTGTAGCCAGGTCCCAGCCCAGGGTCACGGGCCACTGGGTACACCATTTGGCCATTTTCCCTGGGAAAGAAAACTCAGCAGTCCAGGTTCCTGATGTCAGTTTGTAGGGCTCCCTTGGGTCTATCAGGGCAGCACAAGTTTGAGGTGGGGACAACTTCGGTGTGGGGTCCATCCTTCGATATAAGGATTCTTTGCAGTCGAGGCCAGGGCCCCCTGGGCACATCCTTTTTCCATTTTCCCTGGGAAAGAAAACTCAGCAGTCCAGGTTCCTGATGTCAGTTTGTAGGGCTCCCCTGGGTCTATCAGGGCAGCACAAGTTTGAGGTGGGGACAACTTCGGTGTGGGGTCCATCCTTCCATATAAAGATTCTTTGCAGTCAGGGCCAGGGGCCCAGCCCCTGGGCACATCCTTTTTCCATTTTCCCTGGGAAAGAAAACTCAGCAGTCCAGGTTCCTGATGTCAGTTTGTAGGGCTCCCTTGGGTCTATCAGTGCAGCAGAAGTTTGAGGTGGGGACAACTTCGGTGTGGGGTCCAGCCTTCGATATAAGGATTTTTTGCAGTGAGGTCCGTTCCCAGGGCCAGGGGCCCCCGGGCACATCCTTTTTCCATTTTCCCTGTGAAAGAAAACTCAGCAGTCCAGGTTCCTGATGTCAGTTTGTAGGGCTCCCTTGGGTGTATCAGGGCAGCACAAGTTTGAGGTTGGGACAACTTCGGTGTGGGGTCCATCCTTCGATATAAGGATTTTTTGCAGTGAGGTCTCAGCAGAGGGCCAGGGGCCCCTGGGCACATCCTTTTTCCATTTTCCCTGGGAAAGAAAACTCAGCAGTCCAGGTTCCTGATGTCAGTTTGTAGGGCTCCCTTGAGTCTATCAGGGCAGCACAAGTTTGAGGTGGGGACAACTTCGGTGTGGGGTCCATCCTTCGATATAAGGATTCTTTGAAGTCGGGGCCAGGGGCCCCTGGGCACATCCTTTTTCCATTTTCCCTGGGAAAGAAAACTCAGCAGTCCAGGTTCCTGATGTCAGTTTGTAGGGCTCCCCTGGGTCTATCAGGGCAGCACAAGTTTGAGGTGGGGACAACTTCGGTGTGGGGTCCATCCTTCGATATATGGATTCTTTGCAATCTGGGCCAGGGGCCCCTGGGCACACCCTTTTTCCATTTTCCCTGGGAAAGAAAACTCAGCAGTCCAGGTTCCTGATGTCAGTTTGTAGGGCTCCCCTGGGTCTATCAGGGCAGCACAAGTTTGAGGTGGGGACAACTTCGGTGTGGGGTCCATCCTTCCATATAAAGATTCTTTGCAGTCAGGGCCAGGGGCCCAGCCCCTGGGCACATCCTTTTTCCATTTTCCCTGGGAAAGAAAACTCAGCAGTCCAGGTTACTGATGTCAGTTTGTAGGGCTCCCTTGGGTCTATCAGTGCAGCAGAAGTTTGAGGTGGGGACAACTTCGGTGTGGGGTCCAGCCTTCGATATAAGGATTTTTTGCAGTGAGGTCCGTTCCCAGGGCCAGGGGCGCCCGGGCACATCCCTTTTCCATTTTTCCTGGGAAAGAAAACTCAGCAGTCCAGGTTCCTGATGTCAGTTTGTAGGGCTCCCTTGGGTCTATCAGGGCAGCACAAGTCTGAGGATGGGACAACTTCGGTGTGGGCTCCATCCTTCGATATAAGGATGTTTTGTAGCGAGGTCCCAGCCCAGGGTCACGGGCCACTGGGCACACCATTTGGCCATTTTCCCTGGGAAAGAAAACTCAGCAGTCCAGGTTCCTGATGTCAGTTTGTAGGGCTCCCTTGGGTCTATCAGGGCAGCACAAGTTTGAGGTGGGGACAACTTCGGTGTGGGGTCCATCCTTCAATATAAGGATTCTTTGCAGTCGGGGCCAGGGCCCCCTGGGCACATCCTTTTTCCATTTTCCCTGGGAAAGAAAACTCAGCAGTCCAGGTTCCTGATGTCAGTTTGTAGGGCTCCCCTGGGTCTATCAGGGCAGCACAAGTTTGAGGTGGGGACAACTTCGGTGTGGGGTCCATCCTTCGATATAAGGATTCTTTGCAGTCTGGGCCAGGGGCCCCTGGGCACATCCCTTTTCCATTTTCCCTGGGAAAGAAAACTGAGCAGTCAAGGTTCCTGATGTCAGTTTGTAGGACTCCCTTGGGTGTATCAGGGCAGCACAAGTTTGAGGTGGGGACAACTTCGGTGTGGGGTCCATCCTTCGATATAAGGATTTTTTGCAGTCAGGGCCAGGGGCCCCTGGGCACAACCTTTGGCCATTTTCCCTGGGAAAGAAAACTCAGCAGTCCAGGTTCCTGATGTCAGTTTGTAGGGCTCCCCTGGGTCTATCAGGGCAGCACAAGTTTGAGGTGGGGACAACTTCGGTGTGGGGTCCATCCTTCAATATAAGGATTCTTTGCAGTCAGGGCCAGGGGCCCCTTGGCACATCCTTTTTCCATTTTCCCTGGGAAAGAAAACTCAGCAGTCCAGGTTCCTGATGTCAGTTTGTAGGGCTCCCTTGTGTGTATCAGGGCAGCACAAGTTTGAGGTGGGGACAATTTCGGTGTGGAGTCCATCCTTCGATATAAGGATTTTTTGCAGTGAGGTCTCAGCAGAGGGCCAGGAGCCCCTGGGCACATCCTTTTTCCATTTTCCCTGGGAAAGAAAACTCAGCAGTCCAGGTTCCTGATGTCAGTTTGTAGGGCTCCCTTGGGTCTATCAGTGCAGTAGAAGTTTGAGGTGGGGACAACTTCGGTGTGGGGTCCAGCCTTCGATATAAGGATTTTTTGCAGTGAGGTCCGTTCCCAGGGCCAGGGGCCCCCGGGCACATCCTTTTTCCATTTTCCCTGTGAAAGAAAACTCAGCAGTCCAGGTTCCTGATGTCAGTTTGTAGGGCTCCCTTGGGTGTATCAGGGCAGCACAAGTCTGAGGTGGGGACAACTTCGGTGTGGGTTCCATCCTTCGATATAAGGATTTTTTGCAGTGAGGTCTCAGCAGAGGGCCAGGGGCCCCTGGGCACATCCTTTTTCCATTTTCCCTGGGAAAGAAAACTCAGCAGTCCAGGTTCCTGATGTCAGTTTGTAGGGCTCCCTTGAGTCTATCAGGGCAGCACAAGTTTGAGGTGGGGACAACTTCGGTGTGGGGTCCATCCTTCGATATAAGGATTCTTTGAAGTCGGGGCCAGGGGCCCCTGGGCACATCCTTTTTCCATTTTCCCTGGGAAAGAAAACTCAGCAGTCCAGGTTCCTGATGTCAGTTTGTAGGGCTCCCCTGGGTCTATCAGGGCAGCACAAGTTTGAGGTGGGGACAACTTCGGTGTGGGGTCCATCCTTCGATATAAGGATTCTTTGCAGTCTGGGCCAGGGGCCCCTGGGCACATCCTTTTTCCATTTTCCCTGGGAAAGAAAACTCAGCAGTCCAGGTTCCTGATGTCAGTTTGTAGGGCTCCCTTGGGTCTATCAGGGCAGCACAGGTTTGAGGTGGGGACAACTTCGGTGTGGGGTCCATCCTTCGATATAAGGATTTTTTGTAGTGAGGACCCAGCCCAGGGCCAGGGGCCCCTAGGCACAACATTTGGCCCTTTACCCTGGGAAAGAAAACTCAGCAGTCCAGGTTCCTGATGTCACTTTGTAGGGCTCCCTTGAGTCTATCAGGGCAGCACAAGTTTGAGGTGGGGAAAACTTCGGTCTGGGCTCCATCCTTCGATATAAGGATTTTTTGCAGTCAGGGCCAGGGGCCCCTGGGCACATCCCTTTTCCATTTTCCCTGGGAAAGAAAACTCAGCAGTCCAGGTTCCTGATGTCAGTTTGTAGGGTTCCTTTGGGTCTATCAGGGCAGCAGAAGTTTGAGGTGGGGACAACTTCGTTGTGGGGTCCATCCTTCGATATAAGGATTTTTTGCAGTCAGGGCCAGGGGCCCCCGGGCACATCCCTTTTCTATTTTCCCTGGGAAAGAAAACTCAGCAGTCCAGGTTCCTGATGTCAGTTTGTAGGGCTCCCTTGGGTCTATCAGGGCAGCACAGGTTTGAGGTGGGGACAACTTCGGTGTGGGGTCCATCCTTCGATATAAGGATTTATTGTAGTGAGGACCCAGCCCAGGGCCAGGGGCCCCTAGGCACATCATTTGGCCCTTTACCCTGGGAAAGAAAACTCAGCAGTCCAGGTTCCTGATGTCAGTTTGTAGGGCTCCCTTGGGTGTATCAGGGCAGCACAAGTTTGAGGTGGGGACAACTTCGCTGTGGGGTCCATCCTTCGATATAAGGATTTTTTGCAGTCAGGGCCAGGGGCGCCTGGGCACATCCCTTTTCCATTTTCCCTGGGAAAGAAAACTGAGCAGTCAAGGTTCCTGATGTCAGTTTGTAGGACTCCCTTGGGTGTATCAGGGCAGCACAAGTTTGAGGTGGGGACAACTTCGGTGTGGGGTCCATGCTTCGATATAAGGATTTTTTGCAGTCAGGGCCAGGGGCCCCTGGGCACAACCTTTGGCCATTTTCCCTGGGAAAGAAAACTCAACAGTCCAGGTTCCTGATGTCAGTTTGTAGGGCTCCCCTGGGTCTATCAGGGCAGCACAAGTTTGAGGTGGGGACAACTTCGGTGTGGGGTCCATCCTTCAATATAAGGATTTTTTGCAGTCAGGGCCAGGGGCCCCTGGGCACATCCTTTTTCCATTTTCCCTGGGAAAGAAAACTCAGCAGTCCAGGTTCCTGATGTCAGTTTGTAGGGCTCCCTTGTGTGTATCAGGGCAGCACAAGTTTGAGGTGGGGACAACTTCGGTGTGGAGTCCATCCTTCGATATACGGATTTTTTGCAGTGAGGTCTCAGCAGAGGGCCAGGAGCCCCTGGGCACATCCTTTTTCCATTTTCCCTGGGAAAGAAAACTCAGCAGTCCAGGTTCCTGATGTCAGTTTGTAGGGCTCCCTTGGGTCTATCAGTGCAGCAGAAGTTTGAGGTGGGGACAACTTCGGTGTGGGGTCCAGCCTTCGATATAAGGATTTTTTGCAGTGAGGTCCGTTCCCAGGGCCAGGGGCCCCCGGGCACATCCTTTTTCCATTTTCCCTGTGAAAGAAAACTCAGCAGTCCAGGTTCCTGATGTCAGTTTGTAGGGCTCCCTTGGGTGTATCAGGGCAGCACAAGTCTGAGGTGGGGACAACTTCGGTGTGGGGTCCATCCTTCGATATAAGGATTTTTTGCAGTGAGGTCTCAGCAGAGGGCCAGGGGCCCCTGGGCACATCCTTTTTCCATTTTCCCTGGGAAAGAAAACTCAGCAGTCCAGGTTCCTGATGTCAGTTTGTAGGGCTCCCTTGAGTCTATCAGGGCAGCACAAGTTTGAGGTGGGGACAACTTCGGTGTGGGGTCCATCCTTCGATATAAGGATTCTTTGAAGTCGGGGCAAGGGGCCCCTGGGCACATCCTTTTTCCATTTTCCCTGGGAAAGAAAACTCAGCAGTCCAGGTTCCTGATGTCAGTTTGTAGGGCTCCCCTGGGTCTATCAGGGCAGTACAAGTTTGAGGTGGGGACAACATCGGTGTGGGGTCCATCCTTCGATATAAGGATTCTTTGCAGTCTGGGCCAGGGGCCCCTGGGCACATCCTTTTTCCATTTTCCCTGGGAAAGAAAACTCAGCAGTCCAGGTTCCTGATGTCAGTTTGTAGGGCTCCCTTGGGTCTATCAGGGCAGCACAAGTTTGAGGTGGGGACAACTTCGGTGTGGGGTCCATCCTTCGATATAAGGATTTTTTGCAGTGAGGTCTCAGCCCAGGGCCAGGAGCCCCTGGGCACATCCTTTTTCCATTTTCCCTGGGAAAGAAAACTCAGCAGTCCAGGTTCCTGATGTCAGTTTGTAGGGCTCCCTTGGGTCTATCAGTGCAGCAGAAGTTTGAGGTGGGGACAACTTCGGTGTGGGGTCCAGCCTTCGATATAAGGATTTTTTGCAGTGAGGTCCGTTCCCAGGGCCAGGGGCCCCCGGGCACATCCTTTTTCCATTTTCCCTGTGAAAGAAAACTCAGCAGTCCAGGTTCCTGATGTCAGTTTGTAGGGCTCCCTTGGGTGGATCAGGGCAGCACAAGTCTGAGGTGGGGACAACTTCGGTGTGGGGTCCATCCTTCGATATAAGGATTTTTTGCAGTGAGGTCTCAGCAGAGGGCCAGGGGCCCCTGGGCACATCCTTTTTCCATTTTCCCTGGGAAAGAAAACTCAGCAGTCCAGGTTCCTGATGTCAGTTTGTAGGGCTCCCTTGGGTCTATCAGTGCAGCAGAAGTTTGAGGTGGGGACAACTTCGGTGTGGGGTCCATCCTTCGATATAAGGATTCTTTGAAGTCGGGGCCAGGGGCCCCTGGGCACATCCTTTTTCCATTTTCCCTGGGAAAGAAAACTCAGCAGTCCAGGTTCCTGATGTCAGTTTGTAGGGCTCCCCTGGGTCTATCAGGGCAGCACAAGTTTGAGGTGGGGACAACTTCGGTGTGGGGTCCATCCTTCGATATATGGATTCTTTGCAATCTGGGCCAGGGGCCCCTGGGCACACCCTTTTTCCATTTTCCCTGGGAAAGAAAACTCAGCAGTCCAGGTTCCTGATGTCAGTTTGTAGGGCTCCCTTGGGTCTATCAGGGCAGCACAAGTTTTAGGTGGGGACAACTTCGGTGTGGGGTCCATCCTTCGATATAAGGATTTTTTGCAGTGAGGTCCCAGCCCAGGGCCAGGGGCCCCTGGGCACATCCTTTTTCCATTTTCCCTGGGAAAGAAAACTCAGCAGTCCAGGTTACTGATGTCAGTTTGTAGGGCTCCCTTGGGTCTATCAGTGCAGCAGAAGTTTGAGGTGGGGACAACTTCGGTGTGGGGTCCAGCCTTCGATATAAGGATTTTTTGCAGTGAGGTCCGTTCCCAGGGCCAGGGGCGCCCGGGCACATCCCTTTTCCATTTTTCCTGGGAAAGAAAACTCAGCAGTCCAGGTTCCTGATGTCAGTTTGTAGGGCTCCCTTGGGTCTATCAGGGCAGCACAAGTCTGAGGATGGGACAACTTCGGTGTGGGCTCCATCCTTCGATATAAGGATGTTTTGTAGCGAGGTCCCAGCCCAGGGTCACGGGCCACTGGGCACACCATTTGGCCATTTTCCCTGGGAAAGAAAACTCAGCAGTCCAGGTTCCTGATGTCAGTTTGTAGGGCTCCCTTGGGTCTATCAGGGCAGCACAAGTTTGAGGTGGGGACAACTTCGGTGTGGGGTCCATCCTTCAATATAAGGATTCTTTGCAGTCGGGGCCAGGGCCCCCTGGGCACATCCTTTTTCCATTTTCCCTGGGAAAGAAAACTCAGCAGTCCAGGTTCCTGATGTCAGTTTGTAGGGCTCCCCTGGGTCTATCAGGGCAGCACAAGTTTGAGGTGGGGACAACTTCGGTGTGGGGTCCATCCTTCGATATAAGGATTCTTTGCAGTCTGGGCCAGGGGCCCCTGGGCACATCCCTTTTCCATTTTCCCTGGGAAAGAAAACTGAGCAGTCAAGGTTCCTGATGTCAGTTTGTAGGACTCCCTTGGGTGTATCAGGGCAGCACAAGTTTGAGGTGGGGACAACTTCGGTGTGGGGTCCATCCTTCGATATAAGGATTTTTTGCAGTCAGGGCCAGGGGCCCCTGGGCACAACCTTTGGCCATTTTCCCTGGGAAAGAAAACTCAGCAGTCCAGGTTCCTGATGTCAGTTTGTAGGGCTCCCCTGGGTCTATCAGGGCAGCACAAGTTTGAGGTGGGGACAACTTCGGTGTGGGGTCCATCCTTCAATATAAGGATTCTTTGCAGTCAGGGCCAGGGGCCCCTTGGCACATCCTTTTTCCATTTTCCCTGGGAAAGAAAACTCAGCAGTCCAGGTTCCTGATGTCAGTTTGTAGGGCTCCCTTGTGTGTATCAGGGCAGCACAAGTTTGAGGTGGGGACAACTTCGGTGTGGAGTCCATCCTTCGATATAAGGATTTTTTGCAGTGAGGTCTCAGCAGAGGGCCAGGAGCCCCTGGGCACATCCTTTTTCCATTTTCCCTGGGAAAGAAAACTCAGCAGTCCAGGTTCCTGATGTCAGTTTGTAGGGCTCCCTTGGGTCTATCAGTGCAGTAGAAGTTTGAGGTGGGGACAACTTCGGTGTGGGGTCCAGCCTTCGATATAAGGATTTTTTGCAGTGAGGTCCGTTCCCAGGGCCAGGGGCCCCCGGGCACATCCTTTTTCCATTTTCCCTGTGAAAGAAAACTCAGCAGTCCAGGTTCCTGATGTCAGTTTGTAGGGCTCCCTTGGGTGTATCAGGGCAGCACAAGTCTGAGGTGGGGACAACTTCGGTGTGGGTTCCATCCTTCGATATAAGGATTTTTTGCAGTGAGGTCTCAGCAGAGGGCCAGGGGCCCCTGGGCACATCCTTTTTCCATTTTCCCTGGGAAAGAAAACTCAGCAGTCCAGGTTCCTGATGTCAGTTTGTAGGGCTCCCTTGAGTCTATCAGGGCAGCACAAGTTTGAGGTGGGGACAACTTCGGTGTGGGGTCCATCCTTCGATATAAGGATTCTTTGAAGTCGGGGCCAGGGGCCCCTGGGCACATCCTTTTTCCATTTTCCCTGGGAAAGAAAACTCAGCAGTCCAGGTTCCTGATGTCAGTTTGTAGGGCTCCCCTGGGTCTATCAGGGCAGCACAAGTTTGAGGTGGGGACAACTTCGGTGTGGGGTCCATCCTTCGATATAAGGATTCTTTGCAGTCTGGGCCAGGGGCCCCTGGGCACATCCTTTTTCCATTTTCCCTGGGAAAGAAAACTCAGCAGTCCAGGTTCCTGATGTCAGTTTGTAGGGCTCCCTTGGGTCTATCAGGGCAGCACAGGTTTGAGGTGGGGACAACTTCGGTGTGGGGTCCATCCTTCGATATAAGGATTTTTTGTAGTGAGGACCCAGCCCAGGGCCAGGGGCCCCTAGGCACAACATTTGGCCCTTTACCCTGGGAAAGAAAACTCAGCAGTCCAGGTTCCTGATGTCACTTTGTAGGGCTCCCTTGAGTCTATCAGGGCAGCACAAGTTTGAGGTGGGGAAAACTTCGGTCTGGGCTCCATCCTTCGATATAAGGATTTTTTGCAGTCAGGGCCAGGGGCCCCTGGGCACATCCCTTTTCCATTTTCCCTGGGAAAGAAAACTCAGCAGTCCAGGTTCCTGATGTCAGTTTGTAGGGTTCCTTTGGGTCTATCAGGGCAGCAGAAGTTTGAGGTGGGGACAACTTCGTTGTGGGGTCCATCCTTCGATATAAGGATTTTTTGCAGTCAGGGCCAGGGGCCCCCGGGCACATCCCTTTTCTATTTTCCCTGGGAAAGAAAACTCAGCAGTCCAGGTTCCTGATGTCAGTTTGTAGGGCTCCCTTGGGTCTATCAGGGCAGCACAGGTTTGAGGTGGGGACAACTTCGGTGAGGGGTCCATCCTTCGATATAAGGATTTATTGTAGTGAGGACCCAGCCCAGGGCCAGGGGCCCCTAGGCACATCATTTGGCCCTTTACCCTGGGAAAGAAAACTCAGCAGTCCAGGTTCCTGATGTCAGTTTGTAGGGCTCCCTTGGGTGTATCAGGGCAGCACAAGTTTGAGGTGGGGACAACTTCGCTGTGGGGTCCATCCTTCGATATAAGGATTTTTTGCAGTCAGGGCCAGGGGCGCCTGGGCACATCCCTTTTCCATTTTCCCTGGGAAAGAAAACTGAGCAGTCAAGGTTCCTGATGTCAGTTTGTAGGACTCCCTTGGGTGTATCAGGGCAGCACAAGTTTGAGGTGGGGACAACTTCGGTGTGGGGTCCATGCTTCGATATAAGGATTTTTTGCAGTCAGGGCCAGGGGCCCCTGGGCACAACCTTTGGCCATTTTCCCTGGGAAAGAAAACTCAACAGTCCAGGTTCCTGATGTCAGTTTGTAGGGCTCCCCTGGGTCTATCAGGGCAGCACAAGTTTGAGGTGGGGACAACTTCGGTGTGGGGTCCATCCTTCAATATAAGGATTTTTTGCAGTCAGGGCCAGGGGCCCCTGGGCACATCCTTTTTCCATTTTCCCTGGGAAAGAAAACTCAGCAGTCCAGGTTCCTGATGTCAGTTTGTAGGGCTCCCTTGTGTGTATCAGGGCAGCACAAGTTTGAGGTGGGGACAACTTCGGTGTGGAGTCCATCCTTCGATATACGGATTTTTTGCAGTGAGGTCTCAGCAGAGGGCCAGGAGCCCCTGGGCACATCCTTTTTCCATTTTCCCTGGGAAAGAAAACTCAGCAGTCCAGGTTCCTGATGTCAGTTTGTAGGGCTCCCTTGGGTCTATCAGTGCAGCAGAAGTTTGAGGTGGGGACAACTTCGGTGTGGGGTCCAGCCTTCGATATAAGGATTTTTTGCAGTGAGGTCCGTTCCCAGGGCCAGGGGCCCCCGGGCACATCCTTTTTCCATTTTCCCTGTGAAAGAAAACTCAGCAGTCCAGGTTCCTGATGTCAGTTTGTAGGGCTCCCTTGGGTGTATCAGGGCAGCACAAGTCTGAGGTGGGGACAACTTCGGTGTGGGGTCCATCCTTCGATATAAGGATTTTTTGCAGTGAGGTCTCAGCAGAGGGCCAGGGGCCCCTGGGCACATCCTTTTTCCATTTTCCCTGGGAAAGAAAACTCAGCAGTCCAGGTTCCTGATGTCAGTTTGTAGGGCTCCCTTGAGTCTATCAGGGCAGCACAAGTTTGAGGTGGGGACAACTTCGGTGTGGGGTCCATCCTTCGATATAAGGATTCTTTGAAGTCGGGGCAAGGGGCCCCTGGGCACATCCTTTTTCCATTTTCCCTGGGAAAGAAAACTCAGCAGTCCAGGTTCCTGATGTCAGTTTGTAGGGCTCCCCTGGGTCTATCAGGGCAGTACAAGTTTGAGGTGGGGACAACATCGGTGTGGGGTCCATCCTTCGATATAAGGATTCTTTGCAGTCTGGGCCAGGGGCCCCTGGGCACATCCTTTTTCCATTTTCCCTGGGAAAGAAAACTCAGCAGTCCAGGTTCCTGATGTCAGTTTGTAGGGCTCCCTTGGGTCTATCAGGGCAGCACAAGTTTGAGGTGGGGACAACTTCGGTGTGGGGTCCATCCTTCGATATAAGGATTTTTTGCAGTGAGGTCTCAGCCCAGAGCCAGGAGCCCCTGGGCACATCCTTTTTCCATTTTCCCTGGGAAAGAAAACTCAGCAGTCCAGGTTCCTGATGTCAGTTTGTAGGGCTCCCTTGGGTCTATCAGTGCAGCAGAAGTTTGAGGTGGGGACAACTTCGGTGTGGGGTCCAGCCTTCGATATAAGGATTTTTTGCAGTGAGGTCCGTTCCCAGGGCCAGGGGCCCCCGGGCACATCCTTTTTCCATTTTCCCTGTGAAAGAAAACTCAGCAGTCCAGGTTCCTGATGTCAGTTTGTAGGGCTCCCTTGGGTGGATCAGGGCAGCACAAGTCTGAGGTGGGGACAACTTCGGTGTGGGGTCCATCCTTCGATATAAGGATTTTTTGCAGTGAGGTCTCAGCAGAGGGCCAGGGGCCCCTGGGCACATCCTTTTTCCATTTTCCCTGGGAAAGAAAACTCAGCAGTCCAGGTTCCTGATGTCAGTTTGTAGGGCTCCCTTGGGTCTATCAGTGCAGCAGAAGTTTGAGGTGGGGACAACTTCGGTGTGGGGTCCAGCCTTCGATATAAGGATTTTTTGCAGTGAGGTCCGTTCCCAGGGCCAGGGGCCCCCGGGCACATCCTTTTTCCATTTTCCCTGTGAAAGAAAACTCAGCAGTCCAGGTTCCTGATGTCAGTTTGTAGGGCTCCCTTGGGTGGATCAGGGCAGCACAAGTCTGAGGTGGGGACAACTTCGGTGTGGGGTCCATCCTTCGATATAAGGATTTTTTGCAGTGAGGTCTCAGCAGAGGGCCAGGGGCCCCTGGGCACATCCTTTTTCCATTTTCCCTGGGAAAGAAAACTCAGCAGTCCAGGTTCCTGATGTCAGTTTGTAGGGCTCCCTTGAGTCTATCACGGCAGCACAAGTTTGAGGTGGGGACAACTTCGGTGTGGGGTCCATCCTTCGATATAAGGATTCTTTGAAGTCGGGGCCAGGGGCCCCTGGGCACATCCTTTTTCCATTTTCCCTGGGAAAGAAAACTCAGCAGTCCAGGTTCCTGATGTCAGTTTGTAGGACTCCCTTGGGTGTATCAGGGCAGCACAAGTTTGAGGTGGGGACAACTTCGGTGTGGGGTCCATGCTTCGATATAAGGATTTTTTGCAGTCAGGGCCAGGGGCCCCTGGGCACAACCTTTGGCCATTTTCCCTGGGAAAGAAAACTCAACAGTCCAGGTTCCTGATGTCAGTTTGTAGGGCTCCCCTGGGTCTATCAGGGCAGCACAAGTTTGAGGTGGGGACAACTTCGGTGTGGGGTCCATCCTTCAATATAAGGATTTTTTGCAGTCAGGGCCAGGGGCCCCTGGGCACATCCTTTTTCCATTTTCCCTGGGAAAGAAAACTCAGCAGTCCAGGTTCCTGATGTCAGTTTGTAGGGCTCCCTTGTGTGTATCAGGGCAGCACAAGTTTGAGGTGGGGACAACTTCGGTGTGGAGTCCATCCTTCGATATACGGATTTTTTGCAGTGAGGTCTCAGCAGAGGGCCAGGAGCCCCTGGGCACATCCTTTTTCCATTTTCCCTGGGAAAGAAAACTCAGCAGTCCAGGTTCCTGATGTCAGTTTGTAGGGCTCCCTTGGGTCTATCAGTGCAGCAGAAGTTTGAGGTGGGGACAACTTCGGTGTGGGGTCCAGCCTTCGATATAAGGATTTTTTGCAGTGAGGTCCGTTCCCAGGGCCAGGGGCCCCCGGGCACATCCTTTTTCCATTTTCCCTGTGAAAGAAAACTCAGCAGTCCAGGTTCCTGATGTCAGTTTGTAGGGCTCCCTTGGGTGTATCAGGGCAGCACAAGTCTGAGGTGGGGACAACTTCGGTGTGGGGTCCATCCTTCGATATAAGGATTTTTTGCAGTGAGGTCTCAGCAGAGGGCCAGGGGCCCCTGGGCACATCCTTTTTCCATTTTCCCTGGGAAAGAAAACTCAGCAGTCCAGGTTCCTGATGTCAGTTTGTAGGGCTCCCTTGAGTCTATCAGGGCAGCACAAGTTTGAGGTGGGGACAACTTCGGTGTGGGGTCCATCCTTCGATATAAGGATTCTTTGAAGTCGGGGCAAGGGGCCCCTGGGCACATCCTTTTTCCATTTTCCCTGGGAAAGAAAACTCAGCAGTCCAGGTTCCTGATGTCAGTTTGTAGGGCTCCCCTGGGTCTATCAGGGCAGTACAAGTTTGAGGTGGGGACAACATCGGTGTGGGGTCCATCCTTCGATATAAGGATTCTTTGCAGTCTGGGCCAGGGGCCCCTGGGCACATCCTTTTTCCATTTTCCCTGGGAAAGAAAACTCAGCAGTCCAGGTTCCTGATGTCAGTTTGTAGGGCTCCCTTGGGTCTATCAGGGCAGCACAAGTTTGAGGTGGGGACAACTTCGGTGTGGGGTCCATCCTTCGATATAAGGATTTTTTGCAGTGAGGTCTCAGCCCAGGGCCAGGAGCCCCTGGGCACATCCTTTTTCCATTTTCCCTGGGAAAGAAAACTCAGCAGTCCAGGTTCCTGATGTCAGTTTGTAGGGCTCCCTTGGGTCTATCAGTGCAGCAGAAGTTTGAGGTGGGGACAACTTCGGTGTGGGGTCCAGCCTTCGATATAAGGATTTTTTGCAGTGAGGTCCGTTCCCAGGGCCAGGGGCCCCCGGGCACATCCTTTTTCCATTTTCCCTGTGAAAGAAAACTCAGCAGTCCAGGTTCCTGATGTCAGTTTGTAGGGCTCCCTTGGGTGGATCAGGGCAGCACAAGTCTGAGGTGGGGACAACTTCGGTGTGGGGTCCATCCTTCGATATAAGGATTTTTTGCAGTGAGGTCTCAGCAGAGGGCCAGGGGCCCCTGGGCACATCCTTTTTCCATTTTCCCTGGGAAAGAAAACTCAGCAGTCCAGGTTCCTGATGTCAGTTTGTAGGGCTCCCTTGGGTCTATCAGTGCAGCACAAGTTTGAGGTGGGGACAACTTCGGTGTGGGGTCCATCCTTCGATATAAGGATTCTTTGAAGTCGGGGCCAGGGGCCCCTGGGCACATCCTTTTTCCATTTTCCCTGGGAAAGAAAACTCAGCAGTCCAGGTTCCTGATGTCAGTTTGTAGGGCTCCCCTGGGTCTATCAGGGCAGTACAAGTTTGAGGTGGGGACAACTTCGGTGTGGGGTCCATCCTTCGATATAAGGATTCTTTGCAGTCTGGGCCAGTGGCCCCTGGGCACATCCTTTTTCCATTTTCCCTGGGAAAGAAAACTCAGCAGTCCAGGTTCCTGATGTCAGTTTGTAGGGCTCCCTTGGGTGTATCAGGGCAGCACAAGTCTGAGGTGGGGACAAGTTCGGTGTGGGGTCCATCCTTCGATATAAGGATTTTTTGCAGTGAGGTCTCAGCAGAGGGCCAGGGGCCCCCGGGCACATCCTTTTTCCATTTTCCCTGTGAAAGAAAACTCAGCAGTCCAGGTTCCTGATGTCAGTTTGTAGGGCTCCCTTGGGTGTATCAGGGCAGCACAAGTCTGAGGTGGGGACAAGTTCGGTGTGGGGTCCATCCTTCGATATAAGGATTTTTTGCAGTGAGGTCTCAGCAGAGGGCCAGGGGCCCCTGGGCACATCCTTTTTCCATTTTCCCTGGGAAAGAAAACTCAGTAGTCCAGGTTCCTGATGTCAGTTTGTAGGGCTCCCTTGAGTCTATCAGGGCAGCACAAGTTTGAGGTGGGGACAACTTCGGTGTGGGGTCCATCCTTCGATATAAGGATTCTTTGAAGTCGGGGCCGGGGGCCCCTGGGCACATCCTTTTTCCATTTTCCCTGGGAAAGAAAACTCAGCAGTCCAGGTTCCTGATGTCAGTTTGTAGGGCTCCCCTGGGTCTATCAGGGCAGCACAAGTTTGAGGTGGGGACAACTTCGGTGTGGGGTCCATCCTTCGATATAAGGATTCTTTGCAGTCTGGGCCAGGGGCCCCTGGGCACATCCTTTTTCCATTTTCCCTGGGAAAGAAAACTCAGCAGTCCAGGTTCCTGATGTCAGTTTGTAGGGCTCCCTTGGGTCTATCAGGGCAGCACAAGTTTGAGGTGGGGACAACTTCGGTGTGGGGTCCAGCCTTCGATATAAGGATTTTTTGCAGGGGGGTCCCAGCCCAGGTCTAGGGGCCCATGGGCACATCCTTTTTCCATTTTCCCTGGGAAAGAAAACTCAGTAGTCCAGGTTCCTGATGTCAGTTTGTAGGGCTCCCTTGGGTGTATCAGGGCAGCACAAGATTGAGGATGGGACAACTTCGGTGTGGGCTCCATCCTTCGATATAAGGATTTTTTGTAGCGAGGTCCCAGCCCACGGCCACGGGCCACTGGGCACATCATTTGGCCATTTTCCCTGGGAAAGAAAACTCAGCAGTCCAGGTTCCTGATGTCAGTTTGTAGGGCTCCCTTGGGTCTATCAGGGCAGCACAAGTTTGAGGTGGGGACAACTTCGGTGTGGCGTCCATCCTTCGATATAAGGATTTTTTGCAGTGAGGTCTCAGCAGAGGGCCAGGGGCCCCTGGGCACATCCTTTTTCCATTTTCCCTGGGAAAGAAAACTCAGCAGTCCAGGTTCCTGATGTCAGTTTGTAGGGCTCCCTTGAGTCTATCAGGGCAGCACAAGTTTGAGGTGGGGACAACTTCGGTGTGGGGTCCATCCTTCGATATAAGGATTCTTTGAAGTCGGGGCCAGGGGCCCCTGGGCACATCCTTTTTCCATTTTCCCTGGGAAAGAAAACTCAGCAGTCCAGGTTCCTGATGTCAGTTTGTAGGGCTCCCCTGGGTCTATCAGGGCAGCAGAAGTTTGAGGTGGGGACAACTTCGGTGTGGGGTCCATCCTTCGATATAAGGATTCTTTGCAGTCTGGGCCAGGGGCCCCTGGGCACATCCTTTTTCCATTTTCCCTGGGAAAGAAAACTCAGCAGTCCAGGTTCCTGATGTCAGTTTGTAGGGCTCCCTTGGGTGTATCAGGGCAGCACAAGTTTGAGGTGGGGACAACTTCGGTGTGGGGTCCAGCCTTCGATATAAGGATTTTTTGCAGTGAGGTCCGTTCCCAGGGCCAGGGGCCCCCGGGCACATCCTTTTTCCATTTTCCCTGTGAAAGAAAACTCAGCAGTCCAGGTTCCTGATGTCAGTTTGTAGGGCTCCCTTGGGTGTATCAGGGCAGCACAAGTTTGAGGTGGGGACAACTTCGCTGTGGGGTCCATCCTTCGATATAAGGATTTTTTGCAGTCAGGGCCAGGGGCCCCTGGGCACATCCCTTTTCCATTTTCCCTGGGAAAGAAAACTGAGCAGTCAAGGTTCCTGATGTCAGTTTGTAGGACTCCCTTGGGTGTATCAGGGCAGCACAAGTTTGAGGTGGGGACAACTTCGGTGTGGGGTCCATCCTTCGATATAAGGATTTTTTGCAGTCAGGGCCAGGGGCCCCTGGGCACAACCTTTGGCCATTTTCCCTGGGAAAGAAAACTCAGCAGTCCAGGTTCCTGATGTCAGTTTGTAGGGCTCCCCTGGGTCTATCAGGGCAGCACAAGTTTGAGGTGGGGACAACTTCGGTGTGGGGTCCATCCTTCAATATAAGGATTCTTTGAAGTCAGGGCCAGGGGCCCCTTGGCACATCCTTTTTCCATTTTCCCTGGGAAAGAAAACTCAGCAGTCCAGGTTCCTGATGTCAGTTTGTAGGGCTCCCTTGGGTCTATCAGTGCAGCAGAAGTTTGAGGTGGGGACAACTTCGGTGTGGGGTCCAGCCTTCGATATAAGGATTTTTTGCAGTGAGGTCCGTTCCCAGGGCCAGGGGCCCCCGGGCACATCCTTTTTCCATTTTCCCTGTGAAAGAAAACTCAGCAGTCCAGGTTCCTGATGTCAGTTTGTAGGGCTCCCTTGGGTGTATCAGGGCAGCACAAGTCTGAGGTGGGGACAACTTCGGTGTGGGGTCCATCCTTCGATATAAGGATTTTTTGCAGTGAGGTCTCAGCAGAGGGCCAGGGGCCCCTGGGCACATCCTTTTTCCATTTTCCCTGGGAAAGAAAACTCAGCAGTCCAGGTTCCTGATGTCAGTTTGTAGGGCTCCCTTGAGTCTATCAGGGCAGCACAAGTTTGAGGTGGGGACAACTTCGGTGTGGGGTCCATCCTTCGATATAAGGATTCTTTGAAGTCGGGGCCAGGGGCCCCTGGGCACATCCTTTTTCCATTTTCCCTGGGAAAGAAAACTCAGCAGTCCAGGTTCCTGATGTCAGTTTGTAGGGCCCCCCTGGGTCTATCAGGGCAGCACAAGTTTGAGGTGGGGACAACTTCGGTGTGGGGTCCATCCTTCGATATAAGGATTCTTTGCAGTCTGGGCCAGGGGCCCCTGGGCACATCCTTTTTCCATTTTCCCTGGGAAAGAAAACTCAGCAGTCCAGGTTCCTGATGTCAGTTTGTAGGGCTCCCTTGGGTCTATCAGGGCAGCACAGGTTTGAGGTGGGGACAACTTCGGTGTGGGGTCCATCCTTCGATATAAGGATTTTTTGTAGTGAGGACCCAGCCCAGGGCCAGGGGCCCCTAGGCACAACATTTGGCCCTTTACCCTGGGAAAGAAAACTCAGCAGTCCAGGTTCCTGATGTCACTTTGTAGGGCTCCCTTGAGTCTATCAGGGCAGCACAAGTTTGAGGTGGGGAAAACTTCGGTCTGGGCTCCATCCTTCGATATAAGGATTTTTTGCAGTCAGGGCCAGGGGCCCCTGGGCACATCCCTTTTCCATTTTCCCTGGGAAAGAAAACTCAGCAGTCCAGGTTCCTGATGTCAGTTTGTAGGGTTCCTTTGGGTCTATCAGGGCAGCAGAAGTTTGAGGTGGGGACAACTTCGTTGTGGGGTCCATCCTTCGATATAAGGATTTTTTGCAGTCAGGGCCAGGGGCCCCCGGGCACATCCCTTTTCTATTTTCCCTGGGAAAGAAAACTCAGCAGTCCAGGTTCCTGATGTCAGTTTGTAGGGCTCCCTTGGGTCTATCAGGGCAGCACAGGTTTGAGGTGGGGACAATTCGGTGTGGGGTCCATCCTTCGATATAAGGATTTATTGTAGTGAGGACCCAGCCCAGGGCCAGGGGCCCCTAGGCACATCATTTGGCCCTTTACCCTGAGAAAGAAAACTCAGCAGTCCAGGTTCCTGATGTCAGTTTGTAGGGCTCCCTTGGGTGTATCAGGGCAGCACAAGTTTGAGGTGGGGACAACTTCGCTGTGGGGTCCATCCTTCGATATAAGGATTTTTTGCAGTCAGGGCCAGGGGCGCCTGAGCACATCCCTTTTCCATTTTCCCTGGGAAAGAAAACTGAGCAGTCAAGGTTCCTGATGTCAGTTTGTAGGACTCCCTTGGGTGTATCAGGGCAGCACAAGTTTGAGGTGGGGACAACTTCGGTGTGGGGTCCATGCTTCGATATAAGGATTTTTTGCAGTCAGGGCCAGGGGCCCCTGGGCACAACCTTTGGCCATTTTCCCTGGGAAAGAAAACTCAGCAGTCCAGGTTCCTGATGTCAGTTTGAAGGGCTCCCCTGGGTCTATCAGGGCAGCACAAGTTTGAGGTGAGGACAACTTCGGTGTGGGGTCCATCCTTCAATATAAGGATTTTTTGCAGTCAGGGCCAGGGGCCCCTGGGCACATCCTTTTTCCATTTTCCCTGGGAAAGAAAACTCAGCAGTCCAGGTTCCTGATGTCAGTTTGTAGGGCTTCCTTGTGTGTATCAGGGCAGCACAAGTTTGAGGTGGGGACAACTTCGGTGTGGAGTCCATCCTTCGATATACGGATTTTTTGCAGTGAGGTCTCAGCAGAGGGCCAGGAGCCCCTGGGCACATCCTTTTTCCATTTTCCCTGGGAAAGAAAACTCAGCAGTCCAGGTTCCTGATGTCAGTTTGTAGGGCTCCCCTGGGTCTATCAGGGCAGCACAAGTTTGAGGTGGGGACAACTTCGGTGTGGGGTCCATCCTTCGATATAAGGATTTTTTGCAGTGAGGTCTCAGCCCAGGGCCAGGAGCCCCTGGGCACATCCTTTTTCCATTTTCCCTGGGAAAGAAAACTCAGCAGTCCAGGTTCCTGATGTCAGTTTGTAGGGCTCCCTTGGGTCTATCAGTGCAGCAGAAGTTTGAGGTGGGGACAACTTCGGTGTGGGGTCCAGCCTTCGATATAAGGATTTTTTGCAGTGAGGTCCGTTCCCAGGGCCAGGGGCCCCCGGGCACATCCTTTTTCCATTTTCCCTGTGAAAGAAAACTCAGCAGTCCAGGTTCCTGATGTCAGTTTGTAGGGCTCCCTTGGGTGTATCAGGGCAGCACAAGTCTGCGGTGGGGACAACTTCGGTGTGGGGTCCATCCTTCGATATAAGGATTTTTTGCAGTGAGGTCTCAGCAGAGGGCCAGGGGCCCCTGGGCACATCCTTTTTCCATTTTCCCTGGGAAAGAAAACTCAGCAGTCCAGGTTCCTGATGTCAGTTTGTAGGGCTCCCTTGAGTCTATCAGGGCAGCACAAGTTTGAGGTGGGGACAACTTCGGTGTGGGGTCCATCCTTCGATATAAGGATTCTTTGAAGTCGGGGCAAGGGGCCCCTGGGCACATCCTTTTTCCAGTTTCCCTGGGAAAGAAAACTCAGCAGTCCAGGTTCCTGATGTCAGTTTGTAGGGCTCCCCTGGGTCTATCAGGGCAGTACAAGTTTGAGGTGGGGACAACTTCGGTGTGGGGTCCAGCCTTCGATATAAGGATTCTTTGCAGTCTGGGCCAGGGGCCCCTGGGCACATCCTTTTTCCATTTTCCCTGGGAAAGAAAACTCAGCAGTCCAGGTTCCTGATGTCAGTTTGTAGGGCTCCCTTGGGTCTATCAGTGCAGCACAAGTTTGAGGTGGGGACAACTTCGGTGTGGGGTCCAGCCTTCGATATAAGGATTTTTTGCATTGAGGTCGGTTCCCAGGGCCAGGGGCCCCCGGGCACATCCTTTTTCCATTTTCCCTGTGAAAGAAAACTCAGCAGTCCAGGTTCCTGATGTCAGTTTGTAGGGCTCCCTTGGGTGTATCAGGGCAGCACAAGTCTGAGGTGGGGACAACTTCGGTGTGGGGTCCATCCTTCGATATAAGGATTTTTTGCAGTGAGGTCTCAGCAGAGGGCCAGGGGCCCCTGGGCACATCCTTTTTCCATTTTCCCTGGGAAAGAAAACTCAGCAGTCCAGGTTCCTGATGTCAGTTTGTAGGGCTCCCTTGAGTCTATCAGGGCAGCACAAGTTTGAGGTGGGGACAACTTCGGTGTGGGGTCCATCCTTCGATATAAGGATTCTTTGAAGTCGGGGCCAGGGGCCCCTGGGCACATCCTTTTTCCATTTTCCCTGGGAAAGAAAACTCAGCAGTGCAGGTTCCTGATGTCAGTTTGTAGGGCTCCCCTGGGTCTATCAGGGCAGTACAAGTTTGAGGTGGGGACAACTTCGGTGTGGGGTCCATCCTTCGATATAAGGATTCTTTGCAGTCTGGGCCAGTGGCCCCTGGGCACATCCTTTTTCCATTTTCCCTGGGAAAGAAAACTCAGCAGTCCAGGTTCCTGATGTCAGTTTGTAGGGCTCCCTTGGGTCTATCAGTGCAGCAGAAGTTTGAGGTGGGGACAACTTCGGTGTGGGGTCCAGCCTTCGATATAAGGATTTTTTGCATTGAGGTCCGTTCCCAGGGCCAGGGGCCCCCGGGCACATCCTTTTTCCATTTTCCCTGTGAAAGAAAACTCAGCAGTCCAGGTTCCTGATGTCAGTTTGTAGGGCTCCCTTGGGTCTATCAGTGCAGCAGAAGTTTGAGGTGGGGACAACTTCGGTGTGGGGTCCAGCCTTCGATATAAGGATTTTTTGCATTGAGGTCCGTTCCCAGGGCCAGGGGCCCCCGGGCACATCCTTTTTCCATTTTCCCTGTGAAAGAAAACTCAGCAGTCCAGGTTCCTGATGTCAGTTTGTAGGGCTCCCTTGGGTGTATCAGGGCAGCACAAGTCTGAGGTGGGGACAACTTCGGTGTGGGGTCCATCCTTCGATATAAGGATTTTTTGCAGTGAGGTCTCAGCAGAGGGCCAGGGGCCCCTGGGCACATCCTTTTTCCATTTTCCCTGGGAAAGAAAACTCAGCAGTCCAGGTTCCTGATGTCAGTTTGTAGGGCTCCCTTGAGTCTATCAGGGCAGCACAAGTTTGAGGTGGGGACAACTTCGGTGTGGGGTCCATCCTTCGATATAAGGATTCTTTGAAGCCGGGGCCAGGGGCCCCTGGGCACATCCTTTTTCCATTTTCCCTGGGAAAGAAAACTCAGCAGTCCAGGTTCCTGATGTCAGTTTGTAGGGCTCCCCTGGGTCTATCAGGGCAGTACAAGTTTGAGGTGGGGACAACTTCGGTGTGGGGTCCATCCTTCGATATAAGGATTCTTTGCAGTCTGGGCCAGTGGCCCCTGGGCACATCCTTTTTCCATTTTCCCTGGGAAAGAAAACTCAGCAGTCCAGGTTCCTGATGTCAGTTTGTAGGGCTCCCTTGGGTCTATCAGTGCAGCAGAAGTTTGAGATGGGGACAACTTCGGTGTGGGGTCCATCCTTCGATATAAGGATTTTTTGCAGTGAGGTCCCAGCCCAGGGCTAGGGGCCCATGGGCACATCCTTTTTCCATTTTCCCTGTGAAAGAAAACTCAGCAGTCCAGGTTCCTGATGTCAGTTTGTAGGGCTCCCTTGTGTGTATCAGGGCAGCACAAGTTTGAGGTGGGGACAACTTCGGTGTGGGGTCCAGCCTTCGATATACGGATTTTTTGCAGTGAGGTCTCAGCAGAGGGCCAGGGGCCCCCGGGCACATCCTTTTTCCATTTTCCCTGTGAAAGAAAACTCAGCAGTCCAGGTTCCTGATGTCAGTTTGTAGGGCTCCCTTGAGTCTATCAGGGCAGCACAAGTTTGAGGTGGGGACAACTTCGGTGTGGGGTCCATCCTTCGATATAAGGATTTTTTGTAGCGAGGTCCCAGCCCACGGCCACGGGCCACTGGGCACATCCTTTTTCCATTTTCCCTGGGAAAGAAAACTCAGCAGTCCAGGTTCCTGATGTCAGTTTGTAGGGCTCCCTTGGGTCTATCAGGGCAGCACAAGTTTGAGGTGGGGACAACTTCGGTGTGGGGTCCATCCTTCGATATAAGGATTCTTTGCAGTGAGGTCTCAGCAGAGGGCCAGGGGCCCCTGGGCACATCCTTTTTCCATTTTCCCTGGGAAAGAAAACTCAGCAGTCCAGGTTCCTGATGTCAGTTTGTAGGGCTCCCTTGAGTCTATCAGGGCAGCACAAGTTTGAGGTGGGGACAACTTCGGTGTGGGGTCCATCCTTCGATATAAGGATTCTTTGAAGTCGGGGCCGGGGGCCCCTGGGCACATCCTTTTTCCATTTTCCCTGGGAAAGAAAACTCAGCAGTCCAGGTTCCTGATGTCAGTTTGCAGGGCTCCCCTGGGTCTATCAGGGCAGCACAAGTTTGAGGTGGGGACAACTTCGGTGTGGGGTCCATCCTTCGATATAAGGATTCTTTGCAGTCTGGGCCAGGGGCCCCTGGGCACATCCTTTTTCCATTTTCCCTGGGAAAGAAAACTCAGCAGTCCAGGTTCCTGATGTCAGTTTGTAGGGCTCCCTTGAGTCTATCAGGGCAGCACAAGTTTGAGGTGGGGACAACTTCGGTGTGGGGTCCATCCTTCGATATAAGGATTCTTTGAAGTCGGGGCCGGGGGCCCCTGGGCACATCCTTTTTCCATTTTCCCTGGGAAAGAAAACTCAGCAGTCCAGGTTCCTGATGTCAGTTTGCAGGGCTCCCCTGGGTCTATCAGGGCAGCACAAGTTTGAGGTGGGGACAACTTCGGTGTGGGGTCCATCCTTCGATATAAGGATTCTTTGCAGTCTGGGCCAGGGGCCCCTGGGCACATCCTTTTTCCATTTTCCCTGGGAAAGAAAACTCAGCAGTCCAGGTTCCTGATGTCAGTTTGTAGGGCTCCCTTGGGTCTATCAGGGCAGCACAAGTTTGAGGTGGGGACAACTTCGGTGTGGGGTCCATCCTTCGATATAAGGATTTTTTGCAGTGAGGTCCCAGCCCAGGGCTAGGGGCCCATGGGCACATCCTTTTTCCATTTTCCCTGGGAAAGAAAACTCAGCAGTCCAGGTTCCTGGTGTCAGTTTGTAGGGCTCCCTTGGGTGTATCAGGGCAGCACAAGTTTGAGGTGGGGACAACTTCGGTGTGGGGTCCAGCCTTCGATATAAGGATTTTTTGCAGTGAGGTCTCAGCCCAGGGCCAGGAGCCCCTGGGCACATCCTTTTTCCATTTTCCCTGGGAAAGAAAACTCAGCAGTCCAGGTTCCTGATGTCAGTTTGTAGGGCTCCCTTGGGTGTCTCAGGGCAGCACAAGTCTGAGGTGGGGACAACTTCGGTGTGGGGTCCATCCTTCGATATAAGGATTTTTTGCAGTGAGGTCTCAGCAGAGGGCCAGGGGCCACTGGGCACATCCTTTTTCCATTTTCCCTGGGAAAGAAAACTCAGCAGTCCAGGTTCCTGATGTCAGTTTGTAGGGCTCTCTTGAGTCTATCAGGGCAGCACAAGTTTGAGGTGGGGACAACTTCGGTGTGGGGTCCATCCTTCGATATAAGGATTCTTTGAAGTCGGGGCAAGGGGCCCCTGGGCACATCCTTTTTCCATTTTCCCTGGGAAAGAAAACTCAGCAGTCCAGGTTCCTGATGTCAGTTTGTAGGGCTCCCCTGGGTCTATCAGGGCAGCACAAGTTTGAGGTGGGGACAACTTCGGTGTGGGGTCCATCCTTCGATATAAGGATTCTTTGCAGTCTGGGCCAGGGGCCCCTGGGCACATCCTTTTTCCATTTTCCCTGGGAAAGAAAACTCAGCAGTCCAGGTTCCTGATGTCAGTTTGTAGGGCTCCCTTGGGTCTATCAGGGCAGCACAAGTTTGAGGTGGGGACAACTTCGGTGTGGGGTCCATCCTTCGATATAAGGATTTTTTGCAGTGAGGTCCCAGCCCAGGGCTAGGGGCCCATGGGCACATCCTTTTTCCATTTTCCCTGGGAAAGAAAACTCAGCAGTCCAGGTTCCTGATGTCAGTTTGTAGGGCTCCCTTGGGTGTATCAGGGCAGCACAAGTTTGAGGTGGGGACAACTTCGGTGTGGGGTCCAGCCTTCGATATAAGGATTTTTTGCAGTGAGGTCTCAGCCCAGGGCCAGGAGCCCCTGGGCACATCCTTTTTCCATTTTCCCTGGGAAAGAAAACTCAGCAGTCCAGGTTCCTGATGTCAGTTTGTAGGGCTCCCTTGGGTCTATCAGTGCAGCAGAAGTTTGAGGTGGGGACAACTTCGGTGTGGGGTCCAGCCTTCGATATAAGGATTTTTTGCAGTGAGGTCCGTTCCCAGGGCCAGGGGCCCCCGGGCACATCCTTTTTCCATTTTCCCTGGGAAAGAAAACTCAGCAGTCCAGGTTCCTGATGTCAGTTTGTAGGGCTCCCTTGGGTGTATCAGGGCAGCACAAGTCTGAGGTGGGGACAACTTCGGTGTGGGGTCCATCCTTCGATATAAGGATTTTTTGCAGTGAGGTCTCAGCAGAGGGCCAGGGGCCACTGGGCACATCCTTTTTCCATTTTCCCTGGGAAAGAAAACTCAGCAGTCCAGGTTCCTGATGTCAGTTTGTAGGGCTCTCTTGAGTCTATCAGGGCAGCACAAGTTTGAGGTGGGGACAACTTCGGTGTGGGGTCCATCCTTCGATATAAGTATTCTTTGCAGTCTGGGCCAGGGGCCCCTGGGCACATCCTTTTTCCATTTTCCCTGGGAAAGAAAACTCAGCAGTCCAGGTTCCTGATGTCAGTTTGTAGGGCTCCCTTGGGTCTATCAGGGCAGCACAAGTTTGAGGTGGGGACAACTTCGGTGTGGGGTCCATCCTTCGATATAAGGATTTTTTGCAGTGAGGTCTCAGCCCAGGGCCAGGAGCCCCTGGGCACATCCTTTTTCCATTTTCCCTGGGAAAGAAAACTCAGCAGTCCAGGTTCCTGATGTCAGTATGTAGGGCTCCCTTGGGTCTATCAGTGCAGCAGAAGTTTGAGGTGGGGACAACTTCGGTGTGGGGTCCAGCCTTCGATATAAGGATTTTTTGCAGTGAGGTCCGTTCCCAGGGCCAGGGGCCCCCGGGCACATACTTTTTCCATTTTCCCTGTGAAAGAAAACTCAGCAGTCCAGGTTCCTGATGTCAGTTTGTAGGGCTCCCTTGGGTGTATCAGGGCAGCACAAGTCTGAGGTGGGGACAACTTCGGTGTGGGGTCCATCCTTCGATATAAGGATTTTTTGCAGTGAGGTCTCAGCAGAGGGCCAGGGGCCCCTGGGCACATCCTTTTTCCATTTTCCCTGGGAAAGAAAACTCAGCAGTCCAGGTTCCTGATGTCAGTTTGTAGGGCTCCCTTGAGTCTATCAGGGCAGCACAAGTTTGAGGTGGGGACAACTTCGGTGTGGGGTCCATCCTTCGATATAAGGATTCTTTGAAGTCGGGGCCAGGGGCCCCTAGGCACATCCTTTTTCCATTTTCCCTGGGAAAGAAAACTCAGCAGTCCAGGTTCCTGATGTCAGTTTGTAGGGCTCCCCTGGGTCTATCAGGGCAGCACAAGTTTGAGGTGGGGACAACTTCGGTGTGGGGTCCATCCTTCGATATAAGGATTCTTTGCAGTCTGGGCCAGGGGCCCCTGGGCACATCCTTTTTCCATTTTCCCTGGGAAAGAAAACTCAGCAGTCCAGGTTCCTGATGTCAGTTTGTAGGGCTCCCTTGGGTCTATCAGGGCAGCACAAGTTTGAGGTGGGGACAACTTCGGTGTGGGGTCCATCCTTCGATATAAGGATTTTTTGCAGTGAGGTCTCAGCCCAGGGCCAGGAGCCCCTGGGCACATCCTTTTTCCATTTTCCCTGGGAAAGAAAACTCAGCAGTCCAGGTTCCTGATGTCAGTTTGTAGGGCTCCCTTGGGTCTATCAGTGCAGCAGAAGTTTGAGGTGGGGACAACTTCGGTGTGGGGTCCAGCCTTCGATATAAGGATTTTTTTCAGTGAGGTCTCAGCAGAGGGCCAGGGGCCCCCGGGCACATCCTTTTTCCATTTTCCCTGTGAAAGAAAACTCAGCAGTCCAGGTTCCTGATGTCAGTTTATAGGGCTCCCTTGGGTGTATCAGGGCAGCACAAGTTTGAGGTGGGGACAACTTTGGTGTGGGGTCCATCCTTCGATATAAGGATTTTTTTCAGTGAGGTCTCAGCAGAGGGCCAGGGGCCCCTGGGCACATCCTTTTTCCATTTTCCCTGGGAAAGAAAACTCAGCAGTCCAGGTTCCTGATGTCAGTTTGTCGGGCTCCCTTGAGTCTATCAGGGCAGCACAAGTTTGAGGTGGGGACAACTTCGGTGTGGGGTCCATCCTTCGATATAAGGATTCTTTGAAGTCGGGGCCGGGGGCCCCTGGGCACATCCTTTTTCCATTATCCCTGGGAAAGAAAACTCAGCAGTCCAGGTTCCTGATGTCAGTTTGTAGGGCTCCCCTGGGTCTATCAGGGCAGCACAAGTTTGAGGTGGGGACAACTTCGGTGTGGGGTCCATCCTTCGATATAAGGATTCTTTGCAGTCTGGGCCAGGGGCCCCTGGGCACATCCTTTTTCCATTTTCCCTGGGAAAGAAAACTCAGCAGTCCAGGTTCCTGATGTCAGTTTGTAGGGCTCCCTTGGGTCTATCAGGGCAGCACAAGTTTGAGGTGGGGACAACTTCGGTGTGGGGTCCATCCTTCGATATAAGGATTTTTTGCAGGGGGGTCCCAGCCCAGGTCTAGGGGCCCATGGGCACATCCTTTTTCCATTTTCCCTGGGAAAGAAAACTCAGCAGTCCAGGTTCCTGATGTCAGTTTGTAGGGCTCCCTTGGGTGTATCAGGGCAGCACAAGATTGAGGATGGGACAACTTCGGTGTGGGCTCCATCCTTCGATATAAGGATTTTTTGTAGCGAGGTCCCAGCCCACGGCCACGGGCCACTGGGCACATCATTTGGCCATTTTCCCTGGGAAAGAAAACTCAGCAGTCCAGGTTCCTGATGTCAGTTTGTAGGGCTCCCTTGGGTCTATCAGGGCAGCACAAGTTTGAGGTGGGGACAACTTCGGTGTGGGGTCCAGCCTTCGATATAAGGATTTTTTGCAGTGAGGTCTCAGCAGAGGGCCAGGGGCCCCTGGGCACATCCTTTTTCCATTTTCCCTGGGAAAGAAAACTCAGCAGTCCAGGTTCCTGATGTCAGTTTGTAGGGCTCCCTTGAGTCTATCAGGGCAGCACAAGTTTGAGGTGGGGACAACTTCGGTGTGGGGTCCATCCTTCGATATAAGGATTCTTTGAAGTCGGGGCCAGGGGCCCCTGGGCACATCCTTTTTCCATTTTCCCTGGGAAAGAAAACTCAGCAGTCCAGGTTCCTGATGTCAGTTTGTAGGGCTCCCCTGGGTCTATCAGGGCAGCACAAGTTTGAGGTGGGGACAACTTCGGTGTGGGGTCCATCCTTCGATATAAGGATTCTTTGCAGTCTGGGCCAGGGGCCCCTGGGCACATCCTTTTTCCATTTTCCCTGGGAAAGAAAACTCAGCAGTCCAGGTTCCTGATGTCAGTTTGTAGGGCTCCCTTGGGTCTATCAGGGCAGCACAAGTTTGAGGTGGGGACAACTTCGGTGTGGGGTCCAGCCTTCGATATAAGGATTTTTTGCAGTGAGGTCCCAGCCCAGGGCTAGGGGCCCATGGGCACATCCTTTTTCCATTTTCCCTGGGAAAGAAAACTCAGCAGTCCAGGTTCCTGATGTCAGTTTGTAGGGCTCCCTTGGGTGTATCAGGGCAGCACAAGTTTGAGGTGGGGACAACTTCGGTGTGGGGTCCAGCCTTCGATATAAGGATTTTTTGCAGTGAGGTCCGTTCCCAGGGCCAGGGGCCCCCCGGCACATCCTTTTTCCATTTTCCCTGTGAAAGAAAACTCAGCAGTCCAGGTTCCTGATGTCAGTTTGTAGGGTTCCCTTGGGTGTATCAGGGCAGCACAAGTCTGAGGTGGGGACAACTTCGGTGTGGGGTCCATCCTTCGATATAAGGATTTTTTGCAGTGAGGTCTCAGCAGAGGGCCAGGGGCCCCTGGGCACATCCTTTTTCCATTTTCCCTGGGAAAGAAAACTCAGCAGTCCAGGTTCCTGATGTCAGTTTGTAGGGCTCCCCTGGGTCTATCAGGGCAGTACAAGTTTGAGGTGGGGACAACTTCGGTGTGGGGTCCATCCTTCGATATAAGGATTCTTTGCAGTCTGGGCCAGGGGCCCCTGGGCACATCCTTTTTCCATTTTCCCTGGGAAAGAAAACTCAGCAGTCCAGGTTCCTGATGTCAGTTTGTAGGGCTCCCTTGGGTCTATCAGGGCAGCACAAGTTTGAGGTGGGGACAACTTCGGTGTGGGGTCCATCCTTCGATATAAGGATTTCTTGCAGTGAGGACTCAGCCCAGGGCCAGGAGCCCCTGGGCACATCCTTTTTCCATTTTCCCTGGGAAAGAAAACTCAGCAGTCCAGGTTCCTGATGTCAGTTTGTAGGGCTCCCTTGGGTCTATCAGGGCAGCACAAGTTTGAGGTGGGGACAACTTCGGTGTGGGGTCCATCCTTCGATATAAGGATTTTTTGCAGTGAGGTCTCAGCCCAGGGCCAGGAGCCCCTGGGCACATCCTTTTTCCATTTTCCCTGGGAAAGAAAACTCAGCAGTCCAGGTTCCTGATGTCAGTTTGTAGGGCTCCCTTGGGTCTATCAGTGCAGCAGAAGTTTGAGGTGGGGACAACTTCGGTGTGGGGTCCAGCCTTCGATATAAGGATTTTTTGCAGTGAGGTCCGTTCCCAGGGCCAGGGGCCCCCGGGCACATCCTTTTTCCATTTTCCCGGTGAAAGAAAACTCAGCAGTCCAGGTTCCTGATGTCAGTTTGTAGGGCTCCCTTGGGTGTATCAGGGCAGCACAAGTCTGAGGTGGGGACAACTTCGGTGTGGGGTCCATCCTTCGATATAAGGATTTTTTTCAGTGAGGTCTCAGCAGAGGGCCAGGGGCCCCTGGGCACATCCTTTTTCCATTTTCCCTGGGAAAGAAAACTCAGCAGTCCAGGTTCCTGATGTCAGTTTGTAGGGCTCCCTTGAGTCTATCAGGGCAGCACAAGTTTGAGGTGGGGACAACTTCGGTGTGGGGTCCATCCTTCGATATAAGGATTCTTTGAAGTCGGGGCCAGGGGCCCCTGGGCACATCCTTTTTCCATTTTCCCTGGGAAAGAAAACTCAGCAGTCCAGGTTCCTGATGTCAGTTTGTAGGGCTCCCCTGGGTCTATCAGGGCAGTACAAGTTTGAGGTGGGGACAACTTCGGTGTGGGGTCCATCCTTCGATATAAGGATTCTTTGCAGTCTGGGCCAGGGGCCCCTGGGCACATCCTTTTTCCATTTTCCCTGGGAAAGAAAACTCAGCAGTCCAGGTTCCTGATGTCAGTTTGTAGGGCTCCCTTGGGTCTATCAGGGCAGCACAAGTTTGAGGTGGGGACAACTTCGGTGTGGGGTCCATCCTTCGATATAAGGATTTTTTGCAGTGAGGTCCCAGCCCAGGGCTAGGGGCCCATGGGCACATCCTTTTTCCATTTTCCCTGGGAAAGAAAACTCAGCAGTCCAGGTTGCTGATGTCAGTTTGTAGGGCTCCCTTGGGTGTATCAGGGCAGCACAAGTTTGAGGTGGGGACAACTTCGGTGTGGGGTCCAGCCTTCGATATAAGGATTTTTTGCAGTGAGGTCTCATCCCAGGGCCAGGGGCCCCCGGGCACATCCTTTTTCCATTTTCCCTGTGAAAGAAAACTCAGCAGTCCAGGTTCCTGATGTCAGTTTGTAGGGCTCCCTTGCGTGTATCAGGGCAGCACAAGTCTGAGGTGGGGACAACTTCGGTGTGGGGTCCATCCTTCGATATAAGGATTTTTTGCAGTGAGGTCTCAGCAGAGGGCCAGGGGCCCCTGGGCACATCCTTTTTCCATTTTCCCTGGGAAAGAAAACTCAGCAGTCCAGGTTCCTGATGTCAGTTTGTAGGGCTCCCTTGAGTCTATCAGGGCAGCACAAGTTTGAGGTGGGGACAACTTCGGTGTGGGGTCCATCCTTCGATATAAGGATTCTTTGCAGTCTGGGCCAGGGGCCCCTGGGCACATCCTTTTTCCATTTTCCCTGGGAAAGAAAACTCAGCAGTCCAGGTTCCTGATGTCAGTTTGTAGGGCTCCCCTGGGTCTATCAGGGCAGCACAAGTTTGAGGTGGGGACAACTTCGGTGTGGGGTCCATCCTTCGATATAAGGATTCTTTGAAGTCGGGGCCAGGGGCCCCTGGGCACATCCTTTTTCCATTTTCCCTGGGAAAGAAAACTCAGCAGTCCAGGTTCCTGATGTCAGTTTGTAGGGCTCCCTTGGGTCTATCAGGGCAGCACAAGTTTGAGGTGGGGACAACTTCGGTGTGGGGTCCATCCTTCGATATAAGGATTTCTTGCAGTGAGGACTCAGCCCAGGGCCAGGAGCCCCTGGGCACATCCTTTTTCCATTTTCCCTGGGAAAGAAAACTCAGCAGTCCAGGTTCCTGATGTCAGTTTGTAGGGCTCCCTTGGGTCTATCAGGGCAGCACAAGTTTGAGGTGGGGACAACTTCGGTGTGGGGTCCATCCTTCGATATAAGGATTTTTTGCAGTGAGGTCTCAGCCCAGGGCCAGGAGCCCCTGGGCACATCCTTTTTCCATTTTCCCTGGGAAAGAAAACTCAGCAGTCCAGGTTCCTGATGTCAGTTTGTAGGGCTCCCTTGGGTCTATCAGTGCAGCAGAAGTTTGAGGTGGGGACAACTTCGGTGTGGGGTCCAGCCTTCGATATAAGGATTTTTTGCAGTGAGGTCCGTTCCCAGGGCCAGGGGCCCCCGGGCACATCCTTTTTCCATTTTCCCGGTGAAAGAAAACTCAGCAGTCCAGGTTCCTGATGTCAGTTTGTAGGGCTCCCTTGGGTGTATCAGGGCAGCACAAGTCTGAGGTGGGGACAACTTCGGTGTGGGGTCCATCCTTCGATATAAGGATTTTTTTCAGTGAGGTCTCAGCAGAGGGCCAGGGGCCCCTGGGCACATCCTTTTTCCATTTTCCCTGGGAAAGAAAACTCAGCAGTCCAGGTTCCTGATGTCAGTTTGTAGGGCTCCCTTGAGTCTATCAGGGCAGCACAAGTTTGAGGTGGGGACAACTTCGGTGTGGGGTCCATCCTTCGATATAAGGATTCTTTGAAGTCGGGGCCAGGGGCCCCTGGGCACATCCTTTTTCCATTTTCCCTGGGAAAGAAAACTCAGCAGTCCAGGTTCCTGATGTCAGTTTGTAGGGCTCCCCTGGGTCTATCAGGGCAGTACAAGTTTGAGGTGGGGACAACTTCGGTGTGGGGTCCATCCTTCGATATAAGGATTCTTTGCAGTCTGGGCCAGGGGCCCCTGGGCACATCCTTTTTCCATTTTCCCTGGGAAAGAAAACTCAGCAGTCCAGGTTCCTGATGTCAGTTTGTAGGGCTCCCTTGGGTCTATCAGGGCAGCACAAGTTTGAGGTGGGGACAACTTCGGTGTGGGGTCCATCCTTCGATATAAGGATTTTTTGCAGTGAGGTCCCAGCCCAGGGCTAGGGGCCCATGGGCACATCCTTTTTCCATTTTCCCTGGGAAAGAAAACTCAGCAGTCCAGGTTGCTGATGTCAGTTTGTAGGGCTCCCTTGGGTGTATCAGGGCAGCACAAGTTTGAGGTGGGGACAACTTCGGTGTGGGGTCCAGCCTTCGATATAAGGATTTTTTGCAGTGAGGTCTCATCCCAGGGCCAGGGGCCCCCGGGCACATCCTTTTTCCATTTTCCCTGTGAAAGAAAACTCAGCAGTCCAGGTTCCTGATGTCAGTTTGTAGGGCTCCCTTGCGTGTATCAGGGCAGCACAAGTCTGAGGTGGGGACAACTTCGGTGTGGGGTCCATCCTTCGATATAAGGATTTTTTGCAGTGAGGTCTCAGCAGAGGGCCAGGGGCCCCTGGGCACATCCTTTTTCCATTTTCCCTGGGAAAGAAAACTCAGCAGTCCAGGTTCCTGATGTCAGTTTGTAGGGCTCCCTTGAGTCTATCAGGGCAGCACAAGTTTGAGGTGGGGACAACTTCGGTGTGGGGTCCATCCTTCGATATAAGGATTCTTTGAAGTCGGGGCCAGGGGCCCCTGGGCACATCCTTTTTCCATTTTCCCTGGGAAAGAAAACTCAGCAGTCCAGGTTCCTGATGTCAGTTTGTAGGGCTCCCCTGGGTCTATCAGGGCAGCACAAGTTTGAGGTGGGGACAACTTCGGTGTGGGGTCCATCCTTCGATATAAGGATTCTTTGAAGTCGGGGCCAGGGGCCCCTGGGCACATCCTTTTTCCATTTTCCCTGGGAAAGAAAACTCAGCAGTCCAGGTTCCTGATGTCAGTTTGTAGGGCTCCCTTGGGTCTATCAGGGCAGCACAAGTTTGAGGTGGGGACCACTTCGGTGTGGGGTCCATCCTTCGATATAAGGATTTTTTGCAGGGGGGTCCCAGCCCAGGTCTAGGGGCCCATGGGCACATCCTTTTTCCATTTTCCCTGGGAAAGAAAACTCAGCAGTCCAGGTTCCTGATGTCAGTTTGTAGGGCTCCCTTGGGTGTATCAGGGCAGCACAAGATTGAGGATGGGACAACTTCTGTGTGGGCTCCATCCTTCGATATAAGGATTTTTTGTAGCGAGGTCCCAGCCCACGGCCACGGGCCACTGGGCACATCATTTGGCCATTTTCCCTGGGAAAGAAAACTCAGCAGTCCAGGTTCCTGATGTCAGTTTGTAGGGCTCCCTTGGGTCTATCAGGGCAGCACAAGTTTGAGGTGGGGACAACTTCGGTGTGGGGTCCATCCTTCGATATAAGGATTCTTTGCAGTGAGGTCTCAGCAGAGGGCCAGGGGCCCCTGGGCACATCCTTTTTCCATTTTCCCTGGGAAAGAAAACTCAGCAGTCCAGGTTCCTGATGTCAGTTTTTAGGGCTCCCCTGGGTCTATCAGTGCAGCAGAAGTTTGAGGTGGGGACAACTTCGGTGTGGGGTCCATCCTTCGATATAAGGATTTTTTGCAGTGAGGTCTCAGCCCAGGGCCAGGAGCCCCTGGGCACATCCTTTTTCCATTTTCCCTGGGAAAGAAAACTCAGCAGTCCAGGTTCCTGATGTCAGTTTGTAGGGCTCCCTTGGGTCTATCAGTGCAGCAGAAGTTTGAGGTGGGGACAACTTCGGTGTGGGGTCCAGCCTTCGATATAAGGATTTTTTGCAGTGAGGTCCGTTCCCAGGGCCAGGGGCCCCCGGGCACATCCTTTTTCCATTTTCCCGGTGAAAGAAAACTCAGCAGTCCAGGTTCCTGATGTCAGTTTGTAGGGCTCCCTTGGGTGTATCAGGGCAGCACAAGTCTGAGGTGGGGACAACTTCGGTGTGGGGTCCATCCTTCGATATAAGGATTCTTTGCAGTGAGGTCTCAGCAGAGGGCCAGGGGCCCCTGGGCACATCCTTTTTCCATTTTCCCTGGGAAAGAAAACTCAGCAGTCCAGGTTCCTGATGTCAGTTTGTAGGGCTCCCTTGAGTCTATCAGGGCAGCACAAGTTTGAGGTGGGGACAACTTCGGTGTGGGGTCCATCCTTCGATATAAGGATTCTTTGAAGTCGGGGCAAGGGGCCCCTGGGCACATCCTTTTTCCATTTTCCCTGGGAAAGAAAACTCAGCAGTCCAGGTTCCTGATGTCAGTTTGTAGGGCTCCCCTGGGTCTATCAGGGCAGTACAAGTTTGAGGTGGGGACAACTTCGGTGTGGGGTCCATCCTTCGATATAAGGATTCTTTGCAGTCTGGGCCAGGGGCCCCTGGGCACATCCTTTTTCCATTTTCCCTGGGAAAGAAAACTCAGCAGTCCAGGTTCCTGATGTCAGTTTGTAGGGCTCCCTTGGGTCTATCAGGGCAGCACAAGTTTGAGGTGGGGACAACTTCGGTGTGGGGTCCATCCTTCGATATAAGGATTTCTTGCAGTGAGGACTCAGCCCAGGGCCAGGAGCCCCTGGGCACATCCTTTTTCCATTTTCCCTGGGAAAGAAAACTCAGCAGTCCAGGTTCCTGATGTCAGTTTGTAGGGCTCCCTTGGGTCTATCAGGGCAGCACAAGTTTGAGGTGGGGACAACTTCGGTGTGGGGTCCATCCTTCGATATAAGGATTTTTTGCAGTGAGGTCTCAGCCCAGTGCCAGGAGCCCCTGGGCACATCCTTTTTCCATTTTCCCTGGGAAAGAAAACTCAGCAGTCCAGGTTCCTGATGTCAGTTTGTAGGGCTCCCTTGGGTCTATCAGTGCAGCAGAAGTTTGAGGTGGGGACAACTTCGGTGTGGGGTCCAGCCTTCGATATAAGGATTTTTTGCAGTGAGGTCCGTTCCCAGGGCCAGGGGCCCCCGGGCACATCCTTTTTCCATTTTCCCTGTGAAAGAAAACTCAGCAGTCCAGGTTCCTGATGTCAGTTTGTAGGGCTCCCTTGAGTCTATCAGGGCAGCACAAGTTTGAGGTGGGGACAACTTCGGTGTGGGGTCCATCCTTCGATATAAGGATTCTTTGAAGTCGGGGCCAGGGGCCCCTGGGCACATCCTTTTTCCATTTTCCCTGTGAAAGAAAACTCAGCAGTCCAGGTTGCTGATGTCAGTTTGTAGGGCTCCCCTGGGTCTATCAGGGCAGCACAAGTTTGAGGTGGGGACAACTTCGGTGTGGGGTCCATCCTTCGATATAAGGATTCTTTGAAGTCGGGGCCAGGGGCCCCTGGGCACATCCTTTTTCCATTTTCCCTGGGAAAGAAAACTCAGCAGTCCAGGTTCCTGATGTCAGTTTGTAGGGCTCCCTTGGGTCTATCAGGGCAGCACAAGTTTGAGGTGGGGACCACTTCGGTGTGGGGTCCATCCTTCGATATAAGGATTTTTTGCAGGGGGGTCCCAGCCCAGGTCTAGGGGCCCATGGGCACATCCTTTTTCCATTTTCCCTGGGAAAGAAAACTCAGCAGTCCAGGTTCCTGATGTCAGTTTGTAGGGCTCCCTTGGGTGTATCAGGGCAGCACAAGATTGAGGATGGGACAACTTCTGTGTGGGCTCCATCCTTCGATATAAGGATTTTTTGTAGCGAGGTCCCAGCCCACGGCCACGGGCCACTGGGCACATCATTTGGCCATTTTCCCTGGGAAAGAAAACTCAGCAGTCCAGGTTCCTGATGTCAGTTTGTAGGGCTCCCTTGGGTCTATCAGGGCAGCACAAGTTTGAGGTGGGGACAATTTCGGTGTGGGGTCCATCCTTCGATATAAGGATTTTTTGCAGTGAGGTCTCAGCAGAGGGCCAGGGGCCCCTGGGAACATCCTTTTTCCATTTTCCCTGGGAAAGAAAACTCAGCAGTCCAGGTTCCTGATGTCAGTTTGTAGGGCTCCCCTGGGTCTATCAGGTCAGTACAAGTTTGAGGTGGGGACAACTTCGGTGTGGGGTCCATCCTTCGATATAAGGATTCTTTGCAGTCTGGGCCAGTGGCCCCTGGGCACATCCTTTTTCCATTTTCCCTGGGAAAGAAAACTCAGCAGTCCAGGTTCCTGATGTCAGTTTGTAGGGCTCCCTTGGGTCTATCAGGGCAGCACAAGTTTGAGGTGGGGACAACTTCGGTGTGGGGTCCATCCTTCGATATAAGGATTTTTTGCAGTGAGGTCCCAGCCCAGGGCTAGGGGCCCAAGGGCACATCCTTTTTCCATTTTCCCTGGGAAAGAAAACTCAGCAGTCCAGGTTGCTGATGTCAGTTTGTAGGGCTCCCTTGGGTGTATCAGGGCAGCACAAGTTTGAGGTGGGGACAACTTCGGTGTGGGGTCCAGCCTTCGATATAAGGATTTTTTGCAGTGAGGTCTCAGCAGAGGGCCAGGGGCCCCTGGGCACATCCTTTTTCCATTTTCCCTGTGAAAGAAAACTCAGCAGTCCAGGTTCCTGATGTCAGTTTGTAGGGCTCCCTTGGGTGTATCAGGGCAGCACAAGTCTGAGGTGGGGACAACTTCGGTGTGGGGTCCATCCTTCGATATAAGGATTTTTTGCAGTGAGGTCTCAGCAGAGGGCCAGGGGCCCCTGGGCACATCCTTTTTCCATTTTCCCTGGGAAAGAAAACTCAGCAGTCCAGGTTCCTGATGTCAGTTTGTAGGGCTCCCTTGAGTCTATCAGGGCAGCACAAGTTTGAGGTGGGGACAACTTCGGTGTGGGGTCCATCCTTCGATATAAGGATTCTTTGAAGTCGGGGCCAGGGGCCCCTGGGCACATCCTTTTTCCATTTTCCCTGGGAAAGAAAACTCAGCAGTCCAGGTTCCTGATGTCAGTTTGTAGGGCTCCCCTGGGTCTATCAGGGCAGCACAAGTTTGAGGTGGGGACAACTTCGGTGTGGGGTCCATCCTTCGATATAAGGATTCTTTGCAGTCTGGGCCAGGGGCCCCTGGGCACATCCTTTTTCCATTTTCCCTGGGAAAGAAAACTCAGCAGTCCAGGTTCCTGATGTCAGTTTGTAGGGCTCCCTTGGGTCTATCAGGGCAGCACAAGTTTGAGGTGGGGACAACTTCGGTGTGGGGTCCATCCTTCGATATAAGGATTTTTTGCAGTGAGGTCCCAGCCCAGGGCTAGGGGCCCATGGGCACATCCTTTTTCCATTTTCCCTGGGAAAGAAAACTCAGCAGTCCAGGTTCCTGATGTCAGTTTGTAGGGCTCCCTTGGGTGTATCAGGGCAGCACAAGTTTGAGGTGGGGACAACTTCGGTGTGGGGTCCAGCCTTCGATATAAGGATTTTTTGCAGTGAGGTCCGTTCCCAGGGCCAGGGGCCCCCGGGCACATCCTTTTTCCATTTTCCCTGTGAAAGAAAACTCAGCAGTCCAGGTTCCTGATGTCAGTTTGTAGGGTTCCCTTGGGTGTATCAGGGCAGCACAAGTCTGAGGTGGGGACAACTTCGGTGTGGGGTCCATCCTTCGATATAAGGATTTTTTGCAGTGAGGTCTCAGCAGAGGGCCAGGGGCCCCTGGGCACATCCTTTTTCCATTTTCCCTGGGAAAGAAAACTCAGCAGTCCAGGTTCCTGATGTCAGTTTGTAGGGCTCCCCTGGGTCTATCAGGGCAGTACAAGTTTGAGGTGGGGACAACTTCGGTGTGGGGTCCATCCTTCGATATAAGGATTCTTTGCAGTCTGGGCCAGGGGCCCCTGGGCACATCCTTTTTCCATTTTCCCTGGGAAAGAAAACTCAGCAGTCCAGGTTCCTGATGTCAGTTTGTAGGGCTCCCTTGGGTCTATCAGGGCAGCACAAGTTTGAGGTGGGGACAACTTCGGTGTGGGGTCCATCCTTCGATATAAGGATTTCTTGCAGTGAGGACTCAGCCCAGGGCCAGGAGCCCCTGGGCACATCCTTTTTCCATTTTCCCTGGGAAAGAAAACTCAGCAGTCCAGGTTCCTGATGTCAGTTTGTAGGGCTCCCTTGGGTCTATCAGGGCAGCACAAGTTTGAGGTGGGGACAACTTCGGTGTGGGGTCCATCCTTCGATATAAGGATTTTTTGCAGTGAGGTCTCAGCCCAGGGCCAGGAGCCCCTGGGCACATCCTTTTTCCATTTTCCCTGGGAAAGAAAACTCAGCAGTCCAGGTTCCTGATGTCAGTTTGTAGGGCTCCCTTGGGTCTATCAGTGCAGCAGAAGTTTGAGGTGGGGACAACTTCGGTGTGGGGTCCAGCCTTCGATATAAGGATTTTTTGCAGTGAGGTCCGTTCCCAGGGCCAGGGGCCCCCGGGCACATCCTTTTTCCATTTTCCCGGTGAAAGAAAACTCAGCAGTCCAGGTTCCTGATGTCAGTTTGTAGGGCTCCCTTGGGTGTATCAGGGCAGCACAAGTCTGAGGTGGGGACAACTTCGGTGTGGGGTCCATCCTTCGATATAAGGATTTTTTTCAGTGAGGTCTCAGCAGAGGGCCAGGGGCCCCTGGGCACATCCTTTTTCCATTTTCCCTGGGAAAGAAAACTCAGCAGTCCAGGTTCCTGATGTCAGTTTGTAGGGCTCCCTTGAGTCTATCAGGGCAGCACAAGTTTGAGGTGGGGACAACTTCGGTGTGGGGTCCATCCTTCGATATAAGGATTCTTTGAAGTCGGGGCCAGGGGCCCCTGGGCACATCCTTTTTCCATTTTCCCTGGGAAAGAAAACTCAGCAGTCCAGGTTGCTGATGTCAGTTTGTAGGGCTCCCTTGGGTGTATCAGGGCAGCACAAGTTTGAGGTGGGGACAACTTCGGTGTGGGGTCCAGCCTTCGATATAAGGATTTTTTGCAGTGAGGTCTCATCCCAGGGCCAGGGGCCCCCGGGCACATCCTTTTTCCATTTTCCCTGTGAAAGAAAACTCAGCAGTCCAGGTTCCTGATGTCAGTTTGTAGGGCTCCCTTGAGTCTATCAGGGCAGCACAAGTTTGAGGTGGGGACAACTTCGGTGTGGGGTCCATCCTTCGATATAAGGATTCTTTGAAGTCGGGGCCAGGGGCCCCTGGGCACATCCTTTTTCCATTTTCCCTGTGAAAGAAAACTCAGCAGTCCAGGTTGCTGATGTCAGTTTGTAGGGCTCCCCTGGGTCTATCAGGGCAGCACAAGTTTGAGGTGGGGACAACTTCGGTGTGGGGTCCATCCTTCGATATAAGGATTCTTTGAAGTCGGGGCCAGGGGCCCCTGGGCACATCCTTTTTCCATTTTCCCTGGGAAAGAAAACTCAGCAGTCCAGGTTCCTGATGTCAGTTTGTAGGGCTCCCTTGGGTCTATCAGGGCAGCACAAGTTTGAGGTGGGGACCACTTCGGTGTGGGGTCCATCCTTCGATATAAGGATTTTTTGCAGGGGGGTCCCAGCCCAGGTCTAGGGGCCCATGGGCACATCCTTTTTCCATTTTCCCTGGGAAAGAAAACTCAGCAGTCCAGGTTCCTGATGTCAGTTTGTAGGGCTCCCTTGGGTGTATCAGGGCAGCACAAGATTGAGGATGGGACAACTTCTGTGTGGGCTCCATCCTTCGATATAAGGATTTTTTGTAGCGAGGTCCCAGCCCACGGCCACGGGCCACTGGGCACATCATTTGGCCATTTTCCCTGGGAAAGAAAACTCAGCAGTCCAGGTTCCTGATGTCAGTTTGTAGGGCTCCCTTGGGTCTATCAGGGCAGCACAAGTTTGAGGTGGGGACAATTTCGGTGTGGGGTCCATCCTTCGATATAAGGATTTTTTGCAGTGAGGTCTCAGCAGAGGGCCAGGGGCCCCTGGGAACATCCTTTTTCCATTTTCCCTGGGAAAGAAAACTCAGCAGTCCAGGTTCCTGATGTCAGTTTGTAGGGCTCCCCTGGGTCTATCAGGTCAGTACAAGTTTGAGGTGGGGACAACTTCGGTGTGGGGTCCATCCTTCGATATAAGGATTCTTTGCAGTCTGGGCCAGTGGCCCCTGGGCACATCCTTTTTCCATTTTCCCTGGGAAAGAAAACTCAGCAGTCCAGGTTCCTGATGTCAGTTTGTAGGGCTCCCTTGGGTCTATCAGGGCAGCACAAGTTTGAGGTGGGGACAACTTCGGTGTGGGGTCCATCCTTCGATATAAGGATTTTTTGCAGTGAGGTCCCAGCCCAGGGCTAGGGGCCCAAGGGCACATCCTTTTTCCATTTTCCCTGGGAAAGAAAACTCAGCAGTCCAGGTTGCTGATGTCAGTTTGTAGGGCTCCCTTGGGTGTATCAGGGCAGCACAAGTTTGAGGTGGGGACAACTTCGGTGTGGGGTCCAGCCTTCGATATAAGGATTTTTTGCAGTGAGGTCTCAGCAGAGGGCCAGGGGCCCCCGGGCACATCCTTTTTCCATTTTCCCTGTGAAAGAAAACTCAGCAGTCCAGGTTCCTGATGTCAGTTTGTAGGGCTCCCTTGGGTGTATCAGGGCAGCACAAGTCTGAGGTGGGGACAACTTCGGTGTGGGGTCCATCCTTCGATATAAGGATTTTTTGCAGTGAGGTCTCAGCAGAGGGCCAGGGGCCCCTGGGCACATCCTTTTTCCATTTTCCCTGGGAAAGAAAACTCAGCAGTCCAGGTTCCTGATGTCAGTTTGTAGGGCTCCCTTGAGTCTATCAGGGCAGCACAAGTTTGAGGTGGGGACAACTTCGGTGTGGGGTCCATCCTTCGATATAAGGATTCTTTGAAGTCGGGGCCAGGGGCCCCTGGGCACATCCTTTTTCCATTTTCCCTGGGAAAGAAAACTCAGCAGTCCAGGTTCCTGATGTCAGTTTGTAGGGCTCCCCTGGGTCTATCAGGGCAGCACAAGTTTGAGGTGGGGACAACTTCGGTGTGGGGTCCATCCTTCGATATAAGGATTCTTTGCAGTCTGGGCCAGGGGCCCCTGGGCACATCCTTTTTCCATTTTCCCTGGGAAAGAAAACTCAGCAGTCCAGGTTCCTGATGTCAGTTTGTAGGGCTCCCTTGGGTCTATCAGGGCAGCACAAGTTTGAGGTGGGGACAACTTCGGTGTGGGGTCCATCCTTCGATATAAGGATTTTTTGCAGTGAGGTCCCAGCCCAGGGCTAGGGGCCCATGGGCACATCCTTTTTCCATTTTCCCTGGGAAAGAAAACTCAGAAGTCCAGGTTCCTGATGTCAGTTTGTAGGGCTCCCTTGGGTGTATCAGGGCAGCACAAGTTTGAGGTGGGGACAACTTCGGTGTGGGGTCCAGCCTTCGATATAAGGATTTTTTGCAGTGAGGTCCGTTCCCAGGGCCAGGGGCCCCCGGGCACATCCTTTTTCCATTTTCCCTGTGAAAGAAAACTCAGCAGTCCAGGTTCCTGATGTCAGTTTGTAGGGTTCCCTTGGGTGTATCAGGGCAGCACAAGTCTGAGGTGGGGACAACTTCGGTGTGGGGTCCATCCTTCGATATAAGGATTTTTTGCAGTGAGGTCTCAGCAGAGGGCCAGGGGCCCCTGGGCACATCCTTTTTCCATTTTCCCTGGGAAAGAAAACTCAGCAGTCCAGGTTCCTGATGTCAGTTTGTAGGGCTCCCCTGGGTCTATCAGGGCAGTACAAGTTTGAGGTGGGGACAACTTCGGTGTGGGGTCCATCCTTCGATATAAGGATTCTTTGCAGTCTGGGCCAGGGGCCCCTGGGCACATCCTTTTTCCATTTTCCCTGGGAAAGAAAACTCAGCAGTCCAGGTTCCTGATGTCAGTTTGTAGGGCTCCCTTGGGTCTATCAGGGCAGCACAAGTTTGAGGTGGGGACAACTTCGGTGTGGGGTCCATCCTTCGATATAAGGATTTCTTGCAGTGAGGACTCAGCCCAGGGCCAGGAGCCCCTGGGCACATCCTTTTTCCATTTTCCCTGGGAAAGAAAACTCAGCAGTCCAGGTTCCTGATGTCAGTTTGTAGGGCTCCCTTGGGTCTATCAGGGCAGCACAAGTTTGAGGTGGGGACAACTTCGGTGTGGGGTCCATCCTTCGATATAAGGATTTTTTGCAGTGAGGTCTCAGCCCAGGGCCAGGAGCCCCTGGGCACATCCTTTTTCCATTTTCCCTGGGAAAGAAAACTCAGCAGTCCAGGTTCCTGATGTCAGTTTGTAGGGCTCCCTTGGGTCTATCAGTGCAGCAGAAGTTTGAGGTGGGGACAACTTCGGTGTGGGGTCCAGCCTTCGATATAAGGATTTTTTGCAGTGAGGTCCGTTCCCAGGGCCAGGGGCCCCCGGGCACATCCTTTTTCCATTTTCCCGGTGAAAGAAAACTCAGCAGTCCAGGTTCCTGATGTCAGTTTGTAGGGCTCCCTTGGGTGTATCAGGGCAGCACAAGTCTGAGGTGGGGACAACTTCGGTGTGGGGTCCATCCTTCGATATAAGGATTTTTTTCAGTGAGGTCTCAGCAGAGGGCCAGGGGCCCCTGGGCACATCCTTTTTCCATTTTCCCTGGGAAAGAAAACTCAGCAGTCCAGGTTCCTGATGTCAGTTTGTAGGGCTCCCTTGAGTCTATCAGGGCAGCACAAGTTTGAGGTGGGGACAACTTCGGTGTGGGGTCCATCCTTCGATATAAGGATTCTTTGAAGTCGGGGCCAGGGGCCCCTGGGCACATCCTTTTTCCATTTTCCCTGGGAAAGAAAACTCAGCAGTCCAGGTTCCTGATGTCAGTTTGTAGGGCTCCCCTGGGTCTATCAGGGCAGTACAAGTTTGAGGTGGGGACAACTTCGGTGTGGGGTCCATCCTTCGATATAAGGATTCTTTGCAGTCTGGGCCAGGGGCCCCTGGGCACATCCTTTTTCCATTTTCCCTGGGAAAGAAAACTCAGCAGTCCAGGTTCCTGATGTCAGTTTGTAGGGCTCCCTTGGGTCTATCAGGGCAGCACAAGTTTGAGGTGGGGACAACTTCGGTGTGGGGTCCATCCTTCGATATAAGGATTTTTTGCAGTGAGGTCCCAGCCCAGGGCTAGGGGCCCCTGGGCACATCCTTTTTCCATTTTCCCTGGGAAAGAAAACTCAGCAGTCCAGGTTCCTGATGTCAGTTTGTAGGGCTCCCTTGAGTCTATCAGGGCAGCACAAGTTTGAGGTGGGGACAACTTCGGTGTGGGGTCCATCCTTCGATATAAGGATTCTTTGAAGTCGGGGCCAGGGGCCCCTGGGCACATCCTTTTTCCATTTTCCCTGGGAAAGAAAACTCAGCAGTCCAGGTTCCTGATGTCAGTTTGTAGGGCTCCCCTGGGTCTATCAGGGCAGCACAAGTTTGAGGTGGGGACAACTTCGGTGTGGGGTCCATCCTTCGATATAAGGATTCTTTGAAGTCGGGGCCAGGGGCCCCTGGGCACATCCTTTTTCCATTTTCCCTGGGAAAGAAAACTCAGCAGTCCAGGTTCCTGATGTCAGTTTGTAGGGCTCCCTTGGGTCTATCAGGGCAGCACAAGTTTGAGGTGGGGACCACTTCGGTGTGGGGTCCATCCTTCGATATAAGGATTTTTTGCAGGGGGGTCCCAGCCCAGGTCTAGGGGCCCATGGGCACATCCTTTTTCCATTTTCCCTGGGAAAGAAAACTCAGCAGTCCAGGTTCCTGATGTCAGTTTGTAGGGCTCCCTTGGGTGTATCAGGGCAGCACAAGATTGAGGATGGGACAACTTCTGTGTGGGCTCCATCCTTCGATATAAGGATTTTTTGTAGCGAGGTCCCAGCCCACGGCCACGGGCCACTGGGCACATCATTTGGCCATTTTCCCTGGGAAAGAAAACTCAGCAGTCCAGGTTCCTGATGTCAGTTTGTAGGGCTCCCTTGGGTCTATCAGGGCAGCACAAGTTTGAGGTGGGGACAACTTCGGTGTGGGGTCCATCCTTCGATATAAGGATTCTTTGCAGTGAGGTCTCAGCAGAGGGCCAGGGGCCCCTGGGCACATCCTTTTTCCATTTTCCCTGGGAAAGAAAACTCAGCAGTCCAGGTTCCTGATGTCAGTTTTTAGGGCTCCCCTGGGTCTATCAGTGCAGCAGAAGTTTGAGGTGGGGACAACTTCGGTGTGGGGTCCATCCTTCGATATAAGGATTTTTTGCAGTGAGGTCTCAGCCCAGGGCCAGGAGCCCCTGGGCACATCCTTTTTCCATTTTCCCTGGGAAAGAAAACTCAGCAGTCCAGGTTCCTGATGTCAGTTTGTAGGGCTCCCTTGGGTCTATCAGTGCAGCAGAAGTTTGAGGTGGGGACAACTTCGGTGTGGGGTCCAGCCTTCGATATAAGGATTTTTTGCAGTGAGGTCCGTTCCAAGGGCCAGGGGCCCCCTGGCACATCCTTTTTCCATTTTCCCTGTGAAAGAAAACTCAGCAGTCCAGGTTCCTGATGTCAGTTTGTAGGGCTCCCTTGGGTGTATCAGGGCAGCACAAGTCTGAGGTGGGGACAACTTCGGTGTGGGGTCCATCCTTCGATATAAGGATTCTTTGCAGTGAGGTCTCAGCAGAGGGCCAGGGGCCCCTGGGCACATCCTTTTTCCATTTTCCCTGGGAAAGAAAACTCAGCAGTCCAGGTTCCTGATGTCAGTTTGTAGGGCTCCCTTGAGTCTATCAGGGCAGCACAAGTTTGAGGTGGGGACAACTTCGGTGTGGGGTCCATCCTTCGATATAAGGATTCTTTGAAGTCGGGGCAAGGGGCCCCTGGGCACATCCTTTTTCCATTTTCCCTGGGAAAGAAAACTCAGCAGTCCAGGTTCCTGATGTCAGTTTGTAGGGCTCCCCTGGGTCTATCAGGGCAGTACAAGTTTGAGGTGGGGACAACTTCGGTGTGGGGTCCATCCTTCGATATAAGGATTCTTTGCAGTCTGGGCCAGGGGCCCCTGGGCACATCCTTTTTCCATTTTCCCTGGGAAAGAAAACTCAGCAGTCCAGGTTCCTGATGTCAGTTTGTAGGGCTCCCTTGGGTCTATCAGGGCAGCACAAGTTTGAGGTGGGGACAACTTCGGTGTGGGGTCCATCCTTCGATATAAGGATTTCTTGCAGTGAGGACTCAGCCCAGGGCCAGGAGCCCCTGGGCACATCCTTTTTCCATTTTCCCTGGGAAAGAAAACTCAGCAGTCCAGGTTCCTGATGTCAGTTTGTAGGGCTCCCTTGGGTCTATCAGGGCAGCACAAGTTTGAGGTGGGGACAACTTCGGTGTGGGGTCCATCCTTCGATATAAGGATTTTTTGCAGTGAGGTCTCAGCCCAGTGCCAGGAGCCCCTGGGCACATCCTTTTTCCATTTTCCCTGGGAAAGAAAACTCAGCAGTCCAGGTTCCTGATGTCAGTTTGTAGGGCTCCCTTGGGTCTATCAGTGCAGCAGAAGTTTGAGGTGGGGACAACTTCGGTGTGGGGTCCAGCCTTCGATATAAGGATTTTTTGCAGTGAGGTCCGTTCCCAGGGCCAGGGGCCCCCGGGCACATCCTTTTTCCATTTTCCCTGTGAAAGAAAACTCAGCAGTCCAGGTTCCTGATGTCAGTTTGTAGGGCTCCCTTGGGTGTATCAGGGCAGCACAAGTCTGAGGTGGGGACAACTTCGGTGTGGGGTCCATCCTTCGATATAAGGATTCTTTGCAGTGAGGTCTCAGCAGAGGGCCAGGGGCCCCTGGGCACATCCTTTTTCCATTTTCCCTGGGAAAGAAAACTCAGCAGTCCAGGTTCCTGATGTCAGTTTGTAGGGCTCCCTTGAGTCTATCAGGGCAGCACAAGTTTGAGGTGGGGACAACTTCGGTGTGGGGTCCATCCTTCGATATAAGGATTCTTTGAAGTCGGGGCAAGGGGCCCCTGGGCACATCCTTTTTCCATTTTCCCTGGGAAAGAAAACTCAGCAGTCCAGGTTCCTGATGTCAGTTTGTAGGGCTCCCCTGGGTCTATCAGGGCAGTACAAGTTTGAGGTGGGGACAACTTCGGTGTGGGGTCCATCCTTCGATATAAGGATTCTTTGCAGTCTGGGCCAGGGGCCCCTGGGCACATCCTTTTTCCATTTTCCCTGGGAAAGAAAACTCAGCAGTCCAGGTTCCTGATGTCAGTTTGTAGGGCTCCCTTGGGTCTATCAGGGCAGCACAAGTTTGAGGTGGGGACAACTTCGGTGTGGGGTCCATCCTTCGATATAAGGATTTCTTGCAGTGAGGACTCAGCCCAGGGCCAGGAGCCCCTGGGCACATCCTTTTTCCATTTTCCCTGGGAAAGAAAACTCAGCAGTCCAGGTTCCTGATGTCAGTTTGTAGGGCTCCCTTGGGTCTATCAGGGCAGCACAAGTTTGAGGTGGGGACAACTTCGGTGTGGGGTCCATCCTTCGATATAAGGATTTTTTGCAGTGAGGTCTCAGCCCAGTGCCAGGAGCCCCTGGGCACATCCTTTTTCCATTTTCCCTGGGAAAGAAAACTCAGCAGTCCAGGTTCCTGATGTCAGTTTGTAGGGCTCCCTTGGGTCTATCAGTGCAGCAGAAGTTTGAGGTGGGGACAACTTCGGTGTGGGGTCCAGCCTTCGATATAAGGATTTTTTGCAGTGAGGTCCGTTCCCAGGGCCAGGGGCCCCCGGGCACATCCTTTTTCCATTTTCCCTGTGAAAGAAAACTCAGCAGTCCAGGTTCCTGATGTCAGTTTGTAGGGCTCCCTTGGGTGTATCAGGGCAGCACAAGTCTGAGGTGGGGACAACTTCGGTGTGGGGTCCATCCTTCGATATAAGGATTTTTTGCAGTGAGGTCTCAGCAGAGGGCCAGGGGCCCCTGGGCACATCCTTTTTCCATTTTCCCTGGGAAAGAAAACTCAGCAGTCCAGGTTCCTGATGTCAGTTTGTAGGGCTCCCTTGAGTCTATCAGGACAGCACAAGTTTGAGGTGGGGACAACTTCGGTGTGGGGTCCATCCTTCGATATAAGGATTCTTTGAAGTCGGGGCCAGGGGCCCCTGGGCACATCCTTTTTCCATTTTCCCTGGGAAAGAAAACTCAGCAGTCCAGGTTCCTGATGTCAGTTTGTAGGGCTCCCCTGGGTCTATCAGGGCAGTACAAGTTTGAGGTGGGGACAACTTCAGTGTGGGGTCCATCCTTCGATATAAGGATTCTTTGCAGTCTGGGCCAGGGGCCCCTGGGCACATCCTTTTTCCATTTTCCCTGGGAAAGAAAACTCAGCAGTCCAGGTTCCTGATGTCAGTTTGTAGGGCTCCCTTGGGTCTATCAGGGCAGCACAAGTTTGAGGTGGGGACAACTTCGGTGTGGGGTCCATCCTTCGATATAAGGATTTTTTGCAGTGAGGTCCCAGCCCAGGGCTAGGGGCCCCTGGGCACATCCTTTTTCCATTTTCCCTGGGAAAGAAAACTCAGCAGTCCAGGTTGCTGATGTCAGTTTGTAGGGCTCCCTTGGGTGTATCAGGGCAGCACAAGTTTGAGGTGGGGACAACTTCGGTGTGGGGTCCAGCCTTCGATATAAGGATTTTTTGCAGTGAGGTCTCATCCCAGGGCCAGGGGCCCCTGGGCACATCCTTTTTCCATTTTCCCTGTGAAAGAAAACTCAGCAGTCCAGGTTCCTGATGTCAGTTTGTAGGGCTCCCTTGAGTCTATCAGGGCAGCACAAGTTTGAGGTGGGGACAACTTCGGTGTGGGGTCCATCCTTCGATATAAGGATTCTTTGAAGTCGGGGCCAGGGGCCCCTGGGCACATCCTTTTTCCATTTTCCCTGTGAAAGAAAACTCAGCAGTCCAGGTTCCTGATGTCAGTTTGTAGGGCTCCCCTGGGTCTATCAGGGCAGCACAAGTTTGAGGTGGGGACAACTTCGGTGTGGGGTCCATCCTTCGATATAAGGATTCTTTGAAGTCGGGGCCAGGGGCCCCTGGGCACATCCTTTTTCCATTTTCCCTGGGAAAGAAAACTCAGCAGTCCAGGTTCCTGATGTCAGTTTGTAGGGCTCCCTTGGGTCTATCAGGGCAGCACAAGTTTGAGGTGGGGACCACTTCGGTGTGGGGTCCATCCTTCGATATAAGGATTTTTTGCAGGGGGGTCCCAGCCCAGGTCTAGGGGCCCATGGGCACATCCTTTTTCCATTTTCCCTGGGAAAGAAAACTCAGCAGTCCAGGTTCCTGATGTCAGTTTGTAGGGCTCCCTTGGGTGTATCAGGGCAGCACAAGATTGAGGATGGGACAACTTCTGTGTGGGCTCCATCCTTCGATATAAGGATTTTTTGTAGCGAGGTCCCAGCCCACGGCCACGGGCCACTGGGCACATCATTTGGCCATTTTCCCTGGGAAAGAAAACTCAGCAGTCCAGGTTCCTGATGTCAGTTTGTAGGGCTCCCTTGGGTCTATCAGGGCAGCACAAGTTTGAGGTGGGGACAATTTCGGTGTGGGGTCCATCCTTCGATATAAGGATTTTTTGCAGTGAGGTCTCAGCAGAGGGCCAGGGGCCCCTGGGAACATCCTTTTTCCATTTTCCCTGGGAAAGAAAACTCAGCAGTCCAGGTTCCTGATGTCAGTTTGTAGGGCTCCCCTGGGTCTATCAGGTCAGTACAAGTTTGAGGTGGGGACAACTTCGGTGTGGGGTCCATCCTTCGATATAAGGATTCTTTGCAGTCTGGGCCAGTGGCCCCTGGGCACATCCTTTTTCCATTTTCCCTGGGAAAGAAAACTCAGCAGTCCAGGTTCCTGATGTCAGTTTGTAGGGCTCCCTTGGGTCTATCAGGGCAGCACAAGTTTGAGGTGGGGACAACTTCGGTGTGGGGTCCATCCTTCGATATAAGGATTTTTTGCAGTGAGGTCCCAGCCCAGGGCTAGGGGCCCAAGGGCACATCCTTTTTCCATTTTCCCTGGGAAAGAAAACTCAGCAGTCCAGGTTGCTGATGTCAGTTTGTAGGGCTCCCTTGGGTGTATCAGGGCAGCACAAGTTTGAGGTGGGGACAACTTCGGTGTGGGGTCCAGCCTTCGATATAAGGATTTTTTGCAGTGAGGTCTCAGCAGAGGGCCAGGGGCCCCCGGGCACATCCTTTTTCCATTTTCCCTGTGAAAGAAAACTCAGCAGTCCAGGTTCCTGATGTCAGTTTGTAGGGCTCCCTTGGGTGTATCAGGGCAGCACAAGTCTGAGGTGGGGACAACTTCGGTGTGGGGTCCATCCTTCGATATAAGGATTTTTTGCAGTGAGGTCTCAGCAGAGGGCCAGGGGCCCCTGGGCACATCCTTTTTCCATTTTCCCTGTGAAAGAAAACTCAGCAGTCCAGGTTCCTGATGTCAGTTTGTAGGGCTCCCTTGAGTCTATCAGGGCAGCACAAGTTTGAGGTGGGGACAACTTCGGTGTGGGGTCCATCCTTCGATATAAGGATTCTTTGAAGTCGGGGCCGGGGGCCCCTGGGCACATCCTTTTTCCATTTTCCCTGGGAAAGAAAACTCAGCAGTCCAGGTTCCTGATGTCAGTTTGTAGGGCTCCCCTGGGTCTATCAGGGCAGCACAAGTTTGAGGTGGGGACAACTTCGGTGTGGGGTCCATCCTTCGATATAAGGATTCTTTGAAGTCGGGGCCAGGGGCCCCTGGGCACATCCTTTTTCCATTTTCCCTGGGAAAGAAAACTCAGCAGTCCAGGTTCCTGATGTCAGTTTGTAGGGCTCCCTTGGGTCTATCAGGGCAGCACAAGTTTGAGGTGGGGACAACTTCGGTGTGGGGTCCATCCTTCGATATAAGGATTTTTTGCAGGGGGGTCCCAGCCCAGGTCTAGGGGCCCATGGGCACATCCTTTTTCCATTTTCCCTGTGAAAGAAAACTCAGCAGTCCAGGTTCCTGATGTCAGTTTGTAGGGCTCCCTTGGGTGTATCAGGGCAGCACAAGATTGAGGATGGGACAACTTCGGTGTGGGCTCCATCCTTCGATATAAGGATTTTTTGTAGCGAGGTCCCAGCCCACGGTCACGGGCCACTGGGCACATCATTTGGCCATTTTCCCTGGGAAAGAAAACTCAGCAGTCCAGGTTCCTGATGTCAGTTTGTAGGGCTCCCTTGGGTGTATCAGGGCAGCACAAGTTTGAGGTGGGGACAACTTCGGTGTGGGGTCCAGCCTTCGATATAAGGATTTTTTGCAGTGAGGTCTCAGCAGAGGGCCAGGGGCCCCTGGGCACATCCTTTTTCCATTTTCCCTGGGAAAGAAAACTCAGCAGTCCAGGTTCCTGATGTCAGTTTGTAGGGCTCCCTTGAGTCTATCAGGGCAGCACAAGTTTGAGGTGGGGACAACTTCGGTGTGGGGTCCATCCTTCGATATAAGGATTCTTTGAAGTCGGGGCCAGGGGCCCCTGGGCACATCCTTTTTCCATTTTCCCTGGGAAAGAAAACTCAGCAGTCCAGGTTCCTGATGTCAGTTTGTAGGGCTCCCCTGGGTCTATCAGGGCAGCACAAGTTTGAGGTGGGGACAACTTCGGTGTGGGGTCCATCCTTCGATATAAGGATTCTTTGAAGTCGGGGCCAGGGGCCCCTGGGCACATCCTTTTTCCATTTTCCCTGGGAAAGAAAACTCAGCAGTCCAGGTTCCTGATGTCAGTTTGTAGGGCTCCCTTGGGTCTATCAGGGCAGCACAAGTTTGAGGTGGGGACAACTTCGGTGTGGGGTCCATCCTTCGATATAAGGATTCTTTGCAGGGGGGTCCCAGCCCAGGTCTAGGGGCCCATGGGCACATCCTTTTTCCATTTTCCCTGGGAAAGAAAACTCAGCAGTCCAGGTTCCTGATGTCAGTTTGTAGGGCTCCCTTGGGTGTATCAGGGCAGCACAAGATTGAGGATGGGACAACTTCTGTGTGGGCTCCATCCTTCGATATAAGGATTTTTTGTAGCGAGGTCCCAGCCCACGGCCACGGGCCACTGGGCACATCATTTGGCCATTTTCCCTGGGAAAGAAAACTCAGCAGTCCAGGTTCCTGATGTCAGTTTGTAGGGCTCCCTTGGGTCTATCAGGGCAGCACAAGTCTGAGGTGGGGACAACTTCGGTGTGGGGTCCATCCTTCGATATAAGGATTCTTTGCAGTGAGGTCTCAGCAGAGGGCCAGGGGCCCCTGGGCACATCCTTTTTCCATTTTCCCTGGGAAAGAAAACTCAGCAGTCCAGGTTCCTGATGTCAGTTTTTAGGGCTCCCCTGGGTCTATCAGTGCAGCAGAAGTTTGAGGTGGGGACAACTTCGGTGTGGGGTCCATCCTTCGATATAAGGATTTTTTGCAGTGAGGTCTCAGCCCAGGGCCAGGAGCCCCTGGGCACATCCTTTTTCCATTTTCCCTGGGAAAGAAAACTCAGCAGTCCAGGTTCCTGATGTCAGTTTGTAGGGCTCCCTTGGGTCTATCAGTGCAGCAGAAGTTTGAGGTGGGGACAACTTCGGTGTGGGGTCCAGCCTTCGATATAAGGATTTTTTGCAGTGAGGTCCGTTCCCAGGGCCAGGGGCCCCCGGGCACATCCTTTTTCCATTTTCCCTGTGAAAGAAAACTCAGCAGTCCAGGTTCCTGATGTCAGTTTGTAGGGCTCCCTTGGGTGTATCAGGGCAGCACAAGTCTGAGGTGGGGACAACTTCGGTGTGGGGTCCATCCTTCGATATAAGGATTCTTTGCAGTGAGGTCTCAGCAGAGGGCCAGGGGCCCCTGGGCACATCCTTTTTCCATTTTCCCTGGGAAAGAAAACTCAGCAGTCCAGGTTCCTGATGTCAGTTTGTAGGGCTCCCTTGAGTCTATCAGGGCAGCACAAGTTTGAGGTGGGGACAACTTCGGTGTGGGGTCCATCCTTCGATATAAGGATTCTTTGAAGTCGGGGCCAGGGGCCCCTGGGCACATCCTTTTTCCATTTTCCCTGGGAAAGAAAACTCAGCAGTCCAGGTTCCTGATGTCAGTTTGTAGGGCTCCCCTGGGTCTATCAGGGCAGTACAAGTTTGAGGTGGGGACAACTTCGGTGTGGGGTCCATCCTTCGATATAAGGATTCTTTGCAGTCTGGGCCAGGGGCCCCTGGGCACATCCTTTTTCCATTTTCCCTGGGAAAGAAAACTCAGCAGTCCAGGTTCCTGATGTCAGTTTGTAGGGCTCCCTTGGGTCTATCAGGGCAGCACAAGTTTGAGGTGGGGACAACTTCGGTGTGGGGTCCATCCTTCAATATAAGGATTTCTTGCAGTGAGGACTCAGCCCAGGGCCAGGAGCCCCTGGGCACATCCTTTTTCCATTTTCCCTGGGAAAGAAAACTCAGCAGTCCAGGTTCCTGATGTCAGTTTGTAGGGCTCCCTTGGGTCTATCAGGGCAGCACAAGTTTGAGGTGGGGACAACTTCGGTGTGGGGTCCATCCTTCGATATAAGGATTTTTTGCAGTGAGGTCTCAGCCCAGTGCCAGGAGCCCCTGGGCACATCCTTTTTCCATTTTCCCTGTGAAAGAAAACTCAGCAGTCCAGGTTCCTGATGTCAGTTTGTAGGGCTCCCTTGAGTCTATCAGGGCAGCACAAGTTTGAGGTGGGGACAACTTCGGTGTGGGGTCCAGCCTTCGATATAAGGATTTTTTGCAGTGAGGTCTCAGCAGAGGGCCAGGGGCCCCTGGGCACATCCTTTTTCCATTTTCCCTGGGAAAGAAAACTCAGCAGTCCAGGTTCCTGATGTCAGTTTGTAGGGCTCCCTTGAGTCTATCAGGGCAGCACAAGTTTGAGGTGGGGACAACTTCGGTGTGGGGTCCATCCTTCGATATAAGGATTCTTTGAAGTCGGGGCCAGGGGCCCCTGGGCACATCCTTTTTCCATTTTCCCTGGGAAAGAAAACTCAGCAGTCCAGGTTCCTGATGTCAGTTTGTAGGGCTCCCCTGGGTCTATCAGGGCAGCACAAGTTTGAGGTGGGGACAACTTCGGTGTGGGGTCCATCCTTCGATATAAGGATTCTTTGAAGTCGGGGCCAGGGGCCCCTGGGCACATCCTTTTTCCATTTTCCCTGGGAAAGAAAACTCAGCAGTCCAGGTTCCTGATGTCAGTTTGTAGGGCTCCCTTGGGTCTATCAGGGCAGCACAAGTTTGAGGTGGGGACAACTTCGGTGTGGGGTCCATCCTTCGATATAAGGATTCTTTGCAGGGGGGTCCCAGCCCAGGTCTAGGGGCCCATGGGCACATCCTTTTTCCATTTTCCCTGGGAAAGAAAACTCAGCAGTCCAGGTTCCTGATGTCAGTTTGTAGGGCTCCCTTGGGTGTATCAGGGCAGCACAAGATTGAGGATGGGACAACTTCTGTGTGGGCTCCATCCTTCGATATAAGGATTTTTTGTAGCGAGGTCCCAGCCCACGGCCACGGGCCACTGGGCACATCATTTGGCCATTTTCCCTGGGAAAGAAAACTCAGCAGTCCAGGTTCCTGATGTCAGTTTGTAGGGCTCCCTTGGGTCTATCAGGGCAGCACAAGTTTGAGGTGGGGACAACTTCGGTGTGGGGTCCATCCTTCGATATAAGGATTCTTTGCAGTGAGGTCTCAGCAGAGGGCCAGGGGCCCCTGGGCACATCCTTTTTCCATTTTCCCTGGGAAAGAAAACTCAGCAGTCCAGGTTCCTGATGTCAGTTTTTAGGGCTCCCCTGGGTCTATCAGTGCAGCAGAAGTTTGAGGTGGGGACAACTTCGGTGTGGGGTCCATCCTTCGATATAAGGATTTTTTGCAGTGAGGTCTCAGCCCAGGGCCAGGAGCCCCTGGGCACATCCTTTTTCCATTTTCCCTGGGAAAGAAAACTCAGCAGTCCAGGTTCCTGATGTCAGTTTGTAGGGCTCCCTTGGGTCTATCAGTGCAGCAGAAGTTTGAGGTGGGGACAACTTCGGTGTGGGGTCCAGCCTTCGATATAAGGATTTTTTGCAGTGAGGTCCGTTCCCAGGGCCAGGGGCCCCCGGGCACATCCTTTTTCCATTTTCCCTGTGAAAGAAAACTCAGCAGTCCAGGTTCCTGATGTCAGTTTGTAGGGCTCCCTTGGGTGTATCAGGGCAGCACAAGTCTGAGGTGGGGACAACTTCGGTGTGGGGTCCATCCTTCGATATAAGGATTCTTTGCAGTGAGGTCTCAGCAGAGGGCCAGGGGCCCCTGGGCACATCCTTTTTCCATTTTCCCTGGGAAAGAAAACTCAGCAGTCCAGGTTCCTGATGTCAGTTTGTAGGGCTCCCTTGAGTCTATCAGGGCAGCACAAGTTTGAGGTGGGGACAACTTCGGTGTGGGGTCCATCCTTCGATATAAGGATTCTTTGAAGTCGGGGCCAGGGGCCCCTGGGCACATCCTTTTTCCATTTTCCCTGGGAAAGAAAACTCAGCAGTCCAGGTTCCTGATGTCAGTTTGTAGGGCTCCCCTGGGTCTATCAGGGCAGTACAAGTTTGAGGTGGGGACAACTTCGGTGTGGGGTCCATCCTTCGATATAAGGATTCTTTGCAGTCTGGGCCAGGGGCCCCTGGGCACATCCTTTTTCCATTTTCCCTGGGAAAGAAAACTCAGCAGTCCAGGTTCCTGATGTCAGTTTGTAGGGCTCCCTTGGGTCTATCAGGGCAGCACAAGTTTGAGGTGGGGACAACTTCGGTGTGGGGTCCATCCTTCAATATAAGGATTTCTTGCAGTGAGGACTCAGCCCAGGGCCAGGAGCCCCTGGGCACATCCTTTTTCCATTTTCCCTGGGAAAGAAAACTCAGCAGTCCAGGTTCCTGATGTCAGTTTGTAGGGCTCCCTTGGGTCTATCAGGGCAGCACAAGTTTGAGGTGGGGACAACTTCGGTGTGGGGTCCATCCTTCGATATAAGGATTTTTTGCAGTGAGGTCTCAGCCCAGTGCCAGGAGCCCCTGGGCACATCCTTTTTCCATTTTCCCTGGGAAAGAAAACTCAGCAGTCCAGGTTCCTGATGTCAGTTTGTAGGGCTCCCTTGGGTGTATCAGGGCAGCACAAGTCTGAGGTGGGGACAACTTCGGTGTGGGGTCCATCCTTCGATATAAGGATTTTTTGCAGTGAGGTCTCAGCAGAGGGCCAGGGGCCCCTGGGCACATCCTTTTTCCATTTTCCCTGGGAAAGAAAACTCAGCAGTCCAGGTTCCTGATGTCAGTTTGTAGGGCTCCCTTGAGTCTATCAGGACAGCACAAGTTTGAGGTGGGGACAACTTCGGTGTGGGGTCCATCCTTCGATATAAGGATTCTTTGAAGTCGGGGCCAGGGGCCCCTGGGCACATCCTTTTTCCATTTTCCCTGGGAAAGAAAACTCAGCAGTCCAGGTTCCTGATGTCAGTTTGTAGGGCTCCCCTGGGTCTATCAGGGCAGTACAAGTTTGAGGTGGGGACAACTTCGGTGTGGGGTCCATCCTTCGATATAAGGATTCTTTGAAGTCTGGGCCAGGGGCCCCTGGGCACATCCTTTTTCCATTTTCCCTGGGAAAGAAAACTCAGCAGTCCAGGTTCCTGATGTCAGTTTGTAGGGCTCCCTTGGGTCTATCAGGGCAGCACAAGTTTGAGGTGGGGACAACTTCGGTGTGGGGTCCATCCTTCGATATAAGGATTTTTTGCAGTGAGGTCCCAGCCCAGGGCTAGGGGCCCATGGGCACATCCTTTTTCCATTTTCCCTGGGAAAGAAAACTCAGCAGTCCAGGTTGCTGATGTCAGTTTGTAGGGCTCCCTTGGGTGTATCAGGGCAGCACAAGTTTGAGGTGGGGACAACTTCGGTGTGGGGTCCAGCCTTCGATATAAGGATTTTTTGCAGTGAGGTCTCATCCCAGGGCCAGGGGCCCCCGGGCACATCCTTTTTCCATTTTCCCTGTGAAAGAAAACTCAGCAGTCCAGGTTCCTGATGTCAGTTTGTAGGGCTCCCTTGAGTCTATCAGGGCAGCACAAGTTTGAGGTGGGGACAACTTCGGTGTGGGGTCCATCCTTCGATATAAGGATTCTTTGAAGTCGGGGCCAGGGGCCCCTGGGCACATCCTTTTTCCATTTTCCCTGGGAAAGAAAACTCAGCAGTCCAGGTTCCTGATGTCAGTTTGTAGGGCTCCCCTGGGTCTATCAGGGCAGCACAAGTTTGAGGTGGGGACAACTTCGGTGTGGGGTCCATCCTTCGATATAAGGATTCTTTGAAGTCGGGGCCAGGGGCCCCTGGGCACATCCTTTTTCCATTTTCCCTGGGAAAGAAAACTCAGCAGTCCAGGTTCCTGATGTCAGTTTGTAGGGCTCCCTTGGGTCTATCAGGGCAGCACAAGTTTGAGGTGGGGACCACTTCGGTGTGGGGTCCATCCTTCGATATAAGGATTTTTTGCAGGGGGGTCCCAGCCCAGGTCTAGGGGCCCATGGGCACATCCTTTTTCCATTTTCCCTGGGAAAGAAAACTCAGCAGTCCAGGTTCCTGATGTCAGTTTGTAGGGCTCCCTTGGGTGTATCAGGGCAGCACAAGATTGAGGATGGGACAACTTCTGTGTGGGCTCCATCCTTCGATATAAGGATTTTTTGTAGCGAGGTCCCAGCCCACGGCCACGGGCCACTGGGCACATCCTTTTTCCATTTTCCCTGGGAAAGAAAACTCAGCAGTCCAGGTTCCTGATGTCAGTTTGTAGGGCTCCCTTGGGTCTATCAGGGCAGCACAAGTTTGAGGTGGGGACAATTTCGGTGTGGGGTCCATCCTTCGATATAAGGATTTTTTGCAGTGAGGTCTCTGCAGAGGGCCAGGGGCCCCTGGGAACATCCTTTTTCCATTTTCCCTGGGAAAGAAAACTCAGCAGTCCAGGTTCCTGATGTCAGTTTGTAGGGCTCCCCTGGGTCTATCAGGTCAGTACAAATTTGAGGTGGGGACAACTTCGGTGTGGGGTCCATCCTTCGATATAAGGATTCTTTGCAGTCTGGGCCAGTGGCCCCTGGGCACATCCTTTTTCCATTTTCCCTGGGAAAGAAAACTCAGCAGTCCAGGTTGCTGATGTCAGTTTGTAGGGCTCCCTTGGGTGTATCAGGGCAGCACAAGTTTGAGGTGGGGACAACTTCGGTGTGGGGTCCAGCCTTCGATATAAGGATTTTTTGCAGTGAGGTCTCAGCAGAGGGCCAGGGGCCCCCGGGCACATCCTTTTTCCATTTTCCCTGTGAAAGAAAACTCAGCAGTCCAGGTTCCTGATGTCAGTTTGTAGGGCTCCCTTGGGTGTATCAGGGCAGCACAAGTCTGAGGTGGGGACAACTTCGGTGTGGGGTCCAGCCTTCGATATAAGGATTTTTTGTAGCGAGGTCCCAGCCCACGGTCACGGGCCACTGGGCACATCATTTGGCCATTTTCCCTGGGAAAGAAAACTCAGCAGTCCAGGTTCCTGATGTCAGTTTGTAGGGCTCCCTTGGGTGTATCAGGGCAGCACAAGTTTGAGGTGGGGACAACTTCGGTGTGGGGTCCAGCCTTCGATATAAGGATTTTTTGCAGTGAGGTCTCAGCAGAGGGCCAGGGGCCCCTGGGCACATCCTTTTTCCATTTTCCCTGGGAAAGAAAACTCAGCAGTCCAGGTTCCTGATGTCAGTTTGTAGGGCTCCCTTGAGTCTATCAGGGCAGCACAAGTTTGAGGTGGGGACAACTTCGGTGTGGGGTCCATCCTTCGATATAAGGATTCTTTGAAGTCGGGGCCAGGGGCCCCTGGGCACATCCTTTTTCCATTTTCCCTGGGAAAGAAAACTCAGCAGTCCAGGTTCCTGATGTCAGTTTGTAGGGCTCCCCTGGGTCTATCAGGGCAGCACAAGTTTGAGGTGGGGACAACTTCGGTGTGGGGTCCATCCTTCGATATAAGGATTCTTTGCAGTCTGGGCCAGTGGCCCCTGGGCACATCCTTTTTCCATTTTCCCTGGGAAAGAAAACTCAGCAGTCCAGGTTGCTGATGTCAGTTTGTAGGGCTCCCTTGGGTGTATCAGGGCAGCACAAGTTTGAGGTGGGGACAACTTCGGTGTGGGGTCCAGCCTTCGATATAAGGATTTTTTGCAGTGAGGTCTCAGCAGAGGGCCAGGGGCCCCCGGGCACATCCTTTTTCCATTTTCCCTGTGAAAGAAAACTCAGCAGTCCAGGTTCCTGATGTCAGTTTGTAGGGCTCCCTTGGGTGTATCAGGGCAGCACAAGTCTGAGGTGGGGACAACTTCGGTGTGGGGTCCAGCCTTCGATATAAGGATTTTTTGTAGCGAGGTCCCAGCCCACGGTCACGGGCCACTGGGCACATCATTTGGCCATTTTCCCTGGGAAAGAAAACTCAGCAGTCCAGGTTCCTGATGTCAGTTTGTAGGGCTCCCTTGGGTGTATCAGGGCAGCACAAGTTTGAGGTGGGGACAACTTCGGTGTGGGGTCCAGCCTTCGATATAAGGATTTTTTGCAGTGAGGTCTCAGCAGAGGGCCAGGGGCCCCTGGGCACATCCTTTTTCCATTTTCCCTGGGAAAGAAAACTCAGCAGTCCAGGTTCCTGATGTCAGTTTGTAGGGCTCCCTTGAGTCTATCAGGGCAGCACAAGTTTGAGGTGGGGACAACTTCGGTGTGGGGTCCATCCTTCGATATAAGGATTCTTTGAAGTCGGGGCCAGGGGCCCCTGGGCACATCCTTTTTCCATTTTCCCTGGGAAAGAAAACTCAGCAGTCCAGGTTCCTGATGTCAGTTTGTAGGGCTCCCCTGGGTCTATCAGGGCAGCACAAGTTTGAGGTGGGGACAACTTCGGTGTGGGGTCCATCCTTCGATATAAGGATTCTTTGCAGTCTGGGCCAGGGGCCCCTGGGCACATCCTTTTTCCATTTTCCCTGGGAAAGAAAACTCAGCAGTCCAGGTTCCTGATGTCAGTTTGTAGGGCTCCCTTGGGTGTATCAGGGCAGCACAAGTTTGAGGTGGGGACAACTTAGGTGTGGGGTCCAGCCTTCGATATAAGGATTTTTTGCAGTGAGGTCCGTTCCCAGGGCCAGGGGCCCCCGGGCACATCCTTTTTCCATTTTCCCTGGGAAAGAAAACTCAGCAGTCCAGGTTCCTGATGTCAGTTTGTAGGGTTCCCTTGGGTGTATCAGGGCAGCACAAGTCTGAGGTGGGGACAACTTCGGTGTGGGGTCCAGCCTTCGATATAAGGATTTTTTGCAGTGAGGTCTCAGCAGAGGGCCAGGGGCCCCTGGGCACATCCTTTTTCCATTTTCCCTGGGAAAGAAAACTCAGCAGTCCAGGTTCCTGATGTCAGTTTGTAGGGCTCCCTTGGGTCTATCAGGGCAGCACAAGTTTGAGGTGGGGACAACTTCGGTGTGGGGTCCATCCTTCGATATAAGGATTCTTTGAAGTCGGGGCCAGGGGCCCCTGGGCACAACCTTTTTCCATTTTCCCTAGGAAAGAAAACTCAGTAGACCAGGTTCCTGATGTCAGTTTGTAGGGCTCCCCTGGGTCTATCAGTGCAGCAGAAGTTTGAGGTGGGGACAACTTCGGTGTGGGGTCCATCCTTCGATATAAGGATTTTTTGCAGTGAGGTCTCAGCCCAGGGCCAGGAGCCCCTGGGCACATCCTTTTTCCATTTTCCCTGGGAAAGAAAACTCAGCAGTCCAGGTTCCTGATGTCAGTTTGTAGGGCTCCCTTGGGTCTATCAGTGCAGCAGAAGTTTGAGGTGGGGACAACTTCGGTGTGGGGTCCAGCCTTCGATATAAGGATTTTTTGCAGTGAGGTCCGTTCCCAGGGCCAGGGGCCCCCGGGCACATCCTTTTTCCATTTTCCCTGTGAAAGAAAACTCAGCAGTCCAGGTTCCTGATGTCAGTTTGTAGGGCTCCCTTGGGTGTATCAGGGCAGCACAAGTCTGAGGTGGGGACAACTTCGGTGTGGGGTCCATCCTTCGATATAAGGATTCTTTGCAGTGAGGTCTCAGCAGAGGGCCAGGGGCCCCTGGGCACATCCTTTTTCCATTTTCCCTGGGAAAGAAAACTCAGCAGTCCAGGTTCCTGATGTCAGTTTGTAGGGCTCCCTTGAGTCTATCAGGGCAGCACAAGTTTGAGGTGGGGACAACTTCGGTGTGGGGTCCATCCTTCGATATAAGGATTCTTTGAAGTCGGGGCAAGGGGCCCCTGGGCACATCCTTTTTCCATTTTCCCTGGGAAAGAAAACTCAGCAGTCCAGGTTCCTGATGTCAGTTTGTAGGGCTCCCCTGGGTCTATCAGGGCAGCACAAGTTTGAGGTGGGGACAACTTCGGTGTGGGGTCCATCCTTCGATATAAGGATTCTTTGCAGTCTGGGCCAGGGGCCCCTGGGCACATCCTTTTTCCATTTTCCCTGGGAAAGAAAACTCAGCAGTCCAGGTTCCTGATGTCAGTTTGTAGGGCTCGCTTGGGTCTATCAGGGCAGCACAAGTTTGAGGTGGGGACAACTTCGGTGTGGGGTCCATCCTTCGATATAAGGATTTCTTGCAGTGAGGACTCAGCCCAGGGCCAGGAGCCCCTGGGCACATCCTTTTTCCATTTTCCCTGGGAAAGAAAACTCAGCAGTCCAGGTTCCTGATGTCAGTTTGTAGGGCTCCCTTGGGTCTATCAGTGCAGCAGAAGTTTGAGGTGGGGACAACTTCGGTGTGGGGTCCAGCCTTCGATATAAGGATTTTTTGCAGTGAGGTCCGTTCCCAGGGCCAGGGGCCCCCGGGCACATACTTTTTCCATTTTCCCTGTGAAAGAAAACTCAGCAGTCCAGGTTCCTGATGTCAGTTTGTAGGGCTCCCTTGGGTGTATCAGGGCAGCACAAGTCTGAGGTGGGGACAACTTCGGTGTGGGGTCCATCCTTCGATATAAGGATTTTTTGCAGTGAGGTCTCAGCAGAGGGCCAGGGGCCCCTGGGCACATCCTTTTTCCATTTTCCCTGGGAAAGAAAACTCAGCAGTCCAGGTTCCTGATGTCAGTTTGTAGGGCTCCCTTGAGTCTATCAGGGCAGCACAAGTTTGAGGTGGGGACAACTTCGGTGTGGGGTCCATCCTTCGATATAAGGATTCTTTGAAGTCGGGGCCAGGGGCCCCTGGGCACATCCTTTTTCCATTTTCCCTGGGAAAGAAAACTCAGCAGTCCAGGTTCCTGATGTCAGTTTGTAGGGCTCCCCTGGGTCTATCAGGGCAGTACAAGTTTGAGGTGGGGACAACTTCGGTGTGGGGTCCATCCTTCGATATAAGGATTCTTTGCAGTGAGGTCCCAGCCCAGGGCTAGGGGCCCATGGGCACATCCTTTTTCCATGTTCCCTGGGAAAGAAAACTCAGCAGTCCAGGTTGCTGATGTCAGTTTGTAGGGCTCCCTTGGGTGTATCAGGGCAGCACAAGTTTGAGGTGGGGACAACTTCGGTGTGGGGTCCAGCCTTCGATATAAGGATTTTTTGCAGTGAGGTCTCATCCCAGGGCCAGGGGCCCCCGGGCACATCCTTTTTCCATTTTCCCTGGGAAAGAAAACTCAGCAGTCCAGGTTCCTGATGTCAGTTTGTAGGGCTCCCTTGAGTCTATCAGGGCAGCACAAGTTTGAGGTGGGGACAACTTCGGTGTGGGGTCCATCCTTCGATATAAGGATTCTTTGAAGTCGGGGCCAGGGGCCCCTGGGCACATCCTTTTTCCATTTTCCCTGTGAAAGTAAACTCAGCAGTCCAGGTTCCTGATGTCAGTTTGTAGGGCTCCCTTGGGTCTATCAGGGCAGCACAAGTTTGAGGTGGGGACAACTTCGGTGTGGGGTCCATCCTTCGATATAAGGATTCTTTGAAGTCGGGGCCAGGGGCCCCTGGGCACATCCTTTTTCCATTTTCCCTGGGAAAGAAAACTCAGCAGTCCAGGTTCCTGATGTCAGTTTGTAGGGCTCCCTTGGGTCTATCAGGGCAGCACAAGTTTGAGGTGGGGACCACTTCGGTGTGGGGTCCATCCTTCGATATAAGGATTTTTTGCAGGGGGGTCCCAGCCCAAGTCTAGGGGCCCATGGGCACATCCTTTTTCCATTTTCCCTGGGAAAGAAAACTCAGCAGTCCAGGTTCCTGATGTCAGTTTGTAGGGCTCCCTTGGGTGTATCAGGGCAGCACAAGATTGAGGATGGGACAACTTCTGTGTGGGCTCCATCCTTCGATATAAGGATTTTTTGTAGCGAGGTCTCAGCCCACGGCCACGGGCCACTGGGCACATCATTTGGCCATTTTCCCTGGGAAAGAAAACTCAGCAGTCCAGGTTCCTGATGTCAGTTTGTAGGGCTCCCTTGGGTCTATCAGGGCAGCACAAGTTTGAGGTGGGGACAACTTCGGTGTGGGGTCCATCCTTCGATATAAGGATTTTTTGTAGCGAGGTCTCAGCAGAGGGCCAGGGGCCCCTGGGCACATCCTTTTTCCATTTTCCCTGGGAAAGAAAACTCAGCAGTCCAGGTTCCTGATGTCAGTTTGTAGGGCTCCCTTGAGTCTATCAGGGCAGCACAAGTTTGAGGTGGGGACAACTTCGGTGTGGGGTCCATCCTTCGATATAAGGATTCTTTGAAGTCGGCGCCAGGGGCCCCTGGGCACATCCTTTTTCCATTTTCCCTGGGAAAGAAAACTCAGCAGTCCAGGTTCCTGATGTCAGTTTGTAGGGCACCCCTGGGTCTATCAGGGCAGCACAAGTTTCAGGTGGGGACAACTTCGGTGTGGCGTCCATCCTTCGATATAAGGATTCTTTGCAGTGAGGTCCGTTCCCAGGGCCAGGGGCCCCCGGGCACATCCTTTTTCCATTTTCCCTGTGAAAGAAAACTCAGCAGTCCAGGTTGCTGATGTCAGTTTGTCGGGCTCCCTTGGGTGTATCAGGGCAGCACAAGTCTGAGGTGGGGACAACTTCGGTGTGGGGTCCATCCTTCGATATAAGGATTTTTTGCAGTGAGGTCTCATCCCAGGGCCAGGGGCCCCTGGGCACATCCTTTTTCCATTTTCCCTGGGAAAGAAAACTCAGCAGTCCAGGTTCCTGATGTCAGTTTGTAGGGCTCCCTTGAGTCTATCAGGGCAGCACAAGTTTGAGGTGGGGACAACTTCGGTGTGGGGTCCATCCTTCGATATAAGGATTCTTTGAAGTCGGGGCCAGGGGCCCCTGGGCACATCCTTTTTCCATTTTCCCTGGGAAAGAAAACTCAGCAGTCCAGGTTCCTGATGTCAGTTTGTAGGGCTCCCCTGGGTCTATCAGGGCAGTACAAGTTTGAGGTGGGGACAACTTCGGTGTGGGGTCCATCCTTCGATATAAGGATTCTTTGCAGTCTGGGCCAGGGGCCCCTGGGCACATCCTTTTTCCATTTTTGTTGTGGTGCGGCATGCGCTCCTCGCCGCGGCACTCCGAGCCGTGCCAGGCTGGGCGGTGAGGGAAGAGAACGGGCGGCCGCTTTCCCCCGCAAGCTCTGCAGTTTCAGTTCGTGGCGCGCGGGGACAGACGAAGGCGACACGGGACTTGGGGGGGGAACGAGATGGTTTTATTCCATGAGCCCCAAGACCCCGGCGGGCGGGGGGGCAAAGGTTTTATACAGAACTCAGGAGGACGGGTGTAGGAACAGTAACCAATGAGGGAATAGCAGGGGAGGAGTTTAGGGCAGAACTAACATCTGGAAGCTGAGGAGGGGGCTAGAATGAATGACAGGGAAGGTTCTAGGGAAAGGGGCAGGGAAAGGGAGGATTGGGGGGGGGGAAACAGATATTAAACAAATATTAAATGAAAGAAAAACACACCACCGCATCTCCCTCTTTTCCTTTACAAAAAGAAGGAGAATTTTGTGGTTTAAGCAAATTAATAAAACATGTAAATAATATAAAATCATATGATAACATTGTAAATTACTTAAAGGACATGAAAGACACATTATTGCATTTATAGGGCAGGAAGAGTAGTAACAGCCTAAATTAGACACAAGACTGCACAAAACTTGCTGTTTTGCTGCTCTGAGTAACAATCTAAAATAATGTAAATAATGTAAATAATTGAAATAGAATGAAATAATTGACAGAAATTAAACTAAAAAATTTAATTAGAATGATTAAAATTACAACTATCTAATTTGAATAAAATAATTAAATGGAATTATTGGAATTAAATATAATAAAAGATCAACTAAATATAACTAATAAATTTTTAAATTTCGCAGCAATGCAGCAAGCCTGAAGCGATATAGTAGCTGAGTGATTCCTGTAGCAATAATGGTTAAACACAGCCTTTAAGTTAAAAAATATCAGAAAAGACTGAATTAATTATAATTATAACAAAACAACTTAATATAAAATCAAATTGTAACATTATATATTATTAAAAAAACATAAATTGAAAGACATTAAAAAATGATAAACTAATTGTGATTACAACATATGAAACATATAAAAACTTCATCTGGAATATATAAAATTGTCCTAAATGAGAGTCCAAATTAAGGGTACAAAGCACAGCAGGATTTGTGACTTCATCTGATTTAGAATTTGCTGCGTCGCGGCGTTTGCGATGTTCAGCTTCTTAAATTTTTAAAGCAGAGTCAGCGGATAACGGCACTTGTCTTAAAGCAGAGTCAGCGGATAGCGATGTGGTTTGTTCAATTTGAATGTCCGTTTGAGAGGTGGGCATAATATCTTGAGTAATAATTAACTGGGATGATTTTTTTTTTCTATAAAATATAACTCAACAAACAGATTATTCAAAAATAATCAAAAGCAAAAAGAGGAATTTGTAGTTAAATAAAAAGGAGTATTGGGTAGGGTACATTAAGGAATAGGATAGGGGAATCAGACAATCACTTAATTAGTGATTGCAATGATTAACAGGGGGTATCGGTAAGGGGTGGACCGGGGTGCCGCCATTTTAGGGGGAAGACAAAATGATGGATCCTCAGTCCCGGGTTTCGGCTCCATTTCCTCGGGAGAAGATCCCTCCCGACCCTCCCCCCGGAGGACGAGCCCGAAGAAGGATGGGGGAATATCTAATCCCGCCTCCCCACAATAGGGACTAGCCTCGTGCAGGGACGGTGCAGGGCTATTGGGGGAGAGATGGGACTGGCGGGAAGCCAGGGGCGGAAAAGAAGGGTCAAGGCGGGAAATGGGTCCCGAGCGGCGTGGCCAGCGCCATCTTGGGAGGGGTGCCAGATACACTGCACTTGGCCTGAGCAGTGTCCGGCAGGGCACTTGGGGCGGCTCGGCCACAGCAATCCCCAAGGGAGGATAGGAAAGGGTTTTAGGAAAGTCCGAGGGGATGGGGATATAGGGAGCTTCACAGAAGCAAAAAGGGGAAATTTATAGGAGGGGGGGGGGGCCGCCCGACGCAGCTGGATGTCGGCGCAATGCGTGGGTGTAAAGGGCCCCTTTTAACAACGCTCCTATAGCTAACGTGTCGCCCTCTTAGCTGATCCTTACTGGTGTCTTTTCTACCCCCTCCGTCCAGCCCAGAATGGGGAGGGGAGGATAGAGAAGACAACTTTTTCGAGGAGAAGAAAAAGCGATCTAATCTAGGTCCCCACAGAAGACTAGGCGAAGGATAGCACTCAGTGCTAGCTTCCCCCAGAAAAAGAAAACCCACCCGCCTGCCAGGGACATGCACGGCTACAGCCCCAGTCTGGGCGCAGACGGGGGTCAAAATGCAAGAAAAAAAAAGGTGGCAGACCCAGCCGCCCGTCGGGGCGACCCCCACCCCGTGTAGCCCACCTTACCTTGCAGGCTCGGATGGAGATGGCTTGAATCTTCTCCTCGACTCGATGGAAAAGTCGCGCTAAAAACTGGGGATGTTCCTTCCTGGTTTTGGCCCTTCCGGAAGCCTGGGTGTTCCCGTTAAACCAAGACTCGTCCCCGAAGCCTTGGTTTCGGCCACTATCAGCCTCCGGTGGTCTCGCTGCAGATGCTGACCGAGGAATGAACCTCTTCTCGATCAGCCTTTCTTCAGGCTCCCCCGAGCCGCTGTCAAAACCGCTCTCTGTGTTCTCGGGTAAGTCTGCCCGCCAAAAAGCTCTGCAGCCCGGCTGCCCGTGCAGCGCGGCTGCTCCCGGGCGGGAAGATGGCGAGAACAAAGAGGTCCCGGAGCCTCAATCTTTTTCGCTCGGCGCTCAGCTCCTCATAGCATCCGGCAGAGCTTTTACGGCCGTAGATGTTCCTCTTCCCTCCTTCTTCTTCTGTGAGGCGGGCGCCCCCACAAATTTGCCCGTTTTTTTTACAAGACGAAGGAGGGAACCATCCTCTCGCTACCATATGTTGTGGCGCGGCATGCGCTCCTCGCCGCGGCACCCCGAGCGGTGCCGTGCTGGGCGGTGAGGGAAGAGAACGGGCGGCCGCTTTCCCCCGCAAGCTCTGCAGTTTCAGTTCGTGGCGCGCGGGGACAGACGAAGGCGACACGGGACTTGGGGGGGGAACGAGATGGTTTTATTCCATGAGCCCCAAGACCCCGGCGGGCGGGGGGGCAAAGGTTTTATACAGAACTCAGGAGGACGGGTGTAGGAACAGTAACCAATGAGGGAATAGCAGGGGAGGAGTTTAGGGCAGAACTAACATCTGGAAGCTGAGGAGGGGGCTAGAATGAATGACAGGGAAGGTTCTAGGGAAAGGGGCAGGGAAAGGGAGGATTGGGGGGGGGGGGAACAGATATTAAACAAATATTAAATGAAAGAAAAACACACCACCGCACATTTTCCCTGGGAAAGAAAACTCAGCAGTCCAGGTTCCTGATGTCAGTTTGTAGGGCTCCCTTGGGTCTATCAGGGCAGCACAAGTTTGAGGTGGGGACAACTTCGGTGTGGGGTCCATCCTTCGATATAAGGATTTTTTGCAGTGAGGTCCCAGCCCAGGGCTAGGGGCCCATGGGCACATCCTTTTTCCATTTTCCCTGGGAAAGAAAACTCAGCAGTCCAGGTTCCTGATGTCAGTTTGTAGGGCTCCCTTGGGTGTATCAGGGCAGCACAAGTTTGAGGTGGGGACAACTTCGGTGTGGGGTCCAGCCTTCGATATAAGGATTTTTTGCAGTGAGGTCCCAGCCCAGGGCTAGGGGCCCATGGGCACATCCTTTTTCCATTTTCCCTGGGAAAGAAAACTCAGCAGTCCAGGTTCCTGATGTCAGTTTGTAGGGCTCCCTTGGGTGTATCAGGGCAGCACAAGTTTGAGGTGGGGACAACTTCGGTGTGGGGTCCAGCCTTCGATATAAGGATTTTTTGCAGTGAGGTCTCATCCCAGGGCCAGGGGCCCCCGGGCACATCCTTTTTCCATTTTCCCTGTGAAAGAAAACTCAGTAGTCCAGGTTCCTGATGTCAGTTTGTAGGGCTCCCTTGGGTGTATCAGGGCAGCACAAGTCTGAGGTGGGGACAACTTCGGTGTGGGGTCCATCCTTCGATATAAGGATTTTTTGCAGTGAGGTCTCAGCAGAGGGCCAGGGGCCCCTGGGCACATCCTTTTTCCATTTTCCCTGGGAAAGAAAACTCAGCAGTCCAGGTTCCTGATGTCAGTTTGTAGGGCTCCCTTGAGTCTATCAGGGCAGCACAAGTTTGAGGTGGGGACAACTTCGGTGTGGGGTCCATCCTTCGATATAAGGATTCTTTGAAGTCGGGGCCAGGGGCCCCTGGGCACATCCTTTTTCCATTTTCCCTGGGAAAGAAAACTCAGCAGTCCAGGTTCCTGATGTCAGTTTTTAGGGCTCCCTTGGGTCTATCAGGGCAGCACAAGTTTGAGGTGGGGACAACTTCGGTGTGGGGTCCATCCTTCGATATAAGGATTTTTTGCAGGGGGGTCCCAGCCCAGGTCTAGGGGCCCATGGGCACATCCTTTTTCCATTTTCCCTGGGAAAGAAAACTCAGCAGTCCAGGTTCCTGATGTCAGTTTTTAGGGCTCCCTTGGGTGTATCAGGGCAGCACAAGATTGAGGATGGGACAACTTCGGTGTGGGCTCCATCCTTCGATATAAGGATTTTTTGTAGCGAGGTCCCAGCCCACGGCCACGGGCCACTGGGCACATCATTTGGCCATTTTCCCTGGGAAAGAAAACTCAGCAGTCCAGGTTCCTGATGTCAGTTTGTAGGGCTCCCTTGGGTCTATCAGGGCAGCACAAGTTTGAGGTGGGGACAACTTCGGTGTGGGGTCCATCCTTCGATATAAGGATTTTTTGCAGTGAGGTCTCAGCAGAGGGCCAGGGGCCCCTGGGCACATCCTTTTTCCATTTTCCCTGGGAAAGAAAACTCACCAGTCCAGGTTCCTGATGTCAGTTTGTAGGGCTCCCTTGAGTCTATCAGGGCAGCACAAGTTTGAGGTGGGGACAACTTCGGTGTGGGGTCCATCCTTCGATATAAGGATTCTTTGAAGTCGGGGCCAGGGGCCGCTGGGCACATCCTTTTTCCATTTTCCCTGGGAAAGAAAACTCAGCAGTCCAGGTTCCTGATGTCAGTTTGTAGGGCTCCCCTGGGTCTATCAGGGCAGCACAAGTTTGAGGTGGGGACAACTTCGGTGTGGGGTCCATCCTTCGATATAAGGATTCTTTGCAGTCTGGGCCAGGGGCCCCTGGGCACATCCTTTTTCCATTTTCCCTGGGAAAGAAAACTCAGCAGTCCAGGTTCCTGATGTCAGTTTGTAGGGCTCCCTTGGGTCTATCAGGGCAGCACAAGTTTGAGGTGGGGACAACTTCGGTGTGGGGTCCAGCCTTCGATATAAGGATTTTTTGCAGTGAGGTCCGTTCCCAGGGCCAGGGGCCCCCGGGCACATCCTTTTTCCATTTTCCCTGGGAAAGAAAACTCAGCAGTCCAGGTTCCTGATGTTAGTTTGTAGGGTTCCCTTGGGTGTATCAGGGCAGCACAAGTCTGAGGTGGGGACAACTTCGGTGTGGGGTCCATCCTTCGATATAAGGATTTTTTGCAGTGAGGTCTCAGCAGAGGGCCAGGGGCCCCTGGGCACATCCTTTTTCCATTTTCCCTGGGAAAGAAAACTCAGCAGTCCAGGTTCCTGATGTCAGTTTGTAGGGCTCCCTTGGGTCTATCAGGGCAGCACAAGTTTGAGGTGGGGACAACTTCGGTGTGGGGTCCATCCTTCGATATAAGGATTCTTTGAAGTCGGGGCCAGGGGCCCCTGGGCACAACCTTTTTCCATTTTCCCTGGGAAAGAAAACTCAGTAGTCCAGGTTCCTGATGTCAGTTTGTAGGGCTCCCCTGGGTCTATCAGGGCAGCACAAGTTTGAGGTGGGGACAACGTCGGTGTGGGGTCCATCCTTCGATATAAGGATTTTTTGCAGGGGGGTCTCAGCAGAGGGCCAGGGGCCCCTGGGCACATCCTTTTTCCATTTTCCCTGGGAAAGAAAACTCAGCAGTCCAGGTTCCTGATGTCAGTTTGTAGGGCTCCCTTGAGTCTATCAGGGCAGCACAAGTTTGAGGTGGGGACAACTTCTGTGTGGGGTCCATCCTTCGATATAAGGATTCTTTGCAGTGAGGACCCAGCCCAGGGCCAGTGGCCCCTGGGCACAACCTTTTTCCATTTTCCCTGGGAAAGAAAACTCAGCAGTCCAGGTTCCTGATGTCAGTTTGTAGGGCTCCCTTGTGTGTATCAGGGCAGCACAAGTTTGAGGTGGGGACAACTTCGGTGTGGGGTCCATCCTTCGATATAAGGATTTTTTGCAGTGGGGTCTCAGCAGAGGGCCAGGGGCCCCTGGGCACATCCTTTTTCCATTTTCCCTGGGAAAGAAAACTCAGCAGTCCAGGTTCCTGATGTCAGTTTGTAGGGCTCCCTTGAGTCTATCAGGGCAGCACAAGTTTGAGGTGGGGACAACTTCGGTGTGGGGTCCATCCTTCGATATAAGGATTCTTTGCAGTGAGGACCCAGCCCAGGGCCAGTGGCCCCTGGGCACAACCTTTTTCCATTTTCCCTGGGAAAGAAAACTCAGCAGTCCAGGTTCCTGATGTCAGTTTGTAGGGCTCCCTTGTGTGTATCAGGGCAACACAAGTTTGAGGTGGGGACAACTTCGGTGTGGGGTCCATCCTTCGATATACGGATTTTTTGCAGTGAGGTCTCAGCAGAGGGCCAGGGGCCCCTGGGCACATCCTTTTTCCATTTTCCCTGGGAAAGAAACCTCAGCAGTCCAGGTTGCTTATGTCAGTTTGTAGGGCTCCCCTGGGTCTATCAGGGCAGCACAAGTTTGAGGTGGGGACAACTTCTGTGTGGGGTCCATCCTTCGATATAAGGATTCTTTGAAGTCGGGGCCAGGGGCCCCTGGGCACATCCTTTTTCCATTTTCCCTGGGAAAGAAAACTCAGCAGTCCAGGTTCCTGATGTCAGTTTGTAGGTCTCCCCTGGGTCTATCAGGGCAGCACAAGTTTGAGGTGGGGACAACTTCGGTGTGGGGTCCATCTTTCGATATAAGGATTTTTTGCAGTGAGGTCTCAGCAGAGGGCCAGGGGCCCCTGGGCACATCCTTTTTCCATTTTCCCTGGGAAAGAAAACTCAGCAGTCCAGGTTCCTGATGTCAGTTTGTAGGTCTCCCCTGGGTCTATCAGGGCAGCACAAGTTTGAGGTGGGGACAACTTCGGTGTGGGGTCCATCCTTCGATATAAGGATTCTTTGCAGTTGGGGCCAGGGGCCCCCGGGCACATCCTTTTTCCATTTTCCCTGTGAAAGAAAACTCAGCAGTCCAGGTTCCTGATGTCAGTTTATAGGGCTCCCTTGGGTGTATCAGGGCAGCACAAGTTTGAGGTGGGGACAACTTTGGTGTGGGGTCCATCCTTCGATATAAGGATTTTTTTCAGTGAGGTCTCAGCAGAGGGCCAGGGGCCCCTGGGCACATCCTTTTTCCATTTTCCCTGGGAAAGAAAACTCAGCAGTCCAGGTTCCTGATGTCAGTTTGTAGGGCTCCCCTGGGTCTATCAGGGCAGCACAAGTTTGAGGTGGGGACAACTTCGGTGTGGGGTCCATCCTTCGATATAAGGATTCTTTGCAGTCTGGGCCAGGGGCCCCTGGGCACATCCTTTTTCCATTTTCCCTGGGAAAGAAAACTCAGCAGTCCAGGTTCCTGATGTCAGTTTGTAGGGCTCCCTTGGGTCTATCAGGGCAGCACAAGTTTGAGGTGGGGACAACTTCGGTGTGGGGTCCATCCTTCGATATAAGGATTTTTTGCAGGGGGGTCCCAGCCCAGGGCTAGGGGCCCCTGGGCACATCCTTTTTCCATTTTCCCTGGGAAAGAAAACTCAGCAGTCCAGGTTCCTGATGTCAGTTTGTAGGGCTCCCTTGGGTGTATCAGGGCAGCACAAGATTGAGGATGGGACAACTTCGGTGTGGGCTCCATCCTTCGATATAAGGATTTTTTGTAGCGAGGTCCCAGCCCACGGCCACGGGCCACTGGGCACATCATTTGGCCATTTTCCCTGGGAAAGAAAACTCAGCAGTCCAGGTTCCTGATGTCAGTTTGTAGGGCTCCCTTGGGTCTATCAGGGCAGCACAAGTTTGAGGTGGGGACAACTTCGGTGTGGGGTCCATCCTTCGATATAAGGATTTTTTGCAGTGAGGTCTCAGCAGAGGGCCAGGGGCCCCTGGGCACATCCTTTTTCCATTTTCCCTGGGAAAGAAAACTCAGCAGTCCAGGTTCCTGATGTCAGTTTGTAGGGCTGCCTTGAGTCTATCAGGGCAGCACAAGTTTGAGGTGGGGACAACTTCGGTGTGGGGTCCATCCTTCGATATAAGGATTCTTTGAAGTCGGGGCCAGGGGCCCCATGGCACATCCTTTTTCCATTTTCCCTGGGAAAGAAAACTCAGCAGTCCAGGTTCCTGATGTCAGTTTGTAGGGCTCCCTTGGGTCTATCAGGGCAGCACAAGTTTTAGGTGGGGACAACTTCGGTGTGGGGTCCATCCTTCGATATAAGGATTTTTTGCAGTGAGGTCCCAGCCCAAGGCCTGGGGCCCCTGGGCACATCCTTTTTCCATTTTCCCTGGGAAAGAAAACTCAGCAGTCCAGGTTCCTGATGTCACTTTGTAGGGCACCCTTGGGTCTATCAGTGCAGCAGAAGTTTGAGGTGGGGACAACGTCGGTGTGGGGTCCATCCTTCGATATAAGGATTTTTTGCAGGGGGGTCTCAGCAGAGGGCCAGGGGCCCCTGGGCACATCCTTTTTCCATTTTCCCTGGGAAAGAAAACTCAGCAGTCCAGGTTCCTGATGTCAGTTTGTAGGGCTCCCTTGAGTCTATCAGGGCAGCACAAGTTTGAGGTGGGGACAACTTCGGTGTGGGGTCCATCCTTCGATATAAGGATTCTTTGCAGTGAGGACCCAGCCCAGGGCCAGTGGCCCCTGGGCACAACCTTTTTCCATTTTCCCTGGGAAAGAAAACTCAGCAGTCCAGGTTCCTGATGTCAGTTTGTAGGGCTCCCTTGTGTGTATCAGGGCAGCACAAGTTTGAGGTGGGGACAACTTCGGTGTGGGGTCCATCCTTCGATATAAGGATTTTTTGCAGTGGGGTCTCAGCAGAGGGCCAGGGGCCCCTGGGCACATCCTTTTTCCATTTTCCCTGGGAAAGAAAACTCAGCAGTCCAGGTTCCTGTTGTCAGTTTGTAGGGCTCACTTGAGTCTATCAGGGCAGCACAAGTTTGAGGTGGGGACAACTTCGGTGTGGGGTCCATCCTTCGATATAAGGATTCTTTGCAGTGAGGACCCAGCCCAGGGCCAGTGGCCCCTGGGCACAACCTTTTTCCATTTTCCCTGGGAAAGAAAACTCAGCAGTCCAGGTTCCTGATGTCAGTTTGTAGGGCTCCCTTGTGTGTATCAGGGCAGCACAAGTTTGAGGTGGGGACAACTTCGGTGTGGGGTCCATCCTTCGATATACGGATTTTTTGCAGTGAGGTCTCAGCAGAGGGCCAGGGGCCCCTGGGCACATCCTTTTTCCATTTTCCCTGGGAAAGAAAACTCAGCAGTCCAGGTTGCTTATGTCAGTTTGTAGGGCTCCCCTGGGTCTATCAGGGCAGCACAAGTTTGAGTTGGGGACAACTTCGGTGTGGGGTCCATCCTTCGATATAAGGATTCTTTGAAGTCGGGGCCAGGGGCCCCTGGGCACATCCTTTTTCCATTTTCCCTGGGAAAGAAAACTCAGCAGTCCAGGTTCCTGATGTCAGTTTGTAGGTCTCCCCTGGGTCTATCAGGGCAGCACAAGTTTGAGGTGGGGACAACTTCGGTGTGGGGTCCATCCTTCGATATAAGGATTCTTTGCAGTTGGGGCCAGGGGCCCCTGGGCACATCCTTTTTCAATTTTCCCTGGGAAAGAAAACTCAGCAGTCATGGTTCCTGATGTCAGTTTGTAGGGCTCCCTTGTGTGTATCAGGGCAGCACAAGTTTGAGGTGGGGACAACTTCGGTGTGGGGTCCATCTTTCGATATAAGGATTTTTTGCAGTGAGGTCCCAGCCCAGGGCCAGGGGCCCCTGGGCACATCCTTTTTCCATTTTCCCTGGGAAAGAAAACTCAGCAGTCCAGGTTCCTGATGTCAGTTTGTAGGGCTCCCCTGGGTCTATCAGGGCAGCACAAGTTTGAGGTGGGGACAACTTCGGTGTGGGGTCCATCCTTCGATATAAGGATTCTTTGCAGTCTGGGCCAGGGGCCCCTGGGCACATCCTTTTTCCATTTTCCCTGGGAAAGAAAACTCAGCAGTCCAGGTTCCTGATGTCAGTTTGTAGGGCTCCCTTGTGTGTATCAGGGCAGCACAAGTTTGAGGTGGGGACAACTTCGGTGTGGAGTCCATCCTTCGATATAAGGATTTTTTGCAGTGAGGTCTCAGCCCAAGGCCAGGAGGCCCCGGGCACATCCTTTTTCCATTTTCCGTGTGAAAGAAAACTCAGCAGTCCAGGTTCCTGATGTCAGTTTGTAGGGCTCCCTTGGGTGTATCAGGGCAGCACAAGTTTGAGGTGGGGACAACTTCGGTGTGGGGTCCATCCTTCGATATAAGGATTTTTTTCAATGAGGTCTCAGCAGAGGGCCAGGGGCCCCTGGGCACATCCTTTTTCCATTTTCCCTGGGAAAGAAAACTCAGCAGTCCAGGTTCCTGATGTCAGTTTGTAGGGCTCCCCTGGGTCTATCAGGGCAGCACAAGTTTGAGGTGGGGACAACTTCGGTGTGGGGTCCATCCTTCGATATAAGGATTCTTTGCAGTCTGGGCCAGGGGCCCCTGGGCACATCCTTTTTCCATTTTCCCTGGGAAAGAAAACTCAGCAGTCCAGGTTCCTGATGTCAGTTTGTAGGGCTCCCTTGTGTGTATCAGGGCAGCACAAGTTTGAGGTGGGGACAACTTCGGTGTGGAGTCCATCCTTCGATATAAGGATTTTTTGCAGTGAGGTCTCAGCCCAAGGCCAGGAGGCCCCGGGCACATCCTTTTTCCATTTTCCCTGGGAAAGAAAACTCAGCAGTCCAGGTTCCGGATGTCAGTTTGTAGGGCTCCCTTGAGTCTATCAGGGCAGCACAAGTTTGAGGTGGGGACAACTTCGGTGTGGGGTCCATCCTTCGATATAAGGATTCTTTGAAGTCGGGGCCAGGGGCCCCTGGGCACATCCTTTTTCCATTTTCCCTGGGAAAGAAAACTCAGCAGTCCAGGTTCCTGATGTCAGTTTGTAGGGCTCCCTTGGGTCTATCAGGGCAGCACAAGTTTTAGGTGGGGACAACTTCGGTGTTGGGTCCATCCTTCGATATAAGGATTTTTTGCAGTGAGGTCCCAGCCCAAGGCCTGGGGCCCCTGGGCACATCCTTTTTCCATTTTCCCTGGGAAAGAAAACTCAGCAGTCCAGGTTCCTGATGTCACTTTGTAGGGCACCCTTGGGTCTATCAGTGCAGCAGAAGTTTGAGGTGGGGACAACTTCGGTGTGGGGTCCAGCCTTCGATATAAGGATTTTTTGCAGTGAGGTCCGTTCCCAGGGCCAGGGGCGCCCGGGCACATCCCTTTTCAATTTTTCCTGGGAAAGAAAACTCAGCAGTCCAGGTTCCTGATGTCAGTTTGTAGGGCTCCCTTGGGTCTATCAGGGCAGCACAAGTTTGAGGTGGGAACAGCTTCGGTGTGGGGTCCATCCTTCGATATAAGGATTTTTTGCAGTGAGGTCTCAGCAGAGGGCCAGGGGCCCCTGGGCACATCCTTTTTCCATTTTCCCTGGGAAAGAAAACTCAGCAGTCCAGGTTGCTGATGTCAGTTTGTAGGGCTCCCTTGAGTCTATCAGGGCAGCACAAGTTTGAGGTGAAGACAACTTCTGTGTGGGGTCCATCCTTCGATATAAGGATTCTTTGCAGTCGGGGCCAGGGGCCCCTGGGCACATCCTTTTTCCATTTTCCCTGGGAAAGAAAACTCAGCAGTCCAGGTTCCTGATGTCAGTTTGTAGGTCTCCCCTGGGTCTATCAGGGCAGCACAAGTTTGAGGTGGGGACAACTTCGGTGTGGGGTCCATCCTTCGATATAAGGATTCTTTGCAGTTGGGGCCACGGGCCCCTGGGCACATCCTTTTTCCATTTTCCCTGGGAAAGAAAACTCAGCAGTCCAGGTTCCTGATGTCAGTTTGTAGGGCTCCCCTGGGTCTATCAGGGCAGCACAAGTTTGAGGTGGGGACAACTTCGGTGTGGGGTCCATCCTTCGATATAAGGATTCTTTGCAGTGAGGACCCAGCCCAGGGCCAGTGGCCCCTGGGCACAACCTTTTTCCATTTTCCCTGGGAAAGAAAACTCAGCAGTCCAGGTTCCTGATGTCAGTTTGTAGGGCTCCCTTGTGTGTATCAGGGCAGCACAAGTTTGAGGTGGGGACAACTTCGGTGTGGGGTCCATCCTTCGATATAAGGATTTTTTGCAGTGGGGTCTCAGCAGAGGGCCAGGGGCCCCTGGGCACATCCTTTTTCCATTTTCCCTGGGAAAGAAAACTCAGCAGTCCAGGTTCCTGTTGTCAGTTTGTAGGGCTCACTTGAGTCTATCAGGGCAGCACAAGTTTGAGGTGGGGACAACTTCGGTGTGGGGTCCATCCTTCGATATAAGGATTCTTTGCAGTGAGGACCCAGCCCAGGGCCAGTGGCCCCTGGGCACAACCTTTTTCCATTTTCCCTGGGAAAGAAAACTCAGCAGTCCAGGTTCCTGATGTCAGTTTGTAGGGCTCCCTTGTGTGTATCAGGGCAGCACAAGTTTGAGGTGGGGACAACTTCGGTGTGGGGTCCATCCTTCGATATACGGATTTTTTGCAGTGAGGTCTCAGCAGAGGGCCAGGGGCCCCTGGGCACATCCTTTTTCCATTTTCCCTGGGAAAGAAAACTCAGCAGTCCAGGTTGCTTATGTCAGTTTGTAGGGCTCCCCTGGGTCTATCAGGGCAGCACAAGTTTGAGTTGGGGACAACTTCGGTGTGGGGTCCATCCTTCGATATAAGGATTCTTTGAAGTCGGGGCCAGGGGCCCCTGGGCACATCCTTTTTCCATTTTCCCTGGGAAAGAAAACTCAGCAGTCCAGGTTCCTGATGTCAGTTTGTAGGTCTCCCCTGGGTCTATCAGGGCAGCACAAGTTTGAGGTGGGGACAACTTCGGTGTGGGGTCCATCCTTCGATATAAGGATTCTTTGCAGTTGGGGCCAGGGGCCCCTGGGCACATCCTTTTTCAATTTTCCCTGGGAAAGAAAACTCAGCAGTCATGGTTCCTGATGTCAGTTTGTAGGGCTCCCTTGTGTGTATCAGGGCAGCACAAGTTTGAGGTGGGGACAACTTCGGTGTGGGGTCCATCTTTCGATATAAGGATTTTTTGCAGTGAGGTCCCAGCCCAGGGCCAGGGGCCCCTGGGCACATCCTTTTTCCATTTTCCCTGGGAAAGAAAACTCAGCAGTCCAGGTTCCTGATGTCAGTTTGTAGGGCTCCCCTGGGTCTATCAGGGCAGCACAAGTTTGAGGTGGGGACAACTTCGGTGTGGGGTCCATCCTTCGATATAAGGATTCTTTGCAGTCTGGGCCAGGGGCCCCTGGGCACATCCTTTTTCCATTTTCCCTGGGAAAGAAAACTCAGCAGTCCAGGTTCCTGATGTCAGTTTGTAGGGCTCCCTTGTGTGTATCAGGGCAGCACAAGTTTGAGGTGGGGACAACTTCGGTGTGGAGTCCATCCTTCGATATAAGGATTTTTTGCAGTGAGGTCTCAGCCCAAGGCCAGGAGGCCCCGGGCACATCCTTTTTCCATTTTCCGTGTGAAAGAAAACTCAGCAGTCCAGGTTCCTGATGTCAGTTTGTAGGGCTCCCTTGGGTGTATCAGGGCAGCACAAGTTTGAGGTGGGGACAACTTCGGTGTGGGGTCCATCCTTCGATATAAGGATTTTTTTCAATGAGGTCTCAGCAGAGGGCCAGGGGCCCCTGGGCACATCCTTTTTCCATTTTCCCTGGGAAAGAAAACTCAGCAGTCCAGGTTCCTGATGTCAGTTTGTAGGGCTCCCCTGGGTCTATCAGGGCAGCACAAGTTTGAGGTGGGGACAACTTCGGTGTGGGGTCCATCCTTCGATATAAGGATTCTTTGCAGTCTGGGCCAGGGGCCCCTGGGCACATCCTTTTTCCATTTTCCCTGGGAAAGAAAACTCAGCAGTCCAGGTTCCTGATGTCAGTTTGTAGGGCTCCCTTGGGTCTATCAGGGCAGCACAAGTTTGAGGTGGGGACAACTTCGGTGTGGGGTCCATCCTTCGATATAAGGATTTTTTGCAGGGGGGTCCCAGCCCAGGGCTAGGGGCCCCTGGGCACATCCTTTTTCCATTTTCCCTGGGAAAGAAAACTCAGCAGTCCAGGTTCCGGATGTCAGTTTGTAGGGCTCCCTTGAGTCTATCAGGGCAGCACAAGTTTGAGGTGGGGACAACTTCGGTGTGGGGTCCATCCTTCGATATAAGGATTCTTTGAAGTCGGGGCCAGGGGCCCCTGGGCACATCCTTTTTCCATTTTCCCTGGGAAAGAAAACTCAGCAGTCCAGGTTCCTGATGTCAGTTTGTAGGGCTCCCTTGGGTCTATCAGGGCAGCACAAGTTTTAGGTGGGGACAACTTCGGTGTTGGGTCCATCCTTCGATATAAGGATTTTTTGCAGTGAGGTCCCAGCCCAAGGCCTGGGGCCCCTGGGCACATCCTTTTTCCATTTTCCCTGGGAAAGAAAACTCAGCAGTCCAGGTTCCTGATGTCACTTTGTAGGGCACCCTTGGGTCTATCAGTGCAGCAGAAGTTTGAGGTGGGGACAACTTCGGTGTGGGGTCCAGCCTTCGATATAAGGATTTTTTGCAGTGAGGTCCGTTCCCAGGGCCAGGGGCGCCCGGGCACATCCCTTTTCAATTTTTCCTGGGAAAGAAAACTCAGCAGTCCAGGTTCCTGATGTCAGTTTGTAGGGCTCCCTTGGGTCTATCAGGGCAGCACAAGTTTGAGGTGGGAACAGCTTCGGTGTGGGGTCCATCCTTCGATATAAGGATTTTTTGCAGTGAGGTCTCAGCAGAGGGCCAGGGGCCCCTGGGCACATCCTTTTTCCATTTTCCCTGGGAAAGAAAACTCAGCAGTCCAGGTTGCTGATGTCAGTTTGTAGGGCTCCCTTGAGTCTATCAGGGCAGCACAAGTTTGAGGTGAAGACAACTTCTGTGTGGGGTCCATCCTTCGATATAAGGATTCTTTGCAGTCGGGGCCAGGGGCCCCTGGGCACATCCTTTTTCCATTTTCCCTGGGAAAGAAAACTCAGCAGTCCAGGTTCCTGATGTCAGTTTGTAGGTCTCCCCTGGGTCTATCAGGGCAGCACAAGTTTGAGGTGGGGACAACTTCGGTGTGGGGTCCATCCTTCGATATAAGGATTCTTTGCAGTTGGGGCCACGGGCCCCTGGGCACATCCTTTTTCCATTTTCCCTGGGAAAGAAAACTCAGCAGTCCAGGTTCCTGATGTCAGTTTGTAGGGCTCCCCTGGGTCTATCAGGGCAGCACAAGTTTGAGGTGGGGACAACTTCGGTGTGGGGTCGATCTTTCGATATAAGGATTTTTTGCAGTCTGGGCCAGGGGCCCCTGGGCACATCCTTTTTCCATTTTCCCTGGGAAAGAAAACTCAGCAGTCCAGGTTCCTGATGTCAGTTTGTAGGGCTCCCTTGTGTGTATCAGGGCAGCACAAGTTTGAGGTGGGGACTGCCACGCTCCCGCCCCGGTTCCCTTTGTCTCAGCCCCGGCTAGCTCTCATCCTGGGGCGAGGGCGGGCGATGGAGGCACCCTCCGCCGCTCCCAGCTGGGGTTTGGAGAGTGCCTTTGTGGGTTCCGGGCAGCGCTAGCTAGCCTCGCGGTGGTAAATGAAGAGCGGATCCTGCTGGGGGCTAAGTCCGAGTTTATTGTAGCCCAACGGGGCCAAATGTCCTAAAACGATGCCAGCCAACAGGAACAAGCACAAGGTGCTTGCACTGGCTTATAAACTGTAAGGGAGGGGTATCCAACGACCAATGGGGATAGGGATAGGGGGTGGGTCCGGGATGGGGGGATATGGTGGGGTCCAATAGGGGAAGGATATGGGGGGAGCCCCAGGTCCTCGCCCAATCACCCGGTGCCCTGAGTAGAAGCTTCTGGATGGATGGGAAGGGGCACCGAGTGATAGACAAGGCACCCGGGGGGGGTAAAATGCCTCTTTCAGGGTGATGGATAGATACTGGGAAGGCGGGAAGGGCGGACAAGGTGGGAAAACTGGGGATAAACCAAGTTGCACACGGGGGTACAAAGGAATAAACCAATACATACTACAGGGATAATAAAACATATACATAACGCAACTCCACAGGGGACAACTTCGGTGTGGGGTCCATCCTTCGATATAAGGATTTTTTGCAGTGAGGTCTCAGCCCAGGGCCAGGAGCCCCTGGGCACATCCTTTTTCCATTTTCCCTGGGAAAGAAAACTCAGCAGTCCAGGTTCCTGATGTCAGTTTGTAGGGCTCCCTTGGGTCTATCAGTGCAGCAGAAGTTTGAGGTGGGGACAACTTCGGTGTGGGGTCCAGCCTTCGATATAAGGATTTTTTGCAGTGAGGTCCGTTCCCAGGGCCAGGGGCGCCCGGGCACATCCCTTTTCAATTTTTCCTGGGAAAGAAAACTCAGCAGTCCAGGTTCCTGATGTCAGTTTGCAGGGCTCCCTTGGGTCTATCAGGGCAGCACAAGTTTGAGGTGGGAACAGCTTCGGTGTGGGGTCCATCCTTCGATATAAGGATTTTTTGCAGTGAGGTCTCAGCAGAGGGCCAGGGGCCCCTGGGCACATCCTTTTTCCATTTTCCCTGGGAAAGAAAACTCAGCAGTCCAGGTTGCTGATGTCAGTTTGTAGGGCTCCCTTGAGTCTATCAGGGCAGCACAAGTTTGAGGTGAAGACAACTTCTGTGTGGGGTCCATCCTTCGATATAAGGATTCTTTGCAGTCGGGGCCAGGGGCCCCTGGGCACATCCTTTTTCCATTTTCCCTGGGAAAGAAAACTCAGCAGTCCAGGTTCCTGATGTCAGTTTGTAGGTCTCCCCTGGGTCTATCAGGGCAGCACAAGTTTGAGGTGGGGACAACTTCGGTGTGGGGTCCATCCTTCGATATAAGGATTCTTTGCAGTTGGGGCCACGGGGCCCTGGGCACATCCTTTTTCAATTTTCCCTGGGAAAGAAAACTCAGCAGTCCAGGTTCCTGATGTCAGTTTGTAGGGCTCCCCTGGGTCTATCAGGGCAGCACAAGTTTGAGGTGGGGACAACTTCGGTGTGGGGTCCATCTTTCGATATAAGGATTTTTTGCAGTCTGGGCCAGGGGCCCCTGGGCACATCCTTTTTCCATTTTCCCTGGGAAAGAAAACTCAGCAGTCCAGGTTCCTGATGTCAGTTTGTAGGGCTCCCTTGTGTGTATCAGGGCAGCACAAGTTTGAGGTGGGGACTGCCACGCTCCCGCCCCGGTTCCCTTTGTCTCAGCCCCGGCTAGCTCTCATCCTGGGGCGAGGGCGGGCGATGGAGGCACCCTCCGCCGCTCCCAGCTGGGGTTTGGAGAGTGCCTTTGTGGGTTCCGGGCAGCGCTAGCTAGCCTCGCGGTGGTAAATGAAGAGCGGATCCTGCTGGGGGCTAAGTCCGAGTTTATTGTAGCCCAACGGGGCCAAATGTCCTAAAACGATGCCAGCCAACAGGAACAAGCACAAGGTGCTTGCACTGGCTTATAAACTGTAAGGGAGGGGTATCCAACGACCAATGGGGATAGGGATAGGGGGTGGGTCCGGGATGGGGGGATATGGTGGGGTCCAATAGGGGAAGGATATGGGGGGAGCCCCAGGTCCTCGCCCAATCACCCGGTGCCCTGAGTAGAAGCTTCTGGATGGATGGGAAGGGGCACCGAGTGATAGACAAGGCACCCGGGGGGGGGTAAAATGCCTCTTTCAGGGTGATGGATAGATACTGGGAAGGCGGGAAGGGCGGACAAGGCGGGAAAACTGGGGATAAACCAAGTTGCACACGGGGGTACAAAGGAATAAACCAATACATAATACAGGGATAATAAAACATATACATAACGCAACTCCACAGGGGACAACTTCGGTGTGGGGTCCATCCTTCGATATAAGGATTTTTTGCAGTGAGGTCTCAGCCCAGGGCCAGGAGCCCCTGGGCACATCCTTTTTCCATTTTCCCTGGGAAAGAAAACTCAGCAGTCCAGGTTCCTGATGTCAGTTTGTAGGGCTCCCTTGGGTCTATCAGTGCAGCAGAAGTTTGAGGTGGGGACAACTTCGGTGTGGGGTCCAGCCTTCGATATAAGGATTTTTTGCAGTGAGGTCCGTTCCCAGGGCCAGGGGCCCCCAGGCACATCCTTTTTCCATTTTCCCTGTGAAAGAAAACTCAGCAGTCCAGGTTCCTGATGTCAGTTTGTAGGGCTCCCTTGGGTGTATCAGGGCAGCACAAGTTTGAGGTGGGGACAACTTCGGTGTGGGGTCCATCCTTCGATATAAGGATTTTTTTCAGTGAGGTATCAGCAGAGGGCCAGGGGCCCCTGGGCACATCCTTTTTCCATTTTCCCTGGGAAAGAAAACTCAGCAGTCTAGGTTCCTGATGTCAGTTTGTAGGGCTCCCTTGAGTCTATCAGGGCAGCACAAGTTTGAGGTGGGGACAACTTCGGTGTGGGGTCCATCCTTCGATATAAGGATTTTTTGCAGTGAGGTCCCAGCCCAGGGCCAGGGGCCCCTGGGCACATCCTTTTTCCATTTTCCCTGGGAAAGAAAACTCAGCAGTCCAGGTTCCTGATGTCAGTTTGTAGGGCACCCTTGGGTCTATCAGTGCAGCAGAAGTTTGAGGTGGGGACAACTTCGTTGTGGGGTCCAGCCTTCGATATAAGGATTTTTTGCAGTGAGGTCCGTTCCCAGGGCCAGGGGCGCCCGGGCACATCCCTTTTCCATTTTCCCTGTGAAAGAAAACTCAGCAGTCCAGGTTCCTGATGTCAGTTTGTAGGGCTCCCTTGGGTGTATCAGGGCAGCACAAGTCTGAGGATGGGACAACTTCGGTGTGGGCTCCATCCTTCGATATAAGGATTTTTTGTAGCGAGGTCCCAGCCCACGGCCACGGGCCACTGGGCACATCATTTGGCCATTTTCCCTGGGAAAGAAAACTCAGCAGTCCAGGTTCCTGATGTCAGTTTGTAGGGCACCCTTGGGTCTATCAGTGCAGCAGAAGTTTGAGGTGGGGACAACTTCGTTGTGGTGTCCAGCCTTCGATATAAGGATTTTTTGCAGTGAGGTCCGTTCCCAGGGCCAGGGGCGCCCGGGCACATCCCTTTTCCATTTTTCCTGGGAAAGAAAACTCAGCAGTCCAGGTTCCTGATGTCAGTTTGTAGGGCTCCCTTGGGTCTATCAGGGCAGCACAAGTCTGAGGATGGGACAACTTCGGTGTGGGCTCCATCCTTCGATATAAGGATTTTTTGTAGAGAGGTCCCAGCCCAGGGCCACGGGCCACTGGGCACATCATTTGGCCATTTTCCCTGGGAAAGAAAACTCAGCAGTCCAGGTTCCTGATGTCAGTTTGTAGGGCTCCCTTGGGTCTATCAGGGCAGCACAAGTTTGAGGTGGGGACAACTTCGGTGTGGGGTCCATCCTTCGATATAAGGATTCTTTGCAGTCGGGGCCAGGGCGCCCTGGGCACATCCTTTTTCCATTTTCCCTGTGAAAGAAAACTCAGCAGTCCAGGTTCCTGATGTCAGTTTGTAGGGCTCCCTTGGGTCTATCAGGGCAGCAGAAGTTTGAGGTGGGGACAACTTCGGTGTGGGGTCCATCCTTCCATATAAAGATTCTTTGCAATCAGGGCCAGGGGCCCAGCCCCTGGGCACATCCTTTTTCCATTTTCCCTGGGAAAGAAAACTCAGCAGTCCAGGTTCCTGATGTCAGTTTGTAGGGCTCCCTTGTGTGTATCAGGGCAGCACAAGTTTGAGGTGGGGACAACTTCGGTGTGGAGTCCATCCTTCGATATAAGGATTTTTTGCAGTGAGGTCTCAGCCCAGGGCCAGGAGCCCCTGGGCACATCCTTTTTCCATTTTCCCTGGGAAAGAAAACTCAGCAGTCCAGGTTCCTGATGTCAGTTTGTAGGGCTCCCTTGGGTCTATCAGTGCAGCAGAAGTTTGAGGTGGGGACAACTTCGGTGTGGGGTCCAGCCTTCGATATAAGGATTTTTTGCAGTGAGGTCCGTTCCCAGGGCCAGGGGCCCCCGGGCACATCCTTTTTCCATTTTCCCTGTGAAAGAAAACTCAGCAGTCCAGGTTCCTGATGTCAGTTTGTAGGGCTCCCTTGGGTGTATCAGGGCAGCACAAGTTTGAGGTGGGGACAACTTCGGTGTGGGGTCCATCCTTGAATATAAGGATTTTTTGCAGTGAGGTCTCAGCAGAGGGCCAGGGGCCCCTGGGCACATCCTTTTTCCATTTTCCCTGGGAAAGAAAACTCAGCAGTCCAGGTTCCTGATGTCAGTTTGTAGGGCTCCCCTGGGTCTATCAGGGCAGCACAAGTTTGAGGTGGGGACAACTTCGGTGTGGGGTCCATCCTTCGATATAAGGATTCTTTGCAGTCTGGGCCAGGGGCCCCTGGGCACATCCTTTTTCCATTTTCCCTGGGAAAGAAAACTCAGCAGTCCAGGTTCCTGATGTCAGTTTGTAGGGCACCCTTGGGTCTATCAGTGCAGCACAAGTTTGAGGTGGGGACAACTTTGGTGTGGGGTCCAGCCTTCGATATAAGGATTTTTTGCAGAGAGGTCTCAGCCCAGGGCCAGGAGCCCCTGGGCACATCCCTTTTCCATTTTTCCTGGGAAAGAAAACTCAGCAGTCCAGGTTCCTGATGTCAGTTTGTAGGGCTCCCTTGGGTCTATCAGGGCAGCACAAGTCTGAGGATGGGACAACTTCGGTGTGGGCTCCATCCTTCGATATAAGGATTTTTTGTAGCGAGGTCCCAGCCCACGGCCACGGGCCACTGGGCACATCATTTGGCCATTTTCCCTGGGAAAGAAAACTCAGCAGTCCAGGTTCCTGATGTCAGTTTGTAGGGCTCCCCTGGGTCTATCAGGGCAGCACAAGTTTGAGGATGGGACAACTTCGGTGTGGGCTCCATCCTTCGATATAAGGATTTTTTGTAGCGAGGTCCCAGCCCAGGGCCACGGGCCACTGGGCACATCCTTTTTCCATTTTCCCTGTGAAAGAAACCTCAGCAGTCCAGGTTCCTGATGTCAGTTTGTAGGGCTCCCTTGGGTCTATCAGGGCAGCACAAGTTTGAGGTGGGGACAACTTCGGTGTGGGGTCCATCCTTCCACATAAAGATTCTTTGCAGTCAGGGCCAGGGGCCCAGCCCCTGGGCACATCCTTTTTCCATTTTCCCTGGGAAAGAAAACTCAGCAGTCCAGGTTCCTGATGTCAGTTTGTAGGGCTCCCCTGGGTCTATCAGGGCAGCACAAGTTTGAGGTGGGGACAACTTCGGTGTGGGGTCCATCCTTCGATATAAGGATTCTTTGCAGTCTGGGCCAGGGGCCCCTGGGCACATCCTTTTTCCATTTTCCCTGGGAAAGAAAACTCACCAGTCCAGGTTCCTGATGTCAGTTTGTAGGGCTCCCTTGTGTGTATCAGGGCAGCACAAGTTTGAGGTGGGGACAACTTCGGTGTGGAGTCCATCCTTCGATATAAGGATTTTTTGCAGTGAGGACTCAGCCCAGGGCCAGGAGCCCCTGGGCACATCCTTTTTCCATTTTCCCTGGGAAAGAAAACTCAGCAGTCCAGGTTCCTGATGTCAGTTTGTAGGGCTCCCTTGGGTCTATCAGTGCAGCAGAAGTTTGAGGTGGGGACAACTTCGGTGTGGGGTCCAGCCTTCGATATAAGGATTTTTTGCAGTGAGGTCCTTTCCCAGGGCCAGGGGCCCCCGGGCACATCCTTTTTCCATTTTCCCTGGGAAAGAAAACTCAGCAGTCCAGGTTCCTGATGTCAGTTTGTAGAGCTCCCTTGGGTGTATCAGGGCAGCACAAGTTTGAGGTGGGGACAACTTCGGTGTGGGGTCCATCCTTCGATATAAGGATTTTTTTCAGTGAGGTCTCAGCAGAGGGCCAGGGGCCCCTGGGCACATCCTTTTTCCATTTTCCCTGGGAAAGAAAACACATCATTCCAGGTTCCTAATGTCAGTTTGTAGGGCTCCCTTGAGTCCATCAGGGCAGCACAAGTTTGAGGTGGGGACAACTTCGGTGTGGGGTCCATCCTTCGATATAAGGATTCTTTGCAGTCTGGGCCAGGGGCCCCTGGGCACATCCTTTTTCCATTTTCCCTGGGAAAGAAAACTCAGCAGTCCAGGTTCCTGATGTCAGTTTGTAGGGCTCCCCTGGGTCTATCAGGGCAGCACAAGTTTGAGTTGGGGACAACTTCGGTGTGGGGTCCATCCTTCGATATAAGGATTCTTTGCAGTCTGGGCCAGGGGCCCCTGGGCACATCCTTTTTCCATTTTCCCTGGGAAAGAAATCTCAGCAGTCCAGGTTCCTGATGTCAGTTTGTAGGGCTCCCTTGGGTCTATCAGTGCAGCAGAAGTTTTAGGTGGGGACAACTTCGGTGTGGGGTCCATCCTTCGATATAAGGATTTTTTGCAGTGAGGTCCCAGCCCAGGGCCAGGGGCCCCTGGGCACATCCTTTTTCCATTTTCCCTGGGAAAGAAAACTCAGCAGTCCAGGTTCCTGATGTCAGTTTGTAGGGCACCCTAGGGTCTATCAGTGCAGCAGAAGTTTGAGGTGGGGACAACTTCGGTGTGGAGTCCATCCTTCGATATAAGGATTTTTTGCAGTGAGGTCTCAGCCCAGGGCCAGGAGCCCCTGGGCACATCCTTTTTCCATTTTCCCTGGGAAAGAAAACTCAGCAGTCCAGGTTCCTGATGTCAGTTTGTAGGGCTCCCTTGGGTCTATCAGGGCAGCACAAGTTTGAGGTGGGGACAACTTCGGTGTGGGGTCCATCCTTCGATATAAGGATTCTTTGCAGTCGGGGCCAGGGCCCCCTGGGCACATCCTTTTTCCATTTTCCCTGGGAAAGAAAACTCAGCAGTCCAGGTTCCTGATGTCAGTTTGTAGGGCTCCCTTGGGTCTATCAGGGCAGCAGAAGTTTGAGGTGGGGACAACTTCGGTGTGGGGTCCATCCTTCCATATAAGGATTTTTTGCAGTGAGGTCCCAGCCCAGGGCCAGGGGCCCCTGGGCACATCCTTTTTCCATTTTCCCTGGGAAAGAAAACTCAGCAGTCCAGGTTCCTGATGTCAGTTTGTAGGGCTCCCTTGGGTCTATCAGGGCAGCACAAGTTTGAGGTGGGGACAACTTCGGTGTGGGGTCCATCCTTCGATATAAGGATTCTTTGCAGTCGGGGCCAGGGCCCCCTGGGCATATCCTTTTTCCATTTTCCCTGGGAAAGAAAACTCAGCAGTCCAGGTTCCTGATGTCAGTTTGTAGGGCTCCCTTGGGTCTATCAGGGCAGCAGAAGTTTGAGGTGGGGACAACTTCGGTGTGGGGTCCATCCTTCCATATAAAGATTCTTTGCAGTCAGGGCCAGGGGCCCAGCCCCTGGGCACATCCTTTTTCCATTTTCCCTGGGAAAGAAAACTCAGCAGTCCAGGTTCCTGATGTCAGTTTTTAGGGCTCCCCTGGGTCTATCAGAGCAGCACAAGTTTGAGGTGGGGACAACTTCGGTGTGGGGTCCATCCTTCGATATAAGGATTCTTTGCAGTCTGGGCCAGGGGCCCCTGGGCACATCCTTTTTCCATTTTCCCTGGGAAAGAAAACTCAGCAGTCCAGGTTCCTGATGTCAGTTTGTAGGGCTCCCCTGGGTCTATCAGGGCAGCACAAGTTTGAGGTGGGGACAACTTCGGTGTGGGGTCCATCCTTCGATATAAGGATTCTTTGCAGTCTGGGCCAGGGGCCCCTGGGCACATCCTTTTTCCATTTTCCCTGGGAAAGAAAACTCAGCAGTCCAGGTTCCTGATGTCAGTTTGTAGGGCTCCCTTGGGTCTATCAGTGCAGCAGAAGTTTTAGGTGGGGACAACTTCGGTGTGGGGTCCATCCTTCGATATAAGGATTTTTTGCAGTGAGGTCCCAGCCCAGGGCCAGGGGCCCCTGGGCACATCCTTTTTCCATTTTCCCTGGGAAAGAAAACTCAGCAGTCCAGGTTCCTGATGTCAGTTTGTAGGGCACCCTTGGGTCTATCAGTGCAGCAGAAGTTTGAGGTGGGGACAACTTCGGTGTGGAGTCCATCCTTCGATATAAGGATTTTTTGCAGTGAGGTCTCAGCCCAGGGCCAGGAGCCCCTGGGCACATCCTTTTTCCATTTTCCCTGGGAAAGAAAACTCAGCAGTCCAGGTTCCTGATGTCAGTTTGTAGGGCTCCCTTGGGTCTATCAGGGCAGCACAAGTTTGAGGTGGGGACAACTTCGGTGTGGGGTCCATCCTTCGATATAAGGATTCTTTGCAGTCGGGGCCAGGGCCCCCTGGGCACATCCTTTTTCCATTTTCCCTGGGAAAGAAAACTCAGCAGTCCAGGTTCCTGATGTCAGTTTGTAGGGCTCCCTTGGGTCTATCAGGGCAGCAGAAGTTTGAGGTGGGGACAACTTCGGTGTGGGGTCCATCCTTCCATATAAGGATTTTTTGCAGTGAGGTCCCAGCCCAGGGCCAGGGGCCCCTGGGCACATCCTTTTTCCATTTTCCCTGGGAAAGAAAACTCAGCAGTCCAGGTTCCTGATGTCAGTTTGTAGGGCTCCCTTGGGTCTATCAGGGCAGCACAAGTTTGAGGTGGGGACAACTTCGGTGTGGGGTCCATCCTTCGATATAAGGATTCTTTGCAGTCGGGGCCAGGGCCCCCTGGGCACATCCTTTTTCCATTTTCCCTGGGAAAGAAAACTCAGCAGTCCAGGTTCCTGATGTCAGTTTGTAGGGCTCCCTTGGGTCTATCAGGGCAGCAGAAGTTTGAGGTGGGGACAACTTCGGTGTGGGGTCCATCCTTCCATATAAAGATTCTTTGCAGTCAGGGCCAGGGGCCCAGCCCCTGGGCACATCCTTTTTCCATTTTCCCTGGGAAAGAAAACTCAGCAGTCCAGGTTCCTGATGTCAGTTTTTTAGGGCTCCCCTGGGTCTATCAGAGCAGCACAAGTTTGAGGTGGGGACAACTTCGGTGTGGGGTCCATCCTTCGATATAAGGATTCTTTGCAGTCTGGGCCAGGGGCCCCTGGGCACATCCTTTTTCCATTTTCCCTGGGAAAGAAAACTCAGCAGTCCAGGTTCCTGATGTCAGTTTGTAGGGCTCCCTTGTGTGTATCAGGGCAGCACAAGTTTGAGGTGGGGACAACTTCAGTGTGGAGTCCATCCTTCGATATAAGGATTTTTTGCAGTGAGGTCTCAGCCCAGGGCCAGGAGCCCCTGGGCACATCCTTTTTCCATTTTCCCTGGGAAAGAAAACTCAGCAGTCCAGGTTCCTGATGTCAGTTTGTAGGGCTCCCTTGGGTCTATCAGTGCAGCAGAAGTTTGAGGTGGGGACAACTTCGGTGTGGGGTCCAGCCTTCAATATAAGGATTTTTTGCAGTGAGGTCCGTTCCCAGGGCCAGGGGCCCCCGGGCACATCCTTTTTCCATTTTCCCTGTGAAAGAAAACTCAGCAGTCCAGGTTCCTGATGTCAGTTTGTAGGGCTCCCTTGGGTGTATCAGGGCAGCACAAGTTTGAGGTGGGGACAACTTCGGTGTGGGGTCCATCCTTGAATATAAGGATTTTTTGCAGTGAGGTCTCAGCAGAGGGCCAGGGGCCCCTGGGCACATCCTTTTTCCATTTTCCCTGGGAAAGAAAACTCAGCAGTCCAGGTTCCTAATGTCAGTTTGTAGGGCTCCCTTGAGTCTATCAGGGCAGCACAAGTTTGAGGTGGGGACAACTTCGTTGTGGGGTCCATCCTTCGATATAAGGATTCTTTGAAGTCGGGGCCAGGGGCCCCTGGGCACATCCTTTTTCCATTTTCCCTGGGAAAGAAAACTCAGCAGTCCAGGTTCCTGATGTCAGTTTGTAGGGCTCCCCTGGGTCTATCAGGGCAGCACAAGTTTGAGGATGGGACAACTTCGGTGTGGGCTCCATCCTTCGATATAAGGATTTTTTGTAGCGAGGTCCCAGCCCAGGGCCACGGGCCACTGGGCACATCCTTTTTCCATTTTCCCTGTGAAAGAAACCTCAGCAGTCCAGGTTCCTGATGTCAGTTTGTAGGGCTCCCTTGGGTCTATCAGGGCAGCACAAGTTTGAGGTGGGGACAACTTCGGTGTGGGGTCCATCCTTCTATATAAGGATTCTTTGCAGTCGGGGCCAGGGCCCCCTGGGCACATCCTTTTTCCATTTTCCCTGGGAAAGAAAACTCAGCAGTCCAGGTTCCTGATGTCAGTTTGTAGGGCTCCCTTGGGTGTATCAGGGCAGCACAAGTCTGAGGTGGGGACAACTTCGGTGTGGGGTCCATCCTTCCACATAAAGATTCTTTGCAGTCAGGGCCAGGGGCCCAGCCCCTGGGCACATCCTTTTTCCATTTTCCCTGGGAAAGAAAACTCAGCAGTCCAGGTTCCTGATGTCAGTTTGTAGGGCTCCCCTGGGTCTATCAGGGCAGCACAAGTTTGAGGTGGGGACAACTTCGGTGTGGGGTCCATCCTTCGATATAAGGATTCTTTGCAGTCTGGGCCAGGGGCCCCTGGGCACATCCTTTTTCCATTTTCCCTGGGAAAGAAAACTCACCAGTCCAGGTTCCTGATGTCAGTTTGTAGGGCTCCCTTGTGTGTATCAGGGCAGCACAAGTTTGAGGTGGGGACAACTTCGGTGTGGAGTCCATCCTTCGATATAAGGATTTTTTGCAGTGAGGACTCAGCCCAGGGCCAGGAGCCCCTGGGCACATCCTTTTTCCATTTTCCCTGGGAAAGAAAACTCAGCAGTCCAGGTTCCTGATGTCAGTTTGTAGGGCTCCCTTGGGTCTATCAGTGCAGCAGAAGTTTGAGGTGGGGACAACTTCGGTGTGGGGTCCAGCCTTCGATATAAGGATTTTTTGCAGTGAGGTCCTTTCCCAGGGCCAGGGGCCCCCGGGCACATCCTTTTTCCATTTTCCCTGGGAAAGAAAACTCAGCAGTCCAGGTTCCTGATGTCAGTTTGTAGAGCTCCCTTGGGTGTATCAGGGCAGCACAAGTTTGAGGTGGGGACAACTTCGGTGTGGGGTCCATCCTTCGATATAAGGATTTTTTTCAGTGAGGTCTCAGCAGAGGGCCAGGGGCCCCTGGGCACATCCTTTTTCCATTTTCCCTGGGAAAGAAAACACATCATTCCAGGTTCCTAATGTCAGTTTGTAGGGCTCCCTTGAGTCCATCAGGGCAGCACAAGTTTGAGGTGGGGACAACTTCGGTGTGGGGTCCATCCTTCGATATAAGGATTCTTTGCAGTCTGGGCCAGGGGCCCCTGGGCACATCCTTTTTCCATTTTCCCTGGGAAAGAAAACTCAGCAGTCCAGGTTCCTGATGTCAGTTTGTAGGGCTCCCCTGGGTCTATCAGGGCAGCACAAGTTTGAGTTGGGGACAACTTCGGTGTGGGGTCCATCCTTCGATATAAGGATTCTTTGCAGTCTGGGCCAGGGGCCCCTGGGCACATCCTTTTTCCATTTTCCCTGGGAAAGAAATCTCAGCAGTCCAGGTTCCTGATGTCAGTTTGTAGGGCTCCCTTGGGTCTATCAGTGCAGCAGAAGTTTTAGGTGGGGACAACTTCGGTGTGGGGTCCATCCTTCGATATAAGGATTTTTTGCAGTGAGGTCCCAGCCCAGGGCCAGGGGCCCCTGGGCACATCCTTTTTCCATTTTCCCTGGGAAAGAAAACTCAGCAGTCCAGGTTCCTGATGTCAGTTTGTAGGGCACCCTTGGGTCTATCAGTGCAGCAGAAGTTTGAGGTGGGGACAACTTCGGTGTGGAGTCCATCCTTCGATATAAGGATTTTTTGCAGTGAGGTCTCAGCCCAGGGCCAGGAGCCCCTGGGCACATCCTTTTTCCATTTTCCCTGGGAAAGAAAACTCAGCAGTCCAGGTTCCTGATGTCAGTTTGTAGGGCTCCCTTGGGTCTATCAGGGCAGCACAAGTTTGAGGTGGGGACAACTTCGGTGTGGGGTCCATCCTTCGATATAAGGATTCTTTGCAGTCGGGGCCAGGGCCCCCTGGGCACATCCTTTTTCCATTTTCCCTGGGAAAGAAAACTCAGCAGTCCAGGTTCCTGATGTCAGTTTGTAGGGCTCCCTTGGGTCTATCAGGGCAGCAGAAGTTTGAGGTGGGGACAACTTCGGTGTGGGGTCCATCCTTCCATATAAGGATTTTTTGCAGTGAGGTCCCAGCCCAGGGCCAGGGGCCCCTGGGCACATCCTTTTTCCATTTTCCCTGGGAAAGAAAACTCAGCAGTCCAGGTTCCTGATGTCAGTTTGTAGGGCTCCCTTGGGTCTATCAGGGCAGCACAAGTTTGAGGTGGGGACAACTTCGGTGTGGGGTCCATCCTTCGATATAAGGATTCTTTGCAGTCGGGGCCAGGGCCCCCTGGGCATATCCTTTTTCCATTTTCCCTGGGAAAGAAAACTCAGCAGTCCAGGTTCCTGATGTCAGTTTGTAGGGCTCCCTTGGGTCTATCAGGGCAGCAGAAGTTTGAGGTGGGGACAACTTCGGTGTGGGGTCCATCCTTCCATATAAAGATTCTTTGCAGTCAGGGCCAGGGGCCCAGCCCCTGGGCACATCCTTTTTCCATTTTCCCTGGGAAAGAAAACTCAGCAGTCCAGGTTCCTGATGTCAGTTTTTAGGGCTCCCCTGGGTCTATCAGAGCAGCACAAGTTTGAGGTGGGGACAACTTCGGTGTGGGGTCCATCCTTCGATATAAGGATTCTTTGCAGTCTGGGCCAGGGGCCCCTGGGCACATCCTTTTTCCATTTTCCCTGGGAAAGAAAACTCAGCAGTCCAGGTTCCTGATGTCAGTTTGTAGGGCTCCCCTGGGTCTATCAGGGCAGCACAAGTTTGAGGTGGGGACAACTTCGGTGTGGGGTCCATCCTTCGATATAAGGATTCTTTGCAGTCTGGGCCAGGGGCCCCTGGGCACATCCTTTTTCCATTTTCCCTGGGAAAGAAAACTCAGCAGTCCAGGTTCCTGATGTCAGTTTGTAGGGCTCCCTTGGGTCTATCAGTGCAGCAGAAGTTTTAGGTGGGGACAACTTCGGTGTGGGGTCCATCCTTCGATATAAGGATTTTTTGCAGTGAGGTCCCAGCCCAGGGCCAGGGGCCCCTGGGCACATCCTTTTTCCATTTTCCCTGGGAAAGAAAACTCAGCAGTCCAGGTTCCTGATGTCAGTTTGTAGGGCACCCTTGGGTCTATCAGTGCAGCAGAAGTTTGAGGTGGGGACAACTTCGGTGTGGAGTCCATCCTTCGATATAAGGATTTTTTGCAGTGAGGTCTCAGCCCAGGGCCAGGAGCCCCTGGGCACATCCTTTTTCCATTTTCCCTGGGAAAGAAAACTCAGCAGTCCAGGTTCCTGATGTCAGTTTGTAGGGCTCCCTTGGGTCTATCAGGGCAGCACAAGTTTGAGGTGGGGACAACTTCGGTGTGGGGTCCATCCTTCGATATAAGGATTCTTTGCAGTCGGGGCCAGGGCCCCCTGGGCACATCCTTTTTCCATTTTCCCTGGGAAAGAAAACTCAGCAGTCCAGGTTCCTGATGTCAGTTTGTAGGGCTCCCTTGGGTCTATCAGGGCAGCAGAAGTTTGAGGTGGGGACAACTTCGGTGTGGGGTCCATCCTTCCATATAAGGATTTTTTGCAGTGAGGTCCCAGCCCAGGGCCAGGGGCCCCTGGGCACATCCTTTTTCCATTTTCCCTGGGAAAGAAAACTCAGCAGTCCAGGTTCCTGATGTCAGTTTGTAGGGCTCCCTTGGGTCTATCAGGGCAGCACAAGTTTGAGGTGGGGACAACTTCGGTGTGGGGTCCATCCTTCGATATAAGGATTCTTTGCAGTCGGGGCCAGGGCCCCCTGGGCACATCCTTTTTCCATTTTCCCTGGGAAAGAAAACTCAGCAGTCCAGGTTCCTGATGTCAGTTTGTAGGGCTCCCTTGGGTCTATCAGGGCAGCAGAAGTTTGAGGTGGGGACAACTTCGGTGTGGGGTCCATCCTTCCATATAAAGATTCTTTGCAGTCAGGGCCAGGGGCCCAGCCCCTGGGCACATCCTTTTTCCATTTTCCCTGGGAAAGAAAACTCAGCAGTCCAGGTTCCTGATGTCAGTTTTTAGGGCTCCCCTGGGTCTATCAGAGCAGCACAAGTTTGAGGTGGGGACAACTTCGGTGTGGGGTCCATCCTTCGATATAAGGATTCTTTGCAGTCTGGGCCAGGGGCCCCTGGGCACATCCTTTTTCCATTTTCCCTGGGAAAGAAAACTCAGCAGTCCAGGTTCCTGATGTCAGTTTGTAGGGCTCCCTTGTGTGTATCAGGGCAGCACAAGTTTGAGGTGGGGACAACTTCAGTGTGGAGTCCATCCTTCGATATAAGGATTTTTTGCAGTGAGGTCTCAGCCCAGGGCCAGGAGCCCCTGGGCACATCCTTTTTCCATTTTCCCTGGGAAAGAAAACTCAGCAGTCCAGGTTCCTGATGTCAGTTTGTAGGGCTCCCTTGGGTCTATCAGTGCAGCAGAAGTTTGAGGTGGGGACAACTTCGGTGTGGGGTCCAGCCTTCAATATAAGGATTTTTTGCAGTGAGGTCCGTTCCCAGGGCCAGGGGCCCCCGGGCACATCCTTTTTCCATTTTCCCTGTGAAAGAAAACTCAGCAGTCCAGGTTCCTGATGTCAGTTTGTAGGGCTCCCTTGGGTGTATCAGGGCAGCACAAGTTTGAGGTGGGGACAACTTCGGTGTGGGGTCCATCCTTGAATATAAGGATTTTTTGCAGTGAGGTCTCAGCAGAGGGCCAGGGGCCCCTGGGCACATCCTTTTTCCATTTTCCCTGGGAAAGAAAACTCAGCAGTCCAGGTTCCTAATGTCAGTTTGTAGGGCTCCCTTGAGTCTATCAGGGCAGCACAAGTTTGAGGTGGGGACAACTTCGTTGTGGGGTCCATCCTTCGATATAAGGATTCTTTGAAGTCGGGGCCAGGGGCCCCTGGGCACATCCTTTTTCCATTTTCCCTGGGAAAGAAAACTCAGCAGTCCAGGTTCCTGATGTCAGTTTGTAGGGCTCCCCTGGGTCTATCAGTGCAGCAGAATTTTGAGGTGGGGACAACTTCGGTGTGGGGTCCAGCCTTCGATATAAGGATTTTTTGCAGAGAGGTCCCAGCCCACGGCCACGGGCCACTGGGCACATCATTTGGCCATTTTCCCTGGGAAAGAAAACTCAGCAGTCCAGGTTCCTGATGTCAGTTTGTAGGGCTCCCCTGGGTCTATCAGGGCAGCACAAGTTTGAGGATGGGACAACTTCGGTGTGGGCTCCATCCTTCGATATAAGGATTTTTTGTAGCGAGGTCCCAGCCCAGGGCCACGGGCCACTGGGCACATCATTTGGCCATTTTCCCTGGGAAAGAAACCTCAGCAGTCCAGGTTCCTGATGTCAGTTTGTAGGGCTCCCTTGGGTCTATCAGGGCAGCACAAGTTTGAGGTGGGGACAACTTCGGTGTGGGGTCCATCCTTCTATATAAGGATTCTTTGCAGTCGGGGCCAGGGCCCCCTGGGCACATCCTTTTTCCATTTTCCCTGGGAAAGAAAACTCAGCAGTCCAGGTTCCTGATGTCAGTTTGTAGGGCTCCCTTGGGTCTATCAGGGCAGCAGAAGTTTGAGGTGGGGACAACTTCGGTGTGGGGTCCATCCTTCCACATAAAGATTCTTTGCAGTCAGGGCCAGGGGCCCAGCCCCTGGGCACATCCTTTTTCCATTTTCCCTGGGAAAGAAAACTCAGCAGTCCAGGTTCCTGATGTCAGTTTGTAGGGCTCCCCTGGGTCTATCAGGGCAGCACAAGTTTGAGGTGGGGACAACTTCGGTGTGGGGTCCATCCTTCGATATAAGGATTCTTTGCAGTCTGGGCCAGGGGCCCCTGGGCACATCCTTTTTCCATTTTCCCTGGGAAAGAAAACTCACCAGTCCAGGTTCCTGATGTCAGTTTGTAGGGCTCCCTTGTGTGTATCAGGGCAGCACAAGTTTGAGGTGGGGACAACTTCGGTGTGGAGTCCATCCTTCGATATAAGGATTTTTTGCAGTGAGGACTCAGCCCAGGGCCAGGAGCCCCTGGGCACATCCTTTTTCCATTTTCCCTGGGAAAGAAAACTCAGCAGTCCAGGTTCCTGATGTCAGTTTGTAGGGCTCCCTTGGGTCTATCAGTGCAGCAGAAGTTTGAGGTGGGGACAACTTCGGTGTGGGGTCCAGCCTTCGATATAAGGATTTTTTGCAGTGAGGTCCGTTCCCAGGGCCAGGGGCCCCCGGGCACATCCTTTTTCCATTTTCCCTGTGAAAGAAAACTCAGCAGTCCAGGTTCCTGATGTCAGTTTGTAGAGCTCCCTTGGGTGTATCAGGGCAGCACAAGTTTGAGGTGGGGACAACTTCGGTGTGGGGTCCAGCCTTCGATATAAGGATTTTTTGCAGTGAGGTCTCAGCAGAGGGCCAGGGGCCCCTGGGCACATCCTTTTTCCATTTTCCCTGGGAAAGAAAACACATCATTCCAGGTTCCTAATGTCAGTTTGTAGGGCTCCCTTGAGTCTATCAGGGCAGCACAAGTTTGAGGTGGGGACAACTTCGGTGCGGGGTCCATCCTTCGATATAAGGATTCTTTGAAGTCGGGGCCAGGGGCCCCTGGGCACATCCTTTTTCCATTTTCCCTGGGAAAGAAAACTCAGCAGTCCAGGTTCCTGATGTCAGTTTGTAGGGCTCCCCTGGGTCTATCAGGGCAGCACAAGTTTGAGGTGGGGACAACTTCGGTGTGGGGTCCATCCTTCGATATAAGGATTCTTTGCAGTCTGGGCCAGGGGCCCCTGGGCACATCCTTTTTCCATTTTCCCTGGGAAAGAAAACTCAGCAGTCCAGGTTCCTGATGTCAGTTTGCAGGGCTCCCTTGGGTCTATCAGTGCAGCAGAAGTTTTAGGTGGGGACAACTTCGGTGTGGGGTCCATCCTTCGATATAAGGATTTTTTGCAGTGAGGTCCCAGCCCAGGGCCAGGGGCCCCTGGGCACATCCTTTTTCCATTTTCCCTGGGAAAGAAAACTCAGCAGTCCAGGTTCCTGATGTCAGTTTGTAGGGCTCCCTTGGGTCTATCAGTGCAGCAGAAGTTTGAGGTGGGGACAACTTCGGTGTGGAGTCCATCCTTCGATATAAGAATTTTTTGCAGTGAGGTCTCAGCCCAGGGCCAGGAGCCCCTGGGCACATCCTTTTTCCATTTTCCCTGGGAAAGAAAACTCAGCAGTCCAGGTTCCTGATGTCAGTTTGTAGGGCTCCCTTGGGTCTATCAGTGCAGCAGAAGTTTGAGGTGGGGACAACTTCGGTGTGGGGTCCAGCCTTCGATATAAGGATTTTTTGCAGTGAGGTCCGTTCCCAGGGCCAGGGGCCCCTGGGCACACCCTTTTTCCATTTTCCCTGTGAAAGAAAACTCAGCAGTCCAGGTTCCTGATGTCAGTTTGTAGGGCTCCCTTGGGTGTATCAGGGCAGCACAAGTTTGAGGTGGGGACAACTTCGGTGTGGGGTCCATCCTTCGATATAAGGATTTTTTGCAGTGAGGTCTCAGCAGAGGGCCAGGGGCCCCTGGGCACATCCTTTTTCCATTTTCCCTGGGAAAGAAAACTCAGCAGTCCAGGTTCCTAATGTCAGTTTGTAGGGCTCCCTTGAGTCTATCAGGGCAGCACAAGTTTGAGGTGGGGACAACTTCGGTGTGGCGTCCATCCTTCGATATAAGGATTCTTTGAAGTCGGGGCCAGGGGCCCCTGGGCACATCCTTTTTCCATTTTCCCTGGGAAAGAAAACTCAGCAGTCCAGGTTCCTGATGTCAGTTTGTACGGCTCCCTTGGGTCTATCAGGGCAGCAGAAGTTTGAGGTGGGGACAACTTCGGTGTGGGGTCCATCCTTCCACATAAAGATTCTTTGCAGTCAGGGCCAGGGGCCCAGCCCCTGGGCACATCCTTTTTCCATTTTCCCTGGGAAAGAAAACTCAGCAGTCCAGGTTCCTGATGTCAGTTTGTAGGGCTCCCCTGGGTCTATCAGGGCAGCACAAGTTTGAGGTGGGGACAACTTCGGTGTGGGGTCCATCCTTCGATATAAGGATTCTTTGCAGTCTGGGCCAGGGGCCCCTGGGCACATCCTTTTTCCATTTTCCCTGGGAAAGAAAACTCACCAGTCCAGGTTCCTGATGTCAGTTTGTAGGGCTCCCCTGGGTCTATCAGGGCAGCACAAGTTTGAGGTGGGGACAACTTCGGTGTGGGGTCCATCCTTCGATATAAGGATTCTTTGCAGTCTGGGCCAGGGGCCCCTGGGCACATCCTTTTTCCATTTTCCCTGGGAAAGAAAACTCAGCAGTCCAGGTTCCTGATGTCAGTTTGCAGGGCTCCCTTGGGTCTATCAGTGCAGCAGAAGTTTTAGGTGGGGACAACTTCGGTGTGGGGTCCATCCTTCGATATAAGGATTTTTTGCAGTGAGGTCCCAGCCCAGGGCCAGGGGCCCCTGGGCACATCCTTTTTCCATTTTCCCTGGGAAAGAAAACTCAGCAGTCCAGGTTCCTGATGTCAGTTTGTAGGGCTCCCTTGGGTCTATCAGTGCAGCAGAAGTTTGAGGTGGGGACAACTTCGGTGTGGAGTCCATCCTTCGATATAAGAATTTTTTGCAGTGAGGTCTCAGCCCAGGGCCAGGAGCCCCTGGGCACATCCTTTTTCCATTTTCCCTGGGAAAGAAAACTCAGCAGTCCAGGTTCCTGATGTCAGTTTGTAGGGCTCCCTTGGGTCTATCAGTGCAGCAGAAGTTTGAGGTGGGGACAACTTCGGTGTGGGGTCCAGCCTTCGATATAAGGATTTTTTGCAGTGAGGTCCGTTCCCAGGGCCAGGGGCCCCTGGGCACACCCTTTTTCCATTTTCCCTGTGAAAGAAAACTCAGCAGTCCAGGTTCCTGATGTCAGTTTGTAGGGCTCCCTTGGGTGTATCAGGGCAGCACAAGTTTGAGGTGGGGACAACTTCGGTGTGGGGTCCATCCTTCGATATAAGGATTTTTTGCAGTGAGGTCTCAGCAGAGGGCCAGGGGCCCCTGGGCACATCCTTTTTCCATTTTCCCTGGGAAAGAAAACTCAGCAGTCCAGGTTCCTAATGTCAGTTTGTAGGGCTCCCTTGAGTCTATCAGGGCAGCACAAGTTTGAGGTGGGGACAACTTCGGTGTGGCGTCCATCCTTCGATATAAGGATTCTTTGAAGTCGGGGCCAGGGGCCCCTGGGCACATCCTTTTTCCATTTTCCCTGGGAAAGAAAACTCAGCAGTCCAGGTTCCTGATGTCAGTTTGTAGGGCTCCCCTGGGTCTATCAGGGCAGCACAAGTTTGAGGTGGGGACAACTTCGGTGTGGGGTCCATCCTTCGATATAAGGATTCTTTGCAGTCTGGGCCAGGGGCCCCTGGGCACATCCTTTTTCCATTTTCCCTGGGAAAGAAAACTCAGCAGTCCAGGTTCCTGATGTCAGTTTGTAGGGCTCCCTTGGGTCTATCAGTGCAGCAGAAGTTTTAGGTGGGGACAACTTCGGTGTGGGGTCCATCCTTCGATATAAGGATTTTTTGCAGTGAGGTCCCAGCCCAGGGCCAGGGGCCCCTGGGCACATCCTTTTTCCATTTTCCCTGGGAAAGAAAACTCAGCAGTCCAGGTTCCTGATGTCAGTTTGTAGGGCACCCTTGGGTCTATCAGTGCAGCAGAAGTTTGAGGTGGGGACAACTTCGGTGTGGAGTCCATCCTTCGATATAAGGATTTTTTGCAGTGAGGTCTCAGCCCAGGGCCAGGAGCCCCTGGGCACATCCTTTTTCCATTTTCCCTGGGAAAGAAAACTCAGCAGTCCAGGTTCCTGATGTCAGTTTGTAGGGCTACCTTGGGTCTATCAGTGCAGCAGAAGTTTGAGGTGGGGACAACTTCGGTGTGGGGTCCAGCCTTCGATATAAGGATTTTTTGCAGTGAGGTCCGTTCCCAGGGCCAGGGGCCCCCGGGCAAATCCTTTTTCCATTTTCCCTGTGAAAGAAAACTCAGCAGTCCAGGTTCCTGATGTCAGTTTGTACGGCTCCCTTGAGTCTATCAGGGCAGCACAAGTTTGAGGTGGGGACAACTTCGGAGTGGGGTCCATCCTTCGATATAAGGATTTTTTGCAGTGAGGTCTCAGCAGAGGGCCAGGGGCCCCTGGGCACATCCTTTTTCCATTTTCCCTGGGAAAGAAAACTCAGCAGTCCAGGTTCCTGATGTCAGTTTGTACGGCTCCCTTGAGTCTATCAGGGCAGCACAAGTTTGAGGTGGGGACAACTTCGGTGTGGGGTCCATCCTTCGATATAAGGATTCTTTGAAGTCGGGGCCAGGGGCCCCTGGGCACATCCTTTTTCCATTTTCCCTGGGAAAGAAAACTCAGCAGTCCAGGTTCCTGATGTCAGTTTGTAGGGCACCCTTGGGTCTATCAGTGCAGCAGAAGTTTGAGGTGGGGACAACTTCGGTGTGGAGTCCATCCTTCGATATAAGGATTTTTTGCAGTGAGGTCTCAGCCCAGGGCCAGGAGCCCCTGGGCACATCCTTTTTCCATTTTCCCTGTGAAAGAAAACTCAGCAGTCCAGGTTCCTGATGTCAGTTTGTAGGGCTCCCTTGGGTGTATCAGGGCAGCACAAGTTTGAGGTGGGGACAACTTCGGTGTGGGGTCCATCCTTGAATATAAGGATTTTTTGCAGTGAGGTCTCAGCAGAGGGCCAGGGGCCCCTGGGCACATCCTTTTTCCATTTTCCCTGGGAAAGAAAACTCAGCAGTCCAGGTTCCTAATGTCAGTTTGTAGGGCTCCCTTGAGTCTATCAGGGCAGCACAAGTTTGAGGTGGGGACAACTTCGGTGTGGGGTCCATCCTTCGATATAAGGATTCTTTGAAGTCGGGGCCAGGGGCCCCTGGGCACATCCTTTTTCCATTTTCCCTGGGAAAGAAAACTCAGCAGTCCAGGTTCCTGATGTCAGTTTGTAGGGCTCCCCTGGGTCTATCAGTGCAGCAGAATTTTGAGGTGGGGACAACTTCGGTGTGGGGTCCAGCCTTCGATATAAGGATTTTTTGCAGAGAGGTCCCAGCCCACGGCCACGGGCCACTGGGCACATCATTTGGCCATTTTCCCTGGGAAAGAAAACTCAGCAGTCCAGGTTCCTGATGTCAGTTTGTAGGGCTCCCCTGGGTCTATCAGGGCAGCACAAGTTTGAGGATGGGACAACTTCGGTGTGGGCTCCATCCTTCGATATAAGGATTTTTTGTAGCGAGGTCCCAGCCCAGGGCCACGGGCCACTGGGCACATCATTTGGCCATTTTCCCTGGGAAAGAAACCTCAGCAGTCCAGGTTCCTGATGTCAGTTTGTAGGGCTCCCTTGGGTCTATCAGGGCAGCACAAGTTTGAGGTGGGGACAACTTCGGTGTGGGGTCCATCCTTCTATATAAGGATTCTTTGCAGTCGGGGCCAGGGCCCCCTGGGCACATCCTTTTTCCATTTTCCCTGGGAAAGAAAACTCAGCAGTCCAGGTTCCTGATGTCAGTTTGTAGGGCTCCCTTGGGTCTATCAGGGCAGCAGAAGTTTGAGGTGGGGACAACTTCGGTGTGGGGTCCATCCTTCCACATAAAGATTCTTTGCAGTCAGGGCCAGGGGCCCAGCCCCTGGGCACATCCTTTTTCCATTTTCCCTGGGAAAGAAAACTCAGCAGTCCAGGTTCCTGATGTCAGTTTGTAGGGCTCCCCTGGGTCTATCAGGGCAGCACAAGTTTGAGGTGGGGACAACTTCGGTGTGGGGTCCATCCTTCGATATAAGGATTCTTTGCAGTCTGGGCCAGGGGCCCCTGGGCACATCCTTTTTCCATTTTCCCTGGGAAAGAAAACTCACCAGTCCAGGTTCCTGATGTCAGTTTGTAGGGCTCCCCTGGGTCTATCAGGGCAGCACAAGTTTGAGGTGGGGACAACTTCGGTGTGGGGTCCATCCTTCGATATAAGGATTCTTTGCAGTCTGGGCCAGGGGCCCCTGGGCACATCCTTTTTCCATTTTCCCTGGGAAAGAAAACTCAGCAGTCCAGGTTCCTGATGTCAGTTTGCAGGGCTCCCTTGGGTCTATCAGTGCAGCAGAAGTTTTAGGTGGGGACAACTTCGGTGTGGGGTCCATCCTTCGATATAAGGATTTTTTGCAGTGAGGTCCCAGCCCAGGGCCAGGGGCCCCTGGGCACATCCTTTTTCCATTTTCCCTGGGAAAGAAAACTCAGCAGTCCAGGTTCCTGATGTCAGTTTGTAGGGCTCCCTTGGGTCTATCAGTGCAGCAGAAGTTTGAGGTGGGGACAACTTCGGTGTGGAGTCCATCCTTCGATATAAGAATTTTTTGCAGTGAGGTCTCAGCCCAGGGCCAGGAGCCCCTGGGCACATCCTTTTTCCATTTTCCCTGGGAAAGAAAACTCAGCAGTCCAGGTTCCTGATGTCAGTTTGTAGGGCTCCCTTGGGTCTATCAGTGCAGCAGAAGTTTGAGGTGGGGACAACTTCGGTGTGGGGTCCATCCTTCGATATAAGGATTTTTTGCAGTGAGGTCTCAGCAGAGGGCCAGGGGCCCCTGGGCACATCCTTTTTCCATTTTCCCTGGGAAAGAAAACTCAGCAGTCCAGGTTCCTAATGTCAGTTTGTAGGGCTCCCTTGAGTCTATCAGGGCAGCACAAGTTTGAGGTGGGGACAAATTCGGTGTGGCGTCCATCCTTCGATATAAGGATTCTTTGAAGTCGGGGCCAGGGGCCCCTGGGCACATCCTTTTTCCATTTTCCCTGGGAAAGAAAACTCAGCAGTCCAGGTTCCTGATGTCAGTTTGTAGGGCTCCCTTGGGTCTATCAGGGCAGCAGAAGTTTGAGGTGGGGACAACTTCGGTGTGGGGTCCATCCTTCCACATAAAGATTCTTTGCAGTCAGGGCCAGGGGCCCAGCCCCTGGGCACATCCTTTTTCCATTTTCCCTGGGAAAGAAAACTCAGCAGTCCAGGTTCCTGATGTCAGTTTGTAGGGCTCCCCTGGGTCTATCAGGGCAGCACAAGTTTGAGGTGGGGACAACTTCGGTGTGGGGTCCATCCTTCGATATAAGGATTCTTTGCAGTCTGGGCCAGGGGCCCCTGGGCACATCCTTTTTCCATTTTCCCTGGGAAAGAAAACTCACCAGTCCAGGTTCCTGATGTCAGTTTGTAGGGCTCCCCTGGGTCTATCAGGGCAGCACAAGTTTGAGGTGGGGACAACTTCGGTGTGGGGTCCATCCTTCGATATAAGGATTCTTTGCAGTCTGGGCCAGGGGCCCCTGGGCACATCCTTTTTCCATTTTCCCTGGGAAAGAAAACTCAGCAGTCCAGGTTCCTGATGTCAGTTTGCAGGGCTCCCTTGGGTCTATCAGTGCAGCAGAAGTTTTAGGTGGGGACAACTTCGGTGTGGGGTCCATCCTTCGATATAAGGATTTTTTGCAGTGAGGTCCCAGCCCAGGGCCAGGGGCCCCTGGGCACATCCTTTTTCCATTTTCCCTGGGAAAGAAAACTCAGCAGTCCAGGTTCCTGATGTCAGTTTGTAGGGCTCCCTTGGGTCTATCAGTGCAGCAGAAGTTTGAGGTGGGGACAACTTCGGTGTGGAGTCCATCCTTCGATATAAGAATTTTTTGCAGTGAGGTCTCAGCCCAGGGCCAGGAGCCCCTGGGCACATCCTTTTTCCATTTTCCCTGGGAAAGAAAACTCAGCAGTCCAGGTTCCTGATGTCAGTTTGTAGGGCTCCCTTGGGTCTATCAGTGCAGCAGAAGTTTGAGGTGGGGACAACTTCGGTGTGGGGTCCAGCCTTCGATATAAGGATTTTTTGCAGTGAGGTCCGTTCCCAGGGCCAGGGGCCCCTGGGCACACCCTTTTTCCATTTTCCCTGTGAAAGAAAACTCAGCAGTCCAGGTTCCTGATGTCAGTTTGTAGGGCTCCCTTGGGTGTATCAGGGCAGCACAAGTTTGAGGTGGGGACAACTTCGGTGTGGGGTCCATCCTTCGATATAAGGATTTTTTGCAGTGAGGTCTCAGCAGAGGGCCAGGGGCCCCTGGGCACATCCTTTTTCCATTTTCCCTGGGAAAGAAAACTCAGCAGTCCAGGTTCCTAATGTCAGTTTGTAGGGCTCCCTTGAGTCTATCAGGGCAGCACAAGTTTGAGGTGGGGACAACTTCGGTGTGGCGTCCATCCTTCGATATAAGGATTCTTTGAAGTCGGGGCCAGGGGCCCCTGGGCACATCCTTTTTCCATTTTCCCTGGGAAAGAAAACTCAGCAGTCCAGGTTCCTGATGTCAGTTTGTAGGGCTCCCCTGGGTCTATCAGGGCAGCACAAGTTTGAGGTGGGGACAACTTCGGTGTGGGGTCCATCCTTCGATATAAGGATTCTTTGCAGTCTGGGCCAGGGGCCCCTGGGCACATCCTTTTTCCATTTTCCCTGGGAAAGAAAACTCAGCAGTCCAGGTTCCTGATGTCAGTTTGTAGGGCTCCCTTGGGTCTATCAGTGCAGCAGAAGTTTTAGGTGGGGACAACTTCGGTGTGGGGTCCATCCTTCGATATAAGGATTTTTTGCAGTGAGGTCCCAGCCCAGGGCCAGGGGCCCCTGGGCACATCCTTTTTCCATTTTCCCTGGGAAAGAAAACTCAGCAGTCCAGGTTCCTGATGTCAGTTTGTAGGGCACCCTTGGGTCTATCAGTGCAGCAGAAGTTTGAGGTGGGGACAACTTCGGTGTGGAGTCCATCCTTCGATATAAGGATTTTTTGCAGTGAGGTCTCAGCCCAGGGCCAGGAGCCCCTGGGCACATCCTTTTTCCATTTTCCCTGGGAAAGAAAACTCAGCAGTCCAGGTTCCTGATGTCAGTTTGTAGGGCTACCTTGGGTCTATCAGTGCAGCAGAAGTTTGAGGTGGGGACAACTTCGGTGTGGGGTCCAGCCTTCGATATAAGGATTTTTTGCAGTGAGGTCCGTTCCCAGGGCCAGGGGCCCCCGGGCAAATCCTTTTTCCATTTTCCCTGTGAAAGAAAACTCAGCAGTCCAGGTTCCTGATGTCAGTCTGTAGGGCTCCCTTGGGTGTATCAGGGCAGCACAAGTTTGAGGTGGGGACAACTTCGGTGTGGGGTCCATCCTTCGATATAAGGATTTTTTGCAGTGAGGTCTCAGCAGAGGGCCAGGGGCCCCTGGGCACATCCTTTTTCCATTTTCCCTGGGAAAGAAAACTCAGCAGTCCAGGTTCCTGATGTCAGTTTGTACGGCTCCCTTGAGTCTATCAGGGCAGCACAAGTTTGAGGTGGGGACAACTTCGGTGTGGGGTCCATCCTTCGATATAAGGATTCTTTGAAGTCGGGGCCAGGGGCCCCTGGGCACATCCTTTTTCCATTTTCCCTGGGAAAGAAAACTCAGCAGTCCAGGTTCCTGATGTCAGTTTGTAGGGCACCCTTGGGTCTATCAGTGCAGCAGAAGTTTGAGGTGGGGACAACTTCGGTGTGGAGTCCATCCTTCGATATAAGGATTTTTTGCAGTGAGGTCTCAGCCCAGGGCCAGGAGCCCCTGGGCACATCCTTTTTCCATTTTCCCTGGGAAAGAAAACTCAGCAGTCCAGGTTCCTGATGTCAGTTTGTAGGGCTCCCTTGGGTCTATCAGGGCAGCACAAGTTTGAGGTGGGGACAACTTCGGTGTGGGGTCCATCCTTCGATATAAGGATTCTTTGCAGTCGGGGCCAGGGCCCCCTGGGCACATCCTTTTTCCATTTTCCCTGGGAAAGAAAACTCAGCAGTCCAGGTTCCTGATGTCAGTTTGTAGGGCTCCCTTGGGTCTATCAGGGCAGCACAAGTCTGAGGATGGGACAATTTCGGTGTGGGCTCCATCCTTCGATATAAGGATTTTTTGTAGCGAGGTCCCAGCCCACGGCCACGGGCCACTGGGCACATCATTTGGCCATTTTCCCTGGGAAAGAAAACTCAGCAGTCCAGGTTCCTGATGTCAGTTTGTAGGGATCCCCTGGGTCTATCAGGGCAGCACAAGTTTGAGGATGGGACAACTTCGGTGTGGGCTCCAACCTTCGATATAAGGATTTTTTGTAGCGAGGTCCCAGCCCACGGCCACGGGCCACTGGGCACATCATTTGGCCATTTTCCCTGGGAAAGAAAACTCAGCAGTCCAGGTTCCTGATGTCAGTTTGTAGGGCTCCCTTGGGTCTATCAGGGCAGCACAAGTTTGAGGTGGGGACAACTTCGGTGTGGGGTCCATCCTTCGATATAAGGATTTTTTGCAGTGAGGTCTCAGCAGAGGGCCAGGGGCCCCTGGGCACATCCTTTTTCCATTTTCCCTGGGAAAGAAAACTCAGCAGTCCAGGTTCCTGATGTCAGTTTGTAGGGCTCCCTTGAGTCTATCAGGGCAGCACAAGTTTGAGGTGGGGACAACTTCGGTGTGGGGTCCATCCTTCGATATAAGGATTCTTTGAAGTCGGGGCCAGGGGCCCCTGGGCACATCCTTTTTCCATTTTCCCTGGGAAAGAAAACTCAGCAGTCCAGGTACCTGATGTCAGTTTGTAGGGCTCCCCTGGGTCTATCAGGGCAGCACAAGTTTGATGATGGGACAACTTCGGTGTGGGCTCCATCCTTCGATATAAGGATTTTTTGTAGCGAGTTCCCAGCCCAGGGCCACGGGCCACTGGGCACATCCTTTTTCCATTTTCCCTGGGAAAGAAAACTCAGCAGTCCAGGTTCCTGATGTCAGTTTGTAGGGCTCCCTTGGGTCTATCAGGGCAGCACAAGTTTGAGGTGGGGACAACTTCGGTGTGGGGTCCATCCTTCGATATAAGGATTTTTTGTAGCGAGTTCCCAACCCAGGGCCACGGGCCACTGGGCACATCCTTTTTCCATTTTCCCTGGGAAAGAAAACTCAGCAGTCCAGGTTCCTGATGTCAGTTTGTAGGGCTCCCTTGGGTCTATCAGGGCAGCACAAGTTTGAGGTGGGGACAACTTCGGTGTGGGGTCCATCCTTCTATATAAGGATTCTTTGCAGTCGGGGCCAGGGCCCCCTGGGCACATCCTTTTTCCATTTTCCTTGGGAAAGAAAACACAGCAGTCCAGGTTCCTGATGTCAGTTTGTAGTTCTCCCTTGGGTCTATCAGGGCAGCAGAAGTTTGAGGTGGGGACAACTTCTGTGTGGGGTCCATCCTTCCATATAAAGATTCTTTGCAGTCAGGGCCAGGGGCCCAGCCCCTGGGCACATCCTTTTTCCATTTTCCCTGGGAAAGAAAACTCAGCAGTCCAGGTTCCTGATGTCAGTTTGTAGGGCTCCCCTGGGTCTATCAGGGCAGCACAAGTTTGAGGTGGGGACAACTTCGGTGTGGGGTCCATCCTTCGATATAAGGATTCTTTGAAGTCTGGGCCAGGGGCCCCTGGGCACATCCTTTTTCCATTTTCCCTGGGAAAGAAAACTCAGCAGTCCAGGTTCCTGATGTCAGTTTGTAGGGCTACCTTGGGTCTATCAGTGCAGCAGAAGTTTGAGGTGGGGACAACTTCGGTGTGGGGTCCAGCCTTCGATATAAGGATTTTTTGCAGTGAGGTCCGTTCCCAGGGCCAGGGGCCCCCGGGCACATCCTTTTTCCATTTTCCCTGTGAGAGAAAACTCAGCAGTCCAGGTTCCTGATGTCAGTTTGTAGGGCTCCCTTGTGTGTATCAGGGCAGCACAAGTTTGAGGTGGGGACAACTTCGGTGTGGGGTCCATCCTTCGATATAAGGATTTTTTGCAGTGAGGTCTCAGCAGAGGGCCAGGGGCCCCTGGGCACATCCTTTTTCCATTTTCCCTGGGAAAGAAAACTCAGCAGTCCAGGTTCCTGATGTCAGTTTGTAGGGCTCCCTTGGGTCTATCAGGGCGGCACAAGTTTGAGGTGGGGACAACTTCGGTGTGGGGTCCATCCTTCGATATAAGGATTCTTTGCAGTCAGGGCCAGGGGCCCAGCCCCTGGGCACATCCTTTTTCCATTTTCCCTGGGAAAGAAAACTCAGCAGTCCAGGTTCCTGATGTCAGTTTGTAGGGCTCCCCCGGGTCTATCAGGGCAGCACAAGTTTGAGGTGGGGACAACTTCGGTGTGGGGTCCATCCTTCGATATAAGGATTCTTTGCAGTCTGGGCCAGGGGCCCCTGGGCACATCCTTTTTCCATTTTCCCTGGGAAAGAAAACTCAGCAGTCCAGGTTCCTGATGTCAGTTTGTAGGGCTCCCTTGGGTCTATCAGTGCAGCAGAAGTTTTAGGTGGGGACAACTTCGGTGTGGGGTCCATCCTTCGATATAAGGATTTTTTGCAGTGAGGTCCCAGCCCAGGGCCAGGGGCCCCTGGGCACATCCTTTTTCCATTTTCCCTGGGAAAGAAAACTCAGCAGTCCAGGTTCCTGATGTCAGTTTGTAGGGCACCCTTGGGTCTATCAGTGCAGCAGAAGTTTGAGGTGGGGACAACTTCGGTGTGGGGTCCAGCCTTCGATATAAGGATTTTTTGCAGTGAGGTCTCAGCCCAGGGCCAGGAGCCCCTGGGCACATCCCTTTTCCATTTTTCCTGGGAAAGAAAACTCAGCAGTCCAGGTTCCTGATGTCAGTTTGTAGGGCTCCCTTGGGTCTATCAGGGCAGCACAAGTCTGAGGATGGGACAATTTCGGTGTGGGGTCCATCCTTCGATATAAGGATTTTTTGTAGCGAGGTCCCAGCCCACGGCCACGGGCCACTGGGCACATCATTTGGCCATTTTCCCTGGGAAAGAAAACTCAGCAGTCCAGGTTCCTGATGTCAGTTTGTAGGGCTCCCTTGGGTCTATCAGTGCAGCCGAAGTTTGAGGTGGGGACAACTTCGGTGTGGGGTCCAGCCTTCGATATAAGGATTTTTTGCAGTGAGGTCTCAGCCCAGGGCCAGGAGCCCCTGGGCACATCCCTTTTCCATTTTCCCTGGGAAAGAAAATTCAGCAGTCCAGGTTCCTGATGTCAGTTTGTAGGGCTCCCCTGGGTCTATCAGGGCAGCACAAGTTTGAGGATGGGACAACTTCGGTGTGGGCTCCATCCTTCGATATAAGGATTTTTTGTAGCGAGTTCCCAGCCCAGGGCCACGGGCCACTGGGCACATCCTTTTTCCATTTTCCCTGGGAAAGAAAACTCAGCAGTCCAGGTTCCTGATGTCAGTTTGTAGGGCACCCTTGGGTCTATCAGTGCAGCAGAAGTTTGAGGTGGGGACAACTTCGGTGTGGGGTCCAGCCTTCGATATAAGGATTTTTTGCAGTGAGGTCTCAGCCCAGGGCCAGGAGCCCCTGGGCACATCCCTTTTCCATTTTTCCTGGGAAAGAAAACTCAGCAGTCCAGGTTCCTGATGTCAGTTTGTAGGGCTCCCTTGGGTCTATCAGGGCAGCACAAGTCTGAGGATGGGACAACTTCGGTGTGGGCTCCATCCTTCGATATAAGGATTTTTTGTAGCGAGGTCCCAGCCCACGGCCACGGGCCACTGGGCACATCATTTGGCCATTTTCCCTGGGAAAGAAAACTCAGCAGTCCAGGTTCCTGATGTCAGTTTGTAGGGCACCCTTGGGTCTATCAGTGCAGCAGAAGTTTGAGGTGGGGACAACTTCGTTGTGGGGTCCAGCCTTCGATATAAGGATTTTTTGCAGTGAGGTCCGTTCCCAGGGCCAGGGGCGCCCGGGCACATCCCTTTTCCATTTTTCCTGGGAAAGAAAACTCAGCAGTCCAGGTTCCTGATGTCAGTTTGTAGGGCTCCCTTGGGTCTATCAGGGCAGCACAAGTTTGAGGTGGGGACAACTTCGGTGTGGGGTCCATCCTTCGATATAAGGATTCTTTGCAGTCGGGGCCAGGGCCCCCTGGGCACATCCTTTTTCCATTTTCCCTGGGAAAGAAAACTCAGCAGTCCAGGTTCCTGATGTCAGTTTGTAGGGCTCCCTTGGGTCTATCAGGGCAGCAGAAGTTTGAGGTGGGGACAACTTCGGTGTGGGGTCCATCCTTCCATATAAAGATTCTTTGCAGTCAGGGCCAGGGGCCCAGCCCCTGGGCACATCCTTTTTCCATTTTCCCTGGGAAAGAAAACTCAGCAGTCCAGGTTCCTGATGTCAGTTTGTAGGGCTCCCCTGGGTCTATCAGGGCAGCACAAGTTTGAGGTGGGGACAACTTCGGTGTGGGGTCCATCCTTCGATATAAGGATTCTTTGAAGTCTGGGCCAGGGGCCCCTGGGCACATCCTTTTTCCATTTTCCCTGGGAAAGAAAACTCAGCAGTCCAGGTTCCTGATGTCAGTTTGTAGGGCTACCTTGGGTCTATCAGTGCAGCAGAAGTTTGAGGTGGGGACAACTTCGGTGTGGGGTCCAGCCTTCGATATAAGGATTTTTTGCAGTGAGGTCCGTTCCCAGGGCCAGGGGCCCCCGGGCACATCCTTTTTCCATTTTCCCTGTGAGAGAAAACTCAGCAGTCCAGGTTCCTGATGTCAGTTTGTAGGGCTCCCTTGTGTGTATCAGGGCAGCACAAGTTTGAGGTGGGGACAACTTCGGTGTGGGGTCCATCCTTCGATATAAGGATTTTTTGCAGTGAGGTCTCAGCAGAGGGCCAGGGGCCCCTGGGCACATCCTTTTTCCATTTTCCCTGGGAAAGAAAACTCAGCAGTCCAGGTTCCTGATGTCAGTTTGTAGGGCTCCCTTGGGTCTATCAGGGCGGCACAAGTTTGAGGTGGGGACAACTTCGGTGTGGGGTCCATCCTTCGATATAAGGATTCTTTGCAGTCAGGGCCAGGGGCCCAGCCCCTGGGCACATCCTTTTTCCATTTTCCCTGGGAAAGAAAACTCAGCAGTCCAGGTTCCTGATGTCAGTTTGTAGGGCTCCCCCGGGTCTATCAGGGCAGCACAAGTTTGAGGTGGGGACAACTTCGGTGTGGGGTCCATCCTTCGATATAAGGATTCTTTGCAGTCTGGGCCAGGGGCCCCTGGGCACATCCTTTTTCCATTTTCCCTGGGAAAGAAAACTCAGCAGTCCAGGTTCCTGATGTCAGTTTGTAGGGCTCCCTTGGGTCTATCAGTGCAGCAGAAGTTTTAGGTGGGGACAACTTCGGTGTGGGGTCCATCCTTCGATATAAGGATTTTTTGCAGTGAGGTCCCAGCCCAGGGCCAGGGGCCCCTGGGCACATCCTTTTTCCATTTTCCCTGGGAAAGAAAACTCAGCAGTCCAGGTTCCTGATGTCAGTTTGTAGGGCACCCTTGGGTCTATCAGTGCAGCAGAAGTTTGAGGTGGGGACAACTTCGGTGTGGGGTCCAGCCTTCGATATAAGGATTTTTTGCAGTGAGGTCTCAGCCCAGGGCCAGGAGCCCCTGGGCACATCCCTTTTCCATTTTTCCTGGGAAAGAAAACTCAGCAGTCCAGGTTCCTGATGTCAGTTTGTAGGGCTCCCTTGGGTCTATCAGGGCAGCACAAGTCTGAGGATGGGACAACTTCGGTGTGGGCTCCATCCTTCGATATAAGGATTTTTTGTAGCGAGGTCCCAGCCCACGGCCACGGGCCACTGGGCACATCATTTGGCCATTTTCCCTGGGAAAGAAAACTCAGCAGTCCAGGTTCCTGATGTCAGTTTGTAGGGCTCCCTTGGGTCTATCAGTGCAGCCGAAGTTTGAGGTGGGGACAACTTCGGTGTGGGGTCCAGCCTTCGATATAAGGATTTTTTGCAGTGAGGTCTCAGCCCAGGGCCAGGAGCCCCTGGGCACATCCCTTTTCCATTTTCCCTGGGAAAGAAAATTCAGCAGTCCAGGTTCCTGATGTCAGTTTGTAGGGCTCCCCTGGGTCTATCAGGGCAGCACAAGTTTGAGGATGGGACAACTTCGGTGTGGGCTCCATCCTTCGATATAAGGATTTTTTGTAGCGAGTTCCCAGCCCAGGGCCACGGGCCACTGGGCACATCCTTTTTCCATTTTCCCTGGGAAAGAAAACTCAGCAGTCCAGGTTCCTGATGTCAGTTTGTAGGGCACCCTTGGGTCTATCAGTGCAGCAGAAGTTTGAGGTGGGGACAACTTCGGTGTGGGGTCCAGCCTTCGATATAAGGATTTTTTGCAGTGAGGTCTCAGCCCAGGGCCAGGAGCCCCTGGGCACATCCCTTTTCCATTTTTCCTGGGAAAGAAAACTCAGCAGTCCAGGTTCCTGATGTCAGTTTGTAGGGCTCCCTTGGGTCTATCAGGGCAGCACAAGTCTGAGGATGGGACAACTTCGGTGTGGGCTCCATCCTTCGATATAAGGATTTTTTGTAGCGAGGTCCCAGCCCACGGCCACGGGCCACTGGGCACATCATTTGGCCATTTTCCCTGGGAAAGAAAACTCAGCAGTCCAGGTTCCTGATGTCAGTTTGTAGGGCACCCTTGGGTCTATCAGTGCAGCAGAAGTTTGAGGTGGGGACAACTTCGTTGTGGGGTCCAGCCTTCGATATAAGGATTTTTTGCAGTGAGGTCCGTTCCCAGGGCCAGGGGCGCCCGGGCACATCCCTTTTCCATTTTTCCTGGGAAAGAAAACTCAGCAGTCCAGGTTCCTGATGTCAGTTTGTAGGGCTCCCTTGGGTCTATCAGGGCAGCACAAGTTTGAGGTGGGGACAACTTCGGTGTGGGGTCCATCCTTCGATATAAGGATTCTTTGCAGTCGGGGCCAGGGCCCCCTGGGCACATCCTTTTTCCATTTTCCCTGGGAAAGAAAACTCAGCAGTCCAGGTTCCTGATGTCAGTTTGTAGGGCTCCCTTGGGTCTATCAGGGCAGCAGAAGTTTGAGGTGGGGACAACTTCGGTGTGGGGTCCATCCTTCCATATAAAGATTCTTTGCAGTCAGGGCCAGGGGCCCAGCCCCTGGGCACATCCTTTTTCCATTTTCCCTGGGAAAGAAAACTCAGCAGTCCAGGTTCCTGATGTCAGTTTGTAGGGCTCCCTTGTGTGTATCAGGGCAGCACAAGTTTGAGGTGGGGACAACTTCGGTGTGGAGTCCATCCTTCGATATAAGGATTTTTTGCAGTGAGGTCTCAGCCCAGGGCCAGGAGCCCCTGGGCACATCCTTTTTCCATTTTCCCTGGGAAAGAAAACTCAGCAGTCCAGGTTCCTGATGTCAGTTTGTAGGGCTCCCTTGGGTCTATCAGTGCAGCAGAAGTTTGAGGTGGGGACAACTTCGGTGTGGGGTCCAGCCTTCGATATAAGGATTTTTTGCAGTGAGGTCCGTTCCCAGGGCCAGGGGCCCCCGGGCACATCCTTTTTCCATTTTCCCTGTGAAAGAAAACTCAGCAGTCCAGGTTCCTGATGTCAGTTTGTAGGGCTCCCTTGGGTGTATCAGGGCAGCACAAGTTTGAGGTGGGGACAACTTCGGTGTGGGGTCCATCCTTGAATATAAGGATTTTTTGCAGTGAGGTCTCAGCAGAGGGCCAGGGGCCCCTGGGCACATCCTTTTTCCATTTTCCCTGGGAAAGAAAACTCAGCAGTCCAGGTTCCTGATGTCAGTTTGTAGGGCTCCCCTGGGTGTATCAGGGCAGCACAAGTTTGAGGTGAGGACAACATCGGTGTGGGCTCCAACCTTCGATATAAGGATTTTTTGTAGCGAGGTCCCAGCCCACGGCCACGGGCCACTGGGCACATCATTTGGCCATTTTCCCTGGGAAAGAAAACTCAGCAGTCCAGGTTCCTGATGTCAGTTTGTAGGGCTCCCTTGGGTCTATCAGGGCAGCACAAGTTTGAGGTGGGGACAACTTCGGTGTGGGGTCCATCCTTCGATATAAGGATTTTTTAGAGTGAGGTCTCAGCAGAGGGCCAGGGGCCCCTGGGCACATCCTTTTTCCATTTTCCCTGGGAAAGAAAACTCAGCAGTCCAGGTTCCTGATGTCAGTTTGTAGGGCTCCCTTGGGTGTATCAGGGCAGCACAAGTTTGAGGTGGGGACAACTTCGGTGTGGGGTCCATCCTTGAATATAAGGATTTTTTGCAGTGAGGTCTCAGCAGAGGGCCAGGGGCCCCTGGGCACATCCTTTTTCCATTTTCCCTGGGAAAGAAAACTCAGCAGTCCAGGTTCCTGATGTCAGTTTGTAGGGCTCCCTTGGGTCTATCAGGGCAGCACAAGTTTGAGGATGGGACAACTTCGGTGTGGGCTCCAACCTTCGATATAAGGATTTTTTGTAGCGAGGTCCCAGCCCACGGCCACGGGCCACTGGGCACATCATTTGGCCATTTTCCCTGGGAAAGAAAACTCAGCAGTCCAGGTTCCTGATGTCAGTTTGTAGGGCTCCCTTGGGTGTATCAGGGCAGCACAAGTTTGAGGTGGGGACAACTTCGGTGTGGGGTCCATCCTTCGATATAAGGATTTTTTGCAGTGAGGTCTCAGCAGAGGGCCAGGGGCCCCTGGGCACATCCTTTTTCCATTTTCCCTGGGAAATAAAACTCAGCAGTCCAGGTTCCTGATGTCAGTTTGTAGGGCTCCCTTGAGTCTATCAGGGCAGCACAAGTTTGAGGTGGGGACAACTTCGGTGTGGGGTCCATCCTTCGATATAAGGATTCTTTGAAGTCGGGGCCAGGGGCCCCTGGGCACATCCTTTTTCCATTTTCCCTGGGAAAGAAAACTCAGCAGTCCAGGTTCCTGATGTCAGTTTGTAGGGCACCCTTGGGTCTATCAGTGCAGCAGAAGTTTGAGGTGGGGACAACTTCGGTGTGGGGTCCAGCCTTCGATATAAGGATTTTTTGCAGTGAGGTCTCAGCCCAGGGCCAGGAGCCCCTGGGCACATCCCTTTTCCCTTTTCCCTGGGAAAGAAAACTCAGCAGTCCAGGTTCCTGATGTCAGTTTGTAGGGCTCCCCTGGGTCTATCAGGGCAGCACAAGTTTGAGGATGGGACAACTTCGGTGTGGGCTCCATCCTTCGATATAAGGATTTTTTGTAGCGAGTTCCCAGCCCAGGGCCACGGGCCACTGGGCACATCCTTTTTCCATTTTCCCTGGGAAAGAAAACTCAGCAGTCCAGGTTCCTGATGTCAGTTTGTAGGGCTCCCTTGGGTCTATCAGGGCAGCACAAGTTTGAGGTGGGGACAACTTCGGTGTGGGGTCCATCCTTCTATATAAGGATTCTTTGCAGTCGGGGCCAGGGCCCCCTGGGCACATCCTTTTTCCATTTTCCTTGGGAAAGAAAACACAGCAGTCCAGGTTCCTGATGTCAGTTTGTAGGGCTCCCTTGGGTCTATCAGGGCAGCAGAAGTTTGAGGTGGGGACAACTTCGGTGTGGGGTCCATCCTTCCATATAAAGATTCTTTGCAGTCAGGGCCAGGGGCCCAGCCCCTGGGCACATCCTTTTTCCATTTTCCCTGGGAAAGAAAACTCAGCAGTCCAGGTTCCTGATGTCAGTTTGTAGGGCTCCCCTGGGTCTATCAGGGCAGCACAAGTTTGAGGTGGGGACAACTTCGGTGTGGGGTCCATCCTTCGATATAAGGATTCTTTGCAGTCTGGGCCAGGGGCCCCTGGGCACATCCTTTTTCCATTTTCCCTGGGAAAGAAAACTCAGCAGTCCAGGTTCCTGATGTCAGTTTGTAGGGCTCCCTTGTGTGTATCAGGGCAGCACAAGTTTGAGGTGGGGACAACTTCGGTGTGGAGTCCATCCTTCGATATAAGGATTTTTTGCAGTGAGGTCTCAGCCCAGGGCCAGGAGCCCCTGGGCACATCCTTTTTCCATTTTCCCTGGGAAAGAAAACTCAGCAGTCCAGGTTCCTGATGTCAGTTTGTAGGGCTCCCTTGGGTCTATCAGTGCAGCAGAAGTTTGAGGTGGGGACAACTTCGGTGTGGGGTCCAGCCTTCGATATAAGGATTTTTTGCAGTGAGGTCCGTTCCCAGGGCCAGGGGCCCCCGGGCACATCCTTTTTCCATTTTCCCTGTGAAAGAAAACTCAGCAGTCCAGGTTCCTGATGTCAGTTTGTAGGGCTCCCTTGGGTGTATCAGGGCAGCACAAGTTTGAGGTGGGGACAACTTCGGTGTGGGGTCCATCCTTCGATATAAGGATTTTTTGCAGTGAGGTCTCAGCAGAGGGCCAGGGGCTCCTGGGCACATCCTTTTTCCATTTTCCCTGGGAAAGAAAACTCAGCAGTCCAGGTTCCTAATGTCAGTTTGTAGGGCTCCCTTGAGTCTATCAGGGCAGCACAATTTTGAGGTGGGGACAACTTCGGTGTGGGGTCCATCCTTCGATATAAGGATTCTTTGAAGTCGGGGCCAGGGGCCCCTGGGCACATCCTTTTTCCATTTTCCCTGGGAAAGAAAACTCAGCAGTCCAGGTTCCTGATGTCAGTTTGTAGGGCTCCCCTGGGTCTATCAGGGCAGCAGAAGTTTGAGGTGGGGACAACTTCGGTGTGGGGTCCATCCTTCGATATAAGGATTCTTTGCAGTCTGGGCCAGGGGCCCCTGGGCACATCCTTTTTCCATTTTCCCTGGGAAAGAAAACTCAGCAGTCCAGGTTCCTGATGTCAGTTTGTAGGGCTCCCTTGTGTGTATCAGGGCAGCACAAGTTTGAGGTGGGGACAACTTCGGTGTGGAGTCCATCCTTCGATATAAGGATTTTTTGCAGTGAGGTCTCAGCAGAGGGCCAGGGGCCCCCGGGCACATCCTTTTTCCATTTTCCGTGTGAAAGAAAACTCAGCAGTCCAGGTTCCTGATGTCAGTTTGTAGGGCTCCCTTGGGTGTATCAGGGCAGCACAAGTTTGAGGTGGGGACAACTTCGGTGTGGGGTCCATCCTTCGATATAAGGATTTTTTTCAATGAGGTCTCAGCAGAGGGCCAGGGGCCCCTGGGCACATCCTTTTTCCATTTTCCCTTGGAAAGAAAACTCAGCAGTCCAGGTTCCTGATGTCAGTTTGTAGGGCTCCCCTGGGTCTATCAGGGCAGCACAAGTTTGAGGTGGGGACAACTTCGGTGTGGGCTCCATCCTTCGATATAAGGATTCTTTGCAGTCTGGGCCAGGGGCCCCTGGGCACATCCTTTTTCCATTTTCCCTGGGAAAGAAAACTCAGCAGTCCAGGTTCCTGATGTCAGTTTGTAGGGCTCCCTTGGGTCTATCAGTGCAGCAGAAGTTTGAGGTGGGGACAACTTCGGTGTGGAGTCCATCCTTCGATATAAGAATTTTTTGCAGTGAGGTCTCAGCCCAGGGCCAGGAGCCCCTGGGCACATCCTTTTTCCATTTTCCCTGGGAAAGAAAACTCAGCAGTCCAGGTTCCTGATGTCAGTTTGTAGGGCTCCCTTGGGTCTATCAGTGCAGCAGAAGTTTGAGGTGGGGACAACTTCGGTGTGGGGTCCAGCCTTCGATATAAGGATTTTTTGCAGTGAGGTCCGTTCCCAGGGCCAGGGGCCCCTGGGCACACCCTTTTTCCATTTTCCCTGTGAAAGAAAACTCAGCAGTCCAGGTTCCTGATGTCAGTTTGTAGGGCTCCCTTGGGTGTATCAGGGCAGCACAAGTTTGAGGTGGGGACAACTTCGGTGTGGGGTCCATCCTTCGATATAAGGATTTTTTGCAGTGAGGTCTCAGCAGAGGGCCAGGGGCCCCTGGGCACATCCTTTTTCCATTTTCCCTGGGAAAGAAAACTCAGCAGTCCAGGTTCCTAATGTCAGTTTGTAGGGCTCCCTTGAGTCTATCAGGGCAGCACAAGTTTGAGGTGGGGACAACTTCGGTGTGGCGTCCATCCTTCGATATAAGGATTCTTTGAAGTCGGGGCCAGGGGCCCCTGGGCACATCCTTTTTCCATTTTCCCTGGGAAAGAAAACTCAGCAGTCCAGGTTCCTGATGTCAGTTTGTAGGGCTCCCCTGGGTCTATCAGGGCAGCACAAGTTTGAGGTGGGGACAACTTCGGTGTGGGGTCCATCCTTCGATATAAGGATTCTTTGCAGTCTGGGCCAGGGGCCCCTGGGCACATCCTTTTTCCATTTTCCCTGGGAAAGAAAACTCAGCAGTCCAGGTTCCTGATGTCAGTTTGTAGGGCTCCCTTGGGTCTATCAGTGCAGCAGAAGTTTTAGGTGGGGACAACTTCGGTGTGGGGTCCATCCTTCGATATAAGGATTTTTTGCAGTGAGGTCCCAGCCCAGGGCCAGGGGCCCCTGGGCACATCCTTTTTCCATTTTCCCTGGGAAAGAAAACTCAGCAGTCCAGGTTCCTGATGTCAGTTTGTAGGGCACCCTTGGGTCTATCAGTGCAGCAGAAGTTTGAGGTGGGGACAACTTCGGTGTGGAGTCCATCCTTCGATATAAGGATTTTTTGCAGTGAGGTCTCAGCCCAGGGCCAGGAGCCCCTGGGCACATCCTTTTTCCATTTTCCCTGGGAAAGAAAACTCAGCAGTCCAGGTTCCTGATGTCAGTTTGTAGGGCTACCTTGGGTCTATCAGTGCAGCAGAAGTTTGAGGTGGGGACAACTTCGGTGTGGGGTCCAGCCTTCGATATAAGGATTTTTTGCAGTGAGGTCCGTTCCCAGGGCCAGGGGCCCCCGGGCAAATCCTTTTTCCATTTTCCCTGTGAAAGAAAACTCAGCAGTCCAGGTTCCTGATGTCAGTCTGTAGGGCTCCCTTGGGTGTATCAGGGCAGCACAAGTTTGAGGTGGGGACAACTTCGGTGTGGGGTCCATCCTTCGATATAAGGATTTTTTGCAGTGAGGTCTCAGCAGAGGGCCAGGGGCCCCTGGGCACATCCTTTTTCCATTTTCCCTGGGAAAGAAAACTCAGCAGTCCAGGTTCCTGATGTCAGTTTGTACGGCTCCCTTGAGTCTATCAGGGCAGCACAAGTTTGAGGTGGGGACAACTTCGGTGTGGGGTCCATCCTTCGATATAAGGATTCTTTGAAGTCGGGGCCAGGGGCCCCTGGGCACATCCTTTTTCCATTTTCCCTGGGAAAGAAAACTCAGCAGTCCAGGTTCCTGATGTCAGTTTGTAGGGCACCCTTGGGTCTATCAGTGCAGCAGAAGTTTGAGGTGGGGACAACTTCGGTGTGGAGTCCATCCTTCGATATAAGGATTTTTTGCAGTGAGGTCTCAGCCCAGGGCCAGGAGCCCCTGGGCACATCCTTTTTCCATTTTCCCTGGGAAAGAAAACTCAGCAGTCCAGGTTCCTGATGTCAGTTTGTAGGGCTCCCTTGGGTCTATCAGGGCAGCACAAGTTTGAGGTGGGGACAACTTCGGTGTGGGGTCCATCCTTCGATATAAGGATTCTTTGCAGTCGGGGCCAGGGCCCCCTGGGCACATCCTTTTTCCATTTTCCCTGGGAAAGAAAACTCAGCAGTCCAGGTTCCTGATGTCAGTTTGTAGGGCTCCCTTGGGTCTATCAGGGCAGCACAAGTCTGAGGATGGGACAACTTCGGTGTGGGCTCCATCCTTCGATATAAGGATTTTTTGTAGCGAGGTCCCAGCCCACGGCCACGGGCCACTGGGCACATCATTTGGCCATTTTCCCTGGGAAAGAAAACTCAGCAGTCCAGGTTCCTGATGTCAGTTTGTAGGGATCCCCTGGGTCTATCAGGGCAGCACAAGTTTGAGGATGGGACAACTTCGGTGTGGGCTCCAACCTTCGATATAAGGATTTTTTGTAGCGAGGTCCCAGCCCACGGCCACGGGCCACTGGGCACATCATTTGGCCATTTTCCCTGGGAAAGAAAACTCAGCAGTCCAGGTTCCTGATGTCAGTTTGTAGGGCTCCCTTGGGTCTATCAGGGCAGCACAAGTTTGAGGTGGGGACAACTTCGGTGTGGGGTCCATCCTTCGATATAAGGATTTTTTGCAGTGAGGTCTCAGCAGAGGGCCAGGGGCCCCTGGGCACATCCTTTTTCCATTTTCCCTGGGAAAGAAAACTCAGCAGTCCAGGTTCCTGATGTCAGTTTGTAGGGCTCCCTTGAGTCTATCAGGGCAGCACAAGTTTGAGGTGGGGACAACTTCGGTGTGGGGTCCATCCTTCGATATAAGGATTCTTTGAAGTCGGGGCCAGGGGCCCCTGGGCACATCCTTTTTCCATTTTCCCTGGGAAAGAAAACTCAGCAGTCCAGGTACCTGATGTCAGTTTGTAGGGCTCCCCTGGGTCTATCAGGGCAGCACAAGTTTGATGATGGGACAACTTCGGTGTGGGCTCCATCCTTCGATATAAGGATTTTTTGTAGCGAGTTCCCAGCCCAGGGCCACGGGCCACTGGGCACATCCTTTTTCCATTTTCCCTGGGAAAGAAAACTCAGCAGTCCAGGTTCCTGATGTCAGTTTGTAGGGCTCCCTTGGGTCTATCAGGGCAGCACAAGTTTGAGGTGGGGACAACTTCGGTGTGGGGTCCATCCTTCGATATAAGGATTTTTTGTAGCGAGTTCCCAACCCAGGGCCACGGGCCACTGGGCACATCCTTTTTCCATTTTCCCTGGGAAAGAAAACTCAGCAGTCCAGGTTCCTGATGTCAGTTTGTAGGGCTCCCTTGGGTCTATCAGGGCAGCACAAGTTTGAGGTGGGGACAACTTCGGTGTGGGGTCCATCCTTCTATATAAGGATTCTTTGCAGTCGGGGCCAGGGCCCCCTGGGCACATCCTTTTTCCATTTTCCTTGGGAAAGAAAACACAGCAGTCCAGGTTCCTGATGTCAGTTTGTAGTTCTCCCTTGGGTCTATCAGGGCAGCAGAAGTTTGAGGTGGGGACAACTTCTGTGTGGGGTCCATCCTTCCATATAAAGATTCTTTGCAGTCAGGGCCAGGGGCCCAGCCCCTGGGCACATCCTTTTTCCATTTTCCCTGGGAAAGAAAACTCAGCAGTCCAGGTTCCTGATGTCAGTTTGTAGGGCTCCCCTGGGTCTATCAGGGCAGCACAAGTTTGAGGTGGGGACAACTTCGGTGTGGGGTCCATCCTTCGATATAAGGATTCTTTGAAGTCTGGGCCAGGGGCCCCTGGGCACATCCTTTTTCCATTTTCCCTGGGAAAGAAAACTCAGCAGTCCAGGTTCCTGATGTCAGTTTGTAGGGCTACCTTGGGTCTATCAGTGCAGCAGAAGTTTGAGGTGGGGACAACTTCGGTGTGGGGTCCAGCCTTCGATATAAGGATTTTTTGCAGTGAGGTCCGTTCCCAGGGCCAGGGGCCCCCGGGCACATCCTTTTTCCATTTTCCCTGTGAGAGAAAACTCAGCAGTCCAGGTTCCTGATGTCAGTTTGTAGGGCTCCCTTGTGTGTATCAGGGCAGCACAAGTTTGAGGTGGGGACAACTTCGGTGTGGGGTCCATCCTTCGATATAAGGATTTTTTGCAGTGAGGTCTCAGCAGAGGGCCAGGGGCCCCTGGGCACATCCTTTTTCCATTTTCCCTGGGAAAGAAAACTCAGCAGTCCAGGTTCCTGATGTCAGTTTGTAGGGCTCCCTTGGGTCTATCAGGGCGGCACAAGTTTGAGGTGGGGACAACTTCGGTGTGGGGTCCATCCTTCGATATAAGGATTCTTTGCAGTCAGGGCCAGGGGCCCAGCCCCTGGGCACATCCTTTTTCCATTTTCCCTGGGAAAGAAAACTCAGCAGTCCAGGTTCCTGATGTCAGTTTGTAGGGCTCCCCCGGGTCTATCAGGGCAGCACAAGTTTGAGGTGGGGACAACTTCGGTGTGGGGTCCATCCTTCGATATAAGGATTCTTTGCAGTCTGGGCCAGGGGCCCCTGGGCACATCCTTTTTCCATTTTCCCTGGGAAAGAAAACTCAGCAGTCCAGGTTCCTGATGTCAGTTTGTAGGGCTCCCTTGGGTCTATCAGTGCAGCAGAAGTTTTAGGTGGGGACAACTTCGGTGTGGGGTCCATCCTTCGATATAAGGATTTTTTGCAGTGAGGTCCCAGCCCAGGGCCAGGGGCCCCTGGGCACATCCTTTTTCCATTTTCCCTGGGAAAGAAAACTCAGCAGTCCAGGTTCCTGATGTCAGTTTGTAGGGCACCCTTGGGTCTATCAGTGCAGCAGAAGTTTGAGGTGGGGACAACTTCGGTGTGGGGTCCAGCCTTCGATATAAGGATTTTTTGCAGTGAGGTCTCAGCCCAGGGCCAGGAGCCCCTGGGCACATCCCTTTTCCATTTTTCCTGGGAAAGAAAACTCAGCAGTCCAGGTTCCTGATGTCAGTTTGTAGGGCTCCCTTGGGTCTATCAGGGCAGCACAAGTCTGAGGATGGGACAACTTCGGTGTGGGGTCCATCCTTCGATATAAGGATTTTTTGTAGCGAGGTCCCAGCCCACGGCCACGGGCCACTGGGCACATCATTTGGCCATTTTCCCTGGGAAAGAAAACTCAGCAGTCCAGGTTCCTGATGTCAGTTTGTAGGGCTCCCTTGGGTCTATCAGTGCAGCCGAAGTTTGAGGTGGGGACAACTTCGGTGTGGGGTCCAGCCTTCGATATAAGGATTTTTTGCAGTGAGGTCTCAGCCCAGGGCCAGGAGCCCCTGGGCACATCCCTTTTCCATTTTCCCTGGGAAAGAAAATTCAGCAGTCCAGGTTCCTGATGTCAGTTTGTAGGGCTCCCCTGGGTCTATCAGGGCAGCACAAGTTTGAGGATGGGACAACTTCGGTGTGGGCTCCATCCTTCGATATAAGGATTTTTTGTAGCGAGTTCCCAGCCCAGGGCCACGGGCCACTGGGCACATCCTTTTTCCATTTTCCCTGGGAAAGAAAACTCAGCAGTCCAGGTTCCTGATGTCAGTTTGTAGGGCACCCTTGGGTCTATCAGTGCAGCAGAAGTTTGAGGTGGGGACAACTTCGGTGTGGGGTCCAGCCTTCGATATAAGGATTTTTTGCAGTGAGGTCTCAGCCCAGGGCCAGGAGCCCCTGGGCACATCCCTTTTCCATTTTTCCTGGGAAAGAAAACTCAGCAGTCCAGGTTCCTGATGTCAGTTTGTAGGGCTCCCTTGGGTCTATCAGGGCAGCACAAGTCTGAGGATGGGACAACTTCGGTGTGGGCTCCATCCTTCGATATAAGGATTTTTTGTAGCGAGGTCCCAGCCCACGGCCACGGGCCACTGGGCACATCATTTGGCCATTTTCCCTGGGAAAGAAAACTCAGCAGTCCAGGTTCCTGATGTCAGTTTGTAGGGCACCCTTGGGTCTATCAGTGCAGCAGAAGTTTGAGGTGGGGACAACTTCGTTGTGGGGTCCAGCCTTCGATATAAGGATTTTTTGCAGTGAGGTCCGTTCCCAGGGCCAGGGGCGCCCGGGCACATCCCTTTTCCATTTTTCCTGGGAAAGAAAACTCAGCAGTCCAGGTTCCTGATGTCAGTTTGTAGGGCTCCCTTGGGTCTATCAGGGCAGCACAAGTTTGAGGTGGGGACAACTTCGGTGTGGGGTCCATCCTTCGATATAAGGATTCTTTGCAGTCGGGGCCAGGGCCCCCTGGGCACATCCTTTTTCCATTTTCCCTGGGAAAGAAAACTCAGCAGTCCAGGTTCCTGATGTCAGTTTGTAGGGCTCCCTTGGGTCTATCAGGGCAGCAGAAGTTTGAGGTGGGGACAACTTCGGTGTGGGGTCCATCCTTCCATATAAAGATTCTTTGCAGTCAGGGCCAGGGGCCCAGCCCCTGGGCACATCCTTTTTCCATTTTCCCTGGGAAAGAAAACTCAGCAGTCCAGGTTCCTGATGTCAGTTTGTAGGGCTCCCCTGGGTCTATCAGGGCAGCACAAGTTTGAGGTGGGGACAACTTCGGTGTGGGGTCCATCCTTCGATATAAGGATTCTTTGAAGTCTGGGCCAGGGGCCCCTGGGCACATCCTTTTTCCATTTTCCCTGGGAAAGAAAACTCAGCAGTCCAGGTTCCTGATGTCAGTTTGTAGGGCTACCTTGGGTCTATCAGTGCAGCAGAAGTTTGAGGTGGGGACAACTTCGGTGTGGGGTCCAGCCTTCGATATAAGGATTTTTTGCAGTGAGGTCCGTTCCCAGGGCCAGGGGCCCCCGGGCACATCCTTTTTCCATTTTCCCTGTGAGAGAAAACTCAGCAGTCCAGGTTCCTGATGTCAGTTTGTAGGGCTCCCTTGTGTGTATCAGGGCAGCACAAGTTTGAGGTGGGGACAACTTCGGTGTGGGGTCCATCCTTCGATATAAGGATTTTTTGCAGTGAGGTCTCAGCAGAGGGCCAGGGGCCCCTGGGCACATCCTTTTTCCATTTTCCCTGGGAAAGAAAACTCAGCAGTCCAGGTTCCTGATGTCAGTTTGTAGGGCTCCCTTGGGTCTATCAGGGCGGCACAAGTTTGAGGTGGGGACAACTTCGGTGTGGGGTCCATCCTTCGATATAAGGATTCTTTGCAGTCAGGGCCAGGGGCCCAGCCCCTGGGCACATCCTTTTTCCATTTTCCCTGGGAAAGAAAACTCAGCAGTCCAGGTTCCTGATGTCAGTTTGTAGGGCTCCCCCGGGTCTATCAGGGCAGCACAAGTTTGAGGTGGGGACAACTTCGGTGTGGGGTCCATCCTTCGATATAAGGATTCTTTGCAGTCTGGGCCAGGGGCCCCTGGGCACATCCTTTTTCCATTTTCCCTGGGAAAGAAAACTCAGCAGTCCAGGTTCCTGATGTCAGTTTGTAGGGCTCCCTTGGGTCTATCAGTGCAGCAGAAGTTTTAGGTGGGGACAACTTCGGTGTGGGGTCCATCCTTCGATATAAGGATTTTTTGCAGTGAGGTCCCAGCCCAGGGCCAGGGGCCCCTGGGCACATCCTTTTTCCATTTTCCCTGGGAAAGAAAACTCAGCAGTCCAGGTTCCTGATGTCAGTTTGTAGGGCACCCTTGGGTCTATCAGTGCAGCAGAAGTTTGAGGTGGGGACAACTTCGGTGTGGGGTCCAGCCTTCGATATAAGGATTTTTTGCAGTGAGGTCTCAGCCCAGGGCCAGGAGCCCCTGGGCACATCCCTTTTCCATTTTTCCTGGGAAAGAAAACTCAGCAGTCCAGGTTCCTGATGTCAGTTTGTAGGGCTCCCTTGGGTCTATCAGGGCAGCACAAGTCTGAGGATGGGACAACTTCGGTGTGGGCTCCATCCTTCGATATAAGGATTTTTTGTAGCGAGGTCCCAGCCCACGGCCACGGGCCACTGGGCACATCATTTGGCCATTTTCCCTGGGAAAGAAAACTCAGCAGTCCAGGTTCCTGATGTCAGTTTGTAGGGCTCCCTTGGGTCTATCAGTGCAGCCGAAGTTTGAGGTGGGGACAACTTCGGTGTGGGGTCCAGCCTTCGATATAAGGATTTTTTGCAGTGAGGTCTCAGCCCAGGGCCAGGAGCCCCTGGGCACATCCCTTTTCCATTTTCCCTGGGAAAGAAAATTCAGCAGTCCAGGTTCCTGATGTCAGTTTGTAGGGCTCCCCTGGGTCTATCAGGGCAGCACAAGTTTGAGGATGGGACAACTTCGGTGTGGGCTCCATCCTTCGATATAAGGATTTTTTGTAGCGAGTTCCCAGCCCAGGGCCACGGGCCACTGGGCACATCCTTTTTCCATTTTCCCTGGGAAAGAAAACTCAGCAGTCCAGGTTCCTGATGTCAGTTTGTAGGGCACCCTTGGGTCTATCAGTGCAGCAGAAGTTTGAGGTGGGGACAACTTCGGTGTGGGGTCCAGCCTTCGATATAAGGATTTTTTGCAGTGAGGTCTCAGCCCAGGGCCAGGAGCCCCTGGGCACATCCCTTTTCCATTTTTCCTGGGAAAGAAAACTCAGCAGTCCAGGTTCCTGATGTCAGTTTGTAGGGCTCCCTTGGGTCTATCAGGGCAGCACAAGTCTGAGGATGGGACAACTTCGGTGTGGGCTCCATCCTTCGATATAAGGATTTTTTGTAGCGAGGTCCCAGCCCACGGCCACGGGCCACTGGGCACATCATTTGGCCATTTTCCCTGGGAAAGAAAACTCAGCAGTCCAGGTTCCTGATGTCAGTTTGTAGGGCACCCTTGGGTCTATCAGTGCAGCAGAAGTTTGAGGTGGGGACAACTTCGTTGTGGGGTCCAGCCTTCGATATAAGGATTTTTTGCAGTGAGGTCCGTTCCCAGGGCCAGGGGCGCCCGGGCACATCCCTTTTCCATTTTTCCTGGGAAAGAAAACTCAGCAGTCCAGGTTCCTGATGTCAGTTTGTAGGGCTCCCTTGGGTCTATCAGGGCAGCACAAGTTTGAGGTGGGGACAACTTCGGTGTGGGGTCCATCCTTCGATATAAGGATTCTTTGCAGTCGGGGCCAGGGCCCCCTGGGCACATCCTTTTTCCATTTTCCCTGGGAAAGAAAACTCAGCAGTCCAGGTTCCTGATGTCAGTTTGTAGGGCTCCCTTGGGTCTATCAGGGCAGCAGAAGTTTGAGGTGGGGACAACTTCGGTGTGGGGTCCATCCTTCCATATAAAGATTCTTTGCAGTCAGGGCCAGGGGCCCAGCCCCTGGGCACATCCTTTTTCCATTTTCCCTGGGAAAGAAAACTCAGCAGTCCAGGTTCCTGATGTCAGTTTGTAGGGCTCCCTTGTGTGTATCAGGGCAGCACAAGTTTGAGGTGGGGACAACTTCGGTGTGGAGTCCATCCTTCGATATAAGGATTTTTTGCAGTGAGGTCTCAGCCCAGGGCCAGGAGCCCCTGGGCACATCCTTTTTCCATTTTCCCTGGGAAAGAAAACTCAGCAGTCCAGGTTCCTGATGTCAGTTTGTAGGGCTCCCTTGGGTCTATCAGTGCAGCAGAAGTTTGAGGTGGGGACAACTTCGGTGTGGGGTCCAGCCTTCGATATAAGGATTTTTTGCAGTGAGGTCCGTTCCCAGGGCCAGGGGCCCCCGGGCACATCCTTTTTCCATTTTCCCTGTGAAAGAAAACTCAGCAGTCCAGGTTCCTGATGTCAGTTTGTAGGGCTCCCTTGGGTGTATCAGGGCAGCACAAGTTTGAGGTGGGGACAACTTCGGTGTGGGGTCCATCCTTGAATATAAGGATTTTTTGCAGTGAGGTCTCAGCAGAGGGCCAGGGGCCCCTGGGCACATCCTTTTTCCATTTTCCCTGGGAAAGAAAACTCAGCAGTCCAGGTTCCTGATGTCAGTTTGTAGGGCTCCCCTGGGTGTATCAGGGCAGCACAAGTTTGAGGTGAGGACAACATCGGTGTGGGCTCCAACCTTCGATATAAGGATTTTTTGTAGCGAGGTCCCAGCCCACGGCCACGGGCCACTGGGCACATCATTTGGCCATTTTCCCTGGGAAAGAAAACTCAGCAGTCCAGGTTCCTGATGTCAGTTTGTAGGGCTCCCTTGGGTCTATCAGGGCAGCACAAGTTTGAGGTGGGGACAACTTCGGTGTGGGGTCCATCCTTCGATATAAGGATTTTTTAGAGTGAGGTCTCAGCAGAGGGCCAGGGGCCCCTGGGCACATCCTTTTTCCATTTTCCCTGGGAAAGAAAACTCAGCAGTCCAGGTTCCTGATGTCAGTTTGTAGGGCTCCCTTGGGTGTATCAGGGCAGCACAAGTTTGAGGTGGGGACAACTTCGGTGTGGGGTCCATCCTTGAATATAAGGATTTTTTGCAGTGAGGTCTCAGCAGAGGGCCAGGGGCCCCTGGGCACATCCTTTTTCCATTTTCCCTGGGAAAGAAAACTCAGCAGTCCAGGTTCCTGATGTCAGTTTGTAGGGCTCCCTTGGGTCTATCAGGGCAGCACAAGTTTGAGGATGGGACAACTTCGGTGTGGGCTCCAACCTTCGATATAAGGATTTTTTGTAGCGAGGTCCCAGCCCACGGCCACGGGCCACTGGGCACATCATTTGGCCATTTTCCCTGGGAAAGAAAACTCAGCAGTCCAGGTTCCTGATGTCAGTTTGTAGGGCTCCCTTGGGTGTATCAGGGCAGCACAAGTTTGAGGTGGGGACAACTTCGGTGTGGGGTCCATCCTTCGATATAAGGATTTTTTGCAGTGAGGTCTCAGCAGAGGGCCAGGGGCCCCTGGGCACATCCTTTTTCCATTTTCCCTGGGAAATAAAACTCAGCAGTCCAGGTTCCTGATGTCAGTTTGTAGGGCTCCCTTGAGTCTATCAGGGCAGCACAAGTTTGAGGTGGGGACAACTTCGGTGTGGGGTCCATCCTTCGATATAAGGATTCTTTGAAGTCGGGGCCAGGGGCCCCTGGGCACATCCTTTTTCCATTTTCCCTGGGAAAGAAAACTCAGCAGTCCAGGTTCCTGATGTCAGTTTGTAGGGCACCCTTGGGTCTATCAGTGCAGCAGAAGTTTGAGGTGGGGACAACTTCGGTGTGGGGTCCAGCCTTCGATATAAGGATTTTTTGCAGTGAGGTCTCAGCCCAGGGCCAGGAGCCCCTGGGCACATCCCTTTTCCCTTTTCCCTGGGAAAGAAAACTCAGCAGTCCAGGTTCCTGATGTCAGTTTGTAGGGCTCCCCTGGGTCTATCAGGGCAGCACAAGTTTGAGGATGGGACAACTTCGGTGTGGGCTCCATCCTTCGATATAAGGATTTTTTGTAGCGAGTTCCCAGCCCAGGGCCACGGGCCACTGGGCACATCCTTTTTCCATTTTCCCTGGGAAAGAAAACTCAGCAGTCCAGGTTCCTGATGTCAGTTTGTAGGGCTCCCTTGGGTCTATCAGGGCAGCACAAGTTTGAGGTGGGGACAACTTCGGTGTGGGGTCCATCCTTCTATATAAGGATTCTTTGCAGTCGGGGCCAGGGCCCCCTGGGCACATCCTTTTTCCATTTTCCTTGGGAAAGAAAACACAGCAGTCCAGGTTCCTGATGTCAGTTTGTAGGGCTCCCTTGGGTCTATCAGGGCAGCAGAAGTTTGAGGTGGGGACAACTTCGGTGTGGGGTCCATCCTTCCATATAAAGATTCTTTGCAGTCAGGGCCAGGGGCCCAGCCCCTGGGCACATCCTTTTTCCATTTTCCCTGGGAAAGAAAACTCAGCAGTCCAGGTTCCTGATGTCAGTTTGTAGGGCTCCCCTGGGTCTATCAGGGCAGCACAAGTTTGAGGTGGGGACAACTTCGGTGTGGGGTCCATCCTTCGATATAAGGATTCTTTGCAGTCTGGGCCAGGGGCCCCTGGGCACATCCTTTTTCCATTTTCCCTGGGAAAGAAAACTCAGCAGTCCAGGTTCCTGATGTCAGTTTGTAGGGCTCCCTTGTGTGTATCAGGGCAGCACAAGTTTGAGGTGGGGACAACTTCGGTGTGGAGTCCATCCTTCGATATAAGGATTTTTTGCAGTGAGGTCTCAGCCCAGGGCCAGGAGCCCCTGGGCACATCCTTTTTCCATTTTCCCTGGGAAAGAAAACTCAGCAGTCCAGGTTCCTGATGTCAGTTTGTAGGGCTCCCTTGGGTCTATCAGTGCAGCAGAAGTTTGAGGTGGGGACAACTTCGGTGTGGGGTCCAGCCTTCGATATAAGGATTTTTTGCAGTGAGGTCCGTTCCCAGGGCCAGGGGCCCCCGGGCACATCCTTTTTCCATTTTCCCTGTGAAAGAAAACTCAGCAGTCCAGGTTCCTGATGTCAGTTTGTAGGGCTCCCTTGGGTGTATCAGGGCAGCACAAGTTTGAGGTGGGGACAACTTCGGTGTGGGGTCCATCCTTCGATATAAGGATTTTTTGCAGTGAGGTCTCAGCAGAGGGCCAGGGGCTCCTGGGCACATCCTTTTTCCATTTTCCCTGGGAAAGAAAACTCAGCAGTCCAGGTTCCTAATGTCAGTTTGTAGGGCTCCCTTGAGTCTATCAGGGCAGCACAATTTTGAGGTGGGGACAACTTCGGTGTGGGGTCCATCCTTCGATATAAGGATTCTTTGAAGTCGGGGCCAGGGGCCCCTGGGCACATCCTTTTTCCATTTTCCCTGGGAAAGAAAACTCAGCAGTCCAGGTTCCTGATGTCAGTTTGTAGGGCTCCCCTGGGTCTATCAGGGCAGCAGAAGTTTGAGGTGGGGACAACTTCGGTGTGGGGTCCATCCTTCGATATAAGGATTCTTTGCAGTCTGGGCCAGGGGCCCCTGGGCACATCCTTTTTCCATTTTCCCTGGGAAAGAAAACTCAGCAGTCCAGGTTCCTGATGTCAGTTTGTAGGGCTCCCTTGTGTGTATCAGGGCAGCACAAGTTTGAGGTGGGGACAACTTCGGTGTGGAGTCCATCCTTCGATATAAGGATTTTTTGCAGTGAGGTCTCAGCAGAGGGCCAGGGGCCCCCGGGCACATCCTTTTTCCATTTTCCGTGTGAAAGAAAACTCAGCAGTCCAGGTTCCTGATGTCAGTTTGTAGGGCTCCCTTGGGTGTATCAGGGCAGCACAAGTTTGAGGTGGGGACAACTTCGGTGTGGGGTCCATCCTTCGATATAAGGATTTTTTTCAATGAGGTCTCAGCAGAGGGCCAGGGGCCCCTGGGCACATCCTTTTTCCATTTTCCCTTGGAAAGAAAACTCAGCAGTCCAGGTTCCTGATGTCAGTTTGTAGGGCTCCCCTGGGTCTATCAGGGCAGCACAAGTTTGAGGTGGGGACAACTTCGGTGTGGGCTCCATCCTTCGATATAAGGATTCTTTGCAGTCTGGGCCAGGGGCCCCTGGGCACATCCTTTTTCCATTTTCCCTGGGAAAGAAAACTCAGCAGTCCAGGTTCCTGATGTCAGTTTGTAGGGCTCCCTTGGGTCTATCAGGGCAGCACAAGTTTGAGGTGGGGACAACTTCGGTGTGGGGTCCATCCTTCGATATAAGGATTTTTTGCAGGGGGGTCCCAGCCCAGGGCTAGGGGCCCCTGGGCACATCCTTTTTCCATTTTCCCTGGGAAAGAAAACTCAGCAGTCCAGGTTCCGGATGTCAGTTTGTAGGGCTCCCTTGAGTCTATCAGGGCAGCACAAGTTTGAGGTGGGGACAACTTCGGTGTGGGGTCCATCCTTCGATATAAGGATTCTTTGAAGTCGGGGCCAGGGGCCCCTGGGCACATCCTTTTTCCATTTTCCCTGGGAAAGAAAACTCAGCAGTCCAGGTTCCTGATGTCAGTTTGTAGGGCTCCCTTGGGTCTATCAGGGCAGCACAAGTTTTAGGTGGGGACAACTTCGGTGTTGGGTCCATCCTTCGATATAAGGATTTTTTGCAGTGAGGTCCCAGCCCAAGGCCTGGGGCCCCTGGGCACATCCTTTTTCCATTTTCCCTGGGAAAGAAAACTCAGCAGTCCAGGTTCCTGATGTCACTTTGTAGGGCACCCTTGGGTCTATCAGTGCAGCAGAAGTTTGAGGTGGGGACAACTTCGGTGTGGGGTCCAGCCTTCGATATAAGGATTTTTTGCAGTGAGGTCCGTTCCCAGGGCCAGGGGCGCCCGGGCACATCCCTTTTCAATTTTTCCTGGGAAAGAAAACTCAGCAGTCCAGGTTCCTGATGTCAGTTTGTAGGGCTCCCTTGGGTCTATCAGGGCAGCACAAGTTTGAGGTGGGAACAGCTTTGGTGTGGGGTCCATCCTTCGATATAAGGATTTTTTGCAGTGAGGTCTCAGCAGAGGGCCAGGGGCCCCTGGGCACATCCTTTTTCCATTTTCCCTGGGAAAGAAAACTCAGCAGTCCAGGTTGCTGATGTCAGTTTGTAGGGCTCCCTTGAGTCTATCAGGGCAGCACAAGTTTGAGGTGAAGACAACTTCTGTGTGGGGTCCATCCTTCGATATAAGGATTCTTTGCAGTCGGGGCCAGGGGCCCCTGGGCACATCCTTTTTCCATTTTCCCTGGGAAAGAAAACTCAGCAGTCCAGGTTCCTGATGTCAGTTTGTAGGTCTCCCCTGGGTCTATCAGGGCAGCACAAGTTTGAGGTGGGGACAACTTCGGTGTGGGGTCCATCCTTCGATATAAGGATTCTTTGCAGTTGGGGCCACGGGCCCCTGGGCACATCCTTTTTCCATTTTCCCTGGGAAAGAAAACTCAGCAGTCCAGGTTCCTGATGTCAGTTTGTAGGTCTCCCCTGGGTCTATCAGGGCAGCACAAGTTTGAGGTGGGGACAACTTCGGTGTGGGGTCCATCTTTCGATATAAGGATTTTTTGCAGTCTGGGCCAGGGGCCCCTGGGCACATCCTTTTTCCATTTTCCCTGGGAAAGAAAACTCAGCAGTCCAGGTTCCTGATGTCAGTTTGTAGGGCTCCCTTGTGTGTATCAGGGCAGCACAAGTTTGAGGTGGGGACTGCCACGCTCCCGCCCCGGTTCCCTTTGTCTCAGCCCCGGCTAGCTCTCATCCTGGGGCGAGGGCGGGCGATGGAGGCACCCTCCGCCGCTCCCAGCTGGGGTTTGGAGAGTGCCTTTGTGGGTTCCGGGCAGCGCTAGCAAGCCTCGCGGTGGTAAATGAAGAGCGGATCCTGCTGGGGGCTAAGTCCGAGTTTATTGTAGCCCAACGGGGCCAAATGTCCTAAAATGATGCCAGCCAACAGGAACAAGCACAAGGTGCTTGCACTGGCTTATAAACTGTAAGGGAGGGGTATCCAACGACCAATGGGGATAGGGATAGGGGGTGGGTCCGGGATGGGGGGATATGGTGGGGTCCAATAGGGGAAGGATATGGGGGGAGCCCCAGGTCCTCGCCCAATCACCCGGTGCCCTGAGTAGAAGCTTCTGGATGGATGGGAAGGGGCACCGAGTGATAGACAAGGCACCCGGGGGGGGTAAAATGCCTCTTTCAGGGTGATGGATAGATACTGGGAAGGCGGGAAGGGCGGACAAGGCGGGAAAACTGGGGATAAACCAAGTTGCACACGGGGGTACAAAGGAATAAACCAATACATAATACAGGGATAATAAAACATATACATAACGCAACTCCACAGGGGACAACTTCGGTGTGGGGTCCATCCTTCGATATAAGGATTTTTTGCAGTGAGGTCTCAGCCCAGGGCCAGGAGCCCCTGGGCACATCCTTTTTCCATTTTCCCTGGGAAAGAAAACTCAGCAGTCCAGGTTCCTGATGTCAGTTTGTAGGGCTCCCTTGGGTCTATCAGTGCAGCAGAAGTTTGAGGTGGGGACAACTTCGGTGTGGGGTCCAGCCTTCGATATAAGGATTTTTTGCAGTGAGGTCCGTTCCCAGGGCCAGGGGCCCCCGGGCACATCCTTTTTCCATTTTTCCTGTGAAAGAAAACTCAGCAGTCCAGGTTCCTGATGTCAGTTTGTAGGGCTCCCTTGGGTGTATCAGGGCAGCACAAGTTTGAGGTGGGGACAACTTCGGTGTGGGGTCCATCCTTCGATATAAGGATTTTTTTCAGTGAGGTATCAGCAGAGGGCCAGGGGCCCCTGGGCACATCCTTTTTCCATTTTCCCTGGGAAAGAAAACTCAGCAGTCTAGGTTCCTGATGTCAGTTTGTAGGGCTCCCTTGAGTCTATCAGGGCAGCACAAGTTTGAGGTGGGGACAACTTCGGTGTGGGGTCCATCCTTCGATATAAGGATTCTTTGAGGTCGGGGCCAGGGGCCCCTGGGCACATCCTTTTTCCATTTTCCCTGGGAAAGAAAACTCAGCAGTCCAGGTTCCTGATGTCAGTTTGTAGGGCTCCCCTGGGTCTATCAGGGCAGCACAAGTTTGAGGTGGGGACAACTTCGGTGTGGGGTCCATCCTTCGATATAAGGATTCTTTGCAGTCTGGGCCAGGGGCCCCTGGGCACATCCTTTTTCCATTTTCCCTGGGAAAGAAAACTCAGCAGTCCAGGTTCCTGATGTCAGTTTGTAGGGCTCCCTTGTGTGTATCAGGGCAGCACAAGTTTGAGGTGGGGACAACTTCGGTGTGGAGTCCATCCTTCGATATAAGGATTTTTTGCAGTGAGGTCTCAGCCCAGGGCCAGGAGCCCCTGGGCACATCCTTTTTCCATTTTCCCTGGGAAAGAAAACTCAGCAGTCCAGGTTCCTGATGTCAGTTTGTAGGGCTCCCTTGGGTCTATCAGTGCAGCAGAAGTTTGAGGTGGGGACAACTTCGGTGTGGGGTCCAGCCTTCGATATAAGGATTTTTTGCAGTGAGGTCCGTTCCCAGGGCCAGGGGCCCCCGGGCACATCCTTTTTCCATTTTCCCTGTGAAAGAAAACTCAGCAGTCCAGGTTCCTGATGTCAGTTTGTAGGGCTCCCTTGGGTGTATCAGGGCAGCACAAGTTTGAGGTGGGGACAACTTCGGTGTGGGGTCCATCCTTCGATATAAGGATTTTTTGCAGTGAGGTCTCAGCAGAGGGCCAGGGGCTCCTGGGCACATCCTTTTTCCATTTTCCCTGGGAAAGAAAACTCAGCAGTCCAGGTTCCTAATGTCAGTTTGTAGGGCTCCCTTGAGTCTATCAGGGCAGCACAATTTTGAGGTGGGGACAACTTCGGTGTGGGGTCCATCCTTCGATATAAGGATTCTTTGAAGTCGGGGCCAGGGGCCCCTGGGCACATCCTTTTTCCATTTTCCCTGGGAAAGAAAACTCAGCAGTCCAGGTTCCTGATGTCAGTTTGTAGGGCTCCCCTGGGTCTATCAGGGCAGCAGAAGTTTGAGGTGGGGACAACTTCGGTGTGGGGTCCATCCTTCGATATAAGGATTCTTTGCAGTCTGGGCCAGGGGCCCCTGGGCACATCCTTTTTCCATTTTCCCTGGGAAAGAAAACTCAGCAGTCCAGGTTCCTGATGTCAGTTTGTAGGGCTCCCTTGTGTGTATCAGGGCAGCACAAGTTTGAGGTGGGGACAACTTCGGTGTGGAGTCCATCCTTCGATATAAGGATTTTTTGCAGTGAGGTCTCAGCAGAGGGCCAGGGGCCCCTGGGCACATCCTTTTTCCATTTTCCCTGGGAAAGAAAACTCAGCAGTCCAGGTTCCTGATGTCAGTTTGTAGGGCTCCCTTGGGTCTATCAGTGCAGCAGAAGTTTGAGGTGGGGACAACTTCGGTGTGGGGTCCAGCCTTCGATATAAGGATTTTTTTCAGTGAGGTCTCAGCAGAGGGCCAGGGGCCCCCGGGCACATCCTTTTTCCATTTTCCGTGTGAAAGAAAACTCAGCAGTCCAGGTTCCTGATGTCAGTTTGTAGGGCTCCCTTGGGTGTATCAGGGCAGCACAAGTTTGAGGTGGGGACAACTTCGGTGTGGGGTCCATCCTTCGATATAAGGATTTTTTTCAATGAGGTCTCAGCAGAGGGCCAGGGGCCCCTGGGCACATCCTTTTTCCATTTTCCCTTGGAAAGAAAACTCAGCAGTCCAGGTTCCTGATGTCAGTTTGTAGGGCTCCCCTGGGTCTATCAGGGCAGCACAAGTTTGAGGTGGGGACAACTTCGGTGTGGGCTCCATCCTTCGATATAAGGATTCTTTGCAGTCTGGGCCAGGGGCCCCTGGGCACATCCTTTTTCCATTTTCCCTGGGAAAGAAAACTCAGCAGTCCAGGTTCCTGATGTCAGTTTGTAGGGCTCCCTTGGGTCTATCAGGGCAGCACAAGTTTGAGGTGGGGACAACTTCGGTGTGGGGTCCATCCTTCGATATAAGGATTTTTTGCAGGGGGGTCCCAGCCCAGGGCTAGGGGCCCCTGGGCACATCCTTTTTCCATTTTCCCTGGGAAAGAAAACTCAGCAGTCCAGGTTCCGGATGTCAGTTTGTAGGGCTCCCTTGAGTCTATCAGGGCAGCACAAGTTTGAGGTGGGGACAACTTCGGTGTGGGGTCCATCCTTCGATATAAGGATTCTTTGAAGTCGGGGCCAGGGGCCCCTGGGCACATCCTTTTTCCATTTTCCCTGGGAAAGAAAACTCAGCAGTCCAGGTTCCTGATGTCAGTTTGTAGGGCTCCCTTGGGTCTATCAGGGCAGCACAAGTTTTAGGTGGGGACAACTTCGGTGTTGGGTCCATCCTTCGATATAAGGATTTTTTGCAGTGAGGTCCCAGCCCAAGGCCTGGGGCCCCTGGGCACATCCTTTTTCCATTTTCCCTGGGAAAGAAAACTCAGCAGTCCAGGTTCCTGATGTCACTTTGTAGGGCACCCTTGGGTCTATCAGTGCAGCAGAAGTTTGAGGTGGGGACAACTTCGGTGTGGGGTCCAGCCTTCGATATAAGGATTTTTTGCAGTGAGGTCCGTTCCCAGGGCCAGGGGCGCCCGGGCACATCCCTTTTCAATTTTTCCTGGGAAAGAAAACTCAGCAGTCCAGGTTCCTGATGTCAGTTTGTAGGGCTCCCTTGGGTCTATCAGGGCAGCACAAGTTTGAGGTGGGAACAGCTTCGGTGTGGGGTCCATCCTTCGATATAAGGATTTTTTGCAGTGAGGTCTCAGCAGAGGGCCAGGGGCCCCTGGGCACATCCTTTTTCCATTTTCCCTGGGAAAGAAAACTCAGCAGTCCAGGTTGCTGATGTCAGTTTGTAGGGCTCCCTTGAGTCTATCAGGGCAGCACAAGTTTGAGGTGAAGACAACTTCTGTGTGGGGTCCATCCTTCGATATAAGGATTCTTTGCAGTCGGGGCCAGGGGCCCCTGGGCACATCCTTTTTCCATTTTCCCTGGGAAAGAAAACTCAGCAGTCCAGGTTCCTGATGTCAGTTTGTAGGTCTCCCCTGGGTCTATCAGGGCAGCACAAGTTTGAGGTGGGGACAACTTCGGTGTGGGGTCCATCCTTCGATATAAGGATTCTTTGCAGTTGGGGCCACGGGCCCCTGGGCACATCCTTTTTCCATTTTCCCTGGGAAAGAAAACTCAGCAGTCCAGGTTCCTGATGTCAGTTTGTAGGTCTCCCCTGGGTCTATCAGGGCAGCACAAGTTTGAGGTGGGGACAACTTCGGTGTGGGGTCCATCTTTCGATATAAGGATTTTTTGCAGTCTGGGCCAGGGGCCCCTGGGCACATCCTTTTTCCATTTTCCCTGGGAAAGAAAACTCAGCAGTCCAGGTTCCTGATGTCAGTTTGTAGGGCTCCCTTGTGTGTATCAGGGCAGCACAAGTTTGAGGTGGGGACTGCCACGCTCCCGCCCCGGTTCCCTTTGTCTCAGCCCCGGCTAGCTCTCATCCTGGGGCGAGGGCGGGCGATGGAGGCACCCTCCGCCGCTCCCAGCTGGGGTTTGGAGAGTGCCTTTGTGGGTTCCGGGCAGCGCTAGCAAGCCTCGCGGTGGTAAATGAAGAGCGGATCCTGCTGGGGGCTAAGTCCGAGTTTATTGTAGCCCAACGGGGCCAAATGTCCTAAAATGATGCCAGCCAACAGGAACAAGCACAAGGTGCTTGCACTGGCTTATAAACTGTAAGGGAGGGGTATCCAACGACCAATGGGGATAGGGATAGGGGGTGGGTCCGGGATGGGGGGATATGGTGGGGTCCAATAGGGGAAGGATATGGGGGGAGCCCCAGGTCCTCGCCCAATCACCCGGTGCCCTGAGTAGAAGCTTCTGGATGGATGGGAAGGGGCACCGAGTGATAGACAAGGCACCCGGGGGGGGGTAAAATGCCTCTTTCAGGGTGATGGATAGATACTGGGAAGGCGGGAAGGGCGGACAAGGCGGGAAAACTGGGGATAAACCAAGTTGCACACGGGGGTACAAAGGAATAAACCAATACATAATACAGGGATAATAAAACATATACATAACGCAACTCCACAGGGGACAACTTCGGTGTGGGGTCCATCCTTCGATATAAGGATTTTTTGCAGTGAGGTCTCAGCCCAGGGCCAGGAGCCCCTGGGCACATCCTTTTTCCATTTTCCCTGGGAAAGAAAACTCAGCAGTCCAGGTTCCTGATGTCAGTTTGTAGGGCTCCCTTGGGTCTATCAGTGCAGCAGAAGTTTGAGGTGGGGACAACTTCGGTGTGGGGTCCAGCCTTCGATATAAGGATTTTTTGCAGTGAGGTCCGTTCCCAGGGCCAGGGGCCCCCGGGCACATCCTTTTTCCATTTTTCCTGTGAAAGAAAACTCAGCAGTCCAGGTTCCTGATGTCAGTTTGTAGGGCTCCCTTGGGTGTATCAGGGCAGCACAAGTTTGAGGTGGGGACAACTTCGGTGTGGGGTCCATCCTTCGATATAAGGATTTTTTTCAGTGAGGTATCAGCAGAGGGCCAGGGGCCCCTGGGCACATCCTTTTTCCATTTTCCCTGGGAAAGAAAACTCAGCAGTCTAGGTTCCTGATGTCAGTTTGTAGGGCTCCCTTGAGTCTATCAGGGCAGCACAAGTTTGAGGTGGGGACAACTTCGGTGTGGGGTCCATCCTTCGATATAAGGATTCTTTGAGGTCGGGGCCAGGGGCCCCTGGGCACATCCTTTTTCCATTTTCCCTGGGAAAGAAAACTCAGCAGTCCAGGTTCCTGATGTCAGTTTGTAGGGCTCCCCTGGGTCTATCAGGGCAGCACAAGTTTGAGGTGGGGACAACTTCGGTGTGGGGTCCATCCTTCGATATAAGGATTCTTTGCAGTCTGGGCCAGGGGCCCCTGGGCACATCCTTTTTCCATTTTCCCTTGGAAAGAAAACTCAGCAGTCCAGGTTCCTGATGTCAGTTTGTAGGGCTCCCTTGGGTCTATCAGGGCAGCACAAGTTTTAGGTGGGGACAACTTCGGTGTGGGGTCCATCCTTCGATATAAGGATTTTTTGCAGTGAGGTCCCAGCCCAGGGCCAGGGGCCCCTGGGCACATCCTTTTTCCATTTTCCCTGGGAAAGAAAACTCAGCAGTCCAGGTTCCTGATGTCAGTTTGTAGGGCACCCTTGGGTCTATCAGTGCAGCACAAGTCTGAGGATGGGACAACTTCGGTGTGGGCTCCATCCTTCGATATAAGGATTTTTTGTAGCGAGGTCCCAGCCCACGGCCACGGGCCACTGGGCACATCATTTGGCCATTTTCCCTGGGAAAGAAAACTCAGCAGTCCAGGTTCCTGATGTCAGTTTGTAGGGCACCCTTGGGTCTATCAGTGCAGCAGAAGTTTGAGGTGGGGACAACTTCGTTGTGGGGTCCAGCCTTCGATATAAGGATTTTTTGCAGTGAGGTCCGTTCCCAGGGCCAGGGGCGCCCGGGCACATCCCTTTTCCATTTTTCCTGGGAAAGAAAACTCAGCAGTCCAGGTTCCTGATGTCAGTTTGTAGGGCTCCCTTGGGTCTATCAGGGCAGCACAAGTCTGAGGATGGGACAACTTCGGTGTGGGCTCCATCCTTCGATATAAGGATTTTTTGTAGAGAGGTCCCAGCCCAGGGCCACGGGCCACTGGGCACATCATTTGGCCATTTTCCCTGGGAAAGAAAACTCAGCAGTCCAGGTTCCTGATGTCAGTTTGTAGGGCTCCCTTGAGTCTATCAGGGCAGCACAAGTTTGAGGTGGGGACAACTTCGGTGTGGGGTCCATCCTTCGATATAAGGATTCTTTGAAGTCGGGGCCAGGGGCCCCTGGGCACATCCTTTTTCCATTTTCCCTGGGAAAGAAAACTCAGCAGTCCAGGTTCCGGATGTCAGTTTGTAGGGCTCCCTTGGGTCTATCAGGGCAGCACAAGTTTTAGGTGGGGACAACTTCGGTGTGGGGTCCATCCTTCGATATAAGGATTTTTTGCAGTGAGGTCCCAGCCCAAGGCCTGGGGCCCCTGGGCACATCCTTTTTCCATTTTCCCTGGGAAAGAAAACTCAGCAGTCCAGGTTCCTGATGTCACTTTGTAGGGCACCCTTGGGTCTATCAGTGCAGCAGAAGTTTGAGGTGGGGACAACTTCGGTGTGGGGTCCAGCCTTCGATATAAGGATTTTTTGCAGTGAGGTCCGTTCCCAGGGCCAGGGGCGCCCGGGCACATCCCTTTTCAATTTTTCCTGGGAAAGAAAACTCAGCAGTCCAGGTTCCTGATGTCAGTTTGTAGGGCTCCCTTGGGTCTATCAGGGCAGCACAAGTTTGAGGTGGGAACAGCTTCGGTGTGGGGTCCATCCTTCGATATAAGGATTTTTTGCAGTGAGGTCTCAGCAGAGGGCCAGGGGCCCCTGGGCACATCCTTTTTCCATTTTCCCTGGGAAAGAAAACTCAGCAGTCCAGGTTGCTGATGTCAGTTTGTAGGGCTCCCTTGAGTCTATCAGGGCAGCACAAGTTTGAGGTGAAGACAACTTCTGTGTGGGGTCCATCCTTCGATATAAGGATTCTTTGCAGTCGGGGCCAGGGGCCCCTGGGCACATCCTTTTTCCATTTTCCCTGGGAAAGAAAACTCAGCAGTCCAGGTTCCTGATGTCAGTTTGTAGGTCTCCCCTGGGTCTATCAGGGCAGCACAAGTTTGAGGTGGGGACAACTTCGGTGTGGGGTCCATCCTTCGATATAAGGATTCTTTGCAGTTGGGGCCACGGGCCCCTGGGCACATCCTTTTTCAATTTTCCCTGGGAAAGAAAACTCAGCAGTCCAGGTTCCTGATGTCAGTTTGTAGGGCTCCCCTGGGTCTATCAGGGCAGCACAAGTTTGAGGTGGGGACAACTTCGGTGTGGGGTCCATCTTTCGATATAAGGATTTTTTGCAGTCTGGGCCAGGGGCCCCTGGGCACATCCTTTTTCCATTTTCCCTGGGAAAGAAAACTCAGCAGTCCAGGTTCCTGATGTCAGTTTGTAGGGCTCCCTTGTGTGTATCAGGGCAGCACAAGTTTGAGGTGGGGACTGCCACGCTCCCGCCCCGGTTCCCTTTGTCTCAGCCCCGGCTAGCTCTCATCCTGGGGCGAGGGCGGGCGATGGAGGCACCCTCCGCCGCTCCCAGCTGGGGTTTGGAGAGTGCCTTTGTGGGTTCCGGGCAGCGCTAGCTAGCCTCGCGGTGGTAAATGAAGAGCGGATCCTGCTGGGGGCTAAGTCCGAGTTTATTGTAGCCCAACGGGGCCAAATGTCCTAAAACGATGCCAGCCAACAGGAACAAGCACAAGGTGCTTGCACTGGCTTATAAACTGTAAGGGAGGGGTATCCAACGACCAATGGGGATAGGGATAGGGGGTGGGTCCGGGATGGGGGGATATGGTGGGGTCCAATAGGGGAAGGATATGGGGGGAGCCCCAGGTCCTCGCCCAATCACCCGGTGCCCTGAGTAGAAGCTTCTGGATGGATGGGAAGGGGCACCGAGTGATAGACAAGGCACCCGGGGGGGGTAAAATGCCTCTTTCAGGGTGATGGATAGATACTGGGAAGGCGGGAAGGGCGGACAAGGCGGGAAAACTGGGGATAAACCAAGTTGCACACGGGGGTACAAAGGAATAAACCAATACATAATACAGGGATAATAAAACATATACATAACGCAACTCCACAGGGGACAACTTCGGTGTGGGGTCCATCCTTCGATATAAGGATTCTTTGAAGTCGGGGCCAGGGGCCCCTGGGCACATCCTTTTTCCATTTTCCCTGGGAAAGAAAACTCAGCAGTCCAGGTTCCTGATGTCAGTTTGTAGGGCTCCCTTGGGTCTATCAGGGCAGCACAAGTTTTAGGTGGGGACAACTTCGGTGTGGGGTCCATCCTTCGATATAAGGATTTTTTGCAGTGAGGTCCCAGCCCAAGGCCTGGGGCCCCTGGGCACATCCTTTTTCCATTTTCCCTGGGAAAGAAAACTCAGCAGTCCAGGTTCCTGATGTCACTTTGTAGGGCACCCTTGGGTCTATCAGTGCAGCAGAAGTTTGAGGTGGGGACAACTTCGGTGTGGGGTCCAGCCTTCGATATAAGGATTTTTTGCAGTGAGGTCCGTTCCCAGGGCCAGGGGCGCCCGGGCACATCCCTTTTCAATTTTTCCTGGGAAAGAAAACTCAGCAGTCCAGGTTCCTGATGTCAGTTTGTAGGGCTCCCTTGGGTCTATCAGGGCAGCACAAGTTTGAGGTGGGAACAGCTTCGGTGTGGGGTCCATCCTTCGATATAAGGATTTTTTGCAGTGAGGTCTCAGCAGAGGGCCAGGGGCCCCTGGGCACATCCTTTTTCCATTTTCCCTGGGAAAGAAAACTCAGCAGTCCAGGTTGCTGATGTCAGTTTGTAGGGCTCCCTTGAGTCTATCAGGGCAGCACAAGTTTGAGGTGAAGACAACTTCTGTGTGGGGTCCATCCTTCGATATAAGGATTCTTTGCAGTCGGGGCCAGGGGCCCCTGGGCACATCCTTTTTCCATTTTCCCTGGGAAAGAAAACTCAGCAGTCCAGGTTCCTGATGTCAGTTTGTAGGTCTCCCCTGGGTCTATCAGGGCAGCACAAGTTTGAGGTGGGGACAACTTCGGTGTGGGGTCCATCCTTCGATATAAGGATTCTTTGCAGTTGGGGCCACGGGCCCCTGGGCACATCCTTTTTCCATTTTCCCTGGGAAAGAAAACTCAGCAGTCCAGGTTCCTGATGTCAGTTTGTAGGTCTCCCCTGGGTCTATCAGGGCAGCACAAGTTTGAGGTGGGGACAACTTCGGTGTGGGGTCCATCTTTCGATATAAGGATTTTTTGCAGTCTGGGCCAGGGGCCCCTGGGCACATCCTTTTTCCATTTTCCCTGGGAAAGAAAACTCAGCAGTCCAGGTTCCTGATGTCAGTTTGTAGGGCTCCCTTGTGTGTATCAGGGCAGCACAAGTTTGAGGTGGGGACTGCCACGCTCCCGCCCCGGTTCCCTTTGTCTCAGCCCCGGCTAGCTCTCATCCTGGGGCGAGGGCGGGCGATGGAGGCACCCTCCGCCGCTCCCAGCTGGGGTTTGGAGAGTGCCTTTGTGGGTTCCGGGCAGCGCTAGCAAGCCTCGCGGTGGTAAATGAAGAGCGGATCCTGCTGGGGGCTAAGTCCGAGTTTATTGTAGCCCAACGGGGCCAAATGTCCTAAAATGATGCCAGCCAACAGGAACAAGCACAAGGTGCTTGCACTGGCTTATAAACTGTAAGGGAGGGGTATCCAACGACCAATGGGGATAGGGATAGGGGGTGGGTCCGGGATGGGGGGATATGGTGGGGTCCAATAGGGGAAGGATATGGGGGGAGCCCCAGGTCCTCGCCCAATCACCCGGTGCCCTGAGTAGAAGCTTCTGGATGGATGGGAAGGGGCACCGAGTGATAGACAAGGCACCCGGGGGGGGTAAAATGCCTCTTTCAGGGTGATGGATAGATACTGGGAAGGCGGGAAGGGCGGACAAGGCGGGAAAACTGGGGATAAACCAAGTTGCACACGGGGGTACAAAGGAATAAACCAATACATAATACAGGGATAATAAAACATATACATAACGCAACTCCACAGGGGACAACTTCGGTGTGGGGTCCATCCTTCGATATAAGGATTCTTTGAAGTCGGGGCCAGGGGCCCCTGGGCACATCCTTTTTCCATTTTCCCTGGGAAAGAAAACTCAGCAGTCCAGGTTCCTGATGTCAGTTTGTAGGGCTCCCTTGGGTCTATCAGGGCAGCACAAGTTTTAGGTGGGGACAACTTCGGTGTGGGGTCCATCCTTCGATATAAGGATTTTTTGCAGTGAGGTCCCAGCCCAAGGCCTGGGGCCCCTGGGCACATCCTTTTTCCATTTTCCCTGGGAAAGAAAACTCAGCAGTCCAGGTTCCTGATGTCACTTTGTAGGGCACCCTTGGGTCTATCAGTGCAGCAGAAGTTTGAGGTGGGGACAACTTCGGTGTGGGGTCCAGCCTTCGATATAAGGATTTTTTGCAGTGAGGTCCGTTCCCAGGGCCAGGGGCGCCCGGGCACATCCCTTTTCAATTTTTCCTGGGAAAGAAAACTCAGCAGTCCAGGTTCCTGATGTCAGTTTGTAGGGCTCCCTTGGGTCTATCAGGGCAGCACAAGTTTGAGGTGGGAACAGCTTCGGTGTGGGGTCCATCCTTCGATATAAGGATTTTTTGCAGTGAGGTCTCAGCAGAGGGCCAGGGGCCCCTGGGCACATCCTTTTTCCATTTTCCCTGGGAAAGAAAACTCAGCAGTCCAGGTTGCTGATGTCAGTTTGTAGGGCTCCCTTGAGTCTATCAGGGCAGCACAAGTTTGAGGTGAAGACAACTTCTGTGTGGGGTCCATCCTTCGATATAAGGATTCTTTGCAGTCGGGGCCAGGGGCCCCTGGGCACATCCTTTTTCCATTTTCCCTGGGAAAGAAAACTCAGCAGTCCAGGTTCCTGATGTCAGTTTGTAGGTCTCCCCTGGGTCTATCAGGGCAGCACAAGTTTGAGGTGGGGACAACTTCGGTGTGGGGTCCATCCTTCGATATAAGGATTCTTTGCAGTTGGGGCCACGGGCCCCTGGGCACATCCTTTTTCAATTTTCCCTGGGAAAGAAAACTCAGCAGTCCAGGTTCCTGATGTCAGTTTGTAGGGCTCCCCTGGGTCTATCAGGGCAGCACAAGTTTGAGGTGGGGACAACTTCGGTGTGGGGTCCATCTTTCGATATAAGGATTTTTTGCAGTCTGGGCCAGGGGCCCCTGGGCACATCCTTTTTCCATTTTCCCTGGGAAAGAAAACTCAGCAGTCCAGGTTCCTGATGTCAGTTTGTAGGGCTCCCTTGTGTGTATCAGGGCAGCACAAGTTTGAGGTGGGGACTGCCACGCTCCCGCCCCGGTTCCCTTTGTCTCAGCCCCGGCTAGCTCTCATCCTGGGGCGAGGGCGGGCGATGGAGGCACCCTCCGCCGCTCCCAGCTGGGGTTTGGAGAGTGCCTTTGTGGGTTCCGGGCAGCGCTAGCTAGCCTCGCGGTGGTAAATGAAGAGCGGATCCTGCTGGGGGCTAAGTCCGAGTTTATTGTAGCCCAACGGGGCCAAATGTCCTAAAACGATGCCAGCCAACAGGAACAAGCACAAGGTGCTTGCACTGGCTTATAAACTGTAAGGGAGGGGTATCCAACGACCAATGGGGATAGGGATAGGGGGTGGGTCCGGGATGGGGGGATATGGTGGGGTCCAATAGGGGAAGGATATGGGGGGAGCCCCAGGTCCTCGCCCAATCACCCGGTGCCCTGAGTAGAAGCTTCTGGATGGATGGGAAGGGGCACCGAGTGATAGACAAGGCACCCGGGGGGGGGTAAAATGCCTCTTTCAGGGTGATGGATAGATACTGGGAAGGCGGGAAGGGCGGACAAGGCGGGAAAACTGGGGATAAACCAAGTTGCACACGGGGGTACAAAGGAATAAACCAATACATAATACAGGGATAATAAAACATATACATAACGCAACTCCACAGGGGACAACTTCGGTGTGGGGTCCATCCTTCGATATAAGGATTTTTTGCAGTGAGGTCTCAGCCCAGGGCCAGGAGCCCCTGGGCACATCCTTTTTCCATTTTCCCTGGGAAAGAAAACTCAGCAGTCCAGGTTCCTGATGTCAGTTTGTAGGGCTCCCTTGGGTCTATCAGTGCAGCAGAAGTTTGAGGTGGGGACAACTTCGGTGTGGGGTCCAGCCTTCGATATAAGGATTTTTTGCAGTGAGGTCCGTTCCCAGGGCCAGGGGCCCCCGGGCACATCCTTTTTCCATTTTCCCTGTGAAAGAAAACTCAGCAGTCCAGGTTCCTGATGTCAGTTTGTAGGGCTCCCTTGGGTGTATCAGGGCAGCACAAGTTTGAGGTGGGGACAACTTCGGTGTGGGGTCCATCCTTCGATATAAGGATTTTTTTCAGTGAGGTATCAGCAGAGGGCCAGGGGCCCCTGGGCACATCCTTTTTCCATTTTCCCTGGGAAAGAAAACTCAGCAGTCCAGGTTCCTGATGTCAGTTTGTAGGGCACCCTTGGGTCTATCAGTGCAGCAGAAGTTTGAGGTGGGGACAACTTCGTTGTGGGGTCCAGCCTTCGATATAAGGATTTTTTGCAGTGAGGTCCGTTCCCAGGGCCAGGGGCGCCCGGGCACATCCCTTTTCCATTTTTCCTGGGAAAGAAAACTCAGCAGTCCAGGTTCCTGATGTCAGTTTGTAGGGCTCCCTTGGGTCTATCAGGGCAGCACAAGTCTGAGGATGGGACAACTTCGGTGTGGGCTCCATCCTTCGATATAAGGATTTTTTGTAGCGAGGTCCCAGCCCACGGCCACGGGCCACTGGGCACATCATTTGGCCATTTTCCCTGGGAAAGAAAACTCAGCAGTCCAGGCTCCTGATGTCAGTTTGTAGGGCACCCTTGGGTCTATCAGTGCAGCAGAAGTTTGAGGTGGGGACAACTTCGTTGTGGGGTCCAGCCTTCGATATAAGGATTTTTTGCAGTGAGGTCCGTTCCCAGGGCCAGGGGCGCCCGGGCACATCCCTTTTCCATTTTTCCTGGGAAAGAAAACTCAGCAGTCCAGGTTCCTGATGTCAGTTTGTAGGGCTCCCTTGGGTCTATCAGGGCAGCACAAGTCTGAGGATGGGACAACTTCGGTGTGGGCTCCATCCTTCGATATAAGGATTTTTTGTAGAGAGGTCCCAGCCCAGGGCCACGGGCCACTGGGCACATCATTTGGCCATTTTCCCTGGGAAAGAAAACTCAGCAGTCCAGGTTCCTGATGTCAGTTTGTAGGGCTCCCTTGGGTCTATCAGGGCAGCACAAGTTTGAGGTGGGGACAACTTCGGTGTGGGGTCCATCCTTCGATATAAGGATTCTTTGCAGTCGGGGCCAGGGCCCCCTGGGCACATCCTTTTTCCATTTTCCCTGGGAAAGAAAACTCAGCAGTCCAGGTTCCTGATGTCAGTTTGTAGGGCTCCCTTGGGTCTATCAGGGCAGCAGAAGTTTGAGGTGGGGACAACTTCGGTGTGGGGTCCATCCTTCCATATAAAGATTCTTTGCAATCAGGGCCAGGGGCCCAGCCCCTGGGCACATCCTTTTTCCATTTTCCCTGGGAAAGAAAACTCAGCAGTCCAGGTTCCTGATGTCAGTTTGTAGGGCTCCCTTGTGTGTATCAGGGCAGCACAAGTTTGAGGTGGGGACAACTTCGGTGTGGAGTCCATCCTTCGATATAAGGATTTTTTGCAGTGAGGTCTCAGCCCAGGGCCAGGAGCCCCTGGGCACATCCTTTTTCCATTTTCCCTGGGAAAGAAAACTCAGCAGTCCAGGTTCCTGATGTCAGTTTGTAGGGCTCCCTTGGGTCTATCAGTGCAGCAGAAGTTTGAGGTGGGGACAACTTCGGTGTGGGGTCCAGCCTTCGATATAAGGATTTTTTGCAGTGAGGTCCGTTCCCAGGGCCAGGGGCCCCCGGGCACATCCTTTTTCCATTTTCCCTGTGAAAGAAAACTCAGCAGTCCAGGTTCCTGATGTCAGTTTGTAGGGCTCCCTTGGGTGTATCAGGGCAGCACAAGTTTGAGGTGGGGACAACTTCGGTGTGGGGTCCATCCTTGAATATAAGGATTTTTTGCAGTGAGGTCTCAGCAGAGGGCCAGGGGCCCCTGGGCACATCCTTTTTCCATTTTCCCTGGGAAAGAAAACTCAGCAGTCCAGGTTCCTGATGTCAGTTTGTAGGGCTCCCCTGGGTCTATCAGGGCAGCACAAGTTTGAGGTGGGGACAACTTCGGTGTGGGGTCCATCCTTCGATATAAGGATTCTTTGCAGTCTGGGCCAGGGGCCCCTGGGCACATCCTTTTTCCATTTTCCCTGGGAAAGAAAACTCAGCAGTCCAGGTTCCTGATGTCAGTTTGTAGGGCACCCTTGGGTCTATCAGTGCAGCAGAATTTTGAGGTGGGGACAACTTCGGTGTGGGGTCCAGCCTTCGATATAAGGATTTTTTGCAGAGAGGTCTCAGCCCAGGGCCAGGAGCCCCTGGGCACATCCCTTTTCCATTTTTCCTGGGAAAGAAAACTCAGCAGTCCAGGTTCCTGATGTCAGTTTGTAGGGCTCCCTTGGGTCTATCAGGGCAGCACAAGTCTGAGGATGGGACAACTTCGGTGTGGGCTCCATCCTTCGATATAAGGATTTTTTGTAGCGAGGTCCCAGCCCACGGCCACGGGCCACTGGGCACATCATTTGGCCATTTTCCCTGGGAAAGAAAACTCAGCAGTCCAGGTTCCTGATGTCAGTTTGTAGGGCTCCCCTGGGTCTATCAGGGCAGCACAAGTTTGAGGTGAAGACAACTTCGGTGTGGGCTCCATCCTTCGATATAAGGATTTTTTGTAGCGAGGTCCCAGCCCAGGGCCACGGGCCACTGGGCACATCCTTTTTCCATTTTCCCTGTGAAAGAAACCTCAGCAGTCCAGGTTCCTGATGTCAGTTTGTAGGGCTCCCTTGGGTCTATCAGGGCAGCACAAGTTTGAGGTGGGGACAACTTCGGTGTGGGGTCCATCCTTCTATATAAGGATTCTTTGCAGTCGGGGCCAGGGCCCCCTGGGCACATCCTTTTTCCATTTTCCCTGGGAAAGAAAACTCAGCAGTCCAGGTTCCTGATGTCAGTTTGTAGGGCTCCCTTGGGTCTATCAGGGCAGCACAAGTTTGAGGTGGGGACAACTTCGGTGTGGGGTCCATCCTTCCACATAAAGATTCTTTGCAGTCAGGGCCAGGGGCCCAGCCCCTGGGCACATCCTTTTTCCATTTTCCCTGGGAAAGAAAACTCAGCAGTCCAGGTTCCTGATGTCAGTTTGTAGGGCTCCCCTGGGTCTATCAGGGCAGCACAAGTTTGAGGTGGGGACAACTTCGGTGTGGGGTCCATCCTTCGATATAAGGATTCTTTGCAGTCTGGGCCAGGGGCCCCTGGGCACATCCTTTTTCCATTTTCCCTGGGAAAGAAAACTCACCAGTCCAGGTTCCTGATGTCAGTTTGTAGGGCTCCCTTGTGTGTATCAGGGCAGCACAAGTTTGAGGTGGGGACAACTTCTGTGTGGGGTCCATCCTTCGATATAAGGATTCTTTGCAGTCGGGGCCAGGGGCCCCTGGGCACATCCTTTTTCCATTTTCCCTGGGAAAGAAAACTCAGCAGTCCAGGTTCCTGATGTCAGTTTGTAGGTCTCCCCTGGGTCTATCAGGGCAGCACAAGTTTGAGGTGGGGACAACTTCGGTGTGGAGTCCATCCTTCGATATAAGGATTCTTTGCAGTTGGGGCCACGGGCCCCTGGGCACATCCTTTTTCAATTTTCCCTGGGAAAGAAAACTCAGCAGTCCAGGTTCCTGATGTCAGTTTGTAGGGCTCCCCTGGGTCTATCAGGGCAGCACAAGTTTGAGGTGGGGACAACTTCGGTGTGGGGTCCATCTTTCGATATAAGGATTTTTTGCAGTCTGGGCCAGGGGCCCCTGGGCACATCCTTTTTCCATTTTCCCTGGGAAAGAAAACTCAGCAGTCCAGGTTCCTGATGTCAGTTTGTAGGGCTCCCTTGTGTGTATCAGGGCAGCACAAGTTTGAGGTGGGGACTGCCACGCTCCCGCCCCGGTTCCCTTTGTCTCAGCCCCGGCTAGCTCTCATCCTGGGGCGAGGGCGGGCGATGGAGGCACCCTCCGCCGCTCCCAGCTGGGGTTTGGAGAGTGCCTTTGTGGGTTCCGGGCAGCGCTAGCTAGCCTCGCGGTGGTAAATGAAGAGCGGATCCTGCTGGGGGCTAAGTCCGAGTTTATTGTAGCCCAACGGGGCCAAATGTCCTAAAACGATGCCAGCCAACAGGAACAAGCACAAGGTGCTTGCACTGGCTTATAAACTGTAAGGGAGGGGTATCCAACGACCAATGGGGATAGGGATAGGGGGTGGGTCCGGGATGGGGGGATATGGTGGGGTCCAATAGGGGAAGGATATGGGGGGAGCCCCAGGTCCTCGCCCAATCACCCGGTGCCCTGAGTAGAAGCTTCTGGATGGATGGGAAGGGGCACCGAGTGATAGACAAGGCACCCGGGGGGGGGTAAAATGCCTCTTTCAGGGTGATGGATAGATACTGGGAAGGCGGGAAGGGCGGACAAGGCGGGAAAACTGGGGATAAACCAAGTTGCACACGGGGGTACAAAGGAATAAACCAATACATAATACAGGGATAATAAAACATATACATAACGCAACTCCACAGGGGACAACTTCGGTGTGGGGTCCATCCTTCGATATAAGGATTCTTTGAAGTCGGGGCCAGGGGCCCCTGGGCACATCCTTTTTCCATTTTCCCTGGGAAAGAAAACTCAGCAGTCCAGGTTCCTGATGTCAGTTTGTAGGGCTCCCTTGGGTCTATCAGGGCAGCACAAGTCTGAGGATGGGACAACTTCGGTGTGGGCTCCATCCTTCGATATAAGGATTTTTTGCAGTGAGGTCCCAGCCCAAGGCCTGGGGCCCCTGGGCACATCCTTTTTCCATTTTCCCTGGGAAAGAAAACTCAGCAGTCCAGGTTCCTGATGTCAGTTTGTAGGGCTCCCTTGGGTCTATCAGGGCAGCACAAGTTTGAGGTGGGGACAACTTCGGTGTGGGGTCCATCCTTCGATATAAGGATTCTTTGCAGTCGGGGCCAGGGCCCCCTGGGCACATCCTTTTTCCATTTTCCCTGGGAAAGAAAACTCAGCAGTCCAGGTTCCTGATGTCAGTTTGTAGGGCTCCCTTGGGTCTATCAGGGCAGCAGAAGTTTGAGGTGGGGACAACTTCGGTGTGGGGTCCATCCTTCCATATAAAGATTCTTTGCAATCAGGGCCAGGGGCCCAGCCCCTGGGCACATCCTTTTTCCATTTTCCCTGGGAAAGAAAACTCAGCAGTCCAGGTTCCTGATGTCAGTTTGTAGGGCTCCCTTGTGTGTATCAGGGCAGCACAAGTTTGAGGTGGGGACAACTTCGGTGTGGAGTCCATCCTTCGATATAAGGATTTTTTGCAGTGAGGTCTCAGCCCAGGGCCAGGAGCCCCTGGGCACATCCTTTTTCCATTTTCCCTGGGAAAGAAAACTCAGCAGTCCAGGTTCCTGATGTCAGTTTGTAGGGCTCCCTTGGGTCTATCAGTGCAGCAGAAGTTTGAGGTGGGGACAACTTCGGTGTGGGGTCCAGCCTTCGATATAAGGATTTTTTGCAGTGAGGTCCGTTCCCAGGGCCAGGGGCCCCCGGGCACATCCTTTTTCCATTTTCCCTGTGAAAGAAAACTCAGCAGTCCAGGTTCCTGATGTCAGTTTGTAGGGCTCCCTTGGGTGTATCAGGGCAGCACAAGTTTGAGGTGGGGACAACTTCGGTGTGGGGTCCATCCTTGAATATAAGGATTTTTTGCAGTGAGGTCTCAGCAGAGGGCCAGGGGCCCCTGGGCACATCCTTTTTCCATTTTCCCTGGGAAAGAAAACTCAGCAGTCCAGGTTCCTGATGTCAGTTTGTAGGGCTCCCCTGGGTCTATCAGGGCAGCACAAGTTTGAGGTGGGGACAACTTCGGTGTGGGGTCCATCCTTCGATATAAGGATTCTTTGCAGTCTGGGCCAGGGGCCCCTGGGCACATCCTTTTTCCATTTTCCCTGGGAAAGAAAACTCAGCAGTCCAGGTTCCTGATGTCAGTTTGTAGGGCACCCTTGGGTCTATCAGTGCAGCAGAATTTTGAGGTGGGGACAACTTCGGTGTGGGGTCCAGCCTTCGATATAAGGATTTTTTGCAGAGAGGTCTCAGCCCAGGGCCAGGAGCCCCTGGGCACATCCCTTTTCCATTTTTCCTGGGAAAGAAAACTCAGCAGTCCAGGTTCCTGATGTCAGTTTGTAGGGCTCCCTTGGGTCTATCAGGGCAGCACAAGTCTGAGGATGGGACAACTTCGGTGTGGGCTCCATCCTTCGATATAAGGATTTTTTGTAGCGAGGTCCCAGCCCACGGCCACGGGCCACTGGGCACATCATTTGGCCATTTTCCCTGGGAAAGAAAACTCAGCAGTCCAGGTTCCTGATGTCAGTTTGTAGGGCTCCCCTGGGTCTATCAGGGCAGCACAAGTTTGAGGTGAAGACAACTTCGGTGTGGGCTCCATCCTTCGATATAAGGATTTTTTGTAGCGAGGTCCCAGCCCAGGGCCACGGGCCACTGGGCACATCCTTTTTCCATTTTCCCTGTGAAAGAAACCTCAGCAGTCCAGGTTCCTGATGTCAGTTTGTAGGGCTCCCTTGGGTCTATCAGGGCAGCACAAGTTTGAGGTGGGGACAACTTCGGTGTGGGGTCCATCCTTCTATATAAGGATTCTTTGCAGTCGGGGCCAGGGCCCCCTGGGCACATCCTTTTTCCATTTTCCCTGGGAAAGAAAACTCAGCAGTCCAGGTTCCTGATGTCAGTTTGTAGGGCTCCCTTGGGTCTATCAGGGCAGCAGAAGTTTGAGGTGGGGACAACTTCGGTGTGGGGTCCATCCTTCCACATAAAGATTCTTTGCAGTCAGGGCCAGGGGCCCAGCCCCTGGGCACATCCTTTTTCCATTTTCCCTGGGAAAGAAAACTCAGCAGTCCAGGTTGCTTATTTCAGTTTGTAGGGCTCCCTGGAGTCTATCAGGGCAGCACAAGTTTGAGGTGGGGACCACTTCGGTGTGGGGTCCATCCTTCGATATAAGGATTCTTTGAAGTCGGGGCCAGGGGCCCCTGGGCACATCCTTTTTCCATTTTCCCTGGGAAAGAAAACTCAGCAGTCCAGGTTCCTGATGTCAGTTTGTAGGGCTCCCTTGGGTCTATCAGGGCAGCACAAGTCTGAGGATGGGACAACTTCGGTGTGGGCTCCATCCTTCGATATAAGGATTTTTTGTAGCGAGGTCCCAGCCCACGGCCACGGGCCACTGGGCACATCATTTGGCCATTTTCCCTGGGAAAGAAAACTCAGCAGTCCAGGTTCCTGATGTCAGTTTGTAGGGCTCCCCTGGGTCTATCAGGGCAGCACAAGTTTGAGGATGGGACAACTTCGGTGTGGGCTCCATCCTTCGATATAAGGATTTTTTGTAGCGAGGTCCCAGCCCAGGGCCACGGGCCACTGGGCACATCCTTTTTCCATTTTCCCTGTGAAAGAAACCTCAGCAGTCCAGGTTCCTGATGTCAGTTTGTAGGGCTCCCTTGGGTCTATCAGGGCAGCACAAGTTTGAGGTGGGGACAACTTCGGTGTGGGGTCCATCCTTCTATATAAGGATTCTTTGCAGTCGGGGCCAGGGCCCCCTGGGCACATCCTTTTTCCATTTTCCCTGGGAAAGAAAACTCAGCAGTCCAGGTTCCTGATGTCAGTTTGTAGGGCTCCCTTGGGTCTATCAGGGCAGCAGAAGTTTGAGGTGGGGACAACTTCGGTGTGGGGTCCATCCTTCCACATAAAGATTCTTTGCAGTCAGGGCCAGGGGCCCAGCCCCTGGGCACATCCTTTTTCCATTTTCCCTGGGAAAGAAAACTCAGCAGTCCAGGTTCCTGATGTCAGTTTGTAGGGCTCCCCTGGGTCTATCAGGGCAGCACAAGTTTGAGGTGGGGACAACTTCGGTGTGGGGTCCATCCTTCGATATAAGGATTCTTTGCAGTCTGGGCCAGGGGCCCCTGGGCACATCCTTTTTCCATTTTCCCTGGGAAAGAAAACTCACCAGTCCAGGTTCCTGATGTCAGTTTGTAGGGCTCCCTTGTGTGTATCAGGGCAGCACAAGTTTGAGGTGGGGACAACTTCTGTGTGGGGTCCATCCTTCGATATAAGGATTCTTTGCAGTCGGGGCCAGGGGCCCCTGGGCACATCCTTTTTCCATTTTCCCTGGGAAAGAAAACTCAGCAGTCCAGGTTCCTGATGTCAGTTTGTAGGTCTCCCCTGGGTCTATCAGGGCAGCACAAGTTTGAGGTGGGGACAACTTCGGTGTGGAGTCCATCCTTCGATATAAGGATTCTTTGCAGTTGGGGCCACGGGCCCCTGGGCACATCCTTTTTCAATTTTCCCTGGGAAAGAAAACTCAGCAGTCCAGGTTCCTGATGTCAGTTTGTAGGGCTCCCCTGGGTCTATCAGGGCAGCACAAGTTTGAGGTGGGGACAACTTCGGTGTGGGGTCCATCTTTCGATATAAGGATTTTTTGCAGTCTGGGCCAGGGGCCCCTGGGCACATCCTTTTTCCATTTTCCCTGGGAAAGAAAACTCAGCAGTCCAGGTTCCTGATGTCAGTTTGTAGGGCTCCCTTGTGTGTATCAGGGCAGCACAAGTTTGAGGTGGGGACTGCCACGCTCCCGCCCCGGTTCCCTTTGTCTCAGCCCCGGCTAGCTCTCATCCTGGGGCGAGGGCGGGCGATGGAGGCACCCTCCGCCGCTCCCAGCTGGGGTTTGGAGAGTGCCTTTGTGGGTTCCGGGCAGCGCTAGCTAGCCTCGCGGTGGTAAATGAAGAGCGGATCCTGCTGGGGGCTAAGTCCGAGTTTATTGTAGCCCAACGGGGCCAAATGTCCTAAAACGATGCCAGCCAACAGGAACAAGCACAAGGTGCTTGCACTGGCTTATAAACTGTAAGGGAGGGGTATCCAACGACCAATGGGGATAGGGATAGGGGGTGGGTCCGGGATGGGGGGATATGGTGGGGTCCAATAGGGGAAGGATATGGGGGGAGCCCCAGGTCCTCGCCCAATCACCCGGTGCCCTGAGTAGAAGCTTCTGGATGGATGGGAAGGGGCACCGAGTGATAGACAAGGCACCCGGGGGGGGGTAAAATGCCTCTTTCAGGGTGATGGATAGATACTGGGAAGGCGGGAAGGGCGGACAAGGCGGGAAAACTGGGGATAAACCAAGTTGCACACGGGGGTACAAAGGAATAAACCAATACATAATACAGGGATAATAAAACATATACATAACGCAACTCCACAGGGGACAACTTCGGTGTGGGGTCCATCCTTCGATATAAGGATTCTTTGAAGTCGGGGCCAGGGGCCCCTGGGCACATCCTTTTTCCATTTTCCCTGGGAAAGAAAACTCAGCAGTCCAGGTTCCTGATGTCAGTTTGTAGGGCTCCCTTGGGTCTATCAGGGCAGCACAAGTTTTAGGTGGGGACAACTTCGGTGTGGGGTCCATCCTTCGATATAAGGATTTTTTGCAGTGAGGTCCCAGCCCAAGGCCTGGGGCCCCTGGGCACATCCTTTTTCCATTTTCCCTGGGAAAGAAAACTCAGCAGTCCAGGTTCCTGATGTCACTTTGTAGGGCACCCTTGGGTCTATCAGTGCAGCAGAAGTTTGAGGTGGGGACAACTTCGGTGTGGGGTCCAGCCTTCGATATAAGGATTTTTTGCAGTGAGGTCCGTTCCCAGGGCCAGGGGCGCCCGGGCACATCCCTTTTCAATTTTTCCTGGGAAAGAAAACTCAGCAGTCCAGGTTCCTGATGTCAGTTTGTAGGGCTCCCTTGGGTCTATCAGGGCAGCACAAGTTTGAGGTGGGAACAGCTTCGGTGTGGGGTCCATCCTTCGATATAAGGATTTTTTGCAGTGAGGTCTCAGCAGAGGGCCAGGGGCCCCTGGGCACATCCTTTTTCCATTTTCCCTGGGAAAGAAAACTCAGCAGTCCAGGTTGCTGATGTCAGTTTGTAGGGCTCCCTTGAGTCTATCAGGGCAGCACAAGTTTGAGGTGAAGACAACTTCTGTGTGGGGTCCATCCTTCGATATAAGGATTCTTTGCAGTCGGGGCCAGGGGCCCCTGGGCACATCCTTTTTCCATTTTCCCTGGGAAAGAAAACTCAGCAGTCCAGGTTCCTGATGTCAGTTTGTAGGTCTCCCCTGGGTCTATCAGGGCAGCACAAGTTTGAGGTGGGGACAACTTCGGTGTGGGGTCCATCCTTCGATATAAGGATTCTTTGCAGTTGGGGCCACGGGCCCCTGGGCACATCCTTTTTCCATTTTCCCTGGGAAAGAAAACTCAGCAGTCCAGGTTCCTGATGTCAGTTTGTAGGTCTCCCCTGGGTCTATCAGGGCAGCACAAGTTTGAGGTGGGGACAACTTCGGTGTGGGGTCCATCTTTCGATATAAGGATTTTTTGCAGTCTGGGCCAGGGGCCCCTGGGCACATCCTTTTTCCATTTTCCCTGGGAAAGAAAACTCAGCAGTCCAGGTTCCTGATGTCAGTTTGTAGGGCTCCCTTGTGTGTATCAGGGCAGCACAAGTTTGAGGTGGGGACTGCCACGCTCCCGCCCCGGTTCCCTTTGTCTCAGCCCCGGCTAGCTCTCATCCTGGGGCGAGGGCGGGCGATGGAGGCACCCTCCGCCGCTCCCAGCTGGGGTTTGGAGAGTGCCTTTGTGGGTTCCGGGCAGCGCTAGCAAGCCTCGCGGTGGTAAATGAAGAGCGGATCCTGCTGGGGGCTAAGTCCGAGTTTATTGTAGCCCAACGGGGCCAAATGTCCTAAAATGATGCCAGCCAACAGGAACAAGCACAAGGTGCTTGCACTGGCTTATAAACTGTAAGGGAGGGGTATCCAACGACCAATGGGGATAGGGATAGGGGGTGGGTCCGGGATGGGGGGATATGGTGGGGTCCAATAGGGGAAGGATATGGGGGGAGCCCCAGGTCCTCGCCCAATCACCCGGTGCCCTGAGTAGAAGCTTCTGGATGGATGGGAAGGGGCACCGAGTGATAGACAAGGCACCCGGGGGGGGTAAAATGCCTCTTTCAGGGTGATGGATAGATACTGGGAAGGCGGGAAGGGCGGACAAGGCGGGAAAACTGGGGATAAACCAAGTTGCACACGGGGGTACAAAGGAATAAACCAATACATAATACAGGGATAATAAAACATATACATAACGCAACTCCACAGGGGACAACTTCGGTGTGGGGTCCATCCTTCGATATAAGGATTCTTTGAAGTCGGGGCCAGGGGCCCCTGGGCACATCCTTTTTCCATTTTCCCTGGGAAAGAAAACTCAGCAGTCCAGGTTCCTGATGTCAGTTTGTAGGGCTCCCTTGGGTCTATCAGGGCAGCACAAGTTTTAGGTGGGGACAACTTCGGTGTGGGGTCCATCCTTCGATATAAGGATTTTTTGCAGTGAGGTCCCAGCCCAAGGCCTGGGGCCCCTGGGCACATCCTTTTTCCATTTTCCCTGGGAAAGAAAACTCAGCAGTCCAGGTTCCTGATGTCACTTTGTAGGGCACCCTTGGGTCTATCAGTGCAGCAGAAGTTTGAGGTGGGGACAACTTCGGTGTGGGGTCCAGCCTTCGATATAAGGATTTTTTGCAGTGAGGTCCGTTCCCAGGGCCAGGGGCGCCCGGGCACATCCCTTTTCAATTTTTCCTGGGAAAGAAAACTCAGCAGTCCAGGTTCCTGATGTCAGTTTGTAGGGCTCCCTTGGGTCTATCAGGGCAGCACAAGTTTGAGGTGGGAACAGCTTCGGTGTGGGGTCCATCCTTCGATATAAGGATTTTTTGCAGTGAGGTCTCAGCAGAGGGCCAGGGGCCCCTGGGCACATCCTTTTTCCATTTTCCCTGGGAAAGAAAACTCAGCAGTCCAGGTTGCTGATGTCAGTTTGTAGGGCTCCCTTGAGTCTATCAGGGCAGCACAAGTTTGAGGTGAAGACAACTTCTGTGTGGGGTCCATCCTTCGATATAAGGATTCTTTGCAGTCGGGGCCAGGGGCCCCTGGGCACATCCTTTTTCCATTTTCCCTGGGAAAGAAAACTCAGCAGTCCAGGTTCCTGATGTCAGTTTGTAGGTCTCCCCTGGGTCTATCAGGGCAGCACAAGTTTGAGGTGGGGACAACTTCGGTGTGGGGTCCATCCTTCGATATAAGGATTCTTTGCAGTTGGGGCCACGGGCCCCTGGGCACATCCTTTTTCAATTTTCCCTGGGAAAGAAAACTCAGCAGTCCAGGTTCCTGATGTCAGTTTGTAGGGCTCCCCTGGGTCTATCAGGGCAGCACAAGTTTGAGGTGGGGACAACTTCGGTGTGGGGTCCATCTTTCGATATAAGGATTTTTTGCAGTCTGGGCCAGGGGCCCCTGGGCACATCCTTTTTCCATTTTCCCTGGGAAAGAAAACTCAGCAGTCCAGGTTCCTGATGTCAGTTTGTAGGGCTCCCTTGTGTGTATCAGGGCAGCACAAGTTTGAGGTGGGGACTGCCACGCTCCCGCCCCGGTTCCCTTTGTCTCAGCCCCGGCTAGCTCTCATCCTGGGGCGAGGGCGGGCGATGGAGGCACCCTCCGCCGCTCCCAGCTGGGGTTTGGAGAGTGCCTTTGTGGGTTCCGGGCAGCGCTAGCTAGCCTCGCGGTGGTAAATGAAGAGCGGATCCTGCTGGGGGCTAAGTCCGAGTTTATTGTAGCCCAACGGGGCCAAATGTCCTAAAACGATGCCAGCCAACAGGAACAAGCACAAGGTGCTTGCACTGGCTTATAAACTGTAAGGGAGGGGTATCCAACGACCAATGGGGATAGGGATAGGGGGTGGGTCCGGGATGGGGGGATATGGTGGGGTCCAATAGGGGAAGGATATGGGGGGAGCCCCAGGTCCTCGCCCAATCACCCGGTGCCCTGAGTAGAAGCTTCTGGATGGATGGGAAGGGGCACCGAGTGATAGACAAGGCACCCGGGGGGGGGTAAAATGCCTCTTTCAGGGTGATGGATAGATACTGGGAAGGCGGGAAGGGCGGACAAGGCGGGAAAACTGGGGATAAACCAAGTTGCACACGGGGGTACAAAGGAATAAACCAATACATAATACAGGGATAATAAAACATATACATAACGCAACTCCACAGGGGACAACTTCGGTGTGGGGTCCATCCTTCGATATAAGGATTTTTTGCAGTGAGGTCTCAGCCCAGGGCCAGGAGCCCCTGGGCACATCCTTTTTCCATTTTCCCTGGGAAAGAAAACTCAGCAGTCCAGGTTCCTGATGTCAGTTTGTAGGGCTCCCTTGGGTCTATCAGTGCAGCAGAAGTTTGAGGTGGGGACAACTTCGGTGTGGGGTCCAGCCTTCGATATAAGGATTTTTTGCAGTGAGGTCCGTTCCCAGGGCCAGGGGCCCCCGGGCACATCCTTTTTCCATTTTCCCTGTGAAAGAAAACTCAGCAGTCCAGGTTCCTGATGTCAGTTTGTAGGGCTCCCTTGGGTGTATCAGGGCAGCACAAGTTTGAGGTGGGGACAACTTCGGTGTGGGGTCCATCCTTCGATATAAGGATTTTTTTCAGTGAGGTATCAGCAGAGGGCCAGGGGCCCCTGGGCACATCCTTTTTCCATTTTCCCTGGGAAAGAAAACTCAGCAGTCCAGGTTCCTGATGTCAGTTTGTAGGGCACCCTTGGGTCTATCAGTGCAGCAGAAGTTTGAGGTGGGGACAACTTCGTTGTGGGGTCCAGCCTTCGATATAAGGATTTTTTGCAGTGAGGTCCGTTCCCAGGGCCAGGGGCGCCCGGGCACATCCCTTTTCCATTTTTCCTGGGAAAGAAAACTCAGCAGTCCAGGTTCCTGATGTCAGTTTGTAGGGCTCCCTTGGGTCTATCAGGGCAGCACAAGTCTGAGGATGGGACAACTTCGGTGTGGGCTCCATCCTTCGATATAAGGATTTTTTGTAGCGAGGTCCCAGCCCACGGCCACGGGCCACTGGGCACATCATTTGGCCATTTTCCCTGGGAAAGAAAACTCAGCAGTCCAGGCTCCTGATGTCAGTTTGTAGGGCACCCTTGGGTCTATCAGTGCAGCAGAAGTTTGAGGTGGGGACAACTTCGTTGTGGGGTCCAGCCTTCGATATAAGGATTTTTTGCAGTGAGGTCCGTTCCCAGGGCCAGGGGCGCCCGGGCACATCCCTTTTCCATTTTTCCTGGGAAAGAAAACTCAGCAGTCCAGGTTCCTGATGTCAGTTTGTAGGGCTCCCTTGGGTCTATCAGGGCAGCACAAGTCTGAGGATGGGACAACTTCGGTGTGGGCTCCATCCTTCGATATAAGGATTTTTTGTAGAGAGGTCCCAGCCCAGGGCCACGGGCCACTGGGCACATCATTTGGCCATTTTCCCTGGGAAAGAAAACTCAGCAGTCCAGGTTCCTGATGTCAGTTTGTAGGGCTCCCTTGGGTCTATCAGGGCAGCACAAGTTTGAGGTGGGGACAACTTCGGTGTGGGGTCCATCCTTCGATATAAGGATTCTTTGCAGTCGGGGCCAGGGCCCCCTGGGCACATCCTTTTTCCATTTTCCCTGGGAAAGAAAACTCAGCAGTCCAGGTTCCTGATGTCAGTTTGTAGGGCTCCCTTGGGTCTATCAGGGCAGCAGAAGTTTGAGGTGGGGACAACTTCGGTGTGGGGTCCATCCTTCCATATAAAGATTCTTTGCAATCAGGGCCAGGGGCCCAGCCCCTGGGCACATCCTTTTTCCATTTTCCCTGGGAAAGAAAACTCAGCAGTCCAGGTTCCTGATGTCAGTTTGTAGGGCTCCCTTGTGTGTATCAGGGCAGCACAAGTTTGAGGTGGGGACAACTTCGGTGTGGAGTCCATCCTTCGATATAAGGATTTTTTGCAGTGAGGTCTCAGCCCAGGGCCAGGAGCCCCTGGGCACATCCTTTTTCCATTTTCCCTGGGAAAGAAAACTCAGCAGTCCAGGTTCCTGATGTCAGTTTGTAGGGCTCCCTTGGGTCTATCAGTGCAGCAGAAGTTTGAGGTGGGGACAACTTCGGTGTGGGGTCCAGCCTTCGATATAAGGATTTTTTGCAGTGAGGTCCGTTCCCAGGGCCAGGGGCCCCCGGGCACATCCTTTTTCCATTTTCCCTGTGAAAGAAAACTCAGCAGTCCAGGTTCCTGATGTCAGTTTGTAGGGCTCCCTTGGGTGTATCAGGGCAGCACAAGTTTGAGGTGGGGACAACTTCGGTGTGGGGTCCATCCTTGAATATAAGGATTTTTTGCAGTGAGGTCTCAGCAGAGGGCCAGGGGCCCCTGGGCACATCCTTTTTCCATTTTCCCTGGGAAAGAAAACTCAGCAGTCCAGGTTCCTGATGTCAGTTTGTAGGGCTCCCCTGGGTCTATCAGGGCAGCACAAGTTTGAGGTGGGGACAACTTCGGTGTGGGGTCCATCCTTCGATATAAGGATTCTTTGCAGTCTGGGCCAGGGGCCCCTGGGCACATCCTTTTTCCATTTTCCCTGGGAAAGAAAACTCAGCAGTCCAGGTTCCTGATGTCAGTTTGTAGGGCACCCTTGGGTCTATCAGTGCAGCAGAATTTTGAGGTGGGGACAACTTCGGTGTGGGGTCCAGCCTTCGATATAAGGATTTTTTGCAGAGAGGTCTCAGCCCAGGGCCAGGAGCCCCTGGGCACATCCCTTTTCCATTTTTCCTGGGAAAGAAAACTCAGCAGTCCAGGTTCCTGATGTCAGTTTGTAGGGCTCCCTTGGGTCTATCAGGGCAGCACAAGTCTGAGGATGGGACAACTTCGGTGTGGGCTCCATCCTTCGATATAAGGATTTTTTGTAGCGAGGTCCCAGCCCACGGCCACGGGCCACTGGGCACATCATTTGGCCATTTTCCCTGGGAAAGAAAACTCAGCAGTCCAGGTTCCTGATGTCAGTTTGTAGGGCTCCCCTGGGTCTATCAGGGCAGCACAAGTTTGAGGATGGGACAACTTCGGTGTGGGCTCCATCCTTCGATATAAGGATTTTTTGTAGCGAGGTCCCAGCCCAGGGCCACGGGCCACTGGGCACATCCTTTTTCCATTTTCCCTGTGAAAGAAACCTCAGCAGTCCAGGTTCCTGATGTCAGTTTGTAGGGCTCCCTTGGGTCTATCAGGGCAGCACAAGTTTGAGGTGGGGACAACTTCGGTGTGGGGTCCATCCTTCTATATAAGGATTCTTTGCAGTCGGGGCCAGGGCCCCCTGGGCACATCCTTTTTCCATTTTCCCTGGGAAAGAAAACTCAGCAGTCCAGGTTCCTGATGTCAGTTTGTAGGGCTCCCTTGGGTCTATCAGGGCAGCAGAAGTTTGAGGTGGGGACAACTTCGGTGTGGGGTCCATCCTTCCACATAAAGATTCTTTGCAGTCAGGGCCAGGGGCCCAGCCCCTGGGCACATCCTTTTTCCATTTTCCCTGGGAAAGAAAACTCAGCAGTCCAGGTTGCTTATTTCAGTTTGTAGGGCTCCCTGGAGTCTATCAGGGCAGCACAAGTTTGAGGTGGGGACCACTTCGGTGTGGGGTCCATCCTTCGATATAAGGATTCTTTGAAGTCGGGGCCAGGGGCCCCTGGGCACATCCTTTTTCCATTTTCCCTGGGAAAGAAAACTCAGCAGTCCAGGTTCCTGATGTCAGTTTGTAGGGCTCCCTTGGGTCTATCAGGGCAGCACAAGTCTGAGGATGGGACAACTTCGGTGTGGGCTCCATCCTTCGATATAAGGATTTTTTGTAGCGAGGTCCCAGCCCACGGCCACGGGCCACTGGGCACATCATTTGGCCATTTTCCCTGGGAAAGAAAACTCAGCAGTCCAGGTTCCTGATGTCAGTTTGTAGGGCTCCCCTGGGTCTATCAGGGCAGCACAAGTTTGAGGATGGGACAACTTCGGTGTGGGCTCCATCCTTCGATATAAGGATTTTTTGTAGCGAGGTCCCAGCCCAGGGCCACGGGCCACTGGGCACATCCTTTTTCCATTTTCCCTGTGAAAGAAACCTCAGCAGTCCAGGTTCCTGATGTCAGTTTGTAGGGCTCCCTTGGGTCTATCAGGGCAGCACAAGTTTGAGGTGGGGACAACTTCGGTGTGGGGTCCATCCTTCTATATAAGGATTCTTTGCAGTCGGGGCCAGGGCCCCCTGGGCACATCCTTTTTCCATTTTCCCTGGGAAAGAAAACTCAGCAGTCCAGGTTCCTGATGTCAGTTTGTAGGGCTCCCTTGGGTCTATCAGGGCAGCAGAAGTTTGAGGTGGGGACAACTTCGGTGTGGGGTCCATCCTTCCACATAAAGATTCTTTGCAGTCAGGGCCAGGGGCCCAGCCCCTGGGCACATCCTTTTTCCATTTTCCCTGGGAAAGAAAACTCAGCAGTCCAGGTTCCTGATGTCAGTTTGTAGGGCTCCCCTGGGTCTATCAGGGCAGCACAAGTTTGAGGTGGGGACAACTTCGGTGTGGGGTCCATCCTTCGATATAAGGATTCTTTGCAGTCTGGGCCAGGGGCCCCTGGGCACATCCTTTTTCCATTTTCCCTGGGAAAGAAAACTCACCAGTCCAGGTTCCTGATGTCAGTTTGTAGGGCTCCCTTGTGTGTATCAGGGCAGCACAAGTTTGAGGTGGGGACAACTTCGGTGTGGAGTCCATCCTTCGATATAAGGATTTTTTGCAGTGAGGACTCAGCCCAGGGCCAGGAGCCCCTGGGCACATCCTTTTTCCATTTTCCCTGGGAAAGAAAACTCAGCAGTCCAGGTTCCTGATGTCAGTTTGTAGGGCTCCCTTGGGTCTATCAGTGCAGCAGAAGTTTGAGGTGGGGACAACTTCGGTGTGGGGTCCAGCCTTCGATATAAGGATTTTTTGCAGTGAGGTCCTTTCCCAGGGCCAGGGGCCCCCGGGCACATCCTTTTTCCATTTTCCCTGTGAAAGAAAACTCAGCAGTCCAGGTTCCTGATGTCAGTTTGTAGAGCTCCCTTGGGTGTATCAGGGCAGCACAAGTTTGAGGTGGGGACAACTTCGGTGTGGGGTCCATCCTTCGATATAAGGATTTTTTTCAGTGAGGTCTCAGCAGAGGGCCAGGGGCCCCTGGGCACATCCTTTTTCCATTTTCCCTGGGAAAGAAAACACATCATTCCAGGTTCCTAATGTCAGTTTGTAGGGCTCCCTTGAGTCCATCAGGGCAGCACAAGTTTGAGGTGGGGACAACTTCGGTGTGGGGTCCATCCTTCGATATAAGGATTCTTTGCAGTCTGGGCCAGGGGCCCCTGGGCACATCCTTTTTCCATTTTCCCTGGGAAAGAAAACTCAGCAGTCCAGGTTCCTGATGTCAGTTTGTAGGGCTCCCCTGGGTCTATCAGGGCAGCACAAGTTTGAGGTGGGGACAACTTCGGTGTGGGGTCCATCCTTCGATATAAGGATTCTTTGCAGTCTGGGCCAGGGGCCCCTGGGCACATCCTTTTTCCATTTTCCCTGGGAAAGAAATCTCAGCAGTCCAGGTTCCTGATGTCAGTTTGTAGGGCTCCCTTGGGTCTATCAGTGCAGCAGAAGTTTGAGGTGGGGACAACTTCGGTGTGGGGTCCATCCTTCGATATAAGGATTTTTTGCAGTGAGGTCCCAGCCCAGGGCCAGGGGCCCCTGGGCACATCCTTTTTCCATTTTCCCTGGGAAAGAAAACTCAGCAGTCCAGGTTCCTGATGTCAGTTTGTAGGGCACCCTTGGGTCTATCAGTGCAGCAGAAGTTTGAGGTGGGGACAACTTCGGTGTGGAGTCCATCCTTCGATATAAGGATTTTTTGCAGTGAGGTCTCAGCCCAGGGCCAGGAGCCCCTGGGCACATCCTTTTTCCATTTTCCCTGGGAAAGAAAACTCAGCAGTCCAGGTTCCTGATGTCAGTTTGTAGGGCTCCCTTGGGTCTATCAGGGCAGCACAAGTTTGAGGTGGGGACAACTTCGGTGTGGGGTCCATCCTTCGATATAAGGATTCTTTGCAGTCGGGGCCAGGGCCCCCTGGGCACATCCTTTTTCCATTTTCCCTGGGAAAGAAAACTCAGCAGTCCAGGTTCCTGATGTCAGTTTGTAGGGCTCCCTTGGGTCTATCAGGGCAGCAGAAGTTTGAGGTGGGGACAACTTCGGTGTGGGGTCCATCCTTCCATATAAGGATTTTTTGCAGTGAGGTCCCAGCCCAGGGCCAGGGGCCCCTGGGCACATCCTTTTTCCATTTTCCCTGGGAAAGAAAACTCAGCAGTCCAGGTTCCTGATGTCAGTTTGTAGGGCTCCCTTGGGTCTATCAGGGCAGCACAAGTTTGAGGTGGGGACAACTTCGGTGTGGGGTCCATCCTTCGATATAAGGATTCTTTGCAGTCGGGGCCAGGGCCCCCTGGGCACATCCTTTTTCCATTTTCCCTGGGAAAGAAAAGTCAGCAGTCCAGGTTCCTGATGTCAGTTTGTAGGGCTCCCTTGGGTCTATCAGGGCAGCAGAAGTTTGAGGTGGGGACAACTTCGGTGTGGGGTCCATCCTTCCATATAAAGATTCTTTGCAGTCAGGGCCAGGGGCCCAGCCCCTGGGCACATCCTTTTTCCATTTTCCCTGGGAAAGAAAACTCAGCAGTCCAGGTTCCTGATGTCAGTTTTTAGGGCTCCCCTGGGTCTATCAGAGCAGCACAAGTTTGAGGTGGGGACAACTTCGGTGTGGGGTCCATCCTTCGATATAAGGATTCTTTGCAGTCTGGGCCAGGGGCCCCTGGGCACATCCTTTTTCCATTTTCCCTGGGAAAGAAAACTCAGCAGTCCAGGTTCCTGATGTCAGTTTGTAGGGCTCCCCTGGGTCTATCAGGGCAGCACAAGTTTGAGGTGGGGACAACTTCGGTGTGGGGTCCATCCTTCGATATAAGGATTCTTTGCAGTCTGGGCCAGGGGCCCCTGGGCACATCCTTTTTCCATTTTCCCTGGGAAAGAAAACTCAGCAGTCCAGGTTCCTGATGTCAGTTTGTAGGGCTCCCTTGGGTCTATCAGTGCAGCAGAAGTTTTAGGTGGGGACAACTTCGATGTGGGGTCCATCCTTCGATATAAGGATTTTTTGCAGTGAGGTCCCAGCCCAGGGCCAGGGGCCCCTGGGCACATCCTTTTTCCATTTTCCCTGGGAAAGAAAACTCAGCAGTCCAGGTTCCTGATGTCAGTTTGTAGGGCACCCTTGGGTCTATCAGTGCAGCAGAAGTTTGAGGTGGGGACAACTTCGGTGTGGAGTCCATCCTTCGATATAAGGATTTTTTGCAGTGAGGTCTCAGCCCAGGGCCAGGAGCCCCTGGGCACATCCTTTTTCCATTTTCCCTGGGAAAGAAAACTCAGCAGTCCAGGTTCCTGATGTCAGTTTGTAGGGCTCCCTTGGGTCTATCAGGGCAGCACAAGTTTGAGGTGGGGACAACTTCGGTGTGGGGTCCATCCTTCGATATAAGGATTCTTTGCAGTCGGGGCCAGGGCCCCCTGGGCACATCCTTTTTCCATTTTCCCTGGGAAAGAAAACTCAGCAGTCCAGGTTCCTGATGTCAGTTTGTAGGGCTCCCTTGGGTCTATCAGGGCAGCAGAAGTTTGAGGTGGGGACAACTTCGGTGTGGGGTCCATCCTTCCATATAAGGATTTTTTGCAGTGAGGTCCCAGCCCAGGGCCAGGGGCCCCTGGGCACATCCTTTTTCCATTTTCCCTGGGAAAGAAAACTCAGCAGTCCAGGTTCCTGATGTCAGTTTGTAGGGCTCCCTTGGGTCTATCAGGGCAGCACAAGTTTGAGGTGGGGACAACTTCGGTGTGGGGTCCATCCTTCGATATAAGGATTCTTTGCAGTCGGGGCCAGGGCCCCCTGGGCACATCCTTTTTCCATTTTCCCTGGGAAAGAAAACTCAGCAGTCCAGGTTCCTGATGTCAGTTTGTAGGGCTCCCTTGGGTCTATCAGGGCAGCACAAGTTTGAGGTGGGGACAACTTCGGTGTGGGGTCCATCCTTCCATATAAAGATTCTTTGCAGTCAGGGCCAGGGGCCCAGCCCCTGGGCACATCCTTTTTCCATTTTCCCTGGGAAAGAAAACTCAGCAGTCCAGGTTCCTGATGTCAGTTTTTAGGGCTCCCCTGGGTCTATCAGAGCAGCACAAGTTTGAGGTGGGGACAACTTCGGTGTGGGGTCCATCCTTCGATATAAGGATTCTTTGCAGTCTGGGCCAGGGGCCCCTGGGCACATCCTTTTTCCATTTTCCCTGGGAAAGAAAACTCAGCAGTCCAGGTTCCTGATGTCAGTTTGTAGGGCTCCCTTGTGTGTATCAGGGCAGCACAAGTTTGAGGTGGGGACAACTTCAGTGTGGAGTCCATCCTTCGATATAAGGATTTTTTGCAGTGAGGTCTCAGCCCAGGGCCAGGAGCCCCTGGGCACACCCTTTTTCCATTTTCCCTGGGAAAGAAAACTCAGCAGTCCAGGTTCCTGATGTCAGTTTGTAGGGCTCCCTTGGGTCTATCAGTGCAGCAGAAGTTTGAGGTGGGGACAACTTCGGTGTGGGGTCCAGCCTTCAATATAAGGATTTTTTGCAGTGAGGTCCGTTCCCAGGGCCAGGGGCCCCCGGGCACATCCTTTTTCCATTTTCCCTGTGAAAGAAAACTCAGCAGTCCAGGTTCCTGATGTCAGTTTGTAGAGCTCCCTTGGGTGTATCAGGGCAGCACAAGTTTGAGGTGGGGACAACTTCGGTGTGGGGTCCATCCTTGAATATAAGGATTTTTTGCAGTGAGGTCTCAGCAGAGGGCCAGGGGCCCCTGGGCACATCCTTTTTCCATTTTCCCTGGGAAAGAAAACTCAGCAGTCCAGGTTCCTAATGTCAGTTTGTAGGGCTCCCTTGAGTCTATCAGGGCAGCACAAGTTTGAGGTGGGGACAACTTCGGTGTGGGGTCCATCCTTCGATATAAGGATTCTTTGAAGTCGGGGCCAGGGGCCCCTGGGCACATCCTTTTTCCATTTTCCCTGGGAAAGAAAACTCAGCAGTCCAGGTTCCTGATGTCAGTTTGTAGGGCTCCCCTGGGTCTATCAGTGCAGCAGAATTTTGAGGTGGGGACAACTTCGGTGTGGGGTCCAGCCTTCGATATAAGGATTTTTTGCAGAGAGGTCCCAGCCCACGGCCACGGGCCACTGGGCACATCATTTGGCCATTTTCCCTGGGAAAGAAAACTCAGCAGTCCAGGTTCCTGATGTCAGTTTGTAGGGCTCCCCTGGGTCTATCAGGGCAGCACAAGTTTGAGGATGGGACAACTTCGGTGTGGGCTCCATCCTTCGATATAAGGATTTTTTGTAGCGAGGTCCCAGCCCAGGGCCACGGGCCACTGGGCACATCATTTGGCCATTTTCCCTGGGAAAGAAACCTCAGCAGTCCAGGTTCCTGATGTCAGTTTGTAGGGCTCCCTTGGGTCTATCAGGGCAGCACAAGTTTGAGGTGGGGACAACTTCGGTGTGGGGTCCATCCTTCTATATAAGGATTCTTTGCAGTCGGGGCCAGGGCCCCCTGGGCACATCCTTTTTCCATTTTCCCTGGGAAAGAAAACTCAGCAGTCCAGGTTCCTGATGTCAGTTTGTAGGGCTCCCTTGGGTCTATCAGGGCAGCAGAAGTTTGAGGTGGGGACAACTTCGGTGTGGGGTCCATCCTTCCACATAAAGATTCTTTGCAGTCAGGGCCAGGGGCCCAGCCCCTGGGCACATCCTTTTTCCATTTTCCCTGGGAAAGAAAACTCAGCAGTCCAGGTTCCTGATGTCAGTTTGTAGGGCTCCCCTGGGTCTATCAGGGCAGCACAAGTTTGAGGTGGGGACAACTTCGGTGTGGGGTCCATCCTTCGATATAAGGATTCTTTGCAGTCTGGGCCAGGGGCCCCTGGGCACATCCTTTTTCCATTTTCCCTGGGAAAGAAAACTCACCAGTCCAGGTTCCTGATGTCAGTTTGTAGGGCTCCCTTGTGTGTATCAGGGCAGCACAAGTTTGAGGTGGGGACAACTTCGGTGTGGAGTCCATCCTTCGATATAAGGATTTTTTGCAGTGAGGACTCAGCCCAGGGCCAGGAGCCCCTGGGCACATCCTTTTTCCATTTTTCCTGGGAAAGAAAACTCAGCAGTCCAGGTTCCTGATGTCAGTTTGTAGGGCTCCCTTGGGTCTATCAGGGCAGCACAAGTCTGAGGATGGGACAACTTCGGTGTGGGCTCCATCCTTCGATATAAGGATTTTTTGTAGCGAGGTCCCAGCCCAGGGCCACGGGCCACTGGGCACATCATTTGGCCATTTTCCCTGGGAAAGAAAACTCAGCAGTCCAGGTTCCTGATGTCAGTTTGTAGGGCTCCCTTGGGTCTATCAGGGCAGCACAAGTTTGAGGTGGGGACAACTTCGGTGTGGGGTCCATCCTTCGATATAAGGATTCTTTGCAGTCGGGGCCAGGGCCCCCTGGGCACATCCTTTTTCCATTTTCCCTGGGAAAGAAAACTCAGCAGTCCAGGTTCCTGATGTCAGTTTGTAGGGCTCCCTTGGGTCTATCAGGGCAGCAGAAGTTTGAGGTGGGGACAACTTCGGTGTGGGGTCCATCCGTCCATATAAAGATTCTTTGCAGTCAGGGCGAGGGGCCCAGCCCCTGGGCACATCCTTTTTCCATTTTCCCTGGGAAAGAAAACTCAGCAGTCCAGGTTCCTGATGTCAGTTTGTAGAGCTCCCTTGGGTGTATCAGGGCAGCACAAGTTTGAGGTGGGGACAACTTCGGTGTGGGGTCCATCCTTGAATATAAGGATTTTTTGCAGTGAGGTCTCAGCAGAGGGCCAGGGGCCCCTGGGCACATCCTTTTTCCATTTTCCCTGGGAAAGAAAACTCAGCAGTCCAGGTTCCTAATGTCAGTTTGTAGGGCTCCCTTGAGTCTATCAGGGCAGCACAAGTTTGAGGTGGGGACAACTTCGGTGTGGGGTCCATCCTTCGATATAAGGATTCTTTGAAGTCGGGGCCAGGGGCCCCTGGGCACATCCTTTTTCCATTTTCCCTGGGAAAGAAAACTCAGCAGTCCAGGTTCCTGATGTCAGTTTGTAGGGCTCCCCTGGGTCTATCAGTGCAGCAGAATTTTGAGGTGGGGACAACTTCGGTGTGGGGTCCAGCCTTCGATATAAGGATTTTTTGCAGAGAGGTCCCAGCCCACGGCCACGGGCCACTGGGCACATCATTTGGCCATTTTCCCTGGGAAAGAAAACTCAGCAGTCCAGGTTCCTGATGTCAGTTTGTAGGGCTCCCTTGGGTCTATCAGGGCAGCACAAGTTTGAGGTGGGGACAACTTCGGTGTGGGGTCCATCCTTCGATATAAGGATTCTTTGCAGTCGGGGCCAGGGCCCCCTGGGCACATCCTTTTTCCATTTTCCCTGGGAAAGAAAACTCAGCAGTCCAGGTTCCTGATGTCAGTTTGTAGGGCTCCCTTGGGTCTATCAGGGCAGCAGAAGTTTGAGGTGGGGACAACTTCGGTGTGGGGTCCATCCTTCCATATAAGGATTTTTTGCAGTGAGGTCCCAGCCCAGGGCCAGGGGCCCCTGGGCACATCCTTTTTCCATTTTCCCTGGGAAAGAAAACTCAGCAGTCCAGGTTCCTGATGTCAGTTTGTAGGGCTCCCTTGGGTCTATCAGGGCAGCACAAGTTTGAGGTGGGGACAACTTCGGTGTGGGGTCCATCCTTCGATATAAGGATTCTTTGCAGTCGGGGCCAGGGCCCCCTGGGCACATCCTTTTTCCATTTTCCCTGGGAAAGAAAAGTCAGCAGTCCAGGTTCCTGATGTCAGTTTGTAGGGCTCCCTTGGGTCTATCAGGGCAGCAGAAGTTTGAGGTGGGGACAACTTCGGTGTGGGGTCCATCCTTCCATATAAAGATTCTTTGCAGTCAGGGCCAGGGGCCCAGCCCCTGGGCACATCCTTTTTCCATTTTCCCTGGGAAAGAAAACTCAGCAGTCCAGGTTCCTGATGTCAGTTTTTAGGGCTCCCCTGGGTCTATCAGAGCAGCACAAGTTTGAGGTGGGGACAACTTCGGTGTGGGGTCCATCCTTCGATATAAGGATTCTTTGCAGTCTGGGCCAGGGGCCCCTGGGCACATCCTTTTTCCATTTTCCCTGTGAAAGAAAACTCAGCAGTCCAGGTTCCTGATGTCAGTTTGTAGGGCTCCCTTGGGTGTATCAGGGCAGCACAAGTTTGAGGTGGGGACAACTTCGGTGTGGGGTCCATCCTTGAATATAAGGATTTTTTGCAGTGAGGTCTCAGCAGAGGGCCAGGGGCCCCTGGGCACATCCTTTTTCCATTTTCCCTGGGAAAGAAAACTCAGCAGTCCAGGTTCCTGATGTCAGTTTGTAGGGCTCCCCTGGGTCTATCAGGGCAGCACAAGTTTGAGGTGGGGACAACTTCGGTGTGGGGTCCATCCTTCGATATAAGGATTCTTTGCAGTCTGGGCCAGGGGCCCCTGGGCACATCCTTTTTCCATTTTCCCTGGGAAAGAAAACTCAGCAGTCCAGGTTCCTGATGTCAGTTTGTAGGGCACCCTTGGGTCTATCAGTGCAGCACAAGTTTGAGGTGGGGACAACTTTGGTGTGGGGTCCAGCCTTCGATATAAGGATTTTTTGCAGAGAGGTCTCAGCCCAGGGCCAGGAGCCCCTGGGCACATCCCTTTTCCATTTTTCCTGGGAAAGAAAACTCAGCAGTCCAGGTTCCTGATGTCAGTTTGTAGGGCTCCCTTGGGTCTATCAGGGCAGCACAAGTCTGAGGATGGGACAACTTCGGTGTGGGCTCCATCCTTCGATATAAGGATTTTTTGTAGCGAGGTCCCAGCCCACGGCCACGGGCCACTGGGCACATCATTTGGCCATTTTCCCTGGGAAAGAAAACTCAGCAGTCCAGGTTCCTGATGTCAGTTTGTAGGGCTCCCCTGGGTCTATCAGGGCAGCACAAGTTTGAGGATGGGACAACTTCGGTGTGGGCTCCATCCTTCGATATAAGGATTTTTTGTAGCGAGGTCCCAGCCCAGGGCCACGGGCCACTGGGCACATCCTTTTTCCATTTTCCCTGTGAAAGAAACCTCAGCAGTCCAGGTTCCTGATGTCAGTTTGTAGGGCTCCCTTGGGTCTATCAGGGCAGCACAAGTTTGAGGTGGGGACAACTTCGGTGTGGGGTCCATCCTTCTATATAAGGATTCTTTGCAGTCGGGGCCAGGGCCCCCTGGGCACATCCTTTTTCCATTTTCCCTGGGAAAGAAAACTCAGCAGTCCAGGTTCCTGATGTCAGTTTGTAGGGCTCCCTTGGGTCTATCAGGGCAGCAGAAGTTTGAGGTGGGGACAACTTCGGTGTGGGGTCCATCCTTCCACATAAAGATTCTTTGCAGTCAGGGCCAGGGGCCCAGCCCCTGGGCACATCCTTTTTCCATTTTCCCTGGGAAAGAAAACTCAGCAGTCCAGGTTCCTGATGTCAGTTTGTAGGGCTCCCCTGGGTCTATCAGGGCAGCACAAGTTTGAGGTGGGGACAACTTCGGTGTGGGGTCCATCCTTCGATATAAGGATTCTTTGCAGTCTGGGCCAGGGGCCCCTGGGCACATCCTTTTTCCATTTTCCCTGGGAAAGAAAACTCACCAGTCCAGGTTCCTGATGTCAGTTTGTAGGGCTCCCTTGTGTGTATCAGGGCAGCACAAGTTTGAGGTGGGGACAACTTCGGTGTGGAGTCCATCCTTCGATATAAGGATTTTTTGCAGTGAGGACTCAGCCCAGGGCCAGGAGCCCCTGGGCACATCCTTTTTCCATTTTCCCTGGGAAAGAAAACTCAGCAGTCCAGGTTCCTGATGTCAGTTTGTAGGGCTCCCTTGGGTCTATCAGTGCAGCAGAAGTTTGAGGTGGGGACAACTTCGGTGTGGGGTCCAGCCTTCGATATAAGGATTTTTTGCAGTGAGGTCCTTTCCCAGGGCCAGGGGCCCCCGGGCACATCCTTTTTCCATTTTCCCTGTGAAAGAAAACTCAGCAGTCCAGGTTCCTGATGTCAGTTTGTAGAGCTCCCTTGGGTGTATCAGGGCAGCACAAGTTTGAGGTGGGGACAACTTCGGTGTGGGGTCCATCCTTCGATATAAGGATTTTTTTCAGTGAGGTCTCAGCAGAGGGCCAGGGGCCCCTGGGCACATCCTTTTTCCATTTTCCCTGGGAAAGAAAACACATCATTCCAGGTTCCTAATGTCAGTTTGTAGGGCTCCCTTGAGTCCATCAGGGCAGCACAAGTTTGAGGTGGGGACAACTTCGGTGTGGGGTCCATCCTTCGATATAAGGATTCTTTGCAGTCTGGGCCAGGGGCCCCTGGGCACATCCTTTTTCCATTTTCCCTGGGAAAGAAAACTCAGCAGTCCAGGTTCCTGATGTCAGTTTGTAGGGCTCCCCTGGGTCTATCAGGGCAGCACAAGTTTGAGGTGGGGACAACTTCGGTGTGGGGTCCATCCTTCGATATAAGGATTCTTTGCAGTCTGGGCCAGGGGCCCCTGGGCACATCCTTTTTCCATTTTCCCTGGGAAAGAAATCTCAGCAGTCCAGGTTCCTGATGTCAGTTTGTAGGGCTCCCTTGGGTCTATCAGTGCAGCAGAAGTTTGAGGTGGGGACAACTTCGGTGTGGGGTCCATCCTTCGATATAAGGATTTTTTGCAGTGAGGTCCCAGCCCAGGGCCAGGGGCCCCTGGGCACATCCTTTTTCCATTTTCCCTGGGAAAGAAAACTCAGCAGTCCAGGTTCCTGATGTCAGTTTGTAGGGCACCCTTGGGTCTATCAGTGCAGCAGAAGTTTGAGGTGGGGACAACTTCGGTGTGGAGTCCATCCTTCGATATAAGGATTTTTTGCAGTGAGGTCTCAGCCCAGGGCCAGGAGCCCCTGGGCACATCCTTTTTCCATTTTCCCTGGGAAAGAAAACTCAGCAGTCCAGGTTCCTGATGTCAGTTTGTAGGGCTCCCTTGGGTCTATCAGGGCAGCACAAGTTTGAGGTGGGGACAACTTCGGTGTGGGGTCCATCCTTCGATATAAGGATTCTTTGCAGTCGGGGCCAGGGCCCCCTGGGCACATCCTTTTTCCATTTTCCCTGGGAAAGAAAACTCAGCAGTCCAGGTTCCTGATGTCAGTTTGTAGGGCTCCCTTGGGTCTATCAGGGCAGCAGAAGTTTGAGGTGGGGACAACTTCGGTGTGGGGTCCATCCTTCCATATAAGGATTTTTTGCAGTGAGGTCCCAGCCCAGGGCCAGGGGCCCCTGGGCACATCCTTTTTCCATTTTCCCTGGGAAAGAAAACTCAGCAGTCCAGGTTCCTGATGTCAGTTTGTAGGGCTCCCTTGGGTCTATCAGGGCAGCACAAGTTTGAGGTGGGGACAACTTCGGTGTGGGGTCCATCCTTCGATATAAGGATTCTTTGCAGTCGGGGCCAGGGCCCCCTGGGCACATCCTTTTTCCATTTTCCCTGGGAAAGAAAAGTCAGCAGTCCAGGTTCCTGATGTCAGTTTGTAGGGCTCCCTTGGGTCTATCAGGGCAGCAGAAGTTTGAGGTGGGGACAACTTCGGTGTGGGGTCCATCCTTCCATATAAAGATTCTTTGCAGTCAGGGCCAGGGGCCCAGCCCCTGGGCACATCCTTTTTCCATTTTCCCTGGGAAAGAAAACTCAGCAGTCCAGGTTCCTGATGTCAGTTTTTAGGGCTCCCCTGGGTCTATCAGAGCAGCACAAGTTTGAGGTGGGGACAACTTCGGTGTGGGGTCCATCCTTCGATATAAGGATTCTTTGCAGTCTGGGCCAGGGGCCCCTGGGCACATCCTTTTTCCATTTTCCCTGGGAAAGAAAACTCAGCAGTCCAGGTTCCTGATGTCAGTTTGTAGGGCTCCCCTGGGTCTATCAGGGCAGCACAAGTTTGAGGTGGGGACAACTTCGGTGTGGGGTCCATCCTTCGATATAAGGATTCTTTGCAGTCTGGGCCAGGGGCCCCTGGGCACATCCTTTTTCCATTTTCCCTGGGAAAGAAAACTCAGCAGTCCAGGTTCCTGATGTCAGTTTGTAGGGCTCCCTTGGGTCTATCAGTGCAGCAGAAGTTTTAGGTGGGGACAACTTCGATGTGGGGTCCATCCTTCGATATAAGGATTTTTTGCAGTGAGGTCCCAGCCCAGGGCCAGGGGCCCCTGGGCACATCCTTTTTCCATTTTCCCTGGGAAAGAAAACTCAGCACTCCAGGTTCCTGATGTCAGTTTGTAGGGCACCCTTGGGTCTATCAGTGCAGCAGAAGTTTGAGGTGGGGACAACTTCGGTGTGGAGTCCATCCTTCGATATAAGGATTTTTTGCAGTGAGGTCTCAGCCCAGGGCCAGGAGCCCCTGGGCACATCCTTTTTCCATTTTCCCTGGGAAAGAAAACTCAGCAGTCCAGGTTCCTGATGTCAGTTTGTAGGGCTCCCTTGGGTCTATCAGGGCAGCACAAGTTTGAGGTGGGGACAACTTCGGTGTGGGGTCCATCCTTCGATATAAGGATTCTTTGCAGTCGGGGCCAGGGCCCCCTGGGCACATCCTTTTTCCATTTTCCCTGGGAAAGAAAACTCAGCAGTCCAGGTTCCTGATGTCAGTTTGTAGGGCTCCCTTGGGTCTATCAGGGCAGCAGAAGTTTGAGGTGGGGACAACTTCGGTGTGGGGTCCATCCTTCCATATAAGGATTTTTTGCAGTGAGGTCCCAGCCCAGGGCCAGGGGCCCCTGGGCACATCCTTTTTCCATTTTCCCTGGGAAAGAAAACTCAGCAGTCCAGGTTCCTGATGTCAGTTTGTAGGGCTCCCTTGGGTCTATCAGGGCAGCACAAGTTTGAGGTGGGGACAACTTCGGTGTGGGGTCCATCCTTCGATATAAGGATTCTTTGCAGTCGGGGCCAGGGCCCCCTGGGCACATCCTTTTTCCATTTTCCCTGGGAAAGAAAACTCAGCAGTCCAGGTTCCTGATGTCAGTTTGTAGGGCTCCCTTGGGTCTATCAGGGCAGCAGAAGTTTGAGGTGGGGACAACTTCGGTGTGGGGTCCATCCTTCCATATAAAGATTCTTTGCAGTCAGGGCCAGGGGCCCAGCCCCTGGGCACATCCTTTTTCCATTTTCCCTGGGAAAGAAAACTCAGCAGTCCAGGTTCCTGATGTCAGTTTTTAGGGCTCCCCTGGGTCTATCAGAGCAGCACAAGTTTGAGGTGGGGACAACTTCGGTGTGGGGTCCATCCTTCGATATAAGGATTCTTTGCAGTCTGGGCCAGGGGCCCCTGGGCACATCCTTTTTCCATTTTCCCTGGGAAAGAAAACTCAGCAGTCCAGGTTCCTGATGTCAGTTTGTAGGGCTCCCTTGTGTGTATCAGGGCAGCACAAGTTTGAGGTGGGGACAACTTCAGTGTGGAGTCCATCCTTCGATATAAGGATTTTTTGCAGTGAGGTCTCAGCCCAGGGCCAGGAGCCCCTGGGCACACCCTTTTTCCATTTTCCCTGGGAAAGAAAACTCAGCAGTCCAGGTTCCTGATGTCAGTTTGTAGGGCTCCCTTGGGTCTATCAGTGCAGCAGAAGTTTGAGGTGGGGACAACTTCGGTGTGGGGTCCAGCCTTCAATATAAGGATTTTTTGCAGTGAGGTCCCAGCCCAGGGCCAGGGGCCCCTGGGCACATCCTTTTTCCATTTTCCCTGGGAAAGAAAACTCAGCACTCCAGGTTCCTGATGTCAGTTTGTAGGGCACCCTTGGGTCTATCAGTGCAGCAGAAGTTTGAGGTGGGGACAACTTCGGTGTGGAGTCCATCCTTCGATATAAGGATTTTTTGCAGTGAGGTCTCAGCCCAGGGCCAGGAGCCCCTGGGCACATCCTTTTTCCATTTTCCCTGGGAAAGAAAACTCAGCAGTCCAGGTTCCTGATGTCAGTTTGTAGGGCTCCCTTGGGTCTATCAGGGCAGCACAAGTTTGAGGTGGGGACAACTTCGGTGTGGAGTCCATCCTTCGATATAAGGATTCTTTGCAGTCGGGGCCAGGGCCCCCTGGGCACATCCTTTTTCCATTTTCCCTGGGAAAGAAAACTCAGCAGTCCAGGTTCCTGATGTCAGTTTGTAGGGCTCCCTTGGGTCTATCAGGGCAGCAGAAGTTTGAGGTGGGGACAACTTCGGTGTGGGGTCCATCCTTCCATATAAGGATTTTTTGCAGTGAGGTCCCAGCCCAGGGCCAGGGGCCCCTGGGCACATCCTTTTTCCATTTTCCCTGGGAAAGAAAACTCAGCAGTCCAGGTTCCTGATGTCAGTTTGTAGGGCTCCCTTGGGTCTATCAGGGCAGCACAAGTTTGAGGTGGGGACAACTTCGGTGTGGGGTCCATCCTTCGATATAAGGATTCTTTGCAGTCGGGGCCAGGGCCCCCTGGGCACATCCTTTTTCCATTTTCCCTGGGAAAGAAAAGTCAGCAGTCCAGGTTCCTGATGTCAGTTTGTAGGGCTCCCTTGGGTCTATCAGGGCAGCAGAAGTTTGAGGTGGGGACAACTTCGGTGTGGGGTCCATCCTTCCATATAAAGATTCTTTGCAGTCAGGGCCAGGGGCCCAGCCCCTGGGCACATCCTTTTTCCATTTTCCCTGGGAAAGAAAACTCAGCAGTCCAGGTTCCTGATGTCAGTTTTTAGGGCTCCCCTGGGTCTATCAGAGCAGCACAAGTTTGAGGTGGGGACAACTTCGGTGTGGGGTCCATCCTTCGATATAAGGATTCTTTGCAGTCTGGGCCAGGGGCCCCTGGGCACATCCTTTTTCCATTTTCCCTGGGAAAGAAAACTCAGCAGTCCAGGTTCCTGATGTCAGTTTGTAGGGCTCCCTTGTGTGTATCAGGGCAGCACAAGTTTGAGGTGGGGACAACTTCAGTGTGGAGTCCATCCTTCGATATAAGGATTTTTTGCAGTGAGGTCTCAGCCCAGGGCCAGGAGCCCCTGGGCACACCCTTTTTCCATTTTCCCTGGGAAAGAAAACTCAGCAGTCCAGGTTCCTGATGTCAGTTTGTAGGGCTCCCTTGGGTCTATCAGTGCAGCAGAAGTTTGAGGTGGGGACAACTTCGGTGTGGGGTCCAGCCTTCAATATAAGGATTTTTTGCAGTGAGGTCCGTTCCCAGGGCCAGGGGCCCCCGGGCACATCCTTTTTCCATTTTCCCTGTGAAAGAAAACTCAGCAGTCCAGGTTCCTGATGTCAGTTTGTAGAGCTCCCTTGGGTGTATCAGGGCAGCACAAGTTTGAGGTGGGGACAACTTCGGTGTGGGGTCCATCCTTGAATATAAGGATTTTTTGCAGTGAGGTCTCAGCAGAGGGCCAGGGGCCCCTGGGCACATCCTTTTTCCATTTTCCCTGGGAAAGAAAACTCAGCAGTCCAGGTTCCTAATGTCAGTTTGTAGGGCTCCCTTGAGTCTATCAGGGCAGCACAAGTTTGAGGTGGGGACAACTTCGGTGTGGGGTCCATCCTTCGATATAAGGATTCTTTGAAGTCGGGGCCAGGGGCCCCTGGGCACATCCTTTTTCCATTTTCCCTGGGAAAGAAAACTCAGCAGTCCAGGTTCCTGATGTCAGTTTGTAGGGCTCCCCTGGGTCTATCAGTGCAGCAGAATTTTGAGGTGGGGACAACTTCGGTGTGGGGTCCAGCCTTCGATATAAGGATTTTTTGCAGAGAGGTCCCAGCCCACGGCCACGGGCCACTGGGCACATCATTTGGCCATTTTCCCTGGGAAAGAAAACTCAGCAGTCCAGGTTCCTGATGTCAGTTTGTAGGGCTCCCCTGGGTCTATCAGGGCAGCACAAGTTTGAGGATGGGACAACTTCGGTGTGGGCTCCATCCTTCGATATAAGGATTTTTTGTAGCGAGGTCCCAGCCCAGGGCCACGGGCCACTGGGCACATCATTTGGCCATTTTCCCTGGGAAAGAAACCTCAGCAGTCCAGGTTCCTGATGTCAGTTTGTAGGGCTCCCTTGGGTCTATCAGGGCAGCACAAGTTTGAGGTGGGGACAACTTCGGTGTGGGGTCCATCCTTCTATATAAGGATTCTTTGCAGTCGGGGCCAGGGCCCCCTGGGCACATCCTTTTTCCATTTTCCCTGGGAAAGAAAAGTCAGCAGTCCAGGTTCCTGATGTCAGTTTGTAGGGCTCCCTTGGGTCTATCAGGGCAGCAGAAGTTTGAGGTGGGGACAACTTCGGTGTGGGGTCCATCCTTCCACATAAAGATTCTTTGCAGTCAGGGCCAGGGGCCCAGCCCCTGGGCACATCCTTTTTCCATTTTCCCTGGGAAAGAAAACTCAGCAGTCCAGGTTCCTGATGTCAGTTTGTAGGGCTCCCCTGGGTCTATCAGGGCAGCACAAGTTTGAGGTGGGGACAACTTCGGTGTGGGGTCCATCCTTCGATATAAGGATTCTTTGCAGTCTGGGCCAGGGGCCCCTGGGCACATCCTTTTTCCATTTTCCCTGGGAAAGAAAACTCACCAGTCCAGGTTCCTGATGTCAGTTTGTAGGGCTCCCTTGTGTGTATCAGGGCAGCACAAGTTTGAGGTGGGGACAACTTCGGTGTGGAGTCCATCCTTCGATATAAGGATTTTTTGCAGTGAGGACTCAGCCCAGGGCCAGGAGCCCCTGGGCACATCCTTTTTCCATTTTTCCTGGGAAAGAAAACTCAGCAGTCCAGGTTCCTGATGTCAGTTTGTAGGGCTCCCTTGGGTCTATCAGGGCAGCACAAGTCTGAGGATGGGACAACTTCGGTGTGGGCTCCATCCTTCGATATAAGGATTTTTTGTAGCGAGGTCCCAGCCCAGGGCCACGGGCCACTGGGCACATCATTTGGCCATTTTCCCTGGGAAAGAAAACTCAGCAGTCCAGGTTCCTGATGTCAGTTTGTAGGGCTCCCTTGGGTCTATCAGGGCAGCACAAGTTTGAGGTGGGGACAACTTCGGTGTGGGGTCCATCCTTCGATATAAGGATTCTTTGCAGTCGGGGCCAGGGCCCCCTGGGCACATCCTTTTTCCATTTTCCCTGGGAAAGAAAACTCAGCAGTCCAGGTTCCTGATGTCAGTTTGTAGGGCTCCCTTGGGTCTATCAGGGCAGCAGAAGTTTGAGGTGGGGACAACTTCGGTGTGGGGTCCATCCGTCCATATAAAGATTCTTTGCAGTCAGGGCGAGGGGCCCAGCCCCTGGGCACATCCTTTTTCCATTTTCCCTGGGAAAGAAAACTCAGCAGTCCAGGTTCCTGATGTCAGTTTGTAGAGCTCCCTTGGGTGTATCAGGGCAGCACAAGTTTGAGGTGGGGACAACTTCGGTGTGGGGTCCATCCTTGAATATAAGGATTTTTTGCAGTGAGGTCTCAGCAGAGGGCCAGGGGCCCCTGGGCACATCCTTTTTCCATTTTCCCTGGGAAAGAAAACTCAGCAGTCCAGGTTCCTAATGTCAGTTTGTAGGGCTCCCTTGAGTCTATCAGGGCAGCACAAGTTTGAGGTGGGGACAACTTCGGTGTGGGGTCCATCCTTCGATATAAGGATTCTTTGAAGTCGGGGCCAGGGGCCCCTGGGCACATCCTTTTTCCATTTTCCCTGGGAAAGAAAACTCAGCAGTCCAGGTTCCTGATGTCAGTTTGTAGGGCTCCCCTGGGTCTATCAGTGCAGCAGAATTTTGAGGTGGGGACAACTTCGGTGTGGGGTCCAGCCTTCGATATAAGGATTTTTTGCAGAGAGGTCCCAGCCCACGGCCACGGGCCACTGGGCACATCATTTGGCCATTTTCCCTGGGAAAGAAAACTCAGCAGTCCAGGTTCCTGATGTCAGTTTGTAGGGCTCCCTTGGGTCTATCAGGGCAGCACAAGTTTGAGGTGGGGACAACTTCGGTGTGGGGTCCATCCTTCGATATAAGGATTCTTTGCAGTCGGGGCCAGGGCCCCCTGGGCACATCCTTTTTCCATTTTCCCTGGGAAAGAAAACTCAGCAGTCCAGGTTCCTGATGTCAGTTTGTAGGGCTCCCTTGGGTCTATCAGGGCAGCAGAAGTTTGAGGTGGGGACAACTTCGGTGTGGGGTCCATCCTTCCATATAAGGATTTTTTGCAGTGAGGTCCCAGCCCAGGGCCAGGGGCCCCTGGGCACATCCTTTTTCCATTTTCCCTGGGAAAGAAAACTCAGCAGTCCAGGTTCCTGATGTCAGTTTGTAGGGCTCCCTTGGGTCTATCAGGGCAGCACAAGTTTGAGGTGGGGACAACTTCGGTGTGGGGTCCATCCTTCGATATAAGGATTCTTTGCAGTCGGGGCCAGGGCCCCCTGGGCACATCCTTTTTCCATTTTCCCTGGGAAAGAAAAGTCAGCAGTCCAGGTTCCTGATGTCAGTTTGTAGGGCTCCCTTGGGTCTATCAGGGCAGCAGAAGTTTGAGGTGGGGACAACTTCGGTGTGGGGTCCATCCTTCCATATAAAGATTCTTTGCAGTCAGGGCCAGGGGCCCAGCCCCTGGGCACATCCTTTTTCCATTTTCCCTGGGAAAGAAAACTCAGCAGTCCAGGTTCCTGATGTCAGTTTTTAGGGCTCCCCTGGGTCTATCAGAGCAGCACAAGTTTGAGGTGGGGACAACTTCGGTGTGGGGTCCATCCTTCGATATAAGGATTCTTTGCAGTCTGGGCCAGGGGCCCCTGGGCACATCCTTTTTCCATTTTCCCTGGGAAAGAAAACTCAGCAGTCCAGGTTCCTGATGTCAGTTTGTAGGGCTCCCCTGGGTCTATCAGGGCAGCACAAGTTTGAGGTGGGGACAACTTCGGTGTGGGGTCCATCCTTCGATATAAGGATTCTTTGCAGTCTGGGCCAGGGGCCCCTGGGCACATCCTTTTTCCATTTTCCCTGGGAAAGAAAACTCAGCAGTCCAGGTTCCTGATGTCAGTTTGTAGGGCTCCCTTGGGTCTATCAGTGCAGCAGAAGTTTTAGGTGGGGACAACTTCGATGTGGGGTCCATCCTTCGATATAAGGATTTTTTGCAGTGAGGTCCCAGCCCAGGGCCAGGGGCCCCTGGGCACATCCTTTTTCCATTTTCCCTGGGAAAGAAAACTCAGCAGTCCAGGTTCCTGATGTCAGTTTGTAGGGCACCCTTGGGTCTATCAGTGCAGCAGAAGTTTGAGGTGGGGACAACTTCGGTGTGGAGTCCATCCTTCGATATAAGGATTTTTTGCAGTGAGGTCTCAGCCCAGGGCCAGGAGCCCCTGGGCACATCCTTTTTCCATTTTCCCTGGGAAAGAAAACTCAGCAGTCCAGGTTCCTGATGTCAGTTTGTAGGGCTCCCTTGGGTCTATCAGGGCAGCACAAGTTTGAGGTGGGGACAACTTCGGTGTGGGCTCCATCCTTCGATATAAGGATTCTTTGCAGTCTGGGCCAGGGGCCCCTGGGCACATCCTTTTTCCATTTTCCCTGGGAAAGAAAACTCAGCAGTCCAGGTTCCTGATGTCAGTTTGTAGGGCTCCCTTGGGTCTATCAGGGCAGCAGAAGTTTGAGGTGGGGACAACTTCGGTGTGGGGTCCATCCTTCCATATAAGGATTTTTTGCAGTGAGGTCCCAGCCCAGGGCCAGGGGCCCCTGGGCACATCCTTTTTCCATTTTCCCTGGGAAAGAAAACTCAGCAGTCCAGGTTCCTGATGTCAGTTTGTAGGGCTCCCTTGGGTCTATCAGGGCAGCACAAGTTTGAGGTGGGGACAACTTCGGTGTGGGGTCCATCCTTTGATATAAGGATTCTTTGCAGTCGGGGCCAGGGCCCCCTGGGCACATCCTTTTTCCATTTTCCCTGGGAAAGAAAACTCAGCAGTCCAGGTTCCTGATGTCAGTTTGTAGGGCTCCCTTGGGTCTATCAGGGCAGCAGAAGTTTGAGGTGGGGACAACTTCGGTGTGGGGTCCATCCTTCCATATAAAGATTCTTTGCAGTCAGGGCCAGGGGCCCAGCCCCTGGGCACATCCTTTTTCCATTTTCCCTGGGAAAGAAAACTCAGCAGTCCAGGTTCCTGATGTCAGTTTTTAGGGCTCCCCTGGGTCTATCAGAGCAGCACAAGTTTGAGGTGGGGACAACTTCGGTGTGGGGTCCATCCTTCGATATAAGGATTCTTTGCAGTCTGGGCCAGGGGCCCCTGGGCACATCCTTTTTCCATTTTCCCTGGGAAAGAAAACTCAGCAGTCCAGGTTCCTGATGTCAGTTTGTAGGGCTCCCTTGTGTGTATCAGGGCAGCACAAGTTTGAGGTGGGGACAACTTCAGTGTGGAGTCCATCCTTCGATATAAGGATTTTTTGCAGTGAGGTCTCAGCCCAGGGCCAGGAGCCCCTGGGCACACCCTTTTTCCATTTTCCCTGGGAAAGAAAACTCAGCAGTCCAGGTTCCTGATGTCAGTTTGTAGGGCTCCCTTGGGTCTATCAGTGCAGCAGAAGTTTGAGGTGGGGACAACTTCGGTGTGGGGTCCAGCCTTCAATATAAGGATTTTTTGCAGTGAGGTCCGTTCCCAGGGCCAGGGGCCCCCGGGCACATCCTTTTTCCATTTTCCCTGTGAAAGAAAACTCAGCAGTCCAGGTTCCTGATGTCAGTTTGTAGAGCTCCCTTGGGTGTATCAGGGCAGCACAAGTTTGAGGTGGGGACAACTTCGGTGTGGGGTCCATCCTTGAATATAAGGATTTTTTGCAGTGAGGTCTCAGCAGAGGGCCAGGGGCCCCTGGGCACATCCTTTTTCCATTTTCCCTGGGAAAGAAAACTCAGCAGTCCAGGTTCCTAATGTCAGTTTGTAGGGCTCCCTTGAGTCTATCAGGGCAGCACAAGTTTGAGGTGGGGACAACTTCAGTGTGGAGTCCATCCTTCGATATAAGGATTTTTTGCAGAGAGGTCCCAGCCCACGGCCACGGGCCACTGGGCACATCATTTGGCCATTTTCCCTGGGAAAGAAAACTCAGCAGTCCAGGTTCCTGATGTCAGTTTGTAGGGCTCCCCTGGGTCTATCAGGGCAGCACAAGTTTGAGGATGGGACAACTTCGGTGTGGGCTCCATCCTTCGATATAAGGATTTTTTGTAGCGAGGTCCCAGCCCAGGGCCACGGGCCACTGGGCACATCATTTGGCCATTTTCCCTGGGAAAGAAACCTCAGCAGTCCAGGTTCCTGATGTCAGTTTGTAGGGCTCCCTTGGGTCTATCAGGGCAGCACAAGTTTGAGGTGGGGACAACTTCGGTGTGGGGTCCATCCTTCTATATAAGGATTCTTTGCAGTCGGGGCCAGGGCCCCCTGGGCACATCCTTTTTCCATTTTCCCTGGGAAAGAAAACTCAGCAGTCCAGGTTCCTGATGTCAGTTTGTAGGGCTCCCTTGGGTCTATCAGGGCAGCAGAAGTTTGAGGTGGGGACAACTTCGGTGTGGGGTCCATCCTTCCACATAAAGATTCTTTGCAGTCAGGGCCAGGGGCCCAGCCCCTGGGCACATCCTTTTTCCATTTTCCCTGGGAAAGAAAACTCAGCAGTCCAGGTTCCTGATGTCAGTTTGTAGGGCTCCCCTGGGTCTATCAGGGCAGCACAAGTTTGAGGTGGGGACAACTTCGGTGTGGGGTCCATCCTTCGATATAAGGATTCTTTGCAGTCTGGGCCAGGGGCCCCTGGGCACATCCTTTTTCCATTTTCCCTGGGAAAGAAAACTCACCAGTCCAGGTTCCTGATGTCAGTTTGTAGGGCTCCCTTGTGTGTATCAGGGCAGCACAAGTTTGAGGTGGGGACAACTTCGGTGTGGAGTCCATCCTTCGATATAAGGATTTTTTGCAGTGAGGACTCAGCCCAGGGCCAGGAGCCCCTGGGCACATCCTTTTTCCATTTTTCCTGGGAAAGAAAACTCAGCAGTCCAGGTTCCTGATGTCAGTTTGTAGGGCTCCCTTGGGTCTATCAGGGCAGCACAAGTCTGAGGATGGGACAACTTCGGTGTGGGCTCCATCCTTCGATATAAGGATTTTTTGTAGCGAGGTCCCAGCCCAGGGCCACGGGCCACTGGGCACATCATTTGGCCATTTTCCCTGGGAAAGAAAACTCAGCAGTCCAGGTTCCTGATGTCAGTTTGTAGGGCTCCCTTGGGTCTATCAGGGCAGCACAAGTTTGAGGTGGGGACAACTTCGGTGTGGGGTCCATCCTTCGATATAAGGATTCTTTGCAGTCGGGGCCAGGGCCCCCTGGGCACATCCTTTTTCCATTTTCCCTGGGAAAGAAAACTCAGCAGTCCAGGTTCCTGATGTCAGTTTGTAGGGCTCCCTTGGGTCTATCAGGGCAGCAGAAGTTTGAGGTGGGGACAACTTCGGTGTGGGGTCCATCCGTCCATATAAAGATTCTTTGCAGTCAGGGCGAGGGGCCCAGCCCCTGGGCACATCCTTTTTCCATTTTCCCTGGGAAAGAAAACTCAGCAGTCCAGGTTCCTGATGTCAGTTTGTAGGGCTCCCTTGTGTGTATCAGGGCAGCACAAGTTTGAGGTGGGGACAACTTCGGTGTGGGGTCCATCCTTCGATATACGGATTTTTTGCAGTGAGGTCTCAGCAGAGGGCCAGGGGCCCCTGGGCACATCCTTTTTCCATTTTCCCTGGGAAAGAAAACTCAGCAGTCCAGGTTGCTTATGTCAGTTTGTAGGGCTCCCTTGAGTCTATCAGGGCAGCACAAGTTTGAGGTGGGGACAACTTCTGTGTGGGGTCCATCCTTCGATATAAGGATTCTTTGAAGTCGGGGCCAGGGGCCCCTGGGCACATCCTTTTTCCATTTTCCCTGGGAAAGAAAACTCAGCAGTCCAGGTTCCTGATGTCAGTTTGTAGGGCTCCCTTGGGTGTATCAGGGCAGCACAAGTTTGAGGTGGGGACAACTTCGGTGTGGGGTCCATCCTTCGATATAAGGATTTTTTGCAGTGAGGTCTCAGCAGAGGGCCAGGGGCCCCTGGGCACATCCTTTTTCCATTTTCCCTGGGAAAGAAAACTCAGCAGTCCAGGTTCCTAATGTCAGTTTGTAGGGCTCCCTTGAGTCTATCAGGGCAGCACAAGTTTGAGGTGGGGACAACTTCGGTGTGGCGTCCATCCTTCGATATAAGGATTCTTTGAAGTCGGGGCCAGGGGCCCCTGGGCACATCCTTTTTCCATTTTCCCTGGGAAAGAAAACTCAGCAGTCCAGGTTCCTGATGTCAGTTTGTAGGGCTCCCCTGGGTCTATCAGGGCAGCACAAGTTTGAGGTGGGGACAACTTCGGTGTGGGGTCCATCCTTCGATATAAGGATTCTTTGCAGTCTGGGCCACGGGCCACTGGGCACATCATTTGGCCATTTTCCCTGGGAAAGAAAACTCAGCAGTCCAGGTTCCTGATGTCAGTTTGTAGGGCTCCCTTGGGTCTATCAGTGCAGCAGAAGTTTTAGGTGGGGACAACTTCGGTGTGGGGTCCATCCTTCGATATAAGGATTTTTTGCAGTGAGGTCCCAGCCCAGGGCCAGGGGCCCCTGGGCACATCCTTTTTCCATTTTCCCTGGGAAAGAAAACTCAGCAGTCCAGGTTCCTGATGTCAGTTTGTAGGGCACCCTTGGGTCTATCAGTGCAGCAGAAGTTTGAGGTGGGGACAACTTCGGTGTGGAGTCCATCCTTCGATATAAGGATTTTTTGCAGTGAGGTCTCAGCCCAGGGCCAGGAGCCCCTGGGCACATCCTTTTTCCATTTTCCCTGGGAAAGAAAACTCAGCAGTCCAGGTTCCTGATGTCAGTTTGTAGGGCTACCTTGGGTCTATCAGTGCAGCAGAAGTTTGAGGTGGGGACAACTTCGGTGTGGGGTCCAGCCTTCGATATAAGGATTTTTTGCAGTGAGGTCCGTTCCCAGGGCCAGGGGCCCCCGGGCACATCCTTTTTCCATTTTCCCTGTGAAAGAAAACTCAGCAGTCCAGGTTCCTGATGTCAGTCTGTAGGGCTCCCTTGGGTGTATCAGGGCAGCACAAGTTTGAGGTGGGGACAACTTCGGTGTGGGGTCCATCCTTCGATATAAGGATTTTTTGCAGTGAGGTCTCAGCAGAGGGCCAGGGGCCCCTGGGCACATCCTTTTTCCATTTTCCCTGGGAAAGAAAACTCAGCAGTCCAGGTTCCTGATGTCAGTTTGTAGGGCTCCCTTGAGTCTATCAGGGCAGCACAAGTTTGAGGTGGGGACAACTTCGGTGTGGGGTCCATCCTTCGATATAAGGATTCTTTGAAGTCGGGGCCAGGGGCCCCTGGGCACATCCTTTTTCCATTTTCCCTGGGAAAGAAAACTCAGCAGTCCAGGTTCCTGATGTCAGTTTGTAGGGCACCCTTGGGTCTATCAGTGCAGCAGAAGTTTGAGGTGGGGACAACTTTGGTGTGGGGTCCAGCCTTCGATATAAGGATTTTTTGCAGTGAGGTCTCAGCCCAGGGCCAGGAGCCCCTGGGCACATCCCTTTTCCATTTTTCCTGGGAAAGAAAACTCAGCAGTCCAGGTACCTGATGTCAGTTTGTAGGGCTCCCCTGGGTCTATCAGGGCAGCACAAGTTTGATGATGGGACAACTTCGGTGTGGGCTCCATCCTTCGATATAAGGATTTTTTGTAGCGAGTTCCCAGCCCAGGGCCACGGGCCACTGGGCACATCCTTTTTCCATTTTCCCTGGGAAAGAAAACTCAGCAGTCCAGGTTCCTGATGTCAGTTTGTAGGGCTCCCTTGGGTCTATCAGGGCAGCACAAGTTTGAGGTGGGGACAACTTCGGTGTGGGGTCCATCCTTCTATATAAGGATTCTTTGCAGTCGGGGCCAGGGCCCCCTGGGCACATCCTTTTTCCATTTTCCTTGGGAAAGAAAACACAGCAGTCCAGGTTCCTGATGTCAGTTTGTAGTTCTCCCTTGGGTCTATCAGGGCAGCAGAAGTTTGAGGTGGGGACAACTTCTGTGTGGGGTCCATCCTTCCATATAAAGATTCTTTGCAGTCAGGGCCAGGGGCCCAGCCCCTGGGCACATCCTTTTTCCATTTTCCCTGGGAAAGAAAACTCAGCAGTCCAGGTTCCTGATGTCAGTTTGTAGGGCTCCCCTGGGTCTATCAGGGCAGCACAAGTTTGAGGTGGGGACAACTTCGGTGTGGGGTCCATCCTTCGATATAAGGATTCTTTGCAGTCTGGGCCAGGGGCCCCTGGGCACATCCTTTTTCCATTTTCCCTGGGAAAGAAAACTCAGCAGTCCAGGTTCCTGATGTCAGTTTGTAGGGCTACCTTGGGTCTATCAGTGCAGCAGAAGTTTGAGGTGGGGACAACTTCGGTGTGGGGTCCATCCTTCCATATAAGGATTTTTTGCAGTGAGGTCCGTTCCCAGGGCCAGGGGCCCCCGGGCACATCCTTTTTCCATTTTCCCTGTGAGAGAAAACTCAGCAGTCCAGGTTCCTGATGTCAGTTTGTAGGGCTCCCTTGTGTGTATCAGGGCAGCACAAGTTTGAGGTGGGGACAACTTCGGTGTGGGGTCCATCCTTCGATATAAGGATTCTTTGAAGTCGGGGCCAGGGGCCCCTGGGCACATCCTTTTTCCATTTTCCCTGGGAAAGAAAACTCAGCAGTCCAGGTTCCTGATGTCAGTTTGTAGGGCTCCCCCGGGTCTATCAGGGCAGCACAAGTTTGAGGTGGGGACAACTTCGGTGTGGGGTCCATCCTTCGATATAAGGATTCTTTGCAGTCTGGGCCAGGGGCCCCTGGGCACATCCTTTTTCCATTTTCCCTGGGAAAGAAAACTCAGCAGTCCAGGTTCCTGATGTCAGTTTGTAGGGCTCCCTTGGGTCTATCAGTGCAGCAGAAGTTTTAGGTGGGGACAACTTCGGTGTGGGGTCCATCCTTCGATATAAGGATTTTTTGCAGTGGGGTTCCCAGCCCAGGGCCAGGGGCCCCTGGGCACATCCTTTTTCCATTTTCCCTGGGAAAGAAAACTCAGCAGTCCAGGTTCCTGATGTCAGTTTGTAGGGCACCCTTGGGTCTATCAGTGCAGCAGAAGTTTGAGGTGGGGACAACTTCGGTGTGGGGTCCAGCCTTCGATATAAGGATTTTTTGCAGTGAGGTCTCAGCCCAGGGCCAGGAGCCCCTGGGCACATCCCTTTTCCATTTTTCCTGGGAAAGAAAACTCAGCAGTCCAGGTTCCTGATGTCAGTTTGTAGGGCTCCCTTGGGTCTATCAGGGCAGCACAAGTCTGAGGATGGGACAACTTCGGTGTGGGCTCCATCCTTCGATATAAGGATTTTTTGCAGTGAGGTCCCAGCCCACGGCCACGGGCCACTGGGCACATCATTTGGCCATTTTCCCTGGGAAAGAAAACTCAGCAGTCCAGGTTCCTGATGTCAGTTTGTAGGGCTCCCCTGGGTCTATCAGGGCAGCACAAGTTTGAGGATGGGACAACTTCGGTGTGGGCTCCAACCTTCGATATAAGGATTTTTTGTAGCGAGGTCCCAGCCCACGGCCACGGGCCACTGGGCACATCATTTGGCCATTTTCCCTGGGAAAGAAAACTCAGCAGTCCAGGTTCCTGATGTCAGTTTGTAGGGCTCCCTTGGGTCTATCAGTGCAGCCGAAGTTTGAGGTGGGGACAACTTCGGTGTGGGGTCCAGCCTTCGATATAAGGATTTTTTGCAGTGAGGTCTCAGCCCAGGGCCAGGAGCCCCTGGGCACATCCCTTTTCCATTTTCCCTGGGAAAGAAAACTCAGCAGTCCAGGTTCCTGATGTCAGTTTGTAGGGCTCCCCTGGGTCTATCAGGGCAGCACAAGTTTGAGGATGGGACAACTTCGGTGTGGGCTCCATCCTTCGATATAAGGATTTTTTGTAGCGAGTTCCCAGCCCAGGGCCACGGGCCACTGGGCACATCCTTTTTCCATTTTCCCTGGGAAAGAAAACTCAGCAGTCCAGGTTCCTGATGTCAGTTTGTAGGGCACCCTTGGGTCTATCAGTGCAGCAGAAGTTTGAGGTGGGGACAACTTCGGTGTGGGGTCCAGCCTTCGATATAAGGATTTTTTGCAGTGAGGTCTCAGCCCAGGGCCAGGAGCCCCTGGGCACATCCCTTTTCCATTTTTCCTGGGAAAGAAAACTCAGCAGTCCAGGTTCCTGATGTCAGTTTGTAGGGCTCCCTTGGGTCTATCAGGGCAGCACAAGTCTGAGGATGGGACAACTTCGGTGTGGGCTCCATCCTTCGATATAAGGATTTTTTGTAGCGAGGTCCCAGCCCACGGCCACGGGCCACTGGGCACATCATTTGGCCATTTTCCCTGGGAAAGAAAACTCAGCAGTCCAGGTTCCTGATGTCAGTTTGTAGGGCACCCTTGGGTCTATCAGTGCAGCAGAAGTTTGAGGTGGGGACAACTTCGTTGTGGGGTCCAGCCTTCGATATAAGGATTTTTTGCAGTGAGGTCCGTTCCCAGGGCCAGGGGCGCCCGGGCACATCCCTTTTCCATTTTTCCTGGGAAAGAAAACTCAGCAGTCCAGGTTCCTGATGTCAGTTTGTAGGGCTCCCTTGGGTCTATCAGGGCAGCACAAGTCTGAGGATGGGACAACTTCGGTGTGGGCTCCATCCTTCGATATAAGGATTTTTTGTAGCGAGGTCCCAGCCCAGGGCCACGGGCCACTGGGCACATCATTTGGCCATTTTCCCTGGGAAAGAAAACTCAGCAGTCCAGGTTCCTGATGTCAGTTTGTAGGGCTCCCTTGGGTCTATCAGGGCAGCACAAGTTTGAGGTGGGGACAACTTCGGTGTGGGGTCCATCCTTCGATATAAGGATTCTTTGCAGTCGGGGCCAGGGCCCCCTGGGCACATCCTTTTTCCATTTTCCCTGGGAAAGAAAACTCAGCAGTCCAGGTTCCTGATGTCAGTTTGTAGGGCTCCCTTGGGTCTATCAGGGCAGCAGAAGTTTGAGGTGGGGACAACTTCGGTGTGGGGTCCATCCTTCCATATAAAGATTCTTTGCAGACAGGGCCAGGGGCCCAGCCCCTGGGCACATCCTTTTTCCATTTTCCCTGGGAAAGAAAACTCAGCAGTCCAGGTTCCTGATGTCAGTTTGTAGGGCTCCCTTGTGTGTATCAGGGCAGCACAAGTTTGAGGTGGGGACAACTTCGGTGTGGAGTCCATCCTTCGATATAAGGATTTTTTGCAGTGAGGTCTCAGCCCAGGGCCAGGAGCCCCTGGGCACATCCTTTTTCCATTTTCCCTGGGAAAGAAAACTCAGCAGTCCAGGTTCCTGATGTCAGTTTGTAGGGCTCCCTTGGGTCTATCAGTGCAGCAGAAGTTTGAGGTGGGGACAACTTCGGTGTGGGGTCCAGCCTTCGATATAAGGATTTTTTGCAGTGAGGTCCGTTCCCAGGGCCAGGGGCCCCCGGGCACATCCTTTTTCCATTTTCCCTGTGAAAGAAAACTCAGCAGTCCAGGTTCCTGATGTCAGTTTGTAGGGCTCCCTTGGGTGTATCAGGGCAGCACAAGTTTGAGGTGGGGACAACTTCGGTGTGGGGTCCATCCTTGAATATAAGGATTTTTTGCAGTGAGGTCTCAGCAGAGGGCCAGGGGCCCCTGGGCACATCCTTTTTCCATTTTCCCTGGGAAAGAAAACTCAGCAGTCCAGGTTCCTGATGTCAGTTTGTAGGGCTCCCCTGGGTCTATCAGGGCAGCACAAGTTTGAGGATGGGACAACTTCGGTGTGGGCTCCAACCTTCGATATAAGGATTTTTTGTAGCGAGGTCCCAGCCCACGGCCACGGGCCACTGGGCACATCATTTGGCCATTTTCCCTGGGAAAGAAAACTCAGCAGTCCAGGTTCCTGATGTCAGTTTGTAGGGCTCCCTTGGGTCTATCAGGGCAGCACAAGTTTGAGGTGGGGACAACTTCGGTGTGGGGTCCATCCTTCGATATAAGTATTTTTTGCAGTGAGGTCTCAGCAGAGGGCCAGGGGCCCCTGGGCACATCCTTTTTCCATTTTCCCTGGGAAAGAAAACTCAGCAGTCCAGGTTCCTGATGTCAGTTTGTAGGGCTCCCTTGGGTGTATCAGGGCAGCACAAGTTTGAGGTGGGGACAACTTCGGTGTGGGGTCCATCCTTGAATATAAGGATTTTTTGCAGTGAGGTCTCAGCAGAGGGCCAGGGGCCCCTGGGCACATCCTTTTTCCATTTTCCCTGGGAAAGAAAACTCAGCAGTCCAGGTTCCTGATGTCAGTTTGTAGGGCTCCCTTGGGTCTATCAGGGCAGCACAAGTTTGAGGATGGGACAACTTCGGTGTGGGCTCCAACCTTCGATATAAGGATTTTTTGTAGCGAGGTCCCAGCCCACGGCCACGGGCCACTGGGCACATCATTTGGCCATTTTCCCTGGGAAAGAAAACTCAGCAGTCCAGGTTCCTGATGTCAGTTTGTAGGGCTCCCTTGGGTGTATCAGGGCAGCACAAGTTTGAGGTGGGGACAACTTCGGTGTGGGGTCCATCCTTCGATATAAGGATTTTTTGCAGTGAGGTCTCAGCAGAGGGCCAGGGGCCCCTGGGCACATCCTTTTTCCATTTTCCCTGGGAAAGAAAACTCAGCAGTCCAGGTTCCTGATGTCAGTTTGTAGGGCTCCCTTGAGTCTATCAGGGCAGCACAAGTTTGAGGTGGGGACAACTTCGGTGTGGGGTCCATCCTTCGATATAAGGATTCTTTGAAGTCGGGGCCAGGGGCCCCTGGGCACATCCTTTTTCCATTTTCCCTGGGAAAGAAAACTCAGCAGTCCAGGTTCCTGATGTCAGTTTGTAGGGCACCCTTGGGTCTATCAGTGCAGCAGAAGTTTGAGGTGGGGACAACTTCGGTGTGGGGTCCAGCCTTCGATATAAGGATTTTTTGCAGTGAGGTCTCAGCCCAGGGCCAGGAGCCCCTGGGCACATCCCTTTTCCATTTTCCCTGGGAAAGAAAACTCAGCAGTCCAGGTTCCTGATGTCAGTTTGTAGGGCTCCCCTGGGTCTATCAGGGCAGCACAAGTTTGAGGATGGGACAACTTCGGTGTGGGCTCCATCCTTCGATATAAGGATTTTTTGTAGCGAGTTCCCAGCCCAGGGCCACGGGCCACTGGGCACATCCTTTTTCCATTTTCCCTGGGAAAGAAAACTCAGCAGTCCAGGTTCCTGATGTCAGTTTGTAGGGCTCCCTTGGGTCTATCAGGGCAGCACAAGTTTGAGGTGGGGACAACTTCGGTGTGGGGTCCATCCTTCTATATAAGGATTCTTTGCAGTCGGGGCCAGGGCCCCCTGGGCACATCCTTTTTCCATTTTCCTTGGGAAAGAAAACACAGCAGTCCAGGTTCCTGATGTCAGTTTGTAGGGCTCCCTTGGGTCTATCAGGGCAGCAGAAGTTTGAGGTGGGGACAACTTCGGTGTGGGGTCCATCCTTCCATATAAAGATTCTTTGCAGTCAGGGCCAGGGGCCCAGCCCCTGGGCACATCCTTTTTCCATTTTCCCTGGGAAAGAAAACTCAGCAGTCCAGGTTCCTGATGTCAGTTTGTAGGGCTCCCCTGGGTCTATCAGGGCAGCACAAGTTTGAGGTGGGGACAACTTCGGTGTGGGGTCCATCCTTCGATATAAGGATTCTTTGCAGTCTGGGCCAGGGGCCCCTGGGCACATCCTTTTTCCATTTTCCCTGGGAAAGAAAACTCAGCAGTCCAGGTTCCTGATGTCAGTTTGTAGGGCTCCCTTGTGTGTATCAGGGCAGCACAAGTTTGAGGTGGGGACAACTTCGGTGTGGAGTCCATCCTTCGATATAAGGATTTTTTGCAGTGAGGTCTCAGCCCAGGGCCAGGAGCCCCTGGGCACATCCTTTTTCCATTTTCCCTGGGAAAGAAAACTCAGCAGTCCAGGTTCCTGATGTCAGTTTGTGGGGCTCCCTTGGGTCTATCAGTGCAGCAGAAGTTTGAGGTGGGGACAACTTCGGTGTGGGGTCCAGCCTTCGATATAAGGATTTGTTGCAGTGAGGTCCGTTCCCAGGGCCAGGGGCCCCCGGGCACATCCTTTTTCCATTTTCCCTGTGAAAGAAAACTCAGCAGTCCAGGTTCCTGATGTCAGTTTGTAGGGCTCCCTTGGGTGTATCAGGGCAGCACAAGTTTGAGGTGGGGACAACTTCGGTGTGGGGTCCATCCTTCGATATAAGGATTTTTTGCAGTGAGGTCTCAGCAGAGGGCCAGGGGCTCCTGGGCACATCCTTTTTCCATTTTCCCTGGGAAAGAAAACTCAGCAGTCCAGGTTCCTGATGTCAGTTTGTAGGGCTCCCTTGAGTCTATCAGGGCAGCAGAAGTTTGAGGTGGGGACAACTTCGGTGTGGGGTCCATCCTTCGATATAAGGATTCTTTGAAGTCGGGGCCAGGGGCCCCTGGGCACATCCTTTTTCCATTTTCCCTGGGAAAGAAAACTCAGCAGTCCAGGTTCCTGATGTCAGTTTTTAGGGCTCCCTTGGGTCTATCAGGGCAGCACAAGTCTGAGGATGGGACAACTTCGGTGTGGGCTCCATCCTTCGATATAAGGATTTTTTGTAGCGAGGTCCCAGCCCACGGCCACGGGCCACTGGGCACATCATTTGGCCATTTTCCCTGGGAAAGAAAACTCAGCAGTCCAGGTTCCTGATGTCAGTTTGTAGGGCACCCTTGGGTCTATCAGTGCAGCAGAAGTTTGAGGTGGGGACAACTTCGTTGTGGGGTCCAGCCTTCGATATAAGGATTTTTTGCAGTGAGGTCCGTTCCCAGGGCCAGGGGCGCCCGGGCACATCCCTTTTCCATTTTTCCTGGGAAAGAAAACTCAGCAGTCCAGGTTCCTGATGTCAGTTTGTAGGGCTCCCTTGGGTCTATCAGGGCAGCACAAGTCTGAGGATGGGACAACTTCGGTGTGGGCTCCATCCTTCGATATAAGGATTTTTTGTAGCGAGGTCCCAGCCCAGGGCCACGGGCCACTGGGCACATCATTTGGCCATTTTCCCTGGGAAAGAAAACTCAGCAGTCCAGGTTCCTGATGTCAGTTTGTAGGGCTCCCTTGGGTCTATCAGGGCAGCACAAGTTTGAGGTGGGGACAACTTCGGTGTGGGGTCCATCCTTCGATATAAGGATTCTTTGCAGTCGGGGCCAGGGCCCCCTGGGCACATCCTTTTTCCATTTTCCCTGGGAAAGAAAATTCAGCAGTCCAGGTTCCTGATGTCAGTTTGTAGGGCTCCCTTGGGTCTATCAGGGCAGCAGAAGTTTGAGGTGGGGACAACTTCGGTGTGGGGTCCATCCTTCCATATAAAGATTCTTTGCAGTCAGGGCCAGGGGCCCAGCCCCTGGGCACATCCTTTTTCCATTTTCCCTGGGAAAGAAAACTCAGCAGTCCAGGTTCCTGATGTCAGTTTGTAGGGCTCCCTTGTGTGTATCCGGGCAGCAGAAGTTTGAGGTGGGGACAACTTCGGTGTGGAGTCCATCCTTCGATATAAGGATTTTTTGCAGTGAGGTCTCAGCCCAGGGCCAGGAGCCCCTGGGCACATCCTTTTTCCATTTTCCCTGGGAAAGAAAACTCAGCAGTCCAGGTTCCTGATGTCAGTTTGTAGGGCTCCCTTGGGTCTATCAGTGCAGCAGAAGTTTGAGGTGGGGACAACTTCGGTGTGGGGTCCAGCCTTCGATATAAGGATTTTTTGCAGTGAGGTCCATTCCCAGGGCCAGGGGCCCCCGGGCACATCCTTTTTCCATTTTCCCTGTGAAAGAAAACTCAGCAGTCCAGGTTCCTGATGTCAGTTTGTAGGGCTCCCTTGGGTGCATCAGGGCAGCACAAGTTTGAGGTGGGGACAACTTTGGTGTGGGGTCCATCCTTCGATATAAGGATTCTTTGCAGTCGGGGCCAGGGCCCCCTGGGCACATCCTTTTTCCATTTTCCCTGGGAAAGAAAATTCAGCAGTCCAGGTTCCTGATGTCAGTTTGTAGGGCTCCCTTGGGTCTATCAGGGCAGCAGAAGTTTGAGGTGGGGACAACTTCGGTGTGGGGTCCATCCTTCCATATAAAGATTCTTTGCAGTCAGGGCCAGGGGCCCAGCCCCTGGGCACATCCTTTTTCCATTTTCCCTGGGAAAGAAAACTCAGCAGTCCAGGTTCCTGATGTCAGTTTGTAGGGCTCCCTTGAGTCTATCAGGGCAGCAGAAGTTTGAGGTGGGGACAACTTCGGTGTGGGGTCCATCCTTCGATATAAGGATTCTTTGAAGTCGGGGCCAGGGGCCCCTGGGCACATCCTTTTTCCATTTTCCCTGTGAAAGAAAACTCAGCAGTCCAGGTTCCTGATGTCAGTTTGTAGGGCTCCCTTGGGTGCATCAGGGCAGCACAAGTTTGAGGTGGGGACAACTTCGGTGTGGGGTCCATCCTTGAATATAAGGATTTTTTGCAGTGAGGTCTCAGCAGAGGGCCAGGGGCCCCTGGGCACATCCTTTTTCCATTTTCCCTGGGAAAGAAAACTCAGCAGTCCAGGTTCCTGATGTCAGTTTGAAGGGCTCCCCTGGGTCTATCAGGCCAGCACAAGTTTGAGGATGGGACAACTTCGGTGTGGGCTCCAACCTTCGATATAAGGATTTTTTGTAGCGAGGTCCCAGCCCACGGCCACGGGCCACTGGGCACATCATTTGGCCATTTTCCCTGGGAAAGAAAACTCAGCAGTCCAGGTTCCTGATGTCAGTTTGTAGGGCTCCCTTGGGTCTATCAGGGCAGCACAAGTTTGAGGTGGGGACAACTTCGGTGTGGGGTCCATCCTTCGATATAAGGATTTTTTGCAGTGAGGTCTCAGCAGAGGGCCTGGGGCCCCTGGGCACATCCTTTTTCCATTTTCCCTGGGAAAGAAAACTCAGCAGTCCAGGTTCCTGATGTCAGTTTGTAGGGCTCCCTTGGGTGTATCAGGGCAGCACAAGTTTGAGGTGGGGACAACTTCGGTGTGGGGTCCATCCTTGAATATAAGGATTTTTTGCAGTGAGGTCTCAGCAGAGGGCCAGGGGCCCCTGGGCACATCCTTTTTCCATTTTCCCTGGGAAAGAAAACTCAGCAGTCCAGGTTCCTGATGTCAGTTTGTAGGGCTCCCCTGGGTCTATCAGGGCAGCACAAGTTTGAGGATGGGACAACTTCGGTGTGGGCTCCAACCTTCGATATAAGGATTTTTTGTAGCGAGGTCCCAGCCCACGGCCACGGGCCACTGGGCACATCATTTGGCCATTTTCCCTGGGAAAGAAAACTCAGCAGTCCAGGTTCCTGATGTCAGTTTGTAGGGCTCCCTTGGGTGTATCAGGGCAGCACAAGTTTGAGGTGGGGACAACTTCGGTGTGGGGTCCATCCTTCGATATAAGGATTTTTTGCAGTGAGGTCTCAGCAGAGGGCCAGGGGCCCCTGGGCACATCCTTTTTCCATTTTCCCTGGGAAAGAAAACTCAGCAGTCCAGGTTCCTGATGTCAGTTTGTAGGGCTCCCTTGAGTCTATCAGGGCAGCACAAGTTTGAGGTTGGGACAACTTCGGTGTGGGGTCCATCCTTCGATATAAGGATTCTTTGAAGTCGGGGCCAGGGGCCCCTGGGCACATCCTTTTTCCATTTTCCCTGGGAAAGAAAACTCAGCAGTCCAGGTTCCTGATGTCAGTTTGTGGGGCACCCTTGGGTCTATCAGTGCAGCAGAAGTTTGAGGTGGGGACAACTTCGGTGTGGGGTCCAGCCTTCGATATAAGGATTTTTTGCAGTGAGGTCTCAGCCCAGGGCCAGGAGCCCCTGGGCACATCCCTTTTCCATTTTCCCTGGGAAAGAAAACTCAGCAGTCCAGGTTCCTGATGTCAGTTTGTAGGGCTCCCCTGGGTCTATCAGGGCAGCACAAGTTTGAGGATGGGACAACTTCGGTGTGGGCTCCATCCTTCGATATAAGGATTTTTTGTAGCGAGTTCCCAGCCCAGGGCCACGGGCCACTGGGCACATCCTTTTTCCATTTTCCCTGGGAAAGAAAACTCAGCAGTCCAGGTTCCTGATGTCAGTTTGTAGGGCTCCCTTGGGTCTATCAGGGCAGCACAAGTTTGAGGTGGGGACAACTTCGGTGTGGGGTCCATCCTTCTATATAAGGATTCTTTGCAGTCGGGGCCAGGGCCCCCTGGGCACATCCTTTTTCCATTTTCCTTGGGAAAGAAAACACAGCAGTCCAGGTTCCTGATGTCAGTTTGTAGGGCTCCCTTGGGTCTATCAGGGCAGCAGAAGTTTGAGGTGGGGACAACTTCGGTGTGGGGTCCATCCTTCCATATAAAGATTCTTTGCAGTCAGGGCCAGGGGCCCAGCCCCTGGGCACATCCTTTTTCCATTTTCCCTGGGAAAGAAAACTCAGCAGTCCAGGTTCCTGATGTCAGTTTGTAGGGCTCCCCTGGGTCTATCAGGGCAGCACAAGTTTGAGGTGGGGACAACTTCGGTGTGGGGTCCATCCTTCGATATAAGGATTCTTTGCAGTCTGGGCCAGGGGCCCCTGGGCACATCCTTTTTCCATTTTCCCTGGGAAAGAAAACTCAGCAGTCCAGGTTCCTGATGTCAGTTTGTAGGGCTCCCTTGTGTGTATCAGGGCAGCACAAGTTTGAGGTGGGGACAACTTCGGTGTGGAGTCCATCCTTCGATATAAGGATTTTTTGCAGTGAGGTCTCAGCCCAGGGCCAGGAGCCCCTGGGCACATCCTTTTTCCATTTTCCCTGGGAAAGAAAACTCAGCAGTCCAGGTTCCTGATGTCAGTTTGTAGGGCTCCCTTGGGTCTATCAGTGCAGCAGAAGTTTGAGGTGGGGACAACTTCGGTGTGGGGTCCAGCCTTCGATATAAGGATTTTTTGCAGTGAGGTCCGTTCCCAGGGCCAGGGGCCCCCGGGCACATCCTTTTTCCATTTTCCCTGTGAAAGAAAACTCAGCAGTCCAGGTTCCTGATGTCAGTTTGTAGGGCTCCCTTGGGTGTATCAGGGCAGCACAAGTTTGAGGTGGGGACAACTTCGGTGTGGGGTCCATCCTTCGATATAAGGATTTTTTGCAGTGAGGTCTCAGCAGAGGGCCAGGGGCTCCTGGGCACATCCTTTTTCCATTTTCCCTGGGAAAGAAAACTCAGCAGTCCAGATCCTAATGTCAGTTTGTAGGGCTCCCTTGAGTCTATCAGGGCAGCACAATTTTGAGGTGGGGACAACTTCGGTGTGGGGTCCATCCTTCGATATAAGGATTCTTTGAAGTCGGGGCCAGGGGCCCCTGGGCACATCCTTTTTCCATTTTCCCTGGGAAAGAAAACTCAGCAGTCCAGGTTCCTGATGTCAGTTTGTAGGGCTCCCCTGGGTCTATCAGGGCAGCAGAAGTTTGAGGTGGGGACAACTTCGGTGTGGGGTCCATCCTTCGATATAAGGATTCTTTGCAGTCTGGGCCAGGGGCCCCTGGGCACATCCTTTTTCCATTTTCCCTGGGAAAGAAAACTCAGCAGTCCAGGTTCCTGATGTCAGTTTGTAGGGCACCCTTTGCTCTATCAGTGCAGCAGAAGTTTGAGGTGGGGACAACTTCGGTGTGGAGTCCATCCTTCGATATAAGGATTTTTTGCAGTGAGGTCTCAGCCCAGGGCCAGGAGCCCCTGGGCACATCCTTTTTCCATTTTCCCTGGGAAAGAAAACTCAGCAGTCCAGGTTCCTGATGTCAGTTTGTAGGGCTCCCTTGAGTCTATCAGGGCAGCAGAAGTTTGAGGTGGGGACAACTTCGGTGTGGGGTCCATCCTTCGATATAAGGATTCTTTGAAGTCGGGGCCAGGGGCCCCTGGGCACATCCTTTTTCCATTTTCCCTGGGAAAGAAAACTCAGCAGTCCAGGTTCCTGATGTCAGTTTTTAGGGCTCCCTTGGGTCTATCAGGGCAGCACAAGTCTGAGGATGGGACAACTTCGGTGTGGGCTCCATCCTTCGATATAAGGATTTTTTGTAGCGAGGTCCCAGCCCACGGCCACGGGCCACTGGGCACATCATTTGGCCATTTTCCCTGGGAAAGAAAACTCAGCAGTCCAGGTTCCTGATGTCAGTTTGTAGGGCACCCTTGGGTCTATCAGTGCAGCAGAAGTTTGAGGTGGGGACAACTTCGTTGTGGGGTCCAGCCTTCGATATAAGGATTTTTTGCAGTGAGGTCCGTTCCCAGGGCCAGGGGCGCCCGGGCACATCCCTTTTCCATTTTTCCTGGGAAAGAAAACTCAGCAGTCCAGGTTCCTGATGTCAGTTTGTAGGGCTCCCTTGGGTCTATCAGGGCAGCACAAGTCTGAGGATGGGACAACTTCGGTGTGGGCTCCATCCTTCGATATAAGGATTTTTTGTAGCGAGGTCCCAGCCCAGGGCCACGGGCCACTGGGCACATCCTTTTTCCATTTTCCCTGGGAAAGAAAACTCAGCAGTCCAGGTTCCTGATGTCAGTTTGTAGGGCTCCCTTGGGTCTATCAGGGCAGCACAAATTTGAGGTGGGGACAACTTCGGTGTGGGGTCCATCCTTCGATATAAGGATTCTTTGCAGTCGGGGCCAGGGCCCCCTGGGCACATCCTTTTTCCATTTTCCCTGGGAAAGAAAACTCAGCAGTCCAGGTTCCTGATGTCAGTTTGTAGGGCTCCCTTGGGTCTATCAGGGCAGCAGAAGTTTGAGGTGGGGACAACTTCGGTGTGGGGTCCATCCTTCCATATAAAGATTCTTTGCAGTCAGGGCCAGGGGCCCAGCCCCTGGGCACATCCTTTTTCCATTTTCCCTGGGAAAGAAAACTCAGCAGTCCAGGTTCCTGATGTCAGTTTGTAGGGCTCCCCTGGGTCTATCAGGGCAGCACAAGTTTGAGGATGGGACAACTTCGGTGTGGGCTCCATCCTTCGATATAAGGATTTTTTGTAGCGAGTTCCCAGCCCAGGGCCACGGGCCACTGGGCACATCCTTTTTCCATTTTCCCTGGGAAAGAAAACTCAGCAGTCCAGGTTCCTGATGTCAGTTTGTAGGGCTCCCTTGGGTCTATCAGGGCAGCACAAGTTTGAGGTGGGGACAACTTCGGTGTGGGGTCCATCCTTCTATATAAGGATTCTTTGCAGTCGGGGCCAGGGCCCCCTGGGCACATCCTTTTTCCATTTTCCCTGGGAAAGAAAACTCAGCAGTCCAGGTTCCTGATGTCAGTTTGTAGGGCTCCCCTGGGTCTATCAGGGCAGCACAAGTTTGAGGTGGGGACAACTTCGGTGTGGGGTCCATCCTTCGATATAAGGATTCTTTGCAGTCTGGGCCAGGGGCCCCTGGGCACATCCTTTTTCCATTTTCCCTGGGAAAGAAAACTCAGCAGTCCAGGTTCCTGATGTCAGTTTGTAGGGCTCCCTTGTGTGTATCAGGGCAGCACAAGTTTGAGGTGGGGACAACTTCGGTGTGGAGTCCATCCTTCGATATAAGGATTTTTTGCAGTGAGGTCTCAGCCCAGGGCCAGGAGCCCCTGGGCACATCCTTTTTCCATTTTCCCTGGGAAAGAAAACTCAGCAGTCCAGGTTCCTGATGTCAGTTTGTAGGGCTCCCTTGGGTCTATCAGTGCAGCAGAAGTTTGAGGTGGGGACAACTTCGGTGTGGGGTCCAGCCTTCGATATAAGGATTTTTTGCAGTGAGGTCCGTTCCCAGGGCCAGGGGCCCCCGGGCACATCCTTTTTCCATTTTCCCTGTGAAAGAAAACTCAGCAGTCCAGGTTCCTGATGTCAGTTTGTAGGGCTCCCTTGGGTGTATCAGGGCAGCACAAGTTTGAGGTGGGGACAACTTCGGTGTGGGGTCCATCCTTCGATATAAGGATTTTTTGCACTGAGGTCTCAGCAGAGGGCCAGGGGCTCCTGGGCACATCCTTTTTCCATTTTCCCTGGGAAAGAAAACTCAGCAGTCCAGGTTCCTAATGTCAGTTTGTAGGGCTCCCTTGAGTCTATCAGGGCAGCACAATTTTGAGGTGGGGACAACTTCGGTGTGGGGTCCATCCTTCGATATAAGGATTCTTTGAAGTCGGGGCCAGGGGCCCCTGGGCACATCCTTTTTCCATTTTCCCTGGGAAAGAAAACTCAGCAGTCCAGGTTCCTGATGTCAGTTTGTAGGGCTCCCCTGGGTCTATCAGGGCAGCAGAAGTTTGAGGTGGGGACAACTTCGGTGTGGGGTCCATCCTTCGATATAAGGATTCTTTGCAGTCTGGGCCAGGGGCCCCTGGGCACATCCTTTTTCCATTTTCCCTGGGAAAGAAAACTCAGCAGTCCAGGTTCCTGATGTCAGTTTGTAGGGCACCCTTGGGTCTATCAGTGCAGCAGAAGTTTGAGGTGGGGACAACTTCGGTGTGGAGTCCATCCTTCGATATAAGGATTTTTTGCAGTGAGGTCTCAGCCCAGGGCCAGGAGCACCTGGGCACATCCTTTTTCCATTTTCCCTGGGAAAGAAAACTCAGCAGTCCAGGTTCCTGATGTCAGTTTGTAGGGCTCCCTTGAGTCTATCAGGGCAGCAGAAGTTTGAGGTGGGGACAACTTCGGTGTGGGGTCCATCCTTCGATATAAGGATTCTTTGAAGTCGGGGCCAGGGGCCCCTGGGCACATCCTTTTTCCATTTTCCCTGGGAAAGAAAACTCAGCAGTCCAGGTTCCTGATGTCAGTTTTTAGGGCTCCCTTGGGTCTATCAGGGCAGCACAAGTCTGAGGATGGGACAACTTCGGTGTGGGCTCCATCCTTCGATATAAGGATTTTTTGTAGCGAGGTCCCAGCCCACGGCCACGGGCCACTGGGCACATCATTTGGCCATTTTCCCTGGGAAAGAAAACTCAGCAGTCCAGGTTCCTGATGTCAGTTTGTAGGGCACCCTTGGGTCTATCAGTGCAGCAGAAGTTTGAGGTGGGGACAACTTCGTTGTGGGGTCCAGCCTTCGATATAAGGATTTTTTGCAGTGAGGTCCGTTCCCAGGGCCAGGGGCGCCCGGGCACATCCCTTTTCCATTTTTCCTGGGAAAGAAAACTCAGCAGTCCAGGTTCCTGATGTCAGTTTGTAGGGCTCCCTTGGGTCTATCAGGGCAGCACAAGTCTGAGGATGGGACAACTTCGGTGTGGGCTCCATCCTTCGATATAAGGATTTTTTGTAGCGAGGTCCCAGCCCAGGGCCACGGGCCACTGGGCACATCATTTGGCCATTTTCCCTGGGAAAGAAAACTCAGCAGTCCAGGTTCCTGATGTCAGTTTGTAGGGCTCCCTTGGGTCTATCAGGGCAGCACAAGTTTGAGGTGGGGACAACTTCGGTGTGGGGTCCATCCTTCCATATAAAGATTCTTTGCAGTCAGGGCCAGGGGCCCAGCCCCTGGGCACATCCTTTTTCCATTTTCCCTGGGAAAGAAAACTCAGCAGTCCAGGTTCCTGATGTCAGTTTGTAGGGCTCCCTTGTGTGTATCAGGGCAGCACAAGTTTGAGGTGGGGACAACTTCGGTGTGGAGTCCATCCTTCGATATAAGGATTTTTTGCAGTGAGGTCTCAGCCCAGGGCCAGGAGCCCCTGGGCACATCCTTTTTCCATTTTCCCTGGGAAAGCAAACTCAGCAGTCCAGGTTCCTGATGTCAGTTTGTAGGGCTACCTTGGGTCTATCAGTGCAGCAGAAGTTTGAGGTGGGGACAACTTCGGTGTGGGGTCCAGCCTTCGATATAAGGATTTTTTGCAGTGAGGTCCGTTCCCAGGGCCAGGGGCCCCCGGGCACATCCTTTTTCCATTTTCCCTGTGAAAGAAAACTCAGCAGTCCAGGTTCCTGATGTCAGTTTGTAGGGCTCCCTTGGGTGTATCAGGGCAGCACAAGTTTGAGGTGGGGACAACTTCGGTGTGGGGTCCATCCTTGAATATAAGGATTTTTTGCAGTGAGGTCTCAGCAGAGGGCCAGGGGCCCCTGGGCACATCCTTTTTCCATTTTCCCTGGGAAAGAAAACTCAGCAGTCCAGGTTCCTAATGTCAGTTTGTAGGGCTCCCTTGAGTCTATCAGGGCAGCACAAGTTTGAGGTGGGGACAACTTCGGTGTGGGGTCCATCCTTCGATATAAGGATTCTTTGAAGTCGGGGCCAGGGGCCCCTGGGCACATCCTTTTTCCATTTTCCCTGGGAAAGAAAACTCAGCAGTCCAGGTTCCTGATGTCAGTTTGTAGGGCTCCCCTGGGTCTATCAGGGCAGCACAAGTTTGAGGTGGGGACAACTTCGGTGTGGGGTCCATCCTTCGATATAAGGATTCTTTGCAGTCTGGGCCAGGGGCCCCTGGGCACATCCTAATTCCATTTTCCCTGGGAAAGAAAACTCAGCAGTCCAGGTTCCTGATGTCAGTTTGTAGGGCACCCTTGGGTCTATCAGGGCAGCACAAGTTTGAGGATGGGACAACTTCGGTGTGGGCTCCATCCTTCGATATAAGGATTTTTTGTAGCGAGGTCCCAGCCCACGGCCACGGGCCACTGGGCACATCATTTGGCCATTTTCCCTGGGAAAGAAAACTCAGCAGTCCAGGTTCCTGATGTCAGTTTGTAGGGCTCCCCTGGGTCTATCAGGGCAGCACAAGTTTGAGGATGGGACAACTTCGGTGTGGGCTCCATCCTTCGATATAAGGATTTTTTGTAGCGAGGTCCCAGCCCAGGGCCACGGGCCACTGGGCACATCATTTGACCATTTTCCCTGGGAAAGAAACCTCAGCAGTCCAGGTTCCTGATGTCAGTTTGTAGGGCTCCCTTGGGTCTATCAGGGCAGCACAAGTTTGAAGTGGGGACAACTTCGGTGTGGGGTCCATCCTTCTATATAAGGATTCTTTGCAGTCGGGGCCAGGGCCCCCTGGGCACATCCTTTTTCCATTTTCCCTGGGAAAGAAAACTCAGCAGTCCAGGTTCCTGATGTCAGTTTGTAGGGCTCCCTTGGGTCTATCAGGGCAGCAGAAGTTTGAGGTGGGGACAACTTCGGTGTGGGGTCCATCCTTCCACATAAAGATTCTTTGCAGTCAGGGCCAAGGGCCCAGCCCCTGGGCACATCCTTTTTCCATTTTCCCTGGGAAAGAAAACTCAGCAGTCCAGGTTCCTGATGTCAGTTTGTAGGGCTCCCCTGGGTCTATCAGGGCAGCACAAGTTTGAGGTGGGGACAACTTCGGTGTGGGGTCCATCCTTCCATATAAAGATTCTTTGCAGTCTGGGCCAGGGGCCCAGCCCCTGGGCACATCCTTTTTCCATTTTCCCTGGGAAAGAAAACTCAGCAGTCCAGGTTCCTGATGTCAGTTTGTAGGGCTCCCTTGTGTGTATCAGGGCAGCACAAGTTTGAGGTGGGGACAACTTCGGTGTGGAGTCCATCCTTCGATATAAGGATTTTTTGCAGTGAGGTCTCAGCCCAGGGCCAGGAGCCCCTGGGCACATCCTTTTTCCATTTTCCCTGGGAAAGAAAACTCAGCAGTCCAGGTTCCTGATGTCAGTTTGTAGGGCTCCCTTGGGTCTATCAGTGCAGCAGAAGTTTGAGGTGGGGACAACTTCGGTGTGGGGTCCAGCCTTCGATATAAGGATTTTTTGCAGTGAGGTCCGTTCCCAGGGCCAGGGGCCCCCGGGCACATCCTTTTTCCATTTTCCCTGTGAAAGAAAACTCAGCAGTCCAGGTTCCTGATGTCAGTTTGTAGGGCTCCCTTGGGTGTATCAGGGCAGCACAAGTTTGAGGTGGGGACAACTTCGGTGTGGGGTCCATCCTTGAATATAAGGATTTTTTGCAGTGAGGTCTCAGCAGAGGGCCAGGGGCCCCTGGGCACATCCTTTTTCCATTTTCCCTGGGAAAGAAAACTCAGCAGTCCAGGTTCCTAATGTCAGTTTGTAGGGCTCCCTTGAGTCTATCAGGGCAGCACAAGTTTTAGGTGGGGACAACTTCGGTGTGGGGTCCATCCTTCGATATAAGGATTCTTTGAAGTCGGGGCCAGGGGCCCCTGGGCACATCCTTTTTCCATTTTCCCTGGGAAAGAAATCTCAGCAGTCCAGGTTCCTGATGTCAGTTTGTAGGGCTCCCCTGGGTCTATCAGGGCAGCACAAGTTTGAGGTGGGGACAACTTCGGTGTGGGGTCCATCCTTCGATATAAGGATTCTTTGAAGTCGGGGCCAGGGGCCCCTGGGCACATCCTTTTTCCATTTTCCCTGGGAAAGAAAACTCAGCAGTCCAGGTTCCTGATGTCAGTTTGTAGGGCTCCCTTGGGTCTATCAGGGCAGCACAAGTCTGAGGATGGGACAACTTCGGTGTGGGCTCCATCCTTCGATATAAGGATTTTTTGTAGCGAGGTCCCAGCCCACGGCCACGGGCCACTGGGCACATCATTTGGCCATTTTCCCTGGGAAAGAAAACTCAGCAGTCCAGGTTCCTGATGTCAGTTTGTAGGGCACCCTTGGGTCTATCAGTGCAGCAGAAGTTTGAGGTGGGGACAACTTCGTTGTGGGGTCGAGCCTTCGATATAAGGATTTTTTGCAGTGAGGTCCGTTCCCAGGGCCAGGGGCGCCCGGGCACATCCCTTTTCCATTTTTCCTGGGAAAGAAAACTCAGCAGTCCAGGTTCCTGATGTCAGTTTGTAGGGCTCCCTTGGGTCTATCAGGGCAGCACAAGTCTGAGGATGGGACAACTTCGGTGTGGGCTCCATCCTTCGATATAAGGATTTTTTGTAGCGAGGTCCCAGCCCACGGCCACGGGCCACTGGGCACATCATTTGGCCATTTTCCCTGGGAAAGAAAACTCAGCAGTCCAGGTTCCTGATGTCAGTTTGTAGGGCTCCCTTGGGTCTATCAGGGCAGCACAAGTTTGAGGTGGGGACAACTTCGGTGTGGGGTCCATCCTTTGATATAAGGATTCTTTGCAGTCGGGGCCAGGGCCCCCTGGGCACATCCTTTTTCCATTTTCCCTGGGAAAGAAAACTCAGCAGTCCAGGTTCCTGATGTCAGTTTGTAGGGCTCCCTTGGGTCTATCAGGGCAGCACAAGTTTGAGGTGGGGACAACTTCGGTGTGGGGTCCATCCTTCCATATAAAGATTCTTTGCAGTCAGGGCCAGGGGCCCAGCCCCTGGGCACATCCTTTTTCCATTTTCCCTGGGAAAGAAAACTCAGCAGTCCAGGTTCCTGATGTCAGTTTGTAGGGCTCCCTTGTGTGTATCAGGGCAGCACAAGTTTGAGGTGGGGACAACTTCGGTGTGGAGTCCATCCTTCGATATAAGGATTTTTTGCAGTGAGGTCTCAGCCCAGGGCCAGGAGCCCCTGGGCACATCCTTTTTCCATTTTCCCTGGGAAAGAAAACTCAGCAGTCCAGGTTCCTGATGTCAGTTTGTAGGGCTCCCTTGGGTCTATCAGTGCAGCAGAAGTTTGAGGTGGGGACAACTTCGGTGTGGGGTCCAGCCTTCGATATAAGGATTTTTTGCAGTGAGGTCCGTTCCCAGGGCCAGGGGCCCCCGGGCACATCCTTTTTCCATTTTCCCTGTGAAAGAAAACTCAGCAGTCCAGGTTCCTGATGTCAGTTTGTAGGGCTCCCTTGGGTGTATCAGGGCAGCACAAGTTTGAGGTGGGGACAACTTCGGTGTGGGGTCCATCCTTGAATATAAGGATTTTTTGCAGTGAGGTCTCAGCAGAGGGCCAGGGGCCCCTGGGCACATCCTTTTTCCATTTTCCCTGGGAAAGAAAACTCAGCAGTCCAGGTTCCTAATGTCAGTTTGTAGGGCTCCCTTGAGTCTATCAGGGCAGCAGAAGTTTGAGGTGGGGACAACTTCGGTGTGGGGTCCATCCTTCGATATAAGGATTCTTTGAAGTCGGGGCCAGGGGCCCCTGGGCACATCCTTTTTCCATTTTCCCTGGGAAAGAAAACTCAGCAGTCCAGGTTCCTGATGTCAGTTTGTAGGGCTCCCCTGGGTCTATCAGGGCAGCACAAGTTTGAGGTGGGGACAACTTCGGTGTGGGGTCCATCCTTCGATATAAGGATTCTTTGCAGTCTGGGCCAGGGGCCCCTGGGCACATCCTTTTTCCATTTTCCCTGGGAAAGAAAACTCAGCAGTCCAGGTTCCTGATGTCAGTTTGTAGGGCACCCTTGGGTCTATCAGTGCAGCAGAATTTTGAGGTGGGGACAACTTCGGTGTGGGGTCCAGCCTTCGATATAAGGATTTTTTGCAGAGAGGTCTCAGCCCAGGGCCAGGAGCCCCTGGGCACATCCCTTTTCCATTTTTCCTGGGAAAGAAAACTCAGCAGTCCAGGTTCCTGATGTCAGTTTGTAGGGCTCCCTTGGGTCTATCAGGGCAGCACAAGTCTGAGGATGGGACAACTTCGGTGTGGGCTCCATCCTTCGATATAAGGATTTTTTGTAGCGAGGTCCCAGCCCACGGCCACGGGCCACTGGGCACATCATTTGGCCATTTTCCCTGGGAAAGAAAACTCAGCAGTCCAGGTTCCTGATGTCAGTTTGTAGGGCTCCCCTGGGTCTATCAGGGCAGCACAAGTTTGAGGATGGGACAACTTCGGTGTGGGCTCCATCCTTCGATATAAGGATTTTTTGTAGCGAGGTCCCAGCCCAGGGCCACGGGCCACTGGGCACATCATTTGGCCATTTTCCCTGGGAAAGAAACCTCAGCAGTCCAGGTTCCTGATGTCAGTTTGTAGGGCTCCCTTGGGTCTATCAGGGCAGCACAAGTTTGAGGTGGGGACAACTTCGGTGTGGGGTCCATCCTTCTATATAAGGATTCTTTGCAGTCGGGGCCAAGGGCCCAGCCCCTGGGCACATCCTTTTTCCATTTTCCCTGGGAAAGAAAACTCAGCAGTCCAGGTTCCTGATGTCAGTTTGTAGGGCTCCCCTGGGTCTATCAGGGCAGCACAAGTTTGAGGTGGGGACAACTTCGGTGTGGGGTCCATCCTTCGATATAAGGATTCTTTGCAGTCTGGGCCAGGGGCCCCTGGGCACATCCTTTTTCCATTTTCCCTGGGAAAGAAAACTCACCAGTCCAGGTTCCTGATGTCAGTTTGTAGGGCTCCCTTGTGTGTATCAGGGCAGCACAAGTTTGAGGTGGGGACAACTTCGGTGTGGAGTCCATCCTTCGATATATGGATTTTTTGCAGTGAGGTCCCAGCCCAGGGCCAGGGGCCCCAGGGCACATCCTTTTTCCATTTTCCCTGGGAAAGAAAACTCAGCAGTCCAGGTTCCTGATGTCAGTTTGTAAGGCACCCTAGGGTCTATCAGTGCAGCAGAAGTTTGAGGTGGGGACAACTTCGGTGTGGAGTCCATCATTCGATATAAGGATTTTTTGCAGTGAGGTCTCAGCCCAGGGCCAGGAGCCCCTGGGCACATCCTTTTTCCATTTTCCCTGGGAAAGAAAACTCAGCAGTCCAGGTTCCTGATGTCAGTTTGTAGGGCTACCTTGGGTCTATCAGTGCAGCAGAAGTTTGAGGTGGGGACAACTTCGGTGTGGGGTCCAGCCTTCGATATAAGGATTTTTTGCAGTGAGGTCCGTTCCCAGGGCCAGGGGCCCCCGGGCACATCCTTTTTCCATTTTCCCTGTGAAAGAAAACTCAGCAGTCCAGGTTCCTGATGTCAGTCTGTAGGGCTCCCTTGGGTGTATCAGGGCAGCACAAGTTTGAGGTGGGGACAACTTCGGTGTGGGGTCCATCCTTCGATATAAGGATTTTTTGCAGTGAGGTCTCAGCAGAGGGCCAGGGGCCCCTGGGCACATCCTTTTTCCATTTTCCCTGGGAAAGAAAACTCAGCAGTCCAGGTTCCTGATGTCAGTTTGTAGGGCTACCTTGGGTCTATCAGTGCAGCAAAAGTTTGAGGATGGGACAACTTCGGTGTGGGCTCCATCCTTCGATATAAGGATTTTTTGTAGCGAGGTCCCAGCTCAGGGCCACGGGCCACTGGGCACATCATTTGGCTATTTTCCCTGGGAAAGAAACCTCAGCAGTCCAGGTTCCTGATGTCAGTTTGTAGGGCTCCCTTGGGTCTATCAGGGCAGCACAAGTTTGAGGTGGGGACAACTTCGGTGTGGGGTCCATCCTTCTATATAAGGATTCTTTGCAGTCGGGGCCAGGGCCCCCTGGGCACATCCTTTTTCCATTTTCCCTGGGAAAGAAAACTCAGCAGTCCAGGTTCCTGATGTCAGTTTGTAGGGCTCCCTTGGGTCTATCAGGGCAGCAGAAGTTTGAGGTGGGGACAACTTCGGTGTGGGGTCCATCCTTCCACATAAAGATTCTTTGCAGTCTGGGCCAGGGGCCCCTGGGCACATCCTTTTTCCATTTTCCCTGGGAAAGAAAACTCAGCAGTCCAGGTTCCTGATGTCAGTTTGTAGGGCTCCCTTGTGTGTATCAGGGCAGCACAAGTTTGAGGTGGGGACAACTTCGGTGTGGAGTCCATCCTTCGATATAAGGATTTTTTGCAGTGAGGACTCAGCCCAGGGCCAGGAGCCCCTGGGCACATCCTTTTTCCATTTTCCCTGGGAAAGAAAACTCAGCAGTCCAGGTTCCTGATGTCAGTTTGTAGGGCTCCCTTGGGTCTATCAGTGCAGCAGAAGTTTGAGGTGGGGACAACTTCGGTGTGGGGTCCAGCCTTCGATATAAGGATTTTTTGCAGTGAGGTCCGTTCCCAGGGCCAGGGGCCCCCGGGCACATCCTTTTTCCATTTTCCCTGTGAAAGAAAACTCAGCAGTCCAGGTTCCTGATGTCAGTTTGTAGAGCTCCCTTGGGTGTATCAGGGCAGCACAAGTTTGAGGTGGGGACAACTTCGGTGTGGGGTCCATCCTTCGATATAAGGATTTTTTTCAGTGAGGTCTCAGCAGAGGGCCAGGGGCCCCTGGGCACATCCTTTTTCCATTTTCCCTGGGAAAGAAAACACATCATTCCAGGTTCCTAATGTCAGTTTGTAGGGCTCCCTTGAGTCTGTCAGGGCAGCACAAGTTTGAGGTGGGGACAACTTCGGTGTGGGGTCCATCCTTCGATATAAGGATTCTTTGAAGTCGGGGCCAGGGGCCCCTGGGCACATCCTTTTTCCATTTTCCCTGGGAAAGAAAACTCAGCAGTCCAGGTTCCTGATGTCAGTTTGTAGGGCTCCCCTGGGTCTATCAGGGCAGCACAAGTTTGAGGTGGGGACAACTTCGGTGTGGGGTCCATCCTTCGATATAAGGATTCTTTGCAGTCTGGGCCAGGGGCCCCTGGGCACATCCTTTTTCCATTTTCCCTGGGAAAGAAAACTCAGCAGTCCAGGTTCCTGATGTCAGTTTGTAGGGCTCCCTTGGGTCTATCAGTGCAGCAGAAGTTTTAGGTGGGGACAACTTCGGTGTGGGGTCCATCCTTCCATATAAGGATTTTTTGCAGTGAGGTCCCAGCCCAGGGCCAGGGGCCCCTGGGCACATCCTTTTTCCATTTTCCCTTGGAAAGAAAACTCAGCAGTCCAGGTTCCTGATGTCAGTTTGTAGGGCACCCTTGGGTCTATCAGTGCAGCAGAAGTTTGAGGTGGGGACAACTTCGGTGTGGAGTCCATCATTCGATATAAGGATTTTTTGCAGTGAGGTCTCAGCCCAGGGCCAGGAGCCCCTGGGCACATCCTTTTTCCATTTTCCCTGGGAAAGAAAACTCAGCAGTCCAGGTTCCTGATGTCAGTTTGTAGGGCTACCTTGGGTCTATCAGTGCAGCAGAAGTTTGAGGTGGGGACAACTTCGGTGTGGGGTCCAGCCTTCGATATAAGGATTTTTTGCAGTGAGGTCCGTTCCCAGGGCCAGGGGCCCCCGGGCACATCCTTTTTCCATTTTCCCTGTGAAAGAAAACTCAGCAGTCCAGGTTCCTGATGTCAGTTTGTAGGGCTCCCTTGGGTGTATCAGGGCAGCACAAGTTTCAGGTGGGGACAACTTCGGTGTGGGGTCCATCCTTCGATATAAGGATTTTTTGCAGTGAGGTCTCAGCAGAGGGCCAGGGGCCCCTGGGCACATCCTTTTTCCATTTTCCCTGGGAAAGAAAACTCAGCAGTCCAGGTTCCTAATGTCAGTTTGTAGGGCTCCCTTGAGTCTATCAGGGCAGCACAAGTTTGAGGTGGGGACAACTTCGGTGTGGGGTCCATCCTTCGATATAAGGATTCTTTGAAGTCGGGGCCAGGGGCCCCTGGGCACATCCTTTTTCCATTTTCCCTGGGAAAGAAAACTCAGCAGTCCAGGTTCCTGATGTCAGTTTGTAGGGCTCCCCTGGGTCTATCAGGGCAGCACAAGTTTGAGGTGGGGACAACTTCGGTGTGGGGTCCATCCTTCGATATAAGGATTCTTTGCAGTCTGGGCCAGGGGCCCCTGGGCACATCCTTTTTCCATTTTCCCTGGGAAAGAAAACTCAGCAGTCCAGGTTCCTGATGTCAGTTTGTAGGGCTCCCTTGGGTCTATCAGTGCAGCAGAAGTTTTAGGTGGGGACAACTTCGGTGTGGGGTCCATCCTTCGATATAAGGATTTTTTGCAGTGAGGTCCCAGCCCAGGGCCAGGGGCCCCTGGGCACATCCTTTTTCCATTTTCCCTGGGAAAGAAAACTCAGCAGTCCAGGTTCCTGATGTCAGTTTGTAGGGCACCCTTGGGTCTATCAGTGCAGCAGAAGTTTGAGGTGGGGACAACTTCGGTGTGGAGTCCATCATTCGATATAAGGATTTTTTGCAGTGAGGTCTCAGCCCAGGGCCAGGAGCCCCTGGGCACATCCTTTTTCCATTTTCCCTAGGAAAGAAAACTCAGCAGTCCAGGTTCCTGATGTCAGTTTGTAGGGCTACCTTGGGTCTATCAGTGCAGCAGAAGTTTGAGGTGGGGACAACTTCGGTGTGGGGTCCAGCCTTCGATATAAGGATTTTTTGCAGTGAGGTCCGTTCCCAGGGCCAGGGGCCCCCGGACACATCCTTTTTCCATTTTCCCTGTGAAAGAAAACTCAGCAGTCCAGGTTCCTGATGTCAGTCTGTAGGGCTCCCTTGGGTGTATCAGGGCAGCACAAGTTTGAGGTGGGGACAACTTCGGTGTGGGGTCCATCCTTCGATATAAGGATTTTTTGCAGTGAGGTCTCCGCAGAGGGCCAGGGGCCCCTGGGCACATCCTTTTTCCATTTTCCCTGGGAAAGAAAACTCAGCAGTCCAGGTTCCTGATGTCAGTTTGTAGGGCTCCCTTGAGTCTATCAGGGCAGCACAAGTTTGAGGTGGGGACAACTTCGGTGTGGGGTCCATCCTTCGATATAAGGATTCTTTGAAGTCGGGGCCAGGGGCCCCTGGGCACATCCTTTTTCCATTTTCCCTGGGAAAGAAAACTCAGCAGTCCAGGTTCCTGATGTCAGTTTGTAGGGCACCCTTGGGTCTATCAGTGCAGGAGAAGTTTGAGGTGGGGACAACTTCGGTGTGGGGTCCAGCCTTCGATATAAGGATTTTTTGCAGTGAGGTCTCAGCCCAGGGCCAGGAGCCCCTGGGCACATCCCTTTTCCATTTTTCCTGGGAAAGAAAACTCAGCAGTCCACGTTCCTGATGTCAGTTTGTAGGGCTCCCCTGGGTCTATCAGGGCAGCACAAGTTTGAGGATGGGACAACTTCGGTGTGGGCTCCATCCTTCGATATAAGGATTTTTTGTAGCGAGTTCCCAGCCCAGGGCCACGGGCCACTGGGCACATCCTTTTTCCATTTTCCCTGGGAAAGAAAACTCAGCAGTCCAGGTTCCTGATGTCAGTTTGTAGGGCTCCCTTGGGTCTATCAGGGCAGCACAAGTTTGAGGTGGGGACAACTTCGGTGTGGGGTCCATCCTTCTATATAAGGATTCTTTGCAGTCGGGGCCAGGGCCCCCTGGGCACATCCTTTTTCCATTTTCCTTGGGAAAGAAAACACAGCAGTCCAGGTTCCTGATGTCAGTTTGTAGTTCTCCCTTGGGTCTATCAGGGCAGCAGAAGTTTGAGGTGGGGACAACTTCAGTGTGGGGTCCATCCTTCCATATAAAGATTCTTTGCAGTCAGGGCCAGGGACCCAGCCCCTGGGCACATCCTTTTTCCATTTTCCCTGGGAAAGAAAACTCAGCAGTCCAGGTTCCTGATGTCAGTTTGTAGGGCTCCCCTGGGTCTATCAGGGCAGCACAAGTTTGAGGTGGGGAAAACTTCGGTGTGGGGTCCATCCTTCGATATAAGGATTCTTTGCAGTCTGGGCCAGGGGCCCCTGGGCACATCCTTTTTCCATTTTCCCTGGGAAAGAAAACTCACCAGTCCAGGTTCCTGATGTCAGTTTGTAGGGCTCCCTTGTGTGTATCAGGGCAGCAGAAGTTTGAGGTGGGGACAACTTCGGTGTGGGGTCCAGCCTTCGATATAAGGATTTTTTGCAGTGAGGTCCGTTCCCAGGGCCAGGGGCCCCCGGACACATCCTTTTTCCATTTTCCCTGTGAAAGAAAACTCAGCAGTCCAGGTTCCTGATGTCAGTCTGTAGGGCTCCCTTGGGTGTATCAGGGCAGCACAAGTTTGAGGTGGGGACAACTTCGGTGTGGGGTCCATCCTTCGATATAAGGATTTTTTGCAGTGAGGTCTCCGCAGAGGGCCAGGGGCCCCTGGGCACATCCTTTTTCCATTTTCCCTGGGAAAGAAAACTCAGCAGTCCAGGTTCCTGATGTCAGTTTGTAGGGCTCCCTTGAGTCTATCAGGGCAGCACAAGTTTGAGGTGGGGACAACTTCGGTGTGGGGTCCATCCTTCGATATAAGGATTCTTTGAAGTCGGGGCCAGGGGCCCCTGGGCACATCCTTTTTCCATTTTCCCTGGGAAAGAAAACTCAGCAGTCCAGGTTCCTGATGTCAGTTTGTAGGGCACCCTTGGGTCTATCAGTGCAGCAGAAGTTTGAGGTGGGGACAACTTCGGTGTGGGGTCCAGCCTTCGATATAAGGATTTTTTGCAGTGAGGTCTCAGCCCAGGGCCAGGAGCCCCTGGGCACATCCCTTTTCCATTTTTCCTGGGAAAGAAAACTCAGCAGTCCAGGTTCCTGATGTCAGTTTGTAGGGCTCCCCTGCGTCTATCAGGGCAGCACAAGTTTGAGGATGGGACAACTTCGGTGTGGGCTCCATCCTTCGATATAAGGATTTTTTGTAGCGAGTTCCCAGCCCAGGGCCACGGGCCACTGGGCACATCCTTTTTCCATTTTCCCTGGGAAAGAAAACTCAGCAGTCCAGGTTCCTGATGTCAGTTTGTAGGGCTCCCTTGGGTCTATCAGGGCAGCACAAGTTTGAGGTGGGGACAACTTCGGTGTGGGGTCCATCCTTCTATATAAGGATTCTTTGCAGTCGGGGCCAGGGCCCCCTGGGCACATCCTTTTTCCATTTTCCTTGGGAAAGAAAACACAGCAGTCCAGGTTCCTGATGTCAGTTTGTAGTTCTCCCTTGGGTCTATCAGGGCAGCAGAAGTTTGAGGTGGGGACAACTTCTGTGTGGGGTCCATCCTTCCATATAAAGATTCTTTGCAGTCAGGGCCAGGGACCCAGCCCCTGGGCACATCCTTTTTCCATTTTCCCTGGGAAAGAAAACTCAGCAGTCCAGGTTCCTGATGTCAGTTTGTAGGGCTCCCCTGGGTCTATCAGGGCAGCACAAGTTTGAGGTGGGGAAAACTTCGGTGTGGGGTCCATCCTTCGATATAAGGATTCTTTGCAGTCTGGGCCAGGGGCCCCTGGGCACATCCTTTTTCCATTTTCCCTGGGAAAGAAAACTCACCAGTCCAGATTCCTGATGTCAGTTTGTAGGGCTCCCTTGTGTGTATCAGGGCAGCACAAGTTTGAGGTGGGGACAACTTCGGTGTGGAGTCCATCCTTCGATATAAGGATTTTTTGCAGTGAGGTCTCAGCCCAGGGCCAGGAGCCCCTGGGCACATCCTTTTTCCATTTTCCCTGGGAAAGAAAACTCAGCAGTCCAGGTTCCTGATGTCAGTTTGTAGGGCTCCCTTGGGTCTATCAGTGCAGCAGAAGTTTTAGGTGGGGACAACTTCGGTGTGGGGTCCATCCTTCGATATAAGGATTTTTTGCAGTGAGGTCCCAGCCCAGGGCCAGGGGCCCCTGGGCACATCCTTTTTCCATTTTCCCTGGGAAAGAAAACTCAGCAGTCCAGGTTCCTGATGTCAGTTTGTAGGGCACCCTTGGGTCTATCAGTGCAGCAGAAGTTTGAGGTGGGGACAACTTCGGTGTGGAGTCCATCCTTCGATATAAGGATTTTTTGCAGTGAGGTCTCAGCCCAGGGCCAGGAGCCCCTGGGCACATCCTTTTTCCATTTTCCCTGGGAAAGAAAACTCAGCAGTCCAGGTTCCTGATGTCAGTTTGTAGGGCTACCTTGGGTCTATCAGTGCAGCAGAAGTTTGAGGTGGGGACAACTTCGGTGTGGGGTCCAGCCTTCGATATAAGGATTTTTTGCAGTGAGGTCCGTTCCCAGGGCCAGGGGCCCCCGGGCACATCCTTTTTCCATTTTCCCTGTGAAAGAAAACTCAGCAGTCCAGGTTCCTGATGTCAGTTTGTAGGGCTCCCTTGGGTGTATCAGGGCAGCACAAGTTTGAGGTGGGGACAACTTCGGTGTGGGGTCCATCCTTCGATATAAGGATTTTTTGCAGTGAGGTCTCAGCAGAGGGCCAGGGGCCCCTGGGCACATCCTTTTTCCATTTTCCCTGGGAAAGAAAACTCAGCAGTCCAGGTTCCTAATGTCAGTTTGTAGGGCTCCCTTGAGTCTATCAGGGCAGCACAAGTTTGAGGTGGGGACAACTTCGGTGTGGGGTCCATCCTTCGATATAAGGATTCTTTGAAGTCGGGGCCAGGGGCCCCTGGGCACATCCTTTTTCCATTTTCCCTGGGAAAGAAAACTCAGCAGTCCAGGTTCCTGATGTCAGTTTGTAGGGCTCCCCTGGGTCTATCAGGGCAGCACAAGTTTGAGGTGGGGACAACTTCGGTGTGGGGTCCATCCTACGATATAAGGATTCTTTGCAGTCTGGGCCAGGGGCCCCTGGGCACATCCTTTTTCCATTTTCCCTGGGAAAGAAAACTCAGCAGTCCAGGTTCCTGATGTCAGTTTGTAGGGCACCCTTGGGTCTATCAGTGCAGCAGAAGTTTGAGGTGGGGACAACTTCGGTGTGGAGTCCATCCTTCGATATAAGGATTTTTTGCAGTGAGGTCTCAGCCCAGGGCCAGGAGCCCCTGGGCACATCCTTTTTCCATTTTCCCTGGGAAAGAAAACTCAGCAGTCCAGGTTCCTAATGTCAGTTTGTAGGGCTCCCTTGAGTCTATCAGGGCAGCACAAGTTTGAGGTGGGGACAACTTCGGTGTGGGGTCCATCCTTCGATATAAGGATTCTTTGAAGTCGGGGCCAGGGGCCCCTGGGCACATCCTTTTTCCATTTTCCCTGGGAAAGAAAACTCAGCAGTCCAGGTTCCTGATGTCAGTTTGTAGGGCACCCTTGGGTCTATCAGTGCAGCAGAAGTTTGAGGTGGGGACAACTTCGGTGTGGGGTCCAGCCTTCGATATAAGGATTTTTTGCAGTGAGGTCTCAGCCCAGGGCCAGGAGCCCCTGGGCACATCCCTTTTCCATTTTTCCTGGGAAAGAAAACTCAGCAGTCCAGGTTCCTGATGTCAGTTTGTAGGGCTCCCTTGGGTCTATCAGGGCAGCACAAGTCTGAGGATGGGACAACTTCGGTGTGGGCTCCATCCTTCGATATAAGGATTTTTTGTAGCGAGGTCCCAGCCCACGGCCACGGGCCACTGGGCACATCATTTGGCCATTTTCCCTGGGAAAGAAAACTCAGCAGTCCAGGTTCCTGATGTCAGTTTGTAGGGCTCCCTTGGGTCTATCAGGGCAGCACAAGTTTGAGGTGGGGACAACTTCGGTGTGGGCTCCAACCTTCGATATAAGGATTTTTTGCAGTGAGGTCCCAGCAGAGGGCCAGGGGCCCCTGGGCACATCCTTTTTCCATTTTCCCTGGGAAAGAAAACTCAGCAGTCCAGGTTCCTGATGTCAGTTTGTAGGGCTCCCTTGAGTCTATCAGGGCAGCACAAGTTTGAGGTGGGGACAACTTCGGTGTGGGGTCCATCCTTCGATATAAGGATTCTTTGAAGTCGGGGCCAGGGGCCCCTGGGCACATCCTTTTTCCATTTTCCCTGGGAAAGAAAACTCAGCAGTCCAGGTTCCTGATGTCAGTTTGTAGGGCACCCTTGGGTCTATCAGTGCAGCAGAAGTTTGAGGTGGGGACAACTTCGGTGTGGGGTCCAGCCTTCGATATAAGGATTTTTTGCAGTGAGGTCTCAGCCCAGGGCCAGGAGCCCCTGGGCACATCCCTTTTCCATTTTCCCTGGGAAAGAAAACTCAGCAGTCCAGGTTCCTGATGTCAGTTTGTAGGGCTCCCCTGGGTCTATCAGGGCAGCACAAGTTTGAGGATGGGACAACTTCGGTGTGGGCTCCATCCTTCGATATAAGGATTTTTTGTAGCGAGTTCCCAGCCCAGGGCCACGGGCCACTGGGCACATCCTTTTTCCATTTTCCCTGGGAAAGAAAACTCAGCAGTCCAGGTTCCTGATGTCAGTTTGTAGGGCTCCCTTGGGTCTATCAGGGCAGCACAAGTTTGAGGTGGGGACAACTTCGGTGTGGGGTCCATCCTTCTATATAAGGATTCTTTGCAGTCGGGGCCAGGGCCCCCTGGGCACATCCTTTTTCCATTTTCCTTGGGAAAGAAAACACAGCAGTCCAGGTTCCTGATGTCAGTTTGTAGGGCTCCCTTGGGTCTATCAGGGCAGCAGAAGTTTGAGGTGGGGACAACTTCGGTGTGGGGTCCATCCTTCCATATAAAGATTCTTTGTAGTCAGGGCCAGGGGCCCAGCCCCTGGGCACATCCTTTTTCCATTTTCCCTGGGAAAGAAAACTCAGCAGTCCAGGTTCCTGATGTCAGTTTGTAGGGCTCCCCTGGGTCTATCAGGGCAGCACAAGTTTGAGGTGGGGACAACTTCGGTGTGGGGTCCATCCTTCTATATAAGGATTCTTTGCAGTCTGGGCCAGGGGCCCCTGGGCACATCCTTTTTCCATTTTCCCTGGGAAAGAAAACTCAGCAGTCCAGGTTCCTGATGTCAGTTTGTAGGGCTCCCTTGGGTCTATCAGTGCAGCACAAGTTTGAGGTGGGGACAACTTCGGTGTGGGGTCCAGCCTTCGATATAAGGATTTTTTGCAGTGAGGTCCGTTCCCAGGGCCAGGGGCCCCCGGGCACATCCTTTTTCCATTTTCCCTGGGAAAGAAAACTCAGCAGTCCAGGTTCCTGATGTCAGTTTGTAGGGCTCCCTTGGGTGTATCAGGGCAGCACAAGTTTGAGGTGGGGACAACTTCGGTGTGGGGTCCATCCTTCGATATAAGGATTTTTTGCAGTGAGGTCTCAGCCCAGGGCCAGGAGCCCCTGGGCACATCCTTTTTCCATTTTCCCTGGGAAAGAAAACTCAGCAGTCCAGGTTCCTGATGTCAGTTTGTAGGGCTCCCTTGAGTCTATCAGGGCAGCAGAAGTTTGAGGTGGGGACAACTTCGGTGTGGGGTCCATCCTTCGATATAAGGATTCTTTGAAGTCGGGGCCAGGGGCCCCTGGGCACATCCTTTTTCCATTTTCCCTGGGAAAGAAAATTCAGCAGTCCAGGTTCCTGATGTCAATTTGTAGGGCTCCCCTGGGTGTATCAGGGCAGCACAAGTTTGAGGTGGGGACAACTTCGGTGTGGGGTCCATCCTTCGATATAAGGATTCTTTGCAGTCTGGGCCAGGGGCCCCTGGGCACATCCTTTTTCCATTTTCCCTGGGAAAGAAAACTCAGCAGTCCAGGTTCCTGATGTCAGTTTGTAGGGCTCCCTTGGGTCTATCAGTGCAGCAGAAGTTGTAGGTGGGGACAACTTCGGTGTGGGGTCCATCCTTCGATATAAGGATTTTTTGCAATGAGGTCCCAGCCCAGGGCCAGGGGCCCCTGGGCACATCCTTTTTCCATTTTCCCTGGGAAAGAAAACTCAGCAGTCCAGGTTCCTGATGACAGTTTGTAGGGCACCCTTGGGTCTATCAGTGCAGCAGAAGTTTGAGGTGGGGACAACTTCGGTGTGGGGTCCAGCCTTCGATATAAGGATTTTTTGCAGTGAGGTCTCAGCCCAGGGCCAGGAGCCCCTGGGCACATCCCTTTTCCATTTTTCCTGGGAAAGAAAACTCAGCAGTCCAGGTTCCTGATGTCAGTTTGTAGGGCTCCCTTGGGTCTATCAGGGCAGCACAAGTCTGAGGATGGGACAACTTCGGTGTGGGCTCCATCCTTCGATATAAGGATTTTTTGTAGCGAGGCCCCAGCCCACGGCCACAGGCCACTGGGCACATCCCTTTTCCATTTTTCCTGGGAAAGAAAACTCAGCAGTCCAGGTTCCTGATGTCAGTTTGTAGGGCTCCCTTGGGTCTATCAGTGCAGCACAAGTTTGAGGTGGGGACAACTTCGGTGTGGGGTCCAGCCTTCGATATAAGGATTTTTTGCAGTGAGGTCCGTTCCCAGGGCCAGGGGCCCCCGGGCACATCCTTTTTCCATTTTCCCTGGGAAAGAAAACTCAGCAGTCCAGGTTCCTGATGTCAGTTTGTAGGGCTCCCTTGGGTGTATCAGGGCAGCACAAGTTTGAGGTGGGGACAACTTCGGTGTGGGGTCCATCCTTCGATATAAGGATTTTTTGCAGTGAGGTCTCAGCCCAGGGCCAGGAGCCCCTGGGCACATCCTTTTTCCATTTTCCCTGGGAAAGAAAACTCAGCAGTCCAGGTTCCTGATGTCAGTTTGTAGGGCTCCCTTGAGTCTATCAGGGCAGCAGAAGTTTGAGGTGGGGACAACTTCGGTGTGGGGTCCATCCTTCGATATAAGGATTCTTTGAAGTCGGGGCCAGGGGCCCCTGGGCACATCCTTTTTCCATTTTCCCTGGGAAAGAAAATTCAGCAGTCCAGGTTCCTGATGTCAATTTGTAGGGCTCCCCTGGGTGTATCAGGGCAGCACAAGTTTGAGGTGGGGACAACTTCGGTGTGGGGTCCATCCTTCGATATAAGGATTCTTTGCAGTCTGGGCCAGGGGCCCCTGGGCACATCCTTTTTCCATTTTCCCTGGGAAAGAAAACTCAGCAGTCCAGGTTCCTGATGTCACTTTGTAGGGCTCCCTTGGGTCTATCAGTGCAGCAGAAGTTGTAGGTGGGGACAACTTCGGTGTGGGGTCCATCCTTCGATATAAGGATTTTTTGCAATGAGGTCCCAGCCCAGGGCCAGGGGCCCCTGGGCACATCCTTTTTCCATTTTCCCTGGGAAAGAAAACTCAGCAGTCCAGGTTCCTGATGACAGTTTGTAGGGCACCCTTGGGTCTATCAGTGCAGCAGAAGTTTGAGGTGGGGACAACTTCGGTGTGGGGTCCAGCCTTCGATATAAGGATTTTTTGCAGTGAGGTCTCAGCCCAGGGCCAGGAGCCCCTGGGCACATCCCTTTTCCATTTTTCCTGGGAAAGAAAACTCAGCAGTCCAGGTTCCTGATGTCAGTTTGTAGGGCTCCCTTGGGTCTATCAGGGCAGCACAAGTCTGAGGATGGGACAACTTCGGTGTGGGCTCCATCCTTCGATATAAGGATTTTTTGTAGCGAGGCCCCAGCCCACGGCCACAGGCCACTGGGCACATCCCTTTTCCATTTTTCCTGGGAAAGAAAACTCAGCAGTCCAGGTTCCTGATGTCAGTTTGTAGGGCTCCCCTGGGTCTATCAGGGCAGCACAAGTTTGAGGATGGGACAACTTCGGTGTGGGCTCCATCCTTCGATATAAGGATTTTTTGTAGCGAGGTCCCAGCCCACGGCCACGGGCCACTGGGCACATCATTTGGCCATTTTCCCTGGGAAAGAAAACTCAGCAGTCCAGGTTCCTGATGTCAGTTTGTAGGGCTCCCTTGGGTCTATCAGGGCAGCACAAGTTTGAGGTGGGGACAACTTCGGTGTGGGGTCCATCCTTCGATATAAGGATTTTTTGCAGTGAGGTCTCAGCAGAGGGCCAGGGGCCCCTGGGCACATCCTTTTTCCATTTTCCCTGGGAAAGAAAACTCAGCAGTCCATGTTCCTGATGTCAGTTTGTAGGGCTCCCTTGGGTCTATCAGGGCAGCACAAGTCTGAGGATGGGACAACTTCGGTGTGGGCTCCATCCTTCGATATAAGGATTTTTTGTAGCGAGGTCCCAGCCCAGGGCCACGGGCCCCTGGGCACATCCTTTTTCCATTTTCCCTGGGAAAGAAAACTCAGCAGTCCAGGTTCCTGATGTCAGTTTGTAGGGCTCCCTTGAGTCTATCAGGGCAGCACAAGTTTGAGGTGGGGACAACTTCGGTGTGGGGTCCATCCTTCGATATAAGGATTCTTTGCAGTCGGGGCCAGGGCCCCCTGGGCACATCCTTTTTCCATTTTCCCTGGGAAAGAAAACTCAGCAGTCCAGGTTCCTGATGTCAGTTTGTAGGGCTCCCCTGGGTCTATCAGGGCAGCACAAGTTTGAGGTGGGGACAACTTCGGTGTGGGGTCCATCCTTCAATATAAGGATTCTTTGCAGTCTGGGCCAGGGGCCCCTGGGCACATCCTTTTTCCATTTTCCCTGGGAAAGAAAACTCAGCAGTCCAGGTTCCTGATGTCAGTTTGTAGGGCTCCCTTGTGTGTATCAGGGCAGCACAAGTTTGAGGTGGGGACAACTTCGGTGTGGAGTCCATCCTTCGATATAAGGATTTTTTGCAGTGAGGTCTCAGCCCAGGGCAAGGAGCCCCTGGGCACATCCTTTTTCCATTTTCCCTGGGAAAGAAAACTCAGCAGTCCAGGTTCCTGATGTCAGTTTGTAGGGCTCCCTTGGGTCTATCAGTGCAGCAGAAGTTTGAGGTGATGACAACTTCGGTGTGGGGTCCAGCCTTCGATATAAGGATTTTTTGCAGTGAGGTCCGTTCCCAGGGCCAGGGGCCCCCGGGCACATCCTTTTTCCATTTTCCCTGTGAAAGAAAACTCAGCAGTCATGGTTCCTGATGTCAGTTTGTAGGGCTCCCTTGGGTGTATCCGGGCAGCAGAAGTTTGAGGTGGGGACAACTTCGGTGTGGGGTCCAGCCTTCGATATAAGGATTTTTTGCAGTGAGGTCCGTTCCCAGGGCCAGGGGCCCCCGGGCACATCCTTTTTCCATTTTCCCTGTGAAAGAAAACTCAGCAGTCCAGGTTCCTGATGTCAGTTTGTAGGGCTCCCTTGGGTGTATCAGGGCAGCACAAGTTTGAGGTGGGGAGAACTTCGGTGTGGGGTCCATCCTTCGATATAAGGATTTTTTGCAGTGAGGTCTCAGCAGAGGGCCAGGGGCCCCTGGGCACATCCTTTTTCCATTTTCCCTGGGAAAGAAAACTCAGCAGTCCAGGTTCCTAATGTCAGTTTGTAGGGCTCCCTTGAGTCTATCAGGGCAGCACAAGTTTGAGGTGGGGACAACTTCGGTGTGGGGTCCATCCTTCGATATAAGGATTCTTTGAAGTCGGGGCCAGGGTCCCCTGGGCACATCCTTTTTCCATTTTCCCTGGGAAAGAAAACTCAGCAGTCCAGGTTCCTGATGTCAGTTTGTAGGGCTCCCCTGGGTCTATCAGGGCAGCACAAGTTTGAGGTGGGGACAACTTCGGTGTGGGGTCCATCCTTCGATATAAGGATTCTTTGCAGTCTGGGCCAGGGGCCCCTGGGCACATCCTTTTTCCATTTTCCCTGGGAAAGAAAACTCAGCAGTCCAGGTTCCTGATGTCAGTTTGTAGGGCTCCCTTGGGTCTATCAGGGCAGCACAAGTTTTAGGTGGGGACAACTTCGGTGTGGGGTCCATCCTTCGATATAAGGATTTTTTGCAGTGAGGTCCCAGCCCAGGGCCAGGGGCCCCTGGGCACATCCTTTTTCCATTTTACCTGGGAAAGAAAACTCAGCAGTCCAGGTTCCTGATGTCAGTTTGTAGGGCACCCTTGGGTCTATCAGTGCAGCAGAAGTTTGAGGTGGGGACAACTTCGGTGTGGGGTCCAGCCTTCGATATAAGGATTTTTTGCAGTGAGGTCTCAGCCCAGGGCCAGGAGCCCCTGGGCACATCCCTTTTCCATTTTTCCTGGGAAAGAAAACTCAGCAGTCCAGGTTCCTGATGTCAGTTTGTAGGGCTCCCTTGGGTCTATCAGGGCAGCACAAGTCTGAGGATGGGACAACTTCGGTGTGGGCTCCATCCTTCGATATAAGGATTTTTTGTAGCGAGGTCCCAGCCCACGGCCACAAGCCACTGGGCACATCATTTGGCCCTTTTCCCTGGGAAAGAAAACTCAGCAGTCCAGGTTCCTGATGTCAGTTTGTAGGGCTCCCCTGGGTCTATCATGGAAGCACAAGTTTGAGGATGGGACAACTTCGGTGTGGGCTCCATCCTTCGATATAAGGATTTTTTGTAGCGAGGTCCCAGCCCACAGCCACGGGCCACTGGGCACATCATTTGGCCATTTTCCCTGGGAAAGAAAACTCAGCAGTCCAGGTTCCTGATGTCAGTTTGTAGGGCTCCCTTGGGTCTATCAGGGCAGCACAAGTTTGAGGTGGGGACAACTTCGGTGTGGGGTCCATCCTTCGATATAAGGATTTTTTTGCAGTGAGGTCTCAGCAGAGGGCCAGGGGCCCCTGGGCACATCCTTTTTCCATTTTCCCTGGGAAAGAAAACTCAGCAGTCCAGGTTCCTGATGTCAGTTTGTAGGGCTCCCTTGAGTCTATCAGGGCAGCAGAAGTTTGAGGTGGGGACAACTTCGGTGTGGGGTCCATCCTTCGATATAAGGATTCTTTGAAGTCGGGGCCAGGGGCCCCCGGGCACATCCCTTTTCCATTTTTCCTGGGAAAGAAAACTCAGCAGTCCAGGTTCCTGATGTCAGTTTGTAGGGCTCCCTTGGGTCTATCAGGGCAGCACAAGTTTGAGGTGGGGACAACTTCGGTGTGGGGTCCATCCTTCGATATAAGGATTCTTTGCAGTCGGGGCCAGGGCCCCCTGGGCACATCCTTTTTCCATTTTCCCTGGGAAAGAAAACTCAGCAGTCCAGGTTCCTGATGTCAGTTTGTAGGGCTCCCTTGGGTCTATCAGGGCAGCAGAAGTTTGAGGTGGGGACAACTTCGGTGTGGGGTCCATCCTTCCATATAAAGATTCTTTGCAGTCAGGGCCAGGGGCCCAGCCCCTGGGCACATCCTTTTTCCATTTTCCCTGGGAAAGAAAACTCAGCAGTCCAGGTTCCTGATGTCAGTTTGTAGGGCTCCCCTGGGTCTATCAGGGCAGCACAAGTTTGAGGTGGGGACAACTTCGGTGTGGGGTCCATCCTTTAATATAAGGATTCTTTGCAGTCTGGGCCAGGGGCCCCTGGGCACATCCTTTTTCCATTTTCCCTGGGAAAGAAAACTCAGCAGTCCAGGTTCCTGATGTCAGTTTGTAGGGCTCCCTTGTGTGTATCAGGGCAGCACAAGTTTGAGGTGGGGACAACTTCAGAGTGGGGTCCATCCTTCGATATAAGGATTTTTTGCAGTGAGGTCCCAGCCCAGGGCCAGGGGCCCCTGGGCACATCCTTTTTCCATTTTACCTGGGAAAGAAAACTCAGCAGTCCAGGTTCCTGATGTCAGTTTGTAGGGCACCCTTGGGTCTATCAGTGCAGCAGAAGTTTGAGGTGGGGACAACTTCGGTGTGGGGTCCAGCCTTCGATATAAGGATTTTTTGCAGTGAGGTCTCAGCCCAGGGCCAGGAGCCCCTGGGCACATCCCTTTTCCATTTTTCCTGGGAAAGAAAACTCAGCAGTCCAGGTTCCTGATGTCAGTTTGTAGGGCTCCCTTGGGTCTATCAGGGCAGCACAAGTCTGAGGATGGGACAACTTCGGTGTGGGCTCCATCCTTCGATATAAGGATTTTTTGTAGCGAGGTCCCAGCCCACGGCCACAAGCCACTGGGCACATCATTTGGCCATTTTCCCTGGGAAAGAAAACTCAGCAGTCCAGGTTCCTGATGTCAGTTTGTAGGGCTCCCCTGGGTCTATCATGGAAGCACAAGTTTGAGGATGGGACAACTTCGGTGTGGGCTCCATCCTTCGATATAAGGATTTTTTGTAGCGAGGTCCCAGCCCACAGCCACGGGCCACTGGGCACATCATTTGGCCATTTTCCCTGGGAAAGAAAACTCAGCAGTCCAGGTTCCTGATGTCAGTTTGTAGGGCTCCCTTGGGTCTATCAGGGCAGCACAAGTTTGAGGTGGGGACAACTTCGGTGTGGGGTCCATCCTTCGATATAAGGATTTTTTTGCAGTGAGGTCTCAGCAGAGGGCCAGGGGCCCCTGGGCACATCCTTTTTCCATTTTCCCTGGGAAAGAAAACTCAGCAGTCCAGGTTCCTGATGTCAGTTTGTAGGGCTCCCTTGAGTCTATCAGGGCAGCAGAAGTTTGAGGTGGGGACAACTTCGGTGTGGGGTCCATCCTTCGATATAAGGATTCTTTGAAGTCGGGGCCAGGGGCCCCCGGGCACATCCCTTTTCCATTTTTCCTGGGAAAGAAAACTCAGCAGTCCAGGTTCCTGATGTCAGTTTGTAGGGCTCCCTTGGGTCTATCAGGGCAGCACAAGTTTGAGGTGGGGACAACTTCGGTGTGGGGTCCATCCTTCGATATAAGGATTCTTTGCAGTCGGGGCCAGGGCCCCCTGGGCACATCCTTTTTCCATTTTCCCTGGGAAAGAAAACTCAGCAGTCCAGGTTCCTGATGTCAGTTTGTAGGGCTCCCTTGGGTCTATCAGGGCAGCAGAAGTTTGAGGTGGGGACAACTTCGGTGTGGGGTCCATCCTTCCATATAAAGATTCTTTGCAGTCAGGGCCAGGGGCCCAGCCCCTGGGCACATCCTTTTTCCATTTTCCCTGGGAAAGAAAACTCAGCAGTCCAGGTTCCTGATGTCAGTTTGTAGGGCTCCCCTGGGTCTATCAGGGCAGCACAGATTTGAGGTGGGGACAACTTCGGTGTGGGGTCCATCCTTTAATATAAGGATTCTTTGCAGTCTGGGCCAGGGGCCCCTGGGCACATCCTTTTTCCATTTTCCCTGGGAAAGAAAACTCAGCAGTCCAGGTTCCTGATGTCAGTTTGTAGGGCTCCCTTGTGTGTATCAGGGCAGCACAAGTTTGAGGTGGGGACAACTTCGGTGTGGAGTCCATCCTTCGATATAAGGATTTTTTGCAGTGAGGTCTCAGCCCAGGGCCAGGAGCCCCTGGGCACATCCTTTTTCCATTTTCCCTGGGAAAGAAAACTCAGCAGTCCAGGTTCCTGATGTCAGTTTGTAGGGCTCCCTTGGGTCTATCAGTGCAGCAGAAGTTTGAGGTGGGGACAACTTCGGTGTGGGGTCCATCCTTCGATATAAGGATTCTTTGAAGTCGGGGCCAGGGGCCCCTGGGCACATCCTTTTTCCATTTTCCCTGGGAAAGAAAACTCAGCAGTCCAGGTTCCTGATGTCAGTTTGTAGGGCTCCCCTGGGTCTATCAGGGCAGCACAAGTTTGAGGTGGGGACAACTTCGGTGTGGGGTCCATCCTTCGATATAAGGATTCTTTGCAGTCTGGGACAGGGGCCCCTGGGCACATCCTTTTTCCATTTTCCCTGGGAAAGAAAACTCAGCAGTCCAGGTTCCTGATGTCAGTTTGTAGGGCTCCCTTGGGTCTATCAGGGCAGCACAAGTTTTAGGTGGGGACAACTTCGGTGTGGGGTCCAGCCTTCGATATAAGGATTTTTTGCAGTGAGGTCTCAGCCCAGGGCCAGGAGCCCCTGGGCACATCCCTTTTCCATTTTTCCTGGGAAAGAAAACTCAGCAGTCCAGGTTCCTGATGTCAGTTTGTAGGGCTCCCTTGGGTCTATCAGGGCAGCACAAGTCTGAGGATTGGACAACTTCAGTGTGGGCTCCATCCTTCGATATAAGGATTTTTTGTAGCGAGGTCCCAGCCCACGGCCACGGGCCACTGGGCACACCATTTGGCCATTTTCCCTGGGAAAGAAAACTCAGCAGTCCAGGTTCCTGATGTCAGTTTGTAGGGCTCCCCTGGGTCTATCAGGGCAGCACAAGTTTGAGGATGGGACAACTTCGGTGTGGGGTCCATCCTTCGATATAAGGATTTTTTGCAGTGAGGTCCCAGCCCAGGGCCAGGGGCCCCTGGGCACATCCTTTTTCCATTTTCCCTGGGAAAGAAAACTCAGCAGTCCAGGTTGCTGATGTCAGTTTGTAGGGCTCCCTTGAGTCTATCAGGGCAGCACAAGTTTGAGGTGGGGACAACTTCGGTGTGGGGTCCATCCTTCGATATAAGGATTCTTTGCAGTCTGGGCCAGGGGCCCCTGGGCACATCCTTTTTCCATTTTCCCTGGGAAAGAAAACTCAGCAGTCCAGGTTCCTGATGTCAGTTTGTAGGGCTCCCTTGTGTGTATCAGGGCAGCACAAGTTTGAGGTGGGGACAACTTCGGTGTGGGGTCCATCCTTCGATATACGGATAATTTGCAGTGAGGTCTCAGCAGAGGGCCAGGGGCCCCTGGGCACATCCTTTTTCCATTTTCCCTGGGAAAGAAAACTCAGTAGTCCAGGTTGCTTATGTCAGTTTGTAGGGCTCCCTTGAGTCTATCAGGGCAGCACAAGTTTGAGGTGGGGACAACTTCTGTGTGGGGTCCATCCTTCGATATAAGGATTCTTTGAAGTCGGGGACAGGGGCCCCTGGGCACATCCTTTTTCCATTTTCCCTGGGAAAGAAAACTCAGCAGTCCAGGTTCCTGATGTCAGTTTGTAGGTCTCCCCTGGGTCTATCAGGGCAGCACAAGTTTGAGGTGGGGACAACTTCGGTGTGGGGTTCATCCTTCGATATAAGGATTCTTTGAAGTCGGGGCCAGGGGCCCCTGGGCACATCCTTTTTCCATTTTCCCTGGGAAAGAAAACTCAGCAGTCCAGGTTCCTGATGTCAGTTTGTAGGGCTCCCCTGGGTCTATCAGGGCAGCACAAGTTTGAGGTGGGGACAACTTCGGTGTGGGGTCCATCCTTCGATATAAGGATTCTTTGCAGTCTGGGCCAGGGGCCCCTGGGCACATCCTTTTTCCATTTTCCCTGGCAAAGAAAACTCAGCAGTCCAGGTTCCTGATGTCAGTTTGTAGGGCTCCCTTGGGTCTATCAGGGCAGCACAAGTTTGAGGTGGGGACAACTTTGGTGTGGGGTCCATCCTTCGATATAAGGATTTTTTGCAGTGAGGTCTCAGCCCAGGGCCAGGAGCCCCTGGGCACATCCTTTTTCCATTTTCCCTGGGAAAGAAAACTCAGCAGTCCAGGTTCCTGATGTCAGTTTGTAGGGCTCCCTTTGGTCTATCAGGGCAGCACAAGTTTGAGGATGGGACAACTTCGGTGTGGGGTCCATCCTTCGATATAAGGATTTTTTGCAGTGAGGTCCCAGCCCAGGGTGAGGGGCCCCTGGGCACAACCTTTTTCCATTTTCCCTGGGAAAGAAAACTCAGCAGTCCAGGTTCCTGATGTCAGTTTGTAGGGCTCCCTTGTGTGTATCAGGGCAGCACAAGTTTGAGGTGGGGACAACTTCGGTGTGGGGTCCATCCTTCGATATAAGGATTCTTTGAAGTCGGGGCCAGGGGCCCCTGGGCACATCCTTTTTCCATTTTCCCTGGGAAAGAAAACTCAGCAGTCCAGGTTCCTGATGTCAGTTTGTAGGGCTCCCCTGGGTCTATCAGGGCAGCACAAGTTTGAGGTGGGGACAACTTCGGTGTGGGGTCCATCCTTCAATATAAGGATTCTTTGCAGTCTGGGCCAGGGGCCCCTGGGCACATCCTTTTTCCATTTTCCCTGGGAAAGAAAACTCAGCAGTCCAGGTTCCTGATGTCAGTTTGTAGGGCTCCCTTGTGTGTATCCGGGCAGCACAAGTTTGAGGTGGGGACAACTTCGGTGTGGGGTCCATCCTTCGATATAAGGATTTTTTGCAGTGAGGTCTCAGCCCAGGGCCAGGAGCCCCTGGGCACATCCTTTTTCCATTTTCCCTGGGAAAGAAAACTCAGCAGTCCAGGTTCCTGATGTCAGTTTGTAGGGCTCCCTTGGGTCTATCAGTGCAGCAGAAGTTTGAGGTGGGGACAACTTCGGTGTGGGGTCCAGCCTTCGATATAAGGATTTTTTGCAGTGAGGTCCGTTCCCAGGGCCAGGGGCCCCCGGGCACATCCATTTTCCATTTTCCCTGTGAATGAAAACTCAGCAGTCCAGGTTGCTTATGTCAGTTTGTAGGGCTCCCTTGGGTGTATCAGGGCAGCACAAGTTTGAGGTGGGGACAACTTCGGTGTGGGGTCCATCCTTCGATATAAGGATTTTTTGCAGTGAGGTCTCAGCAGAGGGCCAGGGGCCCCTGGGCACATCCTTTTTCCATTTTCCCTGGGAAAGAAAACTCAGCAGTCCAGGTTCCTAATGTCAGTTTGTAGGGCTCCCTGGAGTCTATCAGGGCAGCACAAGTTTGAGGTGGGGACAACTTCGGTGTGGGGTCCATCCTTCGATATAAGGATTCTTTGAAGTCGGGGCCAGGGGCCCCTGGGCACATCCTTTTTCCATTTTCCCTGGGAAAGAAAACTCAGCAGTCCAGGTTCCTGATGTCAGTTTGTAGGGCTCCCCTGGGTCTATCAGGGCAGCACAATTTTGAGGTGGGGACAACTTTGGTGTGGGGTCCATCCTTCGATATAAGGATTCTTTGCAGTCTGGGCCAGGGGCCCCTGGGCACATCCCTTTTCCATTTTTCCTGGGAAAGAAAACTCAGCAGTCCAGGTTCCTAATGTCAGTTTGTAGGGCTCCCTTGAGTCTATCAGGGCAGCACAAGTTTGAGGTGGGGACAACTTCGGTGTGGGGTCCATCCTTCGATATAAGGATTCTTTGAAGTCGGGGCCAGGGTCCCCTGGGCACATCCTTTTTCCATTTTCCCTGGGAAAGAAAACTCAGCAGTCCAGGTTCCTGATGTCAGTTTGTAGGGCTCCCCTGGGTCTATCAGGGCAGCACAAGTTTGAGGTGGGGACAACTTCGGTGTGGGGTCCATCCTTCGATATAAGGATTCTTTGCAGTCTGGGCCAGGGGCCCCTGGGCACATCCTTTTTCCATTTTCCCTGGGAAAGAAAACTCAGCAGTCCAGGTTCCTGATGTCAGTTTGTAGGGCTCCCTTGGGTCTATCAGGGCAGCACAAGTTTTAGGTGGGGACAACTTCGGTGTGGGGTCCATCCTTCGATATAAGGATTTTTTGCAGTGAGGTCCCAGCCCAGGGCCAGGGGCCCCTGGGCACATCCTTTTTCCATTTTACCTGGGAAAGAAAACTCAGCAGTCCAGGTTCCTGATGTCAGTTTGTAGGGCACCCTTGGGTCTATCAGTGCAGCAGAAGTTTGAGGTGGGGACAACTTCGGTGTGGGGTCCAGCCTTCGATATAAGGATTTTTTGCAGTGAGGTCTCAGCCCAGGGCCAGGAGCCCCTGGGCACATCCCTTTTCCATTTTTCCTGGGAAAGAAAACTCAGCAGTCCAGGTTCCTGATGTCAGTTTGTAGGGCTCCCTTGGGTCTATCAGGGCAGCACAAGTCTGACGATGGGACAACTTCGGTGTGGGCTCCATCCTTCGATATAAGGATTTTTTGTAGCGAGGTCCCAGCCCACGGCCACAAGCCACTGGGCACATCATTTGGCCATTTTCCCTGGGAAAGAAAACTCAGCAGTCCAGGTTCCTGATGTCAGTTTGTAGGGCTCCCCTGGGTCTATCATGGAAGCACAAGTTTGAGGATGGGACAACTTCGGTGTGGGCTCCATCCTTCGATATAAGGATTTTTTGTAGCGAGGTCCCAGCCCACAGCCACGGGCCACTGGGCACATCATTTGGCCATTTTCCCTGGGAAAGAAAACTCAGCAGTCCAGGTTCCTGATGTCAGTTTGTAGGGCTCCCTTGGGTCTATCAGGGCAGCACAAGTTTGAGGTGGGGACAACTTCGGTGTGGGGTCCATCCTTCGATATAAGGATTTTTTTGCAGTGAGGTCTCAGCAGAGGGCCAGGGGCCCCTGGGCACATCCTTTTTCCATTTTCCCTGGGAAAGAAAACTCAGCAGTCCAGGTTCCTGATGTCAGTTTGTAGGGCTCCCTTGAGTCTATCAGGGCAGCAGAAGTTTGAGGTGGGGACAACTTCGGTGTGGGGTCCATCCTTCGATATAAGGATTCTTTGAAGTCGGGGCCAGGGGCCCCCGGGCACATCCCTTTTCCATTTTTCCTGGGAAAGAAAACTCAGCAGTCCAGGTTCCTGATGTCAGTTTGTAGGGCTCCCTTGGGTCTATCAGGGCAGCACAAGTCTGAGGATGGGACAACTTCGGTGTGGGCTCCATCCTTCGATATAAGGATTTTTTGTAGCGAGGTCCCAGCCCAGGGCCACGGGCCACTGGGCACATCATTTGGCCATTTTCCCTGGGAAAGAAAACTCAGCAGTCCAGGTTCCTGATGTCAGTTTGTAGGGCTCCCTTGGGTCTATCAGGGCAGCACAAGTTTGAGGTGGGGACAACTTCGGTGTGGGGTCCATCCTTCGATATAAGGATTCTTTGCAGTCGGGGCCAGGGCCCCCTGGGCACATCCTTTTTCCATTTTCCCTGGGAAAGAAAACTCAGCAGTCCAGGTTCCTGATGTCAGTTTGTAGGGCTCCCTTGGGTCTATCAGGGCAGCAGAAGTTTGAGGTGGGGACAACTTCGGTGTGGGGTCCATCCTTCCATATAAAGATTCTTTGCAGTCAGGGCCAGGGGCCCAGCCCCTGGGCACATCCTTTTTCCATTTTCCCTGGGAAAGAAAACTCAGCAGTCCAGGTTCCTGATGTCAGTTTGTAGGGCTCCCCTGGGTCTATCAGGGCAGCACAAGTTTGAGGTGGGGACAACTTCGGTGTGGGGTCCATCCTTCGATATAAGGATTCTTTGAAGTCGGGGCCAGGGTCCCCTGGGCACATCCTTTTTCCATTTTCCCTGGGAAAGAAAACTCAGCAGTCCAGGTTCCTGATGTCAGTTTGTAGGGCTCCCTTGGGTCTATCAGGGCAGCACAAGTCTGAGGATTGGACAACTTCAGTGTGGGCTCCATCCTTCGATATAAGGATTTTTTGTAGCGAGGTCCCAGCCCACGGCCACGGGCCACTGGGCACACCATTTGGCCATTTTCCCTGGGAAAGAAAACTCAGCAGTCCAGGTTCCTGATGTCAGTTTGTAGGGCTCCCCTGGGTCTATCAGGGCAGCACAAGTTTGAGGATGGGACAACTTCGGTGTGGGGTCCATCCTTCGATATAAGGATTTTTTGCAGTGAGGTCCCAGCCCAGGGCCAGGGGCCCCTGGGCACATCCTTTTTCCATTTTCCCTGGGAAAGAAAACTCAGCAGTCCAGGTTCCTGATGTCAGTTTGTAGGGCTCCCTTGGGTCTATCAGGGCAGCACAAGTCTGAGGATTGGACAACTTCGGTGTGGGCTCCATCCTTCGATATAAGGATTTTTTGTAGCGAGGTCCCAGCCCACGGCCACGGGCCACTGGGCACATCATTTGGCCATTTTCCCTGGGAAAGAAAACTCAGCAGTCCAGGTTCCTGATGTCAGTTTGTAGGGCCCCCCTGGGTCTATCAGGGCAGCACAAGTTTGAGGATGGGACAACTTCGGTGTGGGCTCCATCCTTCGATATAAGGATTTTTTGTAGCGAGGTCCCAGCCCACGGCCACGGGCCACTGGGCACATCATTTGGCCATTTTCCCTGGGAAAGAAAACTCAGCAGTCCAGGTTCCTGATGTCAGTTTGTAGGGCTCCCTTGGGTCTATCAGGGCAGCACAAGTTTGAGGTGGGGACAACTTCGGTGTGGGGTCCATCCTTCGATATAAGGATTTTTTGCAGTGAGGTCCGTTCCCAGGGCCAGGGGCGCCCGGGCACATCCCTTTTCCATTTTTCTTGGGAAAGAAAACTCAGCAGTCCAGGTTCCTGATGTCAGTTTGTAGGGCTCCCTTGGGTCTATCAGGGCAGCACAAGTTTGAGGTGGGGACAACTTCGGTGTGGGGTCCATCCTTCGATATAAGGATTTTTTGCAGTGAGGTCCCAGCCCAGGGCCAGGGGCCCCTGGGCACATCCTTTTTCCATTTTCCCTGGGAAAGAAAACTCAGCAGTCCAGGTTCCTGATGTCAGTTTGTAGGGCTCCCTTGGGTCTATCAGGGCAGCACAAGTCTGAGGATTGGACAACTTCAGTGTGGGCTCCATCCTTCGATATAAGGATTTTTTGTAGCGAGGTCCCAGCCCACGGCCACGGGCCACTGGGCACACCATTTGGCCATTTTCCCTGGGAAAGAAAACTCAGCAGTCCAGGTTCCTGATGTCAGTTTGTAGGGCTCCCCTGGGTCTATCAGGGCAGCACAAGTTTGAGGATGGGACAACTTCGGTGTGGGGTCCATCCTTCGATATAAGGATTTTTTGCAGTGAGGTCCCAGCCCAGGGCCAGGGGCCCCTGGGCACATCCTTTTTCCATTTTCCCTGGGAAAGAAAACTCAGCAGTCCAGGTTCCTGATGTCAGTTTGTAGGGCTCCCTTGGGTCTATCAGGGCAGCACAAGTCTGAGGATTGGACAACTTCGGTGTGGGCTCCATCCTTCGATATAAGGATTTTTTGTAGCGAGGTCCCAGCCCACGGCCACGGGCCACTGGGCACATCATTTGGCCATTTTCCCTGGGAAAGAAAACTCAGCAGTCCAGGTTCCTGATGTCAGTTTGTAGGGCCCCCCTGGGTCTATCAGGGCAGCACAAGTTTGAGGATGGGACAACTTCGGTGTGGGCTCCATCCTTCGATATAAGGATTTTTTGTAGCGAGGTCCCAGCCCACGGCCACGGGCCACTGGGCACATCATTTGGCCATTTTCCCTGGGAAAGAAAACTCAGCAGTCCAGGTTCCTGATGTCAGTTTGTAGGGCTCCCTTGGGTCTATCAGGGCAGCACAAGTTTGAGGTGGGGACAACTTCGGTGTGGGGTCCATCCTTCGATATAAGGATTTTTTGCAGTGAGGTCCGTTCCCAGGGCCAGGGGCGCCCGGGCACATCCCTTTTCCATTTTTCTTGGGAAAGAAAACTCAGCAGTCCAGGTTCCTGATGTCAGTTTGTAGGGCTCCCTTGGGTCTATCAGGGCAGCACAAGTTTGAGGTGGGGACAACTTCGGTGTGGGGTCCATCCTTCGATATAAGGATTTTTTGCAGTGAGGTCCCAGCCCAGGGCCAGGGGCCCCTGGGCACATCCTTTTTCCATTTTCCCTGGGAAAGAAAACTCAGCAGTCCAGGTTCCTGATGTCAGTTTGTAGGGCTCCCTTGAGTCTATCAGGGCAGCACAAGTTTGAGGTGGGGACAACTTCGGTGTGGGGTCCATCCTTCGATATAAGGATTCTTTGCAGTCTGGGCCAGGTGCCCCTGGGCACATCCTTTTTCCATTTTCCCTGGGAAAGAAAACTCAGCAGTCCAGGTTCCTGATGTCAGTTTGTAGGGCTCCCTTGTGTGTATCAGGGCAGCACAAGTTTGAGGTGGGGACAACTTCGGTGTGGGGTCCATCCTTCGATATACGGATAATTTGCAGTGAGGTCTCAGCAGAGGGCCAGGGGCCCCTGGGCACATCCTTTTTCCATTTTCCCTGGGAAAGAAAACTCAGCAGTCCAGGTTGCTTATGTCAGTTTGTAGGGCTCCCTTGAGTCTATCAGGGCAGCACAAGTTTGAGGTGGGGACAACTTCTGTGTGGGGTCCATCCTTCGATATAAGGATTCTTTGAAGTCGGGGACAGGGGCCCCTGGGCACATCCTTTTTCCATTTTCCCTGGGAAAGAAAACTCAGCAGTCCAGGTTCCTGATGTCAGTTTGTAGGGCTCCCCTGGGTCTATCAGGGCAGCACAAGTTTGAGGTGGGGACAACTTCGGTGTGGGGTCCATCCTTCGATATAAGGATTCTTTGCAGTCTGGGCCAGGGGCCCCTGGGCACATCCTTTTTCCATTTTCCCTGGGAAAGAAAACTCAGCAGTCCAGGTTCCTGATGTCAGTTTGTAGGGCTCCCTTGGGTCTATCAGGGCAGCACAAGTTTTAGGTGGGGACAACTTCGGTGTGGGGTCCATCCTTCGATATAAGGATTTTTTGCAGTGAGGTCCCAGCCCAGGGCCAGGGGCCCCTGGGCACATCCTTTTTCCATTTTACCTGGGAAAGAAAACTCAGCAGTCCAGGTTCCTGATGTCAGTTTGTAGGGCTCCCTTGGGTCTATCAGTGCAGCAGAAGTTGTAGGTGGGGACAACTTCGGTGTGGGGTCCATCCTTCGATATAAGGATTTTTTGCAATGAGGTCCCAGCCCAGGGCCAGGGGCCCCTGGGCACATCCTTTTTCCATTTTCCCTGGGAAAGAAAACTCAGCAGTCCAGGTTCCTGATGACAGTTTGTAGGGCACCCTTGGGTCTATCAGTGCAGCAGAAGTTTGAGGTGGGGACAACTTCGGTGTGGGGTCCAGCCTTCGATATAAGGATTTTTTGCAGTGAGGTCTCAGCCCAGGGCCAGGAGCCCCTGGGCACATCCCTTTTCCATTTTTCCTGGGAAAGAAAACTCAGCAGTCCAGGTTCCTGATGTCAGTTTGTAGGGCTCCCTTGGGTCTATCAGGGCAGCACAAGTCTGAGGATGGGACAACTTCGGTGTGGGCTCCATCCTTCGATATAAGGATTTTTTGTAGCGAGGCCCCAGCCCACGGCCACAGGCCACTGGGCACATCCCTTTTCCATTTTTCCTGGGAAAGAAAACTCAGCAGTCCAGGTTCCTGATGTCAGTTTGTAGGGCTCCCCTGGGTCTATCAGGGCAGCACAAGTTTGAGGATGGGACAACTTCGGTGTGGGCTCCATCCTTCGATATAAGGATTTTTTGTAGCGAGGTCCCAGCCCACGGCCACGGGCCACTGGGCACATCATTTGGCCATTTTCCCTGGGAAAGAAAACTCAGCAGTCCAGGTTCCTGATGTCAGTTTGTAGGGCTCCCTTGGGTCTATCAGGGCAGCACAAGTTTGAGGTGGGGACAACTTCGGTGTGGGGTCCATCCTTCGATATAAGGATTTTTTGCAGTGTGGTCTCAGCAGAGGGCCAGGGGCCCCTGGGCACACCCTTTTTCCATTTTCCCTGGGAAAGAAAACTCAGCAGTCCAGGTTCCTGATGTCAGTTTGTAGGGCTCCCTTGAGTCTATCAGGGCAGCACAAGTTTGAGGTGGGGACAACTTCGGTGTGGGGTCCATCCTTCGATATAAGGATTCTTTGAAGTCGGGGCCAGGGGCCCCTGGGCACATCCTTTTTCCATTTTCCCTGTGAAAGAAAACTCAGCAGTCCAGGTTCCTGATGTCAGTTTGTAGGGCTCCCTTGGGTCTATCAGGGCAGCACAAGTCTGAGGATGGGACAACTTCGGTGTGGGCTCCATCCTTCGATATAAGGATTTTTTGTAGCGAGGTCCCAGCCCAGGGCCACGGGCCCCTGGGCACATCCTTTTTCCATTTTCCCTGGGAAAGAAAACTCAGCAGTCCAGGTTCCTGATGTCAGTTTGTAGGGCTCCCTTGAGTCTATCAGGGCAGCACAAGTTTGAGGTGGGGACAACTTCGGTGTGGGGTCCATCCTTCGATATAAGGATTCTTTGAAGTCGGGGCCAGGGCCCCCTGGGCACATCCTTTTTCCATTTTCCCTGGGAAAGAAAACTCAGCAGTCCAGGTTCCTGATGTCAGTTTGTAGGGCTCCCTTGAGTCTATCAGGGCAGCACAAGTTTGAGGTGGGGACAACTTCGGTGTGGGGTCCATCCTTCCATATAAAGATTCTTTGCAGTCAGGGCCAGGGGCCCAGCCCCTGGGCACATCCTTTTTCCATTTTCCCTGGGAAAGAAAACTCAGCAGTCCAGGTTCCTGATGTCAGTTTGTAGGGCTCCCCTGGGTCTATCAGGGCAGCACAAGTTTGAGGTGGGGACAACTTCGGTGTGGGGTCCATCCTTCAATATAAGGATTCTTTGCAGTCTGGGCCAGGGGCCCCTGGGCACATCCTTTTTCCATTTTCCCTGGGAAAGAAAACTCAGCAGTCCAGGTTCCTGATGTCAGTTTGTAGGGCTCCCTTGTGTGTATCAGGGCAGCACAAGTTTGAGGTGGGGACAACTTCGGTGTGGAGTCCATCCTTCGATATAAGGATTTTTTGCAGTGAGGTCTCAGCCCAGGGCAAGGAGCCCCTGGGCACATCCTTTTTCCATTTTCCCTGGGAAAGAAAACTCAGCAGTCCAGGTTCCTGATGTCAGTTTGTAGGGCTCCCTTGGGTCTATCAGTGCAGCAGAAGTTTGAGGTGATGACAACTTCGGTGTGGGGTCCAGCCTTCGATATAAGGATTTTTTGCAGTGAGGTCCGTTCCCAGGGCCAGGGGCCCCCGGGCACATCCTTTTTCCATTTTCCCTGTGAAAGAAAACTCAGCAGTCATGGTTCCTGATGTCAGTTTGTAGGGCTCCCTTGGGTGTATCCGGGCAGCAGAAGTTTGAGGTGGGGACAACTTCGGTGTGGGGTCCAGCCTTCGATATAAGGATTTTTTGCAGTGAGGTCCGTTCCCAGGGCCAGGGGCCCCCGGGCACATCCTTTTTCCATTTTCCCTGTGAAAGAAAACTCAGCAGTCCAGGTTCCTGATGTCAGTTTGTAGGGCTCCCTTGGGTGTATCAGGGCAGCACAAGTTTGAGGTGGGGAGAACTTCGGTGTGGGGTCCATCCTTCGATATAAGGATTTTTTGCAGTGAGGTCTCAGCAGAGGGCCAGGGGCCCCTGGGCACATCCTTTTTCCATTTTCCCTGGGAAAGAAAACTCAGCAGTCCAGGTTCCTAATGTCAGTTTGTAGGGCTCCCTTGAGTCTATCAGGGCAGCACAAGTTTGAGGTGGGGACAACTTCGGTGTGGGGTCCATCCTTCGATATAAGGATTCTTTGAAGTCGGGGCCAGGGGCCCCTGGGCACATCCTTTTTCCATTTTCCCTGGGAAAGAAAACTCAGCAGTCCAGGTTCCTGATGTCAGTTTGTAGGGCTCCCCTGGGTCTATCAGGGCAGCACAAGTTTGAGGTGGGGACAACTTCGGTGTGAGGTCCATCCTTCGATATAAGGATTCTTTGCAGTCTGGGCCAGGGGCCCCTGGGCACATCCTTTTTCCATTTTCCCTGGGAAAGAAAACTCAGCAGTCCAGGTTCCTGATGTCAGTTTGTAGGGCTCCCTTGGGTCTATCAGGGCAGCACAAGTTTTAGGTGGGGACAACTTCGGTGTGGGGTCCATCCTTCGATATAAGGATTTTTTGCAGTGAGGTCCCAGCCCAGGGCCAGGGGCCCCTGGGCACATCCTTTTTCCATTTTACCTGGGAAAGAAAACTCAGCAGTCCAGGTTCCTGATGTCAGTTTGTAGGGCACCCTTGGGTCTATCAGTGCAGCAGAAGTTTGAGGTGGGGACAACTTCGGTGTGGGGTCCAGCCTTCGATATAAGGATTTTTTGCAGTGAGGTCTCAGCCCAGGGCCAGGAGCCCCTGGGCACATCCCTTTTCCATTTTTCCTGGGAAAGAAAACTCAGCAGTCCAGGTTCCTGATGTCAGTTTGTAGGGCTCCCTTGGGTCTATCAGGGCAGCACAAGTCTGAGGATGGGACAACTTCGGTGTGGGCTCCATCCTTCGATATAAGGATTTTTTGCAGCGAGGTCCCAGCCCACGGCCACAAGCCACTGGGCACATCATTTGGCCATTTTCCCTGGGAAAGAAAACTCAGCAGTCCAGGTTCCTGATGTCAGTTTGTAGGGCTCCCCTGGGTCTATCATGGAAGCACAAGTTTGAGGATGGGACAACTTCGGTGTGGGCTCCATCCTTCGATATAAGGATTTTTTGTAGCGAGGTCCCAGCCCACAGCCACGGGCCACTGGGCACATCATTTGGCCATTTTCCCTGGGAAAGAAAACTCAGCAGTCCAGGTTCCTGATGTCAGTTTGTAGGGCTCCCTTGGGTCTATCAGGGCAGCACAAGTTTGAGGTGGGGACAACTTCGGTGTGGGCTCCATCCTTCGATATAAGGATTTTTTTGCAGTGAGGTCTCAGCAGAGGGCCAGGGGCCCCTGGGCACATCCTTTTTCCATTTTCCCTGGGAAAGAAAACTCAGCAGTCCAGGTTCCTGATGTCAGTTTGTAGGGCTCCCTTGAGTCTATCAGGGCAGCAGAAGTTTGAGGTGGGGACAACTTCGGTGTGGGGTCCATCCTTCGATATAAGGATTCTTTGAAGTCGGGGCCAGGGGCCCCCGGGCACATCCCTTTTCCATTTTTCCTGGGAAAGAAAACTCAGCAGTCCAGGTTCCTGATGTCAGTTTGTAGGGCTCCCTTGGGTCTATCAGGGCAGCACAAGTCTGAGGATGGGACAACTTCGGTGTGGGCTCCATCCTTCGATATAAGGATTTTTTGTAGCGAGGTCCCAGCCCAGGGCCACGGGCCACTGGGCACATCATTTGGCCATTTTCCCTGGGAAAGAAAACTCAGCAGTCCAGGTTCCTGATGTCAGTTTGTAGGGCTCCCTTGGGTCTATCAGGGCAGCACAAGTTTGAGGTGGGGACAACTTCGGTGTGGGGTCCATCCTTCGATATAAGGATTCTTTGCAGTCTGGGCCAGGGGCCCCTGGGCACATCCTTTTTCCATTTTCCCTGGGAAAGAAAACTCAGCAGTCCAGGTTCCTGATGTCAGTTTGTAGGGCTCCCTTGTGTGTATCAGGGCAGCACAAGTTTGAGGTGGGGACAACTTCGGTGTGGGGTCCATCCTTCGATATACGGATAATTTGCAGTGAGGTCTCAGCAGAGGGCCAGGGGCCCCTGGGCACATCCTTTTTCCATTTTCCCTGGGAAAGAAAACTCAGCAGTCCAGGTTCCTGATGTCAGTTTGTAGGGCTCCCTTGGGTCTATCAGGGCAGCACAAGTCTGAGGATTGGACAACTTCGGTGTGGGCTCCATCCTTCGATATAAGGATTCTTTGAAGTCGGGGACAGGGGCCCCTGGGCACATCCTTTTTCCATTTTCCCTGGGAAAGAAAACTCAGCAGTCCAGGTTCCTGATGTCAGTTTGTAGGTCTCCCCTGGGTCTATCAGGGCAGCACAAGTTTGAGGTGGGGACAACTTCGGTGTGGGGTCCATCCTTCGATATAAGGATTCTTTGAAGTCGGGGCCAGGGGCCCCTGGGCACATCCTTTTTCCATTTTCCCTGGGAAAGAAAACTCAGCAGTCCAGGTTCCTGATGTCAGTTTGTAGGGCTCCCCTGGGTCTATCAGGGCAGCACAAGTTTGAGGTGGGGACAACTTCGGTGTGGGGTCCATCCTTCGATATAAGGATTCTTTGCAGTCTGGGCCAGGGGCCCCTGGGCACATCCTTTTTCCATTTTCCCTGGGAAAGAAAACTCAGCAGTCCAGGTTCCTGATGTCAGTTTGTAGGGCTCCCTTGGGTCTATCAGGGCAGCACAAGTTTGAGGTGGGGACAACTTTGGTGTGGGGTCCATCCTTCGATATAAGGATTTTTTGCAGTGAGGTCTCAGCCCAGGGCCAGGAGCCCCTGGGCACATCCTTTTTCCATTTTCCCTGGGAAAGAAAACTCAGCAGTCCAGGTTCCTGATGTCAGTTTGTAGGGCTCCCTTTGGTCTATCAGGGCAGCACAAGTTTGAGGATGGGACAACTTCGGTGTGGGGTCCATCCTTCGATATAAGGATTTTTTGCAGTGAGGTCCCAGCCCAGGGTGAGGGGCCCCTGGGCACAACCTTTTTCCATTTTCCCTGGGAAAGAAAACTCAGCAGTCCAGGTTCCTGATGTCAGTTTGTAGGGCTCCCTTGTGTGTATCAGGGCAGCACAAGTTTGAGGTGGGGACAACTTCGGTGTGGGGTCCATCCTTCGATATAAGGATTCTTTGAAGTCGGGGCCAGGGGCCCCTGGGCACATCCTTTTTCCATTTTCCCTGGGAAAGAAAACTCAGCAGTCCAGGTTCCTGATGTCAGTTTGTAGGGCTCCCCTGGGTCTATCAGGGCAGCACAAGTTTGAGGTGGGGACAACTTCGGTGTGGGGTCCATCCTTCAATATAAGGATTCTTTGCAGTCTGGGCCAGGGGCCCCTGGGCACATCCTTTTTCCATTTTCCCTGGGAAAGAAAACTCAGCAGTCCAGGTTCCTGATGTCAGTTTGTAGGGCTCCCTTGTGTGTATCCGGGCAGCACAAGTTTGAGGTGGGGACAACTTCGGTGTGGAGTCCATCCTTCGATATAAGGATTTTTTGCAGTGAGGTCTCAGCCCAGGGCCAGGAGCCCCTGGGCACATCCTTTTTCCATTTTCCCTGGGAAAGAAAACTCAGCAGTCCAGGTTCCTGATGTCAGTTTGTAGGGCTCCCTTGGGTCTATCAGTGCAGCAGAAGTTTGAGGTGGGGACAACTTCGGTGTGGGGTCCAGCCTTCGATATAAGGATTTTTTGCAGTGAGGTCCGTTCCCAGGGCCAGGGGCCCCCGGGCACATCCATTTTCCATTTTCCCTGTGAATGAAAACTCAGCAGTCCAGGTTGCTTATGTCAGTTTGTAGGGCTCCCTTGGGTGTATCAGGGCAGCACAAGTTTGAGGTGGGGACAACTTCGGTGTGGGGTCCATCCTTCGATATAAGGATTTTTTGCAGTGAGGTCTCAGCAGAGGGCCAGGGGCCCCTGGGCACATCCTTTTTCCATTTTCCCTGGGAAAGAAAACTCAGCAGTCCAGGTTCCTAATGTCAGTTTGTAGGGCTCCCTGGAGTCTATCAGGGCAGCACAAGTTTGAGGTGGGGACAACTTCGGTGTGGGGTCCATCCTTCGATATAAGGATTCTTTGAAGTCGGGGCCAGGGGCCCCTGGGCACATCCTTTTTCCATTTTCCCTGGGAAAGAAAACTCAGCAGTCCAGGTTCCTGATGTCAGTTTGTAGGGCTCCCCTGGGTCTATCAGGGCAGCACAATTTTGAGGTGGGGACAACTTTGGTGTGGGGTCCATCCTTCGATATAAGGATTCTTTGCAGTCTGGGCCAGGGGCCCCTGGGCACATCCCTTTTCCATTTTTCCTGGGAAAGAAAACTCAGCAGTCCAGGTTCCTAATGTCAGTTTGTAGGGCTCCCTTGAGTCTATCAGGGCAGCACAAGTTTGAGGTGGGGACAACTTCGGTGTGGGGTCCATCCTTCGATATAAGGATTCTTTGAAGTCGGGGCCAGGGTCCCCTGGGCACATCCTTTTTCCATTTTCCCTGGGAAAGAAAACTCAGCAGTCCAGGTTCCTGATGTCAGTTTGTAGGGCTCCCCTGGGTCTATCAGGGCAGCACAAGTTTGAGGTGGGGACAACTTCGGTGTGGGGTCCATCCTTCGATATAAGGATTCTTTGCAGTCTGGGCCAGGGGCCCCTGGGCACATCCTTTTTCCATTTTCCCTGGGAAAGAAAACTCAGCAGTCCAGGTTCCTGATGTCAGTTTGTAGGGCTCCCTTGGGTCTATCAGGGCAGCACAAGTTTTAGGTGGGGACAACTTCGGTGTGGGGTCCATCCTTCGATATAAGGATTTTTTGCAGTGAGGTCCCAGCCCAGGGCCAGGGGCCCCTGGGCACATCCTTTTTCCATTTTACCTGGGAAAGAAAACTCAGCAGTCCAGGTTCCTGATGTCAGTTTGTAGGGCACCCTTGGGTCTATCAGTGCAGCAGAAGTTTGAGGTGGGGACAACTTCGGTGTGGGGTCCAGCCTTCGATATAAGGATTTTTTGCAGTGAGGTCTCAGCCCAGGGCCAGGAGCCCCTGGGCACATCCCTTTTCCATTTTTCCTGGGAAAGAAAACTCAGCAGTCCAGGTTCCTGATGTCAGTTTGTAGGGCTCCCTTGGGTCTATCAGGGCAGCACAAGTCTGACGATGGGACAACTTCGGTGTGGGCTCCATCCTTCGATATAAGGATTTTTTGTAGCGAGGTCCCAGCCCACGGCCACAAGCCACTGGGCACATCATTTGGCCATTTTCCCTGGGAAAGAAAACTCAGCAGTCCAGGTTCCTGATGTCAGTTTGTAGGGCTCCCCTGGGTCTATCATGGAAGCACAAGTTTGAGGATGGGACAACTTCGGTGTGGGCTCCATCCTTCGATATAAGGATTTTTTGTAGCGAGGTCCCAGCCCACAGCCACGGGCCACTGGGCACATCATTTGGCCATTTTCCCTGGGAAAGAAAACTCAGCAGTCCAGGTTCCTGATGTCAGTTTGTAGGGCTCCCTTGGGTCTATCAGGGCAGCACAAGTTTGAGGTGGGGACAACTTCGGTGTGGGGTCCATCCTTCGATATAAGGATTTTTTTGCAGTGAGGTCTCAGCAGAGGGCCAGGGGCCCCTGGGCACATCCTTTTTCCATTTTCCCTGGGAAAGAAAACTCAGCAGTCCAGGTTCCTGATGTCAGTTTGTAGGGCTCCCTTGAGTCTATCAGGGCAGCAGAAGTTTGAGGTGGGGACAACTTCGGTGTGGGGTCCATCCTTCGATATAAGGATTCTTTGAAGTCGGGGCCAGGGGCCCCCGGGCACATCCCTTTTCCATTTTTCCTGGGAAAGAAAACTCAGCAGTCCAGGTTCCTGATGTCAGTTTGTAGGGCTCCCTTGGGTCTATCAGGGCAGCACAAGTCTGAGGATGGGACAACTTCGGTGTGGGCTCCATCCTTCGATATAAGGATTTTTTGTAGCGAGGTCCCAGCCCAGGGCCACGGGCCACTGGGCACATCATTTGGCCATTTTCCCTGGGAAAGAAAACTCAGCAGTCCAGGTTCCTGATGTCAGTTTGTAGGGCTCCCTTGGGTCTATCAGGGCAGCACAAGTTTGAGGTGGGGACAACTTCGGTGTGGGGTCCATCCTTCGATATAGGATTCTTTGAAGTCGGGGCCAGGGCCCCCTGGGCACATCCTTTTTCCATTTTCCCTGGGAAAGAAAACTCAGCAGTCCAGGTTCCTGATGTCAGTTTGTAGGGCTCCCTTGGGTCTATCAGGGCAGCAGAAGTTTGAGGTGGGGACAACTTCGGTGTGGGGTCCATCCTTCCATATAAAGATTCTTTGCAGTCAGGGCCAGGGGCCCAGCCCCTGGGCACATCCTTTTTCCATTTTCCCTGGGAAAGAAAACTCAGCAGTCCAGGTTCCTGATGTCAGTTTGTAGGGCTCCCCTGGGTCTATCAGGGCAGCACAAGTTTGAGGTGGGGACAACTTCGGTGTGGGGTCCATCCTTCGATATAAGGATTCTTTGAAGTCGGGGCCAGGGTCCCCTGGGCACATCCTTTTTCCATTTTCCCTGGGAAAGAAAACTCAGCAGTCCAGGTTCCTGATGTCAGTTTGTAGGGCTCCCTTGGGTCTATCAGGGCAGCACAAGTCTGAGGATTGGACAACTTCAGTGTGGGCTCCATCCTTCGATATAAGGATTTTTTGTAGCGAGGTCCCAGCCCACGGCCACGGGCCACTGGGCACACCATTTGGCCATTTTCCCTGGGAAAGAAAACTCAGCAGTCCAGGTTCCTGATGTCAGTTTGTAGGGCTCCCCTGGGTCTATCAGGGCAGCACAAGTTTGAGGATGGGACAACTTCGGTGTGGGGTCCATCCTTCGATATAAGGATTTTTTGCAGTGAGGTCCCAGCCCAGGGCCAGGGGCCCCTGGGCACATCCTTTTTCCATTTTCCCTGGGAAAGAAAACTCAGCAGTCCAGGTTCCTGATGTCAGTTTGTAGGGCTCCCTTGGGTCTATCAGGGCAGCACAAGTCTGAGGATTGGACAACTTCGGTGTGGGCTCCATCCTTCGATATAAGGATTTTTTGTATTGAGGTCCCAGCCCACGGCCACGGGCCACTGGGCACATCATTTGGCCATTTTCCCTGGGAAAGAAAACTCAGCAGTCCAGGTTCCTGATGTCAGTTTGTAGGGCCCCCCTGGGTCTATCAGGGCAGCACAAGTTTGAGGATGGGACAACTTCGGTGTGGGCTCCATCCTTCGATATAAGGATTTTTTGTAGCGAGGTCCCAGCCCACGGCCACGGGCCACTGGGCACATCATTTGGCCATTTTCCCTGGGAAAGAAAACTCAGCAGTCCAGGTTCCTGATGTCAGTTTGTAGGGCTCCCTTGGGTCTATCAGGGCAGCACAAGTTTGAGGTGGGGACAACTTCGGTGTGGGGTCCATCCTTCGATATAAGGATTTTTTGCAGTGAGGTCCGTTCCCAGGGCCAGGGGCGCCCGGGCACATCCCTTTTCCATTTTTCTTGGGAAAGAAAACTCAGCAGTCCAGGTTCCTGATGTCAGTTTGTAGGGCTCCCTTGGGTCTATCAGGGCAGCACAAGTTTGAGGTGGGGACAACTTCGGTGTGGGGTCCATCCTTCGATATAAGGATTTTTTGCAGTGAGGTCCCAGCCCAGGGCCAGGGGCCCCTGGGCACATCCTTTTTCCATTTTCCCTGGGAAAGAAAACTCAGCAGTCCAGGTTCCTGATGTCAGTTTGTAGGGCTCCCTTGGGTCTATCAGGGCAGCACAAGTCTGAGGATTGGACAACTTCAGTGTGGGCTCCATCCTTCGATATAAGGATTTTTTGTAGCGAGGTCCCAGCCCACGGCCACGGGCCACTGGGCACACCATTTGGCCATTTTCCCTGGGAAAGAAAACTCAGCAGTCCAGGTTCCTGATGTCAGTTTGTAGGGCTCCCCTGGGTCTATCAGGGCAGCACAAGTTTGAGGATGGGACAACTTCGGTGTGGGGTCCATCCTTCGATATAAGGATTTTTTGCAGTGAGGTCCCAGCCCAGGGCCAGGGGCCCCTGGGCACATCCTTTTTCCATTTTCCCTGGGAAAGAAAACTCAGCAGTCCAGGTTCCTGATGTCAGTTTGTAGGGCTCCCTTGGGTCTATCAGGGCAGCACAAGTCTGAGGATTGGACAACTTCGGTGTGGGCTCCATCCTTCGATATAAGGATTTTTTGTAGCGAGGTCCCAGCCCACGGCCACGGGCCACTGGGCACATCATTTGGCCATTTTCCCTGGGAAAGAAAACTCAGCAGTCCAGGTTCCTGATGTCAGTTTGTAGGGCCCCCCTGGGTCTATCAGGGCAGCACAAGTTTGAGGATGGGACAACTTCGGTGTGGGCTCCATCCTTCGATATAAGGATTTTTTGTAGCGAGGTCCCAGCCCACGGCCACGGGCCACTGGGCACATCATTTGGCCATTTTCCCTGGGAAAGAAAACTCAGCAGTCCAGGTTCCTGATGTCAGTTTGTAGGGCTCCCTTGGGTCTATCAGGGCAGCACAAGTTTGAGGTGGGGACAACTTCGGTGTGGGGTCCATCCTTCGATATAAGGATTTTTTGCAGTGAGGTCCGTTCCCAGGGCCAGGGGCGCCCGGGCACATCCCTTTTCCATTTTTCTTGGGAAAGAAAACTCAGCAGTCCAGGTTCCTGATGTCAGTTTGTAGGGCTCCCTTGGGTCTATCAGGGCAGCACAAGTTTGAGGTGGGGACAACTTCGGTGTGGGGTCCATCCTTCGATATAAGGATTTTTTGCAGTGAGGTCCCAGCCCAGGGCCAGGGGCCCCTGGGCACATCCTTTTTCCATTTTCCCTGGGAAAGAAAACTCAGCAGTCCAGGTTGCTGATGTCAGTTTGTAGGGCTCCCTTGAGTCTATCAGGGCAGCACAAGTTTGAGGTGGGGACAACTTCGGTGTGGGGTCCATCCTTCGATATAAGGATTCTTTGCAGTCTGGGCCAGGTGCCCCTGGGCACATCCTTTTTCCATTTTCCCTGGGAAAGAAAACTCAGCAGTCCAGGTTCCTGATGTCAGTTTGTAGGGCTCCCTTGTGTGTATCAGGGCAGCACAAGTTTGAGGTGGGGACAACTTCGGTGTGGGGTCCATCCTTCGATATACGGATAATTTGCAGTGAGGTCTCAGCAGAGGGCCAGGGGCCCCTGGGCACATCCTTTTTCCATTTTCCCTGGGAAAGAAAACTCAGCAGTCCAGGTTGCTTATGTCAGTTTGTAGGGCTCCCTTGAGTCTATCAGGGCAGCACAAGTTTGAGGTGGGGACAACTTCTGTGTGGGGTCCATCCTTCGATATAAGGATTCTTTGAAGTCGGGGACAGGGGCCCCTGGGCACATCCTTTTTCCATTTTCCCTGGGAAAGAAAACTCAGCAGTCCAGGTTCCTGATGTCAGTTTGTAGGGCTCCCCTGGGTCTATCAGGGCAGCACAAGTTTGAGGTGGGGACAACTTCGGTGTGGGGTCCATCCTTCGATATAAGGATTCTTTGCAGTCTGGGCCAGGGGCCCCTGGGCACATCCTTTTTCCATTTTCCCTGGGAAAGAAAACTCAGCAGTCCAGGTTCCTGATGTCAGTTTGTAGGGCTCCCTTGGGTCTATCAGGGCAGCACAAGTTTTAGGTGGGGACAACTTCGGTGTGGGGTCCATCCTTCGATATAAGGATTTTTTGCAGTGAGGTCCCAGCCCAGGGCCAGGGGCCCCTGGGCACATCCTTTTTCCATTTTACCTGGGAAAGAAAACTCAGCAGTCCAGGTTCCTGATGTCAGTTTGTAGGGCTCCCTTGGGTCTATCAGTGCAGCAGAAGTTGTAGGTGGGGACAACTTCGGTGTGGGGTCCATCCTTCGATATAAGGATTTTTTGCAATGAGGTCCCAGCCCAGGGCCAGGGGCCCCTGGGCACATCCTTTTTCCATTTTCCCTGGGAAAGAAAACTCAGCAGTCCAGGTTCCTGATGACAGTTTGTAGGGCACCCTTGGGTCTATCAGTGCAGCAGAAGTTTGAGGTGGGGACAACTTCGGTGTGGGGTCCAGCCTTCGATATAAGGATTTTTTGCAGTGAGGTCTCAGCCCAGGGCCAGGAGCCCCTGGGCACATCCCTTTTCCATTTTTCCTGGGAAAGAAAACTCAGCAGTCCAGGTTCCTGATGTCAGTTTGTAGGGCTCCCTTGGGTCTATCAGGGCAGCACAAGTCTGAGGATGGGACAACTTCGGTGTGGGCTCCATCCTTCGATATAAGGATTTTTTGTAGCGAGGCCCCAGCCCACGGCCACAGGCCACTGGGCACATCCCTTTTCCATTTTTCCTGGGAAAGAAAACTCAGCAGTCCAGGTTCCTGATGTCAGTTTGTAGGGCTCCCCTGGGTCTATCAGGGCAGCACAAGTTTGAGGATGGGACAACTTCGGTGTGGGCTCCATCCTTCGATATAAGGATTTTTTGTAGCGAGGTCCCAGCCCACGGCCACGGGCCACTGGGCACATCATTTGGCCATTTTCCCTGGGAAAGAAAACTCAGCAGTCCAGGTTCCTGATGTCAGTTTGTAGGGCTCCCTTGGGTCTATCAGGGCAGCACAAGTTTGAGGTGGGGACAACTTCGGTGTGGGGTCCATCCTTCGATATAAGGATTTTTTGCAGTGTGGTCTCAGCAGAGGGCCAGGGGCCCCTGGGCACACCCTTTTTCCATTTTCCCTGGGAAAGAAAACTCAGCAGTCCAGGTTCCTGATGTCAGTTTGTAGGGCTCCCTTGAGTCTATCAGGGCAGCACAAGTTTGAGGTGGGGACAACTTCGGTGTGGGGTCCATCCTTCGATATAAGGATTCTTTGAAGTCGGGGCCAGGGGCCCCTGGGCACATCCTTTTTCCATTTTCCCTGTGAAAGAAAACTCAGCAGTCCAGGTTCCTGATGTCAGTTTGTAGGGCTCCCTTGGGTCTATCAGGGCAGCACAAGTCTGAGGATGGGACAACTTCGGTGTGGGCTCCATCCTTCGATATAAGGATTTTTTGTAGCGAGGTCCCAGCCCAGGGCCACGGGCCCCTGGGCACATCCTTTTTCCATTTTCCCTGGGAAAGAAAACTCAGCAGTCCAGGTTCCTGATGTCAGTTTGTAGGGCTCCCTTGAGTCTATCAGGGCAGCACAAGTTTGAGGTGGGGACAACTTCGGTGTGGGGTCCATCCTTCGATATAAGGATTCTTTGAAGTCGGGGCCAGGGCCCCCTGGGCACATCCTTTTTCCATTTTCCCTGGGAAAGAAAACTCAGCAGTCCAGGTTCCTGATGTCAGTTTGTAGGGCTCCCTTGAGTCTATCAGGGCAGCACAAGTTTGAGGTGGGGACAACTTCGGTGTGGGGTCCATCCTTCCATATAAAGATTCTTTGCAGTCAGGGCCAGGGGCCCAGCCCCTGGGCACATCCTTTTTCCATTTTCCCTGGGAAAGAAAACTCAGCAGTCCAGGTTCCTGATGTCAGTTTGTAGGGCTCCCCTGGGTCTATCAGGGCAGCACAAGTTTGAGGTGGGGACAACTTCGGTGTGGGGTCCATCCTTCAATATAAGGATTCTTTGCAGTCTGGGCCAGGGGCCCCTGGGCACATCCTTTTTCCATTTTCCCTGGGAAAGAAAACTCAGCAGTCCAGGTTCCTGATGTCAGTTTGTAGGGCTCCCTTGTGTGTATCAGGGCAGCACAAGTTTGAGGTGGGGACAACTTCGGTGTGGAGTCCATCCTTCGATATAAGGATTTTTTGCAGTGAGGTCTCAGCCCAGGGCAAGGAGCCCCTGGGCACATCCTTTTTCCATTTTCCCTGGGAAAGAAAACTCAGCAGTCCAGGTTCCTGATGTCAGTTTGTAGGGCTCCCTTGGGTCTATCAGTGCAGCAGAAGTTTGAGGTGATGACAACTTCGGTGTGGGGTCCAGCCTTCGATATAAGGATTTTTTGCAGTGAGGTCCGTTCCCAGGGCCAGGGGCCCCCGGGCACATCCTTTTTCCATTTTCCCTGTGAAAGAAAACTCAGCAGTCATGGTTCCTGATGTCAGTTTGTAGGGCTCCCTTGGGTGTATCCGGGCAGCAGAAGTTTGAGGTGGGGACAACTTCGGTGTGGGGTCCAGCCTTCGATATAAGGATTTTTTGCAGTGAGGTCCGTTCCCAGGGCCAGGGGCCCCCGGGCACATCCTTTTTCCATTTTCCCTGTGAAAGAAAACTCAGCAGTCCAGGTTCCTGATGTCAGTTTGTAGGGCTCCCTTGGGTGTATCAGGGCAGCACAAGTTTGAGGTGGGGAGAACTTCGGTGTGGGGTCCATCCTTCGATATAAGGATTTTTTGCAGTGAGGTCTCAGCAGAGGGCCAGGGGCCCCTGGGCACATCCTTTTTCCATTTTCCCTGGGAAAGAAAACTCAGCAGTCCAGGTTCCTAATGTCAGTTTGTAGGGCTCCCTTGAGTCTATCAGGGCAGCACAAGTTTGAGGTGGGGACAACTTCGGTGTGGGGTCCATCCTTCGATATAAGGATTCTTTGAAGTCGGGGCCAGGGTCCCCTGGGCACATCCTTTTTCCATTTTCCCTGGGAAAGAAAACTCAGCAGTCCAGGTTCCTGATGTCAGTTTGTAGGGCTCCCCTGGGTCTATCAGGGCAGCACAAGTTTGAGGTGGGGACAACTTCGGTGTGAGGTCCATCCTTCGATATAAGGATTCTTTGCAGTCTGGGCCAGGGGCCCCTGGGCACATCCTTTTTCCATTTTCCCTGGGAAAGAAAACTCAGCAGTCCAGGTTCCTGATGTCAGTTTGTAGGGCTCCCTTGGGTCTATCAGGGCAGCACAAGTTTTAGGTGGGGACAACTTCGGTGTGGGGTCCATCCTTCGATATAAGGATTTTTTGCAGTGAGGTCCCAGCCCAGGGCCAGGGGCCCCTGGGCACATCCTTTTTCCATTTTACCTGGGAAAGAAAACTCAGCAGTCCAGGTTCCTGATGTCAGTTTGTAGGGCACCCTTGGGTCTATCAGTGCAGCAGAAGTTTGAGGTGGGGACAACTTCGGTGTGGGGTCCAGCCTTCGATATAAGGATTTTTTGCAGTGAGGTCTCAGCCCAGGGCCAGGAGCCCCTGGGCACATCCCTTTTCCATTTTTCCTGGGAAAGAAAACTCAGCAGTCCAGGTTCCTGATGTCAGTTTGTAGGGCTCCCTTGGGTCTATCAGGGCAGCACAAGTCTGAGGATGGGACAACTTCGGTGTGGGCTCCATCCTTCGATATAAGGATTTTTTGCAGCGAGGTCCCAGCCCACGGCCACAAGCCACTGGGCACATCATTTGGCCATTTTCCCTGGGAAAGAAAACTCAGCAGTCCAGGTTCCTGATGTCAGTTTGTAGGGCTCCCCTGGGTCTATCATGGAAGCACAAGTTTGAGGATGGGACAACTTCGGTGTGGGCTCCATCCTTCGATATAAGGATTTTTTGTAGCGAGGTCCCAGCCCACAGCCACGGGCCACTGGGCACATCATTTGGCCATTTTCCCTGGGAAAGAAAACTCAGCAGTCCAGGTTCCTGATGTCAGTTTGTAGGGCTCCCTTGGGTCTATCAGGGCAGCACAAGTTTGAGGTGGGGACAACTTCGGTGTGGGCTCCATCCTTCGATATAAGGATTTTTTTGCAGTGAGGTCTCAGCAGAGGGCCAGGGGCCCCTGGGCACATCCTTTTTCCATTTTCCCTGGGAAAGAAAACTCAGCAGTCCAGGTTCCTGATGTCAGTTTGTAGGGCTCCCTTGAGTCTATCAGGGCAGCAGAAGTTTGAGGTGGGGACAACTTCGGTGTGGGGTCCATCCTTCGATATAAGGATTCTTTGAAGTCGGGGCCAGGGGCCCCCGGGCACATCCCTTTTCCATTTTTCCTGGGAAAGAAAACTCAGCAGTCCAGGTTCCTGATGTCAGTTTGTAGGGCTCCCTTGGGTCTATCAGGGCAGCACAAGTCTGAGGATGGGACAACTTCGGTGTGGGCTCCATCCTTCGATATAAGGATTTTTTGTAGCGAGGTCCCAGCCCAGGGCCACGGGCCACTGGGCACATCATTTGGCCATTTTCCCTGGGAAAGAAAACTCAGCAGTCCAGGTTCCTGATGTCAGTTTGTAGGGCTCCCTTGGGTCTATCAGGGCAGCACAAGTTTGAGGTGGGGACAACTTCGGTGTGGGGTCCATCCTTCGATATAAGGATTCTTTGCAGTCGGGGCCAGGGCCCCCTGGGCACATCCTTTTTCCATTTTCCCTGGGAAAGAAAACTCAGCAGTCCAGGTTCCTGATGTCAGTTTGTAGGGCTCCCCTGGGTCTATCAGGGCAGCACAAGTTTGAGGTGGGGACAACTTCGGTGTGGGGTCCATCCTTCAATATAAGGATTCTTTGCAGTCTGGGCCAGGGGCCCCTGGGCACATCCTTTTTCCATTTTCCCTGGGAAAGAAAACTCAGCAGTCCAGGTTCCTGATGTCAGTTTGTAGGGCTCCCTTGTGTGTATCAGGGCAGCACAAGTTTGAGGTGGGGACAACTTCGGTGTGGAGTCCATCCTTCGATATAAGGATTTTTTGCAGTGAGGTCTCAGCCCAGGGCCAGGAGCCCCTGGGCACATCCTTTTTCCATTTTCCCTGGGAAAGAAAACTCAGCAGTCCAGGTTCCTGATGTCAGTTTGTAGGGCTCCCTTGGGTCTATCAGGGCAGCACAAGTCTGAGGATTGGACAACTTCAGTGTGGGCTCCATCCTTCGATATAAGGATTTTTTGTAGCGAGGTCCCAGCCCACGGCCACGGGCCACTGGGCACACCATTTGGCCATTTTCCCTGGGAAAGAAAACTCAGCAGTCCAGGTTCCTGATGTCAGTTTGTAGGGCTCCCCTGGGTCTATCAGGGCAGCACAAGTTTGAGGATGGGACAACTTCGGTGTGGGGTCCATCCTTCGATATAAGGATTTTTTGCAGTGAGGTCCCAGCCCAGGGCCAGGGGCCCCTGGGCACATCCTTTTTCCATTTTCCCTGGGAAAGAAAACTCAGCAGTCCAGGTTCCTGATGTCAGTTTGTAGGGCTCCCTTGGGTCTATCAGGGCAGCACAAGTCTGAGGATTGGACAACTTCGGTGTGGGCTCCATCCTTCGATATAAGGATTTTTTGTAGCGAGGTCCCAGCCCACGGCCACGGGCCACTGGGCACATCATTTGGCCATTTTCCCTGGGAAAGAAAACTCAGCAGTCCAGGTTCCTGATGTCAGTTTGTAGGGCTCCCCTGGGTCTATCAGGGCAGCACAAGTTTGAGGATGGGACAACTTCGGTGTGGGCTCCATCCTTCGATATAAGGATTTTTTGTAGCGAGGTCCCAGCCCACGGCCACGGGCCACTGGGCACATCATTTGGCCATTTTCCCTGGGAAAGAAAACTCAGCAGTCCAGGTTCCTGATGTCAGTTTGTAGGGCTCCCTTGGGTCTATCAGGGCAGCACAAGTTTGAGGTGGGGACAACTTCGGTGTGGGGTCCATCCTTCGATATAAGGATTTTTTGCAGTGAGGTCCGTTCCCAGGGCCAGGGGCGCCCGGGCACATCCCTTTTCCATTTTTCCTGGGAAAGAAAACTCAGCAGTCCAGGTTCCTGATGTCAGTTTGTAGGGCTCCCTTGGGTCTATCAGGGCAGCACAAGTTTGAGGTGGGGACAACTTCGGTGTGGGGTCCATCCTTCGATATACGGATAATTTGCAGTGAGGTCTCAGCAGAGGGCCAGGGGCCCCTGGGCACATCCTTTTTCCATTTTCCCTGGGAAAGAAAACTCAGCAGTCCAGGTTGCTTATGTCAGTTTGTAGGGCTCCCTTGAGTCTATCAGGGCAGCACAAGTTTGAGGTGGGGACAACTTCTGTGTGGGGTCCATCCTTCGATATAAGGATTCTTTGAAGTCGGGGACAGGGGCCCCTGGGCACATCCTTTTTCCATTTTCCCTGGGAAAGAAAACTCAGCAGTCCAGGTTCCTGATGTCAGTTTGTAGGGCTCCCTTGGGTCTATCAGGGCAGCACAAGTTTGAGGTGGGGACAACTTCGGTGTGGGGTCCATCCTTCGATATAAGGATTTTTTGCAGTGAGGTCCGTTCCCAGGGCCAGGGGCGCCCGGGCACATCCCTTTTCCATTTTTCCTGGGAAAGAAAACTCAGCAGTCCAGGTTCCTGATGTCAGTTTGTAGGGCTCCCTTGTGTGTATCAGGGCAGCACAAGTTTGAGGTGGGGACAACTTCGGTGTGGGGTCCATCCTTCGATATACGGATAATTTGCAGTGAGGTCTCAGCAGAGGGCCAGGGGCCCCTGGGCACATCCTTTTTCCATTTTCCCTGGGAAAGAAAACTCAGCAGTCCAGGTTGCTTATGTCAGTTTGTAGGGCTCCCTTGAGTCTATCAGGGCAGCACAAGTTTGAGGTGGGGACAACTTCTGTGTGGGGTCCATCCTTCGATATAAGGATTCTTTGAAGTCGGGGACAGGGGCCCCTGGGCACATCCTTTTTCCATTTTCCCTGGGAAAGAAAACTCAGCAGTCCAGGTTCCTGATGTCAGTTTGTAGGGCTCCCCTGGGTCTATCAGGGCAGCACAAGTTTGAGGTGGGGACAACTTCGGTGTGGGGTCCATCCTTCGATATAAGGATTCTTTGCAGTCTGGGCCAGGGGCCCCTGGGCACATCCTTTTTCCATTTTCCCTGGGAAAGAAAACTCAGCAGTCCAGGTTCCTGATGTCAGTTTGTAGGGCTCCCTTGGGTCTATCAGGGCAGCACAAGTTTTAGGTGGGGACAACTTCGGTGTGGGGTCCATCCTTCGATATAAGGATTTTTTGCAGTGAGGTCCCAGCCCAGGGCCAGGGGCCCCTGGGCACATCCTTTTTCCATTTTACCTGGGAAAGAAAACTCAGCAGTCCAGGTTCCTGATGTCAGTTTGTAGGGCTCCCTTGGGTCTATCAGTGCAGCAGAAGTTGTAGGTGGGGACAACTTCGGTGTGGGGTCCATCCTTCGATATAAGGATTTTTTGCAATGAGGTCCCAGCCCAGGGCCAGGGGCCCCTGGGCACATCCTTTTTCCATTTTCCCTGGGAAAGAAAACTCAGCAGTCCAGGTTCCTGATGACAGTTTGTAGGGCACCCTTGGGTCTATCAGTGCAGCAGAAGTTTGAGGTGGGGACAACTTCGGTGTGGGGTCCAGCCTTCGATATAAGGATTTTTTGCAGTGAGGTCTCAGCCCAGGGCCAGGAGCCCCTGGGCACATCCCTTTTCCATTTTTCCTGGGAAAGAAAACTCAGCAGTCCAGGTTCCTGATGTCAGTTTGTAGGGCTCCCTTGGGTCTATCAGGGCAGCACAAGTCTGAGGATGGGACAACTTCGGTGTGGGCTCCATCCTTCGATATAAGGATTTTTTGTAGCGAGGCCCCAGCCCACGGCCACAGGCCACTGGGCACATCCCTTTTCCATTTTTCCTGGGAAAGAAAACTCAGCAGTCCAGGTTCCTGATGTCAGTTTGTAGGGCTCCCCTGGGTCTATCAGGGCAGCACAAGTTTGAGGATGGGACAACTTCGGTGTGGGCTCCATCCTTCGATATAAGGATTTTTTGTAGCGAGGTCCCAGCCCACGGCCACGGGCCACTGGGCACATCATTTGGCCATTTTCCCTGGGAAAGAAAACTCAGCAGTCCAGGTTCCTGATGTCAGTTTGTAGGGCTCCCTTGGGTCTATCAGGGCAGCACAAGTTTGAGGTGGGGACAACTTCGGTGTGGGGTCCATCCTTCGATATAAGGATTTTTTGCAGTGAGGTCTCAGCAGAGGGCCAGGGGCCCCTGGGCACATCCTTTTTCCATTTTCCCTGGGAAAGAAAACTCAGCAGTCCAGGTTCCTGATGTCAGTTTGTAGGGCTCCCTTGAGTCTATCAGGGCAGCACAAGTTTGAGGTGGGGACAACTTCGGTGTGGGGTCCATCCTTCGATATAAGGATTCTTTGAAGTCGGGGCCAGGGGCCCCTGGGCACATCCTTTTTCCATTTTCCCTGTGAAAGAAAACTCAGCAGTCCAGGTTCCTGATGTCAGTTTGTAGGGCTCCCTTGGGTCTATCAGGGCAGCACAAGTCTGAGGATGGGACAACTTCGGTGTGGGCTCCATCCTTCGATATAAGGATTTTTTGTAGCGAGGTCCCAGCCCAGGGCCACGGGCCCCTGGGCACATCCTTTTTCCATTTTCCCTGGGAAAGAAAACTCAGCAGTCCAGGTTCCTGATGTCAGTTTGTAGGGCTCCCTTGAGTCTATCAGGGCAGCACAAGTTTGAGGTGGGGACAACTTCGGTGTGGGGTCCATCCTTCGATATAAGGATTCTTTGCAGTCGGGGCCAGGGCCCCCTGGGCACATCCTTTTTCCATTTTTCCTGGGAAAGAAAACTCAGCAGTCCAGGTTCCTGATGTCAGTTTGTAGGGCTCCCTTGGGTCTATCAGGGCAGCACAAGTTTGAGGTGGGGACAACTTCGGTGTGGGGTCCATCCTTCCATATAAAGATTCTTTGCAGTCAGGGCCAGGGGCCCAGCCCCTGGGCACATCCTTTTTCCATTTTCCCTGGGAAAGAAAACTCAGCAGTCCAGGTTCCTGATGTCAGTTTGTAGGGCTCCCCTGGGTCTATCAGGGCAGCACAAGTTTGAGGTGGGGACAACTTCGGTGTGGGGTCCATCCTTCAATATAAGGATTCTTTGCAGTCTGGGCCAGGGGCCCCTGGGCACATCCTTTTTCCATTTTCCCTGGGAAAGAAAACTCAGCAGTCCAGGTTCCTGATGTCAGTTTGTAGGGCTCCCTTGTGTGTATCAGGGCAGCACAAGTTTGAGGTGGGGACAACTTCGGTGTGGAGTCCATCCTTCGATATAAGGATTTTTTGCAGTGAGGTCTCAGCCCAGGGCAAGGAGCCCCTGGGCACATCCTTTTTCCATTTTCCCTGGGAAAGAAAACTCAGCAGTCCAGGTTCCTGATGTCAGTTTGTAGGGCTCCCTTGGGTCTATCAGTGCAGCAGAAGTTTGAGGTGATGACAACTTCGGTGTGGGGTCCAGCCTTCGATATAAGGATTTTTTGCAGTGAGGTCTCAGCCCAGGGCCAGGAGCCCCTGGGCACATCCCTTTTCCATTTTTCCTGGGAAAGAAAACTCAGCAGTCCAGGTTCCTGATGTCAGTTTGTAGGGCTCCCCTGGGTCTATCAGGGCAGCACAAGTTTGAGGATGGGACAACTTCGGTGTGGGCTCCATCCTTCGATATAAGGATTTTTTGTAGCGAGGTCCCAGCCCACGGCCACGGGCCACTGGGCACATCATTTGGCCATTTTCCCTGGGAAAGAAAACTCAGCAGTCCAGGTTCCTGATGTCAGTTTGTAGGGCTCCCTTGGGTCTATCAGGGCAGCACAAGTTTGAGGTGGGGACAACTTCGGTGTGGGGTCCATCCTTCGATATAAGGATTTTTTGCAGTGAGGTCCGTTCCCAGGGCCAGGGGCGCCCGGGCACATCCCTTTTCCATTTTTCCTGGGAAAGAAAACTCAGCAGTCCAGGTTCCTGATGTCAGTTTGTAGGGCTCCCTTGGGTCTATCAGGGCAGCACAAGTTTGAGGTGGGGACAACTTCGGTGTGGGGTCCATCCTTCGATATACGGATAATTTGCAGTGAGGTCTCAGCAGAGGGCCAGGGGCCCCTGGGCACATCCTTTTTCCATTTTCCCTGGGAAAGAAAACTCAGCAGTCCAGGTTGCTTATGTCAGTTTGTAGGGCTCCCTTGAGTCTATCAGGGCAGCACAAGTTTGAGGTGGGGACAACTTCTGTGTGGGGTCCATCCTTCGATATAAGGATTCTTTGAAGTCGGGGACAGGGGCCCCTGGGCACATCCTTTTTCCATTTTCCCTGGGAAAGAAAACTCAGCAGTCCAGGTTCCTGATGTCAGTTTGTAGGGCTCCCTTGGGTCTATCAGGGCAGCACAAGTTTGAGGTGGGGACAACTTCGGTGTGGGGTCCATCCTTCGATATAAGGATTTTTTGCAGTGAGGTCCGTTCCCAGGGCCAGGGGCGCCCGGGCACATCCCTTTTCCATTTTTCCTGGGAAAGAAAACTCAGCAGTCCAGGTTCCTGATGTCAGTTTGTAGGGCTCCCTTGTGTGTATCAGGGCAGCACAAGTTTGAGGTGGGGACAACTTCGGTGTGGGGTCCATCCTTCGATATACGGATAATTTGCAGTGAGGTCTCAGCAGAGGGCCAGGGGCCCCTGGGCACATCCTTTTTCCATTTTCCCTGGGAAAGAAAACTCAGCAGTCCAGGTTGCTTATGTCAGTTTGTAGGGCTCCCTTGAGTCTATCAGGGCAGCACAAGTTTGAGGTGGGGACAACTTCTGTGTGGGGTCCATCCTTCGATATAAGGATTCTTTGAAGTCGGGGACAGGGGCCCCTGGGCACATCCTTTTTCCATTTTCCCTGGGAAAGAAAACTCAGCAGTCCAGGTTCCTGATGTCAGTTTGTAGGGCTCCCCTGGGTCTATCAGGGCAGCACAAGTTTGAGGTGGGGACAACTTCGGTGTGGGGTCCATCCTTCGATATAAGGATTCTTTGCAGTCTGGGCCAGGGGCCCCTGGGCACATCCTTTTTCCATTTTCCCTGGGAAAGAAAACTCAGCAGTCCAGGTTCCTGATGTCAGTTTGTAGGGCTCCCTTGGGTCTATCAGGGCAGCACAAGTTTTAGGTGGGGACAACTTCGGTGTGGGGTCCATCCTTCGATATAAGGATTTTTTGCAGTGAGGTCCCAGCCCAGGGCCAGGGGCCCCTGGGCACATCCTTTTTCCATTTTACCTGGGAAAGAAAACTCAGCAGTCCAGGTTCCTGATGTCAGTTTGTAGGGCTCCATTGGGTCTATCAGTGCAGCAGAAGTTGTAGGTGGGGACAACTTCGGTGTGGGGTCCATCCTTCGATATAAGGATTTTTTGCAATGAGGTCCCAGCCCAGGGCCAGGGGCCCCTGGGCACATCCTTTTTCCATTTTCCCTGGGAAAGAAAACTCAGCAGTCCAGGTTCCTGATGACAGTTTGTAGGGCACCCTTGGGTCTATCAGTGCAGCAGAAGTTTGAGGTGGGGACAACTTCGGTGTGGGGTCCAGCCTTCGATATAAGGATTTTTTGCAGTGAGGTCTCAGCCCAGGGCCAGGAGCCCCTGGGCACATCCCTTTTCCATTTTTCCTGGGAAAGAAAACTCAGCAGTCCAGGTTCCTGATGTCAGTTTGTAGGGCTCCCTTGGGTCTATCAGGGCAGCACAAGTCTGAGGATGGGACAACTTCGGTGTGGGCTCCATCCTTCGATATAAGGATTTTTTGTAGCGAGGCCCCAGCCCACGGCCACAGGCCACTGGGCACATCCCTTTTCCATTTTTCCTGGGAAAGAAAACTCAGCAGTCCAGGTTCCTGATGTCAGTTTGTAGGGCTCCCCTGGGTCTATCTGGGCAGCACAAGTTTGAGGATGGGACAACTTCGGTGTGGGCTCCATCCTTCGATATAAGGATTTTTTGTAGCGAGGTCCCAGCCCACGGCCACGGGCCACTGGGCACATCATTTGGCCATTTTCCCTGGGAAAGAAAACTCAGCAGTCCAGGTTCCTGATGTCAGTTTGTAGGGCTCCCTTGGGTCTATCAGGGCAGCACAAGTTTGAGGTGGGGACAACTTCGGTGTGGGGTCCATCCTTCGATATAAGGATTTTTTGCAGTGAGGTCTCAGCAGAGGGCCAGGGGCCCCTGGGCACATCCTTTTTCCATTTTCCCTGGGAAAGAAAACTCAGCAGTCCAGGTTCCTGATGTCAGTTTGTAGGGCTCCCTTGAGTCTATCAGGGCAGCACAAGTTTGAGGTGGGGACAACTTCGGTGTGGGGTCCATCCTTCGATATAAGGATTCTTTGAAGTCGGGGCCAGGGGCCCCTGGGCACATCCTTTTTCCATTTTCCCTGTGAAAGAAAACTCAGCAGTCCAGGTTCCTGATGTCAGTTTGTAGGGCTCCCTTGGGTCTATCAGGGCAGCACAAGTCTGAGGATGGGACAACTTCGGTGTGGGCTCCATCCTTCGATATAAGGATTTTTTGTAGCGAGGTCCCAGCCCAGGGCCACGGGCCCCTGGGCACATCCTTTTTCCATTTTCCCTGGGAAAGAAAACTCAGCAGTCCAGGTTCCTGATGTCAGTTTGTAGGGCTCCCTTGAGTCTATCAGGGCAGCACAAGTTTGAGGTGGGGACAACTTCGGTGTGGGGTCCATCCTTCGATATAAGGATTCTTTGCAGTCGGGGCCAGGGCCCCCTGGGCACATCCTTTTTCCATTTTCCCTGGGAAAGAAAACTCAGCAGTCCAGGTTCCTGATGTCAGTTTGTAGGGCTCCCTTGAGTCTATCAGGGCAGCACAAGTTTGAGGTGGGGACAACTTCGGTGTGGGGTCCATCCTTCCATATAAAGATTCTTTGCAGTCAGGGCCAGGGGCCCAGCCCCTGGGCACATCCTTTTTCCATTTTCCCTGGGAAAGAAAACTCAGCAGTCCAGGTTCCTGATGTCAGTTTGTAGGGCTCCCCTGGGTCTATCAGGGCAGCACAAGTTTGAGGTGGGGACAACTTCGGTGTGGGGTCCATCCTTCAATATAAGGATTCTTTGCAGTCTGGGCCAGGGGCCCCTGGGCACATCCTTTTTCCATTTTCCCTGGGAAAGAAAACTCAGCAGTCCAGGTTCCTGATGTCAGTTTGTAGGGCTCCCTTGTGTGTATCAGGGCAGCACAAGTTTGAGGTGGGGACAACTTCGGTGTGGAGTCCATCCTTCGATATAAGGATTTTTTGCAGTGAGGTCTCAGCCCAGGGCAAGGAGCCCCTGGGCACATCCTTTTTCCATTTTCCCTGGGAAAGAAAACTCAGCAGTCCAGGTTCCTGATGTCAGTTTGTAGGGCTCCCTTGGGTCTATCAGTGCAGCAGAAGTTTGAGGTGATGACAACTTCGGTGTGGGGTCCAGCCTTCGATATAAGGATTTTTTGCAGTGAGGTCCGTTCCCAGGGCCAGGGGCCCCCGGGCACATCCTTTTTCCATTTTCCCTGTGAAAGAAAACTCAGCAGTCATGGTTCCTGATGTCAGTTTGTAGGGCTCCCTTGGGTGTATCCGGGCAGCAGAAGTTTGAGGTGGGGACAACTTCGGTGTGGGGTCCATCCTTCGATATAAGGATTTTTTGCAGTGAGGTCCCAGCCCAGGGCCAGGGGCCCCTGGGCACATCCTTTTTCCATTTTCCCTGGGAAAGAAAACTCAGCAGTCCAGGTTCCTGATGTCAGTTTGTAGGGCACCTTTGGGTCTATCAGTGCAGCAGAAGTTTGAGGTGGGGACAACTTCGGTGTGGAGTCCATCCTTCGATATAAGGATTTTTTGCAGTGAGGTCTCAGCCCAGGGCCAGGAGCCCCTGGGCACATCCTTTTTCCATTTTCCCTGGGAAAGAAAACTCAGCAGTCCAGGTTCCTAATGTCAGTTTGTAGGGCTCCCTTGAGTCTATCAGGGCAGCACAAGTTTGAGGTGGGGACAACTTCGGTGTGGGGTCCATCCTTCGATATAAGGATTCTTTGAAGTCGGGGCCAGGGTCCCCTGGGCACATCCTTTTTCCATTTTCCCTGGGAAAGAAAACTCAGCAGTCCAGGTTCCTGATGTCAGTTTGTAGGGCTCCCCTGGGTCTATCAGGGCAGCACAAGTTTGAGGTGGGGACAACTTCGGTGTGGGGTCCATCCTTCGATATAAGGATTCTTTGCAGTCTGGGCCAGGGGCCCCTGGGCACATCCTTTTTCCATTTTCCCTGGGAAAGAAAACTCAGCAGTCCAGGTTCCTGATGTCAGTTTGTAGGGCTCCCTTGGGTCTATCAGGGCAGCACAAGTTTTAGGTGGGGACAACTTCGGTGTGGGGTCCATCCTTCGATATAAGGATTTTTTGCAGTGAGGTCCCAGCCCAGGGCCAGGGGCCCCTGGGCACATCCTTTTTCCATTTTACCTGGGAAAGAAAACTCAGCAGTCCAGGTTCCTGATGTCAGTTTGTAGGGCACCCTTGGGTCTATCAGTGCAGCAGAAGTTTGAGGTGGGGACAACTTCGGTGTGGGGTCCATCCTTCGATATAAGGATTTTTTGCAGTGAGGTCTCAGCCCAGGGCCAGGAGCCCCTGGGCACATCCCTTTTCCATTTTTCCTGGGAAAGAAAACTCAGCAGTCCAGGTTCCTGATGTCAGTTTGTAGGGCTCCCTTGGGTCTATCAGGGCAGCACAAGTCTGAGGATGGGACAACTTCGGTGTGGGCTCCATCCTTCGATATAAGGATTTTTTGTAGCGAGGTCCCAGCCCACGGCCACAAGCCACTGGGCACATCATTTGGCCATTTTCCCTGGGAAAGAAAACTCAGCAGTCCAGGTTCCTGATGTCAGTTTGTAGGGCTCCCCTGGGTCTATCATGGAAGCACAAGTTTGAGGATGGGACAACTTCGGTGTGGGCTCCATCCTTCGATATAAGGATTTTTTGTAGCGAGGTCCCAGCCCACAGCCACGGGCCACTGGGCACATCATTTGGCCATTTTCCCTGGGAAAGAAAACTCAGCAGTCCAGGTTCCTGATGTCAGTTTGTAGGGCTCCCTTGGGTCTATCAGGGCAGCACAAGTTTGAGGTGGGGACAACTTCGGTGTGGGGTCCATCCTTCGATATAAGGATTTTTTTTCAGTGAGGTCTCAGCAGAGGGCCAGGGGCCCCTGGGCACATCCTTTTTCCATTTTCCCTGGGAAAGAAAACTCAGCAGTCCAGGTTCCTGATGTCAGTTTGTAGGGCTCCCTTGAGTCTATCAGGGCAGCAGAAGTTTGAGGTGGGGACAACTTCGGTGTGGGGTCCATCCTTCGATATAAGGATTCTTTGAAGTCGGGGCCAGGGGCCCCCGGGCACATCCCTTTTCCATTTTTCCTGGGAAAGAAAACTCAGCAGTCCAGGTTCCTGATGTCAGTTTGTAGGGCTCCCTTGGGTCTATCAGGGCAGCACAAGTCGGAGGATGGGACAACTTCGGTGTGGGCTCCATCCTTCGATATAAGGATTTTTTGTAGCGAGGTCCCAGCCCAGGGCCACGGGCCACTGGGCACATCATTTGGCCATTTTCCCTGGGAAAGAAAACTCAGCAGTCCAGGTTCCTGATGTCAGTTTGTAGGGCTCCCTTGGGTCTATCAGGGCAGCACAAGTTTGAGGTGGGGACAACTTCGGTGTGGGGTCCATCCTTCGATATAAGGATTCTTTGCAGTCGGGGCCAGGGCCCCCTGGGCACATCCTTTTTCCATTTTCCCTGGGAAAGAAAACTCAGCAGTCCAGGTTCCTGATGTCAGTTTGTAGGGCTCCCTTGGGTCTATCAGGGCAGCAGAAGTTTGAGGTGGGGACAACTTCGGTGTGGGGTCCATCCTTCCATATAAAGATTCTTTGCAGTCAGGGCCAGGGGCCCAGCCCCTGGGCACATCCTTTTTCCATTTTCCCTGGGAAAGAAAACTCAGCAGTCCAGGTTCCTGATGTCAGTTTGTAGGGCTCCCCTGGGTCTATCAGGGCAGCACAAGTTTGAGGTGGGGACAACTTCGGTGTGGGGTCCATCCTTCAATATAAGGATTCTTTGCAGTCTGGGCCAGGGGCCCCTGGGCACATCCTTTTTCCATTTTCCCTGGGAAAGAAAACTCAGCAGTCCAGGTTCCTGATGTCAGTTTGTAGGGCTCCCTTGTGTGTATCAGGGCAGCACAAGTTTGAGGTGGGGACAACTTCGGTGTGGAGTCCATCCTTCGATATAAGGATTTTTTGCAGTGAGGTCTCAGCCCAGGGCCAGGAGCCCCTGGGCACATCCTTTTTCCATTTTCCCTGGGAAAGAAAACTCAGCAGTCCAGGTTCCTGATGTCAGTTTGTAGGGCTCCCTTGGGTCTATCAGGGCAGCACAAGTCTGAGGATTGGACAACTTCAGTGTGGGCTCCATCCTTCGATATAAGGATTTTTTGTAGCGAGGTCCCAGCCCACGGCCACGGGCCACTGGGCACACCATTTGGCCATTTTCCCTGGGAAAGAAAACTCAGCAGTCCAGGTTCCTGATGTCAGTTTGTAGGGCTCCCCTGGGTCTATCAGGGCAGCACAAGTTTGAGGATGGGACAACTTCGGTGTGGGGTCCATCCTTCGATATAAGGATTTTTTGCAGTGAGGTCCCAGCCCAGGGCCAGGGGCCCCTGGGCACATCCTTTTTCCATTTTCCCTGGGAAAGAAAACTCAGCAGTCCAGGTTCCTGATGTCAGTTTGTAGGGCTCCCTTGGGTCTATCAGGGCAGCACAAGTCTGAGGATTGGACAACTTCGGTGTGGGCTCCATCCTTCGATATAAGGATTTTTTGTAGCGAGGTCCCAGCCCACGGCCACGGGCCACTGGGCACATCATTTGGCCATTTTCCCTGGGAAAGAAAACTCAGCAGTCCAGGTTCCTGATGTCAGTTTGTAGGGCTCCCCTGGGTCTATCAGGGCAGCACAAGTTTGAGGATGGGACAACTTCGGTGTGGGCTCCATCCTTCGATATAAGGATTTTTTGTAGCGAGGTCCCAGCCCACGGCCACGGGCCACTGGGCACATCATTTGGCCATTTTCCCTGGGAAAGAAAACTCAGCAGTCCAGGTTCCTGATGTCAGTTTGTAGGGCTCCCTTGGGTCTATCAGGGCAGCACAAGTTTGAGGTGGGGACAACTTCGGTGTGGGGTCCATCCTTCGATATAAGGATTTTTTGCAGTGAGGTCCGTTCCCAGGGCCAGGGGCGCCCGGGCACATCCCTTTTCCATTTTTCCTGGGAAAGAAAACTCAGCAGTCCAGGTTCCTGATGTCAGTTTGTAGGGCTCCCTTGAGTCTATCAGGGCAGCACAAGTTTGAGGTGGGGACAACTTCTGTGTGGGGTCCATCCTTCGATATAAGGATTCTTTGAAGTCGGGGACAGGGGCCCCTGGGCACATCCTTTTTCCATTTTCCCTGGGAAAGAAAACTCAGCAGTCCAGGTTCCTGATGTCAGTTTGTAGGGCTCCCTTGGGTCTATCAGGGCAGCACAAGTTTGAGGTGGGGACAACTTCGGTGTGGGGTCCATCCTTCGATATAAGGATTTTTTGCAGTGAGGTCCGTTCCCAGGGCCAGGGGCGCCCGGGCACATCCCTTTTCCATTTTTCCTGGGAAAGAAAACTCAGCAGTCCAGGTTCCTGATGTCAGTTTGTAGGGCTCCCTTGGGTCTATCAGGGCAGCACAAGTTTGAGGTGGGGACAACTTCGGTGTGGGGTCCATCCTTCGATATACGGATAATTTGCAGTGAGGTCTCAGCAGAGGGCCAGGGGCCCCTGGGCACATCCTTTTTCCATTTTCCCTGGGAAAGAAAACTCAGCAGTCCAGGTTGCTTATGTCAGTTTGTAGGGCTCCCTTGAGTCTATCAGGGCAGCACAAGTTTGAGGTGGGGACAACTTCTGTGTGGGGTCCATCCTTCGATATAAGGATTCTTTGAAGTCGGGGACAGGGGCCCCTGGGCACATCCTTTTTCCATTTTCCCTGGGAAAGAAAACTCAGCAGTCCAGGTTCCTGATGTCAGTTTGTAGGGCTCCCCTGGGTCTATCAGGGCAGCACAAGTTTGAGGTGGGGACAACTTCGGTGTGGGGTCCATCCTTCGATATAAGGATTCTTTGCAGTCTGGGCCAGGGGCCCCTGGGCACATCCTTTTTCCATTTTCCCTGGGAAAGAAAACTCAGCAGTCCAGGTTCCTGATGTCAGTTTGTAGGGCTCCCTTGGGTCTATCAGGGCAGCACAAGTTTTAGGTGGGGACAACTTCGATGTGGGGTCCATCCTTCGATATAAGGATTTTTTGCAGTGAGGTCCCAGCCCAGGGCCAGGGGCCCCTGGGCACATCCTTTTTCCATTTTCCCTGGGAAAGAAAACTCAGCAGTCCAGGTTCCTGATGTCAGTTTGTAGGGCTCCCTTGGGTCTATCAGTGCAGCAGAAGTTGTAGGTGGGGACAACTTCGGTGTGGGGTCCATCCTTCGATATAAGGATTTTTTGCAATGAGGTCCCAGCCCAGGGCCAGGGGCCCCTGGGCACATCCTTTTTCCATTTTCCCTGGGAAAGAAAACTCAGCAGTCCAGGTTCCTGATGACAGTTTGTAGGGCACCCTTGGGTCTATCAGTGCAGCAGAAGTTTGAGGTGGGGACAACTTCGGTGTGGGGTCCAGCCTTCGATATAAGGATTTTTTGCAGTGAGGTCTCAGCCCAGGGCCAGGAGCCCCTGGGCACATCCCTTTTCCATTTTTCCTGGGAAAGAAAACTCAGCAGTCCAGGTTCCTGATGTCAGTTTGTAGGGCTCCCTTGGGTCTATCAGGGCAGCACAAGTCTGAGGATGGGACAACTTCGGTGTGGGCTCCATCCTTCGATATAAGGATTTTTTGTAGCGAGGCCCCAGCCCACGGCCACAGGCCACTGGGCACATCCCTTTTCCATTTTTCCTGGGAAAGAAAACTCAGCAGTCCAGGTTCCTGATGTCAGTTTGTAGGGCTCCCCTGGGTCTATCAGGGCAGCACAAGTTTGAGGATGGGACAACTTCGGTGTGGGCTCCATCCTTCGATATAAGGATTTTTTGTAGCGAGGTCCCAGCCCACGGCCACGGGCCACTGGGCACATCATTTGGCCATTTTCCCTGGGAAAGAAAACTCAGCAGTCCAGGTTCCTGATGTCAGTTTGTAGGGCTCCCTTGGGTCTATCAGGGCAGCACAAGTTTGAGGTGGGGACAACTTCGGTGTGGGGTCCATCCTTCGATATAAGGATTTTTTGCAGTGAGGTCTCAGCAGAGGGCCAGGGGCCCCTGGGCACATCCTTTTTCCATTTTCCCTGGGAAAGAAAACTCAGCAGTCCAGGTTCCTGATGTCAGTTTGTAGGGCTCCCTTGAGTCTATCAGGGCAGCACAAGTTTGAGGTGGGGACAACTTCGGTGTGGGGTCCATCCTTCGATATAAGGATTCTTTGAAGTCGGGGCCAGGGGCCCCTGGGCACATCCTTTTTCCATTTTTCCTGGGAAAGAAAACTTAGCAGTCCAGGTTCCTGATGTCAGTTTGTAGGGCTCCCTTGGGTCTATCAGGGCAGCACAAGTCTGAGGATGGGACAACTTCGGTGTGGGCTCCATCCTTCGATATAAGGATTTTTTGTAGCGAGGTCCCAGCCCAGGGCCACGGGCCCCTGGGCACATCCTTTTTCCATTTTCCCTGGGAAAGAAAACTCAGCAGTCCAGGTTCCTGATGTCAGTTTGTAGGGCTCCCTTGAGTCTATCAGGGCAGCACAAGTTTGAGGTGGGGACAACTTCGGTGTGGGGTCCATCCTTCGATATAAGGATTCTTTGCAGTCGGGGCCAGGGCCCCCTGGGCACATCCTTTTTCCATTTTCCCTGGGAAAGAAAACTCAGCAGTCCAGGTTCCTGATGTCAGTTTGTAGGGCTCCCTTGAGTCTATCAGGGCAGCACAAGTTTGAGGTGGGGACAACTTCGGTGTGGGGTCCATCCTTCGATATAAGGATTCTTTGCAGTCGGGGCCAGGGCCCCCTGGGCACATCCTTTTTCCATTTTCCCTGGGAAAGAAAACTCAGCAGTCCAGGTTCCTGATGTCAGTTTGTAGGGCTCCCTTGAGTCTATCAGGGCAGCACAAGTTTGAGGTGGGGACAACTTCGGTGTGGGGTCCATCCTTCCATATAAAGATTCTTTGCAGTCAGGGCCAGGGGCCCAGCCCCTGGGCACATCCTTTTTCCATTTTCCCTGGGAAAGAAAACTCAGCAGTCCAGGTTCCTGATGTCAGTTTGTAGGGCTCCCCTGGGTCTATCAGGGCAGCACAAGTTTGAGGTGGGGACAACTTCGGTGTGGGGTCCATCCTTCAATATAAGGATTCTTTGCAGTCTGGGCCAGGGGCCCCTGGGCACATCCTTTTTCCATTTTCCCTGGGAAAGAAAACTCAGCAGTCCAGGTTCCTGATGTCAGTTTGTAGGGCTCCCTTGTGTGTATCAGGGCAGCACAAGTTTGAGGTGGGGACAACTTCGGTGTGGAGTCCATCCTTCGATATAAGGATTTTTTGCAGTGAGGTCTCAGCCCAGGGCAAGGAGCCCCTGGGCACATCCTTTTTCCATTTTCCCTGGGAAAGAAAACTCAGCAGTCCAGGTTCCTGATGTCAGTTTGTAGGGCTCCCTTGGGTCTATCAGTGCAGCAGAAGTTTGAGGTGATGACAACTTCGGTGTGGGGTCCAGCCTTCGATATAAGGATTTTTTGCAGTGAGGTCCGTTCCCTGGGCCAGGGGCCCCCGGGCACATCCTTTTTCCATTTTCCCTGTGAAAGAAAACTCAGCAGTCATGGTTCCTGATGTCAGTTTGTAGGGCTCCCTTGGGTGTATCCGGGCAGCAGAAGTTTGAGGTGGGGACAACTTCGGTGTGGGGTCCAGCCTTCGATATAAGGATTTTTTGCAGTGAGGTCCGTTCCCAGGGCCAGGGGCCCCCGGGCACATCCTTTTTCCATTTTCCCTGTGAAAGAAAACTCAGCAGTCCAGGTTCCTGATGTCAGTTTGTAGGGCTCCCTTGGGTGTATCAGGGCAGCACAAGTTTGAGGTGGGGAGAACTTCGGTGTGGGGTCCATCCTTCGATATAAGGATTTTTTGCAGTGAGGTCTCAGCAGAGGGCCAGGGGCCCCTGGGCACATCCTTTTTCCATTTTCCCTGGGAAAGAAAACTCAGCAGTCCAGGTTCCTAATGTCAGTTTGTAGGGCTCCCTTGAGTCTATCAGGGCAGCACAAGTTTGAGGTGGGGACAACTTCGGTGTGGGGTCCATCCTTCGATATAAGGATTCTTTGAAGTCGGGGCCAGGGTCCCCTGGGCACATCCTTTTTCCATTTTCCCTGGGAAAGAAAACTCAGCAGTCCAGGTTCCTGATGTCAGTTTGTAGGGCTCCCCTGGGTCTATCAGGGCAGCACAAGTTTGAGGTGGGGACAACTTCGGTGTGGGGTCCATCCTTCGATATAAGGATTCTTTGCAGTCTGGGCCAGGGGCCCCTGGGCACATCCTTTTTCCATTTTCCCTGGGAAAGAAAACTCAGCAGTCCAGGTTCCTGATGTCAGTTTGTAGGGCTCCCTTGGGTCTATCAGGGCAGCACAAGTTTTAGGTGGGGACAACTTCGGTGTGGGGTCCATCCTTCGATATAAGGATTTTTTGCAGTGAGGTCCCAGCCCAGGGCCAGGGGCCCCTGGGCACATCCTTTTTCCATTTTACCTGGGAAAGAAAACTCAGCAGTCCAGGTTCCTGATGTCAGTTTGTAGGGCACCCTTGGGTCTATCAGTGCAGCAGAAGTTTGAGGTGGGGACAACTTCGGTGTGGGGTCCAGCCTTCGATATAAGGATTTTTTGCAGTGAGGTCTCAGCCCAGGGCCAGGAGCCCCTGGGCACATCCCTTTTCCATTTTTCCTGGGAAAGAAAACTCAGCAGTCCAGGTTCCTGATGTCAGTTTGTAGGGCTCCCTTGGGTCTATCAGGGCAGCACAAGTCTGAGGATGGGACAACTTCGGTGTGGGCTCCATCCTTCGATATAAGGATTTTTTGTAGCGAGGTCCCAGCCCACGGCCACAAGCCACTGGGCACATCATTTGGCCATTTTCCCTGGGAAAGAAAACTCAGCAGTCCAGGTTCCTGATGTCAGTTTGTAGGGCTCCCCTGGGTCTATCATGGAAGCACAAGTTTGAGGATGGGACAACTTCGGTGTGGGCTCCATCCTTCGATATAAGGATTTTTTGTAGCGAGGTCCCAGCCCACAGCCACGGGCCACTGGGCACATCATTTGGCCATTTTCCCTGGGAAAGAAAACTCAGCAGTCCAGGTTCCTGATGTCAGTTTGTAGGGCTCCCTTGGGTCTATCAGGGCAGCACAAGTTTGAGGTGGGGACAACTTCGGTGTGGGGTCCATCCTTCGATATACGGATAATTTGCAGTGAGGTCTCAGCAGAGGGCCAGGGGCCCCTGGGCACATCCTTTTTCCATTTTCCCTGGGAAAGAAAACTCAGCAGTCCAGGTTCCTAATGTCAGTTTGTAGGGCTCCCTTGAGTCTATCAGGGCAGCACAAGTTTGAGGTGGGGACAACTTCTGTGTGGGGTCCATCCTTCGATATAAGGATTCTTTGAAGTCGGGGACAGGGGCCCCTGGGCACATCCTTTTTCCATTTTCCCTGGGAAAGAAAACTCAGCAGTCCAGGTTCCTGATGTCAGTTTGTAGGGCTCCCCTGGGTCTATCAGGGCAGCACAAGTTTGAGGTGGGGACAACTTCGGTGTGGGGTCCATCCTTCGATATAAGGATTCTTTGCAGTCTGGGCCAGGGGCCCCTGGGCACATCCTTTTTCCATTTTCCCTGGGAAAGAAAACTCAGCAGTCCAGGTTCCTGATGTCAGTTTGTAGGGCTCCCTTGGGTCTATCAGGGCAGCACAAGTTTTAGGTGGGGACAACTTCGGTGTGGGGTCCATCCTTCGATATAAGGATTTTTTGCAGTGAGGTCCCAGCCCAGGGCCAGGGGCCCCTGGGCACATCCTTTTTCCATTTTACCTGGGAAAGAAAACTCAGCAGTCCAGGTTCCTGATGTCAGTTTGTAGGGCTCCCTTGGGTCTATCAGTGCAGCAGAAGTTGTAGGTGGGGACAACTTCGGTGTGGGGTCCATCCTTCGATATAAGGATTTTTTGCAATGAGGTCCCAGCCCAGGGCCAGGGGCCCCTGGGCACATCCTTTTTCCATTTTCCCTGGGAAAGAAAACTCAGCAGTCCAGGTTCCTGATGACAGTTTGTAGGGCACCCTTGGGTCTATCAGTGCAGCAGAAGTTTGAGGTGGGGACAACTTCGGTGTGGGGTCCAGCCTTCGATATAAGGATTTTTTGCAGTGAGGTCTCAGCCCAGGGCCAGGAGCCCCTGGGCACATCCCTTTTCCATTTTTCCTGGGAAAGAAAACTCAGCAGTCCAGGTTCCTGATGTCAGTTTGTAGGGCTCCCTTGGGTCTATCAGGGCAGCACAAGTCTGAGGATGGGACAACTTCGGTGTGGGCTCCATCCTTCGATATAAGGATTTTTTGTAGCGAGGCCCCAGCCCACGGCCACAGGCCACTGGGCACATCCCTTTTCCATTTTTCCTGGGAAAGAAAACTCAGCAGTCCAGGTTCCTGATGTCAGTTTGTAGGGCTCCCCTGGGTCTATCAGGGCAGCACAAGTTTGAGGATGGGACAACTTCGGTGTGGGCTCCATCCTTCGATATAAGGATTTTTTGTAGCGAGGTCCCAGCCCACGGCCACGGGCCACTGGGCACATCATTTGGCCATTTTCCCTGGGAAAGAAAACTCAGCAGTCCAGGTTCCTGATGTCAGTTTGTAGGGCTCCCTTGGGTCTATCAGGGCAGCACAAGTTTGAGGTGGGGACAACTTCGGTGTGGGGTCCATCCTTCGATATAAGGATTTTTTGCAGTGAGGTCTCAGCAGAGGGCCAGGGGCCCCCGGGCACATCCCTTTTCCATTTTTCCTGGGAAAGAAAACTCAGCAGTCCAGGTTCCTGATGTCAGTTTGTAGGGCTCCCTTGGGTCTATCAGTGCAGCAGAAGTTGTAGGTGGGGACAACTTCGGTGTGGGGTCCATCCTTCGATATAAGGATTTTTTGCAATGAGGTCCCAGCCCAGGGCCAGGGGCCCCTGGGCACATCCTTTTTCCATTTTCCCTGGGAAAGAAAACTCAGCAGTCCAGGTTCCTGATGACAGTTTGTAGGGCACCCTTGGGTCTATCAGTGCAGCAGAAGTTTGAGGTGGGGACAACTTCGGTGTGGGGTCCAGCCTTCGATATAAGGATTTTTTGCAGTGAGGTCTCAGCCCAGGGCCAGGAGCCCCTGGGCACATCCCTTTTCCATTTTTCCTGGGAAAGAAAACTCAGCAGTCCAGGTTCCTGATGTCAGTTTGTAGGGCTCCCTTGGGTCTATCAGGGCAGCACAAGTCTGAGGATGGGACAACTTCGGTGTGGGCTCCATCCTTCGATATAAGGATTTTTTGTAGCGAGGCCCCAGCCCACGGCCACAGGCCACTGGGCACATCCCTTTTCCATTTTTCCTGGGAAAGAAAACTCAGCAGTCCAGGTTCCTGATGTCAGTTTGTAGGGCTCCCCTGGGTCTATCAGGGCAGCACAAGTTTGAGGATGGGACAACTTCGGTGTGGGCTCCATCCTTCGATATAAGGATTTTTTGTAGCGAGGTCCCAGCCCACGGCCACGGGCCACTGGGCACATCATTTGGCCATTTTCCCTGGGAAAGAAAACTCAGCAGTCCAGGTTCCTGATGTCAGTTTGTAGGGCTCCCTTGGGTCTATCAGGGCAGCACAAGTTTGAGGTGGGGACAACTTCGGTGTGGGGTCCATCCTTCGATATAAGGATTTTTTGCAGTGAGGTCTCAGCAGAGGGCCAGGGGCCCCTGGGCACATCCTTTTTCCATTTTCCCTGGGAAAGAAAACTCAGCAGTCCAGGTTCCTGATGTCAGTTTGTAGGGCTCCCTTGAGTCTATCAGGGCAGCACAAGTTTGAGGTGGGGACAACTTCGGTGTGGGGTCCATCCTTCGATATAAGGATTCTTTGAAGTCGGGGCCAGGGGCCCCTGGGCACATCCTTTTTCCATTTTTCCTGGGAAAGAAAACTTAGCAGTCCAGGTTCCTGATGTCAGTTTGTAGGGCTCCCTTGGGTCTATCAGGGCAGCACAAGTCTGAGGATGGGACAACTTCGGTGTGGGCTCCATCCTTCGATATAAGGATTTTTTGTAGCGAGGTCCCAGCCCAGGGCCACGGGCCCCTGGGCACATCCTTTTTCCATTTTCCCTGGGAAAGAAAACTCAGCAGTCCAGGTTCCTGATGTCAGTTTGTAGGGCTCCCTTGAGTCTATCAGGGCAGCACAAGTTTGAGGTGGGGACAACTTCGGTGTGGGGTCCATCCTTCGATATAAGGATTCTTTGCAGTCGGGGCCAGGGCCCCCTGGGCACATCCTTTTTCCATTTTCCCTGGGAAAGAAAACTCAGCAGTCCAGGTTCCTGATGTCAGTTTGTAGGGCTCCCTTGAGTCTATCAGGGCAGCACAAGTTTGAGGTGGGGACAACTTCGGTGTGGGGTCCATCCTTCCATATAAAGATTCTTTGCAGTCAGGGCCAGGGGCCCAGCCCCTGGGCACATCCTTTTTCCATTTTCCCTGGGAAAGAAAACTCAGCAGTCCAGGTTCCTGATGTCAGTTTGTAGGGCTCCCCTGGGTCTATCAGGGCAGCACAAGTTTGAGGTGGGGACAACTTCGGTGTGGGGTCCATCCTTCAATATAAGGATTCTTTGCAGTCTGGGCCAGGGGCCCCTGGGCACATCCTTTTTCCATTTTCCCTGGGAAAGAAAACTCAGCAGTCCAGGTTCCTGATGTCAGTTTGTAGGGCTCCCTTGTGTGTATCAGGGCAGCACAAGTTTGAGGTGGGGACAACTTCGGTGTGGAGTCCATCCTTCGATATAAGGATTTTTTGCAGTGAGGTCTCAGCCCAGGGCAAGGAGCCCCTGGGCACATCCTTTTTCCATTTTCCCTGGGAAAGAAAACTCAGCAGTCCAGGTTCCTGATGTCAGTTTGTAGGGCTCCCTTGGGTCTATCAGTGCAGCAGAAGTTTGAGGTGATGACAACTTCGGTGTGGGGTCCAGCCTTCGATATAAGGATTTTTTGCAGTGAGGTCCGTTCCCTGGGCCAGGGGCCCCCGGGCACATCCTTTTTCCATTTTCCCTGTGAAAGAAAACTCAGCAGTCATGGTTCCTGATGTCAGTTTGTAGGGCTCCCTTGGGTGTATCCGGGCAGCAGAAGTTTGAGGTGGGGACAACTTCGGTGTGGGGTCCAGCCTTCGATATAAGGATTTTTTGCAGTGAGGTCCGTTCCCAGGGCCAGGGGCCCCCGGGCACATCCTTTTTCCATTTTCCCTGTGAAAGAAAACTCAGCAGTCCAGGTTCCTGATGTCAGTTTGTAGGGCTCCCTTGGGTGTATCAGGGCAGCACAAGTTTGAGGTGGGGAGAACTTCGGTGTGGGGTCCATCCTTCGATATAAGGATTTTTTGCAGTGAGGTCTCAGCAGAGGGCCAGGGGCCCCTGGGCACATCCTTTTTCCATTTTCCCTGGGAAAGAAAACTCAGCAGTCCAGGTTCCTAATGTCAGTTTGTAGGGCTCCCTTGAGTCTATCAGGGCAGCACAAGTTTGAGGTGGGGACAACTTCGGTGTGGGGTCCATCCTTCGATATAAGGATTCTTTGAAGTCGGGGCCAGGGTCCCCTGGGCACATCCTTTTTCCATTTTCCCTGGGAAAGAAAACTCAGCAGTCCAGGTTCCTGATGTCAGTTTGTAGGGCTCCCCTGGGTCTATCAGGGCAGCACAAGTTTGAGGTGGGGACAACTTCGGTGTGGGGTCCATCCTTCGATATAAGGATTCTTTGCAGTCTGGGCCAGGGGCCCCTGGGCACATCCTTTTTCCATTTTCCCTGGGAAAGAAAACTCAGCAGTCCAGGTTCCTGATGTCAGTTTGTAGGGCTCCCTTGGGTCTATCAGGGCAGCACAAGTTTTAGGTGGGGACAACTTCGGTGTGGGGTCCATCCTTCGATATAAGGATTTTTTGCAGTGAGGTCCCAGCCCAGGGCCAGGGGCCCCTGGGCACATCCTTTTTCCATTTTACCTGGGAAAGAAAACTCAGCAGTCCAGGTTCCTGATGTCAGTTTGTAGGGCACCCTTGGGTCTATCAGTGCAGCAGAAGTTTGAGGTGGGGACAACTTCGGTGTGGGGTCCAGCCTTCGATATAAGGATTTTTTGCAGTGAGGTCTCAGCCCAGGGCCAGGAGCCCCTGGGCACATCCCTTTTCCATTTTTCCTGGGAAAGAAAACTCAGCAGTCCAGGTTCCTGATGTCAGTTTGTAGGGCTCCCTTGGGTCTATCAGGGCAGCACAAGTCTGAGGATGGGACAACTTCGGTGTGGGCTCCATCCTTCGATATAAGGATTTTTTGTAGCGAGGTCCCAGCCCACGGCCACAAGCCACTGGGCACATCATTTGGCCATTTTCCCTGGGAAAGAAAACTCAGCAGTCCAGGTTCCTGATGTCAGTTTGTAGGGCTCCCCTGGGTCTATCATGGAAGCACAAGTTTGAGGATGGGACAACTTCGGTGTGGGCTCCATCCTTCGATATAAGGATTTTTTGTAGCGAGGTCCCAGCCCACAGCCACGGGCCACTGGGCACATCATTTGGCCATTTTCCCTGGGAAAGAAAACTCAGCAGTCCAGGTTCCTGATGTCAGTTTGTAGGGCTCCCTTGGGTCTATCAGGGCAGCACAAGTTTGAGGTGGGGACAACTTCGGTGTGGGGTCCATCCTTCGATATACGGATAATTTGCAGTGAGGTCTCAGCAGAGGGCCAGGGGCCCCTGGGCACATCCTTTTTCCATTTTCCCTGGGAAAGAAAACTCAGCAGTCCAGGTTCCTAATGTCAGTTTGTAGGGCTCCCTTGAGTCTATCAGGGCAGCACAAGTTTGAGGTGGGGACAACTTCTGTGTGGGGTCCATCCTTCGATATAAGGATTCTTTGAAGTCGGGGACAGGGGCCCCTGGGCACATCCTTTTTCCATTTTCCCTGGGAAAGAAAACTCAGCAGTCCAGGTTCCTGATGTCAGTTTGTAGGGCTCCCCTGGGTCTATCAGGGCAGCACAAGTTTGAGGTGGGGACAACTTCGGTGTGGGGTCCATCCTTCGATATAAGGATTCTTTGCAGTCTGGGCCAGGGGCCCCTGGGCACATCCTTTTTCCATTTTCCCTGGGAAAGAAAACTCAGCAGTCCAGGTTCCTGATGTCAGTTTGTAGGGCTCCCTTGGGTCTATCAGGGCAGCACAAGTTTTAGGTGGGGACAACTTCGGTGTGGGGTCCATCCTTCGATATAAGGATTTTTTGCAGTGAGGTCCCAGCCCAGGGCCAGGGGCCCCTGGGCACATCCTTTTTCCATTTTACCTGGGAAAGAAAACTCAGCAGTCCAGGTTCCTGATGTCAGTTTGTAGGGCTCCCTTGGGTCTATCAGTGCAGCAGAAGTTGTAGGTGGGGACAACTTCGGTGTGGGGTCCATCCTTCGATATAAGGATTTTTTGCAATGAGGTCCCAGCCCAGGGCCAGGGGCCCCTGGGCACATCCTTTTTCCATTTTCCCTGGGAAAGAAAACTCAGCAGTCCAGGTTCCTGATGACAGTTTGTAGGGCACCCTTGGGTCTATCAGTGCAGCAGAAGTTTGAGGTGGGGACAACTTCGGTGTGGGGTCCAGCCTTCGATATAAGGATTTTTTGCAGTGAGGTCTCAGCCCAGGGCCAGGAGCCCCTGGGCACATCCCTTTTCCATTTTTCCTGGGAAAGAAAACTCAGCAGTCCAGGTTCCTGATGTCAGTTTGTAGGGCTCCCTTGGGTCTATCAGGGCAGCACAAGTCTGAGGATGGGACAACTTCGGTGTGGGCTCCATCCTTCGATATAAGGATTTTTTGTAGCGAGGCCCCAGCCCACGGCCACAGGCCACTGGGCACATCCCTTTTCCATTTTTCCTGGGAAAGAAAACTCAGCAGTCCAGGTTCCTGATGTCAGTTTGTAGGGCTCCCCTGGGTCTATCAGGGCAGCACAAGTTTGAGGATGGGACAACTTCGGTGTGGGCTCCATCCTTCGATATAAGGATTTTTTGTAGCGAGGTCCCAGCCCACGGCCACGGGCCACTGGGCACATCATTTGGCCATTTTCCCTGGGAAAGAAAACTCAGCAGTCCAGGTTCCTGATGTCAGTTTGTAGGGCTCCCTTGGGTCTATCAGGGCAGCACAAGTTTGAGGTGGGGACAACTTCGGTGTGGGGTCCATCCTTCGATATAAGGATTTTTTGCAGTGAGGTCTCAGCAGAGGGCCAGGGGCCCCCGGGCACATCCCTTTTCCATTTTTCCTGGGAAAGAAAACTCAGCAGTCCAGGTTCCTGATGTCAGTTTGTAGGGCTCCCTTGGGTCTATCAGGGCAGCACAAGTCTGAGGATGGGACAACTTCGGTGTGGGCTCCATCCTTCGATATAAGGATTTTTTGTAGCGAGGTCCCAGCCCAGGGCCACGGGCCCCTGGGCACATCCTTTTTCCATTTTCCCTGGGAAAGAAAACTCAGCAGTCCAGGTTCCTGATGTCAGTTTGTAGGGCTCCCTTGAGTCTATCAGGGCAGCACAAGTTTGAGGTGGGGACAACTTCGGTGTGGGGTCCATCCTTCGATATAAGGATTCTTTGCAGTCGGGGCCAGGGCCCCCTGGGCACATCCTTTTTCCATTTTCCCTGGGAAAGAAAACTCAGCAGTCCAGGTTCCTGATGTCAGTTTGTAGGGCTCCCTTGGGTCTATCAGGGCAGCAGAAGTTTGAGGTGGGGACAACTTCGGTGTGGGGTCCATCCTTCCATATAAAGATTCTTTGCAGTCAGGGCCAGGGGCCCAGCCCCTGGGCACATCCTTTTTCCATTTTCCCTGGGAAAGAAAACTCAGCAGTCCAGGTTCCTGATGTCAGTTTGTAGGGCTCCCCTGGGTCTATCAGGGCAGCACAAGTTTGAGGTGGGGACAACTTCGGTGTGGGGTCCATCCTTCAATATAAGGATTCTTTGCAGTCTGGGCCAGGGGCCCCTGGGCACATCCTTTTTCCATTTTCCCTGGGAAAGAAAACTCAGCAGTCCAGGTTCCTGATGTCAGTTTGTAGGGCTCCCTTGTGTGTATCAGGGCAGCACAAGTTTGAGGTGGGGACAACTTCGGTGTGGAGTCCATCCTTCGATATAAGGATTTTTTGCAGTGAGGTCTCAGCCCAGGGCCAGGAGCCCCTGGGCACATCCTTTTTCCATTTTCCCTGGGAAAGAAAACTCAGCAGTCCAGGTTCCTGATGTCAGTTTGTAGGGCTCCCTTGGGTCTATCAGGGCAGCACAAGTCTGAGGATTGGACAACTTCAGTGTGGGCTCCATCCTTCGATATAAGGATTTTTTGTAGCGAGGTCCCAGCCCACGGCCACGGGCCACTGGGCACACCATTTGGCCATTTTCCCTGGGAAAGAAAACTCAGCAGTCCAGGTTCCTGATGTCAGTTTGTAGGGCTCCCCTGGGTCTATCAGGGCAGCACAAGTTTGAGGATGGGACAACTTCGGTGTGGGGTCCATCCTTCGATATAAGGATTTTTTGCAGTGAGGTCCCAGCCCAGGGCCAGGGGCCCCTGGGCACATCCTTTTTCCATTTTCCCTGGGAAAGAAAACTCAGCAGTCCAGGTTCCTGATGTCAGTTTGTAGGGCTCCCTTGGGTCTATCAGGGCAGCACAAGTCTGAGGATTGGACAACTTCGGTGTGGGCTCCATCCTTCGATATAAGGATTTTTTGTAGCGAGGTCCCAGCCCACGGCCACGGGCCACTGGGCACATCATTTGGCCATTTTCCCTGGGAAAGAAAACTCAGCAGTCCAGGTTCCTGATGTCAGTTTGTAGGGCTCCCCTGGGTCTATCAGGGCAGCACAAGTTTGAGGATGGGACAACTTCGGTGTGGGCTCCATCCTTCGATATAAGGATTTTTTGTAGCGAGGTCCCAGCCCACGGCCACGGGCCACTGGGCACATCATTTGGCCATTTTCCCTGGGAAAGAAAACTCAGCAGTCCAGGTTCCTGATGTCAGTTTGTAGGGCTCCCTTGGGTCTATCAGGGCAGCACAAGTTTGAGGTGGGGACAACTTCGGTGTGGGGTCCATCCTTCGATATAAGGATTTTTTGCAGTGAGGTCCGTTCCCAGGGCCAGGGGCGCCCGGGCACATCCCTTTTCCATTTTTCCTGGGAAAGAAAACTCAGCAGTCCAGGTTCCTGATGTCAGTTTGTAGGGCTCCCTTGGGTCTATCAGGGCAGCACAAGTTTGAGGTGGGGACAACTTCGGTGTGGGGTCCATCCTTCGATATAAGGATTTTTTGCAGTGAGGTCCCAGCCCAGGGCCAGGGGCCCCTGGGCACATCCTTTTTCCATTTTCCCTGGGAAAGAAAACTCAGCAGTCCAGGTTGCTGATGTCAGTTTGTAGGGCTCCCTTGAGTCTATCAGGGCAGCACAAGTTTGAGGTGGGGACAACTTCGGTGTGGGGTCCATCCTTCGATATAAGGATTCTTTGCAGTCTGGGCCAGGGGCCCCTGGGCACATCCTTTTTCCATTTTCCCTGGGAAAGAAAACTCAGCAGTCCAGGTTCCTGATGTCAGTTTGTAGGGCTCCCTTGTGTGTATCAGGGCAGCACAAGTTTGAGGTGGGGACAACTTCGGTGTGGGGTCCATCCTTCGATATACGGATAATTTGCAGTGAGGTCTCAGCAGAGGGCCAGGGGCCACTGGGCACATCCTTTTTCCATTTTCCCTGGGAAAGAAAACTCAGCAGTCCAGGTTGCTTATGTCAGTTTGTAGGGCTCCCTTGAGTCTATCAGGGCAGCACAAGTTTGAGGTGGGGACAACTTCTGTGTGGGGTCCATCCTTCGATATAAGGATTCTTTGAAGTCGGGGCCAGGGGCCCCTGGGCACATCCTTTTTCCATTTTCCCTGGGAAAGAAAACTCAGCAGTCTAGGTTCCTGATGTCAGTTTGTAGGGCTCCCCTGGGTCTATCAGGGCAGCACAAGTTTGAGGTGGGGACAACTTCGGTGTGGGGTCCATCCTTCGATATAAGGATTCTTTGCAGTCTGGGCCAGGGGCCCCTGGGCACATCCTTTTTCCATTTTCCCTGGGAAAGAAAACTCAGCAGTCCAGGTTCCTGATGTCAGTTTGTAGGGCTCCCTTGGGTCTATCAGGGCAGCACAAGTTTTAGGTGGGGACAACTTCGGTGTGGGGTCCATCCTTCGATATAAGGATTTTTTGCAGTGAGGTCCCAGCCCAGGGCCAGGGGCCCCTGGGCACATCCTTTTTCCATTTTACCTGGGAAAGAAAACTCAGCAGTCCAGGTTCCTGATGTCAGTTTGTAGGGCTCCCTTGGGTCTATCAGTGCAGCAGAAGTTGTAGGTGGGGACAACTTCGGTGTGGGGTCCATCCTTCGATATAAGGATTTTTTGCAGTGAGGTCTCAGCCCAGGGCCAGGAGCCCCTGGGCACATCCTTTTTCCATTTTCCCTGGGAAAGAAAACTCAGCAGTCCAGGTTCCTGATGTCAGTTTGTAGGGCTCCCTTGGGTCTATCAGTGCAGCAGAAGTTTGAGGTGGGGACAACTTCGGTGTGGGGTCCAGCCTTCGATATAAGGATTTTTTGCAGTGAGGTCCGTTCCCAGGGCCAGGGGCCCCCGGGCACATCCTTTTTCCATTTTCCCTGTGAAAGAAAACTCAGCAGTCCAGGTTGCTTATGTCAGTTTGTAGGGCTCCCTTGGGTGTATCAGGGCAGCACAAGTTTGAGGTGGGGACAACTTCGGTGTGGGGTCCATCCTTCGATATAAGGATTCTTTGCAGTCTGGGCCAGGGGCCCCTGGGCACATCCTTTTTCCATTTTCCCTGGGAAAGAAAACTCAGCAGTCCAGGTTCCTGATGTCAGTTTGTAGGGCTCCCTTGGGTCTATCAGGGCAGCACAAGTTTTAGGTGGGGACAACTTCGGTGTGGGGTCCATCCTTCGATATAAGGATTTTTTGCAGTGAGGTCCCAGCCCAGGGCCAGGGGCCCCTGGGCACATCCTTTTTCCATTTTACCTGGGAAAGAAAACTCAGCAGTCCAGGTTCCTGATGTCAGTTTGTAGGGCTCCCTTGGGTCTATCAGTGCAGCAGAAGTTGTAGGTGGGGACAACTTCGGTGTGGGGTCCAGCCTTCGATATAAGGATTTTTTGCAGTGAGGTCCGTCCCCAGGGCCAGGGGCCCCCGGGCACATCCTTTTTCCATTTTCCCTGTGAAAGAAAACTCAGCAGTCCAGGTTGCTTATGTCAGTTTGTAGGGCTCCCTTGGGTGTATCAGGGCAGCACAAGTTTGAGGTGGGGACAACTTCGGTGTGGGGTCCATCCTTCGATATAAGGATTCTTTGCAGTCTGGGCCAGGGGCCCCTGGGCACATCCTTTTTCCATTTTCCCTGGGAAAGAAAACTCAGCAGTCCAGGTTCCTGATGTCAGTTTGTAGGGCTCCCTTGGGTCTATCAGGGCAGCACAAGTTTGAGGTGGGGACAACTTTGGTGTGGGGTCCATCCTTCGATATAAGGATTTTTTGCAGTGAGGTCTCAGCCCAGGGCCAGGAGCCCCTGGGCACATCCTTTTTCCATTTTCCCTGGGAAAGAAAACTCAGCAGTCCAGGTTCCTGATGTCAGTTTGTAGGGCTCCCTTTGGTCTATCAGGGCAGCACAAGTTTGAGGATGGGACAACTTCGGTGTGGGGTCCATCCTTCGATATACGGATTTTTTGCAGTGAGGTCCCAGCCCAGGGTGAGGGGCCCCTGGGCACAACCTTTTTCCATTTTCCCTGGGAAAGAAAACTCAGCAGTCCAGGTTCCTGATGTCAGTTTGTAGGGCTCCCTTGTGTGTATCAGGGCAGCACAAGTTTGAGGTGGGGACAACTTCGGTGTGGGGTCCATCCTTCGATATAAGGATTCTTTGAAGTCGGGGCCAGGGGCCCCTGGGCACATCCTTTTTCCATTTTCCCTGGGAAAGAAAACTCAGCAGTCCAGGTTCCTGATGTCAGTTTGTAGGTCTCCCCTGGGTCTATCAGGGCAGCACAAGTTTGAGGTGGGGACAACTTCGGTGTGGGGTCCATCCTTCGATATAAGGATTCTTTGCAGTTGGGGCCAGGGGCCCCTGGGCACACCCTTTTTCAATTTTCCCTGGGAAAGAAAACTCAGCAGTCATGGTTCCTGATGTCAGTTTGTAGGGCTCCCTTGGGTCTATCAGGGCAGCACAAGTCTGAGGATGGGACAACTTTGGTGTGGGCTCCATCCTTCGATATAAGGATTTTTTGTAGCGAGGTCCCAGCCCAGGGCCACGGGCCACTGGGCACATCATTTGGCCATTTTCCCTGGGAAAGAAAACTCAGCAGTCCAGGTTCCTGATGTCAGTTTGTAGGGCTCCCTTGGGTCTATCAGGGCAGCACAAGTTTGAGGTGGGGACAACTTCGGTGTGGGGTCCATCCTTCGATATAAGGATTTTTTGCAGTGAGGTCTCAGCAGAGGGCCAGGGGCCCCTGGGCACATCCTTTTTCCATTTTCCCTGGGAAAGAAAACTCAGCAGTCCAGGTTCCTGATGTCAGTTTGTAGGGCTCCCTTGAGTCTATCAGGGCAGCACAAGTTTGAGGATGGGACAACTTCGGTGTGGGCTCCATCCTTCGATATAAGGATTTTTTGTAGCGAGGTCCCAGCCCAGGGCCACGGGCCACTGGGCACATCATTTGGCCATTTTCCCTGGGAAAGAAAACTCAGCAGTCCAGGTTCCTGATGTCAGTTTGTAGGGCTCCCTTGGGTCTATCAGGGCAGCACAAGTTTGAGGTGGGGACAACTTCGGTGTGGGGTCCATCCTTCGATATAAGGATTCTTTGCAGTCGGGGCCAGGGCCCCCTGGGCACATCCTTTTTCCATTTTCCCTGGGAAAGAAAACTCAGCAGTCCAGGTTCCTGATGTCAGTTTGTAGGGCTCCCTTGAGTCTATCAGGGCAGCACAAGTTTGAGGTGGGGACAACTTCGGTGTGGGGTCCATCCTTCGATATAAGGATTCTTTGAAGTCGGGGCCAGGGGCCCCTGGGCACATCCTTTTTCCATTTTCCCTGGGAAAGAAAACTCAGCAGTCCAGGTTCCTGATGTCAGTTTGTAGGGCTCCCCTGGGTCTATCAGGGCAGCACAAGTTTGAGGTGGGGACAACTTCGGTGTGGGGTCCATCTTTCAATATAAGGATTCTTTGCAGTCTGGGCCAGGGGCCCCTGGGCACATCCTTTTTCCATTTTCCCTGGGAAAGAAAACTCAGCAGTCCAGGTGCCTGATGTCAGTTTGTAGGGCTCCCTTGTGTGTATCCGGGCAGCACAAGTTTGAGGTGGGGACAACTTCGATGTGGAGTCCATCCTTCGATATAAGGATTTTTTGCAGTGAGGTCTCAGCCCAGGGCCAGGAGCCCCTGGGCACATCCTTTTTCCATTTTCCCTGGGAAAGAAAACTCAGCAGTCCAGGTTCCTGATGTCAGTTTGTAGGGCTCCCTTGGGTCTATCAGTGCAGCAGAAGTTTGAGGTGGGGACAACTTCGGTGTGGGGTCCAGCCTTCGATATAAGGATTTTTTGCAGTGAGGTCCGTTCCCAGGGCCAGGGGCCCCCGGGCACATCCTTTTTCCATTTTCCCTGTGAAAGAAAACTCAGCAGTCCAGGTTGCTTATGTCAGTTTGTAGGGCTCCCTTGGGTGTATCAGGGCAGCACAAGTTTGAGGTGGGGACAACTTCGGTGTGGGGTCCATCCTTCGATATAAGGATTCTTTGCAGTCTGGGCCAGGGGCCCCTGGGCACATCCTTTTTCCATTTTCCCTGGGAAAGAAAACTCAGCAGTCCAGGTTCCTGATGTCAGTTTGTAGGGCTCCCTTGGGTCTATCAGGGCAGCACAAGTTTGAGGTGGGGACAACTTTGGTGTGGGGTCCATCCTTCGATATAAGGATTTTTTGCAGTGAGGTCTCAGCCCAGGGCCAGGAGCCCCTGGGCACATCCTTTTTCCATTTTCCCTGGGAAAGAAAACTCAGCAGTCCAGGTTCCTGATGTCAGTTTGTAGGGCTCCCTTTGGTCTATCAGGGCAGCACAAGTTTGAGGATGGGACAACTTCGGTGTGGGGTCCATCCTTCGATATAAGGATTTTTTGCAGTGAGGTCCCAGCCCAGGGTGAGGGGCCCCTGGGCACAACCTTTTTCCATTTTCCCTGGGAAAGAAAACTCAGCAGTCCAGGTTCCTGATGTCAGTTTGTAGGGCTCCCTTGTGTGTATCAGGGCAGCACAAGTTTGAGGTGGGGACAACTTCGGTGTGGGGTCCATCCTTCGATATAAGGATTCTTTGAAGTCGGGGCCAGGGGCCCCTGGGCACATCCTTTTTCCATTTTCCCTGGGAAAGAAAACTCAGCAGTCCAGGTTCCTGATATCAGTTTGTAGGTCTCCCCTGGGTCTATCAGGGCAGCACAAGTTTGAGGTGGGGACAACTTCGGTGTGGGGTCCATCCTTCGATATAAGGATTCTTTGCAGTCTGGGCCAGGGGCCCCTGGGCACATCCTTTTTCAATTTTCCCTGGGAAAGAAAACTCAGCAGTCATGGTTCCTGATGTCAGTTTGTAGGGCTCCCTTGGCTCTATCAGGGCAGCACAAGTCTGAGGATGGGACAACTTTGGTGTGGGCTCCATCCTTCGATATAAGGATTTTTTGTAGCGAGGTCCCAGCCCAGGGCCACGGGCCACTGGGCACATCATTTGGCCATTTTCCCTGGGAAAGAAAACTCAGCAGTCCAGGTTCCTGATGTCAGTTTGTAGGGCTCCCTTGGGTCTATCAGGGCAGCACAAGTTTGAGGTGGGGACAACTTCGGTGTGGGGTCCATCCTTCGATATAAGGATTCTTTGCAGTCGGGGCCAGGGCCCCCTGGGCACATCCTTTTTCCATTTTCCCTGGGAAAGAAAACTCAGCAGTCCAGGTTCCTGATGTCAGTTTGTAGGGCTCCCTTGAGTCTATCAGGGCAGCACAAGTTTGAGGTGGGGACAACTTCGGTGTGGGGTCCATCCTTCGATATAAGGATTCTTTGAAGTCGGGGCCAGGGGCCCCTGGGCACATCCTTTTTCCATTTTCCCTGGGAAAGAAAACTCAGCAGTCCAGGTTCCTGATGTCAGTTTGTAGGGCTCCCCTGGGTCTATCAGGGCAGCACAAGTTTGAGGTGGGGACAACTTCGGTGTGGGGTCCATCCTTCAATATAAGGATTCTTTGCAGTCTGGGCCAGGGGCCCCTGGGCACATCCTTTTTCCATTTTCCCTGGGAAAGAAAACTCAGCAGTCCAGGTTCCTGATGTCAGTTTGTAGGGCTCCCTTGGGTCTATCAGTGCAGCAGAAGTTTGAGGTGGGGACAACTTCGGTGTGGGGTCCAGCCTTCGATATAAGGATTTTTTGCAGTGAGGTCCGTTCCCAGGGCCAGGGGCCCCCGGGCACATCCTTTTTCCATTTTCCCTGTGAAAGAAAACTCAGCAGTCCAGGTTGCTTATGTCAGTTTGTAGGGCTCCCTTGGGTGTATCAGGGCAGCACAAGTTTGAGGTGGGGACAACTTCGGTGTGGGGTCCATCCTTCGATATAAGGATTTTTTGCAGTGAGGTCTCAGCAGAGGGCCAGGGGCCCCTGGGCACATCCTTTTTCCATTTTCCCTTGGAAAGAAAACTCAGCAGTCCAGGTTCCTAATGTCAGTTTGTAGGGCTCCCTGGAGTCTATCAGGGCAGCACAAGTTTGAGGTGGGGACAACTTCGGTGTGGGGTCCATCCTTCGATATAAGGATTCTTTGAAGTCGGGGCCAGGGGCCCCTGGGCACATCCTTTTTCCATTTTCCCTGGGAAAGAAAACTCAGCAGTCCAGGTTCCTGATGTCAGTTTGTAGGGCTCCCCTGGGTCTATCAGGGCAGCACAATTTTGAGGTGGGGACAACTTTGGTGTGGGGTCCATCCTTCGATATAAGGATTCTTTGCAGTCTGGGCCAGGGGCCCCTGGGCACATCCCTTTTCCATTTTTCCTGGGAAAGAAAACTCAGCAGTCCAGGTTCCTAATGTCAGTTTGTAGGGCTCCCTTGAGTCTATCAGGGCAGCACAAGTTTGAGGTGGGGACAACTTCGGTGTGGGGTCCATCCTTCGATATAAGGATTCTTTGAAGTCGGGGCCAGGGTCCCCTGGGCACATCCTTTTTCCATTTTCCCTGGGAAAGAAAACTCAGCAGTCCAGGTTCCTGATGTCAGTTTGTAGGGCTCCCCTGGGTCTATCAGGGCAGCACAAGTTTGAGGTGGGGACAACTTCGGTGTGGGGTCCATCCTTCGATATAAGGATTCTTTGCAGTCTGGGCCAGGGGCCCCTGGGCACATCCTTTTTCCATTTTCCCTGGGAAAGAAAACTCAGCAGTCCAGGTTCCTGATGTCAGTTTGTAGGGCTCCCTTGGGTCTATCAGGGCAGCACAAGTTTTAGGTGGGGACAACTTCGGTGTGGGGTCCATCCTTCGATATAAGGATTTTTTGCAGTGAGGTCCCAGCCCAGGGCCAGGGGCCCCTGGGCACATCCTTTTTCCATTTTACCTGGGAAAGAAAACTCAGCAGTCCAGGTTCCTGATGTCAGTTTGTAGGGCACCCTTGGGTCTATCAGGGCAGCACAAGTTTGAGGTGGGGACAACTTCGGTGTGGGGTCCAGCCTTCGATATAAGGATTTTTTGCAGTGAGGTCTCAGCCCAGGGCCAGGAGCCCCTGGGCACATCCCTTTTCCATTTTTCCTGGGAAAGAAAACTCAGCAGTCCAGGTTCCTGATGTCAGTTTGTAGGGCTCCCTTGGGTCTATCAGGGCAGCACAAGTCTGAGGATGGGACAACTTCGGTGTGGGCTCCATCCTTCGATATAAGGATTTTTTGTAGCGAGGTCCCAGCCCACGGCCACAAGCCACTGGGCACATCATTTGGCCATTTTCCCTGGGAAAGAAAACTCAGCAGTCCAGGTTCCTGATGTCAGTTTGTAGGGCTCCCCTGGGTCTATCATGGAAGCACAAGTTTGAGGATGGGACAACTTCGGTGTGGGCTCCATCCTTCGATATAAGGATTTTTTGTAGCGAGGTCCCAGCCCACAGCCACGGGCCACTGGGCACATCATTTGGCCATTTTCCCTGGGAAAGAAAACTCAGCAGTCCAGGTTCCTGATGTCAGTTTGTAGGGCTCCCTTGGGTCTATCAGGGCAGCACAAGTTTGAGGTGGGGACAACTTCGGTGTGGGGTCCATCCTTCGATATAAGGATTTTTTTGCAGTGAGGTCTCAGCAGAGGGCCAGGGGCCCCTGGGCACATCCTTTTTCCATTTTCCCTGGGAAAGAAAACTCAGCAGTCCAGGTTCCTGATGTCAGTTTGTAGGGCTCCCTTGAGTCTATCAGGGCAGCACAAGTTTGAGGTGGGGACAACTTCGGTGTGGGGTCCATCCTTCGATATAAGGATTCTTTGAAGTCGGGGCCAGGGGCCCCCGGGCACATCCCTTTTCCATTTTTCCTGGGAAAGAAAACTCAGCAGTCCAGGTTCCTGATGTCAGTTTGTAGGGCTCCCTTGGGTCTATCAGGGCAGCACAAGTCTGAGGATGGGACAACTTCGGTGTGGGCTCCATCCTTCGATATAAGGATTTTTTGTAGCGAGGTCCCAGCCCAGGGCCACGGGCCACTGGGCACATCATTTGGCCATTTTCCCTGGGAAAGAAAACTCAGCAGTCCAGGTTCCTGATGTCAGTTTGTAGGGCTCCCTTGGGTCTATCAGGGCAGCACAAGTTTGAGGTGGGGACAACTTCGGTGTGGGGTCCATCCTTCGATATAAGGATTCTTTGCAGTCGGGGCCAGGGCCCCCTGGGCACATCCTTTTTCCATTTTCCCTGGGAAAGAAAACTCAGCAGTCCAGGTTCCTGATGTCAGTTTGTAGGGCTCCCTTGGGTCTATCAGGGCAGCAGAAGTTTGAGGTGGGGACAACTTCGGTGTGGGGTCCATCCTTCCATATAAAGATTCTTTGCAGTCAGGGCCAGGGGCCCAGCCCCTGGGCACATCCTTTTTCCATTTTCCCTGGGAAAGAAAACTCAGCAGTCCAGGTTCCTGATGTCAGTTTGTAGGGCTCCCCTGGGTCTATCAGGGCAGCACAAGTTTGAGGTGGGGACAACTTCGGTGTGGGGTCCATCCTTCAATATAAGGATTCTTTGCAGTCTGGGCCAGGGGCCCCTGGGCACATCCTTTTTCCATTTTCCCTGGGAAAGAAAACTCAGCAGTCCAGGTTCCTGATGTCAGTTTGTAGGGCTCCCTTGTGTGTATCAGGGCAGCACAAGTTTGAGGTGGGGACAACTTCGGTGTGGGGTCCATCCTTCGATATAAGGATTTTTTGTAGCGAGGTCCCAGCCCACGGCCACAAGCCACTGGGCACATCATTTGGCCATTTTCCCTGGGAAAGAAAACTCAGCAGTCCAGGTTCCTGATGTCAGTTTGTAGGGCTCCCCTGGGTCTATCATGGAAGCACAAGTTTGAGGATGGGACAACTTCGGTGTGGGCTCCATCCTTCGATATAAGGATTTTTTGTAGCGAGGTCCCAGCCCACGGCCACAAGCCACTGGGCACATCATTTGGCCATTTTCCCTGGGAAAGAAAACTCAGCAGTCCAGGTTCCTGATGTCAGTTTGTAGGGCTCCCCTGGGTCTATCATGGAAGCACAAGTTTGAGGATGGGACAACTTCGGTGTGGGCTCCATCCTTCGATATAAGGATTTTTTGTAGCGAGGTCCCAGCCCACAGCCACGGGCCACTGGGCACATCATTTGGCCATTTTCCCTGGGAAAGAAAACTCAGCAGTCCAGGTTCCTGATGTCAGTTTGTAGGGCTCCCTTGGGTCTATCAGGGCAGCACAAGTTTGAGGTGGGGACAACTTCGGTGTGGGGTCCATCCTTCGATATAAGGATTTTTTTGCAGTGAGGTCTCAGCAGAGGGCCAGGGGCCCCTGGGCACATCCTTTTTCCATTTTCCCTGGGAAAGAAAACTCAGCAGTCCAGGTTCCTGATGTCAGTTTGTAGGGCTCCCTTGAGTCTATCAGGGCAGCACAAGTTTGAGGTGGGGACAACTTCGGTGTGGGGTCCATCCTTCGATATAAGGATTCTTTGAAGTCGGGGCCAGGGGCCCCCGGGCACATCCCTTTTCCATTTTTCCTGGGAAAGAAAACTCAGCAGTCCAGGTTCCTGATGTCAGTTTGTAGGGCTCCCTTGGGTCTATCAGGGCAGCACAAGTCTGAGGATGGGACAACTTCGGTGTGGGCTCCATCCTTCGATATAAGGATTTTTTGTAGCGAGGTCCCAGCCCAGGGCCACGGGCCACTGGGCACATCATTTGGCCATTTTCCCTGGGAAAGAAAACTCAGCAGTCCAGGTTCCTGATGTCAGTTTGTAGGGCTCCCTTGGGTCTATCAGGGCAGCACAAGTTTGAGGTGGGGACAACTTCGGTGTGGGGTCCATCCTTCGATATAAGGATTCTTTGCAGTCGGGGCCAGGGCCCCCTGGGCACATCCTTTTTCCATTTTCCCTGGGAAAGAAAACTCAGCAGTCCAGGTTCCTGATGTCAGTTTGTAGGGCTCCCTTGGGTCTATCAGGGCAGCAGAAGTTTGAGGTGGGGACAACTTCGGTGTGGGGTCCATCCTTCCATATAAAGATTCTTTGCAGTCAGGGCCAGGGGCCCAGCCCCTGGGCACATCCTTTTTCCATTTTCCCTGGGAAAGAAAACTCAGCAGTCCAGGTTCCTGATGTCAGTTTGTAGGGCTCCCCTGGGTCTATCAGGGCAGCACAAGTTTGAGGTGGGGACAACTTCGGTGTGGGGTCCATCCTTCAATATAAGGATTCTTTGCAGTCTGGGCCAGGGGCCCCTGGGCACATCCTTTTTCCATTTTCCCTGGGAAAGAAAACTCAGCAGTCCAGGTTCCTGATGTCAGTTTGTAGGGCTCCCTTGTGTGTATCAGGGCAGCACAAGTTTGAGGTGGGGACAACTTCGGTGTGGGGTCCATCCTTCGATATAAGGATTCTTTGAAGTCGGGGCCAGGGGCCCCTGGGCACATCCTTTTTCCATTTTTCCTGGGAAAGAAAACTTAGCAGTCCAGGTTCCTGATGTCAGTTTGTAGGGCTCCCTTGGGTCTATCAGGGCAGCACAAGTCTGAGGATGGGACAACTTCGGTGTGGGCTCCATCCTTCGATATAAGGATTTTTTGTAGCGAGGTCCCAGCCCAGGGCCACGGGCCCCTGGGCACATCCTTTTTCCATTTTCCCTGGGAAAGAAAACTCAGCAGTCCAGGTTCCTGATGTCAGTTTGTAGGGCTCCCTTGAGTCTATCAGGGCAGCACAAGTTTGAGGTGGGGACAACTTCGGTGTGGGGTCCATCCTTCGATATAAGGATTCTTTGCAGTCGGGGCCAGGGCCCCCTGGGCACATCCTTTTTCCATTTTCCCTGGGAAAGAAAACTCAGCAGTCCAGGTTCCTGATGTCAGTTTGTAGGGCTCCCTTGAGTCTATCAGGGCAGCACAAGTTTGAGGTGGGGACAACTTCGGTGTGGGGTCCATCCTTCCATATAAAGATTCTTTGCAGTCAGGGCCAGGGGCCCAGCCCCTGGGCACATCCTTTTTCCATTTTCCCTGGGAAAGAAAACTCAGCAGTCCAGGTTCCTGATGTCAGTTTGTAGGGCTCCCTTTGGTCTATCAGGGCAGCACAAGTTTGAGGTGGGGACAACTTCGGTGTGGGGTCCATCCTTCAATATAAGGATTCTTTGCAGTCTGGGCCAGGGGCCCCTGGGCACATCCTTTTTCCATTTTCCCTGGGAAAGAAAACTCAGCAGTCCAGGTTCCTGATGTCAGTTTGTAGGGCTCCCTTGTGTGTATCAGGGCAGCACAAGTTTGAGGTGGGGACAACTTCGGTGTGGAGTCCATCCTTCGATATAAGGATTTTTTGCAGTGAGGTCTCAGCCCAGGGCAAGGAGCCCCTGGGCACATCCTTTTTCCATTTTCCCTGGGAAAGAAAACTCAGCAGTCCAGGTTCCTGATGTCAGTTTGTAGGGCTCCCTTGGGTCTATCAGTGCAGCAGAAGTTTGAGGTGATGACAACTTCGGTGTGGGGTCCAGCCTTCGATATAAGGATTTTTTGCAGTGAGGTCCGTTCCCTGGGCCAGGGGCCCCCGGGCACATCCTTTTTCCATTTTCCCTGTGAAAGAAAACTCAGCAGTCATGGTTCCTGATGTCAGTTTGTAGGGCTCCCTTGGGTGTATCCGGGCAGCAGAAGTTTGAGGTGGGGACAACTTCGGTGTGGGGTCCAGCCTTCGATATAAGGATTTTTTGCAGTGAGGTCTCAGCAGAGGGCCAGGGGCCCCTGGGCACATCCTTTTTCCATTTTCCCTGGGAAAGAAAACTCAGCAGTCCAGGTTCCTAATGTCAGTTTGTAGGGCTCCCTTGAGTCTATCAGGGCAGCACAAGTTTGAGGTGGGGACAACTTCGGTGTGGGGTCCATCCTTCGATATAAGGATTCTTTGAAGTCGGGGCCAGGGTCCCCTGGGCACATCCTTTTTCCATTTTCCCTGGGAAAGAAAACTCAGCAGTCCAGGTTCCTGATGTCAGTTTGTAGGGCTCCCCTGGGTCTATCAGGGCAGCACAAGTTTGAGGTGGGGACAACTTCGGTGTGGGGTCCATCCTTCGATATAAGGATTCTTTGCAGTCTGGGCCAGGGGCCCCTGGGCACATCCTTTTTCCATTTTCCCTGGGAAAGAAAACTCAGCAGTCCAGGTTCCTGATGTCAGTTTGTAGGGCTCCCTTGGGTCTATCAGGGCAGCACAAGTTTTAGGTGGGGACAACTTCGGTGTGGGGTCCATCCTTCGATATAAGGATTTTTTGCAGTGAGGTCCCAGCCCAGGGCCAGGGGCCCCTGGGCACATCCTTTTTCCATTTTACCTGGGAAAGAAAACTCAGCAGTCCAGGTTCCTGATGTCAGTTTGTAGGGCACCCTTGGGTCTATCAGTGCAGCAGAATTTTGAGGTGGGGACAACTTCGGTGTGGGGTCCAGCCTTCGATATAAGGATTTTTTGCAGTGAGGTCTCAGCCCAGGGCCAGGAGCCCCTGGGCACATCCCTTTTCCATTTTTCCTGGGAAAGAAAACTCAGCAGTCCAGGTTCCTGATGTCAGTTTGTAGGGCTCCCTTGGGTCTATCAGGGCAGCACAAGTCTGAGGATGGGACAACTTCGGTGTGGGCTCCATCCTTCGATATAAGGATTTTTTGTAGCGAGGTCCCAGCCCACGGCCACAAGCCACTGGGCACATCATTTGGCCATTTTCCCTGGGAAAGAAAACTCAGCAGTCCAGGTTCCTGATGTCAGTTTGTAGGGCTCCCCTGGGTCTATCATGGAAGCACAAGTTTGAGGATGGGACAACTTCGGTGTGGGCTCCATCCTTCGATATAAGGATTTTTTGTAGCGAGGTCCCAGCCCACAGCCACGGGCCACTGGGCACATCATTTGGCCATTTTCCCTGGGAAAGAAAACTCAGCAGTCCAGGTTCCTGATGTCAGTTTGTAGGGCTCCCTTGGGTCTATCAGGGCAGCACAAGTTTGAGGTGGGGACAACTTCGGTGTGGGGTCCATCCTTCGATATACGGATAATTTGCAGTGAGGTCTCAGCAGAGGGCCAGGGGCCCCTGGGCACATCCTTTTTCCATTTTCCCTGGGAAAGAAAACTCAGCAGTCCAGGTTGCTTATGTCAGTTTGTAGGGCTCCCTTGAGTCTATCAGGGCAGCACAAGTTTGAGGTGGGGACAACTTCTGTGTGGGGTCCATCCTTCGATATAAGGATTCTTTGAAGTCGGGGACAGGGGCCCCTGGGCACATCCTTTTTCCATTTTCCCTGGGAAAGAAAACTCAGCAGTCCAGGTTCCTGATGTCAGTTTGTAGGGCTCCCCTGGGTCTATCAGGGCAGCACAAGTTTGAGGTGGGGACAACTTCGGTGTGGGGTCCATCCTTCGATATAAGGATTCTTTGCAGTCTGGGCCAGGGGCCCCTGGGCACATCCTTTTTCCATTTTCCCTGGGAAAGAAAACTCAGCAGTCCAGGTTCCTGATGTCAGTTTGTAGGGCTCCCTTGGGTCTATCAGGGCAGCACAAGTTTTAGGTGGGGACAACTTCGGTGTGGGGTCCATCCTTCGATATAAGGATTTTTTGCAGTGAGGTCCCAGCCCAGGGCCAGGGGCCCCTGGGCACATCCTTTTTCCATTTTACCTGGGAAAGAAAACTCAGCAGTCCAGGTTCCTGATGTCAGTTTGTAGGGCTCCCTTGGGTCTATCAGTGCAGCAGAAGTTGTAGGTGGGGACAACTTCGGTGTGGGGTCCATCCTTCGATATAAGGATTTTTTGCAATGAGGTCCCAGCCCAGGGCCAGGGGCCCCTGGGCACATCCTTTTTCCATTTTCCCTGGGAAAGAAAACTCAGCAGTCCAGGTTCCTGATGACAGTTTGTAGGGCACCCTTGGGTCTATCAGTGCAGCAGAAGTTTGAGGTGGGGACAACTTCGGTGTGGGGTCCAGCCTTCGATATAAGGATTTTTTGCAGTGAGGTCTCAGCCCAGGGCCAGGAGCCCCTGGGCACATCCCTTTTCCATTTTTCCTGGGAAAGAAAACTCAGCAGTCCAGGTTCCTGATGTCAGTTTGTAGGGCTCCCTTGGGTCTATCAGGGCAGCACAAGTCTGAGGATGGGACAACTTCGGTGTGGGCTCCATCCTTCGATATAAGGATTTTTTGTAGCGAGGCCCCAGCCCACGGCCACAGGCCACTGGGCACATCCCTTTTCCATTTTTCCTGGGAAAGAAAACTCAGCAGTCCAGGTTCCTGATGTCAGTTTGTAGGGCTCCCCTGGGTCTATCAGGGCAGCACAAGTTTGAGGATGGGACAACTTCGGTGTGGGCTCCATCCTTCGATATAAGGATTTTTTGTAGCGAGGTCCCAGCCCACGGCCACGGGCCACTGGGCACATCATTTGGCCATTTTCCCTGGGAAAGAAAACTCAGCAGTCCAGGTTCCTGATGTCAGTTTGTAGGGCTCCCTTGGGTCTATCAGGGCAGCACAAGTTTGAGGTGGGGACAACTTCGGTGTGGGGTCCATCCTTCGATATAAGGATTTTTTGCAGTGAGGTCTCAGCAGAGGGCCAGGGGCCCCCGGGCACATCCTTTTTCCATTTTTCCTGGGAAAGAAAACTCAGCAGTCCAGGTTCCTGATGTCAGTTTGTAGGGCTCCCTTGGGTCTATCAGGGCAGCACAAGTCTGAGGATGGGACAACTTCGGTGTGGGCTCCATCCTTCGATATAAGGATTTTTTGTAGCGAGGTCCCAGCCCAGGGCCACGGGCCCCTGGGCACATCCTTTTTCCATTTTCCCTGGGAAAGAAAACTCAGCAGTCCAGGTTCCTGATGTCAGTTTGTAGGGCTCCCTTGAGTCTATCAGGGCAGCACAAGTTTGAGGTGGGGACAACTTCGGTGTGGGGTCCATCCTTCGATATAAGGATTCTTTGCAGTCGGGGCCAGGGCCCCCTGGGCACATCCTTTTTCCATTTTCCCTGGGAAAGAAAACTCAGCAGTCCAGGTTCCTGATGTCAGTTTGTAGGGCTCCCTTGGGTCTATCAGGGCAGCAGAAGTTTGAGGTGGGGACAACTTCGGTGTGGGGTCCATCCTTCCATATAAAGATTCTTTGCAGTCAGGGCCAGGGGCCCAGCCCCTGGGCACATCCTTTTTCCATTTTCCCTGGGAAAGAAAACTCAGCAGTCCAGGTTCCTGATGTCAGTTTGTAGGGCTCCCCTGGGTCTATCAGGGCAGCACAAGTTTGAGGTGGGGACAACTTCGGTGTGGGGTCCATCCTTCAATATAAGGATTCTTTGCAGTCTGGGCCAGGGGCCCCTGGGCACATCCTTTTTCCATTTTCCCTGGGAAAGAAAACTCAGCAGTCCAGGTTCCTGATGTCAGTTTGTAGGGCTCCCTTGTGTGTATCAGGGCAGCACAAGTTTGAGGTGGGGACAACTTCGGTGTGGAGTCCATCCTTCGATATAAGGATTTTTTGCAGTGAGGTCTCAGCCCAGGGCCAGGAGCCCCTGGGCACATCCTTTTTCCATTTTCCCTGGGAAAGAAAACTCAGCAGTCCAGGTTCCTGATGTCAGTTTGTAGGGCTCCCTTGGGTCTATCAGGGCAGCACAAGTCTGAGGATTGGACAACTTCAGTGTGGGCTCCATCCTTCGATATAAGGATTTTTTGTAGCGAGGTCCCAGCCCACGGCCACGGGCCACTGGGCACACCATTTGGCCATTTTCCCTGGGAAAGAAAACTCAGCAGTCCAGGTTCCTGATGTCAGTTTGTAGGGCTCCCCTGGGTCTATCAGGGCAGCACAAGTTTGAGGATGGGACAACTTCGGTGTGGGGTCCATCCTTCGATATAAGGATTTTTTGCAGTGAGGTCCCAGCCCAGGGCCAGGGGCCCCTGGGCACATCCTTTTTCCATTTTCCCTGGGAAAGAAAACTCAGCAGTCCAGGTTCCTGATGTCAGTTTGTAGGGCTCCCTTGGGTCTATCAGGGCAGCACAAGTCTGAGGATTGGACAACTTCGGTGTGGGCTCCATCCTTCGATATAAGGATTTTTTGTAGCGAGGTCCCAGCCCACGGCCACGGGCCACTGGGCACATCATTTGGCCATTTTCCCTGGGAAAGAAAACTCAGCAGTCCAGGTTCCTGATGTCAGTTTGTAGGGCTCCCCTGGGTCTATCAGGGCAGCACAAGTTTGAGGATGGGACAACTTCGGTGTGGGCTCCATCCTTCGATATAAGGATTTTTTGTAGCGAGGTCCCAGCCCACGGCCACGGGCCACTGGGCACATCATTTGGCCATTTTCCCTGGGAAAGAAAACTCAGCAGTCCAGGTTCCTGATGTCAGTTTGTAGGGCTCCCTTGGGTCTATCAGGGCAGCACAAGTTTGAGGTGGGGACAACTTCGGTGTGGGGTCCATCCTTCGATATAAGGATTTTTTGCAGTGAGGTCCGTTCCCAGGGCCAGGGGCGCCCGGGCACATCCCTTTTCCATTTTTCCTGGGAAAGAAAACTCAGCAGTCCAGGTTCCTGATGTCAGTTTGTAGGGCTCCCTTGGGTCTATCAGGGCAGCACAAGTTTGAGGTGGGGACAACTTCGGTGTGGGGTCCATCCTTCGATATAAGGATTTTTTGCAGTGAGGTCCCAGCCCAGGGCCAGGGGCCCCTGGGCACATCCTTTTTCCATTTTCCCTGGGAAAGAAAACTCAGCAGTCCAGGTTGCTGATGTCAGTTTGTAGGGCTCCCTTGAGTCTATCAGGGCAGCACAAGTTTGAGGTGGGGACAACTTCGGTGTGGGGTCCATCCTTCGATATAAGGATTCTTTGCAGTCTGGGCCAGGGGCCCCTGGGCACATCCTTTTTCCATTTTCCCTGGGAAAGAAAACTCAGCAGTCCAGGTTCCTGATGTCAGTTTGTAGGGCTCCCTTGTGTGTATCAGGGCAGCACAAGTTTGAGGTGGGGACAACTTCGGTGTGGGGTCCATCCTTCGATATACGGATAATTTGCAGTGAGGTCTCAGCAGAGGGCCAGGGGCCCCTGGGCACATCCTTTTTCCATTTTCCCTGGGAAAGAAAACTCAGCAGTCCAGGTTGCTTATGTCAGTTTGTAGGGCTCCCTTGAGTCTATCAGGGCAGCACAAGTTTGAGGTGGGGACAACTTCTGTGTGGGGTCCATCCTTCGATATAAGGATTCTTTGAAGTCGGGGCCAGGGGCCCCTGGGCACATCCTTTTTCCATTTTCCCTGGGAAAGAAAACTCAGCAGTCTAGGTTCCTGATGTCAGTTTGTAGGGCTCCCCTGGGTCTATCAGGGCAGCACAAGTTTGAGGTGGGGACAACTTCGGTGTGGGGTCCATCCTTCGATATAAGGATTCTTTGCAGTCTGGGCCAGGGGCCCCTGGGCACATCCTTTTTCCATTTTCCCTGGGAAAGAAAACTCAGCAGTCCAGGTTCCTGATGTCAGTTTGTAGGGCTCCCTTGGGTCTATCAGGGCAGCACAAGTTTTAGGTGGGGACAACTTCGGTGTGGGGTCCATCCTTCGATATAAGGATTTTTTGCAGTGAGGTCCCAGCCCAGGGCCAGGGGCCCCTGGGCACATCCTTTTTCCATTTTACCTGGGAAAGAAAACTCAGCAGTCCAGGTTCCTGATGTCAGTTTGTAGGGCTCCCTTGGGTCTATCAGTGCAGCAGAAGTTGTAGGTGGGGACAACTTCGGTGTGGGGTCCATCCTTCGATATAAGGATTTTTTGCAGTGAGGTCTCAGCCCAGGGCCAGGAGCCCCTGGGCACATCCTTTTTCCATTTTCCCTGGGAAAGAAAACTCAGCAGTCCAGGTTCCTGATGTCAGTTTGTAGGGCTCCCTTGGGTCTATCAGTGCAGCAGAAGTTTGAGGTGGGGACAACTTCGGTGTGGGGTCCAGCCTTCGATATAAGGATTTTTTGCAGTGAGGTCCGTTCCCAGGGCCAGGGGCCCCCGGGCACATCCTTTTTCCATTTTCCCTGTGAAAGAAAACTCAGCAGTCCAGGTTGCTTATGTCAGTTTGTAGGGCTCCCTTGGGTGTATCAGGGCAGCACAAGTTTGAGGTGGGGACAACTTCGGTGTGGGGTCCATCCTTCGATATAAGGATTCTTTGCAGTCTGGGCCAGGGGCCCCTGGGCACATCCTTTTTCCATTTTCCCTGGGAAAGAAAACTCAGCAGTCCAGGTTCCTGATGTCAGTTTGTAGGGCTCCCTTGGGTCTATCAGGGCAGCACAAGTTTTAGGTGGGGACAACTTCGGTGTGGGGTCCATCCTTCGATATAAGGATTTTTTGCAGTGAGGTCCCAGCCCAGGGCCAGGGGCCCCTGGGCACATCCTTTTTCCATTTTACCTGGGAAAGAAAACTCAGCAGTCCAGGTTCCTGATGTCAGTTTGTAGGGCTCCCTTGGGTCTATCAGTGCAGCAGAAGTTGTAGGTGGGGACAACTTCGGTGTGGGGTCCATCCTTCGATATAAGGATTTTTTGCAGTGAGGTCTCAGCCCAGGGCCAGGAGCCCCTGGGCACATCCTTTTTCCATTTTCCCTGGGAAAGAAAACTCAGCAGTCCAGGTTCCTGATGTCAGTTTGTAGGGCTCCCTTGGGTCTATCAGTGCAGCAGAAGTTTGAGGTGGGGACAACTTCGGTGTGGGGTCCAGCCTTCGATATAAGGATTTTTTGCAGTGAGGTCCGTTCCCAGGGCCAGGGGCCCCCGGGCACATCCTTTTTCCATTTTCCCTGTGAAAGAAAACTCAGCAGTCCAGGTTGCTTATGTCAGTTTGTAGGGCTCCCTTGGGTGTATCAGGGCAGCACAAGTTTGAGGTGGGGACAACTTCGGTGTGGGGTCCATCCTTCGATATAAGGATTCTTTGCAGTCTGGGCCAGGGGCCCCTGGGCACATCCTTTTTCCATTTTCCCTGGGAAAGAAAACTCAGCAGTCCAGGTTCCTGATGTCAGTTTGTAGGGCTCCCTTGGGTCTATCAGGGCAGCACAAGTTTGAGGTGGGGACAACTTTGGTGTGGGGTCCATCCTTCGATATAAGGATTTTTTGCAGTGAGGTCTCAGCCCAGGGCCAGGAGCCCCTGGGCACATCCTTTTTCCATTTTCCCTGGGAAAGAAAACTCAGCAGTCCAGGTTCCTGATGTCAGTTTGTAGGGCTCCCTTTGGTCTATCAGGGCAGCACAAGTTTGAGGATGGGACAACTTCGGTGTGGGGTCCATCCTTCGATATACGGATTTTTTGCAGTGAGGTCCCAGCCCAGGGTGAGGGGCCCCTGGGCACAACCTTTTTCCATTTTCCCTGGGAAAGAAAACTCAGCAGTCCAGGTTCCTGATGTCAGTTTGTAGGGCTCCCTTGTGTGTATCAGGGCAGCACAAGTTTGAGGTGGGGACAACTTCGGTGTGGGGTCCATCCTTCGATATAAGGATTCTTTGAAGTCGGGGCCAGGGGCCCCTGGGCACATCCTTTTTCCATTTTCCCTGGGAAAGAAAACTCAGCAGTCCAGGTTCCTGATGTCAGTTTGTAGGTCTCCCCTGGGTCTATCAGGGCAGCACAAGTTTGAGGTGGGGACAACTTCGGTGTGGGGTCCATCCTTCGATATAAGGATTCTTTGCAGTTGGGGCCAGGGGCCCCTGGGCACATCCTTTTTCAATTTTCCCTGGGAAAGAAAACTCAGCAGTCATGGTTCCTGATGTCAGTTTGTAGGGCTCCCTTGGGTCTATCAGGGCAGCACAAGTCTGAGGATGGGACAACTTTGGTGTGGGCTCCATCCTTCGATATAAGGATTTTTTGTAGCGAGGTCCCAGCCCAGGGCCACGGGCCACTGGGCACATCATTTGGCCATTTTCCCTGGGAAAGAAAACTCAGCAGTCCAGGTTCCTGATGTCAGTTTGTAGGGCTCCCTTGGGTCTATCAGGGCAGCACAAGTTTGAGGTGGGGACAACTTCGGTGTGGGGTCCATCCTTCGATATAAGGATTTTTTGCAGTGAGGTCTCAGCAGAGGGCCAGGGGCCCCTGGGCACATCCTTTTTCCATTTTCCCTGGGAAAGAAAACTCAGCAGTCCAGGTTCCTGATGTCAGTTTGTAGGGCTCCCTTGAGTCTATCAGGGCAGCACAAGTTTGAGGATGGGACAACTTCGGTGTGGGCTCCATCCTTCGATATACGGATTTTTTGTAGCGAGGTCCCAGCCCAGGGCCACGGGCCACTGGGCACATCATTTGGCCATTTTCCCTGGGAAAGAAAACTCAGCAGTCCAGGTTCCTGATGTCAGTTTGTAGGGCTCCCTTGGGTCTATCAGGGCAGCACAAGTTTGAGGTGGGGACAACTTCGGTGTGGGGTCCATCCTTCGATATAAGGATTCTTTGCAGTCGGGGCCAGGGCCCCCTGGGCACATCCTTTTTCCATTTTCCCTGGGAAAGAAAACTCAGCAGTCCAGGTTCCTGATGTCAGTTTGTAGGGCTCCCTTGAGTCTATCAGGGCAGCACAAGTTTGAGGTGGGGACAACTTCGGTGTGGGGTCCATCCTTCGATATAAGGATTCTTTGAAGTCGGGGCCAGGGGCCCCTGGGCACATCCTTTTTCCATTTTCCCTGGGAAAGAAAACTCAGCAGTCCAGGTTCCTGATGTCAGTTTGTAGGGCTCCCCTGGGTCTATCAGGGCAGCACAAGTTTGAGGTGGGGACAACTTCGGTGTGGGGTCCATCCTTCAATATAAGGATTCTTTGCAGTCTGGGCCAGGGGCCCCTGGGCACATCCTTTTTCCATTTTCCCTGGGAAAGAAAACTCAGCAGTCCAGGTTCCTGATGTCAGTTTGTAGGGCTCCCTTGTGTGTATCAGGGCAGCACAAGTTTGAGGTGGGGACAACTTCGGTGTGGAGTCCATCCTTCGATATAAGGATTTTTTGCAGTGAGGTCTCAGCCCAGGGCAAGGAGCCCCTGGGCACATCCTTTTTCCATTTTCCCTGGGAAAGAAAACTCAGCAGTCCAGGTTCCTGATGTCAGTTTGTAGGGCTCCCTTGGGTCTATCAGTGCAGCAGAAGTTTGAGGTGATGACAACTTCGGTGTGGGGTCCAGCCTTCGATATAAGGATTTTTTGCAGTGAGGTCCGTTCCCTGGGCCAGGGGCCCCCGGGCACATCCTTTTTCCATTTTCCCTGTGAAAGAAAACTCAGCAGTCATGGTTCCTGATGTCAGTTTGTAGGGCTCCCTTGGGTGTATCCGGGCAGCAGAAGTTTGAGGTGGGGACAACTTCGGTGTGGGGTCCAGCCTTCGATATAAGGATTTTTTGCAGTGAGGTCCGTTCCCAGGGCCAGGGGCCCCCGGGCACATCCTTTTTCCATTTTCCCTGTGAAAGAAAACTCAGCAGTCCAGGTTCCTGATGTCAGTTTGTAGGGCTCCCTTGGGTGTATCAGGGCAGCACAAGTTTGAGGTGGGGAGAACTTCGGTGTGGGGTCCATCCTTCGATATAAGGATTTTTTGCAGTGAGGTCTCAGCAGAGGGCCAGGGGCCCCTGGGCACATCCTTTTTCCATTTTCCCTGGGAAAGAAAACTCAGCAGTCCAGGTTCCTAATGTCAGTTTGTAGGGCTCCCTTGAGTCTATCAGGGCAGCACAAGTTTGAGGTGGGGACAACTTCGGTGTGGGGTCCATCCTTCGATATAAGGATTCTTTGAAGTCGGGGCCAGGGTCCCCTGGGCACATCCTTTTTCCATTTTCCCTGGGAAAGAAAACTCAGCAGTCCAGGTTCCTGATGTCAGTTTGTAGGGCTCCCCTGGGTCTATCAGGGCAGCACAAGTTTGAGGTGGGGACAACTTCGGTGTGGGGTCCATCCTTCGATATAAGGATTCTTTGCAGTCTGGGCCAGGGGCCCCTGGGCACATCCTTTTTCCATTTTCCCTGGGAAAGAAAACTCAGCAGTCCAGGTTCCTGATGTCAGTTTGTAGGGCTCCCTTGGGTCTATCAGGGCAGCACAAGTTTTAGGTGGGGACAACTTCGGTGTGGGGTCCATCCTTCGATATAAGGATTTTTTGCAGTGAGGTCCCAGCCCAGGGCCAGGGGCCCCTGGGCACATCCTTTTTCCATTTTACCTGGGAAAGAAAACTCAGCAGTCCAGGTTCCTGATGTCAGTTTGTAGGGCACCCTTGGGTCTATCAGTGCAGCAGAAGTTTGAGGTGGGGACAACTTCAGTGTGGGGTCCAGCCTTCGATATAAGGATTTTTTGCAGTGAGGTCTCAGCCCAGGGCCAGGAGCCCCTGGGCACATCCCTTTTCCATTTTTCCTGGGAAAGAAAACTCAGCAGTCCAGGTTCCTGATGTCAGTTTGTAGGGCTCCCTTGGGTCTATCAGGGCAGCACAAGTCTGAGGATGGGACAACTTCGGTGTGGGCTCCATCCTTCGATATAAGGATTTTTTGTAGCGAGGTCCCAGCCCACGGCCACAAGCCACTGGGCACATCATTTGGCCATTTTCCCTGGGAAAGAAAACTCAGCAGTCCAGGTTCCTGATGTCAGTTTGTAGGGCTCCCCTGGGTCTATCATGGAAGCACAAGTTTGAGGATGGGACAACTTCGGTGTGGGCTCCATCCTTCGATATAAGGATTTTTTGTAGCGAGGTCCCAGCCCACAGCCACGGGCCACTGGGCACATCATTTGGCCATTTTCCCTGGGAAAGAAAACTCAGCAGTCCAGGTTCCTGATGTCAGTTTGTAGGGCTCCCTTGGGTCTATCAGGGCAGCACAAGTTTGAGGTGGGGACAACTTCGGTGTGGGGTCCATCCTTCGATATACGGATAATTTGCAGTGAGGTCTCAGCAGAGGGCCAGGGGCCCCTGGGCACATCCTTTTTCCATTTTCCCTGGGAAAGAAAACTCAGCAGTCCAGGTTGCTTATGTCAGTTTGTAGGGCTCCCTTGAGTCTATCAGGGCAGCACAAGTTTGAGGTGGGGACAACTTCTGTGTGGGGTCCATCCTTCGATATAAGGATTCTTTGAAGTCGGGGACAGGGGCCCCTGGGCACATCCTTTTTCCATTTTCCCTGGGAAAGAAAACTCAGCAGTCCAGGTTCCTGATGTCAGTTTGTAGGGCTCCCTTGGGTCTATCAGGGCAGCACAAGTTTGAGGTGGGGACAACTTCGGTGTGGGGTCCATCCTTCGATATAAGGATTCTTTGCAGTCTGGGCCAGGGCCCCCTGGGCACATCCTTTTTCCATTTTCCCTGGGAAAGAAAACTCAGCAGTCCAGGTTCCTGATGTCAGTTTGTAGGGCTCCCTTGGGTCTATCAGGGCAGCAGAAGTTTGAGGTGGGGACAACTTCGGTGTGGGGTCCATCCTTCCATATAAGGATTTTTTGCAGTGAGGTCCCAGCCCAGGGCCAGGGGCCCCTGGGCACATCCTTTTTCCATTTTCCCTGGGAAAGAAAACTCAGCAGTCCAGGTTCCTGATGTCAGTTTGTAGGGCTCCCTTGGGTCTATCAGGGCAGCACAAGTTTGAGGTGGGGACAACTTCGGTGTGGGGTCCATCCTTCGATATAAGGATTCTTTGCAGTCGGGGCCAGGGCCCCCTGGGCACATCCTTTTTCCATTTTCCCTGGGAAAGAAAACTCAGCAGTCCAGGTTCCTGATGTCAGTTTGTAGGGCTCCCTTGGGTCTATCAGGGCAGCACAAGTTTGAGGTGGGGACAACTTCGGTGTGGGGTCCATCCTTCAATATAAGGATTCTTTGCAGTCTGGGCCAGGGGCCCCTGGGCACATCCTTTTTCCATTTTCCCTGGGAAAGAAAACTCAGCAGTCCAGGTTCCTGATGTCAGTTTGTAGGGCTCCCTTGTGTGTATCAGGGCAGCACAAGTTTGAGGTGGGGACAACTTCGGTGTGGAGTCCATCCTTCGATATAAGGATTTTTTGCAGTGAGGTCTCAGCCCAGGGCCAGGAGCCCCTGGGCACATCCTTTTTCCATTTTCCCTGGGAAAGAAAACTCAGCAGTCCAGGTTCCTGATGTCAGTTTGTAGGGCTCCCTTGGGTCTATCAGGGCAGCACAAGTCTGAGGATTGGACAACTTCAGTGTGGGCTCCATCCTTCGATATAAGGATTTTTTGTAGCGAGGTCCCAGCCCACGGCCACGGGCCACTGGGCACACCATTTGGCCATTTTCCCTGGGAAAGAAAACTCAGCAGTCCAGGTTCCTGATGTCAGTTTGTAGGGCTCCCCTGGGTCTATCAGGGCAGCACAAGTTTGAGGATGGGACAACTTCGGTGTGGGGTCCATCCTTCGATATAAGGATTTTTTGCAGTGAGGTCCCAGCCCAGGGCCAGGGGCCCCTGGGCACATCCTTTTTCCATTTTCCCTGGGAAAGAAAACTCAGCAGTCCAGGTTCCTGATGTCAGTTTGTAGGGCTCCCCTGGGTCTATCAGGGCAGCACAAGTTTGAGGTGGGGACAACTTCGGTGTGGGGTCCATCCTTCGATATAAGGATTCTTTGCAGTCTGGGCCAGGGGCCCCTGGGCACATCCTTTTTCCATTTTCCCTGGGAAAGAAAACTCAGCAGTCCAGGTTCCTGATGTCAGTTTGTAGGGCTCCCTTGGGTCTATCAGGGCAGCACAAGTTTTAGGTGGGGACAACTTCGGTGTGGGGTCCATCCTTCGATATAAGGATTTTTTGCAGTGAGGTCCCAGCCCAGGGCCAGGGGCCCCTGGGCACATCCTTTTTCCATTTTACCTGGGAAAGAAAACTCAGCAGTCCAGGTTCCTGATGTCAGTTTGTAGGGCTCCCTTGGGTCTATCAGTGCAGCAGAAGTTGTAGGTGGGGACAATTTCGGTGTGGGGTCCATCCTTCGATATAAGGATTTTTTGCAATGAGGTCCCAGCCCAGGGCCAGGGGCCCCTGGGCACATCCTTTTTCCATTTTCCCTGGGAAAGAAAACTCAGCAGTCCAGGTTCCTGATGACAGTTTGTAGGGCACCCTTGGGTCTATCAGTGCAGCAGAAGTTTGAGGTGGGGACAACTTCGGTGTGGGGTCCAGCCTTCGATATAAGGATTTTTTGCAGTGAGGTCTCAGCCCAGGGCCAGGAGCCCCTGGGCACATCCCTTTTCCATTTTTCCTGGGAAAGAAAACTCAGCAGTCCAGGTTCCTGATGTCAGTTTGTAGGGCTCCCTTGGGTCTATCAGGGCAGCACAAGTCTGAGGATGGGACAACTTCGGTGTGGGCTCCATCCTTCGATATAAGGATTTTTTGTAGCGAGGCCCCAGCCCACGGCCACAGGCCACTGGGCACATCCCTTTTCCATTTTTCCTGGGAAAGAAAACTCAGCAGTCCAGGTTCCTGATGTCAGTTTGTAGGGCTCCCCTGGGTCTATCAGGGCAGCACAAGTTTGAGGATGGGACAACTTCGGTGTGGGCTCCATCCTTCGATATAAGGATTTTTTGTAGCGAGGTCCCAGCCCACGGCCACGGGCCACTGGGCACATCATTTGGCCATTTTCCCTGGGAAAGAAAACTCAGCAGTCCAGGTTCCTGATGTCAGTTTGTAGGGCTCCCTTGGGTCTATCAGGGCAGCACAAGTTTGAGGTGGGGACAACTTCGGTGTGGGGTCCATCCTTCGATATAAGGATTTTTTGCAGTGAGGTCTCAGCAGAGGGCCAGGGGCCCCCGGGCACATCCCTTTTCCATTTTTCCTGGGAAAGAAAACTCAGCAGTCCAGGTTCCTGATGTCAGTTTGTAGGGCTCCCTTGGGTCTATCAGGGCAGCACAAGTCTGAGGATGGGACAACTTCGGTGTGGGCTCCATCCTTCGATATAAGGATTTTTTGTAGCGAGGTCCCAGCCCAGGGCCACGGGCCCCTGGGCACATCCTTTTTCCATTTTCCCTGGGAAAGAAAACTCAGCAGTCCAGGTTCCTGATGTCAGTTTGTAGGGCTCCCTTGAGTCTATCAGGGCAGCACAAGTTTGAGGTGGGGACAACTTCGGTGTGGGGTCCATCCTTCGATATAAGGATTCTTTGCAGTCGGGGCCAGGGCCCCCTGGGCACATCCTTTTTCCATTTTCCCTGGGAAAGAAAACTCAGCAGTCCAGGTTCCTGATGTCAGTTTGTAGGGCTCCCTTGGGTCTATCAGGGCAGCAGAAGTTTGAGGTGGGGACAACTTCGGTGTGGGGTCCATCCTTCCATATAAAGATTCTTTGCAGTCAGGGCCAGGGGCCCAGCCCCTGGGCACATCCTTTTTCCATTTTCCCTGGGAAAGAAAACTCAGCAGTCCAGGTTCCTGATGTCAGTTTGTAGGGCTCCCCTGGGTCTATCAGGGCAGCACAAGTTTGAGGTGGGGACAACTTCGGTGTGGGGTCCATCCTTCAATATAAGGATTCTTTGCAGTCTGGGCCAGGGGCCCCTGGGCACATCCTTTTTCCATTTTCCCTGGGAAAGAAAACTCAGCAGTCCAGGTTCCTGATGTCAGTTTGTAGGGCTCCCTTGTGTGTATCAGGGCAGCACAAGTTTGAGGTGGGGACAACTTCGGTGTGGAGTCCATCCTTCGATATAAGGATTTTTTGCAGTGAGGTCTCAGCCCAGGGCCAGGAGCCCCTGGGCACATCCTTTTTCCATTTTCCCTGGGAAAGAAAACTCAGCAGTCCAGGTTCCTGATGTCAGTTTGTAGGGCTCCCTTGGGTCTATCAGGGCAGCACAAGTCTGAGGATTGGACAACTTCAGTGTGGGCTCCATCCTTCGATATAAGGATTTTTTGTAGCGAGGTCCCAGCCCACGGCCACGGGCCACTGGGCACACCATTTGGCCATTTTCCCTGGGAAAGAAAACTCAGCAGTCCAGGTTCCTGATGTCAGTTTGTAGGGCTCCCCTGGGTCTATCAGGGCAGCACAAGTTTGAGGATGGGACAACTTCGGTGTGGGGTCCATCCTTCGATATAAGGATTTTTTGCAGTGAGGTCCCAGCCCAGGGCCAGGGGCCCCTGGGCACATCCTTTTTCCATTTTCCCTGGGAAAGAAAACTCAGCAGTCCAGGTTCCTGATGTCAGTTTGTAGGGCTCCCTTGGGTCTATCAGGGCAGCACAAGTCTGAGGATTGGACAACTTCGGTGTGGGCTCCATCCTTCGATATAAGGATTTTTTGTAGCGAGGTCCCAGCCCACGGCCACGGGCCACTGGGCACATCATTTGGCCATTTTCCCTGGGAAAGAAAACTCAGCAGTCCAGGTTCCTGATGTCAGTTTGTAGGGCTCCCCTGGGTCTATCAGGGCAGCACAAGTTTGAGGATGGGACAACTTCGGTGTGGGCTCCATCCTTCGATATAAGGATTTTTTGTAGCGAGGTCCCAGCCCACGGCCACGGGCCACTGGGCACATCATTTGGCCATTTTCCCTGGGAAAGAAAACTCAGCAGTCCAGGTTCCTGATGTCAGTTTGTAGGGCTCCCTTGGGTCTATCAGGGCAGCACAAGTTTGAGGTGGGGACAACTTCGGTGTGGGGTCCATCCTTCGATATAAGGATTTTTTGCAGTGAGGTCCGTTCCCAGGGCCAGGGGCGCCCGGGCACATCCCTTTTCCATTTTTCCTGGGAAAGAAAACTCAGCAGTCCAGGTTCCTGATGTCAGTTTGTAGGGCTCCCTTGGGTCTATCAGGGCAGCACAAGTTTGAGGTGGGGACAACTTCGGTGTGGGGTCCATCCTTCGATATAAGGATTTTTTGCAGTGAGGTCCCAGCCCAGGGCCAGGGGCCCCTGGGCACATCCTTTTTCCATTTTCCCTGGGAAAGAAAACTCAGCAGTCCAGGTTGCTGATGTCAGTTTGTAGGGCTCCCTTGAGTCTATCAGGGCAGCACAAGTTTGAGGTGGGGACAACTTCGGTGTGGGGTCCATCCTTCGATATAAGGATTCTTTGCAGTCTGGGCCAGGGGCCCCTGGGCACATCCTTTTTCCATTTTCCCTGGGAAAGAAAACTCAGCAGTCCAGGTTCCTGATGTCAGTTTGTAGGGCTCCCTTGTGTGTATCAGGGCAGCACAAGTTTGAGGTGGGGACAACTTCGGTGTGGGGTCCATCCTTCGATATACGGATAATTTGCAGTGAGGTCTCAGCAGAGGGCCAGGGGCCCCTGGGCACATCCTTTTTCCATTTTCCCTGGGAAAGAAAACTCAGCAGTCCAGGTTGCTTATGTCAGTTTGTAGGGCTCCCTTGAGTCTATCAGGGCAGCACAAGTTTGAGGTGGGGACAACTTCTGTGTGGGGTCCATCCTTCGATATAAGGATTCTTTGAAGTCGGGGCCAGGGGCCCCTGGGCACATCCTTTTTCCATTTTCCCTGGGAAAGAAAACTCAGCAGTCTAGGTTCCTGATGTCAGTTTGTAGGGCTCCCCTGGGTCTATCAGGGCAGCACAAGTTTGAGGTGGGGACAACTTCGGTGTGGGGTCCATCCTTCGATATAAGGATTCTTTGCAGTCTGGGCCAGGGGCCCCTGGGCACATCCTTTTTCCATTTTCCCTGGGAAAGAAAACTCAGCAGTCCAGGTTCCTGATGTCAGTTTGTAGGGCTCCCTTGGGTCTATCAGGGCAGCACAAGTTTTAGGTGGGGACAACTTCGGTGTGGGGTCCATCCTTCGATATAAGGATTTTTTGCAGTGAGGTCCCAGCCCAGGGCCAGGGGCCCCTGGGCACATCCTTTTTCCATTTTACCTGGGAAAGAAAACTCAGCAGTCCAGGTTCCTGATGTCAGTTTGTAGGGCTCCCTTGGGTCTATCAGTGCAGCAGAAGTTGTAGGTGGGGACAACTTCGGTGTGGGGTCCATCCTTCGATATAAGGATTTTTTGCAGTGAGGTCTCAGCCCAGGGCCAGGAGCCCCTGGGCACATCCTTTTTCCATTTTCCCTGGGAAAGAAAACTCAGCAGTCCAGGTTCCTGATGTCAGTTTGTAGGGCTCCCTTGGGTCTATCAGTGCAGCAGAAGTTTGAGGTGGGGACAACTTCGGTGTGGGGTCCAGCCTTCGATATAAGGATTTTTTGCAGTGAGGTCCGTTCCCAGGGCCAGGGGCCCCCGGGCACATCCTTTTTCCATTTTCCCTGTGAAAGAAAACTCAGCAGTCCAGGTTGCTTATGTCAGTTTGTAGGGCTCCCTTGGGTGTATCAGGGCAGCACAAGTTTGAGGTGGGGACAACTTCGGTGTGGGGTCCATCCTTCGATATAAGGATTCTTTGCAGTCTGGGCCAGGGGCCCCTGGGCACATCCTTTTTCCATTTTCCCTGGGAAAGAAAACTCAGCAGTCCAGGTTCCTGATGTCAGTTTGTAGGGCTCCCTTGGGTCTATCAGGGCAGCACAAGTTTTAGGTGGGGACAACTTCGGTGTGGGGTCCATCCTTCGATATAAGGATTTTTTGCAGTGAGGTCCCAGCCCAGGGCCAGGGGCCCCTGGGCACATCCTTTTTCCATTTTACCTGGGAAAGAAAACTCAGCAGTCCAGGTTCCTGATGTCAGTTTGTAGGGCTCCCTTGGGTCTATCAGTGCAGCAGAAGTTGTAGGTGGGGACAACTTCGGTGTGGGGTCCATCCTTCGATATAAGGATTTTTTGCAGTGAGGTCTCAGCCCAGGGCCAGGAGCCCCTGGGCACATCCTTTTTCCATTTTCCCTGGGAAAGAAAACTCAGCAGTCCAGGTTCCTGATGTCAGTTTGTAGGGCTCCCTTGGGTCTATCAGTGCAGCAGAAGTTTGAGGTGGGGACAACTTCGGTGTGGGGTCCAGCCTTCGATATAAGGATTTTTTGCAGTGAGGTCCGTTCCCAGGGCCAGGGGCCCCCGGGCACATCCTTTTTCCATTTTCCCTGTGAAAGAAAACTCAGCAGTCCAGGTTGCTTATGTCAGTTTGTAGGGCTCCCTTGGGTGTATCAGGGCAGCACAAGTTTGAGGTGGGGACAACTTCGGTGTGGGGTCCATCCTTCGATATAAGGATTCTTTGCAGTCTGGGCCAGGGGCCCCTGGGCACATCCTTTTTCCATTTTCCCTGGGAAAGAAAACTCAGCAGTCCAGGTTCCTGATGTCAGTTTGTAGGGCTCCCTTGGGTCTATCAGGGCAGCACAAGTTTGAGGTGGGGACAACTTTGGTGTGGGGTCCATCCTTCGATATAAGGATTTTTTGCAGTGAGGTCTCAGCCCAGGGCCAGGAGCCCCTGGGCACATCCTTTTTCCATTTTCCCTGGGAAAGAAAACTCAGCAGTCCAGGTTCCTGATGTCAGTTTGTAGGGCTCCCTTTGGTCTATCAGGGCAGCACAAGTTTGAGGATGGGACAACTTCGGTGTGGGGTCCATCCTTCGATATACGGATTTTTTGCAGTGAGGTCCCAGCCCAGGGTGAGGGGCCCCTGGGCACAACCTTTTTCCATTTTCCCTGGGAAAGAAAACTCAGCAGTCCAGGTTCCTGATGTCAGTTTGTAGGGCTCCCTTGTGTGTATCAGGGCAGCACAAGTTTGAGGTGGGGACAACTTCGGTGTGGGGTCCATCCTTCGATATAAGGATTCTTTGAAGTCGGGGCCAGGGGCCCCTGGGCACATCCTTTTTCCATTTTCCCTGGGAAAGAAAACTCAGCAGTCCAGGTTCCTGATGTCAGTTTGTAGGTCTCCCCTGGGTCTATCAGGGCAGCACAAGTTTGAGGTGGGGACAACTTCGGTGTGGGGTCCATCCTTCGATATAAGGATTCTTTGCAGTTGGGGCCAGGGGCCCCTGGGCACATCCTTTTTCAATTTTCCCTGGGAAAGAAAACTCAGCAGTCATGGTTCCTGATGTCAGTTTGTAGGGCTCCCTTGGGTCTATCAGGGCAGCACAAGTCTGAGGATGGGACAACTTTGGTGTGGGCTCCATCCTTCGATATAAGGATTTTTTGTAGCGAGGCCCCAGCCCAGGGCCACGGGCCACTGGGCACATCATTTGGCCATTTTCCCTGGGAAAGAAAACTCAGCAGTCCAGGTTCCTGATGTCAGTTTGTAGGGCTCCCTTGGGTCTATCAGGGCAGCACAAGTTTGAGGTGGGGACAACTTCGGTGTGGGGTCCATCCTTCGATATAAGGATTTTTTGCAGTGAGGTCTCAGCAGAGGGCCAGGGGCCCCTGGGCACATCCTTTTTCCATTTTCCCTGGGAAAGAAAACTCAGCAGTCCAGGTTCCTGATGTCAGTTTGTAGGGCTCCCTTGAGTCTATCAGGGCAGCACAAGTTTGAGGATGGGACAACTTCGGTGTGGGCTCCATCCTTCGATATAAGGATTTTTTGTAGCGAGGTCCCAGCCCAGGGCCACGGGCCACTGGGCACATCATTTGGCCATTTTCCCTGGGAAAGAAAACTCAGCAGTCCAGGTTCCTGATGTCAGTTTGTAGGGCTCCCTTGGGTCTATCAGGGCAGCACAAGTTTGAGGTGGGGACAACTTCGGTGTGGGGTCCATCCTTCGATATAAGGATTCTTTGCAGTCGGGGCCAGGTCCCCTGGGCACATCCTTTTTCCATTTTCCCTGGGAAAGAAAACTCAGCAGTCCAGGTTCCTGATGTCAGTTTGTAGGGCTCCCTTGAGTCTATCAGGGCAGCACAAGTTTGAGGTGGGGACAACTTCGGTGTGGGGTCCATCCTTCGATATAAGGATTCTTTGAAGTCGGGGCCAGGGGCCCCTGGGCACATCCTTTTTCCATTTTCCCTGGGAAAGAAAACTCAGCAGTCCAGGTTCCTGATGTCAGTTTGTAGGGCTCCCCTGGGTCTATCAGGGCAGCACAAGTTTGAGGTGGGGACAACTTCGGTGTGGGGTCCATCTTTCAATATAAGGATTCTTTGCAGTCTGGGCCAGGGGCCCCTGGGCACATCCTTTTTCCATTTTCCCTGGGAAAGAAAACTCAGCAGTCCAGGTGCCTGATGTCAGTTTGTAGGGCTCCCTTGTGTGTATCCGGGCAGCACAAGTTTGAGGTGGGGACAACTTCGATGTGGAGTCCATCCTTCGATATAAGGATTTTTTGCAGTGAGGTCTCAGCCCAGGGCCAGGAGCCCCTGGGCACATCCTTTTTCCATTTTCCCTGGGAAAGAAAACTCAGCAGTCCAGGTTCCTGATGTCAGTTTGTAGGGCTCCCTTGGGTCTATCAGTGCAGCAGAAGTTTGAGGTGGGGACAACTTCGGTGTGGGGTCCAGCCTTCGATATAAGGATTTTTTGCAGTGAGGTCCGTTCCCAGGGCCAGGGGCCCCCGGGCACATCCTTTTTCCATTTTCCCTGTGAAAGAAAACTCAGCAGTCCAGGTTGCTTATGTCAGTTTGTAGGGCTCCCTTGGGTGTATCAGGGCAGCACAAGTTTGAGGTGGGGACAACTTCGGTGTGGGGTCCATCCTTCGATATAAGGATTCTTTGCAGTCTGGGCCAGGGGCCCCTGGGCACATCCTTTTTCCATTTTCCCTGGGAAAGAAAACTCAGCAGTCCAGGTTCCTGATGTCAGTTTGTAGGGCTCCCTTGGGTCTATCAGGGCAGCACAAGTTTGAGGTGGGGACAACTTTGGTGTGGGGTCCATCCTTCGATATAAGGATTTTTTGCAGTGAGGTCTCAGCCCAGGGCCAGGAGCCCCTGGGCACATCCTTTTTCCATTTTCCCTGGGAAAGAAAACTCAGCAGTCCAGGTTCCTGATGTCAGTTTGTAGGGCTCCCTTTGGTCTATCAGGGCAGCACAAGTTTGAGGATGGGACAACTTCGGTGTGGGGTCCATCCTTCGATATAAGGATTTTTTGCAGTGAGGTCCCAGCCCAGGGTGAGGGGCCCCTGGGCACAACCTTTTTCCATTTTCCCTGGGAAAGAAAACTCAGCAGTCCAGGTTCCTGATGTCAGTTTGTAGGGCTCCCTTGTGTGTATCAGGGCAGCACAAGTTTGAGGTGGGGACAACTTCGGTGTGGGGTCCATCCTTCGATATAAGGATTCTTTGAAGTCGGGGCCAGGGTCCCCTGGGCACATCCTTTTTCCATTTTCCCTGGGAAAGAAAACTCAGCAGTCCAGGTTCCTGATATCAGTTTGTAGGTCTCCCCTGGGTCTATCAGGGCAGCACAAGTTTGAGGTGGGGACAACTTCGGTGTGGGGTCCATCCTTCGATATAAGGATTCTTTGCAGTTGGGGCCAGGGGCCCCTGGGCACATCCTTTTTCAATTTTCCCTGGGAAAGAAAACTCAGCAGTCATGGTTCCTGATGTCAGTTTGTAGGGCTCCCTTGGGTCTATCAGGGCAGCACAAGTCTGAGGATGGGACAACTTTGGTGTGGGCTCCATCCTTCGATATAAGGATTTTTTGTAGCGAGGTCCCAGCCCAGGGCCACGGGCCACTGGGCACATCATTTGGCCATTTTCCCTGGGAAAGAAAACTCAGCAGTCCAGGTTCCTGATGTCAGTTTGTAGGGCTCCCTTGGGTCTATCAGGGCAGCACAAGTTTGAGGTGGGGACAACTTCGGTGTGGGGTCCATCCTTCGATATAAGGATTCTTTGCAGTCGGGGCCAGGGCCCCCTGGGCACATCCTTTTTCCATTTTCCCTGGGAAAGAAAACTCAGCAGTCCAGGTTCCTGATGTCAGTTTGTAGGGCTCCCTTGGGTCTATCAGTGCAGCAGAAGTTGTAGGTGGGGACAACTTCGGTGTGGGGTCCAGCCTTCGATATAAGGATTTTTTGCAGTGAGGTCCGTTCCCAGGGCCAGGGGCCCCCGGGCACATCCTTTTTCCATTTTCCCTGTGAAAGAAAACTCAGCAGTCCAGGTTCCTGATGTCAGTTTGTAGGGCTCCCTTGTGTGTATCAGGGCAGCACAAGTTTGAGGTGGGGACAACTTCGGTGTGGGGTCCATCCTTCGATATAAGGATTCTTTGAAGTCGGGGCCAGGGGCCCCTGGGCACATCCTTTTTCCATTTTCCCTGGGAAAGAAAACTCAGCAGTCCAGGTTCCTGATATCAGTTTGTAGGTCTCCCCTGGGTCTATCAGGGCAGCACAAGTTTGAGGTGGGGACAACTTCGGTGTGGGGTCCATCCTTCGATATAAGGATTCTTTGCAGTTGGGGCCAGGGGCCCCTGGGCACATCCTTTTTCAATTTTCCCTGGGAAAGAAAACTCAGCAGTCATGGTTCCTGATGTCAGTTTGTAGGGCTCCCTTGGGTCTATCAGGGCAGCACAAGTCTGAGGATGGGACAACTTTGGTGTGGGCTCCATCCTTCGATATAAGGATTTTTTGTAGCGAGGTCCCAGCCCAGGGCCACGGGCCACTGGGCACATCATTTGGCCATTTTCCCTGGGAAAGAAAACTCAGCAGTCCAGGTTCCTGATGTCAGTTTGTAGGGCTCCCTTGGGTCTATCAGGGCAGCACAAGTTTGAGGTGGGGACAACTTCGGTGTGGGGTCCATCCTTCGATATAAGGATTCTTTGCAGTCGGGGCCAGGGCCCCCTGGGCACATCCTTTTTCCATTTTCCCTGGGAAAGAAAACTCAGCAGTCCAGGTTCCTGATGTCAGTTTGTAGGGCTCCCTTGAGTCTATCAGGGCAGCACAAGTTTGAGGTGGGGACAACTTCGGTGTGGGGTCCATCCTTCGATATAAGGATTCTTTGAAGTCGGGGCCAGGGGCCCCTGGGCACATCCTTTTTCCATTTTCCCTGGGAAAGAAAACTCAGCAGTCCAGGTTCCTGATGTCAGTTTGTAGGGCTCCCCTGGGTCTATCAGGGCAGCACAAGTTTGAGGTGGGGACAACTTCGGTGTGGGGTCCATCCTTCAATATAAGGATTCTTTGCAGTCTGGGCCAGGGGCCCCTGGGCACATCCTTTTTCCATTTTCCCTGGGAAAGAAAACTCAGCAGTCCAGGTTCCTGATGTCAGTTTGTAGGGCTCCCTTGTGTGTATCCGGGCAGCACAAGTTTGAGGTGGGGACAACTTCGGTGTGGAGTCCATCCTTCGATATAAGGATTTTTTGCAGTGAGGTCTCAGCCCAGGGCCAGGAGCCCCTGGGCACATCCTTTTTCCATTTTCCCTGGGAAAGAAAACTCAGCAGTCCAGGTTCCTGATGTCAGTTTGTAGGGCTCCCTTGGGTCTATCAGTGCAGCAGAAGTTTGAGGTGGGGACAACTTCGGTGTGGGGTCCAGCCTTCGATATAAGGATTTTTTGCAGTGAGGTCCGTTCCCAGGGCCAGGGGCCCCCGGGCACATCCTTTTTCCATTTTCCCTGTGAAAGAAAACTCAGCAGTCCAGGTTGCTTATGTCAGTTTGTAGGGCTCCCTTGGGTGTATCAGGGCAGCACAAGTTTGAGGTGGGGACAACTTCGGTGTGGGGTCCATCCTTCGATATAAGGATTTTTTGCAGTGAGGTCTCAGCAGAGGGCCAGGGGCCCCTGGGCACATCCTTTTTCCATTTTCCCTTGGAAAGAAAACTCAGCAGTCCAGGTTCCTAATGTCAGTTTGTAGGGCTCCCTGGAGTCTATCAGGGCAGCACAAGTTTGAGGTGGGGACAACTTCGGTGTGGGGTCCATCCTTCGATATAAGGATTCTTTGAAGTCGGGGCCAGGGGCCCCTGGGCACATCCTTTTTCCATTTTCCCTGGGAAAGAAAACTCAGCAGTCCAGGTTCCTGATGTCAGTTTGTAGGGCTCCCCTGGGTCTATCAGGGCAGCACAATTTTGAGGTGGGGACAACTTTGGTGTGGGGTCCATCCTTCGATATAAGGATTCTTTGCAGTCTGGGCCAGGGGCCCCTGGGCACATCCCTTTTCCATTTTTCCTGGGAAAGAAAACTCAGCAGTCCAGGTTCCTAATGTCAGTTTGTAGGGCTCCCTTGAGTCTATCAGGGCAGCAAAAGTTTGAGGTGGGGACAACTTCGGTGTGGGGTCCATCCTTCGATATAAGGATTCTTTGAAGTCGGGGCCAGGGTCCCCTGGGCACATCCTTTTTCCATTTTCCCTGGGAAAGAAAACTCAGCAGTCCAGGTTCCTGATGTCAGTTTGTAGGGCTCCCCTGGGTCTATCAGGGCAGCACAAGTTTGAGGTGGGGACAACTTCGGTGTGGGGTCCATCCTTCGATATAAGGATTCTTTGCAGTCTGGGCCAGGGGCCCCTGGGCACATCCTTTTTCCATTTTCCCTGGGAAAGAAAACTCAGCAGTCCAGGTTCCTGATGTCAGTTTGTAGGGCTCCCTTGGGTCTATCAGGGCAGCACAAGTTTTAGGTGGGGACAACTTCGGTGTGGGGTCCATCCTTCGATATAAGGATTTTTTGCAGTGAGGTCCCAGCCCAGGGCCAGGGGCCCCTGGGCACATCCTTTTTCCATTTTACCTGGGAAAGAAAACTCAGCAGTCCAGGTTCCTGATGTCAGTTTGTAGGGCACCCTTGGGTCTATCAGTGCAGCAGAAGTTTGAGGTGGGGACAACTTCGGTGTGGGGTCCAGCCTTCGATATAAGGATTTTTTGCAGTGAGGTCTCAGCCCAGGGCCAGGAGCCCCTGGGCACATCCCTTTTCCATTTTTCCTGGGAAAGAAAACTCAGCAGTCCAGGTTCCTGATGTCAGTTTGTAGGGCTCCCTTGGGTCTATCAGGGCAGCACAAGTCTGAGGATGGGACAACTTCGGTGTGGGCTCCATCCTTCGATATAAGGATTTTTTGTAGCGAGGTCCCAGCCCACGGCCACAAGCCACTGGGCACATCATTTGGCCATTTTCCCTGGGAAAGAAAACTCAGCAGTCCAGGTTCCTGATGTCAGTTTGTAGGGCTCCCCTGGGTCTATCATGGAAGCACAAGTTTGAGGATGGGACAACTTCGGTGTGGGCTCCATCCTTCGATATAAGGATTTTTTGTAGCGAGGTCCCAGCCCACAGCCACGGGCCACTGGGCACATCATTTGGCCATTTTCCCTGGGAAAGAAAACTCAGCAGTCCAGGTTCCTGATGTCAGTTTGTAGGGCTCCCTTGGGTCTATCAGGGCAGCACAAGTTTGAGGTGGGGACAACTTCGGTGTGGGGTCCATCCTTCGATATAAGGATTTTTTTGCAGTGAGGTCTCAGCAGAGGGCCAGGGGCCCCTGGGCACATCCTTTTTCCATTTTCCCTGGGAAAGAAAACTCAGCAGTCCAGGTTCCTGATGTCAGTTTGTAGGGCTCCCTTGAGTCTATCAGGGCAGCACAAGTTTGAGGTGGGGACAACTTCGGTGTGGGGTCCATCCTTCAATATAAGGATTCTTTGAAGTCGGGGCCAGGGGCCCCCGGGCACATCCCTTTTCCATTTTTCCTGGGAAAGAAAACTCAGCAGTCCAGGTTCCTGATGTCAGTTTGTAGGGCTCCCTTGGGTCTATCAGGGCAGCACAAGTCTGAGGATGGGACAACTTCGGTGTGGGCTCCATCCTTCGATATAAGGATTTTTTGTAGCGAGGTCCCAGCCCAGGGCCACGGGCCACTGGGCACATCATTTGGCCATTTTCCCTGGGAAAGAAAACTCAGCAGTCCAGGTTCCTGATGTCAGTTTGTAGGGCTCCCTTGGGTCTATCAGGGCAGCACAAGTTTGAGGTGGGGACAACTTCGGTGTGGGGTCCATCCTTCGATATAAGGATTCTTTGCAGTCGGGGCCAGGGCCCCCTGGGCACATCCTTTTTCCATTTTCCCTGGGAAAGAAAACTCAGCAGTCCAGGTTCCTGATGTCAGTTTGTAGGGCTCCCTTGGGTCTATCAGGGCAGCAGAAGTTTGAGGTGGGGACAACTTCGGTGTGGGGTCCATCCTTCCATATAAAGATTCTTTGCAGTCAGGGCCAGGGGCCCAGCCCCTGGGCACATCCTTTTTCCATTTTCCCTGGGAAAGAAAACTCAGCAGTCCAGGTTCCTGATGTCAGTTTGTAGGGCTCCCCTGGGTCTATCAGGGCAGCACAAGTTTGAGGTGGGGACAACTTCGGTGTGGGGTCCATCCTTCAATATAAGGATTCTTTGCAGTCTGGGCCAGGGGCCCCTGGGCACATCCTTTTTCCATTTTCCCTGGGAAAGAAAACTCAGCAGTCCAGGTTCCTGATGTCAGTTTGTAGGGCTCCCTTGTGTGTATCAGGGCAGCACAAGTTTGAGGTGGGGACAACTTCGGTGTGGAGTCCATCCTTCGATATAAGGATTTTTTGCAGTGAGGTCTCAGCCCAGGGCCAGGAGCCCCTGGGCACATCCTTTTTCCATTTTCCCTGGGAAAGAAAACTCAGCAGTCCAGGTTCCTGATGTCAGTTTGTAGGGCTCCCCTGGGTCTATCAGGGCAGCACAAGTTTGAGGTGGGGACAACTTCGGTGTGGGGTCCATCCTTCGATATAAGGATTCTTTGCAGTTGGGGCCAGGGGCCCCTGGGCACATCCTTTTTCAATTTTCCCTGGGAAAGAAAACTCAGCAGTCATGGTTCCTGATGTCAGTTTGTAGGGCTCCCTTGGGTCTATCAGGGCAGCACAAGTCTGAGGATGGGACAACTTTGGTGTGGGCTCCATCCTTCGATATAAGGATTTTTTGTAGCGAGGTCCCAGCCCAGGGCCACGGGCCACTGGGCACATCATTTGGCCATTTTCCCTGGGAAAGAAAACTCAGCAGTCCAGGTTCCTGATGTCAGTTTGTAGGGCTCCCTTGGGTCTATCAGGGCAGCACAAGTTTGAGGTGGGGACAACTTCGGTGTGGGGTCCATCCTTCGATATAAGGATTTTTTGCAGTGAGGTCTCAGCAGAGGGCCAGGGGCCCCTGGGCACATCCTTTTTCCATTTTCCCTGGGAAAGAAAACTCAGCAGTCCAGGTTCCTGATGTCAGTTTGTAGGGCTCCCTTGAGTCTATCAGGGCAGCACAAGTTTGAGGATGGGACAACTTCGGTGTGGGCTCCATCCTTCGATATAAGGATTTTTTGTAGCGAGGTCCCAGCCCAGGGCCACGGGCCACTGGGCACATCCTTTTTCCATTTTCCCTGGGAAAGAAAACTCAGCAGTCCAGGTTCCTGATGTCAGTTTGTAGGGCTCCCTTGGGTCTATCAGGGCAGCACAAGTTTGAGGTGGGGACAACTTCGGTGTGGGGTCCATCCTTCGATATAAGGATTCTTTGCAGTCGGGGCCAGGGCCCCCTGGGCACATCCTTTTTCCATTTTCCCTGGGAAAGAAAACTCAGCAGTCCAGGTTCCTGATGTCAGTTTGTAGGGCTCCCTTGAGTCTATCAGGGCAGCACAAGTTTGAGGTGGGGACAACTTCGGTGTGGGGTCCATCCTTCGATATAAGGATTCTTTGAAGTCGGGGCCAGGGGCCCCTGGGCACATCCTTTTTCCATTTTCCCTGGGAAAGAAAACTCAGCAGTCCAGGTTCCTGATGTCAGTTTGTAGGGCTCCCCTGGGTCTATCAGGGCAGCACAAGTTTGAGGTGGGGACAACTTCGGTGTGGGGTCCATCCTTCAATATAAGGATTCTTTGCAGTCTGGGCCAGGGGCCCCTGGGCACATCCTTTTTCCATTTTCCCTGGGAAAGAAAACTCAGCAGTCCAGGTTCCTGATGTCAGTTTGTAGGGCTCCCTTGAGTCTATCAGGGCAGCACAAGTTTGAGGATGGGACAACTTCGGTGTGGGCTCCATCCTTCGATATACGGATTTTTTGTAGCGAGGTCCCAGCCCAGGGCCACGGGCCACTGGGCACATCATTTGGCCATTTTCCCTGGGAAAGAAAACTCAGCAGTCCAGGTTCCTGATGTCAGTTTGTAGGGCTCCCTTGGGTCTATCAGGGCAGCACAAGTTTGAGGTGGGGACAACTTCGGTGTGGGGTCCATCCTTCGATATAAGGATTCTTTGCAGTCGGGGCCAGGGCCCCCTGGGCACATCCTTTTTCCATTTTCCCTGGGAAAGAAAACTCAGCAGTCCAGGTTCCTGATGTCAGTTTGTAGGGCTCCCTTGAGTCTATCAGGGCAGCACAAGTTTGAGGTGGGGACAACTTCGGTGTGGGGTCCATCCTTCGATATAAGGATTCTTTGAAGTCGGGGCCAGGGGCCCCTGGGCACATCCTTTTTCCATTTTCCCTGGGAAAGAAAACTCAGCAGTCCAGGTTCCTGATGTCAGTTTGTAGGGCTCCCCTGGGTCTATCAGGGCAGCACAAGTTTGAGGTGGGGACAACTTCGGTGTGGGGTCCATCCTTCAATATAAGGATTCTTTGCAGTCTGGGCCAGGGGCCCCTGGGCACATCCTTTTTCCATTTTCCCTGGGAAAGAAAACTCAGCAGTCCAGGTTCCTGATGTCAGTTTGTAGGGCTCCCTTGTGTGTATCAGGGCAGCACAAGTTTGAGGTGGGGACAACTTCGGTGTGGAGTCCATCCTTCGATATAAGGATTTTTTGCAGTGAGGTCTCAGCCCAGGGCAAGGAGCCCCTGGGCACATCCTTTTTCCATTTTCCCTGGGAAAGAAAACTCAGCAGTCCAGGTTCCTGATGTCAGTTTGTAGGGCTCCCTTGGGTCTATCAGTGCAGCAGAAGTTTGAGGTGATGACAACTTCGGTGTGGGGTCCAGCCTTCGATATAAGGATTTTTTGCAGTGAGGTCCGTTCCCTGGGCCAGGGGCCCCCGGGCACATCCTTTTTCCATTTTCCCTGTGAAAGAAAACTCAGCAGTCATGGTTCCTGATGTCAGTTTGTAGGGCTCCCTTGGGTGTATCCGGGCAGCAGAAGTTTGAGGTGGGGACAACTTCGGTGTGGGGTCCAGCCTTCGATATAAGGATTTTTTGCAGTGAGGTCCGTTCCCAGGGCCAGGGGCCCCCGGGCACATCCTTTTTCCATTTTCCCTGTGAAAGAAAACTCAGCAGTCCAGGTTCCTGATGTCAGTTTGTAGGGCTCCCTTGGGTGTATCAGGGCAGCACAAGTTTGAGGTGGGGAGAACTTCGGTGTGGGGTCCATCCTTCGATATAAGGATTTTTTGCAGTGAGGTCTCAGCAGAGGGCCAGGGGCCCCTGGGCACATCCTTTTTCCATTTTCCCTGGGAAAGAAAACTCAGCAGTCCAGGTTCCTAATGTCAGTTTGTAGGGCTCCCTTGAGTCTATCAGGGCAGCACAAGTTTGAGGTGGGGACAACTTCGGTGTGGGGTCCATCCTTCGATATAAGGATTCTTTGAAGTCGGGGCCAGGGTCCCCTGGGCACATCCTTTTTCCATTTTCCCTGGGAAAGAAAACTCAGCAGTCCAGGTTCCTGATGTCAGTTTGTAGGGCTCCCCTGGGTCTATCAGGGCAGCACAAGTTTGAGGTGGGGACAACTTCGGTGTGGGGTCCATCCTTCGATATAAGGATTCTTTGCAGTCTGGGCCAGGGGCCCCTGGGCACATCCTTTTTCCATTTTCCCTGGGAAAGAAAACTCAGCAGTCCAGGTTCCTGATGTCAGTTTGTAGGGCTCCCTTGGGTCTATCAGGGCAGCACAAGTTTTAGGTGGGGACAACTTCGGTGTGGGGTCCATCCTTCGATATAAGGATTTTTTGCAGTGAGGTCCCAGCCCAGGGCCAGGGGCCCCTGGGCACATCCTTTTTCCATTTTACCTGGGAAAGAAAACTCAGCAGTCCAGGTTCCTGATGTCAGTTTGTAGGGCACCCTTGGGTCTATCAGTGCAGCAGAAGTTTGAGGTGGGGACAACTTCGGTGTGGGGTCCAGCCTTCGATATAAGGATTTTTTGCAGTGAGGTCTCAGCCCAGGGCCAGGAGCCCCTGGGCACATCCCTTTTCCATTTTTCCTGGGAAAGAAAACTCAGCAGTCCAGGTTCCTGATGTCAGTTTGTAGGGCTCCCTTGGGTCTATCAGGGCAGCACAAGTCTGAGGATGGGACAACTTCGGTGTGGGCTCCATCCTTCGATATAAGGATTTTTTGTAGCGAGGTCCCAGCCCACGGCCACAAGCCACTGGGCACATCATTTGGCCATTTTCCCTGGGAAAGAAAACTCAGCAGTCCAGGTTCCTGATGTCAGTTTGTAGGGCTCCCCTGGGTCTATCATGGAAGCACAAGTTTGAGGATGGGACAACTTCGGTGTGGGCTCCATCCTTCGATATAAGGATTTTTTGTAGCGAGGTCCCAGCCCACAGCCACGGGCCACTGGGCACATCATTTGGCCATTTTCCCTGGGAAAGAAAACTCAGCAGTCCAGGTTCCTGATGTCAGTTTGTAGGGCTCCCTTGGGTCTATCAGGGCAGCACAAGTTTGAGGTGGGGACAACTTCGGTGTGGGGTCCATCCTTCGATATACGGATAATTTGCAGTGAGGTCTCAGCAGAGGGCCAGGGGCCCCTGGGCACATCCTTTTTCCATTTTCCCTGGGAAAGAAAACTCAGCAGTCCAGGTTGCTTATGTCAGTTTGTAGGGCTCCCTTGAGTCTATCAGGGCAGCACAAGTTTGAGGTGGGGACAACTTCTGTGTGGGGTCCATCCTTCGATATAAGGATTCTTTGAAGTCGGGGACAGGGGCCCCTGGGCACATCCTTTTTCCATTTTCCCTGGGAAAGAAAACTCAGCAGTCCAGGTTCCTGATGTCAGTTTGTAGGGCTCCCTTGGGTCTATCAGGGCAGCACAAGTTTGAGGTGGGGACAACTTCGGTGTGGGGTCCATCCTTCGATATAAGGATTCTTTGCAGTCGGGGCCAGGGCCCCCTGGGCACATCCTTTTTCCATTTTCCCTGGGAAAGAAAACTCAGCAGTCCAGGTTCCTGATGTCAGTTTGTAGGGCTCCCTTGGGTCTATCAGGGCAGCAGAAGTTTGAGGTGGGGACAACTTCGGTGTGGGGTCCATCCTTCCATATAAGGATTTTTTGCAGTGAGGTCCCAGCCCAGGGCCAGGGGCCCCTGGGCACATCCTTTTTCCATTTTCCCTGGGAAAGAAAACTCAGCAGTCCAGGTTCCTGATGTCAGTTTGTAGGGCTCCCTTGGGTCTATCAGGGCAGCACAAGTTTGAGGTGGGGACAACTTCGGTGTGGGGTCCATCCTTCGATATAAGGATTCTTTGCAGTCGGGGCCAGGGCCCCCTGGGCACATCCTTTTTCCATTTTCCCTGGGAAAGAAAACTCAGCAGTCCAGGTTCCTGATGTCAGTTTGTAGGGCTCCCTTGGGTATATCAGGGCAGCACAAGTTTGAGGTGGGGACAACTTCGGTGTGGGGTCCATCCTTCAATATAAGGATTCTTTGCAGTCTGGGCCAGGGGCCCCTGGGCACATCCTTTTTCCATTTTCCCTGGGAAAGAAAACTCAGCAGTCCAGGTTCCTGATGTCAGTTTGTAGGGCTCCCTTGTGTGTATCAGGGCAGCACAAGTTTGAGGTGGGGACAACTTCGGTGTGGAGTCCATCCTTCGATATAAGGATTTTTTGCAGTGAGGTCTCAGCCCAGGGCCAGGAGCCCCTGGGCACATCCTTTTTCCATTTTCCCTGGGAAAGAAAACTCAGCAGTCCAGGTTCCTGATGTCAGTTTGTAGGGCTCCCTTGGGTCTATCAGGGCAGCACAAGTCTGAGGATTGGACAACTTCAGTGTGGGCTCCATCCTTCGATATAAGGATTTTTTGTAGCGAGGTCCCAGCCCACGGCCACGGGCCACTGGGCACATCATTTGGCCATTTTCCCTGGGAAAGAAAACTCAGCAGTCCAGGTTCCTGATGTCAGTTTGTAGGGCTCCCCTGGGTCTATCAGGGCAGCACAAGTTTGAGGATGGGACAACTTCGGTGTGGGGTCCATCCTTCGATATAAGGATTTTTTGCAGTGAGGTCCCAGCCCAGGGCCAGGGGCCCCTGGGCACATCCTTTTTCCATTTTCCCTGGGAAAGAAAACTCAGCAGTCCAGGTTCCTGATGTCAGTTTGTAGGGCTCCCCTGGGTCTATCAGGGCAGCACAAGTTTGAGGTGGGGACAACTTCGGTGTGGGGTCCATCCTTCGATATAAGGATTCTTTGCAGTCTGGGCCAGGGGCCCCTGGGCACATCCTTTTTCCATTTTCCCTGGGAAAGAAAACTCAGCAGTCCAGGTTCCTGATGTCAGTTTGTAGGGCTCCCTTGGGTCTATCAGGGCAGCACAAGTTTTAGGTGGGGACAACTTCGGTGTGGGGTCCATCCTTCGATATAAGGATTTTTTGCAGTGAGGTCCCAGCCCAGGGCCAGGGGCCCCTGGGCACATCCTTTTTCCATTTTACCTGGGAAAGAAAACTCAGCAGTCCAGGTTCCTGATGTCAGTTTGTAGGGCTCCCTTGGGTCTATCAGTGCAGCAGAAGTTGTAGGTGGGGACAATTTCGGTGTGGGGTCCATCCTTCGATATAAGGATTTTTTGCAATGAGGTCCCAGCCCAGGGCCAGGGGCCCCTGGGCACATCCTTTTTCCATTTTCCCTGGGAAAGAAAACTCAGCAGTCCAGGTTCCTGATGACAGTTTGTAGGGCACCCTTGGGTCTATCAGTGCAGCAGAAGTTTGAGGTGGGGACAACTTCGGTGTGGGGTCCAGCCTTCGATATAAGGATTTTTTGCAGTGAGGTCTCAGCCCAGGGCCAGGAGCCCCTGGGCACATCCCTTTTCCATTTTTCCTGGGAAAGAAAACTCAGCAGTCCAGGTTCCTGATGTCAGTTTGTAGGGCTCCCTTGGGTCTATCAGGGCAGCACAAGTCTGAGGATGGGACAACTTCGGTGTGGGCTCCATCCTTCGATATAAGGATTTTTTGTAGCGAGGCCCCAGCCCACGGCCACAGGCCACTGGGCACATCCCTTTTCCATTTTTCCTGGGAAAGAAAACTCAGCAGTCCAGGTTCCTGATGTCAGTTTGTAGGGCTCCCCTGGGTCTATCAGGGCAGCACAAGTTTGAGGATGGGACAACTTCGGTGTGGGCTCCATCCTTCGATATAAGGATTTTTTGTAGCGAGGTCCCAGCCCACGGCCACGGGCCACTGGGCACATCATTTGGCCATTTTCCCTGGGAAAGAAAACTCAGCAGTCCAGGTTCCTGATGTCAGTTTGTAGGGCTCCCTTGGGTCTATCAGGGCAGCACAAGTTTGAGGTGGGGACAACTTCGGTGTGGGGTCCATCCTTCGATATAAGGATTTTTTGCAGTGAGGTCTCAGCAGAGGGCCAGGGGCCCCCGGGCACATCCCTTTTCCATTTTTCCTGGGAAAGAAAACTCAGCAGTCCAGGTTCCTGATGTCAGTTTGTAGGGCTCCCTTGGGTCTATCAGGGCAGCACAAGTCTGAGGATGGGACAACTTCGGTGTGGGCTCCATCCTTCGATATAAGGATTTTTTGTAGCGAGGTCCCAGCCCAGGGCCACGGGCCCCTGGGCACATCCTTTTTCCATTTTCCCTGGGAAAGAAAACTCAGCAGTCCAGGTTCCTGATGTCAGTTTGTAGGGCTCCCTTGAGTCTATCAGGGCAGCACAAGTTTGAGGTGGGGACAACTTCGGTGTGGGGTCCATCCTTCGATATAAGGATTCTTTGCAGTCGGGGCCAGGGCCCCCTGGGCACATCCTTTTTCCATTTTCCCTGGGAAAGAAAACTCAGCAGTCCAGGTTCCTGATGTCAGTTTGTAGGGCTCCCTTGGGTCTATCAGGGCAGCAGAAGTTTGAGGTGGGGACAACTTCGGTGTGGGGTCCATCCTTCCATATAAAGATTCTTTGCAGTCAGGGCCAGGGGCCCAGCCCCTGGGCACATCCTTTTTCCATTTTCCCTGGGAAAGAAAACTCAGCAGTCCAGGTTCCTGATGTCAGTTTGTAGGGCTCCCCTGGGTCTATCAGGGCAGCACAAGTTTGAGGTGGGGACAACTTCGGTGTGGGGTCCATCCTTCAATATAAGGATTCTTTGCAGTCTGGGCCAGGGGCCCCTGGGCACATCCTTTTTCCATTTTCCCTGGGAAAGAAAACTCAGCAGTCCAGGTTCCTGATGTCAGTTTGTAGGGCTCCCTTGTGTGTATCAGGGCAGCACAAGTTTGAGGTGGGGACAACTTCGGTGTGGAGTCCATCCTTCGATATAAGGATTTTTTGCAGTGAGGTCTCAGCCCAGGGCCAGGAGCCCCTGGGCACATCCTTTTTCCATTTTCCCTGGGAAAGAAAACTCAGCAGTCCAGGTTCCTGATGTCAGTTTGTAGGGCTCCCTTGGGTCTATCAGGGCAGCACAAGTCTGAGGATTGGACAACTTCAGTGTGGGCTCCATCCTTCGATATAAGGATTTTTTGTAGCGAGGTCCCAGCCCACGGCCACGGGCCACTGGGCACACCATTTGGCCATTTTCCCTGGGAAAGAAAACTCAGCAGTCCAGGTTCCTGATGTCAGTTTGTAGGGCTCCCCTGGGTCTATCAGGGCAGCACAAGTTTGAGGATGGGACAACTTCGGTGTGGGGTCCATCCTTCGATATAAGGATTTTTTGCAGTGAGGTCCCAGCCCAGGGCCAGGGGCCCCTGGGCACATCCTTTTTCCATTTTCCCTGGGAAAGAAAACTCAGCAGTCCAGGTTCCTGATGTCAGTTTGTAGGGCTCCCTTGGGTCTATCAGGGCAGCACAAGTCTGAGGATTGGACAACTTCGGTGTGGGCTCCATCCTTCGATATAAGGATTTTTTGTAGCGAGGTCCCAGCCCACGGCCACGGGCCACTGGGCACATCATTTGGCCATTTTCCCTGGGAAAGAAAACTCAGCAGTCCAGGTTCCTGATGTCAGTTTGTAGGGCTCCCCTGGGTCTATCAGGGCAGCACAAGTTTGAGGATGGGACAACTTCGGTGTGGGCTCCATCCTTCGATATAAGGATTTTTTGTAGCGAGGTCCCAGCCCACGGCCACGGGCCACTGGGCACATCATTTGGCCATTTTCCCTGGGAAAGAAAACTCAGCAGTCCAGGTTCCTGATGTCAGTTTGTAGGGCTCCCTTGGGTCTATCAGGGCAGCACAAGTTTGAGGTGGGGACAACTTCGGTGTGGGGTCCATCCTTCGATATAAGGATTTTTTGCAGTGAGGTCCGTTCCCAGGGCCAGGGGCGCCCGGGCACATCCCTTTTCCATTTTTCCTGGGAAAGAAAACTCAGCAGTCCAGGTTCCTGATGTCAGTTTGTAGGGCTCCCTTGGGTCTATCAGGGCAGCACAAGTTTGAGGTGGGGACAACTTCGGTGTGGGGTCCATCCTTCGATATAAGGATTTTTTGCAGTGAGGTCCCAGCCCAGGGCCAGGGGCCCCTGGGCACATCCTTTTTCCATTTTCCCTGGGAAAGAAAACTCAGCAGTCCAGGTTGCTGATGTCAGTTTGTAGGGCTCCCTTGAGTCTATCAGGGCAGCACAAGTTTGAGGTGGGGACAACTTCGGTGTGGGGTCCATCCTTCGATATAAGGATTCTTTGCAGTCTGGGCCAGGGGCCCCTGGGCACATCCTTTTTCCATTTTCCCTGGGAAAGAAAACTCAGCAGTCCAGGTTCCTGATGTCAGTTTGTAGGGCTCCCTTGTGTGTATCAGGGCAGCACAAGTTTGAGGTGGGGACAACTTCGGTGTGGGGTCCATCCTTCGATATACGGATAATTTGCAGTGAGGTCTCAGCAGAGGGCCAGGGGCCCCTGGGCACATCCTTTTTCCATTTTCCCTGGGAAAGAAAACTCAGCAGTCCAGGTTGCTTATGTCAGTTTGTAGGGCTCCCTTGAGTCTATCAGGGCAGCACAAGTTTGAGGTGGGGACAACTTCTGTGTGGGGTCCATCCTTCGATATAAGGATTCTTTGAAGTCGGGGCCAGGGGCCCCTGGGCACATCCTTTTTCCATTTTCCCTGGGAAAGAAAACTCAGCAGTCTAGGTTCCTGATGTCAGTTTGTAGGGCTCCCCTGGGTCTATCAGGGCAGCACAAGTTTGAGGTGGGGACAACTTCGGTGTGGGGTCCATCCTTCGATATAAGGATTCTTTGCAGTCTGGGCCAGGGGCCCCTGGGCACATCCTTTTTCCATTTTCCCTGGGAAAGAAAACTCAGCAGTCCAGGTTCCTGATGTCAGTTTGTAGGGCTCCCTTGGGTCTATCAGGGCAGCACAAGTTTTAGGTGGGGACAACTTCGGTGTGGGGTCCATCCTTCGATATAAGGATTTTTTGCAGTGAGGTCCCAGCCCAGGGCCAGGGGCCCCTGGGCACATCCTTTTTCCATTTTACCTGGGAAAGAAAACTCAGCAGTCCAGGTTCCTGATGTCAGTTTGTAGGGCTCCCTTGGGTCTATCAGTGCAGCAGAAGTTGTAGGTGGGGACAACTTCGGTGTGGGGTCCATCCTTCGATATAAGGATTTTTTGCAGTGAGGTCTCAGCCCAGGGCCAGGAGCCCCTGGGCACATCCTTTTTCCATTTTCCCTGGGAAAGAAAACTCAGCAGTCCAGGTTCCTGATGTCAGTTTGTAGGGCTCCCTTGGGTCTATCAGTGCAGCAGAAGTTTGAGGTGGGGACAACTTCGGTGTGGGGTCCAGCCTTCGATATAAGGATTTTTTGCAGTGAGGTCCGTTCCCAGGGCCAGGGGCCCCCGGGCACATCCTTTTTCCATTTTCCCTGTGAAAGAAAACTCAGCAGTCCAGGTTGCTTATGTCAGTTTGTAGGGCTCCCTTGGGTGTATCAGGGCAGCACAAGTTTGAGGTGGGGACAACTTCGGTGTGGGGTCCATCCTTCGATATAAGGATTCTTTGCAGTCTGGGCCAGGGGCCCCTGGGCACATCCTTTTTCCATTTTCCCTGGGAAAGAAAACTCAGCAGTCCAGGTTCCTGATGTCAGTTTGTAGGGCTCCCTTGGGTCTATCAGGGCAGCACAAGTTTTAGGTGGGGACAACTTCGGTGTGGGGTCCATCCTTCGATATAAGGATTTTTTGCAGTGAGGTCCCAGCCCAGGGCCAGGGGCCCCTGGGCACATCCTTTTTCCATTTTACCTGGGAAAGAAAACTCAGCAGTCCAGGTTCCTGATGTCAGTTTGTAGGGCTCCCTTGGGTCTATCAGTGCAGCAGAAGTTGTAGGTGGGGACAACTTCGGTGTGGGGTCCATCCTTCGATATAAGGATTTTTTGCAGTGAGGTCTCAGCCCAGGGCCAGGAGCCCCTGGGCACATCCTTTTTCCATTTTCCCTGGGAAAGAAAACTCAGCAGTCCAGGTTCCTGATGTCAGTTTGTAGGGCTCCCTTGGGTCTATCAGTGCAGCAGAAGTTTGAGGTGGGGACAACTTCGGTGTGGGGTCCAGCCTTCGATATAAGGATTTTTTGCAGTGAGGTCCGTTCCCAGGGCCAGGGGCCCCCGGGCACATCCTTTTTCCATTTTCCCTGTGAAAGAAAACTCAGCAGTCCAGGTTGCTTATGTCAGTTTGTAGGGCTCCCTTGGGTGTATCAGGGCAGCACAAGTTTGAGGTGGGGACAACTTCGGTGTGGGGTCCATCCTTCGATATAAGGATTCTTTGCAGTCTGGGCCAGGGGCCCCTGGGCACATCCTTTTTCCATTTTCCCTGGGAAAGAAAACTCAGCAGTCCAGGTTCCTGATGTCAGTTTGTAGGGCTCCCTTGGGTCTATCAGGGCAGCACAAGTTTGAGGTGGGGACAACTTTGGTGTGGGGTCCATCCTTCGATATAAGGATTTTTTGCAGTGAGGTCTCAGCCCAGGGCCAGGAGCCCCTGGGCACATCCTTTTTCCATTTTCCCTGGGAAAGAAAACTCAGCAGTCCAGGTTCCTGATGTCAGTTTGTAGGGCTCCCTTTGGTCTATCAGGGCAGCACAAGTTTGAGGATGGGACAACTTCGGTGTGGGGTCCATCCTTCGATATACGGATTTTTTGCAGTGAGGTCCCAGCCCAGGGTGAGGGGCCCCTGGGCACAACCTTTTTCCATTTTCCCTGGGAAAGAAAACTCAGCAGTCCAGGTTCCTGATGTCAGTTTGTAGGGCTCCCTTGTGTGTATCAGGGCAGCACAAGTTTGAGGTGGGGACAACTTCGGTGTGGGGTCCATCCTTCGATATAAGGATTCTTTGAAGTCGGGGCCAGGGGCCCCTGGGCACATCCTTTTTCCATTTTCCCTGGGAAAGAAAACTCAGCAGTCCAGGTTCCTGATGTCAGTTTGTAGGTCTCCCCTGGGTCTATCAGGGCAGCACAAGTTTGAGGTGGGGACAACTTCGGTGTGGGGTCCATCCTTCGATATAAGGATTCTTTGCAGTTGGGGCCAGGGGCCCCTGGGCACATCCTTTTTCAATTTTCCCTGGGAAAGAAAACTCAGCAGTCATGGTTCCTGATGTCAGTTTGTAGGGCTCCCTTGGGTCTATCAGGGCAGCACAAGTCTGAGGATGGGACAACTTTGGTGTGGGCTCCATCCTTCGATATAAGGATTTTTTGTAGCGAGGTCCCAGCCCAGGGCCACGGGCCACTGGGCACATCATTTGGCCATTTTCCCTGGGAAAGAAAACTCAGCAGTCCAGGTTCCTGATGTCAGTTTGTAGGGCTCCCTTGGGTCTATCAGGGCAGCACAAGTTTGAGGTGGGGACAACTTCGGTGTGGGGTCCATCCTTCGATATAAGGATTTTTTGCAGTGAGGTCTCAGCAGAGGGCCAGGGGCCCCTGGGCACATCCTTTTTCCATTTTCCCTGGGAAAGAAAACTCAGCAGTCCAGGTTCCTGATGTCAGTTTGTAGGGCTCCCTTGAGTCTATCAGGGCAGCACAAGTTTGAGGATGGGACAACTTCGGTGTGGGCTCCATCCTTCGATATAAGGATTTTTTGTAGCGAGGTCCCAGCCCAGGGCCACGGGCCACTGGGCACATCATTTGGCCATTTTCCCTGGGAAAGAAAACTCAGCAGTCCAGGTTCCTGATGTCAGTTTGTAGGGCTCCCTTGGGTCTATCAGGGCAGCACAAGTTTGAGGTGGGGACAACTTCGGTGTGGGGTCCATCCTTCGATATAAGGATTCTTTGCAGTCGGGGCCAGGTCCCCTGGGCACATCCTTTTTCCATTTTCCCTGGGAAAGAAAACTCAGCAGTCCAGGTTCCTGATGTCAGTTTGTAGGGCTCCCTTGAGTCTATCAGGGCAGCACAAGTTTGAGGTGGGGACAACTTCGGTGTGGGGTCCATCCTTCGATATAAGGATTCTTTGAAGTCGGGGCCAGGGGCCCCTGGGCACATCCTTTTTCCATTTTCCCTGGGAAAGAAAACTCAGCAGTCCAGGTTCCTGATGTCAGTTTGTAGGGCTCCCCTGGGTCTATCAGGGCAGCACAAGTTTGAGGTGGGGACAACTTCGGTGTGGGGTCCATCTTTCAATATAAGGATTCTTTGCAGTCTGGGCCAGGGGCCCCTGGGCACATCCTTTTTCCATTTTCCCTGGGAAAGAAAACTCAGCAGTCCAGGTGCCTGATGTCAGTTTGTAGGGCTCCCTTGTGTGTATCCGGGCAGCACAAGTTTGAGGTGGGGACAACTTCGATGTGGAGTCCATCCTTCGATATAAGGATTTTTTGCAGTGAGGTCTCAGCCCAGGGCCAGGAGCCCCTGGGCACATCCTTTTTCCATTTTCCCTGGGAAAGAAAACTCAGCAGTCCAGGTTCCTGATGTCAGTTTGTAGGGCTCCCTTGGGTCTATCAGTGCAGCAGAAGTTTGAGGTGGGGACAACTTCGGTGTGGGGTCCAGCCTTCGATATAAGGATTTTTTGCAGTGAGGTCCGTTCCCAGGGCCAGGGGCCCCCGGGCACATCCTTTTTCCATTTTCCCTGTGAAAGAAAACTCAGCAGTCCAGGTTGCTTATGTCAGTTTGTAGGGCTCCCTTGGGTGTATCAGGGCAGCACAAGTTTGAGGTGGGGACAACTTCGGTGTGGGGTCCATCCTTCGATATAAGGATTCTTTGCAGTCTGGGCCAGGGGCCCCTGGGCACATCCTTTTTCCATTTTCCCTGGGAAAGAAAACTCAGCAGTCCAGGTTCCTGATGTCAGTTTGTAGGGCTCCCTTGGGTCTATCAGGGCAGCACAAGTTTGAGGTGGGGACAACTTTGGTGTGGGGTCCATCCTTCGATATAAGGATTTTTTGCAGTGAGGTCTCAGCCCAGGGCCAGGAGCCCCTGGGCACATCCTTTTTCCATTTTCCCTGGGAAAGAAAACTCAGCAGTCCAGGTTCCTGATGTCAGTTTGTAGGGCTCCCTTTGGTCTATCAGGGCAGCACAAGTTTGAGGATGGGACAACTTCGGTGTGGGGTCCATCCTTCGATATAAGGATTTTTTGCAGTGAGGTCCCAGCCCAGGGTGAGGGGCCCCTGGGCACAACCTTTTTCCATTTTCCCTGGGAAAGAAAACTCAGCAGTCCAGGTTCCTGATGTCAGTTTGTAGGGCTCCCTTGTGTGTATCAGGGCAGCACAAGTTTGAGGTGGGGACAACTTCGGTGTGGGGTCCATCCTTCGATATAAGGATTCTTTGAAGTCGGGGCCAGGGTCCCCTGGGCACATCCTTTTTCCATTTTCCCTGGGAAAGAAAACTCAGCAGTCCAGGTTCCTGATATCAGTTTGTAGGTCTCCCCTGGGTCTATCAGGGCAGCACAAGTTTGAGGTGGGGACAACTTCGGTGTGGGGTCCATCCTTCGATATAAGGATTCTTTGCAGTTGGGGCCAGGGGCCCCTGGGCACATCCTTTTTCAATTTTCCCTGGGAAAGAAAACTCAGCAGTCATGGTTCCTGATGTCAGTTTGTAGGGCTCCCTTGGGTCTATCAGGGCAGCACAAGTCTGAGGATGGGACAACTTTGGTGTGGGCTCCATCCTTCGATATAAGGATTTTTTGTAGCGAGGTCCCAGCCCAGGGCCACGGGCCACTGGGCACATCATTTGGCCATTTTCCCTGGGAAAGAAAACTCAGCAGTCCAGGTTCCTGATGTCAGTTTGTAGGGCTCCCTTGGGTCTATCAGGGCAGCACAAGTTTGAGGTGGGGACAACTTCGGTGTGGGGTCCATCCTTCGATATAAGGATTCTTTGCAGTCGGGGCCAGGGCCCCCTGGGCACATCCTTTTTCCATTTTCCCTGGGAAAGAAAACTCAGCAGTCCAGGTTCCTGATGTCAGTTTGTAGGGCTCCCTTGGGTCTATCAGTGCAGCAGAAGTTGTAGGTGGGGACAACTTCGGTGTGGGGTCCAGCCTTCGATATAAGGATTTTTTGCAGTGAGGTCCGTTCCCAGGGCCAGGGGCCCCCGGGCACATCCTTTTTCCATTTTCCCTGTGAAAGAAAACTCAGCAGTCCAGGTTCCTGATGTCAGTTTGTAGGGCTCCCTTGTGTGTATCAGGGCAGCACAAGTTTGAGGTGGGGACAACTTCGGTGTGGGGTCCATCCTTCGATATAAGGATTCTTTGAAGTCGGGGCCAGGGGCCCCTGGGCACATCCTTTTTCCATTTTCCCTGGGAAAGAAAACTCAGCAGTCCAGGTTCCTGATATCAGTTTGTAGGTCTCCCCTGGGTCTATCAGGGCAGCACAAGTTTGAGGTGGGGACAACTTCGGTGTGGGGTCCATCCTTCGATATAAGGATTCTTTGCAGTTGGGGCCAGGGGCCCCTGGGCACATCCTTTTTCAATTTTCCCTGGGAAAGAAAACTCAGCAGTCATGGTTCCTGATGTCAGTTTGTAGGGCTCCCTTGGGTCTATCAGGGCAGCACAAGTCTGAGGATGGGACAACTTTGGTGTGGGCTCCATCCTTCGATATAAGGATTTTTTGTAGCGAGGTCCCAGCCCAGGGCCACGGGCCACTGGGCACATCATTTGGCCATTTTCCCTGGGAAAGAAAACTCAGCAGTCCAGGTTCCTGATGTCAGTTTGTAGGGCTCCCTTGGGTCTATCAGGGCAGCACAAGTTTGAGGTGGGGACAACTTCGGTGTGGGGTCCATCCTTCGATATAAGGATTCTTTGCAGTCGGGGCCAGGGCCCCCTGGGCACATCCTTTTTCCATTTTCCCTGGGAAAGAAAACTCAGCAGTCCAGGTTCCTGATGTCAGTTTGTAGGGCTCCCTTGAGTCTATCAGGGCAGCACAAGTTTGAGGTGGGGACAACTTCGGTGTGGGGTCCATCCTTCGATATAAGGATTCTTTGAAGTCGGGGCCAGGGGCCCCTGGGCACATCCTTTTTCCATTTTCCCTGGGAAAGAAAACTCAGCAGTCCAGGTTCCTGATGTCAGTTTGTAGGGCTCCCCTGGGTCTATCAGGGCAGCACAAGTTTGAGGTGGGGACAACTTCGGTGTGGGGTCCATCCTTCAATATAAGGATTCTTTGCAGTCTGGGCCAGGGGCCCCTGGGCACATCCTTTTTCCATTTTCCCTGGGAAAGAAAACTCAGCAGTCCAGGTTCCTGATGTCAGTTTGTAGGGCTCCCTTGTGTGTATCCGGGCAGCACAAGTTTGAGGTGGGGACAACTTCGGTGTGGAGTCCATCCTTCGATATAAGGATTTTTTGCAGTGAGGTCTCAGCCCAGGGCCAGGAGCCCCTGGGCACATCCTTTTTCCATTTTCCCTGGGAAAGAAAACTCAGCAGTCCAGGTTCCTGATGTCAGTTTGTAGGGCTCCCTTGGGTCTATCAGTGCAGCAGAAGTTTGAGGTGGGGACAACTTCGGTGTGGGGTCCAGCCTTCGATATAAGGATTTTTTGCAGTGAGGTCCGTTCCCAGGGCCAGGGGCCCCCGGGCACATCCTTTTTCCATTTTCCCTGTGAAAGAAAACTCAGCAGTCCAGGTTGCTTATGTCAGTTTGTAGGGCTCCCTTGGGTGTATCAGGGCAGCACAAGTTTGAGGTGGGGACAACTTCGGTGTGGGGTCCATCCTTCGATATAAGGATTTTTTGCAGTGAGGTCTCAGCAGAGGGCCAGGGGCCCCTGGGCACATCCTTTTTCCATTTTCCCTTGGAAAGAAAACTCAGCAGTCCAGGTTCCTAATGTCAGTTTGTAGGGCTCCCTGGAGTCTATCAGGGCAGCAGAAGTTTGAGGTGGGGACAACTTCGGTGTGGGGTCCATCCTTCGATATAAGGATTCTTTGAAGTCGGGGCCAGGGGCCCCTGGGCACATCCTTTTTCCATTTTCCCTGGGAAAGAAAACTCAGCAGTCCAGGTTCCTGATGTCAGTTTGTAGGGCTCCCCTGGGTCTATCAGGGCAGCACAATTTTGAGGTGGGGACAACTTTGGTGTGGGGTCCATCCTTCGATATAAGGATTCTTTGCAGTCTGGGCCAGGGGCCCCTGGGCACATCCCTTTTCCATTTTTCCTGGGAAAGAAAACTCAGCAGTCCAGGTTCCTAATGTCAGTTTGTAGGGCTCCCTTGAGTCTATCAGGGCAGCAAAAGTTTGAGGTGGGGACAACTTCGGTGTGGGGTCCATCCTTCGATATAAGGATTCTTTGAAGTCGGGGCCAGGGTCCCCTGGGCACATCCTTTTTCCATTTTCCCTGGGAAAGAAAACTCAGCAGTCCAGGTTCCTGATGTCAGTTTGTAGGGCTCCCCTGGGTCTATCAGGGCAGCACAAGTTTGAGGTGGGGACAACTTCGGTGTGGGGTCCATCCTTCGATATAAGGATTCTTTGCAGTCTGGGCCAGGGGCCCCTGGGCACATCCTTTTTCCATTTTCCCTGGGAAAGAAAACTCAGCAGTCCAGGTTCCTGATGTCAGTTTGTAGGGCTCCCTTGGGTCTATCAGGGCAGCACAAGTTTTAGGTGGGGACAACTTCGGTGTGGGGTCCATCCTTCGATATAAGGATTTTTTGCAGTGAGGTCCCAGCCCAGGGCCAGGGGCCCCTGGGCACATCCTTTTTCCATTTTACCTGGGAAAGAAAACTCAGCAGTCCAGGTTCCTGATGTCAGTTTGTAGGGCACCCTTGGGTCTATCAGTGCAGCAGAAGTTTGAGGTGGGGACAACTTCGGTGTGGGGTCCAGCCTTCGATATAAGGATTTTTTGCAGTGAGGTCTCAGCCCAGGGCCAGGAGCCCCTGGGCACATCCCTTTTCCATTTTTCCTGGGAAAGAAAACTCAGCAGTCCAGGTTCCTGATGTCAGTTTGTAGGGCTCCCTTGGGTCTATCAGGGCAGCACAAGTCTGAGGATGGGACAACTTCGGTGTGGGCTCCATCCTTCGATATAAGGATTTTTTGTAGCGAGGTCCCAGCCCACGGCCACAAGCCACTGGGCACATCATTTGGCCATTTTCCCTGGGAAAGAAAACTCAGCAGTCCAGGTTCCTGATGTCAGTTTGTAGGGCTCCCCTGGGTCTATCATGGAAGCACAAGTTTGAGGATGGGACAACTTCGGTGTGGGCTCCATCCTTCGATATAAGGATTTTTTGTAGCGAGGTCCCAGCCCACAGCCACGGGCCACTGGGCACATCATTTGGCCATTTTCCCTGGGAAAGAAAACTCAGCAGTCCAGGTTCCTGATGTCAGTTTGTAGGGCTCCCTTGGGTCTATCAGGGCAGCACAAGTTTGAGGTGGGGACAACTTCGGTGTGGGGTCCATCCTTCGATATAAGGATTTTTTTGCAGTGAGGTCTCAGCAGAGGGCCAGGGGCCCCTGGGCACATCCTTTTTCCATTTTCCCTGGGAAAGAAAACTCAGCAGTCCAGGTTCCTGATGTCAGTTTGTAGGGCTCCCTTGAGTCTATCAGGGCAGCACAAGTTTGAGGTGGGGACAACTTCGGTGTGGGGTCCATCCTTCAATATAAGGATTCTTTGAAGTCGGGGCCAGGGGCCCCCGGGCACATCCCTTTTCCATTTTTCCTGGGAAAGAAAACTCAGCAGTCCAGGTTCCTGATGTCAGTTTGTAGGGCTCCCTTGGGTCTATCAGGGCAGCACAAGTCTGAGGATGGGACAACTTCGGTGTGGGCTCCATCCTTCGATATAAGGATTTTTTGTAGCGAGGTCCCAGCCCAGGGCCACGGGCCACTGGGCACATCATTTGGCCATTTTCCCTGGGAAAGAAAACTCAGCAGTCCAGGTTCCTGATGTCAGTTTGTAGGGCTCCCTTGGGTCTATCAGGGCAGCACAAGTTTGAGGTGGGGACAACTTCGGTGTGGGGTCCATCCTTCGATATAAGGATTCTTTGCAGTCGGGGCCAGGGCCCCCTGGGCACATCCTTTTTCCATTTTCCCTGGGAAAGAAAACTCAGCAGTCCAGGTTCCTGATGTCAGTTTGTAGGGCTCCCTTGGGTCTATCAGGGCAGCAGAAGTTTGAGGTGGGGACAACTTCGGTGTGGGGTCCATCCTTCCATATAAAGATTCTTTGCAGTCAGGGCCAGGGGCCCAGCCCCTGGGCACATCCTTTTTCCATTTTCCCTGGGAAAGAAAACTCAGCAGTCCAGGTTCCTGATGTCAGTTTGTAGGGCTCCCCTGGGTCTATCAGGGCAGCACAAGTTTGAGGTGGGGACAACTTCGGTGTGGGGTCCATCCTTCAATATAAGGATTCTTTGCAGTCTGGGCCAGGGGCCCCTGGGCACATCCTTTTTCCATTTTCCCTGGGAAAGAAAACTCAGCAGTCCAGGTTCCTGATGTCAGTTTGTAGGGCTCCCTTGTGTGTATCAGGGCAGCACAAGTTTGAGGTGGGGACAACTTCGGTGTGGAGTCCATCCTTCGATATAAGGATTTTTTGCAGTGAGGTCTCAGCCCAGGGCCAGGAGCCCCTGGGCACATCCTTTTTCCATTTTCCCTGGGAAAGAAAACTCAGCAGTCCAGGTTCCTGATGTCAGTTTGTAGGGCTCCCCTGGGTCTATCAGGGCAGCACAAGTTTGAGGTGGGGACAACTTCGGTGTGGGGTCCATCCTTCGATATAAGGATTCTTTGCAGTTGGGGCCAGGGGCCCCTGGGCACATCCTTTTTCAATTTTCCCTGGGAAAGAAAACTCAGCAGTCATGGTTCCTGATGTCAGTTTGTAGGGCTCCCTTGGGTCTATCAGGGCAGCACAAGTCTGAGGATGGGACAACTTTGGTGTGGGCTCCATCCTTCGATATAAGGATTTTTTGTAGCGAGGTCCCAGCCCAGGGCCACGGGCCACTGGGCACATCATTTGGCCATTTTCCCTGGGAAAGAAAACTCAGCAGTCCAGGTTCCTGATGTCAGTTTGTAGGGCTCCCTTGGGTCTATCAGGGCAGCACAAGTTTGAGGTGGGGACAACTTCGGTGTGGGGTCCATCCTTCGATATAAGGATTTTTTGCAGTGAGGTCTCAGCAGAGGGCCAGGGGCCCCTGGGCACATCCTTTTTCCATTTTCCCTGGGAAAGAAAACTCAGCAGTCCAGGTTCCTGATGTCAGTTTGTAGGGCTCCCTTGAGTCTATCAGGGCAGCACAAGTTTGAGGATGGGACAACTTCGGTGTGGGCTCCATCCTTCGATATAAGGATTTTTTGTAGCGAGGTCCCAGCCCAGGGCCACGGGCCACTGGGCACATCCTTTTTCCATTTTCCCTGGGAAAGAAAACTCAGCAGTCCAGGTTCCTGATGTCAGTTTGTAGGGCTCCCTTGGGTCTATCAGGGCAGCACAAGTTTGAGGTGGGGACAACTTCGGTGTGGGGTCCATCCTTCGATATAAGGATTCTTTGCAGTCGGGGCCAGGGCCCCCTGGGCACATCCTTTTTCCATTTTCCCTGGGAAAGAAAACTCAGCAGTCCAGGTTCCTGATGTCAGTTTGTAGGGCTCCCTTGAGTCTATCAGGGCAGCACAAGTTTGAGGTGGGGACAACTTCGGTGTGGGGTCCATCCTTCGATATAAGGATTCTTTGAAGTCGGGGCCAGGGGCCCCTGGGCACATCCTTTTTCCATTTTCCCTGGGAAAGAAAACTCAGCAGTCCAGGTTCCTGATGTCAGTTTGTAGGGCTCCCCTGGGTCTATCAGGGCAGCACAAGTTTGAGGTGGGGACAACTTCGGTGTGGGGTCCATCCTTCAATATAAGGATTCTTTGCAGTCTGGGCCAGGGGCCCCTGGGCACATCCTTTTTCCATTTTCCCTGGGAAAGAAAACTCAGCAGTCCAGGTTCCTGATGTCAGTTTGTAGGTCTCCCTTGGGTCTATCAGGGCAGCACAAGTTTGAGGTGGGGACAACTTTGGTGTGGGGTCCATCCTTCGATATAAGGATTTTTTGCAGTGAGGTCTCAGCCCAGGGCCAGGAGCCCCTGGGCACATCCTTTTTCCATTTTCCCTGGGAAAGAAAACTCAGCAGTCCAGGTTCCTGATGTCAGTTTGTAGGGCTCCCTTTGGTCTATCAGGGCAGCACAAGTTTGAGGATGGGACAACTTCGGTGTGGGGTCCATCCTTCGATATAAGGATTTTTTGCAGTGAGGTCCCAGCCCAGGGTGAGGGGCCCCTGGGCACAACCTTTTTCCATTTTCCCTGGGAAAGAAAACTCAGCAGTCCAGGTTCCTGATGTCAGTTTGTAGGGCTCCCTTGTGTGTATCAGGGCAGCACAAGTTTGAGGTGGGGACAACTTCGGTGTGGGGTCCATCCTTCGATATAAGGATTCTTTGAAGTCGGGGCCAGGGGCCCCTGGGCACATCCTTTTTCCATTTTCCCTGGGAAAGAAAACTCAGCAGTCCAGGTTCCTGATATCAGTTTGTAGGTCTCCCCTGGGTCTATCAGGGCAGCACAAGTTTGAGGTGGGGACAACTTCGGTGTGGGGTCCATCCTTCGATATAAGGATTCTTTGCAGTTGGGGCCAGGGGCCCCTGGGCACATCCTTTTTCAATTTTCCCTGGGAAAGAAAACTCAGCAGTCATGGTTCCTGATGTCAGTTTGTAGGGCTCCCTTGGGTCTATCAGGGCAGCACAAGTCTGAGGATGGGACAACTTTGGTGTGGGCTCCATCCTTCGATATAAGGATTTTTTGTAGCGAGGTCCCAGCCCAGGGCCACGGGCCACTGGGCACATCATTTGGCCATTTTCCCTGGGAAAGAAAACTCAGCAGTCCAGGTTCCTGATGTCAGTTTGTAGGGCTCCCTTGGGTCTATCAGGGCAGCACAAGTTTGAGGTGGGGACAACTTCGGTGTGGGGTCCATCCTTCGATATAAGGATTCTTTGCAGTCGGGGCCAGGGCCCCCTGGGCACATCCTTTTTCCATTTTCCCTGGGAAAGAAAACTCAGCAGTCCAGGTTCCTGATGTCAGTTTGTAGGGCTCCCTTGAGTCTATCAGGGCAGCACAAGTTTGAGGTGGGGACAACTTCGGTGTGGGGTCCATCCTTCGATATAAGGATTCTTTGAAGTCGGGGCCAGGGGCCCCTGGGCACATCCTTTTTCCATTTTCCCTGGGAAAGAAAACTCAGCAGTCCAGGTTCCTGATGTCAGTTTGTAGGGCTCCCCTGGGTCTATCAGGGCAGCACAAGTTTGAGGTGGGGACAACTTCGGTGTGGGGTCCATCCTTCAATATAAGGATTCTTTGCAGTCTGGGCCAGGGGCCCCTGGGCACATCCTTTTTCCATTTTCCCTGGGAAAGAAAACTCAGCAGTCCAGGTTCCTGATGTCAGTTTGTAGGGCTCCCTTGTGTGTATCCGGGCAGCACAAGTTTGAGGTGGGGACAACTTCGGTGTGGAGTCCATCCTTCGATATAAGGATTTTTTGCAGTGAGGTCTCAGCCCAGGGCCAGGAGCCCCTGGGCACATCCTTTTTCCATTTTCCCTGGGAAAGAAAACTCAGCAGTCCAGGTTCCTGATGTCAGTTTGTAGGGCTCCCCTGGGTCTATCAGTGCAGCAGAAGTTTGAGGTGGGGACAACTTCGGTGTGGGGTCCAGCCTTCGATATAAGGATTTTTTGCAGTGAGGTCCGTTCCCAGGGCCAGGGGCCCCCGGGCACATCCTTTTTCCATTTTCCCTGTGAAAGAAAACTCAGCAGTCCAGGTTGCTTATGTCAGTTTGTAGGGCTCCCTTGGGTGTATCAGGGCAGCACAAGTTTGAGGTGGGGACAACTTCGGTGTGGGGTCCATCCTTCGATATAAGGATTTTTTGCAGTGAGGTCTCAGCAGAGGGCCAGGGGCCCCTGGGCACATCCTTTTTCCATTTTCCCTTGGAAAGAAAACTCAGCAGTCCAGGTTCCTAATGTCAGTTTGTAGGGCTCCCTGGAGTCTATCAGGGCAGCACAAGTTTGAGGTGGGGACAACTTCGGTGTGGGGTCCATCCTTCGATATAAGGATTCTTTGAAGTCGGGGCCAGGGGCCCCTGGGCACATCCTTTTTCCATTTTCCCTGGGAAAGAAAACTCAGCAGTCCAGGTTCCTGATGTCAGTTTGTAGGGCTCCCCTGGGTCTATCAGGGCAGCACAATTTTGAGGTGGGGACAACTTTGGTGTGGGGTCCATCCTTCGATATAAGGATTCTTTGCAGTCTGGGCCAGGGGCCCCTGGGCACATCCCTTTTCCATTTTTCCTGGGAAAGAAAACTCAGCAGTCCAGGTTCCTAATGTCAGTTTGTAGGGCTCCCTTGAGTCTATCAGGGCAGCAAAAGTTTGAGGTGGGGACAACTTCGGTGTGGGGTCCATCCTTCGATATAAGGATTCTTTGAAGTCGGGGCCAGGGTCCCCTGGGCACATCCTTTTTCCATTTTCCCTGGGAAAGAAAACTCAGCAGTCCAGGTTCCTGATGTCAGTTTGTAGGGCTCCCCTGGGTCTATCAGGGCAGCACAAGTTTGAGGTGGGGACAACTTCGGTGTGGGGTCCATCCTTCGATATAAGGATTCTTTGCAGTCTGGGCCAGGGGCCCCTGGGCACATCCTTTTTCCATTTTCCCTGGGAAAGAAAACTCAGCAGTCCAGGTTCCTGATGTCAGTTTGTAGGGCTCCCTTGGGTCTATCAGGGCAGCACAAGTTTTAGGTGGGGACAACTTCGGTGTGGGGTCCATCCTTCGATATAAGGATTCTTTGAAGTCGGGGCCAGGGGCCCCTGGGCACATCCTTTTTCCATTTTCCCTGGGAAAGAAAACTCAGCAGTCCAGGTTCCTGATGTCAGTTTGTAGGTCTCCCCTGGGTCTATCAGGGCAGCACAAGTTTGAGGTGGGGACAACTTCGGTGTGGGGTCCATCCTTCGATATAAGGATTCTTTGCAGTTGGGGCCAGGGGCCCCTGGGCACATCCTTTTTCAATTTTCCCTGGGAAAGAAAACTCAGCAGTCATGGTTCCTGATGTCAGTTTGTAGGGCTCCCTTGGGTCTATCAGGGCAGCACAAGTCTGAGGATGGGACAACTTTGGTGTGGGCTCCATCCTTCGATATAAGGATTTTTTGTAGCGAGGTCCCAGCCCAGGGCCACGGGCCACTGGGCACATCATTTGGCCATTTTCCCTGGGAAAGAAAACTCAGCAGTCCAGGTTCCTGATGTCAGTTTGTAGGGCTCCCTTGGGTCTATCAGGGCAGCACAAGTTTGAGGTGGGGACAACTTCGGTGTGGGGTCCATCCTTCGATATAAGGATTTTTTTGCAGTGAGGTCTCAGCAGAGGGCCAGGGGCCCCTGGGCACATCCTTTTTCCATTTTCCCTGGGAAAGAAAACTCAGCAGTCCAGGTTCCTGATGTCAGTTTGTAGGGCTCCCTTGAGTCTATCAGGGCAGCACAAGTTTGAGGTGGGGACAACTTCGGTGTGGGGTCCATCCTTCGATATAAGGATTCTTTGAAGTCGGGGCCAGGGGCCCAGCCCCTGGGCACATCCTTTTTCCATTTTCCCTGGGAAAGAAAACTCAGCAGTCCAGGTTCCTGATGTCAGTTTGTAGGGCTCCCCTGGGTCTATCAGGGCAGCACAAGTTTGAGGTGGGGACAACTTCGGTGTGGGGTCCATCCTTCAATATAAGGATTCTTTGCAGTCTGGGCCAGGGGCCCCTGGGCACATCCTTTTTCCATTTTCCCTGGGAAAGAAAACTCAGCAGTCCAGGTTCCTGATGTCAGTTTGTAGGGCTCCCTTGTGTGTATCAGGGCAGCACAAGTTTGAGGTGGGGACAACTTCGGTGTGGAGTCCATCCTTCGATATAAGGATTTTTTGCAGTGAGGTCTCAGCCCAGGGCCAGGAGCCCCTGGGCACATCCTTTTTCCATTTTCCCTGGGAAAGAAAACTCAGCAGTCCAGGTTCCTGATGTCAGTTTGTAGGGCTCCCTTGGGTCTATCAGGGCAGCACAAGTCTGAGGATTGGACAACTTCAGTGTGGGCTCCATCCTTCGATATAAGGATTTTTTGTAGCGAGGTCCCAGCCCACAGCCACGGGCCACTGGGCACATCATTTGGCCATTTTCCCTGGGAAAGAAAACTCAGCAGTCCAGGTTCCTGATGTCAGTTTGTAGGGCTCCCTTGGGTCTATCAGGGCAGCACAAGTTTGAGGATGGGACAACTTCGGTGTGGGGTCCATCCTTCGATATAAGGATTTTTTGCAGTGAGGTCCCAGCAGAGGGCCAGGGGCCCCTGGGCACATCCTTTTTCCATTTTCCCTGGGAAAGAAAACTCAGCAGTCCAGGTTCCTGATGTCAGTTTGTAGGGCTCCCTTGGGTCTATCAGGGCAGCACAAGTCTGAGAATTGGACAACTTCGGTGTGGGCTCCATCCTTCGATATAAGGATTTTTTGTAGCGAGGTCCCAGCCCACGGCCACGGGCCACTGGGCACATCATTTGGCCATTTTCCCTGGGAAAGAAAACTCAGCAGTCCAGGTTCCTGATGTCAGTTTGTAGGGCTCCCCTGGGTCTATCAGGGCAGCACAAGTTTGAGGATGGGACAACTTCGGTGTGGGCTCCATCCTTCGATATAAGGATTTTTTGTAGCGAGGTCCCAGCCCACGGCCACGGGCCACTGGGCACATCATTTGGCCATTTTCCCTGGGAAAGAAAACTCAGCAGTCCAGGTTCCTGATGTCAGTTTGTAGGGCTCCCTTGGGTCTATCAGGGCAGCACAAGTTTGAGGTGGGGACAACTTCGGTGTGGGGTCCATCCTTCGATATAAGGATTTTTTGCAGTGAGGTCCCAGCCCAGGGTGAGGGGCCCCTGGGCACAACCTTTTTCCATTTTCCCTGGGAAAGAAAACTCAGCAGTCCAGGTTCCTGATGTCAGTTTGTAGGGCTCCCTTGTGTGTATCAGGGCAGCACAAGTTTGAGGTGGGGACAACTTCGGTGTGGGGTCCATCCTTCGATATAAGGATTCTTTGAAGTCGGGGCCAGGGGCCCCTGGGCACATCCTTTTTCCATTTTCCCTGGGAAAGAAAACTCAGCAGTCCAGGTTCCTGATGTCAGTTTGTAGGTCTCCCCTGGGTCTATCAGGGCAGCACAAGTTTGAGGTGGGGACAACTTCGGTGTGGGGTCCATCCTTCGATATAAGGATTCTTTGCAGTTGGGGCCAGGGGCCCCTGGGCACATCCTTTTTCAATTTTCCCTGGGAAAGAAAACTCAGCAGTCATGGTTCCTGATGTCAGTTTGTAGGGCTCCCTTGGGTCTATCAGGGCAGCACAAGTCTGAGGATGGGACAACTTTGGTGTGGGCTCCATCCTTCGATATAAGGATTTTTTGTAGCGAGGTCCCAGCCCAGGGCCACGGGCCACTGGGCACATCATTTGGCCATTTTCCCTGGGAAAGAAAACTCAGCAGTCCAGGTTCCTGATGTCAGTTTGTAGGGCTCCCTTGGGTCTATCAGGGCAGCACAAGTTTGAGGTGGGGACAACTTCGGTGTGGGGTCCATCCTTCGATATAAGGATTTTTTGCAGTGAGGTCTCAGCAGAGGGCCAGGGGCCCCTGGGCACATCCTTTTTCCATTTTCCCTGGGAAAGAAAACTCAGCAGTCCAGGTTCCTGATGTCAGTTTGTAGGGCTCCCTTGAGTCTATCAGGGCAGCACAAGTTTGAGGATGGGACAACTTCGGTGTGGGCTCCATCCTTCGATATAAGGATTTTTTGTAGCGAGGTCCCAGCCCAGGGCCACGGGCCACTGGGCACATCATTTGGCCATTTTCCCTGGGAAAGAAAACTCAGCAGTCCAGGTTCCTGATGTCAGTTTGTAGGGCTCCCTTGGGTCTATCAGGGCAGCACAAGTTTGAGGTGGGGACAACTTCGGTGTGGGGTCCATCCTTCGATATAAGGATTCTTTGCAGTCGGGGCCAGGGCCCCCTGGGCACATCCTTTTTCCATTTTCCCTGGGAAAGAAAACTCAGCAGTCCAGGTTCCTGATGTCAGTTTGTAGGGCTCCCTTGAGTCTATCAGGGCAGCACAAGTTTGAGGTGGGGACAACTTCGGTGTGGGGTCCATCCTTCGATATAAGGATTCTTTGAAGTCGGGGCCAGGGGCCCCTGGGCACATCCTTTTTCCATTTTCCCTGGGAAAGAAAACTCAGCAGTCCAGGTTCCTGATGTCAGTTTGTAGGGCTCCCCTGGGTGTATCAGGGCAGCACAAGTTTGAGGTGGGGACAACTTCGGTGTGGGGTCCATCCTTCAATATAAGGATTCTTTGCAGTCTGGGCCAGGGGCCCCTGGGCACATCCTTTTTCCATTTTCCCTGGGAAAGAAAACTCAGCAGTCCAGGTTCCTGATGTCAGTTTGTAGGGCTCCCTTGGGTCTATCAGGGCAGCACAAGTTTGAGGTGGGGACAACTTTGGTGTGGGGTCCATCCTTCGATATAAGGATTTTTTGCAGTGAGGTCTCAGCCCAGGGCCAGGAGCCCCTGGGCACATCCTTTTTCCATTTTCCCTGGGAAAGAAAACTCAGCAGTCCAGGTTCCTGATGTCAGTTTGTAGGGCTCCCTTGGGTCTATCAGGGCAGCACAAGTTTGAGGATGGGACAACTTCGGTGTGGGGTCCATCCTTCGATATAAGGATTTTTTGCAGTGAGGTCCCAGCCCAGGGTGAGGGGCCCCTGGGCACAACCTTTTTCCATTTTCCCTGGGAAAGAAAACTCAGCAGTCCAGGTTCCTGATGTCAGTTTGTAGGGCTCCCTTGTGTGTATCAGGGCAGCACAAGTTTGAGGTGGGGACAACTTCGGTGTGGGGTCCATCCTTCGATATAAGGATTCTTTGAAGTCGGGGCCAGGGGCCCCTGGGCACATCCTTTTTCCATTTTCCCTGGGAAAGAAAACTCAGCAGTCCAGGTTCCTGATATCAGTTTGTAGGTCTCCCCTGGGTCTATCAGGGCAGCACAAGTTTGAGGTGGGGACAACTTCGGTGTGGGGTCCATCCTTCGATATAAGGATTCTTTGCAGTTGGGGCCAGGGGCCCCTGGGCACATCCTTTTTCCATTTTCCCTGGGAAAGAAAACTCAGCAGTCATGGTTCCTGATGTCAGTTTGTAGGGCTCCCTTGGGTCTATCAGGGCAGCACAAGTCTGAGGATGGGACAACTTTGGTGTGGGCTCCATCCTTCGATATAAGGATTTTTTGTAGCGAGGTCCCAGCCCAGGGCCACGGGCCACTGGGCACATCATTTGGCCATTTTCCCTGGGAAAGAAAACTCAGCAGTCCAGGTTCCTGATGTCAGTTTGTAGGGCTCCCTTGGGTCTATCAGGGCAGCACAAGTTTGAGGTGGGGACAACTTCGGTGTGGGGTCCATCCTTCGATATAAGGATTCTTTGCAGTCGGGGCCAGGGCCCCCTGGGCACATCCTTTTTCCATTTTCCCTGGGAAAGAAAACTCAGCAGTCCAGGTTCCTGATGTCAGTTTGTAGGGCTCCCTTGAGTCTATCAGGGCAGCACAAGTTTGAGGTGGGGACAACTTCGGTGTGGGGTCCATCCTTCGATATAAGGATTCTTTGAAGTCGGGGCCAGGGGCCCCTGGGCACATCCTTTTTCCATTTTCCCTGGGAAAGAAAACTCAGCAGTCCAGGTTCCTGATGTCAGTTTGTAGGGCTCCCCTGGGTCTATCAGGGCAGCACAAGTTTGAGGTGGGGACAACTTCGGTGTGGGGTCCATCCTTCAATATAAGGATTCTTTGCAGTCTGGGCCAGGGGCCCCTGGGCACATCCTTTTTCCATTTTCCCTGGGAAAGAAAACTCAGCAGTCCAGGTTCCTGATGTCAGTTTGTAGGGCTCCCTTGTGTGTATCCGGGCAGCACAAGTTTGAGGTGGGGACAACTTCGGTGTGGAGTCCATCCTTCGATATAAGGATTTTTTGCAGTGAGGTCTCAGCCCAGGGCCAGGAGCCCCTGGGCACATCCTTTTTCCATTTTCCCTGGGAAAGAAAACTCAGCAGTCCAGGTTCCTGATGTCAGTTTGTAGGGCTCCCTTGGGTCTATCAGTGCAGCAGAAGTTTGAGGTGGGGACAACTTCGGTGTGGGGTCCAGCCTTCGATATAAGGATTTTTTGCAGTGAGGTCCGTTCCCAGGGCCAGGGGCCCCCTGGGCACATCCTTTTTCCATTTTCCCTGTGAAAGAAAACTCAGCAGTCCAGGTTGCTTATGTCAGTTTGTAGGGCTCCCTTGGGTGTATCAGGGCAGCACAAGTTTGAGGTGGGGACAACTTCGGTGTGGGGTCCATCCTTCGATATAAGGATTTTTTGCAGTGAGGTCTCAGCAGAGGGCCAGGGGCCCCTGGGCACATCCTTTTTCCATTTTCCCTTGGAAAGAAAACGCAGCAGTCCAGGTTCCTAATGTCAGTTTGTAGGGCTCCCTGGAGTCTATCAGGGCAGCACAAGTTTGAGGTGGGGACAACTTCGGTGTGGGGTCCATCCTTCGATATAAGGATTCTTTGAAGTCGGGGCCAGGGGCCCCTGGGCACATCCTTTTTCCATTTTCCCTGGGAAAGAAAACTCAGCAGTCCAGGTTCCTGATGTCAGTTTGTAGGGCTCCCCTGGGTCTATCAGGGCAGCACAATTTTGAGGTGGGGACAACTTTGGTGTGGGGTCCATCCTTCGATATAAGGATTCTTTGCAGTCTGGGCCAGGGGCCCCTGGGCACATCCCTTTTCCATTTTTCCTGGGAAAGAAAACTCAGCAGTCCAGGTTCCTGATGTCAGTTTGTAGGGCTCCCTTGAGTCTATCAGAGCAGCAAAAGTTTGAGGTGGGGACAACTTCGGTGTGGGGTCCATCCTTCGATATAAGGATTCTTTGAAGTCGGGGCCAGGGTCCCCTGGGCACATCCTTTTTCCATTTTCCCTGGGAAAGAAAACTCAGCAGTCCAGGTTCCTGATGTCAGTTTGTAGGGCTCCCCTGGGTCTATCAGGGCAGCACAAGTTTGAGGTGGGGACAACTTCGGTGTGGGGTCCATCCTTCGATATAAGGATTCTTTGCAGTCTGGGCCAGGGGCCCCTGGGCACATCCTTTTTCCATTTTCCCTGGGAAAGAAAACTCAGCAGTCCAGGTTCCTGATGTCAGTTTGTAGGGCTCCCTTGGGTCTATCAGGGCAGCACAAGTTTTAGGTGGGGACAACTTCGGTGTGGGGTCCATCCTTCGATATAAGGATTTTTTGCAGTGAGGTCCCAGCCCAGGGCCAGGAGCCCCTGGGCACATCCCTTTTCCATTTTACCTGGGAAAGAAAACTCAGCAGTCCAGGTTCCTCATGTCAGTTTGTAGGGCTCCCTTGGGTCTATCAGGGCAGCACAAGTCTGAGGATTGGACAACTTCGGTGTGGGCTCCATCCTTCAATATAAGGATTTTTTGTAGCGAGGTCCCAGCCCACGGCCACGGGCCACTGGGCACATCATTTGGCCATTTTCCCTGGGAAAGAAAACTCAGCAGTCCAGGTTCCTGATGTCAGTTTGTAGGGCTCCCCTGGGTCTATCAGGGCAGCACAAGTTTGAGGATGGGACAACTTCGGTGTGGGGTCCATCCTTCGATATAAGGATTTTTTGCAGTGAGGTCCCAGCCCAGGGCCAGGGGCCCCTGGGCACATCCTTTTTCCATTTTCCCTGGGAAAGAAAACTCAGCAGTCCAGGTTCCTGATGTCAGTTTGTAGGGCTCCCTTGGGTCTATCAGGGCAGCACAAGTCTGAGGATTGGACAACTTCGGTGTGTGCTCCATCCTTCGATATAAGGATTTTTTGTAGCGAGGTCCCAGCCCACGGCCACGGGCCACTGGGCACATCATTTGGCCATTTTCCCTGGGAAAGAAAACTCAGCAGTCCAGGTTCCTGATGTCAGTTTGTAGGGCTCCCTTGGGTCTATCAGGGCAGCACAAGTTTGAGGTGGGGACAACTTCGGTGTGGGGTCCATCCTTCGATATAAGGATTTTTTGCAGTGAGGTCTCAGCAGAGGGCCAGGGGCCCCTGGGCACATCCTTTTTCCATTTTCCCTGGGAAAGAAAACTCAGCAGTCCAGGTTGCTGATGTCAGTTTGTAGGGCTCCCTTGAGTCTATCAGGGCAGCACAAGTTTGAGGTGGGGACAACTTCGGTGTGGGGTCCATCCTTCGATATAAGGATTCTTTGCAGTCTGGGCCAGGGGCCCCTGGGCACATCCTTTTTCCATTTTCCCTGGGAAAGAAAACTAAGCAGTCCAGGTTCCTGATGTCAGTTTGTAGGGCTCCCTTGTGTGTATCAGGGCAGCACAATTTTGAGGTGGGGACAACTTTGGTGTGGGGTCCATCCTTCGATATAAGGATTTTTTGCAGTGAGGTCTCAGCCCAGGGCCAGGAGCCCCAGGGCACATCCTTTTTCCATTTTCCCTGGGAAAGAAAACTCAGCAGTCCAGGTTCCTGATGTCAGTTTGTAGGGCTCCCTTTGGTCTATCAGGGCAGCACAAGTTTGAGGTGGGGACAACTTCGGTGTGGGGTCCATCCTTCGATATAAGGATTTTTTGCAGTGAGGTCCCAGCCCAGGGTGAGGGGCCCCTGGGCACAACCTTTTTCCATTTTCCCTGGGAAAGAAAACTCAGCAGTCCAGGTTCCTGATGTCAGTTTGTAGGTCTCCCCAGGGTCTATCAGGGCAGCACAAGTTTGAGGTGGGGACAACTTCGGTGTGGGGTCCATCCTTCGATATAAGGATTCTTTGCAGTTGGGGCCAGGGGCCCCTGGGCACATCCTTTTTCAATTTTCCCTGGGAAAGAAAACTCAGCAGTCCAGGTTCCTGATGTCAGTTTGTAGGGCTCCCCTGGGTCTATCAGGGCAGCACAAGTTTGAGGATGGGACAACTTCGGTGTGGGGTCCATCCTTCGATATAAGGATTTTTTGCAGTGAGGTCCAAGCCCAGGGCCAGGGGCCCCTGGGCACATCCTTTTTCCATTTTCCCTGGGAAAGAAAACTCAGCAGTCCAGGTTCCTGATGTCAGTTTGTAGGGCTCCCTTGGGTCTATCAGGGCAGCACAAGTTTGAGGTGGGGACAACTTCGGTGTGGGCTCCATCCTTCGATATAAGGATTTTTTGCAGAGAGGTCTCAGCAGAGGGCCAGGGGCCCCTGGGCACATCCTTTTTCCATTTTCCCTTGGAAAGAAAACTCAGCAGTCCAGGTTCCTAATGTCAGTTTGTAGGGCTCCCTTGAGTCTATCAGGGCAGCACAAGTTTGAGGTGGGGACAACTTCGGTGTGGGGTACATCCTTCGATATAAGGATTCTTTGAAGTCGGGGCCAGGGGCCCCTGGGCACATCCTTTTTCCATTTTCCCTGGGAAAGAAAACTCAGCAGTCCAGGTTCCTGATGTCAGTTTGTAGGGCTCCCCTGGGTCTATCAGGGCAGCACAAGTTTGAGGTGGGGACAACTTCGGTGTGGGGTCCATCCTTCGATATAAGGATTCTTTGCAGTCTGGGCCAGGGGCCCCTGGGCACATCCTTTTTCCATTTTCCCTGGGAAAGAAAACTCAGCAGTCCAGGTTCCTGATGTCAGTTTGTAGGGCTCCCTTGGGTCTATCAGGGCAGCACAAGTTTTAGGTGGGGACAACTTCCGTGTGGGGTCCAGCCTTCGATATAAGGATTTTTTGCAGTGAGGTCTCAGCCCAGGGCCAGGAGCCCCTGGGCACATCCCTTTTCCATTTTACCTGGGAAAGAAAACTCAGCAGTCCAGGTTCCTCATGTCAGTTTGTAGGGCTCCCTTGGGTCTATCAGGGCAGCACAAGTCTGAGGATTGGACAACTTCGGTGTGGGCTCCATCCTTCAATATAAGGATTTTTTGTAGCGAGGTCCCAGCCCACGGCCACGGGCCACTGGGCACATCATTTGGCCATTTTCCCTGGGAAAGAAAACTCAGCAGTCCAGGTTCCTGATGTCAGTTTGTAGGGCTCCCCTGGGTCTATCAGGGCAGCACAAGTTTGAGGTGGGGACAACTTCGGTGTGGGGTCCATCCTTCGATATAAGGATTCTTTGCAGTCTGGGCCAGGGGCCCCTGGGCACATCCTTTTTCCATTTTCCCTGGGAAAGAAAACTCAGCAGTCCAGGTTCCTGATGTCAGTTTGTAGGGCTCCCTTGGGTCTATCAGGGCAGCACAAGTTTTAGGTGGGGACAACTTCGGTGTGTGCTCCAGCCTTCGATATAAGGATTTTTTGCAGTGAGGTCTCAGCCCAGGGCCAGGAGCCCCTGGGCACATCCCTTTTCCATTTTACCTGGGAAAGAAAACTCAGCAGTCCAGGTTCCTCATGTCAGTTTGTAGGGCTCCCTTGGGTCTATCAGGGCAGCACAAGTCTGAGGATTGGACAACTTCGGTGTGGGCTCCATCCTTCAATATAAGGATTTTTTGTAGCGAGGTCCCAGCCCACGGCCACGGGCCACTGGGCACATCATTTGGCCATTTTCCCTGGGAAAGAAAACTCAGCAGTCCAGGTTCCTGATGTCAGTTTGTAGGGCTCCCCTGGGTCTATCAGGGCAGCACAAGTTTGAGGATGGGACAACTTCGGTGTGGGGTCCATCCTTCGATATAAGGATTTTTTGCAGTGAGGTCCCAGCCCAGGGCCAGGGGCCCCTGGGCACATCCTTTTTCCATTTTCCCTGGGAAAGAAAACTCAGCAGTCCAGGTTCCTGATGTCAGTTTGTAGGGCTCCCTTGGGTCTATCAGGGCAGCACAAGTCTGAGGATTGGACAACTTCGGTGTGTGCTCCATCCTTCGATATAAGGATTTTTTGTAGCGAGGTCCCAGCCCACGGCCACGGGCCACTGGGCACATCATTTGGCCATTTTCCCTGGGAAAGAAAACTCAGCAGTCCAGGTTCCTGATGTCAGTTTGTAGGGCTCCCTTGGGTCTATCAGGGCAGCACAAGTTTGAGGTGGGGACAACTTCGGTGTGGGGTCCATCCTTCGATATAAGGATTTTTTGCAGTGAGGTCTCAGCAGAGGGCCAGGGGCCCCTGGGCACATCCTTTTTCCATTTTCCCTGGGAAAGAAAACTCAGCAGTCCAGGTTGCTGATGTCAGTTTGTAGGGCTCCCTTGAGTCTATCAGGGCAGCACAAGTTTGAGGTGGGGACAACTTCGGTGTGGGGTCCATCCTTCGATATAAGGATTCTTTGCAGTCTGGGCCAGGGGCCCCTGGGCACATCCTTTTTCCATTTTCCCTGGGAAAGAAAACTAAGCAGTCCAGGTTCCTGATGTCAGTTTGTAGGGCTCCCTTGTGTGTATCAGGGCAGCACAATTTTGAGGTGGGGACAACTTTGGTGTGGGGTCCATCCTTCGATATAAGGATTTTTTGCAGTGAGGTCTCAGCCCAGGGCCAGGAGCCCCAGGGCACATCCTTTTTCCATTTTCCCTGGGAAAGAAAACTCAGCAGTCCAGGTTCCTGATGTCAGTTTGTAGGGCTCCCTTTGGTCTATCAGGGCAGCACAAGTTTGAGGTGGGGACAACTTCGGTGTGGGGTCCATCCTTCGATATAAGGATTTTTTGCAGTGAGGTCCCAGCCCAGGGTGAGGGGCCCCTGGGCACAACCTTTTTCCATTTTCCCTGGGAAAGAAAACTCAGCAGTCCAGGTTCCTGATGTCAGTTTGTAGGTCTCCCCTGGGTCTATCAGGGCAGCACAAGTTTGAGGTGGGGACAACTTCGGTGTGGGGTCCATCCTTCGATATAAGGATTCTTTGCAGTTGGGGCCAGGGGCCCCTGGGCACATCCTTTTTCAATTTTCCCTGGGAAAGAAAACTCAGCAGTCATGGTTCCTGATGTCAGTTTGTAGGGCTCCCTTGGGTCTATCAGGGCAGCACAAGTCTGAGGATGGGACAACTTCGGTGTGGGCTCCATCCTTCAATATAAGGATTTTTTGTAGCGAGGTCCCAGCCCACGGCCACGGGCCACTGGGCACATCATTTGGCCATTTTCCCTGGGAAAGAAAACTCAGCAGTCCAGGTTCCTGATGTCAGTTTGTAGGGCTCCCCTGGGTCTATCAGGGCAGCACAAGTTTGAGGATGGGACAACTTCGGTGTGGGGTCCATCCTTCGATATAAGGATTTTTTGCAGTGAGGTCCAAGCCCAGGGCCAGGGGCCCCTGGGCACATCCTTTTTCCATTTTCCCTGGGAAAGAAAACTCAGCAGTCCAGGTTCCTGATGTCAGTTTGTAGGGCTCCCTTGGGTCTATCAGGGCAGCACAAGTCTGAGGATTGGACAACTTCGGTGTGGGCTCCATCCTTCGATATAAGGATTTTTTGCAGCGAGGTCCCAGCCCACGGCCACGGGCCACTGGGCACATCATTTGGCCATTTTCCCTGGGAAAGAAAACTCAGCAGTCCAGGTTCCTGATGTCAGTTTGTAGGGCTCCCTTGGGTCTATCAGGGCAGCACAAGTTTGAGGTGGGGACAACTTCGGTGTGGGGTCCATCCTTCGATATAAGGATTTTTTGCAGTGAGGTCTCCGCAGAGGGCCAGGGGCCCCTGGGCACATCCTTTTTCCATTTTCCCTGGGAAAGAAAACTCAGCAGTCCAGGTTGCTGATGTCAGTTTGTATGGCTCCTTTGAGTCTATCAGGGCAGCACAAGTTTGAGGTGGGGACAACTTCGGTGTGGGGTCCATCCTTCGATATAAGGATTCTTTGCAGTCTGGGCCAGGGGCCCCTGGGCACATCCTTTTTCCATTTTCCCTGGGAAAGAAAACTCAGCAGTCCAGGTTCCTGATGTCAGTTTGTAGGGCTCCCTTGTGTGTATCAGGGCAGCACAATTTTGAGGTGGGGACAACTTTGGTGTGGGGTCCATCCTTCGATATAAGGATTTTTTGCAGTGAGGTCTCAGCCCAGGGCCAGGAGCCCCTGGGCACATCCTTTTTCCATTTTCCCTGGGAAAGAAAACTCAGCAGTCCAGGTTCCTGATGTCAGTTTGTAGGGCTCCCTTTGGTCTATCAGGGCAGCACAAGTTTGAGGTGGGGACAACTTCGGTGTGGGGTCCATCCTTCGATATAAGGATTTTTTGCAGTGAGGTCCCAGCCCAGGGTGAGGGGCCCCTGGGCACAACCTTTTTCCATTTTCCCTGGGAAAGAAAACTCAGCAGTCCAGGTTCCTGATGTCAGTTTGTAGGGCTCCCTTGTGTGTATCAGGGCAGCACAAGTTTGAGGTGGGGACAACTTCGGTGTGGGGTCCATCCTTCGATATACGGATTTTTTGCAGTGAGGTCTCAGCAGAGGGCCAGGGGCCCCTGGGCACATCCTTTTTCCATTTTCCCTGGGAAAGAAAACTCAGCAGTCCAGGTTGCTTATGTCAGTTTGTAGGGCTCCCTTGAGTCTATCAGGGCAGCACAAGTTTGAGGTGGGGACAACTTCGGTGTGGGGTCCATCCTTCGATATAAGGATTCTTTGAAGTCGGGGCCAGGGGCCCCTGGGCACATCCTTTTTCCATTTTCCCTGGGAAAGAAAACTCAGCAGTCCAGGTTCCTGATGTCAGTTTGTAGGTCTCCCCTGGGTCTATCAGGGCAGCACAAGTTTGAGGTGGGGACAACTTCGGTGTGGGGTCCATCCTTCTATATAAGGATTCTTTGCAGTTGGGGCCAGGGGCCCCTGGGCACATCCTTTTTCAATTTTCCCTGGGAAAGAAAACTCAGCAGTCCAGGTTCCTGATGTCAGTTTGTAGGGCTCCCTTGGGTCTATCAGGGCAGCACAAGTCTGAGGATGGGACAACTTCGGTGTGGGCTCCATCCTTCGATATAACGATTTTTTGTAGCGAGGTCCCAGCCCAGGGCCACGGGCCACTGGGCACATCATTTGGCCATTTTCCCTGGGAAAGAAAACTCAGCAGTCCAGGTTCCTGATGTCAGTTTGTAGGGCTCCCTTGGGTCTATCAGGGCAGCACAAGTTTGAGGTGGGGACAACTTCGGTGTGGGCTCCATCCTTCGATATAAGGATTTTTTGCAGTGAGGTCTCAGCAGAGGGCCAGGGGCCCCTGGGCACATCCTTTTTCCATTTTCCCTGGGAAAGAAAACTCAGCAGTCCAGGTTCCTGATGTCAGTTTGTAGGGCTCCCTTGAGTCTATCAGGGCAGCACAAGTTTGAGGTGGGGACAACTTCGGTGTGGGGTCCATCCTTCGATATAAGGATTCTTTGAAGTCGGGGCCAGGGGCCCCCGGGCACATCCCTTTTCCATTTTTCCTGGGAAAGAAAACTCAGCAGTGCAGGTTCCTGATGTCAGTTTGTAGGGCTCCCTTGGGTCTATCAGGGCAGCACAAGTCTGAGGATGGGACAACTTCGGTGTGGGCTCCATCCTTCGATATAAGGATTTTTTGTAGCGATGTCCCAGCCCAGGGCCACGGGCCACTGGGCACATCATTTGGCCATTTTCCCTGGGAAAGAAAACTCAGCAGTCCAGGTGCCTGATGTCAGTTTGTAGGGCGCCCTTGGGTCTATCAGGGCAGCACAACTTTGAGGTGGGGACAACTTCGGTGTGGGGTCCATCCTTCGATATAAGGATTTTTTGCAGTCGGGGCCAGGGCCCCCTGGGCACATCCTTTTTCCATTTTCCCTGGGAAAGAAAACTCAGCAGTCCAGGTTCCTGATGTCAGTTTGTAGGGCACCTTTGGGTCTATCAGTGCAGCAGAAGTTTGAGGTGGGGACAACTTCGGTGTGGAGTCCATCCTTCGATATAAGGATTTTTTGCAGTGAGGTCTCAGCCCAGGGCCAGGAGCCCCTGGGCACATCCTTTTTCCATTTTCCCTGGGAAAGAAAACTCAGCAGTCCAGGTTCCTAATGTCAGTTTGTAGGGCTCCCTTGAGTCTATCAGGGCAGCACAAGTTTGAGGTGGGGACAACTTCGGTGTGGGGTCCATCCTTCGATATAAGGATTCTTTGCAGTTGGGGCCAGGGGCCCCTGGGCACATCCTTTTTCAATTTTCCCTGGGAAAGAAAACTCAGCAGTCATGGTTCCTGATGTCAGTTTGTAGGGCTCCCTTGGGTCTATCAGGGCAGCACAAGTCTGAGGATGGGACAACTTCGGTGTGGGCTCCATCCTTCGATATAAGGATTTTTTGTAGCGAGGTCCCAGCCCAGGGCCACGGGCCACTGGGCACATCATTTGGCCATTTTCCCTGGGAAAGAAAACTCAGCAGTCCAGGTTCCTGATGTCAGTTTGTAGGGCTCCCTTGGGTCTATCAGGGCAGCACAAGTTTGAGGTGGGGACAACTTCGGTGTGGGGTCCATCCTTCGATATAAGGATTTTTTGCAGTGAGGTCTCAGCAGAGGGCCAGGGGCCCCTGGGCACATCCTTTTTCCATTTTCCCTGGGAAAGAAAACTCAGCAGTCCAGGTTGCTGATGTCAGTTTGTAGGGCTCCCTTGAGTCTATCAGGGCAGCACAAGTTTGAGGTGGGGACAACTTCGGTGTGGGGTCCATCCTTCGATATAAGGATTCTTTGCAGTCTGGGCCAGGGGCCCCTGGGCACATCCTTTTTCCATTTTCCCTGGGAAAGAAAACTCAGCAGTCCAGGTTCCTGATGTCAGTTTGTAGGGCTCCCTTGTGTGTATCAGGGCAGCACAATTTTGAGGTGGGGACAATTTGGTGTGGGGTCCATCCTTCGATATAAGGATTTTTTGCAGTGAGGTCTCAGCCCAGGGCCAGGAGCCCCAGGGCACATCCTTTTTCCATTTTCCCTGGGAAAGAAAACTCAGCAGTCCAGGTTCCTGATGTCAGTTTGTAGGGCTCCCTTTGGTCTATCAGGGCAGCACAAGTTTGAGGTGGGGACAACTTCGGTGTGGGGTCCATCCTTCGATATAAGGATTTTTTGCAGTGAGGTCCCAGCCCAGGGTGAGGGGCCCCTGGGCACAACCTTTTTCCATTTTCCCTGGGAAAGAAAACTCAGCAGTCCAGGTTCCTGATGTCAGTTTGTAGGTCTCCCCTGGGTCTATCAGGGCAGCACAAGTTTGAGGTGGGGACAACTTCGGTGTGGGGTCCATCCTTCGATATAAGGATTCTTTGCAGTCTGGGCCAGGGGCCCCTGGGCACATCCTTTTTCCATTTTCCCTGGGAAAGAAAACTCAGCAGTCCAGGTTCCTGATGTCAGTTTGTAGGGCTCCCTTGTGTGTATCAGGGCAGCACAATTTTGAGGTGGGGACAACTTTGGTGTGGGGTCCATCCTTCGATATAAGGATTTTTTGCAGTGAGGTCTCAGCCCAGGGCCAGGAGCCCCTGGGCACATCCTTTTTCCATTTTCCCTGGGAAAGAAAACTCAGCAGTCCAGGTTCCTGATGTCAGTTTGTAGGGCTCCCTTTGGTCTATCAGGGCAGCACAAGTTTGAGGTGGGGACAACTTCGGTGTGGGGTCCATCCTTCGATATAAGGATTTTTTGCAGTGAGGTCCCAGCCCAGGGTGAGGGGCCCCTGGGCACAACCTTTTTCCATTTTCCCTGGGAAAGAAAACTCAGCAGTCCAGGTTCCTGATGTCAGTTTGTAGGGCTCCCTTGTGTGTATCAGGGCAGCACAAGTTTGAGGTGGGGACAACTTCGGTGTGGGGTCCATCCTTCGATATACGGATTTTTTGCAGTGAGGTCTCAGCAGAGGGCCAGGGGCCCCTGGGCACATCCTTTTTCCATTTTCCCTGGGAAAGAAAACTCAGCAGTCCAGGTTGCTTATGTCAGTTTGTAGGGCTCCCTTGAGTCTATCAGGGCAGCACAAGTTTGAGGTGGGGACAACTTCGGTGTGGGGTCCATCCTTCGATATAAGGATTCTTTGAAGTCGGGGCCAGGGGCCCCTGGGCACATCCTTTTTCCATTTTCCCTGGGAAAGAAAACTCAGCAGTCCAGGTTCCTGATGTCAGTTTGTAGGTCTCCCCTGGGTCTATCAGGGCAGCACAAGTTTGAGGTGGGGACAACTTCGGTGTGGGGTCCATCCTTCTATATAAGGATTCTTTGCAGTTGGGGCCAGGGGCCCCTGGGCACATCCTTTTTCAATTTTCCCTGGGAAAGAAAACTCAGCAGTCCAGGTTCCTGATGTCAGTTTGTAGGGCTCCCTTGGGTCTATCAGGGCAGCACAAGTCTGAGGATGGGACAACTTCGGTGTGGGCTCCATCCTTCGATATAACGATTTTTTGTAGCGAGGTCCCAGCCCAGGGCCACGGGCCACTGGGCACATCATTTGGCCATTTTCCCTGGGAAAGAAAACTCAGCAGTCCAGGTTCCTGATGTCAGTTTGTAGGGCTCCCTTGGGTCTATCAGGGCAGCACAAGTTTGAGGTGGGGACAACTTCGGTGTGGGCTCCATCCTTCGATATAAGGATTTTTTGCAGTGAGGTCTCAGCAGAGGGCCAGGGGCCCCTGGGCACATCCTTTTTCCATTTTCCCTGGGAAAGAAAACTCAGCAGTCCAGGTTCCTGATGTCAGTTTGTAGGGCTCCCTTGAGTCTATCAGGGCAGCACAAGTTTGAGGTGGGGACAACTTCGGTGTGGGGTCCATCCTTCGATATAAGGATTCTTTGAAGTCGGGGCCAGGGGCCCCCGGGCACATCCCTTTTCCATTTTTCCTGGGAAAGAAAACTCAGCAGTGCAGGTTCCTGATGTCAGTTTGTAGGGCTCCCTTGGGTCTATCAGGGCAGCACAAGTCTGAGGATGGGACAACTTCGGTGTGGGCTCCATCCTTCGATATAAGGATTTTTTGTAGCGATGTCCCAGCCCAGGGCCACGGGCCACTGGGCACATCATTTGGCCATTTTCCCTGGGAAAGAAAACTCAGCAGTCCAGGTGCCTGATGTCAGTTTGTAGGGCTCCCTTGGGTCTATCAGGGCAGCACAACTTTGAGGTGGGGACAACTTCGGTGTGGGGTCCATCCTTCGATATAAGGATTTTTTGCAGTCGGGGCCAGGGCCCCCTGGGCACATCCTTTTTCCATTTTCCCTGGGAAAGAAAACTCAGCAGTCCAGGTTCCTGATGTCAGTTTGTAGGGCACCTTTGGGTCTATCAGTGCAGCAGAAGTTTGAGGTGGGGACAACTTCGGTGTGGAGTCCATCCTTCGATATAAGGATTTTTTGCAGTGAGGTCTCAGCCCAGGGCCAGGAGCCCCTGGGCACATCCTTTTTCCATTTTCCCTGGGAAAGAAAACTCAGCAGTCCAGGTTCCTAATGTCAGTTTGTAGGGCTCCCTTGAGTCTATCAGGGCAGCACAAGTTTGAGGTGGGGACAACTTCGGTGTGGGGTCCATCCTTCGATATAAGGATTCTTTGCAGTTGGGGCCAGGGGCCCCTGGGCACATCCTTTTTCAATTTTCCCTGGGAAAGAAAACTCAGCAGTCATGGTTCCTGATGTCAGTTTGTAGGGCTCCCTTGGGTCTATCAGGGCAGCACAAGTCTGAGGATGGGACAACTTCGGTGTGGGCTCCATCCTTCGATATAAGGATTTTTTGTAGCGAGGTCCCAGCCCAGGGCCACGGGCCACTGGGCACATCATTTGGCCATTTTCCCTGGGAAAGAAAACTCAGCAGTCCAGGTTCCTGATGTCAGTTTGTAGGGCTCCCTTGGGTCTATCAGGGCAGCACAAGTTTGAGGTGGGGACAACTTCGGTGTGGGGTCCATCCTTCGATATAAGGATTTTTTGCAGTGAGGTCTCAGCAGAGGGCCAGGGGCCCCTGGGCACATCCTTTTTCCATTTTCCCTGGGAAAGAAAACTCAGCAGTCCAGGTTGCTGATGTCAGTTTGTAGGGCTCCCTTGAGTCTATCAGGGCAGCACAAGTTTGAGGTGGGGACAACTTCGGTGTGGGGTCCATCCTTCGATATAAGGATTCTTTGCAGTCTGGGCCAGGGGCCCCTGGGCACATCCTTTTTCCATTTTCCCTGGGAAAGAAAACTCAGCAGTCCAGGTTCCTGATGTCAGTTTGTAGGGCTCCCTTGTGTGTATCAGGGCAGCACAATTTTGAGGTGGGGACAATTTGGTGTGGGGTCCATCCTTCGATATAAGGATTTTTTGCAGTGAGGTCTCAGCCCAGGGCCAGGAGCCCCAGGGCACATCCTTTTTCCATTTTCCCTGGGAAAGAAAACTCAGCAGTCCAGGTTCCTGATGTCAGTTTGTAGGGCTCCCTTTGGTCTATCAGGGCAGCACAAGTTTGAGGTGGGGACAACTTCGGTGTGGGGTCCATCCTTCGATATAAGGATTTTTTGCAGTGAGGTCCCAGCCCAGGGTGAGGGGCCCCTGGGCACAACCTTTTTCCATTTCCCCTGGGAAAGAAAACTCAGCAGTCCAGGTTCCTGATGTCAGGTTGTAGGTCTCCCCTGGGTCTATCAGGGCAGCACAAGTTTGAGGTGGGGACAACTTCGGTGTGGGGTCCATCCTTCGATATAAGGATTCTTTGCAGTTGGGGCCAGGGGCCCCTGGGCACATCCTTTTTCAATTTTCCCTGGGAAAGAAAACTCAGCAGTCATGGTTCCTGATGTCAGTTTGTAGGGCTCCCTTGGGTCTATCAGGGCAGCACAAGTCTGAGGATGGGACAACTTCGGTGTGGGCTCCATCCTTCAATATAAGGATTTTTTGTAGCGAGGTCCCAGCCCACGGCCACGGGCCACTGGGCACATCATTTGGCCATTTTCCCTGGGAAAGAAAACTCAGCAGTCCAGGTTCCTGATGTCAGTTTGTAGGGCTCCCCTGGGTCTATCAGGGCAGCACAAGTTTGAGGATGGGACAACTTCGGTGTGGGGTCCATCCTTCGATATAAGGATTTTTTGCAGTGAGGTCCAAGCCCAGGGCCAGGGGCCCCTGGGCACATCCTTTTTCCATTTTCCCTGGGAAAGAAAACTCAGCAGTCCAGGTTCCTGATGTCAGTTTGTAGGGCTCCCTTGGGTCTATCAGGGCAGCACAAGTCTGAGGATTGGACAACTTCGGTGTGGGCTCCATCCTTCGATATAAGGATTTTTTGCAGCGAGGTCCCAGCCCACGGCCACGGGCCACTGGGCACATCATTTGGCCATTTTCCCTGGGAAAGAAAACTCAGCAGTCCAGGTTCCTGATGTCAGTTTGTATGGCTCCCTTGAGTCTATCAGGGCAGCACAAGTTTGAGGTGGGGACAACTTCGGTGTGGGGTCCATCCTTCGATATAAGGATTCTTTGCAGTCTGGGCCAGGGGCCCCTGGGCACATCCTTTTTCCATTTTCCCTGGGAAAGAAAACTCAGCAGTCCAGGTTCCTGATGTCAGTTTGTAGGGCTCCCTTGTGTGTATCAGGGCAGCACAATTTTGAGGTGGGGACAACTTCTGTGTGGGGTCCATCCTTCGATATAAGGATTTTTTGCAGTGAGGTCTCAGCCCAGGGCCAGGAGCCCCTGGGCACATCCTTTTTCCATTTTCCCTGGGAAAGAAAACTCAGCAGTCCAGGTTCCTGATGTCAGTTTTTAGGGCTCCCTTTGGTCTATCAGGGCAGCACAAGTTTGAGGTGGGGACAACTTCGGTGTGGGGTCCATCCTTCGATATAAGGATTTTTTGCAGTGAGGTCCCAGCCCAGGGTGAGGGGCCCCTGGGCACAACCTTTTTCCATTTTCCCTGGGAAAGAAAACTCAGCAGTCCAGGTTCCTGATGTCAGTTTGTAGGGCTCCCTTGTGTGTATCAGGGCAGCACAAGTTTGAGGTGGGGACAACTTCGGTGTGGGGTCCATCCTTCGATATACGGATTTTTTGCAGTGAGGTCTCAGCAGAGGGCCAGGGGCCCCTGGGCACATCCTTTTTCCATTTTCCCTGGGAAAGAAAACTCAGCAGTCCAGGTTGCTTATGTCAGTTTGTAGGGCTCCCTTGAGTCTATCAGGGCAGCAGAAGTTTGAGGTGGGGACAACTTCGGTGTGGGGTCCATCCTTCGATAAAAGGATTCTTTGAAGTCGGGGCCAGGGGCCCCTGGGCACATCCTTTTTCCATTTTCCCTGGGAAAGAAAACTCAGCAGTCCAGGTTCCTGATGTCAGTTTGTAGGTCTCCCCTGGGTCTATCAGGGCAGCACAAGTTTGAGGTGGGGACAACTTCGGTGTGGGGTCCATCCTTCGATATAAGGATTCTTTGCAGTTGGGGCCAGGGGCCCCTGGGCACATCCTTTTTCAATTTTCCCTGGGAAAGAAAACTCAGCAGTCCAGGTTCCTGATGTCAGTTTGTAGGGCTCCCTTGGGTCTATCAGGGCAGCACAAGTCTGAGGATGGGACAACTTCGGTGTGGGCTCCATCCTTCGATATAAGGATTTTTTGTAGCGAGGTCCCAGCCCAGGGCCACGGGCCACTGGGCACATCATTTGGCCATTTTCCCTGGGAAAGAAAACTCAGCAGTCCAGGTTCCTGATGTCAGTTTGTAGGGCTCCCTTGGGTCTATCAGGGCAGCACAAGTTTGAGGTGGGGACAACTTCGGTGTGGGGTCCATCCTTCGATATAAGGATTTTTTGCAGTGAGGTCTCAGCAGAGGGCCAGGGGCCCCTGGGCACATCCTTTTTCCATTTTCCCTGGGAAAGAAAACTCAGCAGTCCAGGTTCCTGATGTCAGTTTGTAGGGCTCCCTTGAGTCTATCAGGGCAGCACAAGTTTGAGGTGGGGACAACTTCGGTGTGGGGTCCATCCTTCGATATAAGGATTCTTTGAAGTCGGGGCCAGGGGCCCCCGGGCACATCCCTTTTCCATTTTTCCTGGGAAAGAAAACTCAGCAGTGCAGGTTCCTGATGTCAGTTTGTAGGGCTCCCTTGGGTCTATCAGGGCAGCACAAGTCTGAGGATGGGACAACTTCGGTGTGGGCTCCATCCTTCGATATAAGGATTTTTTGTAGCGAGGTCCCAGCCCAGGGCCACGGGCCACTGGGCACATCATTTGGCCATTTTCCCTGGGAAAGAAAACTCAGCAGTCCAGGTGCCTGATGTCAGTTTGTAGGGCTCCCTTGGGTCTATCAGGGCAGCACAACTTTGAGGTGGGGACAACTTCGGTGTGGGGTCCATCCTTCGATATAAGGATTCTTTGCAGTCGGGGCCAGGGCCCCCTGGGCACATCCTTTTTCCATTTTCCCTGGGAAAGAAAACTCAGCAGTCCAGGTTCCTGATGTCAGTTTGTAGGGCTCCCTTGGGTCTATCAGGGCAGCAGAAGTTTGAGGTGGGGACAACTTCGGTGTGGGGTCCATCCTTCGATATACGGATTTTTTGCAGTGAGGTCTCAGCAGAGGGCCAGGGGCCCCTGGGCACATCCTTTTTCCATTTTCCCTGGGAAAGAAAACTCAGCAGTCCAGGTTGCTTATGTCAGTTTGTAGGGCTCCCTTGAGTCTATCAGGGCAGCACAAGTTTGAGGTGGGGACAACTTCTGTGTGGAGTCCATCCTTCGATATAAGGATTCTTTGAAGTCGGGGCCAGGGGCCCCTGGGCACATCCTTTTTCCATTTTCCCTGGGAAAGAAAACTCAGCAGTCCAGGTTCCTGATGTCAGTTTGTAGGGCTCCCTTGGGTCTATCAGTGCAGCAGAAGTTTTAGGTGGGGACAACTTCGGTGTGGGGTCCATCCTTCGATATAAGGATTTTTTGCAGTGAGGTCCCAGCCCAGGGCCAGGGGCCCCTGGGCACATCCTTTTTCCATTTTCCCTGGGAAAGAAAACTCAGCAGTCCAGGTTCCTGATGTCAGTTTGTAGGGCTCCCTTGGGTCTATCAGTGCAGCAGAAGTTTTAGGTGGGGACAACTTCGGTGTGGGGTCCATCCTTCGATATAAGGATTTTTTGCAGTGAGGTCCCAGCCCAGGGCCAGGGGCCCCTGGGCACATCCTTTTTCCATTTTCCCTGGGAAAGAAAACTCAGCAGTCCAGGTTCCTGATGTCAGTTTGTAGGGCACCTTTGGGTCTATCAGTGCAGCAGAAGTTTGAGGTGGGGACAACTTCGGTGTGGAGTCCATCCTTCGATATAAGGATTTTTTGCAGTGAGGTCCCAGCCCAGGGCCAGGAGCCCCTGGGCACATCCTTTTTCCATTTTCCCTGGGAAAGAAAACTCAGCAGTCCAGGTTCCTAATGTCAGTTTGTAGGGCTCCCTTGAGTCTATCAGGGCAGCACAAGTTTGAGGTGGGGACAACTTCGGTGTGGGGTCCATCCTTCGATATAAGGATTCTTTGCAGTTGGGGCCAGGGGCCCCTGGGCACATCCTTTTTCAATTTTCCCTGGGAAAGAAAACTCAGCAGTCATGGTTCCTGATGTCAGTTTGTAGGGCTCCCTTGGGTCTATCAGGGCAGCACAAGTCTGAGGATGGGACAACTTCGGTGTGGGCTCCATCCTTCGATATAAGGATTTTTTGTAGCGAGGTCCCAGCCCAGGGCCACGGGCCACTGGGCACATCATTTGGCCATTTTCCCTGGGAAAGAAAACTCAGCAGTCCAGGTTCCTGATGTCAGTTTGTAGGGCTCCCTTGGGTCTATCAGGGCAGCACAAGTTTGAGGTGGGGACAACTTCGGTGTGGGGTCCATCCTTCGATATAAGGATTTTTTGCAGTGAGGTCTCAGCAGAGGGCCAGGGGCCCCTGGGCACATCCTTTTTCCATTTTCCCTGGGAAAGAAAACTCAGCAGTCCAGGTTCCTGATGTCAGTTTGTAGGGCTCCCTTGAGTCTATCAGGGCAGCACAAGTTTGAGGTGGGGACAACTTCGGTGTGGGGTCCATCCTTCGATATAAGGATTCTTTGAAGTCGGGGCCAGGGGCCCCCGGGCACATCCCTTTTCCATTTTTCCTGGGAAAGAAAACTCAGCAGTGCAGGTTCCTGATGTCAGTTTGTAGGGCTCCCTTGGGTCTATCAGGGCAGCACAAGTCTGAGGATGGGACAACTTCGGTGTGGGCTCCATCCTTCGATATAAGGATTTTTTGTAGCGAGGTCCCAGCCCAGGGCCACGGGCCACTGGGCACATCATTTGGCCATTTTCCCTGGGAAAGAAAACTCAGCAGTCCAGGTGCCTGATGTCAGTTTGTAGGGCTCCCTTGGGTCTATCAGGGCAGCACAACTTTGAGGTGGGGACAACTTCGGTGTGGGGTCCATCCTTCGATATAAGGATTCTTTGCAGTCGGGGCCAGGGCCCCCTGGGCACATCCTTTTTCCATTTTCCCTGGGAAAGAAAACTCAGCAGTCCAGGTTCCTGATGTCAGTTTGTAGGGCTCCCTTGGGTCTATCAGGGCAGCAGAAGTTTGAGGTGGGGACAACTTCGGTGTGGGGTCCATCCTTCGATATACGGATTTTTTGCAGTGAGGTCTCAGCAGAGGGCCAGGGGCCCCTGGGCACATCCTTTTTCCATTTTCCCTGGGAAAGAAAACTCAGCAGTCCAGGTTGCTTATGTCAGTTTGTAGGGCTCCCTTGAGTCTATCAGGGCAGCACAAGTTTGAGGTGGGGACAACTTCTGTGTGGGGTCCATCCTTCGATATAAGGATTCTTTGAAGTCGGGGCCAGGGGCCCCTGGGCACATCCTTTTTCCATTTTCCCTGGGAAAGAAAACTCAGCAGTCCAGGTTCCTGATGTCAGTTTGTAGGGCTCCCTTGGGTCTATCAGTGCAGCAGAAGTTTTAGGTGGGGACAACTTCGGTGTGGGGTCCATCCTTCGATATAAGGATTTTTTGCAGTGAGGTCCCAGCCCAGGGCCAGGGGCCCCTGGGCACATCCTTTTTCCATTTTCCCTGGGAAAGAAAACTCAGCAGTCCAGGTTCCTGATGTCAGTTTGTAGGGCACCTTTGGGTCTATCAGTGCAGCAGAAGTTTGAGGTGGGGACAACTTCGGTGTGGAGTCCATCCTTCGATATAAGGATTTTTTGCAGTGAGGTCTCAGCCCAGGGCCAGGAGCCCCTGGGCACATCCTTTTTCCATTTTCCCTGGGAAAGAAAACTCAGCAGTCCAGGTTCCTAATGTCAGTTTGTAGGGCTCCCTTGAGTCTATCAGGGCAGCACAAGTTTGAGGTGGGGACAACTTCGGTGTGGGGTCCATCCTTCGATATAAGGATTCTTTGCAGTTGGGGCCAGGGGCCCCTGGGCACATCCTTTTTCAATTTTCCCTGGGAAAGAAAACTCAGCAGTCATGGTTCCTGATGTCAGTTTGTAGGGCTCCCTTGGGTCTATCAGGGCAGCACAAGTCTGAGGATGGGACAACTACGGTGTGGGCTCCATCCTTCGATATAAGGATTTTTTGTAGCGAGGTCCCAGCCCAGGGCCACGGGCCACTGGGCACATCATTTGGCCATTTTCCCTGGGAAAGAAAACTCAGCAGTCCAGGTTCCTGATGTCAGTTTGTAGGGCTCCCTTGGGTCTATCAGGGCAGCACAAGTTTGAGGTGGGGACAACTTCGGTGTGGGGTCCATCCTTCGATATAAGGATTTTTTGCAGTGAGGTCTCAGCAGAGGGCCAGGGGCCCCTGGGCACATCCTTTTTCCATTTTCCCTGGGAAAGAAAACTCAGCAGTCCAGGTTCCTGATGTCAGTTTGTAGGGCTCCCTTTGGTCTATCAGGGCAGCACAAGTTTGAGGTGGGGACAACTTCGGTGTGGGGTCCATCCTTCGATATAAGGATTCTTTGAAGTCGGGGCCAGGGGCCCCCGGGCACATCCCTTTTCCATTTTTCCTGGGAAAGAAAACTCAGCAGTCCAGGTTCCTGATGTCAGTTTGTAGGGCTCCCTTGGGTCTATCAGGGCAGCACAAGTCTGAGGATGGGACAACTTCGGTGTGGGCTCCATCCTTCGATATAAGGATTTTTTGTAGCGAGGTCCCAGCCCAGGGCCACGGGCCACTGGGCACATCATTTGGCCATTTTCCCTGGGAAAGAAAACTCAGCAGTCCAGGTTCCTGATGTCAGTTTGTAGGGCTCCCTTGGGTCTATCAGGGCAGCACAAGTTTGAGGTGGGGACAACTTCGGTGTGGGGTCCATCCTTCGATATAAGGATTCTTTGCAGTCGGGGCCAGGGCCCCCTGGGCACATCCTTTTTCCATTTTCCCTGGGAAAGAAAACTCAGCAGTCCAGGTTCCTGATGTCAGTTTGTAGGGCTCCCTTGGGTCTATCAGGGCAGCAGAAGTTTGAGGTGGGGACAACTTCGGTGTGGGGTCCATCCGTCCATATAAAGATTCTTTGCAGTCAGGGCGAGGGGCCCAGCCCCTGGGCACATCCTTTTTCCATTTTCCCTGGGAAAGAAAACTCAGCAGTCCAGGTTCCTGATGTCAGTTTGTAGGGCTCCCTTGTGTGTATCAGGGCAGCACAAGTTTGAGGTGGGGACAACTTCGGTGTGGGGTCCATCCTTCGATATACGGATTTTTTGCAGTGAGGTCTCAGCAGAGGGCCAGGGGCCCCTGGGCACATCCTTTTTCCATTTTCCCTGGGAAAGAAAACTCAGCAGTCCAGGTTGCTTATGTCAGTTTGTAGGGCTCCCTTGAGTCTATCAGGGCAGCACAAGTTTGAGGTGGGGACAACTTCTGTGTGGGGTCCATCCTTCGATATAAGGATTCTTTGAAGTCGGGGCCAGGGGCCCCTGGGCACATCCTTTTTCCATTTTCCCTGGGAAAGAAAACTCAGCAGTCCAGGTTCCTGATGTCAGTTTGTAGGGCTCCCTTGGGTCTATCAGTGCAGCAGAAGTTTTAGGTGGGGACAACTTCGGTGTGGGGTCCATCCTTCGATATAAGGATTTTTTGCAGTGAGGTCCCAGCCCAGGGCCAGGGGCCCCTGGGCACATCCTTTTTCCATTTTCCCTGGGAAAGAAAACTCAGCAGTCCAGGTTCCTGATGTCAGTTTGTAGGGCACCTTTGGGTCTATCAGTGCAGCAGAAGTTTGAGGTGGGGACAACTTCGGTGTGGAGTCCATCCTTCGATATAAGGATTTTTTGCAGTGAGGTCTCAGCCCAGGGCCAGGAGCCCCTGGGCACATCCTTTTTCCATTTTCCCTGGGAAAGAAAACTCAGCAGTCCAGGTTCCTAATGTCAGTTTGTAGGGCTCCCTTGAGTCTATCAGGGCAGCACAAGTTTGAGGTGGGGACAACTTCGGTGTGGGGTCCATCCTTCGATATAAGGATTCTTTGCAGTTGGGGCCAGGGGCCCCTGGGCACATCCTTTTTCAATTTTCCCTGGGAAAGAAAACTCAGCAGTCATGGTTCCTGATGTCAGTTTGTAGGGCTCCCTTGGGTCTATCAGGGCAGCACAAGTCTGAGGATGGGACAACTTCGGTGTGGGCTCCATCCTTCGATATAAGGATTTTTTGTAGCGAGGTCCCAGCCCAGGGCCACGGGCCACTGGGCACATCATTTGGCCATTTTCCCTGGGAAAGAAAACTCAGCAGTCCAGGTTCCTGATGTCAGTTTGTAGGGCTCCCTTGGGTCTATCAGGGCAGCACAAGTTTGAGGTGGGGACAACTTCGGTGTGGGGTCCATCCTTCGATATAAGGATTTTTTGCAGTGAGGTCTCAGCAGAGGGCCAGGGGCCCCTGGGCACATCCTTTTTCCATTTTCCCTGGGAAAGAAAACTCAGCAGTCCAGGTTCCTGATGTCAGTTTGTAGGGCTCCCTTGAGTCTATCAGGGCAGCACAAGTTTGAGGTGGGGACAACTTCGGTGTGGGGTCCATCCTTCGATATAAGGATTCTTTGAAGTCGGGGCCAGGGGCCCCCGGGCACATCCCTTTTCCATTTTTCCTGGGAAAGAAAACTCAGCAGTCCAGGTTCCTGATGTCAGTTTGTAGGGCTCCCTTGGGTCTATCAGGGCAGCACAAGTCTGAGGATGGGACAACTTCGGTGTGGGCTCCATCCTTCGATATAAGGATTTTTTGTAGCGAGGTCCCAGCCCAGGGCCACGGGCCACTGGGCACATCATTTGGCCATTTTCCCTGGGAAAGAAAACTCAGCAGTCCAGGTTCCTGATGTCAGTTTGTAGGGCTCCCTTGGGTCTATCAGGGCAGCACAAGTTTGAGGTGGGGACAACTTCGGTGTGGGGTCCATCCTTCGATATAAGGATTCTTTGCAGTCGGGGCCAGGGCCCCCTGGGCACATCCTTTTTCCATTTTCCCTGGGAAAGAAAACTCAGCAGTCCAGGTTCCTGATGTCAGTTTGTAGGGCTCCCTTGGGTCTATCAGGGCAGCAGAAGTTTGAGGTGGGGACAACTTCGGTGTGGGGTCCATCCGTCCATATAAAGATTCTTTGCAGTCAGGGCGAGGGGCCCAGCCCCTGGGCACATCCTTTTTCCATTTTCCCTGGGAAAGAAAACTCAGCAGTCCAGGTTCCTGATGTCAGTTTGTAGGGCTCCCTTGTGTGTATCAGGGCAGCACAAGTTTGAGGTGGGGACAACTTCGGTGTGGGGTCCATCCTTCGATATACGGATTTTTTGCAGTGAGGTCTCAGCAGAGGGCCAGGGGCCCCTGGGCACATCCTTTTTCCATTTTCCCTGGGAAAGAAAACTCAGCAGTCCAGGTTGCTTATGTCAGTTTGTAGGGCTCCCTTGAGTCTATCAGGGCAGCACAAGTTTGAGGTGGGGACAACTTCGGTGTGGGGTCCATCCTTCGATATAAGGATTCTTTGAAGTCGGGGCCAGGGGCCCCTGGGCACATCCTTTTTCCATTTTCCCTGGGAAAGAAAACTCAGCAGTCCAGGTTCCTGATGTCAGTTTGTAGGTCTCCCCTGGGTCTATCAGGGCAGCACAAGTTTGAGGTGGGGACAACTTCGGTGTGGGGTCCATCCTTCGATATAAGGATTCTTTGCAGTTGGGGCCAGGGGCCCCTGGGCACATCCTTTTTCAATTTTCCCTGGGAAAGAAAACTCAGCAGTCATGGTTCCTGATGTCAGTTTGTAGGGCTCCCTTGGGTCTATCAGGGCAGCACAAGTCTGAGGATGGGACAACTTCGGTGTGGGCTCCATCCTTCGATATAAGGATTTTTTGTAGCGAGGTCCCAGCCCAGGGCCACGGGCCACTGGGCACATCATTTGGCCATTTTCCCTGGGAAAGAAAACTCAGCAGTCCAGGTTCCTGATGTCAGTTTGTAGGGCTCCCTTGGGTCTATCAGGGCAGCACAAGTTTGAGGTGGGGACAACTTCGGTGTGGGGTCCATCCTTCGATATAAGGATTTTTTGCAGTGAGGTCTCAGCAGAGGGCCAGGGGCCCCTGGGCACATCCTTTTTCCATTTTCCCTGGGAAAGAAAACTCAGCAGTCCAGGTTCCTGATGTCAGTTTGTAGGGCTCCCTTGAGTCTATCAGGGCAGCACAAGTTTGAGGTGGGGACAACTTCGGTGTGGGGTCCATCCTTCGATATAAGGATTCTTTGAAGTCGGGGCCAGGGGCCCCCGGGCACATCCCTTTTCCATTTTTCCTGGGAAAGAAAACTCAGCAGTCCAGGTTCCTGATGTCAGTTTGTAGGGCTCCCTTGGGTCTATCAGGGCAGCACAAGTCTGAGGATGGGACAACTTCGGTGTGGGCTCCATCCTTCGATATAAGGATTTTTTGTAGCGAGGTCCCAGCCCAGGGCCACGGGCCACTGGGCACATCATTTGGCCATTTTCCCTGGGAAAGAAAACTCAGCAGTCCAGGTTCCTGATGTCAGTTTGTAGGGCTCCCTTGGGTCTATCAGGGCAGCACAAGTTTGAGGTGGGGACAACTTCGGTGTGGGGTCCATCCTTCGATATAAGGATTCTTTGCAGTCGGGGCCAGGGCCCCTGGGCACATCCTTTTTCCATTTTCCCTGGGAAAGAAAACTCAGCAGTCCAGGTTCCTGATGTCAGTTTGTAGGGCTCCCTTGGGTCTATCAGGGCAGCACAAGTTTGAGGTGGGGACAACTTCGGTGTGGAGTCCATCCCTCGATATAAGGATTTTTTGCAGTGAGGTCTTAGCCCAGGGCCAGGAGCCCCTGGGCACAACCTTTTTCCATTTTCCCTGGGAAAGAAAACTCAGCAGTCCAGGTTCCTGATGTCAGTTTGTAGGGCTCCCTTGGGTCTATCAGTGCAGCAGAAGTTTGAGGTGGGGACAACTTCAGTGTGGGGTCCAGCCTTCAATATAAGGATTTTTTGCAGTGAGGTCCGTTCCCAGGGCCAGGGGCCCCCGGGCACATCCTTTTTCCATTTTCCCTGTGAAAGAAAACTCAGCAGTCCAGGTTCCTGATGTCAGTTTCTAGGGCTCCCTTGGGTGTATCAGGGCAGCACAAGTTTGAGGTGGGGACAACTTCGGTGTGGGGTCCATCCTTCGATATAAGGATTTTTTGCAGTGAGGTCTCAGCAGAGGGCCAGGGGCCCCTGGGCACATCCTTTTTCCATTTTCCCTTGGAAAGAAAACTCAGCAGTCCAGGTTGCTTATGTCAGTTTGTAGGGCTCCCTGGAGTCTATCAGGGCAGCACAAGTTTGAGGTGGGGACCACTTCGGTGTGGGGTCCATCCTTCGATATAAGGATTCTTTGAAGTCGGGGCCAGGGGCCCCTGGGCACATCCTTTTTCCATTTTCCCTGGGAAAGAAAACTCAGCAGTCCAGGTTCCTGATGTCAGTTTGTAGGGCTCCCCTGGGTCTATCAGGGCAGCACAAGTTTGAGGTGGGGACAACTTCGGTGTGGGGTCCATCCTTCGATATAAGGATTCTTTGCAGTCTGGGCCAGGGGCCCCTGGGCACATCCTTTTTCCATTTTCCCTGGGAAAGAAAACTCAGCAGTCCAGGTTCCTGATGTCAGTTTGTAGGGCTCCCTTGGGTCTATCAGGGCAGCACAAGTTTTAGGTGGGGACAACTTCGGTGTGGGATCCAGCCTTCGATATAAGGATTTTTTGCAGTGAGGTCTCAGCCCAGGGCCAGGAGCCCCTGGGCACATCCCTTTTCCATTTTTCCTGGGAAAGAAAACTCAGCAGTCCAGGTTCCTGATGTCAGTTTGTAGGGCTCCCTTGGGTCTATCAGGGCAGCACAAGTCTGAGGATGGGACAACTTCGGTGTGGGCTCCATCCTTCGACATAAGGATTTTTTGTAGCGCGGTCCCAGCCCACGGCCACGGGCCACTGGGCACATCATTTGGCCATTTTCCCTGGGAAAGAAAACTCAGCAGTCCAGGTTCCTGATGTCAGTTTGTAGGGCTCCCCTGGGTCTATCAGGGCAGCACAAGTTTGAGGATGGGACAACTTCGGTGTGGGGTCCATCCTTTGATATAAGGATTTTTTGCAGTGAGGTCCCAGCCCAGGGCCAGGGGCCCCTGGGCACATCCTTTTTCCATTTTCCCTGGGAAAGAAAACTCAGCAGTCCAGGTTCCTGATGTCAGTTTGTAGGGCTCCCTTGGGTCTATCAGGGCAGCACAAGTCTGAGGATTGGACAACTTCGGTGTGGGCTCCATCCTTCGATATAAGGATTTTTTGTAGCGCGGTCCCAGCCCACGGCCACGGGCCACTGGGCACATCCTTTTTCCATTTTCCCTGGGAAAGAAAACTCAGCAGTCCAGGTTCCTGATGTCAGTTTGTAGGGCTCCCTTGGGTCTATCAGGGCAGCAGAAGTTTGAGGTGGGGACAACTTCGGTGTGGGGTCCATCCTTCGATATACGGATTTTTTGCAGTGAGGTCTCAGCAGAGGGCCAGGGGCCCCTGGGCACATCCTTTTTCCATTTTCCCTGGGAAAGAAAACTCAGCAGTCCAGGTTGCTTATGTCAGTTTGTAGGGCTCCCTTGAGTCTATCAGGGCAGCACAAGTTTGAGGTGGGGACAACTTCTGTGTGGGGTCCATCCTTCGATATAAGGATTCTTTGAAGTCGGGGCCAGGGGCCCCTGGGCACATCCTTTTTCCGTTTTCAGTGGGAAAGAAAACTCAGCAGTCCAGGTTCCTGATGTCAGTTTGTAGGGCACCCTTGGGTCTATCAGTGCAGCAGAAGTTTGAGGTGGGGACAACTTCGGTGTGGAGTCCATCCTTCGATATAAGGATTTTTTGCAGTGAGGTCTCAGCCCAGGGCCAGGAGCCCCTGGGCACATCCTTTTTCCATTTTCCCTGGGAAAGAAAACTCAGCAGTCCAGGTTCCTAATGTCAGTTTGTAGGGCTCCCTTGAGTCTATCAGGGCAGCACAAGTTTGAGGTGGGGACAACTTCGGTGTGGGGTCCATCCTTCGATATAAGGATTCTTTGCAGTTGGGGCCAGGGGCCCCTGGGCACATCCTTTTTCCATTTTCCCTGGGAAAGAAAACTCAGCAGTCATGGTTCCTGATGTCAGTTTGTAGGGCTCCCTTGGGTCTATCAGGGCAGCACAAGTCTGAGGATGGGACAACTTCGGTGTGGGCTCCATCCTTCGATATAACGATTTTTTGTAGCGAGGTCCCAGCCCAGGGCCACGGGCCACTGGGCACATCATTTGGCCATTTTCCCTGGGAAAGAAAACTCAGCAGTCCAGGTTCCTGATGTCAGTTTGTAGGGCTCCCTTGGGTCTATCAGGGCAGCACAAGTTTGAGGTGGGGACAACTTCGGTGTGGGGTCCATCCTTCGATATAAGGATTTTTTGCAGTGAGGTCTCAGCAGAGGGCCAGGGGCCCCTGGGCACATCCTTTTTCCATTTTCCCTGGGAAAGAAAACTCAGCAGTCCAGGTTCCTGATGTCAGTTTGTAGGGCTCCCTTGAGTCTATCAGGGCAGCACAAGTTTGAGGTGGGGACAACTTCGGTGTGGGGTCCATCCTTCGATATAAGGATACTTTGAAGTCGGGGCCAGGGGCCCCCGGGCACATCCCTTTTCCATTTTTCCTGGGAAAGAAAACTCAGCAGTCCAGGTTCCTGATGTCAGTTTGTAGGGCTCCCTTGGGTCTATCAGGGCAGCACAAGTCTGAGGATGGGACAACTTCGGTGTGGGCTCCATCCTTCGATATAAGGATTTTTTGTAGCGAGGTCCCAGCCCAGGGCCACGGGCCACTGGGCACATCATTTGGCCATTTTCCCTGGGAAAGAAAACTCAGCAGTCCAGGTTCCTGATGTCAGTTTGTAGGGCTCCCTTGGGTCTATCAGGGCAGCAGAAGTTTGAGGTGGGGACAACTTCGGTGTGGGGTCCATCCTTCGATATAAGGATTCTTTGCAGTCGGGGCCAGGGCCCCCTGGGCACATCCTTTTTCCATTTTCCCTGGGAAAGAAAACTCAGCAGTCCAGGTTCCTGATGTCAGTTTGTAGGGCTCCCTTGGGTCTATCAGGGCAGCAGAAGTTTGAGGTGGGGACAACTTCGGTGTGGGGTCCATCCGTCCATATAAAGATTCTTTGCAGTCAGGGCGAGGGGCCCAGCCCCTGGGCACATCCTTTTTCCATTTTCCCTGGGAAAGAAAACTCAGCAGTCCAGGTTCCTGATGTCAGTTTGTAGGGCTCCCTTGTGTGTATCAGGGCAGCACAAGTTTGAGGTGGGGACAACTTCGGTGTGGGGTCCATCCTTCGATATACGGATTTTTTGCAGTGAGGTCTCAGCAGAGGGCCAGGGGCCCCTGGGCACATCCTTTTTCCATTTTCCCTGGGAAAGAAAACTCAGCAGTCCAGGTTCCTGATGTCAGTTTGTAGGGCTCCCTTGAGTCTATCAGGGCAGCACAAGTTTGAGGTGGGGACAACTTCTGTGTGGGGTCCATCCTTCGATATAAGGATTCTTTGAAGTCGGGGCCAGGGGCCCCTGGGCACATCCTTTTTCCATTTTCCCTGGGAAAGAAAACTCAGCAGTCCAGGTTCCTGATGTCAGTTTGTAGGTCTCCCCTGGGTCTATCAGGGCAGCACAAGTTTGAGGTGGGGACAACTTCGGTGTGGGGTCCATCCTTCGATATAAGGATTCTTTGCAGTTGGGGCCAGGGGCCCCTGGGCACATCCTTTTTCAATTTTCCCTGGGAAAGAAAACTCAGCAGTCATGGTTCCTGATGTCAGTTTGTAGGGCTCCCTTGGGTCTATCAGGGCAGCACAAGTCTGAGGATGGGACAACTTCGGTGTGGGCTCCATCCTTCGATATAAGGATTTTTTGTAGCGAGGTCCCAGCCCAGGGCCACGGGCCACTGGGCACATCATTTGGCCATTTTCCCTGGGAAAGAAAACTCAGCAGTCCAGGTTCCTGATGTCAGTTTGTAGGGCTCCCTTGGGTCTATCAGGGCAGCACAAGTTTGAGGTGGGGACAACTTCGGTGTGGGGTCCATCCTTCGATATAAGGATTTTTTGCAGTGAGGTCTCAGCAGAGGGCCAGGGGCCCCTGGGCACATCCTTTTTCCATTTTCCCTGGGAAAGAAAACTCAGCAGTCCAGGTTCCTGATGTCAGTTTGTAGGGCTCCCTTGAGTCTATCAGGGCAGCACAAGTTTGAGGTGGGGACAACTTCGGTGTGGGGTCCATCCTTCGATATAAGGATTCTTTGAAGTCGGGGCCAGGGGCCCCCGGGCACATCCCTTTTCCATTTTTCCTGGGAAAGAAAACTCAGCAGTCCAGGTTCCTGATGTCAGTTTGTAGGGCTCCCTTGGGTCTATCAGGGCAGCACAAGTCTGAGGATGGGACAACTTCGGTGTGGGCTCCATCCTTCGATATAAGGATTTTTTGTAGCGAGGTCCCAGCCCAGGGCCACGGGCCACTGGGCACATCATTTGCCCATTTTCCCTGGGAAAGAAAACTCAGCAGTCCAGGTTCCTGATGTCAGTTTGTAGGGCTCCCTTGGGTCTATCAGGGCAGCACAAGTTTGAGGTGGGGACAACTTCGGTGTGGGGTCCATCCTTCGATATAAGGATTCTTTGCAGTCGGGGCCAGGGCCCCTGGGCACATCCTTTTTCCATTTTCCCTGGGAAAGAAAACTCAGCAGTCCAGGTTCCTGATGTCAGTTTGTAGGGCTCCCTTGGGTCTATCAGGGCAGCACAAGTTTGAGGTGGGGACAACTTCGGTGTGGAGTCCATCCCTCGATATAAGGATTTTTTGCAGTGAGGTCTTAGCCCAGGGCCAGGAGCCCCTGGGCACAACCTTTTTCCATTTTCCCTGGGAAAGAAAACTCAGCAGTCCAGGTTCCTGATGTCAGTTTGTAGGGCTCCCTTGGGTCTATCAGTGCAGCAGAAGTTTGAGGTGGGGACAACTTCGGTGTGGGGTCCAGCCTTCGATATAAGGATTTTTTGCAGTGAGGTCCGTTCCCAGGGCCAGGGGCCCCCGGGCACATCCTTTTTCCATTTTCCCTGTGAAAGAAAACTCAGCAGTCCAGGTTCCTGATGTCAGTTTCTAGGGCTCCCTTGGGTGTATCAGGGCAGCACAAGTTTGAGGTGGGGACAACTTCGGTGTGGGGTCCATCCTTCGATATAAGGATTTTTTGCAGTGAGGTCTCAGCAGAGGGCCAGGGGCCCCTGGGCACATCCTTTTTCCATTTTCCCTTGGAAAGAAAACTCAGCAGTCCAGGTTGCTTATGTCAGTTTGTAGGGATCCCTGGAGTCTATCAGGGCAGCACAAGTTTGAGGAGGGGACCACTTCGGTGTGGGGTCCATCCTTCGATATAAGGATTCTTTGAAGTCGGGGCCAGGGGCCCCTGGGCACATCCTTTTTCCATTTTCCCTGGGAAAGAAAACTCAGCAGTCCAGGTTCCTGATGTCAGTTTGTAGGGCTCCCCTGGGTCTATCAGGGCAGCACAAGTTTGAGGTGGGGACAACTTCGGTGTGGGGTCCATCCTTCGATATAAGGATTCTTTGCAGTCTGGGCCAGGGGCCCCTGGGCACATCCTTTTTCCATTTTCCCTGGGAAAGAAAACTCAGCAGTCCAGGTTCCTGATGTCAGTTTGTAGGGCTCCCTTGGGTCTATCAGGGCAGCGCAAGTTTTAGGTGGGGACAACTTCGGTGTGGGATCCAGCCTTCGATATAAGGATTTTTTGCAGTGAGGTCTCAGCCCAGGGCCAGGAGCCCCTGGGCACATCCCTTTTCCATTTTTCCTGGGAAAGAAAACTCAGCAGTCCAGGTTCCTGATGTCAGTTTGTAGGGCTCCCTTGGGTCTATCAGGGCAGCACAAGTCTGAGGATTGGACAACTTCGGTGTGGGCTCCATCCTTCGATATAAGGATTTTTTGTAGCGTGGTCCCAGCCCACGGCCACGGGCCACTGGGCACATCATTTGGCCATTTTCCCTGGGAAAGAAAACTCAGCAGTCCAGGTTCCTGATGTCAGTTTGTAGGGCTCCCCTGGGTCTATCAGGGCAGCACAAGTTTGAGGATGGGACAACTTCGGTGTGGGGTCCATCCTTTGATATAAGGATTTTTTGCAGTGAGGTCCCAGCCCAGGGCCAGGGGCCCCTGGGCACATCCTTTTTCCATTTTCCCTGGGAAAGAAAACTCAGCAGTCCAGGTTCCTGATGTCAGTTTGTAGGGCTCCCTTGGGTCTATCAGGGCAGCACAAGTCTGAGGATTGGACAACTTCGGTGTGGGCTCCATCCTTCGATATAAGGATTTTTTGTAGCGCGGTCCCAGCCCACGGCCACGGGCCACTGGGCACATCATTTGGCCATTTTCCCTGGGAAAGAAAACTCAGCAGTCCAGGTTCCTGATGTCAGTTTGTAGGGCTCCCCTGGGTCTATCAGGGCAGCACAAGTTTGAGGATGGGACAACTTCGGTGTGGGCTCCATCCTTCAATATAAGGATTTTTTGTAGCGAGGTCCCAGCCCACGGCCACGGGCCACTGAGCACATCATTTGGCCATTTTCCCTGGGAAAGAAAACTCAGCAGTCCAGGTTCCTGATGTCAGTTTGTAGGGCTCCCCTGGGTCTATCAGGGCAGCACAAGTTTGAGGATGGGACAACTTCGGTGTGGGGTCCATCCTTCGATATAAGGATTTTTTGCAGTGAGGTCCCAGCCCAGGGCCAGGGGCCCCTGGGCACATCCTTTTTCCATTTTCCCTGGGAAAGAAAACTCAGCAGTCCAGGTTCCTGATGTCAGTTTGTAGGGCTCCCTTGGGTCTATCAGGGCAGCACAAGTCTGAGGATTGGACAACTTCGGTGTGGGCTCCATCCTTCAATATAAGGATTTTTTGTAGCGCGGTCCCAGCCCACGGCCACGGGCCACTGGGCACATCATTTGCCCATTTTCCCTGGGAAAGAAAACTCAGCAGTCCAGGTTCCTGATGTCAGTTTGTAGGGCTCCCCTGGGTCTATCAGGGCAGCACAAGTTTGAGGATGGGACAACTTCGGTGTGGGCTCCATCCTTCGATATAAGGATTTTTTGCAGTCTGGGCCAGGGGCCCCTGGGCACATCCTTTTTCCATTTTCCCTGGGAAAGAAAACTCAGCAGTCCAGGTTCCTGATGTCAGTTTGTAGGGCTCCCTTGTGTGTATCAGGGCAGCACAATTTTGAGGTGGGGACAACTTTGGTGTGGGGTCCATCCTTCGATATAAGGATTTTTTGCAGTGAGGTCTCAGCCCAGGGCCAGGAGCCCCTGGGCACATCCTTTTTCCATTTTCCCTGGGAAAGAAAACTCAGCAGTCCAGGTTCCTGATGTCAGTTTGTAGGGCTCCCTTTGGTCTATCAGGGCAGCACAAGTTTGAGGTGGGGACAACTTCGGTGTGGGGTCCATCCTTCGATATAAGGATTTTTTGCAGTGAGGTCCCAGCCCAGGGTGAGGGGCCCCTGGGCACAACCTTTTTCCATTTTCCCTGGGAAAGAAAACTCAGCAGTCCAGGTTCCTGATGTCAGTTTGTAGGGCTCCCTTGTGTGTATCAGGGCAGCACAAGTTTGAGGTGGGGACAACTTCGGTGTGGGGTCCATCCTTCGATATACGGATTTTTTGCAGTGAGGTCTCAGCAGAGGGCCAGGGGCCCCTGGGCACATCCTTTTTCCATTTTCCCTGGGAAAGAAAACTCAGCAGTCCAGGTTGCTTATGTCAGTTTGTAGGGCTCCCTTGAGTCTATCAGGGCAGCACAAGTTTGAGGTGGGGACAACTTCTGTGTGGGGTCCATCCTTCGATAAAAGGATTCTTTGAAGTCGGGGCCAGGGGCCCCTGGGCACATCCTTTTTCCATTTTCCCTGGGAAAGAAAACTCAGCAGTCCAGGTTCCTGATGTCAGTTTGTAGGTCTCCCCTGGGTCTATCAGGGCAGCACAAGTTTGAGGTGGGGACAACTTCGGTGTGGGGTCCATCCTTCTATATAAGGATTCTTTGCAGTTGGGGCCAGGGGCCCCTGGGCACATCCTTTTTCAATTTTCCCTGGGAAAGAAAACTCAGCAGTCATGGTTCCTGATGTCAGTTTGTAGGGCTCCCTTGGGTCTATCAGGGCAGCACAAGTCTGAGGATGGGACAACTTCGGTGTGGGCTCCATCCTTCGATATAACGATTTTTTGTAGCGAGGTCCCAGCCCAGGGCCACGGGCCACTGGGCACATCATTTGGCCATTTTCCCTGGGAAAGAAAACTCAGCAGTCCAGGTTCCTGATGTCAGTTTGTAGGGCTCCCTTGGGTCTATCAGGGCAGCACAAGTTTGAGGTGGGGACAACTTCGGTGTGGGCTCCATCCTTCGATATAAGGATTTTTTGCAGTGAGGTCTCAGCAGAGGGCCAGGGGCCCCTGGGCACATCCTTTTTCCATTTTCCCTGGGAAAGAAAACTCAGCAGTCCAGGTTCCTGATGTCAGTTTGTAGGGCTCCCTTGAGTCTATCAGGGCAGCACAAGTTTGAGGTGGGGACAACTTCGGTGTGGGGTCCATCCTTCGATATAAGGATTCTTTGAAGTCGGGGCCAGGGGCCCCCGGGCACATCCCTTTTCCATTTTTCCTGGGAAAGAAAACTCAGCAGTGCAGGTTCCTGATGTCAGTTTGTAGGGCTCCCTTGGGTCTATCAGGGCAGCACAAGTCTGAGGATGGGACAACTTCGGTGTGGGCTCCATCCTTCGATATAAGGATTTTTTGTAGCGAGGTCCCAGCCCAGGGCCACGGGCCACTGGGCACATCATTTGGCCATTTTCCCTGGGAAAGAAAACTCAGCAGTCCAGGTGCCTGATGTCAGTTTGTAGGGCTCCCTTGGGTCTATCAGGGCAGCACAACTTTGAGGTGGGGACAACTTCGGTGTGGGGTCCATCCTTCGATATAAGGATTCTTTGCAGTCGGGGCCAGGGCCCCCTGGGCACATCCTTTTTCCATTTTCCCTGGGAAAGAAAACTCAGCAGTCCAGGTTCCTGATGTCAGTTTGTAGGGCACCTTTGGGTCTATCAGTGCAGCAGAAGTTTGAGGTGGGGACAACTTCGGTGTGGAGTCCATCCTTCGATATAAGGATTTTTTGCAGTGAGGTCTCAGCCCAGGGCCAGGAGCCCCTGGGCACATCCTTTTTCCATTTTCCCTGGGAAAGAAAACTCAGCAGTCCAGGTTGCTTATGTCAGTTTGTAGGGCTCCCTTGAGTCTATCAGGGCAGCACAAGTTTGAGGTGGGGACAACTTCGGTGTGGGGTCCATCCTTCGATATAAGGATTCTTTGCAGTTGGGGCCAGGGGCCCCTGGGCACATCCTTTTTCAATTTTCCCTGGGAAAGAAAACTCAGCAGTCATGGTTCCTGATGTCAGTTTGTAGGGCTCCCTTGGGTCTATCAGGGCAGCACAAGTCTGAGGATGGGACAACTTCGGTGTGGGCTCCATCCTTCGATATAAGGATTTTTTGTAGCGAGGTCCCAGCCCAGGGCCACGGGCCACTGGGCACATCATTTGGCCATTTTCCCTGGGAAAGAAAACTCAGCAGTCCAGGTTCCTGATGTCAGTTTGTAGGGCTCCCTTGGGTCTATCAGGGCAGCACAAGTTTGAGGTGGGGACAACTTCGGTGTGGGGTCCATCCTTCGATATAAGGATTTTTTGCAGTGAGGTCTCAGCAGAGGGCCAGGGGCCCCTGGGCACATCCTTTTTCCATTTTCCCTGGGAAAGAAAACTCAGCAGTCCAGGTTGCTGATGTCAGTTTGTAGGGCTCCCTTGAGTCTATCAGGGCAGCACAAGTTTGAGGTGGGGACAACTTCGGTGTGGGGTCCATCCTTCGATATAAGGATTCTTTGCAGTCTGGGCCAGGGGCCCCTGGGCACATGCTTTTTCCATTTTCCCTGGGAAAGAAAACTCAGCAGTCCAGGTTCCTGATGTCAGTTTGTAGGGCTCCCTTGTGTGTATCAGGGCAGCACAATTTTGAGGTGGGGACAACTTTGGTGTGGGGTCCATCCTTCGATATAAGGATTTTTTGCAGTGAGGTCTCAGCCCAGGGCCAGGAGCCCCAGGGCACATCCTTTTTCCATTTTCCCTGGGAAAGAAAACTCAGCAGTCCAGGTTCCTGATGTCAGTTTGTAGGGCTCCCTTTGGTCTATCAGGGCAGCACAAGTTTGAGGTGGGGACAACTTCGGTGTGGGGTCCATCCTTCGATATAAGGATTTTTTGCAGTGAGGTCTCAGCAGAGGGCCAGGGGCCCCTGGGCACAACCTTTTTCCATTTTCCCTGGGAAAGAAAACTCAGCAGTCCAGGTTCCTGATGTCAGTTTGTAGGTCTCCCCTGGGTCTATCAGGGCAGCACAAGTTTGAGGTGGGGACAACTTCGGTGTGGGGTCCATCCTTCGATATAAGGATTCTTTGCAGTTGGGGCCAGGGGCCCCTGGGCACATCCTTTTTCAATTTTCCCTGGGAAAGAAAACTCAGCAGTCATGGTTCCTGATGTCAGTTTGTAGGGCTCCCTTGGGTCTATCAGGGCAGCACAAGTCTGAGGATGGGACAACTTCGGTGTGGGCTCCATCCTTCAATATAAGGATTTTTTGTAGCGAGGTCCCAGCCCACGGCCACGGGCCACTGGGCACATCATTTGGCCATTTTCCCTGGGAAAGAAAACTCAGCAGTCCAGGTTCCTGATGTCAGTTTGTAGGGCTCCCCTGGGTCTATCAGGGCAGCACAAGTTTGAGGATGGGACAACTTCGGTGTGGGGTCCATCCTTCGATATAAGGATTTTTTGCAGTGAGGTCCAAGCCCAGGGCCAGGGGCCCCTGGGCACATCCTTTTTCCATTTTCCCTGGGAAAGAAAACTCAGCAGTCCAGGTTCCTGATGTCAGTTTGTAGGGCTCCCTTGGGTCTATCAGGGCAGCACAAGTCTGAGGATTGGACAACTTCGGTGTGGGCTCCATCCTTCGATATAAGGATTTTTTGCAGCGAGGTCCCAGCCCACGGCCACGGGCCACTGGGCACATCATTTGGCCATTTTCCCTGGGAAAGAAAACTCAGCAGTCCAGGTTCCTGATGTCAGTTTGTAGGGCTCCCTTGGGTCTATCAGGGCAGCACAAGTTTGAGGTGGGGACAACTTCGGTGTGGGGTCCATCCTTCGATATAAGGATTTTTTGCAGTGAGGTCTCAGCAGAGGGCCAGGGGCCCCTGGGCACATCCTTTTTCCATTTTCCCTGGGAAAGAAAACTCAGCAGTCCAGGTTGCTGATGTCAGTTTGTATGGCTCCCTTGAGTCTATCAGGGCAGCACAAGTTTGAGGTGGGGACAACTTCGGTGTGGGGTCCATCCTTCGATATAAGGATTCTTTGCAGTCTGGGCCAGGGGCCCCTGGGCACATCCTTTTTCCATTTTCCCTGGGAAAGAAAACTCAGCAGTCCAGGTTCCTGATGTCAGTTTGTAGGGCTCCCTTGTGTGTATCAGGGCAGCACAATTTTGAGGTGGGGACAACTTTGGTGTGGGGTCCATCCTTCGATATAAGGATTTTTTGCAGTGAGGTCTCAGCCCAGGGCCAGGAGCCCCTGGGCACATCCTTTTTCCATTTTCCCTGGGAAAGAAAACTCAGCAGTCCAGGTTCCTGATGTCAGTTTGTAGGGCTCCCTTTGGTCTATCAGGGCAGCACAAGTTTGAGGTGGGGACAACTTCGGTGTGGGGTCCATCCTTCGATATAAGGATTTTTTGCAGTGAGGTCCCAGCCCAGGGTGAGGGGCCCCTGGGCACAACCTTTTTCCATTTTCCCTGGGAAAGAAAACTCAGCAGTCCAGGTTCCTGATGTCAGTTTGTAGGGCTCCCTTGTGTGTATCAGGGCAGCACAAGTTTGAGGTGGGGACAACTTCGGTGTGGGGTCCATCCTTCGATATACGGATTTTTTGCAGTGAGGTCTCAGCAGAGGGCCAGGGGCCCCTGGGCACATCCTTTTTCCATTTTCCCTGGGAAAGAAAACTCAGCAGTCCAGGTTGCTTATGTCAGTTTGTAGGGCTCCCTTGAGTCTATCAGGGCAGCACAAGTTTGAGGTGGGGACAACTTCGGTGTGGGGTCCATCCTTCGATAAAAGGATTCTTTGAAGTCGGGGCCAGGGGCCCCTGGGCACATCCTTTTTCCATTTTCCCTGGGAAAGAAAACTCAGCAGTCCAGGTTCCTGATGTCAGTTTGTAGGTCTCCCCTGGGTCTATCAGGGCAGCACAAGTTTGAGGTGGGGACAACTTCGGTGTGGGGTCCATCCTTCTATATAAGGATTCTTTGCAGTTGGGGCCAGGGGCCCCTGGGCACATCCTTTTTCAATTTTCCCTGGGAAAGAAAACTCAGCAGTCATGGTTCCTGATGTCAGTTTGTAGGGCTCCCTTGGGTCTATCAGGGCAGCACAAGTCTGAGGATGGGACAACTTCGGTGTGGGCTCCATCCTTCGATATAAGGATTTTTTGTAGCGAGGTCCCAGCCCAGGGCCACGGGCCACTGGGCACATCATTTGGCCATTTTCCCTGGGAAAGAAAACTCAGCAGTCCAGGTTCCTGATGTCAGTTTGTAGGGCTCCCTTGGGTCTATCAGGGCAGCACAAGTTTGAGGTGGGGACAACTTCGGTGTGGGGTCCATCCTTCGATATAAGGATTTTTTGCAGTGAGGTCTCAGCAGAGGGCCAGGGGCCCCTGGGCACATCCTTTTTCCATTTTCCCTGGGAAAGAAAACTCAGCAGTCCAGGTTCCTGATGTCAGTTTGTAGGGCTCCCTTGAGTCTATCAGGGCAGCACAAGTTTGAGGTGGGGACAACTTCGGTGTGGGGTCCATCCTTCGATATAAGGATTCTTTGAAGTCGGGGCCAGGGGCCCCCGGGCACATCCCTTTTCCATTTTTCCTGGGAAAGAAAACTCAGCAGTGCAGGTTCCTGATGTCAGTTTGTAGGGCTCCCTTGGGTCTATCAGGGCAGCACAAGTCTGAGGATGGGACAACTTCGGTGTGGGCTCCATCCTTCGATATAAGGATTTTTTGTAGCGAGGTCCCAGCCCAGGGCCACGGGCCACTGGGCACATCATTTGGCCATTTTCCCTGGGAAAGAAAACTCAGCAGTCCAGGTGCCTGATGTCAGTTTGTAGGGCTCCCTTGGGTCTATCAGGGCAGCACAACTTTGAGGTGGGGACAACTTCGGTGTGGGGTCCATCCTTCGATATAAGGATTCTTTGCAGTCGGGGCCAGGGCCCCCGGGGCACATCCTTTTTCCATTTTCCCTGGGAAAGAAAACTCAGCAGTCCAGGTTCCTGATGTCAGTTTGTAGGGCTCCCTTGGGTCTATCAGGGCAGCAGAAGTTTGAGGTGGGGACAACTTCGGTGTGGGGTCCATCCTTCGATATACGGATTTTTTGCAGTGAGGTCTCAGCAGAGGGCCAGGGGCCCCTGGGCACATCCTTTTTCCATTTTCCCTGGGAAAGAAAACTCAGCAGTCCAGGTTGCTTATGTCAGTTTGTAGGGCTCCCTTGAGTCTATCAGGGCAGCACAAGTTTGAGGTGGGGACAACTTCTGTGTGGGGTCCATCCTTCGATATAAGGATTCTTTGAAGTCGGGGCCAGGGGCCCCTGGGCACATCCTTTTTCCATTTTCCCTGGGAAAGAAAACTCAGCAGTCCAGGTTCCTGATGTCAGTTTGTAGGGCTCCCTTGGGTCTATCAGTGCAGCAGAAGTTTTAGGTGGGGACAACTTCGGTGTGGGGTCCATCCTTCGATATAAGGATTTTTTGCAGTGAGGTCCCAGCCCAGGGCCAGGGGCCCCTGGGCACATCCTTTTTCCATTTTCCCTGGGAAAGAAAACTCAGCAGTCCAGGTTCCTGATGTCAGTTTGTAGGGCACCTTTGGGTCTATCAGTGCAGCAGAAGTTTGAGGTGGGGACAACTTCGGTGTGGAGTCCATCCTTCGATATAAGGATTTTTTGCAGTGAGGTCTCAGCCCAGGGCCAGGAGCCCCTGGGCACATCCTTTTTCCATTTTCCCTGGGAAAGAAAACTCAGCAGTCCAGGTTCCTAATGTCAGTTTGTAGGGCTCCCTTGAGTCTATCAGGGCAGCACAAGTTTGAGGTGGGGACAACTTCGGTGTGGGGTCCATCCTTCGATATAAGGATTCTTTGCAGTTGGGGCCAGGGGCCCCTGGGCACATCCTTTTTCAATTTTCCCTGGGAAAGAAAACTCAGCAGTCATGGTTCCTGATGTCAGTTTGTAGGGCTCCCTTGGGTCTATCAGGGCAGCACAAGTCTGAGGATGGGACAACTTCGGTGTGGGCTCCATCCTTCGATATAAGGATTTTTTGTAGCGAGGTCCCAGCCCAGGGCCACGGGCCACTGGGCACATCATTTGGCCATTTTCCCTGGGAAAGAAAACTCAGCAGTCCAGGTTCCTGATGTCAGTTTGTAGGGCTCCCTTGGGTCTATCAGGGCAGCACAAGTTTGAGGTGGGGACAACTTCGGTGTGGGGTCCATCCTTCGATATAAGGATTTTTTGCAGTGAGGTCTCAGCAGAGGGCCAGGGGCCCCTGGGCACATCCTTTTTCCATTTTCCCTGGGAAAGAAAACTCAGCAGTCCAGGTTCCTGATGTCAGTTTGTAGGGCTCCCTTGAGTCTATCAGGGCAGCACAAGTTTGAGGTGGGGACAACTTCGGTGTGGGGTCCATCCTTCGATATAAGGATTCTTTGAAGTCGGGGCCAGGGGCCCCCGGGCACATCCCTTTTCCATTTTTCCTGGGAAAGAAAACTCAGCAGTGCAGGTTCCTGATGTCAGTTTGTAGGGCTCCCTTGGGTCTATCAGGGCAGCACAAGTCTGAGGATGGGACAACTTCGGTGTGGGCTCCATCCTTCGATATAAGGATTTTTTGTAGCGAGGTCCCAGCCCAGGGCCACGGGCCACTGGGCACATCATTTGGCCATTTTCCCTGGGAAAGAAAACTCAGCAGTCCAGGTGCCTGATGTCAGTTTGTAGGGCTCCCTTGGGTCTATCAGGGCAGCACAACTTTGAGGTGGGGACAACTTCGGTGTGGGGTCCATCCTTCGATATAAGGATTCTTTGCAGTCGGGGCCAGGGCCCCCTGGGCACATCCTTTTTCCATTTTCCCTGGGAAAGAAAACTCAGCAGTCCAGGTTCCTGATGTCAGTTTGTAGGGCTCCCTTGGGTCTATCAGGGCAGCAGAAGTTTGAGGTGGGGACAACTTCGGTGTGGGGTCCATCCTTCGATATACGGATTTTTTGCAGTGAGGTCTCAGCAGAGGGCCAGGGGCCCCTGGGCACATCCTTTTTCCATTTTCCCTGGGAAAGAAAACTCAGCAGTCCAGGTTGCTTATGTCAGTTTGTAGGGCTCCCTTGAGTCTATCAGGGCAGCACAAGTTTGAGGTGGGGACAACTTCTGTGTGGGGTCCATCCTTCGATATAAGGATTCTTTGAAGTCGGGGCCAGGGGCCCCTGGGCACATCCTTTTTCCATTTTCCCTGGGAAAGAAAACTCAGCAGTCCAGGTTCCTGATGTCAGTTTGTAGGGCTCCCTTGGGTCTATCAGTGCAGCAGAAGTTTTAGGTGGGGACAACTTCGGTGTGGGGTCCATCCTTCGATATAAGGATTTTTTGCAGTGAGGTCCCAGCCCAGGGCCAGGGGCCCCTGGGCACATCCTTTTTCCATTTTCCCTGGGAAAGAAAACTCAGCAGTCCAGGTTCCTGATGTCAGTTTGTAGGGCACCTTTGGGTCTATCAGTGCAGCAGAAGTTTGAGGTGGGGACAACTTCGGTGTGGAGTCCATCCTTCGATATAAGGATTTTTTGCAGTGAGGTCTCAGCCCAGGGCCAGGAGCCCCTGGGCACATCCTTTTTCCATTTTCCCTGGGAAAGAAAACTCAGCAGTCCAGGTTCCTAATGTCAGTTTGTAGGGCTCCCTTGAGTCTATCAGGGCAGCACAAGTTTGAGGTGGGGACAACTTCGGTGTGGGGTCCATCCTTCGATATAAGGATTCTTTGCAGTTGGGGCCAGGGGCCCCTGGGCACATCCTTTTTCAATTTTCCCTGGGAAAGAAAACTCAGCAGTCATGGTTCCTGATGTCAGTTTGTAGGGCTCCCTTGGGTCTATCAGGGCAGCAGAAGTTTGAGGTGGGGACAACTTCGGTGTGGAGTCCATCCTTCGATATAAGGATTTTTTGCAGTGAGGTCTCAGCCCAGGGCCAGGAGCCCCTGGGCACATCCTTTTTCCATTTTCCCTGGGAAAGAAAACTCAGCAGTCCAGGTTCCTAATGTCAGTTTGTAGGGCTCCCTTGAGTCTATCAGGGCAGCACAAGTTTGAGGTGGGGACAACTTCGGTGTGGGGTCCATCCTTCGATATAAGGATTCTTTGCAGTTGGGGCCAGGGGCCCCTGGGCACATCCTTTTTCAATTTTCCCTGGGAAAGAAAACTCAGCAGTCATGGTTCCTGATGTCAGTTTGTAGGGCTCCCTTGGGTCTATCAGGGCAGCACAAGTCTGAGGATGGGACAACTTCGGTGTGGGCTCCATCCTTCGATATAAGGATTTTTTGTAGCGAGGTCCCAGCCCAGGGCCACGGGCCACTGGGCACATCATTTGGCCATTTTCCCTGGGAAAGAAAACTCAGCAGTCCAGGTTCCTGATGTCAGTTTGTAGGGCTCCCTTGGGTCTATCAGGGCAGCACAAGTTTGAGGTGGGGACAACTTCGGTGTGGGGTCCATCCTTCGATATAAGGATTTTTTGCAGTGAGGTCTCAGCAGAGGGCCAGGGGCCCCTGGGCACATCCTTTTTCCATTTTCCCTGGGAAAGAAAACTCAGCAGTCCAGGTTCCTGATGTCAGTTTGTAGGGCTCCCTTGAGTCTATCAGGGCAGCACAAGTTTGAGGTGGGGACAACTTCGGTGTGGGGTCCATCCTTCGATATAAGGATTCTTTGAAGTCGGGGCCAGGGGCCCCCGGGCACATCCCTTTTCCATTTTTCCTGGGAAAGAAAACTCAGCAGTCCAGGTTCCTGATGTCAGTTTGTAGGGCTCCCTTGGGTCTATCAGGGCAGCACAAGTCTGAGGATGGGACAACTTCGGTGTGGGCTCCATCCTTCGATATAAGGATTTTTTGTAGCGAGGTCCCAGCCCAGGGCCACGGGCCACTGGGCACATCATTTGGCCATTTTCCCTGGGAAAGAAAACTCAGCAGTCCAGGTTCCTGATGTCAGTTTGTAGGGCTCCCTTGGGTCTATCAGGGCAGCACAAGTTTGAGGTGGGGACAACTTCGGTGTGGGGTCCATCCTTCGATATAAGGATTCTTTGCAGTCGGGGCCAGGGCCCCCTGGGCACATCCTTTTTCCATTTTCCCTGGGAAAGAAAACTCAGCAGTCCAGGTTCCTGATGTCAGTTTGTAGGGCTCCCTTGGGTCTATCAGGGCAGCAGAAGTTTGAGGTGGGGACAACTTCGGTGTGGGGTCCATCCGTCCATATAAAGATTCTTTGCAGTCAGGGCGAGGGGCCCAGCCCCTGGGCACATCCTTTTTCCATTTTCCCTGGGAAAGAAAACTCAGCAGTCCAGGTTCCTGATGTCAGTTTGTAGGGCTCCCTTGTGTGTATCAGGGCAGCACAAGTTTGAGGTGGGGACAACTTCGGTGTGGGGTCCATCCTTCGATATACGGATTTTTTGCAGTGAGGTCTCAGCAGAGGGCCAGGGGCCCCTGGGCACATCCTTTTTCCATTTTCCCTGGGAAAGAAAACTCAGCAGTCCAGGTTGCTTATGTCAGTTTGTAGGGCTCCCTTGAGTCTATCAGGGCAGCACAAGTTTGAGGTGGGGACAACTTCTGTGTGGGGTCCATCCTTCGATATAAGGATTCTTTGAAGTCGGGGCCAGGGGCCCCTGGGCACATCCTTTTTCCATTTTCCCTGGGAAAGAAAACTCAGCAGTCCAGGTTCCTGATGTCAGTTTGTAGGGCTCCCTTGGGTCTATCAGTGCAGCAGAAGTTTTAGGTGGGGACAACTTCGGTGTGGGGTCCATCCTTCGATATAAGGATTTTTTGCAGTGAGGTCCCAGCCCAGGGCCAGGGGCCCCTGGGCACATCCTTTTTCCATTTTCCCTGGGAAAGAAAACTCAGCAGTCCAGGTTCCTGATGTCAGTTTGTAGGGCACCTTTGGGTCTATCAGTGCAGCAGAAGTTTGAGGTGGGGACAACTTCGGTGTGGAGTCCATCCTTCGATATAAGGATTTTTTGCAGTGAGGTCTCAGCCCAGGGCCAGGAGCCCCTGGGCACATCCTTTTTCCATTTTCCCTGGGAAAGAAAACTCAGCAGTCCAGGTTCCTAATGTCAGTTTGTAGGGCTCCCTTGAGTCTATCAGGGCAGCACAAGTTTGAGGTGGGGACAACTTCGGTGTGGGGTCCATCCTTCGATATAAGGATTCTTTGCAGTTGGGGCCAGGGGCCCCTGGGCACATCCTTTTTCAATTTTCCCTGGGAAAGAAAACTCAGCAGTCATGGTTCCTGATGTCAGTTTGTAGGGCTCCCTTGGGTCTATCAGGGCAGCACAAGTCTGAGGATGGGACAACTTCGGTGTGGGCTCCATCCTTCGATATAAGGATTTTTTGTAGCGAGGTCCCAGCCCAGGGCCACGGGCCACTGGGCACATCATTTGGCCATTTTCCCTGGGAAAGAAAACTCAGCAGTCCAGGTTCCTGATGTCAGTTTGTAGGGCTCCCTTGGGTCTATCAGGGCAGCACAAGTTTGAGGTGGGGACAACTTCGGTGTGGGGTCCATCCTTCGATATAAGGATTTTTTGCAGTGAGGTCTCAGCAGAGGGCCAGGGGCCCCTGGGCACATCCTTTTTCCATTTTCCCTGGGAAAGAAAACTCAGCAGTCCAGGTTCCTGATGTCAGTTTGTAGGGCTCCCTTGAGTCTATCAGGGCAGCACAAGTTTGAGGTGGGGACAACTTCGGTGTGGGGTCCATCCTTCGATATAAGGATTCTTTGAAGTCGGGGCCAGGGGCCCCCGGGCACATCCCTTTTCCATTTTTCCTGGGAAAGAAAACTCAGCAGTCCAGGTTCCTGATGTCAGTTTGTAGGGCTCCCTTGGGTCTATCAGGGCAGCACAAGTCTGAGGATGGGACAACTTCGGTGTGGGCTCCATCCTTCGATATAAGGATTTTTTGTAGCGAGGTCCCAGCCCAGGGCCACGGGCCACTGGGCACATCATTTGGCCATTTTCCCTGGGAAAGAAAACTCAGCAGTCCAGGTTCCTGATGTCAGTTTGTAGGGCTCCCTTGGGTCTATCAGGGCAGCACAAGTTTGAGGTGGGGACAACTTCGGTGTGGGGTCCATCCTTCGATATAAGGATTTTTTGCAGTGAGGTCTCAGCAGAGGGCCAGGGGCCCCTGGGCACATCCTTTTTCCATTTTCCCTGGGAAAGAAAACTCAGCAGTCCAGGTTCCTGATGTCAGTTTGTAGGGCTCCCTTGAGTCTATCAGGGCAGCACAAGTTTGAGGTGGGGACAACTTCGGTGTGGGGTCCATCCTTCGATATAAGGATTCTTTGAAGTCGGGGCCAGGGGCCCCCGGGCACATCCCTTTTCCATTTTTCCTGGGAAAGAAAACTCAGCAGTCCAGGTTCCTGATGTCAGTTTGTAGGGCTCCCTTGGGTCTATCAGGGCAGCACAAGTCTGAGGATGGGACAACTTCGGTGTGGGCTCCATCCTTCGATATAAGGATTTTTTGTAGCGAGGTCCCAGCCCAGGGCCACGGGCCACTGGGCACATCATTTGGCCATTTTCCCTGGGAAAGAAAACTCAGCAGTCCAGGTTCCTGATGTCAGTTTGTAGGGCTCCCTTGGGTCTATCAGGGCAGCACAAGTTTGAGGTGGGGACAACTTCGGTGTGGGGTCCATCCTTCGATATAAGGATTCTTTGCAGTCGGGGCCAGGGCCCCCTGGGCACATCCTTTTTCCATTTTCCCTGGGAAAGAAAACTCAGCAGTCCAGGTTCCTGATGTCAGTTTGTAGGGCTCCCTTGGGTCTATCAGGGCAGCAGAAGTTTGAGGTGGGGACAACTTCGGTGTGGGGTCCATCCGTCCATATAAAGATTCTTTGCAGTCAGGGCGAGGGGCCCAGCCCCTGGGCACATCCTTTTTCCATTTTCCCTGGGAAAGAAAACTCAGCAGTCCAGGTTCCTGATGTCAGTTTGTAGGGCTCCCTTGTGTGTATCAGGGCAGCACAAGTTTGAGGTGGGGACAACTTCGGTGTGGGGTCCATCCTTCGATATACGGATTTTTTGCAGTGAGGTCTCAGCAGAGGGCCAGGGGCCCCTGGGCACATCCTTTTTCCATTTTCCCTGGGAAAGAAAACTCAGCAGTCCAGGTTGCTTATGTCAGTTTGTAGGGCTCCCTTGAGTCTATCAGGGCAGCACAAGTTTGAGGTGGGGACAACTTCTGTGTGGGGTCCATCCTTCGATATAAGGATTCTTTGAAGTCGGGGCCAGGGGCCCCTGGGCACATCCTTTTTCCATTTTCCCTGGGAAAGAAAACTCAGCAGTCCAGGTTCCTGATGTCAGTTTGTAGGGCTCCCTTGGGTCTATCAGTGCAGCAGAAGTTTTAGGTGGGGACAACTTCGGTGTGGGGTCCATCCTTCGATATAAGGATTTTTTGCAGTGAGGTCCCAGCCCAGGGCCAGGGGCCCCTGGGCACATCCTTTTTCCATTTTCCCTGGGAAAGAAAACTCAGCAGTCCAGGTTCCTGATGTCAGTTTGTAGGGCACCTTTGGGTCTATCAGTGCAGCAGAAGTTTGAGGTGGGGACAACTTCGGTGTGGAGTCCATCCTTCGATATAAGGATTTTTTGCAGTGAGGTCTCAGCCCAGGGCCAGGAGCCCCTGGGCACATCCTTTTTCCATTTTCCCTGGGAAAGAAAACTCAGCAGTCCAGGTTCCTAATGTCAGTTTGTAGGGCTCCCTTGAGTCTATCAGGGCAGCACAAGTTTGAGGTGGGGACAACTTCGGTGTGGGGTCCATCCTTCGATATAAGGATTCTTTGCAGTTGGGGCCAGGGGCCCCTGGGCACATCCTTTTTCAATTTTCCCTGGGAAAGAAAACTCAGCAGTCATGGTTCCTGATGTCAGTTTGTAGGGCTCCCTTGGGTCTATCAGGGCAGCACAAGTCTGAGGATGGGACAACTTCGGTGTGGGCTCCATCCTTCGATATAAGGATTTTTTGTAGCGAGGTCCCAGCCCAGGGCCACGGGCCACTGGGCACATCATTTGGCCATTTTCCCTGGGAAAGAAAACTCAGCAGTCCAGGTTCCTGATGTCAGTTTGTAGGGCTCCCTTGGGTCTATCAGGGCAGCACAAGTTTGAGGTGGGGACAACTTCGGTGTGGGGTCCATCCTTCGATATAAGGATTTTTTGCAGTGAGGTCTCAGCAGAGGGCCAGGGGCCCCTGGGCACATCCTTTTTCCATTTTCCCTGGGAAAGAAAACTCAGCAGTCCAGGTTCCTGATGTCAGTTTGTAGGGCTCCCTTGAGTCTATCAGGGCAGCACAAGTTTGAGGTGGGGACAACTTCGGTGTGGGGTCCATCCTTCGATATAAGGATTCTTTGAAGTCGGGGCCAGGGGCCCCCGGGCACATCCCTTTTCCATTTTTCCTGGGAAAGAAAACTCAGCAGTCCAGGTTCCTGATGTCAGTTTGTAGGGCTCCCTTGGGTCTATCAGGGCAGCACAAGTCTGAGGATGGGACAACTTCGGTGTGGGCTCCATCCTTCGATATAAGGATTTTTTGTAGCGAGGTCCCAGCCCAGGGCCACGGGCCACTGGGCACATCATTTGGCCATTTTCCCTGGGAAAGAAAACTCAGCAGTCCAGGTTCCTGATGTCAGTTTGTAGGGCTCCCTTGGGTCTATCAGGGCAGCACAAGTTTGAGGTGGGGACAACTTCGGTGTGGGGTCCATCCTTCGATATAAGGATTCTTTGCAGTCGGGGCCAGGGCCCCCTGGGCACATCCTTTTTCCATTTTCCCTGGGAAAGAAAACTCAGCAGTCCAGGTTCCTGATGTCAGTTTGTAGGGCTCCCTTGGGTCTATCAGGGCAGCAGAAGTTTGAGGTGGGGACAACTTCGGTGTGGGGTCCATCCGTCCATATAAAGATTCTTTGCAGTCAGGGCGAGGGGCCCAGCCCCTGGGCACATCCTTTTTCCATTTTCCCTGGGAAAGAAAACTCAGCAGTCCAGGTTCCTGATGTCAGTTTGTAGGGCTCCCTTGTGTGTATCAGGGCAGCACAAGTTTGAGGTGGGGACAACTTCGGTGTGGGGTCCATCCTTCGATATAAGGATTTTTTGCAGTGAGGTCTCAGCAGAGGGCCAGGGGCCCCTGGGCACATCCTTTTTCCATTTTCCCTGGGAAAGAAAACTCAGCAGTCCAGGTTCCTGATGTCAGTTTGTAGGGCTCCCTTGAGTCTATCAGGGCAGCACAAGTTTGAGGTGGGGACAACTTCGGTGTGGGGTCCATCCTTCGATATAAGGATTCTTTGAAGTCGGGGCCAGGGGCCCCCGGGCACATCCCTTTTCCATTTTTCCTGGGAAAGAAAACTCAGCAGTCCAGGTTCCTGATGTCAGTTTGTAGGGCTCCCTTGGGTCTATCAGGGCAGCACAAGTTTGAGGTGGGGACAACTTCGGTGTGGAGTCCATCCCTCGATATAAGGATTTTTTGCAGTGAGGTCTTAGCCCAGGGCCAGGAGCCCCTGGGCACAACCTTTTTCCATTTTCCCTGGGAAAGAAAACTCAGCAGTCATGGTTCCTGATGTCAGTTTGTAGGGCTCCCTTGGGTCTATCAGTGCAGCAGAAGTTTGAGGTGGGGACAACTTCGGTGTGGGGTCCAGCCTTCAATATAAGGATTTTTTGCAGTGAGGTCCGTTCCCAGGGCCAGGGGCCCCCGGGCACATCCTTTTTCCATTTTCCCTGTGAAAGAAAACTCAGCAGTCCAGGTTCCTGATGTCAGTTTCTAGGGCTCCCTTGGGTGTATCAGGGCAGCACAAGTTTGAGGTGGGGACAACTTCGGTGTGGGGTCCATCCTTCGATATAAGGATTTTTTGTAGCGAGGTCCCAGCCCAGGGCCACGGGCCACTGGGCACATCATTTGGCCATTTTCCCTGGGAAAGAAAACTCAGCAGTCCAGGTTCCTGATGTCAGTTTGTAGGGCTCCCTTGGGTCTATCAGGGCAGCACAAGTTTGAGGTGGGGACAACTTCGGTGTGGGGTCCATCCTTCGATATAAGGATTCTTTGCAGTCGGGGCCAGGGCCCCTGGGCACATCCTTTTTCCATTTTCCCTGGGAAAGAAAACTCAGCAGTCCAGGTTCCTGATGTCAGTTTGTAGGGCTCCCTTGGGTCTATCAGGGCAGCACAAGTTTGAGGTGGGGACAACTTCGGTGTGGAGTCCATCCCTCGATATAAGGATTTTTTGCAGTGAGGTCTTAGCCCAGGGCCAGGAGCCCCTGGGCACAACCTTTTTCCATTTTCCCTGGGAAAGAAAACTCAGCAGTCATGGTTCCTGATGTCAGTTTGTAGGGCTCCCTTGGGTCTATCAGTGCAGCAGAAGTTTGAGGTGGGGACAACTTCGGTGTGGGGTCCAGCCTTCAATATAAGGATTTTTTGCAGTGAGGTCCGTTCCCAGGGCCAGGGGCCCCCGGGCACATCCTTTTTCCATTTTCCCTGTGAAAGAAAACTCAGCAGTCCAGGTTCCTGATGTCAGTTTCTAGGGCTCCCTTGGGTGTATCAGGGCAGCACAAGTTTGAGGAGGGGACAACTTCGGTGTGGGGTCCATCCTTCGATATAAGGATTTTTTGCAGTGAGGTCTCAGCAGAGGGCCAGGGGCCCCTGGGCACATCCTTTTTCCATTTTCCCTTGGAAAGAAAACTCAGCAGTCCAGGTTGCTTATGTCAGTTTGTAGGGCTCCCTGGAGTCTATCAGGGCAGCACAAGTTTGAGGTGGGGACCACTTCGGTGTGGGGTCCATCCTTCTATATAAGGATTCTTTGAAGTCGGGGCCAGGGGCCCCTGGGCACATCCTTTTTCCATTTTCCCTGGGAAAGAAAACTCAGCAGTCCAGGTTCCTGATGTCAGTTTGTAGGGCTCCCCTGGGTCTATCAGGGCAGCACAAGTTTGAGGTGGGGACAACTTCGGTGTGGGGTCCATCCTTCGATATAAGGATTCTTTGCAGTCTGGGCCAGGGGCCCCTGGGCACATCCTTTTTCCATTTTCCCTGGGAAAGAAAACTCAGCAGTCCAGGTTCCTGATGTCAGTTTGTAGGGCTCCCTTGGGTCTATCAGGGCAGCACAAGTTTTAGGTGGGGACAACTTCGGTGTGGGATCCAGCCTTCGATATAAGGATTTTTTGCAGTGAGGTCTCAGCCCAGGGCCAGGAGCCCCTGGGCACATCCCTTTTCCATTTTTCCTGGGAAAGAAAACTCAGCAGTCCAGGTTCCTGATGTCAGTTTGTAGGGCTCCCTTGGGTCTATCAGGGCAGCACAAGTCTGAGGATTGGACAACTTCGGTGTGGGCTCCATCCTTCGACATAAGGATTTTTTGTAGCGCGGTCCCAGCCCACGGCCACGGGCCACTGGGCACATCATTTGGCCATTTTCCCTGGGAAAGAAAACTCAGCAGTCCAGGTTCCTGATGTCAGTTTGTAGGGCTCCCCTGGGTCTATCAGGGCAGCACAAGTTTGAGGATGGGACAACTTCGGTGTGGGGTCCATCCTTTGATATAAGGATTTTTTGCAGTGAGGTCCCAGCCCAGGGCCAGGGGCCCCTGGGCACATCCTTTTTCCATTTTCCCTGGGAAAGAAAACTCAGCAGTCCAGGTTCCTGATGTCAGTTTGTAGGGCTCCCTTGGGTCTATCAGGGCAGCACAAGTCTGAGGATTGGACAACTTCGGTGTGGGCTCCATCCTTCGATATAAGGATTTTTTGTAGCGCGGTCCCAGCCCACGGCCACGGGCCACTGGGCACATCCTTTTTCCATTTTCCCTGGGAAAGAAAACTCAGCAGTCCAGGTTCCTGATGTCAGTTTGTAGGGCTCCCTTGGGTCTATCAGGGCAGCAGAAGTTTGAGGTGGGGACAACTTCGGTGTGGGGTCCATCCTTCCATATAAAGATTCTTTGCAGTCAGGGCCAGGGGCCCAGCCCCTGGGCACATCCTTTTTCCATTTTCCCTGGGAAAGAAAACTCAGCAGTCCAGGTTCCTGATGTCAGTTTGTAGGGCTCCCTTGTGTGTATCAGGGCAGCACAATTTTGAGGTGGGGACAACTTTGGTGTGGGGTCCATCCTTCGATATAAGGATTTTTTGCAGTGAGGTCTCAGCCCAGGGCCAGGAGCCCCTGGGCACATCCTTTTTCCATTTTCCCTGGGAAAGAAAACTCAGCAGTCCAGGTTCCTGATGTCAGTTTGTAGGGCTCCCTTTGGTCTATCAGGGCAGCACAAGTTTGAGGTGGGGACAACTTCGGTGTGGGGTCCATCCTTCGATATAAGGATTTTTTGCAGTGAGGTCCCAGCCCAGGGTGAGGGGCCCCTGGGCACAACCTTTTTCCATTTTCCCTGGGAAAGAAAACTCAGCAGTCCAGGTTCCTGATGTCAGTTTGTAGGGCTCCCTTGTGTGTATCAGGGCAGCACAAGTTTGAGGTGGGGACACCTTCGGTGTGGGGTCCATCCTTCGATATACGGATTTTTTGCAGTGAGGTCTCAGCAGAGGGCCAGGGGCCCCTGGGCACATCCTTTTTCCATTTTCCCTGGGAAAGAAAACTCAGCAGTCCAGGTTGCTTATGTCAGTTTGTAGGGCTCCCTTGAGTCTATCAGGGCAGCACAAGTTTGAGGTGGGGACAACTTCTGTGTGGGGTCCATCCTTCGATATAAGGATTCTTTGAAGTCGGGGCCAGGGGCCCCTGGGCACATCCTTTTTCCATTTTCCCTGGGAAAGAAAACTCAGCAGTCCAGGTTCCTGATGTCAGTTTGTAGGTCTCCCCTGGGTCTATCAGGGCAGCACAAGTTTGAGGTGGGGACAACTTCGGTGTGGGGTCCATCCTTCGATATAAGGATTCTTTGCAGTTGGGGCCAGGGGCCCCTGGGCACATCCTTTTTCAATTTTCCCTGGGAAAGAAAACTCAGCAGTCATGGTTCCTGATGTCAGTTTGTAGGGCTCCCTTGGGTCTATCAGGGCAGCACAAGTCTGAGGATGGGACAACTTCGGTGTGGGCTCCATTCTTCGATATAAGGATTTTTTGTAGCGATGTCCCAGCCCAGGGCCACGGGCCACTGGGCACATCATTTGGCCATTTTCCCTGGGAAAGAAAACTCAGCAGTCCAGGTTCCTGATGTCAGTTTGTAGGGCTCCCTGCGATTGCTTTCACTGTGCACTGAATGCCAGGACGGCATGTGCACGCTACAGCAACGAACTGGGAAGGAGAGGGCAGAAGACAACGGCCGTCCGACTGCAGCTTACATATTACCCAGGAAGGGGCAGTGTTTTTGGAGTGTGCAGCAAATCCGTGTTTCTGGGCAAGGGCGGCATAAGTACGCAGCGCTGCTAAGCTTTCTCCCTGCGAGACGCACTGGCAAAGCTTTTTGCTATGATGCAGCCTAGTGCAGACGCACACTACGGCTCTCCGCTGCTGTCCGAAGCCAAGCGCCGGTCGCCGGCATCTTTCGGCTGAAGCAGCGCTTCGGAGCTTACGGCTGCCGCTCCGGTGTTGTGTGCGCGCAGCAGCCGCTTCTCCTGCTCCCGGAGCCGGACAGAGCGGTAGCTTGTATGTGGGCGAAGAACGAAGCCGCTGGGAGACGAGATTGTGTGCACAGCCTTGGGACTGCTAGAGGACGGTGGCTAAAGCTCCCTGCCTTTTCAATGCACTGCTGGCATGCTTTATTGAAGGTGTTCCGAGACAACTTTTCTGGGTTTTGACTTCGTCCTGATGCAGCCCCTTTTGGGAAATTCATGTTCGTCCCCTGAGGCTCGAGATGCAGAGTACCCGATGGCACCTGCTGAAATGAAAAACTCTATTGAGTTGTCGAGAAGGAAGAACATAGACAGCGCCTTGTGATTGGGAGTCAGCCGTTGCTGGACTTTTGCGATTGCTTTCACTGTGCACTGAATGCCAGGACGGCATGTGCACGCTACAACAACGAACTGGGAAGGAGTGGGCAGAAGAGAACGGCCGTCAGACTGCAGCTTACATATTACCCAGGAAGGAGCAGTGTTTTTGGAGTGTGCAGCAAATCCGTGTTTCTGGGCAAGGGCGGCATAAGTACGCAGCGCTGCTAAGCTTTCTCCCTGCGAGACACACTGGCAAAGCTTTTCGCTATGATGCAGCCTAGTGCAGACGCACACTACGGCTCTCCGCTGCTGTCCGAAGCCAAGCGCCGGTCGCCGGCATCTTTCGGCTGAAGCAGCGCTTCGGAGCTTACGGCTGCCGCTCCGGTGTTGTGTGCGCGAAGCAGCCGCTTCTCCTGCTCCCGGAGCCGGACAGAGCGGTAGCTTGTACGTGGGCGAAGAACGAAGCCGCTGGGAGACGAGATTGTGTGCACAGCCTTGGGACTGCTAGAGGACGATGGCTAAAGCTCCCTGCCTTTTCAATGCACTGCTGGCATGCTTTATTGAAGGTGTTCCGAGACAACTTTCCTGGGTTTTGACTTCGTCCTGATGCAGCCCCTCCTGGGAAATTCATGTTTGTCCCCTGAGGCTCGAGATGCAGAGTACTCGATGGCACCTGCCGAAATGAAAAACTCCATTGAGTTGTCGAGAAGGAAGAACATAGACAGCGCCTTGTGATTGGGAGTCAGCCGCTGCTGGACTTTTGCGATTGCTTTCACTGTGCACTGAATGCCAGGACGGCATGTGCACGCTACAACAACGAACTGGGAAGGAGTGGGTAGAGGACAACGGCCGTCAGACTGCAGCTTACATATTACCCAGGAAGGAGCAGTGTTTTTGGAGTGTGCAGCAAATCCGTGTTTCTGGGCAAGGGCGGCATAAGTACGCAGCGCTGCTAAGCTTTCTCCCTGCGAGACACACTGGCAAAGCTTTTCGCTATGATGCAGCCTAGTGCAGATGCACACTACGGCTCTCCGCTGCTGTCCGAAGCCAAGCGCCGGTCGCCGGCATCTTTCGGCTGAAGCAGCGCTTGGGAGCTTACGGCTGCCGCTCCGGTGTTGTGTGCGCGAAGCAGCCGCTTCTCCTGCTCCCGGAGCCGGACAGAGCGGTAGCTTGTACGTGGGCGAAGAACGAAGCCATTGGGAGACGAGATTGTGTGCACAGCCTTGGGACTGCTAGAGGACGGTGGCTAAAGCTCCCTGCCTTTTCAATGCACTGTTGGCATGCTTTATTGAAGGTGTTCCGAGACAACTTTTCTGGGTTTTGACTTCGTCCTGATGCAGCCCCTTTTGGGAAATTCATGTTCGTCCCCTGAGGCTCGAGATGCAGAGTACCCGATGGCACCTGCCGAAATGAAAAACTCCATTGAGTTGTCGAGAAGCAAGAACATAGACAGCGCCTTGTGATTGGGAGTCAGCCGCTGCTGGACTTTTGCGATTGCTTTCACTGTGCACTGAATGCCAGGACGGCATGTGCACGCTACAACAACGAACTGGGAAGGAGTGGGCAGAAGAGAACGGCCGTCAGACTGCAGCTTACATATCACCCAGGAAGGAGCAGTGTTTTTGGAGTGTGCAGCAAATCCGTGTTTCTGGGCAAGGGCGGCATAAGTACGCAGCGCTGCTAAGCTTTCTCCCTGCGAGACACACTGGCAAAGCTTTTCGCTATGATGCAGCCTAGTGCAGACGCACACTACGGCTCTCCGCTGCTGTCCGAAGCCAAGCGCCGGTCGCCGGCATCTTTCGGCTGAAGCAGCGCTTCGGAGCTTACGGCTGCCGCTCCGGTGTTGTGTGCGCGAAGCAGCCGCTTCTCCTGCTCCCGGAGCCGGACAGAGCGGTAGCTTGTACATGGGCGAAGAACGAAGCCGCTGGGAGACGAGATTGTGTGCACAGCCTTGGGACTGCTAGAGGACGATGGCTAAAGCTCCCTGCCTTTTCAATGCACTGCTGGCATGCTTTATTGAAGGTGTTCCGAGACAACTTTTCTACAACTTTTCTGGGTTTTGACTTCGTCCTGATGCAGCCCCTTTTGGGAAATTCATGTTCGTCCCCTGAGGCTCGAGATGCAGAGTACTCGATGGCACCTGCCGAAATGAAAAACTCCATTGAGTTGTCGAGAAGCAAGAACATAGACAGCGCCTTGTGATTGGGAGTCAGCCGCTGCTGGACTTTTGCGATTGCTTTCACTGTGCACTGAATGCCAGGACGGCATGTGCACGCTACAACAACGAACTGGGAAGGAGTGGGCAGAAGACAACGGCCGTCAGACTGCAGCTTACATATTACCCAGGAAGGAGCAGTGTTTTTGGAGTGTGCAGCAAATCCGTGTTTCTGGCAAGGGCGGCATAAGTACGCAGCGTTGCTAAGCTTTCTCCCTGCGAGACACACTGGCAAAGCTTTTCGCTATGATGCAGCCTAGTGCAGACGCACACTACGGCTCTCCACTGCTGTCCGAAGCCAAGCGCCGGTCGCCGGCATCTTTCGGCTGAAGCAGCGCTTCGGAGCTTACGGCTGCCGCTCCGGTGTTGTGTGCGCGAAGCAGCTGCTTCTCCTGCTCCCGGTGCCGGACAGTGCGGTAGCTAGTACGTGGGCGAAGAACGAAGCCGCTGGGAGACGAGATTGTGCGCACAGCCTTGGGACTGCTAGAGGACGGTGGCTAAAGTTCCCTGCCTTTTCAATGCACTGCTGGCATGCTTTATTGAAGGTGTTCCGAGACAACTTTTCTGGGTTTTGACTTCGTCCTGATGCAGCCCCTTTTGGGAAATTCATGTTCGTCCCCTGAGGCTCGAGATGCAGAGTACCCGATGGCACCTGCCGAAATGAAAAACTCCATTGAGTTGTCGAGAAGGAAGAACATAGACAGCGCCTTGTGATTGGGAGTCAGCCGCTGCTGGACTTTTGCGATTGCTTTCACTGTGCACTGAATGCCAGAACGGCATGTGCACGCTACAACAACGAACTGGGAATGAGTGGGCAGAAGAGAACGGCCGTCAGACTGCAGCTTACATATTACCCAGGAAAGAGTAGTGTTTTTGGAGTGTGCAGCAAATCCGTGTTTCTGGGCAAGGGCAGGATAAGTGCGCTGCGCTGCTAAGCTTTCTCCCTGCGAGACACACTGGCAAAGCTTTTCGCTATGATGCAGCCTAGTGCAGACGCACACTACGGCTCTCCGCTGCTGTCCGAAGCCAAGCGCCGGTCGCCGGCATCTTTCGGCTGAAGCAGCGCTTCGGAGCTTACGGCTGCCGCTCCGGTGTTGTGTGCGCGAAGCAGCCGCTTCTCCTGCTCCCGGAGCCGGACAGAGCGGTAGCTTGTACGTGGGCGAAGAACGAAGCCGCTGGGAGACGAGATTGTGTGCACAGCCTTGGGACTGCTAGAGGACAGTGGCTAAAGCTCCCTGCCTTTTCAATGCACTGCTGGCATGCTTTATTGAAGATGTTCCGAGACAACTTTTCTGGGTTTTGACTTCGTCCTGATGCAGCCCCTTTTGGGAAATTCATGTTCGTCCCCTGAGGCTCGAGATGCAGAGTACCCGATGGCACCTGCCGAAATGAAAAACTCCATTGAGTTGTCGAGAAGCAAGAACATAGACAGCGCCTTGTGATTGGGAGTCAGCCGCTGCTGGACTTTTGCGATTGCTTTCACTGTGCACTGAATGCCAGGACGGCATGTGCACGCTACAACAACGAACTGGGAAGGAGAGGGCAGAAAAGAACGGCCGTCAGACAGCAGCTTACATATTACCCAGGAAAGAGCAGTGCTTATGGAGTGTGCAGCAAATCCGTGTTTCTGGGCAAGGGCGGCATAAGTACGCAGCGCTGCTAAGCTTTCTCCCTGCGAGACACACTGGCAAAGCTTTTCGCTATGATGCAGCCTAGTGCAGACGCACACTACGGCTCTCCGCTGCTGTCCGAAGCCAAGCGCCGGTCGCCGGCATCTTTCGGCTGAAGCAGCGCTTCGGGGCTTACGGCTGCCGCTCCGGTGTTGTGTGCGCGAAGCAGCCGCTTCTCCTGCTCCCGGAGCCGGACAGAGCAGTAGCTTGTACGTGGGCGAAGAACGAAGCCGCTGGGAGACGAGATTGTGTGCACAGCCTTGGGACTGCTAGAGGACGGTGGCTAAAGCTCCCTGCCTTTTCAATGCACTGCTGGCATGCTTTATTGAAGGTGTTCCGAGACAACTTTTCTGGGTTTTGACTTCGTCCTGATGCAGCCCCTTTTGGGAAATTCATGTTCGTCCCCTGAGGCTCGAGATGCAGATTACCCCATGGCACCTGCCGAAATGAAAAACTCCATTGAGTTGTCGAGAAGGAAGAACATAGACAGCGCCTTGTGATTGGGAGTCAGCCGTTGCTGGACTTTTGCGATTGCTTTCACTGTGCACTGAATGCCAGGACGGCATGTGCACGCTACAACAACGAACTGGGAAGGAGTGGGCAGAAGACAACAGCCGTCAGACTGCAGCTTACATATTACCCAGGAAGGAGCAGTGTTTTTGGAGTGTGCAGCAAATCCGTGTTTCTGGCAAGGGCGGCATAAGTACGCAGCGCTGCTAAGCTTTCTCCCTGCGAGACACACTGGCAAAGCTTTTCGCTATGATGCAGCCTAGTGCAGACGCACACTACGGCTCTCCGCTGCTGTCCGAAGCCAAGCGCCGGTCGCTGGCATCTTTCGGCTGAAGCAGCGCTTCGGGGCTTACGGCTGCCGCTCCGGTGTTGTGTGCGTGAAGCAGCCGCTTCTCCTGCTCCCGGAGCCGGACAGAGCGGTAGCTTGTACGTGGGCGAAGAACGAAGCCGCTGGGAGACGAGATTGTGTGCACAGCCTTGGGACTGCTAGAGGACGATGGCTAAAGCTCCCTGCCTTTTCAATGCACTGCTGGCATGCTTTATTGAAGGTGTTCCGAGACAACTTTTCTGGGTTTTGACTTCGTCCTGATGCAGCCCCTTTTGGGAAATTCATGTTCGTCCCCTGAGGCTCGAGATGCAGAGTACCCGATGGCACCTGCCGAAATGAAAAACTCCATTGAGTTGTCGAGAAGCAAGAACATAGACAGCGCCTTGTGATTGGGAGTCAGCCGCTGCTGGACTTTTGCGATTGCTTTCACTGTGCACTGAATGCCAGGACGGCATGTGCACGCTACAACAACGAACTGGGAAGGAGTGGGCAGAAGAGAACGGCCGTCAGACTGCAGCTTACATATCACCCAGGAAGGAGCAGTGTTTTTGGAGTGTGCAGCAAATCCGTGTTTCTGGGCAAGGGCGGCATAAGTACGCAGCGCTGCTAAGCTTTCTCCCTGCGAGACACACTGGCAAAGCTTTTCGCTATGATGCAGCCTAGTGCAGACGCACACTACGGCTCTCCGCTGCTGTCCGAAGCCAAGCGCCGGTCGCTGGCATCTTTCGGCTGAAGCAGCGCTTCGGGGCTTACGGCTGCCGCTCCGGTGTTGTGTGCGCGAAGCAGCCGCTTCTCCTGCTCCCGGAGCCGGACAGAGCGGTAGCTTGTACGTGGGCGAAGAACGAAGCCGCTGGGAGACGAGATTGTGTGCACAGCCTTGGGACTGCTAGAGGACGATGGCTAAAGCTCCCTGCCTTTTCAATGCACTGCTGGCATGCTTTATTGAAGGTGTTCCGAGACAACTTTTCTGGGTTTTGACTTCGTCCTGATGCAGCCCCTTTTGGGAAATTCATGTTCGTCCCCTGAGGCTCGAGATGCAGAGTACCCGATGGCACCTGCCGAAATGAAAAACTCCATTGAGTTGTCGAGAAGCAAGAACATAGACAGCGCCTTGTGATTGGGAGTCAGCCGCTGCTGGACTTTTGCGATTGCTTTCACTGTGCACTGAATGCCAGGACGGCATGTGCACGCTACAACAACGAACTGGGAAGGAGTGGGCAGAAGACAACGGCCGTCAGACTGCAGCTTACATATCACCCAGGAAGGAGCAGTGTTTTTGGAGTGTGCAGCAAATCCGTGTTTCTGGGCAAGGGCGGCATAAGTACGCAGCGCTGCTAAGCTTTCTCCCTGCGAGACACACTGGCAAAGCTTTTCGCTATGATGCAGCCTAGTGCAGACGCACACTACGGCTCTCCGCTGCTGTCCGAAGCCAAGCGCCGGTCGCCGGCATCTTTCGGCTGAAGCAGCGCTTCGGAGCTTACGGCTGCCGCTCCGGTGTTGTGTGCGCGAAGCAGCCGCTTCTCCTGCTCCCGGAGCCGGACAGAGCGGTAGCTTGTACGTGGGCGAAGAACGAAGCCGCTGGGAGACGAGATTGTGTGCACAGCCTTGGGACTGCTAGAGGACGATGGCTAAAGCTCCCTGCCTTTTCAATGCACTGCTGGCATGCTTTATTGAAGGTGTTCCGAGACAACTTTTCTGGGTTTTGACTTCGTCCTGATGCAGCCCCTTTTGGGAAATTCATGTTCGTCCCCTGAGGCTCGAGATGCAGAGTACCTGATGCACCTGCCGAAATGAAAAACTCCATTGAGTTGTCGAGAAGGAAGAACATAGACAGCGCCTTGTGATTGGGAGTCAGCCGCTGCTGGACTTTTGCGATTGCTTTCACAGTGCACTGAATGCCAGGACGGCATGTGCACGCTACAACAACGAACTGGGAAGGAGTGGGCAGAAAAGAACGGCCGTCAGACAGCAGCTTACATATTACCCAGGAAAGAGCAGTGTTTTTGGAGTGTGCAGCAAATCCGTGTTTCTGGCAAGGGCGGCATAAGTACGCAGCGCTGCTAAGCTTTCTCCCTGCGAGACACACTGGCAAAGCTTTTCGCTATGATGCAGCCTAGTGCAGACGCACACTACGGCTCTCCGCTGCTGTCCGAAGCCAAGCGCCGGTCGCTGGCATCTTTCGGCTGAAGCAGCGCTTCGGGGCTTACGGCTGCCGCTCCGGTGTTGTGTGCGCGAAGCAGCCGCTTCTCCTGCTCCCGGAGCCGGACAGAGCGGTAGCTTGTACGTGGGCGAAGAACGAAGCCGCTGGGAGACGAGATTGTGTGCACAGCCTTGGGACTGCTAGAGGACGATGGCTAAAGCTCCCTGCCTTTTCAATGCACTGCTGGCATGCTTTATTGAAGGTGTTCCGAGACAACTTTTCTGGGTTTTGACTTCGTCCTGATGCAGCCCCTTTTGGGAAATTCATGTTCGTCCCCTGAGGCTCGAGATGCAGAGTACCCGATGGCACCTGCCGAAATGAAAAACTCCATTGAGTTGTCGAGAAGCAAGAACATAGACAGCGCCTTGTGATTGGGAGTCAGCCGCTGCTGGACTTTTGCGATTGCTTTCACTGTGCACTGAATGCCAGGACGGCATGTGCACGCTACAACAACGAACTGGGAAGGAGTGGGCAGAAGAGAACGGCCGTCAGACTGCAGCTTACATATCACCCAGGAAGGAGCAGTGTTTTTGGAGTGTGCAGCAAATCCGTGTTTCTGGGCAAGGGCGGCATAAGTACGCAGCGCTGCTAAGCTTTCTCCCTGCGAGACACACTGGCAAAGCTTTTCGCTATGATGCAGCCTAGTGCAGACGCACACTACGGCTCTCCGCTGCTGTCCGAAGCCAAGCGCCGGTCGCCGGCATCTTTCGGCTGAAGCAGCGCTTCGGAGCTTACGGCTGCCGCTCCGGTGTTGTGTGCGCGAAGCAGCCGCTTCTCCTGCTCCCGGAGCCGGACAGAGCGGTAGCTTGTACATGGGCGAAGAACGAAGCCGCTGGGAGACGAGATTGTGTGCACAGCCTTGGGACTGCTAGAGGACGATGGCTAAAGCTCCCTGCCTTTTCAATGCACTGCTGGCATGCTTTATTGAAGGTGTTCCGAGACAACTTTTCTGGGTTTTGACTTCGTCCTGATGCAGCCCCTTTTGGGAAATTCATGTTCGTCCCCTGAGGCTCGAGATGCAGAGTACCCGATGCACCTGCCGAAATGAAAAACTCCATTGAGTTGTCGAGAAGGAAGAACATAGACAGCGCCTTGTGATTGGGAGTCAGCCGCTGCTGGACTTTTGCGATTGCTTTCACTGTGCACTGAATGCCAGGACGGCATGTGCACGCTACAACAACGAACTGGGAAGGAGTGGGCAGAAAAGAACGGCCGTCAGACAGCAGCTTACATATTACCCAGGAAAGAGCAGTGCTTATGGAGTGTGCAGCAAATCCGTGTTTCTGGGCAAGGGCGGCATAAGTACGCAGCGCTGCTAAGCTTTATCCCTGCGAGACACACTGGCAAAGCTTTTCGCTATGATGCAGCCTAGTGCAGACGCACACTACGGCTCTCCGCTGCTGTCCGAAGCCAAGCGCCGGTCGCCGGCATCTTTCGGCTGAAGCAGCGCTTCGGGGCTTACGGTTGCCGCTCCGGTGTTGTGTGCGCGAAGCAGCCGCTTCTCCTGCTCCCGGAGCCGGACAGAGCGGTAGCTTGTACGTGGGCGAAGAACGAAGCCGCTGGGAGACGAGATTGTGTGCACAGCCTTGGGACTGCTAGAGGACGATGGCTAAAGCTCCCTGCCTTTTCAATGCACTGCTGGCATGCTTTATTGAAGGTGTTCCGAGACAACTTTTCTGGGTTTTGACTTCGTCCTGATGCAGCCCCTTTTGGGAAATTCATGTTCGTCCCCTGAGGCTCGAGATGCAGAGTACCCGATGGCACCTGCCGAAATGAAAAACTCCCTTGAGTTGTCGAGAAGCAAGAACATAGACAGCGCCTTGTGATTGGGAGTCAGCCGCTGCTGGACTTTTGCGATTGCTTTCACTGTGCACTGAATGCCAGGACGGCATGTGCACGCTACAACAACGAACTGGGAAGGAGAGGGCAGAAGACAACGGCCGTCAGACTGCAGCTTACATATTACCCAGGAAAGAGCAGTGCTTATGGAGTGTGCAGCAAATCCGTGTTTCTGGGGAAGGGCGGCATAAGTACGCAGCGCTGCTAAGCTTTCTCCCTGCGAGACACACTGGCAAAGCTTTTCGCTATGATGCAGCCTAGTGCAGACGCACACTACGGCTCTCCGCTGCTGTCCGAAGCCAAGCGCCGGTCGCCGGCATCTTTCGGCTGAAGCAGCGCTTCGGGGCTTACGGTTGCCGCTCCGGTGTTGTGTGCGCGAAGCAGCCGCTTCTCCTGCTCCCGGAGCCGGACAGAGCGGTAGCTTGTACGTGGGCGAAGAACGAAGCCGCTGGGAGACGAGATTGTGTGCACAGCCTTGGGACTGCTAGAGGACGGGGGCTAAAGCTCCCTGCCTTTTCAATGCACTGCTGGCATGCTTTATTGAAGGTGTTCCGAGACAACTTTTCTGGGTTTTGATTTCGTCCTGATGTAGCCCCTTTTGGGAAATTCATGTTCGTCCCCTGAGGCTCGAGATGCAGAGTACCCGATGGCACCTGCCGAAATGAAAAACTCCCTTGAGTTGTCGAGAAGCAAGAACATAGACAGCGCCTTGTGATTGGGAGTCAGCCGCTGCTGGACTTTTGCGATTGCTTTCACTGTGCACTGAATGCCAGGACGGCATGTGCACGCTACAACAACGAACTGGGAAGGAGAGGGCAGAAGACAACGGCCGTCAGACTGCAGCTTACATATTACCCAGGAAAGAGTAGTGTTTTTGGAGTGTGCAGCAAATCCGTGTTTCTGGGCAAGGGCGGCATAAGTACGCAGCGCTGCTAAGCTTTCTCCCTGCGAGACACACTGGCAAAGCTTTTCGCTATGATGCAGCCTAGTGCAGACGCACACTACGGCTCTCCGCTGCTGTCCGAAGCCAAGCGCCAGTCGCCGGCATCTTTCGGCTGAAGCAGCGCTTCGGAGCTTACGGCTGCCGCTCCGGTGTTGTGTGCGCGAAGCAGCCGCTTCTCCTGCTCCCGGAGCCGGACAGAGCGGTAGCTTGTACGTGGGCGAAGAACGAAGCCGCTGGGAGACGAGATTGTGTGCACAGCCTTGGGACTGCTAGAGGACGGTGGCTAATGCTCCCTGCCTTTTCAATGCACTGCTGGCATGCTTTATTGAAGGTGTTCCGAGACAACTTTTCTGGGTTTTGACTTCGTCCTGATGCAGCCCCTTTTGGGAAATTCATGTTCGTCCCCTGAGGCTCGAGATGCAGAGTACCCGATGGCACCTGCCGAAATGAAAAACTCCATTGAGTTGTCGAGAAGGAAGAACATAGACAGCGCCTTGTGATTGGGAGTCAGCCGCTGCTGGACTTTTGCGATTGCTTTCACTGTGCACTGAATGCCAGGACGGCATGTGCACGCTACAACAACGAACTGGGAATGAGTGGGCAGAAGAGAACGGCCGTCAGACTGCAGCTTACATATTACCCAGGAAAGAGTAGTGTTTTTGGAGTGTGCAGCAAATCCGTGTTTCTGGGCAAGGGCAGGATAAGTGCGCTGCGCTGCTAAGCTTTCTCCCTGCGAGACACACTGGCAAAGCTTTTTGCTATGATGCAGCCTAGTGCAGACGCACACTACGGCTCTCCGCTGCTGTCCGAAGCCAAGCGCCGGTCGCCGGCATCTTTCGGCTGAAGCAGCGCTTCGGAGCTTACGGCTGCCGCTCCGGTGTTGTGTGCGCGAAGCAGCCGCTTCTCCTGCTCCCGGAGCCGGACAGAGCGGTAGCTTGTACGTGGGCGAAGAACGAAGCCGCTGGGAGACGAGATTGTGTGCACAGCCTTGGGACTGCTAGAGGACAGTGGCTAAAGCTCCCTGCCTTTTCAATGCACTGCTGGCATGCTTTATTGAAGATGTTCCGAGACAACTTTTCTGGGTTTTGACTTCGTCCTGATGCAGCCCCTTTTGGGAAATTCATGTTCGTCCCCTGAGGCTCGAGATGCAGAGTACCCGATGCACCTGCCGAAATGAAAAACTCCATTGAGTTGTCGAGAAGGAAGAACATAGACAGCGCCTTGTGATTGGGAGTCAGCCGCTGCTGGACTTTTGCGATTGCTTTCACTGTGCACTGAATGCCAGGACGGCATGTGCACGCTACAACAACGAACTGGGAAGGAGTGGGCAGAAAAGAACGGCCGTCAGACAGCAGCTTACATATTACCCAGGAAAGAGCAGTGCTTATGGAGTGTGCAGCAAATCCGTGTTTCTGGGCAAGGGCAGGATAAGTACGCAGCGCTGCTAAGCTTTCTCCCTGCGAGACACACTGGCAAAGCTTTTCGCTATGATGCAGCCTAGTGCAGACGCACACTACGGCTCTCCGCTGCTGTCCGAAGCCAAGCGCCGGTCGCCGGCATCTTTCGGCTGAAGCAGCGCTTCGGAGCTTACGGCTGCCGCTCCGGTGTTGTGTGCGCGAAGCAGCCGCTTCTCCTGCTCCCGGAGCTGGACAGAGCGGTAGCTTGTACGTGGGCGAAGAACGAAGCCGCTGGGAGACGAGATTGTGTGCACAGCCTTGGGACTGCTAGAGGACGGTGGCTAAAGCTCCCTGCCTTTTCAATGCACTGCTGGCATGCTTTATTGAAGGTGTTCCGAGACAACTTTTCTGGGTTTTGACTTCGTCCTGATGCAGCCCCTTTTGGGAAATTCATGTTCGTCCCCTGAGGCTCGAGATGCAGAGTACCCGATGGCACCTGCCGAAATGAAAAACTCCCTTGAGTTGTCGAGAAGGAAGAACATAGACAGCGCCTTGTGATTGGGAGTCAGCCGTTGCTGGACTTTTGCGATTGCTTTCACTGTGCACTGAATGCCAGGACGGCATGTGCACGCTACAACAACGAACTGGGAAGGAGAGGGCAGAAGACAACGGCCGTCAGACTGCAGCTTACATATTACCCAGGAAGGAGCAGTGTTTTTGGAGTGTGCAGCAAATCCGTGTTTCTGGCAAGGGCGGCATAAGTACGCAGCGCTGCTAAGCTTTCTCCCTGCGAGACACACTGGCAAAGCTTTTTGCTATGATGCAGCCTAGTGCAGACGCACACTACGGCTCTCCGCTGCTGTCCGAAGCCAAGCGCCGGTCGCCGGCATCTTTCGGCTGAAGGAGCGCTTCGGAGCTTACGGCTGCCGCTCCGGTGTTGTGTGCGCGAAGCAGCCGCTTCTCCTGCTCCCGGAGCCGGACAGAGCGGTAGCTTGTACGTGGGCGAAGAACGAAGCCGCTGGGAGACGAGATTGTGCGCACAGCCTTGGGACTGCTAGAGGACGGTGGCTAAAGCTCCCTGCCTTTTCAATGCACTGCTGGCATGCTTTATTGAAGGTGTTCTGAGACAACTTTTCTGGGTTTTGACTTCGTCCTGATGCAGCCCCTTTTGGGAAATTCATGTTCGTCCCCTGAGGCTCGAGATGCAGAGTACCCGATGGCACCTGCCGAAATGAAAAACTCCATTGAGTTGTCGAGAAGCAAGAACATAGACAGCGCCTTGTGATTGGGAGTCAGCCGCTGCTGGACTTTTGCGATTGCTTTCACTGTGCACTGAATGCCAGGACGGCATGTGCACGCTACAACAACGAACTGGGAAGGAGAGGGCAGAAGACAACGGCCGTCAGACTGCAGCTTACATATTACCCAGGAAGGAGCAGTGTTTTTGGAGTGTGCAGCAAATCCGTGTTTCTGGCAAGGGCGGCATAAGTACGCAGCGCTGCTAAGCTTTCTCCCTGCGAGACACACTGGCAAAGCTTTTTGCTATGATGCAGCCTAGTGCAGACGCACACTACGGCTCTCCGCTGCTGTCCGAAGCCAAGCGCCGGTCGCCGGCATCTTTCAGCTGAAGGAGCGCTTCGGAGCTTACGGCTGCCGCTCCGGTGTTGTGTGCGCGAAGCAGCCGCTTCTCCTGCTCCCGGAGCCGGACAGAGCGGTAGCTTGTACATGGGCGAAGAACGAAGCCGCTGGGAGACGAGATTGTGTGCACAGCCTTGGGACTGCTAGAGGACGGTGGCTAAAGCTCCCTGCCTTTTCAATGCACTGCTGGCATGCTTTATTGAAGGTGTTCCGAGACAACTTTTCTGTGTTTTGACTTCGTCCTGATGCAGCCCCTTTTGGGAAATTCATGTTCGTCCCCTGAGGCTCGAGATGCAGAGTACCCGATGGCACCTGCCGAAATGAAAAACTCCATTGAGTTGTCGAGAAGCAAGAACATAGACAGCGCCTTGTGATTGGGAGTCAGCCGCTGCTGGACTTTTGCGATTGCTTTCACTGTGCACTGAATGCCAGGACGGCATGTGCACGCTACAACAACGAACTGGGAATGAGTGGGCAGAAGAGAACGGCCGTCAGACTGCAGCTTACATATTACCCAGGAAAGAGTAGTGTTTTTGGAGTGTGCAGCAAATCCGTGTTTCTGGGCAAGGGCAGGATAAGTGCGCTGCGCTGCTAAGCTTTCTCCCTGCGAGACACACTGGCAAAGCTTTTTGCTATGATGCAGCCTAGTGCAGACGCACACTACGGCTCTCCGCTGCTGTCCGAAGCCAAGCGCCGGTCGCCGGCATCTTTCGGCTGAAGCAGCGCTTCGGAGCTTACGGCTGCCGCTCCGGTGTTGTGTGCGCGAAGCAGCCGCTTCTCCTGCTCCCGGAGCCAGACAGAGCGGTAGCTTGTACGTGGGCGAAGAACGAAGCCGCTGGGAGACGAGATTGTGTGCACAGCCTTGGGACTGCTAGAGGACAGTGGCTAAAGCTCCCTGCCTTTTCAATGCACTGCTGGCATGCTTTATTGAAGATGTTCCGAGACAACTTTTCTGGGTTTTGACTTCGTCCTGATGCAGCCCCTTTTGGGAAATTCATGTTCGTCCCCTGAGGCTCGAGATGCAGAGTACCCGATGGCACCTGCCGAAATGAAAAACTCCATTGAGTTGTCGAGAAGCAAGAACATAGACAGCGCCTTGTGATTGGGAGTCAGCCGCTGCTGGACTTTTGCGATTGCTTTCACTGTGCACTGAATGCCAGGACGGCATGTGCACGCTACAACAACGAACTGGGAAGGAGAGGGCAGAAGACAACGTCCGTCAGACAGCAGCTTACATATTACCCAGGAAAGAGCAGTGCTTATGGAGTGTGCAGCAAATCCGTGTTTCTGGGCAAGGGCGGCATAAGTACGCAGCGCTGCTAAGCTTTCTCCCTGCGAGACACACTGGCAAAGCTTTTCGCTATGATGCAGCCTAGTGCAGACGCACACTACGGCTCTCCGCTGCTGTCCGAAGCCAAGCGCCGGTCGCCGGCATCTTTCGGCTGAAGCAGCGCTTCGGGGCTTACGGTTGCCGCTCCGGTGTTGTGTGCGCGAAGCAGCCGCTTCTCCTGCTCCCGGAGCCGGACTGAGCGGTAGCTTGTACGTGGGCGAAGAACGAAGCCGCTGGGAGACGAGATTGTGCGCACAGCCTTGGGACTGCTAGAGGACGGTGGCTAAAGCTCCCTGCCTTTTCAATGCACTGCTGGCATGCTTTATTGAAGGTGTTCCGAGACAACTTTTCTGGGTTTTGACTTCGTCCTGATGCAGCCCCTTTTGGGAAATTCATGTTCGTCCCCTGAGGCTCGAGATGCAGAGTACCCGATGGCACCTGCCGAAATGAAAAACTCCCTTGAGTTGTCGAGAAGGAAGAACATAGACAGCGCCTTGTGATTGGGAGTCAGCCGCTGCTGGACTTTTGCGATTGCTTTCACTGTGCACTGAATGCCAGGACGGCATGTGCACGCTACAACAACGAACTGGGAATGAGTGGGCAGAAGAGAACGGCCGTCAGACTGCAGCTTACATATTACCCAGGAAAGAGTAGTGTTTTTGGAGTGTGCAGCAAATCCGTGTTTCTGGGCAAGGGCAGGATAAGTGCGCTGCGCTGCTAAGCTTTCTCCCTGCGAGACACACTGGCAAAGCTTTTTGCTATGATGCAGCCTAGTGCAGACGCACACTACGGCTCTCCGCTGCTGTCCGAAGCCAAGCGCCGGTCGCCGGCATCTTTCGGCTGAAGCAGCGCTTCGGAGCTTACGGCTGCCGCTCCGGTGTTGTGTGCGCGAAGCAGCCGCTTCTCCTGCTCCCGGAGCCGGACAGAGCGGTAGCTTGTACGTGGGCGAAGAACGAAGCCGCTGGGAGACGAGATTGTGCGCACAGCCTTGGGACTGCTAGAGGACAGTGGCTAAAGCTCCCTGCCTTTTCAATGCACTGCTGGCATGCTTTATTGAAGATGTTCCGAGACAAATTTTCTGGGTTTTGACTTCGTCCTGATGCAGCCCCTTTTGGGAAATTCATGTTCGTCCCCTGAGGCTCGAGATGCAGAGTACCCGATGCACCTGCCGAAATGAAAAACTCCATTGAGTTGTCGAGAAGCAAGGACATAGACAGCGCCTTGTGATTGGGAGTCAGCCGCTGCTGGACTTTTGCGATTGCTTTCACTGTGCACTGAATGCCAGGACGGCATGTGCACGCTACAACAACGAATTGGGAAGGAGAGGGCAGAAAAGAACGGCCGTCAGACAGCAGCTTACATATTACCCAGGAAAGAGCAGTGTTTTTGGAGTGTGCAGCAAATCCGTGTTTCTGGCAAGGGCGGCATAAGTACGCAGCGCTGCTAAGCTTTCTCCCTGCGAGACACACTGGCAAAGCTTTTTGCTATGATGCAGCCTAGTGCAGACGCACACTACGGCTCTCCGCTGCTGTCCGAAGCCAAGCGCCGGTCGCCGGCATCTTTCGGCTGAAGGAGCGCTTCGGAGCTTACGGCTGCCGCTCCGGTGTTGTGTGCGCGAAGCAGCCGCTTCTCCTGCTCCCGGAGCCGGACAGAGCGGTAGCTTGTACGTGGGCGAAGAACGAAGCCGCTGGGAGACGAGATTGTGCGCACAGCCTTGGGACTGCTAGAGGACGGTGGCTAAAGCTCCCTGCCTTTTCAATGCACTGCTGGCATGCTTTATTGAAGGTGTTCCGAGACAACTTTTCTGGGTTTTGACTTCGTCCTGATGCAGCCCCTTTTGGGAAATTCATGTTCGTCCCCTGAGGCTCGACATGCAGAGTACCCGATGGCACCTGCCGAAATGAAAAACTCCATTGAGTTGTCGAGAAGGAAGAACATAGACAGCGCCTTGTGATTGGGAGTCAGCCGCTGCTGGACTTTTGCGATTGCTTTCACTGTGCACTGAATGCCAGGACGGCATGTGCACGCTACAACAACGAACTGGGAAGGAGAGGGCAGAAGACAACGGCCGTCAGACTGCAGCTTACATATTACCCAGGAAAGAGTAGTGTTTTTGGAGTGTGCAGCAAATCCGTGTTTCTGGGCAAGGGCGGCATAAGTACGCAGCGCTGCTAAGCTTTCTCCCTGCGAGACACACTGGCAAAGCTTTTCGCTATGATGCAGCCTAGTGCAGACGCACACTACGGCTCTCCGCTACTGTCCGAAGCCAAGCGCCAGTCGCCGGCATCTTTCGGCTGAAGCAGCGCTTCGGAGCTTACGGCTGCCGCTCCGGTGTTGTGTGCGCGAAGCAGCCGCTTCTCCTGCTCCCGGAGCCGGACAGAGCGGTAGCTTGTACGTGGGCGAAGAACGAAGCCGCTGGGAGACGAGATTGTGCGCACAGCCTTGGGACTGCTAGAGGACGGTGGCTAAAGCTCCCTGCCTTTTCAATGCACTGCTGGCATGCTTTATTGAAGGTGTTCCGAGACAACTTTTCTGGGTTTTGACTTCGTCCTGATGCAGCCCCTTTTGGGAAATTCATGTTCGTCCCCTGAGGCTCGAGATGCAGAGTACCCGATGGCACCTGCCGAAATGAAAAACTCCCTTGAGTTGTCGAGAAGGAAGAACATAGACAGCGCCTTGTGATTGGGAGTCAGCCGCTGCTGGACTTTTGTGATTGCTTTCACTGTGCACTGAATGCCAGGACGGCATGTGCACGCTACAACAACGAACTGGGAAGGAGAGGGCAGAAGACAACGGCCGTCAGACTGCAGCTTACATATTACCCAGGAAAGAGTAGTGTTTTTGGAGTGTGCAGCAAATCCGTGTTTCTGGGCAAGGGCGGCATAAGTACGCAGCGCTGCTAAGCTTTCTCCCTGCGAGACACACTGGCAAAGCTTTTCGCTATGATGCAGCCTAGTGCAGACGCACACTACGGCTCTCCGCTGCTGTCCGAAGCCAAGCGCCAGTCGCCGGCATCTTTCGGCTGAAGCAGCGCTTCGGAGCTTACGGCTGCCGCTCCGGTGTTGTGTGCGCGAAGCAGCCGCTTCTCCTGCTCCCGGAGCCGGACAGAGCGGTAGCTTGTACGTGGGCGAAGAACGAAGCCGCTGGGAGACGAGATTGTGCGCACAGCCTTGGGACTGCTAGAGGACGGTGGCTAAAGCTCCCTGCCTTTTCAATGCACTGCTGGCATGCTTTATTGAAGGTGTTCTGAGACAACTTTTCTGGGTTTTGACTTCGTCCTGATGCAGCCCCTTTTGGGAAATTCATGTTCGTCCCCTGAGGCTCGAGATGCAGAGTACCCGATGGCACCTGCCGAAATGAAAAACTCCATTGAGTTGTCGAGAAGCAAGAACATAGACAGCGCCTTGTGATTGGGAGTCAGCCGCTGCTGGACTTTTGCGATTGCTTTCACTGTGCACTGAATGCCAGGACGGCATGTGCACGCTACAACAACGAACTGGGAAGGAGAGGGCAGAAGACAACGGCCGTCAGACTGCAGCTTACATATTACCCAGGAAGGAGCAGTGTTTTTGGAGTGTGCAGCAAATCCGTGTTTCTGGCAAGGGCGGCATAAGTACGCAGCGCTGCTAAGCTTTCTCCCTGCGAGACACACTGGCAAAGCTTTTTGCTATGATGCAGCCTAGTGCAGACGCACACTACGGCTCTCCGCAGCTGTCCGAAGCCAAGCGCCGGTCGCCGGCATCTTTCGGCTGAAGGAGCGCTTCGGAGCTTACGGCTGCCGCTCCGGTGTTGTGTGCGCGAAGCAGCCGCTTCTCCTGCTCCCGGAGCCGGACAGAGCGGTAGCTTGTACGTGGGCGAAGAACGAAGCCGCTGGGAGACGAGATTGTGCGCACAGCCTTGGGACTGCTAGAGGACGGTGGCTAAAGCTCCCTGCCTTTTCAATGCACTGCTGGCATGCTTTATTGAAGGTGTTCCGAGACAACTTTTCTGGGTTTTGACTTCGTCCTGATGCAGCCCCTTTTGGGAAATTCATGTTCGTCCCCTGAGGCTCGACATGCAGAGTACCCGATGGCACCTGCCGAAATGAAAAACTCCATTGAGTTGTCGAGAAGGAAGAACATAGACAGCGCCTTGTGATTGGGAGTCAGCCGCTGCTGGACTTTTGCGATTGCTTTCACTGTGCACTGAATGCCAGGACGGCATGTGCACGCTACAACAACGAACTGGGAAGGAGAGGGCAGAAGACAACGGCCGTCAGACTGCAGCTTACATATTACCCAGGAAAGAGTAGTGTTTTTGGAGTGTGCAGCAAATCCGTGTTTCTGGGCAAGGGCGGCATAAGTACGCAGCGCTGCTAAGCTTTCTCCCTGCGAGACACACTGGCAAAGCTTTTCGCTATGATGCAGCCTAGTGCAGACGCACACTACGGCTCTCCGCTACTGTCCGAAGCCAAGCGCCAGTCGCCGGCATCTTTCGGCTGAAGCAGCGCTTCGGAGCTTACGGCTGCCGCTCCGGTGTTGTGTGCGCGAAGCAGCCGCTTCTCCTGCTCCCGGAGCCGGACAGAGCGGTAGCTTGTACGTGGGCGAAGAACGAAGCCGCTGGGAGACGAGATTGTGCGCACAGCCTTGGGACTGCTAGAGGACGGTGGCTAAAGCTCCCTGCCTTTTCAATGCACTGCTGGCATGCTTTATTGAAGGTGTTCCGAGACAACTTTTCTGGGTTTTGACTTCGTCCTGATGCAGCCCCTTTTGGGAAATTCATGTTCGTCCCCTGAGGCTCGAGATGCAGAGTACCCGATGGCACCTGCCGAAATGAAAAACTCCCTTGAGTTGTCGAGAAGGAAGAACATAGACAGCGCCTTGTGATTGGGAGTCAGCCGCTGCTGGACTTTTGTGATTGCTTTCACTGTGCACTGAATGCCAGGACGGCATGTGCACGCTACAACAACGAACTGGGAAGGAGAGGGCAGAAGACAACGGCCGTCAGACTGCAGCTTACATATTACCCAGGAAAGAGTAGTGTTTTTGGAGTGTGCAGCAAATCCGTGTTTCTGGGCAAGGGCGGCATAAGTACGCAGCGCTGCTAAGCTTTCTCCCTGCGAGACACACTGGCAAAGCTTTTCGCTATGATGCAGCCTAGTGCAGACGCACACTACGGCTCTCCGCTGCTGTCCGAAGCCAAGCGCCAGTCGCCGGCATCTTTCGGCTGAAGCAGCGCTTCGGAGCTTACGGCTGCCGCTCCGGTGTTGTGTGCGCGAAGCAGCCGCTTCTCCTGCTCCCGGAGCCGGACAGAGCGGTAGCTTGTACGTGGGCGAAGAACGAAGCCGCTGGGAGACGAGATTGTGCGCACAGCCTTGGGACTGCTAGAGGACGGTGGCTAAAGCTCCCTGCCTTTTCAATGCACTGCTGGCATGCTTTATTGAAGGTGTTCTGAGACAACTTTTCTGGGTTTTGACTTCGTCCTGATGCAGCCCCTTTTGGGAAATTCATGTTCGTCCCCTGAGGCTCGAGATGCAGAGTACCCGATGGCACCTGCCGAAATGAAAAACTCCATTGAGTTGTCGAGAAGCAAGAACATAGACAGCGCCTTGTGATTGGGAGTCAGCCGCTGCTGGACTTTTGCGATTGCTTTCACTGTGCACTGAATGCCAGGACGGCATGTGCACGCTACAACAACGAACTGGGAAGGAGAGGGCAGAAGACAACGGCCGTCAGACTGCAGCTTACATATTACCCAGGAAGGAGCAGTGTTTTTGGAGTGTGCAGCAAATCCGTGTTTCTGGCAAGGGCGGCATAAGTACGCAGCGCTGCTAAGCTTTCTCCCTGCGAGACACACTGGCAAAGCTTTTTGCTATGATGCAGCCTAGTGCAGACGCACACTACGGCTCTCCGCTGCTGTCCGAAGCCAAGCGCCGGTCGCCGGCATCTTTCGGCTGAAGGAGCGCTTCGGAGCTTACGGCTGCCGCTCCGGTGTTGTGTGCGCGAAGCAGCCGCTTCTCCTGCTCCCGGAGCCGGACAGAGCGGTAGCTTGTACATGGGCGAAGAACGAAGCCGCTGGGAGACGAGATTGTGTGCACAGCCTTGGGACTGCTAGAGGACGGTGGCTAAAGCTCCCTGCCTTTTCAATGCACTGCTGGCATGCTTTATTGAAGGTGTTCCGAGACAACTTTTCTGTGTTTTGACTTCGTCCTGATGCAGCCCCTTTTGGGAAATTCATGTTCGTCCCCTGAGGCTCGAGATGCAGAGTACCCGATGGCACCTGCCGAAATGAAAAACTCCATTGAGTTGTCGAGAAGCAAGAACATAGACAGCGCCTTGTGATTGGGAGTCAGCCGCTGCTGGACTTTTGCGATTGCTTTCACTGTGCACTGAATGCCAGGACGGCATGTGCACGCTACAACAACGAACTGGGAATGAGTGGGCAGAAGAGAACGGCCGTCAGACTGCAGCTTACATATTACCCAGGAAAGAGTAGTGTTTTTGGAGTGTGCAGCAAATCCGTGTTTCTGGGCAAGGGCAGGATAAGTGCGCTGCGCTGCTAAGCTTTCTCCCTGCGAGACACACTGGCAAAGCTTTTTGCTATGATGCAGCCTAGTGCAGACGCACACTACGGCTCTCCGCTGCTGTCCGAAGCCAAGCGCCGGTCGCCGGCATCTTTCGGCTGAAGCAGCGCTTCGGAGCTTACGGCTGCCGCTCCGGTGTTGTGTGCGCGAAGCAGCCGCTTCTCCTGCTCCCGGAGCCAGACAGAGCGGTAGCTTGTACGTGGGCGAAGAACGAAGCCGCTGGGAGACGAGATTGTGTGCACAGCCTTGGGACTGCTAGAGGACAGTGGCTAAAGCTCCCTGCCTTTTCAATGCACTGCTGGCATGCTTTATTGAAGATGTTCCGAGACAACTTTTCTGGGTTTTGACTTCGTCCTGATGCAGCCCCTTTTGGGAAATTCATGTTCGTCCCCTGAGGCTCGAGATGCAGAGTACCCGATGGCACCTGCCGAAATGAAAAACTCCATTGAGTTGTCGAGAAGCAAGAACATAGACAGCGCCTTGTGATTGGGAGTCAGCCGCTGCTGGACTTTTGCGATTGCTTTCACTGTGCACTGAATGCCAGGACGGCATGTGCACGCTACAACAACGAACTGGGAAGGAGAGGGCAGAAGACAACGTCCGTCAGACAGCAGCTTACATATTACCCAGGAAAGAGCAGTGCTTATGGAGTGTGCAGCAAATCCGTGTTTCTGGGCAAGGGCGGCATAAGTACGCAGCGCTGCTAAGCTTTCTCCCTGCGAGACACACTGGCAAAGCTTTTCGCTATGATGCAGCCTAGTGCAGACGCACACTACGGCTCTCCGCTGCTGTCCGAAGCCAAGCGCCGGTCGCCGGCATCTTTCGGCTGAAGCAGCGCTTCGGGGCTTACGGTTGCCGCTCCGGTGTTGTGTGCGCGAAGCAGCCGCTTCTCCTGCTCCCGGAGCCGGACTGAGCGGTAGCTTGTACGTGGGCGAAGAACGAAGCCGCTGGGAGACGAGATTGTGCGCACAGCCTTGGGACTGCTAGAGGACGGTGGCTAAAGCTCCCTGCCTTTTCAATGCACTGCTGGCATGCTTTATTGAAGGTGTTCCGAGACAACTTTTCTGGGTTTTGACTTCGTCCTGATGCAGCCCCTTTTGGGAAATTCATGTTCGTCCCCTGAGGCTCGAGATGCAGAGTACCCGATGGCACCTGCCGAAATGAAAAACTCCCTTGAGTTGTCGAGAAGGAAGAACATAGACAGCGCCTTGTGATTGGGAGTCAGCCGCTGCTGGACTTTTGCGATTGCTTTCACTGTGCACTGAATGCCAGGACGGCATGTGCACGCTACAACAACGAACTGGGAATGAGTGGGCAGAAGAGAACGGCCGTCAGACTGCAGCTTACATATTACCCAGGAAAGAGTAGTGTTTTTGGAGTGTGCAGCAAATCCGTGTTTCTGGGCAAGGGCAGGATAAGTGCGCTGCGCTGCTAAGCTTTCTCCCTGCGAGACACACTGGCAAAGCTTTTTGCTATGATGCAGCCTAGTGCAGACGCACACTACGGCTCTCCGCTGCTGTCCGAAGCCAAGCGCCGGTCGCCGGCATCTTTCGGCTGAAGCAGCGCTTCGGAGCTTACGGCTGCCGCTCCGGTGTTGTGTGCGCGAAGCAGCCGCTTCTCCTGCTCCCGGAGCCGGACAGAGTGGTAGCTTGTACGTGGGCGAAGAACGAAGCCGCTGGGAGACGAGATTGTGTGCACAGCCTTGGGACTGCTAGAGGACAGTGGCTAAAGCTCCCTGCCTTTTCAATGCACTGCTGGCATGCTTTATTGAAGATGTTCCGAGACAAATTTTCTGGGTTTTGACTTCGTCCTGATGCAGCCCCTTTTGGGAAATTCATGTTCGTCCCCTGAGGCTCGAGATGCAGAGTACCCGATGCACCTGCCGAAATGAAAAACTCCATTGAGTTGTCGAGAAGCAAGGACATAGACAGCGCCTTGTGATTGGGAGTCAGCCGCTGCTGGACTTTTGCGATTGCTTTCACTGTGCACTGAATGCCAGGACGGCATGTGCACGCTACAACAACGAATTGGGAAGGAGAGGGCAGAAAAGAACGGCCGTCAGACAGCAGCTTACATATTACCCAGGAAAGAGCAGTGTTTTTGGAGTGTGCAGCAAATCCGTGTTTCTGGCAAGGGCGGCATAAGTACGCAGCGCTGCTAAGCTTTCTCCCTGCGAGACACACTGGCAAAGCTTTTTGCTATGATGCAGCCTAGTGCAGACGCACACTACGGCTCTCCGCTGCTGTCCGAAGCCAAGCGCCGGTCGCCGGCATCTTTCGGCTGAAGGAGCGCTTCGGAGCTTACGGCTGCCGCTCCGGTGTTGTGTGCGCGAAGCAGCCGCTTCTCCTGCTCCCGGAGCCGGACAGAGCGGTAGCTTGTACGTGGGCGAAGAACGAAGCCGCTGGGAGACGAGATTGTGCGCACAGCCTTGGGACTGCTAGAGGACGGTGGCTAAAGCTCCCTGCCTTTTCAATGCACTGCTGGCATGCTTTATTGAAGGTGTTCCGAGACAACTTTTCTGGGTTTTGACTTCGTCCTGATGCAGCCCCTTTTGGGAAATTCATGTTCGTCCCCTGAGGCTCGAGATGCAGAGTACCCGATGGCACCTGCCGAAATGAAAAACTCCATTGAGTTGTCGAGAAGGAAGAACATAGACAGCGCCTTGTGATTGGGAGTCAGCCGCTGCTGGACTTTTGCGATTGCTTTCACTGTGCACTGAATGCCAGGACGGCATGTGCACGCTACAACAACGAACTGGGAAGGAGAGGGCAGAAGACAACGGCCGTCAGACTGCAGCTTACATATTACCCAGGAAAGAGTAGTGTTTTTGGAGTGTGCAGCAAATCCGTGTTTCTGGGCAAGGGCGGCATAAGTACGCAGCGCTGCTAAGCTTTCTCCCTGCGAGACACACTGGCAAAGCTTTTCGCTATGATGCAGCCTAGTGCAGACGCACACTACGGCTCTCCGCTACTGTCCGAAGCCAAGCGCCAGTCGCCGGCATCTTTCGGCTGAAGCAGCGCTTCGGAGCTTACGGCTGCCGCTCCGGTGTTGTGTGCGCGAAGCAGCCGCTTCTCCTGCTCCCGGAGCCGGACAGAGCGGTAGCTTGTACGTGGGCGAAGAACGAAGCCGCTGGGAGACGAGATTGTGCGCACAGCCTTGGGACTGCTAGAGGACGGTGGCTAAAGCTCCCTGCCTTTTCAATGCACTGCTGGCATGCTTTATTGAAGGTGTTCCGAGACAACTTTTCTGGGTTTTGACTTCGTCCTGATGCAGCCCCTTTTGGGAAATTCATGTTCGTCCCCTGAGGCTCGAGATGCAGAGTACCCGATGGCACCTGCCGAAATGAAAAACTCCATTGAGTTGTCGAGAAGGAAGAACATAGACAGCGCCTTGTGATTGGGAGTCAGCCGCTGCTGGACTTTTGTGATTGCTTTCACTGTGCACTGAATGCCAGGACGGCATGTGCACGCTACAACAACGAACTGGGAAGGAGAGGGCAGAAGACAACGGCCGTCAGACTGCAGCTTACATATTACCCAGGAAAGAGTAGTGTTTTTGGAGTGTGCAGCAAATCCGTGTTTCTGGGCAAGGGCGGCATAAGTACGCAGCGCTGCTAAGCTTTCTCCCTGCGAGACACACTGGCAAAGCTTTTCGCTATGATGCAGCCTAGTGCAGACGCACACTACGGCTCTCCGCTGCTGTCCGAAGCCAAGCGCCAGTCGCCGGCATCTTTCGGCTGAAGCAGCGCTTCGGAGCTTACGGCTGCCGCTCCGGTGTTGTGTGCGCGAAGCAGCCGCTTCTCCTGCTCCCGGAGCCGGACAGAGCGGTAGCTTGTACGTGGGCGAAGAACGAAGCCGCTGGGAGACGAGATTGTGTGCACAGCCTTGGGACTGCTAGAGGACGGTGGCTAATGCTCCCTGCCTTTTCAATGCACTGCTGGCATGCTTTATTGAAGGTGTTCCGAGACAACTTTTCTGGGTTTTGACTTCGTCCTGATGCAGCCCCTTTTGGGAAATTCATGTTCGTCCCCTGAGGCTCGAGATGCAGAGTACCCGATGGCACCTGCCGAAATGAAAAACTCCATTGAGTTGTCGAGAAGGAAGAACATAGACAGCGCCTTGTGATTGGGAGTCAGCCGCTGCTGGACTTTTGCGATTGCTTTCACTGTGCACTGAATGCCAGGACGGCATGTGCACGCTACAACAACGAACTGGGAATGAGTGGGCAGAAGAGAACGGCCGTCAGACTGCAGCTTACATATTACCCAGGAAAGAGTAGTGTTTTTGGAGTGTGCAGCAAATCCGTGTTTCTGGGCAAGGGCAGGATAAGTGCGCTGCGCTGCTAAGCTTTCTCCCTGCGAGACACACTGGCAAAGCTTTTTGCTATGATGCAGCCTAGTGCAGACGCACACTACGGCTCTCCGCTGCTGTCCGAAGCCAAGCGCCGGTCGCCGGCATCTTTCGGCTGAAGCAGCGCTTCGGAGCTTACGGCTGCCGCTCCGGTGTTGTGTGCGCGAAGCAGCCGCTTCTCCTGCTCCCGGAGCCGGACAGAGCGGTAGCTTGTACGTGGGCGAAGAACGAAGCCGCTGGGAGACGAGATTGTGTGCACAGCCTTGGGACTGCTAGAGGACGGTGGCTAAAGCTCCCTGCCTTTTCAATGCACTGCTGGCATGCTTTATTGAAGATGTTCCGAGACAATTTTCTGGGTTTTGACTTCGTCCTGATGCAGCCCCTTTTGGGAAATTCATGTTCGTCCCCTGAGGCTCGAGATGCAGAGTACCCGATGGCACCTGCCGAAATGAAAAACTCCATTGAGTTGTCGAGAAGCAAGAACATAGACAGCGCCTTGTGATTGGGAGTCAGCCGCTGCTGGACTTTTGCGATTGCTTTCACTGTGCACTGAATGCCAGGACGGCATGTGCACGCTACAACAACGAACTGGGAAGGAGAGGGCAGAAGACAACGTCCGTCAGACAGCAGCTTACATATTACCCAGGAAAGAGCAGTGCTTATGGAGTGTGCAGCAAATCCGTGTTTCTGGGCAAGGGCGGCATAAGTACGCAGCGCTGCTAAGCTTTCTCCCTGCGAGACACACTGGCAAAGCTTTTCGCTATGATGCAGCCTAGTGCAGACGCACACTACGGCTCTCCGCTGCTGTCCGAAGCCAAGCGCCGGTCGCCGGCATCTTTCGGCTGAAGCAGCGCTTCGGAGCTTACGGCTGCCGCTCCGGTGTTGTGTGCGCGAAGCAGCCGCTTCTCCTGCTCCCGGAGCTGGACAGAGCGGTAGCTTGTACGTGGGCGAAGAACGAAGCCGCTGGAAGACGAGATTGTGTGCACAGCCTTGGGACTGCTAGAGGACGGTGGCTAAAGCTCCCTGCCTTTTCAATGCACTGTTGGCATGCTTTATTGAAGGTGTTCCGAGACAACTTTTCTGGGTTTTGACTTCGTCCTGATGCAGCCCCTTTTGGGAAATTCATGTTCGTCCCCTGAGGCTCGAGATGCAGAGTACCCGATGGCACCTGCCGAAATGAAAAACTCCCTTGAGTTGTCGAGAAGCAAGAACATAGACAGCGCCTTGTGATTGGGAGTCAGCCGCTGCTGGACTTTTGCGATTGCTTTCACTGTGCACTGAATGCCAGGATGGCATGTGCACGCTACAACAATGAACTGGGAAGGAGAGGGCAGAAGAGAACGGCCGTCAGACTGCAGCTTACATATTACCCAGGAAAGAGCAGTGTTTTTGGAGTGTGCAGCAAATCCGTGTTTCTGGGCAAGGGCAGGATAAGTACGCAGCGCTGCTAAGCTTTCTCCCTGCGAGACACACTGGCAAAGCTTTTCGCTATGATGCAGCCTAGTGCAGACGCACACTACGGCTCTCCGCTGCTGTCCGAAGCCAAGCGCCGGTCGCCGGCATCTTTCGGCTGAAGCAGCGCTTCGGAGCTTACGGCTGCCGCTCCGGTGTTGTGTGCGCGAAGCAGCCGCTTCTCCTGCTCCCGGAGCTGGACAGAGCGGTAGCTTGTACGTGGGCGAAGAACGAAGCCGCTGGGAGACGAGATTGTGTGCACAGCCTTGGGACTGCTAGAGGACGGTGGCTAAAGCTCCCTGCCTTTTCAATGCACTGCTGGCATGCTTTATTGAAGGTGTTCCGAGACAACTTTTCTGGGTTTTGACTTCGTCCTGATGCAGCCCCTTTTGGGAAATTCATGTTCGTCCCCTGAGGCTCGAGATGCAGAGTACCCGATGGCACCTGCCGAAATGAAAAACTCCCTTGAGTTGTCGAGAAGGAAGAACATAGACAGCGCCTTGTGATTGGGAGTCAGCCGTTGCTGGACTTTTGCGATTGCTTTCACTGTGCACTGAATGCCAGGACGGCATGTGCACGCTACAACAACGAACTGGGAAGGAGAGGGCAGAAGACAACGGCCGTCAGACTGCAGCTTACATATTACCCAGGAAGGAGCAGTGTTTTTGCAGTGTGCAGCAAATCCGTGTTTCTGGCAAGGGCGGCATAAGTACGCAGCGCTGCTAAGCTTTCTCCCTGCGAGACACACTGGCAAAGCTTTTTGCTATGATGCAGCCTAGTGCAGACGCACACTACGGCTCTCCGCTGCTGTCCGAAGCCAAGCGCCGGTCGCCGGCATCTTTCGGCTGAAGGAGCGCTTCGGAGCTTACGGCTGCCGCTCCGGTGTTGTGTGCGCGAAGCAGCCGCTTCTCCTGCTCCCGGAGCCGGACAGAGCGGTAGCTTGTACGTGGGCGAAGAACGAAGCCGCTGGGAGACGAGATTGTGCGCACAGCCTTGGGACTGCTAGAGGACGGTGGCTAAAGCTCCCTGCCTTTTCAATGCACTGCTGGCATGCTTTATTGAAGGTGTTCTGAGACAACTTTTCTGGGTTTTGACTTCGTCCTGATGCAGCCCCTTTTGGGAAATTCATGTTCGTCCCCTGAGGCTCGAGATGCAGAGTACCCGATGGCACCTGCCGAAATGAAAAACTCCATTGAGTTGTCGAGAAGCAAGAACATAGACAGCGCCTTGTGATTGGGAGTCAGCCGCTGCTGGACTTTTGCGATTGCTTTCACTGTGCACTGAATGCCAGGACGGCATGTGCACGCTACAACAACGAACTGGGAAGGAGAGGGCAGAAGACAACGGCCGTCAGACTGCAGCTTACATATTACCCAGGAAGGAGCAGTGTTTTTGGAGTGTGCAGCAAATCCGTGTTTCTGGCAAGGGCGGCATAAGTACGCAGCGCTGCTAAGCTTTCTCCCTGCGAGACACACTGGCAAAGCTTTTTGCTATGATGCAGCCTAGTGCAGACGCACACTACGGCTCTCCGCTGCTGTCCGAAGCCAAGCGCCGGTCGCCGGCATCTTTCAGCTGAAGGAGCGCTTCGGAGCTTACGGCTGCCGCTCCGGTGTTGTGTGCGCGAAGCAGCCGCTTCTCCTGCTCCCGGAGCCGGACAGAGCGGTAGCTTGTACATGGGCGAAGAACGAAGCCGCTGGGAGACGAGATTGTGTGCACAGCCTTGGGACTGCTAGAGGACGGTGGCTAAAGCTCCCTGCCTTTTCAATGCACTGCTGGCATGCTTTATTGAAGGTGTTCCGAGACAACTTTTCTGTGTTTTGACTTCGTCCTGATGCAGCCCCTTTTGGGAAATTCATGTTCGTCCCCTGAGGCTCGAGATGCAGAGTACCCGATGGCACCTGCCGAAATGAAAAACTCCATTGAGTTGTCGAGAAGCAAGAACATAGACAGCGCCTTGTGATTGGGAGTCAGCCGCTGCTGGACTTTTGCGATTGCTTTCACTGTGCACTGAATGCCAGGACGGCATGTGCACGCTACAACAATGAACTGGGAAGGTGTGGGCAGAAGAGAACGGCCGTCAGACTGCAGCTTACATAGTACCCAGGAAAGAGCAGTGTTTTTGGAGTGTGCAGCAAATCCGTGTTTCTGGCAGAGGCGGCATAAGTACGCAGCGCTGCTAAGCTTTCTCCCTGCGAGACACACTGGCAAAGCTTTTCGCTATGATGCAGCCTAGTGCAGACGCACACTACGGCTCTCTGCTGCTGTCCGAAGCCAAGCGCCGGTCGCCGGCATCTTTCGGCTGAAGCAGCGCTTCGGAGCTTACGGCTGCCGCTCCGGTGTTGTGTGCGCGAAGCAGCCGCTTCTCCTGCTCCCGGAGCTGGACAGAGCGGTAGCTTGTACGTGGGCGAAGAACGAAGCCGCTGGAAGACGAGATTGTGTGCACAGCCTTGGGACTGCTAGAGGACGGTGGCTAAAGCTCCCTGCCTTTTCAATGCACTGTTGGCATGCTTTATTGAAGGTGTTCCGAGACAACTTTTCTGGGTTTTGACTTCGTCCTGATGCAGCCCCTTTTGGGAAATTCATGTTCGTCCCCTGAGGCTCGAGATGCAGAGTACCCGATGGCACCTGCCGAAATGAAAAACTCCCTTGAGTTGTCGAGAAGGAAGAACATAGACAGCGCCTTGTGATTGGGAGTCAGCCGTTGCTGGACTTTTGCGATTGCTTTCACTGTGCACTGAATGCCAGGATGGCATGTGCACGCTACAACAATGAACTGGGAAGGAGAGGGCAGAAGAGAACGGCCGTCAGACTGCAGCTTACATATTACCCAGGAAAGAGCAGTGTTTTTGGAGTGTGCAGCAAATCCGTGTTTCTGGGCAAGGGCAGGATAAGTACGCAGCGCTGCTAAGCTTTCTCCCTGCGAGACACACTGGCAAAGCTTTTCGCTATGATGCAGCCTAGTGCAGACGCACACTACGGCTCTCCGCTGCTGTCCGAAGCCAAGCGCCGGTCGCCGGCATCTTTCGGCTGAAGCAGCGCTTCGGAGCTTACGGCTGCCGCTCCGGTGTTGTGTGCGCGAAGCAGCCGCTTCTCCTGCTCCCGGAGCTGGACAGAGCGGTAGCTTGTACGTGGGCGAAGAACGAAGCCGCTGGGAGACGAGATTGTGTGCACAGCCTTGGGACTGCTAGAGGACGGTGGCTAAAGCTCCCTGCCTTTTCAATGCACTGCTGGCATGCTTTATTGAAGGTGTTCCGAGACAACTTTTCTGGGTTTTGACTTCGTCCTGATGCAGCCCCTTTTGGGAAATTCATGTTCGTCCCCTGAGGCTCGAGATGCAGAGTACCCGATGGCACCTGCCGAAATGAAAAACTCCCTTGAGTTGTCGAGAAGGAAGAACATAGACAGCGCCTTGTGATTGGGAGTCAGCCGTTGCTGGACTTTTGCGATTGCTTTCACTGTGCACTGAATGCCAGGACGGCATGTGCACGCTACAACAACGAACTGGGAAGGAGAGGGCAGAAGACAATGGCCGTCAGACTGCAGCTTACATATTACCCAGGAAGGAGCAGTGTTTTTGGAGTGTGCAGCAAATCCGTGTTTCTGGCAAGGGCGGCATAAGTACGCAGCGCTGCTAAGCTTTCTCCCTGCGAGACACACTGGCAAAGCTTTTTGCTATGATGCAGCCTAGTGCAGACGCACACTACGGCTCTCCGCTGCTGTCCGAAGCCAAGCGCCGGTCGCCGGCATCTTTCGGCTGAAGGAGCGCTTCGGAGCTTACGGCTGCCGCTCCGGTGTTGTGTGCGCGAAGCAGCCGCTTCTCCTGCTCCCGGAGCCGGACAGAGCGGTAGCTTGTACGTGGGCGAAGAACGAAGCCGCTGGGAGACGAGATTGTGCGCACAGCCTTGGGACTGCTAGAGGACGGTGGCTAAAGCTCCCTGCCTTTTCAATGCACTGCTGGCATGCTTTATTGAAGGTGTTCTGAGACAACTTTTCTGGGTTTTGACTTCGTCCTGATGCAGCCCCTTTTGGGAAATTCATGTTCGTCCCCTGAGGCTCGAGATGCAGAGTACCCGATGGCACCTGCCGAAATGAAAAACTCCATTGAGTTGTCGAGAAGCAAGAACATAGACAGCGCCTTGTGATTGGGAGTCAGCCGCTGCTGGACTTTTGCGATTGCTTTCACTGTGCACTGAATGCCAGGACGGCATGTGCACGCTACAACAACGAACTGGGAAGGAGAGGGCAGAAGACAACGGCCGTCAGACTGCAGCTTACATATTACCCAGGAAGGAGCAGTGTTTTTGGAGTGTGCAGCAAATCCGTGTTTCTGGCAAGGGCGGCATAAGTACGCAGCGCTGCTAAGCTTTCTCCCTGCGAGACACACTGGCAAAGCTTTTTGCTATGATGCAGCCTAGTGCAGACGCACACTACGGCTCTCCGCTGCTGTCCGAAGCCAAGCGCCGGTCGCCGGCATCTTTCAGCTGAAGGAGCGCTTCGGAGCTTACGGCTGCCGCTCCGGTGTTGTGTGCGCGAAGCAGCCGCTTCTCCTGCTCCCGGAGCCGGACAGAGCGGTAGCTTGTACATGGGCGAAGAACGAAGCCGCTGGGAGACGAGATTGTGTGCACAGCCTTGGGACTGCTAGAGGACGGTGGCTAAAGCTCCCTGCCTTTTCAATGCACTGCTGGCATGCTTTATTGAAGGTGTTCCGAGACAACTTTTCTGTGTTTTGACTTCGTCCTGATGCAGCCCCTTTTGGGAAATTCATGTTCGTCCCCTGAGGCTCGAGATGCAGAGTACCCGATGGCACCTGCCGAAATGAAAAACTCCATTGAGTTGTCGAGAAGCAAGAACATAGACAGCGCCTTGTGATTGGGAGTCAGCCGCTGCTGGACTTTTGCGATTGCTTTCACTGTGCACTGAATGCCAGGACGGCATGTGCACGCTACAACAACGAACTGGGAAGGAGTGGGCAGAAGAGAACGGCCGTCAGACTGCAGCTTACATATTACCCAGGAAAGCGTAGTGTTTTTGGAGTGTGCAGCAAATCCGTGTTTCTGGGCAAGGGCGGCATAAGTACGCAGCGCTGCTAAGCTTTCTCCCTGCGAGACACACTGGCAAAGCTTTTCGCTATGATGCAGCCTAGTGCAGACGCACACTACGGCTCTCCGCTGCTGTCCGAAGCCAAGCGCCAGTCGCCGGCATCTTTCGGCTGAAGCAGCGCTTCGGAGCTTACGGCTGCCGCTCCGGTGTTGTGTGCGCGAAGCAGCCGCTTCTCCTGCTCCCGGAGCCGGACAGAGCGGTAGCTTGTACGTGGGCGAAGAACGAAGCCGCTGGGAGACGAGATTGTGTGCACAGCCTTGGGACTGCTAGAGGACGGTGGCTAAAGCTCCCTGCCTTTTCAATGCACTGCTGGCATGCTTTATTGAAGGTGTTCCGAGACAACTTTTCTGGGTTTTGACTTCGTCCTGATGCAGCCCCTTTTGGGAAATTCATGTTCGTCCCCTGAGGCTCGAGATGCAGAGTACCCGATGGCACCTGCCGAAATGAAAAACTCCATTGAGTTGTCGAGAAGCAAGGACATAGACAGCGCCTTGTGATTGGGAGTCAGCCGCTGCTGGACTTTTGCGATTGCTTTCACTGTGCACTGAATGCCAGGACGGCATGTGCACGCTACAACAATGAACTGGGAAGGTGTGGGCAGAAGAGAACGGCCGTCAGACTGCAGCTTACATAGTACCCAGGAAAGAGCAGTGTTTTTGGAGTGTGCAGCAAATCCGTGTTTCTGGCAGAGGCGGCATAAGTACGCAGCGCTGCTAAGCTTTCTCCCTGCGAGACACACTGGCAAAGCTTTTCGCTATGATGCAGCCTAGTGCAGACGCACACTACGGCTCTCCGCTGCTGTCCGAAGCCAAGCGCCGGTCGCCGGCATCTTTCGGCTGAAGCAGCGCTTCGGAGCTTACGGCTGCCGCTCCGGTGTCGTGTGCGCGAAGCAGCCGCTTCTCCTGCTCCCGGAGCCGGACAGAGCGGTAGCTTGTACGTGGGCGAAGAACGAAGCCGCTGGGAGACGAGATTGTGCGCACAGCCTTGGGACTGCTTGAGGACGGTGGCTAAAGCTCCCTGCCTTTTCAATGCACTGCTGGCATGCTTTATTGAAGGTGTTCTGAGACAACTTTTCTGGGTTTTGACTTCGTCCTGATGCAGCCCCTTTTGGGAAATTCATGTTCGTCCCCTGAGGCTCGAGATGCAGAGTACCCGATGGCACCTGCCGAAATGAAAAACTCCCTTGAGTTGTCGAGAAGCAAGAACATAGACAGCGCCTTGTGATTGGGAGTCAGCCGCTGCTGGACTTTTGCGATTGCTTTCACTGTGCACTGAATGTCAGGACGGCATGTGCACGCTACAACAACGAACTGGGAAGGAGAGGGCAGAAGACAACGGCCGTCAGACTGCAGCTTACATATTACCCAGGAAGGAGCAGTGTTTTTGGAGTGTGCAGCAAATCCGTGTTTCTGGCAAGGGCGGCATAAGTACGCAGCGCTGCTAAGCTTTCTCCCTGCGAGACACACTGGCAAAGCTTTTTGCTATGATGCAGCCTAGTGCAGACGCACACTACGGCTCTCCGCTGCTGTCCGAAGCCAAGCGCCGGTCGCCGGCATCTTTCGGCTGAAGGAGCGCTTCGGAGCTTACGGCTGCCGCTCCGGTGTTGTGTGCGCGAAGCAGCCGCTTCTCCTGCTCCCGGAGCCGGACAGAGCGGTAGCTTGTACGTGGGCGAAGAACGAAGCCGCTGGGAGACGAGATTGTGCGCACAGCCTTGGGACTGCTTGAGGACGGTGGCTAAAGCTCCCTGCCTTTTCAATGCACTGCTGGCATGCTTTATTGAAGGTGTTCTGAGACAACTTTTCTGGGTTTTGACTTCGTCCTGATGCAGCCCCTTTTGGGAAATTCATGTTCGTCCCCTGAGGCTCGAGATGCAGAGTACCCGATGGCACCTGCCGAAATGAAAAACTCCCTTGAGTTGTCGAGAAGCAAGAACATAGACAGCGCCTTGTGATTGGGAGTCAGCCGCTGCTGGACTTTTGCGATTGCTTTCACTGTGCACTGAATGTCAGGACGGCATGTGCACGCTACAACAACGAACTGGGAAGGAGAGGGCAGAAGACAACGGCCGTCAGACTGCAGCTTACATATTACCCAGGAAGGAGCAGTGTTTTTGGAGTGTGCAGCAAATCCGTGTTTCTGGCAAGGGCGGCATAAGTACGCAGCGCTGCTAAGCTTTCTCCCTGCGAGACACACTGGCAAAGCTTTTTGCTATGATGCAGCCTAGTGCAGACGCACACTACGGCTCTCCGCTGCTGTCCGAAGCCAAGCGCCGGTCGCCGGCATCTTTCGGCTGAAGCAGCGCTTCGGAGCTTACGGCTGCCGCTCCGGTGTTGTGTGCGCGAAGCAGCCGCTTCTCCGGCTCCCGGAGCTGGACAGAGCGGTAGCTTGTACGTGGGCGAAGAACGAAGCCGCTGGGAGACGAGATTGTGTGCACAGCCTTGGGACTGCTAGAGGACGGTGGCTAAAGCTCTCTGCCTTTTCAATGCACTGCTGGCATGCTTTATTGAAGGTGTTCTGAGACAACTTTTCTGGGTTTTGACTTCGTCCTGATGCAGCCCCTTTTGGGAAATTCATGTTCGTCCCCTGAGGCTCGAGATGCAGAGTACCCGATGGCACCTGCCGAAATGAAAAACTCCATTGAGTTGTCGAGAAGCAAGAACATAGACAGCGCCTTGTGATTGGGAGTCAGCCGCTGCTGGACTTTTGCGATTGCTTTCACTGTGCACTGAATGCCAGGACGGCATGTGCACGCTACAACAACGAACTGGGAAGGAGAGGGCAGAAGACAACGGCCGTCAGACTGCAGCTTACATATTACCCAGGAAGGAGCAGTGTTTTTGGAGTGTGCAGCAAATCCGTGTTTCTGGCAAGGGCGGCATAAGTACGCAGCGCTGCTAAGCTTTCTCCCTGCGAGACACACTGGCAAAGCTTTTTGCTATGATGCAGCCTAGTGCAGACGCACACTACGGCTCTCCGCTGCTGTCCGAAGCCAAGCGCCGGTCGCCGGCATCTTTCAGCTGAAGGAGCGCTTCGGAGCTTACGGCTGCCGCTCCGGTGTTGTGTGCGCGAAGCAGCCGCTTCTCCTGCTCCCGGAGCCGGACAGAGCGGTAGCTTGTACATGGGCGAAGAACGAAGCCGCTGGGAGACGAGATTGTGTGCACAGCCTTGGGACTGCTAGAGGACGGTGGCTAAAGCTCCCTGCCTTTTCAATGCACTGCTGGCATGCTTTATTGAAGGTGTTCCGAGACAACTTTTCTGTGTTTTGACTTCGTCCTGATGCAGCCCCTTTTGGGAAATTCATGTTCGTCCCCTGAGGCTCGAGATGCAGAGTACCCGATGGCACCTGCCGAAATGAAAAACTCCATTGAGTTGTCGAGAAGCAAGAACATAGACAGCGCCTTGTGATTGGGAGTCAGCCGCTGCTGGACTTTTGCGATTGCTTTCACTGTGCACTGAATGCCAGGACGGCATGTGCACGCTACAACAACGAACTGGGAAGGAGTGGGCAGAAGAGAACGGCCGTCAGACTGCAGCTTACATATTACCCAGGAAAGCGTAGTGTTTTTGGAGTGTGCAGCAAATCCGTGTTTCTGGGCAAGGGCGGCATAAGTACGCAGCGCTGCTAAGCTTTCTCCCTGCGAGACACACTGGCAAAGCTTTTCGCTATGATGCAGCCTAGTGCAGACGCACACTACGGCTCTCCGCTGCTGTCCGAAGCCAAGCGCCAGTCGCCGGCATCTTTCGGCTGAAGCAGCGCTTCGGAGCTTACGGCTGCCGCTCCGGTGTTGTGTGCGCGAAGCAGCCGCTTCTCCTGCTCCCGGAGCCGGACAGAGCGGTAGCTTGTACGTGGGCGAAGAACGAAGCCGCTGGGAGACGAGATTGTGTGCACAGCCTTGGGACTGCTAGAGGACGGTGGCTAAAGCTCCCTGCCTTTTCAATGCACTGCTGGCATGCTTTATTGAAGGTGTTCCGAGACAACTTTTCTGGGTTTTGACTTCGTCCTGATGCAGCCCCTTTTGGGAAATTCATGTTCGTCCCCTGAGGCTCGAGATGCAGAGTACCCGATGGCACCTGCCGAAATGAAAAACTCCATTGAGTTGTCGAGAAGCAAGGACATAGACAGCGCCTTGTGATTGGGAGTCAGCCGCTGCTGGACTTTTGCGATTGCTTTCACTGTGCACTGAATGCCAGGACGGCATGTGCACGCTACAACAATGAACTGGGAAGGTGTGGGCAGAAGAGAACGGCCGTCAGACTGCAGCTTACATAGTACCCAGGAAAGAGCAGTGTTTTTGGAGTGTGCAGCAAATCCGTGTTTCTGGCAGAGGCGGCATAAGTACGCAGCGCTGCTAAGCTTTCTCCCTGTGAGACACACTGGCAAAGCTTTTCGCTATGATGCAGCCTAGTGCAGACGCACACTACGGCTCTCCGCTGCTGTCCGAAGCCAAGCGCCGGTCGCCGGCATCTTTCGGCTGAAGCAGCGCTTCGGAGCTTACGGCTGCCGCTCCGGTGTTGTGTGCGCGAAGCAGCCGCTTCTCCTGCTCCCGGAGCCGGACAGAGCGGTAGCTTGTACGTGGGCGAAGAACGAAGCCGCTGGGAGACGAGATTGTGCGCACAGCCTTGGGACTGCTTGAGGACGGTGGCTAAAGCTCCCTGCCTTTTCAATGCACTGCTGGCATGCTTTATTGAAGGTGTTCTGAGACAACTTTTCTGGGTTTTGACTTCGTCCTGATGCAGCCCCTTTTGGGAAATTCATGTTCGTCCCCTGAGGCTCGAGATGCAGAGTACCCGATGGCACCTGCCGAAATGAAAAACTCCCTTGAGTTGTCGAGAAGCAAGAACATAGACAGCGCCTTGTGATTGGGAGTCAGCCGCTGCTGGACTTTTGCGATTGCTTTCACTGTGCACTGAATGTCAGGACGGCATGTGCACGCTACAACAACGAACTGGGAAGGAGAGGGCAGAAGACAACGGCCGTCAGACTGCAGCTTACATATTACCCAGGAAGGAGCAGTGTTTTTGGAGTGTGCAGCAAATCCGTGTTTCTGGCAAGGGCGGCATAAGTACGCAGCGCTGCTAAGCTTTCTCCCTGCGAGACACACTGGCAAAGCTTTTTGCTATGATGCAGCCTAGTGCAGACGCACACTACGGCTCTCCGCTGCTGTCCGAAGCCAAGCGCCGGTCGCCGGCATCTTTCGGCTGAAGGAGCGCTTCGGAGCTTACGGCTGCCGCTCCGGTGTTGTGTGCGCGAAGCAGCCGCTTCTCCTGCTCCCGGAGCCGGACAGAGCGGTAGCTTGTACGTGGGCGAAGAACGAAGCCGCTGGGAGACGAGATTGTGCGCACAGCCTTGGGACTGCTTGAGGACGGTGGCTAAAGCTCCCTGCCTTTTCAATGCACTGCTGGCATGCTTTATTGAAGGTGTTCTGAGACAACTTTTCTGGGTTTTGACTTCGTCCTGATGCAGCCCCTTTTGGGAAATTCATGTTCGTCCCCTGAGGCTCGAGATGCAGAGTACCCGATGGCACCTGCCGAAATGAAAAACTCCCTTGAGTTGTCGAGAAGCAAGAACATAGACAGCGCCTTGTGATTGGGAGTCAGCCGCTGCTGGACTTTTGCGATTGCTTTCACTGTGCACTGAATGTCAGGACGGCATGTGCACGCTACAACAACGAACTGGGAAGGAGAGGGCAGAAGACAACGGCCGTCAGACTGCAGCTTACATATTACCCAGGAAGGAGCAGTGTTTTTGGAGTGTGCAGCAAATCCGTGTTTCTGGCAAGGGCGGCATAAGTACGCAGCGCTGCTAAGCTTTCTCCCTGCGAGACACACTGGCAAAGCTTTTTGCTATGATGCAGCCTAGTGCAGACGCACACTACGGCTCTCCGCTGCTGTCCGAAGCCAAGCGCCGGTCGCCGGCATCTTTCGGCTGAAGGAGCGCTTCGGAGCTTACGGCTGCCGCTCCGGTGTTGTGTGCGCGAAGCAGCCGCTTCTCCTGCTCCCGGAGCTGGACAGAGCGGTAGCTTGTACATGGGCGAAGAACGAAGCCGCTGGGAGACGAGATTGTGTGCACAGCCTTGGGACTGCTAGAGGACGGTGGCTAAAGCTCCCTGCCTTTTCAATGCACTGCTGGCATGCTTTATTGAAGGTGTTCCGAGACAACTTTTCTGGGTTTTGACTTCGTCCTGATGCAGCCCCTTTTGGGAAATTCATGTTCGTCCCCTGAGGCTCGAGATGCAGAGTACCCGATGGCACCTGCCGAAATGAAAAACTCCATTGAGTTGTCGAGAAGCAAGAACATAGACAGCGCCTTGTGATTGGGAGTCAGCCGCTGCTGGACTTTTGCGATTGCTTTCACTGTGCACTGAATGCCAGAACGGCATGTGCACGCTACGACTACGAACTGGGAAGGAGAGGGCAGAAGACAACGGCCGTCAGACTGCAGCTTACATATTACCGAGGAAGGAGCAGTGTTTTTGGAGTGTGCAGCAAATCCGTGTTTCTGGGCAAGGGCGGCATAAGTACGCAGCGCTGCTAAGCTTTCTCCCTGCGAGACACACTGGCAAAGCTTTTCGCTATGATGCAGCCTAGTGCAGACGCACACTACGGCTCTCCGCTGCTGTCCGAAGCCAAGCGCCGGTCGCCGGCATCTTTCGGCTGAAGCAGCGCTTCGGAGCTTACGGCTGCCGCTCCGGTGTTGTGTGCGCGAAGCAGCCGCTTCTCCTGCTCCCGGAGCCGGACAGAGCGGTAGCTTGTACGTGGGCGAAGAACGAAGCCGCTGGGAGACGAGATTGTGCGCACAGCCTTGGGACTGCTAGAGGACGGTGGCTAAAGCTCCCTGCCTTTTCAATGCACTGCTGGCATGCTTTATTGAAGGTGTTCCGAGACAACTTTTCTGGGTTTTGACTTCGTCCTGATGCAGCCCCTTTTGGGAAATTCATGTTCGTCCCCTGAGGCTCGAGATGCAGAGTACCCGATGGCACCTGCCGAAATGAAAAACTCCATTGAGTTGTCGAGAAGCAAGAACATAGACAGCGCCTTGTGATTGGGAGTCAGCCGCTGCTGGACTTTTGCGATTGCTTTCACTGTGCACTGAATGCCAGGACGGCATGTGCACGCTACAACAACGAACTGGGAAGGAGAGGGCAGAAGACAACGGCCGTCAGACTGCAGCTTACATATTACCCAGGAAGGAGCAGTGTTTTTGGAGTGTGCAGCAAATCCGTGTTTCTGGCAAGGGCGGCATAAGTACGCAGCGCTGCTAAGCTTTCTCCCTGCGAGACACACTGGCAAAGCTTTTTGCTATGATGCAGCCTAGTGCAGACGCACACTACGGGTCTCCGCTGCTGTCCGAAGCCAAGCGCCGGTCGCCGGCATCTTTCGGCTGAAGGAGCGCTTCGGAGCTTACGGCTGCCGCTCCGGTGTTGTGTGCGCGAAGCAGCCGCTTCTCCTGCTCCCGGAGCCGGACAGAGCGGTAGCTTGTACGTGGGCGAAGAACGAAGCCGCTGGGAGACGAGATTGTGCGCACAGCCTTGGGACTGCTAGAGGACGGTGGCTAAAGCTCCCTGCCTTTTCAATGCACTGCTGGCATGCTTTATTGAAGGTGTTCCGAGACAACTTTTCTGGGTTTTGACTTCGTCCTGATGCAGCCCCTTTTGGGAAATTCATGTTCGTCCCCTGAGGCTCGAGATGCAGAGTACCCGATGGCACCTGCCGAAATGAAAAACTCAATTGAGTTGTCGAGAAGCAAGAACATAGACAGCGCCTTGTGATTGGGAGTCAGCCGCTGCTGGACTTTTGCGATTGCTTTCACTGTGCACTGAATGCCAGGACGGCATGTGCACGCTACAACAACGAACTGGGAAGGAGAGGGCAGAAGACAACGGCCGTCAGACTGCAGCTTACATATTACCCAGGAAGGAGCAGTGTTTTTGGAGTGTGCAGCAAATCCGTGTTTCTGGCAAGGGCGGCATAAGTACGCAGCGCTGCTAAGCTTTCTCCCTGCGAGACACACTGGCAAAGCTTTTTGCTATGATGCAGCCTAGTGCAGACGCACACTACGGCTCTCCGCTGCTGTCCGAAGCCAAGCGCCGGTCGCCGGCATCTTTCGGCTGAAGCAGCGCTTCGGAGCTTACGGCTGCCGCTCCGGTGTTGTGTGCGCGAAGCAGCCGCTTCTCCTGCTCCCGGAGCCGGACAGAGCGGTAGCTTGTACGTGGGCGAAGAACGAAGCCGCTGGGAGACGAGATTGTGCGCACAGCCTTGGGACTGCTAGAGGACGGTGGCTAAAGCTCCCTGCCTTTTCAATGCACTGCTGGCATGCTTTATTGAAGGTGTTCTGAGACAACTTTTCTGGGTTTTGACTTCGTCCTGATGCAGCCCCTTTTGGGAAATTCATGTTCGTCCCCTGAGGCTCGAGATGCAGAGTACCCGATGGCACCTGCCGAAATGAAAAACTCCATTGAGTTGTCGAGAAGCAAGAACATAGACAGCGCCTTGTGATTGGGAGTCAGCCGCTGCTGGACTTTTGCGATTGCTTTCACTGTGCACTGAATGCCAGGACGGCATGTGCACGCTACAACAACGAACTGGGAAGGAGAGGGCAGAAGACAACGGCCGTCAGACTGCAGCTTACATATTACCCAGGAAGGAGCAGTGTTTTTGGAGTGTGCAGCAAATCCGTGTTTCTGGCAAGGGCGGCATAAGTACGCAGCGCTGCTAAGCTTTCTCCCTGCGAGACACACTGGCAAAGCTTTTTGCTATGATGCAGCCTAGTGCAGACGCACACTACGGCTCTCCGCTGCTGTCCGAAGCCAAGCGCCGGTCGCCGGCATCTTTCGGCTGAAGGAGCGCTTCGGAGCTTACGGCTGCCGCTCCGGTGTTGTGTGCGCGAAGCAGCCGCTTCTCCTGCTCCCGGAGCCGGACAGAGCGGTAGCTTGTACATGGGCGAAGAACGAAGCCGCTGGGAGACGAGATTGTGTGCACAGCCTTGGGACTGCTAGAGGACGGTGGCTAAAGCTCCCTGCCTTTTCAATGCACTGCTGGCATGCTTTATTGAAGGTGTTCCGAGACAACTTTTCTGTGTTTTGACTTCGTCCTGATGCAGCCCCTTTTGGGAAATTCATGTTCGTCCCCTGAGGCTCGAGATGCAGAGTACCCGATGGCACCTGCCGAAATGAAAAACTCCATTGAGTTGTCGAGAAGCAAGAACATAGACAGCGCCTTGTGATTGGGAGTCAGCCGCTGCTGGACTTTTGCGATTGCTTTCACTGTGCACTGAATGCCAGGACGGCATGTGCACGCTACAACAACGAACTGGGAAGGAGTGGGCAGAAGAGAACGGCCGTCAGACTGCAGCTTACATATTACCCAGGAAAGCGTAGTGTTTTTGGAGTGTGCAGCAAATCCGTGTTTCTGGGCAAGGGCGGCATAAGTACGCAGCGCTGCTAAGCTTTCTCCCTGCGAGACACACTGGCAAAGCTTTTCGCTATGATGCAGCCTAGTGCAGACGCACACTACGGCTCTCCGCTGCTGTCCGAAGCCAAGCGCCAGTCGCCGGCATCTTTCGGCTGAAGCAGCGCTTCGGAGCTTACGGCTGCCGCTCCGGTGTTGTGTGCGCGAAGCAGCCGCTTCTCCTGCTCCCGGAGCCGGACAGAGCGGTAGCTTGTACGTGGGCGAAGAACGAAGCCGCTGGGAGACGAGATTGTGTGCACAGCCTTGGGACTGCTAGAGGACGGTGGCTAAAGCTCCCTGCCTTTTCAATGCACTGCTGGCATGCTTTATTGAAGATGTTCCGAGACAAATTTTCTGGGTTTTGACTTCGTCCTGATGCAGCCCCTTTTGGGAAATTCATGTTCGTCCCCTGAGGCTCGAGATGCAGAGTACCCGATGCACCTGCCGAAATGAAAAACTCCATTGAGTTGTCGAGAAGCAAGGACATAGACAGCGCCTTGTGATTGGGAGTCAGCCGCTGCTGGACTTTTGCGATTGCTTTCACTGTGCACTGAATGCCAGGACGGCATGTGCACGCTACAACAACGAATTGGGAAGGAGAGGGCAGAAAAGAACGGCCGTCAGACAGCAGCTTACATATTACCCAGGAAAGAGCAGTGTTTTTGGAGTGTGCAGCAAATCCGTGTTTCTGGCAAGGGCGGCATAAGTACGCAGCGCTGCTAAGCTTTCTCCCTGCGAGACACACTGGCAAAGCTTTTTGCTATGATGCAGCCTAGTGCAGACGCACACTACGGCTCTCCGCTGCTGTCCGAAGCCAAGCGCCGGTCGCCGGCATCTTTCGGCTGAAGGAGCGCTTCGGAGCTTACGGCTGCCGCTCCGGTGTTGTGTGCGCGAAGCAGCCGCTTCTCCTGCTCCCGGAGCCGGACAGAGCGGTAGCTTGTACGTGGGCGAAGAACGAAGCCGCTGGGAGACGAGATTGTGCGCACAGCCTTGGGACTGCTAGAGGACGGTGGCTAAAGCTCCCTGCCTTTTCAATGCACTGCTGGCATGCTTTATTGAAGGTGTTCCGAGACAACTTTTCTGGGTTTTGACTTCGTCCTGATGCAGCCCCTTTTGGGAAATTCATGTTCGTCCCCTGAGGCTCGAGATGCAGAGTACCCGATGGCACCTGCCGAAATGAAAAACTCCATTGAGTTGTCGAGAAGGAAGAACATAGACAGCGCCTTGTGATTGGGAGTCAGCCGCTGCTGGACTTTTGCGATTGCTTTCACTGTGCACTGAATGCCAGGACGGCATGTGCACGCTACAACAACGAACTGGGAAGGAGAGGGCAGAAGACAACGGCCGTCAGACTGCAGCTTACATATTACCCAGGAAAGAGTAGTGTTTTTGGAGTGTGCAGCAAATCCGTGTTTCTGGGCAAGGGCGGCATAAGTACGCAGCGCTGCTAAGCTTTCTCCCTGCGAGACACACTGGCAAAGCTTTTCGCTATGATGCAGCCTAGTGCAGACGCACACTACGGCTCTCCGCTACTGTCCGAAGCCAAGCGCCAGTCGCCGGCATCTTTCGGCTGAAGCAGCGCTTCGGAGCTTACGGCTGCCGCTCCGGTGTTGTGTGCGCGAAGCAGCCGCTTCTCCTGCTCCCGGAGCCGGACAGAGCGGTAGCTTGTACGTGGGCGAAGAACGAAGCCGCTGGGAGACGAGATTGTGCGCACAGCCTTGGGACTGCTAGAGGACGGTGGCTAAAGCTCCCTGCCTTTTCAATGCACTGCTGGCATGCTTTATTGAAGGTGTTCCGAGACAACTTTTCTGGGTTTTGACTTCGTCCTGATGCAGCCCCTTTTGGGAAATTCATGTTCGTCCCCTGAGGCTCGAGATGCAGAGTACCCGATGGCACCTGCCGAAATGAAAAACTCCATTGAGTTGTCGAGAAGGAAGAACATAGACAGCGCCTTGTGATTGGGAGTCAGCCGCTGCTGGACTTTTGTGATTGCTTTCACTGTGCACTGAATGCCAGGACGGCATGTGCACGCTACAACAACGAACTGGGAAGGAGAGGGCAGAAGACAACGGCCGTCAGACTGCAGCTTACATATTACCCAGGAAAGAGTAGTGTTTTTGGAGTGTGCAGCAAATCCGTGTTTCTGGGCAAGGGCGGCATAAGTACGCAGCGCTGCTAAGCTTTCTCCCTGCGAGACACACTGGCAAAGCTTTTCGCTATGATGCAGCCTAGTGCAGACGCACACTACGGCTCTCCGCTGCTGTCCGAAGCCAAGCGCCAGTCGCCGGCATCTTTCGGCTGAAGCAGCGCTTCGGAGCTTACGGCTGCCGCTCCGGTGTTGTGTGCGCGAAGCAGCCGCTTCTCCTGCTCCCGGAGCCGGACAGAGCGGTAGCTTGTACGTGGGCGAAGAACGAAGCCGCTGGGAGACGAGATTGTGTGCACAGCCTTGGGACTGCTAGAGGACGGTGGCTAATGCTCCCTGCCTTTTCAATGCACTGCTGGCATGCTTTATTGAAGGTGTTCCGAGACAACTTTTCTGGGTTTTGACTTCGTCCTGATGCAGCCCCTTTTGGGAAATTCATGTTCGTCCCCTGAGGCTCGAGATGCAGAGTACCCGATGGCACCTGCCGAAATGAAAAACTCCATTGAGTTGTCGAGAAGGAAGAACATAGACAGCGCCTTGTGATTGGGAGTCAGCCGCTGCTGGACTTTTGCGATTGCTTTCACTGTGCACTGAATGCCAGGACGGCATGTGCACGCTACAACAACGAACTGGGAATGAGTGGGCAGAAGAGAACGGCCGTCAGACTGCAGCTTACATATTACCCAGGAAAGAGTAGTGTTTTTGGAGTGTGCAGCAAATCCGTGTTTCTGGGCAAGGGCAGGATAAGTGCGCTGCGCTGCTAAGCTTTCTCCCTGCGAGACACACTGGCAAAGCTTTTTGCTATGATGCAGCCTAGTGCAGACGCACACTACGGCTCTCCGCTGCTGTCCGAAGCCAAGCGCCGGTCGCCGGCATCTTTCGGCTGAAGCAGCGCTTCGGAGCTTACGGCTGCCGCTCCGGTGTTGTGTGCGCGAAGCAGCCGCTTCTCCTGCTCCCGGAGCCGGACAGAGCGGTAGCTTGTACGTGGGGGAAGAACGAAGCCGCTGGGAGACGAGATTGTGTGCACAGCCTTGGGACTGCTAGAGGACGGTGGCTAAAGCTCCCTGCCTTTTCAATGCACTGCTGGCATGCTTTATTGAAGATGTTCCGAGACAATTTTCTGGGTTTTGACTTCGTCCTGATGCAGCCCCTTTTGGGAAATTCATGTTCGTCCCCTGAGGCTCGAGATGCAGAGTACCCGATGGCACCTGCCGAAATGAAAAACTCCATTGAGTTGTCGAGAAGCAAGAACATAGACAGCGCCTTGTGATTGGGAGTCAGCCGCTGCTGGACTTTTGCGATTGCTTTCACTGTGCACTGAATGCCAGGACGGCATGTGCACGCTACAACAACGAACTGGGAAGGAGAGGGCAGAAGACAACGTCCGTCAGACAGCAGCTTACATATTACCCAGGAAAGAGCAGTGCTTATGGAGTGTGCAGCAAATCCGTGTTTCTGGGCAAGGGCGGCATAAGTACGCAGCGCTGCTAAGCTTTCTCCCTGCGAGACACACTGGCAAAGCTTTTCGCTATGATGCAGCCTAGTGCAGACGCACACTACGGCTCTCCGCTGCTGTCCGAAGCCAAGCGCCGGTCGCCGGCATCTTTCGGCTGAAGCAGCGCTTCGGAGCTTACGGCTGCCGCTCCGGTGTTGTGTGCGCGAAGCAGCCGCTTCTCCTGCTCCCGGAGCTGGACAGAGCGGTAGCTTGTACGTGGGCGAAGAACGAAGCCGCTGGAAGACGAGATTGTGTGCACAGCCTTGGGACTGCTAGAGGACGGTGGCTAAAGCTCCCTGCCTTTTCAATGCACTGTTGGCATGCTTTATTGAAGGTGTTCCGAGACAACTTTTCTGGGTTTTGACTTCGTCCTGATGCAGCCCCTTTTGGGAAATTCATGTTCGTCCCCTGAGGCTCGAGATGCAGAGTACCCGATGGCACCTGCCGAAATGAAAAACTCCCTTGAGTTGTCGAGAAGCAAGAACATAGACAGCGCCTTGTGATTGGGAGTCAGCCGCTGCTGGACTTTTGCGATTGCTTTCACTGTGCACTGAATGCCAGGATGGCATGTGCACGCTACAACAATGAACTGGGAAGGAGAGGGCAGAAGAGAACGGCCGTCAGACTGCAGCTTACATATTACCCAGGAAAGAGCAGTGTTTTTGGAGTGTGCAGCAAATCCGTGTTTCTGGGCAAGGGCAGGATAAGTACGCAGCGCTGCTAAGCTTTCTCCCTGCGAGACACACTGGCAAAGCTTTTCGCTATGATGCAGCCTAGTGCAGACGCACACTACGGCTCTCCGCTGCTGTCCGAAGCCAAGCGCCGGTCGCCGGCATCTTTCGGCTGAAGCAGCGCTTCGGAGCTTACGGCTGCCGCTCCGGTGTTGTGTGCGCGAAGCAGCCGCTTCTCCTGCTCCCGGAGCTGGACAGAGCGGTAGCTTGTACGTGGGCGAAGAACGAAGCCGCTGGGAGACGAGATTGTGTGCACAGCCTTGGGACTGCTAGAGGACGGTGGCTAAAGCTCCCTGCCTTTTCAATGCACTGCTGGCATGCTTTATTGAAGGTGTTCCGAGACAACTTTTCTGGGTTTTGACTTCGTCCTGATGCAGCCCCTTTTGGGAAATTCATGTTCGTCCCCTGAGGCTCGAGATGCAGAGTACCCGATGGCACCTGCCGAAATGAAAAACTCCCTTGAGTTGTCGAGAAGGAAGAACATAGACAGCGCCTTGTGATTGGGAGTCAGCCGTTGCTGGACTTTTGCGATTGCTTTCACTGTGCACTGAATGCCAGGACGGCATGTGCACGCTACAACAACGAACTGGGAAGGAGAGGGCAGAAGACAACGGCCGTCAGACTGCAGCTTACATATTACCCAGGAAGGAGCAGTGTTTTTGCAGTGTGCAGCAAATCCGTGTTTCTGGCAAGGGCGGCATAAGTACGCAGCGCTGCTAAGCTTTCTCCCTGCGAGACACACTGGCAAAGCTTTTTGCTATGATGCAGCCTAGTGCAGACGCACACTACGGCTCTCCGCTGCTGTCCGAAGCCAAGCGCCGGTCGCCGGCATCTTTCGGCTGAAGGAGCGCTTCGGAGCTTACGGCTGCCGCTCCGGTGTTGTGTGCGCGAAGCAGCCGCTTCTCCTGCTCCCGGAGCCGGACAGAGCGGTAGCTTGTACGTGGGCGAAGAACGAAGCCGCTGGGAGACGAGATTGTGCGCACAGCCTTGGGACTGCTAGAGGACGGTGGCTAAAGCTCCCTGCCTTTTCAATGCACTGCTGGCATGCTTTATTGAAGGTGTTCTGAGACAACTTTTCTGGGTTTTGACTTCGTCCTGATGCAGCCCCTTTTGGGAAATTCATGTTCGTCCCCTGAGGCTCGAGATGCAGAGTACCCGATGGCACCTGCCGAAATGAAAAACTCCATTGAGTTGTCGAGAAGCAAGAACATAGACAGCGCCTTGTGATTGGGAGTCAGCCGCTGCTGGACTTTTGCGATTGCTTTCACTGTGCACTGAATGCCAGGACGGCATGTGCACGCTACAACAACGAACTGGGAAGGAGAGGGCAGAAGACAACGGCCGTCAGACTGCAGCTTACATATTACCCAGGAAGGAGCAGTGTTTTTGGAGTGTGCAGCAAATCCGTGTTTCTGGCAAGGGCGGCATAAGTACGCAGCGCTGCTAAGCTTTCTCCCTGCGAGACACACTGGCAAAGCTTTTTGCTATGATGCAGCCTAGTGCAGACGCACACTACGGCTCTCCGCTGCTGTCCGAAGCCAAGCGCCGGTCGCCGGCATCTTTCAGCTGAAGGAGCGCTTCGGAGCTTACGGCTGCCGCTCCGGTGTTGTGTGCGCGAAGCAGCCGCTTCTCCTGCTCCCGGAGCCGGACAGAGCGGTAGCTTGTACATGGGCGAAGAACGAAGCCGCTGGGAGACGAGATTGTGTGCACAGCCTTGGGACTGCTAGAGGACGGTGGCTAAAGCTCCCTGCCTTTTCAATGCACTGCTGGCATGCTTTATTGAAGGTGTTCCGAGACAACTTTTCTGTGTTTTGACTTCGTCCTGATGCAGCCCCTTTTGGGAAATTCATGTTCGTCCCCTGAGGCTCGAGATGCAGAGTACCCGATGGCACCTGCCGAAATGAAAAACTCCATTGAGTTGTCGAGAAGCAAGAACATAGACAGCGCCTTGTGATTGGGAGTCAGCCGCTGCTGGACTTTTGCGATTGCTTTCACTGTGCACTGAATGCCAGGACGGCATGTGCACGCTACAACAATGAACTGGGAAGGTGTGGGCAGAAGAGAACGGCCGTCAGACTGCAGCTTACATAGTACCCAGGAAAGAGCAGTGTTTTTGGAGTGTGCAGCAAATCCGTGTTTCTGGCAGAGGCGGCATAAGTACGCAGCGCTGCTAAGCTTTCTCCCTGCGAGACACACTGGCAAAGCTTTTCGCTATGATGCAGCCTAGTGCAGACGCACACTACGGCTCTCTGCTGCTGTCCGAAGCCAAGCGCCGGTCGCCGGCATCTTTCGGCTGAAGCAGCGCTTCGGAGCTTACGGCTGCCGCTCCGGTGTTGTGTGCGCGAAGCAGCCGCTTCTCCTGCTCCCGGAGCTGGACAGAGCGGTAGCTTGTACGTGGGCGAAGAACGAAGCCGCTGGAAGACGAGATTGTGTGCACAGCCTTGGGACTGCTAGAGGACGGTGGCTAAAGCTCCCTGCCTTTTCAATGCACTGTTGGCATGCTTTATTGAAGGTGTTCCGAGACAACTTTTCTGGGTTTTGACTTCGTCCTGATGCAGCCCCTTTTGGGAAATTCATGTTCGTCCCCTGAGGCTCGAGATGCAGAGTACCCGATGGCACCTGCCGAAATGAAAAACTCCCTTGAGTTGTCGAGAAGGAAGAACATAGACAGCGCCTTGTGATTGGGAGTCAGCCGTTGCTGGACTTTTGCGATTGCTTTCACTGTGCACTGAATGCCAGGACGGCATGTGCACGCTACAACAACGAACTGGGAAGGAGTGGGCAGAAGACAACGGCCGTCAGACTGCAGCTTACATATTACCCAGGAAGGAGCAGTGTTTTTGGAGTGTGCAGCAAATACGTGTTTCTGGGGAAGGGCGGCATAAGTACGCAGCGCTGCTAAGCTTTCTCCCTGCGAGACACACTGGCAAAGCTTTTCGCTATGATGCAGCCTAGTGCAGACGCACACTACGGCTCTCCGCTGCTGTCCGAAGCCAAGCGCCGGTCGCCGGCATCTTTCGGCTGAAGCAGCGCTTCGGAGCTTACGGCTGCCGCTCCGGTGTTGTGTGCGCGAAGCAGCCGCTTCTCCTGCTCCCGGAGCTGGACAGAGCGGTAGCTTGTACGTGGGCGAAGAACGAAGCCGCTGGAAGACGAGATTGTGTGCACAGCCTTGGGACTGCTAGAGGACGGTGGCTAAAGCTCCCTGCCTTTTCAATGCACTGTTGGCATGCTTTATTGAAGGTGTTCCGAGACAACTTTTCTGGGTTTTGACTTCGTCCTGATGCAGCCCCTTTTGGGAAATTCATGTTCGTCCCCTGAGGCTCGAGATGCAGAGTACCCGATGGCACCTGCCGAAATGAAAAACTCCCTTGAGTTGTCGAGAAGCAAGAACATAGACAGCGCCTTGTGATTGGGAGTCAGCCGCTGCTGGACTTTTGCGATTGCTTTCACTGTGCACTGAATGCCAGGATGGCATGTGCACGCTACAACAATGAACTGGGAAGGAGAGGGCAGAAGAGAACGGCCGTCAGACTGCAGCTTACATATTACCCAGGAAAGAGCAGTGTTTTTGGAGTGTGCAGCAAATCCGTGTTTCTGGGCAAGGGCAGGATAAGTACGCAGCGCTGCTAAGCTTTCTCCCTGCGAGACACACTGGCAAAGCTTTTCGCTATGATGCAGCCTAGTGCAGACGCACACTACGGCTCTCCGCTGCTGTCCGAAGCCAAGCGCCGGTCGCCGGCATCTTTCGGCTGAAGCAGCGCTTCGGAGCTTACGGCTGCCGCTCCGGTGTTGTGTGCGCGAAGCAGCCGCTTCTCCTGCTCCCGGAGCTGGACAGAGCGGTAGCTTGTACGTGGGCGAAGAACGAAGCCGCTGGGAGACGAGATTGTGTGCACAGCCTTGGGACTGCTAGAGGACGGTGGCTAAAGCTCCCTGCCTTTTCAATGCACTGCTGGCATGCTTTATTGAAGGTGTTCCGAGACAACTTTTCTGGGTTTTGACTTCGTCCTGATGCAGCCCCTTTTGGGAAATTCATGTTCGTCCCCTGAGGCTCGAGATGCAGAGTACCCGATGGCACCTGCCGAAATGAAAAACTCCCTTGAGTTGTCGAGAAGGAAGAACATAGACAGCGCCTTGTGATTGGGAGTCAGCCGTTGCTGGACTTTTGCGATTGCTTTCACTGTGCACTGAATGCCAGGACGGCATGTGCACGCTACAACAACGAACTGGGAAGGAGAGGGCAGAAGACAATGGCCGTCAGACTGCAGCTTACATATTACCCAGGAAGGAGCAGTGTTTTTGGAGTGTGCAGCAAATCCGTGTTTCTGGCAAGGGCGGCATAAGTACGCAGCGCTGCTAAGCTTTCTCCCTGCGAGACACACTGGCAAAGCTTTTTGCTATGATGCAGCCTAGTGCAGACGCACACTACGGCTCTCCGCTGCTGTCCGAAGCCAAGCGCCGGTCGCCGGCATCTTTCGGCTGAAGGAGCGCTTCGGAGCTTACGGCTGCCGCTCCGGTGTTGTGTGCGCGAAGCAGCCGCTTCTCCTGCTCCCGGAGCCGGACAGAGCGGTAGCTTGTACGTGGGCGAAGAACGAAGCCGCTGGGAGACGAGATTGTGCGCACAGCCTTGGGACTGCTAGAGGACGGTGGCTAAAGCTCCCTGCCTTTTCAATGCACTGCTGGCATGCTTTATTGAAGGTGTTCTGAGACAACTTTTCTGGGTTTTGACTTCGTCCTGATGCAGCCCCTTTTGGGAAATTCATGTTCGTCCCCTGAGGCTCGAGATGCAGAGTACCCGATGGCACCTGCCGAAATGAAAAACTCCATTGAGTTGTCGAGAAGCAAGAACATAGACAGCGCCTTGTGATTGGGAGTCAGCCGCTGCTGGACTTTTGCGATTGCTTTCACTGTGCACTGAATGCCAGGACGGCATGTGCACGCTACAACAACGAACTGGGAAGGAGAGGGCAGAAGACAACGGCCGTCAGACTGCAGCTTACATATTACCCAGGAAGGAGCAGTGTTTTTGGAGTGTGCAGCAAATCCGTGTTTCTGGCAAGGGCGGCATAAGTACGCAGCGCTGCTAAGCTTTCTCCCTGCGAGACACACTGGCAAAGCTTTTTGCTATGATGCAGCCTAGTGCAGACGCACACTACGGCTCTCCGCTGCTGTCCGAAGCCAAGCGCCGGTCGCCGGCATCTTTCAGCTGAAGGAGCGCTTCGGAGCTTACGGCTGCCGCTCCGGTGTTGTGTGCGCGAAGCAGCCGCTTCTCCTGCTCCCGGAGCCGGACAGAGCGGTAGCTTGTACATGGGCGAAGAACGAAGCCGCTGGGAGACGAGATTGTGTGCACAGCCTTGGGACTGCTAGAGGACGGTGGCTAAAGCTCCCTGCCTTTTCAATGCACTGCTGGCATGCTTTATTGAAGGTGTTCCGAGACAACTTTTCTGTGTTTTGACTTCGTCCTGATGCAGCCCCTTTTGGGAAATTCATGTTCGTCCCCTGAGGCTCGAGATGCAGAGTACCCGATGGCACCTGCCGAAATGAAAAACTCCATTGAGTTGTCGAGAAGCAAGAACATAGACAGCGCCTTGTGATTGGGAGTCAGCCGCTGCTGGACTTTTGCGATTGCTTTCACTGTGCACTGAATGCCAGGACGGCATGTGCACGCTACAACAACGAACTGGGAAGGAGTGGGCAGAAGAGAACGGCCGTCAGACTGCAGCTTACATATTACCCAGGAAAGCGTAGTGTTTTTGGAGTGTGCAGCAAATCCGTGTTTCTGGGCAAGGGCGGCATAAGTACGCAGCGCTGCTAAGCTTTCTCCCTGCGAGACACACTGGCAAAGCTTTTCGCTATGATGCAGCCTAGTGCAGACGCACACTACGGCTCTCCGCTGCTGTCCGAAGCCAAGCGCCAGTCGCCGGCATCTTTCGGCTGAAGCAGCGCTTCGGAGCTTACGGCTGCCGCTCCGGTGTTGTGTGCGCGAAGCAGCCGCTTCTCCTGCTCCCGGAGCCGGACAGAGCGGTAGCTTGTACGTGGGCGAAGAACGAAGCCGCTGGGAGACGAGATTGTGTGCACAGCCTTGGGACTGCTAGAGGACGGTGGCTAAAGCTCCCTGCCTTTTCAATGCACTGCTGGCATGCTTTATTGAAGGTGTTCCGAGACAACTTTTCTGGGTTTTGACTTCGTCCTGATGCAGCCCCTTTTGGGAAATTCATGTTCGTCCCCTGAGGCTCGAGATGCAGAGTACCCGATGGCACCTGCCGAAATGAAAAACTCCATTGAGTTGTCGAGAAGCAAGGACATAGACAGCGCCTTGTGATTGGGAGTCAGCCGCTGCTGGACTTTTGCGATTGCTTTCACTGTGCACTGAATGCCAGGACGGCATGTGCACGCTACAACAATGAACTGGGAAGGTGTGGGCAGAAGAGAACGGCCGTCAGACTGCAGCTTACATAGTACCCAGGAAAGAGCAGTGTTTTTGGAGTGTGCAGCAAATCCGTGTTTCTGGCAGAGGCGGCATAAGTACGCAGCGCTGCTAAGCTTTCTCCCTGCGAGACACACTGGCAAAGCTTTTCGCTATGATGCAGCCTAGTGCAGACGCACACTACGGCTCTCCGCTGCTGTCCGAAGCCAAGCGCCGGTCGCCGGCATCTTTCGGCTGAAGCAGCGCTTCGGAGCTTACGGCTGCCGCTCCGGTGTCGTGTGCGCGAAGCAGCCGCTTCTCCTGCTCCCGGAGCCGGACAGAGCGGTAGCTTGTACGTGGGCGAAGAACGAAGCCGCTGGGAGACGAGATTGTGCGCACAGCCTTGGGACTGCTTGAGGACGGTGGCTAAAGCTCCCTGCCTTTTCAATGCACTGCTGGCATGCTTTATTGAAGGTGTTCTGAGACAACTTTTCTGGGTTTTGACTTCGTCCTGATGCAGCCCCTTTTGGGAAATTCATGTTCGTCCCCTGAGGCTCGAGATGCAGAGTACCCGATGGCACCTGCCGAAATGAAAAACTCCCTTGAGTTGTCGAGAAGCAAGAACATAGACAGCGCCTTGTGATTGGGAGTCAGCCGCTGCTGGACTTTTGCGATTGCTTTCACTGTGCACTGAATGTCAGGACGGCATGTGCACGCTACAACAACGAACTGGGAAGGAGAGGGCAGAAGACAACGGCCGTCAGACTGCAGCTTACATATTACCCAGGAAGGAGCAGTGTTTTTGGAGTGTGCAGCAAATCCGTGTTTCTGGCAAGGGCGGCATAAGTACGCAGCGCTGCTAAGCTTTCTCCCTGCGAGACACACTGGCAAAGCTTTTTGCTATGATGCAGCCTAGTGCAGACGCACACTACGGCTCTCCGCTGCTGTCCGAAGCCAAGCGCCGGTCGCCGGCATCTTTCGGCTGAAGGAGCGCTTCGGAGCTTACGGCTGCCGCTCCGGTGTTGTGTGCGCGAAGCAGCCGCTTCTCCTGCTCCCGGAGCCGGACAGAGCGGTAGCTTGTACGTGGGCGAAGAACGAAGCCGCTGGGAGACGAGATTGTGCGCACAGCCTTGGGACTGCTTGAGGACGGTGGCTAAAGCTCCCTGCCTTTTCAATGCACTGCTGGCATGCTTTATTGAAGGTGTTCTGAGACAACTTTTCTGGGTTTTGACTTCGTCCTGATGCAGCCCCTTTTGGGAAATTCATGTTCGTCCCCTGAGGCTCGAGATGCAGAGTACCCGATGGCACCTGCCGAAATGAAAAACTCCCTTGAGTTGTCGAGAAGCAAGAACATAGACAGCGCCTTGTGATTGGGAGTCAGCCGCTGCTGGACTTTTGCGATTGCTTTCACTGTGCACTGAATGTCAGGACGGCATGTGCACGCTACAACAACGAACTGGGAAGGAGAGGGCAGAAGACAACGGCCGTCAGACTGCAGCTTACATATTACCCAGGAAGGAGCAGTGTTTTTGGAGTGTGCAGCAAATCCGTGTTTCTGGCAAGGGCGGCATAAGTACGCAGCGCTGCTAAGCTTTCTCCCTGCGAGACACACTGGCAAAGCTTTTTGCTATGATGCAGCCTAGTGCAGACGCACACTACGGCTCTCCGCTGCTGTCCGAAGCCAAGCGCCGGTCGCCGGCATCTTTCGGCTGAAGCAGCGCTTCGGAGCTTACGGCTGCCGCTCCGGTGTTGTGTGCGCGAAGCAGCCGCTTCTCCTGCTCCCGGAGCTGGACAGAGCGGTAGCTTGTACGTGGGCGAAGAACGAAGCCGCTGGGAGACGAGATTGTGTGCACAGCCTTGGGACTGCTAGAGGACGGTGGCTAAAGCTCTCTGCCTTTTCAATGCACTGCTGGCATGCTTTATTGAAGGTGTTCTGAGACAACTTTTCTGGGTTTTGACTTCGTCCTGATGCAGCCCCTTTTGGGAAATTCATGTTCGTCCCCTGAGGCTCGAGATGCAGAGTACCCGATGGCACCTGCCGAAATGAAAAACTCCATTGAGTTGTCGAGAAGCAAGAACATAGACAGCGCCTTGTGATTGGGAGTCAGCCGCTGCTGGACTTTTGCGATTGCTTTCACTGTGCACTGAATGCCAGGACGGCATGTGCACGCTACAACAACGAACTGGGAAGGAGAGGGCAGAAGACAACGGCCGTCAGACTGCAGCTTACATATTACCCAGGAAGGAGCAGTGTTTTTGGAGTGTGCAGCAAATCCGTGTTTCTGGCAAGGGCGGCATAAGTACGCAGCGCTGCTAAGCTTTCTCCCTGCGAGACACACTGGCAAAGCTTTTTGCTATGATGCAGCCTAGTGCAGACGCACACTACGGCTCTCCGCTGCTGTCCGAAGCCAAGCGCCGGTCGCCGGCATCTTTCAGCTGAAGGAGCGCTTCGGAGCTTACGGCTGCCGCTCCGGTGTTGTGTGCGCGAAGCAGCCGCTTCTCCTGCTCCCGGAGCCGGACAGAGCGGTAGCTTGTACATGGGCGAAGAACGAAGCCGCTGGGAGACGAGATTGTGTGCACAGCCTTGGGACTGCTAGAGGACGGTGGCTAAAGCTCCCTGCCTTTTCAATGCACTGCTGGCATGCTTTATTGAAGGTGTTCCGAGACAACTTTTCTGTGTTTTGACTTCGTCCTGATGCAGCCCCTTTTGGGAAATTCATGTTCGTCCCCTGAGGCTCGAGATGCAGAGTACCCGATGGCACCTGCCGAAATGAAAAACTCCATTGAGTTGTCGAGAAGCAAGAACATAGACAGCGCCTTGTGATTGGGAGTCAGCCGCTGCTGGACTTTTGCGATTGCTTTCACTGTGCACTGAATGCCAGGACGGCATGTGCACGCTACAACAACGAACTGGGAAGGAGTGGGCAGAAGAGAACGGCCGTCAGACTGCAGCTTACATATTACCCAGGAAAGCGTAGTGTTTTTGGAGTGTGCAGCAAATCCGTGTTTCTGGGCAAGGGCGGCATAAGTACGCAGCGCTGCTAAGCTTTCTCCCTGCGAGACACACTGGCAAAGCTTTTCGCTATGATGCAGCCTAGTGCAGACGCACACTACGGCTCTCCGCTGCTGTCCGAAGCCAAGCGCCAGTCGCCGGCATCTTTCGGCTGAAGCAGCGCTTCGGAGCTTACGGCTGCCGCTCCGGTGTTGTGTGCGCGAAGCAGCCGCTTCTCCTGCTCCCGGAGCCGGACAGAGCGGTAGCTTGTACGTGGGCGAAGAACGAAGCCGCTGGGAGACGAGATTGTGTGCACAGCCTTGGGACTGCTAGAGGACGGTGGCTAAAGCTCCCTGCCTTTTCAATGCACTGCTGGCATGCTTTATTGAAGGTGTTCCGAGACAACTTTTCTGGGTTTTGACTTCGTCCTGATGCAGCCCCTTTTGGGAAATTCATGTTCGTCCCCTGAGGCTCGAGATGCAGAGTACCCGATGGCACCTGCCGAAATGAAAAACTCCATTGAGTTGTCGAGAAGCAAGGACATAGACAGCGCCTTGTGATTGGGAGTCAGCCGCTGCTGGACTTTTGCGATTGCTTTCACTGTGCACTGAATGCCAGGACGGCATGTGCACGCTACAACAATGAACTGGGAAGGTGTGGGCAGAAGAGAACGGCCGTCAGACTGCAGCTTACATAGTACCCAGGAAAGAGCAGTGTTTTTGGAGTGTGCAGCAAATCCGTGTTTCTGGCAGAGGCGGCATAAGTACGCAGCGCTGCTAAGCTTTCTCCCTGTGAGACACACTGGCAAAGCTTTTCGCTATGATGCAGCCTAGTGCAGACGCACACTACGGCTCTCCGCTGCTGTCCGAAGCCAAGCGCCGGTCGCCGGCATCTTTCGGCTGAAGCAGCGCTTCGGAGCTTACGGCTGCCGCTCCGGTGTTGTGTGCGCGAAGCAGCCGCTTCTCCTGCTCCCGGAGCCGGACAGAGCGGTAGCTTGTACGTGGGCGAAGAACGAAGCCGCTGGGAGACGAGATTGTGCGCACAGCCTTGGGACTGCTTGAGGACGGTGGCTAAAGCTCCCTGCCTTTTCAATGCACTGCTGGCATGCTTTATTGAAGGTGTTCTGAGACAACTTTTCTGGGTTTTGACTTCGTCCTGATGCAGCCCCTTTTGGGAAATTCATGTTCGTCCCCTGAGGCTCGAGATGCAGAGTACCCGATGGCACCTGCCGAAATGAAAAACTCCCTTGAGTTGTCGAGAAGCAAGAACATAGACAGCGCCTTGTGATTGGGAGTCAGCCGCTGCTGGACTTTTGCGATTGCTTTCACTGTGCACTGAATGTCAGGACGGCATGTGCACGCTACAACAACGAACTGGGAAGGAGAGGGCAGAAGACAACGGCCGTCAGACTGCAGCTTACATATTACCCAGGAAGGAGCAGTGTTTTTGGAGTGTGCAGCAAATCCGTGTTTCTGGCAAGGGCGGCATAAGTACGCAGCGCTGCTAAGCTTTCTCCCTGCGAGACACACTGGCAAAGCTTTTTGCTATGATGCAGCCTAGTGCAGACGCACACTACGGCTCTCCGCTGCTGTCCGAAGCCAAGCGCCGGTCGCCGGCATCTTTCGGCTGAAGGAGCGCTTCGGAGCTTACGGCTGCCGCTCCGGTGTTGTGTGCGCGAAGCAGCCGCTTCTCCTGCTCCCGGAGCCGGACAGAGCGGTAGCTTGTACGTGGGCGAAGAACGAAGCCGCTGGGAGACGAGATTGTGCGCACAGCCTTGGGACTGCTTGAGGACGGTGGCTAAAGCTCCCTGCCTTTTCAATGCACTGCTGGCATGCTTTATTGAAGGTGTTCTGAGACAACTTTTCTGGGTTTTGACTTCGTCCTGATGCAGCCCCTTTTGGGAAATTCATGTTCGTCCCCTGAGGCTCGAGATGCAGAGTACCCGATGGCACCTGCCGAAATGAAAAACTCCCTTGAGTTGTCGAGAAGCAAGAACATAGACAGCGCCTTGTGATTGGGAGTCAGCCGCTGCTGGACTTTTGCGATTGCTTTCACTGTGCACTGAATGTCAGGACGGCATGTGCACGCTACAACAACGAACTGGGAAGGAGAGGGCAGAAGACAACGGCCGTCAGACTGCAGCTTACATATTACCCAGGAAGGAGCAGTGTTTTTGGAGTGTGCAGCAAATCCGTGTTTCTGGCAAGGGCGGCATAAGTACGCAGCGCTGCTAAGCTTTCTCCCTGCGAGACACACTGGCAAAGCTTTTTGCTATGATGCAGCCTAGTGCAGACGCACACTACGGCTCTCCGCTGCTGTCCGAAGCCAAGCGCCGGTCGCCGGCATCTTTCGGCTGAAGGAGCGCTTCGGAGCTTACGGCTGCCGCTCCGGTGTTGTGTGCGCGAAGCAGCCGCTTCTCCTGCTCCCGGAGCTGGACAGAGCGGTAGCTTGTACATGGGCGAAGAACGAAGCCGCTGGGAGACGAGATTGTGTGCACAGCCTTGGGACTGCTAGAGGACGGTGGCTAAAGCTCCCTGCCTTTTCAATGCACTGCTGGCATGCTTTATTGAAGGTGTTCCGAGACAACTTTTCTGGGTTTTGACTTCGTCCTGATGCAGCCCCTTTTGGGAAATTCATGTTCGTCCCCTGAGGCTCGAGATGCAGAGTACCCGATGGCACCTGCCGAAATGAAAAACTCCATTGAGTTGTCGAGAAGCAAGAACATAGACAGCGCCTTGTGATTGGGAGTCAGCCGCTGCTGGACTTTTGCGATTGCTTTCACTGTGCACTGAATGCCAGAACGGCATGTGCACGCTACGACTACGAACTGGGAAGGAGAGGGCAGAAGACAACGGCCGTCAGACTGCAGCTTACATATTACCCAGGAAGGAGCAGTGTTTTTGGAGTGTGCAGCAAATCCGTGTTTCTGGGCAAGGGCGGCATAAGTACGCAGCGCTGCTAAGCTTTCTCCCTGCGAGACACACTGGCAAAGCTTTTCGCTATGATGCAGCCTAGTGCAGACGCACACTACGGCTCTCCGCTGCTGTCCGAAGCCAAGCGCCGGTCGCCGGCATCTTTCGGCTGAAGCAGCGCTTCGGAGCTTACGGCTGCCGCTCCGGTGTTGTGTGCGCGAAGCAGCCGCTTCTCCTGCTCCCGGAGCCGGACAGAGCGGTAGCTTGTACGTGGGCGAAGAACGAAGCCGCTGGGAGACGAGATTGTGCGCACAGCCTTGGGACTGCTAGAGGACGGTGGCTAAAGCTCCCTGCCTTTTCAATGCACTGCTGGCATGCTTTATTGAAGGTGTTCCGAGACAACTTTTCTGGGTTTTGACTTCGTCCTGATGCAGCCCCTTTTGGGAAATTCATGTTCGTCCCCTGAGGCTCGAGATGCAGAGTACCCGATGGCACCTGCCGAAATGAAAAACTCCATTGAGTTGTCGAGAAGCAAGAACATAGACAGCGCCTTGTGATTGGGAGTCAGCCGCTGCTGGACTTTTGCGATTGCTTTCACTGTGCACTGAATGCCAGGACGGCATGTGCACGCTACAACAACGAACTGGGAAGGAGAGGGCAGAAGACAACGGCCGTCAGACTGCAGCTTACATATTACCCAGGAAGGAGCAGTGTTTTTGGAGTGTGCAGCAAATCCGTGTTTCTGGCAAGGGCGGCATAAGTACGCAGCGCTGCTAAGCTTTCTCCCTGCGAGACACACTGGCAAAGCTTTTTGCTATGATGCAGCCTAGTGCAGACGCACACTACGGGTCTCCGCTGCTGTCCGAAGCCAAGCGCCGGTCGCCGGCATCTTTCGGCTGAAGGAGCGCTTCGGAGCTTACGGCTGCCGCTCCGGTGTTGTGTGCGCGAAGCAGCCGCTTCTCCTGCTCCCGGAGCCGGACAGAGCGGTAGCTTGTACGTGGGCGAAGAACGAAGCCGCTGGGAGACGAGATTGTGCGCACAGCCTTGGGACTGCTAGAGGACGGTGGCTAAAGCTCCCTGCCTTTTCAATGCACTGCTGGCATGCTTTATTGAAGGTGTTCCGAGACAACTTTTCTGGGTTTTGACTTCGTCCTGATGCAGCCCCTTTTGGGAAATTCATGTTCGTCCCCTGAGGCTCGAGATGCAGAGTACCCGATGGCACCTGCCGAAATGAAAAACTCAATTGAGTTGTCGAGAAGCAAGAACATAGACAGCGCCTTGTGATTGGGAGTCAGCCGCTGCTGGACTTTTGCGATTGCTTTCACTGTGCACTGAATGCCAGGACGGCATGTGCACGCTACAACAACGAACTGGGAAGGAGAGGGCAGAAGACAACGGCCGTCAGACTGCAGCTTACATATTACCCAGGAAGGAGCAGTGTTTTTGGAGTGTGCAGCAAATCCGTGTTTCTGGCAAGGGCGGCATAAGTACGCAGCGCTGCTAAGCTTTCTCCCTGCGAGACACACTGGCAAAGCTTTTTGCTATGATGCAGCCTAGTGCAGACGCACACTACGGCTCTCCGCTGCTGTCCGAAGCCAAGCGCCGGTCGCCGGCATCTTTCGGCTGAAGCAGCGCTTCGGAGCTTACGGCTGCCGCTCCGGTGTTGTGTGCGCGAAGCAGCCGCTTCTCCTGCTCCCGGAGCCGGACAGAGCGGTAGCTTGTACGTGGGCGAAGAACGAAGCCGCTGGGAGACGAGATTGTGCGCACAGCCTTGGGACTGCTAGAGGACGGTGGCTAAAGCTCCCTGCCTTTTCAATGCACTGCTGGCATGCTTTATTGAAGGTGTTCTGAGACAACTTTTCTGGGTTTTGACTTCGTCCTGATGCAGCCCCTTTTGGGAAATTCATGTTCGTCCCCTGAGGCTCGAGATGCAGAGTACCCGATGGCACCTGCCGAAATGAAAAACTCCATTGAGTTGTCGAGAAGCAAGAACATAGACAGCGCCTTGTGATTGGGAGTCAGCCGCTGCTGGACTTTTGCGATTGCTTTCACTGTGCACTGAATGCCAGGACGGCATGTGCACGCTACAACAACGAACTGGGAAGGAGAGGGCAGAAGACAACGGCCGTCAGACTGCAGCTTACATATTACCCAGGAAGGAGCAGTGTTTTTGGAGTGTGCAGCAAATCCGTGTTTCTGGCAAGGGCGGCATAAGTACGCAGCGCTGCTAAGCTTTCTCCCTGCGAGACACACTGGCAAAGCTTTTTGCTATGATGCAGCCTAGTGCAGACGCACACTACGGCTCTCCGCTGCTGTCCGAAGCCAAGCGCCGGTCGCCGGCATCTTTCGGCTGAAGGAGCGCTTCGGAGCTTACGGCTGCCGCTCCGGTGTTGTGTGCGCGAAGCAGCCGCTTCTCCTGCTCCCGGAGCCGGACAGAGCGGTAGCTTGTACATGGGCGAAGAACGAAGCCGCTGGGAGACGAGATTGTGTGCACAGCCTTGGGACTGCTAGAGGACGGTGGCTAAAGCTCCCTGCCTTTTCAATGCACTGCTGGCATGCTTTATTGAAGGTGTTCCGAGACAACTTTTCTGTGTTTTGACTTCGTCCTGATGCAGCCCCTTTTGGGAAATTCATGTTCGTCCCCTGAGGCTCGAGATGCAGAGTACCCGATGGCACCTGCCGAAATGAAAAACTCCATTGAGTTGTCGAGAAGCAAGAACATAGACAGCGCCTTGTGATTGGGAGTCAGCCGCTGCTGGACTTTTGCGATTGCTTTCACTGTGCACTGAATGCCAGGACGGCATGTGCACGCTACAACAACGAACTGGGAAGGAGTGGGCAGAAGAGAACGGCCGTCAGACTGCAGCTTACATATTACCCAGGAAAGCGTAGTGTTTTTGGAGTGTGCAGCAAATCCGTGTTTCTGGGCAAGGGCGGCATAAGTACGCAGCGCTGCTAAGCTTTCTCCCTGCGAGACACACTGGCAAAGCTTTTCGCTATGATGCAGCCTAGTGCAGACGCACACTACGGCTCTCCGCTGCTGTCCGAAGCCAAGCGCCAGTCGCCGGCATCTTTCGGCTGAAGCAGCGCTTCGGAGCTTACGGCTGCCGCTCCGGTGTTGTGTGCGCGAAGCAGCCGCTTCTCCTGCTCCCGGAGCCGGACAGAGCGGTAGCTTGTACGTGGGCGAAGAACGAAGCCGCTGGGAGACGAGATTGTGTGCACAGCCTTGGGACTGCTAGAGGACGGTGGCTAAAGCTCCCTGCCTTTTCAATGCACTGCTGGCATGCTTTATTGAAGGTGTTCCGAGACAACTTTTCTGGGTTTTGACTTCGTCCTGATGCAGCCCCTTTTGGGAAATTCATGTTCGTCCCCTGAGGCTCGAGATGCAGAGTACCCGATGGCACCTGCCGAAATGAAAAACTCCATTGAGTTGTCGAGAAGCAAGGACATAGACAGCGCCTTGTGATTGGGAGTCAGCCGCTGCTGGACTTTTGCGATTGCTTTCACTGTGCACTGAATGCCAGGACGGCATGTGCACGCTACAACAATGAACTGGGAAGGTGTGGCCAGAAGAGAACGGCCGTCAGACTGCAGCTTACATAGTACCCAGGAAAGAGCAGTGTTTTTGGAGTGTGCAGCAAATCCGTGTTTCTGGCAGAGGCGGCATAAGTACGCAGCGCTGCTAAGCTTTCTCCCTGCGAGACACACTGGCAAAGCTTTTTGCTATGATGCAGCCTAGTGCAGACGCACACTACGGCTCTCCGCTGCTGTCCGAAGCCAAGCGCCGGTCGCCGGCATCTTTCGGCTGAAGGAGCGCTTCGGAGCTTACGGCTGCCGCTCCGGTGTTGTGTGCGCGAAGCAGCCGCTTCTCCTGCTCCCGGAGCCGGACAGAGCGGTAGCTTGTACGTGGGCGAAGAACGAAGCCGCTGGGAGACGAGATTGTGCGCACAGCCTTGGGACTGCTTGAGGACGGTGGCTAAAGCTCCCTGCCTTTTCAATGCACTGCTGGCATGCTTTATTGAAGGTGTTCTGAGACAACTTTTCTGGGTTTTGACTTCGTCCTGATGCAGCCCCTTTTGGGAAATTCATGTTCGTCCCCTGAGGCTCGAGATGCAGAGTACCCGATGGCACCTGCCGAAATGAAAAACTCCCTTGAGTTGTCGAGAAGGAAGAACATAGACAGCGCCTTGTGATTGGGAGTCAGCCGCTGCTGGACTTTTGCGATTGCTTTCACTGTGCACTGAATGCCAGAACGGCATGTGCACGCTACAACAACGAACTGGGAAGGAGAGGGCAGAAGACAACGGCCGTCAGACTGCAGCTTACATATTACCCAGGAAGGAGCAGTGTTTTTGGAGTGTGCAGCAAATCCGTGTTTCTGGCAAGGGCGGCATAAGTACGCAGCGCTGCTAAGCTTTCTCCCTGCGAGACACACTGGCAAAGCTTTTCGCTATGATGCAGCCTAGTGCAGACGCACACTACGGCTCTCCGCTGCTGTCCGAAGCCAAGCGCCGGTCGCCGGCATCTTTCGGCTGAAGCAGCGCTTCGGAGCTTACGGCTGCCGCTCCGGTGTTGTGTGCGCGAAGCAGCCGCTTCTCCTGCTCCCGGAGCCGGACAGAGCGGTAGCTTGTACGTGGGCGAAGAACGAAGCCGCTGGGAGACGAGATTGTGCGCACAGCCTTGGGACTGCTAGAGGACGGTGGCTAAAGCTCCCTGCCTTTTCAATGCACTGCTGGCATGCTTTATTGAAGGTGTTCCGAGACAACTTTTCTGGGTTTTGACTTCGTCCTGATGCAGCCCCTTTTGGGAAATTCATGTTCGTCCCCTGAGGCTCGAGATGCAGAGTACCCGATGGCACCTGCCGAAATGAAAAACTCCATTGAGTTGTCGAGAAGCAAGAACATAGACAGCGCCTTGTGATTGGGAGTCAGCCGCTGCTGGACTTTTGCGATTGCTTTCACTGTGCACTGAATGCCAGGACGGCATGTGCACGCTACAACAACGAACTGGGAAGGAGAGGGCAGAAGACAACGGCCGTCAGACTGCAGCTTACATATTACCCAGGAAGGAGCAGTGTTTTTGGAGTGTGCAGCAAATCCGTGTTTCTGGCAAGGGCGGCATAAGTACGCAGCGCTGCTAAGCTTTCTCCCTGCGAGACACACTGGCAAAGCTTTTTGCTATGATGCAGCCTAGTGCAGACGCACACTACGGCTCTCCGCTGCTGTCCGAAGCCAAGCGCCGGTCGCCGGCATCTTTCGGCTGAAGGAGCGCTTCGGAGCTTACGGCTGCCGCTCCGGTGTTGTGTGCGCGAAGCAGCCGCTTCTCCTGCTCCCGGAGCCGGACAGAGCGGTAGCTTGTACGTGGGCGAAGAACGAAGCCGCTGGGAGACGAGATTGTGCGCACAGCCTTGGGACTGCTAGAGGACGGTGGCTAAAGCTCCCTGCCTTTTCAATGCACTGCTGGCATGCTTTATTGAAGGTGTTCTGAGACAACTTTTCTGGGTTTTGACTTCGTCCTGATGCAGCCCCTTTTGGGAAATTCATGTTCGTCCCCTGAGGCTCGAGATGCAGAGTACCCGATGGCACCTGCCGAAATGAAAAACTCCATTGAGTTGTCGAGAAGCAAGAACATAGACAGCGCCTTGTGATTGGGAGTCAGCCGCTGCTGGACTTTTGCGATTGCTTTCACTGTGCACTGAATGCCAGGACGGCATGTGCACGCTACAACAACGAACTGGGAAGGAGAGGGCAGAAGACAACGGCCGTCAGACTGCAGCTTACATATTACCCAGGAAGGAGCAGTGTTTTTGGAGTGTGCAGCAAATCCGTGTTTCTGGCAAGGGCGGCATAAGTACGCAGCGCTGCTAAGCTTTCTCCCTGCGAGACACACTGGCAAAGCTTTTCGCTATGATGCAGCCTAGTGCAGACGCACACTACGGCTCTCCGCTGCTGTCCGAAGCCAAGCGCCGGTCGCCGGCATCTTTCGGCTGAAGCAGCGCTTCGGAGCTTACGGCTGCCGCTCCGGTGTTGTGTGCGCGAAGCAGCCGCTTCTCCTGCTCCCGGAGCCGGACAGAGCGGTAGCTTGTACGTGGGCGAAGAACGAAGCCGCTGGGAGACGAGATTGTGCGCACAGCCTTGGGACTGCTAGAGGACGGTGGCTAAAGCTCCCTGCCTTTTCAATGCACTGCTGGCATGCTTTATTGAAGGTGTTCCGAGACAACTTTTCTGTGTTTTGACTTCGTCCTGATGCAGCCCCTTTTGGGAAATTCATGTTCGTCCCCTGAGGCTCGAGATGCAGAGTACCCGATGGCACCTGCCGAAATGAAAAACTCCATTGAGTTGTCGAGAAGCAAGAACATAGACAGCGCCTTGTGATTGGGAGTCAGCCGCTGCTGGACTTTTGCGATTGCTTTCACTGTGCACTGAATGCCAGGACGGCATGTGCACGCTACAACAACGAACTGGGAAGGAGTGGGCAGAAGAGAACGGCCGTCAGACTGCAGCTTACATAGTACCCAGGAAAGAGCAGTGTTTTTGGAGTGTGCAGCAAATCCGTGTTTCTGGCAGAGGCGGCATAAGTACGCAGCGCTGCTAAGCTTTCTCCCTGCGAGACACACTGGCAAAGCTTTTTGCTATGATGCAGCCTAGTGCAGACGCACACTACGGCTCTCCGCTGCTGTCCGAAGCCAAGCGCCGGTCGCCGGCATCTTTCGGCTGAAGGAGCGCTTCGGAGCTTACGGCTGCCGCTCCGGTGTTGTGTGCGCGAAGCAGCCGCTTCTCCTGCTCCCGGAGCCGGACAGAGCGGTAGCTTGTACGTGGGCGAAGAACGAAGCCGCTGGGAGACGAGATTGTGCGCACAGCCTTGGGACTGCTAGAGGACGGTGGCTAAAGCTCCCTGCCTTTTCAATGCACTGCTGGCATGCTTTATTGAAGGTGTTCCGAGACAACTTTTCTGGGTTTTGACTTCGTCCTGATGCAGCCCCTTTTGGGAAATTCATGTTCGTCCCCTGAGGCTCGAGATGCAGAGTACCCGATGGCACCTGCCGAAATGAAAAACTCCATTGAGTTGTCGAGAAGCAAGAACATAGACAGCGCCTTGTGATTGGGAGTCAGCCGCTGCTGGACTTTTGCGATTGCTTTCACTGTGCACTGAATGCCAGGACGGCATGTGCACGCTACAACAACGAACTGGGAAGGAGAGGGCAGAAGACAACGGCCGTCAGACTGCAGCTTACATATTACCCAGGAAGGAGCAGTGTTTTTGGAGTGTGCAGCAAATCCGTGTTTCTGGCAAGGGCGGCATAAGTACGCAGCGCTGCTAAGCTTTCTCCCTGCGAGACACACTGGCAAAGCTTTTTGCTATGATGCAGCCTAGTGCAGACGCACACTACGGCTCTCCGCTGCTGTCCGAATCCAAGCGCCGGTCGCCGGCATCTTTCGGCTGAAGCAGCGCTTCGGAGCTTACGGCTGCCGCTCCGGTGTTGTGTGCGCAAAGCAGCCGCTTCTCCTGCTCCCGGAGCTGGACAGAGCGGTAGCTTGTATGTGGGCGAAGAACGAAGCCGCTGGGAGACGAGATTGTGTGCACAGCCTTGGGACTGCTAGAGGACGGTGGCTAAAGCTCCCTGCCTTTTCAATGCACTGCTGGCATGCTTTATTGAAGGTGTTCCGAGACAACTTTTCTGGGTTTTGACTTCGTCCTGATGCAGCCCCTTTTGGGAAATTCATGTTCGTCCCCTGAGGCTCGAGATGCAGAGTACCCGATGGCACCTGCCGAAATGAAAAACTCCATTGAGTTGTCGAGAAGCAAGAACATAGACAGCGCCTTGTGATTGGGAGTCAGCCGCTGCTGGACTTTTGCGATTGCTTTCACTGTGCACTGAATGCCAGGATGGCATGTGCACGCTACAACAATGAACTGGGAAGGAGAGGGCAGAAGAGAACGGCCGTCAGACTGCAGCTTACATATTACCCAGGAAAGAGCAGTGTTTTTGGAGTGTGCAGCAAATCCGTGTTTCTGGGCAAGGGCAGGATAAGTACGCAGCGCTGCTAAGCTTTCTCCCTGCGAGACACACTGGCAAAGCTTTTTGCTATGATGCAGCCTAGTGCAGACGCACACTACGGCTCTCTGCTGCTGTCCGAAGCCAAGCGCCGGTCGCCGGCATCTTTCGGCTGAAGCAGCGCTTCGGAGCTTACGGCTGCCGCTCCGGTGTTGTGTGCGCGAAGCAGCCGCTTCTCCTGCTCCCGGAGCTGGACAGAGCGGTAGCTTGTACGTGGGCGAAGAACGAAGCCGCTGGAAGACGAGATTGTGTGCACAGCCTTGGGACTGCTAGAGGACGGTGGCTAAAGCTCCCTGCCTTTTCAATGCACTGTTGGCATGCTTTATTGAAGGTGTTCCGAGACAACTTTTCTGGGTTTTGACTTCGTCCTGATGCAGCCCCTTTTGGGAAATTCATGTTCGTCCCCTGAGGCTCGAGATGCAGAGTACCCGATGGCACCTGCCGAAATGAAAAACTCCCTTGAGTTGTCGAGAAGGAAGAACATAGACAGCGCCTTGTGATTGGGAGTCAGCCGTTGCTGGACTTTTGCGATTGCTTTCACTGTGCACTGAATGCCAGGACGGCATGTGCACGCTACAACAACGAACTGGGAAGGAGTGGGCAGAAGACAACGGCCGTCAGACTGCAGCTTACATATTACCCAGGAAGGAGCAGTGTTTTTGGAGTGTGCAGCAAATACGTGTTTCTGGGCAAGGGCGGCATAAGTACGCAGCGCTGCTAAGCTTTCTCCCTGCGAGACACACTGGCAAAGCTTTTCGCTATGATGCAGCCTAGTGCAGACGCACACTACGGCTCTCCGCTGCTGTCCGAAGCCAAGCGCCGGTCGCCGGCATCTTTCGGCTGAAGCAGCGCTTCGGAGCTTACGGCTGCCGCTCCGGTGTTGTGTGCGCGAAGCAGCCGCTTCTCCTGCTCCCGGAGCTGGACAGAGCGGTAGCTTGTACGTGGGCGAAGAACGAAGCCGCTGGAAGACGAGATTGTGTGCACAGCCTTGGGACTGCTAGAGGACGGTGGCTAAAGCTCCCTGCCTTTTCAATGCACTGTTGGCATGCTTTATTGAAGGTGTTCCGAGACAACTTTTCTGGGTTTTGACTTCGTCCTGATGCAGCCCCTTTTGGGAAATTCATGTTCGTCCCCTGAGGCTCGAGATGCAGAGTACCCGATGGCACCTGCCGAAATGAAAAACTCCCTTGAGTTGTCGAGAAGCAAGAACATAGACAGCGCCTTGTGATTGGGAGTCAGCCGCTGCTGGACTTTTGCGATTGCTTTCACTGTGCACTGAATGCCAGGATGGCATGTGCACGCTACAACAATGAACTGGGAAGGAGAGGGCAGAAGAGAACGGCCGTCAGACTGCAGCTTACATATTACCCAGGAAAGAGCAGTGTTTTTGGAGTGTGCAGCAAATCCGTGTTTCTGGGCAAGGGCAGGATAAGTACGCAGCGCTGCTAAGCTTTCTCCCTGCGAGACACACTGGCAAAGCTTTTCGCTATGATGCAGCCTAGTGCAGACGCACACTACGGCTCTCCGCTGCTGTCCGAAGCCAAGCGCCGGTCGCCGGCATCTTTCGGCTGAAGCAGCGCTTCGGAGCTTACGGCTGCCGCTCCGGTGTTGTGTGCGCGAAGCAGCCGCTTCTCCTGCTCCCGGAGCTGGACAGAGCGGTAGCTTGTACGTGGGCGAAGAACGAAGCCGCTGGGAGACGAGATTGTGTGCACAGCCTTGGGACTGCTAGAGGACGGTGGCTAAAGCTCCCTGCCTTTTCAATGCACTGCTGGCATGCTTTATTGAAGGTGTTCCGAGACAACTTTTCTGGGTTTTGACTTCGTCCTGATGCAGCCCCTTTTGGGAAATTCATGTTCGTCCCCTGAGGCTCGAGATGCAGAGTACCCGATGGCACCTGCCGAAATGAAAAACTCCCTTGAGTTGTCGAGAAGGAAGAACATAGACAGCGCCTTGTGATTGGGAGTCAGCCGTTGCTGGACTTTTGCGATTGCTTTCACTGTGCACTGAATGCCAGGACGGCATGTGCACGCTACAACAACGAACTGGGAAGGAGAGGGCAGAAGACAACGGCCGTCAGACTGCAGCTTACATATTACCCAGGAAGGAGCAGTGTTTTTGGAGTGTGCAGCAAATCCGTGTTTCTGGCAAGGGCGGCATAAGTACGCAGCGCTGCTAAGCTTTCTCCCTGCGAGACACACTGGCAAAGCTTTTTGCTATGATGCAGCCTAGTGCAGACGCACACTACGGCTCTCCGCTGCTGTCCGAAGCCAAGCGCCGGTCGCCGGCATCTTTCGGCTGAAGGAGCGCTTCGGAGCTTACGGCTGCCGCTCCGGTGTTGTGTGCGCGAAGCAGCCGCTTCTCCTGCTCCCGGAGCCGGACAGAGCGGTAGCTTGTACGTGGGCGAAGAACGAAGCCGCTGGGAGACGAGATTGTGCGCACAGCCTTGGGACTGCTAGAGGACGGTGGCTAAAGCTCCCTGCCTTTTCAATGCACTGCTGGCATGCTTTATTGAAGGTGTTCTGAGACAACTTTTCTGGGTTTTGACTTCGTCCTGATGCAGCCCCTTTTGGGAAATTCATGTTCGTCCCCTGAGGCTCGAGATGCAGAGTACCCGATGGCACCTGCCGAAATGAAAAACTCCCTTGAGTTGTCGAGAAGCAAGAACATAGACAGCGCCTTGTGATTGGGAGTCAGCCGCTGCTGGACTTTTGCGATTGCTTTCACTGTGCACTGAATGCCAGGATGGCATGTGCACGCTACAACAATGAACTGGGAAGGAGAGGGCAGAAGAGAACGGCCGTCAGACTGCAGCTTACATATTACCCAGGAAAGAGCAGTGTTTTTGGAGTGTGCAGCAAATCCGTGTTTCTGGGCAAGGGCAGGATAAGTACGCAGCGCTGCTAAGCTTTCTCCCTGCGAGACACACTGGCAAAGCTTTTCGCTATGATGCAGCCTAGTGCAGACGCACACTACGGCTCTCCGCTGCTGTCCGAAGCCAAGCGCCGGTCGCCGGCATCTTTCGGCTGAAGCAGCGCTTCGGAGCTTACGGCTGCCGCTCCGGTGTTGTGTGCGCGAAGCAGCCGCTTCTCCTGCTCCCGGAGCTGGACAGAGCGGTAGCTTGTACGTGGGCGAAGAACGAAGCCGCTGGGAGACGAGATTGTGTGCACAGCCTTGGGACTGCTAGAGGACGGTGGCTAAAGCTCCCTGCCTTTTCAATGCACTGCTGGCATGCTTTATTGAAGGTGTTCCGAGACAACTTTTCTGGGTTTTGACTTCGTCCTGATGCAGCCCCTTTTGGGAAATTCATGTTCGTCCCCTGAGGCTCGAGATGCAGAGTACCCGATGGCACCTGCCGAAATGAAAAACTCCCTTGAGTTGTCGAGAAGGAAGAACATAGACAGCGCCTTGTGATTGGGAGTCAGCCGTTGCTGGACTTTTGCGATTGCTTTCACTGTGCACTGAATGCCAGGACGGCATGTGCACGCTACAACAACGAACTGGGAAGGAGAGGGCAGAAGACAACGGCCGTCAGACTGCAGCTTACATATTACCCAGGAAGGAGCAGTGTTTTTGGAGTGTGCAGCAAATCCGTGTTTCTGGCAAGGGCGGCATAAGTACGCAGCGCTGCTAAGCTTTCTCCCTGCGAGACACACTGGCAAAGCTTTTTGCTATGATGCAGCCTAGTGCAGACGCACACTACGGCTCTCCGCTGCTGTCCGAAGCCAAGCGCCGGTCGCCGGCATCTTTCGGCTGAAGCAGCGCTTCGGAGCTTACGGCTGCCGCTCCGGTGTTGTGTGCGCGAAGCAGCCGCTTCTCCTGCTCCCGGAGCCGGACAGAGCGGTAGCTTGTACGTGGGCGAAGAACGAAGCCGCTGGGAGACGAGATTGTGCGCACAGCCTTGGGACTGCTAGAGGACGGTGGCTAAAGCTCCCTGCCTTTTCAATGCACTGCTGGCATGCTTTATTGAAGGTGTTCTGAGACAACTTTTCTGGGTTTTGACTTCGTCCTGATGCAGCCCCTTTTGGGAAATTCATGTTCGTCCCCTGAGGCTCGAGATGCAGAGTACCCGATGGCACCTGCCGAAATGAAAAACTCCATTGAGTTGTCGAGAAGCAAGAACATAGACAGCGCCTTGTGATTGGGAGTCAGCCGCTGCTGGACTTTTGCGATTGCTTTCACTGTGCACTGAATGCCAGGACGGCATGTGCACGCTACAACAACGAACTGGGAAGGAGAGGGCAGAAGACAACGGCCGTCAGACTGCAGCTTACATATTACCCAGGAAGGAGCAGTGTTTTTGGAGTGTGCAGCAAATCCGTGTTTCTGGCAAGGGCGGCATAAGTACGCAGCGCTGCTAAGCTTTCTCCCTGCGAGACACACTGGCAAAGCTTTTTGCTATGATGCAGCCTAGTGCAGACGCACACTACGGCTCTCCGCTGCTGTCCGAAGCCAAGCGCCGGTCGCCGGCATCTTTCAGCTGAAGGAGCGCTTCGGAGCTTACGGCTGCCGCTCCGGTGTTGTGTGCGCGAAGCAGCCGCTTCTCCTGCTCCCGGAGCCGGACAGAGCGGTAGCTTGTACATGGGCGAAGAACGAAGCCGCTGGGAGACGAGATTGTGTGCACAGCCTTGGGACTGCTAGAGGACGGTGGCTAAAGCTCCCTGCCTTTTCAATGCACTGCTGGCATGCTTTATTGAAGGTGTTCCGAGACAACTTTTCTGGGTTTTGACTTCGTCCTGATGCAGCCCCTTTTGGGAAATTCATGTTCGTCCCCTGAGGCTCGAGATGCAGAGTACCCGATGGCACCTGCCGAAATGAAAAACTCCATTGAGTTGTCGAGAAGCAAGAACATAGACAGCGCCTTGTGATTGGGAGTCAGCCGCTGCTGGACTTTTGCGATTGCTTTCACTGTGCACTGAATGCCAGGACGGCATGTGCACGCTACAACAACGAACTGGGAAGGAGTGGGCAGAAGAGAACGGCCGTCAGACTGCAGCTTACATATTACCCAGGAAAGCGTAGTGTTTTTGGAGTGTGCAGCAAATCCGTGTTTCTGGGCAAGGGCGGCATAAGTACGCAGCGCTGCTAAGCTTTCTCCCTGCGAGACACACTGGCAAAGCTTTTCGCTATGATGCAGCCTAGTGCAGACGCACACTACGGCTCTCCGCTGCTGTCCGAAGCCAAGCGCCAGTCGCCGGCATCTTTCGGCTGAAGCAGCGCTTCGGAGCTTACGGCTGCCGCTCCGGTGTTGTGTGCGCGAAGCAGCCGCTTCTCCTGCTCCCGGAGCCGGACAGAGCGGTAGCTTGTACGTGGGCGAAGAACGAAGCCGCTGGGAGACGAGATTGTGTGCACAGCCTTGGGACTGCTAGAGGACGGTGGCTAAAGCTCCCTGCCTTTTCAATGCACTGCTGGCATGCTTTATTGAAGGTGTTCCGAGACAACTTTTCTGGGTTTTGACTTCGTCCTGATGCAGCCCCTTTTGGGAAATTCATGTTCGTCCCCTGAGGCTCGAGATGCAGAGTACCCGATGGCACCTGCCGAAATGAAAAACTCCATTGAGTTGTCGAGAAGCAAGGACATAGACAGCGCCTTGTGATTGGGAGTCAGCCGCTGCTGGACTTTTGCGATTGCTTTCACTGTGCACTGAATGCCAGGACGGCATGTGCACGCTACAACAATGAACTGGGAAGGTGTGGGCAGAAGAGAACGGCCGTCAGACTGCAGCTTACATAGTACCCAGGAAAGAGCAGTGTTTTTGGAGTGTGCAGCAAATCCGTGTTTCTGGCAGAGGCGGCATAAGTACGCAGCGCTGCTAAGCTTTCTCCCTGCGAGACACACTGGCAAAGCTTTTCGCTATGATGCAGCCTAGTGCAGACGCACACTACGGCTCTCTGCTGCTGTCCGAAGCCAAGCGCCGGTCGCCGGCATCTTTCGGCTGAAGCAGCGCTTCGGAGCTTACGGCTGCCGCTCCGGTGTTGTGTGCGCGAAGCAGCCGCTTCTCCTGCTCCCGGAGCTGGACAGAGCGGTAGCTTGTACGTGGGCGAAGAACGAAGCCGCTGGAAGACGAGATTGTGTGCACAGCCTTGGGACTGCTAGAGGACGGTGGCTAAAGCTCCCTGCCTTTTCAATGCACTGTTGGCATGCTTTATTGAAGGTGTTCCGAGACAACTTTTCTGGGTTTTGACTTCGTCCTGATGCAGCCCCTTTTGGGAAATTCATGTTCGTCCCCTGAGGCTCGAGATGCAGAGTACCCGATGGCACCTGCCGAAATGAAAAACTCCCTTGAGTTGTCGAGAAGGAAGAACATAGACAGCGCCTTGTGATTGGGAGTCAGCCGTTGCTGGACTTTTGCGATTGCTTTCACTGTGCACTGAATGCCAGGACGGCATGTGCACGCTACAACAACGAACTGGGAAGGAGTGGGCAGAAGACAACGGCCGTCAGACTGCAGCTTACATATTACCCAGGAAGGAGCAGTGTTTTTGGAGTGTGCAGCAAATACGTGTTTCTGGGCAAGGGCGGCATAAGTACGCAGCGCTGCTAAGCTTTCTCCCTGCGAGACACACTGGCAAAGCTTTTCGCTATGATGCAGCCTAGTGCAGACGCACACTACGGCTCTCCGCTGCTGTCCGAAGCCAAGCGCCGGTCGCCGGCATCTTTCGGCTGAAGCAGCGCTTCGGAGCTTACGGCTGCCGCTCCGGTGTTGTGTGCGCGAAGCAGCCGCTTCTCCTGCTCCCGGAGCTGGACAGAGCGGTAGCTTGTACGTGGGCGAAGAACGAAGCCGCTGGAAGACGAGATTGTGTGCACAGCCTTGGGACTGCTAGAGGACGGTGGCTAAAGCTCCCTGCCTTTTCAATGCACTGTTGGCATGCTTTATTGAAGGTGTTCCGAGACAACTTTTCTGGGTTTTGACTTCGTCCTGATGCAGCCCCTTTTGGGAAATTCATGTTCGTCCCCTGAGGCTCGAGATGCAGAGTACCCGATGGCACCTGCCGAAATGAAAAACTCCCTTGAGTTGTCGAGAAGCAAGAACATAGACAGCGCCTTGTGATTGGGAGTCAGCCGCTGCTGGACTTTTGCGATTGCTTTCACTGTGCACTGAATGCCAGGATGGCATGTGCACGCTACAACAATGAACTGGGAAGGAGAGGGCAGAAGAGAACGGCCGTCAGACTGCAGCTTACATATTACCCAGGAAAGAGCAGTGTTTTTGGAGTGTGCAGCAAATCCGTGTTTCTGGGCAAGGGCAGGATAAGTACGCAGCGCTGCTAAGCTTTCTCCCTGCGAGACACACTGGCAAAGCTTTTCGCTATGATGCAGCCTAGTGCAGACGCACACTACGGCTCTCCGCTGCTGTCCGAAGCCAAGCGCCGGTCGCCGGCATCTTTCGGCTGAAGCAGCGCTTCGGAGCTTACGGCTGCCGCTCCGGTGTTGTGTGCGCGAAGCAGCCGCTTCTCCTGCTCCCGGAGCTGGACAGAGCGGTAGCTTGTACGTGGGCGAAGAACGAAGCCGCTGGGAGACGAGATTGTGTGCACAGCCTTGGGACTGCTAGAGGACGGTGGCTAAAGCTCCCTGCCTTTTCAATGCACTGCTGGCATGCTTTATTGAAGGTGTTCCGAGACAACTTTTCTGGGTTTTGACTTCGTCCTGATGCAGCCCCTTTTGGGAAATTCATGTTCGTCCCCTGAGGCTCGAGATGCAGAGTACCCGATGGCACCTGCCGAAATGAAAAACTCCCTTGAGTTGTCGAGAAGGAAGAACATAGACAGCGCCTTGTGATTGGGAGTCAGCCGTTGCTGGACTTTTGCGATTGCTTTCACTGTGCACTGAATGCCAGGACGGCATGTGCACGCTACAACAACGAACTGGGAAGGAGAGGGCAGAAGACAACGGCCGTCAGACTGCAGCTTACATATTACCCAGGAAGGAGCAGTGTTTTTGGAGTGTGCAGCAAATCCGTGTTTCTGGCAAGGGCGGCATAAGTACGCAGCGCTGCTAAGCTTTCTCCCTGCGAGACACACTGGCAAAGCTTTTTGCTATGATGCAGCCTAGTGCAGACGCACACTACGGCTCTCCGCTGCTGTCCGAAGCCAAGCGCCGGTCGCCGGCATCTTTCGGCTGAAGGAGCGCTTCGGAGCTTACGGCTGCCGCTCCGGTGTTGTGTGCGCGAAGCAGCCGCTTCTCCTGCTCCCGGAGCCGGACAGAGCGGTAGCTTGTACGTGGGCGAAGAACGAAGCCGCTGGGAGACGAGATTGTGCGCACAGCCTTGGGACTGCTAGAGGACGGTGGCTAAAGCTCCCTGCCTTTTCAATGCACTGCTGGCATGCTTTATTGAAGGTGTTCTGAGACAACTTTTCTGGGTTTTGACTTCGTCCTGATGCAGCCCCTTTTGGGAAATTCATGTTCGTCCCCTGAGGCTCGAGATGCAGAGTACCCGATGGCACCTGCCGAAATGAAAAACTCCATTGAGTTGTCGAGAAGCAAGAACATAGACAGCGCCTTGTGATTGGGAGTCAGCCGCTGCTGGACTTTTGCGATTGCTTTCACTGTGCACTGAATGCCAGGACGGCATGTGCACGCTACAACAACGAACTGGGAAGGAGAGGGCAGAAGACAACGGCCGTCAGACTGCAGCTTACATATTACCCAGGAAGGAGCAGTGTTTTTGGAGTGTGCAGCAAATCCGTGTTTCTGGCAAGGGCGGCATAAGTACGCAGCGCTGCTAAGCTTTCTCCCTGCGAGACACACTGGCAAAGCTTTTTGCTATGATGCAGCCTAGTGCAGACGCACACTACGGCTCTCCGCTGCTGTCCGAAGCCAAGCGCCGGTCGCCGGCATCTTTCAGCTGAAGGAGCGCTTCGGAGCTTACGGCTGCCGCTCCGGTGTTGTGTGCGCGAAGCAGCCGCTTCTCCTGCTCCCGGAGCCGGACAGAGCGGTAGCTTGTACATGGGCGAAGAACGAAGCCGCTGGGAGACGAGATTGTGTGCACAGCCTTGGGACTGCTAGAGGACGGTGGCTAAAGCTCCCTGCCTTTTCAATGCACTGCTGGCATGCTTTATTGAAGGTGTTCCGAGACAACTTTTCTGGGTTTTGACTTCGTCCTGATGCAGCCCCTTTTGGGAAATTCATGTTCGTCCCCTGAGGCTCGAGATGCAGAGTACCCGATGGCACCTGCCGAAATGAAAAACTCCATTGAGTTGTCGAGAAGCAAGAACATAGACAGCGCCTTGTGATTGGGAGTCAGCCGCTGCTGGACTTTTGCGATTGCTTTCACTGTGCACTGAATGCCAGGACGGCATGTGCACGCTACAACAACGAACTGGGAAGGAGTGGGCAGAAGAGAACGGCCGTCAGACTGCAGCTTACATATTACCCAGGAAAGCGTAGTGTTTTTGGAGTGTGCAGCAAATCCGTGTTTCTGGGCAAGGGCGGCATAAGTACGCAGCGCTGCTAAGCTTTCTCCCTGCGAGACACACTGGCAAAGCTTTTCGCTATGATGCAGCCTAGTGCAGACGCACACTACGGCTCTCCGCTGCTGTCCGAAGCCAAGCGCCAGTCGCCGGCATCTTTCGGCTGAAGCAGCGCTTCGGAGCTTACGGCTGCCGCTCCGGTGTTGTGTGCGCGAAGCAGCCGCTTCTCCTGCTCCCGGAGCCGGACAGAGCGGTAGCTTGTACGTGGGCGAAGAACGAAGCCGCTGGGAGACGAGATTGTGTGCACAGCCTTGGGACTGCTAGAGGACGGTGGCTAAAGCTCCCTGCCTTTTCAATGCACTGCTGGCATGCTTTATTGAAGGTGTTCCGAGACAACTTTTCTGGGTTTTGACTTCGTCCTGATGCAGCCCCTTTTGGGAAATTCATGTTCGTCCCCTGAGGCTCGAGATGCAGAGTACCCGATGGCACCTGCCGAAATGAAAAACTCCATTGAGTTGTCGAGAAGCAAGGACATAGACAGCGCCTTGTGATTGGGAGTCAGCCGCTGCTGGACTTTTGCGATTGCTTTCACTGTGCACTGAATGCCAGGACGGCATGTGCACGCTACAACAATGAACTGGGAAGGTGTGGGCAGAAGAGAACGGCCGTCAGACTGCAGCTTACATAGTACCCAGGAAAGAGCAGTGTTTTTGGAGTGTGCAGCAAATCCGTGTTTCTGGCAGAGGCGGCATAAGTACGCAGCGCTGCTAAGCTTTCTCCCTGCGAGACACACTGGCAAAGCTTTTCGCTATGATGCAGCCTAGTGCAGACGCACACTACGGCTCTCCGCTGCTGTCCGAAGCCAAGCGCCGGTCGCCGGCATCTTTCGGCTGAAGCAGCGCTTCGGAGCTTACGGCTGCCGCTCCGGTGTCGTGTGCGCGAAGCAGCCGCTTCTCCTGCTCCCGGAGCCGGACAGAGCGGTAGCTTGTACGTGGGCGAAGAACGAAGCCGCTGGGAGACGAGATTGTGCGCACAGCCTTGGGACTGCTTGAGGACGGTGGCTAAAGCTCCCTGCCTTTTCAATGCACTGCTGGCATGCTTTATTGAAGGTGTTCTGAGACAACTTTTCTGGGTTTTGACTTCGTCCTGATGCAGCCCCTTTTGGGAAATTCATGTTCGTCCCCTGAGGCTCGAGATGCAGAGTACCCGATGGCACCTGCCGAAATGAAAAACTCCCTTGAGTTGTCGAGAAGCAAGAACATAGACAGCGCCTTGTGATTGGGAGTCAGCCGCTGCTGGACTTTTGCGATTGCTTTCACTGTGCACTGAATGTCAGGACGGCATGTGCACGCTACAACAACGAACTGGGAAGGAGAGGGCAGAAGACAACGGCCGTCAGACTGCAGCTTACATATTACCCAGGAAGGAGCAGTGTTTTTGGAGTGTGCAGCAAATCCGTGTTTCTGGCAAGGGCGGCATAAGTACGCAGCGCTGCTAAGCTTTCTCCCTGCGAGACACACTGGCAAAGCTTTTTGCTATGATGCAGCCTAGTGCAGACGCACACTACGGCTCTCCGCTGCTGTCCGAAGCCAAGCGCCGGTCGCCGGCATCTTTCGGCTGAAGGAGCGCTTCGGAGCTTACGGCTGCCGCTCCGGTGTTGTGTGCGCGAAGCAGCCGCTTCTCCTGCTCCCGGAGCCGGACAGAGCGGTAGCTTGTACGTGGGCGAAGAACGAAGCCGCTGGGAGACGAGATTGTGCGCACAGCCTTGGGACTGCTTGAGGACGGTGGCTAAAGCTCCCTGCCTTTTCAATGCACTGCTGGCATGCTTTATTGAAGGTGTTCTGAGACAACTTTTCTGGGTTTTGACTTCGTCCTGATGCAGCCCCTTTTGGGAAATTCATGTTCGTCCCCTGAGGCTCGAGATGCAGAGTACCCGATGGCACCTGCCGAAATGAAAAACTCCCTTGAGTTGTCGAGAAGCAAGAACATAGACAGCGCCTTGTGATTGGGAGTCAGCCGCTGCTGGACTTTTGCGATTGCTTTCACTGTGCACTGAATGTCAGGACGGCATGTGCACGCTACAACAACGAACTGGGAAGGAGAGGGCAGAAGACAACGGCCGTCAGACTGCAGCTTACATATTACCCAGGAAGGAGCAGTGTTTTTGGAGTGTGCAGCAAATCCGTGTTTCTGGCAAGGGCGGCATAAGTACGCAGCGCTGCTAAGCTTTCTCCCTGCGAGACACACTGGCAAAGCTTTTTGCTATGATGCAGCCTAGTGCAGACGCACACTACGGCTCTCCGCTGCTGTCCGAAGCCAAGCGCCGGTCGCCGGCATCTTTCGGCTGAAGCAGCGCTTCGGAGCTTACGGCTGCCGCTCCGGTGTTGTGTGCGCGAAGCAGCCGCTTCTCCTGCTCCCGGAGCTGGACAGAGCGGTAGCTTGTACGTGGGCGAAGAACGAAGCCGCTGGGAGACGAGATTGTGTGCACAGCCTTGGGACTGCTAGAGGACGGTGGCTAAAGCTCCCTGCCTTTTCAATGCACTGCTGGCATGCTTTATTGAAGGTGTTCCGAGACAACTTTTCTGGGTTTTGACTTCGTCCTGATGCAGCCCCTTTTGGGAAATTCATGTTCGTCCCCTGAGGCTCGAGATGCAGAGTACCCGATGGCACCTGCCGAAATGAAAAACTCCCTTGAGTTGTCGAGAAGGAAGAACATAGACAGCGCCTTGTGATTGGGAGTCAGCCGTTGCTGGACTTTTGCGATTGCTTTCACTGTGCACTGAATGCCAGGACGGCATGTGCACGCTACAACAACGAACTGGGAAGGAGAGGGCAGAAGACAACGGCCGTCAGACTGCAGCTTACATATTACCCAGGAAGGAGCAGTGTTTTTGGAGTGTGCAGCAAATCCGTGTTTCTGGCAAGGGCGGCATAAGTACGCAGCGCTGCTAAGCTTTCTCCCTGCGAGACACACTGGCAAAGCTTTTTGCTATGATGCAGCCTAGTGCAGACGCACACTACGGCTCTCCGCTGCTGTCCGAAGCCAAGCGCCGGTCGCCGGCATCTTTCGGCTGAAGGAGCGCTTCGGAGCTTACGGCTGCCGCTCCGGTGTTGTGTGCGCGAAGCAGCCGCTTCTCCTGCTCCCGGAGCCGGACAGAGCGGTAGCTTGTACGTGGGCGAAGAACGAAGCCGCTGGGAGACGAGATTGTGCGCACAGCCTTGGGACTGCTAGAGGACGGTGGCTAAAGCTCCCTGCCTTTTCAATGCACTGCTGGCATGCTTTATTGAAGGTGTTCTGAGACAACTTTTCTGGGTTTTGACTTCGTCCTGATGCAGCCCCTTTTGGGAAATTCATGTTCGTCCCCTGAGGCTCGAGATGCAGAGTACCCGATGGCACCTGCCGAAATGAAAAACTCCATTGAGTTGTCGAGAAGCAAGAACATAGACAGCGCCTTGTGATTGGGAGTCAGCCGCTGCTGGACTTTTGCGATTGCTTTCACTGTGCACTGAATGCCAGGACGGCATGTGCACGCTACAACAACGAACTGGGAAGGAGAGGGCAGAAGACAACGGCCGTCAGACTGCAGCTTACATATTACCCAGGAAGGAGCAGTGTTTTTGGAGTGTGCAGCAAATCCGTGTTTCTGGCAAGGGCGGCATAAGTACGCAGCGCTGCTAAGCTTTCTCCCTGCGAGACACACTGGCAAAGCTTTTTGCTATGATGCAGCCTAGTGCAGACGCACACTACGGCTCTCCGCTGCTGTCCGAAGCCAAGCGCCGGTCGCCGGCATCTTTCAGCTGAAGGAGCGCTTCGGAGCTTACGGCTGCCGCTCCGGTGTTGTGTGCGCGAAGCAGCCGCTTCTCCTGCTCCCGGAGCCGGACAGAGCGGTAGCTTGTACATGGGCGAAGAACGAAGCCGCTGGGAGACGAGATTGTGTGCACAGCCTTGGGACTGCTAGAGGACGGTGGCTAAAGCTCCCTGCCTTTTCAATGCACTGCTGGCATGCTTTATTGAAGGTGTTCCGAGACAACTTTTCTGTGTTTTGACTTCGTCCTGATGCAGCCCCTTTTGGGAAATTCATGTTCGTCCCCTGAGGCTCGAGATGCAGAGTACCCGATGGCACCTGCCGAAATGAAAAACTCCATTGAGTTGTCGAGAAGCAAGAACATAGACAGCGCCTTGTGATTGGGAGTCAGCCGCTGCTGGACTTTTGCGATTGCTTTCACTGTGCACTGAATGCCAGGACGGCATGTGCACGCTACAACAACGAACTGGGAAGGAGTGGGCAGAAGAGAACGGCCGTCAGACTGCAGCTTACATATTACCCAGGAAAGCGTAGTGTTTTTGGAGTGTGCAGCAAATCCGTGTTTCTGGGCAAGGGCGGCATAAGTACGCAGCGCTGCTAAGCTTTCTCCCTGCGAGACACACTGGCAAAGCTTTTCGCTATGATGCAGCCTAGTGCAGACGCACACTACGGCTCTCCGCTGCTGTCCGAAGCCAAGCGCCAGTCGCCGGCATCTTTCGGCTGAAGCAGCGCTTCGGAGCTTACGGCTGCCGCTCCGGTGTTGTGTGCGCGAAGCAGCCGCTTCTCCTGCTCCCGGAGCCGGACAGAGCGGTAGCTTGTACGTGGGCGAAGAACGAAGCCGCTGGGAGACGAGATTGTGTGCACAGCCTTGGGACTGCTAGAGGACGGTGGCTAAAGCTCCCTGCCTTTTCAATGCACTGCTGGCATGCTTTATTGAAGGTGTTCCGAGACAACTTTTCTGGGTTTTGACTTCGTCCTGATGCAGCCCCTTTTGGGAAATTCATGTTCGTCCCCTGAGGCTCGAGATGCAGAGTACCCGATGGCACCTGCCGAAATGAAAAACTCCCTTGAGTTGTCGAGAAGGAAGAACATAGACAGCGCCTTGTGATTGGGAGTCAGCCGTTGCTGGACTTTTGCGATTGCTTTCACTGTGCACTGAATGCCAGGACGGCATGTGCACGCTACAACAACGAACTGGGAAGGAGAGGGCAGAAGACAACGGCCGTCAGACTGCAGCTTACATATTACCCAGGAAGGAGCAGTGTTTTTGGAGTGTGCAGCAAATCCGTGTTTCTGGCAAGGGCGGCATAAGTACGCAGCGCTGCTAAGCTTTCTCCCTGCGAGACACACTGGCAAAGCTTTTTGCTATGATGCAGCCTAGTGCAGACGCACACTACGGCTCTCCGCTGCTGTCCGAAGCCAAGCGCCGGTCGCCGGCATCTTTCGGCTGAAGGAGCGCTTCGGAGCTTACGGCTGCCGCTCCGGTGTTGTGTGCGCGAAGCAGCCGCTTCTCCTGCTCCCGGAGCCGGACAGAGCGGTAGCTTGTACGTGGGCGAAGAACGAAGCCGCTGGGAGACGAGATTGTGCGCACAGCCTTGGGACTGCTAGAGGACGGTGGCTAAAGCTCCCTGCCTTTTCAATGCACTGCTGGCATGCTTTATTGAAGGTGTTCTGAGACAACTTTTCTGGGTTTTGACTTCGTCCTGATGCAGCCCCTTTTGGGAAATTCATGTTCGTCCCCTGAGGCTCGAGATGCAGAGTACCCGATGGCACCTGCCGAAATGAAAAACTCCATTGAGTTGTCGAGAAGCAAGAACATAGACAGCGCCTTGTGATTGGGAGTCAGCCGCTGCTGGACTTTTGCGATTGCTTTCACTGTGCACTGAATGCCAGGACGGCATGTGCACGCTACAACAACGAACTGGGAAGGAGAGGGCAGAAGACAACGGCCGTCAGACTGCAGCTTACATATTACCCAGGAAGGAGCAGTGTTTTTGGAGTGTGCAGCAAATCCGTGTTTCTGGCAAGGGCGGCATAAGTACGCAGCGCTGCTAAGCTTTCTCCCTGCGAGACACACTGGCAAAGCTTTTTGCTATGATGCAGCCTAGTGCAGACGCACACTACGGCTCTCCGCTGCTGTCCGAAGCCAAGCGCCGGTCGCCGGCATCTTTCAGCTGAAGGAGCGCTTCGGAGCTTACGGCTGCCGCTCCGGTGTTGTGTGCGCGAAGCAGCCGCTTCTCCTGCTCCCGGAGCCGGACAGAGCGGTAGCTTGTACATGGGCGAAGAACGAAGCCGCTGGGAGACGAGATTGTGTGCACAGCCTTGGGACTGCTAGAGGACGGTGGCTAAAGCTCCCTGCCTTTTCAATGCACTGCTGGCATGCTTTATTGAAGGTGTTCCGAGACAACTTTTCTGTGTTTTGACTTCGTCCTGATGCAGCCCCTTTTGGGAAATTCATGTTCGTCCCCTGAGGCTCGAGATGCAGAGTACCCGATGGCACCTGCCGAAATGAAAAACTCCATTGAGTTGTCGAGAAGCAAGAACATAGACAGCGCCTTGTGATTGGGAGTCAGCCGCTGCTGGACTTTTGCGATTGCTTTCACTGTGCACTGAATGCCAGGACGGCATGTGCACGCTACAACAACGAACTGGGAAGGAGTGGGCAGAAGAGAACGGCCGTCAGACTGCAGCTTACATATTACCCAGGAAAGCGTAGTGTTTTTGGAGTGTGCAGCAAATCCGTGTTTCTGGGCAAGGGCGGCATAAGTACGCAGCGCTGCTAAGCTTTCTCCCTGCGAGACACACTGGCAAAGCTTTTCGCTATGATGCAGCCTAGTGCAGACGCACACTACGGCTCTCCGCTGCTGTCCGAAGCCAAGCGCCAGTCGCCGGCATCTTTCGGCTGAAGCAGCGCTTCGGAGCTTACGGCTGCCGCTCCGGTGTTGTGTGCGCGAAGCAGCCGCTTCTCCTGCTCCCGGAGCCGGACAGAGCGGTAGCTTGTACGTGGGCGAAGAACGAAGCCGCTGGGAGACGAGATTGTGTGCACAGCCTTGGGACTGCTAGAGGACGGTGGCTAAAGCTCCCTGCCTTTTCAATGCACTGCTGGCATGCTTTATTGAAGGTGTTCCGAGACAACTTTTCTGGGTTTTGACTTCGTCCTGATGCAGCCCCTTTTGGGAAATTCATGTTCGTCCCCTGAGGCTCGAGATGCAGAGTACCCGATGGCACCTGCCGAAATGAAAAACTCCCTTGAGTTGTCGAGAAGGAAGAACATAGACAGCGCCTTGTGATTGGGAGTCAGCCGTTGCTGGACTTTTGCGATTGCTTTCACTGTGCACTGAATGCCAGGACGGCATGTGCACGCTACAACAACGAACTGGGAAGGAGAGGGCAGAAGAGAACGGCCGTCAGACTGCAGCTTACATATTACCCAGGAAGGAGCAGTGTTTTTGGAGTGTGCAGCAAATCCGTGTTTCTGGCAAGGGCGGCATAAGTACGCAGCGCTGCTAAGCTTTCTCCCTGCGAGACACACTGGCAAAGCTTTTTGCTATGATGCAGCCTAGTGCAGACGCACACTACGGCTCTCCGCTGCTGTCCGAAGCCAAGCGCCGGTCGCCGGCATCTTTCAGCTGAAGGAGCGCTTCGGAGCTTACGGCTGCCGCTCCGGTGTTGTGTGCGCGAAGCAGCCGCTTCTCCTGCTCCCGGAGCCGGACAGAGCGGTAGCTTGTACATGGGCGAAGAACGAAGCCGCTGGGAGACGAGATTGTGTGCACAGCCTTGGGACTGCTAGAGGACGGTGGCTAAAGCTCCCTGCCTTTTCAATGCACTGCTGGCATGCTTTATTGAAGGTGTTCCGAGACAACTTTTCTGGGTTTTGACTTCGTCCTGATGCAGCCCCTTTTGGGAAATTCATGTTCGTCCCCTGAGGCTCGAGATGCAGAGTACCCGATGGCACCTGCCGAAATGAAAAACTCCATTGAGTTGTCGAGAAGCAAGAACATAGACAGCGCCTTGTGATTGGGAGTCAGCCGCTGCTGGACTTTTGCGATTGCTTTCACTGTGCACTGAATGCCAGGACGGCATGTGCACGCTACAACAACGAACTGGGAAGGAGTGGGCAGAAGAGAACGGCCGTCAGACTGCAGCTTACATATTACCCAGGAAAGCGTAGTGTTTTTGGAGTGTGCAGCAAATCCGTGTTTCTGGGCAAGGGCGGCATAAGTACGCAGCGCTGCTAAGCTTTCTCCCTGCGAGACACACTGGCAAAGCTTTTCGCTATGATGCAGCCTAGTGCAGACGCACACTACGGCTCTCCGCTGCTGTCCGAAGCCAAGCGCCAGTCGCCGGCATCTTTCGGCTGAAGCAGCGCTTCGGAGCTTACGGCTGCCGCTCCGGTGTTGTGTGCGCGAAGCAGCCGCTTCTCCTGCTCCCGGAGCCGGACAGAGCGGTAGCTTGTACGTGGGCGAAGAACGAAGCCGCTGGGAGACGAGATTGTGTGCACAGCCTTGGGACTGCTAGAGGACGGTGGCTAAAGCTCCCTGCCTTTTCAATGCACTGCTGGCATGCTTTATTGAAGGTGTTCCGAGACAACTTTTCTGGGTTTTGACTTCGTCCTGATGCAGCCCCTTTTGGGAAATTCATGTTCGTCCCCTGAGGCTCGAGATGCAGAGTACCCGATGGCACCTGCCGAAATGAAAAACTCCATTGAGTTGTCGAGAAGCAAGGACATAGACAGCGCCTTGTGATTGGGAGTCAGCCGCTGCTGGACTTTTGCGATTGCTTTCACTGTGCACTGAATGCCAGGACGGCATGTGCACGCTACAACAATGAACTGGGAAGGTGTGGGCAGAAGAGAACGGCCGTCAGACTGCAGCTTACATAGTACCCAGGAAAGAGCAGTGTTTTTGGAGTGTGCAGCAAATCCGTGTTTCTGGCAGAGGCGGCATAAGTACGCAGCGCTGCTAAGCTTTCTCCCTGCGAGACACACTGGCAAAGCTTTTCGCTATGATGCAGCCTAGTGCAGACGCACACTACGGCTCTCCGCTGCTGTCCGAAGCCAAGCGCCGGTCGCCGGCATCTTTCGGCTGAAGCAGCGCTTCGGAGCTTACGGCTGCCGCTCCGGTGTCGTGTGCGCGAAGCAGCCGCTTCTCCTGCTCCCGGAGCCGGACAGAGCGGTAGCTTGTACGTGGGCGAAGAACGAAGCCGCTGGGAGACGAGATTGTGCGCACAGCCTTGGGACTGCTTGAGGACGGTGGCTAAAGCTCCCTGCCTTTTCAATGCACTGCTGGCATGCTTTATTGAAGGTGTTCTGAGACAACTTTTCTGGGTTTTGACTTCGTCCTGATGCAGCCCCTTTTGGGAAATTCATGTTCGTCCCCTGAGGCTCGAGATGCAGAGTACCCGATGGCACCTGCCGAAATGAAAAACTCCCTTGAGTTGTCGAGAAGCAAGAACATAGACAGCGCCTTGTGATTGGGAGTCAGCCGCTGCTGGACTTTTGCGATTGCTTTCACTGTGCACTGAATGTCAGGACGGCATGTGCACGCTACAACAACGAACTGGGAAGGAGAGGGCAGAAGACAACGGCCGTCAGACTGCAGCTTACATATTACCCAGGAAGGAGCAGTGTTTTTGGAGTGTGCAGCAAATCCGTGTTTCTGGCAAGGGCGGCATAAGTACGCAGCGCTGCTAAGCTTTCTCCCTGCGAGACACACTGGCAAAGCTTTTTGCTATGATGCAGCCTAGTGCAGACGCACACTACGGCTCTCCGCTGCTGTCCGAAGCCAAGCGCCGGTCGCCGGCATCTTTCGGCTGAAGGAGCGCTTCGGAGCTTACGGCTGCCGCTCCGGTGTTGTGTGCGCGAAGCAGCCGCTTCTCCTGCTCCCGGAGCCGGACAGAGCGGTAGCTTGTACGTGGGCGAAGAACGAAGCCGCTGGGAGACGAGATTGTGCGCACAGCCTTGGGACTGCTTGAGGACGGTGGCTAAAGCTCCCTGCCTTTTCAATGCACTGCTGGCATGCTTTATTGAAGGTGTTCTGAGACAACTTTTCTGGGTTTTGACTTCGTCCTGATGCAGCCCCTTTTGGGAAATTCATGTTCGTCCCCTGAGGCTCGAGATGCAGAGTACCCGATGGCACCTGCCGAAATGAAAAACTCCCTTGAGTTGTCGAGAAGCAAGAACATAGACAGCGCCTTGTGATTGGGAGTCAGCCGCTGCTGGACTTTTGCGATTGCTTTCACTGTGCACTGAATGTCAGGACGGCATGTGCACGCTACAACAACGAACTGGGAAGGAGAGGGCAGAAGACAACGGCCGTCAGACTGCAGCTTACATATTACCCAGGAAGGAGCAGTGTTTTTGGAGTGTGCAGCAAATCCGTGTTTCTGGCAAGGGCGGCATAAGTACGCAGCGCTGCTAAGCTTTCTCCCTGCGAGACACACTGGCAAAGCTTTTTGCTATGATGCAGCCTAGTGCAGACGCACACTACGGCTCTCCGCTGCTGTCCGAAGCCAAGCGCCGGTCGCCGGCATCTTTCGGCTGAAGCAGCGCTTCGGAGCTTACGGCTGCCGCTCCGGAGTTGTGTGCGCGAAGCAGCCGCTTCTCCTGCTCCCGGAGCTGGACAGAGCGGTAGCTTGTACGTGGGCGAAGAACGAAGCCGCTGGGAGACGAGATTGTGTGCACAGCCTTGGGACTGCTAGAGGACGGTGGCTAAAGCTCCCTGCCTTTTCAATGCACTGCTGGCATGCTTTATTGAAGGTGTTCCGAGACAACTTTTCTGGGTTTTGACTTCGTCCTGATGCAGCCCCTTTTGGGAAATTCATGTTCGTCCCCTGAGGCTCGAGATGCAGAGTACCCGATGGCACCTGCCGAAATGAAAAACTCCCTTGAGTTGTCGAGAAGGAAGAACATAGACAGCGCCTTGTGATTGGGAGTCAGCCGTTGCTGGACTTTTGCGATTGCTTTCACTGTGCACTGAATGCCAGGACGGCATGTGCACGCTACAACAACGAACTGGGAAGGAGAGGGCAGAAGACAACGGCCGTCAGACTGCAGCTTACATATTACCCAGGAAGGAGCAGTGTTTTTGGAGTGTGCAGCAAATCCGTGTTTCTGGCAAGGGCGGCATAAGTACGCAGCGCTGCTAAGCTTTCTCCCTGCGAGACACACTGGCAAAGCTTTTTGCTATGATGCAGCCTAGTGCAGACGCACACTACGGCTCTCCGCTGCTGTCCGAAGCCAAGCGCCGGTCGCCGGCATCTTTCGGCTGAAGGAGCGCTTCGGAGCTTACGGCTGCCGCTCCGGTGTTGTGTGCGCGAAGCAGCCGCTTCTCCTGCTCCCGGAGCCGGACAGAGCGGTAGCTTGTACGTGGGCGAAGAACGAAGCCGCTGGGAGACGAGATTGTGCGCACAGCCTTGGGACTGCTAGAGGACGGTGGCTAAAGCTCCCTGCCTTTTCAATGCACTGCTGGCATGCTTTATTGAAGGTGTTCTGAGACAACTTTTCTGGGTTTTGACTTCGTCCTGATGCAGCCCCTTTTGGGAAATTCATGTTCGTCCCCTGAGGCTCGAGATGCAGAGTACCCGATGGCACCTGCCGAAATGAAAAACTCCATTGAGTTGTCGAGAAGCAAGAACATAGACAGCGCCTTGTGATTGGGAGTCAGCCGCTGCTGGACTTTTGCGATTGCTTTCACTGTGCACTGAATGCCAGGACGGCATGTGCACGCTACAACAACGAACTGGGAAGGAGAGGGCAGAAGACAACGGCCGTCAGACTGCAGCTTACATATTACCCAGGAAGGAGCAGTGTTTTTGGAGTGTGCAGCAAATCCGTGTTTCTGGCAAGGGCGGCATAAGTACGCAGCGCTGCTAAGCTTTCTCCCTGCGAGACACACTGGCAAAGCTTTTTGCTATGATGCAGCCTAGTGCAGACGCACACTACGGCTCTCCGCTGCTGTCCGAAGCCAAGCGCCGGTCGCCGGCATCTTTCAGCTGAAGGAGCGCTTCGGAGCTTACGGCTGCCGCTCCGGTGTTGTGTGCGCGAAGCAGCCGCTTCTCCTGCTCCCGGAGCCGGACAGAGCGGTAGCTTGTACATGGGCGAAGAACGAAGCCGCTGGGAGACGAGATTGTGTGCACAGCCTTGGGACTGCTAGAGGACGGTGGCTAAAGCTCCCTGCCTTTTCAATGCACTGCTGGCATGCTTTATTGAAGGTGTTCCGAGACAACTTTTCTGTGTTTTGACTTCGTCCTGATGCAGCCCCTTTTGGGAAATTCATGTTCGTCCCCTGAGGCTCGAGATGCAGAGTACCCGATGGCACCTGCCGAAATGAAAAACTCCATTGAGTTGTCGAGAAGCAAGAACATAGACAGCGCCTTGTGATTGGGAGTCAGCCGCTGCTGGACTTTTGCGATTGCTTTCACTGTGCACTGAATGCCAGGACGGCATGTGCACGCTACAACAACGAACTGGGAAGGAGTGGGCAGAAGAGAACGGCCGTCAGACTGCAGCTTACATATTACCCAGGAAAGCGTAGTGTTTTTGGAGTGTGCAGCAAATCCGTGTTTCTGGGCAAGGGCGGCATAAGTACGCAGCGCTGCTAAGCTTTCTCCCTGCGAGACACACTGGCAAAGCTTTTCGCTATGATGCAGCCTAGTGCAGACGCACACTACGGCTCTCCGCTGCTGTCCGAAGCCAAGCGCCAGTCGCCGGCATCTTTCGGCTGAAGCAGCGCTTCGGAGCTTACGGCTGCCGCTCCGGTGTTGTGTGCGCGAAGCAGCCGCTTCTCCTGCTCCCGGAGCCGGACAGAGCGGTAGCTTGTACGTGGGCGAAGAACGAAGCCGCTGGGAGACGAGATTGTGTGCACAGCCTTGGGACTGCTAGAGGACGGTGGCTAAAGCTCCCTGCCTTTTCAATGCACTGCTGGCATGCTTTATTGAAGGTGTTCCGAGACAACTTTTCTGGGTTTTGACTTCGTCCTGATGCAGCCCCTTTTGGGAAATTCATGTTCGTCCCCTGAGGCTCGAGATGCAGAGTACCCGATGGCACCTGCCGAAATGAAAAACTCCATTGAGTTGTCGAGAAGCAAGGACATAGACAGCGCCTTGTGATTGGGAGTCAGCCGCTGCTGGACTTTTGCGATTGCTTTCACTGTGCACTGAATGCCAGGACGGCATGTGCACGCTACAACAATGAACTGGGAAGGTGTGGGCAGAAGAGAACGGCCGTCAGACTGCAGCTTACATAGTACCCAGGAAAGAGCAGTGTTTTTGGAGTGTGCAGCAAATCCGTGTTTCTGGCAGAGGCGGCATAAGTACGCAGCGCTGCTAAGCTTTCTCCCTGCGAGACACACTGGCAAAGCTTTTCGCTATGATGCAGCCTAGTGCAGACGCACACTACGGCTCTCCGCTGCTGTCCGAAGCCAAGCGCCGGTCGCCGGCATCTTTCGGCTGAAGCAGCGCTTCGGAGCTTACGGCTGCCGCTCCGGTGTTGTGTGCACGAAGCAGCCGCTTCTCCTGCTCCCGGAGCCGGACAGAGCGGTAGCTTGTACGTGGGCGAAGAACGAAGCCGCTGGGAGACGAGATTGTGCGCACAGCCTTGGGACTGCTTGAGGACGGTGGCTAAAGCTCCCTGCCTTTTCAATGCACTGCTGGCATGCTTTATTGAAGGTGTTCTGAGACAACTTTTCTGGGTTTTGACTTCGTCCTGATGCAGCCCCTTTTGGGAAATTCATGTTCGTCCCCTGAGGCTCGAGATGCAGAGTACCCGATGGCACCTGCCGAAATGAAAAACTCCCTTGAGTTGTCGAGAAGCAAGAACATAGACAGCGCCTTGTGATTGGGAGTCAGCCGCTGCTGGACTTTTGCGATTGCTTTCACTGTGCACTGAATGTCAGGACGGCATGTGCACGCTACAACAACGAACTGGGAAGGAGAGGGCAGAAGACAACGGCCGTCAGACTGCAGCTTACATATTACCCAGGAAGGAGCAGTGTTTTTGGAGTGTGCAGCAAATCCGTGTTTCTGGCAAGGGCGGCATAAGTACGCAGCGCTGCTAAGCTTTCTCCCTGCGAGACACACTGGCAAAGCTTTTTGCTATGATGCAGCCTAGTGCAGACGCACACTACGGCTCTCCGCTGCTGTCCGAAGCCAAGCGCCGGTCGCCGGCATCTTTCGGCTGAAGGAGCGCTTCGGAGCTTACGGCTGCCGCTCCGGTGTTGTGTGCGCGAAGCAGCCGCTTCTCCTGCTCCCGGAGCCGGACAGAGCGGTAGCTTGTACGTGGGCGAAGAACGAAGCCGCTGGGAGACGAGATTGTGCGCACAGCCTTGGGACTGCTTGAGGACGGTGGCTAAAGCTCCCTGCCTTTTCAATGCACTGCTGGCATGCTTTATTGAAGGTGTTCTGAGACAACTTTTCTGGGTTTTGACTTCGTCCTGATGCAGCCCCTTTTGGGAAATTCATGTTCGTCCCCTGAGGCTCGAGATGCAGAGTACCCGATGGCACCTGCCGAAATGAAAAACTCCCTTGAGTTGTCGAGAAGCAAGAACATAGACAGCGCCTTGTGATTGGGAGTCAGCCGCTGCTGGACTTTTGCGATTGCTTTCACTGTGCATTGAATGTCAGGACGGCATGTGCACGCTACAACAACGAACTGGGAAGGAGAGGGCAGAAGACAACGGCCGTCAGACTGCAGCTTACATATTACCCAGGAAGGAGCAGTGTTTTTGGAGTGTGCAGCAAATCCGTGTTTCTGGCAAGGGCGGCATAAGTACGCAGCGCTGCTAAGCTTTCTCCCTGCGAGACACACTGGCAAAGCTTTTTGCTATGATGCAGCCTAGTGCAGACGCACACTACGGCTCTCCGCTGCTGTCCGAAGCCAAGCGCCGGTCGCCGGCATCTTTCGGCTGAAGGAGCGCTTCGGAGCTTACGGCTGCCGCTCCGGTGTTGTGTGCGCGAAGCAGCCGCTTCTCCTGCTCCCGGAGCTGGACAGAGCGGTAGCTTGTACATGGGCGAAGAACGAAGCCGCTGGGAGACGAGATTGTGTGCACAGCCTTGGGACTGCTAGAGGACGGTGGCTAAAGCTCCCTGCCTTTTCAATGCACTGCTGGCATGCTTTATTGAAGGTGTTCCGAGACAACTTTTCTGGGTTTTGACTTCGTCCTGATGCAGCCCCTTTTGGGAAATTCATGTTCGTCCCCTGAGGCTCGAGATGCAGAGTACCCGATGGCACCTGCCGAAATGAAAAACTCCATTGAGTTGTCGAGAAGCAAGAACATAGACAGCGCCTTGTGATTGGGAGTCAGCCGCTGCTGGACTTTTGCGATTGCTTTCACTGTGCACTGAATGCCAGAACGGCATGTGCACGCTACGACTACGAACTGGGAAGGAGAGGGCAGAAGACAACGGCCGTCAGACTGCAGCTTACATATTACCCAGGAAGGAGCAGTGTTTTTGGAGTGTGCAGCAAATCCGTGTTTCTGGGCAAGGGCGGCATAAGTACGCAGCGCTGCTAAGCTTTCTCCCTGCGAGACACACTGGCAAAGCTTTTCGCTATGATGCAGCCTAGTGCAGACGCACACTACGGCTCTCCGCTGCTGTCCGAAGCCAAGCGCCGGTCGCCGGCATCTTTCGGCTGAAGCAGCGCTTCGGAGCTTACGGCTGCCGCTCCGGTGTTGTGTGCGCGAAGCAGCCGCTTCTCCTGCTCCCGGAGCCGGACAGAGCGGTAGCTTGTACGTGGGCGAAGAACGAAGCCGCTGGGAGACGAGATTGTGCGCACAGCCTTGGGACTGCTAGAGGACGGTGGCTAAAGCTCCCTGCCTTTTCAATGCACTGCTGGCATGCTTTATTGAAGGTGTTCCGAGACAACTTTTCTGGGTTTTGACTTCGTCCTGATGCAGCCCCTTTTGGGAAATTCATGTTCGTCCCCTGAGGCTCGAGATGCAGAGTACCCGATGGCACCTGCCGAAATGAAAAACTCCATTGAGTTGTCGAGAAGCAAGAACATAGACAGCGCCTTGTGATTGGGAGTCAGCCGCTGCTGGACTTTTGCGATTGCTTTCACTGTGCACTGAATGCCAGGACGGCATGTGCACGCTACAACAACGAACTGGGAAGGAGAGGGCAGAAGACAACGGCCGTCAGACTGCAGCTTACATATTACCCAGGAAGGAGCAGTGTTTTTGGAGTGTGCAGCAAATCCGTGTTTCTGGCAAGGGCGGCATAAGTACGCAGCGCTGCTAAGCTTTCTCCCTGCGAGACACACTGGCAAAGCTTTTCGCTATGATGCAGCCTAGTGCAGACGCACACTACGGCTCTCCGCTGCTGTCCGAAGCCAAGCGCCAGTCGCCGGCATCTTTCGGCTGAAGCAGCGCTTCGGAGCTTACGGCTGCCGCTCCGGTGTTGTGTGCGCGAAGCAGCCGCTTCTCCTGCTCCCGGAGCCGGACAGAGCGGTAGCTTGTACGTGGGCGAAGAACGAAGCCGCTGGGAGACGAGATTGTGTGCACAGCCTTGGGACTGCTAGAGGACGGTGGCTAAAGCTCCCTGCCTTTTCAATGCACTGCTGGCATGCTTTATTGAAGGTGTTCCGAGACAACTTTTCTGGGTTTTGACTTCGTCCTGATGCAGCCCCTTTTGGGAAATTCATGTTCGTCCCCTGAGGCTCGAGATGCAGAGTACCCGATGGCACCTGCCGAAATGAAAAACTCCATTGAGTTGTCGAGAAGCAAGGACATAGACAGCGCCTTGTGATTGGGAGTCAGCCGCTGCTGGACTTTTGCGATTGCTTTCACTGTGCACTGAATGCCAGGACGGCATGTGCACGCTACAACAATGAACTGGGAAGGTGTGGGCAGAAGAGAACGGCCGTCAGACTGCAGCTTACATAGTACCCAGGAAAGAGCAGTGTTTTTGGAGTGTGCAGCAAATCCGTGTTTCTGGCAGAGGCGGCATAAGTACGCAGCGCTGCTAAGCTTTCTCCCTGCGAGACACACTGGCAAAGCTTTTCGCTATGATGCAGCCTAGTGCAGACGCACACTACGGCTCTCCGCTGCTGTCCGAAGCCAAGCGCCGGTCGCCGGCATCTTTCGGCTGAAGCAGCGCTTCGGAGCTTACGGCTGCCGCTCCGGTGTTGTGTGCGCGAAGCAGCCGCTTCTCCTGCTCCCGGAGCCGGACAGAGCGGTAGCTTGTACGTGGGCGAAGAACGAAGCCGCTGGGAGACGAGATTGTGCGCACAGCCTTGGGACTGCTTGAGGACGGTGGCTAAAGCTCCCTGCCTTTTCAATGCACTGCTGGCATGCTTTATTGAAGGTGTTCTGAGACAACTTTTCTGGGTTTTGACTTCGTCCTGATGCAGCCCCTTTTGGGAAATTCATGTTCGTCCCCTGAGGCTCGAGATGCAGAGTACCCGATGGCACCTGCCGAAATGAAAAACTCCCTTGAGTTGTCGAGAAGCAAGAACATAGACAGCGCCTTGTGATTGGGAGTCAGCCGCTGCTGGACTTTTGCGATTGCTTTCACTGTGCACTGAATGTCAGGACGGCATGTGCACGCTACAACAACGAACTGGGAAGGAGAGGGCAGAAGACAACGGCCGTCAGACTGCAGCTTACATATTACCCAGGAAGGAGCAGTGTTTTTGGAGTGTGCAGCAAATCCGTGTTTCTGGCAAGGGCGGCATAAGTACGCAGCGCTGCTAAGCTTTCTCCCTGCGAGACACACTGGCAAAGCTTTTTGCTATGATGCAGCCTAGTGCAGACGCACACTACGGCTCTCCGCTGCTGTCCGAAGCCAAGCGCCGGTCGCCGGCATCTTTCGGCTGAAGGAGCGCTTCGGAGCTTACGGCTGCCGCTCCGGTGTTGTGTGCGCGAAGCAGCCGCTTCTCCTGCTCCCGGAGCCGGACAGAGCGGTAGCTTGTACGTGGGCGAAGAACGAAGCCGCTGGGAGACGAGATTGTGCGCACAGCCTTGGGACTGCTTGAGGACGGTGGCTAAAGCTCCCTGCCTTTTCAATGCACTGCTGGCATGCTTTATTGAAGGTGTTCTGAGACAACTTTTCTGGGTTTTGACTTCGTCCTGATGCAGCCCCTTTTGGGAAATTCATGTTCGTCCCCTGAGGCTCGAGATGCAGAGTACCCGATGGCACCTGCCGAAATGAAAAACTCCCTTGAGTTGTCGAGAAGCAAGAACATAGACAGCGCCTTGTGATTGGGAGTCAGCCGCTGCTGGACTTTTGCGATTGCTTTCACTGTGCACTGAATGTCAGGACGGCATGTGCACGCTACAACAACGAACTGGGAAGGAGAGGGCAGAAGACAACGGCCGTCAGACTGCAGCTTACATATTACCCAGGAAGGAGCAGTGTTTTTGGAGTGTGCAGCAAATCCGTGTTTCTGGCAAGGGCGGCATAAGTACGCAGCGCTGCTAAGCTTTCTCCCTGCGAGACACACTGGCAAAGCTTTTTGCTATGATGCAGCCTAGTGCAGACGCACACTACGGCTCTCCGCTGCTGTCCGAAGCCAAGCGCCGGTCGCCGGCATCTTTCGGCTGAAGGAGCGCTTCGGAGCTTACGGCTGCCGCTCCGGTGTTGTGTGCGCGAAGCAGCCGCTTCTCCTGCTCCCGGAGCTGGACAGAGCGGTAGCTTGTACATGGGCGAAGAACGAAGCCGCTGGGAGACGAGATTGTGTGCACAGCCTTGGGACTGCTAGAGGACGGTGGCTAAAGCTCCCTGCCTTTTCAATGCACTGCTGGCATGCTTTATTGAAGGTGTTCCGAGACAACTTTTCTGGGTTTTGACTTCGTCCTGATGCAGCCCCTTTTGGGAAATTCATGTTCGTCCCCTGAGGCTCGAGATGCAGAGTACCCGATGGCACCTGCCGAAATGAAAAACTCCATTGAGTTGTCGAGAAGCAAGAACATAGACAGCGCCTTGTGATTGGGAGTCAGCCGCTGCTGGACTTTTGCGATTGCTTTCACTGTGCACTGAATGCCAGAACGGCATGTGCACGCTACGACTACGAACTGGGAAGGAGAGGGCAGAAGACAACGGCCGTCAGACTGCAGCTTACATATTACCCAGGAAGGAGCAGTGTTTTTGGAGTGTGCAGCAAATCCGTGTTTCTGGGCAAGGGCGGCATAAGTACGCAGCGCTGCTAAGCTTTCTCCCTGCGAGACACACTGGCAAAGCTTTTCGCTATGATGCAGCCTAGTGCAGACGCACACTACGGCTCTCCGCTGCTGTCCGAAGCCAAGCGCCGGTCGCCGGCATCTTTCGGCTGAAGCAGCGCTTCGGAGCTTACGGCTGCCGCTCCGGTGTTGTGTGCGCGAAGCAGCCGCTTCTCCTGCTCCCGGAGCCGGACAGAGCGGTAGCTTGTACGTGGGCGAAGAACGAAGCCGCTGGGAGACGAGATTGTGCGCACAGCCTTGGGACTGCTAGAGGACGGTGGCTAAAGCTCCCTGCCTTTTCAATGCACTGCTGGCATGCTTTATTGAAGGTGTTCCGAGACAACTTTTCTGGGTTTTGACTTCGTCCTGATGCAGCCCCTTTTGGGAAATTCATGTTCGTCCCCTGAGGCTCGAGATGCAGAGTACCCGATGGCACCTGCCGAAATGAAAAACTCCATTGAGTTGTCGAGAAGCAAGAACATAGACAGCGCCTTGTGATTGGGAGTCAGCCGCTGCTGGACTTTTGCGATTGCTTTCACTGTGCACTGAATGCCAGGACGGCATGTGCACGCTACAACAACGAACTGGGAAGGAGAGGGCAGAAGACAACGGCCGTCAGACTGCAGCTTACATATTACCCAGGAAGGAGCAGTGTTTTTGGAGTGTGCAGCAAATCCGTGTTTCTGGCAAGGGCGGCATAAGTACGCAGCGCTGCTAAGCTTTCTCCCTGCGAGACACACTGGCAAAGCTTTTTGCTATGATGCAGCCTAGTGCAGACGCACACTACGGGTCTCCGCTGCTGTCCGAAGCCAAGCGCCGGTCGCCGGCATCTTTCGGCTGAAGGAGCGCTTCGGAGCTTACGGCTGCCGCTCCGGTGTTGTGTGCGCGAAGCAGCCGCTTCTCCTGCTCCCGGAGCCGGACAGAGCGGTAGCTTGTACGTGGGCGAAGAACGAAGCCGCTGGGAGACGAGATTGTGCGCACAGCCTTGGGACTGCTAGAGGACGGTGGCTAAAGCTCCCTGCCTTTTCAATGCACTGCTGGCATGCTTTATTGAAGGTGTTCCGAGACAACTTTTCTGGGTTTTGACTTCGTCCTGGTGCAGCCCCTTTTGGGAAATTCATGTTCGTCCCCTGAGGCTCGAGATGCAGAGTACCCGATGGCACCTGCCGAAATGAAAAACTCAATTGAGTTGTCGAGAAGCAAGAACATAGACAGCGCCTTGTGATTGGGAGTCAGCCGCTGCTGGACTTTTGCGATTGCTTTCACTGTGCACTGAATGCCAGGACGGCATGTGCACGCTACAACAACGAACTGGGAAGGAGAGGGCAGAAGACAACGGCCGTCAGACTGCAGCTTACATATTACCCAGGAAGGAGCAGTGTTTTTGGAGTGTGCAGCAAATCCGTGTTTCTGGCAAGGGCGGCATAAGTACGCAGCGCTGCTAAGCTTTCTCCCTGCGAGACACACTGGCAAAGCTTTTTGCTATGATGCAGCCTAGTGCAGACGCACACTACGGCTCTCCGCTGCTGTCCGAAGCCAAGCGCCGGTCGCCGGCATCTTTCGGCTGAAGCAGCGCTTCGGAGCTTACGGCTGCCGCTCCGGTGTTGTGTGCGCGAAGCAGCCGCTTCTCCTGCTCCCGGAGCCGGACAGAGCGGTAGCTTGTACGTGGGCGAAGAACGAAGCCGCTGGGAGACGAGATTGTGCGCACAGCCTTGGGACTGCTAGAGGACGGTGGCTAAAGCTCCCTGCCTTTTCAATGCACTGCTGGCATGCTTTATTGAAGGTGTTCTGAGACAACTTTTCTGGGTTTTGACTTCGTCCTGATGCAGCCCCTTTTGGGAAATTCATGTTCGTCCCCTGAGGCTCGAGATGCAGAGTACCCGATGGCACCTGCCGAAATGAAAAACTCCATTGAGTTGTCGAGAAGCAAGAACATAGACAGCGCCTTGTGATTGGGAGTCAGCCGCTGCTGGACTTTTGCGATTGCTTTCACTGTGCACTGAATGCCAGGACGGCATGTGCACGCTACAACAACGAACTGGGAAGGAGAGGGCAGAAGACAACGGCCGTCAGACTGCAGCTTACATATTACCCAGGAAGGAGCAGTGTTTTTGGAGTGTGCAGCAAATCCGTGTTTCTGGCAAGGGCGGCATAAGTACGCAGCGCTGCTAAGCTTTCTCCCTGCGAGACACACTGGCAAAGCTTTTTGCTATGATGCAGCCTAGTGCAGACGCACACTACGGCTCTCCGCTGCTGTCCGAAGCCAAGCGCCGGTCGCCGGCATCTTTCGGCTGAAGGAGCGCTTCGGAGCTTACGGCTGCCGCTCCGGTGTTGTGTGCGCGAAGCAGCCGCTTCTCCTGCTCCCGGAGCCGGACAGAGCGGTAGCTTGTACATGGGCGAAGAACGAAGCCGCTGGGAGACGAGATTGTGTGCACAGCCTTGGGACTGCTAGAGGACGGTGGCTAAAGCTCCCTGCCTTTTCAATGCACTGCTGGCATGCTTTATTGAAGGTGTTCCGAGACAACTTTTCTGTGTTTTGACTTCGTCCTGATGCAGCCCCTTTTGGGAAATTCATGTTCGTCCCCTGAGGCTCGAGATGCAGAGTACCCGATGGCACCTGCCGAAATGAAAAACTCCATTGAGTTGTCGAGAAGCAAGAACATAGACAGCGCCTTGTGATTGGGAGTCAGCCGCTGCTGGACTTTTGCGATTGCTTTCACTGTGCACTGAATGCCAGGACGGCATGTGCACGCTACAACAATGAACTGGGAAGGTGTGGCCAGAAGAGAACGGCCGTCAGACTGCAGCTTACATAGTACCCAGGAAAGAGCAGTGTTTTTGGAGTGTGCAGCAAATCCGTGTTTCTGGCAGAGGCGGCATAAGTACGCAGCGCTGCTAAGCTTTCTCCCTGCGAGACACACTGGCAAAGCTTTTTGCTATGATGCAGCCTAGTGCAGACGCACACTACGGCTCTCCGCTGCTGTCCGAAGCCAAGCGCCGGTCGCCGGCATCTTTCGGCTGAAGGAGCGCTTCGGAGCTTACGGCTGCCGCTCCGGTGTTGTGTGCGCGAAGCAGCCGCTTCTCCTGCTCCCGGAGCCGGACAGAGCGGTAGCTTGTACGTGGGCGAAGAACGAAGCCGCTGGGAGACGAGATTGTGCGCACAGCCTTGGGACTGCTTGAGGACGGTGGCTAAAGCTCCCTGCCTTTTCAATGCACTGCTGGCATGCTTTATTGAAGGTGTTCTGAGACAACTTTTCTGGGTTTTGACTTCGTCCTGATGCAGCCCCTTTTGGGAAATTCATGTTCGTCCCCTGAGGCTCGAGATGCAGAGTACCCGATGGCACCTGCCGAAATGAAAAACTCCCTTGAGTTGTCGAGAAGGAAGAACATAGACAGCGCCTTGTGATTGGGAGTCAGCCGCTGCTGGACTTTTGCGATTGCTTTCACTGTGCACTGAATGCCAGAACGGCATGTGCACGCTACAACAACGAACTGGGAAGGAGAGGGCAGAAGACAACGGCCGTCAGACTGCAGCTTACATATTACCCAGGAAGGAGCAGTGTTTTTGGAGTGTGCAGCAAATCCGTGTTTCTGGCAAGGGCGGCATAAGTACGCAGCGCTGCTAAGCTTTCTCCCTGCGAGACACACTGGCAAAGCTTTTCGCTATGATGCAGCCTAGTGCAGACGCACACTACGGCTCTCCGCTGCTGTCCGAAGCCAAGCGCCGGTCGCCGGCATCTTTCGGCTGAAGCAGCGCTTCGGAGCTTACGGCTGCCGCTCCGGTGTTGTGTGCGCGAAGCAGCCGCTTCTCCTGCTCCCGGAGCCGGACAGAGCGGTAGCTTGTACGTGGGCGAAGAACGAAGCCGCTGGGAGACGAGATTGTGCGCACAGCCTTGGGACTGCTAGAGGACGGTGGCTAAAGCTCCCTGCCTTTTCAATGCACTGCTGGCATGCTTTATTGAAGGTGTTCCGAGACAACTTTTCTGGGTTTTGACTTCGTCCTGATGCAGCCCCTTTTGGGAAATTCATGTTCGTCCCCTGAGGCTCGAGATGCAGAGTACCCGATGGCACCTGCCGAAATGAAAAACTCCATTGAGTTGTCGAGAAGCAAGAACATAGACAGCGCCTTGTGATTGGGAGTCAGCCGCTGCTGGACTTTTGCGATTGCTTTCACTGTGCACTGAATGCCAGGACGGCATGTGCACGCTACAACAACGAACTGGGAAGGAGAGGGCAGAAGACAACGGCCGTCAGACTGCAGCTTACATATTACCCAGGAAGGAGCAGTGTTTTTGGAGTGTGCAGCAAATCCGTGTTTCTGGCAAGGGCGGCATAAGTACGCAGCGCTGCTAAGCTTTCTCCCTGCGAGACACACTGGCAAAGCTTTTTGCTATGATGCAGCCTAGTGCAGACGCACACTACGGCTCTCCGCTGCTGTCCGAAGCCAAGCGCCGGTCGCCGGCATCTTTCGGCTGAAGGAGCGCTTCGGAGCTTACGGCTGCCGCTCCGGTGTTGTGTGCGCGAAGCAGCCGCTTCTCCTGCTCCCGGAGCCGGACAGAGCGGTAGCTTGTACGTGGGCGAAGAACGAAGCCGCTGGGAGACGAGATTGTGCGCACAGCCTTGGGACTGCTAGAGGACGGTGGCTAAAGCTCCCTGCCTTTTCAATGCACTGCTGGCATGCTTTATTGAAGGTGTTCTGAGACAACTTTTCTGGGTTTTGACTTCGTCCTGATGCAGCCCCTTTTGGGAAATTCATGTTCGTCCCCTGAGGCTCGAGATGCAGAGTACCCGATGGCACCTGCCGAAATGAAAAACTCCATTGAGTTGTCGAGAAGCAAGAACATAGACAGCGCCTTGTGATTGGGAGTCAGCCGCTGCTGGACTTTTGCGATTGCTTTCACTGTGCACTGAATGCCAGGACGGCATGTGCACGCTACAACAACGAACTGGGAAGGAGAGGGCAGAAGACAACGGCCGTCAGACTGCAGCTTACATATTACCCAGGAAGGAGCAGTGTTTTTGGAGTGTGCAGCAAATCCGTGTTTCTGGCAAGGGCGGCATAAGTACGCAGCGCTGCTAAGCTTTCTCCCTGCGAGACACACTGGCAAAGCTTTTCGCTATGATGCAGCCTAGTGCAGACGCACACTACGGCTCTCCGCTGCTGTCCGAAGCCAAGCGCCGGTCGCCGGCATCTTTCGGCTGAAGCAGCGCTTCGGAGCTTACGGCTGCCGCTCCGGTGTTGTGTGCGCGAAGCAGCCGCTTCTCCTGCTCCCGGAGCCGGACAGAGCGGTAGCTTGTACGTGGGCGAAGAACGAAGCCGCTGGGAGACGAGATTGTGCGCACAGCCTTGGGACTGCTAGAGGACGGTGGCTAAAGCTCCCTGCCTTTTCAATGCACTGCTGGCATGCTTTATTGAAGGTGTTCCGAGACAACTTTTCTGTGTTTTGACTTCGTCCTGATGCAGCCCCTTTTGGGAAATTCATGTTCGTCCCCTGAGGCTCGAGATGCAGAGTACCCGATGGCACCTGCCGAAATGAAAAACTCCATTGAGTTGTCGAGAAGCAAGAACATAGACAGCGCCTTGTGATTGGGAGTCAGCCGCTGCTGGACTTTTGCGATTGCTTTCACTGTGCACTGAATGCCAGGACGGCATGTGCACGCTACAACAACGAACTGGGAAGGAGTGGGCAGAAGAGAACGGCCGTCAGACTGCAGCTTACATATTACCCAGGAAAGCGTAGTGTTTTTGGAGTGTGCAGCAAATCCGTGTTTCTGGGCAAGGGCGGCATAAGTACGCAGCGCTGCTAAGCTTTCTCCCTGCGAGACACACTGGCAAAGCTTTTCGCTATGATGCAGCCTAGTGCAGACGCACACTACGGCTCTCCGCTGCTGTCCGAAGCCAAGCGCCAGTCGCCGGCATCTTTCGGCTGAAGCAGCGCTTCGGAGCTTACGGCTGCCGCTCCGGTGTTGTGTGCGCGAAGCAGCCGCTTCTCCTGCTCCCGGAGCCGGACAGAGCGGTAGCTTGTACGTGGGCGAAGAACGAAGCCGCTGGGAGACGAGATTGTGTGCACAGCCTTGGGACTGCTAGAGGACGGTGGCTAAAGCTCCCTGCCTTTTCAATGCACTGCTGGCATGCTTTATTGAAGGTGTTCCGAGACAACTTTTCTGGGTTTTGACTTCGTCCTGATGCAGCCCCTTTTGGGAAATTCATGTTCGTCCCCTGAGGCTCGAGATGCAGAGTACCCGATGGCACCTGCCGAAATGAAAAACTCCATTGAGTTGTCGAGAAGCAAGGACATAGACAGCGCCTTGTGATTGGGAGTCAGCCGCTGCTGGACTTTTGCGATTGCTTTCACTGTGCACTGAATGCCAGGACGGCATGTGCACGCTACAACAATGAACTGGGAAGGTGTGGCCAGAAGAGAACGGCCGTCAGACTGCAGCTTACATAGTACCCAGGAAAGAGCAGTGTTTTTGGAGTGTGCAGCAAATCCGTGTTTCTGGCAGAGGCGGCATAAGTACGCAGCGCTGCTAAGCTTTCTCCCTGCGAGACACACTGGCAAAGCTTTTTGCTATGATGCAGCCTAGTGCAGACGCACACTACGGCTCTCCGCTGCTGTCCGAAGCCAAGCGCCGGTCGCCGGCATCTTTCGGCTGAAGGAGCGCTTCGGAGCTTACGGCTGCCGCTCCGGTGTTGTGTGCGCGAAGCAGCCGCTTCTCCTGCTCCCGGAGCCGGACAGAGCGGTAGCTTGTACGTGGGCGAAGAACGAAGCCGCTGGGAGACGAGATTGTGCGCACAGCCTTGGGACTGCTAGAGGACGGTGGCTAAAGCTCCCTGCCTTTTCAATGCACTGCTGGCATGCTTTATTGAAGGTGTTCCGAGACAACTTTTCTGGGTTTTGACTTCGTCCTGATGCAGCCCCTTTTGGGAAATTCATGTTCGTCCCCTGAGGCTCGAGATGCAGAGTACCCGATGGCACCTGCCGAAATGAAAAACTCCATTGAGTTGTCGAGAAGCAAGAACATAGACAGCGCCTTGTGATTGGGAGTCAGCCGCTGCTGGACTTTTGCGATTGCTTTCACTGTGCACTGAATGCCAGAACGGCATGTGCACGCTACAACAACGAACTGGGAAGGAGAGGGCAGAAGACAACGGCCGTCAGACTGCAGCTTACATATTACCCAGGAAGGAGCAGTGTTTTTGGAGTGTGCAGCAAATCCGTGTTTCTGGCAAGGGCGGCATAAGTACGCAGCGCTGCTAAGCTTTCTCCCTGCGAGACACACTGGCAAAGCTTTTCGCTATGATGCAGCCTAGTGCAGACGCACACTACGGCTCTCCGCTGCTGTCCGAAGCCAAGCGCCGGTCGCCGGCATCTTTCGGCTGAAGGAGCGCTTCGGAGCTTACGGCTGCCGCTCCGGTGTTGTGTGCGCGAAGCAGCCGCTTCTCCTGCTCCCGGAGCCGGACAGAGCGGTAGCTTGTACGTGGGCGAAGAACGAAGCCGCTGGGAGACGAGATTGTGCGCACAGCCTTGGGACTGCTAGAGGACGGTGGCTAAAGCTCCCTGCCTTTTCAATGCACTGCTGGCATGCTTTATTGAAGGTGTTCCGAGACAACTTTTCTGGGTTTTGACTTCGTCCTGATGCAGCCCCTTTTGGGAAATTCATGTTCGTCCCCTGAGGCTCGAGATGCAGAGTACCCGATGGCACCTGCCGAAATGAAAAACTCCATTGAGTTGTCGAGAAGCAAGAACATAGACAGCGCCTTGTGATTGGGAGTCAGCCGCTGCTGGACTTTTGCGATTGCTTTCACTGTGCACTGAATGCCAGGACGGCATGTGCACGCTACAACAACGAACTGGGAAGGAGAGGGCAGAAGACAACGGCCGTCAGACTGCAGCTTACATATTACCCAGGAAGGAGCAGTGTTTTTGGAGTGTGCAGCAAATCCGTGTTTCTGGCAAGGGCGGCATAAGTACGCAGCGCTGCTAAGCTTTCTCCCTGCGAGACACACTGGCAAAGCTTTTTGCTATGATGCAGCCTAGTGCAGACGCACACTACGGCTCTCCGCTGCTGTCCGAAGCCAAGCGCCGGTCGCCGGCATCTTTCGGCTGAAGGAGCGCTTCGGAGCTTACGGCTGCCGCTCCGGTGTTGTGTGCGCGAAGCAGCCGCTTCTCCTGCTCCCGGAGCCGGACAGAGCGGTAGCTTGTACGTGGGCGAAGAACGAAGCCGCTGGGAGACGAGATTGTGCGCACAGCCTTGGGACTGCTAGAGGACGGTGGCTAAAGCTCCCTGCCTTTTCAATGCACTGCTGGCATGCTTTATTGAAGGTGTTCTGAGACAACTTTTCTGGGTTTTGACTTCGTCCTGATGCAGCCCCTTTTGGGAAATTCATGTTCGTCCCCTGAGGCTCGAGATGCAGAGTACCCGATGGCACCTGCCGAAATGAAAAACTCCATTGAGTTGTCGAGAAGCAAGAACATAGACAGCGCCTTGTGATTGGGAGTCAGCCGCTGCTGGACTTTTGCGATTGCTTTCACTGTGCACTGAATGCCAGGACGGCATGTGCACGCTACAACAACGAACTGGGAAGGAGAGGGCAGAAGACAACGGCCGTCAGACTGCAGCTTACATATTACCCAGGAAGGAGCAGTGTTTTTGGAGTGTGCAGCAAATCCGTGTTTCTGGCAAGGGCGGCATAAGTACGCAGCGCTGCTAAGCTTTCTCCCTGCGAGACACACTGGCAAAGCTTTTTGCTATGATGCAGCCTAGTGCAGACGCACACTACGGCTCTCCGCTGCTGTCCGAAGCCAAGCGCCGGTCGCCGGCATCTTTCGGCTGAAGGAGCGCTTCGGAGCTTACGGCTGCCGCTCCGGTGTTGTGTGCGCGAAGCAGCCGCTTCTCCTGCTCCCGGAGCCGGACAGAGCGGTAGCTTGTACGTGGGCGAAGAACGAAGCCGCTGGGAGACGAGATTGTGTGCACAGCCTTGGGACTGCTAGAGGACGGTGGCTAAAGCTCCCTGCCTTTTCAATGCACTGCTGGCATGCTTTATTGAAGGTGTTCCGAGACAACTTTTCTGTGTTTTGACTTCGTCCTGATGCAGCCCCTTTTGGGAAATTCATGTTCGTCCCCTGAGGCTCGAGATGCAGAGTACCTGATGGCACCTGCCGAAATGAAAAACTCCATTGAGTTGTCGAGAAGCAAGAACATAGACAGCGCCTTGTGATTGGGAGTCAGCCGCTGCTGGACTTTTGCGATTGCTTTCACTGTGCACTGAATGCCAGGACGGCATGTGCACGCTACAACAACGAACTGGGAAGGAGTGGGCAGAAGAGAACGGCCGTCAGACTGCAGCTTACATATTACCCAGGAAAGCGTAGTGTTTTTGGAGTGTGCAGCAAATCCGTGTTTCTGGGCAAGGGCGGCATAAGTACGCAGCGCTGCTAAGCTTTCTCCCTGCGAGACACACTGGCAAAGCTTTTCGCTATGATGCAGCCTAGTGCAGACGCACACTACGGCTCTCCGCTGCTGTCCGAAGCCAAGCGCCAGTCGCCGGCATCTTTCGGCTGAAGCAGCGCTTCGGAGCTTACGGCTGCCGCTCCGGTGTTGTGTGCGCGAAGCAGCCGCTTCTCCTGCTCCCGGAGCCGGACAGAGCGGTAGCTTGTACGTGGGCGAAGAACGAAGCCGCTGGGAGACGAGATTGTGTGCACAGCCTTGGGACTGCTAGAGGACGGTGGCTAAAGCTCCCTGCCTTTTCAATGCACTGCTGGCATGCTTTATTGAAGGTGTTCCGAGACAACTTTTCTGGGTTTTGACTTCGTCCTGATGCAGCCCCTTTTGGGAAATTCATGTTCGTCCCCTGAGGCTCGAGATGCAGAGTACCCGATGGCACCTGCCGAAATGAAAAACTCCATTGAGTTGTCGAGAAGCAAGGACATAGACAGCGCCTTGTGATTGGGAGTCAGCCGCTGCTGGACTTTTGCGATTGCTTTCACTGTGCACTGAATGCCAGGACGGCATGTGCACGCTACAACAATGAACTGGGAAGGTGTGGCCAGAAGAGAACGGCCGTCAGACTGCAGCTTACATAGTACCCAGGAAAGAGCAGTGTTTTTGGAGTGTGCAGCAAATCCGTGTTTCTGGCAGAGGCGGCATAAGTACGCAGCGCTGCTAAGCTTTCTCCCTGCGAGACACACTGGCAAAGCTTTTTGCTATGATGCAGCCTAGTGCAGACGCACACTACGGCTCTCCGCTGCTGTCCGAAGCCAAGCGCCGGTCGCCGGCATCTTTCGGCTGAAGGAGCGCTTCGGAGCTTACGGCTGCCGCTCCGGTGTTGTGTGCGCGAAGCAGCCGCTTCTCCTGCTCCCGGAGCCGGACAGAGCGGTAGCTTGTACGTGGGCGAAGAACGAAGCCGCTGGGAGACGAGATTGTGCGCACAGCCTTGGGACTGCTTGAGGACGGTGGCTAAAGCTCCCTGCCTTTTCAATGCACTGCTGGCATGCTTTATTGAAGGTGTTCTGAGACAACTTTTCTGGGTTTTGACTTCGTCCTGATGCAGCCCCTTTTGGGAAATTCATGTTCGTCCCCTGAGGCTCGAGATGCAGAGTACCCGATGGCACCTGCCGAAATGAAAAACTCCCTTGAGTTGTCGAGAAGCAAGAACATAGACAGCGCCTTGTGATTGGGAGTCAGCCGCTGCTGGACTTTTGCGATTGCTTTCACTGTGCACTGAATGCCAGGACGGCATGTGCACGCTACAACAACGAACTGGGAAGGAGAGGGCAGAAGACAACGGCCGTCAGACTGCAGCTTACATATTACCCAGGAAGGAGCAGTGTTTTTGGAGTGTGCAGCAAATCCGTGTTTCTGGCAAGGGCGGCATAAGTACGCAGCGCTGCTAAGCTTTCTCCCTGCGAGACACACTGGCAAAGCTTTTCGCTATGATGCAGCCTAGTGCAGACGCACACTACGGCTCTCCGCTGCTGTCCGAAGCCAAGCGCCGGTCGCCGGCATCTTTCGGCTGAAGGAGCGCTTCGGAGCTTACGGCTGCCGCTCCGGTGTTGTGTGCGCGAAGCAGCCGCTTCTCCTGCTCCCGGAGCCGGACAGAGCGGTAGCTTGTACGTGGGCGAAGAACGAAGCCGCTGGGAGACGAGATTGTGCGCACAGCCTTGGGACTGCTTGAGGACGGTGGCTAAAGCTCCCTGCCTTTTCAATGCACTGCTGGCATGCTTTATTGAAGGTGTTCCGAGACAACTTTTCTGGGTTTTGACTTCGTCCTGATGCAGCCCCTTTTGGGAAATTCATGTTCGTCCCCTGAGGCTCGAGATGCAGAGTACCCGATGGCACCTGCCGAAATGAAAAACTCCCTTGAGTTGTCGAGAAGCAAGAACATAGACAGCGCCTTGTGATTGGGAGTCAGCCGCTGCTGGACTTTTGCGATTGCTTTCACTGTGCACTGAATGCCAGAACGGCATGTGCACGCTACAACAACGAACTGGGAAGGAGAGGGCAGAAGACAACGGCCGTCAGACTGCAGCTTACATATTACCCAGGAAGGAGCAGTGTTTTTGGAGTGTGCAGCAAATCCGTGTTTCTGGCAAGGGCGGCATAAGTACGCAGCGCTGCTAAGCTTTCTCCCTGCGAGACACACTGGCAAAGCTTTTCGCTATGATGCAGCCTAGTGCAGACGCACACTACGGCTCTCCGCTGCTGTCCGAAGCCAAGCGCCGGTCGCCGGCATCTTTCGGCTGAAGCAGCGCTTCGGAGCTTACGGCTGCCGCTCCGGTGTTGTGTGCGCGAAGCAGCCGCTTCTCCTGCTCCCGGAGCCGGACAGAGCGGTAGCTTGTACGTGGGCGAAGAACGAAGCCGCTGGGAGACGAGATTGTGCGCACAGCCTTGGGACTGCTAGAGGACGGTGGCTAAAGCTCCCTGCCTTTTCAATGCACTGCTGGCATGCTTTATTGAAGGTGTTCCGAGACAACTTTTCTGGGTTTTGACTTCGTCCTGATGCAGCCCCTTTTGGGAAATTCATGTTCGTCCCCTGAGGCTCGAGATGCAGAGTACCCGATGGCACCTGCCGAAATGAAAAACTCCATTGAGTTGTCGAGAAGCAAGAACATAGACAGCGCCTTGTGATTGGGAGTCAGCCGCTGCTGGACTTTTGCGATTGCTTTCACTGTGCACTGAATGTCAGGACGGCATGTGCACGCTACAACAACGAACTGGGAAGGAGAGGGCAGAAGACAACGGCCGTCAGACTGCAGCTTACATATTACCCAGGAAGGAGCAGTGTTTTTGGAGTGTGCAGCAAATCCGTGTTTCTGGCAAGGGCGGCATAAGTACGCAGCGCTGCTAAGCTTTCTCCCTGCAAGACACACTGGCAAAGCTTTTTGCTATGATGCAGCCTAGTGCAGACGCACACTACGGCTCTCCGCTGCTGTCCGAAGCCAAGCGCCGGTCGCCGGCATCTTTCGGCTGAAGGAGCGCTTCGGAGCTTACGGCTGCCGCTCCGGTGTTGTGTGCGCGAAGCAGCCGCTTCTCCTGCTCTCGGAGCCGGACAGAGCGGTAGCTTGTACATGGGCGAAGAACGAAGCCGCTGGGAGACGAGATTGTGTGCACAGCCTTGGGACTGCTAGAGGACGGTGGCTAAAGCTCCCTGCCTTTTCAATGCACTGCTGGCATGCTTTATTGAAGGTGTTCCGAGACAACTTTTCTGGGTTTTGACTTCGTCCTGATGCAGCCCCTTTTGGGAAATTCATGTTCGTCCCCTGAGGCTCGAGATGCAGAGTACCCGATGGCACCTGCCGAAATGAAAAACTCCATTGAGTTGTCGAGAAGCAAGAACATAGACAGCGCCTTGTGATTGGGAGTCAGCCGCTGCTGGACTTTTGCGATTGCTTTCACTGTGCACTGAATGCCAGAACGGCATGTGCACGCTACAACAACGAACTGGGAAGGAGAGGGCAGAAGACAACGGCCGTCAGACTGCAGCTTACATATTACCCAGGAAGGAGCAGTGTTTTTGGAGTGTGCAGCAAATCCGTGTTTCTGGCAAGGGCGGCATAAGTACGCAGCGCTGCTAAGCTTTCTCCCTGCGAGACACACTGGCAAAGCTTTTCGCTATGATGCAGCCTAGTGCAGACGCACACTACGGCTCTCCGCTGCTGTCCGAAGCCAAGCGCCGGTCGCCGGCATCTTTCGGCTGAAGCAGCGCTTCGGAGCTTACGGCTGCCGCTCCGGTGTTGTGTGCGCGAAGCAGCCGCTTCTCCTGCTCCCGGAGCCGGACAGAGCGGTAGCTTGTACGTGGGCGAAGAACGAAGCCGCTGGGAGACGAGATTGTGCGCACAGCCTTGGGACTGCTAGAGGACGGTGGCTAAAGCTCCCTGCCTTTTCAATGCACTGCTGGCATGCTTTATTGAAGGTGTTCCGAGACAACTTTTCTGGGTTTTGACTTCGTCCTGATGCAGCCCCTTTTGGGAAATTCATGTTCGTCCCCTGAGGCTCGAGATGCAGAGTACCCGATGGCACCTGCTGAAATGAAAAACTCCATTGAGTTGTCGAGAAGCAAGAACATAGACAGCGCCTTGTGATTGGGAGTCAGCCGCTGCTGGACTTTTGCGATTGCTTTCACTGTGCACTGAATGCCAGGACGGCATGTGCTTGCTACAACAATGAACTGGGAAGGAGTGGGCAGAAGACAACGGCCGTCAGACTGCAGCTTACATATTACCCAGGAAAGAGTAGTGTTTTTGGAGTGTGCAGCAAATCCGTGTTTCTGGGCAAGGGCAGGATAAGTACGCAGCGCTGCTAAGCTTTCTCCCTGCGAGACACACTGGCAAAGCTTTTCGCTATGATGCAGCCTAGTGCAGACGCACACTACGGCTCTCCGCTGCTGTCCGAAGCCAAGCGCCGGTCGCCGGCATCTTTCGGCTGAAGCAGCGCTTCGGAGCTTACGGCTGCCGCTCCGGTGTTGTGTGCGCGAAGCAGCCGCTTCTCCTGCTCCCGGAGCCGGACAGAGCGGTAGCTTGTACGTGGGCAAAGAACGAAGCTGCTGGGAGACGAGATTGTGTGCACAGCCTTGGGACTGCTAGAGGACGGTGGCTAAAGCTCCCTGCCTTTTCAATGCACTGCTGGCATGCTTTATTGAAGGTGTTCCGAGACAACTTTTCTGGGTTTTGACTTCGTCCTGATGCAGCCCCTTTTGGGAAATTCATGTTCGTCCCCTGAGGCTCGAGATGCAGAGTACCCGATGGCACCTGCTGAAATGAAAAACTCCATTGAGTTGTCGAGAAGCAAGAACATAGACAGCGCCTTGTGATTGGGAGTCAGCCGCTGCTGGACTTTTGCGATTGCTTTCACTGTGCACTGAATGCCAAAACGGCATGTGCACGCTACAACAACGAACTGGGAAGGAGTGGGCAGAAGAGAACGGCCGTCAGACTGCAGCTTACATATTACCCAGGAAAGAGTAGTGTTTTTGGAGTGTGCAGCAAATCCGTGTTTCTGGGCAAGGGCGGCATAAGTACGCAGCGCTGCTAAGCTTTCTCCCTGCGAGACACACTGGCAAAGCTTTTCGCTATGATGCAGCCTAGTGCAGACGCACACTACGGCTCTCCGCTGCTGTCCGAAGCCAAGCGCCGGTCGCCGGCATCTTTCGGCTGAAGCAGCGCTTCGGAGCTTACGGCTGCCGCTCCGGTGTTGTGTGCGCGAAGCAGCCGCTTCTCCTGCTCCCGGAGCCGGACAGAGCGGTAGCTTGTACGTGGGCGAAGAACGAAGCCGCTGGGAGACGAGATTGTGTGCACAGCCTTGGGACTGCTAGAGGACGGTGGCTAAAGCTCCCTGCCTTTTCAATGCACTGCTGGCATGCTTTATTGAAGGTGTTCCGAGACAACTTTTCTGGGTTTTGACTTCGTCCTGATGCAGCCCCTTTTGGGAAATTCATGTTCGTCCCCTGAGGCTCGAGATGCAGAGTACCCGATGGCACCTGCCGAAATGAAAAACTCCATTGAGTTGTCGAGAAGGAAGAACATAGACAGCGCCTTGTGATTGGGAGTCAGCCGCTGCTGGACTTTTGCGATTGCTTTCACTGTGCACTGAATGCCAGGACGGCATGTGCACGCTACAACAACGAACTGGGAATGAGTGGGCAGAAGAGAACGGCCGTCAGACTGCAGCTTACATATTACGCAGGAAAGAGCAGTGTTTTTGGAGTGTGCAGCAAATCCGTGTTTCTGGGCAAGGGCAGGATAAGTACGCAGCGCTGCTAAGCTTTCTCCCTGCGAGACACACTGGCAAAGCTTTTTGCTATGATGCAGCCTAGTGCAGACGCACAGTACGGCTCTCCGCTGCTGTCCGAAGCCAAGCGCCAGTCGCCGGCATCTTTCGGCTGAAGCAGCGCTTCGGAGCTTACGGCTGCCGCTCCGGTGTTGTGTGCGCGAAGCAGCCGCTTCTCCTGCTCCCGGAGCCGGACAGAGCGGTAGCTTGTACGTGGGCGAAGAACGAAGCCGCTGGGAGACGAGATTGTGTGCACAGCCTTGGGACTGCTAGAGGACGGTGGCTAATGCTCCCTGCCTTTTCAATGCACTGCTGGCATGCTTTATTGAAGGTGTTCCAAGACAACTTTTCTGGGTTTTGACTTCGTCCTGATGCAGCCCCTTTTGGGAAATTCATGTACGTCCCCTGAGGCTCGAGATGCAGAGTACCCGATGGCACCTGCCGAAATGAAAAACTCACTTAAGTTGTCGAGAAGCAAGAACATAGACAGCGCCTTGTGATTGGGAGTCAGCCGTTGCTGGACTTTTGTGATTGCTTTCACTGTGCACTGAATGCCAGGACGGCATGTGCACGCTACAACAACGAACTGGGAAGGAGAGGGCAGAAGACAACGGCCGTCAGACTGCAGCTTACATATTACCCAGGAAGGAGCAGTGTTTTTGGAGTGTGCAGCAAATCCGTGTTTCTGGGCAAGGGCGGCATAAGTACGCAGCGCTGCTAAGCTTTCTCCCTGCGAGACACACTGGCAAAGCTTTTCGCTATGATGCAGCCTAGTGCAGACGCACACTACGGCTCTCCGCTGCTGCCCGAAGCCAAGCGCCGGTCGCCGGCATCTTTCGGCTGAAGCAGCGCTTCGGAGCTTACGGCTGCCGCTCCGGTGTTGTGTGCGCGAAGCAGCCGCTTCTCCTGCTCCCGGAGCCGGACGGAGCGGAAGCTTGTACGTGGGGGAAGAACAAAGCCGCTGAGAGACGAGATTGTGTGCACAGCCTTGGGACTGCTAGAGGACGGTGGCTAAAGCTCCCTGCCTTTTCAATGCACTGCTGGCATGCTTTATTGAAGGTGTTCCGAGACAACTTTTCTGGGTTTTGATTTCGTCCTGATGCAGCCCCTTTTGGGAAATTCATGTTCATCCCCTGAGGCTCGAGATGCAGAGTACCCGATGGCACCTGCCGAAATGAAAAACTCCCTTGAGGTGTCGAGAAGGAAGAACATAGACAGCGCCTTGTGATTGGGAGTCAGCCGTTGCTGGACTTTTGCGATTGCTTTCACTGTCCACTGAATGCCAGGACGGCATGTGCACGCTACGACTACGAACTGGGAAGGAGAGGGCAGAAGACAACGGCCGTCAGACTGCAGCTTACATATTACCCAGGAAGGAGCAGTGTTTTTGGAGTGTGCAGCAAATCCGTGTTTCTGGGCAAGGGCGGCATAAGTACGCAGCGCTGCTAAGCTTTCTCCCTGCGAGACACACTGGCAAAGCTTTTCGCTATGATGCAGCCTAGTGCAGACGCACACTACGGCTCTCCGCTGCTGTCCGAAGCCAAGCGCCGGTCGCCGGCATCTTTCGGCTGAAGCAGCGCTTCGGAGCTTACGGCTGCCGCTCCGGTGTTGTGTGCGCGAAGCAGCCGCTTCTCCTGCTCCCGGAGCCGGACAGAGCGGTAGCTTGTACGTGGGCGAAGAACGAAGCCGCTGGGAGACGAGATTGTGTGCACAGCCTTGGGACTGCTAGAGGATGGTGGCTAAAGCTCCCTGCCTTTTCAATGCACTGCTGGCATGCTTTATTGAAGGTGTTCCGAGACAACTTTTCTGGGTTTTGATTTCGTCCTGATGCAGCCCCTTTTGGGAAATTCATGTTCGTCCCCTGAGGCTCGAGATGCAGAGTACCCGATGGCACCTGCCGAAATGAAAAACTCCCTTGAGGTGTCGAGAAGGAAGAACATAGACAGCGCCTTGTGATTGGGAGTCAGCCGTTGCTGGACTTTTGCGATTGCTTTCACTGTCCACTGAATGCCAGGACGGCATGTGCACGCTACGACTACGAACTGGGAAGGAGAGGGCAGAAGACAACGGCCGTCAGACTGCAGCTTACATATTACCCAGGAAGGAGCAGTGTTTTTGGAGTGTGCAGCAAATCCGTGTTTCTGGGCAAGGGCGGCATAAGTACGCAGCGCTGCTAAGCTTTCTCCCTGCGAGACACACTGGCAAAGCTTTTCGCTATGATGCAGCCTAGTGCAGACGCACACTACGGCTCTCCGCTACTGTCCGAAGCCAAGCGCCGGTCGCCGGCATCTTTCGGCTGAAGCAGCGCTTCGGAGCTTACGGCTGCCGCTCCGGTGTTGTGTGCGCGAAGCAGCCGCTTCTCCTGCTCCCGGAGCCGGACAGAGCGGTAGCTTGTACGTGGGCGAATAACGAAGCCGCTGGGAGACGATATTGTGTGCACAGCCTTGGGACTGCTAGAGGACGGTGGCTAAAGCTCCCTGCCTTTTCAATGCACTGCTGGCATGCTTTATTGAAGGTGTTCCGAGACAACTTTTCTGGGTTTTGACTTCGTCCTGATGCAGCCCCTTTTGGGAAATTCATGTTCGTCCCCTGAGGCTCGAGATGCAGAGTACCCGATGGCACCTGCCGAAATGAAAAACTCCATTGAGTTGTCGAGAAGCAAGAACATAGACAGCGCCTTGTGATTGGGAGTCAGCCGCTGCTGGACTTTTGCGATTGCTTTCACTGTGCACTGAATGCCAGGACGGCATGTGCACGCTACAACAACGAACTGGGAAGGAGAGGGCAGAAGACAACGGCCGTCAGACTGCAGCTTACATATTACCCAGGAAGGAGCAGTGTTTTTGGAGTGTGCAGCAAATCCGTGTTTCTGGCAAGGGCGGCATAAGTACGCAGCGCTGCTAAGCTTTCTCCCTGCGAGACACACTGGCAAAGCTTTTTGCTATGATGCAGCCTAGTGCAGACGCACACTACGGCTCTCCGCTGCTGTCCGAAGCCAAGCGCCGGTCGCCGGCATCTTTCGGCTGAAGCAGCGCTTCGGAGCTTACGGCTGCCGCTCCGGTGTTGTGTGCGCGAAGCAGCCGCTTCTCCTGCTCCCGGAGCCGGACAGAGCGGTAGCTTGTACGTGGGCGAAGAACGAAGCCGCTGGGAGACGAGATTGTGCGCACAGCCTTGGGACTGCTAGAGGACGGTGGCTAAAGCTCCCTGCCTTTTCAATGCACTGCTGGCATGCTTTATTGAAGGTGTTCCGAGACAACTTTTCTGGGTTTTGACTTCGTCCTGATGCAGCCCCTTTTGGGAAATTCATGTTCGTCCCCTGAGGCTCGAGATGCAGAGTACCCGATGGCACCTGCTGAAATGAAAAACTCCATTGAGTTGTCGAGAAGCAAGAACATAGACAGCGCCTTGTGATTGGGAGTCAGCCGCTGCTGGACTTTTGCGATTGCTTTCACTGTGCACTGAATGCCAGGACGGCATGTGCTTGCTACAACAATGAACTGGGAAGGAGTGGGCAGAAGACAACGGCCGTCAGACTGCAGCTTACATATTACCCAGGAAAGAGTAGTGTTTTTGGAGTGTGCAGCAAATCCGTGTTTCTGGGCAAGGGCAGGATAAGTACGCAGCGCTGCTAAGCTTTCTCCCTGCGAGACACACTGGCAAAGCTTTTCGCTATGATGCAGCCTAGTGCAGACGCACACTACGGCTCTCCGCTGCTGTCCGAAGCCAAGCGCCGGTCGCCGGCATCTTTCGGCTGAAGCAGCGCTTCGGAGCTTACGGCTGCCGCTCCGGTGTTGTGTGCGCGAAGCAGCCGCTTCTCCTGCTCCCGGAGCCGGACAGAGCGGTAGCTTGTACGTGGGCAAAGAACGAAGCTGCTGGGAGACGAGATTGTGTGCACAGCCTTGGGACTGCTAGAGGACGGTGGCTAAAGCTCCCTGCCTTTTCAATGCACTGCTGGCATGCTTTATTGAAGGTGTTCCGAGACAACTTTTCTGGGTTTTGACTTCGTCCTGATGCAGCCCCTTTTGGGAAATTCATGTTCGTCCCCTGAGGCTCGAGATGCAGAGTACCCGATGGCACCTGCTGAAATGAAAAACTCCATTGAGTTGTCGAGAAGCAAGAACATAGACAGCGCCTTGTGATTGGGAGTCAGCCGCTGCTGGACTTTTGCGATTGCTTTCACTGTGCACTGAATGCCAAAACGGCATGTGCACGCTACAACAACGAACTGGGAAGGAGTGGGCAGAAGAGAACGGCCGTCAGACTGCAGCTTACATATTACCCAGGAAAGAGTAGTGTTTTTGGAGTGTGCAGCAAATCCGTGTTTCTGGGCAAGGGCGGCATAAGTACGCAGCGCTGCTAAGCTTTCTCCCTGCGAGACACACTGGCAAAGCTTTTCGCTATGATGCAGCCTAGTGCAGACGCACACTACGGCTCTCCGCTGCTGTCCGAAGCCAAGCGCCGGTCGCCGGCATCTTTCGGCTGAAGCAGCGCTTCGGAGCTTACGGCTGCCGCTCCGGTGTTGTGTGCGCGAAGCAGCCGCTTCTCCTGCTCCCGGAGCCGGACAGAGCGGTAGCTTGTACGTGGGCGAAGAACGAAGCCGCTGGGAGACGAGATTGTGTGCACAGCCTTGGGACTGCTAGAGGACGGTGGCTAAAGCTCCCTGCCTTTTCAATGCACTGCTGGCATGCTTTATTGAAGGTGTTCCGAGACAACTTTTCTGGGTTTTGACTTCGTCCTGATGCAGCCCCTTTTGGGAAATTCATGTTCGTCCCCTGAGGCTCGAGATGCAGAGTACCCGATGGCACCTGCCGAAATGAAAAACTCCATTGAGTTGTCGAGAAGGAAGAACATAGACAGCGCCTTGTGATTGGGAGTCAGCCGCTGCTGGACTTTTGCGATTGCTTTCACTGTGCACTGAATGCCAGGACGGCATGTGCACGCTACAACAACGAACTGGGAATGAGTGGGCAGAAGAGAACGGCCGTCAGACTGCAGCTTACATATTACGCAGGAAAGAGCAGTGTTTTTGGAGTGTGCAGCAAATCCGTGTTTCTGGGCAAGGGCAGGATAAGTACGCAGCGCTGCTAAGCTTTCTCCCTGCGAGACACACTGGCAAAGCTTTTTGCTATGATGCAGCCTAGTGCAGACGCACAGTACGGCTCTCCGCTGCTGTCCGAAGCCAAGCGCCAGTCGCCGGCATCTTTCGGCTGAAGCAGCGCTTCGGAGCTTACGGCTGCCGCTCCGGTGTTGTGTGCGCGAAGCAGCCGCTTCTCCTGCTCCCGGAGCCGGACAGAGCGGTAGCTTGTACGTGGGCGAAGAACGAAGCCGCTGGGAGACGAGATTGTGTGCACAGCCTTGGGACTGCTAGAGGACGGTGGCTAATGCTCCCTGCCTTTTCAATGCACTGCTGGCATGCTTTATTGAAGGTGTTCCAAGACAACTTTTCTGGGTTTTGACTTCGTCCTGATGCAGCCCCTTTTGGGAAATTCATGTACGTCCCCTGAGGCTCGAGATGCAGAGTACCCGATGGCACCTGCCGAAATGAAAAACTCACTTAAGTTGTCGAGAAGCAAGAACATAGACAGCGCCTTGTGATTGGGAGTCAGCCGTTGCTGGACTTTTGTGATTGCTTTCACTGTGCACTGAATGCCAGGACGGCATGTGCACGCTACAACAACGAACTGGGAAGGAGAGGGCAGAAGACAACGGCCGTCAGACTGCAGCTTACATATTACCCAGGAAGGAGCAGTGTTTTTGGAGTGTGCAGCAAATCCGTGTTTCTGGGCAAGGGCGGCATAAGTACGCAGCGCTGCTAAGCTTTCTCCCTGCGAGACACACTGGCAAAGCTTTTCGCTATGATGCAGCCTAGTGCAGACGCACACTACGGCTCTCCGCTGCTGCCCGAAGCCAAGCGCCGGTCGCCGGCATCTTTCGGCTGAAGCAGCGCTTCGGAGCTTACGGCTGCCGCTCCGGTGTTGTGTGCGCGAAGCAGCCGCTTCTCCTGCTCCCGGAGCCGGACAGAGCGGTAGCTTGTACGTGGGCGAAGAACGAAGCCGCTGGGAGACGAGATTGTGTGCACAGCCTTGGGACTGCTAGAGGATGGTGGCTAAAGCTCCCTGCCTTTTCAATGCACTGCTGGCATGCTTTATTGAAGGTGTTCCGAGACAACTTTTCTGGGTTTTGATTTCGTCCTGATGCAGCCCCTTTTGGGAAATTCATGTTCGTCCCCTGAGGCTCGAGATGCAGAGTACCCGATGGCACCTGCCGAAATGAAAAACTCCCTTGAGGTGTCGAGAAGGAAGAACATAGACAGCGCCTTGTGATTGGGAGTCAGCCGTTGCTGGACTTTTGCGATTGCTTTCACTGTCCACTGAATGCCAGGACGGCATGTGCACGCTACGACTACGAACTGGGAAGGAGAGGGCAGAAGACAACGGCCGTCAGACTGCAGCTTACATATTACCCAGGAAGGAGCAGTGTTTTTGGAGTGTGCAGCAAATCCGTGTTTCTGGGCAAGGGCGGCATAAGTACGCAGCGCTGCTAAGCTTTCTCCCTGCGAGACACACTGGCAAAGCTTTTCGCTATGATGCAGCCTAGTGCAGACGCACACTACGGCTCTCCGCTACTGTCCGAAGCCAAGCGCCGGTCGCCGGCATCTTTCGGCTGAAGCAGCGCTTCGGAGCTTACGGCTGCCGCTCCGGTGTTGTGTGCGCGAAGCAGCCGCTTCTCCTGCTCCCGGAGCCGGACAGAGCGGTAGCTTGTACGTGGGCGAATAACGAAGCCGCTGGGAGACGAGATTGTGTGCACAGCCTTGGGACTGCTAGAGGACGGTGGCTAAAGCTCCCTGCCTTTTCAATGCACTGCTGGCATGCTTTATTGAAGGTGTTCCGAGACAACTTTTCTGGGTTTTGACTTCGTCCTGATGCAGCCCCTTTTGGGAAATTCATGTTCGTCCCCTGAGGCTCGAGATGCAGAGTACCCGATGGCACCTGCCGAAATGAAAAACTCCATTGAGTTGTCGAGAAGCAAGAACATAGACAGCGCCTTGTGATTGGGAGTCAGCCGCTGCTGGACTTTTGCGATTGCTTTCACTGTGCACTGAATGCCAGGACGGCATGTGCACGCTACAACAACGAACTGGGAAGGAGAGGGCAGAAGACAACGGCCGTCAGACTGCAGCTTACATATTACCCAGGAAGGAGCAGTGTTTTTGGAGTGTGCAGCAAATCCGTGTTTCTGGGCAAGGGCGGCATAAGTACGCAGCGCTGCTAAGCTTTCTCCCTGCGAGACACACTGGCAAAGCTTTTCGCTATGATGCAGCCTAGTGCAGACGCACACTACGGCTCTCCGCTGCTGTCCGAAGCCAAGCGCCGGTCGCCGGCATCTTTCGGCTGAATCAGCGCTTCGGAGCTTACGGCTGCCGCTCCGGTGTTGTGTGCGCGAAGCAGCCGCTTCTCCTGCTCCCGGAGCCGGACAGAGCGGTAGCTTGTACGTGGGCGAAGAACGAAGCCGCTGGGAGACGAGATTGTGTGCACAGCCTTGGGACTGCTAGAGGACGGTGGCTAAAGCTCCCTGCCTTTTCAATGCACTGCTGGCATGCTTTATTGAAGGTGTTCCGAGACAACTTTTCTGGGTTTTGATTTCGTCCTGATGCAGCCCCTTTTGGGAAATTCATGTTCGTCCCCTGAGGCTCGAGATGCAGAGTACCCGATGGCACCTGCCGAAATGAAAAACTCTAATGAGTTGTCGAGAAGCAAGAACATAGACAGCGCCTTGTGATTGGGAGTCAGCCGCTGCTGGACTTTTGCGATTGCTTTCACTGTGCACTGAATGCCAGGACGGCATGTGCACGCTACAACAATGAACTGGGAAGGAGAGGGCAGAAGAGAACGGCCGTCAGACTGCAGCTTACATATTTCCCAGGAAAGAGCAGTGTTTTTGGAGTGTGCAGCAAATCCGTGTTTCTGGGCAAGGGCAGGATAAGTACGCAGCGCTGCTAAGCTTTCTCCCTGCGAGACACACTGGCAAAGCTTTTTGCTATGATGCAGCCTAGTGCAGACGCACACTACGGCTCTCCGCTGCTGTCCGAAGCCAAGCGCCGGTCGCCGGCATCTTTCGGCTGAAGCAGCGCTTCGGAGCTTACGGCTGCCGCTCCGGTGTTGTGTGCGCGAAGCAGCCGCTTCTCCTGCTCCCGGAGCCGGACAGAGCGGTAGCTTGTACGTGGGCGAAGAACGAAGCCGCTGGGAGACGAGATTGTGTGCACAGCCTTGGGACTGCTAGAGGACGGTGGCTAAAGCTCCCTGCCTTTTCAATGCACTGCTGGCATGCTTTATTGAAGGTGTTCCGAGACAACTTTTCTGGGTTTTGACTTCGTCCTGATGCAGCCCCTTTTGGGAAATTCATGTTCGTCCCCTGAAGCTGGAGATGCAGAGTACCCGATGGCACCTGCCGAAATGAAAAACTCCCTTGAGTTGTCGAGAAGCAAGAACATAGACAGCGCCTTGTGATTGGGAGTCAGCCGTTGCTGGACTTTTGCGATTGCTTTCACTGTGCACTGAATGCCAGGGCGGCATGTGCACGCTACGGCTACGAACTGGGAAGGAGAGGGCAGAAGACAACGGCCGTCAGACTGCAGCTTACATATTACCCAGGAAGGAGCAGTGTTTTTGGAGTGTGCAGCAAATCCGTGTTTCTGGGCAAGGGCGGCATAAGTACGCAGCGCTGCTAAGCTTTCTCCCTGCGAGACACACTGGCAAAGCTATTCGCTATGATGCAGCCTAGTGCAGACGCACAGTACGGCTCTCTGCTGCTGTCCGAAGCCAAGCGCCGGTCGCCGGCATCTTTCGGCTGAAGCAGCGCTTCGGAGCTTACGGCTGCCGCTCCGGTGTTGTGTGCGCGAAGCAGCCGCTTCTCCTGCTCCCGGAGCCGGACAGAGCGGTAGCTTGTACGTGGGCGAAGAACGAAGCCGCTGGGAGACGAGATTGTGTGCACAGCCTTGGGACTGCTAGAGGATGGTGGCTAAAGCTCCCTGCCTTTTCAATGCACTGCTGGCATGCTTTATTGAAGGTGTTCCGAGACAACTTTTCTGGGTTTTGACTTCGTCCTGATGCAGCCCCTTTTGGGAAATTCATGTTCGTCCCCTGAGGCTCGAGATGCAGAGTACCCGATGGCACCTGCCGAAATGAAAAACTCCCTTGAGTTGTCGAGAAGGAAGAACATAGACAGCGCCTTGTGATTGGGAGTCAGCCGTTGCTGGACTTTTGCGATTGCTTTCACTGTGCACTGAATGCCAGGACGGCATGTGCACGCTACGACTACGAACTGGGAAGGAGAGGGCAGAAGACAACGGCCGTCAGACTGCAGCTTACATATTACCCAGGAAGGAGCAGTGTTTTTGGAGTGTGCAGCAAATCCGTGTTTCTGGGCAAGGGCGGCATAAGTACGCAGCGCTGCTAAGCTTTCTCCCTGCGAGACACACTGGCAAAGCTTTTCGCTATGATGCAGCCTAGTGGAGACGCACACTACGGCTCTCCGCTGCTGTCCGAAGCCAAGCGCCGGTCGCCGGCATCTTTCGGCTGAATCAGCGCTTCGGAGCTTACGGCTGCCGCTCCGGTGTTGTGTGCGCGAAGCAGCCGCTTCTCCTGCTCCCGGAGCCGGACAGAGAGGTAGCTTGTACGTGGGCGAAGAACGAAGCCGCTGGGAGACGAGATTGTGTGCACAGCCTTGGGACTGCTAGAGGACGGTGGCTAAAGCTCCCTGCCTTTTCAATGCACTGCTGGCATGCTTTATTGAAGGTGTTCCGAGACAACTTTTCTGGGTTTTGACTTCGTCCTGATGCAGCCCCTTTTGGGAAATTCATGTTCGTCCCCTGAAGCTGGAGATGCAGAGTACCCGATGGCACCTGCCGAAATGAAAAACTCCCTTGAGTTGTCGAGAAGCAAGAACATAGACAGCGCCTTGTGATTGGGAGTCAGCCGTTGCTGGACTTTTGCGATTGCTTTCACTGTGCACTGAATGCCAGGGCGGCATGTGCACGCTACGGCTACGAACTGGGAAGGAGAGGGCAGAAGACAACGGCCGTCAGACTGCAGCTTACATATTACCCAGGAAGGAGCAGTGTTTTTGGAGTGTGCAGCAAATCCGTGTTTCTGGGCAAGGGCAGGATAAGTACGCAGCGCTGATAAGCTTTCTCCCTGCGAGACACACTGGCAAAGCTTTTCGCTATGATGCAGCCTAGTGCAGACGCACACTACGGCTCTCCGCTGCTGTCCGAAGCCAAGCGCCGGTCGCCGGCATCTTTCGGCTGAAGCAGCGCTTCGGAGCTTACGGCTGCCGCTCCGGTGTTGTGTGCGCAAAGCAGCCGCTTCTCCTGCTCCCGGAGCCGGACAGAGCGGTAGCTTGTGCGTGGGCGAATAACGAAGCCGCTGGGAGACGAGATTGTGTGCACAGCCTTGGGACTGCTAGAGGACGGTGGCTAAAGCTCCCTGCCTTTTCAATGCACTGCTGGCATGCTTTATTGAAGGTGTTCCGAGAAAACTTTTCTGGGTTTTGACTTCGTCCTGATGCAGCCCCTTTTGGGAAATTCATGTTCGTCCCCTGAGGCTCGAGATGCAGAGTACCCGATGGCACCTGCCGAAATGAAAAACTCCCTTGAGTTGTCGAGAAGCAAGAACATAGACAGCGCCTTGTGATTGGGAGTCAGCCGTTGCTGGACTTTTGCGATTGCTTTCACTGTGCACTGAATGCCAGGGCGGCATGTGCACGCTACGACTACGAACTGGGAAGGAGAGGGCAGAAGACAACGGCCGTCAGACTGCAGCTTACATATTACCCAGGAAGGAGCAGTGTTTTTGGAGTGTGCAGCAAATCCGTGTTTCTGGGCAAGGGCGGCATAAGTACGCAGCGCTGCTAAGCTTTCTCCCTGCGAGACACACTGGCAAAGCTTTTCGCTATGAGGCAGCCTAGTGCAGACGCACACTACGGCTCTCTGCTGCTGTCCGAAGCCAAGCGCCGGTCGCCGGCATCTTTCGGCTGAAGCAGCGCTTCGGAGCTTACGGCTGCCGCTCCGGTGTTGTGTGCGTGAAGCAGCCGCTTCTCCTGCTCCCGGAGCCGGACAGAGCGGTAGCTTGTACGTGGGCGAAGAACGAAGCCGCTGGAGTCGAGATTGTGTGCACAGCCTTGGGACTGCTAGAGGACGGTGGCTAAAGCTCCCTGCCTTTTCAATGCACTGCTGGCATGCTTTATTGAAGGTGTTCCGAGACAACTTTTCTGGGTTTTGACTTCGTCCTGATGCAGCCCCTTTTGGGAAATTCATGTTCGTCCCCTGAGGCTCGAGATGCAGAGTACCCGATGGCACCTGCCGAAATGAAAAACTCTAATGAGTTGTCGAGAAGCAAGAACATAGACAGCGCCTTGTGATTGGGAGTCAGCCGCTGCTGTACTTTTGCGATTGCTTTCACTGTGCACTGAATGCCAGGACGGCATGTGCACGCTACAACAACGAACTGGGAAGGATTGGGCAGAAGACAACGGCTGTCAGACTGCATCTTACATATTACCCAGGAAGGAGCAGTGTTTTTGGAGTGTGCAGCAAATCCGTGTTTCTGGGCAAGGGCGGCATAAGTACGCAGCGCTGCTAAGCTTTCTCCCTGCGAGACACACTGGCAAAGCTTTTCGCTATGATGCAGCCTAGTGCAGACGCACACTACGGCTCTCCGCTGCTGTCCGAAGCCAAGCGCCGGTCGCCGGCATCTTTCGGCTGAAGCAGCGCTTCGGAGCTTACGGCTGCCGCTCCGGTGTTGTGTGGGTGAAGCAGCCGCTTCTCCTGCTCCCGGAGCCGGACAGAGCGGTAGCTTGTACGTGGGCGAAGAACGAAGCCGCTGGGAGACGAGATTGTGTGCACAGCCTTGGGACTGCTAGAGGACGGTGGCTAAAGCTCCCTGCCTTTTCAATGCACTGCTGGCATGCTTTATTGAAGGTGTTCCGAGACAACTTTTCTGGGTTTTGACTTCGTCCTGATGCAGCCCCTTTTGGGAAATTCATGTTCGTCCCCTGAGGCTCGAGATGCAGAGTACCCGATGGCACCTGCCGAAATGAAAAACTCTAATGAGTTGTCGAGAAGCAAGAACATAGACAGCGCCTTGTGATTGGGAGTCAGCCGCTGCTGGACTTTTGCGATTGCTTTCACTGTGCACTGAATGCCAGGGCGGCATGTGCACGCTACGACTACGAACTGGGAAGGAGAGGGCAGAAGACAACGGCCGTCAGACTGCAGCTTACATATTACCCAGGAAGGAGCAGTGTTTTTGGAGTGTGCAGCAAATCCGTGTTTCTGGGCAAGGGCGGCATAATTACGCAGCGCTGCTAAGCTTTCTCCCTGCGAGACGCACTGGCAAAGCTTTTCGCTATGATGCAGCCTAGTGCAGACGCACACTACGGCTCTCCGCTGCTGTCCGAAGCCAAGCGCCGGTCGCCGGCATCTTTCGGCTGAAGCAGCACTTCGGAGCTTACGGCTGCCGCTCCGGTGTTGTGTGCGCGAAGCAGCCGCTTCTCCTGCTCCCGGAGCCGGACAGAGCGGTAGCTTGTACGTGGGCGAAGAACGAAGCCGCTGGGAGACGAGATTGTGTGCACAGCCTTGGGACTGCTAGAGGACGGTGGCTAAAGCTCCCTGCCTTTTCAATGCACTGCTGGCATGCTTTATTGAAGGTGTTCCGAGAAAACTTTTCTGGGTTTTGACTTCGTCCTGATGCAGCCCCTTTTGGGAAATTCATGTTCGTCCCCTGAGGCTCGAGATGCAGAGTACCCGATGGCACCTGCTGAAATGAAAAACTCCATTGAGTTGTCGAGAAGCAAGAACATAGACAGCGCCTTGTGATTGGGAGTCAGCCGTTGCTGGACTTTTGAGATTGCTTTCACTGTGCACTGAATGCCAGGACGGCATGTGCACGCTACAACAACGAACTGGGAAGGATAGGGCAGAAGACAACGGCCGTCAGACTGCAGCTTACATATTACCCAGGAAGGAGCAGTGTTTTTGGAGTGTGCAGCAAATCCGTGTTTCTGGGCAAGGGCGGCATAAGTACGCAGCGCTGCTAAGCTTTCTCCCTGCGAGACACACTGGCAAAGCTTTTCGCTATGATGCAGCCTAGTGCAGACGCACACTACGGCTCTCCGCTGCTGTCCGAAGCCAAGCGCCGGTCGCCGGCATCTTTCGGCTGAAGCAGCGCTTCGGAGCTTACGGCTGCCGCTCCGGTGTTGTGTGCGCGAAGCAGCCGCTTCTCCTGCTCCCGGAGCCGGACAGAGCGGTAGCTTGTACGTGGGCGAAGAACGAAGCCGCTGGGAGACGAGATTGTGTGCACAGCCTTGGGACTGCTAGAGGATGGTGGCTAAAGCTCCCTGCCTTTTCAATGCACTGCTGGCATGCTTTATTGAAGGTGTTCCGAGACAACTTTTCTGGGTTTTGACTTCGTCCTGATGCAGCCCCTTTTGGGAAATTCATGTTCGTCCCCTGAGGCTCGAGATGCAGAGTACCCGATGGCACCTGCCGAAATGAAAAACTCCCTTGAGTTGTCGAGAAGGAAGAACATAGACAGCGCCTTGTGATTGGGAGTCAGCCGTTGCTGGACTTTTGCGATTGCTTTCACTGTGCACTGAATGCCAGGACGGCATGTGCACGCTACGACTACGAACTGGGAAGGAGAGGGCAGAAGACAACGGCCGTCAGACTGCAGCTTACATATTACCCAGGAAGGAGCAGTGTTTTTGGAGTGTGCAGCAAATCCGTGTTTCTGGGCAAGGGCGGCATAAGTACGCAGCGCTGCTAAGCTTTCTCCCTGCGAGACACACTGGCAAAGCTTTTCGCTATGATGCAGCCTAGTGGAGACGCACACTACGGCTCTCCGCTGCTGTCCGAAGCCAAGCGCCGGTCGCCGGCATCTTTCGGCTGAATCAGCGCTTCGGAGCTTACGGCTGCCGCTCCGGTGTTGTGTGCGCGAAGCAGCCGCTTCTCCTGCTCCCGGAGCCGGACAGAGCGGTAGCTTGTACGTGGGCGAAGAACGAAGCCGCTGGGAGACGAGATTGTGTGCACAGCCTTGGGACTGCTAGAGGACGGTGGCTAAAGCTCCCTGCCTTTTCAATGCACTGCTGGCATGCTTTATTGAAGGTGTTCCGAGACAACTTTTCTGGGTTTTGACTTCGTCCTGATGCAGCCCCTTTTGGGAAATTCATGTTCGTCCCCTGAAGCTGGAGATGCAGAGTACCCGATGGCACCTGCCGAAATGAAAAACTCCCTTGAGTTGTCGAGAAGCAAGAACATAGACAGCGCCTTGTGATTGGGAGTCAGCCGTTGCTGGACTTTTGCGATTGCTTTCACTGTGCACTGAATGCCAGGGCGGCATGTGCACGCTACGGCTACGAACTGGGAAGGAGAGGGCAGAAGACAACGGCCGTCAGACTGCAGCTTACATATTACCCAGGAAGGAGCAGTGTTTTTGGAGTGTGCAGCAAATCCGTGTTTCTGGGCAAGGGCAGGATAAGTACGCAGCGCTGCTAAGCTTTCTCCCTGCGAGACACACTGGCAAAGCTTTTCGCTATGATGCAGCCTAGTGCAGACGCACACTACGGCTCTCCGCTGCTGTCCGAAGCCAAGCGCCGGTCGCCGGCATCTTTCGGCTGAAGCAGCGCTTCGGAGCTTACGGCTGCCGCTCCGGTGTTGTGTGCGCAAAGCAGCCGCTTCTCCTGCTCCCGGAGCCGGACAGAGCGGTAGCTTGTGCGTGGGCGAATAACGAAGCCGCTGGGAGACGAGATTGTGTGCACAGCCTTGGGACTGCTAGAGGACGGTGGCTAAAGCTCCCTGCCTTTTCAATGCACTGCTGGCATGCTTTATTGAAGGTGTTCCGAGAAAACTTTTCTGGGTTTTGACTTCGTCCTGATGCAGCCCCTTTTGGGAAATTCATGTTCGTCCCCTGAGGCTCGAGATGCAGAGTACCCGATGGCACCTGCCGAAATGAAAAACTCCCTTGAGTTGTCGAGAAGCAAGAACATAGACAGCGCCTTGTGATTGGGAGTCAGCCGTTGCTGGACTTTTGCGATTGCTTTCACTGTGCACTGAATGCCAGGGCGGCATGTGCACGCTACGACTACGAACTGGGAAGGAGAGGGCAGAAGACAACGGCCGTCAGACTGCAGCTTACATATTACCCAGGAAGGAGCAGTGTTTTTGGAGTGTGCAGCAAATCCGTGTTTCTGGGCAAGGGCGGCATAAGTACGCAGCGCTGCTAAGCTTTCTCCCTGCGAGACACACTGGCAAAGCTTTTCGCTATGAGGCAGCCTAGTGCAGACGCACACTACGGCTCTCTGCTGCTGTCCGAAGCCAAGCGCCGGTCGCCGGCATCTTTCGGCTGAAGCAGCGCTTCGGAGCTTACGGCTGCCGCTCCGGTGTTGTGTGCGTGAAGCAGCCGCTTCTCCTGCTCCCGGAGCCGGACAGAGCGGTAGCTTGTACGTGGGCGAAGAACGAAGCCGCTGGAGTCGAGATTGTGTGCACAGCCTTGGGACTGCTAGAGGACGGTGGCTAAAGCTCCCTGCCTTTTCAATGCACTGCTGGCATGCTTTATTGAAGGTGTTCCGAGACAACTTTTCTGGGTTTTGACTTCGTCCTGATGCAGCCCCTTTTGGGAAATTCATGTTCGTCCCCTGAGGCTCGAGATGCAGAGTACCCGATGGCACCTGCCGAAATGAAAAACTCTAATGAGTTGTCGAGAAGCAAGAACATAGACAGCGCCTTGTGATTGGGAGTCAGCCGCTGCTGGACTTTTGCGATTGCTTTCACTGTGCACTGAATGCCAGGACGGCATGTGCACGCTACAACAACGAACTGGGAAGGATTGGGCAGAAGACAACGGCTGTCAGACTGCATCTTACATATTACCCAGGAAGGAGCAGTGTTTTTGGAGTGTGCAGCAAATCCGTGTTTCTGGGCAAGGGCGGCATAAGTACGCAGCGCTGCTAAGCTTTCTCCCTGCGAGACACACTGGCAAAGCTTTTCGCTATGATGCAGCCTAGTGCAGACGCACACTACGGCTCTCCGCTGCTGTCCGAAGCCAAGCGCCGGTCGCCGGCATCTTTCGGCTGAAGCAGCGCTTCGGAGCTTACGGCTGCCGCTCCGGTGTTGTGTGGGTGAAGCAGCCGCTTCTCCTGCTCCCGGAGCCGGACAGAGCGGTAGCTTGTACGTGGGCGAAGAACGAAGCCGCTGGGAGACGAGATTGTGTGCACAGCCTTGGGACTGCTAGAGGACGGTGGCTAAAGCTCCCTGCCTTTTCAATGCACTGCTGGCATGCTTTATTGAAGGTGTTCCGAGAAAACTTTTCTGGGTTTTGACTTCGTCCTGATGCAGCCCCTTTTGGGAAATTCATGTTCGTCCCCTGAGGCTCGAGATGCAGAGTACCCGATGGCACCTGCCGAAATGAAAAACTCCCTTGAGTTGTCGAGAAGCAAGAACATAGACAGCGCCTTGTGATTGGGAGTCAGCCGTTGCTGGACTTTTGCGATTGCTTTCACTGTGCACTGAATGCCAGGGCGGCATGTGCACGCTACGACTACGAACTGGGAAGGAGAGGGCAGAAGACAACGGCCGTCAGACTGCAGCTTACATATTACCCAGGAAGGAGCAGTGTTTTTGGAGTGTGCAGCAAATCCGTGTTTCTGGGCAAGGGCGGCATAATTACGCAGCGCTGCTAAGCTTTCTCCCTGCGAGACGCACTGGCAAAGCTTTTCGCTATGATGCAGCCTAGTGCAGACGCACACTACGGCTCTCCGCTGCTGTCCGAAGCCAAGCGCCGGTCGCCGGCATCTTTCGGCTGAAGCAGCACTTCGGAGCTTACGGCTGCCGCTCCGGTGTTGTGTGCGCGAAGCAGCCGCTTCTCCTGCTCCCGGAGCCGGACAGAGCGGTAGCTTGTACGTGGGCGAAGAACGAAGCCGCTGGGAGACGAGATTGTGTGCACAGCCTTGGGACTGCTAGAGGACGGTGGCTAAAGCTCCCTGCCTTTTCAATGCACTGCTGGCATGCTTTATTGAAGGTGTTCCGAGAAAACTTTTCTGGGTTTTGACTTCGTCCTGATGCAGCCCCTTTTGGGAAATTCATGTTCGTCCCCTGAGGCTCGAGATGCAGAGTACCCGATGGCACCTGCTGAAATGAAAAACTCCATTGAGTTGTCGAGAAGCAAGAACATAGACAGCGCCTTGTGATTGGGAGTCAGCCGTTGCTGGACTTTTGAGATTGCTTTCACTGTGCACTGAATGCCAGGACGGCATGTGCACGCTACAACAACGAACTGGGAAGGATAGGGCAGAAGACAACGGCCGTCAGACTGCAGCTTACATATTACCCAGGAAGGAGCAGTGTTTTTGGAGTGTGCAGCAAATCCGTGTTTCTGGGCAAGGGCGGCATAAGTACGCAGCGCTGCTAAGCTTTCTCCCTGCGAGACACACTGGCAAAGCTTTTCGCTATGATGCAGCCTAGTGCAGACGCACACTACGGCTCTCCGCTGCTGTCCGAAGCCAAGCGCCGGTCGCCGGCATCTTTCGGCTGAAGCAGCGCTTCGGAGCTTACGGCTGCCGCTCCGGTGTTGTGTGCGCGAAGCAGCCGCTTCTCCTGCTCCCGGAGCCGGACAGAGCGGAAGCTTGTACATGGGCGAAGAACAAAGCCGCTGAGAGTCGAGATTGTGTGCACAGCCTTGGGACTGCTAGAGGACGGTGGCTAAAGCTCCCTGCCTTTTCAATGCACTGCTGGCATGCTTTATTGAAGGTGTTCCGAGACAACTTTTCTGGGTTTTGACTTCGTCCTGATGCAGCCCCTTTTGGGAAATTCATGTTCGTCCCCTGAGGCTCGAGATGCAGAGTACCCGATGGCACCTGCTGAAATGAAAAACTCCCTTGAGTTGTCGAGAAGGAAGAACATAGACAGCGCCTTGTGATTGGGAGTCAGCCGTTGCTGGACTTTTGCGATTGCTTTCACTGTGCACTGAATGCCAGGACGGCATGTGCACGCTACAACAACGAACTGGGAAGGAGAGGGCAGAAGACAACGGCCGTCAGACTGCAGCTTACTTATTACCCAGGAAAGAGTAGTGTTTTTGGAGTGTGCAGCAAATCCGTGTTTCTGGGCAAGGGCAGGATAAGTACGCAGCGCTGCTAAGCTTTCTCCCTGCGAGACACACTGGCAAAGCTTTTCGCTATGATGCAGCCTAGTGCAGACGCACACTACGGCTCTCCGCTGCTGTCCGAAGCCAAGCGCCGGTCGCCGGCATCTTTCGGCTGAAGCAGCGCTTCGGAGCTTACGGCTGCCGCTCCGGTGTTGTGTGCGCGAAGCAGCCGCTTCTCCTGCTCCCGGAGCCGGACAGAGTGGTAGCTTGTACGTGGGCGAATAACGAAGCCGCTGGGAGACGAGATTGTGTGCACAGCCTTGGGACTGCTAGAGGACGGTGGCTAAAGCTCCCTGCCTTTTCAATGCACTGCTGGCATGCTTTATTGAAGGTGTTCCGAGAAAACTTTTCTGGGTTTTGACTTCGTCCTGATGCAGCCCCTTTTGGGAAATTCATGTTCGTCCCCTGAGGCTCGAGATGCAGAGTACCCGATGGCACCTGCCGAAATGAAAAACTCCCTTGAGGTGTCGAGAAGCAAGAACATAGACAGCGCCTTGTGATTGGGAGTCAGCCGTTGCTGGACTTTTGCGATTGCTTTCACTGTGCACTGAATGCCAGGACGGCATGTGCACGCTACAACAACGAACTGGGAAGGAGAGGGCAGAAGAGAACGGCCGTCAGACTGCAGCTTACATATTACCCAGGAAAGAGTAGTGTTTTTGGAGTGTGCAGCAAATCCGTGTTTCTGGGCAAGGGCAGGATAAGTACGCAGCGCTGCTAAGCTTTCTCCCTGCGAGACACACTGGCAAAGCTTTTCGCTATGATGCAGCCTAGTGCAGACGCACACTACGGCTCTCCGCTGCTGTCCGAAGCCAAGCGCCGGTCGCCGGCATCTTTCGGCTGAAGCAGCGCTTCGGAGCTTACGGCTGCCGCTCCGGTGTTGTGTGCGCGAAGCAGCCGCTTCTCCTGCTCCCGGAGCCGGACAGAGTGGTAGCTTGTACGTGGGCGAAGAACGAAGCCGCTGGGAGACGAGATTGTGTGCACAGCCTTGGGACTGCTAGAGGACGGTGGCTAAAGCTCCCTGCCTTTTCAATGCACTGCTGGCATGCTTTATTGAAGGTGTTCCGAGAAAACTTTTCTGGGTTTTGACTTCGTCCTGATGCAGCCCCTTTTGGGAAATTCATGTTCGTCCCCTGAGGCTCGAGATGCAGAGTACCCGATGGCACCTGCCGAAATGAAAAACTCCCTTGAGGTGTCGAGAAGCAAGAACATAGACAGCGCCTTGTGATTGGGAGTCAGCCGTTGCTGGACTTTTGCGATTGCTTTCACTGTGCACTGAATGCCAGGGCGGCATGTGCACGCTACGACTACGAACTGGGAAGGAGAGGGCAGAAGACAACGGCCGTCAGACTGCAGCTTACATATTACCCAGGAAGGAGCAGTGTTTTTGGAGTGTGCAGCAAATCCGTGTTTCTGGGCAAGGGCGGCATAAGTACGCAGCGCTGCTAAGCTTTCTCCCTGCGAGACACACTGGCAAAGCTTTTCGCTATGATGCAGCCTAGTGCAGACGCACACTACGGCTCTCCGCTGCTGTCCGAAGCCAAGCGCCGGTCGCCGGCATCTTTCGGCTGAAGCAGCGCTTCGGAGCTTACGGCTGCCGCTCCGGTGTTGTGTGCGCAAAGCAGCCGCTTCTCCTGCTCCCGGAGCCGGACAGGTCGGTAGCTTGTACATGGGCGAAGAACAAAGCCGCTGAGAGTCGAGATTGTGTGCACAGCCTTGGGACTGCTAGAGGACGGTGGCTAAAGCTCCCTGCCTTTTCAATGCACTGCTGGCATGCTTTATTGAAGGTGTTCCGAGACAACTTTTCTGGGTTTTGACTTCGTCCTGATGCAGCCCCTTTTGGGAAATTCATGTTCGTCCCCTGAGGCTCGAGATGCAGAGTACCCGATGGCACCTGCCGAAATGAAAAACTCCCTTGAGTTGTCGAGAAGGAAGAACATAGACAGCGCCTTGTGATTGGGAGTCAGCCGTTGCTGGACTTTTGCGATTGCTTTCACTGTGCACTGAATGCCAGGACGGCATGTGCACGCTACAACAACGAACTGGGAAGGAGAGGGCAGAAGACAACGGCCGTCAGACTGCAGCTTACATATTACCCAGGAAAGAGTAGTGTTTTTGGAGTGTGCAGCAAATCCGTGTTTCTGGGCAAGGGCAGGATAAGTACGCAGCGCTGCTAAGCTTTCTCCCTGCGAGACACACGGGCAAAGCTTTTCGCTATGATGCAGCCTAGTGCAGACGCACACTACGGCTCTCCGCTGCTGTCCGAAGCCAAGCGCCGGTCGCCGGCATCTTTCGGCTGAAGCAGCGCTTCGGAGCTTACGGCTGCCGCTCCGGTGTTGTGTGCGCGAAGCAGCCGCTTCTCCTGCTCCCGGAGCCGGACAGAGCGGTAGCTTGTACGTGGGCGAAGAACGAAGCCGCTGGGAGACGAGATTGTGTGCACAGCCTTGGGACTGCTAGAGGACGGTGGCTAAAGCTCCCTGCCTTTTCAATGCACTGCTGTCATGCTTTATTGAAGGTGTTCCGAGACCACTTTTCTGGGTTTTGACTTCGTCCTGATGCAGCCCCTTTTGGGAAATTCATGTTCGTCCCCTGAGGCTCGAGATGCAGAGTACCCGATGGCACCTGCCGAAATGAAAAATTCCCTTGATTTGTCGAGAAGGAAGAACATAGACAGCGCCTTGTGATTGGGAGTCAGCCGCTGCTGGACTTTTGCGATTGCTTTCACTGTGCACTGAATGCCAGGACGGCATGTGCACGCTACAACAATGAACTGGGAAGGAGAGGGCAGAAGACAACGGCCGTCAGACTGCAGCTTACATATTACGCAGGAAAGAGCAGTGCTTTTGGAGTGTGCAGCAAATCCGTGTTTCTGGCAAGGGCGGCATAAGTACGCAGCGCTGCTAAGCTTTCTCCCTGCGAGACACACTGGCAAAGCTTTTCGCTATGATGCAGCCTAGTGCAGACGCACACTACGGCTCTCCGCTGCTGTCCGAAGCCAAGCGCCGGTCGCCGGCATCTTTCGGCTGAAGCAGCGCTTCGGAGCTTACGGCTGCCGCTCCGGTGTTGTGTGCGTGAAGCAGCCGCTTCTCCTGCTCCCGGAGCCGGACAGAGCGGTAGCTTGTACGTGGGCGAAGAACGAAGCCGCTGGGAGACGAGATTGTGTGCACAGCCTTGGGACTGCTAGAGGACGGTGGCTAAAGCTCCCTGCCTTTTCAATGCACTGCTGGCATGCTTTATTGAAGGTGTTCCGAGACAACTTTTCTGGGTTTTGACTTCGTCCTGATGCAGCCCCTTTTGGGAAATTCATGTTCGTCCCCTGAGGCTCGAGATGCAGAGTACCCGATGGCACCTGCCGAAATGAAAAACTCCCTTGATTTGTCGAGAAGGAAGAACATAGACAGCGCCTTGTGATTGGGAGTCAGCCGCTGCTGGACTTTTGCGATTGCTTTCACTGTGCACTGAATGCCAGGACAGCATGTGCACGCTACAACAACGAACTGGGAAGGAGTGGGCAGAAGAGAACGGCCGTCAGACTGCAGCTTACATATTACCCAGGAAAGAGTAGTGTTTTTGGAGTGTGCAGCAAATCCGTGTTTCTGGCAAGGGCGGCATAAGTACGCAGCGCTGCTAAGCTTTCTCCCTGCGAGACACACTGGCAAAGCTTTTCGCTATGATGCAGCCTAGTGCAGACGCACACTACGGCTCTCCGCTGCTGTCCGAAGCCAAGCGCCGGTCGCCGGCATCTTTCGGCTGAAGCAGCGCTTCGGAGCTTACGGCTGCCGCTCCGGTGTTGTGTGCGCGAAGCAGCCGCTTCTCCTGCTCCCGGAGCCGGACAGAGTGGTAGCTTGTACGTGGGCGAATAACGAAGCCGCTGGGAGACGAGATTGTGTGCACAGCCTTGGGACTGCTAGAGGACGGTGGCTAAAGCTCCCTGCCTTTTCAATGCACTGCTGGCATGCTTTATTGAAGGTGTTCCGAGAAAACTTTTCTGGGTTTTGACTTCGTCCTGATGCAGCCCCTTTTGGGAAATTCATGTTCGTCCCCTGAGGCTCGAGATGCAGAGTACCCGATGGCACCTGCCGAAATGAAAAACTCCCTTGAGGTGTCGAGAAGCAAGAACATAGACAGCGCCTTGTGATTGGGAGTCAGCCGTTGCTGGACTTTTGCGATTGCTTTCACTGTGCACTGAATGCCAGGGCGGCATGTGCACGCTACGACTACGAACTGGGAAGGAGAGGGCAGAAGACAACGGCCGTCAGACTGCAGCTTACATATTACCCAGGAAGGAGCAGTGTTTTTGGAGTGTGCAGCAAATCCGTGTTTCTGGGCAAGGGCGGCATAAGTACGCAGCGCTGCTAAGCTTTCTCCCTGCGAGACACACTGGCAAAGCTTTTCGCTATGATGCAGCCTAGTGCAGACGCACACTACGGCTCTCCGCTGCTGTCCGAAGCCAAGCGCCGGTCGCCGGCATCTTTCGGCTGAAGCAGCGCTTCGGAGCTTACGGCTGCCGCTCCGGTGTTGTGTGCGCAAAGCAGCCGCTTCTCCTGCTCCCGGAGCCGGACAGGTCGGTAGCTTGTACATGGGCGAAGAACAAAGCCGCTGAGAGTCGAGATTGTGTGCACAGCCTTGGGACTGCTAGAGGACGGTGGCTAAAGCTCCCTGCCTTTTCAATGCACTGCTGGCATGCTTTATTGAAGGTGTTCCGAGACAACTTTTCTGGGTTTTGACTTCGTCCTGATGCAGCCCCTTTTGGGAAATTCATGTTCGTCCCCTGAGGCTCGAGATGCAGAGTACCCGATGGCACCTGCTGAAATGAAAAACTCCCTTGAGTTGTCGAGAAGGAAGAACATAGACAGCGCCTTGTGATTGGGAGTCAGCCGTTGCTGGACTTTTGCGATTGCTTTCACTGTGCACTGAATGCCAGGACGGCATGTGCACGCTACAACAACGAACTGGGAAGGAGAGGGCAGAAGAGAACGGCCGTCAGACTGCAGCTTACATATTACCCAGGAAAGAGTAGTGTTTTTGGAGTGTGCAGCAAATCCGTGTTTCTGGGCAAGGGCAGGATAAGTACGCAGCGCTGCTAAGCTTTCTCCCTGCGAGACACACTGGCAAAGCTTTTCGCTATGATGCAGCCTAGTGCAGACGCACACTACGGCTCTCCGCTGCTGTCCGAAGCCAAGCGCCGGTCGCCGGCATCTTTCGGCTGAAGCAGCGCTTCGGAGCTTACGGCTGCCGCTCCGGTGTTGTGTGCGTGAAGCAGCCGCTTCTCCTGCTCCCGGAGCCGGACAGAGCGGTAGCTTGTACGTGGGCGAAGAACGAAGCCGCTGGGAGACGAGATTGTGTGCACAGCCTTGGGACTGCTAGAGGACGGTGGCTAAAGCTCCCTGCCTTTTCAATGCACTGCTGGCATGCTTTATTGAAGGTGTTCCGAGAAAACTTTTCTGGGTTTTGACTTCGTCCTGATGCAGCCCCTTTTGGGAAATTCATGTTCGTCCCCTGAGGCTCGAGATGCAGAGTACCCGATGGCACCTGCCGAAATGAAAAACTCCCTTGAGGTGTCGAGAAGCAAGAACATAGACAGCGCCTTGTGATTGGGAGTCAGCCGTTGCTGGACTTTTGAGATTGCTTTCACTGTGCACTGAATGCCAGGACGGCATGTGCACGCTACGACTACGAACTGGGAAGGAGAGGGCAGAAGACAACGGCCGTCAGACTGCAGCTTACATATTACCCAGGAAGGAGCAGTGTTTTTGGAGTGTGCAGCAAATCCGTGTTTCTGGGCAAGGGCGGCATAAGTACGCAGCGCTGCTAAGCTTTCTCCCTGCGAGACACACTGGCAAAGCTTTTCGCTATGATGCAGCCTAGTGCAGACGCACACTACGGCTCTCCGCTGCTGTCCGAAGCCAAGCGCCGGTCGCCGGCATCTTTCGGCTGAAGCAGCGCTTCGGAGCTTACGGCTGCCGCTCCGGTGTTGTGTGCGCGAAGCAGCCGCTTCTCCTGCTCCCGGAGCCGGACAGAGCGGAAGCTTGTACGTGGGCGAAGAACAAAGCCGCTGAGAGTCGAGATTGTGTGCACAGCCTTGGGACTGCTAGAGGACGGTGGCTAAAGCTCCCTGCCTTTTCAATGCACTGCTGGCATGCTTTATTGAAGGTGTTCCGAGACAACTTTTCTGGGTTTTGACTTCGTCCTGATGCAGCCCCTTTTGGGAAATTCATGTTCGTCCCCTGAGGCTCGAGATGCAGAGTACCCGATGGCACCTGCTGAAATGAAAAACTCCCTTGAGTTGTCGAGAAGGAAGAACATAGACAGCGCCTTGTGATTGGGAGTCAGCCGTTGCTGGACTTTTGCGATTGCTTTCACTGTGCACTGAATGCCAGGACGGCATGTGCACGCTACAACAACGAACTGGGAAGGAGAGGGCAGAAGAGAACGGCCGTCAGACTGCAGCTTACATATTACCCAGGAAAGAGTAGTGTTTTTGGAGTGTGCAGCAAATCCGTGTTTCTGGGCAAGGGCAGGATAAGTACGCAGCGCTGCTAAGCTTTCTCCCTGCGAGACACACTGGCAAAGCTTTTCGCTATGATGCAGCCTAGTGCAGACGCACACTACGGCTCTCCGCTGCTGTCCGAAGCCAAGCGCCGGTCGCCGGCATCTTTCGGCTGAAGCAGCGCTTCGGAGCTTACGGCTGCCGCTCCGGTGTTGTGTGCGCGAAGCAGCCGCTTCTCCTGCTCCCGGAGCCGGACAGAGTGGTAGCTTGTACGTGGGCGAATAACGAAGCCGCTGGGAGACGAGATTGTGTGCACAGCCTTGGGACTGCTAGAGGACGGTGGCTAAAGCTCCCTGCCTTTTCAATGCACTGCTGGCATGCTTTATTGAAGGTGTTCCGAGAAAACTTTTCTGGGTTTTGACTTCGTCCTGATGCAGCCCCTTTTGGGAAATTCATGTTCGTCCCCTGAGGCTCGAGATGCAGAGTACCCGATGGCACCTGCCGAAATGAAAAACTCCCTTGAGGTGTCGAGAAGCAAGAACATAGACAGCGCCTTGTGATTGGGAGTCAGCCGTTGCTGGACTTTTGCGATTGCTTTCACTGTGCACTGAATGCCAGGGCGGCATGTGCACGCTACGACTACGAACTGGGAAGGAGAGGGCAGAAGACAACGGCCGTCAGACTGCAGCTTACATATTACCCAGGAAGGAGCAGTGTTTTTGGAGTGTGCAGCAAATCCGTGTTTCTGGGCAAGGGCGGCATAAGTACGCAGCGCTGCTAAGCTTTCTCCCTGCGAGACACACTGGCAAAGCTTTTCGCTATGATGCAGCCTAGTGCAGACGCACACTACGGCTCTCCGCTGCTGTCCGAAGCCAAGCGCCGGTCGCCGGCATCTTTCGGCTGAAGCAGCGCTTCGGAGCTTACGGCTGCCGCTCCGGTGTTGTGTGCGCAAAGCAGCCGCTTCTCCTGCTCCCGGAGCCGGACAGGTCGGTAGCTTGTACATGGGCGAAGAACAAAGCCGCTGAGAGTCGAGATTGTGTGCACAGCCTTGGGACTGCTAGAGGACGGTGGCTAAAGCTCCCTGCCTTTTCAATGCACTGCTGGCATGCTTTATTGAAGGTGTTCCGAGACAACTTTTCTGGGTTTTGACTTCGTCCTGATGCAGCCCCTTTTGGGAAATTCATGTTCGTCCCCTGAGGCTCGAGATGCAGAGTACCCGATGGCACCTGCTGAAATGAAAAACTCCCTTGAGTTGTCGAGAAGGAAGAACATAGACAGCGCCTTGTGATTGGGAGTCAGCCGTTGCTGGACTTTTGCGATTGCTTTCACTGTGCACTGAATGCCAGGACGGCATGTGCACGCTACAACAACGAACTGGGAAGGAGAGGGCAGAAGAGAACGGCCGTCAGACTGCAGCTTACATATTACCCAGGAAAGAGTAGTGTTTTTGGAGTGTGCAGCAAATCCGTGTTTCTGGGCAAGGGCAGGATAAGTACGCAGCGCTGCTAAGCTTTCTCCCTGCGAGACACACTGGCAAAGCTTTTCGCTATGATGCAGCCTAGTGCAGACGCACACTACGGCTCTCCGCTGCTGTCCGAAGCCAAGCGCCGGTCGCCGGCATCTTTCGGCTGAAGCAGCGCTTCGGAGCTTACGGCTGCCGCTCCGGTGTTGTGTGCGCGAAGCAGCCGCTTCTCCTGCTCCCGGAGCCGGACAGAGTGGTAGCTTGTACGTGGGCGAAGAACGAAGCCGCTGGGAGACGAGATTGTGTGCACAGCCTTGGGACTGCTAGAGGACGGTGGCTAAAGCTCCCTGCCTTTTCAATGCACTGCTGGCATGCTTTATTGAAGGTGTTCCGAGAAAACTTTTCTGGGTTTTGACTTCGTCCTGATGCAGCCCCTTTTGGGAAATTCATGTTCGTCCCCTGAGGCTCGAGATGCAGAGTACCCGATGGCACCTGCCGAAATGAAAAACTCCCTTGAGGTGTCGAGAAGCAAGAACATAGACAGCGCCTTGTGATTGGGAGTCAGCCGTTGCTGGACTTTTGCGATTGCTTTCACTGTGCACTGAATGCCAGGGCGGCATGTGCACGCTACGACTACGAACTGGGAAGGAGAGGGCAGAAGACAACGGCCGTCAGACTGCAGCTTACATATTACCCAGGAAGGAGCAGTGTTTTTGGAGTGTGCAGCAAATCCGTGTTTCTGGGCAAGGGCGGCATAAGTACGCAGCGCTGCTAAGCTTTCTCCCTGCGAGACACACTGGCAAAGCTTTTCGCTATGATGCAGCCTAGTGCAGACGCACACTACGGCTCTCCGCTGCTGTCCGAAGCCAAGCGCCGGTCGCCGGCATCTTTCGGCTGAAGCAGCGCTTCGGAGCTTACGGCTGCCGCTCCGGTGTTGTGTGCGCAAAGCAGCCGCTTCTCCTGCTCCCGGAGCCGGACAGGTCGGTAGCTTGTACATGGGCGAAGAACAAAGCCGCTGAGAGTCGAGATTGTGTGCACAGCCTTGGGACTGCTAGAGGACGGTGGCTAAAGCTCCCTGCCTTTTCAATGCACTGCTGGCATGCTTTATTGAAGGTGTTCCGAGACAACTTTTCTGGGTTTTGACTTCGTCCTGATGCAGCCCCTTTTGGGAAATTCATGTTCGTCCCCTGAGGCTCGAGATGCAGAGTACCCGATGGCACCTGCCGAAATGAAAAACTCCCTTGAGTTGTCGAGAAGGAAGAACATAGACAGCGCCTTGTGATTGGGAGTCAGCCGTTGCTGGACTTTTGCGATTGCTTTCACTGTGCACTGAATGCCAGGACGGCATGTGCACGCTACAACAACGAACTGGGAAGGAGAGGGCAGAAGACAACGGCCGTCAGACTGCAGCTTACATATTACCCAGGAAAGAGTAGTGTTTTTGGAGTGTGCAGCAAATCCGTGTTTCTGGGCAAGGGCAGGATAAGTACGCAGCGCTGCTAAGCTTTCTCCCTGCGAGACACACGGGCAAAGCTTTTCGCTATGATGCAGCCTAGTGCAGACGCACACTACGGCTCTCCGCTGCTGTCCGAAGCCAAGCGCCGGTCGCCGGCATCTTTCGGCTGAAGCAGCGCTTCGGAGCTTACGGCTGCCGCTCCGGTGTTGTGTGCGCGAAGCAGCCGCTTCTCCTGCTCCCGGAGCCGGACAGAGCGGTAGCTTGTACGTGGGCGAAGAACGAAGCCGCTGGGAGACGAGATTGTGTGCACAGCCTTGGGACTGCTAGAGGACGGTGGCTAAAGCTCCCTGCCTTTTCAATGCACTGCTGGCATGCTTTATTGAAGGTGTTCCGAGACAACTTTTCTGGGTTTTGACTTCGTCCTGATGCAGCCCCTTTTGGGAAATTCATGTTCGTCCCCTGAGGCTCGAGATGCAGAGTACCCGATGGCACCTGCCGAAATGAAAAATTCCCTTGATTTGTCGAGAAGGAAGAACATAGACAGCGCCTTGTGATTGGGAGTCAGCCGCTGCTGGACTTTTGCGATTGCTTTCACTGTGCACTGAATGCCAGGACGGCATGTGCACGCTACAACAATGAACTGGGAAGGAGAGGGCAGAAGACAACGGCCGTCAGACTGCAGCTTACATATTACGCAGGAAAGAGCAGTGCTTTTGGAGTGTGCAGCAAATCCGTGTTTCTGGCAAGGGCGGCATAAGTACGCAGCGCTGCTAAGCTTTCTCCCTGCGAGACACACTGGCAAAGCTTTTCGCTATGATGCAGCCTAGTGCAGACGCACACTACGGCTCTCCGCTGCTGTCCGAAGCCAAGCGCCGGTCGCCGGCATCTTTCGGCTGAAGCAGCGCTTCGGAGCTTACGGCTGCCGCTCCGGTGTTGTGTGCGTGAAGCAGCCGCTTCTCCTGCTCCCGGAGCCGGACAGAGCGGTAGCTTGTACGTGGGCGAAGAACGAAGCCGCTGGGAGACGAGATTGTGTGCACAGCCTTGGGACTGCTAGAGGACGGTGGCTAAAGCTCCCTGCCTTTTCAATGCACTGCTGGCATGCTTTATTGAAGGTGTTCCGAGACAACTTTTCTGGGTTTTGACTTCGTCCTGATGCAGCCCCTTTTGGGAAATTCATGTTCGTCCCCTGAGGCTCGAGATGCAGAGTACCCGATGGCACCTGCCGAAATGAAAAACTCCCTTGATTTGTCGAGAAGGAAGAACATAGACAGCGCCTTGTGATTGGGAGTCAGCCGCTGCTGGACTTTTGCGATTGCTTTCACTGTGCACTGAATGCCAGGACAGCATGTGCACGCTACAGCAACGAACTGGGAAGGAGAGGGCAGAAGACAACGGCCGTCAGACTGCAGCTTACATATTACGCAGGAAAGAGCAGTGCTTTTGGAGTGTGCAGCAAATCCGTGTTTCTGGCAAGGGCGGCATAAGTACGCAGCGCTGCTAAGCTTTCTCCCTGCGAGACACACTGGCAAAGCTTTTCGCTATGATGCAGCCTAGTGCAGACGCACACTACGGCTCTCCGCTGCTGTCCGAAGCCAAGCGCCGGTCGCCGGCATCTTTCGGCTGAAGCAGCGCTTCGGAGCTTACGGCTGCCGCTCCGGTGTTGTGTGCGCGAAGCAGCCGCTTCTCCTGCTCCCGGAGCCGGACAGAGCGGTAGCTTTTACGTGGGCGAAGAACGAAGCCGCTGGGAGACGAGATTGTGCGCACAGCCTTGGGACTGCTAGAGGACGGTGGCTAAAGCTCCCTGCCTTTTCAATGCACTGCTGGCATGCTTTATTGAAGGTGTTCCGAGAAAACTTTTCTGGGTTTTGACTTCGTCCTGATGCAGCCCCTTTTGGGAAATTCATGTTCGTCCCCTGAGGCTGGAGATGCAGAGTACCCGATGGCACCTCCTGAAATGAAAAACTCTAATGAGTTGTCGAGAAGCAAGAACATAGACAGCGCCTTGTGATTGGGAGTCAGCCGCTGCTGGACTTTTGCGATTGCTTTCACTGTGCACTGAATGCCAGGACGGCATGTGCACGCTACAACAACGAACTGGGAAGGAGTGGGCAGAAGACAACGGCCGTCAGACTGCAGCTTACATATTACCCAGGAAGGAGCAGTGTTTTTGGAGTGTGCAGCAAATCCGTGTTTCTGGGCAAGGGCGGCATAAGTACGCAGCGCTGCTAAGCTTTCTCCCTGCGAGACACACTGGCAAAGCTTTTCGCTATGATGCAGCCTAGTGCAGACGCACACTACGGCTCTCCGCTGCTGTCCGAAGCCAAGCGCCGGTCGCCGGCATCTTTCGGCTGAAGCAGCGCTTCGGAGCTTACGGCTGCCGCTCCGGTGTTGTGTGCGTGAAGCAGCCGCTTCTCCTGCTCCCGGAGCCGGACAGAGCGGTAGCTTGTACGTGGGCGAAGAACGAAGCCGCTGGGAGACGAGATTGTGTGCACAGCCTTGGGACTGCTAGAGGACGGTGGCTAAAGCTCCCTGCCTTTTCAATGCACTGCTGGCATGCTTTATTGGAGGTGTTCCGAGACAACTTTTCTGGGTTTTGACTTCGTCCTGATGCAGCCCCTTTTGGGAAATTCATGTTCGTCCCCTGAGGCTCGAGATGCAGAGTACCCGATGGCACCTGCCGAAATGAAAAACTCCCTTGAGTTGTCGAGAAGGAAGAACATAGACAGCGCCTTGTGATTGGGAGTCAGCCGTTGCTGGACTTTTGCGATTGCTTTCACTGTGCACTGAATGCCAGGGCGGCATGTGCACGCTACGACTACGAACTGGGAAGGAGAGGGCAGAAGACAACGGCCGTCAGACTGCAGCTTACATATTACCCAGGAAGGAGCAGTGTTTTTGGAGTGTGCAGCAAATCCGTGTTTCTGGGCAAGGGCGGCATAATTACGCAGCGCTGCTAAGCTTTCTCCCTGCGAGACACACTGGCAAAGCTTTTCGCTATGATGCAGCCTAGTGCAGACGCACACTACGGCTCTCCGCTGCTGTCCGAAGCCAAGCGCCGGTCGCCGGCATCTTTCGGCTGAAGCAGCACTTCGGAGCTTACGGCTGCCGCTCCGGTGTTGTGTGCGCGAAGCAGCCGCTTCTCCTGCTCCCGGAGCCGGACAGAGCGGTAGCTTGTACGTGGGCGAAGAACGAAGCCGCTGGGAGACGAGATTGTGTGCACAGCCTTGGGACTGCTAGAGGACGGTGGCTAAAGCTCCCTGCCTTTTCAATGCACTGCTGGCATGCTTTATTGAAGGTGTTCCGAGACAACTTTTCTGGGTTTTGACTTCGTCCTGATTCAGCCCCTTTTGGGAAATTCATGTTCGTCCCCTGAGGCTCGAGATGCAGAGTACCCGATGGCACCTGCTGAAATGAAAAACTCCATTGAGTTGTCGAGAAGCAAGAACATAGACAGCGCCTTGTGATTGGGAGTCAGCCGTTGCTGGACTTTTGAGATTGCTTTCACTGTGCACTGAATGCCAGGACGGCATGTGCACGCTACAACAACGAACTGGGAAGGATAGGGCAGAAGACAACGGCCGTCAGACTGCAGCTTACATATTACCCAGGAAGGAGCAGTGTTTTTGGAGTGTGTAGCAAATCCGTGTTTCTGGGCAAGGGCGGCATAAGTACGCAGCGCTGCTAAGCTTTCTCCCTGCGAGACACACTGGCAAAGCTTTTCGCTATGATGCAGCCTAGTGCAGACGCACACTACGGCTCTCCGCTGCTGTCCGAAGCCAAGCGCCGGTCGCCGGCATCTTTCGGCTGAAGCAGCGCTTCGGAGCTTACGGCTGCCGCTCCGGTGTTGTGTGCGCGAAGCAGCCGCTTCTCCTGCTCCCGGAGCCGGACAGAGCGGAAGCTTGTACGTGGGCGAAGAACAAAGCCGCTGAGAGTCGAGATTGTGTGCACAGCCTTGGGACTGCTAGAGGACGGTGGCTAAAGCTCCCTGCCTTTTCAATGCACTGCTGGCATGCTTTATTGAAGGTGTTCCGAGACAACTTTTCTGGGTTTTGACTTCGTCCTGATGCAGCCCCTTTTGGGAAATTCATGTTCGTCCCCTGAGGCTCGAGATGCAGAGTACCCGATGGCACCTGCTGAAATGAAAAACTCCCTTGAGTTGTCGAGAAGGAAGAACATAGACAGCGCCTTGTGATTGGGAGTCAGCCGTTGCTGGACTTTTGCGATTGCTTTCACTGTGCACTGAATGCCAGGACGGCATGTGCACGCTACAACAACGAACTGGGAAGGAGAGGGCAGAAGAGAACGGCCGTCAGACTGCAGCTTACATATTACCCAGGAAAGAGTAGTGTTTTTGGAGTGTGCAGCAAATCCGTGTTTCTGGGCAAGGGCAGGATAAGTACGCAGCGCTGCTAAGCTTTCTCCCTGCGAGACACACTGGCAAAGCTTTTCGCTATGATGCAGCCTAGTGCAGACGCACACTACGGCTCTCCGCTGCTGTCCGAAGCCAAGCGCCGGTCGCCGGCATCTTTCGGCTGAAGCAGCGCTTCGGAGCTTACGGCTGCCGCTCCGGTGTTGTGTGCGCGAAGCAGCCGCTTCTCCTGCTCCCGGAGCCGGACAGAGCGGTAGCTTGTACGTGGGCGAATAACGAAGCCGCTGGGAGACGAGATTGTGTGCACAGCCTTGGGACTGCTAGAGGACGGTGGCTAAAGCTCCCTGCCTTTTCAATGCACTGCTGGCATGCTTTATTGAAGGTGTTCCGAGAAAACTTTTCTGGGTTTTGACTTCGTCCTGATGCAGCCCCTTTTGGGAAATTCATGTTCGTCCCCTGAGGCTCGAGATGCAGAGTACCCGATGGCACCTGCTGAAATGAAAAACTCCCTTGAGTTGTCGAGAAGGAAGAACATAGACAGCGCCTTGTGATTGGGAGTCAGCCGTTGCTGGACTTTTGCGATTGCTTTCACTGTGCACTGAATGCCAGGACGGCATGTGCACGCTACAACAACGAACTGGGAAGGAGAGGGCAGAAGAGAACGGCCGTCAGACTGCAGCTTACATATTACCCAGGAAAGAGTAGTGTTTTTGGAGTGTGCAGCAAATCCGTGTTTCTGGGCAAGGGCAGGATAAGTACGCAGCGCTGCTAAGCTTTCTCCCTGCGAGACACACTGGCAAAGCTTTTCGCTATGATGCAGCCTAGTGCAGACGCACACTACGGCTCTCCGCTGCTGTCCGAAGCCAAGCGCCGGTCGCCGGCATCTTTCGGCTGAAGCAGCGCTTCGGAGCTTACGGCTGCCGCTCCGGTGTTGTGTGCGCGAAGCAGCCGCTTCTCCTGCTCCCGGAGCCGGACAGAGCGGTAGCTTGTACGTGGGCGAATAACGAAGCCGCTGGGAGACGAGATTGTGTGCACAGCCTTGGGACTGCTAGAGGACGGTGGCTAAAGCTCCCTGCCTTTTCAATGCACTGCTGGCATGCTTTATTGAAGGTGTTCCGAGAAAACTTTTCTGGGTTTTGACTTCGTCCTGATGCAGCCCCTTTTGGGAAATTCATGTTCGTCCCCTGAGGCTCGAGATGCAGAGTACCCGATGGCACCTGCCGAAATGAAAAACTCCCTTGAGGTGTCGAGAAGCAAGAACATAGACAGCGCCTTGTGATTGGGAGTCAGCCGTTGCTGGACTTTTGCGATTGCTTTCACTGTGCACTGAATGCCAGGGCGGCATGTGCACGCTACGACTACGAACTGGGAAGGAGAGGGCAGAAGACAACGGCCGTCAGACTGCAGCTTACATATTACCCAGGAAGGAGCAGTGTTTTTGGAGTGTGCAGCAAATCCGTGTTTCTGGGCAAGGGCGGCATAAGTACGCAGCGCTGCTAAGCTTTCTCCCTGCGAGACACACTGGCAAAGCTTTTCGCTATGATGCAGCCTAGTGCAGACGCACACTACGGCTCTCCGCTGCTGTCCGAAGCCAAGCGCCGGTCGCCGGCATCTTTCGGCTGAAGCAGCGCTTCGGAGCTTACGGCTGCCGCTCCGGTGTTGTGTGCGCAAAGCAGCCGCTTCTCCTGCTCCCGGAGCCGGACAGGTCGGTAGCTTGTACATGGGCGAAGAACAAAGCCGCTGAGAGTCGAGATTGTGTGCACAGCCTTGGGACTGCTAGAGGACGGTGGCTAAAGCTCCCTGCCTTTTCAATGCACTGCTGGCATGCTTTATTGAAGGTGTTCCGAGACAACTTTTCTGGGTTTTGACTTCGTCCTGATGCAGCCCCTTTTGGGAAATTCATGTTCGTCCCCTGAGGCTCGAGATGCAGAGTACCCGATGGCACCTGCCGAAATGAAAAACTCCCTTGAGTTGTCGAGAAGGAAGAACATAGACAGCGCCTTGTGATTGGGAGTCAGCCGCTGCTGGACTTTTGCGATTGCTTTCACTGTGCACTGAATGCCAGGACGGCATGTGCACGCTACAACAACGAACTGGGAAGGAGAGGGCAGAAGAGAACGGCCGTCAGACTGCAGCTTACATATTACCCAGGAAAGAGTAGTGTTTTTGGAGTGTGCAGCAAATCCGTGTTTCTGGGCAAGGGCAGGATAAGTACGCAGCGCTGCTAAGCTTTCTCCCTGCGAGACACACGGGCAAAGCTTTTCGCTATGATGCAGCCTAGTGCAGACGCACACTACGGCTCTCCGCTGCTGTCCGAAGCCAAGCGCCGGTCGCCGGCATCTTTCGGCTGAAGCAGCGCTTCGGAGCTTACGGCTGCCGCTCCGGTGTTGTGTGCGCAAAGCAGCCGCTTCTCCTGCTCCCGGAGCCGGACAGGTCGGTAGCTTGTACGTGGGCGAAGAACAAAGCCGCTGAGAGTCGAGATTGTGTGCACAGCCTTGGGACTGCTAGAGGACGGTGGCTAAAGCTCCCTGCCTTTTCAATGCACTGCTGGCATGCTTTATTGAAGGTGTTCCGAGACAACTTTTCTGGGTTTTGACTTCGTCCTGATGCAGCCCCTTTTGGGAAATTCATGTTCGTCCCCTGAGGCTCGAGATGCAGAGTACCCGATGGCACCTGCCGAAATGAAAAACTCCCTTGAGTTGTCGAGAAGGAAGAACATAGACAGCGCCTTGTGATTGGGAGTCAGCCGTTGCTGGACTTTTGCGATTGCTTTCACTGTGCACTGAATGCCAGGACGGCATGTGCACGCTACAACAACGAACTGGGAAGGATAGGGCAGAAGACAACGGCCGTCAGACTGCAGCTTACATATTACCCAGGAAGGAGCAGTGTTTTTGGAGTGTGTAGCAAATCCGTGTTTCTGGGCAAGGGCGGCATAAGTACGCAGCGCTGCTAAGCTTTCTCCCTGCGAGACACACTGGCAAAGCTTTTCGCTATGATGCAGCCTAGTGCAGACGCACACTACGGCTCTCCGCTGCTGTCCGAAGCCAAGCGCCGGTCGCCGGCATCTTTCGGCTGAAGCAGCGCTTCGGAGCTTACGGCTGCCGCTCCGGTGTTGTGTGCGCGAAGCAGCCGCTTCTCCTGCTCCCGGAGCCGGACAGAGCGGAAGCTTGTACGTGGGCGAAGAACAAAGCCGCTGAGAGTCGAGATTGTGTGCACAGCCTTGGGACTGCTAGAGGACGGTGGCTAAAGCTCCCTGCCTTTTCAATGCACTGCTGGCATGCTTTATTGAAGGTGTTCCGAGACAACTTTTCTGGGTTTTGACTTCGTCCTGATGCAGCCCCTTTTGGGAAATTCATGTTCGTCCCCTGAGGCTCGAGATGCAGAGTACCCGATGGCACCTGCTGAAATGAAAAACTCCCTTGAGTTGTCGAGAAGGAAGAACATAGACAGCGCCTTGTGATTGGGAGTCAGCCGTTGCTGGACTTTTGCGATTGCTTTCACTGTGCACTGAATGCCAGGACGGCATGTGCACACTACAACAACGAACTGGGAAGGAGAGGGCAGAAGAGAACGGCCGTCAGACTGCAGCTTACATATTACCCAGGAAAGAGTAGTGTTTTTGGAGTGTGCAGCAAATCCGTGTTTCTGGGCAAGGGCAGGATAAGTACGCAGCGCTGCTAAGCTTTCTCCCTGCGAGACACACTGGCAAAGCTTTTCGCTATGATGCAGCCTAGTGCAGACGCACACTACGGCTCTCCGCTGCTGTCCGAAGCCAAGCGCCGGTCGCCGGCATCTTTCGGCTGAAGCAGCGCTTCGGAGCTTACGGCTGCCGCTCCGGTGTTGTGTGCGCGAAGCAGCCGCTTCTCCTGCTCCCGGAGCCGGACAGAGCGGTAGCTTGTACGTGGGCGAATAACGAAGCCGCTGGGAGACGAGATTGTGTGCACAGCCTTGGGACTGCTAGAGGACGGTGGCTAAAGCTCCCTGCCTTTTCAATGCACTGCTGGCATGCTTTATTGAAGGTGTTCCGAGAAAACTTTTCTGGGTTTTGACTTCGTCCTGATGCAGCCCCTTTTGGGAAATTCATGTTCGTCCCCTGAGGCTCGAGATGCAGAGTACCCGATGGCACCTGCCGAAATGAAAAACTCCCTTGAGGTGTCGAGAAGCAAGAACATAGACAGCGCCTTGTGATTGGGAGTCAGCCGTTGCTGGACTTTTGCGATTGCTTTCACTGTGCACTGAATGCCAGGGCGGCATGTGCACGCTACGACTACGAACTGGGAAGGAGAGGGCAGAAGACAACGGCCGTCAGACTGCAGCTTACATATTACCCAGGAAGGAGCAGTGTTTTTGGAGTGTGCAGCAAATCCGTGTTTCTGGGCAAGGGCGGCATAAGTACGCAGCGCTGCTAAGCTTTCTCCCTGCGAGACACACTGGCAAAGCTTTTCGCTATGATGCAGCCTAGTGCAGACGCACACTACGGCTCTCCGCTGCTGTCCGAAGCCAAGCGCCGGTCGCCGGCATCTTTCGGCTGAAGCAGCGCTTCGGAGCTTACGGCTGCCGCTCCGGTGTTGTGTGCGCAAAGCAGCCGCTTCTCCTGCTCCCGGAGCCGGACAGGTCGGTAGCTTGTACATGGGCGAAGAACAAAGCCGCTGAGAGTCGAGATTGTGTGCACAGCCTTGGGACTGCTAGAGGACAATGGCTAAAGCTCCCTGCCTTTTCAATGCACTGCTGGCATGCTTTATTGAAGGTGTTCCGAGACAACTTTTCTGGATTTTGACTTCGTCCTGATGCAGCCCCTTTTGGGAAATTCATGTTCGTCCCCTGAGGCTCGAGATGCAGAGTACCCGATGGCACCTGCCGAAATGAAAAACTCCCTTGAGTTGTCGAGAAGGAAGAACATAGACAGCGCCTTGTGATTGGGAGTCAGCCGTTGCTGGACTTTTGCGATTGCTTTCACTGTGCACTGAATGCCAGGACGGCATGTGCACGCTACAACAACGAACTGGGAAGGAGAGGGCAGAAGAGAACGGCCGTCAGACTGCAGCTTACATATTACCCAGGAAAGAGTAGTGTTTTTGGAGTGTGCAGCAAATCCGTGTTTCTGGGCAAGGGCAGGATAAGTACGCAGCGCTGCTAAGCTTTCTCCCTGCGAGACACACGGGCAAAGCTTTTCGCTATGATGCAGCCTAGTGCAGACGCACACTACGGCTCTCCGCTGCTGTCCGAAGCCAAGCGCCGGTCGCCGGCATCTTTCGGCTGAAGCAGCGCTTCGGAGCTTACGGCTGCCGCTCCGGTGTTGTGTGCGCAAAGCAGCCGCTTCTCCTGCTCCCGGAGCCGGACAGGTCGGTAGCTTGTACGTGGGCGAAGAACAAAGCCGCTGAGAGTCGAGATTGTGTGCACAGCCTTGGGACTGCTAGAGGACGGTGGCTAAAGCTCCCTGCCTTTTCAATGCACTGCTGGCATGCTTTATTGAAGGTGTTCCGAGACAACTTTTCTGGGTTTTGACTTCGTCCTGATGCAGCCCCTTTTGGGAAATTCATGTTCGTCCCCTGAGGCTCGAGATGCAGAGTACCCGATGGCACCTGCCGAAATGAAAAACTCCCTTGAGTTGTCGAGAAGGAAGAACATAGACAGCGCCTTGTGATTGGGAGTCAGCCGTTGCTGGACTTTTGCGATTGCTTTCACTGTGCACTGAATGCCAGGACGGCATGTGCACGCTACAACAACGAACTGGGAAGGAGAGGGCAGAAGAGAACGGCCGTCAGACTGCAGCTTACATATTACCCAGGAAAGAGTAGTGTTTTTGGAGTGTGCAGCAAATCCGTGTTTCTGGGCAAGGGCAGGATAAGTGCGCAGCGCTGCTAAGCTTTCTCCCTGCGAGACACACGGGCAAAGCTTTTCGCTATGATGCAGCCTAGTGCAGACGCACACTACGGCTCTCCGCTGCTGTCCGAAGCCAAGCGCCGGTCGCCGGCATCTTTCGGCTGAAGCAGCGCTTCGGAGCTTACGGCTGCCGCTCCGGTGTTGTGTGCGCGAAGCAGCCGCTTCTCCTGCTCCCGGAGCCGGACAGAGCGGTAGCTTGTACATGGGCGAAGAACAAAGCCGCTGGGAGACGAGATTGTGTGCACAGCCTTGGGACTGCTAGAGGACGGTGGCTAAAGCTCCCTGCCTTTTCAATGCACTGCTGGCATGCTTTATTGAAGGTGTTCCGAGACAACTTTTCTGGGTTTTGACTTCATCCTGATGCAGCCCCTTTTGGGAAATTCATGTTCGTCCCCTGAGGCTCGAGATGCAGAGTACCCGATGGCACCTGCTGAAATGAAAAACTCCATTGAGTTGTCGAGAAGCAAGAACATAGACAGCGCCTTGTGATTGGGAGTCAGCCGTTGCTGGACTTTTGCGATTGCTTTCACTGTGCACTGAATGCCAGGACGGCATGTGCACGCTACAACAATGAACTGGGAAGGAGAGGGCAGAAGACAACGGCCGTCAGACTGCAGCTTACATATTACGCAGGAAAGAGCAGTGCTTTTGGAGTGTGCAGCAAATCCGTGTTTCTGGCAAGGGCGGCATAAGTACGCAGCGCTGCTAAGCTTTCTCCCTGCGAGACACACTGGCAAAGCTTTTCGCTATGATGCAGCCTAGTGCAGACGCACACTACGGCTCTCCGCTGCTGTCCGAAGCCAAGCGCCGGTCGCCGGCATCTTTCGGCTGAAGCAGCGCTTCGGAGCTTACGGCTGCCGCTCCGGTGTTGTGTGCGCGAAGCAGCCGCTTCTCCTGCTCCCGGAGCCGGACAGGTCGGTAGCTTGTACATGGGCGAAGAACGAAGCCGCTGGGAGACGAGATTGTGTGCACAGCCTTGGGACTGCTAGAGGACGGTGGCTAAAGCTCCCTGCCTTTTCAATGCACTGCTGGCATGCTTTATTGAAAGTGTTCCGAGACAACTTTTCTGGGTTTTGACTTCGTCCTGATGCAGCCCCTTTTGGGAAATTCATGTTCGTCCCCTGAGGCTCGAGATGCAGAGTACCCGATGGCACCTGCCGAAATGAAAAACTCCCTTGATTTGTCGAGAAGGAAGAACATAGACAGCGCCTTGTGATTGGGAGTCAGCCGCTGCTGGACTTTTGCGATTGCTTTCACTGTGCACTGAATGCCAGGACGGCATGTGCACGCTACAACAACGAACTGGGAAGGAGAGGGCAGAAGACAACGGCCGTCAGACTGCAGCTTACATATTACGCAGGAAAGAGCAGTGCTTTTGGAGTGTGCAGCAAATCCGTGTTTCTGGCAAGGGCGGCATAAGTACGCAGCGCTGCTAAGCTTTCTCCCTGCGAGACACACTGGCAAAGCTTTTCGCTATGATGCAGCCTAGTGCAGACGCACACTACGGCTCTCCGCTGCTGTCCGAAGCCAAGCGCCGGTCGCCGGCATCTTTCGGCTGAAGCAGCGCTTCGGAGCTTACGGCTGCCGCTCCGGTGTTGTGTGCGCGAAGCAGCCGCTTCTCCTGCTCCCGGAGCCGGACAGGTCGGTAGCTTGTACGTGGGCGAAGAACAAAGCCGCTGAGAGTCGAGATTGTGTGCACAGCCTTGGGACTGCTAGAGGACGGTGGCTAAAGCTCCCTGCCTTTTCAATGCACTGCTGGCATGCTTTATTGAAGGTGTTCCGAGACAACTTTTCTGGGTTTTGACTTCGTCCTGATGCAGCCCCTTTTGGGAAATTCATGTTCGTCCCCTGAGGCTCGAGATGCAGAGTACCCGATGGCACCTGCCGAAATGAAAAACTCCCTTGAGTTGTCGAGAAGGAAGAACATAGACAGCGCCTTGTGATTGGGAGTCAGCCGTTGCTGGACTTTTGCGATTGCTTTCACTGTGCACTGAATGCCAGGACGGCATGTGCACGCTACAACAACGAACTGGGAAGGATAGGGCAGAAGAGAACGGCCGTCAGACTGCAGCTTACATATTACCCAGGAAGGAGCAGTGTTTTTGGAGTGTGTAGCAAATCCGTGTTTCTGGGCAAGGGCGGCATAAGTACGCAGCGCTGCTAAGCTTTCTCCCTGCGAGACACACTGGCAAAGCTTTTCGCTATGATGCAGCCTAGTGCAGACGCACACTACGGCTCTCCGCTGCTGTCCGAAGCCAAGCGCCGGTCGCCGGCATCTTTCGGCTGAAGCAGCGCTTCGGAGCTTACGGCTGCCGCTCCGGTGTTGTGTGCGTGAAGCAGCCGCTTCTCCTGCTCCCGGAGCCGGACAGAGCGGTAGCTTGTACGTGGGCGAAGAACGAAGCCGCTGGGAGACGAGATTGTGTGCACAGCCTTGGGACTGCTAGAGGACGGTGGCTAAAGCTCCCTGCCTTTTCAATGCACTGCTGGCATGCTTTATTGAAGGTGTTCCGAGACAACTTTTCTGGGTTTTGACTTCGTCCTGATGCAGCCCCTTTTGGGAAATTCATGTTCGTCCCCTGAGGCTCGAGATGCAGAGTACCCGATGGCACCTGCCGAAATGAAAAACTCCCTTGAGTTGTCGAGAAGGAAGAACATAGACAGCGCCTTGTGATTGGGAGTCAGCCGTTGCTGGACTTTTGCGATTGCTTTCACTGTGCACTGAATGCCAGGGCGGCATGTGCACGCTACGACTACGAACTGGGAAGGAGAGGGCAGAAGACAACGGCCGTCAGACTGCAGCTTACATATTACCCAGGAAGGAGCAGTGTTTTTGGAGTGTGCAGCAAATCCGTGTTTCTGGGCAAGGGCGGCATAATTACGCAGCGCTGCTAAGCTTTCTCCCTGCGAGACACACTGGCAAAGCTTTTCGCTATGATGCAGCCTAGTGCAGACGCACACTACGGCTCTCCGCTGCTGTCCGAAGCCAAGCGCCGGTCGCCGGCATCTTTCGGCTGAAGCAGCACTTCGGAGCTTACGGCTGCCGCTCCGGTGTTGTGTGCGCGAAGCAGCCGCTTCTCCTGCTCCCGGAGCCGGACAGAGCGGTAGCTTGTACGTGGGCGAAGAACGAAGCCGCTGGGAGACGAGATTGTGTGCACAGCCTTGGGACTGCTAGAGGACGGTGGCTAAAGCTCCCTGCCTTTTCAATGCACTGCTGGCATGCTTTATTGAAGGTGTTCCGAGACAACTTTTCTGGGTTTTGACTTCGTCCTGATTCAGCCCCTTTTGGGAAATTCATGTTCGTCCCCTGAGGCTCGAGATGCAGAGTACCCGATGGCACCTGCTGAAATGAAAAACTCCATTGAGTTGTCGAGAAGCAAGAACATAGACAGCGCCTTGTGATTGGGAGTCAGCCGTTGCTGGACTTTTGAGATTGCTTTCACTGTGCACTGAATGCCAGGACGGCATGTGCACGCTACAACAACGAACTGGGAAGGATAGGGCAGAAGACAACGGCCGTCAGACTGCAGCTTACATATTACCCAGGAAGGAGCAGTGTTTTTGGAGTGTGTAGCAAATCCGTGTTTCTGGGCAAGGGCGGCATAAGTACGCAGCGCTGCTAAGCTTTCTCCCTGCGAGACACACTGGCAAAGCTTTTCGCTATGATGCAGCCTAGTGCAGACGCACACTACGGCTCTCCGCTGCTGTCCGAAGCCAAGCGCCGGTCGCCGGCATCTTTCGGCTGAAGCAGCGCTTCGGAGCTTACGGCTGCCGCTCCGGTGTTGTGTGCGCGAAGCAGCCGCTTCTCCTGCTCCCGGAGCCGGACAGAGCGGAAGCTTGTACGTGGGCGAAGAACAAAGCCGCTGAGAGTCGAGATTGTGTGCACAGCCTTGGGACTGCTAGAGGACGGTGGCTAAAGCTCCCTGCCTTTTCAATGCACTGCTGGCATGCTTTATTGAAGGTGTTCCGAGACAACTTTTCTGGGTTTTGACTTCGTCCTGATGCAGCCCCTTTTGGGAAATTCATGTTCGTCCCCTGAGGCTCGAGATGCAGAGTACCCGATGGCACCTGCTGAAATGAAAAACTCCCTTGAGTTGTCGAGAAGGAAGAACATAGACAGCGCCTTGTGATTGGGAGTCAGCCGTTGCTGGACTTTTGCGATTGCTTTCACTGTGCACTGAATGCCAGGACGGCATGTGCACGCTACAACAACGAACTGGGAAGGAGAGGGCAGAAGAGAACGGCCGTCAGACTGCAGCTTACATATTACCCAGGAAAGAGTAGTGTTTTTGGAGTGTGCAGCAAATCCGTGTTTCTGGGCAAGGGCAGGATAAGTACGCAGCGCTGCTAAGCTTTCTCCCTGCGAGACACACTGGCAAAGCTTTTCGCTATGATGCAGCCTAGTGCAGACGCACACTACGGCTCTCCGCTGCTGTCCGAAGCCAAGCGCCGGTCGCCGGCATCTTTCGGCTGAAGCAGCGCTTCGGAGCTTACGGCTGCCGCTCCGGTGTTGTGTGCGCGAAGCAGCCGCTTCTCCTGCTCCCGGAGCCGGACAGAGCGGTAGCTTGTACGTGGGCGAATAACGAAGCCGCTGGGAGACGAGATTGTGTGCACAGCCTTGGGACTGCTAGAGGACGGTGGCTAAAGCTCCCTGCCTTTTCAATGCACTGCTGGCATGCTTTATTGAAGGTGTTCCGAGAAAACTTTTCTGGGTTTTGACTTCGTCCTGATGCAGCCCCTTTTGGGAAATTCATGTTCGTCCCCTGAGGCTCGAGATGCAGAGTACCCGATGGCACCTGCCGAAATGAAAAACTCCCTTGAGGTGTCGAGAAGCAAGAACATAGACAGCGCCTTGTGATTGGGAGTCAGCCGTTGCTGGACTTTTGCGATTGCTTTCACTGTGCACTGAATGCCAGGGCGGCATGTGCACGCTACGACTACGAACTGGGAAGGAGAGGGCAGAAGACAACGGCCGTCAGACTGCAGCTTACATATTACCCAGGAAGGAGCAGTGTTTTTGGAGTGTGCAGCAAATCCGTGTTTCTGGGCAAGGGCGGCATAAGTACGCAGCGCTGCTAAGCTTTCTCCCTGCGAGACACACTGGCAAAGCTTTTCGCTATGATGCAGCCTAGTGCAGACGCACACTACGGCTCTCCGCTGCTGTCCGAAGCCAAGCGCCGGTCGCCGGCATCTTTCGGCTGAAGGAGCGCTTCGGAGCTTACGGCTGCCGCTCCGGTGTTGTGTGCGCGAAGCAGCCGCTTCTCCTGCTCCCGGAGCCGGACAGGTCGGTAGCTTGTACATGGGCGAAGAACAAAGCCGCTGAGAGTCGAGATTGTGTGCACAGCCTTGGGACTGCTAGAGGACGGTGGCTAAAGCTCCCTGCCTTTTCAATGCACTGCTGGCATGCTTTATTGAAGGTGTTCCGAGACAACTTTTCTGGGTTTTGACTTCGTCCTGATGCAGCCCCTTTTGGGAAATTCATGTTCGTCCCCTGAGGCTCGAGATGCAGAGTACCCGATGGCACCTGCCGAAATGAAAAACTCCCTTGAGTTGTCGAGAAGGAAGAACATAGACAGCGCCTTGTGATTGGGAGTCAGCCATTGCTGGACTTTTGCGATTGCTTTCACTGTGCACTAAATGCCAGGACGGCATGTGCACGCTACAACAACGAACTGGGAAGGAGAGGGCAGAAGAGAACGGCCGTCAGACTGCAGCTTACATATTACCCAGGAAAGAGTAGTGTTTTTGGAGTGTGCAGCAAATCCGTGTTTCTGGGCAAGGGCAGGATAAGTACGCAGCGCTGCTAAGCTTTCTCCCTGCGAGACACACGGGCAAAGCTTTTCGCTATGATGCAGCCTAGTGCAGACGCACACTACGGCTCTCCGCTGCTGTCCGAAGCCAAGCGCCGGTCGCCGGCATCTTTCGGCTGAAGCAGCGCTTCGGAGCTTACGGCTGCCGCTCCGGTGTTGTGTGCGCAAAGCAGCCGCTTCTCCTGCTCCCGGAGCCGGACAGGTCGGTAGCTTGTACGTGGGCGAAGAACAAAGCCGCTGAGAGTCGAGATTGTGTGCACAGCCTTGGGACTGCTAGAGGACGGTGGCTAAAGCTCCCTGCCTTTTCAATGCACTGCTGGCATGCTTTATTGAAGGTGTTCCGAGACAACTTTTCTGGGTTTTGACTTCGTCCTGATGCAGCCCCTTTTGGGAAATTCATGTTCGTCCCCTGAGGCTCGAGATGCAGAGTACCCGATGGCACCTGCCGAAATGAAAAACTCCCTTGAGTTGTCGAGAAGGAAGAACATAGACAGCGCCTTGTGATTGGGAGTCAGCCGTTGCTGGACTTTTGCGATTGCTTTCACTGTGCACTGAATGCCAGGACGGCATGTGCACGCTACAACAACGAACTGGGAAGGATAGGGCAGAAGAGAACGGCCGTCAGACTGCAGCTTACATATTACCCAGGAAGGAGCAGTGTTTTTGGAGTGTGTAGCAAATCCGTGTTTCTGGGCAAGGGCGGCATAAGTACGCAGCGCTGCTAAGCTTTCTCCCTGCGAGACACACTGGCAAAGCTTTTCGCTATGATGCAGCCTAGTGCAGACGCACACTACGGCTCTCCGCTGCTGTCCGAAGCCAAGCGCCGGTCGCCGGCATCTTTCGGCTGAAGCAGCGCTTCGGAGCTTACGGCTGCCGCTCCGGTGTTGTGTGCGCGAAGCAGCCGCTTCTCCTGCTCCCGGAGCCGGACAGAGCGGTAGCTTGTACGTGGGCGAATAACGAAGCCGCTGGGAGACGAGATTGTGTGCACAGCCTTGGGACTGCTAGAGGACGGTGGCTAAAGCTCCCTGCCTTTTCAATGCACTGCTGGCATGCTTTATTGAAGGTGTTCCGAGAAAACTTTTCTGGGTTTTGACTTCGTCCTGATGCAGCCCCTTTTGGGAAATTCATGTTCGTCCCCTGAGGCTCGAGATGCAGAGTACCCGATGGCACCTGCCGAAATGAAAAACTCCCTTGAGGTGTCGAGAAGCAAGAACATAGACAGCGCCTTGTGATTGGGAGTCAGCCGTTGCTGGACTTTTGCGATTGCTTTCACTGTGCACTGAATGCCAGGGCGGCATGTGCACGCTACGACTACGAACTGGGAAGGAGAGGGCAGAAGACAACGGCCGTCAGACTGCAGCTTACATATTACCCAGGAAGGAGCAGTGTTTTTGGAGTGTGCAGCAAATCCGTGTTTCTGGGCAAGGGCGGCATAAGTACGCAGCGCTGCTAAGCTTTCTCCCTGCGAGACACACTGGCAAAGCTTTTCGCTATGATGCAGCCTAGTGCAGACGCACACTACGGCTCTCCGCTGCTGTCCGAAGCCAAGCGCCGGTCGCCGGCATCTTTCGGCTGAAGCAGCGCTTCGGAGCTTACGGCTGCCGCTCCGGTGTTGTGTGCGCAAAGCAGCCGCTTCTCCTGCTCCCGGAGCCGGACAGGTCGGTAGCTTGTACATGGGCGAAGAACAAAGCCGCTGAGAGTCGAGATTGTGTGCACAGCCTTGGGACTGCTAGAGGACGGTGGCTAAAGCTCCCTGCCTTTTCAATGCACTGCTGGCATGCTTTATTGAAGGTGTTCCGAGACAACTTTTCTGGGTTTTGACTTCGTCCTGATGCAGCCCCTTTTGGGAAATTCATGTTCGTCCCCTGAGGCTCGAGATGCAGAGTACCCGATGGCACCTGCCGAAATGAAAAACTCCCTTGAGTTGTCGAGAAGGAAGAACATAGACAGCGCCTTGTGATTGGGAGTCAGCCGTTGCTGGACTTTTGCGATTGCTTTCACTGTGCACTGAATGCCAGGACGGCATGTGCACGCTACAACAACGAACTGGGAAGGAGAGGGCAGAAGAGAACGGCCGTCAGACTGCAGCTTACATATTACCCAGGAAAGAGTAGTGTTTTTGGAGTGTGCAGCAAATCCGTGTTTCTGGGCAAGGGCAGGATAAGTACGCAGCGCTGCTAAGCTTTCTCCCTGCGAGACACACGGGCAAAGCTTTTCGCTATGATGCAGCCTAGTGCAGACGCACACTACGGCTCTCCGCTGCTGTCCGAAGCCAAGCGCCGGTCGCCGGCATCTTTCGGCTGAAGCAGCGCTTCGGAGCTTATGGCTGCCGCTCCGGTGTTGTGTGCGCAAAGCAGCCGCTTCTCCTGCTCCCGGAGCCGGACAGGTCGGTAGCTTGTACGTGGGCGAAGAACAAAGCCGCTGAGAGTCGAGATTGTGTGCACAGCCTTGGGACTGCTAGAGGACGGTGGCTAAAGCTCCCTGCCTTTTCAATGCACTGCTGGCATGCTTTATTGAAGGTGTTCCGAGACAACTTTTCTGGGTTTTGACTTCGTCCTGATGCAGCCCCTTTTGGGAAATTCATGTTCGTCCCCTGAGGCTCGAGATGCAGAGTACCCGATGGCACCTGCCGAAATGAAAAACTCCCTTGAGTTGTCGAGAAGGAAGAACATAGACAGCGCCTTGTGATTGGGAGTCAGCCGTTGCTGGACTTTTGCGATTGCTTTCACTGTGCACTGAATGCCAGGACGGCATGTGCACGCTACAACAACGAACTGGGAAGGAGAGGGCAGAAGAGAACGGCCGTCAGACTGCAGCTTACATATTACCCAGGAAAGAGTAGTGTTTTTGGAGTGTGCAGCAAATCCGTGTTTCTGGGCAAGGGCAGGATAAGTACGCAGTGCTGCTAAGCTTTCTCCCTGCGAGACACACGGGCAAAGCTTTTCGCTATGATGCAGCCTAGTGCAGACGCACACTACGGCTCTCCGCTGCTGTCCGAAGCCAAGCGCCGGTCGCCGGCATCTTTCGGCTGAAGCAGCGCTTCGGAGCTTACGGCTGCCGCTCCGGTGTTGTGTGCGCGAAGCAGCCGCTTCTCCTGCTCCCGGAGCCGGACAGAGCGGTAGCTTGTACGTGGGCGAAGAACGAAGCCGCTGGGAGACGAGATTGTGTGCACAGCCTTGGGACTGCTAGAGGACGGTGGCTAAAGCTCCCTGCCTTTTCAATGCACTGCTGGCATGCTTTATTGAAGGTGTTCCGAGACAACTTTTCTGGGTTTTGACTTCATCCTGATGCAGCCCCTTTTGGGAAATTCATGTTCGTCCCCTGAGGCTCGAGATGCAGAGTACCCGATGGCACCTGCTGAAATGAAAAACTCCATTGAGTTGTCGAGAAGCAAGAACATAGACAGCGCCTTGTGATTGGGAGTCAGCCGTTGCTGGACTTTTGCGATTGCTTTCACTGTGCACTGAATGCCAGGACGGCATGTGCACGCTACAACAATGAACTGGGAAGGAGAGGGCAGAAGACAACGGCCGTCAGACTGCAGCTTACATATTACGCAGGAAAGAGCAGTGCTTTTGGAGTGTGCAGCAAATCCGTGTTTCTGGCAAGGGCGGCATAAGTACGCAGCGCTGCTAAGCTTTCTCCCTGCGAGACACACTGGCAAAGCTTTTCGCTATGATGCAGCCTAGTGCAGACGCACACTACGGCTCTCCGCTGCTGTCCGAAGCCAAGCGCCGGTCGCCGGCATCTTTCGGCTGAAGCAGCGCTTCGGAGCTTACGGCTGCCGCTCCGGTGTTGTGTGCGCGAAGCAGCCGCTTCTCCTGCTCCCGGAGCCGGACAGGTCGGTAACTTGTACATGGGCGAAGAACGAAGCCGCTGGGAGACGAGATTGTGTGCACAGCCTTGGGACTGCTAGAGGACGGTGGCTAAAGCTCCCTGCCTTTTCAATGCACTGCTGGCATGCTTTATTGAAAGTGTTCCGAGACAACTTTTCTGGGTTTTGACTTCGTCCTGATGCAGCCCCTTTTGGGAAATTCATGTTCGTCCCCTGAGGCTCGAGATGCAGAGTACCCGATGGCACCTGCCGAAATGAAAAACTCCCTTGATTTGTCGAGAAGGAAGAACATAGACAGCGCCTTGTGATTGGGAGTCAGCCGCTGCTGGACTTTTGCGATTGCTTTCACTGTGCACTGAATGCCAGGACGGCATGTGCACGCTACAACAATGAACTGGGAAGGAGAGGGCAGAAGACAACGGCCGTCAGACTGCAGCTTACATATTACGCAGGAAAGAGCAGTGCTTTTGGTGTGTGCAGCAAATCCGTGTTTCTGGCAAGGGCGGCATAAGTACGCAGCGCTGCTAAGCTTTCTCCCTGCGAGACACACTGGCAAAGCTTTTCGCTATGATGCAGCCTAGTGCAGACGCACACTACGGCTCTCCGCTGCTGTCCGAAGCCAAGCTCCGGTCGCCGGCATCTTTCGGCTGAAGCAGCGCTTCGGAGCTTACGGCTGCCGCTCCGGTGTTGTGTGCGCGAAGCAGCCGCTTCTCCTGCTCCCGGAGCCGGACAGGTCGGTAGCTTGTACATGGGCGAAGAACGAAGCCGCTGGGAGACGAGATTGTGTGCACAGCCTTGGGACTGCTAGAGGACGGTGGCTAAAGCTCCCTGCCTTTTCAATGCACTGCTGGCATGCTTTATTAAAGGTGTTCCGAGACAACTTTTCTGGGTTTTGACTTCGTCCTGATGCAGCCCCTTTTGGGAAATTCATGTTCGTCCCCTGAGGCTCGAGATGCAGAGTACCCGATGGCACCTGCCGAAATGAAAAACTCCCTTGATTTGTCGAGAAGGAAGAACATAGACAGCGCCTTGTGATTGGGAGTCAGCCGCTGCTGGACTTTTGCGATTGCTTTCACTGTGCACTGAATGCCAGGACAGCATGTGCACGCTACAGCAACGAACTGGGAAGGAGAGGGCAGAAGACAACGGCCGTCAGACTGCAGCTTACATATTACGCAGGAAAGAGCAGTGCTTTTGGAGTGTGCAGCAAATCCGTGTTTCTGGCAAGGGCGGCATAAGTACGCAGCGCTGCTAAGCTTTCTCCCTGCGAGACACACTGGCAAAGCTTTTCGCTATGATGCAGCCTAGTGCAGACGCACACTACGGCTCTCCGCTGCTGTCCGAAGCCAAGCGCCGGTCGCCGGCATCTTTCGGCTGAAGCAGCGCTTCGGAGCTTACGGCTGCCGCTCCGGTGTTGTGTGCGCGAAGCAGCCGCTTCTCCTGCTCCCGGAGCCGGACAGAGCGGTAGCTTGTACGTGGGCGAATAACGAAGCCGCTGGGAGACAAGATTGTGTGCACAGCCTTGGGACTGCTAGAGGACGGTGGCTAAAGCTCCCTGCCTTTTCAATGCACTGCTGGCATGCTTTATTGAAGGTGTTCCGAGAAAACTTTTCTGGGTTTTGACTTCGTCCTGATGCAGCCCCTTTTGGGAAATTCATGTTCGTCCCCTGAGGCTGGAGATGCAGAGTACCCGATGGCACCTCCTGAAATGAAAAACTCTAATGAGTTGTCGAGAAGCTAGAACATAGACAGCGCCTTGTGATTGGGAGTCAGCCGCTGCTGGACTTTTGCGATTGCTTTCACTGTGCACTGAATGCCAGGACGGCATGTGCACGCTACAACAAAGAACTGGGAAGGAGTGGGCAGAAGACAACGGCCGTCAGACTGCAGCTTACATATTACCCAGGAAGGAGCAGTGTTTTTGGAGTGTGCAGCAAATCCGTGTTTCTGGGCAAGGGCGGCATAAGTACGCAGCGCTGCTAAGCTTTCTCCCTGCGAGACACACTGGCAAAGCTTTTCGCTATGATGCAGCCTAGTGCAGACGCACACTACGGCTCTCCGCTGCTGTCCGAAGCCAAGCGCCGGTCGCCGGCATCTTTCGGCTGAAGCAGCGCTTCGGAGCTTACGGCTGCCGCTCCGGTGTTGTGTGCGTGAAGCAGCCGCTTCTCCTGCTCCCGGAGCCGGACAGAGCGGTAGCTTGTACGTGGGCGAAGAACGAAGCCGCTGGGAGACGAGATTGTGTGCACAGCCTTGGGACTGCTAGAGGACGGTGGCTAAAGCTCCCTGCCTTTTCAATGCACTGCTGGCATGCTTTATTGAAGGTGTTCCGAGACAACTTTTCTGGGTTTTGACTTCGTCCTGATGCAGCCCCTTTTGGGAAATTCATGTTCGTCCCCTGAGGCTCGAGATGCAGAGTACCCGATGGCACCTGCCGAAATGAAAAACTCCCTTGAGTTGTCGAGAAGGAAGAACATAGACAGCGCCTTGTGATTGGGAGTCAGCCGTTGCTGGACTTTTGCGATTGCTTTCACTGTGCACTGAATGCCAGGGCGGCATGTGCACGCTACGACTACGAACTGGGAAGGAGAGGGCAGAAGACAACGGCCGTCAGACTGCAGCTTACATATTACCCAGGAAGGAGCAGTGTTTTTGGAGTGTGCAGCAAATCCGTGTTTCTGGGCAAGGGCGGCATAATTACGCAGCGCTGCTAAGCTTTCTCCCTGCGAGACACACTGGCAAAGCTTTTCGCTATGATGCAGCCTAGTGGAGACGCACACTACGGCTCTCCGCTGCTGTCCGAAGCCAAGCGCCGGTCGCCGGCATCTTTCGGCTGAAGCAGCGCTTCGGAGCTTACGGCTGCCGCTCCGGTGTTGTGTGCGCGAAGCAGCCGCTTCTCCTGCTCCCGGAGCCGGACAGAGCGGTAGCTTGTACGTGGGCGAAGAACGAAGCCGCTGGGAGACGAGATTGTGTGCACAGCCTTGGGACTGCTAGAGGACGGTGGCTAAAGCTCCCTGCCTTTTCAATGCACTGCTGGCATGCTTTATTGAAGGTGTTCCGAGACAACTTTTCTGGGTTTTGACTTCATCCTGATGCAGCCCCTTTTGGGAAATTCATGTTCGTCCCCTGAGGCTCGAGATGCAGAGTACCCGATGGCACCTGCCGAAATGAAAAACTCCCTTGAGTTGTCGAGAAGCAAGAACATAGACAGCGCCTTGTGATTGGGAGTCAGCCGTTGCTGGACTTTTGCGATTGCTTTCACTGTGCACTGAATGCCAGGACGGCATGTGCACGCTACAACAACGAACTGGGAAGGAGAGGGCAGAAGACAACGGCCGTCAGACTGCAGCTTACATATTACCCAGGAAGGAGCAGTGTTTTTGGAGTGTGCAGCAAATCCGTGTTTCTGGGCAAGGGCGGCATAAGTACGCAGCGCTGCTAAGCTTTCTCCCTGCGAGACACACTGGCAAAGCTTTTCGCTATGATGCAGCCTAGTGCAGACGCACACTACGGCTCTCCGCTGCTGTCCGAAGCCAAGCGCCGGTCGCCGGCATCTTTCGGCTGAAGCAGCGCTTCGGAGCTTACGGCTGCCGCTCCGGTGTTGTGTGCGCGAAGCAGCCGCTTCTCCTGCTCCCGGAGCCGGACAGAGCGGAAGCTTGTACGTGGGCGAAGAACAAAGCCGCTGAGAGACGAGATTGTGTGCACAGCCTTGGGACTGCTAGAGGACGGTGGCTAATGCTCCCTGCCTTTTCAATGCACTGCTGGCATGCTTTATTGAAGGTGTTCCGAGACAACTTTTCTGGGTTTTGACTTCGTCCTGATGCAGCCCCTTTTGGGAAATTCATGTTCGTCCCCTGAGGCTCGAGATGCAGAGTACCCGATGGCACCTGCTGAAATGAAAAACTCTAATGAGTTGTCGAGAAGCAAGAACATAGACAGCGCCTTGTGATTGGGAGTCAGCCGCTGCTGGACTTTTGCGATTGCTTTCACTGTGCACTGAATGCCAGGACGGCATGTGCACGCTACAACAATGAACTGGGAAGGAGAGGGCAGAAGAGAACGGCCGTCAGACTGCAGCTTACATATTACCCAGGAAAGAGTAGTGTTTTTGGAGTGTGCAGCAAATCCGTGTTTCTGGGCAAGGGCAGGATAAGTACGCAGCGCTGCTAAGCTTTCTCCCTGCGAGACACACTGGCAAAGCTTTTCGCTATGATGCAGCCTAGTGCAGACGCACACTACGGCTCTCCGCTGCTGTCCGAAGCCAAGCGCCGGTCGCCGGCATCTTTCGGCTGAAGCAGCGCTTCGGAGCTTACGGCTGCCGCTCCGGTGTTGTGTGCGCGAAGCAGCCGCTTCTCCTGCTCCCGGAGCCGGACAGAGCGGTAGCTTGTACATGGGCGAAGAACGAAGCCGCTGGGAGACGAGATTGTGTGCACAGCCTTGGGACTGCTAGAGGACGATGGCTAAAGCTCCCTGCCTTTTCAATGCACTGCTGGCATGCTTTATTGAAGGTGTTCCGAGACAACTTTTCTGGGTTTTGACTTCGTCCTGATGCAGCCCCTTTTGGGAAATTCATGTTCGTCCCCTGAGGCTCGAGATGCAGAGTACCCGATGGCACCTGCCGAAATGAAAAACTCCCTTGAGTTGTCGAGAAGCAAGAACATAGACAGCGCCTTGTGATTGGGAGTCAGCCGCTGCTGGACTTTTGCGATTGCTTTCACTGTGCACTGAATGCCAGGACGGCATGTGCACGCTACAACAACGAACTGGGAAGGAGTGGGCAGAAGACAACGGCCGTCAGACTGCAGCTTACATATTACCCAGGAAGGAGCAGTGTTTTTGGAGTGTGCAGCAAATCCGTGTTTCTGGGCAAGGGCGGCATAAGTACGCAGCGCTGCTAAGCTTTCTCCCTGCGAGACACACTGGCAAAGCTTTTCGCTATGATGCAGCCTAGTGGAGACGCACACTACGGCTCTCCGCTGCTGTCCGAAGCCAAGCGCCGGTCGCCGGCATCTTTCGGCTGAAGCAGCGCTTCGGAGCTTACGGCTGCTGCTCCGGTGTTGTGTGCGCGAAGCAGCCGCTTCTCCTGCTCCCGGAGCCGGACAGAGCGGTAGCTTGTACGTGGGCGAAGAACGAAGCCGCTGGGAGACGAGATTGTGTGCACAGCCTTGGGACTGCTAGAGGACGGTGGCTAAAGCTCCCTGCCTTTTCAATGCACTGCTGGCATGCTTTATTGAAGGTGTTCCGAGACAACTTTTCTGGGTTTTGACTTCGTCCTGATGCAGCCCCTTTTGGGAAATTCATGTTCGTCCCCTGAGGCTCGAGATGCAGAGTACCCGATGGCACCTGCTGAAATGAAAAACTCTAATGAGTTGTCGAGAAGCAAGAACATAGACAGCGCCTTGTGATTGGGAGTCAGCCGCTGCTGGACTTTTGCGATTGCTTTCACTGTGCACTGAATGCCAGGACGGCATGTGCACGCTACAACAATGAACTGGGAATGAGAGGGCAGAAGACAACGGCCGTCAGACTGCAGCTTACATATTACCCAGGAAAGAGTAGTGTTTTTGGAGTGTGCAGCAAATCCGTGTTTCTGGGCAAGGGCAGGATAAGTACGCAGCGCTGCTAAGCTTTCTCCCTGCGAGACACACTGGCAAAGCTTTTCGCTATGATGCAGCCTAGTGCAGACGCACACTACGGCTCTCCGCTGCTGTCCGAAGCCAAGCGCCGGTCGCCGGCATCTTTCGGCTGAAGCAGCGCTTCGGAGCTTACGGCTGCCGCTCCGGTGTTGTGTGCGCGAAGCAGCCACTTCTCCTGCTCCCGGAGCCGGACAGAGCGGTAGCTTGTACATGGGCGAAGAACGAAGCCGCTGGGAGACGAGATTGTGTGCACAGCCTTGGGACTGCTAGAGGACGATGGCTAAAGCTCCCTGCCTTTTCAATGCACTGCTGGCATGCTTTATTGAAGGTGTTCCGAGACAACTTTTCTGGGTTTTGACTTCGTCCTGATGCAGCCCCTTTTGGGAAATTCATGTTCGTCCCCTGAGGCTCGAGATGCAGAGTACCCGATGGCACCTGCCGAAATGAAAAACTCCATTGAGTTGTCGAGAAGCAAGAACATAGACAGCGCCTTGTGATTGGGAGTCAGCCGCTGCTGGACTTTTGCGATTGCTTTCACTGTGCACTGAATGCCAGGACGGCATGTGCACGCTACAACAACGAACTGGGAAGGAGTGGGCAGAAGACAACGGCCGTCAGACTGCAGCTTACATATTACCCAGGAAGGAGCAGTGTTTTTGGAGTGTGCAGCAAATCCGTGTTTCTGGGCAAGGGCGGCATAAGTACGCAGCGCTGCTAAGCTTTCTCCCTGCGAGACACACTGGAAAAGCTTTTCGCTATGATGCAGCCTAGTGGAGACGCACACTACGGCTCTCCGCTGCTGTCCGAAGCCAAGCGCCGGTCGCCGGCATCTTTCGGCTGAAGCAGCGCTTCGGAGCTTACGGCTGCCGCTCCGGTGTTGTGTGCGCGAAGCAGCCGCTTCTCCTGCTCCCGGAGCCGGACAGAGCGGTACCTTGTACGTGGGCGAAGAACGAATCCGCTGGGAGACGAGATTGTGTGCACAGCCTTGGAACTGCTAGAGGACGGTGGCTAAAGCTCCCTGCCTTTTCAATGCACTGCTGGCATGCTTTATTGAAGGTGTTCCGAGACAACTTTTCTGGGTTTTGACTTCGTCCTGATGCAGCCCCTTTTGGGAAATTCATGTTCGTCCCCTGAGGCTCGAGATGCAGAGTACCCGATGGCACCTGCCGAAATGAAAAACTCCCTTGAGTTGTCGAGAAGGAAGAACATAGACAGCGCCTTGTGATTGGGAGTCAGCCATTGCTGGACTTTTGCGATTGCTTTCACTGTGCACTGAATGCCAGGACGGCATGTGCACGCTACAACAACGAACTGGGAAGGAGAGGGCAGAAGAGAACGGCCGTCAGACTGCAGCTTACATATTACCCAGGAAGGAGCAGTGTTTTTGGAGTGTGCAGCAAATCCGTGTTTCTGGGCAAGGGCGGCATAATTACGCAGCGCTGCTAAGCTTTCTCCCTGCGAGACACACTGGCAAAGCTTTTCGCTATGATGCAGCCTAGTGCAGACGCACACTACGGCTCTCCGCTGCTGTCTGAAGCCAAGCGCCGGTCGCCGGCATCTTTCGGCTGAAGCAGCGCTTCGGAGCTTACGGCTGCCGCTCCGGTGTTGTGTGCGCGAAGCAGCCGCTTCTCCTGCTCCCGGAGCCGGACAGAGCGGTAGCTTGTACGTGGGCGAAGAATGAAGCCGCTGGGAGACGAGATTGTGTGCACAGCCTTGGGACTGCTAGAGGACGGTGGCTAAAGCTCCCTGCCTTTTCAATGCACTGCTGGCATGCTTTATTGAAGGTGTTCCGAGACAACTTTTCTGGGTTTTGACTTCGTCCTGATGCAGCCCCTTTTGGGAAATTCATGTTCGTCCCCTGAGGCTGGAGATGCAGAGTACCCGATGGCACCTGCTGAAATGAAAAACTCTAATGAGTTGTCGAGAAGCAAGAACATAGACAGCGCCTTGTGATTGGGAGTCAGCCGCTGCTGGACTTTTGCGATTGCTTTCACTGTGCACTGAATGCCAGGACGGCATGTGCACGCTACAACAACGAACTGGGAAGGAGTGGGCAGAAGAGAACGGCCGTCAGACTGCAGCTTACATATTACCCAGGAAGGAGCAGTGTTTTTGGAGTGTGCAGCAAATCCGTGTTTCTGGGCAAGGGCGGCATAAGTACGCAGCGCTGCTAAGCTTTCTCCCTGCGAGACACACTGGCAAAGCTTTTCGCTATGATGCAGCCTAGTGCAGACGCACACTACGGCTCTCCGCTGCTGTCCGAAGCCAAGCGCCGGTCGCCGGCATCTTTCGGCTGAAGCAGCGCTTCGGAGCTTACGGCTGCCGCTCCGGTGTTGTGTGCGCGAAGCAGCCGCTTCTCCTGCTCCCGGAGCCGGACAGAGCGGTAGCTTGTACGTGGGCGAAGAACGAAGCCGCTGGGAGACGAGATTGTGTGCACAGCCTTGGGACTGCTAGAGGACGGTGGCTAAAGCTCCCTGCCTTTTCAATGCACTGCTGGCATGCTTTATTGAAGGTGTTCCGAGACAACTTTTCTGGGTTTTGACTTCGTCCTGATGCAGCCCCTTTTGGGAAATTCATGTTCGTCCCCTGAGGCTCGAGATGCAGAGTACCCGATGGCACCTGCCGAAATGAAAAACTCCCTTGAGTTGTCGAGAAGGAAGAACATAGACAGCGCCTTGTGATTGGGAGTCAGCCGTTGCTGGACTTTTGCGATTGCTTTCACTGTGCACTGAATGCCAGGACGGCATGTGCACGCTACAACAACGAACTGGGAAGGAGAGGGCAGAAGACAACGGCCGTCAGACTGCAGCTTACATATTACCCAGGAAGGAGCAGTGTTTTTGGAGTGTGCAGCAAATCCGTGTTTCTGGGCAAGGGCGGCATAAGTACGCAGCGCTGCTAAGCTTTCTCCCTGCGAGACACACTGGCAAAGCTTTTCGCTATGATGCAGCCTAGTGCAGACGCACACTACGGCTCTCCGCTGCTGTCCGAAGCCAAGCGCCGGTCGCTGGCATCTTTCGGCTGAAGCAGCGCTTCGGAGCTTACGGCTGCCGCTCCGGTGTTGTGTGCGCGAAGCAGCCGCTTCTCCTGCTCCCGGAGCCGGACAGAGCGGTAGCTTGTACGTGGGTGAAGAATGAAGCCGCTGGGAGACGAGATTGTGTGCACAGCCTTGGGACTGCTAGAGGACGGTGGCTAAAGCTCCCTGCCTTTTCAATGCACTGCTGGCATGCTTTATTGAAGGTGTTCCGAGACAACTTTTCTGGGTTTTGACTTCGTCCTGATGCAGCCCCTTTTGGGAAATTCATGTTCGTCCCCTGAGGCTCGAGATGCAGAGTACCCGATGGCACCTGCCGAAATGAAAAACTCCGTTGAGTTGTCGAGAAGGAAGAACATAGACAGCGCCTTGTGATTGGGAGTCAGCCGCTGCTGGACTTTTGCGATTGCTTTCACTGTGCACTGAATGCCAGGACGGCATGTGCACGCTACAACAACGAACTGGGAAGGAGTGGGCAGAAGACAACGGCCGTCAGACTGCAGCTTACATATTACCCAGGAAGGAGCAGTGTTTTTGGAGTGTGCAGCAAATCCGTGTTTCTGGGCAAGGGCGGCATAAGTACGCAGCGCTGCTAAGCTTTCTCCCTGCGAGACACACTGGCAAAGCTTTTCGCTATGATGCAGCCTAGTGCAGACGCACACTACGGCTCTCCGCTGCTGTCCGAAGCCAAGCGCCGGTCGCCGGCATCTTTCGGCTGAAGCAGCGCTTCGGAGCTTACGGCTGCCACTCCGGTGTTGTGTGCGCGAAGCAGCCGCTTCTCCTGCTCCCGGAGCCGGACAGAGCGGTAGCTTGTACGTGGGCGAAGAACGAAGCCGCTGGGAGACGAGATTGTGTGCACAGCCTTGGGACTGCTAGAGGACGGTGGCTAAAGCTCCCTGCCTTTTCAATGCACTGCTGGCATGCTTTATTGAAGATGTTCCGAGAAAACTTTTCTGTGTTTTGACTTCGTCCTGATGCAGCCCCTTTTGGGAAATTCATGTTCGTCCCCTGAGGCTCGAGATGCAGAGTACCCGATGGCACCTGCCGAAATGAAAAACTCCCTTGAGTTGTCGAGAAGGAAGAACATAGACAGCGCCTTGTGATTGGGAGTCAGCCATTGCTGGACTTTTGCGATTGCTTTCACTGTGCACTGAATGCCAGGACGGCATGTGCACGCTACAACAACGAACTGGGAAGGAGAGGGCAGAAGAGAACGGCCGTCAGACTGCAGCTTACATATTACCCAGGAAGGAGCAGTGTTTTTGGAGTGTGCAGCAAATCCGTGTTTCTGGGCAAGGGCGGCATAATTACGCAGCGCTGCTAAGCTTTCTCCCTGCGAGACACACTGGCAAAGCTTTTCGCTATGATGCAGCCTAGTGCAGACGCACACTACGGCTCTCCGCTGCTGTCTGAAGCCAAGCGCCGGTCGCCGGCATCTTTCGGCTGAAGCAGCGCTTCGGAGCTTACGGCTGCCGCTCCGGTGTTGTGTGCGCGAAGCAGCCGCTTCTCCTGCTCCCGGAGCCGGACAGAGCGGTAGCTTGTACGTGGGCGAAGAATGAAGCCGCTGGGAGACGAGATTGTGTGCACAGCCTTGGGACTGCTAGAGGACGGTGGCTAAAGCTCCCTGCCTTTTCAATGCACTGCTGGCATGCTTTATTGAAGGTGTTCCGAGACAACTTTTCTGGGTTTTGACTTCGTCCTGATGCAGCCCCTTTTGGGAAATTCATGTTCGTCCCCTGAGGCTGGAGATGCAGAGTACCCGATGGCACCTGCTGAAATGAAAAACTCTAATGAGTTGTCGAGAAGCAAGAACATAGACAGCGCCTTGTGATTGGGAGTCAGCCGCTGCTGGACTTTTGCGATTGCTTTCACTGTGCACTGAATGCCAGGACGGCATGTGCACGCTACAACAACGAACTGGGAAGGAGTGGGCAGAAGAGAACGGCCGTCAGACTGCAGCTTACATATTACCCAGGAAGGAGCAGTGTTTTTGGAGTGTGCAGCAAATCCGTGTTTCTGGGCAAGGGCGGCATAAGTACGCAGCGCTGCTAAGCTTTCTCCCTGCGAGACACACTGGCAAAGCTTTTCGCTATGATGCAGCCTAGTGCAGACGCACACTACGGCTCTCCGCTGCTGTCCGAAGCCAAGCGCCGGTCGCCGGCATCTTTCGGCTGAAGCAGCGCTTCGGAGCTTACGGCTGCCGCTCCGGTGTTGTGTGCGCGAAGCAGCCGCTTCTCCTGCTCCCGGAGCCGGACAGAGCGGTAGCTTGTACGTGGGCGAAGAACGAAGCCGCTGGGAGACGAGATTGTGTGCACAGCCTTGGGACTGCTAGAGGACGGTGGCTAAAGCTCCCTGCCTTTTCAATGCACTGCTGGCATGCTTTATTGAAGGTGTTCCGAGACAACTTTTCTGGGTTTTGACTTCGTCCTGATGCAGCCCCTTTTGGGAAATTCATGTTCGTCCCCTGAGGCTCGAGATGCAGAGTACCCGATGGCACCTGCCGAAATGAAAAACTCCCTTGAGTTGTCGAGAAGGAAGAACATAGACAGCGCCTTGTGATTGGGAGTCAGCCGTTGCTGGACTTTTGCGATTGCTTTCACTGTGCACTGAATGCCAGGACGGCATGTGCACGCTACAACAACGAACTGGGAAGGAGAGGGCAGAAGACAACGGCCGTCAGACTGCAGCTTACATATTACCCAGGAAGGAGCAGTGTTTTTGGAGTGTGCAGCAAATCCGTGTTTCTGGGCAAGGGCGGCATAAGTACGCAGCGCTGCTAAGCTTTCTCCCTGCGAGACACACTGGCAAAGCTTTTCGCTATGATGCAGCCTAGTGCAGACGCACACTACGGCTCTCCGCTGCTGTCCGAAGCCAAGCGCCGGTCGCTGGCATCTTTCGGCTGAAGCAGCGCTTCGGAGCTTACGGCTGCCGCTCCGGTGTTGTGTGCGCGAAGCAGCCGCTTCTCCTGCTCCCGGAGCCGGACAGAGCGGTAGCTTGTACGTGGGTGAAGAATGAAGCCGCTGGGAGACGAGATTGTGTGCACAGCCTTGGGACTGCTAGAGGACGGTGGCTAAAGCTCCCTGCCTTTTCAATGCACTGCTGGCATGCTTTATTGAAGGTGTTCCGAGACAACTTTTCTGGGTTTTGACTTCGTCCTGATGCAGCCCCTTTTGGGAAATTCATGTTCGTCCCCTGAGGCTCGAGATGCAGAGTACCCGATGGCACCTGCCGAAATGAAAAACTCCGTTGAGTTGTCGAGAAGGAAGAACATAGACAGCGCCTTGTGATTGGGAGTCAGCCGCTGCTGGACTTTTGCGATTGCTTTCACTGTGCACTGAATGCCAGGACGGCATGTGCACGCTACAACAACGAACTGGGAAGGAGTGGGCAGAAGACAACGGCCGTCAGACTGCAGCTTACATATTACCCAGGAAGGAGCAGTGTTTTTGGAGTGTGCAGCAAATCCGTGTTTCTGGGCAAGGGCGGCATAAGTACGCAGCGCTGCTAAGCTTTCTCCCTGCGAGACACACTGGCAAAGCTTTTCGCTATGATGCAGCCTAGTGCAGACGCACACTACGGCTCTCCGCTGCTGTCCGAAGCCAAGCGCCGGTCGCCGGCATCTTTCGGCTGAAGCAGCGCTTCGGAGCTTACGGCTGCCACTCCGGTGTTGTGTGCGCGAAGCAGCCGCTTCTCCTGCTCCCGGAGCCGGACAGAGCGGTAGCTTGTACGTGGGCGAAGAACGAAGCCGCTGGGAGACGAGATTGTGTGCACAGCCTTGGGACTGCTAGAGGACGGTGGCTAAAGCTCCCTGCCTTTTCAATGCACTGCTGGCATGCTTTATTGAAGATGTTCCGAGAAAACTTTTCTGTGTTTTGACTTCGTCCTGATGCAGCCCCTTTTGGGAAATTCATGTTCGTCCCCTGAGGCTCGAGATGCAGAGTACCCGATGGCACCTGCCGAAATGAAAAACTCCCTTGAGTTGTCGAGAAGCAAGAACATAGACAGCGCCTTGTGATTGGGAGTCAGCCGCTGCTGGACTTTTGCGATTGCTTTCACTGTGCACTGAATGCCAGGACGGCATGTGCACGCTACAACAACGAACTGGGAAGGAGTGGGCAGAAGACAACGGCCGTCAGACTGCAGCTTACATATTACCCAGGAAGGAGCAGTGTTTTTGGAGTGTGCAGCAAATCCGTGTTTCTGGGCAAGGGCGGCATAAGTACGCAGCGCTGCTAAGCTTTCTCCCTGCGAGACACACTTGCAAAGCTTTTCGCTATGATGCAGCCTAGTGCAGACGCACACTACGGCTCTCCGCTGCTGTCCGAAGCCAAGCGCCGGTCGCCGGCATCTTTCGGCTGAAGCAGCGCTTCAGAGCTTACGGCTGCCGCTCCGGTGTTGTGTGCGCGAAGCAGCCGCTTCTCCTGCTCCCGGAGCCGGACAGAGCGGTAGCTTGTACGTGGGCGAAGCACGAAGCCGCTGGGAGACGAGATTGTGTGCACAGCCTTGGGACTGCTAGAGGACGGTGGCTAAAGCTCCCTGCCTTTTCAATGCACTGCTGGCATGCTTTATTGAAGGTGTTCCGAGAAAACTTTTCTGGGTTTTGACTTCGTCCTGATGCAGCCCCTTTTGGGAAATTCATGTTCGTCCCCTGAGGCTCGAGATGCAGAGTACCCGATGGCACCTGCCGAAATGAAAAACTCCCTTGAGTTGTCGAGAAGGAAGAACATAGACAGCGCCTTGTGATTGGGAGTCAGCCGTTGCTGGACTTTTGCGATTGCTTTCACTGTGCACTGAATGCCAGGACGGCATGTGCACGCTACAACAACGAACTGGGAAGGAGAGGGCAGAAGACAACGGCCGTCAGACTGCAGCTTACATATTACCCAGGAAGGAGCAGTGTTTTTGGAGTGTGCAGCAAATCCGTGTTTCTGGGCAAGGGCGGCATAAGTACGCAGCGCTGCTAAGCTTTCTCCCTGCGAGACACACTGGCAAAGCTTTTCGCTATGATGCAGCCTAGTGCAGACGCACACTACGGCTCTCCGCTGCTGTCCGAAGCCAAGCGCCGGTCGCTGGCATCTTTCGGCTGAAGCAGCGCTTCGGAGCTTACGGCTGCAGCTCCGGTGTTGTGTGCGCGAAGCAGCCGCTTCTCCTGCTCCCGGAGCAGGACAGAGCGGTAGCTTGTACGTGGGCGAAGAATGAAGCCGCTGGGAGACGAGATTGTGTGCACAGCCTTGGGACTGCTAGAGGACGGTGGCTAAAGCTCCCTGCCTTTTCAATGCACTGCTGGCATGCTTTATTAAAGGTGTTCCGAGACAACTTTTCTGGGTTTTGACTTTGTCCTGATGCAGCCCCTTTTGGGAAATTCATGTTCGTCCCCTGAGGCTCGAGATGCAGAGTACCCGATGGCACCTGCCGAAATGAAAATCTCCCTTGAGTTGTCGAGAAGGAAGAACATAGACAGCGCCTTGTGATTGGGAGTCAGCCGTTGCTGGACTTTTGCGATTGCTTTCACTGTGCACTGAATGCCAGGACGGCATGTGCACGCTACAACAACGAACTGGGAAGGAGAGGGCAGAAGAGAACGGCCGTCAGACTGCAGCTTACATATTACCCAGGAAGGAGCAGTGTTTTTGGAGTGTGCAGCAAATCCGTGTTTCTGGGCAAGGGCGGCATAAGTACGCAGCGCTGCTAAGCTTTCTCCCTGCGAGACACACTGGCAAAGCTTTTTGCTATGATGCAGCCTAGTGCAGACGCACACTACGGCTCTCCGCTGCTGTCTGAAGCCAAGCGCCGGTCGCCGGCATCTTTCGGCTGAAGCAGCGCTTCGGAGCTTACGGCTGCCGCTCCGGTGTTGTGTGCGCGAATCAGCCGCTTCTCCTGCTCCCGGAGCCGGACAGAGCGGTAGCTTGTACGTGGGTGAAGAATGAAGCCGCTGGGAGACGAGATTGTGTGCACAGCCTTGGGACTGCTAGAGGACGGTGGCTAAAGCTCCCTGCCTTTTCAATGCACTGCTGGCATGCTTTATTGAAGGTGTTCCGAGACAACTTTTCTGGGTTTTGACTTCGTCCTGATGCAGCCCCTTTTGGGAAATTCATGTTCGTCCCCTGAGGCTGGAGATGCAGAGTACCCGATGGCACCTCCTGCAATGAAAAACTCTAATGAGTTGTCGAGAAGCAAGAACATAGACAGCGCCTTGTGATTGGGAGTCAGCCGCTGCTGGACTTTTGCGATTGCTTTCACTGTGCACTGAATGCCAGGACGGCATGTGCACGCTACAACAACGAACTGGGAAGGAGTGGGCAGAAGACAACGGCCGTCAGACTGCAGCTTACATATTACCCAGGAAGGAGCAGTGTTTTTGGAGTGTGCAGCAAATCCGTGTTTCTGGGCAAGGGCGGCATAAGTACGCAGCGCTGCTAAGCTTTCTCCCTGCGAGACACACTGGCAAAGCTTTTCGCTATGATGCAGCCTAGTGCAGACGCACACTACGGCTCTCCGCTGCTGTCCGAAGCCAAGCGCCGGTCGCCGGCATCTTTCGGCTGAAGCAGCGCTTCGGAGCTTACGGCTGCCGCTCCGGTGTTGTGTGCGCGAAGCAGCCGCTTCTCCTGCTCCCGGAGCCGGACAGAGCGGTAGCTTGTACGTGGGCGAAGAACGAAGCCGCTGGGAGACGAGATTGTGTGCACAGCCTTGGGACTGCTAGAGGACGGTGGCTAAAGCTCCCTGCCTTTTCAATGCACTGCTGGCATGCTTTATTGAAGATGTTCCGAGAAAACTTTTCTGTGTTTTGACTTCGTCCTGATGCAGCCCCTTTTGGGAAATTCATGTTCGTCCCCTGAGGCTCGAGATGCAGAGTACCCGATGGCACCTGCCGAAATGAAAAACTCCCTTGAGTTGTCGAGAAGCAAGAACATAGACAGCGCCTTGTGATTGGGAGTCAGCCGCTGCTGGACTTTTGCGATTGCTTTCACTGTGCACTGAATGCCAGGACGGCATGTGCACGCTACAACAACGAACTGGGAAGGAGATGGCAGAAGACAACGGCCGTCAGACTGCAGCTTACATATTACCCAGGAAGGAGCAGTGTTTTTGGAGTGTGCAGCAAATCCGTGTTTCTGGGCAAGGGCGGCATAAGTACGCAGCGCTGCTAAGCTTTCTCCCTGCGAGACACACTGGCAAAGCTTTTCGCTATGATGCAGCCTAGTGCAGACGCACACTACGGCTCTCCGCTGCTGTCCGAAGCCAAGCGCCGGTCGCTGGCATCTTTCGGCTGAAGCAGCGCTTCGGAGCTTACGGCTGCAGCTCCGGTGTTGTGTGCGCGAAGCAGCCGCTTCTCCTGCTCCCGGAGCAGGACAGAGCGGTAGCTTGTACGTGGGCGAAGAATGAAGCCGCTGGGAGACGAGATTGTGTGCACAGCCTTGGGACTGCTAGAGGACGGTGGCTAAAGCTCCCTGCCTTTTCAATGCACTGCTGGCATGCTTTATTAAAGGTGTTCCGAGACAACTTTTCTGGGTTTTGACTTTGTCCTGATGCAGCCCCTTTTGGGAAATTCATGTTCGTCCCCTGAGGCTCGAGATGCAGAGTACCCGATGGCACCTGCCGAAATGAAAATCTCCCTTGAGTTGTCGAGAAGGAAGAACATAGACAGCGCCTTGTGATTGGGAGTCAGCCGTTGCTGGACTTTTGCGATTGCTTTCACTGTGCACTGAATGCCAGGACGGCATGTGCACGCTACAACAACGAACTGGGAAGGAGAGGGCAGAAGAGAACGGCCGTCAGACTGCAGCTTACATATTACCCAGGAAGGAGCAGTGTTTTTGGAGTGTGCAGCAAATCCGTGTTTCTGGGCAAGGGCGGCATAAGTACGCAGCGCTGCTAAGCTTTCTCCCTGCGAGACACACTGGCAAAGCTTTTTGCTATGATGCAGCCTAGTGCAGACGCACACTACGGCTCTCCGCTGCTGTCCGAAGCCAAGCGCCGGTCGCTGGCATCTTTCGGCTGAAGCAGCGCTTCGGAGCTTACGGCTGCCGCTCCGGTGTTGTGTGCGCGAAGCAGCCGCTTCTCCTGCTCCCGGAGCCGGACAGAGCGGTAGCTTGTACGTGGGTGAAGAATGAAGCCGCTGGGAGACGAGATTGTGTGCACAGCCTTGGGACTGCTAGAGGACGGTGGCTAAAGCTCCCTGCCTTTTCAATGCACTGCTGGCATGCTTTATTGAAGGTGTTCCGAGACAACTTTTCTGGGTTTTGACTTCGTCCTGATGCAGCCCCTTTTGGGAAATTCATGTTCGTCCCCTGAGGCTGGAGATGCAGAGTACCCGATGGCACCTCCTGCAATGAAAAACTCTAATGAGTTGTCGAGAAGCAAGAACATAGACAGCGCCTTGTGATTGGGAGTCAGCCGCTGCTGGACTTTTGCGATTGCTTTCACTGTGCACTGAATGCCAGGACGGCATGTGCACGCTACAACAACGAACTGGGAAGGAGTGGGCAGAAGAGAACGGCCGTCAGACTGCAGCTTACATATTACCCAGGAAAGAGTAGTGTTTTTGGAGTGTGCAGCAAATCCGTGTTTCTGGGCAAAGGCAGGATAAGTACGCAGCGCTGCTAAGCTTTCTCCCTGCGAGACACACTGGCAAAGCTTTTCGCTATGATGCAGCCTAGTGCAGACGCACACTACGGCTCTCCGCTGCTGTCCGAAGCCAAGCGCCGGTCGCCGGCATCTTTCGGCTGAAGCAGCGCTTCGGAGCTTACGGCTGCCGCTCCGGTGTTGTGTGCGCGAAGCAGCCGCTTCTCCTGCTCCCGGAGCCGGACAGAGCGGTAGCTTGTACGTGGGCGAAGAATGAAGCCGCTGGGAGACGAGATTGTGTGCACAGCCTTGGGACTGCTAGAGGACGGTGGCTAAAGCTCCCTGCCTTTTCAATGCACTGCTGGCATGCTTTATTAAAGGTGTTCCGAGACAACTTTTCTGGGTTTTGACTTCGTCCTGATGCAGCCCCTTTTGGGAAATTCATGTTCGTCCCCTGAGGCTCGAGATGCAGAGTACCCGATGGCACCTGCCGAAATGAAAAACTCCCTTGAGTTGTCGAGAAGGAAGAACATAGACAGCGCCTTGTGATTGGGAGTCAGCCGTTGCTGGACTTTTGCGATTGCTTTCACTGTGCACTGAATGCCAGGACGGCATGTGCACGCTACAACAACGAACTGGGAAGGAGAGGGCAGAAGAGAACGGCCGTCAGACTGCAGCTTACATATTACCCAGGAAGGAGCAGTGTTTTTGGAGTGTGCAGCAAATCCGTGTTTCTGGGCAAGGGCGGCATAAGTACGCAGCGCTGCTAAGCTTTCTCCCTGCGAGACACACTGGCAAAGCTTTTCGCTATGATGCAGCCTAGTGCAGACGCACACTACGGCTCTCCGCTGCTGTCCGAAGCCAAGCGCCGGTCGCTGGCATCTTTCGGCTGAAGCAGCGCTTCGGAGCTTACGGCTGCCGCTCCGGTGTTGTGTGCGCGAAGCAGCCGCTTCTCCTGCTCCCGGAGCCGGACAGAGCGGTAGCTTGTACGTGGGTGAAGAATGAAGCCGCTGGGAGACGAGATTGTGTGCACAGCCTTGGGACTGCTAGAGGACGGTGGCTAAAGCTCCCTGCCTTTTCAATGCACTGCTGGCATGCTTTATTGAAGGTGTTCCGAGACAACTTTTCTGGGTTTTGACTTCGTCCTGATGCAGCCCCTTTTGGGAAATTCATGTTCGTCCCCTGAGGCTGGAGATGCAGAGTACCCGATGGCACCTCCTGCAATGAAAAACTCTAATGAGTTGTCGAGAAGCAAGAACATAGACAGCGCCTTGTGATTGGGAGTCAGCCGCTGCTGGACTTTTGCGATTGCTTTCACTGTGCACTGAATGCCAGGACGGCATGTGCACGCTACAACAACGAACTGGGAAGGAGTGGGCAGAAGAGAACGGCCGTCAGACTGCAGCTTACATATTACCCAGGAAAGAGTAGTGTTTTTGGAGTGTGCAGCAAATCCGTGTTTCTGGGCAAAGGCAGGATAAGTACGCAGCGCTGCTAAGCTTTCTCCCTGCGAGACACACTGGCAAAGCTTTTCGCTATGATGCAGCCTAGTGCAGACGCACACTACGGCTCTCCGCTGCTGTCCGAAGCCAAGCGCCGGTCGCCGGCATCTTTCGGCTGAAGCAGCGCTTCGGAGCTTACGGCTGCCGCTCCGGTGTTGTGTGCGTGAAGCAGCCGCTTCTCCTGCTCCCGGAGCCGGACAGAGCGGTAGCTTGTACGTGGGCGAAGAACAAAGCCGCTGGGAGACGAGATTGTGTGCACAGCCTTGGGACTGCTAGAGGACGGTGGCTAAAGCTCCCTGCCTTTTCAATGCACTGCTGGCATGCTTTATTGAAGGTGTTCCGAGACAACTTTTCTGGGTTTTGACTTCGTCCTGATGCAGCCCCTTTTGGGAAATTCATGTTCGTCCCCTGAGGCTCGAGATGCAGAGTACCCGATGGCACCTGCCGAAATGAAAAACTCCATTGAGTTGTAGAGAAGGAAGAACATAGACAGCGCCTTGTGATTGGGAGTCAGCCGTTGCTGGACTTTTGCGATTGCTTTCACTGTGCACTGAATGCCAGGACGGCATGTGCACGCTACAACAACGAACTGGGAAGGAGTGGGCAGAAGAGAACGGCCGTCAGACTGCAGCTTACATATTACCCACGAAGGAGCAGTGTTTTTGGAGTGTGCAGCAAATCCGTGTTTCTGGGCAAGGGCGGCATAAGTACGCAGCGCTGCTAAGCTTTCTCCCTGCGAGACACACTGGCAAAGCTTTTCGCTATGATGCAGCCTAGTGGAGACGCACACTACGGCTCTCCGCTGCTGTCCGAAGCCAAGCGCCGGTCGCCGGCATCTTTCGGCTGAAGCAGCGCTTCGGAGCTTACGGCTGCCCCTCCGGTGTTGTGTGCGCGAAGCAGCCGCTTCTCCTGCTCCCGGAGCCGGACAGAGCGGTAGCTTGTACGTGGGCGAAGAACAAAGCCGCTGGGAGACGAGATTGTGTGCACAGCCTTGGGACTGCTAGAGGATGGTGGCTAAACCTCCCAGCCTTTTCAATGCACTGCTGGCATGCTTTATTGAAGGTGTTCCGAGACAACTTTTCTGGGTTTTGACTTCGTCCTGATGCAGCCCCTTTTGGGAAATTCATGTTCGTCCCCTGAGGCTCGAGATGCAGAGTACCCGATGGCACCTGCCGAAATGAAAAACTCCCTTGAGTTGACGAGAAGCAAGAACATAGACAGCGCCTTGTGATTGGGAGTCAGCCGCTGCTGGACTTTTGCGATTGCTTTCACTGTGCACTGAATGCCAGGACGGCATGTGCACGCTACAACAACGAACTGGGAAGGAGTGGGCAGAAGAGAACGGCCGTCAGACTGCAGCTTACATATTACCCAGGAAAGAGTAGTGTTTTTGGAGTGTGCAGCAAATCCGTGTTTCTGGGCAAAGGCAGGATAAGTACGCAGCGCTGCTAAGCTTTCTCCCTGCGAGACACACTGGCAAAGCTTTTCGCTATGATGCAGCCTAGTGCAGACGCACACTACGGCTCTCCGCTGCTGTCCGAAGCCAAGCGCCGGTCGCCGGCATCTTTCGGCTGAAGCAGCGCTTCGGAGCTTACGGCTGCCGCTCCGGTGTTGTGTGCGCGAAGCAGCCGCTTCTCCTGCTCCCGGAGCCGGACAGAGCGGTAGCTTGTACATGGGCGAAGAACAAAGCCGCTGGGAGACGAGATTGTGTGCACAGCCTTGGGACTGCTAGAGGACGGTGGCTAAAGCTCCCTGCCTTTTCAATGCACTGCTGGCATGCTTTATTGAAGGTGTTCCGAGACAACTTTTCTGGGTTTTGACTTCGTCCTGATGCAGCCCCTTTTGGGAAATTCATGTTCGTCCCCTGAGGCTCGAGATGCAGAGTACCCGATGGCACCTGCCGAAATGAAAAACTCCATTGAGTTGTCGAGAAGGAAGAACATAGACAGCGCCTTGTGATTGGGAGTCAGCCGTTGCTGGACTTTTGCGATTGCTTTCACTGTGCACTGAATGCCAGGACGGCATGTGCACGCTACAACAACGAACTGGGAAGGAGTGGGCAGAAGAGAACGGCCGTCAGACTGCAGCTTACATATTACCCAGGAAAGAGTAGTGTTTTTGGAGTGTGCAGCAAATCCGTGTTTCTGGGCAAGGGCGGCATAAGTACGCAGCGCTGCTAAGCTTTCTCCCTGCGAGACACACTGGCAAAGCTTTTCGCTATGATGCAGCCTAGTGGAGACGCACACTACGGCTCTCCGCTGCTGTCCGAAGCCAAGCGCCGGTCGCCGGCATCTTTCGGCTGAAGCAGCGCTTCGGAGCTTACGGCTGCCCCTCCGGTGTTGTGTGCGCGAAGCAGCCGCTTCTCCTGCTCCCGGAGCCGGACAGAGCGGTAGCTTGTACGTGGGCGAAGAACAAAGCCGCTGGGAGACGAGATTGTGTGCACAGCCTTGGGACTGCTAGAGGACGGTGGCTAAACCTCCCAGCCTTTTCAATGCACTGCTGGCATGCTTTATTGAAGGTGTTCCGAGACAACTTTTCTGGGTTTTGACTTCGTCCTGATGCAGCCCCTTTTGGGAAATTCATGTTCGTCCCCTGAGGCTCGAGATGCAGAGTACCCGATGGCACCTGCCGAAATGAAAAACTCCCTTGAGTTGACGAGAAGCAAGAACATAGACAGCGCCTTGTGATTGGGAGTCAGCCGCTGCTGGACTTTTGCGATTGCTTTCACTGTGCACTGAATGCCAGGACGGCATGTGCACGCTACAACAATGAACTGGGAAGGAGAGGGCAGAAGAGAACGGCCGTCAGACTGCAGCTTACATATTACCCAGGAAGGAGCAGTGTTTTTGGAGTGTGCAGCAAATCCGTGTTTCTGGGCAAGGGCGGCATAAGTACGCAGCGCTGCTAAGCTTTCTCCCTGCGAGACACACTGGCAAAGCTTTTCGCTATGATGCAGCCTAGTGCAGACGCACACTACGGCTCTCCGCTGCTGTCCGAAGCCAAGCGCCGGTCGCCGGCATCTTTCGGCTGAAGCAGCGCTTCGGAGCTTACGGCTGCCGCTCCGGTGTTGTGTGCGCGAAGCAGCCGCTTCTCCTGCTCCCGGAGCCGGACGGAGCGGAAGCTTTTACGTGGGCGAAGAACAAAGCCGCTGAGAGACGAGATTGTGTGCACAGCCTTGGGACTGCTAGAGGACGGTGGCTAATGCTCCCTGCCTTTTCAATGCACTGCTGGCATGCTTTATTGAAGGTGTTCCGAGACAACTTTTCTGGGTTTTGACTTCGTCCTGATGCAGCCCCTTTTGGGAAATTCATGTTCGTCCCCTGAGGCTCGAGATGCAGAGTACCCGATGGCACCTGCCGAAATGAAAAACTCTAATGAGTTGTCGAGAAGCAAGAACATAGACAGCGCCTTGTGATTGGGAGTCAGCCGTTGCTGGACTTTTGCGATTGCTTTCACTGTGCACTGAATGCCAGGACGGCATGTGCACGCTACAACAACGAACTGGGAAGGAGAGGGCAGAAGACAACGGCCGTCAGACTGCAGCTTACATATTACCCAGGAAGGAGCAGTGTTTTTGGAGTGTGCAGCAAATCCGTGTTTCTGGGCAAGGGCGGCATAAGTACGCAGCGCTGCTAAGCTTTCTCCCTGCGAGACACACTGGCAAAGCTTTTCGCTATGATGCAGCCTAGTGGAGACGCACACTACGGCTCTCCGCTTCTGTCCGAAGCCAAGCGCCGGTCGCCGGCATCTTTCGGCTGAAGCAGCGCTTCGGAGCTTACGGCTGCCGCTCCGGTGTTGTGTGCGCGAAGCAGCCGCTTCTCCTGCTCCCGGAGCCGGACAGAGCGGTAGCTTGTACATGGGCGAAGAACGAAGCCGCTGGGAGACGAGATTGTGTGCACAGCCTTGGGACTGCTAGAGGACGGTGGCTAAAGCTCCCTGCCTTTTCAATGCACTGCTGGCATGCTTTATTGAAGGTGTTCCGAGACAACTTTTCTGGGTTTTGACTTCGTCCTGATGCAGCCCCTTTTGGGAAATTCATGTTCGTCCCCTGAGGCTCGAGATGCAGAGTACCCGATGGCACCTGCCGAAATTAAAAACTCCCTTGAGTTGACGAGAAGCAAGAACATAGACAGCGCCTTGTGATTGGGAGTCAGCCGCTGCTGGACTTTTGCGATTGCTTTCACTGTGCACTGAATGCCAGGACGGCATGTGCACGCTACAACAACGAACTGGGAAGGAGTGGGCAGAAGAGAACGGCCGTCAGACTGCAGCTTACATATTACCCAGGAAAGAGTAGTGTTTTTGGAGTGTGCAGCAAATCCGTGTTTCTGGGCAAAGGCAGGATAAGTACGCAGCGCTGCTAAGCTTTCTCCCTGCGAGACACACTGGCAAAGCTTTTCGCTATGATGCAGCCTAGTGCAGACGCACACTACGGCTCTCCGCTGCTGTCCGAAGCCAAGCGCCGGTCGCCGGCATCTTTCGGCTGAAGCAGCGCTTCGGAGCTTACGGCTGCCGCTCCGGTGTTGTGTGCGCGAAGCAGCCGCTTCTCCTGCTCCCGGAGCCGGACAGAGCGGTAGCTTGTACATGGGCGAAGAACAAAGCCGCTGGGAGACGAGATTGTGTGCACAGCCTTGGGACTGCTAGAGGACGGTGGCTAAAGCTCCCTGCCTTTTCAATGCACTGCTGGCATGCTTTATTGAAGGTGTTCCGAGACAACTTTTCTGGGTTTTGACTTCGTCCTGATGCAGCCCCTTTTGGGAAATTCATGTTCGTCCCCTGAGGCTCGAGATGCAGAGTACCCGATGGCACCTGCCGAAATGAAAAACTCCATTGAGTTGTCGAGAAGGAAGAACATAGACAGCGCCTTGTGATTGGGAGTCAGCCGTTGCTGGACTTTTGCGATTGCTTTCACTGTGCACTGAATGCCAGGACGGCATGTGCACGCTACAACAACGAACTGGGAAGGAGTGGGCAGAAGAGAACGGCCGTCAGACTGCAGCTTACATATTACCCAGGAAAGAGTAGTGTTTTTGGAGTGTGCAGCAAATCCGTGTTTCTGGGCAAGGGCGGCATAAGTACGCAGCGCTGCTAAGCTTTCTCCCTGCGAGACACACTGGCAAAGCTTTTCGCTATGATGCAGCCTAGTGGAGACGCACACTACGGCTCTCCGCTGCTGTCCGAAGCCAAGCGCCGGTCGCCGGCATCTTTCGGCTGAAGCAGCGCTTCGAAGCTTACGGCTGCCCCTCCGGTGTTGTGTGCGCGAAGCAGCCGCTTCTCCTGCTCCCGGAGCCGGACAGAGCGGTAGCTTGTACGTGGGCGAAGAACAAAGCCGCTGGGAGACGAGATTGTGTGCACAGCCTTGGGACTGCTAGAGGACGGTGGCTAAACCTCCCAGCCTTTTCAATGCACTGCTGGCATGCTTTATTGAAGGTGTTCCGAGACAACTTTTCTGGGTTTTGACTTCGTCCTGATGCAGCCCCTTTTGGGAAATTCATGTTCGTCCCCTGAGGCTCGAGATGCAGAGTACCCGATGGCACCTGCCGAAATGAAAAACTCCCTTGAGTTGACGAGAAGCAAGAACATAGACAGCGCCTTGTGATTGGGAGTCAGCCGCTGCTGGACTTTTGCGATTGCTTTCACTGTGCACTGAATGCCAGGACGGCATGTGCACGCTACAACAATGAACTGGGAAGGAGAGGGCAGAAGAGAACGGCCGTCAGACTGCAGCTTACATATTACCCAGGAAAGAGTAGTGTTTTTGGAGTGTGCAGCAAATCCGTGTTTCTGGGCAAGGGCAGGATAAGTACGCAGCGCTGCTAAGCTTTCTCCCTGCGAGACACACTGGCAAAGCTTTTCGCTATGATGCAGCCTAGTGCAGACGCACACTACGGCTCTCCGCTTCTGTCCGAAGCCAAGCGCCGGTCGCCGGCATCTTTCGGCTGAAGCAGCGCTTCGGAGCTTACGGCTGCCGCTCCGGTGTTGTGTGCGCGAAGCAGCCGCTTCTCCTGCTCCCGGAGCCGGACAGAGCGGTAGCTTGTACGTGGGCGAAGAACGAAGCCGCTGGGAGACGAGATTGTGTGCACAGCCTTGGGACTGCTAGAGGACGGTGGCTAAAGCTCCCTGCCTTTTCAATGCACTGCTGGCATGCTTTATTGAAGGTGTTCCGAGAAAACTTTTCTGGGTTTTGACTTCGTCCTGATGCAGCCCCTTTTGGGAAATTCATGTTCGTCCCCTGAGGCTCGAGATGCAGAGTACCCGATGGCACCTGCCGAAATGAAAAACTCCCTTGAGGTGTCGAGAAGGAAGAACATAGACAGCGCCTTGTGATTGGGAGTCAGCCGTTGCTGGACTTTTGCGATTGCTTTCACTGTGCACTGAATGCCAGGACGGCATGTGCACGCTACAACAACGAACTGGGAAGGAGAGGGCAGAAGACAACGGCCGTCAGACTGCAGCTTACATATTACCCAGGAAAGAGTAGTGTTTTTGGAGTGTGCAGCAAATCCGTGTTTCTGGGCAAGGGCAGGATAAGTACGCAGCGCTGCTAAGCTTTCTCCCTGCGAGACACACTGGCAAAGCTTTTCGCTATGATGCAGCCTAGTGCAGACGCACACTACGGCTCTCCGCTGCTGTCCGAAGCCAAGCGCCGGTCGCCGGCATCTTTCGGCTGAAGCAGCGCTTCGGAGCTTACGGCTGCCGCTCCGGTGTTGTGTGCGCGAAGCAGCCGCTTCTCCTGCTCCCGGAGCCGGACGGAGCGGAAGCTTTTACGTGGGCGAAGAACAAAGCCGCTGAGAGACGAGATTGTGTGCACAGCCTTGGGACTGCTAGAGGACGGTGGCTAAACCTCCCAGCCTTTTCAATGCACTGCTGGCATGCTTTATTGAAGGTGTTCCGAGACAACTTTTCTGGGTTTTGACTTCGTCCTGATGCAGCCCCTTTTGGGAAATTCATGTTCGTCCCCTGAGGCTCGAGATGCAGAGTACCCGATGGCACCTGCCGAAATGAAAAACTCTAATGAGTTGTCGAGAAGCAAGAACATAGACAGCGCCTTGTGATTGGGAGTCAGCCGTTGCTGGACTTTTGCGATTGCTTTCACTGTGCACTGAATGCCAGGACGGCATGTGCACGCTACAACAACGAACTGGGAAGGAGAGGGCAGAAGACAACGGCCGTCAGACTGCAGCTTACATATTACCCAGGAAGGAGCAGTGTTTTTGGAGTGTGCAGCAAATCCGTGTTTCTGGGCAAGGGCGGCATAAGTACGCAGCGCTGCTAAGCTTTCTCCCTGCGAGACACACTGGCAAAGCTTTTCGCTATGATGCAGCCTAGTGGAGACGCACACTACGGCTCTCCGCTTCTGTCCGAAGCCAAGCGCCGGTCGCCGGCATCTTTCGGCTGAAGCAGCGCTTCGGAGCTTACGGCTGCCGCTCCGGTGTTGTGTGCGCGAAGCAGCCGCTTCTCCTGCTCCCGGAGCCGGACAGAGCGGTAGCTTGTACATGGGCGAAGAACGAAGCCGCTGGGAGACGAGATTGTGTGCACAGCCTTGGGACTGCTAGAGGACGGTGGCTAAAGCTCCCTGCCTTTTCAATGCACTGCTGGCATGCTTTATTGAAGGTGTTCCGAGACAACTTTTCTGGGTTTTGACTTCGTCCTGATGCAGCCCCTTTTGGGAAATTCATGTTCGTCCCCTGAGGCTCGAGATGCAGAGTACCCGATGGCACCTGCCGAAATTAAAAACTCCCTTGAGTTGACGAGAAGCAAGAACATAGACAGCGCCTTGTGATTGGGAGTCAGCCGCTGCTGGACTTTTGCGATTGCTTTCACTGTGCACTGAATGCCAGGACGGCATGTGCACGCTACAACAACGAACTGGGAAGGAGTGGGCAGAAGAGAACGGCCGTCAGACTGCAGCTTACATATTACCCAGGAAAGAGTAGTGTTTTTGGAGTGTGCAGCAAATCCGTGTTTCTGGGCAAAGGCAGGATAAGTACGCAGCGCTGCTAAGCTTTCTCCCTGCGAGACACACTGGCAAAGCTTTTCGCTATGATGCAGCCTAGTGCAGACGCACACTACGGCTCTCCGCTGCTGTCCGAAGCCAAGCGCCGGTCGCCGGCATCTTTCGGCTGAAGCAGCGCTTCGGAGCTTACGGCTGCCGCTCCGGTGTTGTGTGCGCGAAGCAGCCGCTTCTCCTGCTCCCGGAGCCGGACAGAGCGGTAGCTTGTACATGGGCGAAGAACAAAGCCGCTGGGAGACGAGATTGTGTGCACAGCCTTGGGACTGCTAGAGGACGGTGGCTAAAGCTCCCTGCCTTTTCAATGCACTGCTGGCATGCTTTATTGAAGGTGTTCCGAGACAACTTTTCTGGGTTTTGACTTCGTCCTGATGCAGCCCCTTTTGGGAAATTCATGTTCGTCCCCTGAGGCTCGAGATGCAGAGTACCCGATGGCACCTGCCGAAATGAAAAACTCCATTGAGTTGTCGAGAAGGAAGAACATAGACAGCGCCTTGTGATTGGGAGTCAGCCGTTGCTGGACTTTTGCGATTGCTTTCACTGTGCACTGAATGCCAGGACGGCATGTGCACGCTACAACAACGAACTGGGAAGGAGTGGGCAGAAGAGAACGGCCGTCAGACTGCAGCTTACATATTACCCAGGAAAGAGTAGTGTTTTTGGAGTGTGCAGCAAATCCGTGTTTCTGGGCAAGGGCGGCATAAGTATGCAGCGCTGCTAAGCTTTCTCCCTGCGAGACACACTGGCAAAGCTTTTCGCTATGATGCAGCCTAGTGGAGACGCACACTACGGCTCTCCGCTGCTGTCCGAAGCCAAGCGCCGGTCGCCGGCATCTTTCGGCTGAAGCAGCGCTTCGGAGCTTACGGCTGCCCCTCCGGTGTTGTGTGCGCGAAGCAGCCGCTTCTCCTGCTCCCGGAGCCGGACAGAGCGGTAGCTTGTACGTGGGCGAAGAACAAAGCCGCTGGGAGACGAGATTGTGTGCACAGCCTTGGGACTGCTAGAGGACGGTGGCTAAACCTCCCAGCCTTTTCAATGCACTGCTGGCATGCTTTATTGAAGGTGTTCCGAGACAACTTTTCTGGGTTTTGACTTCGTCCTGATGCAGCCCCTTTTGGGAAATTCATGTTCGTCCCCTGAGGCTCGAGATGCAGAGTACCCGATGGCACCTGCCGAAATGAAAAACTCCCTTGAGTTGACGAGAAGCAAGAACATAGACAGCGCCTTGTGATTGGGAGTCAGCCGCTGCTGGACTTTTGCGATTGCTTTCACTGTGCACTGAATGCCAGGACGGCATGTGCACGCTACAACAATGAACTGGGAAGGAGAGGGCAGAAGAGAACGGCCGTCAGACTGCAGCTTACATATTACCCAGGAAAGAGTAGTGTTTTTGGAGTGTGCAGCAAATCCGTGTTTCTGGGCAAGGGCAGGATAAGTACGCAGCGCTGCTAAGCTTTCTCCCTGCGAGACACACTGGCAAAGCTTTTCGCTATGATGCAGCCTAGTGCAGACGCACACTACGGCTCTCCGCTGCTGTCCGAAGCCAAGCGCCGGTCGCCGGCATCTTTCGGCTGAAGCAGCGCTTCGGAGCTTACGGCTGCCGCTCCGGTGTTGTGTGCGCGAAGCAGCCGCTTCTCCTGCTCCCGGAGCCGGACAGAGCGGTAGCTTGTACATGGGCGAAGAACAAAGCCGCTGGGAGACGAGATTGTGTGCACAGCCTTGGGACTGCTAGAGGACGGTGGCTAAAGCTCCCTGCCTTTTCAATGCACTGCTGGCATGCTTTATTGAAGGTGTTCCGAGAAAACTTTTCTGGGTTTTGACTTCGTCCTGATGCAGCCCCTTTTGGGAAATTCATGTTCGTCCCCTGAGGCTCGAGATGCAGAGTACCCGATGGCACCTGCCGAAATGAAAAACTCCATTGAGTTGTCGAGAAGGAAGAACATAGACAGCGCCTTGTGATTGGGAGTCAGCCGTTGCTGGACTTTTGCGATTGCTTTCACTGTGCACTGAATGCCAGGACGGCATGTGCACGCTACAACAACGAACTGGGAAGGAGTGGGCAGAAGAGAACGGCCGTCAGACTGCAGCTTACATATTACCCAGGAAAGAGTAGTGTTTTTGGAGTGTGCAGCAAATCCGTGTTTCTGGGCAAGGGCGGCATAAGTACGCAGCGCTGCTAAGCTTTCTCCCTGCGAGACACACTGGCAAAGCTTTTCGCTATGATGCAGCCTAGTGGAGACGCACACTACGGCTCTCCGCTGCTGTCCGAAGCCAAGCGCCGGTCGCCGGCATCTTTCGGCTGAAGCAGCGCTTCGGAGCTTACGGCTGCCCCTCCGGTGTTGTGTGCGCGAAGCAGCCGCTTCTCCTGCTCCCGGAGCCGGACAGAGCGGTAGCTTGTACGTGGGCGAAGAACAAAGCCGCTGGGAGACGAGATTGTGTGCACAGCCTTGGGACTGCTAGAGGACGGTGGCTAAACCTCCCAGCCTTTTCAATGCACTGCTGGCATGCTTTATTGAAGGTGTTCCGAGACAACTTTTCTGGGTTTTGACTTCGTCCTGATGCAGCCCCTTTTGGGAAATTCATGTTCGTCCCCTGAGGCTCGAGATGCAGAGTACCCGATGGCACCTGCCGAAATGAAAAACTCCCTTGAGGTGTCGAGAAGGAAGAACATAGACAGCGCCTTGTGATTGGGAGTCAGCCGTTGCTGGACTTTTGCGATTGCTTTCACTGTGCACTGAATGCCAGGACGGCATGTGCACGCTACAACAACGAACTGGGAAGGAGAGGGCAGAAGACAACGGCCGTCAGACTGCAGCTTACATATTACCCAGGAAGGAGCAGTGTTTTTGGAGTGTGCAGCAAATCCGTGTTTCTGGGCAAGGGCGGCATAAGTACGCAGCGCTGCTAAGCTTTCTCCCTGCGAGACACACTGGCAAAGCTTTTCGCTATGATGCAGCCTATTGCAGACGCACACTACGGCTCTCCGCTGCTGTCCGAAGCCAAGCGCCGGTCGCCGGCATCTTTCGGCTGAAGCAGCGCTTCGGAGCTTACGGCTGCCGCTCCGGTGTTGTGTGCGCGAAGCAGCCGCTTCTCCTGCTCCCGGAGCCGGACGGAGGGGAAGCTTTTACGTGGGCGAAGAACAAAGCCGCTTAGAGACGAGATTGTGTGCACAGCCTTGGACTGCTAAAGGACGGTGGCTAATGCTCCCTGCCTTTTCAATGCACTGCTGGCATGCTTTATTGAAGGTGTTCCGAGACAACTTTTCTGGGTTTTGACTTCGTCCTGATGCAGCCCCTTTTGGGAAATTCATGTTCGTCCCCTGAGGCTCGAGATGCAGAGTACCCGATGGCACCTGCCGAAATGAAAAACTCTAATGAGTTGTCGAGAAGCAAGAACATAGACAGCGCCTTGTGATTGGGAGTCAGCCGTTGCTGGACTTTTGCGATTGCTTTCACTGTGCACTGAATGCCAGGACGGCATGTGCACGCTACAACAACGAACTGGGAAGGAGTGGGCAGAAGAGAACGGCCGTCAGACTGCAGCTTACATATTACCCAGGAAAGAGTAGTGTTTTTGGAGTGTGCAGCAAATCCGTGTTTCTGGGCAAGGGCGGCATAAGTACGCAGCGCTGCTAAGCTTTCTCCCTGCGAGACACACTGGCAAAGCTTTTCGCTATGATGCAGCCTAGTGGAGACGCACACTACGGCTCTCCGCTGCTGTCCGAAGCCAAGCGCCGGTCGCCGGCATCTTTCGGCTGAAGCAGCGCTTCGGAGCTTACGGCTGCCCCTCCGGTGTTGTGTGCGCGAAGCAGCCGCTTCTCCTGCTCCCGGAGCCGGACAGAGCGGTAGCTTGTACGTGGGCGAAGAACAAAGCCGCTGGGAGACGAGATTGTGTGCACAGCCTTGGGACTGCTAGAGGACGGTGGCTAAACCTCCCAGCCTTTTCAATGCACTGCTGGCATGCTTTATTGAAGGTGTTCCGAGACAACTTTTCTGGGTTTTGACTTCGTCCTGATGCAGCCCCTTTTGGGAAATTCATGTTCGTCCCCTGAGGCTCGAGATGCAGAGTACCCGATGGCACCTGCCGAAATGAAAAACTCCCTTGAGGTGTCGAGAAGGAAGAACATAGACAGCGCCTTGTGATTGGGAGTCAGCCGTTGCTGGACTTTTGCGATTGCTTTCACTGTGCACTGAATGCCAGGACGGCATGTGCACGCTACAACAACGAACTGGGAAGGAGAGGGCAGAAGACAACGGCCGTCAGACTGCAGCTTACATATTACCCAGGAAGGAGCAGTGTTTTTGGAGTGTGCAGCAAATCCGTGTTTCTGGGCAAGGGCGGCATAAGTACGCAGCGCTGCTAAGCTTTCTCCCTGCGAGACACACTGGCAAAGCTTTTCGCTATGATGCAGCCTATTGCAGACGCACACTACGGCTCTCCGCTGCTGTCCGAAGCCAAGCGCCGGTCGCCGGCATCTTTCGGCTGAAGCAGCGCTTCGGAGCTTACGGCTGCCGCTCCGGTGTTGTGTGCGCGAAGCAGCCGCTTCTCCTGCTCCCGGAGCCGGACGGAGGGGAAGCTTTTACGTGGGCGAAGAACAAAGCCGCTTAGAGACGAGATTGTGTGCACAGCCTTGGACTGCTAAAGGACGGTGGCTAATGCTCCCTGCCTTTTCAATGCACTGCTGGCATGCTTTATTGAAGGTGTTCCGAGACAACTTTTCTGGGTTTTGACTTCGTCCTGATGCAGCCCCTTTTGGGAAATTCATGTTCGTCCCCTGAGGCTCGAGATGCAGAGTACCCGATGGCACCTGCCGAAATGAAAAACTCTAATGAGTTGTCGAGAAGCAAGAACATAGACAGCGCCTTGTGATTGGGAGTCAGCCGTTGCTGGACTTTTGCGATTGCTTTCACTGTGCACTGAATGCCAGGACGGCATGTGCACGCTACAACAACGAACTGGGAAGGAGTGGGCAGAAGAGAACGGCCGTCAGACTGCAGCTTACATATTACCCAGGAAGGAGCAGTGTTTTTGGAGTGTGCAGCAAATCCGTGTTTCTGGGCAAGGGCGGCATAAGTACGCAGCGCTGCTAAGCTTTCTCCCTGCGAGACACACTGGCAAAGCTTTTTGCTATGATGCAGCCTAGTGGAGACGCACACTACGGCTCTCCGCTGCTGTCCGAAGCCAAGCGCCGGTCGCCGGCATCTTTCGGCTGAAGCAGCGCTTCGGAGCTTACGGCTGCCCCTCCGGTGTTGTGTGCGCGAAGCAGCCGCTTCTCCTGCTCCCGGAGCCGGACAGAGCGGTAGCTTGTACGTGGGCGAAGAACAAAGCCGCTGGGAGACGAGATTGTGTGCACAGCCTTGGGACTGCTAGAGGACGGTGGCTAAACCTCCCAGCCTTTTCAATGCACTGCTGGCATGCTTTATTGAAGGTGTTCCGAGACAACTTTTCTGGGTTTTGACTTCGTCCTGATGCAGCCCCTTTTGGGAAATTCATGTTCGTCCCCTGAGGCTCGAGATGCAGAGTACCCGATGGCACCTGCCGAAATGAAAAACTCCCTTGAGTTGACGAGAAGCAAGAACATAGACAGCGCCTTGTGATTGGGAGTCAGCCGCTGCTGGACTTTTGCGATTGCTTTCACTGTGCACTGAATGCCAGGACGGCATGTGCACGCTACAACAACGAACTGGGAAGGAGTGGGCAGAAGAGAACGGCCGTCAGACTGCAGCTTACATATTACCCAGGAAAGAGTAGTGTTTTTGGAGTGTGCAGCAAATCCGTGTTTCTGGGCAAAGGCAGGATAAGTACGCAGCGCTGCTAAGCTTTCTCCCTGCGAGACACACTGGCAAAGCTTTTCGCTATGATGCAGCCTAGTGCAGACGCACACTACGGCTCTCCGCTGCTGTCCGAAGCCAAGCGCCGGTCGCCGGCATCTTTCGGCTGAAGCAGCGCTTCGGAGCTTACGGCTGCCGCTCCGGTGTTGTGTGCGCGAAGCAGCCGCTTCTCCTGCTCCCGGAGCCGGACAGAGCGGTAGCTTGTACATGGGCGAAGAACAAAGCCGCTGGGAGACGAGATTGTGTGCACAGCCTTGGGACTGCTAGAGGACGGTGGCTAAAGCTCCCTGCCTTTTCAATGCACTGCTGGCATGCTTTATTGAAGGTGTTCCGAGACAACTTTTCTGGGTTTTGACTTCGTCCTGATGCACCCCCTTTTGGGAAATTCATGTTCGTCCCCTGAGGCTCGAGATGCAGAGTACCCGATGGCACCTGCCGAAATGAAAAACTCCATTGAGTTGTCGAGAAGGAAGAACATAGACAGCGCCTTGTGATTGGGAGTCAGCCGTTGCTGGACTTTTGCGATTGCTTTCACTGTGCACTGAATGCCAGGACGGCATGTGCACGCTACAACAACGAACTGGGAAGGAGTGGGCAGAAGAGAACGGCCGTCAGACTGCAGCTTACATATTACCCAGGAAAGAGTAGTGTTTTTGGAGTGTGCAGCAAATCCGTGTTTCTGGGCAAGGGCGGCATAAGTACGCAGCGCTGCTAAGCTTTCTCCCTGCGAGACACACTGGCAAAGCTTTTCGCTATGATGCAGCCTAGTGCAGACGCACACTACGGCTCTCCGCTGCTGTCCGAAGCCAAGCGCCGGTCGCCGGCATCTTTCGGCTGAAGCAGCGCTTCGGAGCTTACGGCTGCCCCTCCGGTGTTGTGTGCGCGAAGCAGCCGCTTCTCCTGCTCCCGGAGCCGGACAGAGCGGTAGCTTGTACGTGGGCGAAGAACAAAGCCGCTGGGAGACGAGATTGTGTGCACAGCCTTGGGACTGCTAGAGGACGGTGGCTAAACCTCCCAGCCTTTTCAATGCACTGCTGGCATGCTTTATTGAAGGTGTTCCGAGACAACTTTTCTGGGTTTTGACTTCGTCCTGATGCAGCCCCTTTTGGGAAATTCATGTTCGTCCCCTGAGGCTCGAGATGCAGAGTACCCGATGGCACCTGCCGAAATGAAAAACTCCCTTGAGTTGACGAGAAGCAAGAACATAGACAGCGCCTTGTGATTGGGAGTCAGCCGCTGCTGGACTTTTGCGATTGCTTTCACTGTGCACTGAATGCCAGGACGGCATGTGCACGCTACAACAATGAACTGGGAAGGAGAGGGCAGAAGAGAACGGCCGTCAGACTGCAGCTTACATATTACCCAGGAAAGAGTAGTGTTTTTGGAGTGTGCAGCAAATCCGTGTTTCTGGGCAAGGGCGGCATAAGTACGCAGCGCTGCTAAGCTTTCTCCCTGCGAGACACACTGGCAAAGCTTTTCGCTATGATGCAGCCTAGTGTAGACGCACACTACGGCTCTCCGCTGCTGTCCGAAGCCAAGCGCCGGTCGCCGGCATCTTTCGGCTGAAGCAGCGCTTCGGAGCTTACGGCTGCCCCTCCGGTGTTGTGTGCGCGAAGCAGCCGCTTCTCCTGCTCCCGGAGCCGGACAGAGCGGTAGCTTGTACGTGGGCGAAGAACGAAGCCGCTGGGAGACGAGATTGTGTGCACAGCCTTGGGACTGCTAGAGGACGGTGGCTAAAGCTCCCTGCCTTTTCAATGCACTGCTGGCATGCTTTATTGAAGGTGTTCCGAGAAAACTTTTCTGGGTTTTGACTTCGTCCTGATGCAGCCCCTTTTGGGAAATTCATGTTCGTCCCCTGAGGCTCGAGATGCAGAGTACCCGATGGCACCTGCCGAAATGAAAAACTCCCTTGAGGTGTCGAGAAGGAAGAACATAGACAGCGCCTTGTGATTGGGAGTCAGCCGTTGCTGGACTTTTGCGATTGCTTTCACTGTGCACTGAATGCCAGGACGGCATGTGCACGCTACAACAACGAACTGGGAAGGAGAGGGCAGAAGACAACGGCCGTCAGACTGCAGCTTACATATTACCCAGGAAGGAGCAGTGTTTTTGGAGTGTGCAGCAAATCCGTGTTTCTGGGCAAGGGCGGCATAAGTACGCAGCGCTGCTAAGCTTTCTCCCTGCGAGACACACTGGCAAAGCTTTTCGCTATGATGCAGCCTAGTGCAGACGCACACTACGGCTCTCCGCTGCTGTCCGAAGCCAAGCGCCGGTCGCCGGCATCTTTCGGCTGAAGCAGCGCTTCGGAGCTTACGGCTGCCGCTCCGGTGTTGTGTGCGCGAAGCAGCCGCTTCTCCTGCTCCCGGAGCCGGACGGAGCGGAAGCTTTTACGTGGGCGAAGAACAAAGCCGCTGAGAGACGAGATTGTGTGCACAGCCTTGGGACTGCTAGAGGACGGTGGCTAATGCTCCCTGCCTTTTCAATGCACTGCTGGCATGCTTTATTGAAGGTGTTCCGAGACAACTTTTCTGGGTTTTGACTTCGTCCTGATGCAGCCCCTTTTGGGAAATTCATGTTCGTCCCCTGAGGCTCGAGATGCAGAGTACCCGATGGCACCTGCCGAAATGAAAAACTCTAATGAGTTGTCGAGAAGCAAGAACATAGACAGCGCCTTGTGATTGGGAGTCAGCCGTTGCTGGACTTTTGCGATTGCTTTCACTGTGCACTGAATGCCAGGACGGCATGTGCACGCTACAACAACGAACTGGGAAGGAGAGGGCAGAAGACAACGGCCGTCAGACTGCAGCTTACATATTACCCAGGAAGGAGCAGTGTTTTTGGAGTGTGCAGCAAATCCGTGTTTCTGGGCAAGGGCGGCATAAGTACGCAGCGCTGCTAAGCTTTCTCCCTGCGAGACACACTGGCAAAGCTTTTCGCTATGATGCAGCCTAGTGGAGACGCACACTACGGCTCTCCGCTTCTGTCCGAAGCCAAGCGCCGGTCGCCGGCATCTTTCGGCTGAAGCAGCGCTTCGGAGCTTACGGCTGCCGCTCCGGTGTTGTGTGCGCGAAGCAGCCGCTTCTCCTGCTCCCGGAGCCGGACAGAGCGGTAGCTTGTACATGGGCGAAGAACGAAGCCGCTGGGAGACGAGATTGTGTGCACAGCCTTGGGACTGCTAGAGGACGGTGGCTAAAGCTCCCTGCCTTTTCAATGCACTGCTGGCATGCTTTATTGAAGGTGTTCCGAGACAACTTTTCTGGGTTTTGACTTCGTCCTGATGCAGCCCCTTTTGGGAAATTCATGTTCGTCCCCTGAGGCTCGAGATGCAGAGTACCCGATGGCACCTGCCGAAATGAAAAACTCCCTTGAGTTGACGAGAAGCAAGAACATAGACAGCGCCTTGTGATTGGGAGTCAGCCGCTGCTGGACTTTTGCGATTGCTTTCACTGTGCACTGAATGCCAGGACGGCATGTGCACGCTACAACAACGAACTGGGAAGGAGTGGGCAGAAGAGAACGGCCGTCAGACTGCAGCTTACATATTACCCAGGAAAGAGTAGTGTTTTTGCAGTGTGCAGCAAATCCGTGTTTCTGGGCAAAGGCAGGATAAGTACGCAGCGCTGCTAAGCTTTCTCCCTGCGAGACACACTGGCAAAGCTTTTCGCTATGATGCAGCCTAGTGCAGACGCACACTACGGCTCTCCGCTGCTGTCCGAAGCCAAGCGCCGGTCGCCGGCATCTTTCGGCTGAAGCAGCGCTTCGGAGCTTACGGCTGCCGCTCCGGTGTTGTGTGCGCGAAGCAGCCGCTTCTCCTGCTCCCGGAGCCGGACAGAGCGGTAGCTTGTACATGGGCGAAGAACAAAGCCGCTGGGAGACGAGATTGTGTGCACAGCCTTGGGACTGCTAGAGGACGGTGGCTAAAGCTCCCTGCCTTTTCAATGCACTGCTGGCATGCTTTATTGAAGGTGTTCCGAGACAACTTTTCTGGGTTTTGACTTCGTCCTGATGCAGCCCCTTTTGGGAAATTCATGTTCGTCCCCTGAGGCTCGAGATGCAGAGTACCCGATGGCACCTGCCGAAATGAAAAACTCCCTTGAGTTGACGAGAAGCAAGAACATAGACAGCGCCTTGTGATTGGGAGTCAGCCGCTGCTGGACTTTTGCGATTGCTTTCACTGTGCACTGAATGCCAGGACGGCATGTGCACGCTACAACAATGAACTGGGAAGGAGAGGGCAGAAGAGAACGGCCGTCAGACTGCAGCTTACATATTACCCAGGAAAGAGTAGTGTTTTTGGAGTGTGCAGCAAATCCGTGTTTCTGGGCAAGGGCAGGATAAGTACGCAGCGCTGCTAAGCTTTCTCCCTGCGAGACACACTGGCAAAGCTTTTCGCTATGATGCAGCCTAGTGCAGACGCACACTACGGCTCTCCGCTGCTGTCCGAAGCCAAGCGCCGGTCGCCGGCATCTTTCGGCTGAAGCAGCGCTTCGGAGCTTACGGCTGCCGCTCCGGTGTTGTGTGCGCGAAGCAGCCGCTTCTCCTGCTCCCGGAGCCGGACTATGCGGTAGCTTGTACGTGGGCGAAGAACGAAGCCGCTGGGAGACGAGATTGTGTGCACAGCCTTGGGACTGCTAGAGGACGGTGGCTAAAGCTCCCTGCCTTTTCAATGCACTGCTGGCATGCTTTATTGAAGGTGTTCCGAGAAAACTTTTCTGGGTTTTGACTTCGTCCTGATGCAGCCCCTTTTGGGAAATTCATGTTCGTCCCCTGAGGCTCGAGATGCAGAGTACCCGATGGCACCTGCCGAAATGAAAAACTCCCTTGAGGTGTCGAGAAGGAAGAACATAGACAGCGCCTTGTGATTGGGAGTCAGCCGTTGCTGGACTTTTGCGATTGCTTTCACTGTGCACTGAATGCCAGGACGGCATGTGCACGCTACAACAACGAACTGGGAAGGAGAGGGCAGAAGACAACGGCCGTCAGACTGCAGCTTACATATTACCCAGGAAGGAGCAGTGTTTTTGGAGTGTGCAGCAAATCCGTGTTTCTGGGCAAGGGCGGCATAAGTACGCAGCGCTGCTAAGCTTTCTCCCTGCGAGACACACTGGCAAAGCTTTTCGCTATGATGCAGCCTAGTGCAGACGCACACTACGGCTCTCCGCTGCTGTCCGAAGCCAAGCGCCGGTCGCCGGCATCTTTCGGCTGAAGCAGCGCTTCGGAGCTTACGGCTGCCGCTCCGGTGTTGTGTGCGCGAAGCAGCCGCTTCTCCTGCTCCCGGAGCCGGACAGAGCGGTAGCTTGTACGTGGGCGAAGAACAAAGCCGCTGGGAGACGAGATTGTGTGCACAGCCTTGGGACTGCTAGAGGACGGTGGCTAAACCTCCCAGCCTTTTCAATGCACTGCTGGCATGCTTTATTGAAGGTGTTCCGAGACAACTTTTCTGGGTTTTGACTTCGTCCTGATGCAGCCCCTTTTGGGAAATTCATGTTCGTCCCCTGAGGCTCGAGATGCAGAGTACCCGATGGCACCTGCCGAAATGAAAAACTCCCTTGAGTTGACGAGAAGCAAGAACATAGACAGCGCCTTGTGATTGGGAGTCAGCCGCTGCTGGACTTTTGCGATTGCTTTCACTGTGCACTGAATGCCAGGACGGCATGTGCACGCTACAACAATGAACTGGGAAGGAGAGGGCAGAAGAGAACGGCCGTCAGACTGCAGCTTACATATTACCCAGGAAAGAGTAGTGTTTTTGGAGTGTGCAGCAAATCCGTGTTTCTGGGCAAGGGCAGGATAAGTACGCAGCGCTGCTAAGCTTTCTCCCTGCGAGACACACTGGCAAAGCTTTTCGCTATGATGCAGCCTAGTGCAGACGCACACTACGGCTCTCCGCTGCTGTCCGAAGCCAAGCGCCGGTCGCCGGCATCTTTCGGCTGAAGCAGCGCTTCGGAGCTTACGGCTGCCGCTCCGGTGTTGTGTGCGCGAAGCAGCCGCTTCTCCTGCTCCCGGAGCCGGACTATGCGGTAGCTTGTACGTGGGCGAAGAACGAAGCCGCTGGGAGACGAGATTGTGTGCACAGCCTTGGGACTGCTAGAGGACGGTGGCTAAAGCTCCCTGCCTTTTCAATGCACTGCTGGCATGCTTTATTGAAGGTGTTCCGAGAAAACTTTTCTGGGTTTTGACTTCGTCCTGATGCAGCCCCTTTTGGGAAATTCATGTTCGTCCCCTGAGGCTCGAGATGCAGAGTACCCGATGGCACCTGCCGAAATGAAAAACTCCCTTGAGGTGTCGAGAAGGAAGAACATAGACAGCGCCTTGTGATTGGGAGTCAGCCGTTGCTGGACTTTTGCGATTGCTTTCACTGTGCACTGAATGCCAGGACGGCATGTGCACGCTACAACAACGAACTGGGAAGGAGAGGGCAGAAGACAACGGCCGTCAGACTGCAGCTTACATATTACCCAGGAAGGAGCAGTGTTTTTGGAGTGTGCAGCAAATCCGTGTTTCTGGGCAAGGGCGGCATAAGTACGCAGCGCTGCTAAGCTTTCTCCCTGCGAGACACACTGGCAAAGCTTTTCGCTATGATGCAGCCTAGTGCAGACGCACACTACGGCTCTCCGCTGCTGTCCGAAGCCAAGCGCCGGTCGCCGGCATCTTTCGGCTGAAGCAGCGCTTCGGAGCTTACGGCTGCCGCTCCGGTGTTGTGTGCGCGAAGCAGCCGCTTCTCCTGCTCCCGGAGCCGGACAGAGCGGTAGCTTGTACATGGGCGAAGAACAAAGCCGCTGGGAGACGAGATTGTGTGCACAGCCTTGGGACTGCTAGAGGACGGTGGCTAAAGCTCCCTGCCTTTTCAATGCACTGCTGGCATGCTTTATTGAAGGTGTTCCGAGACAACTTTTCTGGGTTTTGACTTCGTCCTGATGCAGCCCCTTTTGGGAAATTCATGTTCGTCCCCTGAGGCTCGAGATGCAGAGTACCCGATGGCACCTGCCGAAATGAAAAACTCCATTGAGTTGTCGAGAAGGAAGAACATAGACAGCGCCTTGTGATTGGGAGTCAGCCGTTGCTGGACTTTTGCGATTGCTTTCACTGTGCACTGAATGCCAGGACGGCATGTGCACGCTACAACAACGAACTGGGAAGGAGTGGGCAGAAGAGAACGGCCGTCAGACTGCAGCTTACATATTACCCAGGAAAGAGTAGTGTTTTTGGAGTGTGCAGCAAATCCGTGTTTCTGGGCAAGGGCGGCATAAGTACGCAGCGCTGCTAAGCTTTCTCCCTGCGAGACACACTGGCAAAGCTTTTCGCTATGATGCAGCCTAGTGGAGACGCACACTACGGCTCTCCGCTGCTGTCCGAAGCCAAGCGCCGGTCGCCGGCATCTTTCGGCTGAAGCAGCGCTTCGGAGCTTACGGCTGCCCCTCCGGTGTTGTGTGCGCGAAGCAGCCGCTTCTCCTGCTCCCGGAGCCGGACAGAGCGGTAGCTTGTACGTGGGCGAAGAACAAAGCCGCTGGGAGACGAGATTGTGTGCACAGCCTTGGGACTGCTAGAGGACGGTGGCTAAACCTCCCAGCCTTTTCAATGCACTGCTGGCATGCTTTATTGAAGGTGTTCCGAGACAACTTTTCTGGGTTTTGACTTCGTCCTGATGCAGCCCCTTTTGGGAAATTCATGTTCGTCCCCTGAGGCTCGAGATGCAGAGTACCCGATGGCACCTGCCGAAATGAAAAACTCCCTTGAGTTGACGAGAAGCAAGAACATAGACAGCGCCTTGTGATTGGGAGTCAGCCGCTGCTGGACTTTTGCGATTGCTTTCACTGTGCACTGAATGCCAGGACGGCATGTGCACGCTACAACAATGAACTGGGAAGGAGAGGGCAGAAGAGAACGGCCGTCAGACTGCAGCTTACATATTACCCAGAAAAGAGTAGTGTTTTTGGAGTGTGCAGCAAATCCGTGTTTCTGGGCAAGGGCAGGATAAGTACGCAGCGCTGCTAAGCTTTCTCCCTACGAGACACACTGCCAAAGCTTTTCGCTATGATGCAGCCTAGTGGAGACGCACACTACGGCTCTCCGCTGCTGTCCGAAGCCAAGCGCCGGTCGCCGGCATCTTTCGGCTGAAGCAGCGCTTCGGAGCTTACGGCTGCCCCTCCGGTGTTGTGTGCGCGAAGCAGCCGCTTCTCCTGCTCCCGGAGCCGGACAGAGCGGTAGCTTGTACGTGGGCGAAGAACGAAGCCGCTGGGAGACGAGATTGTGTGCACAGCCTTGGGACTGCTAGAGGACGGTGGCTAAAGCTCCCTGCCTTTTCAATGCACTGCTGGCATGCTTTATTGAAGGTGTTCCGAGAAAACTTTTCTGGGTTTTGACTTCGTCCTGATGCAGCCCCTTTTGGGAAATTCATGTTCGTCCCCTGAGGCTCGAGATGCAGAGTACCCGATGGCACCTGCCGAAATGAAAAACTCCCTTGAGGTGTCGAGAAGGAAGAACATAGACAGCGCCTTGTGATTGGGAGTCAGCCGTTGCTGGACTTTTGCGATTGCTTTCACTGTGCACTGAATGCCAGGACGGCATGTGCACGCTACAACAACGAACTGGGAAGGAGAGGGCAGAAGACAACGGCCGTCAGACTGCAGCTTACATATTACCCAGGAAGGAGCAGTGTTTTTGGAGTGTGCAGCAAATCCGTGTTTCTGGGCAAGGGCGGCATAAGTACGCAGCGCTGCTAAGCTTTCTCCCTGCGAGACACACTGGCAAAGCTTTTCGCTATGATGCAGCCTAGTGCAGACGCACACTACGGCTCTCCGCTGCTGTCCGAAGCCAAGCGCCGGTCGCCGGCATCTTTCGGCTGAAGCAGCGCTTCGGAGCTTACGGCTGCCGCTCCGGTGTTGTGTGCGCGAAGCAGCCGCTTCTCCTGCTCCCGGAGCCGGACGGAGCGGAAGCTTTTACGTGGGCGAAGAACAAAGCCGCTGAGAGACGAGATTGTGTGCACAGCCTTGGGACTGCTAGAGGACGGTGGCTAATGCTCCCTGCCTTTTCAATGCACTGCTGGCATGCTTTATTGAAGGTGTTCCGAGACAACTTTTCTGGGTTTTGACTTCGTCCTGATGCAGCCCCTTTTGGGAAATTCATGTTCGTCCCCTGAGGCTCGAGATGCAGAGTACCCGATGGCACCTGCCGAAATGAAAAACTCTAATGAGTTGTCGAGAAGCAAGAACATAGACAGCGCCTTGTGATTGGGAGTCAGCCGTTGCTGGACTTTTGCGATTGCTTTCACTGTGCACTGAATGCCAGGACGGCATGTGCACGCTACAACAACGAACTGGGAAGGAGAGGGCAGAAGACAACGGCCGTCAGACTGCAGCTTACATATTACCCAGGAAGGAGCAGTGTTTTTGGAGTGTGCAGCAAATCCGTGTTTCTGGGCAAGGGCGGCATAAGTACGCAGCGCTGCTAAGCTTTCTCCCTGCGAGACACACTGGCAAAGCTTTTCGCTATGATGCAGCCTAGTGGAGACGCACACTACGGCTCTCCGCTTCTGTCCGAAGCCAAGCGCCGGTCGCCGGCATCTTTCGGCTGAAGCAGCGCTTCGGAGCTTACGGCTGCCGCTCCGGTGTTGTGTGCGCGAAGCAGCCGCTTCTCCTGCTCCCGGAGCCGGACAGAGCGGTAGCTTGTACATGGGCGAAGAACGAAGCCGCTGGGAGACGAGATTGTGTGCACAGCCTTGGGACTGCTAGAGGACGGTGGCTAAAGCTCCCTGCATTTTCAATGCACTGCTGGCATGCTTTATTGAAGGTGTTCCGAGACAACTTTTCTGGGTTTTGACTTCGTCCTGATGCAGCCCCTTTTGGGAAATTCATGTTCGTCCCCTGAGGCTCGAGATGCAGAGTACCCGATGGCACCTGCCGAAATGAAAAACTCCCTTGAGTTGACGAGAAGCAAGAACATAGACAGCGCCTTGTGATTGGGAGTCAGCCGCTGCTGGACTTTTGCGATTGCTTTCACTGTGCACTGAATGCCAGGACGGCATGTGCACGCTACAACAACGAACTGGGAAGGAGTGGGCAGAAGAGAACGGCCGTCAGACTGCAGCTTACATATTACCCAGGAAAGAGTAGTGTTTTTGCAGTGTGCAGCAAATCCGTGTTTCTGGGCAAAGGCAGGATAAGTACGCAGCGCTGCTAAGCTTTCTCCCTGCGAGACACACTGGCAAAGCTTTTCGCTATGATGCAGCCTAGTGCAGACGCACACTACGGCTCTCCGCTGCTGTCCGAAGCCAAGCGCCGGTCGCCGGCATCTTTCGGCTGAAGCAGCGCTTCGGAGCTTACGGCTGCCGCTCCGGTGTTGTGTGCGCGAAGCAGCCGCTTCTCCTGCTCCCGGAGCCGGACAGAGCGGTAGCTTGTACATGGGCGAAGAACAAAGCCGCTGGGAGACGAGATTGTGTGCACAGCCTTGGGACTGCTAGAGGACGGTGGCTAAAGCTCCCTGCCTTTTCAATGCACTGCTGGCATGCTTTATTGAAGGTGTTCCGAGACAACTTTTCTGGGTTTTGACTTCGTCCTGATGCAGCCCCTTTTGGGAAATTCATGTTCGTCCCCTGAGGCTCGAGATGCAGAGTACCCGATGGCACCTGCCGAAATGAAAAACTCCATTGAGTTGTCGAGAAGGAAGAACATAGACAGCGCCTTGTGATTGGGAGTCAGCCGTTGCTGGACTTTTGCGATTGCTTTCACTGTGCACTGAATGCCAGGACGGCATGTGCACGCTACAACAACGAACTGGGAAGGAGTGGGCAGAAGAGAACGGCCGTCAGACTGCAGCTTACATATTACCCAGGAAAGAGTAGTGTTTTTGGAGTGTGCAGCAAATCCGTGTTTCTGGGCAAGGGCGGCATAAGTACGCAGCGCTGCTAAGCTTTCTCCCTGCGAGACACACTGGCAAAGCTTTTCGCTATGATGCAGCCTAGTGGAGACGCACACTACGGCTCTCCGCTGCTGTCCGAAGCCAAGCGCCGGTCGCCGGCATCTTTCGGCTGAAGCAGCGCTTCGGAGCTTACGGCTGCCCCTCCGGTGTTGTGTGCGCGAAGCAGCCGCTTCTCCTGCTCCCGGAGCCGGACAGAGCGGTAGCTTGTACGTGGGCGAAGAACAAAGCCGCTGGGAGACGAGATTGTGTGCACAGCCTTGGGACTGCTAGAGGACGGTGGCTAAACCTCCCAGCCTTTTCAATGCACTGCTGGCATGCTTTATTGAAGGTGTTCCGAGACAACTTTTCTGGGTTTTGACTTCGTCCTGATGCAGCCCCTTTTGGGAAATTCATGTTCGTCCCCTGAGGCTCGAGATGCAGAGTACCCGATGGCACCTGCCGAAATGAAAAACTCCCTTGAGTTGACGAGAAGCAAGAACATAGACAGCGCCTTGTGATTGGGAGTCAGCCGCTGCTGGACTTTTGCGATTGCTTTCACTGTGCACTGAATGCCAGGACGGCATGTGCACGCTACAACAATGAACTGGGAAGGAGAGGGCAGAAGAGAACGGCCGTCAGACTGCAGCTTACATATTACCCAGGAAAGAGTAGTGTTTTTGGAGTGTGCAGCAAATCCGTGTTTCTGGGCAAGGGCAGGATAAGTACGCAGCGCTGCTAAGCTTTCTCCCTGCGAGACACACTGGCAAAGCTTTTCGCTATGATGCAGCCTAGTGCAGACGCACACTACGGCTCTCCGCTGCTGTCCGAAGCCAAGCGCCGGTCGCCGGCATCTTTCGGCTGAAGCAGCGCTTCGGAGCTTACGGCTGCCGCTCCGGTGTTGTGTGCGCGAAGCAGCCGCTTCTCCTGCTCCCGGAGCCGGACAGAGCGGTAGCTTGTACGTGGGCGAAGAACGAAGCCGCTGGGAGACGAGATTGTGTGCACAGCCTTGGGACTGCTAGAGGACGGTGGCTAAAGCTCCCTGCCTTTTCAATGCACTGCTGGCATGCTTTATTGAAGGTGTTCCGAGAAAACTTTTCTGGGTTTTGACTTCGTCCTGATGCAGCCCCTTTTGGGAAATTCATGTTCGTCCCCTGAGGCTCGAGATGCAGAGTACCCGATGGCACCTGCCGAAATGAAAAACTCCCTTGAGGTGTCGAGAAGGAAGAACATAGACAGCGCCTTGTGATTGGGAGTCAGCCGTTGCTGGACTTTTGCGATTGCTTTCACTGTGCACTGAATGCCAGGACGGCATGTGCACGCTACAACAACGAACTGGGAAGGAGAGGGCAGAAGACAACGGCCGTCAGACTGCAGCTTACATATTACCCAGGAAGGAGCAGTGTTTTTGGAGTGTGCAGCAAATCCGTGTTTCTGGGCAAGGGCGGCATAAGTACGCAGCGCTGCTAAGCTTTCTCCCTGCGAGACACACTGGCAAAGCTTTTCGCTATGATGCAGCCTAGTGCAGACGCACACTACGGCTCTCCGCTGCTGTCCGAAGCCAAGCGCCGGTCGCCGGCATCTTTCGGCTGAAGCAGCGCTTCGGAGCTTACGGCTGCCGCTCCGGTGTTGTGTGCGCGAAGCAGCCGCTTCTCCTGCTCCCGGAGCCGGACTATGCGGTAGCTTGTACGTGGGCGAAGAACGAAGCCGCTGGGAGACGAGATTGTGTGCACAGCCTTGGGACTGCTAGAGGACGGTGGCTAAAGCTCCCTGCCTTTTCAATGCACTGCTGGCATGCTTTATTGAAGGTGTTCCGAGAAAACTTTTCTGGGTTTTGACTTCGTCCTGATGCAGCCCCTTTTGGGAAATTCATGTTCGTCCCCTGAGGCTCGAGATGCAGAGTACCCGATGGCACCTGCCGAAATGAAAAACTCCCTTGAGGTGTCGAGAAGGAAGAACATAGACAGCGCCTTGTGATTGGGAGTCAGCCGTTGCTGGACTTTTGCGATTGCTTTCACTGTGCACTGAATGCCAGGACGGCATGTGCACGCTACAACAACGAACTGGGAAGGAGAGGGCAGAAGACAACGGCCGTCAGACTGCAGCTTACATATTACCCAGGAAGGAGCAGTGTTTTTGGAGTGTGCAGCAAATCCGTGTTTCTGGGCAAGGGCGGCATAAGTACGCAGCGCTGCTAAGCTTTCTCCCTGCGAGACACACTGGCAAAGCTTTTCGCTATGATGCAGCCTAGTGCAGACGCACACTACGGCTCTCCGCTGCTGTCCGAAGCCAAGCGCCGGTCGCCGGCATCTTTCGGCTGAAGCAGCGCTTCGGAGCTTACGGCTGCCGCTCCGGTGTTGTGTGCGCGAAGCAGCCGCTTCTCCTGCTCCCGGAGCCGGACGGAGCGGAAGCTTTTACGTGGGCGAAGAACAAAGCCGCTGGGAGACGAGATTGTGTGCACAGCCTTGGGACTGCTAGAGGACGGTGGCTAATGCTCCCTGCCTTTTCAATGCACTGCTGGCATGCTTTATTGAAGGTGTTCCGAGACAACTTTTCTGGGTTTTGACTTCGTCCTGATGCAGCCCCTTTTGGGAAATTCATGTTCGTCCCCTGAGGCTCGAGATGCAGAGTACCCGATGGCACCTGCCGAAATGAAAAACTCTAATGAGTTGTCGAGAAGCAAGAACATAGACAGCGCCTTGTGATTGGGAGTCAGCCGTTGCTGGACTTTTGCGATTGCTTTCACTGTGCACTGAATGCCAGGACGGCATGTGCACGCTACAACAACGAACTGGGAAGGAGTGGGCAGAAGAGAACGGCCGTCAGACTGCAGCTTACATATTACCCAGGAAGGAGCAGTGTTTTTGGAGTGTGCAGCAAATCCGTGTTTCTGGGCAAGGGCGGCATAAGTACGCAGCGCTGCTAAGCTTTCTCCCTGCGAGACACACTGGCAAAGCTTTTCGCTATGATGCAGCCTAGTGGAGACGCACACTACGGCTCTCCGCTGCTGTCCGAAGCCAAGCGCCGGTCGCCGGCATCTTTCGGCTGAAGCAGCGCTTCGGAGCTTACGGCTGCCCCTCCGGTGTTGTGTGCGCGAAGCAGCCGCTTCTCCTGCTCCCGGAGCCGGACAGAGCGGTAGCTTGTACGTGGGCGAAGAACAAAGCCGCTGGGAGACGAGATTGTGTGCACAGCCTTGGGACTGCTAGAGGACGGTGGCTAAACCTCCCAGCCTTTTCAATGCACTGCTGGCATGCTTTATTGAAGGTGTTCCGAGACAACTTTTCTGGGTTTTGACTTCGTCCTGATGCAGCCCCTTTTGGGAAATTCATGTTCGTCCCCTGAGGCTCGAGATGCAGAGTACCCGATGGCACCTGCCGAAATGAAAAACTCCCTTGTGTTGACGAGAAGCAAGAACATAGACAGCGCCTTGTGATTGGGAGTCAGCCGCTGCTGGACTTTTGCGATTGCTTTCACTGTGCACTGAATGCCAGGACGGCATGTGCACGCTACAACAACGAACTGGGAAGGAGTGGGCAGAAGAGAACGGCCGTCAGACTGCAGCTTACATATTACCCAGGAAAGAGTAGTGTTTTTGGAGTGTGCAGCAAATCCGTGTTTCTGGGCAAAGGCAGGATAAGTACGCAGCGCTGCTAAGCTTTCTCCCTGCGAGACACACTGGCAAAGCTTTTCGCTATGATGCAGCCTAGTGCAGACGCACACTACGGCTCTCCGCTGCTGTCCGAAGCCAAGCGCCGGTCGCCGGCATCTTTCGGCTGAAGCAGCGCTTCGGAGCTTACGGCTGCCGCTCCGGTGTTGTGTGCGCGAAGCAGCCGCTTCTCCTGCTCCCGGAGCCGGACAGAGCGGTAGCTTGTACATGGGCGAAGAACAAAGCCGCTGGGAGACGAGATTGTGTGCACAGCCTTGGGACTGCTAGAGGACGGTGGCTAAAGCTCCCTGCCTTTTCAATGCACTGCTGGCATGCTTTATTGAAGGTGTTCCGAGACAACTTTTCTGGGTTTTGACTTCGTCCTGATGCAGCCCCTTTTGGGAAATTCATGTTCGTCCCCTGAGGCTCGAGATGCAGAGTACCCGATGGCACCTGCCGAAATGAAAAACTCCATTGAGTTGTCGAGAAGGAAGAACATAGACAGCGCCTTGTGATTGGGAGTCAGCCGTTGCTGGACTTTTGCGATTGCTTTCACTGTGCACTGAATGCCAGGACGGCATGTGCACGCTACAACAACGAACTGGGAAGGAGTGGGCAGAAGAGAACGGCCGTCAGACTGCAGCTTACATATTACCCAGGAAAGAGTAGTGTTTTTGGAGTGTGCAGCAAATCCGTGTTTCTGGGCAAGGGCGGCATAAGTACGCAGCGCTGCTAAGCTTTCTCCCTGCGAGACACACTGGCAAAGCTTTTCGCTATGATGCAGCCTAGTGGAGACGCACACTACGGCTCTCCGCTGCTGTCCGAAGCCAAGCGCCGGTCGCCGGCATCTTTCGGCTGAAGCAACGCTTCGGAGCTTACGGCTGCCCCTCCGGTGTTGTGTGCGCGAAGCAGCCGCTTCTCCTGCTCCCGGAGCCGGACAGAGCGGTAGCTTGTACGTGGGCGAAGAACAAAGCCGCTGGGAGACGAGATTGTGTGCACAGCCTTGGGACTGCTAGAGGACGGTGGCTAAACCTCCCAGCCTTTTCAATGCACTGCTGGCATGCTTTATTGAAGGTGTTCCGAGACAACTTTTCTGGGTTTTGACTTCGTCCTGATGCAGCCCCTTTTGGGAAATTCATGTTCGTCCCCTGAGGCTCGAGATGCAGAGTACCCGATGGCACCTGCCGAAATGAAAAACTCCCTTGAGTTGACGAGAAGCAAGAACATAGACAGCGCCTTGTGATTGGGAGTCAGCCGCTGCTGGACTTTTGCGATTGCTTTCACTGTGCACTGAATGCCAGGACGGCATGTGCACGCTACAACAATGAACTGGGAAGGAGAGGGCAGAAGAGAACGGCCGTCAGACTGCAGCTTACATATTACCCAGGAAAGAGTAGTGTTTTTGGAGTGTGCAGCAAATCCGTGTTTCTGGGCAAGGGCAGGATAAGTACGCAGCGCTGCTAAGCTTTCTCCCTGCGAGACACACTGGCAAAGCTTTTCGCTATGATGCAGCCTAGTGCAGACGCACACTACGGCTCTCCGCTGCTGTCCGAAGCCAAGCGCCGGTCGCCGGCATCTTTCGGCTGAAGCAGCGCTTCGGAGCTTACGGCTGCCGCTCCGGTGTTGTGTGCGCGAAGCAGCCGCTTCTCCTGCTCCCGGAGCCGGACGGAGCGGAAGCTTTTACGTGGGCGAAGAACAAAGCCGCTGAGAGACGAGATTGTGTGCACAGCCTTGGGACTGCTAGAGGACGGTGGCTAATGCTCCCTGCCTTTTCAATGCACTGCTGGCATGCTTTATTGAAGGTGTTCCGAGACAACTTTTCTGGGTTTTGACTTCGTCCTGATGCAGCCCCTTTTGGGAAATTCATGTTCGTCCCCTGAGGCTCGAGATGCAGAGTACCCGATGGCACCTGCCGAAATGAAAAACTCTAATGAGTTGTCGAGAAGCAAGAACATAGACAGCGCCTTGTGATTGGGAGTCAGCCGTTGCTGGACTTTTGCGATTGCTTTCACTGTGCACTGAATGCCAGGACGGCATGTGCACGCTACAACAACGAACTGGGAAGGAGAGGGCAGAAGACAACGGCCGTCAGACTGCAGCTTACATATTACCCAGGAAGGAGCAGTGTTTTTGGAGTGTGCAGCAAATCCGTGTTTCTGGGCAAGGGCGGCATAAGTACGCAGCGCTGCTAAGCTTTCTCCCTGCGAGACACACTGGCAAAGCTTTTCGCTATGATGCAGCCTAGTGGAGACGCACACTACGGCTCTCCGCTTCTGTCCGAAGCCAAGCGCCGGTCGCCGGCATCTTTCGGCTGAAGCAGCGCTTCGGAGCTTACGGCTGCCGCTCCGGTGTTGTGTGCGCGAAGCAGCCGCTTCTCCTGCTCCCGGAGCCGGACAGAGCGGTAGCTTGTACATGGGCGAAGAACGAAGCCGCTGGGAGACGAGATTGTGTGCACAGCCTTGGGACTGCTAGAGGACGGTGGCTAAAGCTCCCTGCCTTTTCAATGCACTGCTGGCATGCTTTATTGAAGGTGTTCCGAGACAACTTTTCTGGGTTTTGACTTCGTCCTGATGCAGCCCCTTTTGGGAAATTCATGTTCGTCCCCTGAGGCTCGAGATGCAGAGTACCCGATGGCACCTGCCGAAATGAAAAACTCCCTTGAGTTGACGAGAAGCAAGAACATAGACAGCGCCTTGTGATTGGGAGTCAGCCGCTGCTGGACTTTTGCGATTGCTTTCACTGTGCACTGAATGCCAGGACGGCATGTGCACGCTACAACAACGAACTGGGAAGGAGTGGGCAGAAGAGAACGGCCGTCAGACTGCAGCTTACATATTACCCAGGAAAGAGTAGTGTTTTTGCAGTGTGCAGCAAATCCGTGTTTCTGGGCAAAGGCAGGATAAGTACGCAGCGCTGCTAAGCTTTCTCCCTGCGAGACACACTGGCAAAGCTTTTCGCTATGATGCAGCCTAGTGCAGACGCACACTACGGCTCTCCGCTGCTGTCCGAAGCCAAGCGCCGGTCGCCGGCATCTTTCGGCTGAAGCAGCGCTTCGGAGCTTACGGCTGCCGCTCCGGTGTTGTGTGCGCGAAGCAGCCGCTTCTCCTGCTCCCGGAGCCGGACAGAGCGGTAGCTTGTACATGGGCGAAGAACAAAGCCGCTGGGAGACGAGATTGTGTGCACAGCCTTGGGACTGCTAGAGGACGGTGGCTAAAGCTCCCTGCCTTTTCAATGCACTGCTGGCATGCTTTATTGAAGGTGTTCCGAGACAACTTTTCTGGGTTTTGACTTCGTCCTGATGCAGCCCCTTTTGGGAAATTCATGTTCGTCCCCTGAGGCTCGAGATGCAGAGTACCCGATGGCACCTGCCGAAATGAAAAACTCCCTTGAGTTGACGAGAAGCAAGAACATAGACAGCGCCTTGTGATTGGGAGTCAGCCGCTGCTGGACTTTTGCGATTGCTTTCACTGTGCACTGAATGCCAGGACGGCATGTGCACGCTACAACAATGAACTGGGAAGGAGAGGGCAGAAGAGAACGGCCGTCAGACTGCAGCTTACATATTACCCAGGAAAGAGTAGTGTTTTTGGAGTGTGCAGCAAATCCGTGTTTCTGGGCAAGGGCAGGATAAGTACGCAGCGCTGCTAAGCTTTCTCCCTGCGAGACACACTGGCAAAGCTTTTCGCTATGATGCAGCCTAGTGCAGACGCACACTACGGCTCTCCGCTGCTGTCCGAAGCCAAGCGCCGGTCGCCGGCATCTTTCGGCTGAAGCAGCGCTTCGGAGCTTACGGCTGCCGCTCCGGTGTTGTGTGCGCGAAGCAGCCGCTTCTCCTGCTCCCGGAGCCGGACAGAGCGGTAGCTTGTACGTGGGCGAAGAACGAAGCCGCTGGGAGACGAGATTGTGTGCACAGCCTTGGGACTGCTAGAGGACGGTGGCTAAAGCTCCCTGCCTTTTCAATGCACTGCTGGCATGCTTTATTGAAGGTGTTCCGAGAAAACTTTTCTGGGTTTTGACTTCGTCCTGATGCAGCCCCTTTTGGGAAATTCATGTTCGTCCCCTGAGGCTCGAGATGCAGAGTACCCGATGGCACCTGCCGAAATGAAAAACTCCCTTGAGGTGTCGAGAAGGAAGAACATAGACAGCGCCTTGTGATTGGGAGTCAGCCGTTGCTGGACTTTTGCGATTGCTTTCACTGTGCACTGAATGCCAGGACGGCATGTGCACGCTACAACAACGAACTGGGAAGGAGAGGGCAGAAGACAACGGCCGTCAGACTGCAGCTTACATATTACCCAGGAAGGAGCAGTGTTTTTGGAGTGTGCAGCAAATCCGTGTTTCTGGGCAAGGGCGGCATAAGTACGCAGCGCTGCTAAGCTTTCTCCCTGCGAGACACACTGGCAAAGCTTTTCGCTATGATGCAGCCTAGTGCAGACGCACACTACGGCTCTCCGCTGCTGTCCGAAGCCAAGCGCCGGTCGCCGGCATCTTTCGGCTGAAGCAGCGCTTCGGAGCTTACGGCTGCCGCTCCGGTGTTGTGTGCGCGAAGCAGCCGCTTCTCCTGCTCCCGGAGCCGGACAGAGCGGTAGCTTGTACGTGGGCGAAGAACAAAGCCGCTGGGAGACGAGATTGTGTGCACAGCCTTGGGACTGCTAGAGGACGGTGGCTAAACCTCCCAGCCTTTTCAATGCACTGCTGGCATGCTTTATTGAAGGTGTTCCGAGACAACTTTTCTGGGTTTTGACTTCGTCCTGATGCAGCCCCTTTTGGGAAATTCATGTTCGTCCCCTGAGGCTCGAGATGCAGAGTACCCGATGGCACCTGCCGAAATGAAAAACTCCATTGAGTTGTCGAGAAGGAAGAACATAGACAGCGCCTTGTGATTGGGAGTCAGCCGTTGCTGGACTTTTGCGATTGCTTTCACTGTGCACTGAATGCCAGGACGGCATGTGCACGCTACAACAACGAACTGGGAAGGAGTGGGCAGAAGAGAACGGCCGTCAGACTGCAGCTTACATATTACCCAGGAAAGAGTAGTGTTTTTGGAGTGTGCAGCAAATCCGTGTTTCTGGGCAAGGGCGGCATAAGTACGCAGCGCTGCTAAGCTTTCTCCCTGCGAGACACACTGGCAAAGCTTTTCGCTATGATGCAGCCTAGTGGAGACGCACACTACGGCTCTCCGCTGCTGTCCGAAGCCAAGCGCCGGTCGCCGGCATCTTTCGGCTGAAGCAACGCTTCGGAGCTTACGGCTGCCCCTCCGGTGTTGTGTGCGCGAAGCAGCCGCTTCTCCTGCTCCCGGAGCCGGACAGAGCGGTAGCTTGTACGTGGGCGAAGAACAAAGCCGCTGGGAGACGAGATTGTGTGCACAGCCTTGGGACTGCTAGAGGACGGTGGCTAAACCTCCCAGCCTTTTCAATGCACTGCTGGCATGCTTTATTGAAGGTGTTCCGAGACAACTTTTCTGGGTTTTGACTTCGTCCTGATGCAGCCCCTTTTGGGAAATTCATGTTCGTCCCCTGAGGCTCGAGATGCAGAGTACCCGATGGCACCTGCCGAAATGAAAAACTCCCTTGAGTTGACGAGAAGCAAGAACATAGACAGCGCCTTGTGATTGGGAGTCAGCCGCTGCTGGACTTTTGCGATTGCTTTCACTGTGCACTGAATGCCAGGACGGCATGTGCACGCTACAACAATGAACTGGGAAGGAGAGGGCAGAAGAGAACGGCCGTCAGACTGCAGCTTACATATTACCCAGGAAAGAGTAGTGTTTTTGGAGTGTGCAGCAAATCCGTGTTTCTGGGCAAGGGCAGGATAAGTACGCAGCGCTGCTAAGCTTTCTCCCTGCGAGACACACTGGCAAAGCTTTTCGCTATGATGCAGCCTAGTGCAGACGCACACTACGGCTCTCCGCTGCTGTCCGAAGCCAAGCGCCGGTCGCCGGCATTTTTCGGCTGAAGCAGCGCTTCGGAGCTTACGGCTGCCGCTCCGGTGTTGTGTGCGCGAAGCAGCCGCTTCTCCTGCTCCCGGAGCCGGACGGAGCGGAAGCTTTTACGTGGGCGAAGAACAAAGCCGCTGAGAGACGAGATTGTGTGCACAGCCTTGGGACTGCTAGAGGACGGTGGCTAATGCTCCCTGCCTTTTCAATGCACTGCTGGCATGCTTTATTGAAGGTGTTCCGAGACAACTTTTCTGGGTTTTGACTTCGTCCTGATGCAGCCCCTTTTGGGAAATTCATGTTCGTCCCCTGAGGCTCGAGATGCAGAGTACCCGATGGCACCTGCCGAAATGAAAAACTCTAATGAGTTGTCGAGAAGCAAGAACATAGACAGCGCCTTGTGATTGGGAGTCAGCCGTTGCTGGACTTTTGCGATTGCTTTCACTGTGCACTGAATGCCAGGACGGCATGTGCACGCTACAACAACGAACTGGGAAGGAGAGGGCAGAAGACAACGGCCGTCAGACTGCAGCTTACATATTACCCAGGAAGGAGCAGTGTTTTTGGAGTGTGCAGCAAATCCGTGTTTCTGGGCAAGGGCGGCATAAGTACGCAGCGCTGCTAAGCTTTCTCCCTGCGAGACACACTGGCAAAGCTTTTCGCTATGATGCAGCCTAGTGGAGACGCACACTACGGCTCTCCGCTTCTGTCCGAAGCCAAGCGCCGGTCGCCGGCATCTTTCGGCTGAAGCAGCGCTTCGGAGCTTACGGCTGCCGCTCCGGTGTTGTGTGCGCGAAGCAGCCGCTTCTCCTGCTCCCGGAGCCGGACAGAGCGGTAGCTTGTACATGGGCGAAGAACAAAGCCGCTGGGAGACGAGATTGTGTGCACAGCCTTGGGACTGCTAGAGGACGGTGGCTAAAGCTCCCTGCCTTTTCAATGCACTGCTGGCATGCTTTATTGAAGGTGTTCCGAGACAACTTTTCTGGGTTTTGACTTCGTCCTGATGCAGCCCCTTTTGGGAAATTCATGTTCGTCCCCTGAGGCTCGAGATGCAGAGTACCCGATGGCACCTGCCGAAATGAAAAACTCCCTTGAGTTGACGAGAAGCAAGAACATAGACAGCGCCTTGTGATTGGGAGTCAGCCGCTGCTGGACTTTTGCGATTGCTTTCACTGTGCACTGAATGCCAGGACGGCATGTGCACGCTACAACAATGAACTGGGAAGGAGAGGGCAGAAGAGAACGGCCGTCAGACTGCAGCTTACATATTACCCAGGAAAGAGTAGTGTTTTTGGAGTGTGCAGCAAATCCGTGTTTCTGGGCAAGGGCAGGATAAGTACGCAGCGCTGCTAAGCTTTCTCCCTGCGAGACACACTGGCAAAGCTTTTCGCTATGATGCAGCCTAGTGCAGACGCACACTACGGCTCTCCGCTGCTGTCCGAAGCCAAGCGCCGGTCGCCGGCATCTTTCGGCTGAAGCAGCGCTTCGGAGCTTACGGCTGCCGCTCCGGTGTTGTGTGCGCGAAGCAGCCGCTTCTCCTGCTCCCGGAGCCGGACTATGCGGTAGCTTGTACGTGGGCGAAGAACGAAGCCGCTGGGAGACGAGATTGTGTGCACAGCCTTGGGACTGCTAGAGGACGGTGGCTAAAGCTCCCTGCCTTTTCAATGCACTGCTGGCATGCTTTATTGAAGGTGTTCCGAGAAAACTTTTCTGGGTTTTGACTTCGTCCTGATGCAGCCCCTTTTGGGAAATTCATGTTCGTCCCCTGAGGCTCGAGATGCAGAGTACCCGATGGCACCTGCCGAAATGAAAAACTCCCTTGAGGTGTCGAGAAGGAAGAACATAGACAGCGCCTTGTGATTGGGAGTCAGCCGTTGCTGGACTTTTGCGATTGCTTTCACTGTGCACTGAATGCCAGGACGGCATGTGCACGCTACAACAACGAACTGGGAAGGAGAGGGCAGAAGACAACGGCCGTCAGACTGCAGCTTACATATTACCCAGGAAGGAGCAGTGTTTTTGGAGTGTGCAGCAAATCCGTGTTTCTGGGCAAGGGCGGCATAAGTACGCAGCGCTGCTAAGCTTTCTCCCTGCGAGACACACTGGCAAAGCTTTTCGCTATGATGCAGCCTAGTGCAGACGCACACTACGGCTCTCCGCTGCTGTCCGAAGCCAAGCGCCGGTCGCCGGCATCTTTCGGCTGAAGCAGCGCTTCGGAGCTTACGGCTGCCGCTCCGGTGTTGTGTGCGCGAAGCAGCCGCTTCTCCTGCTCCCGGAGCCGGACAGAGCGGTAGCTTGTACGTGGGCGAAGAACAAAGCCGCTGGGAGACGAGATTGTGTGCACAGCCTTGGGACTGCTAGAGGACGGTGGCTAAACCTCCCAGCCTTTTCAATGCACTGCTGGCATGCTTTATTGAAGGTGTTCCGAGACAACTTTTCTGGGTTTTGACTTCGTCCTGATGCAGCCCCTTTTGGGAAATTCATGTTCGTCCCCTGAGGCTCGAGATGCAGAGTACCCGATGGCACCTGCCGAAATGAAAAACTCCCTTGAGTTGACGAGAAGCAAGAACATAGACAGCGCCTTGTGATTGGGAGTCAGCCGCTGCTGGACTTTTGCGATTGCTTTCACTGTGCACTGAATGCCAGGACGGCATGTGCACGCTACAACAATGAACTGGGAAGGAGAGGGCAGAAGAGAACGGCCGTCAGACTGCAGCTTACATATTACCCAGGAAAGAGTAGTGTTTTTGGAGTGTGCAGCAAATCCGTGTTTCTGGGCAAGGGCAGGATAAGTACGCAGCGCTGCTAAGCTTTCTCCCTGCGAGACACACTGGCAAAGCTTTTCGCTATGATGCAGCCTAGTGCAGACGCACACTACGGCTCTCCGCTGCTGTCCGAAGCCAAGCGCCGGTCGCCGGCATCTTTCGGCTGAAGCAGCGCTTCGGAGCTTACGGCTGCCGCTCCGGTGTTGTGTGCGCGAAGCAGCCGCTTCTCCTGCTCCCGGAGCCGGACTATGCGGTAGCTTGTACGTGGGCGAAGAACGAAGCCGCTGGGAGACGAGATTGTGTGCACAGCCTTGGGACTGCTAGAGGACGGTGGCTAAAGCTCCCTGCCTTTTCAATGCACTGCTGGCATGCTTTATTGAAGGTGTTCCGAGAAAACTTTTCTGGGTTTTGACTTCGTCCTGATGCAGCCCCTTTTGGGAAATTCATGTTCGTCCCCTGAGGCTCGAGATGCAGAGTACCCGATGGCACCTGCCGAAATGAAAAACTCCCTTGAGGTGTCGAGAAGGAAGAACATAGACAGCGCCTTGTGATTGGGAGTCAGCCGTTGCTGGACTTTTGCGATTGCTTTCACTGTGCACTGAATGCCAGGACGGCATGTGCACGCTACAACAACGAACTGGGAAGGAGTGGGCAGAAGAGAACGGCCGTCAGACTGCAGCTTACATATTACCCAGGAAAGAGTAGTGTTTTTGGAGTGTGCAGCAAATCCGTGTTTCTGGGCAAGGGCGGCATAAGTACGCAGCGCTGCTAAGCTTTCTCCCTGCGAGACACACTGGCAAAGCTTTTCGCTATGATGCAGCCTAGTGGAGACGCACACTACGGCTCTCCGCTGCTGTCCGAAGCCAAGCGCCGGTCGCCGGCATCTTTCGGCTGAAGCAGCGCTTCGGAGCTTACGGCTGCCCCTCCGGTGTTGTGTGCGCGAAGCAGCCGCTTCTCCTGCTCCCGGAGCCGGACAGAGCGGTAGCTTGTACGTGGGCGAAGAACAAAGCCGCTGGGAGACGAGATTGTGTGCACAGCCTTGGGACTGCTAGAGGACGGTGGCTAAAGCTCCCTGCCTTTTCAATGCACTGCTGGCATGCTTTATTGAAGGTGTTCCGAGAAAACTTTTCTAGGTTTTGACTTCGTCCTGATGCAGCCCCTTTTGGGAAATTCATGTTCGTCCCCTGAGGCTCGAGATGCAGAGTACCCGATGGCACCTGCCGAAATGAAAAACTCCCTTGAGTTGACGAGAAGCAAGAACATAGACAGCGCCTTGTGATTGGGAGTCAGCCGCTGCTGGACTTTTGCGATTGCTTTCACTGTGCACTGAATGCCAGGACGGCATGTGCACGCTACAACAATGAACTGGGAAGGAGAGGGCAGAAGAGAACGGCCGTCAGACTGCAGCTTACATATTACCCAGAAAAGAGTAGTGTTTTTGGAGTGTGCAGCAAATCCGTGTTTCTGGGCAAGGGCAGGATAAGTACGCAGCGCTGCTAAGCTTTCTCCCTACGAGACACACTGCCAAAGCTTTTCGCTATGATGCAGCCTAGTGGAGACGCACACTACGGCTCTCCGCTGCTGTCCGAAGCCAAGCGCCGGTCGCCGGCATCTTTCGGCTGAAGCAGCGCTTCGGAGCTTACGGCTGCCCCTCCGGTGTTGTGTGCGCGAAGCAGCCGCTTCTCCTGCTCCCGGAGCCGGACAGAGCGGTAGCTTGTACGTGGGCGAAGAACGAAGCCGCTGGGAGACGAGATTGTGTGCACAGCCTTGGGACTGCTAGAGGACGGTGGCTAAAGCTCCCTGCCTTTTCAATGCACTGCTGGCATGCTTTATTGAAGGTGTTCCGAGAAAACTTTTCTGGGTTTTGACTTCGTCCTGATGCAGCCCCTTTTGGGAAATTCATGTTCGTCCCCTGAGGCTCGAGATGCAGAGTACCCGATGGCACCTGCCGAAATGAAAAACTCCCTTGAGGTGTCGAGAAGGAAGAACATAGACAGCGCCTTGTGATTGGGAGTCAGCCGTTGCTGGACTTTTGCGATTGCTTTCACTGTGCACTGAATGCCAGGACGGCATGTGCACGCTACAACAACGAACTGGGAAGGAGAGGGCAGAAGACAACGGCCGTCAGACTGCAGCTTACATATTACCCAGGAAGGAGCAGTGTTTTTGGAGTGTGCAGCAAATCCGTGTTTCTGGGCAAGGGCGGCATAAGTACGCAGCGCTGCTAAGCTTTCTCCCTGCGAGACACACTGGCAAAGCTTTTCGCTATGATGCAGCCTAGTGCAGACGCACACTACGGCTCTCCGCTGCTGTCCGAAGCCAAGCGCCGGTCGCCGGCATCTTTCGGCTGAAGCAGCGCTTCGGAGCTTACGGCTGCCGCTCCGGTGTTGTGTGCGCGAAGCAGCCGCTTCTCCTGCTCCCGGAGCCGGACGGAGCGGAAGCTTTTACGTGGGCGAAGAACAAAGCCGCTGAGAGACGAGATTGTGTGCACAGCCTTGGGACTGCTAGAGGACGGTGGCTAATGCTCCCTGCCTTTTCAATGCACTGCTGGCATGCTTTATTGAAGGTGTTCCGAGACAACTTTTCTGGGTTTTGACTTTGTCCTGATGCAGCCCCTTTTGGGAAATTCATGTTCGTCCCCTGAGGCTCGAGATGCAGAGTACCCGATGGCACCTGCCGAAATGAAAAACTCTAATGAGTTGTCGAGAAGCAAGAACATAGACAGCGCCTTGTGATTGGGAGTCAGCCGTTGCTGGACTTTTGCGATTGCTTTCACTGTGCACTGAATGCCAGGACGGCATGTGCACGCTACAACAACGAACTGGGAAGGAGAGGGCAGAAGACAACGGCCGTCAGACTGCAGCTTACATATTACCCAGGAAGGAGCAGTGTTTTTGGAGTGTGCAGCAAATCCGTGTTTCTGGGCAAGGGCGGCATAAGTACGCAGCGCTGCTAAGCTTTCTCCCTGCGAGACACACTGGCAAAGCTTTTCGCTATGATGCAGCCTAGTGGAGACGCACACTACGGCTCTCCGCTTCTGTCCGAAGCCAAGCGCCGGTCGCCGGCATCTTTCGGCTGAAGCAGCGCTTCGGAGCTTACGGCTGCCGCTCCGGTGTTGTGTGCGCGAAGCAGCCGCTTCTCCTGCTCCCGGAGCCGGACAGAGCGGTAGCTTGTACATGGGCGAAGAACGAAGCCGCTGGGAGACGAGATTGTGTGCACAGCCTTGGGACTGCTAGAGGACGGTGGCTAAAGCTCCCTGCCTTTTCAATGCACTGCTGGCATGCTTTATTGAAGGTGTTCCGAGACAACTTTTCTGGGTTTTGACTTCGTCCTGATGCAGCCCCTTTTGGGAAATTCATGTTCGTCCCCTGAGGCTCGAGATGCAGAGTACCCGATGGCACCTGCCGAAATGAAAAACTCCCTTGAGTTGACGAGAAGCAAGAACATAGACAGCGCCTTGTGATTGGGAGTCAGCCGCTGCTGGACTTTTGCGATTGCTTTCACTGTGCACTGAATGCCAGGACGGCATGTGCACGCTACAACAACGAACTGGGAAGGAGTGGGCAGAAGAGAACGGCCGTCAGACTGCAGCTTACATATTACCCAGGAAAGAGTAGTGTTTTTGCAGTGTGCAGCAAATCCGTGTTTCTGGGCAAAGGCAGGATAAGTACGCAGCGCTGCTAAGCTTTCTCCCTGCGAGACACACTGGCAAAGCTTTTCGCTATGATGCAGCCTAGTGCAGACGCACACTACGGCTCTCCGCTGCTGTCCGAAGCCAAGCGCCGGTCGCCGGCATCTTTCGGCTGAAGCAGCGCTTCGGAGCTTACGGCTGCCGCTCCGGTGTTGTGTGCGCGAAGCAGCCGCTTCTCCTGCTCCCGGAGCCGGACAGAGCGGTAGCTTGTACATGGGCGAAGAACAAAGCCGCTGGGAGACGAGATTGTGTGCACAGCCTTGGGACTGCTAGAGGACGGTGGCTAAAGCTCCCTGCCTTTTCAATGCACTGCTGGCATGCTTTATTGAAGGTGTTCCGAGACAACTTTTCTGGGTTTTGACTTCGTCCTGATGCAGCCCCTTTTGGGAAATTCATGTTCGTCCCCTGAGGCTCGAGATGCAGAGTACCCGATGGCACCTGCCGAAATGAAAAACTCCATTGAGTTGTCGAGAAGGAAGAACATAGACAGCGCCTTGTGATTGGGAGTCAGCCGTTGCTGGACTTTTGCGATTGCTTTCACTGTGCACTGAATGCCAGGACGGCATGTGCACGCTACAACAACGAACTGGGAAGGAGTGGGCAGAAGAGAACGGCCGTCAGACTGCAGCTTACATATTACCCAGGAAAGAGTAGTGTTTTTGGAGTGTGCAGCAAATCCGTGTTTCTGGGCAAGGGCGGCATAAGTACGCAGCGCTGCTAAGCTTTCTCCCTGCGAGACACACTGGCAAAGCTTTTCGCTATGATGCAGCCTAGTGGAGACGCACACTACGGCTCTCCGCTGCTGTCCGAAGCCAAGCGCCGGTCGCCGGCATCTTTCGGCTGAAGCAGCGCTTCGGAGCTTACGGCTGCCCCTCCGGTGTTGTGTGCGCGAAGCAGCCGCTTCTCCTGCTCCCGGAGCCGGACAGAGCGGTAGCTTGTACGTGGGCGAAGAACAAAGCCGCTGGGAGACGAGATTGTGTGCACAGCCTTGGGACTGCTAGAGGACGGTGGCTAAACCTCCCAGCCTTTTCAATGCACTGCTGGCATGCTTTATTGAAGGTGTTCCGAGACAACTTTTCTGGGTTTTGACTTCGTCCTGATGCAGCCCCTTTTGGGAAATTCATGTTCGTCCCCTGAGGCTCGAGATGCAGAGTACCCGATGGCACCTGCCGAAATGAAAAACTCCCTTGAGTTGACGAGAAGCAAGAACATAGACAGCGCCTTGTGATTGGGAGTCAGCCGCTGCTGGACTTTTGCGATTGCTTTCACTGTGCACTGAATGCCAGGACGGCATGTGCACGCTACAACAATGAACTGGGAAGGAGAGGGCAGAAGAGAACGGCCGTCAGACTGCAGCTTACATATTACCCAGGAAAGAGTAGTGTTTTTGGAGTGTGCAGCAAATCCGTGTTTCTGGGCAAGGGCAGGATAAGTACGCAGCGCTGCTAAGCTTTCTCCCTGCGAGACACACTGGCAAAGCTTTTCGCTATGATGCAGCCTAGTGCAGACGCACACTACGGCTCTCCGCTGCTGTCCGAAGCCAAGCGCCGGTCGCCGGCATCTTTCGGCTGAAGCAGCGCTTCGGAGCTTACGGCTGCCGCTCCGGTGTTGTGTGCGCGAAGCAGCCGCTTCTCCTGCTCCCGGAGCCGGACTATGCGGTAGCTTGTACGTGGGCGAAGAACGAAGCCGCTGGGAGACGAGATTGTGTGCACAGCCTTGGGACTGCTAGAGGACGGTGGCTAAAGCTCCCTGCCTTTTCAATGCACTGCTGGCATGCTTTATTGAAGGTGTTCCGAGAAAACTTTTCTGGGTTTTGACTTCGTCCTGATGCAGCCCCTTTTGGGAAATTCATGTTCGTCCCCTGAGGCTCGAGATGCAGAGTACCCGATGGCACCTGCCGAAATGAAAAACTCCCTTGAGGTGTCGAGAAGGAAGAACATAGACAGCGCCTTGTGATTGGGAGTCAGCCGTTGCTGGACTTTTGCGATTGCTTTCACTGTGCACTGAATGCCAGGACGGCATGTGCACGCTACAACAACGAACTGGGAAGGAGAGGGCAGAAGACAACGGCCGTCAGACTGCAGCTTACATATTACCCAGGAAGGAGCAGTGTTTTTGGAGTGTGCAGCAAATCCGTGTTTCTGGGCAAGGGCGGCATAAGTACGCAGCGCTGCTAAGCTTTCTCCCTGCGAGACACACTGGCAAAGCTTTTCGCTATGATGCAGCCTAGTGCAGACGCACACTACGGCTCTCCGCTGCTGTCCGAAGCCAAGCGCCGGTCGCCGGCATCTTTCGGCTGAAGCAGCGCTTCGGAGCTTACGGCTGCCGCTCCGGTGTTGTGTGCGCGAAGCAGCCGCTTCTCCTGCTCCCGGAGCCGGACTATGCGGTAGCTTGTACGTGGGCGAAGAACGAAGCCGCTGGGAGACGAGATTGTGTGCACAGCCTTGGGACTGCTAGAGGACGGTGGCTAAAGCTCCCTGCCTTTTCAATGCACTGCTGGCATGCTTTATTGAAGGTGTTCCGAGAAAACTTTTCTGGGTTTTGACTTCGTCCTGATGCAGCCCCTTTTGGGAAATTCATGTTCGTCCCCTGAGGCTCGAGATGCAGAGTACCCGATGGCACCTGCCGAAATGAAAAACTCCCTTGAGGTGTCGAGAAGGAAGAACATAGACAGCGCCTTGTGATTGGGAGTCAGCCGTTGCTGGACTTTTGCGATTGCTTTCACTGTGCACTGAATGCCAGGACGGCATGTGCACGCTACAACAACGAACTGGGAAGGAGAGGGCAGAAGACAACGGCCGTCAGACTGCAGCTTACATATTACCCAGGAAGGAGCAGTGTTTTTGGAGTGTGCAGCAAATCCGTGTTTCTGGGCAAGGGCGGCATAAGTACGCAGCGCTGCTAAGCTTTCTCCCTGCGAGACACACTGGCAAAGCTTTTCGCTATGATGCAGCCTAGTGCAGACGCACACTACGGCTCTCCGCTGCTGTCCGAAGCCAAGCGCCGGTCGCCGGCATCTTTCGGCTGAAGCAGCGCTTCGGAGCTTACGGCTGCCGCTCCGGTGTTGTGTGCGCGAAGCAGCCGCTTCTCCTGCTCCCGGAGCCGGACGGAGCGGAAGCTTTTACGTGGGCGAAGAACAAAGCCGCTGGGAGACGAGATTGTGTGCACAGCCTTGGGACTGCTAGAGGACGGTGGCTAATGCTCCCTGCCTTTTCAATGCACTGCTGGCATGCTTTATTGAAGGTGTTCCGAGACAACTTTTCTGGGTTTTGACTTCGTCCTGATGCAGCCCCTTTTGGGAAATTCATGTTCGTCCCCTGAGGCTCGAGATGCAGAGTACCCGATGGCACCTGCCGAAATGAAAAACTCTAATGAGTTGTCGAGAAGCAAGAACATAGACAGCGCCTTGTGATTGGGAGTCAGCCGTTGCTGGACTTTTGCGATTGCTTTCACTGTGCACTGAATGCCAGGACGGCATGTGCACGCTACAACAACGAACTGGGAAGGAGTGGGCAGAAGAGAACGGCCGTCAGACTGCAGCTTACATATTACCCAGGAAGGAGCAGTGTTTTTGGAGTGTGCAGCAAATCCGTGTTTCTGGGCAAGGGCGGCATAAGTACGCAGCGCTGCTAAGCTTTCTCCCTGCGAGACACACTGGCAAAGCTTTTCGCTATGATGCAGCCTAGTGGAGACGCACACTACGGCTCTCCGCTGCTGTCCGAAGCCAAGCGCCGGTCGCCGGCATCTTTCGGCTGAAGCAGCGCTTCGGAGCTTACGGCTGCCCCTCCGGTGTTGTGTGCGCGAAGCAGCCGCTTCTCCTGCTCCCGGAGCCGGACAGAGCGGTAGCTTGTACGTGGGCGAAGAACAAAGCCGCTGGGAGACGAGATTGTGTGCACAGCCTTGGGACTGCTAGAGGACGGTGGCTAAACCTCCCAGCCTTTTCAATGCACTGCTGGCATGCTTTATTGAAGGTGTTCCGAGACAACTTTTCTGGGTTTTGACTTCGTCCTGATGCAGCCCCTTTTGGGAAATTCATGTTCGTCCCCTGAGGCTCGAGATGCAGAGTACCCGATGGCACCTGCCGAAATGAAAAACTCCCTTGTGTTGACGAGAAGCAAGAACATAGACAGCGCCTTGTGATTGGGAGTCAGCCGCTGCTGGACTTTTGCGATTGCTTTCACTGTGCACTGAATGCCAGGACGGCATGTGCACGCTACAACAACGAACTGGGAAGGAGTGGGCAGAAGAGAACGGCCGTCAGACTGCAGCTTACATATTACCCAGGAAAGAGTAGTGTTTTTGGAGTGTGCAGCAAATCCGTGTTTCTGGGCAAAGGCAGGATAAGTACGCAGCGCTGCTAAGCTTTCTCCCTGCGAGACACACTGGCAAAGCTTTTCGCTATGATGCAGCCTAGTGCAGACGCACACTACGGCTCTCCGCTGCTGTCCGAAGCCAAGCGCCGGTCGCCGGCATCTTTCGGCTGAAGCAGCGCTTCGGAGCTTACGGCTGCCGCTCCGGTGTTGTGTGCGCGAAGCAGCCGCTTCTCCTGCTCCCGGAGCCGGACAGAGCGGTAGCTTGTACATGGGCGAAGAACAAAGCCGCTGGGAGACGAGATTGTGTGCACAGCCTTGGGACTGCTAGAGGACGGTGGCTAAAGCTCCCTGCCTTTTCAATGCACTGCTGGCATGCTTTATTGAAGGTGTTCCGAGACAACTTTTCTGGGTTTTGACTTCGTCCTGATGCAGCCCCTTTTGGGAAATTCATGTTCGTCCCCTGAGGCTCGAGATGCAGAGTACCCGATGGCACCTGCCGAAATGAAAAACTCCATTGAGTTGTCGAGAAGGAAGAACATAGACAGCGCCTTGTGATTGGGAGTCAGCCGTTGCTGGACTTTTGCGATTGCTTTCACTGTGCACTGAATGCCAGGACGGCATGTGCACGCTACAACAACGAACTGGGAAGGAGTGGGCAGAAGAGAACGGCCGTCAGACTGCAGCTTACATATTACCCAGGAAAGAGTAGTGTTTTTGGAGTGTGCAGCAAATCCGTGTTTCTGGGCAAGGGCGGCATAAGTACGCAGCGCTGCTAAGCTTTCTCCCTGCGAGACACACTGGCAAAGCTTTTCGCTATGATGCAGCCTAGTGGAGACGCACACTACGGCTCTCCGCTGCTGTCCGAAGCCAAGCGCCGGTCGCCGGCATCTTTCGGCTGAAGCAACGCTTCGGAGCTTACGGCTGCCCCTCCGGTGTTGTGTGCGCGAAGCAGCCGCTTCTCCTGCTCCCGGAGCCGGACAGAGCGGTAGCTTGTACGTGGGCGAAGAACAAAGCCGCTGGGAGACGAGATTGTGTGCACAGCCTTGGGACTGCTAGAGGACGGTGGCTAAACCTCCCAGCCTTTTCAATGCACTGCTGGCATGCTTTATTGAAGGTGTTCCGAGACAACTTTTCTGGGTTTTGACTTCGTCCTGATGCAGCCCCTTTTGGGAAATTCATGTTCGTCCCCTGAGGCTCGAGATGCAGAGTACCCGATGGCACCTGCCGAAATGAAAAACTCCCTTGAGTTGACGAGAAGCAAGAACATAGACAGCGCCTTGTGATTGGGAGTCAGCCGCTGCTGGACTTTTGCGATTGCTTTCACTGTGCACTGAATGCCAGGACGGCATGTGCACGCTACAACAATGAACTGGGAAGGAGAGGGCAGAAGAGAACGGCCGTCAGACTGCAGCTTACATATTACCCAGGAAAGAGTAGTGTTTTTGGAGTGTGCAGCAAATCCGTGTTTCTGGGCAAGGGCAGGATAAGTACGCAGCGCTGCTAAGCTTTCTCCCTGCGAGACACACTGGCAAAGCTTTTCGCTATGATGCAGCCTAGTGCAGACGCACACTACGGCTCTCCGCTGCTGTCCGAAGCCAAGCGCCGGTCGCCGGCATCTTTCGGCTGAAGCAGCGCTTCGGAGCTTACGGCTGCCGCTCCGGTGTTGTGTGCGCGAAGCAGCCGCTTCTCCTGCTCCCGGAGCCGGACAGAGCGGTAGCTTGTACATGGGCGAAGAACAAAGCCGCTGGGAGACGAGATTGTGTGCACAGCCTTGGGACTGCTAGAGGACGGTGGCTAAAGCTCCCTGCCTTTTCAATGCACTGCTGGCATGCTTTATTGAAGGTGTTCCGAGACAACTTTTCTGGGTTTTGACTTCGTCCTGATGCAGCCCCTTTTGGGAAATTCATGTTCGTCCCCTGAGGCTCGAGATGCAGAGTACCCGATGGCACCTGCCGAAATGAAAAACTCCATTGAGTTGTCGAGAAGGAAGAACATAGACAGCGCCTTGTGATTGGGAGTCAGCCGTTGCTGGACTTTTGCGATTGCTTTCACTGTGCACTGAATGCCAGGACGGCATGTGCACGCTACAACAACGAACTGGGAAGGAGTGGGCAGAAGAGAACGGCCGTCAGACTGCAGCTTACATATTACCCAGGAAAGAGTAGTGTTTTTGGAGTGTGCAGCAAATCCGTGTTTCTGGGCAAGGGCGGCATAAGTACGCAGCGCTGCTAAGCTTTCTCCCTGCGAGACACACTGGCAAAGCTTTTCGCTATGATGCAGCCTAGTGGAGACGCACACTACGGCTCTCCGCTGCTGTCCGAAGCCAAGCGCCGGTCGCCGGCATCTTTCGGCTGAAGCAGCGCTTCGGAGCTTACGGCTGCCCCTCCGGTGTTGTGTGCGCGAAGCAGCCGCTTCTCCTGCTCCCGGAGCCGGACAGAGCGGTAGCTTGTACGTGGGCGAAGAACAAAGCCGCTGGGAGACGAGATTGTGTGCACAGCCTTGGGACTGCTAGAGGACGGTGGCTAAACCTCCCAGCCTTTTCAATGCACTGCTGGCATGCTTTATTGAAGGTGTTCCGAGACAACTTTTCTGGGTTTTGACTTCGTCCTGATGCAGCCCCTTTTGGGAAATTCATGTTCGTCCCCTGAGGCTCGAGATGCAGAGTACCCGATGGCACCTGCCGAAATGAAAAACTCCCTTGAGTTGACGAGAAGCAAGAACATAGACAGCGCCTTGTGATTGGGAGTCAGCCGCTGCTGGACTTTTGCGATTGCTTTCACTGTGCACTGAATGCCAGGACGGCATGTGCACGCTACAACAATGAACTGGGAAGGAGAGGGCAGAAGAGAACGGCCGTCAGACTGCAGCTTACATATTACCCAGGAAAGAGTAGTGTTTTTGGAGTGTGCAGCAAATCCGTGTTTCTGGGCAAGGGCAGGATAAGTACGCAGCGCTGCTAAGCTTTCTCCCTGCGAGACACACTGGCAAAGCTTTTCGCTATGATGCAGCCTAGTGCAGACGCACACTACGGCTCTCCGCTGCTGTCCGAAGCCAAGCGCCGGTCGCCGGCATCTTTCGGCTGAAGCAGCGCTTCGGAGCTTACGGCTGCCGCTCCGGTGTTGTGTGCGCGAAGCAGCCGCTTCTCCTGCTCCCGGAGCCGGACTATGCGGTAGCTTGTACGTGGGCGAAGAACGAAGCCGCTGGGAGACGAGATTGTGTGCACAGCCTTGGGACTGCTAGAGGACGGTGGCTAAAGCTCCCTGCCTTTTCAATGCACTGCTGGCATGCTTTATTGAAGGTGTTCCGAGAAAACTTTTCTGGGTTTTGACTTCGTCCTGATGCAGCCCCTTTTGGGAAATTCATGTTCGTCCCCTGAGGCTCGAGATGCAGAGTACCCGATGGCACCTGCCGAAATGAAAAACTCCCTTGAGGTGTCGAGAAGGAAGAACATAGACAGCGCCTTGTGATTGGGAGTCAGCCGTTGCTGGACTTTTGCGATTGCTTTCACTGTGCACTGAATGCCAGGACGGCATGTGCACGCTACAACAACGAACTGGGAAGGAGAGGGCAGAAGACAACGGCCGTCAGACTGCAGCTTACATATTACCCAGGAAGGAGCAGTGTTTTTGGAGTGTGCAGCAAATCCGTGTTTCTGGGCAAGGGCGGCATAAGTACGCAGCGCTGCTAAGCTTTCTCCCTGCGAGACACACTGGCAAAGCTTTTCGCTATGATGCAGCCTAGTGCAGACGCACACTACGGCTCTCCGCTGCTGTCCGAAGCCAAGCGCCGGTCGCCGGCATCTTTCGGCTGAAGCAGCGCTTCGGAGCTTACGGCTGCCGCTCCGGTGTTGTGTGCGCGAAGCAGCCGCTTCTCCTGCTCCCGGAGCCGGACGGAGCGGAAGCTTTTACGTGGGCGAAGAACAAAGCCGCTGGGAGACGAGATTGTGTGCACAGCCTTGGGACTGCTAGAGGACGGTGGCTAATGCTCCCTGCCTTTTCAATGCACTGCTGGCATGCTTTATTGAAGGTGTTCCGAGACAACTTTTCTGGGTTTTGACTTCGTCCTGATGCAGCCCCTTTTGGGAAATTCATGTTCGTCCCCTGAGGCTCGAGATGCAGAGTACCCGATGGCACCTGCCGAAATGAAAAACTCTAATGAGTTGTCGAGAAGCAAGAACATAGACAGCGCCTTGTGATTGGGAGTCAGCCGTTGCTGGACTTTTGCGATTGCTTTCACTGTGCACTGAATGCCAGGACGGCATGTGCACGCTACAACAACGAACTGGGAAGGAGTGGGCAGAAGAGAACGGCCGTCAGACTGCAGCTTACATATTACCCAGGAAGGAGCAGTGTTTTTGGAGTGTGCAGCAAATCCGTGTTTCTGGGCAAGGGCGGCATAAGTACGCAGCGCTGCTAAGCTTTCTCCCTGCGAGACACACTGGCAAAGCTTTTCGCTATGATGCAGCCTAGTGGAGACGCACACTACGGCTCTCCGCTGCTGTCCGAAGCCAAGCGCCGGTCGCCGGCATCTTTCGGCTGAAGCAGCGCTTCGGAGCTTACGGCTGCCCCTCCGGTGTTGTGTGCGCGAAGCAGCCGCTTCTCCTGCTCCCGGAGCCGGACAGAGCGGTAGCTTGTACGTGGGCGAAGAACAAAGCCGCTGGGAGACGAGATTGTGTGCACAGCCTTGGGACTGCTAGAGGACGGTGGCTAAACCTCCCAGCCTTTTCAATGCACTGCTGGCATGCTTTATTGAAGGTGTTCCGAGACAACTTTTCTGGGTTTTGACTTCGTCCTGATGCAGCCCCTTTTGGGAAATTCATGTTCGTCCCCTGAGGCTCGAGATGCAGAGTACCCGATGGCACCTGCCGAAATGAAAAACTCCCTTGTGTTGACGAGAAGCAAGAACATAGACAGCGCCTTGTGATTGGGAGTCAGCCGCTGCTGGACTTTTGCGATTGCTTTCACTGTGCACTGAATGCCAGGACGGCATGTGCACGCTACAACAACGAACTGGGAAGGAGTGGGCAGAAGAGAACGGCCGTCAGACTGCAGCTTACATATTACCCAGGAAAGAGTAGTGTTTTTGGAGTGTGCAGCAAATCCGTGTTTCTGGGCAAAGGCAGGATAAGTACGCAGCGCTGCTAAGCTTTCTCCCTGCGAGACACACTGGCAAAGCTTTTCGCTATGATGCAGCCTAGTGCAGACGCACACTACGGCTCTCCGCTGCTGTCCGAAGCCAAGCGCCGGTCGCCGGCATCTTTCGGCTGAAGCAGCGCTTCGGAGCTTACGGCTGCCGCTCCGGTGTTGTGTGCGCGAAGCAGCCGCTTCTCCTGCTCCCGGAGCCGGACAGAGCGGTAGCTTGTACATGGGCGAAGAACAAAGCCGCTGGGAGACGAGATTGTGTGCACAGCCTTGGGACTGCTAGAGGACGGTGGCTAAAGCTCCCTGCCTTTTCAATGCACTGCTGGCATGCTTTATTGAAGGTGTTCCGAGACAACTTTTCTGGGTTTTGACTTCGTCCTGATGCAGCCCCTTTTGGGAAATTCATGTTCGTCCCCTGAGGCTCGAGATGCAGAGTACCCGATGGCACCTGCCGAAATGAAAAACTCCATTGAGTTGTCGAGAAGGAAGAACATAGACAGCGCCTTGTGATTGGGAGTCAGCCGTTGCTGGACTTTTGCGATTGCTTTCACTGTGCACTGAATGCCAGGACGGCATGTGCACGCTACAACAACGAACTGGGAAGGAGTGGGCAGAAGAGAACGGCCGTCAGACTGCAGCTTACATATTACCCAGGAAAGAGTAGTGTTTTTGGAGTGTGCAGCAAATCCGTGTTTCTGGGCAAGGGCGGCATAAGTACGCAGCGCTGCTAAGCTTTCTCCCTGCGAGACACACTGGCAAAGCTTTTCGCTATGATGCAGCCTAGTGGAGACGCACACTACGGCTCTCCGCTGCTGTCCGAAGCCAAGCGCCGGTCGCCGGCATCTTTCGGCTGAAGCAACGCTTCGGAGCTTACGGCTGCCCCTCCGGTGTTGTGTGCGCGAAGCAGCCGCTTCTCCTGCTCCCGGAGCCGGACAGAGCGGTAGCTTGTACGTGGGCGAAGAACAAAGCCGCTGGGAGACGAGATTGTGTGCACAGCCTTGGGACTGCTAGAGGACGGTGGCTAAACCTCCCAGCCTTTTCAATGCACTGCTGGCATGCTTTATTGAAGGTGTTCCGAGACAACTTTTCTGGGTTTTGACTTCGTCCTGATGCAGCCCCTTTTGGGAAATTCATGTTCGTCCCCTGAGGCTCGAGATGCAGAGTACCCGATGGCACCTGCCGAAATGAAAAACTCCCTTGAGTTGACGAGAAGCAAGAACATAGACAGCGCCTTGTGATTGGGAGTCAGCCGCTGCTGGACTTTTGCGATTGCTTTCACTGTGCACTGAATGCCAGGACGGCATGTGCACGCTACAACAATGAACTGGGAAGGAGAGGGCAGAAGAGAACGGCCGTCAGACTGCAGCTTACATATTACCCAGGAAAGAGTAGTGTTTTTGGAGTGTGCAGCAAATCCGTGTTTCTGGGCAAGGGCAGGATAAGTACGCAGCGCTGCTAAGCTTTCTCCCTGCGAGACACACTGGCAAAGCTTTTCGCTATGATGCAGCCTAGTGCAGACGCACACTACGGCTCTCCGCTGCTGTCCGAAGCCAAGCGCCGGTCGCCGGCATCTTTCGGCTGAAGCAGCGCTTCGGAGCTTACGGCTGCCGCTCCGGTGTTGTGTGCGCGAAGCAGCCGCTTCTCCTGCTCCCGGAGCCGGACGGAGCGGAAGCTTTTACGTGGGCGAAGAACAAAGCCGCTGAGAGACGAGATTGTGTGCACAGCCTTGGGACTGCTAGAGGACGGTGGCTAAACCTCCCAGCCTTTTCAATGCACTGCTGGCATGCTTTATTGAAGGTGTTCCGAGACAACTTTTCTGGGTTTTGACTTCGTCCTGATGCAGCCCCTTTTGGGAAATTCATGTTCGTCCCCTGAGGCTCGAGATGCAGAGTACCCGATGGCACCTGCCGAAATGAAAAACTCTAATGAGTTGTCGAGAAGCAAGAACATAGACAGCGCCTTGTGATTGGGAGTCAGCCGTTGCTGGACTTTTGCGATTGCTTTCACTGTGCACTGAATGCCAGGACGGCATGTGCACGCTACAACAACGAACTGGGAAGGAGAGGGCAGAAGACAACGGCCGTCAGACTGCAGCTTACATATTACCCAGGAAGGAGCAGTGTTTTTGGAGTGTGCAGCAAATCCGTGTTTCTGGGCAAGGGCGGCATAAGTACGCAGCGCTGCTAAGCTTTCTCCCTGCGAGACACACTGGCAAAGCTTTTCGCTATGATGCAGCCTAGTGGAGACGCACACTACGGCTCTCCGCTTCTGTCCGAAGCCAAGCGCCGGTCGCCGGCATCTTTCGGCTGAAGCAGCGCTTCGGAGCTTACGGCTGCCGCTCCGGTGTTGTGTGCGCGAAGCAGCCGCTTCTCCTGCTCCCGGAGCCGGAGAGAGCGGTAGCTTGTACATGGGCGAAGAACGAAGCCGCTGGGAGACGAGATTGTGTGCACAGCCTTGGGACTGCTAGAGGACGGTGGCTAAAGCTCCCTGCCTTTTCAATGCACTGCTGGCATGCTTTATTGAAGGTGTTCCGAGACAACTTTTCTGGGTTTTGACTTCGTCCTGATGCAGCCCCTTTTGGGAAATTCATGTTCGTCCCCTGAGGCTCGAGATGCAGAGTACCCGATGGCACCTGCCGAAATGAAAAACTCCCTTGAGGTGTCGAGAAGGAAGAACATAGACAGCGCCTTGTGATTGGGAGTCAGCCGTTGCTGGACTTTTGCGATTGCTTTCACTGTGCACTGAATGCCAGGACGGCATGTGCACGCTACAACAACGAACTGGGAAGGAGTGGGCAGAAGAGAACGGCCGTCAGACTGCAGCTTACATATTACCCAGGAAAGAGTAGTGTTTTTGGAGTGTGCAGCAAATCCGTGTTTCTGGGCAAAGGCAGGATAAGTACGCAGCGCTGCTAAGCTTTCTCCCTGCGAGACACACTGGCAAAGCTTTTCGCTATGATGCAGCCTAGTGCAGACGCACACTACGGCTCTCCGCTGCTGTCCGAAGCCAAGCGCCGGTCGCCGGCATCTTTCGGCTGAAGCAGCGCTTCGGAGCTTACGGCTGCCGCTCCGGTGTTGTGTGCGCGAAGCAGCCGCTTCTCCTGCTCCCGGAGCCGGACAGAGCGGTAGCTTGTACATGGGCGAAGAACAAAGCCGCTGGGAGACGAGATTGTGTGCACAGCCTTGGGACTGCTAGAGGACGGTGGCTAAAGCTCCCTGCCTTTTCAATGCACTGCTGGCATGCTTTATTGAAGGTGTTCCGAGACAACTTTTCTGGGTTTTGACTTCGTCCTGATGCAGCCCCTTTTGGGAAATTCATGTTCGTCCCCTGAGGCTCGAGATGCAGAGTACCCGATGGCACCTGCCGAAATGAAAAACTCTAATGAGTTGTCGAGAAGCAAGAACATAGACAGCGCCTTGTGATTGGGAGTCAGCCGTTGCTGGACTTTTGCGATTGCTTTCACTGTGCACTGAATGCCAGGACGGCATGTGCACGCTACAACAACGAACTGGGAAGGAGTGGGCAGAAGAGAACGGCCGTCAGACTGCAGCTTACATATTACCCAGGAAAGAGTAGTGTTTTTGGAGTGTGCAGCAAATCCGTGTTTCTGGGCAAGGGCGGCATAAGTACGCAGCGCTGCTAAGCTTTCTCCCTGCGAGACACACTGGCAAAGCTTTTCGCTATGATGCAGCCTAGTGGAGACGCACACTACGGCTCTCCGCTGCTGTCCGAAGCCAAGCGCCGGTCGCCGGCATCTTTCGGCTGAAGCAGCGCTTCGGAGCTTACGGCTGCCCCTCCGGTGTTGTGTGCGCGAAGCAGCCGCTTCTCCTGCTCCCGGAGCCGGACAGAGCGGTAGCTTGTACGTGGGCGAAGAACAAAGCCGCTGGGAGACGAGATTGTGTGCACAGCCTTGGGACTGCTAGAGGACGGTGGCTAAACCTCCCAGCCTTTTCAATGCACTGCTGGCATGCTTTATTGAAGGTGTTCCGAGACAACTTTTCTGGGTTTTGACTTCGTCCTGATGCAGCCCCTTTTGGGAAATTCATGTTCGTCCCCTGAGGCTCGAGATGCAGAGTACCCGATGGCACCTGCCGAAATGAAAAACTCCCTTGAGTTGACGAGAAGCAAGAACATAGACAGCGCCTTGTGATTGGGAGTCAGCCGCTGCTGGACTTTTGCGATTGCTTTCACTGTGCACTGAATGCCAGGACGGCATGTGCACGCTACAACAATGAACTGGGAAGGAGAGGGCAGAAGAGAACGGCCGTCAGACTGCAGCTTACATATTACCCAGGAAAGAGTAGTGTTTTTGGAGTGTGCAGCAAATCCGTGTTTCTGGGCAAGGGCAGGATAAGTACGCAGCGCTGCTAAGCTTTCTCCCTGCGAGACACACTGGCAAAGCTTTTCGCTATGATGCAGCCTAGTGCAGACGCACACTACGGCTCTCCGCTGCTGTCCGAAGCCAAGCGCCGGTCGCCGGCATCTTTCGGCTGAAGCAGCGCTTCGGAGCTTACGGCTGCCGCTCCGGTGTTGTGTGCGCGAAGCAGCCGCTTCTCCTGCTCCCGGAGCCGGACTATGCGGTAGCTTGTACGTGGGCGAAGAACGAAGCCGCTGGGAGACGAGATTGTGTGCACAGCCTTGGGACTGCTAGAGGACGGTGGCTAAAGCTCCCTGCCTTTTCAATGCACTGCTGGCATGCTTTATTGAAGGTGTTCCGAGAAAACTTTTCTGGGTTTTGACTTCGTCCTGATGCAGCCCCTTTTGGGAAATTCATGTTCGTCCCCTGAGGCTCGAGATGCAGAGTACCCGATGGCACCTGCCGAAATGAAAAACTCCCTTGAGGTGTCGAGAAGGAAGAACATAGACAGCGCCTTGTGATTGGGAGTCAGCCGTTGCTGGACTTTTGCGATTGCTTTCACTGTGCACTGAATGCCAGGACGGCATGTGCACGCTACAACAACGAACTGGGAAGGAGAGGGCAGAAGACAACGGCCGTCAGACTGCAGCTTACATATTACCCAGGAAGGAGCAGTGTTTTTGGAGTGTGCAGCAAATCCGTGTTTCTGGGCAAGGGCGGCATAAGTACGCAGCGCTGCTAAGCTTTCTCCCTGCGAGACACACTGGCAAAGCTTTTCGCTATGATGCAGCCTAGTGCAGACGCACACTACGGCTCTCCGCTGCTGTCCGAAGCCAAGCGCCGGTCGCCGGCATCTTTCGGCTGAAGCAGCGCTTCGGAGCTTACGGCTGCCGCTCCGGTGTTGTGTGCGCGAAGCAGCCGCTTCTCCTGCTCCCGGAGCCGGACGGAGCGGAAGCTTTTACGTGGGCGAAGAACAAAGCCGCTGAGAGACGAGATTGTGTGCACAGCCTTGGGACTGCTAGAGGACGGTGGCTAATGCTCCCTGCCTTTTCAATGCACTGCTGGCATGCTTTATTGAAGGTGTTCCAAGACAACTTTTCTGGGTTTTGACTTCGTCCTGATGCAGCCCCTTTTGGGAAATTCATGTTCGTCCCCTGAGGCTCGAGATGCAGAGTACCCGATGGCACCTGCCGAAATGAAAAACTCTAATGAGTTGTCGAGAAGCAAGAACATAGACAGCGCCTTGTGATTGGGAGTCAGCCGTTGCTGGACTTTTGCGATTGCTTTCACTGTGCACTGAATGCCAGGACGGCATGTGCACGCTACAACAACGAACTGGGAAGGAGAGGGCAGAAGACAACGGCCGTCAGACTGCAGCTTACATATTACCCAGGAAGGAGCAGTGTTTTTGGAGTGTGCAGCAAATCCGTGTTTCTGGGCAAGGGCGGCATAAGTACGCAGCGCTGCTAAGCTTTCTCCCTGCGAGACACACTGGCAAAGCTTTTCGCTATGATGCAGCCTAGTGGAGACGCACACTACGGCTCTCCGCTTCTGTCCGAAGCCAAGCGCCGGTCGCCGGCATCTTTCGGCTGAAGCAGCGCTTCGGAGCTTACGGCTGCCGCTCCGGTGTTGTGTGCGCGAAGCAGCCGCTTCTCCTGCTCCCGGAGCCGGACAGAGCGGTAGCTTGTACATGGGCGAAGAACGAAGCCGCTGGGAGACGAGATTGTGTGCACAGCCTTGGGACTGCTAGAGGACGGTGGCTAAAGCTCCCTGCCTTTTCAATGCACTGCTGGCATGCTTTATTGAAGGTGTTCCGAGACAACTTTTCTGGGTTTTGACTTCGTCCTGATGCAGCCCCTTTTGGGAAATTCATGTTCGTCCCCTGAGGCTCGAGATGCAGAGTACCCGATGGCACCTGCCGAAATGAAAAACTCCCTTGAGTTGTCGAGAAGCAAGAACATAGACAGCGCCTTGTGATTGGGAGTCAGCCGTTGCTGGACTTTTGCGATTGCTTTCACTGTGCACTGAATGCCAGGACGGCTTGTGCACGCTACAACAACGAACTGGGAAGGAGAGGGCAGAAGACAACGGCCGTCAGACTGCAGCTTACATATTACCCAGGAAGGAGCAGTGTTTTTGGAGTGTGCAGCAAATCCGTGTTTCTGGGCAAGGGCGGCATAAGTACGCAGCGCTGCTAAGCTTTCTCCCTGCGAGACACACTGGCAAAGCTTTTCGCTATGATGCAGCCTAGTGCAGACGCACACTACGGCTCTCCGCTGCTGTCCGAAGCCAAGCGCCGGTCGCCGGCATCTTTCGGCTGAAGCAGCGCTTCGGAGCTTACGGCTGCCGCTCCGGTGTTGTGTGCGCGAAGCAGCCGCTTCTCCTGCTCCCGGAGCCGGACAGAGCGGTAGCTTGTACGTGGGCGAAGAACGAAGCCGCTGGGAGACGAGATTGTGTGCACAGCCTTGGGACTGCTAGAGGACAGTGGCTAAAGCTCCCTGCCTTTTCAATGCACTGCTGGCATGCTTTATTGAAGGTGTTCCGAGACAACTTTTCTGGGTTTTGACTTCGTCCTGATGCAGCCCCTTTTGGGAAATTCATGTTCGTCCCCTGAGGCTCGAGATGCAGAGTACCCGATGGCACCTGCCGAAATGAAAAACTCTAATGAGTTGTCGAGAAGCAAGAACATAGACAGCGCCTTGTGATTGGGAGTCAGCCGTTGCTGGACTTTTGCGATTGCTTTCACTGTGCACTGAATGCCAGGACGGCATGTGCACGCTACAACAACGAACTGGGAAGGAGAGGGCAGAAGACAACGTCCGTCAGACTGCAGCTTACATATTACCCAGGAAGGAGCAGTGTTTTTGGAGTGTGCAGCAAATCCGTGTTTCTGGGCAAGGGCGGCATAAGTACGCAGCGCTGCTAAGCTTTCTCCCTGCGAGACACACTGGCAAAGCTTTTCGCTATGATGCAGCCTAGTGCAGACGCACACTACGGCTCTCCGCTGCTGTCCGAAGCCAAGCGCCGGTCGCCGGCATCTTTCGGCTGAAGCAGCGCTTCGGAGCTTACGGCTGCCGCTCCGGTGTTGTGTGCGCGAAGCAGCCGCTTCTCCTGCTCCCGGAGCCGGACGGAGCGGAAGCTTGTACGTGGGCGAAGAACAAAGCCGCTGAGACACGAGATTGTGTGCACAGCCTTGGGACTGCTAGAGGACGGTGGCTAAAGCTCCCTGCCTTTTCAATGCACTGCTGGCATGCTTTATTGAAGGTGTTCCGAGACAACTTTTCTGGGTTTTGACTTCGTCCTGATGCAGCCCCTTTTGGGAAATTCATGTTCGTCCCCTGAGGCTCGAGATGCAGAGTACCCGATGGCACCTCCTGAAATGAAAAACTCTAATGAGTTGTCGAGAAGCAAGAACATAGACAGCGCCTTGTGATTGGGAGTCAGCCGCTGCTGGACTTTTGCGATTGCTTTCACTGTGCACTGAATGCCAGGACGGCATGTGCACGCTACAACAACGAACTGGGAAGGAGAGGGCAGAAGACAACGGCCGTCAGACTGCAGCTTACATATTACCCAGGAAGGAGCAGTGTTTTTGGAGTGTGCAGCAAATCCGTGTTTCTGGGCAAGGGCGGCATAAGTACGCAGCGCTGCTAAGCTTTCTCCCTGCGAGACACACTGGCAAAGCTTTTCGCTATGATGCAGCCTAGTGGAGACGCACACTACGGCTCTCCGCTGCTGTCCGAAGCCAAGCGCCGGTCGCCGGCATCTTTCGGCTGAAGCAGCGCTTCGGAGCTTACGGCTGCCGCTCCGGTGTTGTGTGCGCGAAGCAGCCGCTTCTCCTGCTCCCGGAGCCGGACAGAGCGGTAGCTTGTACGTGGGCGAATAACGAAGCCGCTGGGAGACGAGATTGTGTGCACAGCCTTGGGACTGCTAGAGGACGGTGGCTAAAGCTCCCTGCCTTTTCAATGCACTGCTGGCATGCTTTATTGAAGGTGTTCCGAGAAAACTTTTCTGGGTTTTGACTTCGTCCTGATGCAGCCCCTTTTGGGAAATTCATGTTCGTCCCCTGAGGCTCGAGATGCAGAGTACCCGATGGCACCTGCCGAAATGAAAAACTCTAATGAGTTGTCGAGAAGCAAGAACATAGACAGCGCCTTGTGATTGGGAGTCAGCCGTTGCTGGACTTTTGCGATTGCTTTCACTGTGCACTGAATGCCAGGGCGGCATGTGCACGCTACGACTACGAACTGGGAAGGAGAGGGCAGAAGACAACGGCCGTCAGACTGCAGCTTACATATTACCCAGGAAGGAGCAGTGTTTTTGGAGTGTGCAGCAAATCCGTGTTTCTGGGCAAGGGCGGCATAAGTACGCAGCGCTGCTAAGCTTTCTCCCTGCGAGACACACTGGCAAAGCTTTTCGCTATGATGCAGCCTAGTGCAGACGCACACTACGGCTCTCCGCTGCTGTCCGAAGCCAAGCGCCGGTCGCCGGCATCTTTCGGCTGAAGCAGCGCTTCGGAGCTTACGGCTGCCGCTCCGGTGTTGTGTGCGTGAAGCAGCCGCTTCTCCTGCTCCCGGAGCCGGACAGAGCGGTAGCTTGTACGTGGGCGAAGAACGAAGCCGCTGGGAGTCGAGATTGTGTGCACAGCCTTGGGACTGCTAGAGGACGGTGGCTAAAGCTCCCTGCCTTTTCAATGCACTGCTGGCATGCTTTATTGAAGGTGTTCCGAGACAACTTTTCTGGGTTTTGACTTCGTCCTGATGCAGCCCCTTTTGGGAAATTCATGTTCGTCCCCTGAGGCTCGAGATGCAGAGTACCCGATGGCACCTGCCGAAATGAAAAACTCCCTTGAGTTGTCGAGAAGGAAGAACATAGACAGCGCCTTGTGATTGGGAGTCAGCCGTTGCTGGACTTTTGCAATTGCTTTCACTGTGCACTGAATGCCAGGACGGCATGTGCACGCTACAACAACGAACTGGGAAGGAGTGGGCAGAAGAGAACGGCCGTCAGACTGCAGCTTACATATTACCCAGGAAGGAGCAGTGTTTTTGGAGTGTGCAGCAAATCCGTGTTTCTGGGCAAGGGCGGCATAAGTACGCAGCGCTGCTAAGCTTTCTCCCTGCGAGACACACTGGCAAAGCTTTTCGCTATGATGCAGCCTAGTGCAGACGCACACTACGGCTCTCCGCTGCTGTCCGAAGCCAAGCGCCGGTCGCCGGCATCTTTTGGCTGAAGCAGCGCTTCGGAGCTTACGGCTGCCGCTCCGGTGTTGTGTGCGCGAAGCAGCCGCTTCTCCTGCTCCCGGAGCCGGACAGAGCGGTAGCTTTTACGTGGGCAAAGAACGAAGCCGCTGGGAGACGAGATTGTGTGCACAGCCTTGGGACTGCTAGAGGACGGTGGCTAAAGCTCCCTGCCTTTTCAATGCACTGCTGGCATGCTTTATTGAAGGTGTTCCGAGACAACTTTTCTGGGTTTTGACTTCGTCCTGATGCAGCCCCTTTTGGGAAATTCATGTTCGTCCCCTGAGGCTCGAGATGCAGAGTACCCGATGGCACCTGCCGAAATGAAAAACTCCCTTGAGTTGTCGAGAAGGAAGAACATAGACAGCGCCTTGTGATTGGGAGTCAGCCGTTGCTGGACTTTTGCGATTGCTTTCACTGTGCACTGAATGCCAGGACGGCATGTGCACGCTACAACAACGAACTGGGAAGGAGAGGGCAGAAGAGAACGGCTGTCAGACTGCAGCTTACATATTACCCAGGAAGGAGCAGTGTTTTTGGAGTGTGCAGCAAATCCGTGTTTCTGGGCAAGGGCGGCATAAGTACGCAGCGCTGCTAAGCTTTCTCCCTGCGAGACACACTGGCAAAGCTTTTCGCTATGATGCAGCCTAGTGCAGACGCACACTACGGCTCTCCGCTGCTGTCCGAAGCCAAGCGCCGGTCGCCGGCATCTTTCGGCTGAAGCAGCGCTTCGGAGCTTACGGCTGCCGCTCCGGTGTTGTGTGCGCGAAGCAGCCGCTTCTCCTGCTCCCGGAGCCGGACAGAGCGGTAGCTTGTACGTGGGCGAAGAACGAAGCCGCTGGGAGACAAGATTGTGTGCACAGCCTTGGGACTGCTAGAGGACGGTGGCTAAAGCTCCCTGCCTTTTCAATGCACTGCTGGCATGCTTTATTGAAGGTGTTCCGAGACAACTTTTCTGGGTTTTGACTTCGTCCTGATGCAGCCCCTTTTGGGAAATTCATGTTCGTCCCCTGAGGCTCGAGATGCAGAGTACCCGATGGCACCTCCTGAAATGAAAAACTCTAATGAGTTGTCGAGAAGCAAGAACATAGACAGCGCCTTGTGATTGGGAGTCAGCCGCTGCTGGACTTTTGCGATTGCTTTCACTGTGCACTGAATGCCAGGACGGCATGTGCACGCTACAACAACGAACTGGGAAGGAGTGGGCAGAAGACAACGGCCGTCAGACTGCAGCTTACATATTACCCAGGAAGGAGCAATGTTTTTGGAGTGTGCAGCAAATCCGTGTTTCTGGGCAAGGGCGGCATAAGTACGCAGCGCTGCTAAGCTTTCTCCCTGCGAGACACACTGGCAAAGCTTTTCGCTATGATGCAGCCTAGTGCAGACGCACACTACGGCTCTCCGCTGCTGTCCGAAGCCAAGCGCCAGTCGCCGGCATCTTTTGGCTGAAGCAGCGCTTCGGAGCTTACGGCTGCCGCTCCGGTGTTGTGTGCGCGAAGCAGCCGCTTCTCCTGCTCCCGGAGCCGGACAGAGCGGTAGCTTTTACGTGGGCGAAGAACGAAGCCGCTGGGAGACGAGATTGTGTGCACAGCCTTGGGACTGCTAGAGGACGGTGGCTAAAGCTCCCTGCCTTTTCAATGCACTGCTGGCATGCTTTATTGAAGGTGTTCCGAGACAACTTTTCTGGGTTTTGACTTCGTCCTGATGCAGCCCCTTTTGGGAAATTCATGTTCGTCCCCTGAGGCTCGAGATGCAGAGTACCCGATGGCACCTGCCGAAATGAAAAACTCCCTTGAGTTGTCGAGAAGCAAGAACATAGACAGCGCCTTGTGATTGGGAGTCAGCCGTTGCTGGACTTTTGCGATTGCTTTCACTGTGCACTGAATGCCAGGACGGCTTGTGCACGCTACAACAACGAACTGGGAAGGAGAGGGCAGAAGACAACGTCCGTCAGACTGCAGCTTACATATTACCCAGGAAGGAGCAGTGTTTTTGGAGTGTGCAGCAAATCCGTGTTTCTGGGCAAGGGCGGCATAAGTACGCAGCGCTGCTAAGCTTTCTCCCTGCGAGACACACTGGCAAAGCTTTTCGCTATGATGCAGCCTAGTGCAGACGCACACTACGGCTCTCCGCTGCTGTCCGAAGCCAAGCGCCGGTCGCCGGCATCTTTCGGCTGAAGCAGCGCTTCGGAGCTTACGGCTGCCGCTCCGGTGTTGTGTGCGCGAAGCAGCCGCTTCTCCTGCTCCCGGAGCCGGACGGAGCGGAAGCTTTTACGTGGGCGAAGAACAAAGCCGCTGAGAGACGAGATTGTGTGCACAGCCTTGGGACTGCTAGAGGACGGTGGCTAATGCTCCCTGCCTTTTCAATGCACTGCTGGCATGCTTTATTGAAGGTGTTCCGAGACAACTTTTCTGGGTTTTGACTTCGTCCTGATGCAGCCCCTTTTGGGAAATTCATGTTCGTCCCCTGAGGCTCGAGATGCAGAGTACCCGATGGCACCTGCCGAAATGAAAAACTCTAATGAGTTGTCGAGAAGCAAGAACATAGACAGCGCCTTGTGATTGGGAGTCAGCCGCTGCTGGACTTTTGCGATTGCTTTCACTGTGCACTGAATGCCAGGACGGCATGTGCACGCTACAACAATGAACTGGGAAGGAGAGGGCAGAAGAGAACGGCCGTCAGACTGCAGCTTACATATTTCCCAGGAAAGAGCAGTGTTTTTGGAGTGTGCAGCAAATCCGTGTTTCTGGGCAAGGGCAGGATAAGTACGCAGCGCTGCTAAGCTTTCTCCCTGCGAGACACACTGGCAAAGCTTTTCGCTATGATGCAGCCTAGTGCAGACGCACACTACGGCTCTCCGCTGCTGTCCGAAGCCAAGCGCCGGTCGCCGGCATCTTTCGGCTGAAGCAGCGCTTCGGAGCTTACGGCTGCCGCTCCGGTGTTGTGTGCGCGAAGCAGCCGCTTCTCCTGCTCCCGGAGCCGGACAGAGCGGTAGCTTGTACGTGGGCGAATAACGAAGCCGCTGGGAGACGAGATTGTGTGCACAGCCTTGGGACTGCTAGAGGACGGTGGCTAAAGCTCCCTGCCTTTTCAATGCACTGCTGGCATGCTTTATTGAAGGTGTTCCGAGACAACTTTTCTGGGTTTTGACTTCGTCCTGATGCAGCCCCTTTTGGGAAATTCATGTTCGTCCCCTGAGGCTCGAGATGCAGAGTACCCGATGGCACCTGCCGAAATGAAAAACTCCCTTGAGGTGTCGAGAAGCAAGAACATAGACAGCGCCTTGTGATTGGGAGTCAGCCGTTGCTGGACTTTTGCGATTGCTTTCACTGTGCACTGAATGCCAGGGCGGCATGTGCACGCTACGACTACGAACTGGGAAGGAGAGGGCAGAAGACAACGGCCGTCAGACTGCAGCTTACATATTACCCAGGAAGGAGCAGTGTTTTTGGAGTGTGCAGCAAATCCGTGTTTCTGGGCAAGGGCGGCATAAGTACGCAGCGCTGCTAAGCTTTCTCCCTGCGAGACACACTGGCAAAGCTTTTCGCTATGATGCAGCCTAGTGCAGACGCACACTACGGCTCTCCGCTGCTGTCCGAAGCCAAGCGCCAGTCGCCGGCATCTTTCGGCTGAAGCAGCGCTTCGGAGCTTACGGCTGCCGCTCCGGTGTTGTGTGCGCGAAGCAGCCGCTTCTCCTGCTCCCGGAGCCGGACAGAGCGGTAGCTTGTACGTGGGCGAAGAACGAAGCCGCTGGGAGACAAGATTGTGTGCACAGCCTTGCGACTGCTAGAGGACGGTGGCTAAAGCTCCCTGCCTTTTCAATGCACTGCTGGCATGCTTTATTGAAGGTGTTCCGAGACAACTTTTCTGGGTTTTGACTTCGTCCTGATGCAGCCCCTTTTGGGAAATTCATGTTCGTCCCCTGAGGCTGGAGATGCAGAGTACCCGATGGCACCTCCTGAAATGAAAAACTCTAATGAGTTGTCGAGAAGCAAGAACATAGACAGCGCCTTGTGATTGGGAGTCAGCCGCTGCTGGACTTTTGCGATTGCTTTCACTGTGCACTGAATGCCAGGACGGCATGTGCACGCTACAACAACGAACTGGGAAGGAGTGGGCAGAAGACAACGGCCGTCAGACTGCAGCTTACATATTACCCAGGAAGGAGCAATGTTTTTGGAGTGTGCAGCAAATCCGTGTTTCTGGGCAAGGGCGGCATAAGTACGCAGCGCTGCTAAGCTTTCTCCCTGCGAGACACACTGGCAAAGCTTTTCGCTATGATGCAGCCTAGTGCAGACGCACACTACGGCTCTCCGCTGCTGTCCGAAGCCAAGCGCCGGTCGCCGGCATCTTTCGGCTGAAGCAGCGCTTCGGAGCTTACGGCTGCCGCTCCGGTGTTGTGTGCGCGAAGCAGCCGCTTCTCCTACTCCCGGAGCCGGACAGAGCGGTAGCTTGTACGTGGGCGAAGAACGAAGCCGCTGGGAGACGAGATTGTGTGCACAGCCTTGGGACTGCTAGAGGACGGTGGCTAAAGCTCCCTGCCTTTTCAATGCACTGCTGGCATGCTTTATTGAAGGTGGTCCGAGACAACTTTACTGGGTTTTGACTTCGTCCTGATGCAGCCCCTTTTGGGAAATTCATGTTCGTCCCCTGAGGCTCGAGATGCAGAGTACCCGATGGCACCTGCCAAAATGAAAAACTCCCTTGAGTTGTCGAGAAGGAAGAACATAGACAGCGCCTTGTGATTGGGAGTCAGCCGCTGCTGGACTTTTGCGATTGCTTTCACTGTGCACTGAATGCCAGGACAGCATGTGCACGCTACAACAACGAACTGGGAAGGAGAGGGCAGAAGACAACGGCCGTCAGACTGCAGCTTACATATTACGCAGGAAAGAGCAGTGCTTTTGGAGTGTGCAGCAAATCCGTGTTTCTGGCAAGGGCGGCATAAGTACGCAGCGCTGCTAAGCTTTCTCCCTGCGAGACACACTGGCAAAGCTTTTCGCTATGATGCAGCCTAGTGCAGACGCACACTACGGCTCTCCGCTGCTGTCCGAAGCCAAGCGCCGGTCGCCGACATCTTTCGGCTGAAGCAGCGCTTCGGAGCTTACGGCTGCCGCTCCGGTGTTGTGTGCGCGAAGCAGCCGCTTCTCCTGCTCCCGGAGCCGGACCGAGCGGTAGCTTGTACGTGGGCGAAGAACGAAGCCGCTGGGAGACGAGATTGTGTGCACAGCCTTGGGACTGCTAGAGGACGGTGGCTAAAGCTCCCTGCCTTTTCAATGCACTGTTGGCATGCTTTATTGAAGATGTTCCGAGACAACTTTTCTGGGTTTTGACTTTGTCCTGATGCAGCCCCTTTTGGGAAATTCATGTTCGTCCCCTGAGGCTCGAGATGCAGAGTACCCAATGCACCTGCCGAAATGAAAAACTCCATTGAGTTGTCGAGAAGCAAGAACATAGACAGCGCCTTGTGATTGGGAGTCAGCCGCTGCTGGACTTTTGCGATTGCTTTCACTGTGCACTGAATGCCAGGACGGCATGTGCACGCTACAACAACGAACTGGGAAGGAGAGGGCAGAAAAGAACGGCCGTCAGACAGCAGCTTACATATTACCCAGGAAAGAGCAGTGCTTATGGAGTGTGCAGCAAATCCGTGTTTCTGGCAAGGGCTACATAAGTACGCAGCGCTGCTAAGCTTTCTCCCTGCGAGACACACTGGCAAAGCTTTTCGCTATGATGCAGCCTATTGCAGACGCACACTACGGCTCTCCGCTGCTGTCCGAAGCCAAGCGCCAGTCGCCGGCATCTTTCGGCTGAAGCAGCGCTTAGGGGCTTACGGCTGCCGCTCCGGTGTTGTGTGCGCGAAGCAGCCGCTTCTCCTGCTCCCGGAGCCGGACAGAGCGGTAGCTTGTACGTGGGCGAAGAACGAAGCCGCTGGGAGACGAGATTGTGTGCACAGCCTTGGGACTGCTAGAGGACGGTGGCTAAAGCTCCCTGCCTTTTCAATGCACTGCTGGCATGCTTTATTGAAGGTGTTCCGAGACAACTTTTCTGTGTTTTGTCTTCGTCCTGATGCAGCCCCTTTTGGGAAATTCATGTTCGTCCCCTGAGGCTCGAGATGCAGAGTACCCGATGGCACCTGCCGAAATGAAAAACTCCCTTGAGTTGTCGAGAAGGAAGAACATAGACAGCGCCTTGTGATTGGGAGTCAGCCGCTGCTGGACTTTTGCGATTGCTTTCACTGTGCACTGAATGCCAGGACAGCATGTGCACGCTACAACAACGAACTGGGAAGGAGAGGGCAGAAGACAACGGCCGTCAGACAGCAGCTTACATATTACGCAGGAAAGAGCAGTGCTTTTGGAGTGTGCAGCAAATCCGTGTTTCTGGCAAGGGCGGCATAAGTACGCAGCGCTGCTAAGCTTTCTCCCTGCGAGACACACTGGCAAAGCTTTTTGCTATGATGCAGCCTAGTGCAGACGCACACTACGGCTCTCCGCTGCTGTCCGAAGCCAAGCGCCGGTCGCCGGCATCTTTCGGCTGAAGCAGCGCTTCGGAGCTTACGGCTGCCCCTCCGGTGTTGTGTGCGCGAAGCAGCCGCTTCTCCTGCTCCCGGAGCCGGACAGAGCGGTAGCTTGTACGTGGGCGAAGAACGAAGCCGCTGGGAGACGAGATTGTGTGCACAGCCTTGGGACTGCTAGAGGACAGTGGCTAAAGCTCCCTGCCTTTTCAATGCACTGCTGGCATGCTTTATTGAAGGTGTTCCGAGACAACTTTTCTGGGTTTTGACTTCGTCCTGATGCAGCCCCTTTTGGGAAATTCATGTTCGTCCCCTGAGGCTCGAGATGCAGATTACCCGATGGCACCTGCCGAAATGAAAAACTCCCTTGAGTTGTCGAGAAGGAAGAACATAGACAGCGCCTTGTGATTGGGAGTCAGCCGTTGCTGGACTTTTGCGATTGCTTTCACTGTGCACTGAATGCCAGGACGGCATGTGCACGCTACAACAACGAACTGGGAAGGAGAGGGCAGAAGAGAACGGCCGTCAGACTGCAGCTTACATATTACCCAGGAAGGGGCAGTGTTTTTGGAGTGTGCAGCAAATCCGTGTTTCTGGCAAGGGCGGCATAAGTACGCACCGCTGCTAAGCTTTCTCCCTGCGAGACACACTGGCAAAGCTTTTTGCTATGATGCAGCCTAGTGCAGACGCACACTACGGCTCTCCGCTGCTGTCCGAAGCCAAGCGCCGGTCGCCGGCATCTTTCGGCTGAAGCAGCGCTTCGGAGCTTACGGCTGCCGCTCCGGTGTTGTGTGCGCGAAGCAGCCGCTTCTCCTGCTCCCGGAGCCGGACAGAGCGGTAGCTTGTACGTGGGCGAAGAACGAAGCCGCTGGGAGACGAGATTGTGTGCACAGCCTTGGGACTGCTAGAGGACAGTGGCTAAAGCTCCCTGCCTTTTCAATGCACTGTTGGCATGCTTTATTGTAGATGTTCCGAGACAACTTTTCTGGGTTTTGACTTCGTCCTGATGCAGCCCCTTTTGGGAAATTCATGTTCGTCCCCTGAGGCTCGAGATGCAGAGTACCCGATGGCACCTGCCGAAATGAAAAACTCCATTGAGTTGTCGAGAAGCAAGAACATAGACAGCGCCTTGTGATTGGGAGTCAGCCGCTGCTGGACTTTTGCGATTGCTTTCACTGTGCACTGAATGCCAGGACGGCATGTGCACGCTACAACAACGAACTGGGAAGGAGAGGGCAGAAAAGAACGGCCGTCAGACAGCAGCTTACATATTACCCAGGAAAGAGCAGTGCTTTTGGAGTGTGCAGCAAATCCGTGTTTCTGGCAAGGGCGGCATAAGTATGCAGCGCTGCTAAGCTTTCTCCCTGCGAGACACACTGGCAAAGCTTTTCGCTATGATGCAGCCTAGTGCAGACGCACACTACGGCTCTCCGCTGCTGTCCGAAGCCAAGCGCCGGTCGCCGGCATCTTTCGGCTGAAGCAGCGCTTCGGAGCTTACGGCTGCCGCTCCGGTGTTGTGTGCGCGAAGCAGCCGCTTCTCCTGCTCCCGGAGCCGGACAGAGCGGTAGCTTGTACGTGGGCGAAGAACGAAGCCGCTGGGAGACGAGATTGTGTGCACAGCCTTGGGACTGCTAGAGGACGGTGGCTAAAGCTCCCTGCCTTTTCAATGCACTGTTGGCATGCTTTATTGAAGATGTTCCGAGACAACTTTTCTGGGTTTTGACTTTGTCCTGATGCAGCCCCTTTTGGGAAATTCATGTTCGTCCCCTGAGGCTCGAGATGCAGAGTACCCAATGCACCTGCCGAAATGAAAAACTCCATTGAGTTGTCGAGAAGCAAGAACATAGACAGCACCTTGTGATTGGGAGTCAGCCGCTGCTGGACTTTTGCGATTGCTTTCACTGTGCACTGAATGCCAGGACGGCATGTGCACGCTACAACAACGAACTGGGAAGGAGAGGGCAGAAAAGAACGGCCGTCAGACAGCAGCTTACATATTACCCAGGAAAGAGCAGTGCTTATGGAGTGTGCAGCAAATCCGTGTTTCTGGCAAGGGCTACATAAGTACGCAGCGCTGCTAAGCTTTCTCCCTGCGAGACACACTGGCAAAGCTTTTCGCTATGATGCAGCCTAGTGCAGACGCACACTACGGCTCTCCGCTGCTGTCCGAAGCCAAGCGCCAGTCGCCGGCATCTTTCGGCTGAAGCAGCGCTTAGGGGCTTACGGCTGCCGCTCCGGTGTTGTGTGCGCGAAGCAGCCGCTTCTCCTGCTCCCGGAGCCGGACAGAGCGGTAGCTTGTACGTGGGCGAAGAACGAAGCCGCTGGGAGACGAGATTGTGTGCACAGCCTTGGGACTGCTAGAGGACGGTGGCTAAAGCTCCCTGCCTTTTCAATGCACTGCTGGCATGCTTTATTGAAGGTGTTCCGAGACAACTTTTCTGTGTTTTGTCTTCGTCCTGATGCAGCCCCTTTTGGGAAATTCATGTTCGTCCCCTGAGGCTCGAGATGCAGAGTACCCGATGGCACCTGCCGAAATGAAAAACTCCCTTGAGTTGTCGAGAAGGAAGAACATAGACAGCGCCTTGTGATTGGGAGTCAGCCGCTGCTGGACTTTTGCGATTGCTTTCACTGTGCACTGAATGCCAGGACAGCATGTGCACGCTACAACAACGAACTGGGAAGGAGAGGGCAGAAGACAACTGCCGTCAGACTGCAGCTTACATATTACGCAGGAAAGAGCAGTGCTTTTGGAGTGTGCAGCAAATCCGTGTTTCTGGCAAGGGCGGCATAAGTACGCAGCGCTGCTAAGCTTTCTCCCTGCGAGACACACTGGCAAAGCTTTTCGCTATGATGCAGCCTAGTGCAGACGCACACTACGGCTCTCCGCTGCTGTCCGAAGCCAAGCGCCGGTCGCCGGCATCTTTCGGCTGAAGCAGCGCTTCGGAGCTTACGGCTGCCGCTCCGGTGTTGTGTGCGCGAAGCAGCCGCTTCTCCTGCTCCCGGAGCCGGACAGAGCGGTAGCTTGTACGTGGGCGAAGAACGAAGCCGCTGGGAGACGAGATTGTGTGCACAGCCTTGGGACTGCTAGAGGACGGTGGCTAAAGCTCCCTGCCTTTTCAATGCACTGTTGGCATGCTTTATTGAAGATGTTCCGAGACAACTTTTCTGGGTTTTGACTTTGTCCTGATGCAGCCCCTTTTGGGAAATTCATGTTCGTCCCCTGAGGCTCGAGATGCAGAGTACCCAATGCACCTGCCGAAATGAAAAACTCCATTGAGTTGTCGAGAAGCAAGAACATAGACAGCGCCTTGTGATTGGGAGTCAGCCGCTGCTGGACTTTTGCGATTGCTTTCACTGTGCACTGAATGCCAGGACGGCATGTGCACGCTACAACAACGAACTGGGAAGGAGAGGGCAGAAAAGAACGGCCGTCAGACAGCAGCTTACATATTACCCAGGAAAGAGCAGTGCTTATGGAGTGTGCAGCAAATCCGTGTTTCTGGCAAGGGCTACATAAGTACGCAGCGCTGCTAAGCTTTCTCCCTGCGAGACACACTGGCAAAGCTTTTCGCTATGATGCAGCCTATTGCAGACGCACACTACGGCTCTCCGCTGCTGTCCGAAGCCAAGCGCCAGTCGCCGGCATCTTTCGGCTGAAGCAGCGCTTAGGGGCTTACGGCTGCCGCTCCGGTGTTGTGTGCGCGAAGCAGCCGCTTCTCCTGCTCCCGGAGCCGGACAGAGCGGTAGCTTGTACGTGGGCGAAGAACGAAGCCGCTGGGAGACGAGATTGTGTGCACAGCCTTGGGACTGCTAGAGGACGGTGGCTAAAGCTCCCTGCCTTTTCAATGCACTGCTGGCATGCTTTATTGAAGGTGTTCCGAGACAACTTTTCTGTGTTTTGTCTTCGTCCTGATGCAGCCCCTTTTGGGAAATTCATGTTCGTCCCCTGAGGCTCGAGATGCAGAGTACCCGATGGCACCTGCCGAAATGAAAAACTCCCTTGAGTTGTCGAGAAGGAAGAACATAGACAGCGCCTTGTGATTGGGAGTCAGCCGCTGCTGGACTTTTGCGATTGCTTTCACTGTGCACTGAATGCCAGGACAGCATGTGCACGCTACAACAACAAACTGGGAAGGAGAGGGCAGAAGACAACGGCCGTCAGACTGCAGCTTACATATTACGCAGGAAAGAGCAGTGCTTTTGGAGTGTGCAGCAAATCCGTGTTTCTGGCAAGGGCGGCATAAGTACGCAGCGCTGCTAAGCTTTCTCCCTGCGAGACACACTGGCAAAGCTTTTCGCTATGATGCAGCCTAGTGCAGACGCACACTACGGCTCTCCGCTGCTGTCCGAAGCCAAGCGCCGGTCGCCGGCATCTTTCGGCTGAAGCAGCGCTTCGGAGCTTACGGCTGCCGCTCCGGTGTTGTGTGCGCGAAGCAGCCGCTTCTCCTGCTCCCGGAGCCGGACAGAGCGGTAGCTTGTACGTGGGCGAAGAACGAAGCCGCTGGGAGACGAGATTGTGTGCACAGCCTTGGGACTGCTAGAGGACGGTGGCTAAAGCTCCCTGCCTTTTCAATGCACTGCTGGCATGCTTTATTGAAGGTGTTCCGAGACAACTTTTCTGGGTTTTGACTTCGTCCTGATGCAGCCCCTTTTGGGAAATTCATGTTCGTCCCCTGAGGCTCGAGATGCAGAGTACCCGATGGCACCTGCCGAAATGAAAAACTCCCTTGAGTTGTCGAGAAGGAAGAACATAGACAGCGCCTTGTGATTGGGAGTCAGCCGCTGCTGGACTTTTGCGATTGCTTTCACTGTGCACTGAATGCCAGGACAGCATGTGCACGCTACAACAACAAACTGGGAAGGAGAGGGCAGAAGACAACGGCCGTCAGACTGCAGCTTACATATTACGCAGGAAAGAGCAGTGCTTTTGGAGTGTGCAGCAAATCCGTGTTTCTGGCAAGGGCGGCATAAGTACGCAGCGCTGCTAAGCTTTCTCCCTGCGAGACACACTGGCAAAGCTTTTTGCTATGATGCAGCCTAGTGCAGACGCACACTACGGCTCTCCGCTGCTGTCCGAAGCCAAGCGCCGGTCGCCGGCATCTTTCGGCTGAAGCAGCGCTTCGGAGCTTACGGCTGCCGCTCCGGTGTTGTGTGCGCGAAGCAGCCGCTTCTCCTGCTCCCGGAGCCGGACAGAGCGGTAGCTTGTACGTGGGCGAAGAACGAAGCCGCTGGGAGACGAGATTGTGTGCACAGCCTTGGGACTGCTAGAGGACGGTGGCTAAAGCTCCCTGCCTTTTCAATGCACTGTTGGCATGCTTTATTGTAGATGTTCCGAGACAACTTTTCTGTGTTTTGACTTCGTCCTGATGCAGCCCCTTTTGGGAAATTCATGTTCGTCCCCTGAGGCTCGAGATGCAGAGTACCCGATGGCACCTGCCGAAATGAAAAACTCCATTGAGTTGTCGAGAAGCAAGAACATAGACAGCGCCTTGTGATTGGGAGTCAGCCGCTGCTGGACTTTTGCGATTGCTTTCACTGTGCACTGAATGCCAGGACGGCATGTGCACGCTACAACAACGAACTGGGAAGGAGAGGGCAGAAAAGAACGGCCGTCAGACAGCAGCTTACATATTACCCAGGAAAGAGCAGTGCTTATGGAGTATGCAGCAAATCCGTGTTTCTGGCAAGGGCGGCATAAGTACGCAGCGCTGCTAAGCTTTCTCCCTGCGAGACACACTGGTAAAGCTTTTTGCTATGATGCAGCCTAGTGCAGACGCACACTACGGCTCTCCGCTGCTGTCCGAAGCCAAGCGCCGGTCGCCGGCATCTTTCGGCTGAAGCAGCGCTTCGGAGCTTACGGCTGCCGCTCCGGTGTTGTGTGCGCGAAGCAGCCGCTTCTCCTGCTCCCGGAGCCGGAGAGAGCGGTAGCTTGTACGTGGGCGAAGAACGAAGCCGCTGGGAGACGAGATTGTGTGCACAGCCTTGGGACTGCTAGAGGACGGTGGCTAAAGCTCCCTGCCTTTTCAATGCACTGCTGGCATGCTTTATTGAAGGTGTTCCGAGACAACTTTTCTGTGTTTTGTCTTCGTCCTGATGCAGCCCCTTTTGGGAAATTCATGTTCGTCCCCTGAGGCTCGAGATGCAGAGTACCCGATGGCACCTGCCAAAATGAAAAACTCCCTTGAGTTGTCGAGAAGGAAGAACATAGACAGCGCCTTGTGATTGGGAGTCAGCCGCTGCTGGACTTTTGCGATTGCTTTCACTGTGCACTGAATGCCAGGACAGCATGTGCACGCTACAACAACGAACTGGGAAGGAGAGGGCAGAAGACAACGGCCGTCAGACTGCAGCTTACATATTACGCAGGAAAGAGCAGTGCTTTTGGAGTGTGCAGCAAATCCGTGTTTCTGGCAAGGGCGGCATAAGTACGCAGCGCTGCTAAGCTTTCTCCCTGCGAGACACACTGGCAAAGCTTTTCGCTATGATGCAGCCTAGTGCAGACGCACACTACGGCTCTCCGCTGCTGTCCGAAGCCAAGCGCCGGTCGCCGGCATCTTTCGGCTGAAGCAGCGCTTCGGAGCTTACGGCTGCCGCTCCGGTGTTGTGTGCGCGAAGCAGCCGCTTCTCCTACTCCCGGAGCCGGACAGAGCGGTAGCTTGTACGTGGGCGAAGAACGAAGCCGCTGGGAGACGAGATTGTGTGCACAGCCTTGGGACTGCTAGAGGACGGTGGCTAAAGCTCCCTGCCTTTTCAATGCACTGCTGGCATGCTTTATTGTAGGTGGTCCGAGACAACTTTTCTGGGTTTTGACTTCGTCCTGATGCAGCCCCTTTTGGGAAATTCATGTTCGTCCCCTGAGGCTCGAGATGCAGAGTACCCGATGGCACCTGCCAAAATGAAAAACTCCCTTGAGTTGTCGAGAAGGAAGAACATAGACAGCGCCTTGTGATTGGGAGTCAGCCGCTGCTGGACTTTTGCGATTGCTTTCACTGTGCACTGAATGCCAGGACAGCATGTGCACGCTACAACAACGAACTGGGAAGGAGAGGGCAGAAGACAACGGCCGTCAGACTGCAGCTTACATATTACGCAGGAAAGAGCAGTGCTTTTGGAGTGTGCAGCAAATCCGTGTTTCTGGCAAGGGCGGCATAAGTACGCAGCGCTGCTAAGCTTTCTCCCTGCGAGACACACTGGTAAAGCTTTTTGCTATGATGCAGCCTAGTGCAGACGCACACTACGGCTCTCCGCTGCTGTCCGAAGCCAAGCGCCGGTCGCCGGCATCTTTCGGCTGAAGCAGCGCTTCGGAGCTTACGGCTGCCGCTCCGGTGTTGTGTGCGCGAAGCAGCCGCTTCTCCTGCTCCCGGAGCCGGACAGAGCGGTAGCTTGTACGTGGGCGAAGAACGAAGCCGCTGGGAGACGAGATTGTGTGCACAGCCTTGGGAGTGCTAGAGGACGGTGGCTAAAGCTCCCTGCCTTTTCAATGCACTGTTGGCATGCTTTATTGAAGGTGGTCCGAGACAACTTTTCTGGGTTTTGACTTTGTCCTGATGCAGCCCCTTTTGGGAAATTCATGTTCGTCCCCTGAGGCTCGAGATGCAGAGTACCCAATGCACCTGCCGAAATGAAAAACTCCATTGAGTTGTCGAGAAGCAAGAACATAGACAGCGCCTTGTGATTGGGAGTCAGCCGCTGCTGGACTTTTGCGATTGCTTTCACTGTGCACTGAATGCCAGGACAGCATGTGCACGCTACAACAACGAACTGGGAAGGAGAGGGCAGAAGACAACGGCCGTCAGACTGCAGCTTACATATTACGCAGGAAAGAGCAGTGCTTTTGGAGTGTGCAGCAAATCCGTGTTTCTGGCAAGGGCGGCATAAGTACGCAGCGCTGCTAAGCTTTCTCCCTGCGAGACACACTGGCAAAGCTTTTCGCTATGATGCAGCCTAGTGCAGACGCACACTACGGCTCTCCGCTGCTGTCCGAAGCCAAGCGCCGGTCGCCGGCATCTTTCGGCTGAAGCAGCGCTTCGGAGCTTACGGCTGCCGCTCCGGTGTTGTGTGCGCGAAGCAGCCGCTTCTCCTGCTCCCGGAGCCGGACAGAGCGGTAGCTTGTACGTGGGCGAAGAACGAAGCCGCTGGGAGACGAGATTGTGTGCACAGCCTTGGGACTGCTAGAGGACGGTGGCTAAAGCTCCCTGCCTTTTCAATGCACTGCTGGCATGCTTTATTGAAGGTGTTCCGAGACAACTTTTCTGGGTTTTGACTTCGTCCTGATGCAGCCCCTTTTGGGAAATTCATGTTCGTCCCCTGAGGCTCGAGATGCAGAGTACCCGATGGCACCTGCCGAAATGAAAAACTCCCTTGAGTTGTCGAGAAGGAAGAACATAGACAGCGCCTTGTGATTGGGAGTCAGCCGCTGCTGGACTTTTGCGATTGCTTTCACTGTGCACTGAATGCCAGGACAGCATGTGCACGCTACAACAACAAACTGGGAAGGAGAGGGCAGAAGACAACGGCCGTCAGACTGCAGCTTACATATTACGCAGGAAAGAGCAGTGCTTTTGGAGTGTGCAGCAAATCCGTGTTTCTGGCAAGGGCGGCATAAGTACGCAGCGCTGCTAAGCTTTCTCCCTGCGAGACACACTGGCAAAGCTTTTTGCTATGATGCAGCCTAGTGCAGACGCACACTACGGCTCTCCGCTGCTGTCCGAAGCCAAGCGCCGGTCGCCGGCATCTTTCGGCTGAAGCAGCGCTTCGGAGCTTACGGCTGCCGCTCCGGTGTTGTGTGCGCGAAGCAGCCGCTTCTCCTGCTCCCGGAGCCGGACAGAGCGGTAGCTTGTACGTGGGCGAAGAACGAAGCCGCTGGGAGACGAGATTGTGTGCACAGCCTTGGGACTGCTAGAGGACGGTGGCTAAAGCTCCCTGCCTTTTCAATGCACTGTTGGCATGCTTTATTGTAGATGTTCCGAGACAACTTTTCTGTGTTTTGACTTCGTCCTGATGCAGCCCCTTTTGGGAAATTCATGTTCGTCCCCTGAGGCTCGAGATGCAGAGTACCCGATGGCACCTGCCGAAATGAAAAACTCCATTGAGTTGTCGAGAAGCAAGAACATAGACAGCGCCTTGTGATTGGGAGTCAGCCGCTGCTGGACTTTTGCGATTGCTTTCACTGTGCACTGAATGCCAGGACGGCATGTGCACGCTACAACAACGAACTGGGAAGGAGAGGGCAGAAAAGAACGGCCGTCAGACAGCAGCTTACATATTACCCAGGAAAGAGCAGTGCTTATGGAGTATGCAGCAAATCCGTGTTTCTGGCAAGGGCGGCATAAGTACGCAGCGCTGCTAAGCTTTCTCCCTGCGAGACACACTGGTAAAGCTTTTTGCTATGATGCAGCCTAGTGCAGACGCACACTACGGCTCTCCGCTGCTGTCCGAAGCCAAGCGCCGGTCGCCGGCATCTTTCGGCTGAAGCAGCGCTTCGGAGCTTACGGCTGCCGCTCCGGTGTTGTGTGCGCGAAGCAGCCGCTTCTCCTGCTCCCGGAGCCGGAGAGAGCGGTAGCTTGTACGTGGGCGAAGAATGAAGCCGCTGGGAGACGAGATTGTGTGCACAGCCTTGCGACTGCTAGAGGACGGTGGCTAAAGCTCCCTGCCTTTTCAATGCACTGCTGGCATGCTTTATTGAAGGTGTTCCGAGACAACTTTTCTGTGTTTTGTCTTCGTCCTGATGCAGCCCCTTTTGGGAAATTCATGTTCGTCCCCTGAGGCTCGAGATGCAGAGTACCCGATGGCACCTGCCAAAATGAAAAACTCCCTTGAGTTGTCGAGAAGGAAGAACATAGACAGCGCCTTGTGATTGGGAGTCAGCCGCTGCTGGACTTTTGCGATTGCTTTCACTGTGCACTGAATGCCAGGACAGCATGTGCACGCTACAACAACGAACTGGGAAGGAGAGGGCAGAAGACAACGGCCGTCAGACTGCAGCTTACATATTACGCAGGAAAGAGCAGTGCTTTTGGAGTGTGCAGCAAATCCGTGTTTCTGGCAAGGGCGGCATAAGTACGCAGCGCTGCTAAGCTTTCTCCCTGCGAGACACACTGGCAAAGCTTTTCGCTATGATGCAGCCTAGTGCAGACGCACACTACGGCTCTCCGCTGCTGTCCGAAGCCAAGCGCCGGTCGCCGGCATCTTTCGGCTGAAGCAGCGCTTCGGAGCTTACGGCTGCCGCTCCGGTGTTGTGTGCGCGAAGCAGCCGCTTCTCCTACTCCCGGAGCCGGACAGAGCGGTAGCTTGTACGTGGGCGAAGAACGAAGCCGCTGGGAGACGAGATTGTGTGCACAGCCTTGGGACTGCTAGAGGACGGTGGCTAAAGCTCCCTGCCTTTTCAATGCACTGCTGGCATGCTTTATTGTAGGTGGTCCGAGACAACTTTTCTGGGTTTTGACTTCGTCCTGATGCAGCCCCTTTTGGGAAATTCATGTTCGTCCCCTGAGGCTCGAGATGCAGAGTACCCGATGGCACCTGCCAAAATGAAAAACTCCCTTGAGTTGTCGAGAAGGAAGAACATAGACAGCGCCTTGTGATTGGGAGTCAGCCGCTGCTGGACTTTTGCGATTGCTTTCACTGTGCACTGAATGCCAGGACAGCATGTGCACGCTACAACAACGAACTGGGAAGGAGAGGGCAGAAGACAACGGCCGTCAGACTGCAGCTTACATATTACGCAGGAAAGAGCAGTGCTTTTGGAGTGTGCAGCAAATCCGTGTTTCTGGCAAGGGCGGCATAAGTACGCAGCGCTGCTAAGCTTTCTCCCTGCGAGACACACTGGTAAAGCTTTTTGCTATGATGCAGCCTAGTGCAGACGCACACTACGGCTCTCCGCTGCTGTCCGAAGCCAAGCGCCGGTCGCCGGCATCTTTCGGCTGAAGCAGCGCTTCGGAGCTTACGGCTGCCGCTCCGGTGTTGTGTGCGCGAAGCAGCCGCTTCTCCTGCTCCCGGAGCCGGACAGAGCGGTAGCTTGTACGTGGGCGAAGAACGAAGCCGCTGGGAGACGAGATTGTGTGCACAGCCTTGGGAGTGCTAGAGGACGGTGGCTAAAGCTCCCTGCCTTTTCAATGCACTGTTGGCATGCTTTATTGAAGGTGGTCCGAGACAACTTTTCTGGGTTTTGACTTTGTCCTGATGCAGCCCCTTTTGGGAAATTCATGTTCGTCCCCTGAGGCTCGAGATGCAGAGTACCCAATGCACCTGCCGAAATGAAAAACTCCATTGAGTTGTCGAGAAGCAAGAACATAGACAGCGCCTTGTGATTGGGAGTCAGCCGCTGCTGGACTTTTGCGATTGCTTTCACTGTGCACTGAATGCCAGGACAGCATGTGCACGCTACAACAACGAACTGGGAAGGAGAGGGCAGAAGACAACGGCCGTCAGACTGCAGCTTACATATTACGCAGGAAAGAGCAGTGCTTTTGGAGTGTGCAGCAAATCCGTGTTTCTGGCAAGGGCGGCATAAGTACGCAGCGCTGCTAAGCTTTCTCCCTGCGAGACACACTGGTAAAGCTTTTTACTATGATGCAGCCTAGTGCAGACGCACACTACGGCTCTCCGCTGCTGTCCGAAGCCAAGCGCCGGTCGCCGGCATCTTTCGGCTGAAGCAGCGCTTCGGAGCTTACGGCTGCCGCTCCGGTGTTGTGTGCGCGAAGCAGCCGCTTCTCCTGCTCCCGGAGCCGGACAGAGCGGTAGCTTGTACGTGGGCGAAGAACGAAGCCGCTGGGAGACGAGATTGTGTGCACAGCCTTGGGACTGCTAGAGGACGGTGGCTAAAGCTCCCTGCCTTTTCAATGCACTGTTGGCATGCTTTATTGTAGATGTTCCGAGACAACTTTTGTGTGTTTTGACTTCGTCCTGATGCAGCCCCTTTTGGGAAATTCATGTTCGTCCCCTGAGGCTCGAGATGCAGAGTACCCGATGGCACCTGCCGAAATGAAAAACTCCATTGAGTTGTCGAGAAGCAAGAACATAGACAGCACCTTGTGATTGGGAGTCAGCCGCTGCTGGACTTTTGCGATTGCTTTCACTGTGCACTGAATGCCAGGACGGCATGTGCACGCTACAACAACGAACTGGGAAGGAGAGGGCAGAAAAGAACGGCCGTCAGACAGCAGCTTACATATTACCCAGGAAAGAGCAGTGCTTATGGAGTATGCAGCAAATCCGTGTTTCTGGCAAGGGCGGCATAAGTACGCAGCGCTGCTAAGCTTTCTCCCTGCGAGACACACTGGTAAAGCTTTTTGCTATGATGCAGCCTAGTGCAGACGCACACTACGGCTCTCCGCTGCTGTCCGAAGCCAAGCGCCGGTCGCCGGCATCTTTCGGCTGAAGCAGCGCTTCGGAGCTTACGGCTGCCGCTCCGGTGTTGTGTGCGCGAAGCAGCCGCTTCTCCTGCTCCCGGAGCCGGAGAGAGCGGTAGCTTGTACGTGGGCGAAGAACGAAGCCGCTGGGAGACGAGATTGTGTGCACAGCCTTGGGACTGCTAGAGGACGGTGGCTAAAGCTCCCTGCCTTTTCAATGCACTGCTGGCATGCTTTATTGAAGGTGGTCCGAGACAACTTTTCTGTGTTTTGTCTTCGTCCTGATGCAGCCCCTTTTGGGAAATTCATGTTCGTCCCCTGAGGCTCGAGATGCAGAGTACCCGATGGCACCTGCCAAAATGAAAAACTCCCTTGAGTTGTCGAGAAGGAAGAACATAGACAGCGCCTTGTGATTGGGAGTCAGCCGCTGCTGGACTTTTGCGATTGCTTTCACTGTGCACTGAATGCCAGGACAGCATGTGCACGCTACAACAACGAACTGGGAAGGAGAGGGCAGAAGAGAACGGCCGTCAGACTGCAGCTTACATATTACCCAGGAAGGAGCAGTGCTTTTGGAGTGTGCAGCAAATCCGTGTTTCTGGCAAGGGCGGCATAAGTACGCAGCGCTGCTAAGCTTTCTCCCTGCGAGACACACTGGCAAAGCTTTTCGCTATGATGCAGCCTAGTGCAGACGCACACTACGGCTCTCCGCTGCTGTCCGAAGCCAAGCGCCGGTCGCCGGCATCTTTCGGCTGAAGCAGCGCTTCGGAGCTTACGGCTGCCGCTCCGGTGTTGTGTGCGCGAAGCAGCCGCTTCTCCTGCTCCCGGAGCCGGACAGAGCGGTAGCTTGTACGTGGGCGAAGAACGAAGCCGCTGGGAGACGAGATTGTGTGCACAGCCTTGGGACTGCTAGAGGACGGTGGCTAAAGCTCCCTGCCTTTTCAATGCACTGTTGGCATGCTTTATTGAAGATGTTCCGAGAAAACTTTTCTGGGTTTTGACTTTGTCCTGATGCAGCCCCTTTTGGGAAATTCATGTTCGTCCCCTGAGGCTCGAGATGCAGAGTACCCAATGCACCTGCCGAAATGAAAAACTCCATTGAGTTGTCGAGAAGCAAGAACATAGACAGCGCCTTGTGATTGGGAGTCAGCCGCTGCTGGACTTTTGCGATTGCTTTCACTGTGCACTGAATGCCAGGACGGCATGTGCACGCTACAACAACGAACTGGGAAGGAGAGGGCAGAAAAGAACGGCCGTCAGACAGCAGCTTACATATTACCCAGGAAAGAGCAGTGCTTATGGAGTGTGCAGCAAATCCGTGTTTCTGGCAAGGGCTACATAAGTACGCAGCGCTGCTAAGCTTTCTCCCTGCGAGACACACTGGCAAAGCTTTTCGCTATGATGCAGCCTATTGCAGACGCACACTACGGCTCTCCGCTGCTGTCCGAAGCCAAGCGCCAGTCGCCGGCATCTTTCGGCTGAAGCAGCGCTTAGGGGCTTACGGCTGCCGCTCCGGTGTTGTGTGCGCGAAGCAGCCGCTTCTCCTGCTCCCGGAGCCGGAGAGAGCGGTAGCTTGTACGTGGGCGAAGAACGAAGCCGCTGGGAGACGAGATTGTGTGCACAGCCTTGGGACTGCTAGAGGACGGTGGCTAAAGCTCCCTGCCTTTTCAATGCACTGCTGGCATGCTTTATTGAAGGTGTTCCGAGACAACTTTTCTGTGTTTTGTCTTCGTCCTGATGCAGCCCCTTTTGGGAAATTCATGTTCGTCCCCTGAGGCTCGAGATGCAGAGTACCCGATGGCACCTGCCGAAATGAAAAACTCCCTTGAGTTGTCGAGAAGGAAGAACATAGACAGCGCCTTGTGATTGGGAGTCAGCCGCTGCTGGACTTTTGCGATTGCTTTCACTGTGCACTGAATGCCAGGACAGCATGTGCACGCTACAACAACGAATTGGGAAGGAGAGGGCAGAAGAGAACGGCCGTCAGACTGCAGCTTACATATTACCCAGGAAGGAGCAGTGCTTTTGGAGTGTGCAGCAAATCCGTGTTTCTGGCAAGGGCGGCATAAGTACGCAGCGCTGCTAAGCTTTCTCCCTGCGAGACACACTGGCAAAGCTTTTCGCTATGATGCAGCCTAGTGCAGACGCACACTACGGCTCTCCGCTGCTGTCCGAAGCCAAGCGCCGGTCGCCGGCATCTTTCGGCTGAAGCAGCGCTTCGGAGCTTACGGCTGCCGCTCCGGTGTTGTGTGCGCGAAGCAGCCGCTTCTCCTGCTCCCGGAGCCGGACAGAGCGGTAGCTTGTACGTGGGCGAAGAACGAAGCCGCTGGGAGACGAGATTGTGTGCACAGCCTTGGGACTGCTAGAGGACGGTGGCTAAAGCTCCCTGCCTTTTCAATGCACTGTTGGCATGCTTTATTGAAGATGTTCCGAGACAACTTTTCTGGGTTTTGACTTTGTCCTGATGCAGCCCCTTTTGGGAAATTCATGTTCGTCCCCTGAGGCTCGAGATGCAGAGTACCCAATGCACCTGCCGAAATGAAAAACTCCATTGAGTTGTCGAGAAGCAAGAACATAGACAGCGCCTTGTGATTGGGAGTCAGCCGCTGCTGGACTTTTGCGATTGCTTTCACTGTGCACTGAATGCCAGGACGGCATGTGCACGCTACAACAACGAACTGGGAAGGAGAGGGCAGAAGACAACGGCCGTCAGACTGCAGCTTACATATTACGCAGGAAAGAGCAGTGCTTTTGGAGTGTGCAGCAAATCCGTGTTTCTGGCAAGGGCGGCATAAGTACGCAGCGCTGCTAAGCTTTCTCCCTGCGAGACACACTGGCAAAGCTTTTCGCTATGATGCAGCCTAGTGCAGACGCACACTACGGCTCTCCGCTGCTGTCCGAAGCCAAGCGCCGGTCGCCGGCATCTTTCGGCTGAAGCAGCGCTTCGGAGCTTACGGCTGCCGCTCCGGTGTTGTGTGCGCGAAGCAGCCGCTTCTCCTACTCCCGGAGCCGGACAGAGCGGTAGCTTGTACGTGGGCGAAGAACGAAGCCGCTGGGAGACGAGATTGTGTGCACAGCCTTGGGACTGCTAGAGGACGGTGGCTAAAGCTCCCTGCCTTTTCAATGCACTGCTGGCATGCTTTATTGTAGGTGGTCCGAGACAACTTTTCTGGGTTTTGACTTCGTCCTGATGCAGCCCCTTTTGGGAAATTCATGTTCGTCCCCTGAGGCTCGAGATGCAGAGTACCCGATGGCACCTGCCAAAATGAAAAACTCCCTTGAGTTGTCGAGAAGGAAGAACATAGACAGCGCCTTGTGATTGGGAGTCAGCCGCTGCTGGACTTTTGCGATTGCTTTCACTGTGCACTGAATGCCAGGACAGCATGTGCACGCTACAACAACGAACTGGGAAGGAGAGGGCAGAAGACAACGGCCGTCAGACTGCAGCTTACATATTACGCAGGAAAGAGCAGTGCTTTTGGAGTGTGCAGCAAATCCGTGTTTCTGGCAAGGGCGGCATAAGTACGCAGCGCTGCTAAGCTTTCTCCCTGCGAGACACACTGGCAAAGCTTTTCGCTATGATGCAGCCTATTGCAGACGCACACTACGGCTCTCCGCTGCTGTCCGAAGCCAAGCGCCAGACGCCGGCATCTTTCGGCTGAAGCAGCGCTTCGGGGCTTACGGCTGCCGCTCCGGTGTTGTGTGCGCGAAGCAGCCGCTTCTCCTGCTCCCGGAGCCGGACAGAGCGGTAGCTTGTACGTGGGCGAAGAACGAAGCCGCTGGGAGACGAGATTGTGTGCACAGCCTTGGGACTGCTAGAGGACGGTGGCTAAAGCTCCCTGCCTTTTCAATGCACTGCTGGCATGCTTTATTGAAGGTGTTCCGAGACAACTTTTCTGGGTTTTGACTTCGTCCTGATGCAGCCCCTTTTGGGAAATTCATGTTCGTCCCCTGAGGCTCGAGATGCAGAGTACCCGATGGCACCTGCCGAAATGAAAAACTCCCTTGAGTTGTCGAGAAGGAAGAACATAGACAGCGCCTTGTGATTGGGAGTCAGCCGCTGCTGGACTTTTGCGATTGCTTTCACTGTGCACTGAATGCCAGGACAGCATGTGCACGCTACAACAACGAACTGGGAAGGAGAGGGCAGAAGACAACGGCCGTCAGACTGCAGCTTACATATTACGCAGGAAAGAGCAGTGCTTTTGGAGTGTGCAGCAAATCCGTGTTTCTGGCAAGGGCGGCATAAGTACGCAGCGCTGCTAAGCTTTCTCCCTGCGAGACACACTGGCAAAGCTTTTTGCTATGATGCAGCCTAGTGCAGACGCACACTACGGCTCTCCGCTGCTGTCCGAAGCCAAGCGCCGGTCGCCGGCATCTTTCGGCTGAAGCAGCGCTTCGGAGCTTACGGCTGCCGCTCCGGTGTTGTGTGCGCGAAGCAGCCGCTTCTCCTGCTCCCGGAGCCGGACAGAGCGGTAGCTTGTACGTGGGCGAAGAACGAAGCCGCTGGGAGACGAGATTGTGTGCACAGCCTTGGGAGTGCTAGAGGACGGTGGCTAAAGCTCCCTGCCTTTTCAATGCACTGTTGGCATGCTTTATTGAAGGTGGTCCGAGACAACTTTTCTGTGTTTTGTCTTCGTCCTGATGCAGCCCCTTTTGGGAAATTCATGTTCGTCCCCTGAGGCTCGAGATGCAGAGTACCCGATGGCACCTGCCAAAATGAAAAACTCCCTTGAGTTGTCGAGAAGGAAGAACATAGACAGCGCCTTGTGATTGGGAGTCAGCCGCTGCTGGACTTTTGCGATTGCTTTCACTGTGCACTGAATGCCAGGACAGCATGTGCACGCTACAACAACGAACTGGGAAGGAGAGGGCAGAAGACAACGGCCGTCAGACTGCAGCTTACATATTACGCAGGAAAGAGCAGTGCTTTTGGAGTGTGCAGCAAATCCGTGTTTCTGGCAAGGGCGGCATAAGTACGCAGCGCTGCTAAGCTTTCTCCCTGCGAGACACACTGGCAAAGCTTTTCGCTATGATGCAGCCTAGTGCAGACGCACACTACGGCTCTCCGCTGCTGTCCGAAGCCAAGCGCCGGTCGCCGGCATCTTTCGGCTGAAGCAGCGCTTCGGAGCTTACGGCTGCCGCTCCGGTGTTGTGTGCGCGAAGCAGCCGCTTCTCCTACTCCCGGAGCCGGACAGAGCGGTAGCTTGTACGTGGGCGAAGAACGAAGCCGCTGGGAGACGAGATTGTGTGCACAGCCTTGGGACTGCTAGAGGACGGTGGCTAAAGCTCCCTGCCTTTTCAATGCACTGCTGGCATACTTTATTGTAGGTGGTCCGAGACAACTTTTCTGGGTTTTGACTTCGTCCTGATGCAGCCCCTTTTGGGAAATTCATGTTCGTCCCCTGAGGCTCGAGATGCAGAGTACCCGATGGCACCTGCCAAAATGAAAAACTCCCTTGAGTTGTCGAGAAGGAAGAACATAGACAGCGCCTTGTGATTGGGAGTCAGCCGCTGCTGGACTTTTGCGATTGCTTTCACTGTGCACTGAATGCCAGGACAGCATGTGCACGCTACAACAACGAACTGGGAAGGAGAGGGCAGAAGACAACGGCCGTCAGACTGCAGCTTACATATTACGCAGGAAAGAGCAGTGCTTTTGGAGTGTGCAGCAAATCCGTGTTTCTGGCAAGGGCGGCATAAGTACGCAGCGCTGCTAAGCTTTCTCCCTGCGAGACACACTGGCAAAGCTTTTCGCTATGATGCAGCCTATTGCAGACGCACACTACGGCTCTCCGCTGCTGTCCGAAGCCAAGCGCCAGTCGCCGGCATCTTTCGGCTGAAGCAGCGCTTCGGGGCTTACAGCTGCCGCTCCGGTGTTGTGTGCGCGAAGCAGCCGCTTCTCCTGCTCCCGGAGCCGGACAGAGCGGTAGCTTGTACGTGGGCGAAGAACGAAGCCGCTGGGAGACGAGATTGTGTGCACAGCCTTGGGACTGCTAGAGGACGGTGGCTAAAGCTCCCTGCCTTTTCAATGCACTGCTGGCATGCTTTATTGAAGGTGTTCCGAGACAACTTTTCTGGGTTTTGACTTCGTCCTGATGCAGCCCCTTTTGGGAAATTCATGTTCGTCCCCTGAGGCTCGAGATGCAGAGTACCCGATGGCACCTGCCGAAATGAAAAACTCCCTTGAGTTGTCGAGAAGGAAGAACATAGACAGCGCCTTGTGATTGGGAGTCAGCCGCTGCTGGACTTTTGCGATTGCTTTCACTGTGCACTGAATGCCAGGACAGCATGTGCACGCTACAACAACGAACTGGGAAGGAGAGGGCAGAAGACAACGGCCGTCAGACTGCAGCTTACATATTACGCAGGAAAGAGCAGTGCTTTTGGAGTGTGCAGCAAATCCGTGTTTCTGGCAAGGGCGGCATAAGTACGCAGCGCTGCTAAGCTTTCTCCCTGCGAGACACACTGGCAAAGCTTTTTGCTATGATGCAGCCTAGTGCAGACGCACACTACGGCTCTCCGCTGCTGTCCGAAGCCAAGCGCCGGTCGCCGGCATCTTTCGGCTGAAGCAGCGCTTCGGAGCTTACGGCTGCCGCTCCGGTGTTGTGTGCGCGAAGCAGCCGCTTCTCCTGCTCCCGGAGCCGGACAGAGCGGTAGCTTGTACGTGGGCGAAGAACGAAGCCGCTGGGAGACGAGATTGTGTGCACAGCCTTGGGAGTGCTAGAGGACGGTGGCTAAAGCTCCCTGCCTTTTCAATGCACTGTTGGCATGCTTTATTGAAGATGTTCCGAGACAACTTTTCTGGGTTTTGACTTTGTCCTGATGCAGCCCCTTTTGGGAAATTCATGTTCGTCCCCTGAGGCTCGAGATGCAGAGTACCCGATGGCACCTGCCGAAATGAAAAACTCCATTGAGTTGTCGAGAAGCAAGAACATAGACAGCGCCTTGTGATTGGGAGTCAGCCGCTGCTGGACTTTTGCGATTGCTTTCACTGTGCACTGAATGCCAGGACGGCATGTGCACGCTACAACAACGAACTGGGAAGGAGAGGGCAGAAAAGAACGGCCGTCAGACAGCAGCTTACATATTACCCAGGAAAGAGCAGTGCTTATGGAGTGTGCAGCAAATCCGTGTTTCTGGCAAGGGCTACATAAGTACGCAGCGCTGCTAAGCTTTCTCCCTGCGAGACACACTGGCAAAGCTTTTCGCTATGATGCAGCCTATTGCAGACGCACACTACGGCTCTCCGCTGCTGTCCGAAGCCAAGCGCCAGACGCCGGCATCTTTCGGCTGAAGCAGCGCTTCGGGGCTTACGGCTGCCGCTCCGGTGTTGTGTGCGCGAAGCAGCCGCTTCTCCTGCTCCCGGAGCCGGAGAGAGCGGTAGCTTGTACGTGGGCGAAGAACGAAGCCGCTGGGAGACGAGATTGTGTGCACAGCCTTGGGACTGCTAGAGGACGGTGGCTAAAGCTCCCTGCCTTTTCAATGCACTGCTGGCATGCTTTATTGAAGGTGTTCCGAGACAACTTTTCTGTGTTTTGTCTTCGTCCTGATGCAGCCCCTTTTGGGAAATTCATGTTCGTCCCCTGAGGCTCGAGATGCAGAGTACCCGATGGCACCTGCCGAAATGAAAAACTCCCTTGAGTTGTCGAGAAGGAAGAACATAGACAGCGCCTTGTGATTGGGAGTCAGCCGCTGCTGGACTTTTGCGATTGCTTTCACTGTGCACTGAATGCCAGGACAGCATGTGCACGCTACAACAACGAATTGGGAAGGAGAGGGCAGAAGACAACGGCCGTCAGACTGCAGCTTACATATTACCCAGGAAGGAGCAGTGCTTTTGGAGTGTGCAGCAAATCCGTGTTTCTGGCAAGGGCGGCATAAGTACGCAGCGCTGCTAAGCTTTCTCCCTGCGAGACACACTGGCAAAGCTTTTCGCTATGATGCAGCCTAGTGCAGACGCACACTACGGCTCTCCGCTGCTGTCCGAAGCCAAGCGCCGGTCGCCGGCATCTTTCGGCTGAAGCAGCGCTTCGGAGCTTACGGCTGCCGCTCCGGTGTTGTGTGCGCGAAGCAGCCGCTTCTCCTGCTCCCGGAGCCGGACAGAGCGGTAGCTTGTACGTGGGCGAAGAACGAAGCCGCTGGGAGACGAGATTGTGTGCACAGCCTTGGGACTGCTAGAGGACGGTGGCTAAAGCTCCCTGCCTTTTCAATGCACTGTTGGCATGCTTTATTGAAGATGTTCCGAGACAACTTTTCTGGGTTTTGACTTTGTCCTGATGCAGCCCCTTTTGGGAAATTCATGTTCGTCCCCTGAGGCTCGAGATGCAGAGTACCCAATGCACCTGCCGAAATGAAAAACTCCATTGAGTTGTCGAGAAGCAAGAACATAGACAGCGCCTTGTGATTGGGAGTCAGCCGCTGCTGGACTTTTGCGATTGCTTTCACTGTGCACTGAATGCCAGGACGGCATGTGCACGCTACAACAACGAACTGGGAAGGAGAGGGCAGAAGACAACGGCCGTCAGACTGCAGCTTACATATTACGCAGGAAAGAGCAGTGCTTTTGGAGTGTGCAGCAAATCCGTGTTTCTGGCAAGGGCGGCATAAGTACGCAGCGCTGCTAAGCTTTCTCCCTGCGAGACACACTGGCAAAGCTTTTCGCTATGATGCAGCCTAGTGCAGACGCACACTACGGCTCTCCGCTGCTGTCCGAAGCCAAGCGCCGGTCGCCGGCATCTTTCGGCTGAAGCAGCGCTTCGGAGCTTACGGCTGCCGCTCCGGTGTTGTGTGCGCGAAGCAGCCGCTTCTCCTACTCCCGGAGCCGGACAGAGCGGTAGCTTGTACGTGGGCGAAGAACGAAGCCGCTGGGAGACGAGATTGTGTGCACAGCCTTGGGACTGCTAGAGGACGGTGGCTAAAGCTCCCTGCCTTTTCAATGCACTGCTGGCATGCTTTATTGTAGGTGGTCCGAGACAACTTTTCTGGGTTTTGACTTCGTCCTGATGCAGCCCCTTTTGGGAAATTCATGTTCGTCCCCTGAGGCTCGAGATGCAGAGTACCCGATGGCACCTGCCAAAATGAAAAACTCCCTTGAGTTGTCGAGAAGGAAGAACATAGACAGCGCCTTGTGATTGGGAGTCAGCCGCTGCTGGACTTTTGCGATTGCTTTCACTGTGCACTGAATGCCAGGACAGCATGTGCACGCTACAACAACGAACTGGGAAGGAGAGGGCAGAAGACAACGGCCGTCAGACTGCAGCTTACATATTACGCAGGAAAGAGCAGTGCTTTTGGAGTGTGCAGCAAATCCGTGTTTCTGGCAAGGGCGGCATAAGTACGCAGCGCTGCTAAGCTTTCTCCCTGCGAGACACACTGGCAAAGCTTTTCGCTATGATGCAGCCTATTGCAGACGCACACTACGGCTCTCCGCTGCTGTCCGAAGCCAAGCGCCAGTCGCCGGCATCTTTCGGCTGAAGCAGCGCTTCGGGGCTTACGGCTGCCGCTCCGGTGTTGTGTGCGCGAAGCAGCCGCTTCTCCTGCTCCCGGAGCCGGACAGAGCGGTAGCTTGTACGTGGGCGAAGAACGAAGCCGCTGGGAGACGAGATTGTGTGCACAGCCTTGGGACTGCTAGAGGACGGTGGCTAAAGCTCCCTGCCTTTTCAATGCACTGCTGGCATGCTTTATTGAAGGTGTTCCGAGACAACTTTTCTGGGTTTTGACTTCGTCCTGATGCAGCCCCTTTTGGGAAATTCATGTTCGTCCCCTGAGGCTCGAGATGCAGAGTACCCGATGGCACCTGCCGAAATGAAAAACTCCCTTGAGTTGTCGAGAAGGAAGAACATAGACAGCGCCTTGTGATTGGGAGTCAGCCGCTGCTGGACTTTTGCGATTGCTTTCACTGTGCACTGAATGCCAGGACAGCATGTGCACGCTACAACAACGAACTGGGAAGGAGAGGGCAGAAGACAACGGCCGTCAGACTGCAGCTTACATATTACGCAGGAAAGAGCAGTGCTTTTGGAGTGTGCAGCAAATCCGTGTTTCTGGCAAGGGCGGCATAAGTACGCAGCGCTGCTAAGCTTTCTCCCTGCGAGACACACTGGCAAAGCTTTTTGCTATGATGCAGCCTAGTGCAGACGCACACTACGGCTCTCCGCTGCTGTCCGAAGCCAAGCGCCGGTCGCCGGCATCTTTCGGCTGAAGCAGCGCTTCGGAGCTTACGGCTGCCGCTCCGGTGTTGTGTGCGCGAAGCAGCCGCTTCTCCTGCTCCCGGAGCCGGACAGAGCGGTAGCTTGTACGTGGGCGAAGAACGAAGCCGCTGGGAGACGAGATTGTGTGCACAGCCTTGGGAGTGCTAGAGGACGGTGGCTAAAGCTCCCTGCCTTTTCAATGCACTGTTGGCATGCTTTATTGAAGGTGGTCCGAGACAACTTTTCTGTGTTTTGTCTTCGTCCTGATGCAGCCCCTTTTGGGAAATTCATGTTCGTCCCCTGAGGCTCGAGATGCAGAGTACCCGATGGCACCTGCCAAAATGAAAAACTCCCTTGAGTTGTCGAGAAGGAAGAACATAGACAGCGCCTTGTGATTGGGAGTCAGCCGCTGCTGGACTTTTGCGATTGCTTTCACTGTGCACTGAATGCCAGGACAGCATGTGCACGCTACAACAACGAACTGGGAAGGAGAGGGCAGAAGACAACGGCCGTCAGACTGCAGCTTACATATTACGCAGGAAAGAGCAGTGCTTTTGGAGTGTGCAGCAAATCCGTGTTTCTGGCAAGGGCGGCATAAGTACGCAGCGCTGCTAAGCTTTCTCCCTGCGAGACACACTGGCAAAGCTTTTCGCTATGATGCAGCCTAGTGCAGACGCACACTACGGCTCTCCGCTGCTGTCCGAAGCCAAGCGCCAGTCGCCGGCATCTTTCGGCTGAAGCAGCGCTTCGGAGCTTACGGCTGCCGCTCCGGTGTTGTGTGCGCGAAGCAGCCGCTTCTCCTACTCCCGGAGCCGGACAGAGCGGTAGCTTGTACGTGGGCGAAGAACGAAGCCGCTGGGAGACGAGATTGTGTGCACAGCCTTGGGACTGCTAGAGGACGGTGGCTAAAGCTCCCTGCCTTTTCAATGCACTGCTGGCATACTTTATTGTAGGTGGTCCGAGACAACTTTTCTGGGTTTTGACTTCGTCCTGATGCAGCCCCTTTTGGGAAATTCATGTTCGTCCCCTGAGGCTCGAGATGCAGAGTACCCGATGGCACCTGCCAAAATGAAAAACTCCCTTGAGTTGTCGAGAAGGAAGAACATAGACAGCGCCTTGTGATTGGGAGTCAGCCGCTGCTGGACTTTTGCGATTGCTTTCACTGTGCACTGAATGCCAGGACAGCATGTGCACGCTACAACAACGAACTGGGAAGGAGAGGGCAGAAGACAACGGCCGTCAGACTGCAGCTTACATATTACGCAGGAAAGAGCAGTGCTTTTGGAGTGTGCAGCAAATCCGTGTTTCTGGCAAGGGCGGCATAAGTACGCAGCGCTGCTAAGCTTTCTCCCTGCGAGACACACTGGCAAAGCTTTTCGCTATGATGCAGCCTATTGCAGACGCACACTACGGCTCTCCGCTGCTGTCCGAAGCCAAGCGCCAGTCGCCGGCATCTTTCGGCTGAAGCAGCGCTTCGGGGCTTACAGCTGCCGCTCCGGTGTTGTGTGCGCGAAGCAGCCGCTTCTCCTGCTCCCGGAGCCGGACAGAGCGGTAGCTTGTACGTGGGCGAAGAACGAAGCCGCTGGGAGACGAGATTGTGTGCACAGCCTTGGGACTGCTAGAGGACGGTGGCTAAAGCTCCCTGCCTTTTCAATGCACTGCTGGCATGCTTTATTGAAGGTGTTCCGAGACAACTTTTCTGGGTTTTGACTTCGTCCTGATGCAGCCCCTTTTGGGAAATTCATGTTCGTCCCCTGAGGCTCGAGATGCAGAGTACCCGATGGCACCTGCCGAAATGAAAAACTCCCTTGAGTTGTCGAGAAGGAAGAACATAGACAGCGCCTTGTGATTGGGAGTCAGCCGCTGCTGGACTTTTGCGATTGCTTTCACTGTGCACTGAATGCCAGGACAGCATGTGCACGCTACAACAACGAACTGGGAAGGAGAGGGCAGAAGACAACGGCCGTCAGACTGCAGCTTACATATTACGCAGGAAAGAGCAGTGCTTTTGGAGTGTGCAGCAAATCCGTGTTTCTGGCAAGGGCGGCATAAGTACGCAGCGCTGCTAAGCTTTCTCCCTGCGAGACACACTGGCAAAGCTTTTTGCTATGATGCAGCCTAGTGCAGACGCACACTACGGCTCTCCGCTGCTGTCCGAAGCCAAGCGCCGGTCGCCGGCATCTTTCGGCTGAAGCAGCGCTTCGGAGCTTACGGCTGCCGCTCCGGTGTTGTGTGCGCGAAGCAGCCGCTTCTCCTGCTCCCGGAGCCGGACAGAGCGGTAGCTTGTACGTGGGCGAAGAACGAAGCCGCTGGGAGACGAGATTGTGTGCACAGCCTTGGGAGTGCTAGAGGACGGTGGCTAAAGCTCCCTGCCTTTTCAATGCACTGTTGGCATGCTTTATTGAAGGTGGTCCGAGACAACTTTTCTGTGTTTTGTCTTCGTCCTGATGCAGCCCCTTTTGGGAAATTCATGTTCGTCCCCTGAGGCTCGAGATGCAGAGTACCCGATGGCACCTGCCAAAATGAAAAACTCCCTTGAGTTGTCGAGAAGGAAGAACATAGACAGCGCCTTGTGATTGGGAGTCAGCCGCTGCTGGACTTTTGCGATTGCTTTCACTGTGCACTGAATGCCAGGACAGCATGTGCACGCTACAACAACGAACTGGGAAGGAGAGGGCAGAAGACAACGGCCGTCAGACTGCAGCTTACATATTACGCAGGAAAGAGCAGTGCTTTTGGAGTGTGCAGCAAATCCGTGTTTCTGGCAAGGGCGGCATAAGTACGCAGCGCTGCTAAGCTTTCTCCCTGCGAGACACACTGGCAAAGCTTTTCGCTATGATGCAGCCTAGTGCAGACGCACACTACGGCTCTCCGCTGCTGTCCGAAGCCAAGCGCCGGTCGCCGGCATCTTTCGGCTGAAGCAGCGCTTCGGAGCTTACGGCTGCCGCTCCGGTGTTGTGTGCGCGAAGCAGCCGCTTCTCCTACTCCCGGAGCCGGACAGAGCGGTAGCTTGTACGTGGGCGAAGAACGAAGCCGCTGGGAGACGAGATTGTGTGCACAGCCTTGGGACTGCTAGAGGACGGTGGCTAAAGCTCCCTGCCTTTTCAATGCACTGCTGGCATACTTTATTGTAGGTGGTCCGAGACAACTTTTCTGGGTTTTGACTTCGTCCTGATGCAGCCCCTTTTGGGAAATTCATGTTCGTCCCCTGAGGCTCGAGATGCAGAGTACCCGATGGCACCTGCCAAAATGAAAAACTCCCTTGAGTTGTCGAGAAGGAAGAACATAGACAGCGCCTTGTGATTGGGAGTCAGCCGCTGCTGGACTTTTGCGATTGCTTTCACTGTGCACTGAATGCCAGGACAGCATGTGCACGCTACAACAACGAACTGGGAAGGAGAGGGCAGAAGACAACGGCCGTCAGACTGCAGCTTACATATTACGCAGGAAAGAGCAGTGCTTTTGGAGTGTGCAGCAAATCCGTGTTTCTGGCAAGGGCGGCATAAGTACGCAGCGCTGCTAAGCTTTCTCCCTGCGAGACACACTGGCAAAGCTTTTTGCTATGATGCAGCCTAGTGCAGACGCACACTACGGCTCTCCGCTGCTGTCCGAAGCCAAGCGCCGGTCGCCGGCATCTTTCGGCTGAAGCAGCGCTTCGGAGCTTACGGCTGCCGCTCCGGTGTTGTGTGCGCGAAGCAGCCGCTTCTCCTGCTCCCGGAGCCGGACAGAGCGGTAGCTTGTACGTGGGCGAAGAACGAAGCCGCTGGGAGACGAGATTGTGTGCACAGCCTTGGGAGTGCTAGAGGACGGTGGCTAAAGCTCCCTGCCTTTTCAATGCACTGTTGGCATGCTTTATTGAAGGTGGTCCGAGACAACTTTTCTGGGTTTTGACTTTGTCCTGATGCAGCCCCTTTTGGGAAATTCATGTTCGTCCCCTGAGGCTCGAGATGCAGAGTACCCAATGCACCTGCCGAAATGAAAAACTCCATTGAGTTGTCGAGAAGCAAGAACATAGACAGCGCCTTGTGATTGGGAGTCAGCCGCTGCTGGACTTTTGCGATTGCTTTCACTGTGCACTGAATGCCAGGACAGCATGTGCACGCTACAACAACGAACTGGGAAGGAGAGGGCAGAAGACAACGGCCATCAGACTGCAGCTTACATATTACGCAGGAAAGAGCAGTGCTTTTGGAGTGTGCAGCAAATCCGTGTTTCTGGCAAGGGCGGCATAAGTACGCAGCGCTGCTAAGCTTTCTCCCTGCGAGACACACTGGCAAAGCTTTTCGCTATGATGCAGCCTACTGCAGACGCACACTACGGCTCTCCGCTGCTGTCCGAAGCCAAGCGCCGGTCGCCGGCATCTTTCGGCTGAAGCAGCGCTTCGGAGCTTACGGCTGCCGCTCCGGTGTTGTGTGCGCGAAGCAGCCGCTTCTCCTGCTCCCGGAGCCGGACAGAGCGGTAGCTTGTACGTGGGCGAAGAACGAAGCCGCTGGGAGACGAGATTGTGTGCACAGCCTTGGGACTGCTAGAGGACGGTGGCTAAAGCTCCCTGCCTTTTCAATGCACTGTTGGCATGCTTTATTGAAGATGTTCCGAGACAACTTTTCTGGGTTTTGACTTTGTCCTGATGCAGCCCCTTTTGGGAAATTCATGTTCGTCCCCTGAGGCTCGAGATGCAGAGTACCCAATGCACCTGCCGAAATGAAAAACTCCATTGAGTTGTCGAGAAGCAAGAACATAGACAGCGCCTTGTGATTGGGAGTCAGCCGCTGCTGGACTTTTGCGATTGCTTTCACTGTGCACTGAATGCCAGGACGGCATGTGCACGCTACAAAAACGAACTGGGAAGGAGAGGGCAGAAAAGAACGGCCGTCAGACAGCAGCTTACATATTACCCAGGAAAGAGCAGTGCTTATGGAGTGTGCAGCAAATCCGTGTTTCTGGCAAGGGCTACATAAGTACGCAGCGCTGCTAAGCTTTCTCCCTGCGAGACACACTGGCAAAGCTTTTCGCTATGATGCAGCCTATTGCAGACGCACACTACGGCTCTCCGCTGCTGTCCGAAGCCAAGCGCCAGTCGCCGGCATCTTTCGGCTGAAGCAGCGCTTCGGGGCTTACGGCTGCCGCTCCGGTGTTGTGTGCGCGAAGCAGCCGCTTCTCCTGCTCCCGGAGCCGGACAGAGCGGTAGCTTGTACGTGGGCGAAGAACGAAGCCGCTGGGAGACGAGATTGTGTGCACAGCCTTGGGACTGCTAGAGGACGGTGGCTAAAGCTCCCTGCCTTTTCAATGCACTGCTGGCATGCTTTATTGAAGGTGGTCCGAGACAACTTTTCTGGGTTTTGACTTCGTCCTGATGCAGCCCCTTTTGGGAAATTCATGTTCGTCCCCTGAGGCTCGAGATGCAGAGTACCCGATGGCACCTGCCGAAATGAAAAACTCCCTTGAGTTGTCGAGAAGGAAGAACATAGACAGCGCCTTGTGATTGGGAGTCAGCCGCTGCTGGACTTTTGCGATTGCTTTCACTGTGCACTGAATGCCAGGACAGCATGTGCACGCTACAACAACGAACTGGGAAGGAGAGGGCAGAAGACAACGGCCGTCAGACTGCAGCTTACATATTACGCAGGAAAGAGCAGTGCTTTTGGAGTGTGCAGCAAATCCGTGTTTCTGGCAAGGGCGGCATAAGTACGCAGCGCTGCTAAGCTTTCTCCCTGCGAGACACACTGGCAAAGCTTTTTGCTATGATGCAGCCTAGTGCAGACGCACACTACGGCTCTCCGCTGCTGTCCGAAGCCAAGCGCCGGTCGCCGGCATCTTTCGGCTGAAGCAGCGCTTCGGAGCTTACGGCTGCCGCTCCGGTGTTGTGTGCGCGAAGCAGCCGCTTCTCCTGCTCCCGGAGCCGGACAGAGCGGTAGCTTGTACGTGGGCGAAGAACGAAGCCGCTGGGAGACGAGATTGTGTGCACAGCCTTGGGACTGCTAGAGGACGGTGGCTAAAGCTCCCTGCCTTTTCAATGCACTGCTGGCATGCTTTATTGAAGGTGTTCCGAGACAACTTTTCTGGGTTTTGACTTTGTCCTGATGCAGCCCCTTTTGGGAAATTCATGTTCGTCCCCTGAGGCTCGAGATGCAGAGTACCCGATGGCACCTGCCGAAATGAAAAACTCCCTTGAGTTGTCGAGAAGGAAGAACATAGACAGCGCCTTGTGATTGGGAGTCAGCCGCTGCTGGACTTTTGCGATTGCTTTCACTGTGCACTGAATGCCAGGACAGCATGTGCACGCTACAACAACGAACTGGGAAGGAGAGGGCAGAAGACAACGGCCGTCAGACTGCAGCTTACATATTACGCAGGAAAGAGCAGTGCTTTTGGAGTGTGCAGCAAATCCGTGTTTCTGGCAAGGGCGGCATAAGTACGCAGCGCTGCTAAGCTTTCTCCCTGCGAGACACACTGGTAAAGCTTTTTGCTATGATGCAGCCTAGTGCAGACGCACACTACGGCTCTCCGCTGCTGTCCGAAGCCAAGCGCCAGTCGCCGGCATCTTTCGGCTGAAGCAGCGCTTAGGGGCTTACGGCTGCCGCTCCGGTGTTGTGTGCGCGAAGCAGCTGCTTCTCCTGCTCCTGGAGCCGGACAGAGCGGTAGCTTGTACGTGGGCGAAGAACGAAGCCGCTGGGAGACGAGATTGTGTGCACAGCCTTGGGACTGCTAGAGGACGGTGGCTAAAGCTCCCTGCCTTTTCAATGCACTGCTGGCATGCTTTATTGAAGGTGTTCCGAGACAACTTTTCTGGGTTTTGACTTCGTCCTGATGCAGCCCCTTTTGGGAAATTCATGTTCGTCCCCTGAGGCTCGAGATGCAGAGTACCCGATGGCACCTGCCGAAATGAAAAACTCCCTTGAGTTGTCGAGAAGGAAGAACATAGACAGCGCCTTGTGATTGGGAGTCAGCCGCTGCTGGACTTTTGCGATTGCTTTCACTGTGCACTGAATGCCAGGACAGCATGTGCACGCTACAACAACGAACTGGGAAGGAGAGGGCAGAAGACAACGGCCGTCAGACTGCAGCTTACATATTACGCAGGAAAGAGCAGTGCTTTTGGAGTGTGCAGCAAATCCGTGTTTCTGGCAAGGGCGGCATAAGTACGCAGCGCTGCTAAGCTTTCTCCCTGCGAGACACACTGGCAAAGCTTTTCGCTATGATGCAGCCTAGTGCAGACGCACACTACGGCTCTCCGCTGCTGTCCGAAGCCAAGCGCCGGTCGCCGGCATCTTTCGGCTGAAGCAGCGCTTCGGAGCTTACGGCTGCCGCTCCGGTGTTGTGTGCGCGAAGCAGCCGCTTCTCCTGCTCCCAGAGCCGGACAGAGCGGTAGCTTGTACGTGGGCGAAGAACGAAGCCGCTGGGAGACGAGATTGTGTGCACAGCCTTGGGACTGCTAGAGGACGGTGGCTAAAGCTCCCTGCCTTTTCAATGCACTGTTGGCATGCTTTATTGTAGACGTTCCGAGACAACTTTTCTGTGTTTTGACTTCGTCCTGATGCAGCCCCTTTTGGGAAATTCATGTTCGTCCCCTGAGGCTCGAGATGCAGAGTACCCGATGGCACCTGCCGAAATGAAAAACTCCATTGAGTTGTCGAGAAGCAAGAACATAGACAGCGCCTTGTGATTGGGAGTCAGCCGCTGCTGGACTTTTGCGATTGCTTTCACTGTGCACTGAATGCCAGGACGGCATGTGCACGCTACAACAACGAACTGGGAAGGAGAGGGCAGAAAAGAACGGCCGTCAGACAGCAGCTTACATATTACCCAGGAAAGAGCAGTGCTTATGGAGTATGCAGCAAATCCGTGTTTCTGGCAAGGGCGGCATAAGTACGCAGCGCTGCTAAGCTTTCTCCCTGCGAGACACACTGGTAAAGCTTTTTGCTATGATGCAGCCTAGTGCAGACGCACACTACGGCTCTCCGCTGCTGTCCGAAGCCAAGCGCCGGTCGCCGGCATCTTTCGGCTGAAGCAGCGCTTCGGAGCTTACGGCTGCCGCTCCGGTGTTGTGTGCGCGAAGCAGCCGCTTCTCCTGCTCCCGGAGCCGGACAGAGCGGTAGCTTGTACGTGGGCGAAGAACGAAGCCGCTGGGAGACGAGATTGTGTGCACAGCCTTGGGACTGCTAGAGGACGGTGGCTAAAGCTCCCTGCCTTTTCAATGCACTGCTGGCATGCTTTATTGAAGGTGTTCCGAGACAACTTTTCTGTGTTTTGTCTTCGTCCTGATGCAGCCCCTTTTGGGAAATTCATGTTCGTCCCCTGAGGCTCGAGATGCAGAGTACCCGATGGCACCTGCCAAAATGAAAAACTCCCTTGAGTTGTCGAGAAGGAAGAACATAGACAGCGCCTTGTGATTGGGAGTCAGCCGCTGCTGGACTTTTGCGATTGCTTTCACTGTGCACTGAATGCCAGGACAGCATGTGCACGCTACAACAACGAACTGGGAAGGAGAGGGCAGAAGAGAACGGCCGTCAGACTGCAGCTTACATATTACGCAGGAAAGAGCAGTGCTTTTGGAGTGTGCAGCAAATCCGTGTTTCTGGCAAGGGCGGCATAAGTACGCAGCGCTGCTAAGCTTTCTCCCTGCGAGATACACTGGCAAAGCTTTTTGCTATGATGCAGCCTAGTGCAGACGCACACTACGGCTCTCCGCTGCTGTCCGAAGCCAAGCGCCGGTCGCCGGCATCTTTCGGCTGAAGCAGCGCTTCGGAGCTTACGGCTGCCGCTCCGGTGTTGTGTGCGCGAAGCAGCCGCTTCTCCTGCTCCCGGAGCCGGACAGAGCGGTAGCTTGTACGTGGGCGAAGAACGAAGCCGCTGGGAGACGAGATTGTGTGCACAGCCTTGGGACTGCTAGAGGACAGTGGCTAAAGCACCCTGCCTTTTCAATGCACTGTTGGCATGCTTTATTGTAGATGTTCCGAGACAACTTTTCTGTGTTTTGACTTCGTCCTGATGCAGCCCCTTTTGGGAAATTCATGTTCGTCCCCTGAGGCTCGAGATGCAGAGTACCCGATGGCACCTGCCGAAATGAAAAACTCCATTGAGTTGTCGAGAAGCAAGAACATAGACAGCGCCTTGTGATTGGGAGTCAGCCGCTGCTGGACTTTTGCGATTGCTTTCACTGTGCACTGAATGCCAGGACGGCATGTGCACGCTACAACAACGAACTGGGAAGGAGAGGGCAGAAAAGAACGGCCGTCAGACAGCAGCTTACATATTACCCAGGAAAGAGCAGTGCTTATGGAGTATGCAGCAAATCCGTGTTTCTGGCAAGGGCGGCATAAGTACGCAGCGCTGCTAAGCTTTCTCCCTGCGAGACACACTGGTAAAGCTTTTTGCTATGATGCAGCCTAGTGCAGACGCACACTACGGCTCTCCACTGCTGTCCGAAGCCAAGCGCCGGTCGCCGGCATCTTTCGGCTGAAGCAGCGCTTCGGAGCTTACGGCTGCCGCTCCGGTGTTGTGTGCGCGAAGCAGCCGCTTCTCCTGCTCCCGGAGCCGGACAGAGCGGTAGCTTGTACGTGGGCGAAGAACGAAGCCGCTGGGAGACGAGATTGTGTGCACAGCCTTGGGACTGCTAGAGGACGGTGGCTAAAGCTCCCTGCCTTTTCAATGCACTGCTGGCATGCTTTATTGAAGGTGTTCCGAGACAACTTTTCTGGGTTTTGACTTCGTCCTGATGCAGCCCCTTTTGGGAAATTCATGTTCGTCCCCTGAGGCTCGAGATGCAGAGTACCCGATGGCACCTGCCGAAATGAAAAACTCCCTTGAGTTGTCGAGAAGGAAGAACATAGACAGCGCCTTGTGATTGGGAGTCAGCCGCTGCTGGACTTTTGCGATTGCTTTCACTGTGCACTGAATGCCAGGACAGCATGTGCACGCTACAACAACGAACTGGGAAGGAGAGGGCAGAAGACAACGGCCATCAGACTGCAGCTTACATATTACGCAGGAAAGAGCAGTGCTCTTGGAGTGTGCAGCAAATCCGTGTTTCTGGCAAGGGCGGCATAAGTACGCAGCGCTGCTAAGCTTTCTCCCTGCGAGACACACTGGCAAAGCTTTTTGCTATGATGCAGCCTAGTGCAGACGCACACTACGGCTCTCCGCTGCTGTCCGAAGCCAAGCGCCGGTCGCCGGCATCTTTCGGCTGAAGCAGCGCTTCGGAGCTTACGGCTGCCGCTCCGGTGTTGTGTGCGCGAAGCAGCCGCTTCTCCTGCTCCCAGAGCCGGACAGAGCGGTAGCTTGTACGTGGGCGAAGAACGAAGCCGCTGGGAGACGAGATTGTGTGCACAGCCTTGGGACTGCTAGAGGACGGTGGCTAAAGCTCCCTGCCTTTTCAATGCACTGTTGGCATGCTTTATTGTAGATGTTCCGAGACAACTTTTCTGTGTTTTGACTTCGTCCTGATGCAGCCCCTTTTGGGAAATTCATGTTCGTCCCCTGAGGCTCGAGATGCAGAGTACCCGATGGCACCTGCCGAAATGAAAAACTCCATTGAGTTGTCAAGAAGCAAGAACATAGACAGCGCCTTGTGATTGGGAGTCAGCCGCTGCTGGACTTTTGCGATTGCTTTCACTGTGCACTGAATGCCAGGACAGCATGTGCACGCTACAACAACGAACTGGGAAGGAGAGGGCAGAAGAGAACGGCCGTCAGACTGCAGCTTACATATTACGCAGGAAAGAGCAGTGCTTTTGGAGTGTGCAGCAAATCCGTGTTTCTGGCAAGGGCGGCATAAGTACGCAGCGCTGCTAAGCTTTCTCCCTGCGAGATACACTGGCAAAGCTTTTTGCTATGATGCAGCCTAGTGCAGACGCACACTACGGCTCTCCGCTGCTGTCCGAAGCCAAGCGCCGGTCGCCGGCATCTTTCGGCTGAAGCAGCGCTTCGGAGCTTACGGCTGCCGCTCCGGTGTTGTGTGCGCGAAGCAGCCGCTTCTCCTGCTCCCGGAGCCGGACAGAGCGGTAGCTTGTACGTGGGCGAAGAACGAAGCCGCTGGGAGACGAGATTGTGTGCACAGCCTTGGGACTGCTAGAGGACAGTGGCTAAAGCACCCTGCCTTTTCAATGCACTGTTGGCATGCTTTATTGTAGATGTTCCGAGACAACTTTTCTGTGTTTTGACTTCGTCCTGATGCAGCCCCTTTTGGGAAATTCATGTTCGTCCCCTGAGGCTCGAGATGCAGAGTACCCGATGGCACCTGCCGAAATGAAAAACTCCATTGAGTTGTCGAGAAGCAAGAACATAGACAGCGCCTTGTGATTGGGAGTCAGCCGCTGCTGGACTTTTGCGATTGCTTTCACTGTGCACTGAATGCCAGGACGGCATGTGCACGCTACAACAACGAACTGGGAAGGAGAGGGCAGAAAAGAACGGCCGTCAGACAGCAGCTTACATATTACCCAGGAAAGAGCAGTGCTTATGGAGTATGCAGCAAATCCGTGTTTCTGGCAAGGGCGGCATAAGTACGCAGCGCTGCTAAGCTTTCTCCCTGCGAGACACACTGGTAAAGCTTTTTGCTATGATGCAGCCTAGTGCAGACGCACACTACGGCTCTCCACTGCTGTCCGAAGCCAAGCGCCGGTCGCCGGCATCTTTCGGCTGAAGCAGCGCTTCGGAGCTTACGGCTGCCGCTCCGGTGTTGTGTGCGCGAAGCAGCCGCTTCTCCTGCTCCCGGAGCCGGACAGAGCGGTAGCTTGTACGTGGGCGAAGAACGAAGCCGCTGGGAGACGAGATTGTGTGCACAGCCTTGGGACTGCTAGAGGACGGTGGCTAAAGCTCCCTGCCTTTTCAATGCACTGCTGGCATGCTTTATTGAAGGTGTTCCGAGACAACTTTTCTGGGTTTTGACTTCGTCCTGATGCAGCCCCTTTTGGGAAATTCATGTTCGTCCCCTGAGGCTCGAGATGCAGAGTACCCGATGGCACCTGCCGAAATGAAAAACTCCCTTGAGTTGTCGAGAAGGAAGAACATAGACAGCGCCTTGTGATTGGGAGTCAGCCGCTGCTGGACTTTTGCGATTGCTTTCACTGTGCACTGAATGCCAGGACAGCATGTGCACGCTACAACAACGAACTGGGAAGGAGAGGGCAGAAGACAACGGCCATCAGACTGCAGCTTACATATTACGCAGGAAAGAGCAGTGCTCTTGGAGTGTGCAGCAAATCCGTGTTTCTGGCAAGGGCGGCATAAGTACGCAGCGCTGCTAAGCTTTCTCCCTGCGAGACACACTGGCAAAGCTTTTTGCTATGATGCAGCCTAGTGCAGACGCACACTACGGCTCTCCGCTGCTGTCCGAAGCCAAGCGCCGGTCGCCGGCATCTTTCGGCTGAAGCAGCGCTTCGGAGCTTACGGCTGCCGCTCCGGTGTTGTGTGCGCGAAGCAGCCGCTTCTCCTGCTCCCAGAGCCGGACAGAGCGGTAGCTTGTACGTGGGCGAAGAACGAAGCCGCTGGGAGACGAGATTGTGTGCACAGCCTTGGGACTGCTAGAGGACGGTGGCTAAAGCTCCCTGCCTTTTCAATGCACTGTTGGCATGCTTTATTGTAGATGTTCCGAGACAACTTTTCTGTGTTTTGACTTCGTCCTGATGCAGCCCCTTTTGGGAAATTCATGTTCGTCCCCTGAGGCTCGAGATGCAGAGTACCCGATGGCACCTGCCGAAATGAAAAACTCCATTGAGTTGTCAAGAAGCAAGAACATAGACAGCGCCTTGTGATTGGGAGTCAGCCGCTGCTGGACTTTTGCGATTGCTTTCACTGTGCACTGAATGCCAGGACGGCATGTGCACGCTACAACAACGAACTGGGAAGGAGAGGGCAGAAAAGAACGGCCGTCAGACAGCAGCTTACATATTACCCAGGAAAGAGCAGTGCTTATGGAGTATGCAGCAAATCCGTGTTTCTGGCAAGGGCGGCATAAGTACGCAGCGCTGCTAAGCTTTCTCCCTGCGAGACACACTGGTAAAGCTTTTTGCTATGATGCAGCCTAGTGCAGACGCACACTACGGCTCTCCGCTGCTGTCCGAAGCCAAGCGCCGGTCGCCGGCATCTTTCGGCTGAAGCAGCGCTTCGGAGCTTACGGCTGCCGCTCCGGTGTTGTGTGCGCGAAGCAGCCGCTTCTCCTGCTCCCGGAGCCGGACAGAGCGGTAGCTTGTACGTGGGCGAAGAACGAAGCCGCTGGGAGACGAGATTGTGTGCACAGCCTTGGGACTGCTAGAGGACGGTGGCTAAAGCTCCCTGCCTTTTCAATGCACTGCTGGCATGCTTTATTGAAGGTGGTCCGAGACAACTTTTCTGTGTTTTGTCTTCGTCCTAATGCAGCCCCTTTTGGGAAATTCATGTTCGTCCCCTGAGGCTCGAGATGCAGAGTACCCGATGGCACCTGCCAAAATGAAAAACTCCCTTGAGTTGTCGAGAAGGAAGAACATAGACAGCGCCTTGTGATTGGGAGTCAGCCGCTGCTGGACTTTTGCGATTGCTTTCACTGTGCACTGAATGCCAGGACAGCATGTGCACGCTACAACAACGAACTGGGAAGGAGAGGGCAGAAGAGAACGGCCGTCAGACTGCAGCTTACATATTACCCAGGAAGGAGCAGTGCTTTTGGAGTGTGCAGCAAATCCGTGTTTCTGGCAAGGGCGGCATAAGTACGCAGTGCTGCTAAGCTTTCTCCCTGCGAGACACACTGGCAAAGCTTTTCGCTATGATGCAGCCTAGTGCAGACGCACACTACGGCTCTCCGCTGCTGTCCGAAGCCAAGCGCCGGTCGCCGGCATCTTTCGGCTGAAGCAGCGCTTCAGAGCTTACGGCTGCCGCTCCGGTGTTGTGTGCGCGAAGCAGCCGCTTCTCCTGCTCCCGGAGCCGGACAGAGCGGTAGCTTGTACGTGGGCGAAGAACGAAGCCGCTGGGAGACGAGATTGTGTGCACAGCCTTGGGACTGCTAGAGGACGGTGGCTAAAGCTCCCTGCCTTTTCAATGCACTGTTGGCATGCTTTATTGAAGATGTTCCGAGACAACTTTTCTGGGTTTTGACTTTGTCCTGATGCAGCCCCTTTTGGGAAATTCATGTTCGTCCCCTGAGGCTCGAGATGCAGAGTACCCAATGCACCTGCCGAAATGAAAAACTCCATTGAGTTGTCGAGAAGCAAGAACATAGACAGCGCCTTGTGATTGGGAGTCAGCCGCTGCTGGACTTTTGCGATTGCTTTCACTGTGCACTGAATGCCAGGACGGCATGTGCACGCTACAACAACGAACTGGGAAGGAGAGGGCAGAAAAGAACGGCCGTCAGACAGCAGCTTACATATTACCCAGGAAAGAGCAGTGCTTATGGAGTGTGCAGCAAATCCGTGTTTCTGGCAAGGGCTACATAAGTACGCAGCGCTGCTAAGCTTTCTCCCTGCGAGACACACTGGCAAAGCTTTTCGCTATGATGCAGCCTATTGCAGACGCACACTACGGCTCTCCGCTGCTGTCCGAAGCCAAGCGCCAGTCGCCGGCATCTTTCGGCTGAAGCAGCGCTTAGGGGCTTACGGCTGCCGCTCCGGTGTTGTGTGCGCGAAGCAGCCGCTTCTCCTGCTCCCGGAGCCGGACAGAGCGGTAGCTTGTACGTGGGCGAAGAACGAAGCCGCTGGGAGACGAGATTGTGTGCACAGCCTTGGGACTGCTAGAGGACGGTGGCTAAAGCTCCCTGCCTTTTCAATGCACTGCTGGCATGCTTTATTGAAGGTGTTCCGAGACAACTTTTCTGTGTTTTGTCTTCGTCCTGATGCAGCCCCTTTTGGGAAATTCATGTTCGTCCCCTGAGGCTCGAGATGCAGAGTACCCGATGGCACCTGCCGAAATGAAAAACTCCCTTGAGTTGTCGAGAAGGAAGAACATAGACAGCGCCTTGTGATTGGGAGTCAGCCGCTGCTGGACTTTTGCGATTGCTTTCACTGTGCACTGAATGCCAGGACGGCATGTGCACGCTACAACAACGAACTGGGAAGGAGAGGGCAGAAAAGAACGGCCGTCAGACAGCAGCTTACATATTACCCAGGAAAGAGCAGTGCTTATGGAGTGTGCAGCAAATCCGTGTTTCTGGCAAGGGCTACATAAGTACGCAGCGCTGCTAAGCTTTCTCCCTGCGAGACACACTGGCAAAGCTTTTCGCTATGATGCAGCCTATTGCAGACGCACACTACGGCTCTCCGCTGCTGTCCGAAGCCAAGCGCCAGTCGCCGGCATCTTTCGGCTGAAGCAGCGCTTAGGGGCTTACGGCTGCCGCTCCGGTGTTGTGTGCGCGAAGCAGCCGCTTCTCCTGCTCCCGGAGCCGGACAGAGCGGTAGCTTGTACGTGGGCGAAGAACGAAGCCGCTGGGAGACGAGATTGTGTGCACAGCCTTGGGACTGCTAGAGGACGGTGGCTAAAGCTCCCTGCCTTTTCAATGCACTGCTGGCATGCTTTATTGAAGGTGTTCCGAGACAACTTTTCTGTGTTTTGTCTTCGTCCTGATGCAGCCCCTTTTGGGAAATTCATGTTCGTCCCCTGAGGCTCGAGATGCAGAGTACCCGATGGCACCTGCCGAAATGAAAAACTCCCTTGAGTTGTCGAGAAGGAAGAACATAGACAGCGCCTTGTGATTGGGAGTCAGCCGCTGCTGGACTTTTGCGATTGCTTTCACTGTGCACTGAATGCCAGGACAGCATGTGCACGCTACAACAACGAATTGGGAAGGAGAGGGCAGAAGAGAACGGCCGTCAGACTGCAGCTTACATATTACCCAGGAAGGAGCAGTGCTTTTGGAGTGTGCAGCAAATCCGTGTTTCTGGCAAGGGCGGCATAAGTACGCAGCGCTGCTAAGCTTTCTCCCTGCGAGACACACTGGCAAAGCTTTTCGCTATGATGCAGCCTAGTGCAGACGCACACTACGGCTCTCCGCTGCTGTCCGAAGCCAAGCGCCGGTCGCCGGCATCTTTCGGCTGAAGCAGCGCTTCGGAGCTTACGGCTGCCGCTCCGGTGTTGTGTGCGCGAAGCAGCCGCTTCTCCTGCTCCCGGAGCCGGACAGAGCGGTAGCTTGTACGTGGGCGAAGAACGAAGCCGCTGGGAGACGAGATTGTGTGCACAGCCTTGGGACTGCTAGAGGACGGTGGCTAAAGCTCCCTGCCTTTTCAATGCACTGTTGGCATGCTTTATTGAAGATGTTCCGAGACAACTTTTCTGGGTTTTGACTTTGTCCTGATGCAGCCCCTTTTGGGAAATTCATGTTCGTCCCCTGAGGCTCGAGATGCAGAGTACCCAATGCACCTGCCGAAATGAAAAACTCCATTGAGTTGTCGAGAAGCAAGAACATAGACAGCGCCTTGTGATTGGGAGTCAGCCGCTGCTGGACTTTTGCGATTGCTTTCACTGTGCACTGAATGCCAGGACGGCATGTGCACGCTACAACAACGAACTGGGAAGGAGAGGGCAGAAAAGAACGGCCGTCAGACAGCAGCTTACATATTACCCAGGAAAGAGCAGTGCTTATGGAGTGTGCAGCAAATCCGTGTTTCTGGCAAGGGCTACATAAGTACGCAGCGCTGCTAAGCTTTCTCCCTGCGAGACACACTGGCAAAGCTTTTCGCTATGATGCAGCCTATTGCAGACGCACACTACGGCTCTCCGCTGCTGTCCGAAGCCAAGCGCCAGTCGCCGGCATCTTTCGGCTGAAGCAGCGCTTAGGGGCTTACGGCTGCCGCTCCGGTGTTGTGTGCGCGAAGCAGCCGCTTCTCCTGCTCCCGGAGCCGGACAGAGCGGTAGCTTGTACGTGGGCGAAGAACGAAGCCGCTGGGAGACGAGATTGTGTGCACAGCCTTGGGACTGCTAGAGGACGGTGGCTAAAGCTCCCTGCCTTTTCAATGCACTGCTGGCATGCTTTATTGAAGGTGTTCCGAGACAACTTTTCTGTGTTTTGTCTTCGTCCTGATGCAGCCCCTTTTGGGAAATTCATGTTCGTCCCCTGAGGCTCGAGATGCAGAGTACCCGATGGCACCTGCCAAAATGAAAAACTCCATTGAGTTGTCGAGAAGCAAGAACATAGACAGCGCCTTGTGATTGGGAGTCAGCCGCTGCTGGACTTTTGCGATTGCTTTCACTGTGCACTGAATGCCAGGACGGCATGTGCACGCTACAACAACGAACTGGGAAGGAGAGGGCAGAAAAGAACGGCCGTCAGACAGCAGCTTACATATTACCCAGGAAAGAGCAGTGCTTATGGAGTATGCAGCAAATCCGTGTTTCTGGCAAGGGCGGCATAAGTACGCAGCGCTGCTAAGCTTTCTCCCTGCGAGACACACTGGTAAAGCTTTTTGCTATGATGCAGCCTAGTGCAGACGCACACTACGGCTCTCCACTGCTGTCCGAAGCCAAGCGCCGGTCGCCGGCATCTTTCGGCTGAAGCAGCGCTTCGGAGCTTACGGCTGCCGCTCCGGTGTTGTGTGCGCGAAGCAGCCGCTTCTCCTGCTCCCGGAGCCGGACAGAGCGGTAGCTTGTACGTGGGCGAAGAACGAAGCCGCTGGGAGACGAGATTGTGTGCACAGCCTTGGGACTGCTAGAGGACGGTGGCTAAAGCTCCCTGCCTTTTCAATGCACTGCTGGCATGCTTTATTGAAGGTGGTCCGAGACAACTTTTCTGGGTTTTGACTTCGTCCTGATGCAGCCCCTTTTGGGAAATTCATGTTCGTCCCCTTAGGCTCGAGATGCAGAGTACCCGATGGCACCTGCCAAAATGAAAAACTCCCTTGAGTTGTCGAGAAGGAAGAACATAGACAGCGCCTTGTGATTGGGAGTCAGCCGCTGCTGGACTTTTGCGATTGCTTTCACTGTGCACTGAATGCCAGGACAGCATGTGCAGGCTACAACAACGAACTGGGAAGGAGAGGGCAGAAGACAACGGCCGTCAGACTGCAGCCTACATATTACGCAGGAAAGAGCAGTGCTTTTGGAGTGTGCAGCAAATCCGTGTTTCTGGCAAGGGCGGCATAAGTACGCAGCGCTGCTAAGCTTTCTCCCTGCGAGACACACTGGCAAAGCTTTTCGCTATGATGCAGCCTATTGCAGACGCACACTACGGCTCTCCGCTGCTGTCCGAAGCCAAGCGCCAGTCGCCGGCATCTTTCGGCTGAAGCAGCGCTTCGGGGCTTACGGCTGCCGCTCCGGTGTTGTGTGCGCGAAGCAGCCGCTTCTCCTGCTCCCGGAGCCGGACAGAGCGGTAGCTTGTACGTGGGCGAAGAACGAAGCCGCTGGGAGACGAGATTGTGTGCACAGCCTTGGGACTGCTAGAGGACGGTGGCTAAAGCTCCCTGCCTTTTCAATGCACTGCTGGCATGCTTTATTGAAGGTGTTCCGAGACAACTTTTCTGGGTTTTGACTTCGTCCTGATGCAGCCCCTTTTGGGAAATTCATGTTCGTCCCCTGAGGCTCGAGATGCAGAGTACCCGATGGCACCTGCCAAAATGAAAAACTCCATTGAGTTGTCGAGAAGCAAGAACATAGACAGCGCCTTGTGATTGGGAGTCAGCCGCTGCTGGACTTTTGCGATTGCTTTCACTGTGCACTGAATGCCAGGACAGCATGTGCACGCTACAACAACGAACTGGGAAGGAGAGGGCAGAAGACAACGGCCGTCAGACTGCAGCTTACATATTACGCAGGAAAGAGCAGTGCTTTTGGAGTGTGCAGCAAATCCGTGTTTCTGGCAAGGGCGGCATAAGTACGCAGCGCTGCTAAGCTTTCTCCCTGCGAGACACACTGGCAAAGCTTTTTGCTATGATGCAGCCTAGTGCAGACGCACACTACGGCTCTCCGCTGCTGTCCGAAGCCAAGCGCCGGTCGCCGGCATCTTTCGGCTGAAGCAGCGCTTCGGAGCTTACGGCTGCCGCTCCGGTGTTGTGTGCGCGAAGCAGCCGCTTCTCCTGCTCCCGGAGCCGGACAGAGCGGTAGCTTGTACGTGGGCGAAGAACGAAGCCGCTGGGAGACGAGATTGTGTGCACAGCCTTGGGAGTGCTAGAGGACGGTGGCTAAAGCTCCCTGCCTTTTCAATGCACTGTTGGCATGCTTTATTGAAGGTGGTCCGAGACAACTTTTCTGGGTTTTGACTTTGTCCTGATGCAGCCCCTTTTGGGAAATTCATGTTCGTCCCCTGAGGCTCGAGATGCAGAGTACCCAATGCACCTGCCGAAATGAAAAACTCCATTGAGTTGTCGAGAAGCAAGAACATAGACAGCGCCTTGTGATTGGGAGTCAGCCGCTGCTGGACTTTTGCGATTGCTTTCACTGTGCACTGAATGCCAGGACAGCATGTGCACGCTACAACAACGAACTGGGAAGGAGAGGGCAGAAGACAACGGCCATCAGACTGCAGCTTACATATTACGCAGGAAAGAGCAGTGCTTTTGGAGTGTGCAGCAAATCCGTGTTTCTGGCAAGGGCGGCATAAGTACGCAGCGCTGCTAAGCTTTCTCCCTGCGAGACACACTGGCAAAGCTTTTCGCTATGATGCAGCCTAGTGCAGACGCACACTACGGCTCTCCGCTGCTGTCCGAAGCCAAGCGCCGGTCGCCGGCATCTTTCGGCTGAAGCAGCGCTTCGGAGCTTACGGCTGCCGCTCCGGTGTTGTGTGCGCGAAGCAGCCGCTTCTCCTGCTCCCGGAGCCGGACAGAGCGGTAGCTTGTACGTGGGCGAAGAACGAAGCCGCTGGGAGACGAGATTGTGTGCACAGCCTTGGGACTGCTAGAGGACGGTGGCTAAAGCTCCCTGCCTTTTCAATGCACTGTTGGCATGCTTTATTGAAGATGTTCCGAGACAACTTTTCTGGGTTTTGACTTTGTCCTGATGCAGCCCCTTTTGGGAAATTCATGTTCGTCCCCTGAGGCTCGAGATGCAGAGTACCCAATGCACCTGCCGAAATGAAAAACTCCATTGAGTTGTCGAGAAGCAAGAACATAGACAGCGCCTTGTGATTGGGAGTCAGCCGCTGCTGGACTTTTGCGATTGCTTTCACTGTGCACTGAATGCCAGGACGGCATGTGCACGCTACAACAACGAACTGGGAAGGAGAGGGCAGAAAAGAACGGCCGTCAGACAGCAGCTTACATATTACCCAGGAAAGAGCAGTGCTTATGGAGTGTGCAGCAAATCCGTGTTTCTGGCAAGGGCTACATAAGTACGCAGCGCTGCTAAGCTTTCTCCCTGCGAGACACACTGGCAAAGCTTTTCGCTATGATGCAGCCTATTGCAGACGCACACTACGGCTCTCCGCTGCTGTCCGAAGCCAAGCGCCAGTCGCCGGCATCTTTCGGCTGAAGCAGCGCTTCGGGGCTTACGGCTGCCGCTCCGGTGTTGTGTGCGCGAAGCAGCCGCTTCTCCTGCTCCCGGAGCCGGACAGAGCGGTAGCTTGTACGTGGGCGAAGAACGAAGCCGCTGGGAGACGAGATTGTGTGCACAGCCTTGGGACTGCTAGAGGACGGTGGCTAAAGCTCCCTGCCTTTTCAATGCACTGCTGGCATGCTTTATTGAAGGTGGTCCGAGACAACTTTTCTGGGTTTTGACTTCGTCCTGATGCAGCCCCTTTTGGGAAATTCATGTTCGTCCCCTGAGGCTCGAGATGCAGAGTACCCGATGGCACCTGCCGAAATGAAAAACTCCCTTGAGTTGTCGAGAAGGAAGAACATAGACAGCGCCTTGTGATTGGGAGTCAGCCGCTGCTGGACTTTTGCGATTGCTTTCACTGTGCACTGAATGCCAGGACAGCATGTGCACGCTACAACAACGAACTGGGAAGGAGAGGGCAGAAGACAACGGCCGTCAGACTGCAGCTTACATATTACGCAGGAAAGAGCAGTGCTTTTGGAGTGTGCAGCAAATCCGTGTTTCTGGCAAGGGCGGCATAAGTACGCAGCGCTGCTAAGCTTTCTCCCTGCGAGACACACTGGCAAAGCTTTTTGCTATGATGCAGCCTAGTGCAGACGCACACTACGGCTCTCCGCTGCTGTCCGAAGCCAAGCGCCGGTCGCCGGCATCTTTCGGCTGAAGCAGCGCTTCGGAGCTTACGGCTGCCGCTCCGGTGTTGTGTGCGCGAAGCAGCCGCTTCTCCTGCTCCCGGAGCCGGACAGAGCGGTAGCTTGTACGTGGGCGAAGAACGAAGCCGCTGGGAGACGAGATTGTGTGCACAGCCTTGGGACTGCTAGAGGACGGTGGCTAAAGCTCCCTGCCTTTTCAATGCACTGCTGGCATGCTTTATTGAAGGTGTTCCGAGACAACTTTTCTGGGTTTTGACTTTGTCCTGATGCAGCCCCTTTTGGGAAATTCATGTTCGTCCCCTGAGGCTCGAGATGCAGAGTACCCGATGGCACCTGCCGAAATGAAAAACTCCCTTGAGTTGTCGAGAAGGAAGAACATAGACAGCGCCTTGTGATTGGGAGTCAGCCGCTGCTGGACTTTTGCGATTGCTTTCACTGTGCACTGAATGCCAGGACAGCATGTGCACGCTACAACAACGAACTGGGAAGGAGAGGGCAGAAGACAACGGCCGTCAGACTGCAGCTTACATATTACGCAGGAAAGAGCAGTGCTTTTGGAGTGTGCAGCAAATCCGTGTTTCTGGCAAGGGCGGCATAAGTACGCAGCGCTGCTAAGCTTTCTCCCTGCGAGACACACTGGTAAAGCTTTTTGCTATGATGCAGCCTAGTGCAGACGCACACTACGGCTCTCCGCTGCTGTCCGAAGCCAAGCGCCAGTCGCCGGCATCTTTCGGCTGAAGCAGCGCTTAGGGGCTTACGGCTGCCGCTCCGGTGTTGTGTGCGCGAAGCAGCTGCTTCTCCTGCTCCTGGAGCCGGACAGAGCGGTAGCTTGTACGTGGGCGAAGAACGAAGCCGCTGGGAGACGAGATTGTGTGCACAGCCTTGGGACTGCTAGAGGACGGTGGCTAAAGCTCCCTGCCTTTTCAATGCACTGCTGGCATGCTTTATTGAAGGTGTTCCGAGACAACTTTTCTGGGTTTTGACTTCGTCCTGATGCAGCCCCTTTTGGGAAATTCATGTTCGTCCCCTGAGGCTCGAGATGCAGAGTACCCGATGGCACCTGCCGAAATGAAAAACTCCCTTGAGTTGTCGAGAAGGAAGAACATAGACAGCGCCTTGTGATTGGGAGTCAGCCGCTGCTGGACTTTTGCGATTGCTTTCACTGTGCACTGAATGCCAGGACAGCATGTGCACGCTACAACAACGAACTGGGAAGGAGAGGGCAGAAGACAACGGCCGTCAGACTGCAGCTTACATATTACGCAGGAAAGAGCAGTGCTTTTGGAGTGTGCAGCAAATCCGTGTTTCTGGCAAGGGCGGCATAAGTACGCAGCGCTGCTAAGCTTTCTCCCTGCGAGACACACTGGCAAAGCTTTTTGCTATGATGCAGCCTAGTGCAGACGCACACTACGGCTCTCCGCTGCTGTCCGAAGCCAAGCGCCGGTCGCCGGCATCTTTCGGCTGAAGCAGCGCTTCGGAGCTTACGGCTGCCGCTCCGGTGTTGTGTGCGCGAAGCAGCCGCTTCTCCTGCTCCCAGAGCCGGACAGAGCGGTAGCTTGTACGTGGGCGAAGAACGAAGCCGCTGGGAGACGAGATTGTGTGCACAGCCTTGGGACTGCTAGAGGACGGTGGCTAAAGCTCCCTGCCTTTTCAATGCACTGCTGGCATGCTTTATTGAAGGTGTTCCGAGACAACTTTTCTGGGTTTTGACTTCGTCCTGATGCAGCCCCTTTTGGGAAATTCATGTTCGTCCCCTGAGGCTCGAGATGCAGAGTACCCGATGGCACCTGCCGAAATGAAAAACTCCCTTGAGTTGTCGAGAAGCAAGAACATAGACAGCGCCTTGTGATTGGGAGTCAGCCGCTGCTGGACTTTTGCGATTGCTTTCACTGTGCACTGAATGCCAGGACGGCATGTGCACGCTACAACAACGAACTGGGAAGGAGAGGGCAGAAAAGAACGGCCGTCAGACAGCAGCTTACATATTACCCAGGAAAGAGCAGTGCTTATGGAGTGTGCAGCAAATCCGTGTTTCTGGCAAGGGCTACATAAGTACGCAGCGCTGCTAAGCTTTCTCCCTGCGAGACACACTGGCAAAGCTTTTCGCTATGATGCAGCCTATTGCAGACGCACACTACGGCTCTCCGCTGCTGTCCGAAGCCAAGCGCCAGTCGCCGGCATCTTTCGGCTGAAGCAGCGCTTCGGGGCTTACGGCTGCCGCTCCGGTGTTGTGTGCGCGAAGCAGCCGCTTCTCCTGCTCCCGGAGCCGGACAGAGCGGTAGCTTGTACGTGGGCGAAGAACGAAGCCGCTGGGAGACGAGATTGTGTGCACAGCCTTGGGACTGCTAGAGGACGGTGGCTAAAGCTCCCTGCCTTTTCAATGCACTGCTGGCATGCTTTATTGAAGGTGGTCCGAGACAACTTTTCTGGGTTTTGACTTCGTCCTGATGCAGCCCCTTTTGGGAAATTCATGTTCGTCCCCTGAGGCTCGAGATGCAGAGTACCCGATGGCACCTGCCAAAATGAAAAACTCCCTTGAGTTGTCGAGAAGGAAGAACATAGACAGCGCCTTGTGATTGGGAGTCAGCCGCTGCTGGACTTTTGCGATTGCTTTCACTGTGCACTGAATGCCAGGACAGCATGTGCACGCTACAACAACGAACTGGGAAGGAGAGGGCAGAAGACAACGGCCGTCAGACTGCAGCTTACATATTACGCAGGAAAGAGCAGTGCTTTTGGAGTGTGCAGCAAATCCGTGTTTCTGGCAAGGGCGGCATAAGTACGCAGCGCTGCTAAGCTTTCTCCCTGCGAGACACACTGGCAAAGCTTTTTGCTATGATGCAGCCTAGTGCAGACGCACACTACGGCTCTCCGCTGCTGTCCGAAGCCAAGCGCCGGTCGCCGGCATCTTTCGGCTGAAGCAGCGCTTCGGAGCTTACGGCTGCCGCTCCGGTGTTGTGTGCGCGAAGCAGCCGCTTCTCCTGCTCCCGGAGCCGGACAGAGCGGTAGCTTGTACGTGGGCGAAGAACGAAGCCGCTGGGAGACGAGATTGTGTGCACAGCCTTGGGACTGCTAGAGGACGGTGGCTAAAGCTCCCTGCCTTTTCAATGCACTGCTGGCATGCTTTATTGAAGGTGGTCCGAGACAACTTTACTGGGTTTTGACTTCGTCCTGATGCAGCCCCTTTTGGGAAATTCATGTTCGTCCCCTGAGGCTCGAGATGCAGAGTACCCGATGGCACCTGCCAAAATGAAAAACTCCCTTGAGTTGTCGAGAAGGAAGAACATAGACAGCGCCTTGTGATTGGGAGTCAGCCGCTGCTGGACTTTTGCGATTGCTTTCACTGTGCACTGAATGCCAGGACAGCATGTGCACGCTACAACAACGAACTGGGAAGGAGAGGGCAGAAGACAACGGCCGTCAGACTGCAGCTTACATATTACGCAGGAAAGAGCAGTGCTTTTGGAGTGTGCAGCAAATCCGTGTTTCTGGCAAGGGCGGCATAAGTACGCAGCGCTGCTAAGCTTTCTCCGTGCGAGACACACTGGCAAAGCTTTTCGCTATGATGCAGCCTAGTGCAGACGCACACTACGGCTCTCCGCTGCTGTCCGAAGCCAAGCACCGGTCGCCGGCATCTTTCGGCTGAAGCAGCGCTTCGGAGCTTACGGCTGCCGCTCCGGTGTTGTGTGCGCGAAGCAGCCGCTTCTCCTGCTCCCGGAGCCGGACAGAGCGGTAGCTTGTACGTGGGCGAAGAACGAAGCCGCTGGGAGACGAGATTGTGTGCACAGCCTTGGGACTGCTAGAGGACAGTGGCTAAAGCTCCCTGCCTTTTCAATGCACTGTTGGCATGCTTTATTGTAGATGTTCCGAGACAACTTTTCTGTGTTTTGACTTCGTCCTGATGCAGCCCCTTTTGGGAAATTCATGTTCGTCCCCTGAGGCTCGAGATGCAGAGTACCCGATGGCACCTGCCGAAATGAAAAACTCCATTGAGTTGTCGAGAAGCAAGAACATAGACAGCGCCTTGTGATTGGGAGTCAGCCGCTGCTGGACTTTTGCGATTGCTTTCACTGTGCACTGAATGCCAGGACGGCATGTGCACGCTACAACAACGAACTGGGAAGTAGAGGGCAGAAAAGAACGGCCGTCAGACAGCAGCTTACATATTACCCAGGAAAGAGCAGTGCTTATGGAGTATGCAGCAAATCCGTGTTTCTGGCAAGGGCGGCATAAGTACGCAGCGCTGCTAAGCTTTCTCCTTGCGAGACACACTGGTAAAGCTTTTTGCTATGATGCAGCCTAGTGCAGACGCACACTACGGCTCTCCGCTGCTGTCCGAAGCCAAGCGCCGGTCGCCGGCATCTTTCGGCTGAAGCAGCGCTTCGGGGCTTACGGCTGCCGCTCCGGTGTTGTGTGCGCGAAGCAGCCGCTTCTCCTGCTCCCGGAGCCGGACAGAGCGGTAGCTTGTACGTGGGCGAAGAACGAAGCCGCTGGGAGACGAGATTGTGTGCACAGCCTTGGGACTGCTAGAGGACGGTGGCTAAAGCTCCCTGCCTTTTCAATGCACTGCTGGCATGCTTTATTGAAGGTGGTCCGAGACAACTTTTCTGGGTTTTGACTTCGTCCTGATGCAGCCCCTTTTGGGAAATTCATGTTCGTCCCCTGAGGCTCGAGATGCAGAGTACCCGATGGCACCTGCCGAAATGAAAAACTCCCTTGAGTTGTCGAGAAGGAAGAACATAGACAGCGCCTTGTGATTGGGAGTCAGCCGCTGCTGGACTTTTGCGATTGCTTTCACTGTGCACTGAATGCCAGGACAGCATGTGCACGCTACAACAACGAACTGGGAAGGAGAGGGCAGAAGACAACGGCCGTCAGACTGCAGCTTACATATTACGCAGGAAAGAGCAGTGCTTTTGGAGTGTGCAGCAAATCCGTGTTTCTGGCAAGGGCGGCATAAGTACGCAGCGCTGCTAAGCTTTCTCCCTGCGAGACACACTGGCAAAGCTTTTTGCTATGATGCAGCCTAGTGCAGACGCACACTACGGCTCTCCGCTGCTGTCCGAAGCCAAGCGCCGGTCGCCGGCATCTTTCGGCTGAAGCAGCGCTTCGGAGCTTACGGCTGCCGCTCCGGTGTTGTGTGCGCGAAGCAGCCGCTTCTCCTGCTCCCGGAGCCGGACAGAGCGGTAGCTTGTACGTGGGCGAAGAACGAAGCCGCTGGGAGACGAGATTGTGTGCACAGCCTTGGGACTGCTAGAGGACGGTGGCTAAAGCTCCCTGCCTTTTCAATGCACTGCTGGCATGCTTTATTGAAGGTGTTCCGAGACAACTTTTCTGGGTTTTGACTTCGTCCTGATGCAGCCCCTTTTGGGAAATTCATGTTCGTCCCCTGAGGCTCGAGATGCAGAGTACCCGATGGCACCTGCCGAAATGAAAAACTCCCTTGAGTTGTCGAGAAGGAAGAACATAGACAGCGCCTTGTGATTGGGAGTCAGCCGCTGCTGGACTTTTGCGATTGCTTTCACTGTGCACTGAATGCCAGGACAGCATGTGCACGCTACAACAACGAACTGGGAAGGAGAGGGCAGAAGACAACGGCCGTCAGACTGCAGCTTACATATTACGCAGGAAAGAGCAGTGCTTTTGGAGTGTGCAGCAAATCCGTGTTTCTGGCAAGGGCGGCATAAGTACGCAGCGCTGCTAAGCTTTCTCCCTGCGAGACACACTGGTAAAGCTTTTTGCTATGATGCAGCCTAGTGCAGACGCACACTACGGCTCTCCGCTGCTGTCCGAAGCCAAGCGCCAGTCGCCGGCATCTTTCGGCTGAAGCAGCGCTTAGGGGCTTACGGCTGCCGCTCCGGTGTTGTGTGCGCGAAGCAGCTGCTTCTCCTGCTCCTGGAGCCGGACAGAGCGGTAGCTTGTACGTGGGCGAAGAACGAAGCCGCTGGGAGACGAGATTGTGTGCACAGCCTTGGGACTGCTAGAGGACGGTGGCTAAAGCTCCCTGCCTTTTCAATGCACTGCTGGCATGCTTTATTGAAGGTGTTCCGAGACAACTTTTCTGGGTTTTGACTTCGTCCTGATGCAGCCCCTTTTGGGAAATTCATGTTCGTCCCCTGAGGCTCGAGATGCAGAGTACCCGATGGCACCTGCCGAAATGAAAAACTCCCTTGAGTTGTCGAGAAGGAAGAACATAGACAGCGCCTTGTGATTGGGAGTCAGCCGCTGCTGGACTTTTGCGATTGCTTTCACTGTGCACTGAATGCCAGGACAGCATGTGCACGCTACAACAACGAACTGGGAAGGAGAGGGCAGAAGACAACGGCCGTCAGACTGCAGCTTACATATTACGCAGGAAAGAGCAGTGCTTTTGGAGTGTGCAGCAAATCCGTGTTTCTGGCAAGGGCGGCATAAGTACGCAGCGCTGCTAAGCTTTCTCCCTGCGAGACACACTGGCAAAGCTTTTTGCTATGATGCAGCCTAGTGCAGACGCACACTACGGCTCTCCGCTGCTGTCCGAAGCCAAGCGCCGGTCGCCGGCATCTTTCGGCTGAAGCAGCGCTTCGGAGCTTACGGCTGCCGCTCCGGTGTTGTGTGCGCGAAGCAGCCGCTTCTCCTGCTCCCAGAGCCGGACAGAGCGGTAGCTTGTACGTGGGCGAAGAACGAAGCCGCTGGGAGACGAGATTGTGTGCACAGCCTTGGGACTGCTAGAGGACGGTGGCTAAAGCTCCCTGCCTTTTCAATGCACTGTTGGCATGCTTTATTGTAGACGTTCCGAGACAACTTTTCTGTGTTTTGACTTCGTCCTGATGCAGCCCCTTTTGGGAAATTCATGTTCGTCCCCTGAGGCTCGAGATGCAGAGTACCCGATGGCACCTGCCGAAATGAAAAACTCCATTGAGTTGTCGAGAAGCAAGAACATAGACAGCGCCTTGTGATTGGGAGTCAGCCGCTGCTGGACTTTTGCGATTGCTTTCACTGTGCACTGAATGCCAGGACGGCATGTGCACGCTACAACAACGAACTGGGAAGGAGAGGGCAGAAAAGAACGGCCGTCAGACAGCAGCTTACATATTACCCAGGAAAGAGCAGTGCTTATGGAGTATGCAGCAAATCCGTGTTTCTGGCAAGGGCGGCATAAGTACGCAGCGCTGCTAAGCTTTCTCCCTGCGAGACACACTGGTAAAGCTTTTTGCTATGATGCAGCCTAGTGCAGACGCACACTACGGCTCTCCGCTGCTGTCCGAAGCCAAGCGCCGGTCGCCGGCATCTTTCGGCTGAAGCAGCGCTTCGGAGCTTACGGCTGCCGCTCCGGTGTTGTGTGCGCGAAGCAGCCGCTTCTCCTGCTCCCGGAGCCGGAGAGAGCGGTAGCTTGTACGTGGGCGAAGAACGAAGCCGCTGGGAGACGAGATTGTGTGCACAGCCTTGGGACTGCTAGAGGACGGTGGCTAAAGCTCCCTGCCTTTTCAATGCACTGCTGGCATGCTTTATTGAAGGTGTTCCGAGACAACTTTTCTGTGTTTTGTCTTCGTCCTGATGCAGCCCCTTTTGGGAAATTCATGTTCGTCCCCTGAGGCTCGAGATGCAGAGTACCCGATGGCACCTGCCAAAATGAAAAACTCCCTTGAGTTGTCGAGAAGGAAGAACATAGACAGCGCCTTGTGATTGGGAGTCAGCCGCTGCTGGACTTTTGCGATTGCTTTCACTGTGCACTGAATGCCAGGACAGCATGTGCACGCTACAACAACGAACTGGGAAGGAGAGGGCAGAAGAGAACGGCCGTCAGACTGCAGCTTACATATTACGCAGGAAAGAGCAGTGCTTTTGGAGTGTGCAGCAAATCCGTGTTTCTGGCAAGGGCGGCATAAGTACGCAGCGCTGCTAAGCTTTCTCCCTGCGAGATACACTGGCAAAGCTTTTTGCTATGATGCAGCCTAGTGCAGACGCACACTACGGCTCTCCGCTGCTGTCCGAAGCCAAGCGCCGGTCGCCGGCATCTTTCGGCTGAAGCAGCGCTTCGGAGCTTACGGCTGCCGCTCCGGTGTTGTGTGCGCGAAGCAGCCGCTTCTCCTGCTCCCGGAGCCGGACAGAGCGGTAGCTTGTACGTGGGCGAAGAACGAAGCCGCTGGGAGACGAGATTGTGTGCACAGCCTTGGGACTGCTAGAGGACAGTGGCTAAAGCACCCTGCCTTTTCAATGCACTGTTGGCATGCTTTATTGTAGATGTTCCGAGACAACTTTTCTGTGTTTTGACTTCGTCCTGATGCAGCCCCTTTTGGGAAATTCATGTTCGTCCCCTGAGGCTCGAGATGCAGAGTACCCGATGGCACCTGCCGAAATGAAAAACTCCATTGAGTTGTCGAGAAGCAAGAACATAGACAGCGCCTTGTGATTGGGAGTCAGCCGCTGCTGGACTTTTGCGATTGCTTTCACTGTGCACTGAATGCCAGGACGGCATGTGCACGCTACAACAACGAACTGGGAAGGAGAGGGCAGAAAAGAACGGCCGTCAGACAGCAGCTTACATATTACCCAGGAAAGAGCAGTGCTTATGGAGTATGCAGCAAATCCGTGTTTCTGGCAAGGGCGGCATAAGTACGCAGCGCTGCTAAGCTTTCTCCCTGCGAGACACACTGGTAAAGCTTTTTGCTATGATGCAGCCTAGTGCAGACGCACACTACGGCTCTCCACTGCTGTCCGAAGCCAAGCGCCGGTCGCCGGCATCTTTCGGCTGAAGCAGCGCTTCGGAGCTTACGGCTGCCGCTCCGGTGTTGTGTGCGCGAAGCAGCCGCTTCTCCTGCTCCCGGAGCCGGACAGAGCGGTAGCTTGTACGTGGGCGAAGAACGAAGCCGCTGGGAGACGAGATTGTGTGCACAGCCTTGGGACTGCTAGAGGACGGTGGCTAAAGCTCCCTGCCTTTTCAATGCACTGCTGGCATGCTTTATTGAAGGTGTTCCGAGACAACTTTTCTGGGTTTTGACTTCGTCCTGATGCAGCCCCTTTTGGGAAATTCATGTTCGTCCCCTGAGGCTCGAGATGCAGAGTACCCGATGGCACCTGCCGAAATGAAAAACTCCCTTGAGTTGTCGAGAAGGAAGAACATAGACAGCGCCTTGTGATTGGGAGTCAGCCGCTGCTGGACTTTTGCGATTGCTTTCACTGTGCACTGAATGCCAGGACAGCATGTGCACGCTACAACAACGAACTGGGAAGGAGAGGGCAGAAGACAACGGCCGTCAGACTGCAGCTTACATATTACGCAGGAAAGAGCAGTGCTCTTGGAGTGTGCAGCAAATCCGTGTTTCTGGCAAGGGCGGTATAAGTACGCAGCGCTGCTAAGCTTTCTCCCTGCGAGACACACTGGCAAAGCTTTTTGCTATGATGCAGCCTAGTGCAGACGCACACTACGGCTCTCCGCTGCTGTCCGAAGCCAAGCGCCGGTCGCCGGCATCTTTCGGCTGAAGCAGCGCTTCGGAGCTTACGGCTGCCGCTCCGGTGTTGTGTGCGCGAAGCAGCCGCTTCTCCTGCTCCCAGAGCCGGACAGAGCGGTAGCTTGTACGTGGGCGAAGAACGAAGCCGCTGGGAGACGAGATTGTGTGCACAGCCTTGGGACTGCTAGAGGACGGTGGCTAAAGCTCCCTGCCTTTTCAATGCACTGTTGGCATGCTTTATTGTAGATGTTCCGAGACAACTTTTCTGTGTTTTGACTTCGTCCTGATGCAGCCCCTTTTGGGAAATTCATGTTCGTCCCCTGAGGCTCGAGATGCAGAGTACCCGATGGCACCTGCCGAAATGAAAAACTCCATTGAGTTGTCGAGAAGCAAGAACATAGACAGCGCCTTGTGATTGGGAGTCAGCCGCTGCTGGACTTTTGCGATTGCTTTCACTGTGCACTGAATGCCAGGACGGCATGTGCACGCTACAACAACGAACTGGGAAGGAGAGGGCAGAAAAGAACGGCCGTCAGACAGCAGCTTACATATTACCCAGGAAAGAGCAGTGCTTATGGAGTATGCAGCAAATCCGTGTTTCTGGCAAGGGCGGCATAAGTACGCAGCGCTGCTAAGCTTTCTCCCTGCGAGACACACTGGTAAAGCTTTTTGCTATGATGCAGCCTAGTGCAGACGCACACTACGGCTCTCCGCTGCTGTCCGAAGCCAAGCGCCGGTCGCCGGCATCTTTCGGCTGAAGCAGCGCTTCGGAGCTTACGGCTGCCGCTCCGGTGTTGTGTGCGCGAAGCAGCCGCTTCTCCTGCTCCCGGAGCCGGAGAGAGCGGTAGCTTGTACGTGGGCGAAGAACGAAGCCGCTGGGAGACGAGATTGTGTGCACAGCCTTGGGACTGCTAGAGGACGGTGGCTAAAGCTCCCTGCCTTTTCAATGCACTGCTGGCATGCTTTATTGAAGGTGGTCCGAGACAACTTTTCTGTGTTTTGTCTTCGTCCTAATGCAGCCCCTTTTGGGAAATTCATGTTCGTCCCCTGAGGCTCGAGATGCAGAGTACCCGATGGCACCTGCCAAAATGAAAAACTCCCTTGAGTTGTCGAGAAGGAAGAACATAGACAGCGCCTTGTGATTGGGAGTCAGCCGCTGCTGGACTTTTGCGATTGCTTTCACTGTGCACTGAATGCCAGGACAGCATGTGCACGCTACAACAACGAACTGGGAAGGAGAGGGCAGAAGAGAACGGCCGTCAGACTGCAGCTTACATATTACCCAGGAAGGAGCAGTGCTTTTGGAGTGTGCAGCAAATCCGTGTTTCTGGCAAGGGCGGCATAAGTACGCAGTGCTGCTAAGCTTTCTCCCTGCGAGACACACTGGCAAAGCTTTTCGCTATGATGCAGCCTAGTGCAGACGCACACTACGGCTCTCCGCTGCTGTCCGAAGCCAAGCGCCGGTCGCCGGCATCTTTCGGCTGAAGCAGCGCTTCAGAGCTTACGGCTGCCGCTCCGGTGTTGTGTGCGCGAAGCAGCCGCTTCTCCTGCTCCCGGAGCCGGACAGAGCGGTAGCTTGTACGTGGGCGAAGAACGAAGCCGCTGGGAGACGAGATTGTGTGCACAGCCTTGGGACTGCTAGAGGACGGTGGCTAAAGCTCCCTGCCTTTTCAATGCACTGTTGGCATGCTTTATTGAAGATGTTCCGAGACAACTTTTCTGGGTTTTGACTTTGTCCTGATGCAGCCCCTTTTGGGAAATTCATGTTCGTCCCCTGAGGCTCGAGATGCAGAGTACCCAATGCACCTGCCGAAATGAAAAACTCCATTGAGTTGTCGAGAAGCAAGAACATAGACAGCGCCTTGTGATTGGGAGTCAGCCGCTGCTGGACTTTTGCGATTGCTTTCACTGTGCACTGAATGCCAGGACGGCATGTGCACGCTACAACAACGAACTGGGAAGGAGAGGGCAGAAAAGAACGGCCGTCAGACAGCAGCTTACATATTACCCAGGAAAGAGCAGTGCTTATGGAGTGTGCAGCAAATCCGTGTTTCTGGCAAGGGCTACATAAGTACGCAGCGCTGCTAAGCTTTCTCCCTGCGAGACACACTGGCAAAGCTTTTCGCTATGATGCAGCCTATTGCAGACGCACACTACGGCTCTCCGCTGCTGTCCGAAGCCAAGCGCCAGTCGCCGGCATCTTTCGGCTGAAGCAGCGCTTAGGGGCTTACGGCTGCCGCTCCGGTGTTGTGTGCGCGAAGCAGCCGCTTCTCCTGCTCCCGGAGCCGGACAGAGCGGTAGCTTGTACGTGGGCGAAGAACGAAGCCGCTGGGAGACGAGATTGTGTGCACAGCCTTGGGACTGCTAGAGGACGGTGGCTAAAGCTCCCTGCCTTTTCAATGCACTGCTGGCATGCTTTATTGAAGGTGTTCCGAGACAACTTTTCTGTGTTTTGTCTTCGTCCTGATGCAGCCCCTTTTGGGAAATTCATGTTCGTCCCCTGAGGCTCGAGATGCAGAGTACCCGATGGCACCTGCCGAAATGAAAAACTCCCTTGAGTTGTCGAGAAGGAAGAACATAGACAGCGCCTTGTGATTGGGAGTCAGCCGCTGCTGGACTTTTGCGATTGCTTTCACTGTGCACTGAATGCCAGGACGGCATGTGCACGCTACAACAACGAACTGGGAAGGAGAGGGCAGAAAAGAACGGCCGTCAGACAGCAGCTTACATATTACCCAGGAAAGAGCAGTGCTTATGGAGTGTGCAGCAAATCCGTGTTTCTGGCAAGGGCTACATAAGTACGCAGCGCTGCTAAGCTTTCTCCCTGCGAGACACACTGGCAAAGCTTTTCGCTATGATGCAGCCTATTGCAGACGCACACTACGGCTCTCCGCTGCTGTCCGAAGCCAAGCGCCAGTCGCCGGCATCTTTCGGCTGAAGCAGCGCTTAGGGGCTTACGGCTGCCGCTCCGGTGTTGTGTGCGCGAAGCAGCCGCTTCTCCTGCTCCCGGAGCCGGACAGAGCGGTAGCTTGTACGTGGGCGAAGAACGAAGCCGCTGGGAGACGAGATTGTGTGCACAGCCTTGGGACTGCTAGAGGACGGTGGCTAAAGCTCCCTGCCTTTTCAATGCACTGCTGGCATGCTTTATTGAAGGTGTTCCGAGACAACTTTTCTGTGTTTTGTCTTCGTCCTGATGCAGCCCCTTTTGGGAAATTCATGTTCGTCCCCTGAGGCTCGAGATGCAGAGTACCCGATGGCACCTGCCGAAATGAAAAACTCCCTTGAGTTGTCGAGAAGGAAGAACATAGACAGCGCCTTGTGATTGGGAGTCAGCCGCTGCTGGACTTTTGCGATTGCTTTCACTGTGCACTGAATGCCAGGACAGCATGTGCACGCTACAACAACGAACTGGGAAGGAGAGGGCAGAAGACAACGGCCGTCAGACTGCAGCTTACATATTACGCAGGAAAGAGCAGTGCTTTTGGAGTGTGCAGCAAATCCGTGTTTCTGGCAAGGGCGGCATAAGTACGCAGCGCTGCTAAGCTTTCTCCCTGCGAGACACACTGGCAAAGCTTTTTGCTATGATGCAGCCTAGTGCAGACGCACACTACGGCTCTCCGCTGCTGTCCGAAGCCAAGCGCCGGTCGCTGGCATCTTTCGGCTGAAGCAGCTCTTCGGAGCTTACGGCTGCCCCTCCGGTGTTGTGTGCGCGAAGCAGCCGCTTCTCCTGCTCCCGGAGCCGGACAGAGCGGTAGCTTGTACGTGGGCGAAGAACGAAGCCGCTGGGAGACGAGATTGTGTGCACAGCCTTGGGACTGCTAGAGGACAGTGGCTAAAGCACCCTGCCTTTTCAATGCACTGTTGGCATGCTTTATTGTAGATGTTCCGAGACAACTTTTCTGTGTTTTGACTTCGTCCTGATGCAGCCCCTTTTGGGAAATTCATGTTCGTCCCCTGAGGCTCGAGATGCAGAGTACCCGATGGCACCTGCCGAAATGAAAAACTCCATTGAGTTGTCGAGAAGCAAGAACATAGACAGCGCCTTGTGATTGGGAGTCAGCCGCTGCTGGACTTTTGCGATTGCTTTCACTGTGCACTGAATGCCAGGACGGCATGTGCACGCTACAACAACGAACTGGGAAGGAGAGGGCAGAAAAGAACGGCCGTCAGACAGCAGCTTACATATTACCCAGGAAAGAGCAGTGCTTATGGAGTATGCAGCAAATCCGTGTTTCTGGCAAGGGCGGCATAAGTACGCAGCGCTGCTAAGCTTTCTCCCTGCGAGACACACTGGTAAAGCTTTTTGCTATGATGCAGCCTAGTGCAGACGCACACTACGGCTCTCCACTGCTGTCCGAAGCCAAGCGCCGGTCGCCGGCATCTTTCGGCTGAAGCAGCGCTTCGGAGCTTACGGCTGCCGCTCCGGTGTTGTGTGCGCGAAGCAGCCGCTTCTCCTGCTCCCGGAGCCGGACAGAGCGGTAGCTTGTACGTGGGCGAAGAACGAAGCCGCGGGGAGACGAGATTGTGTGCACAGCCTTGGGACTGCTAGAGGACGGTGGCTAAAGCTCCCTGCCTTTTCAATGCACTGCTGGCATGCTTTATTGAAGGTGGTCCGAGACAACTTTTCTGGGTTTTGACTTCGTCCTGATGCAGCCCCTTTTGGGAAATTCATGTTCGTCCCCTTAGGCTCGAGATGCAGAGTACCCGATGGCACCTGCCAAAATGAAAAACTCCCTTGAGTTGTCGAGAAGGAAGAACATAGACAGCGCCTTGTGATTGGGAGTCAGCCGCTGCTGGACTTTTGCGATTGCTTTCACTGTGCACTGAATGCCAGGACAGCATGTGCACGCTACAACAACGAACTGGGAAGGAGAGGGCAGAAGACAACGGCCGTCAGATTGCAGCTTACATATTACGCAGGAAAGAGCAGTGCTTTTGGAGTGTGCAGCAAATCCGTGTTTCTGGCAAGGGCGGCATAAGTACGCAGCGCTGCTAAGCTTTCTCCCTGCGAGACACACTGGCAAAGCTTTTCGCTATGATGCAGCCTATTGCAGACGCACACTACGGCTCTCCGCTGCTGTCCGAAGCCAAGCGCCAGTCGCCGGCATCTTTCGGCTGAAGCAGCGCTTCGGGGCTTACGGCTGCCGCTCCGGTGTTGTGTGCGCGAAGCAGCCGCTTCTCCTGCTCCCGGAGCCGGACAGAGCGGTAGCTTGTACGTGGGCGAAGAACGAAGCCGCTGGGAGACGAGATTGTGTGCACAGCCTTGGGACTGCTAGAGGACGGTGGCTAAAGCTCCCTGCCTTTTCAATGCACTGCTGGCATGCTTTATTGAAGGTGTTCCGAGACAACTTTTCTGTGTTTTGACTTCGTCCTGATGCAGCCCCTTTTGGGAAATTCATGTTCGTCCCCTGAGGCTCGAGATGCAGAGTACCCGATGGCACCTGCCGAAATGAAAAACTCCCTTGAGTTGTCGAGAAGCAAGAACATAGACAGCGCCTTGTGATTGGGAGTCAGCCGCTGCTGGACTTTTGCGATTGCTTTCACTGTGCACTGAATGCCAGGACGGCATGTGCACGCTACAACAACGAACTGGGAAGGAGAGGGCAGAAAAGAACGGCCGTCAGACAGCAGCTTACATATTACCCAGGAAAGAGCAGTGCTTATGGAGTATGCAGCAAATCCGTGTTTCTGGCAAGGGCGGCATAAGTACGCAGCGCTGCTAAGCTTTCTCCTTGCGAGACACACTGGTAAAGCTTTTTGCTATGATGCAGCCTAGTGCAGACGCACACTACGGCTCTCCGCTGCTGTCCGAAGCCAAGCGCCGGTCGCCGGCATCTTTCGGCTGAAGCAGCGCTTCGGAGCTTACGGCTGCCGCTCCGGTGTTGTGTGCGCGAAGCAGCCGCTTCTCCTGCTCCCGGAGCCGGAGAGAGCGGTAGCTTGTACGTGGGCGAAGAACGAAGCCGCTGGGAGACGAGATTGTGTGCACAGCCTTGGGACTGCTAGAGGACGGTGGCTAAAGCTCCCTGCCTTTTCAATGCACTGCTGGCATGCTTTATTGAAGGTGTTCCGAGACAACTTTTCTGGGTTTTGTCTTCGTCCTGATGCAGCCCCTTTTGGGAAATTCATGTTCGTCCCCTGAGGCTCGAGATGCAGAGTACCCAATGCACCTGCCGAAATGAAAAACTCCATTGAGTTGTCGAGAAGCAAGAACATAGACAGCGCCTTGTGATTGGGAGTCAGCCGCTGCTGGACTTTTGCGATTGCTTTCACTGTGCACTGAATGCCAGGACGGCATGTGCACGCTACAACAACGAACTGGGAAGGAGAGGGCAGAAAAGAACGGCCGTCAGACAGCAGCTTACATATTACCCAGGAAAGAGCAGTGCTTATGGAGTATGCAGCAAATCCGTGTTTCTGGCAAGGGCGGCATAAGTACGCAGCGCTGCTAAGCTTTCTCCCTGCGAGACACACTGGTAAAGCTTTTTGCTATGATGCAGCCTAGTGCAGACGCACACTACGGCTCTCCGCTGCTGTCCGAAGCCAAGCGCCGGTCGCCGGCATCTTTCAGCTGAAGCAGCGCTTCGGAGCTTACGGCTGCCGCTCCGGTGTTGTGTGCGCGAAGCAGCCGCTTCTCCTGCTCCCGGAGCCGGAGAGAGCGGTAGCTTGTACGTGGGCGAAGAACGAAGCCGCTGGGAGACGAGATTGTGTGCACAGCCTTGGGACTGCTAGAGGACGGTGGCTAAAGCTCCCTGCCTTTTCAATGCACTGCTGGCATGCTTTATTGAAGGTGGTCCGAGACAACTTTTCTGGGTTTTGACTTCGTCCTGATGCAGCCCCTTTTGGGAAATTCATGTTCGTCCCCTGAGGCTCGAGATGCAGAGTACCCGATGGCACCTGCCAAAATGAAAAACTCCCTTGAGTTGTCGAGAAGGAAGAACATAGACAGCGCCTTGTGATTGGGAGTCAGCCGCTGCTGGACTTTTGCGATTGCTTTCACTGTGCACTGAATGCCAGGACAGCATGTGCACGCTACAACAACGAACTGGGAAGGAGAGGGCAGAAGACAACGGCTGTCAGACTGCAGCTTACATATTACGCAGGAAAGAGCAGTGCTTTTGGAGTGTGCAGCAAATCCGTGTTTCTGGCAAGGGCGGCATAAGTACGCAGCGCTGCTAAGCTTTCTCCCTGCGAGACACACTGGCAAAGCTTTTCGCTATGATGCAGCCTAGTGCAGACGCACACTACGGCTCTCCGCTGCTGTCCGAAGCCAAGCGCCGGTCGCCGGCATCTTTCGGCTGAAGCAGCGCTTCGGAGCTTACGGCTGCCGCTCCGGTGTTGTGTGCGCGAAGCAGCCGCTTCTCCTGCTCCCGGAGCCGGACAGAGCGGTAGCTTGTACGTGGGCGAAGAACGAAGCCGCTGGGAGACGAGATTGTGTGCACAGCCTTGGGACTGCTAGAGGACGGTGGCTAAAGCTCCCTGCCTTTTCAATGCACTGTTGGCATGCTTTATTGAAGATGTTCCGAGACAACTTTTCTGGGTTTTGACTTTGTCCTGATGCAGCCCCTTTTGGGAAATTCATGTTCGTCCCCTGAGGCTCGAGATGCAGAGTACCCAATGCACCTGCCGAAATGAAAAACTCCATTGAGTTGTCGAGAAGCAAGAACATAGACAGCGCCTTGTGATTGGGAGTCAGCCGCTGCTGGACTTTTGCGATTGCTTTCACTGTGCACTGAATGCCAGGACGGCATGTGCACGCTACAACAACGAACTGGGAAGGAGAGGGCAGAAAAGAACGGCCGTCAGACAGCAGCTTACATATTACCCAGGAAAGAGCAGTGCTTATGGAGTGTGAAGTAAATCCATGTTTCTGGCAAGGGCTACATAAGTACGCAGCGCTGCTAAGCTTTCTCCCTGCGAGACACACTGGCAAAGCTTTTCGCTATGATGCAGCCTATTGCAGACGCACACTACGGCTCTCCGCTGCTGTCCGAAGCCAAGCGCCGGTCGCCGGCATCTTTCGGCTGAAGCAGCGCTTCGGAGCTTATGGCTGCCGCTCCGGTGTTGTGTGCGCGAAGCAGCCGCTTCTCCTGCTCCCGGAGCCGGAGAGAGCGGTAGCTTGTACGTGGGCGAAGAATGAAGCCGCTGGGAGACGAGATTGTGTGCACAGCCTTGGGACTGCTAGAGGACGGTGGCTAAAGCTCCCTGCCTTTTCAATGCACTGCTGGCATGCTTTATTGAAGGTGGTCCGAGACTACTTTTCTGGGTTTTGACTTCGTCCTGATGCAGCCCCTTTTGGGAAATTCATGTTCGTCCCCTGAGGCTCGAGATGCAGAGTACCCGATGGCACCTGCCAAAATGAAAAACTCCCTTGAGTTGTCGAGAAGGAAGAACATAGACAGCGCCTTGTGATTGGGAGTCAGCCGCTGCTGGACTTTTGCGATTGCTTTCACTGTGCACTGAATGCCAGGACAGCATGTGCACGCTACAACAACGAACTGGGAAGGAGAGGGCAGAAGACAATGGCCGTCAGACTGCAGCTTACATATTACGCAGGAAAGAGCAGTGCTTTTGGAGTGTGCAGCAAATCCGTGTTTCTGGCAAGGGCGGCATAAGTACGCAGCGCTGCTAAGCTTTCTCCCTGCGAGACACACTGGCAAAGCTTTTCGCTATGATGCAGCCTAGTGCAGACGCACACTACGGCTCTCCGCTGCTGTCCGAAGCCAAGCGCCGGTCGCCGGCATCTTTCGGCTGAAGCAGCGCTTCGGAGCTTACGGCTGCCGCTCCGGTGTTGTGTGCGCGAAGCAGCCGCTTCTCCTGCTCCCGGAGCCGGACAGAGCGGTAGCTTGTACGTGGGCGAAGAACGAAGCCGCTGGGAGACGAGATTGTGTGCACAGCCTTGGGACTGCTAGAGGACGGTGGCTAAAGCTCCCTGCCTTTTCAATGCACTGTTGGCATGCTTTATTGAAGATGTTCCGAGACAACTTTTCTGGGTTTTGACTTTGTCCTGATGCAGCCCCTTTTGGGAAATTCATGTTCGTCCCCTGAGGCTCGAGATGCAGAGTACCCAATGCACCTGCCGAAATGAAAAACTCCATTGAGTTGTCGAGAAGCAAGAACATAGACAGCGCCTTGTGATTGGGAGTCAGCCGCTGCTGGACTTTTGCGATTGCTTTCACTGTGCACTGAATGCCAGGACGGCATGTGCACGCTACAACAACGAACTGGGAAGGAGAGGGCAGAAAAGAACGGCCGTCAGACAGCAGCTTACATATTACCCAGGAAAGAGCAGTGCTTATGGAGTGTGCAGCAAATCCGTGTTTCTGGCAAGGGCTACATAAGTACGCAGCGCTGCTAAGCTTTCTCCCTGCGAGACACACTGGCAAAGCTTTTTGCTATGATGCAGCCTATTGCAGACGCACACTACGGCTCTCCGCTGCTGTCCGAAGCCAAGCGCCAGTCGCCGGCATCTTTCGGCTGAAGCAGCGCTTCGGGGCTTACGGCTGCCGCTCCGGTGTTGTGTGCGCGAAGCAGCCGCTTCTCCTGCTCCCGGAGCCGGAGAGAGCGGTAGCTTGTACGTGGGCGAAGAACGAAGCCGCTGGGAGACGAGATTGTGTGCACAGCCTTGGGACTGCTAGAGGACGGTGGCTAAAGCTCCCTGCCTTTTCAATGCACTGCTGGCATGCTTTATTGAAGGTGTTCCGAGACAACTTTTCTGGGTTTTGACTTCGTCCTGATGCAGCCCCTTTTGGGAAATTCATGTTCGTCCCCTGAGGCTCGAGATGCAGAGTACCCGATGGCACCTGCCGAAATGAAAAACTCCCTTGAGTTGTCGAGAAGGAAGAACATAGACAGCGCCTTGTGATTGGGAGTCAGCCGCTGCTGGACTTTTGCGATTGCTTTCACTGTGCACTGAATGCCAGGACAGCATGTGCACGCTACAACAACGAACTGGGAAGGAGAGGGCAGAAGACAACGGCCGTCAGACTGCAGCTTACATATTACGCAGGAAAGAGCAGTGCTTTTGGAGTGTGCAGCAAATCCGTGTTTCTGGCAAGGGCGGCATAAGTACGCAGCGCTGCTAAGCTTTCTCCCTGCGAGACACACTGGCAAAGCTTTTCGCTATGATGCAGCCTAGTGCAGACGCACACTACGGCTCTCCGCTGCTGTCCGAAGCCAAGCGCCGGTCGCCGGCATCTTTCGGCTGAAGCAGCGCTTCGGAGCTTACGGCTGCCGCTCCGGTGTTGTGTGCGCGAAGCAGCCGCTTCTCCTGCTCCCGGAGCCGGACAGAGCGGTAGCTTGTACGTGGGCGAAGAACGAAGCCGCTGGGAGACGAGATTGTGTGCACAGCCTTGGGACTGCTAGAGGACGGTGGCTAAAGCTCCCTGCCTTTTCAATGCACTGTTGGCATGCTTTATTGAAGATGTTCCGAGACAACTTTTCTGGGTTTTGACTTTGTCCTGATGCAGCCCCTTTTGGGAAATTCATGTTCGTCCCCTGAGGCTCGAGATGCAGAGTACCCAATGCACCTGCCGAAATGAAAAACTCCATTGAGTTGTCGAGAAGCAAGAACATAGACAGCGCCTTGTGATTGGGAGTCAGCCGCTGCTGGACTTTTGCGATTGCTTTCACTGTGCACTGAATGCCAGGACGGCATGTGCACGCTACAACAACGAACTGGGAAGGAGAGGGCAGAAAAGAACGGCCGTCAGACAGCAGCTTACATATTACCCAGGAAAGAGCAGTGCTTATGGAGTGTGCAGCAAATCCGTGTTTCTGGCAAGGGCTACATAAGTACGCAGCGCTGCTAAGCTTTCTCCCTGCGAGACACACTGGCAAAGCTTTTTGCTATGATGCAGCCTATTGCAGACGCACACTACGGCTCTCCGCTGCTGTCCGAAGCCAAGCGCCAGTCGCCGGCATCTTTCGGCTGAAGCAGCGCTTCGGGGCTTACGGCTGCCGCTCCGGTGTTGTGTGCGCGAAGCAGCCGCTTCTCCTGCTCCCGGAGCCGGAGAGAGCGGTAGCTTGTACGTGGGCGAAGAACGAAGCCGCTGGGAGACGAGATTGTGTGCACAGCCTTGGGACTGCTAGAGGACGGTGGCTAAAGCTCCCTGCCTTTTCAATGCACTGCTGGCATGCTTTATTGAAGGTGTTCCGAGACAACTTTTCTGGGTTTTGACTTCGTCCTGATGCAGCCCCTTTTGGGAAATTCATGTTCGTCCCCTGAGGCTCGAGATGCAGAGTACCCGATGGCACCTGCCGAAATGAAAAACTCCCTTGAGTTGTCGAGAAGGAAGAACATAGACAGCGCCTTGTGATTGGGAGTCAGCCGCTGCTGGACTTTTGCGATTGCTTTCACTGTGCACTGAATGCCAGGACAGCATGTGCACGCTACAACAACGAACTGGGAAGGAGAGGGCAGAAGACAACGGCCGTCAGACTGCAGCTTACATATTACGCAGGAAAGAGCAGTGCTTTTGGAGTGTGCAGCAAATCCGTGTTTCTGGCAAGGGCGGCATAAGTACGCAGCGCTGCTAAGCTTTCTCCCTGCGAGACACACTGGTAAAGCTTTTTGCTATGATGCAGCCTAGTGCAGACGCACACTACGGCTCTCCGCTGCTGTCCGAAGCCAAGCGCCGGTCGCCGGCATCTTTCGGCTGAAGCAGCGCTTCGGAGCTTACGGCTGCCGCTCCGGTGTTGTGTGCGCGAAGCAGCCGCTTCTCCTGCTCCCGGAGCCGGACAGAGCGGTAGCTTGTACGTGGGCGAAGAACGAAGCCGCTGGGAGACGAGATTGTGTGCACAGCCTTGGGACTGCTAGAGGACGGTGGCTAAAGCTCCCTGCCTTTTCAATGCACTGTTGGCATGCTTTATTGAAGATGTTCCGAGACAACTTTTCTGGGTTTTGACTTTGTCCTGATGCAGCCCCTTTTGGGAAATTCATGTTCGTCCCCTGAGGCTCGAGATGCAGAGTACCCAATGCACCTGCCGAAATGAAAAACTCCATTGAGTTGTCGAGAAGCAAGAACATAGACAGCGCCTTGTGATTGGGAGTCAGCCGTTGCTGGACTTTTGCGATTGCTTTCACTGTGCACTGAATGCCAGGACGGCATGTGCACGCTACAACAACGAACTGGGAAGGAGAGGGCAGAAGAGAATGGCCGTCAGACTGCAGCTTACATATTACCCAGGAAGGAGCAGTGTTTTTGGAGTGTGCAGCAAATCCGTGTTTCTGGCAAGGGCGGCATAAGTACGCAGCGCTGCTAAGCTTTCTCCCTGCGAGACACACTGGTAAAGCTTTTTGCTATGATGCAGCCTAGTGCAGACGCACACTACGGCTCTCCGCTGCTGTCCGAAGCCAAGCGCCGGTCGCCGGCATCTTTCGGCTGAAGCAGCGCTTCGGAGCTTACGGCTGCCGCTCCGGTGTTGTGTGCGCGAAGCAGCCGCTTCTCCTGCTCCCGGAGCTGGAGAGAGCGGTAGCTTGTACGTGGGCGAAGAACGAAGCCGCTGGGAGACGAGATTGTGTGCACAGCCTTGGGACTGCTAGAGGACGGTGGCTAAAGCTCCCTGCCTTTTCAATGCACTGCTGGCATGCTTTATTGAAGGTGGTCCGAGACAACTTTTCTGGGTTTTGACTTCGTCCTGATGCAGCCCCTTTTGGGAAATTCATGTTCGTCCCCTGAGGCTCGAGATGCAGAGTACCCGATGGCACCTGCCAAAATGAAAAACTCCCTTGAGTTGTCGAGAAGGAAGAACATAGACAGCGCCTTGTGATTGGGAGTCAGCCGCTGCTGGACTTTTGCGATTGCTTTCACTGTGCACTGAATGCCAGGACAGCATGTGCACGCTACAACAACGAACTGGGAAGGAGAGGGCAGAAGACAACGGCCGTCAGACTGCAGCTTACATATTACGCAGGAAAGAGCAGTGCTTTTGGAGTGTGCAGCAAATCCGTGTTTCTGGCAAGGGCGGCATAAGTACGCAGCGCTGCTAAGCTTTCTCCCTGCGAGACACACTGGCAAAGCTTTTTGCTATGATGCAGCCTAGTGCAGACGCACACTACGGCTCTCCGCTGCTGTCCGAAGCCAAGCGCCGGTCGCCGGCATCTTTCGGCTGAAGCAGCGCTTCGGAGCTTACGGCTGCCGCTCCGGTGTTGTGTGCGCGAAGCAGCCGCTTCTCCTGCTCCCGGAGCCGGACAGAGCGGTAGCTTGTACGTGGGCGAAGAACGAAGCCGCTGGGAGACGAGATTGTGTGCACAGCCTTGGGACTGCTAGAGGACGGTGGCTAAAGCTCCCTGCCTTTTCAATGCACTGCTGGCATGCTTTATTGAAGGTGGTCCGAGACAACTTTTCTGGGTTTTGACTTTGTCCTGATGCAGCCCCTTTTGGGAAATTCATGTTCGTCCCCTGAGGCTCGAGATGCAGAGTACCCAATGCACCTGCCGAAATGAAAAACTCCATTGAGTTGTCGAGAAGCAAGAACATAGACAGCGCCTTGTGATTGGGAGTCAGCCGCTGCTGGACTTTTGCGATTGCTTTCACTGTGCACTGAATGCCAGGACGGCATGTGCACGCTACAACAACGAACTGGGAAGGAGAGGGCAGAAAAGAACGGCCGTCAGACAGCAGCTTACATATTACCCAGGAAAGAGCAGTGCTTATGGAGTGTGCAGCAAATCCGTGTTTCTGGCAAGGGCTACATAAGTACGCAGCGCTGCTAAGCTTTCTCCCTGCGAGACACACTGGCAAAGCTTTTCGCTATGATGCAGCCTAGTGCAGACGCACACTACGGCTCTCCGCTGCTGTCCGAAGCCAAGCGCCAGTCGCCGGCATCTTTCGGCTGAAGCGGCGCTTCGGGGCTTACGGCTGCCGCTCCGGTGTTGTGTGCGCGAAGCAGCCGCTTCTCCTGCTCCCGGAGCCGGACAGAGCGGTAGCTTGTACGTGGGCGAAGAACGAAGCTGCTGGGAGACGAGATTGTGTGCACAGCCTTGGGACTGCTAGAGGACGGTGGCTAAAGCTCCCCGCCTTTTCAATGCACTGCTGGCATGCTTTATTGAAGGTGGTCCGAGACAACTTTTCTGGGTTTTGACTTCGTCCTGATGCAGCCCCTTTTGGGAAATTCATGTTCGTCCCCTGAGGCTCGAGATGCAGAGTACCCGATGGCACCTGCCGAAATGAAAAACTCCCTTGAGTTGTCGAGAAGGAAGAACATAGACAGCGCCTTGTGATTGGGAGTCAGCCGCTGCTGGACTTTTGCGATTGCTTTCACTGTGCACTGAATGCCAGGACAGCATGTGCACGCTACAACAACGAACTGGGAAGGAGAGGGCAGAAGACAACGGCCGTCAGACTGCAGCTTACATATTACGCAGGAAAGAGCAGTGCTTTTGGAGTGTGCAGCAAATCCGTGCTTCTGGCAAGGGCGGCATAAGTACGCAGCGCTGCTAAGCTTTCTCCCTGCGAGACACACTGGTAAAGCTTTTTGCTATGATGCAGCCTAGTGCAGACGCACACTACGGCTCTCCGCTGCTGTCCGAAGCCAAGCGCCGGTCGCCGGCATCTTTCGGCTGAAGCAGCGCTTCGGAGCTTACGGCTGCCGCTCCGGTGTTGTGTGCGCGAAGCAGGCGCTTCTCCTGCTCCCGGAGCCGGACAGAGCGGTAGCTTGTACGTGGGCGAAGAACGAAGCCGCTGGGAGACGAGATTGTGTGCACAGCCTTGGGACTGCTAGAGGACGGTGGCTAAAGCTCCCTGCCTTTTCAATGCACTGCTGGCATGCTTTATTGAAGGTGGTCCGAGACAACTTTTCTGGGTTTTGACTTCGTCCTGATGCAGCCCCTTTTGGGAAATTCATGTTCGTCCCCTGAGGCTCGAGATGCAGAGTACCCAATGCACCTGCAGAAATGAAAAACTCCATTGAGTTGTCGAGAAGCAAGAACATAGACAGCGCCTTGTGATTGGGAGTCAGCCGCTGCTGGACTTTTGCGATTGCTTTCACTGTGCACTGAATGCCAGGACGGCATGTGCACGCTACAACAACGAACTGGGAAGGAGAGGGCAGAAAAGAACGGCCGTCAGACAGCAGTTTACATATTACCCAGGAAAGAGCAGTGCTTATGGAGTGTGCAGCAAATCCGTGTTTCTGGCAAGGGCTACATAAGTACGCAGCGCTGCTAAGCTTTCTCCCTGCGAGACACACTGGCAAAGCTTTTCGCTATGATGCAGCCTATTGCAGACGCACACTACGGCTCTCCGCTGCTGTCCGAAGCCAAGCGCCAGTCGCCGGCATCTTTCGGCTGAAGCAGCGCTTAGGGGCTTACGGCTGCCGCTCCGGTGTTGTGTGCGCGAAGCAGCTGCTTCTCCTGCTCCCGGAGCCGGACAGAGCGGTAGCTTGTACGTGGGCGAAGAACGAAGCCGCTGGGAGACGAGATTGTGTGCACAGCCTTGGGACTGCTAGAGGACGGTGGCTAAAGCTCCCTGCCTTTTCAATGCACTGCTGGCATGCTTTATTGAAGGTGTTCCGAGACAACTTTTCTGGGTTTTGACTTCGTCCTGATGCAGCCCCTTTTGGGAAATTCATGTTCGTCCCCTGAGGCTCGAGATGCAGAGTACCCGATGGCACCTGCCGAAATGAAAAACTCCCTTGAGTTGTCGAGAAGGAAGAACATAGACAGCGCCTTGTGATTGGGAGTCAGCCGCTGCTGGACTTTTGCGATTGCTTTCACTGTGCACTGAATGCCAGGACAGCATGTGCACGCTACAACAACGAACTGGGAAGGAGAGGGCAGAAGACAACGGCCGTCAGACTGCAGCTTACATATTACGCAGGAAAGAGCAGTGCTTTTGGAGTGTGCAGCAAATCCGTGTTTCTGGCAAGGGCGGCATAAGTACGCAGCGCTGCTAAGCTTTCTCCCTGCGAGACACACTGGCAAAGCTTTTTGCTATGATGCAGCCTAGTGCAGACGCACACTACGGCTCTCCGCTGCTGTCCGAAGCCAAGCGCCGGTCGCCGGCATCTTTCGGCTGAAGCAGCGCTTCGGAGCTTACGGCTGCCGCTCCGGTGTTGTGTGCGCGAAGCAGCCGCTTCTCCTGCTCCCGGAGCCGGACAGAGCGGTAGCTTGTACGTGGGCGAAGAACGAAGCCGCTGGGAGACGAGATTGTGTGCACAGCCTTGGGACTGCTAGAGGACGGTGGCTAAAGCTCCCTGCCTTTTCAATGCACTGTTGGCATGCTTTATTGTAGATGTTCCGAGACAACTTTTCTGTGTTTTGACTTCGTCCTGATGCAGCCCCTTTTGGGAAATTCATGTTCGTCCCCTGAGGCTCGAGATGCAGAGTACCCGATGGCACCTGCCGAAATGAAAAACTCCATTGAGTTGTCGAGAAGCAAGAACATAGACAGCGCCTTGTGATTGGGAGTCAGCCGCTGCTGGACTTTTGCGATTGCTTTCACTGTGCACTGAATGCCAGGACGGCATGTGCACGCTACAACAACGAACTGGGAAGGAGAGGGCAGAAAAGAACGGCCGTCAGACAGCAGCTTACATATTACCCAGGAAGGAGCAGTGCTTATGGAGTATGCAGCAAATCCGTGTTTCTGGCAAGGGCGGCATAAGTACGCAGCGCTGCTAAGCTTTCTCCCTGCGAGACACACTGGTAAAGCTTTTTGCTATGATGCAGCCTAGTGCAGACGCACACTACGGCTCTCCGCTGCTGTCCGAAGCCAAGCGCCGGTCGCCGGCATCTTTCGGCTGAAGCAGCGCTTCGGAGCTTACGGCTGCCGCTCCAATGTTGTGTGCGCGAAGCAGCCGCTTCTCCTGCTCCCGGAGCCGGACAGAGCGGTAGCTTGTACGTGGGCGAAGAACGAAGCCGCTGGGAGACGAGATTGTGTGCACAGCCTTGGGACTGCTAGAGGACGGTGGCTAAAGCTCCCTGCCTTTTCAATGCACTGTTGGCATGCTTTATTGAAGATGTTCCGAGACAACTTTTCTGGGTTTTGACTTTGTCCTGATGCAGCCCCTTTTGGGAAATTCATGTTCGTCCCCTGAGGCTCGAGATGCAGAGTACCCAATGCACCTGCCGAAATGAAAAACTCCATTGAGTTGTCGAGAAGCAAGAACATAGACAGCGCCTTGTGATTGGGAGTCAGCCGCTGCTGGACTTTTGCGATTGCTTTCACTGTGCACTGAATGCCAGGACGGCATGTGCACGCTACAACAACGAACTGGGAAGGAGAGGGCAAAAGAGAATGGCCGTCAGACTGCAGCTTACATATTACCCAGGAAGGAGCAGTGTTTTTGGAGTGTGCAGCAAATCCGTGTTTCTGGCAAGGGCGGCATAAGTACGCAGCGCTGCTAAGCTTTCTCCCTGCGAGACACACTGGTAAAGCTTTTTGCTATGATGCAGCCTAGTGCAGACGCACACTACGGCTCTCCGCTGCTGTCCGAAGCCAAGCGCCGGTCGCCGGCATCTTTCGGCTGAAGCAGCGCTTCGGAGCTTACGGCTGCCGCTCTGGTGTTGTGTGCGCGAAGCAGCCGCTTCTCCTGCTCCCGGAGCCGGAGAGAGCGGTAGCTTGTACGTGGGCGAAGAACGAAGCCGCTGGGAGACGAGATTGTGTGCACAGCCTTGGGACTGCTAGAGGACGGTGGCTAAAGCTCCCTGCCTTTTCAATGCACTGCTGGCATGCTTTATTGAAGGTGGTCCGAGACAACTTTTCTGGGTTTTGACTTCGTCCTGATGCAGCCCCTTTTGGGAAATTCATGTTCGTCCCCTGAGGCTCGAGATGCAGAGTACCCGATGGCACCTGCCAAAATGAAAAACTCCCTTGAGTTGTCGAGAAGGAAGAACATAGACAGCGCCTTGTGATTGGGAGTCAGCCGCTGCTGGACTTTTGCGATTGCTTTCACTGTGGAATGAATGCCAGGACAGCATGTGCACGTTACAACAACGAACTGGGAAGGAGAGGGCAGAAGACAACGGCCGTCAGACTGCAGCTTACATATTACGCAGGAAAGAGCAGTGCTTTTGGAGTGTGCAGCAAATCCGTGTTTCTGGCAAGGGCGGCATAAGTACGCAGCGCTGCTAAGCTTTCTCCCTGCGAGACACACTGGCAAAGCTTTTTGCTATGATGGAGCCTAGTGCAGACGCACACTACGGCTCTCCGCTGCTGTCCGAAGCCAAGCGCCGGTCGCCGGCATCTTTCGGCTGAAGCAGCGCTTCGGAGCTTACGGCTGCCGCTCCAATGTTGTGTGCGCGAAGCAGCCGCTTCTCCTGCTCCCGGAGCCGGACAGAGCGGTAGCTTGTACGTGGGCGAAGAACGAAGCCGCTGGGAGACGAGATTGTGTGCACAGCCTTGGGACTGCTAGAGGACGGTGGCTAAAGCTCCCTGCCTTTTCAATGCACTGTTGGCATGCTTTATTGAAGATGTTCTGAGACAACTTTTCTGGGTTTTGACTTTGTCCTGATGCAGCCCCTTTTGGGAAATTCATGTTCGTCCCCTGAGGCTCGAGATGCAGAGTACCCAATGCACCTGCCGAAATGAAAAACTCCATTGAGTTGTCGAGAAGCAAGAACATAGACAGCGCCTTGTGATTGGGAATCAGCCGCTGCTGGACTTTTGCGATTGCTTTCACTGTGCACTGAATGCCAGGACGGCATGTGCACGTTACAACAACGAACTGGGAAGGAGAGGGCAGAAGACAACGGCCGTCAGACTGCAGCTTACATATTACGCAGGAAAGAGCAGTGCTTTTGGAGTGTGCAGCAAATCCGTGTTTCTGGCAAGGGCGGCATAAGTACGCAGCGCTGCTAAGCTTTCTCCCTGCGAGACACACTGGCAAAGCTTTTTGCTATGATGGAGCCTAGTGCAGACGCACACTACGGCTCTCCGCTGCTGTCCGAAGCCAAGCGCCGGTCGCCGGCATCTTTCGGCTGAAGCAGCGCTTCGGAGCTTACGGCTGCCGCTCCAATGTTGTGTGCGCGAAGCAGCCGCTTCTCCTGCTCCCGGAGCCGGACAGAGCGGTAGCTTGTACGTGGGCGAAGAACGAAGCCGCTGGGAGACGAGATTGTGTGCACAGCCTTGGGACTGCTAGAGGACGGTGGCTAAAGCTCCCTGCCTTTTCAATGCACTGTTGGCATGCTTTATTGAAGATGTTCTGAGACAACTTTTCTGGGTTTTGACTTTGTCCTGATGCAGCCCCTTTTGGGAAATTCATGTTCGTCCCCTGAGGCTCGAGATGCAGAGTACCCAATGCACCTGCCGAAATGAAAAACTCCATTGAGTTGTCGAGAAGCAAGAACATAGACAGCGCCTTGTGATTGGGAATCAGCCGCTGCTGGACTTTTGCGATTGCTTTCACTGTGCACTGAATGCCAGGACGGCATGTGCACGCTACAACAACGAACTGGGAAGGAGAGGGCAGAAAAGAACGGCCGTCAGACAGCAGCTTACATATTACCCAGGAAAGAGCAGTGCTTATGGAGTGTGCAGCAAATCCGTGTTTCTGGCAAGGGCTACATAAGTACGCAGCGCTGCTAAGCTTTATCCCTGCGAGACACACTGGCAAAGCTTTTCGCTATGATGCAGCCTATTGCAGACGCACACTACGGCTCTCCGCTGCTGTCCGAAGCCAAGCGCCAGTCGCCGGCATCTTTCGGCTGAAGCAGCGCTTAGGGGCTTACGGCTGCCGCTCCGGTGTTGTGTGCGCGAAGCAGCCGCTTCTCCTGCTCCCGGAGCCGGAGAGAGCGGTAGCTTGTACGTGGGCGAAGAACGAAGCCGCTGGGAGACGAGATTGTGTGCACAGCCTTGGGACTGCTAGAGGACGGTGGCTAAAGCTCCCTGCCTTTTCAATGCACTGCTGGCATGCTTTATTGAAGGTGGTCCGAGACAACTTTTCTGGGTTTTGACTTCGTCCTGATGCAGCCCCTTTTGGGAAATTCATGTTCGTCCCCTGAGGCTCGAGATGCAGAGTACCCGATGGCACCTGCCAAAATGAAAAACTCCCTTGAGTTGTCGAGAAGGAAGAACATAGACAGCGCCTTGTGATTGGGAGTCAGCCGCTGCTGGACTTTTGCGATTGCTTTCACTGTGGAATGAATGCCAGGACAGCATGTGCACGCTACAACAACGAACTGGGAAGGAGAGGGCAGAAGACAACGGCCGTCAGACTGCAGCTTACATATTACGCAGGAAAGAGCAGTGCTTTTGGAGTGTGCAGCAAATCCGTGTTTCTGGCAAGGGCGGCATAAGTACGCAGCGCTGCTAAGCTTTCTCCCTGCGAGACACACTGGCAAAGCTTTTTGCTATGATGCAGCCTAGTGCAGACGCACACTACGGCTCTCCGCTGCTGTCCGAAGCCAAGCGCCGGTCGCCGGCATCTTTCGGCTGAAGCAGCGCTTCGGAGCTTACGGCTGCCGCTCCAATGTTGTGTGCGCGAAGCAGCCGCTTCTCCTGCTCCCGGAGCCGGACAGAGCGGTAGCTTGTACGTGGGCGAAGAACGAAGCCGCTGGGAGACGAGATTGTGTGCACAGCCTTGGGACTGCTAGAGGACGGTGGCTAAAGCTCCCTGCCTTTTCAATGCACTGTTGGCATGCTTTATTGAAGATGTTCCGAGACAACTTTTCTGGGTTTTGACTTTGTCCTGATGCAGCCCCTTTTGGGAAATTCATGTTCGTCCCCTGAGGCTCGAGATGCAGAGTACCCAATGCACCTGCCGAAATGAAAAACTCCATTGAGTTGTCGAGAAGCAAGAACATAGACAGCGCCTTGTGATTGGGAATCAGCCGCTGCTGGACTTTTGCGATTGCTTTCACTGTGCACTGAATGCCAGGACGGCATGTGCACGCTACAACAACGAACTGGGAAGGAGAGGGCAGAAAAGAACGGCCGTCAGACAGCAGCTTACATATTACCCAGGAAAGAGCAGTGCTTATGGAGTATGCAGCAAATCCGTGTTTCTGGCAAGGGCGGCATAAGTACGCAGCGCTGCTAAGCTTTCTCCCTGCGAGACACACTGGTAAAGCTTTTTGCTATGATGCAGCCTAGTGCAGACGCACACTACGGCTCTCCACTGCTGTCCGAAGCCAAGCGCCGGTCGCCGGCATCTTTCGGCTGAAGCAGCGCTTCGGAGCTTACGGCTGCCGCTCCGGTGTTGTGTGCGCGAAGCAGCCGCTTCTCCTGCTCCCGGAGCCGGACAGAGCGGTAGCTTGTACGTGGGCGAAGAACGAAGCCGCTGGGAGACGAGATTGTGTGCACAGCCTTGGGACTGCTAGAGGACGGTGGCTAAAGCTCCCTGCCTTTTCAATGCACTGCTGGCATGCTTTATTGAAGGTGTTCCGAGACAACTTTTCTGGGTTTTGACTTCGTCCTGATGCAGCCCCTTTTGGGAAATTCATGTTCGTCCCCTGAGGCTCGAGATGCAGAGTACCCGATGGCACCTGCCGAAATGAAAAACTCCCTTGAGTTGTCGAGAAGGAAGAACATAGACAGCGCCTTGTGATTGGGAGTCAGCCGCTGCTGGACTTTTGCGATTGCTTTCACTGTGCACTGAATGCCAGGACAGCATGTGCACGCTACAACAACGAACTGGGAAGGAGAGGGCAGAAGACAACGGCCGTCAGACTGCAGCTTACATATTACGCAGGAAAGAGCAGTGCTCTTGGAGTGTGCAGCAAATCCGTGTTTCTGGCAAGGGCGGTATAAGTACGCAGCGCTGCTAAGCTTTCTCCCTGCGAGACACACTGGCAAAGCTTTTTGCTATGATGCAGCCTAGTGCAGACGCACACTACGGCTCTCCGCTGCTGTCCGAAGCCAAGCGCCGGTCGCCGGCATCTTTCGGCTGAAGCAGCGCTTCGGAGCTTACGGCTGCCGCTCCGGTGTTGTGTGCGCGAAGCAGCCGCTTCTCCTGCTCCCGGAGCCGGACAGAGCGGTAGCTTGTACGTGGGCGAAGAACGAAGCCGCTGGGAGACGAGATTGTGTGCACAGCCTTGGGACTGCTAGAGGACGGTGGCTAAAGCTCCCTGCCTTTTCAATGCACTGTTGGCATGCTTTATTGAAGATGTTCCGAGACAACTTTTCTGGGTTTTGACTTTGTCCTGATGCAGCCCCTTTTGGGAAATTCATGTTCGTCCCCTGAGGCTCGAGATGCAGAGTACCCAATGCACCTGCCGAAATGAAAAACTCCATTGAGTTGTCGAGAAGCAAGAACATAGACAGCGCCTTGTGATTGGGAGTCAGCCGTTGCTGGACTTTTGCGATTGCTTTCACTGTGCACTGAATGCCAGGACGGCATGTGCACGCTACAACAACGAACTGGGAAGGAGAGGGCAGAAGAGAATGGCCGTCAGACTGCAGCTTACATATTACCCAGGAAGGAGCAGTGTTTTTGGAGTGTGCAGCAAATCCGTGTTTCTGGCAAGGGCGGCATAAGTACGCAGCGCTGCTAAGCTTTCTCCCTGCGAGACACACTGGTAAAGCTTTTTGCTATGATGCAGCCTAGTGCAGACGCACACTACGGCTCTCCGCTGCTGTCCGAAGCCAAGCGCCGGTCGCCGGCATCTTTCGGCTGAAGCAGCGCTTCGGAGCTTACGGCTGCCGCTCCGGTGTTGTGTGCGCGAAGCAGCCGCTTCTCCTGCTCCCGGAGCTGGAGAGAGCGGTAGCTTGTACGTGGGCGAAGAACGAAGCCGCTGGGAGACGAGATTGTGTGCACAGCCTTGGGACTGCTAGAGGACGGTGGCTAAAGCTCCCTGCCTTTTCAATGCACTGCTGGCATGCTTTATTGAAGGTGGTCCGAGACAACTTTTCTGGGTTTTGACTTCGTCCTGATGCAGCCCCTTTTGGGAAATTCATGTTCGTCCCCTGAGGCTCGAGATGCAGAGTACCCGATGGCACCTGCCAAAATGAAAAACTCCCTTGAGTTGTCGAGAAGGAAGAACATAGACAGCGCCTTGTGATTGGGAGTCAGCCGCTGCTGGACTTTTGCGATTGCTTTCACTGTGCACTGAATGCCAGGACAGCATGTGCACGCTACAACAACGAACTGGGAAGGAGAGGGCAGAAGACAACGGCCGTCAGACTGCAGCTTACATATTACGCAGGAAAGAGCAGTGCTTTTGGAGTGTGCAGCAAATCCGTGTTTCTGGCAAGGGCGGCATAAGTACGCAGCGCTGCTAAGCTTTCTCCCTGCGAGACACACTGGCAAAGCTTTTCGCTATGATGCAGCCTAGTGCAGACGCACACTACGGCTCTCCGCTGCTGTCCGAAGCCAAGCGCCGGTCGCCGGCATCTTTCGGCTGAAGCAGCGCTTCGGAGCTTACGGCTGCCGCTCCGGTGTTGTGTGCGCGAAGCAGCCGCTTCTCCTGCTCCCGGAGCCGGACAGAGCGGTAGCTTGTACGTGGGCGAAGAACGAAGCCGCTGGGAGACGAGATTGTGTGCACAGCCTTGGGACTGCTAGAGGACGGTGGCTAAAGCTCCCTGCCTTTTCAATGCACTGCTGGCATGCTTTATTGAAGGTGGTCCGAGACAACTTTTCTGGGTTTTGACTTTGTCCTGATGCAGCCCCTTTTGGGAAATTCATGTTCGTCCCCTGAGGCTCGAGATGCAGAGTACCCAATGCACCTGCCGAAATGAAAAACTCCATTGAGTTGTCGAGAAGCAAGAACATAGACAGCGCCTTGTGATTGGGAGTCAGCCGCTGCTGGACTTTTGCGATTGCTTTCACTGTGCACTGAATGCCAGGACGGCATGTGCACGCTACAACAACGAACTGGGAAGGAGAGGGCAGAAAAGAACGGCCGTCAGACAGCAGCTTACATATTACCCAGGAAAGAGCAGTGCTTATGGAGTGTGCAGCAAATCCGTGTTTCTGGCAAGGGCTACATAAGTACGCAGCGCTGCTAAGCTTTCTCCCTGCGAGACACACTGGCAAAGCTTTTCGCTATGATGCAGCCTAGTGCAGACGCACACTACGGCTCTCCGCTGCTGTCCGAAGCCAAGCGCCAGTCGCCGGCATCTTTCGGCTGAAGCGGCGCTTCGGGGCTTACGGCTGCCGCTCCGGTGTTGTGTGCGCGAAGCAGCCGCTTCTCCTGCTCCCGGAGCCGGACAGAGCGGTAGCTTGTACGTGGGCGAAGAACGAAGCTGCTGGGAGACGAGATTGTGTGCACAGCCTTGGGACTGCTAGAGGACGGTGGCTAAAGCTCCCCGCCTTTTCAATGCACTGCTGGCATGCTTTATTGAAGGTGGTCCGAGACAACTTTTCTGGGTTTTGACTTCGTCCTGATGCAGCCCCTTTTGGGAAATTCATGTTCGTCCCCTGAGGCTCGAGATGCAGAGTACCCGATGGCACCTGCCGAAATGAAAAACTCCCTTGAGTTGTCGAGAAGGAAGAACATAGACAGCGCCTTGTGATTGGGAGTCAGCCGCTGCTGGACTTTTGCGATTGCTTTCACTGTGCACTGAATGCCAGGACAGCATGTGCACGCTACAACAACGAACTGGGAAGGAGAGGGCAGAAGACAACGGCCGTCAGACTGCAGCTTACATATTACGCAGGAAAGAGCAGTGCTTTTGGAGTGTGCAGCAAATCCGTGCTTCTGGCAAGGGCGGCATAAGTACGCAGCGCTGCTAAGCTTTCTCCCTGCGAGACACACTGGTAAAGCTTTTTGCTATGATGCAGCCTAGTGCAGACGCACACTACGGCTCTCCGCTGCTGTCCGAAGCCAAGCGCCGGTCGCCGGCATCTTTCGGCTGAAGCAGCGCTTCGGAGCTTACGGCTGCCGCTCCGGTGTTGTGTGCGCGAAGCAGGCGCTTCTCCTGCTCCCGGAGCCGGACAGAGCGGTAGCTTGTACGTGGGCGAAGAACGAAGCCGCTGGGAGACGAGATTGTGTGCACAGCCTTGGGACTGCTAGAGGACGGTGGCTAAAGCTCCCTGCCTTTTCAATGCACTGCTGGCATGCTTTATTGAAGGTGGTCCGAGACAACTTTTCTGGGTTTTGACTTCGTCCTGATGCAGCCCCTTTTGGGAAATTCATGTTCGTCCCCTGAGGCTCGAGATGCAGAGTACCCAATGCACCTGCAGAAATGAAAAACTCCATTGAGTTGTCGAGAAGCAAGAACATAGACAGCGCCTTGTGATTGGGAGTCAGCCGCTGCTGGACTTTTGCGATTGCTTTCACTGTGCACTGAATGCCAGGACGGCATGTGCACGCTACAACAACGAACTGGGAAGGAGAGGGCAGAAAAGAACGGCCGTCAGACAGCAGTTTACATATTACCCAGGAAAGAGCAGTGCTTATGGAGTGTGCAGCAAATCCGTGTTTCTGGCAAGGGCTACATAAGTACGCAGCGCTGCTAAGCTTTCTCCCTGCGAGACACACTGGCAAAGCTTTTCGCTATGATGCAGCCTATTGCAGACGCACACTACGGCTCTCCGCTGCTGTCCGAAGCCAAGCGCCAGTCGCCGGCATCTTTCGGCTGAAGCAGCGCTTAGGGGCTTACGGCTGCCGCTCCGGTGTTGTGTGCGCGAAGCAGCTGCTTCTCCTGCTCCCGGAGCCGGACAGAGCGGTAGCTTGTACGTGGGCGAAGAACGAAGCCGCTGGGAGACGAGATTGTGTGCACAGCCTTGGGACTGCTAGAGGACGGTGGCTAAAGCTCCCTGCCTTTTCAATGCACTGCTGGCATGCTTTATTGAAGGTGTTCCGAGACAACTTTTCTGGGTTTTGACTTCGTCCTGATGCAGCCCCTTTTGGGAAATTCATGTTCGTCCCCTGAGGCTCGAGATGCAGAGTACCCGATGGCACCTGCCGAAATGAAAAACTCCCTTGAGTTGTCGAGAAGGAAGAACATAGACAGCGCCTTGTGATTGGGAGTCAGCCGCTGCTGGACTTTTGCGATTGCTTTCACTGTGCACTGAATGCCAGGACAGCATGTGCACGCTACAACAACGAACTGGGAAGGAGAGGGCAGAAGACAACGGCCGTCAGACTGCAGCTTACATATTACGCAGGAAAGAGCAGTGCTTTTGGAGTGTGCAGCAAATCCGTGTTTCTGGCAAGGGCGGCATAAGTACGCAGCGCTGCTAAGCTTTCTCCCTGCGAGACACACTGGCAAAGCTTTTTGCTATGATGCAGCCTAGTGCAGACGCACACTACGGCTCTCCGCTGCTGTCCGAAGCCAAGCGCCGGTCGCCGGCATCTTTCGGCTGAAGCAGCGCTTCGGAGCTTACGGCTGCCGCTCCGGTGTTGTGTGCGCGAAGCAGCCGCTTCTCCTGCTCCCGGAGCCGGACAGAGCGGTAGCTTGTACGTGGGCGAAGAACGAAGCCGCTGGGAGACGAGATTGTGTGCACAGCCTTGGGACTGCTAGAGGACGGTGGCTAAAGCTCCCTGCCTTTTCAATGCACTGTTGGCATGCTTTATTGTAGATGTTCCGAGACAACTTTTCTGTGTTTTGACTTCGTCCTGATGCAGCCCCTTTTGGGAAATTCATGTTCGTCCCCTGAGGCTCGAGATGCAGAGTACCCGATGGCACCTGCCGAAATGAAAAACTCCATTGAGTTGTCGAGAAGCAAGAACATAGACAGCGCCTTGTGATTGGGAGTCAGCCGCTGCTGGACTTTTGCGATTGCTTTCACTGTGCACTGAATGCCAGGACGGCATGTGCACGCTACAACAACGAACTGGGAAGGAGAGGGCAGAAAAGAACGGCCGTCAGACAGCAGCTTACATATTACCCAGGAAGGAGCAGTGCTTATGGAGTATGCAGCAAATCCGTGTTTCTGGCAAGGGCGGCATAAGTACGCAGCGCTGCTAAGCTTTCTCCCTGCGAGACACACTGGTAAAGCTTTTTGCTATGATGCAGCCTAGTGCAGACGCACACTACGGCTCTCCGCTGCTGTCCGAAGCCAAGCGCCGGTCGCCGGCATCTTTCGGCTGAAGCAGCGCTTCGGAGCTTACGGCTGCCGCTCCAATGTTGTGTGCGCGAAGCAGCCGCTTCTCCTGCTCCCGGAGCCGGACAGAGCGGTAGCTTGTACGTGGGCGAAGAACGAAGCCGCTGGGAGACGAGATTGTGTGCACAGCCTTGGGACTGCTAGAGGACGGTGGCTAAAGCTCCCTGCCTTTTCAATGCACTGTTGGCATGCTTTATTGAAGATGTTCCGAGACAACTTTTCTGGGTTTTGACTTTGTCCTGATGCAGCCCCTTTTGGGAAATTCATGTTCGTCCCCTGAGGCTCGAGATGCAGAGTACCCAATGCACCTGCCGAAATGAAAAACTCCATTGAGTTGTCGAGAAGCAAGAACATAGACAGCGCCTTGTGATTGGGAGTCAGCCGCTGCTGGACTTTTGCGATTGCTTTCACTGTGCACTGAATGCCAGGACGGCATGTGCACGCTACAACAACGAACTGGGAAGGAGAGGGCAAAAGAGAATGGCCGTCAGACTGCAGCTTACATATTACCCAGGAAGGAGCAGTGCTTTTGGAGTGTGCAGCAAATCCGTGTTTCTGGCAAGGGCGGCATAAGTACGCAGCGCTGCTAAGCTTTCTCCCTGCGAGACACACTGGTAAAGCTTTTTGCTATGATGCAGCCTAGTGCAGACGCACACTACGGCTCTCCGCTGCTGTCCGAAGCCAAGCGCCGGTCGCCGGCATCTTTCGGCTGAAGCAGCGCTTCGGAGCTTACGGCTGCCGCTCTGGTGTTGTGTGCGCGAAGCAGCCGCTTCTCCTGCTCCCGGAGCCGGAGAGAGCGGTAGCTTGTACGTGGGCGAAGAACGAAGCCGCTGGGAGACGAGATTGTGTGCACAGCCTTGGGACTGCTAGAGGACGGTGGCTAAAGCTCCCTGCCTTTTCAATGCACTGCTGGCATGCTTTATTGAAGGTGGTCCGAGACAACTTTTCTGGGTTTTGACTTCGTCCTGATGCAGCCCCTTTTGGGAAATTCATGTTCGTCCCCTGAGGCTCGAGATGCAGAGTACCCGATGGCACCTGCCAAAATGAAAAACTCCCTTGAGTTGTCGAGAAGGAAGAACATAGACAGCGCCTTGTGATTGGGAGTCAGCCGCTGCTGGACTTTTGCGATTGCTTTCACTGTGGAATGAATGCCAGGACAGCATGTGCACGTTACAACAACGAACTGGGAAGGAGAGGGCAGAAGACAACGGCCGTCAGACTGCAGCTTACATATTACGCAGGAAAGAGCAGTGCTTTTGGAGTGTGCAGCAAATCCGTGTTTCTGGCAAGGGCGGCATAAGTACGCAGCGCTGCTAAGCTTTCTCCCTGCGAGACACACTGGCAAAGCTTTTTGCTATGATGCAGCCTAGTGCAGACGCACACTACGGCTCTCCGCTGCTGTCCGAAGCCAAGCGCCGGTCGCCGGCATCTTTCGGCTGAAGCAGCGCTTCGGAGCTTACGGCTGCCGCTCCAATGTTGTGTGCGCGAAGCAGCCGCTTCTCCTGCTCCCGGAGCCGGACAGAGCGGTAGCTTGTACGTGGGCGAAGAACGAAGCCGCTGGGAGACGAGATTGTGTGCACAGCCTTGGGACTGCTAGAGGACGGTGGCTAAAGCTCCCTGCCTTTTCAATGCACTGTTGGCATGCTTTATTGAAGATGTTCCGAGACAACTTTTCTGGGTTTTGACTTTGTCCTGATGCAGCCCCTTTTGGGAAATTCATGTTCGTCCCCTGAGGCTCGAGATGCAGAGTACCCAATGCACCTGCCGAAATGAAAAACTCCATTGAGTTGTCGAGAAGCAAGAACATAGACAGCGCCTTGTGATTGGGAATCAGCCGCTGCTGGACTTTTGCGATTGCTTTCACTGTGCACTGAATGCCAGGACGGCATGTGCACGCTACAACAACGAACTGGGAAGGAGAGGGCAGAAAAGAACGGCCGTCAGACAGCAGCTTACATATTACCCAGGAAAGAGCAGTGCTTATGGAGTGTGCAGCAAATCCGTGTTTCTGGCAAGGGCTACATAAGTACGCAGCGCTGCTAAGCTTTATCCCTGCGAGACACACTGGCAAAGCTTTTCGCTATGATGCAGCCTATTGCAGACGCACACTACGGCTCTCCGCTGCTGTCCGAAGCCAAGCGCCAGTCGCCGGCATCTTTCGGCTGAAGCAGCGCTTAGGGGCTTACGGCTGCCGCTCCGGTGTTGTGTGCGCGAAGCAGCCGCTTCTCCTGCTCCCGGAGCCGGAGAGAGCGGTAGCTTGTACGTGGGCGAAGAACGAAGCCGCTGGGAGACGAGATTGTGTGCACAGCCTTGGGACTGCTAGAGGACGGTGGCTAAAGCTCCCTGCCTTTTCAATGCACTGCTGGCATGCTTTATTGAAGGTGGTCCGAGACAACTTTTCTGGGTTTTGACTTCGTCCTGATGCAGCCCCTTTTGGGAAATTCATGTTCGTCCCCTGAGGCTCGAGATGCAGAGTACCCGATGGCACCTGCCAAAATGAAAAACTCCCTTGAGTTGTCGAGAAGGAAGAACATAGACAGCGCCTTGTGATTGGGAGTCAGCCGCTGCTGGACTTTTGCGATTGCTTTCACTGTGGAATGAATGCCAGGACAGCATGTGCACGCTACAACAACGAACTGGGAAGGAGAGGGCAGAAGACAACGGCCGTCAGACTGCAGCTTACATATTACGCAGGAAAGAGCAGTGCTTTTGGAGTGTGCAGCAAATCCGTGTTTCTGGCAAGGGCGGCATAAGTACGCAGCGCTGCTAAGCTTTCTCCCTGCGAGACACACTGGCAAAGCTTTTTGCTATGATGCAGCCTAGTGCAGACGCACACTACGGCTCTCCGCTGCTGTCCGAAGCCAAGCGCCGGTCGCCGGCATCTTTCGGCTGAAGCAGCGCTTCGGAGCTTACGGCTGCCGCTCCAATGTTGTGTGCGCGAAGCAGCCGCTTCTCCTGCTCCCGGAGCCGGACAGAGCGGTAGCTTGTACGTGGGCGAAGAACGAAGCCGCTGGGAGACGAGATTGTGTGCACAGCCTTGGGACTGCTAGAGGACGGTGGCTAAAGCTCCCTGCCTTTTCAATGCACTGTTGGCATGCTTTATTGAAGATGTTCCGAGACAACTTTTCTGGGTTTTGACTTTGTCCTGATGCAGCCCCTTTTGGGAAATTCATGTTCGTCCCCTGAGGCTCGAGATGCAGAGTACCCAATGCACCTGCCGAAATGAAAAACTCCATTGAGTTGTCGAGAAGCAAGAACATAGACAGCGCCTTGTGATTGGGAATCAGCCGCTGCTGGACTTTTGCGATTGCTTTCACTGTGCACTGAATGCCAGGACGGCATGTGCACGCTACAACAACGAACTGGGAAGGAGAGGGCAGAAAAGAACGGCCGTCAGACAGCAGCTTACATATTACCCAGGAAAGAGCAGTGCTTATGGAGTGTGCAGCAAATCCGTGTTTCTGGCAAGGGCTACATAAGTACGCAGCGCTGCTAAGCTTTATCCCTGCGAGACACACTGGCAAAGCTTTTCGCTATGATGCAGCCTATTGCAGACGCACACTACGGCTCTCCGCTGCTGTCCGAAGCCAAGCGCCAGTCGCCGGCATCTTTCGGCTGAAGCAGCGCTTAGGGGCTTACGGCTGCCGCTCCGGTGTTGTGTGCGCGAAGCAGCCGCTTCTCCTGCTCCCGGAGCCGGACAGAGCGGTAGCTTGTACGTGGGCGAAGACCGAAGCCGCTGGGAGACGAGATTGTGTGCACAGCCTTGGGACTGCTAGAGGACGGTGGGTAAAGCTCCCTGCCTTTTCAATGCACTGCTGGCATGCTTTATTGAAGGTGTTCCGAGACAACTTTTCTGTGTTTTGACTTCGTCCTGATGCAGCCCCTTTTGGGAAATTCATGTTCGTCCCCTGAGGCTCGAGATGCAGAGTACCCGATGGCACCTGCCGAAATGAAAAACTCCCTTGAGTTGTCGAGAAGGAAGAACATAGACAGCGCCTTGTGATTGGGAGTCAGCCGCTGCTGGACTTTTGCGATTGCTTTCACTGTGCACTGAATGCCAGGACAGCATGTGCACGCTACAACAACGAACTGGGAAGGAGAGGGCAGAAGACAACGGCCGTCAGACAGCAGCTTACATATTACCCAGGAAAGAGCAGTGCTTATGGAGTGTGCAGCAAATCCGTGTTTCTGGCAAGGGCGGCATAAGTACGCAGCGCTGCTAAGCTTTCTCCCTGCGAGACACACTGGCAAAGCTTTTCGCTATGATGCAGCCTAGTGCAGACGCACACTACGGCTCTCCGCTGCTGTCCGAAGCCAAGCGCCGGTCGCCGGCATCTTTCGGCTGAAGCAGCGCTTCGGAGCTTACAGCTGTCGCTCCGGTGTTGTGTGCGCGAAGCAGCCGCTTCTCCTGCTCCCGGAGCCGGACAGAGCGGTAGCTTGTACGTGGGCGAAGAACGAAGCCGCTGGGAGACGAGATTGTGTGCACAGCCTTGGGACTGCTAGAGGACGGTGGCTAAAGCTCCCTGCCTTTTCAATGCACTGCTGGCATGCTTTATTGAAGGTGTTCCGAGACAACTTTTCTGGGTTTTGACTTCGTCCTGATGCAGCCCCTTTTGGGAAATTCATGTTCGTCCCCTGAGGCTCGAGATGCAGAGTACCCGATGGCACCTGCCGAAATGAAAAACTCCCTTGAGTTGTCGAGAAGGAAGAACATAGACAGCGCCTTGTGATTGGGAGTCAGCCGTTGCTGGACTTTTGCGATTGCTTTCACTGTGCACTGAATGCCAGGACGGCATGTGCACGCTACAACAACGAACTGGGAAGGAGAGGGCAGAAGAGAATGGCCGTCAGACTGCAGCTTACATATTACCCAGGAAGGAGCAGTGTTTTTGGAGTGTGCAGCAAATCCGTGTTTCTGGCAAGGGCGGCATAAGTACGCAGCGCTGCTAAGCTTTCTCCCTGCGAGACACACTGGCAAAGCTTTTCGCTATGATGCAGCCTAGTGCAGACGCACACTACGGCTGTCCGCTGCTGTCCGAAGCCAAGCGCCGGTCGCCATCATCTTTCGGCTGAAGCAGCGCTTCGGAGCTTACGGCTGCCGCTCCGGTGTTGTGTGCGCGAAGCAGCCGCTTCTCCTGCTCCCGGAGCCGGACAGAGCGGTAGCTTGTACGTGGGCGAAGAACGAAGCCGCTGGGAGACGAGATTGTGTGCACAGCCTTGGGACTGCTAGAGGACGGTGGCTAAAGCTCCCTGCCTTTTCAATGCACTGTTGGCATGCTTTATTGAAGATGTTCCGAGACAACTTTTCTGTGTTTTGTCTTCGTCCTGATGCAGCCCCTTTTGGGAAATTCATGTTCGTCCCCTGAGGCTCGAGATGCCGAGTACCCGATGCACCTGCCGAAATGAAAAACTCCCTTGAGTTGTCGAGAAGGAAGAACATAGACAGCGCCTTGTGATTGGGAGTCAGCCGCTGCTGGACTTTTGCGATTGCTTTCACTGTGCACTGAATGCCAGAACAGCATGTGCACGCTACAACAACGAACTGGGAAGGAGAGGGCAGAAGACAACGGCCGTCAGACTGCAGCTTACATATTACGCAGGAAAGAGCAGTGCTTTTGGAGTGTGCAGCAAATCTGTGTTTCTGGGAAGGGCGGCAAAAGTACGCAGCGCTGCTAAGCTTTCTCCCTGCGAGACACACTGGCAAAGCTTTTCGCTATGATGCAGCCTAGTGCAGACGCAAACTACGGCTCTCCGCTGCTGTCCGAAGCCAAGCGTCGGTCGCCGGCATCTTTCGGCTGAAGCAGCGCTTCGGAGCTTACGGCTGCCGCTCCGGTGTTGTGTGCGCGAAGCAGCCGCTTCTCCTGCTCCCGGAGCCGGACAGAGCGGTAGCTTGTACGTGGGCGAAGAACGAAGCCGCTGGGAGACGAGATTGTGTGCACAGCCTTGGGACTGCTAGAGGACGGTGGCTAAAGCTCCCTGCCTTTTCAATGCACTGTTGGCATGCTTTATTGAAGATGTTCCGAGACAACTTTTCTGTGTTTTGTCTTCGTCCTGATGCAGCCCCTTTTGGGAAATTAATTTTCGTCCCCTGAGGCTCGAGATGCAGAGTACCCGATGGCACCTGCCGAAATGAAAAACTCCATTGAGTTGTCGAGAAGCAAGAACATAGACAGCGCCTTGTGATTGGGAGTCAGCCGCTGCTGGACTTTTGCGATTGCTTTCACTGTGCACTGAATGCCAGGACGGCATGTGCCCGCTACAACAACGAACTGGGAAGGAGAGGGCAGAAGAGAATGGCCGTCAGACTGCAGCTTACATAGTACCCAGGAAGGAGCAGTGTTTTTGGAGTGTGCAGCAAATCCGTGTTTCTGGCAAGGGCGGCATAAGTACGCAGCGCTGCTAAGCTTTCTCCCTGCGAGACACACTGGCAAAGCTTTTCGCTATGATGCAGCCTAGTGCAGACGCACACTACGGCTCTCCGCTGCTGTCCGAAGCCAAGCGCCGGTCGCCGGCATCTTTTGGCTGAAGCAGCGCTTCGGAGCTTACAGCTGTCGCTCCGGTGTTGTGTGCGCGAAGCAGCCGCTTCTCCTGCTCCCGGAGCCGGACAGAGCGGTAGCTTGTACGTGGGCGAAGAACGAAGCCGCTGGGAGACGAGATTGTGTGCACAGCCTTGGGACTGCTAGAGGACGGTGGCTAAAGCTCCCTGCCTTTTCAATGCACTGCTGGCATGCTTTATTGAAGGTGTTCCGAGACAACTTTTCTGGGTTTTGAGTTCGTCCTGATGCAGCCCCTTTTGGGAAATTCATGTTCGTCCCCTGAGGCTCGAGATGCAGAGTACCCGATGGCACCTGCCGAAATGAAAAACTCCCTTGAGTTGTCGAGAAGGAAGAACATAGACAGCGCCTTGTGATTGGGAGTCAGCCGTTGCTGGACTTTTGCGATTGCTTTCACTGTGCACTGAATGCCAGGACGGCATGTGCACGCTACAACAACGAACTGGGAAGGAGAGGGCAGAAGAGAACGGCCGTCAGACAGCAGCTTACATATTACCCAGGAAAGAGCAGTGCTTTTGGAGTGTGCAGCAAATCCGTGTTTCTGGGCAAGGGCGGCATAAGTACGCAGCGCTGCTAAGCTTTCTCCCTGCGAGACACACTGGCAAAGCTTTTCGCTATGATGCAGCCTAGTGCAGACGCACACTACGGCTCTCCGCTGCTGTCCGAAGCCAAGCGCCGGTCGCTGGCATCTTTCGGCTGAAGCAGCGCTTCGGAGCTTACGGCTGCCGCTCCGGTGTTGTGTGCGCGAAGCAGCCGCTTCTCCTGCTCCCGGAGCCGGACAGAGCGGTAGCTTGTACGTGGGCGAAGAACGAAGCCGCTGGGAGACGAGATTGTGTGCACAGCCTTGGGACTGCTAGAGGACGGTGGCTAAAGCTCCCTGCCTTTTCAATGCACTGTTGGCATGCTTTATTGAAGATGTTCCGAGACAACTTTTCTGTGTTTTGTCTTCGTCCTGATGCAGCCCCTTTTGGGAAATTAATTTTCGTCCCCTGAGGCTCGAGATGCAGAGTACCCGATGGCACCTGCCGAAATGAAAAACTCCGTTGAGTTGTCGAGAAGCAAGAACATAGACAGCGCCTTGTGATTGGGAGTCAGCCGCTGCTGGACTTTTGCGATTGCTTTCACTGTGCACTGAATGCCAGGACGGCATGTGCCCGCTACAACAACGAACTGGGAAGGAGAGGGCAGAAGAGAATGGCCGTCAGACTGCAGCTTACATATTACCCAGGAAGGAGCAGTGTTTTTGGAGTGTGCAGCAAATCCGTGTTTCTGGCAAGGGCGGCATAAGTACGCAGCGCTGCTAAGCTTTCTCCCTGCGAGACACACTGGCAAAGCTTTTCGCTATGATGCAGCCTAGTGCAGACGCACACTACGGCTTTCCGCTGCTGTCCGAAGCCAAGCGCCGGTCGCTGGCATCTTTTGGCTGTAGCAGCGCTTCGGAGCTTACAGCTGTCGCTCCGGTGTTGTGTGCGCGAAGCAGCCGCTTCTCCTGCTCCCGGAGCCGGACAGAGCGGTAGCTTGTACGTGGGCGAAGAACGAAGCCGCTGGGAGACGAGATTGTGTGCACAGCCTTGGGACTGCTAGAGGACGGTGGCTAAAGCTCCCTGCCTTTTCAATGCACTGCTGGCATGCTTTATTGAAGGTGTTCCGAGACAACTTTTCTGGGTTTTGACTTCGTCCTGATGCAGCCCCTTTTGGGAAATTCATGTTCGTCCCCTGAGGCTCGAGATGCAGAGTACCCGATGGCACCTGCCGAAATGAAAAACTCCTTTGAGTTGTCGAGAAGGAAGAACATAGACAGCGCCTTGTGATTGGGAGTCAGCCGTTGCTGGACTTTTGCGATTGCTTTCACTGTGCACTGAATGCCAGGACGGCATGTGCACGCTACAACAACGAACTGGGAAGGAGAGGGCAGAAGAGAACGGCCGTCAGACAGCAGCTTACATATTACCCAGGAAGGAGCAGTGCTTTTGGAGTGTGCAGCAAATCCGTGTTTCTGGGCAAGGGCGGCATAAGTACGCAGCGCTGCTAAGCTTTCTCCCTGCGAGACACACTGGCAAAGCTTTTCGCTATGATGCAGCCTAGTGCTGATGCACACTACGGCTCTCCGCTGCTGTCCGAAGCCAAGCGCCGGTCGCTGGCATCTTTCGGCTGAAGCAGCGCTTCGGAGCTTACGGCTGCCGCTCCGGTGTTGTGTGCGCGAAGCAGCCGCTTCTCCTGCTCCCGGAGCCGGACAGAGCGGTAGCTTGTACGTGGGCGAAGAACGAAGCCGCTGGGAGACGAGATTGTGTGCACAGCCTTGGGACTGCTAGAGGACGGTGGCTAAAGCTCCCTGCCTTTTCAATGCACTGCTGGCATGCTTTATTGAAGGTGTTCCGAGACAACTTTTCTGTGTTTTGTCTTCGTCCTGATGCAGCCCCTTTTGGGAAATTCATGTTCGTCCCCTGAGGCTCGAGATGCAGAGTACCCGATGGCACCTGCCGAAATGAAAAACTCCTTTGAGTTGTCGAGAAGGAAGAACATAGACAGCGCCTTGTGATTGGGAGTCAGCCGCTGCTGGACTTTTGCGATTGCTTTCACTGTGCACTGAATGCCAGGACAGCATGTGCACGCTACAACAACGAACTGGGAAGGAGAGGGCAGAAGACAACGGCCGTCAGACTGCAGCTTACATATTACCCAGGAAGGAGCAGTGTTTTTGGAGTGTGCAGCAAATCCGTGTTTCTGGAAAGGGCGGCATAAGTACGCAGCGCTGCTAAGCTTTCTCCCTGCGAGACACACTGGCAAAGCTTTTCGCTATGATGCAGCCTAGTGCAGACGCACACTACGGCTCTCCGCTGCTGTCCGAAGCCAAGCGCCGGTCGCTGGCATCTTTTGGCTGAAGCAGCGCTTCGGAGCTTACAGCTGTCGCTCCGGTGTTGTGTGCGCGAAGCAGCCGCTTCTCCTGCTCCCGGAGCCGGACAGAGCGGTAGCTTGTACGTGGGCGAAGAACGAAGCCGCTGGGAGACGAGATTGTGTGCACAGCCTTGGGACTGCTAGAGGACGGTGGCTAAAGCTCCCTGCCTTTTCAATGCACTGCTGGCATGCTTTATTGAAGGTGTTCCGAGACAACTTTTCTGGGTTTTGACTTCGTCCTGATGCAGCCCCTTTTGGGAAATGCATGTTCGTCCCCTGAGGCTCGAGATGCAGAGTACCCGATGGCACCTGCCGAAATGAAAAACTCCCTTGAGTTGTCGAGACGGAAGAACATAGACAGCGCCTTGTGATTGGGAGTCAGCCGTTGCTGGACTTTTGCAATTGCTTTCACTGTGCACTGAATGCCAGGACGGCATGTGCACGCTACAACAACGAACTGGGAAGGAGAGGGCAGAAGACAACGGCCGTCAGACTGCAGCTTACATATTACCCAGGAAAGAGCAGTGCTTATGGAGTATGCAGCAAATCCGTGTTTCTGGCAAGGGCGGCATAAGTTCGCAGCGCTGCTAAGCTTTCTCCCTGCGAGACACACTGGCAAAGCCTTTTGTTATGATGCAGCCTAGTGCAGACGCACACTACGGCTCTCCGCTGCTGTCCGAAGCCAAGCGCCGGTCGCCGGCATCTTTCGGCTGAAGCAGCGCTTCGGAGCTTACGGCTGCCGCTCCGGTGTTGTGTGCGTGAAGCAGCCGCTTCTCCTGCTCCCGGAGCCGGACAGAGCGGTAGCTTGTACGTGGGCGAAGAACGAAGCCGCTGGGAGACGAGATTGTGTGCACAGCCTTGGGACTGCTAGAGGACAGTGGCTAAAGCTCCCTGCCTTTTCAATGCACTGTTGGCATGCTTTATTGAAGATGTTCCGAGACAACTTTTCTGGGTTTTGACTTCGTCCTAATGCAGCCCCTTTTGGGAAATTCATGTTCGTCCCCTGAGCCTCGAGATGCAGAGTACCCGATGCACCTGCTGAAATGAAAAACTCCATTGAGTTGTCGAGAAGCAAGAACATAGACAGCGCCTTGTGATTGGGAGTCAGCCGCTGCTGGACTTTTGCGATTGCTTTCACTGTGCACTGAATGCCAGGACGGCATGTGCACGCTACAACAACGAACTGGGAAGGAGAGGGCAGAAAAGAACGGCCGTCAGACAGCAGCTTACATATTACCCAGGAAAGAGCAGTGCTTATGGAGTGTGCAGCAAATCCGTGTTTCTGGCAAGGGCGGCATAAGTACGCAGCGCTGCTAAGCTTTCTCCCTGCGAGACACACTGGCAAAGCTTTTCGCTATAATGCAGCCTAGTGCTGATGCACACTACGGCTCTCCGCTGCTGTCCGAAGCCAAGCGCCGGTCGCTGGCATCTTTCGGCTGAAGCAGCGCTTCGGAGCTTACGGCTGCCGCTCCGGTGTTGTGTGCGCGAAGCAGCCGCTTCTCCTGCTCCCGGAGCCGGACAGAGCGGTAGCTTGTACGTGGGCGAAGAACGAAGCCGCTGGGAGACGAGATTGTGTGCACAGCCTTGGGACTGCTAGAGGACGGTGGCTAAAGCTCCCTGCCTTTTCAATGCACTGCTGGCATGCTTTATTGAAGGTGTTCCGAGACAACTTTTCTGTGTTTTGTCTTCGTCCTGATGCAGCCCCTTTTGGGAAATTCATGTTCGTCCCCTGAGGCTCGAGATGCAGAGTACCCGATGGCACCTGCCGAAATGAAAAACTCCTTTGAGTTGTCGAGAAGGAAGAACATAGACAGCGCCTTGTGATTGGGAGTCAGCCGCTGCTGGACTTTTGCGATTGCTTTCACTGTGCACTGAATGCCAGGACAGCATGTGCACGCTACAACAACGAACTGGGAAGGAGAGGGCAGAAGACAACGGCCGTCAGACTGCAGCTTACATATTACCCAGGAAGGAGCAGTGTTTTTGGAGTGTGCAGCAAATCCGTGTTTCTGGAAAGGGCGGCATAAGTACGCAGCGCTGCTAAGCTTTCTCCCTGCGAGACACACTGGCAAAGCTTTTCGCTATGATGCAGCCTAGTGCAGACGCACACTACGACTCTCCGCTGCTGTCCGAAGCCAAGCGCCGGTCGCTGGCATCTTTTGGCTGAAGCAGCGCTTCGGAGCTTACAGCTGTCGCTCCGGTGTTGTGTGCGCGAAGCAGCCGCTTCTCCTGCTCCCGGAGCCGGACAGAGCGGTAGCTTGTACGTGGGCGAAGAACGAAGCCGCTGGGAGACGAGATTGTGTGCACAGCCTTGGGACTGCTAGAGGACGGTGGCTAAAGCTCCCTGCCTTTTCAATGCACTGCTGGCATGCTTTATTGAAGGTGTTCCGAGACAACTTTTCTGGGTTTTGACTTCGTCCTGATGCAGCCCCTTTTGGGAAATTCATGTTCGTCCCCTGAGGCTCGAGATGCAGAGTACCCGATGGCACCTGCCGAAATGAAATACTCCCTTGAGTTGTCGAGACGGAAGAACATAGACAGCGCCTTGTGATTGGGAGTCAGCCGTTGCTGGACTTTTGCAATTGCTTTCACTGTGCACTGAATGCCAGGACGGCATGTGCACGCTACAACAACGAACTGGGAAGGAGAGGGCAGAAGACAACGGCCGTCAGACTGCAGCTTACATATTACCCAGGAAAGAGCAGTGCTTATGGAGTATGCAGCAAATCCGTGTTTCTGGCAAGGGCGGCATAAGTTCGCAGCGCTGCTAAGCTTTCTCCCTGCGAGACACACTGGCAAAGCTTTTTGCTATGATGCAGCCTAGTGCAGACGCACACTACGGCCCTCCGCTGCTGTCCGAAGCCAAGCGCCGGTCGCCGGCATCTTTCGGCTGAAGCAGCGCTTCGGAGCTTACGGCTGCCGCTCCGGTGTTGTGTGCGTGAAGCAGCCGCTTCTCCTGCTCCCGGAGCCGGACAGAGCGGTAGCTTGTACGTGGGCGAAGAACGAAGCCGCTGGGAGACGAGATTGTGTGCACAGCCTTGGGACTGCTAGAGGACGGTGGCTAAAGCTCCCTGCCTTTTCAATGCACTGTTGGCATGCTTTATTGAAGGTGTTCTCAGACAACTTTTCTGGGTTTTGACTTCGTCCTGATGCAGCCCCTTTTGGGAAATTCATGTTCGTCCCCTGAGCCTCGAGATGCAGAGTACCCGATGCACCTGCTGAAATGAAAAACTCCATTGAGTTGTCGAGAAGCAAGAACATAGACAGCGCCTTGTGATTGGGAGTCAGCCGCTGCTGGACTTTTGCGATTGCTTTCACTGTGCACTGAATGCCAGGACGGCATGTGCACGCTACAACAACGAACTGGGAAGGAGAGGGCAGAAAAGAACGGCCGTCAGACAGCAGCTTACATATTACCCAGGAAAGAGCAGTGCTTATGGAGTGTGCAGCAAATCCGTGTTTCTGGCAAGGGCGGCATAAGTACGCAGCGCTGCTAAGCTTTCTCCCTGCGAGACACACTGGCAAAGCTTTTCGCTATAATGCAGCCTAGTGCAGACGCACACTACGGCTCTCCGCTGCTGTCCGAAGCCAAGCGCCAGTCGCCGGCATCTTTCGGCTGAAGAAGCGCTTCGGGGCTTAAGACTGCCGCTCCGGTGTTGTGTGCGCGAAGCAGCCGCTTCTCCTGCTCCCGGAGCCGGACAGAGCGGTAGCTTGTACGTGGGCGAAGAACGAAGCCGCTGGGAGACGAGATTGTGTGCACAGCCTTGGGACTGCTAGAGGACGGTGGCTAAAGCTCCCTGCCTTTTCAATGCACTGTTGGCATGCTTTATTGAAGATGTTCCGAGACAACTTTTCTGGGTTTTGACTTTGTCCTGATGCAGCCCCTTTTGGGAAATTCATGTTCGTCCCCTGAGGCTCGAGATGCAGAGTACCCGATGCACCTGCCGAAATGAAAAACTCCATTGAGTTGTCGAGAAGCAAGAACATAGACAGCGCCTTGTGATTGGGAGTCAGCCGCTGCTGGACTTTTGCGATTGCTTTCACTGTGCACTGGATGCCAGGACGGCATGTGCACGCTACAACAACGAACTGGGAAGGAGAGGGCAGAAAAGAACGGCCGTCAGACAGCAGCTTACATATTACCCAGGAAAGAGCAGTGCTTATGGAGTGTGCAGCAAATCCGTGTTTCTGGCAAGGGCGGCATAAGTACGCAGCGCTGCTAAGCTTTCTCCCTGCGAGACACACTGGCAAAGCTTTTCGCTATGATGCAGCCTAGTGCAGACGCACACTACGGCTTTCCGCTGCTGTCCGAAGCCAAGCGCCGGTCGCTGGCATCTTTTGGCTGTAGCAGCGCTTCGGAGCTTACAGCTGTCGCTCCGGTGTTGTGTGCGCGAAGCAGCCGCTTCTCCTGCTCCCGGAGCTGGACAGAGCGGTAGCTTGTACGTGGGCGAAGAACGAAGCCGCTGGGAGACGAGATTGTGTGCACAGCCTTGGGACTGCTAGAGGACGGTGGCTAAAGCTCCCTGCCTTTTCAATGCACTGCTGGCATGCTTTATTGAAGGTGTTCCGAGACAACTTTTCTGTGTTTTGTCTTCGTCCTGATGCAGCCCCTTTTGGGAAATTCATGTTCGTCCCCTGAGGCTCGAGATGCAGAGTACCCGATGGCACCTGCCGAAATGAAAAACTCCTTTGAGTTGTCGAGAAGGAAGAACATAGACAGCGCCTTGTGATTGGGAGTCAGCCGCTGCTGGACTTTTGCGATTGCTTTCACTGTGCACTGAATGCCAGGACAGCATGTGCACGCTACAACAACGAACTGGGAAGGAGAGGGCAGAAGACAACGGCCGTCAGACTGCAGCTTACATATTACCCAGGAAGGAGCAGTGTTTTTGGAGTGTGCAGCAAATCCGTGTTTCTGGAAAGGGCGGCATAAGTACGCAGCGCTGCTAAGCTTTCTCCCTGCGAGACACACTGGCAAAGCTTTTCGCTATGATGCAGCCTAGTGCAGACGCACACTACGGCTCTCCGCTGCTGTCCGAAGCCAAGCGCCGGTCGCTGGCATCTTTTGGCTGAAGCAGCGCTTCGGAGCTTACAGCTGTCGCTCCGGTGTTGTGTGCGCGAAGCAGCCGCTTCTCCTGCTCCCGGAGCCGGACAGAGCGGTAGCTTGTACGTGGGCGAAGAACGAAGCCGCTGGGAGACGAGATTGTGTGCACAGCCTTGGGACTGCTAGAGGACGGTGGCTAAAGCTCCCTGCCTTTTCAATGCACTGCTGGCATGCTTTATTGAAGGTGTTCCGAGACAACTTTTCTGGGTTTTGACTTCGTCCTGATGCAGCCCCTTTTGGGAAATTCATGTTCGTCCCCTGAGGCTCGAGATGCAGAGTACCCGATGGCACCTGCCGAAATGAAAAACTCCCTTGAGTTGTCGAGACGGAAGAACATAGACAGCGCCTTGTGATTGGGAGTCAGCCGTTGCTGGACTTTTGCAATTGCTTTCACTGTGCACTGAATGCCAGGACGGCATGTGCACGCTACAACAACGAACTGGGAAGGAGAGGGCAGAAGACAACGGCCGTCAGACTGCAGCTTACATATTACCCAGGAAAGAGCAGTGCTTATGGAGTATGCAGCAAATCCGTGTTTCTGGCAAGGGCGGCATAAGTTCGCAGCGCTGCTAAGCTTTCTCCCTGCGAGACACACTGGCAAAGCTTTTTGCTATGATGCAGCCTAGTGCAGACGCACACTACGGCCCTCCGCTGCTGTCCGAAGCCAAGCGCCGGTCGCCGGCATCTTTCGGCTGAAGCAGCGCTTCGGAGCTTACGGCTGCCGCTCCGGTGTTGTGTGCGTGAAGCAGCCGCTTCTCCTGCTCCCGGAGCCGGACAGAGCGGTAGCTTGTACGTGGGCGAAGAACGAAGCCGCTGGGAGACGAGATTGTGTGCACAGCCTTGGGACTGCTAGAGGACAGTGGCTAAAGCTCCCTGCCTTTTCAATGCACTGTTGGCATGCTTTATTGAAGGTGTTCTCAGACAACTTTTCTGGGTTTTGACTTCGTCCTGATGCAGCCCCTTTTGGGAAATTCATGTTCGTCCCCTGAGCCTCGAGATGCAGAGTACCCGATGCACCTGCTGAAATGAAAAACTCCATTGAGTTGTCGAGAAGCAAGAACATAGACAGCGCCTTGTGATTGGGAGTCAGCCGCTGCTGGACTTTTGCGATTGCTTTCACTGTGCACTGAATGCCAGGACGGCATGTGCACGCTACAACAACGAACTGGGAAGGAGAGGGCAGAAAAGAACGGCCGTCAGACAGCAGCTTACATATTACCCAGGAAAGAGCAGTGCTTATGGAGTGTGCAGCAAATCCGTGTTTCTGGCAAGGGCGGCATAAGTACGCAGCGCTGCTAAGCTTTCTCCCTGCGAGACACACTGGCAAAGCTTTTCGCTATAATGCAGCCTAGTGCAGACGCACACTACGGCTCTCCGCTGCTGTCCGAAGCCAAGCGCCGGTCGCTGGCATCTTTTGGCTGAAGCAGCGCTTCGGAGCTTACAGCTGTCGCTCCGGTGTTGTGTGCGCGAAGCAGCCGCTTCTCCTGCTCCCGGAGCCGGACAGAGCGGTAGCTTGTACGTGGGCGAAGAACGAAGCCGCTGGGAGACGAGATTGTGTGCACAGCCTTGGGACTGCTAGAGGACGGTGGCTAAAGCTCCCTGCCTTTTCAATGCACTGCTGGCATGCTTTATTGAAGGTGTTCCGAGACAACTTTTCTGGGTTTTGACTTCGTCCTGATGCAGCCCCTTTTGGGAAATTCATGTTCGTCCCCTGAGGCTCGAGATGCAGAGTACCCGATGGCACCTGCCGAAATGAAAAACTCCCTTGAGTTGTCGAGACGGAAGAACATAGACAGCGCCTTGTGATTGGGAGTCAGCCGTTGCTGGACTTTTGCAATTGCTTTCACTGTGCACTGAATGCCAGGACGGCATGTGCACGCTACAACAACGAACTGGGAAGGAGAGGGCAGAAGACAACGGCCGTCAGACTGCAGCTTACATATTACCCAGGAAAGAGCAGTGCTTATGGAGTCTGCAGCAAATCCGTGTTTCTGGCAAGGGCGGCATAAGTTCGCAGCGCTGCTAAGCTTTCTCCCTGCGAGACACACTGGCAAAGCTTTTTGCTATGATGCAGCCTAGTGCAGACGCACACTACGGCCCTCCGCTGCTGTCCGAAGCCAAGCGCCGGTCGCCGGCATCTTTCGGCTGAAGCAGCGCTTCGGAGCTTACGGCTGCCGCTCCGGTGTTGTGTGCGTGAAGCAGCCGCTTCTCCTGCTCCCGGAGCCGGACAGAGCGGTAGCTTGTACGTGGGCGAAGAACGAAGCCGCTGGGAGACGAGATTGTGTGCACAGCCTTGGGACTGCTAGAGGACGGTGGCTAAAGCTCCCTGCCTTTTCAATGCACTGTTGGCATGCTTTATTGAAGATGTTCCGAGACAACTTTTCTGGGTTTTGACTTTGTCCTGATGCAGCCCCTTTTGGGAAATTCATGTTCGTCCCCTGAGGCTCGAGATGCAGAGTACCCGATGCACCTGCCGAAATGAAAAACTCCATTGAGTTGTCGAGAAGCAAGAACATAGACAGCGCCTTGTGATTGGGAGTCAGCCGCTGCTGGACTTTTGCGATTGCTTTCACTGTGCACTGGATGCCAGGACGGCATGTGCACGCTACAACAACGAACTGGGAAGGAGAGGGCAGAAAAGAACGGCCGTCAGACAGCAGCTTACATATTACCCAGGAAAGAGCAGTGCTTATGGAGTGTGCAGCAAATCCGTGTTTCTGGCAAGGGCGGCATAAGTACGCAGCGCTGCTAAGCTTTCTCCCTGCGAGACACACTGGCAAAGCTTTTTGCTATGATGCAGCCTAGTGCAGACGCACACTACGGCTCTCCGCTGCTGTCCGAAGCCAAGCGCCGGTCGCCGGCATCTTTCGGCTGAAGCAGCGCTTCGGAGCTTACAGCTGTCGCTCCGGTGTTGTGTGCGCGAAGCAGCCGCTTCTCCTGCTCCAGGAGCCGGACAGAGCGGAAGCTTGTACGTGGGCGAAGAACGAAGCCGCTGGGAGACGAGATTGTGTGCACAGCCTTGGGACTGCTAGAGGACGGTGGCTAAAGCTCCCTGCCTTTTCAATGCACTGTTGGCATGCTTTATTGAAGATGTTCCGAGACAACTTTTCTGTGTTTTGTCTTTGTCCTGATGCAGCCCCTTTTGGGAAATTCATGTTCGTCCCCTGAGGCTCGAGATGCAGAGTACCCGATGGCACCTGCCGAAATGAAAAACTCCCTTGAGTTGTCGAGAAGGAAGAACATAGACAGCGCCTTGTGATTGGGAGTCAGCCGCTGCTGGACTTTTGCGATTGCTTTCACTGTGCACTGAATGCCAGGACAGCATGTGCACACTACAACAACGAACTGGGAAGGAGAGGGCAGAAGACAACGGCCGTCAGACTGCAGCTTACATATTACCCAGGAAGGAGCAGTGTTTTTGGAGTGTGCAACAAATCCGTGTTTCTGGAAAGGGCGGCATAAGTACGCAGCGCTGCTAAGCTTTCTCCCTGCGAGACACACTGGCAAAGCTTTTCGCTATGATGCAGCCTAGTGCAGACGCACACTACGGCTCTCCGCTGCTGTCCGAAGCCAAGCGCCGGTCGCCGGCATCTTTCGGCTGAAGCAGCGCTTCGGAGCTTACGGCTGCCGCTCCGGTGTTGTGTGCGTGAAGCAGCCGCTTCTCCTGCTCCCGGAGCCGGACAGAGCGGTAGCTTGTACGTGGGCGAAGAACGAAGCCGCTGGGAGACGAGATTGTGTGCACAGCCTTGGGACTGCTAGAGGACAGTGGCTAAAGCTCCCTGCCTTTTCAATGCACTGTTGGCATGCTTTATTGAAGATGTTCCGAGACAACTTTTCTGGGTTTTGACTTCGTCCTAATGCAGCCCCTTTTGGGAAATTCATGTTCGTCCCCTGAGCCTCGAGATGCAGAGTACCCGATGCACCTGCTGAAATGAAAAACTCCATTGAGTTGTCGAGAAGCAAGAACATAGACAGCGCCTTGTGATTGGGAGTCAGCCGCTGCTGGACTTTTGCGATTGCTTTCACTGTGCACTGAATGCCAGGACGGCATGTGCACGCTACAACAACGAACTGGGAAGGAGAGGGCAGAAAAGAACGGCCGTCAGACAGCAGCTTACATATTACCCAGGAAAGAGCAGTGCTTATGGAGTGTGCAGCAAATCCGTGTTTCTGGCAAGGGCGGCATAAGTACGCAGCGCTGCTAAGCTTTCTCCCTGCGAGACACACTGGCAAAGCTTTTCGCTATAATGCAGCCTAGTGCAGACGCACACTACGGCTCTCCGCTGCTGTCCGAAGCCAAGCGCCAGTCGCCGGCATCTTTCGGCTGAAGAAGCGCTTCGGGGCTTAAGACTGCCGCTCCGGTGTTGTGTGCGCGAAGCAGCCGCTTCTCCTGCTCCCGGAGCCGGACAGAGCGGTAGCTTGTACGTGGGCGAAGAACGAAGCCGCTGGGAGACGAGATTGTGTGCACAGCCTTGGGACTGCTAGAGGACGGTGGCTAAAGCTCCCTGCCTTTTCAATGCACTGTTGGCATGCTTTATTGAAGATGTTCCGAGACAACTTTTCTGGGTTTTGACTTTGTCCTGATGCAGCCCCTTTTGGGAAATTCATGTTCGTCCCCTGAGGCTCGAGATGCAGAGTACCCGATGCACCTGCCGAAATGAAAAACTCCATTGAGTTGTCGAGAAGCAAGAACATAGACAGCGCCTTGTGATTGGGAGTCAGCCGCTGCTGGACTTTTGCGATTGCTTTCACTGTGCACTGGATGCCAGGACGGCATGTGCACGCTACAACAACGAACTGGGAAGGAGAGGGCAGAAAAGAACGGCCGTCAGACAGCAGCTTACATATTACCCAGGAAAGAGCAGTGCTTATGGAGTGTGCAGCAAATCCGTGTTTCTGGCAAGGGCGGCATAAGTACGCAGCGCTGCTAAGCTTTCTCCCTGCGAGACACACTGGCAAAGCTTTTCGCTATGATGCAGCCTAGTGCAGACGCACACTACGGCTCTCCGCTGCTGTCCGAAGCCAAGCGCCGGTCGCCGGCATCTTTCGGCTGAAGCAGCGCTTCGGAGCTTACAGCTGTCGCTCCGGTGTTGTGTGCGCGAAGCAGCCGCTTCTCCTGCTCCCGGAGCCGGACAGAGCGGAAGCTTGTACGTGGGCGAAGAACGAAGCCGCTGGGAGACGAGATTGTGTGCACAGCCTTGGGACTGCTAGAGGACGGTGGCTAAAGCTCCCTGCCTTTTCAATGCACTGTTGGCATGCTTTATTGAAGATGTTCCGAGACAACTTTTCTGTGTTTTGTCTTTGTCCTGATGCAGCCCCTTTTGGGAAATTCATGTTCGTCCCCTGAGGCTCGAGATGCAGAGTACCCGATGGCACCTGCCGAAATGAAAAACTCCCTTGAGTTGTCGAGAAGGAAGAACATAGACAGCGCCTTGTGATTGGGAGTCAGCCGCTGCTGGACTTTTGCGATTGCTTTCACTGTGCACTGAATGCCAGGACAGCATGTGCACGCTACAACAACGAACTGGGAAGGAGAGGGCAGAAGACAACGGCCGTCAGACTGCAGCTTACATATTACCCAGGAAGGAGCAGTGTTTTTGGAGTGTGCAACAAATCCGTGTTTCTGGAAAGGGCGGCATAAGTACGCAGCGCTGCTAAGCTTTCTCCCTGCGAGACACACTGGCAAAGCTTTTCGCTATGATGCAGCCTAGTGCAGACGCACACTACGGCTCTCCGCTGCTGTCCGAAGCCAAGCGCCGGTCGCCGGCATCTTTTGGCTGAAGCAGCGCTTCGGAGCTTACAGCTGTCGCTCCGGTGTTGTGTGCGCGAAGCAGCCGCTTCTCCTGCTCCCGGAGCCGGACAGAGCGGTAGCTTGTACGTGGGCGAAGAACGAAGCCGCTGGGAGACGAGATTGTGTGCACAGCCTTGGGACTGCTAGAGGACGGTGGCTAAAGCTCCCTGCCTTTTCAATGCACTGCTGGCATGCTTTATTGAAGGTGTTCCGAGACAACTTTTCTGGGTTTTGACTTCGTCCTGATGCAGCCCCTTTTGGGAAATTCATGTTCGTCCCCTGAGGCTCGAGATGCAGAGTACCCGATGGCACCTGCCGAAATGAAAAACTCCATTGAGTTGTCGAGAAGCAAGAACATAGACAGCGCCTTGTGACTGGGAGTCAGCCGTTGCTGGACTTTTGCGATTGCTTTCACTGTGCACTGAATGCCAGGACGGCATGTGCACGCTACAACAACGAACTGGGAAGGAGAGGGCAGAAGAGAATGGCCGTCAGACTGCAGCTTACATATTACCCAGGAAAGAGCAGTGCTTTTGGAGTGTGCAGCAAATCCGTGTTTCTGGCAAGGGCGGCATAAGTACGCAGCGCTGCTAAGCTTTCTCCCTGCGAGACACACTGGCAAAGCTTTTCGCTATGATGCAGCCTAGTGCTGATGCACACTACGGCTCTCCGCTGCTGTCCGAAGCCAAGCGCCGGTCGCTGGCATCTTTCGGCTGAAGCAGCGCTTCGGAGCTTACGGCTGCCGCTCCGGTGTTGTGTGCGCGAAGCAGCCGCTTCTCCTGCTCCCGGAGCCGGACAGAGCGGTAGCTTGTACGTGGGCGAAGAACGAAGCCGCTGGGAGACGAGATTGTGTGCACAGCCTTGGGACTGCTAGAGGATGGTGGCTAAAGCTCCCTGCCTTTTCAATGCACTGCTGGCATGCTTTATTGAAGGTGTTCCGAGACAACTTTTCTGTGTTTTGTCTTCGTCCTGATGCAGCCCCTTTTGGGAAATTCATGTTCGTCCCCTGAGGCTCGAGATGCAGAGTACCCGATGGCACCTGCCGAAATGAAAAACTCCCTTGAGTTGTCGAGAAGGAAGAACATAGACAGCGCCTTGTGATTGGGAGTCAGCCGCTGCTGGACTTTTGCGATTGCTTTCACTGTGCACTGAATGCCAGGACAGCATGTGCACGCTACAACACCGAACTGGGAAGGAGAGGGCAGAAGAAAACGGCCGTCAGACTGCAGCTTACATATTACGCAGGAAGGAGCAGTGTTTTTGGAGTGTGCAGCAAATCCGTGTTTCTGGCAAGGGCGGCATAAGTACGCAGCGCTGCTAAGCTTTCTCCCTGCGAGACACACTGGCAAAGCTTTTCGCTATGATGCAGCCTAGTGCAGACGCACACTACGGCTCTCCGCTGCTGTCCGAAGCCAAGCGCCGGTCGCCGGCATCTTTTGGCTGAAGCAGCGCTTCGGAGCTTACAGCTGTCGCTCCGGTGTTGTGTGCGCGAAGCAGCCGCTTCTCCTGCTCCCGGAGCCGGACAGAGCGGTAGCTTGTACGTGGGCGAAGAACGAAGCCGCTGGGAGACGAGATTGTGTGCACAGCCTTGGGACTGCTAGAGGACGGTGGCTAAAGCTCCCTGCCTTTTCAATGCACTGCTGGCATGCTTTATTGAAGGTGTCCCGAGACAACTTTTTTGGGTTTTGACTTCGTCCTGATGCAGCCCCTTTTGGGAAATTCATGTTCGTCCCCTGAGGCTCGAGATGCAGAGTACCCGATGGCACCTGCCGAAATGAAAAACTCCCTTGAGTTGTCGAGAAGGAAGAACATAGACAGCGCCTTGTGATTGGGAATCAGCCGTTGCTGGACTTTTGCGATTGCTTTCACTGTGCACTGAATGCCAGGACGGCATGTGCACGCTACAACAACGAACTGGGAAGGAGAGGGCAGAAGACAACGGCCGTCAGACTGCAGCTTACATATTACCCAGGAAAGAGCAGTGCTTTTGGAGTGTGCAGCAAATCCGTGTTTCTGGCAAGGGCGGCATAAGTACGCAGCGCTGCTAAGCTTTCTCCCTGCGAGACACACTGGCAAAGCTTTTCGCTATGATGCAGCCTAGTGCAGACGCACACTAAGGCTCTCCGCTGCTGTCCGAAGCCAAGCGCCGGTCGCCGGCATCTTTCGGCTGAAGCAGCGTTTCGGAGCTTACGGCTGCCGCTCCGGTGTTGTGTGCGCGAAGCAGCCGCTTCTCCTGCTCCCGGAGCCGGACAGAGCGGTAGCTTGTACGTGGGCGAAGAACGAAGCCGCTGGGAGACGAGATTGTGTGCACAGCCTTGGGACTGCTAGAGGACGGTGGCTAAAGCTCCCTGCCTTTTCAATGCACTGTTGGCATGCTTTATTGAAGGTGTTCCGAGACAACTTTTCTGGGTTTTGACTTCGTCCTGATGCAGACCCTTTTGGGAAATTCATGTTCGTCCCCTGAGGCTCGAGATGCAGAGTACCCGAAGGCACCTGCCGAAATGAAAAACTCCCTTGAGTTGTCGAGAAGGAAGAACATAGACAGCGCCTTGTGATTGGGAGTCAGCCGCTGCTGGACTTTTGCGATTGCTTTCACTGTGCACTGAATGCCAGGACAGCATGTGCACGCTACAACAACGAACTGGGAAGGAGAGGGCAGAAGACAACGGCCGTCAGACTGCAGCTTACATATTACCCAGGAAGGAGCAGTGTTTTTGGAGTGTGCAACAAATCCGTGTTTCTGGAAAGGGCGGCATAAGTACGCAGCGCTGCTAAGCTTTCTCCCTGCGAGACACACTGGCAAAGCTTTTCGCTATGATGCAGCCTAGTGCAGACGCACACTACGGCTCTCCGCTGCTGTCCGAAGCCAAGCGCCGGTCGCCGGCATCTTTTGGCTGAAGCAGCGCTTCGGAGCTTACAGCTGTCGCTCCGGTGTTGTGTGCGCGAAGCAGCCGCTTCTCCTGCTCCCGGAGCCGGACAGAGCGGTAGCTTGTACGTGGGCGAAGAACGAAGCCGCTGGGAGACGAGATTGTGTGCACAGCCTTGGGACTGCTAGAGGACGGTGGCTAAAGCTCCCTGCCTTTTCAATGCACTGCTGGCATGCTTTATTGAAGGTGTTCCGAGACAACTTTTCTGGGTTTTGACTTCGTCCTGATGCAGCCCCTTTTGGGAAATTCATGTTCGTCCCCTGAGGCTCGAGATGCAGAGTACCCGATGGCACCTGCCGAAATGAAAAACTCCATTGAGTTGTCGAGAAGCAAGAACATAGACAGCGCCTTGTGACTGGGAGTCAGCCGTTGCTGGACTTTTGCGATTGCTTTCACTGTGCACTGAATGCCAGGACGGCATGTGCACGCTACAACAACGAACTGGGAAGGAGAGGGCAGAAGAGAATGGCCGTCAGACTGCAGCTTACATATTACCCAGGAAAGAGCAGTGCTTTTGGAGTGTGCAGCAAATCCGTGTTTCTGGCAAGGGCGGCATAAGTACGCAGCGCTGCTAAGCTTTCTCCCTGCGAGACACACTGGCAAAGCTTTTCGCTATGATGCAGCCTAGTGCTGATGCACACTACGGCTCTCCGCTGCTGTCCGAAGCCAAGCGCCGGTCGCTGGCATCTTTCGGCTGAAGCAGCGCTTCGGAGCTTACGGCTGCCGCTCCGGTGTTGTGTGCGCGAAGCAGCCGCTTCTCCTGCTCCCGGAGCCGGACAGAGCGGTAGCTTGTACGTGGGCGAAGAACGAAGCCGCTGGGAGACGAGATTGTGTGCACAGCCTTGGGACTGCTAGAGGATGGTGGCTAAAGCTCCCTGCCTTTTCAATGCACTGCTGGCATGCTTTATTGAAGGTGTTCCGAGACAACTTTTCTGTGTTTTGTCTTCGTCCTGATGCAGCCCCTTTTGGGAAATTCATGTTCGTCCCCTGAGGCTCGAGATGCAGAGTACCCGATGGCACCTGCCGAAATGAAAAACTCCCTTGAGTTGTCGAGAAGGAAGAACATAGACAGCGCCTTGTGATTGGGAGTCAGCCGCTGCTGGACTTTTGCGATTGCTTTCACTGTGCACTGAATGCCAGGACAGCATGTGCACGCTACAACACCGAACTGGGAAGGAGAGGGCAGAAGAAAACGGCCGTCAGACTGCAGCTTACATATTACGCAGGAAGGAGCAGTGTTTTTGGAGTGTGCAGCAAATCCGTGTTTCTGGCAAGGGCGGCATAAGTACGCAGCGCTGCTAAGCTTTCTCCCTGCGAGACACACTGGCAAAGCTTTTCGCTATGATGCAGCCTAGTGCAGACGCACACTACGGCTCTCCGCTGCTGTCCGAAGCCAAGCGCCGGTCGCCGGCATCTTTTGGCTGAAGCAGCGCTTCGGAGCTTACAGCTGTCGCTCCGGTGTTGTGTGCGCGAAGCAGCCGCTTCTCCTGCTCCCGGAGCCGGACAGAGCGGTAGCTTGTACGTGGGCGAAGAACGAAGCCGCTGGGAGACGAGATTGTGTGCACAGCCTTGGGACTGCTAGAGGACGGTGGCTAAAGCTCCCTGCCTTTTCAATGCACTGCTGGCATGCTTTATTGAAGGTGTCCCGAGACAACTTTTTTGGGTTTTGACTTCGTCCTGATGCAGCCCCTTTTGGGAAATTCATGTTCGTCCCCTGAGGCTCGAGATGCAGAGTACCCGATGGCACCTGCCGAAATGAAAAACTCCCTTGAGTTGTCGAGAAGGAAGAACATAGACAGCGCCTTGTGATTGGGAATCAGCCGTTGCTGGACTTTTGCGATTGCTTTCACTGTGCACTGAATGCCAGGACGGCATGTGCACGCTACAACAACGAACTGGGAAGGAGAGGGCAGAAGACAACGGCCGTCAGACTGCAGCTTACATATTACCCAGGAAAGAGCAGTGCTTTTGGAGTGTGCAGCAAATCCGTGTTTCTGGCAAGGGCGGCATAAGTACGCAGCGCTGCTAAGCTTTCTCCCTGCGAGACACACTGGCAAAGCTTTTCGCTATGATGCAGCCTAGTGCAGACGCACACTAAGGCTCTCCGCTGCTGTCCGAAGCCAAGCGCCGGTCGCCGGCATCTTTCGGCTGAAGCAGCGTTTCGGAGCTTACGGCTGCCGCTCCGGTGTTGTGTGCGCGAAGCAGCCGCTTCTCCTGCTCCCGGAGCCGGACAGAGCGGTAGCTTGTACGTGGGCGAAGAACGAAGCCGCTGGGAGACGAGATTGTGTGCACAGCCTTGGGACTGCTAGAGGACGGTGGCTAAAGCTCCCTGCCTTTTCAATGCACTGTTGGCATGCTTTATTGAAGGTGTTCCGAGACAACTTTTCTGGGTTTTGACTTCGTCCTGATGCAGACCCTTTTGGGAAATTCATGTTCGTCCCCTGAGGCTCGAGATGCAGAGTACCCGAAGGCACCTGCCGAAATGAAAAACTCCCTTGAGTTGTCGAGAAGGAAGAACATAGACAGCGCCTTGTGATTGGGAGTCAGCCGTTTCTGGACTTTTGCGATTGCTTTCACTGTGCACTGAATGCCAGGACGGCATGTGCACGCTACAACAACGAACTGGGAAGGAGTGGGCAGAAGAGAACGGCCGTCAGACAGCAGCTTACATATTACCCAGGAAAGAGTAGTGTTTTCGGAGTGTGCAGCAAATCCGTGTTTCTGGCAAGGGCGGCATAAGTACGCAGCGCTGCTAAGCTTTCTCCCTGCGAGACACACTGGCAAAGCTTTTCGCTATGATGCAGCCTAGTGCAGACGCACACTACGGCTCTCCGCTGCTGTCCGAAGCCAAGCGCCGGTCGCCGGCATCTTTCGGCTGAAGCAGCGCTTCGGAGCTTACGGCTGCCGCTCCGGTGTTGTGTGCGCAAAGCAGCCGCTTCTCCTGCTCCCGGAGCCGGACAGATCGGTAGCTTGTACATGGGCGAAGAACGAAGCCGCTGGGAGACGAGATTGTGTGCACAGCCTTGGGACTGCTAGAGGACGGTGGCTAAAGCTCCCTGCCTTTTCAATGCACTGCTGGCATGCTTTATTGAAGGTGTTCTCAGACAACTTTTCTGGGTTTTGACTTCGTCCTGATGCAGCCCCTTTTGGGAAATTCATGTTCGTCCCCTGAGGCTCGAGATGCAGAGTACCCGATGGCACCTGCCGAAATGAAAAACTCCCTTGAGTTGTCGAGAAGGAAGAACATAGACAGAGCCTTGTGATTGGGAGTCAGCCGTTGCTGGACTTTTGCGATTGCTTTCACTGTGCACGGCATGCCAGGACGGCATGTGCACGCTACAACAACGAACTGGGAAGGAGAGGGCAGAAGAGAATGGCCGTCAGACTGCAGCTTACATATTACCCAGGAAGGAGCAGTGTTTTTGGAGTGTGCAGCAAATCCGTGTTTCTGGAAAGGGCGGCATAAGTACGCAGCGCTGCTAAGCTTTCGCCCTGCGAGACACACTGGCAAAGCTTTTCGCTATGATGCAGTCTAGTGCAGACGCACACTACGGCTCTCCGGAGCTGATCGGAGGGAAGCGCCGGCCGCCGGCGTCTTTCGGCTGAAGCAGCGCTTCGGAGCTTACGGCTTCTGCTCCGGTGTTGTGTGCGCGAAGCAGCCGCTTCTCCTGCTCCTGGAGCCGGACAGAGCGGTAGCTTGTACGTGGGCGAAGAACGAAGCCGCTGGGAGACGAGATTGTGTGCACAGCCTTGGGACTGCTAGAGGACGGTGGCTAAAGCTCCCTGCCTTTTCAATGCACTGCTGGCATGCTTTATTGAAGGTGTTCCGAGACAACTTTTCTGGGTTTTGAGTTCGTCCTGATGCAGCCCATTTTGGGAAATTCATGTTCGTCCCCTGAGGCTCGAGATGCAGAGTACCCAATGGCACCTGCCGAAATGAAAAACTCCCTTGAGTTGTCGAGAAGGAAGAACATAGACAGCGCCTTGTGATTGGGAGTCAGCAGCTGCTGGACTTTTGCGATTGCTTTCACTGTGCACGGAATGGCAGGACGGCATGTGCACGCTACAACAACGAGCTGGGCAAGAGTGGGCAGAAGAGAACGGCCGTCAGACTGCAGCTTACATATTACCCAGGAAAGAGCAGTGTTTTTGGAGTGTGCAGCAAATCCGTGTTTCTGGGCAAGGGAGGCATAAGTACGCAGCGCTGCTAAGCTTTCTCCCTGCGAGACACACAGGCAAAGCTTTTCGCTATGATGCAGTCTAGTGCAGACGCACATTACGGCTCTCCGGAGCTGATCGGATGGAAGCGCCGGTCGCCAGCGTCCTTCGGCTGAAGCAGCGCTTCGGAGCTTACGGCTGCCGCTCCGGTGTTGTGTGCGCGAAGCAGCCGCTTCTCCTGCTCCCGGAGCCGGACAGAGCAGCACCTTGTACGTGGGCGAAGAACGAAGCCGCTGGGAGACGAGATTTTGCGCACAGCCGTGGGACTGCTAGAGGACAGTGGCTAAAGCTCCCTGCCTTTTCAATGAACTGCTGGCATGCTTTATTGAAGGTGTTCCGAGACAACTTTTCTGTGTTTTGACTTCGTCCTGATGCAGCCCCTTTTGGGAAATTCATGTTCGTCCCCTGAGGCTCGAGATGCAGAGTACCCGATGGCACCTGCCGAAATGAAAAACTCCCTTGAGTTGTCGAGAAGGAAGAACATAGACAGCGACTTGTGATTAGGAGTCAGCCGCTGCTGGACTTTTGCGATTGCTTTCACTGTGCACTGATAACCAGGATGGCATGTGCACGCTACAACAACGAGCTGGGCAGGAGTGGGCAGAAGAGAACGGCCGTCAGACTGCAGCTTACATATTACCCAGGAAAGAGCAGTGTTTTTGGAGTGTGCAGCAAATCCGTGTTTCTAGGCAAGGGCAGGATAAGTGCGCTGTGCTGCTAAGCTTTCTCCCTGCGAGATACACGGGCAAGACATTTCGCTATGATGCAGTCTAGTGCAGACGCACACTACGGCTCTCCGCTGCTGTCCAAAGCCAACCGCCGGTCGCCGGTGTCTTTCGGCTGAAGCAGCGCTTCGGAGCGTACGGCTTCCGCTCCGGTGTTGTGTGCGCGAAGCAGCCGCTTCTCCTGCTCCCGGAGCCGGACAGAGCGGTAGCTTCTACGAGGGCGAAGAACGAAGCCGCTGGGAGACGAGATTGTGTGCACAGCCTTGGGACTGCTAGAGGACGGTGGCTAAAGCTCCCTGCCTTTTCAATGCACTGCTGGCATGCTTTATTGAAGGTGTTCCGAGACAACTTTTCTGTGTTTTGACTTCGTCCTGATGCAGCCCCTTTTGGGAAATTCATGTTCGTCATCTGAGGCTCGAGATGCAGAGTACCCGATGGCACCTGCAAAAATGAAAAACTCCATTGAGTTGTCGAGAAGCAAGGACATAGACAGCGCCTTGTGATTGGGAGTCAGCAGCTGCTGGACTTTTGCGATTGCTTTCACTGTGCACGGAATGCCAGGACGGCATGTGCGCGCTACAACAACGAGCTGGGCAGGAGTGGGCAGAAGAGAACGGCCGTCAGACTGCAGCTTACATATTACCCAGGAAAGAGCAGTGTTTTTGGAGTGTGCAGCAAATCCGTGTTTCTGGGCAAGGGCGGCATAAGTACGCAGCGCTGCTAAGCTTTCTCCCTGCGAGACACACTGGCAAAGCTTTTCGCTATGATGCAGTCTAGTGCAGACGCACACTATGGCTCTCCGGAGCTGATCGGAGGGAAGCGCCGGTCGCCGGCGTCTTTCGGCTGAAGCAGCGCTTCGGAGCTTACGGCTGCCGCTCCGGTGTTGTGTGCGCGAAGCAGCCGCTTCTCCTGCTCCCGGAGCCGGACAGAGCGGTAGCTTGTACGTGGGCGAAGAACGAAGCCGCTGGGAGACGAGATTGTGTGCACAGCCTTGGGACTGCTAGAGGACGGTGGCTAAAGCTCCCTGCCTTTTCAATGCACTGCTGGCATGCTTTATTGAAGGTGTCCCGAGACAACTTTTCTGGGTTTTGACTTCGTCCTGATGCAGCCCCTTTTGGGAAATTCATGTTCGTCCCCTGAGGCTCGAGATGCAGAGTACCCGATGGCACCTGCCGAAATGAAAAACTCCCTTGAGTTGTCGAGAAGGAAGAACATAGACAGCGCCTTGTGATTGGGAGTCAGCCGTTGCTGGACTTTTGCGATTGCTTTCACTGTGCACTGAATGCCAGGACGGCATGTGCACGCTACAACAACGAACTGGGAAGGAGAGGGCAGAAGACAACGGCCGTCAGACTGCAGCTTACATATTACCCAGGAAAGAGCAGTGCTTTTGGAGTGTGCAGCAAATCCGTGTTTCTGGCAAGGGCGGCATAAGTACGCAGCGCTGCTAAGCTTTCTCCCTGCGAGACACACTGGCAAAGCTTTTCGCTATGATGCAGCCTAGTGCAGACGCACACTAAGGCTCTCCGCTGCTGTCCGAAGCCAAGCGCCGGTCGCCGGCATCTTTCGGCTGAAGCAGCGTTTCGGAGCTTACGGCTGCCGCACCGGTGTTGTGTGCGCGAAGCAGCCGCTTCTCCTGCTCCCGGAGCCGGACAGAGCGGTAGCTTGTACGTGGGCGAAGAACGAAGCCGCTGGGAGACGAGATTGTGTGCACAGCCTTGGGACTGCTAGAGGACGGTGGCTAAAGCTCCCTGCCTTTTCAATGCACTGTTGGCATGCTTTATTGAAGGTGTTCCGAGACAACTTTTCTGGGTTTTGACTTCGTCCTGATGCAGACCCTTTTGGGAAATTCATGTTCGTCCCCTGAGGCTCGAGATGCAGAGTACCCGAAGGCACCTGCCGAAATGAAAAACTCCCTTGAGTTGTCGAGAAGGAAGAACATAGACAGCGCCTTGTGATTGGGAGTCAGCCGTTTCTGGACTTTTGCGATTGCTTTCACTGTGCACTGAATGCCAGGACGGCATGTGCACGCTACAACAACGAACTGGGAAGGAGTGGGCAGAAGAGAACGGCCGTCAGACAGCAGCTTACATATTACCCAGGAAAGAGTAGTGTTTTCGGAGTGTGCAGCAAATCCGTGTTTCTGGCAAGGGCGGCATAAGTACGCAGCGCTGCTAAGCTTTCTCCCTGCGAGACACACTGGCAAAGCTTTTCGCTATGATGCAGCCTAGTGCAGACGCACACTACGGCTCTCCGCTGCTGTCCGAAGCCAAGCGCCGGTCGCCGGCATCTTTCGGCTGAAGCAGCGCTTCGGAGCTTACGGCTGCCGCTCCGGTGTTGTGTGCGCAAAGCAGCCGCTTCTCCTGCTCCCGGAGCCGGACAGATCGGTAGCTTGTACATGGGCGAAGAACGAAGCCGCTGGGAGACGAGATTGTGTGCACAGCCTTGGGACTGCTAGAGGACGGTGGCTAAAGCTCCCTGCCTTTTCAATGCACTGCTGGCATGCTTTATTGAAGGTGTTCTCAGACAACTTTTCTGGGTTTTGACTTCGTCCTGATGCAGCCCCTTTTGGGAAATTCATGTTCGTCCCCTGAGGCTCGAGATGCAGAGTACCCGATGGCACCTGCCGAAATGAAAAACTCCCTTGAGTTGTCGAGAAGGAAGAACATAGACAGAGCCTTGTGATTGGGAGTCAGCCGTTGCTGGACTTTTGCGATTGCTTTCACTGTGCACGGCATGCCAGGACGGCATGTGCACGCTACAACAACGAACTGGGAAGGAGAGGGCAGAAGAGAATGGCCGTCAGACTGCAGCTTACATATTACCCAGGAAGGAGCAGTGTTTTTGGAGTGTGCAGCAAATCCGTGTTTCTGGAAAGGGCGGCATAAGTACGCAGCGCTGCTAAGCTTTCTCCCTGCGAGACACACTGGCAAAGCTTTTCGCTATGATGCAGTCTAGTGCAGACGCACACTACGGCTCTCCGGAGCTGATCGGAGGGAAGCGCCGGCCGCCGGCGTCTTTCGGCTGAAGCAGCGCTTCGGAGCTTACGGCTTCTGCTCCGGTGTTGTGTGCGCGAAGCAGCCGCTTCTCCTGCTCCTGGAGCCGGACAGAGCGGTAGCTTGTACGTGGGCGAAGAACGAAGCCGCTGGGAGACGAGATTGTGTGCACAGCCTTGGGACTGCTAGAGGACGGTGGCTAAAGCTCCCTGCCTTTTCAATGCACTGCTGGCATGCTTTATTGAAGGTGTTCCGAGACAACTTTTCTGGGTTTTGAGTTCGTCCTGATGCAGCCCATTTTGGGAAATTCATGTTCGTCCCCTGAGGCTCGAGATGCAGAGTACCCAATGGCACCTGCCGAAATGAAAAACTCCCTTGAGTTGTCGAGAAGGAAGAACATAGACAGCGCCTTGTGATTGGGAGTCAGCAGCTGCTGGACTTTTGCGATTGCTTTCACTGTGCACGGAATGGCAGGACGGCATGTGCACGCTACAACAACGAGCTGGGCAAGAGTGGGCAGAAGAGAACGGCCGTCAGACTGCAGCTTACATATTACCCAGGAAAGAGCAGTGTTTTTGGAGTGTGCAGCAAATCCGGGTTTCTGGGCAAGGGAGGCATAAGTACGCAGCGCTGCTAAGCTTTCTCCCTGCGAGACACACAGGCAAAGCTTTTCGCTATGATGCAGTCTAGTGCAGACGCACATTACGGCTCTCCGGAGCTGATCGGATGGAAGCGCCGGTCGCCAGCGTCCTTCGGCTGAAGCAGCGCTTCGGAGCTTACGGCTGCCGCTCCGGTGTTGTGTGCGCGAAGCAGCCGCTTCTCCTGCTCCCGGAGCCGGACAGAGCAGCACCTTGTACGTGGGCGAAGAACGAAGCCGCTGGGAGACGAGATTTTGCGCACAGCCGTGGGACTGCTAGAGGACAGTGGCTAAAGCTCCCTGCCTTTTCAATGAACTGCTGGCATGCTTTATTGAAGGTGTTCCGAGACAACTTTTCTGTGTTTTGACTTCGTCCTGATGCAGCCCCTTTTGGGAAATTCATGTTCGTCCCCTGAGCCTCGAGATGCAGAGTACCCGATGGCACCTGCCGAAATGAAAAACTCCCTTGAGTTGTCGAGAAGGAAGAACATAGACAGCGACTTGTGATTAGGAGTCAGCCGCTGCTGGACTTTTGCGATTGCTTTCACTGTGCACTGATAACCAGGATGGCATGTGCACGCTACAACAACGAGCTGGGCAGGAGTGGGCAGAAGAGAACGGCCGTCAGACTGCAGCTTACATATTACCCAGGAAAGAGCAGTGTTTTTGGAGTGTGCAGCAAATCCGTGTTTCTAGGCAAGGGCAGGATAAGTGCGCTGTGCTGCTAAGCTTTCTCCCTGCGAGATACACGGGCAAGACATTTCGCTATGATGCAGTCTAGTGCAGACGCACACTACGGCTCTCCGCTGCTGTCCAAAGCCAACCGCCGGTCGCCGGTGTCTTTCGGCTGAAGCAGCGCTTCGGAGCGTACGGCTTCCGCTCCGGTGTTGTGTGCGCGAAGCAGCCGCTTCTCCTGCTCCCGGAGCCGGACAGAGCGGTAGCTTCTACGAGGGCGAAGAACGAAGCCGCTGGGAGACGAGATTGTGTGCACAGCCTTGGGACTGCTAGAGGACGGTGGCTAAAGCTCCCTGCCTTTTCAATGCACTGCTGGCATGCTTTATTGAAGGTGTTCCGAGACAACTTTTCTGTGTTTTGACTTCGTCCTGATGCAGCCCCTTTTGGGAAATTCATGTTCGTCATCTGAGGCTCGAGATGCAGAGTACCCGATGGCACCTGCAAAAATGAAAAACTCCATTGAGTTGTCGAGAAGCAAGGACATAGACAGCGCCTTGTGATTGGGAGTCAGCAGCTGCTGGACTTTTGCGATTGCTTTCACTGTGCACGGAATGCCAGGACGGCATGTGCGCGCTACAACAACGAGCTGGGCAGGAGTGGGCAGAAGAGAACGGCCGTCAGACTGCAGCTTACATATTACCCAGGAAAGAGCAGTGTTTTTGGAGTGTGCAGCAAATCCGTGTTTCTGGGCAAGGGCGGCATAAGTACGCAGCGCTGCTAAGCTTTCTCCCTGCGAGACACACTGGCAAAGCTTTTCGCTATGATGCAGTCTAGTGCAGACGCACACTATGGCTCTCCGGAGCTGATCGGAGGGAAGCGCCGGTCGCCGGCGTCTTTCGGCTGAAGCAGCGCTTCGGAGCTTACGGCTGCCGCTCCGGTGTTGTGTGCGCGAAGCAGCCGCTTCTCCTGCTCCCGGAGCCGGACAGAGCGGTAGCTTGTACGTGGGCGAAGAACGAAGCCGCTGGGAGACGAGATTGTGTGCACAGCCTTGGGACTGCTAGAGGACGGTGGCTAAAGCTCCCTGCCTTTTCAATGCACTGCTGGCATGCTTTATTGAAGGTGTCCCGAGACAACTTTTCTGGGTTTTGACTTCGTCCTGATGCAGCCCCTTTTGGGAAATTCATGTTCGTCCCCTGAGGCTCGAGATGCAGAGTACCCGATGGCACCTGCCGAAATGAAAAACTCCCTTGAGTTGTCGAGAAGGAAGAACATAGACAGCGCCTTGTGATTGGGAGTCAGCCGTTGCTGGACTTTTGCGATTGCTTTCACTGTGCACTGAATGCCAGGACGGCATGTGCACGCTACAACAACGAACTGGGAAGGAGAGGGCAGAAGACAACGGCCGTCAGACTGCAGCTTACATATTACCCAGGAAAGAGCAGTGCTTTTGGAGTGTGCAGCAAATCCGTGTTTCTGGCAAGGGCGGCATAAGTACGCAGCGCTGCTAAGCTTTCTCCCTGCGAGACACACTGGCAAAGCTTTTCGCTATGATGCAGCCTAGTGCAGACGCACACTAAGGCTCTCCGCTGCTGTCCGAAGCCAAGCGCCGGTCGCCGGCATCTTTCGGCTGAAGCAGCGTTTCGGAGCTTACGGCTGCCGCACCGGTGTTGTGTGCGCGAAGCAGCCGCTTCTCCTGCTCCCGGAGCCGGACAGAGCGGTAGCTTGTACGTGGGCGAAGAACGAAGCCGCTGGGAGACGAGATTGTGTGCACAGCCTTGGGACTGCTAGAGGACGGTGGCTAAAGCTCCCTGCCTTTTCAATGCACTGTTGGCATGCTTTATTGAAGGTGTTCCGAGACAACTTTTCTGGGTTTTGACTTCGTCCTGATGCAGACCCTTTTGGGAAATTCATGTTCGTCCCCTGAGGCTCGAGATGCAGAGTACCCGAAGGCACCTGCCGAAATGAAAAACTCCCTTGAGTTGTCGAGAAGGAAGAACATAGACAGCGCCTTGTGATTGGGAGTCAGCCGTTTCTGGACTTTTGCGATTGCTTTCACTGTGCACTGAATGCCAGGACGGCATGTGCACGCTACAACAACGAACTGGGAAGGAGTGGGCAGAAGAGAACGGCCGTCAGACAGCAGCTTACATATTACCCAGGAAAGAGTAGTGTTTTCGGAGTGTGCAGCAAATCCGTGTTTCTGGCAAGGGCGGCATAAGTACGCAGCGCTGCTAAGCTTTCTCCCTGCGAGACACACTGGCAAAGCTTTTCGCTATGATGCAGCCTAGTGCAGACGCACACTACGGCTCTCCGCTGCTGTCCGAAGCCAAGCGCCGGTCGCCGGCATCTTTCGGCTGAAGCAGCGCTTCGGAGCTTACGGCTGCCGCTCCGGTGTTGTGTGCGCAAAGCAGCCGCTTCTCCTGCTCCCGGAGCCGGACAGATCGGTAGCTTGTACATGGGCGAAGAACGAAGCCGCTGGGAGACGAGATTGTGTGCACAGCCTTGGGACTGCTAGAGGACGGTGGCTAAAGCTCCCTGCCTTTTCAATGCACTGCTGGCATGCTTTATTGAAGGTGTTCTCAGACAACTTTTCTGGGTTTTGACTTCGTCCTGATGCAGCCCCTTTTGGGAAATTCATGTTCGTCCCCTGAGGCTCGAGATGCAGAGTACCCGATGGCACCTGCCGAAATGAAAAACTCCCTTGAGTTGTCGAGAAGGAAGAACATAGACAGAGCCTTGTGATTGGGAGTCAGCCGTTGCTGGACTTTTGCGATTGCTTTCACTGTGCACGGCATGCCAGGACGGCATGTGCACGCTACAACAACGAACTGGGAAGGAGAGGGCAGAAGAGAATGGCCGTCAGACTGCAGCTTACATATTACCCAGGAAGGAGCAGTGTTTTTGGAGTGTGCAGCAAATCCGTGTTTCTGGAAAGGGCGGCATAAGTACGCAGCGCTGCTAAGCTTTCTCCCTGCGAGACACACTGGCAAAGCTTTTCGCTATGATGCAGTCTAGTGCAGACGCACACTACGGCTCTCCGGAGCTGATCGGAGGGAAGCGCCGGCCGCCGGCGTCTTTCGGCTGAAGCAGCGCTTCGGAGCTTACGGCTTCTGCTCCGGTGTTGTGTGCGCGAAGCAGCCGCTTCTCCTGCTCCTGGAGCCGGACAGAGCGGTAGCTTGTACGTGGGCGAAGAACGAAGCCGCTGGGAGACGAGATTGTGTGCACAGCCTTGGGACTGCTAGAGGACGGTGGCTAAAGCTCCCTGCCTTTTCAATGCACTGCTGGCATGCTTTATTGAAGGTGTTCCGAGACAACTTTTCTGGGTTTTGAGTTCGTCCTGATGCAGCCCATTTTGGGAAATTCATGTTCGTCCCCTGAGGCTCGAGATGCAGAGTACCCAATGGCACCTGCCGAAATGAAAAACTCCCTTGAGTTGTCGAGAAGGAAGAACATAGACAGCGCCTTGTGATTGGGAGTCAGCAGCTGCTGGACTTTTGCGATTGCTTTCACTGTGCACGGAATGGCAGGACGGCATGTGCACGCTACAACAACGAGCTGGGTAAGAGTGGGCAGAAGAGAACGGCCGTCAGACTGCAGCTTACATATTACACAGGAAAGAGCAGTGTTTTTGGAGTGTGCAGCAAATCCGTGTTTCTGGGCAAGGGAGGCATAAGTACGCAGCGCTGCTAAGCTTTCTCCCTGCGAGACACACAGGCAAAGCTTTTCGCTATGATGCAGTCTAGTGCAGACGCACATTACGGCTCTCCGGAGCTGATCGGATGGAAGAGCCGGTCGCCAGCGTCCTTCGGCTGAAGCAGCGCTTCGGAGCTTACGGCTGCCGCTCCGGTGTTGTGTGCGCGAAGCAGCCGCTTCTCCTGCTCCCGGAGCCGGACAGAGCAGCACCTTGTACGTGGGCGAAGAACGAAGCCGCTGGGAGACGAGATTTTGCGCACAGCCGTGGGACTGCTAGAGGACAGTGGCTAAAGCTCCCTGCCTTTTCAATGAACTGCTGGCATGCTTTATTGAAGGTGTTCCGAGACAACTTTTCTGTGTTTTGACTTCGTCCTGATGCAGCCCCTTTTGGGAAATTCATGTTCGTCCCCTGAGCCTCGAGATGCAGAGTACCCGATGGCACCTGCCGAAATGAAAAACTCCCTTGAGTTGTCGAGAAGGAAGAACATAGACAGCGACTTGTGATTAGGAGTCAGCCACTGCTGGACTTTTGCGATTGCTTTCACTGTGCACTGATAACCAGGATGGCATGTGCACGCTACAACAACGAGCTGGGCAGGAGTGGGCAGAAGAGAACGGCCGTCAGACTGCAGCTTACATATTACCCAGGAAAGAGCAGTGTTTTTGGAGTGTGCAGCAAATCCGTGTTTCTAGGCAAGGGCAGGATAAGTGCGCTGTGCTGCTAAGCTTTCTCCCTGCGAGATACACGGGCAAGACATTTCGCTATGATGCAGTCTAGTGCAGACGCACACTACGGCTCTCCGCTGCTGTGCAAAGCCAACCGCCGGTCGCCGGTGTCTTTCGGCTGAAGCAGCGCTTCGGAGCGTACGGCTTCCGCTCCGGTGTTGTGTGCGCGAAGCAGCCGCTTCTCCTGCTCCCGGAGCCGGACAGAGCGGTAGCTTCTACGAGGGCGAAGAACGAAGCCGCTGGGAGACGAGATTGTGTGCACAGCCTTGGGACTGCTAGAGGACGGTGGCTAAAGCTCCCTGCCTTTTCAATGCACTGCTGGCATGCTTTATTGAAGGTGTTCCGAGACAACTTTTCTGTGTTTTGACTTCGTCCTGATGCAGCCCCTTTTGGGAAATTCATGTTCGTCATCTGAGGCTCGAGATGCAGAGTACCCGATGGCACCTGCAAAAATGAAAAACTCCATTGAGTTGTCGAGAAGCAAGGACATAGACAGCGCCTTGTGATTGGGAGTCAGCAGCTGCTGGACTTTTGCGATTGCTTTCACTGTGCACGGAATGCCAGGACGGCATGTGCGCGCTACAACAACGAGCTGGGCAGGAGTGGGCAGAAGAGAACGGCCGTCAGACTGCAGCTTACATATTAGCCAGGAAAGAGCAGTGTTTTTGGAGTGTGCAGCAAATCCGTGTTTCTGGGCAAGGGCGGCATAAGTACGCAGCGCTGCTAAGCTTTCTCCCTGCGAGACACACTGGCAAAGCTTTTCGCTATGATGCAGTCTAGTGCAGACGCACACTATGGCTCTCCGGAGCTGATCGGAGGGAAGCGCCGGTCGCCGGCGTCTTTCGGCTGAAGCAGCGCTTCGGAGCTTACGGCTGCCGCTCCGGTGTTGTGTGCGCGAAGCAGCCGCTTCTCCTGCTCCCGGAGCCGGACAGAGCGGTAGCTTGTACGTGGGCGAAGAACGAAGCCGCTGGGAGACGAGATTGTGTGCACAGCCTTGGGACTGCTAGAGGACGGTGGCTAAAGCTCCCTGCCTTTTCAATGCACTGCTGGCATGCTTTATTGAAGGTGTTCCAAGACAACTTTTCTGTGTTTTGACTTCGTCCTGATGCAGCCCCTTTTGGGAAATTCGTGTTCGTCCCCTGAGGCTCGAGATGCAGAGTACCCGATGGCACCTGCCGAAATGAAAAACTTCGTTGAGTTGTTGAGAAGCAAGAACATAGACAGCGCCTTGTGATTAGGAGTCAGCCGCTGCTGGACTTTTGCGATTGCTTTCACTGTGCACTGATAACCGGGATGGCATGTGCACGCTACAACAACGAGCTGGGCAGGAGTGGGCAGAAGAGAACGGCCGTCAGACTGCAGCTTACATATTACCCAGGAAAGAGCAGTGTTTTTGGAGTGTGCAGCAAATCCGTGTTTCTGGGCAAGGGCAGGATAAGTGCGCTGTGCTGCTAAGCTTTCTCCCTGCGAGATACACGGGCAAGGCATTTCGCTATGATGCAGTCTAGTGCAGACGCACACTACGGCTCTCCGCTGCTGTCCAAAGCCAACCGCCGGTCGCCGGTGTCTTTCGGCTGAAGCAGCGCTTCGGAGCGTACGGCTTCCGCTCCGGTGTTGTGTGCGCGAAGCAGCCGCTTCTCCTGCTCCCGGAGCCGGACAGAGCGGTAGCTTCTACGAGGGCGAAGAACGAAGCCGCTGGGAGACGAGATTGTGTGCACAGCCTTGGGACTGCTAGAGGACGGTGGCTAAAGCTCCCTGCCTTTTCAATGCACTGCTGGCATGCTTTATTGAAGGTGTTCCGAGACAACTTTTCTGTGTTTTGACTTCGTCTTGATGCAGCCCCTTTTGGGAAATTCATGTTCGTCCCCTGAGGCTCGGGATGCAGAGTACCCGATGGCACCTGCAAAAATGAAAAACTCCATTGAGTTGTCGAGAAGCAAGGACATAGACAGCGCCTTGTGATTGGGAGTCAGCAGCTGCTGGACTTTTGCGATTGCTTTCACTGTGCACGGAATGCCAGGACGGCATGTGCGTGCTACAACAACGAGCTGTGCAGGAGTGGGCAGAAGAGAACGGCCGTCAGACTGCAGCTTACATATTACCCAGGAAAGAGCAGTGTTTTTGGAGTGTGCAGCAAATCCGTGTTTCTGGGCAAGGGCGGCATAAGTACGCTGCGCTGCTAAGCTTTCTCCCTGCGAGACGCACTGGCAAAGCTTTTCGCTATGATGCAGTCTAGTGCAGACGCACACTATGGCTCTCCGGAGCTGATCGGAGGGAAGCGCCGGTCGCTGGCGTCTTTCGGCTGAAGCAGCGCTTCGGAGCTTACGGCTGCCGCTCCAGTGTTGTGTGCGCGAAGCAGCCGCTTCTCCTGCTCCCGGAGCCGGACAGAGCGGTAGCTTGTACGTGGGCGAAGAACGAAGCCGCTGGGAGACGAGATTGTGTGCACAGCCGTGGGACTGCTAGAGGACAGTGGCTAAAGCTCCCTGCCTTTTCAATGAACTGCTGGCATGCTTTATTGAAGGTGTTCCGAGACAACTTTTCTGTGTTTTGACTTCGTCCTGATGCAGCCCCTTTTGGGAAATTCATGTTCGTCCCCTGAGGCTCGAGATGCAGAGTACCCGATGGCACCTGCCGAAATGAAAAACTCCATTGAGTTGTTGAGAAGCAAGGACATAGACAGCGCCTTGTGATTGGGAGTCAGCAGCTGCTGGACTTTTGCGATTGCTTTCACTGTGCACGGAATGCCAGGACAGCATGTGCACTCTACAACAACGAGCTGTGCAGGAGTGGGCAGAAGAGAACGGCCGTCAGACTGCAGCTTACATATTACCCAGGAAAGAGCAGTGTTTTTGGAGTGTGCAGCAAATCCGTGTTTCTGGGCAAGGGCAGGATAAGTGCGCTGTGCTGCTAAGCTTTCTCCCTGCGAGATACACGGGCAAGGCATTTCGCTATGATGCAGTCTAGTGCAGACGCACACTATGGCTCTCCGCTGCTGTCCAAAGCCAACCGCCGGTCGCCGGCGTCTTTCGGCTGAAGCAGCGCTTCGGAGCGTACGGCTTCCGCTCCGGTGTTGTGTGCGCGAAGCAGCCGCTTCTCCTGCTCCCGGAGCCGGACAGAGCGGTAGCTTGTACGTGGGCGAAGAACGAAGCCGCTGGGAGACGAGATTGTGTGCACAGCCTTGGGACTGCTAGAGGACGGTGGCTAAAGATCCCTGCCTTTTCAATGAACTGCTGGCATGCTTTATTGAAGGTGTTCCGAGACAACTTTTCTGTGTTTTGACTTCGTCCTGATGCTGCCCCATTTGGGAAATTCATGTTCGTCCCCTGAGGCTCGAGATGCAGAGTACCCGATGGCACCTGCCGAAATGAAAAACTTTGTTGAGTTGTCGAGAAGCAAGAACATAGCGACTTGTGATTGGGAGTCAGCCGCTGCTGGACTTTTGCGATTGCTTTCACTGTGCACTGATAACCAGGATGGCATGTGCACGCTACAACAACGAGCTGGGCAGGAGTGGGCAGAAGAGAACGGCCGTCAGACTGCAGCTTACATATTACCCAGGAAAGAGCAGTGTTTTTGGAGTGTGCAGCAAATCCGTGTTTCTGGGCAAGGGCAGGATAAGTGCGCTGTGCTGCTAAGCTTTCTCCCTGCGAGATACACGGGCAAGGCATTTCGCTATGATGCAGTCTAGTGCAGACGCACACTACGGCTCTCCGCTGCTGTCCAAAGCCAACCGCCGGTCGCCGGTGTCTTTCGGCTGAAGCAGCGCTTCGGAGCGTACGGCTTCCGCTCCGGTGTTGTGTGCGCGAAGCAGCCGCTTCTCCTGCTCCCGGAGCCGGACAGAGCGGTAGCTTTTACGAGAACGAAGAACGAAGCCGCCGGGAGACGAGATTGTGTGCACAGCCTTGGGACTGCTAGAGGACGGTGGCTAAAGCTCCCTGCCTTTTCAATGCACTGCTGGCATGCTTTATTGAAGGTGTTCCGAGACAACTTTTCTGTGTTTTGACTTCGTCCTGATGCAGCCCCTTTTGGGAAATTCATGTTCGTCCCCTGAGGCTCGAGATGCAGAGTACCCGATGGCACCTCCTGAAATGAAAAACTCCATTGAGTTGTCGAGAAGCAAGGACATAGACAGCGCCTTGTGATTGGGAGTCAGCAGCTGCTGGACTTTTGCGATTGCTTTCACTGTGCACGGAATGCCAGGACGGCATGTGCACGCTACAACAACGAGCTGGGCAGGAGTGGGCAGAAGAGAACCGGCGTCAGACTGCAGCTTACATATTACCCAGGAAAGAGCAGTGTTTTTGGAGTGTGCAGCAAATCCGTGTTTCTGGGCAAGGGCGGCGTAAGTACGCTGCGCTGCTAAGCTTTCTCCCTGCGAGACACACTGGCAAAGCTTTTCGCTATGATGCAGTCTAGTGCAGACGCACACTACGGCTCTCCGGGGCTGATCGGAGGGAAGCGCCGGTCGCCGGCGTCTTTCGGCTGAAGCAGCGCTTCGGAGCTTACGGCTGCCGCTCCGGTGTTGTGTGCGCGAAGCAGCCGCTTCTCCTGCTCCCGGAGCTGGACAGAGCAGTAGCTTGTACGTGGGCGAAGAACGAAGCCGCTGGGAGACGAGATTGTGTGCACAGCCTTGGGACTGCTAGAGGACAGTGGCTAAAGCTCCCTGCCTTTTCAATGAACTGCTGGCATGCTTTATTAAAGGTGTTCCGAGACAACTTTTCTGGGTTTTGACTTCGTCCTGATGCGGCCCCTTTTGGGAAATTCATGTTCGTCCCCTGAGGCTCGAGATGCAGAGTACCCGATGGCACCTGCCGAAATGAAAAACTCCATTGAGTTGTTGAGAAGCAAGGACATAGACAGCGCCTTGTGATTGGGAGTCAGCAGCTGCTGGACTTTTGCGATTGCTTTCACTGTGCACGGAATGTCAGGACGGCATGTGCACGCTACAACAACGAGCTGGGCAGGAGTGGGCAGAAGAGAACCGCCGTCAGACTGCAGCTTACATATTACCCAGGAAAGAGCAGTGTTTTTGGAGTGTGCAGCAAATCCGTGTTTCTGGGCAATGGCGGCACAAGTACGCTGCGCTGCTAAGCTTTCTCCCTGCGAGACGCACTGGCAAAGCTTTTCGCTATGATGCAGTCTAGTGCAGACGCACACTACGGCTCTCCGCTGCTGTCCAAAGCCAACCGCCGGTCGCCGGCGTCTTTCGGCTGAAGCAGCGCTTCGGAGCGTACGGCTTCCGCTCCGGTGTTGTGTGCGCGAAGCAGCCGCTTCTCCTGCTCCCGGAGCCGGACAGAGCGGTAGCTTGTACGTGGGCGAAGAACGAAGCCGCTGGGAGACGAGATTGTGTGCACAGCCTTGGGACTGCTAGAGGACGGTGGCTAAAGGTCCCTGCCTTTTCAATGCACTGCTGGCATGCTTTATTGAAGGTGTTCCGAGACAACTTTTCTGGGTTTTAACGTCGTCCTGATTCAGCCCCTTTTGGGAAATTCATGTTCGTCCCCTGAGGCTCGAGATGCAGAGTACCCGATGGCACCTGCAAAAATGAAAAATTCCATTGAGTTGTCGAGAAGCAAGGACATAGACAGCGCCTTGTGATTCGGAGTCAGCAGCTGCTGGACTTTTGCGATTGCTTTCACTGTGCACGGAATGCCAGGACGGCATGTGCGCGCTACAACAACGAGCTGGGCAGGAGTGGGCAGAAGAGAACGGCCGTCAGACTGCAGCTTACATATTACCCAGGAAAGAGCAGTGTTTTTGGAGTGTGCAGCAAATCCGTGTTTCTGGGCAAGGGCGGCATAAGTACGCTGCGCTGCTAAGCTTTCTCCCTGCGAGACACGCTGGCAAATCATTTCGCTATGATGCAGTCTAGTGCAGACGCACACTACGGCTCTCCGGAGCTGATCGGAGGGAAGCGCCGGTCGCCGGCGTCTTTCGGCTGAAGCAGCGCTTCGGAGCTTACGGCTGCCGCTCCGGTGTTGTGTGCGCGAAGCAGCCGCTTCTCCTGCTCCCGGAGCCGGACAGAGCGGTAGCTTGTACGTGGGCGAAGAACGAAGCCGCTGGGAGACGAGATTGTGTCCACAGCCTTGGGACTGCTAGAGGACGGTGGCTAAAGCTCCCTGCCTTTTCAATGCACTGCTGGCATGCTTTATTGAAGGTGTTCCGAGACAACTTTTCTGTGTTTTGACTTCGTCCTGATGCAGCCCCTTTTGGGAAATTCGTGTTCGTCCCCTGAGGCTCGAGATGCAGAGTACCCGATGGCACCTGCCGAAATGAAAAACTTCGTTGAGTTGTCGAGAAGCAAGGACATAGACAGCGCCTTGTGATTAGGAGTCAGCTGCTGCTGGACTTTTGCGATTGCTTTCACTGTGCACTGATTACCAGGACGGCATGTGCACGCTACAACAACGAGCTGGGCAGGAGTGGGCAGAAGAGAACGGCCGTCAGACTGCAGCTTACATATTACCCAGGAAAGAGCAGTGTTTTTGGAGTGTGCAGCAAATCCGTGTTTCTGGGCAAGGGCTGGATAAGTGCGCTGTGCTTCTAAGCTTTCTCCCTGCGAGATACACTTGCAAGGCATTTCGCTATGATGCAGTCTAGTGCAGATGCACACTACGGCTCTCCGCTGCTGTCCAAAGCCAACCGCCGGTCGCCGGCGTCTTTCGGCTGAAGCAGCGCTTCGGAGCGTACGGCTGCTGCTCCGGTGTTGTGTGCGCAAAGCAGCCGCTTCTCCTGCTCCCGGAGCCGGACAGAGCGGTAGCTTGTACGTGGGCGAAGAACGAAGCCGCTGGGAGACGAGATTGTGTGCACAGCCTTGGGACTGCTAGAGGACGGTGGCTAAAGCTCCCAGCCTTTTCAATGCACTGCTGGCATGATTTATTGAAGGTGTTCCGAGACAACTTTACTGTGTTTTGACTTCGTCCTGATGCAGCCCCTTTTGGGAAATTCATGTTCGTCCCCTGAGGCTCGAGATGCAGAGTACCCGATGGCACCTGCCGAAATGAAAAACTCCATTGAGTTGTCGAGAAGCAAGGACATAGACAGCGCCTTGTGATTGGGAGTCAGCAGCTGCTGGACTTTTGCGATTGCTTTCACTGTGCACGGAATGGCAGGACGGCATGTGCACGCTACAACAACGAGCTGTGCAGGAGTGGGCAGAAGAGAACGGCCGTCAGACAGCAGCTTACATATTACCCAGGAAAGAGCAGTGTTTTTGGAGTGTGCAGCAAATCCGTGTTTCTGGGCAAGGGCGGCACAAGTACGCTGCGCTGCTAAGCTTTCTCCCTGCGAGACGCACTGGCAAAGCATTTCGCTATGATGCAGTCTAGTGCAGACGCACACTACGGCTCTCCGCTGCTGTCCAAAGCCAACCGCCGGTCGCCGGCGTCTTTCGGCTGAAGCAGCGCTTCGGAGCGTACGGCTTCCGCTCCGGTGTTGTGTGCGCGAAGCAGCCGCTTCTCCTGCTCCCGGAGCCGGACAGAGCGGTAGCTTGTACGTGGGCGAAGAACGAAGCCGCTGGGAGACGAGATTGTGTGCACAGCCTTGGGACTGCTAGAGGACGGTGGCTAAAGGTCCCTGCCTTTTCAATGCACTGCTGGCATGCTTTATTGAATGTGTTCCGAGACAACTTTTCTGGGTTTTAACGTCGTCCTGATTCAGCCCCTTTTGGTAAATTCATGTTCGTCCCCTGAGGCTCGAGATGCAGAGTACCCGATGGCACCTGCCGAAATGAAAAACTTTGTTGAGTTGTCGAGAAGCAAGAACATAGCGACTTGTGATTGGGAGTCTGCCGCTGCTGGACTTTTGCGATTGCTTTCACTGTGCACTGATAACCAGGATGGCATGTGCACGCTACAACAACGAGCTGGGCAGGAGTGGGCAGAAGAGAACCGCCGTCAGACTGCAGCTTACATATTACCCAGGAAAGAGCAGTGTTTTTGGAGTGTGCAGCAAATCCGTGTTTCTGGCCAAGGGCGGCATAAGTACGCTGCGCTGCTAAGCTTTGTCCCTGCGAGACGCACTGGCAAAGCTTTTCGCTATGATGCAGTCTAGTGCAGACGCACACTACGGCTCTCCGGAGCTGATCGGAGGGAAGCGCCGGTCGCCGGCGTCTTTCGGCTGAAGCAGAGCTTCGGAGCTTACGGCTGCCGCTCCGGTGTTGTGTGCGCGAAGCAGCCGCTTCTCCTGCTCCTGGAGCCGGACAGAGCGGTAGCTTGTACGTGGGCGAAGAACGAAGCCGCTGGGAGACGAGATTGTGTGCACAGCCTTGGGACTGCTAGAGGACGGTGGCTAAAGCTCCCTGCCTTTACAATGCACTGCTGGCATGCTTTATTGAAGGTGTTCCGAGACAACTTTTCTGGGTTTTGACTTCGTCCTGATGCAGCCCCTTTTGGGAAATTCATGTTCGTCCCCTGAGGCTCGAGATGCAGAGTACCCGATGGCACCTGCCGAAATGAAAAACTTTGTTGAGTTGTCGAGAAGCAAGAACATAGCGACTTGTGATTGGGAGTCAGCCGCTGCTGGACTTTTGCGATTGCTTTCACTGTGCACTGATAACCGGGATGGCATGTGCACGCTACAACAACGAGCTGGGCAGGAGTGGGCAGAAGAGAACCGCCGTCAGACTGCAGCTTACATATTACCCAGGAAAGAGCAGTGTTTTTGGAGTGTGAAGCAAATCCGTGTTTCTGGGCAAGGGCAGGATAAGTGCGCTGTGCTGCTAAGCTTTCTCCCTGCGAGATACACGGGCAAGGCATTTCGCTATGATGCAGTCTAGTGCAGACGCACACTACGGCTCTCCACTGCTGTCCAAAGCCAACCGCCGTTCGCCGGTGTCTTTCGGCTGAAGCAGCGCTTCGGAGCGTACGGCTTCCGCTCCGGTGTTGTGTGCGCGAAGCAGCCGCTTCTCCTGCTCCCGGAGCCGGACAGAGCGGTAGCTTCTACGAGGGCGAAGAACGAAGCCGCCGGGAGACGAGATTGTGTGCACAGCCTTGGGACTGCTAGAGGACGGTGGCTAAAGCTCCCTGCCTTTTCAATGCACTGCTGGCATGCTTTATTGAAGGTGTTCCGAGACAACTTTTCTGGGTTTTGACTTCGTCCTGATGCAGCCCCTTTTGGGAAATTCATGTTCGTCCCCTGAGGCTCGAGATGCAGAGTACCCGATGGTACCTGCAAAAATGAAAAACTCCATTGAGTTGTCGAGAAGCAAGGACATAGACAGCGCCTTGTGATTGGGAGTCAGCAGCTGCTGGACTTTTGCGATTGCTTTCACTGTGCACGGAATGCCAGGATGGCATGTGCACGCTACAACAACGAGCTGGGCAGGAGTGGGCAGAAGAGAACCGGCGTCAGACTGCAGCTTACATATTACCCAGGAAAGAGCAGTGTTTTTGGAGTGTGCAGCAAATCCGTGTTTCTGGGCAAGGGCGGCGTAAGTACGCTGCGCTGCTAAGCTTTCTCCCTGCGAGACACACTGGCAAAGCTTTTCGCTATGATGCAGTCTAGTGCAGACGCACACTACGGCTCTCCGGGGCTGATCGGAGGGAAGCGCCGGTCGCCGGCGTCTTTCGGCTGAAGCAGCGCTTCGGAGCTTACGGCTGCCGCTCCGGTGTTGTGTGCGCGAAGCAGCCGCTTCTCCTGCTCCCGGAGCTGGACAGAGTAGTAGCTTGTACGTGGGCGAAGAACGAAGCCGCTGGGAGACGAGATTGTGTGCACAGCCTTGGGACTGCTAGAGGACAGTGGCTAAAGCTCCCTGCCTTTTCAATGAACTGCTGGCATGCTTTATTGAAGGTGTTCCGAGACAACTTTTCTGGGTTTTGACTTCGTCCTGATGCGGCCCCTTTTGGGAAATTCATGTTCGTCCCCTGAGGCTCGAGATGCAGAGTACCCGATGGCACCTGCCGATATGAAAAACTCCATTGAGTTGTTGAGAAGCAAGGACATAGACAGCGCCTTGTGATTGGGAGTCAGCAGCTCCTGGACTTTTGCGATTGCTTTCACTGTGCACGGTATGGCAGGACGGCATGTGCACGCTACAACAACGAGCTGGGCCGGAGTGGGCAGAAGAGAACCGCCGTCAGACAGCAGCTTACATATTACCCAGGAAAGAGCAGTGTTTTTGGAGTGTGCAGCAAATCCGTGTTTCTGGGCAAGGGCGGCACAAGTACGCTGCGCTGCTAAGCTTTCTCCCTGCGAGACGCACTGGCAAAGCTTTTCGCTATGATGCAGTCTAGTGCAGACGCACACTACGGCTCTCCGCTGCTGTCCAAAGCCAACCGCCGGTCGCCGGCGTCTTTCGGCTGAAGCAGCGCTTCGGAGCGTACGGCTTCCGCTCCGGTGTTGTGTGCGCGAAGCAGCCGCTTCTCCTGCTCCCGGAGCCGGACAGAGCGGTAGCTTGTACGTGGGCGAAGAACGAAGCCGCTGGGAGACGAGATTGTGTGCACAGCCTTGGGACTGCTAGAGGACGGTGGCTAAAGGTCCCTGCCTTTTCAATGCACTGCTGGCATGCTTTATTGAAGGTGTTCCGAGACAACTTTTCTGGGTTTTAACGTCGTCCTGATTCAGCCCCTTTTGGGAAATTTATGTTCGTCCCCTGAGGCTCGAGATGCAGAGTACCCGATGGCACCTGCAAAAATGAAAAATTCCATTGAGTTGTCGAGAAGCAAGGACATAGACAGCGCCTTGTGATTGGGAGTCAGCAGCTGCTGTACTTTTGCGATTGCTTTCACTGTGCACTGAATGCCAGGACGGCATGTGCACGCTACAACAACGAGCTGTGCAGGAGTGGGCAGAAGAGAACGGCCGTCAGACTGCAGCTTACATATTACCCAGGAAAGAGCAGTGTTTTTGGAGTGTGCAGCAAATCCGTGTTTCTGGCCAAGGGCGGCATAAGTACGCTGCGCTGCTAAGCTTTCTCCCTGCGAGACACACTGGCAAAGCTTTTCGCTATGATGCAGTCTAGTGCAGACGCACATTACGGCTCACCGGAGCTGATCGGATGGAAGCGCCGGTCGCCGGCGTCTTTCGGCTGAAGCAGCGCTTCGGAGCTTACGGCTGCCGCTCCGGTGTTGTGTGCGCGAAGCAGCCGCTTCTCCTGCTCCCGGAGCTGGACAGAGCAGTAGCTTGTACGTGGGCGAAGAACGAAGCCGCTGGGAGACGAGATTGTGTGCACAGCCTTGGGACTGCTAGAGGACAGTGGCTAAAGCTCCCTGCCTTTTCAATGAACTGCTGGCATGCTTTATTGAAGGTGTTCCGAGACAACTTTTCTGGGTTTTGACTTCGTCCTGATGCGGCCCCTTTTGGGAAATTCATGTTCGTCCCCTGAGGCTCGAGATGCAGAGTACCCGATGGCACCTGCCGAAATGAAAAACTCTGTTGAGTTGTTGAGAAGCAAGGACATAGACAGCGCCTTGTGATTGGGAGTCAGCAGCTGCTGGACTTTTGCGATTGCTTTCACTGTGCACGGAATGGCAGGACGGCATGTGCACGCTACAACAACGAGCTGGGCAGGAGTGGGCAGAAGAGAACCGCCGTCAGACTGCAGCTTACATATTACCCAGGAAAGAGCAGTGTTTTTGGAGTGTGCAGCAAATCCGTGTTTCTGGGCAAGGGCGGCACAAGTACGCTGCGCTGCTAAGCTTTCTCCCTGCGAGACGCACTGGCAAAGCTTTTCGCTATGATGCAGTCTAGTGCAGACGCACGCTACGGCTCTCCGCTGCTGTCCAAAGCCAACCGCCGGTCGCCGGCGTCTTTCGGCTGAAGCAGCGCTTCGGAGCGTACGGCTTCCGCTCCGGTGTTGTGTGCGCGAAGCAGCCGCTTCTCCTGCTCCCGGAGCCGGACAGAGCGGTAGCTTGTACGTGGGCGAAGAACGAAGCCGCTGGGAGACGAGATTGTGTGCACAGCCTTGGGACTGCGAGGGGACGGTGGCTAAAGGTCCCTGCCTTTTCAATGCACTGCTGGCATGCTTTATTGAAGGTGTTCCGAGACAACTTTTCTGTGTTTTGACTTCGTCCTGATGCAGCCCCTTTTGGGAAATTCGTGTTCGTCCCCTGAGGCTCGAGATGCAGAGTACCCGATGGCACCTGCCGATATGAAAAACTTCGTTGAGTTGTTGAGAAGCAAGAACATAGACAGCGCCTTGTGATTAGGAGTCAGCCGCTGCTGGACTTTTGCGATTGCTTTCACTGTGCCCTGATAACCAGGATGGCATGTGCACGCTACAACAACTAGCTGGGCAGGAGTGGGCAGAAGAGAACGGCCGTCAGACTGCAGCTTACATATTACCCAGGAAAGAGCAGTGTTTTTGGAGTGTGCAGCAAATCCGTGTTTCTGGGCAAGGGCAGGATAAGCGCGCTGTGCTGCTAAGCTTTCTCCCTGCGAGATACACGGGCAAGGCATTTCGCTATGATGCAGCCTAGTGCAGACGCACACTACGGCTCTCCGCTGCTGTCCAAAGCCAACCGCCGGTCGCCGGCGTCTTTCGGCTGAAGCAGCGCTTCGGAGCTTACGGCTGCCGCTCCGGTGTTGTGTGCGCGAAGCAGCCGCTTCTCCTGCTCCTGGAGCCGGACAGAGCGGTAGATTGTACGTGGGCGAAGAACGAAGCCGCTGGGAGACGAGATTGTGTGCACAGCCTTGGGACTGCTAGAGGACGGTGGCTGAAGGTCCCTGCCTTTTCAATGCACTGCTGGCATGCTTTATTGAAGGTGTTCCGAGACAACTTTTCTGGGTTTTAACGTCGTCTTGATTCAGCCCCTTTTGGGAAATTCATGTTCGTCCCCTGAGGCTCGAGATGCAGAGTACCCGATGGCACCTGCAAAAATGAAAAATTCCATTGAGTTGTCGAGAAGCAAGGACATAGACAGCGCCTTGTGATTGGGAGTCAGCAGCTGCTGTACTTTTGCGATTGCTTTCACTGTGCACTGAATGGCAGGACGGCATGTGCACGCTACAACAACGAGCTGTGCAGGAGTGGGCAGAAGAGAACGGCCGTCAGACTGCAGCTTACATATTACCCAGGAAAGAGCAGTGTTTTTGGAGTGTGCAGCAAATCCGTGTTTCTGGGCAAGGGCAGGATAAGTGCGCTGTGCTGCTAAGCTTTCTCCATGCGAGATACACGGGCAAGGCATTTCGCTATGATGCAGTCTAGTGCAGACGCACACTACGGCTCTCCACTGCTGTCCAAAGCCAACCGCCGTTCGCCGGTGTCTTTCGGCTGAAGCAGCGCTTCGGAGCGTACGGCTTCCGCTCCGGTGTTGTGTGCGCGAAGCAGCCGCTTCTCCTGCTCCCGGAGCCGGACAGAGCGGTAGCTTCTACGAGGGCGAAGAACGAAGCCGCCGGGAGACGAGATTGTGTGCACAGCCTTGGGACTGCTAGAGGACGGTGGCTAAAGCTCCCTGCCTTTTCAATGCACTGCTGGCATGCTTTATTGAAGGTGTTCCGAGACAACTTTTCTGGGTTTTGACTTCGTCCTGATGCAGCCCCTTTTGGGAAATTCATGTTCGTCCCCTGAGGCTCGAGATGCAGAGTACCCGATGGTACCTGCAAAAATGAAAAACTCCATTGAGTTGTCGAGAAGCAAGGACATAGACAGCGCCTTGTGATTGGGAGTCAGCAGCTGCTGGACTTTTGCGATTGCTTTCACTGTGCACGGAATGCCAGGACGGCATGTGCACGCTACAACAACTAGCTGGGCAGGAGTGGGCAGAAGAGAACGGCCGTCAGACTGCAGCTTACATATTACCCAGGAAAGAGCAGTGTTTTTGGAGTGTGCAGCAAATCCGTGTTTCTGGGCAAGGGCAGGATAAGCGCGCTGTGCTGCTAAGCTTTCTCCCTGCGAGATACACGGGCAAGGCATTTCGCTATGATGCAGCCTAGTGCAGACGCACACTACGGCTCTCCGCTGCTGTCCAAAGCCAACCGCCGGTCGCCGGCGTCTTTCGGCTGAAGCAGCGCTTCGGAGCTTACGGCTGCCGCTCCGGTGTTGTGTGCGCGAAGCAGCCGCTTCTCCTGCTCCTGGAGCCGGACAGAGCGGTAGATTGTACGTGGGCGAAGAACGAAGCCGCTGGGAGACGAGATTGTGTGCACAGCCTTGGGACTGCTAGAGGACGGTGGCTAAAGGTCCCTGCCTTTTCAATGCACTGCTGGCATGCTTTATTGAAGGTGTTCCGAGACAACTTTTCTGGGTTTTAACGTCGTCCTGATTCAGCCCCTTTTGGGAAATTCATGTTCGTCCCCTGAGGCTCGAGATGCAGAGTACCCGATGGCACCTGCAAAAATGAAAAATTCCATTGAGTTGTCGAGAAGCAAGGACATAGACAGCGCCTTGTGATTGGGAGTCAGCAGCTGCTGTACTTTTGCGATTGCTTTCACTGTGCACTGAATGGCAGGACGGCATGTGCACGCTACAACAACGAGCTGTGCAGGAGTGGGCAGAAGAGAACGGCCGTCAGACTGCAGCTTACATATTACCCAGGAAAGAGCAGTGTTTTTGGAGTGTGCAGCAAATCCGTGTTTCTGGGCAAGGGCAGGATAAGGGCGCTGTGCTGCTAAGCTTTCTCCCTGCGAGATACACGGGCAAGGCATTTCGCTATGATGCAGTCTAGTGCAGACGCACACTACGGCTCTCCACTGCTGTCCAAAGCCAACCGCCGTTCGCCGGTGTCTTTCGGCTGAAGCAGCGCTTCGGAGCGTACGGCTTCCGCTCCGGTGTTGTGTGCGCGAAGCAGCCGCTTCTCCTGCTCCCGGAGCCGGACAGAGCGGTAGCTTCTACGAGGGCGAAGAACGAAGCCGCCGGGAGACGAGATTGTGTGCACAGCCTTGGGACTGCTAGAGGACGGTGGCTAAAGCTCCCTGCCTTTTCAATGCACTGCTGGCATGCTTTATTGAAGGTGTTCCGAGACAACTTTTCTGGGTTTTGACTTCGTCCTGATGCAGCCCCTTTTGGGAAATTCATGTTCGTCCCCTGAGGCTCGAGATGCAGAGTACCCGATGGTACCTGCAAAAATGAAAAACTCCATTGAGTTGTCGAGAAGCAAGGACATAGACAGCGCCTTGTGATTGGGAGTCAGCAGCTGCTGGACTTTTGCGATTGCTTTCACTGTGCACGGAATGCCAGGACGGCATGTGCACGCTACAACAACTAGCTGGGCAGGAGTGGGCAGAAGAGAACGGCCGTCAGACTGCAGCTTACATATTACCCAGGAAAGAGCAGTGTTTTTGGAGTGTGCAGCAAATCCGTGTTTCTGGGCAAGGGCAGGATAAGCGCGCTGTGCTGCTAAGCTTTCTCCCTGCGAGATACACGGGCAAGGCATTTCGCTATGATGCAGTCTAGTGCAGACGCACACTACGGCTCTCCGCTGCTGTCCAAAGCCAACCGCCGGTCGCCGGCGTCTTTCGGCTGAAGCAGCGCTTCGGAGCTTACGGCTGCCGCTCCGGTGTTGTGTGCGCGAAGCAGCCGCTTCTCCTGCTCCTGGAGCCGGACAGAGCGGTAGATTGTACGTGGGCGAAGAACGAAGCCGCTGGGAGACGAGATTGTGTGCACAGCCTTGGGACTGCTAGAGGACGGTGGCTAAAGGTCCCTGCCTTTTCAATGCACTGCTGGCATGCTTTATTGAAGGTGTTCCGAGACAACTTTTCTGGGTTTTAACGTCGTCCTGATTCAGCCCCTTTTGGGAAATTCATGTTCGTCCCCTGAGGCTCGAGATGCAGAGTACCCGATGGCACCTGCAAAAATGAAAAATTCCATTGAGTTGTCGAGAAGCAAGGACATAGACAGCGCCTTGTGATTGGGAGTCAGCAGCTGCTGTACTTTTGCGATTGCTTTCACTGTGCACTGAATGCCAGGACGGCATGTGCACGCTACAACAACGAGCTGTGCAGGAGTGGGCAGAAGAGAACGGCCGTCAGACTGCAGCTTACATATTACCCAGGAAAGAGCAGTGTTTTTGGAGTGTGCAGCAAATCCGTGTTTCTGGGCAAGGGCAGGATAAGTGCGCTGTGCTGCTAAGCTTTCTCCCTGCGAGATACACGGGCAAGGCATTTCGCTATGATGCAGTCTAGTGCAGACGCACACTACGGCTCTCCACTGCTGTCCAAAGCCAACCGCCGTTCGCCGGTGTCTTTCGGCTGAAGCAGCGCTTCGGAGCGTACGGCTTCCGCTCCGGTGTTGTGTGCGCGAAGCAGCCGCTTCTCCTGCTCCCGGAGCCGGACAGAGCGGTAGCTTCTACGAGGGCGAAGAACGAAGCCGCCGGGAGACGAGATTGTGTGCACAGCCTTGGGACTGCTAGAGGACGGTGGCTAAAGGTCCCTGCCTTTTCAATGCACTGCTGGCATGCTTTATTGAAGGTGTTCCGAGACAACTTTTCTGGGTTTTGACTTCGTCCTGATGCAGCCCCTTTTGGGAAATTCATGTTCTTCCCCTGAGGCTCGAGATGCAGAGTACCCGATGGTACCTGCAAAAATGAAAAACTCCATTGAGTTGTCGAGAAGCAAGGACATAGACAGCGCCTTGTGATTGGGAGTCAGCAGCTGCTGGACTTTTGCGATTGCTTTCACTGTGCACGGAATGCCAGGACGGCATGTGCACGCTACAACAACGAGCTGGGCAGGAGTGGGCAGAAGAGAACCGGCGTCAGACTGCAGCTTACATATTACCCAGGAAAGAGCAGTGTTTTTGGAGTGTGCAGCAAATCCGTGTTTCTGGGCAAGGGCGGCGTAAGTACGCTGCGCTGCTAAGCTTTTTCCCTGCGAGACACACTGGCAAAGCTTTTCGCTATGATGCAGTCTAGTGCAGACGCACACTACGGCTCTCCGGGGCTGATCGGAGGGAAGCGCCGGTCGCCAACGTCTTTCGGCTGAAGCAGCGCTTCGGAGCTTACGGCTGCCGCTCCGGTGTTGTGTGCGCGAAGCAGCCGCTTCTCCTGCTCCCGGAGCTGGACAGAGTAGTAGCTTGTACGTGGGCGAAGAACGAAGCCGCTGGGAGACGAGATTGTGTGCACAGCCTTGGGACTGCTAGAGGACAGTGGCTAAAGCTCCCTGCCTTTTCAATGAACTGCTGGCATGCTTTATTGAAGGTGTTCCGAGACAACTTTTCTGGGTTTTGACTTCGTCCTGATGCGGCCCCTTTTGGGAAATTCATGTTCGTCCCCTGAGGCTCGAGATGCAGAGTACCCGATGGCACCTGCCGAAATGAAAAACTCCATTGAGTTGTTGAGAAGCAAGGACATAGACAGCGCCTTGTGATTGGGAGTCAGCAGCTGCTGGACTTTTGCGATTGCTTTCACTGTGCACGGAATGGCAGGACGGCATGTGCACGCTACAACAACGAGCTGGGCAGGAGTGGGCAGAAGAGAACCGCCGTCAGACTGCAGCTTACATATTACCCAGGAAAGAGCAGTGTTTTTGGAGTGTGCAGCAAATCCGTGTTTCTGGGCAAGGGCGGCACAAGTACGCTGCGCTGCTAAGCTTTCTCCCTGCGAGACGCACTGGCAAAGCTTTTCGCTATGATGCAGTCTAGTGCAGACGCACACTACGGCTCTCCGCTGCTGTCCAAAGCCAACCGCCGGTCGCCGGCGTCTTTCGGCTGAAGCAGCGCTTCGGAGCGTACGGCTTCCGCTCCGGTGTTGTGTGCGCGAAGCAGCCGCTTCTCCTGCTCCCGGAGCCGGACAGAGCGGTAGCTTGTACGTGGGCGAAGAACGAAGCCGCTGGGAGACGAGATTGTGTGCACAGCCTTGGGACTGCTAGAGGACGGTGGCTAAAGGTCCCTGCCTTTTCAATGCACTGCTGGCATGCTTTATTGAAGGTGTTCCGAGACAACTTTTCTGGGTTTTAACGTCGTCCTGATTCAGCCCCTTTTGGGAAATTCATGTTCGTCCCCTGAGGCTCGAGATGCAGAGTACCCGATGGCACCTGCAAAAATGAAAAATTCCATTGAGTTGTCGAGAAGCAAGGACATAGACAGCGCCTTGTGATTGGGAGTCAGCAGCTGCTGTACTTTTGCGATTGCTTTCACTGTGCCCTGAATGCCAGGACGGCATGTGCACGCTACAACAACGAGCTGTGCAGGAGTGGGCAGAAGAGAACGGCCGTCAGACTGCAGCTTACATATTACCCAGGAAAGAGCAGTGTTTTTGGAGTGTGCAGCAAATCCGTGTTTCTGGGCAAGGGCAGGATAAGTGCGCTGTGCTGCTAAGCTTTCTCCCTGCGAGATACACGGGAAAGGCATTTCGCTATGATGCAGTCTAGTGCAGACGCACACTACGGCTCTCCACTGCTGTCCAAAGCCAACCGCCGTTCGCCGGTGTCTTTCGGCTGAAGCAGCGCTTCGGAGCGTACGGCTTCCGCTCCGGTGTTGTGTGCGCGAAGCAGCCGCTTCTCCTGCTCCCGGAGCCGGACAGAGCGGTAGCTTCTACGAGGGCGAAGAACGAAGCCGCCGGGAGACGAGATTGTGTGCACAGCCTTGGGACTGCTAGAGGACGGTGGCTAAAGCTCCCTGCCTTTTCAATGCACTGCTGGCATGCTTTATTGAAGGTGTTCCGAGACAACATTTCTGGGTTTTGACTTCGTCCTGATGCAGCCCCTTTTGGGAAATTCATGTTCGTCCCCTGAGGCTCAAGATGCAGAGTACCCGATGGTACCTGCAAAAATGAAAAACTCCATTGAGTTGTCGAGAAGCAAGGACATAGACAGCGCCTTGTGATTGGGAGTCAGCAGCTGCTGGACTTTTGCGATTGCTTTCACTGTGCACGGAATGCCAGGACGGCATGTGCACGCTACAACAACTAGCTGGGCAGGAGTGGGCAGAAGAGAACGGCCGTCAGACTGCAGCTTACATATTACCCAGGAAAGAGCAGTGTTTTTGGAGTGTGCAGCAAATCCGTGTTTCTGGGCAAGGGCAGGATAAGCGCGCTGTGCTGCTAAGCTTTCTCCCTGCGAGATACACGGGCAAGGCATTTCGCTATGATGCAGTCTAGTGCAGACGCACACTACGGCTCTCCGCTGCTGTCCAAAGCCAACCGCCGGTCGCCGGCGTCTTTCGGCTGAAGCAGCGCTTCGGAGCTTACGGCTGCCGCTCCGGTGTTGTGTGCGCGAAGCAGCCGCTTCTCCTGCTCCTGGAGCCGGACAGAGCGGTAGCTTGTACGTGGGCGAAGAACGAAGCCGCTGGGAGACGAGATTGTGTGCACAGCCTTGGGACTGCTAGAGGACGGTGGCTAAAGGTCCCTGCCTTTTCAATGCACTGCTGGCATGCTTTATTGAAGGTGTTCCGAGACAACTTTTCTGGGTTTTAACGTCGTCCTGATTCAGCCCCTTTTGGGAAATTCATGTTCGTCCCCTGAGGCTTGAGATGCAGAGTACCCGATGGCACCTGCAAAAATGAAAAATTCCATTGAGTTGTCGAGAAGCAAGGACATAGACAGCGCCTTGTGATTGGGAGTCAGCAGCTGCTGTACTTTTGCGATTGCTTTCACTGTGCACTGAATGCCAGGACGGCATGTGCACGCTACAACAACGAGCTGTGCAGGAGTGGGCAGAAGAGAACGGCCGTCAGACTGCAGCTTACATATTACCCAGGAAAGAGCAGTGTTTTTGGAGTGTGCAGCAAATCCGTGTTTCTGGGCAAGGGCAGGATAAGTGCGCTGTGCTGCTAAGCTTTCTCCCTGCGAGATACACGGGCAAGGCATTTCGCTATGATGCAGTCTAGTGCAGACGCACACTACGGCTCTCCACTGCTGTCCAAAGCCAACCGCCGTTCGCCGGTGTCTTTCGGCTGAAGCAGCGCTTCGGAGCGTACGGCTTCCGCTCCGGTGTTGTGTGCGCGAAGCAGCCGCTTCTCCTGCTCCCGGAGCCGGACAGAGCGGTAGCTTGTACGTGGGCGAAGAACGAAGCCGCTGGGAGACGAGATTGTGTGCACAGCCTTGGGACTGCTAGAGGACGGTGGCTAAAGGTCCCTGCCTTTTCAATGCACTGCTGGCATGCTTTATTGAAGGTGTTCCGAGACAACTTTTCTGGGTTTTAACGTCGTCCTGATTCAGCCCCTTTTGGGAAATTCATGTTCGTCCCCTGAGGCTCGAGATGCAGAGTACCCGATGGCACCTGCAAAAATGAAAAATTCCATTGAGTTGTCGAGAAGCAAGGACATAGACAGCGCCTTGTGATTGGGAGTCAGCAGCTGCTGTACTTTTGCGATTGCTTTCACTGTGCACTGAATGCCAGGACGGCATGTGCACGCTACAACAACGAGCTGTGCAGGAGTGGGCAGAAGAGAACGGCCGTCAGACTGCAGCTTACATATTACCCAGGAAAGAGCAGTGTTTTTGGAGTGTGCAGCAAATCCGTGTTTCTGGCCAAGGGCGGCATAAGTACGCAGCGCTGCTAAGCTTTCTCCCTGCGAGACACACTGGCAAAGCTTTTCGCTATGATGCAGTCTAGTGCAGACGCACATTACGGCTCACCGGAGCTGATCGGATGGAAGCGCCGGTCGCCGGCGTCTTTCGGCTGAAGCAGCGCTTCGGAGCTTACGGCTGCCGCTCCGGTGTTGTGTGCGCGAAGCAGCCGCTTCTCCTGCTCCCGGAGCTGGACAGAGCAGTAGCTTGTACGTGGGCGAAGAACGAAGCCGCTGGGAGACGAGATTGTGTGCACAGCCTTGGGACTGCTAGAGGACGGTGGCTAAAGCTCCCTGCCTTTTCAATGCACTGCTGGCATGCTTTATTGAAGGTGTTCCGAGACAACATTTCTGGGTTTTGACTTCGTCCTGATGCAGCCCCTTTTGGGAAATTCATGTTCGTCCCCTGAGGCTCGAGATGCAGAGTACCCGATGGTACCTGCAAAAATGAAAAACTCCATTGAGTTGTCGAGAAGCAAGGACATAGACAGCGCCTTGTGATTGGGAGTCAGCAGCTGCTGGACTTTTGCGATTGCTTTCACTGTGCACGGAATGCCAGGACGGCATGTGCACGCTACAACAACTAGCTGGGCAGGAGTGGGCAGAAGAGAACGGCCGTCAGACTGCAGCTTACATATTACCCAGGAAAGAGCAGTGTTTTTGGAGTGTGCAGCAAATCCGTGTTTCTGGGCAAGGGCAGGATAAGCGCGCTGTGCTGCTAAGCTTTCTCCCTGCGAGATACACGGGCAAGGCATTTCGCTATGATGCAGTCTAGTGCAGACGCACACTACGGCTCTCCGCTGCTGTCCAAAGCCAACCGCCGGTCGCCGGCGTCTTTCGGCTGAAGCAGCGCTTCGGAGCTTACGGCTGCCGCTCTGGTGTTGTGTGCGCGAAGCAGCCGCTTCTCCTGCTCCTGGAGCCGGACAGAGCGGTAGCTTGTACGTGGGCGAAGAACGAAGCCGCTGGGAGACGAGATTTTGTGCACAGCCTTGGGACTGCTAGAGGACGGTGGCTAAAGGTCCCTGCCTTTTCAATGCACTGCTGGCATGCTTTATTGAAGGTGTTCCGAGACAACTTTTCTGGGTTTTAACGTCGTCCTGATTCAGCCCCTTTTGGGAAATTCATGTTCGTCCCCTGAGGCTCGAGATGCAGAGTACCCGATGGCACCTGCAAAAATGAAAAATTCCATTGAGTTGTCGAGAAGCAAGGACATAGACAGCGCCTTGTGATTGGGAGTCAGCAGCTGCTGTACTTTTGCGATTGCTTTCACTGTGCACTGAATGCCAGGACGGCATGTGCACGCTACAACAACGAGCTGTGCAGGAGTGGGCAGAAGAGAACGGCCGTCAGACTGCAGCTTACATATTACCCAGGAAAGAGCAGTGTTTTTGGAGTGTGCAGCAAATCCGTGTTTCTGGGCAAGGGCAGGATAAGTGCGCTGTGCTGCTAAGCTTTCTCCCTGCGAGATACACGGGCAAGGCATTTCGCTATGATGCAGTCTAGTGCAGACGCACACTACGGCTCTCCACTGCTGTCCAAAGCCAACCGCCGTTCGCCGGTGTCTTTCGGCTGAAGCAGCGCTTCGGAGCGTACGGCTTCCGCTCCGGTGTTGTGTGCGCGAAGCAGCCGCTTCTCCTGCTCCCGGAGCCGGACAGAGCGGTAGCTTGTACGTGGGCGAAGAACGAAGCCGCTGGGAGACGAGATTGTGTGCACAGCCTTGGGACTGCTAGAGGACGGTGGCTAAAGGTCCCTGCCTTTTCAATGCACTGCTGGCATGCTTTATTGAAGGTGTTCCGAGACAACTTTTCTGGGTTTTAACGTCGTCCTGATTCAGCCCCTTTTGGGAAATTCATGTTCGTCCCCTGAGGCTCGAGATGCAGAGTACCCGATGGCACCTGCAAAAATGAAAAATTCCATTGAGTTGTCGAGAAGCAAGGACATAGACAGCGCCTTGTGATTGGGAGTCAGCAGCTGCTGTACTTTTGCGATTGCTTTCACTGTGCACTGAATGCCAGGACGGCATGTGCACGCTACAACAACGAGCTGTGCAGGAGTGGGCAGAAGAGAACGGCCGTCAGACTGCAGCTTACATATTACCCAGGAAAGAGCAGTGTTTTTGGAGTGTGCAGCAAATCCGTGTTTCTGGCCAAGGGCGGCATAAGTACGCTGCGCTGCTAAGCTTTCTCCCTGCGAGACACACTGGCAAAGCTTTTCGCTATGATGCAGTCTAGTGCAGACGCACATTACGGCTCACCGGAGCTGATCGGATGGAAGCGCCGGTCGCCGGCGTCTTTCGGCTGAAGCAGCGCTTCGGAGCTTACGGCTGCCGCTCCGGTGTTGTGTGCGCGAAGCAGCCGCTTCTCCTGCTCCCGGAGCTGGACAGAGCAGTAGCTTGTACGTGGGCGAAGAACGAAGCCGCTGGGAGACGAGATTGTGTGCACAGCCTTGGGACTGCTAGAGGACAGTGGCTAAAGCTCCCTGCCTTTTCAATGAACTGCTGGCATGCTTTATTGAAGGTGTTCCGAGACAACTTTTCTGGGTTTTGACTTCGTCCTGATGCGGCCCCTTTTGGGAAATTCATGTTCGTCCCCTGAGGCTCGAGATGCAGAGTACCCGATGGCACCTGCCGAAATGAAAAACTCCGTTGAGTTGTTGAGAAGCAAGGACATAGACAGCGCCTTGTGATTGGGAGTCAGCAGCTGCTGGACTTTTGCGATTGCTTTCACTGTGCACGGAATGGCAGGACGGCATGTGCACGCTACAACAACGAGCTGGGCAGGAGTGGGCAGAAGAGAACCGCCGTCAGACTGCAGCTTACATATTACCCAGGAAAGAGCAGTGTTTTTGGAGTGTGCAGCAAATCCGTGTTTCTGGGCAAGGGCGGCACAAGTACGCTGCGCTGCTAAGCTTTCTCCCTGCGAGACGCACTGGCAAAGCTTTTCGCTATGATGCAGTCTAGTGCAGACGCACACTACGGCTCTCCGCTGCTGTCCAAAGCCAACCGCCGGTCGCCGGCGTCTTTCGGCTGAAGCAGCGCTTCGGAGCGTACGGCTTCCGCTCCGGTGTTGTGTGCGCGAAGCAGCCGCTTCTCCTGCTCCCGGAGCCGGACAGAGCGGTAGCTTGTACGTGGGCGAAGAACGAAGCCGCTGGGAGACGAGATTGTGTGCACAGCCTTGGGACTGCGAGAGGACGGTGGCTAAAGGTCCCTGCCTTTTCAATGCACTGCTGGCATGCTTTATTGAAGGTGTTCCGAGACAACTTTTCTGTGTTTTGACTTCGTCCTGATGCAGCCCCTTTTGGGAAATTCGTGTTCGTCCCCTGAGGCTCGAGATGCAGAGTACCCGATGGCACCTGCCGATATGAAAAACTTCGTTGAGTTGTTGAGAAGCAAGAACATAGACAGCGCCTTGTGATTAGGAGTCAGCCGCTGCTGGACTTTTGCGATTGCTTTCACTGTGCACTGATAACCAGGATGGCATGTGCACGCTACAACAACTAGCTGGGCAGGAGTGGGCAGAAGAGAATGGCCGTCAGACTGCAGCTTACATATTACCCAGGAAAGAGCAGTGTTTTTGGAGTGTGCAGCAAATCCGTGTTTCTGGGCAAGGGCAGGATAAGCGCGCTGTGCTGCTAAGCTTTCTCCCTGCGAGATACACGGGCAAGGCATTTCGCTATGATGCAGTCTAGTGCAGACGCACACTACGGCTCTCCGCTGCTGTCCAAAGCCAACCGCCGGTCGCCGGCGTCTTTCGGCTGAAGCAGCGCTTCGGAGCTTACGGCTGCCGCTCCGGTGTTGTGTGCGCGAAGCAGCCGCTTCTCCTGCTCCCGGAGCCGGACAGAGCGGTAGCTTGTACGTGGGCGAAGAACGAAGCCGCTGGGAGACGAGATTGTGTGCACAGCCTTGGGACTGCTAGAGGACGGTGGCTAAAGGTCCCTGCCTTTTCAATGCACTGCTGGCATGCTTTATTGAAGGTGTTCCGAGACAACTTTTCTGGGTTTTAACGTCGTCCTGATTCAGCCCCTTTTGGGAAATTCATGTTCGTCCCCTGAGGCTCGAGATGCAGAGTACCCGATGGCACCTGCAAAAATGAAAAATTCCATTGAGTTGTCGAGAAGCAAGGACATAGACAGCGCCTTGTGATTGGGAGTCAGCAGCTGCTGTACTTTTGCGATTGCTTTCACTGTGCACTGAATGCCAGGACGGCATGTGCACGCTACAACAACGAGCTGTGCAGGAGTGGGCAGAAGAGAACGGCCGTCAGACTGCAGCTTACATATTACCCAGGAAAGAGCAGTGTTTTTGGAGTGTGCAGCAAATCCGTGTTTCTGGGCAAGGGCAGGATAAGTGCGCTGTGCTGCTAAGCTTTCTCCCTGCGAGATACACGGGCAAGGCATTTCGCTATGATGCAGTCTAGTGCAGACGCACACTACGGCTCTCCACTGCTGTCCAAAGCCAACCGCCGTTCGCCGGTGTCTTTCGGCTGAAGCAGCGCTTCGGAGCGTACGGCTTCCGCTCCGGTGTTGTGTGCGCGAAGCAGCCGCTTCTCCTGCTCCCGGAGCCGGACAGAGCGGTAGCTTCTACGAGGGCGAAGAACGAAGCCGCCGGGAGACGAGATTGTGTGCACAGCCTTGGGACTGCAAGAGGACGGTGGCTAAAGGTCCCTGCCTTTTCAATGCACAGCTGGCATGCTTTATTGAAGGTGTTCCGAGACAACTTTTCTGGGTTTTAACGTCGTCCTGATTCAGCCCCTTTTGGGAAATTCATGTTCGTCCCCTGAGGCTCGAGATGCAGAGTACCCGATGGCACCTGCAAAAATGAAAAATTCCATTGAGTTGTCGAGAAGCAAGGACATAGACAGCGCCTTGTGATTGGGAGTCAGCAGCTGCTGTACTTTTGCGATTGCTTTCACTGTGCACTGAATGCCAGGACGGCATGTGCACGCTACAACAACGAGCTGTGCAGGAGTGGGCAGAAGAGAACGGCCGTCAGACTGCAGCTTACATATTACCCAGGAAAGAGCAGTGTTTTTGGAGTGTGCAGCAAATCCGTGTTTCTGGCCAAGGGCGGCATAAGTACGCTGCGCTGCTAAGCTTTCTCCCTGCGAGACACACTGGCAAAGCTTTTCGCTATGATGCAGTCTAGTGCAGACGCACATTACGGCTCACCGGAGCTGATCGGATGGAAGCGCCGGTCGCCGGCGTCTTTCGGCTGAAGCAGCGCTTCGGAGCTTACGGCTGCCGCTCCGGTGTTGTGTGCGCGAAGCAGCCGCTTCTCCTGCTCCCGGAGCTGGACAGAGCAGTAGCTTGTACGTGGGCGAAGAACGAAGCCGCTGGGAGACGAGATTGTGTGCACAGCCTTGGGACTGCTAGAGGACAGTGGCTAAAGCTCCCTGCCTTTTCAATGAACTGCTGGCATGCTTTATTGAAGGTGTTCCGAGACAACTTTTCTGGGTTTTGACTTCGTCCTGATGCGGCCCCTTTTGGGAAATTCATGTTCGTCCCCTGAGGCTCGAGATGCAGAGTACCCGATGGCACCTGCCGAAATGAAAAACTCCGTTGAGTTGTTGAGAAGCAAGGACATAGACAGCGCCTTGTGATTGGGAGTCAGCAGCTGCTGGACTTTTGCGATTGCTTTCACTGTGCACGGAATGGCAGGACGGCATGTGCACGCTACAACAACGAGCTGGGCAGGAGTGGGCAGAAGAGAACGGCCGTCAGACTGCAGCTTACATATTACCCAGGAAAGAGCAGTGTTTTTGGAGTGTGCAGCAAATCCGTGTTTCTGGGCAAGGGCGGCACAAGTACGCTGCGCTGCTAAGCTTTCTCCCTGCGAGACGCACTGGCAAAGCTTTTCGCTATGATGCAGTCTAGTGCAGACGCACACTACGGCTCTCCGCTGCTGTCCAAAGCCAACCGCCGGTCGCCGGCGTCTTTCGGCTGAAGCAGCGCTTCGGAGCGTACGGCTTCCGCTCCGGTGTTGTGTGCGCGAAGCAGCCGCTTCTCCTGCTCCCGGAGCCGGACAGAGCGGTAGCTTGTACGTGGGCGAAGAACGAAGCCGCTGGGAGACGAGATTGTGTCCACAGCCTTGGGACTGCTAGAGGACGGTGGCTAAAGGTCCCTGCCTTTTCAATGCACTGCTGGCATGCTTTATTGAAGGTGTTCCGAGACAACTTTTCTGTGTTTTGACTTCGTCCTGATGCAGCCCCTTTTGGGAAATTCGTGTTCGTCCCCTGAGGCTCGAGATGCAGAGTACCCGATGGCACCTGCCGATATGAAAAACTTCGTTGAGTTGTTGAGAAGCAAGAACATAGACAGCGCCTTGTGATTAGGAGTCAGCCGCTGCTGGACTTTTGCGATTGCTTTCACTGTGCACTGATAACCAGGATGGCATGTGCACGCTACAACAACTAGCTGGGCAGGAGTGGGCAGAAGAGAATGGCCGTCAGACTGCAGCTTACATATTACCCAGGAAAGAGCAGTGTTTTTGGAGTGTGCAGCAAATCCGTGTTTCTGGGCAAGGGCAGGATAAGCGCGCTGTGCTGCTAAGCTTTCTCCCTGCGAGATACACGGGCAAGGCATTTCGCTATGATGCAGTCTAGTGCAGACGCACACTACGGCTCTCCGCTGCTGTCCAAAGCCAACCGCCGGTCGCCGGCGTCTTTCGGCTGAAGCAGCGCTTCGGAGCTTACGGCTGCCGCTCCGGTGTTGTGTGCGCGAAGCAGCCGCTTCTCCTGCTCCTGGAGCCGGACAGAGCGGTAGCTTGTACGTGGGCGAAGAACGAAGCCGCTGGGAGACGAGATTGTGTGCACAGCCTTGGGACTGCTAGAGGACGGTGGCTAAAGGTCCCTGCCTTTTCAATGCACTGCTGGCATGCTTTATTGAAGGTGTTCCGAGACAACTTTTCTGGGTTTTAACGTCGTCCTGATTCAGCCCCTTTTGGGAAATTCATGTTCGTCCCCTGAGGCTCGAGATGCAGAGTACCCGATGGCACCTGCAAAAATGAAAAATTCCATTGAGTTGTCGAGAAGCAAGGACATAGACAGCGCCTTGTGATTGGGAGTCAGCAGCTGCTGTACTTTTGCGATTGCTTTCACTGTGCACTGAATGCCAGGACGGCATGTGCACGCTACAACAACGAGCTGTGCAGGAGTGGGCAGAAGAGAACGGCCGTCAGACTGCAGCTTACATATTACCCAGGAAAGAGCAGTGTTTTTGGAGTGTGCAGCAAATCCGTGTTTCTGGGCAAGGGCAGGATAAGTGCGCTGTGCTGCTAAGCTTTCTCCCTGCGAGATACACGGGCAAGGCATTTCGCTATGATGCAGTCTAGTGCAGACGCACACTACGGCTCTCCACTGCTGTCCAAAGCCAACCGCCGTTCGCCGGTGTCTTTCGGCTGAAGCAGCGCTTCGGAGCGTACGGCTTCCGCTCCGGTGTTGTGTGCGCGAAGCAGCCGCTTCTCCTGCTCCCGGAGCCGGACAGAGCGGTAGCTTCTACGAGGGCGAAGAACGAAGCCGCCGGGAGACGAGATTGTGTGCACAGCCTTGGGACTGCTAGAGGACGGTGGCTAAAGCTCCCTGCCTTTTCAATGCACTGCTGGCATGCTTTATTGAAGGTGTTCCGAGACAACATTTCTGGGTTTTGACTTCGTCCTGATGCAGCCCCTTTTGGGAAATTCATGTTCGTCCCCTGAGGCTCGAGATGCAGAGTACCCGATGGTACCTGCAAAAATGAAAAACTCCATTGAGTTGTCGAGAAGCAAGGACATAGACAGCGCCTTGTGATTGGGAGTCAGCAGCTGCTGGACTTTTGCGATTGCTTTCACTGTGCACGGAATGCCAGGACGGCATGTGCACGCTACAACAACTAGCTGGGCAGGAGTGGGCAGAAGAGAACGGCCGTCAGACTGCAGCTTACATATTACCCAGGAAAGAGCAGTGTTTTTGGAGTGTGCAGCAAATCCGTGTTTCTGGGCAAGGGCAGGATAAGCGCGCTGTGCTGCTAAGCTTTCTCCCTGCGAGATACACGGGCAAGGCATTTCGCTATGATGCAGTCTAGTGCAGACGCACACTACGGCTCTCCGCTGCTGTCCAAAGCCAACCGCCGGTCGCCGGCGTCTTTCGGCTGAAGCAGCGCTTCGGAGCTAACGGCTGCCGCTCCGGTGTTGTGTGCGCGAAGCAGCCGCTTCTCCTGCTCCTGGAGCCGGACAGAGCGGTAGCTTGTACGTGGGCGAAGAACGAAGCCGCTGGGAGACGAGATTGTGTGCACAGCCTTGGGACTGCTAGAGGACGGTGGCTAAAGGTCCCTGCCTTTTCAATGCACTGCTGGCATGCTTTATTGAAGGTGTTCCGAGACAACTTTTCTGGGTTTTAACGTCGTCCTGATTCAGCCCCTTTTGGGAAATTCATGTTCGTCCCCTGAGGCTCGAGATGCAGAGTACCCGATGGCACCTGCAAAAATGAAAAATTCCATTGAGTTGTCGAGAAGCAAGGACATAGACAGCGCCTTGTGATTGGGAGTCAGCAGCTGCTGTACTTTTGCGATTGCTTTCACTGTGCACTGAATGCCAGGACGGCATGTGCACGCTACAACAACGAGCTGTGCAGGAGTGGGCAGAAGAGAACGGCCGTCAGACTGCAGCTTACATATTACCCAGGAAAGAGCAGTGTTTTTGGAGTGTGCAGCAAATCCGTGTTTCTGGGCAAGGGCAGGATAAGTGCGCTGTGCTGCTAAGCTTTCTCCCTGCGAGATACACGGGCAAGGCATTTCGCTATGATGCAGTCTAGTGCAGACGCACACTACGGCTCTCCACTGCTGTCCAAAGCCAACCGCCGTTCGCCGGTGTCTTTCGGCTGAAGCAGCGCTTCGGAGCGTACGGCTTCCGCTCCGGTGTTGTGTGCGCGAAGCAGCCGCTTCTCCTGCTCCCGGAGCCGGACAGAGCGGTAGCTTCTACGAGGGCGAAGAACGAAGCCGCCGGGAGACGAGATTGTGTGCACAGCCTTGGGACTGCTAGAGGACGGTGGCTAAAGCTCCCTGCCTTTTCAATGCACTGCTGGCATGCTTTATTGAAGGTGTTCCGAGACAACTTTTCTGGGTTTTGACTTCGTCCTGATGCAGCCCCTTTTGGGAAATTCATGTTCGTCCCCTGAGGCTCGAGATGCAGAGTACCCGATGGTACCTGCAAAAATGAAAAACTCCATTGAGTTGTCGAGAAGCAAGGACATAGACAGCGCCTTGTGATTGGGAGTCAGCAGCTGCTGGACTTTTGCGATTGCTTTCACTGTGCACGGAATGCCAGGACGGCATGTGCACGCTACAACAACGAGCTGGGCAGGAGTGGGCAGAAGAGAACCGGCGTCAGACTGCAGCTTACATATTACCCAGGAAAGAGCAGTGTTTTTGGAGTGTGCAGCAAATCCGTGTTTCTGGGCAAGGGCGGCGTAAGTACGCTGCGCTGCTAAGCTTTCTCCCTGCGAGACACACTGGCAAAGCTTTTCGCTATGATGCAGTCTAGTGCAGACGCACACTACGGCTCTCCGGGGCTGATCGGAGGGAAGCGCCGGTCGCCAACGTCTTTCGGCTGAAGCAGCGCTTCGGAGCTTACGGCTGCCGCTCCGGTGTTGTGTGCGCGAAGCAGCCGCTTCTCCTGCTCCCGGAGCTGGACAGAGTAGTAGCTTGTACGTGGGCGAAGAACGAAGCCGCTGGGAGACGAGATTGTGTGCACAGCCTTGGGACTGCTAGAGGACAGTGGCTAAAGCTCCCTGCCTTTTCAATGAACTGCTGGCATGCTTTATTGAAGGTGTTCCGAGACAACTTTTCTGGGTTTTGACTTCGTCCTGATGCGGCCCCTTTTGGGAAATTCATGTTCGTCCCCTGAGGCTCGAGATGCAGAGTACCCGATGGCACATGACGGAATGAAAAACTCCATGGAGTTTTCGAGAAGCAAGGACATAGACAGCGCCTTGTGATTGGGAGTCAGCAGCCGCTGTACTTTTGCGATTGCTTTTACTGTGCACTGAATGCAAGGACGGCGTGTGCACGCTACAACAACGAGCTGGGCAGGAGTGGGCAGAAGAGAACGGCCGTCAGACTGCAGCTTACATATTACCCAGGAAAGAGCAGTGTTTTTGGAGTGTGCAGCAAATCCGTGTTTCTGGGCAAGGGTGGCACAAGTACGCTGCGCTGCTAAGCTTTCTCCCTGCGAGACGCACTGGCAAAGCTTTTCGCTATGATGCAGTCTAGTGCAGACGCACACTACGGCTCTCCGCTGCTGTCCAAAGCCAACCGCCGGTCGCCGGCGTCTTTCGGCTGAAGCAGCGCTTCGGAGCGTACGGCTTCCGCTCCAGTGTTGTGTGCGCGAAGCAGCCGCTTCTCCTGCTCCCGGAGCCGGACAGAGCGGTAGCTTGTACGTGGGCGAAGAACGAAGCCGCTGGGAGACGAGATTGTGTGCACAGCCTTGGGACTGCTAGAGGACGGTGGCTAAAGGTCCCTGCCTTTTCAATGCACAGCTGGCATGCTTTATTGAAGGTGTTCCGAGACAACTTTTCTGGGTTTTAACGTCGTCCTGATTCAGCCCCTTTTGGGAAATTCATGTTCGTCCCCTGAGGCTCGAGATGCAGAGTACCCGATGGCACCTGCAAAAATGAAAAATTCCATTGAGTTGTCGAGAAGCAAGGACATAGACAGCGCCTTGTGATTGGGAGTCAGCAGCTGCTGTACTTTTGCGATTGCTTTCACTGTGCACTGAATGCCAGGACGGCATGTGCACGCTACAACAACGAGCTGTGCAGGAGTGGGCAGAAGAGAACGGCCGTCAGACTGCAGCTTACATATTACCCAGGAAAGAGCAGTGTTTTTGGAGTGTGCAGCAAATCCGTGTTTCTGGCCAAGGGCGGCATAAGTACGCTGCGCTGCTAAGCTTTCTCCCTGCGAGACACACTGGCAAAGCTTTTCGCTATGATGCAGTCTAGTGCAGACGCACATTACGGCTCACCGGAGCTGATCGGATGGAAGCGCCGGTCGCCGGCGTCTTTCGGCTGAAGCAGCGCTTCGGAGCTTACGGCTGCCGCTCCGGTGTTGTGTGCGCGAAGCAGCCGCTTCTCCTGCTCCCGGAGCTGGACAGAGCAGTAGCTTGTACGTGGGCGAAGAACGAAGCCGCTGGGAGACGAGATTGTGTGCACAGCCTTGGGACTGCTAGAGGACAGTGGCTAAAGCTCCCTGCCTTTTCAATGAACTGCTGGCATGCTTTATTGAAGGTGTTCCGAGACAACTTTTCTGGGTTTTGACTTCGTCCTGATGCGGCCCCTTTTGGGAAATTCATGTTCGCTTCCTGAGGCTCGAGATGCAGAGTACCCGATGGCACCTGCCGAAATGAAAAACTCCGTTGAGTTGTTGAGAAGCAAGGACATAGACAGCGCCTTGTGATTGGGAGTCAGCAGCTGCTGGACTTTTGCGATTGCTTTCACTGTGCACGGAATGGCAGGACGGCATGTGCACGCTACAACAACGAGCTGGGCAGGAGTGGGCAGAAGAGAACCGCCGTCAGACTGCAGCTTACATATTACCCAGGAAAGAGCAGTGTTTTTGGAGTGTGCAGCAAATCCGTGTTTCTGGGCAAGGGCGGCACAAGTACGCTGCGCTGCTAAGCTTTCTCCCTGCGAGACGCACTGGCAAAGCTTTTCGCTATGATGCAGTCTAGTGCAGACGCACACTACGGCTCTCCGCTGCTGTCCAAAGCCAACCGCCGGTCGCCGGCGTCTTTCGGCTGAAGCAGCGCTTCGGAGCGTACGGCTTCCGCTCCGGTGTTGTGTGCGCGAAGCAGCCGCTTCTCCTGCTCCCGGAGCCGGACAGAGCGGTAGCTTGTACGTGGGCGAAGAACGAAGCCGCTGGGAGACGAGATTGTGTGCACAGCCTTGGGACTGCTAGAGGACGGTGGCTAAAGGTCCCTGCCTTTTCAATGCACTGCTGGCATGCTTTATTGAAGGTGTTCCGAGACAACTTTTCTGTGTTTTGACTTCGTCCTGATGCGGCCCCTTTTGGGAAATTCGTGTTCGTCCCCTGAGGCTCGAGATGCAGAGTACCCGATGGCACCTGCCGATATGAAAAACTTCGTTGAGTTGTTGAGAAGCAAGAACATAGACAGCGCCTTGTGATTAGGAGTCAGCCGCTGCTGGACTTTTGCGATTGCTTTCACTGTGCACTGAATGCCAGGACGGCATGTGCACGCTACAACAACGAGCTGTGCAGGAGTGGGCAGAAGAGAACGGCCGTCAGACTGCAGCTTACATATTACCCAGGAAAGAGCAGTGTTTTTGGAGTGTGCAGCAAATCCGTGTTTCTGGGCAAGGGTGGCACAAGTACGCTGCGCTGCTAAGCTTTCTCCCTGCGAGACGCACTGGCAAAGCTTTTCGCTATGATGCAGTCTAGTGCAGACGCACACTACGGCTCTCCGCTGCTGTCCAAAGCCAACCGCCGGTCGCCGGCGTCTTTCGGCTGAAGCAGCGCTTCGGAGCGTACGGCTTCCGCTCCAGTGTTGTGTGCGCGAAGCAGCCGCTTCTCCTGCTCCCGGAGCCGGACAGAGCGGTAGCTTGTACGTGGGCGAAGAACGAAGCCGCTGGGAGACGAGATTGTGTGCACAGCCTTGGGACTGCTAGAGGACGGTGGCTAAAGGTCCCTGCCTTTTCAATGCACAGCTGGCATGCTTTATTGAAGGTGTTCCGAGACAACTTTTCTGGGTTTTAACGTCGTCCTGATTCAGCCCCTTTTGGGAAATTCATGTTCGTCCCCTGAGGCTCGAGATGCAGAGTACCCGATGGCACCTGCAAAAATGAAAAATTCCATTGAGTTGTCGAGAAGCAAGGACATAGACAGCGCCTTGTGATTGGGAGTCAGCAGCTGCTGTACTTTTGCGATTGCTTTCACTGTGCACTGAATGCCAGGACGGCATGTGCACGCTACAACAACGAGCTGTGCAGGAGTGGGCAGAAGAGAACGGCCGTCAGACTGCAGCTTACATATTACCCAGGAAAGAGCAGTGTTTTTGGAGTGTGCAGCAAATCCGTGTTTCTGGCCAAGGGCGGCATAAGTACGCAGCGCTGCTAAGCTTTCTCCCTGCGAGACACACTGGCAAAGCTTTTCGCTATGATGCAGTCTAGTGCAGACGCACATTACGGCTCACCGGAGCTGATCGGATGGAAGCGCCGGTCGCCGGCGTCTTTCGGCTGAAGCAGCGCTTCGGAGCTTACGGCTGCCGCTCCGGTGTTGTGTGCGCGAAGCAGCCGCTTCTCCTGCTCCCGGAGCTGGACAGAGCAGTAGCTTGTACGTGGGCGAAGAACGAAGCCGCTGGGAGACGAGATTGTGTGCACAGCCTTGGGACTGCTAGAGGACAGTGGCTAAAGCTCCCTGCCTTTTCAATGAACTGCTGGCATGCTTTATTGAAGGTGTTCCGAGACAACTTTTCTGGGTTTTGACTTCGTCCTGATGCAGCCCCTTTTGGGAAATTCATGTTCGCTTCCTGAGGCTCGAGATGCAGAGTACCCGATGGCACCTGCCGAAATGAAAAACTCCGTTGAGTTGTTGAGAAGCAAGGACATAGACAGCGCCTTGTGATTGGGAGTCAGCAGCTGCTGGACTTTTGCGATTGCTTTCACTGTGCACGGAATGGCAGGACGGCATGTGCACGCTACAACAACGAGCTGGGCAGGAGTGGGCAGAAGAGAACCGCCGTCAGACTGCAGCTTACATATTACCCAGGAAAGAGCAGTGTTTTTGGAGTGTGCAGCAAATCCGTGTTTCTGGGCAAGGGCGGCACAAGTACGCTGCGCTGCTAAGCTTTCTCCCTGCGAGACGCACTGGCAAAGCTTTTCGCTATGATGCAGTCTAGTGCAGACGCACACTACGGCTCTCCGCTGCTGTCCAAAGCCAACCGCCGGTCGCCGGCGTCTTTCGGCTGAAGCAGCGCTTCGGAGCGTACGGCTTCCGCTCCGGTGTTGTGTGCGCGAAGCAGCCGCTTCTCCTGCTCCCGGAGCCGGACAGAGCGGTAGCTTGTACGTGGGCGAAGAACGAAGCCGCTGGGAGACGAGATTGTGTGCACAGCCTTGGGACTGCTAGAGGACGGTGGCTAAAGGTCCCTGCCTTTTCAATGCACTGCTGGCATGCTTTATTGAAGGTGTTCCGAGACAACTTTTCTGTGTTTTGACTTCGTCCTGATGCGGCCCCTTTTGGGAAATTCGTGTTCGTCCCCTGAGGCTCGAGATGCAGAGTACCCGATGGCACCTGCCGATATGAAAAACTTCGTTGAGTTGTTGAGAAGCAAGAACATAGACAGCGCCTTGTGATTAGGAGTCAGCCGCTGCTGGACTTTTGCGATTGCTTTCACTGTGCACTGAATGCCAGGACGGCATGTGCACGCTACAACAACGAGCTGTGCAGGAGTGGGCAGAAGAGAACGGCCGTCAGACTGCAGCTTACATATTACCCAGGAAAGAGCAGTGTTTTTGGAGTGTGCAGCAAATCCGTGTTTCTGGCCAAGGGCGGCATAAGTACGCTGCGCTGCTAAGCTTTCTCCCTGCGAGACGCACTGGCAAAGCTTTTCGCTATGATGCAGTCTAGTGCAGACGCACACTACGGCTCTCCGCTGCTGTCCAAAGCCAACCGCCGGTCGCCGGCGTCTTTCGGCTGAAGCAGCACTTCGGAGCTTACGGCTGCCGCTCCGGTGTTGTGTGCGCGAAGCAGCCGCTTCTCCTGCTCCTGGAGCCGGACAGAGCGGTAGCTTGTACGTGGGCGAAGAACGAAGCCGCTGGGAGACGAGATTGTGTGCACAGCCTTGGGACTGCTAGAGGACGGTGGCTAAAGGTCCCTGCCTTTTCAATGCACTGCTGGCATGCTTTATTGAAGGTGTTCCGAGACAACTTTTCTGGGTTTTAACGTCGTCCTGATTCAGCCCCTTTTGGGAAATTCATGTTCGTCCCCTGAGGCTCGAGATGCAGAGTACCCGATGGCACCTGCAAAAATGAAAAATTCCATTGAGTTGTCGAGAAGCAAGGACATAGACAGCGCCTTGTGATTGGGAGTCAGCAGCTGCTGTACTTTTGCGATTGCTTTCACTGTGCACTGAATGCCAGGACGGCATGTGCACGCTACAACAACGAGCTGTGCAGGAGTGGGCAGAAGAGAACGGCCGTCAGACTGCAGCTTACATATTACCCAGGAAAGAGCAGTGTTTTTGGAGTGTGCAGCAAATCCGTGTTTCTGGCCAAGGGCGGCATAAGTACGCTGCGCTGCTAAGCTTTCTCCCTGCGAGACACACTGGCAAAGCTTTTCGCTATGATGCAGTCTAGTGCAGACGCACATTACGGCTCACCGGAGCTGATCGGATGGAAGCGCCGGTCGCCGGCGTCTTTCGGCTGAAGCAGCGCTTCGGAGCTTACGGCTGCCGCTCCGGTGTTGTGTGCGCGAAGCAGCCGCTTCTCCTGCTCCCGGAGCTGGACAGAGCAGTAGCTTGTACGTGGGCGAAGAACGAAGCCGCTGGGAGACGAGATTGTGTGCACAGCCTTGGGACTGCTAGAGGACAGTGGCTAAAGCTCCCTGCCTTTTCAATGAACTGCTGGCATGCTTTATTGAAGGTGTTCCGAGACAACTTTTCTGGGTTTTGACTTCGTCCTGATGCGGCCCCTTTTGGGAAATTCATGTTCGTCCCCTGAGGCTCGAGATGCAGAGTACCCGATGGCACCTGCCGAAATGAAAAACTCCGTTGAGTTGTTGAGAACCAAGGACATAGACAGCGCCTTGTGATTGGGAGTCAGCAGCTGCTGGACTTTTGCGATTGCTTTCACTGTGCACGGAATGGCAGGACGGCATGTGCACGCTACAACAACGAGCTGGGCAGGAGTGGGCAGAAGAGAACGGCCGTCAGACTGCAGCTTACATATTACCCAGGAAAGAGCAGTGTTTTTGGAGTGTGCAGCAAATCCGTGTTTCTGGGCAAGGGCGGCACAAGTACGCTGCGCTGCTAAGCTTTCTCCCTGCGAGACGCACTGGCAAAGCTTTTCGCTATGATGCAGTCTAGTGCAGACGCACACTACGGCTCTCCGCTGCTGTCCAAAGCCAACCGCCGGTCGCCGGCGTCTTTCGGCTGAAGCAGCGCTTCGGAGCGTACGGCTTCCGCTCCGGTGTTGTGTGCGCGAAGCAGCCGCTTCTCCTGCTCCCGGAGCCGGACAGATCGGTAGCTTGTACGTGGGCGAAGAACGAAGCCGCTGGGAGACGAGATTGTGTGCACAGCCTTGGGACTGCTAGAGGACGGTGGCTAAAGGTCCCTGCCTTTTCAATGCACTGCTGGCATGCTTTATTGAAGGTGTTCCGAGACAACTTTTCTGGGTTTTAACGTCGTCCTGATTCAGCCCCTTTTGGGAAATTCATGTTCGTCCCCTGAGGCTCGAGATGCAGAGTACCCGATGGCACCTGCAAAAATGAAAAATTCCATTGAGTTGTCGAGAAGCAAGGACATAGACAGCGCCTTGTGATTGGGAGTCAGCAGCTGCTGTACTTTTGCGATTGCTTTCACTGTGCACTGAATGCCAGGACGGCATGTGCACGCTACAACAACGAGCTGTGCAGGAGTGGGCAGAAGAGAACGGCCGTCAGACTGCAGCTTACATATTACCCAGGAAAGAGCAGTGTTTTTGGAGTGTGCAGCAAATCCGTGTTTCTGGCCAAGGGCGGCATAAGTATGCTGCGCTGCTAAGCTTTCTCCCTGCGAGACACACTGGCAAAGCTTTTCGCTATGATGCAGTCTAGTGCAGACGCACATTACGGCTCACCGGAGCTGATCGGATGGAAGCGCCGGTCGCCGGCGTCTTTCGGCTGAAGCAGCGCTTCGGAGCTTACGGCTGCCGCTCCGGTGTTGTGTGCGCGAAGCAGCCGCTTCTCCTGCTCCCGGAGCTGGACAGAGCAGTAGCTTGTACGTGGGCGAAGAACGAAGCCGCTGGGAGACGAGATTGTGTGCACAGCCTTGGGACTGCTAGAGGACAGTGGCTAAAGCTCCCTGCCTTTTCAATGAACTGCTGGCATGCTTTATTGAAGGTGTTCCGAGACAACTTTTCTGGGTTTTGACTTCGTCCTGATGCGGCCCCTTTTGGGAAATTCATGTTCGTCCCCTGAGGCTCGAGATGCAGAGTACCCGATGGCACCTGCCGAAATGAAAAACTCCGTTGAGTTGTTGAGAAGCAAGGACATAGACAGCGCCTTGTGATTGGGAGTCAGCAGCTGCTGGACTTTTGCGATTGCTTTCACTGTGCACGGAATGGCAGGACGGCATGTGCACGCTACAACAACGAGCTGGGCAGGAGTGGGCAGAAGAGAACGGCCGTCAGACTGCAGCTTACATATTACCCAGGAAAGAGCAGTGTTTTTGGAGTGTGCAGCAAATCCGTGTTTCTGGGCAAGGGCGGCACAAGTACGCTGCGCTGCTAAGCTTTCTCCCTGCGAGACGCACTGGCAAAGCTTTTCGCTATGATGCAGTCTAGTGCAGACGCACACTACGGCTCTCCGCTGCTGTCCAAAGCCAACCGCCGGTCGCCGGCGTCTTTCGGCTGAAGCAGCGCTTCGGAGCGTACGGCTTCCGCTCCGGTGTTGTGTGCGCGAAGCAGCCGCTTCTCCTGCTCCCGGAGCCGGACAGAGCGGTAGCTTGTACGTGGGCGAAGAACGAAGCCGCTGGGAGACGAGATTGTGTGCACAGCCTTGGGACTGCTAGAGGACGGTGGCTAAAGGTCCCTGCCTTTTCAATGCACTGCTGGCATGCTTTATTGAAGGTGTTCCGAGACAACTTTTCTGTGTTTTGACTTCGTCCTGATGCAGCCCCTTTTGGGAAATTCGTGTTCGTCCCCTGAGGCTCGAGATGCAGAGTACCCGATGGCACCTGCCGATATGAAAAACTTCGTTGAGTTGTTGAGAAGCAAGAACATAGACAGCGCCTTGTGATTAGGAGTCAGCCGCTGCTGGACTTTTGCGATTGCTTTCACTGTGCACTGATAACCAGGATGGCATGTGCACGCTACAACAACTAGCTGGGCAGGAGTGGGCAGAAGAGAACGGCCGTCAGACTGCAGCTTACATATTACCCAGGAAAGAGCAGTGTTTTTGGAGTGTGCAGCAAATCCGTGTTTCTGGGCAAGGGCAGGATAAGCGCGCTGTGCTGCTAAGCTTTCTCCCTGCGAGATACACGGGCAAGGCATTTCGCTATGATGCAGTCTAGTGCAGACGCACACTACGGCTCTCCGCTGCTGTCCAAAGCCAACCGCCGGTCGCCGGCGTCTTTCGGCTGAAGCAGCGCTTCGGAGCTAACGGCTGCCGCTCCGGTGTTGTGTGCGCGAAGCAGCCGCTTCTCCTGCTCCTGGAGCCGGACAGAGCGGTAGCTTGTACGTGGGCGAAGAACGAAGCCGCTGGGAGACGAGATTGTGTGCACAGCCTTGGGACTGCTAGAGGACGGTGGCTAAAGGTCCCTGCCTTTTCAATGCACTGCTGGCATGCTTTATTGAAGGTGTTCCGAGACAACTTTTCTGGGTTTTAACGTCGTCCTGATTCAGCCCCTTTTGGGAAATTCATGTTCGTCCCCTGAGGCTCGAGATGCAGAGTACCCGATGGCACCTGCCGAAATGAAAAACTCCATTGAGTTGTCGAGAAGCAAGGACATAGACAGTGCCTTGTGATTGGGAGTCAGCAGCTGCTGGACTTTTGCGATTGCTTTCACTGTGCACGGAATGCCAGGACGGCATGTGCACGCTACAACAACGAGCTGGGCAGAAGTGGGCAGAAGAGAACCGGCGTCAGACTGCAGCTTACATATTACCCAGGAAAGAGCAGTGTTTTTGGAGTGTGCAGCAAATCCGTGTTTCTGGGCAAGGGCGGCGTAAGTACGCTGCGCTGCTAAGCTTTCTCCCTGCGAGACACACTGGCAAAGCTTTTCGCTATGATGCAGTCTAGTGCAGACGCACACTACGGCTCTCCGGGGCTGATCGGAGGGAAGCGCCGGTCGCCGGCGTCTTTCGGCTGAAGCAGCGCTTCGGAGCTTACGGCTGCCGCTCCGGTGTTGTGTGCGTGAAGCAGCCGCTTCTCCTGCTCCCGGAGCCAGACAGAGCAGTAGCTTGTACGTGGGCGAAGAACGAAGCCGCTGGGAGACGAGATTGTGTGCACAGCCGTGGGACTGCTAGAGGACAGTGTCTAAAGCTCCCTGCCTTTTCAATGCACTGCTGGCATGCTTTATTGAAGGTGTTCCGAGACAACTTTTCTGGGTTTTAACGTCGTCCTGATTCAGCCCCTTTTGGGAAATTCATGTTCGTCCCCTGAGGCTCGAGATGCAGAGTACCCGATGGCACCTGCAAAAATGAAAAATTCCATTGAGTTGTCGAGAAGCAAGGACATAGACAGCGCCTTGTGATTGGGAGTCAGCACCTGCTGGACATTTGCGATTGCTTTCACTGTGCACTGAATGTCAGGACGGCATGTGCATGCTACAACAACAAACTGGGAAGGAGTGGGCAGAAGAGAACGGCCATCAGACTGCAGCTTACATATTACCCAGGAAAGAGCAGTGTTTTTGGAGTGTGCAGCAAATCCGTGTTTCTGGCCAAGGGCGGTATAAGTACGCTGCGCTGCTAAGCTTTGTCCCTGCGAGACGCACTGGCAAAGCTTTTCGCTATGATGCAGTCTAGTGCAGACGCACACTACGGCTCTCCGGAGCTGATCGGAGGGAAGCGCCGGTCGCCGGCGTCTTTCGGATGAAGCAGAGCTTCGGAGCTTACGGCTGCCGCTCCGGTGTTGTGTGCGCGAAGCAGCCGCTTCTCCTGCTCCTGGAGCCAGACAGAGCGGTAGCTTGTACGTGGGCGAAGAATGAAGCCGCTGGGAGACGAGATTGTGTGCACAGCCTTGGGACTGCTAGAGGACGGTGGCTAAAGCTCCCTGCCTTTACAATGCACTGCTGGCATGCTTTATTGAAGGTGTTCCGAGACAACTTTTCTGGGTTTTGACTTCGTCCTGATGCAGCCCCTTTTGGGAAATTCATGTTCGTCCCCTGAGGCTCGAGATGCAGAGTACCCGATGGCACCTGCCGAAATGAAAAACTTTGTTGAGTTGTCGAGAAGCAAGAACATAGCGACTTGTGATTGGGAGTCAGCCGCTGCTGGACTTTTGCGATTGCTTTCACTGTGCACTGATAACCAGGATGGCATGTGCACGCTACAACAACGAGCTGGGCAGGAGTGGGCAGAAGAGAACGGCCGTCAGACTGCAGCTTACATATTACCCAGGAAAGAGCAGTGTTTTTGGAGTGTGCAGCAAATCCGTGTTTCTGGGCAAGGGCAGGATAAGTGCGCTGTGCTGCTAAGCTTTCTCCCTGCGAGATACACGGGCAAGGCATTTCGCTATGATGCAGTCTAGTGCAGACGCACACTACGGCTCTCCGCTGCTGTCCAAAGCCAACCGCCGGTCGCCGGTGTCTTTCGGCTGAAGCAGCGCTTCGGAGCGTACGGCTTCCGCTCCGGTGTTGTGTGCGCGAAGCAGCCGCTTCTCCTGCTCCCGGAGCTGGACAGAGCAGTAGCTTGTACGTGGGCGAAGAACGAAGCCGCTGGGAGACGAGATTGTGTGCACAGCCTTGGGACTGCTAGAGGACAGTGGCTAAAGCTCCCTGCCTTTTCAATGAACTGCTGGCATGCTTTATTGAAGGTGTTCCGAGACAACTTTTCTGGGTTTTGACTTCGTCCTGATGCGGCCCCTTTTGGGAAATTCATGTTCATCCCCTGAGGCTCGAGATGCAGAGTACCCGATGGCACCTGCCGAAATGAAAAACTCCGTTGAGTTGTTGAGAAGCAAGGACATAGACAGCGCCTTGTGATTGGGAGTCAGCAGCTGCTGGACTTTTGCGATTGCTTTCACTGTGCACGGAATGGCAGGACGGCATGTGCACGCTACAACAACGAGCTGGGCAGGAGTGGGCAGAAGAGAACGGCCGTCAGACTGCAGCTTACATATTACCCAGGAAAGAGCAGTGTTTTTGGAGTGTGCAGCAAATCCGTGTTTCTGGGCAAGGGCGGCACAAGTACGCTGCGCTGCTAAGCTTTCTCCCTGCGAGACACACTGGCAAAGCTTTTCGCTATGATGCAGTCTAGTGCAGACGCACACTACGGCTCTCCGGGGCTGATCGGAGGGAAGCGCCGGTCGCCGGCGTCTTTCGGCTGAAGCAGCGCTTCGGAGCTTACGGCTGCCGCTCCGGTGTTGTGTGCGTGAAGCAGCCGCTTCTCCTGCTCCCGGAGCCAGACAGAGCAGTAGCTTGTACGTGGGCGAAGAACGAAGCCGCTGGGAGACGAGATTGTGTGCACAGCCGTGGGACTGCTAGAGGACAGTGTCTAAAGCTCCCTGGCTTTTCAATGAACTGCTGGCATGCTTTATTGAAGGTGTTCCGAGACAACTTTTCTGTGTTTTGACTTCGTCCTGATGCAGCCCCTTTTGGGAAATTCGTGTTCGTCCCCTGAGGCTCGAGATGCAGAGTACCCGATGGCACCTGCCGAAATGAAAAACTCCATTGAGTTGTTGAGAAGCAAGGACATAGACAGCGCCTTGTGATTGGGTGTCAGCAGCTGCTGGACTTTTGCGATTGCTTTCACTGTGCACGGAATGGCAGGACGGCATGTGCACGCTACAACAACGAGCTGGGCAGGAGTGGGCAGAAGAGAACCGGCGTCAGACTGCAGCTTACATATTACCCAGGAAAGAGCAGTGTTTTTGGAGTGTGCAGCAAATCCGTGTTTCTGGGCAAGGGCGGCGTAAGTACGCTGCGCTGCTAAGCTTTCTCCCTGCGAGACGCACTGGCAAAGCTTTTCGCTATGATGCAGTCTAGTGCAGACGCACACTACGGCTCTCCGCTGCTGTCCAAAGCCAACCGCCGGTCGCTGGCGTCTTTCGGCTGAAGCAGCGCTTCGGAGCGTGCGGCTTCCGCTCCGGTGTTGTGTGCGCGAAGCAGCCGCTTCTCCTGCTCCCGGAGCCGGACAGAGCAGTAGCTTGTACGTGGGCGAAGAACGAAGCCGCTGGGAGACGAGATTGTGTGCACAGCCTTGGGACTGCTAGAGGACGGTGGCTAAAGCTCCCTGCCTTTTCAATGCACTGCTGGCATGCTTTATTGAAGGTGTTCCGAGACAACTTTTCTGGGTTTTAACGTCGTCCTGATTCAGCCCCTTTTGGGAAATTCATGTTCGTCCCCTGAGGCTCGAGATGCAGAGTACCCGATGGCACCTGCAAAAATGAAAAATTCCATTGAGTTGTCGAGAAGCAAGGACATAGACAGCGCCTTGTGATTGGGAGTCAGCACCTGCTGGACATTTGCGATTGCTTTCACTGTGCACTGAATGTCAGGACGGCATGTGCATGCTACAACAACAAACTGGGAAGGAGTGGGCAGAAGAGAACGGCCATCAGACTGCAGCTTACATATTACCCAGGAAAGAGCAGTGTTTTTGGAGTGTGCAGCAAATCCGTGTTTCTGGCCAAGGGCGGTATAAGTACGCTGCGCTGCTAAGCTTTGTCCCTGCGAGACGCACTGGCAAAGCTTTTCGCTATGATGCAGTCTAGTGCAGACGCACACTACGGCTCTCCGGAGCTGATCGGAGGGAAGCGCCGGTCGCCGGCGTCTTTCGGATGAAGCAGAGCTTCGGAGCTTACGGCTGCCGCTCCGGTGTTGTGTGCGCGAAGCAGCCGCTTCTCCTGCTCCTGGAGCCAGACAGAGCGGTAGCTTGTACGTGGGCGAAGAATGAAGCCGCTGGGAGACGAGATTGTGTGCACAGCCTTGGGACTGCTAGAGGACGGTGGCTAAAGCTCCCTGCCTTTACAATGCACTGCTGGCATGCTTTATTGAAGGTGTTCCGAGACAACTTTTCTGGGTTTTGACTTCGTCCTGATGCAGCCCCTTTTGGGAAATTCATGTTCGTCCCCTGAGGCTCGAGATGCAGAGTACCCGATGGCACCTGCCGAAATGAAAAACTTTGTTGAGTTGTCGAGAAGCAAGAACATAGCGACTTGTGATTGGGAGTCAGCCGCTGCTGGACTTTTGCGATTGCTTTCACTGTGCACTGATAACCAGGATGGCATGTGCACGCTACAACAACGAGCTGGGCAGGAGTGGGCAGAAGAGAACGGCCGTCAGACTGCAGCTTACATATTACCCAGGAAAGAGCAGTGTTTTTGGAGTGTGCAGCAAATCCGTGTTTCTGGGCAAGGGCAGGATAAGTGCGCTGTGCTGCTAAGCTTTCTCCCTGCGAGATACACGGGCAAGGCATTTCGCTATGATGCAGTCTAGTGCAGACGCACACTACGGCTCTCCGCTGCTGTCCAAAGCCAACCGCCGGTCGCCGGTGTCTTTCGGCTGAAGCAGCGCTTCGGAGCGTACGGCTTCCGCTCCGGTGTTGTGTGCGCGAAGCAGCCGCTTCTCCTGCTCCCGGAGCTGGACAGAGCAGTAGCTTGTACGTGGGCGAAGAACGAAGCCGCTGGGAGACGAGATTGTGTGCACAGCCTTGGGACTGCTAGAGGACAGTGGCTAAAGCTCCCTGCCTTTTCAATGAACTGCTGGCATGCTTTATTGAAGGTGTTCCGAGACAACTTTTCTGGGTTTTGACTTCGTCCTGATGCGGCCCCTTTTGGGAAATTCATGTTCGTCCCCTGAGGCTCGAGATGCAGAGTACCCGATGGCACCTGCCGAAATGAAAAACTCCGTTGAGTTGTTGAGAAGCAAGGACATAGACAGCGCCTTGTGATTGGGAGTCAGCAGCTGCTGGACTTTTGCGATTGCTTTCACTGTGCACGGAATGGCAGGACGGCATGTGCACGCTACAACAACGAGCTGGGCAGGAGTGGGCAGAAGAGAACGGCCGTCAGACTGCAGCTTACATATTACCCAGGAAAGAGCAGTGTTTTTGGAGTGTGCAGCAAATCCGTGTTTCTGGGCAAGGGCGGCACAAGTACGCTGCGCTGCTAAGCTTTCTCCCTGCGAGACGCACTGGCAAAGCTTTTCGCTATGATGCAGTCTAGTGCAGACGCACACTACGGCTCTCCGCTGCTGTCCAAAGCCAACCGCCGGTCGCTGGCGTCTTTCGGCTGAAGCAGCGCTTCGGAGCGTGCGGCTTCCGCTCCGGTGTTGTGTGCGCGAAGCAGCCGCTTCTCCTGCTCCCGGAGCCGGACAGAGCAGTAGCTTGTACGTGGGCGAAGAACGAAGCCGCTGGGAGACGAGATTGTGTGCACAGCCTTGGGACTGCTAGAGGACGGTGGCTAAAGCTCCCTGCCTTTTCAATGCACTGCTGGCATGCTTTATTGAAGGTGTTCCGAGACAACTTTTCTGGGTTTTAACGTCGTCCTGATTCAGCCCCTTTTGGGAAATTCATGTTCGTCCCCTGAGGCTCGAGATGCAGAGTACCCGATGGCACCTGCAAAAATGAAAAATTCCATTGAGTTGTCGAGAAGCAAGGACATAGACAGCGCCTTGTGATTGGGAGTCAGCACCTGCTGGACATTTGCGATTGCTTTCACTGTGCACTGAATGTCAGGACGGCATGTGCATGCTACAACAACAAACTGGGAAGGAGTGGGCAGAAGAGAACGGCCATCAGACTGCAGCTTACATATTACCCAGGAAAGAGCAGTGTTTTTGGAGTGTGCAGCAAATCCGTGTTTCTGGCCAAGGGCGGTATAAGTACGCTGCGCTGCTAAGCTTTGTCCCTGCGAGACGCACTGGCAAAGCTTTTCGCTATGATGCAGTCTAGTGCAGACGCACACTACGGCTCTCCGGAGCTGATCGGAGGGAAGCGCCGGTCGCCGGCGTCTTTCGGATGAAGCAGAGCTTCGGAGCTTACGGCTGCCGCTCCGGTGTTGTGTGCGCGAAGCAGCCGCTTCTCCTGCTCCTGGAGCCAGACAGAGCGGTAGCTTGTACGTGGGCGAAGAATGAAGCCGCTGGGAGACGAGATTGTGTGCACAGCCTTGGGACTGCTAGAGGACGGTGGCTAAAGCTCCCTGCCTTTACAATGCACTGCTGGCATGCTTTATTGAAGGTGTTCCGAGACAACTTTTCTGGGTTTTGACTTCGTCCTGATGCAGCCCCTTTTGGGAAATTCATGTTCGTCCCCTGAGGCTCGAGATGCAGAGTACCCGATGGCACCTGCCGAAATGAAAAACTCCATTGAGTTGTCGAGAAGCAAGAACATAGCGACTTGTGATTGGGAGTCAGCCGCTGCTGGACTTTTGCGATTGCTTTCACTGTGCACTGATAACCAGGATGGCATGTGCACGCTACAACAACGAGCTGGGCAGGAGTGGGCAGAAGAGAACGGCCGTCAGACTGCAGCTTACATATTACCCAGGAAAGAGCAGTGTTTTTGGAGTGTGCAGCAAATCCGTGTTTCTGGGCAAGGGCAGGATAAGTGCGCTGTGCTGCTAAGCTTTCTCCCTGCGAGATACACGGGCAAGGCATTTCGCTATGATGCAGTCTAGTGCAGACGCACACTACGGCTCTCCGCTGCTGTCCAAAGCCAACCGCCGGTCGCCGGTGTCTTTCGGCTGAAGCAGCGCTTCGGAGCGTACGGCTTCCGCTCCGGTGTTGTGTGCGCGAAGCAGCCGCTTCTCCTGCTCCCGGAGCTGGACAGAGCAGTAGCTTGTACGTGGGCGAAGAACGAAGCCGCTGGGAGACGAGATTGTGTGCACAGCCGTGGGACTGCTAGAGGACAGTGTCTAAAGCTCCCTGGCTTTTCAATGAACTGCTGGCATGCTTTATTGAAGGTGTTCCGAGACAACTTTTCTGTGTTTTGACTTCGTCCTGATGCAGCCCCTTTTGGGAAATTCGTGTTCGTCCCCTGAGGCTCGAGATGCAGAGTACCCGATGGCACCTGCCGAAATGAAAAACTCCATTGAGTTGTTGAGAAGCAAGGACATAGACAGCGCCTTGTGATTGGGTGTCAGCAGCTGCTGGACTTTTGCGATTGCTTTCACTGTGCACGGAATGGCAGGACGGCATGTGCACGCTACAACAACGAGCTGGGCAGGAGTGGGCAGAAGAGAACCGCCGTCAGACTGCAGCTTACATATTACCCAGGAAAGAGCAGTGTTTTTGGAGTGTGCAGCAAATCCGTGTTTCTGGGCAAGGGCGGCACAAGTACGCTGCGCTGCTAAGCTTTCTCCCTGCGAGACGCACTGGCAAAGCTTTTCGCTATGATGCAGTCTAGTGCAGACGCACACTACGGCTCTCCGCTGCTGTCCAAAGCCAACCGCCGGTCGCTGGCGTCTTTCGGCTGAAGCAGCGCTTCGGAGCGTGCGGCTTCCGCTCCGGTGTTGTGTGCGCGAAGCAGCCGCTTCTCCTGCTCCCGGAGCCGGACAGAGCAGTAGCTTGTACGTGGGCGAAGAACGAAGCCGCTGGGAGACGAGATTGTGTGCACAGCCTTGGGACTGCTAGAGGACGGTGGCTAAAGCTCCCTGCCTTTTCAATGCACTGCTGGCATGCTTTATTGAAGGTGTTCCGAGACAACTTTTCTGGGTTTTAACGTCGTCCTGATTCAGCCCCTTTTGGGAAATTCATGTTCGTCCCCTGAGGCTCGAGATGCAGAGTACCCGATGGCACCTGCAAAAATGAAAAATTCCATTGAGTTGTCGAGAAGCAAGGACATAGACAGCGCCTTGTGATTGGGAGTCAGCACCTGCTGGACATTTGCGATTGCTTTCACTGTGCACTGAATGTCAGGACGGCATGTGCATGCTACAACAACAAACTGGGAAGGAGTGGGCAGAAGAGAACGGCCATCAGACTGCAGCTTACATATTACCCAGGAAAGAGCAGTGTTTTTGGAGTGTGCAGCAAATCCGTGTTTCTGGCCAAGGGCGGTATAAGTACGCTGCGCTGCTAAGCTTTGTCCCTGCGAGACGCACTGGCAAAGCTTTTCGCTATGATGCAGTCTAGTGCAGACGCACACTACGGCTCTCCGGAGCTGATCGGAGGGAAGCGCCGGTCGCCGGCGTCTTTCGGATGAAGCAGAGCTTCGGAGCTTACGGCTGCCGCTCCGGTGTTGTGTGCGCGAAGCAGCCGCTTCTCCTGCTCCTGGAGCCAGACAGAGCGGTAGCTTGTACGTGGGCGAAGAATGAAGCCGCTGGGAGACGAGATTGTGTGCACAGCCTTGGGACTGCTAGAGGACGGTGGCTAAAGCTCCCTGCCTTTACAATGCACTGCTGGCATGCTTTATTGAAGGTGTTCCGAGACAACTTTTCTGGGTTTTGACTTCGTCCTGATGCAGCCCCTTTTGGGAAATTCATGTTCGTCCCCTGAGGCTCGAGATGCAGAGTACCCGATGGCACCTGCCGAAATGAAAAACTCCATTGAGTTGTCGAGAAGCAAGAACATAGCGACTTGTGATTGGGAGTCAGCCGCTGCTGGACTTTTGCGATTGCTTTCACTGTGCACTGATAACCAGGATGGCATGTGCACGCTACAACAACGAGCTGGGCAGGAGTGGGCAGAAGAGAACGGCCGTCAGACTGCAGCTTACATATTACCCAGGAAAGAGCAGTGTTTTTGGAGTGTGCAGCAAATCCGTGTTTCTGGGCAAGGGCAGGATAAGTGCGCTGTGCTGCTAAGCTTTCTCCCTGCGAGATACACGGGCAAGGCATTTCGCTATGATGCAGTCTAGTGCAGACGCACACTACGGCTCTCCGCTGCTGTCCAAAGCCAACCGCCGGTCGCCGGTGTCTTTCGGCTGAAGCAGCGCTTCGGAGCGTACGGCTTCCGCTCCGGTGTTGTGTGCGCGAAGCAGCCGCTTCTCCTGCTCCCGGAGCTGGACAGAGCAGTAGCTTGTACGTGGGCGAAGAACGAAGCCGCTGGGAGACGAGATTGTGTGCACAGCCTTGGGACTGCTAGAGGACAGTGGCTAAAGCTCCCTGCCTTTTCAATGAACTGCTGGCATGCTTTATTGAAGGTGTTCCGAGACAACTTTTCTGGGTTTTGACTTCGTCCTGATGCGGCCCCTTTTGGGAAATTCATGTTCGTCCCCTGAGGCTCGAGATGCAGAGTACCCGATGGCACCTGCCGAAATGAAAAACTCCATTGAGTTGTCGAGAAGCAAGGACATAGACAGTGCCTTGTGATTGGGAGTCAGCAGCTGCTGGACTTTTGCGATTGCTTTCACTGTGCACGGAATGCCAGGACGGCATGTGCACGCTACAACAACGAGCTGGGCAGGAGTGGGCAGAAGAGAACCGGCGTCAGACTGCAGCTTACATATTACCCAGGAAAGAGCAGTGTTTTTGGAGTGTGCAGCAAATCCGTGTTTCTGGGCAAGGGCGGCGTAAGTACGCTGCGCTGCTAAGCTTTCTCCCTGCGAGACACACTGGCAAAGCTTTTCGCTATGATGCAGTCTAGTGCAGACGCACACTACGGCTCTCCGGGGCTTATCGGAGGGAAGCGCCGGTCGCCGGCGTCTTTCGGCTGAAGCAGCGCTTCGGAGCTTACGGCTGCCGCTCCGGTGTTGTGTGCGTGAAGCAGCCGCTTCTCCTGCTCCCGGAGCCAGACAGAGCAGTAGCTTGTACGTGGGCGAAGAACGAAGCCGCTGGGAGACGAGATTGTGTGCACAGCCGTGGGACTGCTAGAGGACAGTGTCTAAAGCTCCCTGGCTTTTCAATGAACTGCTGGCATGCTTTATTGAAGGTGTTCCGAGACAACTTTTCTGTGTTTTGACTTCGTCCTGATGCAGCCCCTTTTGGGAAATTCGTGTTCGTCCCCTGAGGCTCGAGATGCAGAGTACCCGATGGCACCTGCCGAAATGAAAAACTCCATTGAGTTGTTGAGAAGCAAGGACATAGACAGCGCCTTGTGATTGGGTGTCAGCAGCTGCTGGACTTTTGCGATTGCTTTCACTGTGCACGGAATGGCAGGACGGCATGTGCACGCTACAACAACGAGCTGGGCAGGAGTGGGCAGAAGAGAACCGCCGTCAGACTGCAGCTTACATATTACCCAGGAAAGAGCAGTGTTTTTGGAGTGTGCAGCAAATCCGTGTTTCTGGGCAAGGGCGGCACAAGTACGCTGCGCTGCTAAGCTTTCTCCCTGCGAGACGCACTGGCAAAGCTTTTCGCTATGATGCAGTCTAGTGCAGACGCACACTACGGCTCTCCGCTGCTGTCCAAAGCCAACCGCCGGTCGCCGGTGTCTTTCGGCTGAAGCAGCGCTTCGGAGCGTACGGCTTCCGCTCCGGTGTTGTGTGCGCGAAGCAGCCGCTTCTCCTGCTCCCGGAGCTGGACAGAGCAGTAGCTTGTACGTGGGCGAAGAACGAAGCCGCTGGGAGACGAGATTGTGTGCACAGCCTTGGGACTGCTAGAGGACGGTGGCTAAAGCTCCCTGCCTTTTCAATGCACTGCTGGCATGCTTTATTGAAGGTGTTCCGAGACAACTTTTCTGGGTTTTAACGTCGTCCTGATTCAGCCCCTTTTGGGAAATTCATGTTCGTCCCCTGAGGCTCGAGATGCAGAGTACCCGATGGCACCTGCAAAAATGAAAAATTCCATTGAGTTGTCGAGAAGCAAGGACATAGACAGCGCCTTGTGATTGGGAGTCAGCACCTGCTGGACATTTGCGATTGCTTTCACTGTGCACTGAATGTCAGGACGGCATGTGCATGCTACAACAACAAACTGGGAAGGAGTGGGCAGAAGAGAACGGCCATCAGACTGCAGCTTACATATTACCCAGGAAAGAGCAGTGTTTTTGGAGTGTGCAGCAAATCCGTGTTTCTGGCCAAGGGCGGTATAAGTACGCTGCGCTGCTAAGCTTTGTCCCTGCGAGACGCACTGGCAAAGCTTTTCGCTATGATGCAGTCTAGTGCAGACGCACACTACGGCTCTCCGGAGCTGATCGGAGGGAAGCGCCGGTCGCCGGCGTCTTTCGGATGAAGCAGAGCTTCGGAGCTTACGGCTGCCGCTCCGGTGTTGTGTGCGCGAAGCAGCCGCTTCTCCTGCTCCTGGAGCCAGACAGAGCGGTAGCTTGTACGTGGGCGAAGAATGAAGCCGCTGGGAGACGAGATTGTGTGCACAGCCTTGGGACTGCTAGAGGACGGTGGCTAAAGCTCCCTGCCTTTACAATGCACTGCTGGCATGCTTTATTGAAGGTGTTCCGAGACAACTTTTCTGGGTTTTGACTTCGTCCTGATGCAGCCCCTTTTGGGAAATTCATGTTCGTCCCCTGAGGCTCGAGATGCAGAGTACCCGATGGCACCTGCCGAAATGAAAAACTCCATTGAGTTGTCGAGAAGCAAGAACATAGCGACTTGTGATTGGGAGTCAGCCGCTGCTGGACTTTTGCGATTGCTTTCACTGTGCACTGATAACCAGGATGGCATGTGCACGCTACAACAACGAGCTGGGCAGGAGTGGGCAGAAGAGAACGGCCGTCAGACTGCAGCTTACATATTACCCAGGAAAGAGCAGTGTTTTTGGAGTGTGCAGCAAATCCGTGTTTCTGGGCAAGGGCAGGATAAGTGCGCTGTGCTGCTAAGCTTTCTCCCTGCGAGATACACGGGCAAGGCATTTCGCTATGATGCAGTCTAGTGCAGACGCACACTACGGCTCTCCGCTGCTGTCCAAAGCCAACCGCCGGTCGCCGGTGTCTTTCGGCTGAAGCAGCGCTTCGGAGCGTACGGCTTCCGCTCCGGTGTTGTGTGCGCGAAGCAGCCGCTTCTCCTGCTCCCGGAGCTGGACAGAGCAGTAGCTTGTACGTGGGCGAAGAACGAAGCCGCTGGGAGACGAGATTGTGTGCACAGCCTTGGGACTGCTAGAGGACAGTGGCTAAAGCTCCCTGCCTTTTCAATGAACTGCTGGCATGCTTTATTGAAGGTGTTCCGAGACAACTTTTCTGGGTTTTGACTTCGTCCTGATGCGGCCCCTTTTGGGAAATTCATGTTCGTCCCCTGAGGCTCGAGATGCAGAGTACCCGATGGCACCTGCCGAAATGAAAAACTCCATTGAGTTGTCGAGAAGCAAGGACATAGACAGTGCCTTGTGATTGGGAGTCAGCAGCTGCTGGACTTTTGCGATTGCTTTCACTGTGCACGGAATGCCAGGACGGCATGTGCACGCTACAACAACGAGCTGGGCAGGAGTGGGCAGAAGAGAACCGGCGTCAGACTGCAGCTTACATATTACCCAGGAAAGAGCAGTGTTTTTGGAGTGTGCAGCAAATCCGTGTTTCTGGGCAAGGGCGGCGTAAGTACGCTGCGCTGCTAAGCTTTCTCCCTGCGAGACACACTGGCAAAGCTTTTCGCTATGATGCAGTCTAGTGCAGACGCACACTACGGCTCTCCGGGGCTTATCGGAGGGAAGCGCCGGTCGCCGGCGTCTTTCGGCTGAAGCAGCGCTTCGGAGCTTACGGCTGCCGCTCCGGTGTTGTGTGCGTGAAGCAGCCGCTTCTCCTGCTCCCGGAGCCAGACAGAGCAGTAGCTTGTACGTGGGCGAAGAACGAAGCCGCTGGGAGACGAGATTGTGTGCACAGCCGTGGGACTGCTAGAGGACAGTGTCTAAAGCTCCCTGGCTTTTCAATGAACTGCTGGCATGCTTTATTGAAGGTGTTCCGAGACAACTTTTCTGTGTTTTGACTTCGTCCTGATGCAGCCCCTTTTGGGAAATTCGTGTTCGTCCCCTGAGGCTCGAGATGCAGAGTACCCGATGGCACCTGCCGAAATGAAAAACTCCATTGAGTTGTTGAGAAGCAAGGACATAGACAGCGCCTTGTGATTGGGTGTCAGCAGCTGCTGGACTTTTGCGATTGCTTTCACTGTGCACGGAATGGCAGGACGGCATGTGCACGCTACAACAACGAGCTGGGCAGGAGTGGGCAGAAGAGAACCGCCGTCAGACTGCAGCTTACATATTACCCAGGAAAGAGCAGTGTTTTTGGAGTGTGCAGCAAATCCGTGTTTCTGGGCAAGGGCGGCACAAGTACGCTGCGCTGCTAAGCTTTCTCCCTGCGAGACGCACTGGCAAAGCTTTTCGCTATGATGCAGTCTAGTGCAGACGCACACTACGGCTCTCCGCTGCTGTCCAAAGCCAACCGCCGGTCGCCGGTGTCTTTCGGCTGAAGCAGCGCTTCGGAGCGTACGGCTTCCGCTCCGGTGTTGTGTGCGCGAAGCAGCCGCTTCTCCTGCTCCCGGAGCTGGACAGAGCAGTAGCTTGTACGTGGGCGAAGAACGAAGCCGCTGGGAGACGAGATTGTGTGCACAGCCTTGGGACTGCTAGAGGACAGTGGCTAAAGCTCCCTGCCTTTTCAATGAACTGCTGGCATGCTTTATTGAAGGTGTTCCGAGACAACTTTTCTGGGTTTTGACTTCGTCCTGATGCGGCCCCTTTTGGGAAATTCATGTTCGTCCCCTGAGGCTCGAGATGCAGAGTACCCGATGGCACCTGCCGAAATGAAAAACTCCGTTGAGTTGTTGAGAAGCAAGGACATAGACAGCGCCTTGTGATTGGGAGTCAGCAGCTGCTGGACTTTTGCGATTGCTTTCACTGTGCACGGAATGGCAGGACGGCATGTGCACGCTACAACAACGAGCTGGGCAGGAGTGGGCAGAAGAGAACGGCCGTCAGACTGCAGCTTACATATTACCCAGGAAAGAGCAGTGTTTTTGGAGTGTGCAGCAAATCCGTGTTTCTGGGCAAGGGCGGCACAAGTACGCTGCGCTGCTAAGCTTTCTCCCTGCGAGACGCACTGGCAAAGCTTTTCGCTATGATGCAGTCTAGTGCAGACGCACACTACGGCTCTCCGCTGCTGTCCAAAGCCAACCGCCGGTCGCCGGTGTCTTTCGGCTGAAGCAGCGCTTCGGAGCGTACGGCTTCCGCTCCGGTGTTGTGTGCGCGAAGCAGCCGCTTCTCCTGCTCCCGGAGCCGGACAGAGCGGTAGCTTGTACGTGGGCGAAGAACGAAGCCGCTGGGAGACGAGATTGTGTGCACAGCCTTGGGACTGCTAGAGGACGGTGGCTAAAGGTCCCTGCCTTTTCAATGCACTGCTGGCATGCTTTATTGAAGGTGTTCCGAGACAACTTTTCTGGGTTTTAACGTCGTCTTGATTCAGCCCCTTTTGGGAAATTCATGTTCGTCCCCTGAGGCTCGAGATGCAGAGTACCCGATGGCACCTGCAAAAATGAAAAATTCTATTGAGTTGTCGAGAAGCAAGGACATAGACAGCGCCTTGTGATTGGGAGTCAGCACCTGCTGGACATTTGCGATTGCTTTCACTGTGCACTGAATGTCAGGACGGCATGTGCATGCTACAACAACAAACTGGGAAGGAGTGGGCAGAAGAGAACGGCCATCAGACAGCAGCTTACATATTACCCAGGAAAGAGCAGTGTTTTTGGAGTGTGCAGCAAATCCGTGTTTCTGGCCAAGGGCGGTATAAGTACGCTGCGCTGCTAAGCTTTGTCCCTGCGAGACGCACTGGCAAAGCTTTTCGCTATGATGCAGTCTAGTGCAGACGCACACTACGGCTCTCCGGAGCTGATCGGAGGGAAGCGCCGGTCGCCGGCGTCTTTCGGCTGAAGCAGAGCTTCGGAGCTTACGGCTGCCGCTCCGGTGTTGTGTGCGCGAAGCAGCCGCTTCTCCTGCTCCTGGAGCCAGACAGAGCGGTAGCTTGTACGTGGGCGAAGAATGAAGCCGCTGGGAGACGAGATTGTGTGCACAGCCTTGGGACTGCTAGAGGACGGTGGCTAAAGCTCCCTGCCTTTACAATGCACTGCTGGCATGCTTTATTGAAGGTGTTCCGAGACAACTTTTCTGGGTTTTGACTTCGTCCTGATGCAGCCCCTTTTGGGAAATTCATGTTCGTCCCCTGAGGCTCGAGATGCAGAGTACCCGATGGCACCTGCCGAAATGAAAAACTTTGTTGAGTTGTCGAGAAGCAAGAACATAGCGACTTGTGATTGGGAGTCAGCCGCTGCTGGACTTTTGCGATTGCTTTCACTGTGCACTGATAACCAGGATGGCATGTGCACGCTACAACAACGAGCTGGGCAGGAGTGGGCAGAAGAGAACGGCCGTCAGACTGCAGCTTACATATTACCCAGGAAAGAGCAGTGTTTTTGGAGTGTGCAGCAAATCCGTGTTTCTGGGCAAGGGCAGGATAAGTGCGCTGTGCTGCTAAGCTTTCTCCCTGCGAGATACACGGGCAAGGCATTTCGCTATGATGCAGTCTAGTGCAGACACACACTACGGCTCTCCGCTGCTGTCCAAAGCCAACCGCCGGTCGCCGGTGTCTTTCGGCTGAAGCAGCGCTTCGGAGCGTACGGCTTCCGCTCCGGTGTTGTGTGCGCGAAGCAGCCGCTTCTCCTGCTCCCGGAGCCGGACAGAGCGGTAGCTTCTACGAGGGCGAAGAACGAAGGCGCCGGGAGACGAGATTGTGTGCACAGCCTTGGGACTGCTAGAGGACGATGGCTAAAGCTCCCTGCCTTTTCAATGCACTGCTGGCATGCTTTATTGAAGGTGTTCCGAGACAACTTTTCTGTGTTTTGACTTCGTCCTGATGCAGCCCCTTTTGGGAAATTCATGTTCGTCCCCTGAGGCTCGAGATGCAGAGTACCCGATGGTACCTGCAAAAATGAAAAACTCCATTGAGTTGTCGAGAAGCAAGGACATAGACAGCGCCTTGTGATTGGGAGTCAGCAGCTGCTGGACTTTTGCGATTGCTTTCACTGTGCACAGAATGGCAGGACGGCATGTGCACGCTACAACAACGAGCTGGGCAGGAGTGGGCAGAAGAGAACCGCCGTCAGACTGCAGCTTACATATTACCCAGGAAAGAGCAGTGTTTTTGGAGTGTGCAGCAAATCCGTGTTTCTGGGCAAGGGCGGCACAAGTACGCTGCGCTGCTAAGCTTTCTCCCTGCGAGACGCACTGGCAAAGCTTTTCGCTATGATGCAGTCTAGTGCAGACGCACACTACGGCTCTCCGCTGCTGTCCAAAGCCAACCGCCGGTCGCCGGCGTCTTTCGGCTGAAGCAGCGCTTCGGAGCGTACGGCTTCCGCTCCGGTGTTGTGTGCGCGAAGCAGCCGCTTCTCCTGCTCCCGGAGCCGGACAGAGCGGTAGCTTCTACGTGGGCGAAGAACGAAGCAGCTGGGAGACGAGATTGTGTGCACAGCCTTGGGACTGCTAGAGGACGGTGGCTAAAGGTCCCTGCCTTTTCAATGCACTGCTGGCATGCTTTATTGAAGGTGTTCCGAGACAACTTTTCTGGGTTTTAACGTCGTCCTGATTCAGCCCCTTTTGGGAAATTCATGTTCGTCCCCTGAGGCTCGAGATGCAGAGTACCCGATGGTACCTGCAAAAATGAAAAACTCCATTGAGTTGTCGAGAAGCAAGGACATAGACAGCGCCTTGTGATTGGGAGTCAGCAGCTGCTGGACTTTTGCGATTGCTTTCACTGTGCACGGAATGCCAGGACGGCATGTGCACGCTACAACAACGAGCTGGGCAGGAGTGGGCAGAAGAGAACGGCCGTCAGACTGCAGCTTACATATTACCCAGGAAAGAGCAGTGTTTTTGGAGTGTGCAGCAAATCCGTGTTTCTGGGCAAGGGCGGCGTAAGTACGCTGCGCTGCTAAGCTTTGTCCCTGCGAGACGCACTGGCAAAGCTTTTCGCTATGATGCAGTCTAGTGCAGACGCACACTACGGCTCTCCGGAGCTGATCGGAGGGAAGCGCCGGTCGCCGGCGTCTTTCGGATGAAGCAGAGCTTCGGAGCTTACGGCTGCCGCTCCGGTGTTGTGTGCGCGAAGCAGCCGCTTCTCCTGCTCCTGGAGCCAGACAGAGCGGTAGCTTGTACGTGGGCGAAGAATGAAGCCGCTGGGAGACGAGATTGTGTGCACAGCCTTGGGACTGCTAGAGGACGGTGGCTAAAGCTCCCTGCCTTTACAATGCACTGCTGGCATGCTTTATTGAAGGTGTTCCGAGACAACTTTTCTGGGTTTTGACTTCGTCCTGATGCAGCCCCTTTTGGGAAATTCATGTTCGTCCCCTGAGGCTCGAGATGCAGAGTACCCGATGGCACCTGCCGAAATGAAAAACTCCATTGAGTTGTCGAGAAGCAAGAACATAGCGACTTGTGATTGGGAGTCAGCCGCTGCTGGACTTTTGCGATTGCTTTCACTGTGCACTGATAACCAGGATGGCATGTGCACGCTACAACAACGAGCTGGGCAGGAGTGGGCAGAAGAGAACGGCCGTCAGACTGCAGCTTACATATTACCCAGGAAAGAGCAGTGTTTTTGGAGTGTGCAGCAAATCCGTGTTTCTGGGCAAGGGCAGGATAAGTGCGCTGTGCTGCTAAGCTTTCTCCCTGCGAGATACACGGGCAAGGCATTTCGCTATGATGCAGTCTAGTGCAGACGCACACTACGGCTCTCCGCTGCTGTCCAAAGCCAACCGCCGGTCGCCGGTGTCTTTCGGCTGAAGCAGCGCTTCGGAGCGTACGGCTTCCGCTCCGGTGTTGTGTGCGCGAAGCAGCCGCTTCTCCTGCTCCCGGAGCTGGACAGAGCAGTAGCTTGTACGTGGGCGAAGAACGAAGCCGCTGGGAGACGAGATTGTGTGCACAGCCTTGGGACTGCTAGAGGACAGTGGCTAAAGCTCCCTGCCTTTTCAATGAACTGCTGGCATGCTTTATTGAAGGTGTTCCGAGACAACTTTTCTGGGTTTTGACTTCGTCCTGATGCGGCCCCTTTTGGGAAATTCATGTTCGTCCCCTGAGGCTCGAGATGCAGAGTACCCGATGGCACCTGCCGAAATGAAAAACTCCGTTGAGTTGTTGAGAAGCAAGGACATAGACAGCGCCTTGTGATTGGGAGTCAGCAGCTGCTGGACTTTTGCGATTGCTTTCACTGTGCACGGAATGGCAGGACGGCATGTGCACGCTACAACAACGAGCTGGGCAGGAGTGGGCAGAAGAGAACGGCCGTCAGACTGCAGCTTACATATTACCCAGGAAAGAGCAGTGTTTTTGGAGTGTGCAGCAAATCCGTGTTTCTGGGCAAGGGCGGCACAAGTACGCTGCGCTGCTAAGCTTTCTCCCTGCGAGACGCACTGGCAAAGCTTTTCGCTATGATGCAGTCTAGTGCAGACGCACACTACGGCTCTCCGCTGCTGTCCAAAGCCAACCGCCGGTCGCCGGTGTCTTTCGGCTGAAGCAGCGCTTCGGAGCGTACGGCTTCCGCTCCGGTGTTGTGTGCGCGAAGCAGCCGCTTCTCCTGCTCCCGGAGCCGGACAGAGCGGTAGCTTGTACGTGGGCGAAGAACGAAGCCGCTGGGAGACGAGATTGTGTGCACAGCCTTGGGACTGCTAGAGGACGGTGGCTAAAGGTCCCTGCCTTTTCAATGCACTGCTGGCATGCTTTATTGAAGGTGTTCCGAGACAACTTTTCTGGGTTTTAACGTCGTCTTGATTCAGCCCCTTTTGGGAAATTCATGTTCGTCCCCTGAGGCTCGAGATGCAGAGTACCCGATGGCACCTGCAAAAATGAAAAATTCCATTGAGTTGTCGAGAAGCAAGGACATAGACAGCGCCTTGTGATTGGGAGTCAGCACCTGCTGGACATTTGCGATTGCTTTCACTGTGCACTGAATGTCAGGACGGCATGTGCATGCTACAACAACAAACTGGGAAGGAGTGGGCAGAAGAGAACGGCCATCAGACAGCAGCTTACATATTACCCAGGAAAGAGCAGTGTTTTTGGAGTGTGCAGCAAATCCGTGTTTCTGGCCAAGGGCGGTATAAGTACGCTGCGCTGCTAAGCTTTGTCCCTGCGAGACGCACTGGCAAAGCTTTTCGCTATGATGCAGTCTAGTGCAGACGCACACTACGGCTCTCCGGAGCTGATCGGAGGGAAGCGCCGGTCGCCGGCGTCTTTCGGATGAAGCAGAGCTTCGGAGCTTACGGCTGCCGCTCCGGTGTTGTGTGCGCGAAGCAGCCGCTTCTCCTGCTCCTGGAGCCAGACAGAGCGGTAGCTTGTACGTGGGCGAAGAATGAAGCCGCTGGGAGACGAGATTGTGTGCACAGCCTTGGGACTGCTAGAGGACGGTGGCTAAAGCTCCCTGCCTTTACAATGCACTGCTGGCATGCTTTATTGAAGGTGTTCCGAGACAACTTTTCTGGGTTTTGACTTCGTCCTGATGCAGCCCCTTTTGGGAAATTCATGTTCGTCCCCTGAGGCTCGAGATGCAGAGTACCCGATGGCACCTGCCGAAATGAAAAACTTTGTTGAGTTGTCGAGAAGCAAGAACATAGCGACTTGTGATTGGGAGTCAGCCGCTGCTGGACTTTTGCGATTGCTTTCACTGTGCACTGATAACCAGGATGGCATGTGCACGCTACAACAACGAGCTGGGCAGGAGTGGGCAGAAGAGAACGGCCGTCAGACTGCAGCTTACATATTACCCAGGAAAGAGCAGTGTTTTTGGAGTGTGCAGCAAATCCGTGTTTCTGGGCAAGGGCAGGATAAGTGCGCTGTGCTGCTAAGCTTTCTCCCTGCGAGATACACGGGCAAGGCATTTCGCTATGATGCAGTCTAGTGCAGACACACACTACGGCTCTCCGCTGCTGTCCAAAGCCAACCGCCGGTCGCCGGTGTCTTTCGGCTGAAGCAGCGCTTCGGAGCGTACGGCTTCCGCTCCGGTGTTGTGTGCGCGAAGCAGCCGCTTCTCCTGCTCCCGGAGCCGGACAGAGCGGTAGCTTCTACGAGGGCGAAGAACGAAGGCGCCGGGAGACGAGATTGTGTGCACAGCCTTGGGACTGCTAGAGGACGATGGCTAAAGCTCCCTGCCTTTTCAATGAACTGCTGGCATGCTTTATTGAAGGTGTTCCGAGACAACTTTTCTGTGTTTTGACTTCGTCCTGATGCAGCCCCTTTTGGGAAATTCATGTTCGTCCCCTGAGGCTCGAGATGCAGAGTACCCGATGGTACCTGCAAAAATGAAAAACTCCATTGAGTTGTCGAGAAGCAAGGACATAGACAGCGCCTTGTGATTGGGAGTCAGCAGCTGCTGGACTTTTGCGATTGCTTTCACTGTGCACAGAATGGCAGGACGGCATGTGCACGCTACAACAACGAGCTGGGCAGGAGTGGGCAGAAGAGAACCGCCGTCAGACTGCAGCTTACATATTACCCAGGAAAGAGCAGTGTTTTTGGAGTGTGCAGCAAATCCGTGTTTCTGGGAGAGGGGGGCACAAGTACGCTGCGCTGCTAAGCTTTCTCCCTGCGAGACGCACTGGCAAAGCTTTTCGCTATGATGCAGTCTAGTGCAGACGCACACTACGGCTCTCCGCTGCTGTCCAAAGCCAACCGCCGGTCGCCGGCGTCTTTCGGCTGAAGCAGCGCTTCGGAGCGTACGGCTTCCGCTCCGGTGTTGTGTGCGCGAAGCAGCCGCTTCTCCTGCTCCCGGAGCCGGACAGAGCGGTAGCTTCTACGTGGGCGAAGAACGAAGCAGCTGGGAGACGAGATTGTGTGCACAGCCTTGGGACTGCTAGAGGACGGTGGCTAAAGGTCCCTGCCTTTTCAATGCACTGCTGGCATGCTTTATTGAAGGTGTTCCGAGACAACTTTTCTGGGTTTTAACGTCGTCCTGATTCAGCCCCTTTTGGGAAATTCATGTTCGTCCCCTGAGGCTCGAGATGCAGAGTACCCGATGGTACCTGCAAAAATGAAAAACTCCATTGAGTTGTCGAGAAGCAAGGACATAGACAGCGCCTTGTGATTGGGAGTCAGCAGCTGCTGGACTTTTGCGATTGCTTTCACTGTGCACGGAATGCCAGGACGGCATGTGCACGCTACAACAACGAGCTGGGCAGGAGTGGGCAGAAGAGAACGGCCGTCAGACTGCAGCTTACATATTACCCAGGAAAGAGCAGTGTTTTTGGAGTGTGCAGCAAATCCGTGTTTCTGGGCAAGGGCGGCGTAAGTACGCTGCGCTGCTAAGCTTTCTCCCTGCGAGACACACTGGCAAAGCTTTTCGCTATGATGCAGTCTAGTGCAGACGCACACTACGGCTCTCCGGGGCTGATCGGAGGGAAGCGCCGGTCGCCGGCGTCTTTCGGCTGAAGCAGCGCTTCGGAGCTTACGGCTGCCGCTCCGGTGTTGTGTGCGCGAAGCAGCCGCTTCTCCTGCTCCCGGAGCTGGACAGAGCAGTAGCTTGTACGTGGGCGAAGAACGAAGCCGCTGGGAGACGAGATTGTGTGCACAGCCTTGGGACTGCTAGAGGACAGTGGCTAAAGCTCCCTGCCTTTTCAATGAACTGCTGGCATGCTTTATTGAAGGTGTTCCGAGACAACTTTTCTGGGTTTTGACTTCGTCCTGATGCGGCCCCTTTTGGGAAATTCATGTTCGTCCCCTGAGGCTCGAGATGCAGAGTACCCAATGGCACCTGCCGAAATGAAAAACTCCATTGAGTTGTTGAGAAGCAAGGACATAGACAGCGCCTTGTGATTGGGAGTCAGCAGCTGCTGGACTTTTGCGATTGCTTTCACTGTGCACGGAATGGCAGGACGGCATGTGCACGCTACAACAACGAGCTGGGCAGGAGTGGGCAGAAGAGAACCGCCGTCAGACTGCAGCTTACATATTACCCAGGAAAGAGCAGTGTTTTTGGAGTGTGCAGCAAATCCGTGTTTCTGGGCAAGGGCGGCACAAGTACGCTGCGCTGCTAAGCTTTCTCCCTGCGAGACGCACTGGCAAAGCTTTTCGCTATGATGCAGTCTAGTGCAGACGCACACTACGGCTCTCCGCTGCTGTCCAAAGCCAACCGCCGGTCGCCGGCGTCTTTCGGCTGAAGCAGCGCTTCGGAGCGTACGGCTTCCGCTCCGGTGTTGTGTGCGCGAAGCAGCCGCTTCTCCTGCTCCCGGAGCCGGACAGAGCGGTAGCTTGTACGTGAGCGAAGAACGAAGCCGCTGGGAGACGAGATTGTGTGCACAGCCTTGGGACTGCTAGAGGACGGTGGCTAAAGCTCCCTGCCTTTTCAATGCACTGCTGGCATGCTTTATTGAAGGTGTTCCGAGACAACTTTTCTGTGTTTTGACTTCGTCCTGATGCAGCCCCTTTTGGGAAATTCATGTTCGTCCCCTGAGGCTCGAGATGCAGAGTACCCGATGGCACCTGCCGAAATGAAAAACTCCATTGAGTTGTCGATAAGCAAGGACATAGGCAGCGCCTTGTGATTGGGAGTCAGCAGCTGCTGGACTTTTGCGATTGCTTTCACTGTGCACTGAATGCCAGGACGGCATGTGCACGCTACAACAACGAGCTGTGCAGGAGTGGGCAGAAGAGAACGGCCGTCAGACTGCAGCTTACATATTACCCAGGAAAGAGCAGTGTTTTTGGAGTGTGCAGCAAATCCGTGTTTCTGGGCAAGGGCGGCATAAGTACGCTGCGCTGCTAAGCTTTCTCCCTGCGAGACACACTGGCAAAGCTTTTCGCTATGATGCAGTCTAGTGCAGACGCACATTACGGCTCTCCGGAGCTGATCGGATGGAAGCGCCGGTCGCCGGCGTCTTTCGGCTGAAGCAGCGCTTCGGAGCTTACGGCTGCCGCTCCGGTGTTGTGTGCGCGAAGCAGCCGCTTCTCCTGCTCCCGGAGCCGGACAGAGCGGTAGCTTCTACGAGGGCGCAGAACTAAACCGCTGAGAGACAAGATTGTGTGCACAGCCTTGGGACTGCTAGAGGACGGTGGCTAAAGCTCCCTGCCTTTTCTATGCGCTGCTGGCATGCTTTATTGAAGGTGTTCCGAGACAACTTTTCTGGTTTTTGACTTCGTCCTGATGCAGCCCCTCTTGGGAAATTCGTGTTCGTCTCCTGAGGCTCGAGATGCAGAGTACCCGATGGCACCTGCCGGAATGAAAAACTCCGTGTAGTTGTCGAGAAGCAAGAACATAGACAGCGCCTTGTGATTGGGAGTCAGCCGCTGCTGGACTTTTGCGATTGCTTTCACTGTGCACTGAATACAAGGACGGCATGTGCACGCTACAACAACGAGCTGTGCAGGAGTGGGCAGAAGAGAACGGCCGTCAGACAGCAGCTTACATATTACCCAGGAAAGAGAAGTGTTTTTGGAGTGTGCAGCAAATCCGTGTTTCTGGGCAAGGGCGACATAAGTGCGCTGCGCTGCTAAGCTTTCTCCCTGCGAGACACACTGGCAAAGCTTTTCGCTATGATGCAGTCTAGTGCAGACGCACACTACGGCTCTCCGGAGCTGATCTGAGGGAAGCGCCGGTCGCCGGCGTCTTTCGGCTGAAGCAGCGCTTCGGAGCTTACGGCTGCCGCTCCGGTGTTGTGTGCGCGAAGCAGCCGCTTCTCCTGCTCCTGGAGCCAGACAGAGCGGTAGCTTGTACGTGGGCGAAGAATGAAGCCGCTGGGAGACGAGATTGTGTGCACTGCCTTGGGACTGCTAGAGGACGGTGGCTAAAGCTCCCTGCCTTTACAATGCACTGCTGGCATGCTTTATTGAAGGTGTTCCGAGACAACTTTTCTGGGTTTTGACTTCGTCCTGATGCAGCCCCTTTTGGGAAATTCATGTTCGTCCCCTGAGGCTCGAGATGCAGAGTACCCGATGGCACCTGCCGAAATGAAAAACTTTGTTGAGTTGTTGAGAAGCAAGGACATAGACAGCGCCTTGTGATTGGGAGTCAGCAGCTGCTGGACTTTTGCGATTGCTTTCACTGTGCACGGAATGGCAGGACGGCATGTGCACGCTACAACAACGAGCTGGGCAGGAGTGGGCAGAAGAGAACGGCCGTCAGACTGCAGCTTACATATTACCCAGGAAAGAGCAGTGTTTTTGGAGTGTGCAGCAAATCCGTGTTTCTGGGCAAGGGCGGCACAAGTACGCTGCGCTGCTAAGCTTTCTCCCTGCGAGACGCACTGGCAAAGCTTTTCGCTATGATGCAGTCTAGTGCAGACGCACACTACGGCTCTCCGCTGCTGTCCAAAGCCAACCGCCGGTCGCCGGCGTCTTTCGGCTGAAGCAGCGCTTCGGAGCGTACGGCTTCCGCTCCGGTGTTGTGTGCGCGAAGCAGCCGCTTCTCCTGCTCCCGGAGCCGGACAGAGCGGTAGCTTGTACGTGGGCGAAGAACGAAGCCGCTGGGAGACGAGATTGTGTGCACAGCCTTGGGACTGCTAGAGGACGGTGGCTAAAGGTCCCTGCCTTTTCAATGCACTGCTGGCATGCTTTATTGAAGGTGTTCCGAGACAACTTTTCTGTGTTTTGACTTCGTCCTGATGCAGCCCCTTTTGGGAAATTCGTGTTCGTCCCCTGAGGCTCGAGATGCAGAGTACCCGATGGCACCTGCCGATATGAAAAACTTCGTTGAGTTGTTGAGAAGCAAGAACATAGACAGCGCCTTGTGATTAGGAGTCAGCCGCTGCTGGACTTTTGCGATTGCTTTCACTGTGCACTGATAACCAGGATGGCATGTGCACGCTACAACAACTAGCTGGGCAGGAGTGGGCAGAAGAGAACGGCCGTCAGACTGCAGCTTACATATTACCCAGGAAAGAGCAGTGTTTTTGGAGTGTGCAGCAAATCCGTGTTTCTGGGCAAGGGCAGGATAAGCGCGCTGTGCTGCTAAGCTTTCTCCCTGCGAGATACACGGGCAAGGCATTTCGCTATGATGCAGTCTAGTGCAGACGCACACTACGGCTCTCCGCTGCTGTCCAAAGCCAACCGCCGGTCGCCGGCGTCTTTCGGCTGAAGCAGAGCTTCGGAGCTTACGGCTGCCGCTCCGGTGTTGTGTGCGCGAAGCAGCCGCTTCTCCTGCTCCTGGAGCCAGACAGAGCGGTAGCTTGTACGTGGGCGAAGAATGAAGCCGCTGGGAGACGAGATTGTGTGCACAGCCTTGGGACTGCTAGAGGACGGTGGATAAAGCTCCCTGCCTTTTCAATGAACTGCTGGCATGCTTTATTGAAGGTGTTCCGAGACAACTTTTCTGGGTTTTGACTTCGTCCTGATGCAGCCCCATTTGGGAAATTCATGTTCGTCCCCTGAGGCTCGAGATGCAGAGTACCCGATGGCACCTGCCGAAATGAAAAACTCCATTGAGTTGTCGAGAAGCAAGGACATAGACAGTGCCTTGTGATTGGGAGTCAGCAGCTGCTGGACTTTTGCGATTGCTTTCACTGTGCACGGAATGCCAGGACGGCATGTGCACGCTACAACAACGAGCTGGGCAGGAGTGGGCAGAAGAGAACCGGCGTCAGACTGCAGCTTACATATTACCCAGGAAAGAGCAGTGTTTTTGGAGTGTGCAGCAAATCCGTGTTTCTGGGCAAGGGCGGCGTAAGTACGCTGCGCTGCTAAGCTTTCTCCCTGCGAGACACACTGGCAAAGCTTTTCGCTATGATGCAGTCTAGTGCAGACGCACACTACGGCTCTCCGGGGCTGATCGGAGGGAAGCGCCGGTCGCCGGCGTCTTTCGGCTGAAGCAGCGCTTCGGAGCTTACGGCTGCCGCTCCGGTGTTGTGTGCGTGAAGCAGCCGCTTCTCCTGCTCCCGGAGCCAGACAGAGCAGTAGCTTGTACGTGGGCGAAGAACGAAGCCGCTGGGAGACGAGATTGTGTGCACAGCCGTGGGACTGCTAGAGGACAGTGTCTAAAGCTCCCTGGCTTTTCAATGAACTGCTGGCATGCTTTATTGAAGGTGTTCCGAGACAACTTTTCTGTGTTTTGACTTCGTCCTGATGCAGCCCCTTTTGGGAAATTCGTGTTCGTCCCCTGAGGCTCGAGATGCAGAGTACCCGATGGCACCTGCCGAAATGAAAAACTTTGTTGAGTTGTCGAGAAGCAAGAACATAGCGACTTGTGATTGGGAGTCAGCCGCTGCTGGACTTTTGCGATTGCTTTCACTGTGCACTGATAACCAGGATGGCATGTGCACGCTACAACAACGAGCTGGGCAGGAGTGGGCAGAAGAGAACGGCCGTCAGACTGCAGCTTACATATTACCCAGGAAAGAGCAGTGTTTTTGGAGTGTGCAGCAAATCCGTGTTTCTGGGCAAGGGCAGGATAAGTGCGCTGTGCTGCTAAGCTTTCTCCCTGCGAGATACACGGGCAAGGCATTTCGCTATGATGCAGTCTAGTGCAGACGCACACTACGGCTCTCCGCTGCTGTCCAAAGCCAACCGCCGGTCGCCGGTGTCTTTCGGCTGAAGCAGCGCTTCGGAGCGTACGGCTTCCGCTCCGGTGTTGTGTGCGCGAAGCAGCCGCTTCTCCTGCTCCCGGAGCCGGACAGAGCGGTAGCTTCTACGTGGGCGAAGAACGAAGCAGCTGGGAGACGAGATTGTGTGCACAGCCTTGGGACTGCTAGAGGACGGTGGCTAAAGGTCCCTGCCTTTTCAATGCACTGCTGGCATGCTTTATTGAAGGTGTTCCGAGACAACTTTTCTGGGTTTTAACGTCGTCCTGATTCAGCCCCTTTTGGGAAATTCATGTTCGTCCCCTGAGGCTCGAGATGCAGAGTACCCGATGGTACCTGCAAAAATGAAAAACTCCATTGAGTTGTCGAGAAGCAAGGACATAGACAGCGCCTTGTGATTGGGAGTCAGCAGCTGCTGGACTTTTGCGATTGCTTTCACTGTGCACGGAATGCCAGGACGGCATGTGCACGCTACAACAACGAGCTGGGCAGGAGTGGGCAGAAGAGAACGGCCGTCAGACTGCAGCTTACATATTACCCAGGAAAGAGCAGTGTTTTTGGAGTGTGCAGCAAATCCGTGTTTCTGGGCAAGGGCGGCGTAAGTACGCTGCGCTGCTAAGCTTTCTCCCTGCGAGACACACTGGCAAAGCTTTTCGCTATGATGCAGTCTAGTGCAGACGCACACTACGGCTCTCCGGGGCTGATCGGAGGGAAGCGCCGGTCGCCGGCGTCTTTCGGCTGAAGCAGCGCTTCGGAGCTTACGGCTGCCGCTCCGGTGTTGTGTGCGCGAAGCAGCCGCTTCTCCTGCTCCCGGAGCTGGACAGAGCAGTAGCTTGTACGTGGGCGAAGAACGAAGCCGCTGGGAGACGAGATTGTGTGCACAGCCTTGGGACTGCTAGAGGACAGTGGCTAAAGCTCCCTGCCTTTTCAATGAACTGCTGGCATGCTTTATTGAAGGTGTTCCGAGACAACTTTTCTGGGTTTTGACTTCGTCCTGATGCGGCCCCTTTTGGGAAATTCATGTTCGTCCCCTGAGGCTCGAGATGCAGAGTACCCAATGGCACCTGCCGAAATGAAAAACTCCATTGAGTTGTTGAGAAGCAAGGACATAGACAGCGCCTTGTGATTGGGAGTCAGCAGCTGCTGGACTTTTGCGATTGCTTTCACTGTGCACGGAATGGCAGGACGGCATGTGCACGCTACAACAACGAGCTGGGCAGGAGTGGGCAGAAGAGAACGGCCGTCAGACTGCAGCTTACATATTACCCAGGAAAGAGCAGTGTTTTTGGAGTGTGCAGCAAATCCGTGTTTCTGGGCAAGGGCGGCGTAAGTACGCTGCGCTGCTAAGCTTTCTCCCTGCGAGACACACTGGCAAAGCTTTTCGCTATGATGCAGTCTAGTGCAGACGCACACTACGGCTCTCCGGGGCTGATCGGAGGGAAGCGCCGGTCGCCGGCGTCTTTCGGCTGAAGCAGCGCTTCGGAGCTTACGGCTGCCGCTCCGGTGTTGTGTGCGCGAAGCAGCCGCTTCTCCTGCTCCCGGAGCTGGACAGAGCAGTAGCTTGTACGTGGGCGAAGAACGAAGCCGCTGGGAGACGAGATTGTGTGCACAGCCTTGGGACTGCTAGAGGACAGTGGCTAAAGCTCCCTGCCTTTTCAATGAACTGCTGGCATGCTTTATTGAAGGTGTTCCGAGACAACTTTTCTGGGTTTTGACTTCGTCCTGATGCGGCCCCTTTTGGGAAATTCATGTTCGTCCCCTGAGGCTCGAGATGCAGAGTACCCAATGGCACCTGCCGAAATGAAAAACTCCATTGAGTTGTTGAGAAGCAAGGACATAGACAGCGCCTTGTGATTGGGAGTCAGCAGCTGCTGGACTTTTGCGATTGCTTTCACTGTGCACGGAATGGCAGGACGGCATGTGCACGCTACAACAACGAGCTGGGCAGGAGTGGGCAGAAGAGAACCGCCGTCAGACTGCAGCTTACATATTACCCAGGAAAGAGCAGTGTTTTTGGAGTGTGCAGCAAATCCGTGTTTCTGGGCAAGGGCGGCACAAGTACGCTGCGCTGCTAAGCTTTCTCCCTGCGAGACGCACTGGCAAAGCTTTTCGCTATGATGCAGTCTAGTGCAGACGCACACTACGGCTCTCCGCTGCTGTCCAAAGCCAACCGCCGGTCGCCGGCGTCTTTCGGCTGAAGCAGCGCTTCGGAGCGTACGGCTTCCGCTCCGGTGTTGTGTGCGCGAAGCAGCCGCTTCTCCTGCTCCCGGAGCCGGACAGAGCGGTAGCTTGTACGTGGGCGAAGAACGAAGCCGCTGGGAGACGAGATTGTGTGCACAGCCTTGGGACTGCTAGAGGACGGTGGCTAAAGCTCCCTGCCTTTTCAATGCACTGCTGGCATGCTTTATTGAAGGTGTTCCGAGACAACTTTTCTGTGTTTTGACTTCGTCCTGATGCAGCCCCTTTTGGGAAATTCATGTTCGTCCCCTGAGGCTCGAGATGCAGAGTACCCGATGGCACCTGCCGAAATGAAAAACTCCATTGAGTTGTCGATAAGCAAGGACATAGGCAGCGCCTTGTGATTGGGAGTCAGCAGCTGCTGGACTTTTGCGATTGCTTTCACTGTGCACTGAATGCCAGGACGGCATGTGCACGCTACAACAACGAGCTGTGCAGGAGTGGGCAGAAGAGAACGGCCGTCAGACTGCAGCTTACATATTACCCAGGAAAGAGCAGTGTTTTTGGAGTGTGCAGCAAATCCGTGTTTCTGGGCAAGGGCGGCGTAAGTACGCTGCGCTGCTAAGCTTTCTCCCTGCGAGACACACTGGCAAAGCTTTTCGCTATGATGCAGTCTAGTGCAGACGCACACTACGGCTCTCCGGGGCTGATCGGAGGGAAGCGCCGGTCGCCGGCGTCTTTCGGCTGAAGCAGCGCTTCGGAGCTTACGGCTGCCGCTCCGGTGTTGTGTGCGCGAAGCAGCCGCTTCTCCTGCTCCCGGAGCTGGACAGAGCAGTAGCTTGTACGTGGGCGAAGAACGAAGCCGCTGGGAGACGAGATTGTGTGCACAGCCTTGGGACTGCTAGAGGACAGTGGCTAAAGCTCCCTGCCTTTTCAATGAACTGCTGGCATGCTTTATTGAAGGTGTTCCGAGACAACTTTTCTGGGTTTTGACTTCGTCCTGATGCGGCCCCTTTTGGGAAATTCATGTTCGTCCCCTGAGGCTCGAGATGCAGAGTACCCAATGGCACCTGCCGAAATGAAAAACTCCATTGAGTTGTTGAGAAGCAAGGACATAGACAGCGCCTTGTGATTGGGAGTCAGCAGCTGCTGGACTTTTGCGATTGCTTTCACTGTGCACGGAATGGCAGGACGGCATGTGCACGCTACAACAACGAGCTGGGCAGGAGTGGGCAGAAGAGAACCGCCGTCAGACTGCAGCTTACATATTACCCAGGAAAGAGCAGTGTTTTTGGAGTGTGCAGCAAATCCGTGTTTCTGGGCAAGGGCGGCACAAGTACGCTGCGCTGCTAAGCTTTCTCCCTGCGAGACGCACTGGCAAAGCTTTTCGCTATGATGCAGTCTAGTGCAGACGCACACTACGGCTCTCCGCTGCTGTCCAAAGCCAACCGCCGGTCGCCGGCGTCTTTCGGCTGAAGCAGCGCTTCGGAGCGTACGGCTTCCGCTCCGGTGTTGTGTGCGCGAAGCAGCCGCTTCTCCTGCTCCCGGAGCCGGACAGAGCGGTAGCTTGTACGTGGGCGAAGAACGAAGCCGCTGGGAGACGAGATTGTGTGCACAGCCTTGGGACTGCTAGAGGACGGTGGCTAAAGCTCCCTGCCTTTTCAATGCACTGCTGGCATGCTTTATTGAAGGTGTTCCGAGACAACTTTTCTGTGTTTTGACTTCGTCCTGATGCAGCCCCTTTTGGGAAATTCATGTTCGTCCCCTGAGGCTCGAGATGCAGAGTACCCGATGGCACCTGCCGAAATGAAAAACTCCATTGAGTTGTCGATAAGCAAGGACATAGGCAGCGCCTTGTGATTGGGAGTCAGCAGCTGCTGGACTTTTGCGATTGCTTTCACTGTGCACTGAATGCCAGGACGGCATGTGCACGCTACAACAACGAGCTGTGCAGGAGTGGGCAGAAGAGAACGGCCGTCAGACTGCAGCTTACATATTACCCAGGAAAGAGCAGTGTTTTTGGAGTGTGCAGCAAATCCGTGTTTCTGGGCAAGGGCGGCATAAGTACGCTGCGCTGCTAAGCTTTCTCCCTGCGAGACACACTGGCAAAGCTTTTCGCTATGATGCAGTCTAGTGCAGACGCACATTACGGCTCTCCGGAGCTGATCGGATGGAAGCGCCGGTCGCCGGCGTCTTTCGGCTGAAGCAGCGCTTCGGAGCTTACGGCTGCCGCTCCGGTGTTGTGTGCGCGAAGCAGCCGCTTCTCCTGCTCCCGGAGCCGGACAGAGCGGTAGCTTCTACGAGGGAGCAGAACTAAACCGCTGAGAGACAAGATTGTGTGCACAGCCTTGGGACTGCTAGAGGACGGTGGCTAAAGCTCCCTGCCTTTTCTATGCGCTGCTGGCATGCTTTATTGAAGGTGTTCCGAGACAACTTTTTTGGGTCTTGACTTCATCCTGATGCAGCCCCTCTTGGGAAATTCGTGTTCGTCTCCTGAGGCTCGAGATGCAGTGAACCCGATGGCACCTGCCGAAATGAAAAACTCCGTGTAGTTGTCGAGAAGCAAGAACATAGACAGCGCCTTGTGATTGGGAGTCAGCCGCTGCTGGACTTTTGCGATTGCTTTCACTGTGCACTGAATACAAGGACGGCATGTGCACGCTACAACAACGAGCTGGGCAGGAGTGGGCAGAAGAGAACGGCCGTCAGACAGCAGCTTACATATTACCCAGGAAAGAGAAGTGTTTTTGGAGTGTGCAGCAAATCCGTGTTTCTGGGCAAGGGCGACATAAGTGCGCTGCGCTGCTAAGCTTTCTCCCTGCGAGACACACTGGCAAAGCTTTTCGCTATGATGCAGTCTAGTGCAGACGCACACTACGGCTCTCCGGAGCTGATCTGAGGGAAGCGCCGGTCGCCGGCGTCTTTCGGCTGAAGCAGCGCTTCGGAGCTTACGGCTGCCGCTCCGGTGTTGTGCGCGCGAATCAGCCGCTTCTCCTGTTCCTGGAGCTGGACAGAGCGGTAGCTTCTACGAAGGCGAAGAACGAAGCCGCTGAGAGACGAGATTGTGTGCACAGCCTTGGGACTGCTAGAGGACAGTGGCTAAAGCTCCCTGCCTTTTCAATGCACTGCTGGCATGCTTTCTTGAAGGTGTTCCGAGACAACTTTTCTGGGTTTTGACTATGTCCTGATGCAGCAACTCTTGGGAAATTCGTGTTCGTTTCCTGAGGCTCGATATGCAGTGAACCCGATGGCACCTGCCGAAATGAAAAACTCTGTTGAGTTGTCGTGAAGCAAGAACATAGACAGCGCCTTGTGATTGGGAGTCAGCCGCTGCTGGACTTTTGCGATTGCTTTCACTGTGCACTGAATGCCAGGACGGCATGTGCACGCTACAAAAACGAGCTGTGCAGAAGTGGGCAGAAGAGAACGGCCGTCAGACTGCAGCTTACATATTACCCAGGAAAGAGCAGTGTTTTTGGAGTGTGCAGCAAATCCGTGTTTCTGGGCAAGGGCGGCATAAGTACGCTGCGCTGCTAAGCTTTCTCCCTGCGAGACGCACTGGCAAAGCTTTTCGCTATGATGCAGCCTAGTGCAGACGCACACTACGGCTCTCCGCTGCTGTCCAAAGCCAACCGCCGGTCGCCGGCGTCTTTCGGCTGAAGCAGCGCTTCGGAGCGTACGGCTTCCGCTCCGGTGTTGTGTGCGCGAAGCAGCCGCTTCTCCTGCTCCCGGAGCCGGACAGAGCGGTAGCTTGTACGTGGGCGAAGAACGAAGCCGCTGGGAGACGAGATTGTGTGCACAGCCTTGGGACTGCTAGAGGACGGTGGCTAAAGGTCCCTGCCTTTTCAATGCACTGCTGGCATGCTTTATTGAATGTGTTCCGAGACAACTTTTCTGGGTTTTAACGTCGTCCTGATTCAGCCCCTTTTGGGAAATTCATGTTCATCCCCTGAGGCTCGAGATGCAGAGTACCCGATGGCACCTGCAAAAATGAAAAATTCCATTGAGTTGTCGAGAAGCAAGGACATAGACAGCGCCTTGTGATTGGGAGTCAGCACCTGCTGGACTTTTGCGATTGCTTTCACTGTGCACTGAATACAAGGACGGCATGTGCACGCTACAACAACGAGCTGGGCAGGAGTGGGCAGAAGAGAACGGCCGTCAGACAGCAGCTTACATATTACTCAGGAAAGAGAAGTGTTTTTGGAGTGTGCAGCAAATCCGTGTTTCTGGGCAAGGGCGACATAAGTGCGCTGCGCTGCTAAGCTTTCTCCCTGCGAGACACACTGGCAAAGCTTTTCGCTATGATGCAGTCTAGTGCAGACGCACACTACGGCTCTCCGGAGCTGATCTGAGGGACGCGCCGGTCGCCGGCGTCTTTCGGCTGAAGCAGCGCTTCGGAGCTTACGGCTGCCGCTCCGGTGTTGTGCGCGCGAATCAGCCGCTTCTCCTGTTCCTGGAGCTGGACAGAGCGGTAGCTTCTACGAAGGCGAAGAACGAAGCCGCTGAGAGACGAGATTGTGTGCACAGCCTTGGGACTGCTAGAAGACAGTGGCTAAAGCTCCCTGCCTTTTCAATGCACTGCTGGCATGCTTTCTTGAAGGTGTTCCGAGACAACTTTTCTGGGTTTTGACTATGTCCTGATGCAGCACCTCTTGGGAAATTCGTGTTCGTTTCCTGAGGCTCGATATGCAGTGAACCCGATGGCACCTGCCGAAATGAAAAACTCTGTTGAGTTGTCGTGAAGCAAGAACATAGACAGCGCCTTGTGATTGGGAGTCAGCCGCTGCTGGACTTTTGCGATTGCTTTCACTGTGCACTGAATACAAGGTTGGCATGTGCACGCTACAACAACGAGCTGGGCAGGAGTGGGCAGAAGAGAACGGCCGTCAGACAGCAGCTTACATATTACCCAGGAAAGAGCAGTGTTTTTGGAGTGTGCAGCAAATCCGTGTTTCTGGGCAAGGGTGGCATAAGTGCGCTTCGCTGCTAAGCGTTCTCCCTGCGAGACACACTGGCAAAGCTTTTCGCTATGATGCAGTCTAGTGCAGACGCACACTACGGCTCTCTGGAGCTGATCGGAGGGAAGCGCCAGCCGCCGGCGTCTTTCGGCTGAAGCTGCGCTTCGGAGCTTGCGGCTGCCGCTCCGGTGTTGTGTGCGCGAAGCAGCCGCTTCTCCTGCTCCCGGAGCCGGACAGAGCGGTAGCTTCTACGATAGCGCAGAACTAAACCGCTGAGAGACGAGATTGTGTGCACAGCCTTGGGACTGCTAGAGGACGGTGGCTAAAGCTCCCTGCCTTTTCTATGCACTGCTGGCATGCTTTATTGAAGGTGTTCCGAGACAACTTTTCTGGTTTTTGACTTCGTCCTGATGCAGCCCCTCTTGGGAAATTCGTGTTCGTCTCCTGAGGCTCGAGATGCAGTGAACCCGATGGCACCTGCCGAAATGAAAAACTCTGTTGAGTTGTCGAGAAGCAAGAACATAGACAGCGCCTTGTGATTGGGAGTCAGCCGCTGCTGGACTTTTGCGATTGCTTTCACTGTGCACTGAATACAAAAATGGCATGTGCACGCTACAACAACGAGCTGGGCAGGAGTGGGCAGAAGAGGACGGCCGTCAGAAATAAGCTTACATATTACCCAGAAAAGAGCAGTGTTTTTCGAGTGTGCAGAAAATCCGTGTTTCTGGACAAGCGCGGCATAAGTGCGCTGCGCTGCTAAGCTTTCTCCCTGCGAGACACACTGGCAAAGCTTTTCGCTATGATGCAGTCTAGTGCAGACGCACACTACGGCTCTCCGGAGCTGATCTGAGGGAAGCGCCGGTCGCCGGCGTCTTTCGGCTGAAGCAGCGCTTCGGAGCTTACGGCTGCCGCTCCGGTGTTGTGCGCGCGAATCAGCCGCTTCTCCTGTTCCTGGAGCTGGACAGAGCGGTAGCTTCTACGAAGGGGAAGAACGAAGCCGCTGAGAGACGAGATTGTGTGCACAGCCTTGGGACTGCTAGAGGACAGTGGCTAAAGCTCCCTGCCTTTTCAATGCACTGCTGGCATGCTTTCTTGAAGGTGTTCCGAGACAACTTTTCTGGGTTTTGACTATGTCCTGATGCAGCACCTCTTGGGAAATTCGTGTTCGTTTCCTGAGGCTCGATATGCAGTGAACCCGATGGCACCTGCCGAAATGAAAAACTCTGTTGAGTTGTCAAGAAGCAAGAACATAGACAGCGCCTTGTGATTGGGAGTCAGCCGCTGCTGGACTTTTGCGATTGCTTTCACTGTGCACTGAATACAAGGTTGGCATGTGCACGCTACAACAACGAGCTGGGCAGGAGTGGGCAGAAGAGAACGGCCGTCAGACAGCAGCTTACATATTACCCAGGAAAGAGCAGTGTTTTTGGAGTGTGCAGCAAATCCGTGTTTCTGGGCAAGGGTGGCATAAGTGCGCTTCGCTGCTAAGCGTTCTCCCTGCGAGACACACTGGCAAAGCTTTTCGCTATGATGCAGTCTAGTGCAGACGCACACTACGGCTCTCTGGAGCTGATCGGAGGGAAGCGCCAGCCGCCGGCGTCTTTCGGCTGAAGCAGCGCTTCGGAGCTTGCGGCTGCCGCTCCGGTGTTGTGTGCGCGAAGCAGCCGCTTCTCCTGCTCCCGGAGCCGGACAGAGCGGTAGCTTCTACGATAGCGCAGAACTAAACCGCTGAGAGACGAGATTGTGTGCACAGCCTTGGGACTGCTAGAGGACGGTGGCTAAAGCTCCCTGCCTTTTCTATGCACTGCTGGCATGCTTTATTGAAGGTGTTCCGAGACAACTTTTCTGGTTTTTGACTTCGTCCTGATGCAGCCCCTCTTGGGAAATTCGTGTTCGTCTCCTGAGGCTCGAGATGCAGTGAACCCGATGGCACCTGCCGAAATGAAAAACTCTGTTGAGTTGTCGAGAAGCAAGAACATAGACAGCGCCTTGTGATTGGGAGTCAGCCGCTGCTGGACTTTTGCGATTGCTTTCACTGTGCACTGAATACAAAAATGGCATGTGCACGCTACAACAACGAGCTGGGCAGGAGTGGGCAGAAGAGGACGGCCGTCAGAAATAAGCTTACATATTACCCAGAAAAGAGCAGTGTTTTTCGAGTGTGCAGAAAATCCGTGTTTCTGGACAAGCGCGGCATAAGTGCGCTGCGCTGCTAAGCTTTCTCCGTGCGAGACACACTGGCAAACATTTTCGCTATGATGCAGTCTAGTGCAGACGCACAGTACGGCTCTCCAGAGCTGATCGGAGGGAAGCGCCGTTCGCCGGCGTCTTTCGGTTGAAGCAGTGCTTCAGAGCTTACGGCTGCCGCTCTGGTGTTGTGTGCGCGAAGCAGCCGCTTCTCCTGCTCCCGGAGCCGGACAGAGCGGTAGCTTCTACGAAGGCGAAGAACGAAGCCGCTGAGAGACGAGATTGTGTGCACAACCTTGGGACTGCTAGAGGACGGCGGCTAAAGCTCCCTGCCTTTTCAAAGCACTGCTGGCATGCTTTATTGAAGGTGTTCCGAGACAACTTTTTTGGGTCTTGACTTCATCCTGATGCAGCCCCTTTTGAGAAATTCATGTTCGTCTCCTGAGGCTCGAGATGCAGTGAATCCGATGGCACCTGCCGAAATGAAAAACTCCGTTGAGTTGTCAAGAAGCAAGAACATAGACAGCGCCTTGTGATTGGGAGTCAGCCGCTGCTGGCCTTTTGCGATTGCTTTCACTGTGCACTGAATACAAGACGGCATGTGCACGCTACAACAACGAGCTGGGCAGGAGTGGGCAGAAGAGAACGGCCGTCAGACAGCAGCTTACATATTACCCAGGAAAGAGCAGTGTTTTTGGAGTGTGCAGCAAATCCGTGTTTCTGGGCAAGGGCGACATAAGTGCGCTGCGCTGCTAAGCTTTCTCCCTGCGAGACACACTGGCAAAGCTTTTCGCTATGATGCAGTCTAGTGCAGACGCACACTCGGCTCTCCGCTGCTGTCCGAAGCCAAGCGCCGGTTGCCGGTGTCTTTCAGCTGAAGCAGCGCTTCGGAGCTTACGGCTGCCGCTCCGGTGTTGTGTGCGCGAAGCAGCCGCTTCTCCTGCTCTTGGAGCCGGACAGAGCGGTAGCTTGTACGTGGGCGAAGAACGAAGCCGCTGAGCGACGAGATTGTGTGCACAGCCTTGGGACTGCTAGAGGACGGTGGCTAAAGGTCCCTGCCTTTTCTATGCACTGCTGGCATGCTTCATTGAAGGTGTTCCGAGACAACTTTTCTGGGTTTTGACTTTGTTCTGATGCAGCCCCTCTTGGGAAATTCGTGCTCGTCCCCTGAGGCACGAGATGCAGAGAACTAGAAGGCAGCTGTCGAAATTAAAAACTCCATTGAGTTGTCGAGAAGCAAGAACATAGACAGCGCCTTGTGTTTGGGAGTCAGCAGCTGCTGGACTTTTGCGATTGCTTTCATTGTGCAATGAATGCCAGGACGGCATGTGCCCGCTACAACAACGAGCTGGGCAGGAGTGGGCAGAAGAGGACGGCCGTCAGAAATAAGCTTACATATTACCCAGGAAAGAGCAGTGTTTTTGGAGTGTGCAGCAAATCCGTGTTTCTGGGCAAGGGCGGCATAAGTACGCTGTGCTGCTTAGCTTTCTCCCTGTGAGACACACTGGCAAAGCTTTTCGCTATGATGCAGTCTAGTGCAGACGCACACTATGGCTCTCCGGAGCTGATCGGATGGAAGCGCCGGTCGCCGGCGTCTTTCGGCTGAAGCAGCGCTTCGGAGCTTACGGCTGCCGCTCCGGTGTTGTGTGCGCGAAGCAGCCGCTTCTCCTGCTCCCGGAGCCGGACAGAGCGGTAGCTTGTACGTGGGCGAAGAACGAAGCCGCTGGGAGACGAGATTGTGTGCACAGCCTTGGGACTGCTAGAGGACGGTGGCTAAAGCTCCCTGCCTTTTCAATGCACTGCTGGCATGCTTTATTGAAGGTGTTCCGAGACAACTTTTCTGTGTTTTGACTTCGTCCTGATGCAGCCCCTTTTGGGAAATTCATGTTCGTCCCCTGAGGCTCGAGATGCAGAGTACCCGATGGCACCTGCCGAAATGAAAAACTCCATTGAGTTGTCGATAAGCAAGGACATAGACAGCGCCTTGTGATTGGGAGTCAGCAGCTGCTGTACTTTTGCGATTGCTTTCACTGTGCACTGAATGCCAGGACGGCATGTGCACGCTACAACAACGAGCTGTGCAGGAGTGGGCAGAAGAGAACGGCCGTCAGACTGCAGCTTACATATTACCCAGGAAAGAGCAGTGTTTTTGGAGTGTGCAGCAAATCCGTGTTTCTGGGCAAGGGCGGCATAAGTACGCTGCGCTGCTAAGCTTTCTCCGTGCGAGACACACTGGCAAAGCTTTTCGCTATGATGCAGTCTAGTGCAGACGCACATTACGGCTCTCCGGAGCTGATCGGATGGAAGCGCCGGTCGCCGGCGTCTTTCGGCTGAAGCAGCGCTTCGGAGCTTACGGCTGCCGCTCCGGTGTTGTGTGCGCGAAGCAGCCGCTTCTCCTGCTCCCGGAGCTGGACAGAGCAGTAGCTTGTACGTGGGCGAAGAACGAAGCCGCTGGGAGACGAGATTGTGTGCACAGCCTTGGGACTGCTAGAGGACAGTGGCTAAAGCTCCCTGCCTTTTCAATGAACTGCTGGCATGCTTTATTGAAGGTGTTCCGAGACAACTTTTCTGGGTTTTGACTTCGTCCTGATGCAGCCCCTCTTGGGAAATTCGTGTTCGTCTCCTGAGGCTCGAGATGCAGTGAACCCGATGGCACCTGCCGAAATGAAAAACTCTGTTGAGTTGTCAAGAAGCGAGAACATAGACAGCACCGTGTGATTGGGAGTCAGCAGCTGCTGGACTTTTGCGATTGCTTTCACTGTGCACTGATTACCAGGACGGCATGTGCAGGCTACAACAACGAGCTGGGCAGGAGTGGGCAGAAGAGAACGGCCGTCAGACTGCAGCTTACATATTACCCAGGAAAGAGCAGTGTTTTTGGAGTGTGCAGCAAATCCGTGTTTCTGGGCAAGGGCAGGATAAGTGCGCTGTGCTGCTAAGCTTTCTCCCTGCGAGATTCACTGGAAAGGCATTTCGCTATGATGCAGTCTAGTGCAGACGCACACTACGGCTCTCCGCTGCTGTCCAAAGCCAACAGCCGGTCGCCGGTGTCTTTCGGCTGAAGCAGCGCTTCGGAGCGTACGGCTTCCGCTCCGGTGTTGTGTGCGCGAAGCAGCCGCTTCTCCTGCTCCCGGAGCCGGACAGAGCGGTAGCTTGTACGTGGGCGAAGAACGAAGCCGCTGGGAGACGAGATTGTGTGCACAGCCGTGGGGCTGCTAGAGGACGGTGGCTAAAGCTCCCTGCCTTTTCAATGAACTGCTGGCATGCTTTATTGAAGGTGTTCCGAGACAACTTTTCTGGGTATTGACTTCGTCCTGATTCAGCCCCTTTTGGGAAATTCATGTTCGTCCCCTGAGGCTCGAGATGCAGAGAACTCGAAGGCAGCTGTCGAAATGAAGAACTCTGTTGTGTTGTCGAGAAGCAAGAACATAGACAGCGCCGTGTGATTGGGAGTCAGCAGCTGCTGGACTTTTGCGATTGCTTTCACTGTGCACTGAATGCCAGGACGGCATGTGCACGCTACAACAACGAGCCGTGCAGGAGTGGGCAGAAGAGAACGGCCGTCAGACTGCAGCTTACATATTACCCAGGAAAGAGCAGTGTTTTTGGAGTGTGCAGCAAATCCGTGTTTCTGGGCAAGGGCGGCATAAGTACGCTGTGCTGCTTAGCTTTCTCCCTGCGAGACGCACTGGCAAAGCTTTTCGCTATGATGCAGTCTAGTGCAGACGCACACTATGGCTCTCCAGAGCTGATCGGATGGAAGCGCCGGTCGCCGGCGTCTTTCGGCTGAAGCAGCGCTTCGGAGCTTACGGCTGCCGCTCCGGTGTTGTGTGCGCGAAGCAGCCGCTTCTCCTGCTCCCGGAGCCGGACAGAGCGGTAGCTTGTACGTGGGCGAAGAACGAAGCCGCTGGGAGACGAGATTGTGTGCACAGCCTTGGGACTGCTAGAGGACGGTGGCTAAAGCTCCCTGCCTTTTCAATGCACTGCTGGCATGCTTTATTGAAGGTGTTCCGAGACAACTTTTCTGTGTTTTGACTTCGTCCTGATGCAGCCCCTTTTGGGAAATTCATGTTCGTCCCCTGAGGCTCGAGATGCAGAGTACCCGATGGCACCTGCCGAAATGAAAAACTCCATTGAGTTGTCGATAAGCAAGGACATAGACAGCGCCTTGTGATTGGGAGTCAGCAGCTGCTGTACTTTTGCGATTGCTTTCACTGTGCACTGAATGCCAGGACGGCATGTGCACGCTACAACAACGAGCTGTGCAGGAGTGGGCAGAAGAGAACGGCCGTCAGACTGCAGCTTACATATTACCCAGGAAAGAGCAGTGTTTTTGGAGTGTGCAGCAAATCCGTGTTTCTGGGCAAGGGCGGCATAAGTACGCTGCGCTGCTAAGCTTTCTCCGTGCGAGACACACTGGCAAAGCTTTTCGCTATGATGCAGTCTAGTGCAGACGCACATTACGGCTCTCCGGAGCTGATCGGATGGAAGCGCCGGTCGCCGGCGTCTTTCGGCTGAAGCAGCGCTTCGGAGCTTACGGCTGCCGCTCCGGTGTTGTGTGCGCGAAGCAGCCGCTTCTCCTGCTCCCGGAGCTGGACAGAGCAGTAGCTTGTACGTGGGCGAAGAACGAAGCCGCTGGGAGACGAGATTGTGTGCACAGCCTTGGGACTGCTAGAGGACAGTGGCTAAAGCTCCCTGCCTTTTCAATGAACTGCTGGCATGCTTTATTGAAGGTGTTCCGAGACAACATTTCTGGGTTTTGACTTCGTCCTGATATAGCCCCTCTTGGGAAATTCGTGCTTGTCCCCTGAGGCACGAGATGCAGAGAACTCGAAGGCAGCTGTCGAAATGAAGAACTCCGTTGAGTTGTCGAGAAGCAAGAACATAGACAGCGCCTTGTGATTAGGAGTCAGCCGCTGCTGGACTTTTGCGATTGCTTTCACTGTGCACTGAATGCCAGGACGGCATGTGCATGCTACAACAACGAACTGGGAAGGAGTGGGCAGAAGAGAACGGCCGTCAGACAGCAGCTTACATATTACCCAGGAAAGAGCAGTGTTTTTGGAGTGTGCAGCAAATCCGTGTTTCTGGGCAAGGGCGGCATAAGTACGCTGCACTGCTAAGCTTTCTCCCTGCGAGACACACTGGCAAAGCTTTACGCTATGATGCAGTCTAGTGCAGACGCACACTACGGCTCTCCGGAGCTGATCGGATGGAAGCGCCGGTCGCCGGCGTCTTTCGGCTGAAGCAGCGCTTCGGAGCTTACGGCTGCCGCTCCGGTGTTGTGTGCGCGAAGCAGCCGCTTCTCCTGCTCCCGGAGCCGGACAGAGCGGTAGCTTGTACGTGGGCGAAGAACGAAGCCGATGGGAGACGAGATTGTGTGCACAGCCTTGGGACTGCTAGAGGACGGTGGCTAAAGCTCCCTGCCTTTTCAATGCACTGCTGGCATGCTTTATTGAAGGTGTTCCGATAAAACTTTTCTGTGTTTTGACTTCGTCCTGATGCAGCCCCTCTTGGGAAATTCGTGTTCGTCCCCTGAGGCTCGAGATGCAGAGTACCCGATGGCACATGACGGAATGAAAAACTCCATGGAGTTTTCGAGAAGCAAGGACATAGACAGCGCCTTGTGATTGGGAGTCAGCAGCCGCTGTACTTTTGCGATTGCTTTTACTGTGCACTGAATGCAAGGACGGCGTGTGCACGCTACAACAACGAGCTGGGCAGGAGTGGGCAGAAGAGAACGGCCGTCAGACTGCAGCTTACATATTACCCAGGAAAGAGCAGTGTTTTTGGAGTGTGCAGCAAATCCGTGTTTCTGGGCAAGGGCGGCATAAGTACGCTGCGCTGCTAAGTTTTCTCCCTGCGAGACACACTGGCAAAGCTTTTCACTATGATGCAGTCTAGTGCAGACGCACACTACGGCTCTCCGGAGCTGATCGGAGGGAAGCGCCGGTCGCCGGTGTCTTTCGGCTGAAGCAGCGCTTCGGAGCTTACGGCTGCCGCTCCGGTGTTGTGTGCGCGAAACAGCCACTTCTCCTGCTCCCGGAGCTGGACAGAGCAGTAGCTTGTAGGTGGGTGAAGAACGAAGCCGCTGGGAGACGAGATTGTGTGCACAGCCTTGGGACTGCTAGAGGACGGTGGCTAAAGCTCCCTGCCTTTTCAATGCACTGCTGGCATGCTTTATTGAAGGTGTTCTGAGACAACTTTTCTGTGTTTTGACTTCGTCCTGATGCAGCCTCTTTTGGGAAATTCGTGTTCGTCCCCTGAGGCTCAAGATGCAGAGTACCCGATGGCACCTGCCGAAATGAAAAACTTCGTTGAGTTGTCGAGAAGCAAGAACATAGACAGCGCCTTGTGATTAGGAGTCAGCCGCTGCTGGACTTTTGCGATTGCTTTCACTCTGCACTGATTACCAGGACGGCATGTGCACGCTACAACAACGAGCTGGGCAGGAGTGGGCAGAAGAGAACGGCCGTCAGACTGCAACTTACATATTACCCAGGAAAGAGCAGTGTTTTTGGAGTGTGCAGCAAATCCGTGTTTCTGGGCAAGGGCAGGATAAGTGCGCTGCGCTGCTAAGCTTTCTCCCTGCGAGATACACTGGCAAGGCATTTCGCTATGATGCAGTCTAGTGCAGACGCACACTACGGCTCTCCGCTGCTGTCCAAAGCCAACCGACGGTCGCCGGTGTCTTTCGGCTGAAGCAGCGCTTCGGAGCGTACGGCTTTCGCTCCGGTGTTGTGTACGCGAAGCAGCCGCTTCTCCTGCTCCCGGAGCCAGACAGAGCGGTAGCTTGTACGTGGGCGAAGAACGAAGCCGCTGGGAGACGAGATTGTGTGCACAGCTTTCGGACTGCTAGAGGACGGTGGCTAAAGCTCCCTGCCTTTTCAATGCACTGCTGGCATGCTTTATTGAAGGTGTTCCGATAAAACTTTTCTGTGTTTTGACTTCGTCCTGATGCAGCCCCTTTTGGGAAATTCATGTTCGTCCCCTGAGGCTCGAGATGCAGAGTACCCGATGGCACCTGCCGGAATGAAAAACTCCATGGAGTTTTCGAGAAGCAAGGACATAGACAGCGCCTTGTGATTGGGAGTCAGCAGCCGCTGTACTTTTGCGATTGCTTTCACTGTGCACTGAATGGAAGGACGGCGTGTGAACGCTACAACAACGAACTGGGAAGGAGTGGGCAGAAGAGAACGGCCGTCAGACTTCAACTTACATATTACCCAGGAAAGAGCAGTGTTTTTGGAGTGTGCAGCAAATCCGTGTTTCTGGGCAAGGGCGGCATAAGTACGCTGCGCTGCTAAGCTTTCTCCCTGCGAGACACACTGGCAAAGCTTTTCGCTATGATGCAGTCTAGTGCAGACGCACACTACGGCTCTCCGGAGCTGATCGGAGGGAAGCGCCGGTCGCCGGTGTCTTTCGCCTGAAGCAGCGCTTCGGAGCTTACGGCTGCCGCTCCGGTGTTGTGTGCGCGAAGCAGCCGCTTCTCCTGCTCCCGGAGCCGGACAGAGCAGTAGCTTGTAGGTGGGCGAAGAACGAAGCCGCTGGGAGACGAGATTGTGTACACAGCCTTGGGACTGCTAGAGGACGGTGGCTAAAGCTCCCTGCCTTTTCAATGCACTGCTGGCATGCTTTATTGAAGGTGTTCTGAGACAACTTTTCTGTGTTTTGACTTCGTCCTGATGCAGCCTCTTTTGGGAAATTCGTGTTCGTCCCCTGAGGCTCAAGATGCAGAGTACCCGATGGCACCTGCCGAAATGAAAAACTTCGTTGAGTTGTCGAGAAGCAAGAACATAGACAGCGCCTTGTGATTAGGAGTCAGCCGCTGCTGGACTTTTGCGATTGCTTTCCCTGTGCACTGAATGCCAGGACGGCATGTGCACCCTACAACAACGAATTGGGAAGGCGAGGGCAGAAGAGAATGGCCGTCAGACTGCAGCTTGCATATTACCCAGGAAAGAGCAGTGTTTTTGGAGTGTGCAGCAAATCCGTGTTTCTGGGCAAGGGCGGCATAAGTACGCAGTGCTGCTAAGCTTTCTCCCTGCGAGACACACTGGCAAAGCTTTTCGCTATGATGCAGCCTAGTGCAGACGCACACTACGGCTCTCCGGAGCTGATCGGATGGAAGCGCCGGTCGCCGGTGTCTTTCGGCTGAAGCAGCGCTTCGGAGCTTACGGCTGCCGCTCCGGTGTTGTGTGCGCGAAGCAGCCGCCTTTCCTGCTCCTAGAGCCGGACAGAGCGGTAGCTTGTACGTGGGCGAAGAACGAAGACGCTGGGAGACGAGATTGTGTGCACAACCTTGGGACTGCTAGAGGACGGTGGCTAAAGCTCCCTGCCTTTTCAATGCACTGCTGGCATGCTTTATTGAAGGTTTTCCGAGACAACTTTTCTGGGTTTTGACTTCGTCCTGATATAGCCCCTCTTGGGAAATTCGTGCTTGTCCCCTGAGGTACGAGATGCAGAGTACCCGATGGCACCTGCCGAAATGAAAAACTCCATTGAGTTGTCGAGAAGCAGGAACATAGACAGCGCCTTGTGATTGGGAGTCAACCGTTGCTGGACTTTTGCGATTGCATTCACTGTGCACTGAATGCCAGGACGGCATGTGCACGCTATAACAACGAACTGGGAAGGAGTGGGCAGAAGAGAACGGCCGTCAGACTGCAGCTTACATATTACCCAGGAAAGAGCAGTGTTTTTGGAGTGTGCAGCAAATCCGTGTTTCTGGGCAAGGGCGGCATAAGTACGCAGCGCTGCTAAGCTTTCTCTTTGCGAGACACACTGGCAAAGCTTTTCGCTATGATGCAGTCTAGTGCAGACGCACACTACGGCTCTCCGGAGCTGATCGGATGGAAGCGCCGGTCGCCGGTGTCTTTCGCCTGAAGCAGCGCTTCGGAGCTTACCGCTGCCGCTTTGGTGTTGTGTGCGCGAAACAGCCGCTTTTCCTGCTCCCGGAGCCGGACAGAGCGGTAGCTTGTACGTGGGCGAAGAACTAAGCAGCTGGGAGACGAGATTGTGTGCACAGCCTTGGGACTGCTAGAGGACGGTGGCTAAAGCTCACTGCCTTTTCAATGCACTGCTGGCATGCTTTATTGACGGTGTTCCGATACAACTTTTCTGTGTTTTCACTTGGTCCTGATATAGCCCCTTTTGGGAAATTCATGTTCGTCCCCTGAGGCTCGAGATGCAGAGTACACGATGGCACCTGCTGAAATGAAAAACTCCATTGAGTTGTCGAGAAGCAAGAACATAGACAGCGCCTTGTGATTGGGAGTCTGCAGCTGCTGGACTTTTGCAATTGCTTTCCCTGTGCAATGAATGCCAGGACGGCATGTGCACCCTACAACAACGAATTGGGAAGGAGAGGGCAGAAGAGAACGGCCGTCAGACTGCAGCTTGCATATTACCCAGGAAAGAGTAGTGTTTTTGGAGTGTGCAGCAAATCCGTGTTTCTGGGCAAGGGCGGCATAAGTACGCTGCACTGCTAAGCTTTCTCCCTGCGAGACACACTGGCAAAGCTTTTCGCTATGATGCAGCCTAGTGCAGACGCACACTACGGCTCTCCGCTGCTGACCGAAGCCAAGCGCCGGTCGCCGGCGTCTTTCGCCTGAAGCAGCGCTTCGGAGCTTACGGCTGCCGCTCCGGTGTTGTGTGCGCGAAGCAGCCGCTTCTCCTGCTCCCGGAGCCGGACAGAGCGGTAGCTTGTACGTGGGCGAAGAACGAAGACGCTGGGAGACGTGATTGTGTGCACAGCCTTGGGACTGCTAGAGGACGGTGGCTAAAGCTCCCTGCCTTTTCAATGCACTGCTGGCATGCTTTATTGAAGGTGTTCCGAGACAACTTTTCTGGGTTTTGACTTCGTCCTGATATAGCCCCTCTTGGGAAATTCGTGCTTGTCCCCTGAGGTACGAGATATAGAGTACCCGATAGCACCTGCCAAAATGAAAAACTCCATTGAGTTGTCGAGAAGCAAGAACATAGACAGCGCCTTGTGATTGGGAGTCAGCCGTTGCTGGACTTTTGCGATTGCTTTCACTGTGCACTGAATGCCAGGACGGCATGTGCACGCTACAACAACGAACTGGGAAGGAGAGGGCAGAAGAGAATGGCCGTCAGACTGCAGCTTACATATTACCCAGGAAAGAGCAGTGTTTTTGGAGTGTGCAGCAAATCCGTGTTTCTGGGCAAGGGCGGCATAAGTACGCAGCGCTGCTAAGCTTTCTCCCTGCGAGACACACTGGCAAAGCTTTTCGCTATGATGCAGCCTAGTGCAGACACACACTACGTCTCTCCGCTGCTGTCTGAAGCCAAGTGCCGGTCGCCGGCATCTTTCTGCTGAAGCAGCGCTTCGGAGCTTACGGCTGCCGCTCCGGTGTTGTGTGCGCGAAGCAGCCGCTTCTCCTGCTCCCGGAGCCGGACAGAGCGGTAGCTTGTACGTGGGCGAAGAACAAAGCCGCTGAGAGACTAAATTGCGTGCACAGCGTTGGGACTGCTAGAGGACGGTGGCTAAAGCTCCCTGCCTTTTCAATGCACTGCTGGCATGCTTTATTGAAGGTGTTCCGAGACAACTTTTCTGGGTTTTGACTTCGTCCTGATGCAGCCCCTTTTGGGAAATTCATGTTCGTCCCCTGAGGCTCGAGATGCAGAGTACCCGATGGCACCTGCCAAAATGAAAAACTCCATTGAGTTGTCGAGAAGCAAGGACATAGCGCCTTGTGATTGGGAGTCAACCGTTGCTGGACTTTTGCGATTGCTTTCATTGTGGAATGAATGCCAGGACGGCATGTGCACGCTACAACAACGAACTGGGAAGGAGTGGGCAGAAGAGAACGGCCGTCAGACTGCAGCTTACATATTACCCAGGAAAGAGCAGTGTTTTTGGAGTGTGCAGCAAATCCGTGTTTCTGGGCAAGGGCGGCATAAGTATGCAGCGCTGCTAAGCTTTCTCTCTGCGAGACACACTGGCAAAGCTTTTCGCTATGATGCAGTCTAGTGCAGACGCACACTACGGCTCTCCGCTGCTGTCTGAAGCCAAGTGCCGGTCGCCGGTGTCTTTCGGCTGAAGCAGCGCTTTGGAGCTTACGGCTGCCGCTCCGGTGTTGTGTGCGCGAAGCAGCTGCTTCTCCTGCTCCCGGAGCCGGACAGAGCGGTAGCTTGTACGTGGGCGAAGAACGAAGACGCTGGGAGACGAGATTGTGTGCACAGCGTTGGGACTGCTAGAGGACGGTGGCTAAAGCTCCCTGCCTTTTCAACGCACTGCTGGCATGCTTTATTGAAGGTGTTCCGAGACAACTTTTCTGGGTTTTGACTTCGTCCTGATATAGCCCCTCTTGGGAAATTCGTGCTTGTCCCCTGAGGTACGAGATGCAGAGTACCCGATGGCACCTGCCGAAATGAAAAACTCCATTGAGTTGTCGAGAAGCAAGAACATAGACAGCGCCTTGTGATTGGGAGTCAGCCATTGCTGGACTTTTGCGATTGCTTTCACTGTGCACTGAATGCCAGGACGGCATGTGCACGCTACAACAACGAACTGGGAAGGAGAGGGCAGAAGAGAATGGCCGTCAGACTGCAGCTTACATATTACCCAGGAAAGAGCAGTGTTTTTGGAGTGTGCAGCAAATCCGTGTTTCTGGGCAAGGGCGGCAGAAGTACGCAGCGCTGCTAAGCTTTCTCCCTGCGAGACACACTGGCAAAGCTTTTCGCTATGATGCAGCCTAGTGCAGACACACACTACGGCTCTCCGCTGCTGTCTGAAGCCAAGTGCCGGTCGCCGGCATCTTTCTGCTGAAGCAGCGCTTCGGAGCTTACGGCTGCCGCTCCGGTGTTGTGTGCGCGAAGCAGCCGCTTTTCCTGCTCCCGGAGCCGGAGAGAGCGGTAGCTTGTACGTGGGCGAAGAACAAAGCCGCTGAGAGACTAAATTGTGTGCACAGCGTTGGGACTGCTAGAGGACGGTGGCTAAAGCTCCCTGCCTTTTCAATGCACTGTTGGCATGCTTTATTGAAGGTGTTCCGAGACAACTTTTCTGGGTTTTGACTTCGTCCTGATGCAGCCCCTTTTGGGAAATTCATGTTCGTCCCCTGAGGCTCGAGATGCAGAGTACCCGATGGCACCTGCCAAAATGAAAAACTCCATTGAGTTGTCGAGAAGCAAGGACATAGACAGCGCCTTGTGATTGGGAGTCAACCGTTGCTGGACTTTTGCGATTGCTTTCATTGTGGAATGAATGCCAGGACGGCATGTGCACGCTACAACAACGAACTGGGAAAGAGAGGGCAGAAGAGAACGGCCGTCAGACTGCAGCTTACATATTACCCAGGAAAGAGCAGTGTTTTTGGAGTGTGCAGCAAATCCGTGTTTCTGGGCAAGGGCGGCATAAGTATGCAGCGCTGCTAAGCTTTCTCCCTGCGAGACACACTGGCAAAGCTTTTCGCTATGATGCAGTCTAGTGCAGACGCACACTACGGCTCTCCGCTGCTGTCTGAAGCCAAGTGCCGGTCGCCGGTGTCTTTCGGCTGAAGCAGCGCTTTGGAGCTTACGGCTGCTGCTCCGGTGTTGTGTGCGCGAAGCAGCCGCTTCTCCTGCTCCCGGAGCCGGACAGAGCGGTAGCTTGTACGTGGGCGAAGAACGAAGACGCTGGGAGACGAGATTGTGTGCACAGCGTTGGGACTGCTAGAGGACGGTGGCTAAAGCTCCCTGCCTTTTCAATGCACTGCTGGCATGCTTTATTGAAGGTGTTCCGAGACAACTTTTCTGGGTTTTGACTTCGTCCTGATATAGCCCCTCTTGGGAAATTCGTGCTTGTCCCCTGAGGTACGAGATGCAGAGTACCCGATGGCACCTGCCGAAATGAAAAACTCCATTGAGTTGTCGAGAAGCAAGAACATAGACAGCGCCTTGTGATTGGGAGTCAGCCATTGCTGGACTTTTGCGATTGCTTTCACTGTGCACTGAATGCCAGGACGGCATGTGCACGCTACAACAACGAACTGGGAAGGAGAGGGCAGAAGAGAATGGCCGTCAGACTGCAGCTTACATATTACCCAGGAAAGAGCAGTGTTTTTGGAGTGTGCAGCAAATCCGTGTTTCTGGGCAAGGGCGGCAGAAGTACGCAGCGCTGCTAAGCTTTCTCCCTGCGAGACACACTGGCAAAGCTTTTCGCTATGATGCAGCCTAGTGCAGACACACACTACGGCTCTCCGCTGCTGTCTGAAGCCAAGTGCCGGTCGCCGGCATCTTTCTGCTGAAGCAGCGCTTCGGAGCTTACGGCTGCCGCTCCGGTGTTGTGTGCGCGAAGCAGCCGCTTTTCCTGCTCCCGGAGCCGGAGAGAGCGGTAGCTTGTACGTGGGCGAAGAACAAAGCCGCTGAGAGACTAAATTGTGTGCACAGCGTTGGGACTGCTAGAGGACGGTGGCTAAAGCTCCCTGCCTTTTCAATGCACTGTTGGCATGCTTTATTGAAGGTGTTCCGAGACAACTTTTCTGGGTTTTGACTTCGTCCTGATGCAGCCCCTTTTGGGAAATTCATGTTCGTCCCCTGAGGCTCGAGATGCAGAGTACCCGATGGCACCTGCCAAAATGAAAAACTCCATTGAGTTGTCGAGAAGCAAGGACATAGACAGCGCCTTGTGATTGGGAGTCAACCGTTGCTGGACTTTTGCGATTGCTTTCATTGTGGAATGAATGCCAGGACGGCATGTGCACGCTACAACAACGAACTGGGAAAGAGAGGGCAGAAGAGAACGGCCGTCAGACTGCAGCTTACATATTACCCAGGAAAGAGCAGTGTTTTTGGAGTGTGCAGCAAATCCGTGTTTCTGGGCAAGGGCGGCATAAGTATGCAGCGCTGCTAAGCTTTCTCCCTGCGAGACACACTGGCAAAGCTTTTCGCTATGATGCAGTCTAGTGCAGACGCACACTACGGCTCTCCGCTGCTGTCTGAAGCCAAGTGCCGGTCGCCGGTGTCTTTCGGCTGAAGCAGCGCTTTGGAGCTTACGGCTGCTGCTCCGGTGTTGTGTGCGCGAAGCAGCCGCTTCTCCTGCTCCCGGAGCCGGACAGAGCGGTAGCTTGTACGTGGGCGAAGAACGAAGACGCTGGGAGACGAGATTGTGTGCACAGCGTTGGGACTGCTAGAGGACGGTGGCTAAAGCTCCCTGCCTTTTCAATGCACTGCTGGCATGCTTTATTGAAGGTGTTCCGAGACAACTTTTCTGGGTTTTGACTTCGTCCTGATATAGCCCCTCTTGGGAAATTCGTGCTTGTCCCCTGAGGTACGAGATATAGAGTACCCGATGGCACCTGCCGAAATGAAAAACTCCATTGAGTTGTCGAGAAGCAAGAACATAGACAGCGCCTTGTGATTTGGAGTCAGCCGTTGCTGGACTTTTGCGATTGCTTTCACTGTGCACTGAATGCCAGGACGGCATGTGCACGCTACAACAACGAACTGGGAAGGAGAGGGCAGAAGAGAATGGCCGTCAGACTGCAGCTTACATATTACCCAGGAAAGAGCAGTGTTTTTGGAGTGTGCAGCAAATCCGTGTTTCTGGGCAAGGGCGGCATAAGTACGCAGCGCTGCTAAGCTTTCTCCCTGCGAGACACACTGGCAAAGCTTTTCGCTATGATGCAGCCTAGTGCAGACACACACTACGGCTCTCCGCTGCTGTCTGAAGCCAAGTGGCGGTCGCCGGCATCTTTCTGCTGAAACAGCGCTTCGGAGCTTACGGCTGCCGCTCCGGTGTTGTGTGCGCGAAGCAGCCGCTTCTCCTGCTCCCGGAGCCGGACAGAGCGGTAGCTTGTACGTGGGCGAAGAACAAAGCCGCTGAGAGACTAAATTGTGTGCACAGCGTTGGGACTGCTAGAGGACGGTGGCTAAAGCTCCCTGCCTTTTCAATGCACTGCTGGCATGCTTTATTGAAGGTGTTCCGAGACAACTTTTCTGGGTTTTGACTTCGTCCTGATGCAGCCCCTTTTGGGAAATTCATGTTCGTCCCCTGAGGCTCGAGATGCAGAGTACCCGATGGCACCTGCCAAAATGAAAAACTCCATTGAGTTGTCGAGAAGCAAGGACATAGACAGCGCCTTGTGATTGGGAGTCAACCGTTGCTGGACTTTTGCGATTGCTTTCACTGTGGAATGAATGCCAGGACGGCATGTGCACGCTACAACAACGAACTGGGAAAGAGAGGGCAGAAGAGAACGGCCGTCAGACTGCAGCTTACATATTACCCAGGAAAGAGTAGTGTTTTTGGAGTGTGCAGCAAATCCGTGTTTCTGGGCAAGGGCGGCATAAGTATGCAGCGCTGCTAAGCTTTCTCCCTGCGAGACACACTGGCAAAGCTTTTCGCTATGATGCAATCTAGTGCAGACGCACACTACAACTCTCCGCTGCTGTCTGAAGCCAAGTGCCGGTCGCCGGTGTCTTTCGGCTGAAGCAGCGCTTTGGAGCTTACGGCTGCCGCTCCGGTGTTGTGTGCGCGAAGCAGCCGCTTCTCCTGCTCCCGGAGCCGGACAGAGCGGTAGCTTGTACGTGGGCGAAGAACGAAGACGCTGGGAGACGAGATTGTGTGCACAGCCTTGGGACTGCTAGAGGACGGTGGCTAAAGCTCCCTGCCTTTTCAATGCACTGCTGGCATGCTTTATTGAAGGTGTTCCGAGACAACTTTTCTGGGTTTTGACTTCGTCCTGATATAGCCCCTCTTGGGAAATTCGTGCTTGTCCCCTGAGGTACGAGATATAGAGTACCCGATGGCACCTGCCGAAATGAAAAACTCCATTGAGTTGTCGAGAAGCAAGAACATAGACAGCGCCTTGTGATTTGGAGTCAGCCGTTGCTGGACTTTTGCGATTGCTTTCACTGTGCACTGAATGCCAGGACGGCATGTGCACGCTACAACAACGAACTGGGAAGGAGAGGGCAGAAGAGAATGGCCGTCAGACTGCAGCTTACATATTACCCAGGAAAGAGCAGTGTTTTTGGAGTGTGCAGCAAATCCGTGTTTCTGGGCAAGGGCGGCATAAGTACGCAGCGCTGCTAAGCTTTCTCCCTGCGAGACACACTGGCAAAGCTTTTCGCTATGATGCAGCCTAGTGCAGACACACACTACGGCTCTCCGCTGCTGTCTGAAGCCAAGTGGCGGTCGCCGGCATCTTTCTGCTGAAACAGCGCTTCGGAGCTTACGGCTGCCGCTCCGGTGTTGTGTGCGCGAAGCAGCCGCTTCTCCTGCTCCCGGAGCCGGACAGAGCGGTAGCTTGTACGTGGGCGAAGAACAAAGCCGCTGAGAGACTAAATTGTGTGCACAGCGTTGGGACTGCTAGAGGACGGTGGCTAAAGCTCCCTGCCTTTTCAATGCACTGCTGGCATGCTTTATTGAAGGTGTTCCGAGACAACTTTTCTGGGTTTTGACTTCGTCCTGATGCAGCCCCTTTTGGGAAATTCATGTTCGTCCCCTGAGGCTCGAGATGCAGAGTACCCGATGGCACCTGCCAAAATGAAAAACTCCATTGAGTTGTCGAGAAGCAAGGACATAGACAGCGCCTTGTGATTGGGAGTCAACCGTTGCTGGACTTTTGCGATTGCTTTCACTGTGGAATGAATGCCAGGACGGCATGTGCACGCTACAACAACGAACTGGGAAAGAGAGGGCAGAAGAGAACGGCCGTCAGACTGCAGCTTACATATTACCCAGGAAAGAGTAGTGTTTTTGGAGTGTGCAGCAAATCCGTGTTTCTGGGCAAGGGCGGCATAAGTATGCAGCGCTGCTAAGCTTTCTCCCTGCGAGACACACTGGCAAAGCTTTTCGCTATGATGCAATCTAGTGCAGACGCACACTACAACTCTCCGCTGCTGTCTGAAGCCAAGTGCCGGTCGCCGGTGTCTTTCGGCTGAAGCAGCGCTTTGGAGCTTACGGCTGCCGCTCCGGTGTTGTGTGCGCGAAGCAGCCGCTTCTCCTGCTCCCGGAGCCGGACAGAGCGGTAGCTTGTACGTGGGCGAAGAACGAAGACGCTGGGAGACGAGATTGTGTGCACAGCCTTGGGACTGCTAGAGGACGGTGGCTAAAGCTCCCTGCCTTTTCAATGCACTGCTGGCCTGCTTTATTGAAGGTGTTCCGAGACAACTTTTCTGGGTTTTGACTTCGTCCTGATATAGCCCCACTTGGGAAATTCGTGCTTGTCCCCTGAGGTACGAGATATAGAGTACCCGATAGCACCTGCCAAAATGAAAAACTCCATTGAGTTGTCGAGAAGCAAGAACATAGACAGCGCCTTGTGATTGGGAGTCAGCCGTTGCTGGACTTTTGCGATTGCTTTCACTGTGCACTGAATGCCAGGACGGCATGTGCACGCTACAACAACGAACTGGGAAGGAGAGGGCAGAAGAGAATGGCCGTCAGACTGCAGCTTACATATTACCCAGGAAAGAGCAGTGTTTTTGGAGTGTGCAGCAAATCCGTGTTTCTGGGCAAGGGCGGCATAAGTACGCAGCGCTGCTAAGCTTTCTCCCTGCGAGACACACTGGCAAAGCTTTTCGCTATGATGCAGCCTAGTGCAGACACACACTACGGCTCTCCGCTGCTGTCTGAAGCCAAGTGCCGGTCGCCGGCATCTTTCTGCTGAAGCAGCGCTTTGGAGCTTACGGCTGCCGCTCCGGTGTTGTGTGCGCGAAGCAGCCGCTTCTCCTGCTCCCGGAGCCGGACAGAGCGGTAGCTTGTACGTGGGCGAAGAACAAAGCCGCTGAGAGACTAAATTGTGTGCACAGCGTTGGGACTGCTAGAGGACGGTGGCTAAAGCTCCCTGCCTTTTCAATGCACTGTTGGCATGCTTTATTGAAGGTGTTCCGAGACAACTTTTCTGGGTTTTGACTTCGTCCTGATGCAGCCCCTTTTGGGAAATTCATGTTCGTCCCCTGAGGCTCGAGATGCAGAGTACCCGATGGCACCTGCCAAAATGAAAAACTCCATTGAGTTGTCGAGAAGCAAGGACATAGACAGCGCCTTGTGATTGGGAGTCAACCGTTGCTGGACTTTTGCGATTGCTTTCACTGTGGAATGAATGCCAGGACGGCATGCGCACGCTACAACAACGAACTGGGAAAGAGAGGGCAGAAGAGAACGGCCGTCAGACTGCAGCTTACATATTACCCAGGAAAGTGCAGTGTTTTTGGAGTGTGCAGCAAATCCGTGTTTCTGGGCAAGGGCGGCATAAGTATGCAGCGCTGCTAAGCTTTCTCCCTGCGAGACACACTGGCAAAGCTTTTCGCTATGATGCAGTCTAGTGTAGACACACTACGGCTCTCCGGAGCTGATCGGATGGAAGCGCCGGTCGCCGGTGTCTTTCGGCTGAAGCAGCGCTTCGGAGCTTACGGCTGCCGCTCCGGTGTTGTGTGCGCGAAACAGCCGCTTTTCTTGCTCCCGGAGCCGGACAGAGCGGTAGCTTGTACGTGGGCGAAGAACGAAGACGCTGGGAGACGAGATTGTTTGCACAGCGTTGGGACTGCTAGAGGACGGTGGCTAAAGCTCCCTGCCTTTTCAATGCACTGCTGGCATGCTTTATTGAAGGTGTTCCGAGACAACTTTTCTGGGTTTTGACTTCGTCCTGATATAGCCCCTCTTGGGAAATTCGTGCTTGTCCCCTGAGGTACGAGATATAGAGTACCCGATGGCACCTGCCGAAATGAAGAACTCCATTGAGTTGTCGAGAAGCATGAACATAGACAGCGCCGTGTGATTGGGAGTCAGCAGCTGCTGGACTTTTGCGATTGTTTTCACTGTGCACTGAATGCCAGGGCGGCATGTGCACGCTACAACAACGAACTGGGAAGGAGAGGGCAGAAGAGAATGGCCGTCAGACTGCAGCTTACATATTACCCAGGAAAGAGCAGTGTTTTTGGAGTGTGCAGCAAATCCGTGTTTCTGGGCAAGGGCGGCATAAGTACGCAGCGCTGCTAAGCTTTCTCCCTGCGAGACACACTGGCAAAGCTTTTCGCTATGATGCAGCCTAGTGCAGACACACACTACGGCTCTCCGCTGCTGTCCGAAGCCAAGTGCCGGTCGCCGGCATCTTTCTGCTGAAACAGCGCTTCGGAGCTTACGGCTGCTGCTCCGGTGTTGTGTGCGCGAAGCAGCCGCTTCTCCTGCTCCCGGAGCCGGACAGAGCGGTAGCTTGTACGTGGGCGAAGAACAAAGCCGCTGAGAGACTAGATTGTGTGCACAGCGTTGGGACTGCTAGAGGACGGTGGCTAAAGCTCCCTGCCTTTTCAATGCACTGCTGGCATGCTTTATTGAAGGTGTTCCGAGACAACTTTTCTGGGTTTTGACTTCGTCCTGATGCAGCCCCTTTTGGGAAATTCATGTTCGTCCCCTGAGGCTCGAGATGCAGAGTACCCGATGGTACCTGCCAAAATGAAAAACTCCATTGAGTTGTCGAGAAGCAAGGACATAGACAGCGCCTTGTGATTGGGAGTCAACCGTTGCTGGACATTTGCGATTGCTTTCACTGTGGAATGAATGCCAGGACGGCATGTGCACGCTACAACAACGAACTGGGAAAGAGAGGGCAGAAGAGAATGGCCGTCAGACTGCAGCTTACATATTACCCAGGAAAGAGCAGTGTTTTTGGAGTGTGCAGCAAATCCGTGTTTCTGGGCAAGGGCAGCACAAGTACGCAGCGCTGCTAAGATTTCTCCCTGCGAGACACACTGGCAAAGCTTTTCGCTATGATGCAGTCTAGTGCAGACGCACACTACGGCTCTCCGGAGCTGATCGGATGGAAGCGCCGGTCGCCGGTGTCTTTCGGTGAAGCAGCGCTTCGGAGCTTACGGCTGCCGCTCCGGTGTCGTGTGCGCGAAGCAGCCGCTTCTCCTGCTCCCGGAGCTGGACAGAGCGGTAGCTTGTACGTGGGCGAAGAACGAAGCCGCTTGGAGACGAGATTGTGTGCACAGCCTTCGACTGCTAGAGGACGGTGGCTAAAGCTCCCTGCCTTTTCAATGCACTGCTGGCATGCTTTATTGAATGTGTTCCGAGACAACTTTTCTGGGTTTTGACTTCCTCCTGATATAGCCCCTCTTGGGAAATTCGTGCTTGTCCCCAGAGGTACGAGATGCAGAGTACCCGATGGCACCTGCCGAAATGAAAATCTCCATTGAGTTGTCGAGATGCAAGGACATAGACAGCGCCTTGTGATTGGGAGTCAGCCGTTGCTGGACTTTTGCGATTGCTTTCACTATGCACTGAATGCCAGGACGGCATGTGCACGCCAGAACAACGAGCTGGGAAGGAGTGGGCAGAAGAGAACGGCCGTCAGACAGCAGCTTTCATATTACCCAGGAAAGAGTAGTGTTTTTGGAGTGTGCAGCAAATCCGTGTTTCTGGGCAAGGGCGGCATAAGTATGCAGCGCTGCTAAGCTTTCTCCCTGCGAGACACACTGGCAAAGCTTTTCGCTATGATGCAGTCTAGTGCAGACACACTACGGCTCTCCGGAGCTGATCGGATGGACGCGCCGGTCGCCGGTGTCTTTCGGCTGAAGCAGCGCTTCGGAGCTTACGGCTGCCGCTCCGGTGTTCTGTGCGCGAAACAGCCGCTTTTCTTGCTCCCGGAGCCGGACAGAGCGGTAGCTTGTACGTGGGCGAAGAACGAAGACGCTGGGAGACGAGATTGTTTGCACAGCGTTGGGACTGCTAGAGGACGGTGGCTAAAGCTCCCTGCCTTTTCAATGCACTGCTGGCATGCTTTATTGAAGGTGTTCCGAGACAACTTTTCTGGGTTTTGACTTCGTCCTGATGCAGCCCCTTTTGGGAAATTCATGTTCGTCCCCTTAGGCTCGAGATGCAGAGTACCCGATGGTACCTGCCAAAATGAAAAACTCCATTGAGTTGTCGAGAAGCAAGGACATAGACAGCGCCTTGTGATTGGGAGTCAACCGTTGCTGGACTTTTGCGATTGCTTTCACTGTGGAATGAATGCCAGGACGGCATGTGCACGCTACAACAACGAACTGGGAAAGAGAGGGCAGAAGAGAATGGCCGTCAGACTGCAGCTTACATATTACCCAGGAAAGAGCAGTGTTTTTGGAGTGTGCAGCAAATCCGTGTTTCTGGGCAAGGGCGGCATAAGTACGCAGTGCTGCTAAGCTTTCTCCCTGCGAGACACACTGGCAAAGCTTTTCGCTATGATGCAGTCTAGTGCAGACGCACACTACGGCTCTCCGCTGCTGTCTGAAGCCAAGTGCCGGTCACCGGTGTCTTTCGGCTGAAGCAGCGCTTTGGAGCTTACGGCTGCCGCTCCGGTGTTGTGTGCGCGAAGCAGCCGCTTCTCCTGCTCCCGGAGCCGGACAGAGCGGTAGCTTGTACGTGGGCGAAGAACGAAGACGCTGGGAGACGAGATTGTGTGCACAGCGTTGGGACTGCTAGAGGACGGTGGCTAAAGCTCCCTGCCTTTTCAATGCACTGCTGGCATGCTTTATTGAAGGTGTTCCGAGACAACTTTTCTGGGTTTTGACTTCGTCCTGATGCAGCCCCTTTTGGGAAATTCATGTTCGTCCCCTGAGGCTCGAGATGCAGAGTACCCGATGGTACCTGCCAAAATGAAAAACTCCATTGAGTTGTCGAGAAGCAAGGACATAGACAGCGCCGTGTGATTGGGAGTCAGCCGTTGCTGGACTTTTGCGATTGCTTTCACTGTGCACTGAATGCCAGGACGGCATGTGCACGCTACAACAACGAACTGGGAAGGAGAGGGCAGAAGAGAATGGCCGTCAGACTGCAGCTTACATATTACCCAGGAAAGAGCAGTGTTTTTGGAGTGTGCAGCAAATCCGTGTTTCTGGGCAAGGGCGGCATAAGTACGCAGCGCTGCTAAGCTTTCTCCCTGCGAGACACACTGGCAAAGCTTTTCGCTATGATGCAGCCTAGTGCAGACACACACTACGGCTCTCCGCTGCTGTCTGAAGCCAAGTGCCGGTCGCCGGCATCTTTCTGCTGAAGCAGCGCTTCGGAGCTTACGGCTGCCGCTCCGGTGTTGTGTGCGCGAAGCAGCCGCTTCTCCTGCTCCCGGAGCCGGACAGAGCGGTAGCTTGTACGTGGGCGAAGAACAAAGCCGCTGAGAGACTAGATTGTGTGCACAGCGTTGGGACTGCTGGAGGACGGTGGCTAAAGCTCCCTGCCTTTTCAATGCACTGCTGGCATGCTTTATTGAAGGTGTTCCGAGACAACTTTTCTGGGTTTTGACTTCGTCCTGATGCAGCCCCTTTTGGGAAATTCATGTTCGTCCCCTGAGGCTCGAAATGCAGAGTACCCGATGGCACCTGCCAAAATGAAAAACTCCATTGAGTTGTCGAGAAGCAAGGACATAGACAGCGCCTTGTGATTGGGAGTCAACCGTTGCTGGACTTTTGCGATTGCATTCACTGTGGAATGAATGCCAGGACGGCATGTGCACGCTACAACAACGAACTGGGAAAGAGAGGGCAGAAGAGAACGGCTGTCAGACTGCAGCTTACATATTACCCAGGAAAGAGCAGTGTTTTTGGAGTGTGCAGCAAATCCGTGTTTCTGGGCAAGGGCGGCATAAGTACGCAGCGCTGGTAAGCTTTCTCCCTGCGAGACACACTGGCAAAGCTTTTCGCTATGATGCAGTCTAGTGCAGACGCACACTACGGCTCTCCGGAGCTGATCGGATGGAAGCGCCGGTCGCCGGTGTCTTTCGGTGAAGCAGCGCTTCGGAGCTTACGGCTGCCGCTCCGGTGTCGTGTGCGCGAAGCAGCCGCTTCTCCTGCTCCCGGAGCTGGACAGAGCGGTAGCTTGTACGTGGGCAAAGAACGAAGCCGCTTGGAGACGAGATTGTGTGCACAGCGTTGGGACTGCTAGAGGACGGTGGCTAAAGCTCCCTGCCTTTTCAATGCGCTGCTGGCATGCTTTATTGAATGTGTTCCGAGACAACTTTTCTGGGTTTTGACTTCGTCCTGATATAGCCCCTTCTGGGAAATTCGTGCTTGTCCCCTGAGGTACGAGATGCAGAGTACCCGATGGCACCTGCCGAAATGAAAATCTCCATTGAGTTGTCGAGATGCAAGGACATAGACAGCGCCTTGTGATTGGGAGTCAGCCGTTGCTGGACTTTTGCGATTGCTTTCACTGTGCACTGAATGCCAGGACGGCATGTGCACGCTACAACAACGAGCTGGGAAGGAGTGGGCAGAAGAGAACGGCCGTCAGACAGCAGCTTACATATTACCCAGGAAAGAGCAGTGTTTTTGGAGTGTGCAGCAAATCCGTGTTTCTGGGCAAGGGCGGCATAAGTATGCAGCGCTGCTAAGCTTTCTCCCTGCGAGACACACTGGCAAAGCTTTTCGCTATGATGCAGTCTAGTGGAGACACACTACGGCTCTCCGGAGCTGATCGGATGGAAGCGCCGGTCGCCGGTGTCTTTCGGCTGAAGCAGCGCTTCGGAGCTTACGGCTGCCGCTCCGGTGTTGTGTGCGCGAAACAGCCGCTTTTCTTGCTCCCGGAGCCGGACAGAGCGGTAGCTTGTACGTGGGCGAAGAACGAAGACGCTGGGAGACGAGATTGTTTGCACAGCGTTGGGACTGCTAGAGGACGGTGGCTAAAGCTCCCTGCCTTTTCAATGTACTGCTGGCATGCTTTATTGAAGGTGTTCCGAGACAACTTTTCTGTGTTTTCACTTCGTCCTGATATAGCCCCTCTTGGGAAATTCGTGCTTGTCCCCTGAGGTACGAGATATAGAGTACCCGATGGCACCTGCCGAAATGAAGAACTCCATTGAGTTGTCGAGAAGCAAGAACATAGACAGCGCTGTGTGATTGGGAGTCAGCAGCTGCTGGACTTTTGCGATTGCTTTCACTGTGCACTGAATGCCAGGGCGGCATGTGCACGCTACAACAACGAACTGGGAAGGAGAGGGCAGAAGAGAACGGCCGTCAGACAGCAGCTTACATATTACCCAGGAAAGAGTAGTGTTTTTGGAGTGTGCAGCAAATCCGTGTTTCTGGGCAAGGGCGGCATGAGTACGCAGCGCTACTAAGCTTTCTCCCTGCGAGACACACTGGCAAAGCTTTTCGCTATGATGCAGCCTAGTGCACACGCACACTACGGCTCTTCTCTGCTGTCCGAAGCCAAGCGCCGGTCGCCAACATCTTTCGGCTGAAGCAGCGCTTCGGAGCTTACGGCTGCCGCTCCGGTGTTGTGTGCGCGACACAGCCGCTTTTCTTGCTCCCGGAGCCGGACAGAGCGGTAGCTTGTACGTGGGTGAAGAACGAAGCCGCTGAGAGACGAGATTGTGTGCACAGCCTTGGGACTGCTAGAGGACGGTGGCTAAAGCTCCCTGCCTTTTCAATGCACTGCTGGCATGCTTTATTGAAGGTGTTCCGAGACAACTTTTCTGGGTTTTGACTTCGTCCTGATATAGCCCCTCTTGGGAAATTCATGTTCGTCCCCTGAGGCTCGAGATGCAGTGAACCCGATGGCACCTGCCGAAATGAAAAACTCCATTGAGTTGTCGAGAAGCAGGAACATAGACAGCGCCTTGTGATTGGGAGTCAACCGTTGCTGGACTTTTGCGATTGCTTTCACTGTGGAATGAATGCCAGGACGGCATGTGCACGCTACAACAACGAACTGGGAAGGAGAGGGCAGAAGAGAACGGCCGTCAGACTGCAGCTTACATATTACCCAGGAAAGAGCAGTGTTTTTGGAGTGTGCAGCAAATCCGTGTTTCTGGGCAAGGGCGGCATAAGTACGCAGCGCTGCTAAGATTTCTCCCTGCGAGACACACTGGCAAAGCTTTTCGCTATGATGCAGTCTAGTGCAGACGCACACTACGGCTCTCCGGAGCTGATCGGATGGAAGCGCTGGTCGCCGGTGTCTTTCGCCTGAAGCAGCGCTTCGGAGCTTACCGCTGCGGCTCCGGTGTTGTGTGCGCGAAACAGCCGCTTTTCCTGCTCCCGGAGCCGGACAGAGCGGTAGATTGTACGTGGGCGAAGAACGAAGCCGCTGGGAGATGAGATTGTGTGCACAGCCTTGGGACTGCTAGAGGACGGTGGTTAAAGCTCACTGCCTTTTCAATGCACTGCTGGCATGCTTTACTGACGGTGTTCTGATACAACTTTTCTGTGTTTTCACTTCGTCCTGATATAGCCCCTTTTGGGAAATTCATGTTCGTCCCCTGAGGCTCGAGATGCAGAGTACCCGATGGCACCTGCCGAAATGAAAAACTCCATTGAGTTGTCGAGAAGCAAGGACATAGACAGCGCCTTGTGATTGGGAGTCAGCAGCTGCTGGACTTTTGCGATTGCTTTCACTGTGCACTGAATGCCAGGACGGCATGTGCACGCTACAACAACGAACTGGGAAGAAGTGGGCAGAAGAGAACAGCCATCAGACAGCAGCTTACATATTACCCAGGAAAGAGCAGTGTTTTTGGAGTGTGCAGCAAATCCGTGTTTCTGGGCAAGGGCGGCATAAGTATGCAGCGCTGCTAAGCTTTCTCCCTGAGAGACACACTGGCAAAGCTTTTCGCTATGATGCAGTCTAGTGCAGACGCACACTACGGCTCTCCGGAGCTGATCGGATGGAAGCGCCGGTCGCCGGTGTCTTTCGGCTGAAGCAGCGCTTCGGAGCTTACGGCTGCCGCTCCGGTGTTGTGTGCGCGAAACAGCCGCTTTTCTTGCTCCCGGAGCCGGACAGAGCGGTAGCTTGTACGTGGGTGAAGAACGAAGACGCTGGGAGACGAGATTGTGTGCACAACCTTGGGACTGCTAGAGGACGGTGGTTAAAGCTCCCTGCCTTACAATGCACTGCTGGCATGCTTTATTGAAGGTGTTCCGAGACAACTTTTCTGGGTTTTGACTTCGTCCTGATGCAGCCCCTCTTGGGAAATTCGTGTTCGTCTCCTGAGGCTCGAGATGCAGTGAACCCGATGGCACCTGCCGAAATGAAAAACTCTGTTGAGTTGTCGAGAAGCAAGGACATAGACAGCGCCTTGTGATTGGGAGTCAGCCGCTGCTGGACTTTTGCGATTGCTTTCACTGTGCACTGAATACAAGGATGGCATGTGCACGCTACAACAACGAGCTGGGCAGGAGTGGGCAGAAGAGGACGGCAGTCAGAAATAAGCTTACATATTACCCAGAAAAGAGCAGTGTTTTTCGAGTGTGCAGAAAATCCGTGTTTCTGGACAAGCGCGGCATAAGTGCGCTGCGCTGCTAAGCTTTCTCCGTGCGAGACACACTGGCAAACATTTTCGCTATGATGCAGTCTAGTGCAGACGCACAGTACGGCTCTCCAGAGCTGATCGGAGGGAAGCACCGTTCGCCGGCGTCTTTCGTCTGAAGCAGTGCTTCAGAGCTTACGGCTGCCGCTCTGGTGTTGTGTGCGCGAAGCAGCCGTTTCTCCTGCTCCCGGAGCCGGACAGAGCGGTAGCTTCTACGAAGGCGAAGAACGAAGCCGCTGAGAGACGAGATTGTGTGCACAAGCTTGGGACTGCTAGAGGACGGCGGCTAAAGCTCCCTGCCTTTTCAAAGCACTGCTGGCATGCTTTATTGAAGGTGTTCCGAGACAACTTTTTTGGTTTTTGACTTCGTCCTGATGCAGCCCCTCTTGAGAAATTCATGTTCGTCTCCTGAGGCTCGAGATGCAGTGAATCCGATGGCACCTGCCGAAATGAAAAACTCCGTTGAGTTGTCAAGAAGCAAGAACATAGACAGCGCCTTGTGATTGGGAGTCAGCCGCTTCTGGACTTTTGCGATTGCTTTCACTGTGCACTGAATACAAGGACAGCATGTGCACGCTACAACAACGAGCTGGGCAGGAGTGGGCAGAAGAGAACGGCCGTTAGACAGCAGCTTACATATTACCCAGGAAAGAGCAGTGTTTTTGGAGTGTGCAGCAAATCCGTGTTTCTGGGCAAGGGCGGCATGAGTACGCAGCGCTACTAAGCTTTCTCCCTGAGAGACACACTGGCAAAGCTTTTCGCTATGATGCAGCCTAGTGCAGACGCACACTACGGCTCTCCGCTGCTGACCGAAGCCAAGCGCCGGTTGCCGGTGTCTTTCGGCTGAAGCAGTGCTTCGGAGCTTACGGCTGCCGCTCCGGTGTTGTGTGCGCGAAGCAGCCGCTTCTCCTGCTCCCGGAGCCGGACAGAGCGGTAGCTTCTACGAGGGCGCAGAACTAAACCGCTGAGAGACGAGATTGTGTGCACAGCCTTGGGACTGCTAGAGGACGGTGGCTAAAGCTCCCTGCCTTTTCAATGCGCTGCTGGCATGCTTTATTGAAGGTGTTCCGAGACAACTTTTCTGGTTTTTGACTTCGTCCTGATGCAGCCCCTCTTGGGAAATTCGTGTTCGTCTCCTGAGGCTCGAGATGCAGTGAACCCGATGGCACCTGCCGAAATGAAAAACTCTGTTGAGTTGTCAAGAAGCAAGAACATAGACAGCGCCTTGTGATTGGGAGTCAGCCGCTGCTGGACTTTTGAGATTGCTTTCACTGTGCACTGAATACAAGGATGGCATGTGCACGCTACAACAACGAGCTGGGCAGGAGTGGGCAGAAGAGAACGGCCGTCAGACAGCAGCTTACATATTACCCAGGAAAGAGAAGTGTTTTTGGAGTGTGCAGCAAATCCGTGTTTCTGGGCAAGGGCGACATAAGTGCGCTGCGCTGCTAAGCTTTCTCCCTGCGAGACACACTGGCAAACATTTTCGCTATGATGCAGTCTAGTGCAGACGCACAGTACGGCTCTCCAGAGCTGATCGGAGGGAAGCACCGTTCGCCGGCGTCTTTCGGCTGAAGCAGTGCTTCAGAGCTTACGGCTGCCGCTCTGGTGTTGTGTGCGCGAAGCAGCCGTTTCTCCTGCTCCCGGAGCCGGACAGAGCGGTAGCTTCTACGAAGGCGAAGAACGAAGCCGCTGAGAGACGAGATTGTGTGCACAAGCTTGGGACTGCTAGAGGACGGCGGCTAAAGCTCCCTGCCTTTTCAAAGCACTGCTGGCATGCTTTATGGAAGGTGTTCCGAGACAACTTTTTTGGTTTTTGACTTCGTCCTGATGCAGCCCCTCTTGAGAAATTCATGTTCGTCTCCTGAGGCTCGAGATGCAGTGAATCCGATGGCACCTGCCGAAATGAAAAACTCCGTTGAGTTGTCAAGAAGCAAGAACATAGACAGCGCCTTGTGATTGGGAGTCAGCCGCTTCTGGACTTTTGCGATTGCTTTCACTGTGCACTGAATACAAGGACAGCATGTGCACGCTACAACAACGAGCTGGGCAGGAGTGGGCAGAAGAGAACGGCCGTTAGACAGCAGCTTACATATTACCCAGGAAAGAGCAGTGTTTTTGGAGTGTGCAGCAAATCCGTGTTTCTGGGCAAGGGCGGCATGAGTACGCAGCGCTACTAAGCTTTCTCCCTGAGAGACACACTGGCAAAGCTTTTCGCTATGATGCAGCCTAGTGCAGACGCACACTACGGCTCTCCGCTGCTGACCGAAGCCAAGCGCCGGTTGCCGGTGTCTTTCGGCTGAAGCAGCGCTTCGGAGCTTACGGCTGCCGCTCCGGTGTTGTGTGCGCGAAGCAGCCGCTTCTCCTGCTCCCGGAGCCGGACAGAGCGGTAGCTTCTACGAGGGCGCAGAACTAAACCGCTGAGAGACGAGATTGTGTGCACAGCCTTGGGACTGCTAGAGGACGGTGGCTAAAGCTCCCTGCCTTTTCTATGCGCTGCTGGCATGCTTTATTGAAGGTGTTCCGAGACAACTTTTCTGGTTTTTGACTTCGTCCTGATGCAGCCCCTCTTGGGAAATTCGTGTTCGTCTCCTGAGGCTCGAGATGCAGTGAACCCGATGGCACCTGCCGAAATGAAAAACTCTGTTGAGTTGTCAAGAAGCAAGAACATAGACAGCGCCTTGTGATTGGGAGTCAGCCGCTGCTGGACTTTTGAGATTGCTTTCACTGTGCACTGAATACAAGGACGGCATGTGCACGCTACAACAACGAGCTGGGCAGGAGTGGGCAGAAGAGAACGGCCGTCAGACAGCAGCTTACATATTACCCAGGAAAGAGAAGTGTTTTTGGAGTGTGCAGCAAATCCGAGTTTCTGGGCAAGGGCGACATAAGTGCGCTGCGCTGCTAAGCTTTCTCCCTGCGAGACACACTGGCAAAGCTTTTCGCTATGATGCAGTCTAGTGCAGACGCACAGTACGGCTCTCCGGAGCTGATCGGAGGGAAGCGCCGTTCGCCGGCGTCTTTCGGCTGAAGCAGTGCTTCAGAGCTTACGGCTGCCGCTCTGGTGTTGTGTGCGCGAAGCAGCCGCTTCTCCTGCTCCCGGAGCCGGACAGAGCGGTAGCTTCTACGAAGGCGAAGAACGAAGCCGCTGAGAGACGAGATTGTGTGCACAACCTTGGGACTGCTAGAGGACGGCGGCTAAAGCTCCCTGCCTTTTCAAAGCACTGCTGGCATGCTTTATTGAAGGTGTTCCGAGACAACTTTTTTGGGTCTTGACTTCATCCTGATGCAGCCCCTCTTGGGAAATTCATGTTCGTCTCCTGAGGCTCGAGATGAAGTGAACCCGATGGCACCTGCCGAAATGAAAAACTCCGTTGAGTTGTCGAGAAGCAAGAACATAGACAGCGCCTTGTGATTGGGAGTCAGCCGCTGCTGGCCTTTTGCGATTGCTTTCACTGTGCACTGAATACAAGACGGCATGTGCACGTTACAACAACGAGCTGGGCAGGAGTGGGCAGAAGAGAACGGCCGTCAGACAGCAGCTTACATATTACCCAGGAAAGCGCAGTGTTTTTGGAGTGTGCAGCAAATCCGTGTTTCTGGGCAAGGGCGACATAAGTGCGCTGCGCTGCTAAGCTTTCTCCCTGCGAGACACACTGGCAAAGCTTTTCTCTATGATGCAGTCTAGTGCAGAACCACACTCGGCTCTCCGCTGCTGTCCGAAGCCAAGCGCCGGTTGCCGGTGTCTTTCGACTGAAGCAGCGCTTCGGAGCTTACCGCTGCGGCTCCGGTGTTGTGTGCGCGAAACAGCCGCTTTTCCTGCTCCCGGAGCCGGACAGAGCGGTAGCTTGTACGTGGGCGAAGAACGAAGCCGCTGGGAGATGAGATTGTGTGCACAGCCTTTGGACTGCTAGAGGACGGTGGTTAAAGCTCACTGCCTTTTCAATGCACTGCTGGCATGCTTTACTGACGGTGTTCTGATACAACTTTTCTGTGTTTTCACTTCGTCCTGATATAGCCCCTCTTGGGAAATTCATGTTCGTCCCCTGAGGCTCGAGATGCAGAGTACCCGATGGCACCTGCCGAAATGAAAAACTCCATTGAGTTGTCGAGAAGCAAGGACATAGACAGCGCCTTGTGATTGGGAGTCAGCAGCTGCTGGACTTTTGCGATTGCTTTCACTGTGCACTGAATGCCAGGACGGCATGTGCACGCTACAACAACGAACTGGGAAGGAGTGGGCAGAAGAGAACAGCCATCAGACAGCAGCTTACATATTACCCAGGAAAGAGCTGTGTTTTTGGATTGTGCAGCAAATCCGTGTTTCTGGGCAAGGGCGGCATAAGTATGCAGCGCTGCTAAGCTTTCTCCCTGAGAGACACACTGGCAAAGCTTTTCGCTATGATGCAGTCTAGTGCAGACGCACACTACGGCTCTCCGGAGCTGATTGGATGGAAGCGCCGGTCGCCGGTGTCTTTCGGCTGAAGCAGCGCTTCGGAGCTTACGGCTGCCGCTCCGGTGTTGTGTGCGCGAAACAGCCGCTTTTCTTGCTCCCGGAGCCGGACAGAGCGGTAGCTTGTACGTGGGTGAAGAACGAAGACGCTGGGCGACGAGATTGTGTGCACAACCTTGGGACTGCTAGAGGACGTTGGTTAAAGCTCCCTGCCTTACAATGCACTGCTGGCATGCTTTATTGAAGGTGTTCCGAGACAACTTTTCTGGGTTTTGACTAGGTCCTGATATAGCCCATCTTGGGAAATTCGTGCTTGTCCCCTGAGGCACGAGATGCAGAGAACTCGAAGGCAGGTATCGAAATGAGAAACTCCATTGAATTGTCGAGAGGCAAGAACATAGACAGTGCCGTGTGATTGGGAATCAGCAGCTGCTGGACTTTTGCGATTGCTTTCACTGTGCACTGAATACAAGGATGGCATGTGCACGCTACAACAACGAGCTGGGCAGGAGTGGGCAGAAGAGGACGGCAGTCAGAAATAAGCTTACATATTACCCAGGAAAGAGCAGTGTTTTTGGAGTGTGCAGCAAATCCGTGTTTCTGGGCAAGGGCGGCATGAGTACGCAGCGCTACTAAGCTTTCTCCCTGCGAGACACACTGGCAAAGCTTTTCACTATGATGCAGTCTAGTGCAGACGCACACTGGGCTCTCCGCTGCTGTCCGAAGCCAAGCGCCGGTTCCCGGTGTCTTTCGGCTGAAGCAGCGCTTCAGAGCTTACGGCTGCCGCTCCGGTGTTGTGTGCGCGAAGCAGCCACTGCTCCTGCTCCCGGAGCCGGACAGAGCGGTAGCTTCTACGAGGGCGCAGAACTAAACCGCTGAGAGACGAGATTGTGTGCACAGCCTTGGGACTGCTAGAGGACGGTGGCTAAAGCTCCCTGCCTTTTCTATGCGCTGCTGGCATGCTTTATTGAAGGTGTTCCGAGACAACTTTTCTGGGTTTTGACTTCGTCCTGATGCAGCCCCTCTTGGGAAATTCGTGTTCGTCTCCTGAGGCTCGAGATGCAGTGAACCCGATGGCACCTGCCGAAATGAAAAACTCCATTGAGTTGTCGAGAAGCAAGAACATAGACAGCGCCTTGTGATTGGGAGTCAGCCGCTGCTGGACTTTTGCGATTGCTTTCACTGTGCACTGAATACAAGGACGGCATGTGCGCGCTACAACAACGAGCTGGGAAGGAGTGGGCAGAAGAGAACGGCCATCAGACAGCAGCTTACATATTACCCAGGAAAGAGAAGTGTTTTTGGAGTGTGCAGCAAATCCGTGTTTCTGGGCAAGGGCGACATAAGTGCGCTGCGCTGCTAAGCTTTCTCCCTGCGAGACACACTGGCAAAGCTTTTCGCTATGATGCAGTCTAGTGCAGACGCACACTACGGCTCTCCGGAGCTGATCTGAGGGAAGCGCCGGTCGCCGGCGTCTTTCGGCTGAAGCAGCGCTTCGGAGCTTACGGCTGCCGCTCCGGTGTTGTGCGCGCGAATCAGCCGCTTCTCCTGCTCCTGGAGCCGGACAGAGCGGTAGCTTCTACGAAGGGGGAGAACGAAGCCGCTGAGAGACGAGATTGTGTGCACAGCCTTGGGACTGCTAGAGGACGGTGGCTAAAGCTCCCTGCCTTTTCAATGCACTGCTGGCATGCTTTCTTGAAGGTGTTCCGAGACAACTTTTCTGGTTTTTGACTTCGTCCTGATGCAGCCCCTCTTGGGAAATTCGTGTTCGTCTCCTGAGGCTCGAGATGCAGTGAACCCGATGGCACCTGCCGAAATGAAAAACTCCGTGTAGTTGTCGAGAAGCAAGAACATAGACAGCGCCTTGTGATTGGGAGTCAGCCGCTGCTGGACTTTTGCGATTGCTTTCACTGTGCACTGAATACAAGGACGGCATGTGCACGCTACAACAACGAGCTGGGCAGGAGTGGGCAGAAGAGAACGGCCGTCAGACAGCAGCTTACATATTACCCAGGAAAGAGCAGTGTTTTTGGAGTGTGCAGCAAATCCGTGTTTCTGGGCAAGGGTGGCATAAGTGCGCTTCGCTGCTAAGCGTTCTCCCTGCGAGACACACTGGCAAAGCTTTTCGCTATGATGCAGTCTAGTGCAGACGCACACTACGGCTCTCTGGAGCTGATCGGAGGGAAGCGCCAGTCGCCGGCGTCTTTCGGCTGAAGCAGCGCTTCGGAGCTTGCGGCTGCCGCTCCGGTGTTGTGTGCGCGAAGCAGCCACTTCTCCTGCTCCCGGAGCCGGACAGAGCGGTAGCTTCTACGAGGGCGCAGAACTAAACCGCTGAGAGACGAGATTGTGTGCACAGCCTTGGGACTGCTAGAGGACGGTGGCTAAAGCTCCCTGCCTTTTCTATGCACTGCTGGCATGCTTTATTGAAGGTGTTCCGAGACAACTTTTCTGGTTTTTGACTTCGTCCTGATGGAGCCCCTCTTGGGAAATTCGTGTTCGTCTCCTGAGGCTCGAGATGCAGTGAACCCGATGGCACCTGCCGAAATGAAAAACTCCGTTGAGTTGTCAAGAAGCAAGAACATAGACAGCGCCTTGTGATTGGGAGTCAGCCGCTGCTGGACTTTTGCGATTGCTTTCACTGTGCACTGAATACAAGGACGGCATGTGCACGCTACAACAACGAGCTGGGAAGGAGTGGGCAGAAGAGAACGGCCGTCAGACAGCAGCTTACATATTACCCAGGAAAGAGAAGTGTTTTTGGAGTGTGCAGCAAATCCGTGTTTCTGGGCAAGGGCGAAATAAGTGCGCTGCGCTGCTAAGCTTTCTCCCTGCGAGACACACTGGCAAAGCTTTTCGCTATGATGCAGTCTAGTGCAGACGCACACTACGGCTCTCCGGAGCTGATCTGAGGGAAGCGCCGGTCGCTGGCGTCTTTCGGCTGAAGCAGCGCTTCGGAGCTTACGGCTGCCGCTCCGGTGTTGTGCGCGCGAATCAGCCGCTTCTCCTGCTCCTGGAGCCGGACAGAGCGGTAGCTTCTACGAAGGCGGAGAACGAAGCCGCTGAGAGACGAGATTGTGTGCACAGCCTTGGGACTGCTAGAGGACGGTGGCTAAAGCTCCCTGCCTTTTCAATGCACTGCTGGCATGCTTTCTTGAAGGTGTTCCGAGACAACTTTTCTGGGTTTTGACTATGTCCTGATGCAGCACCTCTTGGGAAATTCGTGTTCGTTTCCTGAGGCTCGATATGCAGTGAACCCGATGGCACCTGCCGAAATGAAAAACTCTGTTGAGTTGTCAAGAAGCAAGAACATAGACAGCGCCTTGTGATTGGGAGTCAGCCGCTGCTGGACTTTTGCGATTGCTTTCACTGTGCACTGAATACAAGGTTGGCATGTGCACGCTACAACAACGAGCTGGGCAGGAGTGGGCAGAAGAGAACGGCCGTCAGACAGCAGCTTACATATTACCCAGGAAAGAGCAGTGTTTTTGGAGTGTGCAGCAAATCCGTGTTTCTGGGCAAGGGTGGCATAAGTGCGCTTCGCTGCTAAGCGTTCTCCCTGCGAGACACACTGGCAAAGCTTTTCGCTATGATGCAGTCTAGTGCAGACGCACACTACGGCTCTCTGGAGCTGATCGGAGGGAAGCGCCAGTCGCCGGCGTCTTTCGGCTGAAGCAGCGCTTCGGAGCTTGCGGCTGCCGCTCCGGTGTTGTGTGCGCGAAGCAGCCGCTTCTCCTGCTCCCGGAGCCGGACAGAGCGGTAGCTTCTACGAGGGCGCAGAACTAAACCGCTGAGAGACGAGATTGTGTGCACAGCCTTGGGACTGCTAGAGGACGGTGGCTAAAGCTCCCTGCCTTTTCTATGCACTGCTGGCATGCTTTATTGAAGGTGTTCCGAGACAACTTTTCTGGTTTTTGACTTCGTCCTGATGCAGCCCCTCTTGGGAAATTCGTGTTCGTCTCCTGAGGCTCGAGATGCAGTGAACCCGATGGCACCTGCCGAAATGAAAAACTCTGTTGAGTTGTCGAGAAGCAAGAACATAGACAGCGCCTTGTGATTGGGAGTCAGCCGCTGCTGGACTTTTGCGATTGCTTTCACTGTGCACTGAATACAAGGATGGCATGTGCACGCTACAACAACGAGCTGGGCAGGAGTGGGCAGAAGAGGACAGCCGTCAGAAATAAGCTTACATATTACCCAGGAAAGAGCAGTGTTTTTCGAGTGTGCAGAAAATCCGTGTTTCTGGACAAGCGCGGCATAAGTGCGCTGCGCTGCTAAGCTTTCTCCGTGCGAGACACACTGGCAAACATTTTCGCTATGATGCAGTCTAGTGCAGACGCACAGTACGGCTCTCCAGAGCTGATCGGAGGGAAGCGCCGTTCGCCGGCGTCTTTCGGCTGAAGCAGTGCTTCAGAGCTTACGGCTGCCGCTCTGGTGTTGTGTGCGCGAAGCAGCCGCTTCTCCTGCTCCCGGAGCCGGACAGAGCGGTAGCTTCTACGAAGGCGAAGAACGAAGCCGCTGAGAGACGAGATTGTGTGCACAACCTTGGGACTGCTAGAGGACGGCGGCTAAAGCTCCCTGCCTTTTCAAAGCACTGCTGGCATGCTTTATTGAAGGTGTTCCGAGACAACTTTTTTGGGTCTTGACTTCATCCTGATGCAGCCCCTCTTGAGAAATTCATGTTCGTCTCCTGAGGCTCGAGATGCAGTGAATCCGATGGCACCTGCCGAAATGAAAAACTCCGTTGAGTTGTCAAGAAGCAAGAACATAGACAGCGCCTTGTGATTGGGAGTCAGCCGCTTCTGGACTTTTGCGATTGCTTTCACTGTGCACTGAATACAAGGACGGCATGTGCACGCTACAACAACGAGCTGGGCAGGAGTGGGCAGAAAAGAACGGCCGTTAGAGAGCAGCTTACATATTACCCAGGAAAGAGTAGTGTTTTTGGAGTGTGCAGCAAATCCGTGTTTCTGGGCAAGGGCGGCATAAGTGCGCTGCGCTGCTAAGCGTTCTCCCTGCGAGACACACTGGCAAAGCTTTTCGCTATGATGCAGTCTAGTGCAGACGCACACTGGGCTCTCCGCTGCTGTCCGAAGCCAAGCGCCGGTTGCCGGTGTCTTTCGGCTGAAGCAGCGCTTCGGAGCTTACGGCTGCCGCTCCGGTGTTGTGTGCGCGAAGCAGCCGCTTCTCCTGCTCCCGGAGCCGGACAGAGCGGTAGCTTCTACGAGGGCGCAGAACTAAACCGCTGAGAGACGAGATTGTGTGCACAGCCTTGCGACTGCTAGAGGACGGTGGCTAAAGCTCCCTGCCTTTTCTATGCGCTGCTGGCATGCTTTATTGAAGGTGTTCCGAGACAACTTTTCTGGTTTTTGACTTCGTCCTGATGCAGCCCCTCTTGGGAAATTCGTGTTCGTCTCCTGAGGCTCGAGATGCAGTGAACCCGATGGCACCTGCCGAAATGAAAAACTCTGTTGAGTTGTCAAGAAGCAAGAACATAGACAGCGCCTTGTGATTGGGAGTCAGCCGCTGCTGGACTTTTGCGATTGCTTTCACTGTGCACTGAATACAAGGACGGCATGTGCACGCTACAACAACGAGCTGGGCAGGAGTGGGCAGAAGAGAACGGCCGTCAGACAGCAGCTTACATATTACCCAGGAAAGAGAAGTGTTTTTGGAGTGTGCAGCAAATCCGTGTTTCTGGGCAAGGGCGACATAAGTGCGCTGCGCTGCTAAGCTTTCTCCCTGCAAGACACACTGCCAAAGCTTTTCGCTATGATGCAGTCTAGTGCAGACGCACACTACGGCTCTCCGGAGCTGATCTGAGGGAAGCGCCGGTCGCCGACGTCTTTCGGCTGAAGCAGCGCTTCGGAGCTTACGGCTGCCGCTCCGGTGTTGTGCGCGCGAATCAGCCGCTTCTCCTGCTCCTGGAGCCGGACAGAGCGGTAGCTTCTACGAAGGCGGAGAACGAAGCCGCTGAGAGACGAGATTGTGTGCACAGCCTTGGGACTGCTAGAGGACGGTGGCTAAAGCTCCCTGCCTTTTCAATGCACTGCTGGCATGCTTTCTTGAAGGTGTTCCGAGACAACTTTTCTGGGTTTTGACTATGTCCTGATGCAGCACCTCTTGGGAAATTCGTGTTCGTTTCCTGAGGCTCGATATGCAGTGAACCCGATGGCACCTGCCGAAATGAAAAACTCTGTTGAGTTCTCAAGAAGCAAGAACATAGACAGCGCCTTGTGATTGGGAGTCAGCCGCTGCTGGACTTTTGCGATTGCTTTCACTGTGCACTGAATACAAGGTTGGCATGTGCACGCTACAACAACGAGCTGGGCAGGAGTGGGCAGAAGAGAACGGCCGTCAGACAGCAGCTTACATATTACCCAGGAAAGAGCAGTGTTTTTGGAGTGTGCAGCAAATCCGTGTTTCTGGGCAAGGGTGGCATAAGTGCGCTTCGCTGCTAAGCGTTCTCCCTGCGAGACACACTGGCAAAGCTTTTCGCTATGATGCAGTCTAGTGCAGACGCACACTACGGCTCTCTGGAGCTGATCGGAGGGAAGCGCCAGTCGCCGGCGTCTTTCGGCTGAAGCAGCGCTTCGGAGCTTGCGGCTGCCGCTCCGGTGTTGTGTGCGCGAAGCAGCCGCTTCTCCTGCTCCCGGAGCCGGACAGAGCGGTAGCTTCTACGAGGGCGCAGAACTAAACCGCTGAGAGACGAGATTGTGTGCACAGCCTTGGGACTGCTAGAGGACGGTGGCTAAAGCTCCCTGCCTTTTCTATGCACTGCTGGCATGCTTTATTGAAGGTGTTCCGAGACAACTTTTCTGGTTTTTGACTTCGTCCTGATGCAGCCCCTCTTGGGAAATTCGTGTTCGTCTCCTGAGGCTCGAGATGCAGTGAACCCGATGGCACCTGCCGAAATGAAAAACTCTGTTGAGTTGTCGAGAAGCAAGAACATAGACAGCGCCTTGTGATTGGGAGTCAGCCGCTGCTGGACTTTTGCGATTGCTTTCACTGTGCACTGAATACAAGGATGGCATGTGCACGCTACAACAACGAGCTGGGCAGGAGTGGGCAGAAGAGGACAGCCGTCAGAAATAAGCTTACATATTACCCAGAAAAGAGCAGTGTTTTTCGAGTGTGCAGAAAATCCGTGTTTCTGGACAAGCGCGGCATAAGTGCGCTGCGCTGCTAAGCTTTCTCCGTGCGAGACACACTGGCAAACATTTTCGCTATGATGCAGTCTAGTGCAGACGCACAGTACGGCTCTCCAGAGCTGATCGGAGGGAAGCGCCGTTCGCCGGCGTCTTTCGGCTGAAGCAGTGCTTCAGAGCTTACGGCTGCCGCTCTGGTGTTGTGTGCGCGAAGCAGCCGCTTCTCCTGCTCCCGGAGCCGGACAGAGCGGTAGCTTCTACGAGGGCGCAGAACTAAACCGCTGAGAGACGAGATTGTGTGCACAGCCTTGGGACTGCTAGAGGACGGTGGCTAAAGCTCCCTGCCTTTTCTATGCGCTGCTGGCATGCTTTATTGAAGGTGTTCCGAGACAACTTTTCTGGTTTTTGACTTCGTCCTGATGCAGCCCCTCTTGGGAAATTCGTGTTCGTCTCCTGAGGCTCGAGATGCAGTGAACCCGATGGCACCTGCCGAAATGAAAAACTCTGTTGAGTTGTCAAGAAGCAAGAACATAGACAGCGCCTTGTGATTGGGAGTCAGCCGCTGCTGGACTTTTGCGATTGCTTTCACTGTGCACTGAATACAAGGACGGCATGTGCACGCTACAACAACGAGCTGGGCAGGAGTGGGCAGAAGAGAACGGCCGTCAGACAGCAGCTTACATATTACCCAGGAAAGAGAAGTGTTTTTGGAGTGTGCAGCAAATCCGTGTTTCTGGGCAAGGGCGACATAAGTGCGCTGCGCTGCTAAGCTTTCTCCCTGCGAGACACACTGGCAAAGCTTTTCGCTATGATGCAGTCTAGTGCAGACGCACACTACGGCTCTCCGGAGCTGATCTGAGGGAAGCGCCGGTCGCCGATGTCTTTCGGCTGAAGCAGCGCTTCGGAGCTTACGGCTGCCGCTCCGGTGTTGTGCGCGCGAATCAGCCGCTTCTCCTGCTCCTGGAGCCGGACAGAGCGGTAGCTTCTACGAAGGCGGAGAACGAAGCCGCTGAGAGACGAGATTGTGTGCACAGCCTTGGGACTGCTAGAGGACGGTGGCTAAAGCTCCCTGCCTTTTCAATGCACTGCTGGCATGCTTTCTTGAAGGTGTTCCGAGACAACTTTTCTGGGTTTTGACTATGTCCTGATGCAGCACCTCTTGGGAAATTCGTGTTCGTTTCCTGAGGCTCGATATGCAGTGAACCCGATGGCACCTGCCGAAATGAAAAACTCTGTTGAGTTCTCAAGAAGCAAGAACATAGACAGCGCCTTGTGATTGGGAGTCAGCCGCTGCTGGACTTTTGCGATTGCTTTCACTGTGCACTGAATACAAGGTTGGCATGTGCACGCTACAACAACGAGCTGGGCAGGAGTGGGCAGAAGAGAACGGCCGTCAGACAGCAGCTTACATATTACCCAGGAAAGAGCAGTGTTTTTGGAGTGTGCAGCAAATCCGTGTTTCTGGGCAAGGGTGGCATAAGTGCGCTTCGCTGCTAAGCGTTCTCCCTGCGAGACACACTGGCAAAGCTTTTCGCTATGATGCAGTCTAGTGCAGACGCACACTACGGCTCTCTGGAGCTGATCGGAGGGAAGCGCCAGTCGCCGGCGTCTTTCGGCTGAAGCAGCGCTTCGGAGCTTGCGGCTGCCGCTCCGGTGTTGTGTGCGCGAAGCAGCCGCTTCTCCTGCTCCCGGAGCCGGACAGAGCGGTAGCTTCTACGAGGGCGCAGAACTAAACCGCTGAGAGACGAGATTGTGTGCACAGCCTTGGGACTGCTAGAGGACGGTGGCTAAAGCTCCCTGCCTTTTCTATGCACTGCTGGCATGCTTTATTGAAGGTGTTCCGAGACAACTTTTCTGGTTTTTGACTTCGTCCTGATGCAGCCCCTCTTGGGAAATTCGTGTTCGTCTCCTGAGGCTCGAGATGCAGTGAACCCGATGGCACCTGCCGAAATGAAAAACTCTGTTGAGTTGTCGAGAAGCAAGAACATAGACAGCGCCTTGTGATTGGGAGTCAGCCGCTGCTGGACTTTTGCGATTGCTTTCACTGTGCACTGAATACAAGGATGGCATGTGCACGCTACAACAACGAGCTGGGCAGGAGTGGGCAGAAGAGGACAGCCGTCAGAAATAAGCTTACATATTACCCAGAAAAGAGCAGTGTTTTTCGAGTGTGCAGAAAATCCGTGTTTCTGGACAAGCGCGGCATAAGTGCGCTGCGCTGCTAAGCTTTCTCCGTGCGAGACACACTGGCAAACATTTTCGCTATGATGCAGTCTAGTGCAGACGCACAGTACGGCTCTCCAGAGCTGATCGGAGGGAAGCGCCGTTCGCCGGCGTCTTTCGGCTGAAGCAGTGCTTCAGAGCTTACGGCTGCCGCTCTGGTGTTGTGTGCGCGAAGCAGCCGCTTCTCCTGCTCCCGGAGCCGGACAGAGCGGTAGCTTCTACGAGGGCGCAGAACTAAACCGCTGAGAGACGAGATTGTGTGCACAGCCTTGGGACTGCTAGAGGACGGTGGCTAAAGCTCCCTGCCTTTTCTATGCGCTGCTGGCATGCTTTATTGAAGGTGTTCCGAGACAACTTTTCTGGTTTTTGACTTCGTCCTGATGCAGCCCCTCTTGGGAAATTCGTGTTCGTCTCCTGAGGCTCGAGATGCAGTGAACCCGATGGCACCTGCCGAAATGAAAAACTCTGTTGAGTTGTCAAGAAGCAAGAACATAGACAGCGCCTTGTGATTGGGAGTCAGCCGCTGCTGGACTTTTGCGATTGCTTTCACTGTGCACTGAATACAAGGACGGCATGTGCACGCTACAACAACGAGCTGGGCAGGAGTGGGCAGAAGAGAACGGCCGTCAGACAGCAGCTTACATATTACCCAGGAAAGAGAAGTGTTTTTGGAGTGTGCAGCAAATCCGTGTTTCTGGGCAAGGGCGACATAAGTGCGCTGCGCTGCTAAGCTTTCTCCCTGCGAGACACACTGGCAAAGCTTTTCGCTATGATGCAGTCTAGTGCAGACGCACACTACGGCTCTCCGGAGCTGATCGGAGGGAAGCGCCGTTCGCCGGCGTCTTTCGGCTGAAGCAGTGCTTCAGAGCTTACGGCTGCCGCTCTGGTGTTGTGTGCGCGAAGCAGCCGCTTCTCCTGCTCCCGGAGCCGGACAGAGCGGTAGCTTCTACGAAGGCGAAGAACGAAGCCGCTGAGAGACGAGATTGTGTGCACAACCTTGGGACTGCTAGAGGACGGCGGCTAAAGCTCCCTGCCTTTTCAAAGCACTGCTGGCATGCTTTATTGAAGGTGTTCCGAGACAACTTTTTTGGGTCTTGACTTCATCCTGATGCAGCCCCTCTTGAGAAATTCATGTTCGTCTCCTGAGGCTCGAGATGCAGTGAATCCGATGGCACCTGCCGAAATGAAAAACTCCGTTGAGTTGTCAAGAAGCAAGAACATAGACAGCGCCTTGTGATTGGGAGTCAGCCGCTTCTGGACTTTTGCGATTGCTTTCACTGTGCACTGAATACAAGGACGGCATGTGCACGCTACAACAACGAGCTGGGCAGGAGTGGGCAGAAAAGAACGGCCGTTAGAGAGCAGCTTACATATTACCCAGGAAAGAGCAGTGTTTTTGGAGTGTGCAGCAAATCCGTGTTTCTGGGCAAGGGCGGCATAAGTGCGCTGCGCTGCTAAGCGTTCTCCCTGCGAGACACACTGGCAAAGCTTTTCGCTATGATGCAGTCTAGTGCAGACGCACACTGGGCTCTCCGCTGCTGTCCGAAGCCAAGCGCCGGTTGCCGGTGTCTTTCGGCTGAAGCAGCGCTTCGGAGCTTACGGCTGCCGCTCCGGTGTTGTGTGCGCGAAGCAGCCGCTTCTCCTGCTCCCGGAGCCGGACAGAGCGGTAGCTTCTACGAGGGCGCAGAACTAAACCGCTGAGAGACGAGATTGTGTGCACAGCCTTGGGACTGCTAGAGGACGGTGGCTAAAGCTCCCTGCCTTTTCTATGCGCTGCTGGCATGCTTTATTGAAGGTGTTCCGAGACAACTTTTCTGGTTTTTGACTTCGTCCTGATGCAGCCCCTCTTGGGAAATTCGTGTTCGTCTCCTGAGGCTCGAGATGCAGTGAACCCGATGGCACCTGCCGAAATGAAAAACTCTGTTGAGTTCTCGAGAAGCAAGAACATAGACAGCGCCTTGTGATTGGGAGTCAGCCGCTGCTGGACTTTTGCGATTGCTTTCACTGTGCACTGAATACAAGGACGGCATGTGCACGCTACAACAACGAGCTGGGCAGGAGTGGGCAGAAGAGAACGGCCGTCAGACAGCAGCTTACATATTACCCAGGAAAGAGAAGTGTTTTTGGAGTGTGCAGCAAATCCGTGTTTCTGGGCAAGGGCGACATAAGTGCGCTGCGCTGCTAAGCTTTCTCCCTGCGAGACACACTGGCAAAGCTTTTCGCTATGATGCAGTCTAGTGCAGACGCACACTACGGCTCTCCGGAGCTGATCGGAGGGAAGCGCCGTTCGCCGGCGTCTTTCGGCTGAAGCAGTGCTTCAGAGCTTACGGCTGCCGCTCTGGTGTTGTGTGCGCGAAGCAGCCGCTTCTCCTGCTCCCGGAGCCGGACAGAGCGGTAGCTTCTACGAAGGCGAAGAACGAAGCCGCTGAGAGACGAGATTGTGTGCACAACCTTGGGACTGCTAGAGGACGGCGGCTAAAGCTCCCTGCCTTTTCAAAGCACTGCTGGCATGCTTTATTGAAGGTGTTCCGAGACAACTTTTTTGGGTCTTGACTTCATCCTGATGCAGCCCCTCTTGGGAAATTCATGTTCGTCTCCTGAGGCTCGAGATGCAGTGAACCCGATGGCACCTGCCGAAATGAAAAACTCCGTTGAGTTGTCGAGAAGCAAGAACATAGACAGCGCCTTGTGATTGGGAGTCAGCCGCTGCTGGCCTTTTGCGATTGCTTTCACTGTGCACTGAATACAAGACGGCATGTGCACGTTACAACAACGAGCTGGGCAGGAGTGGGCAGAAGAGAACGGCCGTCAGACAGCAGCTTACATATTACCCAGGAAAGAGCAGTGTTTTTGGAGTGTGCAGCAAATCCGTGTTTCTGGGCAAGGGCGGCATAAGTACGCAGCGCTGCTAAGCTTTCTCCCTGCGAGACACACTGGCAAAGCTTTTCGCTATGATGCAGTCTAGTGCAGACGCACACTACGGCTCTCCGGAGCTGATCGGATGGAAGCGCTGGTCGCCGGTGTCTTTCGCCTGAAGCAGCGCTTCGGAGCTTACCGCTGCGGCTCCGGTGTTGTGTGCGCGAAACAGCCGCTTTTCCTGCTCCCGGAGCCGGACAGAGCGGTAGCTTGTACGTGGGCGAAGAACGAAGCCGCTGGGAGATGAGATTGTGTGCACAGCCTTGGGACTGCTAGAGGACGGTGGTTAAAGCTCACTGCCTTTTCAATGCACTGCTGGCATGCTTTACTGACGGTGTTCTGATACAACTTTTCTGTGTTTTCACTTCGTCCTGATATAGCCCCTTTTGGGAAATTCATGTTCGTCCCCTGAGGCTCGAGATGCAGAGTACCCGATGGCACCTGCCGAAATGAAAAACTCCATTGAGTTGTCGAGAAGCAAGGACATAGACAGCGCCTTGTGATTGGGAGTCAGCAGCTGCCGGACTTTTGCGATTGCTTTCACTGTGCACTGAATGCCAGGACGGCATGTGCACGCTACAACAACGAACTGGGAAGGAGTGGGCAGAAGAGAACAGCCATCAGACAGCAGCTTACATATTACCCAGGAAAGAGCTGTGTTTTTGGATTGTGCAGCAAATCCGTGTTTCTGGGCAAGGGCGGCATAAGTATGCAGCGCTGCTAAGCTTTCTCCCTGAGAGACACACTGGCAAAGCTTTTCGCTATGATGCAGTCTAGTGCAGACGCACACTACGGCTCTCCGGAGCTGATCGGATGGAAGCGCCGGTCGCCGGTGTCTTTCGGCTGAAGCAGCGCTTCGGAGCTTACGGCTGCCGCTCCGGTGTTGTGTGCGCGAAACAGCCGCTTTTCTTGCTCCCGGAGCCGGACAGAGCGGTAGCTTGTACGTGGGTGAAGAACGAAGACGCTGGGAGACGAGATTGTGTGCACAACCTTGGGACTGCTAGAGGACGTTGGTTAAAGCTCCCTGCCTTACAATGCACTGCTGGCATGCTTTATTGAAGGTGTTCCGAGACAACTTTTCTGGGTTTTGACTAGGTCCTGATATAGCCCATCTTGGGAAATTCGTGCTTGTCCCCTGAGGCACGAGATGCAGAGAACTCGAAGGCAGCTATCGAAATGAGAAACTCCATTGAATTGTCGAGAGGCAAGAACATAGACAGCGCCGTGTGATTGGGAATCAGCAGCTGCTGGACTTTTGCGATTGCTTTCACTGTGGAATGAATGCCAGGACGGCATGTGCACGCTACAACAACGAACTGGGAAGGAGAGGGCAGAAGAGAATGGCCGTCAGACTGCAGCTTACATATTACCCAGGAAAGAGCAGTGTTTTTGGAGTGTGCAGCAAATCCGTGTTTCTGGGCAAGGGCGGCATGAGTACGCAGCGCTACTAAGCTTTCTCCCTGCGAGACACACTGGCAAAGCTTTTCACTATGATGCAGTCTAGTGCAGACGCACACTGGGCTCTCCGCTGCTGTCCGAAGCCAAGCGCCGGTTCCCGGTGTCTTTCGGCTGAAGCAGCGCTTCGGAGCTTACGGCTGCCGCTCCGGTGTTGTGTGCGCGAAGCAGCCACTTCTCCTGCTCCCGGAGCCGGACAGAGCGGTAGCTTCTACGAGGGCGCAGAACTAAACCGCTGAGAGATGAGATTGTGTGCACAGCCTTGGGACTGCTAGAGGACGGTGGCTAAAGCTCCCTGCCTTTTCTATGCGCTGCTGGCATGCTTTATTGAAGGTGTTCCGAGACAACTTTTCTGGTTTTTGACTTCGTCCTGATGCAGCCCCTCTTGGGAAATTCGTGTTCGTCTCCTGAGGCTCGAGATGCAGTGAACCCGATGGCACCTGCCGAAATGAAAAACTCTGTTGAGTTGTCAAGAAGCAAGAACATAGACAGCGCCTTGTGATTGGGAGTCAGCCGCTGCTGGACTTTTGCGATTGCTTTCACTGTGCACTGAATACAAGGACGGCATGTGCACGCTACAACAACGAGCTGGGCAGGAGTGGGCAGAAGAGAACGGCCGTCAGACAGCAGCTTACATATTACCCAGGAAAGAGAAGTGTTTTTGGAGTGTGCAGCAAATCCGTGTTTCTGGGCAAGGGCGACATAAGTGCGCTGCGCTGCTAAGCTTTCTCCCTGCGAGACACACTGGCAAAGCTTTTCGCTATGATGCAGTCTAGTGCAGACGCACACTGGGCTCTCCGCTGCTGTCCGAAGCCAAGCGCCGGTTGCCGGTGTCTTTCGGCTGAAGCAGCGCTTCGGAGCTTACGGCTGCCGCTCCGGTGTTGTGTGCGCGAAGCAGCCGCTTCTCCTGCTCCCGGAGCCGGACAGAGCGGTAGCTTCTACGAGGGCGCAGAACTAAACCGCTGAGAGACGAGATTGTGTGCACAGCCTTGGGACTGCTAGAGGACGGTGGCTAAAGCTCCCTGCCTTTTCTATGCGCTGCTGGCATGCTTTATTGAAGGTGTTCCGAGACAACTTTTCTGGTTTTTGACTTCGTCCTGATGCAGCCCCTCTTGGGAAATTCGTGTTCGTCTCCTGAGGCTCGAGATGCAGTGAACCCGATGGCACCTGCCGAAATGAAAAACTCTGTTGAGTTGTCAAGAAGCAAGAACATAGACAGCGCCTTGTGATTGGGAGTCAGCCGCTGCTGGACTTTTGCGATTGCTTTCACTGTGCACTGAATACAAGGACGGCATGTGCACGCTACAACAACGAGCTGGGCAGGAGTGGGCAGAAGAGAACGGCCGTCAGACAGCAGCTTACATATTACCCAGGAAAGAGAAGTGTTTTTGGAGTGTGCAGCAAATCCGTGTTTCTGGGCAAGGGCGACATAAGTGCGCTGCGCTGCTAAGCTTTCTCCCTGCGAGACACACTGGCAAAGCTTTTCGCTATGATGCAGTCTAGTGCAGACGCACACTACGGCTCTCTGGAGCTGATCGGAGGGAAGCGCCAGTCGCCGGTGTCCTTCGGCTGAAGCAGCGCTTCGGAGCTTGCGGCTGCCGCTCCGGTGTTGTGTGCGCGAAGCAGCCGCTTCTCCTGCTCCCGGAGCCGGACAGAGCGGTAGCTTCTACGAGGGCGCAGAACTAAACCGCTGAGAGACGAGATTGTGTGCACAGCCTTGGGACTGCTAGAGGACGGTGGCTAAAGCTCCCTGCCTTTTCTATGCACTGCTGGCATGCTTTATTGAAGGTGTTCCGAGACAACTTTTCTGGTTTTTGACTTCGTCCTGATGCAGCCCCTCTTGGGAAATTCGTGTTCGTCTCCTGAGGCTCGAGATGCAGTGAACCCGATGGCACCTGCCGAAATGAAAAACTCTGTTGAGTTGTCGAGAAGCAAGGACATAGACAGCGCCTTGTGATTGGGAGTCAGCCGCTGCTGGACTTTTGCGATTGCTTTCACTGTGCACTGAATACAAGGATGGCATGTGCACGCTACAACAACGAGCTGGGCAGGAGTGGGCAGAAGAGGACGGCCGTCAGAAATAAGCTTACATATTACCCAGAAAAGAGCAGTGTTTTTCGAGTGTGCAGAAAATCCGTGTTTCTGGACAAGCGCGGCATAAGTGCGCTGCGCTGCTAAGCTTTCTCCGTGCGAGACACACTGGCAAACATTTTCGCTATGATGCAGTCTAATGCAGACGCACAGTACGGCTCTCCAGAGCTGATCGGAGGGAAGCGCCGTTCGCCGGCGTCTTTCGGCTGAAGCAGTGCTTCAGAGCTTACGGCTGCCGCTCCGGTGTTGTGTGCGCGAAGCAGCCGCTTCTCCTGCTCCCGGAGCCGGACAGAGCGGTAGCTTCTACGAGGGCGCAGAACTAAACCGCTGAGAGACGAGATTGTGTGCACAGCCTTGGGACTGCTAGAGGACGGTGGCTAAAGCTCCCTGCCTTTTCTATGCGCTGCTGGCATGCTTTATTGAAGGTGTTCCGAGACAACTTTTCTGGTTTTTGACTTCGTCCTGATGCAGCCCCTCTTGGGAAATTCGTGTTCGTCTCCTGAGGCTCGAGATGCAGTGAACCCGATGGCACCTGCCGAAATGAAAAACTCTGTTGAGTTGTCAAGAAGCAAGAACATAGACAGCGCCTTGTGATTGGGAGTCAGCCGCTGCTGGACTTTTGCGATTGCTTTCACTGTGCACTGAATACAAGGACGGCATGTGCACGCTACAACAACGAGCTGGGCAGGAGTGGGCAGAAGAGAACGGCCGTCAGACAGCAGCTTACATTATACCCAGGAAAGAGAAGTGTTTTTGGAGTGTGCAGCAAATCCGTGTTTCTGGGCAAGGGCGACATAAGTGCGCTGCGCTGCTAAGCTTTCTCCCTGCGAGACACACTGGCAAAGCTTTTCGCTATGATGCAGTCTAGTGCAGACGCACACTACGGCTCTCCGGAGCTGATCTGAGGGAAGCGCCGGTCGCCGACGTCTTTCGGCTGAAGCAGCGCTTCGGAGCTTACGGCTGCCGCTCCGGTGTTGTGCGCGCGAATCAGCCGCTTCTCCTGCTCCTGGAGCCGGACAGAGCGGTAGCTTCTACGAAGGCGGAGAACGAAGCCGCTGAGAGACGAGATTGTGTGCACAGCCTTGGGACTGCTAGAGGACGGTGGCTAAAGCTCCCTGCCTTTTCAATGCACTGCTGGCATGCTTTCTTGAAGGTGTTCCGAGACAACTTTTCTGGGTTTTGACTATGTCCTGATGCAGCACCTCTTGGGAAATTCGTGTTCGTTTCCTGAGGCTCGATATGCAGTGAACCCGATGGCACCTGCCGAAATGAAAAACTCTGTTGAGTTGTCAAGAAGCAAGAACATAGACAGCGCCTTGTGATTGGGAGTCAGCCGCTGCTGGACTTTTGCGATTGCTTTCACTGTGCACTGAATACAAGGTTGGCATGTGCACGCTACAACAACGAGCTGGGCAGGAGTGGGCAGAAGAGAACGGCCGTCAGACAGCAGCTTACATATTACCCAGGAAAGAGCAGTGTTTTTGGAGTGTGCAGCAAATCCGTGTTTCTGGGCAAGGGTGGCATAAGTGCGCTTCGCTGCTAAGCGTTCTCCCTGCGAGACACACTGGCAAAGCTTTTCGCTATGATGCAGTCTAGTGCAGACGCACACTACGGCTCTCTGGAGCTGATCGGAGGGAAGCGCCAGTCGCCGGCGTCTTTCGGCTGAAGCAGCGCTTCGGAGCTTGCGGCTGCCGCTCCGGTGTTGTGTGCGCGAAGCAGCCGCTTCTCCTGCTCCCGGAGCCGGACAGAGCGGTAGCTTCTACGAGGGCGCAGAACTAAACCGCTGAGAGACGAGATTGTGTGCACAGCCTTGGGACTGCTAGAGGACGGTGGCTAAAGCTCCCTGCCTTTTCTATGCGCTGCTGGCATGCTTTATTGAAGGTGTTCCGAGACAACTTTTCTGGTTTTTGACTTCGTCCTGATGCAGCCCCTCTTGGGAAATTCGTGTTCGTCTCCTGAGGCTCGAGATGCAGTGAACCCGATGGCACCTGCCGAAATGAAAAACTCTGTTGAGTTGTCGAGAAGCAAGAACATAGACAGCGCCTTGTGATTGGGAGTCAGCCGCTGCTGGACTTTTGCGATTGCTTTCACTGTGCACTGAATACAAGGATGGCATGTGCACGCTACAACAACGAGCTGGGAAGGAGTGGGCAGAAGAGAACGGCCGTCAGACAGCAGCTTACATATTACCCAGGAAAGAGAAGTGTTTTTGGAGTGTGCAGCAAATCCGTGTTTCTGGGCAAGGGCGACATAAGTGCGCTGCGCTGCTAAGCTTTCTCCCTGCGAGACACACTGGCAAAGCTTTTCGCTATGATGCAGTCTAGTGCAGACGCACACTACGGCTCTCTGGAGCTGATCGGAGGGAAGCGCCAGTCGCCGGCGTCTTTCGGCTGAAGCAGCGCTTCGGAGCTTGCGGCTGCCGCTCCGGTGTTGTGTGCGCGAAGCAGCCGCTTCTCCTGCTCCCGGAGCCGGACAGAGCGGTAGCTTCTACGAGGGCGCAGAACTAAACCGCTGAGAGACGAGATTGTGTGCACAGCCTTGGGACTGCTAGAGGACGGTGGCTAAAGCTCCCTGCCTTTTCTATGCACTGCTGGCATGCTTTATTGAAGGTGTTCCGAGACAACTTTTCTGGTTTTTGACTTCGTCCTGATGCAGCCCCTCTTGGGAAATTCGTGTTCGTCTCCTGAGGCTCGAGATGCAGTGAACCCGATGGCACCTGCCGAAATGAAAAACTCTGTTGAGTTGTCGAGAAGCAAGAACATAGACAGCGCCTTGTGATTGGGAGTCAGCCGCTGCTGGACTTTTGCGATTGCTTTCACTGTGCACTGAATACAAGGATGGCATGTGCACGCTACAACAACGAGCTGGGCAGGAGTGGGCAGAAGAGGACGGCCGTCAGAAATAAGCTTACATATTACCCAGAAAAGAGCAGTGTTTTTCGAGTGTGCAGAAAATCCGTGTTTCTGGACAAGCGCGGCATAAGTGCGCTGCGCTGCTAAGCTTTCTCCGTGCGAGACACACTGGCAAACATTTTCGCTATGATGCAGTCTAGTGCAGACGCACAGTACGGCTCTCCAGAGCTGATCGGAGGGAAGCGCCGTTCGCCGGCGTCTTTCGGCTGAAGCAGTGCTTCAGAGCTTACGGCTGCCGCTCTGGTGTTGTGTGCGCGAAGCAGCCGCTTCTCCTGCTCCCGGAGCCGGACAGAGCGGTAGCTTCTACGAGGGCGCAGAACTAAACCGCTGAGAGACGAGATTGTGTGCACAGCCTTGGGACTGCTAGAGGACGGTGGCTAAAGCTCCCTGCCTTTTCTATGCGCTGCTGGCATGCTTTATTGAAGGTGTTCCGAGACAACTTTTCTGGTTTTTGACTTCGTCCTGATGCAGCCCCTCTTGGGAAATTCGTGTTCGTCTCCTGAGGCTCGAGATGCAGTGAACCCGATGGCACCTGCCGAAATGAAAAACTCTGTTGAGTTGTCAAGAAGCAAGAACATAGACAGCGCCTTGTGATTGGGAGTCAGCCGCTGCTGGACTTTTGCGATTGCTTTCACTGTGCACTGAATACAAGGACGGCATGTGCACGCTACAACAACGAGCTGGGCAGGAGTGGGCAGAAGAGAACGGCCGTCAGACAGCAGCTTACATATTACCCAGGAAAGAGAAGTGTTTTTGGAGTGTGCAGCAAATCCGTGTTTCTGGGCAAGGGCGACATAAGTGCGCTGCGCTGCTAAGCTTTCTCCCTGCGAGACACACTGGCAAAGCTTTTCGCTATGATGCAGTCTAGTGCAGACGCACACTACGGCTCTCTGGAGCTGATCGGAGGGAAGCGCCGTTCGCCGGCGTCTTTCGGCTGAAGCAGTGCTTCAGAGCTTACGGCTGCCGCTCTGGTGTTGTGTGCGCGAAGCAGCCGCTTCTCCTGCTCCCGGAGCCGGACAGAGCGGTAGCTTCTACGAAGGCGAAGAACGAAGCCGCTGAGAGACGAGATTGTGTGCACAACCTTGGGACTGCTAGAGGACGGCGGCTAAAGCTCCCTGCCTTTTCAAAGCACTGCTGGCATGCTTTATTGAAGGTGTTCCGAGACAACTTTTTTGGGTCTTGACTTCATCCTGATGCAGCCCCTCTTGAGAAATTCATGTTCGTCTCCTGAGGCTCGAGATGCAGTGAATCCGATGGCACCTGCCGAAATGAAAAACTCCGTTGAGTTGTCAAGAAGCAAGAACATAGACAGCGCCTTGTGATTGGGAGTCAGCCGCTTCTGGACTTTTGCGATTGCTTTCACTGTGCACTGAATACAAGGACGGCATGTGCACGCTACAACAACGAGCTGGGCAGGAGTGGGCAGAAAAGAACGGCCGTTAGAGAGCAGCTTACATATTACCCAGGAAAGAGCAGTGTTTTTGGAGTGTGCAGCAAATCCGTGTTTCTGGGCAAGGGCGGCATAAGTGCGCTGCGCTGCTAAGCGTTCTCCCTGCGAGACACACTGGCAAAGCTTTTCGCTATGATGCAGTCTAGTGCAGACGCACACTGGGTTCTCCGCTGCTGTCCGAAGCCAAGCGCCGGTTGCCGGTGTCTTTCGGCTGAAGCAGCGCTTCGGAGCTTACGGCTGCCGCTCCGGTGTTGTGTGCGCGAAGCAGCCGCTTCTCCTGCTCCCGGAGCCGGACAGAGCGGTAGCTTCTACGAGGGCGCAGAACTAAACCGCTGAGAGACGAGATTGTGTGCACAGCCTTGGGACTGCTAGAGGACGGTGGCTAAAGCTCCCTGCCTTTTCTATGCGCTGCTGGCATGCTTTATTGAAGGTGTTCCGAGACAACTTTTCTGGTTTTTGACTTCGTCCTGATGCAGCCCCTCTTGGGAAATTCGTGTTCGTCTCCTGAGGCTCGAGATGCAGTGAACCCGATGGCACCTGCCGAAATGAAAAACTCTGTTGAGTTCTCAAGAAGCAAGAACATAGACAGCGCCTTGTGATTGGGAGTCAGCCGCTGCTGGACTTTTGCGATTGCTTTCACTGTGCACTGAATACAAGGACGGCATGTGCACGCTACAACAACGAGCTGGGCAGGAGTGGGCAGAAGAGAACGGCCGTCAGACAGCAGCTTACATATTACCCAGGAAAGAGCAGTGTTTTTGGAGTGTGCAGCAAATCCGTGTTTCTGGGCAAGGGTGGCATAAGTGCGCTTCGCTGCTAAGCGTTCTCCCTGCGAGACACACTGGCAAAGCTTTTCGCTATGATGCAGTCTAGTGCAGACGCACACTACGGCTCTCTGGAGCTGATCGGAGGGAAGCGCCAGTCGCCGGCGTCTTTCGGCTGAAGCAGCGCTTCGGAGCTTGCGGCTGCCGCTCCGGTGTTGTGTGCGCGAAGCAGCCGCTTCTCCTGCTCCCGGAGCCGGACAGAGCGGTAGCTTCTACGAGGGCGCAGAACTAAACCGCTGAGAGACGAGATTGTGTGCACAGCCTTGGGACTGCTAGAGGACGGTGGCTAAAGCTCCCTGCCTTTTCTATGCACTGCTGGCATGCTTTATTGAAGGTGTTCCGAGACAACTTTTCTGGTTTTTGACTTCGTCCTGATGCAGCCCCTCTTGGGAAATTCGTGTTCGTCTCCTGAGGCTCGAGATGCAGTGAACCCGATGGCACCTGCCGAAATGAAAAACTCTGTTGAGTTGTCGAGAAGCAAGAACATAGACAGCGCCTTGTGATTGGGAGTCAGCCGCTGCTGGACTTTTGCGATTGCTTTCACTGTGCACTGAATACAAGGATGGCATGTGCACGCTACAACAACGAGCTGGGAAGGAGTGGGCAGAAGAGAACGGCCGTCAGACAGCAGCTTACATATTACCCAGGAAAGAGAAGTGTTTTTGGAGTGTGCAGCAAATCCGTGTTTCTGGGCAAGGGCGACATAAGTGCGCTGCGCTGCTAAGCTTTCTCCCTGCGAGACACACTGGCAAAGCTTTTCGCTATGATGCAGTCTAGTGCAGACGCACACTACGGCTCTCTGGAGCTGATCGGAGGGAAGCGCCAGTCGCCGGCGTCTTTCGGCTGAAGCAGCGCTTCGGAGCTTGCGGCTGCCGCTCCGGTGTTGTGTGCGCGAAGCAGCCGCTTCTCCTGCTCCCGGAGCCGGACAGAGCGGTAGCTTCTACGAGGGCGCAGAACTAAACCGCTGAGAGACGAGATTGTGTGCACAGCCTTGGGACTGCTAGAGGACGGTGGCTAAAGCTCCCTGCCTTTTCTATGCACTGCTGGCATGCTTTATTGAAGGTGTTCCGAGACAACTTTTCTGGTTTTTGACTTCGTCCTGATGCAGCCCCTCTTGGGAAATTCGTGTTCGTCTCCTGAGGCTCGAGATGCAGTGAACCCGATGGCACCTGCCGAAATGAAAAACTCTGTTGAGTTGTCGAGAAGCAAGAACATAGACAGCGCCTTGTGATTGGGAGTCAGCCGCTGCTGGACTTTTGCGATTGCTTTCACTGTGCACTGAATACAAGGATGGCATGTGCACGCTACAACAACGAGCTGGGCAGGAGTGGGCAGAAGAGGACGGCCGTCAGAAATAAGCTTACATATTACCCAGAAAAGAGCAGTGTTTTTCGAGTGTGCAGAAAATCCGTGTTTCTGGACAAGCGCGGCATAAGTGCGCTGCGCTGCTAAGCTTTCTCCGTGCGAGACACACTGGCAAACATTTTCGCTATGATGCAGTCTAGTGCAGACGCACAGTACGGCTCTCCAGAGCTGATCGGAGGGAAGCGCCGTTCGCCGGCGTCTTTCGGCTGAAGCAGTGCTTCAGAGCTTACGGCTGCCGCTCTGGTGTTGTGTGCGCGAAGCAGCCGCTTCTCCTGCTCCCGGAGCCGGACAGAGCGGTAGCTTCTACGAGGGCGCAGAACTAAACCGCTGAGAGACGAGATTGTGTGCACAGCCTTGGGACTGCTAGAGGACGGTGGCTAAAGCTCCCTGCCTTTTCTATGCGCTGCTGGCATGCTTTATTGAAGGTGTTCCGAGACAACTTTTCTGGTTTTTGACTTCGTCCTGATGCAGCCCCTCTTGGGAAATTCGTGTTCGTCTCCTGAGGCTCGAGATGCAGTGAACCCGATGGCACCTGCCGAAATGAAAAACTCTGTTGAGTTGTCAAGAAGCAAGAACATAGACAGCGCCTTGTGATTGGGAGTCAGCCGCTGCTGGACTTTTGCGATTGCTTTCACTGTGCACTGAATACAAGGACGGCATGTGCACGCTACAACAACGAGCTGGGCAGGAGTGGGCAGAAGAGAACGGCCGTCAGACAGCAGCTTACATATTACCCAGGAAAGAGAAGTGTTTTTGGAGTGTGCAGCAAATCCGTGTTTCTGGGCAAGGGCGACATAAGTGCGCTGCGCTGCTAAGCTTTCTCCCTGCGAGACACACTGGCAAAGCTTTTCGCTATGATGCAGTCTAGTGCAGACGCACACTACGGCTCTCCGGAGCTGATCGGAGGGAAGCGCCGTTCGCCGGCGTCTTTCGGCTGAAGCAGTGCTTCAGAGCTTACGGCTGCCGCTCTGGTGTTGTGTGCGCGAAGCAGCCGCTTCTCCTGCTCCCGGAGCCGGACAGAGCGGTAGCTTCTACGAAGGCGAAGAACGAAGCCGCTGAGAGACGAGATTGTGTGCACAACCTTGGGACTGCTAGAGGACGGCGGCTAAAGCTCCCTGCCTTTTCAAAGCACTGCTGGCATGCTTTATTGAAGGTGTTCCGAGACAACTTTTTTGGGTCTTGACTTCATCCTGATGCAGCCCCTCTTGAGAAATTCATGTTCGTCTCCTGAGGCTCGAGATGCAGTGAATCCGATGGCACCTGCCGAAATGAAAAACTCCGTTGAGTTGTCAAGAAGCAAGAACATAGACAGCGCCTTGTGATTGGGAGTCAGCCGCTTCTGGACTTTTGCGATTGCTTTCACTGTGCACTGAATACAAGGACGGCATGTGCACGCTACAACAACGAGCTGGGCAGGAGTGGGCAGAAAAGAACGGCCGTTAGAGAGCAGCTTACATATTACCCAGGAAAGAGCAGTGTTTTTGGAGTGTGCAGCAAATCCGTGTTTCTGGGCAAGGGCGGCATAAGTGCGCTGCGCTGCTAAGCGTTCTCCCTGCGAGACACACTGGCAAAGCTTTTCGCTATGATGCAGTCTAGTGCAGACGCACACTGGGCTCTCCGCTGCTGTCCGAAGCCAAGCGCCGGTTGCCGGTGTCTTTCGGCTGAAGCAGCGCTTCGGAGCTTACGGCTGCCGCTCCGGTGTTGTGTGCGCGAAGCAGCCGCTTCTCCTGCTCCCGGAGCCGGACAGAGCGGTAGCTTCTACGAGGGCGCAGAACTAAACCGCTGAGAGACGAGATTGTGTGCACAGCCTTGGGACTGCTAGAGGACGGTGGCTAAAGCTCCCTGCCTTTTCTATGCGCTGCTGGCATGCTTTATTGAAGGTGTTCCGAGACAACTTTTCTGGTTTTTGACTTCGTCCTGATGCAGCCCCTCTTGGGAAATTCGTGTTCGTCTCCTGAGGCTCGAGATGCAGTGAACCCGATGGCACCTGCCGAAATGAAAAACTCTGTTGAGTTCTCAAGAAGCAAGAACATAGACAGCGCCTTGTGATTGGGAGTCAGCCGCTGCTGGACTTTTGCGATTGCTTTCACTGTGCACTGAATACAAGGACGGCATGTGCACGCTACAACAACGAGCTGGGCAGGAGTGGGCAGAAGAGAACGGCCGTCAGACAGCAGCTTACATATTACCCAGGAAAGAGAAGTGTTTTTGGAGTGTGCAGCAAATCCGTGTTTCTGGGCAAGGGCGACATAAGTGCGCTGCGCTGCTAAGCTTTCTCCCTGCGAGACACACTGGCAAAGCTTTTCGCTATGATGCAGTCTAGTGCAGACGCACACTACGGCTCTCCGGAGCTGATCGGAGGGAAGCGCCGTTCGCCGGCGTCTTTCGGCTGAAGCAGTGCTTCAGAGCTTACGGCTGCCGCTCTGGTGTTGTGTGCGCGAAGCAGCCGCTTCTCCTGCTCCCGGAGCCGGACAGAGCGGTAGCTTCTACGAAGGCGAAGAACGAAGCCGCTGAGAGACGAGATTGTGTGCACAACCTTGGGACTGCTAGAGGACGGCGGCTAAAGCTCCCTGCCTTTTCAAAGCACTGCTGGCATGCTTTATTGAAGGTGTTCCGAGACAACTTTTTTGGGTCTTGACTTCATCCTGATGCAGCCCCTCTTGGGAAATTCATGTTCGTCTCCTGAGGCTCGAGATGCAGTGAACCCGATGGCACCTGCCGAAATGAAAAACTCTGTTGAGTTGTCGAGAAGCAAGAACATAGACAGCGCCTTGTGATTGGGAGTCAGCCGCTGCTGGCCTTTTGCGATTGCTTTCACTGTGCACTGAATACAAGACGGCATGTGCACGTTACAACAACGAGCTGGGCAGGAGTGGGCAGAAGAGAACGGCCGTCAGACAGCAGCTTACATATTACCCAGGAAAGAGCAGTGTTTTTGGAGTGTGCAGCAAATCCGTGTTTCTGGGCAAGGGCGGCATAAGTACGCAGCGCTGCTAAGCTTTCTCCCTGCGAGACACACTGGCAAAGCTTTTCGCTATGATGCAGTCTAGTGCAGACGCACACTACGGCTCTCCGGAGCTGATCGGATGGAAGCGCTGGTCGCCGGTGTCTTTCGCCTGAAGCAGCGCTTCGGAGCTTACCGCTGCGGCTCCGGTGTTGTGTGCGCGAAACAGCCGCTTTTCCTGCTCCCGGAGCCGGACAGAGCGGTAGCTTGTACGTGGGCGAAGAACGAAGCCGCTGGGAGATGAGATTGTGTGCACAGCCTTGGGACTGCTAGAGGACGGTGGTTAAAGCTCACTGCCTTTTCAATGCACTGCTGGCATGCTTTACTGACGGTGTTCTGATACAACTTTTCTGTGTTTTCACTTCGTCCTGATATAGCCCCTTTTGGGAAATTCATGTTCGTCCCCTGAGGCTCGAGATGCAGAGTACCCGATGGCACCTGCCGAAATGAAAAACTCCATTGAGTTGTCGAGAAGCAAGGACATAGACAGCGCCTTGTGATTGGGAGTCAGCAGCTGCCGGACTTTTGCGATTGCTTTCACTGTGCACTGAATGCCAGGACGGCATGTGCACGCTACAACAACGAACTGGGAAGGAGTGGGCAGAAGAGAACAGCCATCAGACAGCAGCTTACATATTACCCAGGAAAGAGCTGTGTTTTTGGATTGTGCAGCAAATCCGTGTTTCTGGGCAAGGGCGGCATAAGTATGCAGCGCTGCTAAGCTTTCACCCTGAGAGACACACTGGCAAAGCTTTTCGCTATGATGCAGTCTAGTGCAGACGCACACTACGGCTCTCCGGAGCTGATCGGATGGAAGCGCCGGTCGCCGGTGTCTTTCGGCTGAAGCAGCGCTTCGGAGCTTACGGCTGCCGCTCCGGTGTTGTGTGCGCGAAACAGCCGCTTTTCTTGCTCCCGGAGCCGGACAGAGCGGTAGCTTGTACGTGGGTGAAGAACGAAGACGCTGGGAGACGAGATTGTGTGCACAACCTTGGGACTGCTAGAGGACGTTGGTTAAAGCTCCCTGCCTTACAATGCACTGCTGGCATGCTTTATTGAAGGTGTTCCGAGACAACTTTTCTGGGTTTTGACTAGGTCCTGATATAGCCCATCTTGGGAAATTCGTGCTTGTCCCCTGAGGCACGAGATGCAGAGAACTCGAAGGCAGCTATCGAAATGAGAAACTCCATTGAATTGTCGAGAGGCAAGAACATAGACAGCGCCGTGTGATTGGGAATCAGCAGCTGCTGGACTTTTGCGATTGCTTTCACTGTGGAATGAATGCCAGGACGGCATGTGCACGCTACAACAACGAACTGGGAAGGAGAGGGCAGAAGAGAATGGCCGTCAGACTGCAGCTTACATATTACCCAGGAAAGAGCAGTGTTTTTGGAGTGTGCAGCAAATCCGTGTTTCTGGGCAAGGGCGGCATGAGTACGCAGCGCTACTAAGCTTTCTCCCTGCGAGACACACTGGCAAAGCTTTTCACTATGATGCAGTCTAGTGCAGACGCACACTGGGCTCTCCGCTGCTGTCCGAAGCCAAGCGCCGGTTCCCGGTGTCTTTCGGCTGAAGCAGCGCTTCGGAGCTTACGGCTGCCGCTCCGGTGTTGTGTGCGCGAAGCAGCCACTTCTCCTGCTCCCGGAGCCGGACAGAGCGGTAGCTTCTACGAGGGCGCAGAACTAAACCGCTGAGAGATGAGATTGTGTGCACAGCCTTGGGACTGCTAGAGGACGGTGGCTAAAGCTCCCTGCCTTTTCTATGCGCTGCTGGCATGCTTTATTGAAGGTGTTCCGAGACAACTTTTCTGGTTTTTGACTTCGTCCTGATGCAGCCCCTCTTGGGAAATTCGTGTTCGTCTCCTGAGGCTCGAGATGCAGTGAACCCGATGGCACCTGCCGAAATGAAGAACTCCATTGAGTTGTCGAGAAGCAAGAACATAGACAGCGCCTTGTGATTGGGAGTCAGCCGCTGCTGGACTTTTGCGATTGCTTTCACTGTGCACTGAATACAAGGACGGCATGTGCACGCTACAACAACGAGCTGGGAAGGAGTGGGCAGAAGAGAACGGCCGTCAGACAGCAGCTTACATATTACCCAGGAAAGAGAAGTGTTTTTGGAGTGTGCAGCAAATCCGTGTTTCTGGGCAAGGGCGACATAAGTGCGCTGCGCTGCTAAGCTTTCTCCCTGCGAGACACACTGGCAAAGCTTTTCGCTATGATGCAGTCTAGTGCAGACGCACACTACGGCTCTCCGGAGCTGATCTGAGGGAAGCGCCGGTCGCTGGCGTCTTTCGGCTGAAGCAGCGCTTCGGAGCTTACGGCTGCCGCTCCGGTGTTGTGCGCGCGAATCAGCCGCTTCTCCTGCTCCTGGAGCCGGACAGAGCGGTAGCTTCTACGAAGGCGGAGAACGAAGCCGCTGAGAGACGAGATTGTGTGCACAGCCTTGGGACTGCTAGAGGACGGTGGCTAAAGCTCCCTGCCTTTTCAATGCACTGCTGGCATGCTTTCTTGAAGGTGTTCCGAGACAACTTTTCTGGGTTTTGACTATGTCCTGATGCAGCACCTCTTGGGAAATTCGTGTTCGTTTCCTGAGGCTCGATATGCAGTGAACCCGATGGCACCTGCCGAAATGAAAAACTCTGTTGAGTTGTCAAGAAGCAAGAACATAGACAGCGCCTTGTGATTGGGAGTCAGCCGCTGCTGGACTTTTGCGATTGCTTTCACTGTGCACTGAATACAAGGTTGGCATGTGCACGCTACAACAACGAGCTGGGCAGGAGTGGGCAGAAGAGAACGGCCGTCAGACAGCAGCTTACATATTACCCAGGAAAGAGCAGTGTTTTTGGAGTGTGCAGCAAATCCGTGTTTCTGGGCAAGGGCGGCATAAGTGCGCTTCGCTGCTAAGCGTTCTCCCTGCGAGACACACTGGCAAAGCTTTTCGCTATGATGCAGTCTAGTGCAGACGCACACTACGGCTCTCTGGAGCTGATCGGAGGGAAGCGCCAGTCGCCGGCGTCTTTCGGCTGAAGCAGCGCTTCGGAGCTTGCGGCTGCCGCTCCGGTGTTGTGTGCGCGAAGCAGCCGCTTCTCCTGCTCCCGGAGCCGGACAGAGCGGTAGCTTCTACGAGGGCGCAGAACTAAACCGCTGAGAGACGAGATTGTGTGCACAGCCTTGGGACTGCTAGAGGACGGTGGCTAAAGCTCCCTGCCTTTTCTATGCACTGCTGGCATGCTTTATTGAAGGTGTTCCGAGACAACTTTTCTGGTTTTTGACTTCGTCCTGATGCAGCCCCTCTTGGGAAATTCGTGTTCGTCTCCTGAGGCTCGAGATGCAGTGAACCCGATGGCACCTGCCGAAATGAAAAACTCCGTTGAGTTGTCAAGAAGCAAGAACATAGACAGCGCCTTGTGATTGGGAGTCAGCCGCTGCTGGACTTTTGCGATTGCTTTCACTGTGCACTGAATACAAGGATGGCATGTGCACGCTACAACAACGAGCTGGGCAGGAGTGGGCAGAAGAGGACGGCCGTCAGAAATAAGCTTACATATTACCCAGAAAAGAGCAGTGTTTTTCGAGTGTGCAGAAAATCCGTGTTTCTGGACAAGCGCGGCATAAGTGCGCAGCGCTGCTAAGCTTTCTCCGTGCGAGACACACTGGCAAACATTTTCGCTATGATGCAGTCTAGTGCAGACGCACACTACGGCTCTCTGGAGCTGATCGGAGGGAAGCGCCGTTCGCCGGCGTCTTTCGGCTGAAGCAGTGCTTCAGAGCTTACGGCTGCCGCTCTGGTGTTGTGTGCGCGAAGCAGCCGCTTCTCCTGCTCCCGGAGCCGGACAGAGCGGTAGCTTCTACGAAGGCGAAGAACAAAGCCGCTGAGAGACGAGATTGTGTGCACAACCTTGGGACTGCTAGAGGACGGCGGCTAAAGCTCCCTGCCTTTTCAAAGCACTGCTGGCATGCTTTATTGAAGGTGTTCCGAGACAACTTTTTTGGGTCTTGACTTCATCCTGATGCAGCCCCTCTTGAGAAATTCATGTTCGTCTCCTGAGGCTCGAGATGCAGTGAATCCGATGGCACCTGCCGAAATGAAAAACTCCGCTGAGTTGTCAAGAAGCAAGAACATAGACAGCGCCTTGTGATTGGGAGTCAGCCGCTTCTGGACTTTTGCGATTGCTTTCACTGTGCACTGAATACAAGGACGGCATGTGCACGCTACAACAACGAGCTGGGCAGGAGTGGGCAGAAGAGAACGGCCGTTAGACAGCAGCTTACATATTACCCAGGAAAGAGCAGTGTTTTTGGAGTGTGCAGCAAATCCGTGTTTCTGGGCAAGGGCGGCATAAGTGCGCTGCGCTGCTAAGCTTTCTCCCTGCGAGACACACTGGCAAAGCTTTTCGCTATGATGCAGTCTAGTGCAGACGCACACTGGGCTCTCCGCTGCTGTCCGAAGCCAAGCGCCGGTTGCCGGTGTCTTTCGGCTGAAGCAGCGCTTCGGAGCTTACGGCTGCCGCTCCGGTGTTGTGTGCGCGAAGCAGCCGCTTCTCCTGCTCCCGGAGCCGGACAGAGCGGTAGCTTCTACGAGGGCGCAGAACTAAACCGCTGAGAGACGAGATTGTGTGCACAGCCTTGGGACTGCTAGAGGACGGTGGCTAAAGCTCCCTGCCTTTTCAATGCACTGCTGGCATGCTTTATTGAAGGTGTTCCGAGACAACTTTTCTGGGTTTTGACTTCGTCCTGATATAGCCCCTCTTGGGAAATTCGTGCTTGTCCCCTGAGGTACGAGATGCAGAGTACCCGATGGCACCTGCCGAAATGAAAAACTCCATTGAGTTGTCGAGAAGCAGGAACATAGACAGCGCCTTGTGATTGGGAGTCAACCGTTGCTGGACTTTTGCGATTGCTTTCACTGTGCACTGAATGCCAGGACGGCATGTGCACGCTACAACAACGAACTGGGAAGGAGAGGGCAGAAGAGAACGGCCGTCAGACTGCAGCTTACATATTACCCAGGAAAGAGCAGTGTTTTTGGAGTGTGCAGCAAATCCGTGTTTCTGGGCAAGGGCGGCATAAGTACGCAGCGCTGCTAAGCTTTCTCCCTGCGAGACACACTGGCAAAGCTTTTCGCTATGATGCAGTCTAGTGCAGACGCACACTACGGCTCTCCGGAGCTGATCGGATGGAAGCGCTGGTCGCCGGTGTCTTTCGCCTGAAGCAGCGCTTCGGAGCTTACCGCTGCGGCTCCGGTGTTGTGTGCGCGAAACAGCCGCTTTTCCTGCTCCCGGAGCCGGACAGAGCGGTAGCTTGTACGTGGGCGAAGAACGAAGCCGCTGGGAGATGAGATTGTGTGCACAGCCTTGGGACTGCTAGAGGACGGTGGTTAAAGCTCACTGCCTTTTCAATGCACTGCTGGCATGCTTTACTGACGGTGTTCTGATACAACTTTTCTGTGTTTTCACTTCGGCCTGATATAGCCCCTTTTGGGAAATTCATGTTCGTCCCCTGAGGCTCGAGATGCAGAGTACCCGATGGCACCTGCCGAAATGAAAAACTCCATTGAGTTGTCGAGAAGCAAGGACATAGACAGCGCCTTGTGATTGGGAGTCAGCAGCTGCCGGACTTTTGCGATTGCTTTCACTGTGCACTGAATGCCAGGACGGCATGTGCACGCTACAACAACGAACTGGGAAGGAGTGGGCAGAAGAGAACAGCCATCAGACAGCAGCTTACATATTACCCAGGAAAGAGCTGTGTTTTTGGATTGTGCAGCAAATCCGTGTTTCTGGGCAAGGGCGGCATAAGTATGCAGCGCTGCTAAGCTTTCTCCCTGAGAGACACACTGGCAAAGCTTTTCGCTATGATGCAGTCTAGTGCAGACGCACACTACGGCTCTCCGGAGCTGATCGGATGGAAGCGCCGGTCGCCGGTGTCTTTCGGCTGAAGCAGCGCTTCGGAGCTTACGGCTGCCGCTCCGGTGTTGTGTGCGCGAAACAGCCGCTTTTCTTGCTCCCGGAGCCGGACAGAGCGGTAGCTTGTACGTGGGGGAAGAACGAAGACGCTGGGAGACGAGATTGTGTGCACAACCTTGGGACTGCTAGAGGACGTTGGTTAAAGCTCCCTGCCTTACAATGCACTGCTGGCATGCTTTATTGAAGGTGTTCCGAGACAACTTTTCTGGGTTTTGACTAGGTCCTGATATAGCCCATCTTGGGAAATTCGTGCTTGTCCCCTGAGGCACGAGATGCAGAGAACTCGAAGGCAGCTATCGAAATGAGAAACTCCATTGAATTGTCGAGAGGCAAGAACATAGACAGCGCCGTGTGATTGGGAATCAGCAGCTGCTGGACTTTTGCGATTGCTTTCACTGTGGAATGAACGCCAGGACGGCATGTGCACGCTACAACAACGAACTGGGAAGGAGAGGGCAGAAGAGAATGGCCGTCAGACTGCAGCTTACATATTACCCAGGAAAGAGCAGTGTTTTTGGAGTGTGCAGCAAATCCGTGTTTCTGGGCAAGGGCGGCATGAGTACGCAGCGCTACTAAGCTTTCTCCCTGCGAGACACACTGGCAAAGCTTTTCTCTATGATGCAGTCTAGTGCAGACGCACACTGGGCTCTCCGCTGCTGTCCGAAGCCAAGCGCCGGTTCCCGGTGTCTTTCGGCTGAAGCAGCGCTTCGGTGCTTACGGCTGCCGCTCCGGTGTTGTGTGCGCGAAGCAGCCGCTTCTCCTGCTCTTGGAGCCGTACAGAGCGGTAGCTTGTACGAAGGCGAAGAACGAAGCCGCTGAGAGACGAGATTGCGTGCACAGCCTTGGGACTGCTAGAGGACGGTGGCTAAAGCTCCCTGCCTTTTCTATGCACTGCTGGCATGCTTCATTGAAGGTGTTCCGAGACAACTTTTCTGGGTTTTGACTTCGTCCTGATGCAGCCCCTTTTGGGAAATTCGTGTTCGTCTCCTGAGGCTCGAGATGCAGTGAACCCGATGGCACCTGCCAAAATGAAAAACTCCGCTGAGTTGTCGAGAAGCAAGAAAATAGAAAGCGCCTTGTGATTAGGAGTCAGCCGCTGCTGGACTTTTGCGATTGCTTTCAATGTGCACTGAATGCCAGGACGGCATGTGCACGCTACAACAACGAGCTGGGCAGGAGTGGGCAGAAGAGAACGGCCGTCAGACAGCAGCTTACATATTACCCAGGAAAGAGCAGTGTTTTTGGAGTGTGCAGCAAATCCGTGTTTCTGGGCAAGGGCGGCATAAGTGCGCTGCGCTGCTAAGCTTTCTCCCTGCGAGACACACTGGCAAAGCTTTTCGCTATGATGCAGTTTAGTGCAGACGCACACTACGGCTCTCTGGAGCTGATCGGAGGGAAGCGCCGGTCGCCGGCGTCTTTCGGCTGAAGCAGCGCTTTGGAGCTTACAGCTGCCGCTCCGGTGTTGTGCGCGCGAATCAGCCGCTTCTCCTGCTCCCGGAGCTGGACAGAGCGGTAGCTCCTACGAGGGCGCAGAACTAAGCCGCTGAGAGACAAGATTGTGTGCACAGCCTTGGGACTGCTAGAGGACGGTGGCTAAAGCTCCCTGCCTTTTCAATGCACTGCTGGCATGCTTTATTGAAGGTGTTCCGAGACAACTTTTCTGGGTTTTGACTTCGTCCTGATGCAGCCCCTCTTGGGAAATTCGTGCTCGTCCCCTGAGGCACGAGATGCAGAGAACTCGAAGGCAGTTGTCGAAATTAAAAACTCCATTGAGTTGTCGAGAAGCAAGAACAGAGACAGCGCCTTGTGTTTGGGAGTCAGCAGCTGCTGGACTTTTGCGATTGCTTTAACTGTGCACTGAATGCCAGGACGGCATGTGCACGCTACAACAACGAGCTGGGAAGAAGTGGGCTGAAGAGGACGGCCGTCAGAAAAAAGCTTACATATTACCCAGGAAAGAGCAGTGTTTTTGGAGTGTGCAGCAAATCCGTGTTTCTGGGCAAGGGCGGCATAAGTGCGCTGCGCTGCTAAGCTTTCTCCCTGTGAGACACACTGGCAAAGCTTTTCGCTATGATGCAGTCTAGTGCAGACACACACTACGGCTCTCCGGAGCTGATCGGAGGGAAGCGCCGGTCGCCGGTGTCTTTCGACTGAAGCAGCGCTTCGGAGCTTACGGCTGCCGCTCCGGTGTTGTGTGCGCGAAGCAGCCGCTTCTCCTGCTCCCGGAGCCGGACAGAGCGGTAGCTTCTACGAGGGCACAGAACTAAACCGCTGAGAGACGAGATTGTGTGCAGAGCCTTGGGACTGCTAGAGGACGGTGGCTAAAGCTCCCTGCCTTTTCTATGCGCTGCTGGCATGCTTTATTGAAGGTGTTCCGAGACAACTTTTCTGGTTTTTGACTTCGTCCTGATGCAGCCCCTCTTGGGAAATTCGTGTTCGTCTCCTGAGGCTCGAGATGCAGTGAACCCGATGGCACCTGCCGAAATGAAAAACTCTGTTGAGTTGTCAAGAAGCAAGAACATAGACAGCGCCTTGTGATTGGGAGTCAGCCGCTGCTGGCCTTTTGCGATTGCTTTCACTGTGCACTGAATACAAGACGGCATGTGCACGCTACAACAACGAGCTGGGCAGGAGTGGGCAGAAGAGAACGGCCGTCAGACAGCAGCTTACATATTACCCAGGAAAGAGCAGTGTTTTTGGAGTGTGCAGCAAATCCGTGTTTCTGGGCAAGGGCGACATAAGTGCGCTGCGCTGCTAAGCTTTCTCCCTGCGAGACACACTGGCAAAGCTTTTCGCTATGATGCAGTCTAGTGCAGACGCACACTCGGCTCTCCGCTGCTGTCCGAAGCCAAGCGCCGGTTGCCGGTGTCTTTCGGCTGAAGCAGCGCTTCGGAGCTTACGGCTGCCGCTCCGGTGTTGTGTGCGCGAAGCAGCCGCTTCTCCTGCTCTTGGAGCCGGACAGAGCGGTAGCTTCTACGAAGGCGAAGAACGAAGCCGCTGAGCGACGAGATTGTGTGCACAGCCTTGGGACTGCTAGAGGACGGTGGCTAAAGCTCCCTGCCTTTTCTATGCACTGCTGGCATGCTTCATTGAAGGTGTTCCGAGACAACTTTTCTGGGTTTTGACTTTGTTCTGATGCAGCCCCTCTTGGGAAATTCGTGCTCGTCCCCTGAGGCACGAGATGCAGAGAACTAGAAGGCAGCTGTCGAAATTAAAAACTCCATTGAGTTGTCGATAAGCAAGAACATAGACAGCGCCTTGTGTTTGGGAGTCAGCAGCTGCTGGACTTTTGCGATTGCTTTCATTGTGCAATGAATGCCAGGACGGCATGTGCCCGCTACAACAACGAGCTGGGCAGGAGTGGGCAGAAGAGGACCACCGTCAGAAATAAGCTTACATATTACCCAGGAAAGAGCAGTGTTTTTGAAGTGTGCAGCAAATCCGTGTTTCTGGGCAAGGGCAGCATAAGTGTGCTGCGCTGCTAAGCTTTCTCACTGCGAGACAGACTGGCAAAGCTTTTCGCTATGATGCAGTCTAGTGCAGACGCACACTACGGCTCTCCGGAGCTGATCGGAGGGAAGCGCCGGTCGCCGGCGTCTTTCGGCTGAAGCAGCGCTTCGGAGCTTACGGCTGCCGCTCCGGTGTTGTGCGCGCGAATCAGCCGCTTCTCCTGCTCCCGGAGCCGGACAGAGCGGTAGCTTCTACGTGGGCGCAGAACTAAGCCGCTGAGAGACGAGATTGTGTGCACAGCCTTGGGACTGCCAGAGGACGGTGGTTAAAGCTCCGTGCCTTTTCACTGCACTGCTGGCATACTTTATTGAAGGTGTTCCGAGACAACTTTTCTGGGTTTTGACTTCGTCCTGATGCAGCCCCTCTTGGGAAATTCGTGCTCGTCCCCTGAGGCACGAGATGCAGAAAACTAGAAGGCAGATGTCGAAATTAAAACTCCATTGAGTTGTCGAGAAGCAAGAACATAGACAGCGCCTTGTGTTTGTGAGTCAGCATCTGCTGGACTTTTGCGATTGCTTTCATTGTGCAATGAATGCCAGGACGGCATGTGCCCGCTACAACAACGAGCTGGGCAGGAGTGGGCAGAAGAGGACGGCCATCAGAAATAAGCTTACATATTACCCAGGAAAGAGCAGTGTTTTTGGAGTGTGCAGCAAATCCGTGTTTCTGGGCAAGGGCAGCATAAGTGTGCTGCGCTGCTAAGCTTTCTCCCTGTGAGACACACTGGCAAAGCTTTTCGCTATGATGCAGTCTAGTGCAGACGCACAGTACGGCTCTCTGGAGCTGATCGGAGGGAAGCGCCGGTCGCCGGCGTCTTTCGGCTGAAGCAGCGCTTCGGAGCTTACGGCTGCCGCTCCGGTGTTGTGCGCGCGAATCAGCCGCTTCTCCTGCTCCCGGAGCCGGACAGAGCGGTAGCTTCTACGTGGGCGCAGAACTAAGCTGCTGAGAGACGAGATTGTGTGCACAGCCTTGGGACTGCCAGAGGACGGTGGTTAAAGCTCCGTGCCTTTTCAATGCACTGCTGGCATACTTTATTGAAGGTGTTCCGAGACAACTTTTCTGGGTTTTGACTTTGTTCTGATGCAGCACCTCTTGGGAAATTCGTGTTCGTTTCCTGAGGCTCGAGATGCAGTGAACCCGATGGCACCTGCCGAAATGAAAAACTCCGTTGAGTTGTCGAGAAGCAAGAACATAGACAGCGCCTTGTGATTGGGAGTCAGCCGCTGCTGGACTTTTGCGATTGCTTTCACTGTGCACTGAATACAAGGACGGCATGTGCACGCTACAACAACGAGCTGGGCAGGAGTGGGCAGAAGAGAACGGCCGTCAGACAGCAGCTTACATATTACCCAGGAAAGAGCAGTGTTTTTGGAGTGTGCAGCAAATCCGTGTTTCTGGACAAGCGCGGCATAAGTGCGCTGCGCTGCTAAGCTTTCTCCGTGCGAGACACACTGGCAAAGCTTTTCGCTATGATGCAGTCTAGTGCAGACGCACAGTACGGCTCTCCGGAGCTGATCGGAGGGAAGCGCCGTTCGCCGGCGTCTTTCGGCTGAAGCAGTGCTTCAGAGCTTACAGCTGCCGCTCTGGTGTTGTGTGCGCGAAGCAGCCGCTTCTCCTGCTCCCGGAGCCGGACAGAGCGGTAGCTTCTACGAAGGCGAAGAACGAAGCCGCTGAGAGACGAGATTGTGTGCACAGCCTTGGGACTGCTAGAGGACGGCGGCTAAAACTCCCTGCCTTTTCAAAGCACTGCTGGCATGCTTTATTGAAGGTGTTCCGAGACAACTTTTTTGGGTCTTGACTTCATCCTGATGCAGCCCCTCTTGGGAAATTCATGTTCGTCTCCTAAGGCACGAGATGCAGTGAATCCGATGGCACCTGCCGAAATGAAAAACTCCGTTGAGTTGTCGAGAAGCAAGAACATAGACAGCGCCTTGTGATTGGGAGTCAGCCGCTGCTGGCCTTTTGCGATTGCTTTCACTGTGCACTGAATACAAGACGGCATGTGCACGCTACAACAACGAGCTGGGCAGGAGTGGGGAGAAGAGAACGGCCGTCAGACAGCAGCTTACATATTACCCAGGAAAGAGCAGTGTTTTTGGAGTGTGCAGCAAATCCGTGTTTCTGGGCAAGGGCGACATAAGTGCGCTGCGCTGCTAAGCTTTCTCCCTGCGAGACACACTGGCAAAGCTTTTCGCTATGATGCAGACTAGTGCAGACGCACACTCGGCTCTCCGCTGCTGTCCGAAGCCAAGCGCCGGTTGCCGGTGTCTTTCGGCTGAAGCAGCGCTTCGGAGCTTACGGCTGCCGCTCTGGTGTTGTGTGCGCGAAGCAGCCGCTTCTCCTGCTCTTGGAGCCGGACAGAGCGGTAGCTTCTATAAAGGCGAAGAACGAAGCCGCTGAGAGACGAGATTGTGTGCACAGCCTTGGGACTGCTAGAGGACGGTGGCTAAAGCTCCCTGCCTTTTCTATGCACTGCTGGCATGCTTCATTGAAGGTGTTCCGAGACAACTTTTCTGGGTTTTGACTTTGTTCTGATGCAGCCCCTCTTGGGAAATTCGTGCTCGTCCCCTGAGGCACGAGATGCAGAGAACTAGAAGGCAGCTGTCGAAATTAAAAACTCCATTGAGTTGTAGAGAAGCAAAAACATAGACAGCGCCTTGTGTTTGGGAGTCAGCAGCTGCTGGACTTTTGCGATTGCTTTCATTGTGCAATGAATGCCAGGACGGCATGTGCCCGCTACAACAACGAGCTGGGCAGGAGTGGGCAGAAGAGGACGGCCATCAGAAAAAAGCTTACATATTACCCAGGAAAGAGCAGTGTTTTTGGAGTGTGCAGCAAATCCGTGTTTCTGGGCAAGGGCGACATAAGTGCGCTGCGCTGCTAAGCTTTCTCCCTGTGAGACACACTGGCAAAGCTTTTCGCTATGATGCAGTCTAGTGCAGACGCACACTACGGCTCTCCGGAGCTGATCGGAGGGAAGCGCCGGTCGCCGGCGTCTTTCGGCTGAAGCAGCGCTTCGGAGCTTACGGCTGCCGCTCCGGTGCTGTGCGCGCGAATCAGCCGCTTCTCCTGCTCCCGGAGCCGGACAGAGCGGTAGCTTCTACGTGGGCGCAGAACTAAGCCGCTGAGAGACGAGATTGTGTGCACAGCCTTGGGACGGCCAGAGGACGGTGGTTAAAGCCCCGTGCCTTTTCAATGCACTGCTGGCATACTTTATTGAAGGTGTTCCAAGACAACTTTTCTGGGTTTTGACTTTGTTCTGATGCAGCACCTCTTGGGAAATTCGTGTTCGTTTCCTGAGGCTCGAGATGCAGTGAACCCGATGGCACCTGCCGAAATGAAAAACTCCGTTGAGTTGTCGAGAAGCAAGAACATAGACAGCGCCTTGTGTTTGGGAGTCAGCAGCTGCTGGACTTTTGCGATTGCTTTCACTGTGCACTGAATGCCAGGACGGCATGTGCACGCTACAACAACGAACTGGGAAGGAGTGGGCAGAAGAGAACGGCCGTCAGACTGCAGCTTACATATTACCCAGGAAAGAGCAGTGTTTTTGGAGTGTGCAGCAAATCCGTGTTTCTGGGCAAGGGCGACATAAGTGCGCTGCGCTGCTAAGCTTTCTCACTGCGAGACACACTGGCAAAGCTTTTCGCTATGATGCAGTCTAGTGCAGACGCACACTACGGCTCTCCGGAGCTGATCGGAGGGAAGCGCCGGTCGCCGGCGTCTTTCGGCTGAAGCAGCGCTTCGGAGCTTACGGCTGCCGCTCTGGTGCTGTGCGCGCGAATCAGCCGCTTCTCCTGCTCCCGGAGCCGGACAGAGCGGTAGCTTCTACGTGGGCGCAGAACTAAGCCGCTGGGAGACGAGATTGTGTGCACAGCCTTGGGACTGCCAGAGGACGGTGGTTAAAGCTCCGTGCCTTTTCAATGCACTGCTGGCATACTTTATTGAAGGTGTTCCGAGACAACTTTTCTGGGTTTTGACTTCGTCCTGATGCAGCCCCTCTTGGGAAATTCGTGCTCGTCCCCTGAGGCACGAGATGCAGAAAACTAGAAGGCAGCTGTCGAAATTAAAAACTCCATTGAGTTGTCGAAAAGCAAGAACATAGACAGCGCCTTGTGTTTGTGAGTCAGCATCTGCTGGACTTTTGCGATTGCTTTCATTGTGCAATGAATGCCAGGACGGCATGTGCCCGCTACAACAACGAGCTGGGCAGGAGTGGGCAGAAGAGGACGGCCATCAGAAAAAAGCTTACATATTACCCAGGAAAGAGCAGTGTTTTTGGAGTGTGCAGCAAATCCGTGTTTCTGGGCAAGGGCGACATAAGTGCGCTGCGCTGCTAAGCTTTCTCCCTGTGAGACACACTGGCAAAGCTTTTCGCTATGATGCAGTCTAGTGCAGACGCACACTACGGCTCTCCGGAGCTGATCGGAGGGAAGCGCCGGTCGCCGGCGTCTTTCGGCTGAAGCAGCGCTTCGGAGCTTACGGCTGCCGCTCCGGTGCTGTGCGCGCGAATCAGCCGCTTCTCCTGCTCCCGGAGCCGGACAGAGCGGTAGCTTCTACGTGGGCGCAGAACTAAGCCGCTGAGAGACGAGATTGTGTGCACAGCCTTGGGACGGCCAGAGGACGGTGGTTAAAGCCCCGTGCCTTTTCAATGCACTGCTGGCATACTTTATTGAAGGTGTTCCAAGACAACTTTTCTGGGTTTTGACTTTGTTCTGATGCAGCACCTCTTGGGAAATTCGTGTTCGTTTCCTGAGGCTCGAGATGCAGTGAACCCGATGGCACCTGCCGAAATGAAAAACTCCGTTGAGTTGTCGAGAAGCAAGAACATAGACAGCGCCTTGTGTTTGGGAGTCAGCAGCTGCTGGACTTTTGCGATTGCTTTCACTGTGCACTGAATGCCAGGACGGCATGTGCACGCTACAACAACGAACTGGGAAGGAGTGGGCAGAAGAGAACGGCCGTCAGACTGCAGCTTACATATTACCCAGGAAAGAGCAGTGTTTTTGGAGTGTGCAGCAAATCCGTGTTTCTGGGCAAGGGCGACATAAGTGCGCTGCGCTGCTAAGCTTTCTCACTGCGAGACACACTGGCAAAGCTTTTCGCTATGATGCAGTCTAGTGCAGACGCACACTACGGCTCTCCGGAGCTGATCGGAGGGAAGCGCCGGTCGCCGGCGTCTTTCGGCTGAAGCAGCGCTTCGGAGCTTACGGCTGCCGCTCTGGTGCTGTGCGCGCGAATCAGCCGCTTCTCCTGCTCCCGGAGCCGGACAGAGCGGTAGCTTCTACGTGGGCGCAGAACTAAGCCGCTGGGAGACGAGATTGTGTGCACAGCCTTGGGACTGCCAGAGGACGGTGGTTAAAGCTCCGTGCCTTTTCAATGCACTGCTGGCATACTTTATTGAAGGTGTTCCGAGACAACTTTTCTGGGTTTTGACTTCGTCCTGATGCAGCCCCTCTTGGGAAATTCGTGCTCGTCCCCTGAGGCACGAGATGCAGAAAACTAGAAGGCAGCTGTCGAAATTAAAAACTCCATTGAGTTGTCGAAAAGCAAGAACATAGACAGCGCCTTGTGTTTGTGAGTCAGCATCTGCTGGACTTTTGCGATTGCTTTCATTGTGCAATGAATGCCAGGACGGCATGTGCCCGCTACAACAACGAGCTGGGCAGGAGTGGGCAGAAGAGGACGGCCATCAGAAATAAGCTTACATATTACCCAGGAAAGAGCAGTGTTTTTGGAGTGTGCAGCAAATCCGTGTTTCTGGGCAAGGGCGACATAAGTGCGCTGCGCTGCTAAGCTTTCTCACTGCGAGACACACTGGCAAAGCTTTTCGCTATGATGCAGTCTAGTGCAGACGCACACTACGGCTCTCCGGAGCTGATCGGAGGGAAGCGCCGGTCGCCGGCGTCTTTCGGCTGAAGCAGCGCTTCGGAGCTTACGGCTGCCGCTCCGGTGTTGTGTGCGCGAAGCAGCCGCTTCTCCTGCTCCCGGAGCCGGACAGAGCGGTAGCTTGTACGTGGGCGCAGAACTAAGCCGCTGAGAGACGAGATTGTGTGCACAGCCTTGGGACGGCCAGAGGACGGTGGTTAAAGCCCCGTGCCTTTTCAATGCACTGCTGGCATACTTTATTGAAGGTGTTCCAAGACAACTTTTCTGGGTTTTGACTTTGTTCTGATGCAGCACCTCTTGGGAAATTCGTGTTCGTTTCCTGAGGCTCGAGATGCAGTGAACCCGATGGCACCTGCCGAAATGAAAAACTCCGTTGAGTTGTCGAGAAGCAAGAACATAGACAGCGCCTTGTGATTAGGAGTCAGCCGCTGCTGGACTTTTGCGATTGCTTTCACTGTGCACTGAATACAAGGACGGCATGTGCACGCTACAACAACGAGCTGGGTAGGAGTGGGCAGAAGAGAACGGCCGTCAGACAGCAGCTTACATATTACCCAGGAAAGAGCAGTGTTTTTGGAGTGTGCAGCAAATCCGTGTTTCTGGGCAAGGGCGACATAAGTGCGCTGCGCTGCTAAGCTTTCTCACTGCGAGACACACTGGCAAAGCTTTTCGCTATGATGCAGTCTAGTGCAGACGCACACTACGGCTCTCCGGAGCTGATCGGAGGGAAGCGCCGGTCGCCGGCGTCTTTCGGCTGAAGCAGCGCTTCGGAGCTTACGGCTGCCGCTCCGGTGCTGTGCGCGCGAATCAGCCGCTTCTCCTGCTCCCGGAGCCGGACAGAGCGGTAGCTTCTACGTGGGCGCAGAACTAAGCCGCTGAGAGACGAGATTGTGTGCACAGCCTTGGGACTGCCAGAGGACGGTGGCTAAAGCTCCCTGCCTTTTCAATGCACTGCTGGCATGCTTTATTGAAGGTGTTCCGAGACAACTTTTCTGGGTTTTGACTTCGTCCTGATGCAGCCCCTCTTGGGAAATTCGTGCTCGTCCCCTGAGGCACGAGATGCAGAAAACTAGAAGGCAGCTGTCGAAATTAAAACACCATTGAGTTGTCGAGAAGCAAGAACATAGACAGCGCCTTGTGTTTGTGAGTCAGCATCTGCTGGACTTTTGCGATTGCTTTCATTGTGCAATGAATGCCAGGACGGCATGTGCCCGCTACAACAACGAGCTGGGCAGGAGTGGGCAGAAGAGGACGGCCATCAGAAATAAGCTTACATATTACCCAGGAAAGAGCAGTGTTTTTGGAGTGTGCAGCAAATCCGTGTTTCTGGGCAAGGGCAGCATAAGTGTGCAGCGCTGCTAAGCTTTCTCCCTGTGAGACACACTGGCAAAGCTTTTCGCTATGATGCAGTCTAGTGCAGACGCACAGTACGGCTCTCTGGAGCTGATCGGAGGGAAGCGCCGGTCGCCGGCGTCTTTCGGCTGAAGCAGCGCTTCGGAGCTTACAGCTGCCGCTCCGGTGTTGTGCGCGCGAATCAGCCGCTTCTCCTGCTCCCGGAGCCGGACAGAGCGATAGCTTCTACGAAGGAGAAGAACGAAGCCGCTGAGAGACGAGATTGTGTGCACAGCCTTGGGACTGCTAGAGGACGGCGGCTAAAGCTCCCTGCCTTTTCAAAGCACTGCTGGCATGCTTTATTGAAGGTGTTCCGAGACAACTTTTTTGGGTCTTGACTTCATCCTCATGCAGCCCATTTTGGGAAATTCATGTTCGTCTCCTAAGGCTCGAGATGCAGTGAATCCGATGGCACCTGCCGAAATGAAAAACTCCGTTGAGTTGTCGAGAAGCAAGAACATAGACAGCGCCTTGTGTTTGGGAGTCAGCAGCTGCTGGACTTTTGCGATTGCTTTCACTGTGGAATGAATGCCAGGACGGCATGTGCACGCTACAACAACGAACTGGGAAAGAGAGGGCAGAAGAGAATGGCCGTCAGACTGCAGCTTACATATTACCCAGGAAAGAGCAGTGTTTTTGGAGTGTGCAGCAAATCCGTGTTTCTGGGCAAGGGCGACATAAGTGCGCTGCGCTGCTAAGCGTTCTCCCTGCGAGACACACTGGCAAAGCTTTTCGCTATGATGCAGTCTAGTGCAGACGCACACTCGGCTCTCCGCTGCTGTCCGAAGCCAAGCGCCGGTTGCCGGCGTCTTTCAGCTGAAGCAGCGCTTCGGAGCTTACGGCTGCCGCTCCGGTGTTGTGTGCGCGAAGCAGCCGCTTCTCCTGCTCTTGGAGCCGGACAGAGCGGTAGCTTCTATGTGGGCGCAGAACTAAGCCGCTGAGAGACGAGATTGTGTGCACAGCCTTGGGACTGCCAGAGGACGGTGGTTAAAGCTCCGTGCCTTTTCACTGCACTGCTGGCATACTTTATTGAAGGTGTTCCGAGACAACTTTTCTGGGTTTTGACTTTGTTCTGATGCAGCCCCTCTTGGGAAATTCGTGCTCGTCCCCTGAGGCACGAGATGCAGAGAACTAGAAGGCAGCTGTCGAAATTAAAAACTCCATTGAGTTGTCGAGAAGCAAGAACATAGACAGCGCCTTGTGTTTGGGCGTCAGCAGCTGCTGGACTTTTGCGATTGCTTTCATTGTGCAATGAATGCCAGGACGGCATGTGCCCGCTACAACAACGAGCTGGGCAGGAGTGGGCAGAAGAGGACGGCCATCAGAAATAAGCTTACATATTACCCAGGAAAGAGCAGTGTTTTTGGAGTGTGCAGCAAATCCGTGTTTCTGGGCAAGGGCAGCATAAGTGTGCTGCGCTGCTAAGCTTTCTCCCTGTGAGACACACTGGCAAAGCTTTTCGCTATGATGCAGTCTAGTGCAGACGCACAGTACGGCTCTCTGGAGCTGATCGGAGGGAAGCGCCGGTCGCCGGCGTCTTTCGACTGAAGCAGCGCTTCGGAGCTTACGGCTGCCGCTCCGGTGTTGTGTGCGCGAAGCAGCTGCTTCTCCTGCTCCCGGAGTTGGACAGGGCGGCAGCTTGTACTAAGGCGAAGAACGAAGCCACTGAGAGACGAGATTGAGTGCACAGCCTTGGGACTGCTAGAGGACGGTGGCTAAAGCTCCCTGCCTTTTCAATGCACTGCTGGCATGCTTTATGGAAGGTGTTCCGAGACAACTTTTCTGGGTTTTGACTTCGTCCTGATGCAGCCCCTCTTGGGAAATTGGTGTTCGCCTCCTGAGGCTCGAGATGCAGTGAACCCGATGGCACCTGCCGAAATGAAAAACTCCGTTGAGTTGTCGAGAAGCAAGAACATAGACAGCGCCTTGTGATTAGGAGTCAGCCGCTGCTGGACTTTTGCGATTGCTTTCATTGTGCACTGAATACAAGGACGGCATGTGCACGCTACAACAACGAGCTGGGTAGGAGTGGGCAGAAGAGAACGGCCGTCAGACAGCAGCTTACATATTACCCAGGAAAGAGCAGTGTTTTTGGAGTGTGCAGCAAATCCGTGTTTCTGGGCAAGGGCGACATAAGTGTGCTGCGCTGCTAAGCTTTCTCCCTGTGAGACACACTGGCAAAGCTTTTCGCTATGATGCAGTCTAGTGCAGACGCACACTACGGCTCTCCGGAGCTGATCAGAGGGAAGCGCCGGTCGCCGGCGTCTTTCGGCTGAAGCAGCGCTTCGGAGCTTACGGCTGCCGCTCCGGTGTTGTGCGCGCGAATCAGCCGCTTCTCCTGCTCCCGGAGCCGGACAGAGCGGTAGCTTCTACGTGGGCGCAGAACTAAGCCGCTGAGAGACGAGATTGTGTGCACAGCCTTGGGACTGCCAGAGGACGGTGGCTAAAGCTCCCTGCCTTTTCAATGCACTGCTGGCATGCTTTATTGAAGGTGTTCCGAGACAACTTTTCTGGGTTTTGACTTCGTCCTGATGCAGCCCCTCTTGGGAAATTCGTGCTCGTCCCCTGAGGCACGAGATGCAGAAAACTAGAAGGCAGCTGTCGAAATTAAAACTCCATTGAGTTGTCGAGAAGCAAGAACATAGACAGCGCCTTGTGTTTGTGAGTCAGCATCTGCTGGACTTTTGCGATTGCTTTCATTGTGCAATGAATGCCAGGACGGCATGTGCCCGCTACAACAACGAGCTGGGCAGGAGTGGGCAGAAGAGGACGGCCATCAGAAATAAGCTTACATATTACCCAGGAAAGAGCAGTGTTTTTGGAGTGTGCAGCAAATCCGTGTTTCTGGGCAAGGGCAGCATAAGTGTGCAGCGCTGCTAAGCTTTCTCCCTGTGAGACACACTGGCAAAGCTTTTCGCTATGATGCAGTCTAGTGCAGACGCACAGTACGGCTCTCTGGAGCTGATCGGAGGGAAGCGCCGGTCGCCGGCGTCTTTCGGCTGAAGCAGCGCTTCGGAGCTTACGGCTGCAGCTCCGGTGTTGTGCGCGCGAATCAGCCGCTTCTCCTGCTCCCGGAGCCGGACAGAGCGATAGCTTCTACGAAGGCGAAGAACGAAGCCGCTGAGAGACGAGATTGTGTGCACAGCCTTGGGACTGCTAGAGGACGGCGGCTAAAGCTCCCTGCCTTTTCAAAGCACTGCTGGCATGCTTTATGGAAGGTGTTCCGAGACAACTTTTCTGGGTTTTGACTTCGTCCTGATGCAGCCCCTCTTGGGAAATTGGTGTTCGCCTCCTGAGGCTCGAGATGCAGTGAACCCGATGGCACCTGCCGAAATGAAAAACTCCGTTGAGTTGTCGAGAAGCAAGAACATAGACAGCGCCTTGTGATTAGGAGTCAGCCGCTGCTGGACTTTTGCGATTGCTTTCATTGTGCACTGAATACAAGGACGGCATGTGCACGCTACAACAACGAGCTGGGTAGGAGTGGGCAGAAGAGAACGGCCGTCAGACAGCAGCTTACATATTACCCAGGAAAGAGCAGTGTTTTTGGAGTGTGCAGCAAATCCGTGTTTCTGGGCAAGGGCGACATAAGTGTGCTGCGCTGCTAAGCTTTCTCCCTGTGAGACACACTGGCAAAGCTTTTCGCTATGATGCAGTCTAGTGCAGACGCACACTACGGCTCTCCGGAGCTGATCAGAGGGAAGCGCCGGTCGCCGGCGTCTTTCGGCTGAAGCAGCGCTTCGGAGCTTACGGCTGCCGCTCCGGTGTTGTGCGCGCGAATCAGCCGCTTCTCCTGCTCCCGGAGCCGGACAGAGCGGTAGCTTCTACGTGGGCGCAGAACTAAGCCGCTGAGAGACGAGATTGTGTGCACAGCCTTGGGACTGCCAGAGGACGGTGGCTAAAGCTCCCTGCCTTTTCAATGCACTGCTGGCATGCTTTATTGAAGGTGTTCCGAGACAACTTTTCTGGGTTTTGACTTCGTCCTGATGCAGCCCCTCTTGGGAAATTCGTGCTCGTCCCCTGAGGCACGAGATGCAGAAAACTAGAAGGCAGCTGTCGAAATTAAAACTCCATTGAGTTGTCGAGAAGCAAGAACATAGACAGCGCCTTGTGTTTGTGAGTCAGCATCTGCTGGACTTTTGCGATTGCTTTCATTGTGCAATGAATGCCAGGACGGCATGTGCCCGCTACAACAACGAGCTGGGCAGGAGTGGGCAGAAGAGGACGGCCATCAGAAATAAGCTTACATATTACCCAGGAAAGAGCAGTGTTTTTGGAGTGTGCAGCAAATCCGTGTTTCTGGGCAAGGGCAGCATAAGTGTGCAGCGCTGCTAAGCTTTCTCCCTGTGAGACACACTGGCAAAGCTTTTCGCTATGATGCAGTCTAGTGCAGACGCACAGTACGGCTCTCTGGAGCTGATCGGAGGGAAGCGCCGGTCGCCGGCGTCTTTCGGCTGAAGCAGCGCTTCGGAGCTTACGGCTGCAGCTCCGGTGTTGTGCGCGCGAATCAGCCGCTTCTCCTGCTCCCGGAGCCGGACAGAGCGATAGCTTCTACGAAGGCGAAGAACGAAGCCGCTGAGAGACGAGATTGTGTGCACAGCCTTGGGACTGCTAGAGGACGGCGGCTAAAGCTCCCTGCCTTTTCAAAGCACTGCTGGCATGCTTTATTGAAGGTGTTCCGAGACAACTTTTTTGGGTCTTGACTTCATCCTCATGCAGCCCATTTTGGGAAATTCATGTTCGTCTCCTAAGGCTCGAGATGCAGTGAATCCGATGGCACCTGCCGAAATGAAAAACTCCGTTGAGTTGTCGAGAAGCAAGAACATAGACAGCGCCTTGTGATTGGGAATCAGCAGCTGCTGGACTTTTGCGATTGCTTTCACTGTGGAATGAATGCCAGGACGGCATGTGCACGCTACAACAACGAACTGGGAAGGAGAGGGCAGAAGAGAATGGCCGTCAGACTGCAGCTTACATATTACCCAGGAAAGAGCAGTGTTTTTGGAGTGTGCAGCAAATCCGTGTTTCTGGGCAAGGGCGACATAAGTGCGCTGCGCTGCTAAGCTTTCTCCCTGCGAGACACACTGGCAAAGCTTTTCGCTATGATGCAGTCTAGTGCAGACGCACACTCGGCTCTCCGCTGCTGTCCGAAGCCAAGCGCCGGTTGCCGGCGTCTTTCAGCTGAAGCAGCACTTCGGAGCTTACGGCTGCCGCTCCGGTGTTGTGTGCGCGAAGCAGCCGCTTCTCCTGCTCTTGGAGCCGGACAGAGCGGTAGCTTCTATGTGGGCGCAGAACTAAGCCGCTGAGAGACGAGATTGTGTGCACAGCCTTGGGACTGCCAGAGGACGGTGGTTAAAGCTCCGTGCCTTTTCACTGCACTGCTGGCATACTTTATTGAAGGTGTTCCGAGACAACTTTTCTGGGTTTTGACTTTGTTCTGATGCAGCCCCTCTTGGGAAATTCGTGCTCGTCCCCTGAGGCACGAGATGCAGAGAACTAGAAGGCAGCTGTCGAAATTAAAAACTCCATTGAGTTGTCGAGAAGCAAGAACATAGACAGCGCCTTGTGTTTGGGAGTCAGCAGCTGCTGGACTTTTGCGATTGCTTTCATTGTGCAATGAATGCCAGGACGGCATGTGCCCGCTACAACAACGAGCTGGGCAGGAGTGGGCAGAAGAGGACGGCCATCAGAAATAAGCTTACATATTACCCAGGAAAGAGCAGTGTTTTTGGAGTGTGCAGCAAATCCGTGTTTCTGGGCAAGGGCAGCATAAGTGTGCTGCGCTGCTAAGCTTTCTCCCTGTGAGACACACTGGCAAAGCTTTTCGCTATGATGCAGTCTAGTGCAGACGCACAGTACGGCTCTCTGGAGCTGATCGGAGGGAAGCGCCGGTCGCCGGCGTCTTTCGACTGAAGCAGCGCTTCGGAGCTTACGGCTGCCGCTCCGGTGTTGTGTGCGCGAAGCAGCTGCTTCTCCTGCTCCCGGAGTTGGACAGGGCGGCAGCTTGTACTAAGGCGAAGAACGAAGCCACTGAGAGACGAGATTGAGTGCACAGCCTTGGGACTGCTAGAGGACGGTGGCTAAAGCTCCCTGCCTTTTCAATGCACTGCTGGCATGCTTTATGGAAGGTGTTCCGAGACAACTTTTCTGGGTTTTGACTTCGTCCTGATGCAGCCCCTCTTGGGAAATTGGTGTTCGCCTCCTGAGGCTAGAGATGCAGTGAACCCGATGGCACCTGCCGAAATGAAAAACTCCGTTGAGTTGTCGAGAAGCAAGAACATAGACAGCGCCTTGTGATTAGGAGTCAGCCGCTGCTGGACTTTTGCGATTGCTTTCATTGTGCACTGAATACAAGGACGGCATGTGCACGCTACAACAACGAGCTGGGTAGGAGTGGGCAGAAGAGAACGGCCGTCAGACAGCAGCTTACATATTACCCAGGAAAGAGCAGTGTTTTTGGAGTGTGCAGCAAATCCGTGTTTCTGGGCAAGGGCGACATAAGTGCACTGCGCTGCTAAGCTTTCTCACTGCGAGACACACTGGCAAAGCTTTTCGCTATGATGCAGTCTAGTGCAGACGCACACTACGGCTCTCCGGAGCTGATCGGAGGGAAGCGCCGGTCGCCGGTGTCTTTCGGCTGAAGCAGCGCTTCGGAGCTTACGGCTGCCGCTCCGGTGTTGTGCGCGCGAATCAGCCGCTTCTCCTGCTCCCGGAGCCGGACAGAGCGGTAGCTTCTACGAAGGCGAAGAACGAAGCCGCTGAGAGACGAGATTGTGTGCACAACCTTGGGACTGCTAGAGGACGGCGGCTAAAGCTCCCTGCCTTTTCAAAGCACTGCTGGCATGCTTTATTGAAGGTGTTCCGAGACAACTTTTTTGGGTCTTGACTTCATCCTGATGCAGCCCCTCTTGGGAAATTCGTGTTCGTCTCCTGAGGCTCGAGATGCAGTGAACCCGATGGCACCTGCCGAAATGAAAAACTCCGTTTAGTTGTCGAGAAGCAAGAACATAGACAGCGCCTTGTGATTGGGAGTCAGCCGCTGCTGGCCTTTTGCGATTGCTTTCACTGTGCACTGAATACAAGACGGCATGTGCACGTTACAACAACGAGCTGGGCAGGAGTGGGCAGAAGAGAACGGCCGTCAGACAGCAGCTTACATATTACCCAGGAAAGCGCAGTGTTTTTGGAGTGTGCAGCAAATCCGTGTTTCTGGGCAAGGGCGACATAAGTGCGCTGCGCTGCTAAGCTTTCTCCCTGCGAGACACACTGGCAAAGCTTTTCGCTATGATGCAGTCTAGTGCAGAACCACACTCGGCTCTCCGCTGCTGTCCGAAGCCAAGCGCCGGTTGCCGGTGTCTTTCGACTGAAGCAGCGCTTTGGAGCTTACGGCTGCCGCTCCGGTGTTGTGTGCGCGAAGCAGCCGCTTCTCCTGCTCTTGGAGCCGGACAGAGCGGTAGCTTCTACGAAGGCGAAGAACGAAGCCGCTGAGAGAGGAGATTGTGTGCACAGCCTTGGGACTGCTAGAGGACGGTGGCTAAAGCTCCCTGCCTTTTCTATGCACTGCTGGCATGCTTCATTGAAGGTGATCCGAGACAACTTTTCTGGGTTTTGACTTTGTCCTGATGCAGCCCCTCTTGGGAAATTCGTGCTCGTCCCCTGAGGCACGAGATGCAGAGAACTAGAAGGCAGTTGTCGAAATTAAAAACTCCATTGAGTTGTCGAGAAGCAAGAACATAGACAGCGCCTTGTGTTTGGGAGTCAGCAGCTGCTGGACTTTTGCGATTGCTTTCACTGTGCACTGAATACAAGGATGGCATGTGCACGCTACAACAACGAGCTGGGTAGGAGTGGGCAGAAGAGAACGGCCGTCAGGCAGCAGCTTACATATTACCCAGGAAAGAGCAGTGTTTTTGGAGTGTGCAGCAAATCCGTGTTTCTGGGCAAGGGCGACATAAGTGCGCTGCGCTGCTAAGCTTTCTCACTGCGAGACAGACTGGCAAAGCTTTTCGCTATGATGCAGTCTAGTGCAGACGCACACTACGGCTCTCCGGAGCTGATCGGAGGGAAGCGCCGGTCGCCGGCGTCTTTCGGCTGAAGCAGCGCTTCGGAGCTTACGGCTGCCGCTCCGGTGTTGTGCGCGCGAATCAGCCGCTTCTCCTGCTCCCGGAGCCGGACAGAGCGGTAGCTTCTACGTGGGCGCAGAACTAAGCCGCTGAGAGATGAGATTCTGTGCACAGCCTTGGGACTGCCAGAGGACGGTGGTTAAAGCTCCGTGCCTTTTCACTGCACTGCTGGCATACTTTATTGAAGGTGTTCCGAGACAACTTTTCTGGGTTTTGACTTCGTCCTGATGCAGCCCCTCTTGGGAAATTCGTGCTCGTCCCCTGAGGCACGAGATGCAGAAAACTAGAAGGCAGATGTCGAAATTAAAACTCCATTGAGTTGTCGAGAAGCAAGAACATAGACAGCGCCTTGTGTTTGGGAGTCAGCAGCTGCTGGACTTTTGCGATTGCTTTCATTGTGCAATGAATGCCAGGACGGCATGTGCCCGCTACAACAACGAGCTGGGCAGGAGTGGGCAGAAGAGGACGGCCATCAGAAATAAGCTTACATATTACCCAGGAAAGAGCAGTGTTTTTGGAGTGTGCAGCAAATCCGTGTTTCTGGGCAAGGGCAGCATAAGTGTGCTGCGCTGCTAAGCTTTCTCCCTGTGAGACACACTGGCAAAGCTTTTCGCTATGATGCAGTCTAGTGCAGACGCACAGTACGGCTCTCTGGAGCTGATCGGAGGGAAGCGCCGGTCGCCGGCGTCTTTCGGCTGAAGCAGCGCTTCGGAGCTTACGGCTGCCGCTCCGGTGTTGTGCGCGCGAATCAGCCGCTTCTCCTGCTCCCGGAGCCGGACAGAGCGGTAGCTTCTACGTGGGCGCAGAACTAAGCTGCTGAGAGACGAGATTGTGTGTACAGCCTTGGGACTGCCAGAGGACGGTGGTTAAAGCTCCGTGCCTTTTCAATGCACTGCTGGCATGCTTTATTGAAGGTGTTCCGAGACAACTTTTTTGGGTCTTGACTTCATCCTGATGCAGCCCCTCTTGGGAAATTCATGTTCGTCTCCTGAGGCTCGAGATGCAGTGAACCCGATGGCACCTGCCGAAATGAAAAACTCCGTTGAGTTGTCGAGAAGCAAGAACATAGACAGCGCCTTGTGATTGGGAGTCAGCCGCTGCTGGACTTTTGCGATTGCTTTCACTGTGCACTGAATACAAGGTTGGCATGTGCACGCTACAACAACGAGCTGGGCAGGAGTGGGCAGAAGAGAACGGCCGTCAGACAGCAGCTTACATATTACCCAGGAAAGAGCAGTGTTTTTGGAGTGTGCAGCAAATCCGTGTTTCTGGGCAAGGGTGGCATAAGTGCGCTTCGCTGCTAAGCGTTCTCCCTGCGAGACACACTGGCAAAGCTTTTCGCTATGATGCAGTCTAGTGCAGACGCACACTACGGCTCTCTGGAGCTGATCGGAGGGAAGCGCCAGTCGCCGGCGTCTTTCGGCTGAAGCAGCGCTTCGGAGCTTGCGGCTGCCGCTCCGGTGTTGTGTGCGCGAAGCAGCCGCTTCTCCTGCTCCCGGAGCCGGACAGAGCGGTAGCTTCTACGAGGGCGCAGAACTAAACCGCTGAGAGACGAGATTGTGTGCACAGCCTTGGGACTGCTAGAGGACGGTGGCTAAAGCTCCCTGCCTTTTCTATGCACTGCTGGCATGCTTTATTGAAGGTGTTCCGAGACAACTTTTCTGGTTTTTGACTTCGTCCTGATGCAGCCCCTCTTGGGAAATTCGTGTTCGTCTCCTGAGGCTCGAGATGCAGTGAACCCGATGGCACCTGCCGAAATGAAAAACTCTGTTGAGTTGTCGAGAAGCAAGAACATAGACAGCGCCTTGTGATTGGGAGTCAGCCGCTGCTGGACTTTTGCGATTGCTTTCACTGTGCACTGAATACAAGGATGGCATGTGCACGCTACAACAACGAGCTGGGCAGGAGTGGGCAGAAGAGGACGGCCGTCAGAAATAAGCTTACATATTACCCAGAAAAGAGCAGTGTTTTTCGAGTGTGCAGAAAATCCGTGTTTCTGGACAAGCGCGGCATAAGTGCGCTGCGCTGCTAAGCTTTCTCCGTGCGAGACACACTGGCAAACATTTTCGCTATGATGCAGTCTAGTGCAGACGCACAGTACGGCTCTCCAGAGCTGATCGGAGGGAAGCGCCGTTCGCCGGCGTCTTTCGGCTGAAGCAGTGCTTCAGAGCTTACGGCTGCCGCTCTGGTGTTGTGTGCGCGAAGCAGCCGCTTCTCCTGCTCCCGGAGCCGGACAGAGCGGTAGCTTCTACGAAGGCGAAGAACGAAGCCGCTGAGAGACGAGATTGTGTGCACAACCTTGGGACTGCTAGAGGACGGCGGCTAAAGCTCCCTGCCTTTTCAAAGCACTGCTGGCATGCTTTATTGAAGGTGTTCCGAGACAACTTTTTTGGGTCTTGACTTCATCCTGATGCAGCCCCTCTTGAGAAATTCATGTTCGTCTCCTGAGGCTCGAGATGCAGTGAATCCGATGGCACCTGCCGAAATGAAAAACTCCGTTGAGTTGTCAAGAAGCAAGAACATAGACAGCGCCTTGTGATTGGGAGTCAGCCGCTTCTGGACTTTTGCGATTGCTTTCACTGTGCACTGAATACAAGGACGGCATGTGCACGCTACAACAACGAGCTGGGCAGGAGTGGGCAGAAAAGAACGGCCGTTAGACAGCAGCTTACATATTACCCAGGAAAGAGTAGTGTTTTTGGAGTGTGCAGCAAATCCGTGTTTCTGGGCAAGGGCGGCATAAGTGCGCTGCGCTGCTAAGCGTTCTCCCTGCGAGACACACTGGCAAAGCTTTTCGCTATGATGCAGTCTATTGCAGACGCACACTGGGCTCTCCGCTGCTGTCCGAAGCCAAGCGCCGGTTGCCGGTGTCTTTCGGCTGAAGCAGCGCTTCGGAGCTTACGGCTGCCGCTCCGGTGTTGTGTGCGCGAAGCAGCCGCTTCTCCTGCTCCCGGAGCCGGACAGAGCGGTAGCTTCTACGAGGGCGCAGAACTAAACCGCTGAGAGACGAGATTGTGTGCACAGCCTTGGGACTGCTAGAGGACGGTGGCTAAAGCTCCCTGCCTTTTCTATGCGCTGCTGGCATGCTTTATTGAAGGTGTTCCGAGACAACTTTTCTGGTTTTTGACTTCGTCCTGATGCAGCCCCTCTTGGGAAATTCGTGTTCGTCTCCTGAGGCTCGAGATGCAGTGAACCCGATGGCACCTGCCGAAATGAAAAACTCTGTTGAGTTGTCAAGAAGCAAGAACATAGACAGCGCCTTGTGATTGGGAGTCAGCCGCTGCTGGACTTTTGCGATTGCTTTCACTGTGCACTGAATACAAGGACGGCATGTGCACGCTACAACAACGAGCTGGGCAGGAGTGGGCAGAAGAGAACGGCCGTCAGACAGCAGCTTACATATTACCCAGGAAAGAGAAGTGTTTTTGGAGTGTGCAGCAAATCCGTGTTTCTGGGCAAGGGCGACATAAGTACGCTGCGCTGCTAAGCTTTCTCCCTGCGAGACACACTGGCAAAGCTTTTCGCTATGATGCAGTCTAGTGCAGACGCACACTACGGCTCTCCGGAGCTGATCGGAGGGAAGCGCCGTTCGCCGGCGTCTTTCGGCTGAAGCAGTGCTTCAGAGCTTACGGCTGCCGCTCTGGTGTTGTGTGCGCGAAGCAGCCGCTTCTCCTGCTCCCGGAGCCGGACAGAGCGGTAGCTTCTACGAAGGCGAAGAACGAAGCCGCTGAGAGACGAGATTGTGTGCACAACCTTGGGACTGCTAGAGGACGGCGGCTAAAGCTCCCTGCCTTTTCAAAGCACTGCTGGCATGCTTTATTGAAGGTGTTCCGAGACAACTTTTTTGGGTCTTGACTTCATCCTGATGCAGCCCCTCTTGGGAAATTCATGTTCGTCTCCTGAGGCTCGAGATGCAGTGAACCCGATGGCACCTGCCGAAATGAAAAACTTCGTTGAGTTGTCGAGAAGCAAGAACATAGACAGCGCCTTGTGATTGGGAGTCAGCCGCTGCTGGCCTTTTGCGATTGCTTTCACTGTGCACTGAATACAAGACGGCATGTGCACGTTACAACAACGAGCTGGGCAGGAGTGGGCAGAAGAGAACGGCCGTCAGACAGCAGCTTACATATTACCCAGGAAAGCGCAGTGTTTTTGGAGTGTGCAGCAAATCCGTGTTTCTGGGCAAGGGCGACATAAGTGCGCTGCGCTGCTAAGCTTTCTCCCTGCGAGACACACTGGCAAAGCTTTTCGCTATGATGCAGTCTAGTGCAGACGCACACTACGGCTCTCTGGAGCTGATCGGAGGGAAGCGCCAGTCGCCGGCGTCTTTCGGCTGAAGCAGCGCTTCGGAGCTTGCGGCTGCCGCTCCGGTGTTGTGTGCGCGAAGCAGCCGCTTCTCCTGCTCCCGGAGCCGGACAGAGCGGTAGCTTCTACGAGGGCGCAGAACTAAACCGCTGAGAGACGAGATTGTGTGCACAGCCTTGGGACTGCTAGAGGACGGTGGCTAAAGCTCCCTGCCTTTTCTATGCACTGCTGGCATGCTTTATTGAAGGTGTTCCGAGACAACTTTTCTGGTTTTTGACTTCGTCCTGATGCAGCCCCTCTTGGGAAATTCGTGTTCGTCTCCTGAGGCTCGAGATGCAGTGAACCCGATGGCACCTGCCGAAATGAAAAACTCCGTTGAGTTGTCAAGAAGCAAGAACATAGACAGCGCCTTGTGATTGGGAGTCAGCCGCTGCTGGACTTTTGCGATTGCTTTCACTGTGCACTGAATACAAGGACGGCATGTGCACGCTACAACAACGAGCTGGGAAGGAGTGGGCAGAAGAGAACGGCCGTCAGACAGCAGCTTACATATTACCCAGGAAAGAGAAGTGTTTTTGGAGTGTGCAGCAAATCCGTGTTTCTGGGCAAGGGCGACATAAGTGTGCTGCGCTGCTAAGCTTTCTCCCTGCGAGACACACTGGCAAAGCTTTTCGCTATGATGCAGTCTAGTGCAGACGCACACTACGGCTCTCCGGAGCTGATCTGAGGGAAGCGCCGGTCGCCGGCGTCTTTCGGCTGAAGCAGCGCTTCGGAGCTTACGGCTGCCGCTCCGGTGTTGTGCGCGCGAATCAGCCGCTTCTCCTGCTCCTGGAGCCGGACAGAGCGGTAGCTTCTACGAAGGCGGAGAACGAAGCCGCTGAGAGACGAGATTGTGTGCACAGCCTTGGGACTGCTAGAGGACGGTGGCTAAAGCTCCCTGCCTTTTCAATGCACTGCTGGCATGCTTTCTTGAAGGTGTTCCGAGACAACTTTTCTGGGTTTTGACTATGTCCTGATGCAGCACCTCTTGGGAAATTCGTGTTCGTTTCCTGAGGCTCGATATGCAGTGAACCCGATGGCACCTGCCGAAATGAAAAACTCTGTTGAGTTGTCAAGAAGCAAGAACATAGACAGCGCCTTGTGATTGGGAGTCAGCCGCTGCTGGACTTTTGCGATTGCTATCACTGTGCACTGAATACAAGGTTGGCATGTGCACGCTACAACAACGAGCTGGGCAGGAGTGGGCAGAAGAGAACGGCCGTCAGACAGCAGCTTACATATTACCCAGGAAAGAGCAGTGTTTTTGGAGTGTGCAGCAAATCCGTGTTTCTGGGCAAGGGTGGCATAAGTGCGCTTCGCTGCTAAGCGTTCTCCCTGCGAGACACACTGGCAAAGCTTTTCGCTATGATGCAGTCTAGTGCAGACGCACACTACGGCTCTCTGGAGCTGATCGGAGGGAAGCGCCGGTTGCCGGTGTCTTTCGGCTGAAGCAGCGCTTCGGAGCTTACGGCTGCCGCTCCGGTGTTGTGTGCGCGAAGCAGCCGCTTCTCCTGCTCCCGGAGCCGGACAGAGCGGTAGCTTCTACGAGGGCGCAGAACTAAACCGCTGAGAGACGAGATTGTGTGCACAGCCTTGGGACTGCTAGAGGACGGTGGCTAAAGCTCCCTGCCTTTTCTATGCGCTGCTGGCATGCTTTATTGAAGGTGTTCCGAGACAACTTTTCTGGTTTTTGACTTCGTCCTGATGCAGCCCCTCTTGGGAAATTCGTGTTCGTCTCCTGAGGCTCGAGATGCAGTGAACCCGATGGCACCTGCCGAAATGAAAAACTCTGTTGAGTTGTCAAGAAGCAAGAACATAGACAGCGCCTTGTGATTGGGAGTCAGCCGCTGCTGGACTTTTGCGATTGCTTTCACTGTGCACTGAATACAAGGACGGCATGTGCACGCTACAACAACGAGCTGGGCAGGAGTGGGCAGAAGAGAACGGCCGTCAGACAGCAGCTTACATATTACCCAGGAAAGAGAAGTGTTTTTGGAGTGTGCAGCAAATCCGTGTTTCTGGGCAAGGGCGACATAAGTACGCTGCGCTGCTAAGCTTTCTCCCTGCGAGACACACTGGCAAAGCTTTTCGCTATGATGCAGTCTAGTGCAGACGCACACTACGGCTCTCCGGAGCTGATCGGAGGGAAGCGCCGTTCGCCGGCGTCTTTCGGCTGAAGCAGTGCTTCAGAGCTTACGGCTGCCGCTCTGGTGTTGTGTGCGCGAAGCAGCCGCTTCTCCTGCTCCCGGAGCCGGACAGAGCGGTAGCTTCTACGAAGGCGAAGAACGAAGCCGCTGAGAGACGAGATTGTGTGCACAACCTTGGGACTGCTAGAGGACGGCGGCTAAAGCTCCCTGCCTTTTCAAAGCACTGCTGGCATGCTTTATTGAAGGTGTTCCGAGACAACTTTTTTGGGTCTTGACTTCATCCTGATGCAGCCCCTCTTGGGAAATTCATGTTCGTCTCCTGAGGCTCGAGATGCAGTGAACCCGATGGCACCTGCCGAAATGAAAAACTTCGTTGAGTTGTCGAGAAGCAAGAACATAGACAGCGCCTTGTGATTGGGAGTCAGCCGCTGCTGGCCTTTTGCGATTGCTTTCACTGTGCACTGAATACAAGACGGCATGTGCACGTTACAACAACGAGCTGGGCAGGAGTGGGCAGAAGAGAACGGCCGTCAGACAGCAGCTTACATATTACCCAGGAAAGCGCAGTGTTTTTGGAGTGTGCAGCAAATCCGTGTTTCTGGGCAAGGGCGACATAAGTGCGCTGCGCTGCTAAGCTTTCTCCCTGCGAGACACACTGGCAAAGCTTTTCGCTATGATGCAGTCTAGTGCAGACGCACACTACGGCTCTCTGGAGCTGATCGGAGGGAAGCGCCAGTCGCCGGCGTCTTTCGGCTGAAGCAGCGCTTCGGAGCTTGCGGCTGCCGCTCCGGTGTTGTGTGCGCGAAGCAGCCGCTTCTCCTGCTCCCGGAGCCGGACAGAGCGGTAGCTTCTACGAGGGCGCAGAACTAAACCGCTGAGAGACGAGATTGTGTGCACAGCCTTGGGACTGCTAGAGGACGGTGGCTAAAGCTCCCTGCCTTTTCTATGCACTGCTGGCATGCTTTATTGAAGGTGTTCCGAGACAACTTTTCTGGTTTTTGACTTCGTCCTGATGCAGCCCCTCTTGGGAAATTCGTGTTCGTCTCCTGAGGCTCGAGATGCAGTGAACCCGATGGCACCTGCCGAAATGAAAAACTCCGTTGAGTTGTCAAGAAGCAAGAACATAGACAGCGCCTTGTGATTGGGAGTCAGCCGCTGCTGGACTTTTGCGATTGCTTTCACTGTGCACTGAATACAAGGACGGCATGTGCACGCTACAACAACGAGCTGGGAAGGAGTGGGCAGAAGAGAACGGCCGTCAGACAGCAGCTTACATATTACCCAGGAAAGAGAAGTGTTTTTGGAGTGTGCAGCAAATCCGTGTTTCTGGGCAAGGGCGACATAAGTGTGCTGCGCTGCTAAGCTTTCTCCCTGCGAGACACACTGGCAAAGCTTTTCGCTATGATGCAGTCTAGTGCAGACGCACACTACGGCTCTCCGGAGCTGATCTGAGGGAAGCGCCGGTCGCCGGCGTCTTTCGGCTGAAGCAGCGCTTCGGAGCTTACGGCTGCCGCTCCGGTGTTGTGCGCGCGAATCAGCCGCTTCTCCTGCTCCTGGAGCCGGACAGAGCGGTAGCTTCTACGAAGGCGGAGAACGAAGCCGCTGAGAGACGAGATTGTGTGCACAGCCTTGGGACTGCTAGAGGACGGTGGCTAAAGCTCCCTGCCTTTTCAATGCACTGCTGGCATGCTTTCTTGAAGGTGTTCCGAGACAACTTTTCTGGGTTTTGACTATGTCCTGATGCAGCACCTCTTGGGAAATTCGTGTTCGTTTCCTGAGGCTCGATATGCAGTGAACCCGATGGCACCTGCCGAAATGAAAAACTCTGTTGAGTTGTCAAGAAGCAAGAACATAGACAGCGCCTTGTGATTGGGAGTCAGCCGCTGCTGGACTTTTGCGATTGCTTTCACTGTGCACTGAATACAAGGACGGCATGTGCACGCTACAACAACGAGCTGGGCAGGAGTGGGCAGAAGAGAACGGCCGTCAGACAGCAGCTTACATATTACCCAGGAAAGAGCAGTGTTTTTGGAGTGTGCAGCAAATCCGTGTTTCTGGGCAAGGGTGGCATAAGTGCGCTTCGCTGCTAAGCGTTCTCCCTGCGAGACACACTGGCAAAGCTTTTCGCTATGATGCAGTCTAGTGCAGACGCACACTACGGCTCTCTGGAGCTGATCGGAGGGAAGCGCCAGTCGCCGGCGTCTTTCGGCTGAAGCAGCGCTTCGGAGCTTGCGGCTGCCGCTCCGGTGTTGTGTGCGCGAAGCAGCCGCTTCTCCTGCTCCCGGAGCCGGACAGAGCGGTAGCTTCTACGAGGGCGCAGAACTAAACCGCTGAGAGACGAGATTGTGTGCACAGCCTTGGGACTGCTAGAGGACGGTGGCTAAAGCTCCCTGCCTTTTCTATGCACTGCTGGCATGCTTTATTGAAGGTGTTCCGAGACAACTTTTCTGGTTTTTGACTTCATCCTGATGCAGCCCCTCTTGGGAAATTCGTGTTCGTCTCCTGAGGCTCGAGATGCAGTGAACCCGATGGCACCTGCCGAAATGAAAAACTCTGTTGAGTTGTCGAGAAGCAAGAACATAGACAGCGCCTTGTGATTGGGAGTCAGCCGCTGCTGGACTTTTGCGATTGCTTTCACTGTGCACTGAATACAAGGATGGCATGTGCACGCTACAACAACGAGCTGGGCAGGAGTGGGCAGAAGAGGACGGCCGTCAGAAATAAGCTTACATATTACCCAGAAAAGAGCAGTGTTTTTCGAGTGTGCAGAAAATCCGTGTTTCTGGACAAGCGCGGCATAAGTGCGCTGCGCTGCTAAGCTTTCTCCGTGCGAGACACACTGGCAAACATTTTCGCTATGATGCAGTCTAGTGCAGACGCACAGTACGGCTCTCCAGAGCTGATCGGAGGGAAGCGCCGTTCGCCGGCGTCTTTCGGCTGAAGCAGTGCTTCAGAGCTTACGGCTGCCGCTCTGGTGTTGTGTGCGCGAAGCAGCCGCTTCTCCTGCTCCCGGAGCCGGACAGAGCGGTAGCTTCTACGAAGGCGAAGAACGAAGCCGCTGAGAGACGAGATTGTGTGCACAACCTTGGGACTGCTAGAGGACGGCGGCTAAAGCTCCCTGCCTTTTCAAAGCACTGCTGGCATGCTTTATTGAAGGTGTTCCGAGACAACTTTTTTGGGTCTTGACTTCATCCTGATGCAGCCCCTCTTGAGAAATTCATGTTCGTCTCCTGAGGCTCGAGATGCAGTGAATCCGATGGCACCTGCCGAAATGAAAAACTCCGTTGAGTTGTCAAGAAGCAAGAACATAGACAGCGCCTTGTGATTGGGAGTCAGCCGCTTCTGGACTTTTGCGATTGCTTTCACTGTGCACTGAATACAAGGACGGCATGTGCACGCTACAACAACGAGCTGGGCAGGAATGGGCAGAAAAGAACGGCCGTTAGAGAGCAGCTTACATATTACCCAGGAAAGAGCAGTGTTTTTGGAGTGTGCAGCAAATCCGTGTTTCTGGGCAAGGGCGACATAAGTGCGCTGCGCTGCTAAGCTTTCTCCCTGCGAGACACACTGGCAAAGCTTTTCGCTATGATGCAGTCTAGTGCAGACGCACACTACGGCTCTCCGGAGCTGATCGGAGGGAAGCGCCGGTCGCCGGCCTCTTTTGGCTGAAGCAGTGCTTCAGAGCTTACGGCTGCCGCTCTGGTGTTGTGTGCGCGAAGCAGCCGCTTCTCCTGCTCCCGGAGCCGGACAGAGCGGTAGCTTCTACGAAGGCGAAGAACGAAGCCGCTGAGAGACGAGATTGTGTGCACAACCTTGGGACTGCTAGAGGACGGCGGCTAAAGCTCCCTGCCTTTTCAAAGCACTGCTGGCATGCTTTATTGAAGGTGTTCCGAGACAACTTTTTTGGGTCTTGACTTCATCCTGATGCAGCCCCTCTTGAGAAATTCATGTTCGTCTCCTGAGGCTCGAGATGCAGTGAATCCGATGGCACCTGCCGAAATGAAAAACTCCGTTGAGTTGTCAAGAAGCAAGAACATAGACAGCGCCTTGTGATTGGGAGTCAGCCGCTGCTGGACTTTTGCGATTGCTTTCACTGTGCACTGAATACAAGGACGGCATGTGCACGCTACAACAACGAGCTGGGCAGGAGTGGGCAGAAAAGAACGGCCGTTAGAGAGCAGCTTACATATTAGTCACGGAAAGAGCAGTGTTTTTGGAGTGTGCAGCAAATCCGTGTTTCTGGGCAAGGGCGGCATAAGTGCGCTGCGCTGCTAAGCGTTCTCCCTGCGAGACACACTGGCAAAGCTTTTCGCTATGATGCAGTCTAGTGCAGACGCACACTGTGCTCTCCGCTGCTGTCCGAAGCCAAGCGCCGGTTGCCGGTGTCTTTCGGCTGAAGCAGCGCTTCGGAGCTTACGGCTGCCGCTCCGGTGTTGTGTGCGCGAAGCAGCCGCTTCTCCTGCTCCCGGAGCCGGACAGAGCGGTAGCTTCTACGAGGGCGCAGAACTAAACCGCTGAGAGACGAGATTGTGTGCACAGCCTTGGGACTGCTAGAGGACGGTGGCTAAAGCTCCCTGCCTTTTCTATGCGCTGCTGGCATGCTTTATTGAAGGTGTTCCGAGACAACTTTTCTGGTTTTTGACTTCGTCCTGATGCAGCCCCTCTTGGGAAATTCGTGTTCGTCTCCTGAGGCTCGAGATGCAGTGAACCCGATGGCACCTGCCGAAATGAAAAACTCTGTTGAGTTGTCAAGAAGCAAGAACATAGACAGCGCCTTGTGATTGGGAGTCAGTCGCTGGTGGACTTTTGCGATTGCTTTCACTGTGCACTGAATACAAGGACGGCATGTGCACGCTACAACAACGAGCTGGGCAGGAGTGGGCAGAAGAGAACGGCCGTCAGACAGCAGCTTACATATTACCCAGGAAAGAGAAGTGTTTTTGGAGTGTGCAGCAAATCCGTGTTTCTGGGCAAGGGCGACATAAGTGCGCTGCGCTGCTAAGCTTTCTCCCTGCGAGACACACTGGCAAAGCTTTTCGCTATGATGCAGTCTAGTGCAGACGCACAGTACGGCTCTCCGGAGCTGATCGGAGGGAAGCGCCGTTCGCCGACGTCTTTCGGCTGAAGCAGTGCTTCAGAGCTTACGGCTGCCGCTCTGGTGTTGTGTGCGCGAAGCAGCCGCTTCTCCTGCTCCCGGAGCCAGACAGAGCGGTAGCTTCTACGAAGGCGAAGAACGAAGCCGCTGAGAGACGAGATTGTGTGCACAACCTTGGGACTGCTAGAGGACGGCGGCTAAAGCTCCCTGCCTTTTCAAAGCACTGCTGGCATGCTTTATTGAAGGTGTTCCGAGACAACTTTTTTGGGTCTTGACTTCATCCTGATGCAGCCCCTCTTGGGAAATTCATGTTCGTCTCCTGAGGCTCGAGATGCAGTGAACCCGATGGCACCTGCCGAAATGAAAAACTCCGTTGAGTTGTCGAGAAGCAAGAACATAGACAGCGCCTTGTGATTGGGAGTCAGCCGCTGCTGGCCTTTTGCGATTGCTTTCACTGTGCACTGAATACAAGACGGCATGTGCACGTTACAACAACGAGCTGGGCAGGAGTGGGCAGAAGAGAACGGCCGTCAGACAGCAGCTTACATATTACCCAGGAAAGCGCAGTGTTTTTGGAGTGTGCAGCAAATCCGTGTTTCTGGGCAAGGGCGACATAAGTGCGCTGCGCTGCTAAGCTTTCTCCCTGCGAGACACACTGGCAAAGCTTTTCGCTATGATGCAGTCTAGTGCAGACGCACACTACGGCTCTCTGGAGCTGATCGGAGGGAAGCGCCAGTCGCCGGCGTCTTTCGGCTGAAGCAGCGCTTCGGAGTTTGCGGCTGCCGCTCCGGTGTTGTGTGCGCGAAGCAGCCGCTTCTCCTGCTCCCGGAGCCGGACAGAGCGGTAGCTTCTACGAGGGCGCAGAACTAAACCGCTGAGAGACGAGATTGTGTGCACAGCCTTGGGACTGCTAGAGGACGGTGGCTAAAGCTCCCTGCCTTTTCTATGCACTGCTGGCATGCTTTATTGAAGGTGTTCCGAGACAACTTTTCTGGTTTTTGACTTCGTCCTGATGCAGCCCCTCTTGGGAAATTCGTGTTCGTCTCCTGAGGCTCGAGATGCAGTGAACCCGATGGCACCTGCCGAAATGAAAAACTCCGTTGAGTTGTCAAGAAGCAAGAACATAGACAGCGCCTTGTGATTGGGAGTCAGCCGCTGCTGGACTTTTGCGATTGCTTTCACTGTGCACTGAATACAAGGACGGCATGTGCACGCTACAACAACGAGCTGGGAAGGAGTGGGCAGAAGAGAACGGCCGTCAGACAGCAGCTTACATATTACCCAGGAAAGAGAAGTGTTTTTGGAGTGTGCAGCAAATCCGTGTTTCTGGGCAAGGGCGACATAAGTGCGCTGCGCTGCTAAGCTTTCTCCCTGCGAGACACACTGGCAAAGCTTTTCGCTATGATGCAGTCTAGTGCAGACGCACACTACGGCTCTCCGGAGCTGATCTGAGGGAAGCGCCGGTCGCCGACGTCTTTCGGCTGAAGCAGCGCTTCGGAGCTTACGGCTGCCGCTCCGGTGTTGTGCGCGCGAATCAGCCGCTTCTCCTGCTCCTGGAGCCGGACAGAGCGGTAGCTTCTACGAAGGCGGAGAACGAAGCCGCTGAGAGACGAGATTGTGTGCACAGCCTTGGGACTGCTAGAGGACGGTGGCTAAAGCTCCCTGCCTTTTCAATGCACTGCTGGCATGCTTTCTTGAAGGTGTTCCGAGACAACTTTTCTGGGTTTTGACTATGTCCTGATGCAGCACCTCTTGGGAAATTCGTGTTCGTTTCCTGAGGCTCGATATGCAGTGAACCCGATGGCACCTGCCGAAATGAAAAACTCTGTTGAGTTCTCAAGAAGCAAGAACATAGACAGCGCCTTGTGATTGGGAGTCAGCCGCTGCTGGACTTTTGCGATTGCTTTCACTGTGCACTGAATACAAGGTTGGCATGTGCACGCTACAACAACGAGCTGGGCAGGAGTGGGCAGAAGAGAACGGCCGTCAGACAGCAGCTTACATATTACCCAGGAAAGAGCAGTGTTTTTGGAGTGTGCAGCAAATCCGTGTTTCTGGGCAAGGGTGGCATAAGTGCGCTTCGCTGCTAAGCGTTCTCCCTGCGAGACACACTGGCAAAGCTTTTCGCTATGATGCAGTCTAGTGCAGACGCACACTACGGCTCTCTGGAGCTGATCGGAGGGAAGCGCCAGTCGCCGGCGTCTTTCGGCTGAAGCAGCGCTTCGGAGCTTGCGGCTGCCGCTCCGGTGTTGTGTGCGCGAAGCAGCCGCTTCTCCTGCTCCCGGAGCCGGACAGAGCGGTAGCTTCTACGAGGGCGCAGAACTAAACCGCTGAGAGACGAGATTGTGTGCACAGCCTTGGGACTGCTAGAGGACGGTGGCTAAAGCTCCCTGCCTTTTCTATGCACTGCTGGCATGCTTTATTGAAGGTGTTCCGAGACAACTTTTCTGGTTTTTGACTTCGTCCTGATGCAGCCCCTCTTGGGAAATTCGTGTTCGTCTCCTGAGGCTCGAGATGCAGTGAACCCGATGGCACCTGCCGAAATGAAAAACTCTGTTGAGTTGTCGAGAAGCAAGAACATAGACAGCGCCTTGTGATTGGGAGTCAGCCGCTGCTGGACTTTTGCGATTGCTTTCACTGTGCACTGAATACAGGGATGGCATGTGCACGCTACAACAACGAGCTGGGCAGGAGTGGGCAGAAGAGGACGGCCGTCAGAAATAAGCTTACATATTACCCAGAAAAGAGCAGTGTTTTTCGAGTGTGCAGAAAATCCGTGTTTCTGGACAAGCGCGGCATAAGTGCGCTGCGCTGCTAAGCTTTCTCCGTGCGAGACACACTGGCAAACATTTTCGCTATGATGCAGTCTAGTGCAGACGCATAGTACGGCTCTCCAGAGCTGATCGAAGGGAAGCGCCGTTCGCCGGCGTCTTTCGGCTGAAGCAGTGCTTCAGAGCTTACGGCTGCCGCTCTGGTGTTGTGTGCGCGAAGCAGCCGCTTCTCCTGCTCCCGGAGCCGGACAGAGCGGTAGCTTCTACGAAGGCGAAGAACGAAGCCGCTGAGAGACGAGATTGTGTGCACAACCTTGGGACTGCTAGAGGACGGCGGCTAAAGCTCCCTGCCTTTTCAAAGCACTGCTGGCATGCTTTATTGAAGGTGTTCCGAGACAACTTTTTTGGGTCTTGACTTCATCCTGATGCAGCCCCTCTTGAGAAATTCATGTTCGTCTCCTGAGGCTCGAGATGCAGTGAATCCGATGGCACCTGCCGAAATGAAAAACTCCGTTGAGTTGTCAAGAAGCAAGAACATAGACAGCGCCTTGTGATTGGGAGTCAGCCGCTTCTGGACTTTTGCGATTGCTTTCACTGTGCACTGAATACAAGGACGGCATGTGCACGCTACAACAACGAGCTGGGCAGGAGTGGGCAGAAAAGAACGGCCGTTAGACAGCAGCTTACATATTACCCAGGAAAGAGTAGTGTTTTTGGAGTGTGCAGCAAATCCGTGTTTCTGGGCAAGGGCGGCATAAGTGCGCTGCGCTGCTAAGCGTTCTCCCTGCGAGACACACTGGCAAAGCTTTTCGCTATGATGCAGTCTAGTGCAGACGCACACTGGGCTCTCCGCTGCTGTCCGAAGCCAAGCGCCGGTTGCCGGTGTCTTTCGGCTGAAGCAGCGCTTCGGAGCTTACGGCTGCCGCTCCGGTGTTGTGTGCGCGAAGCAGCCGCTTCTCCTGCTCCCGGAGCCGGACAGAGCGGTAGCTTCTACGAGGGCGCAGAACTAAACCGCTGAGAGACGAGATTGTGTGCACAGCCTTGGGACTGCTAGAGGACGGTGGCTAAAGCTCCCTGCCTTTTCTCTGCGCTGCTGGCATGCTTTATTGAAGGTGTTCCGAGACAACTTTTCTGGTTTTTAACTTCGTCCTGATGCAGCCCCTCTTGGGAAATTCGTGTTCGTCTCCTGAGGCTCGAGATGCAGTGAACCCGATGGCACCTGCCGAAATGAAAAACTCTGTTGAGTTGTCAAGAAGCAAGAACATAGACAGCGCCTTGTGATTGGGAGTCAGCCGCTGCTGGACTTTTGCGATTGCTTTCACTGTGCACTGAATACAAGGACGGCATGTGCACGCTACAACAACGAGCTGGGCAGGAGTGGGCAGAAGAGAACGGCCGTCAGACAGCAGCTTACATATTACCCAGGAAAGAGAAGTGTTTTTGGAGTGTGCAGCAAATCCGTGTTTCTGGGCAAGGGCGACATAAGTACGCTGCGCTGCTAAGCTTTCTCCCTGCGAGACACACTGGCAAAGCTTTTCGCTATGATGCAGTCTAGTGCAGACGCACACTACGGCTCTCCGGAGCTGATCGGAGGGAAGCGCCGTTCGCCGGCGTCTTTCGGCTGAAGCAGTGCTTCAGAGCTTACGGCTGCCGCTCTGGTGTTGTGTGCGCGAAGCAGCCGCTTCTCCTGCTCCCGGAGCCGGACAGAGCGGTAGCTTCTACGAAGGCGAAGAACGAAGCCGCTGAGAGACGAGATTGTGTGCACAACCTTGGGACTGCTAGAGGACGGCGGCTAAAGCTCCCTGCCTTTTCAAAGCACTGCTGGCATGCTTTATTGAAGGTGTTCCGAGACAACTTTTTTGGGTCTTGACTTCATCCTGATGCAGCCCCTCTTGGGAAATTCATGTTCGTCTCCTGAGGCTCGAGATGCAGTGAACCCGATGGCACCTGCCGAAATGAAAAACTTCGTTGAGTTGTCGAGAAGCAAGAACATAGACAGCGCCTTGTGATTGGGAGTCAGCCGCTGCTGGCCTTTTGCGATTGCTTTCACTGTGCACTGAATACAAGACGGCATGTGCACGTTACAACAACGAGCTGGGCAGGAGTGGGCAGAAGAGAACGGCCGTCAGACAGCAGCTTACATATTACCCAGGAAAGCGCAGTGTTTTTGGAGTGTGCAGCAAATCCGTGTTTCTGGGCAAGGGCGACATAAGTGCGCTGCGCTGCTAAGCTTTCTCCCTGCGAGACACACTGGCAAAGCTTTTCGCTATGATGCAGTCTAGTGCAGACGCACACTACGGCTCTCTGGAGCTGATCGGAGGGAAGCGCCAGTCGCCGGCGTCTTTCGGCTGAAGCAGCGCTTCGGAGCTTGCGGCTGCCGCTCCGGTGTTGTGTGCGCGAAGCAGCCGCTTCTCCTGCTCCCGGAGCCGGACAGAGCGGTAGCTTCTACGAGGGCGCAGAACTAAACCGCTGAGAGACGAGATTGTGTGCACAGCCTTGGGACTGCTAGAGGACGGTGGCTAAAGCTCCCTGCCTTTTCTATGCACTGCTGGCATGCTTTATTGAAGGTGTTCCGAGACAACTTTTCTGGTTTTTGACTTCGTCCTGATGCAGCCCCTCTTGGGAAATTCGTGTTCGTCTCCTGAGGCTCGAGATGCAGTGAACCCGATGGCACCTGCCGAAATGAAAAACTCCGTTGAGTTGTCAAGAAGCAAGAACATAGACAGCGCCTTGTGATTGGGAGTCAGCCGCTGCTGGACTTTTGCGATTGCTTTCACTGTGCACTGAATACAAGGACGGCATGTGCACGCTACAACAACGAGCTGGGAAGGAGTGGGCAGAAGAGAACGGCCGTCAGACAGCAGCTTACATATTACCCAGGAAAGAGAAGTGTTTTTGGAGTGTGCAGCAAATCCGTGTTTCTGGGCAAGGGCGACATAAGTGCGCTGCGCTGCTAAGCTTTCTCCCTGCGAGACACACTGGCAAAGCTTTTCGCTATGATGCAGTCTAGTGCAGACGCACACTACGGCTCTCCGGAGCTGATCTGAGGGAAGCGCCGGTCGCCGGCGTCTTTCGGCTGAAGCAGCGCTTCGGAGCTTACGGCTGCCGCTCCGGTGTTGTGCGCGCGAATCAGCCGCTTCTCCTGCTCCTGGAGCCGGACAGAGCGGTAGCTTCTACGAAGGCGGAGAACGAAGCCGCTGAGAGACGAGATTGTGTGCACAGCCTTGGGACTGCTAGAGGACGGTGGCTAAAGCTCCCTGCCTTTTCAATGCACTGCTGGCATGCTTTCTTGAAGGTGTTCCGAGACAACTTTTCTGGGTTTTGACTATGTCCTGATGCAGCACCTCTTGGGAAATTCGTGTTCGTTTCCTGAGGCTCGATATGCAGTGAACCCGATGGCACCTGCCGAAATGAAAAACTCTGTTGAGTTGTCAAGAAGCAAGAACATAGACAGCGCCTTGTGATTGGGAGTCAGCCGCTGCTGGACTTTTGCGATTGCTTTCACTGTGCACTGAATACAAGGATGGCATGTGCACGCTACAACAACAAGCTGGGCAGGAGTGGGCAGAAGAGGACGGCCGTCAGAAATAAGCTTACATATTACCCAGAAAAGAGCAGTGTTTTTCGAGTGTGCAGAAAATCCGTGTTTCTGGACAAGCGCGGCATAAGTGCGCTGCGCTGCTAAGCTTTCTCCGTGCGAGACACACTGGCAAACATTTTCGCTATGATGCAGTCTAGTGCAGACGCACACTACGGCTCTCCGGAGCTGATCGGAGGGAAGCGCCGGTCGCCGGCCTCTTTTGGCTGAAGCAGTGCTTCAGAGCTTACGGCTGCCGCTCTGGTGTTGTGTGCGCGAAGCAGCCGCTTCTCCTGCTCCCGGAGCCGGACAGAGCGGTAGCTTCTACGAAGGCGAAGAACGAAGCCGCTGAGAGACGAGATTGTGTGCACAACCTTGGGACTGCTAGAGGACGGCGGCTAAAGCTCCCTGCCTTTTCAAAGCACTGCTGGCATGCTTTATTGAAGGTGTTCCGAGACAACTTTTTTGGGTCTTGACTTCATCCTGATGCAGCCCCTCTTGAGAAATTCATGTTCGTCTCCTGAGGCTCGAGATGCAGTGAATCCGATGGCACCTGCCGAAATGAAAAACTCCGTTGAGTTGTCAAGAAGCAAGAACATAGACAGCGCCTTGTGATTGGGAGTCAGCCGCTGCTGGACTTTTGCGATTGCTTTCACTGTGCACTGAATACAAGGACGGCATGTGCACGCTACAACAACGAGCTGGGCAGGAGTGGGCAGAAAAGAACGGCCGTTAGAGAGCAGCTTACATATTACCCAGGAAAGAGCAGTGTTTTTGGAGTGTGCAGCAAATCCGTGTTTCTGGGCAAGGGCGGCATAAGTGCGCTGCGCTGCTAAGCGTTCTCCCTGCGAGACACACTGGCAAAGCTTTTCGCTATGATGCAGTCTAGTGCAGACGCACACTGGGCTCTCCGCTGCTGTCCGAAGCCAAGCGCCGGTTGCCGGTGTCTTTCGGCTGAAGCAGCGCTTCGGAGCTTACGGCTGCCGCTCCGGTGTTGTGTGCGCGAAGCAGCCGCTTCTCCTGCTCCCGGAGCCGGACAGAGCGGTAGCTTCTACGAGGGCGCAGAACTAAACCGCTGAGAGACGAGATTGTGTGCACAGCCTTGGGACTGCTAGAGGACGGTGGCTAAAGCTCCCTGCCTTTTCTATGCGCTGCTGGCATGCTTTATTGAAGGTGTTCCGAGACAACTTTTCTGGTTTTTGACTTCGTCCTGATGCAGCCCCTCTTGGGAAATTCGTGTTCGTCTCCTGAGGCTCGAGATGCAGTGAACCCGATGGCACCTGCCGAAATGAAAAACTCTGTTGAGTTGTCAAGAAGCAAGAACATAGACAGCGCCTTGTGATTGGGAGTCAGCCGCTGCTGGACTTTTGCGATTGCTTTCACTGTGCACTGAATACAAGGACGGCATGTGCACGCTACAACAACGAGCTGGGCAGGAGTGGGCAGAAGAGAACGGCCGTCAGACAGCAGCTTACATATTACCCAGGAAAGAGAAGTGTTTTTGGAGTGTGCAGCAAATCCGTGTTTCTGGGCAAGGGCGACATAAGTGCGCTGCGCTGCTAAGCTTTCTCCCTGCGAGACACACTGGCAAAGCTTTTCGCTATGATGCAGTCTAGTGCAGACGCACAGTACGGCTCTCCGGAGCTGATAGGAGGGAAGCGCCGTTCGCCGGCGTCTTTCGGCTGAAGCAGTGCTTCAGAGCTTACGGCTGCCGCTCTGGTGTTGTGTGCGCGAAGCAGCCGCTTCTCCTGCTCCCGGAGCCGGACAGAGCGGTAGCTTCTACGAAGGCGAAGAACGAAGCCGCTGAGAGACGAGATTGTGTGCACAACCTTGGGACTGCTAGAGGACGGCGGCTAAAGCTCCCTGCCTTTTCAAAGCACTGCTGGCATGCTTTATTGAAGGTGTTCCGAGACAACTTTTTTGGGTCTTGACTTCATCCTGATGCAGCCCCTCTTGGGAAATTCATGTTCGTCTCCTGAGGCTCGAGATGCAGTGAACCCGATGGCACCTGCCGAAATGAAAAACTCCGTTGAGTTGTCGAGAAGCAAGAACATAGACAGCGCCTTGTGATTGGGAGTCAGCCGCTGCTGGCCTTTTGCGATTGCTTTCACTGTGCACTGAATACAAGACGGCATGTGCACGTTACAACAACGAGCTGGGCAGGAGTGGGCAGAAGAGAACGGCCGTCAGACAGCAGCTTACATATTACCCAGGAAAGCGCAGTGTTTTTGGAGTGTGCAGCAAATCCGTGTTTCTGGGCAAGGGCGACATAAGTGCGCTGCGCTGCTAAGCTTTCTCCCTGCGAGACACACTGGCAAAGCTTTTCGCTATGATGCAGTCTAGTGCAGACGCACACTACGGCTCTCTGGAGCTGATCGGAGGGAAGCGCCAGTCGCCGGCGTCTTTCGGCTGAAGCAGCGCTTCGGAGCTTGCGGCTGCCGCTCCGGTGTTGTGTGCGCGAAGCAGCCGCTTCTCCTGCTCCCGGAGCCGGACAGAGCGGTAGCTTCTACGAGGGCGCAGAACTAAACCGCTGAGAGACGAGATTGTGTGCACAGCCTTGGGACTGCTAGAGGACGGTGGCTAAAGCTCCCTGCCTTTTCTATGCACTGCTGGCATGCTTTATTGAAGGTGTTCCGAGACAACTTTTCTGGTTTTTGACTTCGTCCTGATGCAGCCCCTCTTGGGAAATTCGTGTTCGTCTCCTGAGGCTCGAGATGCAGTGAACCCGATGGCACCTGCCGAAATGAAAAACTCCGTTGAGTTGTCAAGAAGCAAGAACATAGACAGCGCCTTGTGATTGGGAGTCAGCCGCTGCTGGACTTTTGCGATTGCTTTCACTGTGCACTGAATACAAGGACGGCATGTGCACGCTACAACAACGAGCTGGGAAGGAGTGGGCAGAAGAGAACGGCCGTCAGACAGCAGCTTACATATTACCCAGGAAAGAGAAGTGTTTTTGGAGTGTGCAGCAAATCCGTGTTTCTGGGCAAGGGCGACATAAGTGCGCTGCGCTGCTAAGCTTTCTCCCTGCGAGACACACTGGCAAAGCTTTTCGCTATGATGCAGTCTAGTGCAGACGCACACTACGGCTCTCCGGAGCTGATCTGAGGGAAGCGCCGGTCGCCGACGTCTTTCGGCTGAAGCAGCGCTTCGGAGCTTACGGCTGCCGCTCCGGTGTTGTGCGCGCGAATCAGCCGCTTCTCCTGCTCCTGGAGCCGGACAGAGCGGTAGCTTCTACGAAGGCGGAGAACGAAGCCGCTGAGAGACGAGATTGTGTGCACAGCCTTGGGACTGCTAGAGGACGGTGGCTAAAGCTCCCTGTCTTTTCAATGCACTGCTGGCATGCTTTCTTGAAGGTGTTCCGAGACAACTTTTCTGGGTTTTGACTATGTCCTGATGCAGCACCTCTTGGGAAATTCGTGTTCGTTTCCTGAGGCTCGATATGCAGTGAACCCGATGGCACCTGCCGAAATGAAAAACTCTGTTGAGTTCTCAAGAAGCAAGAACATAGACAGCGCCTTGTGATTGGGAGTCAGCCGCTGCTGGACTTTTGCGATTGCTTTCACTGTGCACTGAATACAAGGTTGGCATGTGCACGCTACAACAACGAGCTGGGCAGGAGTGGGCAGAAGAGAACGGCCGTCAGACAGCAGCTTACATATTACCCAGGAAAGAGCAGTGTTTTTGGAGTGTGCAGCAAATCCGTGTTTCTGGGCAAGGGTGGCATAAGTGCGCTTCGCTGCTAAGCGTTCTCCCTGCGAGACACACTGGCAAAGCTTTTCGCTATGATGCAGTCTAGTGCAGACGCACACTACGGCTCTCTGGAGCTGATCGGAGGGAAGCGCCAGTCGCCGGCGTCTTTCGGCTGAAGCAGCGCTTCGGAGCTTGCGGCTGCCGCTCCGGTGTTGTGTGCGCGAAGCAGCCGCTTCTCCTGCTCCCGGAGCCGGACAGAGCGGTAGCTTCTACGAGGGCGCAGAACTAAACCGCTGAGAGACGAGATTGTGTGCACAGCCTTGGGACTGCTAGAGGACGGTGGCTAAAGCTCCCTGCCTTTTCTATGCACTGCTGGCATGCTTTATTGAAGGTGTTCCGAGACAACTTTTCTGGTTTTTGACTTCGTCCTGATGCAGCCCCTCTTGGGAAATTCGTGTTCGTCTCCTGAGGCTCGAGATGCAGTGAACCCGATGGCACCTGCCGAAATGAAAAACTCCGTTGAGTTGTCAAGAAGCAAGAACATAGACAGCGCCTTGTGATTGGGAGTCAGCCGCTGCTGGACTTTTGCGATTGCTTTCACTGTGCACTGAATACAAGGACGGCATGTGCACGCTACAACAACGAGCTGGGAAGGAGTGGGCAGAAGAGAACGGCCGTCAGACAGCAGCTTACATATTACCCAGGAAAGAGAAGTGTTTTTGGAGTGTGCAGCAAATCCGTGTTTCTGGGCAAGGGCGACATAAGTGCGCTGCGCTGCTAAGCTTTCTCCCTGCGAGACACACTGGCAAAGCTTTTCGCTATGATGCAGTCTAGTGCAGACGCACACTACGGCTCTCCGGAGCTGATCTGAGGGAAGCGCCGGTCGCCGACGTCTTTCGGCTGAAGCAGCGCTTCGGAGCTTACGGCTGCCGCTCCGGTGTTGTGCGCGCGAATCAGCCGCTTCTCCTGCTCCTGGAGCCGGACAGAGCGGTAGCTTCTACGAAGGCGGAGAACGAAGCCGCTGAGAGACGAGATTGTGTGCACAGCCTTGGGACTGCTAGAGGACGGTGGCTAAAGCTCCCTGTCTTTTCAATGCACTGCTGGCATGCTTTCTTGAAGGTGTTCCGAGACAACTTTTCTGGGTTTTGACTATGTCCTGATGCAGCACCTCTTGGGAAATTCGTGTTCGTTTCCTGAGGCTCGATATGCAGTGAACCCGATGGCACCTGCCGAAATGAAAAACTCTGTTGAGTTCTCAAGAAGCAAGAACATAGACAGCGCCTTGTGATTGGGAGTCAGCCGCTGCTGGACTTTTGCGATTGCTTTCACTGTGCACTGAATACAAGGTTGGCATGTGCACGCTACAACAACGAGCTGGGCAGGAGTGGGCAGAAGAGAACGGCCGTCAGACAGCAGCTTACATATTACCCAGGAAAGAGCAGTGTTTTTGGAGTGTGCAGCAAATCCGTGTTTCTGGGCAAGGGTGGCATAAGTGCGCTTCGCTGCTAAGCGTTCTCCCTGCGAGACACACTGGCAAAGCTTTTCGCTATGATGCAGTCTAGTGCAGACGCACACTACGGCTCTCTGGAGCTGATCGGAGGGAAGCGCCAGTCGCCGGCGTCTTTCGGCTGAAGCAGCGCTTCGGAGCTTGCGGCTGCCGCTCCGGTGTTGTGTGCGCGAAGCAGCCGCTTCTCCTGCTCCCGGAGCCGGACAGAGCGGTAGCTTCTACGAGGGCGCAGAACTAAACCGCTGAGAGACGAGATTGTGTGCACAGCCTTGGGACTGCTAGAGGACGGTGGCTAAAGCTCCCTGCCTTTTCTATGCACTGCTGGCATGCTTTATTGAAGGTGTTCCGAGACAACTTTTCTGGTTTTTGACTTCGTCCTGATGCAGCCCCTCTTGGGAAATTCGTGTTCGTCTCCTGAGGCTCGAGATGCAGTGAACCCGATGGCACCTGCCGAAATGAAAAACTCTGTTGAGTTGTCGAGAAGCAAGAACATAGACAGCGCCTTGTGATTGGGAGTCAGCCGCTGCTGGACTTTTGCGATTGCTTTCACTGTGCACTGAATACATGGATGGCATGTGCACGCTACAACAACGAGCTGGGCAGGAGTGGGCAGAAGAGGACGGCCGTCAGAAATAAGCTTACATATTACCCAGAAAAGAGCAGTGTTTTTCGAGTGTGCAGAAAATCCGTGTTTCTGGACAAGCGCGGCATAAGTGCGCTGCGCTGCTAAGCTTTCTCCGTGCGAGACACACTGGCAAACATTTTCGCTATGATGCAGTCTAGTGCAGACGCATAGTACGGCTCTCCAGAGCTGATCGGAGGGAAGCGCCGTTCGCCGGCGTCTTTCGGCTGAAGCAGTGCTTCAGAGCTTACGGCTGCCGCTCTGGTGTTGTGTGCGCGAAGCAGCCGCTTCTCCTGCTCCCGGAGCCGGACAGAGCGGTAGCTTCTACGAAGGCGAAGAACGAAGCCGCTGAGAGACGAGATTGTGTGCACAACCTTGGGACTGCTAGAGGACGGCGGCTAAAGCTCCCTGCCTTTTCAAAGCACTGCTGGCATGCTTTATTGAAGGTGTTCCGAGACAACTTTTTTGGGTCTTGACTTCATCCTGATGCAGCCCCTCTTGAGAAATTCATGTTCGTCTCCTGAGGCTCGAGATGCAGTGAATCCGATGGCACCTGCCGAAATGAAAAACTCCGTTGAGTTGTCAAGAAGCAAGAACATAGACAGCGCCTTGTGATTGGGAGTCAGCCGCTTCTGGACTTTTGCGATTGCTTTCACTGTGCACTGAATACAAGGACGGCATGTGCACGCTACAACAACGAGCTGGGCAGGAGTGGGCAGAAAAGAACGGCCGTTAGACAGCAGCTTACATATTACCCAGGAAAGAGTAGTGTTTTTGGAGTGTGCAGCAAATCCGTGTTTCTGGGCAAGGGCGGCATAAGTGCGCTGCGCTGCTAAGCGTTCTCCCTGCGAGACACACTGGCAAAGCTTTTCGCTATGATGCAGTCTAGTGCAGACGCACACTGGGCTCTCCGCTGCTGTCCGAAGCCAAGCGCCGGTTGCCGGTGTCTTTCGGCTGAAGCAGCGCTTCGGAGCTTACGGCTGCCGCTCCGGTGTTGTGTGCGCGAAGCAGCCGCTTCTCCTGCTCCCGGAGCCGGACAGAGCGGTAGCTTCTACGAGGGCGCAGAACTAAACCGCTGAGAGACGAGATTGTGTGCACAGCCTTGGGACTGCTAGAGGACGGTGGCTAAAGCTCCCTGCCTTTTCTCTGCGCTGCTGGCATGCTTTATTGAAGGTGTTCCGAGACAACTTTTCTGGTTTTTAACTTCGTCCTGATGCAGCCCCTCTTGGGAAATTCGTGTTCGTCTCCTGAGGCTCGAGATGCAGTGAACCCGATGGCACCTGCCGAAATGAAAAACTCTGTTGAGTTGTCAAGAAGCAAGAACATAGACAGCGCCTTGTGATTGGGAGTCAGCCGCTGCTGGACTTTTGCGATTGCTTTCACTGTGCACTGAATACAAGGACGGCATGTGCACGCTACAACAACGAGCTGGGCAGGAGTGGGCAGAAGAGAACGGCCGTCAGACAGCAGCTTACATATTACCCAGGAAAGAGAAGTGTTTTTGGAGTGTGCAGCAAATCCGTGTTTCTGGGCAAGGGCGACATAAGTACGCTGCGCTGCTAAGCTTTCTCCCTGCGAGACACACTGGCAAAGCTTTTCGCTATGATGCAGTCTAGTGCAGACGCACACTACGGCTCTCCGGAGCTGATCGGAGGGAAGCGCCGTTCGCCGGCGTCTTTCGGCTGAAGCAGTGCTTCAGAGCTTACGGCTGCCGCTCTGGTGTTGTGTGCGCGAAGCAGCCGCTTCTCCTGCTCCCGGAGCCGGACAGAGCGGTAGCTTCTACGAAGGCGAAGAACGAAGCCGCTGAGAGACGAGATTGTGTGCACAACCTTGGGACTGCTAGAGGACGGCGGCTAAAGCTCCCTGCCTTTTCAAAGCACTGCTGGCATGCTTTATTGAAGGTGTTCCGAGACAACTTTTTTGGGTCTTGACTTCATCCTGATGCAGCCCCTCTTGGGAAATTCATGTTCGTCTCCTGAGGCTCGAGATGCAGTGAACCCGATGGCACCTGCCGAAATGAAAAACTTCGTTGAGTTGTCGAGAAGCAAGAACATAGACAGCGCCTTGTGATTGGGAGTCAGCCGCTGCTGGCCTTTTGCGATTGCTTTCACTGTGCACTGAATACAAGACGGCATGTGCACGTTACAACAACGAGCTGGGCAGGAGTGGGCAGAAGAGAACGGCCGTCAGACAGCAGCTTACATATTACCCAGGAAAGCGCAGTGTTTTTGGAGTGTGCAGCAAATCCGTGTTTCTGGGCAAGGGCGACATAAGTGCGCTGCGCTGCTAAGCTTTCTCCCTGCGAGACACACTGGCAAAGCTTTTCGCTATGATGCAGTCTAGTGCAGACGCACACTACGGCTCTCTGGAGCTGATCGGAGGGAAGCGCCAGTCGCCGGCGTCTTTCGGCTGAAGCAGCGCTTCGGAGCTTGCGGCTGCCGCTCCGGTGTTCTGTGCGCGAAGCAGCCGCTTCTCCTGCTCCCGGAGCCGGACAGAGCGGTAGCTTCTACGAGGGCGCAGAACTAAACCGCTGAGAGACGAGATTGTGTGCACAGCCTTGGGACTGCTAGAGGACGGTGGCTAAAGCTCCCTGCCTTTTCTATGCACTGCTGGCATGCTTTATTGAAGGTGTTCCGAGACAACTTTTCTGGTTTTTGACTTCGTCCTGATGCAGCCCCTCTTGGGAAATTCGTGTTCGTCTCCTGAGGCTCGAGATGCAGTGAACCCGATGGCACCTGCCGAAATGAAAAACTCCGTTGAGTTGTCAAGAAGCAAGAACATAGACAGCGCCTTGTGATTGGGAGTCAGCCGCTGCTGGACTTTTGCGATTGCTTTCACTGTGCACTGAATACAAGGACGGCATGTGCACGCTACAACAACGAGCTGGGAAGGAGTGGGCAGAAGAGAACGGCCGTCAGACAGCAGCTTACATATTACCCAGGAAAGAGAAGTGTTTTTGGAGTGTGCAGCAAATCCGTGTTTCTGGGCAAGGGCGACATAAGTGCGCTGCGCTGCTAAGCTTTCTCCCTGCGAGACACACTGGCAAAGCTTTTCGCTATGATGCAGTCTAGTGCAGACGCACACTACGGCTCTCCGGAGCTGATCTGAGGGAAGCGCCGGTCGCCGACGTCTTTCGGCTGAAGCAGCGCTTCGGAGCTTACGGCTGCCGCTCCGGTGTTGTGCGCGCGAATCAGCCGCTTCTCCTGCTCCTGGAGCCGGACAGAGCGGTAGCTTCTACGAAGGCGGAGAACGAAGCCGCTGAGAGACGAGATTGTGTGCACAGCCTTGGGACTGCTAGAGGACGGTGGCTAAAGCTCCCTGCCTTTTCAATGCACTGCTGGCATGCTTTCTTGAAGGTGTTCCGAGACAACTTTTCTGGGTTTTGACTATGTCCTGATGCAGCACCTCTTGGGAAATTCGTGTTCGTTTCCTGAGGCTCGATATGCAGTGAACCCGATGGCACCTGCCGAAATGAAAAACTCTGTTGAGTTGTCAAGAAGCAAGAACATAGACAGCGCCTTGTGATTGGGAGTCAGCCGCTGCTGGACTTTTGCGATTGCTTTCACTGTGCACTGAATACAAGGATGGCATGTGCACGCTACAACAACAAGCTGGGCAGGAGTGGGCAGAAGAGGACGGCCGTCAGAAATAAGCTTACATATTACCCAGAAAAGAGCAGTGTTTTTCGAGTGTGCAGAAAATCCGTGTTTCTGGACAAGCGCGGCATAAGTGCGCTGCGCTGCTAAGCTTTCTCCGTGCGAGACACACTGGCAAACATTTTCGCTATGATGCAGTCTAGTGCAGACGCACACTACGGCTCTCCGGAGCTGATCGGAGGGAAGCGCCGGTCGCCGGCCTCTTTTGGCTGAAGCAGTGCTTCAGAGCTTACGGCTGCCGCTCTGGTGTTGTGTGCGCGAAGCAGCCGCTTCTCCTGCTCCCGGAGCCGGACAGAGCGGTAGCTTCTACGAAGGCGAAGAACGAAGCCGCTGAGAGACGAGATTGTGTGCACAACCTTGGGACTGCTAGAGGACGGCGGCTAAAGCTCCCTGCCTTTTCAAAGCACTGCTGGCATGCTTTATTGAAGGTGTTCCGAGACAACTTTTTTGGGTCTTGACTTCATCCTGATGCAGCCCCTCTTGAGAAATTCATGTTCGTCTCCTGAGGCTCGAGATGCAGTGAATCCGATGGCACCTGCCGAAATGAAAAACTCCGTTGAGTTGTCAAGAAGCAAGAACATAGACAGCGCCTTGTGATTGGGAGTCAGCCGCTGCTGGACTTTTGCGATTGCTTTCACTGTGCACTGAATACAAGGACGGCATGTGCACGCTACAACAACGAGCTGGGCAGGAGTGGGCAGAAAAGAACGGCCGTTAGAGAGCAGCTTACATATTACCCAGGAAAGAGCAGTGTTTTTGGAGTGTGCAGCAAATCCGTGTTTCTGGGCAAGGGCGGCATAAGTGCGCTGCGCTGCTAAGCGTTCTCCCTGCGAGACACACTGGCAAAGCTTTTCGCTATGATGCAGTCTAGTGCAGACGCACACTGGGCTCTCCGCTGCTGTCCGAAGCCAAGCGCCGGTTGCCGGTGTCTTTCGGCTGAAGCAGCGCTTCGGAGCTTACGGCTGCCGCTCCGGTGTTGTGTGCGCGAAGCAGCCGCTTCTCCTGCTCCCGGAGCCGGACAGAGCGGTAGCTTCTACGAGGGCGCAGAACTAAACCGCTGAGAGACGAGATTGTGTGCACAGCCTTGGGACTGCTAGAGGACGGTGGCTAAAGCTCCCTGCCTTTTCTATGCGCTGCTGGCATGCTTTATTGAAGGTGTTCCGAGACAACTTTTCTGGTTTTTGACTTCGTCCTGATGCAGCCCCTCTTGGGAAATTCGTGTTCGTCTCCTGAGGCTCGAGATGCAGTGAACCCGATGGCACCTGCCGAAATGAAAAACTCTGTTGAGTTGTCAAGAAGCAAGAACATAGACAGCGCCTTGTGATTGGGAGTCAGCCGCTGCTGGACTTTTGCGATTGCTTTCACTGTGCACTGAATACAAGGACGGCATGTGCACGCTACAACAACGAGCTGGGCAGGAGTGGGCAGAAGAGAACGGCCGTCAGACAGCAGCTTACATATTACCCAGGAAAGAGAAGTGTTTTTGGAGTGTGCAGCAAATCCGTGTTTCTGGGCAAGGGCGACATAAGTGCGCTGCGCTGCTAAGCTTTCTCCCTGCGAGACACACTGGCAAAGCTTTTCGCTATGATGCAGTCTAGTGCAGACGCACAGTACGGCTCTCCGGAGCTGATAGGAGGGAAGCGCCGTTCGCCGGCGTCTTTCGGCTGAAGCAGTGCTTCAGAGCTTACGGCTGCCGCTCTGGTGTTGTGTGCGCGAAGCAGCCGCTTCTCCTGCTCCCGGAGCCGGACAGAGCGGTAGCTTCTACGAAGGCGAAGAACGAAGCCGCTGAGAGACGAGATTGTGTGCACAACCTTGGGACTGCTAGAGGACGGCGGCTAAAGCTCCCTGCCTTTTCAAAGCACTGCTGGCATGCTTTATTGAAGGTGTTCCGAGACAACTTTTTTGGGTCTTGACTTCATCCTGATGCAGCCCCTCTTGGGAAATTCATGTTCGTCTCCTGAGGCTCGAGATGCAGTGAACCCGATGGCACCTGCCGAAATGAAAAACTCCGTTGAGTTGTCGAGAAGCAAGAACATAGACAGCGCCTTGTGATTGGGAGTCAGCCGCTGCTGGCCTTTTGCGATTGCTTTCACTGTGCACTGAATACAAGACGGCATGTGCACGTTACAACAACGAGCTGGGCAGGAGTGGGCAGAAGAGAACGGCCGTCAGACAGCAGCTTACATATTACCCAGGAAAGCGCAGTGTTTTTGGAGTGTGCAGCAAATCCGTGTTTCTGGGCAAGGGCGACATAAGTGCGCTGCGCTGCAAAGCTTTCTCCCTGCGAGACACACTGGCAAAGCTTTTCGCTATGATGCAGTCTAGTGCAGACGCACACTACGGCTCTCTGGAGCTGATCGGAGGGAAGCGCCAGTCGCCGGCGTCTTTCGGCTGAAGCAGCGCTTCGGAGCTTGCGGCTGCCGCTCCGGTGTTGTGTGCGCGAAGCAGCCGCTTCTCCTGCTCCCGGAGCCGGACAGAGCGGTAGCTTCTACGAGGGCGCAGAACTAAACCGCTGAGAGACGAGATTGTGTGCACAGCCTTGGGACTGCTAGAGGACGGTGGCTAAAGCTCCCTGCCTTTTCTATGCACTGCTGGCATGCTTTATTGAAGGTGTTCCGAGACAACTTTTCTGGTTTTTGACTTCGTCCTGATGCAGCCCCTCTTGGGAAATTCGTGTTCGTCTCCTGAGGCTCGAGATGCAGTGAACCCGATGGCACCTGCCGAAATGAAAAACTCCGTTGAGTTGTCAAGAAGCAAGAACATAGACAGCGCCTTGTGATTGGGAGTCAGCCGCTGCTGGACTTTTGCGATTGCTTTCACTGTGCACTGAATACAAGGACGGCATGTGCACGCTACAACAACGAGCTGGGCAGGAGTGGGCAGAAGAGAACGGCCGTCAGACAGCAGCTTACATATTACCCAGGAAAGAGAAGTGTTTTTGGAGTGTGCAGCAAATCCGTGTTTCTGGGCAAGGGCGACATAAGTGCGCTGCGCTGCTAAGCTTTCTCCCTGCGAGACACACTGGCAAAGCTTTTCGCTATGATGCAGTCTAGTGCAGACGCACAGTACGGCTCTCCGGAGCTGATAGGAGGGAAGCGCCGTTCGCCGGCGTCTTTCGGCTGAAGCAGTGCTTCAGAGCTTACGGCTGCCGCTCTGGTGTTGTGTGCGCGAAGCAGCCGCTTCTCCTGCTCCCGGAGCCGGACAGAGCGGTAGCTTCTACGAAGGCGAAGAACGAAGCCGCTGAGAGACGAGATTGTGTGCACAACCTTGGGACTGCTAGAGGACGGCGGCTAAAGCTCCCTGCCTTTTCAAAGCACTGCTGGCATGCTTTATTGAAGGTGTTCCGAGACAACTTTTTTGGGTCTTGACTTCATCCTGATGCAGCCCCTCTTGGGAAATTCATGTTCGTCTCCTGAGGCTCGAGATGCAGTGAACCCGATGGCACCTGCCGAAATGAAAAACTCCGTTGAGTTGTCGAGAAGCAAGAACATAGACAGCGCCTTGTGATTGGGAGTCAGCCGCTGCTGGCCTTTTGCGATTGCTTTCACTGTGCACTGAATACAAGACGGCATGTGCACGTTACAACAACGAGCTGGGCAGGAGTGGGCAGAAGAGAACGGCCGTCAGACAGCAGCTTACATATTACCCAGGAAAGCGCAGTGTTTTTGGAGTGTGCAGCAAATCCGTGTTTCTGGGCAAGGGCGACATAAGTGCGCTGCGCTGCAAAGCTTTCTCCCGGCGAGACACACTGGCAAAGCTTTTCGCTATGATGCAGTCTAGTGCAGACGCACACTACGGCTCTCTGGAGCTGATCGGAGGGAAGCGCCAGTCGCCGGCGTCTTTCGGCTGAAGCAGCGCTTCGGAGCTTGCGGCTGCCGCTCCGGTGTTGTGTGCGCGAAGCAGCCGCTTCTCCTGCTCCCGGAGCCGGACAGAGCGGTAGCTTCTACGAGGGCGCAGAACTAAACCGCTGAGAGACGAGATTGTGTGCACAGCCTTGGGACTGCTAGAGGACGGTGGCTAAAGCTCCCTGCCTTTTCTATGCACTGCTGGCATGTTTTATTGAAGGTGTTCCGAGACAACTTTTCTGGTTTTTGACTTCGTCCTGATGCAGCCCCTCTTGGGAAATTCGTGTTCGTCTCCTGAGGCTCGAGATGCAGTGAACCCGATGGCACCTGCCGAAATGAAAAACTCCGTTGAGTTGTCAAGAAGCAAGAACATAGACAGCGCCTTGTGATTGGGAGTCAGCCGCTGCTGGACTTTTGCGATTGCTTTCACTGTGCACTGAATACAAGGACGGCATGTGCACGCTACAACAACGAGCTGGGAAGGAGTGGGCAGAAGAGAACGGCCGTCAGACAGCAGCTTACATATTACCCAGGAAAGAGAAGTGTTTTTGGAGTGTGCAGCAAATCCGTGTTTCTGGGCAAGGGCGACATAAGTGCGCTGCGCTGCTAAGCTTTCTCCCTGCGAGACACACTGGCAAAGCTTTTCGCTATGATGCAGTCTAGTGCAGACGCACACTACGGCTCTCCGGAGCTGATCTGAGGGAAGCGCCGGTCGCCGACGTCTTTCGGCTGAAGCAGCGCTTCGGAGCTTACGGCTGCCGCTCCGGTGTTGTGCGCGCGAATCAGCCGCTTCTCCTGCTCCTGGAGCCGGACAGAGCGGTAGCTTCTACGAAGGCGGAGAACGAAGCCGCTGAGAGACGAGATTGTGTGCACAGCCTTGGGACTGCTAGAGGACGGTGGCTAAAGCTCCCTGCCTTTTCAATGCACTGCTGGCATGCTTTATGGAAGGTGTTCCGAGACAACTTTTCTGGGTTTTGACTATGTCCTGATGCAGCACCTCTTGGGAAATTCGTGTTCGTTTCCTGAGGCTCGATATGCAGTGAACCCGATGGCACCTGCCGAAATGAAAAACTCTGTTGAGTTGTCAAGAAGCAAGAACATAGACAGCGCCTTGTGATTGGGAGTCAGCCGCTGCTGGACTTTTGCGATTGCTTTCACTGTGCACTGAATACAAGGTTGGCATGTGCACGCTACAACAACGAGCTGGGCAGGAGTGGGCAGAAGAGAACGGCCGTCAGACAGCAGCTTACATATTACCCAGGAAAGAGCAGTGTTTTTGGAGTGTGCAGCAAATCCGTGTTTCTGGGCAAGGGTGGCATAAGTGCGCTTCGCTGCTAAGCGTTCTCCCTGCGAGACACACTGGCAAAGCTTTTCGCTATGATGCAGTCTAGTGCAGACGCACACTACGGCTCTCTGGAGCTGATCGGAGGGAAGCGCCAGTCGCCGGCGTCTTTCGGCTGAAGCAGCGCTTCGGAGCTTGCGGCTGCCGCTCCGGTGTTGTGTGCGCGAAGCAGCCGCTTCTCCTGCTCCCGGAGCCGGACAGAGCGGTAGCTTCTACGAGGGCGCAGAACTAAACCGCTGAGAGACGAGATTGTGTGCACAGCCTTGGGACTGCTAGAGGACGGTGGCTAAAGCTCCCTGCCTTTTCTATGCACTGCTGGCATGCTTTATTGAAGGTGTTCCGAGACAACTTTTCTGGTTTTTGACTTCGTCCTGATGCAGCCCCTCTTGGGAAATTCGTGTTCGTCTCCTGAGGCTCGAGATGCAGTGAACCCGATGGCACCTGCCGAAATGAAAAACTCTGTTGAGTTGTCGAGAAGCAAGAACATAGACAGCGCCTTGTGATTGGGAGTCAGCCGCTGCTGGACTTTTGCGATTGCTTTCACTGTGCACTGAATACAAGGATGGCATGTGCACGCTACAACAACGAGCTGGGCAGGAGTGGGCAGAAGAGGACGGCCGTCAGAAATAAGCTTACATATTACCCAGAAAAGAGCAGTGTTTTTCGAGTGTGCAGAAAATCCGTGTTTCTGGACAAGCGCGGCATAAGTGCGCTGCGCTTCTAAGCTTTCTCCGTGCGAGACACACTGGCAAACATTTTCGCTATGATGCAGTCTAGTGCAGACGCACAGTACGGCTCTCCAGAGCTGATCGGAGGGAAGCGCCGTTCGCCGGCGTCTTTCGGCTGAAGCAGTGCTTCAGAGCTTACGGCTGCCGCTCTGGTGTTGTGTGCGCGAAGCAGCCGCTTCTCCTGCTCCCGGAGCCGGACAGAGCGGTAGCTTCTACGAAGGCGAAGAACGAAGCCGCTGAGAGACGAGATTGTGTGCACAACCTTGGGACTGCTAGAGGACGGCGGCTAAAGCTCCCTGCCTTTTCAAAGCACTGCTGGCATGCTTTATTGAAGGTGTTCCGAGACAACTTTTTTGGGTCTTGACTTCATCCTGATGCAGCCCCTCTTGAGAAATTCATGTTCGTCTCCTGAGGCTCGAGATGCAGTGAATCCGATGGCACCTGCCGAAATGAAAAACTCCGTTGAGTTGTCAAGAAGCAAGAACATAGACAGCGCCTTGTGATTGGGAGTCAGCCGCTTCTGGACTTTTGCGATTGCTTTCACTGTGCACTGAATACAAGGACGGCATGTGCACGCTACAACAACGAGCTGGGCATGAGTGGGCAGAAAAGAACGGCCGTTAGAGAGCAGCTTACATATTACCCAGGAAAGAGCAGTGTTTTTGGAGTGTGCAGCAAATCCGTGTTTCTGGGCAAGGGCGGCATAAGTGCGCTGCGCTGCTAAGCGTTCTCCCTGCGAGACACACTGGCAAAGCTTTTCGCTATGATGCAGTCTAGTGCAGACGCACACTGGGCTCTCCGCTGCTGTCCGAAGCCAAGCGCCGGTTGCCGGTGTCTTTCGGCTGAAGCAGCGCTTCGGAGCTTACGGCTGCCGCTCCGGTGTTGTGTGCGCGAAGCAGCCGCTTCTCCTGCTCCCGGAGCCGGACAGAGCGGTAGCTTCTACGAGGGCGCAGAACTAAACCGCTGAGAGACGAGATTGTGTGCACAGCCTTGGGACTGCTAGAGGACGGTGGCTAAAGCTCCCTGCCTTTTCTATGCGCTGCTGGCATGCTTTATTGAAGGTGTTCCGAGACAACTTTTCTGGTTTTTGACTTCGTCCTGATGCAGCCCCTCTTGGGAAATTCATGTTCGTCTCCTGAGGCTCGAGATGCAGTGAACCCGATGGCACCTGCCGAAATGAAAAACTCCGTTGAGTTGTCGAGAAGCAAGAACATAGACAGCGCCTTGTGATTGGGAGTCAGCCGCTGCTGGCCTTTTGCGATTGCTTTCACTGTGCACTGAATACAAGACGGCATGTGCACGTTACAACAACGAGCTGGGCAGGAGTGGGCAGAAGAGAACGGCCGTCAGACAGCAGCTTACATATTACCCAGGAAAGCGCAGTGTTTTTGGAGTGTGCAGCAAATCCGTGTTTCTGGGCAAGGGCGACATAAGTGCGCTGCGCTGCTAAGCTTTCTCCCTGCGAGACACACTGGCAAAGCTTTTCGCTATGATGCAGTCTAGTGCAGACGCACACTACGGCTCTCTGGAGCTGATCGGAGGGAAGCGCCAGTCGCCGGCGTCTTTCGGCTGAAGCAGCGCTTCGGAGCTTGCGGCTGCCGCTCCGGTGTTGTGTGCGCGAAGCAGCCGCTTCTCCTGCTCCCGGAGCCGGACAGAGCGGTAGCTTCTACGAGGGCGCAGAACTAAACCGCTGAGAGACGAGATTGTGTGCACAGCCTTGGGACTGCTAGAGGACGGTGGCTAAAGCTCCCTGCCTTTTCTATGCACTGCTGGCATGCTTTATTGAAGGTGTTCCGAGACAACTTTTCTGGTTTTTGACTTCGTCCTGATGCAGCCCCTCTTGGGAAATTCGTGTTCGTCTCCTGAGGCTCGAGATGCAGTGAACCCGATGGCACCTGCCGAAATGAAAAACTCCGTTGAGTTGTCGAGAAGCAAGAACATAGACAGCGCCTTGTGATTGGGAGTCAGCCGCTGCTGGCCTTTTGCGATTGCTTTCACTGTGCACTGAATACAAGACGGCATGTGCACGTTACAACAACGAGCTGGGCAGGAGTGGGCAGAAGAGAACGGCCGTCAGACAGCAGCTTACATATTACCCAGGAAAGCGCAGTGTTTTTGGAGTGTGCAGCAAATCCGTGTTTCTGGGCAAGGGCGACATAAGTGCGCTGCGCTGCTAAGCTTTCTCCCTGCGAGACACACTGGCAAAGCTTTTCTCTATGATGCAGTCTAGTGCAGAACCACACTCGGCTCTCCGCTGCTGTCCGAAGCCAAGCGCCGGTTGCCGGTGTCTTTCGACTGAAGCAGCGCTTCGGAGCTTACGGCTGCCGCTCCGGTGTTGTGTGCGCGAAACAGCCGCTTTTCTTGCTCCCGGAGCCGGACAGAGCGGTAGCTTGTACGTGGGTGAAGAACGAAGCCGCTGAGAGACGAGATTGTGTGCACAGCCTTGGGACTGCCAGAGGACGGTGGCTAAAGCTCCCTGCCTTTTCAATGCACTGCTGGCATGCTTTATTGAAGGTGTTCCGAGACAACTTTTCTGGGTTTTGACTTCGTCCTGATATAGCCCCTCTTGGGAAATTCGTGCTTGTCCCCTGAGGTACGAGATGCAGAGTACCCGATGGCACCTGCCGAAATGAAAAACTCCATTGAGTTGTCGAGAAGCAGGAACATAGACAGCGCCTTGTGATTGGGAGTCAACCGTTGCTGGACTTTTGCGATTGCTTTCACTGTGCACTGAATGCCAGGACGGCATGTGCACGCTACAACAACGAACTGGGAAGGAGAGGGCAGAAGAGAACGGCCGTCAGACTGCAGCTTACATATTACCCAGGAAAGAGCAGTGTTTTTGGAGTGTGCAGCAAATCCGTGTTTCTGGGCAAGGGCGGCATAAGTACGCAGCGCTGCTAAGCTTTCTCCCTGCGAGACACACTGGCAAAGCTTTTCGCTATGATGCAGTCTAGTGCAGACGCACACTACGGCTCTCCGGAGCTGATCGGATGGAAGCGCTGGTCGCCGGTGTCTTTCGCCTGAAGCAGCGCTTCGGAGCTTACCGCTGCGGCTCCGGTGTTGTGTGCGCGAAACAGCCGCTTTTCCTGCTCCCGGAGCCGGACAGAGCGGTAGCTTGTACGTGGGCGAAGAACGAAGCCGCTGGGAGATGAGATTGTGTGCACAGCCTTGGGACTGCTAGAGGACGGTGGTTAAAGCTCACTGCCTTTTCAATGCACTGCTGGCATGCTTTAATGACGGTGTTCTGATACAACTTTTCTGTGTTTTCACTTCGTCCTGATATAGCCCCTTTTGGGAAATTCATGTTCGTCCCCTGAGGCTTGAGATGCAGAGTACCCGATGGCACCTGCCGAAATGAAAAACTCCATTGAGTTGTCGAGAAGCAAGGACATAGACAGCGCCTTGTGATTTGGAGTCAGCAGCTGCCGGACTTTTGCGATTGCTTTCACTGTGCACTGAATGCCAGGACGGCATGTGCACGCTACAACAACGAACTGGGAAGGAGTGGGCAGAAGAGAACAGCCATCAGACAGCAGCTTACATATTACCCAGGAAAGAGCAGTGTTTTTGGATTGTGCAGCAAATCCGTGTTTCTGGGCAAGGGCGGCATAAGTATGCAGCGCTGCTAAGCTTTCTCCCTGAGAGACACACTGGCAAAGCTTTTCGCTATGATGCAGTCTAGTGCAGACGCACACTACGGCTCTCCAGAGCTGATCGGATGGAAGCGCCGGTCGCCGGTGTCTTTCGGCTGAAGCAGCGCTTCGGAGCTTACGGCTGCCGCTCCGGTGTTGTGTGCGCGAAACAGCCGCTTTTCTTGCTCCCGGAGCCGGACAGAGCGGTAGCTTGTACGTGGGTGAAGAACGAAGACGCTGGGAGACGAGATTGTGTGCACAACCTTGGGACTGCTAGAGGACGTTGGTTAAAGCTCCCTGCCTTACAATGCACTGCTGGCATGCTTTATTGAAGGTGTTCCGAGACAACTTTTCTGGGTTTTGACTAGGTCCTGATATAGCCCATCTTGGGAAATTCGTGCTTGTCCCCTGAGGCACGAGATGCAGAGAACTCGAAGGCAGCTATCGAAATGAGAAACTCCATTGAATTGTCGAGAGGCAAGAACATAGACAGCGCCGTGTGATTGGGAATCAGCAGCTGCTGGACTTTTGCGATTGCTTTCACTGTGGAATGAATGCCAGGACGGCATGTGCACGCTACAACAACGAACTGGGAAGGAGAGGGCAGAAGAGAATGGCCGTCAGACTGCAGCTTACATATTACCCAAGAAAGAGCAGTGTTTTTGGAGTGTGCAGCAAATCCGTGTTTCTGGGCAAGGGCGGCATGAGTACGCAGCGCTACTAAGCTTTCTCCCTGCGAGACACACTGGCAAAGCTTTTCACTATGATGCAGTCTAGTGCAGACGCACACTGGGCTCTCCGCTGCTGTCCGAAGCCAAGCGCCGGTTCCCGGTGTCTTTCGGCTGAAGCAGCGCTTCGGAGCTTACGGCTGCCGCTCCGGTGTTGTGTGCGCGAAGCAGCCACTTCTCCTGCTCCCGGAGCCGGACAGAGCGGTAGCTTCTACGAGGGCGCAGAACTAAACCGCTGAGAGATGAGATTGTGTGCACAGCCTTGGGACTGCTAGAGGACGGTGGCTAAAGCTCCCTGCCTTTTCTATGCGCTGCTGGCATGCTTTATTGAAGGTGTTCCGAGACAACTTTTCTGCTTTTTGACTTCGTCCTGATGCAGCCCCTCTTGGGAAATTCGTGTTCGTCTCCTGAGGCTCGAGATGCAGTGAACCCGATGGCACCTGCCGAAATGAAGAACTCCATTGAGTTGTCGAGAAGCAAGAACATAGACAGCGCCTTGTGATTGGGAGTCAGCCGCTGCTGGACTTTTGCGATTGCTTTCACTGTGCACTGAATACAAGGACGGCATGTGCACGCTACAACAACGAGCTGGGAAGGAGTGGGCAGAAGAGAACGGCCGTCAGACAGCAGCTTACATATTACCCAGGAAAGAGAAGTGTTTTTGGAGTGTGCAGCAAATCCGTGTTTCTGGGCAAGGGCGACATAAGTGCGCTGCGCTGCTAAGCTTTCTCCCTGCGAGACACACTGGCAAAGCTTTTCGCTATGATGCAGTCTAGTGCAGACGCACACTACGGCTCTCCGGAGCTGATCTGAGGGAAGCGCCGGTCGCTGGCGTCTTTCGGCTGAAGCAGCGCTTCGGAGCTTACGGCTGCCGCTCCGGTGTTGTGCGCGCGAATCAGCCGCTTCTCCTGCTCCTGGAGCCGGACAGAGCGGTAGCTTCTACGAAGGCGGAGAACGAAGCCGCTGAGAGACGAGATTGTGTGCACAGCCTTGGGACTGCTAGAGGACGGTGGCTAAAGCTCCCTGCCTTTTCAATGCACTGCTGGCATGCTTTCTTGAAGGTGTTCCGAGACAACTTTTCTGGGTTTTGACTATGTCCTGATGCAGCACCTCTTGGGAAATTCGTGTTCGTTTCCTGAGGCTCGATATGCAGTGAACCCGATGGCACCTGCCGAAATGAAAAACTCTGTTGAGTTCTCAAGAAGCAAGAACATAGACAGCGCCTTGTGATTGGGAGTCAGCCGCTGCTGGACTTTTGCGATTGCTTTCACTGTGCACTGAATACAAGGTTGGCATGTGCACGCTACAACAACGAGCTGGGCAGGAGTGGGCAGAAGAGAACGGCCGTCAGACAGCAGCTTACATATTACCCAGGAAAGAGCAGTGTTTTTGGAGTGTGCAGCAAATCCGTGTTTCTGGGCAAGGGCGGCATAAGTGCGCTTCGCTGCTAAGCGTTCTCCCTGCGAGACACACTGGCAAAGCTTTTCGCTATGATGCAGTCTAGTGCAGACGCACACTACGGCTCTCTGGAGCTGATCGGAGGGAAGCGCCAGTCGCCGGCGTCTTTCGGCTGAAGCAGCGCTTCGGAGCTTGCGGCTGCCGCTCTGGTGTTGTGTGCGCGAAGCAGCCGCTTCTCCTGCTCCCGGAGCCGGACAGAGCGGTAGCTTCTACGAAGGCGAAGAACAAAGCCGCTGAGAGACGAGATTGTGTGCACAACCTTGGGACTGCTAGAGGACGGCGGCTAAAGCTCCCTGCCTTTTCAAAGCACTGCTGGCATGCTTTATTGAAGGTGTTCCGAGACAACTTTTTTGGGTCTTGACTTCATCCTGATGCAGCCCCTCTTGGGAAATTCGTGTTCGTCTCCTGAGGCTCGAGATGCAGTGAACCCGATGGCACCTGCCGAAATGAAAAACTCCGTTGAGTTGTCAAGAAGCAAGAACATAGACAGCGCCTTGTGATTGGGAGTCAGCCGCTTCTGGACTTTTGCGATTGCTTTCACTGTGCACTGAATACAAGGACTGCATGTGCACGCTACAACAACGAGCTGGGCAGGAGTGGGCAGAAGAGAACGGCCGTTAGACAGCAGCTTACATATTACCCAGGAAAGAGCAGTGTTTTTGGAGTGTGCAGCAAATCCGTGTTTCTGGGCAAGGGCGGCATAAGTGCGCTGCGCTGCTAAGCGTTCTCCCTGCGAGACACACTGGCAAAGCTTTTCGCTATGATGCAGTCTAGTGCAGACGCACACTGGGCTCTCCGCTGCTGTCCGAAGCCAAGCGCCGGTTGCCGGTGTCTTTCGGCTGAAGCAGCGCTTCGGAGCTTACGGCTGCCGCTCCGGTGTTGTGTGCGCGAAGCAGCCGCTTCTCCTGCTCCCGGAGCCGGACAGAGCGGTAGCTTCTACGAGGGCGCAGAACTAAACCGCTGAGAGACGAGATTGTGTGCACAGCCTTGGGACTGCTAGAGGACGGTGGCTAAAGCTCCCTGCCTTTTCTATGCGCTGCTGGCATGCTTTATTGAAGGTGTTCCGAGACAACTTTTCTGGTTTTTGACTTCGTCCTGATGCAGCCCCTCTTGGGAAATTCGTGTTCGTCTCCTGAGGCTCGAGATGCAGTGAACCCGATGGCACCTGCCGAAATGAAAAACTCTGTTGAGTTGTCAAGAAGCAAGAACATAGACAGCGCCTTGTGATTGGGAGTCAGCCGCTGCTGGACTTTTGCGATTGCTTTCACTGTGCACTGAATACAAGGACGGCATGTGCACGCTACAACAACGAGCTGGGCAGGAGTGGGCAGAAGAGAACGGTCGTCAGACAGCAGCTTACATATTACCCAGGAAAGAGAAGTGTTTTTGGAGTGTGCAGCAAATCCGTGTTTCTGGGCAAGGGCGACATAAGTGCGCTGCGCTGCTAAGCTTTCTCCCTGCGAGACACACTGGCAAAGCTTTTCGCTATGATGCAGTCTAGTGCAGACGCACAGTACGGCTCTCCGGAGCTGATCGGAGGGAAGCGCCGTTCGCCGGCGTCTTTCGGCTGAAGCAGTGCTTCAGAGCTTACGGCTGCCGCTCTGGTGTTGTGTGCGCGAAGCAGCCGCTTCTCCTGCTCCCGGAGCCGGACAGAGCGGTAGCTTCTACGAAGGCGAAGAACGAAGCCGCTGAGAGACGAGATTGTGTGCACAACCTTGGGACTGCTAGAGGACGGCGGCTAAAGCTCCCTGCCTTTTCAAAGCACTGCTGGCATGCTTTATTGAAGGTGTTCCGAGACAACTTTTTTGGGTCTTGACTTCATCCTGATGCAGCCCCTCTTGGGAAATTCATGTTCGTCTCCTGAGGCTCGAGATGCAGTGAACCCGATGGCACCTGCCGAAATGAAAAACTCCGTTGAGTTGTCAAGAAGCAAGAACATAGACAGCGCCTTGTGATTGGGAGTCAGCCGCTGCTGGCCTTTTGCGATTGCTTTCACTGTGCACTGAATACAAGACGGCATGTGCACGTTACAACAACGAGCTGGGCAGGAGTGGGCAGAAGAGAACGGCCGTCAGACAGCAGCTTACATATTACCCAGGAAAGCGCAGTGTTTTTGGAGTGTGCAGCAAATCCGTGTTTCTGGGCAAGGGCGACATAAGTGCGCTGCGCTGCTAAGCTTTCTCCCTGCGAGACACACTGGCAAAGCTTTTCTCTATGATGCAGTCTAGTGCAGAACCACACTCGGCTCTCCGCTGCTGTCCGAAGCCAAGCGCCGGTTGCCGGTGTCTTTCGACTGAAGCAGCGCTTCGGAGCTTACGGCTGCCGCTCCGGTGTTGTGTGCGCGAAACAGCCGCTTTTCTTGCTCCCGGAGCCGGACAGAGCGGTAGCTTGTACGTGGGTGAAGAACGAAGCCGCTGAGAGACGAGATTGTGTGCACAGCCTTGGGACTGCTAGAGGACGGTGGCTAAAGCTCCCTGCCTTTTCAATGCACTGCTGGCATGCTTTATTGAAGGTGTTCCGAGACAACTTTTCTGGGTTTTGACTTCGTCCTGATATAGCCCCTCTTGGGAAATTCGTGCTTGTCCCCTGAGGTACGAGATGCAGAGTACCCGATGGCACCTGCCGAAATGAAAAACTCCATTGAGTTGTCGAGAAGCAGGAACATAGACAGCGCCTTGTGATTGGGAGTCAACCGTTGCTGGACTTTTGCGATTGCTTTCACTGTGCACTGAATGCCAGGACGGCATGTGCACGCTACAACAACGAACTGGGAAGGAGAGGGCAGAAGAGAACGGCCGTCAGACTGCAGCTTACATATTACCCAGGAAAGAGAAGTGTTTTTGGAGTGTGCAGCAAATCCGTGTTTCTGGGCAAGGGCGGCATAAGTACGCAGCGCTGCTAAGCTTTCTCCCTGCGAGACACACTGGCAAAGCTTTTCGCTATGATGCAGTCTAGTGCAGACGCACACTACGGCTCTCCGGAGCTGATCGGATGGAAGCGCTGGTCGCCGGTGTCTTTCGCCTGAAGCAGCGCTTCGGAGCTTACCGCTGCGGCTCCGGTGTTGTGTGCGCGAAACAGCCGCTTTTCCTGCTCCCGGAGCCGGACAGAGCGGTAGCTTGTACGTGGGCGAAGAACGAAGCCGCTGGGAGATGAGATTGTGTGCACAGCCTTGGGACTGCTAGAGGACGGTGGTTAAAGCTCACTGCCTTTTCAATGCACTGCTGGCATGCTTTACCAACGGTGTTCTGATACAACTTTTCTGTGTTTTCACTTCGGCCTGATATAGCCCCTTTTGGGAAATTCATGTTCGTCCCCTGAGGCTCGAGATGCAGAGTACCCGATGGCACCTGCCGAAATGAAAAACTCCATTGAGTTGTCGAGAAGCAAGGACATAGACAGCGCCTTGTGATTGGGAGTCAGCAGCTGCCGGACTTTTGCGATTGCTTTCACTGTGCACTGAATGCCAGGACGGCATGTGCACGCTACAACAACGAACTGGGAAGGAGTGGGCAGAAGAGAACAGCCATCAGACAGCAGCTTACATATTACCCAGGAAAGAGCTGTGTTTTTGGATTGTGCAGCAAATCCGTGTTTCTGGGCAAGGGCGGCATAAGTATGCCGCGCTGCTAAGCTTTCTCCCTGAGAGACACACTGGCAAAGCTTTTCGCTATGATGCAGTCTAGTGCAGACGCACACTACGGCTCTCCGGAGCTGATCGGATGGAAGCGCCGGTCGCCGGTGTCTTTCGGCTGAAGCAGCGCTTCGGAGCTTACGGCTGCCGCTCCGGTGTTGTGTGCGCGAAACAGCCGCTTTTCTTGCTCCCGGAGCCGGACAGAGCGGTAGCTTGTACGTGGGTGAAGAACGAAGACGCTGGGAGACGAGATTGTGTGCACAACCTTGGGACTGCTAGAGGACGTTGGTTAAAGCTCCCTGCCTTACAATGCACTGCTGGCATGCTTTATTGAAGGTGTTCCGAGACAACTTTTCTGGGTTTTGACTAGGTCCTGATATAGCCCATCTTGGGAAATTCGTGCTTGTCCCCTGAGGCACGAGATGCAGAGAACTCGAAGGCAGCTATCGAAATGAGAAACTCCATTGAATTGTCGAGAGGCAAGAACATAGACAGCGCCGTGTGATTGGGAATCAGCAGCTGCTGGACTTTTGCGATTGCTTTCACTGTGGAATGAATGCCAGGACGGCATGTGCACGCTACAACAACGAACTGGGAAGGAGAGGGCAGAAGAGAATGGCCGTCAGACTGCAGCTTACATATTACCCAAGAAAGAGCAGTGTTTTTGGAGTGTGCAGCAAATCCGTGTTTCTGGGCAAGGGCGGCATGAGTACGCAGCGCTACTAAGCTTTCTCCCTGCGAGACACACTGGCAAAGCTTTTCACTATGATGCAGTCTAGTGCAGACGCACACTGGGCTCTCCGCTGCTGTCCGAAGCCAAGCGCCGGTTCCCGGTGTCTTTCGGCTGAAGCAGCGCTTCGGAGCTTACGGCTGCCGCTCCGGTGTTGTGTGCGCGAAGCAGCCACTTCTCCTGCTCCCGGAGCCGGACAGAGCGGTAGCTTCTACGAGGGCGCAGAACTAAACCGCTGAGAGATGAGATTGTGTGCACAGCCTTGGGACTGCTAGAGGACGGTGGCTAAAGCTCCCTGCCTTTTCTATGCGCTGCTGGCATGCTTTATTGAAGGTGTTCCGAGACAACTTTTCTGGTTTTTGACTTCGTCCTGATGCAGCCCCTCTTGGGAAATTCGTGTTCGTCTCCTGAGGCTCGAGATGCAGTGAACCCGATGGCACCTGCCGAAATGAAGAACTCCATTGAGTTGTCGAGAAGCAAGAACATAGACAGCGCCTTGTGATTGGGAGTCAGCCGCTGCTGGACTTTTGCGATTGCTTTCACTGTGCACTGAATACAAGGACGGCATGTGCACGCTACAACAACGAGCTGGGAAGGAGTGGGCAGAAGAGAACGGCCGTCAGACAGCAGCTTACATATTACCCAGGAAAGAGAAGTGTTTTTGGAGTGTGCAGCAAATCCGTGTTTCTGGGCAAGGGCGACATAAGTGCGCTGCGCTGCTAAGCTTTCTCCCTGCGAGACACACTGGCAAAGCTTTTCGCTATGATGCAGTCTAGTGCAGACGCACACTACGGCTCTCCGGAGCTGATCTGAGGGAAGCGCCGGTCGCTGGCGTCTTTCGGCTGAAGCAGCGCTTCGGAGCTTACGGCTGCCGCTCCGGTGTTGTGCGCGCGAATCAGCCGCTTCTCCTGCTCCTGGAGCCGGACAGAGCGGTAGCTTCTACGAAGGCGGAGAACGAAGCCGCTGAGAGACGAGATTGTGTGCACAGCCTTGGGACTGCTAGAGGACGGTGGCTAAAGCTCCCTGCCTTTTCAATGCACTGCTGGCATGCTTTCTTGAAGGTGTTCCGAGACAACTTTTCTGGGTTTTGACTATGTCCTGATGCAGCACCTCTTGGGAAATTCGTGTTCGTTTCCTGAGGCTCGATATGCAGTGAACCCGATGGCACCTGCCGAAATGAAAAACTCTGTTGAGTTCTCAAGAAGCAAGAACATAGACAGCGCCTTGTGATTGGGAGTCAGCCGCTGCTGGACTTTTGCGATTGCTTTCACTGTGCACTGAATACAAGGTTGGCATGTGCACGCTACAACAACGAGCTGGGCAGGAGTGGGCAGAAGAGAACGGCCGTCAGACAGCAGCTTACATATTACCCAGGAAAGAGCAGTGTTTTTGGAGTGTGCAGCAAATCCGTGTTTCTGGGCAAGGGCGGCATAAGTGCGCTTCGCTGCTAAGCGTTCTCCCTGCGAGACACACTGGCAAAGCTTTTCGCTATGATGCAGTCTAGTGCAGACGCACACTACGGCTCTCTGGAGCTGATCGGAGGGAAGCGCCAGTCGCCGGCGTCTTTCGGCTGAAGCAGCGCTTCGGAGCTTGCGGCTGCCGCTCCGGTGTTGTGTGCGCGAAGCAGCCGCTTCTCCTGCTCCCGGAGCCGGACAGAGCGGTAGCTTCTACGAGGGCGCAGAACTAAACCGCTGAGAGACGAGATTGTGTGCACAGCCTTGGGACTGCTAGAGGACGGTGGCTAAAGCTCCCTGCCTTTTCTATGCACTGCTGGCATGCTTTATTGAAGGTGTTCCGAGACAACTTTTCTGGTTTTTGACTTCGTCCTGATGCAGCCCCTCTTGGGAAATTCGTGTTCGTCTCCTGAGGCTCGAGATGCAGTGAACCCGATGGCACCTGCCGAAATGAAAAACTCTGTTGAGTTGTCGAGAAGCAAGAACATAGACAGCGCCTTGTGATTGGGAGTCAGCCGCTGCTGGACTTTTGCGATTGCTTTCACTGTGCACTGAATACAAGGACGGCATGTGCACGCTACAACAACGAGCTGGGCAGGAGTGGGCAGAAGAGGACGGCCGTCAGAAATAAGCTTACATATTACCCAGAAAAGAGCAGTGTTTTTCGAGTGTGCAGAAAATCCGTGTTTCTGGACAAGCGCGGCATAAGTGCGCAGCGCTGCTAAGCTTTCTCCGTGCGAGACACACTGGCAAACATTTTCGCTATGATGCAGTCTAGTGCAGACGCACAGTACGGCTCTCCAGAGCTGATCGGAGGGAAGCGCCGTTCGCCGGCGTCTTTCGGCTGAAGCAGTGCTTCAGAGCTTACGGCTGCCGCTCTGGTGTTGTGTGCGCGAAGCAGCCGCTTCTCCTGCTCCCGGAGCCGGACAGAGCGGTAGCTTCTACGAAGGCGAAGAACAAAGCCGCTGAGAGACGAGATTGTGTGCACAACCTTGGGACTGCTAGAGGACGGCGGCTAAAGCTCCCTGCCTTTTCAAAGCACTGCTGGCATGCTTTATTGAAGGTGTTCCGAGACAACTTTTTTGGGTCTTGACTTCATCCTGATGCAGCCCCTCTTGAGAAATTCATGTTCGTCTCCTGAGGCTCGAGATGCAGTGAATCCGATGGCACCTGCCGAAATGAAAAACTCCGCTGAGTTGTCAAGAAGCAAGAACATAGACAGCGCCTTGTGATTGGGAGTCAGCCGCTTCTGGACTTTTGCGATTGCTTTCACTGTGCACTGAATACAAGGACGGCATGTGCACGCTACAACAACGAGCTGGGCAAGAGTGGGCAGAAGAGAACGGCCGTTAGACAGCAGCTTACATATTACCCAGGAAAGAGCAGTGTTTTTGGAGTGTGCAGCAAATCCGTGTTTCTGGGCAAGGGCGGCATAAGTGCGCTGCGCTGCTAAGCGTTCTCCCTGCGAGACACACTGGCAAAGCTTTTCGCTATGATGCAGTCTAGTGCAGACGCACACTGGGCTCTCCGCTGCTGTCCGAAGCCAAGCGCCGGTTGCCGGTGTCTTTCGGCTGAAGCAGCGCTTCGGAGCTTACGGCTGCCGCTCCGGTGTTGTGTGCGCGAAGCAGCCGCTTCTCCTGCTCCCGGAGCCGGACAGAGCGGTAGCTTCTACGAGGGCGCAGAACTAAACCGCTGAGAGACGAGATTGTGTGCACAGCCTTGGGACTGCTAGAGGACGGTGGCTAAAGCTCCCTGCCTTTTCTATGCGCTGCTGGCATGCTTTATTGAAGGTGTTCCGAGACAACTTTTCTGGTTTTTGACTTCGTCCTGATGCAGCCCCTCTTGGGAAATTCGTGTTCGTCTCCTGAGGCTCGAGATGCAGTGAACCCGATGGCACCTGCCGAAATGAAAAACTCTGTTGAGTTGTCAAGAAGCAAGAACATAGACAGCGCCTTGTGATTGGGAGTCAGCCGCTGCTGGACTTTTGCGATTGCTTTCACTGTGCACTGAATACAAGGACGGCATGTGCACGCTACAACAACGAGCTGGGCAGGAGTGGGCAGAAGAGAACGGTCGTCAGACAGCAGCTTACATATTACCCAGGAAAGAGAAGTGTTTTTGGAGTGTGCAGCAAATCCGTGTTTCTGGGCAAGGGCGACATAAGTGCGCTGCGCTGCTAAGCTTTCTCCCTGCGAGACACACTGGCAAAGCTTTTCGCTATGATGCAGTCTAGTGCAGACGCACAGTACGGCTCTCCGGAGCTGATCGGAGGGAAGCGCCGTTCGCCGGCGTCTTTCGGCTGAAGCAGTGCTTCAGAGCTTACGGCTGCCGCTCTGGTGTTGTGTGCGCGAAGCAGCCGCTTCTCCTGCTCCCGGAGCCGGACAGAGCGGTAGCTTCTACGAAGGCGAAGAACGAAGCCGCTGAGAGACGAGATTGTGTGCACAACCTTGGGACTGCTAGAGGACGGCGGCTAAAGCTCCCTGCCTTTTCAAAGCACTGCTGGCATGCTTTATTGAAGGTGTTCCGAGACAACTTTTTTGGGTCTTGACTTCATCCTGATGCAGCCCCTCTTGGGAAATTCATGTTCGTCTCCTGAGGCTCGAGATGCAGTGAACCCGATGGCACCTGCCGAAATGAAAAACTCCGTTGAGTTGTCAAGAAGCAAGAACATAGACAGCGCCTTGTGATTGGGAGTCAGCCGCTGCTGGCCTTTTGCGATTGCTTTCACTGTGCACTGAATACAAGACGGCATGTGCACGTTACAACAACGAGCTGGGCAGGAGTGGGCAGAAGAGAACGGCCGTCAGACAGCAGCTTACATATTACCCAGGAAAGCGCAGTGTTTTTGGAGTGTGCAGCAAATCCGTGTTTCTGGGCAAGGGCGACATAAGTGCGCTGCGCTGCTAAGCTTTCTCCCTGCGAGACACACTGGCAAAGCTTTTCTCTATGATGCAGTCTAGTGCAGAACCACACTCGGCTCTCCGCTGCTGTCCGAAGCCAAGCGCCGGTTGCCGGTGTCTTTCGACTGAAGCAGCGCTTCGGAGCTTACGGCTGCCGCTCCGGTGTTGTGTGCGCGAAACAGCCGCTTTTCTTGCTCCCGGAGCCGGACAGAGCGGTAGCTTGTACGTGGGTGAAGAACGAAGCCGCTGAGAGACGAGATTGTGTGCACAGCCTTGGGACTGCTAGAGGACGGTGGCTAAAGCTCCCTGCCTTTTCAATGCACTGCTGGCATGCTTTATTGAAGGTGTTCCGAGACAACTTTTCTGGTTTTTGACTTCGTCCTGATGCAGCCCTTCTTGGGAAATTCGTGTTCGTCTCCTGAGGCTCGAGATGCAGTGAACCCGATGGCACCTGCCGAAATGAAAACTTAGTTGAGTTGTCGAGAAGCAAGAACATAGACAGCGCCTTGTGATTGGGAGTCAGCCGCTGCTGGACTTTTGCGATTGCTTTCACTGTGCACTGAATACAAGGACTGCATGTGGACGCTACAACAACGAGCTGGGCAGGAGTGGGCAGAAGAGAACGGCCGAAAGACAGCAGCTTACATATTACCCAGGAAAGAGCAGTGTTTTTGGAGTGTGCAGAAAATCCGTGTTTCTGGGCAAGGGCGGCATAAGTACGCAGCGCTGCTAAGCTTTCTCCCTGCGAGACACACTGGCAAAGCTTTTCGCTATGATGCAGTCTAGTGCAGACGCACACTACGGCTCTCTGGAGCTGATCGGAGGGAAGCGCCGGTCGCCGGCGTCTTTCGGCTGAAGCAGCGCTTTGGAGCTTACAGCTGCCGCTCCGGTGTTGTGCGCGCCAATCAGCCGCTTCTCCTGCTCCCGGAGCTGGACAGAGCGGTAGCTCCTACGAGGGCGCAGAACTAAGCCGCTGAGAGACAAGTTTGTGTGCACAGCCTTGGGACTGCTAGAGGACGGTGGCTAAAGCTCCCTGCCTTTTCAATGCACTGCTGGCATGCTTTATTGAAGGTGTTCCGAGACAACTTTTCTGGTTTTTGACTTCGTCCTGATGCAGCCCCTCTTGGGAAATTCGTGTTCGTCTCCTGAGGCACGAGATGCAGAGAACTCGAAGGCAGTTGTCGAAATTAAAAACTCCATTGAGTTGTCGAGAAGCAAGAACAGAGACAGCGCCTTGTGTTTGGGAGTCAGCAGCTGCTGGACTTTTGCGATTGCTTTAACTGTGCACTGAATGCCAGGACGGCATGTGCACGCTACAACAACGAGCTGGGAAGAAGTGGGCTGAAGAGGACGGCCGTCAGAAAAAAGCTTACATATTACCCAGGAAAGAGCAGTGTTTTTGAAGTGTGCAGCAAATCCGTGTTTCTGGGCAAGGGCAGCATAAGTGTGCTGCGCTGCTAAGCTTTCTCCCTGCGAGACACACTGGCAAAGCTTTCCGCTATGACGAAGTCTAGTGCAGACGCACACTACGGCTCTCTGGAGCTGATCGAAGGGAAGCGCCGGTCGCCGGCGTCGTTCGACTGAAGCAGCGCTTCGGAGCTTACGGCTGCCGCTCCGGTGTTGTGTGCACGAAGCAGCCGCTTCTTCTGCTCCCAGAGCCGGACAGAGCGGTAGCTTCTACGAGGGCACAGAACTAAACCGCTGAGAGACGAGATTGTGTGCACAGCCTTGGGACTGCTAGAGGACGGCGGCTAAAGCTCCCTGCCTTTTCAAAGCACTGCTGGCATGCTTTATTGAAGGTGTTCCGAGACAACTTTTTTGGGTCTTGACTTCATCCTGATGCAGCCCCTCTTGGGAAATTCATGTTCGTCTCCTGAGGCTCGAGATGCAGTGAACCCGATGGCACCTGCCGAAATGAAAAACTCCGTTGAGTTGTCGAGAAGCAAGAACATAGACAGCGCCTTGTGATTGGGAGTCAGCCGCTGCTGACCTTTTGCGATTGCTTTCACTGTGCACTGAATACAAGACGGCATGTGCACGTTACAACAACGAGCTGGGCAGGAGTGGGCAGAAGAGAACGGCCGTCAGACAGCAGCTTACATATTACCCAGGAAAGCGCAGTGTTTTTGGAGTGTGCAGCAAATCCGTGTTTCTGGGCAAGGGCGACATAAGTGCGCTGCGCTGCTAAGCTTTCTCCCTGCGAGACACACTGGCAAAGCTTTTCGCTATGATGCAGTCTAGTGCAGAACCACACTCGGCTCTCCGCTGCTGTCCGAAGCCAAGCGCCGGTTGCCGGTGTCTTTCGACTGAAGCAGCGCTTTGGAGCTTACGGCTGCCGCTCCGGTGTTGTGTGCGCGAAGCAGCCGCTTCTCCTGCTCTTGGAGCCGGACAGAGCGGTAGCTTCTACGAAGGCGAAGAACGAAGCCGCTGAGAGACGAGATTGTGTGCACAGCCTTGGGACTGCTAGAGGACGGTGGCTAAAGCTCCCTGCCTTTTCTATGCACTGCTGGCATGCTTCATTGAAGGTGATCCGAGACAACTTTTCTGGGTTTTGACTTTGTCCTGATGCAGCCCCTCTTGGGAAATTCGTGCTCGTCCCCTGAGGCACGAGATGCAGAGAACTAGAAGGCAGTTGTCGAAATTAAAAACTCCATTGAGTTGTCGAGAAGCAAGAACATAGACAGTGCCTTGTGTTTGGGAGTCAGCAGCTGCTGGACTTTTGCGATTGCTTTCACTGTGCACTGAATACAAGGATGGCATGTGCACGCTACAACAACGAGCTGGGTAGGAGTGGGCAGAAGAGAACGGCCGTCCGGCAGCAGCTTACATATTACCCAGGAAAGAGCAGTGTTTTTGGAGTGTGCAGCAAATCCGTGTTTCTGGGCAAGGGCGACATAAGTGCGCTGCGCTGCTAAGCTTTCTCACTGCGAGACAGACTGGCAAAGCTTTTCGCTATGATGCAGTCTAGTGCAGACGCACACTACGGCTCTCCGGAGCTGATCGGAGGGAAGCGCCGGTCGCCGGCGTCTTTCGGCTGAAGCAGCGCTTCGGAGCTTACGGCTGCCGCTCCGGTGTTGTGCGCGCGAATCAGCCGCTTCTCCTGCTCCCGGAGCCGGACAGAGCGGTAGCTTCTACGTGGGCGCAGAACTAAGCCGCTGAGAGACGAGATTGTGTGCACAGCCTTGGGACTGCCAGAGGACGGTGGTTAAAGCTCCGTGCCTTTTCACTGCACTGCTGGCATACTTTATTGAAGGTGTTCCGAGACAACTTTTCTGGGTTTTGACTTCGTCCTGATGCAGCCCCTCTTGGGAAATTCGTGCTCGTCCCCTGAGGCACGAGATGCAGAAAACTAGAAGGCAGATGTCGAAATTAAAACTCCATTGAGTTGTCGAGAAGCAAGAACATAGACAGCGCCTTGTGTTTGTGAGTCAGCATCTGCTGGACTTTTGCGATTGCTTTCATTGTGCAATGAATGCCAGGACGGCATGTGCCCGCTACAACAACGAGCTGGGCAGGAGTGGGCAGAAGAGGACGGCCATCAGAAATAAGCTTACATGTTACCCAGGAAAGAGCAGTGTTTTTGGAGTGTGCAGCAAATCCGTGTTTCTGGGCAAGGGCAGCATAAGTGTGCTGCGCTGCTAAGCTTTCTCCCTGTGAGACACACTGGCAAAGCTTTTCGCTATGATGCAGTCTAGTGCAGACGCACAGTACGGCTCTCTGGAGCTGATCGGAGGGAAGCGCCGGTCGCCGGCGTCTTTCGGCTGAAGCAGCGCTTCGGAGCTTACGGCTGCCGCTCCGGTGTTGTGCGCGCGAATCAGCCGCTTCTCCTGCTCCCGGAGCCGGACAGAGCGGTAGCTTCTACGTGGGCGCAGAACTAAGCTGCTGAGAGACGAGATTGTGTGCACAGCCTTGGGACTGCTAGAGGACGGTGGCTAAAGCTCCGTGCCTTTTCAATGCACTGCTGGCATACTTTATTGAAGGTGTTCCGAGACAACTTTTCTGGGTTTTGACTTCGTCCTGATATAGCCACTCTTGGGAAATTCGTGCTTGTCCCCTGAGGTACGAGATGCAGAGTACCCGATGGCACCTGCCGAAATGAAAAACTCCATTGAGTTGTCGAGAAGCAGGAACATAGACAGCGCCTTGTGATTGGGAGTCAACCGTTGCTGGACTTTTGCGATTGCTTTCACTGTGCACTGAATGCCAGGACGGCATGTGCACGCTACAACAACGAACTGGGAAGGAGAGGGCAGAAGAGAACGGCCGTCAGACTGCAGCTTACATATTACCCAGGAAAGAGCAGTGTTTTTGGAGTGTGCAGCAAATCCGTGTTTCTGGGCAAGGGCGGCATAAGTACGCAGCGCTGCTAAGCTTTCTCCCTGCGAGACACACTGGCAAAGCTTTTCGCTATGATGCAGTCTAGTGCAGACGCACACTACGGCTCTCCGGAGGTGATCGGATGGAAGCGCTGGTCGCCGGTGTCTTTCGCCTGAAGCAGCGCTTCGGAGCTTACCGCTGCGGCTCCGGTGTTGTGTGCGCGAAACAGCCGCTTTTCCTGCTCCCGGAGCCGGACAGAGCGGTAGCTTGTACGTGGGCGAAGAACGAAGCCGCTGGGAGATGAGATTGTGTGCACAGCCTTGGGACTGCTAGAGGACGGTGGTTAAAGCTCACTGCCTTTTCAATGCACTGCTGGCATGCTTTACTGACGGTGTTCTGATACAACTTTTCTGTGTTTTCACTTCGGCCTGATATAGCCCCTTTTGGGAAATTCATGTTCGTCCCCTGAGGCTCGAGATGCAGAGTACCCGATGGCACCTGCCGAAATGAAAAACTCCATTGAGTTGTCGAGAAGCAAGGACATAGACAGCGCCTTGTGATTGGGAGTCAGCAGCTGCCGGACTTTTGCGATTGCTTTCACTGTGCACTGAATGCCAGGACGGCATGTGCACGCTACAACAACGAACTGGGAAGGAGTGGGCAGAAGAGAACAGCCATCAGACAGCAGCTTACATATTACCCAGGAAAGAGCTGTGTTTTTGGATTGTGCAGCAAATCCGTGTTTCTGGGCAAGGGCGGCATAAGTATGCAGCGCTGCTAAGCTTTCTCCCTGAGAGACACACTGGCAAAGCTTTTCGCTATGATGCAGTCTAGTGCAGACGCACACTACGGCTCTCCGGAGCTGATCGGATGGAAGCGCCGGTCGCCGGTGTCTTTCGGCTGAAGCAGCGCTTCGGAGCTTACGGCTGCCGCTCCGGTGTTGTGTGTGCGAAACAGCCGCTTTTCTTGCTCCCGGAGCCGGACAGAGCGGTAGCTTGTACGTGGGTGAAGAACGAAGACGCTGGGAGACGAGATTGTGTGCACAACCTTGGGACTGCTAGAGGACGTTGGTTAAAGCTCCCTGCCTTTTCAATGCACTGCTGGCATGCTTTATTGAAGGTGTTCCGAGACAACTTTTCTGGGTTTTGACTAGGTCCTGATATAGCCCATCTTGGGAAATTCGTGCTTGTCCCCTGAGGCACGAGATGCAGAGAACTCGAAGGCAGCTATCGAAATGAGAAACTCCATTGAATTGTCGAGAGGCAAGAACATAGACAGCGCCGTGTGATTGGGAATCAGCAGCTGCTGGACTTTTGCGATTGCTTTCACTGTGGAATGAATGCCAGGACGGCATGTGCACGCTACAACAACGAACTGGGAAGGAGAGGGCAGAAGAGAATGGCCGTCAGACTGCAGCTTACATATTACCCAGGAAAGAGCAGTGTTTTTGGAGTGTGCAGCAAATCCGTGTTTCTGGGCAAGGGTGGCATGAGTACGCAGCGCTACTAAGCTTTCTCCCTGCGAGACACACTGGCAAAGCTTTTCTCTATGATGCAGTCTAGTGCAGACGCACACTGGGCTCTCCGCTGCTGTCCGAAGCCAAGCGCCGGTTCCCGGTGTCTTTCGGCTGAAGCAGCGCTTCGGAGCTTACGGCTGCCGCTCCGGTGTTGTGTGCGCGAAGCAGCCGCTTCTCCTGCTCTTGGAGCCGTACAGAGCGGTAGCTTGTACGAAGGCGAAGAACGAAGCCGCTGAGAGACGAGATTGCGTGCACAGCCTTGGGACTGCTAGAGGACGGTGGCTAAAGCTCCCTGCCTTTTCTATGCACTGCTGGCATGCTTCATTGAAGGTGTTCCGAGACAACTTTTCTGGGTTTTGACTTCGTCCTGATGCAGCACCTCTTGGGAAATTCGTGTTCGTCTCCTGAGGCTCGAGATGCAGTGAACCCGATGGCACCTGCCAAAATGAAAAACTCCGCTGAGTTGTCGAGAAGCAAGAAAATAGACAGCGCCTTGTGATTAGGAGTCAGCCGCTGCTGGACTTTTGCGATTGCTTTCAATGTGCACTGAATGCCAGGACGGCATGTGCACGCTACAACAACGAGCTGGGCAGGAGTGGGCAGAAGAGAACGGCCGTCAGACAGCAGCTTACATATTACCCAGGAAAGAGCAGTGTTTTTGGAGTGTGCAGCAAATCCGTGTTTCTGGGCAAGGGCGGCATAAGTGCGCTGCGCTGCTAAGCTTTCTCCCTGCGAGACACACTGGCAAAGCTTTTCGCTATGATGCAGTCTAGTGCAGATGCACACTACGGCTCTCCAGAGCTGATCGGAGGGAAGCGCCGGTGGCCGGCGTCTTTCGGCTGAAGCAGCGCTTCGGAGCTTACGGCTGCCGCTCCGGTGTTGTGCGCGCGAATCAGCCGCTTCTCCTGCTCCCGGAGCTGGACAGAGCGGTAGCTCCTACGAGGGCGCAGAACTAAGCCGCTGAGAGACAAGATTGTGTGCACAGCCTTGGGACTGCTAGAGGACGGTGGCTAAAGCTCCCTGCCTTTTCAATGCACTGCTGGCATGCTTTATTGAAGGTGTTCCGAGACAACTTTTCTGGGTTTTGACTTCGTCCTGATGCAGCCCCTCTTGGGAAATTCGTGCTCGTCCCCTGAGGCACGAGATGCAGAGAACTCGAAGGCAGTTGTCGAAATTAAAAACTCTATTGAGTCGTCGAGAAGCAAGAACAGAGACAGCGCCTTGTGATTGGGAGTCAGCCGCTTCTGGACTTTTGCGATTGCTTTAACTGTGCACTGAATGCCAGGACGGCATGTGCACGCTACAACAACGAGCTGGGAAGAAGTGGGCTGAAGAGGACGGCCGTCAGAAAAAAGCTTACATATTACCCAGGAAAGAGCAGTGTTTTTGGAGTGTGCAGCAAATCCGTGTTTCTGGGCAAGGGCGGCATAAGTGCGCTGCGCTGCTAAGCTTTCTCCCTGTGAGACACACTGGCAAAGCTTTTCGCTATGATGCAGTCTAGTGCAGACACACACTACGGCTCTCCGGAGCTGATCGGAGGGAAGCGCCGGTCGCCGGTGTCTTTCGACTGAAGCAGCGCTTCGGAGCTTACGGCTGCCGCTCCGGTGTTGTGTGCGCGAAGCAGCCGCTTCTCCTGCTCTTGGAGCCGGACAGAGCGGTAGCTTCTACGAAGGCGAAGAACGAAGCCGCTGAGCGACGAGATTGTGTGCACAGCCTTGGGACTGCTAGAGGACGGTGGCTAAAGCTCCCTGCCTTTTCTATGCACTGCTGGCATGCTTCATTGAAGGTGTTCCGAGACAACTTTTCTGGTTTTTGACTTCGTCCTGATGCAGCCCCTCTTGGGAAATTCGTGTTCGTCTCCTGAGGCTCGAGATGCAGTGAACCCGATGGCACCTGCTGAAATGAAAAACTCTGTTGAGTTGTCGAGAAGCAAGAACATAGACAGCGCCTTGTGATTGGGAGTCAGCCGCTGCTGGACTTTTGCGATTGCTTTCACTGTGCACTGAATCCACGGATGGCATGTTCACGCTACAACAACGAGCTGGGAAGGAGTGGGCAGAAGAGAACGGCCGTCAGACAGCAGCTTACATATTACCCAGGAAAGAGAAGTGTTTTTGGAGTGTGCAGCAAATCCGTGTTTCTGGGCAAGGGCGACATAAGTGCGCTGCGCTGCTAAGCTTTCTCCCTGCGAGACACACTGGCAAAGCTTTTCGCTATGATGCAGTCTAGTGCAGACGCACAGTACGGCTCTCCGGAGCTGATCTGAGGGAAGCGCCGTTCGCCGGCGTCTTTCGGCTGAAGCAGTGCTTCAGAGCTTACGGCTGCCGCTCCGGTGTTGTGTGCGCGAAGCAGCCGCTTCTCCTGCTCCCGGAGCCGGACAGAGCGGTAGCTTCTACGAAGGCGAAGAACGAAGCCGCTGAGAGACGAGATTGTGTGCACAACCTTGGGACTGCTAGAGGACGGCGGCTAAAGCTCCCTGCCTTTTCAAAGCACTGCTGGCATGCTTTATTGAAGGTGTTCCGAGACAACTTTTTTGGGTCTTGACTTCATCCTGATGCAGCCCCTCTTGGGAAATTCATGTTCGTCTCCTGAGGCTCGAGATGCAGTGAACCCGATGGCACCTGCCGAAATGAAAAACTCCGTTGAGTTGTCGAGAAGCAAGAACATAGACAGCGCCTTGTGATTGGGAGTCAGCCGCTGCTGGCCTTTTGCGATTGCTTTCACTGTGCACTGAATACAAGACGGCATGTGCACGTTACAACAACGAGCTGGGCAGGAGTGGGCAGAAGAGAACGGCCGTCAGACAGCAGCTTACATATTACCCAGGAAAGCGCAGTGTTTTTGGAGTGTGCAGCAAATCCGTGTTTCTGGGCAAGGGCGACATAAGTGCGCTGCGCTGCTAAGCTTTCTCCCTGCGAGACACACTGGCAAAGCTTTTCGCTATGATGCAGTCTAGTGCAGAACCACACTCGGCTCTCCGCTGCTGTACGAAGCCAAGCGCCGGTTGCCGGTGTCTTTCGACTGAAGCAGCGCTTTGGAGCTTACGGCTGCCGCTCCGGTGTTGTGTGCGCGAAGCAGCCGCTTCTCCTGCTCTTGGAGCCGTACAGAGCGGTAGCTTGTACGAAGGCGAAGAACGAAGCCGCTGAGAGACGAGATTGCGTGCACAGCCTTGGGACTGCTAGAGGACGGTGGCTAAAGCTCCCTGCCTTTTCTATGCACTGCTGGCATGCTTCATTGAAGGTGTTCCGAGACAACTTTTCTGGGTTTTGACTTCGTCCTGATGCAGCACCTCTTGGGAAATTCGTGTTCGTCTCCTGAGGCTCGAGATGCAGTGAACCCGATGGCACCTGCCAAAATGAAAAACTCCGCTGAGTTGTCGAGAAGCAAGAAAATAGACAGCGCCTTGTGATTAGGAGTCAGCCGCTGCTGGACTTTTGCGATTGCTTTCAATGTGCACTGAATGCCAGGACGGCATGTGCACGCTACAACAACGAGCTGGGCAGGAGTGGGCAGAAGAGAACGGCCGTCAGACAGCAGCTTACATATTACCCAGGAAAGAGCAGTGTTTTTGGAGTGTGCAGCAAATCCGTGTTTCTGGGCAAGGGCGGCATAAGTGCGCTGCGCTGCTAAGCTTTCTCCCTGCGAGACACACTGGCAAAGCTTTTCGCTATGATGCAGTCTAGTGCAGATGCACACTACGGCTCTCCAGAGCTGATCGGAGGGAAGCGCCGGTGGCCGGCGTCTTTCGGCTGAAGCAGCGCTTCGGAGCTTACGGCTGCCGCTCCGGTGTTGTGCGCGCGAATCAGCCGCTTCTCCTGCTCCCGGAGCTGGACAGAGCGGTAGCTCCTACGAGGGCGCAGAACTAAGCCGCTGAGAGACAAGATTGTGTGCACAGCCTTGGGACTGCTAGAGGACGGTGGCTAAAGCTCCCTGCCTTTTCAATGCACTGCTGGCATGCTTTATTGAAGGTGTTCCGAGACAACTTTTCTGGGTTTTGACTTCGTCCTGATGCAGCCCCTCTTGGGAAATTCGTGCTCGTCCCCTGAGGCACGAGATGCAGAGAACTCGAAGGCAGTTGTCGAAATTAAAAACTCTATTGAGTCGTCGAGAAGCAAGAACAGAGACAGCGCCTTGTGATTGGGAGTCAGCCGCTTCTGGACTTTTGCGATTGCTTTAACTGTGCACTGAATGCCAGGACGGCATGTGCACGCTACAACAACGAGCTGGGAAGAAGTGGGCTGAAGAGGACGGCCGTCAGAAAAAAGCTTACATATTACCCAGGAAAGAGCAGTGTTTTTGGAGTGTGCAGCAAATCCGTGTTTCTGGGCAAGGGCGGCATAAGTGCGCTGCGCTGCTAAGCTTTCTCCCTGTGAGACACACTGGCAAAGCTTTTCGCTATGATGCAGTCTAGTGCAGACACACACTACGGCTCTCCGGAGCTGATCGGAGGGAAGCGCCGGTCGCCGGTGTCTTTCGACTGAAGCAGCGCTTCGGAGCTTACGGCTGCCGCTCCGGTGTTGTGTGCGCGAAGCAGCCGCTTCTCCTGCTCTTGGAGCCGGACAGAGCGGTAGCTTCTACGAAGGCGAAGAACGAAGCCGCTGAGCGACGAGATTGTGTGCACAGCCTTGGGACTGCTAGAGGACGGTGGCTAAAGCTCCCTGCCTTTTCTATGCACTGCTGGCATGCTTCATTGAAGGTGTTCCGAGACAACTTTTCTGGTTTTTGACTTCGTCCTGATGCAGCCCCTCTTGGGAAATTCGTGTTCGTCTCCTGAGGCTCGAGATGCAGTGAACCCGATGGCACCTGCTGAAATGAAAAACTCTGTTGAGTTGTCGAGAAGCAAGAACATAGACAGCGCCTTGTGATTGGGAGTCAGCCGCTGCTGGACTTTTGCGATTGCTTTCACTGTGCACTGAATCCACGGATGGCATGTTCACGCTACAACAACGAGCTGGGAAGGAGTGGGCAGAAGAGAACGGCCGTCAGACAGCAGCTTACATATTACCCAGGAAAGAGAAGTGTTTTTGGAGTGTGCAGCAAATCCGTGTTTCTGGGCAAGGGCGACATAAGTGCGCTGCGCTGCTAAGCTTTCTCCCTGCGAGACACACTGGCAAAGCTTTTCGCTATGATGCAGTCTAGTGCAGACGCACAGTACGGCTCTCCGGAGCTGATCTGAGGGAAGCGCCGTTCGCCGGCGTCTTTCGGCTGAAGCAGTGCTTCAGAGCTTACGGCTGCCGCTCCGGTGTTGTGTGCGCGAAGCAGCCGCTTCTCCTGCTCCCGGAGCCGGACAGAGCGGTAGCTTCTACGAAGGCGAAGAACGAAGCCGCTGAGAGACGAGATTGTGTGCACAACCTTGGGACTGCTAGAGGACGGCGGCTAAAGCTCCCTGCCTTTTCAAAGCACTGCTGGCATGCTTTATTGAAGGTGTTCCGAGACAACTTTTTTGGGTCTTGACTTCATCCTGATGCAGCCCCTCTTGGGAAATTCATGTTCGTCTCCTGAGGCTCGAGATGCAGTGAACCCGATGGCACCTGCCGAAATGAAAAACTCCGTTGAGTTGTCGAGAAGCAAGAACATAGACAGCGCCTTGTGATTGGGAGTCAGCCGCTGCTGGCCTTTTGCGATTGCTTTCACTGTGCACTGAATACAAGACGGCATGTGCACGTTACAACAACGAGCTGGGCAGGAGTGGGCAGAAGAGAACGGCCGTCAGACAGCAGCTTACATATTACCCAGGAAAGCGCAGTGTTTTTGGAGTGTGCAGCAAATCCGTGTTTCTGGGCAAGGGCGACATAAGTGCGCTGCGCTGCTAAGCTTTCTCCCTGCGAGACACACTGGCAAAGCTTTTCGCTATGATGCAGTCTAGTGCAGAACCACACTCGGCTCTCCGCTGCTGTCCGAAGCCAAGCGCCGGTTGCCGGTGTCTTTCGACTGAAGCAGCGCTTTGGAGCTTACGGCTGCCGCTCCGGTGTTGTGTGCGCGAAGCAGCCGCTTCTCCTGCTCTTGGAGCCGGACAGAGCGGTAGCTTCTACGAAGGCGAAGAACGAAGCCGCTGAGAGACGAGATTGTGTGCACAGCCTTGGGACTGCTAGAGGACGGTGGCTAAAGCTCCCTGCCTTTTCTATGCACTGCTGGCATGCTTCATTGAAGGTGATCCGAGACAACTTTTCTGGGTTTTGACTTTGTCCTGATGCAGCCCCTCTTGGGAAATTCGTGCTCGTCCCCTGAGGCACGAGATGCAGAGAACTAGAAGGCAGTTGTCGAAATTAAAAACTCCATTGAGTTGTCGAGAAGCAAGAACATAGACAGCGCCTTGTGTTTGGGAGTCAGCAGCTGCTGGACTTTTGCGATTGCTTTCACTGTGCACTGAATACAAGGATGGCATGTGCACGCTACAACAACGAGCTGGGTAGGAGTGGGCAGAAGAGAACGGCCGTCCGGCAGCAGCTTACATATTACCCAGGAAAGAGCAGTGTTTTTGGAGTGTGCAGCAAATCCGTGTTTCTGGGCAAGGGCGACATAAGTGCGCTGCGCTGCTAAGCTTTCTCACTGCGAGACAGACTGGCAAAGCTTTTCGCTATGATGCAGTCTAGTGCAGACGCACACTACGGCTCTCCGGAGCTGATCGGAGGGAAGCGCCGGTCGCCGGCGTCTTTCGGCTGAAGCAGCGCTTCGGAGCTTACGGCTGCCGCTCCGGTGTTGTGCGCGCGAATCAGCCGCTTCTCCTGCTCCCGGAGCCGGACAGAGCGGTAGCTTCTACGTGGGCGCAGAACTAAGCCGCTGAGAGACGAGATTGTGTGCACAGCCTTGGGACTGCCAGAGGACGGTGGTTAAAGCTCCGTGCCTTTTCACTGCACTGCTGGCATACTTTATTGAAGGTGTTCCGAGACAACTTTTCTGGGTTTTGACTTCGTCCTGATGCAGCCCCTCTTGGGAAATTCGTGCTCGTCCCCTGAGGCAAGAGATGCAGAAAACTAGAAGGCAGATGTCGAAATTAAAACTCCATTGAGTTGTCGAGAAGCAAGAACATAGACAGCGCCTTGTGTTTGTGAGTCAGCATCTGCTGGACTTTTGCGATTGCTTTCATTGTGCAATGAATGCCAGGACGGCATGTGCCCGCTACAACAACGAGCTGGGCAGGAGTGGGCAGAAGAGGACGGCCATCAGAAATAAGCTTACATGTTACCCAGGAAAGAGCAGTGTTTTTGGAGTGTGCAGCAAATCCGTGTTTCTGGGCAAGGGCAGCATAAGTGTGCTGCGCTGCTAAGCTTTCTCCCTGTGAGACACACTGGCAAAGCTTTTCGCTATGATGCAGTCTAGTGCAGACGCACAGTACGGCTCTCTGGAGCTGATCGGAGGGAAGCGCCGGTCGCCGGCGTCTTTCGGCTGAAGCAGCGCTTCGGAGCTTACGGCTGCCGCTCCGGTGTTGTGCGCGCGAATCAGCCGCTTCTCCTGCTCCCGGAGCCGGACAGAGCGGTAGCTTCTACGTGGGCGCAGAACTAAGCTGCTGAGAGACGAGATTGTGTGCACAGCCTTGGGACTGCTAGAGGACGGTGGCTAAAGCTCCGTGCCTTTTCAATGCACTGCTGGCATACTTTATTGAAGGTGTTCCGAGACAACTTTTCTGGGTTTTGACTTCGTCCTGATATAGCCACTCTTGGGAAATTCGTGCTTGTCCCCTGAGGTACGAGATGCAGAGTACCCGATGGCACCTGCCGAAATGAAAAACTCCATTGAGTTGTCGAGAAGCAGGAACATAGACAGCGCCTTGTGATTGGGAGTCAACCGTTGCTGGACTTTTGCGATTGCTTTCACTGTGCACTGAATGCCAGGACGGCATGTGCACGCTACAACAACGAACTGGGAAGGAGAGGGCAGAAGAGAACGGCCGTCAGACTGCAGCTTACATATTACCCAGGAAAGAGCAGTGTTTTTGGAGTGTGCAGCAAATCCGTGTTTCTGGGCAAGGGCGGCATAAGTACGCAGCGCTGCTAAGCTTTCTCCCTGCGAGACACACTGGCAAAGCTTTTCGCTATGATGCAGTCTAGTGCAGACGCACACTACGGCTCTCCGGAGGTGATCGGATGGAAGCGCTGGTCGCCGGTGTCTTTCGCCTGAAGCAGCGCTTCGGAGCTTACCGCTGCGGCTCCGGTGTTGTGTGCGCGAAACAGCCGCTTTTCCTGCTCCCGGAGCCGGACAGAGCGGTAGCTTGTACGTGGGCGAAGAACGAAGCCGCTGGGAGATGAGATTGTGTGCACAGCCTTGGGACTGCTAGAGGACGGTGGTTAAAGCTCACTGCCTTTTCAATGCACTGCTGGCATGCTTTACTGACGGTGTTCTGATACAACTTTTCTGTGTTTTCACTTCGGCCTGATATAGCCCCTTTTGGGAAATTCATGTTCGTCCCCTGAGGCTCGAGATGCAGAGTACCCGATGGCACCTGCCGAAATGAAAAACTCCATTGAGTTGTCGAGAAGCAAGGACATAGACAGCGCCTTGTGATTGGGAGTCAGCAGCTGCCGGACTTTTGCGATTGCTTTCACTGTGCACTGAATGCCAGGACGGCATGTGCACGCTACAACAACGAACTGGGAAGGAGTGGGCAGAAGAGAACAGCCATCAGACAGCAGCTTACATATTACCCAGGAAAGAGCTGTGTTTTTGGATTGTGCAGCAAATCCGTGTTTCTGGGCAAGGGCGGCATAAGTATGCAGCGCTGCTAAGCTTTCTCCCTGAGAGACACACTGGCAAAGCTTTTCGCTATGATGCAGTCTAGTGCAGACGCACACTACGGCTCTCCGGAGCTGATCGGATGGAAGCGCCGGTCGCCGGTGTCTTTCGGCTGAAGCAGCGCTTCGGAGCTTACGGCTGCCGCTCCGGTGTTGTGTGCGCGAAACAGCCGCTTTTCTTGCTCCCGGAGCCGGACAGAGCGGTAGCTTGTACGTGGGTGAAGAACGAAGACGCTGGGAGACGAGATTGTGTGCACAACCTTGGGACTGCTAGAGGACGTTGGTTAAAGCTCCCTGCCTTTTCAATGCACTGCTGGCATGCTTTATTGAAGGTGTTCCGAGACAACTTTTCTGGGTTTTGACTAGGTCCTGATATAGCCCATCTTGGGAAATTCGTGCTTGTCCCCTGAGGCACGAGATGCAGAGAACTCGAAGGCAGCTATCGAAATGAGAAACTCCATTGAATTGTCGAGAGGCAAGAACATAGACAGCGCCGTGTGATTGGGAATCAGCAGCTGCTGGACTTTTGCGATTGCTTTCACTGTGGAATGAATGCCAGGACGGCATGTGCACGCTACAACAACGAACTGGGAAGGAGAGGGCAGAAGAGAATGGCCGTCAGACTGCAGCTTACATATTACCCAGGAAAGAGCAGTGTTTTTGGAGTGTGCAGCAAATCCGTGTTTCTGGGCAAGGGTGGCATGAGTACGCAGCGCTACTAAGCTTTCTCCCTGCGAGACACACTGGCAAAGCTTTTCTCTATGATGCAGTCTAGTGCAGACGCACACTGGGCTCTCCGCTGCTGTCCGAAGCCAAGCGCCGGTTCCCGGTGTCTTTCGGCTGAAGCAGCGCTTCGGAGCTTACGGCTGCCGCTCCGGTGTTGTGTGCGCGAAGCAGCCGCTTCTCCTGCTCTTGGAGCCGTACAGAGCGGTAGCTTGTACGAAGGCGAAGAACGAAGCCGCTGAGAGACGAGATTGCGTGCACAGCCTTGGGACTGCTAGAGGACGGTGGCTAAAGCTCCCTGCCTTTTCTATGCACTGCTGGCATGCTTCATTGAAGGTGTTCCGAGACAACTTTTCTGGGTTTTGACTTCGTCCTGATGCAGCACCTCTTGGGAAATTCGTGTTCGTCTCCTGAGGCTCGAGATGCAGTGAACCCGATGGCACCTGCCAAAATGAAAAACTCCGCTGAGTTGTCGAGAAGCAAGAAAATAGACAGCGCCTTGTGATTAGGAGTCAGCCGCTGCTGGACTTTTGCGATTGCTTTCAATGTGCACTGAATGCCAGGACGGCATGTGCACGCTACAACAACGAGCTGGGCAGGAGTGGGCAGAAGAGAACGGCCGTCAGACAGCAGCTTACATATTACCCAGGAAAGAGCAGTGTTTTTGGAGTGTGCAGCAAATCCGTGTTTCTGGGCAAGGGCGGCATAAGTGCGCTGCGCTGCTAAGCTTTCTCCCTGCGAGACACACTGGCAAAGCTTTTCGCTATGATGCAGTCTAGTGCAGATGCACACTACGGCTCTCCAGAGCTGATCGGAGGGAAGCGCCGGTGGCCGGCGTCTTTCGGCTGAAGCAGCGCTTCGGAGCTTACGGCTGCCGCTCCGGTGTTGTGCGCGCGAATCAGCCGCTTCTCCTGCTCCCGGAGCTGGACAGAGCGGTAGCTCCTACGAGGGCGCAGAACTAAGCCGCTGAGAGACAAGATTGTGTGCACAGCCTTGGGACTGCTAGAGGACGGTGGCTAAAGCTCCCTGCCTTTTCAATGCACTGCTGGCATGCTTTATTGAAGGTGTTCCGAGACAACTTTTCTGGGTTTTGACTTCGTCCTGATGCAGCCCCTCTTGGGAAATTCGTGCTCGTCCCCTGAGGCACGAGATGCAGAGAACTCGAAGGCAGTTGTCGAAATTAAAAACTCTATTGAGTTGTCGAGAAGCAAGAACAGAGACAGCGCCTTGTGATTGGGAGTCAGCCGCTTCTGGACTTTTGCGATTGCTTTAACTGTGCACTGAATGCCAGGACGGCATGTGCACGCTACAACAACGAGCTGGGAAGAAGTGGGCTGAAGAGGACGGCCGTCAGAAAAAAGCTTACATATTACCCAGGAAAGAGCAGTGTTTTTGGAGTGTGCAGCAAATCCGTGTTTCTGGGCAAGGGCGGCATAAGTGCGCTGCGCTGCTAAGCTTTCTCCCTGTGAGACACACTGGCAAAGCTTTTCGCTATGATGCAGTCTAGTGCAGACACACACTACGGCTCTCCGGAGCTGATCGGAGGGAAGCGCCGGTCGCCGGTGTCTTTCGACTGAAGCAGCGCTTCGGAGCTTACGGCTGCCGCTCCGGTGTTGTGTGCGCGAAGCAGCCGCTTCTCCTGCTCCTGGAGCCGGACAGAGCGGTAGCTTCTACGAGGGCACAGAACTAAACCGCTGAGAGACGAGATTGTGTGCAGAGCCTTGGGACTGCTAGAGAACGGTGGCTAAAGCTCCCTGCCTTTTCTATGCGCTGCTGGCATGCTTTATTGAAGGTGTTCCGAGACAACTTTTCTGGTTTTTGACTTCGTCCTGATGCAGCCCCTCTTGGGAAATTCGTGTTCGTCTCCTGAGGCTCGAGATGCAGTGAACCCGATGGCACCTGCCGAAATGAAAAACTCTGTTGAGTTGTCAAGAAGCAAGAACATAGACAGCGCCTTGTGATTGGGAGTCAGCCGCTGCTGGCCTTTTGCGATTGCTTTCACTGTGCACTGAATACAAGACGGCATGTGCACGCTACAACAACGAGCTGGGCAGGAGTGGGCAGAAGAGAACGGCCGTCAGACAGCAGCTTACATATTACCCAGGAAAGAGCAGTGTTTTTGGAGTGTGCAGCAAATCCGTGTTTCTGGGCAAGGGCGACATAAGTGCGCTGCGCTGCTAAGCTTTCTCCCTGCGAGACACACTGGCAAAGCTTTTCGCTATGATGCAGTCTAGTGCAGACGCACACTCGGCTCTCCGCTGCTGTCCGAAGCCAAGCGCCGGTTGCCGGTGTCTTTCGGCTGAAGCAGCGCTTCGGAGCTTACGGCTGCCGCTCCGGTGTTGTGTGCGCGAAGCAGCCGCTTCTCCTGCTCTTGGAGCCGGACAGAGCGGTAGCTTCTACGAAGGCGAAGAACGAAGCCGCTGAGCGACGAGATTGTGTGCACAGCCTTGGGACTGCTAGAGGACGGTGGCTAAAGCTCCCTGCCTTTTCTATGCACTGCTGGCATGCTTCATTGAAGGTGTTCCGAGACAACTTTTCTGGTTTTTGACTTCGTCCTGATGCAGCCCCTCTTGGGAAATTCGTGTTCGTCTCCTGAGGCTCGAGATGCAGTGAACCCGATGGCACCTGCTGAAATGAAAAACTCTGTTGAGTTGTCGAGAAGCAAGAACATAGACAGCGCCTTGTGATTGGGAGTCAGCCGCTGCTGGACTTTTGCGATTGCTTTCACTGTGCACTGAATCCACGGATGGCATGTTCACGCTACAACAACGAGCTGGGAAGGAGTGGGCAGAAGAGAACGGCCGTCAGACAGCAGCTTACATATTACCCAGGAAAGAGAAGTGTTTTTGGAGTGTGCAGCAAATCCGTGTTTCTGGGCAAGGGCGACATAAGTGCGCTGCGCTGCTAAGCTTTCTCCCTGCGAGACACACTGGCAAAGCTTTTCGCTATGATGCAGTCTAGTGCAGACGCACAGTACGGCTCTCCGGAGCTGATCTGAGGGAAGCGCCGTTCGCCGGCGTCTTTCGGCTGAAGCAGTGCTTCAGAGCTTACGGCTGCCGCTCCGGTGTTGTGTGCGCGAAGCAGCCGCTTCTCCTGCTCCCGGAGCCGGACAGAGCGGTAGCTTCTACGAAGGCGAAGAACGAAGCCGCTGAGAGACGAGATTGTGTGCACAACCTTGGGACTGCTAGAGGACGGCGGCTAAAGCTCCCTGCCTTTTCAAAGCACTGCTGGCATGCTTTATTGAAGGTGTTCCGAGACAACTTTTTTGGGTCTTGACTTCATCCTGATGCAGCCCCTCTTGGGAAATTCATGTTCGTCTCCTGAGGCTCGAGATGCAGTGAACCCGATGGCACCTGCCGAAATGAAAAACTCCGTTGAGTTGTCGAGAAGCAAGAACATAGACAGCGCCTTGTGATTGGGAGTCAGCCGCTGCTGGCCTTTTGCGATTGCTTTCACTGTGCACTGAATACAAGACGGCATGTGCACGTTACAACAACGAGCTGGGCAGGAGTGGGCAGAAGAGAACGGCCGTCAGACAGCAGCTTACATATTACCCAGGAAAGCGCAGTGTTTTTGGAGTGTGCAGCAAATCCGTGTTTCTGGGCAAGGGCGACATAAGTGCGCTGCGCTGCTAAGCTTTCTCCCTGCGAGACACACTGGCAAAGCTTTTCGCTATGATGCAGTCTAGTGCAGAACCACACTCGGCTCTCCGCTGCTGTCCGAAGCCAAGCGCCGGTTGCCGGTGTCTTTCGACTGAAGCAGCGCTTTGGAGCTTACGGCTGCCGCTCCGGTGTTGTGTGCGCGAAGCAGCCGCTTCTCCTGCTCTTGGAGCCGGACAGAGCGGTAGCTTCTACGAAGGCGAAGAACGAAGCCGCTGAGAGACGAGATTGTGTGCACAGCCTTGGGACTGCTAGAGGACGGTGGCTAAAGCTCCCTGCCTTTTCTATGCACTGCTGGCATGCTTCATTGAAGGTGATCCGAGACAACTTTTCTGGGTTTTGACTTTGTCCTGATGCAGCCCCTCTTGGGAAATTCGTGCTCGTCCCCTGAGGCACGAGATGCAGAGAACTAGAAGGCAGTTGTCGAAATTAAAAACTCCATTGAGTTGTCGAGAAGCAAGAACATAGACAGCGCCTTGTGTTTGGGAGTCAGCAGCTGCTGGACTTTTGCGATTGCTTTCACTGTGCACTGAATACAAGGATGGCATGTGCACGCTACAACAACGAGCTGGGTAGGAGTGGGCAGAAGAGAACGGCCGTCCGGCAGCAGCTTACATATTACCCAGGAAAGAGCAGTGTTTTTGGAGTGTGCAGCAAATCCGTGTTTCTGGGCAAGGGCGGCATAAGTGCGCTGCGCTGCTAAGCTTTCTCCCTGCGAGACACACTGGCAAAGCTTTTCGCTATGATGCAGTCTAGTGCAGACGCACACCACGGCTCTCCGGAGCTGATCGGAGGGAAGCGCCGGTCGCCGGCGTCTTTCGGCTGAAGCAGCGCTTCGGAGCTTACGGCTGCCGCTCCGGTGTTGTGCGCGCGAATCAGCCGCTTCTCCTGCTCCCGGAGCCGGACAGAGCGGTAGCTTCTACGTGGGCGCAGAACTAAGCCGCTGAGAGACGAGATTGTGTGCACAGCCTTGGGACTGCCAGAGGACGGTGGTTAAAGCTCCGTGCCTTTTCACTGCACTGCTGGCATACTTTATTGAAGGTGTTCCGAGACAACTTTTCTGGGTTTTGACTTCGTCCTGATGCAGCCCCTCTTGGGAAATTCGTGCTCGTCCCCTGAGGCAAGAGATGCAGAAAACTAGAAGGCAGATGTCGAAATTAAAACTCCATTGAGTTGTCGAGAAGCAAGAACATAGACAGCGCCTTGTGTTTGTGAGTCAGCATCTGCTGGACTTTTGCGATTGCTTTCATTGTGCAATGAATGCCAGGACGGCATGTGCCCGCTACAACAACGAGCTGGGCAGGAGTGGGCAGAAGAGGACGGCCATCAGAAATAAGCTTACATGTTACCCAGGAAAGAGCAGTGTTTTTGGAGTGTGCAGCAAATCCGTGTTTCTGGGCAAGGGCAGCATAAGTGTGCTGCGCTGCTAAGCTTTCTCCCTGTGAGACACACTGGCAAAGCTTTTCGCTATGATGCAGTCTAGTGCAGACGCACAGTACGGCTCTCTGGAGCTGATCGGAGGGAAGCGCCGGTCGCCGGCGTCTTTCGGCTGAAGCAGCGCTTCGGAGCTTACGGCTGCCGCTCCGGTGTTGTGCGCGCGAATCAGCCGCTTCTCCTGCTCCCGGAGCCGGACAGAGCGGTAGCTTCTACGTGGGCGCAGAACTAAGCTGCTGAGAGACGAGATTGTGTGCACAGCCTTGGGACTGCTAGAGGACGGTGGCTAAAGCTCCGTGCCTTTTCAATGCACTGCTGGCATACTTTATTGAAGGTGTTCCGAGACAACTTTTCTGGGTTTTGACTTCGTCCTGATATAGCCACTCTTGGGAAATTCGTGCTTGTCCCCTGAAGTACGAGATGCAGAGTACCCGATGGCACCTGCCGAAATGAAAAACTCCATTGAGTTGTCGAGAAGCAGGAACATAGACAGCGCCTTGTGATTGGGAGTCAACCGTTGCTGGACTTTTGCGATTGCTTTCACTGTGCACTGAATGCCAGGACGGCATGTGCACGCTACAACAACGAACTGGGAAGGAGAGGGCAGAAGAGAACGGCCGTCAGACTGCAGCTTACATATTACCCAGGAAAGAGCAGTGTTTTTGGAGTGTGCAGCAAATCCGTGTTTCTGGGCAAGGGCGGCATAAGTACGCAGCGCTGCTAAGCTTTCTCCCTGCGAGACACACTGGCAAAGCTTTTCGCTATGATGCAGTCTAGTGCAGACGCACACTACGGCTCTCCGGAGGTGATCGGATGGAAGCGCTGGTCGCCGGTGTCTTTCGCCTGAAGCAGCGCTTCGGAGCTTACCGCTGCGGCTCCGGTGTTGTGTGCGCGAAACAGCCGCTTTTCCTGCTCCCGGAGCCGGACAGAGCGGTAGCTTGTACGTGGGCGAAGAACGAAGCCGCTGGGAGATGAGATTGTGTGCACAGCCTTGGGACTGCTAGAGGACGGTGGTTAAAGCTCACTGCCTTTTCAATGCACTGCTGGCATGCTTTACTGACGGTGTTCTGATACAACTTTTCTGTGTTTTCACTTCGGCCTGATATAGCCCCTTTTGGGAAATTCATGTTCGTCCCCTGAGGCTCGAGATGCAGAGTACCCGATGGCACCTGCCGAAATGAAAAACTCCATTGAGTTGTCGAGAAGCAAGGACATAGACAGCGCCTTGTGATTGGGAGTCAGCAGCTGCCGGACTTTTGCGATTGCTTTCACTGTGCACTGAATGCCAGGACGGCATGTGCACGCTACAACAACGAACTGGGAAGGAGTGGGCAGAAGAGAACAGCCATCAGACAGCAGCTTACATATTACCCAGGAAAGAGCTGTGTTTTTGGATTGTGCAGCAAATCCGTGTTTCTGGGCAAGGGCGGCATAAGTATGCAGCGCTGCTAAGCTTTCTCCCTGAGAGACACACTGGCAAAGCTTTTCGCTATGATGCAGTCTAGTGCAGACGCACACTACGGCTCTCCGGAGCTGATCGGATGGAAGCGCCGGTCGCCGGTGTCTTTCGGCTGAAGCAGCGCTTCGGAGCTTACGGCTGCCGCTCCGGTGTTGTGTGCGCGAAACAGCCGCTTTTCTTGCTCCCGGAGCCGGACAGAGCGGTAGCTTGTACGTGGGTGAAGAACGAAGACGCTGGGAGACGAGATTGTGTGCACAACCTTGGGACTGCTAGAGGACGTTGGTTAAAGCTCCCTGCCTTTTCAATGCACTGCTGGCATGCTTTATTGAAGGTGTTCCGAGACAACTTTTCTGGGTTTTGACTAGGTCCTGATATAGCCCATCTTGGGAAATTCGTGCTTGTCCCCTGAGGCACGAGATGCAGAGAACTCGAAGGCAGCTATCGAAATGAGAAACTCCATTGAATTGTCGAGAGGCAAGAACATAGACAGCGCCGTGTGATTGGGAATCAGCAGCTGCTGGACTTTTGCGATTGCTTTCACTGTGGAATGAATGCCAGGACGGCATGTGCACGCTACAACAACGAACTGGGAAGGAGAGGGCAGAAGAGAATGGCCGTCAGACTGCAGCTTACATATTACCCAGGAAAGAGCAGTGTTTTTGGAGTGTGCAGCAAATCCGTGTTTCTGGGCAAGGGTGGCATGAGTACGCAGCGCTACTAAGCTTTCTCCCTGCGAGACACACTGGCAAAGCTTTTCTCTATGATGCAGTCTAGTGCAGACGCACACTGGGCTCTCCGCTGCTGTCCGAAGCCAAGCGCCGGTTCCCGGTGTCTTTCGGCTGAAGCAGCGCTTCGGAGCTTACGGCTGCCGCTCCGGTGTTGTGTGCGCGAAGCAGCCGCTTCTCCTGCTCTTGGAGCCGTACAGAGCGGTAGCTTGTACGAAGGCGAAGAACGAAGCCGCTGAGAGACGAGATTGCGTGCACAGCCTTGGGACTGCTAGAGGACGGTGGCTAAAGCTCCCTGCCTTTTCTATGCACTGCTGGCATGCTTCATTGAAGGTGTTCCGAGACAACTTTTCTGGGTTTTGACTTCGTCCTGATGCAGCACCTCTTGGGAAATTCGTGTTCGTCTCCTGAGGCTCGAGATGCAGTGAACCCGATGGCACCTGCCAAAATGAAAAACTCCGCTGAGTTGTCGAGAAGCAAGAAAATAGACAGCGCCTTGTGATTAGGAGTCAGCCGCTGCTGGACTTTTGCGATTGCTTTCAATGTGCACTGAATGCCAGGACGGCATGTGCACGCTACAACAACGAGCTGGGCAGGAGTGGGCAGAAGAGAACGGCCGTCAGACAGCAGCTTACATATTACCCAGGAAAGAGCAGTGTTTTTGGAGTGTGCAGCAAATCCGTGTTTCTGGGCAAGGGCGGCATAAGTGCGCTGCGCTGCTAAGCTTTCTCCCTGCGAGACACACTGGCAAAGCTTTTCGCTATGATGCAGTCTAGTGCAGATGCACACTACGGCTCTCCAGAGCTGATCGGAGGGAAGCGCCGGTGGCCGGCGTCTTTCGGCTGAAGCAGCGCTTCGGAGCTTACGGCTGCCGCTCCGGTGTTGTGCGCGCGAATCAGCCGCTTCTCCTGCTCCCGGAGCTGGACAGAGCGGTAGCTCCTACGAGGGCGCAGAACTAAGCCGCTGAGAGACAAGATTGTGTGCACAGCCTTGGGACTGCTAGAGGACGGTGGCTAAAGCTCCCTGCCTTTTCAATGCACTGCTGGCATGCTTTATTGAAGGTGTTCCGAGACAACTTTTCTGGGTTTTGACTTCGTCCTGATGCAGCCCCTCTTGGGAAATTCGTGCTCGTCCCCTGAGGCACGAGATGCAGAGAACTCGAAGGCAGTTGTCGAAATTAAAAACTCCATTGAGTTGTCGAGAAGCAAGAACAGAGACAGCGCCTTGTGATTGGGAGTCAGCCGCTTCTGGACTTTTGCGATTGCTTTAACTGTGCTCTGAATGCCAGGACGGCATGTGCACGCTACAACAACGAGCTGGGAAGAAGTGGGCTGAAGAGGACGGCCGTCAGAAAAAAGCTTACATATTACCCAGGAAAGAGCAGTGTTTTTGGAGTGTGCAGCAAATCCGTGTTTCTGGGCAAGGGCGGCATAAGTGCGCTGCGCTGCTAAGCTTTCTCCCTGTGAGACACACTGGCAAAGCTTTTCGCTATGATGCAGTCTAGTGCAGACACACACTACGGCTCTCCGGAGCTGATCGGAGGGAAGCGCCGGTCGCCGGTGTCTTTCGACTGAAGCAGCGCTTCGGAGCTTACGGCTGCCGCTCCGGTGTTGTGTGCGCGAAGCAGCCGCTTCTCCTGCTCCCGGAGCCGGACAGAGCGGTAGCTTCTACGAGGGCACAGAACTAAACCGCTGAGAGACGAGATTGTGTGCAGAGCCTTGGGACTGCTAGAGGACGGTGGCTAAAGCTCCCTGCCTTTTCTATGCGCTGCTGGCATGCTTTATTGAAGGTGTTCCGAGACAACTTTTCTGGTTTTTGACTTCGTCCTGATGCAGCCCCTCTTGGGAAATTCGTGTTCGTCTCCTGAGGCTCGAGATGCAGTGAACCCGATGGCACCTGCCGAAATGAAAAACTCTGTTGAGTTGTCAAGAAGCAAGAACATAGACAGCGCCTTGTGATTGGGAGTCAGCCGCTGCTGGCCTTTTGCGATTGCTTTCACTGTGCACTGAATACAAGACGGCATGTGCACGCTACAACAACGAGCTGGGCAGGAGTGGGCAGAAGAGAACGGCCGTCAGACAGCAGCTTACATATTACCCAGGAAAGAGCAGTGTTTTTGGAGTGTGCAGCAAATCCGTGTTTCTGGGCAAGGGCGACATAAGTGCGCTGCGCTGCTAAGCTTTCTCCCTGCGAGACACACTGGCAAAGCTTTTCGCTATGATGCAGTCTAGTGCAGACGCACACTCGGCTCTCCGCTGCTGTCCGAAGCCAAGCGCCGGTTGCCGGTGTCTTTCGGCTGAAGCAGCGCTTCGGAGCTTACGGCTGCCGCTCCGGTGTTGTGTGCGCGAAGCAGCCGCTTCTCCTGCTCTTGGAGCCGGACAGAGCGGTAGCTTCTACGAAGGCGAAGAACGAAGCCGCTGAGCGACGAGATTGTGTGCACAGCCTTGGGACTGCTAGAGGACGGTGGCTAAAGCTCCCTGCCTTTTCTATGCACTGCTGGCATGCTTCATTGAAGGTGTTCCGAGACAACTTTTCTGGTTTTTGACTTCGTCCTGATGCAGCCCCTCTTGGGAAATTCGTGTTCGTCTCCTGAGGCTCGAGATGCAGTGAACCCGATGGCACCTGCTGAAATGAAAAACTCTGTTGAGTTGTCGAGAAGCAAGAACATAGACAGCGCCTTGTGATTGGGAGTCAGCCGCTGCTGGACTTTTGCGATTGCTTTCACTGTGCACTGAATCCACGGATGGCATGTTCACGCTACAACAACGAGCTGGGAAGGAGTGGGCAGAAGAGAACGGCCGTCAGACAGCAGCTTACATATTACCCAGGAAAGAGAAGTGTTTTTGGAGTGTGCAGCAAATCCGTGTTTCTGGGCAAGGGCGACATAAGTGCGCTGCGCTGCTAAGCTTTCTCCCTGCGAGACACACTGGCAAAGCTTTTCGCTATGATGCAGTCTAGTGCAGACGCACAGTACGGCTCTCCGGAGCTGATCTGAGGGAAGCGCCGTTCGCCGGCGTCTTTCGGCTGAAGCAGTGCTTCAGAGCTTACGGCTGCCGCTCCGGTGTTGTGTGCGCGAAGCAGCCGCTTCTCCTGCTCCCGGAGCCGGACAGAGCGGTAGCTTCTACGAAGGCGAAGAACGAAGCCGCTGAGAGACGAGATTGTGTGCACAACCTTGGGACTGCTAGAGGACGGCGGCTAAAGCTCCCTGCCTTTTCAAAGCACTGCTGGCATGCTTTATTGAAGGTGTTCCGAGACAACTTTTTTGGGTCTTGACTTCATCCTGATGCAGCCCCTCTTGGGAAATTCATGTTCGTCTCCTGAGGCTCGAGATGCAGTGAACCCGATGGCACCTGCCGAAATGAAAAACTCCGTTGAGTTGTCGAGAAGCAAGAACATAGACAGCGCCTTGTGATTGGGAGTCAGCCGCTGCTGGCCTTTTGCGATTGCTTTCACTGTGCACTGAATACAAGACGGCATGTGCACGTTACAACAACGAGCTGGGCAGGAGTGGGCAGAAGAGAACGGCCGTCAGACAGCAGCTTACATATTACCCAGGAAAGCGCAGTGTTTTTGGAGTGTGCAGCAAATCCGTGTTTCTGGGCAAGGGCGACATAAGTGCGCTGCGCTGCTAAGCTTTCTCCCTGCGAGACACACTGGCAAAGCTTTTCGCTATGATGCAGTCTAGTGCAGAACCACACTCGGCTCTCCGCTGCTGTCCGAAGCCAAGCGCCGGTTGCCGGTGTCTTTCGACTGAAGCAGCGCTTTGGAGCTTACGGCTGCCGCTCCGGTGTTGTGTGCGCGAAGCAGCCGCTTCTCCTGCTCTTGGAGCCGGACAGAGCGGTAGCTTCTACGAAGGCGAAGAACGAAGCCGCTGAGAGACGAGATTGTGTGCACAGACTTGGGACTGCTAGAGGACGGTGGCTAAAGCTCCCTGCCTTTTCTATGCACTGCTGGCATGCTTCATTGAAGGTGATCCGAGACAACTTTTCTGGGTTTTGACTTTGTCCTGATGCAGCCCCTCTTGGGAAATTCGTGCTCGTCCCCTGAGGCACGAGATGCAGAGAACTAGAAGGCAGTTGTCGAAATTAAAAACTCCATTGAGTTGTCGAGAAGCAAGAACATAGACAGCGCCTTGTGTTTGGGAGTCAGCAGCTGCTGGACTTTTGCGATTGCTTTCATTGTGCACTGAATACAAGGATGGCATGTGCACGCTACAACAACGAGCTGGGTAGGAGTGGGCAGAAGAGAACGGCCGTCCGGCAGCAGCTTACATATTACCCAGGAAAGAGCAGTGTTTTTGGAGTGTGCAGCAAATCCGTGTTTCTGGGCAAGGGCGACATAAGTGCGCTGCGCTGCTAAGCTTTCTCACTGCGAGACAGACTGGCAAAGCTTTTCGCTATGATGCAGTCTAGTGCAGACGCACACTACGGCTCTCCGGAGCTGATCGGAGGGAAGCGCCGGTCGCCGGCGTCTTTCGGCTGAAGCAGCGCTTCGGAGCTTACGGCTGCCGCTCCGGTGTTGTGCGCGCGAATCAGCCGCTTCTCCTGCTCCCGGAGCCGGACAGAGCGGTAGCTTCTACGTGGGCGCAGAACTAAGCCGCTGAGAGACGAGATTGTGTGCACAGCCTTGGGACTGCCAGAGGACGGTGGTTAAAGCTCCGTGCCTTTTCACTGCACTGCTGGCATACTTTATTGAAGGTGTTCCGAGACAACTTTTCTGGGTTTTGACTTCGTCCTGATGCAGCCCCTCTTGGGAAATTCGTGCTCGTCCCCTGAGGCACGAGATGCAGAAAACTAGAAGGCAGATGTCGAAATTAAAACTCCATTGAGTTGTCGAGAAGCAAGAACATAGACAGCGCCTTGTGTTTGTGAGTCAGCATCTGCTGGACTTTTGCGATTGCTTTCATTGTGCAATGAATGCCAGGACGGCATGTGCCCGCTACAACAACGAGCTGGGCAGGAGTGGGCAGAAGAGGACGGCCATCAGAAATAAGCTTACATGTTACCCAGGAAAGAGCAGTGTTTTTGGAGTGTGCAGCAAATCCGTGTTTCTGGGCAAGGGCAGCATAAGTGTGCTGCGCTGCTAAGCTTTCTCCCTGTGAGACACACTGGCAAAGCTTTTCGCTATGATGCAGTCTAGTGCAGACGCACAGTACGGCTCTCTGGAGCTGATCGGAGGGAAGCGCCGGTCGCCGGCGTCTTTCGGCTGAAGCAGCGCTTCGGAGCTTACGGCTGCCGCTCCGGTGTTGTGCGCGCGAATCAGCCGCTTCTCCTGCTCCCAGAGCCGGACAGAGCGGTAGCTTCTACGTGGGCGCAGAACTAAGCTGCTGAGAGACGAGATTGTGTGCACAGCCTTGGGACTGCTAGAGGACGGTGGCTAAAGCTCCGTGCCTTTTCAATGCACTGCTGGCATACTTTATTGAAGGTGTTCCGAGACAACTTTTCTGGGTTTTGACTTCGTCCTGATATAGCCACTCTTGGGAAATTCGTGCTTGTCCCCTGAGGTACGAGATGCAGAGTACCCGATGGCACCTGCCGAAATGAAAAACTCCATTGAGTTGTCGAGAAGCAGGAACATAGACAGCGCCTTGTGATTGGGAGTCAACCGTTGCTGGACTTTTGCGATTGCTTTCACTGTGCACTGAATGCCAGGACGGCATGTGCACGCTACAACAACGAACTGGGAAGGAGAGGGCAGAAGAGAACGGCCGTCAGACTGCAGCTTACATATTACCCAGGAAAGAGCAGTGTTTTTGGAGTGTGCAGCAAATCCGTGTTTCTGGGCAAGGGCGGCATAAGTACGCAGCGCTGCTAAGCTTTCTCCCTGCGAGACACACTGGCAAAGCTTTTCGCTATGATGCAGTCTAGTGCAGACGCACACTACGGCTCTCCGGAGCTGATCGGATGGAAGCGCTGGTCGCCGGTGTCTTTCGCCTGAAGCAGCGCTTCGGAGCTTACCGCTGCGGCTCCGGTGTTGTGTGCGCGAAACAGCCGCTTTTCCTGCTCCCGGAGCCGGACAGAGCGGTAGCTTGTACGTGGGCGAAGAACGAAGCCGCTGGGAGATGAGATTGTGTGCACAGCCTTGGGACTGCTAGAGGACGGTGGTTAAAGCTCACTGCCTTTTCAATGCACTGCTGGCATGCTTTACTGACGGTGTTCTGATACAACTTTTCTGTGTTTTCACTTCGGCCTGATATAGCCCCTTTTGGGAAATTCATGTTCGTCCCCTGAGGCTCGAGATGCAGAGTACCCGATGGCACCTGCCGAAATGAAAAACTCCATTGAGTTGTCGAGAAGCAAGGACATAGACAGCGCCTTGTGATTGGGAGTCAGCAGCTGCCGGACTTTTGCGATTGCTTTCACTGTGCACTGAATGCCAGGACGGCATGTGCACGCTACAACAACGAACTGGGAAGGAGTGGGCAGAAGAGAACAGCCATCAGACAGCAGCTTACATATTACCCAGGAAAGAGCTGTGTTTTTGGATTGTGCAGCAAATCCGTGTTTCTGGGCAAGGGCGGCATAAGTATGCAGCGCTGCTAAGCTTTCTCCCTGAGAGACACACTGGCAAAGCTTTTCGCTATGATGCAGTCTAGTGCAGACGCACACTACGGCTCTCCGGAGCTGATCGGATGGAAGCGCCGGTCGCCGGTGTCTTTCGGCTGAAGCAGCGCTTCGGAGCTTACGGCTGCCGCTCCGGTGTTGTGTGCGCGAAACAGCCGCTTTTCTTGCTCCCGGAGCCGGACAGAGCGGTAGCTTGTACGTGGGTGAAGAACGAAGACGCTGGGAGACGAGATTGTGTGCACAACCTTGGGACTGCTAGAGGACGTTGGTTAAAGCTCCCTGCCTTTTCAATGCACTGCTGGCATGCTTTATTGAAGGTGTTCCGAGACAACTTTTCTGGGTTTTGACTAGGTCCTGATATAGCCCATCTTGGGAAATTCGTGCTTGTCCCCTGAGGCACGAGATGCAGAGAACTCGAAGGCAGCTATCGAAATGAGAAACTCCATTGAATTGTCGAGAGGCAAGAACATAGACAGCGCCGTGTGATTGGGAATCAGCAGCTGCTGGACTTTTGCGATTGCTTTCACTGTGGAATGAATGCCAGGACGGCATGTGCACGCTACAACAACGAACTGGGAAGGAGAGGGCAGAAGAGAATGGCCGTCAGACTGCAGCTTACATATTACCCAGGAAAGAGCAGTGTTTTTGGAGTGTGCAGCAAATCCGTGTTTCTGGGCAAGGGTGGCATGAGTACGCAGCGCTACTAAGCTTTCTCCCTGCGAGACACACTGGCAAAGCTTTTCTCTATGATGCAGTCTAGTGCAGACGCACACTGGGCTCTCCGCTGCTGTCCGAAGCCAAGCGCCGGTTCCCGGTGTCTTTCGGCTGAAGCAGCGCTTCGGAGCTTACGGCTGCCGCTCCGGTGTTGTGTGCGCGAAGCAGCCGCTTCTCCTGCTCTTGGAGCCGTACAGAGCGGTAGCTTGTACGAAGGCGAAGAACGAAGCCGCTGAGAGACGAGATTGCGTGCACAGCCTTGGGACTGCTAGAGGACGGTGGCTAAAGCTCCCTGCCTTTTCTATGCACTGCTGGCATGCTTCATTGAAGGTGTTCCGAGACAACTTTTCTGGGTTTTGACTTCGTCCTGATGCAGCACCTCTTGGGAAATTCGTGTTCGTCTCCTGAGGCTCGAGATGCAGTGAACCCGATGGCACCTGCCAAAATGAAAAACTCCGCTGAGTTGTCGAGAAGCAAGAAAATAGACAGCGCCTTGTGATTAGGAGTCAGCCGCTGCTGGACTTTTGCGATTGCTTTCAATGTGCACTGAATGCCAGGACGGCATGTGCACGCTACAACAACGAGCTGGGCAGGAGTGGGCAGAAGAGAACGGCCGTCAGACAGCAGCTTACATATTACCCAGGAAAGAGCAGTGTTTTTGGAGTGTGCAGCAAATCCGTGTTTCTGGGCAAGGGCGGCATAAGTGCGCTGCGCTGCTAAGCTTTCTCCCTGCGAGACACACTGGCAAAGCTTTTCGCTATGATGCAGTCTAGTGCAGACGCACACTACGGCTCTCCAGAGCTGATCGGAGGGAAGCGCCGGTGGCCGGCGTCTTTCGGCTGAAGCAGCGCTTCGGAGCTTACGGCTGCCGCTCCGGTGTTGTGCGCGCGAATCAGCCGCTTCTCCTGCTCCCGGAGCTGGACAGAGCGGTAGCTCCTACGAGGGCGCAGAACTAAGCCGCTGAGAGACAAGATTGTGTGCACAGCCTTGGGACTGCTAGAGGACGGTGGCTAAAGCTCCCTGCCTTTTCAATGCACTGCTGGCATGCTTTATTGAAGGTGTTCCGAGACAACTTTTCTGGGTTTTGACTTCGTCCTGATGCAGCCCCTCTTGGGAAATTCGTGCTCGTCCCCTGAGGCACGAGATGCAGAGAACTCGAAGGCAGTTGTCGAAATTAAAAACTCCATTGAGTTGTCGAGAAGCAAGAACAGAGACAGCGCCTTGTGTTTGGGAGTCAGCCGCTGCTGGACTTTTGCGATTGCTTTAACTGTGCACTGAATGCCAGGACGGCATGTGCACGCTACAACAACGAGCTGGGAAGAAGTGGGCTGAAGAGGACGGCCGTCAGAAAAAAGCTTACATATTACCCAGGAAAGAGCAGTGTTTTTGGAGTGTGCAGCAAATCCGTGTTTCTGGGCAAGGGCGGCATAAGTGCGCTGCGCTGCTAAGCTTTCTCCCTGTGAGACACACTGGCAAAGCTTTTCGCTATGATGCAGTCTAGTGCAGACACACACTACGGCTCTCCGGAGCTGATCGGAGGGAAGCGCCGGTCGCCGGTGTCTTTCGACTGAAGCAGCGCTTCGGAGCTTACGGCTGCCGCTCCGGTGTTGTGTGCGCGAAGCAGCCGCTTCTCCTGCTCCCGGAGCCGGACAGAGCGGTAGCTTCTACGAGGGCACAGAACTAAACCGCTGAGAGACGAGATTGTGTGCAGAGCCTTGGGACTGCTAGAGGACGGTGGCTAAAGCTCCCTGCCTTTTCTATGCGCTGCTGGCATGCTTTATTGAAGGTGTTCCGAGACAACTTTTCTGGTTTTTGACTTCGTCCTGATGCAGCCCCTCTTGGGAAATTCGTGTTCGTCTCCTGAGGCTCGAGATGCAGTGAACCCGATGGCACCTGCCGAAATGAAAAACTCTGTTGAGTTGTCAAGAAGCAAGAACATAGACAGCGCCTTGTGATTGGGAGTCAGCCGCTGCTGGCCTTTTGCGATTGCTTTCACTGTGCACTGAATACAAGACGGCATGTGCACGCTACAACAACGAGCTGGGCAGGAGTGGGCAGAAGAGAACGGCCGTCAGACAGCAGCTTACATATTACCCAGGAAAGAGCAGTGTTTTTGGAGTGTGCAGCAAATCCGTGTTTCTGGGCAAGGGCGACATAAGTGCGCTGCGCTGCTAAGCTTTCTCCCTGCGAGACACACTGGCAAAGCTTTTCGCTATGATGCAGTCTAGTGCAGACGCACACTCGGCTCTCCGCTGCTGTCCGAAGCCAAGCGCCGGTTGCCGGTGTCTTTCGGCTGAAGCAGCGCTTCGGAGCTTACGGCTGCCGCTCCGGTGTTGTGTGCGTGAAGCAGCCGCTTCTCCTGCTCTTGGAGCCGGACAGAGCGGTAGCTTCTACGAAGGCGAAGAACGAAGCCGCTGAGCGACGAGATTGTGTGCACAGCCTTGGGACTGCTAGAGGACGGTGGCTAAAGCTCCCTGCCTTTTCTATGCACTGCTGGCATGCTTCATTGAAGGTGTTCCGAGACAACTTTTCTGGGTTTTGACTTTGTTCTGATGCAGCCCCTCTTGGGAAATTCGTGCTCGTCCCCTGAGGCACGAGATGCAGAGAACTAGAAGGCAGCTGTCGAAATTAAAAACTCCATTGAGTTGTCGATAAGCAAGAACATAGACAGCGCCTTGTGTTTGGGAGTCAGCAGCTGCTGGACTTTTGCGATTGCTTTCATTGTGCAATGAATGCCAGGACGGCATGTGCCCGCTACAACAACGAGCTGGGCAGGAGTGGGCAGAAGAGGACCACCGTCAGAAATAAGCTTACATATTACCCAGGAAAGAGCAGTGTTTTTGAAGTGTGCAGCAAATCCGTGTTTCTGGGCAAGGGCAGCATAAGTGTGCTGCGCTGCTAAGCTTTCTCCCTGCGAGACACACTGGCAAAGCTTTCCGCTATGACGAAGTCTAGTGCAGACGCACACTACGGCTCTCTGGAGCTGATCGGAGGGAAGCGCCGGTCGCCGGCGTCGTTCGACTGAAGCAGCGCTTCGGAGCTTACGGCTGCCGCTCCGGTGTTGTGTGCACGAAGCAGCCGCTTCTTCTGCTCCCAGAGCCGGACAGAGCGGTAGCTTCTACGAGGGCACAGAACTAAACCGCTGAGAGACGAGATTGTGTGCACAGCCTTGGGACTGCTAGAGGACGGCGGCTAAAGCTCCCTGCCTTTTCAAAGCACTGCTGGCATGCTTTATTGAAGGTGTTCCGAGACAACTTTTTTGGGTCTTGACTCCATCCTGATGCAGCCCCTTTTGAGAAATTCATGTTCGTCTCCTGAGGCTCGAGATGCAGTGAATCCGATGGCACCTGCCGAAATGAAAAACTCCGTTGAGTTGTCAAGAAGCAAGAACATAGACAGCGCCTTGTGATTGGGAGTCAGCCGATTCTGGACTTTTGCAATTGCTTTCACTGTGCACTGAATACAAGGACGGCATGTGCACGCTACAACAACGAGCTGGGCAGGAGTGGGCAGAAGAGAACGGCCGTTTGACAGCAGCTTACATATTACCCAGGAAAGAGCAGTGTTTTTGGAGTGTGCAGCAAATCCGTGTTTCTGGGCAAGGGCGGCATAAGTGCACTGCGCTGCTAAGCTTTCTCCCTGCGAGACACACTGGCAAAGCTTTTCGCTATGATGCAGTCTAGTGCAGACGCACACTGGGCTCTCCGCTGCTGTCCGAAGCCAAGCGCCGGTTGCCGGTGTCTTTCGGCTGAAGCAGCGCTTCGGAGCTTACGGCTGCCGCTCCGGTGTTGTGTGCGCGAAGCAGCCGCTTCTCCTGCTCCCGGAGCCGGACAGAGCGGTGGCTTCTACGAGGGCGCAGAACTAAACCGCTGAGAGACGAGATTGTGTGCACAGCCTTGGGACTGCTAGAGGACGGTGGCTAAAGCTCCCTGCCTTTTCTATGCACTGCTGGCATGCTTTATTGAAGGTGTTCCGAGACAACTTTTCTGGTTTTTGACTTCGTCCTGATGCAGCCCCTCTTGGGAAATTCGTGTTCGTCTCCTGAGGCTCGAGATGCAGTGAACCCGATGGCACCTGCCGAAATGAAAAACTCTGTTGAGTTGTCAAGAAGCAAGAACATAGACAGCGCCTTGTGATTGGGAGTCAGCCGCTGCTGGACTTTTGCGATTGCTTTCACTGTGCACTGAATACAAGGATGGCATGTGCACGCTACAACAACGAGCTGGGCAGGAGTGGGCAGAAGAGAACGGCCGTCAGACAGCAGCTTACATATTACCCAGGAAAGAGAAGTGTTTTTGGAGTGTGCAGCAAATCCGTGTTTCTGGGCAAGGGCGACATAAGTGCGCTGCGCTGCTAAGCTTTCTCCCTGCGAGACACACTGGCAAAGCTTTTCGCTATGATGCAGTCTAGTGCAGACGCACAGTACGGCTCTCCGGAGCTGATCGGAGGGAAGCGCCGTTCGCCGGCGTCTTTCGGCTGAAGCAGTGCTTCAGAGCTTACGGCTGCCGCTCCGGTGTTGTGTGCGCGAAGCAGCCGCTTCTCCTGCTCCCGGAGCCGGACAGAGCGGTAGCTTCTACGAAGGCGAAGAACGAAGCCGCTGAGAGACGAGATTGTGTGCACAACCTTGGGACTGCTAGAGGACGGCGGCTAAAGCTCCCTGCCTTTTCAAAGCACTGCTGGCATGCTTTATTGAAGGTGTTCCGAGACAACTTTTTTGGGTCTTGACTTCATCCTGATGCAGCCTCTCTTGGGAAATTCATGTTCGTCTCCTGAGGCTCGAGATGCAGTGAACCCGATGGCACCTGCCGAAATGAAAAACTCCGTTGAGTTGTCGAGAAGCAAGAACATAGACAGCGCCTTGTGATTGGGAGTCAGCCGCTGCTGGCCTTTTGCGATTGCTTTCACTGTGCACTGAATACAAGACGGCATGTGCACGTTACAACAACGAGCTGGGCAGGAGTGGGCAGAAGAGAACGGCCGTCAGACAGCAGCTTACATATTACCCAGGAAAGCGCAGTGTTTTTGGAGTGTGCAGCAAATCCGTGTTTCTGGGCAAGGGCGACATAAGTGCGCTGCGCTGCTAAGCTTTCTCCCTGCGAGACACACTGGCAAAGCTTTTCGCTATGATGCAGTCTAGTGCAGAACCACACTCGGCTCTCCGCTGCTGTCCGAAGCCAAGCGCCGGTTGCCGGTGTCTTTCGACTGAAGCAGCGCTTTGGAGCTTACGGCTGCCGCTCCGGTGTTGTGTGCGCGAAGCAGCCGCTTCTCCTGCTCTTGGAGCCGGACAGAGCGGTAGCTTCTACGAAGGCGAAGAACGAAGCCGCTGAGAGACGAGATTGTGTGCACAGCCTTGGGACTGCTAGAGGACGGTGGCTAAAGCTCCCTGCCTTTTCTATGCACTGCTGGCATGCTTCATTGAAGGTGATCCGAGACAACTTTTCTGGGTTTTGACTTTGTCCTGATGCAGCCCCTCTTGGGAAATTCGTGCTCGTCCCCTGAGGCACGAGATGCAGAGAACTAGAAGGCAGTTGTCGAAATTAAAAACTCCATTGAGTTGTCGAGAAGCAAGAACATAGACAGCGCCTTGTGTTTGGGAGTCAGCAGCTGCTGGACTTTTGCGATTGCTTTCACTGTGCACTGAATACAAGGATGGCATGTGCACGCTACAACAACGAGCTGGGTAGGAGTGGGCAGAAGAGAACGGCCGTCCGGCAGCAGCTTACATATTACCCAGGAAAGAGCAGTGTTTTTGGAGTGTGCAGCAAATCCGTGTTTCTGGGCAAGGGCGACATAAGTGCGCTGCGCTGCTAAGCTTTCTCACTGCGAGACAGACTGGCAAAGCTTTTCGCTATGATGCAGTCTAGTGCAGACGCACACTACGGCTCTCCGGAGCTGATCGGAGGGAAGCGCCGGTCGCCGGCGCCTTTCGGCTGAAGCAGCGCTTCGGAGCTTACGGCTGCCGCTCCGGTGTTGTGCGCGCGAATCAGCCGCTTCTCCTGCTCCCGGAGCCGGACAGAGCGGTAGCTTCTACGTGGGCGCAGAACTAAGCCGCTGAGAGACGAGATTGTGTGCACAGCCTTGGGACTGCCAGAGGACGGTGGTTAAAGCTCCGTGCCTTTTCACTGCACTGCTGGCATACTTTATTGAAGGTGTTCCGAGACAACTTTTCTGGGTTTTGACTTCGTCCTGATGCAGCCCCTCTTGGGAAATTCGTGCTCGTCCCCTGAGGCACGAGATGCAGAAAACTAGAAGGCAGATGTCGAAATTAAAACTCCATTGAGTTGTCGAGAAGCAAGAACATAGACAGCGCCTTGTGTTTGTGAGTCAGCATCTGCTGGACTTTTGCGATTGCTTTCATTGTGCAATGAATGCCAGGACGGCATGTGCCCGCTACAACAACGAGCTGGGCAGGAGTGGGCAGAAGAGGACGGCCATCAGAAATAAGCTTACATATTACCCAGGAAAGAGCAGTGTTTTTGGAGTGTGCAGCAAATCCGTGTTTCTGGGCAAGGGCAGCATAAGTGTGCTGCGCTGCTAAGCTTTCTCCCTGTGAGACACACTGGCAAAGCTTTTCGCTATGATGCAGTCTAGTGCAGACGCACAGTACGGCTCTCTGGAGCTGATCGGAGGGAAGCGCCGGTCGCCGGCGTCTTTCGGCTGAAGCAGCGCTTCGGAGCTTACGGCTGCCGCTCCGGTGTTGTGCGCGCGAATCAGCCGCTTCTCCTGCTCCCGGAGCCGGACAGAGCGGTAGCTTCTACGTGGGCGCAGAACTAAGCTGCTGAGAGACGAGATTGTGTGCACAGCCTTGGGACTGCCAGAGGACGGTGGTTAAAGCTCCGTGCCTTTTCAATGCACTGGTGGCATACTTTATTGAAGGTGTTCCGAGACAACTTTTCTGGGTTTTGACTTTGTTCTGATGCAGCACCTCTTGGGAAATTTGTGTTCGTTTCCTGAGGCTCGAGATGCAGTGAACCCGATGGCACCTGCCGAAATGAAAAACTCCGTTGAGTTGTCGAGAAGCAAGAACATAGACAGCGCCTTGTGATTGGGAGTCAGCCGCTGCTGGACTTTTGCGATTGCTTTCACTGTGCACTGAATACAAGGACGGCATGTGCACGCTACAACAACGAGCTGGGCAGGAGTGGGCAGAAGAGAACGGCCGTCAGACAGCAGCTTACATATTACCCAGGAAAGAGCAGTGTTTTTGGATTGTGCAGCAAATCCGTGTTTCTGGACAAGCGCGGCATAAGTGCGCTGCGCTGCGCTGCTAAGCTTTCTCCGTGCGAGACACACTGGCAAAGCTTTTCGCTATGATGCAGTCTAGTGCAGACGCACAGTACGGCTCTCCGGAGCTGATCGGAGGGAAGCGCCGTTCGCCGGCGTCTTTCGGCTGAAGCAGTGCTTCAGAGCTTACGGCTGCCGCTCTGGTGTTGTGTGCGCGAAGCAGCCGCTTCTCCTGCTCCCGGAGCCGGACAGAGCGGTAGCTTCTACGAAGGCGAAGAACGAAGCCGCTGAGAGACGAGATTGTGTGCACAGCCTTGGGACTGCTAGAGGACGGCGGCTAAAGCTCCCTGCCTTTTCAAAGCACTGCTGGCATGCTTTATTGAAGGTGTTCCGAGACAACTTTTTTGGGTCTTGACTTCATCCTGATGCAGCCCCTCTTGGGAAATTCATGTTCGTCTCCTAAGGCACGAGATGCAGTGAATCCGATGGCACCTGCCGAAATGAAAAACTCCGTTGAGTTGTCGAGAAGCAAGAACATAGACAGCGCCTTGTGATTGGGAGTCAGCCGCTGCTGGCCTTTTGCGATTGCTTTCACTGTGCACTGAATACAAGACGGCATGTGCACGCTACAACAACGAGCTGGGCAGGAGTGGGGAGAAGAGAACGGCCGTCAGACAGCAGCTTACATATTACCCAGGAAAGAGCAGTGTTTTTGGAGTGTGCAGCAAATCCGTGTTTCTGGGCAAGGGCGACATAAGTGCGCTGCGCTGCTAAGCTTTCTCACTGCGAGACACACTGGCAAAGCTTTTGGCTATGATGCAGTCTAGTGCAGACGCACACTACGGCTCTCCGGAGCTGATCGGAGGGAAGCGCCGGTCGCCGGCGTCTTTCGGCTGAAGCAGCGCTTCGGAGCTTACGGCTGCCGCTCTGGTGCTGTGGGCGCGAATCAGCCGCTTCTCCTGCTCCCGGAGCCGGACAGAGCGGTAGCTTCTACGTGGGCGCAGAACTAAGCCGCTGAGAGACGAGATTGTGTGCACAGCCTTGGGACTGCCAGAGGAACGTGGTTAAAGCTCCGTGCCTTTTCAATGCACTGCTGGCATACTTTATTGAAGGTGTTCCGAGACAACTTTTCTGGGTTTTGACTTCGTCCTGATGCAGCCCCTCTTGGGAAATTCGTGCTCGTCCCCTGAGGCACGAGATGCAGAAAACTAGAAGGCAGCTGTCGAAATTAAAAACTCCATTGAGTTGTCGAAAAGCAAGAACATAGACAGCGCCTTGTGTTTGTGAGTCAGCATCTGCTGGACTTTTGCGATTGCTTTCATTGTGCAATGAATGCCAGGACGGCATGTGCCCGCTACAACAACGAGCTGGGCAGGAGTGGGCAGAAGAGGACGGCCATCAGAAATAAGCTTACATATTACCCAGGAAAGAGCAGTGTTTTTGGAGTGTGCAGCAAATCCGTGTTTCTGGGCAAGGGCGACATAAGTGCGCTGCGCTGCTAAGCTTTCTCACTGCGAGACACACTGGCAAAGCTTTTCGCTATGATGCAGTCTAGTGCAGACGCACACTACGGCTCTCCGGAGCTGATCGGAGGGAAGCGCCGGTCGCCGGCGCCTTTCGGCTGAAGCAGCGCTTCGGAGCTTACGGCTGCCGCTCCGGTGTTGTGTGCGCGAAGCAGCCGCTTCTCCTGCTCCCGGAGCCGGACAGAGCGGTAGCTTGTACGTGGGCGCAGAACTAAGCCGCTGAGAGACGAGATTGTGTGCACAGCCTTGGGACGGCCAGAGGACGGTGGTTAAAGCCCCGTGCCTTTTCAATGCACTGCTGGCATACTTTATTGAAGGTGTTCCAAAACAACTTTTCTGGGTTTTGACTTTGTTCTGATGCAGCACCTCTTGGGAAATTCGTGTTCGTTTCCTGAGGCTCGAGATGCAGTGAACCCGATGGCACCTGCCGAAATGAAAAACTCCGTTGAGTTGTCGAGAAGCAAGAACATAGACAGCGCCTTGTGATTAGGAGTCAGCCGCTGCTGGACTTTTGCGATTGCTTTCACTGTGCACTGAATACAAGGACGGCATGTGCACGCTACAACAACGAGCTGGGTAGGAGTGGGCAGAAGAGAACGGCCGTCAGACAGCAGCTTACATATTACCCAGGAAAGAGCAGTGTTTTTGGAGTGTGCAGCAAATCCGTGTTTCTGGGCAAGGGCGACATAAGTGCGCTGCGCTGCTAAGCTTTCTCACTGCGAGACACACTGGCAAAGCTTTTCGCTATGATGCAGTCTAGTGCAGACGCACACTACGGCTCTCCGGAGCTGATCGGAGGGAAGCGCCGTTCGCCGGCGTCTTTCGGCTGAAGCAGCGCTTCGGAGCTTACGGCTGCCGCTCCGGTGCTGTGCGCGCGAATCAGCCGCTTCTCCTGCTCCCGGAGCCGGACAGAGCGGTAGCTTCTACGTGGGCGCAGAACTAAGCCGCTGAGAGACGAGATTGTGTGCACAGCCTTGGGACTGCCAGAGGACGGTGGCTAAAGCTCCCTGCCTTTTCAATGCACTGCTGGCATGCTTTATTGAAGGTGTTCCGAGACAACTTTTCTGGGTTTTGACTTCGTCCTGATGCAGCCCCTCTTGGGAAATTCGTGCTCGTCCCCTGAGGCACGAGATGCAGAAAACTAGAAGGCAGCTGTCGAAATTAAAACTCCATTGAGTTGTCGAGAAGCAAGAACATAGACAGCGCCTTGTGTTTGTGAGTCAGCATCTGCTGGACTTTTGCGATTGCTTTCATTGTGCAATGAATGCCAGGACGGCATGTGCCCGCTACAACAACGAGCTGGGCAGGAGTGGGCAGAAGAGGACGGCCATCAGAAATAAGCTTACATATTACCCAGGAAAGAGCAGTGTTTTTGGAGTGTGCAGCAAATCCGTGTTTCTGGGCAAGGGCAGCATAAGTGTGCAGCGCTGCTAAGCTTTCTCCCTGTGAGACACACTGGCAAAGCTTTTCGCTATGATGCAGTCTAGTGCAGACGCACAGTACGGCTCTCTGGAGCTGATCGGAGGGAAGCGCCGGTCGCCGGCGTCTTTCGGCTGAAGCAGCGCTTCGGAGCTTACGGCTGCCGCTCCGGTGTTGTGCGCGCGAATCAGCCGCTTCTCCTGCTCCCGGAGCCGGACAGAGCGATAGCTTCTACGAAGGCGAAGAACGAAGCCGCTGAGAGACGAGATTGTGTGCACAGCCTTGGGACTGCTAGAGGACGGCGGCTAAAGCTCCCTGCCTTTTCAAAGCTCTGCTGGCATGCTTTATTGAAGGTGTTCCGAGACAACTTTTTTGGGTCTTGACTTCATCCTCATGCAGCCCATTTTGGGAAATTCATGTTCGTCTCCTAAGGCTCGAGATGCAGTGAATCCGATGGCACCTGCCGAAATGAAAAACTCCGTTGAGTTGTCGAGAAGCAAGAACATAGACAGCGCCTTGTGATTGGGAATCAGCAGCTGCTGGACTTTTGCGATTGCTTTCACTGTGGAATGAATGCCAGGACGGCATGTGCACGCTACAACAACGAACTGGGAAGGAGAGGGCAGAAGAGAATGGCCGTCAGACTGCAGCTTACATATTACCCAGGAAAGAGCAGTGTTTTTGGAGTGTGCAGCAAATCCGTGTTTCTGGGCAAGGGCGACATAAGTGCGCTGCGCTGCTAAGCTTTCTCCCTGCGAGACACACTGGCAAAGCTTTTCGCTATGATGCAGTCTAGTGCAGATGCACACTCGGCTCTCCGCTGCTGTCCGAAGCCAAGCGCCGGTTGCCGGCGTCTTTCAGCTGAAGCAGCGCTTCGGAGCTTACGGCTGCCGCTCCGGTGTTGTGTGCGCGAAGCAGCCGCTTCTCCTGCTCTTGGAGCCGGACAGAGCGGTAGCTTCTATGTGGGCGCAGAACTAAGCCGCTGAGAGACGAGATTGTGTGCACAGCCTTGGGACTGCCAGAGGACGGTGGTTAAAGCTCCGTGCCTTTTCACTGCACTGCTGGCATACTTTATTGAAGGTGTTCCGAGACAACTTTTCTGGGTTTTGACTTTGTTCTGATGCAGCCCCTCTTGGGAAATTCGTGCTCGTCCCCTGAGGCACGAGATGCAGAGAACTAGAAGGCAGCTGTCGAAATTAAAAACTCCATTGAGTTGTCGAGAAGCAAGAACATAGACAGCGCCTTGTGTTTGGGAGTCAGCAGCTGCTGGACTTTTGCGATTGCTTTCATTGTGCAATGAATGCCAGGACGGCATGTGCCCGCTACAACAACGAGCTGGGCAGGAGTGGGCAGAAGAGGACGGCCATCAGAAATAAGCTTACATATTACCCAGGAAAGAGCAGTGTTTTTGGAGTGTGCAGCAAATCCGTGTTTCTGGGCAAGGGCAGCATAAGTGTGCTGCGCTGCTAAGCTTTCTCCCTGTGAGACACACTGGCAAAGCTTTTCGCTATGATGCAGTCTAGTGCAGACGCACAGTACGGCTCTCTGGAGCTGATCGGAGGGAAGCGCCGGTCGCCGGCGTCTTTCGACTGAAGCAGCGCTTCGGAGCTTACGGCTGCCGCTCCGGTGTTGTGCGCGCGAATCAGCCGCTTCTCCTGCTCCCGGAGCCGGACAGAGCGGTAGCTTCTACGAAGGCGAAGAACGAAGCCGCTGAGAGACGAGATTGTGTGCACAACCTTGGGACTGCTAGAGGACGGCGGCTAAAGCTCCCTGCCTTTTCAAAGCACTGCTGGCATGCTTTATTGAAGGTGTTCCGAGACAACTTTTTTGGGTCTTGACTTCATCCTGATGCAGCCCCTCTTGGGAAATTCATGTTCGTCTCCTGAGGCTCGAGATGCAGTGAACCCGATGGCACCTGCCGAAATGAAAAACTCCGTTGAGTTGTCGAGAAGCAAGAACATAGACAGCGCCTTGTGATTGGGAGTCAGCCGCTGCTGGCCTTTTGCGATTGCTTTCACTGTGCACTGAATACAAGACGGCATGTGCACGTTACAACAACGAGCTGGGCAGGAGTGGGCAGAAGAGAACGGCCGTCAGACAGCAGCTTACATATTACCCAGGAAAGCGCAGTGTTTTTGGAGTGTGCAGCAAATCCGTGTTTCTGGGCAAGGGCGACATAAGTGCGCTGCGCTGCTAAGCTTTCTCCCTGCGAGACACACTGGCAAAGCTTTTGGCTATGATGCAGTCTAGTGCAGACGCACACTACGGCTCTCCGGAGCTGATCGGAGGGAAGCGCCGGTCGCCGGCGTCTTTCGGCTGAAGCAGCGCTTCGGAGCTTACGGCTGCCGCTCTGGTGCTGTGGGCGCGAATCAGCCGCTTCTCCTGCTCCCGGAGCCGGACAGAGCGGTAGCTTCTACGTGGGCGCAGAACTAAGCCGCTGAGAGACGAGATTGTGTGCACAGCCTTGGGACTGCCAGAGGAACGTGGTTAAAGCTCCGTGCCTTTTCAATGCACTGCTGGCATACTTTATTGAAGGTGTTCCGAGACAACTTTTCTGGGTTTTGACTTCGTCCTGATGCAGCCCCTCTTGGGAAATTCGTGCTCGTCCCCTGAGGCACGAGATGCAGAAAACTAGAAGGCAGCTGTCGAAATTAAAAACTCCATTGAGTTGTCGAAAAGCAAGAACATAGACAGCGCCTTGTGTTTGTGAGTCAGCATCTGCTGGACTTTTGCGATTGCTTTCATTGTGCAATGAATGCCAGGACGGCATGTGCCCGCTACAACAACGAGCTGGGCAGGAGTGGGCAGAAGAGGACGGCCATCAGAAATAAGCTTACATATTACCCAGGAAAGAGCAGTGTTTTTGGAGTGTGCAGCAAATCCGTGTTTCTGGGCAAGGGCGACATAAGTGCGCTGCGCTGCTAAGCTTTCTCACTGCGAGACACACTGGCAAAGCTTTTCGCTATGATGCAGTCTAGTGCAGACGCACACTACGGCTCTCCGGAGCTGATCGGAGGGAAGCGCCGGTCGCCGGCGTCTTTCGGCTGAAGCAGCGCTTCGGAGCTTACGGCTGCCGCTCCGGTGTTGTGTGCGCGAAGCAGCCGCTTCTCCTGCTCCCGGAGCCGGACAGAGCGGTAGCTTGTACGTGGGCGCAGAACTAAGCCGCTGAGAGACGAGATTGTGTGCACAGCCTTGGGACGGCCAGAGGACGGTGGTTAAAGCCCCGTGCCTTTTCAATGCACTGCTGGCATACTTTATTGAAGGTGTTCCAAAACAACTTTTCTGGGTTTTGACTTTGTTCTGATGCAGCACCTCTTGGGAAATTCGTGTTCGTTTCCTGAGGCTCGAGATGCAGTGAACCCGATGGCACCTGCCGAAATGAAAAACTCCGTTGAGTTGTCGAGAAGCAAGAACATAGACAGCGCCTTGTGATTAGGAGTCAGCCGCTGCTGGACTTTTGCGATTGCTTTCACTGTGCACTGAATACAAGGACGGCATGTGCACGCTACAACAACGAGCTGGGTAGGAGTGGGCAGAAGAGAACGGCCGTCAGACAGCAGCTTACATATTACCCAGGAAAGAGCAGTGTTTTTGGAGTGTGCAGCAAATCCGTGTTTCTGGGCAAGGGCGACATAAGTGCGCTGCGCTGCTAAGCTTTCTCACTGCGAGACACACTGGCAAAGCTTTTCGCTATGATGCAGTCTAGTGCAGACGCACACTACGGCTCTCCGGAGCTGATCGGAGGGAAGCGCCGTTCGCCGGCGTCTTTCGGCTGAAGCAGCGCTTCGGAGCTTACGGCTGCCGCTCCGGTGCTGTGCGCGCGAATCAGCCGCTTCTCCTGCTCCCGGAGCCGGACAGAGCAGTAGCTTCTACGTGGGCGCAGAACTAAGCCGCTGAGAGACGAGATTGTGTGCACAGCCTTGGGACTGCCAGAGGACGGTGGCTAAAGCTCCCTGCCTTTTCAATGCACTGCTGGCATGCTTTATTGAAGGTGTTCCGAGACAACTTTTCTGGGTTTTGACTTCGTCCTGATGCAGCCCCTCTTGGGAAATTCGTGCTCGTCCCCTGAGGCACGAGATGCAGAAAACTAGAAGGCAGCTGTCGAAATTAAAACTCCATTGAGTTGTCGAGAAGCAAGAACATAGACAGCGCCTTGTGTTTGTGAGTCAGCATCTGCTGGACTTTTGCGATTGCTTTCATTGTGCAATGAATGCCAGGACGGCATGTGCCCGCTACAACAACGAGCTGGGCAGGAGTGGGCAGAAGAGGACGGCCATCAGAAATAAGCTTACATATTACCCAGGAAAGAGCAGTGTTTTTGGAGTGTGCAGCAAATCCGTGTTTCTGGGCAAGGGCAGCATAAGTGTGCAGCGCTGCTAAGCTTTCTCCCTGTGAGACACACTGGCAAAGCTTTTCGCTATGATGCAGTCTAGTGCAGACGCACAGTACGGCTCTCTGGAGCTGATCGGAGGGAAGCGCCGGTCGCCGGCGTCTTTCGGCTGAAGCAGCGCTTCGGAGCTTACGGCTGCCGCTCCGGTGTTGTGCCCGCGAATCAGCCGCTTCTCCTGCTCCCGGAGCCGGACAGAGCGATAGCTTCTACGAAGGCGAAGAACGAAGCCGCTGAGAGACGAGATTGTGTGCACAGCCTTGGGACTGCTAGAGGACGGCGGCTAAAGCTCCCTGCCTTTTCAAAGCTCTGCTGGCATGCTTTATTGAAGGTGTTCCGAGACAACTTTTTTGGGTCTTGACTTCATCCTCATGCAGCCCATTTTGGGAAATTCATGTTCGTCTCCTAAGGCTCGAGATGCAGTGAATCCGATGGCACCTGCCGAAATGAAAAACTCCGTTGAGTTGTCGAGAAGCAAGAACATAGACAGCGCCTTGTGATTGGGAATCAGCAGCTGCTGGACTTTTGCGATTGCTTTCACTGTGGAATGAATGCCAGGACGGCATGTGCACGCTACAACAACGAACTGGGAAGGAGAGGGCAGAAGAGAATGGCCGTCAGACTGCAGCTTACATATTACCCAGGAAAGAGCAGTGTTTTTGGAGTGTGCAGCAAATCCGTGTTTCTGGGCAAGGGCGACATAAGTGCGCTGCGCTGCTAAGCTTTCTCCCTGCGAGACACACTGGCAAAGCTTTTCGCTATGATGCAGTCTAGTGCAGATGCACACTCGGCTCTCCGCTGCTGTCCGAAGCCAAGCGCCGGTTGCCGGCGTCTTTCAGCTGAAGCAGCGCTTCGGAGCTTACGGCTGCCGCTCCGGTGTTGTGTGCGCGAAGCAGCCGCTTCTCCTGCTCTTGGAGCCGGACAGAGCGGTAGCTTCTATGTGGGCGCAGAACTAAGCCGCTGAGAGACGAGATTGTGTGCACAGCCTTGGGACTGCCAGAGGACGGTGGTTAAAGCTCCGTGCCTTTTCACTGCACTGCTGGCATACTTTATTGAAGGTGTTCCGAGACAACTTTTCTGGGTTTTGACTTTGTTCTGATGCAGCCCCTCTTGGGAAATTCGTGCTCGTCCCCTGAGGCACGAGATGCAGAGAACTAGAAGGCAGCTGTCGAAATTAAAAACTCCATTGAGTTGTCGAGAAGCAAGAACATAGACAGCGCCTTGTGTTTGGGAGTCAGCAGCTGCTGGACTTTTGCGATTGCTTTCATTGTGCAATGAATGCCAGGACGGCATGTGCCCGCTACAACAACGAGCTGGGCAGGAGTGGGCAGAAGAGGACGGCCATCAGAAATAAGCTTACATATTACCCAGGAAAGAGCAGTGTTTTTGGAGTGTGCAGCAAATCCGTGTTTCTGGGCAAGGGCAGCATAAGTGTGCTGCGCTGCTAAGCTTTCTCCCTGTGAGACACACTGGCAAAGCTTTTCGCTATGATGCAGTCTAGTGCAGACGCACAGTACGGCTCTCTGGAGCTGATCGGAGGGAAGCGCCGGTCGCCGGCGTCTTTCGACTGAAGCAGCGCTTCGGAGCTTACGGCTGCCGCTCCGGTGTTGTGCGCGCGAATCAGCCGCTTCTCCTGCTCCCGGAGCCGGACAGAGCGGTAGCTTCTACGAAGGCGAAGAACGAAGCCGCTGAGAGACGAGATTGTGTGCACAACCTTGGGACTGCTAGAGGACGGCGGCTAAAGCTCCCTGCCTTTTCAAAGCACTGCTGGCATGCTTTATTGAAGGTGTTCCGAGACAACTTTTTTGGGTCTTGACTTCATCCTGATGCAGCCCCTCTTGGGAAATTCATGTTCGTCTCCTGAGGCTCGAGATGCAGTGAACCCGATGGCACCTGCCGAAATGAAAAACTCCGTTTAGTTGTCGAGAAGCAAGAACATAGACAGCGCCTTGTGATTGGGAGTCAGCCGCTGCTGGCCTTTTGCGATTGCTTTCACTGTGCACTGAATACAAGACGGCATGTGCACGTTACAACAACGAGCTGGGCAGGAGTGGGCAGAAGAGAACGGCCGTCAGACAGCAGCTTACATATTACCCAGGAAAGCGCAGTGTTTTTGGAGTGTGCAGCAAATCCGTGTTTCTGGGCAAGGGCGACATAAGTGCGCTGCGCTGCTAAGCTTTCTCCCTGCGAGACACACTGGCAAAGCTTTTCGCTATGATGCAGTCTAGTGCAGAACCACACTCGGCTCTCCGCTGCTGTCCGAAGCCAAGCGCCGGTTGCCGGTGTCTTTCGACTGAAGCAGCGCTTTGGAGCTTACGGCTGCCGCTCCGGTGTTGTGTGCGCGAAGCAGCCGCTTCTCCTGCTCTTGGAGCCGGACAGAGCGGTAGCTTCTACGAAGGCGAAGAACGAAGCCGCTGAGAGACGAGATTGTGTGCACAGCCTTGGGACTGCTAGAGGACGGTGGCTAAAGCTCCCTGCCTTTTCTATGCACTGCTGGCATGCTTCATTGAAGGTGATCCGAGACAACTTTTCTGGGTTTTGACTTTGTCCTGATGCAGCCCCTCTTGGGAAATTCGTGCTCGTCCCCTGAGGCACGAGATGCAGAGAACTAGAAGGCAGTTGTCGAAATTAAAAACTCCATTGAGTTGTCGAGAAGCAAGAACATAGACAGCGCCTTGTGTTTGGGAGTCAGCAGCTGCTGGACTTTTGCGATTGCTTTCACTGTGCACTGAATACAAGGATGGCATGTGCACGCTACAACAACGAGCTGGGTAGGAGTGGGCAGAAGAGAACGGCCGTCAGACAGCAGCTTACATATTACCCAGGAAAGAGCAGTGTTTTTGGAGTGTGCAGCAAATCCGTGTTTCTGGGCAAGGGCGACATAAGTGCGCTGCGCTGCTAAGCTTTCTCACTGCGAGACAGACTGGCAAAGCTTTTCGCTATGATGCAGTCTAGTGCAGACGCACACTACGGCTCTCCGGAGCTGATCGGAGGGAAGCGCCGGTCGCCGGCGTCTTTCGGCTGAAGCAGCGCTTCGGAGCTTACGGCTGCCGCTCCGGTGTTGTGCGCGCGAATCAGCCGCTTCTCCTGCTCCCGGAGCCGGACAGAGCGGTAGCTTCTACGTGGGCGCAGAACTAAGCCGCTGAGAGACGAGATTGTGTGCACAGCCTTGGGACTGCTAGAGGACGGTGGCTAAAGCTCCGTGCCTTTTCACTACACTGCTGGCATACTTTATTGAAGGTGTTCCGAGACAACTTTTCTGGGTTTTGACTTCGTCCTGATGCAGCCCCTCTTGGGAAATTCGTGCTCGTCCCCTGAGGCACGAGATGCAGAAAACTAGAAGGCAGATGTCGAAATTAAAACTCCATTGAGTTGTCGAGAAGCAAGAACATAGACAGCGCCTTGTGTTTGTGAGTCAGCATCTGCTGGACTTTTGCGATTGCTTTCATTGTGCAATGAATGCCAGGACGGCATGTGCCCGCTACAACAACGAGCTGGGCAGGAGTGGGCAGAACAGGACGGCCATCAGAAATAAGCTTACATATTACCCAGGAAAGAGCAGTGTTTTTGGAGTGTGCAGCAAATCCGTGTTTCTGGGCAAGGGCAGCATAAGTGTGCTGCGCTGCTAAGCTTTCTCCCTGTGAGACACACTGGCAAAGCTTTTCGCTATGATGCAGTCTAGTGCAGACGCACAGTACGGCTCTCTGGAGCTGATCGGAGGGAAGCGCCGGTCGCCGGCGTCTTTCGGCTGAAGCAGCGCTTCGGAGCTTACGGCTGCCGCTCCGGTGTTGTGCGCGCGAATCAGCCGCTTCTCCTGCTCCCGGAGCCGGACAGAGCGGTAGCTTCTACGTGGGCGCAGAACTAAGCTGCTGAGAGACGAGATTGTGTGTACAGCCTTGGGACTGCCAGAGGACGGTGGTTAAAGCTCCGTGCCTTTTCAATGCACTGCTGGCATACTTTATTGAAGGTGTTCCGAGACAACTTTTCTGGGTTTTGACTTTGTTCTGATGCAGCACCTCTTGGGAAATTCGTGTTCGTTTCCTGAGGCTCGAGATGCAGTGAACCCGATGGCACCTGCCGAAATGAAAAACTCCGTTGAGTTGTCGAGAAGCAAGAACATAGACAGCACCTTGTGATTGGGAGTCAGCCGCTGCTGGACTTTTGCGATTGCTTTCACTGTGCACTGAATACAAGGACGGAATGTGCACGCTACAACAACGAGCTGGGCAGGAGTGGGCAGAAGAGAACGGCCGTCAGACAGCAGCTTACATATTACCCAGGAAAGAGCAGTGTTTTTGGAGTTTGCAGCAAATCCGTGTTTCTGGACAAGCGCGGCATAAGTGCGCTGCGCTGCTAAGCTTTCTCCGTGCGAGACACACTGGCAAAGCTTTTCGCTATGATGCAGTCTAGTGCAGACGCACAGTACGGCTCTCCGGAGCTGATCGGAGGGAAGCGCCGTTCGCCGGCGTCTTTCGGCTGAAGCAGTGCTTCAGAGCTTACGGCTGCCGCTCTGGTGTTGTGTGCGCGAAGCAGCCGCTTCTCCTGCTCCCGGAGCCGGACAGAGCGGTAGCTTCTACGAAGGCGAAGAACGAAGCCGCTGAGAGACGAGATTGTGTGCACAGCCTTGGGACTGCTAGAGGACGGCGGCTAAAGCTCCCTGCCTTTTCAAAGCACTGCTGGCATGCTTTATTGAAGGTGTTCCGAGACAACTTTTTTGGGTCTTGACTTCATCCTGATGCAGCCCCTCTTGGGAAATTCATGTTCGTCTCCTAAGGCTCGAGATGCAGTGAACCCGATGGCACCTGCCGAAATGAAAAACTCCGTTGAGTTGTCGAGAAGCAAGAACATAGACAGCGCCTTGTGATTAGGAGTCAGCCGCTGCTGGACTTTTGCGATTGCTTTCATTGTGCACTGAATACAAGGACGGCATGTGCACGCTACAACAACGAGCTGGGTAGGAGTGGGCAGAAGAGAACGGCCGTCAGACAGCAGCTTACATATTACCCAGGAAAGAGCAGTGTTTTTGGAGTGTGCAGCAAATCCGTGTTTCTGGGCAAGGGCGACATAAGTGCACTGCGCTGCTAAGCTTTCTCACTGTGAGACACACTGGCAAAGCTTTTCGCTATGATGCAGTCTAGTGCAGACGCACACTACGGCTCTCCGGAGCTGATCGGAGGGAAGCGCCAGTCGCCGGCGTCTTTCGGCTGAAGCAGCGCTTCGGAGCTTATGGCTGCCGCTCCGGTGTTGTGCCCGCGAATCAGCCGCTTCTCCTGCTCCCGGAGCCGGACAGAGCGGTAGCTTCTACGAAGGCGAAGAACGAAGCCGCTGAGAGACGAGATTGTGTGCACAACCTTGGGACTGCTAGAGGACGGCGGCTAAAGCTCCCTGCCTTTTCAAAGCACTGCTGGCATGCTTTATTGAAGGTGTTCCGAGACAACTTTTTTGGGTCTTGACTTCATCCTGATGCAGCCCCTCTTGGGAAATTCATGTTCGTCTCCTGAGGCTCGAGATGCAGTGAACCCGATGGCACCTGCCGAAATGAAAAACTCCGTTGAGTTGTCGAGAAGCAAGAACATAGACAGCGCCTTGTGATTGGGAGTCAGCCGCTGCTGGCCTTTTGCGATTGCTTTCACTGTGCACTGAATACAAGACGGCATGTGCACGTTACAACAACGAGCTGGGCAGGAGTGGGCAGAAGAGAACGGCCGTCAGACAGCAGCTTACATATTACCCAGGAAAGCGCAGTGTTTTTGGAGTGTGCAGCAAATCCGTGTTTCTGGGCAAGGGCGACATAAGTGCGCTGCGCTGCTAAGCTTTCTCCCTGCGAGACACACTGGCAAAGCTTTTCGCTATGATGCAGTCTAGTGCAGAACCACACTCGGCTCTCCGCTGCTGTCCGAAGCCAAGCGCCGGTTGCCGGTGTCTTTCGACTGAAGCAGCGCTTTGGAGCTTACGGCTGCCGCTCCGGTGTTGTGCGCGCGAATCAGCCGCTTCTCCTGCTCCCGGAGCCGGACAGAGCGGTAGCTTCTACGTGGGCGCAGAACTAAGCCGCTGAGAGATGAGATTCTGTGCACAGCCTTGGGACTGCCAGAGGACGGTGGTTAAAGCTCCGTGCCTTTTCACTGCACTGCTGGCATACTTTATTGAAGGTGTTCCGAGACAACTTTTCTGGGTTTTGACTTCGTCCTGATGCAGCCCCTCTTGGGAAATTCGTGCTCGTCCCCTGAGGCACGAGATGCAGAAAACTAGAAGGCAGATGTCGAAATTAAAACTCCATTGAGTTGTCGAGAAGCAAGAACATAGACAGCGCCTTGTGTTTGTGACTCAGCATCTGCTGGACTTTTGCGATTGCTTTCATTGTGCAATGAATGCCAGGACGGCATGTGCCCGCTACAACAACGAGCTGGGCAGGAGTGGGCAGAAGAGGACGGCCATCAGAAATAAGCTTACATATTACCCAGGAAAGAGCAGTGTTTTTGGAGTGTGCAGCAAATCCGTGTTTCTGGGCAAGGGCAGCATAAGTGTGCTGCGCTGCTAAGCTTTCTCCCTGTGAGACACACTGGCAAAGCTTTTCGCTATGATGCAGTCTAGTGCAGACGCACAGTACGGCTCTCTGGAGCTGATCGGAGGGAAGCGCCGGTCGCCGGCGTCTTTCGGCTGAAGCAGCGCTTCGGAGCTTACGGCTGCCGCTCCGGTGTTGTGCGCGCGAATCAGCCGCTTCTCCTGCTCCCGGAGCCGGACAGAGCGGTAGCTTCTACGTGGGCGCAGAACTAAGCTGCTGAGAGACGAGATTGTGTGTACAGCCTTGGGACTGCCAGAGGACGGTGGTTAAAGCTCCGTGCCTTTTCAATGCACTGCTGGCATACTTTATTGAAGGTGTTCCGAGACAACTTTTCTGGGTTTTGACTTTGTTCTGATGCAGCACCTCTTGGGAAATTCGTGTTCGTTTCCTGAGGCTCGAGATGCAGTGAACCCGATGGCACCTGCCGAAATGAAAAACTCCGTTGAGTTGTCGAGAAGCAAGAACATAGACAGCGCCTTGTGATTGGGAGTCAGCCGCTGCTGGACTTTTGCGATTGCTTTCACTGTGCACTGAATACAAGGACGGAATGTGCACGCTACAACAACGAGCTGGGCAGGAGTGGGCAGAAGAGAACGGCCGTCAGACAGCAGCTTACATATTACCCAGGAAAGAGCAGTGTTTTTGGAGTTTGCAGCAAATCCGTGTTTCTGGACAAGCGCGGCATAAGTGCGCTGCGCTGCTAAGCTTTCTCCGTGCGAGACACACTGGCAAAGCTTTTCGCTATGATGCAGTCTAGTGCAGACGCACAGTACGGCTCTCCGGAGCTGATCGGAGGGAAGCGCCGTTCGCCGGCGTCTTTCGGCTGAAGCAGTGCTTCAGAGCTTACGGCTGCCGCTCTGGTGTTGTGTGCGCGAAGCAGCCGCTTCTCCTGCTCCCGGAGCCGGACAGAGCGGTAGCTTCTACGAAGGCGAAGAACGAAGCCGCTGAGAGACGAGATTGTGTGCACAGCCTTGGGACTGCTAGAGGACGGCGGCTAAAGCTCCCTGCCTTTTCAAAGCACTGCTGGCATGCTTTATTGAAGGTGTTCCGAGACAACTTTTTTGGGTCTTGACTTCATCCTGATGCAGCCCCTCTTGGGAAATTCATGTTCGTCTCCTAAGGCTCGAGATGCAGTGAACCCGATGGCACCTGCCGAAATGAAAAACTCCGTTGAGTTGTCGAGAAGCAAGGACATAGACAGCGCCTTGTGATTAGGAGTCAGCCGCTGCTGGACTTTTGCGATTGCTTTAATTGTGCACTGAATACAAGGACGGCATGTGCACGCTACAACAACGAGCTGGGTAGGAGTGGGCAGAAGAGAACGGCCGTCAGACAGCAGCTTACATATTACCCAGGAAAGAGCAGTGTTTTTGGAGTGTGCAGCAAATCCGTGTTTCTGGGCAAGGGCGACATAAGTGCACTGCGCTGCTAAGCTTTCTCACTGCGAGACACACTGGCAAAGCTTTTCGCTATGATGCAGTCTAGTGCAGACGCACACTACGGCTCTCCGGAGCTGATCGGAGGGAAGCGCCGGTCGCCGGCGTCTTTCGGCTGAAGCAGCGCTTCGGAGCTTATGGCTGCCGCTCCGGTGTTGTGCCCGCGAATCAGCCGCTTCTCCTGCTCCCGGAGCCGGACAGAGCGGTAGCTTCTACGAAGGCGAAGAACGAAGCCGCTGAGAGACGAGATTGTGTGCACAACCTTGGGACTGCTAGAGGACGGCGGCTAAAGCTCCCTGCCTTTTCAAAGCACTGCTGGCATGCTTTATTGAAGGTGTTCCGAGACAACTTTTTTGGGTCTTGACTTCATCCTGATGCAGCCCCTCTTGGGAAATTCATGTTCGTCTCCTGAGGCTCGAGATGCAGTGAACCCGATGGCACCTGCCGAAATGAAAAACTCCGTTGAGTTGTCGAGAAGCAAGAACATAGACAGCGCCTTGTGATTGGGAGTCAGCCGCTGCTGGCCTTTTGCGATTGCTTTCACTGTGCACTGAATACAAGACGGCATGTGCACGTTACAACAACGAGCTGGGCAGGAGTGGGCAGAAGAGAACGGCCGTCAGACAGCAGCTTACATATTACCCAGGAAAGCGCAGTGTTTTTGGAGTGTGCAGCAAATCCGTGTTTCTGGGCAAGGGCGACATAAGTGCGCTGCGCTGCTAAGCTTTCTCCCTGCGAGACACACTGGCAAAGCTTTTCGCTATGATGCAGTCTAGTGCAGAACCACACTCGGCTCTCCGCTGCTGTCCGAAGCCAAGCGCCGGTTGCCGGTGTCTTTCGACTGAAGCAGCGCTTTGGAGCTTACGGCTGCCGCTCCGGTGTTGTGTGCGCGAAGCAGCCGCTTCTCCTGCTCTTGGAGCCGGACAGAGCGGTAGCTTCTACGAAGGCGAAGAACGAAGCCGCTGAGAGACGAGATTGTGTGCACAGCCTTGGGACTGCTAGAGGACGGTGGCTAAAGCTCCCTGCCTTTTCTATGCACTGCTGGCATGCTTCATTGAAGGTGATCCGAGACAACTTTTCTGGGTTTTGACTTTGTCCTGATGCAGCCCCTCTTGGGAAATTCGTGCTCGTCCCCTGAGGCACGAGATGCAGAGAACTAGAAGGCAGTTGTCGAAATTAAAAACTCCATTGAGTTGTCGAGAAGCAAGAACATAGACAGCGCCTTGTGTTTGGGAGTCAGCAGCTGCTGGACTTTTGCGATTGCTTTCACTGTGCACTGAATACAAGGATGGCATGTGCACGCTACAACAACGAGCTGGGTAGGAGTGGGCAGAAGAGAACGGCCGTCAGGCAGCAGCTTACATATTACCCAGGAAAGAGCAGTGTTTTTGGAGTGTGCAGCAAATCCGTGTTTCTGGGCAAGGGCGACATAAGTGCGCTGCGCTGCTAAGCTTTCTCACTGCGAGACAGACTGGCAAAGCTTTTCGCTATGATGCAGTCTAGTGCAGACGCACACTACGGCTCTCCGGAGCTGATCGGAGGGAAGCGCCGGTCGCCGGCGTCTTTCGGCTGAAGCAGCGCTTCGGAGCTTACGGCTGCCGCTCCTGTGTTGTGCGCGCGAATCAGCCGCTTCTCCTGCTCCCGGAGCCGGACAGAGCGGTAGCTTCTACGTGGGCGCAGAACTAAGCTGCTGAGAGACGAGATTGTGTGTACAGCCTTGGGACTGCCAGAGGACGGTGGTTAAAGCTCCGTGCCTTTTCACTGCACTGCTGGCATACTTTATTGAAGGTGTTCCGAGACAACTTTTCTGGGTTTTGACTTCGTCCTGATGCAGCCCCTCTTGGGAAATTCGTGCTCGTCCCCTGAGGCACGAGATGCAGAAAACTAGAAGGCAGATGTCGAAATTAAAACTCCATTGAGTTGTCGAGAAGCAAGAACATAGACAGCGCCTTGTGTTTGTGAGTCAGCATCTGCTGGACTTTTGCGATTGCTTTCATTGTGCAATGAATGCCAGGACGGCATGTGCCCGCTACAACAACGAGCTGGGCAGGAGTGGGCAGAAGAGGACGGCCATCAGAAATAAGCTTACATATTACCCAGGAAAGAGCAGTGTTTTTGGAGTGTGCAGCAAATCCGTGTTTCTGGGCAAGGGCAGCATAAGTGTGCTGCGCTGCTAAGCTTTCTCCCTGTGAGACACACTGGCAAAGCTTTTCGCTATGATGCAGTCTAGTGCAGACGCACACTACGGCTCTCTGGAGCTGATCGGAGGGAAGCGCCGGTCGCCGGCGTCTTTCGGCTGAAGCAGCGCTTCGGAGCTTACGGCTGCCGCTCCGGTGTTGTGCGCGCGAATCAGCCGCTTCTCCTGCTCCCGGAGCCGGACAGAGCGGTAGCTTCTACGTGGGCGCAGAACTAAGCTGCTGAGAGACGAGATTGTGTGTACAGCCTTGGGACTGCCAGAGGACGGTGGTTAAAGCTCCGTGCCTTTTCAATGCACTGCTGGCATACTTTATTGAAGGTGTTCCGAGACAACTTTTCTGGGTTTTGACTTTGTTCTGATGCAGCACCTCTTGGGAAATTCGTGTTCGTTTCCTGAGGCTCGAGATGCAGTGAACCCGATGGCACCTGCCGAAATGAAAAACTCCGTTGAGTTGTCGAGAAGCAAGAACATAGACAGCGCCTTGTGATTGGGAGTCAGCCGCTGCTGGACTTTTGCGATTGCTTTCACTGTGCACTGAATACAAGGACGGCATGTGCACGCTACAACAACGAGCTGGGCAGGAGTGGGCAGAAGAGAACGGCCGTCAGACAGCAGCTTACATATTACCCAGGAAAGAGCAGTGTTTTTGGAGTGTGCAGCAAATCCGTGTTTCTGGACAAGCGCGGCATAAGTGCGCTGCGCTGCTAAGCTTTCTCCCTGCGAGACACACTGGCAAAGCTTTTCGCTATGATGCAGTCTAGTGCAGACGCACAGTACGGCTCTCCGGAGCTGATCGGAGGGAAGCGCCGTTCGCCGGCGTCTTTCGGCTGAAGCAGTGCTTCAGAGCTTACGGCTGCCGCTCTGGTGTTGTGTGCGCGAAGCAGCCGCTTCTCCTGCTCCCGGAGCCGGACAGAGCGGTAGCTTCTACGAAGGCGAAGAACGAAGCCGCTGAGAGACGAGATTGTGTGCACAGCCTTGGGACTGCTAGAGGACGGCGGCTAAAGCTCCCTGCCTTTTCAAAGCACTGCTGGCGTGCTTTATTGAAGGTGTTCCGAGACAACTTTTTTGGGTCTTGACTTCATCCTGATGCAGCCCCTCTTGGGAAATTCATGTTCGTCTCCTAAGGCTCGAGATGCAGTGAATCCGATGACACCTGCCGAAATGAAAAACTCCGTTGAGTTGTCGAGAAGCAAGAACATAGACAGCGCCTTGTGATTGGGAGTCAGCCGCTGCTGGCCTTTTGCGATTGCTTTCACTGTGCACTGAATACAAGACGGCATGTGCACGCTACAACAACGAGCTGGGCAGGAGTGGGCAGAAGAGAACGGCCGTCAGACAGCAGCTTACATATTACCCAGGAAAGAGCAGTGTTTTTGGAGTGTGCAGCAAATCCGTGTTTCTGGGCAAGGGCGGCATAAGTGTGCTGCGCTGCAAAGCTTTCTCCCTGTGAGACACACTGGCAAAGCTTTTCGCTATGATGCAGTCTAGTGCAGACGCACACTACGGCTCTCCGGAGCTGATCGGAGGGAAGCGCCGGTCGCCGGCGTCTTTCGGCTGAAGCAGCGCTTCGGAGCTTACGGCTGCCGCTCCGGTGTTGTGCGCGCGAATCAGCCGCTTCTCCTGCTCCCGGAGCCGGACAGAGCGGTAGCTTCTACGTGGGCGCAGAACTAAGCCTCTGAGAGACGAGATTGTGTGCACAGCCTTGGGACTGCCAGAGGACGGTGGTTAAAGCTCCGTGCCTTTTCACTGCACTGCTGGCATACTTTATTGAAGGTGTTCCGAGACAACTTTTCTGGGTTTTGACTTCGTCCTGATGCAGCCCCTCTTGGGAAATTCGTGCTCGTCCCCTGAGGCACGAGATGCAGAAAACTAGAAGGCAGATGTCGAAATTAAAACTCCATTGAGTTGTCGAGAAGCAAGAACATAGACAGCGCCTTGTGTTTGTGAGTCAGCATCTGCTGGACTTTTGCGATTGCTTTCATTGTGCAATGAATGCCAGGACGGCATGTGCCCGCTACAACAACGAGCTGGGCAGGAGTGGGCAGAAGAGGACGGCCATCAGAAATAAGCTTACATATTACCCAGGAAAGAGCAGTGTTTTTGGAGTGTGCAGCAAATCCGTGTTTCTGGGCAAGGGCGACATAAGTGCACTGCGCTGCTAAGCTTTCTCACTGCGAGACACACTGGCAAAGCTTTTCGCTATGATGCAGTCTAGTGCAGACGCACACTACGGCTCTCCGGAGCTGATCGGAGGGAAGCGCCGGTCGCCGGCGTCTTTCGGCTGAAGCAGCGCTTCGGAGCTTATGGCTGCCGCTCCGGTGTTGTGCCCGCGAATCAGCCGCTTCTCCTGCTCCCGGAGCCGGACAGAGCGGTAGCTTCTACGAAGGCGAAGAACGAAGCCGCTGAGAGACGAGATTGTGTGCACAACCTTGGGACTGCTAGAGGACGGCGGCTAAAGCTCCCTGCCTTTTCAAAGCACTGCTGGCATGCTTTATTGAAGGTGTTCCGAGACAACTTTTTTGGGTCTTGACTTCATCCTGATGCAGCCCCTCTTGGGAAATTCATGTTCGTCTCCTGAGGCTCGAGATGCAGTGAACCCGATGGCACCTGCCGAAATGAAAAACTCCGTTGAGTTGTCGAGAAGCAAGAACATAGACAGCGCCTTGTGATTGGGAGTCAGCCGCTGCTGGCCTTTTGCGATTGCTTTCACTGTGCACTGAATACAAGACGGCATGTGCACGTTACAACAACGAGCTGGGCAGGAGTGGGCAGAAGAGAACGGCCGTCAGACAGCAGCTTACATATTACCCAGGAAAGCGCAGTGTTTTTGGAGTGTGCAGCAAATCCGTGTTTCTGGGCAAGGGCGACATAAGTGCGCTGCGCTGCTAAGCTTTCTCCCTGCGAGACACACTGGCAAAGCTTTTCGCTATGATGCAGTCTAGTGCAGAACCACACTCGGCTCTCCGCTGCTGTCCGAAGCCAAGCGCCGGTTGCCGGTGTCTTTCGACTGAAGCAGCGCTTTGGAGCTTACGGCTGCCGCTCCGGTGTTGTGTGCGCGAAGCAGCCGCTTCTCCTGCTCTTGGAGCCGGACAGAGCGGTAGCTTCTACGAAGGCGAAGAACGAAGCCGCTGAGAGACGAGATTGTGTGCACAGCCTTGGGACTGCTAGAGGACGGTGGCTAAAGCTCCCTGCCTTTTCTATGCACTGCTGGCATGCTTCATTGAAGGTGATCCGAGACAACTTTTCTGGGTTTTGACTTTGTCCTGATGCAGCCCCTCTTGGGAAATTCGTGCTCGTCCCCTGAGGCACGAGATGCAGAGAACTAGAAGGCAGTTGTCGAAATTAAAAACTCCATTGAGTTGTCGAGAAGCAAGAACATAGACAGCGCCTTGTGTTTGGGAGTCAGCAGCTGCTGGACTTTTGCGATTGCTTTCACTGTGCACTGAATACAAGGATGGCATGTGCACGCTACAACAACGAGCTGGGTAGGAGTGGGCAGAAGAGAACGGCCGTCAGGCAGCAGCTTACATATTACCCAGGAAAGAGCAGTGTTTTTGGAGTGTGCAGCAAATCCGTGTTTCTGGGCAAGGGCGACATAAGTGCGCTGCGCTGCTAAGCTTTCTCACTGCGAGACAGACTGGCAAAGCTTTTCGCTATGATGCAGTCTAGTGCAGACGCACACTACGGCTCTCCGGAGCTGATCGGAGGGAAGCGCCGGTCGCCGGCGTCTTTCGGCTGAAGCAGCGCTTCGGAGCTTACGGCTGCCGCTCCGGTGTTGTGCGCGCGAATCAGCCGCTTCTCCTGCTCCCGGAGCCGGACAGAGCGGTAGCTTCTACGTGGGCGCAGAACTAAGCCGCTGAGAGACGAGATTGTGTGCACAGCCTTGGGACTGCCAGAGGACGGTGGTTAAAGCTCCGTGCCTTTTCACTGCACTGCTGGCATACTTTATTGAAGGTGTTCCGAGACAACTTTTCTGGGTTTTGACTTCGTCCTGATGCAGCCCCTCTTGGGAAATTCGTGCTCGTCCCCTGAGGCACGAGATGCAGAAAACTAGAAGGCAGATGTCGAAATTAAAACTCCATTGAGTTGTCGAGAAGCAAGAACATAGACAGCGCCTTGTGTTTGTGAGTCAGCATCTGCTGGACTTTTGCGATTGCTTTCATTGTGCAATGAATGCCAGGACGGCATGTGCCCGCTACAACAACGAGCTGGGCAGGAGTGGGCAGAAGAGGACGGCCATCAGAAATAAGCTTACATATTACCCAGGAAAGAGCAGTGTTTTTGGAGTGTGCAGCAAATCCGTGTTTCTGGGCAAGGGCAGCATAAGTGTGCTGCGCTGCTAAGCTTTCTCCCTGTGAGACACACTGGCAAAGCTTTTCGCTATGATGCAGTCTAGTGCAGACGCACAGTACGGCTCTCTGGAGCTGATCGGAGGGAAGCGCCGGTCGCCGGCGTCTTTCGGCTGAAGCAGCGCTTCGGAGCTTACGGCTGCCGCTCCGGTGTTGTGCGCGCGAATCAGCCGCTTCTCCTGCTCCCGGAGCCGGACAGAGCGGTAGCTTCTACGTGGGCGCAGAACTAAGCTGCTGAGAGACGAGATTGTGTGTACAGCCTTGGGACTGCCAGAGGACGGTGGTTAAAGCTCCGTGCCTTTTCAATGCACTGCTGGCATACTTTATTGAAGGTGTTCCGAGACAACTTTTCTGGGTTTTGACTTTGTTCTGATGCAGCACCTCTTGGGAAATTCGTGTTCGTTTCCTGAGGCTCGAGATGCAGTGAACCCGATGGCACCTGCCGAAATGAAAAACTCCGTTGAGTTGTCGAGAAGCAAGAACATAGACAGCGCCTTGTGATTGGGAGTCAGCCGCTGCTGGACTTTTGCGATTGCTTTCACTGTGCACTGAATACAAGGACGGCATGTGCACGCTACAACAACGAGCTGGGCAGGAGTGGGCAGAAGAGAACGGCCGTCAGACAGCAGCTTACATATTACCCAGGAAAGAGCAGTGTTTTTGGAGTGTGCAGCAAATCCGTGTTTCTGGACAAGCGCGGCATAAGTGCGCTGCGCTGCTAAGCTTTCTCCCTGCGAGACACACTGGCAAAGCTTTTCGCTATGATGCAGTCTAGTGCAGACGCACAGTACGGCTCTCCGGAGCTGATCGGAGGGAAGCGCCGGTCGCCGGCGTCTTTCGGCTGAAGCAGTGCTTCAGAGCTTACGGCTGCCGCTCTGGTGTTGTGTGCGCGAAGCAGCCGCTTCTCCTGCTCCCGGAGCCGGACAGAGCGGTAGCTTCTACGAAGGCGAAGAACGAAGCCGCTGAGAGACGAGATTGTGTGCACAGCCTTGGGACTGCTAGAGGACGGCGGCTAAAGCTCCCTGCCTTTTCAAAGCACTGCTGGCGTGCTTTATTGAAGGTGTTCCGAGACAACTTTTTTGGGTCTTGACTTCATCCTGATGCAGCCCCTCTTGGGAAATTCATGTTCGTCTCCTAAGGCTCGAGATGCAGTGAATCCGATGACACCTGCCGAAATGAAAAACTCCGTTGAGTTGTCGAGAAGCAAGAACATAGACAGCGCCTTGTGATTGGGAGTCAGCCGCTGCTGGCCTTTTGCGATTGCTTTCACTGTGCACTGAATACAAGACGGCATGTGCACGCTACAACAACGAGCTGGGCAGGAGTGGGCAGAAGAGAACGGCCGTCAGACAGCAGCTTACATATTACCCAGGAAAGAGCAGTGTTTTTGGAGTGTGCAGCAAATCCGTGTTTCTGGGCAAGGGCGGCATAAGTGTGCTGCGCTGCAAAGCTTTCTCCCTGTGAGACACACTGGCAAAGCTTTTCGCTATGATGCAGTCTAGTGCAGACGCACACTACGGCTCTCCGGAGCTGATCGGAGGGAAGCGCCGGTCGCCGGCGTCTTTCGGCTGAAGCAGCGCTTCGGAGCTTACGGCTGCCGCTCCGGTGTTGTGCGCGCGAATCAGACGCTTCTCCTGCTCCCGGAGCCGGACAGAGCGGTAGCTTCTACGTGGGCGCAGAACTAAGCCTCTGAGAGACGAGATTGTGTGCACAGCCTTGGGACTGCCAGAGGACGGTGGTTAAAGCTCCGTGCCTTTTCACTGCACTGCTGGCATACTTTATTGAAGGTGTTCCGAGACAACTTTTCTGGGTTTTGACTTCGTCCTGATGCAGCCCCTCTTGGGAAATTCGTGCTCGTCCCCTGAGGCACGAGATGCAGAAAACTAGAAGGCAGCTGTCGAAATTAAAAACTCCATTGAGTTGTCGAAAAGCAAGAACATAGACAGCGCCTTGTGTTTGTGAGTCAGCATCTGCTGGACTTTTGCGATTGCTTTCATTGTGCAATGAATGCCAGGACGGCATGTGCCCGCTACAACAACGAGCTGGGCAGGAGTGGGCAGAAGAGGACGGCCATCAGAAATAAGCTTACATATTACCCAGGAAAGAGCAGTGTTTTTGGAGTGTGCAGCAAATCCGTGTTTCTGGGCAAGGGCGACATAAGTGCGCTGCGCTGCTAAGCTTTCTCACTGCGAGACACACTGGCAAAGCTTTTCGCTATGATGCAGTCTAGTGCAGACGCACACTACGGCTCTCCGGAGCTGATCGGAGGGAAGCGCCGGTCGCCGGCGTCTTTCGGCTGAAGCAGCGCTTCGGAGCTTACGGCTGCCGCTCCGGTGTTGTGTGCGCGAAGCAGCCGCTTCTCCTGCTCCCGGAGCCGGACAGAGCGGTAGCTTGTACGTGGGCGCAGAACTAAGCCGCTGAGAGACGAGATTGTGTGCACAGCCTTGGGACGGCCAGAGGACGGTGGTTAAAGCCCCGTGCCTTTTCAATGCACTGCTGGCATACTTTATTGAAGGTGTTCCAAGACAACTTTTCTGGGTTTTGACTTTGTTCTGATGCAGCACCTCTTGGGAAATTCGTGTTCGTTTCCTGAGGCTCGAGATGCAGTGAACCCGATGGCACCTGCCAAAATGAAAAACTCCGTTGAGTTGTCGAGAAGCAAGAACATAGACAGCGCCTTGTGATTAGGAGTCAGCCGCTGCTGGACTTTTGCGATTGCTTTCACTGTGCACTGAATACAAGGACGGCATGTGCACGCTACAACAACGAGCTGGGTAGGAGTGGGCAGAAGAGAACGGCCGTCAGACAGCAGCTTACATATTACCCAGGAAAGAGCAGTGTTTTTGGAGTGTGCAGCAAATCCGTGTTTCTGGGCAAGGGCGACATAAGTGCGCTGCGCTGCTAAGCTTTCTCACTGCGAGACACACTGGCAAAGCTTTTCGCTATGATGCAGTCTAGTGCAGACGCACACTACGGCTCTCCGGAGCTGATCGGAGGGAAGCGCCGGTCGCCGGCGTCTTTCGGCTGAAGCAGCGCTTCGGAGCTTACGGCTGCCGCTCCGGTGCTGTGCACGCGAATCAGCCGCTTCTCCTGCTCCCGGAGCCGGACAGAGCGGTAGCTTCTACGTGGGCGCAGAACTAAGCAGCTGAGAGACGAGATTGTGTGCACAGCCTTGGGACTGCCAGAGGACGGTGGTTAAAGCTCCGTGCCTTTTCACTGCACTGCTGGCATACTTTATTGAAGGTGTTCTGAGACAACTTTTCTGGGTTTTGACTTCGTCCTGATGCAGCCCCTCTTGGGAAATTCGTGCTCGTCCCCTGAGGCACGAGATGCAGAAAACTAGAAGGCAGATGTCGAAATTAAAACTCCATTGAGTTGTCGAGAAGCAAGAACATAGACAGCGCCTTGTGTTTGTGAGTCAGCATCTGCTGGACTTTTGCGATTGCTTTCATTGTGCAATGAATGCCAGGACGGCATGTGCCCGCTACAACAACGAGCTGGGCAGGAGTGGGCAGAAGAGGACGGCCATCAGAAATAAGCTTACATATTACCCAGGAAAGAGCAGTGTTTTTGGAGTGTGCAGCAAATCCGTGTTTCTGGGCAAGGGCAGCATAAGTGTGCAGCGCTGCTAAGCTTTCTCCCTGTGAGACACACTGGCAAAGCTTTTCGCTATGATGCAGTCTAGTGCAGACGCACAGTACGGCTCTCTGGAGCTGATCGGAGGGAAGCGCCGGTCGCCGGCGTCTTTCGGCTGAAGCAGCGCTTCGGAGCTTACGGCTGCCGCTCCGGTGTTGTGCGCGCGAATCAGCCGCTTCTCCTGCTCCCGGAGCCGGACAGAGCGGTAGCTTCTACGAAGGCGAAGAACGAAGCCGCTGAGAGACGAGATTGTGTGCACAGCCTTGGGACTGCTAGAGGACGGCGGCTAAAGCTCCCTGCCTTTTCAAAGCACTGCTGGCATGCTTTATTGAAGGTGTTCCGAGACAACTTTTTTGGGTCTTGACTTCATCCTCATGCAGCCCATTTTGGGAAATTCATGTTCGTCTCCTAAGGCTCGAGATGCAGTGAATCCGATGGCACCTGCCGAAATGAAAAACTCCGTTGAGTTGTCGAGAAGCAAGAACATAGACAGCGCCTTGTGATTGGGAATCAGCAGCTGCTGGACTTTTGCGATTGCTTTCACTGTGGAATGAATGCCAGGACGGCATGTGCACGCTACAACAACGAACTGGGAAGGAGAGGGCAGAAGAGAATGGCCGTCAGACTGCAGCTTACATATTACCCAGGAAAGAGCAGTGTTTTTGGAGTGTGCAGCAAATCCGTGTTTCTGGGCAAGGGCGACATAAGTGCGCTGCGCTGCTAAGCTTTCTCCCTGCGAGACACACTGGCAAAGCTTTTCGCTATGATGCAGTCTAGTGCAGACGCACACTCGGCTCTCCGCTGCTGTCCGAAGCCAAGCGCCGGTTGCCGGCGTCTTTCAGCTGAAGCAGCGCTTCGGAGCTTACGGCTGCCGCTCCGGTGTTGTGTGCGCGAAGCAGCCGCTTCTCCTGCTCTTGGAGCCGGACAGAGCGGTAGCTTCTATGTGGGCGCAGAACTAAGCCGCTGAGAGACGAGATTGTGTGCACAGCCTTGGGACTGCCAGAGGACGGTGGTTAAAGCTCCGTGCCTTTTCACTGCACTGCTGGCATACTTTATTGAAGGTGTTCCGAGACAACTTTTCTGGGTTTTGACTTTGTTCTGATGCAGCCCCTCTTGGGAAATTCGTGCTCGTCCCCTGAGGCACGAGATGCAGAGAACTAGAAGGCAGCTGTCGAAATTAAAAACTCCATTGAGTTGTCGAGAAGCAAGAACATAGACAGCGCCTTGTGTTTGGGAGTCAGCAGCTGCTGGACTTTTGCGATTGCTTTCATTGTGCAATGAATGCCAGGACGGCATGTGCCCGCTACAACAACGAGCTGGGCAGGAGTGGGCAGAAGAGGACGGCCATCAGAAATAAGCTTACATATTACCCAGGAAAGAGCAGTGTTTTTGGAGTGTGCAGCAAATCCGTGTTTCTGGGCAAGGGCAGCATAAGTGTGCTGCGCTGCTAAGCTTTCTCCCTGTGAGACACACTGGCAAAGCTTTTCGCTATGATGCAGTCTAGTGCAGACGCACAGTACGGCTCTCTGGAGCTGATCGGAGGGAAGCGCCGGTCGCCGGCGTCTTTCGGCTGAAGCAGCGCTTCGGAGCTTACGGCTGCCGCTCCGTTGTTGTGCGCGCGAATCAGCCGCTTCTCCTGCTCCCGGAGCCGGACAGAGCGATAGCTTCTACGAAGGCGAAGAACGAAGCCGCTGAGAGACGAGATTGTGTGCACAGCCTTGGGACTGCTAGAGGACGGCGGCTAAAGCTCCCTGCCTTTTCAAAGCACTGCTGGCATGCTTTATTGAAGGTGTTCCGAGACAACTTTTTTGGGTCTTGACTTCATCCTCATGCAGCCCATTTTGGGAAATTCATGTTCGTCTCCTAAGGCTCGAGATGCAGTGAATCCGATGGCACCTGCCGAAATGAAAAACTCCGTTGAGTTGTCGAGAAGCAAGAACATAGACAGCGCCTTGTGATTGGGAATCAGCAGCTGCTGGACTTTTGCGATTGCTTTCACTGTGGAATGAATGCCAGGACGGCATGTGCACGCTACAACAACGAACTGGGAAGGAGAGGGCAGAAGAGAATGGCCGTCAGACTGCAGCTTACATATTACCCAGGAAAGAGCAGTGTTTTTGGAGTGTGCAGCAAATCCGTGTTTCTGGGCAAGGGCGACATAAGTGCGCTGCGCTGCTAAGCTTTCTCCCTGCGAGACACACTGGCAAAGCTTTTCGCTATGATGCAGTCTAGTGCAGAACCACACTCGGCTCTCCGCTGCTGTCCGAAGCCAAGCGCCGGTTGCCGGCGTCTTTCAGCTGAAGCAGCGCTTCGGAGCTTACGGCTGCCGCTCCGGTGTTGTGTGCGCGAAGCAGCTGCTTCTCCTGCTCCCGGAGTTGGACAGGGCGGCAGCTTGTACTAAGGCGAAGAACGAAGCCACTGAGAGACGAGATTGAGTGCACAGCCTTGGGACTGCTAGAGGACGGTGGCTAAAGCTCCCTGCCTTTTCAATGCACTGCTGGCATGCTTTATGGAAGGTGTTCCGAGACAACTTTTCTGGGTTTTGACTTCGTCCTGATGCAGCCCCTCTTGGGAAATTGGTGTTCGCCTCCTGAGGCTCGAGATGCAGTGAACCCGATGGCACCTGCCGAAATGAAAAACTCCGTTGAGTTGTCGAGAAGCAAGAACATAGACAGCGCCTTGTGATTAGGAGTCAGCCGCTGCTGGACTTTTGCGATTGCTTTCATTGTGCAATGAATACAAGGACGGCATGTGCACGCTACAACAACGAGCTGGGTAGGAGTGGGCAGAAGAGAACGGCCGTCAGACAGCAGCTTACATATTACCCAGGAAAGAGCAGTGTTTTTGGAGTGTGCAGCAAATCCGTGTTTCTGGGCAAGGGCGACATAAGTGCACTGCGCTGCTAAGCTTTCTCACTGCGAGACACACTGGCAAAGCTTTTCGCTATGATGCAGTCTAGTGCAGACGCACACTACGGCTCTCCGGAGCTGATCGGAGGGAAGCGCCGGTCGCCGGCGTCTTTCGGCTGAAGCAGCGCTTCGGAGCTTACGGCTGCCGCTCCGGTGTTGTGCGCGCGAATCAGCCGCTTCTCCTGCTCCCGGAGCCGGACAGAGCGGTAGCTTCTACGTGGGCGCAGAACTAAGCCGCTGAGAGACGAGATTGTGTGCACAGCCTTGGGACGGCCAGAGGACGGTGGTTAAAGCCCCGTGCCTTTTCAATGCACTGCTGGCATACTTTATTGAAGGTGTTCCAAGACAACTTTTCTGGGTTTTGACTTTGTTCTGATGCAGCACCTCTTGGGAAATTCGTGTTCGTTTCCTGAGGCTCGAGATGCAGTGAACCCGATGGCACCTGCCGAAATGAAAAACTCCGTTGAGTTGTCGAGAAGCAAGAACATAGTCAGCGCCTTGTGATTAGGAGTCAGCCGCTGCTGGACTTTTGCGATTGCTTTCACTGTGCACTGAATACAAGGACGGCATGTGCACGCTACAACAACGAGCTGGGTAGGAGTGGGCAGAAGAGAACGGCCGTCAGACAGCAGCTTACATATTACCCAGGAAAGAGCAGTGTTTTTGGAGTGTGCAGCAAATCCGTGTTTCTGGGCAAGGGCGACATAAGTGCGCTGCGCTGCTAAGCTTTCTCACTGCGAGACACACTGGCAAAGCTTTTCGCTATGATGCAGTCTAGTGCAGACGCACACTACGGCTCTCCGGAGCTGATCAGAGGGAAGCGCCGGTCGCCGGCGTCTTTCGGCTGAAGCAGCGCTTCGGAGCTTACGGCTGCCGCTCCGGTGTTGTGCGCGCGAATCAGCCGCTTCTCCTGCTCCCGGAGCCGGACAGAGCGGTAGCTTCTACGTGGGCGCAGAACTAAGCCGCTGAGAGACGAGATTGTGTGCACAGCCTTGGGACTGCCAGAGGACGGTGGTTAAAGCTCCATGCCTTTTCAATGCACTGCTGGCATACTTTATTGAAGGTGTTCCGAGACAACTTTTCTGGGTTTTGACTTTGTTCTGATGCAGCACCTCTTGGGAAATTCGTGTTCGTCTCCTGAGGCTCGAGATGCAGTGAACCCGATGGCACCTGCCGAAATGAAAAACTCCGTTGAGTTGTCGAGAAGCAAGAACATAGACAGCGCCTTGTGATTGGGAGTCAGCCGCGGCTGGACTTTTGGGATTGCTTTCACTGTGCACTGAATACAAGACGGCATGTGCACGCTACAACAACGAGCTGGGCAGGAGTGGGCAGAAGAGAACGGCCGTCAGACAGCAGCTTACATATTACCCAGGAAAGAGCAGTGTTTTTGGAGTGTGCAGCAAATCCGTGTTTCTGGGCAAGGGCGGCATAAGTGCGCTGCGCTGCTAAGCTTTCTCCGGCGAGACACACTGGCAACGCTTTTCGCTATGATGCAGCCTAGTGCAGACGCACACTACGGCTCTCCGCTACTGTCCGAAGCCAAGCGCCGGTCGCCGGCGTCTTTCGGCTGAAGCAGCGCTTCAAAGCGTACCGCTGCCGCTCCAGTGTTGTGTGCGCGAAGCAGCCGCTTCTCCTGCTCCCGGAGCCGTACAGAGCGGTAGCTTCTACGAGGGCGCAGAACTAAACCGCTGAGAGACGAGATTGTGTGCACAGCCTTGGGACTGCTAGAAAACTGTGGCTAAAGCTCCCTGCCTTTTCAATGCACTGCTGGCATGCTTTATTGAAGGTGTTCCGAGAAAACTTTTCTGGGTTTTGACTTCGTCCTGATGCAGCCCCTCTTGGGAAATTCGTGTTCGTCTACTGAGGCTCGAGATGCAGTGAACCCGATGGCACCTGCCGAAATGAAAAACTCCGTTGAGTTGTCGAGAAGCAAGAACATAGACAGCGCCTTGTGATTGGGAGTCAGCCGCTGCTGGACTTTTGCGATTGCTTTCACTGTGCGCTGAATACTAGGACGGCATGTGCACGCTACAACAGCAAGCTGGGCAGGAGTGGGCAGAAGAGAATGGCCGTCAGACAGCAGCTTACATATTACCCAGGAAAGAGCAGTGTTTTTGGAGTGTGCAGCAAATCCGTGTTTCTGGGCAAGGGCAGCATAAGTGTGCTGCTCTGCTAAGCTTTCTCCATGTGAGACACACTGGCAAAGCTTTTCGCTATGATGCAGACTAGTGCAGACGCACACTCGGCTCTCCGCTGCTGTCCGAAGCCAAGCGCCGGTTGCCGGTGTCTTTCGGCTGAAGCAGCGCTTCGGAGCTTACGGCTGCCGCTCCGGTGTTGTGTGCGCGAAGCAGCCGCTTCTCCTGCTCTTGGAGCCGGACAGAGCGGTAGCTTCTATGAAGGCGAAGAACGAAGCCGCTGAGAGACGAGATTGTGTGCACAGCCTTGGGACTGCTAGAGGACGGTGGCTAAAGCTCCCTGCCTTTTCTATGCACTGCTGGCATGCTTCATTGAAGGTGTTCCGAGACAACTTTTCTGGGTTTTGACTTTGTTCTGATGCAGCCCCTCTTGGGAAATTCGTGCTCGTCCCCTGAGGCACGAGATGCAGAGAACTAGAAGGCAGCTGTCGAAATTAAAAACTCCATTGAGTTGTAGAGAAGCAAAAACATAGACAGTGCCTTGTGTTTGGGAGTCAGCAGCTGCTGGACTTTTGGGATTGCTTTCATTGTGCAATGAATGCCAGGACGGCATGTGCCCGCTACAACAACGAGCTGGGCAGGAGTGGGCAGAAGAGGACGGCCATCAGAAAAAAGCTTACATATTACCCAGGAAAGAGCAGTGTTTTTGGAGTGTGCAGCAAATCCGTGTTTCTGGGCAAGGGCGACATAAGTGCGCTGCGCTGCTAAGCTTTCTCACTGCGAGACACACTGGCAAAGCTTTTCGCTATGATGCAGTCTAGTGCAGACGCACACTACGGCTCTCCGGAGCTGATCGGAGGGAAGCGCCGGTCGCCGGCGTCTTTCGGCTGAAGCAGCGCTTCGGAGCTTACGGCTGCCGCTCCGGTGCTGTGCGCGCGAATCAGCCACTTCTCCTGCTCCCGGAGCCGGACAGAGCGGTAGCTTCTACGTGGGCGCAGAACTAAGCCGCTGAGAGACGAGATTGTGTGCACAGCCTTGGGACGGCCAGAGGACGGTGGTTAAAGCCCCGTGCCTTTTCAATGCACTGCTGGCATACTTTATTGAAGGTGTTCCAAGACAACTTTTCTGGGTTTTGACTTTGTTCTGATGCAGCACCTCTTGGGAAATTCGTGTTCGTTTCCTGAGGCTCGAGATGCAGTGAACCCGATGGCACCTGCCGAAATGAAAAACTCCGTTGAGTTGTCGAGAAGCAAGAACATAGACAGCGCCTTGTGATTAGGAGTCAGCCGCTGCTGGACTTTTGCGATTGCTTTCACTGTGCACTGAATACAAGGACGGCATGTGCACGCTACAACAACGAGCTGGGTAGGAGTGGGCAGAAGAGAACGGCCGTCAGACAGCAGCTTACATATTACCCAGGAAAGAGCAGTGTTTTTGGAGTGTGCAGCAAATCCGTGTTTCTGGGCAAGGGCGACATAAGTGCGCTGCGCTGCTAAGCTTTCTCACTGCGAGACACACTGGCAAAGCTTTTCGCTATGATGCAGTCTAGTGCAGACGCACACTACGGCTCTCCGGAGCTGATCGGAGGGAAGCGCCGGTCGCCGGCGTCTTTCGGCTGAAGCAGCGCTTCGGAGCTTACGGCTGCCGCTCTGGTGCTGTGCGCGCGAATCAGCCGCTTCTCCTGCTCCCGGAGCCGGACAGAGCGGTAGCTTCTACGTGGGCGCAGAACTAAGCCGCTGAGAGACGAGATTGTGTGCACAGCCTTGGGACTGCCAGAGGACGGTGGTTAAAGCTCCGTGCCTTTTCAATGCACTGCTGGCATACTTTATTGAAGGTGTTCCGAGACAACTTTTCTGGGTTTTGACTTTGTTCTGATGCAGCACCTCTTGGGAAATTCGTGTTCGTCTCCTGAGGCTCGAGATGCAGTGAACCCGATGGCACCTGCCGAAATGAAAAACTCCGTTGAGTTGTCGAGAAGCAAGAACATAGACAGCGCCTTGTGATTGGGAGTCAGCCACGGCTGGACTTTTGTGATTGCTTTCACTGTGCACTGAATACAAGACGGCATGTGCACGCTACAACAACGAGCTGGGCAGGAGTGGGCAGAAGAGGACGGCCATCAGAAATAAGCTTACATATTACCCAGGAAAGAGCAGTGTTTTTGGAGTGTGCAGCAAATCCGTGTTTCTGGGCAAGGGCGGCATAAGTGTGCTGCACTGCTAAGCTTTCTCCCTGTGAGACACACTGGCAAAGCTTTTCGCTATGATGCAGTCTAGTGCAGACGCACACTACGGCTCTCCGGAGCTGATCGGAGGGAAGCGCCGGTCGCCGGTGTCTTTCGACTGAAGCAGCGTTTTGGCGCTTACAACTGCCGTTCTGATGTTGTGTGCGCGAAGCAGCTGCTTCTCCTGCTCCCGGAGCCGGACAGAGCGGTAGCTTGTACGTGGACGAAGAACGAAGCCGCTGGGAGACGAGACTGTGTGCACAGCCTTGGGACTGCAAGAGGACGGTGGCTAAAGCTCCCTGCCTTTTCAATGCACTGCTGGCATGCTTTATTGAAGGTGTTCTGAGACAACTTTTCTGGGTTTTGACTTCGTCCTGATGCAGCCCCTCTTGGGAAATTGGTGTTCGCCTCCTGAGGCTCGAGATGCAGTGAACCCGATGGCACCTGCCGAAATGAAAAACTCCGTTGAGTTGTCGAGAAGCAAGAACATAGACAGCGCCTTGTGATTAGGAGTCAGCCGCTGCTGGACTTTTGCGATTGCTTTCATTGTGCAATGAATACAAGGACGGCATGTGCACGCTACAACAACGAGCTGGGTAGGAGTGGGCAGAAGAGAACGGCCGTCAGACAGCAGCTTACATATTACCCAGGAAAGAGCAGTGTTTTTGGAGTGTGCAGCAAATCCGTGTTTCTGGGCAAGGGCGACATAAGTGCACTGCGCTGCTAAGCTTTCTCACTGCGAGACACACTGGCAAAGCTTTTCGCTATGATGCAGTCTAGTGCAGACGCACACTACGGCTCTCCGGAGCTGATCGGAGGGAAGCGCCGGTCGCCGGCGTCTTTCGGCTGAAGCAGCGCTTCGGAGCTTACGGCTGCCGCTCCGGTGTTGTGCGCGCGAATCAGCCGCTTCTCCTGCTCCCGGAGCCGGACAGAGCGGTAGCTTCTACGTGGGCGCAGAACTAAGCCGCTGAGAGACGAGATTGTGTGCACAGCCTTGGGACGGCCAGAGGACGGTGGTTAAAGCCCCGTGCCTTTTCAATGCACTGCTGGCATACTTTATTGAAGGTGTTCCAAGACAACTTTTCTGGGTTTTGACTTTGTTCTGATGCAGCACCTCTTGGGAAATTCGTGTTCGTTTCCTGAGGCTCGAGATGCAGTGAACCCGATGGCACCTGCCGAAATGAAAAACTCCGTTGAGTTGTCGAGAAGCAAGAACATAGTCAGCGCCTTGTGATTAGGAGTCAGCCGCTGCTGGACTTTTGCGATTGCTTTCACTGTGCACTGAATACAAGGACGGCATGTGCACGCTACAACAACGAGCTGGGTAGGAGTGGGCAGAAGAGAACGGCCGTCAGACAGCAGCTTACATATTACCCAGGAAAGAGCAGTGTTTTTGGAGTGTGCAGCAAATCCGTGTTTCTGGGCAAGGGCGACATAAGTGCGCTGCGCTGCTAAGCTTTCTCACTGCGAGACACACTGGCAAAGCTTTTCGCTATGATGCAGTCTAGTGCAGACGCACACTACGGCTCTCCGGAGCTGATCAGAGGGAAGCGCCGGTCGCCGGCGTCTTTCGGCTGAAGCAGCGCTTCGGAGCTTACGGCTGCCGCTCCGGTGTTGTGCGCGCGAATCAGCCGCTTCTCCTGCTCCCGGAGCCGGACAGAGCGGTAGCTTCTACGTGGGCGCAGAACTAAGCCGCTGAGAGACGAGATTGTGTGCACAGCCTTGGGACTGCCAGAGGACGGTGGTTAAAGCTCCATGCCTTTTCAATGCACTGCTGGCATACTTTATTGAAGGTGTTCCGAGACAACTTTTCTGGGTTTTGACTTTGTTCTGATGCAGCACCTCTTGGGAAATTCGTGTTCGTCTCCTGAGGCTCGAGATGCAGTGAACCCGATGGCACCTGCCGAAATGAAAAACTCCGTTGAGTTGTCGAGAAGCAAGAACATAGACAGCGCCTTGTGATTGGGAGTCAGCCGCGGCTGGACTTTTGGGATTGCTTTCACTGTGCACTGAATACAAGACGGCATGTGCACGCTACAACAACGAGCTGGGCAGGAGTGGGCAGAAGAGAACGGCCGTCAGACAGCAGCTTACATATTACCCAGGAAAGAGCAGTGTTTTTGGAGTGTGCAGCAAATCCGTGTTTCTGGGCAAGGGCGGCATAAGTGCGCTGCGCTGCTAAGCTTTCTCCGGCGAGACACACTGGCAACGCTTTTCGCTATGATGCAGCCTAGTGCAGACGCACACTACGGCTCTCCGCTACTGTCCGAAGCCAAGCGCCGGTCGCCGGCGTCTTTCGGCTGAAGCAGCGCTTCAAAGCGTACCGCTGCCGCTCCAGTGTTGTGTGCGCGAAGCAGCCGCTTCTCCTGCTCCCGGAGCCGTACAGAGCGGTAGCTTCTACGAGGGCGCAGAACTAAACCGCTGAGAGACGAGATTGTGTGCACAGCCTTGGGACTGCTAGAAAACTGTGGCTAAAGCTCCCTGCCTTTTCAATGCACTGCTGGCATGCTTTATTGAAGGTGTTCCGAGAAAACTTTTCTGGGTTTTGACTTCGTCCTGATGCAGCCCCTCTTGGGAAATTCGTGTTCGTCTACTGAGGCTCGAGATGCAGTGAACCCGATGGCACCTGCCGAAATGAAAAACTCCGTTGAGTTGTCGAGAAGCAAGAACATAGACAGCGCCTTGTGATTGGGAGTCAGCCGCTGCTGGACTTTTGCGATTGCTTTCACTGTGCGCTGAATACTAGGACGGCATGTGCACGCTACAACAGCAAGCTGGGCAGGAGTGGGCAGAAGAGAATGGCCGTCAGACAGCAGCTTACATATTACCCAGGAAAGAGCAGTGTTTTTGGAGTGTGCAGCAAATCCGTGTTTCTGGGCAAGGGCAGCATAAGTGTGCTGCTCTGCTAAGCTTTCTCCATGTGAGACACACTGGCAAAGCTTTTCGCTATGATGCAGACTAGTGCAGACGCACACTCGGCTCTCCGCTGCTGTCCGAAGCCAAGCGCCGGTTGCCGGTGTCTTTCGGCTGAAGCAGCGCTTCGGAGCTTACGGCTGCCGCTCCGGTGTTGTGTGCGCGAAGCAGCCGCTTCTCCTGCTCTTGGAGCCGGACAGAGCGGTAGCTTCTATGAAGGCGAAGAACGAAGCCGCTGAGAGACGAGATTGTGTGCACAGCCTTGGGACTGCTAGAGGACGGTGGCTAAAGCTCCCTGCCTTTTCTATGCACTGCTGGCATGCTTCATTGAAGGTGTTCCGAGACAACTTTTCTGGGTTTTGACTTTGTTCTGATGCAGCCCCTCTTGGGAAATTCGTGCTCGTCCCCTGAGGCACGAGATGCAGAGAACTAGAAGGCAGCTGTCGAAATTAAAAACTCCATTGAGTTGTAGAGAAGCAAAAACATAGACAGTGCCTTGTGTTTGGGAGTCAGCAGCTGCTGGACTTTTGGGATTGCTTTCATTGTGCAATGAATGCCAGGACGGCATGTGCCCGCTACAACAACGAGCTGGGCAGGAGTGGGCTGAAGAGGACGGCCATCAGAAAAAAGCTTACATATTACCCAGGAAAGAGCAGTGTTTTTGGAGTGTGCAGCAAATCCGTGTTTCTGGGCAAGGGCGACATAAGTGCGCTGCGCTGCTAAGCTTTCTCACTGCGAGACACACTGGCAAAGCTTTTCGCTATGATGCAGTCTAGTGCAGACGCACACTACGGCTCTCCGGAGCTGATCGGAGGGAAGCGCCGGTCGCCGGCGTCTTTCGGCTGAAGCAGCGCTTCGGAGCTTACGGCTGCCGCTCCGGTGCTGTGCGCGCGAATCAGCCACTTCTCCTGCTCCCGGAGCCGGACAGAGCGGTAGCTTCTACGTGGGCGCAGAACTAAGCCGCTGAGAGACGAGATTGTGTGCACAGCCTTGGGACGGCCAGAGGACGGTGGTTAAAGCCCCGTGCCTTTTCAATGCACTGCTGGCATACTTTATTGAAGGTGTTCCAAGACAACTTTTCTGGGTTTTGACTTTGTTCTGATGCAGCACCTCTTGGGAAATTCGTGTTCGTTTCCTGAGGCTCGAGATGCAGTGAACCCGATGGCACCTGCCGAAATGAAAAACTCCGTTGAGTTGTCGAGAAGCAAGAACATAGACAGCGCCTTGTGATTAGGAGTCAGCCGCTGCTGGACTTTTGCGATTGCTTTCACTGTGCACTGAATACAAGGACGGCATGTGCACGCTACAACAACGAGCTGGGTAGGAGTGGGCAGAAGAGAACGGCCGTCAGACAGCAGCTTACATATTACCCAGGAAAGAGCAGTGTTTTTGGAGTGTGCAGCAAATCCGTGTTTCTGGGCAAGGGCGACATAAGTGCGCTGCGCTGCTAAGCTTTCTCACTGCGAGACACACTGGCAAAGCTTTTCGCTATGATGCAGTCTAGTGCAGACGCACACTACGGCTCTCCGGAGCTGATCGGAGGGAAGCGCCGGTCGCCGGCGTCTTTCGGCTGAAGCAGCGCTTCGGAGCTTACGGCTGCCGCTCTGGTGCTGTGCGCGCGAATCAGCCGCTTCTCCTGCTCCCGGAGCCGGACAGAGCGGTAGCTTCTACGTGGGCGCAGAACTAAGCCGCTGAGAGACGAGATTGTGTGCACAGCCTTGGGACTGCCAGAGGACGGTGGTTAAAGCTCCGTGCCTTTTCAATGCACTGCTGGCATACTTTATTGAAGGTGTTCCGAGACAACTTTTCTGGGTTTTGACTTTGTTCTGATGCAGCACCTCTTGGGAAATTCGTGTTCGTCTCCTGAGGCTCGAGATGCAGTGAACCCGATGGCACCTGCCGAAATGAAAAACTCCGTTGAGTTGTCGAGAAGCAAGAACATAGACAGCGCCTTGTGATTGGGAGTCAGCCACGGCTGGACTTTTGTGATTGCTTTCACTGTGCACTGAATACAAGACGGCATGTGCACGCTACAACAACGAGCTGGGCAGGAGTGGGCAGAAGAGGACGGCCATCAGAAATAAGCTTACATATTACCCAGGAAAGAGCAGTGTTTTTGGAGTGTGCAGCAAATCCGTGTTTCTGGGCAAGGGCGGCATAAGTGTGCTGCACTGCTAAGCTTTCTCCCTGTGAGACACACTGGCAAAGCTTTTCGCTATGATGCAGTCTAGTGCAGACGCACACTACGGCTCTCCGGAGCTGATCGGAGGGAAGCGCCGGTCGCCGGTGTCTTTCGACTGAAGCAGCGTTTTGGCGCTTACAACTGCCGTTCTGATGTTGTGTGCGCGAAGCAGCTGCTTCTCCTGCTCCCGGAGCCGGACAGAGCGGTAGCTTGTACGTGGACGAAGAACGAAGCCGCTGGGAGACGAGACTGTGTGCACAGCCTTGGGACTGCAAGAGGACGGTGGCTAAAGCTCCCTGCCTTTTCAATGCACTGCTGGCATGCTTTATTGAAGGTGTTCTGAGACAACTTTTCTGGGTTTTGACTTCGTCCTGATGCAGCCCCTCTTGGGAAATTCGTGTTCGTCTACTGAGGCTCGAGATGCAGTGAACCCGATGGCACCTGCCGAAATGAAAAACTCCGTTGAGTTGTCGAGAAGCAAGAACATAGTCAGCGCCTTGTGATTAGGAGTCAGCCGCTGCTGGACTTTTGCGATTGCTTTCACTGTGCACTGAATACAAGGACGGCATGTGCACGCTACAACAACGAGCTGGGTAGGAGTGGGCAGAAGAGAACGGCCGTCAGACAGCAGCTTACATATTACCCAGGAAAGAGCAGTGTTTTTGGAGTGTGCAGCAAATCCGTGTTTCTGGGCAAGGGCGACATAAGTGCGCTGCGCTGCTAAGCTTTCTCACTGCGAGACACACTGGCAAAGCTTTTCGCTATGATGCAGTCTAGTGCAGACGCACACTACGGCTCTCCGGAGCTGATCGGAGGGAAGCGCCGGTCGCCGGCGTCTTTCGGCTGAAGCAGCGCTTCGGAGCTTACGGCTGCCGCTCCGGTGCTGTGCACGCGAATCAGCCGCTTCTCCTGCTCCCGGAGCCGGACAGAGCGGTAGCTTCTACGTGGGCGCAGAACTAAGCAGCTGAGAGACGAGATTGTGTGCACAGCCTTGGGACTGCCAGAGGACGGTGGTTAAAGCTCCGTGCCTTTTCACTGCACTGCTGGCATACTTTATTGAAGGTGTTCTGAGACAACTTTTCTGGGTTTTGACTTCGTCCTGATGCAGCCCCTCTTGGGAAATTCGTGCTCGTCCCCTGAGGCACGAGATGCAGAAAACTAGAAGGCAGATGTCGAAATTAAAACTCCATTGAGTTGTCGAGAAGCAAGAACATAGACAGCGCCTTGTGTTTGTGAGTCAGCATCTGCTGGACTTTTGCGATTGCTTTCATTGTGCAATGAATGCCAGGACGGCATGTGCCCGCTACAACAACGAGCTGGGCAGGAGTGGGCAGAAGAGGACGGCCATCAGAAATAAGCTTACATATTACCCAGGAAAGAGCAGTGTTTTTGGAGTGTGCAGCAAATCCGTGTTTCTGGGCAAGGGCAGCATAAGTGTGCAGCGCTGCTAAGCTTTCTCCCTGTGAGACACACTGGCAAAGCTTTTCGCTATGATGCAGTCTAGTGCAGACGCACAGTACGGCTCTCTGGAGCTGATCGGAGGGAAGCGCCGGTCGCCGGCGTCTTTCGGCTGAAGCAGCGCTTCGGAGCTTACGGCTGCCGCTCCGGTGTTGTGCGCGCGAATCAGCCGCTTCTCCTGCTCCCGGAGCCGGACAGAGCGGTAGCTTCTACGAAGGCGAAGAACGAAGCCGCTGAGAGACGAGATTGTGTGCACAGCCTTGGGACTGCTAGAGGACGGCGGCTAAAGCTCCCTGCCTTTTCAAAGCACTGCTGGCATGCTTTATTGAAGGTGTTCCGAGACAACTTTTTTGGGTCTTGACTTCATCCTCATGCAGCCCATTTTGGGAAATTCATGTTCGTCTCCTAAGGCTCGAGATGCAGTGAATCCGATGGCACCTGCCGAAATGAAAAACTCCGTTGAGTTGTCGAGAAGCAAGAACATAGACAGCGCCTTGTGATTGGGAATCAGCAGCTGCTGGACTTTTGCGATTGCTTTCACTGTGGAATGAATGCCAGGACGGCATGTGCACGCTACAACAACGAACTGGGAAGGAGAGGGCAGAAGAGAATGGCCGTCAGACTGCAGCTTACATATTACCCAGGAAAGAGCAGTGTTTTTGGAGTGTGCAGCAAATCCGTGTTTCTGGGCAAGGGCGACATAAGTGCGCTGCGCTGCTAAGCTTTCTCCCTGCGAGACACACTGGCAAAGCTTTTCGCTATGATGCAGTCTAGTGCAGACGCACACTCGGCTCTCCGCTGCTGTCCGAAGCCAAGCGCCGGTTGCCGGCGTCTTTCAGCTGAAGCAGCGCTTCGGAGCTTACGGCTGCCGCTCCGGTGTTGTGTGCGCGAAGCAGCCGCTTCTCCTGCTCTTGGAGCCGGACAGAGCGGTAGCTTCTATGTGGGCGCAGAACTAAGCCGCTGAGAGACGAGATTGTGTGCACAGCCTTGGGACTGCCAGAGGACGGTGGTTAAAGCTCCGTGCCTTTTCACTGCACTGCTGGCATACTTTATTGAAGGTGTTCCGAGACAACTTTTCTGGGTTTTGACTTTGTTCTGATGCAGCCCCTCTTGGGAAATTCGTGCTCGTCCCCTGAGGCACGAGATGCAGAGAACTAGAAGGCAGCTGTCGAAATTAAAAACTCCATTGAGTTGTCGAGAAGCAAGAACATAGACAGCGCCTTGTGTTTGGGAGTCAGCAGCTGCTGGACTTTTGCGATTGCTTTCATTGTGCAATGAATGCCAGGACGGCATGTGCCCGCTACAACAACGAGCTGGGCAGGAGTGGGCAGAAGAGGACGGCCATCAGAAATAAGCTTACATATTACCCAGGAAAGAGCAGTGTTTTTGGAGTGTGCAGCAAATCCGTGTTTCTGGGCAAGGGCAGCATAAGTGTGCTGCGCTGCTAAGCTTTCTCCCTGTGAGACACACTGGCAAAGCTTTTCGCTATGATGCAGTCTAGTGCAGACGCACAGTACGGCTCTCTGGAGCTGATCGGAGGGAAGCGCCGGTCGCCGGCGTCTTTCGGCTGAAGCAGCGCTTCGGAGCTTACGGCTGCCGCTCCGTTGTTGTGCGCGCGAATCAGCCGCTTCTCCTGCTCCCGGAGCCGGACAGAGCGATAGCTTCTACGAAGGCGAAGAACGAAGCCGCTGAGAGACGAGATTGTGTGCACAGCCTTGGGACTGCTAGAGGACGGCGGCTAAAGCTCCCTGCCTTTTCAAAGCACTGCTGGCATGCTTTATTGAAGGTGTTCCGAGACAACTTTTTTGGGTCTTGACTTCATCCTCATGCAGCCCATTTTGGGAAATTCATGTTCGTCTCCTAAGGCTCGAGATGCAGTGAATCCGATGGCACCTGCCGAAATGAAAAACTCCGTTGAGTTGTCGAGAAGCAAGAACATAGACAGCGCCTTGTGATTGGGAATCAGCAGCTGCTGGACTTTTGCGATTGCTTTCACTGTGGAATGAATGCCAGGACGGCATGTGCACGCTAAAACAACGAACTGGGAAGGAGAGGGCAGAAGAGAATGGCCGTCAGACTGCAGCTTACATATTACCCAGGAAAGAGCAGTGTTTTTGGAGTGTGCAGCAAATCCGTGTTTCTGGGCAAGGGCGACATAAGTGCGCTGCGCTGCTAAGCTTTCTCCCTGCGAGACACACTGGCAAAGCTTTTCGCTATGATGCAGTCTAGTGCAGACGCACACTCGGCTCTCCGCTGCTGTCCGAAGCCAAGCGCCGGTTGCCGGCGTCTTTCAGCTGAAGCAGCGCTTCGGAGCTTACGGCTGCCGCTCCGGTGTTGTGTGCGCGAAGCAGCTGCTTCTCCTGCTCCCGGAGTTGGACAGGGCGGCAGCTTGTACTAAGGCGAAGAACGAAGCCACTGAGAGACGAGATTGAGTGCACAGCCTTGGGACTGCTAGAGGACGGTGGCTAAAGCTCCCTGCCTTTTCAATGCACTGCTGGCATGCTTTATGGAAGGTGTTCCGAGACAACTTTTCTGGGTTTTGACTTCGTCCTGATGCAGCCCCTCTTGGGAAATTGGTGTTCGCCTCCTGAGGCTCGAGATGCAGTGAACCCGATGGCACCTGCCGAAATGAAAAACTCCGTTGAGTTGTCGAGAAGCAAGAACATAGACAGCGCCTTGTGATTAGGAGTCAGCCGCTGCTGGACTTTTGCGATTGCTTTCATTGTGCAATGAATACAAGGACGGCATGTGCACGCTACAACAACGAGCTGGGTAGGAGTGGGCAGAAGAGAACGGCCGTCAGACAGCAGCTTACATATTACCCAGGAAAGAGCAGTGTTTTTGGAGTGTGCAGCAAATCCGTGTTTCTGGGCAAGGGCGACATAAGTGCACTGCGCTGCTAAGCTTTCTCACTGCGAGACACACTGGCAAAGCTTTTCGCTATGATGCAGTCTAGTGCAGACGCACACTACGGCTCTCCGGAGCTGATCGGAGGGAAGCGCCGGTCGCCGGCGTCTTTCGGCTGAAGCAGCGCTTCGGAGCTTACGGCTGCCGCTCCGGTGTTGTGCGCGCGAATCAGCCGCTTCTCCTGCTCCCGGAGCCGGACAGAGCGGTAGCTTCTACGTGGGCGCAGAACTAAGCCGCTGAGAGACGAGATTGTGTGCACAGCCTTGGGACGGCCAGAGGACGGTGGTTAAAGCCCCGTGCCTTTTCAATGCACTGCTGGCATACTTTATTGAAGGTGTTCCAAGACAACTTTTCTGGGTTTTGACTTTGTTCTGATGCAGCACCTCTTGGGAAATTCGTGTTCGTTTCCTGAGGCTCGAGATGCAGTGAACCCGATGGCACCTGCCGAAATGAAAAACTCCGTTGAGTTGTCGAGAAGCAAGAACATAGTCAGCGCCTTGTGATTAGGAGTCAGCCGCTGCTGGACTTTTGCGATTGCTTTCACTGTGCACTGAATACAAGGACGGCATGTGCACGCTACAACAACGAGCTGGGTAGGAGTGGGCAGAAGAGAACGGCCGTCAGACAGCAGCTTACATATTACCCAGGAAAGAGCAGTGTTTTTGGAGTGTGCAGCAAATCCGTGTTTCTGGGCAAGGGCGACATAAGTGCGCTGCGCTGCTAAGCTTTCTCACTGCGAGACACACTGGCAAAGCTTTTCGCTATGATGCAGTCTAGTGCAGACGCACACTACGGCTCTCCGGAGCTGATCAGAGGGAAGCGCCGGTCGCCGGCGTCTTTCGGCTGAAGCAGCGCTTCGGAGCTTACGGCTGCCGCTCCGGTGTTGTGCGCGCGAATCAGCCGCTTCTCCTGCTCCCGGAGCCGGACAGAGCGGTAGCTTCTACGTGGGCGCAGAACTAAGCCGCTGAGAGACGAGATTGTGTGCACAGCCTTGGGACTGCCAGAGGACGGTGGTTAAAGCTCCATGCCTTTTCAATGCACTGCTGGCATACTTTATTGAAGGTGTTCCGAGACAACTTTTCTGGGTTTTGACTTTGTTCTGATGCAGCACCTCTTGGGAAATTCGTGTTCGTCTCCTGAGGCTCGAGATGCAGTGAACCCGATGGCACCTGCCGAAATGAAAAACTCCGTTGAGTTGTCGAGAAGCAAGAACATAGACAGCGCCTTGTGATTGGGAGTCAGCCGCGGCTGGACTTTTGGGATTGCTTTCACTGTGCACTGAATACAAGACGGCATGTGCACGCTACAACAACGAGCTGGGCAGGAGTGGGCAGAAGAGAACGGCCGTCAGACAGCAGCTTACATATTACCCAGGAAAGAGCAGTGTTTTTGGAGTGTGCAGCAAATCCGTGTTTCTGGGCAAGGGCGGCATAAGTGCGCTGCGCTGCTAAGCTTTCTCCGGCGAGACACACTGGCAACGCTTTTCGCTATGATGCAGCCTAGTGCAGACGCACACTACGGCTCTCCGCTACTGTCCGAAGCCAAGCGCCGGTCGCCGGCGTCTTTCGGCTGAAGCAGCGCTTCAAAGCGTACCGCTGCCGCTCCAGTGTTGTGTGCGCGAAGCAGCCGCTTCTCCTGCTCCCGGAGCCGTACAGAGCGGTAGCTTCTACGAGGGCGCAGAACTAAACCGCTGAGAGACGAGATTGTGTGCACAGCCTTGGGACTGCTAGAAAACTGTGGCTAAAGCTCCCTGCCTTTTCAATGCACTGCTGGCATGCTTTATTGAAGGTGTTCCGAGAAAACTTTTCTGGGTTTTGACTTCGTCCTGATGCAGCCCCTCTTGGGAAATTCGTGTTCGTCTACTGAGGCTCGAGATGCAGTGAACCCGATGGCACCTGCCGAAATGAAAAACTCCGTTGAGTTGTCGAGAAGCAAGAACATAGACAGCGCCTTGTGATTGGGAGTCAGCCGCTGCTGGACTTTTGCGATTGCTTTCACTGTGCGCTGAATACTAGGACGGCATGTGCACGCTACAACAGCAAGCTGGGCAGGAGTGGGCAGAAGAGAATGGCCGTCAGACAGCAGCTTACATATTACCCAGGAAAGAGCAGTGTTTTTGGAGTGTGCAGCAAATCCGTGTTTCTGGGCAAGGGCAGCATAAGTGTGCTGCTCTGCTAAGCTTTCTCCATGTGAGACACACTGGCAAAGCTTTTCGCTATGATGCAGACTAGTGCAGACGCACACTCGGCTCTCCGCTGCTGTCCGAAGCCAAGCGCCGGTTGCCGGTGTCTTTCGGCTGAAGCAGCGCTTCGGAGCTTACGGCTGCCGCTCCGGTGTTGTGTGCGCGAAGCAGCCGCTTCTCCTGCTCTTGGAGCCGGACAGAGCGGTAGCTTCTATGAAGGCGAAGAACGAAGCCGCTGAGAGACGAGATTGTGTGCACAGCCTTGGGACTGCTAGAGGACGGTGGCTAAAGCTCCCTGCCTTTTCTATGCACTGCTGGCATGCTTCATTGAAGGTGTTCCGAGACAACTTTTCTGGGTTTTGACTTTGTTCTGATGCAGCCCCTCTTGGGAAATTCGTGCTCGTCCCCTGAGGCACGAGATGCAGAGAACTAGAAGGCAGCTGTCGAAATTAAAATCTCCATTGAGTTGTAGAGAAGCAAAAACATAGACAGTGCCTTGTGTTTGGGAGTCAGCAGCTGCTGGACTTTTGGGATTGCTTTCATTGTGCAATGAATGCCAGGACGGCATGTGCCCGCTACAACAACGAGCTGGGCAGGAGTGGGCAGAAGAGGACGGCCATCAGAAAAAAGCTTACATATTACCCAGGAAAGAGCAGTGTTTTTGGAGTGTGCAGCAAATCCGTGTTTCTGGGCAAGGGCGACATAAGTGCGCTGCGCTGCTAAGCTTTCTCCCTGTGAGACACACTGGCAAAGCTTTTCGCTATGATGCAGTCTAGTGCAGACGCACACTACGGCTCTCCGGAGCTGATCGGAGGGAAGCGCCGGTCGCCGGCGTCTTTCGGCTGAAGCAGCGCTTCGGAGCTTACGGCTGCCGCTCCGGTGCTGTGCGCGCGAATCAGCCACTTCTCCTGCTCCCGGAGCCGGACAGAGCGGTAGCTTCTACGTGGGCGCAGAACTAAGCCGCTGAGAGACGAGATTGTGTGCACAGCCTTGGGACGGCCAGAGGACGGTGGTTAAAGCCCCGTGCCTTTTCAATGCACTGCTGGCATACTTTATTGAAGGTGTTCCAAGACAACTTTTCTGGGTTTTGACTTTGTTCTGATGCAGCACCTCTTGGGAAATTCGTGTTCGTTTCCTGAGGCTCGAGATGCAGTGAACCCGATGGCACCTGCCGAAATGAAAAACTCCGTTGAGTTGTCGAGAAGCAAGAACATAGACAGCGCCTTGTGATTAGGAGTCAGCCGCTGCTGGACTTTTGCGATTGCTTTCACTGTGCACTGAATACAAGGACGGCATGTGCACGCTACAACAACGAGCTGGGTAGGAGTGGGCAGAAGAGAACGGCCGTCAGACAGCAGCTTACATATTACCCAGGAAAGAGCAGTGTTTTTGGAGTGTGCAGCAAATCCGTGTTTCTGGGCAAGGGCGACATAAGTGCGCTGCGCTGCTAAGCTTTCTCACTGCGAGACACACTGGCAAAGCTTTTCGCTATGATGCAGTCTAGTGCAGACGCACACTACGGCTCTCCGGAGCTGATCGGAGGGAAGCGCCGGTCGCCGGCGTCTTTCGGCTGAAGCAGCGCTTCGGAGCTTACGGCTGCCGCTCTGGTGCTGTGCGCGCGAATCAGCCGCTTCTCCTGCTCCCGGAGCCGGACAGAGCGGTAGCTTCTACGTGGGCGCAGAACTAAGCCGCTGAGAGACGAGATTGTGTGCACAGCCTTGGGACTGCCAGAGGACGGTGGTTAAAGCTCCGTGCCTTTTCAATGCACTGCTGGCATACTTTATTGAAGGTGTTCCGAGACAACTTTTCTGGGTTTTGACTTTGTTCTGATGCAGCACCTCTTGGGAAATTCGTGTTCGTCTACTGAGGCTCGAGATGCAGTGAACCCGATGGCACCTGCCGAAATGAAAAACTCCGTTGAGTTGTCGAGAAGCAAGAACATAGACAGCACCTTGTGATTGGGAGTCAGCCGCTGCTGGACTTTTGCGATTGCTTTCACTGTGCACTGAATACTAGGACGGCATGTGCACGCTACAACAACAAGCTGGGCAGGAGTGGGCAGAAGAGAACGGCCGTCAGACAGCAGCTTACATATTACCCAGGAAAGAGCAGTGTTTTTGGAGTGTGCAGCAAATCCGTGTTTCTGGGCAAGGGCAGCATAAGTGTGCTGCGCTGCTAAGCTTTCTCCATGTGAGACACACTGGCAAAGCTTTTCGCTATGATGCAGCCTAGTGCAGACGCACACTACGGCTCTCCGCTACTGTCCGAAGCCAAGCGCAGGTCGCCGGCGTCTTTCGGCTGAAGCAGCACTTCGGAGCTTACGGCTGCCGCTCCGGTGTTGTGTGCGCGAAGCAACCGCTTCTCCTGCTCCCGGAGCCGGACAGAGCGGTAGCTTCTACGAGGGCGAAGAACGAAGCCGCTGGGAGACGAGATTGTGTGCACAACCTTGGGACTGCTAGAGGACGGTGGCTAAAGCTCCGTGCCTTTTCAATGCACTGCTGGCATACTTTATTGAAGGTGTTCCGAGACAACTTTTCTGGGTTTTGACTTCGTCCTGATGCAGCCCCTCTTGGGAAATTCGTGCTCGTCCCCTGAGGCACGAGATGCAGAGAACTAGAAGGCAGCTGTCGAAATTAAAAACTCCATTGAGTTGTCGAGAAGCAAGAACATAGACAGCGCCTTGTGTTTGGGAGTCAGCAGCTGCTGGACTTTTGCGATTGCTTTCACTGTGGAATGAATGCCAGGACGGCATGTGCACGCTACAACAACGAACTTGGAAGGAGTGGGCAGAAGAGAACGGCCGTCAGACAGCAGCTTACATATTACCCTGGAAAGAGCAGTGTTTTTGGAGTGTGCAGCAAATCCGTGTTTCTGGGCAAGGGCGACATAAGTACGCATAGCTGCTAAGCTTTCTCCCTGCGAGAAACACTGGCAAAGCTTTTCGCTATGATGCAGTCTAGTGCAGACACACACTACGGCTTTCCGGAGCTGATCGGCGGGAAGCGCCGGTCGCCGGCGTCTTTCGGCTGAAGCAGCGCTTCGGAGCTAACGGCTGCCGCTCCGGTGTTGTGTGCGCAAAGCAGCCGCTTCTCCTGCTCCCGGAGCCGGACAGAGCGGTAGCTTGTACGTGGGCGAAGAACGAAGCTGCTGGGAGACGAGATTGTGTGCACAGCCTTGGGACTGCTAGAGGACGGTGGCTAAAGCTCCCTGCCTTTTCAATGCACTGCTGGCATGCTTTATGGAAGGTGTTCCGAGACAACTTTTCTGGGTTTTGACTTCGTCCTGATATAGCCCCTCTTGGGAAATTCGTGCTTGTCCCCTGAGGCACGAGATGCAGAGAACTCGAAGGCAGCTGTCGAAATGAAGAACTCCGTTGAGTTGTCGAGAAGCAAGAACATAGACAGCGCCTTGTGTTTGGGAGTCAGCAGCTGCTGGACTTTTGCGATTGCTTTCACTGTGCACTGAATGCCAGGACGGCATGTGCACGCTACAACAACGAACTGGGAAGGAGTGGGCAGAAGAGAACGGCCGTCAGACTGCAGCTTACATATTACCCAGGAAAGAGCAGTGTTTTTGGAGTGTGCAGCAAATCCGTGTTTCTGGGCAAGGGCGACATAAGTGCGCTGCGCTGCTAAGCTTTCTCCCTGCGAGACACACTGGCAAAGCTTTTCGCTATGATGCAGTCTAGTGCAGACGCACACTACGGCTCTCCGGAGCTGATCGGAGGGAAGAGCCGGTTGCCAGCGTCTTTCGGCTGAAGCAGCGCTTCGGAGCTAACGGCTGCCGCTCCGGTGTTGTGTGCGCAAAGCAGCCGCTTCTCCTGCTCCCGGAGCCGGACAGAGCGGTAGCTTGTACGTGGGCGAAGAACGAAGCTGCTGGGAGACGAGATTGTGTGCACAGCCTTGGGACTGCTAGAGGACGGTGGCTAAAGCTCCCTGCCTTTTCAATGCACTGCTGGCATGCTTTATGGAAGGTGTTCCGAGACAACTTTTCTGGGTTTTGACTTCGTCCTGATATAGCCCCTCTTGGGAAATTCGTGCTTGTCCCCTGAGGCACGAGATGCAGAGAACTCGAAGGCGGCTGTCGAAATGAAAAACTCCGTTGAGTTGTCGAGAAGCAAGAACATAGACAGCGCCTTGTGATTGGGAGTCAGCAGCTGCTGGACATTTGCGATTGCTTTCCCTGTGCACTGAATGCCAGGACGGCATGTGCATGCTACAACAACGAGCTGGGCAGGAGTGGGCAGAAGAGAACGGCCGTCAGACAGCAGCTTACATATTGCCCAGGAAAGAGCAGTGTTTTTGGAGTGTGTAGCAAATCCGTGTTTCTGGGCAAGGGCGGCATAAGTGCGCTGCGCTGCTAAGCTTTCTCCCGGCGAGACACACTGGCAACGCTTTTCGCTATGATGCAGCCTAGTGCAGACGCACACTACGGCTCTCCGCTACTGTCCGAAGCCAAGCGCAGGTCGCCGGCGTCTTTCGACTGAAGCAGCGCATCAAAGCTTACGGCTGCCGCTCCAGTGTTGTGTGCGCGAATCAGCCGCTTCTCCTGCTCCCGGAGCCGTACAGAGCGGTAGCTTCTACGAGGGCGCAGAACTAAACCGCTGAGAGACGAGATTGTGTGCACAGCCTTGGGACTGCTAGAGGACGGTGGCTAAAGCTCCCTGCCTTTTCAATGCACTGCTGGCATGCTTTATTGAAGGTGTTCCGAGAAAACTTTTCTGGGTTTTGACTTCGTCCTGATGCAGCCCCTCTTGGGAAATTCGTGTTCGTCTACTGAGGCTCGAGATGCAGTGAACCCGATGGCACCTGCCGAAATGAAAAACTCCGTTGAGTTGTCGAGAAGCAAGAACATAGACAGCGCCTTGTGATTGGGAGTCAGCCGCTGCTGGACTTTTGCGATTGCTTTCACTGTGCGCTGAATACTAGGACGGCATGTGCACGCTACAACAACAAGCTGGGCAGGAGTGGGCAGAAGAGAATGGCCGTCAGACAGTAGCTTACATATTACCCAGGAAAGAGCAGTGTTTTTGGAGTGTGCAGCAAATCCGTGTTTCTGGGCAAGGGCAGCATAAGTGTGCTGCTCTGCTAAGCTTTCTCCATGTGAGACACACTGGCAAAGCTTTTCGCTATTATGCAGCCTAGTGCAGACGCACACTACGGCTCTCCGCTACTGTCCGAAGCCAAGCGCAGGTCGCCGGCGTCTTTCGGCTGAAGCAGCGCTTCGGAGCTTACGGCTGCCGCTCCGGTGTTGTGTGCGCGAAGCAACCGCTTCTCCTGCTCCCGGAGCCGGACAGAGCGCTAGCTTCTACGAGGGCGAAGAACGAAGCCGCTGGGAGACGAGATTGTGTGCACAACCTTGGGACTGCTAGAGGACGGTGGCTAAAGCTCCCTGCTTTTTCAATGCACTGCTGGCATGCTTTATTGAAGGTGTTCCGAGACAACTTTTCTGGGTTTTGACTTCTTCCTGATATAGCCCCTCTTGGGAAATTCGTGCTTGTCCCCTGAGGCACGAGATGCAGAGAACTCGAAGGCAGCTGTCGAAATGAAGAACTCCGTTGAGTTGTCGAGAAGCAAGAACATAGACAGCGCCTTGTGTTTGGGAGTCAGCAGCTGCTGGACTTTTGCGATTGCTTTCACTGTGGAATGAATGCCAGGACGGCATGTGCACGCTACAACAACGAACTTGGAAGGAGTGGGCAGAAGAGAACGGCCGTCAGACAGCAGCTTACATATTACCCTGGAAAGGGCAGTGTTTTTGGAGTGTGCAGACAATCCGGGTTTCTGGGCAAGGGCGGCATAAGTGCGCTGCGCTGCTAAGCTTTCTCCCTGCGAGACACACTGGCAAAGCTTTTCGCTATGATGCAGTCTAGTGCAGACACACACTACGGCTCTCCGGAGCTGATCAGAGGGAAGCGCTGGTCGCCGGCGTCTTTCGGCTGAAGCAGCGCTTCGGAGCTTACGGCTGCCGCTCCGGTGTTGTGTGCGCAAAGCAGCCGCTTCTCCTGCTCCCGGAGCCGGACAGAGCGGTAGCTTGTACGTGGGCGAAGAACGAAGCTGCTGGGAGATGAGATTGTGTGCACAGCCTTGGGACTGCTAGAGGACGGTGGCTAAAGCTCCCTGCCTTTTCAATGCACTGCTGGCATGCTTTATTGAAGGTGTTCCGAGACAACTTTTCTGGGTTTTGACTTCGTCCTGATATAGCCCCTCTTGGGAAATTCGTGCTTGTCCCCTGAGGCACGAGATGCAGAGAACTCGAAGGCAGCTGTCGAAATGAAGAACTCCGTTGAGTTGTCGAGAAGCAAGAACATAGACAGCGCCTTGTGTTTGGGAGTCAGCAGCTGCTGGACTTTTGCGATTGCTTTCACTGTGCACTGAATGCCAGGACGGCATGTGCACGCTACAACAACAAACTGGGAAGGAGTGGGCAGAAGAGAACGGCCGTCAGACTGCAGCTTACATATTACCCAGGAAAGAGCAGTGTTTTTGGAGTGTGCAGCAAATCCGTGTTTCTGGGCAAGGGCGACATAAGTGCGCTGCGCTGCTAAGCTTTCTCCCTGCGAGACACACTGGCAAAGCTTTTCGCTATGATGCAGTCTAGTGCAGACGCACACTACGGCTCTCCGGAGCTGATCGGAGGGAAGAGCCAGTCGCCAGCGTCTTTCGGCTGAAGCAGCGCTTCGGAGCTTACAGCTGCCGCTCCGGTGTTGTGCGCGCGAATCAGCCGCTTCTCCTGCTCCTGGAGCCGGACAGAGCGGTAGCTTCTACGAGGGCGCAGAATTAAGCCGCTGAGAGACGAGATTGTGTGCACAGCCTTGGGACTGCTAGAGGACGGTGGCTAAAGCTCCCTGCCTTTTCAATGCACTGCTGGCATGCTTTATTGAAGGTGTTCCGAGACAACTTTTCTGTGTTTTGACTTCGTCCTGATGCAGCCCCTCTTGGGAAATACGTGTTCGTCTCCGGAGGCCAGAGATGCAGTGAAACCGATGGCACCTGCCGAAATGAAAAACTCTGTTGAGTTGTCGAGAAGCAAGAACATAGACAGCGCCTTGTGATTGGGAGTCAGCCGCTGCTGGACTTTTGCGATGGCTTTCACTGTGCACTGAATGCCAGGACGGCATGTGCACGCTACAAAAACGAGCTGGGCAGGAGTGGGCAGATGAGAACGGCTGTCAGACAGCAGCTTACATATTACCCAGGAAAGAGCAGTGTTTTTGGAGTGTGCAGCAAATCCGTGTTTTTGGGCAAGGGCGACATAAGTGCGCTGCGCTGTTAAGCTTTCTCCCTGCAAGACACACTGGCAAAGCTTTTCGCTATGATGCAGTCTAGTGCAGACGCACACTCGGCTCTCCGCTGCTGTCCGAAGCCAAGCGCCGTTCGCCGGCGTCTTTCGGCTGAAGCAGCGCTTCGGAGCTTACGGCTGACGCTCCGGTGTTGTGTGCGCGAAGCAGCCGCTTCTCCTGCTCTTGGAGCCGGACAGAGCGGTAGCTTCTACGAAGGCGAAGAACGAAGCCGCTGAGAGACGAGATTGTGTGCACAGCCTTGGGACTGCTAGAGGACGGTGGCTAAAGCTCCCTGCCTTTTCTATGCACTGCTGGCATGCTTCATTGAAGGTGTTCCGAGACAACTTTTCTGGGTTTTGACTTCGTCCTGATGCAGCCTTTCTTGGGAAATTCGTGTTCGTCTCCTGAGGCTCGAGATGCAGTGAACCCAATGGCACCTGCCGAAATGAAAAACTCCGTTGAGTTGTCGAGAAGCAAGAACATAGACAGCGCCTTGTGATTAGGAGTCAGCCGCTGCTGGACTTTTGCGATTGCTTTCACTGTGCACTGAATACAAGGATGGCATGTGCACGCTACAACAACGAGCTGGGTAGGAGTGGGCAGAAGAGAACGGCCGTCAGACAGCAGCTTACATATTGCCCAGGAAAGAGCAGTGTTTTTGGAGTGTGCAGCAAATCCGTGTTTCTGAGCAAGGGCGACATAAGTGCGCTGCGCTGCTAAGCTTTCTCACTGCGAGACACACTGGCAAAGCTTTTCGCTATGATGCAGTCTAGTGCAGACGCACACTACGGCTCTCCGGAGCTGATCGGAGGGAAGCGCCGGTCGCCGGCGTCTTTCGGCTGAAGCAGCGCTTCGGAGCTTACGGCTGCCGCTCCGGTGTTGTGCGCGCGAATCAGCCGCTTCTCCTGCTCCCGGAGCCGGACAGAGCGGTAGCTTCTACGTGGGCGCAGAACTAAGCCGCTGAGAGACGAGATTGTGTGCACAGCCTTGGGACTGCTAGAGGACGGTGGCTAAAGCTCCCTGCCTTTTCTATGCACTGCTGGCATGCTTTATGGAAGGTGTTCCGAGACAACTTTTCTGGGTTTTGACTTCGTCCTGATGCAGCCTTTCTCGGGAAATTCGTGTTCGTCCCCTGAGCCACGAGATGCAGAGAATTCAAAGGCAGCTCTCGAAATTAAAAACTCCGTTGAGTTGTCGAGAAGCAAGAACATAGACAGAGCCTTGTGTTTAGGAGTCAGCCGCTGCTGGACTTTTGCGATTGCTTTCACTGTGCACTGAATACAAGGATGGCATGTGTACGCTACAACAACGAGCTGGGCAGGAGTGGACAGAATCGAACAGCCGTCAGACAGCAGCTTACATATTACCCAGGAAAGAGCAGTGTTTTTGGAGTGTGCAGCAAATCCGTGTTTCTGGGCAAGGGCGGCATAAGTGCGCTGCGCTGCTAAGCTTTCTCCCTGTGAGACACACTGGCAAAGCTTTTCGCTATGATTCAGTCTAGTGCAGACGCACACTACGGCTCTCCGCTGCTGTCCGAAGCCAAGCGCCGGTCGCCGGCCTCTTTTGGCCGAAGCAGCGCTTCGGAGCTTACGGCTGCCGCTCCGGTGTTGTGTGCGCGAAGCAGCCGCTTGTCCTGCTCCCGGAGCCGGACAGAGCGGTAGCTTCTACGAAGGCGAAGAACAAAGCCGCTGAGTGCCGCGCTCCCGCCCCGGTTCCCTTTGTCTCAGCCCCGGCTAGCTCTCATCCTGGGGCGAGGGCGGGCGATGGAGGCACCCTCCGCCGCTCCCAGCTGGGGTTTGGAGAGTGCCTTTGTGGGTCCCGAGCAGCGCTAGCAAGCCTCGCGGTGGTAAATGAAGAGCGGATCCTGCTGGGGGCTAAGTCCGAGTTTATTGTAGCCCAACGGGGCCAAATGTCCTAGAACGATGCCAGCCAACAGGAACAAGCACAAGGTGCTTGCACTGGCTTATAAACTGTAAGGGAGGGGTATCCAACGACCAATGGGGATAGGGATAGGGGGTGGCTCCGGGATGGGGGGATATGGTGGGGTCCAATGGGGGAAGGATATGGGGGGAGCCCCAGGTCCTCGCCCAATCACCCGGTGCCCTGAGTAGAAGCTTCTGGATGGATGGGAAGGGGCACCGAGTGATAGACAAGGCACCCGGGGGGGGTAAAATGCCTCTTTCAGGGTGATGGATAGATACTGGGAAGGCGGGAAGGGCGGACAAGGCGGGAAAACTGGGGATAAACCAAGTTGCACACGGGGGTACAAAGGAATAAACCAATACATAATACAGGGATAATAAAACATATACATAACGCAACTCCACATCTCCTCCTTTTTTTGTTTAAAAAGAAAGAAAGGTGAAGAGGATAAAGTAAGCCTTTAAACGGGGGCTTCACAGTCAGTGGGCTCATTTTGAAACTAGATGTTTCCTTTTTCTGGAAATTCTTCTTCTTGAAACCCTTCTTTGTTCAAGGGTTTCAGTTCATCACTATGTTAAAGCTTGTAATAAACACAATGAGTCCCAGCAGCAGCAAAAGTCCTGTTTCTTTAGAAAGCAACTGAAATTAATAGTCGAGGTAGGGGAGGTCTAACTCAAAGGGGAACAGAGAATCCCAGGAGCCAGGGAGGGAAGAGGGGGGACCAGGTGAGGGGGACCTTTTCCGCCGTCGGAGGGCGGCGTACCCAACTTGAGGACTGTCCGGTTTTCTCTTCTGGGTTTTAGGGACATATGGTCTGACGAATTTGGAAGGGACCCATCTCAGGCCTGAGGGCGTGGATACGCAAGCGTACCCCCGTCCCCAGGTGACCAAGTCATAGGGTCCTTCCTGCCGCCAGGTCTCAGGGTTTTTAATGAGAACTGGCGGCTTTTCCCTGACCTTGCTCTGCTCGTAGGAATTAAAGTGCCTCGCGATGGGGGGGTTGAGGCACTCGAAGGAACAGTTTAAGAAATTGATGGTAAAAAGGGCTCGCGCTAACTGAACCTGGGGGGACTCATTTTTAGCTGACGACTGTTGTTGTTTAAGCATCCTTTTGATGCTTTGATGAGTCCTCTCTACCACGGCTTGACCTGTCGGGGAATAGGCGATGCCAGTTTTATGTTCTATTCCCCATTGCTGCAGGAAGCCTGCGAATTCCTTGGATGTGTACCCGGGGGCATTGTCTGTTTTTATCTGTTTTGGGACGCCTAGCATGGAGAAGGCTTGTATCAGGTGTTTCTCTACTTCCTTGGCCTTCTCCCCTGTGTGGGCAGAGGCGAAAACTGCTCCAGAGAAGGTGTCCACGGAGACATGGACGTACTTCATCCTCCCGAAGGAGGGGATATGAGTAACGTCCATCTGCCACACCTCACAGGACTTCAGACTCCTAGGGTTAGCCCCTGCGCTCACCGATGGTAGTGGGAGCGACTTACAGGACGGGCATGTGGCCACAATGGCCTTGGCCTGGTCCCGGGTTAGATGGAACTGCCGGACCAGACCAGGCGCATTTTGATGGTAAAGCTGGTGGCTTATTTTGGCTTGCTGGAACTTGTCCGGGAGCGGCGCCAGCTGTGCGGGGGCGGCAGCGAGGGAATCGGCACGGCGATTGTCCTCGGCCAAGAACCCCGGCAGGTCGGTGTGTGACCTGATATGCATCACATAAAACGGTTGCTCTCGGTGGGAGACTAGCCTTATCAGCTTAGAGAGCAACCTGTTAAGGGCATCGTTGGAGACACCTTGCAGGATTGCATCCTGTGCTCTAGACACTACACCTGCTACATAGGCCGAATCAGTTACCAAATTAAAAGGTTCAGAGAACCGCTCAAAAGCTCTAACGACTGCGGCCAACTCAGCTACTTGAGGGGATCCTTCTACTTCAACAACATCTGCCTCCCACTGCTGAGTTTGAGGATCTTTCCAAGTCACTACTGACTTGTGGGACCCTCCGGACGCGTCCGTAAAAACTGTTAGAGCCTTTAAGGGTTTTTTGCTCTGAATTTGTTTTGTTGACAGAGTGAATTGGATTTCGGAATTGAAAATTTTGTGGGCCGGTCTCAAAACAGAAATTTTTCCGGTGTAGCTGTCCAGTGCAAACTGCAATGATTCATTCTCTTGCAGCAGGTGTTCTAACATTGCCTTTGTGAATTGGCCCGATTCTAATTTCAAAGGAATGTGGATGTGATCAAAGTCACACCCCGCCAGCTCCCGAATCCGCGTTCTCGCTTTGCGGATTAGCTCTGCCACCAGCTCTTGTGGCCGTGTCAACCTTTTGGATCGTGAATGACTCAGGAATACCCACTCTATGATGGAGAGTGGGTCCCTTTTGTCCTGATCCTTGCCCTTTCCTAGGGTGTCTGCCCATTGGAAGATGACACCGTGGAGGTGTGGCAGTCTGCCCAATATGATGAATCTGAAGGGCAGGCCCGGATCGTACCTGTGGGCCTGCCTGGCAGACATTGCCTCCTGAACCTTCTGCAAAGCAGCTTTGGCCTCTGGAGTGAGTTCTCTGGGAGAACTAGGCTCTTCCCCCCCTTTCAATAAATTGAAAAGAGGGGCTAGGTCTTCGTTGTTAATACCTAACCAGGGTCTCACCCAGTTTAAAGACCCACACAGCTGCTGCACGTCAGCTAGAGTCTGAATTGAATTTTTTATGGCCAATTTCTGCGGAACAATGGTCCGCTTGTTTATTTCTAAACTCAGGTACTTCCAAGGTGGCATTTTTTGAATCTTATCCTCTCGCAGCTCGAACCCTACAGCAACCAACGCACTGGTTGTCAGTTCAAGCGCGTGTGTAAGTAGATCGCTGTTGGGGGCACAAATAAGAATATCATCCATATAGTGCTGGATGATCACGCCCTCGGTGGCTGCACGCACAGGGGACAGCAATGAAGAGACGTACCACTGGCAAATGCTTGGGCTGACTTTCATGCCTTGGGGAAGAACTTTCCAGTGGTATCTCTCCATTGGGGCTTCTCGGTTGATGGAAGGAACCGAGAAGGCGAACCGTGGTGCGTCATCAGGGTGTAGGGGAATTTGGAAAAAACAATTTTTGATGTCAATGACAGCTAATTCCCAATTTTCTGGTAACATCGTGGGGGACGGCATCCCTGGCTGGAGAGGACCCATGTCTTCTATTACATTGTTGATGGCGCGAAGGTCATGAAGGAGGCGCCACTCGTCTTTGCCAGGTTTTTTCAGGACAAAGACAGGGGAATTCCAGGGGGATGTTGTTTCTTGGATATTCCCTTTGGTAAGTTGCTCCTTCACGAGCTCCCGAAGCGCTTTTAATTTCTGTTTATTGAGCGGCCACTGCTCTACCCACACTGGTGTATCTGTGAGCCAATTAAGTTTCCGGGTAGGACGCTCCTCAGTGACTGTTGCCCGAAAAACCTGGGGGGTCGGGATGTTAATTGTGACCCCCCACTGGGCCATCAGGTCTCTCCCCCATAAGGGTTCTGTGTAATCTAATACGAACGGGCGTAAATAGGCCGATTGTCCGTTCGGCCCCTCAAATTTTACGATGTTTTTTGATTGCTTTGCCAATTGAGAACCCCCTACACCTTGAATTTTCCCCGCCACGTTTTGCAATTCCCAGCGTGACGGCCAATCCCGTGCGGGAATGACTGTCACGTCTGCTCCTGTATCTAGGAGACCGCTTAGGTGTTTGTACTCCCCATCCTTCCGCATATAGCAGGAGAGCTTTGGTCTTTCCTTCCCTATGACCTGGGCCTGGCACACCTGGTAGCTCTTCTTCGCTGACTTCTTCCATAGATCCTCAGGGTGTGCCGGAGGCCCAGATGCTGGGATGGCCTGGGCGATGACTTGGCCCTTGGGAAGGAAGACTGGAGGATGGGAGCAGTGCAGCCACACCACTAATCGCTCGGTGTTCCTAGATGTCAGGGATGGTGCAATAGTGACTTCGAGAGGCGTGAATTTTGTGTCCCCAAGAACGATGTACTTACTGTGGAGGTTCCTCCAGGTTCCTGGGTCCTCTGTGTCGACAGCGATGGAGTGCCAGTCGCTGTCCCTTAGGTGCAGAGCCTTAGTCAGGGTCAACCTATATGGGGAGAAACCAGATACGATGTTAAGTATCGGCTTGGGCTGGTTCGGGCCTCGACCCAGCCAAGCAGTGGGAATGAAATCCACATCTTCTCTCATATAGGCTGGTTTGTCAGCCATAATCTGGTGTGTCAAGTCCAGTGAAATGTCCTCAGGTGGGTATTGCAGGTAGTCGTCTCTCCCCTCCTCTGATGTTATAGAACCCACCATATTTATGTCCTCGCGCAGGGAGGGACTGCGCTGATGACTCAGTTTTTTTGTTTTCCCCCCGAGTTGGGGGCACTCTTTTCTTGTCGCTGCTGTTTAAACCTAAAAAACTCGTCCCTCAGCGGGCATTGGGAAGCCCAATGTCCCTTCTGCCTACATAGATTGCAGGCTTGATGGTGCTGTTGTCCCCTCGGGGGTGCTCCTGTAGGGCGGCGATCTGGAGAAGGGGTGGCTGGCGGTGTCACGGCTTCAACGAAGGCTACTCTCTTTGTTGGTGGTTTAGGAGTCTCTGGAATGTCTTTAGCAGGAACTGTCACCTTCCTCGCACAGACTTGTAGCATGCTTTGAAGGGTAGGCTCAGGGTCCAGGGGCAGACTGAGGATTGCTTGCCGGCACGCGTCGTTAGCGTTCTGCCTCGCAACTGTGGCAAGCATCCCCTCTCGCAGCCTCTCGTCCGGGACCTGAGCCTCCATCGCGTGATGCAAGCGATCCACGAACGCGACAAAAGGTTCTAGGGATTCCTGCTTTAGGGACAAGAAGTTAATAACTGTACTGCTGGGTCTTAATTTAAAAAACGCCTTTTCTGCTGCCCTAGTGCTGACTTGCAGCACCTCTCTGGGGATTTTTTCCGCCTGCTTGGTCCCCATTTTCCAATCCCCCTCCCCGCACAAGTGGTCTAGCGATATTACAGCCCCATCCTCATCCCTAGAGCTATCTGCATTGGCCCAGAGGTCAGGTAACACCTCTCTGATCTTCCGCTTCCACTCGGACTCCCAGATGAGGAATTCTCCGTGGGTAATTAAACAGGAGAAGAGAGTTCGCATGTCTGCTGGGACATATTCTTTGGAGGAGAGGGTTGCTTTTAATAAGCCTCGGAAGTATTCGCTTTCCATCCCGAACCCCTTCTTGGCCTTGCAGAGCTCTTTGACGGTCTGCTGGGGGATGGGGGACCACTGTGCAAGGGGCCTACCCCCCTGCCGCGGGGTACAGGTGACAGGTGCGGCCGAGAAGGCAGGTAGGGACTGGGGTGTATCGGGGTTCCCACGCTGCCCCCCCCCGGAACCGAAAGCGTGGGAACTGGAAGTGGGGTCGTGGGAACCAGGGGACGAGGCGTGGTCTGGAGCAGGAGGAGTGGTATGGTGGGGACTCCCCTCCCCGGGGGTGGAGCTGAGGGGTGGGGTGTTGAATAATTCAAGGGAGGGGGAGTTGACGGGGGGTGGAGGAGGGAGGTGGGCGGAGAAATCCGGGGAGCAGAAGGGGTTGGTCTGCCGGAAGGGATTATGGGAGGGGGGAGGACAGGGATCATGGGAAGAAGGAGCACGAGTGGCGGGAAAACCCACGCGGTCACCTCCATCTTGTGTCCTGGGGAAGGGGGAAGAAGGGGAGCCATTTCGTGGGGTTTGGGGATGGAGGATGGGGGATGAGGGATCTTCGGGGGTCTGGGATAACTGAAAACGAACGGAGTCTCTACGGGACGGGGCTGTACAGCGCGGGGAAGAAGGGGAACGGGTAGAAGCAGAGACAGTGCCTGCACCGCTCTGCGGGGTGTCTAGGGTATTCTCAGAGGGGCCAGAATCTGCCTGCGGGCAATGCCGGGATGCCTGTCTGATAATACCCGACTTCGGGAGAGAGGGAGAGTTTTGCCGCAGTTTTCCCGCAGCGCCCGCCGCAGCCGCAGCTTCGGGAGCAGCGACAGCAGCTGCCCTGCGCTCCGCTGCAGCGGCGAGCGCTGCATCGTACTGCAGCGACCGGGCTGAGGGACAGGGAAGCGGAGTAGGGTTATATGAACTACCCGCCGAACTGGGGATCGGTTTGTTTGCGGCTGGCTGTGGCAGACTTTCGTAGCGATATTTAATTATATCGCGAATTTGGAGAGCCAAATGGGTGAATATGGAGAGAGAGAGATCTGACTGTCGCAGGATCTTCCCCGCTACCTGTTCCCAAAAAGGGGCTTGGTATAATTTAGCTGGCGAAATGTCAGGGAAAGTTTGCGACAACCACTGAACGAACCGTTTTACTTCAGATTTTTTAACCTTAATTCCCCCCACTAAAAGGATACCCACAACTTGGGAATAAATGCTCTTCTGCGGCACGGACAGCCTTGCACCCATGGCTGTTAGATGTTAAATCGTGCTGCAGCGCCTACGATTGGGAAAACACGAACGAAAAACAAAAGACCACACTTCCGGCTTTGTCGCGGTCCTTAAGCTTCCCGCCCGGAAAGGGAAGCACCAAAAACAGGAATTTTTTCCCCGAACCTCGGGGAAAAAGAAACCCACCAAAAAGGGATCCTTCCCCTAAAACCTAGGGGAAAGGAACCAACCAAAAAAAAAGGACCGGGAAAGCCCCAGGGGCCCCTATACTCACAAACCACAGGGGTCCGAGAGGGAAGGGTGGAAAAGAAAAACCAATCGCAGGGCTTCTCCGCGAGAGAATCGACTCCGGAGGTGCTTTCCAGAGCTGCCGATCCTGTCCCCAAGAGTGCCACCCACTAAAACGTGGGTCTGCTCTCGCCGGGGTAGCTGACGGCCAGGAGGACGATTCTTCAGGTCTGCGCGACCCTAAAATCCTCAAACGAGGGTCCAACGCCGCGAAAACGGGGCCGCTCGTTGGGCGCCAGCTGCCACGCTCCCGCCCCGGTTCCCTTTGTCTCAGCCCCGGCTAGATCTCATCCTGGGGCGAGGGCGGGCGATGGAGGCACCCTCCGCCGCTCCCAGCTGGGGTTTGGAGAGTGCCTTTGTGGGTCCCGAGCAGCGCTAGCAAGCCTCGCGGTGGTAAATGAAGAGCGGATCCTGCTGGGGGCTAAGTCCGAGTTTATTGTAGCCCAACGGGGCCAAATGTCCTAGAACGATGCCAGCCAACAGGAACAAGCACAAGGTGCTTGCACTGGCTTATAAACTGTAAGGGAGGGGTATCCAACGACCAATGGGGATAGGGATAGGGGGTGGCTCCGGGATGGGGGGATATGGTGGGGTCCAATGGGGGAAGGATATGGGGGGAGCCCCAGGTCCTCGCCCAATCACCCGGTGCCCTGAGTAGAAGCTTCTGGATGGATGGGAAGGGGCACCGAGTGATAGACAAGGCACCCGGGGGGGGTAAAATGCCTCTTTCAGGGTGATGGATAGATACTGGGAAGGCGGGAAGGGCGGACAAGGTGGGAAAACTGGGGATAAACCAAGTTGCACACGGGGGTACAAAGGAATAAACCAATACATAATACAGGGATAATAAAACATATACATAACGCAACTCCACAGCTGAGAGACGAGATTGTGTGCACAGCCTTGGGACTGCTAGAGGACGGTGGCTAAAGCTCCCTGCCTTTTCAATGCACTGCTGGCATGCTTTATGGAAGGTGTTCCGAGACAACTTTTCTGGGTTTTGACTTCGTCCTGATGCAGCCCCTCTTGGGAAATTCGTGTTCGTCTCCTGAGGCTCGAGATGCAGTGAACCCGATGGCACCTGCCGAAATGAAAAACTCCGTTGAGTTGTCGAGAAGCAAGAACATAGACAGCGCCTTGTGATTAGGAGTCAGCCGCTGCTGGACTTTTGCGACTGCTTTCACTGTGCACTGAATACTAGGATGGCATGTGCACGCTACAACAACGAGCTGGGTAGGAGTGGGCAGAAGAGAACGGCCGTCAGACAGCAGCTTACATATTACCCAGGAAAGACCAGTGTTTTTGGAGTGTGCAGGAAATCCGTGTTTCTGGGCAAGGGCGACATAAGTGCGCTGCGCTGCTAAGCTTTCTCACTGCGAGACACACTGGCAAAGCTTTTCGCTATGATGCAGTCTAGTGCAGACGCACACTACGGCTCTCCGGAGCTGATCGGAGGGAAGCGCCGGTCGCCGGCGTCTTTCGGCTGAAGCAGCGCTTCGGAGCTTACGGCTGCCGCTCCGGTGTTGTGCGCGCGAATCAGCTGCTTCTCCTGCTCCCGGAGCCGGACAGAGCGGTAGCTTCTACGTGGGCGCAGAACTAAGCCGCTGAGAGACGAGATTGTGTGCACAGCCTTGGGACTGCCAGAGGACGGTGGTTAAAGCTCCGTGCCTTTTCAATGCACTGCTGGCATACTTTATTGAAGGTGTTCCGAGACAACTTTTCTGTGTTTTGACTTCGTCCTGATGCAGCCCCTCTTGGGAAATTCGTGCTCGTCCCCTGAGGCACGAGATGCAGAGAACTAGAAGGCAGCTGTCGAAATTAAAAACTCCATTGAGTTGTCGAGAAGCAAGAACATAGACAGCGCCTTGTGTTTGGGAGTCAGCAGCTGCTGGACTTTTGCGATTGCTTTCATTGTGCAATGAATGCCAGGACGGCATGTGCACACTACAACAACGAGCTGGGCAGGAGTGGGCAGAAGAGAACGGCCGTCAGACAGCAGCTTACATATTACCCAGGAAAGAGCAGTGTTTTTGGAGTGTGCAGCAAATCCGTGTTTCTGGGCAAGGGCAGCATAAGTGTGCTGCGCTGCTAAGCTTTCTCCCTGTGAGACACACTGGCAAAGCTTTTCGCTATGATGCAGTCTAGTGCAGACGCACAGTACGGCTCTCTGGAGCTGATCGGAGGGAAGCGCCGGTCGCCGGCGTCTTTCGACTGAAGCAGCGCTTCGGAGCTTACGGCTGCCGCTCCGGTGTTGTGTGCGCGAAGCAGCTGCTTCTCCTGCTCCCGGAGTTGGACAGGGCGGCAGCTTGTACTAAGGCGAAGAACGAAGCCACTGAGAGACGAGATTGTGTGCACAGCCTTGGGACTGCTAGAGGACGGTGGCTAAAGCTCCCTGCCTTTTCAATGCACTGCTGGCATGCTTTATGGAAGGTGTTCCGAGACAACTTTTCTGGGTTTTGACTTCGTCCTGATGCAGCCTTTCTTGGGAAATTCGTGTTCGTCCCCTGAGGCACGAGATGCAGAGAATTCGAAGGCAGCTGTCGAAATTAAAAACTCCATTGAGTTGTCGAGAAGCAAGAACATAGGCAGCGCCTTGTGTTTGGGAGTCAGCAGCTGCTGGACTTTTGCGATTGCTTTCACTGTGCACTGAATGCCAGGACGGCATGTGCACGCTACAACAACGAGCTGGGCAGGAGTGGGCAGAAGAGGACGGCCGTCAGAAATAAGCTTACATATTACTCAGGAAAGAGCAGTGTTTTTGGAGTGTGCAGCAAATCCGTGTTTCTGGGCAAGGGCAGCATAAGTGCGCTTCGCTGCTAAGCTTTCTCCCTGTGTGACACACTGGGAAAGCTTTTAGCTATGATGCAGTCTAGTGCAGACGCACACTACGGCTCTCCGGCGCTGATCGGAGGGAAGCGCCGGTCGCCGGTGTCTTTCGGCTGAAGCAGCGCTTCGGAGCTTACGGCTGCCGCTCCGGTGTTGTGTGCGCGAAGCAGCCGCTTCTCCTGCTCTTGGAGCCGGACAGAGCGGTAGCTTCTACGAAGGCGAAGAACGAAGCCGCTGAGAGGCGAGATTGTGTGCACAGCCTTGGGACTGCTAGAGGACGGTGGCTAAAGCTCCCTGCCTTTTCAATGCACTGCTGGCATGCTTTATTGAAGGTGTTCCGAGACAACTTTTCTGTGTTTTGACTTCGTCCTGATGCAGCCCCTCTTGGGAAATTCGTGCTCGTCCCCTGAGGCACGAGATGCAGAGAACTAGAAGGCAGCTGTCGAAATTAAAAACTCCATTGAGTTGTCGAGAAGCAAGAACATAGACAGCGCCTTGTGATTAGGAGTCAGCCGCTGCTGGACTTTTGCGATTGCTTTCACTGTGCACTGAATACAAAAACGGCATGTGCACGCTACAACAACGAGCTGGGTAGGAGTGGGCAGAAGAGAACGGCCGTCAGACAGCAGCTTACATATTACCCAGGAAAGAGCAGTGTTTTTGGAGTGTGCAGCAAATCCGTGTTTCTGGGCAAGGGCGACATAAGTGTGCTGCGCTGCTAAGCTTTCTCCCTGCGAGACGCACTGGCAAAGCTTTTCGCTATGACGCAGTCTAGTGCAGACGCACACTACGGCTCTCTGGAGCTGATCGGAGGGAAGCGCCGGTCGCCGGCGTCTTTCGACTGAAGCAGCGCTTCGGAGCTTACGGCTGCCGCTCCGGTGTTGTGTGCACGAAGCAGCTGCTTCTCCTGCTCCCGGAGTTGGACAGGGCGGCAGCTTGTACTAAGGCGAAGAACGAAGCCACTGAGAGACGAGATTGTGTGCACAGCCTTGGGACTGCTAGAGGACGGTGGCTAAAGCTCCCTGCCTTTTCAATGCACTGCTGGCATGCTTTATGGAAGGTGTTCCGAGACAACTTTTCTGGGTTTTGACTTCGTCCTGATGCAGCCCCTCTTGGGAAATTCGTGTTCGCCTCCTGAGGCTCGAGATGCAGTGAACCCGATGGCACCTGCCGAAATGAAAAACTCCGTTGAGTTGTCGAGAAGCAAGAACATAGACAGCGCCTTGTGATTAGGAGTCAGCCGCTGCTGGACTTTTGCGATTGCTTTCACTGTGCACTGAATACAAGGACGGCATGTGCACGCTACAACAACGAGCTGGGTAGGAGTGGGCAGAAGAGAACGGCCGTCAGACAGCAGCTTACATATTACCCAGGAAAGACCAGTGTTTTTGGAGTGTGCAGCAAATCCGTGTTTCTGGGCAAGGGGGACATAAGTGCGCTGCGCTGCTAAGCTTTCTCACTGCGAGACACACTGGCAAAGCTTTTCGCTATGATGCAGTCTAGTGCAGACGCAGACTATGGCTCTCCGGAGCTGATCTGAGGGAAGCGCCGGTCGCCGGTGTCTTTCGACTGAAGCAGCGCTTCGGAGCTTACGGCTGCCGCTCCGGTGTTGTGTGCGCGAAGCAGCTGCTTCTCCTGCTCCCGGAGTTGGACAGGGCGGCAGCTTGTACTAAGGCGAAGAACGAAGCCGCTGAGAGACGAGATTGTGTGCACAGCCTTGGGACTGCTAGAGGACGGTGGCTAAAGCTCCCTGCCTTTTCAATGCACTGCTGGCATGCTTTATGGAAGGTGTTCCGAGACAACTTTTCTGGGTTTTGACTTCGTCCTGATGCAGCCTTTCTTGGGAAATTCGTGTTCGTCCCCTGAGGCACGAGATGCAGAGAATTCGAAGGCAGCTGTCGAAATTAAAAACTCCATTGAGTTGTCGAGAAGCAAGAACATAGGCAGCGCCTTGTGTTTGGGAGTCAGCAGCTGCTGGACTTTTGCGATTGCTTTCACTGTGCACTGAATGCCAGGACGGCATGTGCACGCTACAACAACGAGCTGGGCAGGAGTGGGCAGAAGAGGACGGCCGTCAGAAATAAGCTTACATATTACTCAGGAAAGAGCAGTGTTTTTGGAGTGTGCAGCAAATCCGTGTTTCTGGGCAAGGGCAGCATAAGTGCGCTTCGCTGCTAAGCTTTCTCCCTGTGTGACACACTGGGAAAGCTTTTAGCTATGATGCAGTCTAGTGCAGACGCACACTACGGCTCTCCGGCGCTGATCGGAGGGAAGCGCCGGTCGCCGGTGTCTTTCGGCTGAAGCAGCGCTTCGGAGCTTACGGCTGCCGCTCCGGTGTTGTGTGCGCGAAGCAGCCGCTTCTCCTGCTCTTGGAGCCGGACAGAGCGGTAGCTTCTACGAAGGCGAAGAACGAAGCCGCTGAGAGGCGAGATTGTGTGCACAGCCTTGGGACTGCTAGAGGACGGTGGCTAAAGCTCCCTGCCTTTTCAATGCACTGCTGGCATGCTTTATTGAAGGTGTTCCGAGACAACTTTTCTGTGTTTTGACTTCGTCCTGATGCAGCCCCTCTTGGGAAATTCGTGCTCGTCCCCTGAGGCACGAGATGCAGAGAACTAGAAGGCAGCTGTCGAAATTAAAAACTCCATTGAGTTGTCGAGAAGCAAGAACATAGACAGCGCCTTGTGATTAGGAGTCAGCCGCTGCTGGACTTTTGCGATTGCTTTCACTGTGCACTGAATACAAAAACGGCATGTGCACGCTACAACAACGAGCTGGGTAGGAGTGGGCAGAAGAGAACGGCCGTCAGACAGCAGCTTACATATTACCCAGGAAAGAGCAGTGTTTTTGGAGTGTGCAGCAAATCCGTGTTTCTGGGCAAGGGCGACATAAGTGTGCTGCGCTGCTAAGCTTTCTCCCTGCGAGACGCACTGGCAAAGCTTTTCGCTATGACGCAGTCTAGTGCAGACGCACACTACGGCTCTCTGGAGCTGATCGGAGGGAAGCGCCGGTCGCCGGCGTCTTTCGACTGAAGCAGCGCTTCGGAGCTTACGGCTGCCGCTCCGGTGTTGTGTGCACGAAGCAGCTGCTTCTCCTGCTCCCGGAGTTGGACAGGGCGGCAGCTTGTACTAAGGCGAAGAACGAAGCCACTGAGAGACGAGATTGTGTGCACAGCCTTGGGACTGCTAGAGGACGGTGGCTAAAGCTCCCTGCCTTTTCAATGCACTGCTGGCATGCTTTATGGAAGGTGTTCCGAGACAACTTTTCTGGGTTTTGACTTCGTCCTGATGCAGCCCCTCTTGGGAAATTCGTGTTCGCCTCCTGAGGCTCGAGATGCAGTGAACCCGATGGCACCTGCCGAAATGAAAAACTCCGTTGAGTTGTCGAGAAGCAAGAACATAGACAGCGCCTTGTGATTAGGAGTCAGCCGCTGCTGGACTTTTGCGATTGCTTTCACTGTGCACTGAATACAAGGACGGCATGTGCACGCTACAACAACGAGCTGGGTAGGAGTGGGCAGAAGAGAACGGCCGTCAGACAGCAGCTTACATATTACCCAGGAAAGACCAGTGTTTTTGGAGTGTGCAGCAAATCCGTGTTTCTGGGCAAGGGCGACATAAGTGCGCTGCGCTCCTAAGCTTTCTCACTGAGAGACACACTGGCAAAGCTTTTCGCTATGATGCAGTCTAGTGCAGACGCAGACTATGGCTCTCCGGAGCTGATCTGAGGGAAGCGCCGGTCGCCGGTGTCTTTCGACTGAAGCAGCGCTTCGGAGCTTACGGCTGCCGCTCTGGTGTTGTGTGCGCGAAGCAGCTGCTTCTCCTGCTCCCGGAGTTGGACAGGGCGGCAGCTTGTACTAAGGCGAAGAACGAAGCCGCTGAGAGACGAGATTGTGTGCACAGCCTTGGGACTGCTAGAGGACGGTGGCTAAAGCTCCCTGCCTTTTCTATGCACTGCTGGCATGCTTTATGGAAGGTGTTCCGAGACAACTTTTCTGGGTTTTGACTTCGTCCTGATGCAGCCTTTCTTGGGAAATTCGTGTTCGTCCCCTGAGGCACGAGATGCAGAGAATTCGAAGGCAGCTGTCGAAATTAAAAACTCCATTGAGTTGTCGAGAAGCAAGAACATAGGCAGCGCCTTGTGTTTGGGAGTCAGCAGCTGCTGGACTTTTGCGATTGCTTTCACTGTGCACTGAATGCCAGGACGGCATGTGCACGCTACAACAACGAGCTGGGCAGGAGTGGGCAGAAGAGGACGGCCGTCAGAAATAAGCTTACATATTACCCAGGAAAGAGCAGTGTTTTTGGAGTGTGCAGCAAATCCGTGTTTCTGGGCAAGGGCAGCATAAGTGTGCTGCACTGCTAAGCTTTCTCCCTGTGTGACACACTGGGAAAGCTTTTCGCTATGATGCAGTCTAGTGCAGACGCACACTACGGCTCTCTGGAGCTGATCGCAGGGAAGCGCCGGTCGCCGGTGTCTTTCGGCTGAAGCAGCGCTTCGGAGCTTACAGCTGCCGCTCCGGTGTTGTGAGCGCGAATCAGCTGCTTCTCCTGCTCCCGGAGCCAGACAGAGCGGTAGCTTCTACGAAGGCGAAGAACGAAGCCACTGAGAGACGAGATTGTGTGCACAGCCTTGGGACTGCTAGAGGACGGTGGCTAAAGCTCCCTGCATTTCAATGCACTGCTGGCATGCTTTATTGAAGGTGTTCCGAGACAAATTTTCTGGGTTTTGACTTCGTCCTGATGCAGCCTTTCTTGGGAAATTCGTGTTCGTCTCCTGAGGCTCGAGATGCAGTGAACCCGATGGCACCTGCCGAAATGAAAAACTCAGTTGAGTTGTCGAGAAGCAAGAACATAGACAGCGCCTTGTGATTGGGAGTCAGCCGCTGCTGGACTTTTGCGATTGCTTTCACTGTGCACTGAATACAAGGACGGCATGTGCACGCTACAACAACGAGGTGGGCAGGAGTGGGCAGAAGAGAACGGCCGTCAGACAGCAGCTTACATATTACCCAGGAAAGAGCAGTGTTTTTGGAGTGTGCAGCAAATCCATGTTTCTGGGCAAGGGCGGCATAAGTGCGCTGCGCTGCTAAGCTTTCTCCCTGCGAGACACACTGGCAAAGCTTTTCGCTATGATGCAGTCTAGTGCAGACGCACACTACGGCTCTCTGGAGCTGATCGGAGGGAAGCGCCGGTCGCCGGCGTCTTTCGGCAGAAGCAGCGCTTCGGAGCTTACGGCTGTCGCTCCGGTGTTGTGTGCGCGAAGCAGCCGCTTCTCCTGCTCCCGGAGCCGGACAGAGCGGTAGCTTCTACGAGGGCGCAGAATTAAGCCGCTGAGAGACGACATTGTGTGCACAGCCTTGGGACTGCTAGAGGACGGTGGCTAAAGCTCCCTGCCTTTTCAATGCACTGCAGGCATGCTTTATTGAAGGTGTTCCGAGACAACTTTTCTGTGTTTTGACTTCGTCCTGATGCAGCCCCTCTTGGGAAATTCGTGCTCGTCCCCTGAGGCACGAGATGCAGAGAACTAGAAGGCAGCTGTCGAAATTAAAAACTCCATTGAGTTGTCGAGAAGCAGGAACATAGACAGCGCCTTGTGTTTGGGAGTCAGCAGCTGCTGGACTTTTGCGATTGCTTTCATTGTGCAATGAATGCCAGGACGGCATGTGCCCGCTACAACAATGAGCTGGGCAGGAGTGGGCAGAAGAGGACGGCCATCAGAAATAAGCTTACATATTACCCAGGAAAGAGCAGTGTTTTTGGAGTGTGCAGCAAATCCGTGTTTCTGGGCAAGGGCAGCATAAGTGTGCTGCGCTGCTAAGCTTTCTCCCTGTGAGACACACTGGCTAAGCTTTTCGCTATGATGCAGTCTAGTGCAGACGCACACTATGGCTCTCCGGAGCTGATCGGAGGGAAGCGCCGGTCGCCGGCGTCTTTCGGCTGAAGCAGCGCTTCGGAGCTTACGGCTGCCGCTCCGGTGTTGTGTGCGCGAAGCAGCTGCTTCTCCTGCTCCCGGAGTTGGACAGGGCGGCAGCTTGTACTAAGGCGAAGAACGAAGCCACTGAGAGACGAGATTGTGTGCAAAGCCTTGGGACTGCTAGAGGACGGTGGCTAAAGCTCCCTGCCTTTTCAATGCACTGCTGGCATGCTTTATGGAAGGTGTTCCGAGACAACTTTTCTGGGTTTTGACTTCGTCCTGATGCAGCCCCTCTTGGGAAATTCGTGTTCGCCTCCTGAGGCTCGAGATGCAGTGAACCCGATGGCACCTGCCGAAATGAAAAACTCCGTTGAGTTGTCGAGAAGCAAGAACATAGACAGCGCCTTGTGATTGGGAGTCAGCCGCTGCTGGACTTTTGCGATTGCTTTCACTGTGCACTGAATGCCAGGACGGTATGTGCACGCTACAACAACGAGCTGGGCAGGAGTGGGCAGAAGAGAACGGCCGTCAGACAGCAGCTTACATATTACCCAGGAAAGAGCAGTGTTTTTGGAGTGTGCAGCAAATCCGTGTTTCTGGGCAAGGGCAGCATAAGTGTGCTGCGCTGCTAAGCTTTCTCCCTGTGAGACACACTGGCAAAGCTTTTCGCTATGATGCAATCTAGTGCAGACGCACACTACGGCTCTCTGGAGCTGATCGGAGGGAAGCGCCGGTCGCCGGCATCTTTCGGCTGAAGCAGCGCTTCGGAGCTTACGGCTGCCGCTCCGGTGTTGTGAGCGCGAATCAGCTGCTTCTCCTGCTCCCGGAGCCAGACAGAGCGGTAGCTTCTACGAAGGCGAAGAACGAAGCCGCTGAGAGACGAGATTCTGTGCACAGCCTTGGGACTGCTAGAGGACGGTGGCTAAAGCTCCCTGCATTTTCTATGCACTGCTGGCATGCTTTATTGAAGGTGTTCCGAGACAAATTTTCTGGGTTTTGACTTCGTCCTGATGCAGCCTTTCTTGGGAAATTCGTGTTCGTCTCCTGAGGCTCGAGATGCAGTGAACCCGATGGCACCTGCCGAAATGAAAAACTCCGTTGAGTTGTCGAGAAGCAAGAACATAGACAGCGCCTTGTGATTAGGAGTCAGCCGCTGCTGGACTTTTGCGATTGCTTTCACTGTGCACTGAATACAAGGACGGCATGTGCACGCTACAACAACGAGCTGGGCAGGAGTGGGCAGAACAGGACGGCCGTCAGAAAAAAGCTTACATATTACCCAGGAAAGAGCAGTGTTTTTGGAGTGTGCAGCAAATCCGTGTTTCTGGGCAAGGGCGACATAAGTGCGCTGCGCTGCTAAGCTTTCTCACTGCGAGACACACTGGCAAAGCTTTTCGCTATGATGCAGTCTAGTGCAGACGCACACTACGGCTCACCGGAGCTGATCGGAGGGAAGCGCCGGTCGCCGGCGTCTTTCGGCTGAAGCAGCGCTTCGGAGCTTACGGCTGCCGCTCCGGTGTTGTGCGCGCGAATCAGCCGCTTCTCCTGCTCCCGGAGCCGGACAGAGCGGTAGCTTCTACGTGGGCGCAGAACTAAGCCGCTGAGAGACGAGATTGTGTGCACAGCCTTGGAACTGCTAGAGGACGGTGCTTAAAGCTCCGTGCCTTTTCAATGCACTGCTGGCATACTTTATTGAAGGTGTTCCGAGACAACTTTTCTGGGTTTTGACTTCGTCCTGATGCAGCCCCTCTTGGGAAATTCGTGTTCGCCTCCTGAGGCTCGAGATGCAGTGAACCCGATGGCACCTGCCGAAATGAAAAACTCCGTTGAGTTGTCGAGAAGCAAGAACATAGACAGCGCCTTGTGATTGGGAGTCAGCCGCTGCTGGACTTTTGCGATTGCTTTCACTGTGCACTGAATGCCAGGACGGTATGTGCACGCTACAACAACGAGCTGGACAGGAGTGGGCAGAAGAGGACGGCCGTCAGACAGCAGCTTACATATTACCCAGGAAAGAGCAGTGTTTTTGGAGTGTGCAGCAAATCCGTGTTTCTGGGCAAGGGCAGCATAAGTGTGCTGCGCTGCTAAGCTTTCTCCCTGTGAGACACACTGGCAAAGCTTTTCGCTATGATGCAGTCTAGTGCAGACGCACACTACGGCTCTCTGGAGCTGATCGGAGGGAAGCGCCGGTCGCCGGCGTCTTTCGGCTGAAGCAGCGCTTCGGAGCTTACGGCTGCCGCTCCGGTGCTGTGAGCGCGAATCAGCTGCTTCTCCTGCTCCCGGAGCCAGACAGAGCGGTAGCTTCTACGAAGGCGAAGAACGAAGCCGCTGAGAGACGAGATTCTGTGCACAGCCTTGGGACTGCTAGAGGACGGTGGCTAAAGCTCCCTGCATTTTCTATGCACTGCTGGCATGCTTTATTGAAGGTGTTCCGAGACAAATTTTCTGGGTTTTGACTTCGTCCTGATGCAGCCTTTCTTGGGAAATTCGTGTTCGTCTCCTGAGGCTCGAGATGCAGTGAACCCGATGGCACCTGCCGAAATGAAAAACTCCGTTGAGTTGTCGAGAAGCAAGAACATAGACAGCGCCTTGTGATTAGGAGTCAGCCGCTCCTGGACTTTTGCGATTGCTTTCACTGTGCACTGAATACAAGGACGGCATGTGCACGCTACAACAACGAGCTGGGCAGGAGTGGGCAGAACAGGACGGCCGTCAGAAAAAAGCTTACATATTACCCAGGAAAGAGCAGTGTTTTTGGAGTGTGCAGCAAATCCGTGTTTCTGGGCAAGGGCGACATAAGTGCGCTGCGCTGCTAAGCTTTCTCACTGCGAGACACACTGGCAAAGCTTTTCGCTATGATGCAGTCTAGTGCAGACGCACACTACGGCTCACCGGAGCTGATCGGAGGGAAGCGCCGGTCGCCGGCGTCTTTCGGCTGAAGCAGCGCTTCGGAGCTTACGGCTGCCGCTCCGGTGTTGTGCGCGCGAATCAGCCGCTTCTCCTGCTCCCGGAGCCGGACAGAGCGGTAGCTTCTACGTGGGCGCAGAACTAAGCCGCTGAGAGACGAGATTGTGTGCACAGCCTTGGAACTGCTAGAGGACGGTGCTTAAAGCTCCGTGCCTTTTCAATGCACTGCTGGCATACTTTATTGAAGGTATTCCGAGACAACTTTTCTGGGTTTTGACTTCGTCCTGATGCAGCACCTCTTGGGAAATTCGTGCTCGTCCCCTGAGGCACGAGATGCAGAGAACTAGAAGGCAGCTGTCGAAATTAAAAACTCCATTGAGTTGTCGAGAAGCAAGAACATAGACAGCACCTTGTGTTTGGGAGTCAGCAGCTGCTGGACTTTTGCGATTGCTTTCATTGTGCAATGAATGCCAGGACGGCATGTGCCCGCTACAACAATGAGCTGGGCAGGAGTGGGCAGAAGAGGACGGCCATCAGAAATAAGCTTACATATTACCCAGGAAAGAGCAGTGTTTTTGGAGTGTGCAGCAAATCCGTGTTTCTGGGCAAGGGCAGCATAAGTGTGCTGCTCTGCTAAGCTTTCTCCCTGTGTGACACACTGGGAAAGCTTTTAGCTATGATGCAGTCTAGTGCAGACGCACACTACGGCTCTCCGGCGCTGATCGGAGGGAAGCGCCGGTCGCCGGTGTCTTTCGGCTGAAGCAGCGCTTCGGAGCTTACGGCTGCCGCTCCGGTGTTGTGTGCGCGAAGCAGCTGCTTCTCCTGCTCCCGGAGTTGGACAGGGCGGCAGCTTGTACTAAGGCGAAGAACGAAGCCACTGAGAGACGAGATTGTGTGCAAAGCCTTGGGACTGCTAGAGGACGGTGGCTAAAGCTCCCTGCCTTTTCAATGCACTGCTGGCATGCTTTATGGAAGGTGTTCCGAGACAACTTTTCTGGGTTTTGACTTCGTCCTGATGCAGCCCCTCTTGGGAAATTCGTGTTCGCCTCCTGAGGCTCGAGATGCAGTGAACCCGATGGCACCTGCCGAAATGAAAAACTCCGTTGAGTTGTCGAGAAGCAAGAACATAGACAGCGCCTTGTGATTGGGAGTCAGCCGCTGCTGGACTTTTGCGATTGCTTTCACTGTGCACTGAATGCCAGGACGGTATGTGCACGCTACAACAACGAGCTGGGCAGGAGTGGGCAGAAGAGAACGGCCGTCAGACAGCAGCTTACATATTACCCAGGAAAGAGCAGTGTTTTTGGAGTGTGCAGCAAATCCGTGTTTCTGGGCAAGGGCAGCATAAGTGTGCTGCTCTGCTAAGCTTTCTCCCTGTGAGACACACAGGCAAAGCTTTTCGCTATGATGCAGTCTAGTGCAGACGCAGACTATGGCTCTCCGGAGCTGATCGGAGGGAAGCGCCGGTCGCCGGTGTCTTTCGACTGAAGCAGCGCTTCGGAGCTTACGGCTGCCGCTCCGGTGTTATGTGCGCGAAGCAGCTGCTTCTCCTGCTCCCGGAGTTGGACAGGGCGGTAGCTTGTACTAAGGCGAAGAACGAAGCCGCTGAGAGACGAGATTGTGTGCACAGCCTTGGGACTGCTAGAGGACGGTGGCTAAAGCTCCCTGCCTTTTCTATGCACTGCTGGCATGCTTCATTGAAGGTGTTCCGAGACAACTTTTCTGGGTTTTGACTTCGTCCTGATGCAGCCTTTCTTGGGAAATTCGTGTTCGTCTCCTGAGGCTCGAGATGCAGTGAACCCGATGGCACCTGCCGAAATGAAAAACTCCGTTGAGTTGTCGAGAAGCAAGAACATAGACAGCGCCTTGTGATTAGGAGTCAGCCACTGCAGGACTTTTGCGATTGCTTTCACTGTGCACTGAATACAAGGACGGCATGTGCACGCTACAACAACGAGCTGGGTAGGACTGGGCAGAAGAGAACGGCCGTCAGACAGCAGCTTACATATTACCCAGGAAAGAGCAGTGTTTTTGGAGTGTGCAGCAAATCCGTGTTTCTGGGCAAGGGCGACATAAGTGCGCTGCGCTGCTAAGCTTTCTCACTGCGAGACACACTGGCAAAGCTTTTCGCTATGATGCAGTCTAGTGCAGACGCACACTACGGCTCTCCGCTGCTGTCCGAAGCCAAGCGCCGGTCGCTGGCGTCTTTCGGCTGAAGCAGCGCTTCGGAGCTTACGGCTGCCGCTCCGGTGTTGTGCGCGCGAAGCAGCCGCTTGTCCTGCTCCCGGAGCCGGACAGAGCGGTAGCTTCTACGAGGGCGCAGAACTAAGCCGCTGAGAGACGAGATTGTGTGCACAGCCTTGGGACTGCCAGAGGACGGTGGTTAAAGCTCCGTGCCTTTTCAATGCACTGCTGGCATACTTTATTGAAGGTGTTCTGAGACAACTTTTCTGGGTTTTGACTTCGTCCTGATGCAGCCCCTCTTGGGAAATTCTTGTTCGTCTCCTGAGGCCAGAGATGCAGTGAACCCGATGGCACCTGTCGAAATTAAAAACTCCGTTGAGTTGTCGAGAAGCAAGAACATAGACAGCGCCTTGTGATTGGGAGTCAGCCGCTGCTGGACTTTTGCGATTGCTTTCACTGTGCACTGAATGCCAGGACGGCATGTGCACGCTACAAAAACGAGCTGGGCAGAAGTGGGCAGATGAGAACGGCCGTCAGACAGCAGCTTACATATTACCCAGGAAAGAGCAGTGTTTTTGGAGTGTGCAGGAAATCCATGTTTCTGGGCAAGAGCGGCATAAGTGCGCTGCGCTGCTAAGCTTTCTCCCTGTGAGACACACTGGCAAAGCTTTTCGCTATGATGCAGTCTAGTGCAGACGCACACTACGGCTCTCCGCTGCTGTCCGAAGCCAAGCGCCGGTCGCCGGCCTCTTTTGGCTGAAGCAGCGCTTCGGAGCTTACGGCTGCCGCTCCGGTGTTGTGTGCGCGAAGCAGCCGCTTGTCCTGCTCCCGGAGCCGGACAGAGCGGTAGCTTCTACGAAGGCGAAGAACGAAGCTGCTGAGAGACGAGATTGTGTGCACAGCCTTGGGACTGCTAGAGGACGGTGGCTAAAGCTCCCTGCCTTTTCTATGCACTGCTGGCATGCTTTATTGAAGGTGTTCCGAGACAACTTTTCTGGGTTTTGACTTCGTCCTGATGCAGCCTTTCTTGGGAAATTCGTGTTCGTCTCCTGAGGCTCGAGATGCAGTGAACCCAATGGCATCTTCCGAAATGAAAAACTCCGTTGAGTTGTCGAGAAGCAAGAACATAGACAGCGCCTTGTGATTAGGAGTCAGCCGCTGCTGGACTTTTGCGATTGCTTTCACTGTGCACTGAATACAAGGATGGCATGTGCACGCGCCAACAACGAGCTGGGCAGGAGTGGGCAGAATCGAACAGCCGTCAGACAGCAGCTTACATATTACCCAGGAAAGAGCAGTGTTTTTGGAGTGTGCAGCAAATCCGTGTTTCTGGGCAAGGGCGGCATAAGTGTGCTGCTCTGCTAAGCTTTCTCCCTGCGAGACACACTGGCAAAGCTTTTCGCTATGATGCAGTCTAGTGCAGACGCACACTACGGCTCTCTGGAGCAGATCGGAGGGAAGCGCCGGTCGCCAGCGTCTTTCGGCTGAAGCAGCGCTTCGGAGCTTACGGCTGCCGCTCCGGTGTTGTGCGCGCGAATCAGCCGCTTCTCCTGCTTCCGGAGCCGGACAGAGCGGTAGCTTCTACGTGGGCGCAGAACTAAGCCGCTGAGAGACGAGATTGTGTGCACAGCCTTGGGACTGCTAGAGGATGGTGGCTAAAGCTCCCTGCCTTTTCAATGCACTGCTGGCATGCTTTATTGAAGGTGTTCCAAGACAACTTTTCTGGGTTTTGACTTCGTCCTGATGCAGCCCCTCTTGGGAAATTCGTGCTCGTCCCCTGAGGCACGAGATGCAGACAACTCGAAGGCAGCTGTCGAAATTAAAAACTCCATTGAGTTGTCGAGAAGCAAGAACATAGACAGCACCTTGTGTTTGGGAGTCAGCAGCTGCTGGACTTTTGCGATTGCTTTCACTGTGCACTGAATGCCAGGACGGCATGTGCATGCTACAACAACGAGCTGGGCAGGAGTGGGCAGAAGAGGACGGCCGTCAGAAAAAAGCTTACATATTACCCAGGAAAGAGCAGTGTTTTTGGAGTGTGCAGCAAATCCGTGTTTCTGGGCACGGGCGGCATAAGTGCGCTGCGCTGCTAAGCTTTCTCCCTGTGAGACACACTTGCAAAGCTTTTCGCTATGATGCAGTCTAGTGGAGACGCACACTACGGCTCTCCGGAGCTGATCGGAGGGAAGCGCCGGTCGCCGGCCTCTTTTGGCTGAAGCAGCGCTTCGGCGCTTACGGCTGCTGCTCCGGTGTTGTGTGCGCGAAGCAGCCGCTTGTCCTGCTCCCGGAGCCGGACAGAGCGGTAGCTTCTACGAAGGCGAAGAACGAAGCCGCTGAGAGACGAGATTTTGTGCACAGCCTTGGGACTGCTAGAGGACGGTGGCTAAAGCTCCCTGCCTTTTCAATGCACTGCTGGCATGCTTTATTGAAGGTGTTCCGAGACAACTTTTCTGTGTTTTGACTTCGTCCTGATGCAGCCTTTCTTGGGAAATTCGTGTTCGTCTCCTGAGGCTCGAGATGCAGTGAACCCGATGGCACCTGCCGAAATGAAAAACTCCGTTGAGTTGTCGAGAAGCAAGAACATAGACAGCGCCTTGTGATTGGGAGTCAGCCGCGGCTGGACTTTTGTGATTGCTTTCACTGTGCACTGAATACAAGACGGCATGTGCACGCTACAACAACGAGCTGGGCAGGAGTGGGCAGAAGAGAACGGCCGTCAGACAGCAGCTTACATATTACCCAGGAAAGAGCAGTGTTTTTGGAGTGTGCAGCAAATCCGTGTTTCTGGGCAAGGGCGGCATAAGTGCGCTGCGCTGCTAAGCTTTCTCCCTGTGAGACGCACTGGCAAAGCTTTTCGCTATGTTGCAGTCTAGTGCAGACGCACACTATGGCTCTCCGGAGGTGATCGGAGGGAAGCGCCGGTCGCCGGTGTCTTTCGGCTGAAGCAGCGCTTCGGAGCTTACGGCTGCCGCTGCGGTGTTGTGTGCGCGAAGCAGCCGCTTCTCCTGCTCTTGGAGCCGGACAGAGCGGTGGCTTCTACGAAGGCGAAGAACGAAGCCGCTGAGAGGCGAGATTGTGTGCACAGCCTTGGGACTGCTAGAGGACGGTGGCTAAAGCTCCCTGCCTTTTCTATGCACTGCTGGCATGCTTTATTGAAGGTGTTCCAAGACAAATTTTCTGGGTTTTGACTTCGTCCTGATGCAGCCTTTCTTGGGAAATTCGTGTTCGTCTCCTGAGGCTCGAGATGCAGTGAACCCGATGGCACCTGCCGAAATGAAAAACTCCGTTGAGTTGTCGAGAAGCAAGAACATAGGCAGCGCCTTGTGTTTGGGAGTCAGCAGCTGCTGGACTTTTGCGATTGCTTTCATTGTGCAATGAATGCCAGGACGGCATGTGCCCGCTACAACAATGAGCTGGGCAGGAGTGGGCAGAAGAGGACGGCCATCAGAAATAAGCTTACATATTACCCAGGAAAGAGCAGTGGTTTTGGAGTGTGCAGCAAATCCGTGTTTCTGGGCAAGGGCAGCATAAGTGTGCTGCGCTGCTAAGCTTTCTCCCTGTGAGACACACTGGCAAAGCTTTTCGCTATGATGCAGTCTAGTGCAGACGCACACAACGGCTCTCTGGAGCTGATCGGAGGGAAGCGCCGGTCGCCGGCGTCTTTCGGCTGAAGCAGCGCTTCGGAGCTTACGGCTGCCGCTCCGGTGTTGTGTGCGCGAAGCAGCTGCTTCTCCTGCTCCCGGAGTTGGACAGGGCGGCAGCTTGTACTAAGGCGAAGAACGAAGCCGCTGAGAGACGAGATTGTGTGCACAGCCTTGGGACTGCTAGAGGACGGTGGCTAAAGCTCCCTGCCTTTTCAATGCACTGCTGGCATGCTTTATGGAAGGTGTTCCGAGACAACTTTTCTGGGTTTTGACTTCGTCCTGATGCAGCCTTTCTTGGGAAATTCGTGTTCGTCCCCTGAGGCACGAGATGCAGAGAATTCGAAGGCAGCTGTCGAAATTAAAAACTCCATTGAGTTGTCGAGAAGCAAGAACATAGACAGCGCCTTGTGATTAGGAGTCAGCCGCTGCTGGACTTTTGCGATTGCTTTCACTGTGCACTGAATACAAGGACGGCATGTGCACGCTACAACAACGAGCTGGGCAGGAGTGGGCAGAAGAGGACGGCCGTCAGAAAAAAGCTTACATATTACCCAGGAAAGAGCAGTGTTTTTGGAGTGTGCAGCAAATCTGTGTTTCTGGGCAAGGGCGACATAAGTGCGCTGCGCTGCTAAGCTTTCTCACTGCGAGACACACTGGCAAAGCTTTTCGCTATGATGCAGTCTAGTGCAGACGCACACTACGGCTCACCGGAGCTGATCGGAGGGAAGCGCCGGTCGCCGGCGTCTTTCGGCTGAAGCAGCGCTTCGGAGCTTACGGCTGCCGCTCCGGTGTTGTGCGCGCGAATCAGCCGCTTCTCCTGCTCTTGGAGCCGGACAGAGCGGTAGCTTCTACGTGGGCGCAGAACTAAGCCGCTGAGAGACGAGATTGTGTGCACAGCCTTGGAACTGCTAGAGGACGGTGCTTAAAGCTCCGTGCCTTTTCAATGCACTGCTGGCATACTTTATTGAAGGTGTTCCGAGACAACTTTTCTGGGTTTTGACTTCGTCCTGATGCAGCACCTCTTGGGAAATTCGTGCTCGTCCCCTGAGGCACGAGATGCAGAGAACTCGAAGGCAGCTGTCGAAATTAAAAACTCCATTGAGTTGTCGAGAAGCAAGAACATAGACAGCACCTTGTGTTTGGGAGTCAGCAGCTGCTGGACTTTTGCGATTGCTTTCACTGTGCACTGAATGCCAGGACGGCATGTGCACGCTACAACAACGAGCTGGGTAGGAGTGGGCAGAAGAGAACGGCCGTCAGACAGCAGCTTACATATTACCCAGAAAAGAGCAGTGTTTTTGGAGTGTGCAGCAAATCCGTGTTTCTGGGCAAGGGCAGCATAAGTGTGCTGCTCTGCTAAGCTTTCTCCCTGTGTGACACACTGGGAAAGCTTTTCGCTATGATGCAGTCTAGTGCAGACGCACACTACGGCTCTCCGGCGCTGATCGGAGGGAAGTGCCGGTCGCCGGTGTCTTTCGGCTGAAGCAGCGCTTCGGAGCTTACGGCTGCCGCTCCGGTGTTGTGTGCGCGAAGCAGCTGCTTCTCCTGCTCCCGGAGTTGGACAGGGCGGCAGCTTGTACTAAGGCGAAGAACGAAGCCACTGAGAGACGAGATTGTGTGCAAAGCCTTGGGACTGCTAGAGGACGGTGGCTAAAGCTCCCTGCCTTTTCAATGCACTGCTGGCATGCTTTATGGAAGGTGTTCCGAGACAACTTTTCTGGGTTTTGACTTCGTCCTGATGCAGCCCCTCTTGGGAAATTCGTGTTCGCCTCCTGAGGCTCGAGATGTAGTGAACCCGATGGCACCTGCCGAAATGAAAAACTCCGTTGAGTTGTCGAGAAGCAAGAACATAGACAGCGCCTTGTGATTGGGAGTCAGCCGCTGCTGGACTTTTGCGATTGCTTTCACTGTGCACTGAATGCCAGGACGGTATGTGCACGCTACAACAACGAGCTGGGCAGGAGTGGGCAGAAGAGAACGGCCGTCAGACAGCAGCTTACATATTACCCAGGAAAGAGCAGTGTTTTTGGAGTGTGCAGCAAATCCGTGTTTCTGGGCAAGGGCAGCATAAGTGTGCTGCTCTGCTAAGCTTTCTCCCTGTGAGACACACAGGCAAAGCTTTTCGCTATGATGCAGTCTAGTGCAGACGCAGACTATGGCTCTCCGGAGCTGATCGGAGGGAAGCGCCGGTCGCCGGTGTCTTTCGACTGAAGCAGCGCTTCGGAGCTTACGGCTGCCGCTCCGGTGTTGTGTGCGCGAAGCAGCTGCTTCTCCTGCTCCCGGAGTTGGACAGGGCGGTAGCTTGTACTAAGGCGAAGAACGAAGCCGCTGAGAGACGAGATTGTGTGCACAGCCTTGGGACTGCTAGAGGACGGTGGCTAAAGCTCCCTGCCTTTTCTATGCACTGCTGGCATGCTTCATTGAAGGTGTTCCGAGACAACTTTTCTGGGTTTTGACTTCGTCCTGATGCAGCCTTTCTTGGGAAATTCGTGTTCGTCTCCTGAGGCTCGAGATGCAGTGAACCCGATGGCACCTGCCGAAATGAAAAACTCCGTTGAGTTGTCGAGAAGATAGAACATAGACAGCGCCTTGTGATTAGGAGTCAGCCGCTGCAGGACTTTTGCGATTGCTTTCACTGTGCACTGAATACAAGGACGGCATGTGCACGCTACAACAACGAGCTGGGTAGGAGTGGGCAGAAGAGAACGGCCGTCAGACAGCAGCTTACATATTACCCAGGAAAGAGCAGTGTTTTTGGAGTGTGCAGCAAATCCGTGTTTCTGGGCAAGGGCGACATAAGTGCGCTGCGCTGCTAAGCTTTCTCACTGCGAGACACACTGGCAAAGCTTTTCGCTATGATGCAGTCTAGTGCAGACGCACACTACGGCTCTCCGGAGCTGATCGGAGGGAAGCGCCGGTCGCCGGCGTCTTTCGGCTGAAGCAGCGCTTCGGAGCTTACGGCTGCCGCTCCGGTGTTGTGCGCGCGAATCAGCCGCTTCTCCTGCTCCCGGAGCCGTACAGAGCGGTAGCTTCTACGTGGGCGCAGAACTAAGCCGCTGAGAGACGAGATTGTGTGCACAGCCTTGGGACTGCCAGAGGACGGTGGTTAAAGCTCCGTGCCTTTTCAATGCACTGCTGGCATACTTTATTGAAGGTGTTCCGAGACAACTTTTCTGGGTTTTGACTTCGTCCTGATGCAGCCCCTCTTGGGAAATTCGTGCTCGTCCTCTGAGGCACGAGATGCAGTGAACCCAATGGCATCTTCCGAAATGAAAAACTCCATTGAGTTGTCGAGAAGCAAGAACATAGACAGCGCCTTGTGTTTGGGAGTCAGCAGCTGCTGGACTTTTGCGATTGCTTTCACTGTGCACTGAATGCCAGGACGGTATGTGCACGCTACAACAACGAGCTGGGCAGGAATGGGCAGAAGAGAACGGCCGTCAGACAGCAGCTTACATATTACCCAGGAAAGAGCAGTGTTTTTGGAGTGTGCAGCAAATCCGTGTTTCTGGGCAAGGGCAGCATAAGTGTGCTGCTCTGCTAAGCTTTCTCCCTGTGAGACACACAGGCAAAGCTTTTTGCTATGATGCAGTCTAGTGCAGACGCAGACTATGGCTCTCCGGAGCTGATCGGAGGGAAGCGCCGGTCGCCGGTGTCTTTCGACTGAAGCAGCGCTTCGGAGCTTACGGCTGCCGCTCCGGTGTTGTGTGCGCGAAGCAGCTGCTTCTCCTGCTCCCGGAGTTGGACAGGGCGGTAGCTTGTACTAAGGCGAAGAACGAAGCCGCTGAGAGACGAGATTGTGTGCACAGCCTTGGGACTGCTAGAGGACGGTGGCTAAAGCTCCCTGCCTTTTCTATGCACTGCTGGCATGCTTCATTGAAGGTGTTCCGAGACAACTTTTCTGGGTTTTGACTTCGTCCTGATGCAGCCTTTCTTGGGAAATTCGTGTTCGTCTCCTGAGGCTCGAGATGCAGTGAACCCGATGGCACCTGCCAAAATGAAAAACTCCGTTGAGTTGTCGAGAAGCAAGAACATAGACAGCGCCTTGTGATTAGGAGTCAGCCGCTGCAGGACTTTTGCGATTGCTTTCACTGTGCACTGAATACAAGGACGGCATGTGCACGCTACAACAACGAGCTGGGTAGGAGTGGGCAGAAGAGAACGGCCGTCAGACAGCAGCTTACATATTACCCAGGAAAGAGCAGTGTTTTTGGAGTGTGCAGCAAATCCGTGTTTCTGGGCAAGGGCGACATAAGTGCGCTGCGCTGCTAAGCTTTCTCACTGCGAGACACACTGGCAAAGCTTTTCGCTATGATGCAGTCTAGTGCAGACGCACACTACGGCTCTCCGGAGCTGATCGGAGGGAAGCGCCGGTCGCCGGCGTCTTTCGGCTGAAGCAGCGCTTCGGCGCTTACGGCTGCCGCTCCGGTGTTGTGCGCGCGAATCAGCCGCTTCTCCTGCTCCCGGAGTTGGACAGGGCGGCAGCTTGTACTAAGGCGAAGAACGAAGCCGCTGAGAGACGAGATTGTGTGCACAGCCTTGGGACTGCTAGAGGACGGTGGCTAAAGCTCCCTGCCTTTTCAATGCACTGCTGGCATGCTTTATGGAAGGTGTTCCGAGACAACTTTTCTGGGTTTTGACTTCGTCCTGATGCAGCCTTTCTTGGGAAATTCGTGTTCGTCCCCTGAGGCACGAGATGCAGAGAATTCGAAGGCAGCTGTCGAAATTAAAAACTCCATTGAGTTGTCGAGAAGCAAGAACATAGACAGCGCCTTGTGATTAGGAGTCAGCCGCTGCTGGACTTTTGCGATTGCTTTCACTGTGCACTGAATACAAGGACGGCATGTGCACGCTACAACAACGAGCTGGGCAGGAGTGGGCAGAACAGGACGGCCGTCAGAAAAAAGCTTACATATTACCCAGGAAAGAGCAGTGTTTTTGGAGTGTGCAGCAAATCCGTGTTTCTGGGCAAGGGCGACATAAGTGCGCTGCGCTGCTAAGCTTTCTCACTGCGAGACACACTGGCAAAGCTTTTCGCTATGATGCAGTCTAGTGCAGACGCACACTACGGCTCACCGGAGCTGATCGGAGGGAAGCGCCGGTCGCCGGCGTCTTTCGGCTGAAGCAGCGCTTCGGAGCTTACGGCTGCCGCTCCGGTGTTGTGCGCGCGAATCAGCCGCTTCTCCTGCTCCCGGAGCCGGACAGAGCGGTAGCTTCTACGTGGGCGCAGAACTAAGCCGCTGAGAGACGAGATTGTGTGCACAGCCTTGGGACTGCTAGAGGACGGTGGCTAAAGCTCCCTGCCTTTTCAATGCACTGCTGGCATGCTTTATGGAAGGTGTTCCGAGACAACTTTTCTGGGTTTTGACTTCGTCCTGATGCAGCCCCTCTTGGGAAATTCGTGTTCGCCTCCTGAGGCTCGAGATGCAGTGAACCCGATGGCACCTGCCGAAATGAAAAACTCCGTTGAGTTGTTGTCTTGGTTAGACAAGACAGGAGTCTGTGAAAGAGGGCAAAGCCTCCTGTACAATGGAGAACGGCAAACCCCCCTCCCTCTGAATTACGAGGATCTTTAAATTAAAAGGCTCTCAGGCAAAGATATGGGAGTGGGAGTAACAATTCTTTACTAGGAGAAAACTGGACAACAATTTAAAAAAAGGCAAATGCAATCGGTACAAACAAAACCAGTGAAAGAAAAAAGTCTAGAACCTGAGGATTGCCAGTATCAGGTTTGCTGGGACAATTGCTTTCCTTTGCAATAGTTGATGAGTTGCAGCTGAAGTGGTGATCTTTAGAAGGGTATAATTTTCCTCTGAAGATCTGGTGGCAGTGGGGGCCGGTCTTCCTCTGCGCCGGGGTTGCCTCTGAGCTCCGCTGCCGTCGCCTCTGCGCGCGCCGGCTGCTTCGCTGCGAGTGCCGCCGAAGAGAGAGAGAGCGAGAGCTGCTTTTCTGGGAATCCCGCGAAGAGAGAGAGAGAGCTGCTTCTCTCGGAGTCCCGCGAAGAAGAGGGAGAGCTGCTTCTCTCGGAATCCCGCGAAGAGAGAGAGAGAGCTGCTTCTCTCGGAGTCCCGCGAAGAAGAAGAGAGAGCTGCTTCCCCCCTCTGGGTGGGACCCCTCACGATCTTACATTTTTTCAGCCCTTCATTAAATCAGTCAATGGTGTATAAGCAAACCATTGCCTCTACAGGACAAACCATTGTCTTTGAGAGAGATAACAAAAACCTGTCCAACCGGTTCGCCTTCGACAGATGGCAAATGGAATACAAGCTTATCTTACAACCCAGGACATTATCCACCCCTTATTCTATTTCCATCTGCACACCATGAAATCTTACACCCAGTTCTCTCTTAAGACCAAGTTTCCCTGTGGTACACAGCGGGTCTCCCCATCTTCCTGCATTACCCACCAAGTGTAACCAGGTCCTTGAGCAAAGACAATCCCACGAATGGGTTGGTCTTTGCCTGAGGTGGGATTAATCCAAACAGTTTTCCCTAAAATACCTTTCATATGTACTACAGGGACCTTATCTCCATCTACTGCGTGTAAGGGTTCTGACTGAGCAGGGCCAGCTCGATTGACAGACCCCCGGGTGTTGACCATCCAGGTTGCTTTTGCCAGGTTAATTTCCCAGTTTCTAAATGTTCCCCCACCGAGTGCCTTCAGGGTAGTCTTAAGGAGTCCGTTGCACCGTTCAACTTTGCCGGCAGCTGGAGCATGATAGGGAATATGATATATCCATTCGATACCATGTTCTCTGGCCCAGGTGTTGATAAGGCTGTTCTTGAAATGGGTGCCGTTGTCAGACTCAATTCTCTCAGGGGTGCCGTGTCTCCACAGGACTTGTTTTTCCAAGCCTAAGATGGTGTTCCGGGCAGTGGCATGAGGTACAGGGAAAGTCTCCAGCCATCCAGTGGTGGCTTCTACCATGGTCAGCACGTAGCGCTTGCCTTGGCGTGTCTGGGGCAGTGTGATGTAGTCAATCTGCCAGGCCTCCCCATACTTGTACTTGGACCACCGCCCACCATACCATAGGGGCTTCACTCTCTTGGCCTGTTTGATGGCAGCACACGTCTCACAGTCATGGATAACCTGGGAAACACTGTCCATGGTTAGATCCACCCCTCGGTCTCGTGCCCACTTGTAGGTGGCATCTCTGCCCTGATGACCTGAGGCATCATGAGCCCATCGAGCCAGGAACAACTCCCCCTTATGGTGCCAATCTAAGTCTATCTTTGACACTTCTATTTTTGCTGCCTGATCTACCTGCTCGTTGTTCCGGTGCTCCTCATTAGCCCGACTTTTGGGGACATGGGCATCTACATGACGGACTTTCACCGTCAGCTTTTCCACCCGAGAGGCAATGTCTTTCCATATATCAGCAGCCCAGATTGGCTTTCCTTTACGTTGCCAGTTGGCCTTCCTCCACCTTCCCAGCCAGCCCCACAGAGCATTGGCTACCATCCATGAATCAGTATAAAGGTAGAGCTTTGGCCACTTCTCCCTTTCAGCAATGTCCAGAGCCAGCTGAACGGCCTTGAGTTCAGCGAGTTGGCTCGATCCACCTTCTCCTTCGGTAGCTTGTGCAACTTGGCGTGTGGGGCTCCATACGGCTGCTTTCCACTTCCGGTTCATCCCTACGATACGACAGGAACCGTCAGTGAAAAGAGCGTAGCAGGTCTCCTCTGCTGGTAGTTGGTTGTATGGTGGAGCTTCTTCAGCCCTTGCCACTTGTACTTGTTCCTCATCATCAGTGAGACCAAAGTTTTCACCTTCTGGCCAGTTCGTAATTATCTCCAAAATCCCAGGGCGATTCAGGTTTCCAATACGGGCGCGTTGAGTGATGAGGGCAATCCATTTGCTCCATGTGGCGTCAGTGGCATGGTGGGTAGAGGGAACCTTTCCTTTAAACATCCACCCCAGCACCGGTAGTCGGGGTGCCAGGAGGAGTTGTGTTTCTGTGCCAATTACCTCCGAGGCGGCTTGAACTCCTTCAAAGGCAGCCAAGATTTCCTTCTCTGTGGGAGTGTAGTTGGCTTCAGACCCTCTGTAACTTCGGCTCCAGAATCCCAGTGGTCGGCCTCGAGTCTCCCCAGGCACTTTCTGCCAAAGGCTCCAAGACAACCCATGGTTCCCGGCTGCAGAGTAGAGCACATTCTTGACCTCTGGTCCCGTTCTGACTGGGCCAAGGGCTACAGCATGAGCGATCTCCTGCTTGATCTGGGTGAAGGCTTGTTGCTGCTCAGGGCCCCAGTGGAAATCATTCTTCTTTCGGGTAACCAGATAAAGAGGGCTCACAATCTGGCTATACTCAGGAATGTGCATTCTCCAGAAACCTATGGCACCCAGGAAAGCTTGTGTTTCCTTTTTGCTGGTTGGTGGGGACATAGCTGTGATCTTGTTGATGACCTCAGTGGGAATCTGGCGCCGTCCATCTTGCCATTTCACTCCCAGGAACTGGATCTCTCGGGCAGGTCCCTTGACTTTGCTCTTCTTGATGGCAAAGCCAGCTTCTAGTAGTATCTGGATGATCCTCTCACCTTTCTCAAACACTTCTGCCGCTGTGCTCCCCCACACAATGATGTCATCAATGTATTGCAGGTGTTCTGGAGCCTCACCCTTTTCTAGTGCAGCCTGGATCAGTCCATGGCAGATGGTGGGGCTGTGTTTCCACCCCTGGGGCAGTCGGTTCCAGGTGTACTGCACGCCCCTCCAGGTGAAAGCAAACTGAGGCCTGCATTCTGCTGCCAGAGGAATGGAGAAAAACGCATTAGCAATATCAATGGTGGCATACCACTTTGCTGCCTTGGACTCCAGCTCGTACTGGAGTTCCAGCATGTCCGGCACAGCAGCGCTCAGCGGTGGAGTCACTTCATTTAAGCCACGATAGTCCACAGTCAATCTCCATTCTTTGTCAGATTTGCGCACAGGCCAGATGGGGCTGTTGAAGGGTGAGTGGGTTTTGCTGACCACCCCTTGGCTCTCCAGCTCCCGAATCATTTTGTGGATGGGGATCACGGCATCTCGATCCGTCCGATACTGCCGGCGGTGCACTGTCGAGGTCGCAATTGGCACGCGTTGTTCTTCCACCCTTAGGAGTCCTACTGCAGAGGGGTTTTCTGACAGTCCAGGCAAGGTGTTCAATTGCTTAATGTCTTCTGCCTCTACAGCGGCTATTCCAAAAGCCCACCTGAGTCCCTTTGGGTCTTTGTAATATCCGTTCCGGAGGAAGTCTATGCCTAGGATACACGGAGCATCTGGGCCAGTCACTATAGGGTGTTTCTTCCACTCCTTCCCAGTCAGGCTCACCTCAGCTTCCACCAGAGTCAATTGTTGTGATCCCCCTGTCACACCAGCAATGGAAACAGGCTCTGCCCCCACATGTCCCGATGGTATCAGAGTACACTGTGCACCAGTATCAACTAAAGCATCATATTTTTGTGGCTCTGATGTGCCAGGCCATCGGATCCACACTGTCCAGAAGATCCGGTTTTCCCGTGCCTCTCCCTGGCTAGAGACAGGGCCCCTCTAACACTGGTTATCATTCCTTCCCTGGGCATACATACTAGAGGTCCCTTCAAGGGGGTCTGACAGATCGTACCCACAAGCTTGGTCACGGGAGGTTGAGGCTACCTTCACTTTGGTGGAACTCCCCCGGTTAGAGTTTCCCTCCTTGAGTTGACGGACTCGTGCTGCCAGGACAGAAGTGGGTTTCCCATCCCACCTCCCCATGTCTTCCCCATGGTCACGCAGGAAGAACCACAGATTAGCCCTTGGGGTGTACCCTCTCTCTCTAGCTGGGGATTGTTGGGTGCTGATTCTGGGGCCTGTGACTCTCACGGGTGCTGTATTAACCTTCCTTATCTCCTCCCTCATCTCCTCTTTAAACTCCTTAATCACAGCTGAGATATGAGCCTGCATTGGGCCATTAATCATACTCTCATAATTCCTAAGTTTGTTGGCAACAGAACCTATTGTCTCCCGGTGGGTGTCAGCATTGATCGTTGCAATGAAGGTGGCGTATTGAGATGGCCCAAGATTTGCCAGACTCCACAGCATTTGTCCCGTACACCTGACCTTGTCAGGATCATTATTGTGTCGTCCATCCCTCCCAAAGAGTACCTCCAATACTGCCACTTCTCTCAGCTGTTGGATCCCTTCCTCGAGGGTCTTCCAGCGCATTCTATGATGGTGCTCTTGCATTCTCTCTCTGTGGATAAACCTCTCCCTGACACTCATTAAGAGCCGCTCCCAGAGAGAAAGGGACCCTGGTTCCCTTACAAAAACCTGATTTATACCCGAGTCCTGGGTCAAGGGTCCCAAGTTCCTTGCCTCACCACCGTCCAGCTGCACGCCTGTACCCATAAGATCCCAAACCCGGAGTAGCCAGGTAGCATAAGCCTCACGCCCTCGTCGCACAATGTCTTTATGCAGACTGCGAAGACTTTCGTACGTCAGGGACTCGGTGATGATAGCAATCTCTGGCTCCCCTGTGGGTTGTGAGGTTCCTCCATTCCTGTCCCTATCTGCAGGGTGCTCTGCTTTCACCTTAGACTTCCTTGTTTCTACCGGGGCCACTGCTGCTGACCGTGACTGCCCTTGTGGTTCAGCTGGAACCTGGACAGTTGTAACATTAGTGGGTTCCACAGCTGTACTATTAGACTGTCCCTCCTCAAGGCAAAGGGCCGGTTTCTCACCAGCTGGGGAAATGCACTCCTTCAGCATCTCTCGTATCTCCTTAACCAGAACCCTCACCCAATCTGGGCGGTTCATTTCTGAGGTGGGCTGTGGGGCAGGGTCAGGCTCTGGAGCAGCAGCATCTCGAGTCTGTGGTGTAGGTGTGAGGGTAGTTATCCAGGTTAATCTTCCCTTATCTCTGAATGCTAAATATAACAGGACTATCAGCAACACCACCCATTGTATGGTATCATTAGCACTTATAAAGGATCTTAACCCTTTGAGAACTGGTGGAGCAGACCCGAAAAGATGGTTAAAAGGTTGAGAGAAAGTTTGCCCAGGTGCTATTTCCTCGCAGTAGGTACCGTTATTAAAGTAACCCCAAAAACATACAGTTAACGTGTGATAGCTATGAATCCATGTACCTGCCTTCCAGAGGAAATTAAAGATCCATGAATTCCTCACCCAATTAACCCAGAAGCCAAACTTGATAACAGACACCGTAGCCTTAGTTATAGGACCCATTTTTAGATAAGGGTCTGCAAATGGGAAAAGTATAGCTACGATCACATGCCACCCAAACCAAGGTAAACTAGACCACATGGTGATGCTGAAGATGTTTTTACACACAACAAAACCAAATTACTTAAGAACTGTTAATCCTTTTTCCCTCTCAATGCCCTCGGGCCCCACGTTGGGCGCCAAATTCAGTCTTGGTTAGACAAGACAGGAGTCTGTGAAAGAGGGCAAAGCCTCCTGTACAATGGAGAACGGCAAACCCCCCTCCCTCTGAATTACGAGGATCTTTAAATTAAAAGGCTCTCAGGCAAAGATATGGGAGTGGGAGTAACAATTCTTTACTAGGAGAAAACTGGACAACAATTTAAAAAAAGGCAAATGCAATCGGTACAAACAAAACCAGTGAAAGAAAAAAGTCTAGAACCTGAGGATTGCCAGTATCAGGTTTGCTGGGACAATTGCTTTCCTTTGCAATAGTTGATGAGTTGCAGCTGAAGTGGTGATCTTTAGAAGGGTATAATTTTCCTCTGAAGATCTGGTGGCAGTGGGGGCCGGTCTTCCTCTGCGCCGGGGTTGCCTCTGAGCTCCGCTGCCGTCGCCTCTGCGCGCGCCGGCTGCTTCGCTGCGAGTGCCGCCGAAGAGAGAGAGAGCGAGAGCTGCTTTTCTGGGAATCCCGCGAAGAGAGAGAGAGAGCTGCTTCTCTCGGAGTCCCGCGAAGAAGAGGGAGAGCTGCTTCTCTCGGAATCCCGCGAAGAGAGAGAGAGAGCTGCTTCTCTCGGAGTCCCGCGAAGAAGAAGAGAGAGCTGCTTCCCCCCTCTGGGTGGGACCCCTCACGGTCTTACATTTTTTCAGCCCTTCATTAAATCAGTCAATGGTGTATAAGCAAACCATTGCCTCTACAGGACAAACCATTGTCTTTGAGAGAGATAACAAAAACCTGTCCAACCGGTTCGCCTTCGACAGATGGCAAATGGAATACAAGCTTATCTTACAACCCAGGACAGTTGTCGAGAAGCAAGAACATAGACAGCGCCTTGTGATTGGGAGTCAGCCGCTGCTGGACTTTTGCGATTGCTTTCACTGTGCACTGAATGCCAGGACGGTATGTGCACGCTACAACAACGAGCTGGGCAGGAGTGGGCAGAAGAGAACGGCCGTCAGACAGCAGCTTACATATTACCCAGGAAAGAGCAGTGTTTTTGGAGTGTGCAGCAAATCCGTGTTTCTGGGCAAGGGCAGCATAAGTGTGCTGCTCTGCTAAGCTTTCTCCCTGTGAGACACACAGGCAAAGCTTTTCGCTATGATGCAGTCTAGTGCAGACGCAGACTACGGCTCTCTGGAGCTGATCGGAGGGAAGCGCCGGTCGCCGGCGTCTTTCGGCTGAAGCAGCGCTTCGGAGCTTACGGCTGCCGCTCCGGTGTTGTGAGCGCGAATCAGCTGCTTCTCCTGCTCCCGGAGCCAGACAGAGCGGTAGCTTCTACGAAGGCGAAGAACGAAGCCGCTGAGAGACGAGATTGTGTGCACAGCCTTGGGACTGCTAGAGGACGGTGGCTAAAGCTCCCTGCATTTCAATGCACTGCTGGCATGCTTTATTGAAGGTGTTCCGAGACAAATTTTCTGGGTTTTGACTTCGTCCTGATGCAGCCTTTCTTGGGAAATTCGTGTTCGTCCCCTGAGGCACGAGATGCAGAGAACTAGAAGGCAGCTGTCGAAATTAAAAACTCCATTGAGTTGTCGAGAAGCAAGAACATAGACAGCGCCTTGTGTTTGGGAGTCAGCAGCTGCTGGACTTTTGCGATTGCTTTCATTGTGCAATGAATGCCAGGACGGCATGTGCACGCTACAAAAACGAGCTGGGCAGGAGTGGGCAGATGAGAACGGCCGTCAGACAGCAGCTTACATATTACCCAGGAAAGAGCAGTGTTTTTGGAGTGTGCAGCAAATCCGTGTTTCTGGGCAAGGGCGGCATAAGTGCGCTGCGCTGCTAAGCTTTCTCCCTGTGAGACACACTGGCAAAGCTTTTCGCTATGATGCAGTCTAGTGCAGACGCACACTACGGCTCTCCGCTGCTGTCCGAAGCCAAGCGCCGGTCGCTGGCGTCTTTCGGCTGAAGCAGCGCTTCGGAGCTTACGGCTGCCGCTCCGGTGTTGTGCGCGCGAAGCAGCCGCTTGTCCTGCTCCCGGAGCCGGACAGAGCGGTAGCTTCTACGAGGGCGCAGAACTAAGCCGCTGAGAGACGAGATTGTGTGCACAGCCTTGGGACTGCCAGAGGACGGTGGTTAAAGCTCCGTGCCTTTTCAATGCACTGCTGGCATACTTTATTGAAGGTGTTCTGAGACAACTTTTCTGGGTTTTGACTTCGTCCTGATGCAGCCCCTCTTGGGAAATTCTTGTTCGTCTCCTGAGGCCAGAGATGCAGTGAACCCGATGGCACCTGTCGAAATTAAAAACTCCGTTGAGTTGTCGAGAAGCAAGAACATAGACAGCGCCTTGTGATTGGGAGTCAGCCGCTGCTGGACTTTTGCGATTGCTTTCACTGTGCACTGAATGCCAGGACGGCATGTGCACGCTACAAAAACGAGCTGGGCAGAAGTGGGCAGATGAGAACGGCCGTCAGACAGCAGCTTACATATTACCCAGGAAAGAGCAGTGTTTTTGGAGTGTGCAGGAAATCCATGTTTCTGGGCAAGAGCGGCATAAGTGCGCTGCGCTGCTAAGCTTTCTCCCTGTGAGACACACTGGCAAAGCTTTTCGCTATGATGCAGTCTAGTGCAGACGCACACTACGGCTCTCCGCTGCTGTCCGAAGCCAAGCGCCGGTCGCCGGCCTCTTTTGGCTGAAGCAGCGCTTCGGAGCTTACGGCTGCCGCTCCGGTGTTGTGTGCGCGAAGCAGCCGCTTGTCCTGCTCCCGGAGCCGGACAGAGCGGTAGCTTCTACGAAGGCGAAGAACGAAGCTGCTGAGAGACGAGATTGTGTGCACAGCCTTGGGACTGCTAGAGGACGGTGGCTAAAGCTCCCTGCCTTTTCTATGCACTGCTGGCATGCTTTATTGAAGGTGTTCCGAGACAACTTTTCTGGGTTTTGACTTCGTCCTGATGCAGCCTTTCTTGGGAAATTCGTGTTCGTCTCCTGAGGCTCGAGATGCAGTGAACCCAATGGCATCTTCCGAAATGAAAAACTCCGTTGAGTTGTCGAGAAGCAAGAACATAGACAGCGCCTTGTGATTAGGAGTCAGCCGCTGCTGGACTTTTGCGATTGCTTTCACTGTGCACTGAATACAAGGATGGCATGTGCACGCTCCAACAACGAGCTGGGCAGGAGTGGGCAGAATCGAACAGCCGTCAGACAGCAGCTTACATATTACCCAGGAAAGAGCAGTGTTTTTGGAGTGTGCAGCAAATCCGTGTTTCTGGGCAAGGGCGGCATAAGTGTGCTGCTCTGCTAAGCTTTCTCCCTGCGAGACACACTGGCAAAGCTTTTCGCTATGATGCAGTCTAGTGCAGACGCACACTACGGCTCTCTGGAGCAGATCGGAGGGAAGCGCCGGTCGCCAGCGTCTTTCGGCTGAAGCAGCGCTTCGGAGCTTACGGCTGCCGCTCCGGTGTTGTGCGCGCGAATCAGCCGCTTCTCCTGCTTCCGGAGCCGGACAGAGCGGTAGCTTCTACGTGGGCGCAGAACTAAGCCGCTGAGAGACGAGTTTGTGTGCACAGCCTTGGGACTGCTAGAGGATGGTGGCTAAAGCTCCCTGCCTTTTCAATGCACTGCTGGCATGCTTTATTGAAGGTGTTCCAAGACAACTTTTCTGGGTTTTGACTTCGTCCTGATGCAGCCCCTCTTGGGAAATTCGTGCTCGTCCCCTGAGGCACGAGATGCAGACAACTCGAAGGCAGCTGTCGAAATTAAAAACTCCATTGAGTTGTCGAGAAGCAAGAACATAGACAGCACCTTGTGTTTGGGAGTCAGCAGCTGCTGGACTTTTGCGATTGCTTTCACTGTGCACTGAATGCCAGGACGGCATGTGCATGCTACAACAACGAGCTGGGCAGGAGTGGGCAGAAGAGGACGGCCGTCAGAAAAAAGCTTACATATTACCCAGGAAAGAGCAGTGTTTTTGGAGTGTGCAGGAAATCTGTGTTTCTGGGCAAGGGCAGCATAAGTGCGCTTCGCTGCTAAGCTTTCTCCCTGTGTGACACACTGGGAAAGCTTTTCGCTATGATGCAGTCTAGTGCAGACGTACACTACGGCTCTGCGGAGCTGATCGGAGGGAAGCGCCGGTCGCCGGCGTCTTTCGGCTGAAGCAGCGCTTCGGAGCTTACGGCTGCTGCTCCGGTGTTGTGCGCGCGAATCAGCCGCTTCTCCTGCTCCCGGAGCCGGACAGAGCGGTAGCTTCTACGAGGGCGCAGAACTAAGCCGCTGAGAGACGAGATTGTGTGCACAGCCTTGGGACTGCCAGAGGACGGTGGTTAAAGCTCCGTGCCTTTTCAATGCACTGCTGGCATACTTTATTGAAGGTGTTCCGAGACAACTTTTCTGGGTTTTGACTTCGTCCTGATGCAGCCCCTCTTGGGAAATTCTTGTTCGTCTCCTGAGGCCAGAGATGCAGTGAACCCGATGGCACCTGTCGAAATTAAAAACTCCGTTGAGTTGTCGAGAAGCAAGAATATAGACAGCGCCTTGTGATTGGGAGTCAGCCGCTGCTGGATTTTGCGATTGCTTTCACTGTGCACTGAATACAAGGACGGCATGTGCACGCTACAACAACGAGCTGGGCAGGAGTGGGCAGAAGAGAACGGCCGTCAGACAGCAGCTTACATATTACCCAGGAAAGAGCAGTGTTTTTGGAGTGTGCAGCAAATCCGTGTTTCTGGGCACGGGCGGCATAAGTGCGCTGCGCTGCTAAGCTTTCTCCCTGTGAGACACACTGGCAAAGCTTTTCGCTATGATGCAGTCTAGTGCAGACGCACACTACGGCTCTCCGGAGCTGATCGGAGGGAAGCGCCGGTCGCCGGCCTCTTTTGGCTGAAGCAGCGCTTCGGCGCTTACGGCTGCCGCTCCGGTGTTGTGTGCGCGAAGCAGCCGCTTGTCCTGCTCCCGGAGCCGGAGAGAGCGGTAGCTTCTACGAAGGCGAAGAACGAAGGCGCTGAGAGACGAGATTTTGTGCACAGCCTTGGGACTGCTAGAGGACGGTGGCTAAAGCTCCCTGCCTTTTCAATGCACTGCTGGCATGCTTTATTGAAGGTGTTCCGAGACAACTTTTCTGTGTTTTGACTTCGTCCTGATGCAGCCTTTCTTGGGAAATTCGTGTTCGTCTCCTGAGGCTCGAGATGCAGTGAACCCGATGGCACCTGCTGAAATGAAAAACTCCGTTGAGTTGACGAGAAGCAAGAACATAGACAGCGCCTTGTGTTTGGGAGTCAGCAGCTGCTGGACTTTTGCGATTGCTTTCATTGTGCAATGAATGCCAGGACGGCATGTGCCCGCTAAAACAATGAGCTGGGCAGGAGTGGGCAGAAGAGGACGGCCATCAGAAATAAGCTTACATATTACCCAGGAAAGAGCAGTGTTTTTGGAGTGTGCAGCAAATCCGTGTTTCTGGGCAAGGGCAGCATAAGTGTGCTGCGCTGCTAAGCTTTCTCCCTGTGAGACACACTGGCAAAGCTTTTCGCTATGACGCAGTCTAGTGCAGACGCACACTATGGCTCTCTGGAGCTGATCGGAGGGAAGCGCCGGTCGCCGGCGTCTTTCGACTGAAGCAGCGCTTCGGAGCTTACGGCTGCCGCTCCGGTGTTGCGTGCACGAAGCAGCTGCTTCTCCTGCTCCCGGAGTTGGACAGGGCGGCAGCTTGTACTAAGGCGAAGAACGAAGCCACTGAGAGACGAGATTGTGTGCACAGCCTTGGGACTGCTAGAGGACGGTGGCTAAAGCTCCCTGCCTTTTCAATGCACTGCTGGCATGCTTTATGGAAGGTGTTCCGAGACAACTTTTCTGGGTTTTGACTTCGTCCTGATGCAGCCCCTCTTGGGAAATTCGTGTTCGCCTCCTGAGGCTCGAGATGCAGTGAACCCGATGGCACCTGCCGAAATAAAAAACTCCGTTGAGTTGTCGAGAAGCAAGAACATAGACAGCGCCTTGTGATTAGGAGTCAGCCGCTGCTGGACTTTTGCGATTGCTTTCACTGTGCACTGAATACAAGGATGGCATGTGCACGCTACAACAACGAGCTGGGTAGGAGTGGGCAGAAGAGAACGGCCGTCAGACAGCAGCTTACATATTACCCAGAAAAGAGCAGTGTTTTTGGAGTGTGCAGCAAATCCGTGTTTCTGGGCAAGGGCAGCATAAGTGTGCTGCTCTGCGAAGCTTTATCCCTGTGAGACACACAGGCAAAGCTTTTCGCTATGATGCAGTCTAGTGCAGACGCACACTATGGCTCTCCGGAGCTGATCGGAGGGAAGCGCCGGTCGCCGGTGTCTTTCGACTGAAGCAGCGCTTCGGAGCTTACGGCTGCCGCTCCGGTGTTGTGCGCGCGAATCAGCCGCTTCTCCTGTTGCCGGAGCCGGACAGAGCGGTAGCTTCTACGAGGGCGCAGAACTAAGCCGCTGAGAGACGAGATTGTGTGCACAGCCTTGGGACTGCTAGAGGACGGTGGCTAAAGCTCCCTGCCTTTTCAATGCACTGCTGGCATGCTTTATTGAAGGTGTTCCGAGACAACTTTTCCGGGTTTTGACTTCGTCCTGATGCAGCACCTCTTGGGAAATTCGTGTTCGTTTCCTGAGGCTCGAGATGCAGTGAACCCGATGGCACCTGCCGAAATGAAGAACTCCGTTGAGTTGTCGAGAAGCAAGAACATAGACAGCGCCTTGTGATTGGGAGTCAGCCGCTGCTGGACTTTTGCGATTGCTTTCACTGTGCACTGAATACAAGGACGGCATGTGCACGCTACAACAACAAGGTGGGCAGGAGTGGGCAGAAGAGAACGGCCGTCAGACAGCAGCTTACATATTACCCAGGAAAGAGCAGTGTTTTTGGAGTGTGCAGCAAATCCATGTTTCTGGGCAAGGGCGGCATAAGTGCGCTGCGCTGCTAAGCTTTCTCCCTGCGAGACACACTGGCAAAGCTTTTCGCTATGATTCAGTCTCGTGCAGACGCACACTACGGCTCTCTGGAGCTGATCGGAGGGAAGCGCCGGTCGCAGGCGTCTTTCGGCTGAAGCAGCGCTTCGGAGCTTACGGCTGCCGCTCCGGTGTTGTGAGCGCGAATCAGCCGCTTCTCCTGCTCCCGGAGCCGGACAGAGCGGTAGCTTCTACGAGGGCGCAGAACTAAGCCGCTGAGAGACGAGATTGTGTGCACAGCCTTGGGACTGCTAGAGGACGGTGGCTAAAGCTCCCTGCCTTTTCAATGCACTGCAGGCATGCTTTATTGAAGGTGTTCCGAGACAATTTTTCTGTGTTTTGACTTCGTCCTGATGCAGCCCCTCTTGGGAAATTCGTGCTCGTCCCCTGAGGCACGAGATGCAGAGAACTAGAAGGCAGCGGTCGAAATGAAAAACTCCATTGAGTTGTCGAGAAGCAAGAACATAGACAGCGCCTTGTGTTTGGGAGTCAGCAGCTGCTGGACTTTTGCGATTGCTTTCACTGTGTACTGAATGCCAGGACGGCATGTGCACGCTACAACAACGAGCTGGGCAGGAGTGGGCAGAAGAGGACGGCCGTCAGAAATAAGCTTACATATTACCCAGGAAAGATCAGTGTTTTTCGAGTGTGCAGCAAATCCGTGTTTCTGGGCAAGGGCAGCATAAGTGTGCTGCTCTGCGAAGCTTTCTCCCTGTGAGACACACAGGCAAAGCTTTTCGCTATGATGCAGTCCAGTGCAGACGCACACTATGGCTCTCCGGAGCTGATCGGAGGGAAGCGCCGGTCGCCGGTGTCTTTCGACTGAAGCAGCGCTTCGGAGCTTACGGCTGCCGCTCCGGTGTTGTGTGTGCGAAGCAGCCGCTTCTCCTGCTCTTGGAGCCGGACAGAGCGGTAGCTTCTACGAAGGCGAAGAACGAAGCCGCTCAGAGACGAGATTGTGTGCACAGCCTTGGGACTGCTAGAGGACGGTGGCTAAAGCTCCCTGCCTTTTCAATGCACTGCTGGCATGCTTTATGGAAGGTGTTCCGAGACAACTTTTCTAGGTTTTGTCTTCGTCCTGATGCAGCACCTCTTGGGAAATTCGTGTTCGTCCCCTGAGGCTCGAGATGCAGTGAACCCGATGGCACCTGCCGAAATGAAAAACTCCGTTGAGTTGTCGAGAAGGAAGAACATAGACAGCGCCTTGTGATTAGGAGTCAGCCGCTGCTGGACTTTTGCGATTGCTTTCACTGTGCACTGAATGCCAGGACGGCATGTGCACGCTACAACAACGAGCTGGGCAGGAGTGGGCAGAATCGAACAGCCGTCAGACAGCCGCTTACATATTACCCAGGAAAGAGCAGTGTTTTTGGAGTGTGCAGCAAATCCGTGTTTCTGGGCAAGGGCGGCATAAGTGCGCTGCGCTGCTAAGCTTTCTCCCTGCGAGACACACTGGCAAAGCTTTTCGCTATGATGCAGTCTAGTGCAGACGCACACTACGGCTCTCCGGAGCTGATCGGAGGGAAGCGCCGGTCGCCAACGTCTTTCGGCTGAAGCAGCGCTTCGGAGCTTACGGCTGCCGCTCCGGTGTTGTGCGCGCGAATCAGCCGCTTCTCCTGTTGCCGGAGCCGGACAGAGCGGTAGCTTCTACGAGGGCGCAGAACTAAGCCGCTGAGAGACGAGATTGTGTGCACAGCCTTGGGACTGCTAGAGGACGGTGGCTAAAGCTCCCTGCCTTTTCAATGCACTGCTGGCATGCTTTATGGAAGGTGTTCCGAGACAACTTTTCCGGGTTTTGACTTCGTCCTGATGCAGCACCTCTTGGGAAATTCGTGTTCGTTTCCTGAGGCTCGAGATGCAGTGAACCCGATGGCACCTGCCGAAATGAAGAACTCCGTTGAGTTGTCGAGAAGCAAGAACATAGACAGCGCCTTGTGTTTGGGAGTCAGCACCTGCTGGACTTTTGCGATTGCTTTCATTGTGCAATGAATGCCAGGACGGCATGTGCCCGCTACAACAACGAGCTGGGCAGGAGTGGGCAGAAGAGAACGGCCATCAGAAATAAGCTTACATATTACCCAGGAAAGAGCAGTGTTTTTGGAGTGTGCAGCAAATCCGTGTTTCTGGGCAAGGGCAGCATAAGTGTGCTGCGCTGCTAAGCTCTCTCCCTGTGAGACACACTGGCAAAGCTTTTCGCTATGATGCAGTCTAGTGCAGACGCACACTACGGCTCTCTGGAGCTGATCGGAGGGAAGCGCCGGTCGCCGGCGTCTTTCGGCTGAAGCAGCGCTTCGGAGCTTACGGCTGCCGCTCCGGTGTTGTGAGCGCGAATCAGCCGCTTCTCCTGCTCCCGGAGCCGGACAGAGCGGTAGCTTCTACGAGGGCGCAGAACTAAGCCGCTGAGAGACGAGATTGTGTGCACAGCCTTGGGACTGCTAGAGGACGGTGGCTAAAGCTCCCTGCCTTTTCAATGCACTGCTGGCATGCTTTATTGAAGGTGTTCCGAGACAACTTTTCTGGGTTTTGACCTCGTCCTGATGCAGCCCCTCTTGGAAAATTCGTGCTCGTCCCCTGAGGCACGAGATGCAGAGAACTAGAAGGCAGCTGTCGAAATTAAAAACTCCATTGAGTTGTCGAGAAGCAAGAACATAGACAGCGCCTTGTGTTTGGGAGTCAGCCGCTGCTGGACTTTTGCGATTGCTTTCATTGTGCAATGAATGCCAGGACGGCATGTGCACGCTACAAAAACGAGCTGGGCAGGAGTGGGCAGATGAGAACGGCCGTCAGACAGCAGCTTACATATTACCCAGGAAAGAGCAGTGTTTTTGGAGTGTGCAGCAAATCCGTGTTTCTGGGCAAGGGCGGCATAAGTGCGCTGCGCTGCTAAGCTTTCTCCCTGTGAGACACACTGGCAAAGCTTTTCGCTATGATGCAGTCTAGTGCAGACGCACACTACGGCTCTCCGCTGCTGTCCGAAGCCAAGCGCCGGTCGCTGGCGTCTTTCGGCTGAAGCAGCGCTTCGGAGCTTACGGCTGCCGCTCCGGTGTTGTGCGCGCGAAGCAGCCGCTTGTCCTGCTCCCGGAGCCGGACAGAGCGGTAGCTTCTACGTGGGCGCAGAACTAAGCCGCTGAGAGACGAGATTGTGTGCACAGCCTTGGGACTGCCAGAGGACGGTGGTTAAAGCTCCGTGCCTTTTCAATGCACTGCTGGCATACTTTATTGAAGGTGTTCCGAGACAACTTTTCTGGGTTTTGACTTCGTCCTGATGCAGCCCCTCTTGGGAAATTCGTGCTCGTCCTCTGAGGCACGAGATGCAGAGAACTAGAAGGCAGCGGTCGAAATGAAAAACTCCATTGAGTTGTCGAGAAGCAAGAACATAGACAGCGCCTTGTGTTTGGGAGTCAGCAGCTGCTGGACTTTTGCGATTGCTTTCACTGTGCACTGAATGCCAGGACGGCATGTGCACGCTACAACAACGAACTGGGAAGGAGTGGGCAGAAGAGAACGGCCGTCAGACAGCAGCTTACATATTACCCAGGAAAGAGCAGTGTTTTTGGAGTGTGCAGACAATCCGGGTTTCTGGGCAAGGGCGGCATAAGTACGCATAGCTGCTAAGCTTTCTCCCTGCAAGACACACTGGCAAAGCTTTTCGCTATGATGCAGTCTAGTGCAGACACACACTACGGCTTTCCGGAGCTGATCGGCGGGAAGCACCGGTCGCCGTCGTCTTTCGGCTGAAGCAGCGCTTCGGAGCTTACGGCTGCCGCTCCGGTGTTGTGTGCGCAAAGCAGCTGCTTCTCCTGCTCCCGGAGCCGGACAGAGCGGTAGCTTGTACGTGGGCGAAGAACGAAGCTGCTGGGAGACGAGATTGTGTGCACAGCCTTGGGACTGCTAGAGGACGGTGGCTAAAGCTCCCTGCCTTTTCAATGCACTGCTGGCATGCTTTATTGAAGGTGTTCCGAGACAACTTTTCTGGGTTTTGACTTCGTCCTGATATAGCCCCTCTTGGGAAATTCGTGCTTGTCCCCTGAGGCACGAGATGCAGAGAACTCGAAGGCAGCTGTCGAAATGAAGAACTCCGTTGAGTTGTCGAGAAGCAAGAACATAGACAGCGCCTTGTGTTTGGGAGTCAGCAGCTGCTGGACTTTTGCGATTGCTTTCACTGTGCACTGAATGCCAGGACGGCATGTGCACGCTACAACAACGAACTGGGAAGGAGTGGGCAGAAGAGAACGGCCGTCAGAAAAAAGCTTACATATTACCCAGGAAAGAGCAGTGTTTTTGGAGTGTGCAGCAAATCCGTGTTTCTGGGCAAGGGCGACCTAAGTGCGCTGCGCTGCTAAGCTTTCTCCCTGCGAGACACACTGGCAAAGCTTTTCGCTATGATGCAGTCTAGTGCAGACGCACACTACGGCTCTCCGGAGCTGATCGGAGGGAAGAGCCGGTCGCCAGCGTCTTTTGGCTGAAGCAGCGCTTCGGAGCTTACGGCTGCCGCTCCGGTGTTGTGCGCGCGAATCAGCTGCTTCTCCTGCTCCTGGAGCCGGACAGAGCGGTAGCTTCTACGAAGGTGAAGAACGAAGCTGCTGAGAGACGAGATTGTGTGCACAGCCTTGGGACTGCTAGAGGACGGTGGCTAAAGCTCCCTGCCTTTTCAATGCACTGCTGGCATGCTTTATTGAAGGTGTTCCGAGACAAATTTTCTGGGTTTTGACTTCGTCCTGATGCAGCCCCTCTTGGGAAATTCGTGCTCGTCCCCTGAAGCACGAGATGCAGAGAACTCGAAGGCAGCTGTCGAAATTAAAAACTCCATTGAGTTGTCGAGAAGCAAGAACATAGACAGCGCCTTGTGTTTGGGAGTCAGCAGCTGCTGGACTTTTGCGATTGCTTTCACTGTGGAATGAATGCCAGGACGGCATGTGCACGCTACAACAACGATCTGGGAAGGAGTGGGCAGAAGAGAACGGCCGTCAGACTGCAGCTTACGTATTGATCAGGAAAGAGCAGTGTTTTTGGAGTGTGCAGCAAATCCGTGTTTCTGGGCAAGGGCGGCATAAGTACGCAGCGCTGCTAAGCTTTCTCCCTGCGAGACACACTGGCAACGCTTTTCGCTATGATGCAGCCAGTATCGGGGCGCGGCTCTCCGGTACGGAGGCTCCGCCGATACGGTGGTAATAAGAATGCGTACACCACGGCAGGTCGTCTCTCAGACGCTGCTTTATTCGCTGAGGGCTGGGTGTCAGGGAGGATCCGCGACCCGTCCGCTCGGCAAGGGAGCAGGCTCCGAGAGCCCCGAATAAGGGGCGGGGTGGGGCTTATAACAGGTGGCAAATAGGAGGGACAGGGTACAAAGGGTCCAGTAGGAATGGGGTTCGGAGGAGGAGTTGGGATGGAATAATTGGGGTACAGCAAATGGGGATGAGGGAAGGGGGCGATAACCGGGGAAGAGCCAATTACAGACAGAGAACTTAGGAACATTCTGGAACTAAAGGCAAGTACAAAAATGATTGACATAAAGATGGACATAACTGACAGTTACATAACATAAGGGGGGTGGTAGATTCGATGGGCAGCTTGGAGGCGGGAATTTATACAACAGCCTCCTCCCAAGGCATATTCGGGGGGGCTTTTCCCAAGTCCCCTACCACATCTCCGCCTTCTTTATTAATTAAATAAACATTCCCTAGAGTTTTAACTAACATCTTCTTAAAGATCGCTAAAGCAATAAAAATAATAAGAACGATAACTAAAATCCATAAAAGTCCTCTAATAATCGAGGCTGCCCATCCCGGGACGCCCCATTCAGATAGCAACTTGGTTGCAGGGTCCACAGCCGAAGTCTCAGTTTGTAGGTGCTGTACTTGCGTCTGGATCTGCTGGATGCTGGCTTGAATAGATTTGCTTCTCTATGTCAAGTTGAAACAGCACAGTCCTTCAAAGTCCTCACAGCTGTGGCCATGGGCTAACAGCAGAAAGTCTATTGCCGCCCGATTTTGGAGGGTGGCTTGCCTGGTGGTCTGTTCATCCGCCAAGAGATCGGAGAGGGCAGCAGACGATGCGTTGGCATGCTTCGCTATCCAGCACTCCAGGTGAGAAAGCTCACCGAGGGCTTTAGCAACCGCATACCACGGTAGAAAAATGGAAGCGGCAACCCTCTTTGTTTTTCCCCAATTGTAAATTTTGTCATCGCAATTTTGATCAAATTGGTCGTATGATCTTTTTCATCTGGCCGATTGTCTCTCTTTCTTCCAATCCATAATTTGGGTTTTATTTGGAGTGAGGGTAGTAAGCTTGCCAAGGCTACACGGTCCTCCCTGGAGCCGAGATGGGATGCCTGACCATACTCTGTCCCCACAGACAAGAAACATCCCCCGGGGCAACGACTTGGGATGAATGGAGGAAACAGAGATAATTGGACTTGTATAGTTACACCAGCTAGCCGAATTGTATTTTTTGTTCAATGGCGTAACATCTTTTCTGTAGGTGTTTTTGGCCAAGTCAATCCCATGCCAATTCTGACTTGGCCTCTTAAAATAAAACTTTACACAGTAAGTGGCAGGAGAGGACCCCAACAGATCCAATTCTTGGGGCTCCTCTTTTGAATTTGGCAATATTTTCGTCTACGCGTCCCAAGTGTCGACCGGGTTAGGTCTCCTGCCCGTGGTTCGGAGCAGGTCTGAGTTGGAAACTGGCCAATCGTCGGCTACCAGAGGGACCCCCACCAGGCATGTGGACAACGGGTTGTCCACATTGCCCATGGCCAAACAGAAGTTCTCTTGCTGCAAGGACTTTGCCAGCGTTACCCAGACGTTTTCCTTTGGCTGTGGCACAATCCAGCCGTCCGCCGCCTGCAGCCACATGATGATCAGAAGTGTGAGGCTTGCGGCCAGCCGGATACGTTGGGGCGTCCACTCTTGTGGGTTGTTGGTGGATGTTCTTTGGGCAGCCATCTCTTGAGGCTCGCTGTAACAAAAAACATTTAATATAAAACTTATACTGTGATTTTCCCCCAGCTCCCCCTTTTCTTATTAAGAAAAGGACTAAAATGAATTGTGGGGTAGGCAATCAGGGGCAAAGGGACGGCGGGTAAGGTAAGTGGGTAAGGGGAAGGGAACAGGAGGGGATGGAGTTTGAGGGGAGTCATTGATTGGTGGGGGAAGGTAGCGTCTGGTAAGCAGAGTTCTTAGCACGATGTTGGGTGTCCGTTGTGACATCTTCTTTTTTCGTCGGCACCAGGCGACTGCGGAGTCTGGTGGCAATGAGGTAGGCGTTGTTGTAGTTCTGGTGGGAGGATCGGCGATGGTGCTGTCTTCTAAAAACGGCTTGATGTTTTTCCCCGGGACCCATTTTGGACCTTGGCCTGTTGAAACACAAGCGTACCCTCTCCCCCAAGTGATGAGTGGGTACGGGCCGCTGATCTGCTTAGTCTCAGGGTCCCGGATGAGCACCGGAGGCCGCTCTTTTAAGTGTGCCCGTGTATTGTTAAAAAAGTGCCTAAGCACGGGAGGGTCTGGCTCTTTTTCTGAGCAGTTGAGGAAGTTTAATACATAAAGTGCTTTACAGACTCTTTCCACAGGGGTCATCACTAGAGCGGCATCATGCTGTTGTTCAATGAGTTTTTTAAGTTCTTTGTGGGTCCTCTCCACAATAGCCTGTCCTGTTGGATTATGGGGGATGCCAGTGGTGTGGGCGATCCCCCATTGTTGGAGGAAGTGGTTGAACCGGGCTGATGTAAACCCTGGCCCATTGTCCGTCTTGATGGCCTTAGGCACCCCGAGGGTGGAAAAGGCCATGAAGAGGTGCTTAATGACATCCCGGGTCTTCTCTCCAGTGTGGAGAGAAGCAAAAACGGCGCCTGAGAAGGTGTCGACGGACACGTGCATGTACTTAAGTCGTCCGAATGGGTTATAGTGAGTAACATCTGTCTGCCACAGCTCCAATGCTCCCAGACCTCGGGGGTTGACCCCAGTGGGTAACGGTGGTAGAGCAAAAGTCTGGCAGCTTGGGCATGTGGCAACGATGGATTTGGCTTGTGATAGAGATAGTTTGAATTGGCGAGTGAGCGCAGGCGCATTTTGGTGAAAGAACGCGTGGCTCAGCTTCGCCTGTGCAAAGGTGTCTGGCAAGTTTGTAGAAAGTGCAGGTGCAGTGAATGTGGCAGGCATTGCGAGATGGTCCGCTCTCCGGTTGCCCTCGGCAATTGGGCCAGGCAGGTCTGTGTGAGCTCTGACATGCATTATGTGAAACAGTTGCTCCCGGTGGGAGATAAGCCAAATAAGATCTGAGAGCAGCTGAAATAATTTCTCGTTTTTGACTTCTTTGAGCAAGGCATGTTCAGCCCGCTCGGCTATCCCGGCGACATAAGCCGAATCTGTCACCAAATTAAATGGTTGTTGAAATTTTTTAAATGCTCTCACAACTGCAGCAAGTTCTGCGATCTGGGGGGAACCCTCAACTATCTGGATGTCAGACTCCCACTTCTGACTATCTGGGTCCTTCCAAGTGATCACCGACTTGTGGGATCTTCCCGACCCGTCGGTGAACAGCGTGAGAGCACCTTTAATTGGTATTTTACTTTTGAATGATTTTGGAGCCAGATATAGAGTATCTTTAAACAATTTGTGTTTAGGATAATGGATTGAAATTTGGCCAGGATAACTATCAATTGAAATTTGCAGTTCTTCATTTGTTTGGAGCAATGATTCCAATTGTTTCAGATTTAAGGGTAAGTAAATGCATGCCGGGTCACACCCTGCAAGGGTCCAGAGACGGTGCTGTGCCTTGATAATAAGTTTTGCCATCAATTCTGCGGGAGTAGAGATCGTTTTGGAGGGCTGGTGCGGAAGGAACAACCACTCGATGATAAGGAGTGGGTCCTTCCGCCCAGCGTCCCACTGGAATAGCAACCCATGGAAGTTGGGACACTTACCCAGGATGGCAAGGTCCAGGGGAAGCGACCAATCGACCCGATGAGCCTGGCGGGACCTGATGGCATCTGCGACTCTCTCCAGGGCTCCTTTAGCAGCAGGTGTCAGCTCTCGCGGAGAAGCCAGGTCACCGTCTCCCCGCAGGAGGTTGAAGAGGGGTGCCAGCTCCTCCGTCGTGAGTCCCAGGAGAGGTCGGATCCAGGTGATGGTGCCACAGATCTGTTGCAGGTCCCGCAGTGTCTTCGGCTGGTCCTTGATGGTGACGGACTGGGGTACGATGGTCCTTCCCGTGATGGTGAATCCAAGGTATTTCCATGGGGCCGTCAGCTGAATTTTCTCTTCTGCGATTTCAAATCCTGCAGATCTAATGGCTTTTACAGTCTTTGTTAACACAGTCTTTAAGTATGAGGATGTTTCTGCACAGATAAGCACGTCATCCATGTAATGTAGGATGACGGCCTCTGGAAACAGTCTCCGAATCGGGGATAAAACTTGCGCTACAAACGTCTGGCACAACACTGGAGAATTTTTCATTCCCTGAGGCAAAGTGGTCCACTGATAGCGCTTGTAAGGCTCCGCCCGATTGATGGAGGGGACAGAGAAGGCGAACCTGGGAGCATCTCCAGGATAAAGTGGGATGTTAAAAAAGCAGTCCTTGATATCGATGACTGCGAGCTGCCAATCCCGGGGGAGCATGGAAGGGGAGGGAAGGCCAGGTTGGAGTGGGCCCATGTCCTCGATGACTTCGTTGACCCTGCGCAGGTCTTGGAGCAGGCGCCACCTGTCTTTGCCAGGTTTCTTTATTACAAAGACAGGTGTGTTCCAGGGACTGGTGGAAGGTATTAAATGCCCCTGGCGTACCTGCTCCTCTACCAAGTTGTTGAGCGCTATTAATTTTTCTTCTGGAAGGGGCCACTGGTCTACCCACACCGGATTATCAGTTTTCCAATTCAGCGGTGGGGAGGTGCGCTCCGCAGTGGCCCATACTAAAAATCCCACGCAGGGCAAGGAATGTCCAGACGGGCACCCCACTGGGACAAAACATCCCTTCCCAACAGCATAATATTCGATGAGACGACAAAGGGTCTCACCGTGGCTATTTGTCCCTCCGGGCCCTCCACGCTTACCAGATGTTGGCTACGAAGGGAATTGACCGCTCCACCCACTCCAGAGATAGTGCCACAAGGGGACACCAACTCCCAGTCGCGAGGCCACTTTGCCCTGGGAATGATGGTGACATCTGCTCCGGTGTCTGCCATCAGTTTGAGTGAGATGGACTTCCCCTGCTGAGAGATGATGGTATCGATTAATGGTCTTTCTCGGCATACATTTTGGGTGAGGAAGACATATTTGTCCCCCCTACCCCGGTCCTGATCGAGTTTGTCGGCTGTGCTGTCCAAGATATACATTAGGGCGAGAGGAACTCCCTTCTCCAGTGTGAATGGCGGGCTGTGACACGTAACGGAGACCGTTACCTCGAACCCCGGTGGAAAGCACACCACTTCTGGAAAGATGTCAAGTTCCAGGGGTGTGTGCCTGCTATCGCCAAGTATAAGGACGGTGGTATTATGGCTGGAGTAAGGGGGCTCCAGGAACCCTGCAGAGACGTGTACCAGGTCCTCGTCCCTAAAGGTGACATTGACTGAGCTGGAGAGGACCCGGCGGCGGCCAGCATCTAGATTGTCTGTCCTTCGGAAGAGGCGGAGTCCATCCTCTGGGCTCCGCCAATCCGCTGAAACTGGCCGCTGGGCCACTGGTCCTCCCGGATGGTAGGGAGGCCAGGGCGCCGTGAGGGGCCACTTGGTGTCCTCGCGCGGCCCCTCCTCGCGCTCCGCGGCCCGTTTCCCACCGGTGGATAGGGCTGTGGCGGGGGGTTCCTGGGAGCTGGTCTTGGGGAGGGAGCATATTGATGGTAATAACGGTCGGGGGGCCAGTGGGGACAATTGGCTTGAATGTGCCCCATCTGACCGCACCCAAAACACCGTATAGTGTTCATATTGAGCATCGCCTCCCCCACTCCCTTACTCACGGCCAAGGCGACGGTGGTTTCAGTCGACGTCACTTTGGCGCAGGCTTCCACCATTTTAGCGATGGTCGGCTCGGGGTCCTGAGGCAACGTGCGTAAGATTTTCTTTGTCTCCTCGGACGCGTTGGTAAAGGCCATCTTACGCAGGAGCTCCTCTCTTGCAGCCGGATTGTCGATCTGTCTGTCGATCGCCTCCCGCAGGCGGTCAACGATCTTGATAAAAGACTCGTTAGGTGCTTGTATTATGTTAGAAAAGCTTTGGAGGGTTTTCCCCCCATCTGGTATTTTTAGGAGAGCAATCCGAGCAGCCTCTCTGATGTCATTGAGAAGGTCCAGTGGCAGCAAAATCTGGTCCTCTGGCCTGCTCAGATCGCCCTCCCCTGCCAAAGCTTCAAGTCCTTCCTCTCCCTCTCCTAGTGTGGCTGCCAGGCTGTACTTTTTGAGGAGAGGTTTTAGTAACTTTTTCCACTGGACCTCCCACAGTAACAGTTCAGTCGGTGTAAACAGCGATTTCGCAATGTACCGGAGGTCGTGGGGAACAAGTGTATGTCCAGAAAAGGTAAGGTCCAAAACATTCTTTAAAAATGGCGAGTCTCTCCCGTAATCTTTTGCTGCCTTACGGAGCTCTTTAATCTCAACGTAAGGCAGCTGGTCCCACTGTGGCCTTCCCCCTCTACCCCGAGTCACGGGTGCCGCAAAGAGTTCCAAGTCCTTAGCGAACTCCACATCCCCCTCTTCGATCGCCTTCTCCCTTATCCGGGCCCACCCTTTCCCCGGCCGATGTGCGGGCCGGGGGCTGTCGCTGTCCTCATCCTCCGAGGAGGATGAGGCAGGACGGGCTAGGGCCCTGAGCCTCTCCCTGACCGAGGGGCCCCGGTGACGAGAGGCCCGGCAGGCCAAGATGGCCTGCTTCCGGGCAGGCCGACTTCCGGTTCCGGTGGCGTGGGAACCGGGAGTGGCTGGAGAGGGGGAGGGGCGTCCGGGCCCACCCACCGAGGCGTGGCCCTCCCCCCCGGGGGTCCCACCCACCGGGGCGGGGTCATTGGGTGGGCAGGTCCCTCCCACCGGGGGTGTGGTCTCAGGGGCCAGAGGGGTGGATCCCGACGCCGGGGCGATCGACGCTGGAGGAGGGGGGGGGGAACCCGACGCAGGGGCGGCACCCGACGAACGAGGTGGTGGAGGTGGGAGTGGCTGAGTGATGGCGGGAACAAGGTGTCTTGGGAGGCCATTTTCTGTCTTGTCTGAAGGCGACTCGGCCATGTGGCCGGCGCCATTTTGTCCCTCTTGTCCCTTATGGGGACAAGGTTTGTCTATAGAACAAAAGGGGTTTGAACAGGGAGAATTGGGGAGCGGGACACGGGACTCGGAATGGCCCATACTGGGATGGCCAGTCCCAGCATGAGAGAGGGACAGGGTGGATTGGGGAACAGCAGGGAGTCGGCAGCAGCCCTGTGCCTCAGTGCGGCAGGGTCTGTCGCCCGATCCACCCTTAGGGGAAGCGGGGGTAGGAACGGGGGAATCGGAATGAGGGGTAGGAGAACTGGGTCCCAAGCATTCCCGCTTTTTATTAAATAATGTAAAAATAGAATGAAAGAGAGGAAAGAAATGTCCCACCCTAAAATTCCCCTTAACTTGTAAATCGTATAACAGTCTCCCGACTTTACCCCAAAATGGAACAGAAATAAAATCCTCCCTGTGTGTATCAGGGAGGTGATCGAAAATAAAATTAACAAAGGATTTCAACTGCCCTTTTTTAAAAGAAACATTCCCCAAGACAAGGGACGTTTTAACTTGGGAGTAAAAGTCCTGCCGGATCAGGGAGAGGCGGTTGCCCATTTCCCCAACTAACAAAAGCCCCAGGAAGCAAAGGAGAAAAGAAAAGAAAAGAGGCTGGGTCGGTGCCCGCAGAAGGGGGCAAAATACTCACAAATCCAGATGGACCGCAGCCGAAAGAAAAGGTGCCTCGCTGGGGTGGTGCAGGCGCTGCGATTCTCCGCGGCTTGGGCGCTCCACTGGAGCGGCGGTTTCCAAGCAGAGGAGGTGTCCGCAGCCCACGGAGCGAGCGGTCTCCTAAAACGAAGCTCGCACGCTGGTGGACCAGCTCCCGAACGGCGCTTGAAATCCGGCGAAGAGCGGGTCACGGATCCTGTCTCTTCGCGGAGACGCTCCCGTGTGACACCCGGGTGGTGTCAACGTGTTCGGGCGCCAGTAGTATCGGGGCGCGGCTCTCCGGTACGGAGGCTCCGCCGATACGGTGGTAATAAGAATGCGTACACCACGGCAGGTCGTCTCTCAGACGCTGCTTTATTCGCTGAGGGCTGGGTGTCAGGGAGGATCCGCGACCCGTCCGCTCGGCAAGGGAGCAGGCTCCGAGAGCCCCGAATAAGGGGCGGGGTGGGGCTTATAACAGGTGGCAAATAGGAGGGACAGGGTACAAAGGGTCCAGTAGGAATGGGGTTCGGAGGAGGAGTTGGGATGGAATAATTGGGGTACAGCAAATGGGGATGAGGGAAGGGGGCGATAACCGGGGAAGAGCCAATTACAGACAGAGAACTTAGGAACATTCTGGAACTAAAGGCAAGTACAAAAATGATTGACATAAAGATGGACATAACTGACAGTTACATAACATAAGGGGGGTGGCAGATTCGATGGGCAGCTTGGAGGCGGGAATTTATACAACAGCCTCCTCCTAAGGCATATTCGGGGGGGCTTTTCCCAAGTCCCCTACCACAGCAGCCTAGTGCAGACGCACACTACGGCTCTCCGCTACTGTCCGAAGCCAAGCGCAGGTCGCCGGCGTCTTTCGGCTGAAGCAGCGCTTCGGAGCTTACGGCTGCCGCTCCGGTGTTGTGTGCGCGAAGCAACCGCTTCTCCTGCTCCCGGAGCCGGACAGAGCGCTAGCTTCTACGAGGGAGAAGAACGAAGCCGCTGGGAGACGAGATTGTGTGCACAACCTTGGGACTGCTAGAGGACGGTGGCTAAAGCTCCCTGCCTTTTCAATGCACTGCTGGCATGCTTTATTGAAGGTGTTCCGAGACAACTTTTCTGGGTTTTGACTTCTTCCTGATATAGCCCCTCTTGGGAAATTCGTGCTTGTCCCCTGAGGCACGAGATGCAGAGAACTCGAAGGCAGCTGTCGAAATGAAGAACTCCGTTGAGTTGTCGAGAAGCAAGAACATAGACAGTACCTTGTGTTTGGGAGTCAGCAACTGCTGGACTTTTGCGATTGCTTTCACTGTGCACTGAATGCCAGGACGGCATGTGCACGCTACAAAAACGAGCTGGGCAGGAGTGGGCAGATGAGAACGGCCGTCAGACAGCAGCTTACATATTACCCAGGAAAGAGCAGTGTTTTTGGAGTGTGCAGCAAATCCGTGTTTCTGGGCAAGGGCGGCATAAGTGCGCTGCGCTGCTAAGCTTTCTCCCTGTGAGACACACTGGCAAAGCTTTTCGCTATGATGCAGTCTAGTGCAGACGCACACTACGGCTCTCCGGAGCTGATCGGAGGGAAGCGCCGGTCGCCGGCCTCTTTTGGCTGAAGCAGCGCTTCGGAGCTTACGGCTGCCGCTCCGGTGTTGTGTGCGCGAAGCAGCCGCTTGTCCTGCTCCCGGAGCCGGACAGAGCGGTAGCTTCTACGAAGGCGAAGAACAAAGCCGCTGAGAGACGAGATTGTGTGCACAGCCTTGGGACTGCTAGAGGACGGTGGCTAAAGCTCCCTGCCTTTTCAATGCACTGCTGGCATGCTTTATTGAAGGTGTTCCGAGACAACTTTTCTAGGTTTTGACTTCGTCCTGATGCAGCACCTCTTGGGAAATTCGTGTTCGTTTCCTGAGGCTCGAGATGCAGTGAACCCGATGGCACCTGCCGAAATGAAAAACTTAGTTGAGTTGTCGAGAAGCAAGAACATAGACAGCGCCTTGTGATTGTGAGTCAGCCGCGGCTGTACTTTTGTGATTGCTTTCACTGTGCACTGAATAAAAGACGGCATGTGCACGCTACAACAACGAGCTGGGCAGGAGTGGGCAGAAGAGAACGGCCGTCAGACAGCAGCTTACATATTACCCAGGAAAGAGCAGTGTTTTTGGAGTGTGCATGAAATCCATGTTTCTGGGCAAGGGCGGCATAAGTGCGCTGCGCTGCTAAGCTTTCTCCCTGTGAGACACACTGGCAAAGCTTTTCGCTATGATGCAGTCTAGTGCAGACGCACACTACGGCTCTCCGCTGCTGTCCGAAGCCAAGCGCCGGTCGCCGGCCTCTTTTGGCTGAAGCAGCGCTTCGGAGCTTACGGCTGCCGCTCCGGTGTTGTGCGCGCGAAGCAGCCGCTTGTCCTGCTCCCGGAGCCGGACAGAGCGGTAGCTTCTACGAAGGCGAAGAACGAAGCCGCTGAGAGACGAGATTGTGTGCACAGCCTTGGGACTGCTAGAGGACGGTGGCTAAAGCTCCCTGCCTTTTCTATGCACTGCTGGCATGCTTTATTGAAGGTGTTCCGAGACAACTTTTCTGGGTTTTGACTTCGTCCTGATGCAGCCTTTCTTGGGAAATTCGTGTTCGTCTCCTGAGGCTCGAGATGCAGTGAACCCGATGGCACCTGCCGAAATGAAAAACTCCGTTGAGTTGTCGAGAAGCAAGAACATAGACAGCGCCTTGTGATTAGGAGTCAGCCGCTGCTGGACTTTTGCGATTGCATTCACTGTGCACTGAATACAAGGATGGCATGTGCACGCTACAACAACGAGCTGGGCCGGAGTGGGCAGAATCGAACAGCCGTCAGACAGCAGCTTACATATTACCCAGGAAAGAGCAGTGTTTTGGGAGTGTGCAGCAAATCCGTGTTTCTGGGCAAGGGCAGCATAAGTGCGCTTCGCTGCTAAGCTTTCTCCCTGTGTGACACACTGGGAAAGCTTTTCGCTATGATGCAGTCTAGTGCAGACGCACACTACGGCTCTCTGGAGCTGATCGGAGGGAAGCGCCGGTCGCTGGCGTCTTTCGGCTGAAGCAGCGCTTCGGAGCTTACGGCTGCTGCCCCGGTGTTGTGCGCGCGAATCAGCCGCTTCTCCTGCTCCCGGAGCCGGACAGAGCGGTAGCTTCTACGAGGGCGCAGAACTAAGCCGCTGAGAGACGAGATTGTGTGCACAGCCTTGGGACTGCCAGAGGACGGTGGTTAAAGCTCCGTGCCTTTTCAATGCACTGCTGGCATACTTTATTGAAGGTGTTCCGAGATAACTTTTCTGGGTTTTGACTTCGTCCTGATATAGCCCCTCTTGGGAAATTCGTGCTTGTCCCCTGAGGCACGAGACGCAGAGAACTCGAAGGCAACTGTCGAAATGAAGAACTCCGTTGAGTTGTCGAGAAGCAAGAACATAGACAGCGCCTTGTGATTGGGAGTCAGCATCTGCTGGACTTTTGCGATTACTTTCCCTGTGCACTGAATGCCAGGACGGCATGTGCATGCTACAACAACGAGCTGGGCAGGAGTGGGCAGAAGAGAACGGCTGTCAGACAGCAGCTTACATATGGCCCAGGAAAGAGCAGTGTTTTTGGAGTGTGCAGCAAATCCGTGTTTCTGGGCAAGGGCGGCATAAGTGCGCTGCGCTGCTAAGCTTTCTCCCGGCGAGACACACTGGCAACGCTTTTCGCTATGATGCAGCCTAGTGCAGACGCACACTACGGCTCTCCGCTACTGTCCGAAGCCAAGCGCAGGTCGCCGGCGTCTTTCGACTGAAGCAGCGCTTCAAAGCTTACGGCTGCCGCTCCGGTGTTGTGTGCGCGAAGCAGCCGCTTCTCCTGCTCCCGGAGCCGGACAGAGCGGTAGCTTCTACGAGGGCGCAGAACTAAGCCGCTGAGAGACGAGATTGTGTGCACAGCCTTGGGACTGGTAGAGGACGGTGGCTAAAGCTCCCTGCCTTTTCTATGCACTGCTGGCATGCTTTATTGAAGGTGTTCCGAGACAACTTTTCTGGGTTTTGACTTCGTCCTGATGCAGCCTTTCTTGGGAAATTCGTGTTCGTCTCCTGAGGCTCGAGATGCAGTGAACCCAATGGCACCTTCCGAAATGAAAAACTCCGTTGAGTTGTCGAAAAGCAAGAACATAGACAGCGCCTTGTGATTAGGAGTCAGCCGCTGCTGGACTTTTGCGATTGCTTTCACTGTGCACTGAATACAAGGATGGCATGTGCACGCTACAACAACGAGCTGGGCAGGAGTGGGCAGAATCGAACAGCCGTCAGACAGCAGCTTACATATTACCCAGGAAAGAGCAGTGTTTTTGGAGTGTGCAGCAAATCCGTGTTTCTGGGCAAGGGCGGCATAAGTGCGCTGCGCTGCTAAGCTTTCTCCCGGCGAGACACACTGGCAAAGCTTTTCGCTATGATGCAGTCTAGTGCAGACGCACACTACGGCTCTCTGGAGCTGATCGGAGGGAAGCGCCGGTCGCCGGCGTCTTTCGGCTGAAGCAGCGCTTCGGAGCTTACGGCTGCCACTCCGGTGTTGTGTGCGCGAAGCAGCCGCTTGTCCTGCTCCCGGAGCCGGACAGAGCGGTAGCTTCTACGAAGGCGAAGAACGAAGCCGCTGAGAGACGAGATTGTGTGCACAGCCTTGGGACTGCTAGAGGACGGTGGCTAAAGCTCCCTGCCTTTTCAATGCACTGCTGGCATGCTTTATTGAAGGTGTTCCAAGACAACTTTTCTAGGTTTTGACTTCGTCCTGATGCAGCCCCTCTTGGGAAATTCGTGTTTGTCTCTTGAGGCTCGAGATGCAGTGAACCCAATGGCACCTTCCGAAATGAAAAACTCCGTTGAGTTGTCGAAAAGCAAGAACATAGACAGCGCCTTGTGATTAGGAGTCAGCCGCTGCTGGACTTTTGCGATTGCTTTCACTGTGCAATGAATACAAGGATGGCATGTGCACGCTACAACAACGAGCTGGGCAGGAGTGGGCAGAATCGAACAGCCGTCAGACAGCAGCTTACATATTACCCAGGAAAGAGCAGTGTTTTTGGAGTGTGCAGCAAATCCGTGTTTCTGGGCAAGGGCGGCATAAGTATGCAGCGCTGCTAAGCTTTCTCCCGGCGAGACACACTGGCAAAGCTTTTCGCTATGATGCAGTCTAGTGCAGACGCACATTACGGCTCTCTGGAGCAGATCGGAGGGAAGCGCCGGTCGCCGGCGTCTTTCGGCTGAAGCAGCGCTTCGGAGCTTACGGCTGCCGCTCCGGTGTTGTGCGCGTGAATCAGCCGCTTCTCCTGCTCCCGGAGCCGGACAGAGCGGTAGCTTCTACGAGGGCGCAGAACTAAGCCGCTGAGAGACGAGATTGTGTGCACAGCCTTGGGACTGCCAGAGGACGGTGGTTAAAGCTCCGTGCCTTTTCAATGCACTGCTGGCATACTTTATTGAAGGTGTTCCGAGACAACTTTTCTGGGTTTTGACTTCGTCCTGATGCAGCCCCTCTTGGGAAATTCTTGTTCGTCTCCTGAGGCCAGAGATGCAGTGAACCCGATGGCACCTGTCGAAATTAAAAACTCCGTTGAGTTGTCGAGAAGCAAGAACATAGACAGCGCCTTGTGATTGGGAGTCAGCCGCTGATGGAGTTTTGCGATTGCTTTCACTGTGCACTGAATGCCAGGACGGCATGTGCACGCTACAACAACGAGCTGGGCAGGAGTGGGCAGAATCGAACAGCCGTCAGACAGCAGCTTACATATTACCCAGGAAAGAGCAGTGTTTTTGGAGTGTGCAGCAAATCCGTGTTTCTGGGCAAGGGCGGCATAAGTGTGCTGCTCTGCTAAGCTTTCTCCCTGCGAGACACACTGGCAAAGCTTTTCGCTATGATGCAGTCTAGTGCAGACGCACACTACGGCTCTGCGGAGCTGATCGGAGGGAAGCGCCGGTCGCTGGCGTCTTTCGGCTGAAGCAGCGCTTCGGAGCTTACGGCTGCTGCTCCGGTGTTGTGCGCGCGAATCAGCCGCTTCTCCTGCTCCCGGAGCCGGACAGAGCGGTAGCTTCTACGAGGGCGCAGAACTAAGCCGCTGAGAGACGAGATTGTGTGCACAGCCTTGGGACTGCCAGAGGACGGTGGTTAAAGCTCCGTGCCTTTTCAATGCACTGCTGGCATACTTTATTGAAGGTGTTCCGAAACAACTTTTCTGGGTTTTGACTTCGTCCTGATGCAGCCCCTCTTGGGAAATTCTTGTTCGTCTCCTGAGGCCAGAGATGCAGTGAACCCGATGGCACCTGTCGAAATTAAAAACTCCGTTGAGTTGTCGAGAAGCAAGAACATAGACAGCGCCTTGTGATTGGGAGTCAGCCGCTGCTGGACTTTTGCGATTGCTTTCACTGTGCACTGAATGCCAGGACGGCATGTGCACGCTACAAAAACGAGCTGGGCAGAAGTGGGCAGATGAGAACGGCCGTCAGACAGCAGCGTACATATTACCCAGGAAAGAGCAGTGTTTTTGGAGTGTGCAGGAAATCCATGTTTCTGGGCAAGAGCGGCATAAGTGCGCTGCGCTGCTAAGCTTTCTCCCTGTGAGACACACTGGCAAAGCTTTTCGCTATGATGCAGTCTAGTGCAGACGCACACTACGGCTCTCCGCTGCTGTCCGAAGCCAAGCGCCGGTCGCCGGCCTCTTTTGGCTGAAGCAGCGCTTCGGAGCTTACGGCTGCCGCTCCGGTGTTGTGTGCGCGAAGCAGCCGCTTGTCCTGCTCCCGGAGCCGGACAGAGCGGTAGCTTCTACGAAGGCGAAGAACGAAGCCGCTGAGAGACGAGATTGTGTGCACAGCCTTGGGACTGCTAGAGGACGGTGGCTAAAGCTCCCTGCCTTTTCTATGCACTGCTGGCATGCTTTATTGAAGGTGTTCCGAGACAACTTTTCTGGGTTTTGACTTCGTCCTGATGCAGCCTTTCTTGGGAAATTCGTACTCGTCTCCTGAGGCTCGAGATGCAGTGAACCCAATGGCATCTTCCGAAATGAAAAACTCCATTGAGTTGTCGAGAAGCAAGAACATAGACAGCACCTTGTGTTTGGCAGTCAGCAGCTGCTGGACTTTTGCGATTGCTTTCACTGTGCACTGAATGCCAGGACGGCATGTGCATGCTACAACAACGAGCTGGGCAGGAGTGGGCAGAAGAGGACGGCCGTCAGAAAAACGCTTACATATTACCCAGGAAAGAGCAGTGTTTTTGGAGTGTGCAGCAAATCTGTGTTTCTGGGCAAGGGCAGCATAAGTGTGCTTCGCTGCTAAGCTTTCTCCCTGTGTGACACACTGGGAAAGCTTTTCGCTATGATGCAGTCTAGTGCAGACGCACACTACGGCTCTGCGGAGCTGATCGGAGGGAAGCGCCGGTCGCTGGCGTCTTTCGGCTGAAGCAGCGCTTCGGAGCTTACGGCTGCTGCTCCGGTGTTGTGCGCGCGAATCAGCCGCTTCTCCTGCTCCCGGAGCCGGACAGAGCGGTAGCTTCTACGAGGGCGCAGAACTAAGCCGCTGAGAGACGAGATTGTGTGCACAGCCTTGGGACTGCCAGAGGACGGTGGTTAAAGCTCCGTGCCTTTTCAATGCACTGCTGGCATACTTTATTGAAGGTGTTCCGAGACAACTTTTCTGGGTTTTGACTTCGTCCTGATGCAGCCCCTCTTGGGAAATTCTTGTTCGTCTCCTGAGGCCAGAGATGCAGTGAACCCGATGGCACCTGTCGAAATTAAAAACTCCGTTGAGTTGTCGAGAAGCAAGAACATAGACAGCGCCTTGTGATTGGGAGTCAGCCGCTGCTGGATTTTGCGATTGCTTTCACTGTGCACTGAATACAAGGACGGCATGTGCACGCTACAACAACGAGCTGGGCAGGAGTGGGCAGAAGAGAACGGCCATCAGACAGCAGTATACATATTACCCAGGAAAGAGCAGTGTTTTTGGAGTGTGCAGCAAATCCGTGTTTCTGGGCAAGGGCGGCATAAGTGCGCTGCGCTGCTAAGCTTTCTCCCTGCGAGACACACTGGCAAAGCTTTTCGCTATGATGCAGTCTAGTGCAGACGCACACTACGGCTCTCCGGAGCTGATCGGAGGGAAGCGCCGGTCGCCGACCTCTTTTGGCTGAAGCAGCGATTCGGCGCTTACGGCTGCCGCTCCGGTGTTGTGTGCGCGAAGCAGCCGCTTGTCCTGCTCCCGGAGCCGGACAGAGCGGTAGCTTCTACGAAGGCGAAGAACGAAGCCGCTGAGAGACGAGATTTTGTGCACAGCCTTGGGACTGCTAGAGGACGGTGGCTAAAGCTCCCTGCCTTTTCTATGCACTGCTGGCATGCTTTATTGAAGGTGTTCCGAGACAATTTTTCTGGGTTTTGACTTCGTCCTGATGCAGCCTTTCTTGGGAAATTCGTGTTCGTCTCCTGAGGCTCGAGATGCAGTGAACCCAATGGCACCTTCCGAAATGAAAAACTCCGTTGAGTTGTCGAGAAGCAAGAACATAGACAGCGCCTTGTGATTAGGAGTCAGCCGCTGCTGGACTTTTGCGATTGCTTTCACTGTGCACTGAATACAAGGATGGCATGTGCACGCTACAACAACGAGCTGGGCAGGAGTGGGCAGAAGAGAACGGCCGTCAGAAAAAAGCTTACATATTACTCAGGAAAGAGCAGTGTTTTTGGAGTGTGCAGCAAATCCGTGTTTCTGGGCAAGGGCGGCATAAGTGCGCTGCGCTGCTAAGCTTTCTCCCGGCGAGACACACTGGCAAAGCTTTTCGCTATGATGCAGCCTAGTGCAGACGCACACTACGGCTCTCCGCTACTGTCCGAAGCCAAGCGCCGGTCGCCGGCGTCTTTCGGCTGAAGCAGCGCTTCAAAGCTTACGGCTGCCGCTCCGGTGTTGTGTGCGCGAAGCAGCCGCTTCTCCTGCTCCCGGAGCCGGACAGAGCGGTAGCTTCTACGAGGGCGCAGAACTAAGCTGCTGAGAGACGAGATTGTGTGCACAGCCTTGGAACTGCTAGAGGACGGTGCTTAAAGCTCCGTGCCTTTTCAATGCACTGCTGGCATACTTTATTGAAGGTGTTCCGAGACAACTTTTCTGGGTTTTGACTTCGTCCTGATGCAGCCCCTCTTGGGAAATTCTTGTTCGTCTCCTGAGGCCAGAGATGCAGTGAACCCAATGGCACCTTCCGAAATGAAAAACTCCGTTGAGTTGTCGAGAAGCAAGAACATAGACAGCGCCTTGTGATTGGGAGTCAGCCGCTGATGGAGTTTTGCGATTGCTTTCACTGTGCACTGAATGCCAGGACGGCATGTGCACGCTACAACAACGAGCTGGGCAGGAGTGGGCAGAATCGAACAGCCGTCAGACAGCAGCTTACATATTACCCAGGAAAGAGCAGTGTTTTTGGAGTGTGCAGCAAATCCGTGTTTCTGGGCAAGGGCGGCATAAGTGTGCTGCTCTGCTAAGCTTTCTCCCTGCGAGACACACTGGCAAAGCTTTTCGCTATGATGCAGTCTAGTGCAGACGCACACTACGGCTCTGCGGAGCTGATCGGAGGGAAGCGCAGGTCGCTGGCGTCTTTCGGCTGAAGCAGCGCTTCGGAGCTTACGGCTGCTGCTCCGGTGTTGTGCGCGCGAATCAGCCGCTTCTCCTGCTCCCGGAGCCGGACAGAGCGGTAGCTTCTACGAGGGCGCAGAACTAAGCCGCTGAGAGACGAGATTGTGTGCACAGCCTTGGGACTGCCAGAGGACGGTGGTTAAAGCTCCGTGCCTTTTCAATGCACTGCTGGCATACTTTATTGAAGGTGTTCCGAAACAACTTTTCTGGGTTTTGACTTCGTCCTGATGCAGCCCCTCTTGGGAAATTCTTGTTCGTCTCCTGAGGCCAGAGATGCAGTGAACCCGATGGCACCTGTCGAAATTAAAAACTCCGTTGAGTTGTCGAGAAGCAAGAACATAGACAGCGCCTTGTGATTGGGAGTCAGCCGCTGCTGGACTTTTGCGATTGCTTTCACTGTGCACTGAATGCCAGGACGGCATGTGCACGCTACAAAAACGAGCTGGGCAGAAGTGGGCAGATGAGAACGGCCGTCAGACAGCAGCGTACATATTACCCAGGAAAGAGCAGTGTTTTTGGAGTGTGCAGGAAATCCATGTTTCTGGGCAAGAGCGGCATAAGTGCGCTGCGCTGCTAAGCTTTCTCCCTGTGAGACACACTGGCAAAGCTTTTCGCTATGATGCAGTCTAGTGCAGACGCACACTACGGCTCTCCGCTGCTGTCCGAAGCCAAGCGCCGGTCGCCGGCCTCTTTTGGCTGAAGCAGCGCTTCGGAGCTTACGGCTGCCGCTCCGGTGTTGTGTGCGCGAAGCAGCCGCTTGTCCTGCTCCCGGAGCCGGACAGAGCGGTAGCTTCTACGAAGGCGAAGAACGAAGCCGCTGAGAGACGAGATTGTGTGCACAGCCTTGGGACTGCTAGAGGACGGTGGCTAAAGCTCCCTGCCTTTTCTATGCACTGCTGGCATGCTTTATTGAAGGTGTTCCGAGACAACTTTTCTGGGTTTTGACTTCGTCCTGATGCAGCCTTTCTTGGGAAATTCGTACTCGTCTCCTGAGGCTCGAGATGCAGTGAACCCAATGGCATCTTCCGAAATGAAAAACTCCATTGAGTTGTCGAGAAGCAAGAACATAGACAGCACCTTGTGTTTGGCAGTCAGCAGCTGCTGGACTTTTGCGATTGCTTTCACTGTGCACTGAATGCCAGGACGGCATGTGCATGCTACAACAACGAGCTGGGCAGGAGTGGGCAGAAGAGGACGGCCGTCAGAAAAACGCTTACATATTACCCAGGAAAGAGCAGTGTTTTTGGAGTGTGCAGCAAATCTGTGTTTCTGGGCAAGGGCAGCATAAGTGTGCTTCGCTGCTAAGCTTTCTCCCTGTGTGACACACTGGGAAAGCTTTTCGCTATGATGCAGTCTAGTGCAGACGCACACTACGGCTCTGCGGAGCTGATCGGAGGGAAGCGCCGGTCGCTGGCGTCTTTCGGCTGAAGCAGCGCTTCGGAGCTTACGGCTGCTGCTCCGGTGTTGTGCGCGCGAATCAGCCGCTTCTCCTGCTCCCGGAGCCGGACAGAGCGGTAGCTTCTACGAGGGCGCAGAACTAAGCCGCTGAGAGACGAGATTGTGTGCACAGCCTTGGGACTGCCAGAGGACGGTGGTTAAAGCTCCGTGCCTTTTCAATGCACTGCTGGCATACTTTATTGAAGGTGTTCCGAGACAACTTTTCTGGGTTTTGACTTCGTCCTGATGCAGCCCCTCTTGGGAAATTCTTGTTCGTCTCCTGAGGCCAGAGATGCAGTGAACCCGATGGCACCTGTCGAAATTAAAAACTCCGTTGAGTTGTCGAGAAGCAAGAACATAGACAGCGCCTTGTGATTGGGAGTCAGCCGCTGCTGGATTTTGCGATTGCTTTCACTGTGCACTGAATACAAGGACGGCATGTGCACGCTACAACAACGAGCTGGGCAGGAGTGGGCAGAAGAGAACGGCCATCAGACAGCAGTATACATATTACCCAGGAAAGAGCAGTGTTTTTGGAGTGTGCAGCAAATCCGTGTTTCTGGGCAAGGGCGGCATAAGTGCGCTGCGCTGCTAAGCTTTCTCCCTGCGAGACACACTGGCAAAGCTTTTCGCTATGATGCAGTCTAGTGCAGACGCACACTACGGCTCTCCGGAGCTGATCGGAGGGAAGCGCCGGTCGCCGACCTCTTTTGGCTGAAGCAGCGATTCGGCGCTTACGGCTGCCGCTCCGGTGTTGTGTGCGCGAAGCAGCCGCTTGTCCTGCTCCCGGAGCCGGACAGAGCGGTAGCTTCTACGAAGGCGAAGAACGAAGCCGCTGAGAGACGAGATTTTGTGCACAGCCTTGGGACTGCTAGAGGACGGTGGCTAAAGCTCCCTGCCTTTTCTATGCACTGCTGGCATGCTTTATTGAAGGTGTTCCGAGACAATTTTTCTGGGTTTTGACTTCGTCCTGATGCAGCCTTTCTTGGGAAATTCGTGTTCGTCTCCTGAGGCTCGAGATGCAGTGAACCCAATGGCACCTTCCGAAATGAAAAACTCCGTTGAGTTGTCGAGAAGCAAGAACATAGACAGCGCCTTGTGATTAGGAGTCAGCCGCTGCTGGACTTTTGCGATTGCTTTCACTGTGCACTGAATACAAGGATGGCATGTGCACGCTACAACAACGAGCTGGGCAGGAGTGGGCAGAAGAGAACGGCCGTCAGAAAAAAGCTTACATATTACTCAGGAAAGAGCAGTGTTTTTGGAGTGTGCAGCAAATCCGTGTTTCTGGGCAAGGGCGGCATAAGTGCGCTGCGCTGCTAAGCTTTCTCCCGGCGAGACACACTGGCAAAGCTTTTCGCTATGATGCAGCCTAGTGCAGACGCACACTACGGCTCTCCGCTACTGTCCGAAGCCAAGCGCCGGTCGCCGGCGTCTTTCGGCTGAAGCAGCGCTTCAAAGCTTACGGCTGCCGCTCCAGTGTTGTGTGCGCGAAGCAGCCGCTTCTCCTGCTCCCGGAGCCGGACAGAGCGGTAGCTTCTACGAGGGCGCAGAACTAAGCTGCTGAGAGACGAGATTGTGTGCACAGCCTTGGAACTGCTAGAGGACGGTGCTTAAAGCTCCGTGCCTTTTCAATGCACTGCTGGCATACTTTATTGAAGGTGTTCCGAGACAACTTTTCTGGGTTTTGACTTCGTCCTGATGCAGCCCCTCTTGGGAAATTCTTGTTCGTCTCCTGAGGCCAGAGATGCAGTGAACCCAATGGCACCTTCCGAAATGAAAAACTCCGTTGAGTTGTCGAGAAGCAAGAACATAGACAGCGCCTTGTGATTAGGAGTCAGCCGCTGCTGGACTTTTGCGATTGCTTTCACTGTGCACTGAATACAAGGATGGCATGTGCACGCTACAACAACGAGCTGGGCAGGAGTGGGCAGAAGAGAACGGCCGTCAGACTGCAGCTTACATATTACTCAGGAAAGAGCAGTGTTTTTGGAGTGTGCAGCAAATCCGTGTTTCTGGGCAACGGCGGCATAAGTGCGCTGCGCTGCTAAGCTTTCTCCCGGCGAGACACACTGGCAAAGCTTTTCGCTATGATGCAGTCTAGTGCAGACGCACACTACGGCTCTCTGGAGCAGATCGGAGGGAAGCGCCGGTCGCCAGCGTCTTTCGGCTGAAGCAGCGCTTCGGAGCTTACGGCTGCCGCTCCGGTGTTGTGTGCGCGAAGCAGCCGCTTGTCCTGCTCCCGGAGCCGGACAGAGCGGTAGCTTCTACGAAGGCGAAGAACGAAGCCGCTGAGAGACGAGATTTTGTGCACAGCCTTGGGACTGCTAGAGGACGGTGGCTAAAGCTCCCTGCCTTTTCTATGCACTGCTGGCATGCTTTATTGAAGGTGTTCCGAGACAACTTTTCTGGGTTTTGACTTCGTCCTGATGCAGCCTTTCTTGGGAAATTCGTGTTCGTCTCCTGAGGCTCGAGATGCAGTGAACCCAATGGCACCTTCCGAAATGAAAAACTCCGTTGAGTTGTCGAGAAGCAAGAACATAGACAGCGCCTTGTGATTAGGAGTCAGCCGCTGCTGGACTTTTGCGATTGCTTTCACTGTGCACTGAATACAAGGATGGCATGTGCACGCTACAACAACGAGCTGGGCAGGAGTGGGCAGAAGAGAACGGCCGTCAGAAAAAAGCTTACATATTACTCAGGAAAGAGCAGTGTTTTTGGAGTGTGCAGCAAATCCGTGTTTCTGGGCAACGGCGGCATAAGTGCGCTGCGCTGCTAAGCTTTCTCCCGGCGAGACACACTGGCAAAGCTTTTCGCTATGATGCAGCCTAGTGCAGACGCACACTACGGCTCTCCGCTACTGTCCGAAGCCAAGCGCCGGTCGCCGGCGTCTTTCGGCTGAAGCAGCGCTTCAAAGCTTACGGCTGCCGCTCCAGTGTTGTGTGCGCGAAGCAGCCGCTTCTCCTGCTCCCGGAGCCGGACAGAGCGGTAGCTTCTACGAGGGCGCAGAACTAAGCTGCTGAGAGACGAGATTGTGTGCACAGCCTTGGGACTGCTAGAGGACGGTGGTTAAAGCTCCGTGCCTTTTCAATGCACTGCTGGCATACTTTATTGAAGGTGTTCCGAGACAACTTTTCTGGGTTTTGACTTCGTCCTGATGCAGCCCCTCTTGGGAAATTCTTGTTCGTCTCCTGAGGCCAGAGATGCAGTGAACCCGATGGCACCTGTCGAAATTAAAAACTCCGTTGAGTTGTCGAGAAGCAAGAACATAGACAGCGCCTTGTGATTGGGAGTCAGCCGCTGATGGAGTTTTGCGATTGCTTTCACTGTGCACTGAATGCCAGGACGGCATGTGCACGCTACAACAACGAGCTGGGCAGGAGTGGGCAGAATCGAACAGCCGTCAGACAGCAGCTTACATATTACCCAGGAAAGAGCAGTGTTTTTGGAGTGTGCAGCAAATCCGTGTTTCTGGGCAAGGGCGGCATAAGTGTGCTGCGCTGCTAAGCTTTCTCCCTGCGAGACACACTGGCAAAGCTTTTCGCTATGATGCAGTCTAGTGCAGACGCACACTACGGCTCTGCGGAGCTGATCGGAGGGAAGCGCCGGTCGCTGGCGTCTTTCGGCTGAAGCAGCGCTTCGGAGCTTACGGCTGCTGCTCCGGTGTTGTGCGCGCGAATCAGCCGCTTCTCCTGCTCCCGGAGCCGGACAGAGCGGTAGCTTCTACGAGGGCGCAGAACTAAGCCGCTGAGAGACGAGATTGTGTGCACAGCCTTGGGACTGCCAGAGGACGGTGGTTAAAGCTCCGTGCCTTTTCAATGCACTGCTGGCATACTTTATTGAAGGTGTTCCGAGACAACTTTTCTGGGTTTTGACTTCGTCCTGATGCAGCCCCTCTTGGGAAATTCTTGTTCGTCTCCTGAGGCCAGAGATGCAGTGAACCCGATGGCACCTGTCGAAATTAAAAACTCCGTTGAGTTGTCGAGAAGCAAGAACATAGACAGCGCCTTGTGATTGGGAGTCAGCCGCTGCTGGACTTTTGCGATTGCTTTCACTGTGCACTGAATGCCAGGACGGCATGTGCACGCTACAAAAACGAGCTGGGCAGAAGTGGGCAGATGAGAACGGCCGTCAGACAGCAGCTTACATATTACCCAGGAAAGAGCAGTGTTTTTGGAGTGTGCAGGAAATCCATGTTTCTGGGCAAGAGCGGCATAAGTGCGCTGCGCTGCTAAGCTTTCTCCCTGTGAGACACACTGGCAAAGCTTTTCGCTATGATGCAGTCTAGTGCAGACGCACACTACGGCTCTCTGGAGCAGATCGGAGGGAAGCGCCGGTCGCCAGCGTCTTTCGGCTGAAACAGCGCTTCGGAGCTTACGGCTGCCGCTCCGGTGTTGTGCGCGCGAAGCAGCCGCTTGTCCTGCTCCCGGAGCCGGACAGAGCGGTAGCTTCTACGTGGGCGCAGAACTAAGCCGCTGAGAGACGAGATTGTGTGCACAGCCTTGGGACTGCTAGAGGATGGTGGCTAAAGCTCCCTGCCTTTTCAATGCACTGCTGGCATGCTTTATTGAAGGTGTTCCGAGACAACTTTTCTGGGTTTTGACTTCGTCCTGATGCAGCCCCTCTTGGGAAATTCGTGCTCGTCCCCTGAGGCACGAGATGCAGACAACTCGAAGGCAGCTGTCGAAATTAAAAACTCCATTGAGTTGTCGAGAAGCAAGAACATAGACAGCACCTTGTGTTTGGGAGTCAGCAGCTGCTGGACTTTTGCGATTGCTTTCACTGTGCACTGAATGCCAGGACGGCATGTGCATGCTACAACAACGAGCTGGGCAGGAGTGGGCAGAAGAGAACGGCCGTCAGAAAAAAGCTTACATATTACCCAGGAAAGAGCAGTGTTTTTGGAGTGTGCAGCAAATCTGTGTTTCTGGGCAAGGGCAGCATAAGTGCGCTTCGCTGCTAAGCTTTCTCCCTGTGTGACACACTGGGAAAGCTTTTCGCTATGATGCAGTCTAGTGCAGACGCACACTACGGCTCTGCGGAGCTGATCGGAGGGAAGCGCCGGTCGCTGGCGTCTTTCAGCTGAAGCAGCGCTTCGGAGCTTACGGCTGCTGCTCCGGTGTTGTGCGCGCGAATCAGCCGCTTCTCCTGCTCCCGGAGCCGGACAGAGCGGTAGCTTCTACGAGGGCGCAGAACTAAGCCGCTGAGAGACGAGATTGTGTGCACAGCCTTGGGACTGCCAGAGGACGGTGGTTAATGCTCCGTGCCTTTTCAATGCACTGCTGGCATACTTTATTGAAGGTGTTCCGAGACAACTTTTCTGGGTTTTGACTTCGTCCTGATGCAGCCCCTCTTGGGAAATTCTTGTTCGTCTCCTGAGGCCAGAGATGCAGTGAACCCGATGGCACCTGTCGAAATTAAAAACTCCGTTGAGTTGTCGAGAAGCAAGAACATAGACAGCGCCTTGTGATTGGGAGTCAGCCGCTGCTGGATTTTGCGATTGCTTTCACTGTGCACTGAATACAAGGACGGCATGTGCACGCTACAACAACGAGCTGGGCAGGAGTGGGCAGAAGAGAACGGCCGTCAGACAGCAGCTTACATATTACTCAGGAAAGAGCAGTGTTTTTGGAGTGTGCAGCAAATCCGTGTTTCTGGGCAAGGGCGGCATAAGTGCGCTGCGCTGCTAAGCTTTCTCCCTGTGAGACACACTGGCAAAGCTTTTCGCTATGATGCAGTCTAGTGCAGACGCACACTACGGCTCTCCGGAGCTGATCGGAGGGAAGCGCCGGTCGCCGGCCTCTTTTGGCTGAAGCAGCGCTTCGGCGCTTACGGCTGCCGCTCCGGTGTTGTGTGCGCGAAGCAGCCGCTTGTCCTGCTCCCGGAGCCGGACAGAGCGGTAGCTTCTACGAAGGCGAAGAACGAAGCCGCTGAGAGACGAGATTTTGTGCACAGCCTTGGGACTGCTAGAGGACGGTGGCTAAAGCTCCCTGCCTTTTCTATGCACTGCTGGCATGCTTTATTGAAGGTGTTCCGAGACAACTTTTCTGGGTTTTGACTTCGTCCTGATGCAGCCTTTCTTGGGAAATTCGTGTTCGTCTCCTGAGGCTCGAGATGCAGTGAACCCAATGGCACCTTCCGAAATGAAAAACTCCATTGAGTTGTCGAGAAGCAAGAACATAGACAGCGCCTTGTGATTAGGAGTCAGCCGCTGCTGGACTTTTGCGATTGCTTTCACTGTGCACTGAATACAAGGATGGCATGTGCACGCTACAACAACGAGCTGGGCAGGAGTGGGCAGAAGAGAACGGCCGTCAGAAAAAAGCTTACATATTACTCAGGAAAGAGCAGTGTTTTTGGAGTGTGCAGCAAATCCGTGTTTCTGGGCAACGGCGGCATAAGTGCGCTGCGCTGCTAAGCTTTCTCCCGGCGAGACACACTGGCAAAGCTTTTCGCTATGATGCAGCCTAGTGCAGACGCACACTACGGCTCTCCGCTACTGTCCGAAGCCAAGCGCCGGTCGCCGGCGTCTTTCGGCTGAAGCAGCGCTTCAAAGCTTACGGCTGCCGCTCCAGTGTTGTGTGCGCGAAGCAGCCGCTTCTCCTGCTCCCGGAGCCGGACAGAGCGGTAGCTTCTACGAGGGCGCAGAACTAAGCCGCTGAGAGACGAGATTGTGTGCACAGCCTTGGGACTGCTAGAGGACGGTGGCTAAAGCTCCCTGCCTTTTCAATGCACTGCTGGCATGCTTAATTGAAGGTGTTCCGAGACAAGTTTTCTGGGTTTTGACTTCGTCCTGATGCAGCCACTCTTGGGAAATTCGTGTTCGTCTACTGAGGCTCGAGATGCAGTGAACCCGATGGCACCTGCCGAAATGAAAAACTCCGTTGAGTTGTCGAGAAGCAAGAACATAGACAGCGCCTTGTGATTGGGAGTCAGCCGCTGCTGGATTTTGCGATTGCTTTCACTGTGCACTGAATACTAGGACGGTATGTGCACGCTACAACAACGAGCTGGGCAGGAGTGGGCAGATAAGAACGGCCGTCAGAAAAAAGCTTACATATTACTCAGGAAAGAGCAGTGTTTTTGGAGTGTGCAGCAAATCCGTGTTTCTGGGCAAGGGCGGCATAATTGCGCTTCGCTGCTAAGCTTTCTCCCTGTGTGACACACTGGGAAAGCTTTACGCTATGATGCAGTCTAGTGCAGACGCACACTACGGCTCTCCGGAGCTGATCGGAGGGAAGCGCCGGTCGCCGGTGTCTTTCGGCTGAAGCAGCGCTTCGGAGCTTACGGCTGCCGCTCCGGTGTTGTGTGTGCGAAGCAGCCGCTTCTCCTGCTCTTGGAGCCGGACAGAGCGGTAGCTTCTACGAAGGCGAAGAACGAAGCTGCTGAGAGACGAGATTGTGTGCACAGCCTTGGGACTGCTAGAGGACGGTGGCTAAAGCTCCCCGCCTTTTCTATGCACTGCTGGCATGCTTTATTGACGGTGTTCCGAGACAAATTTTCTGGGTTTTGACTTCGTCCTGATGCAGCCTTTCTTGGGAAATTCGTGTTCGTCTCCTGAGGCTCGAGATGCAGTGAACCCAATGGCACCTTCCGAAATGAAAAACTCCGTTGAGTTGTCGAGAAGCAAGAACATAGACAGCGCCTTGTGATTAGGAGTCAGCCGCTGCTGGACTTTTGCGATTGCTTTCACTGTGCACTGAATACAAGGATGGCATGTGCACGCTACAACAACGAGCTGGGCAGGAGTGGGCAGAAGAGAACGGCCGTCAGAAAAAAGTTTACATATTACTCAGGAAAGAGCAGTGTTTTTGGAGTGTGCAGCAAATCCGTGTTTCTGGGCAAGGGCGGCATAAGTGCGCTGCGCTGCTAAGCTTTCTCCCGGCGAGACACACTGGCAAAGCTTTTCGCTATGATGCAGCCTAGTGCAGACGCACACTACGGCTCTCCGCTACTGTCCGAAGCCAAGCGCCGGTCGCCGGCGTCTTTCGGCTGAAGCAGCGCTTCAAAGCTTACGGCTGCCGCTCCAGTGTTGTGTGCGCGAAGCAGCCGCTTCTCCTGCTCCCGGAGCCGGACAGAGCGGTAGCTTCTACGAGGGCGCAGAACTAAGCCGCTGAGAGACGAGATTGTGTGCACAGCCTTGGGACTGCTAGAGGACGGTGGCTAAAGCTCCCTGCCTTTTCAATGCACTGCTGGCATGCTTTATTGAAGGTGTTCCGAGACAAGTTTTCTGGGTTTTGACTTCGTCCTGATGCAGCCACTCTTGGGAAATTCGTGTTCATCTACTGAGGCTCGAGATGCAGTGAACCCGATGGCACCTGCCGAAATGAAAAACTCCGTTGAGTTGTCGAGAAGCAAGAACATAGACAGCGCCTTGTGATTGGGAGTCAGCCGCTGCTGGATTTTGCGATTGCTTTCACTGTGCACTGAATACTAGGACGGTATGTGCACGCTACAACAACGAGCTGGGCAGGAGTGGGCAGATAAGAACGGCCGTCAGAAAAAAGCTTACATATTACTCAGGAAAGAGCAGTGTTTTTGGAGTGTGCAGCAAATCCGTGTTTCTGGGCAAGGGCGGCATAATTGCGCTTCGCTGCTAAGCTTTCTCCCTGTGTGACACACTGGGAAAGCTTTACGCTATGATGCAGTCTAGTGCAGACGCACACTACGGCTCTCCGGAGCTGATCGGAGGGAAGCGCCGGTCGCCGGTGTCTTTCGGCTGAAGCAGCGCTTCGAAGCTTACGGCTGCCGCTCCGGTGTTGTGTGTGCGAAGCAGCCGCTTCTCCTGCTCTTGGAGCCGGACAGAGCGGTAGCTTCTACGAAGGCGAAGAACGAAGCTGCTGAGAGACGAGATTGTGTGCACAGCCTTGGGACTGCTAGAGGACAGTGTCTAAAGCTCCCCGCCTTTTCTATGCACTGCTGGCATGCTTTATTGACGGTGTTCCGAGACAAATTTTCTGGGTTTTGACTTCGTCCTGATGCAGCCTTTCTTGGGAAATTCGTGTTCTTCTCCTGAGGCTCGAGATGCAGTGAACCCGATGGCACCTGCCGAAATGAAAAACTCCGTTGAGTTGTCGAGAAGCAAGAACATAGACAGCGCCTTGTGATTAGGAGTCAGCCGCTGCTGGACTTTTGCGATTGCTTTCACTGTGCACTGAATACAAGGATGGCATGTGCACGCTACAACAACGAGCTGGGCAGGAGTGGGCAGAAGAGAACGGCCGTCAGACAGCAGCTTACATATTGCCCAGGAAAGAGCAGTGTTTTTGGAGTGTGCAGCAAATCTGTGTTTCTGGGCAAGGGCGACATAAGTGCGCTGCGCTGCTAAGCTTTCTCCCTGCGAGACACACTGGCAAAGCTTTTCGCTATGATGCAGTCTAGTGCAGACGCACACTACGGCTCTCCGGAGCTGATCGGAGGGAAGCGCCGGTCGCCGGCGTCTTTCGGCTGAAGCAGCGCTTCGGAGCTTACAGCTGCCGCTCCGGTGTTGTGCGCGCGAATCAGCCGCTTCTCCTGCTCCCGGAGCCGGACAGAGCGGTAGCTTCTACGAGGGCGCAGAACTAAGCCGCTGAGAGACGAGATTGTGTGCACAGCCTTGGGACTGCCAGAGGACGGTGGTTAAAGCTCCGTGCCTTTTCAATGCACTGCTGGCATACTTTATTGAAGGTGTTCCGAGACAACTTTTCTGGGTTTTGACTTCGTCCTGATGCAGCCCCTCTTGGGAAATTCTTGTTCGTCTCCTGAGGCCAGAGATGCAGTGAACCCGATGGCACCTGCCGAAATTAAAAACTCCGTTGAGTTGTCGAGAAGCAAGAACATAGACAGCGCCTTGTGATTGGGAGTCAGCCGCTGCTGGACTTTTGAGATTGCTTTCACTGTGCACTGAATGCCAGGACGGCATGTGCATGCTACAACAACGAGCTGGGCAGGAGTGGGCAGAAGAGGACGGCCGTCAGAAATAAGCTTACATATTACCCAGGAAAGAGCAGTGTTTTTGGAGTGTGCAGCAAATCCGTGTTTCTGGGCAAGGGCAGCATAAGTGCGCTTCGCTGCTAAGCTTTCTCCCTGTGCGACACACTGGGAAAGCTTTTCGCTATGATGCAGTCTAGTGCAGACGCACACTACGGCTCTGCGGAGATGATCGGAGGGAAGCGCCGGTCGCTGGCGTCTTTCGGCTGAAGCAGCGCTTCGGAGCTTACGGCTGCCGCTCCGGTGTTGTGCGCGCGAATCAGCCGCTTCTCCTGCTCCCGGAGCCGGACAGAGCGGTAGCTTCTACGAGGGCGCAGAACTAAGCCGCTGAGAGACGAGATTGTGTGCACAGCCTTGGGACTGCCAGAGGACGGTGGTTAAAGCTCCGTGCCTTTTCAATGCACTGCTGGCATACTTTATTGAAGGTGTTCCGAGACAACTTTTCTGGGTTTTGACTTCGTCCTGATGCAGCCCCTCTTGGGAAATTCTTGTTCGTCTCCTGAGGCCAGAGATGCAGTGAACCCGATGGCACCTGCCGAAATGAAAAACTCCGTTGAGTTGTCGAGAAGCAAGAACATAGACAGCGCCTTGTGATTGGGAGTCAGCCGCTGCTGGACTTTTGAGATTGCTTTCACTGTGCACTGAATGCCAGGACGGCATGTGCACGCTACAACAACGAGCTGGGCAGGAGTGGGCAGAAGAGGACGGCCGTCAGAAATAAGCTTACATATTACCCAGGAAAGAGCAGTGTTTTTGGAGTGTGCAGCAAATCCGTGTTTCTGGGCAAGGGCAGCATAAGTGCGCTTCGCTGCTAAGCTTTCTCCCTGTGCGACACACTGGGAAAGCTTTTCGCTATGATGCAGTCTAGTGCAGACGCACACTACGGCTCTGCGGAGCTGATCGGAGGGAAGCGCCGGTCGCTGGCGTCTTTCGGCTGAAGCAGCGCTTCGGAGCTTACGGCTGCCGCTCCGGTGTTGTGCGCGCGAATCAGCCGCTTCTCCTGCTCCCGGAGCCGGACAGAGCGGTAGCTTCTACGAGGGCGCAGAACTAAGCCGCTGAGAGACGAGATTGTGTGCACAGCCTTGGGACTGCCAGAGGACGGTGGTTAAAGCTCCGTGCCTTTTCAATGCACTGCTGGCATACTTTATTGAAGGTGTTCCGAGACAACTTTTCTGGGTTTTGACTTCGTCCTGATGCAGCCCCTTTTGGGAAATTCTTGTTCGTCTCCTGAGGCCAGAGATGCAGTGAACCCGATGGCACCTGTCGAAATTAAAAACTCCGTTGAGTTGTCGAGAAGCAAGAACATAGACAGCGCCTTGTGATTGGGAGTCAGCCGCTGCTGGACTTTTGCGATTGATTTCACTGTGCACTGAATGCCAGGACGGCATGTGCACGCTACAAAAACGAGCTGGGCAGGAGTGGGCAGATGAGAACGGCCGTCAGACAGCAGCTTACATATTACCCAGGAAAGAGCAGTGTTTTTGGAGTGTGCAGCAAATCCATGTTTCTGGGCAAGGGCGGCATAAGTGCGCTGCGCTGCTAAGCTTTCTCCCTGTGAGACACACTGGCAAAGCTTTTCGCTATGATGCAGTCTAGTGCAGACGCACACTACAGCTCTCCGGAGCTGATCGGAGGGAAGCGCCGGTCGCCGGCCTCTTTTGGCTGAAGCAGCGCTTCGGCGCTTACGGCTGCCGCTCCGGTGTTGTGTGCGCGAAGCAACCGCTTCTCCTGCTCCCGGAGCCGGACAGAGCGGTAGCTTCTACGAAGGCGAAGAACGAAGCCGCTGAGAGACGAGATTTTGTGCACAGCCTTGGGACTGCTAGAGGACGGTGGCTAAAGCTCCCTGCCTTTTCTATGCACTGCTGGCATGCTTTATTGAAGGTGTTCCGAGACAACTTTTCTGGGTTTTGACTTCGTCCTGATGCAGCCTTTCTTGGGAAATTCGTGTTCGTCTCCTGAGGCTCGAGATGCAGTGAACCCAATGGAACCTTCCGAAATGAAAAACTCCGTTGAGTTGTCGAGAAGCAAGAACATAGACAGCGCCTTGTGATTAGGAGTCAGCCGCTGCTGGACTTTTGCGATTGCTTTCACTGTGCACTGAATGCCAGGACGGCATGTGCACGCTACAACAACGAGCTGGGCAGGAGTGGGCAGAAGAGAACGGCCGTCAGACAGCAGCTTACATATTGCCCAGGAAAGAGCAGTGTTTTTGGAGTGTGCAGCAAATCCGTGTTTCTGGGCAACGGCGGCATAAGTGCGCTGCGCTGCTAAGCTTTCTCCCGGCGAGACACACTGGCAAAGCTTTTCGCTATGATGCAGCCTAGTGCAGACGCACACTACGGCTCTCCGCTACTGTCCGAAGCCAAGCGCCGGTCGCCGGCGTCTTTCGGCTGAAGCAGCGCTTCAAAGCTTACGGCTGCCGCTCCAGTGTTGTGTGCGCGAAGCAGCCGCTTCTCCTGCTCCCGGAGCCGGACAGAGCGGTAGCTTCTACGAGGGCGCAGAACTAAGCCGCTGAGAGACGAGATTGTGTGCACAGCCTTGGGACTGCTAGAGGACGGTGGCTAAAGCTCCCTGCCTTTTCAATGCACTGCTGGCATGCTTTATGGAAGGTGTTCCGAGACAACTTTTCTGAGTTTTGACTTCGTCCTGATGCAGCCACTCTTGGGAAATTCGTGTTCGTCTCCTGAGGCTCAAGATGCAGTGAACCCGATGGCACCTGCCGAAATGAAAAACTCCGTTGAGTTGTTGAGAAGCAAGAACATAGACAGCGCCTTGTGATTGGGAGTCAGCCGCTGCTGGATTTTGCGATTGCTTTCACTGTGCACTGAATACAAGGACGGCATGTGCACGCTACAACAACGAGCTGGGCAGGAGTGGGCAGAAGAGAACGGCCGTCAGACAGCAGCTTACATATTACCCAGGAAAGAGCAGTGTTTTTGGAGTGTGCAGCAAATCCGTGTTTCTGGGCAAGGGCGACATAAGTGCGCTGCGCTGCTAAGCTTTCTCCCTGTGAGACACACTGGCAAAGCTTTTCGCTATGATGCAGTCTAGTGCAGACGCACACTACGGCTCTCCGGAGCTGATCGGAGGGAAGCGCCGGTCGCTGGCGTCTTTCGGCTGAAGCAGCGCTTCGGAGCTTACGGCTGTCGCTCCGGTGTTGTGTGCGCGAAGCAGCCGCTTCTCCTGCTCCCGGAGCCGGACAGAGGGGTAGCTTCTACGAAGGCGAAGAACGAAGCCGCTGAGAGACGAGATTGTGTGCACAGCCTTGGGACTGCTAGAGGACGGTGGCTAAAGCTCCCTGCTTTTTCAATGCACTGCTGGCATGCTTTATTGAAGGTGTTCCGAGACAACTTTTCTGGGTTTTGATTTCGTCCTGATGCAGCACCTCTTGGGAAATTCGTGTTCGTTTCCTGAGGCTCGAGATGCAGTGAACCCGATGGCACCTGCCGAAATGAAAAACTCCGTTGAGTTGTCGAGAAGCAAGAACATAGACAGCGCCTTGTGATTGGGAGTCAGCCGCTGCTGGACTTTTGCGATTGCTTTCACTGTGCACTGAATACAAGGATGGCATGTGCACGCTACAGCAAGGAGGTGGGCAGGAGTGGGCAGAAGAGAACGGCCGTCAGACAGCAGCTTACATATTACCCAGGAAAGAGCAGTGTTTTTGGAGTGTGCAGCAAATCCGTGTTTCTGGGCAAGGGCGGCATAAGTGCGCTGCGCTGCTAAGCTTTCTCCCTGCGAGACACACTGGCAAAGCTTTTCGCTATGATGCTGTCTAGTGCAGACGCACACTACGGCTCTCCGGAGCTGATCGGAGGGAAGCGCCGGTCGCCGGCCTCTTTTGGCTGAAGCAGCGCTTCGGCGCTTACGGCTGCCGCTCCGGTGTTGTGTGCGCGAAGCAGCCGCTTGTCCTGCTCCCGGAGCCGGACAGAGCGGTAGCTTCTACGAAGGCGAAGAACGAAGCCGCTGAGAGACGAGATTTTGTGCACAGCCTTGGGACTGCTAGAGGACGGTGGCTAAAGCTCCCTGCCTTTTCAATGCACTGCTGGCATGCTTTATTGAAGGTGTTCCGAGACAACTTTTCTGGGTTTTGACTTCGTCCTGATGCAGCCTTTCTTGGGAAATTCGTGTTCGTCTCCTGAGGCTCGAGATGCAGTGAACCCAATGGCACCTTCCGAAATGAAAAACTCCGTTGAGTTGTCGAGAAGCAAGAACATAGACAGCGCCTTGTGATTAGGAGTCAGCCGCTGCTGGACTTTTGCGATTGCTTTCACTGTGCACTGAATGCCAGGACGGCATGTGCACGCTACAACAACGAGCTGGGCAGGAGTGGGCAGAAGAGAACGGCCGTCAGACAGCAGCTTACATATTGCCCAGGAAAGAGCAGTGTTTTTGGAGTGTGCAGCAAATCCGTGTTTCTGGGCAACGGCGGCATAAGTGCGCTGCGCTGCTAAGCTTTCTCCCGGCGAGACACACTGGCAAAGCTTTTCGCTATGATGCAGCCTAGTGCAGACGCACACTACGGCTCTCCGCTACTGTCCGAAGCCAAGCGCTGGTCGCCGGCGTCTTTCGGCTGAAGCAGCGCTTCAAAGCTTACGGCTGCCGCTCCAGTGTTGTGTGCGCGAAGCAGCCGCTTCTCCTGCTCCCGGAGCCGGACAGAGCGGTAGCTTCTACGAGGGCGCAGAACTAAGCTGCTGAGAGACGAGATTGTGTGCACAGCCTTGGAACTGCTAGAGGACGGTGCTTAAAGCTCCGTGCCTTTTCAATGCACTGCTGGCATACTTTATTGAAGGTGTTCCGAGACAACTTTTCTGGGTTTTGACTTCGTCCTGATGCAGCCCCTCTTGGGAAATTCTTGTTCGTCTCCTGAGGCCAGAGATGCAGTGAACCCAATGGCACCTTCCGAAATGAAAAACTCCGTTGAGTTGTCGAGAAGCAAGAACATAGACAGCGCCTTGTGATTAGGAGTCAGCCGCTGCTGGACTTTTGCGATTGCTTTCACTGTGCACTGAATACAAGGATGGCATGTGCACGCTACAACAACGAGCTGGGCAGGAGTGGGCAGAAGAGAACGGCCGTCAGAAAAAAGCTTACATATTACTCAGGAAAGAGCAGTGTTTTTGGAGTGTGCAGCAAATCCGTGTTTCTGGGCAACGGCGGCATAAGTGCGCTGCGCTGCTAAGCTTTCTCCCGGCGAGACACACTGGCAAAGCTTTTCGCTATGATGCAGTCTAGTGCAGACGCACACTACGGCTCTCTGGAGCAGATCGGAGGGAAGCGCCGGTCGCCAGCGTCTTTCGGCTGAAGCAGCGCTTCGGAGCTTACGGCTGCCGCTCCGGTGTTGTGTGCGCGAAGCAGCCGCTTGTCCTGCTCCCGGAGCCGGACAGAGCGGTAGCTTCTACGAAGGCGAAGAACGAAGCCGCTGAGAGACGAGATTTTGTGCACAGCCTTGGGACTGCTAGAGGACGGTGGCTAAAGCTCCCTGCCTTTTCTATGCACTGCTGGCATACTTTATTGAAGGTGTTCCGAGACAACTTTTCTGGGTTTTGACTTCGTCCTGATGCAGCCTTTCTTGGGAAATTCGTGTTCGTCTCCTGAGGCTCGAGATGCAGTGAACCCAATGGCACCTTCCGAAATGAAAAACTCCGTTGAGTTGTCGAGAAGCAAGAACATAGACAGCGCCTTGTGATTAGGAGTCAGCCGCTGCTGGACTTTTGCGATTGCTTTCACTGTGCACTGAATACAAGGATGGCATGTGCACGCTACAACAACGAGCTGGGCAGGAGTGGGCAGAAGAGAACGGCCGTCAGAAAAAAGCTTACATATTACTCAGGAAAGAGCAGTGTTTTTGGAGTGTGCAGCAAATCCGTGTTTCTGGGCAACGGCGGCATAAGTGCGCTGCGCTGCTAAGCTTTCTCCCGGCGAGACACACTGGCAAAGCTTTTCGCTATGATGCAGCCTAGTGCAGACGCACACTACGGCTCTCCGCTACTGTCCGAAGTCAAGCGCCGGTCGCCGGCGTCTTTCGGCTGAAGCAGCGCTTCAAAGCTTACGGCTGCCGCTCCAGTGTTGTGTGCGCGAAGCAGCCGCTTCTCCTGCTCCCGGAGCTGGACAGAGCGGTAGCTTCTACGAGGGCGCAGAACTAAGCTGCTGAGAGACGAGATTGTGTGCACAGCCTTGGGACTGCTAGAGGACGGTGGTTAAAGCTCCGTGCCTTTTCAATGCACTGCTGGCATACTTTATTGAAGGTGTTCCGAGACAACTTTTCTGGGTTTTGACTTCGTCCTGATGCAGCCCCTCTTGGGAAATTCTTGTTCGTCTCCTGAGGCCAGAGATGCAGTGAACCCGATGGCACCTGTCGAAATTAAAAACTCCGTTGAGTTGTCGAGAAGCAAGAACATAGACAGCGCCTTGTGATTGGGAGTCAGCCGCTGATGGAGTTTTGCGATTGCTTTCACTGTGCACTGAATGCCAGGACGGCATGTGCACGCTACAACAACGAGCTGGGCAGGAGTGGGCAGAATCGAACAGCCGTCAGACAGCAGCTTACATATTACCCAGGAAAGAGCAGTGTTTTTGGAGTGTGCAGCAAATCCGTGTTTCTGGGCAAGGGCGGCATAAGTGTGCTGCTCTGCTAAGCTTTCTCCCTGCGAGACACACTGGCAAAGCTTTTCGCTATGATGCAGTCTAGTGCAGACGCACACTACGGCTCTCCGGTGCTGATCGGAGGGAAGCGCCGGTCGCCGGCCTCTTTTGGCTGAAGCAGCGCTTCGGCGCTTACGGCTGCCGCTCCGGTGTTGTGTGCGCGAAGCAGCCGCTTGTCCTGCTCCCAGAGCCGGACAGAGCGGTAGCTTCTACGAAGGCGAAGAACGAAGCCGCTGAGAGACGAGATTTTGTGCACAGCCTTGGGACTGCTAGAGGACGGTGGCTAAAGCTCCCTGCCTTTTCTATGCACTGCTGGCATGCTTTATTGAAGGTGTTCCGAGACAACTTTTCTGGGTTTTGACTTCGTCCTGATGCAGCCTTTCTTGGGAAATTCGTGTTCGTCTCCTGAGGCTCGAGATGCAGTGGACCCAATGGCACCTTCCGAAATGAAAAACTCCGTTGAGTTGTCGAGAAGCAAGAACATAGACAGCACCTTGTGATTAGGAGTCAGCCGCTGCTGGACTTTTGCGATTGCTTTCACTGTGCACTGAATACAAGGATGGCATGTGCACGCTACAACAATGAGCTGGGCAGGAGTGGGCAGAAGAGAACGGCCGTCAGAAAAAAGCTTACATATTACTCAGGAAAGAGCAGTGTTTTTGGAGTGTGCAGCAAATCCGTGTTTCTGGGCAACGGCGGCATAAGTGCGCTGCGCTGCTAAGCTTTCTCCCGGCGAGACACACTGGCAAAGCTTTTCGCTATGATGCAGCCTAGTGCAGACGCACACTACGGCTCTCCGCTACTGTCCGAAGCCAAGCGCCGGTCGCCGGCGTCTTTCGGCTGAAGCAGCGCTTCAAAGCTTACGGCTGCCGCTCCAGTGTTGTGTGCGCGAAGCAGCCGCTTCTCCTGCTCCCGGAGCCGGACAGAGCGGTAGCTTCTACGAGGGCGCAGAACTAAGCTGCTGAGAGACGAGATTGTGTGCACAGCCTTGGGACTGCTAGAGGACGGTGGTTAAAGCTCCGTGCCTTTTCAATGCACTGCTGGCATACTTTATTGAAGGTGTTCCGAGACAACTTTTCTGGGTTTTGACTTCGTCCTGATGCAGCCCCTCTTGGGAAATTCTTGTTCGTCTCCTGAGGCCAGAGATGCAGTGAACCCAATGGCACCTTCCGAAATGAAAAACTCCGTTGAGTTGTCGAGAAGCAAGAACATAGACAGCGCCTTGTGATTAGGAGTCAGCCGCTGCTGGACTTTTGCGATTGCTTTCACTGTGCACTGAATACAAGGATGGCATGTGCACGCTACAACAATGAGCTGGGCAGGAGTGGGCAGAAGAGAACGGCCGTCAGAAAAAAGCTTACATATTACTCAGGAAAGAGCAGTGTTTTTGGAGTGTGCAGCAAATCCGTGTTTCTGGGCAACGGCGGCATAAGTGCGCTGCGCTGCTAAGCTTTCTCCCGGCGAGACACACTGGCAAAGCTTTTCGCTATGATGCAGTCTAGTGCAGACGCACACTACGGCTCTCTGGAGCAGATCGGAGGGAAGCGCCGGTCGCCAGCGTCTTTCGGCTGAAGCAGCGCTTCGGAGCTTACGGCTGCCGCTCCGGTGTTGTGTGCGCGAAGCAGCCGCTTGTCCTGCTCCCGGAGCCGGACAGAGCGGTAGCTTCTACGAAGGCGAAGAACGAAGCCGCTGAGAGACGAGATTTTGTGCACAGCCTTGGGACTGCTAGAGGACGGTGGCTAAAGCTCCCTGCCTTTTCTATGCACTGCTGGCATGCTTTATTGAAGGTGTTCCGAGACAACTTTTCTGGGTTTTGACTTCGTCCTGATGCAGCCTTTCTTGGGAAATTCGTGTTCGTCTCCTGAGGCTCGAGATGCAGTGAACCCAATGGCACCTTCCGAAATGAAAAACTCCGTTGAGTTGTCGAGAAGCAAGAACATAGACAGCGCCTTGTGATTAGGAGTCAGCCGCTGCTGGACTTTTGCGATTGCTTTCACTGTGCACTGAATACAAGGATGGCATGTGCACGCTACAACAACGAGCTGGGCAGGAGTGGGCAGAAGAGAACGGCCGTCAGAAAAAAGCTTACATATTACTCAGGAAAGAGCAGTGTTTTTGGAGTGTGCAGCAAATCCGTGTTTCTGGGCAACGGCGGCATAAGTGCGCTGCGCTGCTAAGCTTTCTCCCGGCGAGACACACTGGCAAAGCTTTTCGCTATGATGCAGCCTAGTGCAGACGCACACTACGGCTCTCCGCTACTGTCCGAAGTCAAGCGCCGGTCGCCGGCGTCTTTCGGCTGAAGCAGCGCTTCAAAGCTTACGGCTGCCGCTCCGGTGTTGTGCGCGCGAATCAGCCGCTTCTCCTGCTCCCGGAGCCGGACAGAGCGGTAGCTTCTACGAGGGCGCAGAACTAAGCCGCTGAGAGACGAGATTGTGTGCACAGCCTTGGGACTGCCAGAGGACGGTGGTTAAAGCTCCGTGCCTTTTCAATGCACTGCTGGCATACTTTATTGAAGGTGTTCCGAGACAACTTTTCTGGGTTTTGACTTCGTCCTGATGCAGCCCCTCTTGGGAAATTCTTGTTCGTCTCCTGAGGCCAGAGATGCAGTGAACCCGATGGCACCTGTCGAAATTAAAAACTCCGTTGAGTTGTCGAGAAGCAAGAACATAGACAGCGCCTTGTGATTAGGAGTCAGCCGCTGCTGGACTTTTGCGATTGCTTTCACTGTGCACTGAATACAAGGATGGCATGTGCACGCTCCAACAACGAGCTGGGCAGAAGTGGGCAGAATCGAACAGCTGTCAGACAGCAGCTTACATATTACCCAGGAAAGAGCAGTGTTTTTGGAGTGTGCAGCAAATCCGTGTTTCTGGGCAAGGGCGGCATAAGTGTGCTGCTCTGCTCAGCTTTCTCCCTGCGAGACACACTGGCAAAGCTTTTCGCTATGATGCAGTCTAGTGCAGACGCACACTACGGCTCTCTGGAGCAGATCGGAGGGAAGCGCCGGTCGCCAGCGTCTTTCGGCTGAAGCAGCGCTTCGGAGCTTACGGCTGCCGCTCCGGTGTTGTGCGCGCGAATCAGCCACTTCTCCTGCTTCCGGAGCCGGACAGAGCGGTAGCTTCTACGTGGGCGCAGAACTAAGCCGCTGAGAGACGAGATTGTGTGCACAGCCTTGGGACTGCTAGAGGATGGTGGCTAAAGCTCCCTGCCTTTTCAATGCACTGCTGGCATGCTTTATTGAAGGTGTTCCGAGACAACTTTTCTGGGTTTTGACTTCGTCCTGATGCAGCCCCTCTTGGGAAATTCGTGCTCGTCCCCTGAGGCACGAGATGCAGACAACTCGAAGGCAGCTGTCGAAATTAAAAACTCCATTGAGTTGTCGAGAAGCAAGAACATAGACAGCACCTTGTGTTTGGGAGTCAGCAGCTGCTGGACTTTTGCGATTGCTTTCACTGTGCACTGAATGCCAGGACGGCATGTGCATGCTACAACAACGAGCTGGGCAGGAGTGGGCAGAAGAGAACGGCCGTCAGAAAAAAGCTTACATATTACCCAGGAAAGAGCAGTGTTTTTGGAGTGTGCAGCAAATCTGTGTTTCTGGGCAAGGGCAGCATAAGTGCGCTTCGCTGCTAAGCTTTCTCCCTGTGTGACACACTGGGAAAGCTTTTCGCTATGATGCAGTCTAGTGCAGACGCACACTACGGCTCTGCGGAGCTGATCGGAGGGAAGCGCCGGTCGCTGGCGTCTTTCAGCTGAAGCAGCGCTTCGGAGCTTACGGCTGCTGCTCCGGTGTTGTGCGCGCGAATCAGCCGCTTCTCCTGCTCCCGGAGCCGGACAGAGCGGTAGCTTCTACGAGGGCGCAGAACTAAGCCGCTGAGAGACGAGATTGTGTGCACAGCCTTGGGACTGCCAGAGGACGGTGGTTAAAGCTCCGTGCCTTTTCAATGCACTGCTGGCATACTTTATTGAAGGTGTTCCGAGACAACTTTTCTGGGTTTTGACTTCGTCCTGATGCAGCCCCTCTTGGGAAATTCTTGTTCGTCTCCTGAGGCCAGAGATGCAGTGAACCCGATGGCACCTGTCGAAATTAAAAACTCCGTTGAGTTGTCGAGAAGCAAGAACATAGACAGCGCCTTGTGATTGGGAGTCAGCCGCTGCTGGATTTTGCGATTGCTTTCACTGTGCACTGAATACAAGGACGGCATGTGCACGCTACAACAACGAGCTGGGCAGGAGTGGGCAGAAGAGAACGGCCGTCAGACAGCAGCTTACATATTACCCAGGAAAGAGCAGTGTTTTTGGAGTGTGCAGCAAATCCGTGTTTCTGGGCAAGGGCAGCATAAGTGCGCTGCGCTGCTAAGCTTTCTCCCTGTGAGACACACTGGCAAAGCTTTTCGCTATGATGCAGTCTAGTGCAGACGCACACTACGGCTCTCCGGAGCTGATCGGAGGGAAGCGCCGGTCGCCGGCCTCTTTTGGCTGAAGCAGCGCTTCGGCGCTTACGGCTGCCGCTCCGGTGTTGTGTGCGCGAAGCAGCCGCTTGTCCTGCTCCCGGAGCCGGACAGAGCGGTAGCTTCTACGAAGGCGAAGAACGAAGCGGTTGAGAGACGAGATTTTGTGCACAGCCTTGGGACTGCTAGAGGACGGTGGCTAAAGCTCCCTGCCTTTTCTATGCACTGCTGGCATGCTTTATTGAAGGTGTTCCGAGACAACTTTTCTGGGTTTTGACTTCGTCCTGATGCAGCCTTTCTTGGGAAATTCGTGTTCGTCTCCTGAGGCTCGAGATGCAGTGAACCCAATGGCACCTTCCGAAATGAAAAACTCCGTTGAGTTGTCGAGAAGCAAGAACATAGACAGCGCCTTGTGATTAGGAGTCAGCCGCTGCTGGACTTTTGCGATTGCTTTCACTGTGCACTGAATACAAGGATGGCATGTGCACGCTACAACAACGAGCTGGGCAGGAGTGGGCAGAAGAGAACGGCCGTCAGAAAAAAGTTTACATATTACTCAGGAAAGAGCAGTGTTTTTGGAGTGTGCAGCAAATCCGTGTTTCTGGGCAACGGCGGCATAAGTGCGCTGCGCTGCTAAGCTTTCTCCCGGCGAGACACACTGGCAAAGCTTTTCGCTATGATGCAGCCTAGTGCAGACGCACACTACGGCTCTCCGCTACTGTCCGAAGCCAAGCGCCGGTCGCCGGCGTCTTTCGGCTGAAGCAGCGCTTCAAAGCTTACGGCTGCCGCTCCAGTGTTGTGTGCGCGAAGCAGCCGCTTCTCCTCCTCCCGGAGCCGGACAGAGCGGTAGCTTCTACGAGGGCGCAGAACTAAGCCGCTGAGAGACGAGATTGTGTGCACAGCCTTGGGACTGCTAGAGGACGGTGGCTAAAGCTCCCTGCCTTTTCAATGCACTGCTGGCATGCTTAATTGAAGGTGTTCCGAGACAAGTTTTCTGGGTTTTGACTTCGTCCTGATGCAGCCACTCTTGGGAAATTCGTGTTCGTCTACTGAGGCTCGAGATGCAGTGAACCCGATGGCACCTGCCGAAATGAAAAACTCCGTTGAGTTGTCGAGAAGCAAGAACATAGACAGCGCCTTGTGATTGGGAGTCAGCCGCTGCTGGATTTTGCGATTGCTTTCACTGTGCACTGAATACTAGGACGGTATGTGCACGCTACAACAACGAGCTGGGCAGGAGTGGGCAGATAAGAACGGCCGTCAGAAAAAAGCTTACATATTACTCAGGAAAGAGCAGTGTTTTTGGAGTGTGCAGCAAATCCGTGTTTCTGGGCAAGGGCGGCATAATTGCGCTTCGCTGCTAAGCTTTCTCCCTGTGTGACACACTGGGAAAGCTTTACGCTATGATGCAGTCTAGTGCAGACGCACACTACGGCTCTCCGGAGCTGATCGGAGGGAAGCGCCGGTCGCCGGTGTCTTTCGGCTGAAGCAGCGCTTCGGAGCTTACGGCTGCCGCTCCGGTGTTGTGTGTGCGAAGCAGCCGCTTCTCCTGCTCTTGGAGCCGGACAGAGCGGTAGCTTCTACGAAGGCGAAGAACGAAGCTGCTGAGAGACGAGATTGTGTGCACAGCCTTGGGACTGCTAGAGGACGGTGTCTAAAGCTCCCCGCCTTTTCTATGCACTGCTGGCATGCTTTATTGACGGTGTTCCGAGACAAATTTTCTGGGTTTTGACTTCGTCCTGATGCAGCCTTTCTTGGGAAATTCGTGTTCGTCTCCTGAGGCTCGAGATGCAGTGAACCCAATGGCACCTTCCGAAATGAAAAACTCCGTTGAGTTGTCGAGAAGCAAGAACATAGACAGCGCCTTGTGATTAGGAGTCAGCCGCTGCTGGACTTTTGCGATTGCTTTCACTGTGCACTGAATACAAGGATGGCATGTGCACGCTACAACAACGAGCTGGGCAGGAGTGGGCAGAAGAGAACGGCCGTCAGAAAAAAGTTTACATATTACTCAGGAAAGAGCAGTGTTTTTGGAGTGTGCAGCAAATCCGTGTTTCTGGGCAACGGCGGCATAAGTGCGCTGCGCTGCTAAGCTTTCTCCCGGCGAGACACACTGGCAAAGCTTTTCGCTATGATGCAGCCTAGTGCAGACGCACACTACGGCTCTCCGCTACTGTCCGAAGCCAAGCGCCGGTCGCCGGCGTCTTTCGGCTGAAGCAGCGCTTCAAAGCTTACGGCTGCCGCTCCAGTGTTGTGTGCGCGAAGCAGCCGCTTCTCCTGCTCCCGGAGCCGGACAGAGCGGTAGCTTCGACGAGGGCGCAGAACTAAGCCGCTGAGAGACGAGATTGTGTGCACAGCCTTGGGACTGCTAGAGGACGGTGGCTAAAGCTCCCTGCCTTTTCAATGCACTGCTGGCATGCTTTATTGAAGGTGTTCCGAGACAAGTTTTCTGGGTTTTGACTTCGTCCTGATGCAGCCACTCTTGGGAAATTCGTGTTCGTCTACTGAGGCTCGAGATGCAGTGAACCCGATGGCACCTGCCGAAATGAAAAACTCCGTTGAGTTGTCGAGAAGCAAGAACATAGACAGCGCCTTGTGATTGGGAGTCAGCCGCTGCTGGATTTTGCGATTGCTTTCACTGTGCACTGAATACTAGGACGGTATGTGCACGCTACAACAACGAGCTGGGCAGGAGTGGGCAGATAAGAACGGCCGTCAGAAAAAAGCTTACATATTACTCAGGAAAGAGCAGTGTTTTTGGAGTGTGCAGCAAATCCGTGTTTCTGGGCAAGGGCGGCATAATTGCGCTTCGCTGCTAAGCTTTCTCCCTGTGTGACACACTGGGAAAGCTTTACGCTATGATGCAGTCTAGTGCAGACGCACACTACGGCTCTCCGGAGCTGATCGGAGGGAAGCGCCGGTCGCCGGTGTCTTTCGGCTGAAGCAGCGCTTCGGAGCTTACGGCTGCCGCTCCGGTGTTGTGTGTGCGAAGCAGCCGCTTCTCCTGCTCTTGGAGCCGGACAGAGCGGTAGCTTCTACGAAGGCGAAGAACGAAGCTGCTGAGAGACGAGATTGTGTGCACAGCCTTGGGACTGCTAGAGGACGGTGTCTAAAGCTCCCCGCCTTTTCTATGCACTGCTGGCATGCTTTATTGACGGTGTTCCGAGACAAATTTTCTGGGTTTTGACTTCGTCCTGATGCAGCCTTTCTTGGGAAATTCGTGTTCTTCTCCTGAGGCTCAAGATGCAGTGAACCCGATGGCACCTGCCGAAATGAAAAACTCCGTTGAGTTGTCGAGAAGCAAGAACATAGACAGCGCCTTGTGATTAGGAGTCAGCCGCTGCTGGACTTTTGCGATTGCTTTCACTGTGCACTGAATACAAGGATGGCATGTGCACGCTACAACAACGAGCTGGGCAGGAGTGGGCAGAAGAGAACGGCCGTCAGACAGCAGCTTACATATTGCCCAGGAAAGAGCAGTGTTTTTGGAGTGTGCAGCAAATCTGTGTTTCTGGGCAAGGGCGACATAAGTGCGCTGCGCTGCTAAGCTTTCTCCCTGCGAGACACACTGGCAAAGCTTTTCGCTATGATGCAGTCTAGTGCAGACGCACACTACGGCTCTCCGGAGCTGATCGGAGGGAAGCGCCGGTCGCTGGCGTCTTTCTGCTGAAGCAGCGCTTCGGAGCTTACAGCTGCCGCTCCGGTGTTGTGCGCGCGAATCAGCCGCTTCTCCTGCTCCCGGAGCCGGACAGAGCGGTAGCTTCTACGAGGGCGCAGAACTAAGCCGCTGAGAGACGAGATTGTGTGCACAGCCTTGGGACTGCCAGAGGACGGTGGTTAAAGCTCCGTGCCTTTTCAATGCACTGCTGGCATACTTTATTGAAGGTGTTCCGAGACAACTTTTCTGGGTTTTGACTTCGTCCTGATGCAGCCCCTCTTGGGAAATTCTTGTTCGTCTCCTGAGGCCAGAGATGCAGTGAACCCGATGGCACCTGCCGAAATTAAAAACTCCGTTGAGTTGTCGAGAAGCAAGAACATAGACAGCGCCTTGTGATTGGGAGTCAGCCGCTGCTGGATTTTGCGATTGCTTTCACTGTGCACTGAATACTAGGACGGTATGTGCACGCTACAACAACGAGCTGGGCAGGAGTGGGCAGATAAGAACGGCCGTCAGAAAAAAGCTTACATATTACTCAGGAAAGAGCAGTGTTTTTGGAGTGTGCAGCAAATCCGTGTTTCTGGGCAAGGGCGGCATAATTGCGCTTCGCTGCTAAGCTTTCTCCCTGTGTGACACACTGGGAAAGCTTTACGCTATGATGCAGTCTAGTGCAGACGCACACTACGGCTCTCCGGAGCTGATCGGAGGGAAGCGCCGGTCGCCGGTGTCTTTCGGCTGAAGCAGCGCTTCGGAGCTTACGGCTGCCGCTCCGGTGTTGTGTGTGCGAAGCAGCCGCTTCTCCTGCTCTTGGAGCCGGACAGAGCGGTAGCTTCTACGAAGGCGAAGAACGAAGCTGCTGAGAGACGAGATTGTGTGCACAGCCTTGGGACTGCTAGAGGACGGTGTCTAAAGCTCCCCGCCTTTTCTATGCACTGCTGGCATGCTTTATTGACGGTGTTCCGAGACAAATTTTCTGGGTTTTGACTTCGTCCTGATGCAGCCTTTCTTGGGAAATTCGTGTTCTTCTCCTGAGGCTCAAGATGCAGTGAACCCGATGGCACCTGCCGAAATGAAAAACTCCGTTGAGTTGTCGAGAAGCAAGAACATAGACAGCGCCTTGTGATTAGGAGTCAGCCGCTGCTGGACTTTTGCGATTGCTTTCACTGTGCACTGAATACAAGGATGGCATGTGCACGCTACAACAACGAGCTGGGCAGGAGTGGGCAGAAGAGAACGGCCGTCAGACAGCAGCTTACATATTGCCCAGGAAAGAGCAGTGTTTTTGGAGTGTGCAGCAAATCTGTGTTTCTGGGCAAGGGCGACATAAGTGCGCTGCGCTGCTAAGCTTTCTCCCTGCGAGACACACTGGCAAAGCTTTTCGCTATGATGCAGTCTAGTGCAGACGCACACTACGGCTCTCCGGAGCTGATCGGAGGGAAGCGCCGGTCGCTGGCGTCTTTCTGCTGAAGCAGCGCTTCGGAGCTTACAGCTGCCGCTCCGGTGTTGTGCGCGCGAATCAGCCGCTTCTCCTGCTCCCGGAGCCGGACAGAGCGGTAGCTTCTACGAGGGCGCAGAACTAAGCCGCTGAGAGACGAGATTGTGTGCACAGCCTTGGGACTGCCAGAGGACGGTGGTTAAAGCTCCGTGCCTTTTCAATGCACTGCTGGCATACTTTATTGAAGGTGTTCCGAGACAACTTTTCTGGGTTTTGACTTCGTCCTGATGCAGCCCCTCTTGGGAAATTCTTGTTCGTCTCCTGAGGCCAGAGATGCAGTGAACCCGATGGCACCTGCCGAAATTAAAAACTCCGTTGAGTTGTCGAGAAGCAAGAACATAGACAGCGCCTTGTGATTGGGAGTCAGCCGCTGCTGGACTTTTGAGATTGCTTTCACTGTGCACTGAATGCCAGGATGGCATGTGCATGCTACAACAACGAGCTGGGCAGGAGTGGGCAGAAGAGGACGGCCGTCAGAAATAAGCTTACATATTACCCAGGAAAGAGCAGTGTTTTTGGAGTGTGCAGCAAATCCGTGTTTCTGGGCAAGGGCAGCATAAGTGCGCTTCGCTGCTAAGCTTTCTCCCTGTGCGACACACTGGGAAAGCTTTTCGCTATGATGCAGTCTAGTGCAGACGCACACTACGGCTCTGCGGAGCTGATCGGAGGGAAGCGCCGGTCGCTGGCGTCTTTCGGCTGAAGCAGCGCTTCGGAGCTTACGGCTGCCGCTCCGGTGTTGTGCGCGCGAATCAGCCGCTTCTCCTGCTCCCGGAGCCGGACAGAGCGGTAGCTTCGACGAGGGCGCAGAACTAAGCCGCTGAGAGACGAGATTGTGTGCACAGCCTTGGGACTGCCAGAGGACGGTGGTTAAAGCTCCGTGCCTTTTCAATGCACTGCTGGCATACTTTATTGAAGGTGTTCCGAGACAACTTTTCTGGGTTTTGACTTCGTCCTGATGCAGCCCCTCTTGGGAAATTCTTGTTCGTCTCCTGAGGCCAGAGATGCAGTGAACCCGATGGCACCTGCCGAAATGAAAAACTCCGTTGAGTTGTCGAGAAGCAAGAACATAGACAGCGCCTTGTGATTGGGAGTCAGCCGCTGCTGGACTTTTGAGATTGCTTTCACTGTGCACTGAATGCCAGGACGGCATGTGCACGCTACAACAACGAGCTGGGCAGGAGTGGGCAGAAGAGGACGGCCGTCAGAAATAAGCTTACATATTACCCAGGAAAGAGCAGTGTTTTTGGAGTGTGCAGCAAATCCGTGTTTCTGGGCAAGGGCAGCATAAGTGCGCTTCGCTGCTAAGCTTTCTCCCTGTGCGACACACTGGGAAAGCTTTTCGCTATGATGCAGTCTAGTGCAGACGCACACTACGGCTCTGCGGAGCTGATCGGAGGGAAGCGCCGGTCGCTGGCGTCTTTCGGCTGAAGCAGCGCTTCGGAGCTTACGGCTGCCGCTCCGGTGTTGTGCGCGCGAATCAGCCGCTTCTCCTGCTCCCGGAGCCGGACAGAGCGGTAGCTTCTACGAGGGCGCAGAACTAAGCCGCTGAGAGACGAGATTGTGTGCACAGCCTTGGGACTCCTAGAGGACGGTGGCTAAAGCTCCGTGCCTTTTCAATGCACTGCTGGCATGCTTTATGGAAGGTGTTCCGAGACAACTTTTCTGAGTTTTGACTTCGTCCTGATGCAGCCCCTCTTGGGAAATTCGTGTTCGTCTCCTGAGGCTCAAGATGCAGTGAACCCGATGGCACCTGCCGAAATGAAAAACTCCGTTGAGTTGTCGAGAAGCAAGAACATAGACAGCGCCTTGTGATTGGGAGTCAGCCGCTGCTGGACTTTTGCGATTGCTTTCACTGTGCACTGAATACAAGGATGGCATGTGCACGCTACAGCAAGGAGGTGGGCAGGAGTGGGCAGAAGAGAACGGCCGTCAGACAGCAGCTTACATATTACCCAGGAAAGAGCAGTGTTTTTGGAGTGTGCAGCAAATCCGTGTTTCTGGGCAAGGGCGACATAAGTGCGCTGCGCTGCTAAGCTTTCTCCCTGCGAGACACACTGGCAAAGCTTTTCGCTATGATGCAGTCTAGTGCAGACGCACACTACGGCTCTCCGGAGCTGATCGGAGGGAAGCGCCGGTCGCCGGCGTCTTTCGGCTGAAGCAGCGCTTCGGAGCTTACGGCTGCCGCTCCGGTGTTGTGCGCGCGAATCAGCCGCTTCTCCTGCTCCCGGAGCCGGACAGAGCGGTAGCTTCTACGAGGGCGCAGAACTAAGCCGCTGAGAGACGCGATTGTGTGCACAGCCTTGGGAGTGCCAGAGGACGGTGGTTAAAGCTCCCTGCCTTTTCAATGCACTGCTGGCATGCTTTATGGAAGGTGTTCCGAGACAACTTTTCTGAGTTTTGACTTCGTCCTGATGCAGCCCCTCATGGGAAATTCATGTTCGTCACCTGAGGCTCGAGATGCAGAGTACCCAATGGCACCTGCCGAAATGAAAAACTCCATTGAGTTGTCGAGAAGCAAGAACATAGACAGCGCCTTGTGATTGGGAGTCAGCCGCGGCTGGACTTTTGCGATTGCTTTCACTGTGCACTGAATGCCAGGACGGCATGTGCACGCTACAACAACGAACTGGGAAGGAGTGGACAGAAGAGAACGGCTGTCAGACAGCAGCTTACATATTACCCAGGAAAGAGCAGTGTTTTTGGAGTGTGCAGCAAATCCGTGTTTCTGGGCAAGGGCGGCATAAGCACCCAGCGCTGGTAAGCTTTCTCCCTGCGAGACACACTGGCAAAGCTTTTCGCTATGATGCAGTCTAGTGCAGACACACACTACGGCTTTCCGGAGCTGATCGGAGGGAAGCGCCGGTCGCCAGCGTCTTTCGGCTGAAGCAGCGCTTCGGAGCTTACGGCTGCCGCTCCGGTGTTGTGTGCGCAAAGCAGCCGCTTCTCCTGCTTCCAGAGCCGGACAGAGCGGTAGCTTGTACGTGGGCGAAGAACGAAGCCGCTGGGAGACGAGATTGTGTGCACAGCCTTGGGACTGCTAGAGGATGGTGGCTAAAGCTCCCTGCCTTTTCAATGCACTGCTGGCATGCTTTATTGAAGGTGTTCCGAGACAACTTTTCTGGGTTTTGACTTCGTCCTGATATAGCCACTCTTGGGAAATTCGTGCTTGTCCTCTGAGGCACGAGATGCAGAGAACTCGAAGGCAGCTGTCAAAATGAAGAACTCCGTTGAGTTGTCGAGAAGCAAGAAAATAGACAGCACCGTGTGATTGGGAATCAGCAGCCGCTGGACTTTTGCGATTGCTTTCACTGTGCACTGAATGCCAGGACGGCATGTGCACGCTACAACAACGAGCTGGGCAGGAGTGGGCAGAAGAGAACTGCCGTTAGAAAGAAGCTTGCATATTACCCAGGAAAGAGCAGTGTTTTTGGAGTGTGCAGCAAATCCGTGTTTCTGGGCAAGGGCGGCATAAGTACGCATAGCTGCTAAGCTTTCTTCCTGCGAGACACACTGGCAAAGCTTTTCGCTATGATGCAGTCTAGTGCAGACGCACACTACGGCTCTCCGCTGCTGTCCGAAGCCTAGCGCCGGTTGCCGGCGTCTTTCGGCTGAAGCAGCTCTTCAGCGCTTACGGCTGCCGCTCCGGTGTTGTGTGCGCGAAGCAGCCGCTTCTCCTGCACCTGGAGCCGGACAGAGCGGTAGCTTGTACGTGGGCGCAGAACGAAGCCACTGGGAGATGAGATTGTGTGCACAGCCTTGGGACTGCTAGAGGACGGTGGCTAAAGCTCCCTGCCTTTTCAATGCACTGCTAGCATGCTTTATTGAAGGTGTTCCGAGACAACTTTTCTGGGTTTTGACTTCGTCCTGATATAGCCCCTCTTGGGAAATTCGTGCTCGTCCCCTGAGGCACGAGATGCAGAGAACTCGAAGGCAGCTTTCGAAATGAAAAACTCCGTTGAGTTGTCGAGAAGCAAGAACATAGACAGCGCCTTGTGATTGGGAGTCAGCCGCTGCTGGACTTTTGCGATTGCTTTCACTGTGCACTGAATACTAGGAAGGCATGTGCACGCTACAACAACGAGCTGGGCAGGAGTGGGCAGAAGAGAACGGCCGTCAGACAGCAGTTTACATATTACCCAGGAAAGAGCAGTGTTTTTGGAGTGTGCAGCAAATATGTGTTTCTGGGAAAGGGCGGCATAAGTACGCATAGCTGCTAAGCTTTCTTCCTGCGAGACACACTGGCAAAGCTTTTCGCTATGATGCAGTCTAGTGCAGACGCACACTACGGCTCTCCGCTGCTGTCCGAAGCCAAGCGCCGGTCGCCGGCGTCTTTCGGCTGAAGCAGCACTTCGGAGCTTACGGCTGCCGCTCCGGTGTTGTGGGCGCGAAGCAGCCGCTTCTCCTGCTCCCGGAGCCGGACAGAGCGGTACCTTTTACGTGAGCGAAGAACGAAGACGCTGGGAGACGAGATTGTGTGCACAGCCTTGGGACTGCTAGAGGACGGTGGCTAAAGCACCCTGGCTTTTCAATGCCTGAATCCTACTAGGCTTCGGAAGCTTGGTCTCCCTGCCGAGGTAAGGACGAACGTCCTGCCGAGTCTTACACTCGAACTCCCCCCAAGTCCCCTCGCCTGACTCTTACTAGGCTTTAAAACTTGGTCTCCCTGCCGAGGTAAGGTCGAACGTCCTGGGGAGCCTTTCACTCGAACTCCTTCCATGTCCCCTCGCCCGAGACTTACTAGGCTTAGGAAGCTTGGTCTCCCTGCCGAGGTAAGGTCGAAAGTCCTGCCGAGCCTTACACTCGAACTCCCCCCAAGTCCCCTCGCCTGACTCTTACTAGGCTTTAAAAGCTTGGTCTCTCTGACGAGGTAAGGTCGAACATCCTGCTGAGCCTTACACTCGAACTCCGGCCAAGTCCCCTTTCTTGACTCCTACAAGGCTTAGGAAGCTTGGTCTCCCTGCCGAGGTAAGGTCGAACGTCATGCTGAGCCTTACTCTCGAACTCCAAACCAGTCCCCTTTCCTGACTCTCCCACGAGGCTTAGGAAGCTTGGTCTCCCTGCCGAGGTAAGGTCGAACGTCCTGCTGAGCCTTACACTCGAACTCAGTTCAAGCCCCCTCGCCCGAGACCTACTAGGCTTAGGAAGCTTGGTCTCCCTGCCGAGGTAAGGTCGAACGTCCTGCCGAGCCTTACACTCGAATTTCGGCCAAATCCCATCGCCTGAATCCTACTAGGCTTAGGAAGGTTGGACTCCCTGCCGAGCTAAGGTCGAACGTCCTACCGAGCCTTACACTCGAACTCTGGCCAAGTCCACTCTCCTGACTCCTACTAGGCTTAGGAAGCTTGGTCTCCCTGCCGAGGTATAGTCGAACGTCCTGCCGAGCCTTCCACTCAAACTCCGGCCAAGTCCGATCCCCTGACACCTACTAGGCTTAGGAAGCTTGGTCTCCCTGCCGAGGTAAGGACGAACGTCCTGCCGAGCCTTTCACTCAAACTCCGGCCAAGTACCCTCGCCAGACTCCTACTAGGCTTAGGAAGCTTGGTCTCCCTGCCGAAGCTTAGTCAAACGTCCTGCCGAGCCTTACACTCGAACTCCGGCCAAGTCCGATCGCCTGACACCTACTAGGCTTAGGAAGCTTGGTCTCCCTGCCGAGGTAAGGACGAACATCCTGCCGAGCCTTACACTCGAACTCCGGACAAATCCCATCGCCTGACTCTTCTACTAGGCTTAGGAAGCTTGGACTCCCTGCCGAGGTATAGTCGAACGTCCTGCAAAGCCTTACACTCGAACTCCTTCCATGTCCCCTCGCCCGAGACCTACTTGGCTTAGGAACCTAGGTCTCCCTGCCGAGGTAAGGTCGAACGTCCTGCCGAGCCTTACTCTCGAACTTCGGCCAAATCCCATCGCCTGAATCCAAATAGGCTTAGGAAGGTTGGACTCCCTGCCGAGGTAAGGTCGAACGTCCTGCCGAGCCTTACACTCGGACTCCTTCCATGTCCCCTCGCCCGAGACCTATTAGGCTTAGGAAGCTTGGTCTCCCTGCCGAGGTAAGGTTGAAAGTCCTGCCGAGCCTTACACTCGAACTCCACCCAAGTCCCCTCGCCTGACTCTTAGTAGGCTTTAAAAGCTTGGTGTCCCTGCCGAGGTAAGGACGAACGTCCTGCCGAGACTTACACTTGAACTCAGGCCAAGCCCCCTCGCCCGAGACCTACTAAGCTTAGGAAGCTTGGTCTCCCTGCCGAGGTAAGGTCGAACGTCCTGCCGAGCCTTACACTCGAACTTCGGCCAAATCCCATCGCCTGAATCCTACTAGGCTTAGGAAGCTTGGACTCCCTGTCGAGCTAAGGTCGAACGTCCTGCAGAGCCTTACACTCGAACTCCTTCCATGTCCCTCGCCCGAGACCTACTAGGCTTAGGAAGCTTGGTCTCCCTGCCGAGGTAAGGTCGAAAGTCCTGCCGAGCCTTACACTCGAACTCCGGACAAATCCCATCGCCTGACTCCTACTAGGCTCAGGAAGCTTGGACTCCCTGCTGAGGTATAGTCGAACGTCCTGCGGAGCCTTACACTCGAACTCCTTCCATGTCCCCTCGCCCGAGACCTACTAGGCTTAGGAAGCTTGGTCTCCCTGCCGAGGTAAGGTTGAAAGTCCTGCCGAGCCTTACACTCGAACTCCACCCAAGTCCCCTCGCCTGACTCTTACTAGGCTTTAAAAGCTTGGTCTCTCTGACGAGGTACGGTCGAACGTCTTGCTGAGCCTTACACTCGAACTCCGGCCAAGTCCGATCGCCTGACACCTACTATGCTTAGGAAGCTTGGTCTCCCTGCCGAGGTAAGGTCGAACGTCCTGCTGAGCCTTACTCTCGAACTCCAAACCAGTCCCCTTGCCTGACTCTCCCACGAGGCTTGGGAAGCTTGGTCTCCCTGCCGAGGTAAGGTCGAACGTCCTGCTGAGCCTTACACTCGAACTCTGGCCAAGTCCCCTCGCCTGACTCCTTCTAGGCTTAGGAAGCTTGGTCTCCCTGCCGAGGTAAGGTCAAACGTCCTGCTAAGCCCTACACTCGAACTCCTTCCATGTCCCTTCGCCCGAGACCTATAAGGCTTAGGAAGCTTGGTCTCCCTGCCGAGGTAAGGTCGAACGTCCTGCCGAGCCTTACACTCGAACTCCAAACCAGTCCCCTTGCCTGACTCTCACACGAGGCTTAGGAAGCTTGGTCTCCCTGCCGAGGTAAGGTCGAACGTCCTGCTAAGCCCTACACTCGAACTCCTTCCATGTCCCCTCGCCCGAGGCCTACTAGGCTTAGGAAGCTTGGTCTCCCTGCCGAGGTAAGATCGAAAGTCCTGCCGAGCCTTACACTCGAACTCTGTCCAAGTCCACTCGCCTGACTCCTACTAGGCTTAGGAAGCTTGGTCTCCCTGCCGAGGTAAGGTCGAACGTCCTGCTGAGCCTTACTCTCGAACTCCAAACCAGTCCCCTTGCCTGACTCTCCCACGAGGCTTAGGAAGCTTGATCTCCCTGCCGAGGTAAGGTCGAACGTCCTGCTAAGCCCTACACTCGAACTCCTTCCATGTCCCCCCGCCCGAGACCTACTAGGCTTAGGAAGCTTGGTCTCCCTGCCGAGGTAAGGTCGAATGTCCTGCCAGGACTTACACTCGAACTCTGTCCAAGTCCACTCGCCTGACTCCTACTAGGCTTAGGAAGCTTGGTCTCCCTGCCGAGGTAGAGTCGAACATCCTACCGAGCCTTCCACTCAAACTTCGGCCAAGTCTGATCGCCTGACACCTACTAGGCTTAGGAAGCTTGGTCTCCCTGCCGATGTAAGGACGAACGTCCTGCCGAGCCTTTCACTCGAACTCTGGCCAAGTACCCTCGCCAGATTCCTACTAGGCTTAGGAAGCTTGGTCTCCCTGCCGAAGCATAGTCAAACGTCCTGCCGAGCCTTACACTCGAACTCCGGCCAAGTCCGATCGCATGACACCTACTAGGCTTAGGAAGCTTGGTCTCCCTGCCGAGGTAAGGACGAACGTCCTGCCGAGCCTTAGACTCGAACTCAGGCCAAGTCCCCTCGCCCGAGACCTACTAGGCTTAGGAAGCTTGGTCTCCCTGACGAGGTAAGTTCGAACGTCCTGCTGAGCCTTACTCTCGAACTCCAAACCAGTCCCCTTCCCTGACTCTCCCACGAGGCTTAGGAAGCTTGGTCTCCCTGCCGAGGTAAGGTCGAACGTCCTGCTAAGCCCTACACTCGAACTCCTTCCATGTCCCCTCGCTCGAGACCTACTAGGCTTAAGAAGCTTTGTCTCCCTGCCGAGGTAAGTTCGAATGTCCTGCCGAGACTTCCATTCAAACTCCGGCCAAGTCTGACCGTCTGACACCTACTAGGCTTAGGAAGCTTGGTCCCCCTGCCGAGGTAAGGACGAAAGTCCTGCCGAGCCTTTCACTCGAACTCTGGCCAAGTATCCTCGCCAGACTCCTACTAGGCTTAGGAAGCTTGGTCTCCCTGCCGAGGTAAGGACGAACGTCCTGCCGGGCCTTACACTCGAACTTCGGCCAAATCCCATCGCATGAATCCTACTAGGCTTAGGAAGCTTGGACTCCCTGTCGCGGTAAGGTCGAAGATCCTGCCGAGCCTTATATTCGAACTCCGGACAAATCCCATCGCCTGACTCTTCTACTAGGCTTAGGAAGCTTGGACTCCCTGCCGAGGTTTAGTCGAACGTCCTGCAAAGCCTTACACTCGGACTCCTTCCATGTCCCCTCGCCCGAGACCTACTAGGCTTAGGAAGCTTGGTCTCCCTGCCGAGGTAAGGTTGAAAGTCCTGCAAAGCCTTACACTCGAACTCCACCCAGGGCCCCTCGCCTGACTCTTAGTAGGCTTTAAAAGCTTGGTGTCCCTGCTGAGGTAAGGACGAACGTCCTGCCGAGCCTTACACTCGAACTCTGGCCAAGTCCCCTCGCCTGACTCTTCTACTAGGCTTAGGAAGCTTGGTCTCCCTGACGAGGTAAGGTCACACATCCTGCCGAGCCTTACACTCGAACTCCGGACAAATCCCATCGCCTGACTCCTACTAGGCTCAGGAAGCTTGGACTCCCTGCTGAGGTATAGTCGAACGTCCTGCGGAGCCTTACACTGGAACTCCTTCCATGTCCCCTCGCCTGAATCCTACTAGGCTTAGGAAGCTTGGTCTGCCTGCCGAGGTAAGGACGAAAGTCCTGCCGAGCCTTACACTCGAACTCCACCCCAGTCCCCTCGCCTGACTCTTACTAGGCTTTTAAAGCTTGGTCTCCCTGACGAGGTAAGTTCGAAAGTCCTGCTGAGCCTTACTCTCGAACTCCAAACCAGTCCCCTTGCCTGACTCTCCCAAGAGGCTTAGGAAGCTTGGTCTCCCTGCCGAGGTAAGGTCGAATGTCCTGCTAAGCCCTACACTCGAACTCCTTCCATGTCCCCTCGCCCGAGACCTACTAGGCTTAGGAAGCTTGGTCTCCCTGCCGAGATAAGGTCGAATGTCCTGCCGAGACTTCCATTCAAACTCCGGCCAAGTCTGATCGTCTGACACCTACTAGGCTTAGGAAGCTTGGTCTCCCTGCCGAGGTAAGGTCGAACGTCCTGCTGAGCCTAACTCTCGAACTCCAAACCAGTCCCCTTGCCTGACTCTCCCACGAGGCTTAGGAAGCTCGATCTCCCTGCCGAGGTACGGTCGAATGTCCTGCCAAGCCCTACACTCGAACTCCTTCCATGTCCCCCCGCCCGAGACCTACTAGGCTTAGGAAGCTTGATCTCCCTCCCGAGGTAAGGTCGAACATCCTGCCGAGCCTTACACTCGAACTTCGGCCAAGTCCGATCGCATGACACCTACTAGGCTTAGGAAGCTTGGTCTCCCTGCCGAGGTAAGGACGAACGTCCTGCCGAGCCTTACACTCAAACTCAGGCCAAGTCCCCTCGCCCGGGACCTACTAGGCTTAGGAAGCTTGGTCTCCCTGTCGAGGTAAGGTCGAACATCCTGCCGAGCCTTACACTCGAACTCCGGACAAATCCCATCGCCTGACTCTTCTACTAGGCTTAGGAAACTTGGACTCCCTGCCGAGGTGTAGTCGAACGTCCTGCAAAGCCTTACACTCGAACTCCTTCCATGTCCCCTCGCCCGAGACCTACTAGGCTTAGGAAGCTTGGTCTCCCTGCCGAGGTAAGTTTGAAAGTCCTGCCGAGCCTTACACTCGAACTCCACCCAAGTCCCCTCGCCTGACTCTTAGTAGGCTTTTAAAGCTTGGTGTCCCTGCCGAGGTAAGGACGAACGTCCTGCCGAGCCTTACACTCGAACTCAGGCCAAGCCCCCTCGCCCGAGACCTACTAGGCTTAGGAGGCTTGGTCTCCCTGCCGAGGTAAGGTCGAACGTCCGGCCGAGCCTTACACTCGAACTCCTTCCATGTCCCCTCGCCCGAGACCTACTAGGCTTAGGAAGCTTGGTCTCCCTGCCGAGGTAAGGTCGAATGTCCTGCCGAGACTTCCATTCAAACTCCGGCCAAGTCTGATCGTCTGACACCTACTCGGCTTAGGAAGCTTAATCCCCCTGACGAGGTAAGGATGAACGTCCTGCCGAGCCTTTCACTCGAACTCTGGCCAAGAATCCTCGCCTGACACCTACTAGGCTTAGGAAGCTTGGTCTCCCTGCCGAGGTAAGGTCAAACGTCCTGCTAAGCCCTACACTCGAACTCCTTCCATGTCCCTTCGCCCGAGACCTACTAGGCTTAGGAAGCTTGGTCTCCCTGCCGAGGTAAGGTCGAATGTCCGGCCGAGACTTACACTCGAACTCTGTCCAAGTCCACTCGCCTGACTCCTACTAGGCTTAGGAAGCTTGGTCTCCCTGCCGAGGTATAGTCGAACGTCCTGCCGAGCCTTCCACTCAAACTCCGGCCAAGTCCGATCGCCTGACACCTACTAGGCCTAGGAATCTTGGTCTCCCTGCCGAAGCATAGTCAAATGTCCTGCCGAGCCTTTCACTCGAACTCTGGCCAAGTACCCTCGCTAGACTCCTACTAGGCTTAGGAAACTTGGTCTCCCTGCCGAAGCATAGTCAAACGTCCTGCCGAGCCTTCCGCACGAACTCCAGCGAAGTCCGATCGCCTGACACCTACTAGGCTTAGGAAGCTTGGTCTCCCTACCGAGGTAAGGACGAACGTCCTGCCGAGCCTTACACTCAAACACCTTCCATGTCCCCTCGCTCGAGACTTACTAGGCTTAGGAAGTTTGGTCTCCCTACTGACGTAAGAACGAACGTCCTGCTGAGCCTTACACTCGAACTCCGGGCAAGTCCCATCGCCTGACTCTTCTACTAGGCTTAGGAAGCTTGGTGTCCCTGCCGAGGTAAGGACGAACGTCCTGCCGAGCCTTACACTCGAACTCAGGCCAAGTCCCCTCGCCCGAGACCTACTAGGCTTAGGAAGCATGGTCTCCCTGCCGAGGTAAGGTCAAACATCCTGCCGGGCCTTACACTCGAACTCCGGACAAATCCCATCGCCTGAATCCTACTAGGCTTAAGAAGCTTGGACTCCCTGCCGAGGTATAGTCGAACGTCCTGCAAAGCCTTACACTCGAACTCCTTCCATGTCCCCTCACCCGAGACCTACTTGGCTTAGGAAGCTTGGTCTCCCTGCCGAGGTAAGGACGAACGTCCTGCCGAGCCTTTCACTCAAACTCCGGCCAAGTACCCTCGCCAGACTCCTACTAGGCTTAGGAAGCTTGGTCTCCCTGCCGAGGTAAGGTCGAACGTCCTGCTGAGCCTTAATCTCGAACTCCAAACCAGTCCCCTTGCCTAACTCTCCCAGGAGGCTTAGGAAGCTTGGTCTCCTTGCCGAGGTAAGGTCGAACGTCCTGCAGAGCCTTACACTCGAACTCCTTCCATGTCCCCTCGCCCGAGACCTACTAGGCTTAGTAAGCTTGGTCTCCCTGCCGAGGTAAGGTCAAACATCCTGCCGAGCCTTACACTCGAACTCCGGACAAATCCCATCGCCTGACTCCTACTAGGCTTAGGAAGTTTGGTCTCCCTTCCGAGGTAAGGTCGAAAGTCCTGCCGAGCCTTACACTCGAACTCCACCCAAGTCCCCTCGCCTGACTCTTACTCGGCTTTAAAAGCTTGGTCTCTCTGACGAGGTAAGGTCGAACGTCCTGCTGAGCCTTACACTCGAAATCCGGCCAAGTCCCCTTGCCAGACTCCTACAAGGCTTAGGAAGCTTGGTCTCCCTGCCGAGATAAGGTCGAACGTCCTGCTGAGCCTTACTCTCGAACTCCAAACCAGTCCCCTTGCATGAATCTCCCACAAGGTTTAGGAAGCTTGGTCTCCCTGCCGAGGTAAGGTCGAACGTCCTGCTAAGCCCTACACACGAACTCTTCCCATGTCCCCCCGCCCGAGACCTACTAGGCTTAGGAAGCTTGGTCTCCCTGCCGAGGTAATGTCGAATGTCCTGCCGAGACTTACACTCGAACTCTGTCCAAGTCCACTCGCCTGACTCCTACTAGGCTTAGGAAGCTTGGTCTCCCTGCCGAGGTAGAGTCGAACGTCCTGTCGAGCCTTCCACTCAAACTTCGGCCAAGTCTGATCGCCTGACACCTACTAGGCTTAGGAAGCTTGGTCTCCCTGCCGAGGTAAGGACGAACGTCCTGCCGAGCCTTTCACTCGAACTCTGGCCAAGTACCCTCGCCAGACTCCTACTAGGCTTAGGAAGCTTGGTCTCCCTGCCGAAGCATAGTCAAACGTCCTGCCGAGCCTTACACTCGAACTCCGGCCAAGTCCGATCGCCTGACACCTACTAGGCTTAGGAAGCTTGGTCTCCCTGCCGAGGTAAGGACGAACGTCCTGCCGAGCCTTACACTCGAACACAGGCCAAGTCCCCTCGCCCGAGACCTACTAGGCTTAGGAAGCTTGGTCTCCCTGCCGAGGCAAGGTAGAACGTCCTGCCGAGCCTTTCACTCGAACTCCTTCCATGTCCCCTCGCCCGAGACCTACTAGGCTTAGGAAGCTTGGTCTCCCTGCCGAGGTAAGGACGAACGTCCTGCTGAGCCTTACACTCGGACTCCTTCCATGTCCCCGCGCCCGAGACCTAATAGGTTTAGGAAGCTTGGTCTCCCTGCCGAGGTAAGGTCGAACGTCCTGCTGAGCCTTACACTCGAACTCCAAACCAGTCCCCTAGCCTGACTCTCCCACGAGGCTTAGGAAGCTTGGTCTCCCTGCCGAGGTAAGGTCGAACGTCCTGCTAAGCCCTACACTCAAACTCCTTCCATGTCCACTCGCCCGAGACCTACTAGGCTTAGGAAGCTTGGTCTCCCTGCCGAGGTAAGGTCGAAAGTCCTGCTGAGCCTTACTCTCGAACTCCAAACCAGTCCCCTTGCCTGACTCTCCCACGAGGCTTAGGAAGCTTGGTCTCCCTGCCGAGGTAAGGTCGAACGTCCTGCTAAGCCCTACACTCGAACTCCTTCCATGTCCACTCGCCCGAGACCTACTAGGCTTAGGAAGCTTGGTCTCCCTGCCGAGGTAAGGTCGAACGTCCTGCTAAACCCTACACTCGAACTCCTTCTATGTCCCCCCACCCGAGACCTACTAGGCTTAGGAAGCTTGGTCTCCCTGCCGAGGTAGAGTCGAACGTCCTGCCGAGCCTTCCACTCAAACTTCGGCCAAGTCTGATCGCCTGACACCTACTAGGCTTAGGAAGCTTGGTCTCCCTGCCGAGGTAAGGTCGAACGTCCTGCCGAGCCTTTCACTCGAACTCCTTCCATGTCCCTTCGCCCGAGACCTACTAGGCTTAGGAAGCTTGGTCTCCCTGCCGAGGTAAGGTCGAATGTCCTGCCGAGACTTCCATTCAAACTCCGGCCAAGTCTGATCGTCTGACACCTACTCGGCTTAGGAAGCTTAATCCCCCTGACGAGGTAAGGATGAACGTCCTGCCGAGCCTTTCACTCGAACTCTGGCCAAGAATCCTCGCCTGACACCTACTAGGCTTAGGAAGCTTGGTCTCCCTGCCGAGGTAAGGTCAAACGTCCTGCTAAGCCCTACACTCGAACTCCTTCCATGTCCCTTCGCCCGAGACCTACTAGGCTTAGGAAGCTTGGTCTCCCTGCCGAGGTAAGGTCGAATGTCCGGCCGAGACTTACACTCGAACTCTGTCCAAGTCCACTCGCCTGACTCCTACTAGGCTTAGGAAGCTTGGTCTCCCTGCCGAGGTATAGTCGAACGTCCTGCCGAGCCTTCCACTCAAACTCCGGCCAAGTCCGATCGCCTGACACCTACTAGGCTTAGGAAGCTTGGTCTCCCTGCCGAGGTAAGGACGAACGTCCTGCCGAGCCTTTCACTCGAACTCCGGCCAAGTACCCTCGCCAGACTCCTACTAGGCCTAGGAATCTTGGTCTCCCTGCCGAAGCATAGTCAAATGTCCTGCCGAGCCTTTCACTCGAACTCTGGCCAAGTACCCTCGCTAGACTCCTACTAGGCTTAGGAAACTTGGTCTCCCTGCCGAAGCATAGTCAAACGTCCTGCCGAGCCTTCCGCACGAACTCCAGCGAAGTCCGATCGCCTGACACCTACTAGGCTTAGGAAGCTTGGTCTCCCTACCGAGGTAAGGACGAACGTCCTGCCGAGCCTTACACTCAAACACCTTCCATGTCCCCTCGCTCGAGACTTACTAGGCTTAGGAAGTTTGGTCTCCCTACTGACGTAAGAACGAACGTCCTGCTGAGCCTTACACTCGAACTCCGGGCAAGTCCCATCGCCTGACTCTTCTACTAGGCTTAGGAAGCTTGGTGTCCCTGCCGAGGTAAGGACGAACGTCCTGCCGAGCCTTACACTCGAACTCAGGCCAAGTCCCCTCGCCCGAGACCTACTAGGCTTAGGAAGCATGGTCTCCCTGCCGAGGTAAGGTCAAACATCCTGCCGGGCCTTACACTCGAACTCCGGACAAATCCCATCGCCTGAATCCTACTAGGCTTAAGAAGCTTGGACTCCCTGCCGAGGTATAGTCGAACGTCCTGCAAAGCCTTACACTCGAACTCCTTCCATGTCCCCTCACCCGAGACCTACTTGGCTTAGGAAGCTTGGTCTCCCTGCCGAGGTAAGGACGAACGTCCTGCCGAGCCTTTCACTCAAACTCCGGCCAAGTACCCTCGCCAGACTCCTACTAGGCTTAGGAAGCTTGGTCTCCCTGCCGAGGTAAGGTCGAACGTCCTGCTGAGCCTTAATCTCGAACTCCAAACCAGTCCCCTTGCCTAACTCTCCCAGGAGGCTTAGGAAGCTTGGTCTCCTTGCCGAGGTAAGGTCGAACGTCCTGCAGAGCCTTACACTCGAACTCCTTCCATGTCCCCTCGCCCGAGACCTACTAGGCTTAGTAAGCTTGGTCTCCCTGCCGAGGTAAGGTCAAACATCCTGCCGAGCCTTACACTCGAACTCCGGACAAATCCCATCGCCTGACTCCTACTAGGCTTAGGAAGTTTGGTCTCCCTTCCGAGGTAAGGTCGAAAGTCCTGCCGAGCCTTACACTCGAACTCCACCCAAGTCCCCTCGCCTGACTCTTACTCGGCTTTAAAAGCTTGGTCTCTCTGACGAGGTAAGGTCGAACGTCCTGCTGAGCCTTACACTCGAAATCCGGCCAAGTCCCCTTGCCAGACTCCTACAAGGCTTAGGAAGCTTGGTCTCCCTGCCGAGATAAGGTCGAACGTCCTGCTGAGCCTTACTCTCGAACTCCAAACCAGTCCCCTTGCATGAATCTCCCACGAGGTTTAGGAAGCTTGGTCTCCCTGCCGAGGTAAGGTCGAACGTCCTGCTAAGCCCTACACACGAACTCTTCCCATGTCCCCCCGCCCGAGACCTACTAGGCTTAGGAAGCTTGGTCTCCCTGCCGAGGTAATGTCGAATGTCCTGCCGAGACTTACACTCGAACTCTGTCCAAGTCCACTCGCCTGACTCCTACTAGGCTTAGGAAGCTTGGTCTCCCTGCCGAGGTAGAGTCGAACGTCCTGTCGAGCCTTCCACTCAAACTTCGGCCAAGTCTGATCGCCTGACACCTACTAGGCTTAGGAAGCTTGGTCTCCCTGCCGAGGTAAGGACGAACGTCCTGCCGAGCCTTTCACTCGAACTCTGGCCAAGTACCCTCGCCAGACTCCTACTAGGCTTAGGAAGCTTGGTCTCCCTGCCGAAGCATAGTCAAACGTCCTGCCGAGCCTTACACTCGAACTCCGGCCAAGTCCGATCGCCTGACACCTACTAGGCTTAGGAAGCTTGGTCTCCCTGCCGAGGTAAGGACGAACGTCCTGCCGAGCCTTACACTCGAACACAGGCCAAGTCCCCTCGCCCGAGACCTACTAGGCTTAGGAAGCTTGGTCTCCCTGCCGAGGCAAGGTAGAACGTCCTGCCGAGCCTTTCACTCGAACTCCTTCCATGTCCCCTCGCCCGAGACCTACTAGGCTTAGGAAGCTTGGTCTCCCTGCCGAGGTAAGGACGAACGTCCTGCTGAGCCTTACACTCGGACTCCTTCCATGTCCCCGCGCCCGAGACCTAATAGGTTTAGGAAGCTTGGTCTCCCTGCCGAGGTAAGGTCGAACGTCCTGCTGAGCCTTACACTCGAACTCCAAACAAGTCCCCTAGCCTGACTCTCCCACGAGGCTTAGGAAGCTTGGTCTCCCTGCCGAGGTAAGGTCGAACGTCCTGCTAAGCCCTACACTCGAACTCCTTCCATGTCCACTCGCCCGAGACCTACTAGGCTTAGGAAGCTTGGTCTCCCTGCCGAGGTAAGGTCGAAAGTCCTGCTGAGCCTTACTCTCGAACTCCAAACCAGTCCCCTTGCCTGACTCTCCCACGAGGCTTAGGAAGCTTGGTCTCCCTGCCGAGGTAAGGTCGAACGTCCTGCTAAGCCCTACACTCGAACTCCTTCCATGTCCACTCGCCCGAGACCTACTAGGCTTAGGAAGCTTGGTCTCCCTGCCGAGGTAAGGTCGAACGTCCTGCTAAACCCTACACTCGAACTCCTTCTATGTCCCCCCACCCGAGACCTACTAGGCTTAGGAAGCTTGGTCTCCCTGCCGAGGTAGAGTCGAACGTCCTGCCGAGCCTTCCACTCAAACTTCGGCCAAGTCTGATCGCCTGACACCTACTAGGCTTAGGAAGCTTGGTCTCCCTGCCGAGGTAAGGTCGAACGTCCTGCCGAGCCTTTCACTCGAACTCCTTCCATGTCCCTTCGCCCGAGACCTACTAGGCTTAGGAAGCTTGGTCTCCCTGCCGAGGTAAGGTCGAATGTCCTGCCGAGACTTCCATTCAAACTCCGGCCAAGTCTGATCGTCTGACACCTACTCGGCTTAGGAAGCTTAATCCCCCTGACGAGGTAAGGATGAACGTCCTGCCGAGCCTTTCACTCGAACTCTGGCCAAGAATCCTCGCCTGACACCTACTAGGCTTAGGAAGCTTGGTCTCCCTGCCGAGGTAAGGTCAAACGTCCTGCTAAGCCCTACACTCGAACTCCTTCCATGTCCCTTCGCCCGAGACCTACTAGGCTTAGGAAGCTTGGTCTCCCTGCCGAGGTAAGGTCGAATGTCCGGCCGAGACTTACACTCGAACTCTGTCCAAGTCCACTCGCCTGACTCCTACTAGGCTTAGGAAGCTTGGTCTCCCTGCCGAGGTATAGTCGAACGTCCTGCCGAGCCTTCCACTCAAACTCCGGCCAAGTCCGATCGCCTGACACCTACTAGGCTTAGGAAGCTTGGTCTCCCTGCCGAGGTAAGGACGAACGTCCTGCCGAGCCTTTCACTCGAACTCCGGCCAAGTACCCTCGCCAGACTCCTACTAGGCCTAGGAATCTTGGTCTCCCTGCCGAAGCATAGTCAAATGTCCTGCCGAGCCTTTCACTCGAACTCTGGCCAAGTACCCTCGCTAGACTCCTACTAGGCTTAGGAAACTTGGTCTCCCTGCCGAAGCATAGTCAAACGTCCTGCCGAGCCTTCCGCACGAACTCCAGCGAAGTCCGATCGCCTGACACCTACTAGGCTTAGGAAGCTTGGTCTCCCTACCGAGGTAAGGACGAACGTCCTGCCGAGCCTTACACTCAAACACCTTCCATGTCCCCTCGCTCGAGACTTACTAGGCTTAGGAAGTTTGGTCTCCCTACTGACGTAAGAACGAACGTCCTGCTGAGCCTTACACTCGAACTCCGGGCAAGTCCCATCGCCTGACTCTTCTACTAGGCTTAGGAAGCTTGGTGTCCCTGCCGAGGTAAGGACGAACGTCCTGCCGAGCCTTACACTCGAACTCAGGCCAAGTCCCCTCGCCCGAGACCTACTAGGCTTAGGAAGCATGGTCTCCCTGCCGAGGTAAGGTCAAACATCCTGCCGGGCCTTACACTCGAACTCCGGACAAATCCCATCGCCTGAATCCTACTAGGCTTAAGAAGCTTGGACTCCCTGCCGAGGTATAGTCGAACGTCCTGCAAAGCCTTACACTCGAACTCCTTCCATGTCCCCTCACCCGAGACCTACTTGGCTTAGGAAGCTTGGTCTCCCTGCCGAGGTAAGGACGAACGTCCTGCCGAGCCTTTCACTCAAACTCCGGCCAAGTACCCTCGCCAGACTCCTACTAGGCTTAGGAAGCTTGGTCTCCCTGCCGAGGTAAGGTCGAACGTCCTGCTGAGCCTTAATCTCGAACTCCAAACCAGTCCCCTTGCCTAACTCTCCCAGGAGGCTTAGGAAGCTTGGTCTCCTTGCCGAGGTAAGGTCGAACGTCCTGCAGAGCCTTACACTCGAACTCCTTCCATGTCCCCTCGCCCGAGACCTACTAGGCTTAGTAAGCTTGGTCTCCCTGCCGAGGTAAGGTCAAACATCCTGCCGAGCCTTACACTCGAACTCCGGACAAATCCCATCGCCTGACTCCTACTAGGCTTAGGAAGTTTGGTCTCCCTTCCGAGGTAAGGTCGAAAGTCCTGCCGAGCCTTACACTCGAACTCCACCCAAGTCCCCTCGCCTGACTCTTACTCGGCTTTAAAAGCTTGGTCTCTCTGACGAGGTAAGGTCGAACGTCCTGCTGAGCCTTACACTCGAAATCCGGCCAAGTCCCCTTGCCAGACTCCTACAAGGCTTAGGAAGCTTGGTCTCCCTGCCGAGATAAGGTCGAACGTCCTGCTGAGCCTTACTCTCGAACTCCAAACCAGTCCCCTTGCATGAATCTCCCACGAGGCTTAGGAAGCTTGGTCTCCCTGCCGAGGTAAGGTCGAACGTCCTGCTAAGCCCTACACACGAACTCTTCCCATGTCCCCCCGCCCGAGACCTACTAGGCTTAGGAAGCTTGGTCTCCCTGCCGAGGTAATGTCGAATGTCCTGCCGAGACTTACACTCGAACTCTGTCCAAGTCCACTCGCCTGACTCCTACTAGGCTTAGGAAGCTTGGTCTCCCTGCCGAGGTAGAGTCGAACGTCCTGTCGAGCCTTCCACTCAAACTTCGGCCAAGTCTGATCGCCTGACACCTACTAGGCTTAGGAAGCTTGGTCTCCCTGCCGAGGTAAGGACGAACGTCCTGCCGAGCCTTTCACTCGAACTCTGGCCAAGTACCCTCGCCAGACTCCTACTAGGCTTAGGAAGCTTGGTCTCCCTGCCGAAGCATAGTCAAACGTCCTGCCGAGCCTTACACTCGAACTCCGGCCAAGTCCGATCGCCTGACACCTACTAGGCTTAGGAAGCTTGGTCTCCCTGCCGAGGTAAGGACGAACGTCCTGCCGAGCCTTACACTCGAACACAGGCCTAGTCCCCTCGCCCGAGACCTACTAGGCTTAGGAAGCTTGGTCTCCCTGCCGAGGCAAGGTAGAACGTCCTGCCGAGCCTTTCACTCGAACTCCTTCCATGTCCCCTCGCCCGAGACCTACTAGGCTTAGGAAGCTTGGTCTCCCTGCCGAGGTAAGGACGAACGTCCTGCTGAGCCTTACACTCGGACTCCTTCCATGTCCCCGCGCCAGAGACCTAATAGGTTTAGGAAGCTTGGTCTCCCTGCCGAGGTAAGGTCGAACGTCCTGCTGAGCCTTACACTCGAACTCCAAACCAGTCCCCTAGCCTGACTCTCCCACGAGGCTTAGGAAGCTTGGTCTCCCTGCCGAGGTAAGGTCGAACGTCCTGCTAAGCCCTACACTCGAACTCCTTCCATGTCCACTCGCCCGAGACCTACTAGGCTTAGGAAGCTTGGTCTCCCTGCCGAGGTAAGGTCGAAAGTCCTGCTGAGCCTTACTCTCGAACTCCAAACCAGTCCCCTTGCCTGACTCTCCCACGAGGCTTAGGAAGCTTGGTCTCCCTGCCGAGGTAAGGTCGAACGTCCTGCTAAGCCCTACACTCGAACTCCTTCCATGTCCACTCGCCCGAGACCTACTAGGCTTAGGAAGCTTGGTCTCCCTGCCGAGGTAAGGTCGAACGTCCTGCTAAACCCTACACTCGAACTCCTTCTATGTCCCCCCACCCGAGACCTACTAGGCTTAGGAAGCTTGGTCTCCCTGCCGAGGTAGAGTCGAACGTCCTGCCGAGCCTTCCACTCAAACTTCGGCCAAGTCTGATCGCCTGACACCTACTAGGCTTAGGAAGCTTGGTCTCCCTGCCGAGGTAAGGACGAACGTCCTGCCGAGCCTTTCACTCGAACACTGGCCAGGTACCCTTGCCAGACTCCTACTAGGTTTAGGAAGCTTGGTATCCCTGCCGAAGCATAGTCAAACGTCCTGCCGAGCCTTACACTCGAACTCCGGCCTAGTCCGATCGCCTGTCACCTACTAGGCTTAGGAAGCTTGGTCTCCCTGCCGAGGTAAGGACGAACGTCCTGCCGGGCCTTACACTCGAACTCCACCCAAGTCCCCTTGCCCGAGACCTACTAGGCTTAGGAAGCTTGGTCTCCCTGCCGAGGTAAGTTCGAACTTCCTGTAAGCCTTACACTCGAACTCCTTCCATGTCCCTTCGCCCGAGACCTACTAGGCTTAGGAAGCTTGGTCTCCCTGCCGAGGTAAGGTCGAATGTCCTGCCGAGACTTACACTCGAACTCTGTCCAAGATCACTCGCCTGACTCCTACTAGGCTTAGGAAGCCTGGTCTCCCTGCCGAGGTATAGTCGAACGTCCTGCCGAGCCGTCCACTCAAACTCCTGCCAAGTCTGATCGCCTGACACCTACTAGGCTTAGGAAGCTTGGTCTCCCTGCCGAGGCAAGGACGAACGTCCTGCCTAGCCTTTCACTCGAACTCCGGCCAAGTACCCTCGCCAGACTCCTACTAGGCTTAGGAATCTTGGTCTCCCTGCCGAAGCATAGTCAAACGTCCTGCCGAGCCTTACACACGAACTCCGGCCAAGTCCGATCGCCTGACACCTACTAGGCTTAGGAAGCTTGGTCTCCCTACCGAGGTAAGGACGAACGTCCTGCCGAGCCTTACACTCGAACTCAGGCCAAGTCCCCTCGCCCGAGACCTACTAGGCTTAGGAAGCTTGGTCTCCCTGCCGAGGTAAGGTCGAACGTCCTGCAGAGCCTTACACTCGAACTCCTTCCATGTCCCCTCGCCCGAGACCTACTAGGCTTAGGAAGCTTGGTCTCCCTGCCGAGGTAAGGTCGAACGTCCTGCAGAGCCTTACACTCGAACTCCAAACCAGTCTCCTTGCCTAACTCTCCCACGAGGCTTAGGAAGCTTGGTCTCCTTGCCGAGATAAGGTCGAAAGTCCTGCTGAGCCTTAATCTCGAACTCCAAACCAGTCTCCTTGCCTAACTCTCCCACGAGGCTTAGGAAGCTTGGTCTCCTTGCCGAGGTAAGGTCGAACGTCCTGCTGAGCCTTACACTCGAACTCTGGCCAAGTCCCCTCGCCTGACTCCTTCTAGGCTTAGGAAGCTTGGTCTCCCTGCCGAGGTAAGGTCAAACGTCCTGCTAAGCCCTACACTCGAACTCCTTCCATGTCCCTTCGCCCGAGACCTACTAGGCTTAGGAAGCTTGGTCTCCCTGCCGAGGTAAGGTCGAACGTCCTGCCGAGCCTTACACTCGAACTCCAAACCAGTCCCCTCGCCTGACTCTCCCACGAGGCTTAGGAAGCTTGGTCTCCCTGCCGAGGTAAGGTCGAACGTCCTGCTAATCCCTACACTCGAACTCCTTCCGTGTCCCCCCGCCCGAGACCTACTAGGCTTAGGAAGCTTGGTCTCCCTGCCGAGGTAAGGTCGAATGTCCTGCCAGGACTTACACTCGAACTCTGTCCGAGTCCACTCGCCTGACTCCTACTAGGCTTAGGACGCTTGGTCTCCCTGCCGAGGTAGAGTCGAACATCCTGCCGAGCCTTCCACTCAAACTTCGGCCAAGTCTGATCGCCTGACACCTACTAGGCTTAGGAAGCTTGGTCTCCCTGCCGAGGTAAGGACGAACGTCCTGCCGAGCCTTTCACTCGAACTCTGGCCAAGTACCCTCACCAGACTCCTACTAGGCTTAGGAAGCTTGGTCTCCCTGCCGAGGTAAGGTCGAACGTCCTGCTAAGCCCTACACTCGAACTCCTTCCATGTCCCCTCTCCCGAGACCTACTAGGCTTAGGAAGCTTGGTCTCCCTGCCGAGGTAAGTTCGAATGCCCTGCCGAGACTTCCATTCAAACTCCGGCCAAGTCCACTCGCCTGACTCCTACTAGGCTTTGGAAACTTGGTCTCCCTGCCGAGGTATAGTCGAACGTCCTGCCGAGCCTTCCACTCAAACTCCGGCCAAGTCTGATCGCCTGACACCTACTAGGCTTAGGAAGCTTGGTCTCCCTGCCGAGGTAAGGACGAACGTCCTGCCGAGCCTTTCACTCGAACTCCGGCCAAGTACCCTCGCCAGACTCCTACTAGGCTTAGGAAGCTTGGTCTCCCTGCCGAAGCATAGTCAAACGTCCTGCCGAGCCTTACACACGAACTCCGGCCAAGTCCGATCGCCTGACACCTACTAGGCTTAGGAAGCTTGGTCTCCCTACCGAGGTAAGGACGAACGTCCTGCCGAGCCTTACAGTCGAACTCAGGCCAAGTCCCCTCGCCCGAGACCTACTAGGCTTAGGAAGCTTGGTCTCCCTGCCGAGGTAAGGTCGAACGTCCTGCAGAGCCTTACACTCGAACTCCTTCCATGTCCCCTCGCCCGAGACCTACTAGGCTTAGGAAGCTTGGTCTCCCTGCCGAGGTAAGGTCGAATGTCCTGCCGAGACTTCCATTCAAACTCCAGCCAAGTCTGATCGTCTGACACCTACTCGGCTTAGGAAGCTTAATCCCCCTGACGAGGTAAGGATGAACGTCCTGCCGAGCCTTTCACTCGAACTCTGGCCAAGAATCCTCGCCTGACACCTACTAGGCTTAGGAAGCTTGGTCTCCCTGCCGAGGTAAGGTCAAACGTCCTGCTAAGCCCTACACTCGAACTCCTTCCATGTCCCTTCGCCCGAGACCTACTAGGCTTAGGAAGCTTGGTCTCCCTGCCGAGGTAAGGTCGAATGTCATGCCGAGACTTACACTCGAACTCTGTCCAAGTCCACTCGCCTGACTCCTACTAGGCTTAGGAAGCTTGGTCTCCCTGCCGAGGTATAGTCGAACGTCCTGCCGAGCCTTCCACTCAAACTCCGGCCAAGTCCGATCGCCTGACACCTACTAGGCTTAGGAAGCTTGGTCTCCCTGCCGAGGTAAGGACGAACGTCCTGCCGAGCCTTTCACTCGAACTCCGGCCAAGTACCCTCGCCAGACTCCTACTAGGCCTAGGAATCTTGGTCTCCCTGCCGAAGCATAGTCAAATGTCCTGCCGAGCCTTTCACTCGAACTCTGGCCAAGTACCCTCGCTAGACTCCTACTAGGCTTAGGAAACTTGGTCTCCCTGCCGAAGCATAGTCAAACGTCCTGCCGAGCCTTACACACGAACTCCAGCCAAGTCCGATCGCCTGACACCTACTAGGCTTAGGAAGCTTGGTCTCCCTACCGAGGTAAGGACGAACGTCCTGCCGAGCCTTACACTCAAACACCTTCCATGTCCCCTCGCTCGAGACTTACTAGGCTTAGGAAGTTTGGTCTCCCTACTGACGTAAGAACGAACGTCCTGCTGAGCCTTACACTCGAACTCCGGGCAAGTCCATTCGCCTGACTCTTCTACTAGGCTTAGGAAGCTTGGTCTCCCTGCTGAAGTAAGGACGAACGTCCTGCCGAGCCTTACACTCGAACTCAGGCCAAGTCCCCTCGCCCGAGACCTACTAGGCTTAGGAAGCATGGTCTCCCTGCCGAGGTAAGGTCAAACATCCTGCCGGGCCTTACACTCGAACTCCGGACAAATCCCATCGCCTGAATCCTACTAGGCTTAAGAAGCTTGGACTCCCTGCCGAGGTATAGTCGAACGTCCTGCAAAGCCTTACACTCGAACTCCTTCCATGTCCCCTCACCCGAGACCTACTTGGCTTAGGAAGCTTGGTCTCCCTGCCGAGGTAAGGACGAACGTCCTGCCGAGCCTTTCACTCAAACTCTGGCCAAGTACCCTCGCCAGACTCCTACTAGGCTTAGGAAGCTTGGTCTCCCTGCCGAAGCATAGTCAAACGTCCTGCCGAGCCTTACACTCGAACTCCGGCCAAGTCCGATCGCCTGACACCTACTAGGCTTAGGAAGCTTGGTCTCCCTGCCGAGGTAAGGACGAACATCCTGCCGAGCCTTACACTCGAACTCCGGACAAATCCCATCGCCTGACTCTTCTACTAGGCTTAAAAAGCTTGGACTTCCTGCCGAGGTATAGTCGAACGTCCTGCAAAGCCTTACACTCGAACTCCTTCCATGTCCCCTCGCCCGAGACCTATTTGGCTTAGGAACCTAGGTCTCCCTGCCGAGGTAAGGTCGAACGTCCTGCCGAGCCTTACTCTCGAACTTCGGCCAAATCCCATCGCCTGACACCTACTAGGCTTAGGAAGCTTGGTCTCCCTACCGAGGTAAGGACGAACGTCCTGCCGAGCCTTACACTCGAACTCAGGCCAAGTCCCCTCGCCCGAGACCTACTAGGCTTAGGAAGCTTGGTCTCCCTGCCGAGGTAAGGTCGAACGTCCTGCAGAGCCTTACACTCGAACTCCTTCCATGTCCCCTCGCCCGAGACCTACTAGGCTTAGGAAGCTTGGTCTCCCTGCCGAGGTAAGGTCGAACGTCCTGCCGAGCCTTACACTCGAACTCCACCCAAGTCCCCTCGCCTGACTCTTAGTAGGCTTTTAAAGCTTGGTGTCCCTGCCGAGGTAAGGACGAACGTCCTGCCGAGCCTTACACTCGAACTCAGGCCAAGCCCCCTCGCCCGAGACCTACTAGGCTTAGGAGGCTTGGTCTCCCTGCCGAGGTAAGGTCGAACGTCCGGCCGAGCCTTACACTCGAACTCCTTCCATGTCCCCTCGCCCGAGACCTACTAGGCTTAGGAAGCTTGGTCTCCCTGCCGAGGTAAGGTCGAATGTCCTGCCGAGACTTCCATTCAAACTCCGGCCAAGTCTGATCGTCTGACACCTACTCGGCTTAGGAAGCTTAATCCCCCTGACGAGGTAAGGATGAACGTCCTGCCGAGCCTTTCACTCGAACTCTGGCCAAGAATCCTCGCCTGACACCTACTAGGCTTAGGAAGCTTGGTCTCCCTGCCGAGGTAAGGTCAAACGTCCTGCTAAGCCCTACACTCGAACTCCTTCCATGTCCCTTCGCCCGAGACCTACTAGGCTTAGGAAGCTTGGTCTCCCTGCCGAGGTAAGGTCGAATGTCCGGCCGAGACTTACACTCGAACTCTGTCCAAGTCCACTCGCCTGACTCCTACTAGGCTTAGGAAGCTTGGTCTCCCTGCCGAGGTATAGTCGAACGTCCTGCCGAGCCTTCCACTCAAACTCCGGCCAAGTCCGATCGCCTGACACCTACTAGGCTTAGGAAGCTTGGTCTCCCTGCCGAGGTAAGGACGAACGTCCTGCCGAGCCTTTCACTCGAACTCCGGCCAAGTACCCTCGCCAGACTCCTACTAGGCCTAGGAATCTTGGTCTCCCTGCGGAAGCATAGTCAAATGTCCTGCCGAGCCTTTCACTCGAACTCTGGCCAAGTACCCTCGCTAGACTCCTACTAGGCTTAGGAAGCTTGGTCTCCCTGCCGAAGCATAGTCAAACGTCCTGCCGAGCCTTACACTCGAACTCCGGCCAAGTCCGATCGCCTGACACCTACTAGGCTTAGGAAGCTTGGTCTCCCTGCCGAGGTAAGGACGAACATCCTGCCGAGCCTTACACTCGAACTCCGGACAAATCCCATCGCCTGACTCTTCTACTAGGCTTAAAAAGCTTGGACTCCCTGCCGAGGTATAGTCGAACGTCCTGCAAAGCCTTACACTCGAACTCCTTCCATGTCCCCTCGCCCGAGACCTACTTGGCTTAGGAACCTAGGTCTCCCTGCCGAGGTAAGGTCGAACGTCCTGCCGAGCCTTACTCTCGAACTTCGGCCAAATCCCATCGCCTGAATCCAAATAGGCTTAGGAAGGTTGGACTCCCTGCCGAGGTAAGGTCGAACGTCCTGCCGAGCCTTACACTCGGACTCCTTCCATGTCCCCTCGCCCGAGACCTATTAGGCTTAGGAAGCTTGGTCTCCCTGCCGAGGTAAGGTTGGAAGTCCTGCCGAGCCTTACACTCGAACTCCACCCAAGTCCCCTCGCCTGACTCTTAGTAGGCTTTAAAACTTGGTGTCCCTGCCGAGGTAAGGACGAACGTCCTGCCGAGACTTACACTTGAACTCAGGCCAAGCCCCCTCGCCCGAGACCTACTAAGCTTAGGAAGCTTGGTCTCCCTGCCGAGGTAAGGTCGAACGTCCTGCCGAGCCTTACACTCGAACTTCGGCCAAATCCCATCGCCTGAATCCTACTAGGCTTAGGAAGCTTGGACTCCCTGTCGAGGTAAGGTCGAACGTCCTGCAGAGCCTTACACTCGAACTCCTTCCATGTCCCTCGCCCGAGACCTACTAGGCTTAGGAAGCTTGGTCTCCCTGCCGAGGTAAGGTCGAAAGTCCTGCCGAGCCTTACACTCGAACTCCGGACAAATCCCATCGCCTGACTCCTACTAGGCTCAGGAAGCTTGGACTCCCTGCTGAGGTATAGTCGAACGTCCTGCGGAGCCTTACACTCGAACTCCTTCCATGTCCCCTCGCCCGAGACCTACTAGGCTTAGGAAGCTTGGTCTCCCTGCCGAGGTAAGGTTGAAAGTCCTGCCGAGCCTTACACTCGAACTCCACCCAAGTCCCCTCGCCTGACTCTTACTAGGCTTTAAAAGCTTGGTCTCTCTGACGAGGTACGGTCGAACGTCTTGCTGAGCCTTACACTCGAACTCCGGCCAAGTCCGATCGCCTGACACCTACTATGCTTAGGAAGCTTGGTCTCCCTGCCGAGGTAAGGTCGAACGTCCTGCTGAGCCTTACTCTCGAACTCCAAACCAGTCCCCTTGCCTGACTCTCCCACGAGGCTTGGGAAGCTTGGTCTCCCTGCCGAGGTAAGGTCGAACGTCCTGCTGAGCCTTACACTCGAACTCTGGCCAAGTCCCCTCGCCTGACTCCTTCTAGGCTTAGGAAGCTTGGTCTCCCTGCCGAGGTAAGGTCAAACGTCCTGCTAAGCCCTACACTCGAACTCCTTCCATGTCCCTTCGCCCGAGACCTATAAGGCTTAGGAAGCTTGGTCTCCCTGCCGAGGTAAGGTCGAACGTCCTGCCGAGCCTTACACTCGAACTCCAAACCAGTCCCCTTGCCTGACTCTCACACGAGGCTTAGGAAGCTTGGTCTCCCTGCCGAGGTAAGGTCGAACGTCCTGCTAAGCCCTACACTCGAACTCCTTCCATGTCCCCTCGCCCGAGGCCTACTAGGCTTAGGAAGCTTGGTCTCCCTGCCGAGGTAAGGTCAAATGTCCTGCCAGGACTTACACTCGAACTCTGTACAAGTCCACTCGCCTGACTCCTACTAGGCTTAGGAAGCTTGGTCTCCCTGCCGAGGTAGAGTCGAACATCCTGCCGAGCCTTCCACTCAAACTTCGGCCAAGTCTGATCGCCTGACACCTACTAGGCTTAGGAAGCTTGGTCTCCCTGCCGATGTAAGGACGAACGTCCTGCCGAGCCTTTCACTCGAACTCTGGCCAAGTACCCTCGCCAGATTCCTATTAGGCTTAGGAAGCTTGGTCTCCCTGCCGAAGCATAGTCAAACGTCCTGCCGAGCCTTACACTCGAACTCCGGCCAAGTCCGATCGCATGACACCTACTAGGCTTAGGAAGCTTGGTCTCCCTGCCGAGGTAAGGACGAACGTCCTGCCGAGCCTTACACTCGAACTCAGGCCAAGTCCCCTCGCCCGAGACCTACTAGGCTTAGGAAGCTTGGTCTCCCTGACGAGGTAAGTTCGAACGTCCTGCTGAGCCTTACACTCGAACTCCAAACCAGTCCCCTTCCCTGACTCTCCCACGAGGCTTAGGAAGCTTGGTCTCCCTGCCGAGGTAAGGTCGAACGTCCTGCTAAGCCCTACACTCGAACTCCTTCCATGTCCCCTCGCTCGAGACCTACTAGGCTTAGGAAGCTTTGTCTCCCTGCCGAGGTAAGTTCGAATGTCCTGCCGAGACTTCCATTCAAACTCCGGCCAAGTCTGACCGTCTGACACCTACTAGGCTTAGGAAGCTTGGTCCCCCTGCCGAGGTAAGGACGACCGTCCTGCCGAGCCTTTCACTCGAACTCTGGCCAAGTATCCTCGCCAGACTCCTACTAGGCTTAGGAAGCTTGGTCTCCCTGCCGAGGTAAGGACGAACGTCCTGCCGAGCCTTACACTCGAACTCAGGCCAAGTCCCCTCGCCCGAGACCTACTAGGCTTAGGAAGCTTGGTCTCCCTGCCGAGGTAAGGTCGAACGTCCTGCCGAGCCTTACACTCGAACTTCGGCCAAATCCCATCGCCTGAATCCTACTAGGCTTAGGAAGCTTAAACTCCCTGCCGAGGTAAGGTCGAACGTCCTGCAGAGCCTTACACTCGAACTCCTTCCATGTCCCCTCGCCCGAGACCTACTAGGCTTAGGAAGCTTGGTCTCCCTGCCGAGGTAAGGTCGGAAGTCCTGCCGAGCCTTACACTCGAATTCCACCCAAGTCTCCTCGCCTGATTCTTAGTAGGCTTTAAAATCTTGGTGTCCCAGACGAGGTAAGGTCGAAAGTCCTGCTGAGCCTTACACTCGAACTCCAGCCAAGTCCCCTTGCTTGACTCCTACAAGGCTTTGGAAACTTGGTCTCCCTGCCGAGGTAAGGTCGAACGTCCTGCTGAGCCTTAATCTCGAACTCCAAACCAGTCCCCTTGCCTGACTCTCCCAGGAGGCTTAGGAAGCTTGGTCTCCTTGCCGAGGTAAGGTCGAACGTCCTGCAGAGCCTTACACTCGAACTCCTTCCATGTCCCCTCGCCCGAGACCTACTAGGCTTAGTAAGCTTGGTCTCCCTGCCGAGGTAAGGTCAAACATCCTGCCGAGCCTTACACTCGAACTCCGGACAAATCCCATCGCCTGACTCCTACTAGGCTTAGGAAGTTTGGTCTCCCTTCCGAGGTAAGGTCGAAAGTCCTGCCGAGCCTTACACTCGAACTCCACCCAAGTCCCCTCGCCTGACTCTTACTCGGCTTTAAAAGCTTGGTCTCTCTGACGAGGTAAGGTTGAACGTCCTGCTGAGCCTTACACTCGAAATCCGGCCAAGTCCCCTTGCCAGACTCCTACAAGGCTTAGGAAGCTTGGTCTCCCTGCCGAGGTAAGGTCGAACGTCCTGCTGAGCCTTACTCTCGAACTCCAAACCAGTCCCCTTGCATGAATCTCCCACGAGGCTTAGGAAGCTTGGTCTCCCTGCCGAGGTAAGGTCGAACGTCCTGCTAAGCCCTACACACGAACTCTTCCCATGTCCCCCCGCCCGAGACCTACTAGGCTTAGGAAGCTTGGTCTCCCTGCCGAGGTAAGGTCGAAAGTCCTGCCGAGCCTTACACTCGAACTCCGGAGAAATCCCATCGCCTGACTCCTACTAGGCTCAGGAAGCTTGGACTCCCTGCTGAGGTATAGTCGAACGTCCTGCGGAGCCTTACACTCGAACTCCTTCCATGTCCCCTCGCCCGAGACCTACTAGGCTTAGGAAGCTTGGTCTCCCTGCCGAGGTAAGGTTGAAAGTCCTGCCGAGCCTTACACTCGAACTCCACCCAAGTCCCCTCGCCTGACTCTTACTAGGCTTTAAAAGCTTGGTCTCTCTGACGAGGTACGGTCGAACGTCTTGCTGAGCCTTACACTCGAACTCCGGCCAAGTCCGATCGCCTGACACCTACTATGCTTAGGAAGCTTGGTCTCCCTGCCGAGGTAAGGTCGAACGTCCTGCTGAGCCTTACTCTCGAACTCCAAACCAGTCCCCTTGCCTGACTCTCCCACGAGGCTTGGGAAGCTTGGTCTCCCTGCCGAGGTAAGGTCGAACGTCCTGCTGAGCCTTACACTCGAACTCTGGCCAAGTCCCCTCGCCTGACTCCTTCTAGGCTTAGGAAGCTTGGTCTCCCTGCCGAGGTAAGGTCAAACGTCCTGCTAAGCCCTACACTCGAACTCCTTCCATGTCCCTTCGCCCGAGACCTATAAGGCTTAGGAAGCTTGGTCTCCCTGCCGAGGTAAGGTCGAACGTCCTGCCGAGCCTTACACTCGAACTCCAAACCAGTCCCCTTGCCTGACTCTCACACGAGGCTTAGGAAGCTTGGTCTCCCTGCCGAGGTAAGGTCGAACGTCCTGCTAAGCCCTACACTCGAACTCCTTCCATGTCCCCTCGCCCGAGGCCTACTAGGCTTAGGAAGCTTGGTCTCCCTGCCGAGGTAAGGTCGAATGTCCTGCCAGGACTTACACTCGAACTCTGTACAAGTCCACTCGCCTGACTCCTACTAGGCTTAGGAAGCTTGGTCTCCCTGCCGAGGTAGAGTCGAACATCCTGCCGAGCCTTCCACTCAAACTTCGGCCAAGTCTGATCGCCTGACACCTACTAGGCTTAGGAAGCTTGGTCTCCCTGCCGATGTAAGGACGAACGTCCTGCCGAGCCTTTCACTCGAACTCTGGCCAAGTACCCTCGCCAGATTCCTATTAGGCTTAGGAAGCTTGGTCTCCCTGCCGAAGCATAGTCAAACGTCCTGCCGAGCCTTACACTCGAACTCCGGCCAAGTCCGATCGCATGACACCTACTAGGCTTAGGAAGCTTGGTCTCCCTGCCGAGGTAAGGACGAACGTCCTGCCGAGCCTTAGACTCGAACTCAGGCCAAGTCCCCTCGCCCGAGACCTACTAGGCTTAGGAAGCTTGGTCTCCCTGACGAGGTAAGTTCGAACGTCCTGCTGAGCCTTACTCTCGAACTCCAAACCAGTCCCCTTCCCTGACTCTCCCACGAGGCTTAGGAAGCTTGGTCTCCCTGCCGAGGTAAGGTCGAACGTCCTGCTAAGCCCTACACTCGAACTCCTTCCATGTCCCCTCGCTCGAGACCTACTAGGCTTAGGAAGCTTTGTCTCCCTGCCGAGGTAAGTTCGAATGTCCTGCCGAGACTTCCATTCAAACTCCGGCCAAGTCTGACCGTCTGACACCTACTAGGCTTAGGAAGCTTGGTCCCCCTGCCGAGGTAAGGACGACCGTCCTGCCGAGCCTTTCACTCGAACTCTGGCCAAGTATCCTCGCCAGACTCCTACTAGGCTTAGGAAGCTTGGTCTCCCTGCCGAGGTAAGGACGAACGTCCTGCCGAGCCTTACACTCGAACTCAGGCCAAGTCCCCTCGCCCGAGACCTACTAGGCTTAGGAAGCTTGGTCTCCCTGCCGAGGTAAGGTCGAACGTCCTGCCGAGCCTTACACTCAAACTTCGGCCAAATCCCATCGCCTGAATCCTACTAGGCTTAGGAAGCTTAAACTCCCTGCCGAGGTAAGGTCGAACGTCCTGCAGAGCCTTACACTCGAACTCCTTCCATGTCCCCTCGCCCGAGACCTACTAGGCTTAGGAAGCTTGGTCTCCCTGCCGAGGTAAGGTCGGAAGTCCTGCCGAGCCTTACACTCGAATTCCACCCAAGTCTCCTCGCCTGATTCTTAGTAGGCTTTAAAATCTTGGTGTCCCAGACGAGGTAAGGTCGAAAGTCCTGCTGAGCCTTACACTCGAACTCCAGCCAAGTCCCCTTGCTTGACTCCTACAAGGCTTTGGAAACTTGGTCTCCCTGCCGAGGTAAGGTCGAACGTCCTGCTGAGCCTTAATCTCGAACTCCAAACCAGTCCCCTTGCCTGACTCTCCCAGGAGGCTTAGGAAGCTTGGTCTCCTTGCCGAGGTAAGGTCGAACGTCCTGCAGAGCCTTACACTCGAACTCCTTCCATGTCCCCTCGCCCGAGACCTACTAGGCTTAGTAAGCTTGGTCTCCCTGCCGAGGTAAGGTCAAACATCCTGCCGAGCCTTACACTCGAACTCCGGACAAATCCCATCGCCTGACTCCTACTAGGCTTAGGAAGTTTGGTCTCCCTTCCGAGGTAAGGTCGAAAGTCCTGCCGAGCCTTACACTCGAACTCCACCCAAGTCCCCTCGCCTGACTCTTACTCGGCTTTAAAAGCTTGGTCTCTCTGACGAGGTAAGGTTGAACGTCCTGCTGAGCCTTACACTCGAAATCCGGCCAAGTCCCCTTGCCAGACTCCTACAAGGCTTAGGAAGCTTGGTCTCCCTGCCGAGGTAAGGTCGAACGTCCTGCTGAGCCTTACTCTCGAACTCCAAACCAGTCCCCTTGCATGAATCTCCCACGAGGCTTAGGAAGCTTGGTCTCCCTGCCGAGGTAAGGTCGAACGTCCTGCTAAGCCCTACACACGAACTCTTCCCATGTCCCCCCGCCCGAGACCTACTAGGCTTAGGAAGCTTGGTCTCCCTGCCGAGGTAAGGTCGAAAGTCCTGCCGAGCCTTACACTCGAACTCCGGAGAAATCCCATCGCCTGACTCCTACTAGGCTCAGGAAGCTTGGACTCCCTGCTGAGGTATAGTCGAACGTCCTGCGGAGCCTTACACTCGAACTCCTTCCATGTCCCCTCGCCCGAGACCTACTAGGCTTAGGAAGCTTGGTCTCCCTGCCGAGGTAAGGTTGAAAGTCCTGCCGAGCCTTACACTCGAACTCCACCCAAGTCCCCTCGCCTGACTCTTACTAGGCTTTAAAAGCTTGGTCTCTCTGACGAGGTACGGTCGAACGTCTTGCTGAGCCTTACACTCGAACTCCGGCCAAGTCCGATCGCCTGACACCTACTATGCTTAGGAAGCTTGGTCTCCCTGCCGAGGTAAGGTCGAACGTCCTGCTGAGCCTTACTCTCGAACTCCAAACCAGTCCCCTTGCCTGACTCTCCCACGAGGCTTGGGAAGCTTGGTCTCCCTGCCGAGGTAAGGTCGAACGTCCTGCTGAGCCTTACACTCGAACTCTGGCCAAGTCCCCTCGCCTGACTCCTTCTAGGCTTAGGAAGCTTGGTCTCCCTGCCGAGGTAAGGTCAAACGTCCTGCTAAGCCCTACACTCGAACTCCTTCCATGTCCCTTCGCCCGAGACCTATAAGGCTTAGGAAGCTTGGTCTCCCTGCCGAGGTAAGGTCGAACGTCCTGCCGAGCCTTACACTCGAACTCCAAACCAGTCCCCTTGCCTGACTCTCACACGAGGCTTAGGAAGCTTGGTCTCCCTGCCGAGGTAAGGTCGAACGTCCTGCTAAGCCCTACACTCGAACTCCTTCCATGTCCCCTCGCCCGAGGCCTACTAGGCTTAGGAAGCTTGGTCTCCCTGCCGAGGTAAGGTCGAATGTCCTGCCAGGACTTACACTCGAACTCTGTACAAGTCCACTCGCCTGACTCCTACTAGGCTTAGGAAGCTTGGTCTCCCTGCCGAGGTAGAGTCGAACATCCTGCCGAGCCTTCCACTCAAACTTCGGCCAAGTCTGATCGCCTGACACCTACTAGGCTTAGGAAGCTTGGTCTCCCTGCCGATGTAAGGACGAACGTCCTGCCGAGCCTTTCACTCGAACTCTGGCCAAGTACCCTCGCCAGATTCCTATTAGGCTTAGGAAGCTTGGTCTCCCTGCCGAAGCATAGTCAAACGTCCTGCCGAGCCTTACACTCGAACTCCGGCCAAGTCCGATCGCATGACACCTACTAGGCTTAGGAAGCTTGGTCTCCCTGCCGAGGTAAGGACGAACGTCCTGCCGAGCCTTAGACTCGAACTCAGGCCAAGTCCCCTCGCCCGAGACCTACTAGGCTTAGGAAGCTTGGTCTCCCTGACGAGGTAAGTTCGAACGTCCTGCTGAGCCTTACTCTCGAACTCCAAACCAGTCCCCTTCCCTGACTCTCCCACGAGGCTTAGGAAGCTTGGTCTCCCTGCCGAGGTAAGGTCGAACGTCCTGCTAAGCCCTACACTCGAACTCCTTCCATGTCCCCTCGCTCGAGACCTACTAGGCTTAGGAAGCTTTGTCTCCCTGCCGAGGTAAGTTCGAATGTCCTGCCGAGACTTCCATTCAAACTCCGGCCAAGTCTGACCGTCTGACACCTACTAGGCTTAGGAAGCTTGGTCCCCCTGCCGAGGTAAGGACGACCGTCCTGCCGAGCCTTTCACTCGAACTCTGGCCAAGTATCCTCGCCAGACTCCTACTAGGCTTAGGAAGCTTGGTCTCCCTGCCGAGGTAAGGACGAACGTCCTGCCGAGCCTTACACTCGAACTCAGGCCAAGTCCCCTCGCCCGAGACCTACTAGGCTTAGGAAGCTTGGTCTCCCTGCCGAGGTAAGGTCGAACGTCCTGCCGAGCCTTACACTCAAACTTCGGCCAAATCCCATCGCCTGAATCCTACTAGGCTTAGGAAGCTTAAACTCCCTGCCGAGGTAAGGTCGAACGTCCTGCAGAGCCTTACACTCGAACTCCTTCCATGTCCCCTCGCCCGAGACCTACTAGGCTTAGGAAGCTTGGTCTCCCTGCCGAGGTAAGGTCGGAAGTCCTGCCGAGCCTTACACTCGAATTCCACCCAAGTCTCCTCGCCTGATTCTTAGTAGGCTTTAAAATCTTGGTGTCCCAGACGAGGTAAGGTCGAAAGTCCTGCTGAGCCTTACACTCGAACTCCAGCCAAGTCCCCTTGCTTGACTCCTACAAGGCTTTGGAAACTTGGTCTCCCTGCCGAGGTAAGGTCGAACGTCCTGCTGAGCCTTAATCTCGAACTCCAAACCAGTCCCCTTGCCTGACTCTCCCAGGAGGCTTAGGAAGCTTGGTCTCCTTGCCGAGGTAAGGTCGAACGTCCTGCAGAGCCTTACACTCGAACTCCTTCCATGTCCCCTCGCCCGAGACCTACTAGGCTTAGTAAGCTTGGTCTCCCTGCCGAGGTAAGGTCAAACATCCTGCCGAGCCTTACACTCGAACTCCGGACAAATCCCATCGCCTGACTCCTACTAGGCTTAGGAAGTTTGGTCTCCCTTCCGAGGTAAGGTCGAAAGTCCTGCCGAGCCTTACACTCGAACTCCACCCAAGTCCCCTCGCCTGACTCTTACTCGGCTTTAAAAGCTTGGTCTCTCTGACGAGGTAAGGTCGAACGTCCTGCTGAGCCTTACACTCGAAATCCGGCCAAGTCCCCTTGCCAGACTCCTACAAGGCTTAGGAAGCTTGGTCTCCCTGCCGAGGTAAGGTCGAACGTCCTGCTGAGCCTTACTCTCGAACTCCAAACCAGTCCCCTTGCATGAATCTCCCACGAGGCTTAGGAAGCTTGGTCTCCCTGCCGAGGTAAGGTCGAACGTCCTGCTAAGCCCTACACACGAACTCTTCCCATGTCCCCCCGCCCGAGACCTACTAGGCTTAGGAAGCTTGGTCTCCCTGCCGAGGTAATGTCGAATGTCCTGCCTAGCCTTTCACTCGAACTCCGGCCAAGTACCCTCGCCAGACTCCTACTAGGCTTAGGAATCTTGGTCTCCCTGCCGAAGCATAGTCAAACGTCCTGCCGAGCCTTACACACGAACTCCGGCCAAGTCCCCTCGCCCGAGACCTACTAGGCTTAGGAAGCTTGGTCTCCTTGCCGAGGTAAGGTCGAACGTCCTGCCGAGCCTTACACTCGAACTCCAAACCAGTCCCCTCGCCTGACTCTCCCACGAGGCTTAGGAAGCTTGGTCTCCCTGCCGAGGTAAGGTCGAACGTCCTGCTAATCCCTACACTCGAACTCCTTCCGTGTCCCCCCGCCCGAGACCTACTAGGCTTAGGAAGCTTGGTCTCCCTGCCGAGGTAAGGTCGAATGTCCTGCCGAGACTTACACTCGAACTCTGTCCAAGTCCACTCGCCTGACTCCTACTAGGCTTAGGAAGCTTGGTCTCCCTGCCGAGGTAGAGTCGAACGTCCTGTCGAGCCTTCCACTCAAACTTCGGCCAAGTCTGATCGCCTGACACCTACTAGGCTTAGGAAGCTTGGTCTCCCTGCCGAGGTAAGGACGAACGTCCTGCCGAGCCTTTCACTCGAACTCTGGCCAAGTACCCTCGCCAGACTCCTACTAGGCTTAGGAAGCTTGGTCTCCCTGCCGAAGCATAGTCAAACGTCCTGCCGAGCCTTACACTCGAACTCCGGCCAAGTCCGATCGCCTGACACCTACTAGGCTTAGGAAGCTTGGTCTCCCTGCCGAGGTAAGGACGAACGTCCTGCCGAGCCTTACACTCGAACACAGGCCAAGTCCCCTCGCCCGAGACCTACTAGGCTTAGGAAGCTTGGTCTCCCTGCCGAGGCAAGGTAGAACGTCCTGCCGAGCCTTTCACTCGAACTCCTTCCATGTCCCCTCGCCCGAGACCTACTAGGCTTAGGAAGCTTGGTCTCCCTGCCGAGGTAAGGACGAACGTCCTGCTGAGCCTTACACTCGGACTCCTTCCATGTCCCCGCGCCCGAGACCTAATAGGTTTAGGAAGCTTGGTCTCCCTGCCGAGGTAAGGTCGAACGTCCTGCTGAGCCTTACACTCGAACTCCAAACCAGTCCCCTAGCCTGACTCTCCCACGAGGCTTAGGAAGCTTGGTCTCCCTGCCGAGGTAAGGTCGAACGTCCTGCTAAGCCCTACACTCGAACTCCTTCCATGTCCACTCGCCCGAGACCTACTAGGCTTAGGAAGCTTGGTCTCCCTGCCGAGGTAAGGTCGAAAGTCCTGCTGAGCCTTACTCTCGAACTCCAAACCAGTCCCCTTGCCTGACTCTCCCACGAGGCTTAGGAAGCTTGGTCTCCCTGCCGAGGTAAGGTCGAACGTCCTGCTAAGCCCTACACTCGAACTCCTTCCATGTCCACTCGCCCGAGACCTACTAGGCTTAGGAAGCTTGGTCTCCCTGCCGAGGTAAGGTCGAACGTCCTGCTAAACCCTACACTCGAACTCCTTCTATGTCCCCCCACCCGAGACCTACTAGGCTTAGGAAGCTTGGTCTCCCTGCCGAGGTAGAGTCGAACGTCCTGCCGAGCCTTCCACTCAAACTTCGGCCAAGTCTGATCGCCTGACACCTACTAGGCTTAGGAAGCTTGGTCTCCCTGCCGAGGTAAGGTCGAACGTCCTGCCGAGCCTTTCACTCGAACTCCTTCCATGTCCCTTCGCCCGAGACCTACTAGGCTTAGGAAGCTTGGTCTCCCTGCCGAGGTAAGGTCGAATGTCCTGCCGAGACTTCCATTCAAACTCCGGCCAAGTCTGATCGTCTGACACCTACTCGGCTTAGGAAGCTTAATCCCCCTGACGAGGTAAGGATGAACGTCCTGCCGAGCCTTTCACTCGAACTCTGGCCAAGAATCCTCGCCTGACACCTACTAGGCTTAGGAAGCTTGGTCTCCCTGCCGAGGTAAGGTCAAACGTCCTGCTAAGCCCTACACTCGAACTCCTTCCATGTCCCTTCGCCCGAGACCTACTAGGCTTAGGAAGCTTGGTCTCCCTGCCGAGGTAAGGTCGAATGTCCGGCCGAGACTTACACTCGAACTCTGTCCAAGTCCACTCGCCTGACTCCTACTAGGCTTAGGAAGCTTGGTCTCCCTGCCGAGGTATAGTCGAACGTCCTGCCGAGCCTTCCACTCAAACTCCGGCCAAGTCCGATCGCCTGACACCTACTAGGCTTAGGAAGCTTGGTCTCCCTGCCGAGGTAAGGACGAACGTCCTGCCGAGCCTTTCACTCGAACTCCGGCCAAGTACCCTCGCCAGACTCCTACTAGGCCTAGGAATCTTGGTCTCCCTGCCGAAGCATAGTCAAATGTCCTGCCGAGCCTTTCACTCGAACTCTGGCCAAGTACCCTCGCTAGACTCCTACTAGGCTTAGGAAACTTGGTCTCCCTGCCGAAGCATAGTCAAACGTCCTGCCGAGCCTTCCGCACGAACTCCAGCGAAGTCCGATCGCCTGACACCTACTAGGCTTAGGAAGCTTGGTCTCCCTACCGAGGTAAGGACGAACGTCCTGCCGAGCCTTACACTCAAACACCTTCCATGTCCCCTCGCTCGAGACTTACTAGGCTTAGGAAGTTTGGTCTCCCTACTGACGTAAGAACGAACGTCCTGCTGAGCCTTACACTCGAACTCCGGGCAAGTCCCATCGCCTGACTCTTCTACTAGGCTTGGAAGCTTGGTGTCCCTGCCGAGGTAAGGACGAACGTCCTGCCGAGCCTTACACTCGAACTCAGGCCAAGTCCCCTCGCCCGAGACCTACTAGGCTTAGGAAGCATGGTCTCCCTGCCGAGGTAAGGTCAAACATCCTGCCGGGCCTTACACTCGAACTCCGGACAAATCCCATCGCCTGAATCCTACTAGGCTTAAGAAGCTTGGACTCCCTGCCGAGGTATAGTCGAACGTCCTGCAAAGCCTTACACTCGAACTCCTTCCATGTCCCCTCACCCGAGACCTACTTGGCTTAGGAAGCTTGGTCTCCCTGCCGAGGTAAGGACGAACGTCCTGCCGAGCCTTTCACTCAAACTCCGGCCAAGTACCCTCGCCAGACTCCTACTAGGCTTAGGAAGCTTGGTCTCCCTGCCGAGGTAAGGTCGAACGTCCTGCTGAGCCTTAATCTCGAACTCCAAACCAGTCCCCTTGCCTAACTCTCCCAGGAGGCTTAGGAAGCTTGGTCTCCTTGCCGAGGTAAGGTCGAACGTCCTGCAGAGCCTTACACTCGAACTCCTTCCATGTCCCCTCGCCCGAGACCTACTAGGCTTAGTAAGCTTGGTCTCCCTGCCGAGGTAAGGTCAAACATCCTGCCGAGCCTTACACTCGAACTCCGGACAAATCCCATCGCCTGACTCCTACTAGGCTTAGGAAGTTTGGTCTCCCTTCCGAGGTAAGGTCGAAAGTCCTGCCGAGCCTTACACTCGAACTCCACCCAAGTCCCCTCGCCTGACTCTTACTCGGCTTTAAAAGCTTGGTCTCTCTGACGAGGTAAGGTCGAACGTCCTGCTGAGCCTTACACTCGAAATCCGGCCAAGTCCCCTTGCCAGACTCCTACAAGGCTTAGGAAGCTTGGTCTCCCTGCCGAGATAAGGTCGAACGTCCTGCTGAGCCTTACTCTCGAACTCCAAACCAGTCCCCTTGCATGAATCTCCCACGAGGTTTAGGAAGCTTGGTCTCCCTGCCGAGGTAAGGTCGAACGTCCTGCTAAGCCCTACACACGAACTCTTCCCATGTCCCCCCGCCCGAGACCTACTAGGCTTAGGAAGCTTGGTCTCCCTGCCGAGGTAATGTCGAATGTCCTGTCGAGCCTTCCACTCAAACTTCGGCCAAGTCTGATCGCCTGACACCTACTAGGCTTAGGAAGCTTGGTCTCCCTGCCGAGGTAAGGACGAACGTCCTGCCGAGCCTTTCACTCGAACTCTGGCCAAGTACCCTCGCCAGACTCCTACTAGGCTTAGGAAGCTTGGTCTCCCTGCCGAAGCATAGTCAAACGTCCTGCCGAGCCTTACACTCGAACTCCGGCCAAGTCCGATCGCCTGACACCTACTAGGCTTAGGAAGCTTGGTCTCCCTGCCGAGGTAAGGACGAACGTCCTGCCGAGCCTTACACTCGAACACAGGCCAAGTCCCCTCGCCCGAGACCTACTAGGCTTAGGAAGCTTGGTCTCCCTGCCGAGGCAAGGTAGAACGTCCTGCCGAGCCTTTCACTCGAACTCCTTCCATGTCCCCTCGCCCGAGACCTACTAGGCTTAGGAAGCTTGGTCTCCCTGCCGAGGTAAGGACGAACGTCCTGCTGAGCCTTACACTCGGACTCCTTCCATGTCCCCGCGCCCGAGACCTAATAGGTTTAGGAAGCTTGGTCTCCCTGCCGAGGTAAGGTCGAACGTCCTGCTGAGCCTTACACTCGAACTCCAAACCAGTCCCCTAGCCTGACTCTCCCACGAGGCTTAGGAAGCTTGGTCTCCCTGCCGAGGTAAGGTCGAACGTCCTGCTAAGCCCTACACTCGAACTCCTTCCATGTCCACTCGCCCGAGACCTACTAGGCTTAGGAAGCTTGGTCTCCCTGCCGAGGTAAGGTCGAAAGTCCTGCTGAGCCTTACTCTCGAACTCCAAACCAGTCCCCTTGCCTGACTCTCCCACGAGGCTTAGGAAGCTTGGTCTCCCTGCCGAGGTAAGGTCGAACGTCCTGCTAAGCCCTACACTCGAACTCCTTCCATGTCCACTCGCCCGAGACCTACTAGGCTTAGGAAGCTTGGTCTCCCTGCCGAGGTAAGGTCGAACGTCCTGCTAAACCCTACACTCGAACTCCTTCTATGTCCCCCCACCCGAGACCTACTAGGCTTAGGAAGCTTGGTCTCCCTGCCGAGGTAGAGTCGAACGTCCTGCCGAGCCTTCCACTCAAACTTCGGCCAAGTCTGATCGCCTGACACCTACTAGGCTTAGGAAGCTTGGTCTCCCTGCCGAGGTAAGGTCGAACGTCCTGCCGAGCCTTTCACTCGAACTCCTTCCATGTCCCTTCGCCCGAGACCTACTAGGCTTAGGAAGCTTGGTCTCCCTGCCGAGGTAAGGTCGAATGTCCTGCCGAGACTTCCATTCAAACTCCGGCCAAGTCTGATCGTCTGACACCTACTCGGCTTAGGAAGCTTAATCCCCCTGACGAGGTAAGGATGAACGTCCTGCCGAGCCTTTCACTCGAACTCTGGCCAAGAATCCTCACCCGACACCTACTAGGCTTAGGAAGCTTGGTCTCCCTGCCGAGGTAAGGTCAAACGTCCTGCTAAGCCCTACACTCGAACTCCTTCCATGTCCCTTCGCCCGAGACCTACTAGGCTTAGGAAGCTTGGTCTCCCTGCCGAGGTAAGGTCGAATGTCCGGCCGAGACTTACACTCGAACTCTGTCCAAGTCCACTCGCCTGACTCCTACTAGGCTTAGGAAGCTTGGTCTCCCTGCCGAGGTATAGTCGAACGTCCTGCCGAGCCTTCCACTCAAACTCCGGCCAAGTCCGATCGCCTGACACCTACTAGGCTTAGGAAGCTTGGTCTCCCTGCCGAGGTAAGGACGAACGTCCTGCCGAGCCTTTCACTCGAACTCCGGCCAAGTACCCTCGCCAGACTCCTACTAGGCCTAGGAATCTTGGTCTCCCTGCCGAAGCATAGTCAAATGTCCTGCCGAGCCTTTCACTCGAACTCTGGCCAAGTACCCTCGCTAGACTCCTACTAGGCTTAGGAAACTTGGTCTCCCTGCCGAAGCATAGTCAAACGTCCTGCCGAGCCTTCCGCACGAACTCCAGCGAAGTCCGATCGCCTGACACCTACTAGGCTTAGGAAGCTTGGTCTCCCTACCGAGGTAAGGACGAACGTCCTGCCGAGCCTTACACTCAAACACCTTCCATGTCCCCTCGCTCGAGACTTACTAGGCTTAGGAAGTTTGGTCTCCCTACTGACGTAAGAACGAACGTCCTGCAAAGCCTTACACTCGAACTCCTTCCATGTCCCCTCACCCGAGACCTACTTGGCTTAGGAAGCTTGGTCTCCCTGCCGAGGTAAGGACGAACGTCCTGCCGAGCCTTTCACTCAAACTCCGGCCAAGTACCCTCGCCAGACTCCTACTAGGCTTAGGAAGCTTGGTCTCCCTGCCGAGGTAAGGTCGAACGTCCTGCTGAGCCTTAATCTCGAACTCCAAACCAGTCCCCTTGCCTAACTCTCCCAGGAGGCTTAGGAAGCTTGGTCTCCTTGCCGAGGTAAGGTCGAACGTCCTGCAGAGCCTTACACTCGAACTCCTTCCATGTCCCCTCGCCCGAGACCTACTAGGCTTAGTAAGCTTGGTCTCCCTGCCGAGGTAAGGTCAAACATCCTGCCGAGCCTTACACTCGAACTCCGGACAAATCCCATCGCCTGACTCCTACTAGGCTTAGGAAGTTTGGTCTCCCTTCCGAGGTAAGGTCGAAAGTCCTGCCGAGCCTTACACTCGAACTCCACCCAAGTCCCCTCGCCTGACTCTTACTCGGCTTTAAAAGCTTGGTCTCTCTGACGAGGTAAGGTCGAACGTCCTGCTGAGCCTTACACTCGAAATCCGGCCAAGTCCCCTTGCCAGACTCCTACAAGGCTTAGGAAGCTTGGTCTCCCTGCCGAGATAAGGTCGAACGTCCTGCTGAGCCTTACTCTCGAACTCCAAACCAGTCCCCTTGCATGAATCTCCCACGAGGTTTAGGAAGCTTGGTCTCCCTGCCGAGGTAAGGTCGAACGTCCTGCTAAGCCCTACACACGAACTCTTCCCATGTCCCCCCGCCCGAGACCTACTAGGCTTAGGAAGCTTGGTCTCCCTGCCGAGGTAATGTCGAATGTCCTGCCGAGACTTACACTCGAACTCTGTCCAAGTCCACTCGCCTGACTCCTACTAGGCTTAGGAAGCTTGGTCTCCCTGCCGAGGTAGAGTCGAACGTCCTGTCGAGCCTTCCACTCAAACTTCGGCCAAGTCTGATCGCCTGACACCTACTAGGCTTAGGAAGCTTGGTCTCCCTGCCGAGGTAAGGACGAACGTCCTGCCGAGCCTTTCACTCGAACTCTGGCCAAGTACCCTCGCCAGACTCCTACTAGGCTTAGGAAGCTTGGTCTCCCTGCCGAAGCATAGTCAAACGTCCTGCCGAGCCTTACACTCGAACTCCGGCCAAGTCCGATCGCCTGACACCTACTAGGCTTAGGAAGCTTGGTCTCCCTGCCGAGGTAAGGACGAACGTCCTGCCGAGCCTTACACTCGAACACAGGCCAAGTCCCCTCGCCCGAGACCTACTAGGCTTAGGAAGCTTGGTCTCCCTGCCGAGGCAAGGTAGAACGTCCTGCCGAGCCTTTCACTCGAACTCCTTCCATGTCCCCTCGCCCGAGACCTACTAGGCTTAGGAAGCTTGGTCTCCCTGCCGAGGTAAGGACGAACGTCCTGCTGAGCCTTACACTCGGACTCCTTCCATGTCCCCGCGCCCGAGACCTAATAGGTTTAGGAAGCTTGGTCTCCCTGCCGAGGTAAGGTCGAACGTCCTGCTGAGCCTTACACTCGAACTCCAAACCAGTCCCCTAGCCTGACTCTCCCACGAGGCTTAGGAAGCTTGGTCTCCCTGCCGAGGTAAGGTCGAACGTCCTGCTAAGCCCTACACTCGAACTCCTTCCATGTCCACTCGCCCGAGACCTACTAGGCTTAGGAAGCTTGGTCTCCCTGCCGAGGTAAGGTCGAAAGTCCTGCTGAGCCTTACTCTCGAACTCCAAACCAGTCCCCTTGCCTGACTCTCCCACGAGGCTTAGGAAGCTTGGTCTCCCTGCCGAGGTAAGGTCGAACGTCCTGCTAAGCCCTACACTCGAACTCCTTCCATGTCCACTCGCCCGAGACCTACTAGGCTTAGGAAGCTTGGTCTCCCTGCCGAGGTAAGGTCGAACGTCCTGCTAAACCCTACACTCGAACTCCTTCTATGTCCCCCCACCCGAGACCTACTAGGCTTAGGAAGCTTGGTCTCCCTGCCGAGGTAGAGTCGAACGTCCTGCCGAGCCTTCCACTCAAACTTCGGCCAAGTCTGATCGCCTGACACCTACTAGGCTTAGGAAGCTTGGTCTCCCTGCCGAGGTAAGGTCGAACGTCCTGCCGAGCCTTTCACTCGAACTCCTTCCATGTCCCTTCGCCCGAGACCTACTAGGCTTAGGAAGCTTGGTCTCCCTGCCGAGGTAAGGTCGAATGTCCTGCCGAGACTTCCATTCAAACTCCGGCCAAGTCTGATCGTCTGACACCTACTCGGCTTAGGAAGCTTAATCCCCCTGACGAGGTAAGGATGAACGTCCTGCCGAGCCTTTCACTCGAACTCTGGCCAAGAATCCTCGCCTGACACCTACTAGGCTTAGGAAGCTTGGTCTCCCTGCCGAGGTAAGGTCAAACGTCCTGCTAAGCCCTACACTCGAACTCCTTCCATGTCCCTTCGCCCGAGACCTACTAGGCTTAGGAAGCTTGGTCTCCCTGCCGAGGTAAGGTCGAATGTCCGGCCGAGACTTACACTCGAACTCTGTCCAAGTCCACTCGCCTGACTCCTACTAGGCTTAGGAAGCTTGGTCTCCCTGCCGAGGTAAGGACGAACGTCCTGCCGAGCCTTTCACTCGAACTCCGGCCAAGTACCCTCGCCAGACTCCTACTAGGCCTAGGAATCTTGGTCTCCCTGCCGAAGCATAGTCAAATGTCCTGCCGAGCCTTTCACTCGAACTCTGGCCAAGTACCCTCGCTAGACTCCTACTAGGCTTAGGAAACTTGGTCTCCCTGCCGAAGCATAGTCAAACGTCCTGCCGAGCCTTCCGCACGAACTCCAGCGAAGTCCGATCGCCTGACACCTACTAGGCTTAGGAAGCTTGGTCTCCCTACCGAGGTAAGGACGAACGTCCTGCCGAGCCTTACACTCAAACACCTTCCATGTCCCCTCGCTCGAGACTTACTAGGCTTAGGAAGTTTGGTCTCCCTACTGACGTAAGAACGAACGTCCTGCTGAGCCTTACACTCGAACTCCGGGCAAGTCCCATCGCCTGACTCTTCTACTAGGCTTAGGAAGCTTGGTGTCCCTGCCGAGGTAAGGACGAACGTCCTGCCGAGCCTTACACTCGAACTCAGGCCAAGTCCCCTCGCCCGAGACCTACTAGGCTTAGGAAGCATGGTCTCCCTGCCGAGGTAAGGTCAAACATCCTGCCGGGCCTTACACTCGAACTCCGGACAAATCCCATCGCCTGAATCCTACTAGGCTTAAGAAGCTTGGACTCCCTGCCGAGGTATAGTCGAACGTCCTGCAAAGCCTTACACTCGAACTCCTTCCATGTCCCCTCACCCGAGACCTACTTGGCTTAGGAAGCTTGGTCTCCCTGCCGAGGTAAGGACGAACGTCCTGCCGAGCCTTTCACTCAAACTCCGGCCAAGTACCCTCGCCAGACTCCTACTAGGCTTAGGAAGCTTGGTCTCCCTGCCGAGGTAAGGTCGAACGTCCTGCTGAGCCTTAATCTCGAACTCCAAACCAGTCCCCTTGCCTAACTCTCCCAGGAGGCTTAGGAAGCTTGGTCTCCTTGCCGAGGTAAGGTCGAACGTCCTGCAGAGCCTTACACTCGAACTCCTTCCATGTCCCCTCGCCCGAGACCTACTAGGCTTAGTAAGCTTGGTCTCCCTGCCGAGGTAAGGTCAAACATCCTGCCGAGCCTTACACTCGAACTCCGGACAAATCCCATCGCCTGACTCCTACTAGGCTTAGGAAGTTTGGTCTCCCTTCCGAGGTAAGGTCGAAAGTCCTGCCGAGCCTTACACTCGAACTCCACCCAAGTCCCCTCGCCTGACTCTTACTCGGCTTTAAAAGCTTGGTCTCTCTGACGAGGTAAGGTCGAACGTCCTGCTGAGCCTTACACTCGAAATCCGGCCAAGTCCCCTTGCCAGACTCCTACAAGGCTTAGGAAGCTTGGTCTCCCTGCCGAGATAAGGTCGAACGTCCTGCTGAGCCTTACTCTCGAACTCCAAACCAGTCCCCTTGCATGAATCTCCCACGAGGCTTAGGAAGCTTGGTCTCCCTGCCGAGGTAAGGTCGAACGTCCTGCTAAGCCCTACACACGAACTCTTCCCATGTCCCCCCGCCCGAGACCTACTAGGCTTAGGAAGCTTGGTCTCCCTGCCGAGGTAATGTCGAATGTCCTGCCGAGACTTACACTCGAACTCTGTCCAAGTCCACTCGCCTGACTCCTACTAGGCTTAGGAAGCTTGGTCTCCCTGCCGAGGTAGAGTCGAACGTCCTGTCGAGCCTTCCACTCAAACTTCGGCCAAGTCTGATCGCCTGACACCTACTAGGCTTAGGAAGCTTGGTCTCCCTGCCGAGGTAAGGACGAACGTCCTGCCGAGCCTTTCACTCGAACTCTGGCCAAGTACCCTCGCCAGACTCCTACTAGGCTTAGGAAGCTTGGTCTCCCTGCCGAAGCATAGTCAAACGTCCTGCCGAGCCTTACACTCGAACTCCGGCCAAGTCCGATCGCATGACACCTACTAGGCTTAGGAAGCTTGGTCTCCCTGCCGAGGTAAGGACGAACGTCCTGCCGAGCCTTACACTCGAACTCAGGCCAAGTCCCCTCGCCCGAGACCTACTAAGCTTAGGAAGCTTGGTCTCCCTGCCGAGGTAAGGTCGAACATCCTGCCGAGCCTTACACTCGAACTTTGGCCAAATCCCATCGCCTGAATCCTACTAGGCTTAGGAAGTTTGGACTCCCAGCCGAGGTAAGGTCGAACGTCCTGCGGAGCCTTACACTCGAACTCCTTCCATGTCCCCTCGCCCGAGACCTACTAGGCTTAGGAAGCTTGGTCTCCCTGCCGAGGTAAGGTCGAAAGTCCTGCCGAGCCTTACACTCGAACTCCACCCAAGTCCCCTCGCCTGAATCTTACTAGGGGTTTAAAGCTTGGTCTCCCTGACGAGGTAAGTTCGAACGTCCTGCTGAACCTTACTCTCGAACTCCAAACCAGTCCCCTTGCCTGACTCTCCCACGAGGCTTAGGAAGCTTGGTCTCCCTGCTGAGGTAAGGTCGAACGTCCTGCTAAGCCCTACACTCGAACTCCTTCCATGTCCCCTCGCCCGAGACCTACTAGGCTTAGGAAGCTTGGTCTCCCTGCCGAGGTAAGTTCGAATGCCCTGCCGAGACTTCCATTCAAACTCCGGCCAAGTCTGATCGTCAGACACCTACTAGGCTTAGGAAGCTTGGTCTCCCTGCCGAGGTAAGGTCAAACGTCCTGCTAAGCCCTACACTCGAACTCCTTCCATGTCCCTTTGCCTGAGACCTACTAGGCTTAGGAAGCTTGGTCTCCCTGCCGAGGTAAGGTCGAATGTCCTGCCGAGACTTACACTCGAACTCTGTCCAAGTCCACTCGCCTGACTCCTGCTAGGCTTTGGAAACTTGGTCTCCCTGCCGAGGTATAGTCGAACGTCCTGCCGAGCCTTCCACTCAAACTCCGGCCAAGTCTGATCGCCTGACACCTACTAGGTTTAGGAAGCTTGGTCTCCCTGCCCAGGTAAGGACGAACGTCCTGCCGAGCCTTTCACTCGAACTCCGGCCAAGTACCCTCGCCAGACTCCTACTAGGCTTAGGAAGCTTGGTCTCCCTGCCGAAGCATAGTCAAACGTCCTGCCGAGCCTTACACATGAACTCCGGCCAAGTCCGATCGCCTGACACCTACTAGGCTTAGGAAGCTTGGTCTCCCTACCGAGGTAAGGACGAACGTCCTGCCGAGCCTTACACTCGAACTCAGGCCAAGTCCCCTCGCCCGAGACCTACTAGGCTTAGGAAGCTTGGTATCCCTGCCGAGGTAAGGTCGAACGTCCTGCAGAGCCTTACACTCGAACTCCTTCCATGTCCCCTCGCCTGAGACCTACTAGGCTTAGGAAGCTTGGTCTCCCTGCCGAGGTAAGGTCGAAAGTCCTGCCGAGCCTTACACTCGAACTCCACCCAAGTCCCCTCGCCTGATTCTTAGTAGGCTTTAAAAGCTTGGTGTCCCAGACGAGGTAAGGTCGAAAGTCCTGCTGAGCCTTACACACAAACTCCAGCCAAGTCCCCTTGCTTGACTCCTACAAGGCTTTGGAAACTTGGTCTCCCTGCCGAGGTAAGGTCGAACGTCCTGCTGAGCCTTACACTCGAACTCTGGCCAAGTCCCCTCGCCTGACTCCTTCTAGGCTTAGGAAGCTTGGACTCCCTGCCGAGGTAAGGTCGAACGTCCTGCAGAGCCTTACACTCGAACTCCTTCCATGTCCCCTCGCCCGAGACCTACTAGGCTTAGGAAGCTTGGTCTCCCTGCCGAGGTAAGGTCAAACATCCTGCTGAGCCTTACACTCGAACTCCGGACAAATCCCATCGCCTGACTCCTACTAGGCTTAGGAAGCTTGGTCTCCCTGCCGAGGTAAGGTCGAAAGTCCTGCCGAGCCTTACACTCGAACTCCACCCAAGTCCCCTCGCCTGACTCTTACTCGGCTTTAAAAGCTTGGTCTCTCTGACGAGGTAAGGTCGAACGTCCTGCTGAGCCTTACACTCGAACTCCAAACCAGTCCCCTTGCCTGACTCTCCCACGAGCCTTAGGAAGCTTGGTCTCCCTGCCGTGGTAAGGTCGAACGTCCTGCTAAGCCCTACTCTCGAACTCCTTCCATGTCCCCTCGCCCGAGACCTACTAGGCTTAGGAAGCATGGTCTCCCTGCCGAGGTAATGTCAAACATCCTGCCGAGCCTTACACTCGAACTCCGGACAAATCCCATCGCCTGAATCCTACTAGGCTTAGGAAGCTTGGACTCCCTGCCGAGGTATAGTCAAACGTCCTGCAAAGCCTTACACTCGAACTCCTTCCATGGCCCCCCGCCCGAGACCTACTTGGCTTAGGAACCTAGGTCTCCCTGCCGAGGTAAGGTCGAATGTCCTGCCGAGCCTTACACTCGAACTTCGGCCAAATCCCATCTTTTGAATCCTACTAGGCTTAGGAATCTTGGTCTCCCTGCCGAAGCATAGTCAAATGTCCTGCAGAGCCTTACACTCGAACTCCAAACCAGTCTCCTTGCCTAAGTCTCCCACGAGGCTTAGGAAGCTTGGTCTCCTTGCCGAGGTAAGGTCGAAAGTCCTGCTGAGCCTTAATCTCGAACTCCAAACCAGTCTCCTTGCCTAACTCTCCCACGAGGCTTAGGAAGCTTGGTCTACCTGCCGAGGTAAGGTCAAACGTCCTGCTAAGCCCTACACTCGAACTCCTTCCATGTCCCTTCGCCCGAGACCTACTAGGCTTAGGAAGCTTGGTCTCCCTGCCGAGGTAAGATCGAAAGTCCTGCCGAGCCTTACACTCGAACTCCGGCCAAGTCCCCTTGCTTGACTCCTACAAGGCTTAGGAAGCCTGTTCTCCCTGCCGAGGTAAGGTCGAACGTCCTGCTGAGCCTTACTCTCGAACTCCAAACCAGTCCCCTTGCCTGACTCTCCCACGAAACTTAGGAAGCTTGGTGTCCCTGCCGAGGTAAGGTCGAACGTCCTGCTAAGCCCTACACTCGAACTCCTTCCATGTCCCCCCGCCCGAGACCTTCTAGGCTTAGGAAGCTTGGTCTCCCTGCCGAGGTAAGGTCGAATGTCCTGCCAGGACTTACACTCGAACTCTGTCCGAGTCCACTCGCCTGACTCCTACTAGGCTTAGGAAGCTTGGTCTCCCTGCCGAGGTAGAGTCGAACATCCTGCCGAGCCTTCCACTCAAACTTCGGCCAAGTCTGATCGCCTGACACCTACTAGGCTTAGGAAGCTTGGTCTCCCTGCCGAGGTAAGGACGAACGTCCTGCCGAGCCTTTCACTCGAACTCTGGCCAAGTACCCTCACCAGACTCCTACTAGGCTTAGGAAGCTTGGTCTCCCTGCCGAAGCATAGTCAAACGTCCTGCCGAGCCTTACACTCGAACTCCGGCCAAGTCCGATCGCATGACACCTACTAGGCTTAGGAAGCTTGGTCTCCCTGCCGAGGTAAGGAAGAACGTCCTGCCGAGCCTTACACTCGAACTCAGGCCAAGTCCCCTCGCCCGAGACCTACTAAGCTTAGGAAGCTTCGTCTCCCTGCCGAGGTAAGGTCGAACGTCCTGCCGAGCCTTACACTCGAACTTTGGCCAAATCCCATCGCCTGAATCCTACTAGGCTTAGGAAGTTTGGACTCCCAGCCGAGGTAAGGTCGAACGTCCTGCGGAGCCTTACACTCGAACTCCTTCCATGTCCCCTCGCCCGAGACCTACTAGGCTTAGGAAGCTTGGTCTCCCTGCCGAGGTAAGGTCGAAAGTCCTGCCGAGCCTTACACTCGAACTCCACCCAAGTCCCCTCGCCTGAATCTTACTAGGGGTTTAAAGCTTGGTCTCCCTGACGAGGTAAGTTCGAACGTCCTGCTGAGCCTTACTCTCGAACTCCAAACCAGTCCCCTTGCCTGACTCTCCCACGAGGCTTAGGAAGCTTGGTCTCCCTGCCGAGGTAAGGTCGAACGTCCTGCTAAGCCCTACACTCGAACTCCTTCCATGTCCCCTCGCCCGAGACCTACTAGGCTTAGGAAGCTTGGTCTCCCTGCCGAGGTAAGTTCGAATGCCCTGCCGAGACTTCCATTCAAACTCCGGCCAAGTCTGATCGTCAGACACCTACTAGGCTTAGGAAGCTTGGTCTCCCTGCCGAGGTAAGGTCAAACGTCCTGCTAAGCCCTACACTCGAACTCCTTCCATGTCCCTTCGCCTGAGACCTACTAGGCTTAGGAAGCTTGGTCTCCCTGCCGAGGTAAGGTCGAATGTCCTGCCGAGACTTACACTCGAACTCTGTCCAAGTCCACTCGCCTGACTCCTACTAGGCTTTGGAAACTTGGTCTCCCTGCCGAGGTATAGTCGAACGTCCTGCCGAGCCTTCCACTCAAACTCCGGCCAAGTCTGATCGCCTGACACCTACTAGGCTTAGGAAGCTTGGTCTCCCTGCCGAGGTAAGGACGAACGTCCTGCCGAGCCTTTCACTCGAACTCCTTCCAAGTACCCTCGCCAGACTCCTACTAGGCTTAGGAAGCTTGGTCTCCCTGCCGAAGCATAGTCAAACGTCCTGCCGAGCCTTATACACGAACTCCGGCCAAGTCCGATCGCCTGACACCTACTAGGCTTAGGAAGCTTGGTCTCCCTACCGAGGTAAGGACGAACGTCCTGCCGAGCCTTACACTCGAACTCAGGCCAAGTCCCCTCGCCCGAGACCTACTAGGCTTAGGAAGCTTGGTCTCCCTGCCGAGGTAAGGTCGAACGTCCTGCAGAGCCTTACACTCGAACTCCTTCCATGTCCCCTCGCCCGAGACCTACTAGGCTTAGGAAGCTTGGTCTCCCTGCCGAGGTAAGGTCGAAAGTCCTGCCGAGCCTTACACTCGAACTCCACCCAAGTCCCCTCGCCTGATTCTTAGTAGGCTTTAAAAGCTTGGTGTCCCAGACGAGGTAAGGTCGAAAGTCCTGCTGAGCCTTACACACAAACTCCAGCCAAGTCCCCTTGCTTGACTCCTACAAGGCTTTGGAAACTTGGTCTCCCTGCCGAGGTAAGGTCGAACGTCCTGCTGAGCCTTACACTCGAACTCTGGCCAAGTCCCCTCGCCTGACTCCTTCTAGGCTTAGGAAGCTTGGTCTCCCTGCCGAGGTAAGGTCAAACATCCTGCTGAGCCTTACACTCGAACTCCGGACAAATCCCATCGCCTGACTCCTACTAGGCTTAGGAAGCTTGGTCTCCCTTCCGAGGTAAGGTCGAAAGTCCTGCCGAGCCTTACACTCGAACTCCACCCAAGTCCCCTCGCCTGACTCTTACTCGGCTTTAAAAGCTTGGTCTCTCTGACGAGGTAAGGTCGAACGTCCTGCTGAGCCTTACACTCGAACTCCAAACCAGTCCCCTTGCCTGACTCTCCCACGAGCCTTAGGAAGCTTGGTCTCCCTGCCGTGGTAAGGTCGAACGTCCTGCTAAGCCCTACTCTCGAACTCCTTCCATGTCCCCTCGCCCGAGACCTACTAGGCTTAGGAAGCATGGTCTCCCTGCCGAGGTAAGGTCAAACATCCTGCCGAGCCTTACACTCGAACTCCGGACAAATCCCATCGCCTGAATCCTACTAGGCTTAGGAAGCTTGGACTCCCTGCCGAGGTATAGTCGAACGTCCTGCAAAGCCTTACACTCGAACTCCTTCCATGGCCCCCCGCCCGAGACCTACTTGGCTTAGGAACCTAGGTCTCCCTGCCGAGGTAAGGTCAAACGTCCTGCTAAGCCCTACACTCGAACTCCTTCCATGTCCCTTCGCCCGAGACCTACTAGGCTTAGGAAGCTTGGTCTCCCTGCCGAGGTAAGATCGAAAGTCCTGCCGAGCCTTACACTCGAACTCCGGCCAAGTCCCCTTGCTTGACTCCTACAAGGCTTAGGAAGCCTGTTCTCCCTGCCGAGGTAAGGTCGAACGTCCTGCTGAGCCTTTCACTCGAACTCCAAACCAGTCCCCTTGCCTGACTCTCCCACGAAACTTAGGAAGCTTGGTGTCCCTGCCGAGGTAAGGTCGAACGTCCTGCTAAGCCCTACACTCGAACTCCTTCCATGTCCCTCCGCCCGAGACCTTCTAGGCTTAGGAAGCTTGGTCTCCCTGCCGAGGTAAGGTCGAATGTCCTGCCAGGACTTACACTCGAACTCTGTCCGAGTCCACTCGCCTGACTCCTACTAGGCTTAGGAATCTTGGTCTCCCTGCCGAGGTAGAGTCGAACATCCTGCCGAGCCTTCCACTCAAACTTCGGCCAAGTCTGATCGCCTGACACCTACTAGGCTTAGGAAGCTTGGTCTCCCTGCCGAGGTAAGGACGAACGTCCTGCCGAGCCTTTCACTCGAACTCTGGCCAAGTACCCTCACCAGACTCCTACTAGGCTTAGGAAGCTTGGTCTCCCTGCCGAAGCATAGTCAAACGTCCTGCCGAGCCTTACACTCGAACTCCGGCCAAGTCCGATCGCATGACACCTACTAGGCTTAGGAAGCTTGGTCTCCCTGCCGAGGTAAGGACGAACGTCCTGCCGAGCCTTACACTCGAACTCAGGCCAAGTCCCCTCGCCCGAGACCTACTAAGCTTAGGAAGCTTGGTCTCCCTGCCGAGGTAAGGTCGAACGTCCTGCCGAGCCTTACACTCGAACTTTGGCCAAATCCCATCGCCTGAATCCTACTAGGCTTAGGAAGTTTGGACTCCCAGCCGAGGTAAGGTCGAACGTCCTGCGGAGCCTTACACTCGAACTCCTTCCATGTCCCCTCGCCCGAGACCTACTAGGCTTAGGAAGCTTGGTCTCCCTGCCGAGGTAAGGTCGAAAGTCCTGCCGAGCCTTACACTCGAACTCCACCCAAGTCCCCTCGCCTGAATCTTACTAGGGGTTTAAAGCTTGGTCTCCCTGACGAGGTAAGTTCGAACGTCCTGCTGAGCCTTACTCTCGAACTCCAAACCAGTCCCCTTGCCTGACTCTCCCACGAGGCTTAGGAAGCTTGGTCTCCCTGCCGAGGTAAGGTCGAACGTCCTGCTAAGCCCTACACTCGAACTCCTTCCATGTCCCCGCGCCCGAGACCTACTAGGCTTAGGAAGCTTGGTCTCCCTGCCGAGGTAAGTTCGAATGCCCTGCCGAGACTTCCATTCAAACTCCGGCCAAGTCTGATCGTCAGACACCTACTAGGCTTAGGAAGCTTGGTCTCCCTGCCGAGGTAAGGTCAAACGTCCTGCTAAGCCCTACACTCGAACTCCTTCCATGTCCCTTCGCCTGAGACCTACTAGGCTTAGGAAGCTTGGTCTCCCTGCCGAGGTAAGGTCGAATGTCCTGCCGAGACTTACACTCGAACTCTGTCCAAGTCCACTCGCCTGACTCCTACTAGGCTTTGGAAACTTGGTCTCCCTGCCGAGGTAAGGTCAAACGTCCTGCTAAGCCCTACACTCGAACTCCTTCCATGTCCCTTCGCCTGAGACCTACTAGGCTTAGGAAGCTTGGTCTCCCTGCCGAGGTAAGGTCGAATGTCCTGCCGAGACTTACACTCGAACTCTGTCCCAGTCCACTCGCCTGACTCCTACTAGGCTTTGGAAACTTGGTCTCCCTGCCGAGGTATAGTCGAACGTCCTGCCGAGCCTTCCACTCAAACTCCGGCCAAGTCTGATCGCCTGACACCTACTAGGCTTAGGAAGCTTGGTCTCCCTGCCGAGGTAAGGACGAACGTCCTGCCGAGCCTTTCACTCGAACTCCTTCCAAGTACCCTCGCCAGACTCCTACTAGGCTTAGGAAGCTTGGTCTCCCTGCCGAAGCATAGTCAAACGTCCTGCCGAGCCTTACACACGAACTCCGGCCAAGTCCGATCGCCTGACACCTACTAGGCTTAGGAAGCTTGGTCTCCCTACCGAGGTAAGGACGAACGTCCTGCAGAGCCTTACACTCGAACTCCTTCCATGTCCCCTCGCCCGAGACCTACTAGGCTTAGGAAGCTTGGTCTCCCTGCCGAGGTAAGGTCGAAAGTCCTGCCGAGCCTTACACTCGAACTCCACCCAAGTCCCCTCGCCTGATTCTTAGTAGGCTTTAAAAGCTTGGTGTCCCAGACGAGGTAAGGTCGAAAGTCCTGCTGAGCCTTACACACAAACTCCAGCCAAGTCCCCTTGCTTGACTCCTACAAGGCTTTGGAAACTTGGTCTCCCTGCCGAGGTAAGGTCGAACGTCCTGCTGAGCCTTACACTCGAACTCTGGCCAAGTCCCCTCGCCTGACTCCTTCTAGGCTTAGGAAGCTTGGACTCCCTGCCGAGGTAAGGTCGAACGTCCTGCAGAGCCTTACACTCGAACTCCTTCCATGTCCCCTCGCCCGAGACCTACTAGGCTTAGGAAGCTTGGTCTCCCTGCCGAGGTAAGGTCAAACATCCTGCTGAGCCTTACACTCGAACTCCGGAAAAATCCCATCGCCTGACTCCTACTAGGCTTAGGAAGCTTGGTCTCCCTTCCGAGGTAAGGTCGAAAGTCCTGCCGAGCCTTACACTCGAACTCCACCCAAGTCCCCTCGCCTGACTCTTACTCGGCTTTAAAAGCTTGGTCTCTCTGACGAGGTAAGGTCGAACGTCCTGCTGAGCCTTACACTCGAAATCCAAACCAGTCCCCTTGCCTGACTCTCCCACGAGCCTTAGGAAGCTTGGTCTCCCTGCCGTGGTAAGGTCGAACGTCCTGCTAAGCCCTACTCTCGAACTCCTTCCATGTCCCCTCGCCCGAGACCTACTAGGCTTAGGAAGCATGGTCTCCCTGCCGAGGTAAGGTCAAACATCCTGCCGAGCCTTACACTCGAACTCCGGACAAATCCCATCGCCTGAATCCTACTAGGCTTAGGAAGCTTGGACTCCCTGCCGAGGTATAGTCGAACGTCCTGCAAAGCCTTACACTCGAACTCCTTCCATGGCCCCCCGCCCGAGACCTACTTGGCTTAGGAACCTAGGTCTCCCTGCCGAGGTAAGGTCAAACGTCCTGCTAAGCCCTACACTCGAACTCCTTCCATGTCCCTTCGCCCGAGACCTACTAGGCTTAGGAAGCTTGGTCTCCCTGCCGAGGTAAGATCGAAAGTCCTGCCGAGCCTTACACTCGAACTCCGGCCAAGTCCCCTTTCTTGACTCCTACAAGGCTTAGGAAGCCTGTTCTCCCTGCCGAGGTAAGGTCGAACGTCCTGCTGAGCCTTTCACTCGAACTCCAAACCAGTCCCCTTGCCTGACTCTCCCACGAAACTTAGGAAGCTTGGTGTCCCTGCCGAGGTAAGGTCGAACGTCCTGCTAAGCCCTACACTCGAACTCCTTCCATGTCCCTCCGCCCGAGACCTTCTAGGCTTAGGAAGCTTGGTCTCCCTGCCGAGGTAAGGTCGAATGTCCTGCCAGGACTTACACTCGAACTCTGTCCGAGTCCACTCGCCTGACTCCTACTAGGCTTAGGAATCTTGGTCTCCCTGCCGAGGTAGAGTCGAACATCCTGCTGAGCCTTCCACTCAAACTTCGGCCAAGTCTGATCGCCTGACACCTACTAGGCTTAGGAAGCTTGGTCTCCCTGCCGAGGTAAGGACGAACGTCCTGCCGAGCCTTTCACTCGAACTCTGGCCAAGTACCCTCACCAGACTCCTACTAGGCTTAGGAAGCTTGGTCTCCCTGCCGAAGCATAGTCAAACGTCCTGCCGAGCCTTACACTCGAACTCCGGCCAAGTCCGATCGCATGACACCTACTAGGCTTAGGAAGCTTGGTCTCCCTGCCGAGGTAAGGACGAACGTCCTGCCGAGCCTTACACTCGAACTCAGGCCAAGTCCCCTCGCCCGAGACCTACTAAGCTTAGGAAGCTTGGTCTCCCTGCCGAGGTAAGGTCGAACGTCCTGCCGAGCCTTACACTCGAACTTCGGCCAAATCCCATCGCCTGAATCCTACTAGGCTTAGGAAGTTTGGACTCCCAGCCGAGGTAAGGTCGAACGTCCTGCGGAGCCTTACACTCGAACTCCTTCCATGTCCCCTCGCCCGAGACCTACTAGGCTTAGGAAGCTTGGTCTCCCTGCCGAGGTAAGGTCGAAAGTCCTGCCGAGCCTTACACTCGAACTCCACCCAAGTCCCCTCGCCTGAATCTTACTAGGGGTTTAAAGCTTGGTCTCCCTGACGAGGTAAGTTCGAACGTCCTGCTGAGCCTTACTCTCGAACTCCAAACCAGTCCCCTTGCCTGACTCTCCCACGAGGCTTAGGAAGCTTGGTCTCCCTGCCGAGGTAAGGTCGAACGTCCTGCTAAGCCCTACACTCGAACTCCTTCCATGTCCCCTCGCCCGAGACCTACTAGGCTTAGGAAGCTTGGTCTCCCTGCCGAGGTAAGTTCGAATGCCCTGCCGAGACTTCCATTCAAACTCCGGCCAAGTCTGATCGTCAGACACCTACTAGGCTTAGGAAGCTTGGTCTCCCTGCCGAGGTAAGGTCAAACGTCCTGCTAAGCCCTACACTCGAACTCCTTCCATGTCCCTTCGCCTGAGACCTACTAGGCTTAGGAAGCTTGGTCTCCCTGCCGAGGTAAGGTCGAATGTCCTGCCGAGACTTACACTCGAACTCTGTCCAAGTCCACTCGCCTGACTCCTACTAGGCTTTGGAAACTTGGTCTCCCTGCCGAGGTATAGTCGAACGTCCTGCCGAGCCTTACACTCAAACTCCGGCCAAGTCTGATCGCCTGACACCTACTAGGCTTAGGAAGCTTGGTCTCCCTGCCGAGGTAAGGACGAACGTCCTGCCGAGCCTTTCACTCGAACTCCTTCCAAGTACCCTCGCCAGACTCCTACTAGGCTTAGGAAGCTTGGTCTCCCTGCCGAAGCATAGTCAAACGTCCTGCCGAGCCTTACACACGAACTCCGGCCAAGTCCGATCGCCTGACACCTACTAGGCTTAGGAAGCTTGGTCTCCCTACCGAGGTAAGGACGAACGTCCTGCCGAGCCTTACACTCGAACTCAGGCCAAGTCCCCTCGCCCGAGACCTACTAGGCTTAGGAAGCTTGGTCTCCCTGCCGAGGTAAGGTCGAACGTCCTGCAGAGCCTTACACTCGAACTCCTTCCATGTCCCCTCGCCCGAGACCTACTAGGCTTAGGAAGCTTGGTCTCCCTGCCGAGGTAAGGTCGAAAGTCCTGCCGAGCCTTACACTCGAACTCCACCCAAGTCCCCTCGCCTGATTCTTAGTAGGCTTTAAAAGCTTGGTGTCCCAGACGAGGTAAGGTCGAAAGTCCTGCTGAGCCTTACACACAAACTCCAGCCAAGTCCCCTTGCTTGACTCCTACAAGGCTTTGGAAACTTGGTCTCCCTGCCGAGGTAAGGTCGAACGTCCTGCTGAGCCTTACACTCGAACTCTGGCCAAGTCCCCTCGCCTGACTCCTTCTAGGCTTAGGAATCTTGGTCTCCCTGCCGAGGTAAGGTCGAACGTCCTGCAGAGCCTTACACTCGAACTCCTTCCATGTCCCCTCGCCCGAGACCTACTAGGCTTAGGAAGCTTGGTCTCCCTGCCGAGGTAAGGTCAAACATCCTGCTGAGCCTTACACTCGAACTCCGGACAAATCCCATCGCCTGACTCCTACTAGGCTTAGGAAGCTTGGTCTCCCTTCCGAGGTAAGGTCGAAAGTCCTGCCGAGCCTTACACTCGAACTCCACCCAAGTCCCCTCGCCTGACTCTTACTCGGCTTTAAAAGCTTGGTCTCTCTGACGAGGTAAGGTCGAACGTCCTGCTGAGCCTTACACTCGAACTCCAAACCAGTCCCCTTGCCTGACTCTCCCACGAGCCTTAGGAAGCTTGGTCTCCCTGCCGTGGTAAGGTCGAACGTCCTGCTAAGCCCTACTCTCGAACTCCTTCCATGTCCCCTCGCCCGAGACCTACTAGGCTTAGGAAGCATGGTCTCCCTGCCGAGGTAAGGTCAAACATCCTGCCGAGCCTTACACTCGAACTCCGGACAAATCCCATCGCCTGAATCCTACTAGGCTTAGGAAGATTGGACTCCCTGCCGAGGTATAGTCGAACGTCCTGCAAAGCCTTACACTCGAACTCCTTCCATGGCCCCTCGCCCGAGACCTACTTGGCTTAGGAACCTAGGTCTCCCTGCCGAGGTAAGGTCGAATGTCCTGCCGAGCCTTACACTCGAACTTCGGCCAAATCCCATCTTTTGAATCCTACTAGGCTTAGGAATCTTGGTCTCCCTGCCGAAGCATAGTCAAATGTCCTGCAGAGCCTTACATTCGAACTCCAAACCAGTCTCCTTGCCTAACTCTCCCACGAGGCTTAGGAAGCTTGGTCTCCTTGCCAAGGTAAGGTCGAAAGTCCTGCTGAGCCTTAATCTCGAACTCCAAACCAGTCTCCTTGCCTAACTCTCCCACGAGGCTTAGGAAGCTTGGTCTCCTTGCCGAGGTAAGGTCGAACGTCCTGCTGAGCCTTACACTCGAACTCTGGCCAAGTCCCCTCGCCTGACTCCTTCTAGGCTTAGGAAGCTTGGTCTCCCTGCCGAGGTAAGGTCAAACGTCCTGCTAAGCCCTACACTCGAACTCCTTCCATGTCCCTTCGCCCGAGACCTACTAGGCTTAGGAAGCTTGGTCTCCCTGCCGAGGTAAGATCGAAAGTCCTGCCGAGCCTTACACTCGAACTCCGGCCAAGTCCCCTTGCTTGACTCCTACAAGGCTTAGGAAGCCTGTTCTCCCTGCCGAGGTAAGGTCGAACGTCCTGCTGAGCCTTACTCTCGAACTCCAAACCAGTCCCCTTGCCTGACTCTCCCACGAAACTTAGGAAGCTTGGTGTCCCTGCCGAGGTAAGGTCGAACGTCCTGCTAAGCCCTACACTCGAACTCCTTCCATGTCCCCCCGCCCAAGACCTTCTAGGCTTAGGAAGCTTGGTCTCCCTGCCGAGGTAAGGTCGAATGTCCTGCCAGGACTTACACTCGAACTCTGTCCGAGTCCACTCGCCTGACTCCTACTAGGCTTAGGAAGCTTGGTCTCCCTGCCGAGGTAGAGTCGAACATCCTGCCGAGCCTTCCACTCAAACTTCGGCCAAGTCTGATCGCCTGACACCTACTAGGCTTAGGAAGCTTGGTCTCCCTGCCGAGGTAAGGACGAACGTCCTGCCGAGCCTTACACTCGAACTCTGGCCAAGTACCCTCACCAGACTCCTACTAGGCTTAGGAAGCTTGGTCTCCCTGCCGAAGCATAGTCAAACGTCCTGCCGAGCCTTACACTCGAACTCCGGCCAAGTCCGATCGCATGACACCTACTAGGCTTAGGAAGCTTGGTCTCCCTGCCGAGGTAAGGACGAACGTCCTGCCGAGCCTTACACTCGAACTCAGGCCAAGTCCCCTCGCCCGAGACCTACTAAGCTTAGGAAGCTTGGTCTCCCTGCCGAGGTAAGGTCGAACGTCCTGCCGAGCCTTTCACTCGAACTCTGGCCAAGTACCCTCACCAGACTCCTACTAGGCTTAGGAAGCTTGGTCTCCCTGCCGAAGCATAGTCAAACGTCCTGCCGAGCCTTACACTCGAACTCCGGCCAAGTCCGATCGGATGACACCTACTAGGCTTAGGAAGCTTGGTCTCCCTGCCGAGGTAAGGACGAACGTCCTGCCGAGCCTTACACTCGAACTCAGGCCAAGTCCCCTCGCCCGAGACCTACTAAGCTTAGGAAGCTTGGTCTCCCTGCCGAGGTAAGGTCGAACGTCCTGCCGAGCCTTACACTCGAACTTTGGCCAAATCCCATCGCCTGAATCCTACTAGGCTTAGGAAGTTTGGACTCCCAGCCGAGGTAAGGTCGAACGTCCTGCGGAGCCTTACACTCGAACTCCTTCCATGTCCCCTCGCCCGAGACCTACTAGGCTTAGGAAGCTTGGTCTCCTTGCCGAGGTAAGGTCGAAAGTACTGCCGAGCCTTACACTCGAACTCCACCCAAGTCCCCTCGCCTGAATCTTACTAGGGGTTTAAAGCTTGGTCTCCCTGACGAGGTAAGTTCGAACGTCCTGCTGAGCCTTACTCTCGAACTCCAAACCAGTCCCCTTGCCTGACTCTCCCACGAGGATTAGGAAGCTTGGTCTCCCTGCCGAGGTAAGGTCGAACGTCCTGCAGAGCCTTACACTCTAACTCCTTCCATGTCCCCTCGCCCGAGACCTACTAGGCTTAGGAAGCTTGGTCTCCCTGCCGAGGTAAGGTCGAAAGTCCTGCCGAGCCTTACACTCGAACTCCACCCAAGTCCCCTCGCCTGATTCTTAGTAGGCTTTAAAAGCTTGGGGTCCCAGACGAGGTAAGGTCGAAAGTCCTGCTGAGCCTTACACACAAACTCCAGCCAAGTCCCCTTGCTTGACTCCTACAAAGCTTTGGAAACTTGGTCTCCCTGCCGAGGTAAGGTCGAACGTCCTGCTGAGCCTTACACTCGAACTCTGGCCAAGTCCCCTCGCCTGACACCTACAAGGCTTTGGAAACTTGGTCTCCCTGCCGAGGTAAGGTCGAACGTCCTGCTGAGCCTTACACTCGAACTCTGGCCAAGTCCCCTCGCCTGACTCCTTCTAGGCTTAGGAAGCTTGGACTCCCTGCCGACGTAAGGTCGAACGTCCTGCAGAGCCTTACACTCGAACTCCTTCCATGTCCCCTCGCCCGAGACCTACTAGGCTTAGGAAGCTTGGTCTCCCTGCCGAGGTAAGGTCAAACATCCTGCTGAGCCTTACACTCGAACTCCGGACAAATCCCATCGCCTGACTCCTACTAGGCTTAGGAAGCTTGGTCTCCCTTCCGAGGTAAGGTCGAAAGTCCTGCCGAGCCTTACACTCGAACTCCACCCAAGTCCCCTCGCCTGACTCTTACTCGGCTTTAAAAGCTTGGTCTCTCTGACGAGGTAAGGTCGAACGTCCTGCTGAGCCTTACACTCGAACTCCAAACCAGTCCCCTTGCCTGACTCTCCCACGAGCCTTAGGAAGCTTGGTCTCCCTGCCGTGGTAAGGTCGAACGTCCTGCTAAGCCCTACTCTCGAACTCCTTCCATGTCCCCTCGCCCGAGACCTACTAGGCTTAGGAAGCATGGTCTCCCTGCCGAGGTAAGGTCAAACATCCTGCCGAGCCTTACACTCGAACTCCGGACAAATCCCATCGCCTGAATCCTACTAGGCTTAGGAAGATTGGACTCCCTGCCGAGGTATAGTCGAACGTCCTGCAAAGCCTTACACTCGAACTCCTTCCATGGCCCCTCGCCCGAGACCTACTTGGCTTAGGAACCTAGGTCTCCCTGCCGAGGTAAGGTCGAATGTCCTGCCGAGCCTTACACTCGAACTTCGGCCAAATCCCATCTTTTGAATCCTACTAGGCTTAGGAATCTTGGTCTCCCTGCCGAAGCATAGTCAAATGTCCTGCAGAGCCTTACACTCGAACTCCAAACCAGTCTCCTTGCCTAACTCTCCCACGAGGCTTAGGAAGCTTGGTCTCCTTGCCGAGGTAAGGTCGAAAGTCCTGCTGAGCCTTAATCTCGAACTCCAAACCAGTCTCCTTGCCTAACTCTCCCACGAGGCTTAGGAAGCTTGGTCTCCTTGCCGAGGTAAGGTCGAACGTCCTGCTGAGCCTTACACTCGAACTCTGGCCAAGTCCCCTCGCCTGACTCCTTCTAGGCTTAGGAAGCTTGGTCTCCCTGCCGAGGTAAGGTCAAACGTCCTGCTAAGCCCTACACTCGAACTCCTTCCATGTCCCTTCGCCCGAGACCTACTAGGCTTAGGAAGCTTGGTCTCCCTGCCGAGGTAAGATCGAAAGTCCTGCCGAGCCTTACACTCGAACTCCGGCCAAGTCCCCTTGCTTGACTCCTACAAGGCTTAGGAAGCCTGTTCTCCCTGCTGAGGTAAGGTCGAACGTCCTGCTGAGCCTTACTCTCGAACTCCAAACCAGTCCCCTTGCCTGACTCTCCCACGAAACTTAGGAAGCTTGGTGTCCCTGCCGAGGTAAGGTCGAACGTCCTGCTAAGCCCTACACTCGAACTCCTTCCATGTCCCCCCGCCCGAGACCTTCTAGGCTTAGGAAGCTTGGTCTCCCTGCCGAGGTAAGGTCGAATGTCCTGCCAGGACTTACACTCGAACTCTGTCCGAGTCCACTCGCCTGACTCCTACTAGGCTTAGGAAGCTTGGTCTCCCTGCCGAGGTAGAGTCGAAAATCCTGCTGAGCCTTCCACTCAAACTTCGGCCAAGTCTGATCGCCTGACACCTACTAGGCTTAGGAAGCTTGGTCTCCCTGCCGAGGTAAGGACGAACGTCCTGCCGAGCCTTTCACTCGAACTCTGGCCAAGTACCCTCACCAGACTCCTACTAGGCTTAGGAAGCTTGGTCTCCCTGCCGAAGCATAGTCAAACGTCCTGCCGAGCCTTACACTCGAACTCAGGCCAAGTCCCCTCGCCCGAGACCTACTAAGCTTAGGAAGCTTGGTCTCCCTGCCGAGGTAAGGTCGAACGTCCTGCTGAGCCTTACACTCGAACTTTGGCCAAATCCCATCGCCTGAATCCTACTAGGCTTAGGAAGTTTGGACTCCCAGCCGAGGTAAGGTCGAACGTCCTGCGGAGCCTTACACTCGAACTCCTTCCATGTCCCCTCGCCCGAGACCTACTAGGCTTAGGAAGCTTGGTCTCCTTGCCGAGGTAAGGTCGAAAGTCCTGCCGAGCCTTACACTCGAACTCCACCCAAGTCCCCTCGCCTGAATCTTACTAGGGGTTTAAAGCTTGGTCTCCCTGACAAGGTAAGTTCGAACGTCCTGCTGAGCCTTACTCTCGAAATCCAAACCAGTCCCCTTGCCTGACTCTCCCACGAGGATTAGGAAGCTTGGTCTCCCTGCCGAGGTAAGGTCGAACGTCCTGCAGAGCCTTACACTCTAACTCCTTCCATGTCCCCTCGCCCGAGACCTACTAGGCTTAGGAAGCTTGGTCTCCCTGCCGAGGTAAGGTCGAAAGTCCTGCCGAGCCTTACACTCGAACTCAACCCAAGTCCCCTCGCCTGATTCTTAGTAGGCTTTAAAACTTGGTGTCCCAGACGAGGTAAGGTCGAAAGTCCTGCTGAGCCTTACACACAAACTCCAGCCAAGTCCCCTTGCTTGACTCCTACAAGGCTTTGGAAACTTGGTCTCCCTGCCGAGGTAAGGTCGAACGTCCTGCTGAGCCTTACACTCGAACTCTGGCCAAGTCCCCTCGCCTGACACTTACTAGGCTTAGGAAGCTTGGTCTCCCTGCCGAGGTAAGGTGGAACGTCCTGCTGAGCCTTACACTCGAACTCCTTCCATGTCCCCTCGCCCGAGACCTACTAGGCTTAGGAAGCTTGGTCTCCCTGCCGAGGTAAGGTCAAACATCCTGCTGAGCCTTACACTCGAACTCCGGACAAATCCCATCGCCTGACTCCTACTAGGCTTAGGAAGCTTGGTCTCCCTTCCGAGGTAAGGTCGAAAGTCCTGCCGAGCCTTACACTCGAATTCCACCCAAGTCCCCTCGCCTGACTCTTACTCGGCTTTAAAAGCTTGGTCTCTCTGACGAGGTAAGGTCGAACGTCCTGCTGAGCCTTACACTCGAACTCCAAACCAGTCCCCTTGCCTGACTCTCCCACGAGCCTTAGGAAGCTTGGTCTCCCTGCCGTGGTAAGGTCGAACGTCCTGCTAAGCCCTACTCTCGAACTCCTTCCATGTCCCCTCGCCCGAGACCTACTTGGCTTAGGAACCTAGGTCTCCCTGCCGAGGTAAGGTCGAATGTCCTGCCTAGCCTTACACTCGAACTTCGGCCAAATCCCATCTCCTGAATCCTACTAGGCTTAGGAATCTTGGTCTCCCTGCCGAAGCATAGTCAAATGTCCTGCAGAGCCTTACACTCGAACTCCAAACCAGTCTCCTTGCCTAACTCTCCCACGAGGCTTAGGAAGCTTGGTCTCCTTGCCGAGGTAAGGTCGAAAGTCCTGCTGAGCCTTAATCTCGAACTCCAAACCAGTCCCCTTGCCTAACTCTCCCACGAGGCTTAGAAAGCTTGGTCTCCTTGCCGAGGTAAGGTCGAACGTCCTGCTGAGCCTTACACTCGAACTCTGGCCAAGTCCCCTCGCCTGACTCCTTCTAGGCTTAGGAAGCTTGGTCTCCCTGCCGAGGTAAGGTCAAACGTCCTGCTAAGCCCTACACTCGAACTCCTTCCATGTCCCTTCGCCCGAGACCTACTAGGCTTAGGAAGCTTGGTCTCCCTGCCGAGGTAAGGTCGAACGTCCTGCCGAGCCTTGCACTCGAACTCCAAACCAGTCCCCTCGCTTGACTCTCCCACGAGGCTTAAGAAGCTTGGTCTCCCCTCCGAGGTAAGGTCGAACGTCCTGCTAAGCCCTACACTCGAACTCCTTCCATGTCCCCTCGCCCGAGACCTACTAGGCTTAGGAAGCTTGGTCTCCCTGCCGAGGTAAGATCGAAAGTCCTGCCGAGCCTTACACTCGAACTCCGGCCAAGTCCCCTTGCTTGACTCCTACAAGGCTTAGGAAGCCTGTTCTCCCTGCCGAGGTAAGGTCGAACGTCCTGCTGAGCCTTTCTCTCGAACTCCAAACCAGTCCCCTTGCCTGACTCTCCCACGAAACTTAGGAAGCTTGGTCTCCCTGCCGAGGTAAGGTCGAACGTCCTGCTAAGCCCTACACTCGAACTCCTTCCATGTCCCCCCGCCCGAGACCTTCTAGGCTTAGGAAGCTTGGTCTCCCTGCCGAGGTAAGGTCGAATGTCCTGCCAGGACTTACACTCGAACTCCGGCCAAGTCCGATCGCATGACACCTACTAGGCTTAGGAAGCTTGGTCTCCCTGCCGAGGTAAGGACGAACGTCCTGCCGAGCCTTACACTCGAACTCAGGCCAAGTCCCCTCGCCCGAGACCTACTAAGCTTAGGAAGCTTGGTCTCCCTGCCGAGGTAAGGTCGAACGTCCTGCCGAGCCTTACACTCGAACTCCTTCCATGTCCCCTCGCCCCAGACCTACTAGGCTTAGGAAGCTTGGTCTCCTTGCCGAGGTAAGGTCAAAAGTCCTGCCGAGCCTTACACTCGAACTCCACCCAAGTCCCCTCGCCTGAATCTTACTAGGGGTTTAAAGCTTGGTCTCCCTGACGAGGTAAGTTCGAACGTCCTGCTGAGCCTTACTCTCGAACTCCAAACCAGTCCCCTTGCCTGACTCTCCCACGAGGCTTAAGAAGCTTGGTCTCCCTGCCGAGGTAAGGTCGAACGTCCTGCTAAGCCCTACACTCGAACTCCTTCCATGTCCCCTCGCCCGAGACCTACTAGGCTTAGGAAGCTTGGTCTCCCTGCCGAGGTAAGGTCGAAAGTCCTGCCGAGCCTTACACTCGAACTCCACCCAAGTCCCCTCGCCTGATTCTTAGTAGGCTTTAAAAGCTTGGTGTCCCAGACGAGGTAAGGTCGAAAGTCCTGCTGAGCCTTACACACAATCTCCAGCCAAGTCCCTTTGCTTGACTCCTACAAGGCTTTGGAAACTTGGTCTCCCTGCCGAGGTAAGGTCGAACGTCCTGCTGAGCCTTAATCTCGAACTCCAAACCAGTCCCCTTGCCTGACTCTCCCACGAGCCTTAGGAAGCTTGGTCTCCTTGCCGAGGTAAGGTCGAACGTCCTGCTGAGCCTTACACTCGAACTCTGGCCAAGTCCCCTCGCCTGACACCTACTAGGCTTAGGAAGCTTGGTCTCCCTGCCGAGGTAAGGTCGAACGTCCTGCTGAGCCTTACACTCGAACTCTGGCCAAGTCCCCTCGCCTGACTCCTTCTAGGCTTAGGAAGCCTGTTCTCCCTGCCGAGGTAAGGTCGAACGTCCTGCTGAGCCTTACTCTCGAACTCCAAACCAGTCCCCTTGCCTGACTCTCCCACGAAACTTAGGAAGCTTGGTGTCCCTGCCGAGGTAAGGTCGAACGTCCTGCTAAGCCCTACACTCGAACTCCTTCCATGTCCCCCCGCCCGAGACCTTCTAGGCTTAGGAAGCTTGGTCTCCCTGCCGAGGTAAGGTCGAATGTCCTGCCAGGACTTACACTCGAACTCTGTCCGAGTCCACTCGCCTGACTCCTACTAGGCTTAGGAAGCTTGGTCTCCCTGCCGAGGTAGAGTCGAACATCCTGCTGAGCCTTCCACTCAAACTTCGGCCAAGTCTGATCGCCTGACACCTACTAGGCTTAGGAAGCTTGGTCTCCCTGCCGAGGTAAGGACGAACGTCCTGCCGAGCCTTTCACTCGAACTCTGGCCAAGTACCCTCACCAGACTCCTACTAGGCTTAGGAAGCTTGGTCTCCCTGCCGAAGCATAGTCAAACGTCCTGCCGAGCCTTACACTCGAACTCAGGCCAAGTCCCCTCGCCCGAGACCTACTAAGCTTAGGAAGCTTGGTCTCCCTGCCGAGGTAAGGTCGAATGTCCTGCCGAGCCTTACACTCGAACTTCGGCCAAATCCCATCTCCTGAATCCTACTAGGCTTAGGAATCTTGGTCTCCCTGCCGAAGCATAGTCAAATGTCCTGCAGAGCCTTACACTCGAACTCCAAACCAGTCTCCTTGCCTAACTCTCCCACGAGGCTTAGGAAGCTTGGTCTCCTTGCCGAGGTTAGGTCGAAAGTCCTGCTGAGCCTTAATCTCGAACTCCAAACCAGTCTCCTTGCCTAACTCTCCCACGAGGCTTAGGAAGCTTGGTCTCCTTGCCGAGGTAAGGTCGAACGTCCTGCTGAGCCTTACACTCGAACTCTGGCCAAGTCCCCTCGCCTGACTCCTTCTAGGCTTAGGAAGCTTGGTCTCCCTGCCGAGGTAAGGTCAAACGTCCTGCTAAGCCCTACACTCGAACTCCTTCCATGTCCCTTCGCCCGAGACCTACTAGGCTTAGGAAGCTTGGTCTCCCTGCCGAGGTAAGGTCGAACGTCCTGCCGAGCCTTGCACTCGAACTCCAAACCAGTCCCCTCGCTTGACTCTCCCACGAAACTTAGGAAGCTTGGTCTCCCTGCCGAGGTAAGGTCGAACGTCCTGCTAAGCCCTACACTCGAACTCCTTCCATGTCCCCTCGCCCGAGACCTACTAGGCTTAGGAAGCTTGGTCTCCCTGCCGAGGTAAGATCGAAAGTCCTGCCGAGCCTTACACTCGAACTCCGGACAAATCCCATCGCCTGACTCCTACTAGGCTTAGGAAGCTTGGTCTCCCTGCCGAGGTAAGGTCGAACGTCCTGCTGAGCCTTACACACAATCTCCAGCCAAGTCCCCTCGCTTGACTCCTACAAGGCTTTGGAAACTTGGTCTCCCTGCCGAGGTAAGGTCGAACGTCCTGCTGAGCCTTAATCTCGAACTCCAAACCAGTCCCCTTGCCTGACTCTCCCACGAGCCTTAGGAAGCTTGGTCTCCTTGCCGAGGTAAGGTCGAACGTCCTGCTGAGCCTTACACTCGAACTCCAAACCAGTCCCCTAGCCTGACTCTCCCACGAGGCTTAGGAAGCTTGGTCTCCCTGCCGAGGTAAGGTCGAACGTCCTGCTAAGCCCTACACTCGAACTCCTTCCATGTCCACTCGCCCGAGACCTACTAGGCTTAGGAAGCTTGGTCTCCCTGCCGAGGTAAGGTCGAAAGTCCTGCTGAGCCTTACTCTCGAACTCCAAACCAGTCCCCTTGCCTGACTCTCCCACGAGGCTTAGGAAGCTTGGTCTCCCTGCCGAGGTAAGGTCGAACGTCCTGCTAAGCCCTACACTCGAACTCCTTCCATGTCCACTCGCCCGAGACCTACTAGGCTTAGGAAGCTTGGTCTCCCTGCCGAGGTAAGGTCGAACGTCCTGCTAAACCCTACACTCGAACTCCTTCTATGTCCCCCCACCCGAGACCTACTAGGCTTAGGAAGCTTGGTCTCCCTGCCGAGGTAGAGTCGAACGTCCTGCCGAGCCTTCCACTCAAACTTCGGCCAAGTCTGATCGCCTGACACCTACTAGGCTTAGGAAGCTTGGTCTCCCTGCCGAGGTAAGGACGAACGTCCTGCCGAGCCTTTCACTCGAACACTGGCCAAGTACCCTTGCCAGACTCCTACTAGGTTTAGGAAGCTTGGTATCCCTGCCGAAGCATAGTCAAACGTCCTGCCGAGCCTTACACTCGAACTCCGGCCTAGTCCGATCGCCTGTCACCTACTAGGCTTAGGAAGCTTGGTCTCCCTGCCGAGGTAAGGACGAACGTCCTGCCGGGCCTTACACTCGAACTCCACCCAAGTCCCCTTGCCCGAGACCTACTAGGCTTAGGAAGCTTGGTCTCCCTACCGAGGTAAGTTCGAACTTCCTGTAAGCCTTACACTCGAACTCCTTCCATGTCCCTTCGCCCGAGACCTACTAGGCTTAGGAAGCTTGGTCTCCCTGCCGAGGTAAGGTCGAATGTCCTGCCGAGACTTACACTCGAACTCTGTCCAAGATCACTCGCCTGACTCCTACTAGGCTTAGGAAGCCTGGTCTCCCTGCCGAGGTATAGTCGAACGTCCTGCCGAGCCGTCCACTCAAACTCCTGCCAAGTCTGATCGCCTGACACCTACTAGGCTTAGGAAGCTTGGTCTCCCTGCCGAGGCAAGGACGAACGTCCTGCCTAGCCTTTCACTCGAACTCCGGCCAAGTACCCTCGCCAGACTCCTACTAGGCTTAGGAATCTTGGTCTCCCTGCCGAAGCATAGTCAAACGTCCTGCCGAGCCTTACACACGAACTCCGGCCAAGTCCGATCGCCTGACACCTACTAGGCTTAGGAAGCTTGGTCTCCCTACCGAGGTAAGGACGAACGTCCTGCCGAGCCTTACACTCGAACTCAGGCCAAGTCCCCTCGCCCGAGACCTACTAGGCTTAGGAAGCTTGGTCTCCCTGCCGAGGTAAGGTCGAACGTCCTGCAGAGCCTTACACTCGAACTCCTTCCATGTCCCCTCGCCCGAGACCTACTAGGCTTAGGAAGCTTGGTCTCCCTGCCGAGGTAAGGTCGAACGTCCTGCAGAGCCTTACACTCGAACTCCAAACCAGTCTCCTTGCCTAACTCTCCCACGAGGCTTAGGAAGCTTGGTCTCCTTGCCGAGATAAGGTCGAAAGTCCTGCTGAGCCTTAATCTCGAACTCCAAACCAGTCTCCTTGCCTAACTCTCCCACGAGGCTTAGGAAGCTTGGTCTCCTTGCCGAGGTAAGGTCGAACGTCCTGCTGAGCCTTACACTCGAACTCTGGCCAAGTCCCCTCGCCTGACTCCTTCTAGGCTTAGGAAGCTTGGTCTCCCTGCCGAGGTAAGGTCAAACGTCCTGCTAAGCCCTACACTCGAACTCCTTCCATGTCCCTTCGCCCGAGACCTACTAGGCTTAGGAAGCTTGGTCTCCCTGCCGAGGTAAGGTCGAACGTCCTGCCGAGCCTTACACTCGAACTCCAAACCAGTCCCCTCGCCTGACTCTCCCACGAGGCTTAGGAAGCTTGGTCTCCCTGCCGAGGTAAGGTCGAACGTCCTGCTAATCCCTACACTCGAACTCCTTCCGTGTCCCCCCGCCCGAGACCTACTAGGCTTAGGAAGCTTGGTCTCCCTGCCGAGGTAAGGACGAATGTCCTGCCAGGACTTACACTCGAACTCTGTCCGAGTCCACTCGCCTGACACCTACTAGGCTTAGGAAGCTTGGTCTCCCTGCCGAGGTAAGGTCGAACGTCCTGCTAAGCCCTACACTCGAACTCCTTCCATGTCCCCTCTCCCGAGACCTACTAGGCTTAGGAAGCTTGGTCTCCCGGCCGAGGTAAGTTCGAATGCCCTGCCGAGACTTCCATTCAAACTCCGGCCAAGTCTGATCGTCAGACACCTACTAGGCTTAGGAAGCTTGGTCTCCCTGCCGAGGTAAGGTCAAACGTCCTGCTAAGCCCTACACTCGAACTCCTTCCATGTCCCTTCGCCTGAGACCTACTAGGCTTAGGAAGCTTGGTCTCCCTGCCGAGGTAAGGTCGAATGTCCTGCCGAGACTTACACTCGAACTCTGTCCAAGTCCACTCGCCTGACTCCTACTAGGCTTTGGAAACTTGGTCTCCCTGCCGAGGTATAGTCGAACGTCCTGCCGAGCCTTCCACTCAAACTCCGGCCAAGTCTGATCGCCTGACACCTACTAGGCTTAGGAAGCTTGGTCTCCCTGCCGAGGTAAGGACGAACGTCCTGCCGAGCCTTTCACTCGAACTCCGGCCAAGTACCCTCGCCAGACTCCTACTAGGCTTAGGAAGCTTGGTCTCCCTGCCGAAGCATAGTCAAACGTCCTGCCGAGCCTTACACACGAACTCCGGCCAAGTCCGATCGCCTGACACCTACTAGGCTTAGGAAGCTTGGTCTCCCTACCGAGGTAAGGACGAACGTCCTGCCGAGCCTTACAGTCGAACTCAGGCCAAGTCCCCTCGCCCGAGACCTACTAGGCTTAGGAAGCTTGGTCTCCCTGCCGAGGTAAGGTCGAACGTCCTGCAGAGCCTTACACTCGAACTCCTTCCATGTCCCCTCGCCCGAGACCTACTAGGCTTAGGAAGCTTGGTCTCCCTGCCGAGGTAAGGTCGAATGTCCTGCCGAGACTTCCATTCAAACTCCGGCCAAGTCTGATCGTCTGACACCTACTCGGCTTAGGAAGCTTAATCCCCCTGACGAGGTAAGGATGAACGTCCTGCCGAGCCTTTCACTCGAACTCTGGCCAAGAATCCTCGCCTGACACCTACTAGGCTTAGGAAGCTTGGTCTCCCTGCCGAGGTAAGGTCAAACGTCCTGCTAAGCCCTACACTCGAACTCCTTCCATGTCCCTTCGCCCGAGACCTACTAGGCTTAGGAAGCTTGGTCTCCCTGCCGAGGTAAGGTCGAATGTCCGGCCGAGACTTACACTCGAACTCTGTCCAAGTCCACTCGCCTGACTCCTACTAGGCTTAGGAAGCTTGGTCTCCCTGCCGAGGTATAGTCGAACGTCCTGCCGAGCCTTCCACTCAAACTCCGGCCAAGTCTGATCGCCTGACACCTACTAGGCTTAGGAAGCTTGGTCTCCCTGCCGAGGTAAGGACGAACGTCCTGCCGAGCCTTTCACTCGAACTCCGGCCAAGTACCCTCGCCAGACTCCTACTAGGCCTAGGAATCTTGGTCTCCCTGCCGAAGCATAGTCAAATGTCCTGCCGAGCCTTTCACTCGAACTCTGGCCAAGTACCCTCGCTAGACTCCTACTAGGCTTAGGAAACTTGGTCTCCCTGCCGAAGCATAGTCAAACGTCCTGCCGAGCCTTACACACGAACTCCAGCCAAGTCCGATCGCCTGACACCTACTAGGCTTAGGAAGCTTGGTCTCCCTACCGAGGTAAGGACGAACGTCCTGCCGAGCCTTACACTCAAACACCTTCCATGTCCCCTCGCTCGAGACTTACTAGGCTTAGGAAGTTTGGTCTCCCTACTGACGTAAGAACGAACGTCCTGCTGAGCCTTACACTCGAACTCCGGGCAAGTCCCATCGCCTGACTCTTCTACTAGGCTTAGGAAGCTTGGTCTCCCTGCTGAAGTAAGGACGAACGTCCTGCCGAGCCTTACACTCGAACTCAGGCCAAGTCCCCTCGCCCGAGACCTACTAGGCTTAGGAAGCATGGTCTCCCTGCCGAGGTAAGGTCAAACATCCTGCCGGGCCTTACACTCGAACTCCGGACAAATCCCATCGCCTGAATCCTACTAGGCTTAAGAAGCTTGGACTCCCTGCCGAGGTATAGTCGAACGTCCTGCAAAGCCTTACACTCGAACTCCTTCCATGTCCCCTCACCCGAGACCTACTTGGCTTAGGAAGCTTGGTCTCCCTGCCGAGGTAAGGACGAACGTCCTGCCGAGCCTTTCACTCAAACTCCGGCCAAGTACCCTCGCCAGACTCCTACTAGGCTTAGGAAGCTTGGTCTCCCTGCCGAAGCATAGTCAAACGTCCTGCCGAGCCTTACACTCGAACTCCGGCCAAGTCCGATCGCCTGACACCTACTAGGCTTAGGAAGCTTGGTCTCCCTGCCGAGGTAAGGACGAACATCCTGCCGAGCCTTACACTTGAACTCCGGACAAATCCCATCGCCTGACTCTTCTACTAGGCTTAAAAAGCTTGGACTCCCTGCCGAGGTATAGTCGAACGTCCTGCAAAGCCTTACACTCGAACTCCTTCCATGTCCCCTCGCCCGAGACCTACTTGGCTTAGGAACCTAGGTCTCCCTGCCGAGGTAAGGTCGAACGTCCTGCCGAGCCTTACTCTCGAACTTCGGCCAAATCCCATCGCCTGAATCCAAATAGGCTTAGGAAGGTTGGACTCCCTGCCGAGGTAAGGTCGAACGTCCTGCCGAGCCTTACACTCGGACTCCTTCCATGTCCCCTCGCCCGAGACCTATTAGGCTTAGGAAGCTTGGTCTCCCTGCCGAGGTAAGGTTGAAAGTCCTGCCGAGCCTTACACTCGAACTCCACCCAAGTCCCCTCGCCTGACTCTTAGTAGGCTTTAAAAGCTTGGTGTCCCTGCCGAGGTAAGGACGAACGTCCTGCCGAGACTTACACTTGAACTCAGGCCAAGCCCCCTCGCCCGAGACCTACTAAGCTTAGGAAGCTTGGTCTCCCTGCCGAGGTAAGGTCGAACGTCCTGCCGAGCCTTACACTCGAACTTCGGCCAAATCCCATCGCCTGAATCCTACTAGGCTTAGGAAGCTTGGACTCCCTGTCGAGGTAAGGTCGAACGTCCTGCAGAGCCTTACACTCGAACTCCTTCCATGTCCCTCGCCCGAGACCTACTAGGCTTAGGAAGCTTGGTCTCCCTGCCGAGGTAAGGTCGAAAGTCCTGCCGAGCCTTACACTCGAACTCCGGACAAATCCCATCGCCTGACTCCTACTAGGCTCAGGAAGCTTGGACTCCCTGCTGAGGTATAGTCGAACGTCCTGCGGAGCCTTACACTCGAACTCCTTCCATGTCCCCTCGCCCGAGACCTACTAGGCTTAGGAAGCTTGGTCTCCCTGCCGAGGTAAGGTTGAAAGTCCTGCCGAGCCTTACACTCGAACTCCACCCAAGTCCCCTCGCCTGACTCTTACTAGGCTTTAAAAGCTTGGTCTCTCTGACGAGGTACGGTCGAACGTCTTGCTGAGCCTTACACTCGAACTCCGGCCAAGTCCGATCGCCTGACACCTACTATGCTTAGGAAGCTTGGTCTCCCTGCCGAGGTAAGGTCGAACGTCCTGCTGAGCCTTACTCTCGAACTCCAAACCAGTCCCCTTGCCTGACTCTCCCACGAGGCTTGGGAAGCTTGGTCTCCCTGCCGAGGTAAGGTCGAACGTCCTGCTGAGCCTTACACTCGAACTCTGGCCAAGTCCCCTCGCCTGACTCCTTCTAGGCTTAGGAAGCTTGGTCTCCCTGCCGAGGTAAGGTCAAACGTCCTGCTAAGCCCTACACTCGAACTCCTTCCATGTCCCTTCGCCCGAGACCTATAAGGCTTAGGAAGCTTGGTCTCCCTGCCGAGGTAAGGTCGAACGTCCTGCCGAGCCTTACACTCGAACTCCAAACCAGTCCCCTTGCCTGACTCTCACACGAGGCTTAGGAAGCTTGGTCTCCCTGCCGAGGTAAGGTCGAACGTCCTGCTAAGCCCTACACTCGAACTCCTTCCATGTCCCCTCGCCCGAGGCCTACTAGGCTTAGGAAGCTTGGTCTCCCTGCCGAGGTAAGGTCGAATGTCCTGCCAGGACTTACACTCGAACTCTGTACAAGTCCACTCGCCTGACTCCTACTAGGCTTAGGAAGCTTGGTCTCCCTGCCGAGGTAGAGTCGAACATCCTGCCGAGCCTTCCACTCAAACTTCGGCCAAGTCTGATCGCCTGACACCTACTAGGCTTAGGAAGCTTGGTCTCCCTGCCGATGTAAGGACGAACGTCCTGCCGAGCCTTTCACTCGAACTCTGGCCAAGTACCCTCGCCAGATTCCTATTAGGCTTAGGAAGCTTGGTCTCCCTGCCGAAGCATAGTCAAACGTCCTGCCGAGCCTTACACTCGAACTCCGGCCAAGTCCGATCGCATGACACCTACTAGGCTTAGGAAGCTTGGTCTCCCTGCCGAGGTAAGGACGAACGTCCTGCCGAGCCTTAGACTCGAACTCAGGCCAAGTCCCCTCGCCCGAGACCTACTAGGCTTAGGAAGCTTGGTCTCCCTGACGAGGTAAGTTCGAACGTCCTGCTGAGCCTTACTCTCGAACTCCAAACCAGTCCCCTTCCCTGACTCTCCCACGAGGCTTAGGAAGCTTGGTCTCCCTGCCGAGGTAAGGTCGAACCTCCTGCTAAGCCCTACACTCGAACTCCTTCCATGTCCCCTCGCTCGAGACCTACTAGGCTTAGGAAGCTTTGTCTCCCTGCCGAGGTAAGTTCGAATGTCCTGCCGAGACTTCCATTCAAACTCCGGCCAAGTCTGACCGTCTGACACCTACTAGGCTTAGGAAGCTTGGTCCCCCTGCCGAGGTAAGGACGACCGTCCTGCCGAGCCTTTCACTCGAACTCTGGCCAAGTATCCTCGCCAGACTCCTACTAGGCTTAGGAAGCTTGGTCTCCCTGCCGAGGTAAGGACGAACGTCCTGCCGAGCCTTACACTCGAACTCAGGCCAAGTCCCCTCGCCCGAGACCTACTAGGCTTAGGAAGCTTGGTCTCCCTGCCGAGGTAAGGTCGAACGTCCTGCCGAGCCTTACACTCGAACTTCGGCCAAATCCCATCGCCTGAATCCTACTAGGCTTAGGAAGCTTAAACTCCCTGCCGAGGTAAGGTCGAACGTCCTGCAGAGCCTTACACTCGAACTCCTTCCATGTCCCCTCGCCCGAGACCTACTAGGCTTAGGAAGCTTGGTCTCCCTGCCGAGGTAAGGTCGGAAGTCCTGCCGAGCCTTACACTCGAATTCCACCCAAGTCTCCTCGCCTGATTCTTAGTAGGCTTTAAAATCTTGGTGTCCCAGACGAGGTAAGGTCGAAAGTCCTGCTGAGCCTTACACTCGAACTCCAGCCAAGTCCCCTTGCTTGACTCCTACAAGGCTTTGGAAACTTGGTCTCCCTGCCGAGGTAAGGTCGAACGTCCTGCTGAGCCTTAATCTCGAACTCCACACCAGTCCCCTTGCCTGACTCTCCCAGGAGGCTTAGGAAGCTTGGTCTCCTTGCCGAGGTAAGGTCGAACGTCCTGCAGAGCCTTACACTCGAACTCCTTCCATGTCCCCTCGCCCGAGACCTACTAGGCTTAGTAAGCTTGGTCTCCCTGCCGAGGTAAGGTCAAACATCCTGCCGAGCCTTACACTCGAACTCCGGACAAATCCCATCGCCTGACTCCTACTAGGCTTAGGAAGTTTGGTCTCCCTTCCGAGGTAAGGTCGAAAGTCCTGCCGAGCCTTACACTCGAACTCCACCCAAGTCCCCTCGCCTGACTCTTACTCGGCTTTAAAAGCTTGGTCTCTCTGACGAGGTAAGGTTGAACGTCCTGCTGAGCCTTACACTCGAAATCCGGCCAAGTCCCCTTGCCAGACTCCTACAAGGCTTAGGAAGCTTGGTCTCCCTGCCGAGGTAAGGTCGAACGTCCTGCTGAGCCTTACTCTCGAACTCCAAACCAGTCCCCTTGCATGAATCTCCCACGAGGCTTAGGAAGCTTGGTCTCCCTGCCGAGGTAAGGTCGAACGTCCTGCTAAGCCCTACACACGAACTCTTCCCATGTCCCCCCGCCCGAGACCTACTAGGCTTAGGAAGCTTGGTCTCCCTGCCGAGGTAATGTCGAATGTCCTGCCTAGCCTTTCACTCGAACTCCGGCCAAGTACCCTCGCCAGACTCCTACTAGGCTTAGGAATCTTGGTCTCCCTGCCGAAGCATAGTCAAACGTCCTGCCGAGCCTTACACACGAACTCCGGCCAAGTCCCCTCGCCCGAGACCTACTAGGCTTAGGAAGCTTGGTCTCCCTGCCGAGGTAAGGTCGAACGTCCTGCAGAGCCTTACACTCGAACTCCTTCCATGTCCCCTCGCCCGAGACCTACTAGGCTTAGGAAGCTTGGTCTCCCTGCCGAGGTAAGGTCGAACGTCCTGCAGAGCCTTACACTCGAACTCCAAACCAGTCTCCTTGCCTAACTCTCCCACGAGGCTTAGGAAGCTTGGTCTCCTTGCCGAGGTAAGGTCGAAAGTCCTGATGAGCCTTAATCTCGAACTCCAAACCAGTCTCCTTGCCTAACTCTCCCACGAGGCTTAGGAAGCTTGGTCTCCTTGCCGAGGTAAGGTCGAACGTCCTGCTGAGCCTTACACTCGAACTCTGGCCAAGTCCCCTCGCCTGACTCCTTCTAGGCTTAGGAAGCTTGGTCTCCCTGCCGAGGTAAGGTCAAACGTCCTGCTAAGCCCTACACTCGAACTCCTTCCATGTCCCTTGGCCCGAGACCTAGTAGGCTTAGGAAGCTTGGTCTCCCTGCCGAGGTAAGGTCGAACGTCCTGCCGAGCCTTACACTCGAACTCCAAACCAGTCCCCTCGCCTGACTCTCCCACGAGGCTTAGGAAGCTTGGTCTCCCTGCCGAGGTAAGGTCGAACATCCTGCTAATCCCTACACTCGAACTCCTTCCGTGTCCCCCCGCCCGAGACCTACTAGGCTTAGGAAGCTTGGTCTCCCTGCCGAGGTAAGGTCGAATGTCCTGCCAGGACTTACACTCGAACTCTGTCCGAGTCCACTCGCCTGACTCCTACTAGGCTTAGGACGCTTGGTCTCCCTGCCGAGGTAGAGTCGAACATCCTGCCGAGCCTTACACTCAAACTTCGGCCAAGTCTGATCGCCTGACACCTACTAGGCTTAGGAAGCTTGGTCTCCCTGCCGAGGTAAGGACGAACGTCCTGCCGAGCCTTTCACTCGAACTCTGGCCAAGTACCCTCACCAGACTCCTACTAGGCTTAGGAAGCTTGGTCTCCCTGCCGAGGAAAGGTCGAACGTCCTGCTAAGCCCTACACTCGAACTCCTTCCATGTCCCCTCGCCCGAGACCTACTAGGCTTAGGAAGCTTGGTCTCCTTGCCGAGGTAAGGTCGAACGTCCTGCCGAGCCTTACACTCGAACTCCAAACCAGTCCCCTCGCCTGACTCTCCCACGAGGCTTAGGAAGCTTGGTCTCCCTGCCGAGGTAAGGTCGAACGTCCTGCTAATCCCTACACTCGAACTCCTTCCGTGTCCCCCCGCCCGAGACCTACTAGGCTTAGGAAGCTTGGTCTCCCTGCCGAGGTAAGGTCGAACGTCCTGCTAATCCCTACACTCGAACTCTGTCCGAGTCCACTCGCCTGACTCCTACTAGGCTTAGGACGCTTGGTCTCCCTGCCGAGGTAGAGTCGAACATCCTGCAGAGCCTTCCACTCAAACTTCGGCCAAGTCTGATCGCCTGACACCTACTAGGCTTAGGAAGCTTGGTCTCCCTGCCGAGGTAAGGACGAACGTCCTGCCGAGCCTTTCACTCGAACTCTGGCCAAGTACCCTCACCAGACTCCTACTAGGCTTAGGAAGCTTGGTCTCCCTGCCGAAGCATAGTCAAACGTCCTGCCGAGCCTTACACTCGAACTCCGGCCAAGTCCGATCGCATGACACCTACTAGGCTTAGGAAGCTTGGTCTCCCTGCCGAGGTAAGGACGAACGTCCTGCCGAGCCTTACACTCGAACTCAGGCCAAGTCCCCTCGCCCGAGACCTACTAAGCTTAGGAAGCTTGGTCTCCCTGCCGAGGTAAGGTCGAACATCCTGCCGAGCCTTACACTCGAACTTTGGCCAAATCCCATCGCCTGAATCCTACTAGGCTTAGGAAGTTTGGACTCCCAGCCGAGGTAAGGTCGAACGTCCTGCGGAGCCTTACACTCGAACTCCTTCCATGTCCCCTCGCCCGAGACCTACTAGGCTTAGGAAGCTTGGTCTCCCTGCCGAGGTAAGGTCGAAAGTCCTGCCGAGCCTTACACTCGAACTCCACCCAAGTCCCCTCGCCTGAATCTTACTAGGGGTTTAAAGCTTGGTCTCCCTGACGAGGTAAGTTCGAACGTCCTGCTGAACCTTACTCTCGAACTCCAAACCAGTCCCCTTGCCTGACTCTCCCACGAGGCTTAGGAAGCTTGGTCTCCCTGCTGAGGTAAGGTCGAACGTCCTGCTAAGCCCTACACTCGAACTCCTTCCATGTCCCCTCGCCCGAGACCTACTAGGCTTAGGAAGCTTGGTCTCCCTGCCGAGGTAAGTTCGAATGCCCTGCCGAGACTTCCATTCAAACTCCGGCCAAGTCTGATCGTCAGACACCTACTAGGCTTAGGAAGCTTGGTCTCCCTGCCGAGGTAAGGTCAAACGTCCTGCTAAGCCCTACACTCGAACTCCTTCCATGTCCCTTTGCCTGAGACCTACTAGGCTTAGGAAGCTTGGTCTCCCTGCCGAGGTAAGGTCGAATGTCCTGCCGAGACTTACACTCGAACTCTGTCCAAGTCCACTCGCCTGACTCCTACTAGGCTTTGGAAACTTGGTCTCCCTGCCGAGGTATAGTCGAACGTCCTGCCGAGCCTTCCACTCAAACTCCGGCCAAGTCTGATCGCCTGACACCTACTAGGTTTAGGAAGCTTGGTCTCCCTGCCCAGGTAAGGACGAACGTCCTGCCGAGCCTTTCACTCGAACTCCGGCCAAGTACCCTCGCCAGACTCCTACTAGGCTTAGGAAGCTTGGTCTCCCTGCCGAAGCATAGTCAAACGTCCTGCCGAGCCTTACACATGAACTCCGGCCAAGTCCGATCGCCTGACACCTACTAGGCTTAGGAAGCTTGGTCTCCCTACCGAGGTAAGGACGAACGTCCTGCCGAGCCTTACACTCGAACTCAGGCCAAGTCCCTTCGCCCGAGACCTACTAGGCTTAGGAAGCTTGGTATCCCTGCCGAGGTAAGGTCGAACGTCCTGCAGAGCCTTACACTCGAACTCCTTCCATGTCCCCTCGCCCGAGACCTACTAGGCTTAGGAAGCTTGGTCTCCCTGCCGAGGTAAGGTCGAAAGTCCTGCCGAGCCTTACACTCGAACTCCACCCAAGTCCCCTCGCCTGATTCTTAGTAGGCTTTAAAAGCTTGGTGTCCCAGACGAGGTAAGGTCGAAAGTCCTGCTGAGCCTTACACACAAACTCCAGCCAAGTCCCCTTGCTTGACTCCTACAAGGCTTTGGAAACTTGGTCTCCCTGCCGAGGTAAGGTCGAACGTCCTGCTGAGCCTTACACTCGAACTCTGGCCAAGTCCCCTCGCCTGACTCCTTCTAGGCTTAGGAAGCTTGGACTCCCTGCCGAGGTAAGGTCGAACGTCCTGCAGAGCCTTACACTCGAACTCCTTCCATGTCCCCTCGCCCGAGACCTACTAGGCTTAGGAAGCTTGGTCTCCCTGCCGAGGTAAGGTCAAACATCCTGCTGAGCCTTACACTCGAACTCCGGACAAATCCCATCGCCTGACTCCTACTAGGCTTAGGAAGCTTGGTCTCCCTGCCGAGGTAAGGTCGAAAGTCCTGCCGAGCCTTACACTCGAACTCCACCCAAGTCCCCTCGCCTGACTCTTACTCGGCTTTAAAAGCTTGGTCTCTCTGACGAGGTAAGGTCGAACGTCCTGCTGAGCCTTACACTCGAACTCCAAACCAGTCCCCTTGCCTGACTCTCCCACGAGCCTTAGGAAGCTTGGTCTCCCTGCCGTGGTAAGGTCGAACGTCCTGCTAAGCCCTACTCTCGAACTCCTTCCATGTCCCCTCGCCCGAGACCTACTAGGCTTAGGAAGCATGGTCTCCCTGCCGAGGTAAGGTCAAACATCCTGCCGAGCCTTACACTCGAACTCCGGACAAATCCCATCGCCTGAATCCTACTAGGCTTAGGAAGCTTGGACTCCCTGCCGAGGTATAGTCAAACGTCCTGCAAAGCCTTACACTCGAACTCCTTCCATGGCCCCCCGCCCGAGACCTACTTGGCTTAGGAACCTAGGTCTCCCTGCCGAGGTAAGGTCGAATGTCCTGCCGAGCCTTACACTCGAACTTCGGCCAAATCCCATCTTTTGAATCCTACTAGGCTTAGGAATCTTGGTCTCCCTGCCGAAGCATAGTCAAATGTCCTGCAGAGCCTTACACTCGAACTCCAAACCAGTCTCCTTGCCTAACTCTCCCACGAGGCTTAGGAAGCTTGGTCTCCTTGCCGAGGTAAGGTCGAAAGTCCTGCTGAGCCTTAATCTCGAACTCCAAACCAGTCTCCTTGCCTAACTCTCCCACGAGGCTTAGGAAGCTTGGTCTACCTGCCGAGGTAAGGTCAAACGTCCTGCTAAGCCCTACACTCGAACTCCTTCCATGTCCCTTCGCCCGAGACCTACTAGGCTTAGGAAGCTTGGTCTCCCTGCCGAGGTAAGATCGAAAGTCCTGCCGAGCCTTACACTCGAACTCCGGCCAAGTCCCCTTGCTTGACTCCTACAAGGCTTAAGAAGCCTGTTCTCCCTGCCGAGGTAAGGTCGAACGTCCTGCTGAGCCTTACTCTCGAACTCCAAACCAGTCCCCTTGCCTGACTCTCCCACGAAACTTAGGAAGCTTGGTGTCCCTGCCGAGGTAAGGTCGAACGTCCTGCTAAGCCCTACACTCGAACTCCTTCCATGTCCCCCCGCCCGAGACCTTCTAGGCTTAGGAAGCTTGGTCTCCCTGCCGAGGTAAGGTCGAATGTCCTGCCAGGACTTACACTCGAACTCTGTCCGAGTCCACTCGCCTGACTCCTACTAGGCTTAGGAAGCTTGGTCTCCCTGCCGAGGTAGAGTCGAACATCCTGCCGAGCCTTCCACTCAAACTTCGGCCAAGTCTGATCGCCTGACACCTACTAGGCTTAGGAAGCTTGGTCTCCCTGCCGAGGTAAGGACGAACGTCCTGCCGAGCCTTTCACTCGAACTCTGGCCAAGTACCCTCACCAGACTCCTACTAGGCTTAGGAAGCTTGGTCTCCCTGCCGAAGCATAGTCAAACGTCCTGCCGAGCCTTACACTCGAACTCCGGCCAAGTCCGATCGCATGACACCTACTAGGCTTAGGAAGCTTGGTCTCCCTGCCGAGGTAAGGAAGAACGTCCTGCCGAGCCTTACACTCGAACTCAGGCCAAGTCCCCTCGCCCGAGACCTACTAAGCTTAGGAAGCTTGGTCTCCCTGACGAGGTAAGGTCGAACGTCCTGCCGAGCCTTACACTCGAACTTTGGCCAAATCCCATCGCCTGAATTCTACTAGGCTTAGGAAGTTTGGACTCCCAGCCGAGGTAAGGTCGAACGTCCTGCGGAGCCTTACACTCGAACTCCTTCCATGTCCCCTCGCCCGAGACCTACTAGGCTTAGGAAGCTTGGTCTCCCTGCCGAGGTAAGGTCGAAAGTCCTGCCGAGCCTTACACTCGAACTCCACCCAAGTCCCCTCGCCTGAATCTTACTAGGGGTTTAAAGCTTGGTCTCCCTGACGAGGTAAGTTCGAACGTCCTGCTGAGCCTTACTCTCGAACTCCAAACCAGTCCCCTTGCCTGACTCTCCCACGAGGCTTAGGAAGCTTGGTCTCCCTGCCGAGGTAAGGTCGAACGTCCTGCTAAGCCCTACACTCGAACTCCTTCCATGTCCCCTCGCCCGAGACCTACTAGGCTTAGGAAGCTTGGTCTCCCTGCCGAGGTAAGTTCGAATGCCCTGCCGAGACTTCCATTCAAACTCCGGCCAAGTCTGATCGTCAGACACCTACTAGGCTTAGGAAGCTTGGTCTCCCTGCCGAGGTAAGGTCAAACGTCCTGCTAAGCCCTACACTCGAACTCCTTCCATGTCCCTTCGCCTGAGACCTACTAGGCTTAGGAAGCTTGGTCTCCCTGCCGAGGTAAGGTCGAATGTCCTGCCGAGACTTACACTCGAACTCTGTCCAAGTCCACTCGCCTGACTCCTACTAGGCTTTGGAAACTTGGTCTCCCTGCCGAGGTATAGTCGAACGTCCTGCCGAGCCTTCCACTCAAACTCCGGCCAAGTCTGATCGCCTGACACCTACTAGGCTTAGGAAGCTTGGTCTCCCTGCCGAGGTAAGGACGAACGTCCTGCCGAGCCTTTCACTCGAACTCCTTCCAAGTACCCTCGCCAGACTCCTACTAGGCTTAGGAAGCTTGGTCTCCCTGCCGAAGCATAGTCAAACGTCCTGCCGAGCCATATACACGAACTCCGGCCAAGTCCGATCGCCTGACACCTACTAGGCTTAGGAAGCTTGGTCTCCCTACCGAGGTAAGGACGAACGTCCTGCCGAGCCTTACACTCGAACTCAGGCCAAGTCCCCTCGCCCGAGACCTACTAGGCTTAGGAAGCTTGGTCTCCCTGCCGAGGTAAGGTCGAACGTCCTGCAGAGCCTTACACTCGAACTCCTTCCATGTCCCCTCGCCCGAGACCTACTAGGCTTAGGAAGCTTGGTCTCCCTGCCGAGGTAAGGTCGAAAGTCCTGCCGAGCCTTACACTCGAACTCCACCCAAGTCCCCTCGCCTGATTCTTAGTAGGCTTTAAAAGCTTGGTGTCCCAGACGAGGTAAGGTCGAAAGTCCTGCTGAGCCTTACACACAAACTCCAGCCAAGTCCCCTTGCTTGACTCCTACAAGGCTTTGGAAACTTGGTCTCCCTGCCGAGGTAAGGTCGAACGTCCTGCTGAGCCTTACACTCGAACTCTGGCCAAGTCCCCTCGCCTGACTCCTTCTAGGCTTAGGAAGCTTGGACTCCCTGCCGAGGTAAGGTCGAACGTCCTGCAGAGCCTTACACTCGAACTCCTTCCATGTCCCCTCGCCCGAGACCTACTAGGCTTAGGAAGCTTGGTCTCCCTGCCGAGGTAAGGTCAAACATCCTGCTGAGCCTTACACTCGAACTCCGGACAAATCCCATCGCCTGACTCCTACTAGGCTTAGGAAGCTTGGTCTCCCTTCCGAGGTAAGGTCGAAAGTCCTGCCGAGCCTTACACTCGAACTCCACCCAAGTCCCCTCGCCTGACTCTTACTCGGCTTTAAAAGCTTGGTCTCTCTGACGAGGTAAGGTCGAACGTCCTGCTGAGCCTTACACTCGAACTCCAAACCAGTCCCCTTGCCTGACTCTCCCACGAGCCTTAGGAAGCTTGGTCTCCCTGCCGTGGTAAGGTCGAACGTCCTGCTAAGCCCTACTCTCGAACTCCTTCCATGTCCCCTCGCCCGAGACCTACTAGGCTTAGGAAGCATGGTCTCCCTGCCGAGGTAATGTCAAACATCCTGCCGAGCCTTACACTCGAACTCCGGACAAATCCCATCGCCTGAATCCTACTAGGCTTAGGAAGCTTGGACTCCCTGCCGAGGTATAGTCGAACGTCCTGCAAAGCCTTACACTCGAACTCCTTCCATGGCCCCCCGCCCGAGACCTACTTGGCTTAGGAACCTAGGTCTCCCTGCCGAGGTAAGGTCAAACGTCCTGCTAAGCCCTACACTCGAACTCCTTCCATGTCCCTTCGCCCGAGACCTACTAGGCTTAGGAAGCTTGGTCTCCCTGCCGAGGTAAGATCGAAAGTCCTGCCGAGCCTTACACTCGAACTCCGGCCAAGTCCCCTTGCTTGACTCCTACAAGGCTTAGGAAGCCTGTTCTCCCTGCCGAGGTAAGGTCGAACGTCCTGCTGAGCCTTACTCTCGAACTCCAAACCAGTCCCCTTGCCTGACTCTCTCACGAAACTTAGGAAGCTTGGTGTCCCTGCCGAGGTAAGGTCGAACGTCCTGCTGAGCCTTACTCTCGAACTCCAAACCAGTCCCCTTGCCTGACTCTCCCACGAGCCTTAGGAAGCTTGGTCTCCCTGCCGTGGTAAGGTCGAACGTCCTGCTAAGCCCTACTCTCGAACTCCTTCCATGTCCCCTCGCCCGAGACCTACTAGGCTTAGGAAGCATGGTCTCCCTGCCGAGGTAAGGTCAAACATCCTGCCGAGCCTTACACTCGAACTCCGGACAAATCCCATCGCCTGAATCCTACTAGGCTTAGGAAGCTTGGACTCCCTGCCGAGGTATAGTCAAACGTCCTGCAAAGCCTTACACTCGAACTCCGGCCAAGTCCGATCGCATGACACCTACTAGGCTTAGGAAGCTTGGTCTCCCTGCCGAGGTAAGGAAGAACGTCCTGCCGAGCCTTACACTCGAACTCAGGCCAAGTCCCCTCGCCCGAGACCTACTAAGCTTAGGAAGCTTGGTCTCCCTGACGAGGTAAGGTCGAACGTCCTGCCGAGCCTTACACTCGAACTTTGGCCAAATCCCATCGCCTGAATCCTACTAGGCTTAGGAAGTTTGGACTCCCAGCCGAGGTAAGGTCGAACGTCCTGCGGAGCCTTACACTCGAACTCCTTCCATGTCCCCTCGCCCGAGACCTACTAGGCTTAGGAAGCTTGGTCTCCCTGCCGAGGTAAGGTCGAAAGTCCTGCCGAGCCTTACACTCGAACTCCACCCAAGTCCCCTCGCCTGAATCTTACTAGGGGTTTAAAGCTTGGTCTCCCTGACGAGGTAAGTTCGAACGTCCTGCTGAGCCTTACTCTCGAACTCCAAACCAGTCCCCTTGCCTGACTCTCCCACGAGGCTTAGGAAGCTTGGTCTCCCTGCCGAGGTAAGGTCGAACGTCCTGCTAAGCCCTACACTCGAACTCCTTCCATGTCCCCTCGCCCGAGACCTACTAGGCTTAGGAAGCTTGGTCTCCCTGCCGAGGTAAGTTCGAATGCCCTGCCGAGACTTCCATTCAAACTCCGGCCAAGTCTGATCGTCAGACACCTACTAGGCTTAGGAAGCTTGGTCTCCCTGCCGAGGTAAGGTCAAACGTCCTGCTAAGCCCTACACTCGAACTCCTTCCATGTCCCTTCGCCTGAGACCTACTAGGCTTAGGAAGCTTGGTCTCCCTGTCGAGGTAAGGTCGAATGTCCTGCCGAGACTTACACTCGAACTCTGTCCAAGTCCACTCGCCTGACTCCTACTAGGCTTTGGAAACTTGGTCTCCCTGCCGAGGTATAGTCGAACGTCCTGCCGAGCCTTCCACTCAAACTCCGGCCAAGTCTGATCGCCTGACACCTACTAGGCTTAGGAAGCTTGGTCTCCCTGCCGAGGTAAGGACGAAAGTCCTGCCGAGCCTTTCACTCGAACTCCTTCCAAGTACCCTCGCCAGACTCCTACTAGGCTTAGGAAGCTTGGTCTCCCTGCCGAAGCATAGTCAAACGTCCTGCCGAGCCATATACACGAACTCCGGCCAAGTCCGATCGCCTGACACCTACTAGGCTTAGGAAGCTTGGTCTCCCTACCGAGGTAAGGACGAACGTCCTGCCGAGCCTTACACTCGAACTCAGGCCAAGTCCCCTCGCCCGAGACCTACTAGGCTTAGGAAGCTTGGTCTCCCTGCCGAGGTAAGGTCGAACGTCCTGCAGAGCCTTACACTCGAACTCCTTCCATGTCCCCTCGCCCGAGACCTACTAGGCTTAGGAAGCTTGGTCTCCCTGCCGAGGTAAGGTCGAAAGTCCTGCCGAGCCTTACACTCGAACTCCACCCAAGTCCCCTCGCCTGATTCTTAGTAGGCTTTAAAAGCTTGGTGTCCCAGACGAGGTAAGGTCGAAAGTCCTGCTGAGCCTTACACACAAACTCCAGCCAAGTCCCCTTGCTTGACTCCTACAAGGCTTTGGAAACTTGGTCTCCCTGCCGAGGTAAGGTCGAACGTCCTGCTGAGCCTTACACTCGAACTCTGGCCAAGTCCCCTCGCCTGACTCCTTCTAGGCTTAGGAAGCTTGGACTCCCTGCCGAGGTAAGGTCGAACGTCCTGCAGAGCCTTACACTCGAACACCTTCCATGTCCCCTCGCCCGAGACCTACTAGGCTTAGGAAGCTTGGTCTCCCTGCCGAGGTAAGGTCAAACATCCTGCTGAGCCTTACACTCGAACTCCGGACAAATCCCATCGCCTGACTCCTACTAGGCTTAGGAAGCTTGGTCTCCCTTCCGAGGTAAGGTCGAAAGTCCTGCCGAGCCTTACACTCGAACTCCACCCAAGTCCCCTCGCCTGACTCTTACTCGGCTTTAAAAGCTTGGTCTCTCTGACGAGGTAAGGTCGAACGTCCTGCTGAGCCTTACACTCGAACTCCAAACCAGTCCCCTTGCCTGACTCTCCCACGAGCCTTAGGAAGCTTGGTCTCCCTGCCGTGGTAAGGTCGAACGTCCTGCTAAGCCCTACTCTCGAACTCCTTCCATGTCCCCTCGCCCGAGACCTACTAGGCTTAGGAAGCATGGTCTCCCTGCCGAGGTAAGGTCAAACATCCTGCCGAGCCTTACACTCGAACTCCGGACAAATCCCATCGCCTGAATCCTACTAGGCTTAGGAAGCTTGGACTCCCTGCCGAGGTATAGTCGAACGTCCTGCAAAGCCTTACACTCGAACTCCTTCCATGGCCCCCCGCCCGAGACCTACTTGGCTTAGGAACCTAGGTCTCCCTGCCGAGGTAAGGTCAAACGTCCTGCTAAGCCCTACACTCGAACTCCTTCCATGTCCCTTCGCCCGAGACCTACTAGGCTTAGGAAGCTTGGTCTCCCTGCCGAGGTAAGATCGAAAGTCCTGCCGAGCCTTACACTCGAACTCCGGCCAAGTCCCCTTGCTTGACTCCTACAAGGCTTAGGAAGCCTGTTCTCCCTGCCGAGGTAAGGTCGAACGTCCTGCTGAGCCTTTCACTCGAACTCCAAACCAGTCCCCTTGCCTGACTCTCCCACGAAACTTAGGAAGCTTGGTGTCCCTGCCGAGGTAAGGTCGAACGTCCTGCTAAGCCCTACACTCGAACTCCTTCCATGTCCCTCCGCCCGAGACCTTCTAGGCTTAGGAAGCTTGGTCTCCCTGCCGAGGTAAGGTCGAATGTCCTGCCAGGACTTACACTCGAACTCTGTCCGAGTCCACTCGCCTGACTCCTACTAGGCTTAGGAATCTTGGTCTCCCTGCCGAGGTAGAGTCGAACATCCTGCCGAGCCTTCCACTCAAACTTCGGCCAAGTCTGATCGCCTGACACCTACTAGGCTTAGGAAGCTTGGTCTCCCTGCCGAGGTAAGGACGAACGTCCTGCCGAGCCTTTCACTCGAACTCTGGCCAAGTACCCTCACCAGACTCCTACTAGGCTTAGGAAGCTTGGTCTCCCTGCCGAAGCATAGTCAAACGTCCTGCCGAGCCTTACACTCGAACTCCGGCCAAGTCCGATCGCATGACACCTACTAGGCTTAGGAAGCTTGGTCTCCCTGCCGAGGTAAGGACGAACGTCCTGCCGAGCCTTACACTCGAACTCAGGCCAAGTCCCCTCGCCCGAGACCTACTAAGCTTAGGAAGCTTGGTCTCCCTGCCGAGGTAAGGTCGAACGTCCTGCCGAGCCTTACACTCGAACTTCGGCCAAATCCCATCGCCTGAATCCTACTAGGCTTAGGAAGTTTGGACTCCCAGCCGAGGTAAGGTCGAACGTCCTGCGGAGCCTTACACTCGAACTCCTTCCATGTCCCCTCGCCCGAGACCTACTAGGCTTAGGAAGCTTGGTCTCCCTGCCGAGGTAAGGTCGAAAGTCCTGCCGAGCCTTACACTCGAACTCCACCCAAGTCCCCTCGCCTGAATCTTACTAGGGGTTTAAAGCTTGGTCTCCCTGACGAGGTAAGTTCGAACGTCCTGCTGAGCCTTACTCTCGAACTCCAAACCAGTCCCCTTGCCTGACTCTCCCACGAGGCTTAGGAAGCTTGGTCTCCCTGCCGAGGTAAGGTCGAACGTCCTGCTAAGCCCTACACTCGAACTCCTTCCATGTCCCCTCGCCCGAGACCTACTAGGCTTAGGAAGCTTGGTCTCCCTGCCGAGGTAAGTTCGAATGCCCTGCCGAGACTTCCATTCAAACTCCGGCCAAGTCTGATCGTCAGACACCTACTAGGCTTAGGAAGCTTGGTCTCCCTGCCGAGGTAAGGTCAAACGTCCTGCTAAGCCCTACACTCGAACTCCTTCCATGTCCCTTCGCCTGAGACCTACTAGGCTTAGGAAGCTTGGTCTCCCTGCCGAGGTAAGGTCGAATGTCCTGCCGAGACTTACACTCGAACTCTGTCCAAGTCCACTCGCCTGACTCCTACTAGGCTTTGGAAACTTGGTCTCCCTGCCGAGGTATAGTCGAACGTCCTGCCGAGCCTTACACTCAAACTCCGGCCAAGTCTGATCGCCTGACACCTACTAGGCTTAGGAAGCTTGGTCTCCCTGCCGAGGTAAGGACGAACGTCCTGCCGAGCCTTTCACTCGAACTCCTTCCAAGTACCCTCGCCAGACTCCTACTAGGCTTAGGAAGCTTGGTCTCCCTGCCGAAGCATAGTCAAACGTCCTGCCGAGCCTTACACACGAACTCCGGCCAAGTCCGATCGCCTGACACCTACTAGGCTTAGGAAGCTTGGTCTCCCTACCGAGGTAAGGACGAACGTCCTGCCGAGCCTTACACTCGAACTCAGGCCAAGTCCCCTCGCCCGAGACCTACTAGGCTTAGGAAGCTTGGTCTCCCTGCCGAGGTAAGGTCGAACGTCCTGCAGAGCCTTACACTCGAACTCCTTCCATGTCCCCTCGCCCGAGACCTACTAGGCTTAGGAAGCTTGGTCTCCCTGCCGAGGTAAGGTCGAAAGTCCTGCCGAGCCTTACACTCGAACTCCACCCAAGTCCCCTCGCCTGATTCTTAGTAGGCTTTAAAAGCTTGGTGTCCCAGACGAGGTAAGGTCGAAAGTCCTGCTGAGCCTTACACACAAACTCCAGCCAAGTCCCCTTGCTTGACTCCTACAAGGCTTTGGAAACTTGGTCTCCCTGCCGAGGTAAGGTCGAACGTCCTGCTGAGCCTTACACTCGAACTCTGGCCAAGTCCCCTCGCCTGACTCCTTCTAGGCTTAGGAAGCTTGGACTCCCTGCCGAGGTAAGGTCGAACGTCCTGCAGAGCCTTACACTCGAACTCCTTCCATGTCCCCTCGCCCGAGACCTACTAGGCTTAGGAAGCTTGGTCTCCCTGCCGAGGTAAGGTCAAACATCCTGCTGAGCCTTACACTCGAACTCCGGACAAATCCCATCGCCTGACTCCTACTAGGCTTAGGAAGCTTGGTCTCCCTTCCGAGGTAAGGTCGAAAGTCCTGCCGAGCCTTACACTCGAACTCCACCCAAGTCCCCTCGCCTGACTCTTACTCGGCTTTAAAAGCTTGGTCTCTCTGACGAGGTAAGGTCGAACGTCCTGCTGAGCCTTACACTCGAACTCCAAACCAGTCCCCTTGCCTGACTCTCCCACGAGCCTTAGGAAGCTTGGTCTCCCTGCCGTGGTAAGGTCGAACGTCCTGCTAAGCCCTACTCTCGAACTCCTTCCATGTCCCCTCGCCCGAGACCTACTAGGCTTAGGAAGCATGGTCTCCCTGCCGAGGTAAGGTCAAACATCCTGCCGAGCCTTACACTCGAACTCCGGACAAATCCCATCGCCTGAATCCTACTAGGCTTAGGAAGATTGGACTCCCTGCCGAGGTATAGTCGAACGTCCTGCAAAGCCTTACACTCGAACTCCTTCCATGGCCCCTCGCCCGAGACCTACTTGGCTTAGGAACCTAGGTCTCCCTGCCGAGGTAAGGTCGAATGTCCTGCCGAGCCTTACACTCGAACTTCGGCCAAATCCCATCTTTTGAATCCTACTAGGCTTAGGAATCTTGGTCTCCCTGCCGAAGCATAGTCAAATGTCCTGCAGAGCCTTACATTCGAACTCCAAACCAGTCTCCTTGCCTAACTCTCCCACGAGGCTTAGGAAGCTTGGTCTCCTTGCCAAGGTAAGGTCGAAAGTCCTGCTGAGCCTTAATCTCGAACTCCAAACCAGTCTCCTTGCCTAACTCTCCCACGAGGCTTAGGAAGCTTGGTCTCCTTGCCGAGGTAAGGTCGAACGTCCTGCTGAGCCTTACACTCGAACTCTGGCCAAGTCCCCTCGCCTGACTCCTTCTAGGCTTAGGAAGCTTGGTCTCCCTGCCGAGGTAAGGTCAAACGTCCTGCTAAGCCCTACACTCGAACTCCTTCCATGTCCCTTCGCCCGAGACCTACTAGGCTTAGGAAGCTTGGTCTCCCTGCCGAGGTAAGATCGAAAGTCCTGCCGAGCCTTACACTCGAACTCCGGCCAAGTCCCCTTGCTTGACTCCTACAAGGCTTAGGAAGCCTGTTCTCCCTGCCGAGGTAAGGTCGAACGTCCTGCTGAGCCTTACTCTCGAACTCCAAACCAGTCCCCTTGCCTGACTCTCCCACGAAACTTAGGAAGCTTGGTGTCCCTGCCGAGGTAAGGTCGAACGTCCTGCTAAGCCCTACACTCGAACTCCTTCCATGTCCCCCCGCCCAAGACCTTCTAGGCTTAGGAAGCTTGGTCTCCCTGCCGAGGTAAGGTCGAATGTCCTGCCAGGACTTACACTCGAACTCTGTCCGAGTCCACTCGCCTGACTCCTACTAGGCTTAGGAAGCTTGGTCTCCCTGCCGAGGTAGAGTCGAACATCCTGCCGAGCCTTCCACTCAAACTTCGGCCAAGTCTGATCGTCTGACACCTACTAGGCTTAGGAAGCTTGGTCTCCCTGCCGAGGTAAGGACGAACGTCCTGCCGAGCCTTACACTCGAACTCTGGCCAAGTACCCTCACCAGACTCCTACTAGGCTTAGGAAGCTTGGTCTCCCTGCCGAAGCATAGTCAAACGTCCTGCCGAGCCTTACACTCGAACTCCGGCCAAGTCCGATCGCATGACACCTACTAGGCTTAGGAAGCTTGGTCTCCCTGCCGAGGTAAGGACGAACGTCCTGCCGAGCCTTACACTCGAACTCAGGCCAAGTCCCCTCGCCCGAGACCTACTAAGCTTAGGAAGCTTGGTCTCCCTGCCGAGGTAAGGTCGAACGTCCTGCCGAGCCTTTCACTCGAACTCTGGCCAAGTACCCTCACCAGACTCCTACTAGGCTTAGGAAGCTTGGTCTCCCTGCCGAAGCATAGTCAAACGTCCTGCCGAGCCTTACACTCGAACTCCGGCCAAGTCCGATCGGATGACACCTACTAGGCTTAGGAAGCTTGGTCTCCCTGCCGAGGTAAGGACGAACGTCCTGCCGAGCCTTACACTCGAACTCAGGCCAAGTCCCCTCGCCCGAGACCTACTAAGCTTAGGAAGCTTGGTCTCCCTGCCGAGGTAAGGTCGAACGTCCTGCCGAGCCTTACACTCGAACTTTGGCCAAATCCCATCGCCTGAATCCTACTAGGCTTAGGAAGTTTGGACTCCCAGCCGAGGTAAGGTCGAACGTCCTGCGGAGCCTTACACTCGAACTCCTTCCATGTCCCCTCGCCCGAGACCTACTAGGCTTAGGAAGCTTGGTCTCCTTGCCGAGGTAAGGTCGAAAGTACTGCCGAGCCTTACACTCGAACTCCACCCAAGTCCCCTCGCCTGAATCTTACTAGGGGTTTAAGTCTTGGTCTCCCTGACGAGGTAAGTTCGAACGTCCTGCTGAGCCTTACTCTCGAACTCCAAACCAGTCCCCTTGCCTGACTCTCCCACGAGGATTAGGAAGCTTGGTCTCCCTGCCGAGGTAAGGTCGAACGTCCTGCAGAGCCTTACACTCTAACTCCTTCCATGTCCCCTCGCCCGAGACCTACTAGGCTTAGGAAGCTTGGTCTCCCTGCCGAGGTAAGGTCGAAAGTCCTGCCGAGCCTTACACTCGAACTCCACCCAAGTCCCCTCGCCTGATTCTTAGTAGGCTTTAAAAGCTTGGTGTCCCAGACGAGGTAAGGTCGAAAGTCCTGCTGAGCCTTACACACAAACTCCAGCCAAGTCCCCTTGCTTGACTCCTACAAAGCTTTGGAAACTTGGTCTCCCTGCCGAGGTAAGGTCGAACGTCCTGCTGAGCCTTACACTCGAACTCTGGCCAAGTCCCCTCGCCTGACACCTACAAGGCTTTGGAAACTTGGTCTCCCTGCCGAGGTAAGGTCGAACGTCCTGCTGAGCCTTACACTCGAACTCTGGCCAAGTCCCCTCGCCTGACTCCTTCTAGGCTTAGGAAGCTTGGACTCCCTGCCGAGGTAAGGTCGAACGTCCTGCAGAGCCTTACACTCGAACTCCTTCCATGTCCCCTCGCCCGAGACCTACTAGGCTTAGGAAGCTTGGTCTCCCTGCCGAGGTAAGGTCAAACATCCTGCTGAGCCTTACACTCGAACTCCGGACAAATCCCATCGCCTGACTCCTACTAGGCTTAGGAAGCTTGGTCTCCCTTCCGAGGTAAGGTCGAAAGTCCTGCCGAGCCTTACACTCGAACTCCACCCAAGTCCCCTCGCCTGACTCTTACTCGGCTTTAAAAGCTTGGTCTCTCTGACGAGGTAAGGTCGAACGTCCTGCTGAGCCTTACACTCGAACTCCAAACCAGTCCCCTTGCCTGACTCTCCCACGAGCCTTAGGAAGCTTGGTCTCCCTGCCGTGGTAAGGTCGAACGTCCTGCTAAGCCCTACTCTCGAACTCCTTCCATGTCCCCTCGCCCGAGACCTACTAGGCTTAGGAAGCATGGTCTCCCTGCCGAGGTAAGGTCAAACATCCTGCCGAGCCTTACACTCGAACTCCGGACAAATCCCATCGCCTGAATCCTACTAGGCTTAGGAAGATTGGACTCCCTGCCGAGGTATAGTCGAACGTCCTGCAAAGCCTTACACTCGAACTCCTTCCATGGCCCCTCGCCCGAGACCTACTTGGCTTAGGAACCTAGGTCTCCCTGCCGAGGTAAGGTCGAATGTCCTGCCGAGCCTTACACTCGAACTTCGGCCAAATCCCATCTTTTGAATCCTACTAGGCTTAGGAATCTTGGTCTCCCTGCCGAAGCATAGTCAAATGTCCTGCAGAGCCTTACACTCGAACTCCAAACCAGTCTCCTTGCCTAACTCTCCCACGAGGCTTAGGAAGCTTGGTCTCCTTGCCGAGGTAAGGTCGAAAGTCCTGCTGAGCCTTAATCTCGAACTCCAAACCAGTCTCCTTGCCTAACTCTCCCACGAGGCTTAGGAAGCTTGGTCTCCTTGCCGAGGTAAGGTCGAACGTCCTGCTGAGCCTTACACTCGAACTCTGGCCAAGTCCCCTCGCCTGACTCCTTCTAGGCTTAGGAAGCTTGGTCTCCCTGCCGAGGTAAGGTCAAACGTCCTGCTAAGCCCTACACTCGAACTCCTTCCATGTCCCTTCGCCCGAGACCTACTAGGCTTAGGAAGCTTGGTCTCCCTGCCGAGGTAAGATCGAAAGTCCTGCCGAGCCTTACACTCGAACTCCGGCCAAGTCCCCTTGCTTGACTCCTACAAGGCTTAGGAAGCCTGTTCTCCCTGCTGAGGTAAGGTCGAACGTCCTGCTGAGCCTTACTCTCGAACTCCAAACCAGTCCCCTTGCCTGACTCTCCCACGAAACTTAGGAAGCTTGGTGTCCCTGCCGAGGTAAGGTCGAACGTCCTGCTAAGCCCTACACTCGAACTCCTTCCATGTCCCCCCGCCCGAGACCTTCTAGGCTTAGGAAGCTTGGTCTCCCTGCCGAGGTAAGGTCGAATGTCCTTCCAGGACTTACACTCGAACTCTGTCCGAGTCCACTCGCCTGACTCCTACTAGGCTTAGGAAGCTTGGTCTCCCTGCCGAGGTAGAGTCGAAAATCCTGCTGAGCCTTCCACTCAAACTTCGGCCAAGTCTGATCGCCTGACACCTACTAGGCTTAGGAAGCTTGGTCTCCCTGCCGAGGTAAGGACGAACGTCCTGCCGAGCCTTTCACTCGAACTCTGGCCAAGTACCCTCACCAGACTCCTACTAGGCTTAGGAAGCTTGGTCTCCCTGCCGAAGCATAGTCAAACGTCCTGCCGAGCCTTACACTCGAACTCAGGCCAAGTCCCCTCGCCCGAGACCTACTAAGCTTAGGAAGCTTGGTCTCCCTGCCGAGGTAAGGTCGAACGTCCTGCCGAGCCTTACACTCGAACTTTGGCCAAATCCCATCGCCTGAATCCTACTAGGCTTAGGAAGTTTGGACTCCCAGCCGAGGTAAGGTCGAACGTCCTGCGGAGCCTTACACTCGAACTCCTTCCATGTCCCCTCGCCCGAGACCTACTAGGCTTAGGAAGCTTGGTCTCCTTGCCGAGGTAAGGTCGAAAGTCCTGCCGAGCCTTACACTCGAACTCCACCCAAGTCCCCTCGCCTGAATCTTACTAGGGGTTTAAAGCTTGGTCTCCCTGACGAGGTAAGTTCGAACGTCCTGCTGAGCCTTACTCTCGAAATCCAAACCAGTCCCCTTGCCTGACTCTCCCACGAGGATTAGGAAGCTTGGTCTCCCTGCCGAGGTAAGGTCGAACGTCCTGCAGAGCCTTACACTCTAACTCCTTCCATGTCCCCTCGCCCGAGACCTACTAGGCTTAGGAAGCTTGGTCTCCCTGCCGAGGTAAGGTCGAAAGTCCTGCCGAGCCTTACACTCGAACTCAACCCAAGTCCCCTCGCCTGATTCTTAGTAGGCTTTAAAACTTGGTGTCCCAGACGAGGTAAGGTCGAAAGTCCTGCTGAGCCTTACACACAAACTCCAGCCAAGTCCCCTTGCTTGACTCCTACAAGGCTTTGGAAACTTGGTCTCCCTGCCGAGGTAAGGTCGAACGTCCTGCTGAGCCTTACACTCGAACTCTGGCCAAGTCCCCTCGCCTGACGCTTACTAGGCTTAGGAAGCTTGGTCTCCCTGCCGAGGTAAGGTCAAACATCCTGCTGAGCCTTACACTCGAACTCCGGACAAATCCCATCGCCTGACTCCTACTAGGCTTAGGAAGCTTGGTCTCCCTTCCGAGGTAAGGTCGAAAGTCCTGCCGAGCCTTACACTCGAATTCCACCCAAGTCCCCTCGCCTGACTCTTACTCGGCTTTAAAAGCTTGGTCTCTCTGACGAGGTAAGGTCGAACGTCCTGCTGAGCCTTACACTCGAACTCCAAACCAGTCCCCTTGCCTGACTCTCCCACGAGCCTTAGGAAGCTTGGTCTCCCTGCCGTGGTAAGGTCGAACGTCCTGCTAAGCCCTACTCTCGAACTCCTTCCATGTCCCCTCGCCCGAGACCTACTTGGCTTAGGAACCTAGGTCTCCCTGCCGAGGTAAGGTCGAATGTCCTGCCGAGCCTTACACTCGAACTTCGGCCAAATCCCATCTCCTGAATCCTACTAGGCTTAGGAATCTTGGTCTCCCTGCCGAAGCATAGTCAAATGTCCTGCAGAGCCTTACACTCGAACTCCAAACCAGTCTCCTTGCCTAACTCTCCCACGAGGCTTAGGAAGCTTGGTCTCCTTGCCGAGGTAAGGTCGAAAGTCCTGCTGAGCCTTAATCTCGAACTCCAAACCAGTCCCCTTGCCTAACTCTCCCACGAGGCTTAGGAAGCTTGGTCTCCTTGCCGAGGTAAGGTCGAACGTCCTGCTGAGCCTTACACTCGAACTCTGGCCAAGTCCCCTCGCCTGACTCCTTCTAGGCTTAGGAAGCTTGGTCTCCCTGCCGAGGTAAGGTCAAACGTCCTGCTAAGCCCTACACTCGAACTCCTTCCATGTCCCTTCGCCCGAGACCTACTAGGCTTAGGAAGCTTGGTCTCCCTGCCGAGGTAAGGTCGAACGTCCTGCCGAGCCTTGCACTCGAACTCCAAACCAGTCCCTTCGCTTGACTCTCCCACGAGGCTTAAGAAGCTTGGTCTCCCTGCCGAGGTAAGGTCGAACGTCCTGCTAAGCCCTACACTCGAACTCCTTCCATGTCCCCTCGCCCGAGACCTACTAGGCTTAGGAAGCTTGGTCTCCCTGCCGAGGTAAGATCGAAAGTCCTGCCGAGCCTTACACTCGAACTCCGGCCAAGTCCCCTTGCTTGACTCCTACAAGGCTTAGGAAGCCTGTTCTCCCTGCCGAGGTAAGGTCGAACGTCCTGCTGAGCCTTTCTCTCGAACTCCAAACCAGTCCCCTTGCCTGACTCTCCCACGAAACTTAGGAAGCTTGGTCTCCCTGCCGAGGTAAGGTCGAACGTCCTGCTAAGCCCTACACTCGAACTCCTTCCATGTCCCCCCGCCCGAGACCTTCTAGGCTTAGGAAGCTTGGTCTCCCTGCCGAGGTAAGGTCGAATGTCCTGCCAGGACTTACACTCGAACTCCGGCCAAGTCCGATCGCATGACACCTACTAGGCTTAGGAAGCTTGGTCTCCCTGCCGAGGTAAGGACGAACGTCCTGCCGAGCCTTACACTCGAACTCAGGCCAAGTCCCCTCGCCCGAGACCTACTAAGCTTAGGAAGCTTGGTCTCCCTGCCGAGGTAAGGTCGAACGTCCTGCCGAGCCTTACACTCGAACTCCTTCCATGTCCCCTCGCCCCAGACCTACTAGGCTTAGGAAGCTTGGTCTCCTTGCCGAGGTAAGGTCAAAAGTCCTGCCGAGCCTTACACTCGAACTCCACCCAAGTCCCCTCGCCTGAATCTTACTAGGGGTTTAAAGCTTGGTCTCCCTGACGAGGTAAGTTCGAACGTCCTGCTGAGCCTTACTCTCGAACTCCAAACCAGTCCCCTTGCCTGACTCTCCCACGAGGCTTAAGAAGCTTGGTCTCCCTGCCGAGGTAAGGTCGAACGTCCTGCTAAGCCCTACACTCGAACTCCTTCCATGTCCCCTCGCCCGAGACCTACTAGGCTTAGGAAGCTTGGTCTCCCTGCCGAGGTAAGGTCGAAAGTCCTGCCGAGCCTTACACTCGAACTCCACCCAAGTCCCCTCGCCTGATTCTTAGTAGGCTTTAAAAGCTTGGTGTCCCAGAGGAGGTAAGGTCGAAAGTCCTGCTGAGCCTTACACACAATCTCCAGCCAAGTCCCCTTGCTTGACTCCTACAAGGCTTTGGAAACTTGGTCTCCCTGCCGAGGTAAGGTCGAACGTCCTGCTGAGCCTTAATCTCGAACTCCAAACCAGTCCCCTTGCCTGACTCTCCCACGAGCCTTAGGAAGCTTGGTCTCCTTGCCGAGGTAAGGTCGAACGTCCTGCTGAGCCTTACACTCGAACTCTGGCCAAGTCCCCTCGCCTGACACCTACTAGGCTTAGGAAGCTTGGTCTCCCTGCCGAGGTAAGGTCGAACGTCCTGCTGAGCCTTTCACTCGAACTCTGGCCAAGTCCCCTCGCCTGACTCCTTCTAGGCTTAGGAAGCCTGTTCTCCCTGCCGAGGTAAGGTCGAACGTCCTGCTGAGCCTTACTCTCGAACTCCAAACCAGTCCCCTTGCCTGACTCTCCCACGAAACTTAGGAAGCTTGGTGTCCCTGCCGAGGTAAGGTCGAACGTCCTGCTAAGCCCTACACTCGAACTCCTTCCATGTCCCCCCGCCCGAGACCTTCTAGGCTTAGGAAGCTTGGTCTCCCTGCCGAGGTAAGGTCGAATGTCCTGCCAGGACTTACACTCGAACTCTGTCCGAGTCCACTCGCCTGACTCCTACTAGGCTTAGGAAGCTTGGTCTCCCTGCCGAGGTAGAGTCGAACATCCTGCTGAGCCTTCCACTCAAACTTCGGCCAAGTCTGATCGCCTGACACCTACTAGGCTTAGGAAGCTTGGTCTCCCTGCCGAGGTAAGGACGAACGTCCTGCCGAGCCTTTCACTCGAACTCTGGCCAAGTACCCTCACCAGACTCCTACTAGGCTTAGGAAGCTTGGTCTCCCTGCCGAAGCATAGTCAAACATCCTGCCGAGCCTTACACTCGAACTCAGGCCAAGTCCCCTCGCCCGAGACCTACTAAGCTTAGGAAGCTTGGTCTCCCTGCCGAGGTAAGGTCGAATGTCCTGCCGAGCCTTACACTCGAACTTCGGCCAAATCCCATCTCCTGAATCCTACTAGGCTTAGGAATCTTGGTCTCCCTGCCGAAGCATAGTCAAATGTCCTGCAGAGCCTTACACTCGAACTCCAAACCAGTCTCCTTGCCTAACTCTCCCACGAGGCTTAGGAAGCTTGGTCTCCTTGCCGAGGTTAGGTCGAAAGTCCTGCTGAGCCTTAATCTCGAACTCCAAACCAGTCTCCTTGCCTAACTCTCCCACGAGGCTTAGGAAGCTTGGTCTCCTTGCCGAGGTAAGGTCGAACGTCCTGCTGAGCCTTACACTCGAACTCTGGCCAAGTCCCCTCGCCTGACTCCTTCTAGGCTTAGGAAGCTTGGTCTCCCTGCCGAGGTAAGGTCAAACGTCCTGCTAAGCCCTACACTCGAACTCCTTCCATGTCCCTTCGCCCGAGACCTACTAGGCTTAGGAAGCTTGGTCTCCCTGCCGAGGTAAGGTCGAACGTCCTGCCGAGCCTTGCACTCGAACTCCAAACCAGTCCCCTCGCTTGACTCTCCCACGAAACTAAGGAAGCTTGGTCTCCCTGCCGAGGTAAGGTCGAACGTCCTGCTAAGCCCTACACTCGAACTCCTTCCATGTCCCCTCGCCCGAGACCTACTAGGCTTAGGAAGCTTGGTCTCCCTGCCGAGGTAACATCGAAAGTCCTGCCGAGCCTTACACTCGAACTCCGGACAAATCCCATCGCCTGACTCCTACTAGGCTTAGGAAGCTTGGTCTCCCTGCCGAGGTAAGGTCGAACGACCTGCTGAGCCTTACTCTCGAACTCCAAACCAGTCCCCTTGCCTGACTCTCCCACGAAACTTAGGAAGCTTGGTCTCCCTGCCGAGGTAAGGTCGAACGTCCTGCTAAGCCCTACACTCGAACTCCTTCCATGTCCCCCCGCCCGAGACCTTCTAGGCTTAGGAAGCTTGGTCTCCCTGCCGAGGTAAGGTCGAATGTCCTGCCAGGACTTACACTCGAACTCCGGCCAAGTCCGATCGCATGACACCTACTAGGCTTAGGAAGCTTGGTCTCCCTGCCGAGGTAAGGACGAACGTCCTGCCGAGCCTTACACTCGAACTCAGGCCAAGTCCCCTCGCCCGAGACCTACTAAGCTTAGGAAGCTTGGTCTCCCTGCCGAGGTAAGGTCGAACGTCCTGCCGAGCCTTACACTCGAACTCCTTCCATGTCCCCTCGCCCCAGACCTACTAGGCTTAGGAAGCTTGGTCTCCTTGCCGAGGTAAGGTCAAAAGTCCTGCCGAGCCTTACACTCGAACTCCACCCAAGTCCCCTCGCCTGAATCTTACTAGGGGTTTAAAGCTTGGTCTCCCTGACGAGGTAAGTTCGAACGTCCTGCTGAGCCTTACTCTCGAACTCCAAACCAGTCCCCTTGCCTGACTCTCCCACGAGGCTTAAGAAGCTTGGTCTCCCTGCCGAGGTAAGGTCGAACGTCCTGCTAAGCCCTACACTCGAACTCCTTCCATGTCCCCTCGCCCGAGACCTACTAGGCTTAGGAAGCTTGGTCTCCGTGCCGAGGTAAGGTCGAAAGTCCTGCCGAGCCTTACACTCGAACTCCACCCAAGTCCCCTCGCCTGATTCTTAGTAGGCTTTAAAAGCTTGGTGTCCCAGACGAGGTAAGGTCGAAAGTCCTGCTGAGCCTTACACACAATCTCCAGCCAAGTCCCCTCGCTTGACTCCTACAAGGCTTTGGAAACTTGGTCTCCCTGCCGAGGTAAGGACTAACGTCCTGCTGAGCCTTAATCTCGAACTCCAAACCAGTCCCCTTGCCTGACTCTCCCACGAGCCTTAGGAAGCTTGGTCTCCTTGCCGAGGTAAGGTCGAACGTCCTGCTGAGCCTTACACTCGAACTCTGGCCAAGTCCCCTCGCCTGACACCTACTAGGCTTAGGAAGCTTGGTCTCCCTGCCGAGGTAAGGTCGAACGTCCTGCTGAGCCTTACACTCGAACTCTGGCCAAGTCCCCTCGCCTGACTCCTTCTAGGCTTAGGAAGCTTGGACTCCCTGCCGAGGTAAGGTCGAACGTCCTGCAGAGCCTTACACTCTAACTCCTTCCATGTCCCCTCGCCCGAGACCTACTAGGCTTAGGAAGCTTGGTCTCCCTGCCGAGGTAAGGTCAAACATCCTGCTGAGCCTTACACTCGAACTCCGGACAAATCCCATCGCCTGACTCCTACTAGGCTTAGGAAGCTTGGTCTCCCTTCCGAGGTAAGGTCGAAAGTCCTGCCAAGCCTTACACTCGAACTCCACCCAAGTCCCCTCGCCTGACTCTTACTCGGCTTTAAAAGCTTGGTCTCTCTGACGAGGTAAGGTCGAACGTCCTGCTGAGCCTTACACTCGAACTCCAAACCAGTCCCCTTGCCTGACTCTCCCACGAGCCTTAGGAAGCTTGGTCTCCCTGCCGTGGTAAGGTCGAACGTCCTGCTAAGCCCTACTCTCGAACTCCTTCCATGTCCCCTCGCCCGAGACCTACAAGGCTTAGGAAGCATGGTCTCCCTGCCGAGGTAAGGTCAAACATCCTGCCGAGCCTTACACTCGAACTCCGGACAAATCCCATCACCTGAATCCTACTAGGCTTAGGAAGCTTGGACTCCCTGCCGAGGTATAGTCGAACGTCCTGCAAAGCCTTACACTCGAACTCCTTCCATGGCCCCCCGCCCGAGACCTACTTGGCTTAGGAACCTAGGTCTCCCAGCCGAGGTAAGGTCGAATGTCCTGCCGAGCCTTACACTCGAACTTCGGCCAAATCCCATCTCCTGAATCCTACTAGGCTTAGGAATCTTGGTCTCCCTGCCGAAGCATAGTTAAACGTCCTGCCGAGCCTTACACACGAACTCCAGCAAAGTCCGATCGCCTGACAGCTACTAGGCTTAGGAAACTTGGTCTCCCTGCCGAGGTAAGGACGAACGTCCTGCCGAGCCTTACACTCAAACTCCTTCCATGTCCCCTCGCCCGAGACCTGCTAGGCTTAGGAAGCTTGGTCTCCCTACTGAGGTAAGGACGAACGTCCTGCTGAGCCTTACACTCGAACTCCGGGCAAGTCCCATCGCCTGACTCTTCTACTAGGCTTAGGAAGCTTGGTCTCCCTGCCGAGGTAAGGTCGAACGTCCTGCTAAGCCCTACACTCGAACTCCTTCCATGTCCCCTCGCCCGAGACCTACAAGGCTTAGGAAGCTTGGTCTCCCTGCCGAGGTAAGGTCGAACGTCCTGCCGAGCCTTACACTCGAACTCCGGCCAAGTCCCCTTGCTTGACTCCTACAAGGCTTAGGAAGCCTGTTCTCCCTGCCGAGGTAAGGTCGAACGTCCTGCTGAGCCTTACTCTCGAACTCCAAACCAGTCCCCTTGCCTGACTCTCCCACGAGGCTTAGGAAGCTTGGTCTTCCTGCCGAGGTAAGGTCGAACGTCCTGCTAAGCCCTACACTCGAGCTCCTTCCATGTCCCCCCGCCCGAGACCTACTAGGCTTAGGAAGCTTGGTCTCCCTGCCGAGGTAAGGTCGAATGTCCTGCCAGGACTTACACTCGAACTCTGTCCGAGTCCACTCGCCTGACTCCTACTAGGCTTAGGAAACTTGGTCTCCCTGCCGAAGCATAGTCAAACGTCCTGCCGAGCCTTACACACGAACTCCAGCAAAGTCCGATCGCCCGAGACCTACTAGGCTTAGGAAGCTTGGTCTCCCTACCGAGGTAAGGACGAACGTCCTGCCGAGCCTTACACTCAAACTCCTTCCATGTCCCCTCGCCCGAGACCTACTAGGCTTAGGAAGCTTGGTCTCCCTACTGAGGTAAGGACGAACGTCCTGCTGAGCCTTGCACTCGAACTCCGGGCAAGTCCCATCGCCTGACTCTTCTACTAGGCTTAGGAAGCTTGGTCTCCCTGCCGAAGTAAGGACGAACGTCCTGCCGAGCCTTACTCTCGAACTCAGGCCAAGTCCCCTCGCCCGAGACCTACTAGGCTTAGGAAGCATGGTCTCCCTGCCGAGGTAAGGTCAAACATCCTGCCGAGCCTTACACTCGAACACCGGCCAAATCCCATCGCCTGAATCCTACTAGGCTTAGGAAGCTTGGTCTCCCTGCCGAGGTATAGTCGAACGTCCTGCAAAGCCTTACACTCGAACTCCTTCCATGTCCCCTCGCCCGAGACCTACTTGGCTTAGGAACCTAGGTCTCCCTGCCGAGGTAAGGTCGAACGTCCTGACGAGCCTTACACTCGAACTTCGGCCAAATCCCATCGCCTGAATCCTACTAGGCTTAGGAAGGTTGGACTCCTTGCCGAGGTAAGGTCGAACGTCCTGCCGAGCCTTACACTCGGACTCGTTCCAAGTCCCCTCGCCCGAGACCTACTAGGCTTAGGAAGCTTGGTCTCCCTGCCGAGGTAAGGTTGAAAGTCCTGCCGAGCCTTACACTCGAACTCCACCCAAGTCCCCTCGCCTGACTCTTAGTAGGCTTTAAAAGCTTGGTGTCCCAGACGAGGTAAGGTCGAAAGTCCTACTGAGCCTTACAGTGGAACTCCAGCCAAGTCCCCTCGCTTGACTCCTACAAGGCTTTGGAAACTTGGTCTCCCTGCAGAGGTAAGGTCGAACGTCCTGCTGAGCCTTAATCTCGAACTCCAAACCAGTCTCCTTGCCTGACTCTCCCACGAGGCTTGGGAAGCTTGGTCTCCTTGCCGAGGTAAGGTCAAACGTCCGGCTAAGCCCTACACTCGAACTCCTTCCATGTCCCTTCGCCCGAGACCTACTAGGCTTAGGAAGCTTGGTCTCCCTGCCGAGGTAAGGTCGAACGTCCTGCCGAGCCTTACACTCGAACTCCAAACCAGTCCCCTTGCCTGACTCTCCCACAAGGCTTAGGAAGCTTGGTCTCCCTGCCGAGGTAAGGTCGAACGTCCTGCTAAGCCCTACACTCGAACTCCTTCCATGTCCCCTCGCCCGAGACCTACTAGGCTTAGTCAGCTTGGTCTCCCTGCCGAGGTAAGATGGAAAGTCCTGCCGAGCCTTACACTCGAACTCCGGCCAAGTCCCCTTGCTTGACTCCTACAAGGCTTAGGAAGCCTGTTCTCCCTGCCGAGGTAAGGTCGAACGTCCTGCTGAGCCTTACTCTCGAACTCCAAACCAGTCCCCTTGCCTGACTCTCCCACGAGGCTTAGGAAGCTTGGTCTCCCTGCCGAGGTAAGGTCGAACGTCCTGCTAAGCCCTACACTCGAACTCCTTCCATGTCCCCCCGCCCGAGACCTACTAGGCTTAGGAAGCTTGGTCTCCCTGCCGAGGTAAGGTCGAATGTCCTGCCAGGACTTACACTCGAACTCTGTCCGAGTCCACTCGCCTGACTCCTACTAGGCTTAGGAAGCTTGGTCTCCCTGCCGAGGTAGAGTCGAACATCCTGCCGAGCCTTTCACTCAAACTTCGGCCAAGTCTGATCGCCTGACACCTACTAGGCTTAAGAAGCTTGGTCTCCCTGCCGAGGTAAGGTCGAACGTCCTGCCGAGCCTTTCACTCGAACTCTGGCCAAGTACCCTCGCCAGACTCCTACTAGGCTTAGGAAGCTTGGTCTCCCTGCCAAAGCATAGTCAAACGTCCTGCCGAGCCTTACACTCGAACTCCGGCCAAGTCCGATCGCATGACACCTACTAGGCTTAGGAAGCTTGGTCTCCCTGCCGAGGTAAGGACTAACGTCCTGCCGAGCCTTACACTCGAACTCAGGCCAAGTCCCCTCGCCCGAGACCTACTAGGCTTAGGAAGCTTGGTCTCCCTGCCGAGGTAAGGTCGAACGTCCTGCCGAGCCTTACACTCGAACTTTGGCCAAATCCCATCGCCTGAATCCTACTAGGCTTAGGAAGCTTGGACTCCCAGCCGAGGTAAGGTCGAACGTCCTGCTAAGCCCTACACTCGAACTCCTTCCATGTCCCCTCGCCCGAGACCTACTAGGCTTAGGAAGCTTGGTCTCCCTGCCGAGGTAAGATCGAAAGTCCTGCCGAGCCTTACACTCGAACTCCGGCCAAGTCCCCTTGCTTGACTCCTACAAGGCTTAGGAAGCCTGTTCTCCCTGCCGAGGTAAGGTCGAACGTCCTGCTGAGCCTTACTCTCGAACTCCAAACCAGTCCCCTTGCCTGACTCTCCCACGAAACTTAGGAAGCTTGGTCTCCCTGCCGAGGTAAGGTCGAACGTCCTGCTAAGCCCTACACTCGAACTCCTTCCATGTCCCCCCGCCCGAGACCTACTAGGCTTAGGAAGCTTGGTCTCCCTGCCGAGGTAAGGTCGAACGTCCTGCTGAGCCTTACTCTCGAACTCCAAACCAGTCCCCTTGCCTGACTCTCCCACGAGGCTTAGGAAGCTTGGTCTCCCTGCCGAGGTAAGGTCGAACGTCCTGCTAAGCCCTACATTCGAACTCCTTCCATGTCCCCCCGCCCGAGACCTACTAGGCTTAGGAAGCTTGGTCTCCCTGCCGAGGTAAGGTCGAATGTCCTGCCAGGACTTACACTCGAACTCTGTCCGAGTCCACTCGCCTGACTCCTACTAGGCTTAGGAAGCTTGGTCTCCCTGCCGAGGTAGAGTCGAACATCCTGCCGAGCCTTCCACTCAAACTTCGGCCAAGTCTGATCGCCTGACACCTACTAGGCTTAGGAAGCTTGGTCTCCCTGCCGAGGTAAGGACGAACGTCCTGCCGAGCCTTACACTCGGACTCGTTCCAAGTCCCCTCGCCCGAGACCTACTAGGCTTAGGAAGCTTGGTCTCCCTGCCGAGGTAAGGTTGAAAGTCCTGCCGAGCCTTACACTTGAACTCCACCCAAGTCCCCTCGCCTGACTCTTAGTAGGCTTTAAAAGCTTGGTGTCCCAGACGAGGTAAGGTCGAAAGTCCTACTGAGCCTTACACTCGAACTCCAGCCAAGTCCCCTTGCTTGGCTCCTACAAGGCTTTGGAAATTTGGTCTCCCTGCCGAGGTAAGGTCGAACGTCCTGCTGAGCCTTAATCTCGAACTCCAAACCAGTCTCCTTGCCTGACTCTCCCACGAGACTTGTGAAGCTTGGTCTCCTTGCCGAGGTAAGGTCGAACGTCCTGCTGAGCCTTACACTCGAACTCTGGCCAAATCCCCTCGCCTGACTCCTTCTAGGCTTAGGAAGCCTGGTCTCCCTGCCGAGGTAAGGTCAAACGTCCTGCCGAGCCTTACACTCGAACTCCAAACCAGTCCCCTTGCCTGACTCTCCCACAAGGCTTAGGAAGCTTGGTCTCCCTGCCGAGGTAAGGCCGAACGTCCTGCTAAGCCCTACACTCGAACTCCTTCCATGTCCCCTCGCCCGAGACCTACAAGGCTTAGGAAGCTTGGTCTCCCTGCCGAGGTAAGGTCGAACGTCCTGCCGAGCCTTACACTCGAACTCCGGCCAAGTCCCCTTGCTTGACTCCTACAAGGCTTAGGAAGCCTGTTCTCCCTGCCGAGGTAAGGTCGAACGTCCTGCTGAGCCTTACTCTCGAACTCCAAACCAGTCCCCTTGCCTGACTCTCCCACGATGCTTAGGAAGCTTGGTCTCCCTGCCGAGGTAAGGTCGAACGTCCTGCTAAGCCCTACACTCGAGCTCCTTCCATGTCCCCCCGCCCGAGACCTACTAGGCTTAGGAAGCTTGGTCTCCCTGCCGAGGTAAGGTCGAATGTCCTGCCAGGACTTACACTCGAACTCTGTCCGAGTCCACTCGCCTGACTCCTACTAGGCTTAGGAAACTTGGTCTCCCTGCCGAAGCATAGTCAAACGTCCTGCCGAGCCTTACACACGAACTCCAGCAAAGTCCGATCGCCCGAGACCTACTAGGCTTAGGAAGCTTGGTCTCCCTACCGAGGTAAGGACGAACGTCCTGCCGAGCCTTACATTCAAACTCCTTCCATGTCCCCTCGCCCGAGACCTACTAGGCTTAGGAAGCTTGGTCTCCCTACTGAGGTAAGGACGAACGTCCTGCTGAGCCTTGCACTCGAACTCCGGGCAAGTCCCATCGCCTGACTCTTCTACTAGGCTTAGGAAGCTTGGTCTCCCTGCCGAAGTAAGGACGAACGTCCTGCCGAGCCTTACTCTCGAACTCAGGCCAAGTCCCCTCGCCCGAGACCTACTAGGCTTAGGAAGCATGGTCTCCCTGCCGAGGTAAGGTCAAACATCCTGCCGAGCCTTACACTCGAACTCCGGCCAAATCCCATCGCCTGAATCCTACTAGGCTTAGGAAGCTTGGTCTCCCTGCCGAGGTATAGTCGAACGTCCTGCAAAGCCTTACACTCGAACTCCTTCCATGTCCCCTCGCCCGAGACCTACTTGGCTTAGGAACCTAGGTCTCCCTGCCGAGGTAAGGTCGAACGTCCTGCCGAGCCTTACACTCGAACTTCGGCCAAATCCCATCGCCTGAATCCTACTAGGCTTAGGAAGGTTGGACTCCTTGCCGAGGTAAGGTCGAACGTCCTGCCGAGCCTTACACTCGGACTCGTTCCAAGTCCCCTCGCCCGAGACCTACTAGGCTTAGGAAGCTTGGTTTCCCTGCCGAGGTAAGGTTGAAAGTCCTGCCGAGCCTTACACTCGAACTCCACCCAAGTCCCCTCGCCTGACTCTTAGTAGGCTTTAAAAGCTTGGTGTCCCAGACGAGGTAAGGTCGAAAGTCCTACTGAGCCTTACAGTGGAACTCCAGCCAAGTCCCCTCGCTTGACTCCTACAAGGCTTTGGAAACTTGGTCTCCCTGCAGAGGTAAGGTCGAACGTCCTGCTGAGCCTTAATCTCGAACTCCAAACCAGTCTCCTTGCCTGACTCTCCCACGAGGCTTGGGAAGCTTGGTCTCCTTGCCGAGGTAAGGTCAAACGTCCGGCTAAGCCCTACACTCGAACTCCTTCCATGTCCCTTCGCCCGAGACCTACTAGGCTTAGGAAGCTTGGTCTCCCTGCCGAGGTAAGGTCGAACGTCCTGCCGAGCCTTACACTCGAACTCCAAACCAGTCCCCTTGCCTGACTCTCCCACAAGGCTTAGGAAGCTTGGTCTCCCTGCCGAGGTAAGGTCGAACGTCCTGCTAAGCCCTACACTCGAACTCCTTCCATGTCCCTTCGCCCGAGACCTACTAGGCTTAGGAAGCTTGGTCTCCCTGCCGAGGTAAGATGGAAAGTCCTGCCGAGCCTTACACTCGAACTCCGGCCAAGTCCCCTTGCTTGACTCCTACAAGGCTTAGGAAGCCTGTTCTCCCTGCCGAGGTAAGGTCGAACGTCCTGCTGAGCCTTACTCTCGAACTCCAAACCAGTCCCCTTGCCTGACTCTCCCACGAGGCTTAGGAAGCTTGGTCTCCCTGCCGAGGTAAGGTCGAACGTCCTGCTAAGCCCTACATTCGAACTCCTTCCATGTCCCCCTGCCCGAGACCTACTAGGCTTAGGAAGCTTGGTCTCCCTGCCGAGGTAAGGTCGAATGTCCTGCCAGGACTTACACTCGAACTCTGTCCGAGTCCACTCGCCTGACTCCTACTAGGCTTAGGAAGCTTGGTCTCCCTGCCGAGGTAGAGTCGAACATCCTGCCGAGCCTTCCACTCAAACTTCGGCCAAGTCTGATCGCCTGACACCTACTAGGCTTAAGAAGCTTGGTCTCCCTGCCGAGGTAAGGACGAACGTCCTGCCGAGCCTTTCACTCGAACTCTGGCCAAGTACCCTCGCCAGACTCCTACTAGGCTTAGGAAGCTTGGTCTCCCTGCCAAAGCATAGTCAAACGTCCTGCCGAGCCTTACACTCGAACTCCGGCCAAGTCTGATCGCATGACACCTACTAGGCTTAGGAAGCTTGGTCTCCCTGCCGAGGTAAGGACTAACGTCCTGCCGAGCCTTACACTCGAACTCAGGCCAAGTCCCCTCGCCCGAGACCTACTAGGCTTAGGAAGCTTGGTCTCCCTGCCGAGGTAAGGTCGAACGTCCTGCCGAGCCTTACACTCGAACTTTGGCCAAATCCCATCGCCTGAATCCTACTAGGCTTAGGAAGCTTGGACTCCCAGCCGAGGTAAGGTCAAACGTCCTGCTAAGCCCTACACTCGAACTCCTTCCATGTCCCTTCGCCCGAGACCTACTAGGCTTAGGAAGCTTGGTCTCCCTGCCGAGGTAAGGTCGAACGTCCTGCCGAGCCTTACACTCGAACTCCAAACCAGTCCCCTCGCTTGACTCTCCCACGAGGCTTAAGAAGCTTGGTCTCCCTGCCCAGGTAAGGTCGAACGTCCTGCTAAGCCCTACACTCGAACTCCTTCCATGTCCCCTCGCCCGAGACCTACTAGGCTTAGGAAGCTTGGTCTCCCTGCCGAGGTAAGATCGAAAGTCCTGCCGAGCCTTACACTCGAACTCCGGCCAAGTCCCCTTGCTTGACTCCTACAAGGCTTAGGAAGCCTGTTCTCCCTGCCGAGGTAAGGTCGAACGTCCTGCTGAGCCTTACTCTCGAACTCCAAACCAGTCCCCTTGCCTGACTCTCCCACGAAACTTAGGAAGCTTGGTCTCCCTGCCGAGGTAAGGTCGAACGTCCTGCTAAGCCCTACACTCGAACTCCTTCCATGTCCCCCCGCCCGAGACCTTCTAGGCTTAGGAAGCTTGGTCTCCCTGCCGAGGTAAGGTCGAATGTCCTGCCAGGACTTACACTCGAACTCTGTCCGAGTCCACTCGCCTGACTCCTACTAGGCTTAGGAAGCTTGGTCTCCCTGCCGAGGTAGAGTCGAACATCCTGCCGAGCCTTCCACTCAAACTTCGGCCAAGTCTGATCGCCTGACACCTACTAGGCTTAGGAAGCTTGGTCTCCCTGCCGAGGTAAGGACGAACGTCCTGCCGAGCCTTTCACTCGAACTCTGGCCAAGTACCCTCACCAGACTCCTACTAGGCTTAGGAAGCTTGGTCTCCCTGCCGAAGCATAGTCAAACGTCCTGCCGAGCCTTACACTCGAACTCCGGCCAAGTCCGATCGCATGACACCTACTAGGCTTAGGAAGCTTGGTCTCCCTGCCGAGGTAAGGACGAACGTCCTGCCGAGCCTTACACTCGAACACAGGCCAAGTCCCCCCGCCCGAGACCTACTAGGCTTAGGAAGCTTGGTCTCCCTGCCGAGGTAAGGTCGAATGTCCTGCCAGGACTTACACTCGAACTCTGTCCGAGTCCACTCGCCTGACTCCTACTAGGCTTAGGAAGCTTGGTCTCCCTGCCGAGGTAGAGTCGAACATCCTGCCGAGCCTTCCACTCAAACTTCGGCCAAGTCTGATCGCCTGACACCTACTAGGCTTAAGAAGCTTGGTCTCCCTGCCGAGGTAAGGACGAACGTCCTGCCGAGCCTTTCACTCGAACTCTGGCCAAGTACCCTCGCCAGACTCCTACTAGGCTTAGGAAGCTTGGTCTCCCTGCCAAAGCATAGTCAAACGTCCTGCCGAGCCTTACACTCGAACTCCGGCCAAGTCTGATCGCATGACACCTACTAGGCTTAGGAAGCTTGGTCTCCCTGCCGAGCTAAGGACTAACGTCCTGCCGAGCCTTACACTCGAACTCAGGCCAAGTCCCCTCGCCCGAGACCTACTAGGCTTAGGAAGCTTGGTCTCCCTGCCGAGGTAAGGTCGAACGTCCTGCCGAGCCTTACACTCGAACTTTGGCCAAATCCCATCGCCTGAATCCTACTAGGCTTAGGAAGCTCGGACTCCCAGCCGAGGTAAGGTCAAACGTCCTGCTAAGCCCTACACTCGAACTCCTTCCATGTCCCTTCGCCCGAGACCTACTAGGCTTAGGAAGCTTGGTCTCCCTGCCGAGGTAAGGTCGAACGTCCTGCCGAGCCTTACACTCGAACTCCAAACCAGTCCCCTCGCTTGACTCTCCCACGAGGCTTAAGAAGCTTGGTCTCCCTGCCCAGGTAAGGTCGAACGTCCTGCTAAGCCCTACACTCGAACTCCTTCCATGTCCCCTCGCCCGAGACCTACTAGGCTTAGGAAGCTTGGTCTCCCGGCCGAGGTAAGGTCGAATGTCCTGCCAGGACTTACACTCGAACTCTGTCCGAGTCCACTCGCCTGACTCCTACTAGGCTTAGGAAGCTTGGTCTCCCTGCCGAGGTAGAGTCGAACATCCTGCCGAGCCTTCCACTCAAACTTCGGCCAAGTCTGATCGCCTGACACCTACTAGGCTTAGGAAGCTTGGTCTCCCTGCCGAGGTAAGGACGAACGTCCTGCCGAGCCTTTCACTCGAACTCTGGCCAAGTACCCTCACCAGACTCCTACTAGGCTTAGGAAGCTTGGTCTCCCTGCCGAAGCATAGTCAAACGTCCTGCCGAGCCTTACACTCGAACTCCGGCCAAGTCCGATCGCATGACACCTACTAGGCTTAGGAAGCTTGGTCTCCCTGCCGAGGTAAGGACGAACGTCCTGCCGAGCCTTACACTCGAACTCAGGCCAAGTCCCCTCGCCCGAGACCTACTAAGCTTAGGAAGCTTGGTCTCCCTGCCGAGGTAAGGTCGAACGTCCTGCCGAGCCTTACACTCGAACTCCTTCCATGTCCCCTCGCCCGAGACCTACTAGGCTTAGGAAGCTTGGTCTCCTTGCCGAGGTAAGGTCGAAAGTCCTGCCGAGCCTTACACTCGAACTCCACCCAAGTCCCCTCGCCTGAATCTTACTAGGGGTTTAAAGCTTGGTCTCCCTGACGAGGTAAGTTCGAACGTCCTGCTGAGCCTTACTCTCGAACTCCAAACCAGTCCCCTTGCCTGACTCTCCCACGAGGCTTAGGAAGCTTGGTCTCCCTGCCGAGGTAAGGTCGAATGTCCTGCTAAGCCCTACACTCGAACTCCTTCCATGTCCCCTCGCCCGAGACCTACTAGGCTTAGGAAGCTTGGTCTCCCTGCCGAGGTAAGGTCGAAAGTCCTGCCGAGCCTTACACTCGAACTCCACCCAAGTCCCCTCGCCTGATTCTTAGTAGGCTTTAAAAGCTTGGTGTCCCAGACGAGGTAAGGTCGAAAGTCCTGCTGAGCCTTACACACAAACTCCAGCCAAGTCCCCTTGCTTGACTCCTACAAGGCTTTGGAAACTTGGTCTCCCTGCTGAGGTAAGGTCGAACGTCCTGCTGAGCCTTAATCTCGAACTCCAAACCAGTCCCCTTGCCTGACTCTCCCACGAGGCTTAGGAAGCTTGGTCTCCTTGCCGAGGTAAGGTCGAACGTCCTGCTGAGCCTTACACTCGAACTCTGGCCAAGTCCCCTCGCCTGACACCTACTAGGCTTAGGAAGCTTGGTCTCCCTGCCGAGGTAAGGTCGAACGTCCTGCTGAGCCTTACACTCGAACTCTGGCCAAGTCCCCTCGCCTGACTCCTTCTAGGCTTAGGAAGCTTGGACTCCCTGCCGAGGTAAGGTCGAACGTCCTGCAGAGCCTTACACTCTAACTCCTTCCATGTCCCCTCGCCCGAGACCTACTAGGCTTAGGAAGCTTGGTCTCCCTGCCGAGGTAAGGTCAAACATCCTGCTGAGCCTTACACTCGAACTCCGGACAAATCCCATCGCCTGACTCCTACTAGGCTTAGGAAGCTTGGTCTCCCTTCCGAGGTAAGGTCGAAAGTCCTGCCGAGCCTTACACTCGAACTCCACCCAAGTCCCCTCGCCTGACTCTTACTCGGCTTTAAAAGCTTGGTCTCTCTGACGAGGTAAGGTCGAACGTCCTGCTGAGACTTACACTCGAACTCCAAACCAGTCCCCTTGCCTGACTCTCCCACGAGCCTTAGGAAGCTTGGTCTCCCTGCCGTGGTAAGGTCGAACGTCCTGCTAAGCCCTACTCTCGAACTCCTTCCATGTCCCCTCGCCCGAGACCTACTAGGCTTAGGAAGCATGGTCTCCCTGCCGAGGTAAGGTCAAACATCCTGCCGAGCCTTACACTCGAACTCCGGACAAATCCCATCGCCTGAATCCTACTAGGCTTAGGAAGCTTGGACTCCCTGCCGAGGTATAGTCGAACGTCCTGCAAAGCCTTACACTCGAACTCCTTCCATGGCCCCCCGGCCCGAGACCTACTTGGCTTAGGAACCTAGGTCTCCCAGCCGAGGTAAGGTCGAATGTCCTGTCGAGCCTTACACTCGAACTTCGGCCAAATCCCATCTCCTGAATCCTACTAGGCTTAGGAATCTTGGTCTCCCTGCCGAAGCATAGTCAAATATCCTGCCGAGCCTTTCACTCGAACTCTGGCCAAGTACCCGCGCTAGACTCCTACTAGGCTTGGAAACTTGGTCTCCCTGCCGAAGCATAGTCAAACGTCCTGCCGAGCCTTACACACGAACTCCAGCAAAGTCCGATCGCCTGACACCTACTAGGCTTAGGAATCTTGGTCTCCCTGCCGAGGTAAGGACGAACGTCCTGCCGAGCCTTACACTCAAACTCCTTCCATGTCCCCTCGCCCGAGACCTGCTAGGCTTAGGAAGCTTGGTCTCCCTGCCGAGGTAAGGACGAACGTCCTGCCGAGCCTTACACTCAAACTCCTTCCATGTCCCCTCGCCCGAGACCTGCTAGGCTTAGGAAGCTTGGTCTCCCTACTGAGGTAAGGACGAACGTCCTGCTGAGCCTTACACTCGAACTCCGGGCAAGTCCCATCGCCTGACTCTTCTACTTGGCTTAGGAAGCTTGGTCTCCCTGCCGAAGAAAGGACGAACGTCCTGCCGAGCCTTACTCTCGAACTCAGGCCGAGTCCCCTCGCCCGAGACCTACTAGGCTTAGGAAGCATGGTCTCCCTGCCGAGGTAAGGTCAAACATCCTGCCGAGCCTTACACTCGAACTCCTTCCATGTCCCCTCGCCCGAGACATACTTGGCTTAGGAAGCTTGGTCTCCCTGCCGAGGTAAGGTTGAAAGTCCTGCCGAGCCTTACACTCGAACTCCACCCAAGTCCCCTCGCCTGACTCTTAGTAGGCTTTAAAAGCTTGGTGTCCCAGACGAGGTAAGGTCGAAAGTCCTACTGAGCCTTACACTCGAACTCCAGTCAAGTCCCCTTGCTTGACTCCTACAAGGCTTTGGAAATTTGGTCTCCCTGCCGAGGTAAGGTCGAACGTCCTGCTGAGCCTTAATCTCGAACTCCAAACCAGTCTCCTTGCCTGACTCTCCCACGAGACTTGTGAAGCTTGGTCTCCTTGCCGAGGTAAGGTCGAACGTCCTGCTGAGCCTTACACTCGAACTCTGGCCAAATTCCCTCGCCTGACTCCTTCTAGGCTTAGGAAGCCTGGTCTCCCTGCCGAGGTAAGGTCAAACGTCCTGCCGAGCCTTACACTCGAACTCCAAACCAGTCCCCTTGCCTGACTCTCCCACAAGGCTTAGGAAGCTTGGTCTCCCTGCCGAGGTAAGGTCGAACGTCCTGCTAAGCCCTACACTCGAACTCCTTCCATGTCCCCTCGCCCGAGACCTACAAGGCTTAGGAAGCTTGGTCTCCCTGCCGAGGTAAGGTCGAACGTCCTGCCGAGCCTTACACTCGAACTCCGGCCAAGTCCCCTTGCTTGACTCCTACAAGGCTTAGGAAGCCTGTTCTCCCTGCCGAGGTAAGGTCGAATGTCCTGCCAGGACTTACACTCGAACTCTGTCCGAGTCCACTCGCCTGACTCCTACTAGGCTTAGGAAACTTGGTCTCCCTGCCGAAGCATAGTCAAACGTCCTGCCGAGCCTTACACACGAACTCCAGCAAAGTCCGATCGCCCGAGACCTACTAGGCTTAGGAAGCTTGGTCTCCCTACCGAGGTAAGGACGAACGTCCTGCCGAGCCTTACACTCAAACTCCTTCCATGTCCCCTCGCCCGAGACCTACTAGGCTTAGGAAGCTTGGTCTCCCTACTGAGGTAAGGACGAACGTCCTGCTGAGCCTTGCACTCGAACTCCGGGCAAGTCCCATCGCCTGACTCTTCTACTAGGCTTAGGAAGCTTGGTCTCCCTGCCGAAGTAAGGACGAACGTCCTGCCGAGCCTTACTCTCGAACTCAGGCCAAGTCCCCTCGCCCGAGACCTACTAGGCTTAGGAAGCATGGTCTCCCTGCCGAGGTAAGGTCAAACATCCTGCCGAGCCTTACACTCGAACTCCGGCCAAATCCCATCGCCTGAATCCTACTAGGCTTAGGAAGCTTGGTCTCCCTGCCGAGGTATAGTCGAACGTCCTGCAAAGCCTTACACTCGAACTCCTTCCATGTCCCCTCGCCCGAGACCTACTTGGCTTAGGAACCTAGGTCTCCCTGCCGAGGTAAGGTCGAACGTCCTGCCGAGCCTTACACTCGAACTTCGGCCAAATCCCATCGCCTGAATCCTACTAGGCTTAGGAAGGTTGGACTCCTTGCCGAGGTAAGGTCGAACGTCCTGCCGAGCCTTACACTCGGCCTCGTTCCAAGTCCCCTCGCCCGAGACCTACTAGGCTTAGGAAGCTTGGTCTCCCTGCCGAGGTAAGGTTGAAAGTCCTGCCGAGCCTTACACTCGAACTCCACCCAAGTCCCCTCGCCTGACTCTTAGTAGGCTTTAAAAGCTTGGTGTCCCAGACGAGGTAAGGTCGAAAGTCCTACTGAGCCTTACACTGGAACTCCAGCCAAGTCCCCTCGCTTGACTCCTACAAGGCTTTGGAAACTTGGTCTCCCTGCAGAGGTAAGGTCGAACGTCCTGCTGAGCCTTAATCTCGAACTCCAAACCAGTCTCCTTGCCTGACTCTCCCACGAGGCTTGGGAAGCTTGGTCTCCTTGCCGAGGTAAGGTCAAACGTCCGGCTAAGCCCTACACTCGAACTCCTTCCATGTCCCTTCGCCCGAGACCTACTAGGCTTAGGAAGCTTGGTCTCCCTGCCGAGGTAAGGTCGAACGTCCTGCCGAGCCTTAATCTCGAACTCCAAACCAGTCCCCTTGCCTGACTCTCCCACAAGGCTTAGGAAGCTTGGTCTCCCTGACGAGGTAAGGTCGAACGTCCTGCTAAGCCCTACACTCGAACTCCTTCCATGTCCCCTCGCCCGAGACCTACTAGGCTTAGGAAGCTTGGTCTCCCTGCCGAGGTAAGATGGAAAGTCCTGCCGAGCCTTACACTCGAACTCCGGCCAAGTCCCCTTGCTTGACTCCTACAAGGCTTAGGAAGCCTGTTCTCCCTGCCGAGGTAAGGTCGAACGTCCTGCTGAGCCTTACTCTCGAACTCCAAACCAGTCCCCTTGCCTGACTCTCCCACGAGGCTTAGGAAGCTTGGTCTCCCTGCCGAGGTAAGGTCGAACGTCCTGCTAAGCCCTACACTCGAACTCCTTCCATGTCCCCCCGCCCGAGACCTACTAGGCTTAGGAAGCTTGGTCTCCCTGCCGAGGTAGAGTCGAACATCCTGCCGAGCCTTCCACTCAAACTTTGGCCAAGTCTGATCGCCTGACACCTACTAGGCTTAAGAAGCTTGGTCTCCCTGCCGAGGTAAGGACGAACGTCCTGCCGAGCCTTTCACTCGAACTCTGGCCAAGTACCCTCGCCAGACTCCTACTAGGCTTAGGAAGCTTGGTCTCCCTGCCAAAGCATAGTCAAACGTCCTGCCGAGCCTTACACTCGAACTCCGGCCAAGTCCGATCACATGACACCTACTAGGCTTAGGAAGCTTGGTCTCCCTGCCGAGGTAAGGACTAACGTCCTGCCGAGCCTTACACTCGAACTCAGGCCAAGTCCCCTCGCCCGAGACCTACTAGGCTTAGGAAGCTTGGTCTCCCTGCCGAGGTAAGGTCGAACGTCCTGCCGAGCCTTACACTCGAACTTTGGCCAAATCCCATCGCCTGAATCCTACTAGGCTTAGGAAGCTTGGACTCCCAGCCGAGGTAAGGTCGAACGTCCTGCCGAGCCTTACACTCGAACTCCTTCCATGTCCCCTCGCCCGAGACCTACTAGGCTTAGAAAGCTTGGTCTCCCTGCCGAGGTAAGGTCGAAAGTCCTGCCGAGCCTTACACTCGAACTCCACCCAAGTCCCCTCGCCTGAATCTTACTAGGCTTTTAAAGCTTGGTCTCCCTGAGGAGGTAAGTTCGAACGTCCTGCTGAGCCTTACTCTAGAACTCCAAACCAGTCCCCTTGCCTGACTCTCCCACGAGGCTTAGGAAGCTTGGTCTCCCTGCCGAGGTAAGGTCGAACGTCCTGCTAAGCCCTACACTCGAACTCAGGCCAAGTCCCCTCGCCCGAGACCTACTAGGCTTAGGAAGCATGGTCTCCCTGCCGAGGTAAGGTCAAACATCCTGCCGAGCCTTACACTCGAACTCCGGCCAAATCCCATCGCCTGAATCCTACTAGGCTTAGGAAGCTTGGTCTCCCTGCCGAGGTACAGTCGAACGTCCTGCAAAGCCTTACACTCGAACTCCTTCCATGTCCCCTCGCCCGAGACCTACTTGGCTTAGGAACCTAGGTCTCCCTGCCAAGGTAAGGTCGAACGTCCTGCCGAGCCTTACACTCGAACTTCGGCCAAATCCCATCGCCTGAATCCTACTAGGCTTAGGAAGGTTGGACTCCTTGCCGAGGTAAGGTCGAACGTCCTGCCGAGCCTTACACTCGGACTCCTTCCATGTCCCCTCGCCCGAGACCTACTAGGCTTAAGAAGCTTGGTCTCCCTGCCGAGGTAAGGTTGAAAGTCCTGCCGAGCCTTACACTCGAACTCCACCCAAGTCCCCTCGCCTGACTCTTAGTAGGCTTTAAAAGCTTGGTGTCCCAGACGAGGTAAGGTCGAAAGTCCTACTGAGCCTTACACTGGAACTCCAGCCAAGTCCCCTCGCTTGACTCCTACAGGGCTTTGGAAACTTGGTCTCCCTGCCGAGGTAAGGTCGAACGTCCTGCTGAGCCTTAATCTCGAACTCCAAACCAGTCTCCTTGCCTGACTCTCCCACGAGGCTTGGGAAGCTTGGTCTCCTTGCCGAGGTAAGGTCAAACGTCCGGCTAAGCCCTACACTCGAACTCCTTCCATGTCCCTTCGCCCGAGACCTACTAGGCTTAGGAAGCTTGGTCTCCCTGCCGAGGTAGAGTCGAACATCCTGCCGAGCCTTCCACTCAAACTTCGGCCAAGTCTGATCGCCTGACACCTACTAGGCTTAAGAAGCTTGGTCTCCCTGCCGAGGTAAGGACGAACGTCCTGCCGAGCCTTTCACTCGAACTCTGGCCAAGTACCCTCGCCAGACTCCTACTAGGCTTAGGAAGCTTGGTCTCCCTGCCAAAGCATAGTCAAACGTCCTGCCGAGCCTTACACTCGAACTCCGGCCAAGTCCGATCGCATGACACCTACTAGGCTTAGGAAGCTTGGTCTCCCTGCCGAGGTAAGGACGAACGTCCTGCCGAGCCTTACACTCGAACTCTGGCCAAATTCCCTCGCCTGACTCCTTCTAGGCTTAGGAAGCCTGGTCTCCCTGCCGAGGTAAGGTCAAACGTCCTGCTGAGCCTTACACTCGAACTCCGGGCAAGTCCCCTTGCTTGACTCCTACAAGGCTTAGGAAGCCTGTTCTCCCTGCCGAGGTAAGGTCGAATGTCCTGCCAGGACTTACACTCGAACTCTGTCCGAGTCCACTCGCCTGACTCCTACTAGGCTTAGGAAACTTGGTCTCCCTGCCGAAGCATAGTCAAACGTCCTGCCGAGCCTTACACACGAACTCCAGCAAAGTCCCCTCGCCCGAGACCTACTAGGCTTAGGAAGCTTGGTCTCCCTGCCGAGGTAAGGTCGAACGTCCTGCCGAGCCTTACACTCGAACTTTGGCCAAATCCCATCGCCTGAATCCTACTAGGCTTAGGAAGCTTGGACTCCCAGCCGAGGTAAGGTCGAATGTCCTGCGGAGCCTTACACTCGAACTCCTTCCATGTCCCCTCGCCCGAGACCTACTAGGCTTAGGAAGCTTGGTCTCCCTGCCGAGGTAAGGTCGAAAGTCCTGCCGAGCCTTACACTCGAACTCCACCCAAGTCCCCTCGCCTGAATCTTACTAGGCTTTTAAAGCTTGGTCTCCCTGACGAGGTAAGTTCGAACGTCCTGCTGAGCCTTACTCTAGAACTCCAAACCAGTCCCCTTGCCTGACTCTCCCACGAGGCTTAGGAAGCTTGGTCTCCCTGCCGAGGTAAGGACGAACGTCCTGCCGAGCCTTTCACTCGAACTCCGGCCAAGTACCCTCGCCAGACTCCTACTAGGCTTAGGAAGCTTGGTCTCCCTGCCGAGGTAAGGTCGAATGTCCTGCCGAGCCTTACACTCGAACTTCGGCCAAATCCCATCGCCTGAATCCTACTAGGCTTAGGAAGCTTGGACTCCCTGCCGAGGTAAGGTCGAACGTCCTGCAGAGCCTTAGACTTGAACTCCTTCCATGTCCCCTCGCCCGAAACCTACTAGGCTTAGGAAGCTTTGTCTCCCTGCCGAGGTAAGGTCGAAAGTCCTGCCGAGCCTTACACTCGAACTCCACCCAAGTCCCCTCGCCTGACTCTCAGTAGGCTTTAAAAGCTTGGTGTCCCAGACGAGGTAAGGTCGAAAGTCCTGCTGAGCCTTACACTCGAACTCCAGCCAAGTCCCATTGCTTGACTCCTACAAGGCTTTGGAAACTTGGTCTCCCTGCCGAGGTAAGGTCGAACGTCCTGCTGAGCCTTACACTCGAACTCTGGCCAAGTCCCCTCGCCTGACTCCTTCTAGGCTTAGGAAGCTTGGACTCCCTGCCGAGGTAAGGTCGAACGTCCTGCAGAGCCTTACACTCGAACTCCTTCCATGTCCCCTCGCCTGAATCCTACTAGGCTTAGGAAGCTTGGTCTCCCTGCCGAGGCAAGGTCAAACCTCCTGCCAAGCCTTACATTCGAACTCCGGACAAATCCCATCGCCTGACTCCTACTAGGCTTAGGAAGCTTTGTCTCTTTTCCGAGGTAAGGTCGAAAGTCCTGCCGAGCCTTACACTCGAACTCCACCCAAGTCCCCTCGCCTGATTCTTACTCGGCTTTAAAAGCTTGGTCTCTCTGACGAGGTAAGGTCGAACGTCCTGCTGAGCCTTAGACTCGAACTCCAAACCAGTCCCCGTGCCTGACTCTCCCACGAGCCTTAGGAAGCTTGGTCTCCCTGCCGAGGTAATGGCGAACGTCCTGCTAAGCCCTACTCTCGAACTCCTTCCATGTCCCCTCGCCCGAGACCTACTAGGCTTAGGAAGCTTGGTCTCCCTGCCGAGGTAAGGTCGAAAGTCCTGCCGAGCCTTACACTCGAACTCCGGCCAAGTCCTCTTGCTTGACTCCTACAAGGCTTAGGAAGCTTGGTCTCCCTGCCGAGGTAAGGTCGAACGTCCTGCTGAGCCTTACTCTCGAACTCCAAACCAGTCCCCTTGCCTGAATCTCCCACGGGGCTTAGGAAGCTTGGTCTCCCTGCCGAGGTAAGTTCGAATGCCCTGCCGAGACTTCCATTCAAACTCCGGCCAAGTCTGATCGTCAGACACCTACTAGGCTTAGGAAGCTTGGTCTCCCTGCCGAGGTAAGGTCGAATGTCCTGCCGAGACTTACACTCGAACTCTGGCCAAGTCCACTCGCCTGACTCCTACTAGGCTTAGGAAGCTTGGTCTCCCTGCCGAGGTAAGGACGAACGTCCTGCCGAGCCTTACACTCGAACTCAGGCCAAGTCCCCTCGCCCGAGACCTACTAAGCTTTGGAAGCTTGGTCTCCCTGCCGAGGTAAGGTCGAACGTCCTGCCGAGCCTTACACTCGAACTTTGGCCAAATCCCATCGCCTGAATCCTACTAGGCTTAGGAAGTTTGGACTCCCAGCCGAGGTAAGGTCGAACGTCCTGCGGAGCCTTACACTCGAACTCCTTCCATGTCCCCTCGCCCGAGACCTACTAGGCTTAGGAAGCTTGGTCTCCATGCCAAGGTAAGGTCGAAAGTCCTGCCGAGCCTTACACTCGAACTCCACCCAAGTCCCCTCGCCTGAATCTTACTAGGGGTTTAAAGCTTGGTCTCCCTGACGAGGTAAGTTCGAACGTCCTGCTGAGCCTTACTCTCGAACTCCAAACCAGTCCCCTTGCCTGACTCTCCCACGAGGCTTAGGAAGCTTGGTCTCCCTGCCGAGGTAAGGTCGAACGTCCTGCTAAGCCCTACACTCGAACTCCTTCCATGTCCCCTCGCCCGAGACCTACTAGGCTTAGGAAGCTTGGTCTCCCTGCCGAGGTAAGGTCGAAAGTCCTGCCGAGCCTTACACTCGAACTCCACCCAAGTCCCCTCGCCTGATTCTTAGTAGGCTTTAAAAGCTTGGTGTCCCAGACGAGGTAAGGTCGAAAGTCCTGCTGAGCCTTACACACAAACTCCAGCCAAGTCCCCTTGCTTGACTCCTACAAGGCTTTGGAAACTTGGTCTCCCTGCGGAGGTAAGGTCGAACGTCCTGCTGAGCCTCACACTCGAACTCTGGCCAAGTCCCCTCGCCTGACACCTACTAGGCTTAGGAAGCTTGGTCTCCCTGCCGAGGAAAGGTCGAACGTCCTGCTGAGCCTTACACTCGAACTCTGGCCAAGTCCCCTCGCCTGACTCCTTCTAGGCTTAGGAAGCTTGGACTCCCTTCCGAGGTAAGGTCGAAAGTCCTGCCGAGCCTTACACTCGAACTCCGCCCAAGTCCCCTCGCCTGACTCTTACTCGGCTTTAAAAGCTTGGTCTCTCTGACGAGGTAAGGTCGAACGTCCTGCTGAGCCTTACACTCGGACTCCAAACCAGTCCACTTGCCTGACTCTCCCACGAGCCTTAGGAAGCTTGGTCGCCCTGCCGTGGTAAGGTCGAACGTCCTGCTAAGCCCTACTCTCGAACTCCTTCCATGTCCCCTCGCCCGAGACCTACTAGGCTTAGGAAGCATTGTCTCCCTGCCGAGGTAAGGTCAAACATCCTGCCGAGCCTTACACTCGAACTCCGGACAAATCCCATCGCCTGAATCCCACTAGGCTTAGGAAGCTTGGACTCCCTGCCGAGGTATAGTCGAACGTCCTGCAAAGCCTTACACTCGAACTCCTTCCATGGCCCCCCGCCCGAGACCTACTTGGCTTAGGAACCTAGGTCTCCCTGCCGAGGTAAGGTCGAACGTCCTGCCGAGCCTTACACTCGAACTTCGGCCAAATCCCATCTCCTGAATCCTACTAGGCTTAGGAATCTTGGTCTCCCTGCCGAAGCATAGTCAAATGTCCTGCCGAGCCTTTCACTCGAACTCTGGCCAAGTACCCTCGCTAGACTCCGACTAGGCTTAGGAAACTTGGTCTCCCTGCCGAAGCATAGTCAAACGTCCTGCCGAGCCTTACACACGAACTCCAGCAAAGTCCGATCGCCTGACACCTACTAGGCTTAGGAAGCTTGGTTTCCATGCCGAGGTAAGGACGAGCGTCCTGCCGAGCCTTACACTCAAACTACTTCCAGGTCCCCTCGCACGAGACCTACTAGGCTTAGGAAGCTTGGTCTCCCTACTGAGGTAAGGACGAACGTCCTGCTGAGCCTTACACTCGAACTCCGGGCAAGTCCCATCGCCTGACTCGTCTACTAGGCTTAGGAAGCTTGGTCTCCCTGCCGAAGTAAGGACGAACGTCCTGCCGAGCCTTACACTCGAACTCAGGCCGAGTCCCCTCGCCCGAGACCTACTAGGCTTAGGAAACATGGTCTCCCTGCCGAGGTAAGGTCAAACATCCTGCCGAGCCTTACACTCGAACTCCGGACAAATCCCATCGCCTGAATCCTACTAGGCTTAGGAAGCTTGGTCTCCCTGCCGAGGTAAGGTCGAACGTCCTGCCGAGCCTTACACTCGAACTCCGGCCAAGTCCCCTTGCTTGACTCCTACAAGGCTTAGGAAGCCTGTTCTCCCTGCCGAGGTAAGGTCGAACGTCCTGCTGAGCCTTACTCTCGAACTCCAAACCAGTCCCCTTGCCTGACTCTCCCACGAGGCTTAGGAAGCTTGGTCTCCCTGCCGAGGTAAGGTCGAACGTCCTGCTAAGCCCTACACTCGAGCTCCTTCCATGTCCCCTCGCCCGAGACCTACTAGGCTTAGGAAGCTTGGTCTCCCTGCCGAGGTAAGGTCGAATGTCCTGCCGGGACTTACACTCGAACTCTGTCCGAGTCCACTCGCCTGACTCCTACTAGGCTTAGGAAAGTTGGTCTCCCTGCCGAAGCATAGTCAAACGTCCTGCCGAGCCTTACACACGAACTCCAGCAAAGTCCGATCGCCTGACACCTACTAGGCTTAGGAAGCTTGGTCTCCCTACCGAGGTAAGGACGAACGTCCTGCCGAGCCTTACACTCAAACTCCTTCCATGTCCCCTCGCCCGAGACCTACTAGGCTTAGGAAGCTTGGTCTCCCTACTGAGGTAAGGACGAACGTCCTGCTGAGCCTTACACTCGAACTCCGGGCAAGTCCCATCGCCTGACTCTTCTACTAGGCTTAGGAAGCTTGGTCTCCCTGCCGAAGTAAGGACGAACGTCCTGCCGAGCCTTACACTCGAACTCAGGCCAAGTCCCCTCGCCGGAGACCTACTAGGCTTAGGAAGCATGGTCTCCCTGCCGAGGTAAGGTCAAACATCCTGCCGAGCCTTACACTCGAACTCCGGCCAAATCCCATCGCCTGAATCCTACTAGGCTTAGGAAGCTTGGACTCCCTGCCGAGGTATAGTCGAACGTCCTGCAAAGCCTTACACTCGAACTCCTTCCATGTCCCCTCGCCCGAGACCTACTTGGCTTAGGAACCTAGGTCTCTCTGCCGAGGTATGGTCGAACGTCCTGCCGAGCCTTACACTCGAACTTCGGCCAAATCCCATCGCCTGAATCCTACTAGGCTTAGGAAGGTTGGACTCCCTGCCGAGGTAAGGTCGAACGTCCTGCCGAGCCTTACACTCGAACTCCACCCAAGTCCCCTCGCCTGACTCTTAGTAGGCTTTAAAAGCTTGGTGTCCCAGACGAGGTAAGGTCGAAAGTCCTACTGAGCCTTACACTGGAACTCCAGCCAAGTCCCCTCGCTTGACTCCTACAAGGCTTTGGAAACTTGGTCTCCCTGCCGAGGTAAGGTCGAACGTCCTGCCGAGCCTTACACTCGAACTCCAAACCAGTCCCCTTGCCTGACTCTCCCACAAGGCTTAGGAAGCTTGGTCTCCCTGCCGAGGTAAGGTCGAACGTCCTGCTAAGCCCTACACTCGAACTCCTTCCATGTCCCCTCGCCCGAGACCTACTAGGCTTAGGAAGCTTGGTCTCCCTGCCGAGGTAAGATGGAAAGTCCTGCCGAGCCTTACACTCGAACTTCGGCCAAGTCCCCTTGCTTGACTCCTACAAGGCTTAGGAAGCCTGTTCTCCCTGCCGAGGTAAGGTCGAACGTCCTGCTGAGCCTTACTCTCGAACTCCAAACCAGTCCCCTTGCCTGACTCTCCCACGAGGCTTAGGAAGCTTGGTCTCCCTGCCGAGGTAAGGTCGAACGTCCTGCTAAGCCCTACATTCGAACTCCTTCCATGTCCCCCCGCCCGAGACCTACTAGGCTTAGGAAGCTTGGTCTCCCTGCCGAGGTAAGGTCGAATGTCCTGCCAGGACTTACACTCGAACTCTGTCCGAGTCCACTCGCCTGACTCCTACTAGGCTTAGGAAGCTTGGTCTCCCTGACGAGGTAGAGTCGAACATCCTGCCGAGCCTTCCACTCAAACTTCGGCCAAGTCTGATCGCCTGACACCTACTAGGCTTAAGAAGCTTGGTCTCCCTGCCGAGGTAAGGACGAACGTCCTGCCGAGCCTTTCACTCGAACTCTGGCCAAGTACCCTCGCCAGACTCCTACTAGGCTTAGGAAGCTTGGTCTCCCTGCCAAAGCATAGTCAAACGTCCTGCCGAGCCTTACACTCGAACTCCGGCCAAGTCCGATCGCATGACACCTACTAGGCTTAGGAAGCTTGGTCTCCCTGCCGAGGTAAGGACTAACGTCCTGCCGAGCCTTACACTCGAACTCAGGGCAAGTCCCCTCGCCCGAGACCTACTAGGCTTAGGAAGCTTGGTCTCCCTGCCGAGGTAAGGTCGAACGTCCTGCCGAGCCTTACACTCGAACTTTGGCCAAATCCCATCGCCTGAATCCTACTAGGCTTAGGAAGCTTGGACTCCCAGCCGAGGTAAGGTCGAATGTCCTGCGGAGCCTTACACTCGAACTCCTTCCATGTCCCCTCGCCCTAGACCTACTAGGCTTAGGAAGCTTGGTCTCCCTGCCGAGGTAAGGTCGAAAGTCCTGCCGAGCCTTACACTCGAACTCCACCCAAGTCCCCTCGCCTGAATCTTACTAGGCTTTTAAAGCTTGGTCTCCCTGACGAGGTAAGTTCGAACGTCCTGCTGGGCCTTACTCTAGAACTCCAAACCAGTCCCCTTGCCTGACTCTCCCACGAGGCTTAGGAAGCTTGGTCTCCCTGCCGAGGTAAGGTCGAACGTCCTGCTAAGCCCTACACTCGAACTCCTTCCATGTCCCCTCGCCCGAGACCTACTAGGCTTAGGAAGCTTGGTCTCCCTGGCGAGGTATAGTCAAACGTCCTGCCGAGCCTTCCACTCAAACTCCGGCCAAGTCCGATCGCCTGACACCTACTAGGCTTAGGAAGCTTGGTCTCCCTGCCGAGGTAAGGACGAACGTCCTGCCGAGCCTTTCACTCGAACTCCGGCCAAGTACCCTCGCCAGACTCCTACTAGGCTTAGGAAGCTTGGTCTCCCTGCCGAGGTAATGGCGAACGTCCTGCTAAGCCCTACTCTCGAACTCCTTCCATGTCCCCTCGCCCGAGACCTACTAGGCTTAGGAAGCTTGGTCTCCCTGCCGAGGTAAGGTCGAAAGTCCTGCCGAGCCTTACACTCGAACTCCGGCCAAGTCCTCTTGCTTGACTCCTACAAGGCTTAGGAAGCTTGGTCTCCCTGCCGAGGTAAGGTCGAACGTCCTGCTGAGCCTTACTCTTGAACTCCAAACCAGTCCCCTTGCCTGAATCTCCCACGGGGCTTAGGAAGCTTGGTCTCCCTGCCGAGGTAAGTTCGAATGCCCTGCCGACACTTCCATTCAAACTCCGGCCAAGTCTGATCGTCAGACACCTACTAGGCTTAGGAAGCTTGGTCTCCCTGCCGAGGTAAGGTCGAATGTCCTGACGAGACTTACACTCGAACTCTGTCCAAGTCCACTCGCCTGACTCCTACTAGGCTTAGGAAGCTTGGTCTCCCTGCCGAGGTAAGGACGAACGTCCTGCTGAGCCTTACACTCGAACTCAGGCCAAGTCCCCTCGCCCGAGACCTACTAAGCTTAGGAAGCTTGGTCTCCCTGCCGAGGTAAGGTCGAACGTCCTGCGGAGCCTTACACTCGAACTTTGGCCAAATCCCATCGCCTGAATCCTACTAGGCTTAGGAAGTTTGGACTCCCAGCCGAGGTAAGGTCGAACGTCCTGCCGAGCCTTACACTCAAACTCCTTCCATGTCCTCTCGCCCGAGACCTACTAGGCTTAGGAAGCTTGGTCTCCCTACTGAGGTAAGGACGAACGTCCTGCTGAGCCTTACACTCAAACTCCGGGCAAGTCCCATCGCCTGACTCTTCTACTAGGCTTAGGAAGCTTGGTCTCCCTGCCGAAGTAAGGTCGAACGTCCTGCCGAGCCTTACACTCGAACTCAGGCCGAGTCCCCTCGCCCGAGACCTACTAGGCTTAGGAAGCATGGTCTCCCTGCCGAGGTAAGGTCAAACATCCTGCCGAGCCTTACACTCGAACTCCGGCCAAATCCCATCGCCTGAATCCTACTAGGCTTAGGAAGCTTGGACTCCCTTCCGAGGTATAGTCGAACATCCTGCAAAGCCTTACACTCGAACTCCTTCCATGTCCCCTCGCCCGAGACCTACTTGGCTTAGGAACCTAGGTCTCCCTGCCGAGGTAAGGTCGAACGTCCTGCCGAGCCTTACACTTGAACTTCGGCCAAATCCCATCGCCTGAATCCTACTAGGCTTAGGAAGGTTGGACTCCCTGCCGAGGTAAGGTCGAAAGTCCTGCCGAGCCTTACACTCGGACTCCTTCCATGTCCCCTCGCCCGAGACCTACTAGGCTTAGGAAGCTTGGTCTCCCTGCCGAGGTAAGGTTGAAAGTCCTGCCGAGCCTTACACTCGAACTCCACCCAAGTCCCCTCGCCTGACTCTTAGTAGGCTTTAAAAGCTTGGTGTCCCAGACGAGGTAAGGTCGAAAGTCCTACTGAGCCTTACACTCGAACTCCAGCCAAGTCCCCTTGCTTGACTCCTACAAGGCTTTGGAAACTTGGTCTCCCTGCCAAGGTAAGGTCGAACGTCCTGCTGAGCCTTAATCTCGAACTCCAAACCAGTCTCCTTGCCTGACTCTCCCACAAGGCTTAGGAAGCTTGGTCTCCCTGCCGAGGTAAGGTCGAACGTCCTGCTGAGCCTTACACTCGAACTCTGGCCAAGTCCCCTCGCCTGTCTCCTTCTAGGCTTAGGAAGCTTGGACTCCCTGCCGAGGTAAGGTCGAACGTCCTGCAGAGCCTTACACTCGAACTCCTTCCATGTCCCCTCGCCTGAATCCTACTAGGCTTAGGAAGCTTGGTCTCCCTGCCGAGGCAAGGTCAAACCTCCTGCCAAGCCTTACACTCGAACTCCGGACAAATCCCATCGCCTGACTCCTACTAGGCTTAGGAAGCTTTGTCTCTTTTCCGAGGTAAGGTCGAAAGTCCTGCCGAGCCTTACACTCGAACTCCACCCAAGTCCCCTCGCCTGACTCTTACTCGGCTTTAAAAGCTTGGTCTCTCTGACGAGGTAAGGTCGAACGTCCTGCTGAGCCTTACACTCGAACTCCAAACCAGTCCCCGTGCCTGACTCTCCCACGAGCCTTAGGAAGCTTGGTCTCCCTGCCGAGGTAATGGCGAACGTCCTGCTAAGCCCTACTCTCTAACTCCTTCCATGTCCCCTCGCCCGAGACCTACTAGGCTTAGGAAGCTTGGTCTCCCTGCCGAGGTAAGGTCGAAAGTCCTGCCGAGCCTTACACTCGAACTCCGGCCAAGTCCCCTTGCTTGACTCCTACAAGGCTTAGGAAGCTTGGTCTCCCTGCCGAGGTGAGGTCGAACGTCCTGCTGAGCCTTACTCTCGAACTCCAAACCAGTCCCCTTGCCTGAATCTCCCACGAGGCTTAGGAAGCTTGGTCTCCCTGCCGAGGTAAGGTCGAACGTCGTGCTAAGCCCTACACTCGAACTCCTCCCATGTCACCCCGCCCGAGACCTAATAGGCTTAGGAAGCTTGGTCTCCCTGCCGAGGTAAGGTCGAATGTCCTGCCGAGACGTACACTCGAACTCTGTCCAAGTCCACTCGCCTGACTCCTACTAGGCTTAGGAAGCTTGGTCTCCCTGCCGAGGTAAGGACGAACGTCCTGCCGAGCCTTACACTCGAACTCAGGCCAAGTCCCCTCGCCCGAGACCTACTAAGCTTAGGAAGCTTGGTCTCCCTGCCGAGGTAAGGTCGAACGTCCTGCCGAGCCTTACACTCGAACTTTGGCCAAATCCCATCGCCTGAATCCTACTAGGCTTAGGAAGTTTGGACTCCCAGCCGAGGTAAGGTCGAACGTCCTGCGGAGCCTTACACTCGAACTCCTTCCATGTCCCCTCGCCCGAGACCTACTTGGCTTAGGAAGCTTGGTCTCCCTGCCGAGGTAAGGTCGAAAGTCCTGCCGAGCCTTACACTCGAACTCCACCCAAGTCCCCTCACCTGAATCTGACTAGGGGTTTAAAGCTTGGTCTCCCTGACGAGGTAAGTTCGAACGTCCTGCTGAGCCTTACTCTCGAACTCCAAACCAGTCCCCTTGCCTGACTCTCCCACGAGGCTTAGGAAGCTTGGTCTCCCTGCCGAGGTAAGGTCGAACGTCCTGCTAAGCCCTACACTCGAACTCCTTCCATGTCCCCTCGCCCGAGACCTACTAGGCTTAGGAAGCTTGGTCTCCCTGCCGAGGTAAGGTCGAAAGTCCTGCCGAGCCTTACACTCGAACTCCACCCAAGTCCCCTCGCCTGATTCTTAGTAGGCTTTAAAAGCTTGGTGTCCCAGACGAGGTAAGGTCGAAAGTCCTGCTGAGCCTTACACACAAACTCCAGCCAAGTCCCCTTGCTTGACTCCTACAAGGCTTTGGAAACTTGGTCTCCCTGCCGAGGTAAGGTCGAACGTCCTGCTGAGCCTTAATCTCGAACTCCAAACCAGTCCCCTTGCCTGACTCTCCCACGAGGCTTAGGAAGCTTGGTCTCCTTGCCGAGGTAAGGTCGAACGTCCTGCTGAGCCTTACACTCGAACTCTGGCCAAGTCCCCTCGCCTGACACCTACTAGGCTTAGGAAGCTTGGTCTCCCTGCCGAGGAAAGGTCGAACGTCCTGCTGAGCCTTACACTCGAACTCTGGCCAAGTCCCCTCGCCTGACTCCTTCGAGGCTTAGGAAGCTTTGTCTCTTTTCCGAGGTAAGGTCGAAAGTCCTGCCGAGCCTTACACTCGAACTCCACCCAAGTCCCCTCGCCTGACTCTTACTCGGCTTTAAAAGCTTGGTCTCTCTGACGAGGTAAGGTCGAACGTCCTGCTGAGCCTTACACTCGAACTCCAAACCAGTCCCCGTGCCTGACTCTCCCACGAGCCTTAGGAAGCTTGGTCTCCCTGCCGAGGTAATGGCGAACGTCCTGCTAAGCCCTACTCTCTAACTCCTTCCATGTCCCCTCGCCCGAGACCTACTAGGCTTAGGAAGCTTGGTCTCCCTGCCGAGGTAAGGTCGAAAGTCCTGCCGAGCCTTACACTCGAACTCCGGCCAAGTCCCCTTGCTTGACTCCTACAAGGCTTAGGAAGCTTGGTCTCCCTGCCGAGGTGAGGTCGAAAGTCCTGCTGAGCCTTACTCTCGAACTCCAAACCAGTCCCCTTGCCTGAATCTCCCACGAGGCTTAGGAAGCTTGGTCTCCCTGCCGAGGTAAGGTCGAACGTCGTGCTAAGCCCTACACTCGAACTCCTCCCATATCTCCTCGCCCGAGACCTACTTGGCTTAGGAAGCTTGGTCTCCCTGCCGAGGTAAGGTCGAAAGTCCTGCCGAGCCTTACACTCGAACTCCACCCAAGTCCCCTCGCCTGAATCTTACTAGGGGTTTAAAGTTTGGTCTCCCTGACGAGGTAAGTTCGAACGTCCTGCTGAGCCTTACTCTCGAACTCCAAACCAGTCCCCTTGCCTGACTCTCCCACGAGGCTTAGGAAGCTTGGTCTCCCTGCCGAGGTAAGGTCGAACGTCCTGCTAAGCCCTACACTCGAACTCCTTCCATGTCCCCTCGCCCGAGACCTACTAGGCTTAGGAAGCTTGGTCTCCCTGCCGAGGTAAGGTCGAAAGTCCTGCCGAGCCTTACACTCGAACTCCACCCAAGTCCCCTCGCCTGATTCTTAGTAGGCTTTAAAAGCTTGGTGTCCCAGACGAGGTAAGGTCGAAAGTCCTGCTGAGCCTTACACACAAACTCCAGCCAAGTCCCCTTGCTTGACTCCTACAAGGCTTTGGAAACTTGGTCTCCCTGCCGAGGTAAGGTCGAACGTCCTGCTGAGCCTTAATCTCGAACTCCAAACCAGTCCCCTTGCCTGACTCTCCCACGAGGCTTAGGAAGCTTGGTCTCCTTGCCGAGGTAAGGTCGAACGTCCTGCTGAGCCTTACACTCGAACTCTGGCCAAGTCCCCTCGCCTGACACCTACTAGGCTTAGGAAGCTTGGTCTCCCTGCCGAGGAAAGGTCGAACGTCCTGCTGAGCCTTACACTCGAACTCTGGCCAAGTCCCCTCGCCTGACTCCTTCTAGGCTTAGGAAGCTTTGTCTCTTTTCCGAGGTAAGGTCGAAAGTCCTGCCGAGCCTTACACTCGAACTCCACCCAAGTCCCCTCGCCTGACTCTTACTCGGCTTTAAAAGCTTGGTCTCTCTGACGAGGTAAGGTCGAACGTCCTGCTGAGCCTTACACTCGAACTCCAAACCAGTCCCCGTGCCTGACTCTCCCACGAGCCTTAGGAAGCTTGGTCTCCCTGCCGAGGTAATGGCGAACGTCCTGCTAAGCCCTACTCTCTAACTCCTTCCATGTCCCCTCGCCCGAGACCTACTAGGCTTAGGAAGCTTGGTCTCCCTGCCGAGGTAAGGTCGAAAGTCCTGCCGAGCCTTACACTCGAACTCCGGCCAAGTCCCCTTGCTTGACTCCTACAAGGCTTAGGAAGCTTGGTCTCCCTGCCGAGGTGAGGTCGAACGTCCTGCTGAGCCTTACTCTCGAACTCCAAACCAGTCCCCTTGCCTGAATCTCCCACGAGGCTTAGGAAGCTTGGTCTCCCTGCCGAGGTAAGGTCGAACGTCGTGCTAAGCCCTACACTCGAACTCCTCCCATATCTCCCCGCCCGAGACCTACTAGGCTTAGGAAGCTTGGTCTCCCTACCGAGGTAAGGTCGAATGTCCTGCCGAGACTTACACTCGAACTCTGTCCAAGTCCACTCGCCTGACTCCTACTAGGCTTAGGAAGCTTGGTCTCCCTGCCGAAGTAAGGTCGAACGTCCTGCCGAGCCTTACACTCGAACTCAGGCCGAGTCCCCTCGCCCGAGACCTACTAGGCTTAGGAAGCATGGTCTCCCTGACGAGGTAAGGTCAAACATCCTGCCGAGCCTTACACTCAAACTCCGGCCAAATCCCATCGCCTGAATCCTACTAGGCTTAGGAAGCTTGGACTCCCTGCCGAGGTATAGTCGAACATCCTGCAAAGCCTTACACTCGAACTCCTTCCATGTCCCCTCGCCCGAGACCTACTTGGCTTAGGAACCTAGGTCTCCCTGCCGAGGTAAGGTCGAACGTCCTGCCGAGCCTTACACTCGAACTTCGGCCAAATCCCATCGCCTGAATCCTACTAGGCTTAGGAAGGTTGGACTCCCTGCCGAGGTAAGGTCGAAAGTCCTGCCGAGCCTTACACTCGGACTCCTTCCATGTCCCCTCGCCCGAGACCTACTAGGCTTAGGAAGCTTGGTCTCCCTGCCGAGGTAAGGTTGAAAGTCCTGCCGAGCCTTACACTCGAACTCCACCCAAGTCCCCTCGCCTGACTCTTAGTAGGCTTTAAAAGCTTGGTGTCCCAGACGAGGTAAGGTCGAAAGTCCTACTGAGCCTTACACTCGAACTCCAGCCAAGTCCCCTTGCTTGACTCCTACAAGGCTTTGGAAACTTGGTCTCCCTGCCAAGGTAAGGTCGAACGTCCTGCTGAGCCTTAATCTCGAACTCCAAACCAGTCTTTTTGCCTGACTCTCCCACAAGGCTTAGGAAGCTTGGTCTCCCTGCCGAGGTAAGGTCGAACGTCCTGCCGAGCCTTACACTCGAACTTCGGCCAAATCCCATCGCCTGAATCCTACTAGGCTTAGGAAGGTTGGACTCCCTGCCGAGGTAAGGTCGAAAGTCCTGCCGAGCCTTACACTCGAACTCCACCCAAGTCCCCTCGCCTGACTCTTACTCGGCTTTAAAAGCTTGGTCTCTCTGACGAGGTAAGGTCGAACGTCCTGCTGAGCCTTACACTCGAACTCCAAACCAGTCCCTGTGCCTGACTCTCCCACGAGCCTTAGGAAGCTTGGTCTCCCTGCCGAGGTAAGTTCGAATGCCCTGCCGACACTTCCATTCAAACTCCGGCCAAGTCTGATCGTCAGACACCTACTAGGCTTAGGAAGCTTGGTCTCCCTGCCGAGGTAAGGTCGAATGTCCTGCCAAGACTTACACTCGAACTCTGTCCAAGTCCACTCGCCTGACTCCTACTAGGCTTAGGAAGCTTGGTCTCCCTGCCGAGGTAAGGACGAACGTCCTGCCGAGCCTTACACTCGAACTCAGGCCAAGTCCCCTCGCCCGAGACCTACTAAGCTTAGGAAGCTTGGTCTCCCTGCCGAGGTAAGGTCGAACGTCCTGCCGAGCCTTACACTCGAACTTTGGCCAAATCCCATCGCCTGAATCCTACTAGGCTTAGGAAGTTTGGACTCCCAGCCGAGGTAAGGTCGAACGTCCTGCCGAGCCTTACACTCAAACTCCTTCCATGTCCTCTCGCCCGAGACCTACTAGGCTTAGGAAGCTTGGTCTCCCTACTGAGGTAAGGACGAACGTCCTGCTGAGCCTTACACTCAAACTCCGGGCAAGTCCCATCGCCGGACTCTTCTACTAGGCTTAGGAAGCTTGGTCTCCCTGCCGAAGTAAGGTCGAACGTCCTGCCGAGCCTTACACTCGAACTCAGGCCGAGTCCCCTCGCCCGAGACCTACTAGGCTTAGGAAGCATGGTCTCCCTGCCGAGGTAAGGTCAAACATCCTGCCGAGCCTTACACTCGAACTCCGGCCAAATCCCATCGCCTGAATCCTACTAGGCTTAGGAAGCTTGGACTCCCTGCCGATGTATAGTCGAACATCCTGCAAAGCCTTACACTCGAACTCCTTCCATGTCCCCTCGCCCGAGACCTACTTGGCTTAGGAACCTAGGTCTCCCTGCCGAGGTAAGGTCGAACGTCCTGCCGAGCCTTACACTTGAACTTCGGCCAAATCCCATCGCCTGAATCCTACTAGGCTTAGGAAGGTTGGACTCCCTGCCGAGGTAAGGTCGAAAGTCCTGCCGAGCCTTACACTCGGACTCCTTCCATGTCCCCTCGCCCGAGACCTACTAGGCTTAGGAAGCTTGGTCTCCCTGCCGAGGTAAGGTTGAAAGTCCTGCCGAGCCTTACACTCGAACTCCACCCAAGTCCCCTCGCCTGACTCTTAGTAGGCTTTAAAAGCTTGGTGTCCCAGACGAGGTAAGGTCGAAAGTCCTACTGAGCCTTACACTCGAACTCCAGCCAAGTCCCCTTGCTTGACTCCTACAAGGCTTTGGAAACTTGGTCTCCCTGCCAAGGTAAGGTCGAACGTCCTGCTGAGCCTTAATCTCGAACTCCAAACCAGTCTTTTTGCCTGACTCTCCCACAAGGCTTAGGAAGCTTGGTCTCCCTGCCGAGGTAAGGTCGAACGTCCTGCTGAGCCTTACACTCGAACTCTGGCCAAGTCCCCTCGCCTGACTCCTTCTAGGCTTAGGAAGCTTGGACTCCCTGCCGAGGTAAGGTCGAACGTCCTGCAGAGCCTTACACTCGAACTCCTTCCATGTCCCCTCGCCTGAATCCTACTAGGCTTAGGAAGCTTGGTCTCCCTGCCGAGGCAAGGTCAAACCTCCTGCCGAGCCTTACACTCGAACTCCGGACAAATCCCATCGCCTGACTCCTACTAGGCTTAGGAAGCTTTGTCTCTTTTCCGAGGTAAGGTCGAAAGTCCTGCCGAGCCTTACACTCGAACTCCACCCAAGTCCCCTCGCCTGACTCTTACTCGGCTTTAAAAGCTTGGTCTCTCTGACGAGGTAAGGTCGAACGTCCTGCTGAGCCTTACACTCGAACTCCAAACCAGTCCCCGTGCCTGACTCTCCCACGAGCCTTCGGAAGCTTGGTCTCCCTGCCGAGGTAATGGCGAACGTCCTGCTAAGCCCTACTCTCTAACTCCTTCCATGTCCCCTCGCCCGAGACCTACTAGGCTTAGGAAGCTTGGTCTCCCTGCCGAGGAAAGGTCGAAAGTCCTGCCGAGCCTTACACTCGAACTCCGGCCAAGTCCCCTTGCTTGACTCCTACAAGGCTTAGGAAGCTTGGTCTCCCTGCCGAGGTGAGGTCGAACGTCCTGCTGAGCCTTACTCTCGAACTCCAAACCAGTCCCCTTGCCTGAATCTCCCACGAGGCTTAGGAAGCTTGGTCTCCCTGCCGAGGTAAGGTCGAACATCGTGCTAAGCCCTACACTCGAACTCCTCCCATGTCTCCTCGCCCGAGACCTACTAGGCTTAGGAAGCTTGGTCTCCCTGCCGAGGTAAGGTCGAATGTCCTGCCGAGACTTACACTCGAACTCTGTCCAAGTCCACTCGCCTGACTCCTACTAGGCTTAGGAAGCTTGGTCTCCCTGCCGAGGTAAGGACGAACGTCCTGCCGAGCCTTACACTCGAACTCAGGCCAAGTCCCCTCGCCCGAGACCTACTAAGCTTAGGAAGCTTGGTCTCCCTGCCGAGGTAAGGTCGAACGTCCTGCCGAGCCTTACACTCGAACTTTGGCCAAATCCCATCGCCTGAATCCTACTAGGCTTAGGAAGTTCGGACTCCCAGCCGAGGTAAGGTCGAACGTCCTGCGGAGCCTTACACTCGAACTCCTTCCATGTCCCCTCGCCCGAGACCTACTTGGCTTAGGAAGCTTGGTCTCCCTGCCGAGGTAAGGTCGAAAGTCCTGCCGAGCCTTACACTCGAACTCCACCCAAGTCCCCTCGCCTGAATCTTACTAGGGGTTTAAAGCTTGGTCTCCCTGACGAGGTAAGTTCGAACGTCCTGCTGAGCCTTACTCTCGAACTCCAAACCAGTCCCCTTGCCTGACTCTCCCACGAGGCTTAGGAAGCTTGGTCTCCCTGCCGAGGTAAGGTCGAACGTCCTGCTAAGCCCTACACTCGAACTCCTTCCATGTCCCCTCGCCCGAGACCTACTAGGCTTAGGAAGCTTGGTCTCCCTGCCGAGGTAAGGTCGAAAGTCCTGCCGAGCCTTACACTCGAACTCCACCCAAGTCCCCTCGCCTGATTCTTAGTAGGCCTTAAAAGCTTGGTGTCCCAGACGAGGTAAGGTCGAAAGTCCTGCTGAGCCTTACACACAAACTCCAGCCAAGTCCCCTTGCTTGACTCCTACAAGGCTTTGGAAACTTGGTCTCCCTGCCGAGGTAAGGTCGAACGTCCTGCTGAGCCTTAATCTCGAACTCCAAACCAGTCCCCTTGCCTGACTCTCCCACGAGGCTTAGGAAGCTTGGTCTCCTTGCCGAGGTAAGGTCGAACGTCCTGCTGAGCCTTACACTTGAACTCTGGCCAAGTCCCCTCGCCTGACACCTACTAGGCTTAGGAAGCTTGGTCTCCCTGCCGAGGAAAGGTCGAACGTCCTGCTGAGCCTTACACTCGAACTCTGGCCAAGTCCCCTCGCCTGACTCCTTCTAGGCTTAGGAAGCTTTGTCTCTTTTCCGAGGTAAGGTCGAAAGTCCTGCCGAGCCTTACACTCGAACTCCACCCAAGTCCCCTCGCCTGACTCTTACTCGGCTTTAAAAGCTTGGTCTCTCTGACGAGGTAAGGTCGAACGTCCTGCTGAGCCTTACACTCGAACTCCAAACCAGTCCCCGTGCCTGACTCTCCCACGAGCCTTAGGAAGCTTGGTCTCCCTGCCGAGGTAATGGCGAACGTCCTGCTAAGCCCTACTCTCTAACTCCTTCCATGTCCTTTCGCCCGAGACCTACTAGGCTTAGGAAGCTTGGTCTCCCTGCCGAGGTAAGGTCGAAAGTCCTGCCGAGCCTTACACTCGAACTCCGGCCAAGTCCCCTTGCTTGACTCCTACAAGGCTTTGGAAACTTGGTCTCCCTGCCGAGGTAAGGTCGAACGTCCTGCTGAGCCTTAATCTCGAACTCCAAACCAGTCCCCGTGCCTGACTCTCCCACGAGCCTTAGGAAGCTTGGTCTCCCTGCCGAGGTAATGGCGAACGTCCTGCTAAGCCCTACTCTCTAACTCCTTCCATGTCCCCTCGCCCGAGACCTACTAGGCTTAGGAAGCTTGGTCTCCCTGCCGAGGTAAGGTCGAACGTCCTGCTAAGCCCTACACTCGAACTCCTTCCATGTCCCCTCGCCCGAGACCTACTAGGCTTAGGAAGCTTGGTCTCCCTGCCGAGGTAAGGTCGAAAGTCCTGCCGAGCCTTACACTCGAACTCCACCCAAGTCCCCTCGCCTGATTCTTAGTAGGCTTTAAAAGCTTGGTGTCCCAGACGAGGTAAGGTCGAAAGTCCTGCTGAGCCTTACACACAAACTCCAGCCAAGTCCCCTTGCTTGACTCCTACAAGGCTTTGGAAACTTGGTCTCCCTGCCGAGGTAAGGTCGAACGTCCTGCTGAGCCTTACACTCGAACTCCAAACCAGTCCCCGTGCCTGACTCTCCCACGAGCCTTAGGAAGCTTGGTCTCCCTGCCGAGGTAATGGCGAACGTCCTGCTAAGCCCTACTCTCTAACTCCTTCCATGTCCCCTCGCCCGAGACCTACTAGGCTTAGGAAGCTTGGTCTCCCTGCCGAGGTAAGGTCGAAAGTCCTGCCGAGCCTTACACTCGAACTCCGGCCAAGTCCCCTTGCTTGACTCCTACAAGGCTTAGGAAGCTTGGTCTCCCTGCCGAGGTGAGGTCGAACGTCCTGCTGAGCCTTACTCTCGAACTCCAAACCAGTCCCCTTGCCTGAATCTCCCACGAGGCTTAGGAAGCTTGGTCTCCCTGCCGAGGTAAGGTCGAACGTCGTGCTAAGCCCTACACTCGAACTCCTCCCATGTCTCCCCGCCCGAGACCTAATAGGCTTAGGAAGCTTGGTCTCCCTGCCGAGGTAAGGTCGAATGTCCTGCCGAGACTTACACTCGAACTCTGTCCAAGTCCACTCGCCTGACTCCTACTAGGCTTAGGAAGCTTGGTCTCCCTGCCGAGGTAAGGACGAACGTCCTGCCGAGCCTTACACTCGAACTCAGGCCAAGTCCCCTCGCCCGAGACCTACTAAGCTTAGGAAGCTTGGTCTCCCTGCCGAGGTAAGGTCGAACGTCCTGCCGAGCCTTACACTCGAACTTTGGCCAAATCCCATCGCCTGAATCCTACTAGGCTTAGGAAGTTTGGACTCCCAGCCGAGGTAAGGTCGAACGTCCTGCGGAGCCTTACACTCGAACTCCTTCCATGTCCCCTCGCCCGAGACCTACTTGGCTTAGGAAGCTTGGTCTCCCTGCCGAGGTAAGGTCGAAAGTCCTGCCGAGCCTTACACTCGAACTCCACCCAAGTCCCCTCACCTGAATCTGACTAGGGGTTTAAAGCTTGGTCTCCCTGACGAGGTAAGTTCGAACGTCCTGCTGAGCCTTACTCTCGAACTCCAAACCAGTCCCCTTGCCTGACTCTCCCACGAGGCTTAGGAAGCTTGGTCTCCCTGCCGAGGTAAGGTCGAACGTCCTGCTAAGCCCTACACTCGAACTCCTTCCATGTCCCCTCGCCCGAGACCTACTAGGCTTAGGAAGCTTGGTCTCCCTGCCGAGGTAAGGTCGAAAGTCCTGCCGAGCCTTACACTCGAACTCCACCCAAGTCCCCTCGCCTGATTCTTAGTAGGCTTTAAAAGCTTGGTGTCCCAGATGAGGTAAGGTCGAAAGTCCAGCTGAGCCTTACACACAAACTCCAGCCAAGTCCCCTTGCTTGACTCCTACAAGGCTTTGGAAACTTGGTCTCCCTGCCGAGGTAAGGTCGAACGTCCTGCTGAGCCTTACACTCGAACTCTGGCCACGTCCCCTCGCCTGACACCTACTAGGCTTAGGAAGATTGGTCTCCCTGCCGAGGAAAGGTCGAACGTCCTGCTGAGCCTTACACTCGAACTCTGGCCAAGTCCCCTCGCCTGACTCCTTCTAGGCTTAGGAAGCTTTGTCTCTTTTCCGAGGTAAGGTCGAACGTCCTGCCGAGCCTTACACTCGAACTCCACCCAAGTCCCCTCGCCTGACTCTTACTCGGCTTTAAAAGCTTGGTCTCTCTGACGAGGTAAGGTCGAACGTCCTGCTGAGCCTTACACTCGAACTCCAAACCAGTCCCCGTGCCTGACTCTCCCACGAGCCTTAGGAAGCTTGGTCTCCCTGCCGAGGTAATGGCGAACGTCCTGCTAAGCCCTACTCTCTAACTCCTTCCATGTCCCCTCGCCCGAGACCTACTAGGCTTAGGAAGCTTGGTCTCCCTGCCGAGGTAAGGTCGAAAGTCCTGCCGAGCCTTACACTCGAACTCCGGCCAAGTCCCCTTGCTTGACTCCTACAAGGCTTAGGAAGCTTGGTCTCCCTGCCGAGGTGAGGTCGAATGTCCTGCTGAGCCTTACTCTCGAACTCCAAACCAGTCCCCTTGCCTGAATCTCCCACGAGGCTTAGGAAGCTTGGTCTCCCTGCCGAGGTAAGGTCGAACGTCGTGCTAAGCCCTACACTCCAACTCCTCCCATATCTCCTCGCCCGAGACCTACTTGGCTTAGGAAGCTTGGTCTCCCTGCCGAGGTAAGGTCGAAAGTCCTGCCGAGCCTTACACTCGAACTCCACCCAAGTCCCCTCGCCTGAATCTTACTAGGGGTTTAAAGCTTGGTCTCCCTGACGAGGTAAGTTCGAACGTCCTGCTGAGCCTTACTCTCGAACTCCAAACCAGTCCCCTTGCCTGACTCTCCCACGAGGCTTAGGAAGCTTGGTCTCCCTGCCGAGGTAAGGTCGAACGTCCTGCTAAGCCCTACACTCGAACTCCTTCCATGTCCCCTCGCCCGAGACCTACTAGGCTTAGGAAGCTTGGTCTCCCTGCCGAGGTAAGGTCGAAAGTCCTGCCGAGCCTTACACTCGAACTCCACCCAAGTCCCCTCGCCTGATTCTTAGTAGGCTTTAAAAGCTTGGTGTCCCAGACGAGGTAAGGTCGAAAGTCCTGCTGAGCCTTACACACAAACTCCAGCCAAGTCCCCTTGCTTGACTCCTACAAGGCTTTGGAAACTTGGTCTCCCTGCCGAGGTAAGGTCGAACGTCCTGCTGAGCCTTAATCTCGAACTCCAAACCAGTCCCCTTGCCTGACTCTCCCACGAGGCTTAGGAAGCTTGGTCTCCTTGCCGAGGTAAGGTCGAACGTCCTGCTGAGCCTTACACTCGAACTCTGGCCAAGTCCCCTCGCCTGACACCTACTAGGCTTAGGAAGCTTGGTCTCCCTGCCGAGGAAAGGTCGAACGTCCTGCTGAGCCTTACACTCGAACTCTGGCCAAGTCCCCTCGCCTGACTCCTTCTAGGCTTAGGAAGCTTTGTCTCTTTTCCGAGGTAAGGTCGAAAGTCCTGCCGAGCCTTACACTCGAACTCCACCCAAGTCCCCTCGCCTGACTCTTACTCGGCTTTAAAAGCTTGGTCTCTCTGACGAGGTAAGGTCGAACGTCCTGCTGAGCCTTACACTCGAACTCCAAACCAGTCCCCGTGCCTGACTCTCCCACGAGCCTTAGGAAGCTTGGTCTCCCTGCCGAGGTAATGGCGAACGTCCTGCTAAGCCCTACTCTCTAACTCCTTCCATGTCCCCTCGCCCGAGACCTACTAGGCTTAGGAAGCTTGGTCTCCCTGCCGAGGTAAGGTCGAAAGTCCTGCCGAGCCTTACACTCGAACTCCGGCCAAGTCCCCTTGCTTGACTCCTACAAGGCTTAGGAAGCTTGGTCTCCCTGCCGAGGTGAGGTCGAACGTCCTGCTGAGCCTTACTCTCGAACTCCAAACCAGTCCCCTTGCCTGAATCTCCCACGAGGCTTAGGAAGCTTGGTCTCCCTGCCGAGGTAAGGTCGAACGTCGTGCTAAGCCCTACACTCGAACTCCTCCCATATCTCCCCGCCCGAGACCTACTAGGCTTAGGAAGCTTGGTCTCCCTGCCGAAGTAAGGTCGAACGTCCTGCCGAGCCTTACACTCGAACTCAGGCCGAGTCCCCTCGCCCGAGACCTACTAGGATTAGGAACCTAGGTCTCCCTGCCGAGGTAAGGTCGAACGTCCTGCCGAGCCTTACACTCGAACTTCGGCCAAATCCCATCGCCTGAATCCTACTAGGCTTAGGAAGGTTGGACTCCCTGCCGAGGTAAGGTCGAAAGTCCTGCCGAGCCTTACACTCGGACTCCTTCCATGTCCCCTCGCCCGAGACCTACTAGGCTTAGGAAGCTTGGTCTCCCTGCCGAGGTAAGGTTGAAAGTCCTGCCGAGCCTTACACTCGAACTCCACCCAAGTCCCCTCGCCTGACTCTTAGTAGGCTTTAAAAGCTTGGTGTCCCAGACGAGGTAAGGTCGAAAGTCCTACTGAGCCTTACACTCGAACTCCAGCCAAGTCCCCTTGCTTGACTCCTACAAGGCTTTGGAAACTTGGTCTCCCTGCCAAGGTAAGGTCGAACGTCCTGCTGAGCCTTAATCTCGAACTCCAAACCAGTCTCCTTGCCTGAATCTCCCACGAGGCTTAGGAAGCTTGGTCTCCCTGCCGAGGTAAGGTCGAACGTCGTGCTAAGCCCTACACTCCAACTCCTCCCATATCTCCTCGCCCGAGACCTACTTGGCTTAGGAAGCTTGGTCTCCCTGCCGAGGTAAGGTCGAAAGTCCTGCCGAGCCTTACACTCGAACTCCACCCAAGTCCCCTCGCCTGAATCTTACTAGGGGTTTAAAGCTTGGTCTCCCTGACGAGGTAAGTTCGAACGTCCTGCTGAGCCTTACTCTCGAACTCCAAACCAGTCCCCTTGCCTGACTCTCCCACGAGGCTTAGGAAGCTTGGTCTCCCTGCCGAGGTAAGGTCGAACGTCCTGCTAAGCCCTACACTCGAACTCCTTCCATGTCCCCTCGCCCGAGACCTACTAGGCTTAGGAAGCTTGGTCTCCCTGCCGAGGTAAGGTCGAAAGTCCTGCCGAGCCTTACACTCGAACTCCACCCAAGTCCCCTCGCCTGATTCTTAGTAGGCTTTAAAAGCTTGGTGTCCCAGACGAGGTAAGGTCGAAAGTCCTGCTGAGCCTTACACACAAACTCCAGCCAAGTCCCCTTGCTTGACTCCTACAAGGCTTTGGAAACTTGGTCTCCCTGCCGAGGTAAGGTCGAACGTCCTGCTGAGCCTTAATCTCGAACTCCAAACCAGTCCCCTTGCCTGACTCTCCCACGAGGCTTAGGAAGCTTGGTCTCCTTGCCGAGGTAAGGTCGAACGTCCTGCTGAGCCTTACACTCGAACTCTGGCCAAGTCCCCTCGCCTGACACCTACTAGGCTTAGGAAGCTTGGTCTCCCTGCCGAGGAAAGGTCGAACGTCCTGCTGAGCCTTACACTCGAACTCTGGCCAAGTCCCCTCGCCTGACTCCTTCTAGGCTTAGGAAGCTTTGTCTCTTTTCCGAGGTAAGGTCGAAAGTCCTGCCGAGCCTTACACTCGAACTCCACCCAAGTCCCCTCGCCTGACTCTTACTCGGCTTTAAAAGCTTGGTCTCTCTGACGAGGTAAGGTCGAACGTCCTGCTGAGCCTTACACTCGAACTCCAAACCAGTCCCCGTGCCTGACTCTCCCACGAGCCTTAGGAAGCTTGGTCTCCCTGCCGAGGTAATGGCGAACGTCCTGCTAAGCCCTACTCTCTAACTCCTTCCATGTCCCCTCGCCCGAGACCTACTAGGCTTAGGAAGCTTGGTCTCCCTGCCGAGGTAAGGTCGAAAGTCCTGCCGAGCCTTACACTCGAACTCCGACCAAGTCCCCTTGCTTGACTCCTACAAGGCTTAGGAAGCTTGGTCTCCCTGCCGAGGTGAGGTCGAACGTCCTGCTGAGCCTTACTCTCGAACTCCAAACCAGTCCCCTTGCCTGAATCTCCCACGAGGCTTAGGAAGCTTGGTCTCCCTGCCGAGGTAAGGTCGAACGTCGTGCTAAGCCCTACACTCGAACTCCTCCCATATCTCCCCGCCCGAGACCTACTAGGCTTAGGAAGCTTGGTCTCCCTACCGAGGTAAGGTCGAATGTCCTGCCGAGACTTACACTCGAACTCTGTCCAAGTCCACTCGCCTGACTCCTACTAGGCTTAGGAAGCTTGGTCTCCCTGCCGAAGTAAGGTCGAACGTCCTGCCGAGCCTTACACTCGAACTCAGGCCGAGTCCCCTCGCCCGAGACCTACTAGGATTAGGAACCTAGGTCTCCCTGCCGAGGTAAGGTCGAACGTCCTGCCGAGCCTTACACTCGAACTTCGGCCAAATCCCATCGCCTGAATCCTACTAGGCTTAGGAAGGTTGGACTCCCTGCCGAGGTAAGGTCGAAAGTCCTGCCGAGCCTTACACTCGGACTCCTTCCATGTCCCCTCGCCCGAGACCTACTAGGCTTAGGAAGCTTGGTCTCCCTGCCGAGGTAAGGTTGAAAGTCCTGCCGAGCCTTACACTCGAACTCCACCCAAGTCCCCTCGCCTGACTCTTAGTAGGCTTTAAAAGCTTGGTGTCCCAGACGAGGTAAGGTCGAAAGTCCTACTGAGCCTTACACTCGAACTCCAGCCAAGTCCCCTTGCTTGACTCCTACAAGGCTTTGGAAACTTGGTCTCCCTGCCAAGGTAAGGTCGAACGTCCTGCTGAGCCTTAATCTCGAACTCCAAACCAGTCTCCTTGCCTGACTCTCCCACAAGGCTTAGGAAGCTTGGTCTCCCTGCCGAGGTAAGGTCGAACGTCCTGCCGAGCCTTACACTCGAACTTCGGCCAAATCCCATCGCCTGAATCCTACTAGGCTTAGGAAGGTTGGACTCCCTGCCGAGGTAAGGTCGAAAGTCCTGCCGAGCCTTACACTCGAACTCCACCCAAGTCCCCTCGCCTGACTCTTACTCGGCTTTAAAAGCTTGGTCTCTCTGACGAGGTAAGGTCGAACGTCCTGCTGAGCCTTACACTCGAACTCCAAACCAGTCCCTGTGCCTGACTCTCCCACGAGCCTTAGGAAGCTTGGTCTCCCTGCCGAGGTAAGTTCGAATGCCCTGCCGACACTTCCATTCAAACTCCGGCCAAGTCTGATCGTCAGACACCTACTAGGCTTAGGAAGCTTGGTCTCCCTGCCGAGGTAAGGTCGAATGTCCTGCCGAGACTTACACTCGAACTCTGTCCAAGTCCACTCGCCTGACTCCTACTAGGCTTAGGAAGCTTGGTCTCCCTGCCGAGGTAAGGACGAACGTCCTGCCGAGCCTTACACTCGAACTCAGGCCAAGTCCCCTCGCCCGAGACCTACTAAGCTTAGGAAGCTTGGTCTCCCTGCCGAGGTAAGGTCGAACGTCCTGCGGAGCCTTACACTCGAACTTTGGCCAAATCCCATCGCCTGAATCCTACTAGGCTTAGGAAGTTTGGACTCCCAGCCGAGGTAAGGTCGAACGTCCTGCCGAGCCTTACACTCAAACTCCTTCCATGTCCTCTCGCCCGAGACCTACTAGGCTTAGGAAGCTTGGTCTCCCTACTGAGGTAAGGACGAACGTCCTGCTGAGCCTTACACTCAAACTCCGGGCAAGTCCCATCGCCTGACTCTTCTACTAGGCTTAGGAAGCTTGGTCTCCCTGCCGAAGTAAGGTCGAACGTCCTGCCGAGCCTTACACTCGAACTCCTTCCATGTCCCCTCGCCCGAGACCTACTAGGCTTAGGAAGCATGGTCTCCCTGCCGAGGTAAGGTCAAACATCCTGCCGAGCCTTACACTCGAACTCCGGCCAAATCCCATCGCCTGAATCCTACTAGGCTTAGGAAGCTTGGACTCCCTGCCGAGGTATAGTCGAACATCCTGCAAAGCCTTACACTCGAACTCCTTCCATGTCCCCTCGCCCGAGACCTACTTGGCTTAGGAACCTAGGTCTCCCTGCCGAGGTAAGGTCGAACGTCCTGCCGAGCCTTACACTTGAACTTCGGCCAAATCCCATCGCCTGAATCCTACTAGGCTTAGGAAGGTTGGACTCCCTGCCGAGGTAAGGTCGAAAGTCCTGCCGAGCCTTACACTCGGACTCCTTCCATGTCCCCTCGCCCGAGACCTACTTGGCTTAGGAAGCTTGGTCTCCCTGCCGAGGTAAGGTCGAAAGTCCTGCCGAGCCTTACACTCGAACTCCACCCAAGTCCCCTCGCCTGATTCTTAGTAGGCTTTAAAAGCTTGGTGTCCCAGACGAGGTAAGGTCGAAAGTCCTGCTGAGCCTTACACACAAACTCCAGCCAAGTCCCCTTGCTTGACTCCTACAAGGCTTTGGAAACTTGGTCTCCCTGCCGAGGTAAGGTCGAACGTCCTGCTGAGCCTTACACTCGAACTCCAAACCAGTCCCCGTGCCTGACTCTCCCACGAGCCTTAGGAAGCTTGGTCTCCCTGCCGAGGTAATGGCGAACGTCCTGCTAAGCCCTACTCTCTAACTCCTTCCATGTCCCCTCGCCCGAGACCTACTAGGCTTAGGAAGCTTGGTCTCCCTGCCGAGGTAAGGTCGAAAGTCCTGCCGAGCCTTACACTCGAACTCCGGCCAAGTCCCCTTTCTTGACTCCTACAAGGCTTTGGAAACTTGGTCTCCCTGCCAAGGTAAGGTCGAACGTCCTGCTGAGCCTTAATCTCGAACTCCAAACCAGTCTCCTTGCCTGACTCTCCCACAAGGCTTAGGAAGCTTGGTCTCCCTGCCGAGGTAAGGTCGAACGTCCTGCTGAGCCTTACACTCGAACTCTGGCCAAGTCCCCTCGCCTTACTCCTTCTAGGCTTAGGAAGCTTGGACTCCCTGCCGAGGTAAGGTCGAACGTCCTGCAGAGCCTTACACTCGAACTCCTTCCATGTCCCCTCGCCTGAATCCTACTAGGCTTTGGAAGCTTGGTCTCCCTGCCGAGGCAAGGTCAAACCTCCTGCCAAGCCTTACACTTGAACTCCGGACAAATCCCTTCGCCTGACTCCTACTAGGCTTAGGAAGCTTTGTCTCTTTTCCGAGGTAAGGTCGAAAGTCCTGCCGAGCCTTACACTCGAACTCCACCCAAGTCCCCTCGCCTGACTCTTACTCGGCTTTAAAAGCTTGGTCTCTCTGACGAGGTAAGGTCGAACGTCCTGCTGAGCCTTACACTCGAACTCCACCCAAGTCCCCTCGCCTGACTCTTACTCGGCTTTAAAAGCTTGGTCTCTCTGACGAGGTAAGGTCGAACGTCCTGCTGAGCCTTACACTCGAACTCCAAACCAGTCCCCGTGCCTGACTCTCCCACGAGCCTTAGGAAGCTTGGTCTCCCTGCCGAGGTAATGGCGAACGTCCTGCTAAGCCCTACTCTCTAACTCCTTCCATGTCCCCTCGCCCGAGACCTACTAGGCTTAGGAAGCTTGGTCTCCCTGCCGAGGTAAGGTCGAAAGTCCTGCCGAGCCTTACACTCGAACTCCGGCCAAGTCCCCTTGCTTGACTCCTACAAGGCTTAGGAAGCTTGGTCTCCCTGCCGAGGTGAGGTCGAACGTCCTGCTGAGCCTTACTCTCGAACTCCAAACCAGTCCCCTTGCCTGAATCTCCCACGAGGCTTAGGAAGCTTGGTCTCCCTGCCGAGGTAAGGTCGAACGTCGTGCTAAGCCCTACACTCGAACTCCTCCCATGTCTCCCCGCCCGAGACCTAATAGGCTTAGGAAGCTTGGTCTCCCTGCCGAGGTAAGGTCGAATGTCCTGCCGAGACTTACACTCGAACTCTGTCCAAGTCCACTCGCCTGACTCCTACTAGGCTTAGGAAGCTTGGTCTCCCTGCCGAGGTAAGGACGAACGTCCTGCCGAGCCTTACACTCGAACTCAGGCCAAGTCCCCTCGCCCGAGACCTACTAAGCTTAGGAAGCTTGGTCTCCCTGCCGAGGTAAGGTCGAACGTCCTGCCGAGCCTTACACTCGAACTTTGGCCAAATCCCATCGCCTGAATCCTACTAGGCTTAGGAAGTTTGGACTCCCAGCCGAGGTAAGGTCGAACGTCCTGCGGAGCCTTACACTCGAACTCCTTCCATGTCCCCTCGCCCGAGACCTACTTGGCTTAGGAAGCTTGGTCTCCCTGCCGAGGTAAGGTCGAAAGTCCTGCCGAGCCTTACACTCGAACTCCACCCAAGTCCCCTCACCTGAATCTGACTAGGGGTTTAAAGCTTGGTCTCCCTGACGAGGTAAGTTCGAACGTCCTGCTGAGCCTTACTCTCGAACTCCAAACCAGTCCCCTTGCCTGACTCTCCCACGAGGCTTAGGAAGCTTGGTCTCCCTGCCGAGGTAAGGTCGAACGTCCTGCTAAGCCCTACACTCGAACTCCTTCCATGTCCCCTCGCCCGAGACCTACTAGGCTTAGGAAGCTTGGTCTCCCTGCCGAGGTAAGGTCGAAAGTCCTGCCGAGCCTTACACTCGAACTCCACCCAAGTCCCCTCGCCTGATTCTTAGTAGGCTTTAAAAGCTTGGTGTCCCAGATGAGGTAAGGTCGAAAGTCCAGCTGAGCCTTACACACAAACTCCAGCCAAGTCCCCTTGCTTGACTCCTACAAGGCTTTGGAAACTTGGTCTCCCTGCCGAGGTAAGGTCGAACGTCCTGCTGAGCCTTACACTCGAACTCTGGCCAAGTCCCCTCGCCTGACACCTACTAGGCTTAGGAAGATTGGTCTCCCTGCCGAGGAAAGGTCGAACGTCCTGCTGAGCCTTACACTCGAACTCTGGCCAAGTCCCCTCGCCTGACTCCTTCTAGGCTTAGGAAGCTTTGTCTCTTTTCCGAGGTAAGGTCGAACGTCCTGCCGAGCCTTACACTCGAACTCCAAACCAGTCCCCTTGCCTGACTCTCCCACAAGGCTTAGGAAGCTTGGTCTCCCTGCCGAGGTAAGGTCAAACGTCCGGCTAAGCCCTACACTCGAACTCCTTCCATGTCCCTTCGCCCGAGACCTACTAGGCTTAGGATGCTTGGTCTCCCTGCCGAGGTAAGGTCGAACGTCCTGCCGAGCCTTACACTCGAACTCCAAACCAGTCCCCTTGCCTGACTCTCCCACAAGGCTTAGGAAGCTTGGTCTCCCTGCCGAGGTAAGGTCGAACGTCCTGCTAAGCCCTACACTCGAACTCCTTCCATGTCCCCTCGCCCGAGACCTACTAGGCTTAGGAAGCTTGGTCTCCCTGCCGAGGTAAGATGGAAAGTCCTGCCGAGCCTTACACTCGAACTTCGGCCAAGTCCCCTTGCTTGACTCCTACAAGGCTTAGGAAGCCTGTTCTCCCTGCCGAGGTAAGGTCGAACGTCCTGCTGAGCCTTACTCTCGAACTCCAAACCAGTCCCCTTGCCTGACTCTCCCACGAGGCTTAGGAAGCTTGGTCTCCCTGCCGAGGTAAGGTCGAACGTCCTGCTAAGCCCTACACTCGAACTCCTTCCATGTCCCCCTGCCCGAGACCTACTAGGCTTAGGAAGCTTGGTCTCCTTGCCGAGGTAAGGTCGAATGTCCTGCCAGGACTTACACTCGAACTCTGTCCGAGTCCACTCGCCTGACTCCTACTAGGCTTAGGAAGCTTGGTCTCCCTGCCGAGGTAGAGTCGAACATCCTGCCGAGCCTTCCACTCAAACTTCGGCCAAGTCTGATCGCCTGACACCTACTAGGCTTAAGAAGCTTGGTCTCCCTGCCGAGGTAAGGACGAACGTCCTGCCGAGCCTTTCACTCGAACTCTGGCCAAGTACCCTCGCCAGACTCCTACTAGGCTTAGGAAGCTTGGTCTCCCTGCCAAAGCATAGTCAAACGTCCTGCCGAGCCTTACACTCGAACTCCGGCCAAATCCGATCGCATGACACCTACTAGGCTTAGGAAGCTTGGTCTCCCTGCCGAGGTAAGGACTAACGTCCTGCCGAGCCTTACACTCGAACTCAGGCCAAGTCCCCTCGCCCGAGACCTACTAGGCTTAGGAAGCTTGGTCTCCCTGCCGAGGTAAGGTCGAACGTCCTGCCGAGCCTTACACTCAAACTTTGGCCAAATCCCATCGCCTGAATCCTACTAGGCTTAGGAAGCTTGGACTCCCAGCCGAGGTAAGGTCGAATGTCCTGCGGAGCCTTACACTCGAACTCCTTCCATGTCCCCTCGCCCGAGACCTACTATGCTTAGGAAGCTTGGTCTCCCTGCCGAGGTAAGGTCGAAAGTGCTGCCGAGCCTTACACTCGAACTCCACCCAAGTCCCCTCGCCTGAATCTTACTAGGCTTTTAAAGCTTGGTCTCCCTGACGAGGTAAGTTCGAACGTCCTGCTGAGCCTTACTCTCGAACTCCAAACCAGTCCCCTTGCCTGACTCTCCCACGAGGCTTAGGAAGCTTGGTCTCCCTGCCGAGGTAAGGTCGAACGTCCTGCTAAGCCCTACACTCGAACTCCTTCCATGTCCCCTCGCCCGAGACCTACTAGGCTTAGGAAGCTTGGTCTCCCTGGCGAGGTATAGTCGAACGTCCTGCCGAGCCTTCCACTCAAACTCCGGCCAAGTCCGATCGCCTGACACCTACTAGGCTTAGGAAGCTTGGTCTCCCTGCCGAGGTAAGGACGAACGTCCTGCCGAGCCTTTCACTCGAACTCCGCCAAGTACCCTCGCCAGACTCCTACTAGGCTTAGGAAGCTTGGTCTCCCTGCCGAGGTAAGGTCGAAAGTCCTACTGAGCCTTACACTCGAACTCCAGCCAAGTCCCCTTGCTTGACTCCTACAAGGCTTTGGAAACTTGGTCTCCCTGCCAAGGTAAGGTCGAACGTCCTGCTGAGCCTTACTCTTGAACTCCAAACCAGTCCCCTTGCCTGAATCTCCCACGGGGCTTAGGAAGCTTGGTCTCCCTGCCGAGGTAAGTTCGAATGCCCTGCCGAGACTTCCATTCAAACTCCGGCCAAGTCTGATCGTCAGACACCTACTAGGCTTAGGAAGCTTGGTCTCCCTGCCGAGGTAAGGTCGAATGTCCTGCCGAGACTTACACTCGAACTCTGTCCAAGTCCACTCGCCTGACTCCTACTAGGCTTAGGAAGCTTGGTCTCCCTGCCGAGGTAAGGACGAACGTCCTGCCGAGCCTTACACTCGAACTCAGGCCAAGTCCCCTCGCCCGAGACCTACTAAGCTTAGGAAGCTTGGTCTCCCTGCCGAGGTAAGGTCGAACGTCCTGCGGAGCCTTACACTCGAACTTTGGCCAAATCCCATCGCCTGAATCCTACTAGGCTTAGGAAGTTTGGACTCCCAGCCGAGGTAAGGTCGAACGTCCTGCCGAGCCTTACACTCAAACTCCTTCCATGTCCCCTCGCCCGAGACCTACTTGGCTTAGGAAGCTTGGTCTCCCTACTGAGGTAAGGACGAACGTCCTGCTGAGCCTTACACTCGAACTCCGGGCAAGTCCCATCGCCTGACTCTTCTACTAGGCTTAGGAAGCTTGCTCTCCCTGCCGAAGTAAGGTCGAACGTCCTGCCGAGCCTTACACTCGAACTCAGGCCGAGTCCCCTCGCCCGAGACCTACTAGGCTTAGGAAGCATGGTCTCCCTGCCGAGGTAAGGTCAAACATCCTGCCGAGCCTTACACTCGAACTCCGGCCAAATCCCATCGCCTGAATCGTACTAGGCTTAGGAAGCTTGGACTCCCTGCCGAGGTATAGTCGAACATCCTGCAAAGCCTTACACTCGAACTCCTTCCATGTCCCCTCGCCCGAGACCTACTTGGCTTAGGAACCTAGGTCTCCCTGCCGAGGTAAGGTCGAACGTCCTGCCGAGCCTTACACTCGAACTTCGGCCAAATCCCATCGCCTGAATCCTACTAGGCTTAGGAAGGTTGGACTCCCTGCCGAGGTAAGGTCGAAAGTCCTGCCGAGCCTTACACTCGGACTCCTTCCATGTCCCCTCGCCCGAGACCTACTAGGCTTAGGAAGCTTGGTCTCCCTGCCGAGGTAAGGTTGAAAGTCCTGCCGAGCCTTACACTCGAACTCCACCCAAGTCCCCTCGCCTGACTCTTAGTAGGCTTTAAAAGCTTGGTGTCCCAGACGAGGTAAGGTCGAAAGTCCTACTGAGCCTTACACTCGAACTCCAGCCAAGTCCCCTTGCTTGACTCCTACAAGGCTTTGGAAACTTGGTCTCCCTGCCAAGGTAAGGTCGAACGTCCTGCTGAGCCTTAATCTCGAACTCCAAACCAGTCTTTTTGCCTGACTCTCCCACAAGGCTTAGGAAGCTTGGTCTCCCTGCCGAGGTAAGGTCGAACGTCCTGCTGAGCCTTACACTCGAACTCTGGCCAAGTCCCCTCGCCTGACTCCTTCTAGGCTTAGGAAGCTTGGACTCCCTGCCGAGGTAAGGTCGAACGTCCTGCAGAGCCTTACACTCGAACTCCTTCCATGTCCCCTCGCCTGAATCCTACTAGGCTTAGGAAGCTTGGTCTCCCTGCCGAGGCAAGGTCAAACCTCCTGCCGAGCCTTACACTCGAACTCCGGACAAATCCCATCGCCTGACTCCTACTAGGCTTAGGAAGCTTTGTCTCTTTTCCGAGGTAAGGTCGAAAGTCCTGCCGAGCCTTACACTCGAACTCCACCCAAGTCCCCTCGCCTGACTCTTACTCGGCTTTAAAAGCTTGGTCTCTCTGACGAGGTAAGGTCGAACGTCCTGCTGAGCCTTACACTCGAACTCCAAACCAGTCCCCGTGCCTGACTCTCCCACGAGCCTTAGGAAGCTTGGTCTCCCTGCCGAGGTAATGGCGAACGTCCTGCTAAGCCCTACTCTCTAACTCCTTCCATGTCCCCTCGCCCGAGACCTACTAGGCTTAGGAAGCTTGGTCTCCCTGCCGAGGTAAGGTCGAAAGTCCTGCCGAGCCTTACACTCGAACTCCGGCCAAGTCCCCTTGCTTGACTCCTACAAGGCTTAGGAAGCTTGGTCTCCCTGCCGAGGTGAGGTCGAACGTCCTGCTGAGCCTTACTCTCGAACTCCAAACCAGTCCCCTTGCCTGAATCTCCCACGAGGCTTAGGAAGCTTGGTCTCCCTGCCGAGGTAAGGTCGAACATCGTGCTAAGCCCTACACTCGAACTCCTCCCATGTCTCCTCGCCCGAGACCTACTAGGCTTAGGAAGCTTGGTCTCCCTGCCGAGGTAAGGTCGAATGTCCTGCCGAGACTTACACTCGAACTCTGTCCAAGTCCACTCGCCTGACTCCTACTAGGCTTAGGAAGCTTGGTCTCCCTGCCGAGGTAAGGACGAACGTCCTGCCGAGCCTTACACTCGAACTCAGGCCAAGTCCCCTCGCCCGAGACCTACTAAGCTTAGGAAGCTTGGTCTCCCTGCCGAGGTAAGGTCGAACGTCCTGCCGAGCCTTACACTCGAACTTTGGCCAAATCCCATCGCCTGAATCCTACTAGGCTTAGGAAGTTCGGACTCCCAGCCGAGGTAAGGTCGAACGTCCTGCGGAGCCTTACACTCGAACTCCTTCCATGTCCCCTCACCCGAGACCTACTTGGCTTAGGAAGCTTGGTCTCCCTGCCGAGGTAAGGTCGAAAGTCCTGCCGAGCCTTACACTCGAACTCCACCCAAGTCCCCTCGCCTGAATCTTACTAAGGCTTTAAAGCTTGGTCTCCCTGACGAGGTAAGTTCGAACGTCCTGCTGAGCCTTACTCTCGAACTCCAAACCAGTCCCCTTGCCTGACTCTCCCACGAGGCTTAGGAAGCTTGGTCTCCCTGCCGAGGTAAGGTCGAACGTCCTGCTAAGCTCTACACTCGAACTCCTTCCATGTCCCCTCGCCCGAGACCTACTAGGCTTAGGAAGCTTGGTCTCCCTGCCGAGGTAAGGTCGAAAGTCCTGCCGAGCCTTACACTCGAACTCCACCCAAGTCCCCTCGCCTGATTCTTAGTAGGCTTTAAAAGCTTGGTGTCCCAGACGAGGTAAGGTCGAAAGTCCTGCTGAGCCTTACACACAAACTCCAGCCAAGTCCCCTTGCTTGACTCCTACAAGGCTTTGGAAACTTGGTCTCCCTGCCGAGGTAAGGTCGAACGTCCTGCTGAGCCTTAATCTCGAACTCCAAACCAGTCCCCTTGCCTGACTCTCCCACGAGGCTTAGGAAGCTTGGTCTCCTTGCCGAGGTAAGGTCGAACGTCCTGCTGAGCCTTACACTCGAACTCTGGCCAAGTCCCCTCGCCTGACACCTACTAGGCTTAGGAAGCTTGGTCTCCCTGCCGAGGAAAGGTCGAACGTCCTGCTGAGCCTTACACTCGAACTCTGGCCAAGTCCCCTCGCCTGACTCCTTCTAGGCTTAGGAAGCTTTGTCTCTTTTCCGAGGTAAGGTCGAAAGTCCTGCCGAGCCTTACACTCGAACTCTGGCCAAGTCCCCTCGCCTGACACCTACTAGGCTTAGGAAGCTTGGACTCCCTGCCGAGGTATAGTCGAACATCCTGCAAAGCCTTACACTCGAACTCCTTCCATGTCCCCTCGCCCGAGACCTACTTGGCTTAGGAACCTAGGTCTCCCTGCCGAGGTAAGGTCGAACGTCCTGCCGAGCCTTACACTCGAACTTCGGCCAAATCCCATCGCCTGAATCCTACTAGGCTTAGGAAGGTTGGACTCCCTGCCGAGGTAAGGTCGAAAGTCCTGCCGAGCCTTACACTCGGACTCCTTCCATGTCCCCTCGCCCGAGACCTACTAGGCTTAGGAAGCTTGGTCTCCCTGCCGAGGTAAGGTTGAAAGTCCTGCCGAGCCTTACACTCGAACTCCACCCAAGTCCCCTCGCCTGACTCTTAGTAGGCTTTAAAAGCTTGGTGTCCCAGACGAGGTAAGGTCGAAAGTCCTACTGAGCCTTACACTCGAACTCCAGCCAAGTCCCCTTGCTTGACTCCTACAAGGCTTTGGAAACTTGGTCTCCCTGCCAAGGTAAGGTCGAACGTCCTGCTGAGCCTTAATCTCGAACTCCAAACCAGTCTTTTTGCCTGACTCTCCCACAAGGCTTAGGAAGCTTGGTCTCCCTGCCGAGGTAAGGTCGAACGTCCTGCTGAGCCTTACACTCGAACTCTGGCCAAGTCCCCTCGCCTGACTCCTTCTAGGCTTAGGAAGCTTGGACTCCCTGCCGAGGTAAGGTCGAACGTCCTGCAGAGCCTTACACTCGAACTCCTTCCATGTCCCCTCGCCTGAATCCTACTAGGCTTAGGAAGCTTGGTCTCCCTGCCGAGGCAAGGTCAAACCTCCTGCCGAGCCTTACACTCGAACTCCGGACAAATCCCATCGCCTGACTCCTACTAGGCTTAGGAAGCTTTGTCTCTTTTCCGAGGTAAGGTCGAAAGTCCTGCCGAGCCTTACACTCGAACTCCACCCAAGTCCCCTCGCCTGACTCTTACTCGGCTTTAAAAGCTTGGTCTCTCTGACGAGGTAAGGTCGAACGTCCTGCTGAGCCTTACACTCGAACTCCAAACCAGTCCCCGTGCCTGACTCTCCCACGAGCCTTAGGAAGCTTGGTCTCCCTGCCGAGGTAATGGCGAACGTCCTGCTAAGCCCTACTCTCTAACTCCTTCCATGTCCCCTCGCCCGAGACCTACTAGGCTTAGGAAGCTTGGTCTCCCTGCCGAGGTAAGGTCGAAAGTCCTGCCGAGCCTTACACTCGAACTCCGGCCAAGTCCCCTTGCTTGACTCCTACAAGGCTTAGGAAGCTTGGTCTCCCTGCCGAGGTGAGGTCGAACGTCCTGCTGAGCCTTACTCTCGAACTCCAAACCAGTCCCCTTGCCTGAATCTCCCACGAGGCTTAGGAAGCTTGGTCTCCCTGCCGAGGTAAGGTCGAACATCGTGCTAAGCCCTACACTCGAACTCCTCCCATGTCTCCTCGCCCGAGACCTACTAGGCTTAGGAAGCTTGGTCTCCCTGCCGAGGTAAGGTCGAATGTCCTGCCGAGACTTACACTCGAACTCTGTCCAAGTCCACTCGCCTGACTCCTACTAGGCTTAGGAAGCTTGGTCTCCCTGCCGAGGTAAGGACGAACGTCCTGCCGAGCCTTACACTCGAACTCAGGCCAAGTCCCCTCGCCCGAGACCTACTAAGCTTAGGAAGCTTGGTCTCCCTGCCGAGGTAAGGTCGAACGTCCTGCCGAGCCTTACACTCGAACTTTGGCCAAATCCCATCGCCTGAATCCTACTAGGCTTAGGAAGTTCGGACTCCCAGCCGAGGTAAGGTCGAACGTCCTGCGGAGCCTTACACTCGAACTCCTTCCATGTCCCCTCACCCGAGACCTACTTGGCTTAGGAAGCTTGGTCTCCCTGCCGAGGTAAGGTCGAAAGTCCTGCCGAGCCTTACACTCGAACTCCACCCAAGTCCCCTCGCCTGAATCTTACTAAGGGTTAAAAGCTTGGTCTCCCTGACGAGGTAAGTTCGAACGTCCTGCTGAGCCTTACTCTCGAACTCCAAACCAGTCCCCTTGCCTGACTCTCCCACGAGGCTTAGGAAGCTTGGTCTCCCTGCCGAGGTAAGGTCGAACGTCCTGCTAAGCCCTACACTCGAACTCCTTCCATGTCCCCTCGCCCGAGACCTACTAGGCTTAGGAAGCTTGGTCTCCCTGCCGAGGTAAGGTCGAAAGTCCTGCCGAGCCTTACACTCGAACTCCACCCAAGTCCCCTCGCCTGATTCTTAGTAGGCTTTAAAAGCTTGGTGTCCCAGACGAGGTAAGGTCGAAAGTCCTGCTGAGCCTTACACACAAACTCCAGCCAAGTCCCCTTGCTTGACTCCTACAAGGCTTTGGAAACTTGGTCTCCCTGCCGAGGTAAGGTCGAACGTCCTGCTGAGCCTTAATCTCGAACTCCAAACCAGTCCCCTTGCCTGACTCTCCCACGAGGCTTAGGAAGCTTGGTCTCCTTGCCGAGGTAAGGTCGAACGTCCTGCTGAGCCTTACACTCGAACTCTGGCCAAGTCCCCTCGCCTGACACCTACAAGGCTTAGGAAGCTTGGTCTCCCTGCCGAGGTGAGGTCGAACGTCCTGCTGAGCCTTACTCTCGAACTCCAAACCAGTCCCCTTGCCTGAATCTCCCACGAGGCTTAGGAAGCTTGGTCTCCCTGCCGAGGTAAGGTCGAACGTCGTGCTAAGCCCTACACTCGAACTCCTCCCATATCTCCCCGCCCGAGACCTACTAGGCTTAGGAAGCTTGGTCTCCCTACCGAGGTAAGGTCGAATGTCCTGCCGAGACTTACACTCGAACTCTGTCCAAGTCCACTCGCCTGACTCCTACTAGGCTTAGGAAGCTTGGTCTCCCTGCCGAAGTAAGGTCGAACGTCCTGCCGAGCCTTACACTCGAACTCAGGCCGAGTCCCCTCGCCCGAGACCTACTAGGCTTAGGAAGCATGGTCTCCCTGACGAGGTAAGGTCAAACATCCTGCCGAGCCTTACACTCAAACTCCGGCCAAATCCCATCGCCTGAATCCTACTAGGCTTAGGAAGCTTGGACTCCCTGCCGAGGTATAGTCGAACATCCTGCAAAGCCTTACACTCGAACTCCTTCCATGTCCCCTCGCCCGAGACCTACTTGGCTTAGGAACCTAGGTCTCCCTGCCGAGGTAAGGTCGAACGTACTGCCGAGCCTTACACTCGAACTTCGGCCAAATCCCATCGCCTGAATCCTACTAGGCTTAGGAAGGTTGGACTCCCTGCCGAGGTAAGGTCGAAAGTCCTGCCGAGCCTTACACTCGGACTCCTTCCATGTCCCCTCGCCCGAGACCTACTAGGCTTAGGAAGCTTGGTCTCCCTGCCGAGGTAAGGTTGAAAGTCCTGCCGAGCCTTACACTCGAACTCCACCCAAATCCCCTCGCCTGACTCTTAGTAGGCTTTAAAAGCTTGGTGTCCCAGACGAGGTAAGGTCGAAAGTCCTACTGAGCCTTACACTCGAACTCCAGCCAAGTCCCCTTGCTTGACTCCTACAAGGCTTTGGAAACTTGGTCTCCCTGCCAAGGTAAGGTCGAACGTCCTGCTGAGCCTTAATCTCGAACTCCAAACCAGTCTCCTTGCCTGACTCTCCCACAAGGCTTAGGAAGCTTGGTCTCCCTGCCGAGGTAAGGTCGAACGTCCTGCCGAGCCTTACACTCGAACTTCGGCCAAATCCCATCGCCTGAATCCTACTAGGCTTAGGAAGGTTGGACTCCCTGCCGAGGTAAGGTCGAAAGTCCTGCCGAGCCTTACACTCGAACTCCACCCAAGTCCCCTCGCCTGACTCTTACTCGGCTTTAAAAGCTTGGTCTCTCTGACGAGGTAAGGTCGAACGTCCTGCTGAGCCTTACACTCGAACTCCAAACCAGTCCCTGTGCCTGACTCTCCCACGAGCCTTAGGAAGCTTGGTCTCCCTGCCGAGGTAAGTTCGAATGCCCTGCCGACACTTCCATTCAAACTCCGGCCAAGTCTGATCGTCAGACACCTACTAGGCTTAGGAAGCTTGGTCTCCCTGCCGAGGTAAGGTCGAATGTCCTGCCGAGACTTACACTCGAACTCTGTCCAAGTCCACTCGCCTGACTCCTACTAGGCTTAGGAAGCTTGGTCTCCCTGCCGAGGTAAGGACGAACGTCCTGCCGAGCCTTACACTCGAACTCAGGCCAAGTCCCCTCGCCCGAGACCTACTAAGCTTAGGAAGCTTGGTCTCCCTGCCGAGGTAAGGTCGAACGTCCTGCGGAGCCTTACACTCGAACTTTGGCCAAATCCCATCGCCTGAATCCTACTAGGCTTAGGAAGTTTGGACTCCCAGCCGAGGTAAGGTCGAACGTCCTGCCGAGCCTTACACTCAAACTCCTTCCATGTCCTCTCGCCCGAGACCTACTAGGCTTAGGAAGCTTGGTCTCCCTACTGAGGTAAGGACGAACGTCCTGCTGAGCCTTACACTCAAACTCCGGGCAAGTCCCATCGCCTGACTCTTCTACTAGGCTTAGGAAGCTTGGTCTCCCTGCCGAAGTAAGGTCGAACGTCCTGCCGAGCCTTACACTCGAACTCAGGCCGAGTCCCCTCGCCCGAGACCTACTAGGCTTAGGAAGCATGGTCTCCCTGCCGAGGTAAGGTCAAACATCCTGCCGAGCCTTACACTCGAACTCCGGCCAAATCCCATCGCCTGAATCCTACTAGGCTTAGGAAGCTTGGACTCCCTGCCGAGGTATAGTCGAACATCCTGCAAAGCCTTACACTCGAACTCCTTCCATGTCCCCTCGCCCGAGACCTACTTGGCTTAGGAACCTAGGTCTCCCTGCCGAGGTAAGGTCGAACGTCCTGCCGAGCCTTACACTTGAACTTCGGCCAAATCCCATCGCCTGAATCCTACTAGGCTTAGGAAGGTTGGACTCCCTGCCGAGGTAAGGTCGAAAGTCCTGCCGAGCCTTACACTCGGACTCCTTCCATGTCCCCTCGCCCGAGACCTACTAGGCTTAGGAAGCTTGGTCTCCCTGCCGAGGTAAGGTTGAAAGTCCTGCCGAGCCTTACACTCGAACTCCACCCAAGTCCCCTCGCCTGACTCTTAGTAGGCTTTAAAAGCTTGGTGTCCCAGACGAGGTAAGGTCGAAAGTCCTACTGAGCCTTACACTCGAACTCCAGCCAAGTCCCCTTGCTTGACTCCTACAAGGCTTTGGAAACTTGGTCTCCCTGCCAAGGTAAGGTCGAACGTCCTGCTGAGCCTTAATCTCGAACTCCAAACCAGTCTCCTTGCCTGACTCTCCCACAAGGCTTAGGAAGCTTGGTCTCCCTGCCGAGGTAAGGTCGAACGTCCTGCTGAGCCTTACACTCGAACTCTGGCCAAGTCCCCTCGCCTGACTCCTTCTAGGCTTAGGAAGCTTGGACTCCCTGCCGAGGTAAGGTCGAACGTCCTGCAGAGCCTTACACTCGAACTCCTTCCATGTCCCCTCGCCTGAATCCTACTAGGCTTAGGAAGCTTGGTCTCCCTGCCGAGGCAAGGTCAAACCTCCTGCCAAGCCTTACACTCGAACTCCGGACAAATCCCATCGCCTGACTCCTACTAGGCTTAGGAAGCTTTGTCTCTTTTCCGAGGTAAGGTCGAAAGTCCTGCCGAGCCTTACACTCGAACTCCACCCAAGTCCCCTCGCCTGACTCTTACTCGGCTTTAAAAGCTTGGTCTCTCTGACGAGGTAAGGTCGAACGTCCTGCTGAGCCTTACACTCGAACTCCACCCAAGTCCCCTCGCCTGACTCTTACTCGGCTTTAAAAGCTTGGTCTCTCTGACGAGGTAAGGTCGAACGTCCTGCTGAGCCTTACACTCGAACTCCAAACCAGTCCCCGTGCCTGACTCTCCCACGAGCCTTAGGAAGCTTGGTCTCCCTGCCGAGGTAATGGCGAACGTCCTGCTAAGCCCTACTCTCTAACTCCTTCCATGTCCCCTCGCCCGAGACCTACTAGGCTTAGGAAGCTTGGTCTCCCTGCCGAGGTAAGGTCGAAAGTCCTGCCGAGCCTTACACTCGAACTCCGGCCAAGTCCCCTTGCTTGACTCCTACAAGGCTTAGGAAGCTTGGTCTCCCTGCCGAGGTGAGGTCGAACGTCCTGCTGAGCCTTACTCTCGAACTCCAAACCAGTCCCCTTGCCTGAATCTCCCACGAGGCTTAGGAAGCTTGGTCTCCCTGCCGAGGTAAGGTCGAACGTCGTGCTAAGCCCTACACTCGAACTCCTCCCATGTCTCCCCGCCCGAGACCTAATAGGCTTAGGAAGCTTGGTCTCCCTGCCGAGGTAAGGTCGAATGTCCTGCCGAGACTTACACTCGAACTCTGTCCAAGTCCACTCACCTGACTCCTACTAGGCTTAGGAAGCTTGGTCTCCCTGCCGAGGTAAGGACGAACGTCCTGCCGAGCCTTACACTCGAACTCAGGCCAAGTCCCCTCGCCCGAGACCTACTAAGCTTAGGAAGCTTGGTCTCCCTGCCGAGGTAAGGTCGAACGTCCTGCCGAGCCTTACACTCGAACTTTGGCCAAATCCCATCGCCTGAATCCTACTAGGCTTAGGAAGTTTGGACTCCCAGCCGAGGTAAGGTCGAACGTCCTGCGGAGCCTTACACTCGAACTCCTTCCATGTCCCCTCGCCCGAGACCTACTTGGCTTATGAAGCTTGGTCTCCCTGCCGAGGTAAGGTCGAAAGTCCTGCCGAGCCTTACACTCGAACTCCACCCAAGTCCCCTCACCTGAATCTGACTAGGGGTTTAAAGCTTGGTCTCCCTGACGAGGTAAGTTCGAACGTCCTGCTGAGCCTTACTCTCGAACTCCAAACCAGTCCCCTTGCCTGACTCTCCCACGAGGCTTAGGAAGCTTGGTCTCCCTGCCGAGGTAAGGTCGAACGTCCTGCTAAGCCCTACACTCGAACTCCTTCCATGTCCCCTCGCCCGAGACCTACTAGGCTTAGGAAGCTTGGTCTCCCTGCCGAGGTAAGGTCGAAAGTCCTGCCGAGCCTTACACTCGAACTCCACCCAAGTCCCCTCGCCTGATTCTTAGTAGGCTTTAAAAGCTTGGTGTCCCAGATGAGGTAAGGTCGAAAGTCCAGCTGAGCCTTACACACAAACTCCAGCCAAGTCCCCTTGCTTGACTCCTACAAGGCTTTGGAAACTTGGTCTCCCTGCCGAGGTAAGGTCGAACGTCCTGCTGAGCCTTACACTCGAACTCTGGCCAAGTCCCCTCGCCTGACACCTACTAGGCTTAGGAAGATTGGTCTCCCTGCCGAGGAAAGGTCGAACGTCCTGCTGAGCCTTACACTCGAACTCTGGCCAAGTCCCCTCGCCTGACTCCTTCTAGGCTTAGGAAGCTTTGTCTCTTTTCCGAGGTAAGGTCGAACGTCCTGCCGAGCCTTACACTCGAACTCCAAACCAGTCCCCTTGCCTGACTCTCCCACAAGGCTTAGGAAGCTTGGTCTCCCTGCCGAGGTAAGGTCAAACGTCCGGCTAAGCCCTACACTCGAACTCCTTCCATGTCCCTTCGCCCGAGACCTACTAGGCTTAGGATGCTTGGTCTCCCTGCCGAGGTAAGGTCGAACGTCCTGCCGAGCCTTACACTCGAACTCCAAACCAGTCCCCTTGCCTGACTCTCCCACAAGGCTTAGGAAGCTTGGTCTCCCTGCCGAGGTAAGGTCGAACGTCCTGCTAAGCCCTACACTCGAACTCCTTCCATGTCCCCTCGCCCGAGACCTACTAGGCTTAGGAAGCTTGGTCTCCCTGCCGAGGTAAGATGGAAAGTCCTGCCGAGCCTTACACTCGAACTTCGGCCAAGTCCCCTTGCTTGACTCCTACAAGGCTTAGGAAGCCTGTTCTCCCTGCCGAGGTAAGGTCGAACGTCCTGCTGAGCCTTACTCTCGAACTCCAAACCAGTCCCCTTGCCTGACTCTCCCACGAGGCTTAGGAAGCTTGGTCTCCCTGCCGAGGTAAGGTCGAACGTCCTGCTAAGCCCTACACTCGAACTCCTTCCATGTCCCCCTGCCCGAGACCTACTAGGCTTAGGAAGCTTGGTCTCCTTGCCGAGGTAAGGTCGAATGTCCTGCCAGGACTTACACTCGAACTCTGTCCGAGTCCACTCGCCTGACTCCTACTAGGCTTAGGAAGCTTGGTCTCCCTGCCGAGGTAGAGTCGAACATCCTGCCGAGCCTTCCACTCAAACTTCGGCCAAGTCTGATCGCCTGACACCTACTAGGCTTAAGAAGCTTGGTCTCCCTGCCGAGGTAAGGACTAACGTCCTGCCGAGCCTTACACTCGAACTCAGGCCAAGTCCCCTCGCCCGAGACCTACTAGGCTTAGGAAGCTTGGTCTCCCTGCCGAGGTAAGGTCGAACGTCCTGCCGAGCCTTACACTCAAACTTTGGCCAAATCCCATCGCCTGAATCCTACTAGGCTTAGGAAGCTTGGACTCCCAGCCGAGGTAAGGTCGAATGTCCTGCGGAGCCTTACACTCGAACTCCTTCCATGTCCCCTCGCCCGAGACCTACTATGCTTAGGAAGCTTGGTCTCCCTGCCGAGGTAAGGTCGAAAGTCCTGCCGAGCCTTACACTCGAACTCCACCCAAGTCCCCTCGCCTGAATCTTACTAGGCTTTTAAAGCTTGGTCTCCCTGACGAGGTAAGTTCGAACGTCCTGCTGAGCCTTACTCTAGAACTCCAAACCAGTCCCCTTGCCTGACTCTCCCACGAGGCTTAGGAAGCTTGGTCTCCCTGCCGAGGTAAGGTCGAACGTCCTGCTAAGCCCTACACTCGAACTCCTTCCATGTCCCCTCGCCCGAGACCTACTAGGCTTAGGAAGCTTGGTCTCCCTGGCGAGGTATAGTCGAACGTCCTGCCGAGCCTTCCACTCAAACTCCGGCCAAGTCCGATCGCCTGACACCTACTAGGCTTAGGAAGCTTGGTCTCCCTGCCGAGGTAAGGACGAACGTCCTGCCGAGCCTTTCACTCGAACTCCGCCAAGTACCCTCGCCAGACTCCTACTAGGCTTAGGAAGCTTGGTCTCCCTGCCGAGGTAATGGCGAACGTCCTGCTGAGCCTTACTCTTGAACTCCAAACCAGTCCCCTTGCCTGAATCTCCCACGGGGCTTAGGAAGCTTGGTCTCCCTGCCGAGGTAAGTTCGAATGCCCTGCCGAGACTTCCATTCAAACTCCGGCCAAGTCTGATCGTCAGACACCTACTAGGCTTAGGAAGCTTGGTCTCCCTGCCGAGGTAAGGTCGAATGTCCTGCCGAGACTTACACTCGAACTCTGTCCAAGTCCACTCGCCTGACTCCTACTAGGCTTAGGAAGCTTGGTCTCCCTGCCGAGGTAAGGACGAACGTCCTGCCGAGCCTTACACTCGAACTCAGGCCAAGTCCCCTCGCCCGAGACCTACTAAGCTTAGGAAGCTTGGTCTCCCTGCCGAGGTAAGGTCGAACGTCCTGCGGAGCCTTACACTCGAACTTTGGCCAAATCCCATCGCCTGAATCCTACTAGGCTTAGGAAGTTTGGACTCCCAGCCGAGGTAAGGTCGAACGTCCTGCCGAGCCTTACACTCAAACTCCTTCCATGTCCCCTCGCCCGAGACCTACTTGGCTTAGGAAGCTTGGTCTCCCTACTGAGGTAAGGACGAACGTCCTGCTGAGCCTTACACTCGAACTCCGGGCAAGTCCCATCGCCTGACTCTTCTACTAGGCTTAGGAAGCTTGCTCTCCCTGCCAAAGTAAGGTCGAACGTCCTGCCGAGCCTTACACTCGAACTCAGGCCGAGTCCCCTCGCCCGAGACCTACTAGGCTTAGGAAGCATGGTCTCCCTGCCGAGGTAAGGTCAAACATCCTGCCGAGCCTTACACTCGAACTCCGGCCAAATCCCATCGCCTGAATCGTACTAGGCTTAGGAAGCTTGGACTCCCTGCCGAGGTATAGTCGAACATCCTGCAAAGCCTTACACTCGAACTCCTTCCATGTCCCCTCGCCCGAGACCTACTTGGCTTAGGAACCTAGGTCTCCCTGCCGAGGTAAGGTCGAACGTCCTGCCGAGCCTTACACTCGAACTTCGGCCAAATCCCATCGCCTGAATCCTACTAGGCTTAGGAAGGTTGGACTCCCTGCCGAGGTAAGGTCGAAAGTCCTGCCGAGCCTTACACTCGGACTCCTTCCATGTCCCCTCGCCCGAGACCTACTAGGCTTAGGAAGCTTGGTCTCCCTGCCGAGGTAAGGTTGAAAGTCCTGCCGAGCCTTACACTCGAACTCCACCCAAGTCCCCTCGCCTGACTCTTAGTAGGCTTTAAAAGCTTGGTGTCCCAGACGAGGTAAGGTCGAAAGTCCTACTGAGCCTTACACTCGAACTCCAGCCAAGTCCCCTTGCTTGACTCCTACAAGGCTTTGGAAACTTGGTCTCCCTGCCAAGGTAAGGTCGAACGTCCTGCTGAGCCTTAATCTCGAACTCCAAACCAGTCTTTTTGCCTGACTCTCCCACAAGGCTTAGGAAGCTTGGTCTCCCTGCCGAGGTAAGGTCGAACGTCCTGCTGAGCCTTACACTCGAACTCTGGCCAAGTCCCCTCGCCTGACTCCTTCTAGGCTTAGGAAGCTTGGACTCCCTGCCGAGGTAAGGTCGAACGTCCTGCAGAGCCTTACACTCGAACTCCTTCCATGTCCCCTCGCCTGAATCCTACTAGGCTTAGGAAGCTTGGTCTCCCTGCCGAGGCAAGGTCAAACCTCCTGCCGAGCCTTACACTCGAACTCCGGACAAATCCCATCGCCTGACTCCTACTAGGCTTAGGAAGCTTTGTCTCTTTTCCGAGGTAAGGTCGAAAGTCCTGCCGAGCCTTACACTCGAACTCCACCCAAGTCCCCTCGCCTGACTCTTACTCGGCTTTAAAAGCTTGGTCTCTCTGACGAGGTAAGGTCGAACGTCCTGCTGAGCCTTACACTCGAACTCCAAACCAGTCCCCGTGCCTGACTCTCCCACGAGCCTTAGGAAGCTTGGTCTCCCTGCCGAGGTAATGGCGAACGTCCTGCTAAGCCCTACTCTCTAACTCCTTCCATGTCCCCTCGCCCGAGACCTACTAGGCTTAGGAAGCTTGGTCTCCCTGCCGAGGTAAGGTCGAAAGTCCTGCCGAGCCTTACACTCGAACTCCGGCCAAGTCCCCTTGCTTGACTCCTACAAGGCTTAGGAAGCTTGGTCTCCCTGCCGAGGTGAGGTCGAACGTCCTGCTGAGCCTTACTCTCGAACTCCAAACCAGTCCCCTTGCCTGAATCTCCCACGAGGCTTAGGAAGCTTGGTCTCCCAGCCGAGGTAAGGTCGAACATCGTGCTAAGCCCTACACTCGAACTCCTCCCATGTCTCCTCGCCCGAGACCTACTAGGCTTAGGAAGCTTGGTCTCCCTGCCGAGGTAAGGTCGAATGTCCTGCCGAGACTTACACTCGAACTCTGTCCAAGTCCACTCGCCTGACTCCTACTAGGCTTAGGAAGCTTGGTCTCCCTGCCGAGGTAAGGACGAACGTCCTGCCGAGCCTTACACTCGAACTCAGGCCAAGTCCCCTCGCCCGAGACCTACTAAGCTTAGGAAGCTTGGTCTCCCTGCCGAGGTAAGGTCGAACGTCCTGCCGAGCCTTACACTCGAACTTTGGCCAAATCCCATCGCCTGAATCCTACTAGGCTTAGGAAGTTCGGACTCCCAGCCGAGGTAAGGTCGAACGTCCTGCGGAGCCTTACACTCGAACTCCTTCCATGTCCCCTCACCCGAGACCTACTTGGCTTAGGAAGCTTGGTCTCCCTGCCGAGGTAAGGTCGAAAGTCCTGCCGAGCCTTACACTCGAACTCCACCCAAGTCCCCTCGCCTGAATCTTACTAAGGGTTTAAAGCTTGGTCTCCCTGACGAGGTAAGTTCGAACGTCCTGCTGAGCCTTACTCTCGAACTCCAAACCAGTCCCCTTGCCTGACTCTCCCACGAGGCTTAGGAAGCTTGGTCTCCCTGCCGAGGTAAGGTCGAACGTCCTGCTAAGCCCTACACTCGAACTCCTTCCATGTCCCCTCGCCCGAGACCTACTAGGCTTAGGAAGCTTGGTCTCCCTGCCGAGGTAAGGTCGAAAGTCCTGCCGAGCCTTACACTCGAACTCCACCCAAGTCCCCTCGCCTGATTCTTAGTAGGCTTTAAAAGCTTGGTGTCCCAGACGAGGTAAGGTCGAAAGTCCTGCTGAGCCTTACACACAAACTCCAGCCAAGTCCCCTTGCTTGACTCCTACTAGGCTTAGGAAGCTTGGTCTCCCTGCCGAGGTAAGGTCGAACGTCCTGCTGAGCCTTAATCTCGAACTCCAAACCAGTCCCCTTGCCTGACTCTCCCACGAGGCTTAGGAAGCTTGGTCTCCTTGCCGAGGTAAGGTCGAACGTCCTGCTGAGCCTTACACTCGAACTCTGGCCAAGTCCCCTCGCCTGACACCTACAAGGCTTAGGAAGCTTGGTCTCCCTGCCGAGGTGAGGTCGAACGTCCTGCTGAGCCTTACTCTCGAACTCCAAACCAGTCCCCTTGCCTGAATCTCCCACGAGGCTTAGGAAGCTTGGTCTCCCTGCCGAGGTAAGGTCGAACGTCGTGCTAAGCCTTACACTCGAACTCCTCCCATATCTCCCCGCCCGAGACCTACTAGGCTTAGGAAGCTTGGTCTCCCTACCGAGGTAAGGTCGAATGTCCTGCCGAGACTTACACTCGAACTCTGTCCAAGTCCACTTGCCTGACTCCTACTAGGCTTAGGAAGCTTGGTCTCCCTGCCGAAGTAAGGTCGAACGTCCTGCCGAGCCTTACACTCGAACTCAGGCCGAGTCCCCTCGCCCGAGACCTACTAGGCTTAGGAAGCATGGTCTCCCTGACGAGGTAAGGTCAAACATCCTGCCGAGCCTTACACTCAAACTCCGGCCAAATCCCATCGCCTGAATCCTACTAGGCTTAGGAAGCTTGGACTCCCTGCCGAGGTATAGTCGAACATCCTGCAAAGCCTTACACTCGAACTCCTTCCATGTCCCCTCGCCCGAGACCTACTTGGCTTAGGAACCTAGGTCTCCCTGCCGAGGTAAGGTCGAACGTCCTGCCGAGCCTTACACTCGAACTTCGGCCAAATCCCATCGCCTGAATCCTACTAGGCTTAGGAAGGTTGGACTCCCTGCCGAGGTAAGGTCGAAAGTCCTGCCGAGCCTTACACTCGGACTCCTTCCATGTCCCCTCGCCCAAGACCTACTAGGCTTAGGAAGCTTGGTCTCCCTGCCGAGGTAAGGTTGAAAGTCCTGCCGAGCCTTACACTCGAACTCCACCCAAGTCCCCTCGCCTGACTCTTAGTAGGCTTTAAAAGCTTGGTGTCCCAGACGAGGTAAGGTCGAAAGTCCTACTGAGCCTTACACTTGAACTCCAGCCAAGTCCCCTTGCTTGACTCCTACAAGGCTTTGGAAACTTGGTCTCCCTGCCAAGGTAAGGTCGAACGGCCTGCTGAGCCTTAATCTCAAACTCCAAACCAGTCTCCTTGCCTGACTCTCCCACAAGGCTTAGGAAGCTTGGTCTCCCTGCCGAGGTAAGGTCGAACGTCCTGCCGAGCCTTACACTCGAACTTCGGCCAAATCCCATCGCCTGAATCCTACTAGGCTTAGGAAGGTTGGACTCCCTGCCGAGGTAAGGTCGAAAGTCCTGCCGAGCCTTACACTCGAACTCCACCCAAGTCCCCTCGCCTGACTCTTACTCGGCTTTAAAAGCTTGGTCTCTCTGACGAGGTAAGGTCGAACGTCCTGCTGAGCCTTACACTCGAACTCCAAACCAGTCCCTGTGCCTGACTCTCCCACGAGCCTTAGGAAGCTTGGTCTCCCTGCCGAGGTAATGGCGAACGTCCTGCTAAGCCCTACTCTCTAACTCCTTCCATGTCCCCTCGCCCGAGACCTACTAGGCTTAGGAAGCTTGGTCTCCCTGCCGAGGTAAGGTCGAAAGTCCTGCCGAGCCTTACACTCGAACTCCGGCCAAGTCCCCTTGCTTGACTCCTACAAGGCTTAGGAAGCTTGGTCTCCCTGCCGAGGTGAGGTCGAACGTCCTGCTGAGCCTTACTCTCGAACTCCAAACCAGTCCCCTTGCCTGAATCTCCCACGAGGCTTAGGAAGCTTGGTCTCCCTGCCGAGGTAAGGTCGAACGTCGTGCTAAGCCCTACACTCGAACTCCTCCCATGTCTCCTCGCCCGAGACCTACTAGGCTTAGGAAGCTTGGTCTCCCTGCCGAGGTAAGGTCGAATGTCCTGCCGAGACTTACACTCGAACTCTGTCCAAGTCCACTCGCCTGACTCCTACTAGGCTTAGGAAGCTTGGTCTCCCTGCCGAGGTAAGGACGAACGTCCTGCCGAGCCTTACACTCGAACTCAGGCCAAGTCCCCTCGCCCGAGACCTACTAAGCTTAGGAAGCTTGGTCTCCCTGCCGAGGTAAGGTCGAACGTCCTGCCGAGCCTTACACTCGAACTTTGGCCAAATCCCATCGCCTGAATCCTACTAGGCTTAGGAAGTTTGGACTCCCAGCCGAGGTAAGGTCGAACGTCCTGCGGAGCCTTACACTCGAACTCCTTCCATGTCCCCTCGCCCGAGACCTACTAGGCTTAGGAAGCTTGGTCTCCCTGCCGAGGTAAGGTCGAAAGTCCTGCCGAGCCTTACACTCGAACTCCACCCAAGTTCCCTCGCCTGAATCTTACTAGGGGTTTAAAGCTTGGTCTCCCTGACGAGGTAAGTTCGAACGTCCTGCTGAGCCTTACTCTCGAACTCCAAACCAGTCCCCTTGCCTGACTCTCCCACGAGGCTTAGGAAGCTTGGTCTCCCTGCCGAGGTAAGGTCGAACGTCCTGCTGAGCCCTACACTCGAACTCCTTCCATGTCCCCTCGCCCGAGACCTACTAGGCTTAGGAAGCTTGGTCTCCCTGCCGAGGTAGAGTCGAACATCCTGCCGAGCCTTACACTCGAACTCCACCCAAGTCCCCTCGCCTGATTCTTAGTAGGCTTTAAAAGCTTGGTGTCCCAGACGAGGTAAGGTCGAAAGTCCTGCTGAGCCTTACACACAAACTCCAGCCAAGTCCCCTTGCTTGACTCCTACAAGGCTTTGGAAACTTGGTCTCCCTGCCGAGGTAAGGTCGAACGTCCTGCTGAGCCTTAATCTCGAACTCCAAACCAGTCCCCTTGCCTGACTCTCCCACGAGGCTTAGGAAGCTTGGTCTCCTTGCCGAGGTAAGGTCGAACGTCCTGCTGAGCCTTACACTCGAACTCTGGCCAAGTCCCCTCGCCTGACACCTACTAGGCTTAGGAAGCTTGGTCTCCCTGCCGAGGAAAGGTCGAACGTCCTGCTGAGCCTTACACTCGAACTCTGGCCAAGTCCCCTCGCCTGACTCCTTCTAGGCTTAGGAAGCTTTGTCTCTTTTCCGAGGTAAGGTCGAAAGTCCTGCCGAGCCTTACACTCGAACTCCACCCAAGTCCCCTCGCCTGACTCTTACTCGGCTTTAAAAGCTTGGTCTCTCTGACGAGGTAAGGTCGAACGTCCTGCTGAGCCTTACACTCGAACTCCAAACCAGTCCCTGTGCCTGACTCTCCCACGAGCCTTAGGAAGCTTGGTCTCCCTGCCGAGGTAATGGCGAACGTCCTGCTAAGCCCTACTCTCTAACTCCTTCCATGTCCCCTCGCCCGAGACCTACTAGGCTTAGGAAGCTTGGTCTCCCTGCCGAGGTAAGGTCGAAAGTCCTGCCGAGCCTTACACTCGAACTCCGGCCAAGTCCCCTTGCTTGACTCCTACAAGGCTTAGGAAGCTTGGTCTCCCTGCCGAGGTGAGGTCGAACGTCCTGCTGAGCCTTACTCTCGAACTCCAAACCAGTCCCCTTGCCTGAATCTCCCACGAGGCTTAGGAAGCTTGGTCTCCCTGCCGAGGTAAGGTCGAACGTCGTGCTAAGCCCTACACTCGAACTCCTCCCATGTCTCCCCGCCCGAGACCTACTAGGCTTAGGAAGCTTGGTCTCCCTGCCGAGGTAAGGTCGAATGTCCTGCCGAGACTTACACTCGAACTCTGTCCAAGTCCACTCGCCTGACTCCTACTAGGCTTAGGAAGCTTGGTCTCCCTGCCGAGGTAAGGACGAACGTCCTGCCGAGCCTTACACTCGAACTCAGGCCAAGTCCCCTCGCCCGAGACCTACTAAGCTTAGGAAGCTTGGTCTCCTTGCCGAGGTAAGGTCGAACGTCCTGCCGAGCCTTACACTCGAACTTTGGCCAAATCCCATCGCCTGAATCCTACTAGGCTTAGGAAGTTTGGACTCCCAGCCGAGGTAAGGTCGAACGTCCTGCGGAGCCTTACACTCGAACTCCTTCCATGTCCCCTCGCCCGAGACCTACTAGGCTTAGGAAGCTTGGTCCCCCTGCCGAGGTAAGGTCGAAAGTCCTGCCGAGCCTTACACTCGAACTCCACCCAAGTCCCCTCGCCTGAATCTTACTAGGGGTTTAAAGCTTGGTCTCCCTGACGAGGTAAGTTCGAACGTCCTGCTGAGCCTTACTCTCGAACTCCAAACCAGTCCCCTTGCCTGACTCTCCCACGAGGCTTAGGAAGCTTGGTCTCCCTGCCGAGGTAAGGTCGAACGTCCTGCTAAGCCCTACACTCGAACTCCTTCCATGTCCCCTCGCCCGAGACCTACTAGGCTTAGGAAGCTTGGTCTCCCTGCCGAGGTAAGGTCGAAAGTCCTGCCGAGCCTTACACTCGAACTCCACCCAAGTCCCCTCGCCTGATTCTTAGTAGGCTTTAAAAGCTTGGTGTCCCAGACGAGGTAAGGTCGAAAGTCCTGCTGAGCCTTACACACAAACTCCAGCCAAGTCCCCTTGCTTGACTCCTACAAGGCTTTGGAAACTTGGTCTCCCTGCCAAGGTAAGGTCGAACGTCCTGCTGAGCCTTAATCTCGAACTCCAAACCAGTCCCCTTGCCTGACTCTCCCACGAGGCTTAGGAAGCTTGGTCTCCTTGCCGAGGTAAGGTCGAACGTCCTGCTGAGCCTTACACTCGAACTCTGGCCAAGTCCCCTCGCTAGACTCCTACTAGGCTTAGGAAACTTGGTCTCCCTGCCGAAGCATAGTCAAACGTCCTGCCGAGCCTTACACACGAACTCCAGCAAAGTCCGATCGCCTGACACCTACTAGGCTTAGGAAGCTTGGTCTCCCTGCCGAGGTAAGGACGAACGTCCTGCCGAGCCTTACACTCAAACTCCTTCCATGTCCCCTCGCCCGAGACCTACTAGGCTTAGGAAGCTTGGTCTCCCTGCCGAGGTAAGGACGAACGTCCTGCCGAGCCTTACACTCAAACTCCTTCCATGTCCCCTCGCCCGAGACCTACTAGGCTTAGGAAGCTTGGTCTCCCTACTGAGGTAAGGACGAACGTCTTGCCGAGCCTTACACTCGAACTCAGGCCGAGTCCCCTCGCCCGAGACCTACTAGGCTTAGGAAGCATGGTCTCCCTGCCGAGGTAAGGTCAAACATCCTGCCGAGCCTTACACTCGAACTCCGGACAAATCCCATCGCCTGAATCCTACTAGGCTTAGGAAGCTTGGACTCCCTGCCGAGGTATAGTCGAACGTCCTGCAAAGCCTTACACTCGAACTCCTTCCATGTCCCCTCGCCCGAGACCTACTTGGCTTAGGAACCTAGGTCTCCCTGCCGAGGTAAGGTCGAACGTCCTGCCGAGCCTTACACTCGAACTTCGGCCAAATCCCATCGCCTGAATCCTACTAGGCTTAGGAAGGTTGGACTCCCTGCCGAGGTAAGGTCGAACGTCCTGCCGAGCCTTACACTCGGACTCCTTCCATGTCCCCTCGCCCGAGACCTACTAGGCTTAGGAAGCTTGGTCTCCCTGCCGAGGTAAGGTTGAAAGTCCTGCCGAGCCTTACACTCGAACTCCACCCAAGTCCCCTCGCCTGACTCTTAGTAGGCTTTAAAAGCTTGGTTTCCCAGACGAGGTAAGGTTCAAAGTCCTACTGAGCCTTACACTCGAACTCCAGCCAAGTCCCCTTGCTTGACTCCTACAAGGCTTTGGAAACTTGGTCTCCCTGCCGAGGTAAGGTCGAACGTCCTGCTGAGCCTTAATCTCGAACTCCAAACCAGTCCCCTTGCCTGACTCTCCCACAAGGCTTAGGAAGCTTGGTCTCCCTGCCGAGGTAAGGTCGAACGTCCTGCCGAGCCTTACACTCGAACTCCGGCCAAGTCCCCTTGCTTGACTCCTACAAGGCTTAGGAAGCCTGTTCTCCCTGCCGAGGTAAGGTCGAACGTCCTGCTGAGCCTTACTCTCGAACTCCAAACCAGTCCCCTTGCCTGACTCTCCCACGAGGCTTAGGAAGCTTGGTCTCCCTGCCGAGGTAAGGTCGAACGTCCTGCTAAGCCCTACACTCGAGCTCCTTCCATGTCCCCCCGCCCGAGACATACTAGGCTTAGGAAGCTTGGTCTCCCTGCCGAGGTAAGGTCGAATGTCCTGCCAGGACTTACACTCGAACTCTGTCCGAGTCCACTCTCCTGACTCCTACTAGGCTTAGGAAAGTTGGTCTCCCTGCCGAAGCATAGTCAAACGTCCTGCCGAGCCTTACACACGAACTCCAGCAAAGTCCGATCGCCTGACACCTACTAGGCTTAGGAAGCTTGGTCTCCCTACCGAGGTAAGGACGAACGTCCTGCCGAGCCTTACACTCAAACTCCTTCCATGTCCCCTCGCCCGAGACCTACTAGGCTTAGGAAGCTTGGTCTCCCTACTGAGGTAAGGACGAACGTCCTGCTGAGCCTTACACTCGAACTCTGGGCAAGTCCCATCGCCTGACTCTTCTACTAGGCTTAGGAAGCTTGGTCTCCCTGCCGAAGTAAGGACGAACGTCCTGCCGAGCCTTACACTCGAACTCAGGCCAAGTCCCCTCGCCGGAGACCTACTAGGCTTAGGAAGCATGGTCTCCCTGCCGAGGTAAGGTCAAACATCCTGCCGAGCCTTACACTCGAACTCCGGCCAAATCCCATCGCCTGAATCCTACTAGGCTTAGGAAGATTGGACTCCCTGCCGAGGTATAGTCGAACGTCCTGCAAAGCCTTACACTCGAACTCCTTCCATGTCCCCTCGCCCGAGACCTACTTGGCTTAGGAACCTAGGTCTCTCTGCCGAGGTAAGGTCGAACGTCCTGCCGAGCCTTACACTCGAACTTCGGCCAAATCCCATCGCCTGAATCCTACTAGGCTTAGGAAGGTTGGACTCCCTGCCGAGGTAAGGTCGAACGTCCTGCCGAGCCTTACACTCGGACTCCTTCCATGTCCCCTCGCCCGAGACCTACTAGGCTTAGGAAGCTTGGTCTCCCTGCCGAGGTAAGGTTGAAAGTCCTGCCGAGCCTTACACTCGAACTCCACCCAAGTCCCTTCGCCTGACTCTTAGTAGGCTTTAAAAGCTTGGTGTCCCAGACGAGGTAAGGTCGAAAGTCCTACTGAGCCTTACACTGGAACTCCAGCCAAGTCCCCTCGCTTGACTCCTACAAGGCTTTGGAAACTTGGTCTCCCTGCCGAGGTAAGGCCGAAAGTCCTGCCGAGCCTTACACTCGAACTCCAAACCAGTCCCCTTGCCTGACTCTCCCACAAGGCTTAGGAAGCTTGATCTCCCTGCCGAGGTAAGGTCAAACGTCCGGCTAAGCCCTACACTCGAACTCCTTCCATGTCCCTTCGCCCGAGACCTACTAGGCTTAGGAAGCTTGGTCTCCCTGCCGAGGTAAGGTCGAACATCCTGCCGAGCCTTACACTCGAACTCCAAACCAGTCCCCTTGCCTGACTCTCCCACAAGGCTTAGGAAGCTTGGTCTCCCTGCCGAGGTAAGGTCGAACGTCCTGCTAAGCCCTACACTCGAACTCCTTCCATGTCCCCTCGCCCGAGACCTACTAGGCTTAGGAAGCTTGGTCTCCCTGCCGAGGTAAGGTCGAATGTCCTGCCAGGACTTACACTCGAACTCTGTCCGAGTCCACTCGCCTGACTCCTACTAGGCTTAGGAAGCTTGGTCTCCCTGCCGAGGTAGAGTCGAACATCCTGCCGAGCCTTCCACTCAAACTTCGGCCAAGTCTGATCGCCTGACACCTACTAGGCTTAAGAAGCTTGGTCTCCCTGCCGAGGTAAGGACGAACGTCCTGCCGAGCCTTTCACTCGAACTCTGGCCAAGTACCCTCGCCAGACTCCTACTAGGCTTAGGAAGCTTGGTCTCCCTGCCAAAGCATAGTCAAACGTCCTGCCGAGCCTTACACTCGAACTCCGGCCAAGTCCGATCGCATGACACCTACTAGGCTTAGGAAGCTTGGTCTCCCTGCCGAGGTAAGGACTAACGTCCTGCCGAGCCTTACACTCGAACTCAGGGCAAGTCCCCTCGCCCGAGACCTACTAGGCTTAGGAAGCTTGGTCTCCCTGCCGAGGTAAGGTCGAACGTCCTGCCGAGCCTTACACTCGAACTTTGGCCAAATCCCATCGCCTGAATCCTACTAGGCTTAGGAAGCTTGGACTCCCAGCCGAGGTAAGGTCGAATGTCCTGCGGAGCCTTACACTCGAACTCCTTCCATGTCCCCTCGCCCGAGACCTACTAGGCTTAGGAAGCTTGGTCTCCCTGCCGAGGTAAGGTCGAAAGTCCTGCCGAGCTTTACACTCGAACTCCACCCAAGTCCCCTCGCCTGAATCTTACTAGGCTTTTAAAGCTTGGTCTCCCTGACGAGGTAAGTTCGAACGTCCTGCTGAGCCTTACTCTAGAACTCCAAACCAGTCCCCTTGCCTGACTCTCCCACGAGGCTTAGGAAGCTTGGTCTCCCTGCCGAGGTAAGGTCGAACGTCCTGCTAAGCCCTACACTCGAACTCCTTCCATGTCCCCTCGCCCGAGACCTACTAGGCTTAGGAAGCTTGGTCTCCCTGCCGAGGTAAGGACGAACGTCCTGCCGAGCCTTTCACTCGAACTCCGGCCAAGTACCCTCGCCAGACTCCTACTAGGCTTAGGAAGCTTGGTCTCCCTGCCGAGGTAAGGTCGAATGTCCTGCCGAGCCTTACACTCGAACTTCGGCCAAATCCCATCGCCTGAATCCTACTAGGCTTAGGAAGCTTGGACTCCCTGCCGAGGTAAGGTCGAACGTCCTGCAGAGCCTTAGACTCGAACTCCTTCCATGTCCCCTCGCCCGAAACCTACTAGGCTTAGGAAGCTTTGTCTCCCTGCCAAGGTAAGGTCGAAAGTCCTGCCGAGCCTTACACTCGAACTCCACCCAAGTCCCCTCGCCTGACTCTCAGTAGGCTTTAAAAGCTTGGTGTCCCAGACGAGGTAAGGTCGAAAGTCCTGCTGAGCCTTACACTCGAACTCCAGCCAAGTCCCCTTGCTTGACTCCTACAAGGCTTTCAAAACTTGGTCTCCCTGCCGAGGTAAGGTCGAACGTCCTGCTGAGCCTTACACTCGAACTCTGGCCAAGTCCCCTCGCCTGACTCCTTCTAGGCTTAGGAAGCTTGGACTCCCTGCCGAGGTAAGGTCGAACGTCCTGCAGAGCCTTACACTCGAACTCCTTCCATGTCCCCTCGCCTGAATCCTACTAGGCTTAGGAAGCTTGGTCTCCCTGCCGAGGCAAGGTCAAACCTCCTGCCAAGCCTTACATTCGAACTCCGGACAAATCCCATCGCCTGACTCCTACTAGGCTTAGGAAGCTTTGTCTCTTTTCCGAGGTAAGGTCGAAAGTCCTGCCGAGCCTTACACTCGAACTCCACCCAAGTCCCCTCGCCTGACTCTTACTCGGCTTTAAAAGCTTGGTCTCTCTGACGAGGTAAGGTCGAACGTCCTGCTGAGCCTTACACTCGAACTCCAAACCAGTCCCCGTGCCTGACTCTCCCACGAGCCTTAGGAAGCTTGGTCTCCCTGCCGAGGTAATGGCGAACGTCCTGCTAAGCCCTACTCTCAAACTCCTTCCATGTCCCCTCGCCCGAGACCTACTAGGCTTAGGAAGCTTGGTCTCCCTGCCGAGGTAAGGTCGAAAGTCCTGCCGAGCCTTACACTCGAACTCCGGCCAAGTCCTCTTGCTTGACTCCTACAAGGCTTAGGAAGCTTGGTCTCCCTGCCGAGGTAAGGTCGAACGTCCTGCTGAGCCTTACTCTTGAACTCCAAACCAGTCCCCTTGCCTGAATCTCCCACGGGGCTTAGGAAGCTTGGTCTCCCTGCCGAGGTAAGTTCGAATGCCCTGCCTAGACTTCCATTCAAACTCCGGCCAAGTCTGATCGTCAGACACCTACTAGGCTTAGGAAGCTTGGTCTCCCTGCCGAGGTAAGGTCGAATGTCCTGCCGAGACTTACACTCGAACTCTGTCCAAGTCCACTCGCCTGACTCCTACTAGGCTTAGGAAGCTTGGTCTCCCTGCCGAGGTAAGGACGAACGTCCTGCCGAGCCTTACACTCGAACTCAGGCCAAGTCCCCTCGCCCGAGACCTACTAAGCTTAGGAAGCTTGGTCTCCCTGCCGAGGTAAGGTCGAACGTCCTGCCGAGCCTTACACTCGAACTTTGGCCAAATCCCATCGCCTGAATCCTACTAGGCTTAGGAAGTTTGGACTCCCAGCCGAGGTAAGGTCGAACGTCCTGCCGAGCCTTACACTGAAACTCCTTCCATGTCCCCTCGCCCGAGACCTACTAGGCTTAGGAAGCTTGGTCTCCCTACTGAGGTAAGGACGAACGTCCTGCTGAGCCTTACACTCGAACTCCGGGCAAGTCCCATCGCCTGACTCTTCTACTAGGCTTAGGAAGCTTGGTCTCCCTGCCGAAGTAAGGTCGAACGTCCTGCCGAGCCTTACACTCGAACTCAGGCCGAGTCCCCTCGCCCGAGACCTACTAGGCTTAGGAAGCATGGTCTCCCTGCCGAGGTAAGGTCAAACATCCTGCCGAGCCTTACACTCGAACTCCGGCCAAATCCCATCGCCTGAATCCTACTAGGCTTAGGAAGCTTGGACTCCCTGCCGAGGTATAGTCGAACATCCTGCAAAGCCTTACACTCGAACTCCTTCCATGTCCCCTCGCCCGAGACCTACTTGGCTTAGGAACCTAGGTCTCCCTGCCGAGGTAAGGTCGAACGTCCTGCCGAGCCTTACACTCGAACTTCGGCCAAATCCCATCGCCTGAATCCTACTAGGCTTAGGAAGGTTGGACTCCCTGCCGAGGTAAGGTCGAAAGTCCTGCCGAGCCTTACACTCGGACTCCTTCCATGTCCCCTCGCCCGAGACCTACTAGGCTTAGGAAGCTTGGTCTCCCTGCCGAGGTAAGGTTGAAAGTCCTGCCGAGCCTTACACTCGAACTCCACCCAAGTCCCCTCGCCTGACTCTTAGTAGGCTTTAAAAGCTTGGTGTCCCAGACGAGGTAAGGTCGAAAGTCCTACTGAGCCTTACACTCGAACTCCAGCCAAGTCCCCTTGCTTGACTCCTACAAGGCTTTGGAAACTTGGTCTCCCTGCCAAGGTAAGGTCGAACGTCCTGCTGAGCCTTAATCTCGAACTCCAAACCAGTCTCCTTGCCTGACTCTCCCACAAGGCTTAGGAAGCTTGGTCTCCTTGCCGAGGTAAGGTCGAACGTCCTGCTGAGCCTTACACTCGAACTCTGGCCAAGTCCCCTCGCCTGACTCCTACTAGGCTTAGGAAGCTTGGTCTCCCTGACGAGGTATGGTCGAACGTCCTGCTGAGCCTTACACTCGAACTCTGGCCAAGTCCCCTCGCCTGACTCCTTCTAGGCTTAGGAAGCTTGGACTCCCTGCCGAGGTAAGGTCGAACGTCCTGCAGAGCCTTACACTCGAACTCCTTCCATGTCCCCTCGCCTGAATCCTACTAGGCTTAGGAAGCTTGGTCTCTCTGCCGAGGTAAGGTCGAACGTCCTGCCGAGCCTTACACTCGAACTTCGGCCAAATCCCATCGCCTGAATCCTACTAGGCTTAGGAAGGTTGGACTCCCTGCCGAGGTAAGGTCGAACGTCCTGCCGAGCCTTACACTCGGACTCCTTCCATGTCCCCTCGCCCAAGACCTACTAGGCTTAGGAAGCTTGGTCTCCCTGCCGAGGTAAGGTTGAAAGTCCTGCCGAGCCTTACACTCGAACTCCACCCAAGTCCCTTCGCCTGACTCTTAGTAGGCTTTAAAAGCTTGGTGTCCCAGACGAGGTAAGGTCGAAAGTCCTACTGAGCCTTACACTGGAACTCCAGCCAAGTCCCCTCGCTTGACTCCTACAAGGCTTTGGAAACTTGGTCTCCCTGCCGAGGTAAGGCCGAAAGTCCTGCCGAGCCTTACACTCGAACTCCAAACCAGTCCCCTTGCCTGACTCTCCCACAAGGCTTAGGAAGCTTGGTCTCCCTGCCGAGGTAAGGTCAAACGTCCGGCTAAGCCCTACACTCGAACTCCTTCCATGTCCCTTCGCCCGAGACCTACTAGGCTTAGGAAGCTTGGTCTCCCTGCCGAGGTAAGGTCGAACATCCTGCCGAGCCTTACACTCGAACTCCAAACCAGTCCCCTTGCCTGACTCTCCCACAAGGCTTAGGAAGCTTGGTCTCCCTGCCGAGGTAAGGTCGAACGTCCTGCTAAGCCCTACACTCAAACTCCTTCCATGTCCCCTCGCCCGAGACCTACTAGGCTTAGGAAGCTTGGTCTCCCTGCCGAGGTAAGGTCGAATGTCCTGCCAGGACTTACACTCGAACTCTGTCCGAGTCCACTCGCCTGACTCCTACTAGGCTTAGGAAGCTTGGTCTCCCTGCCGAGGTAGAGTCGAACATCCTGCCGAGCCTTCCACTCAAACTTCGGCCAAGTCTGATCGCCTGACACCTACTAGGCTTAAGAAGCTTGGTCTCCCTGCCGAGGTAAGGACGAACGTCCTGCCGAGCCTTTCACTCGAACTCTGGCCAAGTACCCTCGCCAGACTCCTACTAGGCTTAGGAAGCTTGGTCTCCCTGCCAAAGCATAGTCAAACGTCCTGCCGAGCCTTACACTCGAACTCCGGCCAAGTCCGATCGCATGACACCTACTAGGCTTAGGAAGCTTGGTCTCCCTGCCGAGGTAAGGACTAACGTCCTGCCGAGCCTTACACTCGAACTCAGGGCAAGTCCCCTCGCCCGAGACCTACTAGGCTTAGGAAGCTTGGTCTCCCTGCCGAGGTAAGGTCGAACGTCCTGCCGAGCCTTACACTCGAACTTTGGCCAAATCCCATCGCCTGAATCCTACTAGGCTTAGGAAGCTTGGACTCCCAGCCGAGGTAAGGTCGAATGTCCTGCGGAGCCTTACACTCGAACTCCTTCCATGTCCCCTCGCCCGAGACCTACTAGGCTTAGGAAGCTTGGTCTCCCTGCCGAGGTAAGGTCGAAAGTCCTGCCGAGCTTTACACTCGAACTCCACCCAAGTCCCCTCGCCTGAATCTTACTAGGCTTTTAAACCTTGGTCTCCCTGACGAGGTAAGTTCGAACGTCCTGCTGAGCCTTACTCTAGAACTCCAAACCAGTCCCCTTGCCTGACTCTCCCAAGAGGCTTAGGAAGCTTGGTCTCCCTGCCGAGGTAAGGTCGAACGTCCTGCTAAGCCCTACACTCGAACTCCTTCCATGTCCCCTCGCCCGAGACCTACTAGGCTTAGGAAGCTTGGTCTCCCTGCCGAGGTATAGTCGAACGTCCTGCCGAGCCTTCCACTCAAACTCCGGCCAAGTCCGATCGCCTGACACCTACTAGGCTTAGGAAGCTTGGTCTCCCTGCCGAGGTAAGGACGAACGTCCTGCCGAGCCTTTCACTCGAACTCCGGCCAAGTACCCTCGCCAGACTCCTACTAGGCTTAGGAAGCTTGGTCTCCCTGCCGAGGTAAGGTCGAATGTCCTGCCGAGCCTTACACTCGAACTTCGGCCAAATCCCATCGCCTGAATCCTACTAGGCTTAGGAAGCTTGGACTCCCTGCCGAGGTAAGGTCGAACGTCCTGCAGAGCCTTAGACTCGAACTCCTTCCATGTCCCCTCGCCCGAAACCTACTAGGCTGAGGAAGCTTTGTCTCCCTGCCAAGGTAAGGTCGAAAGTCCTGCCGAGCCTTACACTCGAACTCCACCCAAGTCCCCTCGCCTGACTCTCAGTAGGCTTTAAAAGCTTGGTGTCCCAGACGAGGTAAGGTCGAAAGTCCTGCTGAGCCTTACACTCGAACTCCAGCCAAGTCCCCTTGCTTGACTCCTACAAGGCTTTCAAAACTTGGTCTCCCTGCCGAGGTAAGGTCGAACGTCCTGCTGAGCCTTACACTCGAACTCTGGCCAAGTCCCCTCGCCTGACTCCTTCTAGGCTTAGGAAGCTTGGACTCCCTGCCGAGGTAAGGTCGAACGTCCTGCAGAGCCTTACACTCGAACTCCTTCCATGTCCCCTCGCCTGAATCCTACTAGGCTTAGGAAGCTTGGTCTCCCTGCCGAGGCAAGGTCAAACCTCCTGCCAAGCCTTACATTCGAACTCCGGACAAATCCCATCGCCTGACTCCTACTAGGCTTAGGAAGCTTTGTCTCTTTTCCGAGGTAAGGTCGAAAGTCCTGCCGAGCCTTACACTCGAACTCCACCCAAGTCCCCTCGCCTGACTCTTACTCGGCTTTAAAAGCTTGGTCTCTCTGACGAGGTAAGGTCGAACGTCCTGCTGAGCCTTACACTCGAACTCCAAACCAGTCCCCGTGCCTGACTCTCCCACGAGCCTTAGGAAGCTTGGTCTCCCTGCCGAGGTAATGGCGAACGTCCTGCTAAGCCCTACTCTCGAACTCCTTCCATGTCCCCTCGCCCGAGACCTACTAGGCTTAGGAAGCTTGGTCTCCCTGCCGAGGTAAGGTCGAAAGTCCTGCCGAGCCTTACACTCGAACTCCGGCCAAGTCCTCTTGCTTGACTCCTACAAGGCTTAGGAAGCTTGGTCTCCCTGCCGAGGTAAGGTCGAACGTCCTGCTGAGCCTTACTCTTGAACTCCAAACCAGTCCCCTTGCCTGAATCTCCCACGGGGCTTAGGAAGCTTGGTCTCCCTGCCGAGGTAAGTTCGAATGCCCTGCCGAGACTTCCATTCAAACTCCGGCCAAGTCTGATCGTCAGACACCTACTAGGCTTAGGAAGCTTGGTCTCCCTGCCGAGGTAAGGTCGAATGTCCTGCCGAGACTTACACTCGAACTCTGTCCAAGTCCACTCGCCTGACTCCTACTAGGCTTAGGAAGCTTGGTCTCCCTGCCGAGGTAAGGACGAACGTCCTGCCGAGCCTTACACTCGAACTCAGGCCAAGTCCCCTCGCCCGAGACCTACTAAGCTTAGGAAGCTTGGTCTCCCTGCCGAGGTAAGGTCGAACGTCCTGCCGAGCCTTACACTCGAACTTTGGCCAAATCCCATTGCCTGAATCCTACTAGGCTTAGGAAGTTTGGACTCCCAGCCGAGGTAAGGTCGAACGTCCTGCCGAGCCTTACACTGAAACTCCTTCCATGTCCCCTCGCCCGAGACCTACTAGGCTTAGGAAGCTTGGTCTCCCTACTGAGGTAAGGACGAACGTCCTGCTGAGCCTTACACTCGAACTCCGGGCAAGTCCCATCGCCTGACTCTTCTATTAGGCTTAGGAAGCTTGGTCTCCCTGCCGAAGTAAGGTCGAACGTCCTGCCGAGCCTTACACTCGAACTCAGGCCGAGTCCCCTCGCCCGAGACCTACTAGGCTTAGGAAGCATGGTCTCCCTGCCGAGGTAAGGTCAAACATCCTGCCGAGCCTTACACTCGAACTCCGGCCAAATCCCATCGCCTGAATCCTACTAGGCTTAGGAAGCTTGGACTCCCTGCCGAGGTATAGTCGAACATCCTGCAAAGCCTTACACTCGAACTCCTTCCATGTCCCCTCGCCCGAGACCTACTTGGCTTAGGAACCTAGGTCTCCCTGCCGAGGTAAGGTCGAACGTCCTGCCGAGCCTTACACTCGAACTTCGGCCAAATCCCATCGCCTGAATCCTACTAGGCTTAGGAAGGTTGGACTCCCTGCCGAGGTAAGGTCGAAAGTCCTGCCGAGCCTTACACTCGGACTCCTTCCATGTCCCCTCGCCCGAGACCTACTAGGCTTAGGAAGCTTGGTCTCCCTGCCGAGGTAAGGTTGAAAGTCCTGCCGAGCCTTACACTCGAACTCCACCCAAGTCCCCTCGCCTGACTCTTAGTAGGCTTTAAAAGCTTGGTGTCCCAGACGAGGTAAGGTCGAAAGTCCTACTGAGCCTTACACTCGAACTCCAGCCAAGTCCCCTTGCTTGACTCCTACAAGGCTTTGGAAACTTGGTCTCCCTGCCAAGGTAAGGTCGAACGTCCTGCTGAGCCTTAATCTCGAACTCCAAACCAGTCTCCTTGCCTGACTCTCCCACAAGGCTTAGGAAGCTTGGTCTCCTTGCCGAGGTAAGGTCGAACGTCCTGCTGAGCCTTACACTCGAACTCTGGCCAAGTCCCCTCGCCTGACTCCTACTAGGCTTAGGAAGCTTGGTCTCCCTGCCGAGGTATGGTCGAACGTCCTGCTGAGCCTTACACTCGAACTCTGGCCAAGTCCCCTCGCCTGACTCCTTCTAGGCTTAGGAAGCTTGGACTCCCTGCCGAGGTAAGGTCGAACGTCCTGCAGAGCCTTACACTCGAACTCCTTCCATGTCCCCTCGCCTGAATCCTACTAGGCTTAGGAAGCTTGGTCTCCCTGCCGAGGCAAGGTCAAACCTCCTGCCAAGCCTTACACTCGAACTCCGGACAAATCCCATCGCCTGACTCCTTCTAGGCTTAGGAAGCTTTGTCTCTTTTCCGAGGTAAGCTCGAAAGTCCTGCCGAGACTTACACTCGAACTCCACCCAAGTCCCCTCGCCTGACTCTTACTCGGCTTTAAAAGCTTGGTCTCTCTGACGAGGTAAGGTCGAACGTCCTGCTGAGCCTTACACTCGAACTCCAAACAAGTCCCCGTGCCTGACTCCCCCACGAGCCTTAGGAAGCTTGGTCTCCCTGCCGAGGTAATGGCGAACGTCCTGCTAAGCCCTACTCTCTAACTCCTTCCATGTCCCCTCGCCCGAGACCTACTAGGCTTAGGAAGCTTGGTCTCCCTGCCGAGGTAAGGTCGAAAGTCCTGCCGAGCCTTACACTCGAACTCCGGCCAAGTCCCCTTGCTTGACTCCTACAAGGCTTAGGAAGCTTGGTCTCCCTGCCGAGGTGAGGTCGAACGTCCTGCTGAGCCTTACTCTCGAACTCCAAACCAGTCCCCTTGCCTGAATCTCCCACGAGGCTTAGGAAGCTTGGTCTCCCTGCCGAGGTAAGGTCGAACGTCGTGCTAAGCCCTACACTCGAACTCCTCCCATGTCTCCCCGCCCGAGACCTACTAGGCTTAGGAAGCTTGGTCTCCCTGCCGAGGTAAGGTCGAATGTCCTGCCGAGACTTACACTCGAACTCTGTCCAAGTCCACTCGCCTGACTCCTACTAGGCTTAGGAAGCTTGGTCTCCCTGCCGAGGTAAGGACGAACGTCCTGCCGAGCCTTACACTCGAACTCAGGCCAAGTCCCCTCGCCCGAGACCTACTAAGCTTAGGAAGCTTGGTCTCCCTGCCGAGGTAAGGTCGAACGTCCTGCCGAGCCTTACACTCGAACTTTGGCCAAATCCCATCGCCTGAATCCTACTAGGCTTAGGAAGTTTGGACTCCCAGCCGAGGTAAGGTCGAACGTCCTGCGGAGCCTTACACTCGAACTCCTTCCATGTCCCCTCGCCCGAGACCTACTAGGCTTAGGAAGCTTGGTCTCCCTGCCGAGGTAAGGTCGAAAGTCCTGCCGAGCCTTACACTCGAACTCCACCCAAGTCCCCTCGCCTGAATCTTACTAGGGGTTTAAAGCTTGGTCTCCCTGACGAGGTAAGTTCGAACGTCCTGCTGAGCCTTACTCTCGAACTCCAAACCAGTCCCCTTGCCTGACTCTCCCACGAGGCTTAGGAAGCTTGGTCTCCCTGCCGAGGTAAGGTCGAACGTCCTGCTAAGCCCTACACTCGAACTCCTTCCATGTCCCCTCACCCGAGACCTACTAGGCTTAGGAAGCTTGGTCTCCCTGCCGAGGTAAGGTCGAAAGTCCTGCCGAGCCTTACACTTGAACTCCACCCAAGTCCCCTCGCCTGATTCTTAGTAGGCTTTAAAAGCTTGGTGTCCCAGACGAGGTAAGGTCGAAAGTCCTGCTGAGCCTTACACACAAACTCCAGCCAAGTCCCCTTGCTTGACTCCTACAAGGCTTTGGAAACTTGGTCTCCCTGCCGAGGTAAGGTCGAACGTCCTGCTGAGCCTTAATCTCGAACTCCAAACCAGTCCCCTTGCCTGACTCTCCCACGAGGCTTAGGAAGCTTGGTCTCCTTGCCGAGGTAAGGTCGAACGTCCTGCTGAGCCTTACACTCGAACTCTGGCCAAGTCCCCTCGCCTGACTCCTTCTAGGCTTAGGAAGCTTGGACTCCCTTCCGAGGTAAGGTCGAAAGTCCTGCCGAGCCTTACACTCGAACTCCACCCAAGTCCCCTCGCCTGACTCTTACTCGGCTTTAAAAGCTTGGTCTCTCTGACGAGGTAAGGTCGAACGTCCTGCTGAGCCTTACACTCGAACTCCAAACCAGTCCCCTTGCCTGACTCTCCCACGAGCCTTAGGAAGCTTGGTCGCCCTGCCGTGGTAAGGTCGAACGTCCTGCTAAGCCCTACTCTCGAACTCCTTCCATGTCCCCTCGCCCGAGACCTACTAGGCTTAGGAAGCATTGTCTCCCTGCCGAGGTAAGGTCAAACATCCTGCCGAGCCTTACACTCGAACTTCGGCCAAATCCCATCTCCTGAATCCTACTAGGCTTAGGAATCTTGGTCTCCCTGCCGAAGCATAGTCAAATGTCCTGCCGAGCCTTTCACTCGAACTCTGGCCAAGTACCCTCGCTAGACTCCTACTAGGCTTAGGAAACTTGGTCTCCCTGCCGAAGCATAGTCAAACGTCCTGCCGAGCCTTACACACGAACTCCAGCAAAGTCCGATCGCCTGACACCTACTAGGCTTAGGAAGCTTGGTCTCCCTGCCGAGGTAAGGACGAACGTCCTGCCGAGCCTTACACTCAAACTCCTTCCATGTCCCCTCGCCCGAGACCTACTAGGCTTAGGAAGCTTGGTCTCCCTACTGAGGTAAGGACGAACGTCCTGCTGAGCCTTACACTCGAACTCCGGGCAAGTCCCATCGCCTGACTCTTCTACTAGGCTTAGGAAGCTTGGTCTCCCTGCCGAAGTAAGGACGAACGTCCTGCCGAGCCTTACACTCGAACTCAGGCCGAGTCCCCTCGCCCGAGACCTACTAGGCTTAGGAAGCATGGTCTCCCTGCCGAGGTAAGGTCAAACATCCTGCCGAGCCTTACACTCGAACTCCGGACAAATCCCATCGCCTGAATCCTACTAGGCTTAGGAAGCTTGGACTCCCTGCCGAGGTATAGTCGAACGTCCTGCAAAGCCTTACACTCGAACTCCTTCCATGTCCCCTCGCCCGAGACCTACTTGGCTTAGGAACCTAGGTCTCCCTGCCGAGGTAAGGTCGAACGTCCTGCCGAGCCTTACACTCGAACTTCGGCCAAATCCCATCGCCTGAATGCTACTAGGCTTAGGAAGGTTGGACTCCCTGCCGAGGTAAGGTCGAACGTCCTGCCGAGCCTTACACTCGGACTCCTTCCATGTCCCCTCGCCCGAGACCTACTAGGCTTAGGAAGCTTGGTCTCCCTGCCGAGGTAAGGTTGAAAGTCCTGCCGAGCCTTACACTCGAACTCCACCCAAGTCCCCTCGCCTGACTCTTAGTAGGCTTTAAAAGCTTGGTGTCCCAGACGAGGTAAGGTTCAAAGTCCTACTGAGCCTTACACTCGAACTCCAACCAAGTCCCCTTGCTTGACTCCTTCTAGGCTTAGGAAGCTTGGTCTCCCTGCCGAGGTAAGGTCAAACGTCCTGCCGAGCCTTACACTCGAACTCCAAACCAGTCCCCTTGCCTGACTCTCCCACAAGGCTTAGGAAGCTTGGTCTCCCTGCCGAGGTAAGGTCGAACGTCCTGCCGAGCCTTACACTCGAACTCCGGCCAAGTCCCCTTGCTTGACTCCTACAAGGCTTAGGAAGCCTGTTCTCCCTGCCGAGGTAAGGTCGAACGTCCTGCTGAGCCTTACTCTCGAACTCCAAACCAGTCCCCTTGCCTGACTCTCCCACGAGGCTTAGGAAGCTTGGTCTCCCTGCCGAGGTAAGGTCGAACGTCCTGCTAAGCCCTACACTCGAGCTCCTTCCATGTCCCCCCGCCCGAGACCTACTAGGCTTAGGAAGCTTGGTCTCCCTGCCGAGGTAAGGTCGAATGTCCTGCCAGGACTTACACTCGAACTCTGTCCGAGTCCACTCGCCTGACTCCTACTAGGCTTAGGAAATTTGGTCTCCCTGCCGAAGCATAGTCAAACGTCCTGCCGAGCCTTACACACGAACTCCAGCAAAGTCCGATCGCCTGACACCTACTAGGCTTAGGAAGCTTGGTCTCCCTACCGAGGTAAGGACGAACGTCCTGCCGAGCCTTACACTCAAACTCCTTCCATGTCCCCTCGCCCGAGACCTACTAGGCTTAGGAAGCTTGGTCTCCCTACTGAGGTAAGGACGAACGTCCTGCTGAGCCTTACACTCGAACTCCGGGCAAGTCCCATCGCCTGACTCTTCTACTAGGCTTAGGAAGCTTGGTCTCCCTGCCGAAGTAAGGACGAACGTCCTGCCGAGCCTTACACTCGAACTCAGGCCAAGTCCCCTCGCCGGAGACCTACTAGGCTTAGGAAGCATGGTCTCCCTGCCGAGGTAAGGTCAAACATCCTGCCGAGCCTTACACTCGAACTCCGGCCAAATCCCATCGCCTGAATCCTACTAGGCTTAGGAAGCTTGGACTCCCTGCCGAGGTATAGTCGAACGTCCTGCAAAGCCTTACACTCGAACTCCTTCCATGTCCCCTCGCCCGAGACCTACTTGGCTTAGGAACCTAGGTCTCTCTGCCGAGGTAAGGTCGAACGTCCTGCCGAGCCTTACACTCGAACTTCGGCCAAATCCCATCGCCTGAATCCTACTAGGCTTAGGAAGGTTGGACTCCCTGCCGAGGTAAGGTCGAACGTCCTGCCGAGCCTTACACTCGGACTCCTTCCATGTCCCCTCGCCCGAGACCTACTAGGCTTAGGAAGCTTGGTCTCCCTGCCGAGGTAAGGTTGAAAGTCCTGCCGAGCCTTACACTCGAACTCCACCCAAGTCCCCTCGCCTGACTCTTAGTAGGCTTTAAAAGCTTGGTGTCCCAGACGAGGTAAGGTCGAAAGTCCTGCCGAGCCTTACACTGGAACTCCAGCCAAGTCCCCTCGCTTGACTCCTACAAGGCTTTGGAAACTTGGTCTTCCTGCCGAGGTAAGGTCGAACGTCCTGCCGAGCCTTACACTCGAACTCCAAACCAGTCCCCTTGCCTGACTCTCCCACAAGGCTTAGGAAGCTTGGTCTCCCTGCCGAGGTAAGGTCAAACGTCCGGCTAAGCCCTACACTCGAACTCCTTCCATGTCCCTTCGCCCGAGACCTACTAGGCTTAGGAAGCTTGGTCTCCCTGCCGAGGTAAGGTCGAACGTCCTGCCGAGCCTTACACTCGAACTCCAAACCAGTCCCCTTGCCTGACTCTCCCACAAGGCTTAGGAAGCTTGGTCTCCCTGCCGAGGTAAGGTCGAACGTCCTGCTAAGCCCTACACTCGAACTCCTTCCATGTCCCCTCGCCCGAGACCTACTAGGCTTAGGAAGCTTGGTCTCCCTGCCGAGGTAAGATGGAAAGTCCTGCCGAGCCTTACACTCGAACTTCGGCCAAGTCCCCTTGCTTGACTCCTACAAGGCTTAGGAAGCCTGTTCTCCCTGCCGAGGTAAGGTCGAACGTCCTGCTGAGCCTTACTCTCGAACTCCAAACCAGTCCCCTTGCCTGACTCTCCCACGAGGCTTAGGAAGCTTGGTCTCCCTGCCGAGGTAAGGTCGAACGTCCTGCTAAGCCCTACACTCGAACTCCTTCCATGTCCCCCCGCCCGAGACCTACTAGGCTTAGGAAGCTTGGTCTCCCATCCGAGGTAAGGTCGAATGTCCTGCCAGGACTTACACTCGAACTCTGTCCGAGTCCACTCGCCTGACTCCTACTAGGCTTAGGAAGCTTGGTCTCCCTGCCGAGGTAGAGTCGAACATCCTGCCGAGCCTTCCACTCAAACTTCGGCCAAGTCTGATCGCCTGACACCTACTAGGCTTAAGAAGCTTGGTCTCCCTGCCGAGGTAAGGACGAACGTCCTGCCGAGCCTTTCACTCGAACTCTGGCCAAGTACCCTCGCCAGACCCCTACTAGGCTTAGGAAGCTTGGTCTCCCTGCCAAAGCATAGTCAAGCGTCCTGCCGAGCCTTACACTCGAACTCCGGCCAAGTCCGATCGCATGACACCTACTAGGCTTAGGAAGCTTGGTCTCCCTGCCGAGGTAAGGACTAACGTCCTGCCGAGCCTTACACTCGAACTCAGGCCAAGTCCCCTCGCCCGAGACCTACTAGGCTTAGGAAGCTTGGTCTCCCTGCCCAGGTAAGGTCGAACGTCCTGCCGAGCCTTACACTCGAACTTTGGCCAAATCCCATCGCCTGAATCCTACTAGGCTTAGGAAGCTTGGACTCCCAGCCGAGGTAAGGTCGAAAGTCCTGCCGAGCCTTACACTCGAACTCCACCCAAGTCCCCTCGCCTGAATCTTACTAGGGGTTTAAAGCTTGGTCTCCCTGACGAGGTAAGTTCGAACGTCCTGCTGAGCCTTACTCTCGAACTCCAAACCAGTCCCCTTGCCTGACTCTCCCACGAGGCTTAGGAAGCTTGGTCTCCCTGCCGAGGTAAGGTCGAACGTCCTGCTAAGCCCTACACTCGAACTCCTTCCATGTCCCCTCACCCGAGACCTACTAGGCTTAGGAAGCTTGGTCTCCCTGCCGAGGTAAGGTTGAAAGTCCTGCCGAGCCTTACACTCGAACTCCACCCAAGTCCCCTCGCCTGACTCTTAGTAGGCTTTAAAAGCTTGGTGTCCCAGACGAGGTAAGGTCGAAAGTCCTGCCGAGCCTTACACTGGAACTCCAGCCAAGTCCCCTCGCTTGACTCCTACAAGGCTTTGGAAACTTGGTCTTCCTGCCGAGGTAAGGTCGAACGTCCTGCCGAGCCTTACACTCGAACTCCAAACCAGTCCCCTTGCCTGACTCTCCCACAAGGCTTAGGAAGCTTGGTCTCCCTGCCGAGGTAAGGTCAAACGTCCGGCTAAGCCCTACACTCGAACTCCTTCCATGTCCCTTCGCCCGAGACCTACTAGGCTTAGGAAGCTTGGTCTCCCTGCCGAGGTAAGGTCGAACGTCCTGCCGAGCCTTACACTCGAACTCCAAACCAGTCCCCTTGCCTGACTCTCCCACAAGGCTTAGGAAGCTTGGTCTCCCTGCCGAGGTAAGGTCGAACGTCCTGCTAAGCCCTACACTCGAACTCCTTCCATGTCCCCTCGCCCGAGACCTACTAGGCTTAGGAAGCTTGGTCTCCCTGCCGAGGTAAGATGGAAAGTCCTGCCGAGCCTTACACTCGAACTTCGGCCAAGTCCCCTTGCTTGACTCCTACAAGGCTTAGGAAGCCTGTTCTCCCTGCCGAGGTAAGGTCGAACGTCCTGCTGAGCCTTACTCTCGAACTCCAAACCAGTCCCCTTGCCTGACTCTCCCACGAGGCTTAGGAAGCTTGGTCTCCCTGTCGAGGTAAGGTCGAACGTCCTGCTAAGCCCTACACTCGAACTCCTTCCATGTCCCCCCGCCCGAGACCTACTAGGCTTCGGAAGCTTGGTCTCCCTTCCGAGGTAAGGTCGAATGTCCTGCCAGGACTTACACTCGAACTCTGTCCGAGTCCACTCGCCTGACTCCTACTAGGCTTAGGAAGCTTGGTCTCCCTGCCGAGGTAGAGTCGAACATCCTGCCGAGCCTTCCACTCAAACTTCGGCCAAGTCTGATCGCCTGACACCTACTAGGCTTAAGAAGCTTGGTCTCCCTGCCGAGGTAAGGACGAACGTCCTGCCGAGCCTTTCACTCGAACTCTGGCCAAGTACCCTCGCCAGACTCCTACTAGGCTTAGGAAGCTTGGTCTCCCTGCCAAAGCATAGTCAAGCGTCCTGCCGAGCCTTACACTCGAACTCCGGCCAAGTCCGATCGCATGACACCTACTAGGCTTAGGAAGCTTGGTCTCCCTGCCGAGGTAAGGACTAACGTCCTGCCGAGCCTTACACTCGAACTCAGGCCAAGTCCCCTCGCCCGAGACCTACTAGGCTTAGGAAGCTTGGTCTCCCTGCCGAGGTAAGGTCGAACGTCCTGCCGAGCCTTACACTCGAACTTTGGCCAAATCCCATCGCCTGAATCCTACTAGGCTTAGGAAGCTTGGACTCCCAGCCGAGGTAAGGTCGAAAGTCCTGCCGAGCCTTACACTCGAACTCCACCCAAGTCCCCTCGCCTGAATCTTACTAGGGGTTTAAAGCTTGGTCTCCCTGACGAGGTAAGTTCGAACGTCCTGCTGAGCCTTACTCTCGAACTCCAAACCAGTCCCCTTGCCTGACTCTCCCACGAGGCTTAGGAAGCTTGGTCTCCCTGCCGAGGTAAGGTCGAACGTCCTGCTAAGCCCTACACTCGAACTCCTTCCATGTCCCCTCACCCGAGACCTACTAGGCTTAGGAAGCTTGGTCTCCCTGCCGAGGTAAGGTCGAAAGTCCTGCCGAGCCTTACACTCGAACTCCACCCAAGTCCCCTCGCCTGATTCTTAGTAGGCTTTAAAAGCTTGGTGTCCCAGACGAGGTAAGGTCGAAAGTCCTGCTGAGCCTTACACACAAACTCCAGCCAAGTACCCTTGCTTGACTCCTACAAGGCTTTGGAAACTTGGTCTCCCTGCTGAGGTAAGGTCGAACGTCCTGCTGAGCCTTAATCTCGAACTCCAAACCAGTCCCCTTGCCTGACTCTCCCACGAGGCTTAGGAAGCTTGGTCTCCTTGCCGAGGTAAGGTCGAACGTCCTGCTGAGCCTTACACTCGAACTCTGGCCAAGTCCCCTCGCCTGACACCTACTAGGCTTAGGAAGCTTGGACTCCCTTCCGAGGTAAGGTCGAAAGTCCTGCCGAGCCTTACACTCGAACTCCACCCAAGTCCCCTCGCCTGACTCTTACTCGGCTTTAAAAGCTTGGTCTCTCTGACGAGGTAAGGTCGAACGTCCTGCTGAGCCTTACACTCGAACTCCAAACCAGTCCCCTTGCCTGACTCTCCCACGAGCCTTAGGAAGCTTGGTCGCCCTGCCGTGGTAAGGTCGAATGTCCTGCTAAGCCCTACTCTCGAACTCCTTCCATGTCCCCTCGCCCGAGACCTACTAGGCTTAGGAAGCATTGTCTCCCTGCCGAGGTAAGGTCAAACATCCTGCCGAGCCTTACACTCGAACTCCGGCCAAATCCCATCGCCTGAATCCCACTAGGCTTAGGAAGCTTGGACTCCCTGCCGAGGTATAGTCGAACGTCCTGCAAAGCCTTACACTCGAACTCCTTCCATGGCCCCCCGCCCGAGACCTACTTGGCTTAGGAACCTAGGTCTCCCTGCCGAGGTAAGGTCGAACGTCCTGCCGAGCCTTACACTCGAACTTCGGCCAAATCCCATCTCCTGAATCCTACTAGGCTTAGGAATCTTGGTCTCCCTGCCGAAGCATAGTCAAATGTCCTGCCGAGCCTTTCACTCGAACTCTGGCCAAGTACCCTCGCTAGACTCCTACTAGGCTTAGGAAACTTGGTCTCCCTGACGACGCATAGTCAAACGTCCTGCCGAGCCTTACACACGAACTCCAGCAAAGTCCGATCGCCTGACACCTACTAGGCTTAGGAAGCTTGGTCTCCCTGCCGAGGTAAGGACGAACGTCCTGCCGAGCCTTACACTCAAATTCCTTCCATGTCCCCTCGCCCGAGACCTACTAGGCTTAGGAAGCTTGGTCTCCCTACTGAGGTAAGGACGAACGTCCTGCTGAGCCTTACACTCGAACTCCGGGCAAGTCCCATCGCCTGACTCTTCTACTAGGCTTAGGAAGCTTGGTCTCCCTGCCGAAGTAAGGACGAACATCCTGCCGAGCCTTAAACTCGAACTCAGGCCGAGTCCCCTCGCCCGAGACCTACTAGGCTTAGGAAGCATGGTCTCCCTGCCGAGGTATAGTCGAACGTCCTGCAAAGCCTTACACTCGAACTCCTTCCATGTCCCCTCGCCCGAGACCTACTTGGCTTAGGAACCTAGGTCTCCCTGCCGAGGTAAGGTCGAACGTCCTGCCGAGCCTTACACTCGAACTTCGGCCAAATCCCATCGCCTGAATCCTACTAGGCTTAGGAAGGTTGGACTCCCTGCCGAGGTAAGGTCGAACGTCCTGCCGAGCCTTACACTCGGACTCCTTCCATGTCCCCTCGCCCGAGACCTACTAGGCTTAGGAAGCTTGGTCTCCCTGCCGAGGTAAGGTTGAAAGTCCTGCCGAGCCTTACACTCGAACTCCACCCAAGTCCCCTCGCCTGACTCTTAGTAGGCTTTAAAAGCTTGGTGTCCCAGACGAGGTAAGGTTCAAAGTCCTACTGAGCCTTACACTCGAACTCCAGCCAAGTCCCCTTGCTTGACTCCTACAAGGCTTTGGAAACTTGGTCTCCCTGCCGAGGTAAGGTCGAACGTCCTGCTGAGCCTTAATCTCGAACTCCAAACCAGTCTCCTTGCCTGACTCTCCCACGAGACTTGTGAAGCTTGGTCTCCTTGCCGAGGTAAGGTCGAACGTCCTGCTGAGCCTTACACTCGAACTCTGGCCAAGTCCCCTCGCCTGACTCCTTCTAGGCTTAGGAAGCTTGGTCTCCCTGCCGAGGTAAGGTCAAACATCCTGCCGAGCCTTACACTCGAACTCCGGACAAATCCCATCGCCTGAATCCCACTAGGCTTAGGAAGCTTGGACTCCCTGCCGAGGTATAGTCGAACGTCCTGCAAAGCCTTACACTCGAACTCCTTCCATGGCCCCCCGCCCGAGACCTACTTGGCTTAGGAACCTAGGTCTCCCTGCCGAGGTAAGGTCGAACGTCCTGCCGAGCCTTACACTCGAACTTCGGCCAAATCCCATCTCCTGAATCCTACTAGGCTTAGGAATCTTGGTCTCCCTGCCGAAGCATAGTCAAATGTCCTGCCGAGCCTTTCACTCGAACTCTGGCCAAGTACCCTCGCTAGACTCCTACTAGGCTTAGGAAACTTGGTCTCCCTGCCGAAGCATAGTCAAACGTCCTGCCGAGCCTTACACACGAACTCCAGCAAAGTCCGATCGCCTGACACCTACTAGGCTTAGGAAGCTTGGTCTCCCTGCCGAGGTAAGGACGAACGTCCTGCCGAGCCTTACACTCAAACTCCTTCCATGTCCCCTCGCCCGAGGCCTACTAGGCTTAGGAAGCTTGGTCTCCCTACTGAGGTAAGGACGAACGTCCTGCTGAGCCTTACACTCGAACTCCGGGCAAGTCCCATCGCCTGACTCTTCTACTAGGCTTAGGAAGCTTGGTCTCCCTGCCGAAGTAAGGACGAACGTCCTGCCGAGCCTTAAACTCGAACTCAGGCCGAGTCCCCTCGCCCGAGACCTACTTGGCTTAGGAACCTAGGTCTCCCTGCCGAGGTAAGGTCGAACGTCCTGCCGAGCCTTACACTCGAACTTCGGCCAAATCCCATCGCCTGAATCCTACTAGGCTTAGGAAGGTTGGACTCCCTGCCGAGGTAAGGTCGAACGTCCTGCCGAGCCTTACACTCGGACTCCTTCCATGTCCCCTCGCCCGAGACCTACTAGGCTTAGGAAGCTTGGTCTCCCTGCCGAGGTAAGGTTGAAAGTCCTGCCGAGCCTTACACTCGAACTCCACCCAAGTCCCCTCGCCTGACTCTTAGTAGGCTTTAAAAGCTTGGTGTCCCAGACGAGGTAAGGTTCAAAGTCCTACTGAGCCTTACACTCGAACTCCACCCAAGTCCCCTTGCTTGACTCCTACAAGGCTTTGGAAACTTGGTCTCCCTGCCGAGGTAAGGTCGAACGTCCTGCTGAGCCTTAATCTCGAACTCCAAACCAGTCTCCTTGCCTGACTCTCCTACGAGACTTGTGAAGCTTGGTCTCCTTGCCGAGGTAAGGTCGAACGTCCTGCTGAGCCTTACACTCGAACTCTGGCCAAGTCCCCTCGCCTGACTCCTTCTAGACTTAGGAAGCTTGGTCTCCCTGCCGAGGTAAGGTCAAACGTCCTGCCGAGCCTTACACTCGAACTCCAAACCAGTCCCCTTGCCTGACTCTCCCACAAGGCATAGGAAGCTTGGTCTCCCTGCCGAGGTAAGGTCGAACGTCCTGCCGAGCCTTACACTCGAACTCCGGCCAAGTCCCCTTGCTTGACTCCTACAAGGCTTAGGAAGCCTGTTCTCCCTGCCGAGGTAAGGTCGAACGTCCTGCTGAGCCTTACTCTCGAACTCCAAACCAGTCCCCTTGCCTGACTCTCCCACGAGGCTTAGGAAGCTTGGTCTCCCTGCCGAGGTAAGGTCGAACGTCCTGCTAAGCCCTACACTCGAGCTCCTTCCATGTCCCCCCGCCCGAGACCTACTAGGCTTAGGAAGCTTGGTCTCCCTGCCGAGGTAAGGTCGAATGTCCTGCCAGGACTTACACTCGAACTCTGTCCGAGTCCACTCGCCTGACTCCTACTAGGCTTAGGAAATTTGGTCTCCCTGCCGAAGCATAGTCAAACGTCCTGCCGAGCCTTACACACGAACTCCAGCAAAGTCCGATCGCCTGACACCTACTAGGCTTAGGAAGCTTGGTCTCCCTACCGAGGTAAGGACGAACGTCCTGCCGAGCCTTACACTCAAACTCCTTCCATGTCCCCTCGCCCGAGACCTACTAGGCTTAGGAAGCTTGGTCTCCCTACTGAGGTAAGGACGAACGTCCTGCTGAGCCTTACACTCGAACTCCGGGCAAGTCCCATCGCCTGACTCTTCTACTAGGCTTAGGAAGCTTGGTCTCCCTGCCGAAGTAAGGACGAACGTCCTGCCGAGCCTTACACTCGAACTCAGGCCAAGTCCCCTCGCCGGAGACCTACTAGGCTTAGGAAGCATGGTCTCCCTGCCGAGGTAAGGTCAAACATCCTGCCGAGCCTTACACTCGAACTCCGGCCAAATCCCATCGCCTGAATCCTACTAGGCTTAGGAAGCTTGGACTCCCTGCCGAGGTATAGTCGAACGTCCTGCAAAGCCTTACACTCGAACTCCTTCCTTGTCCCCTCGCCCGAGACCTACTTGGCTTAGGAACCTAGGTCTCTCTGCCGAGGTAAGGTCGAACGTCCTGCCGAGCCTTACACTCGGACTCCTTCCATGTCCCCTCGCCCGAGACCTACTAGGCTTAGGAAGCTTGGTCTCCCTGCCGAGGTAAGGTTGAAAGTCCTGCCGAGCCTTACACTCGAACTCCACCCAAGTCCCCTCGCCTGACTCTTAGTAGGCTTTAAAAGCTTGGTGTCCCAGACGAGGTAAGGTCGAAAGTCCTACTGAGCCTTACACTGGAACTCCAGCCAAGTCCCCTCGCTTGACTCCTACAAGGCTTTGGAAACTTGGTCTCCCTGCCGAGGTAAGGTCGAACGTCCTGCCGAGCCTTACACTCGAACTCCAAACCAGTCCCCTTGCCTGACTCTCCCACAAGGCTTAGGAAGCTTGGTCTCCCTGCCGAGGTAAGGTCAAACGTCCGGCTAAGCCCTACACTCGAACTCCTTCCATGTCCCTTCGCCCGAGACCTACTAGGCTTAGGAAGCTTGGTCTCCCTGCCGAGGTAAGGTCGAACGTCCTGCCGAGCCTTACACTCGAACTCCAAACCAGTCCCTTGCCTGACTCTCCCACAAGGCTTAGGAAGCTTGGTCTCCCTGCCGAGGTAAGGTCGAACGTCCTGCTAAGCCCTACACTCGAACTCCTTCCATGTCCCCTCGCCCGAGACCTACTAGGCTTAGGAAGCTTGGTCTCCCTGCCGAGGTAAGATGGAAAGTCCTGCCGAGCCTTACACTCGAACTTCGGCCAAGTCCCCTTGCTTGACTCCTACAAGGCTTAGGAAGCCTGTTCTCCCTGCCGAGGTAAGGTCGAACGTCCTGCTGAGCCTTACTCTCGAACTCCAAACCAGTCCCCTTGCCTGACTCTCCCACGAGGCTTAGGAAGCTTGGTCTCCCTGCCGAGGTAAGGTCGAACGTCCTGCTAAGCCCTACACTCGAACTCCTTCCATGTCCCCCCGCCCGAGACCTACTAGGCTTAGGAAGCTTGGTCTCCCTGCCGAGGTAAGGTCGAATGTCCTGCCAGGACTTACACTCGAACTCTGTCCGAGTCCACTCGCCTGACTCCTACTAGGCTTAGGAAGCTTGGTCTCCCTGCCGAGGTAGAGTCGAACATCCTGCCGAGCCTTCCACTCAAACTTCGGCCAAGTCTGATCGCCTGACACCTACTAGGCTTAAGAAGCTTGGTCTCCCTGCCGAGGTAAGGACGAACGTCCTGCCGAGCCTTTCACTCGAACTCTGGCCAAGTACCCTCGCCAGACTCCTACTAGGCTTAGGAAGCTTGGTCTCCCTGCCAAAGCATAGTCAAACGTCCTGCCGAGCCTTACACTCGAACTCCGGCCAAGTCCGATCGCATGACACCTACTAGGCTTAGGAAGCTTGGTCTCCCTGCCGAGGTAAGGACTAACGTCCTGCCGAGCCTTACACTCGAACTCCTTCCATGTCCCCTCGCCCGAGACCTACTAGGCTTAGGAAGCTTGGTCTCCCTGCCGAGGTAAGGTCGAACGTCCTGCCGAGCCTTACACTCGAACTTCGGCCAAATCCCATCGCCTGAATCCTACTAGGCTTAGGAAGCTTGGACTCCCTGCCGAGGTAAGGTCGAACGTCCTGCAGAGCCTTAGACTCGAACTCCTTCCATGTCCCCTCGCCCGAAACCTACTAGGCTTAGGAAGCTTTGTCTCCCTGCCGAGGTAAGGTCGAAAGTCCTGCCGAGCCTTACACTCGAACTCCACCCAAGTCCCCTCGCCTGACTCTTAGTAGGCTTTAAAAGCTTGGTGTCCCAGACGAGGTAAGGTCGAAAGTCCTGCTGAGCCTTACACTCGAACTCCAGCCAAGTCCCCTTGCTTGACTCCTACAAGGCTTTGGAAACTTGGTCTCCCTGCCGAGGTAAGGTCGAACGTCCTGCTGAGCCTTACACTCGAACTCTGGCCAAGTCCCCTCGCCTGACTCCTTCTAGGCTTAGGAAGCTTGGACTCCCTGCCGAGGTAAGGTCGAACGTCCTGCAGAGCCTTACACTCGAACTCCTTCCATGTCCCCTCGCCTGAATCCTACTAGGCTTAGGAAGCTTGGTCTCCCTGCCGAGGCAAGGTCAAACCTCCTGCCAAGCCTTACATTCGAACTCCGGACAAATCCCATCGCCTGACTCCTACTAGGCTTAGGAAGCTTTGTCTCTTTTCCGAGGTAAGGTCGAAAGTCCTCCCGAGCCTTACACTCGAACTCCACCCAAGTCCCCTCGCCTGACTCTTACTCGGCTTTAAAAGCTTGGTCTCTCTGACGAGGTAAGGACGAACGTCCTGCTGAGCCTTACACTCGAACTCCAAACCAGTCCCCGTGCCTGACTCTCCCACGAGCCTTAGGAAGCTTGGTCTCCCTGCCGAGGTAATGGCGAACGTCCTGCTAAGCCCTACTCTCGAACTCCTTCCATGTCCCCTCGCCCGAGACCTACTAGGCTTAGGAAGCTTGGTCTCCCTGCCGAGGTAAGGTCGAAAGTCCTGCCGAGCCTTACTCTCGAACTCCAAACCAGTCCCCTTGCCTGAATCTCCCACGGGGCTTAGGAAGCTTGGTCTCCTTGCCGAGGTAAGGTCGAATGTCCTGCCGAGACTTACACTCGAACTCTGTCCGAGTCCACTCGCCTGACTCCTACTAGGCTTAGGAAGCTTGGTCTCCCTGCCGAGGTAAGGACGAACGTCCTGCCGAGCCTTACACTCGAACTCAGGCCAAGTCCCCTCGCCCGAGACCTACTAAGCTTAGGAAGCTTGGTCTCCCTGCCGAGGTAAGGTCGAACGTCCTGCCGAGCCTTACACTCGAACTTTGGCCAAATCCCATCGCCTGAATCCTACTAGGCTTAGGAAGTTTGGACTCCCAGCCGAGGTAAGGTCGAACGTCCTGCGGAGCCTTACACTCGAACTCCTTCCATGTCCCCTCGCCCGAGACCTACTAGGCTTAGGAAGCTTTGTCTCCCTGCCGAGGTAAGGTCGAAAGTCCTGCCGAGCCTTACACTCGAACTCCACCCAAGTCCCCTCGCCTGAATCTTACTAGGGGTTTAAAGCTTGGTCTCCCTGACGAGGTAAGTTCGAACGTCCTGCTGAGCCTTACTCTCGAACTCCAAACCAGTCCCCTTGCCTGACTCTCCCACGAGGCTTAGGAAGCTTGGTCTCCCTGCCGAGGTAAGGTCGAACGTCCTGCTAAGCCTTACACTCGAACTCCTTCCATGTCCCCTCGCCCGAGACCTACTAGGCTTAGGAAGCTTGGTCTCCCTGCCGAGGTAAGGTCGAAAGTCCTGCCGAGCCTTACACTCGAACTCCAAACCAGTCCCCTTGCCTGACTCTCCCACGAGGCTTAGGAAGCTTGGTCTCCTTGCCGAGGTAAGGTCGAACGTCCTGCCGAGCCTTACACTCGAACTCCACCCAAGTCCCCTCGCCTGACTCTTACTCGGCTTTAAAAGCTTGGTCTCTCTGACGAGGTAAGGTCGAACGTCCTGCTGAGCCTTACACTCGAACTCCAAACCAGTCCCCTTGCCTGACTCTCCCACGAGCCTTAGGAAGCTTGGTCTAGCTGCCGTGGTAAGGTCGAAGGTCCTGCTAAGCCCTACTCTCGAACTCCTTCCATGTCCCCTCGCCCGAGACCTACTAGGCTTAGGAAGCATGGTCTCCCTGCCGAGGTAAGGTCAAACATCCTGCCGAGCCTTACACTCGAACTTCGGCCAAATCCCATCTACTGAATCCTAATAGGCTTAGGAATCTTGGTCTCCCTGCCGAAGCATAGTCAAATGTCCAGCAGAGCCTTACACTCGAACTCCAAACCAGTCTCCTTGCCTAACTCTCCCACGAGGCTTAGGAAGCTTGGTCTCCTTGCCGAGGTAAGGTCGAAAGTCCTGCTGAGCCTTAATCTCGAACTCCAAACCAGTCTCCTTGCCTAACTCTCCCACGAGGCTTAGGAAGCTTGGTCTCCTTGCCGAGGTAAGGTCGAACGTCCTGCCGAGCCTTACACTCGAACTTTGGCCAAATCCCATCGCCTGAATCCTACTAGGCTTAGGAAACTTGGACTCCCAGCCGAGGTAAGGTCGAATGTCCTGCGGAGCCTTACACTCGAACTCCTTCCATGTCCCCTCGCCCGAGACCTACTAGGCTTAGGAAGCTTGGTCTCCCTGCCGAGGTAAGGTCGAAAGTCCTGCCGAGCCTTACACTCGAACTCCACCCAAGTCCCCTCGCCTGAATCTTACTAGGCTTTTAAAGCTTGGTCTCCCTGACGAGGTAAGTTCGAACGTCCTGCTGAGCCTTACTCTAGAACTCCAAACCAGTCCCCTTGCCTGACTCTCCCACGAGGCTTAGGAAGCTTGGTCTCCCTGCCGAGGTAAGGTCGAACGTCCTGCTAAGCCCTACACTCGAACTCCTTCCATGTCCCCTCGCCCGAGACCTACTAGGCTTAGGAAGCTTGGTCTCCCTCCCGAGGTATAGTCGAACGTCCTGCCGAGCCTTCCTTTCAAACTCCGGCCAAGTCCGATCGCCTGACACCTACTCGGCTTAGGAAGCTTGGTCTCCCTGCCGAGGTAAGGACGAACGTCCTGCCGAGCCTTTCACTCTAACTCCGGCCAAGTACCCTCGCCAGACTCCTACTAGGCTTAGGAAGCTTGGTCTCCCTGCCGAGGTAAGGTCGAATGTCCTGCCGAGCCTTACACTCGAACTTCGGCCAAATCCCATCGCCTGAATCCTACTAGGCTTAGGAAGCTTGGACTCCCTGCCGAGGTAAGGTCGAACGTCCTGCAGAGCCTTAGACTCGAACTCCTTCCATGTCCCCTCGCCCGAAACCTACTAGGCTTAGGAAGCTTTGTCTCCCTGCCGAGGGAAGGTCGAAAGTCCTGCCGAGCCTTACACTCGAACTCCACCCAAGTCCCCTCGCCTGACTCTCCGTAGGCTTTAAAAGCTTGGTGTCCCAGACGAGGTAAGGTCGAAAGTCCTGCTGAGCCTTACACTCGAACTCCAGCCAAGTCCCCTTGCTTGACTCCTACAAGGCTTTGGAAACTTGGTCTCCCTGCCGAGGTAAGGTCGAACGTCCTGCTGAGCCTTACACTCGAACTCTGGCCAAGTCCCCTCGCCTGACTCCTTCTAGGCTTAGGAAGCTTGGACTCCCTGCCGAGGTAAGGTCGAACGTCCTGCAGAGCCTTACACTCGAACTCCTTCCATGTCCCCTCGCCTGAATCCTACTAGGCTTAGGAAGCTTGGTCTCCCTGCCGAGGCAAGGTCAAACCTCCTGCCAAGCCTTACATTCGAACTCCGGACAAATCCCATCGCCTGACGCCTACTAGGCTTAGGAAGCTTGGTCTCCCTGCCGAGGTAAGGTCGAACGTCCTGCTAAGCCCTACACTCGAACTCCACCCAAGTCCCCTCGCCTGACTCTTACTCGGCTTTAAAAGCTTGGTCTCTCTGACGAGGTAAGGTCGAACGTCCTGCTGAGCCTTACACTCGAACTCCAAACCAGTCCCCGTGCCTGACTCTCCCACGAGCCTTAGGAAGCTTGGTCTCCCTGCCGAGGTAATGGCGAACGTCCTGCTAAGCCCTACTCTCGAACTCCTTCCATGTCCCCTCGCCCGAGACCTACTAGGCTTAGGAAGCTTGGTCTCCCTGCCGAGGTAAGGTCGAAAGTCCTGCCGAGCCTTACACTCGAACTCCGACCAAGTCCTCTTGCTTGACTCCTACAAGGCTTAGGAAGCTTGGTCTCCCTGCCGAGGTAAGGTCGAACGTCCTGCTGAGCCTTACTCTCGAACTCCAAACCAGTCCCCTTGCCTGAATCTCCCACGGGGCTTAGAAAGCTTGGTCTCCCTGCCGAGGTAAGTTCGAATGCCCTGCCGAGACTTCCATTCAAACTCCGGCCAAGTCTGGTCGTCAGACACCTACTAGGCTTAGGAAGCTTGGTCTCCCTGCCGAGGTAAGGTCGAATGTCCTGCCGAGACTTACACTCGAACTCTGTCGAAGTCCACTCGCCTGACTCCTACTAGGCTTAGGAAGCTTGGTCTCCCTGCCGAGGTAAGGACGAACGTCCTGCCGAGACATACACTCGAACTCAGGCCAAGTCCCCTCGCCCGAGACCTACTAAGCTTAGGAAGCTTGGTCTCCCTGCCGAGGTAAGGTCGAACGTCCTGCCGAGCCTTACACTCGAACTTTGGCCAAATCCCATCGCCTGAATCCTACTAGGCTTAGAAAGTCTGGACTCCCAGCCGAGGTAAGGTCGAACGTCCTGCGGAGCCTTACACTCGAACTCCTTACATGTCCCCTCGCCCGAGACCTACTAGGCTTAGGAAGCTTGGTCTCCCTGCCGAGGTAAGGTCGAAAGTCCTGCCGAGCCTTACACTCGAACTCCACCCAAGTCCCCTCGCCTGAATCTTACTAGGGGTTTAAAGCTTGGTCTCCCTGACGAGGTAAGTTCGAACGTCCTGCTGAGCCTTACTCTCGAACTCCAAACCAGTCCCCTTGCCTGACTCTCCCACGAGGCTTAGGAAGCTTGGTCTCCCTGCCGAGGTAAGGTCGAACGTCCTGCTAAGCCCTACACTCGAACTCCTTCCATGTCCCCTCGCCCGAGACCTACTAGGCTTAGGAAGCTTGGTCTCCCTGCCGAGGTAAGGTCGAAAGTCCTGCCGAGCCTTACACTCGAACTCCAAACCAGTCCCCTTGCCTGACTCTCCCACGAGGCTTAGGAAGCTTGGTCTCCTTGCCGAGGTAAGGTCGAACGTCCTGCCGAGCCTTACACTCGAACTCCACCCAAGTCCCCTCGCCTGACTCTTACTCGGCTTTAAAAGCTTGGTCTCTCTGACGAGGTAAGGTCGAACGTCCTGCTGAGCCTTACACTCGAACTCCTTCCATGTCCCCTCGCCCGAGACCTACTAGGCTTAGGAAGCTTGGTCTCCCTACCGAGGTAAGGTCGAAAGTCCTGCCGAGCCTTACACTCGAACTCCACCCAAGTCCCCTCGCCTGAATCTTACTAGGGGTTTAAAGCTTGGTCTCCCTGACGAGGTAAGTTCGAACGTCCTGCTGAGCCTTACTCTCGAACTCCAAACCAGTCCCCTTGCCTGACTCTCCCACAAGGCTTAGGAAGCTTCGTCTCCCTGCCGAGGTAAGGTCGAATGTCCTGTTAAGCCCTACACTCGAACTCCTTCCATGTCCCCTCGCCCGAGACCTACTAGGCTTAGGAAGCTTGGTCTCCCTGCCGAGGTAAGGTCTAAAGTCCTGCCGAGCCTTACACTCGAACTCCACCCAAGTCCCCTCGCCTGATTCTTAGTAGGCTTTAAAAGCTTGGTGTCCCAGACGAGGTAAGGTCGAAAGTCCTGCTGAGCCTTACACACAAACTCCAGCCAAGTCCCCTTGCTTGACTCCTACAAGGCTTTGGAAACTTGGTCTCCTTGCCGAGGTAAGGCCGAACGTCCTGCTGAGCCTTACACTCGAACTCCTTCCATGGCCCCCCGCCCGAGACCTACTTGGCTTAGGAACCTAGGTCTCCCTGCCGAGGTAAGGTCGAATGTCCTGCCGAGCCTTACTCTCGAACTCCAGCAAAGTCCGATCGCCTGACACCTACTAGGCTTAGGAAGCTTGGTCTCCCTGCCGAGGTAAGGACGAACGTCCTGCCGAGCCTTACACTCAAACTCCTTCCATGTCCCCTCGCCCGAGACCTACTAGGCTTAGGAAGCTTGGTCTCCCTACTGAGGTAAGGACGAACGTCCTGCTGAGCCTTACACTCGAACTCCGGGCAAGTCCCATCGCCTGACTCTTCTACTAGGCTTAGGAAGCTTGGTCTCCCTGCCGAGGTAAGGTCGAACGTCCTGCTAAGCCCTACACTCGAACTCCTTCCATGTCCCCTCGCCCGAGACCTACTAGGCTTAGGAAGCTTGGTCTCCCTGCCGAGGTAAGGTCAAACATCCTGCCGAGCCTTACACTCGAACTCCGGCCAAATCCCATCGCCTGAATCCTACTAGGCTTAGGAAGCTTGGACTCCTTGCCTAGGTATAGTCGAACATCCTGCAAAGCCTTACACTCGAACTCCTTCCATGTCCCCTCGCCCGAGACCTACTTGGCTTAGGAACCTAGGTCTCCCTGCTGAGGTAAGGTCGAACGTCCTGCCGAGCCTTACACTCGAACTTCGGCCAAATCCCATCGCCTGAATCCTACTAGGCTTAGGAAGGTTGGACTCCCTGCCGAGGTAAGGTCGAAAGTCCTGCCGAGCCTTACACTCGAACTCCACCCAAGTCCCCTCGCCTGACTCTTAGTAGGCTTTAAAAGCTTGGTGTCCCAGACGAGGTAAGGTCGAAAGTCCTACTGAGCCTTACACTCGAACTCCAGCCAAGTCCCCTTGCTGGACTCCTACAAGGCTTTGGAAACTTGGTCTCCCTGCCAAGGTAAGGTCGAACGTCCTGCTGAGCCTTAATCTCGAACTCCAAACCAGTCTCCTTGCCTGATTCTCCCACAAGGCTTAGGAAGCTTGGTCTCCTTGCCGAGGTAAGGTCGAACGTCCTGCTGAGCCTTACACTCGAACTCTGGCCAAGTCCCCTCGCCTGACTCCTACTAGGCTTAGGAAGCTTTGTCTCCCTGCCGAGGGAAGGTCGAAAGTCCTGCCGAGCCTTACACTCGAACTCCACCCAAGTCCCCTCGCCTGACTCTCCGTAGGCTTTAAAAGCTTGGTGTCCCAGACGAGGTAAGGTCGAAAGTCCTGCTGAGCCTTACACTCGAACTCCAGCCAAGTCCCCTTGCTTGACTCCTACAAGGCTTTGGAAACTTGGTCTCCCTGCCGAGGTAAGGTCGAACGTCCTGCTGAGCCTTACACTCGAACTCTGGCCAAGTCCCCTCGCCTGACTCCTTCTAGGCTTAGGAAGCTTGGACTCCCTGCCGAGGTAAGGTCGAACGTCCTGCAGAGCCTTACACTCGAACTCCTTCCATGTCCCCTCGCCTGAATCCTACTAGGCTTAGGAAGCTTGGTCTCCCTGCCGAGGCAAGGTCAAACCTCCTGCCAAGCCTTACATTCGAACTCCGGACAAATCCCATCGCCTGACGCCTACTAGGCTTAGGAAGCTTGGTCTCCCTGCCGAGGTAAGGTCGAACGTCCTGCTAAGCCCTACACTCGAACTCCACCCAAGTCCCCTCGCCTGACTCTTACTCGGCTTTAAAAGCTTGGTCTCTCTGACGAGGTAAGGTCGAACGTCCTGCTGAGCCTTACACTCGAACTCCAAACCAGTCCCCGTGCCTGACTCTCCCACGAGCCTTAGGAAGCTTGGTCTCCCTGCCGAGGTAATGGCGAACGTCCTGCTAAGCCCTACTCTCGAACTCCTTCCATGTCCCCTCGCCCGAGACCTACTAGGCTTAGGAAGCTTGGTCTCCCTGCCGAGGTAAGGTCGAAAGTCCTGCCGAGCCTTACACTCGAACTCCGACCAAGTCCTCTTGCTTGACTCCTACAAGGCTTAGGAAGCTTGGTCTCCCTGCCGAGGTAAGGTCGAACGTCCTGCTGAGCCTTACTCTCGAACTCCAAACCAGTCCCCTTGCCTGAATCTCCCACGGGGCTTAGAAAGCTTGGTCTCCCTGCCGAGGTAAGTTCGAATGCCCTGCCGAGACTTCCATTCAAACTCCGGCCAAGTCTGGTCGTCAGACACCTACTAGGCTTAGGAAGCTTGGTCTCCCTGCCGAGGTAAGGTCGAATGTCCTGCCGAGACTTACACTCGAACTCTGTCGAAGTCCACTCGCCTGACTCCTACTAGGCTTAGGAAGCTTGGTCTCCCTGCCGAGGTAAGGACGAACGTCCTGCCGAGACATACACTCGAACTCAGGCCAAGTCCCCTCGCCCGAGACCTACTAAGCTTAGGAAGCTTGGTCTCCCTGCCGAGGTAAGGTCGAACGTCCTGCCGAGCCTTACACTCGAACTTTGGCCAAATCCCATCGCCTGAATCCTACTAGGCTTAGGAAGTCTGGACTCCCAGCCGAGGTAAGGTCGAACGTCCTGCGGAGCCTTACACTCGAACTCCTTACATGTCCCCTCGCCCGAGACCTACTAGGCTTAGGAAGCTTGGTCTCCCTGCCGAGGTAAGGTCGAAAGTCCTGCCGAGCCTTACACTCGAACTCCACCCAAGTCCCCTCGCCTGAATCTTACTAGGGGTTTAAAGCTTGGTCTCCCTGACGAGGTAAGTTCGAACGTCCTGCTGAGCCTTACTCTCGAACTCCAAACCAGTCCCCTTGCCTGACTCTCCCACGAGGCTTAGGAAGCTTGGTCTCCCTGCCGAGGTAAGGTCGAACGTCCTGCTAAGCCCTACACTCGAACTCCTTCCATGTCCCCTCGCCCGAGACCTACTAGGCTTAGGAAGCTTGGTCTCCCTGCCGAGGTAAGGTCGAAAGTCCTGCCGAGCCTTACACTCGAACTCCAAACCAGTCCCCTTGCCTGACTCTCCCACGAGGCTTAGGAAGCTTGGTCTCCTTGCCGAGGTAAGGTCGAACGTCCTGCCGAGCCTTACACTCGAACTCCACCCAAGTCCCCTCGCCTGACTCTTACTCGGCTTTAAAAGCTTGGTCTCTCTGACGAGGTAAGGTCGAACGTCCTGCTGAGCCTTACACTCGAACTCCTTCCATGTCCCCTCGCCCGAGACCTACTAGGCTTAGGAAGCTTGGTCTCCCTGCCGATGTAAGGTCGAAAGTCCTGCCGAGCCTTACACTCGAACTCCACCCAAGTCCCCTCGCCTGAATCTTACTAGGGGTTTAAAGCTTGGTCTCCCTGACGAGGTAAGTTCGAACGTCCTGCTGAGCCTTACTCTCGAACTCCAAACCAGTCCCCTTGCCTGACTCTCCCACGAGGCTTAGGAAGCTTCGTCTCCCTGCCGAGGTAAGGTCGAATGTCCTGTTAAGCCCTACACTCGAACTCCTTCCATGTCCCCTCGCCCGAGACCTACTAGGCTTAGGAAGCTTGGTCTCCCTGCCGAGGTAAGGTCTAAAGTCCTGCCGAGCCTTACACTCGAACTCCACCCAAGTCCCCTCGCCTGATTCTTAGTAGGCTTTAAAAGCTTGGTGTCCCAGACGAGGTAAGGTCGAAAGTCCTGCTGAGCCTTACACACAAACTCCAGCCAAGTCCCCTTGCTTGACTCCTACAAGGCTTTGGAAACTTGGTCTCCTTGCCGAGGTAAGGTCGAACGTCCTGCTGAGCCTTACACTCGAACTCCTTCCATGGCCCCCCGCCCGAGACCTACTTGGCTTAGGAACCTAGGTCTCCCTGCCGAGGTAAGGTCGAATGTCCTGCCGAGCCTTACTCTCGAACTCCAGCAAAGTCCGATCGCCTGACACCTACTAGGCTTAGGAAGCTTGGTCTCCCTGCCGAGGTAAGGACGAACGTCCTGCCGAGCCTTACACTCAAACTCCTTCCATGTCCCCTCGCCCGAGACCTACTAGGCTTAGGAAGCTTGGTCTCCCTACTGAGGTAAGGACGAACGTCCTGCTGAGCCTTACACTCGAACTCCGGGCAAGTCCCATCGCCTGACTCTTCTACTAGGCTTAGGAAGCTTGGTCTCCCTGCCGAGGTAAGGTCGAACGTCCTGCTAAGCCCTACACTCGAACTCCTTCCATGTCCCCTCGCCCGAGACCTACTAGGCTTAGGAAGCTTGGTCTCCCTGCCGAGGTAAGGTCAAACATCCTGCCGAGCCTTACACTCGAACTCCGGCCAAATCCCATCGCCTGAATCCTACTAGGCTTAGGAAGCTTGGACTCCTTGCCTAGGTATAGTCGAACATCCTGCAAAGCCTTACACTCGAACTCCTTCCATGTCCCCTCGCCCGAGACCTACTTGGCTTAGGAACCTAGGTCTCCCTGCTGAGGTAAGGTCGAACGTCCTGCCGAGCCTTACACTCGAACTTCGGCCAAATCCCATCGCCTGAATCCTACTAGGCTTAGGAAGGTTGGACTCCCTGCCGAGGTAAGGTCGAAAGTCCTGCCGAGCCTTACACTCGAACTCCACCCAAGTCCCCTCGCCTGACTCTTAGTAGGCTTTAAAAGCTTGGTGTCCCAGACGAGGTAAGGTCGAAAGTCCTACTGAGCCTTACACTCGAACTCCAGCCAAGTCCCCTTGCTGGACTCCTACAAGGCTTTGGAAACTTGGTCTCCCTGCCAAGGTAAGGTCGAACGTCCTGCTGAGCCTTAATCTCGAACTCCAAACCAGTCTCCTTGCCTGACTCTCCCACAAGGCTTAGGAAGCTTGGTCTCCTTGCCGAGGTAAGGTCGAACGTCCTGCTGAGCCTTACACTCGAACTCTGGCCAAGTCCCCTCGCCTGACTCCTACTAGGCTTAGGAAGCTTGGTCTCCCTGCCGAGGTAAGGTCGAACGTCCTGCTGAGCCTTACACTCGAACTCTGGCCAAGTCCCCTCGCCTGAATCCTACTAGGCTTAGGAAGCTTGGTCTCCCTGCCGAGGCAAGGTCAAACCTCCTGCCAAGCCTTACACTCGAACTCCGGACAAATCCCATCGCCTGACTCCTACTAGACTTAGGAAGCTTTGTCTCTTTTCCGAGGTAAGGTCGAAAGTCCTGCCGAGCCTTACACTCGAACTCCACCCAAGTCCCCTCGCCTGACTCTTACTCGGCTTTAAAAGCTTGGTCTCTCTGACGAGGTAAGGTCGAACGTCCTGCTGAGCCTTACACTCGAACTCCAAACCAGTCCCCGTGCCTGACTCTCCCACGAGCCTTAGGAAGCTTGGTCTCCCTGCCGAGGTAAAGTCGAACGTCCTGCTAAGCCCTACTCTCTAACTCCTTCCATGTCCCCTCGCCCGAGACCTACTAGGCTTAGGAAGCTTGGTCTCCCTGCCGAGGTAAGGTCGAAAGTCCTGCCGAGCCTTACACTCGAACTCCGGCCAAGTCCCCTTGCTTGACTCCTACAAGGCTTAGGAAGCTTGGTCTCCCTGCCGAGGTGAGGTCGAACGTCCTGCTGAGCCTTACTCTCGAACTCCAAACCAGTCCCCTTGCCTGAATCTCCCACGAGGCTTAGGAAGCTTGGTCTCCCTGCCGAGGTAAGGTCGAACGTCGTGCTAAGCCCTACACTCGAACTCCTCCCATGTCTCCCCGCCCGAGACCTACTAGGCTTAGGAAGCTTGGTCTCCCTGCCGAGGTAAGGTCGAATGTCCTGCCGAGACTTACACTCGAACTCTGTCCAAGTCCACTCGCCTGACTCCTACTAGGCTTAGGAAGCTTGGTCTCCCTGCCGAGGTAAGGACGAACGTCCTGCCGAGCCTTACACTCGAACTCAGGCCAAGTCCCCTCGCCCGAGACCTACTAAGCTTAGGAAGCTTGGTCTCCCTGCCGAGGTAAGGTCGAACGTCCTGCCGAGCCTTACACTCGAACTTTGGCCAAATCCCATCGCCTGAATCCTACTAGGCTTAGGAAGTTTGGACTCCCAGCCGAGGTAAGGTCGAACGTCCTGCGGAGCCTTACACTCGAACTCCTTCCATGTCCCCTCGCCCGAGACCTACTAGGCTTAGGAAGCTTGGTCTCCCTGCCGAGGTAAGGTCGAAAGTCCTGCCGAGCCTTACACTCGAACTCCACCCAAGTCCCCTCGCCTGAATCTTACTAAGGGTTTAAAGCTTGGTCTCCCTGACGAGGTAAGTTCGAACGTCCTGCTGAGCCTTACTCTCGAACTCCAAACCAGTCCCCTTGCCTGACTTTCCCACGAGGCTTAGGAAGCTTGGTCTCCCTGCCGAGGTAAGGTCGAACGTCCTGCTAAGCCCTACACTCGAACTCCTTCCATGTCCCCTCGCCCGAGACCTACTAGGCTTAGGAAGCTTGGTCTCCTTGCCGAGGTAAGGTCGAACGTCCTGCCGAGCCTTACACTCGAACTCCACCCAAGTCCCCTCGCCTGACTCTTACTCGGCTTTAAAAGCTTGGTCTCTCTGACGAGGTAAGGTCGAACGTCCTGCTGAGCCTTACACTCGAACTCCTTCCATGTCCCCTCGCCCGAGACCTACTAGGCTTAGGAAGCTTGGTCTCCCTGCCGAGGTAAGGTCGAAAGTCCTGCCGAGCCTTACACTCGAACTCCACCCAAGTCCCCTCGCCTGAATCTTACTAGGGGTTTAAAGCTTGGTCTCCCTGACGAGGTAAGTTCGAACGTCCTGCTGAGCCTTACTCTCGAACTCCAAACCAGTCCCCTTGCCTGACTCTCCCACGAGGCTTAGGAAGCTTCGTCTCCCTGCCGAGGTAAGGTCGAATGTCCTGCTAAGCCCTACACTCGAACTCCTTCCATGTCCCCTCGCCCGAGACCTACTAGGCTTAGGAAGCTTGGTCTCCCTGCCGAGGTAAGGTCTAAAGTCCTGCCGAGCCTTACACTCGAACTCCTTCCATGGCCCCCCGCCCGAGACCTACTTGGCTTAGGAACCTAGGTCTCCCTGCCGAGGTAAGGTCGAATGTCCTGCCGAGCCTTACTCTCGAACTCCAGCAAAGTCCGATCGCCTGACACCTACTAGGCTTAGGAAGCTTGGTCTCCCTGCCGAGGTAAGGACGAACGTCCTGCCGAGCCTTACACTCAAACTCCTTCCATGTCCCCTCGCCCGAGACCTACTAGGCTTAGGAAGCTTGGTCTCCCTACTGAGGTAAGGACGAACGTCCTGCTGAGCCTTACACTCGAACTCCGGGCAAGTCCCATCGCCTGACTCTTCTACTAGGCTTAGGAAGCTTGGTCTCCCTGCCGAGGTAAGGTCGAACGTCCTGCTAAGCCCTACACTCGAACTCCTTCCCTGTCCCCTCGCCCGAGACCTACTAGGCTTAGGAAGCTTGGTCTCCCTGCCGAGGTAAGGTCAAACATCCTGCCGAGCCTTACACTCGAACTCCGGCCAAATCCCATCGCCTGAATCCTACTAGGCTTAGGAAGCTTGGACTCCCTGCCTAGGTATAGTCGAACATCCTGCAAAGCCTTACACTCGAACTCCTTCCATGTCCCCTCGCCCGAGACCTACTTGGCTTAGGAACCTAGGTCTCCCTGCTGAGGTAAGGTCGAACGTCCTGCCGAGCCTTACACTCGAACTTCGGCCAAATCCCATCGCCTGAATCCTACTAGGCTTAGGAAGGTTGGACTCCCTGCCGAGGTAAGGTCGAAAGTCCTGCCGAGCCTTACACTCGGACTCCTTCCATGTCCCCTCGCCCGAGACCTACTAGGCTTAGGAAGCTTGGTCTCCCTGCCGAGGTAAGGTTGAAAGTCCTGCCGAGCCTTACACTCGAACTCCACCCAAGTCCCCTCGCCTGACTCTTAGTAGGCTTTAAAAGCTTGGTGTCCCAGACGAGGTAAGGTCGAAAGTCCTACTGAGCCTTACACTCGAACTCCAGCCAAGTCCCCTTGCTGGACTCCTACAAGGCTTTGGAAACTTGGTCTCCCTGCCAAGGTAAGGTCGAACGTCCTGCTGAGCCTTAATCTCGAACTCCAAACCAGTCTCCTTGCCTGACTCTCCCACAAGGCTTAGGAAGCTTGGTCTCCTTGCCGAGGTAAGGTCGAACGTCCTGCTGAGCCTTACACTCGAACTCTGGCCAAGTCCCCACGCCTGACTCCTACTAGGCTTAGGAAGCTTGGTCTCCCTGCCGAGGTAAGGTCGAACGTCCTGCTGAGCCTTACACTCGAACTCTGGCCAAGTCCCCTCGCCTGAATCCTACTAGGCTTAGGAAGCTTGGTCTCCCTGCCGAGGCAAGGTCAAACCTCCTGCCAAGCCTTACACTCGAACTCCGGACAAATCCCATCGCCTGACTCCTACTAGACTTAGGAAGCTTTGTCTCTTTTCCGAGGTAAGGTCGAAAGTCCTGCCGAGCCTTACACTCGAACTCCACCCAAGTCCCCTCGCCTGACTCTTACTCGGCTTTAAAAGCTTGGTCTCTCTGACGAGGTAAGGTCGAACGTCCTGCTGAGCCTTACACTCGAACTCCAAACCAGTCCCCGTGCCTGACTCTCCCACGAGCCTTAGGAAGCTTGGTCTCCCTGCCGAGGTAATGGCGAACGTCCTGCTAAGCCCTACTCTCTAACTCCTTCCATGTCCCCTCGCCCGAGACCTACTAGGCTTAGGAAGCTTGGTCTCCCTGCCGAGGTAAGGTCGAAAGTCCTGCCGAGCCTTACACTCGAACTCCGGCCAAGTCCCCTTGCTTGACTCCTACAAGGCTTAGGAAGCTTGGTCTCCCTGCCGAGGTGAGGTCGAACGTCCTGCTGAGCCTTACTCTCGAACTCCAAACCAGTCCCCTTGCCTGAATCTCCCACGAGGCTTAGGAAGCTTGGTCTCCCTGCCGAGGTAAGGTCGAACGTCGTGCTAAGCCCTACACTCGAACTCCTCCCATGTCTCCCCGCCCGAGACCTACTAGGCTTAGGAAGCTTGGTCTCCCTGCCGAGGTAAGGTCGAATGTCCTGCCGAGACTTACACTCGAACTCTGTCCAAGTCCACTCGCCTGACTCCTACTAGGCTTAGGAAGCTTGGTCTCCCTGCCGAGGTAAGGACGAACGTCCTGCCGAGCCTTACACTCGAACTTTGGCCAAATCCCATCGCCTGAATCCTACTAGGCTTAGGAAGTTTGGACTCCCAGCCGAGGTAAGGTCGAACGTCCTGCGGAGCCTTACACTCGAACTCCTTCCATGTCCCCTCGCCCGAGACCTACTAGGCTTAGGAAGCTTGGTCTCCCTGCCGAGGTAAGGTCGAAAGTCCTGCCGAGCCTTACACTCGAACTCCACCCAAGTCCCCTCGCCTGAATCTTACTAGGGGTTTAAAGCTTGGTCTCCCTGACGAGGTAAGTTCGAACGTCCTGCTGAGCCTTACTCTCGAACTCCAAACCAGTCCCCTTGCCTGACTTTCCCACGAGGCTTAGGAAGCTTGGTCTCCCTGCCGAGGTAAGGTCGAACGTCCTGCTAAGCCCTACACTCGAACTCCTTCCATGTCCCCTCGCCCGAGACCTACTAGGCTTAGGAAGCTTGGTCTCCCTGCCGAGGTAAGGTCGAAAGTCCTGCCGAGCCTTACACTCGAACTCCACCCAAGTCCCCTCGCCTGATTCTTAGTAGGCTTTAAAAGCTTGGTGTCCCAGACGAGGTAAGGTCGAAAGTCCTGCTGAGCCTTACACACAAACTCGAGCCAAGTCCCCTTGCTTGACTCCTACAAGGCTTTGGAAACTTGGTCTCCCTGCCGAGGTAAGGTCGAACGTCCTGCCGAGCCTTACACTCGAACTTCGGCCAAATCCCATCTCCTGAATCCTACTAGGCTTAGGAATCTTGGTCTCCCTGCCGAAGCATAGTCAAATGTCCTGCCGAGCCTTTCACTCGAACTCTGGCCAAGTACCCTCGCTAGACTCCTACTAGGCTTAGGAAACTTGGTCTCCCTGCCGAAGCATAGTCAAATGTCCTGTTGAGCCTTACACACGAACTCCAGCAAAGTCCGATCGCCTGACACCTACTAGGCTTAGGAAGCTTGGTCTCCTTGCCGAGGTAAGGACGAACGTCCTGCCGAGCCTTACACTCAAACTCCTTCCATGTCCCCTCGCCCGAGACCTACTAGGCTTAGGAAGCTTGGTCTCCCTACTGAGGTGAGGACGAACGTCCTGCTGAGCCTTACACTCGAACTCCGGGCAAGTCCCATCGCCTGACTCTTCTACTAGGCTTAGGAAGCTTGGTCTCCCTGCCGAAGTAAGGACGAACGTCCTGCCGAGCCTTACACTCGAACTCAGGCCGAGTCCCCTCGCCCGAGACCTACTAGGCTTAGGAAGCATGGTCTCCCTGCCGAGGTAAGGTCAAACATCCTGCCGAGCCTTACACTCGAACTCCGGCCAAATCCCATCGCCTGAATCCTACTAGGCTTAGGAAGCTTGGACTCCCTGCCGAGGTATAGTCGAACGTCCTGCAAAGCCTTACACTCGAACTCCTTCCATGTCCCCTCGCCCGAGACCTACTTGGCTTAGGAACCTAGGTCTCCCTGCCGAGGTAAGGTCGAACGTCCTGCCGAGCCTTACACTCGAACTTCGGCCAAATCCCATCGCCTGAATCCTACTAGGCTTAGGAAGGTTGGACTCCCTGCCGAGGTAAGGTCGAACGTCCTGCCGAGCCTTACACTCGGACTCCTTCCATGTCCCCTCGCCCGAGACCTACTAGGCTTAGGAAGCTTGGTCTCCCTGCCGAGGTAAGGTTGAAAGTCCTGCCGAGCCTTACACTCGAACTCCACCCAAGTCCCCTCGCCTGACTCTTAGTAGGCTTTAAAAGCTTGGTGTCCCAGACGAGGTAAGGTTCAAAGTCCTACTGAGCCTTACACTCGAACTCCAAACCAGTCTCCTTGCCTGACTCTCCCACGAGACTTGTGAAGCTTGGTCTCCTTGCCGAGGTAAGGTCGAACGTCCTGCTGAGCCTTACACTCGAACTCTGGCCAAGTCCCCTCGCCTGACTCCTTCTAGGCTTAGGAAGCTTGGTCTCCCTACCGAGGTAAGGTCAAACGTCCTGCCGAGCCTTACACTCGAACTCCAAACCAGTCCCCTCGCCCGAGACCTACTAGGCTTAGGAAGCTTGGTCTCCCTGCCGAGGTAAGATGGAAAGTCCTGCCGAGCCTTACACTCGAACTCCGGCCAAGTCCACTTGCTTGACTCCTACAAGGCTTAGGAAGCCTGTTCTCCCTGCCGAGGTAAGGTCGAACGTCCTGCTGAGCCTTACTCTCGAACTCCAAACCAGTCCCCTTGCCTGACTCTCCCACGAGGCTTAGGAAGCTTGGTCTCCCTGCCGAGGTAAGGTCGAACGTCCTGCTAAGCCCTACACTCGAACTCCTTACATGTCCCCCCGCCCGAGACCTACTAGGCTTAGGAAGCTTGGTCTCCCTGCCGAGGTAAGGTCGAATGTCCTGCCAGGACTTACACTCGAACTCTGTCCGAGTCCACTCGCCTGACTCCTACTAGGCTTAGGAAGCTTGGTCTCCCTGCCGAGGTAGAGTCGAACATCCTGCCGAGCCTTCCACTCAAACTTCGGCCAAGTCTGATCGCCTGACACCTACTAGGCTTAAGAAGCTTGGTCTCCCTGCCGAGGTAAGGACGAACGTCCTGCCGAGCCTTTCACTCGAACTCTGGCCAAGTACCCTCGCCAGACTCCTACTAGGCTTAGGAAGCTTGGTCTCCCTGCCAAAGCATAGTCAAACGTCCTGCCGAGACTTACACTCGAACTCCGGCCAAGTCCGATCGCATGACACCTACTAGGCTTAGGAAGCTTGGTCTCCCTGCCGAGGTAAGGACTAACGTCCTGCCGAGCCTTACACTCGAACTCAGGCCAAGTCCCCTCGCCCGAGACCTACTAGGCTTAGGAAGCTTGGTCTCCCTGCCGAGGTAAGGTCGAACGTCCTGCCGAGCCTTACACTCGAACTTTGGCCAAATCCCCTCGCCTGAATCCTACTAGGCTTAGGAAGGTTGGACTCCCTGACGAGGTAAGTTCGAACGTCCTGCTGAGCCTTATTCTAGAACTCCAAACCAGTCCCCTTGCCTGACTCTCCCACGAGGCTTAGGAAGCTTGGTCTCCCTGCCGAGGTAAGGTCGAACGTCCTGCTAAGCCCTACACTCGAACTCCTTCCATGTCCCCTCGCCCGAGACCTACTAGGCTTAGGAAGCTTGGTCTCCCTGCCGAGGTAAGTTCGAATGCCCTGCCGAGACTTCCATTCAAACTCCGGCCAAGTCTGATCGTCTGACACCTACTAGGCTTAGGAAGCTTGGTCCCCCTGCCGAGGTAAGGACGAACGTCCTGCCGAGCCTTTCACTCGAACTCTGGCCAAGTATCCTCGCCAGACTCCTACTAGGCTTAGGAAGCTTGGTCTCCCTGCCGAAGCATGGTCAAACGTCCTGCCGAGCCTCACACTCGAACTCTGGCCAAGTCCGATCGCCTGACACCTACTAGGCTTAGGAAGCTTGGTCTCCCTGCCGAGGTAAGGTCAAACGTCCTGCTAAGCCCTACACTCGAACTCCTACCATGTCCCTTCGCCCGAGACCTACTAGGCTTAGGAAGCTTGGTCTCCCTGCCGAGGTATAGTCGAACGTCCTGCCGAGCCTTCCACTCAAACTCCGGCCAAGTCCGATCGCCTGACACCTACTAGGCTTAGGAAGCTTGGTCTCCCTGCCGAGGTAAGGTCGAACGTCCTGCCGAGCCTTTCACTCGAACTCCGGCCAAGTACCCTCGCCAGACTCCTACTAGGCTTAGGAAGCTTGGTCTCCCTGCCGAGGTAAGGTCGAATGTCCTGCCGAGCCTTACACTCGAACTTCGGCCAAATCCCATCGCCTGAATCCTACTAGGCTTAGGAAGCTTGGACTCCCTGCCGAGGTAAGGTCGAACGTCCTGCTGAGCCTTACACTCGAACTCCAGCCAAGTCCCCTTGCTTGACTCCTACAAGGCTTTGGAAACTTGGTCTCCCTGCCGAGGTAAGGTCGAACGTCCTGCTGAGCCTTACACTCGAACTCCAAACCAGTCCCCGTGCCTGACTCTCCCACGAGCATTAGGAAGCTTGGTCTCCCTGCCGAGGTAATGGCGAACGTCCTGCTAAGCCCTACACTCGAACTCCTCCCATGTCTCCCCGCCCGAGACCTACTAGGCTTAGGAAGCTTGGTCTCCCTGCCGAGGCAAGGTCAAACCTCCTGCCAAGCCTTACACTCGAACTCCGGACAAATCCCATCGCCTGACTCCTACTAGGCTTAGGAAGCTTTGTCTCTTTTCCGAGGTAAGGTCGAATGTCCTGCCGAGCCTTACACTCGAACTCCACCCAAGTCCCCTCGCCTGACTCTTACTCGGCTTTAAAAGCTTGGTCTCTCTGACGAGGTAAGGTCGAACGTCCTGCTGAGCCTTACACTCGAACTCCAAACCAGTCCCCGTGCCTGACTCTCCCACGAGCATTAGGAAGCTTGGTCTCCCTGCCGAGGTAATGGCGAACGTCCTGCTAAGCCCTACTCTCGAACTCCTTCCATGTCCCCTCGCCTGAGACCTACTAGGCTTAGGAAGCTTGGTCTCCCTGCCGAGGTAAGGTCGAAAGTCCTGCCGAGCCTTACACTCGAACTCCGGCCAAGTCCCCTTGCTTGACTCCTACAAGGCTTAGGAAGCTTGGTCTCCCTGCCGAGGTAAGGTCGAACGTCCTGCTGAGCCTTACTCTCGAACTCCAAACCAGTCCCCTTGCCTGAATCTCCCACGAGGCTTAGGAAGCTTGGTCTCCCTGCCGAGGTAGGGTCGAACGTCCTGCTAAGCCCTACACTCGAACTCCTCCCATGTCTCCCCGCCCGAGACCTACTAGGCTTAGGAAGCTTGGTCTCCCTGCCGAGGTAAGGTCGAATGTCCTGCCGAGACTTACACTCAAACTCTGTCCAATTCCACTCGCCTGTCTCCTACTAGGCTTAGGAAGCTTGGTCTCCCTGCCGAGGTAAGGACGAACGTCCTGCCGAGCCTTACACTCGAACTCAGGCCGAGTCCCCTCGCCCGAGACCTACTAAGCTTAGGAAGCTTGGTCTCCCTGCCGAGGTAAGGTCGAACGTCCTGCCGAGCCTTACACTCGAACTTTGGCCAAATCCCATCGCCTGAATCCTACTAGGCTTAGGAAGTTTGGACTCCCAGCCGAGGTAAGGTCGAACGTCCTGCGGAGCCTTACACTCGAACTCCTTCCATGTCCCCTCGCCCGAGACCTACTAGGCTTAGGAAGCTTGGTCTCCCTGACGAGGTAAGTTCGAACGTCCTGCGGAGCCTTACTCTCGAACTCCAAACCAGTCCCCTTCCCTGACTCTCCCACGAGGCTTAGGAAGCTTGGTCTCCCTGCCGAGGTAAGGTCGAACGTCCTGCTAAGCCCGACACTCGAACTCCTTCCATGTCCCCTCGCCCGAGACCTACTAGGCTTAGGAAGCTTGGTCTCCCTGCCGAGGTAAGTTCGAATGCCCTGCCGAGACTTCCATTCAAACTCCGGCCAAGTCTGATCGTCAGACACCTACTAGGCTTAGGAAGCTTGGTCTCCCTGCCGAGGTAAGGTCAAACGTCCTGCTAAGCCCTACACTCGAACTCCTTCCATGTCCCTTCGCCCGAGACCTACTAGGCTTAGGAAGCTTGGTCTCCCTGCCGAGGTAAGGTCGAATGTCCTGCCGAGACTTACACTCGAACTCTGTCCAAGTCCACTCGCCTGAATCCTACTAGGCTTAGGAAGCTTGGTCTCCCTGCCGAGGTATAGTCGAACGTCTTGCCGAGCCTTCCACTCAAACTCCGGCCAAATCTGATCGCCTGACACCTACTAGGCTTAGGAAGCTTGGTCTCCCTGCCGAGGTAAGGACGAACGTCCTGCCGAGCCTTTCACTCGAACTCCGGCCAAGTACCCTCGCCAGACTCCTACTAGGCTTAGGAAGCTTGGTCTCCCTGCCGAAGCATAGTCAAACGTCCTGCCGAGCCTTACACACGAACTCCGGCCAAGTCCGATCGCCTGACACCTACTAGGCTTAGGAAGCTTGGTCTCCCTACCGAGGTAAGGACGAACGTCCTGCCGAGCCTTACACTCGAACTCAGGCCAAGTCCCCTCGCCCGAGACCTACTAGGCTTAGGAAGCTTGGTCTCCCTGCCGAGGTAAGGTCGAACGTCCTGCAGAGCCTTACACTCGAATTCCTTCCATGTCCCCTTTCCCGAGACCTACTAGGCTTAGGAAGCTTGGTCTCCCTGCCGAGGTAAGGTCGAACGTCCTGCAGAGCCTTACACTCGAACTCCTTCCATGTCCCCTCGCCCGAGACCTACTAGGCTTAGGAAGCTTGGTCTCCCTGCCGAGGTAAGGTCTAAAGTCCTGCCGAGCCTTACACTCGAACTCCACCCAAGTCCCCTCGCCTGATTCTTAGTAGGCTTTAAAAGCTTGGTGTCCCAGACTAGGTAAGGTCGAAAGTCCTGCTGAGCCTTACACACAAACTCCAGCCAAGTCCCCTTGCTTGACTCCTACAAGGCTTTGGAAACTTGGTCTCCCTGCCGAGGTAAGGTCGAACGTCCTGCTGAGCCTTAATCTTGAACTCCAAACCAGTCCCCTTGCCTGACTCTCCCACGAGGCTTAGGAAGCTTGGTCTCCTTGCCGAGGTAAGGTCGAACGTCCTGCTGAGCCTTACACTCGAACTCTGGCCAAGTCCCCTCGCCTGACACCTACTAGGCTTAGGAAGCTTGGTCTCCCTGCCGAGGTAAGGTCGAACGTCCTGCAGAGCCTTACACTCGAACTCCTTCCATGTCCCCTCGCCCGAGACCTACTAGGCTTAGGAAGCTTGGTCTCCCTGCCGAGGTAAGGTCAAACATCCTGCCGAGCCTTACACTCGAACTCGGGACAAATCCCATCGCCTGAATCCTACTAGGCTTAGGAAGCTTGGACTCCCTGCCGAGGTATAGTCGAACGTCCTGCAAAGCCTTACACTCGAACTCCTTCCATGGCCCCCCGCCCGAGACCTACTTGGCTTATGAACCTAGGTCTCCCTGCCGAGGTAAGGTCGAATGTCCTGCCGAGCCTTACACTCGAACTTCGGCCAAATCCCATCTCCTCAATCCTACTAGGCTTAGGAATCTTGGTCTCCCTGCCGAAGCATAGTCAAATGTCCTGCAGAGCCTTACACTCGAACTCCAAACCAGTCTCCTTGCCTAACTCTCCCACGAGGCTTAGGACGCTTGGTCTCCTTGCCGAGGTAAGGTCGAAAGTCCTGCTGAGCCTTAATCTCGAACTCCAAACCAGTCTCCTTGCCTAACTCTCCCACGAGGCTTAGGAAGCTTGGTCTCCTTGCCGAGGTAAGGTCGAACATCCTGCTGAGCCTTACACTTGAACTCCGGACAAATCCCATCGCCTGACTCCTACTAGGCTTAGGAAGCTAGGTCTCCCTTCCGAGGTAAGGTCGAAAGTCCTGCCGAGCCTTACACTCGAACTCCACCCAAGTCCCCTCGCCTGACTCTTACTCGGCTTTAAAAGCTTGGTCTCTCTGACGAGGTAAGGTCGAACGTCCTGCTGAGCCTTACTCTCGAACTCCAAACCAGTCCCCTTGCCTGACTCTCCCACGAGGCTTAGGAAGCTTGGTCTCCCTGCCGAGGTAAGGTCGAACGTCCTGCTAAGCCCTACACTCGAGCTCCTTCCATGTCCCCCCGCCCGAGACCTACTAGGCTTAGGAAGCTTGGTCTCCCTGCCGAGGTAAGGTCGAACGTCCTGCTAAGCCCTACACTCGAACTCCTTCCATGTCCCCTCGCCCGAGACCTACTAGGCTTAGGAAGCTTGGTCTCCCTGCCGAGGTAAGTTCGAACGTCCTGCCGAGCCTTACACTCGAACTCCGGCCAAGTCCCCTTGCTTGACTCCTACAAGGCTTAGGAAGCCTGTTCTCCCTGCCGAGGTAAGGTCGAACGTCCTGCTGAGCCTTACTCTCGAACTCCAAACCAGTCCCCTTGCCTGACTCTCCCACGAGGCTTAGGAAGCTTGGTCTCCCTGCCGAGGTAAGGTCGAACGTCCTGCTAAGCCCTACACTCGAGCTCCTTCCATGTCCCCCCGCCCGAGACCTACTAGGCTTAGGAAGCTTGGTCTCCCTGCCGAGGTAAGGTCGAATGTCCTGCCAGGACTTACACTCGAACTCTGTCCGAGTCCACTCGCCTGACTCCTACTAGGCTTAGGAAACTTGGTCTCCCTGCCGAAGCATAGTCAAACGTCCTGCCGAGCCTTACACACGAACTCCAGCAAAGTCCGATCGCCTGACACCTACTAGGCTTAGGAAGCTTGGTCTCCCTACCGAGGTAAGGACGAACGTCCTGCCGAGCCTTACACTCAAACGCCTTCCATGTCCCCTCGCCCGAGACCTACTAGGCTGAGGAAGCTTGGTCTCCCTACTGAGGTAAGGACGAACGTCCTGCTGAGCCTTACACTCGAACTCCGGGCAAGTCCCATCGCCTGACTCTTCTACTAGGCTTAGGAAGCTTGGTCTCCCTGCCGAAGTAAGGACGAACGTCCTGCCGAGCCTTACACTCGAACTCAGGCCAAGTCCCCTCGCCCGAGACCTACTAGGCTTAGGAAGCATGGTCTCCCTGCCGAGGTAAGGTCAAACATCCTGCCGAGCCTTACACTCGAACTCCGGCCAAATCCCATCGCCTGAATCCTACTAGGCTTAGGAAGCTTGGACTCCCTGCCGAGGTATAGTCGAACGTCCTGCAAAGCCTTACACTCGAACTCCTTCCATGTCCCCTCGCCCGAGACCTACTTGGCTTAAGAACCTAGGTCTCCCTGCCGAGGTAAGGTCGAACGTCCTGCCGATCCTTACACTCGAACTTCGGCCAAATCCCATCGCCTGAATCCTACTAGGCTTAGGAAGCTTGGACTCCCTGCCGAGGTAAGGTCGAACGTCCTGCCGAGCCTTACACTCGAACTCCACCCAAGTCCCCTCGCCTGACTCTTAGTAGGCTTTAAAAGCTTGGTGTCCCAGACGAGGTAAGGTCGAAAGTCCTACTGAGCCTTACACTGGAACTCCTGCCAAGTCCCCTCGCTTGACTCCTACAAGGCTTTGGAAACTTGGTCTCCCTGCCGAGGTAAGGTCGAACGTCCTGCTGAGCCTTAATCTCGAACTCCAAACCAGTCTCCTTGCCTGACTCTCCCACGAGGCTTGGGAAGCTTGGTCTCCTTGCCGAGGTAAGGTCGAACGTCCTGCTGAGCCTTACACTCGAACTCTGGCCAAGTCCCCTCGCCTGACTCCTTCTAGGCTTAGGAAGCTTGGTCTCCCTGCCGAGGTAAGGTCAAATGTCCGGCTAAGCCCTACACTCGAACTCCTTCCATGTCCCTTCGCCCGAGACCTACTAGGCTTAGGAAGCTTGGTCTCCCTGCCGAGGTAAGGTCGAACGTCCTGCCGAGCCTTACACTCGAACTCCGGCCAAGTCTGATCGCCTGACTCCTACTAGGCTTAGGAAGCTTGGTCTCCCTGCCGAGGTAGAGTCGAACATCCTGCCGAGCCTTCCACTCAAACTTCGGCCAAGTCTGATCGCCTGACACCTACTAGGCTTAAGAAGCTTGGTCTCCCTGCCGAGGTAAGGACGAACGTCCTGCCGAGCCTTTCACTCGAACTCTGGCCAAGTACCCTCGCCAGACTCCTACTAGGCTTAGGAAGCTTGGTCTCCCTGCCGAGGTAAGGACTAACGTCCTGCCGAGCCTTACACTCGAACTCAGGCCAAGTCCCCTCGCCCGAGACCTACTAGGCTTAGGAAGCTTGGTCTCCCTGCCGAGGTAAGGTCGAACGTCCTGCCGAGCCTTACACTCGAACTTTGGCCAAATCCCATCGCCTGAATCCTACTAGGCTTAGGAAGCTTGGACTCCCAGCCGAGGTAAGGTCGAATGTCCTGCGGAGCCTTACACTCGAACTCCACCCAAGTCCCCTCGCCTGAATCTTACTAGGCTTTTAAAGCTTGGTCTCCCTGACGAGGTAAGTTCGAACGTCCTGCTGAGCCTTACTCTAGAACTCCAAACCAGTCCCCTTGCCTGACTCTCCCACGAGGCTTTGGAAGCTTGGTCTCCCTGCCGAGGTAAGGTCGAATGTCCTGCTAAGCCCTACACTCGAACTCCTTCCATGTCCCCTCGCCCGAGACCTACTAGGCTTAGGAAGCTTGGTCTCCCTGCCGAGGTATAGTCGAACGTCCTGCCGAGCCTTCCACTCAAACTCCGGCCAAGTCCGATCGCCTGACACCTACTAGGCTTAGGAAGCTTCGTCTCCCTGCCGAGGTAAGGACGAACGTCCTGCCGAGCCTTTCACTCGAACTCCGGCCAAGTACCCTCGCCAGACTCCTACTAGGCTTAGGAAGTTTGGTCTCCCTGCCGAGGTAAGGTCGAATGTCCTGCCGAGCCTTACACTCGAACTTCGGCCAAATCCCATCGCCTGAATCCTACTAGGCTTAGGAAGCTTGGACTCCCTGCCGAGGTAAGGCCGAACGTCCTGCAGAGCCTTAGACTCGAACTCCTTCCATGTCCCCTCGCCCGAAACCTACTAGGCTTAGGAAGCTTTGTCTCCCTGCCGAGGTAAGGTCGAAAGTCCTGCCGAGCCTTACACTCGAACTCCACCCAAGTCCCCTCGCCTGACTCTCAGTAGGCTTTAAAAGCTTGGTGTCCCAGACGAGGTAAGGTCGAATGTCCTGCTGAGCCTTACACTCGAACTCCAGCCAAGTCCCCTTGCTTGACTACTACAAGGCTTTGGAAACTTGGTCTCCCTGCCGAGGTAAGGTCGAACGTCCTGCTGAGCCTTACACTCGAACTCTGGCCAAGTCCCCTCGCCTGACTCCTTCTAGGCTTAGGAAGCTTGGACACCCTGCCGAGGTAAGGTCGAATGTCCTGCAGAGCCTTACACTCGAACTCCTTCCATGTCCCCTCGCCTGAATCCTACTAGGCTTAGGAAGCTTGGTCTCCCTGCCGAGGCAAGGTCAAACCTCCTGCCAAGCCTAACATTCGAACTCCGGACAAATCCCATCGCCTGACTCCTACTAGGCTTAGGAAGCTTTGTCTCTTTTCCGAGGTAAGGTCGAAAGTCCTGCCGAGCCTTACACTCGAACTCCACCCAAGTCCCCTCGCCTGACTCTTACTCGGCTTTAAAAGCTTGGTCTCTCTGACGAGGTAAGGTCGAACGTCCTGCTGAGCCTTACACTCGAACTCCAAACCAGTCCCCGTGCCTGACTCTCCCACGAGCCTTAGGAAGCTTGGTCTCCCTGCCTAGGTAATGGCGAACGTCCTGCTAAGCCCTACTCTCGAACTCCTTCCATGTCCCCTCGCCCGAGACCTACTAGGCTTAGGAAGCTTGGTCTCCCTGCCGAGGTAAGGTCGAAAGTCCTGCCGAGCCTTACACTCGAACTCCGGCCAAGTCCTCTTGCTTGACTCCTACAAGGCTTAGGAAGCTTGGTCTCCCTGCCGAGGTAAGGTCGAACGTCCTGCTGAGCCTTACTCTCGAACTCCAAACCAGTCCCCTTGCCTGAACCTCCCACGGGGCTTAGGAAGCTTGGTCTCCCTGCCGAGGTAAGTTCGAATGCCCTGCCGAGACTTCCATTCAAACTCCGGCCAAGTCTGATCGTCAGACACCTACTAGGCTTAGGAAGCTTGGTCTCCCTGCCGAGGTAAGGACGAACGTCCTGCCGAGCCTTACACTCGAACTCAGGCCAAGTCCCCTCGCCCGAGACCTACTAAGCTTAGGAAGCTTGGTCTCCCTGCCGAGGTAAGGTCGAACGTCCTGCCGAGCCTTACACTCGAACTTTGGCCAAATCCCATCGCCTGAATCCTACTAGGCTTAGGAAGTTTGGACTCCCAGCCGAGGTAAGGTCGAACGTCCTGCGGAGCCTTACACTCGAACTCCTTCCATGTCCCCTCGCCCGAGACCTACTAGGCTTAGGAAGCTTGGTCTCCCTGCCGAGGTAAGGTCGAAAGTCCTGCCGAGCCTTACACTCGAACTCCACCCAAGTCCCCTCGCCTGAATCTTACTAGGGGTTTAAAGCTTGGTCTCCCTGACGAGGTAAGTTCGAACGTCCTGCTGAGCCTTACTCTCGAACTCCAAACCAGTCCCCTTGCCTGACTCTCCCACGAGGCTTAGGAAGCTTGGTCTCCCTGCCGAGGTAAGGTCGAACGTCCTGCTAAGCCCTACACTCGAACTCCTTCCACGTCCCCTCGCCCGAGACCTACTAGGCTTAGGAAGCTTGGTCTCCCTGCCGAGGTATAGTCGAACGTCCTGCCGAGCCTTCCACTCAAACTCCGGCCAAGTCCGATCGCCTGACACCTACTAGGCTTAGGAAGCTTGGTCTCCCTGCCAAGGTAAGGACGAACGTCCTGCCGAGCCTTTCACTCGAACTCCGGCCAAGTACCCTCGCCAGACTCCTACTAGGCTTAGGAAGTTTGGTCTCCCTGCCGAGGTAAGGTCGAATGTCCTGCCGAGCCTTACACTCGAACTTCGGCCAAATCCCATCGCCTGAATCCTACTAGGCTTAGGAAGCTTGGACTCCCTGCCGAGGTAAGGTCGAACGTCCTGCCGAGCCTTACACTCGAACTCCACCCAAGTCCCCTCGCCCGAAACCTACTAGGCTTAGGAAGCTTTGTCTCCCTGCCGAGGTAAGGTCGAAAGTCCTGCCGAGCCTTACACTCGAACTCCTCCCAAGTCCCCTCGCCTGACTCTCAGTAGGCTTTAAAAGCTTGGTGTCCCAGACGAGGTAAGGTCGAAAGTCCTGCTGAGCCTTACACTCGAACTCCAGCCAAGTCCCCTTGCTTGACTCCTACAAGGCTTTGGAAACTTGGTCTCCCTGCCGAGGTAAGGTTGAACGTCCTGCTGAGCCTTACACTCGAACTCTGGCCAAGTCCCCTCGCCTGACTCCTTCTAGGCTTAGGAAGCTTGGACTCCCTGCCGAGGTAAGGTCGAACGTCCTGCAGAGCCTTACACTCGAACTCCTTCCATGTCCCCTCGCCTGAATCCTACTAGGCTTAGGAAGCTTGGTCTCCCTGCCGAGGCAAGGTCAAACCTCCTGCCAAGCCTTACATTCGAACTCCGGACAAATCCCATCGCCTGACTCCTACTAGGCTTAGGAAGCTTTGTCTCTTTTCAGAGGTAAGGTCGAAAGTCCTGCCGAGCCTTACACTCGAACTCCACCCAAGTCCCCTCGCCTGACTCTTACTCGGCTTTAAAAGCTTGGTCTCTCTGACGAGGTAAGGTCGAACGTCCTGCTGAGCCTTACACTCGAACTCCAAACCAGTCCCCGTGCCTGACTCTCCCACGAGCCTTAGGAAGCTTGGTCTCCCTGCCGAGGTAATGGCGAACGTCCTGCTAAGCCCTACTCTCGAACTCCTTCCATGTCCCCTCGCCCGAGACCTACTAGGCTTAGGAAGCTTGGTCTCCCTGCCGAGGTAAGGTCGAAAGTCCTGCCGAGCCTTACACTCGAACTCCGGCCAAGTCCTCTTGCTTGACTCCTACAAGGCTTAGGAAGCTTGGTCTCCCTGCCGAGGTAAGGTCGAACGTCCTGCTGAGCCTTACTCTCGAACTCCAAACCAGTCCCCTTGCCTGAATCTCCCACGGGGCTTAGGAAGCTTGGTCTCCCTGCCGAGGTAAGTTCGAATGCCCTGCCGAGACTTCCATTCAAACTCCGGCCAAGTCTGATCGTCAGACACCTACTAGGCTTAGGAAGCTTGGTCTCCCTGCCGAGGTAAGGTCGAATGTCCTGCCGAGACTTACACTCGAACTCTGTCCAAGTCCACTCGCCTGACTCCTACTAGGCTTAGGAAGCTTGGTCTCCCTGCCGAGGTAAGGACGAACGTCCTGCCGAGCCTTACACTCGAACTCAGGCCAAGTCCCCTCGCCCGAGACCTACTAAGCTTAGGAAGCTTGGTCTCCCTGCCGAGGTAAGGTCGAACGTCCTGCCGAGCCTTACACTCGAACTTTGGCCAAATCCCATCGCCTGAATCCTACTAGGCTTAGGAAGTTTGGACTCCCAGCCGAGGTAAGGTCGAACGTCCTGCGGAGCCTTACACTCGAACTCCTTCCATGTCCCCTCGCCCGAGACCTACTAGGCTTAGGAAGCTTGGTCTCCCTGCCGAGGTAAGGTCGAAAGTCCTGCCGAGCCTTACACTCGAACTCCACCCAAGTCCCCTCGCCTGAATCTTACTAGGGGTTTAAAGCTTAGTCTCCCTGACGAGGTAAGTTCGAACGTCCTGCTGAGCCTTACTCTCGAACTCCAAACCAGTCCCCTTGCCTGACTCTCCCACGAGGCTTAGGAAGCTTGGTCTCCCTGCCGAGGTAAGGTCGAACGTCCTGCTAAGCCCTACACTCGAACTCCTTCCATGTCCCCTCGCCCGAGACCTACTAGGCTTAGGAAGCTTGGTCTCCCTGCCGAGGTAAGGTCGAAAGTCCTGCCGAGCCTTACACTCGAACTCCAAACCAGTCCCCTTGCCTGACTCTCCCACGAGGCTTAGGAAGCTTGGTCTCCTTGCCGAGGTAAGGTCGAACGTCCTGCCGAGCCTTACACTCGAACTCCACCCAAGTCCCCTCGCCTGACTCTTACTCGGCTTTAAAAGCTTGGTCTCTCTGACGAGGTAAGGTCGAACGTCCTGCTGAGCCTTACACTCGAACTCCAAACCAGTCCCCTTGCCTGACTCTCCCACGAGCCTTATGAAGCTTGGTCTCCTTGCCGAGGTAAGGTCGAACGTCCTGCTGAGCCTTACACTCGAACTCTGGCCAAGTCCCCTCGCCTGACTCCTTCTAGGCTTAGGAAGCTTGGTCTCCCTGCCGAGGTAAGGTCAAACGTCCTGCTAAGCCCTACACTCGAACTCCTTCCATGTCCCTTCGCCCGAGACCTACTAGGCTTAGGAAGCTTGGTCTCCCTGCCGAGGTAAGGTCGAACGTCCTGCCGAGCCTTACACTCGAACTCCAAACCAGTCCCCTCGCTTGACTCTCCCACGAGGCTTAAGAAGCTTGGTCTCCCTGCCGAGGTAAGGTCGAACGTCCTGCTAAGCCCTACACTCGAACTCCTTCCATGTCCCCTCGCCCGAGACCTACTAGGCTTAGGAAGCTTGGTCTCCCTGCCGAGGTAAGATCGAAAGTCCTGCCGAGCCTTACACTCGAACTCCGGCCAAGTGCCCTTGCTTGACTCCTACAAGGCTTAGGAAGCCTGTTCTCCCTGCCGAGGTAAGGTCGAACGTCCTGCTGAGCCTTACTCTCGAACTCCAAACCAGTCCCCTTGCCTGACTCTCCCACGAAACTTAGGAAGCTTGGTCTCCCTGCCGAGGTAAGGTCGAACGTCCTGCTAAGCCCTACACTCGAACTCCTTCCATGTCCCCCCGCCCGAGACCTACTAGGCTTAGGAAGCTTGGTCTCCCTGCCGAGGTAAGGTCGAATGTCCTGCCAGGACTTACACTCGAACTCTGTCCGAGTCCACTCGCCTGACTCCTACTAGGCTTAGGAAGCTTGGTCTCCCTGCCGAGGTAGAGTCGAACATCCTGCCGAGTCTTCCACTCAAACTTCGGCCAAGTCTGATCGCCTGACACCTACTAGGCTTAGGAAGCTTGGTCTCCCTGCCGAGGTAAGGACGAACGTCCTGCCGAGCCTTTCACTCGAACTCTGGCCAAGTACCCTCACCAGACTCCTACTAGGCTTAGGAAGCTTGGTCTCCCAGCCGAAGCATAGTCAAACGTCCTGCCGAGCCTTACACTCGAACTCCACCCAAGTCCCCTCGCCTGATTCTTAGTAGGCTTTAAAAGCTTGGTGTCCCAGACGAGGTAAGGTCGAAAGTCCTGCTGAGCCTTACACACAAACTCCAGCCAAGTCCCCTTGCTTGACTCCTACAAGGCTTTGGAAACTTGGTCTCCTTGCCGAGGTAAGGTCGAACGTCCTGCTGAGCCTTAATCTCGAACTCCAAACCAGTCCCCTTGCCTGACTCTCCCACGAGGCTTAGGAAGCTTGGTCTCCTTGCCGAGGTAAGGTCGAACGTCCTGCTGAGCCTTACACTCGAACTCTGGCCAAGTCCCCTCGCCTGACACCTACTAGGCTTAGGAAACTTGGTCTCCCTGCCGAGGTAAGGTCGAACGTCCTGCTGAGCCTTACACTCGAACTCCAAACCAGTCCCCTTGCCTGATTCTCCCACGAGCCTTAGGAAGCTTGGTCTCCCTGCCGTGGTAAGGTCGAACGCCCTGCTAAGCCCTACTCTCGAACTCCTTCCATGTCCCCTCGCCCGAGACCTACTAGGCTTAGGAAGCTTGGTCTCCCTGCCGAGGTAAGGTCAAACATCCTGCGGAGCCTTACACTCGAACTCCGGACAAATCCCATCGCCTGACTCCTACTAGGCTTAGGAAGCTTGGTCTCCCTTCCGAGGTAAGGTCGAAAGTCCTGCCGAGCCTTACACTCGAACTCCACCCAAGTCCCCTCGCCTGACTCTTACTCGGCTTTAAAAGCTTGGTCTCTCTGACGAGGTAAGGTCGAACGTCCTGCTGAGCCTTACACTCGAACTCCAAACCAGTCCCCTTGCCTGATTCTCCCACGAGCCTTAGGAAGCTTGGTCTCCCTGCCGTGGTAAGGTCGAACGTCCTGCTAAGCCCTACTCTCGAACTCCTTCCATGTCCCCTCGCCCGAGACCTACTAGGCTTAGGAAGCATGGTCTCCCTGCCGAGGTAAGGTCAAACATCCTGCCGAGCCTTACACTCGAACTCCGGACAAATCCCATCGCCTGAATCCTACTAGGCTTAGGAAGCTTGGACTCCCTGCCGAGGTATAGTCGAACGTCCTGCAAAGCCTTACACTCGAACTCCTTCCATGGCCCCCCGCCCGAGACCTACTTGGCTTAGGAACCTAGGTCTCCCTGCCGAGGTAAGGTCGAATGTCCTGCCGAGCCTTACTCTCGAACTCCAGCAAAGTCCGATCGCCTGACACCTACTAGGCTTAGGAATCTTGGTCTCCCTGCCGAGGTAAGGACGAACGTCCTGCCGAGCCTTACACTCAAACTCCTTCCATGTCCCCTCGCCCGAGACCTACTAGGCTTAGGAAGCTTGGTCTCCCTACTGAGGTAAGGACGAACGTCCTGCTGAGCCTTACACTCGAACTCCTTCCATGTCCCCTCGCCTGAATCCTACTAGGCTTAGGAAGCTTGGTCTCCCTGCCGAGGCAAGGTCAAACCTCCTGCCAAGCCTTACATTCGAACTCCGGACAAATCCCATCGCCTGACTCCTACTAGGCTTAGGAAGCTTTGTCTCTTTTCCGAGGTAAGGTCGAAAGTCCTGCCGAGCCTTACACTCGAACTCCACCCAAGTCCCCTCGCCTGACTCTTACTCAGCTTTAAAAGCTTGGTCTCTCTGACGAGGTAAGGTCGAACGTCCTGCTGAGCCTTACACTCGAACTCCAAACCAGTCCCCGTGCCTGACTCTCCCACGAGCCTTAGGAAGCTTGGTCTCTTGGCCGAGGTAATGGCGAACGTCCTGCTAAGCCCTACTCTCGAACTCCTTCCATGTCCCCTCGCCCGAGACCTACTCGGCTTAGGAAGCTTGGTCTCCCTGCCGAGGTAAGGTGGAAAGTCCTGCCGAGCCTTACACTCGAACTCCGGCCAAGTCCTCTTGCTTGACTCCTACAAGGCTTAGGAAGCTTGGTCTCCCTGCCGAGGTAAGGTCGAACGTCCTGCTGAGCCTTACTCTCGAACTCCAAACCAGTCCCCTTGCCTGAATCTCCCACGGGGCTTAGGAAGCTTGGTCTCCCTGCCGAGGTAAGTTCGAATGCCCTGCCGAGACTTCCATTCAAACTCCGGCCAAGTCTGATCGTCAGACACCTACTAGGCTTAGGAACCTTGGTCTCCCTGCCGAGGTAAGGTCGAATGTCCTGCCGAGGTAAGGTCGAATGTCCTGCCTAGCCTTACACTCGAACTCAGGCCAAGTCCCCTCGCCCGAGACCTACTAAGCTTAGGAAGCTTGGTCTCCCTGCCGAGGTAAGGTCGAACGTCCTGCCGAGCCTTACACTCGAACTTTGGCCAAATCCCATCGCCTGAATCCTACTAGGCTTAGGAAGTTTGGACTCCCAGCCGAGGTAAGGTCGAACGTCCTGCGGAGCCTTACACTCGAACTCCTTCCATGTCCCCTCGCCCGAGACCTACTAGGCTTAGGAAGCTTGGTCTCCCTGCCGAGGTAAGGTCGAAAGTCCTGCCGAGCCTTACACTCGAACTCCACCCAAGTCCCCTCGCCTGAATCTTACTAGGGGTTTAAAGCTTGGTCTCCCTGACGAGGTAAGTTCGAACGTCCTGCTGAGCCTTACTCTCGAACTCCAAACCAGTCCCCTTGCCTGACTCTCCCACGAGGCTTAGGAAGCTTGGTCTCCCTGCCGAGGTAAGGTCGAACGTCCTGCTAAGCCCTACACTCGAACTCCTTCCATGTCCCCTCGCCCGAGACCTACTAGGCTTAGGAAGCTTGGTCTCCCTGCCGAGGTAAGGTCGAAAGTCCTGCCGAGCCTTACACTCGAACTCCACCCAAGTCCCCTCGCCTGATTCTTAGTAGGCTTTAAAAGCTTGGTGTCCCAGACGAGGTAAGGTCGAAAGTCCTGCTGAGCCTTACACACAAACTCCAGCCAAGTCCCCTTGCTTGACTCCTACAAGGCTTTGGAAACTTGGTCTCCTTGCCGAGGTAAGGTCGAACGTCCTGCTAAGCCCTACTCTCGAACTCCTTCCATGTCCCCTCGCCCGAGACCTACTAGGCTTAGGAAGCATGGTCTCCCTGCCGAGGTAAGGTCAAACATCCTGCCGAGCCTTACACTCGAACTCCGGACAAATCCCATCGCCTGAATCCTACTAGGCTTAGGAAGCTTGGACTCCCTGCCGAGGTATAGTCGAACGTCCTGCAAATCCTTACACTCGAACTCCTTCCATGGCCCCCCGCCCGAGACCTACTTGGCTTAGGAACCTAGGTCTCCCTGCCGAGGTAAGGTCGAATGTCCTGCCGAGCCTTACTCTCGAACTCCAGCAAAGTCCGATCGCCTGACACCTACTAGGCTTAGGAATCTTGGTCTCCCTGCCGAGGTAAGGACGAACGTCCTGCCGAGCCTTACACTCGAACTCCACCCAAGTCCCCTCGCCTGACTCTTACTCAGCTTTAAAAGCTTGGTCTCTCTGACGAGGTAAGGTCGAACGTCCTGCTGAGCCTTACACTCGAACTCCAAACCAGTCCCCGTGCCTGACTCTCCCACGAGCCTTAGGAAGCTTGGTCTCCCGGCCGAGGTAATGGCGAACGTCCTGCTAAGCCCTACTCTCGAACTCCTTCCATGTCCCCTCGCACGAGACCTACTAGGCTTAGGAAGCTTGGTCTCCCTGCCGAGGTAAGGTCGAAAGTCCTGCCGAGCCTTACACTCGAACTCCGGCCAAGTCCTCTTGCTTGACTCCTACAAGGCTTAGGAAGCTTGGTCTCCCTGCCGAGGTAAGGTCGAACGTCCTGCTGAGCCTTACTCTCGAACTCCAAACCAGTCCCCTTGCCTGAATCTCCCACGGGGCTTAGGAAGCTTGGTCTCCCTGCCGAGGTAAGTTCGAATGCCCTGCCGAGACTTCCGTTCAAACTCCGGCCAAGTCTGATCGTCAGACACCTACTAGGCTTAGGAAGCTTGGTCTCCCTGCCGAGGTAAGGTCGAATGTCCTGCCGAGCCTTACACTCGAACTTTTGCCAAATCCCATCGCCTGAATCCTACTAGGCTTAGGAAGTTTGGACTCCCAGCCGAGGTAAGGTCGAACGTCCTGCGGAGCCTTACACTCGAACTCCTTCCATGTCCCCTCGCCCGAGACCTACTAGGCTTAGGAAGCTTGGTCTCCCTGCCGAGGTAAGGTCGAAAGTCCTGCTGAGCCTTACACTCGAACTCCACCCAAGTCCCCTCGCCTGAATCTTACTAGGGGTTTAAAGCTAGGTCTCCCTGACGAGGTAAGTTCGAACGTCCTGCTGAGCCTTACTCTCGAACTCCAAACCAGTCCCCTTGCCTGACTCTCCCACGAGGCTTAGGAAGCTTGGTCTCCCTGCCGAGGTAAGGTCGAACGTCCTGCTAAGCCCTACACTCGAACTCCTTCCATGTCCCCTCGCCCGAGACCTACTAGGCTTAGGAAGCTTGGTCTCCCTGCCGAGGTAAGGTCGAAAGTCCTGCCGAGCCTTACACTCGAACTCCAAACCAGTCCCCTTGCCTGACTCTCCCACGAGGCTTAGGAAGCTTGGTCTCCTTGCCGAGGTAAGGTCGAACGTCCTGCCGAGCCTTACACTCGAACTCCACCCAAGTCCCCTCGCCTGACTCTTACTCGGCTTTAAAAGCTTGGTTTCTCTGACGAGGTAAGGTCGAACGTCCTGCTGAGCCTTACACTCGAACTCCAAACCAGTCCCCTTGCCTGACTCTCCCACGAGCCTTAGGAAGCTTGGTCTCCCTGCCGTGGTAAGGTCGAACGTCCTGCTAAGCCCTACTCTCGAACTCCTTCCATGTCCCCTCGCCCGAGACCTACTAGGCTTAGGAAGCATGGTCTCCCTGCCGAGGTAAGGTCAAACATCCTGCCGAGCCTTACACTCGAACTTCGGCCAAATCCCATCTCCTGAATCCTACTAGGCTTAGGAATCTTGGTCTCCCTGCCGAAGCATAGTCAAATGTCCTGCAGAGCCTTACACTCGAACTGCAAACCAGTCTCCTTGCCTAACTCTCCCACGAGGCTTAGGAAGCTTGGTCTCCTTGCCGAGGTAAGGTCGAAAGTCCTGCTGAGCCTTAATCTCGAACTCCAAACCAGTCTCCTTGCCTAACTCTCCCACGAGGCTTAGGAAGCTTGGTCTCCTTGCCGAGGTAAGGTCGAACGTCCTGCTGAGCCTTACACTCGAACTCTGGCCAAGTCCCCTCGCCTGACTCCTTCTAGGCTTAGGAAGCTTGGTCTCCCTGCCGAGGTAAGGTCAAACGTCCTGCTAAGCCCTACACTCGAACTCTTTCCATGTCCCTTCGCCCGAGACCTACTAGGCTTAGGAAGCTTGGTCTCCCTGCCGAGGTAAGGTCGAACGTCCTGCCGAGCCTTACACTCGAACTCCAAACCAGTCCCCTCGCTTGACTCTCCCACGAGGCTTAAGAAGCTTGGTCTCCCTGCCGAGGTAAGGTCGAACGTCCTGCTAAGCCCTACACTCGAACTCCTTCCATGTCCCCTCGCCCGAGACCTACTAGGCTTAGGAAGCTTGGTCTCCCTGCTGAGGTAAGATCGAAAGTCCTGCCGAGCCTTACACTCGAACTCCGGCCAAGTCCCCTTGCTTGACTCCTACAAGGCTTAGGAAGCCTGTTCTCCCTGCCGAGGTAAGGTCGAACGTCCTGCTGAGCCTTACTCTCGAACTCCAAACCAGTCCCCTTGCCTGACTCTCCCACGAAACTTAGGAAGCTTGGTCTCCCTGCCGAGGTAAGGTCGAACGTCCTGCTAAGCCCTACACTCGAACTCCTTCCATGTCCCCCCGCCCGAGACCTACTAGGCTTAGGAAGCTTGGTCTCCCTGCCGAGGTAAGGTCGAATGTCCTGCCAGGACTTACACTCGAACTCTGTCTGAGTCCACTCGCCTGACACCTACTAGGCTTAGGAAGCTTGGTCTCCCTGCCGAGGTAAGGACGAACGTCCTGCCGAGCCTTTCATTCGAACTCTGGCCAAGTACCCTCACCAGACGCCTACTAGGCTTAGGAAGCTTGGTCTCCCTGCCAAAGCATAGTCAAACATCCTGCCGAGCCTTACACTCGAACTCCGGCCAAGTCCGATCGCATGACACCTACTAGGCTTAGGAAGCTTGGTCTCCCAGCCGAGGTAAGGACGAACGTCCTGCCGAGCCTTACACTCGAACTTTGGCCAAATCCCATCGCCTGAATCCTACTAGGCTTAGGAAGTTTGGACTCCCAGCCGAGGTAAGGTCGAACGTCCTGCGGAGCCTTACACTCGAACTCCTTCCATGTCCCCTCGCCCGAGACCTACTAGGCTTAGGAAGCTTGGTCTCCCTGCCGAGGTAAGGTCGAAAGTCCTGCCGAGCCTTACACTCGAACTCCACCCAAGTCCCCTCGCCTGAATCTTACTAGGGGTTTAAAGCTTGGTCTCCCTGACGAGGTACGTTCGAACGTCCTGCTGAGCCTTACTCTCGAACTCCAAACCAGTCCCCTTGCCTGACTCTCCCACGAGGCTTAGGAAGCTTGGTCTCCCTGCCGAGGTAAGGTCGAATGTCCTGCTAAGCCCTACACTCGAACTCCTTCCATGTCCCCTCGCCCGAGACCTACTAGGCTTAGGAAGCTTGGTCTCCCTGCCGAGGTAAGGTCGAAAGTCCTGCCGAGCCTTACACTCGAACTCCACCCAAGTCCCCTTGCCTGATTCTTAGTAGGCTTTAAAAGCTTGGTGTCCCAGACGAGGTAAGGTCGAAAGTCCTGCTGAGCCTTACACAGAAACTCCAGCCAAGTCCCCTTGCTTGACTCCTACAAGGCTTTGGAAACTTGGTCTCCTTGCCGAGGTAAGGTCGAACGTCCTGCTGAGCCTTAATCTCGAACTCCAAACCAGTCCCCTTGCCTGACTCTCCCACGAGGCTTAGGAAGCTTGGTCTCCTTGCCGAGGTAAGGTCGAACGTCCTGCTGAGCCTTACACTCGAACTCTGGCCAAGTCCCCTCGCCTGACACCTACTAGGCTTAGGAAGCTTGGTCTCCCTGCCGAGGTAAGGTCGAACGTCCTGCTGAGCCTTACACTCGAACTCTGGCCAAGTCCCCTCGCCTGACTCCTTCTAGGCTTAGGAAGCTTGGACTCCCTGCCGAGGTAAGGTCGAACGTCCTGCAGAGCCTTACACTCGAACTCCTTCCATGATCCCCTCGCCCGAGACCTACTAGACTTAGGAAGCTTGGTCTCCCTGCCGAGGTAAGGTCAAACATCCTGCCGAGCCTTACACTCGAACTCCGGACAAATCCCATCGCCTGAATCCTACTAGGCTTAGGCAGCTTGGACTCCCTGCCGAGGTATAGTCGAACGTCCTGCAAAGCCTTACACTCGAACTCCTTCCATGGCCCCCCGCCCGAGACCTACTTGGCTTAGGAACCTAGGTCTCCCTGCCGAGGTAAGGTCGAATGTCCTGCCGAGCCTTACTCTCGAACTCCAGCAAAGTCCGATCGCCTGACACCTACTAGGCTTAGGAAGCTTGGTCTCCCTGCCGAGGTAAGGACGAACGTCGTGCTAAGCCCTACACTCAAACTCCTCCCATGTCTCCCCGCCCGAGACCTACTAGGCTTAGGAAGCTTGGTCTCCCTGCCGAGGTAAGGTCGAATGTCCTGCAGAGACTTACACTCGAACTCTGTCCAAGTCCACTCGCCTGACTCCTACTAGGCTTAGGAAGCTTGGTCTCCCTGCCGAGGTAAGGACGAACGTCCTGCCGAGCCTTACACTCGAACTCAGGCCAAGTCCCCTCGCCCGAGACCTACTAAGCTTAGGAAGCTTGGTCTCCCTGCCGAGGTAAGGTCGAACGTCCTGTCGAGCCTTACACTCGAACTTTGGCCAAATCCCTTCGCCTGAATCCTACTAGGCTTAGGAAGTTTGGACTCCCAGCCGAGGTAAGGTCGAAAGTCCTGCTGAGCCTTACACACAAACTCCAGCCAAGTCCCCTTGCTTGACTCCTACAAGGCTTTGGAAACTTGGTCTCCCTGCCGAGGTAAGGTCGAACGTCCTGCTGAGCCTTAATCTCGAACACCAAACCAGTCCCCTTGCCTGACTCTCCCACGAGGCTTAGGAAGCTTGGTCTCCTTGCCGAGGTAAGGTCGAACGTCCTGCTGAGCCTTACACTCGAACTCTGGCCAAGTCCCCTCGCCTGACACCTACTAGGCTTAGGAAGCTTGGTCTCCCTGCCGAGGAAAGGTCGAACGTCCTGCTGAGCCTTACACTCGAACTCTGGCCAAGTCCCCTCGCCTGACTCCTTCTAGGCTTAGGAAGCTTGGACTCCCTTCCGAGGTAAGGTCGAAAGTCCTGCCGAGCCTTACACTCGAACTCCACCCAAGTCCCCTCGCCTGACTCTTACTCGGCTTTAAAAGCTTGGTCTCTCTGACGAGGTAAGGTCGAACGTCCTGCTGAGCCTTACACTCGAAATCCAAACCAGTCCCCTTGCCTGACTCTCCCACGAGCCTTAGGAAGCTTGGTCTCCCTGCCGTGGTAAGGTCGAACGTCCTGCTAAGCCCTACTCTCGAACTCCTTCCATGTCCCCTCGCCCGAGACCTACTAGGCTTAGGAAGCATTGTCTCCCTGCCGAGGTAAGGTCAAACATCCTGCCGAGCCTTACACTCGTACTCCGGACAAATCCCATCGCCTGAATCCCACTAGGCTTAGGAAGCTTGGACTCCCTGCCGAGGTATAGTCGAACGTCCTGCAAAGCCTTACACTCGAACTCCTTCCATGGCCCCCCGCCCGAGACCTACTTGGCTTAGGAACCTAGGTCTCCCTGCCGAGGTAAGGTCGAACGTCCTGCCGAGCCTTACACTCGAACTTCGGCCAAATCCCATCTCCTGAATCCTACTAGGCTTAGGAATCTTGGTCTCCCTGCCGAAGCATAGTCAAATGTCCTGCCGAGCCTTTCACTCGAACTCTGGCCAAGTACCCTCGCTAGACTCCTACTAGGCTTAGGAAACTTGGTCTCCCTGCCGAAGCATAGTCAAACGTCCTGCCGAGCCTTACACACGAACTCCAGCCAAGTCCGATCGCCTGACACCTACTAGGCTTAGGAAGCTTGGTCTCCCTGCCGAGGTAAGGACGAACGTCCTGCCGAGCCTTACACTCAAACTCCTTCCATGTCCCCTCGCCCGAGACCTACTAGGCTTAGGAAGCTTGGTCTCCCTACTGAGGTAAGGACTAACGTCCTGCTGAGCCTTACACTCGAACTCCGGGCAAGTCCCATCGCCTGACTCTTCTACTAGGCTTAGGAAGCTTGGTCTCCCTGCCGAAGTAAGGACGAACGTCCTGCCGAGCCTTACACTCGAACTCAGGCCGAGTCCCCTCGCCCGAGACCTACTAGGCTTAGGAAGCATGGTCTCCCTGCCGAGGTAAGGTCAAACATCCTGCCGAGCCTTACACTCGAACTCCGGACAAATCCCATCGCCTGAATCCTACTAGGCTTAGGAAGCTTGGTCTCCCTGCCGAGGTAAGGTCGAACGTCCTGCCGAGCCTTACACTCGAACTTCGGCCAAATAGCATCGCCTGAATCCTACTAGGCTTAGGAAGGTTGGACTCCCTGCCGAGGTAAGGTCGAACGTCCTGCCGAGCCTTACACTCGAACTCCACCCAAGTCCCCTCGCCTGACTCTTAGTAGGCTTTAAAAGCTTGGTGTCCCAGACGAGGTAAGGTTCAAAGTCCTACTGAGCCTTACACTCGAACTCCAGCCAAGTCCCCTTGCTTGACTCCTACAAGGCTTTGGAAACTTGGTCTCCCTGCCGAGGTAAGGTCGAACGTCCTGCTGAGCCTTACACTCGAACTCTGGCCAAGTCCCCTCGCCTGACTCCTTCTAGGCTTAGGAAGCTTGGTCTCCCTGCCGAGGTAAGGTCAAACGTCCTGCCGAGCCTTACACTCGAACTCCAAACCAGTCCCCTTGCCTGACTCTCCCACAAGGCTTAGGAAGCTTGGTCTCCCTGCCGAGGTAAGGTCGAACGTCCTGCCGAGCCTTACACTCGAACTCTGGCCAAGTCCCCTTGCTTGACTCCTACAAGGCTTAGGAAGCCTGTTCTCCCTGCCGAGGTAAGGTCGAACGTCCTGCTGAGCCTTACTCTCGAACTCCAAACCAGTCCCCTTGCCTGACTCTCCCACGAGGCTTAGGAAGCTTGGTCTCCCTGCCGAGGTAAGGTCGAACGTCCTGCTAAGCCCTACACTCGAGCTCCTTCCATGTCCCCCCGCCCGAGACCTACTAGGCATAGGAAGCTTGGTCTCCCTGCCGAGGTAAGGTCGAATGTCCTGCCAGGACTTACACTCGAACTCTGTCCGAGTCCACTCGCCTGACTCCTACTAGGCTTAGGAAAGTTGGTCTCCCTGCCGAAGCATAGTCAAATGTCCTGCCGAGCCTTACACACGAACTCCAGCAAAGTCCGATCGCCTGAAACCTACTAGGCTTAGGAAGCTTGGTCTCCCTACCGAGGTAAGGACGAACGTCCTGCCGAGCCTTACACTCAAACTCCTTCCATGTCCCCTCGCTCGAGACCTACTAGGCTTAGGAAGCTTGGTCTCCCTACTGAGGTAAGGACGAACGTCCTGCTGAGCCTTACACTCGAACTCCGGGCAAGTCCCATCGCCTGACTCTTCTACTAGGCTTAGGAAGCTTGGTCTCCCTGCCGAAGTAAGGACGAACGTCCTGCCGAGCCTTACACTCGAACTCAGGCCAAGTCCTCTCGCCGGAGACCTACTAGGCTTAGGAAGCATGGTCTCCCTGCCGAGGTAAGGTCAAACATCCTGCCGAGCCTTACACTCGAACTCCGGCCAAATCCCATCGCCTGAATCCTACTAGGCTTAGGAAGCTTGGACTCCCTGCCGAGGTATAGTCGAACGTCCTGCAAAGCCTTACACTCGAACTCCTTCCATGTCCCCTCGCCCGAGACCTACTTGGCTTAGGAACCTAGGTCTCTCTGCCGAGGTAAGGTCGAACGTCCTGCCGAGCCTTACACTCGAACTTCGGCCAAATCCCATCGCCTGAATCCTACTAGGCTTAGGAAGGTTGGACTCCCTGCCGAGGTAAGGTCGAACGTCCTGCCGAGCCTTACACTCGGACTCCTTCCATGTCCCCTCGCCCGAGACCTACTAGGCTTAGGAAGCTTGGTCTCCCTGCCGAGGTAAGGTTGAAAGTCCTGCCGAGCCTTACACTCGAACTCCACCCAAGTCCCCTCGCCTGACTCTTAGTAGGCTTTAAAAGCTTGGTGTCCCAGACGAGGTAAGGTCGAAAGTCCTACTGAGCCTTACACTGGAACTCCAGCCAAGTCCCCTCGCTTGACACCTACAAGGCTTTGGAAACTTGGTCTCCCTGCCGAGGTAAGGTCAAACATCCTGCTGAGCCTTACACTCGAACTCCGGACAAATCCCATCGCCTGACTCCTACTAGGCTTAGGAAGCTTGGTTTCCATTCCGAGGTAAGGTCGAAAGTCCTGCCGAGCCTTACACTCGAACTCCACCCAAGTCCCCTCGCCTGACTCTTACTCGGCTTTAAAAGCTTGGTCTCTCTGACGAGGTAAGGTCGAACGTCCTGCTGAGCCTTACACTCGAACTCCAAACCAGTCCCCTTGCCTGATTCTCCCACGAGCCTTAGGAAGCTTGGTCTCCCTGCCGTGGTAAGGTCGAACGTCCTGCTAAGCCCTACTCTCGAACTCCTTCCATGTCCCCTCGCCCGAGACCTACTAGGCTTAGGAAGCATGGTCTCCCTGCCGAGGTAAGGTCAAACATCCTGCCGAGCCTTACACTCGAACTCCGGACAAATCCCATCGCCTGAATCCTACTAGGCTTAGGCAGCTTGGACTCCCTGCCGAGGTATAGTCGAACGTCCTGCAAAGCCTTACACTCGAACTCCTTCCATGGCCCCCCGCCCGAGACCTACTTGGCTTAGGAACCTAGGTCTCCCTGCCGAGGTAAGGTCGAATGTCCTGCCGAGCCTTACTCTCGAACTCCAGCAAAGTCCGATCGCCTGACACCTACTAGGCTTAGGAAGCTTGGTCTCCCTGCCGAGGTAAGGACGAACGTCGTGCTAAGCCCTACACTCAAACTCCTCCCATGTCTCCCCGCCCGAGACCTACTAGGCTTAGGAAGCTTGGTCTCCCTGCCGAGGTAAGGTCGAATGTCCTGCAGAGACTTACACTCGAACTCTGTCCAAGTCCACTCGCCTGACTCCTACTAGGCTTAGGAAGCTTGGTCTCCCTGCCGAGGTAAGGACGAACGTCCTGGCGAGCCTTACACTCGAACTCAGGCCAAGTCCCCTCGCCCGAGACCTACTAAGCTTAGGAAGCTTGGTCTCCCTGCCGAGGTAAGGTCAAACGTCCTGTCGAGCCTTACACTCGAACTTTGGCCAAATCCCTTCGCCTGAATCCTACTAGGCTTAGGAAGTTTGGACTCCCAGCCGAGGTAAGGTCGAACGTCCTGCTGAGCCTTACACTCGAACTCCTTCCATGTCCCCTCGCCCGAGACCTACTAGGCTTAGGAAGCTTGGTCTCCCTGCCGAGGTAAGGTCGAAAGTCCTGCCGAACCTTACACTCGAACTCCACCCAAGTCCCCTCGCCTGAATCTTACTAGGGGTTTAAAGCTTGGTCTCCCTGACGAGGTAAGTTCGAACGTCCTGCTGAGCCTTACTCTCGAACTCCAAACCAGTCCCCTTGCCTGACTCTCCCACGAGGCTTAGGAAGCTTGGTCTCCCTGCCGAGGTAAGGTCGAACGTCCTGCTAAGCTCTACACTCGAACTCCTTCCATGTCCCCTCGCCCGAGACCTACTAGGCTTAGGAAGCTTGGTCTCCCTGCCGAGGTAAGGTCGAAAGTCCTGCCGAGCCTTACACTTGAACTCCACCCAAGTCCCCTCGCCTGTTTCTTAGTAGGCTTTAAAAGCTTGGTGTCCCAGACGAGGTAAGGTCGAAAGTCCTGCTGAGCCTTACACACAAACTCCAGCCAAGTCCCCTTGCTTGACTCCTACAAGGCTTTGGAAACTTGGTCTCCCTGCCGAGGTAAGGTCGAACGTCCTGCTGAGCCTTAATCTCGAACTCCAAACCAGTCCCCTTGCCTGACTCTCCCACGAGGCTTAGGAAGCTTGGTCTCCTTGCCGAGGTAAGGTCGAACGTCCTGCTGAGCCTTACACTCGAACTCTGGCCAAGTCCCCTCGCCTGACACCTACTAGGCTTAGGAAGCTTGGTCTCCCTGCCGAGGAAAGGTCGAACGTCCTGCTGAGCCTTACACTCGAACTCTGGCCAAGTCCCCTTGCCTGACTGTCCTTCTAGGCTTAGGAAGCTTGGACTCCCTTCCGAGGTAAGGTCGAAAGTCCTGCCGAGCCTTACACTCGAACTCCACCCAAGTCCCCTCGCCTGACTCTTACTCGGCTTTAAAAGCTTGGTCTCTCTGACGAGGTAAGGTCGAACGTCCTGCTGAGCCTTACACTCGAACTCCAAACCAGTCCCCTTGCCTGACTCTCCCACGAGCCTTAGGAAGCTTGGTCTCCCTGCCGTGGTAAGGTCGAATGTCCTGCTAAGCCCTACTCTCGAACTCCTTCCATGTCCCCTCGCCCGAGACCTACTAGGCTTAGGAAGCATTGTCTCCCTGCCGAGGTAAGGTCAAACATCCTGCCGAGCCTTACACTCGAACTCCGGACAAATCCCATCGCCTGAATCCCACTAGGCTTAGGAAGCTTGGACTCCCTGCCGAGGTATAGTCGAACGTCCTGCAAAGCCTTACACTCGAACTCCTTCCATGGCCCCCCGCCCGAGACCTACTTGGCTTAGGAACCTAGGTCTCCCTGCCGAGGTAAGGTCGAACGTCCTGCCGAGCCTTACACTCGAACTCTGGCCAAGTCCCCTCGCCTGACTCCTTCTAGGCTTAGGAACCTAGGTCTCCCTGCCGAGGTAAGGTCGAACGTCCTGCCGAGCCTTACACTCGAACTCTGGCCAAATCCCATCTCCTGAATCCTACTAGGCTTAGGAATCTTGGTCTCCCTGCCGAAGCATAGTCAAATGTCCTGCCGAGCCTTTCACTCGAACTCTGGCCAAGTACCCTCGCTAGACTCCTACTAGGCTTAGGAAACTTGGTCTCCCTGCCGAAGCATAGTCAAACGTCCTGCCGAGCCTTACACACGAACTCCAGCAAAGTCCGATCGCCTGACACCTACTAGGCTTAGGAAGCTTGGTCTCCCTGCCGAGGTAAGGACGAACGTCCTGCCGAGCCTTACACTCAAACTCCTTCCATGTCCCCTCGCCCGAGACCTACTAGGCTTAGGAAGCTTGGTCTCCCTGCCGAGGTAAGGTTGAAAGTCCTGCCGAGCCTTACACTCGAACTCCACCCAAGTCCCCTCGCCTGACTCTTAGTAGGCTTTAAAAGCTTGGTGTCCCAGACGAGGTAAGGTTCAAAGTCCTACTGAGCCTTACACTCGAACTCCAGCCAAGTCCCCTTGCTTGACTCCTACAAGGCTTTGGAAACTTGGTCTCCCTGCCGAGGAAAGGTCGAACGTCCTGCTGAGCCTAAATCTCGAACTCCAAACCAGTCTCCTTGCCTGACTCTCCCACGAGACTTGTGAAGCTTGGTCTCCTTGCCGAGGTAAGGTCGAACGTCCTGCTGAGCCTTACACTCGAACTCTGGCCAAGTCCCCTCGCCTGACTCCTTCTAGGCTTAGGAAGCTTGGTCTCCCTGCCGAGGTAAGGTCAAACGTCCTGCCGAGCCTTACACTCGAACTCCAAACCAGTCCCCTTGCCTGACTCTCCCACAAGGCTTAGGAAGCTTGGTCTCCCTGCCGAGGTAAGGTCGAACGTCCTGCCGAGCCTTACACTCGAACTCTGGCCAAGTCCCCTTGCTTGACTCCTACAAGGCTTAGGAAGCCTGTTCTCCCTGCCGAGGTAAGGTCGAACGTCCTGCTGAGCCTTACTCTCGAACTCCAAACCAGTCCCCTTGCCTGACTCTCCCACGAGGCTTAGGAAGCTTGGTCTCCCTGCCGAGGTAAGGTCGAACGTCCTGCTAAGCCCTACACTCGAGCTCCTTCCATGTCCCCTCGCCCGAGACCTACTAGGCTTAGGAAGCTTGGTCTCCCTGCCGAGGTAAGGTCGAATGTCCTGCCAGGACTTACACTCGAACTCTGTCCGAGTCCACTCACCTGACTCCTACTAGGCTTAGGAAAGTTGGTCTCCCTGCCGAAGCATAGTCAAACGTCCTGCCGAGCCTTACACACGAACTCCAGCAAAGTCCGATCGCCTGACACCTACTAGGCTTAGGAAGCTTGGTCTCCCTACCGAGGTAAGGACGAACGTCCTGCCGAGCCTTACACTCAAACTCCTTCCATGTCCCCTCGCCCGAGACCTACTAGGCTTAGGAAGCTTGGTCTCCCTACTGAGGTAAGGACGAACGTCCTGCTGAGCCTTACACTCGAACTCCGGGCAAGTCCCATCGCCTGACTCTTCTACTAGGCTTAGGAAGCTTGGTCTCCCTGCCGAAGTAAGGACGAACGTCCTGCCGAGCCTTACACTCGAACTCAGGCCAAGTCCTCTCGCCGGAGACCTACTAGGCTTAGGAAGCATGGTCTCCCTGCCGAGGTAAGGTCAAACATCCTGCCGAGCCTTACACTCGAACTCCGGCCAAATCCCATCGCCTGAATCCTACTAGGCTTAGGAAGCTTGGACTCCCTGCCGAGGTATAGTCGAACGTCCTGCAAAGCCTTACACTCGAACTCCTTCCATGTCCCCTCGCCCGAGACCTACTTGGCTTAGGAACCTAGGTCTCTCTGCCGAGGTAAGGTCGAACGTCCTGCCGAGCCTTACACTCGAACTTCGGCCAAATCCCATCGCCTGAATCCTACTAGGCTTAGGAAGGTTGGACTCCCTGCCGAGGTAAGGTCGAACGTCCTGCCGAGCCTTACACTCGGACTCCTTCCATGTCCCCTCGCCCGAGACCTACTAGGCTTAGGAAGCTTGGTCTCCCTGGCGAGGTAAGGTTGAAAGTCCTGCCGAGCCTTACACTCGAACTCCACCCAAGTCCCCTCGCCTGACTCTTAGTAGGCTTTAAAAGCTTGGTGTCCCAGACGAGGTAAGGTCGAAAGTCCTACTGAGCCTTACACTGGAACTCCAGCCAAGTCCCCTCGCTTGACTCCTACAAGGCTTTGGAAACTTGGTCTCCCTGCCGAGGTAAGGTCAAACATCCTGCTGAGCCTTACACTCGAACTCCGGACAAATCCCATCGCCTGACTCCTACTAGGCTTAGGAAGCTTGGTCTCCATTCCGAGGTAAGGTCGAAAGTCCTGCCGAGCCTTACACTCGAACTCCACCCAAGTCCCCTCGCCTGACTCTTACTCGGCTTTAAAAGCTTGGTCTCTCTGACGAGGTAAGGTCGAACGTCCTGCTGAGCCTTACACTCGAACTCCAAACCAGTCCCCTTGCCTGACTCTCCCACGAGCCTTAGGAAGCTTGGTCTCCCTGCCGTGGTAAGGTCGAACGTCCTGCTAAGCCCTACTCTCGAACTCCTTCCATGTCCCCTCGCCCGAGACCTACTAGGCTTAGGAAGCATGGTCTCCTTGCCGAGGTAAGGTCAAACATCCTGCCGAGCCTTACACTCGAACTCCAAACAAATCCCATCGCCTGAATCCTACTAGGCTTAGGAAGCTTGGACTCCCTGCCGAGGTATAGTCGAACGTTTTGCAAAGCCTTACACTCGAACTCCTTCCATGGCCCCCCGCCCGAGACCTACTTGGCTTAGGAACCTAGGTCTCCCTGCCGAGGTTAGGTCGAACGTCCTGCCGAGCCTTACACTCGAACTTCGGCCAAATCCCATCTCCTGAATCCTACTAGGCTTAGGAATCTTGCTCTCCCTGCCGAAGCATAGTCAAATGTCCTGCCGAGCCTTTCACTCGAACTCTGGCCAAGTACCCTCGCTAGACTCCTACTAGGCTTAGGAAACTTGGTCTCCCTGCCGAAGCATAGTCAAACGTCCTGCCGAGCCTTACACACGAACTTCGGCCAAATCCCATCGCCTGACACCTACTAGGCTTAGGAAGCTTGGTCTCCCTGCCGAGGTAAGGACGAACGTCCTGCCGAGCCTTACACTCAAACTCCTTCCATGTCCCCTCGCCCGAGACCTACTAGGCTTAGGAAGCTTGGTCTCCCTACTGAGGTAAGGACGAACGTCCTGCTGAGCCTTACACTCGAACTCCGGGCAAGTCCCATCGCCTGACTCTTCTACTAGGCTTAGGAAGCTTGGTCTCCCTGCCGAAGTAAGGACGAACGTCCTGCCGAGCCTTACACTCGAACTCAGGCCGAGTCCCCTCGCCCGAGACCTACTAGGCTTAGGAAGCATGGTCTCCCTGCCGAGGTAAGGTCAAACATCCTGCCGAGCCTTACACTCGAACTCCGGCCAAATCCCATCGCCTGAATCCTACTAGGCTTAGGAAGCTTGGACTCCCTGCCGAGGTATAGTCGAACGTCCTGCAAAGCCTTACACTCGAACTCCTTCCATGTCCCCTCGCCCGAGACCTACTTGGCTTAGGAACCTAGGTCTCCCTGCCGAGGTAAGGTCGAACGTCCTGCCGAGCCTTACACTCGAACTTCGGCCAAATCCCATCGCCTGAATCCTACTAGGCTTAGGAAGGTTGGACTCCCTGCCGAGGTAAGGTCGAACGTCCTGCCGAGCCTTACACTCGGACTCCTTCCATGTCCCCTCGCCCGAGACCTACTAGGCTTAGGAAGCCTGGTCTCCCTCCCGAGGTAAGGTTGAAAGTCCTGCCGAGCCTTACACTCGAACTCCACCCAAGTCCCCTCGCCTGACTCCTTCTAGGCTTAGGAAGCTTGGTCTCCCTGCCGAGGTAAGGTCAAACGTCCTGCCGAGCCTTACACTCGAACTCCAAACCAGTCCCCTTGCCTGACTCTCCCACAAGGCTTAGGAAGCTTGGTCTCCCTGCCGAGGTAAGGTCGAACGTCCTGCTAAGCCCTACACTCGAACTCCTTCCATGTCCCCTCGCCCGAGACCTACTAGGCTTAGGAAGCTTGGTCTCCCTGCCGAGGTAAGGTCAAACGTCCTGCCGAGCCTTACACTCGAACTCCGGCCAAGTCCCCTTGCTTGACTCCTACAAGGCTTAGGAAGCCTGTTCTCCCTGCCGAGGTAAGGTCGAACGTCCTGCTGAGCCTTACTCTCGAACTCCAAACCAGTCCCCTTGCCTGACTCTCCCACGAGGCTTAGGAAGTTTGGTCTCCTTGCCGAGGTAAGGTCGAACGTCCTGCAAAGCCTTACACTCGAACTCCTTCCATGGCCCCCCGCCCGAGACCTACTTGGCTTAGGAACCTAGGTCTCCCTGCCGAGGTAAGGTCGAATGTCCTGCCGAGCCTTACTCTCGAACTCCAGCAAAGTCCGATCGCCTGACACCTACTAGGCTTAGGAAGCTTGGTCTCCCTGCCGAGGTAAGGACGAACGTCGTGCTAAGCCCTACACTCAAACTCCTCCCATGTCTCCCCGCCCGAGACCTACTAGGCTTAGGAAGCTTGGTCTCCCTGCCGAGGTAAGGTCGAATGTCCTGCAGAGACTTACACTCGAACTCTGTCCAAGTCCACTCGCCTGACTCCTACTAGGCTTAGGAAGCTTGGTCTCCCTGCCGAGGTAAGGACGAACGTCCTGGCGAGCCTTACACTCGAACTCAGGCCAAGTCCCCTCGCCCGAGACCTACTAAGCTTAGGAAGCTTGGTCTCCCTGCCGAGGTAAGGTCAAACGTCCTGTCGAGCCTTACACTCGAACTTTGGCCAAATCCCTTCGCCTGAATCCTACTAGGCTTAGGAAGTTTGGACTCCCAGCCGAGGTAAGGTCGAACGTCCTGCTGAGCCTTACACTCGAACTCCTTCCATGTCCCCTCGCCCGAGACCTACTAGGCTTAGGAAGCTTGGTCTCCCTGCCGAGGTAAGGTCGAAAGTCCTGCCGAACCTTACACTCGAACTCCACCCAAGTCCCCTCGCCTGAATCTTACTAGGGGTTTAAAGCTTGGTCTCCCTGACGAGGTAAGTTCGAACGTCCTGCTGAGCCTTACTCTCGAACTCCAAACCAGTCCCCTTGCCTGACTCTCCCACGAGGCTTAGGAAGCTTGGTCTCCCTGCCGAGGTAAGGTCGAACGTCCTGCTAAGCTCTACACTCGAACTCCTTCCATGTCCCCTCGCCCGAGACCTACTAGGCTTAGGAAGCTTGGTCTCCCTGCCGAGGTAAGGTCGAAAGTCCTGCCGAGCCTTACACTTGAACTCCACCCAAGTCCCCTCGCCTGTTTCTTAGTAGGCTTTAAAAGCTTGGTGTCCCAGACGAGGTAAGGTCGAAAGTCCTGCTGAGCCTTACACACAAACTCCAGCCAAGTCCCCTTGCTTGACTCCTACAAGGCTTTGGAAACTTGGTCTCCCTGCCGAGGTAAGGTCGAACGTCCTGCTGAGCCTTAATCTCGAACTCCAAACCAGTCCCCTTGCCTGACTCTCCCACGAGGCTTAGGAAGCTTGGTCTCCTTGCCGAGGTAAGGTCGAACGTCCTGCTGAGCCTTACACTCGAACTCTGGCCAAGTCCCCTCGCCTGACACCTACTAGGCTTAGGAAGCTTGGTCTCCCTGCCGAGGAAAGGTCGAACGTCCTGCTGAGCCTTACACTCGAACTCTGGCCAAGTCCCCTTGCCTGACTGTCCTTCTAGGCTTAGGAAGCTTGGACTCCCTTCCGAGGTAAGGTCGAAAGTCCTGCCGAGCCTTACACTCGAACTCCACCCAAGTCCCCTCGCCTGACTCTTACTCGGCTTTAAAAGCTTGGTCTCTCTGACGAGGTAAGGTCGAACGTCCTGCTGAGCCTTACACTCGAACTCCAAACCAGTCCCCTTGCCTGACTCTCCCACGAGCCTTAGGAAGCTTGGTCTCCCTGCCGTGGTAAGGTCGAATGTCCTGCTAAGCCCTACTCTCGAACTCCTTCCATGTCCCCTCGCCCGAGACCTACTAGGCTTAGGAAGCATTGTCTCCCTGCCGAGGTAAGGTCAAACATCCTGCCGAGCCTTACACTCGAACTCCGGACAAATCCCATCGCCTGAATCCCACTAGGCTTAGGAAGCTTGGACTCCCTGCCGAGGTATAGTCGAACGTCCTGCAAAGCCTTACACTCGAACTCCTTCCATGGCCCCCCGCCCGAGACCTACTTGGCTTAGGAACCTAGGTCTCCCTGCCGAGGTAAGGTCGAACGTCCTGCCGAGCCTTACACTCGAACTTCGGCCAAATCCCATCTCCTGAATCCTACTAGGCTTAGGAATCTTGGTCTCCCTGCCGAAGCATAGTCAAATGTCCTGCCGAGCCTTTCACTCGAACTCTGGCCAAGTACCCTCGCTAGACTCCTACTAGGCTTAGGAAACTTGGTCTCCCTGCCGAAGCATAGTCAAACGTCCTGCCGAGCCTTACACACGAACTCCAGCAAAGTCCGATCGCCTGACACCTACTAGGCTTAGGAAGCTTGGTCTCCCTGCCGAGGTAAGGACGAACGTCCTGCCGAGCCTTACACTCAAACTCCTTCCATGTCCCCTCGCCCGAGACCTACTAGGCTTAGGAAGCTTGGTCTCCCTGCCGAGGTAAGGTTGAAAGTCCTGCCGAGCCTTACACTCGAACTCCACCCAAGTCCCCTCGCCTGACTCTTAGTAGGCTTTAAAAGCTTGGTGTCCCAGACGAGGTAAGGTTCAAAGTCCTACTGAGCCTTACACTCGAACTCCAGCCAAGTCCCCTTGCTTGACTCCTACAAGGCTTTGGAAACTTGGTCTCCCTGCCGAGGAAAGGTCGAACGTCCTGCTGAGCCTAAATCTCGAACTCCAAACCAGTCTCCTTGCCTGACTCTCCCACGAGACTTGTGAAGCTTGGTCTCCTTGCCGAGGTAAGGTCGAACGTCCTGCTGAGCCTTACACTCGAACTCTGGCCAAGTCCCCTCGCCTGACTCCTTCTAGGCTTAGGAAGCTTGGTCTCCCTGCCGAGGTAAGGTCAAACGTCCTGCCGAGCCTTACACTCGAACTCCAAACCAGTCCCCTTGCCTGACTCTCCCACAAGGCTTAGGAAGCTTGGTCTCCCTGCCGAGGTAAGGTCGAACGTCCTGCCGAGCCTTACACTCGAACTCTGGCCAAGTCCCCTTGCTTGACTCCTACAAGGCTTAGGAAGCCTGTTCTCCCTGCCGAGGTAAGGTCGAACGTCCTGCTGAGCCTTACTCTCGAACTCCAAACCAGTCCCCTTGCCTGACTCTCCCACGAGGCTTAGGAAGCTTGGTCTCCCTGCCGAGGTAAGGTCGAACGTCCTGCTAAGCCCTACACTCGAGCTCCTTCCATGTCCCCTCGCCCGAGACCTACTAGGCTTAGGAAGCTTGGTCTCCCTGCCGAGGTAAGGTCGAATGTCCTGCCAGGACTTACACTCGAACTCTGTCCGAGTCCACTCACCTGACTCCTACTAGGCTTAGGAAAGTTGGTCTCCCTGCCGAAGCATAGTCAAACGTCCTGCCGAGCCTTACACACGAACTCCAGCAAAGTCCGATCGCCTGACACCTACTAGGCTTAGGAAGCTTGGTCTCCCTACCGAGGTAAGGACGAACGTCCTGCCGAGCCTTACACTCAAACTCCTTCCATGTCCCCTCGCCCGAGACCTACTAGGCTTAGGAAGCTTGGTCTCCCTACTGAGGTAAGGACGAACGTCCTGCTGAGCCTTACACTCGAACTCCGGGCAAGTCCCATCGCCTGACTCTTCTACTAGGCTTAGGAAGCTTGGTCTCCCTGCCGAAGTAAGGACGAACGTCCTGCCGAGCCTTACACTCGAACTCAGGCCAAGTCCTCTCGCCGGAGACCTACTAGGCTTAGGAAGCATGGTCTCCCTGCCGAGGTAAGGTCAAACATCCTGCCGAGCCTTACACTCGAACTCCGGCCAAATCCCATCGCCTGAATCCTACTAGGCTTAGGAAGCTTGGACTCCCTGCCGAGGTATAGTCGAACGTCCTGCAAAGCCTTACACTCGAACTCCTTCCATGTCCCCTCGCCCGAGACCTACTTGGCTTAGGAACCTAGGTCTCACTGCCGAGGTAAGGTCGAACGTCCTGCCGAGCCTTACACTCGAACTTCGGCCAAATCCCATCGCCTGAATCCTACTAGGCTTAGGAAGGTTGGACTCCCTGCCGAGGTAAGGTCGAACGTCCTGCCGAGCCTTACACTCGGACTCCTTCCATGTCCCCTCGCCCGAGACCTACTAGGCTTAGGAAGCTTGGTCTCCCTGGCGAGGTAAGGTTGAAAGTCCTGCCGAGCCTTACACTCGAACTCCACCCAAGTCCCCTCGCCTGACTCTTAGTAGGCTTTAAAAGCTTGGTGTCCCAGACGAGGTAAGGTCGAAAGTCCTACTGAGCCTTACACTGGAACTCCAGCCAAGTCCCCTCGCTTGACTCCTACAAGGCTTTGGAAACTTGGTCTCCCTGCCGAGGTAAGGTCAAACATCCTGCTGAGCCTTACACTCGAACTCCGGACAAATCCCATCGCCTGACTCCTACTAGGCTTAGGAAGCTTGGTCTCCATTCCGAGGTAAGGTCGAAAGTCCTGCCGAGCCTTACACTCGAACTCCACCCAAGTCCCCTCGCCTGACTCTTACTCGGCTTTAAAAGCTTGGTCTCTCTGACGAGGTAAGGTCGAACGTCCTGCTGAGCCTTACACTCGAACTCCAAACCAGTCCCCTTGCCTGACTCTCCCACGAGCCTTAGGAAGCTTGGTCTCCCTGCCGTGGTAAGGTCGAACGTCCTGCTAAGCCCTACTCTCGAACTCCTTCCATGTCCCCTCGCCCGAGACCTACTAGGCTTAGGAAGCATGGTCTCCTTGCCGAGGTAAGGTCAAACATCCTGCCGAGCCTTACACTCGAACTCCAAACAAATCCCATCGCCTGAATCCTACTAGGCTTAGGAAGCTTGGACTCCCTGCCGAGGTATAGTCGAACGTCCTGCAAAGCCTTACACTCGAACTCCTTCCATGGCCCCCCGCCCGAGACCTACTTGGCTTAGGAACCTAGGTCTCCCTGCCGAGGTTAGGTCGAACGTCCTGCCGAGCCTTACACTCGAACTTCGGCCAAATCCCATCTCCTGAATCCTACTAGGCTTAGGAATCTTGCTCTCCCTGCCGAAGCATAGTCAAATGTCCTGCCGAGCCTTTCACTCGAACTCTGGCCAAGTACCCTCGCTAGACTCCTACTAGGCTTAGGAAACTTGGTCTCCCTGCCGAAGCATAGTCAAACGTCCTGCCGAGCCTTACACACGAACTTCGGCCAAATCCCATCGCCTGACACCTACTAGGCTTAGGAAGCTTGGTCTCCCTGCCGAGGTAAGGACGAACGTCCTGCCGAGCCTTACACTCAAACTCCTTCCATGTCCCCTCGCCCGAGACCTACTAGGCTTAGGAAGCTTGGTCTCCCTACTGAGGTAAGGACGAACGTCCTGCTGAGCCTTACACTCGAACTCCGGGCAAGTCCCATCGCCTGACTCTTCTACTAGGCTTAGGAAGCTTGGTCTCCCTGCCGAAGTAAGGACGAACGTCCTGCCGAGCCTTACACTCGAACTCAGGCCGAGTCCCCTCGCCCGAGACCTACTAGGCTTAGGAAGCATGGTCTCCCTGCCGAGGTAAGGTCAAACATCCTGCCGAGCCTTACACTCGAACTCCGGCCAAATCCCATCGCCTGAATCCTACTAGGCTTAGGAAGCTTGGACTCCCTGCCGAGGTATAGTCGAACGTCCTGCAAAGCCTTACACTCGAACTCCTTCCATGTCCCCTCGCCCGAGACCTACTTGGCTTAGGAACCTAGGTCTCCCTGCCGAGGTAAGGTCGAACGTCCTGCCGAGCCTTACACTCGAACTTCGGCCAAATCCCATCGCCTGAATCCTACTAGGCTTAGGAAGGTTGGACTCCCTGCCGAGGTAAGGTCGAACGTCCTGCCGAGCCTTACACTCGGACTCCTTCCATGTCCCCTCGCCCGAGACCTACTAGGCTTAGGAAGCCTGGTCTCCCTCCCGAGGTAAGGTTGAAAGTCCTGCCGAGCCTTACACTCGAACTCCACCCAAGTCCCCTCGCCTGACTCCTTCTAGGCTTAGGAAGCTTGGTCTCCCTGCCGAGGTAAGGTCAAACGTCCTGCCGAGCCTTACACTCGAACTCCAAACCAGTCCCCTTGCCTGACTCTCCCACAAGGCTTAGGAAGCTTGGTCTCCCTGCCGAGGTAAGGTCGAACGTCCTGCTAAGCCCTACACTCGAACTCCTTCCATGTCCCCTCGCCCGAGACCTACTAGGCTTAGGAAGCTTGGTCTCCCTGCCGAGGTAAGGTCAAACGTCCTGCCGAGCCTTACACTCGAACTCCGGCCAAGTCCCCTTGCTTGACTCCTACAAGGCTTAGGAAGCCTGTTCTCCCTGCCGAGGTAAGGTCGAACGTCCTGCTGAGCCTTACTCTCGAACTCCAAACCAGTCCCCTTGCCTGACTCTCCCACGAGGCTTAGGAAGTTTGGTCTCCTTGCCGAGGTAAGGTCGAACGTCCTGCTAAGCCCTACACTCGAACTCCTTCCATGTCCCCCCGCCCGAGACCTACTAGGCTTAGGAAGCTTGGTCTCCCTGCCGAGGTAAGGTCGAATGTCCTGCCAGGACTTACACTCGAACTCTGTCCGAGTCCACTCGCCTGACTCCTACTAGGCTTAGGAAACTTGGTCTCCCTGCCGAAGCATAGTCAAACGTCCTGCCGAGCCTTACACACGAACTCCAGCAAAGTCCGATCGCCTGAAACCTACTAGGCTTAGGAAGCTTGGTCTCCCTACCGAGGTAAGGACGAACGTCCTGCCGAGCCTTACACTCAAACTCCTTCCATGTCCCCTCGCCCGAGACCTACTAGGCTTAGGAAGCTTGGTCTCCCTACTGAGGTAAGGACGAACGTCCTGCTGAGCCTTACACTCGAACTCCGGGCAAGTCCCATCGCCTGACTCTTCTACTAGGCTTAGGAAGCTTGGTCTCCCTGCCGAAGTAAGGACGAACGTCCTGCCGAGCCTTACACTCGAACTCAGGCCAAGTCCCCTCGCCGGAGACCTACTAGGCTTAGGAAGCATGGTCTCCCTGCCGAGGTAAGGTCAAACATCCTGCCGAGCCTTACACTCGAACTCCGGCCAAATCCCATCGCCTGAATCCTACTAGGCTTAGGAAGCTTGGACTCCCTGCCGAGGTATAGTCGAAGGTCCTGCAAAGCCTTACACTCGAACTCCTTCCATGTCCCCTCGCCCGAGACCTACTTGGCTTAGGAACCTAGGTCTCTCTGCCGAGGTAAGGTCGAACGTCCTGCCGAGCCTTACACTCGAACTTCGGCCAAATCCCATCGCCTGAATCCTACTAGGCTTAGGAAGGTTGGACTCCCTGCCGAGGTAAGGTCGAACGTCCTGCCGAGCCTTACACTCGGACTCCTTCCATGTCCCCTCGCCCGAGACCTACTAGGCTTAGGAAGCTTGGTCTCCCTCCCGAGGTAAGGTTGAAAGTCCTGCCGAGCCTTACACTCGAACTCCACCCAAGTCCCCTCGCCTGACTCTTAGTAGGCTTTAAAAGCTTGGTGTCCCAGACGAGGTAAGGTCGAAAGTCCTACTGAGCCTTACACTGGAACTCCAGCCAAGTCCCCTCGCTTGACTCCTAAAAGGCTTTGGAAACTTGGTCTCCCTGCCGAGGTAAGGTCGAACGTCCTGCTGAGCCTTAATCTCGAACTCCAAACCAGTCTCCTTGCCTGACTCTCCCACGAGGCTTGGGAAGCTTGGTCTCCTTGCCGAGGTAAGGTCAAACGTCCGGCTAAGCCCTACACTCGAACTCCTTCCATGTCCCTTCGCCCGAGACCTACTAGGCTTAGGAAGCTTGGTCTCCCTGCCGAGGTAAGGTCGAACGTCCTGCCGAGCCTTACACTCGAACTCCAAACCAGTCCCCTTGCCTGACTCTCCCACAAGGCTTAGGAAGCTTGGTCTCCCTGCCGAGGTAAGGTCAAACGTCCGGCTAAGCCCTACACTCGAACTCCTTTCATGTCCCTTCGCCCGAGACCTACTAGGCTTAGGAAGCTTGGTCTCCCTGCCGAGGTAAAGTCGAACGTCCTGCCGAGCCTTACACTCGAACTCCGGCCTAGTCCACTTGCTTGACTCCTACAAGGCTTAGGAAGCCTGTTCTCCCTGCCGAGGTAAGGTCGAACGTCCTGCTGAGCCTTACTCTCGAACTCCAAACCAGTCCCCTTGCCTGACTCTCCCACGAGGCTTAGGAAGCTTGGTCTCCCTGCCGAGGTAAGGTCAAACGTCCTGCTAAGCCCTACACTCTAACTCCTTCCATGTCCCCCCGCCCGAAACCTACTAGGCTTAGGAAGCTTGGTCTCCCTGCCGAGGTAAGGTCGAATGTCCTGCCAGGACTTACACTCGAACTCTGTCCGAGTCCACTCGCCTGACTCCTACTAGGCTTAGGAAGCTTGGTCTCCCTGCCGAGGTAGAGTCGAACATCCTGCCGAGCCTTCCACTCAAACTTCGGCCAAGTTTGATCGCCTGACACCTACTAGGCTTAAGAAGCTTGGTCTCCCTGCCGAGGTAAGGACGAACGTCCTGCCGAGCCTTTCACTCGAACTCTGGCCAAGTACCCTCGCCAGACTCCTACTAGGCTTAGGAAGCTTGGTCTCCCTGCCAAAGCATGGTCAAACGTCCTGCCGAGCCTTACACTCGAACTCCGGCCAAGTCCGATCGCATGACACCTACTAGGCTTAGGAAGCTTGGTCTCCCTGCCGAGGTAAGGACTAACGTCCTGCCGAGCCTTACACTCGAACTCAGGCCAAGTCCCCTCGCCCGAGACCTACTAGGCTTAGGAAGCTTGGTCTCCCTGCCGAGGTAAGGTCGAACGTCCTGCCGAGCCTTACACTCGAACTTTGGCCAAATCCCCTCGCCTGAATCTTACTAGGCTTTTAAAGCTTGGTCTCCCTGACGAGGTAAGTTCGAACGTCCTGCTGAGCCTTACTCCAGAACTCCAAACCAGTCCCCTTGCCTGACTCTCCCACGAGGCTTAGGAAGCTTGGTCTCCCTGCCGAGGTAAGGTCGAACGTCCTGCTAAGCCCTACACTCGAACTCCTTCCATGTCCCCTCGCCCGAGACCTACTAGGCTTAGGAAGCTTGGTCTCCCTGCCGAGGTAAGTTCGAATGCCCTGCCGAGACTTCCATTCAAACTCCGGCCAAGTCTGATCGTCTGACACCTACTAGGCTTAGGAAGCTTGGTCCCCCTGCCGAGGTAAGGACGAACGTCCTGCCGAGCCTTTCACTCGAACTCTGGCCAAGTATCCTCGCCAGACTCCTACTAGGCTTAGGAAGCTTGGTCTCCCTGCCGAAGCATGGTCAAACGTCCTGCCGAGCCTTACACTCGAACTCTGGCCAAGTCCGATCGCCTGACACCTACTAGGCTTAGGAAGCTTGGTCTCCCTGACGAGGTAAGGTCAAACATCCTGCTAAGCCCTACACTCGAACTCCTACCATGGCCCTTCGCCCGAGACCTACTAGGCTTAGGAAGCTTGGTCTCCCTGCCGAGGTATAGTCGAACGTCCTGCCGAGCCTTCCACTCAAACTCCGGCCAAGTCCGATCGCCTGACACCTACTAGGCTTAGGAAGCTTGGTCTCCCTGCCGAGGTAAGGTCGAACGTCCTGCCGAGCCTTTCACTCGAACTCCGGCCAAGTACCCTCGCCAGACTCCTACTAGGCTTAGGAAGCTTGGTCTCCCTGCCGAGGTAAGGTCAAACGTCCTGCTAAGCCCTACACTCGAACTCCTTCCATGTCCCTTCGCCCGAGACCTACTAGGCTTAGGAAGCTTGGTCTCCCTGCTGAGGTAAGGTCGAACGTCCTGCAGAGCCTTAGACTCGAACTCCTTCCATGTCCCCTCGCCCGAAACCTACTAGGCTTAGGAAGCTTTGTCTCCCTGCCGAGGTAAGGTCGAAAGTCCTGCCGAGCCTTACACTCGAACTCCACCCAAGTCCCCTCGCCTGACTCTCAGTAGGCTTTAAAAGCTTGGTGTCCCAGACGAGGTAAGGTCGAAAGTCCTGCTGAGCCTTACACTCGAACTCCAGCCAAGTCCCCTTGCTTGACTCCTACAAGGCTTTGGAAACTTGGTCTCCCTGCCGAGGTAAGGTCGAACGTCCTGCTGAGCCTTACACTCGAACTCCAAACCAGTCCCCTTGCCTGACTCTCCCACAAGGCTTAGGAAGCTTGGTCTCCCTGCCGAGGTAAGGTCGAAAGTCCTGCCGAGCCTTACACTCGAACTCCGGCCAAGTCCCCTTGCTTGACTCCTACAAGGCTTAGGAAGCTTGGTCTCCCTGCCGAGGTAAGGTCGAATGTCCTGCCGAGACTTACACTCAAACTCTGTCCAATTCCACTCGCCTGTCTCCTACTAGGCTTAGGAAGCTTGGTCTCCCTGCCGAGGTAAGGACGAACGTCCTGCCAAGCCTTACACTCGAACTCAGGCCGAGTCCCCTCGCCCGAGACCTACTAAGGTTAGGAAGCTTGGTCTCCCTGCCGAGGTAAGGTCGAACGTCCTGCCGAGCCTTACACTCGAACTTTGGCCAAATCCCATCGCCTGAATCCTACTAGGCTTAGGAAGTTTGGACTCCTAGCCGAGGTAAGGTCGAACGTCCTGCGGAGCCTTACACTCGAACTCCTTCCATGTCCCCTCGCCCGAGACCTACTAGGCTTAGAAAGCTTGGTCTCCCTGCCGAGGTAAGGTCGAAAGTCCTGCCGAGCCTTACACTCGAACTCCACCCAAGTCCCCTCGCCTGAATCTTACTAGGGGTTTAAAGCTTGGTCTCCCTGACGAGGTAAGTTCGAACGTCCTGCTGAGCCTTACTCTCGAACTCCAAACCAGTCCCCTTCCCTGACTCTCCCACGAGGCTTAGGAAGCTTGGTCTCCCTGCCGAGGTAAGGTCGAACGTCCTGCTAAGCCCGACACTCGAACTCCTTCCATGTCCCCTCGCCCGAGACCTACTAGGCTTAGGAAGCTTGGTCTCCCTGCCGAGGTAAGTTCGAATGCCCTGCCGAGACTTCCATTCAAACTCCGGCCAAGTCTGATCGTCAGACACCTACTAGGCTTAGGAAGCTTGGTCTCCCTGCCGAGGTAAGGTCAAACGTCCTGCTAAGCCCTACACTCGAACTCCTTCCATGTCCCTTCGCCCGAGACCTACTAGGCTTAGGAAGCTTGGTCTCCCTGCCGAGGTAAGGTCGAATGTCCGGCCGAGACTTACACTCGAACTCTGTCCAAGTCCACTCGCCTGTCTCCTACTAGGCTTAGGAAGCTTGGTCTCCCTGCCGAGATAAGGACGAATGTCCTGCCGAGCCTTTCACTCGAACTCCGGCCAAGTACCCTCGCCAGACTCCAACTAGGCTTAGGAAGCTTGGTCTCCCTGCCGAAGCATAGTCAAACGTCCTGCCGAGCCTTACACACGAACTCCGGCCAAGTCCGATCGCCTGAATCCTACTAGGCTTAGGAAGCTTGGTCTCCCTACCGAGGTAAGGACGAACGTCCTGCCGAGCCTTACACTCGAACTCAGGCCAAGTCCCCTCGCCCGAGACCTACTAGGCTTAGGAAGCTTGGTCTCCCTGCCGAGGTAAGGTCGAACGTCCTGCAGAGCCTTACACTCGAACTCCTTCCATGTCCCCTCGCCCGAGACCTACTAGGCTTAGGAAGCTTGGTCTCCCTGCCGAGGTAAGGTCTAAAGTCCTGCCGAGCCTTACACTCGAACTCCACCCAAGTCCCCTCGCCTGATTCTTAGTAGGCTTTAAAAGCTTGGTGTCCCAGACGAGGTAAGGTCGAAAGTCCTGCTGAGCCTTACACACAAACTCCAGCCAAGTCCCCTTGCTTGACTCCTACAAGGCTTTGGAAACTTGGTCTCCCTGCCGAGGTAAGGTCGAACGTCCTGCTGAGCCTTAATCTCGAACTCCAAACCAGTCCCCTTGCCTGACTCTCCCACGAGGCTTAGGAAGCTTGGTCTCCTTGCCGAGGTAAGGTCGAACGTCCTGCTGAGCCTTACACTCGAACTCTGGCCAAGTCCCCTCGCCTGACACCTACTAGGCTTAGGAAGCTTGGTCTCCCTGCCGAGGTAAGGTCGAACGTCCTGCAGAGCCTTACACTCGAACTCCTTCCATGTCCCCTCGGCCGAGACCTACTAGGCTTAGGAAGCTTGGTCTCCCTGCCGAGGTAAGGTCAAACATCCTGCTGAGCCTTACACTCGAACTCCGGACAAATCCCATCGCCTGACTCCTACTAGGCTTAGGAAGCTTGGTCTCCCTTCCGAGGTAAGGTCGAAAGTCCTGCCGAGCCTTACACTCGAACTCCACCCAAGTCCCCTCGCCTGACTCTTACTCGGCTTTAAAAGCTTGGTCTCTCTGACGAGGTAAGGTCGAACGTCCTGCTGAGCCTTACACTCGAACTCCACACCAGTCCCTATGCCTGACTCTCCCACGAGCCTTAGGAAGCTTGGTCTCCCTGCCGTGGTAAGGTCGAACGTCCTGCTAAGCCCTACTCTCGAACTCCTTCCATGTCCCCTCGCCCGAGACCTACTAGGCTTAGGAAGCATGGTCTCCCTGCCGAGGTAAGGTCGAACGTCCTGCAGAGCCTTACACTCGAACTCCACCCAAGTCCCCTCGCCTGACTCCTTCTAGGCTTAGGAAGCTTGGTCTCCCTGCCGAGGTAAGGTCAAACGTCCTGCCGAGCCTTACACTCGAACTCCAAACCAGTCCCCTTGCCTGACTCTCCCACAAGGCTTAGGAAGCTTGGTCTCCCTGCCGAGGTAAGGTCGAATGTCCTGCTAAGCCCTACACTCGAACTCCTTCCATGTCCCCTCGCCCGAGACCTACTAGGCTTAGGAAGCTTGGTCTCCCTGCCGAGGTAAGGTCAAACGTCCTGCCGAGCCTTACACTCGAACTCCGGCCAAGTCCCCTTGCTTGACTCCTACAAGGCTTAGGAAGCCTGTTCTCCCTGCCGAGGTAAGGTCGAACGTCCTGCTGAGCCTTACTCTCGAACTCCAAACCAGTCCCCTTGCCTGACTCTCCCACGAGGCTTAGGAAGTTTGGTCTCCTTGCCGAGGTAAGGTCGAACGTCCTGCTAAGCCCTACACTCGAACTCCTTCCATGTCCCCCCGCCCGAGACCTACTAGGCTTAGGAAGCTTGGTCTCCCTGCCGAGGTAAGGTCGAATGTCCTGCCAGGACTTACACTCGAACTCTGTCCGAGTCCACTCGCCTGACTCCTACTAGGCTTAGGAAACTTGGTCTCCCTGCCGAAGCATAGTCAAACGTCCTGCCGAGCCTTACACACGAACTCCAGCAAAGTCCGATCGCCTGAAACCTACTAGGCTTAGGAAGCTTGGTCTCCCTACCGAGGTAAGGACGAACGTCCTGCCGAGCCTTACACTCAAACTCCTTCCATGTCCCCTCGCCCGAGACCTACTAGGCTTAGGAAGCTTGGTCTCCCTACTGAGGTAAGGACGAACGTCCTGCTGAGCCTTACACTCGAACTCCGGGCAAGTCCCATCGCCTGACTCTTCTACTAGGCTTAGGAAGCTTGGTCTCCCTGCCGAAGTAAGGACGAACGTCCTGCCGAGCCTTACACTCGAACTCAGGCCAAGTCCCCTCGCCGGAGACCTACTAGGCTTAGGAAGCATGGTCTCCCTGCCGAGGTAAGGTCAAACATCCTGCCGAGCCTTACACTCGAACTCCGGCCAAATCCCATCGCCTGAATCCTACTAGGCTTAGGAAGCTTGGACTCCCTGCCGAGGTATAGTCGAAGGTCCTGCAAAGCCTTACACTCGAACTCCTTCCATGTCCCCTCGCCCGAGACCTACTTGGCTTAGGAACCTAGGTCTCTCTGCCGAGGTAAGGTCGAACGTCCTGCCGAGCCTTACACTCGAACTTCGGCCAAATCCCATCGCCTGAATCCTACTAGGCTTAGGAAGGTTGGACTCCCTGCCGAGGTAAGGTCGAACGTCCTGCCGAGCCTTACACTCGGACTCCTTCCATGTCCCCTCGCCCGAGACCTACTAGGCTTAGGAAGCTTGGTCTCCCTCCCGAGGTAAGGTTGAAAGTCCTGCCGAGCCTTACACTCGAACTCCACCCAAGTCCCCTCGCCTGACTCTTAGTAGGCTTTAAAAGCTTGGTGTCCCAGACGAGGTAAGGTCGAAAGTCCTACTGAGCCTTACACTGGAACTCCAGCCAAGTCCCCTCGCTTGACTCCTAAAAGGCTTTGGAAACTTGGTCTCCCTGCCGAGGTAAGGTCGAACGTCCTGCTGAGCCTTAATCTCGAACTCCAAACCAGTCTCCTTGCCTGACTCTCCCACGAGGCTTGGGAAGCTTGGTCTCCTTGCCGAGGTAAGGTCAAACGTCCGGCTAAGCCCTACACTCGAACTCCTTCCATGTCCCTTCGCCCGAGACCTACTAGGCTTAGGAAGCTTGGTCTCCCTGCCGAGGTAAGGTCGAACGTCCTGCCGAGCCTTACACTCGAACTCCAAACCAGTCCCCTTGCCTGACTCTCCCACAAGGCTTAGGAAGCTTGGTCTCCCTGCCGAGGTAAGGTCAAACGTCCGGCTAAGCCCTACACTCGAACTCCTTTCATGTCCCTTCGCCCGAGACCTACTAGGCTTAGGAAGCTTGGTCTCCCTGCCGAGGTAAAGTCGAACGTCCTGCCGAGCCTTACACTCGAACTCCGGCCTAGTCCACTTGCTTGACTCCTACAAGGCTTAGGAAGCCTGTTCTCCCTGCCGAGGTAAGGTCGAACGTCCTGCTGAGCCTTACTCTCGAACTCCAAACCAGTCCCCTTGCCTGACTCTCCCACGAGGCTTAGGAAGCTTGGTCTCCCTGCCGAGGTAAGGTCGAACGTCCTGCTAAGCCCTACACTCTAACTCCTTCCATGTCCCCCCGCCCGAAACCTACTAGGCTTAGGAAGCTTGGTCTCCCTGCCGAGGTAAGGTCGAATGTCCTGCCAGGACTTACACTCGAACTCTGTCCGAGTCCACTCGCCTGACTCCTACTAGGCTTAGGAAGCTTGGTCTCCCTGCCGAGGTAGAGTCGAACATCCTGCCGAGCCTTCCACTCAAACTTCGGCCAAGTTTGATCGCCTGACACCTACTAGGCTTAAGAAGCTTGGTCTCCCTGCCGAGGTAAGGACGAACGTCCTGCCGAGCCTTTCACTCGAACTCTGGCCAAGTACCCTCGCCAGACTCCTACTAGGCTTAGGAAGCTTGGTCTCCCTGCCAAAGCATGGTCAAACGTCCTGCCGAGCCTTACACTCGAACTCCGGCCAAGTCCGATCGCATGACACCTACTAGGCTTAGGAAGCTTGGTCTCCCTGCCGAGGTAAGGACTAACGTCCTGCCGAGCCTTACACTCGAACTCAGGCCAAGTCCCCTCGCCCGAGACCTACTAGGCTTAGGAAGCTTGGTCTCCCTGCCGAGGTAAGGTCGAACGTCCTGCCGAGCCTTACACTTGAACTTTGGCCAAATCCCCTCGCCTGAATCTTACTAGGCTTTTAAAGCTTGGTCTCCCTGACGAGGTAAGTTCGAACGTCCTGCTGAGCCTTACTCCAGAACTCCAAACCAGTCCCCTTGCCTGACTCTCCCACGAGGCTTAGGAAGCTTGGTCTCCCTGCCGAGGTAAGGTCGAACGTCCTGCTAAGCCCTACACTCGAACTCCTTCCATGTCCCCTCGCCCGAGACCTACTAGGCTTAGGAAGCTTGGTCTCCCTGCCGAGGTAAGTTCGAATGCCCTGCCGAGACTTCCATTCAAACTCCGGCCAAGTCTGATCGTCTGACACCTACTAGGCTTAGGAAGCTTGGTCCCCCTGCCGAGGTAAGGACGAACGTCCTGCCGAGCCTTTCACTCGAACTCTGGCCAAGTATCCTCGCCAGACTCCTACTAGGCTTAGGAAGCTTGGTCTCCCTGCCGAAGCATGGTCAAACGTCCTGCCGAGCCTTACACTCGAACTCTGGCCAAGTCCGATCGCCTGACACCTACTAGGCTTAGGAAGCTTGGTCTCCCTGCCGAGGTAAGGTCGAACGTCCTGCCGAGCCTTTCACTCGAACTCCGGCCAAGTACCCTCGCCAGACTCCTACTAGGCTTAGGAAGCTTGGTCTCCCTGCCGAGGTAAGGTCAAACGTCCTGCTAAGCCCTACACTCGAACTCCTTCCATGTCCCTTCGCCCGAGACCTACTAGGCTTAGGAAGCTTTGTCTCCCTGCCGAGGTAAGGTCGAAAGTCCTGCCGAGCCTTACACTCGAACTCCACCCAAGTCCCCTCGCCTGACTCTCAGTAGGCTTTAAAAGCTTGGTGTCCCAGACGAGGTAAGGTCGAAAGTCCTGCTGAGCCTTACACTCGAACTCCAGCCAAGTCCCCTTGCTTGACTCCTACAAGGCTTTGGAAACTTGGTCTCCCTGCCGAGGTAAGGTCGAACGTCCTGCTGAGCCTTACACTCGAACTCCAAACCAGTCCCCTTGCCTGACTCTCCCACAAGGCTTAGGAAGCTTGGTCTCCCTGCCGAGGTAAGGTCGAAAGTCCTGCCGAGCCTTACACTCGAACTCCGGCCAAGTCCCCTCGCTTGACTCCTACAAGGCTTAGGAAGCTTGGTCTCCCTGCCGAGGTAAGGTCGAATGTCCTGCCGAGACTTACACTCAAACTCTGTCCAATTCCACTCGCCTGTCTCCTACTAGGCTTAGGAAGCTTGGTCTCCCTGCCGAGGTAAGGACGAACGTCCTGCCAAGCCTTACACTCGAACTCAGGCCGAGTCCCCTCGCCCGAGACCTACTAAGGTTAGGAAGCTTGGTCTCCCTGCCGAGGTAAGGTCGAACGTCCTGCCGAGCCTTACACTCGAACTTTGGCCAAATCCCATCGCCTGAATCCTACTAGGCTTAGGAAGTTTGGACTCCTAGCCGAGGTAAGGTCGAACGTCCTGCGGAGCCTTACACTCGAACTCCTTCCATGTCCCCTCGCCCGAGACCTACTAGGCTTAGAAAGCTTGGTCTCCCTGCCGAGGTAAGGTCGAAAGTCCTGCCGAGCCTTACACTCGAACTCCACCCAAGTCCCCTCGCCTGAATCTTACTAGGGGTTTAAAGCTTGGTCTCCCTGACGAGGTAAGTTCGAACGTCCTGCTGAGCCTTACTCTCGAACTCCAAACCAGTCCCCTTCCCTGACTCTCCCACGAGGCTTAGGAAGCTTGGTCTCCCTGCCGAGGTAAGGTCGAACGTCCTGCTAAGCCCGACACTCGAACTCCTTCCATGTCCCCTCGCCCGAGACCTACTAGGCTTAGGAAGCTTGGTCTCCCTGCCGAGGTAAGTTCGAATGCCCTGCCGAGACTTCCATTCAAACTCCGGCCAAGTCTGATCGTCAGACACCTACTAGGCTTAGGAAGCTTGGTCTCCCTGCCGAGGTAAGGTCAAACGTCCTGCTAAGCCCTACACTCGAACTCCTTCCATGTCCCTTCGCCCGAGACCTACTAGGCTTAGGAAGCTTGGTCTCCCTGCCGAGGTAAGGTCGAATGTCCGGCCGAGACTTACACTCGAACTCTGTCCAAGTCCACTCGCCTGTCTCCTACTAGGCTTAGGAAGCTTGGTCTCCCTGCCGAGGTAAGGACGAATGTCCTGCCGAGCCTTTCACTCGAACTCCGGCCAAGTACCCTCGCCAGACTCCGACTAGGCTTAGGAAGCTTGGTCTCCCTGCCGAAGCATAGTCAAACGTCCTGCCGAGCCTTACACACGAACTCCGGCCAAGTCCGATCGCCTGAATCCTACTAGGCTTAGGAAGCTTGGTCTCCCTACCGAGGTAAGGACGAACGTCCTGCCGAGCCTTACACTCGAACTCAGGCCAAGTCCCCTCGCCCGAGACCTACTAGGCTTAGGAAGCTTGGTCTCCCTGCCGAGGTAAGGTCTAAAGTCCTGCCGAGCCTTACACTCGAACTCCACCCAAGTCCCCTCGCCTGATTCTTAGTAGGCTTTAAAAGCTTGGTGTCCCAGACGAGGTAAGGTCGAACGTCCTGCTGAGCCTTAATCTCGAACTCCAAACCAGTCCCCTTGCCTGACTCTCCCACGAGGCTTAGGAAGCTTGGTCTCCTTGCCGAGGTAAGGTCGAACGTCCTGCTGAGCCTTACACTCGAACTCTGGCCAAGTCCCCTCGCCTGACACCTACTAGGCTTAGGAAGCTTGGTCTCCCTGCCGAGGTAAGGTCGAACGTCCTGCAGAGCCTTACACTCGAACTCCTTCCATGTCCCCTCGGCCGAGACCTACTAGGCTTAGGAAGCTTGGTCTCCCTGCCGAGGTAAGGTCAAACATCCTGCTGAGCCTTACACTCGAACTCCGGACAAATCCCATCGCCTGACTCCTACTAGGCTTAGGAAGCTTGGTCTCCCTTCCGAGGTAAGGTCGAAAGTCCTGCCGAGCCTTACACTCGAACTCCACCCAAGTCCCCTCGCCTGACTCTTACTCGGCTTTAAAAGCTTGGTCTCTCTGACGAGGTAAGGTCGAACGTCCTGCTGAGCCTTACACTCGAACTCCAAACCAGTCCCTATGCCTGACTCTCCCACGAGCCTTAGGAAGCTTGGTCTCCCTGCCGTGGTAAGGTCGAACGTCCTGCTAAGCCCTACTCTCGAACTCCTTCCATGTCCCCTCGCCCGAGACCTACTAGGCTTAGGAAGCATGGTCTCCCTGCCGAGGTAAGGTCGAACGTCCTGCAGAGCCTTACACTCGAACTCCGGACAAATCCCATCGCCTGAATCCTACTAGGCTTAGGAAGCTTGGACTCCCTGCCGAGGTAAGGTCGAACGTCCTGCAAAGCCTTACACTCGAACTCCTTCCATGGCCCCCCGCCCGAGACCTACTTGGCTTAGGAACCTAGGTCTCCCTGCCGAGGTAAGGTCGAATGTCCTGCCGAGCCTTACACTCGAACTTTGGCCAAATCCCATCTCCTGAATCCTACTAGGCTTAGGAATCTTGGTCTCCCTGCCGAAGCATAGTCAAATGTCCTGCAGAGCCTTACACTCGAACTCCAAACCAGTCTCCTTGCCTAACTCTCCCACGAGGCTTTGGAAGCTTGGTCTCCTTGCCGAGGTAAGGTCGAACGTCCTGCTGAGCCTTACACTCGAACTCTGGCCAAGTCCCCTCGCCTGACTCCTTCTAGGCTTAGGAAGCTTGGTCTCCCTGCCGAGGTAAGGTCAAACGTCCTGCTAAGCCCTACACTCAAACTCCTTCCATGTCCCTTCGCCCGAGACCTACTAGGCTTAGGAAGCTTGGTCTCTTTGCCGAGGTAAGGCCGAACGTCCTGCCGAGCCTTACAGTCGAACTCCAAACCAGTCCCCTCGCCTGACTCTCCCACGAGGCTTAAGAAGCTTGGTCTCCCTGCCGAGGTAAGGTCGAACGTCCTGCTAAGCCCTACATTCGAACTCCTTCCATGTCCCCTCGCCCGAGACCTACTAGGCTTAAGAAGCTTGGTCTCCCTGCCGAGGTAAGATCGAAAGTCCTGCCGAGCCTTACACTCGAACTCCGGCCAAGTCCCCTTGCTTGACTCCTACAAGGCTTAGGAAGCCTGTTCTCCCTGCCGAGGTAAGGTCGAACGTCCTGCTGAGCCTTACTCTCGAACTCCAAACCAGTCCCCTTGCCTGACTCTCCCACGAAACTTAGGAAGCTTGGTCTCCCTGCCGAGGTAAGGTCGAACGTCCTGCTAAGCCCTACACTCGAACTCCTTCCATGTCCCCCCGCCCGAGACCTACTAGGCTTAGGAAGCTTGGTCTCCCTGCCGAGGTAAGGTCGAATGTCCTGCCAGGACTTACACTCGAACTCTGTCCGAGTCCACTCGCCTGACTCCTACTAGGCTTAGGAAGCTTGGTCTCCCTGCCGAGGTAGAGTCGAACATCCTGCCGAGCCTTCCACTCAAACTTCGGCCAAGTCTGATCGCCTGACACCTACTAGGCTTAGGAAGCTTGGTCTCCCTGCCGAGGTAAGGACGAACGTCCTGCCGAGCCTTTCACTCGAACTGTGGCCAAGTACCCTCACCAGACTCCTACTAGGCTTAGGAAGCTTGGTCTCCCTGCCGAAGCATAGTCAAACGTCCTGCCGAGCCTTACACTCGAACTCCGGCCAAGTCCGATCGCATGACACCTACTAGGCTTAGGAAGCTTGGTCTCCCTGCCGAGGTAAGGTCGAATGTCCTGCCGAGCCTTACACTCGAACTTTGGCCAAATCCCATCGCCTGAATCCTACTAGGCTTAGGAAGTTTGGACTCCCAGCCGAGGTAAGGTCGAACGTCCTGCGGAGCCTTACACTCGAACTCCTTCCATGTCCCCTCGCCCGAGACCTACTAGGCTTAGGAAGCTTGGTCTCCCTGCCGAGGTAAGGTCGAAAGTCCTGCCGAGCCTTACACTCGAACTCCACCCAAGTCCCCTCGCCTGAATCTTACTAGGGGTTTAAAGCTTGGTCTCCCTGACGAGGTAAGTTCGAACGTCCTGCTGAGCCTTACTCTCCAACTCCAAACCAGTCCCCTTGCCTGACTCTCCCACAAGGCTTAGGAAGCTTGGTCTCCCTGCCGAGGTAAGGTCGAATGTCCTGCTAAGCCCTACACTCGAACTCCTTCCATGTCCCCTCGCTCGAGACCTACTAGGCTTAGGAAGCTTGGTCTCCCTGCCGAGGTAAGTTCGAAAGTCCTGCTGAGCCTTACTCTCGAACTCCAAACCAGTCCCCTTCCCTGACTCTCCCACGAGGCTTAGGAAGCTTGGTCTCCCTGCCGAGGTAAGGTCGAACGTCCTGCTAAGCCCGACACTCGAACTCCTTCCATGTCCCCTCGCCCGAGACCTACTAGGCTTAGGAAGCTTGGTCTCCCTGCCGAGGTAAGTTCGAATGCCCTGCCGAGACTTCCATTCAAACTCCGGCCAAGTCTGATCGTCAGACACCTACTAGGCTTAGGAAGCTTGGTCTCCCTGCCGAGGTAAGGTCAAACGTCCTGCTAAGCCCTACACTCGAACTCCTTCCATGTCCCTTCGCCCGAGACCTACTAGGCTTAGGAAGCTTGGTCTCCCTGCCGAGGTAAGGTCGAATGTCCGGCCGAGACTTACACTCGAACTCTGTCCAAGTCCACTCGCCTGTCTCCTACTAGGCTTAGGAAGCTTGGTCTCCCTGCCGAGGTAAGGACGAATGTCCTGCCGAGCCTTTCACTCGAACTCCGGCCAAGTACCCTCGCCAGACTCCGACTAGGCTTAGGAAGCTTGGTCTCCCTGCCGAAGCATAGTCAAACGTCCTGCCGAGCCTTACACACGAACTCCGGCCAAGTCCGATCGCCTGAATCCTACTAGGCTTAGGAAGCTTGGTCTCCCTACCGAGGTAAGGACGAACGTCCTGCCGAGCCTTACACTCGAACTCAGGCCAAGTCCCCTCGCCCGAGACCTACTAGGCTTAGGAAGCTTGGTCTCCCTGCCGAGGTAAGGTCTAAAGTCCTGCCGAGCCTTACACTCGAACTCCACCCAAGTCCCCTCGCCTGATTCTTAGTAGGCTTTAAAAGCTTGGTGTCCCAGACGAGGTAAGGTCGAACGTCCTGCTGAGCCTTAATCTCGAACTCCAAACCAGTCCCCTTGCCTGACTCTCCCACGAGGCTTAGGAAGCTTGGTCTCCTTGCCGAGGTAAGGTCGAACGTCCTGCTGAGCCTTACACTCGAACTCTGGCCAAGTCCCCTCGCCTGACACCTACTAGGCTTAGGAAGCTTGGTCTCCCTGCCGAGGTAAGGTCGAACGTCCTGCAGAGCCTTACACTCGAACTCCTTCCATGTCCCCTCGGCCGAGACCTACTAGGCTTAGGAAGCTTGGTCTCCCTGCCGAGGTAAGGTCAAACATCCTGCTGAGCCTTACACTCGAACTCCGGACAAATCCCATCGCCTGACTCCTACTAGGCTTAGGAAGCTTGGTCTCCCTTCCGAGGTAAGGTCGAAAGTCCTGCCGAGCCTTACACTCGAACTCCACCCAAGTCCCCTCGCCTGACTCTTACTCGGCTTTAAAAGCTTGGTCTCTCTGACGAGGTAAGGTCGAACGTCCTGCTGAGCCTTACACTCGAACTCCAAACCAGTCCCTATGCCTGACTCTCCCACGAGCCTTAGGAAGCTTGGTCTCCCTGCCGTGGTAAGGTCGAACGTCCTGCTAAGCCCTACTCTCGAACTCCTTCCATGTCCCCTCGCCCGAGACCTACTAGGCTTAGGAAGCATGGTCTCCCTGCCGAGGTAAGGTCGAACGTCCTGCAGAGCCTTACACTCGAACTCCGGACAAATCCCATCGCCTGAATCCTACTAGGCTTAGGAAGCTTGGACTCCCTGCCGAGGTAAGGTCGAACGTCCTGCAAAGCCTTACACTCGAACTCCTTCCATGGCCCCCCGCCCGAGACCTACTTGGCTTAGGAACCTAGGTCTCCCTGCCGAGGTAAGGTCGAATGTCCTGCCGAGCCTTACACTCGAACTTTGGCCAAATCCCATCTCCTGAATCCTACTAGGCTTAGGAATCTTGGTCTCCCTGCCGAAGCATAGTCAAATGTCCTGCAGAGCCTTACACTCGAACTCCAAACCAGTCTCCTTGCCTAACTCTCCCACGAGGCTTTGGAAGCTTGGTCTCCTTGCCGAGGTAAGGTCGAACGTCCTGCTGAGCCTTACACTCGAACTCTGGCCAAGTCCCCTCGCCTGACTCCTTCTAGGCTTAGGAAGCTTGGTCTCCCTGCCGAGGTAAGGTCAAACGTCCTGCTAAGCCCTACACTCAAACTCCTTCCATGTCCCTTCGCCCGAGACCTACTAGGCTTAGGAAGCTTGGTCTCTTTGCCGAGGTAAGGCCGAACGTCCTGCCGAGCCTTACAGTCGAACTCCAAACCAGTCCCCTCGCCTGACTCTCCCACGAGGCTTAAGAAGCTTGGTCTCCCTGCCGAGGTAAGGTCGAACGTCCTGCTAAGCCCTACATTCGAACTCCTTCCATGTCCCCTCGCCCGAGACCTACTAGGCTTAAGAAGCTTGGTCTCCCTGCCGAGGTAAGATCGAAAGTCCTGCCGAGCCTTACACTCGAACTCCGGCCAAGTCCCCTTGCTTGACTCCTACAAGGCTTAGGAAGCCTGTTCTCCCTGCCGAGGTAAGGTCGAACGTCCTGCTGAGCCTTACTCTCGAACTCCAAACCAGTCCCCTTGCCTGACTCTCCCACGAAACTTAGGAAGCTTGGTCTCCCTGCCGAGGTAAGGTCGAACGTCCTGCTAAGCCCTACACTCGAACTCCTTCCATGTCCCCCCGCCCGAGACCTACTAGGCTTAGGAAGCTTGGTCTCCCTGCCGAGGTAAGGTCGAATGTCCTGCCAGGACTTACACTCGAACTCTGTCCGAGTCCACTCGCCTGACTCCTACTAGGCTTAGGAAGCTTGGTCTCCCTGCCGAGGTAGAGTCGAACATCCTGCCGAGCCTTCCACTCAAACTTCGGCCAAGTCTGATCGCCTGACACCTACTAGGCTTAGGAAGCTTGGTCTCCCTGCCGAGGTAAGGACGAACGTCCTGCCGAGCCTTTCACTCGAACTGTGGCCAAGTACCCTCACCAGACTCCTACTAGGCTTAGGAAGCTTGGTCTCCCTGCCGAAGCATAGTCAAACGTCCTGCCGAGCCTTACACTCGAACTCCGGCCAAGTCCGATCGCATGACACCTACTAGGCTTAGGAAGCTTGGTCTCCCTGCCGAGGTAAGGTCGAATGTCCTGCCGAGCCTTACACTCGAACTTTGGCCAAATCCCATCGCCTGAATCCTACTAGGCTTAGGAAGTTTGGACTCCCAGCCGAGGTAAGGTCGAACGTCCTGCGGAGCCTTACACTCGAACTCCTTCCATGTCCCCTCGCCCGAGACCTACTAGGCTTAGGAAGCTTGGTCTCCCTGCCGAGGTAAGGTCGAAAGTCCTGCCGAGCCTTACACTCGAACTCCACCCAAGTCCCCTCGCCTGAATCTTACTAGGGGTTTAAAGCTTGGTCTCCCTGACGAGGTAAGTTCGAACGTCCTGCTGAGCCTTACTCTCCAACTCCAAACCAGTCCCCTTGCCTGACTCTCCCACAAGGCTTAGGAAGCTTGGTCTCCCTGCCGAGGTAAGGTCGAATGTCCTGCTAAGCCCTACACTCGAACTCCTTCCATGTCCCCTCGCTCGAGACCTACTAGGCTTAGGAAGCTTGGTCTCCCTGCCGAGGTAAGTTCGAAAGTCCTTCCGAGCCTTACACTCGAACTCCACCCAAGTCCCCTCGCCTGATTCTTAGTAGGCTTTAAAAGCTTGGTGTCCCAGACGAGGTAAGGTCGAAAGTCCTGCTGAGCCTTACACACAAACTCCAGCCAAGTCCCCTTGCTTGACTCCTACAAGGCTTTGGAAACTTGGTCTCCCCGCCGAGGTAAGGTCGAACGTCCTGCTGAGCCTTAATCTCGAACTCCAAACCAGTCCCCTTGCCTGGCTCTCCCACGAGGCTTAGGAAGCTAGGTCTCCCTTCCGAGGTAAGGTCGAAAGTCCTGCCGAGCCTTACACTCGAACTCCACCCAAGTCCCCTCGCCTGACTCTTACTCGGCTTTAAAAGCTTGGTCTCTCTGACGAGGTAAGGTCGAACGTCCTGCTGAGCCTTACACTCGAACTCTGGCCAAGTCCCCTCGCCTGACTCTTTCTAGGCTTAGGAAGCTTGGTCTCCCTGCCGAGGTAAGGTCAAACGTCCGGCTAAGCCCTACACTCGAACTCCTTCCATGTCCCTTCGCCCGAGACCTACTAGGCTTAGGAAGCTTGGTCTCCCTGCCGAGGTAAGGTCGAACGTCCTGCCGAGCCTTACACTCGAACTCCAAACCAGTCCCCTTGCCTGACTCTCCCACAAGGCTTAGGAAGCTTGGTCTCCCTGCCGAGGTAAGGTCGAACGTCCTGCTAAGCCCTACACTCAAACTCCTTCCATGTCCCCTCGCCCGAGACCTACTAGGCTTAGGAAGCTTGGTCTCCCTGCCGAGGTAAGGTCGAACGTCCTGCCGAGCCTTACACTCGAACTCCGGCCAAGTCCCCTTGCTTGACTCCTACAAGGCTTAGGAAGCCTGTTCTCCCTGCCGAGGTAAGGTCGAACGTCCTGCTGAGCCTTACTCTCGAACTCCAAACCAGTCCCCTTGCCTGACTCTCCCACGAGGCTTAGGAAGCTTGGTCTCCCTGCCGAGGTAAGGTCGAACGTCCTGCTAAGCCCTACACTCGAGCTCCTTCCATGTCCCCCCGCCCGAGACCTACTAGGCTTAGGAAGCTTGGTCTCCCTGCCGAGGTAAGGTCGAATGTCCTGCCAGGACTTACACTCGAACTCTGTCCGAGTCCACTCGCCTGACTCCTACTAGGCTTAGGAAACTTGGTCTCCCTGCCGAAGCATAGTCAAACGTCCTGCCGAGCCTTACACACGAACTCCAGCAAAGTCCGATCGCCTGACACCTACTAGGCTTAGGAAGCTTGGTCTCCCTACCGAGGTAAGGACGAACGTCCTGCCGAGCCTTACACTCAAACTCCTTCCATGTCCCCTCGCCCGAGACCTACTAGGCTTAGGAAGCTTGGTCTCCCTACTGAGGTAAGGACGAACGTCCTGCTGAGCCTTACACTCGAATTCCGGGCAAGTCCCATCGCCTGACTCTTCTACTAGGCTTAGGAAGCTTGGTCTCCCTGCCGAAGTAAGGACGAACGTCCTGCCGAGCCTTACACTCGAACTCAGGCCAAGTCCCCTCGCCCGAGACCTACTAGGCTTAGGAAACATGGTCTCCCTGCCGAGGTAAGGTCAAACATCCTGCCGAGCCTTACACTCGAACTCCGGCCAAATCCCATCGCCTGAATCCTACTAGGCTTAGGAAGCTTGGACTCCCTGCCGAGGTATAGTCGAACGTCCTGCAAAGCCTTACACTCGAACTCCTTCCATGTCCCCTCGCCCGAGACCTACTTGGCTTAGGAACCTAGGTCTCCCTGCCGAGGTAAGGTCGAACGTCCTGCCGAGCCTTACACTCGAACTTCGGCCAAATCCCATCGCCTGAATCCTACTAGGCTTAGGAAGGTTGGACTCCCTGCCGAGGTAAGGTCGAACGTCCTGCCGAGCCTTACACTCGGATACTTCCATGTCCCCTCGCCCGAGACCTACTAGGCTTAGGAAGCTTGGTCTCCCTGCCGAGGTAAGGTTGAAAGTCCTGCCGAGCCTTACACTCGAACTCCACCCAAGTCCCCTCGCCTGACTCTTAGTAGGCTTTAAAACCTTGGTGTCCCAGACGAGGTAAGGTCGAAAGTCCTACTGAGGCTTACATTGGAACTCCTGCCAAGTCCCCTCGCTTGACTCCTACAAGGCTTTGGAAACTTGGTCTCCCTGCCGAGGTAAGGTCGAACGTCCTGCTGAGCCTTAATCTCGAACTCCAAACCCGTGTCCTTGCCTGACTCTCCCACGAGGCTTGGGAAGCTTGGTCTCCTTGCCGAGGTAAGGTCGAACGTCCTGCTGAGCCTTACACTCGAACTCTGGCCAAGTCCCCTCGCCTGACTCCTTCTAGGCTTAGGAAGCTTGGTCTCCCTGCCGAGGTAGAGTCGAACGTCCGGCTAAGCCCTACACTCGAACTCCTTCCATGTCCCTTCGCCCGAGACCTACTAGGCTTAGGAAGCTTGGTCTCCCTGCCGAGGTAAGGTCGAACGTCCTGCCGAGCCTTACACTCGAACTCCAAACCAGTCCCCTTGCCTGACTCTCCCACAAGGCTTAGGAAGCTTGGTCTCCCTGCCGAGGTAAGGTCGAACGTCCTGCTAAGCCCTACACTCGAACTCCGGCCAAGTCCCCTTGCTTGACTCCTACAAGGCTTAGGAAGCCTGTTCTCCCTGCCGAGGTAAGGTCGAACGTCCTGCTGAGCCTTACTCTCGAACTCCAAACCAGTCCCCTTGCCTGACTATCCCACGAGGCTTAGGAAGCTTGGTCTCCCTGCCGAGGTAAGGTCGAACGTCCTGCTAAGCCCTACACTAGAACTCCTTCCATGTTCCCCCGCCCGAGACCTACTAGGCTTAGGAAGCTTGGTCTCCCTGCCGAGGTAAGGTCGAATGTCCTGCCAGGACTTACACTCGAACACTGTCCGAGTCCACTCGCCTGACTCCTACTAGGCTTAGGAAGCTTGGTCTCCCTGCCGAGGTAAGGACGAACGTCCTGCCGAGCCTTTCACTCGAACTCTGGCCAAGTACCCTCGCCAGACTCCTACTAGGCTTAGGAAGCTTGGTCTCCCTGCCGAGGTAAGGACTAACGTCCTGCCGAGCCTTACACTCGAACTCCGGCCAAGTCCCCCCGCCCGAGACCTACTAGGCTTAGGAAGCTTGGTCTCCCTGCCGAGGTAAGGTCGAATGTCCTGCCAGGACTTACACTCGAACTCTGTCCGAGTCCACTCGCCTGACTCCTACTAGGCTTAGGAAGCTTGGTCTCCCTGCCGAGGTAGAGTCGAACATCCTGCCGAGCCTTCCACTCAAACTTCGGCCAAGTCTGATCGCCTGACACCTACTAGGCTTAGGAAGCTTGGTCTCCCTGCCGAGGTAAGGACGAACGTCCTGCCGAGCCTTTCACTCGAACTGTGGCCAAGTACCCTCACCAGACTCCTACTAGGCTTAGGAAGCTTGGTCTCCCTGCCGAAGCATAGTCAAACGTCCTGCCGAGCCTTACACTCGAACTCCGGCCAAGTCCGATCGCATGACACCTACTAGGCTTAGGAAGCTTGGTCTCCCTGCCGAGGTAAGGTCGAATGTCCTGCCGAGCCTTACACTCGAACTTTGGCCAAATCCCATCGCCTGAATCCTACTAGGCTTAGGAAGTTTGGACTCCCAGCCGAGGTAAGGTCGAACGTCCTGCGGAGCCTTACACTCGAACTCCTTCCATGTCCCCTCGCCCGAGACCTACTAGGCTTAGGAAGCTTGGTCTCCCTGCCGAGGTAAGGTCGAAAGTCCTGCCGAGCCTTACACTCGAACTCCACCCAAGTCCCCTCGCCTGAATCTTACTAGGGGTTTAAAGCTTGGTCTCCCTGACGAGGTAAGTTCGAACGTCCTGCTGAGCCTTACTCTCCAACTCCAAACCAGTCCCCTTGCCTGACTCTCCCACAAGGCTTAGGAAGCTTGGTCTCCCTGCCGAGGTAAGGTCGAATGTCCTGCTAAGCCCTACACTCGAACTCCTTCCATGTCCCCTCGCTCGAGACCTACTAGGCTTAGGAAGCTTGGTCTCCCTGCCGAGGTAAGTTCGAAAGTCCTTCCGAGCCTTACACTCGAACTCCACCCAAGTCCCCTCGCCTGATTCTTAGTAGGCTTTAAAAGCTTGGTGTCCCAGACGAGGTAAGGTCGAAAGTCCTGCTGAGCCTTACACACAAACTCCAGCCAAGTCCCCTTGCTTGACTCCTACAAGGCTTTGGAAACTTGGTCTCCCCGCCGAGGTAAGGTCGAACGTCCTGCTGAGCCTTAATCTCGAACTCCAAACCAGTCCCCTTGCCTGGCTCTCCCACGAGGCTTAGGAAGCTAGGTCTCCCTTCCGAGGTAAGGTCGAAAGTCCTGCCGAGCCTTACACTCGAACTCCACCCAAGTCCCCTCGCCTGACTCTTACTCGGCTTTAAAAGCTTGGTCTCTCTGACGAGGTAAGGTCGAACGTCCTGCTGAGCCTTACACTCGAACTCTGGCCAAGTCCCCTCGCCTGACTCTTTCTAGGCTTAGGAAGCTTGGTCTCCCTGCCGAGGTAAGGTCAAACGTCCGGCTAAGCCCTACACTCGAACTCCTTCCATGTCCCTTCGCCCGAGACCTACTAGGCTTAGGAAGCTTGGTCTCCCTGCCGAGGTAAGGTCGAACGTCCTGCCGAGCCTTACACTCGAACTCCAAACCAGTCCCCTTGCCTGACTCTCCCACAAGGCTTAGGAAGCTTGGTCTCCCTGCCGAGGTAAGGTCGAACGTCCTGCTAAGCCCTACACTCAAACTCCTTCCATGTCCCCTCGCCCGAGACCTACTAGGCTTAGGAAGCTTGGTCTCCCTGCCGAGGTAAGGTCGAACGTCCTGCCGAGCCTTACACTCGAACTCCGGCCAAGTCCCCTTGCTTGACTCCTACAAGGCTTAGGAAGCCTGTTCTCCCTGCCGAGGTAAGGTCGAACGTCCTGCTGAGCCTTACTCTCGAACTCCAAACCAGTCCCCTTGCCTGACTCTCCCACGAGGCTTAGGAAGCTTGGTCTCCCTGCCGAGGTAAGGTCGAACGTCCTGCTAAGCCCTACACTCGAGCTCCTTCCATGTCCCCCCGCCCGAGACCTACTAGGCTTAGGAAGCTTGGTCTCCCTGCCGAGGTAAGGTCGAATGTCCTGCCAGGACTTACACTCGAACTCTGTCCGAGTCCACTCGCCTGACTCCTACTAGGCTTAGGAAACTTGGTCTCCCTGCCGAAGCATAGTCAAACGTCCTGCCGAGCCTTACACACGAACTCCAGCAAAGTCCGATCGCCTGACACCTACTAGGCTTAGGAAGCTTGGTCTCCCTACCGAGGTAAGGACGAACGTCCTGCCGAGCCTTACACTCAAACTCCTTCCATGTCCCCTCGCCCGAGACCTACTAGGCTTAGGAAGCTTGGTCTCCCTACTGAGGTAAGGACGAACGTCCTGCTGAGCCTTACACTCGAATTCCGGGCAAGTCCCATCGCCTGACTCTTCTACTAGGCTTAGGAAGCTTGGTCTCCCTGCCGAAGTAAGGACGAACGTCCTGCCGAGCCTTACACTCGAACTCAGGCCAAGTCCCCTCGCCCGAGACCTACTAGGCTTAGGAAACATGGTCTCCCTGCCGAGGTAAGGTCAAACATCCTGCCGAGCCTTACACTCGAACTCCGGCCAAATCCCATCGCCTGAATCCTACTAGGCTTAGGAAGCTTGGACTCCCTGCCGAGGTATAGTCGAACGTCCTGCAAAGCCTTACACTCGAACTCCTTCCATGTCCCCTCGCCCGAGACCTACTTGGCTTAGGAACCTAGGTCTCCCTGCCGAGGTAAGGTCGAACGTCCTGCCGAGCCTTACACTCGAACTTCGGCCAAATCCCATCGCCTGAATCCTACTAGGCTTAGGAAGGTTGGACTCCCTGCCGAGGTAAGGTCGAACGTCCTGCCGAGCCTTACACTCGGATACTTCCATGTCCCCTCGCCCGAGACCTACTAGGCTTAGGAAGCTTGGTCTCCCTGCCGAGGTAAGGTTGAAAGTCCTGCCGAGCCTTACACTCGAACTCCACCCAAGTCCCCTCGCCTGACTCTTAGTAGGCTTTAAAACCTTGGTGTCCCAGACGAGGTAAGGTCGAAAGTCCTACTGAGGCTTACATTGGAACTCCTGCCAAGTCCCCTCGCTTGACTCCTACAAGGCTTTGGAAACTTGGTCTCCCTGCCGAGGTAAGGTCGAACGTCCTGCTGAGCCTTAATCTCGAACTCCAAACCCGTGTCCTTGCCTGACTCTCCCACGAGGCTTGGGAAGCTTGGTCTCCTTGCCGAGGTAAGGTCGAACGTCCTGCTGAGCCTTACACTCGAACTCTGGCCAAGTCCCCTCGCCTGACTCCTTCTAGGCTTAGGAAGCTTGGTCTCCCTGCCGAGGTAGAGTCGAACGTCCGGCTAAGCCCTACACTCGAACTCCTTCCATGTCCCTTCGCCCGAGACCTACTAGGCTTAGGAAGCTTGGTCTCCCTGCCGAGGTAAGGTCGAACGTCCTGCCGAGCCTTACACTCGAACTCCAAACCAGTCCCCTTGCCTGACTCTCCCACAAGGCTTAGGAAGCTTGGTCTCCCTGCCGAGGTAAGGTCGAACGTCCTGCTAAGCCCTACACTCGAACTCCGGCCAAGTCCCCTTGCTTGACTCCTACAAGGCTTAGGAAGCCTGTTCTCCCTGCCGAGGTAAGGTCGAACGTCCTGCTGAGCCTTACTCTCGAACTCCAAACCAGTCCCCTTGCCTGACTATCCCACGAGGCTTAGGAAGCTTGGTCTCCCTGCCGAGGTAAGGTCGAACGTCCTGCTAAGCCCTACACTAGAACTCCTTCCATGTTCCCCCGCCCGAGACCTACTAGGCTTAGGAAGCTTGGTCTCCCTGCCGAGGTAAGGTCGAATGTCCTGCCAGGACTTACACTCGAACACTGTCCGAGTCCACTCGCCTGACTCCTACTAGGCTTAGGAAGCTTGGTCTCCCTGCCGAGGTAAGGACGAACGTCCTGCCGAGCCTTTCACTCGAACTCTGGCCAAGTACCCTCGCCAGACTCCTACTAGGCTTAGGAAGCTTGGTCTCCCTGCCGAGGTAAGGACTAACGTCCTGCCGAGCCTTACACTCGAACTCCGGCCAAGTCCCCTCGCCCGAGACCTACTAGGCTTAGGAAGCTTGGTCTCCCTGCCGAGGTAAGGTCGAACGTCCTGCCGAGCCTTACACTCGAACTTTGGCCAAATCCCATCGCCTGAATCCTACTAGGCTTAGGAAGCTTGGACTCCCAGCCGAGGTAAGGTCGAACGTCCTGCGGAGCCTTACACTCGAACTCCTTCCATGTCCCCTCGCCCGAGATCTACTAGGCTTAGGAAGCTTGGTCTCCCTGCCAAGGTAAGGTCGAAAGTCCTGCCGAGCCTTACACTCGAACTCCACCCAAGTCCCCTCGCCTGAATCTTACTAGGCTTTTAAAGCTTGGTCTCCCTTACGAGGTAAGTTCGAACGTCCTGCTGAGCCTTACTCTAGAACTCCAAACCAGTCCCCTTGCCTGACTCTCCCACGAGGCTTAGGAAGCTTGGTCTCCCTGCCGAGGTAAGGTCGAACGTCCTGCTAAGCCCTACACTCGAACTCCTTCCATGTCCCCTCGCCCGAGACCTACTAGGCTTAGGAAGCTTCGTCTCCCTGCCGAGGTAAGATGGAAAGTCCTGCCGAGCCTTACACTCAAACTCCGGCCAAGTCCCCTTGCTTGACTCCTACAAGGCTTAGGAAGCCTGTTCTCCCTGCCGAGGTAAGGTCGAACGTCCTGCTGAGCCTTACTCTCGAACTCCAAACCAGTCCCCTTGCCTGACTCTCCCACAAGGCTTAGGAAGCTTGGTCTCCCTGCCGAGGTAAGGTCGAACGTCCTGCTAAGCCCTACACTCGAACTCCTTCCATGTCCCCTCGCCTGAGACCTACTAGGCTTAGGAAGCTTGGTCTCCCTGCCGAGGTAAGATGGAAAGTCCTGCCGAGCCTTACACTCAAACTCCGGCCAAGTCCCCTTGCTTGACTCCTACAAGGCTTAGGAAGCCTGTTCTCCCTGCCGAGGTAAGGTCGAACGTCCTGCTGAGCCTTACTCTCGAACTCCAAACCAGTCCCCTTGCCTGACTCTCCCACAAGGCTTAGGAAGCTTGGTCTCCCTGCCGAGGTAAGGTCGAACGTCCTGCTAAGCCCTACACTCGAACTCCTTCCATGTCCCCTCGCCCGAGACCTACTAGGCTTAGGAAGCTTGGTCTCCCTGCCGAGGTAAGTTGGAAAGTCCTGCCGAGCCTTACACTCAAACTCCGGCCAAGTCCCCTTGCTTGACTCCTACAAGGCTTAGGAAGCCTGTTCTCCCTGCCGAGGTAAGGTCGAACGTCCTGCTGAGCCTTACTCTCGAACTCCAAACCAGTCCCCTTGCCTGACTCTCCCACGAGGCTTAGGAAGCTTGGTCTCCCTGCCGAGGTAAGGTCCAACGTCCTGCTAAGCCCTACACTCGAACTCCTTCCATGTTCCCCCGCCCGAGACCTACTAGGCTTAGGAAGCTTGGTCTCCCTGCCGAGGTAAGGTCGAATGTCCTGCCAGGACTTACACTCGAACTCTGTCCGAGTCCACTCGCCTGACTCCTACTAGGCTTAGGAAGCTTGGTCTCCCTGCCGAGGTAGAGTCGAACATCCTGCCGAGCCTTCCACTCAAACTTCGGCCAAGTCTGATCGCCTGACACCTACTAGGCTTAAGAAGCTAGGTCTCCCTGCCGAGGTAAGGACAAACATCCTGCCGAGCCTTACACTCGAACTCTGGCCAAGTACCCTCGCCAGACTCCTACTAGGCTTAGGAAGCTTGGTCTCCCTGCCGAGGTAAGGACGAACGTCCTGCCGAGCCTTACACTCGAACTCAGGCCAAGTCCCCTCGCCCGAGACCTACTAGGCTTAGGAAGCTTGGTCTCCCTGCCGAGGTAAGGTCGAACGTCCTGCCGAGCCTTACACTCGAACTTTGGCCAAATCCCATCGCCTCAATCCTACTAGGCTTAGGAAGCTTGGTCTCCCTGCCGAGGTAAGGTCGAAAGTCCTGCCGAGCCTTACACTCGAACTCCACCCAAGTCCCCTCGCCTGAATCTTACTAGGCTTTTAAAGCTTGGTCTCCCTGACGAGGTAAGTTCGAACGTCCTGCTGAGCCTTACTCTAGAACTCCAAACCAGTCCCCTTGCCTGACTCTCCCACGAGGCTTAGGAAGCTTGGTCTCCCTGCTGAGGTAAGGTCGAACGTCCTGCTAAGCCCTACACTCGAACTCCTTCCATGTCCCCTCGCCCGAGACCTACTAGGCTTAGGAAGCTTGGTCTCCCTGCCGAGGTAAGTTCGAATGCCCTGCCGAGACTTCCATTCAAACTCCGGCCAAGTCTGATCGTCTGACACCTACTAGGCTTAGGAAGCTTGGTCCCCCTGCCGAGGTAAGGACGAACGTCCTGCCGAGCCTTTCACTCGAACTCTGGCCAAGTATCCTCGCCAGACTCCTACTAGGCTTAGGAAGCTTGGTCTCCCTGCCGAGGTAAGATGGAAAGTCCTGCCGAGCCTTACACTCAAACTCCGGCCAAGTCCGATCGCCTGACACCTACTAGGCTTAGGAAGCTTGGTCTCCCTGCCGAGGTAAGGTCAAACGTCCTGCTAAGCCATACACTTGAACTCCTACCATGTCCCTTCGCCCGAGACCTACTAGGCTTAGGAAGCTTGGTCTCCCTGCTGAGGTAAGGTCGAATGTCCTGCCGAGACTTACACTCGAACTCTGTCCAAGTCCACTCGCCTGACTCCTACTAGGCTTAGGAAGCTTGGTCTCCCTGCCGAGGTATAGTCGAACGTCCTGCCGAGCCTTCCACTCAAACTCCGGCCAAGTCCGATCGCCTGACACGTACTAGGCTTAGGAAGCTTGGTCTCCCTGCCGAGGTAAGGACGAACGTCCTGCTGAGCCTTACACTCGAACTCTGGCCAAGTCCCCTCGCCTGACTCCTTCTAGGCTTAGGAAGCTTGGTCTCCCTGCCGAGGTAAGGTCAAACGTCCGGCTAAGCCCTACACTCGAACTCCTTCCATGTCCCTTCGCCCGAGACCTACTAGGCTTAGGAAGCTTGGTCTCTCTGCCGAGGTAATGTCGAACGTCCTGCCGAGCCTTACACTCGAACTTTAAACCAGTCCCCTTGCCTGACTCTCCCACAAGGCTTAGGAAGCTTGGTCTCCCTGCCGAGGTAAGGTCGAACGTCCTGCTAAGCCCTACACTCGAACTCCTTCCATGTCCCCTCGCCCGAGACCTACTAGGCTTAGGAAGCTTGGTCTCCCTGCCGAGGTAAGATGGAAAGTCCTGCCGAGCCTTACACTCAAACTCCGGCCAAGTCCCCTTGCTTGACTCCTACAAGGCTTAGGAAGCCTGTTCTCCCTGCCGAGGTAAGGTCGAACGTCCTGCTGAGCCTTACTCTCGAACTCCAAACCAGTCCCCTTGCCTGACTCTCCCACAAGGCTTAGGAAGCTTGGTCTCCCTGCCGAGGTAAGGTCGAACGTCCTGCTAAGCCCTACACTCGAACTCCTTCCATGTCCCCTCGCCCGAGACCTACTAGGCTTAGGAAGCTTGGTCTCCCTGCCGAGGTAAGATGGAAAGTCCTGCCGAGCCTTACACTCAAACTCCGGCCAAGTCCCCTTGCTTGACTCCTACAAGGCTTAGGAAGCCTGTTCTCCCTGCCGAGGTAAGGTCGAACGTCCTGCTGAGCCTTACTCTCGAACTCCAAACCAGTCCCCTTGCCTGACTCTCCCACGAGGCTTAGGAAGCTTGGTCTCCCTGCCGAGGTAAGGTCCAACGTCCTGCTAAGCCCTACACTCGAACTCCTTCCATGTCCCCCCGCCCGAGACCTACTAGGCTTAGGAAGCTTGGTCTCCCTGCCGAGGTAAGGTCGAATGTCCTGCCAGGACTTACACTCGAACTCTGTCCGAGTCCACTCGCCTGACTCCTACTAGGCTTAGGAAGCTTGGTCTCCCTGCCGAGGTAGAGTCGAACATCCTGCCGAGCCTTCCACTCAAACTTCGGCCAAGTCTGATCGCCTGACACCTACTAGGCTTAAGAAGCTAGGTCTCCCTGCCGAGGTAAGGACAAACATCCTGCCGAGCCTTACACTCGAACTCTGGCCAAGTACCCTCGCCAGACTCCTACTAGGCTTAGGAAGCTTGGTCTCCCTGCCGAGGTAAGGACGAACGTCCTGCCGAGCCTTACACTCGAACTCAGGCCAAGTCCCCTCGCCCGAGACCTACTAGGCTTAGGAAGCTTGGTCTCCCTGCCGAAGTAAGGACGAACGTCCTGCCGAGCCTTACACTCGAACTCAGGCCAAGTCCCCTCGCCCGAGACCTACTAGGCTTAGGAAACATGGTCTCCCTGCCGAGGTAAGGTCAAACATCCTGCCGAGCCTTACACTCGAACTCCGGCCAAATCCCATCGCCTGAATCCTACTAGGCTTAGGAAGCTTGGACTCCCTGCCGAGGTATAGTCGAACGTCCTGCAAAGCCTTACACTCGAACTCCTTCCATGTCCCCTCGCCCGAGACCTACTTGGCTTAGGAACCTAGGTCTCCCTGCCGAGGTAAGGTCGAACGTCCTGCCGAGCCTTACACTCGAACTTCGGCCAAATCCCATCGCCTGAATCCTACTAGGCTTAGGAAGGTTGGACTCCCTGCCGAGGTAAGGTCGAACGTCCTGCCGAGCCTTACACTCGGATACTTCCATGTCCCCTCGCCCGAGACCTACTAGGCTTAGGAAGCTTGGTCTCCCTGCCGAGGTAAGGTCGAACGTCCTGCCGAGCCTTACACTCGAACTTTGGCCAAATCCCATCGCCTGAATCCTACTAGGCTTAGGAAGCTTGGACTCCCAGCCGAGGTAAGGTCGAACGTCCTGCGGAGCCTTACACTCGAACTCCTTCCATGTCCCCTCGCCCGAGATCTACTAGGCTTAGGAAGCTTGGTCTCCCTGCCAAGGTAAGGTCGAAAGTCCTGCCGAGCCTTACACTCGAACTCCACCCAAGTCCCCTCGCCTGAATCTTACTAGGCTTTTAAAGCTTGGTCTCCCTTACGAGGTAAGTTCGAACGTCCTGCTGAGCCTTACTCTAGAACTCCAAACCAGTCCCCTTGCCTGACTCTCCCACGAGGCTTAGGAAGCTTGGTCTCCCTGCCGAGGTAAGGTCGAACGTCCTGCTAAGCCCTACACTCGAACTCCTTCCATGTCCCCTCGCCCGAGACCTACTAGGCTTAGGAAGCTTCGTCTCCCTGCCGAGGTAAGATGGAAAGTCCTGCCGAGCCTTACACTCAAACTCCGGCCAAGTCCCCTTGCTTGACTCCTACAAGGCTTAGGAAGCCTGTTCTCCCTGCCGAGGTAAGGTCGAACGTCCTGCTGAGCCTTACTCTCGAACTCCAAACCAGTCCCCTTGCCTGACTCTCCCACAAGGCTTAGGAAGCTTGGTCTCCCTGCCGAGGTAAGGTCGAACGTCCTGCTAAGCCCTACACTCGAACTCCCTCCATGTCCCCTCGCCTGAGACCTACTAGGCTTAGGAAGCTTGGTCTCCCTGCCGAGGTAAGATGGAAAGTCCTGCCGAGCCTTACACTCAAACTCCGGCCAAGTCCCCTTGCTTGACTCCTACAAGGCTTAGGAAGCCTGTTCTCCCTGCCGAGGTAAGGTCGAACGTCCTGCTGAGCCTTACTCTCGAACTCCAAACCAGTCCCCTTGCCTGACTCTCCCACAAGGCTTAGGAAGCTTGGTCTCCCTGCCGAGGTAAGGTCGAACGTCCTGCTAAGCCCTACACTCGAACTCCTTCCATGTCCCCTCGCCCGAGACCTACTAGGCTTAGGAAGCTTGGTCTCCCTGCCGAGGTAAGTTGGAAAGTCCTGCCGAGCCTTACACTCAAACTCCGGCCAAGTCCCCTTGCTTGACTCCTACAAGGCTTAGGAAGCCTGTTCTCCCTGCCGAGGTAAGGTCGAACGTCCTGCTGAGCCTTACTCTCGAACTCCAAACCAGTCCCCTTGCCTGACTCTCCCACGAGGCTTAGGAAGCTTGGTCTCCCTGCCGAGGTAAGGTCCAACGTCCTGCTAAGCCCTACACTCGAACTCCTTCCATGTTCCCCCGCCCGAGACCTACTAGGCTTAGGAAGCTTGGTCTCCCTGCCGAGGTAAGGTCGAATGTCCTGCCAGGACTTACACTCGAACTCTGTCCGAGTCCACTCGCCTGACTCCTACTAGGCTTAGGAAGCTTGGTCTCCCTGCCGAGGTAGAGTCGAACATCCTGCCGAGCCTTCCACTCAAACTTCGGCCAAGTCTGATCGCCTGACACCTACTAGGCTTAAGAAGCTAGGTCTCCCTGCCGAGGTAAGGACAAACATCCTGCCGAGCCTTACACTCGAACTCTGGCCAAGTACCCTCGCCAGACTCCTACTAGGCTTAGGAAGCTTGGTCTCCCTGCCGAGGTAAGGACGAACGTCCTGCCGAGCCTTACACTCGAACTCAGGCCAAGTCCCCTCGCCCGAGACCTACTAGGCTTAGGAAGCTTGGTCTCCCTGCCGAGGTAAGGTCGAACGTCCTGCCGAGCCTTACACTCGAACTTTGGCCAAATCCCATCGCCTCAATCCTACTAGGCTTAGGAAGCTTGGTCTCCCTGCCGAGGTAAGGTCGAAAGTCCTGCCGAGCCTTACACTCGAACTCCACCCAAGTCCCCTCGCCTGAATCTTACTAGGCTTTTAAAGCTTGGTCTCCCTGACGAGGTAAGTTCGAACGTCCTGCTGAGCCTTACTCTAGAACTCCAAACCAGTCCCCTTGCCTGACTCTCCCACGAGGCTTAGGAAGCTTGGTCTCCCTGCTGAGGTAAGGTCGAACGTCCTGCTAAGCCCTACACTCGAACTCCTTCCATGTCCCCTCGCCCGAGACCTACTAGGCTTAGGAAGCTTGGTCTCCCTGCCGAGGTAAGTTCGAATGCCCTGCCGAGACTTCCATTCAAACTCCGGCCAAGTCTGATCGTCTGACACCTACTAGGCTTAGGAAGCTTGGTCCCCCTGCCGAGGTAAGGACGAACGTCCTGCCGAGCCTTTCACTCGAACTCTGGCCAAGTATCCTCGCCAGACTCCTACTAGGCTTAGGAAGCTTGGTCTCCCTGCCGAGGTAAGATGGAAAGTCCTGCCGAGCCTTACACTCAAACTCCGGCCAAGTCCGATCGCCTGACACCTACTAGGCTTAGGAAGCTTGGTCTCCCTGCCGAGGTAAGGTCAAACGTCCTGCTAAGCCCTACACTTGAACTCCTACCATGTCCCTTCGCCCGAGACCTACTAGGCTTAGGAAGCTTGGTCTCCCTGCTGAGGTAAGGTCGAATGTCCTGCCGAGACTTACACTCGAACTCTGTCCAAGTCCACTCGCCTGACTCCTACTAGGCTTAGGAAGCTTGGTCTCCCTGCCGAGGTATAGTCGAACGTCCTGCCGAGCCTTCCACTCAAACTCCGGCCAAGTCCGATCGCCTGACACGTACTAGGCTTAGGAAGCTTGGTCTCCCTGCCGAGGTAAGGACGAACGTCCTGCTGAGCCTTACACTCGAACTCTGGCCAAGTCCCCTCGCCTGACTCCTTCTAGGCTTAGGAAGCTTGGTCTCCCTGCCGAGGTAAGGTCAAACGTCCGGCTAAGCCCTACACTCGAACTCCTTCCATGTCCCTTCGCCCGAGACCTACTAGGCTTAGGAAGCTTGGTCTCTCTGCCGAGGTAATGTCGAACGTCCTGCCGAGCCTTACACTCGAACTTTAAACCAGTCCCCTTGCCTGACTCTCCCACAAGGCTTAGGAAGCTTGGTCTCCCTGCCGAGGTAAGGTCGAACGTCCTGCTAAGCCCTACACTCGAACTCCTTCCATGTCCCCTCGCCCGAGACCTACTAGGCTTAGGAAGCTTGGTCTCCCTGCCGAGGTAAGATGGAAAGTCCTGCCGAGCCTTACACTCAAACTCCGGCCAAGTCCCCTTGCTTGACTCCTACAAGGCTTAGGAAGCCTGTTCTCCCTGCCGAGGTAAGGTCGAACGTCCTGCTGAGCCTTACTCTCGAACTCCAAACCAGTCCCCTTGCCTGACTCTCCCACAAGGCTTAGGAAGCTTGGTCTCCCTGCCGAGGTAAGGTCGAACGTCCTGCTAAGCCCTACACTCGAACTCCTTCCATGTCCCCTCGCCCGAGACCTACTAGGCTTAGGAAGCTTGGTCTCCCTGCCGAGGTAAGATGGAAAGTCCTGCCGAGCCTTACACTCAAACTCCGGCCAAGTCCCCTTGCTTGACTCCTACAAGGCTTAGGAAGCCTGTTCTCCCTGCCGAGGTAAGGTCGAACGTCCTGCTGAGCCTTACTCTCGAACTCCAAACCAGTCCCCTTGCCTGACTCTCCCACGAGGCTTAGGAAGCTTGGTCTCCCTGCCGAGGTAAGGTCCAACGTCCTGCTAAGCCCTACACTCGAACTCCTTCCATGTCCCCCCGCCCGAGACCTACTAGGCTTAGGAAGCTTGGTCTCCCTGCCGAGGTAAGGTCGAATGTCCTGCCAGGACTTACACTCGAACTCTGTCCGAGTCCACTCGCCTGACTCCTACTAGGCTTAGGAAGCTTGGTCTCCCTGCCGAGGTAGAGTCGAACATCCTGCCGAGCCTTCCACTCAAACTTCGGCCAAGTCTGATCGCCTGACACCTACTAAGCTTAAGAAGCTAGGTCTCCCTGCCGAGGTAAGGACAAACATCCTGCCGAGCCTTACACTCGAACTCTGGCCAAGTACCCTCGCCAGACTCCTACTAGGCTTAGGAAGCTTGGTCTCCCTGCCGAGGTAAGGACGAACGTCCTGCCGAGCCTTACACTCGAACTCAGGCCAAGTCCCCTCGCCCGAGACCTACTAGGCTTAGGAAGCTTGGTCTCCCTGCCGAGGTAAGGTCGAACGTCCTGCCGAGCCTTACACTCGAACTTTGGCCAAATCCCATCGCCTCAATCCTACTAGGCTTAGGAAGCTTGGTCTCCCTGCCGAGGTAAGGTCGAAAGTCCTGCCGAGCCTTACACTCGAACTCCACCCAAGTCCCCTCGCCTGAATCTTACTAGGCTTTTAAAGCTTGGTCTCCCTGACGAGGTAAGTTCGAACGTCCTGCTGAGCCTTACTCCAGAACTCCAAACCAGTCCCCTTGCCTGACTCTCCCACGAGGCTTAGGAAGCTTGGTCTCCCTGCTGAGGTAAGGTCGAACGTCCTGCTAAGCCCTACACTCGAACTCCTTCCATGTCCCCTCGCCCGAGACCTACTAGGCTTAGGAAGCTTGGTCTCCCTGCCGAGGTAAGTTCGAATGCCCTGCCGAGACTTCCATTCCAACTCCGGCCATGTCTGATCGTCTGACACCTACTAGGCTTAGGAAGCTTGGTCCCCCTGCCGAGGTAAGGACGAACGTCCTGCCGAGCCTTTCACTCGAACTCTGGCCAAGTATCCTCGCCAGACTCCTACTAGGCTTAGGAAGCTTGGTCTCCCTGCCGAAGCATGGTCAAACGTCCTGCCGAGACTTACACTCGAACTCCAGCCAAGTCCGATCGCCTGACACCTACTAGGCTTAGGAAGCTTGGTCTCCCTGCCGAGGTAAGGTCAAACGTCCTGCTAAGCCCTACACTCGAACTCCTACCATGTCCCTTCGCCCGAGACCTACTAGGCTTAGGAAGCTTGGTCTCCCTGCCGAGGTATAGTCGAACGTCCTGCCGAGCCTTCCACTCAAACTCCGGCCAAGTCCGATCGCCTGACACCTACTAGGCTTAGGAAGCTTGGTCTCCCTGCCGAGGTAAGGACGAACGTCCTGCTGAGCCTTACACTCGAACTCTGGCCAAGTCCCCTCGCCTGACTCCTTCTAGGCTTAGGAAGCTTGGTCTCCCTGCCGAGGTAAGGTCAAACGTTCGGCTAAGCCCTACACTCGAACTCCTTCCATGTCCCTTCGCCCGAGACCTACTAGGCTTAGGAAGCTTGGTCTCCCTGCCGAGGTAAGGTCGAACGTCCTGCCGAGCCTTACACTCGAACTTTAAACCAGTCCCCTTGCCTGACTCTCCCACAAGGCTTAGGAAGCTTGGTCTCCCTGCCGAGGTAAGGTCGAACGTCCTGCTAAGCCCTACACTCGAACTCCTTCCATGTCCCCTCGCCCGAGACCTACTAGGCTTAGGAAGCTTGGTCTCCCTGCCGAGGTAAGATGGAAAGTCCTGCCGAGCCTTACACTCGAACTCCGGCCAAGTCCCCTTGCTTGACTCCTACAAGGCTTAGGAAGCCTGTTCTCCCTGCCGAGGTAAGGTCGAACGTCCTGCTGAGCCTTACTCTCGAACTCCAAACCAGTCCCCTTGCCTGACTCTCCCACGAGGCTTAGGAAGCTTGGTCTCCCTGCCGAGGTAAGGTCGAACGTCCTGCTAAGCCCTACACTCGAACTCCTTCCATGTTCCCCCGCCCGAGACCTACTAGGCTTAGGAAGCTTGGTCTCCCTGCCGAGGAAAGGTCGAATGTCCTGCCAGGACTTACACTCGAAATCTGTCCGAGTCCACTCGCCTGACTCCTACTAGGCTTAGGAAGCTTGGTCTCCCTGCCGAGGTAGAGTCGAACATCCTGCCGAGCCTTCCACTCAAACTTCGGCCAAGTCTGATCGCCTGACACCTACTAGGCTTAAGAAGCTTGGTCTCCCTGCCGAGGTAAGGACGAACGTCCTGCTAAGCCCTACACTCGAACTCTGGCCAAGTACCCTCGCCCGAGACCTACTAGGCTTAGGAAGCTTGGTCTCCCTGCCGAGGTAAGGACTAACGTCCTGCTGAGCCTTACACTCGAACTCAGGCCAAGTCCCCTCGCCCGAGACCTACTAGGCTTAGGAAGCTTGGTCTCCCTGCCGAGGTAAGGTCGAACGTCCTGCCGAGCCTTACACTCGAACTTTGGCCAAATCCCATCGCCTGAATCCTACTAGGCTTAGGAAGCTTGGACTCCCAGCCGAGGTAAGGTCGAACGTCCTGCGGAGCCTTACACTCGAACTCCTTCCATGTCCCTTCGCCCGAGATCTACTAGGCTTAGGAAGCTTGGTCTCCCTGCCGAGGTAAGGTCGAAAGTCCTGCCGAGCCTTACACTCGAACTCCACCCAAGTCCCCTCGCCTGAATCTTACTAGGCTTTTAAAGCTTGGTCTCCCTGACGAGGTAAGTTCGAACGTCCTGCTGAGCCTTACTCTAGAACTCCAAACCAGTCCCCTTGCCTGACTCTCCCACGAGGCTTAGGAAGCTTGGTCTCCCTGCCGAGGTAAGGTCGAACGTCCTGCTAAGCCCTACACTCGAACTCCTTCCATGTCCCCTCGCCCGAGACCTACTAGGCTTAGGAAGCTTGGTCTCCCTGCCGAGGTAAGATGGAAAGTCCTGCCGAGCCTTACACTCAAACTCCGGCCAAGTCCCCTTGCTTGACTCCTACAAGGCTTAGGAAGCCTGTTCTCCCTGCCGAGGTAAGGTCGAACGTCCTGCTGAGCCTTACTCTCGAACTCCAAACCAGTCCCCTTGCCTGACTCTCCCACAAGGCTTAGGAAGCTTGGTCTCCCTGCCGAGGTAAGGTCGAACGTCCTGCTAAGCCCTACACTCGAACTCCTTCCATGTCCCCTCGCCCGAGACCTACTAGGCTTAGGAAGCTTGGTCTCCCTGCCGAGGTAAGATGGAAAGTCCTGCCGAGCCTTACACTCAAACTCCTGCCAAGTCCCCTTGCTTGACTCCTACAAGGCTTAGGAAGCCTGTTCTCCCTGCCGAGGTAAGGTCGAACGTCCTGCTGAGCCTTACTCTCGAACTCCAAACCAGTCCCCTTGCCTGACTCTCCCACGAGGCTTAGGAAGCTTGGTCTCCCTGCCGAGGTAAGGTCCAACGTCCTGCTAAGCCCTACACTCGAACTCCTTCCATGTCCCCACGCCCGAGACCTACTAGGCTTAGGAAGCTTGGTCTCCCTGCCGAGGTAGAGTCGAACATCCTGCCGAGCCTTCCACTCAAACTTCGGCCAAGTCTGATCGCCTGACACCTACTAGGCTTAAGAAGCTAGGTCTCCCTGCCGAGGTAAGGACAAACATCCTGCCGAGCCTTACACTCGAACTCTGGCCAAGTACCCTCGCCAGACTCCTACTAGGCTTAGGAAGCTTGGTCTCCCTGCCGAGGTGAGGACTAACGTCCTGCCGAGCCTTACACTCGAACTCAGGCCAAGTCCCCTCGCCCGAGACCTACTAGGCTTAGGAAGCTTGGTCTCCCTGCCGAGGTAAGGTCGAACGTCCTGCCGAGCCTTACACTCGAACTTTGGCCAAATCCCATTGCCTCAATCCTACTAGGCTTAGGAAGCTTGGTCTCCCTGCCGAGGTAAGGTCGAAAGTCCTGCCGAGCCTTACACTCGAACTCCACCCAAGTCCCCTCGCCTGAATCTTACTAGGCTTTTAAAGCTTGGTCTCCCTGACGAGGTAAGTTCGAACGTCCTGCTGAGCCTTACTCTAGAACTCCAAACCAGTCCCCTTGCCTGACTCTCCCACGAGGCTTAGGAAGCTTGGTCTCCCTGCCGAGGTAAGGTCGAACGTCCTGCTAAGCCCTACACTCGAACTCCTTCCATGTCCCCTCGCCCGAGACCTACTAGGCTTAGGAAGCTTGGTCTCCCTGCCGAGGTAAGTTCGAATGCCCTGCCGAGACTTCCATTCAAACTCCGGCCAAGTCTGATCGTCTGACACCTACTAGGCTTAGGAAGCTTGGTCCCCCTGCCGAGGTAAGGACGAACGTCCTGCCGAGCCTTTCACTCGAACTCTGGCCAAGTATCCTCGCCAGACTCCTACTAGGCTTAGGAAGCTTGGTCTCCCTGCCGAAGCATGGTCAAACGTCCTGCCGAGACTTACACTCGAACTCTGTCCAAGTCCACTCGCCTGACTCCTACTAGGCTTAGGAAGCTTGGTCTCCCTGCCGAGGTATAGTCGAACGTCCTGCCGAGCCTTCCACTCAAACTCCGGCCAAGTCCGATCGCCTGACACCTACTAGGCTTAGGAAGCTTGGTCTCCCTGCCGAGGTAAGGACGAATGTCCTGCCGAGCCTTACACTCGAACTTCGGCCAAATCCCATCGCCTGAATCCTACTAGGCTTAGGAAGCTTGGACTCCCTGCCGAGGTAAGGTCGAACGTCCTGCAGAGCCTTACACTCGAACTCCTTCCATGTCCCCTCGCCCGAAACCTACTAGGCTTAGGAAGCTTGGTCTCCCTGCCGAGGTAAGGTTGAAAGTCCTGCCGAGCCCTACACTCGAACTCCACCCAAGTCCCCTCGCCTGACTCTCAGTAGGCTTTAAAAGCTTGGTGTCCCAGACGAGGTAAGGTCGAAAGTCCTGCTGAGCCTTACACTCGAACTCCAGCCAAGTCCCCTTGCTTGACTCCTACAAGGCTTTGGAAATATTGGTCTCCCTGCCAAGGTAAGGTCGAACGTCCTGCTGAGCCTTACACTCGAACTCCAAACCAGTCCCCTTGCCTGACTCTCCCACAAGGCTTAGGAAGCTTGGTCTCCTTGCCGAGGTAAGGTCGAACGTCCTGCTGAGCCTTACACTCGAACTCTGGCCAAGTCCCCTCGCCTGACTCCTTCTAGGCTTAGGAAGCTTGGACTCCCTGCCGAGGTAAGGTCGAACGTCCTGCAGAGCCTTACACTCGAACTCCTTCCATGTCCCCTCGCCTGAATCCTACTAGGCTTAGGAAGCTTGGTCTCCCTGCCGAGGCAAGGTCAAACCTCCTGCCAAGCCTTACACTCGAACTCCGGACAAATCCCATCGCCTGACTCCTACTAGGCTTAGGAAGCTTTGTCTCTTTTCCGAGGTAAGGTCGAAAGTCCTGCCGAGCCTTACACTCGAACTCCACCCAAGTCCCCTCGCCTGACTCTTACTCGGCTTTAAAAGCTTGGTCTCTCTGACGAGGTAAGGTCGAACGTCCTGCTGAGCCTTACACTCGAACTCCAAACCAGTCCCCGTGCCTGACTCTCCCACGAGCTTTAGGAAGCTTGGTCTCCCTGCCGAGGTAATGTCGAACGTCCTGCTGAGCCCTACTCTCGAACTCCTTCCATGTCCCCTCGCCCGAGACCTACTAGGCTTAGGAAGCTTGGTCTCCCTGCCGAGGTAAGGTTGAAAGTCCTGCCGAGCCTTATACTCGAACTCCGGCCATGTCCCCTTGCTTGACACCTACAAGGCTTAGGAAGCTTGGTCTCCCTGCCGAGGTAAGGTCGAACGTCCTGCTGAGCCTTACTCTCGAACTCCAAACCAGTCCCCTTGCCTGAATCTCCCACGAGGCTTAGGAAGCTTGGTCTCCCTGCCGAGGTAAGGTCGAACGTCCTGCTAAGCCCTACACTCGAACTCCTCCCATGTCTCCCCGCCCGAGACCTACTAGGCTGAGGAAGCTTGGTCTCCCTGCCGAGGTAAGGTCGAATATCCTGCCGAGACTTACACTCGAACTCTGTCCCAGTCCTCTCGCCTGACTCCTACTAGGCTTAGGAAGCTTGGTCTCCCTGCCGAAGCATAGTCAAACGTCCTGCCGAGCCTTACACTCGAACTTCGGCCAAGTCTGATCGCCTGACACCTACTAGGCTTAGGAACCTTGGTCTCCCTGCCGAAGCATAGTCAAACGTCCTGCCGAGCCTTACACTCGAACTTCGGCCAAGTCCGATCGCCTGACACCTACTAGGCTTAGGAAGCTTGGTCTCCCTGCCGAGGTAAGGACGAACGTCCTGCCGAGCCTTACACTCGAACTCAGGCCAAGTCCCCTCGCCCGAGACCTACTAGGCTTAGGAAGCTTTGTCTCCCTGCCGAGGCAAGGTCGAACGTCCTGACGAGCCTTTCACTCGAACTTCGGCCAAATCCCATCGCCTGAATCCTATTAGGCTTAGGAAGCTTGGACTCCCTGCCGAGGTAAGGTCGAAAGTCCTGCCGAGACTTACACTCGAACTCCACCCAAGTCCCCTCGCCTGACTCTTCCTAGGCTTTAAAAGCTTGGTCTCCGTGCCGAGGTAAGGTCGAACGTCCTGCCGAGCCTTACACTCCAACTCTGGCCTAGTACCCTCGCCAGACTCCTACTAGGCTTAGGAAGCTTGGTCTCCCTGCCGAAGCATAGTCAAACGTCTTGCCGAGTCTTACACTCGAACTCCGGCCAAGTCCCCTCGCCCGAGACCTACTAGGCTTAGGAAGCTTGGTCTCCCTGCTGAGGTATAGTCGAACGTCCTGCCGAGCCTTCCACTCAAACTCCGGCCAAGTCCGATCGCCTGACACCTACTAGGCTTAGGAAGCTTGGTCTCCCTGCCGAGGTAAGGTCGAAGGTCCTGCCGAGCCTTTCACTCGAACTCCGGCCAAGTACCCTCGCCAGACTCCTACTAGGTTTAGGAAGCTTGGTCTCCCTGCCGAGGTAAGGTCGAATGTCCTGCCGAGCCTTACATTCGAACTTCGGCCAAATCCCATCGCCTGAATCCTACTAGGCTTAGGAAGCTTGGACTCCCTGCCGAGGTAAGGTCGAACGTCCTGCCGAGCCTTACACTCGAACTCCACCCAAGTCCCCTCGCCTGACTCTCAGTAGGCTTTAAAAGCTTGGTGTCCCAGACGAGGTAAGGTCGAAAGTCCTGCTGAGCCTTACACTCGAACTCCAGCCAAGTCCCCTTGCTTGACTCCTACAAGGCTTTGGAAACTTGGTCTCCCTGCCGAGGTATGGTCGAACGTCCTGCTGAGCCTTACACTCGAACTCCAAACCAGTCCCCTTGCCTGACTCTCCCACAAGGCTTAGGAAGCTTGGTCTCCTTGCCGAGGTAAGGTCGAACGTCCTGCTGAGCCTTGCACTCGAACTCTGGCCAAGTCCCCTCGCCTGACTCCTTCTAGGCTTAGGAAGCTTGGACTCCCTGCCGAGGTAAGGTCGAACGTCCTGCAGAGCCTTACACTCGAACTCCTTCCATGTCCCCTCGCCTGAATCCTACTAGGCTTAGGAAGCTTGGTCTCCCTGCCGAGGCAAGGTCAAACCTCCTGCCAAGCCTTACACTCGAACTCCGGACAAATCCCATCGCCTGAATCCTACTAGGCTTAGGAAGCTTGGACTCCCTGCCGAGGTATAATCGAACGTCCTGCAAAGCCTTACACTCGAACTCCTTCCATGGCCCCCCGCCCGAGACCTACTTGGCTTAGGAACCTAGGTCTCCCTGCCGAGGTAAGGTCGAATGTCCTGCCGAGCCTTACACTCGAACTTTGGCCAAATCCCATCTCCTGAATCCTACTAGGCTTAGGAATCTTGGTCTCCCTGCCGAAGCATAGTCAAATGTCCTGCAGAGCCTTACACTCGAACTCCAAACCAGTCTCCTTGCCTAACTCTCCCACGAGGCTTAGGAAGCTTGGTCTCCTTGCCGAGGTAAGGTCGAAAGTCCTGCTGAGCCTTAATCTCGAACTCCAAACCAGTCTCCTTGCCTAACTCTCCCACGAGGCTTTGGAAGCTTGGTCTCCTTGCCGAGGTAAGGTCGAACGTCCTGCTGAGCCTTACACTCGAACTCTGGCCAAGTCCCCTCGCCTGACTCCTTCTAGGCTTAGGAAGCTTGGTCTCCCTGCCGAGGTAAGGTCAAACGTCCTGCTAAGCCCTACACTCAAACTCCTTCCATGTCCCTTCGCCCGAGACCTACTAGGCTTAGGAAGCTTGGTCTCTTTGCCGAGGTAAGGCCGAACGTCCTGCCGAGCCTTACAGTCGAACTCCAAACCAGTCCCCTCGCCTGACTCTCCCACGAGGCTTAAGAAGCTTGGTCTCCCTGCCGAGGTAAGGTCGAACGTCCTGCTAAGCCCTACACTCGAACTCCTTCCATGTCCCCTCGCCCGAGACCTACTAGGCTTAGGAAGCTTGGTCTCCCTGCCGAGGTAAGATCGAAAGTCCTGCCGAGCCTTACACTCGAACTCCGGCCAAGTCCCCTTGCTTGACTCCTACAAGGCTTAGGAAGCCTGTTCTCCCTGCCGAGGTAAGGTCGAACGTCCTGCTGAGCCTTACTCTCGAACTCCAAACCAGTCCCCTTGCCTGACTCTCCCACGAAACTTAGGAAGCTTGGTCTCCCTGCCGAGGTAAGGTCGAATGTCCTGCCAGGACTTACACTCGAACTCTGTCCGAGTCCACTCGCCTGACTCCTACTAGGCTTAGGAAGCTTGGTCTCCCTGCCGAGGTAAGGTCGAACGTCCTGCCGAGCCTTACACTCGAACTTTGGCCAAATCCCATCGCCTGAATCCTACTAGGCTTAGGAAGTTTGGACTCCCAGCCGAGGTAAGGTCGAACGTCCTGCGGAGCCTTACACTCGAACTCCTTCCATGTCCCCTCGCCCGAGACCTACTAGGCTTAGGAAGCTTGGTCTCCCTGCCGAGGTAAGGTCGAAAGTCCTGCCGAGCCTTACACTCGAACTCCACCCAAGTCCCCTCGCCTGAATCTTACTAGGGGTTTAAAGCTTGGTCTCCCTGACGAGGTAAGTTCGAACGTCCTGCTGAGCCTTACTCTCGAACTCCAAACCAGTCCCCTTGCCTGACTCTCCCACGAGGCTTAGGAAGCTTGGTCTCCCTGCCGAGGTAAGGTCGAATGTCCTGCTAAGCCCTACACTCGAACTCTGTCCGAGTCCACTCGCCTGACTCCTACTAGGCTTAGGAAGCTTGGTCTCCCTGCCGAGGTAAGGTCGAACGTCCTGCCGAGCCTTTCACTCGAACTTTGGCCAAATCCCATCGCCTGAATCCTACTAGGCTTAGGAAGTTTGGACTCCCTGCCGAGGTAAGGTCGAACGTCCTGCGGAGCCTTACACTCGAACTCCTTCCATGTCCCCTCGCTCGAGACCTACTAGGCTTAGGAAGCTTGGTCTCCCTGCCGAGGTAAGTTCGAAAGTCCTTCCGAGCCTTACACTCGAACTCCACCCAAGTCCCCTCGCCTGATTCTTAGTAGGCTTTAAAAGCTTGGTGTCCCAGGCGAGGTAAGGTCGAAAGTCCTGCTGAGCCTTACACACAAACTCCAGCCAAGTCCCCTTGCTTGACTCCTACAAGGCTTTGGAAACTTGGTCTCCCTGCCGAGGTAAGGTCGAACGTCCTGCTGAGCCTTAATCTCGAACTCCAAACCAGTCCCCTTGCCTGGCTCTCCCACGAGGCTTAGGAAGCTAGGTCTCCCTTCCGAGGTAAGGTCGAAAGTCCTGCCGAGCCTTACACTCGAACTCCACCCAAGTCCCCTCGCCTGACTCTTACTCGGCTTTAAAAGCTTGGTCTCTCTGACGAGGTAAGGTCGAACGTCCTGCTGAGCCTTACACTCGAACTCTGGCCAAGTCCCCTCGCCTGACTCATTCTAGGCTTAGGAAGCTTGGTCTCCCTGCCGAGGTAAGGTCAAACGTCCGGCTAAGCCCTACACTCGAACTCCTTCCATGTCCTTTCGCCCGAGACCTACTAGGCTTAGGAAGCTTGGTCTCCCTGCCGAGGTAAGGTCGAACGTCCTGCCGAGCCTTACACTCGAACTCCAAACCAGTCCCCTTGCCTGACTCTCCCACAAGGCTTAGGAAGCTTGGTCTCCCTGCCGAGGTAAGGTCGAAAGTCCTGCTAAGCCCTACACTCGAACTCCTTCCATGTCCCCTCGCCCGAGACCTACTAGGCTTAGGAAGCTTGGTCTCCCTGCCGAGGTAAGGTCGAACGTCCTGCCGAGCCTTACACTCGAACTCCGGCCAAGTCCCCTTGCTTGACTCCTACAAGGCTTAGGAAGCCTGTTCTCCCTGCCGAGGTAAGGTCGAACGTCCTGCTGAGCCTTACTCTCGAACTCCAAACCAGTCCCCTTGCCTGACTCTCCCACGAGGCTTAGGAAGCTTGGTCTCCCTGCCGAGGTAAGGTCGAACGTCCTGCTAAGCCCTCCACTCGAGCTCCTTCCATGTCCCCCCGCCCGAGACCTACTAGGCTTAGGAAGCTTGGTCTCCCTGCCGAGGTAAGGTCGAATGTCCTGCCAGGACTTACACTCGAACTCTGTCCGAGTCCACTCGCCTGACTCCTACTAGGCTTAGGAAACTTGGTCTCCCTGCCGAAGCATAGTCAAACGTCCTGCCGAGCCTTACACACGAACTCCAGCAAAGTCCGATCGCCTGACACCTACTAGGCTTAGGAAGCTTGGTCTCCCTACCGAGGTAAGGACGAACGTCCTGCTGAGCCTTACACTCGAACTCCGGGCAAGTCCCATCGCCTGACTCTTCTACTAGGCTTAGGAAGCTTGGTCTCCCTGCCGAAGTAAGGACGAACGTCCTGCCGAGCCTTACACTTGAACTCAGGCCAAGTCCCCTCGCCCGAGACCTACTAGGCTTAGGAAGCATGGTCTCCCTGCCGAGGTAAGGTCAAACATCCTGCCGAGCCTTACACTCGAACTCCGGCCAAATCCCATCGCCTGAATCCTACTAGGCTTAGGAAGCTTGGACTCCCTGCCGAGGTATAGTCGAACGTCCTGCAAAGCCTTACACTCGAACTCCTTCCATGTCCCCTCGCCCGAGACCTACTTGGCTTAGGAACCTAGGTCTCCCTGCCGAGGTAAGGTCGAACGTCCTGCCGAGCCTTACACTCGAACTTCGGCCAAATCCGATCGCCTGAATCCTACTAGGCTTAGGAAGGTTGGACTCCCTGCCGAGGTAAGGTCGAACGTCCTGCCGAGCCTTACACTCGGATACTTCCATGTCCCCTCGCCCGAGACCTACTAGGCTTAGGAAGCTTGGTCTCCCTGCCGAGGTAAGGTTGAAAGTCCTGCCGAGCCTTACACTCGAACTCCACCCAAGTCCCCTCGCCTGACTCTTAGTAGGCTTTAAAAGCTTGGTGTCCCAGACGAGGTAAGGTCGAAAGTCCTACTGAGCCTTACATTGGAACTCCTGCCAAGTCCCCTCGCTTGACTCCTACAAGGCTTTGGAAACTTGGTCTCCCTGCCGAGGTAAGGTCGAACGTCCTGCTGAGCCTTAATCTCGAACTCCAAACCCGTGTCCTTGCCTGACTCTCCCACGAGGCTTGGGAAGCTTGGTCTCCTTGCCGAGGTAAGGTCGAACGTCCTGCTGAGCCTTACACTCGAACTCTGGCCAAGTCCCCTCGCCTGACTCCTTCTAGGCTTAGGAAGCTTGGTCTCCCTGCCGAGGTAAGGTCAAACGTCCGGCTAAGCCCTACACTCGAACTCCTTCCATGTCCCTTCGCCCGAGACCTACTAGGCTTAGGAAGCTTGGTCTCCCTGCCGAGGTAAGGTCGAACGTCCTGCCGAGCCTTACACTCGAACTCCAAACCAGTCCCCTTGCCTGACTCTCCCACAAGGCTTAGGAAGCTTGGTCTCCCTGCCGAGGTAAGGTCGAACGTCCTGCTAAGCCCTACACTCGAACTCCGGCCAAGTCCCCTTGCTTGACTCCTACAAGGCTTAGGAAGCCTGTTCTCCCTGCCGAGGTAAGGTCGAACGTCCTGCTGAGCCTTACTCTCGAACTCCAAACCAGTCCCCTTGCCTGACTCTCCCACGAGGCTTAGGAAGCTTGGTCTCCCTGCCGAGGTAAGGTCGAACGTCCTGCCAGGACTTACACTCGAACTCTGTCCGAGTCCACTCGCCTGACTCCTACTAGGCTTAGGAAGCTTGGTCTCCCTGCCGAGGTAAGGACGAACGTTCTGCCGAGCCTTTCACTCGAACTCTGGCCAAGTACCCTCGCCAGACTCCTACTAGGCTTAGGAAGCTTGGTATCCCTGCCGAGGTAAGGACTAACGTCCTGCCGAGCCTTACACTCGAACTCTGGCCAAGTCCCCTCGCCCGAGACCTACTAGGCTTAGGAAGCTTGGTCTCCCTGCCGAGGTAAGGTCGAACGTCCTGCCGAGCCTTACACTCGAACTCTGGCCAAGTATCCTCGCCAGACTCCTACTAGGCTTAGGAAGCTTGGTCTCCCTGCCGAGGTAAGATGGAAAGTCCTGCCGAGCCTTACACTCAAACTCCGGCCAAGTCCGATCGCCTGACACCTACTAGGCTTAGGAAGCTTGGTCTCCCTGCCGAGGTAAGGTCAAACGTCCTGCTAAGCCCTACACTCGAACTCTGGCCAAGTCCCCTCGCCTGACTCCTTCTAGGCTTAGGAAGCTTGGTCTCCCTGCCGAGGTAAGGTCAAACGTCCGGCTAAGCCCTACACTCGAACTCCTTCCATGTCCCTTCGCCCGAGACCTACTAGGCTTAGGAAGCTTGGTCTCCCTGCCGAGGTAAGGTCGAACGTCCTGCCGAGCCTTACACTCGAACTTTGGCCAAATCCCATCGCCTCAATCCTACTAGGCTTAGGAAGCTTGGTCTCCCTGCCGAGGTAAGGTCGAAAGTCCTGCCGAGCCTTACACTCGAACTCCACCCAAGTCCCCTCGCCTGAATCTTACTAGGCTTTTAAAGCTTGGTCTCCCTGACGAGGTAAGTTCGAACGTCCTGCTGAGCCTTACTCTAGAACTCCAAACCAGTCCCCTTGCCTGACTCTCCCACGAGGCTTAGGAAGCTTGGTCTCCCTGCCGAGGTAAGGTCGAACGTCCTGCCGAGCCTTACACTCGAACTTTGGCCAAATCCCATCGCCTCAATCCTACTAGGCTTAGGAAGCTTGGTCTCCCTGCCGAGGTAAGGTCGAAAGTCCTGCCGAGCCTTACACTCGAACTCCACCCAAGTCCCCTCGCCTGAATCTTACTAGGCTTTTAAAGCTTGGTCTCCCTGACGAGGTAAGTTCGAACGTCCTGCTGAGCCTTACTCTAGAACTCCAAACCAGTCCCCTTGCCTGACTCTCCCACGAGGCTTAGGAAGCTTGGTCTCCCTGCTGAGGTAAGGTCGAACGTCCTGCTAAGCCCTACACTCGAACTCCTTCCATGTCCCCTCGCCCGAGACCTACTAGGCTTAGGAAGCTTGGTCTCCCTGCCGAGGTAAGTTCGAATGCCCTGCCGAGACTTCCATTCAAACTCCGGCCAAGTCTGATCGTCTGACACCTACTAGGCTTAGGAAGCTTGGTCCCCCTGCCGAGGTAAGGACGAACGTCCTGCCGAGCCTTTCACTCGAACTCTGGCCAAGTATCCTCGCCAGACTCCTACTAGGCTTAGGAAGCTTGGTCTCCCTGCCGAAGCATGGTCAAACGTCCTGCCGAGACTTACACTCGAACTCCAGCCAAGTCCGATCGCCTGACACCTACTAGGCTTAGGAAGCTTGGTCTCCCTGCCGAGGTAAGGTCAAACGTCCTGCTAAGCCCTACACTCGAACTCCTACCATGTCCCTTCGCCCGAGACCTACTAGGCTTAGGAAGCTTCGTCTCCCTGCCGAGGTAAGATGGAAAGTCCTGCCGAGCCTTACACTCAAACTCCGGCCAAGTCCACTCGCCTGACTCCTACTAGGCTTAGGAAGCTTGGTCTCCCTGCCGAGGTATAGTCGAACGTCCTGCCGAGACTTCCACTCAAACTCCGGCCAAGTCCGATCGCCTGACACCTACTAGGCTTAGGAAGCTTGGTCTCCCTGCCGAGGTAAGGACGAACGTCCTGCTGAGCCTTACACTCGAACTCTGGCCAAGCCCCCTCGCCTGACTCCTTCTAGGCTTAGGAAGCTTGGTCTCCCTGCCGAGGTAAGGTCAAACGTTCGGCTAAGCCCTACACTCGAACTCCTTCCATGTCCCTTCGCCCGAGACCTACTAGGCTTAGGAAGCTTGGTCTCCCTGCCGAGGTAAGGTCGAACGTCCTGCCGAGCCTTACACTCGAACTTTAAACCAGTCCCCTTGCCTGACTCTCCCACAAGGCTTAGGAAGCTTGGTCTCCCTGCCGAGGTAAGGTCGAACGTCCTGCTAAGCCCTACACTCGAACTCCTTCCATGTCCCCTCGCCCGAGACCTACTAGGCTTAGGAAGCTTGGTCTCCCTGCCGAGGTAAGATGGAAAGTCCTGCCGAGCCTTACACTCGAACTCCGGCCAAGTCCCCTTGCTTGACTCCTACAAGGCTTAGGAAGCCTGTTCTCCCTGCCGAGGTAAGGTCGAACGTCCTGCTGAGCCTTACTCTCGAACTCCAAACCAGTCCCCTTGCCTGACTCTCCCACGAGGCTTAGGAAGCTTGGTCTCCCTGCCGAGGTAAGGTCGAACGTCCTGCTAAGCCCTACACTCAAACTCCTTCCATGTTCCCCCGCCCGAGACCTACTAGGCTTAGGAAGCTTGGTCTCCCTGCCGAGGTAAGGTCGAATGTCCTGCCAGGACTTACACTCGAACTCTGTCCGAGTCCACTCGCCTGACTCCTATTAGGCTTAGGAAGCTTGGTCTCCCTGCCGAGGTAGAGTCGAACATCCTGCCGAGCCTTCCACTCAAACTTCGGCCAAGTCTGATCGCCTGACACCTACTAGGCTTAAGAAGCTTGGTCTCCCTGCCGAGGTAAGGACGAACGTCCTGCCGAGACTTACACTCGAACTCTGGCCAAGTACCCTCGCCAGACTCCTACTAGGCTTAGGAAGCTTGGTCTCCCTGCCGAGGTAAGGACTAACGTCCTGCTGAGCCTTACACTCGAACTCAGGCCAAGTCCCCTCGCCCGAGACCTACTAGGCTTAGGAAGCTTGGTCTCCCTGCCGAGGTAAGGTCGAACGTCCTGCCGAGCCTTACACTCGAACTTTGGCCAAATCCCATCGCCTGAATCCTACTAGGCTTAGGAAGCTTGGACTCCCAGCCGAGGTAAGGTCGAACGTCCTGCGGAGCCTTACACTCGAACTCCTTCCATGTCCCCTCGCCCGAGATCTACTAGGCTTAGGAAGCTTGGTCTCCCTGCCGAGGTAAGGTCGAAAGTCCTGCCGAGCCTTACACTCGAACTCCACCCAAGTCCCCTCGCCTGAATCTTACTAGGCTTTTAAAGCTTGGTCTCCCTGACGAGGTAAGTTCGAACGTCCTGCTGAGCCTTACTCTAGAACTCCAAACCAGTCCCCTTGCCTGACTCTCCCACGAGGCTTAGGAAGCTTAGTCTCCCTGCCGAGGTAAGGTCGAACGTCCTGCTAAGCCCTACACTCGAACTCCTTCCATGTCCCCTCGCCCGAGACCTACTAGGCTTAGGAAGCTTGGTCTCCCTGCCGAGGTAAGATGGAAAGTCCTGCCGAGCCTTACACTCAAACTCCGGCCAAGTCCCCTTGCTTGACTCCTACAAGGCTTAGGAAGCCTGTTCTCCCTGCCGAGGTAAGGTCGAACGTCCTGCTGAGCCTTACTCTCGAACTCCAAACCAGTCCCCTTGCCTGACTCTCCCACAAGGCTTAGGAAGCTTGGTCTCCCTGCCGAGGTAAGGTCGAACGTCCTGCTAAGCCCTACACTCGAACTCCTTCCATGTCCCCTCGCCCGAGACCTACTAGGCTTAGGAAGCTTGGTCTCCCTGCCGAGGTAAGATGGAAAGTCCTGCCGAGCCTTACACTCAAACTCCGGCCAAGTCCCCTTGCTTGACTCCTACAAGGCTTAGGAAGCCTGTTCTCCCTGCCGAGGTAAGGTCGAACGTCCTGCTGAGCCTTACTCTCGAACTCCAAACCAGTCCCCTTGCCTGACTCTCCCACGAGGCTTAGGAAGCTTGGTCTCCCTGCCGAGGTAAGGTCCAACGTCCTGCTAAGCCCTACACTCGAACTCCTTCCATGTTCCCCCGCCCGAGACCTACTAGGCTTAGGAAGCTTGGTCTCCCTGCCGAGGTAAGGTCGAATGTCCTGCCAGGACTTACACTCGAACTCTGTCCGAGTCCACTCGCCTGACTCCTACTAGGCTTAGGAAGCTTGGTCTCCCTGCCGAGGTAGAGTCGAACATCCTGCCGAGCCTTCCACTCAAACTTCGGCCAAGTCTGATCGCCTGACACCTACTAGGCTTAAGAAGCTAGGTCTCCCTGCCGAGGTAAGGACAAACATCCTGCCGAGCCTTACACTCGAACTCTGGCCAAGTACCCTCGCCAGACTCCTACTAGGCTTAGGAAGCTTGGTCTCCCTGCCGAGGTAAGGACTAACGTCCTGCCGAGCCTTACACTGGAACTCAGGCCAAGTCCCCTCGCCCGAGACCTACTAGGCTTAGGAAGCTTAGTCTCCCTGCCGAGGTAAGGTCGAAAGTCCTGCCGAGCCTTACACTCGAACTTTGGCCAAATCCCATCGCCTCAATCCTACTAGGCTTAGGAAGCTTGGTCTCCCTGCCGAGGTAAGGTCGAAAGTCCTGCCGAGCCTTACACTCGAACTCCACCCAAGTCCCCTCGCCTGAATCTTACTAGGCTTTTAAAGCTTGGTCTCCCTGACGAGGTAAGTTCGAACGTCCTGCTGAGCCTTACTCTAGAACTCCAAACCAGTCCCCTTGCCTGACTCTCCCACGAGGCTTAGGAAGCTTGGTCTCCCTGCCGAGGTAAGGTCGAACGTCCTGCTAAGCCCTACACTCGAACTCCTTCCATGTCCCCTCGCCCGAGACCTACTAGGCTTAGGAAGCTTGGTCTCCCTGCCGAGGTAAGTTCGAATGCCCTGCCGAGACTTCCATTCAAACTCCGGCCAAGTCTGATCGTCTGAAACCTACTAGGCTTAGGAAGCTTGGTCCCCCTGCCGAGGTAAGGACGAACGTCCTGCCGAGCCTTTCACTCGAACTCTGGCCAAGTATCCTCGCCAGACTCCTACTAGGCTTAGGAAGCTTGGTCTCCCTGCCGAAGCATGGTCAAACGTCCTGCCGAGACTTACACTCGAACTCCAGCCAAGTCCGATCGCCTGACACCTACTAGGCTTAGGAAGCTTGGTCTCCCTGCCGAGGTAAGGTCAAACGTCCTGCTAAGCCCTACACTCGAACTCCTACCATGTCCCTTCGCCCGAGACCTACTAGGCTTAGGAAGCTTGGTCTCCCTGCTGAGGTAAGGTCGAATGTCCTGCCGAGACTTACACTCGAACTCTGTCCAAGTCCACTCGCCTGACTCCTACTAGGCTTAGGAAGCTTGGTCTCCCTGCCGAGGTATAGTCGAACGTCCTGCCGAGCCTTCCACTCAAACTCCGGCCAAGTCCGATCGCCTGACACCTACTAGGCTTAGGAAGCTTGGTCTCCCTGCCGAGGTAAGGACGAACGTCCTGCTGAGCCTTACACTCGAACTCTGGCCAAGTCCCCTCGCCTGACTCCTTCTAGGCTTAGGAAGCTTGGTCTCCCTGCCGAGGTAAGGTCAAACGTCCGGCTAAGCCCTACACTCGAACTCCTTCCATGTCCCTTCGCCCGAGACCTACTAGGCTTAGGAAGCTTGGTCTCCCTGCCGAGGTAAGGTCGAACGTCCTGCCGAGCCTTACACTCGAACTCCGAACCAGTCCCCTTGCCTGACTCTCCCACAAGGCTTAGGAAGCTTGGTCTCCCTGCCGAGGTAAGGTCGAACGTCCTGCTAAGCCCTACACTCGAACTCCTTCCATGTCCCCTCGCCCGAGACCTACTAGGCTTAGGAAGCTTGGTCTCCCTGCCGAGGTAAGATGGAAAGTCCTGCCGAGCCTTACACTCGAACTCCGGCCAAGTCCCCTTGCTTGACTCCTACAAGGCTTAGGAAGCCTGTTCTCCCTGCCGAGGTAAGGTCGAACGTCCTGCTGAGCCTTACTCTCGAACTCCAAACCAGTCCCCTTGCCTGACTCTCCCACGAGGCTTAGGAAGCTTGGTCTCCCTGCCGAGGTAAGGTCGAACGTCCTGCTAAGCCCTACACTCGAACTCCTTCCATGTTCCCCCGCCCGAGACCTACTAGGCTTAGGAAGCTTGGTCTCCCTGCCGAGGTAAGGTCGAATGTCCTGCCAGGACTTACACTCGAACTCTGTCCGAGTCCACTCGCCTGACTCCTACTAGGCTTAGGAAGCTTGGTCTCCCTGCCGAGGTAGAGTCGAACATCCTGCCGAGCCTTCCACTCAAACTTCGGCCAAGTCTGATCGCCTGACACCTACTAGGCTTAAGAAGCTTGGTCTCCCTGCCGAGGTAAGGACGAACGTCCTGCCGAGCCTTTCACTCGAACTCTGGCCAAGTACCCTCGCCAGACTCCTACTAGGCTTAGGAAGCTTGGTCTCCCTGCCGAGGTAAGGACTAACGTCCTGCCGAGCCTTACACTCGAACTCAGGCCAAGTCCCCTCGCCCGAGACCTACTAGGCTTAGGAAGCTTGGTCTCCCTGCCGAGGTAAGGTCGAACGTCCTGCCGAGCCTTACACTCGAACTTTGGCCAAATCCCATCGCCTGAATCCTACTAGGCTTAGGAAGCTTGGACTCCCAGCCGAGGTAAGGTCGAACGTCCTGCGGAGCCTTACACTCGAACTCCTTCCATGTACCCTCGCCCGAGATCTACTAGGCTTAGGAAGCTTGGTCTCCCTGCCGAGGTAAGGTCGAAAGTCCTGCCGAGCCTTACACTCGAACTCCACCCAAGTCCCTTCGCCTGAATCTTACTAGGCTTTTAAAGCTTGGTCTCCCTGACGAGGTAAGTTCGAACGTCCTGCTGAGCCTTAGTCTAGAACTCCAAACCAGTCCCCTTGCCTGACTCTCCCACGAGGCTTAGGAAGCTTGGTCTCCCTGCCGAGGTAAGGTCGAACGTCCTGCTAAGCCGTACACTCGAACTCCTTCCATGTCCCCTCGCCCGAGACCTACTAGGCTTAGGAAGCTTGGTCTCCCTGCCGAGGTAAGATGGAAAGTCCTGCCGAGCCTTACACTCAAACTCCGGCCAAGTCCCCTTGCTTGACTCCTACAAGGTTTAGGAAGCCTGTTCTCCCTGCCGAGGTAAGGTCGAACGTCCTGCTGAGCCTTACTCTCGAACTCCAAACCAGTCCCCTTGCCTGACTCTCCCACAAGGCTTAGGAAGCTTGGTCTCCCTGCCGAGGTGAGGTCGAACGTCCTGCTAAGCCCTACACTCGAACTCCTTCCATGTCCCCTCGCCCGAGACCTACTAGGCTTAGGAAGCTTGGTCTCCCTGCCGAGGTAAGATGGAAAGTCCTGCCGAGCCTTACACTCAAACTTTGGCCAAGTCCCCTTGCTTGACTCCTACAAGGCTTAGGAAGCCTGTTCTCCCTGCCGAGGTAAGGTCGAACGTCCTGCTGAGCCTTACTCTCGAACTCCAAACCAGTCCCCTTGCCTGACTCTCCCACGAGGCTTAGGAAGCTTGGTCTCCCTGCCGAGGTAAGGTCCAACGTCCTGCTAAGCCCTACACTCGAACTCCTTCCATGTCCCCCCGCCCGAGACCTACTAGGCTTAGGAAGCTTGGTCTCCCTGCCGAGGTAGAGTCGAACATCCTGCCGAGCCTTCCACTCAAACTTCGGCCAAGTCTGATCGCCTGACACCTACTAGGCTTAAGAAGCTAGGTCTCCCTGCCGAGGTAAGGACAAACATCCTGCCGAGCCTTACACTCGAACTCTGGCCAATACCCTCGCCAGACTCCTACTAGGCTTAGGAAGCTTGGTCTCCCTGCCGAGGTAAGGACTAACATCCTGCCGAGCCTTACACTCGAACTCAGGCCAAGTCCCCTCGCCCGAGACCTACTAGGCTTAGGAAGCTTGGTCTCCCTGCCGAGGTAAGGTCGAACGTCCTGCCGAGCCTTACACTCGAACTTTGGCCAAATCCCATTGCCTCAATCCTACTAGGCTTAGGAAGCTTGGTCTCCCTGCCGAGGTAAGGTCGAAAGTCCTGCCGAGCCTTACACTCGAACTCCACCCAAGTCCCCTCGCCTGAATCTTACTAGGCTTTTAAAGCTTGGTCTCCCTGACGAGGTAAGTTCGAACGTCCTGCTGAGCCTTACTCTAGAACTCCAAACCAGTCCCCTTGCCTGACTCTCCCACGAGGCTTAGGAAGCTTGGTCTCCCTGCCGAGGTAAGGTCGAACGTCCTGCTAAGCCCTACACTCGAACTCCTTCCATGTCCCCTCGCCCGAGACCTACTAGGCTTAGGAAGCTTGGTCTCCCTGCCGATGTAAGTTCGAATGCCCTGCCGAGACTTCCATTCAAACTCCGGCCAAGTCTGATCGTCTGACACCTACTAGGCTTAGGAAGCTTGGTCCCCCTGCCGAGGTAAGGACGAACGTCCTGCCGAGCCTTTCACTCGAACTCTGGCCAAGTATCCTCGCCAGACTCCTACTAGGCTTAGGAAGCTTGGTCTCCCTGCCGAAGCATGGTCAAACGTCCTGCCGAGACTTACACTCGAACTCCAGCCAAGTCCGATCGCCTGACACCTACTAGGCTTAGGAAGCTTGGTCTCCCTGCTGAGGTAAGGTCAAACGTCCTGCTAAGCCCTACACTCGAACTCCTACCATGTCCCTTCGCCCGAGACCTACTAGGCTTAGGAAGCTTGGTCTCCCTGCTGAGGTAAGGTCGAATGTCCTGCCGAGACTTACACTCGAACTCTGTCCAAGTCCACTCGCCTGACTCCTACTAGGCTTAGGAAGCTTGGTCTCCCTGCCGAGGTATAGTCGAACGTCCTGCCGAGCCTTCCACTCAAACTCCGGCCAAGTCCGATCGCCTGACACCTACTAGGCTTAGGAAGCTTGGTCTCCCTGCCGAGGTAAGGACGAACGTCCTGCCGAGCCTTACACTCGAACTTCGGCCAAATCCCATCGCCTGAATCCTACTAGGCTTAGGAAGCTTGGACTCCCTGCCGAGGTAAGGTCGAACGTCCTGCAGAGCCTTACACTCGAACTCCTTCCATGTCCCCTCGCCCGAAACCGACTAGGCTTAGGAAGCTTGGTCTCCCTGCCGAGGTAAGGTTGAAAGTCCTGCCGAGCCCTACACTCGAACTCCACCCAAGTCCCCTCGCCTGACTCTCAGTAGGCTTTAAAAGCTTGGTGTCCCAGACGAGGTAAGGTCGAAAGTCCTGCGGAGCCTTACACTCGAACTCCAGCCAAGTCCCCTTGCTTGACTCCTACAAGGCTTTGGAAATATTGGTCTCCCTGCCGAGGTAAGGTCGAACGTCCTGCTGAGCCTTACACTCGAACTCCAAACCAGTCCCCTTGCCTGACTCTCCCACAAGGCTTAGGAAGCTTGGTCTCCTTGCCGAGGTAAGGTCGAACGTCCTGCTGAGCCTTACACTCGAACTCTGGCCAAGTCCCCTCGCCTGACTCCTTCTAGGCTTAGGAAGCTTGGACTCCCTGCCGAGGTAAGGTCGAACGTCCTGCAGAGCCTTACACTCGAACTCCTTCCATGTCCCCTCGCCTGAATCCTACTAGGCTTAGGAAGCTTGGTCTCCCTGCCGAGGCAAGGTCAAACCTCCTGCCAAGCCTTACACTCGAACTCCGGACAAATCCCATCGCCTGACTCCTACTAGGCTTAGGAAGCTTTGTCTCTTTTCCGAGGTAAGGTCGAAAGTCCTGCCGAGCCTTACACTCGAACTCCACCCAAGTCCCCTCGCCTGACTCTTACTCGGCTTTAAAAGCTTGGTCTCTCTGACGAGGTAAGGTCGAACGTCCTGCTGAGCCTTACACTCGAACTCCAAACCAGTCCCCGTGCCTGACTCTCCCACGAGCTTTAGGAAGCTTGGTCTCCCTGCCGAGGTAATGTCGAACGTCCTGCTGAGCCCTACTCTCGAACTCCTTCCATGTCCCCTCGCCCGAGACCTACTAGGCTTAGGAAGCTTGGTCTCCCTGCCGAGGTAAGGTTGAAAGTCCTGCCGAGCCTTATACTCGAACTCCGGCCATGTCCCCTTGCTTGACACCTACAAGGCTTAGGAAGCTTGGTCTCCCTGCCGAGGTAAGGTCGAACGTCCTGCTGAGCCTTACTCTCGAACTCCAAACCAGTCCCCTTGCCTGAATCTCCCACGAGGCTTAGGAAGCTTGGTCTCCCTGCCGAGGTAAGGTCGAACGTCCTGCTAAGCCCTACACTCGAACTCCTCCCATGTCTCCCCGCCCGAGACCTACTAGGCTTAGGAAGCTTGGTCTCCCTGCCGAGGTAAGGTCGAATGTCCTGCCGAGACTTACACTCGAACTCTGTCCGAGTCCTCTCGCCTGACTCCTACTAGGCTTAGGAACCTTGGTCTCCCTGCCGAAGCATAGTCAAACGTCCTGCCGAGCCTTACACTCGAACTTCGGCCAAGTCCGATCGCCTGACACCTACTAGGCTTAGGAAGCTTGGTCTCCCTGCCGAGGTAAGGACGAACGTCCTGCCGAGCCTTGCACTCGAACTCAGGCCAAGTCCCCTCGCCCGAGACCTACTAGGCTTAGGAAGCTTTGTCTCCCTGCCGAGGCAAGGTCGAACGTCCTGCCGAGCCTTTCACTCGAACTTCGGCCAAATCCCATCGCCTGAATCCTATTAGGCTTAGTAAGCTTGGACTCCCTGCCGAGGTAAGGTCGAAAGTCCTGCAGAGCCTTACACTCCAACTCTGGCCTAGTACCCTACTAGGCTTAGGAAGCTTGGTCTCCCTGCCGAAGCATAGTCAAACGTCTTGCCGAGTCTTACACTCGAACTCCGGCCAAGTCCCCTCGCCCGAGACCTACTAGGCTTAGGAAGCTTGGTCTCCCTGCTGAGGTATAGTCGAACGTCCTGCCGAGCCTTCCACTCAAACTCCGGCCAAGTCCGATCGCCTGACACCTACTAGGCTTAGGAAGCTTGGTCTCCCTGCCGAGGTAAGGACGAACGTCCTGCCGAGCCTTTCACTCGAACTCCGGCCATGTACCTTCGCCAGACTCCTACTAGGCTTAGGAAGCTTGGTCTCCCTGCTGAGGTAAGGTCGAATGTCCTGCCGAGCCTTACACTCGAACTTCGGCCAAATCCCATCGCCCGAGACCTACTAGGCTTAGGAAGCTTGGACTCCCTGCCGAGGTAAGGTCGAACGTCCTACCGAGCCTTACACTCGAACTCCACCCAAGTCCCCTCGCCTGACTCTCAGTAGGCTTTAAAAGCTTGGTGTCCCAGACGAGGTAAGGTCGAAAGTCCTGCTGAGCCTTACACTCGAACTCCAGCCAAGTCCCCTTGCTTGACTCCTACAAGGCTTTGGAAACTTGGTCTCCCTGCCGAGGTAAGGTCGAACGTCCTGCTGAGCCTTACACTCGAACTCCAAACCAGTCCCCTTGCCTGACTCTCCCACAAGGCTTAGGAAGCTTGGTCTCCTTGCCGAGGTAAGGTCGAACGTCCTGCTGAGCCTTACACTCGAACTCTGGCCAAGTCCCCTCGCCTGACTCCTACTAGGCTTAGGAAGCTTGGTCTCCCTGCCGAGGTAAGGTCGAACGTCCTGCTGAGCCTTACACTCGAACTCCAAACCAGTCCCCGTGCCTGACTCTCCCACGAGCTTTAGGAAGCTTGGTCTCCCTGCCGAGGTAATGTGGAACGTCCTGCTGAGCCCTACTCTCGAACTCCTTCCATGTCCCCTCGCCCGAGACCTACTAGGCTTAGGAAGCTTGGTCTCCCTGCCGAGGTAAGGACTAACGTCCTGCCGAGCCTTACACTCGAACTCAGGCCAAGTCCCCTCGCCCGAGACCTACTAGGCTTAGGAAGCTTGGTCTCCCTGCCGAGGTAAGGTCGAACGTCCTGCCGAGCCTTACTCTCGAACTCCAAACCAGTCCCCTTGCCTGAATCTCCCACGAGGATTAGGAAGCTTGGTCTCCCTGCCGAGGTAAGGTCGAACGTCCTGCTAAGCCCTACACTCGAACTCCTCCCATGTCTCCCCGCCCGAGACCTACTAAACTGAGGAAGCTTGGTCTCCCTGCCGAGGTAAGGTCGAATGTCCTGCCGAGACTTACACTCGAACTCTGTCCAAGTCCTCTCGCCTGACTCCTACTAGGCTTAGGAAGCTTGGTCTCCCTGCCGAAGCATAGTCAAACGTCCTGCCGAGCCTTACACTCGAACTTCGGCCAAGTCTGATCGCCTGACACCTACTAGGCTTAGGAACCTTGGTCTCCCTGCCGAAGCATAGTCAAACGTCCTGCCGAGCCTTACACTCGAACTTCGGCCAAGTCCGATCGCCTGACACCTACTAGGCTTAGGAAGCTTGGTCTCCCTGCCGAGGTAAGGACGAACGTCCTGCCGAGCCTTACACTCGAACTCAGGCCAAGTCCCCTCGCCCGAGACCTACTAGGCTTAGGAAGCTTTGTCTCCCTGCCGAGGCAAGGTCGAACGTCCTGCCGAGCCTTTCACTCGAACTTCGGCCAAATCCCATCGCCTGAATCCTATTAGGCTTAGGAAGCTTGGACTCCCTGCCGAGGTAAGGTCGAAAGTCCTGCAGAGCCTTACACTCGAACTCCACCCAAGTCCCCTCGCCTGACTCTTCCTAGGCTTTAAAAGCTTGGTCTCCGTGCCGAGGTAAGGTCGAACGTCCTGCCGAGCCTTACACTCCAACTCTGGCCTAGTACCCTCGCCAGACTTCTACTAGGCTTAGGAAGCTTGGTCTCCCTGCCGAAGCATAGTCAAACGTCTTGCCGAGTCTTACACTCGAACTCCGGCCAAGTCCCCTCGCCCGAGACCTACTAGGCTTAGGAAGCTTGGTCTCCCTGCTGAGGTATAGTCGAACGTCCTGCCGAGCCTTCCACTCAAACTCCGGCCAAGTCCGATCGCCTGACACCTACTAGGCTTAGGAAGCTTGGTCTCCCTGCCGAGGTAAGGACGAACGTCCTGCCGAGCCTTTCACTCGAACTCCGGCCAAGTACCCTCGCCAGACTCCTACTAGGCTTAGGAAGCTTGGTCTCCCTGCCGAGGTAAGGTCGAATGTCCTGCCGAGCCTTACACTCGAACTTCGGCCAAATCCCATCGCCTGAATCCTACTAGGCTTAGGAAGCTTGGACTCCCTGCCGAGGTAAGGTCGAACGTCCTGCCGAGCCTTACACTCGAACTCCACCCAAGTCCCCTCGCCTGACTCTCAGTAGGCTTTAAAAGCTTGGTGTCCCAGACGAGGTAAGGTCGAAAGTCCTGCTGAGCCTTACACTCGAACTCCAGCCAAGTCCCCTTGCTTGACTCCTACAAGGCTTTGGAAAGTTGGTCTCCCTGCCGAGGTAAGGTCGAACGTCCTGCTGAGCCTTACACTCGAACTCCAAACCAGTCCCCTTGCCTGACTCTCCCACAAGGCTTAGGAAGCTTGGTCTCCTTGCCGAGGTAAGGTCGAACGTCCTGCTGAGCCTTGCACTCGAACTCTGGCCAAGTCCCCTCGCCTGACTCCTACTAGGCTTAGGAAGCTTGGTCTCCCTGCCGAGGTATGGTCGAACGTCCTGCTGAGCCTTACACTCGAACTCTGGCCAAGTCCCCTCGCCTGACTCCTTCTAGGCTTAGGAAGCTTGGACTCCCTGCCGAGGTAAGGTCAAACGTCCTGCTGAGCCTTACACTCGAACTCTGGCCAAGTCCCCTCGCCTGACTCCTTCTAGGCTTAGGAAGCTTGGACTCCCTGCCGAGGTAAGGTCGAACGTCCTGCAGAGCCTTACACTCGAACTCCTTCCATGTCCCCTCGCCTGAATCCTACTAGGCTTAGGAAGCTTGGTCTCCCTGCTGAGGCAAGGTCAAACCTCCTGCCAAGCCTTACACTCGAACTCCGGACAAATCCCATCGCCTGACTCCTACTAGGCTTAGGAAGCTTTGTCTCTTTTCCGAGGTAAGGTCGAAAGTCCTGCCGAGCCTTACACTCGAACTCCACCCAAGTCCCCTCGCCTGACTCTTACTCGGCTTTAAAAGCTTGGTCTCTCTGACGAGGTAAGGTCGAACGTCCTGCTGAGCCTTACACTCGAACTCCAAACCAGTCCCCGTACCTGACTCTCCCACGAGCTTTAGGAAGCTTGGTCTCCCTGCCGAGGTAATGTCGAACGTCCTGCTAAGCCCTACTCTCGAACTCCTTCCATGTCCCCTCGCCCGAGACCTACTAGGCTTAGGAAGCTTGGTCTCCCTGCCGAGGTAAGGTCGAAAGTCCTGCCGAGCCTTACACTCGAACTCCGGCCAAGTCCCCTTGCTTGACACCTACAAGGCTTAGGAAGCTTGGTCTCCCTGCCGAGGTAAGGTCGAACGTCCTGCTGAGCCTTACTCTCGAACTCCAAACCAGTCCCCTTGCCTGAATCTCCCACGAGGCTTAGGAAGCTTGGTCTCCCTGCCGAGGTAAGGTCGAACGTCCTGCTAAGCCCTACACTCGAACTCCTCCCATGTCTCCCCGCCCGAGACCTACTAGGCTTAGGAAGCTTGGTCTCCCTGCCGAGGTAAGGTCGAATGTCCTGCCGAGCCTTACACTCGAACTTCGGCCAAGTCCGATCGCCTGACACCTACTAGGCTTAGGAAGCTTGGTCTCCCTGCCGAGGTAAGGACGAACGTCCTGCCGAGCCTTACACTCGAACTCAGGCCAAGTCCCCTCGCCCGAGACCTACTAGGCTTAGGAAGCTTTGTCTCCCTGCCGAGGCAAGGTCGAACGTCCTGCCGAGCCTTTCACTCGAACTTCGGCCAAATCCCATCGCCTGAATCCTATTAGGCTTAGGAAGCTTGGACTCCCTGCCGAAATAAGGTCGAAAGTCCTGCAGAGCCTTAGACTCGAACTCCACCCAAGTCCCCTCGCCTGACTCTTCCTAGGCTTTAAAAGCTTGGTCTCCGTGCCGAGGTAAGGTCGAACGTCCTGCCGAGCCTTACACTCCAACTCTGGCCTAGTACCCTCGCCAGACTCCTACTAGGCTTAGGAAGCTTGGTCTCCCTGCCGAGGTAAGGTCAAACGTCCGGCTAAGCCCTACACTCGAACTCCTTCCATGTCCCTTCGCCCGAGACCTACTAGGCTTAGGAAGCTTGGTCTCCCTGCCGAGGTAAGGTCGAACGTCCTGCCGAGCCTTACACTCGAACTCCGAACCAGTCCCCTTGCCTGACTCTCCCACAAGGCTTAGGAAGCTTGGTCTCCCTGCCGAGGTAAGGTCGAACGTCCTGCTAAGCCCTACACTCGAACTCCTTCCATGTCCCCTCGCCCGAGACCTACTAGGCTTAGGAAGCTTGGTCTCCCTGCCGAGGTAAGATGGAAAGTCCTGCCGAGCCTTACACTCGAACTCCGGCCAAGTCCCCTTGCTTGACTCCTACAAGGCTTAGGAAGCCTGTTCTCCCTGCCGAGGTAAGGTCGAACGTCCTGCTGAGCCTTACTCTCGAACTCCAAACCAGTCCCCTTGACTGACTCTCCCACGAGGCTTAGGAAGCTTGGTCTCCCTGCCGAGGTAAGGTCGAACGTCCTGCTAAGCCCTACACTCGAACTCCTTCCATGTTCCCCCGCCCGAGACCTACTAGGCTTAGGAAGCTTGGTCTCCCTGCCGAGGTAAGGTCGAATGTCCTGCCAGGACTTACACTCGAACTCTGTCCGAGTCCACTCGCCTGACTCCTACTAGGCTTAGGAAGCTTGGTCTCCCTGCCGAGGTAGAGTCGAACATCCTGCCGAGCCTTCCACTCAAACTTCGGCCAAGTCTGATCGCCCGAGACCTACTAGGCTTAGGAAGCTTGGTCTCCCTGCCGAGGTAAGGTCGAACGTCCTGCCGAGCCTTACACTCGAACTTTGGCCAAATCCCATCGCCTGAATCCTACTAGGCTTAGGAAGCTTGGACTCCCAGCCGAGGTAAGGTCGAACGTCCTGCGGAGCCTTACACTCGAACTCCTTCCATGTCCCCTCGCCCGAGATCTACTAGGCTTAGGAAGCTTGGTCTCCCTGCCGAGGTAAGGTCGAAAGTCCTGCCGAGCCTTACACTCGAACTCCGGCCAAGTACCCTCGCCTGAATCTTACTAGGCTTTTAAAGCTTGGTCTCCCTGACGAGGTAAGTTCGAACGTCCTGCTGAGCCTTACTCTAGAACTCCAAACCAGTCCCCTTGCCTGACTCTCCCACGAGGCTTAGGAAGCTTGGTCTCCCTGCCGAGGTATGGTCGAACGTCCTGCTAAGCCCTACACTCGAACTCCTTCCATGTCCCCTCGCCCGAGACCTACTAGGCTTAGGAAGCTTGGTCTCCCTGCCGAGGTAAGATGGAAAGTCCTGCCGAGCCTTACACTCAAACTCCGGCCAAGTCCCCTTGCTTGACTCCTACAAGGCTTAGGAAGCCTGTTCTCCCTGCCGAGGTAAGGTCGAACGTCCTGCTGAGCCTTACTCTCGAACTCCAAACCAGTCCCCGTGCCTGACTCTCCCACGAGCTTTAGGAAGCTTGGTCTCCCTGCCGAGGTAATGTCGAACGTCCTGCTGAGCCGTACTCTCGAACTCCTTCCATGTCCCCTCGCCCGAGACCTACTAGGCTTAGGAAGCTTGGTCTCCCTGCCGAGGTAAGGTCGAAAGTCCTGCCGAGCCTTATACTCGAACTCCGGCCATGTCCCCTTGCTTGACACCTACAAGGCTTAGGAAGCTTGGTCTCCCTGCCGAGGTAAGGTCGAACGTCCTGCTGAGCCTTACTCTCGAACTCCAAACCAGTCCCCTTGCCTGAATCTCCCACGAGGCTTAGGAAGCTTGGTCTCCCTGCCGAGGTAAGGTCGAACGTCCTGCTAAGCCCTACACTCGAACTCCTCCCATGTCTCCCCGCCCGAGACCTACTAGGCTGAGGAAGCTTGGTCTCCCTGCCGAGGTAAGGTCGAATGTCCTGCCGAGACTTACACTCGAACTCTGTCCAAGTCCTCTCGCGTGACTCCTACTAGGCTTAGGAAGCTTGGTCTCCCTGCCGAAGCATAGTCAATTGTCCTGCCGAGCCTTACACTCGAACTTCGGCCAAGTCCGATCGCCTGACACCTACTAGGCTTAGGAAGCTTGGTCTCCCTGCCGAGGTAAGGACGAACGTCCTGCCGAGCCTTACACTCGAACTCAGGCCAAGTCCCCTCGCCCGAGACTTACTAGGCTTAGGAAGCTTTGTCTCCCTGCCGAGGCAAGGTCGAACGTCCTGCCGAGCCTTTCACTCGAACTTCGGCCAAATCCCATCGCCTGAATCCTATTAGGCTTAGGAAGCTTGGACTCCCTGCCGAGGTAAGGTCGAAAGTCCTGCAGAGCCTTACACTCGAACTCCACCCAAGTCCCCTCGCCTGACTCTTCCTAGGCTTTAAAAGCTTGGTCTCCGTGCCGAGGTAAGGTCGAACGTCCTGCCGAGCCTTACACTCCAACTCTGGCCTAGTACCCTCGCCAGACTCCTACTAGGCTTAGGAAGCTTGGTCTCCCTGCCGAAGCATAGTCAAACGTCTTGCCGAGTCTTACACTCGAACTCCGGCCAAGTCCCCTCGCCCGAGACCTACTAGGCTTAGGAAGCTTGGTCTCCCTGCTGAGGTATAGTCGAACGTCCTGCCGAGCCTTCCACTCAAACTCCGGCCAAGTCCGATCGCCTGACACCTACTAGGCTTAGGAAGCTTGGTCTCCCTGCCGAGGTAAGGACGAACGTCCTGCCGAGCCTTTCACTCGAACTCCGGCCAAGTACCCTCGCCAGACTCCTACTAGGCTTAGGAAGCTTGGTCTCCCTGCCGAGGTAAGGTCGAATGTCCTGCCGAGCCTTACACTCGAACTTCGGCCAAATCCCATCGCCTGAATCCTACTAGGCTTAGGAAGCTTGGACTCCCTGCCGAGGTAAGGTCGAACGTCCTGCCGAGCCTTACACTCGAACTCCACCCAAGTCCCCTCGCCTGACTCTCAGTAGGCTTTAAAAGCTTGGTGTCCCAGACGAGGTAAGGTCGAAAGTCCTGCTGAGCCTTACACTCGAACTCCAGCCAAGTCCCCTTGCTTGACTCCTACAAGGCTTTGGAAACTTGGTCTCCCTGCCGAGGTAAGGTCGAACGTCCTGCTGAGCCTTACACTCGAACTCCAAACCAGTCCCCTTGCCTGACTCTCCCACAAGGCTTAGGAAGCTTGGTCTCCTTGCCGAGGTAAGGTCGAACGTCCTGCTGAGCCTTGCACTCGAACTCTGGCCAAGTCCCCTCGCCTGACTCCTACTAGGCTTAGGAAGCTTGGTCTCCCTGCCGAGGTAAGGTCGAACGTCCTGCTGAGCCTTACACTCGAACTCTGGCCAAGTCCCCTCGCCTGACTCCTTCTAGGCTTAGGAAGCTTGGACTCCCTGCCGAGGTAAGGTCGAACGTCCTGCAGAGCCTTACACTCGAACTCCTTCCATGTCCCCTCGCCTGAATCCTACTAGGCTTAGGAAGCTTGGTCTCCCTGCCGAGGCAAGGTCAAACCTCCTGCCAAGCCTTACACTCGAACTCCGGACAAATCCCATCGCCTGACTCCTACTAGGCTTAGGAAGCTTTGTCTCTTTTCCGAGGTAAGGTCGAAAGTCCTGCCGAGCCTTACACTCGAACTCCACCCAAGTCCCCTCGCCTGACTCTTACTCGGCTTTAAAAGCTTGGTCTCTCTGACGAGGTAAGGTCGAACGTCCTGCTGAGCCTTACACTCGAACTCCAAACCAGTCCCCGTGCCTGACTCTCCCACGAGCTTTAGGAAGCTTGGTCTCCCTGCCGAGGTAATGTCGAACGTCCTGCTAAGCCCTACTCTCGAACTCCTTCCATGTCCCCTCGCCCGAGACCTACTAGGCTTAGGAAGCTTGGTCTCCCTGCCGAGGTAAGGTCGAAAGTCCTGCCGAGCCTTACACTCGAACTCCGGCCAAGTCCCCTTGCTTGACACCTACAAGGCTTAGGAAGCTTGGTCTCCCTGCCGAGGTAAGGTCGAACGTCCTGCTGAGCCTTACACTCGAACTCCAAACCAGTCCCCTTGCCTGAATCTCCCACGAGGCTTAGGAAGCTTGGTCTCCCTGCCGAGGTAAGGTCGAACGTCCTGCTAAGCCCTACACTCGAACTCCTTCCATGTTCCCCCGCCCGAGACCTACTAGGCTTAGGAAGCTTGGTCTCCCTGCCGAGGTAAGGTCGAATGTCCTGCCGAGACTTACACTCGAACTCTGTCCGAGTCCTCTCGCCTGACTCCTACTAGGCTTAGGAACCTTGGTCTCCCTGCCGAAGCATAGTCAAACGTCCTGCCGAACCTTACACTCGAACTTCGGCCAAGTCCGATCGCCTGACACCTACTAGGCTTAGGAAGCTTGGTCTCCCTGCCGAGGTAAGGACGAACGTCCTGCCGAGCCTTACACTCGAACTCAGGCCAAGTCCCCTCGCCCGAGACTTACTAGGCTTAGGAAGCTTTGTCTCCCTGCCGAGGCAAGGTCGAACGTCCTGCCGAGCCTTTCACTCGAACTTCGGCCAAATCCCATCGCCTGAATCCTATTAGGCTTAGGAAGCTTGGACTCCCTGCCGAGGCAAGGTCGAAAGTCCTGCAGAGCCTTACACTCGAACTCCACCCAAGTCCCCTCGCCTGACTCTTCCTAGGCTTTAAAAGCTTGGTCTCCGTGCCGAGGTAAGGTCGAACGTCCTGCCGAGCCTTACACTCCAACTCTGGCCTAGTACCCTCGCCGGACTCCTACTAGGCTTAGGAAGCTTGGTCTCCCTGCCGAGGTAAGGTCAAACGTCCGGCTAAGCCCTACACTCGAACTCCTTCCATGTCCCTTCGCCCGAGACCTACTAGGCTTAGGAAGCTTGGTCTCCCTGCCGAGGTAAGGTCGAACGTCCTGCCGAGCCTTACACTCGAACTCCGAACCAGTCCCCTTGCCTGACTCTCCCACAAGACTTAGGAAGCTTGGTCTCCCTGCCGAGGTAAGGTCGAACGTCCTGCTAAGCCCTACACTCGAACTCCTTCCATGTCCCCTCGCCCGAGACCTACTAGGCTTAGGAAGCTTGGTCTCCCTGCCGAGGTAAGATGGAAAATCCTGCCGAGCCTTACACTCGAACTCCGGCCAAGTCCCCTTGCTTGACTCCTACAAGGCTTAGGAAGCCTGTTCTCCCTGCCGAGGTAAGGTCGAACGTCCTGCTGAGCCTTACTCTCGAACTCCAAACCAGTCCCCTTGACTGACTCTCCCACGAGGCTTAGGAAGCTTGGTCTCCCTGCCGAGGTAAGGTCGAATGTCCTGCCAGGACTTACACTCGAACTCTGTCCGAGTCCACTCGCCTGACTCCTACTAGGCTTAGGAAGCTTGGTCTCCCTGCCGAGGTAGAGTCGAACATCCTGCCGAGCCTTCCACTCAAACTTCGGCCAAGTCTGATCGCCTGACACCTACTAGGCTTAAGAAGCTTGGTCTCCCTGCCGAGGTAAGGACGAACGTCCTGCCGAGCCTTTCACTCGAACTCTGGCCAAGTACCCTCGCCAGACTCCTACTAGGCTTAGGAAGCTTGGTCTCCCTGCCGAGGTAAGGACTAACGTCCTGCCGAGCCTTACACTCGAACTTTGGCCAAATCCCATCGCCTGAATCCTACTAGGCTTAGGAAGCTTGGACTCCCAGCCGAGGTAAGGTCGAACGTCCGGAGCCTTACACTCGAACTCCTTCCATGTCCCCTCGCCCGAGATCTACTAGGCTTAGGAAGCTTGGTCTCCCTGCCGAGGTAAGGTCGAAAGTCCTGCCGAGCCTTACACTCGAACTCCACCCAAGTCCCCTCGCCTGAATCTTACTAGGCTTTTAAAGCTTGGTCTCCCTGACGAGGTAAGTTCGAACGTCCTGCTGAGCCTTACTCTAGAACTCCAAACCAGTCCCCTTGCCTGACTCTCCCACGAGGCTTAGGAAGCTTGGTCTCCCTGCCGAGGTAAGGTCGAACGTCCTGCTAAGCCCTACACTCGAACTCCTTCCATGTCCCCTCGCCCGAGACCTACTAGGCTTAGGAAGCTTGGTCTCCCTGCCGAGGTAAGATGGAAAGTCCTGCCGAGCCTTACACTCAAACTCCGGCCAAGTCCCCTTGCTTGACTCCTACAAGGCTTAGGAAGCCTGTTCTCCCTGCCGAGGTAAGGTCGAACGTCCTGCTGAGCCTTACTCTCGAACTCCAAACCAGTCCCCGTGCCTGACTCTCCCACGAGCTTTAGGAAGCTTGGTCTCCCTGCCGAGGTAATGTCGAACGTCCTGCTGAGCCCTACTCTCGAACTCCTTCCATGTCCCCTCGCCCGAGACCTACTAGGCTTAGGAAGCTTGGTCTCCCTGCCGAGGTAAGGTCGAAAGTCCTGCCGAGCCTTATACTCGAACTCCGGCCATGTCCCCTTGCTTGACACCTACAAGGCTTAGGAAGCTTGGTCTCCCTGCCGAGGTAAGGTCGAACGTCCTGCTGAGCCTTACTCTCGAACTCCAAACCAGTCCCCTTGCCTGAATCTCCCACGAGGCTTAGGAAGCTTGGTCTCCCTGCCGAGGTAAGGTCGAACGTCCTGCTAAGCCCTACACTCGAACTCCTCCCATGTCTCCCCGCCCGAGACCTACTAGGCTGAGGAAGCTTGGTCTCCCTGCCGAGGTAAGGTCGAATGTCCTGCCGAGACTTACACTCGAACTCTGTCCAAGTCCTCTCGCCTGACTCCTACTAGGCTTAGGAAGCTTGGTCTCCCTGCCGAAGCATAGTCAAACGTCCTGCCGAGCCTTACACTCGAACTTCGGCCAAGTCTGATCGCCTGACACCTACTAGGCTTAGGAACCTTGGTCTCCCTGCCGAAGCATAGTCAAACGTCCTGCCGAGCCTTACACTCGAACTTCGGCCAAGTCCGATCGCCTGACACCTACTAGGCTTAGGAAGCTTGGTCTCCCTGCCGAGGTAAGGACGAACGTCCTGCCGAGCCTTACACTCGAACTCAGGCCAAGTCCCCTCGCCCGAGACCTACTAGGCTTAGGAAGCTTTGTCTCCCTGCCGAGGCAAGGTCGAACGTCCTGCCGAGCCTTTCACTCGAACTTCGGCCAAATCCCATCGCCTGAATCCTATTAGGCTTAGGAAGCTTGGACTCCCTGCCGAGGTAAGGTCGAACGTCCTGCTGAGCCTTGCACTCGAACTCTGGCCAAGTCCCCTCGCCTGACTCCTACTAGGCTTAGGAAGCTTGGTCTCCCTGCCGAGGTAAGGTCGAACGTCCTGCTGAGCCTTACACTCGAACTCTGGCCAAGTCCCCTCGCCTGACTCCTTCTAGGCTTAGGAAGCTTGGACTCCCTGCCGAGGTAAGGTCGAACGTCCTGCAGAGCCTTACACTCGAACTCCTTCCATGTCCCCTCGCCTGAATCCTACTAGGCTTAGGAAGCTTGGTCTCCCTGCCGAGGCAAGGTCAAACCTCCTGCCAAGCCTTACACTCGAACTCCGGACAAATCCCATCGCCTGACTCCTACTAGGCTTAGGAAGCTTTGTCTCTTTTCCGAGGTAAGGTCGAAAGTCCTGCCGAGCCTTACACTCGAACTCCACCCAAGTCCCCTCGCCTGACTCTTACTCGGCTTTAAAAGCTTGGTCTCTCTGACGAGGTAAGGTCGAACGTCCTGCTGAGCCTTACACTCGAACTCCAAACCAGTCCCCGTGCCTGACTCTCCCACGAGCTTTAGGAAGCTTGGTCTCCCTGCCGAGGTAATGTCGAACGTCCTGCTAAGCCCTACTCTCGAACTCCTTCCATGTCCCCTCGCCCGAGACCTACTAGGCTTAGGAAGCTTGGTCTCCCTGCCGAGGTAAGGTCGAACGTCCTGCTGAGCCTTACTCTCGAACTCCAAACCAGTCCCCTTGCCTGAATCTCCCACGAGGCTTAGGAAGCTTGGTCTCCCTGCCGAGGTAAGGTCGAACGTCCTGCTAAGCCCTACACTCGAACTCCTCCCATGTCTCCCCGCCCGAGACCTACTAGGCTTAGGAAGCTTGGTCTCCCTGCCGAGGTAAGGTCGAATGTCCTGCCGAGACTTACACTCGAACTCTGTCCGAGTCCTCTCGCCTGACTCCTACTAGGCTTAGGAACCTTGGTCTCCCTGCCGAAGCATAGTCAAACGTCCTGCCGAGCCTTACACTCGAACTTCGGCCAAGTCCGATCGCCTGACACCTACTAGGCTTAGGAAGCTTGGTCTCCCTGCCGAGGTAAGGACGAACGTCCTGCCGAGCCTTACACTCGAACTCAGGCCAAGTCCCCTCGCCCGAGACCTACTAGGCTTAGGAAGCTTTGTCTCCCTGCCGAGGCAAGGTCGAACGTCCTGCCGAGCCTTTCACTCGAACTTCGGCCAAATCCCATCGCCTGAATCCTATTAGGCTTAGGAAGCTTGGACTCCCTGCCGAGGTAAGGTCGAAAGTCCTGCAGAGCCTTACACTCGAACTCCACCCAAGTCCCCTCGCCTGACTCTTCCTAGGCTTTAAAAGCTTGGTCTCCGTGCCGAGGTAAGGTCGAACGTCCTGCCGAGCCTTACACTCCAACTCTGGCCTAGTACCCTCGCCGGACTCCTACTAGGCTTAGGAAGCTTGGTCTCCCTGCCGAGGTAAGGTCAAACGTCCGGCTAAGCCCTACACTCGAACTCCTTCCATGTCCCTTCGCCCGAGACCTACTAGGCTTAGGAAGCTTGGTCTCCCTGCCGAGGTAAGGTCGAACGTCCTGCCGAGCCTTACACTCGAACTCCGAACCAGTCCCCTTGCCTGACTCTCCCACAAGGCTTAGGAAGCTTGGTCTCCCTGCCGAGGTAAGGTCGAACGTCCTGCTAAGCCCTACACTCGAACTCCTTCCATGTCCCCTCGCCCGAGACCTACTAGGCTTAGGAAGCTTGGTCTCCCTGCCGAGGTAAGATGGAAAATCCTGCCGAGCCTTACACTCGAACTCCGGCCAAGTCCCCTTGCTTGACTCCTACAAGGCTTAGGAAGCCTGTTCTCCCTGCCGAGGTAAGGTCGAACGTCCTGCTGAGCCTTACTCTCGAACTCCAAACCAGTCCCCTTGACTGACTCTCCCACGAGGCTTAGGAAGCTTGGTCTCCCTGCCGAGGTAAGGTCGAACGTCCTGCTAAGCCCTACACTCGAACTCCTTCCATGTTCCCCCGCCCGAGACCTACTAGGCTTAGGAAGCTTGGTCTCCCTGCCGAGGTAAGGTCGAATGTCCTGCCAGGACTTACACTCGAACTCTGTCTGAGTCCACTCGCCTGACTCCTACTAGGCTTAGGAAGCTTGGTCTCCCTGCTGAGGTAGAGTCGAACATCCTGCCGAGCCTTCCACTCAAACTTCGGCCAAGTCTGATCGCCTGACACCTACTAGGCTTAAGAAGCTTGGTCTCCCTGCCGAGGTAAGGACGAACGTCCTGCCGAGCCTTTCACTCGAACTCTGGCCAAGTATCCTCGCCCGAGACCTACTAGGCTTAGGAAGCTTGGTCTCCCTGCCGAGGTAAGGTCGAACGTCCTGCCGAGCCTTACACTCGAACTTTGGCCAAATCCCATCGCCTGAATCCTACTAGGCTCAGGAAGCTTGGACTCCCAGCCGAGGTAAGGTCGAACGTCCTACGGAGCCTTACACTCGAACTCCTTCCATGTCCCCTTGCCCGAGATCTACTAGGCTTAGGAAGCTTGGTCTCCCTGCCGAGGTAAGGTCGAAAGTCCTGCCGAGCCTTACACTCGAACTCCACCCAAGTCCCCTCGCCTGAATCTTACTAGGCTTTTAAAGCTTGGTCTCCCTGACGAGGTAAGTTCGAACGTCCTGCTGAGCCTTACTCTAGAACTCCAAACCAGTCCCCTTGCCTGACTCTCCCACGAGGCTTAGGAAGCTTGGTCTCCCTGCCGAGGTAAGGTCGAACGTCCTGCTAAGCCCTACACTCGAACTCCTTCCATGTCCCCTCGCCCGAGACCTACTAGGCTTAGGAAGCTTGGTCTCCCTGCCGAGGTAAGATGGAAAGTCCTGCCGAGCCTTACACTCAAACTCCGGCCAAGTCCCCTTGCTTGACTCCTACAAGGCTTAGGAAGCCTGTTCTCCCTGCCGAGGTAAGGTCGAACGTCCTGCTGAGCCCTACTCTCGAACTCCTTCCATGTCCCCTCGCCCGAGACCTACTAGGCTTAGGAAGCTTGGTCTCCCTGCCGAGGTAAGGTCGAAAGTCCTGCCGAGCCTTATACTAGAACTCCGGCCATGTCCCCTTGCTTCACACCTACAAGGCTTAGGAAGCTTGGTCTCCCTGCCGAGGTAAGGTCGAACGTCCTGCTGAGCCTTACTCTCGAACTCCAAACCAGTCCCCTTGCCTGAATCTCCCACGAGGCTTAGGAAGCTTGGTCTCCCTGCCGAGGTAAGGTCGAACGTCCTGCTAAGCCCTACACTCGAACTCCTCCCATGTCTCCCCGCCCGAGACCTACTAGGCTGAGGAAGCTTGGTCTCCCTGCCGAGGTAAGGTCGAATGTCCTGCCGAGACTTACACTCGAACTCTGTCCGAGTCCTCTCGCCTGACTCCTACTAGGCTTAGGAAGCTTGGTCTCCCTGCCGAAGCATAGTCAAACGTCCTGCCGAGCCTTACACTCGAACTTCGGCCAAGTCTGATCGCCTGACACCTACTAGGCTTAGGAACCTTGGTCTCCCTGCCGAAGCATAGTCAAACGTCCTGCCGAGCCTTACACTCGAACTTCGGCCAAGTCCGATCGCCTGACACCTACTAGGCTTAGGAAGCTTGGTCTCCCTGCCGAGGTAAGGACGAACGTCCTGCCGAGCCTTACACTCGAACTCAGGCCAAGTCCCCTCGCCCGAGACCTACTAGGCTTAGGAAGCTTTGTCTCCCTGCCGAGGCAAGGTCGAACGTCCTGCCGAGCCTTTCACTCGAACTTCGGCCAAATCCCATCGCCTGAATCCTATTAGGCTTAGGAAGCTTGGACTCCCTGCCGAGGTAAGGTCGAAAGTCCTGCAGAGCCTTACACTTGAACTCCACCCAAGTCCCCTCGCCTGACTCTTCCTAGGCTTTAAAAGCTTGGTCTCCGTGCCGAGGTAAGGTCGAACGTCCTGCCGAGCCTTACACTCCAACTCTGGCCTAGTACCCTCGCCGGACTCCTACTAGGCTTAGGAAGCTTGGTCTCCCTGCCGAGGTAAGGTCAAACGTCCGGCTAAGCCCTACACTCGAACTCCTTCCATGTCCCTTCGCCCGAGAGCTACTAGGCTTAGGAAGCTTGGTCTCCCTGCCGAGGTAAGGTCGAACGTCCTGCCGAGCCTTACACTCGAACTCCGAACCAGTCCCCTTGCCTGACTCTCCCACAAGGCTTAGGAAGCTTGGTCTCCCTGCCGACGTAAGGTCGAACGTCCTGCTAAGCCCTACACTCGAACTCCTTCCATGTCCCCTCGCCCGAGACCTACTAGGCTTAGGAAGCTTGGTCTCCCTGCCGAGGTAAGATGGAAAATCCTGCCGAGCCTTACACTCGAACTCCGGCCAAGTCCCCTTGCTTGACTCCTACAAGGCTTAGGAAGCCTGTTCTCCCTGCCGAGGTAAGGTCGAACGTCCTACTGAGCCTTACTCTCGAACTCCAAACCAGTCCCCTTGACTGACTCTCCCACGAGGCTTAGGAAGCTTGGTCTCCCTGCCGAGGTAAGGTCGAACGTCCTGCTAAGCCCTACACTCGAACTCCTTCCATGTTCCCCCGCCCGAGACCTACTAGGCTTAGGAAGCTTGGTCTCCCTGCCGAGGTAAGGTCGAATGTCCTGCCAGGACTTACACTCGAACTCTGTCCGAGTCCACTCGCCTGACTCCTACTAAGCTTAGGAAGCTTGGTCTCCCTGCCGAGGTAGAGTCGAACATCCTGCCGAGCCTTCCACTCAAACTTCGGCCAAGTCTGATCGCCTGACACCTACTAGGCTTAAGAAGCTTGGTCTCCCTGCCGAGGTAAGGACGAACGTCCTGCCGAGCCTTTCACTCGAACTCTGGCCAAGTATCCTCGCCCGAGACCTACTAGGCTTAGGAAGCTTGGTCTCCCTGCCGAGGTAAGGTCGAACGTCCTGCCGAGCCTTACACTCGAACTTTGGCCAAATCCCATCGCCTGAATCCTACTAGGCTCAGGAAGCTTGGACTCCCAGCCGAGGTAAGGTCGAACGTCCTACGGAGCCTTACACTCGAACTCCTTCCATGTCCCCTCGCCCGAGATCTACTAGGCTTAGGAAGCTTGGTCTCCCTGCCGAGGTAAGGTCGAAAGTCCTGCCGAGCCTTACACTCGAACTCCACCCAAGTCCCCTCGCCTGAATCTTACTAGGCTTTTAAAGCTTGGTCTCCCTGACGAGGTAAGTTCGAACGTCCTGCTGAGCCTTACTCTAGAACTCCAAACCAGTCCCCTTGCCTGACTCTCCCACGAGGCTTAGGAAGCTTGGTCTCCCTGCCGAGGTAAGGTCGAACGTCCTGCTAAGCCCTACACTCGAACTCCTTCCATGTCCCCTCGCCCGAGACCTACTAGGCTTAGGAAGCTTGGTCTCCCTGCCGAGGTAAGATGGAAAGTCCTGCCGAGCCTTACACTCAAACTCCGGCCAAGTCCCCTTGCTTGACTCCTACAAGGCTTAGGAAGCCTGTTCTCCCTGCCGAGGTAAGGTCGAACGTCCTGCTGAGCCCTACTCTCGAACTCCTTCCATGTCCCCTCGCCCGAGACCTACTAGGCTTAGGAAGCTTGGTCTCCCTGCCGAGGTAAGGTCGAAAGTCCTGCCGAGCCTTATACTCGAACTCCGGCCATGTCCCCTTGCTTGACACCTACAAGGCTTAGGAAGCTTGGTCTCCCTGCCGAGGTAAGGTCGAACGTCCTGCTGAGCCTTACTCTCGAACTCCAAACCAGTCCCCTTGCCTGAATCTCCCACGAGGCTTAGGAAGCTTGGTCTCCCTGCCGAGGTAAGGTCGAACGTCCTGCTAAGCCCTACACTCGAACTCCTCCCATGTCTCCCCGCCCGAGACCTACTAGGCTGAGGAAGCTTGGTCTCCCTGCCGAGGTAAGGTCGAATGTCCTGCCGAGACTTACACTCGAACTCTGTCCAAGTCCTCTCGCCTGACTCCTACTAGGCTTAGGAAGCTTGGTCTCCCTGCCGAAGCATAGTCAAACGTCCTGCCGAGCCTTACACTCGAACTTCGGCCAAGTCTGATCGCCTGACACCTACTAGGCTTAGGAACCTTGGTCTCCCTGCCGAAGCATAGTCAAACGTCCTGCCGAGCCTTACACTCGAACTTCGGCCAAGTCCGATCGCCTGACACCTACTAGGCTTAGGAAGCTTGGTCTCCCTGCCGAGGTAAGGACGAACGTCCTGCCGAGCCTTACACTCGAACTCAGGCCAAGTCCCCTCGCCCGAGACCTACTAGGCTTAGGAAGCTTTGTCTCCCTGCCGAGGCAAGGTCGAACGTCCTGCCGAGCCTTTCACTCGAACTTCGGCCAAATCCCATCGCCTGAATCCTATTAGGCTTAGGAAGCTTGGACTCCCTGCCGAGGTAAGGTCGAAAGTCCTGCAGAGCCTTACACTCGAACTCCACCCAAGTCCCCTCGCCTGACTCTTCCTAGGCTTTAAAAGCTTGGTCTCCGTGCCGAGGTAAGGTCGAACGTACTGCCGAGCCTTACACTCCAACTCTGGCCTAGTACCCTCGCCGGACTCCTACTAGGCTTAGGAATCTTGGTCTCCCTGCCGAGGTAAGGTCAAACGTCCGGCTAAGCCCTACACTCGAACTCCTTCCATGTCCCTTCGCCCGAGACCTACTAGGCTTAGGAAGCTTGGTCTCCCTGCCGAGGTAAGGTCGAACGTCCTGCCGAGCCTTACACTCGAACTCCGAACCAGTCCCCTTGCCTGACTCTCCCACAAGGCTTAGGAAGCTTGGTCTCCCTGCCGAGGTAAGGTCGAACGTCCTGCTAAGCCCTACACTCGAACTCCTTCCATGTCCCCTCGCCCGAGACCTACTAGGCTTAGGAAGCTTGGTCTCCCTGCCGAGGTAAGATGGAAAGTCCTGCCGAGCCTTACACTCAAACTCCGGCCAAGTCCCCTTGCTTGACTCCTACAAGGCTTAGGAAGCCTGTTCTCCCTGCCGAGGTAAGGTCGAACGTCCTGCTGAGCCTTACTCTCGAACTCCAAACCAGTCCCCTTGCCTGACTCTCCCACGAGGCTTAGGAAGCTTGGTCTCCCTGCCGAGGTAAGGTCGAACGTCCTGCTAAGCCCTACACTCGAACTCCTTCCATGTTCCCCCGCCCGAGACCTACTAGGCTTAGGAAGCTTGGTCTCCCTGCCGAGGTAAGGTCGAATGTCCTGCCAGGACTTACACTCGAACTCTGTCCGAGTCCACTCGCCTGACTCCTACTAGGCTTAGGAAGCTTGGTCTCCCTGCCGAGGTAGAGTCGAACGTCCTGCCGAGCCTTACACTCGAACTTTGGCCAAATCCCATCGCCTGAATCCTACTAGGCTTAGGAAGCTTGGACTCCCAGCCGAGGTAAGGTCGAACGTCCTGCGGAGCCTTACACTCGAACTCCTTCCATGTCCCCTCGCCCGAGATCTACTAGGCTTAGGAAGCTTGGTCTCCCTGCCGAGGTAAGGTCGAAAGTCCTGCCGAGCCTTACACTCGAACTCCACCCAAGTCCCCTCGCCTGAATCTTACTAGGCTTTTAAAGCTTGGTCTCCCTGACGAGGTAAGTTCGAACGTCCTGCTGAGCCTTACTCTAGAACTCCAAACCAGTCCCCTTGCCTGACTCTCCCACGAGGCTTAGGAAGCTTGGTCTCCCTGCCGAGGTAAGGTCGAACGTCCTGCTAAGCCCTACACTCGAACTCCTTCCATGTCCCCTCGCCCGAGACCTACTAGGCTTAGGAAGCTTGGTCTCCCTGCCGAGGTAAGATGGAAAGTCCTGCCGAGCCTTACACTCAAACTCCGGCCAAGTCCCCTTGCTTGACTCCTACAAGGCTTAGGAAGCCTGTTCTCCCTGCCGAGGTAAGGTCGAACGTCCTGCTGAGCCTTACTCTCGAACTCCAAACCAGTCCCCGTGCCTGACTCTCCCACGAGCTTTAGGAAGCTTGGTCTCTTTGCCGAGGTAATGTCGAACGTCCTGCTGAGCCCTACTCTCGAACTCCTTCCATGTCCCCTCGCCCGAGACCTACTAGGCTTAGGAAGCTTGGTCTCCCTGCCGAGGTAAGGTCGAAAGTCCTGCCGAGCCTTATACTCGAACTCCGGCCATGTCCCCTTGCTTGACACCTACAAGGCTTAGGAAGCTTGGTCTCCCTGCCGAGGTAAGGTCGAACGTCCTGCTGAGCCTTACTCTCGAACTCCAAACCAGTCCCCTTGCCTGAATCTCCCACGAGGCTTAGGAAGCTTGGTCTCCCTGCCGAGGTAAGGTCGAACGTCCTGCTAAGCCCTACACTCGAACTCCTCCCATGTCTCCCCGCCCGAGACCTACTAGGCTGAGGAAGCTTGGTCTCCCTGCCGAGGTAAGGTCGAATGTCCTGCCGAGACTTACACTCGAACTCTGTCCAAGTCCTCTCGCCTGACTCCTACTAGGCTTAGGAAGCTTGGTCTCCCTGCCGAAGCATAGTCAAACGTCCTGCCGAGCCTTACACTCGAACTTCGGCCAAGTCTGATCGCCTGACACCTATTAGGCTTAGGAACCTTGGTCTCCCTGCCGAAGCATAGTCAAACGTCCTGCCGAGCCTTACACTCGAACTTCGGCCAAGTCCGATCGCCTGACACCTACTAGGCTTAGGAAGCTTGGTCTCCCTGCCGAGGTAAGGACGAACGTCCTGCCGAGCCTTACACTCGAACTCAGGCCAAGTCCCCTCGCCCGAGACCTACTAGGCTTAGGAAGCTTTGTCTCCCTGCCGAGGCAAGGTCGAACGTCCTGCCGAGCCTTTCACTCGAACTTCGGCCAAATCCCATCGCCTGAATCCTATTAGGCTTAGGAAGCTTGGACTCCCTGCCGAGGTAAGGTCGAAAGTCCTGCAGAGCCTTACACTCGAACTCCACCCAAGTCCCCTCGCCTGACTCTTCCTAGGCTTTAAAAGCTTGGTCTCCGTGCCGAGGTAAGGTCGAACGTCCTGCCGAGCCTTACACTCCAACTCTGGCCTAGTACCCTTGCCAGACTCCTACTAGGCTTAGGAAGCTTGGTCTCCCTGCCGAAGCATAGTCAAACGTCTTGCCGAGTCTTACACTCGAACTCCGGCCAAGTCCCCTCGCCCGAGACCTACTAGGCTTAGGAAGCTTGGTCTCCCTGCTGAGGTATAGTCGAACGTCCTGCCGAGCCTTCCACTCAAACTCCGGCCAAGTCCGATCGCCTGACACCTACTAGGCTTAGGAAGCTTGGTCTCCCTGCCGAGGTAAGGACGAACGTCCTGCCGAGCCTTTCACTCGAACTCCGGCCAAGTACCCTCGCCAGACTCCTACTAGGCTTAGGAAGCTTGGTCTCCCTGCCGAGGTAAGGTCGAATGTCCTGCCGAGCCTTACACTCGAACTCCACCCAAGTCCCCTCGCCTGACTCTCAGTAGGCTTTAAAAGCTTGGTGTCCCAGACGAGGTAAGGTCGAAAGTCCTGCTGAGCCTTACACTCGAACTCCAGCCAAGTCCCCTTGCTTGACTCCTACAAGGCTTTGGAAACTTGGTCTCCCTGCCGAGGTAAGGTCGAACGTCCTGCTGAGCCTTACACTCGAACTCCAAACCAGTCCCCTTGCCTGACTCTCCCACAAGGCTTAGGAAGGTTGGTCTCCTTGCCGAGGTAAGGTCGAACGTCCTGCTGAGCCTTGCACTCGAACTCTGGCCAAGTCCCCTCGCCTGACTCCTACTAGGCTTAGGAAGCTTGGTCTCCCTGCCGAGGTAAGGTCGAACGTCCTGCTGAGCCTTACACTCGAACTCTGGCCAAGTCCCCTCGCCTGACTCCTTCTAGGCTTAGGAAGCTTGGACTCCCTGCCGAGGTAAGGTCGAACGTCCTGCAGAGCCTTACACTCGAACTCCTTCCATGTCCCCTCGCCTGAATCCTACTAGGCTTAGGAAGCTTGGTCTCCCTGCCGAGGCAAGGTCAAACCTCCTGCCAAGCCTTACACTCGAACTCCGGACAAATCCCATCGCCTGACTCCTACTAGGCTTAGGAAGCTTTGTCTCTTTTCCGAGGTAAGGTCGAAAGTCCTGCCGAGCCTTACACTCGAACTCCACCCAAGTCCCCTCGCCTGACTCTTACTCGGCTTTAAAAGCTTGGTCTCTCTGACGAGGTAAGGTCGAACGTCCTGCTGAGCCTTACACTCGAACTCCAAACCAGTCCCCGTGCCTGAATCTCCCACGAGCTTTAGGAAGCTTGGTCTCCCTGCCAAGGTAATGTCGAACGTCCTGCTAAGCCCTACTCTCGAACTCCTTCCATGTCCCCTCGCCCGAGACCTACTAGGCTTAGGAAGCTTGGTCTCCCTGCCGAGGTAAGGTCGAAAGTCCTGCCGAGCCTTACACTCGAACTCCGGCCAAGTCCCCTTGCTTGACACCTACAAGGCTTAGGAAGCTTGGTCTCCCTGCCGAGGTAAGGTCGAACGTCCTGCTGAGCCTTACTCTCGAACTCCAAACCAGTCCCCTTGCCTGAATCTCCCACGAGGCTTAGGAAGCTTGGTCTCCCTGCCGAGGTAAGGTCGAACGTCCTGCTAAGCCCTACACTCGAACTCCTCCCATGTCTCCCCGCCCGAGACCTACTAGGCTTAGGAAGCTTGGTCTCCCTGCCGAGGTAAGGTCGAATGTCCTGCCGAGACTTACACTCGAACTATGTCCGAGTCCTCTCGCCTGACTCCTACTAGGCTTAGGAACCTTGGTCTCCCTGCCGAAGCATAGTCAAACGTCCTGCCGAGCCTTACACTCGAACTTCGGCCAAGTCCGATCGCCTGACACCTACTAGGCTTAGGAAGCTTGGTCTCCCTGCCGAGGTAAGGACGAACGTCCTGCCGAGCCTTACACTCGAACTCAGGCCAAGTCCCCTCGCCCGAGACCTACTAGGCTTAGGAAGCTTTGTCTCCCTGCCGAGGCAAGGTCGAACGTCCTGCCGAGCCTTTCACTCGAACTTCGGCCAAATCCCATCGCCTGAATCCTATTAGGCTTAGGAAGCTTGGACTCCCTGCCGAGGTAAGGTCGAAAGTCCTGCAGAGCCTTACACTCGAACTCCACCCAAGTCCCCTCGCCTGACTCTTCCTAGGCTTTAAAAGCTTGGTCTCCGTGCCGAGGTAAGGTCGAACGTCCTGCCGAGCCTTACACTCCAACTCTGGCCTAGTACCCTCGCCGGACTCCTACTAGGCTTAGGAAGCTTGGTCTCCCTGCCGAGGTAAGGTCAAACGTCCGGCTAAGCCCTACACTCGAACTCCTTCCATGTCCCTTCGCCCGAGACCTACTAGGCTTAGGAAGCTTGGTCTCCCTGCCGAGGTAAGGTCGAACGTCCTGCCGAGCCTTACACTCGAACTCCGAACCAGTCCCCTTGCCTGACTCTCCCACAAGGCTTAGGAAGCTTGGTCTCCCTGCCGAGGTAAGGTCGAACGTCCTGCTAAGCCCTACACTCGAACTCCTTCCATGTCCCCTCGCCCGAGACCTACTAGGCTTAGGAAGCTTGGTCTCCCTGCCGAGGTAAGATGGAAAGTCCTGCCGAGCCTTACACTCGAACTCCGGCCAAGTCCCCTTGCTTGACTCCTACAAGGCTTAGGAAGCCTGTTCTCCCTGCCGAGGTAAGGTCGAACGTCCTGCTGAGCCTTACTCTCGAACTCCAAACCAGTCCCCTTGCCTGACTCTCCCACGAGGCTTAGGAAGCTTGGTCTCCCTGCCGAGGTAAGGTCGAACGTCCTGCTAAGCCCTACACTCGAACTCCTTCCATGTTCCCCCGCCCGAGACCTTCTAGGCTTAGGAAGCTTGGTCTCCCTGCCGAGGTAAGGTCGAATGTCCTGCCAGGACTTACACTCGAACTCTGTCCGAGTCCACTCGCCTGACTCCTACTAGGCTTAGGAAGCTTGGTCTCCCTGCCGAGGTAGAGTAGAACATCCTGCCGAGCCTTCCACTCAAACTTCGGCCAAGTCTGATCGCCTGACACCTACTAGGCTTAAGAAGCTTGGTCTCCCTGCCGAGGTAAGGACGAACGTCCTGCCGAGCCTTTCACTCGAACTCTGGCCAAGTACCCTCGCCAGACTCCTACTAGGCTTAGGAAGCTTGGTCTCCCTGCCGAGGTAAGGACTAACGTCCTGCCGAGCCTTACACTCGAACTCAGGCCAAGTCCCCTCGCCCGAGACCTACTAGGCTTAGGAAGCTTGGTCTCCCTGCCGAGGTAAGGTCGAACGTCCTGCCGAGCCTTACACTCGAACTTTGGCCAAATCCCATTGCCTGAATCCTACTAGGCTTAGGAAGCTTGGACTCCCAGCCGAGGTAAGGTCGAACATCCTGCGGAGCCTTACACTCGAACTCCTTCCATGTCCCCTCGCCCGAGATCTACTAGGCTTAGGAAGCTTGGTCTCCCTGCCGAGGTAAGGTCGAAAGTCCTGCCGAGCCTTACACTCTAACTCCACCCAAGTCCCCTCGCCTGAATCTTACTAGGCTTTTAAAGCTTGGTCTCCCTGACGAGGTAAGTTCGAACGTCCTGCTGAGCCTTACTCTAGAACTCCAAACCAGTCCCCTTGCCTGACTCTCCCACGAGGCTTAGGAAGCTTGGTCTCCCTGCCGAGGTAAGGTCGAACGTCCTGCTAAGCCCTACACTCGAACTCCTTCCATGTCCCCTCGCCCGAGACCTACTAGGCTTAGGAAGCTTGGTCTCCCTGCCGAGGTAAGTTCGAATGCCCTGCCGAGACTTCCATTCAAACTCCGGCCAAGTCTGATCGTCTGACACCTACAAGGCTTAGGAAGCTTGGTCTCCCTGCCGAGGTAAAGACGAACGTCCTGCCGAGCCTTTCACTCGAACTCTGGCCAAGTATCCTCGCCAGACTCCTACTAGGCTTAGGAAGCTTGGTCTCCCTGCCGAAGCATGGTCAAACGTCCTGCCGAGACTTACACTCGAACTCCAGCCAAGTCCGATCGCCTGACACCTACTAGGCTTAGGAAGCTTGGTCTCCCTGCCGAGGTAAGGACGAACGTCCTGCCGAGACTTACACTCGAACTCCAGCCAAGTCCGATCGCCTGAATCCTACTAGGCTTAGGAAGCTTGGACTCCCTGCCGAGGTAAGGTCGAACGTCCTGCCGAGCCTTACACTCGAACTCCACCCAAGTCCCCTCGCCTGACTCTCAGTAGGCTTTAAAAGCTTGGTCTCCCTGCCGAGGTAAGGTCGAAAGTCCTGCTGAGCCTTACACTCGAACTCCAAACCAGTCCCCTTGCCTGACTCTCCCACAAGGCTTAGGAAGCTTGGTCTCCTTGCCGAGGTAAGGTCGAACGTCCTGCTGAGCCTTGCACTCGAACTCTGGCCAAGTCCCCTCGCCTGACTCCTACTAGGCTTAGGAAGCTTGGTCTCCCTGCCGAGGTAAGGTCGAACGTCCTGCTGAGCCTTACACTCGAACTCTGGCCAAGTCCCCTCGCCTGACTCCTTCTAGGCTTAGGAAGCTTGGACTCCCTGCCGAGGTAAGGTCGAATGTCCTGCAGAGCCTTACACTCGAACTCCTTCCATGTCCCCTCGCCTGAATCCTACTAGGCTTAGGAAGCTTGGTCTCCCTGCCGAGGCAAGGTCAAACCTCCTGCCAAGCCTTACACTCGAACTCCGGACAAATCCCATCGCCTGACTCCTACTAGGCTTAGGAAGCTTTGTCTCTTTTCCGAGGTAAGGTCGAAAGTCCTGCCGAGCCTTACACTCGAACTCCACCCAAGTCCCCTCGCCTGACTCTTACTCGGCTTTAAAAGCTTGGTCTCTCTGACGAGGTAAGGTCGAACGTCCTGCTGAGCCTTACACTCGAACTCCAAACCAGTCCCCGTGCCTGACTCTCCCACGAGCTTTAGGAAGCTTGGTCTCCCTGCCGAGGTAATGTCGAACGTCCTGCTAAGCCCTACTCTCGAACTCCTTCCATGTCCCCTCGCCCGAGACCTACTAGGCTTAGGAAGCTTGGTCTCCCTGCCGAGGTAAGGTCGAAAGTCCTGCCGAGCCTTACACTCGAACTCCGGCCAAGTCCCCTTGCTTGACACCTACAAGGCTTAGGAAGCTTGGTCTCCCTGCCGAGGTAAGGTCGAACGTCCTGCTGAGCCTTTCTCTCGAACTCCAAACCAGTCCCCTTGCCTGAATCTCCCACGAGGCTTAGGAAGCTTGGTCTCCCTGCCGAGGTAAGGTCGAACGTCCTGCTAAGCCCTACACTCGAACTCCTCCCATGTCTCCCCGCCCGAGACCTACTAGGCTTAGGAAGCTTGGTCTCCCTGCCGAGGTAAGGTCGAATGTCCTGCCGAGACTTACACTCGAACTCTGTCCGAGTCCTCTCGCCTGACTCCTACTAGGCTTAGGAACCTTGGTCTCCCTGCCGAAGCATAGTCAAACGTCCTGCCGAGCCTTACACTCGAACTTCGGCCAAGTCCGATCGCCTGACACCTACTAGGCTTAGGAAGCTTGGTCTCCCTGCCGAGGTAAGGACGAACGTCCTGCCGAGCCTTACACTCGAACTCAGGCCAAGTCCCCTCGCCCGAGACCTACTAGGCTTAGGAAGCTTTGTCTCCCTGCCGAGGCAAGGTCGAACGTCCTGCCGAGCCTTTCACTCGAACTTCGGCCAAATCCCATCGCCTGAATCCTATTAGGCTTAGGAAGCTTGGACTCCCTGCCGAGGTAAGGTCGAAAGTCCTGCAGAGCCTTACACTCGAACTCCACCCAAGTCCCCTCGCCTGACTCTTCCTAGGCTTTAAAAGCTTGGTCTCCGTGCCGAGGTAAGGTCGAACGTCCTGCCGAGCCTTACACTCCAACTCTGGCCTAGTACCCTCGCCGGACTCCTACTAGGCTTAGGAAGCTTGGTCTCCCTGCCGAGGTAAGGTCAAACGTCCGGCTAAGCCCTACACTCGAACTCCTTCCATGTCCCTTCGCCCGAGACCTACTAGGCTTAGGAAGCTTGGTCTCCCTGCCGAGGTAAGGTCGAACGTCCTGCTAAGCCCTACACTCGAACTCCTTCCATGTCCCCTTGCCCGAGACCTACTAGGCTTAGGAAGCTTGGTCTCCCTGCCGAGGTAAGATGGAAAGTCCTGCCGAGCCTTACACTCGAACTCCGGCCAAGTCCCCTTGCTTGACTCCTACAAGGCTTAGGAAGCCTGTTCTCCCTGCCGAGGTAAGGTCGAACGTCCTGCTGAGCCTTACTCTCGAACTCCAAACCAGTCCCCTTGCCTGACTCTCCCACGAGGCTTAGGAAGCTTGGTCTCCCTGCCGAGGTAAGGTCGAATGCCCTGCTAAGCCCTACACTCGAACTCCTTCCATGTTCCCCCGCCCGAGACCTACTAGGCTTAGGAAGCTTGGTCTCCCTGCCGAGGTAAGGTCGAATGTCCTGCCAGGACTTACACTCGAACTCTGTCCGAGTCCACTCGCCTGACACCTACTAGGCTTAAGAAGCTTGGTCTCCCTGCCGAGGTAAGGACGAACGTCCTGCCGAGCCTTTCACTCGAACTCTGGCCAAGTACCCTCGCCAGACTCCTACTAGGCTTAGGAAGCTTGGTCTCCCTGCCGAGGTAAGGACTAACGTCCTGCCGAGCCTTACACTCGAACTCAGGCCAAGTCCCCTCACCCGAGACCTACTAGGCTTAGGAAGCTTGGTCTCCCTGCCGAGGTAAGGTCGAACGTCCTGCCGAGCCTTACACTCGAACTTTGGCCAAATCCCATCGCCTGAATCCTACTAGGCTTAGGAAGCTTGGACTCCCAGCCGAGGTAAGGTCGAACGTCCTGCGGAGCCTTACACTCGAACTCCTTCCATGTCCCCTCGCCCGAGATCTACTAGGCTTAGGAAGCTTGGTCTCCCTGCCGAGGTAAGGTCGAAAGTCCTGCCGAGCCTTACACTCGAACTCCACCCAAGTCCCCTCGCCTGAATCTTACTAGGCTTTTAAAGCTTGGTCTCCCTGACGAGGTAAGTTCGAACGTCCTGCTGAGCCTTACTCTAGAATTCCAAACCAGTCCCCTTGCCTGACTCTCCCACGAGGCTTAGGAAGATTGGTCTCCCTGCCGAGGTAAGGTCGAACGTCCTGCTAAGCCCTACACTCGAACTCCTTCCATGTCCCCTCGCCCGAGACCTACTAGGCTTAGGAAGCTTGGTCTCCCTGCCGAGGTAAGATGGAAAGTCCTGCCGAGCCTTACACTCAAACTCCGGCCAAGTCCCCTTGCTTGACTACTACAAGGCTTAGGAAGACTGTTCTCCCTGCCGAGGTAAGGTCGAACGTCCTGCTGAGCCTTACTCTCGAACTCCAAACCAGTCCCCTTGCCTGACTCTCCCACAAGGCTTAGGAAGCTTGGTCTCCCTGCCGAGGTAACGTCGAACGTCCTGCTAAGCCCTACACTCGAACTCCTTCCATGTCCCCTCGCCCGAGACCTACTAGGCTTAGGAAGCTTGGTCTCCCTGCCGAGGTAAGATGGAAAGTCCTGCCGAGCCTTACACTCAAACTCCGGCCAAGTCCCCTTGCTTGACTCCTACAAGGCTTAGGAAGCCTGTTCTCCCTGCCGAGGTAAGGTCGAACGTCCTGCTGAGCCTTACTCTCGAACTCCAAACCAGTCCCCTTGCCTGACTCTCCCACGAGGCTTAGGAAGCTTGGTCTCCCTGCCGAGGTAAGGTCCAACGTCCTGCTAAGCCCTACACTCGAACTCCTTCCATGTCCCCCCGCCCGAGACCTACTAGGCTTAGGAAGCTTGGTCTCCCTGCCGAGGTAAGGTCGAATGTCCTGCCAGGACTTACACTCGAACTCTGTCCGAGTCCACTCGCCTGACTCCTACTAGGCTTAGGAAGCTTGGTCTCCCTGCCGAGGTAGAGTCGAACATCCTGCCGAGCCTTCCACTCAAACTTCGGCCAAGTCTGATCGCCTGACACCTACTAGGCTTAAGAAGCTAGGTCTCCCTGCCGAGGTAAGGACAAACATCCTGCCGAGCCTTACACTCGAACTCTGGCCAAGTACCCTCGCCAGACTCCTACTAGGCTTAGGAAGCTTGGTCTCCCTGCCGAGGTAAGGACTAACGTCCTGCCGAGCCTTACACTCGAACTCAGGCCAAGTCCCCTCGCCCGAGACCTACTAGGCTTAGGAAGCTTGGTCTCCCTGCCGAGGTAAGGTCGAACGTCCTGCCGAGCCTTACACTCGAACTTTGGCCAAATCCCATCGCCTCAATCCTACTAGGCTTAGGAAGCTTGGTCTCCCTGCCGAGGTAAGGTCGAAAGTCCTGCCGAGCCTTACACTCGAACTCCACCCAAGTCCCCTCGCCTGAATCTTACTAGGCTTTTAAAGCTTGGTCTCCCTGACGAGGTAAGTTCGAACGTCCTGCTGAGCCTTACTCTAGAACTCCAAACCAGTCCCCTTGCCTGACTCTCCCACGAGGCTTAGGAAGCTTGGTCTCCCTGCCGAGGTAAGGTCGAACGTCCTGCTAAGCCCTACACTCGAACTCCTTCCATGTCCCCTCGCCCGAGACCTACTAGGCTTAGGAAGCTTGGTCTCCCTGCCGAGGTAAGTTCGAATGCCCTGCCGAGACTTCCATTCAAACTCCGGCCAAGTCTGATCGTCTGACACCTACTAGGCTTAGGAAGCTTGGTCCCCCTGCCGAGGTAAAGACGAACGTCCTGCCGAGCCTTTCACTCGAACTCTGGCCAAGTATCCTCGCCAGACTCCTACTAGGCTTAGGAAGCTTGGTCTCCCTGCCGAAGCATGGTCAAACGTCCTGCCGAGACTTACACTCGAACTCCAGCCAAGTCCGATCGCCTGACACCTACTAGGCTTAGGAAGCTTGGTCTCCCTGCCGAGGTAAGGTCAAACGTCCTGCTAAGCCCTACACTCGAACTCCTACCATGTCCCTTCGCCCGAGACCTACTAGGCTTAGGAAGCTTGGTCTCCCTGCTGAGGTAAGGTCGAATGTCCTGCCGAGACTTACACTCAAACTCTGTCCAAGTCCACTCGGCTGACTCCTAGTAGGCTTAGGAAGCTTGGTCTCCCTGCCGAGGTATAGTCGAACGTCCTGCCGAGCCTTCCACTCAAACTCCGGCCAAGTCCGATCGCCTGACACCTACTAGGCTTAGGAAGCTTGGTCTCCCTGCCGAGGTAAGGACGAACGTCCTGCCGAGCCTTACACTCGAACTTCGGCCAAATCCCATCGCCTGAATCCTACTAGGCTTAGGAAGCTTGGACTCCCTGCCGAGGTAAGGTCGAACGTCCTGCAGAGCCTTACACTCGAACTCCTTCCATGTCCCCTCGCCCGAAACCTACTAGGCTTAGGAAGCTTGGTCTCCCTGCCGAGGTAAGGTTGAAAGTCCTGCCGAGCCCTACACTCGAACTCCACCCAAGTCCCCTCGCCTGACTCTCAGTAGGCTTTAAAAGCTTGGTGTCCCAGACGAGGTAAGGTCGAAAGTCCTGCTGAGCCTTACACTCGAACTCCAGCCAAGTCCCCTTGCTTGACTCCTACAAGGCTTTGGAAACATTGGTCTCCCTGCCGAGGTAAGGTCGAACGTCCTGCTGAGCCTTACACTCGAACTCCAAACCAGTCCCCTTGCCTGACTCTCCCACAAGGCTGTGGAAGCTTGGTCTCCCTGCCGAGGTAAGGTCGAATGTCCTGCCGAGACTTACACTCGAACTCTGTCCAAGTCCTCTCGCCTGACACCTACTAGGCTTAGGAACCTTGGTCTCCCTGCCGAAGCATAGTCAAACGTCCTGCCGAGCCTTACACTCGAACTTCGGCCAAGTCCGATCGCCTGACACCTACTAGGCTTAGGAAGCTTGGTCTCCCTGCCGAGGTAAGGACGAACGTCCTGCCGAGCCTTACACTCGAACTCAGGCCAAGTCCCCTCGCCCGAGACCTACTAGGCTTAGGAAGCTTTGTCTCCCTGCCGAGGCAAGGTCGAACGTCCTGCCGAGCCTTTCACTCGAACTTCGGCCAAATCCCATCGCCTGAATCCTATTAGGCTTAGGAAGCTTGGACTCCCTGCCGAGGTAAGGTCGAAAGTCCTGCAGAGCCTTACACTCGAACTCCACCCAAGTCCCCTCGCCTGACTCTTCCTAGGCTTTAAAAGCTTGGTCTCTGTGCCGAGGTAAGGTCGAACGTCCTGCCGAGCCTTACACTCCAACTCTGGCCTAGTACCCTTGCCAGACTCCTACTAGGCTTAGGAAGCTTGGTCTCCCTGCCGAAGCATAGTCAAACGTCTTGCCGAGTCTTACACTCGAACTCTGGCCAAGTCCCCTCGCCTGACTCCTACTAGGCTTAGGAAGCTTGGTCTCCCTGCCGAGGTGAGGTCGAACGTCCTGCTGAGCCTTACACTCGAACTCTGGCCAAGTCCCCTCGCCTGACTCCTTCTAGGCTTAGGAAGCTTGGACTCCCTGCCGAGGTAAGGTCGAACGTCCTGCAGAGCCTTACACTCGAACTCCTTCCATGTCCCCTCGCCTGAATCTTACTAGGCTTAGGAAGCTTGGTCTCCCTGCCGAGGCAAGGTCAAACCTCCTGCCAAGCCTTACACTCGAACTCCGGACAAATCCCATCGCCTGACTCCTACTAGGCTTAGGAAGCTTTGTCTCTTTTCCGAGGTAAGGTCGAAAGTCCTGCCGAGCCTTACACTCGAACTCCACCCAAGTCCCCTCGCCTGACTCTTACTCGGCTTTAAAAGCTTGGTCTCTCTGACGAGGTAAGGTCAAACGTCCTGCTGAGCCTTACACTCGAACTCCAAACCAGTCCCCGTGCCTGACTCTCTCACGAGCTTTAGGAAGCTTGGTCTCCCTGCCGAGGTAATGTCGAACGTCCTGCTAAGCCCTACTCTCGAACTCCTTCCATGTCCCCTCGCCCGAGACCTACTAGGCTTAGGAAGCTTGGTCTCCCTGCCGAGGTAAGGTCGAAAGTCCTGCCGAGCCTTACACTCGAACTCCGGCCAAGTCCCCTTGCTTGACACCTACAAGGCTTAGGAATCTTGGTCTCCCTGCCGAGGTAAGGTCGAACGTCCTGCTGAGCCTTACTCTCGAACTCCAAACCAGTCCCCTTGCCTGAATCTCCCACGAGGCTTAGGAAGCTTGGTCTCCCTGCCGAGGTAAGGTCGAACGTCCTGCTAAGCCCTACACTCGAACTCCTCCCATGTCTCCCCGCCCGAGACCTACTAGGCTTAGGAAGCTTGGTCTCCCTGCCGAGGTAAGGTCGAATGTCCTGCCGAGACTTACACTCGAACTCTGTCCAAGTCCTCTCGCCTGACTCCTACTAGGCTTAGGAAGCTTGGTCTCCCTGCCGAAGCATAGTCAAACGTCCTGCCGAGCCTTACACTCGAACTTCGACCAAGTCTGATCGCCTGACACCTACTAGGCTTAGGAACCTTGGTCTCCCTGCCGAAGCATAGTCAAACGTCCTGCCGAGCCTTACACTCGAACTTCGGCCAAGTCCGATCGCCTGACACCTACTAGGCTTAGGAAGCTTGGTCTCCCTGCCGAGGTAAGGACGAACGTCCTGCCGAGCCTTACACTCGAACTCAGGCCAAGTCCCCTCGCCCGAGACCTACTAGGCTTAGGAAGCTTTGTCTCCCTGCCGAGGCAAGGTCGAACGTCCTGCCGAGCCTTTCACTCGAACTTCGGCCAAATCCCATCGCCTGAATCCTATTAGGCTTAGGAAGCTTGGACTCCCTGCCGAGGTAAGGTCGAAAGTCCTGCCGAGCCTTACACTCGAACTCCACCCAAGTCCCCTCGCCTGACTCTTCCTAGGCTTTAAAAGCTTGGTCTCCGTGCCGAGGTAAGGTCGAACGTCCTGCCGAGCCTTACACTCCAACTCTGGCCTAGTACCCTCGCCAGACTCCTACTAGCCTTAGGAAGCTTGGTCTCCCTGCCGAAGCATAGTCAAACGTCTTGCCGAGTCTTACACTCGAACTCCGGCCAAGTCCCCTCGCCCGAGACCTACTAGGCTTAGGAAGCTTTGTCTCCCTGCCGAGGCAAGGTCGAACGTCCTGCCGAGCCTTTCACTCGAACTTCGGCCAAATCCCATCGCCTGAATCCTATTAGGCTTAGGAAGCTTGGACTCCCTGCCGAGGTAAGGTCGAAAGTCCTGCCGAGCCTTACACTCGAACTCCACCCAAGTCCCCTCGCCTGACTCTTCCTAGGCTTTAAAAGCTTGGTCTCCGTGCCGAGGTAAGGTCGAACGTCCTGCCGAGCCTTACACTCCAACTCTGGCCTAGTACCCTCGCCAGACTCCTACTAGCCTTAGGAAGCTTGGTCTCCCTGCTGAGGTAAGGTCGAAAGTCCTGCCGAGCCTTACACTCGAACTTCGGCCAAATCCCATCGCCTGAATCCTACTAGACTTAGGAAGCTTGGACTCCCTGCCGAGGTAAGGTCGAACGTCCTGCCGAGCCTTACAGTCGAACTTTGGCCAAGTCCCTTTGCCTGTCTCCTACTAGGATTAGGAATTTTCGTCTCCCTGCCGAGGTAAGGTCGAACGTCCTGCCAAGCCTTACACTCGAACTCTGGCAAAGTCCCTTTGCCTGAATCCTACTAGGCTTAGGAATCTTCGTCTCCCTGCCGAGGTAAGGTCAAACGTCCTGCCGAGCCTTACACTCGAACTCCGGCCAAGTCCCTTTGCCTAACTCCTATTAGGTTTAGGAAGCTTGGTCTCCCAGCCGAGGTAACGTCGCACGTCCTGCCGAGCCTTACACTCGAACTCCGGCCAAGTCCCTTTGCCTGACTCTTACTAGGCTTAGGAAGCTTGGTCTCCCTTCCGAGTTAAGGTCGAACGTCCTGCTGAGCCTTACACTCGAACTGCGGCCAAGTCCACTCGCCTGACTCTGCTACTAGGCTTAAGAAGCTTGGTGTCCCTGCCGAGGTACGGTCGAACGTCCAGCCGAGACTTACAGTCGAACTTTGGCCAAGTCCCTTTGCCTGTCTCCTACTAGGATTAGGAATCTTCGTCTCCCTGCCGAGGTAAGGTCGAACGTCCTGCCGAGCCTTACACTCGATCTCCGGCCAAGTCCCTTCGCCTGACTCTCCTACTAGGCTTAGGAAGCTTGGTCTCCCTGCCGAGGTAAGGTCGAAAGTACTGCCGAGCCTAACAAACTAACTCCAGCCAAGTTCCTTTTGCCTGTCTCCTACTAAGCTTAGATAGCTTGGTCTCCCTGCCGAGGTAAGGTCGAAGGTCCTGCAGAGCCTTACACTCGAACTGCGGCCAAGTGCCTTTGCCTGACTCCTACGAGGTTTAGGAAGCCTGGTCCCCCTGCCGAGGTAAGGTCGAAAGTCCTGCCGAGCCTTACAATCGAACTCCAGACAAGTTCCTTTTGCCTGTTTCCTACTAAGCTTAGATAGCTTGGTCTCCCTGCCAAGGTAAGGTCGAAGGTCCTGCCGAGCCTTACACTCGACTCCGGCCAAGTCCCCTCTCCTAAATCTCCTCCTATTCTTAGGAAGATTTGTCTCCCTGCCGTGGTAACATCGAACGTCCTGCCGATCCTTACACTCGAACTCCGGCCAAGTCCCTTCCCCTGACACTCCTACTAGGCTTAGGAAGCTTGGTCTCCCTGCCGAGGTAAGGTCGAATGTCCTGCCAAGCCTTACACTCAAACTCCGGCCAAGTCCCTTTGCCTAACTCACCTACAAGGCTTAGGAAGCTTGGTCTCCCTGCCGAGGTAAGGTGGAACGTACTTCCGAACATTACAGTCAAACTCCGGCCAACTCCCTTCGCCTAACTCCCCTACTAGGCTTAGGAAGCTTGGTCTCCCTGCCGAGGTAAGGTCGAACGTCCTGCCGAGCTTTACACTCGAACTCCGTCCGAGTCCCTTCGCCTGACTCTCCTACTAACCTTAGGAAGCTTGGTCTCCCTGCCGAGGTAAAGTCGAAAGTCCTGCCGAGCCTTACACTCGAACTCTGGCCAAGTCCACTCGCATGACTCTGCTACTAGGCTTAAGCAGCTTGGTGTCTCTTCCGAGGTACGGTCGAACGTCCTGCCGAGACTTACAGTCGAACTCCGGCCAAGTCCCTTTGCCTGTCTCCTACTAGGATTAGGAATTTTCGTCTCCCTGCCGAGGTAAGGTCGAACGTCCTGCCAAGCCTCACACTCGAACTCTGGCAAAGTCCCTTTGCCTGAATCCTACTAGGCTTAGGAATCTTCGTCTCCCTGCCGAGGTAAGGTCGAACGTCCTGCCGAGCCTTACACTCGAACTCCGGCCAAGTCCCTTTGCCTAACTCCTATTAGGTTTAGGAAGCTTGGTGTCCCAGCCGAGGTAACGTCGCACGTCCTGCTGAGCCTTACACTCGAACTCCGGCCAAGTCCCTTTGCCTGACTCTTACTAGGCTTAGGAAGCTTCGTCTCCCTTCCGAGTTAAGGTCGAACGTCCTGCTGAGCCTTACACTCGAACTGCGGCCAAGTCCACTCGCCTGACTCTGCTACTAGGCTTAAGAAGCTTGGTGTCCCTGCCGAGGTACGGTCGAATGTCCTGCCGAGCCTTACACTCGAACTCCGGCCAAGTCCCTTTGCGTGTCTCCTACTAGGATTAGGAAGCTTGGTCTCCCTGCTGAGGTAAGGTCGAAAGTCCTGCCGAGCCTTACACTCGAACTCTGGCCAAGTCTACTCGCCTGACTCTGCTACTAGGCTTAAGAATCTTGGTGTCCCAGCCGAGGTACGGTCGAACGTGCAGCCGAGCCTTACAGTCGAACTTTGGCCAAGTCCCTTTGCCTGTCTCCTACTAAGATTAGGAATCTTCGTCTCCCTGCCGAGGTAAGGTCGAACGTCCTGCCGAGCCTTACACTCGATCTCCGGCCAAGTCCCTTCGCCTGACTCTCCTACTAGGCTTAGGAAGCTTGGTCTCCCTGCCGAGGTAAGGTCGAAAGTACTGACGAGCCTAACAAACTAACTCCAGCCAAGTTCCTTTTGCCTGTCTCCTACTAAGCTTAGATAGCTTGGTCTCCCTGCCGAGGTAAGGTCGAAGGTCCTGCAGAGCCTTACACTCGAACTGCGGCCAAGTGCCTTTGCCTGACTCCTACTAGGTTTAGGAAGCTTGGTCCCCCTGCTGAGGTAAGGTCGAATGTCCTGCCAAGCCTTACACTCGACTCCGGCCAAGTCCCCTCTCCTAACTCTCCTCCTATTCTTAGGAAGATTTGTCTCCCTGCCGTGGTGACAGCGAAAGTCCTGCCGAGCCTTACACTCGAACTCCGGCCAAGTCCCTTCCCCTGACACTCCTACTAGGCTTAGGAAGCTTGGTCTCCCTGCCGAGGTAAGGTCGAATGTCCTGCCAAGCCTTACACTCAAACTCCGGCCAAGTCCCCTCGCCTGACTCTCCTACTAGGCTTAGGAAGCTTGGTCTCCCTCCCGAGGTAAGGTCGAACGTCCTGCCGAGCCTTACACTCGAAGTCCGGCCAAGTCCCTTCCCCTGACACTCCTACTAGGCTTAGAAAGCTTGGTTTCCCTGCCGAGGTAAGGTCGAAAGTCCTGCCGAGCCTTACACTCGAACTCTGGCCAAGTCTACTCGACTGACTCTGCCACTAGGCTTAAGAATCTTTGTGTCCCAGCCGAGGTACGGTCGAACGTCCAGCCGAGCCTTAAAGTCGAACTCCGGCCAAGTCCACTCGCCTGACTCTGCTACTAGGCTTAGGAAGCTTGGTCTCCCTGCCGAGGTAAGGTCGAAAGTCCTGCCAAGCCTTACAATCGAGCTCCAGCCAAGTTCCTTTTGCCTGTCTCCTACTAAGATTAGATAGCTTGGTCTCCCTGCCGAGGTAAGGTCGAAGGTCCTGCCGAGCCTTACACTCGAACTCCGGCCAAGTCCCTTTGCCTGACTCCTACTAGGCTTAGGAATCTTGGTCCCCCTGCCGAGGTAAGGTCGAAAGTCCTGCCGAGCCTTACAATCGAACTCCAGCCAAGTTCCTTTTGCCTGTCTCCTACTAAGCTTAGATAGCTTGGTCTCCCTGCCGAGGTAAGGTAGAACGTCCTTCCGAGCCTTACACTCGAAGTCCGGCCAAGTCCCTTCCCCTGACACTCCTACTAGGCTTAGGAAGCTTGGTCTCCCTACCGAGTTAAGGTCGAGCGTCCTGCTGAGCCTTACACTCGAACTCCGGCCACGTCTCCTTGTTTGACTCCTTCTAGGCTTAGGAAGCCTGGTCTCCCTGCCGAGGTAAGGTCAAACGTCCGTCCAAGCCTTACACTCGAACTCTGGCAAAGTCCCTTTGCCTGAATCCTACTAGGCTTAGGAATCTTCGTCTCCCTGCCGAGGTAAGGTCGAACGTCCTGCCGAGCCTTACACTCGAACTCCGGCCAAGTCCACTAGCCTGACTCTGCTACTAGGCTTAAGAAGCTTGGTGTCCCTGCCGAGGTACGGTCGAACATCCTGCCGAGCCTTACACTCGAACTCCGGCCAAGTCCCTTTGCGTGTATCCTACTAGGATTAGGAAGCTTGGTCTCCCTGCCGAGGTAAGGTCGAACGTCCTTCCGAACCTTACACTCAAACTCCGGCCAAGTTCCTTCGCCTAACTCTCCTACTAGGATTAGGAATCTTCGTCTCCCTGCCGAGGTAAGGTCGAACGTCCTTCCGAACCTTACACTCAAACTCCGGCCAAGTCCCTTCGCCTAACTCTCCTACTAGTATTAGGAATCTTCGTCTCCCTGCCGAGGTAAGGTCGAACGTCCTGCCGAGCCTTACACTCGATCTCCGGCCAAGTCCCTTCGCCTCACTCTCCTACTAGGCTTAGGAAGCTTGGTCTCCCTGCCGAGGTAAGGTCGAAAGTCCTGCCAAGCCTTACAGTCGAACTCCAGCCAAGTTCCTTTTGCCTGTCTCCTACTAAGATTAGATAGCTTGGTCTCCCTGCCGAGGTAAGGTCGAAGGTCCTGCCGAGCCTTACACTCGAACTCCGGCCAAGTCCCTTTGCCTGACTCCTACTAGGCTTAGGAATCTTGGTCCCCCTGCCGAGGTAAGGTCGAAAGTCCTGCCGAGCCTTACAATCGAACTCCAGCCAAGTTCCTTTTGCCTGTCTCCTACTAAGCTTAGATAGCTTGGTCTCCCTGCCGAGGTAAGGTCGAAGGTCCTGCCAAGCCTTACACTCGACTCCGGCCAAGTCCCCTCTCCTAACTCTCGTCCTATTCTTAGGAAGATTTGTCTCCCTGCCGTGGTAACATCGAACGTCCTGCCGAGCCTTACACTCGAACTCCGGCCAAGTCCCTTCCCCTGACACTCCTACTAGTCTTACGAAGCTTGGTCTCCCTGCCGAGGTAAGGTCGAATGTCCTGCCAAGCCTTACACTCAAACTTCGGCCAAGTCCCCTTGCCTAACTCTCCTACAAGGCTTAGGAAGCTTGGTCTCCCTGCCGAGGTAAGGTAGAACGTCCTTCCGAGCCTTACACTCGAAGTCCGGCCAAGTCCCTTCCCCTGACACTCCTACTAGGCTTAGGAAGCTTGGTCTCCCGACCGAGTTAAGGTCGAGCGTCCTGCCGAGCCTTACACTCGAACTCCGGCCACGTCCCCTTGTTTGACTCCTTCTAGGCTTAGGAAGCTTGGTCTCCCTGCCGAGGTAAGGTCGAACGTCCTTGCAAGCCTTACACTCGAACTCTGGCAAAGTCCCTTTGCCTGAATCCTACTAGGCTTAGGAAACTTCGTCTCCCTGCCGAGGTAAGGTCGAACGTCCTGCCGAGCCTTACACTCGAACTCCGGCCAAGTCCACTAGCCTGACTCTGCTACTAGGCTTAAGAAGCTTGGTGTCCCTGCCGAGGTACGGTCGAACGTCCTGCCGAGCCTTACACTCGATCTCCGGCCAAGTTCCTTTTGCCTGTCTCCTACTAAGATTAAATAGCTTGGTCTCCCTGCCGAGGTAAGGTCGAAGGTCCTGCCGAGCCTTACACTCGAACTCCGGCCAAGTCCCTTTGCCTGACTCCTACTAGGCTTAGGAATCTTGGTCCCCCTGCCGAGGTAAGGTCGAAAGTCCTGCCGATCCTTACAATCGAACTCCAGCCAAGTTCGTATTGCCTGACTCCTACTAAGCTTAGATAGCTTGGTCTCCCTGCCGAGGTAAGGTAGAACGTCCTGCCGAGCCTTACACTCGAAGTCCGGCCGAGACCCTTCCCCTGACACTCCTACTAGGCTTAGGCAGCTTGGTCTCCCTACCGAGGTAAGGTAGAACGTTCTTCCGAGCCTTACACTCGAAGTCCGGCCAAGTCCCTTCCCCTGACACTCCTACTAGGCTTAGGAAGCTTGGTCTCCCTACCGAGTTAAGGTCGAGCGTCCTGCTGAGCCTTACACTCGAACTCCGGCCACGTCCCCTTGTTTGACTCCTTCTAGGCTTAGGAAGCCTGGTCTCCCTGCCGAGGTAAGGTCAAACGTCCTGCCGAGCCTTACACTCGAACTCCGGCCAAGTCCACTAGCCTAACTCTGCTACTAGGCTTAAGAAGCTTGGTGTCCTTGCCGAGGTAAGGTCGAAAGTCCTGCCGAGCCTTACAATCGAACTCCACCCAAGTTCCTTTTGCCTGTCTCCTACTAAGCTTATATAGCTTGGTCTCCCTGCCGAGGTAAGGTCGAACGTCCTGCCAAGACTTGCACTCAAAATCCGGCCAAGTCCCTTTGCCTAACTCCTACTAGGTTTAGGAAGCTTGGTCTCCTAGCCGAGGTAACGTCGCACGTCCTGCCGAGCCTTACACTTTAACTCCAGCCAAGTCCCTTTGCCTGACTCCTACTAGGCTTAGGAAGCTTGGTCTCCCTGCCGAGGTAAGGTCGAATGTCCTGCCAAGCCTTACACTCAAACTCCGGCCAAGTCCCTTTGCCTAACTCACCTACAAGGCTTAGGAAGCTTGGTCTCCCTGCCGAGGTAAGGTGGAACGTACTTCCGAACGTTACAGTCAAACTCCGGCCAACTCCCTTCGCCTAACTCTCCTACTAGGCTTAGGAAGCTTGGTCACCCTGCCGAGGTAAGGTCGAACGTCCTGCCGAGCTTTACACTCGAACTCCGTCCGAGTCCCTTCGCCTGACTCTCCTACTAGGCTTAGGAAGCTTGGTCTCCGTGCCGAGGTAAAGTCGAAAGTCCTGCCGAGCCTTACACTCGAACTCTGGCCATGTCCACTCGCGTGACTCTACTACTAGGCTTAAGAAGCTTGGTGTCTCTTCCGAGGTACGGTCGAACGTCCTGACGAGCCTTACAGTCGAACTTTGGCCAAGTCCCTTTGCCTGTCTCCTACTAGGATTAGGAATTTTCGTCTCCCTGCAGAGGTAAGGTCGAACGTCCTTCCAAGCCTTACACTCGAACTCTGGCAAAATCCCTCGCCTGAATCCTACTAGGCTTAGGAATCTTCGCCTCCCTGCCGAGGTAAGGTCGAACGTCCTGCCGGGCCTTACACTCGAACTCCGGCCAAGTCCCTTTGCCTAACTCCTATTAGGTTTAGGAAGCTTGGTCTCCCTGCCGAGGCAAGGTCAAACCTCCTGCCAAGCCTTACACTCGAACTCCGGACAAATCCCATCGCCTGACTCCTACTAGGCTTAGGAAGCTTTGTCTCTTTTCCGAGGTAAGGTCGAAAGTCCTGCCGAGCCTTACACTCGAACTCCACCCAAGTCCCCTCGCCTGACTCTTACTCGGCTTTAAAAGCTTGGTCTCTCTGACGAGGTAAGGTCGAACGTCCTGCTGAGCCTTACACTCGAACTCCAAACCAGTCCCCGTGCCTGACTCTCCCACGAGCTTTAAGAAGCTTGGTCTCCCTGCCGAGGTAATGTCGAATGTCCTGCTAAGCCCTACTCTCGAACTACTTCCATGTCCCCTCGCCCGAGACCTACTAGGCTTAGGAAGCTTGGTCTGCCTGCCGAGGTAAGGTCGAAAGTCCTGCCGAGCCTTACACTCGAACTCCGGCCAAGTCCCTTTGCCTGACTCTTACTAGGCTTAGGAAGCTTGGTCTCCCTTCCGAGTTAAGGTCGAACGTCCTGCTGAGCCTTACTCTCGAACTCCAAACCAGTCCCCTTGCCTGAATCTCCCACGAGGCTTAGGAAGCTTGGTCTCCCTGCCGAGGTAAGGTCGAACGTCCTGCTAAGCCCTACACTCGAACTCCTCCCATGTCTCCCCGCCCGAGACCTACTAGGCTTAGGAAGCTTGGTCTCCCTGCCGAGGTAAGGTCGAATGTCCTGCCGAGACTTACACTCGAACTCTGTCCAAGTCCTCTCGCCTGACTCCTACTAGGCTTAGGAAGCTTGGTCTCCCTGCCGAAGCATAGTCAAACGTCCTGCCGAGCCTTACACTCGAACTTCGGCCAAGTCTGATCGCCTGACACCTACTAGGCTTAGGAACCTTGGTCTCCCTGCCGAAGCATAGTCAAACGTCCTGCCGAGCCTTACACTCGAACTTCGGCCAAGTCCGATCGCCTGACACCTACTAGGCTTAGGAAGCTTGGTCTCCCTGCCGAGGTAAGGACGAACGTCCTGCCGAGCCTTACACTCGAACTCAGGCCAAGTCCCCTCGCCCGAGACCTACTAGGCTTAGGAAGCTTTGTCTCCCTGCCGAGGCAAGGTCGAACGTCCTGCCGAGCCTTTCACTCGAACTTCGGCCAAATCCCATCGCCTGAATCCTATTAGGCTTAGGAAGCTTGGACTCCCTGCCGAGGTAAGGTCGAAAGTCCTGCCGAGCCTTACACTCGAACTCCACCCAAGTCCCCTCGCCTGACTCTTCCTAGGCTTTAAAAGCTTGGTCTCCGTGCCGAGGTAAGGTCGAACGTCCTGCTGAGCCTTACACTCCAACTCTGGCCTAGTACCCTCGCCAGACTCCTACTAGCCTTAGGAAGCTTGGTCTCCCTGCCGAAGCATAGTCAAACGTCTTGCCGAGTCTTACACTCGAACTCCGGCCAAGTCCCCTCGCCTGAATCCTACTAGACTTAGGAAGCTTGGACTCCCTGCCGAGGTAAGGTCGAAGGTCCTGCAGAGCCTTACACTCGAACTGCGGCCAAGTGCCTTTGCCTGACTCCTACGAGGTTTAGGAAGCTTGGTCCCCCTGCCGAGGTAAGGTCGAAAGTCCTGCCGAGCCTTACAATCGAACTCCAGACAAGTTCCTTTTGCCTGTTTCCTACTAAGCTTAGATAGCTTGGTCTCCCTGCCAAGGTAAGGTCGAAGGTCCTGCCGAGCCTTACACTCGACTCCGGCCAAGTCCCCTCTCCTAACTCTCCTCCTATTCTTAGGAAGATTTGTCTCCCTGCCGTGGTAACATCGAACGTCCTGCCAATCCTTACACTCGAACTCCGGCCAAGTCCCTTCCCCTGACACTCCTACTAGGCTTAGGAAGCTTGGTCTCCCTGCCGAGGTAAGGTCGAATGTCCTGCCAAGCCTTACACTCAAACTCCGGCCAAGTCCCTTTGCCTAACTCACCTACAAGGCTTAGGAAGCTTGGTCTCCCTGCCGAGGTAAGGTGGAACGTACTTCCGAACATTACAGTCAAACTCCGGCCAACTCCCTTCGCCTAACTCTCCTACTAGGCTTAGGAAGCTTGGTCTCCCTGCCGAGGTAAGGTCGAACGTCCTGCCGAGCTTTACACTCGAACTCCGTCCGAGTCCCTTCGCCTGACTCTCCTACTAGGCTTAGGAAGCTTGGTCTCCCTGCCGAGGTAAAGTCGAAAGTCCTGCCGAGCCTTACACTCGAACTCTGGCCAAGTCCACTCGCGTGACTCTGCTACTAGGCTTAAGAAGCTTGGTGTCTCTTCCGAGGTACGGTCGAACGTCCTGCCGAGACTTACAGTCGAACTTTGGCCAAGTCCCTTTGCCTGTCTCCTACTAGGATTAGGAATTTTCGTCTCCCTGCCGAGGTAAGGTCGAACGTCCTGCCAAGCCTCACGCTCGAACTCTGGCAAAGTCCCTTTGCCTGAATCCTACTAGGCTTAGGAATCTTCGTCTCCCTGCCGAGGTAAGGTCGAACGTCCTGCCGAGCCTTACACTCGAACTCCGGCCAAGTCCCTTTGCCTAACTCCTATTAGGTTTAGGAAGCTTGGTCTCCCAGCCGAGGTAACGTCGCACGTCCTGCCGAGCCTTACACTCGAACTCCGGCCAAGTCCCTTTGCCTGACTCTTACTAGGCTTAGGAAGCTTGGTCTCCCTTCCGAGTTAAGGTCGAACGTCCTGCTGAGCCTTACACTCGAACTGCGGCCAAGTCCACTCGCCTGACTCTGCTACTAGGCTTAAGAAGCTTGGTGTCCCTGCCGAGGTACGGTCGAACGTCCTGCCGAGCCTTACACTCGAACTCCGGCCATGTCCCTTTGCGTGTCTCCTACTAGGATTAGGAAGCTTGGTCTCCCTGCCGAGGTAAGGTCGAAAGTCCTGCCGAGCCTTACACTCGAACTCTGGCCAAGTCTACTCGCCTGACTCTGCTACTAGGCTTAAGAATCTTGGTGTCCCAGCCGAGGTACGGTCGAACGTCCAGCCGAGCCTTACAGTCGAACTTTGGCCAAGTCCCTTTGCCTGTCTCCTACTAGGATTAGGAATCTTCGTCTCCCTGCCGAGGTAAGGTCGAACGTCCTGCCGAGCCTTACAGTCGAACTTTGGCCAAGTCCCTTTGCCTGTCTCCTACTAGGATTAGGAATTTTCGTCTCCCTGCCGAGGTAAGGTCGAACGTCCTGCCAAGCCTTACACTCGAACTCTGGCAAAGTCCCTTTGCCTGAATCCTACTAGGCTTAGGAATCTTCGTCTCCCTGCCGAGGTAAGGTCAAACGTCCTGCCGAGCCTTACACTCGAACTCCGGCCAAGTCCCTTTGCCTAACTCCTATTAGGTTTAGGAAGCTTGGTCTCCCAGCCGAGGTAACGTCGCACGTCCTGCCGAGCCTTACACTCGAACTCCGGCCAAGTCCCTTTGCCTGACTCTTACTAGGCTTAGGAAGCTTGGTCTCCCTTCCGAGTTAAGGTCGAACGTCCTGCTGAGCCTTACACTCGAACTGCGGCCAAGTCCACTCGCCTGACTCTGCTACTAGGCTTAAGAAGCTTGGTGTCCCTGCCGAGGTACGGTCGAACGTCCAGCCGAGACTTACAGTCGAACTTTGGCCAAGTCCCTTTGCCTGTCTCCTACTAGGATTAGGAATCTTCGTCTCCCTGCCGAGGTAAGGTCGAACGTCCTGCCGAGCCTTACACTCGATCTCCGGCCAAGTCCCTTCGCCTGACTCTCCTACTAGGCTTAGGAAGCTTGGTCTCCCTGCCGAGGTAAGGTCGAAAGTACTGCCGAGCCTAACAAACTAACTCCAGCCAAGTTCCTTTTGCCTGTCTCCTACTAAGCTTAGATAGCTTGGTCTCCCTGCCGAGGTAAGGTCGAAGGTCCTGCAGAGCCTTACACTCGAACTGCGGCCAAGTGCCTTTGCCTGACTCCTACGAGGTTTAGGAAGCCTGGTCCCCCTGCCGAGGTAAGGTCGAAAGTCCTGCCGAGCCTTACAATCGAACTCCAGACAAGTTCCTTTTGCCTGTTTCCTACTAAGCTTAGATAGCTTGGTCTCCCTGCCAAGGTAAGGTCGAAGGTCCTGCCGAGCCTTACACTCGACTCCGGCCAAGTCCCCTCTCCTAAATCTCCTCCTATTCTTAGGAAGATTTGTCTCCCTGCCGTGGTAACATCGAACGTCCTGCCGATCCTTACACTCGAACTCCGGCCAAGTCCCTTCCCCTGACACTCCTACTAGGCTTAGGAAGCTTGGTCTCCCTGCCGAGGTAAGGTCGAATGTCCTGCCAAGCCTTACACTCAAACTCCGGCCAAGTCCCTTTGCCTAACTCACCTACAAGGCTTAGGAAGCTTGGTCTCCCTGCCGAGGTAAGGTGGAACGTACTTCCGAACATTACAGTCAAACTCCGGCCAACTCCCTTCGCCTAACTCCCCTACTAGGCTTAGGAAGCTTGGTCTCCCTGCCGAGGTAAGGTCGAACGTCCTGCCGAGCTTTACACTCGAACTCCGTCCGAGTCCCTTCGCCTGACTCTCCTACTAACCTTAGGAAGCTTGGTCTCCCTGCCGAGGTAAAGTCGAAAGTCCTGCCGAGCCTTACACTCGAACTCTGGCCAAGTCCACTCGCATGACTCTGCTACTAGGCTTAAGCAGCTTGGTGTCTCTTCCGAGGTACGGTCGAACGTCCTGCCGAGACTTACAGTCGAACTCCGGCCAAGTCCCTTTGCCTGTCTCCTACTAGGATTAGGAATTTTCGTCTCCCTGCCGAGGTAAGGTCGAACGTCCTGCCAAGCCTCACACTCGAACTCTGGCAAAGTCCCTTTGCCTGAATCCTACTAGGCTTAGGAATCTTCGTCTCCCTGCCGAGGTAAGGTCGAACGTCCTGCCGAGCCTTACACTCGAACTCCGGCCAAGTCCCTTTGCCTAACTCCTATTAGGTTTAGGAAGCTTGGTGTCCCAGCCGAGGTAACGTCGCACGTCCTGCTGAGCCTTACACTCGAACTCCGGCCAAGTCCCTTTGCCTGACTCTTACTAGGCTTAGGAAGCTTCGTCTCCCTTCCGAGTTAAGGTCGAACGTCCTGCTGAGCCTTACACTCGAACTGCGGCCAAGTCCACTCGCCTGACTCTGCTACTAGGCTTAAGAAGCTTGGTGTCCCTGCCGAGGTACGGTCGAATGTCCTGCCGAGCCTTACACTCGAACTCCGGCCAAGTCCCTTTGCGTGTCTCCTACTAGGATTAGGAAGCTTGGTCTCCCTGCTGAGGTAAGGTCGAAAGTCCTGCCGAGCCTTACACTCGAACTCTGGCCAAGTCTACTCGCCTGACTCTGCTACTAGGCTTAAGAATCTTGGTGTCCCAGCCGAGGTACGGTCGAACGTGCAGCCGAGCCTTACAGTCGAACTTTGGCCAAGTCCCTTTGCCTGTCTCCTACTAAGATTAGGAATCTTCGTCTCCCTGCCGAGGTAAGGTCGAACGTCCTGCCGAGCCTTACACTCGATCTCCGGCCAAGTCCCTTCGCCTGACTCTCCTACTAGGCTTAGGAAGCTTGGTCTCCCTGCCGAGGTAAGGTCGAAAGTACTGACGAGCCTAACAAACTAACTCCAGCCAAGTTCCTTTTGCCTGTCTCCTACTAAGCTTAGATAGCTTGGTCTCCCTGCCGAGGTAAGGTCGAAGGTCCTGCAGAGCCTTACACTCGAACTGCGGCCAAGTGCCTTTGCCTGACTCCTACTAGGTTTAGGAAGCTTGGTCCCCCTGCTGAGGTAAGGTCGAATGTCCTGCCAAGCCTTACACTCGACTCCGGCCAAGTCCCCTCTCCTAACTCTCCTCCTATTCTTAGGAAGATTTGTCTCCCTGCCGTGGTGACAGCGAAAGTCCTGCCGAGCCTTACACTCGAACTCCGGCCAAGTCCCTTCCCCTGACACTCCTACTAGGCTTAGGAAGCTTGGTCTCCCTGCCGAGGTAAGGTCGAATGTCCTGCCAAGCCTTACACTCAAACTCCGGCCAAGTCCCCTCGCCTGACTCTCCTACTAGGCTTAGGAAGCTTGGTCTCCCTCCCGAGGTAAGGTCGAACGTCCTGCCGAGCCTTACACTCGAAGTCCGGCCAAGTCCCTTCCCCTGACACTCCTACTAGGCTTAGAAAGCTTGGTTTCCCTGCCGAGGTAAGGTCGAAAGTCCTGCCGAGCCTTACACTCGAACTCTGGCCAAGTCTACTCGACTGACTCTGCCACTAGGCTTAAGAATCTTTGTGTCCCAGCCGAGGTACGGTCGAACGTCCAGCCGAGCCTTAAAGTCGAACTCCGGCCAAGTCCACTCGCCTGACTCTGCTACTAGGCTTAGGAAGCTTGGTCTCCCTGCCGAGGTAAGGTCGAAAGTCCTGCCAAGCCTTACAATCGAGCTCCAGCCAAGTTCCTTTTGCCTGTCTCCTACTAAGATTAGATAGCTTGGTCTCCCTGCCGAGGTAAGGTCGAAGGTCCTGCCGAGCCTTACACTCGAACTCCGGCCAAGTCCCTTTGCCTGACTCCTACTAGGCTTAGGAATCTTGGTCCCCCTGCCGAGGTAAGGTCGAAAGTTCTGCCGAGCCTTACAATCGAACTCCAGCCAAGTTCCTTTTGCCTGTCTCCTACTAAGCTTAGATAGCTTGGTCTCCCTGCCGAGGTAAGGTAGAACGTCCTTCCGAGCCTTACACTCGAAGTCCGGCCAAGTCCCTTCCCCTGACACTCCTACTAGGCTTAGGAAGCTTGGTCTCCCTACCGAGTTAAGGTCGAGCGTCCTGCTGAGCCTTACACTCGAACTCCGGCCACGTCTCCTTGTTTGACTCCTTCTAGGCTTAGGAAGCCTGGTCTCCCTGCCGAGGTAAGGTCAAACGTCCGTCCAAGCCTTACACTCGAACTCTGGCAAAGTCCCTTTGCCTGAATCCTACTAGGCTTAGGAATCTTCGTCTCCCTGCCGAGGTAAGGTCGAACGTCCTGCCGAGCCTTACACTCGAACTCCGGCCAAGTCCACTAGCCTGACTCTGCTACTAGGCTTAAGAAGCTTGGTGTCCCTGCCGAGGTACGGTCGAACATCCTGCCGAGCCTTACACTCGAACTCCGGCCAAGTCCCTTTGCGTGTATCCTACTAGGATTAGGAAGCTTGGTCTCCCTGCCGAGGTAAGGTCGAACGTCCTTCCGAACCTTACACTCAAACTCCGGCCAAGTTCCTTCGCCTAACTCTCCTACTAGGATTAGGAATCTTCGTCTCCCTGCCGAGGTAAGGTCGAACGTCCTTCCGAACCTTACACTCAAACTCCGGCCAAGTCCCTTCGCCTAACTCTCCTACTAGTATTAGGAATCTTCGTCTCCCTGCCGAGGTAAGGTCGAACGTCCTGCCGAGCCTTACACTCGATCTCCGGCCAAGTCCCTTCGCCTCACTCTCCTACTAGGCTTAGGAAGCTTGGTCTCCCTGCCGAGGTAAGGTCGAAAGTCCTGCCAAGCCTTACAGTCGAACTCCAGCCAAGTTCCTTTTGCCTGTCTCCTACTAAGATTAGATAGCTTGGTCTCCCTGCCGAGGTAAGGTCGAAGGTCCTGCCGAGCCTTACACTCGAACTCCGGCCAAGTCCCTTTGCCTGACTCCTACTAGGCTTAGGAATCTTGGTCCCCCTGCCGAGGTAAGGTCGAAAGTCCTGCCGAGCCTTACAATCGAACTCCAGCCAAGTTCCTTTTGCCTGTCTCCTACTAAGCTTAGATAGCTTGGTCTCCCTGCCGAGGTAAGGTCGAAGGTCCTGCCAAGCCTTACACTCGACTCCGGCCAAGTCCCCTCTCCTAACTCTCGTCCTATTCTTAGGAAGATTTGTCTCCCTGCCGTGGTAACATCGAACGTCCTGCCGAGCCTTACACTCGAACTCCGGCCAAGTCCCTTCCCCTGACACTCCTACTAGTCTTACGAAGCTTGGTCTCCCTGCCGAGGTAAGGTCGAATGTCCTGCCAAGCCTTACACTCAAACTTCGGCCAAGTCCCCTTGCCTAACTCTCCTACAAGGCTTAGGAAGCTTGGTCTCCCTGCCGAGGTAAGGTAGAACGTCCTTCCGAGCCTTACACTCGAAGTCCGGCCAAGTCCCTTCCCCTGACACTCCTACTAGGCTTAGGAAGCTTGGTCTCCCGACCGAGTTAAGGTCGAGCGTCCTGCCGAGCCTTACACTCGAACTCCGGCCACGTCCCCTTGTTTGACTCCTTCTAGGCTTAGGAAGCTTGGTCTCCCTGCCGAGGTAAGGTCGAACGTCCTTGCAAGCCTTACACTCGAACTCTGGCAAAGTCCCTTTGCCTGAATCCTACTAGGCTTAGGAAACTTCGTCTCCCTGCCGAGGTAAGGTCGAACGTCCTGCCGAGCCTTACACTCGAACTCCGGCCAAGTCCACTAGCCTGACTCTGCTACTAGGCTTAAGAAGCTTGGTGTCCCTGCCGAGGTACGGTCGAACGTCCTGCCGAGCCTTACACTCGATCTCCGGCCAAGTTCCTTTTGCCTGTCTCCTACTAAGATTAAATAGCTTGGTCTCACTGCCGAGGTAAGGTCGAAGGTCCTGCCGAGCCTTACACTCGAACTCCGGCCAAGTCCCTTTGCCTGACTCCTACTAGGCTTAGGAATCTTGGTCCCCCTGCCGAGGTAAGGTCGAAAGTCCTGCCGATCCTTACAATCGAACTCCAGCCAAGTTCGTATTGCCTGACTCCTACTAAGCTTAGATAGCTTGGTCTCCCTGCCGAGGTAAGGTAGAACGTCCTGCCGAGCCTTACACTCGAAGTCCGGCCGAGACCCTTCCCCTGACACTCCTACTAGGCTTAGGCAGCTTGGTCTCCCTACCGAGGTAAGGTAGAACGTTCTTCCGAGCCTTACACTCGAAGTCCGGCCAAGTCCCTTCCCCTGACACTCCTACTAGGCTTAGGAAGCTTGGTCTCCCTACCGAGTTAAGGTCGAGCGTCCTGCTGAGCCTTACACTCGAACTCCGGCCACGTCCCCTTGTTTGACTCCTTCTAGGCTTAGGAAGCCTGGTCTCCCTGCCGAGGTAAGGTCAAATGTCCTGCCGAGCCTTACACTCGAACTCCGGCCAAGTCCACTAGCCTAACTCTGCTACTAGGCTTAAGAAGCTTGGTGTCCTTGCCGAGGTAAGGTCGAAAGTCCTGCCGAGCCTTACAATCGAACTCCACCCAAGTTCCTTTTGCCTGTCTCCTACTAAGCTTATATAGCTTGGTCTCCCTGCCGAGGTAAGGTCGAACGTCCTGCCAAGACTTGCACTCAAACTCCGGCCAAGTCCCTTTGCCTAACTCCTACTAGGTTTAGGAAGCTTGGTCTCCTAGCCGAGGTAACGTCGCACGTCCTGCCGAGCCTTACACTTTAACTCCAGCCAAGTCCCTTTGCCTGACTCCTACTAGGCTTAGGAAGCTTGGTCTCCCTGCCGAGGTAAGGTCGAATGTCCTGCCAAGCCTTACACTCAAACTCCGGCCAAGTCCCTTTGCCTAACTCACCTACAAGGCTTAGGAAGCTTGGTCTCCCTGCCGAGGTAAGGTGGAACGTACTTCCGAACGTTACAGTCAAACTCCGGCCAACTCCCTTCGCCTAACTCTCCTACTAGGCTTAGGAAGCTTGGTCACCCTGCCGAGGTAAGGTCGAACGTCCTGCCGAGCTTTACACTCGAACTCCGTCCGAGTCCCTTCGCCTGACTCTCCTACTAGGCTTAGGAAGCTTGGTCTCCCTGCCGAGGTAAAGTCGAAAGTCCTGCCGAGCCTTACACTCGAACTCTGGCCATGTCCACTCGCGTGACTCTACTACTAGGCTTAAGAAGCTTGGTGTCTCTTCCGAGGTACGGTCGAACGTCCTGACGAGCCTTACAGTCGAACTTTGGCCAAGTCCCTTTGCCTGTCTCCTACTAGGATTAGGAATTTTCGTCTCCCTGCAGAGGTAAGGTCGAACGTCCTTCCAAGCCTTACACTCGAACTCTGGCAAAATCCCTCGCCTGAATCCTACTAGGCTTAGGAATCTTCGCCTCCCTGCCGAGGTAAGGTCGAACGTCCTGCCGGGCCTTACACTCGAACTCCGGCCAAGTCCCTTTGCCTAACTCCTATTAGGTTTAGGAAGCTTGGTCTCCCTGCCGAGGCAAGGTCAAACCTCCTGCCAAGCCTTACACTCGAACTCCGGACAAATCCCATCGCCTGACTCCTACTAGGCTTAGGAAGCTTTGTCTCTTTTCCGAGGTAAGGTCGAAAGTCCTGCCGAGCCTTACACTCGAACTCCACCCAAGTCCCCTCGCCTGACTCTTACTCGGCTTTAAAAGCTTGGTCTCTCTGACGAGGTAAGGTCGAACGTCCTGCTGAGCCTTACACTCGAACTCCAAACCAGTCCCCGTGCCTGACTCTCCCACGAGCTTTAAGAAGCTTGGTCTCCCTGCCGAGGTAATGTCGAATGTCCTGCTAAGCCCTACTCTCGAACTACTTCCATGTCCCCTCGCCCGAGACCTACTAGGCTTAGGAAGCTTGGTCTGCCTGCCGAGGTAAGGTCGAAAGTCCTGCCGAGCCTTACACTCGAACTCCGGCCAAGTCCCTTTGCCTGACTCTTACTAGGCTTAGGAAGCTTGGTCTCCCTTCCGAGTTAAGGTCGAACGTCCTGCTGAGCCTTACTCTCGAACTCCAAACCAGTCCCCTTGCCTGAATCTCCCACGAGGCTTAGGAAGCTTGGTCTCCCTGCCGAGGTAAGGTCGAACGTCCTGCTAAGCCCTACACTCGAACTCCTCCCATGTCTCCCCGCCCGAGACCTACTAGGCTTAGGAAGCTTGGTCTCCCTGCCGAGGTAAGGTCGAATGTCCTGCCGAGACTTACACTCGAACTCTGTCCAAGTCCTCTCGCCTGACTCCTACTAGGCTTAGGAAGCTTGGTCTCCCTGCCGAAGCATAGTCAAACGTCCTGCCGAGCCTTACACTCGAACTTCGGCCAAGTCTGATCGCCTGACACCTACTAGGCTTAGGAACCTTGGTCTCCCTGCCGAAGCATAGTCAAACGTCCTGCCGAGCCTTACACTCGAACTTCGGCCAAGTCCGATCGCCTGACACCTACTAGGCTTAGGAAGCTTGGTCTCCCTGCCGAGGTAAGGACGAACGTCCTGCCGAGCCTTACACTCGAACTCAGGCCAAGTCCCCTCGCCCGAGACCTACTAGGCTTAGGAAGCTTTGTCTCCCTGCCGAGGCAAGGTCGAACGTCCTGCCGAGCCTTTCACTCGAACTTCGGCCAAATCCCATCGCCTGAATCCTATTAGGCTTAGGAAGCTTGGACTCCCTGCCGAGGTAAGGTCGAAAGTCCTGCCGAGCCTTACACTCGAACTCCACCCAAGTCCCCTCGCCTGACTCTTCCTAGGCTTTAAAAGCTTGGTCTCCGTGCCGAGGTAAGGTCGAACGTCCTGCTGAGCCTTACACTCCAACTCTGGCCTAGTACCCTCGCCAGACTCCTACTAGCCTTAGGAAGCTTGGTCTCCCTGCCGAAGCATAGTCAAACGTCTTGCCGAGTCTTACACTCGAACTCCGGCCAAGTCCCCTCGCCTGAATCCTACTAGACTTAGGAAGCTTGGACTCCCTGCCGAGGTAAGGTCGAAGGTCCTGCAGAGCCTTACACTCGAACTGCGGCCAAGTGCCTTTGCCTGACTCCTACGAGGTTTAGGAAGCTTGGTCCCCCTGCCGAGGTAAGGTCGAAAGTCCTGCCGAGCCTTACAATCGAACTCCAGACAAGTTCCTTTTGCCTGTTTCCTACTAAGCTTAGATAGCTTGGTCTCCCTGCCAAGGTAAGGTCGAAGGTCCTGCCGAGCCTTACACTCGACTCCGGCCAAGTCCCCTCTCCTAACTCTCCTCCTATTCTTAGGAAGATTTGTCTCCCTGCCGTGGTAACATCGAACGTCCTGCCAATCCTTACACTCGAACTCCGGCCAAGTCCCTTCCCCTGACACTCCTACTAGGCTTAGGAAGCTTGGTCTCCCTGCCGAGGTAAGGTCGAATGTCCTGCCAAGCCTTACACTCAAACTCCGGCCAAGTCCCTTTGCCTAACTCACCTACAAGGCTTAGGAAGCTTGGTCTCCCTGCCGAGGTAAGGTGGAACGTACTTCCGAACATTACAGTCAAACTCCGGCCAACTCCCTTCGCCTAACTCTCCTACTAGGCTTAGGAAGCTTGGTCTCCCTGCCGAGGTAAGGTCGAACGTCCTGCCGAGCTTTACACTCGAACTCCGTCCGAGTCCCTTCGCCTGACTCTCCTACTAGGCTTAGGAAGCTTGGTCTCCCTGCCGAGGTAAAGTCGAAAGTCCTGCCGAGCCTTACACTCGAACTCTGGCCAAGTCCACTCGCGTGACTCTGCTACTAGGCTTAAGAAGCTTGGTGTCTCTTCCGAGGTACGGTCGAACGTCCTGCCGAGACTTACAGTCGAACTTTGGCCAAGTCCCTTTGCCTGTCTCCTACTAGGATTAGGAATTTTCGTCTCCCTGCCGAGGTAAGGTCGAACGTCCTGCCAAGCCTCACGCTCGAACTCTGGCAAAGTCCCTTTGCCTGAATCCTACTAGGCTTAGGAATCTTCGTCTCCCTGCCGAGGTAAGGTCGAACGTCCTGCCGAGCCTTACACTCGAACTCCGGCCAAGTCCCTTTGCCTAACTCCTATTAGGTTTAGGAAGCTTGGTCTCCCAGCCGAGGTAACGTCGCACGTCCTGCCGAGCCTTACACTCGAACTCCGGCCAAGTCCCTTTGCCTGACTCTTACTAGGCTTAGGAAGCTTGGTCTCCCTTCCGAGTTAAGTTCGAACGTCCTGCTGAGCCTTACACTCGAACTGCGGCCAAGTCCACTCGCCTGACTCTGCTACTAGGCTTAAGAAGCTTGGTGTCCCTGCCGAGGTACGGTCGAACGTCCTGCCGAGCCTTACACTCGAACTCCGGCCATGTCCCTTTGCGTGTCTCCTACTAGGATTAGGAAGCTTGGTCTCCCTGCCGAGGTAAGGTCGAAAGTCCTGCCGAGCCTTACACTCGAACTCTGGCCAAGTCTACTCGCCTGACTCTGCTACTAGGCTTAAGAATCTTGGTGTCCCAGCCGAGGTACGGTCGAACGTCCAGCCGAGCCTTACAGTCGAACTTTGGCCAAGTCCCTTTGCCTGTCTCCTACTAGGATTAGGAATCTTCGTCTCCCTGCCGAGGTAAGGTCGAACGTCCTGCCGAGCCTTACACTCGATCTCCGGCCAAGTCCCTTCGCCTGACTCTCCTACTAGGCTTAGGAAGCTTGGTCTCCCTGCCGAGGTAAGGTCGAAAGTACTGCCGAGCCTAACAAACTAACTCCAGCCAAGTTCCTTTTGCCTGTCTCCTACTAAGCTTAGATAGCTTGGTCTCCCTGCCGAGGTAAGGTCGAAAGTCCTGCCGAGCCTTACACTCGAACTCCGGCCAAGTCCCTTCCCCTGGCACTCCTACTAGGCTTAGGAAGCTTGGTCTCCCTCCCGAGGTAAGGTCGAACGTCCTGCCGAGCCTTACACTCGAAGTCCGGCCAAGTCCCTTCCCCTGACACTCCTACTAGGCTTAGAAAGCTTGGTTTCCCTGCCGAGGTAAGGTCGAAAGTCCTGCCGAGCCTTACACTCGAACTCTGGCCAAGTCTACTCGACTGACTCTGCCACTAGGCTTAAGAATCTTTGTGTCCCAGCCGAGGTACGGTCGAACGTCCAGCCGAGCCTTAAAGTCGAACTCCGGCCAATTCCACTCGCCTGACTCTGCTACTAGGCTTAGGAAGCTTGGTCTCCCTGCCGAGGTAAGGTCGAAAGTCCTGCCAAGCCTTACAATCGAGCTCCAGCCAAGTTCCTTTTGCCTGTCTCCTACTAAGATTAGATAGCTTGGTCTCCCTGCCGAGGTAAGGTCGAAGGTCCTGCCGAGCCTTACACTCGAACTCCAACCAAGTCCCTTAGCCTGACTCCTACTAGGCTTAGGAATCTTGGTCCCTCTGCCGAGGTAAGGTCGAAAGTCCTGCCGAGCCTTACAATCGAACTCCAGCCAAGTTCCTTTTGCCTGTCTCCTACTAAGCTTAGATAGCTTGGTCTCCCTGCCGAGGTAAGGTAGAAAGTCCTTCCGCGCCTTACACTCGAAGTCCGGCCAAGTCCCTTCCCCTGACACTCCTACTAGGCTTAGGCAGCTTGGTCTCCCTACCGAGGTAAGGTAGAACGTCCTTCCGAGCCTTACACTCGAAGTCCGGCCAAGTCCCTTCCCCTGACACTCCTACTAGGCTTAGGAAGCTTGGTCTCCCTACCGAGGTAAAGTCGAAAGTCCTGCCGAGCCTTACACTCGAACTCTGGCCATGTCCACTCGCGTGACTCTGCTACTAGGCTTAAGAAGCTTGGTGTCTCTTCCGAGGTACGGTCGAACGTCCTGCCGAGCATTACAGTCGAACTTTGGCCAAGTCCATTTGCCTGTCTCCTACTAGGATTAGGAATTTTCGTCTCCCTGCCGAGGTAAGGTCGAACGTCCTTCCAAGCCTTACACTCGAACTCTGGCAAAATCCCTTTGCCTGAATCCTACTAGGCTTATGAATCTTCGTCTCCCTGCCGAGGTAAGGTCGAACGTCCTGCCGAGCCTTACACTCGAACTCCGGCCAAGTCCCTTTGCCTAACTCCTATTAGGTTTAGGAAGCTTGGTCTCCCAGCCGAGGTAACGTCGCACGTCCTGCCGAGCCTTACACTCGAACTCCGGCCAAGTCCCTTTGCCTGACTCTTACTAGGCTTAGGAAGCTTGGTCTCCCTTCCGAGTTAGGGTCGAACGTCCTGCTGAGCCTTACACTCGAACTGTGGCCAAGTCCACTCGCCTGACTCTGCTACTAGGCTTAAGAAGCTTGGTGTCCCTGCCGAGGTACGGTCGAACGTCCTGCCGAGCCTTACACTCGAACTCCGGCCAAGTCCCTTTGCGTGTCTCCTACTAGGATTAGGAAGCTTGGTCTCCCTGCCGAGGTAAGGTCGAAAGTCCTGCCGAGCCTTACACTCGAACTCTGGCCAAGTCTACTCGCCTGACTCTGCTACTAGGCTTAAGAATCTTGGTGTCCCAGCCGAGGTACGGTCGAACGTCCAGCCGAGCCTTACAGTCGAACTTTGGCCAAGTCCCTTTGCCTGTCTCCTACTAGGATTAGGAATCTTCGTCTCCCTGCCGAGGTAAGGTCGAACGTCCTGCCGAGCCTCACACTCGATCTCCGGCCAAGTCCCTTCGCCTGACTCTCCTACTAGGCTTAGGAAGCTTGGTCTCCCTGCCGAGGTAAGGTCGAAAGTACTGCCGAGCCTAACAAACTAACTCCAGCCAAGTTCCTTTTTCCTGTCTCCTACTAAGCTTAGATAGCTTGGTCTCCCTGCCAAGGTAAGGTCGAAGGTCCCGCCGAGCCTTACACTCGACTCCGGCCAAGTCCCCTCTCCTAACTCTCCTCCTATTCTTAGGAAGATTTGTCTCCCTGCCGTGGTAACAGCTAAAGTCCTGCCGAGCCTTACACTCGAACTCCGGCCAAGTCCCTTCCCCTGACACTCCTACTAGGCTTAGGAAGCTTGGTCTCCCTGCCGAGGTAAGGTCGAATGTCCTGCCAAGCCTTACACTCAAACTCCGGCCAAGTCCCTTTGCCTAACTCACCTACAAGGCTTAGGAAGCTTGGTCTCCCTGCCGAGGTAAGGTCAAGCGTCCTGCTGAGCCTTACACTCGAACTCCGGCCACGTCTCCTTGTTTGACTCCTTCTAGGCTTAGGAAGCTTGGTCTCCCTGCCGAGCTAAGGTCGTATGTCCTTCCGAGCCTTACACTCGAACTCCGGCCAAGTCCCCTCGCCTGACTCTCCTACTAGGCTTAGGAAGCTTGGTCTCCCTCCCGAGGTAAGGTCGAACGTCCTGCCGAGCCTTACACTCGAAGTCCGGCCAAGTCCCTTCCCCTGACACTCCTACTAGGCTTAGAAAGCTTGGTTTCCCTGCCGAGGTAAGGTCGAAAGTCCTGCCGAGCCTTACACTCGAACTCTGGCCAAGTCTACTCGACTGACTCTGTCACTAGGCTTAAGAATCTTTGTGTCCCAGCCGAGGTACGGTCGAACGTCCAGCCGAGCCTTAAAGTCGAACTCCGGCCAAGTCCACTCGCCTGACTCTGCTACTAGGCTTAGGAAGCTTGGTCTCCCTGCCGAGGTAAGGTCGAAAGTCCTGCCAAGCCTTACAATCGAGCTCCAGCCAAGTTCCTTTTGCCTGTCTCCTACTAAGATTAGATAGCTTGGTCTCCCTGCCGAGGTAAGGTCGAAGGTCCTGCCGAGCCTTACACTCGAACTCCGGCCAAGTCCCTTTGCCTGACTCCTACTAGGCTTAGGAATCTTGGTCCCCCTGCCGAGGTAAGGTCGAAAGTCCTGCCGAGCCTTACAATTGAACTCCAGCCAAGTTCCTTTTGCCTGTCTCCTACTAAGCTTAGATAGCTTGGTCTCCCTGCCGAGGTAAGGTAGAACGTCCTTCCGAGCCTTACACTCGAAGTCCGGCCAAGTCCCTTCCCCTGACACCCCTACTAGGCTTAGGCAGCTTGGTCTCCCTACCGAGGTAAGGTAGAACGTCCTTCCGAGCCTTACACTCGAAGTCCGGCCAAGTCCCTTCCCCTGACACTCCTACTAGGCTTAGGAAGCTTGGTCTCCCTACCGAGTTAAGGTCGAGCGTCCTGCTGAGCCTTACACTCGAACTCCGGCCACGTCCCCTTGTTTGACTCCTTCTAGGCTTAGGAAGCCTGGTCTCCCTGCCGAGGTAAGGTCAAACGTTTGTCCAAGCCTTACACTCGAACTCTGGCAAAGTCCCTTTGCCTGAATCCTACTAGGCTTAAGAAGCTTGGTGTCCCTGCCGAGGTACGGTCGAACGTCCTGCCGAGCCTTACACTCGAACTCCGGCCAAGTCCCTTTGCGTGTATCCTACTAGGATTAGGAAGCTTGGTCTCCCTGCCGAGGTAAGGTCGATCGTTCTTCCGAACCTTACACTCAAACTCCGGCCAAGTTCCTTCGCCTAACTCCTATTAGGTTTAGGAAGCTTGGTCTCCCAGCCGAGGTAAGGTCGAACGTCCTTCCGAACCTTACACTCAAACTCCGGCCAAGTCCCTTCGCCTAACTCTCCTACTAGTATTAGGAATCTTCGTCTCCCTGCCGAGGTAAGGTCGAACGTCCTGCCGAGCCTTACACTCGATCTCCGGCCAAGTCCCTTCGCCTGACTCTCCTACTAGGCTTAGGAAGCTTGGTCTCCCTGCCGAGGTAAGGTCGAAAGTCCTGCCAAGCCTTACAATCGAACTCCAGCCAAGTTCCTTTTGCCTGTCTCCTACTAATATTAGATAGCTTGGTCTCCCTGCCGAGGTAAGGTCGAAGGTCCTGCCGAGCCTTACACTCGAACTCCGGCCAAGTCCCTTTGCCTGACTCCTACTAGGCTTAGGAATCTTGGTCCCCCTGCCGAGGTAAGGTCGAAAGTCCTGCCGATCCTTACAATCGAACTCCAGCCAAGTTCGTATTGCCTGTCTCCTACTAAGCTTAGATAGCTTGGTCTCCCTGCCGAGGTAAGGTAGAACGTCCTGCCGAGCCTTACACTCGAAGTCCGGCCGAGTCCCTTCCCCTGACACTCCTACTAGGCTTAGGCAGCTTGGTCTTCCTACCGAGGTAAGGTAGAACGTCCTTCCGAGCCTTACACTCGAAGTCCGGCCAAGTCCCTTCCCCTGACACTCCTACTAGGCTTAGGAAGCTTGGTCTCCCTACCGAGTTAAGGTCGAGCGTCCTGCTGAGCCTTACACTCGAACTCCGGCCACGTCCCCTTGTTTGACTCCTTCTAGGCTTAGGAAGCCTGGTCTCCCTGCCGAGGTAAGGTCAAACGTCCTGCCGAGCCTTACACTCGAACTCCGGCCAAGTCCACTAGCCTAACTCTGCTACTAGGCTTAAGAAGCTTGGTGTCCCTGCCGCGGTAAAGTCGAAAGTCCTGCCGAGCCTTACAATCGAACTCCAGCCAAGTTCCTTTTGCCTGTCTCCTACTAAGCTTATATAGCTTGGTCTCCCTGCCGAGGTAAGGTCGAACGTCCTGCCAAGCCTTGCACGCAAACTCCGGCCAAGTCCCTTTGCCTAATTCCTACTAGGTTTAGGAAGCTTGGTCTCCCAGCCAAGGTAACGTCGCACGTCCTGCCGAGCCTTACACTTTAACTCCGGCCAAGTCCCTTTTGCCTGACTCCTACTAGGCTTAGGAAGCTTGGTCTCCCTGCCGAGGTAAGGTGGAACGTGCTTCCGAACGTTACAGTCAAACTCCGGCCAACTCCCTTCGCCTAACTCTCCTACTAGGCTTAGGAAGCTTGGTCACCCTGCCGAGGTAAGGTCGAACGTCCTGCCGAGCTTTACACTCGAACTCCGTCCGAGTCCCTTCGTTTGACTCTCCTACTAGGCTTAGGAAGCTTGGTCTCCCTGCCGAGGTAAAGTCGAAAGTCCTGCCGAGCCTTACACTCGAACTCTGGCCATGTCCACTCGCGTGACACTGCTACTAGGCTTAAGAAGCTTGGTGTCTCTTCCGAGGTACGGTCGAACGTCCTGCCGAGCCTTACAGTCGAACTTTGGCCAAGTCCCTTTGCCTGTCTCCTACTAGGATTAGGAATTTTCGTCTCCCTGCCGAGGTAAGGTCGAACGTCCTTCCAAGCCTTACACTCGAACTCTGGCAAAATCCCTTTGCCTGAATCCTACTAGGCTTAGGAATCTTCGTCTCCCTGCCGAGGTAAGGTCGAACGTCCTGCTGAGCCTTACACTCGAACTCCGGCCAAGTCCCTTTGCCTAACTCCTATTAGGTTTAGGAAGCTTGGTCTCCCAGCCGAGGCAACGTCGCACGTCCTGCCGAGCCTTACACTCGAATTCCGGCCAAGTCCCTTTGCCTGACTCTTACTAGGCTTAGGAAGCTTGGTCTCCCTTCCGAGTTAAGGTCGAACGTCCTGCTGAGCCTTACACTCGAACTGCGGCCAAGTCCACTCGCCTGACTCTGCTACTAGGCTTAAGAAGCTTGGTGTCCCTGCCGAGGTACGGTCGAACGTCCTGCCGAGCCTTACACTCGAACTCCGGCCAAGTCCCTTTGCGTGTCTCCTACTAGGATTAGGAAGCTTGGTCTCCCTGCCGAGGTAAGGTCGAAAGTCCTGCCGAGCCTTACACTCGAACTCTGGCCAAGTCTACTCGCCTGACTCTGCTACTAGGCTTAAGAATCTTGGTGTCCCAGCCGAGGTACGGTCGAACGTCCAGCCGAGCCTTACAGTCGAACTTTGGCCAAGTCCCTTTGCCTGTCTCCTACTAGGATTAGGAATCTTCGTCTCCCTGCCGAGGTAAGGTCGAACGTCCTGCCGAGCCTTACACTCGATCTCCGGCCAAGTCCCTTCGCCTGACTCTCCTACTAGGCTTAGGAAGCTTGGTCTCCCTGCCGAGGTAAGGTAGAACGTCCTTCCGAGCCTTACACTCGAAGTCCGGCCCAGACCCTTCCCCTGACACTCCTACTAGGCTTAGGAAGCTTGGTCTCCCTACCGAGGTAAGGTCAAGCGACCTGCTGAGCATTACACTCGAACTCAGGCCACGTCCCCTTGTTTGACTCCTTCTAGGCTTAGGAAGCTTGGTCCCCCTGCCGAGGTAAGGTCGAACGTCCTTCCGAACCTTACACTCAAACTCCGGCCAAGTCCACTCCCCTGACTCTGCGACTAGGCTTAAGAATCTTGGTGTCCCTGCCGAGGTACGGTCGAACGTCCTGCCCAGCCTTACAGTCGAACTCCAGCTAAGTTCCTTCTGCCTGTCTCCTACTAGGCTTAGGAAGCTTGGTCTCCCTGCCGAGCTAAGGTCGTATGTCCTTCCGAGCCTTACACTCGAACTCCGGCCAAGTCCGCTCGCCTGACTCTCCTACTAGGCTTAGGAAGCTTGGTCTCCCTCCCGAGGTAAGGTCGAACGTCCTGCCGAGCCTTACACTCGAAGTCCGGCCAAGTCCCTTCCCCTGACACTCCTACTAGGCTTAGAAAGCTTGGTTTCCCTGCCGAGGTAAGGTCGAAAGTCCTGCCGAGCCTTACACTCGAACTCTGGCCAAGTCTACTCGACTGACTCTGCCACTAGGCTTAGGAAGCTTGGTCTCCCTGCCGAGGTAAGGTCGAAAGTACTGCCGAGCCTAACAATCGAACTCCAGCCAAGTTCTTTTGCCTGTCTCCTACTAAGCTTAGATAGCTTGGTCTCCCTGCCGAGGTAAGGTCGAAGGTCCTGCAGTGCCTTACACTCGAACTCCGGCCAAGTCCCTTCGCCTGACTCTCCTACTAGGCTTAGGAAGCTTGGTCTCCCTGCCGAGGTAAGGTCGAAAGTACTGCCGAGCCTAACAAACTCACTCCAGCCAAGTTCCTTTTGCCTGTCTCCTACTAAGCATAGATAGCTTGGTCTCCCTGCCGAGGTAAGGTCGAAGGTCTTGCAGAGCCTTACACTCGAACTCCGGCCAAGTCCCTTTGCCTGACTCCTACTAGGCTTAGGAATCTTGGTCCCCCTGCCGAGGTAAGGTCGAAAGTCCTGCCGAGCCTTACAATCGAACTCCAGCCAAGTTCCTTTTGCCTGTCTCCTACTAAGCTTAGATAGCTTGGTCTCCCTGCCGAGGTAAGGTAGAACGTCCTTCCGAGCCTTATACTCGAACTCCGGCCAAGTCCCTTCCCCTGACACTCCTACTAGGCTTAGGCAGCTTGGTCTCCCTACCGAGGTAAGGTAGAACGTCCTTCCGAGCCTTACACTCGAAGTCCGGCCAAGTCCCTTCCCCTGACACTCCTACTAGGCTTAGGAAGCTTGGTCTCCCTACCGAGTTAAGGTCGAGCGTCCTGCTGAGCCTTACACTCGAACTCCGGCCACGTCCCCTTGTTTGACTCCTTCTAGGCTTAGGAAGCCTGGTCTCCCTGCCGAGGTAAGGTCAAACGTCCGTCCAAGCCTTACACTCGAACTCTGGCAAAGTCCCTTTGCCTGAATCCTACTAGGCTTAAGAAGCTTGGTGTCCCTGCCGAGGTACGGTCGAACGTCCTGCCGAGCCTTACACTCAAACTCCGGCCAAGTTCCTTCGCCTAACTCTCCTACTAGGATTAGGAATCTTCGTCTCCCTGCCGAGGTAAGGTCGAACGTCCTTCCGAACCTTACACTCAAACTCCGGCCAAGTCCCTTCGCCTAACTCTCCTAGTAGTATTAGGAATCTTCGTCTCCCTGCCGAGGTAAGGTCGAACGTCCTGCCGAGCCTTACACTCGATCTCCGGCCAAGTCCCTTCGCCTGACTCTCCTACTAGGCTTAGGAAGCTTGGTCTCCCTGCCGAGGTAAGGTCGAAAGTCCTGCCAAGCCTTACAATCGAACTCCAGCCAAGTTCCTTTTGCCTGTCTCCTACTAAGATTAGATAGCTTGGTCTCCCTGCCGAGGTAAGGTCGAAGGTCCTGCCGAGCCTTACACTCGAACTCCGGCCAAGTCCCTTTGCCTGACTCCTACTAGGCTTAGGAATCTTGGTCCCCCTGCCGAGGTAAGGTCGAAAGTCCTGCCGAGCCTTACAATCGAACTCCAGCCAAGTTCCTTTTGCCTGTCTCCTACTAAGCTTAGATAGCTTGGTCTCCCTGCCGAGGTAAGGTCGAAGGTCCTGCCGAGCCTTACACTCGACTCCGGCCAAGTCCCCTCTCCTAACTCTCCTCCTATTCTTAGGAAGATTTGTCTCCCTGCCGTGGTAACATCGAACGTCCTGCCGAGCCTTACACTCGAACTCCGGCCAAGTCTCTTCCCCTGACACTCCTACTAGTCTTAGGAAGCATGGTCTCCCTGCCGAGGTAAGGTCGAATGTCCTGCCAAGCCTTACACTCAAACTCCGGCCAAGTCCCCTTGCCTAACTCTCCTACAAGGCTTAGGAAGCTTGGTCTCCCTGCCGAGGTAAGGTAGAACGTCCTTCCGAGCCTTACACTCAAAGTCCGGCCAAGTCCCTTCCCCTGACACTCCTACTAGGTTTAGGAAGCTTGGTCTCCCAGCCGAGGTAACGTCGCACGTCCTGCCGAGCCTTACACTTTAACTCCGGCCAAGTCCCTTTGCCTGACTCCTACTAGGCTTAGGAAGCTTGGTCTCCCTGCCGAGGTAAGGTCGAATGTCCTGCCAAGCCTTACACTCAAACTCCGGCCAAGTCCCTTTGCCTAACTCACCTACAAGGCTTAGGAAGCTCGGTCTCCCTGCCGAGGTAAGGTGGAACGTGCTTCCGAACGTTACAGTCAAACTCCGGCCAACTCCCTTCGCCTAACTCTCCTACTAGGCTTAGGAAGCTTGGTCACCCTGCCGAGGTAAGGTCGAACGTCCTGCCGAGCCTTACACTCGATCTCCGGCCAAGTCCCTTCGCCTGACTCTCCTACTAGGCTTAGGAAGCTTGGTCTCCCTGCCGAGGTAAAGTCGAAAGTCCTGCCGAGCCTTACACTCGATCTCCGGCCAAGTCCCTTCGCCTGACTCTCCTACTAGGCTTAGGAAGCTTGGTCTCCCTGCCGTGGTAACATCGAACGTCCTGCCGAGCCTTACAGTCGAACTTTGGCCAAGTCCCTTTGCCTGTCTCCTACTAGGATTAGGAATTTTCGTCTCCCTGCCGAGGTAAGGTCGAACGTCCTTCCAAGCCTTACACTCGAACTCTGGCAAAATCCCTTTGCCTGAATCCTACTAGGCTTAGGAATCTTCGTCTCCCTGCCGAGGTAAGGTCGAACGTCCTGCTGAGCCTTACACTCGAACTCCGGCCAAGTCCCTTTGCCTAACTCCTATTAGGTTTAGGAAGCTTGGTCTCCCAGCCGAGGTAACGTCGCACGTCCTGCCGAGCCTTACACTCGAACTCCGGCCAAGTCCCTTTGCCTGACTCTTACTAGGCTTAGGAAGCTTGGTCTCCCTTCCGAGTTAAGGTCGAACGTCCTGCTGAGCCTTACACTCGAACTGCGGCTAAGTCCACTCGCCTGACTCTGCTACTAGGCTTAAGAAGCTTGGTGTCCCTGCCGAGGTACGGTCGAACGTCCTACCGAGCCTTACACTCGAACTCCGGCCAAGTCCCTTTGCGTGTCTCCTACTAGGATGAGGAAGCTTGGTCTCCCTGCCGAGGTAAGGTCGAAAGTCCTGCCGAGCCTTACACTCGAACTCTGGCCAAGTCTACTCGCCTGACTCTGCTACTAGGCTTAAGAATCTTGGTGTCCCAGCCGAGGTACGGTCGAACGTCCAGCCGAGCCTTACAGTCGAACTTTGGCCAAGTCCCTTTGCCTGTCTCCTACTAGGATTAGGAATCTTCGTCTCCCTGCCGAGGTAAGGTCGAACGTCCTGCCGAGCCTTACACTCGATCTCCGGCCAAGTCCCTTCGCCTGACTCTCCTACTAGGCTTAGGAAGCTTGGTCTCCCTGCCGAGGTAAGGTCGAAAGTACTGCCGAGCCTAACAATCGAACTCCAGCCAAGTTCTTTTGCCTGTCTCCTACTAAGCTTAGATAGCTTGGTCTCCCTGCCGAGGTAAGGTCGAAGGTCCTGCAGTGCCTTACACTCGAACTGCGGCCAAGTGCCTTTGCCTGACTCCTACTAGGTTTAGGAAGCTTGGTCCCCCTGCCGAGGTAAGGTCGAAAGTCCTGCCGAGCCTTACAATCGAACTCCAGACAAGTTCCTTTTGCCTGTTTCCTACTAAGCTTAGATAGCTTGGTCTCCCTGCCAAGGTAAGGTCGAAGGTCCTGCCGAGCCTTACACTCGACTCCGGCCAAGTCCCCCTCCTAACTCTCCTCCTATTCTTAGGAAGATTTGTCTCCCTGCCGTGGTTACATCGAACGTCCTGCCGAGCCTTACACTCGAACTCCGGCCAAGTCCCTTCCCCTGACACTCCTACTAGGCTTAGGAAGCTTGGTCTCCCTGCCGAGGTAAGGTCGAATGTCCTGCCCAGCCTTACACTCAAACTCCGGCCAAGTCCCTTTGCCTAACTCACCTACAAGGCTTAGGAAGCTTGGTCTCCCTGCCGAGGTAAGGTGGAACGTACTTCCGAACATTATAGTCAAACTCCGGCCAACTCCCTTCGCCTAACTCTCCTACTAGGCTTAGGAAGCTTGGTCTCCCTGCCGAGGTAAGGTCGAACGTCCTGCCGAGCTTTACACTCGAACTCCGTCCGAGTCCCTTCGCCTGACTCTCCTACTAGGCTTAGGAAGCTTGGTCTCCCTGCCGAGGTAAAGTCGAAAGTCCTGCCGAGCCTTACACTCGAACTCTGGCCAAGACCACTCGCGTGACTCTGCTACTAGGCTTAAGAAGCTTGGTGTCTCTTCCGAGGTACGGTCGAACGTCCTGCCGAGCCTTACAGTCGAACTGCGGCCAAGTGCCTTTGCCTGACTCCTACTAGGTTTAGGAAGCTTGGTCCCCCTGCTGAGGTAAGATCGAAAGTCCTGCCGAGCCTTACAATCGAACTCCAGACAAGTTCCTTTTGCCTGTTTCCTACTAAGCTTAGATAGCTTGGTCTCCCTGCCAAGGTAAGGTCGAAGGTCCCGCCGAGCCTTACACTCGACTCCGGCCAAGTCCCCTCTCCTAACTCTCCTCCTATTCTTAGGAAGATTTGTCTCCCTGCCGTGGTAACAGCGAAAGTCCTGCCGAGCCTTACACTCGAACTCCGGACAAGTCCCTTCCCCTGACACTCCTACTAGGCTTAGGAAGCTTGGTCTCCCTACCGAGGTAAGGTCGAATGTCCTGCCAAGCCTTACACTCAAAGTCCGGCCAAGTCCCTTTGCCTAACTCACCTACAAGTCTTAGGAAGCTTGGTCTCCCTGCCGAGGTAAGGTAGAACGTCCTTCCGAGCCTTACACTCGAAGTCCGGCCAAGTCCCTTCCCCTGACACTCCTACTAGGCTTAGGAAGCTTGGTCTCCCTAACGAGGTAAGGTCAAGCGTCCTGCTGAGCCTTACACTCGAACTCCGGCCACGTCCCCTTGTTTGACTCCTTCTAGGCTTAGGAAGCTTGGTCTCCCTGCCGAGGTAAGGTCGAACGTCCTTCCGAAACTTACACTCAAACTCCGGCCAAGTCCACTCCCCTGACTCTGCGACTAGGCTTAAGAATCTTGGTGTCCCTGCCGAGGTACGGTCGAACGTCCTGCCCAGCCTTACAGTCGAACTCCAGCTAAGTTCCTTTTGCCTGTCTCCTACTAGGCTTAGGAAGCTTGGTCTCCCTGCCGAGCTAAGGTCGTACGTCCTTCCGAGCCTTACACTCGAACTCCGGCCAAGTCCCCTCGCCTGACTCTCCTACTAGGCTTAGGAAGCTTGGTCTCCCTCCCGAGGTAAGGTCGAAAGTCCTGACGAGCCTTACACTCGAACTCTGGCCAAGTCTACTCGACTGACTCTGCCACTAGGCTTAAGAATCTTTGTGTCCCAGCCGAGGTACGGTCGAACGTCCAGCCGAGCCTTAAAGTCGAACTCCGGCCAAGTCCACTCGCCTGACTCTGCTACTAGGCTTAGGAAGCTTGGTCTCCCTGCCGAGGTAAGGTCGAAAGTCCTGCCACGCCTTACAATCGAGCTCCAGCCAAGTTCCTTTTGCCTGTCTCCTACTAAGATTAGATAGCTTGGTCTCCCTGCCAAGGTAAGGTCGAAGGTCCTGCCGAGCCTTACACTCGAAGTCCGGCCAAGTCCCTTTGCCTGACTCCTACTAGGCTTAGGAATCTTGGTCCCCCTGCCGAGGTAAGGTCGAAAGTCCTGCCGAGCCTTACAATCGAACTCCAGCCAAGTTCCTTTTGCCTGTCTCCTACTAAGCTTAGATAGCTTGGTCTCCCTGCCGAGGTAAGGTAGAACGTCCTTCCGAGCCTTACACTCGAAGTCCGGCCAAGTCCCTTCCCCTGACAGTCCTACTAGGCTTAGGCAGCTTGGTCTCCCTACCGAGGTAAGGTAGAACGTCCTTCCGAGCCTTACACTCGAAGTCCGGCCAAGTCCCTTCCCCTGACACTCCTACTAGGCTTAGGAAGCTTGGTCTCCCTAACGAGTTAAGGTCGAGCGTCCTGCTGAGCCTTACACTCGAACTCCGGCCACGTCCCCTTGTTTGACTCCTTCTAGGCTTAGGAAGCCTGGTCTCCCTGCCGAGGTAAGGTCAAACGTCCGTCCAAGCCGTACACTCGAACTCTGGCAAAGTCCCTTTGCCTGAATCCTACTAGGCTTAAGAAGCTTGGTGTCCCTGCCGAGGTACGGTCGAACGTCCTGCCGAGCCTTACACTCGAACTCCGGCCAAGTCCCTTTGCGTGTATCCTACTAGGATTAGGAAGCTTGGTCTCCCTGCCGAGGTAAGGTCGATCGTCCTTCCGAACCTTACACTCAAACTCCGGCCAAGTCCCTTCGCCTAACTCTCCTACTAGTATTAGGAATCTTCGTCTCCCTGCCGAGGTAAGGTCGAACGTCCTGCCGAGCCTTACACTCGATCTCCGGCCAAGTCCCTTCGCCTGACTCTCCTACTAGGCTTAGGAAGCTTGGTCTCCCTGCCGAGGTAAGGTCGAAAGTCCTGCCAAGCCTTACAATCGAACTCCAGCCAAGTTCCTTTTGCCTGTCTCCTACTAAGATTAGATAGCTTGGTCTCCCTGCCGAGGTAAGGTCGAAGGTCCTGCCGAGCCTTACACTCGAACTCCGGCCAAGTGCCTTTGCCTGACTCCTACTAGGCTTAGGAATCTTGGTCCCCCTGCCGAGGTAAGGTCGAAAGTCCTGCCGAGCCTTACACTCGACTCCGGCCAAGTCCCCTCTCCTAACTCTCCTCCTATTCTTAGGAAGATTTGTCTCCCTGCCGTGGTAACATCGAACGTCCTTCCGAGCCTTACACTCGAACTCCGGCCAAGTCCCTTCCCCTGACACTCCTACTAGTCTTAGGAAGCTTGGTCTCCCTGCCGAGGTAAGGTCGAATGTCCTGCCAAGCCTTACACTCAAACTCCGGCCAAGTCCCCTTGCCTAACTCTCCTACTAGTCTTAGGAAGCTTGGTCTCCCGACCGAGTTAAGGTCGAGCGTCCTGCTGAGCCTTACACTCAAACTCCGGCCACGTCCCCTTGTTTGACTCCTTCTAGGCTTAAGAAGCTTGGTGTCCCTGCCGAGGTAAGGTCGAACGTCCTTCCAAGCTTTACACTCGAACTCTGGCAAAGTCCCTTTGCCTGAATCCTACTAGGCTTAGAAAACTTCGTCTCCCTGCCGAGGTAAGGTCGAACGTCCTGCCGAGCCTTACACTCGAACTCCGGCCAAGTCCACTAGCCTGACTCTGCTACTAGGCTTAAGAAGCTTGGTGTCCCTGCCGAGGTACGGTCGAACGTCCTGCCGAGCCTTACACTTGATCTCCGGCCAAGTCCCTTCGCCTGACTCTCCTACTAGGCTTAGGAAGCTTGGTCTCCCTGCCGAGGTAAGGTCGAAAGTCCTGCCAAGCCTTACAATCGAACTCCAGCCAAGTTCCTTTTGCCTGTCTCCTACTAAGATTAAATAGCTTGGTCTCCCTGCCGAGGTAAGGTCGAAGGTCCTGCCGAGCCTTACACTCGAACTCCGGCCAAGTCCCTTTGCCTGACTCCTACTAGGCTTAGGAATCTTGGTCCCCCTGCCGAGGTAAGGTCGAAAGTCCTGCCGATCTTTACAATCGAACTCCAGCCAAGTTCGTATTGCCTGTCTCCTACTAAGCTTAGATAGCTTGGTCTCCCTGCCGAGGTAAGGTAGAACGTCCTGCCGAGCCTTACACTCGAAGTCCGGCCAAGTCCCTTCCCCTGACACTCCTACTAGGCTTAGGCAGCTTGGTCTCCCTACCGAGGTAAGGTAGAACGTCCTTCCGAGCCTTACACTCGAAGTCCGGCCAAGTCCCTTCCCCTGACACTCCTACTAGGCCTAGGAAGCTTGGTCTCCCTGCCGAGTTAAGGTCGAGCGTCCTGCTGAGCCTTACACTCGAACTCCGGCCACGTCCCCTTGTTTGACTCCTTCTACGCTTAGGAAGCCTGGTCTCCCTGCCGAGGTAAGGTCAAACGTCCTTCCAAACCTTACACTCAAACTCCAGCCAAGTCCCTTCGCCTAACTCTCCTACTAGTATTAGGAATCTTCGTCTCCCTGCCGAGGTAAGGTCGAACGTCCTGCCGAGCCTTACACTCATTCTCCGGCCAAGTCCCTTCGCCTGACTCTCCTACTAAGCTTAGGAAGCTTGGTCTCCCTGCCGAGGTAAGATCGAAGGTCCTGCCGAGCCTTACACTCGAACTCCGGCCAAGTCCCTTTGCCTGACTCCTACTAGGCTTAGGAATCTTGGTCCCCCTGCCGAGGTAAGGTAGAAAGTCCTGCCGAGCCTTACAATCGAACTCCAGCCAAGTTCCTTTTGCCTGTCTCCTACTAAGCTTAGATAGCTTGGTCTCCCTGCCGAGGTAAGGTCGAAGGTCCTGCCGAGCCTTACACTCGACTCCGGCAAAGTCCCCTCTCCTAACTCTCCTCCTATTCTTAGGAAGATTTGTCTCCCTGCCGTGGTAACATCGAACGTCCTGCCGAGCCTTACACTCGAACTCCGGCCAAGTCCCTTCCCCTGACACTCCTACTAGGCTTAGGAAGCTTGGTCTCCCTGCCTAGCTAAGGTCGAATGTCCTGCCAAGCCTTACACTCAAACTCCGGCCAAGTCCCCTTGCCTAACTCTCCTACAAGGCTTAGGAAGCTTGGTCTCCCTGCCGAGGTAAGGTAGAACGTCCTTCCGAGCCTTACACTCGAAGTCCGGCCAAGTCCCTTCCCCTGACACTCCTACTAGGCTTAGGAAACTTGGTCTCCCGACTGAGTTAAGGTCGAGCGTCCTGCTGAGCCTTACACTCGAACTCCGGCCACGTCCCCTTGTTTGACTCCTTCTAGGCTTAGGAAGCTTGGTCTCCCTGCCGAGGTAAGGTCAAACGTCCTTCCAAGCCTGACACTCGAACTCTGGCAAAGTCCCTTTGCCTGTATTCTACTAGGCTTAGGAAACTTCGTCTCCCTGCCGAGGTAAGGTCGAACGTCCTGCCGAGCCTTACACTCGAACTCCGGCCAAGTCCACTAGCCTGACTCTGCTACTAGGCTTAAGAAGCTTGGTGTCCCTGCCGAGGTACGGTCGAACGTCCTGCCGAGCCTTACGCTCGAACTCCGGCCAAGTCCCTTTGCGTGTCTCCTACTAGGATTAGGAAGCTTGGTCTCCCTGCCGAGGTCAGGTCGAATGTCCTTCCGAACCTTACACTCAAACTCCGGCCAAGTCCCTTCGCCTAACTCTCTTACTAGGCTTAGGAAGCTTGGTCTCCCTGCCGAGGTTAGGTCGAACGTCCTGCCGAGCCTTACACTCGAACTCCGTCCGAGTCCCTTCGCCTGACTCTCCTACTAGGCTTAGGAAGCTTGGTCTCCCTGCCGAGGTAAGGTCGAAAGTCCTGCCGAGCCTTACACTTGAACTCCGGCCAAGTCCACTCGCCTGACTCTGCTACTAGGCTTAGGAAGCTTGGTGTCCCTGCCGAGGTACGGTCGAACGTCCTGCCCAGCCTTACAGTCCAATTTGGCCAAGTCCCTTTGCCTGTCTCCTACTAGGATTAGGAAGCTTCGTCTCCCTGCCGAGGTAAGGTCGAACGTCCTGCCGAGCCTTACACTCGATCTCCGGCCAAGTCCCTTCGCCTGACTCTCCTACTAGGCTTAGGAAGCTTGATCTCCCGGCCGAGGTAAGGTCGAACGTCCTGCCAAGCCTTACACTCGAACTCCGGCCAAGTCCCTTCGCCTGACTCCTACTAGGCTTAGGAAGCTTGGACCCCTGCCGAGGTAAGGTCGAAGGTCCTGCCGAGCCTTACAGTCGAACTCCAGCCAAGTTCCTTTTGCCTGTCTCCTACTAGGCTTAGGAAGCTTGGTCTCCCGGCCGAGGTAAGGTCGAAGGTCCTGCCAAGCCTTACACTCGAACTCTGGCAAAGTCCCTTTGCCTGACTCCTACTAGGCTTAGGAATCTTCGTCTCCCTGCCGATGTAAGGTCGAACGTCCTGCTGAGCCTTAGACTCGAACTCCGGCCAAGTCCCTTTGCGTGTCTCCTACTAGGATTAGGAAGCTTGGTCTCCCTGCCGAGGTGAGGTCGAACGTCCTTCCGAACCTTACACTCAAACTCCGGCCAACTCCCTACGCCTAACTCTCCTACTAGGCTTAGGAAGCTTGGTCTCCCTGCCGAGGTAAGGTCGAACGTCCTGCCGAGCCTTACACTCGAACTCCGGCCAAGTCCCTTCGCCTGACTCTCCTCCTAGGCTTAGGAAGCTTGGTCTCCCTGCCGAGGTAAGGTCGAAAGTCCTGCCGAGCCTTACACTCGAACTCTGACCAAGTCCACTCGCCTGACTCTACTACTAGGCTTAAGAAGCTTGGTGTCCCTGCCGAGGTACGGTCGAACGTCCTGCCGAGCCTTGCACTCGAACTTTTGCCAAGTCCCTTTGCCTGTCTCCTACTCGGATTAGGAAGCTTGGTCTCCCTGCCGATGTAAGGTCGAACGTCCTGCCGATCCTTACACTCGATCTCCGGCCAAGTCCCTTCGCCTGACTCTGCTACTAGGCTTAGGAAGCTTGGTCTCCCGGCGGAGGTAAGGTCGAACGTCCTGCCAAGCCTTACACTCGAACTCCGGCCATGTCCCTTTGCCTGACTCCTACTAGGCTTAGGAAGCTTGGTCTTCCTACCGAGGTACGGTCGAACGCCCTGCCGAGCCTTATACTCGAAGCCTGGAAAAGTCCCTTCCCCTGACACTCCTACTAGGCTTAGGAACGTTGGTCTCCCTGCCGAGGTAAGATCGAGCGTCCTTCCGAGCCTTATACTCGAACTCCGGCCAAGTCCCTTTGCCTGATACCTTCTAGGCTTAGGAAGCTTGGTCTACTTGCCGAGGTAAGGTAGAACGTCCTTCCGAGACTAACACTCGAACTCCGGCCAAGTCCTTTTGCCTGACTCTTACTAGGCTTGGGAATCTTGGTCTCCCTGCCGAGTTAAGGTCGAACGACCTGCCGAAACTTACCCTCGAACTCCGGCCAACTTCCTTCGCCTAACTCTCCTACTAGGCTTAGGAAGCTTGGTCTCCCTGCCGAGGTAAGGTCGAACGTCCTGCCGAGCCTTACACTCGAACTCCGGCCAAGTCCACTCGCCTGACTCTGCAACTAGGCTTAAGAAGCTTGGTGTTTCTGCCGAGGTACGGTCGAACGTCCTGCCTAGCCTTACACTCGAACACCAGCCAAGTCCCTTTGCCTGTCTCCTACTAGGATTAGGAAGCTTGGTCTCCCTTCCGAGGTTAGGTCGAACGTCCTGCCGAGCCTTACACTCGAACTCCGGCCAAGTCCCTTTGCCTGTCTCCTACTAAGCTAAGGAAGCTTGGTCTCCCGGCCGAGGTAAGGTCGAAAGTCCTGCCGAGCCTTACAATCGAACTCCAGCCAAGTTCCTTTTGCCTGTCTCCTACTAGGCATAGGAAGCTTGGTCTCCCTGCCGAGGTAAGGTTGAGCATCCTTCCGAGCCTTACACTCGAACTCCGGCCAAGTCTCCTCGCCTGACTCTCCTACTAGGCTTAGGAAGCTTGGTCTCCCTGCCGAGGTAAGGTCGAGCGTTCTTCCGAGCCTTACACTTGAACTCCGGCAGAGTCCCTTTGCCTGAATCCTTCTAGGCTTAGGAAGCTTGGTCTCCCAGCCGAGTTAAGGTCGAACGACCTGCCGAAACTTACATTCGAACTCCGGCCAACTCCCTTCGCCTAACTCTCCTACTAGGCTTAGGAAGCTTGGTCTCCCTGCCGAGTTAAGGTCGAACGACCTACCGAACCTTACACTCGAACTCCGGCCAACTCCCTTCGCCTAACTCTCCTACTAGGCTTAGGAAGCTTGGTCTCCCTGCCGAGGTAAGGTCGAACGTCCTGCCGAGCCTTACACTCGAACTCCGGCCAAGTCCACTCGCCTGACTCTGCTACCAGGCTTAAGAAGCTTGGTGTCCCTGCCGAGGTACGGTCAAACGTCCTGCCGAGCCTTACACTCGAACTCCAGCTAAGTTCCTTTTGCCTGTCTCCTGCTAGGCTTAGGAAGCTTGGTCTCCCTGCCGAGGTAAGGTCGTACGTCCTGCCGAGCCTTACACTCGAACTCCGTCCGAGTCCCTTCGCCTGACTCTCCTACTAGGCTTAGGAAGCTTCGTCTCCCTGCCGAGGTAAGGTCGAAAGTCCTGCCGAGCCTTACACTCGAACTCTGGCCAAGTCCACTCGCCTAACTCTCCTACAAGGCTTAGGAAGCTTGGTCTCCCTGCCGAGGTAAGGTAGAACGTCCTTCCGAGCCTTACACTCAAAGTCCGGCCAAGTCCCTTCCTCTGACACTCCTACTAGGCTTAGGAAGCTTGGTCTCCCTACCGAGGTAAGGTCAAACGTCCTTCCAAGCCTTACACTCGAACTCTGGTAAAGTCCCCTTGCCTGAATCCTGCTAGGCTTAGGAATCTTCGTCTCCCTGCGGAGGTAAGGTCGAACGTCCTGCCGAGCCTTACACTCGAACTCCGGCCAAGTCCCTTTGCCTAACTCCTACTGGGTTTAGGAAGCTTGGTCTCCCAGCCGCGGCAAGGTCGCACGTCCTGCTGAGCCTTACACTCGAACTCCGGCCAAGTCCCTTTGCGTGTCTCCTACTAGGATTAGAAAGCTTGGTCTCCCTGTCGAGGTAAGGTCAAAAGTCCTGCCGAGCCTTACACTCGAACTCTGGCCGAGTCTACTCGCCTGACTCTGCCCCTAGGCTTAAGAAACTTGGTGTCCCAGCCGAGGTACGGTCGAACGTCCAGCCGAGCCTTACAGTCGAACTCTGGCAAAGTCCCTTTGCCTGAATCCTACTCGGCTTAGGAAGCTTGGTCTCCCTGCCGAGGTAAGGTCGAAAGTCCTGCCGAGCCTTACAATCGAACTCCAGCCAAGTTCCTTTTGCCTGTCTCCTACTAAGCTTAGATAGCTTGGTCTCCCTGCCGAGGTAAGGTCGAAGGTCCTGCCGAGCCTTACACTCGAACTCCGGCCAAGTGCCTTTGCCTGACTCCTACTAGGCTTAGGAAGCTTGGTCCCCCTGCCGAGGTAAGGTCGAAAGTCCTGCCGAGCCTTACAATCGAACTCCAGCCAAGTTCCTTTTGCCTGTCTCCTACTAAGCTTATATAGCTTGGTCTCCCTGCCGAGTTAAGGTCGAACGTCCTGCCGAGCCTTACACTCGAACTCCGGCCAAGTCCCTTCCCCTGGCACTCCTACTAGGCTTAGGAAGCTTGGTCTCCCTGCCGAGGTAAGGTCGAATGTCCTTCCAAGCCTTACACTCAAACTCCGGCCAAGTCCCCTCGCCTAACTCTCCTACAAGGCTTAGGAAGCTTGGTCTCCCTGCCGAGGTAAGGTAGAACGTCCTTCCGAGCCTTACACTCGTAGTCCGGCCAAGTCCCTTCCCCTGACACTCCTACTAGGCTTAGGAAGCTTGATCTCCCTACCGAGGTAAGGTCGAGCGTCCTGCTGAGCCTTACACTCGAACTCCAGCCACATCCCCTTTTTTGACTCCTTCTAAGCTTAGGAAGCTTGGTCTCCCTGCCGAGGTAAGGTCAAACGTCCTTCCAAGCCTTACACTCGAACTCTGGCAAAGTCCCTTTGCCTGAATCCTACTAGGCTTAGGAATATTCGTCTCCCTGCCAAGGTAAGGTCGAACGTCCTGCCGAGCCTTACACTCGAACTCCGGCCAAGTCCCTTTGCCTGACTCCTACTAGGCTTAGGAAGCCTAGTCTCCCAGCCGTGGTAACGTCGCACGTCCTGCCGAGCCTTACACTCCAACTCCGGCCAAGTCCCTTTGCCTGACTCCTACTAGGCTTAGGAAGCTTGGTCTCCCTGCCGAGTTAAGGTCGAACGTCCTGCTGAGCCTTACACTCGAACTCCGGCCAAGTCCACTAGCCTGACTCTGCTACTAGGCTTAAGAAGCTTGGTGTCCCTGCCGAGGTACGGTCGAACGTCCGGCCGAGCCTTACACTCGAACTCCGGCCAAGTCCCTTTGCGTGTCTCCTACTAGGATTAGGAAGATTTGTCTTCCTGCCGAGGTAAGGTCGAACGTCCTTCCGAACCTTACACTCAAACTCCGGCCAAGTCCCTTCGCCTAACTCTCCTACTAGGCTTAGGAAGCTTGGTCTCCCTGCCGAGGTAAGGTCGAACGTCCTGCCAAGCTTTACACTCGAACTCCGTCCGAGTCCCTTCGCCTGACTCTCCTACTAGGCTTAGGAAGCTTGGTCTCCCTGCCGAGGTAAGATCGAACGTCCTGCTGAGCCGTACACTCGAACTGTGGCCAAGTCCACTCGCCTTACTCTGCTACTAGGCTTAAGAAGCTTGGTGTCCCTGCCGAGGTACGGTCGAACGTCCTGCCGAGCCTTACACTCGAACTCCGGCCAAGTCCCTTTGCGTGTCTCCTACTAGGATTAGGAAACTTGGTCTCCCTGCCGAGGTAAGGTCGAACGTCCTGCCAAGCCTTACACTCGATCTCCGGCCAAGTCCCTCCTTCTGGCTCTCCTACTAGGCTTAGGAAGCTTGGTCTCCCTGCCGAGGTAAGGTCGAAAGTCCTGCCGAGCCTAACAATCGAACTCCAGCCAAGTTCTTTTGCCTGTCTCCTACTAAGCTTAGATAGCTTGGTCTCCCTGCCGAGGTAAGGTCGAAGGTCCTGCAGTGCCTTACACTCGAACTCCGGCCAAGTCCCTTCGCCTGACTCTCCTACTAGGCTTAGGAAGCTTGGTCTCCCTGCCGAGGTAAGGTCGAAAGTACTGCCGAGCCTAACAAACTCACTCCAGCCAAGTTCCTTTTGCCTGTCTCCTACTAAGCATAGATAGCTTGGTCTCCCTGCCGAGGTAAGGTCGAAGGTCTTGCAGAGCCTTACACTCGAACTCCGGCCAAGTCCCTTTGCCTGACTCCTACTAGGCTTAGGAATCTTGGTCCCCCTGCCGAGGTAAGGTCGAAAGTCCTGCCGAGCCTTACAATCGAACTCCAGCCAAGTTCCTTTTGCCTGTCTCCTACTAAGCTTAGATAGCTTGGTCTCCCTGCCGAGGTAAGGTAGAACGTCCTTCCGAGCCTTATACTCGAACTCCGGCCAAGTCCCTTCCCCTGACACTCCTACTAGGCTTAGGCAGCTTGGTCTCCCTACCGAGGTAAGGTAGAACGTCCTTCCGAGCCTTACACTCGAAGTCCGGCCAAGTCCCTTCCCCTGACACTCCTACTAGGCTTAGGAAGCTTGGTCTCCCTACCGAGTTAAGGTCGAGCGTCCTGCTGAGCCTTACACTCGAACTCCGGCCACGTCCCCTTGTTTGACTCCTTCTAGGCTTAGGAAGCCTGGTCTCCCTGCCGAGGTAAGGTCAAACGTCCGTCCAAGCCTTACACTCGAACTCTGGCAAAGTCCCTTTGCCTGAATCCTACTAGGCTTAAGAAGCTTGGTGTCCCTGCCGAGGTACGGTCGAACGTCCTGCCGAGCCTTACACTCAAACTCCGGCCAAGTTCCTTCGCCTAACTCTCCTACTAGGATTAGGAATCTTCGTCTCCCGGCCGAGGTAAGGTCGAACGTCCTTCCGAACCTTACACTCAAACTCCGGCCAAGTCCCTTCGCCTAACTCTCCTAGTAGTATTAGGAATCTTCGTCTCCCTGCCGAGGTAAGGTCGAACGTCCTGCCGAGCCTTACACTCGATCTCCGGCCAAGTCCCTTCGCCTGACTCTCCTACTAGGCTTAGGAAGCTTGGTCTCCCTGCCGAGGTAAGGTCGAAAGTCCTGCCAAGCCTTACAATCGAACTCCAGCCAAGTTCCTTTTGCCTGTCTCCTACTAAGATTAGATAGCTTGGTCTCCCTGCCGAGGTAAGGTCGAAGGTCCTGCCGAGCCTTACACTCGAACTCCGGCCAAGTCCCTTTGCCTGACTCCTACTAGGCTTAGGAATCTTGGTCCCCCTGCCGAGGTAAGGTCGAAAGTCCTGCCGAGCCTTACAATCGAACTCCAGCCAAGTTCCTTTTGCCTGTCTCCTACTAAGCTTAGATAGCTTGGTCTCCCTGCCGAGGTAAGGTCGAAGGTCCTGCCGAGCCTTACACTCGACTCCGGCCAAGTCCCCTCTCCTAACTCTCCTCCTATTCTTAGGAAGATTTGTCTCCCTGCCGTGGTAACATCGAACGTCCTGCCGAGCCTTACACTCGAACTCCGGCCAAGTCTCTTCCCCTGACACTCCTACTAGTCTTAGGAAGCATGGTCTCCCTGCCGAGGTAAGGTCGAATGTCCTGCCAAGCCTTACACTCAAACTCCGGCCAAGTCCCCTTGCCTAACTCTCCTACAAGGCTTAGGAAGCTTGGTCTCCCTGCCGAGGTAAGGTAGAACGTCCTTCCGAGCCTTACACTCAAAGTCCGGCCAAGTCCCTTCCCCTGACACTCCTACTAGGTTTAGGAAGCTTGGTCTCCCAGCCGAGGTAACGTCGCACGTCCTGCCGAGCCTTACACTTTAACTCCGGCCAAGTCCCTTTGCCTGACTCCTACTAGGCTTAGGAAGCTTGGTCTCCCTGCCGAGGTAAGGTCGAATGTCCTGCCAAGCCTTACACTCAAACTCCGGCCAAGTCCCTTTGCCTAACTCACCTACAAGGCTTAGGAAGCTCGGTCTCCCTGCCGAGGTAAGGTGGAACGTGCTTCCGAACGTTACAGTCAAACTCCGGCCAACTCCCTTCGCCTAACTCTCCTACTAGGCTTAGGAAGCTTGGTCACCCTGCCGAGGTAAGGTCGAACGTCCTGCCGAGCCTTACACTCGATCTCCGGCCAAGTCCCTTCGCCTGACTCTCCTACTAGGCTTAGGAAGCTTGGTCTCCCTGCCGAGGTAAAGTCGAAAGTCCTGCCGAGCCTTACACTCGATCTCCGGCCAAGTCCCTTCGCCTGACTCTCCTACTAGGCTTAGGAAGCTTGGTCTCCCTGCCGTGGTAACATCGAACGTCCTGCCGAGCCTTACAGTCGAACTTTGGCCAAGTCCCTTTGCCTGTCTCCTACTAGGATTAGGAATTTTCGTCTCCCTGCCGAGGTAAGGTCGAACGTCCTTCCAAGCCTTACACTCGAACTCTGGCAAAATCCCTTTGCCTGAATCCTACTAGGCTTAGGAATCTTCGTCTCCCTGCCGAGGTAAGGTCGAACGTCCTGCTGAGCCTTACACTCGAACTCCGGCCAAGTCCCTTTGCCTAACTCCTATTAGGTTTAGGAAGCTTGGTCTCCCAGCCGAGGTAACGTCGCACGTCCTGCCGAGCCTTACACTCGAACTCCGGCCAAGTCCCTTTGCCTGACTCTTACTAGGCTTAGGAAGCTTGGTCTCCCTTCCGAGTTAAGGTCGAACGTCCTGCTGAGCCTTACACTCGAACTGCGGCTAAGTCCACTCGCCTGACTCTGCTACTAGGCTTAAGAAGCTTGGTGTCCCTGCCGAGGTACGGTCGAACGTCCTACCGAGCCTTACACTCGAACTCCGGCCAAGTCCCTTTGCGTGTCTCCTACTAGGATGAGGAAGCTTGGTCTCCCTGCCGAGGTAAGGTCGAAAGTCCTGCCGAGCCTTACACTCGAACTCTGGCCAAGTCTACTCGCCTGACTCTGCTACTAGGCTTAAGAATCTTGGTGTCCCAGCCGAGGTACGGTCGAACGTCCAGCCGAGCCTTACAGTCGAACTTTGGCCAAGTCCCTTTGCCTGTCTCCTACTAGGATTAGGAATCTTCGTCTCCCTGCCGAGGTAAGGTCGAACGTCCTGCCGAGCCTTACACTCGATCTCCGGCCAAGTCCCTTCGCCTGACTCTCCTACTAGGCTTAGGAAGCTTGGTCTCCCTGCCGAGGTAAGGTCGAAAGTACTGCCGAGCCTAACAATCGAACTCCAGCCAAGTTCTTTTGCCTGTCTCCTACTAAGCTTAGATAGCTTGGTCTCCCTGCCGAGGTAAGGTCGAAGGTCCTGCAGTGCCTTACACTCGAACTGCGGCCAAGTGCCTTTGCCTGACTCCTACTAGGTTTAGGAAGCTTGGTCCCCCTGCCGAGGTAAGGTCGAAAGTCCTGCCGAGCCTTACAATCGAACTCCAGACAAGTTCCTTTTGCCTGTTTCCTACTAAGCTTAGATAGCTTGGTCTCCCTGCCAAGGTAAGGTCGAAGGTCCTGCCGAGCCTTACACTCGACTCCGGCCAAGTCCCCCTCCTAACTCTCCTCCTATTCTTAGGAAGATTTGTCTCCCTGCCGTGGTTACATCGAACGTCCTGCCGAGCCTTACACTCGAACTCCGGCCAAGTCCCTTCCCCTGACACTCCTACTAGGCTTAGGAAGCTTGGTCTCCCTGCCGAGGTAAGGTCGAATGTCCTGCCCAGCCTTACACTCAAACTCCGGCCAAGTCCCTTTGCCTAACTCACCTACAAGGCTTAGGAAGCTTGGTCTCCCTGCCGAGGTAAGGTGGAACGTACTTCCGAACATTATAGTCAAACTCCGGCCAACTCCCTTCGCCTAACTCTCCTACTAGGCTTAGGAAGCTTGGTCTCCCTGCCGAGGTAAGGTCGAACGTCCTGCCGAGCTTTACACTCGAACTCCGTCCGAGTCCCTTCGCCTGACTCTCCTACTAGGCTTAGGAAGCTTGGTCTCCCTGCCGAGGTAAAGTCGAAAGTCCTGCCGAGCCTTACACTCGAACTCTGGCCAAGACCACTCGCGTGACTCTGCTACTAGGCTTAAGAAGCTTGGTGTCTCTTCCGAGGTACGGTCGAACGTCCTGCCGAGCCTTACAGTCGAACTGCGGCCAAGTGCCTTTGCCTGACTCCTACTAGGTTTAGGAAGCTTGGTCCCCCTGCTGAGGTAAGATCGAAAGTCCTGCCGAGCCTTACAATCGAACTCCAGACAAGTTCCTTTTGCCTGTTTCCTACTAAGCTTAGATAGCTTGGTCTCCCTGCCAAGGTAAGGTCGAAGGTCCCGCCGAGCCTTACACTCGACTCCGGCCAAGTCCCCTCTCCTAACTCTCCTCCTATTCTTAGGAAGATTTGTCTCCCTGCCGTGGTAACAGCGAAAGTCCTGCCGAGCCTTACACTCGAACTCCGGACAAGTCCCTTCCCCTGACACTCCTACTAGGCTTAGGAAGCTTGGTCTCCCTACCGAGGTAAGGTCGAATGTCCTGCCAAGCCTTACACTCAAAGTCCGGCCAAGTCCCTTTGCCTAACTCACCTACAAGTCTTAGGAAGCTTGGTCTCCCTGCCGAGGTAAGGTAGAACGTCCTTCCGAGCCTTACACTCGAAGTCCGGCCAAGTCCCTTCCCCTGACACTCCTACTAGGCTTAGGAAGCTTGGTCTCCCTAACGAGGTAAGGTCAAGCGTCCTGCTGAGCCTTACACTCGAACTCCGGCCACGTCCCCTTGTTTGACTCCTTCTAGGCTTAGGAAGCTTGGTCTCCCTGCCGAGGTAAGGTCGAACGTCCTTCCGAAACTTACACTCAAACTCCGGCCAAGTCCACTCCCCTGACTCTGCGACTAGGCTTAAGAATCTTGGTGTCCCTGCCGAGGTACGGTCGAACGTCCTGCCCAGCCTTACAGTCGAACTCCAGCTAAGTTCCTTTTGCCTGTCTCCTACTAGGCTTAGGAAGCTTGGTCTCCCTGCCGAGCTAAGGTCGTACGTCCTTCCGAGCCTTACACTCGAACTCCGGCCAAGTCCCCTCGCCTGACTCTCCTACTAGGCTTAGGAAGCTTGGTCTCCCTCCCGAGGTAAGGTCGAAAGTCCTGACGAGCCTTACACTCGAACTCTGGCCAAGTCTACTCGACTGACTCTGCCACTAGGCTTAAGAATCTTTGTGTCCCAGCCGAGGTACGGTCGAACGTCCAGCCGAGCCTTAAAGTCGAACTCCGGCCAAGTCCACTCGCCTGACTCTGCTACTAGGCTTAGGAAGCTTGGTCTCCCTGCCGAGGTAAGGTCGAAAGTCCTGCCACGCCTTACAATCGAGCTCCAGCCAAGTTCCTTTTGCCTGTCTCCTACTAAGATTAGATAGCTTGGTCTCCCTGCCAAGGTAAGGTCGAAGGTCCTGCCGAGCCTTACACTCGAAGTCCGGCCAAGTCCCTTTGCCTGACTCCTACTAGGCTTAGGAATCTTGGTCCCCCTGCCGAGGTAAGGTCGAAAGTCCTGCCGAGCCTTACAATCGAACTCCAGCCAAGTTCCTTTTGCCTGTCTCCTACTAAGCTTAGATAGCTTGGTCTCCCTGCCGAGGTAAGGTAGAACGTCCTTCCGAGCCTTACACTCGAAGTCCGGCCAAGTCCCTTCCCCTGACAGTCCTACTAGGCTTAGGCAGCTTGGTCTCCCTACCGAGGTAAGGTAGAACGTCCTTCCGAGCCTTACACTCGAAGTCCGGCCAAGTCCCTTCCCCTGACACTCCTACTAGGCTTAGGAAGCTTGGTCTCCCTAACGAGTTAAGGTCGAGCGTCCTGCTGAGCCTTACACTCGAACTCCGGCCACGTCCCCTTGTTTGACTCCTTCTAGGCTTAGGAAGCCTGGTCTCCCTGCCGAGGTAAGGTCAAACGTCCGTCCAAGCCGTACACTCGAACTCTGGCAAAGTCCCTTTGCCTGAATCCTACTAGGCTTAAGAAGCTTGGTGTCCCTGCCGAGGTACGGTCGAACGTCCTGCCGAGCCTTACACTCGAACTCCGGCCAAGTCCCTTTGCGTGTATCCTACTAGGATTAGGAAGCTTGGTCTCCCTGCCGAGGTAAGGTCGATCGTCCTTCCGAACCTTACACTCAAACTCCGGCCAAGTCCCTTCGCCTAACTCTCCTACTAGTATTAGGAATCTTCGTCTCCCTGCCGAGGTAAGGTCGAACGTCCTGCCGAGCCTTACACTCGATCTCCGGCCAAGTCCCTTCGCCTGACTCTCCTACTAGGCTTAGGAAGCTTGGTCTCCCTGCCGAGGTAAGGTCGAAAGTCCTGCCAAGCCTTACAATCGAACTCCAGCCAAGTTCCTTTTGCCTGTCTCCTACTAAGATTAGATAGCTTGGTCTCCCTGCCGAGGTAAGGTCGAAGGTCCTGCCGAGCCTTACACTCGAACTCCGGCCAAGTGCCTTTGCCTGACTCCTACTAGGCTTAGGAATCTTGGTCCCCCTGCCGAGGTAAGGTCGAAAGTCCTGCCGAGCCTTACACTCGACTCCGGCCAAGTCCCCTCTCCTAACTCTCCTCCTATTCTTAGGAAGATTTGTCTCCCTGCCGTGGTAACATCGAACGTCCTTCCGAGCCTTACACTCGAACTCCGGCCAAGTCCCTTCCCCTGACACTCCTACTAGTCTTAGGAAGCTTGGTCTCCCTGCCGAGGTAAGGTCGAATGTCCTGCCAAGCCTTACACTCAAACTCCGGCCAAGTCCCCTTGCCTAACTCTCCTACTAGTCTTAGGAAGCTTGGTCTCCCGACCGAGTTAAGGTCGAGCGTCCTGCTGAGCCTTACACTCAAACTCCGGCCACGTCCCCTTGTTTGACTCCTTCTAGGCTTAAGAAGCTTGGTGTCCCTGCCGAGGTAAGGTCGAACGTCCTTCCAAGCTTTACACTCGAACTCTGGCAAAGTCCCTTTGCCTGAATCCTACTAGGCTTAGAAAACTTCGTCTCCCTGCCGAGGTAAGGTCGAACGTCCTGCCGAGCCTTACACTCGAACTCCGGCCAAGTCCACTAGCCTGACTCTGCTACTAGGCTTAAGAAGCTTGGTGTCCCTGCCGAGGTACGGTCGAACGTCCTGCCGAGCCTTACACTTGATCTCCGGCCAAGTCCCTTCGCCTGACTCTCCTACTAGGCTTAGGAAGCTTGGTCTCCCTGCCGAGGTAAGGTCGAAAGTCCTGCCAAGCCTTACAATCGAACTCCAGCCAAGTTCCTTTTGCCTGTCTCCTACTAAGATTAAATAGCTTGGTCTCCCTGCCGAGGTAAGGTCGAAGGTCCTGCCGAGCCTTACACTCGAACTCCGGCCAAGTCCCTTTGCCTGACTCCTACTAGGCTTAGGAATCTTGGTCCCCCTGCCGAGGTAAGGTCGAAAGTCCTGCCGATCTTTACAATCGAACTCCAGCCAAGTTCGTATTGCCTGTCTCCTACTAAGCTTAGATAGCTTGGTCTCCCTGCCGAGGTAAGGTAGAACGTCCTGCCGAGCCTTACACTCGAAGTCCGGCCAAGTCCCTTCCCCTGACACTCCTACTAGGCTTAGGCAGCTTGGTCTCCCTACCGAGGTAAGGTAGAACGTCCTTCCGAGCCTTACACTCGAAGTCCGGCCAAGTCCCTTCCCCTGACACTCCTACTAGGCCTAGGAAGCTTGGTCTCCCTGCCGAGTTAAGGTCGAGCGTCCTGCTGAGCCTTACACTCGAACTCCGGCCACGTCCCCTTGTTTGACTCCTTCTACGCTTAGGAAGCCTGGTCTCCCTGCCGAGGTAAGGTCAAACGTCCTTCCAAACCTTACACTCAAACTCCAGCCAAGTCCCTTCGCCTAACTCTCCTACTAGTATTAGGAATCTTCGTCTCCCTGCCGAGGTAAGGTCGAACGTCCTGCCGAGCCTTACACTCATTCTCCGGCCAAGTCCCTTCGCCTGACTCTCCTACTAAGCTTAGGAAGCTTGGTCTCCCTGCCGAGGTAAGATCGAAGGTCCTGCCGAGCCTTACACTCGAACTCCGGCCAAGTCCCTTTGCCTGACTCCTACTAGGCTTAGGAATCTTGGTCCCCCTGCCGAGGTAAGGTAGAAAGTCCTGCCGAGCCTTACAATCGAACTCCAGCCAAGTTCCTTTTGCCTGTCTCCTACTAAGCTTAGATAGCTTGGTCTCCCTGCCGAGGTAAGGTCGAAGGTCCTGCCGAGCCTTACACTCGACTCCGGCAAAGTCCCCTCTCCTAACTCTCCTCCTATTCTTAGGAAGATTTGTCTCCCTGCCGTGGTAACATCGAACGTCCTGCCGAGCCTTACACTCGAACTCCGGCCAAGTCCCTTCCCCTGACACTCCTACTAGGCTTAGGAAGCTTGGTCTCCCTGCCTAGCTAAGGTCGAATGTCCTGCCAAGCCTTACACTCAAACTCCGGCCAAGTCCCCTTGCCTAACTCTCCTACAAGGCTTAGGAAGCTTGGTCTCCCTGCCGAGGTAAGGTAGAACGTCCTTCCGAGCCTTACACTCGAAGTCCGGCCAAGTCCCTTCCCCTGACACTCCTACTAGGCTTAGGAAACTTGGTCTCCCGACTGAGTTAAGGTCGAGCGTCCTGCTGAGCCTTACACTCGAACTCCGGCCACGTCCCCTTGTTTGACTCCTTCTAGGCTTAGGAAGCTTGGTCTCCCTGCCGAGGTAAGGTCAAACGTCCTTCCAAGCCTGACACTCGAACTCTGGCAAAGTCCCTTTGCCTGTATTCTACTAGGCTTAGGAAACTTCGTCTCCCTGCCGAGGTAAGGTCGAACGTCCTGCCGAGCCTTACACTCGAACTCCGGCCAAGTCCACTAGCCTGACTCTGCTACTAGGCTTAAGAAGCTTGGTGTCCCTGCCGAGGTACGGTCGAACGTCCTGCCGAGCCTTACGCTCGAACTCCGGCCAAGTCCCTTTGCGTGTCTCCTACTAGGATTAGGAAGCTTGGTCTCCCTGCCGAGGTCAGGTCGAATGTCCTTCCGAACCTTACACTCAAACTCCGGCCAAGTCCCTTCGCCTAACTCTCTTACTAGGCTTAGGAAGCTTGGTCTCCCTGCCGAGGTTAGGTCGAACGTCCTGCCGAGCCTTACACTCGAACTCCGTCCGAGTCCCTTCGCCTGACTCTCCTACTAGGCTTAGGAAGCTTGGTCTCCCTGCCGAGGTAAGGTCGAAAGTCCTGCCGAGCCTTACACTTGAACTCCGGCCAAGTCCACTCGCCTGACTCTGCTACTAGGCTTAGGAAGCTTGGTGTCCCTGCCGAGGTACGGTCGAACGTCCTGCCCAGCCTTACAGTCCAATTTGGCCAAGTCCCTTTGCCTGTCTCCTACTAGGATTAGGAAGCTTCGTCTCCCTGCCGAGGTAAGGTCGAACGTCCTGCCGAGCCTTACACTCGATCTCCGGCCAAGTCCCTTCGCCTGACTCTCCTACTAGGCTTAGGAAGCTTGATCTCCCGGCCGAGGTAAGGTCGAACGTCCTGCCAAGCCTTACACTCGAACTCCGGCCAAGTCCCTTCGCCTGACTCCTACTAGGCTTAGGAAGCTTGGACCCCTGCCGAGGTAAGGTCGAAGGTCCTGCCGAGCCTTACAGTCGAACTCCAGCCAAGTTCCTTTTGCCTGTCTCCTACTAGGCTTAGGAAGCTTGGTCTCCCGGCCGAGGTAAGGTCGAAGGTCCTGCCAAGCCTTACACTCGAACTCTGGCAAAGTCCCTTTGCCTGACTCCTACTAGGCTTAGGAATCTTCGTCTCCCTGCCGATGTAAGGTCGAACGTCCTGCTGAGCCTTAGACTCGAACTCCGGCCAAGTCCCTTTGCGTGTCTCCTACTAGGATTAGGAAGCTTGGTCTCCCTGCCGAGGTGAGGTCGAACGTCCTTCCGAACCTTACACTCAAACTCCGGCCAACTCCCTACGCCTAACTCTCCTACTAGGCTTAGGAAGCTTGGTCTCCCTGCCGAGGTAAGGTCGAACGTCCTGCCGAGCCTTACACTCGAACTCCGGCCAAGTCCCTTCGCCTGACTCTCCTCCTAGGCTTAGGAAGCTTGGTCTCCCTGCCGAGGTAAGGTCGAAAGTCCTGCCGAGCCTTACACTCGAACTCTGACCAAGTCCACTCGCCTGACTCTACTACTAGGCTTAAGAAGCTTGGTGTCCCTGCCGAGGTACGGTCGAACGTCCTGCCGAGCCTTGCACTCGAACTTTTGCCAAGTCCCTTTGCCTGTCTCCTACTCGGATTAGGAAGCTTGGTCTCCCTGCCGATGTAAGGTCGAACGTCCTGCCGATCCTTACACTCGATCTCCGGCCAAGTCCCTTCGCCTGACTCTGCTACTAGGCTTAGGAAGCTTGGTCTCCCGGCGGAGGTAAGGTCGAACGTCCTGCCAAGCCTTACACTCGAACTCCGGCCATGTCCCTTTGCCTGACTCCTACTAGGCTTAGGAAGCTTGGTCTTCCTACCGAGGTACGGTCGAACGCCCTGCCGAGCCTTATACTCGAAGCCTGGAAAAGTCCCTTCCCCTGACACTCCTACTAGGCTTAGGAACGTTGGTCTCCCTGCCGAGGTAAGATCGAGCGTCCTTCCGAGCCTTATACTCGAACTCCGGCCAAGTCCCTTTGCCTGATACCTTCTAGGCTTAGGAAGCTTGGTCTACTTGCCGAGGTAAGGTAGAACGTCCTTCCGAGACTAACACTCGAACTCCGGCCAAGTCCTTTTGCCTGACTCTTACTAGGCTTGGGAATCTTGGTCTCCCTGCCGAGTTAAGGTCGAACGACCTGCCGAAACTTACCCTCGAACTCCGGCCAACTTCCTTCGCCTAACTCTCCTACTAGGCTTAGGAAGCTTGGTCTCCCTGCCGAGGTAAGGTCGAACGTCCTGCCGAGCCTTACACTCGAACTCCGGCCAAGTCCACTCGCCTGACTCTGCAACTAGGCTTAAGAAGCTTGGTGTTTCTGCCGAGGTACGGTCGAACGTCCTGCCTAGCCTTACACTCGAACACCAGCCAAGTCCCTTTGCCTGTCTCCTACTAGGATTAGGAAGCTTGGTCTCCCTTCCGAGGTTAGGTCGAACGTCCTGCCGAGCCTTACACTCGAACTCCGGCCAAGTCCCTTTGCCTGTCTCCTACTAAGCTAAGGAAGCTTGGTCTCCCGGCCGAGGTAAGGTCGAAAGTCCTGCCGAGCCTTACAATCGAACTCCAGCCAAGTTCCTTTTGCCTGTCTCCTACTAGGCATAGGAAGCTTGGTCTCCCTGCCGAGGTAAGGTTGAGCATCCTTCCGAGCCTTACACTCGAACTCCGGCCAAGTCTCCTCGCCTGACTCTCCTACTAGGCTTAGGAAGCTTGGTCTCCCTGCCGAGGTAAGGTCGAGCGTTCTTCCGAGCCTTACACTTGAACTCCGGCAGAGTCCCTTTGCCTGAATCCTTCTAGGCTTAGGAAGCTTGGTCTCCCAGCCGAGTTAAGGTCGAACGACCTGCCGAAACTTACATTCGAACTCCGGCCAACTCCCTTCGCCTAACTCTCCTACTAGGCTTAGGAAGCTTGGTCTCCCTGCCGAGTTAAGGTCGAACGACCTACCGAACCTTACACTCGAACTCCGGCCAACTCCCTTCGCCTAACTCTCCTACTAGGCTTAGGAAGCTTGGTCTCCCTGCCGAGGTAAGGTCGAACGTCCTGCCGAGCCTTACACTCGAACTCCGGCCAAGTCCACTCGCCTGACTCTGCTACCAGGCTTAAGAAGCTTGGTGTCCCTGCCGAGGTACGGTCAAACGTCCTGCCGAGCCTTACACTCGAACTCCAGCTAAGTTCCTTTTGCCTGTCTCCTGCTAGGCTTAGGAAGCTTGGTCTCCCTGCCGAGGTAAGGTCGTACGTCCTGCCGAGCCTTACACTCGAACTCCGTCCGAGTCCCTTCGCCTGACTCTCCTACTAGGCTTAGGAAGCTTCGTCTCCCTGCCGAGGTAAGGTCGAAAGTCCTGCCGAGCCTTACACTCGAACTCTGGCCAAGTCCACTCGCCTAACTCTCCTACAAGGCTTAGGAAGCTTGGTCTCCCTGCCGAGGTAAGGTAGAACGTCCTTCCGAGCCTTACACTCAAAGTCCGGCCAAGTCCCTTCCTCTGACACTCCTACTAGGCTTAGGAAGCTTGGTCTCCCTACCGAGGTAAGGTCAAACGTCCTTCCAAGCCTTACACTCGAACTCTGGTAAAGTCCCCTTGCCTGAATCCTGCTAGGCTTAGGAATCTTCGTCTCCCTGCGGAGGTAAGGTCGAACGTCCTGCCGAGCCTTACACTCGAACTCCGGCCAAGTCCCTTTGCCTAACTCCTACTGGGTTTAGGAAGCTTGGTCTCCCAGCCGCGGCAAGGTCGCACGTCCTGCTGAGCCTTACACTCGAACTCCGGCCAAGTCCCTTTGCGTGTCTCCTACTAGGATTAGAAAGCTTGGTCTCCCTGTCGAGGTAAGGTCAAAAGTCCTGCCGAGCCTTACACTCGAACTCTGGCCGAGTCTACTCGCCTGACTCTGCCCCTAGGCTTAAGAAACTTGGTGTCCCAGCCGAGGTACGGTCGAACGTCCAGCCGAGCCTTACAGTCGAACTCTGGCAAAGTCCCTTTGCCTGAATCCTACTCGGCTTAGGAAGCTTGGTCTCCCTGCCGAGGTAAGGTCGAAAGTCCTGCCGAGCCTTACAATCGAACTCCAGCCAAGTTCCTTTTGCCTGTCTCCTACTAAGCTTAGATAGCTTGGTCTCCCTGCCGAGGTAAGGTCGAAGGTCCTGCCGAGCCTTACACTCGAACTCCGGCCAAGTGCCTTTGCCTGACTCCTACTAGGCTTAGGAAGCTTGGTCCCCCTGCCGAGGTAAGGTCGAAAGTCCTGCCGAGCCTTACAATCGAACTCCAGCCAAGTTCCTTTTGCCTGTCTCCTACTAAGCTTATATAGCTTGGTCTCCCTGCCGAGTTAAGGTCGAACGTCCTGCCGAGCCTTACACTCGAACTCCGGCCAAGTCCCTTCCCCTGGCACTCCTACTAGGCTTAGGAAGCTTGGTCTCCCTGCCGAGGTAAGGTCGAATGTCCTTCCAAGCCTTACACTCAAACTCCGGCCAAGTCCCCTCGCCTAACTCTCCTACAAGGCTTAGGAAGCTTGGTCTCCCTGCCGAGGTAAGGTAGAACGTCCTTCCGAGCCTTACACTCGTAGTCCGGCCAAGTCCCTTCCCCTGACACTCCTACTAGGCTTAGGAAGCTTGATCTCCCTACCGAGGTAAGGTCGAGCGTCCTGCTGAGCCTTACACTCGAACTCCAGCCACATCCCCTTTTTTGACTCCTTCTAAGCTTAGGAAGCTTGGTCTCCCTGCCGAGGTAAGGTCAAACGTCCTTCCAAGCCTTACACTCGAACTCTGGCAAAGTCCCTTTGCCTGAATCCTACTAGGCTTAGGAATATTCGTCTCCCTGCCAAGGTAAGGTCGAACGTCCTGCCGAGCCTTACACTCGAACTCCGGCCAAGTCCCTTTGCCTGACTCCTACTAGGCTTAGGAAGCCTAGTCTCCCAGCCGTGGTAACGTCGCACGTCCTGCCGAGCCTTACACTCCAACTCCGGCCAAGTCCCTTTGCCTGACTCCTACTAGGCTTAGGAAGCTTGGTCTCCCTGCCGAGTTAAGGTCGAACGTCCTGCTGAGCCTTACACTCGAACTCCGGCCAAGTCCACTAGCCTGACTCTGCTACTAGGCTTAAGAAGCTTGGTGTCCCTGCCGAGGTACGGTCGAACGTCCGGCCGAGCCTTACACTCGAACTCCGGCCAAGTCCCTTTGCGTGTCTCCTACTAGGATTAGGAAGATTTGTCTTCCTGCCGAGGTAAGGTCGAACGTCCTTCCGAACCTTACACTCAAACTCCGGCCAAGTCCCTTCGCCTAACTCTCCTACTAGGCTTAGGAAGCTTGGTCTCCCTGCCGAGGTAAGGTCGAACGTCCTGCCAAGCTTTACACTCGAACTCCGTCCGAGTCCCTTCGCCTGACTCTCCTACTAGGCTTAGGAAGCTTGGTCTCCCTGCCGAGGTAAGATCGAACGTCCTGCTGAGCCGTACACTCGAACTGTGGCCAAGTCCACTCGCCTTACTCTGCTACTAGGCTTAAGAAGCTTGGTGTCCCTGCCGAGGTACGGTCGAACGTCCTGCCGAGCCTTACACTCGAACTCCGGCCAAGTCCCTTTGCGTGTCTCCTACTAGGATTAGGAAACTTGGTCTCCCTGCCGAGGTAAGGTCGAACGTCCTGCCAAGCCTTACACTCGATCTCCGGCCAAGTCCCTCCTTCTGGCTCTCCTACTAGGCTTAGGAAGCTTGGTCTCCCTGCCGAGGTAAGGTCGAAAGTCCTGCCGAGCCTAACAATCGAACTCCAGCCAAGTTCTTTTGCCTGTCTCCTACTAAGCTTAGATAGCTTGGTCTCCCTGCCGAGGTAAGGTCGAAGGTCCTGCAGTGCCTTACACTCGAACTCCGGCCAAGTCCCTTCGCCTGACTCTCCTACTAGGCTTAGGAAGCTTGGTCTCCCTGCCGAGGTAAGGTCGAAAGTACTGCCGAGCCTAACAAACTCACTCCAGCCAAGTTCCTTTTGCCTGTCTCCTACTAAGCATAGATAGCTTGGTCTCCCTGCCGAGGTAAGGTCGAAGGTCTTGCAGAGCCTTACACTCGAACTCCGGCCAAGTCCCTTTGCCTGACTCCTACTAGGCTTAGGAATCTTGGTCCCCCTGCCGAGGTAAGGTCGAAAGTCCTGCCGAGCCTTACAATCGAACTCCAGCCAAGTTCCTTTTGCCTGTCTCCTACTAAGCTTAGATAGCTTGGTCTCCCTGCCGAGGTAAGGTAGAACGTCCTTCCGAGCCTTATACTCGAACTCCGGCCAAGTCCCTTCCCCTGACACTCCTACTAGGCTTAGGCAGCTTGGTCTCCCTACCGAGGTAAGGTAGAACGTCCTTCCGAGCCTTACACTCGAAGTCCGGCCAAGTCCCTTCCCCTGACACTCCTACTAGGCTTAGGAAGCTTGGTCTCCCTACCGAGTTAAGGTCGAGCGTCCTGCTGAGCCTTACACTCGAACTCCGGCCACGTCCCCTTGTTTGACTCCTTCTAGGCTTAGGAAGCCTGGTCTCCCTGCCGAGGTAAGGTCAAACGTCCGTCCAAGCCTTACACTCGAACTCTGGCAAAGTCCCTTTGCCTGAATCCTACTAGGCTTAAGAAGCTTGGTGTCCCTGCCGAGGTACGGTCGAACGTCCTGCCGAGCCTTACACTCAAACTCCGGCCAAGTTCCTTCGCCTAACTCTCCTACTAGGATTAGGAATCTTCGTCTCCCGGCCGAGGTAAGGTCGAACGTCCTTCCGAACCTTACACTCAAACTCCGGCCAAGTCCCTTCGCCTAACTCTCCTAGTAGTATTAGGAATCTTCGTCTCCCTGCCGAGGTAAGGTCGAACGTCCTGCCGAGCCTTACACTCGATCTCCGGCCAAGTCCCTTCGCCTGACTCTCCTACTAGGCTTAGGAAGCTTGGTCTCCCTGCCGAGGTAAGGTCGAAAGTCCTGCCAAGCCTTACAATCGAACTCCAGCCAAGTTCCTTTTGCCTGTCTCCTACTAAGATTAGATAGCTTGGTCTCCCTGCCGAGGTAAGGTCGAAGGTCCTGCCGAGCCTTACACTCGAACTCCGGCCAAGTCCCTTTGCCTGACTCCTACTAGGCTTAGGAATCTTGGTCCCCCTGCCGAGGTAAGGTCGAAAGTCCTGCCGAGCCTTACAATCGAACTCCAGCCAAGTTCCTTTTGCCTGTCTCCTACTAAGCTTAGATAGCTTGGTCTCCCTGCCGAGGTAAGGTCGAAGGTCCTGCCGAGCCTTACACTCGACTCCGGCCAAGTCCCCTCTCCTAACTCTCCTCCTATTCTTAGGAAGATTTGTCTCCCTGCCGTGGTAACATCGAACGTCCTGCCGAGCCTTACACTCGAACTCCGGCCAAGTCTCTTCCCCTGACACTCCTACTAGTCTTAGGAAGCATGGTCTCCCTGCCGAGGTAAGGTCGAATGTCCTGCCAAGCCTTACACTCAAACTCCGGCCAAGTCCCCTTGCCTAACTCTCCTACAAGGCTTAGGAAGCTTGGTCTCCCTGCCGAGGTAAGGTAGAACGTCCTTCCGAGCCTTACACTCAAAGTCCGGCCAAGTCCCTTCCCCTGACACTCCTACTAGGTTTAGGAAGCTTGGTCTCCCAGCCGAGGTAACGTCGCACGTCCTGCCGAGCCTTACACTTTAACTCCGGCCAAGTCCCTTTGCCTGACTCCTACTAGGCTTAGGAAGCTTGGTCTCCCTGCCGAGGTAAGGTCGAATGTCCTGCCAAGCCTTACACTCAAACTCCGGCCAAGTCCCTTTGCCTAACTCACCTACAAGGCTTAGGAAGCTCGGTCTCCCTGCCGAGGTAAGGTGGAACGTGCTTCCGAACGTTACAGTCAAACTCCGGCCAACTCCCTTCGCCTAACTCTCCTACTAGGCTTAGGAAGCTTGGTCACCCTGCCGAGGTAAGGTCGAACGTCCTGCCGAGCCTTACACTCGATCTCCGGCCAAGTCCCTTCGCCTGACTCTCCTACTAGGCTTAGGAAGCTTGGTCTCCCTGCCGAGGTAAAGTCGAAAGTCCTGCCGAGCCTTACACTCGATCTCCGGCCAAGTCCCTTCGCCTGACTCTCCTACTAGGCTTAGGAAGCTTGGTCTCCCTGCCGTGGTAACATCGAACGTCCTGCCGAGCCTTACAGTCGAACTTTGGCCAAGTCCCTTTGCCTGTCTCCTACTAGGATTAGGAATTTTCGTCTCCCTGCCGAGGTAAGGTCGAACGTCCTTCCAAGCCTTACACTCGAACTCTGGCAAAATCCCTTTGCCTGAATCCTACTAGGCTTAGGAATCTTCGTCTCCCTGCCGAGGTAAGGTCGAACGTCCTGCTGAGCCTTACACTCGAACTCCGGCCAAGTCCCTTTGCCTAACTCCTATTAGGTTTAGGAAGCTTGGTCTCCCAGCCGAGGTAACGTCGCACGTCCTGCCGAGCCTTACACTCGAACTCCGGCCAAGTCCCTTTGCCTGACTCTTACTAGGCTTAGGAAGCTTGGTCTCCCTTCCGAGTTAAGGTCGAACGTCCTGCTGAGCCTTACACTCGAACTGCGGCTAAGTCCACTCGCCTGACTCTGCTACTAGGCTTAAGAAGCTTGGTGTCCCTGCCGAGGTACGGTCGAACGTCCTACCGAGCCTTACACTCGAACTCCGGCCAAGTCCCTTTGCGTGTCTCCTACTAGGATTAGGAAGCTTGGTCTCCCTGCCGAGGTAAGGTCGAAAGTCCTGCCGAGCCTTACACTCGAACTCTGGCCAAGTCTACTCGCCTGACTCTGCTACTAGGCTTAAGAATCTTGGTGTCCCAGCCGAGGTACGGTCGAACGTCCAGCCGAGCCTTACAGTCGAACTTTGGCCAAGTCCCTTTGCCTGTCTCCTACTAGGATTAGGAATCTTCGTCTCCCTGCCGAGGTAAGGTCGAACGTCCTGCCGAGCCTTACACTCGATCTCCGGCCAAGTCCCTTCGCCTGACTCTCCTACTAGGCTTAGGAAGCTTGGTCTCCCTGCCGAGGTAAGGTCGAAAGTACTGCCGAGCCTAACAATCGAACTCCAGCCAAGTTCTTTTGCCTGTCTCCTACTAAGCTTAGATAGCTTGGTCTCCCTGCCGAGGTAAGGTCGAAGGTCCTGCAGTGCCTTACACTCGAACTGCGGCCAAGTGCCTTTGCCTGACTCCTACTAGGTTTAGGAAGCTTGGTCCCCCTGCCGAGGTAAGGTCGAAAGTCCTGCCGAGCCTTACAATCGAACTCCAGACAAGTTCCTTTTGCCTGTTTCCTACTAAGCTTAGATAGCTTGGTCTCCCTGCCAAGGTAAGGTCGAAGGTCCTGCCGAGCCTTACACTCGACTCCGGCCAAGTCCCCCTCCTAACTCTCCTCCTATTCTTAGGAAGATTTGTCTCCCTGCCGTGGTTACATCGAACGTCCTGCCGAGCCTTACACTCGAACTCCGGCCAAGTCCCTTCCCCTGACACTCCTACTAGGCTTAGGAAGCTTGGTCTCCCTGCCGAGGTAAGGTCGAATGTCCTGCCCAGCCTTACACTCAAACTCCGGCCAAGTCCCTTTGCCTAACTCACCTACAAGGCTTAGGAAGCTTGGTCTCCCTGCCGAGGTAAGGTGGAACGTACTTCCGAACATTATAGTCAAACTCCGGCCAACTCCCTTCGCCTAACTCTCCTACTAGGCTTAGGAAGCTTGGTCTCCCTGCCGAGGTAAGGTCGAACGTCCTGCCGAGCTTTACACTCGAACTCCGTCCGAGTCCCTTCGCCTGACTCTCCTACTAGGCTTAGGAAGCTTGGTCTCCCTGCCGAGGTAAAGTCGAAAGTCCTGCCGAGCCTTACACTCGAACTCTGGCCAAGACCACTCGCGTGACTCTGCTACTAGGCTTAAGAAGCTTGGTGTCTCTTCCGAGGTACGATCGAACGTCCTGCCGAGCCTTACAGTCGAACTGCGGCCAAGTGCCTTTGCCTGACTCCTACTAGGTTTAGGAAGCTTGGTCCCCCTGCTGAGGTAAGATCGAAAGTCCTGCCGAGCCTTACAATCGAACTCCAGACAAGTTCCTTTTGCCTGTTTCCTACTAAGCTTAGATAGCTTGGTCTCCCTGCCAAGGTAAGGTCGAAGGTCCCGCCGAGCCTTACACTCGACTCCGGCCAAGTCCCCTCTCCTAACTCTCCTCCTATTCTTAGGAAGATTTGTCTCCCTGCCGTGGTAACAGCGAAAGTCCTGCCGAGCCTTACACTCGAACTCCGGACAAGTCCCTTCCCCTGACACTCCTACTAGGCTTAGGAAGCTTGGTCTCCCTACCGAGGTAAGGTCGAATGTCCTGCCAAGCCTTACACTCAAAGTCCGGCCAAGTCCCTTTGCCTAACTCACCTACAAGTCTTAGGAAGCTTGGTCTCCCTGCCGAGGTAAGGTAGAACGTCCTTCCGAGCCTTACACTCGAAGTCCGGCCAAGTCCCTTCCCCTGACACTCCTACTAGGCTTAGGAAGCTTGGTCTCCCTAACGAGGTAAGGTCAAGCGTCCTGCTGAGCCTTACACTCGAACTCCGGCCACGTCCCCTTGTTTGACTCCTTCTAGGCTTAGGAAGCTTGGTCTCCCTGCCGAGGTAAGGTCGAACGTCCTTCCGAAACTTACACTCAAACTCCGGCCAAGTCCACTCCCCTGACTCTGCGACTAGGCTTAAGAATCTTGGTGTCCCTGCCGAGGTACGGTCGAACGTCCTGCCCAGCCTTACAGTCGAACTCCAGCTAAGTTCCTTTTGCCTGTCTCCTACTAGGCTTAGGAAGCTTGGTCTCCCTGCCGAGCTAAGGTCGTACGTCCTTCCGAGCCTTACACTCGAACTCCGGCCAAGTCCCCTCGCCTGACTCTCCTACTAGGCTTAGGAAGCTTGGTCTCCCTCCCGAGGTAAGGTCGAAAGTCCTGACGAGCCTTACACTCGAACTCTGGCCAAGTCTACTCGACTGACTCTGCCACTAGGCTTAAGAATCTTTGTGTCCCAGCCGAGGTACGGTCGAACGTCCAGCCGAGCCTTAAAGTCGAACTCCGGCCAAGTCCACTCGCCTGACTCTGCTACTAGGCTTAGGAAGCTTGGTCTCCCTGCCGAGGTAAGGTCGAAAGTCCTGCCACGCCTTACAATCGAGCTCCAGCCAAGTTCCTTTTGCCTGTCTCCTACTAAGATTAGATAGCTTGGTCTCCCTGCCAAGGTAAGGTCGAAGGTCCTGCCGAGCCTTACACTCGAAGTCCGGCCAAGTCCCTTTGCCTGACTCCTACTAGGCTTAGGAATCTTGGTCCCCCTGCCGAGGTAAGGTCGAAAGTCCTGCCGAGCCTTACAATCGAACTCCAGCCAAGTTCCTTTTGCCTGTCTCCTACTAAGCTTAGATAGCTTGGTCTCCCTGCCGAGGTAAGGTAGAACGTCCTTCCGAGCCTTACACTCGAAGTCCGGCCAAGTCCCTTCCCCTGACAGTCCTACTAGGCTTAGGCAGCTTGGTCTCCCTACCGAGGTAAGGTAGAACGTCCTTCCGAGCCTTACACTCGAAGTCCGGCCAAGTCCCTTCCCCTGACACTCCTACTAGGCTTAGGAAGCTTGGTCTCCCTAACGAGTTAAGGTCGAGCGTCCTGCTGAGCCTTACACTCGAACTCCGGCCACGTCCCCTTGTTTGACTCCTTCTAGGCTTAGGAAGCCTGGTCTCCCTGCCGAGGTAAGGTCAAACGTCCGTCCAAGCCGTACACTCGAACTCTGGCAAAGTCCCTTTGCCTGAATCCTACTAGGCTTAAGAAGCTTGGTGTCCCTGCCGAGGTACGGTCGAACGTCCTGCCGAGCCTTACACTCGAACTCCGGCCAAGTCCCTTTGCGTGTATCCTACTAGGATTAGGAAGCTTGGTCTCCCTGCCGAGGTAAGGTCGATCGTCCTTCCGAACCTTACACTCAAACTCCGGCCAAGTCCCTTCGCCTAACTCTCCTACTAGTATTAGGAATCTTCGTCTCCCTGCCGAGGTAAGGTCGAACGTCCTGCCGAGCCTTACACTCGATCTCCGGCCAAGTCCCTTCGCCTGACTCTCCTACTAGGCTTAGGAAGCTTGGTCTCCCTGCCGAGGTAAGGTCGAAAGTCCTGCCAAGCCTTACAATCGAACTCCAGCCAAGTTCCTTTTGCCTGTCTCCTACTAAGATTAGATAGCTTGGTCTCCCTGCCGAGGTAAGGTCGAAGGTCCTGCCGAGCCTTACACTCGAACTCCGGCCAAGTGCCTTTGCCTGACTCCTACTAGGCTTAGGAATCTTGGTCCCCCTGCCGAGGTAAGGTCGAAAGTCCTGCCGAGCCTTACACTCGACTCCGGCCAAGTCCCCTCTCCTAACTCTCCTCCTATTCTTAGGAAGATTTGTCTCCCTGCCGTGGTAACATCGAACGTCCTTCCGAGCCTTACACTCGAACTCCGGCCAAGTCCCTTCCCCTGACACTCCTACTAGTCTTAGGAAGCTTGGTCTCCCTGCCGAGGTAAGGTCGAATGTCCTGCCAAGCCTTACACTCAAACTCCGGCCAAGTCCCCTTGCCTAACTCTCCTACTAGTCTTAGGAAGCTTGGTCTCCCGACCGAGTTAAGGTCGAGCGTCCTGCTGAGCCTTACACTCAAACTCCGGCCACGTCCCCTTGTTTGACTCCTTCTAGGCTTAAGAAGCTTGGTGTCCCTGCCGAGGTAAGGTCGAACGTCCTTCCAAGCTTTACACTCGAACTCTGGCAAAGTCCCTTTGCCTGAATCCTACTAGGCTTAGAAAACTTCGTCTCCCTGCCGAGGTAAGGTCGAACGTCCTGCCGAGCCTTACACTCGAACTCCGGCCAAGTCCACTAGCCTGACTCTGCTACTAGGCTTAAGAAGCTTGGTGTCCCTGCCGAGGTACGGTCGAACGTCCTGCCGAGCCTTACACTTGATCTCCGGCCAAGTCCCTTCGCCTGACTCTCCTACTAGGCTTAGGAAGCTTGGTCTCCCTGCCGAGGTAAGGTCGAAAGTCCTGCCAAGCCTTACAATCGAACTCCAGCCAAGTTCCTTTTGCCTGTCTCCTACTAAGATTAAATAGCTTGGTCTCCCTGCCGAGGTAAGGTCGAAGGTCCTGCCGAGCCTTACACTCGAACTCCGGCCAAGTCCCTTTGCCTGACTCCTACTAGGCTTAGGAATCTTGGTCCCCCTGCCGAGGTAAGGTCGAAAGTCCTGCCGATCTTTACAATCGAACTCCAGCCAAGTTCGTATTGCCTGTCTCCTACTAAGCTTAGATAGCTTGGTCTCCCTGCCGAGGTAAGGTAGAACGTCCTGCCGAGCCTTACACTCGAAGTCCGGCCAAGTCCCTTCCCCTGACACTCCTACTAGGCTTAGGCAGCTTGGTCTCCCTACCGAGGTAAGGTAGAACGTCCTTCCGAGCCTTACACTCGAAGTCCGGCCAAGTCCCTTCCCCTGACACTCCTACTAGGCCTAGGAAGCTTGGTCTCCCTGCCGAGTTAAGGTCGAACGTCCTGCCGAGCCTTACACTCATTCTCCGGCCAAGTCCCTTCGCCTGACTCTCCTACTAAGCTTAGGAAGCTTGGTCTCCCTGCCGAGGTAAGATCGAAGGTCCTGCCGAGCCTTACACTCGAACTCCGGCCAAGTCCCTTTGCCTGACTCCTACTAGGCTTAGGAATCTTGGTCCCCCTGCCGAGGTAAGGTAGAAAGTCCTGCCGAGCCTTACAATCGAACTCCAGCCAAGTTCCTTTTGCCTGTCTCCTACTAAGCTTAGATAGCTTGGTCTCCCTGCCGAGGTAAGGTCGAAGGTCCTGCCGAGCCTTACACTCGACTCCGGCAAAGTCCCCTCTCCTAACTCTCCTCCTATTCTTAGGAAGATTTGTCTCCCTGCCGTGGTAACATCGAACGTCCTGCCGAGCCTTACACTCGAACTCCGGCCAAGTCCCTTCCCCTGACACTCCTACTAGGCTTAGGAAGCTTGGTCTCCCTGCCTAGCTAAGGTCGAATGTCCTGCCAAGCCTTACACTCAAACTCCGGCCAAGTCCCCTTGCCTAACTCTCCTACAAGGCTTAGGAAGCTTGGTCTCCCTGCCGAGGTAAGGTAGAACGTCCTTCCGAGCCTTACACTCGAAGTCCGGCCAAGTCCCTTCCCCTGACACTCCTACTAGGCTTAGGAAACTTGGTCTCCCGACTGAGTTAAGGTCGAGCGTCCTGCTGAGCCTTACACTCGAACTCCGGCCACGTCCCCTTGTTTGACTCCTTCTAGGCTTAGGAAGCTTGGTCTCCCTGCCGAGGTAAGGTCAAACGTCCTTCCAAGCCTGACACTCGAACTCTGGCAAAGTCCCTTTGCCTGTATTCTACTAGGCTTAGGAAACTTCGTCTCCCTGCCGAGGTAAGGTCGAACGTCCTGCCGAGCCTTACACTCGAACTCCGGCCAAGTCCACTAGCCTGACTCTGCTACTAGGCTTAAGAAGCTTGGTGTCCCTGCCGAGGTACGGTCGAACGTCCTGCCGAGCCTTACGCTCGAACTCCGGCCAAGTCCCTTTGCGTGTCTCCTACTAGGATTAGGAAGCTTGGTCTCCCTGCCGAGGTCAGGTCGAATGTCCTTCCGAACCTTACACTCAAACTCCGGCCAAGTCCCTTCGCCTAACTCTCTTACTAGGCTTAGGAAGCTTGGTCTCCCTGCCGAGGTTAGGTCGAACGTCCTGCCGAGCCTTACACTCGAACTCCGTCCGAGTCCCTTCGCCTGACTCTCCTACTAGGCTTAGGAAGCTTGGTCTCCCTGCCGAGGTAAGGTCGAAAGTCCTGCCGAGCCTTACACTCGAACTCCGGCCAAGTCCACTCGCCTGACTCTGCTACTAGGCTTAGGAAGCTTGGTGTCCCTGCCGAGGTACGGTCGAACGTCCTGCCCAGCCTTACAGTCCAATTTGGCCAAGTCCCTTTGCCTGTCTCCTACTAGGATTAGGAAGCTTCGTCTCCCTGCCGAGGTAAGGTCGAACGTCCTGCCGAGCCTTACACTCGATCTCCGGCCAAGTCCCTTCGCCTGACTCTCCTACTAGGCTTAGGAAGCTTGATCTCCCGGCCGAGGTAAGGTCGAACGTCCTGCCAAGCCTTACACTCGAACTCCGGCCAAGTCCCTTCGCCTGACTCCTACTAGGCTTAGGAAGCTTGGACCCCTGCCGAGGTAAGGTCGAAGGTCCTGCCGAGCCTTACAGTCGAACTCCAGCCAAGTTCCTTTTGCCTGTCTCCTACTAGGCTTAGGAAGCTTGGTCTCCCGGCCGAGGTAAGGTCGAAGGTCCTGCCAAGCCTTACACTCGAACTCTGGCAAAGTCCCTTTGCCTGACTCCTACTAGGCTTAGGAATCTTCGTCTCCCTGCCGATGTAAGGTCGAACGTCCTGCTGAGCCTTAGACTCGAACTCCGGCCAAGTCCCTTTGCGTGTCTCCTACTAGGATTAGGAAGCTTGGTCTCCCTGCCGAGGTGAGGTCGAACGTCCTTCCGAACCTTACACTCAAACTCCGGCCAACTCCCTACGCCTAACTCTCCTACTAGGCTTAGGAAGCTTGGTCTCCCTGCCGAGGTAAGGTCGAACGTCCTGCCGAGCCTTACACTCGAACTCCGGCCAAGTCCCTTCGCCTGACTCTCCTCCTAGGCTTAGGAAGCTTGGTCTCCCTGCCGAGGTAAGGTCGAAAGTCCTGCCGAGCCTTACACTCGAACTCTGACCAAGTCCACTCGCCTGACTCTACTACTAGGCTTAAGAAGCTTGGTGTCCCTGCCGAGGTACGGTCGAACGTCCTGCCGAGCCTTGCACTCGAACTTTTGCCAAGTCCCTTTGCCTGTCTCCTACTCGGATTAGGAAGCTTGGTCTCCCTGCCGATGTAAGGTCGAACGTCCTGCCGATCCTTACACTCGATCTCCGGCCAAGTCCCTTCGCCTGACTCTGCTACTAGGCTTAGGAAGCTTGGTCTCCCGGCGGAGGTAAGGTCGAACGTCCTGCCAAGCCTTACACTCGAACTCCGGCCATGTCCCTTTGCCTGACTCCTACTAGGCTTAGGAAGCTTGGTCTTCCTACCGAGGTACGGTCGAACGCCCTGCCGAGCCTTATACTCGAAGCCTGGAAAAGTCCCTTCCCCTGACACTCCTACTAGGCTTAGGAACGTTGGTCTCCCTGCCGAGGTAAGATCGAGCGTCCTTCCGAGCCTTATACTCGAACTCCGGCCAAGTCCCTTTGCCTGATACCTTCTAGGCTTAGGAAGCTTGGTCTACTTGCCGAGGTAAGGTAGAACGTCCTTCCGAGACTAACACTCGAACTCCGGCCAAGTCCTTTTGCCTGACTCTTACTAGGCTTGGGAATCTTGGTCTCCCTGCCGAGTTAAGGTCGAACGACCTGCCGAAACTTACCCTCGAACTCCGGCCAACTTCCTTCGCCTAACTCTCCTACTAGGCTTAGGAAGCTTGGTCTCCCTGCCGAGGTAAGGTCGAACGTCCTGCCGAGCCTTACACTCGAACTCCGGCCAAGTCCACTCGCCTGACTCTGCAACTAGGCTTAAGAAGCTTGGTGTTTCTGCCGAGGTACGGTCGAACGTCCTGCCTAGCCTTACACTCGAACACCAGCCAAGTCCCTTTGCCTGTCTCCTACTAGGATTAGGAAGCTTGGTCTCCCTTCCGAGGTTAGGTCGAACGTCCTGCCGAGCCTTACACTCGAACTCCGGCCAAGTCCCTTTGCCTGTCTCCTACTAAGCTAAGGAAGCTTGGTCTCCCGGCCGAGGTAAGGTCGAAAGTCCTGCCGAGCCTTACAATCGAACTCCAGCCAAGTTCCTTTTGCCTGTCTCCTACTAGGCATAGGAAGCTTGGTCTCCCTGCCGAGGTAAGGTTGAGCATCCTTCCGAGCCTTACACTCGAACTCCGGCCAAGTCTCCTCGCCTGACTCTCCTACTAGGCTTAGGAAGCTTGGTCTCCCTGCCGAGGTAAGGTCGAGCGTTCTTCCGAGCCTTACACTTGAACTCCGGCAGAGTCCCTTTGCCTGAATCCTTCTAGGCTTAGGAAGCTTGGTCTCCCAGCCGAGTTAAGGTCGAACGACCTGCCGAAACTTACATTCGAACTCCGGCCAACTCCCTTCGCCTAACTCTCCTACTAGGCTTAGGAAGCTTGGTCTCCCTGCCGAGTTAAGGTCGAACGACCTACCGAACCTTACACTCGAACTCCGGCCAACTCCCTTCGCCTAACTCTCCTACTAGGCTTAGGAAGCTTGGTCTCCCTGCCGAGGTAAGGTCGAACGTCCTGCCGAGCCTTACACTCGAACTCCGGCCAAGTCCACTCGCCTGACTCTGCTACCAGGCTTAAGAAGCTTGGTGTCCCTGCCGAGGTACGGTCAAACGTCCTGCCGAGCCTTACACTCGAACTCCAGCTAAGTTCCTTTTGCCTGTCTCCTGCTAGGCTTAGGAAGCTTGGTCTCCCTGCCGAGGTAAGGTCGTACGTCCTGCCGAGCCTTACACTCGAACTCCGTCCGAGTCCCTTCGCCTGACTCTCCTACTAGGCTTAGGAAGCTTCGTCTCCCTGCCGAGGTAAGGTCGAAAGTCCTGCCGAGCCTTACACTCGAACTCTGGCCAAGTCCACTCGCCTAACTCTCCTACAAGGCTTAGGAAGCTTGGTCTCCCTGCCGAGGTAAGGTAGAACGTCCTTCCGAGCCTTACACTCAAAGTCCGGCCAAGTCCCTTCCTCTGACACTCCTACTAGGCTTAGGAAGCTTGGTCTCCCTACCGAGGTAAGGTCAAACGTCCTTCCAAGCCTTACACTCGAACTCTGGTAAAGTCCCCTTGCCTGAATCCTGCTAGGCTTAGGAATCTTCGTCTCCCTGCGGAGGTAAGGTCGAACGTCCTGCCGAGCCTTACACTCGAACTCCGGCCAAGTCCCTTTGCCTAACTCCTACTGGGTTTAGGAAGCTTGGTCTCCCAGCCGCGGCAAGGTCGCACGTCCTGCTGAGCCTTACACTCGAACTCCGGCCAAGTCCCTTTGCGTGTCTCCTACTAGGATTAGAAAGCTTGGTCTCCCTGTCGAGGTAAGGTCAAAAGTCCTGCCGAGCCTTACACTCGAACTCTGGCCGAGTCTACTCGCCTGACTCTGCCCCTAGGCTTAAGAAACTTGGTGTCCCAGCCGAGGTACGGTCGAACGTCCAGCCGAGCCTTACAGTCGAACTCTGGCAAAGTCCCTTTGCCTGAATCCTACTCGGCTTAGGAAGCTTGGTCTCCCTGCCGAGGTAAGGTCGAAAGTCCTGCCGAGCCTTACAATCGAACTCCAGCCAAGTTCCTTTTGCCTGTCTCCTACTAAGCTTAGATAGCTTGGTCTCCCTGCCGAGGTAAGGTCGAAGGTCCTGCCGAGCCTTACACTCGAACTCCGGCCAAGTGCCTTTGCCTGACTCCTACTAGGCTTAGGAAGCTTGGTCCCCCTGCCGAGGTAAGGTCGAAAGTCCTGCCGAGCCTTACAATCGAACTCCAGCCAAGTTCCTTTTGCCTGTCTCCTACTAAGCTTATATAGCTTGGTCTCCCTGCCGAGTTAAGGTCGAACGTCCTGCCGAGCCTTACACTCGAACTCCGGCCAAGTCCCTTCCCCTGGCACTCCTACTAGGCTTAGGAAGCTTGGTCTCCCTGCCGAGGTAAGGTCGAATGTCCTTCCAAGCCTTACACTCAAACTCCGGCCAAGTCCCCTCGCCTAACTCTCCTACAAGGCTTAGGAAGCTTGGTCTCCCTGCCGAGGTAAGGTAGAACGTCCTTCCGAGCCTTACACTCGTAGTCCGGCCAAGTCCCTTCCCCTGACACTCCTACTAGGCTTAGGAAGCTTGATCTCCCTACCGAGGTAAGGTCGAGCGTCCTGCTGAGCCTTACACTCGAACTCCAGCCACATCCCCTTTTTTGACTCCTTCTAAGCTTAGGAAGCTTGGTCTCCCTGCCGAGGTAAGGTCAAACGTCCTTCCAAGCCTTACACTCGAACTCTGGCAAAGTCCCTTTGCCTGAATCCTACTAGGCTTAGGAATATTCGTCTCCCTGCCAAGGTAAGGTCGAACGTCCTGCCGAGCCTTACACTCGAACTCCGGCCAAGTCCCTTTGCCTGACTCCTACTAGGCTTAGGAAGCCTAGTCTCCCAGCCGTGGTAACGTCGCACGTCCTGCCGAGCCTTACACTCCAACTCCGGCCAAGTCCCTTTGCCTGACTCCTACTAGGCTTAGGAAGCTTGGTCTCCCTGCCGAGTTAAGGTCGAACGTCCTGCTGAGCCTTACACTCGAACTCCGGCCAAGTCCACTAGCCTGACTCTGCTACTAGGCTTAAGAAGCTTGGTGTCCCTGCCGAGGTACGGTCGAACGTCCGGCCGAGCCTTACACTCGAACTCCGGCCAAGTCCCTTTGCGTGTCTCCTACTAGGATTAGGAAGATTTGTCTTCCTGCCGAGGTAAGGTCGAACGTCCTTCCGAACCTTACACTCAAACTCCGGCCAAGTCCCTTCGCCTAACTCTCCTACTAGGCTTAGGAAGCTTGGTCTCCCTGCCGAGGTAAGGTCGAACGTCCTGCCGAGCTTTACACTCGAACTCCGTCCGAGTCCCTTCGCCTGACTCTCCTACTAGGCTTAGGAAGCTTGGTCTCCCTGCCGAGGTAAGATCGAACGTCCTGCTGAGCCGTACACTCGAACTGTGGCCAAGTCCACTCGCCTTACTCTGCTACTAGGCTTAAGAAGCTTGGTGTCCCTGCCGAGGTACGGTCGAACGTCCTGCCGAGCCTTACACTCGAACTCCGGCCAAGTCCCTTTGCGTGTCTCCTACTAGGATTAGGAAACTTGGTCTCCCTGCCGAGGTAAGGTCGAACGTCCTGCCAAGCCTTACACTCGATCTCCGGCCAAGTCCCTCCTTCTGGCTCTCCTACTAGGCTTAGGAAGCTTGGTCTCCCTGCCGAGGTAAGGTCGAAAGTCCTGCCGAGCCTTACAATCGAACTCCAGCCAAGTTCCTTTTGCCTGTCTCCTACTAAGCTTAGATAGCTTGGTCTCCCTGCCGAGGTAAGGTCGAAGGTCCTGCCGAGCCTTACACTCGAACTCCGGCCAAGTGCCTTTGCCTGACTCCTACTAGGCTTAGGAAGCTTGGTCCCCCTGCCGAGGTGAGGTCGAAAGTCCTGCCGAGCCTTACAATCGAACTCCAGCCAAGTTCCTTTTGCCTTTCTCCTACTAAGTTATATAGCTTGGTCTCCCTGCCGAGGTAAGGTCGAACGTCCTGCCAAGCCTTACACTCGAACTCTGGCAAAGTCCCTTTGCCTGAATCCTACTAGGCTTAGGAATCTTCGTCTCCCTGCGGAGGTAAGGTCAAACGTCCTGCCGAGCCTTACACTCGAACTCCGGCCAAGTCCCTTTGCCTAACTCCTACTAGGTTTAGGAAGCTTGGTGTCCCTACCGAGGTAAGGTCGAGGGTCCTGCTGAGCCGTACACTCGAACTCCGGTCACGTCCCCTTGTTTGACTCCTTCTAGGCTTAGGAAGCTTGGTCTCCCTGCCGAGGTAAGGTCAAACGTCCTTCCAAGCCTTACACTCGAACTCTGGCAATATCCCTTTGCCTGAATCCTACTAGGCTTAGGAAGCTTGGTCTCCCTGCAGAGTTAAGGTCGAAAGTCCTGCCGAGCCTTACACTCGAACTCTGGCCAAGTCTACTCGCCTGACTCTGCTACTAGGCTTAAGAATCTTGGTGTCCCAGCCGAGGTACGGTCGAACGTCCAGCCGAGCCCTACAGTCGAACTTTGGCCAAGTCCCTTTGCCTGTCTCCTACTAGGCTTAGGAAGCTTGGTCTCCCTGCCGAGGTAATGTCGAAAGTCCTGCCGAGCCTTACAATCGAACTCCAGCCAAGTTCCTTTTGTCTGTCTCCTACTAAGCTTAGATAGCTTGGTCTCCCTGCTGAGGTTAGGTCGAAGGTCCTGCCGAGCCTTACACTCGAACTCCGGCCAAGTCCCTTTGCCTGACTCCTACTAGGCTTAGGAAGCTTGGTCCCCCTGCCGAGGTAAGGTCGAAAGTCCTGCCGAGCCTTACAATCGAACTCCAGCCAAGTTCCTTTTGCCTGTCTCCTACTAAGCTTAGATAGCTTGGTCTCCCTGCCGAGGTAAGGTCGAAGGTCCTGCCGAGCCTTACACTCGAACTCGGGCCAAGTGCCTTTGCCTGACTCCTACAAGGTTTAGGAAGCTTGGTGTCCCTACCGAGGAAAGGTCGAGGGTCCTGCTGAGCCGTACACTCGAACTCCGGTCACGTCCCCTTGTTTGACTCCTTCTAGGCTTAGGAATCTTCGTCTCCCTGCCGAGGTCAGGTCGAACGTCCTGCCGAGCCTTACACTCGAACTCCGTCCGAGTCCCTTCGCCTGACTATCCTACTAGGCTTAGGAAGCTTCCTCTCCCTGCCGAGGTAAGGTCGAAAGTCCTGCCGAGCCTTACACTCGAACTCTGGCCAAGTCCACTCGCCTAACTATCCTACACGGCTTAGGAAGCTTGGTCTCCCTACCGAGGTAAGGTCGCGCGTCCTGCTGAGCCTTACACTCGAACTCTGGCCAAGTCTACTCGCCTGACTCTGCTACTAGGCTTAAGAAACTTGGTGTCCCAGCCGAGGTACGGTCGAACGTCCAGCCGAGCCTTACAATCGAACTCCAGCCAAGTTCCTTTTGCCTGTCTCCTACTAAACTTAGATAGCTTGGTCTCCCTGCCGAGGTAAGGTCGAATGTCCTGCCAAGCATTACACTCAAACTCCGGCCAAGTCCCCTTGCCTAACTCTCCTGCAAGGCTTAGGAAGCTTGGTGTCCCTACCGAGGTAAGGTCGAGGGTCCTGCTGAGCCGTACACTCGAACTCCGGTCACGTCCCCTTGTTTGACTCCTTCTAGGCTTAGGAATCTTCGTCTCCCTGCCGAGGTCAGGTCGAACGTCCTGCCGAGCCTTACACTCAAACTCCGGCCAAGTCCACTAGCCTGACTCTGCTACTAGGCTTAAGAAGCTTGGTGTCCCTGCCGAGGTACGGTCGAACGTCCTGCCGAGCCTTACACTCGAACTCCGGCCAAGTCCACTAGCCTGACTCTGCTACTAGGCTAAAGAAGCTTGGTGTCCCTGCCGAGGTACGGTCGAACGTCCTGCCGAGCCTTACACTCGAACTCCGGCCAAGTCCCTTTGCGTGTCTCCTACTAGGATTAGGAGGCTTGGTCTCCCTGCCGAGATAAGGTCGAAGGTCCTGCCGAGCCTTACACTCGAACTCCGGCCAAGTCCCTTCGCCTAACTCTCCTACTAGGCTTAAGAAGCTTGGTCTCCCGGCCGAGGTAAGGTCGAAGGTCCTGCCAAGCCTTACACTCGAACTCTGGCCAAGTCCCTTTGCCTGACTCCTACTAGGCTTAGGAAGCTTGGTCTCCCTGCCGAGGTACGGTCGAACGTCCTGCCGAGCCTTATACTCGAAGTCCGGCCAAGTCCCTTCCCCTGACACTCCTACTAGGCTTAGGAACGTTGGTCTCCCTGCCGAGGTAAGGTCGAGCGTCCTTCCGAGCCTTACGCTCGAACTCCGGCCAAGTCCCTTTGCCTGATACCTTCTAGGCTTAGGAAGCTTGGTCTACTTGCCGAGGTAAGGTAGAACGTCCTGCTGAGCCTAACACTCGAACTCCGGCCAAGTCCTTTTGCCTGACTCCTACTAGGCTTGGGAATCTTGGTCTCCCTGCCGAGGTAAGGTCGAAAGTCCTGCCGAGCCTTACAGTCGAACTCCTGCCAAGTTCCTTTTGCCTGTCTCCTACTAGGCTTCGGAAGCTTGGTCTCCCTGCCGAGGTATGGACGAGCGTCCTTCCGAGCCTTACACTCGAACTCCGGCCAAGTCCCCTCGCCTGACTCTCCTACTAGGCTTAGGAAGCTTGGTCTCCCTGCCGAGGTAAGGTCAAACGTCCTGCTGAGCCTTACACTCGAAGTCCGGCCAAGTCCCTTCCCCTGACACTCCTACTAGGCTTAGGAAGCTTGGTGTCCCTGCCGAGGTACGGTCGAAAGTCCTGCCGAGCCTTACACTCGAAGTCCTGCCAAGTCCCTTCCCCTGACAGTCCTACTAGGCTTAGGAAGCTTGGTCTCCCTACCGAGGTAAGGTCGAGCGTCCTGCTGAGCCTTACACTCGAACTCCAGCCACGTCCCCTTTTATTGACTCCTTTTAGGCTTAGGAAGCTTGGTCTCCCTGCCGAGGTAAGGTCAAAAGTCCTTCCAAGCCTTACACTCGAACTCTGGCAAAGTCCCTTTGCCTGAATCCTACTAGGCTTAGGAATCTTCGTCTCCCTGCCGAGGTCAGGTCGAACGTCCTGCCGAGCCTTACACTCAAACTCCGGCCAAGTCCCTTCGCCTAACTCTCCTACTAGGCTTAGGAAGCTTGGTCTCCCTGCCGAGGTAAGGTCGAACGTCCTGCCGACCTTTACACTCGAACTCCGTCAAAGTCCCTTAGCCTGACTCTCCTACTAGGCTTAGGAAGCTTGGTCTCCCTGACGAGGTAAGGTCGAAAGTCCTGCCGAGCCTTACACTCGAACTCTGGCCAAGTCTACTCGCCTGACTCTGCTACTAGGCTTAAGAAGCTTGGTGTCTCTGCCGAGGTACGGTCGAACGTCCTGCCGAGCCTTACAGTCGAACTTTGGCCAAGTCCCTTTGCCTGTCTCCTACTAGGATTAGGAATTTTCGTCTCCCTGCCGAGGTAAGGTTGAACGTCCTGCCGAGCCTTACACTCGATCTCCGGCCAAGTCCCTTCGCCTGACTCTCCTACTAGGCTTAGGAAGCTTGGTCTCCCTGCCGAGGTAAGGTCGAACGTCCTGCCGAGCCTTACACTCGAACTCCGGCCAAGTCCCTTTGCCTGACTCCTACTAGGCTTAGGAAGCTTGGTCCCCCTGCCGAGGTAAGGTCGAAAGTCCTGCCGAGCCTTACAATCGAACTCCAGCCAAGTTCCTTTTGCCTGTCTCCTACTAAGCTTAGATAGCTTGGTCTCCCGGCCGAGGTAAGGTCTAACGTCCTGCCGAGCCTTACACTCGAACTCCGGCCAAGTCCCCTCGCCTGACTCCAAGTAGGCGTAAGAAGCTTGGTCTCCCTGCCGAGGTAAGGTCGAATGTCCTTCCGAGCCTTACACTCAAACTCCGGCCAAGTCCCCTCGCCTAACTCTCCTACAAGGCTTAGGAAGCTTGGTCTCCCTGCCGAGGTAAGGTAGAACGTCCTTCCGAGCCTTACACTCGAAGTCCGGAGTTCCTTTTGCCTGTCTCCTACTAGGCTTAGGAAGCTTGGTCTCCCTGCCGAGTTAAGGTCGAACGTCCTGTCGAACCTTACACTCAAACTCCGGCCCACTCCCTTCGCCTAACTCTCCTACTAGGCTTAGGAAGCTTGGTCTCCCTGCCGAGGTAAGGTCGAACGTCCTGCCGAGCCTTACACTCGAACTCCGTCCGAGTCCCTTCGCCTGACAATCCTACTAGGCTTAGGAAGCTTCGTCTCCCTGCCGAGGTAAGGTCGAAAGTCCTGCCGAGCCTTACACTCGAACTCCGTCCGAGTCCCTTCGCCTGACAATCCTACTAGGCTTAGGAATCTTCGTCTCCCTGCCGAGGTAAGGTCGAACGTCCTGCCAAGCCTTACACTCGATCTCCGGCCAAGTCCCTTCGCCTGACTCTCCTACTAGGCTTAGGATGCTTGGTCTCCCTGCCGAGGTAAGGTCGAAAGTCCTGCCGAGCCTTACAATCGAACTCCAGCCAAGTTCCTTTTGCCTGTCTCCTACTAAGCTTAGATAGCTTGGTCTCCCTGCCGAGGTAAGGTCGAAGGTCCTGCCGAGCCTTACACTCGAACTCCGGCCAAGTGCCTTTGCCTGACTCCTACTAGGCTTAGGAAGCTTGGTCCCCCTGCCGAGGTAAGGTCGAAAGTCCTGCCGAGCCTTACAATCGAACTCCAGCCAAGTTCCTTTTGCCTGTCTCCTACTAAGCTTATATAGCTTGGTCTCCCTGCCGAGGTAAGGTCGAACGTCCTGCCAAGCCTTGCACTCAAACTCCGGCCAAGTCCCTTTGCCTAACTCCTACTAGGTTTAGGAAGCTTGGTCTCCCAGCCGAGGTAACGTCGCACGTCCTGCCGAGCCTTACACTCGAACTCCGGCCAAGTCCCTTTGCCTGACTCCTACTAGGCTTAGGAAGCTTGGTCTCCCTGCCGAGTTAAGGTCGAACATCCTGCTGAGCCTTACACTCGAACTGCGGCCAAGTCCACTCGCCTGACTCTGCTACTAGGCTTAAGAAGCTTGGTGTCCCTGCCGAGGTACGGTCGAACGTCCTGCCGAGCCTTACACTCGAACTCCGGCCAAGTCCCCTCTCCTAAGTCTCCTCCTAGGCTTAGGAAGATTTGTCTCCCTGCCGAGGTAACATCGAACGTCCTGCCGAGCCATACACACGAACTCCGGCCAAGTCCCTTTGCGAGTCTCCTACTAGGATTAGGAAGCTTGGTCTCCCTGCCGAGGTAAGGTCGAACGTCCTTCCGAACCTTACACTCAAACTCCGGCCAAGTCCCTTCGCCTAACTCTCCTACTAGGCTTAGGAAGCTTGGTCTCCCTGCCGAGGTAAGGTCGAACATCCTGCCGAGCTTTACACTCAAACTCCGTCAAAGTCCCTTAGCCTGACTCTCCTACTAGGCTTAGGAAGCTTGGTCTCCCGGACGAGGTAAGGTCGAAAGTCCTGCCGAGCCTTACACTCGAACTCTGGCCAAGTCTACTCGCCTGACTCTGCTACTAGGCTTAAGAAGCTTGGTGTCTCTGCCGAGGTACGGTCGAACGTCCTGCCGAGCCTTACAGTCGAACTTTGGCCAAGTCCCTTTGCCTGTCTCCTACTAGGATTAGGAATTTTCGTCTCCCTGCCGAGGTAAGGCCGAATGTCCTGCTGAGCCTTACACTCGATCTCCGGCCAAGTCCCTTCGCCTGACTGTCCTACTAGGCTTAGGAAGCTTGATCTCCCGACCGAGGTAAGGTCGAACGTCCTGCCAAGCCTTACACTCGAACTCTGGCAAAGTCCCTTTGCCTGAATCCTACTAGGCTTAGGAATCTTCGTCTCCCTGCCGAGGTAAGGTCGAACGTCCTGCCGAGCCTTACACTCGAACTGCGGCCAAGTCCCTTTGCCTAAGTCCTACTAGGTTTAGGAAGCTTGGTCTCCCTGCCGAGGTAAGGTCGAACGTCCTGCCGAGCCTTACACTCGAACTCTGGCCAAGTCCCTTTGCCTGACTCCTACTAGGCTTAGGAAGCTTGGTCCCCCTGCCGAGGTAAGGTCGAAAGTCCTGCCGAGCCTTACAATCGAACTCCAGCCAAGTTCCTTTTGCCTGTCTCCTACTAAGCTTAGATAGCTTGGTCTCTTGGCCGAGGTAAGGTCTAACGTCCTGCCGAGCCTTACACTCGAACTCCGGCCAAGTCCCCTCGCCTAACTCTCCTACAAGGCTTAGGAAGCTTGGTCTCCCTGCCGAGGTAAGGTAGAACGTCCTTCCGAGCCTTACACTCGAAGTCCGGCCAAGTCCCTTCGCCTGACTCCTACTAGGCATAGGAAGCTTGGTCCCCCTCCCGAGGTAAGGTAGAACGTCCTGCCGAGCCTTACAATCGAACTCCAGCTAAGTTCCTTTTGCCTGTCTCCTACTAGGCTTAGGAAGCTTGGTCTCCCTGCCGAGTTAAGGTCGAATGTCCTGCCGAACCTTACACTCAAACTCCGGCCAACTCCCTTCGCCTAACTCTCCTACTAGGCTTAGGAAGCTTGGTCTCCCTGCCGAGGTAAGGTCGAATGTCCTGCCGAGCCTTACACTCGATCTCCGGCCAAGTCCCTTCGCCTGACTGTCCTACTAGGCTTAGGAAGCTTGATCTCCCGACCGAGGTAAGGTCGAACGTCCTGCCAAGCCTTACACTCGAACTCTGGCAAAGTCCCTTTGCCTGAATCCTACTAGGCTTAGGAATCTTCGTCTCCCTGTTGAGATAAGGTCGAACGTCCTGCCGAGCCTTACACTCGAACTCCGGCCAAGTCCCTTTGCCTAACTCCTACTAGGTTTAGGAAGCTTGGTCTCCCTGCCGAGGTAAGGTCAAACGTTCTGCCGAGCCTTACACTCGAACTCCGGCCAAGTCCCCTCGCCTGACTCTCCTACTAGGCTTAGGAAGCTTGGTCTCCCTGCCGAGGTAAGGTCAAACGTCCTGCCGAGCCTTACACTCGAAGTCCAGCCAAGTCCCTTCCCCTGACAGTCCTACTAGGCTTAAGAAGCTTGGTCTCCCTACCGAGGTAAGGTCGAGCGTCCTGCTGAGCCTTACACTCGAACTCCAGCCACGTCCCCTTTTTTGACTCCTTCTAGGCTTAGGAAGCTTGGTCTCCCTGCCGAGGTAAGGTAGAACGTCCTTCCAAGCCTTACACTATAACTCCGGCAAAGTCCCTTTGCCTGAATCCTACTAGGCTTAGGAATCTTCGTCTCCCTGCCGAGGTCAGGTCGAACGTCCTGCCGAGCCTTACACTCAAACTCCGGCCAAGTCCCTTCGCCTAACTCTCCTACTAGGCTTAGGAAGCTTGGTCTCCCTGCCGAGGTAAGGTCGAACGTCCTGCCGACCTTTACACTCGAACTCCGTCAAAGTCCCTTAGCCTGACTCTCCTACTAGGCTTAGGAAGCTTGGTCTCCCTGACGAGGTAAGGTCGAAAGTCCTGCCGAGCCTTACACTCGAACTCTGGCCAAGTCTACTCGCCTGACTCTGCTACTAGGCTTAAGAAGCTTGGTGTCTCTGCCGAGGTACGGTCGAACGTCCTGCCGAGCCTTACAGTCGAACTTTGGCCAAGTCCCTTTGCCTGTCTCCTACTAGGATTAGGAATTTTCGTCTCCCTGCCGAGGTAAGGTTGAACGTCCTGCCGAGCCTTACACTCGATCTCCGGCCAAGTCCCTTCGCCTGACTCTCCTACTAGGCTTAGATAGCTTGGTCTCCCTGCCGAGGTAAGGTCGAACGTCCTGCCGAGCCTTACACTCGAACTCCGGCCAAGTCCCTTTGCCTGACTCCTACTAGGCTTAGGAAGCTTGGTCCCCCTGCCGAGGTAAGGTCGCACGTCCTGCCGAGCCTTACAATCGAACTCCAGCCAAGTTCCTTTTGCCTGTCTCCTACTAAGCTTAGATAGCTTGGTCTCCCGGCCGAGGTAAGGTCTAACGTCCTGCCGAGCCTTACACTCGAACTCCGGCCAAGTCCCCTCGCCTGACTCCAAGTAGGCGTAAGAAGCTTGGTCTCCCTGCCGAGGTAAGGTCGAATGTCCTGCCGAGCCTTACACTCGATCTCCGGCCAAGTCCCTTCGCCTGACTGTCCTACTAGGCTTAGGAAGCTTGATCTCCCGACCGAGGTAAGGTCGAACGTCCTGCCAAGCCTTACACTCGAACTCTGGCAAAGTCCCTTTGCCTGAATCCTACTAGGCTTAGGAATCTTCGTCTCCCTGTTGAGATAAGGTCGAACGTCCTGCCGAGCCTTACACTCGAACTCCGGCCAAGTCCCTTTGCCTAACTCCTACTAGGTTTAGGAAGCTTGGTCTCCCTGCCGAGGTAAGGTCAAACGTTCTGCCGATCCTTACACTCGAACTCCGGCCAAGTCCCCTCGCCTGACTCTCCTACTAGGCTTAGGAAGCTTGGTCTCCCTGCCGAGGTAAGGTCAAACGTCCTGCCGAGCCTTACACTCGAAGTCCAGCCAAGTCCCTTCCCCTGACAGTCCTACTAGGCTTAAGAAGCTTGGTCTCCCTACCGAGGTAAGGTCGAGCGTCCTGCTGAGCCTTACACTCGAACTCCAGCCACGTCCCCTTTTTTGACTCCTTCTAGGCTTAGGAAGCTTGGTCTCCCGGCCGAGGTAAGGTAGAACGTCCTTCCAAGCCTTACACTCGAACTCCGGCAAAGTCCCTTTGCCTGAATCCTACTAGGCTTAGGAATCTTCGTCTCCCTGCCGAGGTCAGGTCGAACGTCCTGCCGAGCCTTACACTCAAACTCCGGCCAAGTCCCTTCGCCTAACTCTCCTACTAGGCTTAGGAAGCTTGGTCTCCCTGCCGAGGTAAGGTCGAACGTCCTGCCGACCTTTACACTCGAACTCCGTCAAAGTCCCTTAGCCTGACTCTCCTACTAGGCTTAGGAAGCTTGGTCTCCCTGACGAGGTAAGGTCGAAAGTCCTGCCGAGCCTTACACTCGAACTCTGGCCAAGTCTACTCGCCTGACTCTGCTACTAGGCTTAAGAAGCTTGGTGTCTCTGCCGAGGTACGGTCGAACGTCCTGCCGAGCCTTACAGTCGAACTTTGGCCAAGTCCCTTTGCCTGTCTCCTACTAGGATTAGGAATTTTCGTCTCCCTGCCGAGGTAAGGTTGAACGTCCTGCCGAGCCTTACACTCGATCTCCGGCCAAGTCCCTTCGCCTGACTCTCCTACTAGGCTTAGATAGCTTGGTCTCCCTGCCGAGGTAAGGTCGAACGTCCTGCCGAGCCTTACACTCGAACTCCGGCCAAGTCCCTTTGCCTGACTCCTACTAGGCTTAGGAAGCTTGGTCCCCCTGCCGAGGTAAGGTCGAAAGTCCTGCCGAGCCTTACAATCGAACTCCAGCCAAGTTCCTTTTGCCTGTCTCCTACTAAGCTTAGATAGCTTGGTCTCCCGGCCGAGGTAAGGTCTAACGTCCTGCCGAGCCTTACACTCGAACTCCGGCCAAGTCCCCTCGCCTGACTCCAAGTAGGCGTAAGAAGCTTGGTCTCCCTGCCGAGGTAAGGTCGAATGTCCTTCCGAGCCTTACACTCAAACTCCGGCCAAGTCCCCTCGCCTAACTCTCCTACAAGGCTTAGGAAGCTTGGTCTCCCTGCCGAGGTAAGGTAGAACGTCCTTCCGAGCCTTACACTCGAAGTCCGGAGTTCCTTTTGCCTGTCTCCTACTAGGTTTAGGAAGCTTGGTCTCCCTGCCGAGTTAAGGTCGAACGTCCTGTCGAACCTTACACTCAAACTCCGGCCCACTCCCTTCGCCTAACTCTCCTACTAGGCTTAGGAAGCTTGGTCTCCCTGCCGAGGTAAGGTCGAACGTCCTGCCGAGCCTTACACTCGAACTCCGTCCGAGTCCCTTCGCCTGACTCTCCTACTAGGCTTAGGAAGCTTCGTCTCCCTGCCGAGGTAAGGTCGAAAGCCCTGCCGAGCCTTACACTCGAACTCTGGCCAAGTCCACTCGCCTAACTCTCCTACACGGCTTAGGAAGCTTGGTCTCCCTGCCGAGGTAAGGTAGAATGTCCTTCCGAGCCTTACACTCGAAGTCCGGCCAAGTCCCTTTTTCTGACACTCCTACTAGGCTTAGGAAGCTTGGTCTCCCTACCGAGGTAAGGTCGCGCGTCCTGCTGAGCCTTACACTCGAACTCTGGCCAAGTCTACTCGCCTGAATCTGCTACTAGGCTTAAGAAACTTGGTGTCCCAGCCGAGGTACGGTCGAACGTCCAGCCGAGCCTTACAGTCGAACTTTGGCCAAGTCCCTTTGCCTGTCTCCTACTAGGATTAGGAATCTTCGTCTCCCTGCCGAGGTAAGGTCGAACGTCCTGCCAAGCCTTACACTCGATCTCCGGCCAAGTCCCTTCGCCTGACTCTCCTACTAGGCTTAGGATGCTTGGTCTCCCTGCCGAGGTAAGGTCGAAAGTCCTGCCGAGCCTTACAATCGAACTCCAGCCAAGTTCCTTTTGCCTGCCTCCTACTAAGCTTAGATAGCTTGGTCTCCCTGCCGAGGTAAGGTCGAAGGTCCTGCCGAGCCTTACACTCGAACTCCGGCCAAGTGCCTTTGCCTGACTCCTACTAGGCTTAGGAAGCTTGGTCCCCCTGCCGAGGTAAGGTCGAAAGTCCTGCCGAGCCTTACAATCGAACTCCAGCCAAGTTCCTTTTGCCTGTCTCCTACTAAGCTTATATAGCTTGGTCTCCCTGCCGAGGTAAGGTCGAACGTCCTGCCAAGCCTTGCACTCAAACTCCGGCCAAGTCCCTTTGCCTAACTCCTACTAGGTTTAGGAAGCTTGGTCTCCCAGCCGAGGTAACGTCGCACGTCCTGCCGAGCCTTACACTCGAACTCCGGCCAAGTCCCTTTGCCTGACTCCTACTAGGCATAGGAAGCTTGGTCTCCCTGCCGAGTTAAGGTCGAACATCCTGCTGAGCCTTACACTCGAACTGCGGCCAAGTCCACTCCCCTGACTCTGCTACTAGGCTTAAGAAGCTTGGTGTCCCTGCCGAGGTACGGTCGAACGTCCTGCCGAGCCTTACACTCGAACTCCGTCCGAGTCCCTTCGCCTGACTATCCTACTAGGCTTAGGAAGCTTCGTCTCCCTGCCGAGGTAAGGTCGAAAGTCCTGCCGAGCCTTACACACGAACTCCGGCCAAGTCCCTTTGCGAGTCTCCTACTAGGATTAGGAAGCTTGGTCTCCCTGCCGAGGTAAGGTCGAACGTCCTTCTGAACCTTACACTCAAACTCCGGCCAAGTCCCTTCGCCTAACTCTCCTACTAGGCTTAGGAAGCTTGGTCTCCCTGCCGAGGTAAGGTCGAACATCCTGCCGAGCTTTACACTCGAACTCCGTCAAAGTCCCTTAGCCTGACTCTCCTACTAGGCTTAGGAAGCTTGGTCTCCCGGACGAGGTAAGGTCGAAAGTCCTGCCGAGCCTTACACTCGAACTCTGGCCAAGTCTACTCGCCTGACTCTGCTACTAGGCTTAAGAAGCTTGGTGTCTCTGCCGAGGTACGGTCGAACGTCCTGCCGAGCCTTACAGTCGAACTTTGGCCAAGTCCCTTTGCCTGTCTCCTACTAGGATTAGGAATTTTCGTCTCCCTGCCGAGGTAAGGCCGAATGTCCTGCCGAGCCTTACACTCGATCTCCGGCCAAGTCCCTTCGCCTGACTGTCCTACTAGGCTTAGGAAGCTTGATCTCCCGACCGAGGTAAGGTCGAACGTCCTGCCAAGCCTTACACTCGAACTCTGGCAAAGTCCCTTTGCCTGAATCCTACTAGGCTTAGGAATCTTCGTCTCCCTGCCGAGGTAAGGTCGAACGTCCTGCCGAGCCTTACACTCGAACTGCGGCCAAGTCCCTTTGCCTAAGTCCTACTAGGTTTAGGAAGCTTGGTCTCCCTGCCGAGGTAAGGTCGAACGTCCTGCCGAGCCTTACACTCGAACTCTGGCCAAGTCCCTTTGCCTGACTCCTACTAGGCTTAGGAAGCTTGGTCCCCCTGCCGAGGTAAGGTCGAAAGTCCTGCCGAGCCTTACAATCGAACTCCAGCCAAGTTCCTTTTGCCTGTCTCCTACTAAGCTTAGATAGCTTGGTCTCTTGGCCGAGGTAAGGTCTAACGTCCTGCCGAGCCTTACACTCGAACTCCGGCCAAGTCCCCTCACCTAACTCTCCTACAAGGCTTAGGAAGCTTGGTCTCCCTGCCGAGGTAAGGTAGAACGTCCTTCCGAGCCTTACACTCGAAGTCCGGCCAAGTCCCTTCGCCTGACTCCTACTAGGCTTAGGAAGCTTGGTCTCCCTGCCGAGTTAAGGTCGAATGTCCTGCCGAACCTTACACTCAAACTCCGGCCAACTCCCTTCGCCTAACTCTCCTACTAGGCTTAGGAAGCTTGGTCTCCCTGCCGAGGTAAGGTCGAATGTCCTGCCGAGCCTTACACTCGATCTCCGGCCAAGTCCCTTTGCCTGAATCCTACTAGGCTTAGGAAGCTTGATCTCCCGACCGAGGTAAGGTCGAACGTCCTGCCAAGCCTTACACTCGAACTCCGGCCAAGTCCCTTTGCCTAACTCCTACTAGGTTTAGGAAGCTTGGTCTCCCTGCCGAGGTAAGGTCAAACGTCCTGCCGAGCCTTACACTCGAAGTCCAGCCAAGTCCCTTCCCCTGACAGTCCTACTAGGCTTAAGAAGCTTGGTCTCCCTACCGAGGTAAGGTCGAGCGTCCTGCTGAGCCTTACACTCGAACTCCAGCCACGTCCCCTTTTTTGACTCCTTCTAGGCTTAGGAAGCTTGGTCTCCCTGCCGAGGTAAGGTCAAACGTCCTTCCAAGCCTTACACTCGAACTCCGGCAAAGTCCCTTTGCCTGAATCCTACTAGGCTTATGAATCTTCGTCTCCCTGCCGAGGTAAGGTTGAACGTCCTGCCGAGCCTTACACTCGAACTCCGGCCAAGTCCACTAGCCTGACTCTGCTACTAGGCTTAAGAAGCTTGGTGTCCCTGCCGAGGTACGGTCGAACATCCTGCCGAGCCTTACACTCGAACTCCGGCCAAGTCCACTAGCCTGACTCTGCTACTAGGCTAAAGAAGCTTGGTGTCCCTGCCGAGGTACGGTCGAACGTCCTGCCGAGCCTTACACTCGAACTCCGGCCAAGTCTCTTTGCGTGTCTCCTACTAGGATTAGGAAGCTTGGTCTCCCGGCCGAGGTAAGGTCGAACGTCCTTCCGAACCTTACACTCAAACTCCGGCCAAGTCCCTTCGCCTAACTCTCCTACTAGGCTTAAGAAGCTTGGTGTCCCTGCCGAGGTACGGTCGAACGTCCTGCCGAGCCTTACACTTGAACACCAGCCAAGTCCCTTTGCCTGTTTCCTACTAGGATAAGGAGGCTTGGTCACCCTGCCGAGGTAAGGTCGAACGTCCTTCCGAACCTTACACTCAAACTCCGGCCAAGTCCCTTCGCCTTACTCTCCTACTAGGCTTAGGAAGCTTGGTCTCCCGGCCGAGGTAAGGTCGAAGGTCCTGCCAAGCCTTACACTCGAACTCTGGCCAAGTCCCTTTGCCTGACTCCTACTAGGCTTAGGAAGCTTGGTCTCCCTGCCGAGGTACGGTCGAACGTCCTGCCGAGCCTTATACTCGAAGTCCGGCCAAGTCCTTTTGCCTGACTCCTACTAGGCTTGGGAATCTTGGTCTCCCTGCCGAGGTAAGGTCGAAAGTCCTGCCGAGCCTTACACTCGAACTCCTGCCAAGTTCCTTTTGCCTGTCTCCTACTAGGCTTCGGAAGCTTGGTCTCCCTGCCGAGGTAAGGTCGAGCGTCCTTCCGAGCCTTACACTCGAACTCCGGCCAAGTCCCCTCGCCTGACTCTCCTACTAGGCTTAGGAAGCTTGGTCTCCCTGCCGAGGTAAGGTCAAACGTCCTGCCGAGCCTTACACTCGAAGTCCGGCCAAGTCCCTTCCCCTGACACTCCTACTAGGCTTAGGAAGCTTGGTGTCCCTGCCGAGGTACGGTCGAAAGTCCTGCCGAGCCTTGCACTCGAAGTCCTGCCAAGTCCCTTCCCCTGACAGTCCTACTAGGCTTAGGAAGCTTGGTCTCCCTACCGAGGTAAGGTCGAGCGTCCTGCTGAGCCTTACACTCGAACTCCAGCCACGTCCCCTTTTATTGACTCCTTTTAGGCTTAGGAGGCTTGGTCTCCCTGCCGAGGTAAGGTCAAAAGTCCTTCCAAGCCTTACACTCGAACTCTGGCAAAGTCCCTTTGCCTGAATCCTACTAGGCTTAGGAATCTTCGTCTCCCTGCCGAGGTCAGGTCGAACGTCCTGCCGAGCCTTACACTCAAACTCCGGCCAAGTCCCTTCGCCTAACTCTCCTACTAGGCTTAGGAAGCTTGGTGTCCCTGCCGAGGTACGGTCGAACATCCTGCCGAGCCTTACACTCGAACTCCGGCCAAGTCCACTAGCCTGACTCTGCTACTAGGCTAAAGAAGCTTGGTGTCCCTGCCGAGGTACGGTCGAACGTCCTGCCGAGCCTTACACTCGAACTCTGGCCAAGTCTACTCGCCTGACTCTGCTACTAGGCTTAAGAAGCTTGGTGTCTCTGCCGAGGTACGGTCGAACGTCCTGGTGAGCCTTACAGTCGAACTTTGGCCAAGTCCCTTTGCCTGTCTCCTACTAGGATTAGGAATTTTCGTCTCCCTGCCGAGGTAAGGTTGAACGTCCTGCCGAGCCTTACACTCGATCTCCGGCCAAGTCCCTTCGCCTGACTCTCCTACTAGGCTTAGGAAGCTTGGTCTCCCTGCCGAGGTAAGGTCGAACGTCCTGCCAAGCCTTGCACTCAAACTCCGGCCAAGTCCCTTTGCCTGACTCCTACTAGGCTTAGGAAGCTTGGTCCCCCTGCCGAGGTAAGGTCGAAAGTCCTGCCGAGCCTTACAATCGAACTCCAGCCAAGTTCCTTTTGCCTGTCTCCTAATAAGCTTAGATAGCTTGGTCTCCCGGCCGAGGTAAGGTCTAACGTCCTGCCGAGCCTTACACTCGAACTCCGACCAAGTCCCCTCGCCTGACTCCAAGTAGGCGTAGGAAGCTTGGTCTCCCTGCCGAGGTAAGGTCGAATGTCCTTCCGAGCCTTACACTCAAACTCCGGCCAAGTCCCCTCGCCTAACTCTCCTACAAGGCTTAGGAAGCTTGGTCTCCCTGCCGAGGTAAGGTAGAACGTCCTTCCGAGCCTTACACTCGAAGTCCGGAGTTCCTTTTGCCTGTCTCCTACTAGGCTTAGGAAGCTTGGTCTCCCTGCCGAGTTAAGGTCGAACGTCCTGTCGAACCTTACACTCAAACTCCGGCCCACTCCCTTCGCCTAACTCTCCTACTAGGCTTAGGAAGCTTGGTCTCCCTGCCGAGGTAAGGTCGAACGTCCTGCCGAGCCTTACACTCGAACTCCGTCCGAGTCCCTTCGCCTGACTCTCCTACTAGGCTTAGGAAGCTTCGTCTCCCTGCCGAAGTAAGGTCGAAAGTCCTGCCGAGCCTTACACTCGAACTCTGGCCAAGTCCACTCGCCTAACTCTCCTACACGGCTTAGGAAGCTTGGTCTCCCTGCCGAGGTAAGGTAGAACGTCCTTCCGAGCCTTACACTCGAAGTCCGGCCAAGTCCCTTCCTCTGACACTCCTACTAGGCTTAGGAAGCTTGGTCTCCCTACCGAGGCAAGGTCGCGCGTCCTGCTGAGCCTTACACTCGAACTCTGGCCAAGTCTACTCGCCTGACTCTGCTACTAGGCTTAAGAAACTTGGTGTCCCAGCCGAGGTACGGTCGAACGTCCAGCCGAGCCTTACAGTCGAACTTTGGCCAAGTCCCTTTGCCTGTCTCCTACTAGGATTAGGAAGCTTGGTCTCCCTGCCGAGGTAAGGTCGAACGTCCTGCCGAGCCTTACACTCGAACTCCGTCAAAGTCCATTAGCCTGACTCTCCTACTAGGCTTAGGAAGCTTGGTCTCCCGGACGATGTAAGGTCGAAAGTCCTGCCGAGCCTTCCAATCGAACTCCAGCCAAGTTCCTTTTGCCTGTCTCCTACTAAGCTTAGATAGCTTGGTCTCCCTGCCGAGGTAAGGTCGAAGGTCCTGCCGAGCTTTACACTCGAACTCCGGCCAAGTGCCTTTGCCTGACTCCTACTAGGCTTAGGAAGCTTGGTCCCCCTGCCGAGGTAAGGTCGAAAGTCCTGCCGAGCCTTACAATCGAACTCCAGCCAAGTTCCTTTTGCCTGTCTCCTACTAAGCTTATATAGCTTGGTCTCCCTGCCGAGGTAAGGTCGAACGTCCTGCCAAGCCTTGCACTCAAACTCCGGCCAAGTCCCTTTGCCTAACTCCTACTAGGTTTAGGAAGCTTGGTCTCCCAGCCGAGGTAACGTCGCACGTCCTGCCGAGCCTTACACTCGAACTCCGGCCAAGTCCCTTTGCCTGACTCCTACTAGGCTTAGGAAGCTTGGTCTCCCTGCCGAGTTAAGGTCGAACATCCTGCTGAGCCTTACACTCGAACTGCGGCCAAGTCCACTCGCCTGACTCTGCTACTAGGCTTAAGAAGCTTGGTGTCCCTGCCGAGGTACGGTCGAACGTCCTGCCGAGCCTTACACTCGAACTCCGGCCAAGTCCCCTCTCCTAAGTCTCCTCCTAGGCTTAGGAAGATTTGTCTCCCTGCCGAGGTAACATCGAACGTCCTGCCGAGCCTTACACACGAACTCCGGCCAAGTCCCTTTGCGAGTCTCCAACTAGGCTTAGGAAGCTTGGTCTCCCTGCCGAGGTAAGGTCGAACGTCCTTCCGAACCTTACACTCAAACTCCGGCCAAGTCCCTTCGCCTAACTCTCCTACTAGGCTTAGGAAGCTTGGTCTCCCTGCCGAGGTAAGGTCGAACATCCTGCCGAGCTTTACACTCGAACTCCGTCAAAGTCCCTTCGCCTGACTCTCCTACTAGGCTTAGGAAGCTTGGTCTCCCGGACGAGGTAAGGTCGAAAGTCCTGCCGAGCCTTACACTCGAACTCTGGCCAAGTCTACTCGCCTGACTCTGCTACTAGGCTTAAGAAGCTTGGTGTCTCTGCCGAGGTACGGTCGAACGTCCTGCCGAGCCTTACAGTCGAACTTTGGCCAAGTCCCTTAGCCTGTCTCCTACTAGGATTAGGAATTTTCGTCTCCCTGCCGAGGTAAGGCCGAATGTCCTGCCGAGCCTTACACTCGATCTCCGGCCAAGTCCCTTTGCCTAAGTCCTACTAGGTTTAGGAAGCTTGGTCTCCCTGCCGAGGTAAGGTCGAACGTCCTGCCGAGCCTTACACTCGAACTCTGGCCAAGTCCCTTTGCCTGACTCCTACTAGGCTTAGGAAGCTTGGTCCCCCTGCCGAGGTAAGGTCGAAAGTCCTGCCGAGCCTTACAATCGAACTCCAGCCAAGTTCCTTTTGCCTGTCTCCTACTAAGCTTAGATAGCTTGGTCTCTTGGCCGAGGTAAGGTCTAACGTCCTGCCGAGCCTTACACTCGAACTCCGGCCAAATCCCCTTGCCTGACTCCAACTAGGCGTAGGAAGCTTGGTCTCCCTGCCGAGGTAAGGTCGAATGTCCTTCCAAGCCTTACACTCAAACTCCGGCCAAGTCCCCTCGCCTAACTCTCCTACAAGGCTTAGGAAGCTTGGTCTCCCTGCCGAGGTAAGGTAGAACGTCCTTCCGAGCCTTACACTCGAACTCCAGCTAAGTTCCTTTTGCCTGTCTCCTACTAGGCTTAGGAAGCTTGGTCTCCCTGCCGAGTTAAGGTCGAATGTCCTGCCGAACATTACACTCAAACTCCGGCCAACTCCCTTCGCCTAACTCTCCTACTAGGCTTAGGAAGCTTGGTCTCCCTGCCGAGGTAAGGTCGAATGTCCTGCCGAGCCTTACACTCGATCTCCGGCCAAGTCCCTTCGCCTGACTGTCCTACTAGGCTTAGGAAGCTTGATCTCCCGACCGAAATAAGGTCGAACGTCCTGCCAAGCCTTACACTCGAACTCCGGCCAAGTCCCCTCGCCTGACTCTCCTACTAGGCTTAGGAAGCTTGGTCTCCCTGCCGAGGTAAGGTCAAACGTCCTGCCGAGCCTTACACTCGAAGTCCAGCCAAGTCCCTTCCCCTGACAGTCCTACTAGGCTTAAGAAGCTTGGTCTCCCTACCGAGGTAAGGTCGAGCGTCCTGCTGAGCCTTACACTCGAACTCCAGCCACGTCCCCTTTTTAGACTCCTTCTAGGTTTAGGAAGCTTGGTCTCCCTGCCGAGGTAAGTTCAAACGTCCTTCCAAGCCTTACACTCGAACTCCGGCAAAGTCCCTTTGCCTGAATCCTACTAGGCTTATGAATCTTCGTCTCCCTGCCGAGGTAAGGTCGAACGTCCTGCCGAGCCTTACACTCGAACTCCGGCCAAGTCCCTTTGCCTGACTCCTACTAGGCTTAGGAAGCTTGGTCTCCCAGCCTAGGTAAGGTCGCACGTCCTGCCGAGCCTTACACTCGAACTCCGGCCAAGTCCCTTGGCCTGACTTTACTAGGCTTAGGAAGCTTGGTCTCCCTGTTGAGTTAAGGTCAAACGTCCTTCCGAACCTTACACTCAAACTCCGGCCAAGTCCCTTCGCCTAACTCTCCTACTAGGCTTAGGAAGCTTGGTCTCCCTGCCGAGGTAAGGTCGAACGTCCTGCCGACCTTTAAACTCGAACTCCGTCAAAGTCCCTTAGCCTGACTCTCCTACTAGGCTTAGGAAGCTTGGTCTCCCTGACGAGGTAAGGTCGAAAGTCCTGCCGAGCCTTACACTCGAACTCTGGCCAAGTCTACTCGCCTGACTCTGCTACTAGGCTTAAGAAGCTTGGTGTCTCTGCCGAGGTACGGTCGAACGTCCTGCCGAGCCTTACAGTCGAACTTTGGCCAAGTCCCTTTGCCTGTCTCCTACTAGGATTAGGAATTTTCGTCTCCCTGCCGAGGTAAGGTTGAACGTCCTGCCGAGCCTTACACTCGATCTCCGGCCAAGTCCCTTCGCCTGACTCTCCTACTAGGCTTAGGAAGCTTGGTCTCCCTGCCGAGAAAAGGTCGAAGGTCCTGCCGAGCCTTACACTCGAACTCCGGCCAAGTCCCTTTGCCTGACTCCTACTAGGCTTAGGAATCTTGGTCCCCCTGCCGAGGTAAGGTCGAAAGTCCTGCCGAGCCTTACAATCGAACTCCAGCCAAGTTCCTTTTGCCTGTCTCCTACTAAGCTTAGATAGCTTGGTCTCCCGGCCGAGGTAAGGTCTAACGTCCTACCGAGCCTTACACTCGAACTCCGGCCAAGTCCCCTCGCCTGACTCCAAGTAGGCGTAGGAAGCTTGGTCTCCCTGCCGAGGTAAGGTAGAACGTCCTGTCGAACCTTACACTCAAACTCCGGCCCACTCCCTTCGCCTAACTCTCCTACTAGGCTTAGGAAGCTTGGTCTCCCTGCCGAGGTAAGGTCGAACGTCCTGCCGAGCCTTACACTCGAACTCCGTCCGAGTCCCTTCGCCTGACTCTCCTACTAGGCTTAGGAAGCTTGGTCTCCCTGCCGAGGTAAGGTCGAAAGTCCTGCCGAGCCTTACACTCGAACTCTGGCCAAGTCCACTCGCCTAACTCTCCTACAAGGCTTAGGAAGCTTGGTCTCCCTGCCGAGTTAAGGTCGAACGTCCTGCCGAGCCTTACACTCGAACTCCGTCCGAGTCCCTTCGCCTGACTCTCCTACTAGGCTTAGGAAGCTTCGTCTCCCTGCCGAGGTAAGGTCGAAAGTCCTGCCGAGCCTTACACTCGAACTCTGGCCAAGTCCACTCGCCTAACTCTCCTACACGGCTTAGGAAGCTTGGTCTCCCTGCCGAGGTAAGGTAGAACGTCCTTCCGAGCCTTACACTCGAAGTCCGGCCAAGTCCCTTCCTCTGACACTCCTACTAGGCTTAGGAAGCTTGGTCTCCCTACCGAGGTAAGGTCGCGCGTCCTGCTGAGCCTTACACTCGAACTCTGGCCAAGTCTACTCGCCTGACTCTGCTACTAGGCTTAAGAAACTTGGTGTCCCAGCCGAGGTACGGTCGAACGTCCAGCCGAGCCTTACAGTCGAACTTTGGCCAAGTCCCTTTGCCTGTCTCCTACTAGGATTAGGAATCTTCGTCTCCCTGCCGAGGTAAGGTCGAACGTCCTGCCAAGCCTTACACTCGATCTCCGGCCAAGTCCCTTCGCCTGACTCTCCTACTAGGCTTAGGAAGCTTGGTCCCCCTGCCGAGGTAAGGTCGAAAGTCCTGCCGAGCCTTACAATCGAACTCCAGCCAAGTTCCTTTTGCCTGTCTCCTACTAAGCTTATATAGCTTGGTCTCCCTGCCGAGGTAAGGTCGAACGTCCTGCCAAGCCTTGCACTCAAACTCCGGCCAAGTCCCTTTGCCTAACTCCTACTAGGTTTAGGAAGCTTGGTCTCCCTGCCGAGTTAAGGTCGAACATCCTGCTGAGCCTTACACTCGAACTGCGGCCAAGTCCACTCGCCTGACTCTGCTACTAGGCTTAAGAAGCTTGGTGTCCCTGCCGAGGTACGGTCGAACGTCCTGCCGAGCCTTACACTCGAACTCCGGCCAAGTCCCCTCTCCTAAGTCTCCTCCTAGGCTTAGGAAGATTTGTCTCCCTGCCGAGGTAACATCGAACGTTCTGTCGAGCCTTACACACGAACTCCGGCGAAGTCCCTTTGCGAGTCTCCTACTAGGCTTAGGAAGCTTGGTCTCCCTGCCGAGGTAAGGTCGAATGTCCTGCCGAGCCTTACACTCGATCTCCGGCCAAGTCCCTTCGCCTGACTGTCCTACTAGGCTTAGGAAGCTTGATCTCCCGACCGAAATAAGGTCGACCGTCCTGCCAAGCCTTACACTCGAACTCCGGCCAAGTCCCCTCGCCTGACTCTCCTACTAGGCTTAGGAAGCTTGGTCTCCCTGCCGAGGTAAGGTCAAACGTCCTGCCGAGCCTTACACTCGAAGTCCAGCCAAGTCCCTTCCCCTGACAGTCCTACTAGGCTTAAGAAGCTTGGTCTCCCTACCGAGGTAAGGTCGAGCGTCCTGCTGAGCCTTACACTCGAACTCCAGCCACGTCCCCTTTTTAGACTCCTTCTAGGTTTAGGAAGCTTGGTCTCCCTGCCGAGGTAAGGTCAAACGTCCTTCCAAGCCTTACACTCGAACTCCGGCAAAGTCCCTTTGCCTGAATCCTACTAGGCTTATGAATCTTCGTCTCCCTGCCGAGGTAAGGTCGAACGTCCTGCCGAGCCTTACACTCGAACTCCGGCCAAGTCCCTTTGCCTGACTCCTACTAGGCTTAGGAAGCTTGGTCTCCCAGCCTAGGTAAGGTCGCACGTCCTGCCGAGCCTTACACTCGAACTCCGGCCAAGTCCCTTGGCCTGACTTTACTAGGCTTAGGAAGCTTGGTCTCCCTGTTGAGTTAAGGTCAAACGTCCTTCCGAACCTTACACTCAAACTCCGGCCAAGTCCCTTCGCCTAACTCTCCTACTAGGCTTAGGAAGCTTGGTCTCCCTGCCGAGGTAAGGTCGAACGTCCTGCCGACCTTTACACTCGAACTCCGTCAAAGTCCCTTAGCCTGACTCTCCTACTAGGCTTAGGAAGCTTGGTCTCCCTGACGAGGTAAGGTCGAACGTCCTGCCAAGCCTTGCACTCAAACTCCGGCCAAGTCCCTTTGCCTGACTCCTACTAGGCTTAGGAAGCTTGGTCCCCCTGCCGAGGTAAGGTCGAAAGTCCTGCCGAGCCTTACAATCGAACTCCAGCCAAGTTCCTTTTGCCTGTCTCCTACTAAGCTTAGATAGCTTGGTCTCCCGGCCGAGGTAAGGTCTAACGTCCTGCCGAGCCTTACACTCGAACTCCGACCAAGTCCCCTCGCCTGACTCCAAGTAGGCGTAGGAAGCTTGGTCTCCCTGCCGAGGTAAGGTCGAATGTCCTTCCGAGCCTTACACTCAAACTCCGGCCAAGTCCCCTCGCCTAACTCTCCTACAAGGCTTAGGAAGCTTGGTCTCCCTGCCGAGGTAAGGTAGAACGTCCTTCCGAGCCTTACACTCGAAGTCCGGAGTTCCTTTTGCCTGTCTCCTACTAGGCTTAGGAAGCTTGGTCTCCCTGCCGAGTTAAGGTCGAACGTCCTGTCGAACCTTACACTCAAACTCCGGCCCACTCCCTTCGCCTAACTCTCCTACTAGGCTTAGGAAGCTTGGTCTCCCTGCCGAGGTAAGGTCGAACGTCCTGCCGAGCCTTACACTCGAACTCCGTCCGAGTCCCTTCGCCTGACTCTCCTACTAGGCTTAGGAAGCTTCGTCTCCCTGCCGAAGTAAGGTCGAAAGTCCTGCCGAGCCTTACACTCGAACTCTGGCCAAGTCCACTCGCCTAACTCTCCTACACGGCTTAGGAAGCTTGGTCTCCCTGCCGAGGTAAGGTAGAACGTCCTTCCGAGCCTTACACTCGAAGTCCGGCCAAGTCCCTTCCTCTGACACTCCTACTAGGCTTAGGAAGCTTGGTCTCCCTACCGAGGCAAGGTCGCGCGTCCTGCTGAGCCTTACACTCGAACTCTGGCCAAGTCTACTCGCCTGACTCTGCTACTAGGCTTAAGAAACTTGGTGTCCCAGCCGAGGTACGGTCGAACGTCCAGCCGAGCCTTACAGTCGAACTTTGGCCAAGTCCCTTTGCCTGTCTCCTACTAGGATTAGGAAGCTTGGTCTCCCTGCCGAGGTAAGGTCGAACGTCCTGCCGAGCCTTACACTCGAACTCCGTCAAAGTCCATTAGCCTGACTCTCCTACTAGGCTTAGGAAGCTTGGTCTCCCGGACGATGTAAGGTCGAAAGTCCTGCCGAGCCTTCCAATCGAACTCCAGCCAAGTTCCTTTTGCCTGTCTCCTACTAAGCTTAGATAGCTTGGTCTCCCTGCCGAGGTAAGGTCGAAGGTCCTGCCGAGCTTTACACTCGAACTCCGGCCAAGTGCCTTTGCCTGACTCCTACTAGGCTTAGGAAGCTTGGTCCCCCTGCCGAGGTAAGGTCGAAAGTCCTGCCGAGCCTTACAATCGAACTCCAGCCAAGTTCCTTTTGCCTGTCTCCTACTAAGCTTATATAGCTTGGTCTCCCTGCCGAGGTAAGGTCGAACGTCCTGCCAAGCCTTGCACTCAAACTCCGGCCAAGTCCCTTTGCCTAACTCCTACTAGGTTTAGGAAGCTTGGTCTCCCAGCCGAGGTAACGTCGCACGTCCTGCCGAGCCTTACACTCGAACTCCGGCCAAGTCCCTTTGCCTGACTCCTACTAGGCTTAGGAAGCTTGGTCTCCCTGCCGAGTTAAGGTCGAACATCCTGCTGAGCCTTACACTCGAACTGCGGCCAAGTCCACTCGCCTGACTCTGCTACTAGGCTTAAGAAGCTTGGTGTCCCTGCCGAGGTACGGTCGAACGTCCTGCCGAGCCTTACACTCGAACTCCGGCCAAGTCCCCTCTCCTAAGTCTCCTCCTAGGCTTAGGAAGATTTGTCTCCCTGCCGAGGTAACATCGAACGTCCTGCCGAGCCTTACACACGAACTCCGGCCAAGTCCCTTTGCGAGTCTCCAACTAGGCTTAGGAAGCTTGGTCTCCCTGCCGAGGTAAGGTCGAACGTCCTTCCGAACCTTACACTCAAACTCCGGCCAAGTCCCTTCGCCTAACTCTCCTACTAGGCTTAGGAAGCTTGGTCTCCCTGCCGAGGTAAGGTCGAACATCCTGCCGAGCTTTACACTCGAACTCCGTCAAAGTCCCTTCGCCTGACTCTCCTACTAGGCTTAGGAAGCTTGGTCTCCCGGACGAGGTAAGGTCGAAAGTCCTGCCGAGCCTTACACTCGAACTCTGGCCAAGTCTACTCGCCTGACTCTGCTACTAGGCTTAAGAAGCTTGGTGTCTCTGCCGAGGTACGGTCGAACGTCCTGCCGAGCCTTACAGTCGAACTTTGGCCAAGTCCCTTTGCCTGTCTCCTACTAGGATTAGGAATTTTCGTCTCCCTGCCGAGGTAAGGCCGAATGTCCTGCCGAGCCTTACACTCGATCTCCGGCCAAGTCCCTTTGCCTAAGTCCTACTAGGTTTAGGAAGCTTGGTCTCCCTGCCGAGGTAAGGTCGAACGTCCTGCCGAGCCTTACACTCGAACTCTGGCCAAGTCCCTTTGCCTGACTCCTACTAGGCTTAGGAAGCTTGGTCCCCCTGCCGAGGTAAGGTCGAAAGTCCTGCCGAGCCTTACAATCGAACTCCAGCCAAGTTCCTTTTGCCTGTCTCCTACTAAGCTTAGATAGCTTGGTCTCTTGGCCGAGGTAAGGTCTAACGTCCTGCCGAGCCTTACACTCGAACTCCGGCCAAATCCCCTTGCCTGACTCCAACTAGGCGTAGGAAGCTTGGTCTCCCTGCCGAGGTAAGGTCGAATGTCCTTCCGAGCCTTACACTCAAACTCCGGCCAAGTCCCCTCGCCTAACTCTCCTACAAGGCTTAGGAAGCTTGGTCTCCCTGCCGAGGTAAGGTAGAACGTCCTTCCGAGCCTTACACTCGAAGTCCGGCCAAGTCCCTTCGCCTGACTCCTACTAGGCTTAGGAAGCTTGGTCCCCCTCCCGAGGTAAGGTAGAACGTCCTGCCGAGCCTTACAATCGAACTCCAGCTAAGTTCCTTTTGCCTGTCTCCTACTAGGCTTAGGAAGCTTGGTCTCCCTGCCGAGTTAAGGTCGAATGTCCTGCCGAACATTACACTCAAACTCCGGCCAACTCCCTTCGCCTAACTCTCCTACTAGGCTTAGGAAGCTTGGTCTCCCTGCCGAGGTAAGGTCGAATGTCCTGCCGAGCCTTACACTCGATCTCCGGCCAAGTCCCTTCGCCTGACTGTCCTACTAGGCTTAGGAAGCTTGATCTCCCGACCGAAATAAGGTCGAACGTCCTGCCAAGCCTTACACTCGAACTCCGGCCAAGTCCCCTCGCCTGACTCTCCTACTAGGCTTAGGAAGCTTGGTCTCCCTGCCGAGGTAAGGTCAAACGTCCTGCCGAGCCTTACACTCGAAGTCCAGCCAAGTCCCTTCCCCTGACAGTCCTACTAGGCTTAAGAAGCTTGGTCTCCCTACCGAGGTAAGGTCGAGCGTCCTGCTGAGCCTTACACTCGAACTCCAGCCACGTCCCCTTTTTAGACTCCTTCTAGGTTTAGGAAGCTTGGTCTCCCTGCCGAGGTAAGGTCAAACGTCCTTCCAAGCCTTACACTCGAACTCCGGCAAAGTCCCTTTGCCTGACTCCTACTAGGCTTAGGAAGCTTGGTCTCCCTGACGAGGTAAGGTCGAACGTCCTGCCAAGCCTTGCACTCAAACTCCGGCCAAGTCCCTTTGCCTGACTCCTACTAGGCTTAGGAAGCTTGGTCCCCCTGCCGAGGTAAGGTCGAAAGTCCTGCCGAGCCTTACAATCGAACTCCAGCCAAGTTCCTTTTGCCTGTCTCCTACTAAGCTTAGATAGCTTGGTCTCCCGGCCGAGGTAAGGTCTAACGTCCTGCCGAGCCTTACACTCGAACTCCGACCAAGTCCCCTCGCCTGACTCCAAGTAGGCGTAGGAAGCTTGGTCTCCCTGCCGAGGTAAGGTCGAATGTCCTTCCGAGCCTTACACTCAAACTCCGGCCAAGTCCCCTCGCCTAACTCTCCTACAAGGCTTAGGAAGCTTGGTCTCCCTGCCGAGGTAAGGTAGAACGTCCTTCCGAGCCTTACACTCGAAGTCCGGAGTTCCTTTTGCCTGTCTCCTACTAGGCTTAGGAAGCTTGGTCTCCCTGCCGAGTTAAGGTCGAACGTCCTGTCGAACCTTACACTCAAACTCCGGCCCACTCCCTTCGCCTAACTCTCCTACTAGGCTTAGGAAGCTTGGTCTCCCTGCCGAGGTAAGGTCGAACGTCCTGCCGAGCCTTACACTCGAACTCCGTCCGAGTCCCTTCGCCTGACTCTCCTACTAGGCTTAGGAAGCTTCGTCTCCCTGCCGAAGTAAGGTCGAAAGTCCTGCCGAGCCTTACACTCGAACTCTGGCCAAGTCCACTCGCCTAACTCTCCTACACGGCTTAGGAAGCTTGGTCTCCCTGCCGAGGTAAGGTAGAACGTCCTTCCGAGCCTTACACTCGAAGTCCGGCCAAGTCCCTTCCTCTGACACTCCTACTAGGCTTAGGAAGCTTGGTCTCCCTACCGAGGCAAGGTCGCGCGTCCTGCTGAGCCTTACACTCGAACTCTGGCCAAGTCTACTCGCCTGACTCTGCTACTAGGCTTAAGAAACTTGGTGTCCCAGCCGAGGTACGGTCGAACGTCCAGCCGAGCCTTACAGTCGAACTTTGGCCAAGTCCCTTTGCCTGTCTCCTACTAGGATTAGGAAGCTTGGTCTCCCTGCCGAGGTAAGGTCGAACGTCCTGCCGAGCCTTACACTCGAACTCCGTCAAAGTCCATTAGCCTGACTCTCCTACTAGGCTTAGGAAGCTTGGTCTCCCGGACGATGTAAGGTCGAAAGTCCTGCCGAGCCTTCCAATCGAACTCCAGCCAAGTTCCTTTTGCCTGTCTCCTACTAAGCTTAGATAGCTTGGTCTCCCTGCCGAGGTAAGGTCGAAGGTCCTGCCGAGCTTTACACTCGAACTCCGGCCAAGTGCCTTTGCCTGACTCCTACTAGGCTTAGGAAGCTTGGTCCCCCTGCCGAGGTAAGGTCGAAAGTCCTGCCGAGCCTTACAATCGAACTCCAGCCAAGTTCCTTTTGCCTGTCTCCTACTAAGCTTATATAGCTTGGTCTCCCTGCCGAGGTAAGGTCGAACGTCCTGCCAAGCCTTGCACTCAAACTCCGGCCAAGTCCCTTTGCCTAACTCCTACTAGGTTTAGGAAGCTTGGTCTCCCAGCCGAGGTAACGTCGCACGTCCTGCCGAGCCTTACACTCGAACTCCGGCCAAGTCCCTTTGCCTGACTCCTACTAGGCTTAGGAAGCTTGGTCTCCCTGCCGAGTTAAGGTCGAACATCCTGCTGAGCCTTACACTCGAACTGCGGCCAAGTCCACTCGCCTGACTCTGCTACTAGGCTTAAGAAGCTTGGTGTCCCTGCCGAGGTACGGTCGAACGTCCTGCCGAGCCTTACACTCGAACTCCGGCCAAGTCCCCTCTCCTAAGTCTCCTCCTAGGCTTAGGAAGATTTGTCTCCCTGCCGAGGTAACATCGAACGTCCTGCCGAGCCTTACACACGAACTCCGGCCAAGTCCCTTTGCGAGTCTCCAACTAGGCTTAGGAAGCTTGGTCTCCCTGCCGAGGTAAGGTCGAACGTCCTTCCGAACCTTACACTCAAACTCCGGCCAAGTCCCTTCGCCTAACTCTCCTACTAGGCTTAGGAAGCTTGGTCTCCCTGCCGAGGTAAGGTCGAACATCCTGCCGAGCTTTACACTCGAACTCCGTCAAAGTCCCTTCGCCTGACTCTCCTACTAGGCTTAGGAAGCTTGGTCTCCCGGACGAGGTAAGGTCGAAAGTCCTGCCGAGCCTTACACTCGAACTCTGGCCAAGTCTACTCGCCTGACTCTGCTACTAGGCTTAAGAAGCTTGGTGTCTCTGCCGAGGTACGGTCGAACGTCCTGCCGAGCCTTACAGTCGAACTTTGGCCAAGTCCCTTTGCCTGTCTCCTACTAGGATTAGGAATTTTCGTCTCCCTGCCGAGGTAAGGCCGAATGTCCTGCCGAGCCTTACACTCGATCTCCGGCCAAGTCCCTTTGCCTAAGTCCTACTAGGTTTAGGAAGCTTGGTCTCCCTGCCGAGGTAAGGTCGAACGTCCTGCCGAGCCTTACACTCGAACTCTGGCCAAGTCCCTTTGCCTGACTCCTACTAGGCTTAGGAAGCTTGGTCCCCCTGCCGAGGTAAGGTCGAAAGTCCTGCCGAGCCTTACAATCGAACTCCAGCCAAGTTCCTTTTGCCTGTCTCCTACTAAGCTTAGATAGCTTGGTCTCTTGGCCGAGGTAAGGTCTAACGTCCTGCCGAGCCTTACACTCGAACTCCGGCCAAATCCCCTTGCCTGACTCCAACTAGGCGTAGGAAGCTTGGTCTCCCTGCCGAGGTAAGGTCGAATGTCCTTCCGAGCCTTACACTCAAACTCCGGCCAAGTCCCCTCGCCTAACTCTCCTACAAGGCTTAGGAAGCTTGGTCTCCCTGCCGAGGTAAGGTAGAACGTCCTTCCGAGCCTTACACTCGAAGTCCGGCCAAGTCCCTTCGCCTGACTCCTACTAGGCTTAGGAAGCTTGGTCCCCCTCCCGAGGTAAGGTAGAACGTCCTGCCGAGCCTTACAATCGAACTCCAGCTAAGTTCCTTTTGCCTGTCTCCTACTAGGCTTAGGAAGCTTGGTCTCCCTGCCGAGTTAAGGTCGAATGTCCTGCCGAACATTACACTCAAACTCCGGCCAACTCCCTTCGCCTAACTCTCCTACTAGGCTTAGGAAGCTTGGTCTCCCTGCCGAGGTAAGGTCGAATGTCCTGCCGAGCCTTACACTCGATCTCCGGCCAAGTCCCTTCGCCTGACTGTCCTACTAGGCTTAGGAAGCTTGATCTCCCGACCGAAATAAGGTCGAACGTCCTGCCAAGCCTTACACTCGAACTCCGGCCAAGTCCCCTCGCCTGACTCTCCTACTAGGCTTAGGAAGCTTGGTCTCCCTGCCGAGGTAAGGTCAAACGTCCTGCCGAGCCTTACACTCGAAGTCCAGCCAAGTCCCTTCCCCTGACAGTCCTACTAGGCTTAAGAAGCTTGGTCTCCCTACCGAGGTAAGGTCGAGCGTCCTGCTGAGCCTTACACTCGAACTCCAGCCACGTCCCCTTTTTAGACTCCTTCTAGGTTTAGGAAGCTTGGTCTCCCTGCCGAGGTAAGGTCAAACGTCCTTCCAAGCCTTACACTCGAACTCCGGCAAAGTCCCTTTGCCTGACTCCTACTAGGCTTAGGAAGCTTGGTCTCCCAGCCTAGGTAAGGTCGCACGTCCTGCCGAGCCTTACACTCGAACTCCGGCCAAGTCCCTTGGCCTGACTTTACTAGGCTTAGGAAGCTTGGTCTCCCTGTTGAGTTAAGGTCAAACGTCCTTCCGAACCTTACACTCAAACTCCGGCCAAGTCCCTTCGCCTAACTCTCCTACTAGGCTTAGGAAGCTTGGTCTCCCTGCCGAGGTAAGGTCGAACGTCCTGCCGACCTTTAAACTCGAACTCCGTCAAAGTCCCTTAGCCTGACTCTCCTACTAGGCTTAGGAAGCTTGGTCTCCCTGACGAGGTAAGGTCGAAAGTCCTGCCGAGCCTTACACTCGAACTCTGGCCAAGTCTACTCGCCTGACTCTGCTACTAGGCTTAAGAAGCTTGGTGTCTCTGCCGAGGTACGGTCGAACGTCCTGCCGAGCCTTACAGTCGAACTTTGGCCAAGTCCCTTTGCCTGTCTCCTACTAGGATTAGGAATTTTCGTCTCCCTGCCGAGGTAAGGTTGAACGTCCTGCCGAGCCTTACACTCGATCTCCGGCCAAGTCCCTTCGCCTGACTCTCCTACTAGGCTTAGGAAGCTTGGTCTCCCTGCCGAGAAAAGGTCGAAGGTCCTGCCGAGCCTTACACTCGAACTCCGGCCAAGTCCCTTTGCCTGACTCCTACTAGGCTTAGGAATCTTGGTCCCCCTGCCGAGGTAAGGTCGAAAGTCCTGCCGAGCCTTACAATCGAACTCCAGCCAAGTTCCTTTTGCCTGTCTCCTACTAAGCTTAGATAGCTTGGTCTCCCGGCCGAGGTAAGGTCTAACGTCCTACCGAGCCTTACACTCGAACTCCGGCCAAGTCCCCTCGCCTGACTCCAAGTAGGCGTAGGAAGCTTGGTCTCCCTGCCGAGGTAAGGTAGAACGTCCTGTCGAACCTTACACTCAAACTCCGGCCCACTCCCTTCGCCTAACTCTCCTACTAGGCTTAGGAAGCTTGGTCTCCCTGCCGAGGTAAGGTCGAACGTCCTGCCGAGCCTTACACTCGAAGTCCGTCCGAGTCCCTTCGCCTGACTCTCCTACTAGGCTTAGGAAGCTTGGTCTCCCTGCCGAGGTAAGGTCGAAAGTCCTGCCGAGCCTTACACTCGAACTCTGGCCAAGTCCACTCGCCTAACTCTCCTACAAGGCTTAGGAAGCTTGGTCTCCCTGCCGAGTTAAGGTCGAACGTCCTGCCGAGCCTTACACTCGAACTCCGTCCGAGTCCCTTCGCCTGACTCTCCTACTAGGCTTAGGAAGCTTCGTCTCCCTGCCGAGGTAAGGTCGAAAGTCCTGCCGAGCCTTACACTCGAACTCTGGCCAAGTCCACTCGCCTAACTCTCCTACACGGCTTAGGAAGCTTGGTCTCCCTGCCGAGGTAAGGTAGAACGTCCTTCCGAGCCTTACACTCGAAGTCCGGCCAAGTCCCTTCCTCTGACACTCCTACTAGGCTTAGGAAGCTTGGTCTCCCTACCGAGGTAAGGTCGCGCGTCCTGCTGAGCCTTACACTCGAACTCTGGCCAAGTCTACTCGCCTGACTCTGCTACTAGGCTTAAGAAACTTGGTGTCCCAGCCGAGGTACGGTCGAACGTCCAGCCGAGCCTTACAGTCGAACTTTGGCCAAGTCCCTTTGCCTGTCTCCTACTAGGATTAGGAATCTTCGTCTCCCTGCCGAGGTAAGGTCGAACGTCCTGCCAAGCCTTACACTCGATCTCCGGCCAAGTCCCTTCGCCTGACTCTCCTACTAGGCTTAGGAAGCTTGGTCCCCCTGCCGAGGTAAGGTCGAAAGTCCTGCCGAGCCTTACAATCGAACTCCAGCCAAGTTCCTTTTGCCTGTCTCCTACTAAGCTTATATAGCTTGGTCTCCCTGCCGAGGTAAGGTCGAACGTCCTGCCAAGCCTTGCACTCAAACTCCGGCCAAGTCCCTTTGCCTAACTCCTACTAGGTTTAGGAAGCTTGGTCTCCCAGCCGAGGTAACGTCGCACGTCCTGCCGAGCCTTACACTCGAACTCCGGCCAAGTCCCTTTGCCTGACTCCTACTAGGCTTAGGAAGCTTGGTCTCCCTGCCGAGTTAAGGTCGAACATCCTGCTGAGCCTTACACTCGAACTGCGGCCAAGTCCACTCGCCTGACTCTGCTACTAGGCTTAAGAAGCTTGGTGTCCCTGCCGAGGTACGGTCGAACGTCCTGCCGAGCCTTACACTCGAACTCCGGCCAAGTCCCCTCTCCTAAGTCTCCTCCTAGGCTTAGGAAGATTTGTCTCCCTGCCGAGGTAACATCGAACGTTCTGTCGAGCCTTACACACGAACTCCGGCCAAGTCCCTTTGCGAGTCTCCTACTAGGATTAGGAAGCTTGGTCTCCCTGCCGAGGTAAGGTCGAACGTCCTTCCGAACCTTACACTCAAACTCCGGCCAAGTCCCTTCGCCTAACTCTCCTACTAGGCTTAGGAAGCTTGGTCTCCCTGCCGAGGTAAGGTCGAACATCCTGCCGAGCTTTACACTCGAACTCCGTCAAAGTCCCTTAGCCTGACTCTCCTACTAGGCTTAGGAAGCTTGGTCTCCCGGACGAGGTAAGGTCGAAAGTCCTGCCGAGCCTTACACTCGAACTCTGGCCAAGTCTACTCGCCTGACTCTGCTACTAGGCTTAAGAAGCTTGGTGTCTCTGCCGAGGTACGGTCGAACGTCCTGCCGAGCCTTACAGTCGAACTTTGGCCAAGTCCCTTTGCCTGTCTCCTACTAGGATTAGGAATTTTCGTCTCCCTGCCGAGGTAAGGCCGAATGTCCTGCCGAGCCTTACACTCGATCTCCGGCCAAGTCCCTTTGCCTAAGTCCTACTAGGTTTAGGAAGCTTGGTCTCCCTGCCGAGGTAAGGTCGAACGTCCTGCCGAGCCTTACACTCGAACTCTGGCCAAGTCCCTTTGCCTGACTCCTACTAGGCTTAGGAAGCTTGGTCCCCCTGCCGAGGTAAGGTCGAAAGTCCTGCCGAGCCTTACAATCGAACTCCAGCCAAGTTCCTTTTGCCTGTCTCCTACTAAGCTTAGATAGCTTGGTCTCTTGGCCGAGGTAAGGTCTAACGTCCTGCCGAGCCTTACACTCGAACTCCGGCCAAATCCCCTTGCCTGACTCCAACTAGGCGTAGGAAGCTTGGTCCCCCTGCCGAGGTAAGGTCGAAAGTCCTGCCGAACCTTACAATCGAAGTCCAGCCAAGTTCCTTTTGCCTGTCTCCTACTAAGCTTAGATAGCTTGGTCTCTTGGCCGAGGTAAGGTCTAACGTCCTGCCGAGCCTTACACTCGAACTCCGGCCAAATCCCCTCGCCTGACTCCAACTAGGCGTAGGAATTTTCGTCTCCCTGCCGAGGTAAGGTCGAATGTCCTTCCGAGCCTTACACTCAAACTCCGGCCAAGTCCCCTCGCCTAACTCTCCTACAAGGCTTAGGAAGCTTGGTCTCCCTGCCGAGGTAAGGTAGAACGTCCTTCCGAGCCTTACACTCGAAGTCCGGCCAAGTCCCTTCGCCTGACTCCTACTAGGCTTAGGAAGCTTGGTCCCCCTCCCGAGGTAAGGTAGAACGTCCTGCCGAGCCTTACAATCGAACTCCAGCTAAGTTCCTTTTGCCTGTCTCCTACTAGGCTTAGGAAGCTTGGTCTCCCTGCCGAGTTAAGGTCGAATGTCCTGCCGAACCTTACACTCAAACTCCGGCCAACTCCCTTCGCCTAACTCTCCTACTAGGCTTAGGAAGCTTGGTCTCCCTGCCGAGGTAAGGTCGAATGTCCTGCCGAGCCTTACACTCGATCTCCGGCCAAGTCCCTTCGCCTGACTGTCCTACTAGGCTTAGGAAGCTTGATCTCCCGAACGAGGTAAGGTCGAACGTCCTGCCAAGCCTTACACTCGAACTCTGGCAAAGTCCCTTTGCCTGAATCCTACTAGGTTTAGGAAGCTTGGTCTCCCTGCCGAGGTAAGGTCAAACGTCCTGCCGAGCCTTACACTCGAACTCCGGCCAAGTCCCCTCGCCTGACTCTCCTACTAGGCTTAGGAAGCTTGGTCTCCCTGCCGAGGTAAGGTCAAAAGTCCTGCCGAGCCTTACACTCGAAGTCCAGCCAAGTCCCTTCCCCTGACAGTCCTACTAGGCTTAAGAAGCTTGGTCTCCCTACCGAGGTAAGGTCGAGCGTCCGGCTGAGCATTACACTCGAACTCCAGCCACGTCCCCTTTTTTGACTCCTTCTAGGTTTAGGAAGCTTGGTCTCCCTGCCGAGGTAAGGTCAAACGTCCTTCCAAGCCTTACACTCGAACTCCGGCAAAGTCCCTTTGCCTGAATCCTACTAGGCTTATGAATCTTCGTCTCCCTGCCGAGGTAAGGTCGAACGTCCTGCCGAGCCTTACACTCGAACTTCGACCAAGTCCCTTTGCCTGACTCCTACTAGGCTTAGGAAGCTTGGTCTCCCAGCCGAGGTAAGGTCGCACGTCCGGCCGAGCCTTACACTCGAACTCCGGCCAAGTCCCTTGGCCTGACTCCTACTAGGCTTAGGAAGCTTGGTCTCCCTGCTGAGTTAAGGTCAAACGTCCTTCCGAACCTTACACTCAAACTCCGGCCAAGTCCCTTCGCCTAACTCTCCTACTAGGCTTAGGAAGCTTGGTCTCCCTGCCGAGGTAAGGTCGAACGTCCTGTCGACCTTTACACTCGAACTCCGTCAAAGTCCCTTAGCCTGACTCTCCTACTAGGCTTAGGAAGCTTGGTCTCCCTGACGAGGTAAGGTCGAAAGTCCTGCCGAGCCTTACACTCGAACTCTGGCCAAATCTACTCGCCTGACTCTGCTACTAGGCTTAAGAAGCTTGGTGTCTCTGCCGAGGTACGGTCGAACGTCCTGCCGAGCCTTTCAGTCGAACTTTGGCCAAGTCCCTTTGCCTGTCTCCTACTAGGATTAGGAATTTTTGTCTCCCTGCCGAGGTAAGGTTGAACGTCCTGCCGAGCCTTACACTCGATCTCCGGCCAAGTCCCTTCGCCTGACTCTCCTACTAGGCTTAGGAAGCTTGGTCTCCCTGCCGAGGTAAGGTCGAACGTCCTGCCGAGCCTTACACTCGAACTCCGGCCAAGTCCCTTTGCCTGACTCCTACTAGGCTTAGGAAGCTTGGTCCCCCTGCCGAGGTAAGGTCGAAAGTCCTGCCGAGCCTTACAATCGAACTCCAGCCAAGTTCCTTTTGCCTGTCTCCTACTAAGCTTAGACAGCTTGGTCTCCCGGCCGAGGTAAGGTCTAACGTCCTGCCGAGCCTTACACTCGAACTCCGACCAAGTCCCCTCGCCTGACTCCAAGTGGGCGTCGGAAGCTTGGTCTCCCTGCCGAGGTAAGGTAGAACGTCCTTCCGAGCCTTACACTCGAAGTCCGGAGTTCCTTTTGCCTGTCTCCTACTAGGCTTAGGAAGCTTGGTCTCCCTGCCGAGTTAAGGTCGAACGTCCTGTCGAACCTTACACTCAAACTCCGGCCCACTCCCTTCGCCTAACTCTCCTACTAGGCTTAGGAAGCTTGGTCTCCCTGCCGAGGTAAGGTCGAACGTCCTGCCGAGCCTTACACTCGAACTCCGTCCGAGTCCCTTCGCCTGACTCTCCTACTAGGCTTAGGAAGCTTGGTCTCCCTGCCGAGGTAAGGTCGAAAGTCCTGCCGAGCCTTACACTCGAACTCTGGCCAAGTACACTCGCCTAACTCTCCTACAAGGCTTAGGAAGCTTGGTCTCCCTGCCGAGGTAACATCGAACGTTCTGTCGAGCCTTACACACGAACTCCGGCCAAGTCCCTTCGCCTAACTCTCCTACTAGGCTTAGGAAGCTTGGTCTCCCTGCCGAGGTAAGGTCGAACATCCTGCCGAGCTTTACACTCGAACTCCGTCAAAGTCCCTTAGCCTGACTCTCCTACTAGGCTTAGGAAGCTTGGTCTCCCGGACGAGGTAAGGTCGAAAGTCCTGCCGAGCCTTACACTCGAACTCTGGCCAAGTCTACTCGCCTGACTCTGCTACTAGGCTTAAGAAGCTTGGTGTCTCTGCCGAGGTACGGTCGAACGTCCTGCCGAGCCTTACAGTCGAACTTTGGCCAAGTCCCTTTGCCTGTCTCCTACTAGGATTAGGAATTTTCGTCTCCCTGCCGAGGTAAGGCCGAATGTCCTGCCGAGCCTTACACTCGATCTCCAGCCAAGTCCCTTCGCCTGACTGTCCTACTAGGCTTAGGAAGCTTGATCTCCCGACCGAGGTAAGGTCGAACGTCCTGCCAAGCCTTACACTCGAACTCCGGCCAAGTCCCTTTGCCTAAGTCCTACTAGGTTTAGGAAGCTTGGTCTCCCTGCCGAGGTAAGGTCGAACGTCCTGCCGAGCCTTACACTCGAACTCCGACCAAGTCCCCTCGCCTGACTCCAAGTGGGCGTAGGAAGCTTGGTCTCCCTGCCGAGGTAAGGTAGAACGTCCTTCCGAGCCTTACACTCGAAGTCCGGAGTTCCTTTTGCCTGTCTCCTACTAGGCTTAGGAAGCTTGGTCTCCCTGCCGAGTTGAGGTCGAACGTCCTGTCGAACCTTACACTCAAACTCCGGCCCACTCCCTTCGCCTAACTCTCCTACTAGGCTTAGGAAGCTTGGTCTCCCTGCCGAGGTAAGGTCGAACGTCCTGCCGACCTTTACACTCGAACTCCGTCAAAGTCCCTTAGCCTGACTCTCCTACTAGGCTTAGGAAGCTTGGTCTCCCTGACGAGGTAAGGTCGAAAGTCCTGCCGAGCCTTACACTCGAACTCTGGCCAAGTCTACTCGCCTGACTCTGCTACTGGGCTTAAGAAGCTTGGTGTCTCTGCCAAGGTACGGTCGAACGTCCTGCCGAGCCTTACAGTCGAACTTTGGCCAAGTCCCTTTGCCTGTCGCCTACTAGGATTAGGAATTTTCGTCTCCCTGCCGAGGTAAGGTTGAACGTCCTGCCGAGCCTTACACTCGATCTCCGGCCAAGTCCCTTCGCCTGACTCTCCTACTAGGCTTAGGAAGCTTGGTCTCCCTGCCGAGGTAAGGTCGAACGTCCTGCCGAGCCTTACACTCGAACTCCGGCCAAGTCCCTTTGCCTGACTCCTACTAGGCTTAGGAAGCTTGGTCCCCCTGCCGAGGTAAGGTCGAAAGTCCTGCCGAGACTTACAATCGAACTCCAGCCAAGTTCCTTTTGCCTGTCTCCTACTAAGCTTAGATAGCTTGGTCTCCCGGCCGAGGTAAGGTCTAACGTCCTGCCGAGCCTTACACTCGAACTCCGGCCAAGTCCCCTCGCCTGACTCCAAGTAGGCGTAGGAAGCTTGGTCTCCCTGCCGAGGTAAGGTAGAACGTCCTTCCGAGCCTTACACTCGAAGTCCGGAGTTCCTTTTGCCTGTCTCCTACTAGGCTTAGGAAGCTTGGTCTCCCTGCCGAGTTAAGGTCGAACGTCCTGTCGAACCTTACACTCAAACTCCGGCCCACTCCCTTCGCCTAACTCTCCTACTAGGCTTAGGAAGCTTGGTCTCCCTGCCGAGGTAAGGTCGAACGTCCTGCCGACCTTTACACTCGAACTCCGTCAAAGTCCCTTAGCCTGACTCTCCTACTAGGCTTAGGAAGCTTGGTCTCCCTGACGAGGTAAGGTCGAAAGTCCTGCCGAGCCTTACACTCGAACTCTGGCCAAGTCTACTCGCCTGACTCTGCTACTAGGCTTAAGAAGCTTGGTGTCTCTGCCAAGGTACGGTCGAACGTCCTGCCGAGCCTTACACTGGAACTCCGGCCAATTCCCCTCGCCTGACTCTCCTACTAGGCTTAGGAAGCTTTGTCTCGCTGCCGAGGTAAGGTCGAACATCCTGCCGAGCCATGCATTTGAACTCTGTCCAAGTCCCCTCGCCTGATTCTCCTATTAGGCTTAGGAAGCTCAGTCTCCCTGCCGAGGTAAGGTCGAACGTTCTGCCGAGCCTTACACTCGAACTTGGGCCAAGTCCCTTCGAGTGACTCCTAGTAGGCTTAAGAGGCTTGGTCTCCCTGCCGAGGTAAGGTCGAACGTCCGGCCGAGCCTTACACTCGAACTCTGGCCAAGTCCTTTCAGCTGACTCTCCTACTAGGCTTAGGAAGCTTGGTCTCCCTGCCGAGGTTAGGCCAAACGTCCTTCCGAGCCTTACACTCGAACCCCGGCCAAGTCCCTTTCGCCTGACTCCTACTCGGCTTAGGAAGCTTTGTCTCCCTGCCGAGGTAAGGTCGAACGTCCTGCCGAGCTTTACACATGAGCTCCGGCCAAGTCCACTTGCCTGACTCTCCTACTAGGCTTAGGAAGCATGGTCTCCCTGCCGAGGTAAGGTCAAACTTCCTGCCGAGACTTACACTCGAACCCCGGGCAAGTCCCTTCGCCTGACTCCTTCTCGGCATAGGAAGCTTGGTCTCCCTGCCGAGGTAAGGCCGAACGTCCTGCCGAGGCTTACACTCGAACCCCGGCCAAGTCCCTTTGCCTGACTCCTATTCGGCTTAGGAAGCTTGGTCTCCCTGCCGAGGTAAGGTCGAACGTCCGGCCGAACCTTACGCATGAGCTCCGGCCAAGTTCTTTTGCCTGATACTCCTATTAGGCTTAGGAAGCTTGGTCTCCCTGCCGAGGTAAGGTCGAACGTCCGGCCGACCCTTACACATGAGCTCCGGCCAAGTTCTTTTGCCTGATACTCCTACTAGGCTTAGGAAGCTTGGTCTCCCTGCCGAGGTAAGGTCAAACGTCCGGCCGAGCCTTACGCTCGAACTCCGGCCATGTCCCTCTGCCTGACTCTTCTACTAGGCTTAGGAAGCTTGGTCTCCTTGCCGAGGTAAGGTCGAACGTCCTGCCAAGCCTTACACTCGAACTCTGGCCAAGTCCCTTCGCCTGACTCCTACTCGCCATAGGAAGCTTGGTCTCCCTGGCGAGGTAATGTCGAACAGTCTGCCGAGCCATACACTCAAACTCGGGCCAAGTCCCTTCGCGTGACTCCTACAAGGCTTAGGAAGCTTGGTGTCTCTGCCGAGGTAAGGTCGAACGTTCTGCCGAGCCTTATACTCGAACCCAGGCAAGTCCCTTCGCCTGAGTCCTACTCGGTTTTGGAAGCTTGGTCTCCCTGCCGAGGTAAGGTCGAACGTTCTGCTGAGCCTTACACATGAGCTCCGGCCAAGTCCCCTTGCCTGACTCTCCTACTAGGCTTAGGAAGCTTGGTCTCCCTGCCGAGGTAAGGTCAAACGTCCTGCCGAGCCTTACTCTCGAACTCCGGCCATGTCCCTTTGCCTGACTCTTCTACTAGGCTTAGGAAGCTTGGTCTCCATGCCGAGGTAAGGTCGAACATTTTGCCGAGCCTTACATTCGAACTCCGTCCAAGTCCCCTCGCCTGACTCTCCTACTAGGCTTAGGAAGCTTGGTCTCCCTGCCGAGGTAAGGTCAAAAGTTCTGCCGAGCCTTACACTTGAACTCGGGCCAAGTCCCTTTGCGTGACTCCTATTATGCTTAGGAAGCTTGGTCTCCCTGCCGAGGTAAGGTCGAACGTCCTGCCGAGCCTTACACATGATCTCCGGCCAAGTCTTCTTGCCTGACTCTCCTACTAGGCTTAGGAAGCTTGGTCTCCATACCGAGGTAAGGTCAAACTTCCTGCCGAGCCTTACACTCGAACTTTGGCCAAGTCCTTTCGCCTGACTCTCCTACTAGGGTTAGGAAGCTTGGTCTCCCTGCCGAGGTAAGGTCGAACGTTCGGCCGACCCTTACACATGAGCTCCGGCCAAGTTCTCTTGCCTGATACTCTTATTAGGCTTAGGAAGCTTGGTATCCCTGCCGAGGTGAGGTCAAACATCTTGCCAATACTTACACTCGAACTCTGGCCAAGTCCCCTCGCCTGACTATCCTATTAGGCTTAGGAAGCTTGGTCTCCCTGCCGAGGTAAGGTCGAACGTCCGGCCAAGCCTTACACATGAGCTCCGGCCAAGTTCTTTTGCCTGATACTCCTACGAGGCTTAGGAAGCTTGGTCTCCCTGCCGAGGTAAGGTCAAACGTCCTGCCGAGCCTTACACTCGAACTCTGGCCAAGTCCCTTCGCCTGACTCTCCTACTAGGCTTAGGAAGCTTGGTCTCCCTGCCGAGGTAAGGCCGAACGTCCTGCCGAGCCTTACACTCGAACTCGGGCCAAGTCCCTTCGCGTGACTACTAGGCTTAGGAAGCTTGGTCTCCCTGCCGAGGTAAGTTCGTATGTCCTGCCGAGCCTTACACTCGGACTCTGGACAAGTCCCCTCGCCTGACTCTCCTGATAGGCTTAGGAAGCTCAGTCTCCCTGCCGCGGTAAGGTCGAACGTTCTGCCGAGCCTTACACTCGAACTCGGGCCAAGTCCATTCGCGTGACTCCTACTCGGCTTAGGAAGCTTGGTCTCCCTGCCGAGTTAAGGTTGAACGACCTGCCGAACCTTACACTCGAACTGCGGCCAACTCCCTTCGCCTAACTCTCCTACTAGGCTTAGGAAGCTTGGTCTCCCTGCCGAGGTAAGGTCGAACGTCCAGCCGAGCCTTACACTCGGACTCCGTCCGAGTCCCTTCGCCTGACTCTCCGACTAGGCTTAGGAAGCTTGGTCTCCCTGCCGAGGTAAGGTCGCACGTCCTGCCGAGCCTTACAATCGAACTCCAGCCAAGTTCCTTTTGCCTGTCTCCTACTAATCTTAGATAGCTTGGTCTCCCTGACGAGGTAAGGTCGAACGTCCTGACGAACCTTACACTCGAACTCTGGCCAAGTCCCTTCGCCTGACTCCTATTCGGATTAGGAAGCTTGGTCTCCCTGCCGAGGTAAGGTCGAACGACCTGCCGAAACTTACACTCGAACTCCGGACAAGTCCACTCGCCTGACTCTCCTACTAGGCTTGGGAAGCTTGGTCTCCCTGCCGAGTTAAGGTCGAACGTCCTGTCGAACCTTACACTCAAACTCCGGCCCACTCCCTTCGCCTAACACTCATACTAGGCTTAGGAAGCTTGGTCTCCCTGCCGAGGTAAGGTCGAACGTCCTGCCGACCTTTACACTCGAACTCCGTCAAAGTCCCTTAGCCTGACTCTCCTACTAGGCTTAGGAAGCTTGGTCTCCCTGACGAGGTAAGGTCGAAAGTCCTGCCGAGCCTTACACTCGAACTCTGGCCAAGTCTACTCGCCTGACTCTCCTACTAGGCTTAGGAAGCTTGGTCTCCCTGCCGAGGTAAGGTCAAAAGTCCTGCCGAGCCTTACACTCGAAGTCCAGCCAAGTCCCTTCCCCTGACAGTCCTACTAGGCTTAAGAAGCTTGGTCTCCCTACCGAGGTAAGGTCGAGCGTCCGGCTGAGCATTACACTCGAACTCCAGCCACGTCCCCTTTTTTGACTCCTTCTAGGTTTAGGAAGCTTGGTCTCCCTGCCGAGGTAAGGTCAAACGTCCTTCCAAGCCTTACACTCGAACTCCGGCAAAGTCCCTTTGCCTGAATCCTACTAGGCTTATGAATCTTCGTCTCCCTGCCGAGGTAAGGTCGAACGTCCTGCCGAGCCTTACACTCGAACTTCGACCAAGTCCCTTTGCCTGACTCCTACTAGGCTTAGGAAGCTTGGTCTCCCAGCCGAGGTAAGGTCGCACGTCCGGCCGAGCCTTACACTCGAACTCCGGCCAAGTCCCTTGGCCTGACTCCTACTAGGCTTAGGAAGCTTGGTCTCCCTGCTGAGTTAAGGTCAAACGTCCTTCCGAACCTTACACTCAAACTCCGGCCAAGTCCCTTCGCCTAACTCTCCTACTAGGCTTAGGAAGCTTGGTCTCCCTGCCGAGGTAAGGTCGAACGTCCTGTCGACCTTTACACTCGAACTCCGTCAAAGTCCCTTAGCCTGACTCTCCTACTAGGCTTAGGAAGCTTGGTCTCCCTGACGAGGTAAGGTCGAAAGTCCTGCCGAGCCTTACACTCGAACTCTGGCCAAATCTACTCGCCTGACTCTGCTACTAGGCTTAAGAAGCTTGGTGTCTCTGCCGAGGTACGGTCGAACGTCCTGCCGAGCCTTTCAGTCGAACTTTGGCCAAGTCCCTTTGCCTGTCTCCTACTAGGATTAGGAATTTTTGTCTCCCTGCCGAGGTAAGGTTGAACGTCCTGCCGAGCCTTACACTCGATCTCCGGCCAAGTCCCTTCGCCTGACTCTCCTACTAGGCTTAGGAAGCTTGGTCTCCCTGCCGAGGTAAGGTCGAACGTCCTGCCGAGCCTTACACTCGAACTCCGGCCAAGTCCCTTTGCCTGACTCCTACTAGGCTTAGGAAGCTTGGTCCCCCTGCCGAGGTAAGGTCGAAAGTCCTGCCGAGCCTTACAATCGAACTCCAGCCAAGTTCCTTTTGCCTGTCTCCTACTAAGCTTAGACAGCTTGGTCTCCCGGCCGAGGTAAGGTCTAACGTCCTGCCGAGCCTTACACTCGAACTCCGACCAAGTCCCCTCGCCTGACTCCAAGTGGGCGTCGGAAGCTTGGTCTCCCTGCCGAGGTAAGGTAGAACGTCCTTCCGAGCCTTACACTCGAAGTCCGGAGTTCCTTTTGCCTGTCTCCTACTAGGCTTAGGAAGCTTGGTCTCCCTGCCGAGTTAAGGTCGAACGTCCTGTCGAACCTTACACTCAAACTCCGGCCCACTCCCTTCGCCTAACTCTCCTACTAGGCTTAGGAAGCTTGGTCTCCCTGCCGAGGTAAGGTCGAACGTCCTGCCGAGCCTTACACTCGAACTCCGTCCGAGTCCCTTCGCCTGACTCTCCTACTAGGCTTAGGAAGCTTGGTCTCCCTGCCGAGGTAAGGTCGAAAGTCCTGCCGAGCCTTACACTCGAACTCTGGCCAAGTACACTCGCCTAACTCTCCTACAAGGCTTAGGAAGCTTGGTCTCCCTGCCGAGGTAACATCGAACGTTCTGTCGAGCCTTACACACGAACTCCGGCCAAGTCCCTTCGCCTAACTCTCCTACTAGGCTTAGGAAGCTTGGTCTCCCTGCCGAGGTAAGGTCGAACATCCTGCCGAGCTTTACACTCGAACTCCGTCAAAGTCCCTTAGCCTGACTCTCCTACTAGGCTTAGGAAGCTTGGTCTCCCGGACGAGGTAAGGTCGAAAGTCCTGCCGAGCCTTACACTCGAACTCTGGCCAAGTCTACTCGCCTGACTCTGCTACTAGGCTTAAGAAGCTTGGTGTCTCTGCCGAGGTACGGTCGAACGTCCTGCCGAGCCTTACAGTCGAACTTTGGCCAAGTCCCTTTGCCTGTCTCCTACTAGGATTAGGAATTTTCGTCTCCCTGCCGAGGTAAGGCCGAATGTCCTGCCGAGCCTTACACTCGATCTCCAGCCAAGTCCCTTCGCCTGACTGTCCTACTAGGCTTAGGAAGCTTGATCTCCCGACCGAGGTAAGGTCGAACGTCCTGCCAAGCCTTACACTCGAACTCCGGCCAAGTCCCTTTGCCTAAGTCCTACTAGGTTTAGGAAGCTTGGTCTCCCTGCCGAGGTAAGGTCGAACGTCCTGCCGAGCCTTACACTCGAACTCCGACCAAGTCCCCTCGCCTGACTCCAAGTGGGCGTAGGAAGCTTGGTCTCCCTGCCGAGGTAAGGTAGAACGTCCTTCCGAGCCTTACACTCGAAGTCCGGAGTTCCTTTTGCCTGTCTCCTACTAGGCTTAGGAAGCTTGGTCTCCCTGCCGAGTTGAGGTCGAACGTCCTGTCGAACCTTACACTCAAACTCCGGCCCACTCCCTTCGCCTAACTCTCCTACTAGGCTTAGGAAGCTTGGTCTCCCTGCCGAGGTAAGGTCGAACGTCCTGCCGACCTTTACACTCGAACTCCGTCAAAGTCCCTTAGCCTGACTCTCCTACTAGGCTTAGGAAGCTTGGTCTCCCTGACGAGGTAAGGTCGAAAGTCCTGCCGAGCCTTACACTCGAACTCTGGCCAAGTCTACTCGCCTGACTCTGCTACTGGGCTTAAGAAGCTTGGTGTCTCTGCCAAGGTACGGTCGAACGTCCTGCCGAGCCTTACAGTCGAACTTTGGCCAAGTCCCTTTGCCTGTCGCCTACTAGGATTAGGAATTTTCGTCTCCCTGCCGAGGTAAGGTTGAACGTCCTGCCGAGCCTTACACTCGATCTCCGGCCAAGTCCCTTCGCCTGACTCTCCTACTAGGCTTAGGAAGCTTGGTCTCCCTGCCGAGGTAAGGTCGAACGTCCTGCCGAGCCTTACACTCGAACTCCGGCCAAGTCCCTTTGCCTGACTCCTACTAGGCTTAGGAAGCTTGGTCCCCCTGCCGAGGTAAGGTCGAAAGTCCTGCCGAGACTTACAATCGAACTCCAGCCAAGTTCCTTTTGCCTGTCTCCTACTAAGCTTAGATAGCTTGGTCTCCCGGCCGAGGTAAGGTCTAACGTCCTGCCGAGCCTTACACTCGAACTCCGGCCAAGTCCCCTCGCCTGACTCCAAGTAGGCGTAGGAAGCTTGGTCTCCCTGCCGAGGTAAGGTAGAACGTCCTTCCGAGCCTTACACTCGAAGTCCGGAGTTCCTTTTGCCTGTCTCCTACTAGGCTTAGGAAGCTTGGTCTCCCTGCCGAGTTAAGGTCGAACGTCCTGTCGAACCTTACACTCAAACTCCGGCCCACTCCCTTCGCCTAACTCTCCTACTAGGCTTAGGAAGCTTGGTCTCCCTGCCGAGGTAAGGTCGAACGTCCTGCCGACCTTTACACTCGAACTCCGTCAAAGTCCCTTAGCCTGACTCTCCTACTAGGCTTAGGAAGCTTGGTCTCCCTGACGAGGTAAGGTCGAAAGTCCTGCCGAGCCTTACACTCGAACTCTGGCCAAGTCTACTCGCCTGACTCTGCTACTAGGCTTAAGAAGCTTGGTGTCTCTGCCAAGGTACGGTCGAACGTCCTGCCGAGCCTTACACTGGAACTCCGGCCAATTCCCCTCGCCTGACTCTCCTACTAGGCTTAGGAAGCTTTGTCTCGCTGCCGAGGTAAGGTCGAACATCCTGCCGAGCCATGCATTTGAACTCTGTCCAAGTCCCCTCGCCTGATTCTCCTATTAGGCTTAGGAAGCTCAGTCTCCCTGCCGAGGTAAGGTCGAACGTTCTGCCGAGCCTTACACTCGAACTTGGGCCAAGTCCCTTCGAGTGACTCCTAGTAGGCTTAAGAGGCTTGGTCTCCCTGCCGAGGTAAGGTCGAACGTCCGGCCGAGCCTTACACTCGAACTCTGGCCAAGTCCTTTCAGCTGACTCTCCTACTAGGCTTAGGAAGCTTGGTCTCCCTGCCGAGGTTAGGCCAAACGTCCTTCCGAGCCTTACACTCGAACCCCGGCCAAGTCCCTTTCGCCTGACTCCTACTCGGCTTAGGAAGCTTTGTCTCCCTGCCGAGGTAAGGTCGAACGTCCTGCCGAGCTTTACACATGAGCTCCGGCCAAGTCCACTTGCCTGACTCTCCTACTAGGCTTAGGAAGCATGGTCTCCCTGCCGAGGTAAGGTCAAACTTCCTGCCGAGACTTACACTCGAACCCCGGGCAAGTCCCTTCGCCTGACTCCTTCTCGGCATAGGAAGCTTGGTCTCCCTGCCGAGGTAAGGCCGAACGTCCTGCCGAGGCTTACACTCGAACCCCGGCCAAGTCCCTTTGCCTGACTCCTATTCGGCTTAGGAAGCTTGGTCTCCCTGCCGAGGTAAGGTCGAACGTCCGGCCGAACCTTACGCATGAGCTCCGGCCAAGTTCTTTTGCCTGATACTCCTATTAGGCTTAGGAAGCTTGGTCTCCCTGCCGAGGTAAGGTCGAACGTCCGGCCGACCCTTACACATGAGCTCCGGCCAAGTTCTTTTGCCTGATACTCCTACTAGGCTTAGGAAGCTTGGTCTCCCTGCCGAGGTAAGGTCAAACGTCCGGCCGAGCCTTACGCTCGAACTCCGGCCATGTCCCTCTGCCTGACTCTTCTACTAGGCTTAGGAAGCTTGGTCTCCTTGCCGAGGTAAGGTCGAACGTCCTGCCAAGCCTTACACTCGAACTCTGGCCAAGTCCCTTCGCCTGACTCCTACTCGCCATAGGAAGCTTGGTCTCCCTGGCGAGGTAATGTCGAACAGTCTGCCGAGCCATACACTCAAACTCGGGCCAAGTCCCTTCGCGTGACTCCTACAAGGCTTAGGAAGCTTGGTGTCTCTGCCGAGGTAAGGTCGAACGTTCTGCCGAGCCTTATACTCGAACCCAGGCAAGTCCCTTCGCCTGAGTCCTACTCGGTTTTGGAAGCTTGGTCTCCCTGCCGAGGTAAGGTCGAACGTTCTGCTGAGCCTTACACATGAGCTCCGGCCAAGTCCCCTTGCCTGACTCTCCTACTAGGCTTAGGAAGCTTGGTCTCCCTGCCGAGGTAAGGTCAAACGTCCTGCCGAGCCTTACTCTCGAACTCCGGCCATGTCCCTTTGCCTGACTCTTCTACTAGGCTTAGGAAGCTTGGTCTCCATGCCGAGGTAAGGTCGAACATTTTGCCGAGCCTTACATTCGAACTCCGTCCAAGTCCCCTCGCCTGACTCTCCTACTAGGCTTAGGAAGCTTGGTCTCCCTGCCGAGGTAAGGTCAAAAGTTCTGCCGAGCCTTACACTTGAACTCGGGCCAAGTCCCTTTGCGTGACTCCTATTATGCTTAGGAAGCTTGGTCTCCCTGCCGAGGTAAGGTCGAACGTCCTGCCGAGCCTTACACATGATCTCCGGCCAAGTCTTCTTGCCTGACTCTCCTACTAGGCTTAGGAAGCTTGGTCTCCATACCGAGGTAAGGTCAAACTTCCTGCCGAGCCTTACACTCGAACTTTGGCCAAGTCCTTTCGCCTGACTCTCCTACTAGGGTTAGGAAGCTTGGTCTCCCTGCCGAGGTAAGGTCGAACGTTCGGCCGACCCTTACACATGAGCTCCGGCCAAGTTCTCTTGCCTGATACTCTTATTAGGCTTAGGAAGCTTGGTATCCCTGCCGAGGTGAGGTCAAACATCTTGCCAATACTTACACTCGAACTCTGGCCAAGTCCCCTCGCCTGACTATCCTATTAGGCTTAGGAAGCTTGGTCTCCCTGCCGAGGTAAGGTCGAACGTCCGGCCAAGCCTTACACATGAGCTCCGGCCAAGTTCTTTTGCCTGATACTCCTACGAGGCTTAGGAAGCTTGGTCTCCCTGCCGAGGTAAGGTCAAACGTCCTGCCGAGCCTTACACTCGAACTCTGGCCAAGTCCCTTCGCCTGACTCTCCTACTAGGCTTAGGAAGCTTGGTCTCCCTGCCGAGGTAAGGCCGAACGTCCTGCCGAGCCTTACACTCGAACTCGGGCCAAGTCCCTTCGCGTGACTACTAGGCTTAGGAAGCTTGGTCTCCCTGCCGAGGTAAGTTCGTATGTCCTGCCGAGCCTTACACTCGGACTCTGGACAAGTCCCCTCGCCTGACTCTCCTGATAGGCTTAGGAAGCTCAGTCTCCCTGCCGCGGTAAGGTCGAACGTTCTGCCGAGCCTTACACTCGAACTCGGGCCAAGTCCATTCGCGTGACTCCTACTCGGCTTAGGAAGCTTGGTCTCCCTGCCGAGTTAAGGTTGAACGACCTGCCGAACCTTACACTCGAACTGCGGCCAACTCCCTTCGCCTAACTCTCCTACTAGGCTTAGGAAGCTTGGTCTCCCTGCCGAGGTAAGGTCGAACGTCCAGCCGAGCCTTACACTCGGACTCCGTCCGAGTCCCTTCGCCTGACTCTCCGACTAGGCTTAGGAAGCTTGGTCTCCCTGCCGAGGTAAGGTCGCACGTCCTGCCGAGCCTTACAATCGAACTCCAGCCAAGTTCCTTTTGCCTGTCTCCTACTAATCTTAGATAGCTTGGTCTCCCTGACGAGGTAAGGTCGAACGTCCTGACGAACCTTACACTCGAACTCTGGCCAAGTCCCTTCGCCTGACTCCTATTCGGATTAGGAAGCTTGGTCTCCCTGCCGAGGTAAGGTCGAACGACCTGCCGAAACTTACACTCGAACTCCGGACAAGTCCACTCGCCTGACTCTCCTACTAGGCTTGGGAAGCTTGGTCTCCCTGCCGAGTTAAGGTCGAACGTCCTGTCGAACCTTACACTCAAACTCCGGCCCACTCCCTTCGCCTAACACTCATACTAGGCTTAGGAAGCTTGGTCTCCCTGCCGAGGTAAGGTCGAACGTCCTGCCGACCTTTACACTCGAACTCCGTCAAAGTCCCTTAGCCTGACTCTCCTACTAGGCTTAGGAAGCTTGGTCTCCCTGACGAGGTAAGGTCGAAAGTCCTGCCGAGCCTTACACTCGAACTCTGGCCAAGTCTACTCGCCTGACTCTGCTACTAGGCTTAAGAAGCTTGGTGTCTCTGCCAAGGTACGGTCGAACGTCCTGCCGAGCCTTACAGTCGAACTTTGGCCAAGTCCCTTTGCCTGTCGCCTACTAGGATTAGGAATTTTCGTCTCCCTGCCGGGGTAAGGTTGAACGTCCTGCCGAGCCTTACAGTCGATCTCCGGCCAAGTCCCTTCGCCTGACTCTCCTACTAGGCTTAGGAAGCTTGGTCTCCCTGCCGAGGTAAGGTCGAACGTCCTGCCGAGCCTTACACTTGAACTCGGGCCAAGTCCCTTTGCGTGACTCCTATTATGCTTAGGAAGCTTGGTCTCCCTGCCGAGGTAAGGTCGAACGTCCTGCCAAGCCTTACACATGATCTCCGGCCAAGTCTTCTTGCCTGACTCTCCTACTAGGCTTAGGAAGCTTGGTCTCCATACCGAGGTAAGGTCAAACTTCCTGCCGAGCCTTACACTCGAACTTTGGCCAAGTCCTTTCGCCTGACTCTCCTACTAGGGTTAGGAAGCTTGGTCTCCCTGCCGAGGTAAGGTCGAACGTTCGGCCGACCCTTACACATGAGCTCCGGCCAAGTTCTCTTGCCTGATACTCTTATTAGGCTTAGGAAGCTTGGTATCCCTGCCGAGGTGAGGTCAAACATCTTGCCAATACTTACACTCGAACTCTGGCCAAGTCCCCTCGCCTGACTATCCTATTAGGCTTAGGAAGCTTGGTCTCCCTGCCGAGGTAAGGTCGAACGTCCGGCCAAGCCTTACACATGAGCTCCGGCCAAGTTCTTTTGCCTGATACTCCTACGAGGCTTAGGAAGCTTGGTCTCCCTGCCGAGGTAAGGTCAAACGTCCTGCCGAGCCTTACACTCGAACTCTGGCCAAGTCCCTTCGCCTGACTCTCCTACTAGGCTTAGGAAGCTTGGTCTCCCTGCCGAGGTAAGGCCGAACGTCCTGCCGAGCCTTACACTCGAACTCGGGCCAAGTCCCTTCGCGTGACTACTAGGCTTAGGAAGCTTGGTCTCCCTGCCGAGGTAAGTTCGTATGTCCTGCCGAGCCTTACACTCGAACTGCGGCCAACTCCCTTCGCCTAACTCTCCTACTAGGCTTAGGAAGCTTGGTCTCCCTGCCGAGGTAAGGTCGAACGTCCAGCCGAGCCTTACACTCGGACTCCGTCCGAGTCCCTTCGCCTGACTCTCCGACTAGGCTTAGGAAGCTTGGTCTCCCTGCCGAGGTAAGGTCGCACGTCCTGCCGAGCCTTACAATCGAACTCCAGCCAAGTTCCTTTTGCCTGTCTCCTACTAATCTTAGATAGCTTGGTCTCCCTGACGAGGTAAGGTCGAACGTCCTGACGAACCTTACACTCGAACTCTGGCCAAGTCCCTTCGCCTGACTCCTACTAGGATTAGGAAGCTTGGTCTCCCTGCCGAGGTAAGGTCGAACGACCTGCCGAAACTTACACTCGAACTCCGGACAAGTCCACTCGCCTGACTCTCCTACTAGGCTTGGGAAGCTTGGTCTCCCTGCCGAGTTAAGGTCGAACGTCCTGTCGAACCTTACACTCAAACTCCGGCCCACTCCCTTCGCCTAACTCTCCTACTGGGCTTAGGAAGCTTGGTCTCCCTGCCGAGGTAAGGTCGAACGTCCTGCCGACCTTTACACTCGAACTCCGTCAAAGTCCCTTAGCCTGACTCTCCTACTAGGCTTAGGAAGCTTGGTCTCCCTGACGAGGTAAGGTCGAAAGTCCTGCCGAGCCTTACACTCGAACTCTGGCCAAGTCTACTCGCCTGACTCTGCTACTAGGCTTAAGAAGCTTGGTGTCTCTGCCAAGGTACCGTCGAACGTCCTGCCGAGCCTTACAGTCGAACTTTGGCCAAGTCCCTTTGCCTGTCGCCTACTAGGATTAGGAATTTTCGTCTCCCTGCCGAGGTAAGGTTGAACGTCCTGCCGAGCCTTACAGTCGATCTCCGGCCAAGTCCCTTCGCCTGACTCTCCTACTAGGCTTAGGAAGCTTGGTCTCCCTGCCGAGGTAAGGTCGAACGTCCTGCCGAGCCTTACACTCGAACTCCGTCTGAGTCCCTTCGCCTGACTCTCCTACTAGGCTTAGGAAGTTTGTTCTCCCTGCCGAGGTAAGGTCGAATGTCCTGCCGAGCCTTACAATCGAACTCCAGCCAAGTTCCTTTTGCCTGTCTCCTACTAATCTTAGATAGCTTGGTCTCCTCGCCGAGGTAACGTCGAACGTCCTGACGAACCTTACACTCGAACTCCGGCCAAGTCCCCTCGCCTGACTCCAACTAGGCGTAGGAAGCTTGGTCTCCTTGCCGAGGTAAGGCCGAACGTCCTGCCGAGCCTTACACTGGAACTCCGGCCAATTCCCCTCGCCTGACTCTCCTACTAGGCTTAGGAAGCTTTGTCTCGCTGCCGAGGTAAGGTCGAACATCCTGCCGAGCCATGCATTTGAACTCTGTCCAAGTCCCCTCGCCTGATTCTCCTATTAGGCTTAGGAAGCTCAGTCTCCCTGCCGAGGTAAGGTCGAACGTTCTGCCGAGCCTTACACTCGAACTTGGGCCAAGTCCCTTCGAGTGACTCCTAGTAGGCTTAAGAGGCTTGGTCTCCCTGCCGAGGTAAGGTCGAACGTCCGGCCGAGCCTTACACTCGAACTCTGGCCAAGTCCTTTCAGCTGACTCTCCTACTAGGCTTAGGAAGCTTGGTCTCCCTGCCGAGGTTAGGCCAAACGTCCTTCCGAGCCTTACACTCGAACCCCGGCCAAGTCCCTTTCGCCTGACTCCTACTCGGCTTAGGAAGCTTGGTCTCCCTGCCGAGGTAAGGTCGAACGTCCTGCCGAGCTTTACACATGAGCTCCGGCCAAGTCCACTTGCCTGACTCTCCTACTAGGCTTAGGAAGCATGGTCTCCCTGCCGAGGTAAGGTCGAACGTCCGGCCGACCCTTACGCATGAGCTCCGGCCAAGTTCTTTTGCCTGATACTCCTATTAGGCTTAGGAAGCTTGGTCTCCCTGCCGAGGTAAGGTCGAAGGTCCGGCCGACCCTTACACATGAGGTCCGGCCAAGTTCTTTTGCCTGATACTCCTACTAGGCTTAGGAAGCTTGGTCTCCCTGCCGAGGTAAGGTCAAACGTCCGGCCGAGCCTTACGCTCGAACTCCGGCCATGTCCCTCTGCCTGACTCTTCTACTAGGCTTAGGAAGCTTGGTCTCCTTGCCGAGGTAAGGTCGAACGTCCTGCCAAGCCTTACACTCGATCTCCAGCCAAGTCCCTTCGCCTGACTGTCCTACTAGGCTTAGGAAGCTTGATCTCCCGACCGAGGTAAGGTCGAACGTCCTGCCAAGCCTTACACTCGAACTCCGGCCAAGTCCATTTGCCTAAGTCCTACTAGGTTTAGGAAGCTTGGTCTCCCTGCCGAGGTAAGGTCGAACGTCCTGCCGAGCCTTACACTCGAACTCTGGCCAAGTCCCTTTGCCTGACTCCTACTAGGCTTAGGAAGCTTGGTCCCCCTGCCGAGGTAAGGTCGAAAGTCCTGCCGAACCTTACAATCGAACTCCAGCCAAGTTCCTTTTGCCTGTCTCCTACTAAGCTTAGATAGCTTGGTCTCTTGGCCGAGGTAAGGTCTAACGTCCTGCCGAGCCTTACACTCGAACTCCGGCCAAATCCCCTCGCCTGACTCCAACTAGGCGTAGGAAGCTTGGTCTCCCTGCCGAGGTAAGGTCGAATGTCCTTCCGAGCCTTACACTCAAACTCCGGCCAAGTCCCCTCGCCTAACTCTCCTACAAGGCTTAGGAAGCTTGGTCTCCCTGCCGAGGTAAGGTAGAACGTCCTTCCGAGCCTTACACTCGAAGTCCGGCCAAGTCCCTTCGCCTGACTCCTACTAGGCTTAGGAAGCTTGGTCCCCCTCCCGAGGTAAGGTAGAACGTCCTGCCGAGCCTTACAATCGAACTCCAGCTAAGTTCCTTTTGCCTGTCTCCTACTAGGCTTAGGAAGCTTGGTCTCCCTGCCGAGTTAAGGTCGAATGTCCTGCCGAACCTTACACTCAAACTCCGGCCAACTCCCTTCGCCTAACTCTCCTACTAGGCTTAGGAAGCTTGGTCTCCCTGCCGAGGTAAGGTCAAACGTCCTTCCGAACCTTACACTCAAACTCCGGCCCACTCCCTTCGCCTAACTCTCCTACTAGGCTTAGGAAGCTTGGTCTCCCTGCCGAGGTAAGGTCGAACGTCCTGCCGACCTTTACACTCGAACTCCGTCAAAGTCCCTTAGCCTGACTCTCCTATTAGGCTTAGGAAGCTTGGTCTCCCTGACGAGGTAAGGTCGAAAGTCCTGCCGAGCCTTACACTCGAACTCTGGCCAAGTCTACTCGCCTGACTCTGCTACTAGGCTTAAGAAGCTTGGTGTCTCTGCCAAGGTACGGTCGAACGTCCTGCCGAGCCTTACAGTCGAACTTTGGCCAAGTCCCTTTGCCTGTCGCCTACTAGGATTAGGAATTTTCGTCTCCCTGCCGAGGTAAGGTTGAACGTCCTGCCGAGCCTTACAGTCGATCTCCGGCCAAGTCCCTTCGCCTGACTCTCCTACTAGGCTTAGGAAGCTTGGTCTCCCTGCCGAGGTAAGGTCGAACGTCCTGCCGAGCCTTACACTCGAACTCCGTCTGAGTCCCTTCGCCTGACTCTCCTACTAGGCTTAGGAAGTTTGTTCTCCCTGCCGAGGTAAGGTCGAATGTCCTGCCGAGCCTTACAATCGAACTCCAGCCAAGTTCCTTTTGCCTGTCTCCTACTAATCTTAGATAGCTTGGTCTCCTCGCCGAGGTAACGTCGAACGTCCTGACGAACCTTACACTCGAACTCCGGCCAAGTCCCCTCGCCTGACTCCAACTAGGCGTAGGAAGCTTGGTCTCCTTGCCGAGGTAAGGCCGAACGTCCTGCCGAGCCTTACACTGGAACTCCGGCCAATTCCCCTCGCCTGACTCTCCTACTAGGCTTAGGAAGCTTTGTCTCGCTGCCGAGGTAAGGTCGAACATCCTGCCGAGCCATGCATTTGAACTCTGTCCAAGTCCCCTCGCCTGATTCTCCTATTAGGCTTAGGAAGCTCAGTCTCCCTGCCGAGGTAAGGTCGAACGTTCTGCCGAGCCTTACACTCGAACTTGGGCCAAGTCCCTTCGAGTGACTCCTAGTAGGCTTAAGAGGCTTGGTCTCCCTGCCGAGGTAAGGTCGAACGTCCGGCCGAGCCTTACACTCGAACTCTGGCCAAGTCCTTTCAGCTGACTCTCCTACTAGGCTTAGGAAGCTTGGTCTCCCTGCCGAGGTTAGGCCAAACGTCCTTCCGAGCCTTACACTCGAACCCCGGCCAAGTCCCTTTCGTCTGACTCCTACTCGGCTTAGGAAGCTTGGTCTCCCTGCCGAGGTAAGGTCGAACGTCCTGCCGAGCTTTACACATGAGCTCCGGCCAAGTCCACTTGCCTGACTCTCCTACTAGGCTTAGGAAGCATGGTCTCCCTGCCGAGGTAAGGTCAAACTTCCTGCCGAGACTTACACTCGAACCCCGGGCAAGTCCCTTCGCCTGACTCCTTCTCGGCATAGGAAGCTTGGTCTCCCTGCCGAGGTAAGGCCGAACGTCCTGCCGAGCCTTACACTCGAACCCCGGCCAAGTCCCTTTGCCTGACTCCTATTCGGCTTAGGAAGCTTGGTCTCCCTGCCGAGGTAAGGTCGAACGTCCGGCCGACCCTTACGCATGAGCTCCGGCCAAGTTCTTTTGCCTGATACTCCTATTAGGCTTAGGAAGCTTGGTCTCCCTGCCGAGGTAAGGTCGAACGTCCGGCCGACCCTTACACATGAGCTCCGGCCAAGTTCTTTTGCCTGATACTCCTACTAAGCTTAGGAAGCTTGGTCTCCCTGCCGAGGTAAGGTCAAACGTCCGGCCGAGCCTTACGCTCGAACTCCGGCCATGTCCCTCTGCCTGACTCTTCTACTAGGCTTAGGAAGCTTGGTCTCCTTGCCGAGGTAAGGTCGAACGTCCTGCCAAGCCTTACACTCGAACTCTGGCCAAGTCCCTTCGCCTGCCTCCTACTCGCCATAGGAAGCTTGGTCTCCCTGGCGAGGTAATGTCGAACAGTCTGCCGAGCCATACACTCGAACTCGGGCCAAGTCCCTTCGCGTGACTCCTACTAGGCTTAGGAAGCTTGGTGTCTCTGCCGAGGTAAGGTCGAACGTTCTGCCGAGCCTTATACTCGAACCCAGGCAAGTCCCTTCGCCTGAGTCCTACTCGGTTTTGGAAGCTTGGTCTCCCTGCCGAGGTAAGGTCGAACGTTCTGCTGAGCCTTACACATGAGCTCCGGCCAAGTCCCCTTGCCTGACTCTCCTACTAGGCTTAGGAAGCTTGGTCTCCCTGCCGAGGTAAGGTCAAACGTCCTGCCGAGCCTTACTCTCGAACTCCGGCCATGTCCCTTTGCCTGACTCTTCTACTAGGCTTAGGAAGCTTGGTCTCCATGCCGAGGTAAGGTCGAACATTTTGCCGAGCCTTACATTCGAACTCCGTCCAAGTCCCCTCGCCTGACTCTCCTACTAGGCTTAGGAAGCTTGGTCTCCCTGCCGAGGTAAGGTCAAAAGTTCTGCCGAGCCTTACACTTGAACTCGGGCCAAGTCCCTTTGCGTGACTCCTATTATGCTTAGGAAGCTTGGTCTCCCTGCCGAGGTAAGGTCGAACGTCCTGCCGAGCCTTACACATGATCTCCGGCCAAGTCTTCTTGCCAGACTCTCCTACTAGGCTTAGGAAGCTTGGTCTCCATACCGAGGTAAGGTCAAACTTCCTGCCGAGCCTTACACTTGAACTCTGGCCAAGTCCTTTCGCCTGACTCTCCTACTAGGGTTAGGAAGCTTGGTCTCCCTGCCGAGGTAAGGTCGAACGTTCGGCCGACCCTTACACATGAGCTCCGGCCAAGTTCTCTTGCCTGATACTCTTATTAGGCTTAGGAAGCTTGGTATCCCTGCCGAGGTGAGGTCAAACATCTTGCCAATACTTACACTCGAACTCTGGCCAAGTCCCCTCGCCTGACTATCCTATTAGGCTTAGGAAGCTTGGTCTCCCTGCCGAGGTAAGGTCGAACGTCCGGCCAAGCCTTACACATGAGCTCCGGCCAAGTTCTTTTGCCTGATACTCCTACGAGGCTTAGGAAGCTTGGTCTCCCTGCCGAGGTAAGGTCAAACGTCCTGCCGAGCCTTACACTCGAACTCTGGCCAAGTCCCTTCGCCTGACTCTCCTACTAGGCTTAGGAAGCTTGGTCTCCCTGCCGAGGTAAGGCCGAACGTCCTGCCGAGCCTTACACTCGAACTCGGGCCAAGTCCCTTCGCGTGACTACTAGGCTTAGGAAGCTTGGTCTCCCTGCCGAGGTAAGTTCGTATGTCCTGCCGAGCCTTACACTCGGACCCTGGACAAGTCCCCTCGCCTGACTCTCCTGATAGGCTTAGGAAGCTCAGTCTCCCTGCCGCGGTAAGGTCGAACGTTCTGCCGAGCCTTACACTCGAACTCGGGCCAAGTCCATTCGCGTGACTCCTACTCGGCTTAGGAAGCTTGGTCTCCCTGCCGAGTTAAGGTCGAACGACCTGCCGAACCTTACACTCGAACTCCGACCAAGTCCCTTTGCCTGACTCCTACTAGGCTTAGGAAGCTTGGTCTCCCAGCCGAGGTAAGGTCGCACGTCCGGCCGAGCCTTACACTCGAACTCCGGCCAAGTCCCTTGGCCTGACTCCTACTAGGCTTAGGAAGCTTGGTCTCCCTGCCGAGTTAAGGTCAAACGTCCTTCCGAACCTTACACTCAAACTCCGGCCAAGTCCCTTCGCCTAACTCTCCTACTAGGCTTAGGAAGCTTGGTCTCCCTGCCGAGGTAAGGTCGAACGTCCTGCCGACCTTTACACTCGAACTCCGTCAAAGTCCCTTAGCCTGACTCTCCTACTAGGCTTAGGAAGCTTGGTCTCCCTGACGAGGTAAGGTCGAAAGTCCTGCCGAGCCTTACACTCGAACTCTGGCCAAGTCTACTCGCCTGACTCTGCTACTAGGCTTAAGAAGCTTGGTGTCTCTGCCGAGGTACGGTCGAACGTCCTGCCGAGCCTTACAGTCGAACTTTGGCCAAGTCCCTTTGCCTGTCTCCTACTAGGATTAGGAATTTTCGTCTCCCTGCCGAGGTAAGGTTGAACGTCCTGCCGAGCCTTACACTCGATCTCCGGCCAAGTCCCTTCGCCTGACTCTCCTACTAGGCTTAGGAAGCTTGGTCTCCCTGCCGAGGTAAGGTCGAACGTCCTGCCGAGCCTTACACTCGAACTCCGGCCAAGTCCCTTTGCCTGACTCCTACTAGGCTTAGGAAGCTTGGTCCCCCTGCCGAGGTAAGGTCGAAAGTCCTGCCGAGCCTTACAATCGAACTCCAGCCAAGTTCCTTTTGCCTGTCTCCTACTAAGCTTAGACAGCTTGGTCTCCCGGCCGAGGTAAGGTCTAACGTCCTGCCGAGCCTTACACTCGAACTCCGACCAAGTCCCCTCGCCTGACTCCAAGTGGGCGTAGGAAGCTTGGTCTCCCTGCCGAGGTAAGGTAGAACGTCCTTCCGAGCCTTACACTCGAAGTCCGGAGTTCCTTTTGCCTGTCTCCTACTAGGCTTAGGAAGCTTGGTCTCCCTGCCGAGTTAAGGTCGAACGTCCTGTCGAACCTTACACTCAAACTCCGTCCCACTCCCTTCGCCTAACTCTCCTACTAGGCTTAGGAAGCTTGGTCTCCCTGCCGAGGTAAGGTCAAACGTCCTGCCGACCTTTACACTCGAACTCCGTCAAAGTCCCTTAGCCTGACTCTCCTACTAGGCTTAGGAAGCTTGGTCTCCCTGCCGAGGTAAGGTCGAACGTCCTGCCGAGCCTTACACTCGAACTCCGGCCAAGTCCCTTTGCCTGACTCCTACTAGGCTTAGGAAGCTTGGTCCCCCTGCCGAGGTAAGGTCGAAAGTCCTGCCGAGCCTTACAATCGAACTCCAGCCAAGTTCCTTTTGCCTGTCTCCTACTAAGCTTAGATAGCTTGGTCTCCCGGCCGAGGTAAGGTCTAACGTCCTGCCGAGCCTTACACTCGAACTCCGGCCAAGTCCCCTCGCCTGACTCCAAGTAGGCATAGGAAGCTTGGTCTCCCTGCCGAGGTAAGGTAGAACGTCCTTCCGAGCCTTACACTCGAAGTCCGGAGTTCCTTTTGCCTGTCTCCTACTAGGCTTAGGAAGCTTGGTCTCCCTGCCGAGTTAAGGTCGAACGTCCTGTCGAACCTTACACTCAAACTCCGGCCCACTCCCTTCGCCTAACTCTCCTACTAGGCTTAGGAAGCTTGGTCTCCCTGCCGAGGTAAGGTCGAACGTCCTGCCGACCTTTACACTCGAACTCCGGCCAAGTCCCCTCGCCTGACTCCAACTAGGCGTAGGAAGCTTGGTCTCCTTGCCGAGGTAAGGCCGAACGTCCTGCCGAGCCTTACACTGGAACTCCGGCCAATTCCCCTCGCCTGACTCTCCTACTAGGCTTAGGAAGCTTTGTCTCGCTGCCGAGGTAAGGTCGAACATCCTGCCGAGCCATGCATTTGAACTCTGTCCAAGTCCCCTCGCCTGATTCTCCTATTAGGCTTAGGAAGCTCAGTCTCCCTGCCGAGGTAAGGTCGAACGTTCTGCCGAGCCTTACACTCGAACTTGGGCCAAGTCCCTTCGAGTGACTCCTAGTAGGCTTAAGAGGCTTGGTCTCCCTGCCGAGGTAAGGTCGAACGTCCGGCCGAGCCTTACACTCGAACTCTGGCCAAGTCCTTTCAGCTGACTCTCCTACTAGGCTTAGGAAGCTTGGTCTCCCTGCCGAGGTTAGGCCAAACGTCCTTCCGAGCCTTACACTCGAACCCCGGCCAAGTCCCTTTCGTCTGACTCCTACTCGGCTTAGGAAGCTTGGTCTCCCTGCCGAGGTAAGGTCGAACGTCCTGCCGAGCTTTACACATGAGCTCCGGCCAAGTCCACTTGCCTGACTCTCCTACTAGGCTTAGGAAGCATGGTCTCCCTGCCGAGGTAAGGTCAAACTTCCTGCCGAGACTTACACTCGAACCCCGGGCAAGTCCCTTCGCCTGACTCCTTCTCGGCATAGGAAGCTTGGTCTCCCTGCCGAGGTAAGGCCGAACGTCCTGCCGAGCCTTACACTCGAACCATGGCCAAGTCCCTTTGCCTGACTCCTATTCGGCTTAGGAAGCTTGGTCTCCCTGCCGAGGTAAGGTCGAACGTCCGGCCGACCCTTACGCATGAGCTCCGGCCAAGTTCTTTTGCCTGATACTCCTACTAAGCTTAGGAAGCTTGGTCTCCCTGCCGAGGTAAGGTCAAACGTCCGGCCGAGCCTTACGCTCGAACTCCGGCCATGTCCCTCTGCCTGACTCTTCTACTAGGCTTAGGAAGCTTGGTCTCCTTGCCGAGGTAAGGTCGAACGTCCTGCCAAGCCTTACACTCGAACTCTGGCCAAGTCCTTTCAGCTGACTCTCCTACTAGGCTTAGGAAGCTTGGTCTCCCTGCCGAGGTTAGGCCAAACGTCCTTCCGAGCCTTACACTCGAACCCCGGCCAAGTCCCTTTCGCCTGCCTCCTACTCGCCATAGGAAGCTTGGTCTCCCTGGCGAGGTAATGTCGAACAGTCTGCCGAGCCATACACTCGAACTCGGGCCAAGTCCCTTCACGTGACTCCTACTAGGCTTAGGAAGCTTGGTGTCTCTGCCGAGGTAAGGTCGAACGTTCTGCCGAGCCTTATACTCGAACCCAGGCAAGTCCCTTCGCCTGAGTCCTACTCGGTTTTGGAAGCTTGGTCTCCCTGCCGAGGTAAGGTCGAACGTTCTGCTGAGCCTTACACATGAGCTCCGGCCATGTCCCTTTGCCTGACTCTTCTACTAGGCTTAGGAAGCTTGGTCTCCATGCCGAGGTAAGGTCGAACATTTTGCCGAGCCTTACATTCGAACTCCGTCCAAGTCCCCTCGCCTGACTCTCCTACTAGGCTTAGGAAGCTTGGTCTCCCTGCCGAGGTAAGGTCAAAAGTTCTGCCGAGCCTTACACTTGAACTCGGGCCAAGTCCCTTTGCGTGACTCCTATTATGCTTAAGAAGCTTGGTCTCCCTGCCGAGGTAAGGTCGAACGTCCTGCCGAGCCTTACACATGATCTCCGGCCAAGTCTTCTTGCCTGACTCTCCTACTAGGCTTAGGAAGCTTGGTCTCCATACCGAGGTAAGGTCAAACTTCCTGCCGAGCCTTACACTCGAACTCTGGCCAAGTCCTTTCGCCTGACTCTCCTACTAGGGTTAGGAAGCTTGGTCTCCCTGCCGAGGTAAGGTCGAACGTTCGGCCGACCCTTACACATGAGCTCCGGCCAAGTTCTCTTGCCTGATACTCTTATTAGGCTTAGGAAGCTTGGTATCCCTGCCGAGGTGAGGTCAAACATCTTGCCAATACTTACACTCGAACTCTGGCCAAGTCCCCTCGCCTGACTATCCTATTAGGCTTAGGAAGCTTGGTCTCCCTGCCGAGGTAAGGTCGAACGTCCGGCCAAGCCTTACACATGAGCTCCGGCCAAGTTCTTTTGCCTGATACTCCTACGAGGCTTAGGAAGCTTGGTCTCCCTGCCGAGGTAAGGTCAAACGTCCTGCCGAGCCTTACACTCGAACTCTGGCCAAGTCCCTTCGCCTGACTCTCCTACTAGGCTTAGGAAGCTTGGTCTCCCTGCCGAGGTAAGGCCGAACGTCCTGCCGAGCCTTACACTCGAACTCGGGCCAAGTCCCTTCGCGTGACTACTAGGCTTAGGAAGCTTGGTCTCCCTGCCGAGGTAAGTTCGTATGTCCTGCCGAGCCTTACACTCGGACCCTGGACAAGTCCCCTCGCCTGACTCTCCTGATAGGCTTAGGAAGCTCAGTCTCCCTGCCGCGGTAAGGTCGAACGTTCTGCCGAGCCTTACACTCGAACTCGAGCCAAGTCCATTCGCGTGACTCCTACTCGGCTTAGGAAGCTTGGTCTCCCTGCCGAGTTAAGGTCGAACGACCTGCCGAACCTTACACTCGAACTCCGACCAAGTCCCTTTGCCTGACTCCTACTAGGCTTAGGAAGCTTGGTCTCCCAGCCGAGGTAAGGTCGCACGTCCGGCCGAGCCTTACACTCGAACTCCGGCCAAGTCCCTTGGCCTGACTCCTACTAGGCTTAGGAAGCTTGGTCTCCCTGCCGAGTTAAGGTCAAACGTCCTTCCGAACCTTACACTCAAACTCCGGCCAAGTCCCTTCGCCTAACTCTCCTACTAGGCTTAGGAAGCTTGGTCTCCCTGCCGAGGTAAGGTCGAACGTCCTGCCGACCTTTACACTCGAACTCCGTCAAAGTCCCTTAGCCTGACTCTCCTACTAGGCTTAGGAAGCTTGGTCTCCCTGACGAGGTAAGGTCGAAAGTCCTGCCGAGCCTTACACTCGAACTCTGGCCAAGTCTACTCGCCTGACTCTGCTACTAGGCTTAAGAAGCTTGGTGTCTCTGCCGAGGTACGGTCGAACGTCCTGCCGAGCCTTACAGTCGAACTTTGGCCAAGTCCCTTTGCCTGTCTCCTACTAGGATTAGGAATTTTCGTCTCCCTGCCGAGGTAAGGTTGAACGTCCTGCCGAGCCTTACACTCGATCTCCGGCCAAGTCCCTTCGCCTGACTCTCCTACTAGGCTTAGGAAGCTTGGTCTCCCTGCCGAGGTAAGGTCGAACGTCCTGCCGAGCCTTACACTCGAACTCCGGCCAAGTCCCTTTGCCTGACTCCTACTAGGCTTAGGAAGCTTGGTCCCCCTGCCGAGGTAAGGTCGAAAGTCCTGCCGAGCCTTACAATCGAACTCCAGCCAAGTTCCTTTTGCCTGTCTCCTACTAAGCTTAGACAGCTTGGTCTCCCGGCCGAGGTAAGGTCTAACGTCCTGCCGAGCCTTACACTCGAACTCCGACCAAGTCCCCTCGCCTGACTCCAAGTGGGCGTAGGAAGCTTGGTCTCCCTGCCGAGGTAAGGTAGAACGTCCTTCCGAGCCTTACACTCGAAGTCCGGAGTTCCTTTTGCCTGTCTCCTACTAGGCTTAGGAAGCTTGGTCTCCCTGCCGAGTTAAGGTCGAACGTCCTGTCGAACCTTACACTCAAACTCCGTCCCACTCCCTTCGCCTAACTCTCCTACTAGGCTTAGGAAGCTTGGTCTCCCTGCCGAGGTAAGGTCAAACGTCCTGCCGACCTTTACACTCGAACTCCGTCAAAGTCCCTTAGCCTGACTCTCCTACTAGGCTTAGGAAGCTTGGTCTCCCTGACGAGGTAAGGTCGAAAGTCCTGCCGAGCCTTACACTCGAACTCTGGCCAAGTCTACTCGCCTGACTCTGCTACTAGGCTTAAGAAGCTTGGTGTCTCTGCCAAGGTACGGTCGATCGTCCTGCCGAGCCTTACAGTCGAACTTTGGCCAAGTCCCTTTGCCTGTCGCCTACTAGGATTAGGAATTTTCGTCTCCCTGCCGAGGTAAGGTTGAACGTCCTGCCGAGCCTTACAGTCGATCTCCGGCCAAGTCCCTTCGCCTGACTCTCCTACTAGGCTTAGGAAGCTTGGTCTCCCTGCCGAGGTAAGGTCGAACGTCCTGCCGAGCCTTACACTCGAACTCCGGCCAAGTCCCTTTGCCTGACTCCTACTAGGCTTAGGAAGCTTGGTCCCCCTGCCGAGGTAAGGTCGAAAGTCCTGCCGAGCCTTACAATCGAACTCCAGCCAAGTTCCTTTTGCCTGTCTCCTACTAAGCTTAGATAGCTTGGTCTCCCGGCCGAGGTAAGGTCTAACGTCCTGCCGAGCCTTACACTCGAACTCCGGCCAAGTCCCCTCGCCTGACTCCAAGTAGGCGTAGGAAGCTTGGTCTCCCTGCCGAGGTAAGGTAGAACGTCCTTCCGAGCCTTACACTCGAAGTCCGGAGTTCCTTTTGCCTGTCTCCTACTAGGCTTAGGAAGCTTGGTCTCCCTGCCGAGTTAAGGTCGAACGTCCTCTCGAACCTTACACTCAAACTCCGGCCCACTCCCTTCGCCTAACTCTCCTACTAGGCTTAGGAAGCTTGGTCTCCCTGCCGAGGTAAGGTCGAACGTCCTGCCGACCTTTACACTCGAACTCCGTCACAGTCCCTTAGCCTGACTCTCCTATTAGGCTTAGGAAGCTTGGTCTCCCTGACGAGGTAAGGTCGAAAGTCCTGCCGAGCCTTACACTCGAACTCTGGCCAAGTCTACTCGCCTGACTCTGCTACTAGGCTTAAGAAGCTTGGTGTCTCTGCCAAGGTACGGTCGAACGTCCTGCCGAGCCTTACAGTCGAACTTTGGCCAAGTCCCTTTGCCTGTCGCCTACTAGGATTAGGAATTTTCGTCTCCCTGCCGAGGTAAGGTTGAACGTCCTGCCGAGCCTTACAGTCGATCTCCGGCCAAGTCCCTTCGCCTGACTCTCCTACTAGGCTTAGGAAGCTTGGTCTCCCTGCCGAGGTAAGGTCGAACGTCCTGCCGAGCCTTACACTCGAACTCCAGCCAAGTTCCTTTTGCCTGTCTCCTACTAATCTTAGATAGCTTGGTCTCCTCGCCGAGGTAACGTCGAACGTCCTGACGAACCTTACACTCGAACTCCGGCCAAGTCCCCTCGCCTGACTCCAACTAGGCGTAGGAAGCTTGGTCTCCTTGCCGAGGTAAGGCCGAACGTCCTGCCGAGCCTTACACTGGAACTCCGGCCAATTCCCCTCGCCTGACTCTCCTACTAGGCTTAGGAAGCTTTGTCTCGCTGCCGAGGTAAGGTCGAACATCCTGCCGAGCCATGCATTTGAACTCTGTCCAAGTCCCCTCGCCTGATTCTCCTATTAGGCTTAGGAAGCTCAGTCTCCCTGCCGAGGTAAGGTCGAACGTTCTGCCGAGCCTTACACTCGAACTTGGGCCAAGTCCCTTCGAGTGACTCCTAGTAGGCTTAAGAGGCTTGGTCTCCCTGCCGAGGTAAGGTCGAACGTCCGTCCGAGCCTTACACTCGAACTCTGGCCAAGTCCTTTCAGCTGACTCTCCTACTAGGCTTAGGAAGCTTGGTCTCCCTGCCGAGGTTAGGCCAAACGTCCTTCCGAGCCTTACACTCGAACCCCGGCCAAGTCCCTTTCGCCTGACTCCTCCTCGGCTTAGGAAGCTTGGTCTCCCTGCCGAGGTAAGGTCGAACGTCCTGCCGAGCTTTACACATGAGCTCCGGCCAAGTCCACTTGCCTGACTCTCCTACTAGGCTTAGGAAGCATGGTCTCCCTGCTGAGGTAAGGTCAAACTTCCTGCCGAGCCTTACACTCGAACTCTGGCCAAGTCCTTTCGCCTGACTCTCCTACTAGGCTTAGGAAGCTTGGTCTCCCTGCCGAGGTAAGGCCGAACGTCCTGCCGAGCCTTACACTCGAACTCGGGCCAAGTCCCTTCGCGTGACTACTAGGCTTAGGAAGCTTGGTCTCCCTGCCGAGGTAAGTTCGTATGTCCTGCCGAGCCTTACACTCGGACCCTGGACAAGTCCCCTCGCCTGACTCTCCTGATAGGCTTAGGAAGCTCAGTCTCCCTGACGAGGTAAGGTCGAACGTTCCGCCGAGCCTTACACTCGAACTCGGGCCAAGTCCATTCGCGTGACTCCTACTCGGCTTAGGAAGCTTGGTCTCCCTGCCGAGTTAAGGTCGAACGACCTGCCGAACCTTACACTCGAACTGCGGCCAACTCCCTTCGCCTAACTCTCCTACTAGGCTTAGGAAGCTTGGTCTCCCTGCCGAGGTAAGGTCGAAAGTCCTGCCGAGCCTTACAATCGAACTCCAGCCAAGTTCCTTTTGCCTGTCTCCTACTAAGCTTATATAGCTTGGTCTCCCTGCCGAGGTTAGGTTGAACGTCCTGCTAAGCCTTACACTCGAACTGCGGACAAGTCCACTCGCCTGACTCTGCTACTAGGCTTAAGAAGCTTGGTGTCCCTGCCGAGGTACGGTCGAACGTCCTGCCGAGCCTTACACTCGAACTCCGGCCAAGTCCCCTCTCCTAAGTCTCCTCCTAGGCTTAGGAAGATTTGTCTCCCTGCCGAGGTAACATCGAACGTCCTGCCGAGCCTTACACTCGAACTCCGGCCAAGTCCCTTTGCGAGTCTCCTACTAGGATTAGGAAGCTTGGTCTCCCTGCCGAGGTAAGGTCAAACGTCCTTCCGAACCTTACACTCAAACTCCGGCCAAGTCCCTTCGCCTGACTGTCCTACTAGGCTTAGGAAGCTTGGTCTCCCTGCCGAGGTAAGGTCGAACATCCTGCCGAGCTTTACACTCGAACTCCGTCAAAGTCCCTCAGCCTGACTCTCCTACTAGGCTTAGGAAGCTTGGTCTCCCTGACGAGGTAAGGTCGAAAGTCCTGCCGAGCCTTACACTCGAACTCTGGCCAAGTCTACTCGCCTGACTCTGCTACTAGGCTTAAGAAGCTTGGTGTCTCTGCCGAGGTACGGTCGAACGTCCTGCCGAGCCTTACAGTCGAACTTTGGCCAAGTCCCTTTGCCTGTCTCCTACTAGGATTAGGAATTTTCGTCTCCCTGCCGAGGTAAGGTCGAACGTCCTGCCGAGCCTTACACTCGATCTCCGGCCAAGTCCCTTCGCCTGACTCTACTACTAGGCTTAGGAAGCTTGATCTCCCGAACGAGGTAAGGTCGAACGTCCTGCCAAGCCTTACACTCGAACTCCGGCCAAGTCCCTTCGCCTAACTCTCCTACTAGGCTTAGGAAGCTTGGTCTCCCTGCCGAGGTAAGGTCGAACATCCTGCCGAGCTTTACACTCGAACTCCGTCAAAGTCCCCTCGCCTAACTCTCCTACAAGGCTTAGGAAGCTTGGTCTCCCTGCCGAGGTAAGGTAGAACGGCCTTCCGAGCCTTACACTCGAAGTCCGGCCAAGTCCCTTCGCCTGACTCTGCTACTAGGCTTAAGAAGCTTGGTGTCTCTGCCGAGGTACGGTCGAACGTCCTGCCGAGCCTTACAGTCGAACTTTGGCCAAGTCCCTTTGCCTGTCTCCTACTAGGATTAGGAATTTTCGTCTCCCTGCCGAGGTAAGGCCGAATGTCCTGCCGAGCCTTACACTCGATCTCCAGCCAAGTCCCTTCGCCTGACTGTCCTACTAGGCTTAGGAAGCTTGATCTCCCGACCGAGGTAAGGTCGAACGTCCTGCCAAGCCTTACACTCGAACTCCGGCCAAGTCCCTTTGCCTAAGTCCTACTAGGTTTAGGAAGCTTGGTCTCCCTGCCGAGGTAAGGTCGAACGTCCTGCCGAGCCTTACACTCGAACTCTGGCCAAGTCCCTTCGCGTGACTCCTACTAGGCTTAGGAAGCTTGGTGTCTCTGCCGAGGTAAGGTCGAACGTTCTGCCGAGCCTTATACTCGAACCCAGGCAAGTCCCTTCGCCTGAGTCCTACTCGGTTTTGGAAGCTTGGTCTCCCTGCCGAGGTAAGGTCGAACGTTCTGCTGAGCCTTACACATGAGCTCCGGCCAAGTCCCCTTGCCTGACTCTCCTACTAGGCTTAGGAAGCTTGGTCTCCCTGCCGAGGTAAGGTCAAACGTCCTGCCGAGCCTTACTCTCGAACTCCGGCCATGTCCCTTTGCCTGACTCTTCTACTAGGCTTAGGAAGCTTGGTCTCCATGCCGAGGTAAGGTCGAACATTTTGCCGAGCCTTACATTCGAACTCCGTCCAAGTCCCCTCGCCTGACTCTCCTACTAGGCTTAGGAAGCTTGGTCTCCCTGCCGAGGTAAGGTCAAAAGTTCTGCCGAGCCTTACACTTGAACTCGGGCCAAGTCCCTTTGCGTGACTCCTATTATGCTTAGGAAGCTTGGTCTCCCTGCCGAGGTAAGGTCGAACGTCCTGCCGAGCCTTACACATGATCTCCGGCCAAGTCTTCTTGCCTGACTCTCCTACTAGGCTTAGGAAGCTTGGTCTCCCTGCCGAGGTAAGGCCGAACGTCCTGCCGAGCCTTACACTCGAACTCTGTCCAAGTCCTTTCGCCTGACTCTCCTACTAGGGTTAGGAAGCTTGGTCTCCCTGCCAAGGTAAGGTCGAACGTTCGGCCGACCCTTACACATGAGCTCCGGCCAAGTTCTCTTGCCTGATACTCTTATTAGGCTTAGGAAGCTTGGTATCCCTGCCGAGGTGAGGTCAAACATCTTGCCAATACTTACACTCGAACTCTGGCCAAGTCCCCTCGCCTGACTATCCTATTAGGCTTAGGAAGCTTGGTCTCCCTGCCGAGGTAAGGTCGAACGTCCGGCCAAGCCTTACACATGAGCTCCGGCCAAGTTCTTTTGCCTGATACTCCTACGAGGCTTAGGAAGCTTGGTCTCCCTGCCGAGGTAAGGTCAAACGTCCTGCCGAGCCTTACACTCGAACTCTGGCCAAGTCCCTTCGCCTGACTCTCCTACTAGGCTTAGGAAGCTTGGTCTCCCTGCCGAGGTAAGGCCGAACGTCCTGCCGAGCCTTACACTCGAACTCGGGCCAAGTCCCTTCGCGTGACTACTAGGCTTAGGAAGCTTGGTCTCCCTGCCGAGGTAAGTTCGTATGTCCTGCCGAGCCTTACACTCGGACCCTGGACAAGTCCCCTCGCCTGACTCTCCTGATAGGCTTAGGAAGCTCAGTCTCCCTGCCGCGGTAAGGTCGAACGTTCTGCCGAGCCTTACACTCGACCTCGGGCCAAGTCCATTCGCGTGACTCCTACTCGGCTTAGGAAGGTTGGTCTCCCTGCCGAGTTAAGGTCGAACGACCTGCCGAACCTTACACTCGAACTCCGACCAAGTCCCTTTGCCTGACTCCTACTAGGCTTAGGAAGCTTGGTCTCCCTGCCGAGTTAAGGTCAAACGTCCTTCCGAACCTTACACTCAAACTCCGGCCAAGTCCCTTCGCCTAACTCTCCTACTAGGCTTAGGAAGCTTGGTCTCCCTGCCGAGGTAAGGTCGAACGTCCTGCCGACCTTTACACTCGAACTCCGTCAAAGTCCCTTAGCCTGACTCTCCTACTAGGCTTAGGAAGCTTGGTCTCCCTGACGAGGTAAGGTCGAAAGTCCTGCCGAGCCTTACACTCGAACTCTGGCCAAGTCTACTCGCCTGACTCTGCTACTAGGCTTAAGAAGCTTGGTGTCTCTGCCGAGGTACGGTCGAACGTCCTGCCGAGCCTTACAGTCGAACTTTGGCCAAGTCCCTTTGCCTGTCTCCTACTAGGATTAGGAATTTTCGTCTCCCTGCCGAGGTAAGGTCGAACGTCCGGCCGCCACTTACACATGAGCTCCGGCCAAGTTCTTTTGCCTGATACTCCTACTAAGCTTAGGAAGCTTGGTCTCCCTGCCGAGGTAAGGTCAAACGTCCGGCCGAGCCTTACGCTCGAACTCCGGCCATGTCCCTCTGCCTGACTCTTCTACTAGGCTTAGGAAGCTTGGTCTCCTTGCCGAGGTAAGGTCGAACGTCCTGCCAAGCCTTACACTCGAACTCTGGCCAAGTCCCTTCGCCTGACTCCTACTCGCCATAGGAAGCTTGGTCTCCCTGGCGAGGTAATGTCGAACAGTCTGCCGAGCCATACACTCAAACTCGGGCCAAGTCCCTTCGCGTGACTCCTACTAGGCTTAGGAAGCTTGGTGTCTCTGCCGAGGTAAGGTGGAACGTTCTGCCGAGCCTTATACTCGAACCCAGGCAAGTCCCTTCGCCTGAGTCCTACTCGGTTTTGGAAGCTTGGTCTCCCTGCCGAGGTAAGGTCGAACGTTCTGCTGAGCCTTACACATGAGCTCCGGCCAAGTCCCCTTGCCTGACTCTCCTACTAGGCTTAGGAAGCTTGGTCTCCCTGCCGAGGTAAGGTGAAACGTCCTGCCGAGCCTTACTCTCGAACTCCGGCCATGTCCCTTTGCCTGACTCTTCTACTAGGCTTAGGAAGCTTGGTCTCCATGCCGAGGTAAGGTCGAACCTTTTGCCGAGCCTTACATTCGAACTCCGTCCAAGTCCCCTCGCCTGACTCTCCTACTAGGCTTAGGAAGCTTGGTCTCCCTGCCGAGGTAAGGTCAAAAGTTCTGCCGAGCCTTACACTTGAACTCGGGCCAAGTCCCTTTGCGTGACTCCTATTATGCTTAGGAAGCTTGGTCTCCCTGCCGAGGTAAGGTCGAACGTCCTGCCGAGCCTTACACATGATCTCCGGCCAAGTCTTCTTGCCTGACTCTCCTACTAGGCTTAGGAAGCTTGGTCTCCATACCGAGGTAAGGTCAAACTTCCTGCCGAGCCTTACACTCGAACTCTGGCCAAGTCCTTTCGCCTGACTCTCCTACTAGGGTTAGGAAGCTTGGTCTCCCTGCCGAGGTAAGGTCGAACGTTCGGCCGACCCTTACACATGAGCTCCGGCCAAGTTCTCTTGCCTGATACTCTTATTAGGCTTAGGAAGCTTGGTATCCCTGCCGAGGTGAGGTCAAACATCTTGCCAATACTTACACTCGAACTCGGGCCAAGTCCCCTCGCCTGACTATCCTATTAGGCTTAGGAAGCTTGGTCTCCCTGCCGAGGTAAGGTCGAACGTCCGGCCAAGCCTTACACATGAGCTCCGGCCAAGTTCTTTTGCCTGATACTCCTACGAGGCTTAGGAAGCTTGGTCTCCCTGCCGAGGTAAGGTCAAACGTCCTGCCGAGCCTTACACTCGAACTCTGGCCAAGTCCCTTCGCCTGACTCTCCTACTAGGCTTAGGAAGCTTGGTCTCCCTGCCGAGGTAAGGCCGAACGTCCTGCCGAGCCTTACACTCGAACTCGGGCCAAGTCCCTTCGCGTGACTACTAGGCTTAGGAGGCTTGGTCTCCCTGCCGAGGTAAGTTCGTATGTCCTGCCGAGCCTTACACTCGGACCCTGGACAAGTCCCCTCGCCTGACTCTCCTGATAGGCTTAGGAAGCTCAGTCTCCCTGCCGCGGTAAGGTCGAACGTTCTGCCGAGCCTTACACTCGAACTCGGGCCAAGTCCATTCGCGTGACTCCTACTCGGCTTAGGAAGCTTGGTCTCCCTGCCGAGTTAAGGTCGAACGACCTGCCGAACCTTACACTCGAACTGCGGCCAACTCCCTTCGCCTAACTCTCCTACTAGGCTTAGGAAGCTTGGTCTCCCTGCCGAGGTAAGGTCGAAAGTCCTGCCGAGCCTTACAATCGAACTCCAGCCAAGTTCCTTTTGCCTGTCTCCTACTAAGCTTATATAGCTTGGTCTCCCTGCCGAGGTTAGGTCGAACGTCCTGCTAAGCCTTACACTCGAACTGCGGACAAGTCCACTCGCCTGACTCTGCTACTAGGCTTAAGAAGCTTGGTGTCCCTGCCGAGGTACGGTCGAACGTCCTGCCGAGCCTTACACTCGAACTCCGGCCAAGTCCCCTCTCCTAAGTCTCCTCCTAGGCTTAGGAAGATTTGTCTCCCTGCCGAGGTAACATCGAACGTCCTGCCGAGCCTTACACTCGAACTCCGGCCAAGTCCCTTTGCGAGTCTCCTACTAGGATTAAGAAGCTTGGTCTCCCTGCCGAGGTAAGGTCAAACGTCCTTCCGAACCTTACACTCAAACTCCGGCCAAGTCCCTTCGCCTGACTGTCCTACTAGGCTTAGGAAGCTTGGTCTCCCTGCCGAGGTAAGGTCGAACATCCTGCCGAGCTTTACACTCGAACTCCGTCAAAGTCCCTCAGCCTGACTCTCCTACTAGGCTTAGGAAGCTTGGTCTCCCTGACGAGGTAAGGTCGAAAGTCCTGCCGAGCCTTACACTCGAACTCTGGCCAAGTCTACTCGCCTGACTCTGCTACTAGGCTTAAGAAGCTTGGTGTCTCTGCCGAGGTACGGTCGAACGTCCTGCGGAGCCTTACAGTCGAACTTTGGCCAAGTCCCTTTGCCTGTCTCCTACTAGGATTAGGAATTTTCGTCTCCCTGCCGAGGTAAGGTCGAACGTCCTGCCGAGCCTTACACTCGATCTCCGGCCAAGTCCCTTCGCCTGACTCTCCTACTAGGCTTAGGAAGCTTGATCTCCCGACCGAGGTAAGGTCGAACGTCCTGCCAAGCCTTACACTCGAACTCCGGCCAAGTCCCTTCGCCTAACTCTCCTACTAGGCTTAGGAAGCTTGGTCTCCCTGCCGAGGTAAGGTCGAACATCCTGCCGAGCTTTACACTCGAACTCCGTCAAAGTCCCCTCGCCTAACTCTCCTACAAGGCTTAGGAAGCTTGGTCTCCCTGCCGAGGTAAGGTAGAACGGCCTTCCGAGCCTTACACTCGAAGTCCGGCCAAGTCCCTTCGCCTGACTCTGCTACTAGGCTTAAGAAGCTTGGTGTCTCTGCCGAGGTACGGTCGAACGTCCTGCCGAGCCTTACAGTCGAACTTTGGCCAAGTCCCTTTGCCTGTCTCCTACTAGGATTAGGAATTTTCGTCTCCCTGCCGAGGTAAGGCCGAATGTCCTGCCGAGCCTTACACTCGATCTCCAGCCAAGTCCCTTCGCCTGACTGTCCTACTAGGCTTAGGAAGCTTGATCTCCCGACCGAGGTAAGGTCGAACGTCCTGCCAAGCCTTACACTCGAACTCCGGCCAAGTCCCTTTGCCTAAGTCCTACTAGGCTTAGGAAGCTTGGTCTCCCAGCCGAGGTAAGGTCGCACGTCCGGCCGAGCCTTACACTCGAACTCCGGCCAAATCCCCTCGCCTGACTCCAACTAGGCGTAGGAAGCTTGGTCTCCCTGCCGAGGTAAGGTCGAATGTCCTTCCGAGCCTTACACTCAAACTCCGGCCAAGTCCCCTCGCCTAACTCTCCTACAAGGCTTAGGAAGCTTGGTCTCCCTGCCGAGGTAAGGTAGAACGTCCTTCCGAGCCTTACACTCGAAGTCCGGCCAAGTCCCTTCGCCTGACTCCTACTAGGCTTAGGAAGCTTGGTCCCCCTCCCGAGGTAAGGTAGAACGTCCTGCCGAGCCTTACAATCGAACTCCAGCTAAGTTCCTTTTGCCTGTCTCCTACTAGGCTTAGGAAGCTTGGTCTCTCTGCCGAGTTAAGGTCGAATGTCCTGCCGAACCTTACACTCAAACTCCGGCCAACTCCCTTCGCCTAACTCTCCTACTAGGCTTAGGAAGCTTGGTCTCCCTGCCGAGGTAAGGTCGAATGTCCTGCCGAGCCTTACACTCGATCTCCGGCCAAGTCCCTTCGCCTGACTGTCCTACTAGGCTTAGGAAGCTTGATCTCCCGACCGAGGTAAGGTAGAACGTCCTTCCGAGCCTTACACTCGAAGTCCGGAGTTCCTTTTGCCTGTCTCCTACTAGGCTTAGGAAGCTTGGTCTCCCTGCCGAGTTAAGGTCGAACGTCCTGTCGAACCTTACACTCAAACTCCGTCCCACTCCCTTCGCCTAACTCTCCTACTAGGCTTAGGAAGCTTGGTCTCCCTGCCGAGGTAAGGTCAAACGTCCTGCCGACCTTTACACTCGAACTCCGTCAAAGTCCCTTAGCCTGACTCTCCTACTAGGCTTAGGAAGCTTGGTCTCCCTGACGAGGTAAGGTCGAAAGTCCTGCCGAGCCTTACACTCGAACTCTGGCCAAGTCTACTCGCCTGACTCTGCTACTAGGCTTAAGAAGCTTGGTGTCTCTGCCAAGGTACGGTCGAACGTCCTGCCGAGCCTTACAGTCGAACTTTGGCCAAGTCCCTTTGCCTGTCGCCTACTAGGATTAGGAATTTTCGTCTCCCTGCCGAGGTAAGGTTGAACGTCCTGCCGAGCCTTACAGTCGATCTCCGGCCAAGTCCCTTCGCCTGACTCTCCTACTAGGCTTAGGAAGCTTGGTCTCCCTGCCGAGGTAAGGTCGAACGTCCTGCCGAGCCTTACACTCGAACTCCGTCTGAGTCCCTTCGCCTGACTCTCCTACTAGGCTTAGGAAGTTTGTTCTCCCTGCCGAGGTAAGGTCGAATGTCCTGCCGAGCCTTACAATCGAACTCCAGCCAAGTTCCTTTTGCCTGTCTCCTACTAATCTTAGATAGCTTGGTCTCCTCGCCGAGGTAACGTCGAACGTCCTGACGAACCTTACACTCGAACTCCGGCCAAGTCCCCTCGCCTGACTCCAACTAGGCGTAGGAAGCTTGGTCTCCTTGCCGAGGTAAGGCCGAACGTCCTGCCGAGCCTTACACTGGAACTCCGGCCAATTCCCCTCGCCTGACTCTCCTACTAGGCTTAGGAAGCTTTGTCTCGCTGCCGAGGTAAGGTCGAACATCCTGCCGAGCCATGCATTTGAACTCTGTCCAAGTCCCCTCGCCTGATTCTCCTATTAGGCTTAGGAAGCTCAGTCTCCCTGCCGAGGTAAGGTCGAACGTTCTGCCGAGCCTTACACTCGAACTTGGGCCAAGTCCCTTCGAGTGACTCCTAGTAGGCTTAAGAGGCTTGGTCTCCCTGCCGAGGTAAGGTCGAACGTCCGGCCGAGCCTTACACTCGAACTCTGGCCAAGTCCTTTCAGCTGACTCTCCTACTAGGCTTAGGAAGCTTGGTCTCCCTGCCGAGGTTAGGCCAAACGTCCTTCCGAGCCTTACACTCGAACCCCGGCCAAGTCCCTTTCGCCTGACTCCTACTCGGCTTAGGAAGCTTGGTCTCCCTGCCGAGGTAAGGTCGAACGTCCTGCCGAGCTTTACACATGAGCTCCGGCCAAGTCCACTTGCCTGACTCTCCTACTAGGCTTAGGAAGCATGGTCTCCCTGCCGAGGTAAGGTCAAACTTCCTGCCGAGACTTACACTCGAACCCCGGGCAAGTCCCTTCGCCTGACTCCTTCTCGGCATAGGAAGCTTGGTCTCCCTGCCGAGGTAAGGCCGAACGTCCTGCCGAGCCTTACACTCGAACCCCGGCCAAGTCCCTTTGCCTGACTCCTATTCGGCTTAGGAAGCTTGGTCTCCCTGCCGAGGTAAGGTCGAACGTCCGGCCGACCCTTACGCATGAGCTCCGGCCAAGTTCTTTTGCCTGATACTCCTATTAGGCTTAGGAAGCTTGGTCTCCCTGCCGAGGTAAGGTCGAACGTCCGGCCGACCCTTACACATGATCTCCGGCCAAGTTCTTTTGCCTGATACTCCTACTAAGCTTAGGAAGCTTGGTCTCCCTGCCGAGGTAAGGTCAAACGTCCGGCCGAGCCTTACGCTCGAACTCCGGCCATGTCCCTCTGCCTGACTCTTCTACTAGGCTTAGGAAGCTTGGTCTCCTTGCCGAGGTAAGGTCGAACGTCCTGCCGAGCCATACACTCGAACTCGGGCCAAGTCCCGTCGCGTGACTCCTACTAGGCTTAGGAAGCTTGGTGTCTCTGCCGAGGTAAGGTCGAACGTTCTGCCGAGCCTTATACTCGAACCCAGGCAAGTCCCTTCGCCTGAGTCCTACTCGGTTTTGGAAGCTTGGTCTCCCTGCCGAGGTAAGGTCGAACGTTCTGCTGAGCCTTACACATGAGCTCCGGCCAAGTCCCCTTGCCTGACTCTCCTACTAGGCTTAGGAAGCTTGGTCTCCCTGCCGAGGTAAGGTCAAACGTCCTGCCGAGCCTTACTCTCGAACTCCGGCCATGTCCCTTTGCCTGACTCTTCTACTAGGCGTAGGAAGCTTGGTCTCCATGACGAGGTAAGGTCAAACTTCCTGCCGAGCCTTACACTCGAACTCTGGCCAAGTCCTTTCGCCTGACTCTCCTACTAGGGTTAGGAAGCTTGGTCTCCCTGCCGAGGTAAGGTCGAACGTCCGGCCAAGCCTTACACATGAGCTCCGGCCAAGTTCTTTTGCCTGATACTCCTACGAGGCTTAGGAAGCTTGGTCTCCCTGCCGAGGTAAGGTCAAACGTCCTGCCGAGCCTTACACTCGAACTCTGGCCAAGTCCCTTCGCCTGACTCTCCTACTAGGCTTAGGAAGCTTGGTCTCCCTGCCGAGGTAAGGCCGAACGTCCTGCCGAGCCTTACACTCGAACTCGGGCCAAGTCCCTTCGCGTGACTACTAGGCTTAGGAAGCTTGGTCTCCCTGCCGAGGTAAGTTCGTATGTCCTGCCGAGCCTTACACTCGGACCCTGGACAAGTCCCCTCGCCTGACTCTCCTGATAGGCTTAGGAAGCTCAGTCTCCCTGCCGCGGTAAGGTCGAACGTTCTGCCGAGCCTTACACTCGAACTCGGGCCAAGTCCATTCGCGTGACTCCTACTCGGCTTAGGAAGCTTGGTCTCCCTGCCGAGTTAAGGTCGAACGACCTGCCGAACCTTACACTCGAACTGCGGCCAACTCCCTTCGCCTAACTCTCCTACTAGGCTTAGGAAGCTTGGTCTCCCTGCCGAGGTAAGGTCGAAAGTCCTGCCGAGCCTTACAATCGAACTCCAGCCAAGTTCCTTTTGCCTGTCTCCTACTAAGCTTATATAGCTTGGTCTCCCTGCCGAGGTAAGGTCGAACGTCCTGCTAAGCCTTACACTCGAACTGCGGACAAGTCCACTCGCCTGACTCTGCTACTAGGCTTAAGAAGCTTGGTGTCCCTGCCGAGGTAAGGTCGAACGTCCTGCCGAGCCTTACACTCGAACTCCGGCCAAGTCCCCTCTCCTAAGTCTCCTCCTAGGCTTAGGAAGATTTGTCTCCCTGCCGAGGTAACATCGAACGTCCTGCCGAGCCTTACACTCGAACTCCGGCCAAGTCCCTTTGCGAGTCTCCTACTAGGATTAGGAAGCTTGGTCTCCCTGCCGAGGTAATGTCAAACGTCCTTCCGAACCTTACACTCGAAGTCCGGAGTTCCTTTTGCCTGTCTCCTACTAGGCTTAGGAAGCTTGGTCTCCCTGCCGAGTTAAGGTCGAACGTCCTGTCGAACCTTACACTCAAACTCCGTCCCACTCCCTTCGCCTAACTCTCCTACTAGGCTTAGGAAGCTTGGTCTCCCTGCCGAGGTAAGGTCAAACGTCCTGCCGACCTTTACACTCGAACTCCGTCAAAGTCCCTTAGCCTGACTCTCCTACTAGGCTTAGGAAGCTTGGTCTCCCTGACGAGGTAAGGTCGAAAGTCCTGCCGAGCCTTACACTCGAACTCTGGCCAAGTCCACTCGCCTGACTCTGCTACTAGGCTTAAGAAGCTTGGTGTCTCTGCCAAGGTACGGTCGAACGTCCTGCCGAGCCTTACAGTCGAACTTTGGCCAAGTCCCTTTGCCTGTCGCCTACTAGGATTAGGAATTTTCGTCTCCCTGCCGAGGTAAGGTTGAACGTCCTGCCGAGCCTTACAGTCGATCTCCGGCCAAGTCCCTTCGCCTGACTCTCCTACTAGGCTTAGGAAGCTTGGTCTCCCTGCCGAGGTAAGGTCGAACGTCCTGCCGAGCCTTACACTCGAACTCCGTCTGAGTCCCTTCGCCTGACTCTCCTACTAGGCTTAGGAAGTTTGTTCTCCCTGCCGAGGTAAGGTCGAATGTCCTGCCGAGCCTTACAATCGAACTCCAGCCAAGTTCCTTTTGCCTGTCTCCTACTAATCTTAGATAGCTTGGTCTCCTCGCCGAGGTAACGTCGAACGTCCTGACGAACCTTACACTCGAACTCCGGCCAAGTCCCCTCGCCTGACTCCAACTAGGCGTAGGAAGCTTGGTCTCCTTGCCGAGGTAAGGCCGAACGTCCTGCCGAGCCTTACACTGGAACTCCGGCCAATTCCCCTCGCCTGACTCTCCTACTAGGCTTAGGAAGCTTTGTCTCGCTGCCGAGGTAAGGTCGAACATCCTGCCGAGCCATGCATTTGAACTCTGTCCAAGTCCCCTCGCCTGATTCTCCTATTAGGCTTAGGAAGCTCAGTCTCCCTGCCGAGGTAAGGTCGAACGTTCTGCCGAGCCTTACACTCGAACTTGGGCCAAGTCCCTTCGAGTGACTCCTAGTAGGCTTAAGAGGCTTGGTCTCCCTGCCGAGGTAAGGTCGAACGTCCGGCCGAGCCTTACACTCGAACTCTGGCCAAGTCCTTTCAGCTGACTCTCCTACTAGGCTTAGGAAGCTTGGTCTCCCTGCCGAGGTTAGGCCAAACGTCCTTCCGAGCCTTACACTCGAACCCCGGCCAAGTCCCTTTCGCCTGACTCCTACTCGGCTTAGGAAGCTTGGTCTCCCTGCCGAGGTAAGGTCGAACGTCCTGCCGAGCTTTACACATGAGCTCCGGCCAAGTCCACTTGCCTGACTCTCCTACTAGGCTTAGGAAGCATGGTCTCCCTGCCGAGGTAAGGTCAAACTTCCTGCCGAGACTTACACTCGAACCCCGGGCAAGTCCCTTCGCCTGACTCCTTCTCGGCATAGGAAGCTTGGTCTCCCTGCCGAGGTAAGGCCGAACGTCCTGCCGAGCCTTACACTCGAACCCCGGCCAAGTCCCTTTGCCTGACTCCTATTCGGCTTAGGAAGCTTGGTCTCCCTGCCGAGGTAAGGTCGAACGTCCGGCCGACCCTTACGCATGAGCTCCGGCCAAGTTCTTTTGCCTGATACTCCTATTAGGCTTAGGAAGCTTGGTCTCCCTGCCGAGGTAAGGTCGAACGTCCGGCCGACCCTTACACATGAGCTCCGGCCAAGTTCTTTTGCCTGATACTCCTACTAAGCTTAGGAAGCTTGGTCTCCCTGCCGAGGTAAGGTCAAACGTCCGGCCGAGCCTTACGCTCGAACTCCGGCCATGTCCCTCTGCCTGACTCTTCTACTAGGCTTAGGAAGCTTGGTCTCCTTGCCGAGGTAAGGTCGAACGTCCTGCCGAGCCATACACTCGAACTCGGGCCAAGTCCCTTCGCGTGACTCCTACTAGGCTTAGGAAGCTTGGTGTCTCTGCCGAGGTAAGGTCGAACGTTCTGCCGAGCCTTATACTCGAACCCAGGCAAGTCCCTTCGCCTGAGTCCTACTCGGTTTTGGAAGCTTGGTCTCCCTGCCGAGGTAAGGTCGAACGTTCTGCTGAGCCTTACACATGAGCTCCGGCCAAGTCCCCTTGCCTGACTCTTTTACTAGGCTTAGGAAGCTTGGTCTCCCTGCCGAGGTAAGGTCAAACGTCCTGCCGAGCCTTACTCTCGAACTCCGGCCATGTCCCTTTGCCTGACTCTTCTACTAGGCTTAGGAAGCTTGGTCTCCATGCCGAGGTAAGGTCGAACATTTTGCCGAGCCTTACATTCGAACTCCGTCCAAGTCCCCTCGCCTGACTCTCCTACTAGGCTTAGGAAGCTTGGTCTCCCTGCCGAGGTAAGGTCAAAAGTTCTGCCGAGCCTTACACTTGAACTCGGGCCAAGTCCCTTTGCGTGACTCCTATTATGCTTAGGAAGCTTGGTCTCCCTGCCGAGGTAAGGTCGAACGTCCTGCCGAGCCTTACACATGATCTCCGGCCAAGTCTTCTTGCCTGACTCTCATACTAGGCTTAGGAAGCTTGGTCTCCATACCGAGGTAAGGTCAAACTTCCTGCCGAGCCTTACACTCGAACTCTGGCCAAGTCCTTTCGCCTGACTCTCCTACTAGGGTTAGGAAGCTTGGTCTCCCTGCCGAGGTAAGGTCGAACGTTCGGCCGACCCTTACACATGAGCTCCGGCCAAGTTCTCTTGCCTGATACTCTTATTAGGCTTAGGAAGCTTGGTATCCCTGCCGAGGTGAGGTCAAACATCTTGCCAATACTTACACTCGAACTCTGGCCAAGTCCCTCTCGCCTGACTATCCTATTAGGCTTAGGAAGCTTGGTCTCCATGCCGAGGTAAGGTCGAACGTCCGGCCAAGCCTTACACATGAGCTCCGGCCAAGTTCTTTTGCCTGATACTCCTACGAGGCTTAGGAAACTTGGTCTCCCTGCCGAGGTAAGGTCAAACGTCCTGCCGAGCCTTACACTCGAACTCTGGCCAAGTCCCTTCGCCTGACTCTCCTACTAGGCTTAGGAAGCTTGGTTTCCCTGCCGAGGTAAGGCCGAACGTCCTGCCGAGCCTTACACTCGAACTCGGGCCAAGTCCCTTCGCGTGACTACTAGGCTTAGGAAGCTTGGTCTCCCTGCCGAGGTAAGTTCGTATGTCCTGCCGAGCCTTACACTCGGACCCTGGACAAGTCCCCTCGCCTGACTCTCCTGATAGGCTTAGGAAGCTCAGTCTCCCTGCCGCGGTAAGGTCGAACGTTCTGCCGAGCCTTACACTCGAACTCGGGCCAAGTCCATTCGCGTGACTCCTACTCGGCTTAGGAAGCTTGGTCTCCCTGCCGAGTTAAGGTCGAACGACCTGCCGAACCTTACACTCGAACTGCGGCCAACTCCCTTCGCCTAACTCTCCTACTAGGCTTAGGAAGCTTGGTCTCCCTGCCGAGGTAAGGTCGAAAGTCCTGCCGAGCCTTACAATCGAACTCCAGCCAAGTTCCTTTTGCCTGTCTCCTACTAAGCTTATATAGCTTGGTCTCCCTGCCGAGGTAAGGTCGAACGTCCTGCTAAGCCTTACACTCGAACTGCGGACAAGTCCACTCGCCTGACTCTGCTACTAGGCTTAAGAAGCTTGGTGTCCCTGCCGAGGTACGGTCGAACGTCCTGCCGAGCCTTACACTCGAACTCCGGCCAAGTCCCCTCTCCTAAGTCTCCTCCTAGGCTTAGGAAGATTTGTCTCCCTGCCGAGGTAACATCGAACGTCCTGCCGAGCCTTACACTCGAACTCCGGCCAAGTCCCTTTGCGAGTCTCCTACTAGGATTAGGAAGCTTGGTCTCCCTGCCGAGGTAATGTCAAACGTCCTTCCGAACCTTACACTCAAACTCCGGCCAAGTCCCTTCGCCTGACTCTCCTACTAGGCTTAGGAAGCTTGGTCTCCCTGCCGAGGTAAGGTCGAACATCCTGCCGAGCTTTACACTCGAACTCCGTCAAAGTCCCTTAGCCTGACTCTCCTACTAGGCTTAGGAAGCTTGGTCTCCCTGACGAGGTAAGGTCGAAAGTCCTGCCGAGCCTTACACTCGAACTCTGGCCAAGTCTACTCGCCTGACTCTGCTACTAGGCTTAAGAAGCTTGGTGTCTCTGCCGAGGTACGGTCGAACGTCCTGCGGAGCCTTACAGTTGAACTTTGGCCAAGTCCCTTTGCCTGTCTCCTACTAGGATTAGGAATTTTCGTCTCCCTGCCGAGGTAAGGTCGAACGTCCTGCCGAGCCTTACACTCGATCTCCGGCCAAGTCCCTTCGCCTGACTCTCCTACTAGGCTTAGGAAGCTTGATCTCCCGACCGAGGTAAGGTCGAACGTCCTGCCAAGCCTTACACTCGAACTCCGGCCAAGTCCCTTCGCCTAACTCTCCTACTAGGCTTAGGAAGCTTGGTCTCCCTGCCGAGGTAAGGTCGAACATCCTGCCGAGCTTTACACTCGAACTCCGTCAAAGTCCCCTCGCCTAACTCTCCTACAAGGCTTAGGAAGCTTGGTCCCCCTGCCGAGGTAAGGTCGAAAGTCCTGCCGAACCTTACAATCGAACTCCAGCCAAGTTCCTTTTGCCTGTCTCCTACTAAGCTTAGATAGCTTGGTCTCTTGGCCGAGGTAAGGTCTAACGTCCTGCCGAGCCTTACACTCGAACTCCGGCCAAATCCCCTCGCCTGACTCCAACTAGGCGTAGGAAGCTTGGTCTCCCTGCCGAGGTAAGGTCGAATGTCCTTCCGAGCCTTACACTCAAAGTCCGGCCAAGTCCCTTCGCCTGACTCCTACTAGGCTTAGGAAGCTTGGTCCCCCTCCCGAGGTAAGGTAGAACGTCCTGCCGAGCCTTACAATCGAACTCCAGCTAAGTTCCTTTTGCCTGTCTCCTACTAGGCTTAGGAAGCTTGGTCTCCCTGCCGAGTTAAGGTCGAATGTCCTGCCGAACCTTACACTCAAACTCCGGCCAACTCCCTTCGCCTAACTCTCCTACTAGGCTTAGGAAGCTTGGTCTCCCTGCCGAGGTAAGGTCGAATGTCCTGCCGAGCCTTACACTCGATCTCCGGCCAAGTCCCTTCGCCTGACTGTCCTACTAGGCTTAGGAAGCTTGATCTCCCGACCGAGGTAAGGTCGAACGTCCTGCCAAGCCTTACACTCGAACTCTGGCAAAGTCCCTTTGCCTGAATCCTACTAGGCTTAGGAATCTTCGTCTCCCTGCCGAGATAAGGTCGAACGTCCTGCCGAGCCTTACACTCGAACTCCGGCCAAGTCCCTTTGCCTAACTCCTACTAGGTTTAGGAAGCTTGGTCTCCCTGCCGAGGTAAGGTCAAACGTCCTGCCGAGCCTTACACTCGAACTCCGGCCAAGTCCCCTCGCCTGACTCTCCTACTAGGCTTAGGAAGCTTGGTCTCCCTGCCGAGGTAAGGTCAAAAGTCCTGCCGAGCCTTACACTCGAAGTCCAGCCAAGTCCCTTCCCCTGACAGTCCTACTAGGCTTAAGAAGCTTGGTCTCCCTACCGAGGTAAGGTCGAGCGTCCGGCTGAGCATTACACTCGAACTCCAGCCACGTCCCCTTTTTTGACTCCTTCTAGGTTTAGGAAGCTTGGTCTCCCTGCCGAGGTAAGGTCAAACGTCCTTCCAAGCCTTACACTCGAACTCCGGCAAAGTCCCTTTGCCTGAATCCTACTAGGCTTATGAATCTTCGTCTCCCTGCCGAGGTAAGGTCGAACGTCCGGCCAAGCCTTACACATGAGCTCCGGCCAAGTTCTTTTGCCTGATACTCCTACGAGGCTTAGGAAGCTTGGTCTCCCTGCCGAGGTAAGGTCAAACGTCCTGCCGAGCCTTACACTCGAACTCTGGCCAAGTCCCTTCGCCTGACTCTCCTACTAGGCTTAGGAAGCTTGGTCTCCCTGCCGAGGTAAGGCCGAACGTCCTGCCGAGCCTTACACTCGAACTCGGGCCAAGTCCCTTCGCGTGACTACTAGGCTTAGGAAGCTTGGTCTCCCTGCCGAGGTAAGTTCGTATGTCCTGCCGAGCCTTACACTCGGACCCTGGACAAGTCCCCTCGCCTGACTCTCCTGATAGGCTTAGGAAGCTCAGTCTCCCTGCCGCGGTAAGGTCGAACGTTCTGCCGAGCCTTACACTCGAACTCGGGCCAAGTCCATTCGCGTGACTCCTACTCGGCTTAGGAAGCTTGGTCTCCCTGCCGAGTTAAGGTCGAACGACCTGCCGAACCTTACACTCGAACTGCGGCCAACTCCCTTCGCCTAACTCTCCTACTAGGCTTAGGAAGCTTGGTCTCCCTGCCGAGGTAAGGTCGAAAGTCCTGCCGAGCCTTACAATCGAACTCCAGCCAAGTTCCTTTTGCCTGTCTCCTACTAAGCTTATATAGCTTGGTCTCCCTGCCGAGGTAAGGTCGAACGTCCTGCTAAGCCTTACACTCGAACTGCGGACAAGTCCACTCGCCTGACTCTGCTACTAGGCTTAAGAAGCTTGGTGTCCCTGCCGAGGTACGGTCGAACGTCCTGCCGAGCCTTACACTCGAACTCCGGCCAAGTCCCCTCTCCTAAGTCTCCTCCTAGGCTTAGGAAGATTTGTCTCCCTGCCGAGGTAACATCGAACGTCCTGCCGAGCCTTACACTCGAACTCCGGCCAAGTCCCTTTGCGAGTCTCCTACTAGGATTAGGAAGCTTGGTCTCCCTGCCGAGGTAATGTCAAACGTCCTTCCGAACCTTACACTCAAACTCCGGCCAAGTCCCTTCGCCTAACTCTCCTACTAGGCTTAGGAAGCTTGGTCTCCCTGCCGAGGTAAGGTCGAACGTCCTGCCGACCTTTACACTCGAACTCCGTCAAAGTCCCTTAGCCTGACTCTCCTACTAGGCTTAGGAAGCTTGGTCTCCCTGACGAGGTAAGGTCGAAAGTCCTGCCGAGCCTTACACTCGAACTCTGGCCAAGTCTACTCGCCTGACTCTGCTACTAGGCTTAAGAAGCTTGGTGTCTCTGCCGAGGTACGGTCGAACGTCCTGCCGAGCCTTACAGTCGAACTTTGGCCAAGTCCCTTTGCCTGTCTCCTACTAGGATTAGGAATTTTCGTCTCCCTGCCGAGGTAAGGTTGAACGTCCTGCCGAGCCTTACACTCGATCTCCGGCCAAGTCCCTTCGCCTGACTCTCCTACTAGGCTTAGGAAGCTTGGTCTCCCTGCCGAGGTAAGGTCGAACGTCCTGCCGAGCCTTACACTCGAACTCCGGCCAAGTCCCTTTGCCTGACTCCTACTAGCTTAGGAAGCTTGGTCCCCCTGCCGAGGTAAGGTCGAAAGTCCTTCCGAGCCTTACACTCAAACTCCGGCCAAGTCCCCTCGCCTAACTCTCCTACAAGGCTTAGGAAGCTTGGTCTCCCTGCCGAGGTAAGGTAGAACGTCCTTCCGAGCCTTACACTCGAAGTCCGGCCAAGTCCCTTCGCCTGACCCTACTAGGCTTAGGAAGCTTGTTCCCCCTCCCGAGGTAAGGTAGAACGTCCTGCCGAGCCTTACAATCGAACTCCAGCTAAGTTCCTTTTGCCTGTCTCCTACTAGGCTTAGGAAGCTTGGTCTCCCTGCCGAGTTAAGGTCGAATGTCCTGCCGAACTTTACACTCAAACTCCGGCCAACTCCCTTCGCCTAACTCTCCTACTAGGCTTAGGAAGCTTGGTCTCCCTGCCGAGGTAAGGTCGAATGTCCTGCCGAGCCTTACACTCGATCTCCGGCCAAGTCCCTTCGCCTGACTGTCCTACTAGGCTTAGGAAGCTTGATCTCCCGACCGAGGTAAGGTCGAACGTCCTGCCAAGCCTTACACTCGAACTCTGGCAAAGTCCCTTTGCCTGAATCCTACTAGGCTTAGGAATCTTCGTCTCCCTGCCGAGATAAGGTCGAACGTCCTGCCGAGCCTTACACTCGAACTCCGGCCAAGTCCCTTTGCCTAACTCCTACTAGGTTTAGGAAGCTTGGTCTCCCTGCCGAGGTAAGGTCAAACGTCCTGCCGAGCCTTACACTCGAACTCCGGCCAAGTCCCCTCGCCTGACTCTCCTACTAGGCTTAGGAAGCTTGGTCTCCCTGCCGAGGTAAGGTCAAAAGTCCTGCCGAGCCTTACACTCGAAGTCCAGCCAAGTCCCTTCCCCTGACAGTCCTACTAGGCTTAAGAAGCTTGGTCTCCCTACCGAGGTAAGGTCGAGCGTCCGGCTGAGCATTACACTCCAACTCCAGCCACGTCCCCTTTTTTGACTCCTTCTAGGTTTAGGAAGCTTGGTCTCCCTGCCGAGGTAAGGTCAAACGTCCTTCCAAGCCTTACACTCGAACTCCGGCAAAGTCCCTTTGCCTGAATCCTACTAGGCTTATGAATCTTCGTCTCCCTGCCGAGGTAAGGTCGAACGTCCTGCCGAGCCTTACACTCGAACTCCGACCAAGTCCCTTTGCCTGACTCCTACTAGGCTTAGGAAGCTTGGTCTCCCAGCCGAGGTAAGGTCGCACGTCCGGCCGAGCCTTACACTCGAACTCCGGCCAAGTCCCTTGGCCTGACTCCTACTAGGCTTAGGAAGCTTGGTCTCCCTGCCGAGTTAAGGTCAAACGTCCTTCCGAACCTTACACTCAAACTCCGGCCAAGTCCCTTCGCCTAACTCTCCTACTAGGCTTAGGAAGCTTGGTCTCCCTGCCGAGGTAAGGTCGAACGTCCTGCCGACCTTTACACTCGAACTCCGTCAAAGTCCCTTAGCCTGACTCTCCTACTAGGCTTAGGAAGCTTGGTCTCCCTGACGAGGTAAGGTCGAAAGTCCTGCCGAGCCTTACACTCGAACTCTGGCCAAGTCTACTCGCCTGACTCTGCTACTAGGCTTAAGAAGCTTGGTGTCTCTGCCGAGGTACGGTCGAACGTCCTGCCGAGCCTTACAGTCGAACTTTGGCCAAGTCCCTTTGCCTGTCTCCTACTAGGATTAGGAATTTTCGTCTCCCTGCCGAGGTAAGGTCGAACGTCCTGCCGAGCCTTACACTCGATCTCCGGCCAAGTCCCTTCGCCTGACTCTCCTACTAGGCTTAGGAAGCTTGGTCTCCCTGCCGAGGTAAGGTCGAACGTCCTGCCGAGCCTTACACTCGAACTCCGGCCAAGTCCCTTTGCCTGACTCCTACTAGGCGTAGGAAGCTTGGTCCCCCTGCCGAGGTAAGGTCGAAAGTCCTGCCGAGCCTTACAATCGAACTCCAGCCAAGTTCCTCTTGCCTGTCTCCTACTAAGCTTAGACAGCTTGGTCTCCCGGCCGAGGTAAGGTCTAACGTCCTGCCGAGCCTTACACTCGAACTCCGACCAAGTCCCCTCGCCTGACTCCAAGTGGGCGTAGGAAGCTTGGTCTCCCTGCCGAGGTAAGGTAGAACGACCTTCCGAGCCTTACACTCGAAGTCCGGAGTTCCTTTTGCCTGTCTCCTACTAGGCTTAGGAAGCTTGGTCTCCCTGCCGAGTTAAGGTCGAACGTCCTGTCGAACCTTACACTCAAACTCCGGCCCACTCCCTTCGCCTAACTCTCCTACTAGGCTTAGGAAGCTTGGTCTCCCTGCCGAGGTAAGGTCGAACGTCCTGCCGAGCTTTACACTCGAACTCCGTCAAAGTCCCTTAGCCTGACTCTCCTACTAGGCTTAGGAAGCTTGGTCTCCCTGACGAGGTAAGGTCGAAAGTCCTGCCGAGCCTTACACTCGAACTCTGGCCAAGTCTACTCGCCTGACTCTGCTACTAGGCTTAAGAAGCTTGGTGTCTCTGCCGAGGTACGGTCGAACGTCCTGCGGAGCCTTACAGTCGAACTTTGGCCAAGTCCCTTTGCCTGTCTCCTACTAGGATTAGGAATTTTCGTCTCCCTGCCGAGGTAAGGTCGAACGTCCTGCCGAGCCTTACACTCGATCTCTGGCCAAGTCCCTTCGCCTGACTCTCCTACTAGGCTTAGGAAGCTTGATCTCCCGACCGAGGTAAGGTCGAACGTCCTGCCAAGCCTTACACTCGAACTCCGGCCAAGTCCCTTCGCCTAACTCTCCTACTAGGCTTAGGAAGCTTGGTCTCCCTGCCGAGGTAAGGTCGAACATCCTGCCGAGCTTTACACTCGAACTCCGTCAAAGTCCCCTCGCCTAACTCTCCTACAAGGCTTAGGAAGCTTGGTCTCCCTGCCGAGGTAAGGTAGAACGGCCTTCCGAGCCTTACACTCGAAGTCCGGCCAAGTCCCTTCGCCTGACTCTGCTACTAGGCTTAAGAAGCTTGGTGTCTCTGCCGAGGTACGGTCGAACGTCCTGCCGAGCCTTACAGTCGAACTTTGGCCAAGTCCCTTTGCCTGTCTCCTACTAGGATTAGGAATTTTCGTCTCCCTGCCGAGGTAAGGCCGAATGTCCTGCCGAGCCTTACACTCGATCTCCAGCCAAGTCCCTTCGCCTGACTGTCCTACTAGGCTTAGGATGCTTGATCTCCCGACCGAGGTAAGGTCGAACGTCCTGCCAAGCCTTACACTCGAACTCCGGCCAAGTCCCTTTGCCTAAGTCCTACTAGGTTTAGGAAGCTTGGTCTCCCTGCCGAGGTAAGGTCGAACGTCCTGCCGAGCCTTACACTCGAACTCTGGCCAAGTCCCTTTGCCTGACTCCTACTAGGCTTAGGAAGCTTGGTCCCCCTGCCGAGGTAAGGTCGAAAGTCCTGCCGAACCTTACAATCGAACTCCAGCCAAGTTCCTTTTGCCTGTCTCCTACTAAGCTTAGATAGCTTGGTCTCTTGGCCGAGGTAAGGTCTAACGTCCTGCCGAGCCTTACACTCGAACTCCGGCCAAATCCCCTCGCCTGACTCCAACTAGGCGTAGGAAGCTTGGTCTCCCTGCCGAGGTAAGGTCGAATGTCCTTCCGAGCCTTACACTCAAACTCCGGCCAAGTCCCCTCGCCTAACTCTCCTACAAGGCTTAGGAAGCTTGGTCTCCCTGCCGAGGTAAGGTAGAACGTCCTTCCGAGCCTTACACTCGAAGTCCGGCCAAGTCCCTTCGCCTGACTCCTACTAGGCTTAGGAAGCTTGGTCCCCCTCCAAAGGTAAGGTAGAACGTCCTGCCGAGCCTTACAATCGAACTCCAGCTAAGTTCCTTTTGCCTGTCTCATACTAGGCTTAGGAAGCTTGGTCTCCCTGCCGAGTTAAGGTCGAATGTCCTGCCGAACCTTACACTCAAACTCCGGCCAACTCCCTTCGCCTAACTCTCCTACTAGGCTTAGGAAGCTTGGTCTCCCTGCCGAGGTAAGGTCGAATGTCCTGCCGAGCCTTACACTCGATCTCCGGCCAAGTCCCTTCGCCTGACTGTCCTACTAGGCTTAGGAAGCTTGATCTCCCGACCGAGGTAAGGTCGAACGTCCTGCCAAGCCTTACACTCGAACTCTGGCAAAGTCCCTTTGCCTGAATCCTACTAGGCTTAGGAATCTTCGTCTCCCTGCCGAGATAAGGTCGAACGTCCTGCCGAGCCTTACACTCGAACTCCGGCCAAGTCCCTTTGCCTAACTCCTACTAGGTTTAGGAAGCTTGGTCTCCCTGCCGAGGTAAGGTCGAACGTTCTGCTGAGCCTTACACATGAGCTCCGGCCAAGTCCCCTCGCCTGACTCTCCTACTAGGCTTAGGAAGCTTGGTCTCCCTGCCGAGGTAAGGTCAAAAGTCCTGCCGAGCCTTACACTCGAAGTCCAGCCAAGTCCCTTCCCCTGACAGTCCTACTAGGCTTAAGAAGCTTGGTCTCCCTACCGAGGTAAGGTCGAGCGTCCGGCTGAGCATTACACTCGAACTCCAGCCACGTCCCCTTTTTTGACTCCTTCTAGGTTTAGGAAGCTTGGTCTCCCTGCCGAGGTAAGGTCAAACGTCCTTCCAAGCCTTACACTCGAACTCCGGCAAAGTCCCTTTGCCTGAATCCTACTAGGCTTATGAATCTTCGTCTCCCTGCCGAGGTAAGGTCGAACGTCCTGCCGAGCCTTACACTCGAACTCCGACCAAGTCCCTTTGCCTGACTCCTACTAGGCTTAGGAAGCTTGGTCTCCCAGCCGAGGTAAGGTCGCACGTCCGGCCGAGCCTTACACTCGAACTCCGGCCAAGTCCCTTGGCCTGACTCCTACTAGGCTTAGGAAGCTTGGTCTCCCTGCCGAGTTAAGGTCAAACGTCCTTCCGAACCTTACACTCAAACTCCGGCCAAGTCCCTTCGCCTAACTCTCCTACTAGGCTTAGGAAGCTTGGTCTCCCTGCCGAGGTAAGGTCGAACGTCCTGCCGACCTTTACACTCGAACTCCGTCAAAGTCCCTTAGCCTGACTCTCCTACTAGGCTTAGGAAGCTTGGTCTCCCTGACGAGGTAAGGTCGAAAGTCCTGCCGAGCCTTACACTCGAACTCTGGCCAAGTCTACTCGCCTGACTCTGCTACTAGGCTTAAGAAGCTTGGTGTCTCTGCCGAGGTACGGTCGAACGTCCTGCCGAGCCTTACAGTCGAACTTTGGCCAAGTCCCTTTGCCTGTCTCCTACTAGGATTAGGAATTTTCGTCTCCCTGCCGAGGTAAGGTCGAACGTCCTGCCGAGCCTTACACTCGATCTCCGGCCAAGTCCCTTCGCCTGACTCTCCTACTAGGCTTAGGAAGCTTGGTCTCCCTGCCGAGGTAAGGTCGAACGTCCTGCCGAGCCTTACACTCGAACTCCGGCCAAGTCCCTTTGCCTGACTCCTACTAGGCGTAGGAAGCTTGGTCCCCCTGCCGAGGTAAGGTCGAAAGTCCTGCCGAGCCTTACAATCGAACTCCAGCCAAGTTCCTCTTGCCTGTCTCCTACTAAGCTTAGACAGCTTGGTCTCCCGGCCGAGGTAAGGTCTAACGTCCTGCCGAGCCTTACACTCGAACTCCGACCAAGTCCCCTCGCCTGACTCCAAGTGGGCGTAGGAAGCTTGGTCTCCCTGCCGAGGTAAGGTAGAACGACCTTCCGAGCCTTACACTCGAAGTCCGGAGTTCCTTTTGCCTGTCTCCTACTAGGCTTAGGAAGCTTGGTCTCCCTGCCGAGTTAAGGTCGAACGTGCTGTCGAACCTTACACTCAAACTCCGGCCCACTCCCTTCGCCTAACTCTCCTACTAGGCTTAGGAAGCTTGGTCTCCCTGCCGAGGTAAGGTCGAACGTCCTGCCGAGCTTTACACTCGAACTCCGTCAAAGTCCCTTAGCCTGACTCTCCTACTAGGCTTAGGAAGCTTGGTCTCCCTGACGAGGTAAGGTCGAAAGTCCTGCCGAGCCTTACACTCGAACTCTGGCCAAGTCTACTCGCCTGACTCTGCTACTAGGCTTAAGAAGCTTGGTGTCTCTGCCGAGGTACGGTCGAACGTCCTGCGGAGCCTTACAGTCGAACTTTGGCCAAGTCCCTTTGCCTGTCTCCTACTAGGATTAGGAATTTTCGTCTCCCTGCCGAGGTAAGGTCGAACGTCCTGCCGAGCCTTACACTCGATCTCCGGCCAAGTCCCTTCGCCTGACTCTCCTACTAGGCTTAGGAAGCTTGATCTCCCGACCGAGGTAAGGTCGAACGTCCTGCCAAGCCTTACACTCGAACTCCGGCCAAGTCCCTTCGCCTAACTCTCCTACTAGGCTTAGGAAGCTTGGTCTCCCTGCCGAGGTAAGGTCGAACATCCTGCCGAGCTTTACACTCGAACTCCGTCAAAGTCCCCTCGCCTAACTCTCCTACAAGGCTTAGGAAGCTTGGTCTCCCTGCCGAGGTAAGGTAGAACGGCCTTCCGAGCCTTACACTCGAAGTCCGGCCAAGTCCCTTCGCCTGACTCTGCTACTAGGCTTAAGAAGCTTGGTGTCTCTGCCGAGGTACGGTCGAACGTCCTGCCGAGCCTTACAGTCGAACTTTGGCCAAGTCCCTTTGCCTGTCTCCTACTAGGATTAGGAATTTTCGTCTCCCTGCCGAGGTAAGGCCGAATGTCCTGCCGAGCCTTACACTCGATCTCCAGCCAAGTCCCTTCGCCTGACTGTCCTACTAGGCTTAGGATGCTTGATCTCCCGACCGAGGTAAGGTCGAACGTCCTGCCAAGCCTTACACTCGAACTCCGGCCAAGTCCCTTTGCCTAAGTCCTACTAGGTTTAGGAAGCTTGGTCTCCCTGCCGAGGTAAGGTCGAACGTCCTGCCGAGCCTTACACTCGAACTCTGGCCAAGTCCCTTTGCCTGACTCCTACTAGGCTTAGGAAGCTTGGTCCCCCTGCCGAGGTAAGGTCGAAAGTCCTGCCGAACCTTACAATCGAACTCCAGCCAAGTTCCTTTTGCCTGTCTCCTACTAAGCTTAGATAGCTTGGTCTCTTGGCCGAGGTAAGGTCTAACGTCCTGCCGAGCCTTACACTCGAACTCCGGCCAAATCCCCTCGCCTGACTCCAACTAGGCGTAGGAAGCTTGGTCTCCCTGCCGAGGTAAGGTCGAATGTCCTTCCGAGCCTTACACTCAAACTCCGGCCAAGTCCCCTCGCCTAACTCTCCTACAAGGCTTAGGAAGCTTGGTCTCCCTGCCGAGGTAAGGTAGAACGTCCTTCCGAGCCTTACACTCGAAGTCCGGCCAAGTCCCTTCGCCTGACTCCTACTAGGCTTAGGAAGCTTGGTCCCCCTCCAAAGGTAAGGTAGAACGTCCTGCCGAGCCTTACAATCGAACTCCAGCTAAGTTCCTTTTGCCTGTCTCATACTAGGCTTAGGAAGCTTGGTCTCCCTGCCGAGTTAAGGTCGAATGTCCTGCCGAACCTTACACTCAAACTCCGGCCAACTCCCTTCGCCTAACTCTCCTACTAGGCTTAGGAAGCTTGGTCTCCCTGCCGAGGTAAGGTCGAATGTCCTGCCGAGCCTTACACTCGATCTCCGGCCAAGTCCCTTCGCCTGACTGTCCTACTAGGCTTAGGAAGCTTGATCTCCCGACCGAGGTAAGGTCGAACGTCCTGCCAAGCCTTACACTCGAACTCTGGCAAAGTCCCTTTGCCTGAATCCTACTAGGCTTAGGAATCTTCGTCTCCCTGCCGAGATAAGGTCGAACGTCCTGCCGAGCCTTACACTCGAACTCCGGCCAAGTCCCTTTGCCTAACTCCTACTAGGTTTAGGAAGCTTGGTCTCCCTGCCGAGGTAAGGTCAAACGTCCTGCCGAGCCTTACACTCGAACTCCGGCCAAGTCCCCTCGCCTGACTCTCCTACTAGGCTTAGGAAGCTTGGTCTCCCTGCCGAGGTAAGGTCAAAAGTCCTGCCGAGCCTTACACTCGAAGTCCAGCCAAGTCCCTTCCCCTGACAGTCCTACTAGGCTTAAGAAGCTTGGTCTCCCTACCGAGGTAAGGTCGAGCGTCCGGCTGAGCATTACACTCGAACTCCAGCCACGTCCCCTTTTTTGACTCCTTCTAGGTTTAGGAAGCTTGGTCTCCCTGCCGAGGTAAGGTCAAACGTCCTTCCAAGCCTTACACTCGAACTCCGGCAAAGTCCCTTTGCCTGAATCCTACTAGGCTTATGAATCTTCGTCTCCCTGCCGAGGTAAGGTCGAACGTCCTGCCGAGCCTTACACTCGAACTCCGACCAAGTCCCTTTGCCTGACTCCTACTAGGCTTAGGAAGCTTGGTCTCCCAGCCGAGGTAAGGTCGCACGTCCGGCCGAGCCTTACACTCGAACTCCGGCCAAGTCCCTTGGCCTGACTCCTACTAGGCTTAGGAAGCTTGGTCTCCCTGCCGAGTTAAGGTCAAACGTCCTTCCGAACCTTACACTCAAACTCCGGCCAAGTCCCTTCGCCTAACTCTCCTACTAGGCTTAGGAAGCTTGGTCTCCCTGCCGAGGTAAGGTCGAACGTCCTGCCGACCTTTACACTCGAACTCCGTCAAAGTCCCTTAGCCTGACTCTCCTACTAGGCTTAGGAAGCTTGGTCTCCCTGACGAGGTAAGGTCGAAAGTCCTGCCGAGCCTTACACTCGAACTCTGGCCAAGTCTACTCGCCTGACTCTGCTACTAGGCTTAAGAAGCTTGGTGTCTCTGCCGAGGTACGGTCGAACGTCCTGCCGAGCCTTACAGTCGAACTTTGGCCAAGTCCCTTTGCCTGTCTCCTACTAGGATTAGGAATTTTCGTCTCCCTGCCGAGGTAAGGTTGAACGTCCTGCCGAGCCTTACACTCGATCTCCGGCCAAGTCCCTTCGCCTGACTCTCCTACTAGGCTTAGGAAGCTTGGTCTCCCTGCCGAGGTAAGGTCGAACGTCCTGCCGAGCCTTACACTCGAACTCCGGCCAAGTCCCTTTGCCTGACTCCTACTAGGCTTAGGAAGCTTGGTCCCCCTGCCGAGGTAAGGTCGAAAGTCCTTCCGAGCCTTACACTCAAACTCCGGCCAAGTCCCCTCGCCTAACTCTCCTACAAGGCTTAGGAAGCTTGGTCTCCCTGCCGAGGTAAGGTAGAACGTCCTTCCGAGCCTTACACTCGAAGTCCGGCCAAGTCCCTTCGCCTGACCCTACTAGGCTTAGGAAGCTTGTTCCCCCTCCCGAGGTAAGGTAGAACGTCCTGCCGAGCCTTACAATCGAACTCCAGCTAAGTTCCTTTTGCCTGTCTCCTACTAGGCTTAGGAAGCTTGGTCTCCCTGCCGAGTTAAGGTCGAATGTCCTGCCGAACTTTACACTCAAACTCCGGCCAACTCCCTTCGCCTAACTCTCCTACTAGGCTTAGGAAGCTTGGTCTCCCTGCCGAGGTAAGGTCGAATGTCCTGCCGAGCCTTACACTCGATCTCCGGCCAAGTCCCTTCGCCTGACTGTCCTACTAGGCTTAGGAAGCTTGATCTCCCGACCGAGGTAAGGTCGAACGTCCTGCCAAGCCTTACACTCGAACTCTGGCAAAGTCCCTTTGCCTGAATCCTACTAGGCTTAGGAATCTTCGTCTCCCTGCCGAGATAAGGTCGAACGTCCTGCCGAGCCTTACACTCGAACTCCGGCCAAGTCCCTTTGCCTAACTCCTACTAGGTTTAGGAAGCTTGGTCTCCCTGCCGAGGTAAGGTCAAACGTCCTGCCGAGCCTTACACTCGAACTCCGGCCAAGTCCCCTCGCCTGACTCTCCTACTAGGCTTAGGAAGCTTGGTCTCCCTGCCGAGGTAAGGTCAAAAGTCCTGCCGAGCCTTACACTCGAAGTCCAGCCAAGTCCCTTCCCCTGACAGTCCTACTAGGCTTAAGAAGCTTGGTCTCCCTACCGAGGTAAGGTCGAGCGTCCGGCTGAGCATTACACTCGAACTCCAGCCACGTCCCCTTTTTTGACTCCTTCTAGGTTTAGGAAGCTTGGTCTCCCTGCCGAGGTAAGGTCAAACGTCCTTCCAAGCCTTACACTCGAACTCCGGCAAAGTCCCTTTGCCTGAATCCTACTAGGCTTATGAATCTTCGTCTCCCTGCCGAGGTAAGGTCGAACGTCCTGCCGAGCCTTACACTCGAACTCCGACCAAGGCCCTTTGCCTGACTCCTACTAGGCTTAGGAAGCTTGGTCTCCCAGCCGAGGTAAGGTCGCACGTCCGGCCGAGCCTTACACTCGAACTCCGGCCAAGTCCCTTGGCCTGACTCCTACTAGGCTTAGGAAGCTTGGTCTCCCTGCCGAGTTAAGGTCAAACGTCCTTCCGAACCTTACACTCAAACTCCGGCCAAGTCCCTTCGCCTAACTCTCCTACTAGGCTTAGGAAGCTTGGTCTCCCTGCCGAGGTAAGGTCGAACGTCCTGCCGACCTTTACACTCGAACTCCGTCAAAGTCCCTTAGCCTGACTCTCCTACTAGGCTTAGGAAGCTTGGTCTCCCTGACGAGGTAAGGTCGAAAGTCCTGCCGAGCCTTACACTCGAACTCTGGCCAAGTCTACTCGCCTGACTCTGCTACTAGGCTTAAGAAGCTTGGTGTCTCTGCCGAGGTACGGTCGAACGTCCTGCCGAGCCTTACAGTCGAACTTTGGCCAAGTCCCTTTGCCTGTCTCCTACTAGGATTAGGAATTTTCGTCTCCCTGCCGAGGTAAGGTCGAACGTCCTGCCGAGCCTTACACTCGATCTCCGGCCAAGTCCCTTCGCCTGACTCTCCTACTAGGCTTAGGAAGCTTGGTCTCCCTGCCGAGGTAAGGTCGAACGTCCTGCCGAGCCTTACACTCGAACTCCGGCCAAGTCCCTTTGCCTGACTCCTACTAGGCTTAGGAAGCTTGGTCCCCCTGCCGAGGTAAGGTCGAAAGTCCTTCCGAGCCTTACACTCGAACTCCGGCCAAGTCCCTTTGCCTGACTCCTACTAGGCTTAGGAAGCTTGGTCCCCCTGCCGAGGTAAGGTCGAAAGTCCTTCCGAGCCTTACACTCAAACTCCGGCCAAGTCCCCTCGCCTAACTCTCCTACAAGGCTTAGGAAGCTTGGTCTCCCTGCCGAGGTAAGGTAGAACGTCCTTCCGAGCCTTACACTCGAAGTCCGGCCAAGTCCCTTCGCCTGACCCTACTAGGCTTAGGAAGCTTGTTCCCCCTCCCGAGGTAAGGTAGAACGTCCTGCCGAGCCTTACAATCGAACTCCAGCTAAGTTCCTTTTGCCTGTCTCCTACTAGGCTTAGGAAGCTTGGTCTTCCTGCCGAGTTAAGGTCGAATGTCCTGCCGAACTTTACACTCAAACTCCGGCCAACTCCCTTCGCCTAACTCTCCTACTAGGCTTAGGAAGCTTGGTCTCCCTGCCGAGGTAAGGTCGAATGTCCTGCCGAGCCTTACACTCGATCTCCGGCCAAGTCCCTTCGCCTGACTGTCCTACTAGGCTTAGGAAGCTTGATCTCCCGACCGAGGTAAGGTCGAACGTCCTGCCAAGCCTTACACTCGAACTCTGGCAAAGTCCCTTTGCCTGAATCCTACTAGGCTTAGGAATCTTCGTCTCCCTGCCGAGATAAGGTCGAACGTCCTGCCGAGCCTTACACTCGAACTCCGGCCAAGTCCCTTTGCCTAACTCCTACTAGGTTTAGGAAGCTTGGTCTCCCTGCCGAGGTAAGGTCAAACGTCCTGCCGAGCCTTACACTCGAACTCCGGCCAAGTCCCCTCGCCTGACTCTCCTACTAGGCTTAGGAAGCTTGGTCTCCCTGCCGAGGTAAGGTCAAAAGTCCTGCCGAGCCTTACACTCGAAGTCCAGCCAAGTCCCTTCCCCTGACAGTCCTACTAGGCTTAAGAAGCTTGGTCTCCCTACCGAGGTAAGGTCGAGCGTCCGGCTGAGCATTACACTCGAACTCCAGCCACGTCCCCTTTTTTGACTCCTTCTAGGTTTAGGAAGCTTGGTCTCCCTGCCGAGGTAAGGTCAAACGTCCTTCCAAGCCTTACACTCGAACTCCGGCAAAGTCCCTTTGCCTGAATCCTACTAGGCTTATGAATCTTCGTCTCCCTGCCGAGGTAAGGTCGAACGTCCTGCCGAGCCTTACACTCGAACTCCGACCAAGTCCCTTTGCCTGACTCCTACTAGGCTTAGGAAGCTTGGTCTCCCAGCCGAGGTAAGGTCGCACGTCCGGCCGAGCCTTACACTCGAACTCCGGCCAAGTCCCTTGGCCTGACTCCTACTAGGCTTAGGAAGCTTGGTCTCCCTGCCGAGTTAAGGTCAAACGTCCTTCCGAACCTTACACTCAAACTCCGGCCAAGTCCCTTCGCCTAACTCTCCTACTAGGCTTAGGAAGCTTGGTCTCCCTGCCGAGGTAAGGTCGAACGTCCTGCCGACCTTTACACTCGAACTCCGTCAAAGTCCCTTAGCCTGACTCTCCTACTAGGCTTAGGAAGCTTGGTCTCCCTGACGAGGTAAGGTCGAAAGTCCTGCCGAGCCTTACACTCGAACTCTGGCCAAGTCTACTCGCCTGACTCTGCTACTAGGCTTAAGAAGCTTGGTGTCTCTGCCGAGGTACGGTCGAACGTCCTGCCGAGCCTTACAGTCGAACTTTGGCCAAGTCCCTTTGCCTGTCTCCTACTAGGATTAGGAATTTTCGTCTCCCTGCCGAGGTAAGGTGAACGTCCTGCCGAGCCTTACACTCGATCTCCGGCCAAGTCCCTTCGCCTGACTCTCCTACTAGGCTTAGGAAGCTTGGTCTCCCTGCCGAGGTAAGGTCGAACGTCCTGCCGAGCCTTACACTCGAACTCCGGCCAAGTCCCTTTGCCTGACTCCTACTAGGCTTAGGAAGCTTGGTCCCCCTGCCGAGGTAAGGTCGAAAGTCCTGCCGAGCCTTACAATCGAACTCCAGCCAAGTTCCTCTTGCCTGTCTCCTACTAAGCTTGGACAGCTTGGTCTCCCGGCCGAGGTAAGGTCTAACGTCCTGCCGAGCCTTACACTCGAACTCCGACCAAGTCCCCTCGCCTGACTCCAAGTGGGCGTAGGAAGCTTGGTCTCCCTGCCGAGGTAAGGTAGAACGTCCTTCCGAGCCTTACACTCGAAGTCCGGAGTTCCTTTTGCCTGTCTCCTACTAGGCTTAGGAAGCTTGGTCTCCCTGCCGAGTTAAGGTCGAACGTCCTGTCGAACCTTACACTCAAACTCCGGCCCACTCCCTTCGCCTAACTCTCCTACTAGGCTTAGGAAGCTTGGTCTCCCTGCCGAGGTAAGGTCGAACGTCCTGCCGAGCTTTACACTCGAACTCCGTCAAAGTCCCTTAGCCTGACTCTCCTACTAGGCTTAGGAAGCTTGGTCTCCCTGACGAGGTAAGGTCGAAAGTCCTGCCGAGCCTTACACTCGAACTCTGGCCAAGTCTACTCGCCTGACTCTGCTACTAGGCTTAAGAAGCTTGGTGTCTCTGCCGAGGTACGGTCGAACGTCCTGCCGAGCCTTACAGTCGAACTTTGGCCAAGTCCCTTTGCCTGTCTCCTACTAGGATTAGGAATTTTCGTCTCCCTGCCGAGGTAAGGTCGAACGTCCTGCCGAGCCTTACACTCGATCTCCGGCCAAGTCCCTTCGCCTGACTCTCCTACTAGGCTTAGGAAGCTTGATCTCCCGACCGAGGTAAGGTCGAACGTCCTGCCAAGCCTTACACTCGAACTCCGGCCAAGTCCCTTCGCCTAACTCTCCTACTAGGCTTAGGAAGCTTGGTCTCCCTGCCGAGGTAAGGTCGAACATCCTGCCGAGCTTTACACTCGAACTCCGTCAAAGTCCCCTCGCCTAACTCTCCTACAAGGCTTAGGAAGCTTGGTCTCCCTGCCGAGGTAAGGTAGAACGGCCTTCCGAGCCTTACACTCGAAGTCCGGCCAAGTCCCTTCGCCTGACTCTGCTACTAGGCTTAAGAAGCTTGGTGTCTCTGCCGAGGTACGGTCGAACGTCCTGCCGAGCCTTACAGTCGAACTTTGGCCAAGTCCCTTTGCCTGTCTCCTACTAGGATTAGGAATTTTCGTCTCCCTGCCGAGGTAAGGCCGAATGTCCTGCCGAGCCTTACACTCGATCTCCAGCCAAGTCCCTTCGCCTGACTGTCCTACTAGGCTTAGGATGCTTGATCTCCCGACCGAGGTAAGGTCGAACGTCCTGCCAAGCCTTACACTCGAACTCCGGCCAAGTCCCTTTGCCTAAGTCCTACTAGGTTTAGGAAGCTTGGTCTCCCTGCCGAGGTAAGGTCGAACGTCCTGCCGAGCCTTACACTCGAACTCTGGCCAAGTCCCTTTGCCTGACTCCTACTAGGCTTAGGAAGCTTGGTCCCCCTGCCGAGGTAAGGTCGAAAGTCCTGCCGAACCTTACAATCGAACTCCAGCCAAGTTCCTTTTGCCTGTCTCCTACTAAGCTTAGATAGCTTGGTCTCTTGGCCGAGGTAAGGTCTAACGTCCTGCCGAGCCTTACACTCGAACTCCGGCCAAATCCCCTCGCCTGACTCCAACTAGGCGTAGGAAGCTTGGTCTCCCTGCCGAGGTAAGGTCGAATGTCCTTCCGAGCCTTACACTCAAACTCCGGCCAAGTCCCCTCGCCTAACTCTCCTACAAGGCTTAGGAAGCTTGGTCTCCCTGCCGAGGTAAGGTAGAACGTCCTTCCGAGCCTTACACTCGAAGTCCGGCCAAGTCCCTTCGCCTGACTCCTACTAGGCTTAGGAAGCTTGGTCCCCCTCCCGAGGTAAGGTAGAACGTCCTGCCGAGCCTTACAATCGAACTCCAGCTAAGTTCCTTTTGCCTGTCTCCTACTAGGCTTAGGAAGCTTGGTCTCCCTGCCGAGTTAAGGTCGAATGTCCTGCCGAACCTTACACTCAAACTCCGGCCAACTCCCTTCGCCTAACTCTCCTACTAGGCTTAGGAAGCTTGGTCTCCCTGCCGAGGTAAGGTCGAATGTCCTGCCGAGCCTTACACTCGATCTCCGGCCAAGTCCCTTCGCCTGACTGTCCTACTAGGCTTAGGAAGCTTGATCTCCCGACCGAGGTAAGGTCGAACGTCCTGCCAAGCCTTACACTCGAACTCTGGCAAAGTCCCTTTGCCTGAATCCTACTAGGCTTAGGAATCTTCGTCTCCCTGCCGAGATAAGGTCGAACGTCCTGCCGAGCCTTACACTCGAACTCCGGCCAAGTCCCTTTGCCTAACTCCTACTAGGTTTAGGAAGCTTGGTCTCCCTGCCGAGGTAAGGTCAAACGTCCTGCCGAGCCTTACACTCGAACTCCGGCCAAGTCCCCTCGCCTGACTCTCCTACTAGGCTTAGGAAGCTTGGTCTCCCTGCCGAGGTAAGGTCAAAAGTCCTGCCGAGCCTTACACTCGAAGTCCAGCCAAGTCCCTTCCCCTGACAGTCCTACTAGGCTTAAGAAGCTTGGTCTCCCTGCCGAGGTAAGGTCAAACGTCCTTCCAAGCCTTACACTCGAACTCCGGCAAAGTCCCTTTGCCTGAATCCTACTAGGCTTATGAATCTTCGTCTCCCTGCCGAGGTAAGGTCGAACGTCCTGCCGAGCCTTACACTCGAACTCCGACCAAGTCCCTTTGCCTGACTCCTACTAGGCTTAGGAAGCTTGGTCTCCCAGTCGAGGTAAGGTCGCACGTCCGGCCGAGCCTTACACTCGAACTCCGGCCAAGTCCCTTGGCCTGACTCCTACTAGGCTTAGGAAGCTTGGTCTCCCTGCCGAGTTAAGGTCAAACGTCCTTCCGAACCTTACACTCAAACTCCGGCCAAGTCCCTTCGCCTAACTCTCCTACTAGGCTTAGGAAGCTTGGTCTCCCTGCCGAGGTAAGGTCGAACGTCCTGCCGACCTTTACACTCGAACTCCGTCAAAGTCCCTTAGCCTGACTCTCCTACTAGGCTTAGGAAGCTTGGTCTCCCTGACGAGGTAAGGTCGAAAGTCCTGCCGAGCCTTACACTCGAACTCTGCCCAAGTCTACTCGCCTGACTCTGCTACTAGGCTTAAGAAGCTTGGTGTCTCTGCCGAGGTACGGTCGAACGTCCTGCCGAGCCTTACAGTCGATCTTTGGCCAAGTCCCTTTGCCAGTCTCCTACTAGGATTAGGAATTTTCGTCTCCCTGCCGAGGTAAGGTTGAACGTCCTGCCGAGCCTTACACTCGATCTCCGGCCAAGTCCCTTCGCCTGACTCTCCTACTAGGCTTAGGAAGCTTGGTCTCCCTGCCGAGGTAAGGTCGAACGTCCTGCCGAGCCTTACACTCGAACTCCGGCCAAGTCCCTTTGCCTGACTCCTACTAGGCTTAGGAAGCTTGGTCCCCCTGCCGAGGTAAGGTCGAAAGTCCTTCCGAGCCTTACACTCAAACTCCGGCCAAGTCCCCTCGCCTAACTCTCCTACAAGGCTTAGGAAGCTTGGTCTCCCTGCCGAGGTAAGGTAGAACGTCCTTCCGAGCCTTACACTCGAAGTCCGGCCAAGTCCCTTCGCCTGACCCTACTAGGCTTAGGAAGCTTGTTCCCCCTCCCGAGGTAAGGTAGAACGTCCTGCCGAGCCTTACAATCGAACTCCAGCTAAGTTCCTTTTGCCTGTCTCCTACTAGGCTTAGGAAGCTTGGTCTCCCTGCCGAGTTAAGGTCGAATGTCCTGCCGAACTTTACACTCAAACTCCGGCCAACTCCCTTCGCCTAACTCTCCTACTAGGCTTAGGAAGCTTGGTCTCCCTGCCGAGGTAAGGTCGAATGTCCTGCCGAGCCTTACACTCGATCTCCGGCCAAGTCCCTTCGCCTGACTGTCCTACTAGGCTTAGGAAGCTTGATCTCCCGACCGAGGTAAGGTCGAACGTCCTGCCAAGCCTTACACTCGAACTCTGGCAAAGTCCCTTTGCCTGAATCCTACTAGGCTTAGGAATCTTCGTCTCCCTGCCGAGATAAGGTCGAACGTCCTGCCGAGCCTTACACTCGAACTCCGGCCAAGTCCCTTTGCCTAACTCCTACTAGGTTTAGGAAGCTTGGTCTCCCTGCCGAGGTAAGGTCAAACGTCCTGCCGAGCCTTACACTCGAACTCCGGCCAAGTCCCCTCGCCTGACTCTCCTACTAGGCTTAGGAAGCTTGGTCTCCCTGCCGAGGTAAGGTCAAAAGTCCTGCCGAGCCTTACACTCGAAGTCCAGCCAAGTCCCTTCCCCTGACAGTCCTACTAGGCTTAAGAAGCTTGGTCTCCCTACCGAGGTAAGGTCGAGCGTCCGGCTGAGCATTACACTCGAACTCCAGCCACGTCCCCTTTTTTGACTCCTTCTAGGTTTAGGAAGCTTGGTCTCCCTGCCGAGGTAAGGTCAAACGTCCTTCCAAGCCTTACACTCGAACTCCGGCAAAGTCCCTTTGCCTGAATCCTACTAGGCTTATGAATCTTCGTCTCCCTGCCGAGGTAAGGTCGAACGTCCTGCCGAGCCTTACACTCGAACTCCGACCAAGTCCCTTTGCCTGACTCCTACTAGGCTTAGGAAGCTTGGTCTCCCAGCCGAGGTAAGGTCGCACGTCCGGCCGAGCCTTACACTCGAACTCCGGCCAAGTCCCTTGGCCTGACTCCTACTAGGCTTAGGAAGCTTGGTCTCCCTGCCGAGTTAAGGTCAAACGTCCTTCCGAACCTTACACTCAAACTCCGGCCAAGTCCCTTCGCCTAACTCTCCTACTAGGCTTAGGAAGCTTGGTCTCCCTGCCGAGGTAAGGTCGAACGTCCTGCCGACCTTTACACTCGAACTCCGTCAAAGTCCCTTAGCCTGACTCTCCTACTAGGCTTAGGAAGCTTGGTCTCCCTGACGAGGTAAGGTCGAAAGTCCTGCCGAGCCTTACACTCGAACTCTGGCCAAGTCTACTCGCCTGACTCTGCTACTAGGCTTAAGAAGCTTGGTGTCTCTGCCGAGGTACGGTCGAACGTCCTGCCGAGCCTTACAGTCGAACTTTGGCCAAGTCCCTTTGCCTGTCTCCTACTAGGATTAGGAATTTTCGTCTCCCTGCCGAGGTAAGGTCGAACGTCCTGCCGAGCCTTACACTCGATCTCCGGCCAAGTCCCTTCGCCTGACTCTCCTACTAGGCTTAGGAAGCTTGGTCTCCCTGCCGAGGTAAGGTCGAACGTCCTGCCGAGCCTTACACTCGAACTCCGGCCAAGTCCCTTTGCCTGACTCCTACTAGGCTTAGGAAGCTTGGTCCCCCTGCCGAGGTAAGGTCGAAAGTCCTGCCGAGCCTTACAATCGAACTCCAGCCAAGTTCCTTTTGCCTGTCTCCTACTAAGCTTAGATAGCTTGGTCTCCCGGCCGAGGTAAGGTCTAACGTCCTGCCGAGCCTTACACACGAACTCCGGCCAAGTCCCCTCGCCTGACTCCAAGTAGGCGTAGGAAGCTTGGTCTCCCTGCCGAGGTAAGGTAGAACGTCCTTCCGAGCCTTACACTCGAAGTCCGGAGTTCCTTTTGCCTGTCTCCTACTAGGCTTAGGAAGCTTGGTCTCCCTGCCGAGTTAAGGTCGAACGTCCTGTCGAACCTTACACTCAAACTCCGGCCCACTCCCTTCGCCTAACTCTCCTACTAGGCTTAGGAAGCTTGGTCTCCCTGCCGAGGTAAGGTCGAACGTCCTGCCGACCTTTACACTCGAACTCCGTCAAAGTCCCTTAGCCTGACTCTCCTACTAGGCTTAGGAAGCTTGGTCTCCCTGACGAGGTAAGGTCGAAAGTCCTGCCGAGCCTTACACTCGAACTCTGGCCAAGTCTACTCGCCTGACTCTGCTACTAGGCTTAAGAAGCTTGGTGTCTCTGCCAAGGTACGGTCGAACGTCCTGCCGAGCCTTACAGTCGAACTTTGGCCAAGTCCCTTTGCCTGTCGCCTACTAGGATTAGGAATTTTCGTCTCCCTGCCGAGGTAAGGTTGAACGTCCTGCCGAGCCTTACAGTCGATCTCCGGCCAAGTCCCTTCGCCTGACTCTCCTACTAGGCTTAGGAAGCTTGGTCTCCCTGCCGAGGTAAGGTCGAACGTCCTGCCGAGCCTTACACTCGAACTCCGGCCAAGTCCCTTTGCCTGACTCCTACTAGGCTTAGGAAGCTTGGTCTCCCTGCCGAGGTAAGGTCGAATGTCCTTCCGAGCCTTAAACTCAAACTCCGGCCAAGTCCCCTCGCCTAACTCTCCTACAAGGCTTAGGAAGCTTGGTCTCCCTGCCGAGGTAATGTCGAAGGTCCTGCCGAGCCTTACACACGAACTCCGGCCAAGTGCCTTTGCCTGGCTCCTACTAGGCTTAGGAAGATTGGTCCCCCTGCCGAGGTAAGGTCGAAAGTCCTGCCGAGCCTTACAATCGAACTCCAGCCAAGTTCCTTTTGCCTGTCTCCTACTAAGCTTATATAGCTTGGTCTCCCTGCCGAGGTAAGGTCGAACGTCCTGCCAAGCCTTACACTCGAACTCCGGCCAAGTCCCTTTGCCTAACTCCTACTAGGTTTAGGAAGCTTGGTCTCCCTGCCGAGGTAAGGTCGAACGTCCTGCCGAGCCTTACACTCGAACTCCGGCCAAGTCCCTTCGCCTGACTCCTACTAGGCTTAGGAAGTTTGGTCCCCCTGCCGAGGTAAGGTCAAACGTCCTGCCGAGCCTTACAATCGAACTCCAGCTAAGTTCCTTTTGCCTGTCTCCTACTAGGCTTAGGAAGCTTGGTCTCCCTGCCGAGTTAAGGTCGAACGTCCTGCCGAACCTTACACTCAAACTCCGGCCAACTCCCTTCGCCTAACTCACCTACTAGGCTTAGGAAGCTTGGTCTCCCTGCCGAGGTAAGGTCGAACGTCCTGCCGAGCTTACACTTGAACTCCGGACAAGTCCCCTCGCCTGACTCCTACTAGACCTAGGAAGCTTGGTCTCCCTGCCGAGGTAAGGTCGAACGTCCTGCCGAGCCTTACACTCGAACTCCGGCCAAGTCCACTCGCCTGTCTCGTACTAGGATTAGGAAGCTTGGTCTCCCTGCCGAGGTACGGTCGAATGTCCCGCCGAGCCTTACACTCGATCTCCGGCCAAGTCCCTTCGCCTGACTCTCCTACTAGGCTTAGGAAGCTTGGTCTCCCTGCCGAGGTCAGGTCGAACGTCCTGCCGAGCCTTACACTCGAACTCCAGATAAGTCCTCTCCCCTGACACTCCTACTAGGCTTAGGAAGCTTGGTCTCCTTGCCGAGGTAAGGTCGAACGTCCTGCCGAGCCTTACACTCGAACTCCGGCCAAGTCATTTCGCCTGACTCCTACTAGCCTTAGGAAGATTTGTCTCCCAGACGAGGTAAGGTCGAACGTCCTGCCGAGCCTTACACTCGATCTCCGGCCAACTCCCTTCGCCTGACTCTCCTACTAGGCTTAGGAAGCTTGGTCTCCCTGCCGAGGTAAGGTCGAACGTCCTGCCGAGCCTTACACTGGAACTCCGGACAAGTCCCCTCGCCTGACTCCTACTAGACTTGGGAAGCTTGGTCTCCCTGCCGAGGTGAGGTCGAAGGTCCTGCCGAGCCTTACACTCGAACTTCGGCCAAGTCCACTCGCCTGTCTCGTACTAGGATTAGGAAGCTTGGTCTCCCTGCCGAGGTAAGGTCGAACGTCCTGCCGAGCCTTACACTCGCTCTCCGGCCAAGTCCCTTCGCCTGACTCTCCTACTAGGCTTAGGAAGCTTGGTCTCCCTGCCGAGGTAAGGTCGAATGTCCTGCCGAGCCTTACACTCGATCTCCGGCCAGGTCCCTTCGCCTGACTCTCCTACTAGGCTTAGGAAGCTTGGTCTCCCGGCCGAGGTAACATCGAACGTCCTGCTGAGCCTTAGACTTGAACTCCGGACAAGTCCTATCGCGTGACTCTCCTACTAGGCTTAGGAAGCTTGGTCTCTTTACCGAGGTAAGGTCGAACGTCCCGCTGAGCCTAACACTCGAACTGTGTCCGAGTCCCTTCGCCTGACTCTCCTACTAGGCTTAGGAAGCTTGGTCTCCCTGCCAAGGTAAGGTCGAAAATCCTGCCGAGCCTTATACTCGAACTCCGGCCAAGTCCACTCGCCTGTCTCTGCTAGTAGGCTTAAAAGCTTGGTTTCCCTGCCGTGGTACGGTCGAACGTCCTGCCAAGCCTTACACTCGAACACCAGCCAAGTCCCTTCGCCTGTGTCCTACAAGGAGTAGGAAGCTTGGTCTCCCTGCCGAGGTAAGGTCGAAAGTCCTGCCGAGCCTTACAGTCGAACTTCGGCCAAGTCCCTTCGCCTGACTCTCCTACTAGGCTAAGGAAGTTTGGTCTCCCTGCCGAGGTGAGGTCGAACGTCCTGCCAAGCCTTACACTCGAACTCTGTCCAAGTCCCTTTGCCTGACTTTTACTAGGCTTAGGAAGCTTGGTCCCCTTGCTGAGGTAAGGTCGAAAGTCCTGCCGAGCCTTACAATCGAACTCCAGCCAAGTTCCTTTTGCTTGTCTCGTACTAGGCTTAGGAAGCTTGGTCTCCCTGCCGAGGTAAGGTCGAACGTCCTTCCAAGCCTTACACTCGAACTCCGGCCAAGTCCCTTTGCCTGACTCCTACTAGGCTTAGGAAGCTTGGTCTCCCTGCCAAAACAAGGTCGAGGGACCTTCCGAGCCTTACACTCGAACTCCGTCCGAGTCCCCTTGTCTGAGTCCTACTAGGCTTAGGAAGCTTTGTCTCCCAGCCGAGGTAAGGTCGAACCTCCTGCTGAGCCTTAGACTTGAACTCCGGCCAAGTCCCCTCGCATGACTCTCCTACGTGGCTTAGGGAGTATGGTCTCCCTGCCGAGGTAAGGTCAGACGTCCTGCCGAGCCTTACACTCAAACTCCGGCCAAGTCCCTTCGCCTGACTTTCCTACTAGGCTTAGGAAGCTTGGTCTCCCTACCGAGGTAAGGTCGTCTGTCCTGCCGAGCCTTTCACTGGAACTCCGGACAAGTCACCTCGCCTGACTCCTACTAGACCTAGGAAGCTTGGTCTCCCTGCCGAGGTAAGGTCGAACGTCCTGCCGAGCCTTACACTCGAACTCCGGCCATGTCCACCCGCCTGTCTCGTACTAGGATTAGGAAGCTTGGTCTCCCTGCCGAGGTAAGGTCGAACGTCCTGCCGGGCCTTACACTCGATCTCCGGCCAAGTCCCTTCGCCTGACTCTCCTACTAGGCTTAGGAAGCTTGGTCTCCTTGCCGAGGTAAGGTCGAACGTCCTGCCGAGCCTTACACTCGATCTCCGGCCAAGTCCCTTCGTCTAACTCTCCTACTAGGCTTAGGAAGCTTGGTCTCCCTGCCGAGGCAAGGTCGAACGTCGTGCCGAGCCTCACACTAGAACTCCGGACAAGTCCCCTCGCCTAATTCCTACTAGACTTAGGAAGCTTGGTCTCCCTGCCGAGGTAAGGTAGAACGTCCTGCCGAGTCTTACACTCGAACTCCGGCCAAGTCCACTCGCCTGTCTCGTACTAGGATTAGGAAGGTTGGTCTCCCTGCCGAGGTAAGGTCGAACGTCCTGCCGAGCCTTACACTCGATTTCCGGCCAAGTCCCTTCGCCTGACTCTCCTATTAGGCTTAGGAAGCTTGGTCTCCCTGCCGAGGTAAGGTCGAACGTCCTGCCGAGCCTTACACTCGATTTCCGGCCAGGTCCCTTTGACTGACTCTCCTACTAGGCTTAGGAAGCTTGGTCTCCCGGCCGAGGTAACGTCGAACGTCCTGCCGAGCCTTACACTCGAACTCCGGACACGTCCTCTCCCCTGACACTCCTACTAGGCTTAGGAAGCTTTGTCTCCCAGACGAGGTAATGTCAAACGTCCTCCTGAGCCTTAGACTTGAACTCTGGCCAAGTCCCTTCGCCTGACTCTCCTACTAGGCTTAGGAAGCTTGGTCTCCTTGCCGAGGTAAGGTCGAACGTCCTGCCGAGCCTTACACTCGAACTCCGGCCAAGTCCTTTCGCCTGACTCCTACTAGCCTTTGGAAGCTTTGTCTCCCAGACGAGGTAATGTCGAACGTCCTGCTGAGCCTTAGACTTGAACTCCGGCCAAGTCCCCTCGCCTGACTCTCCTACTAGGCTTAGGAAGCTTGGTCTCCCTGCCGAGGTAAGGTCGAACGTCCTGCCAAGCCTTACACTGGAACTCCGGACAAGTCCCCTCGCCTGACTCCTACTAGACTTGGGAAGCTTGGTCTCCCTGCCGAGGTAAGGTCGAACGTCCTGCCGAGCCTTACACTCGATCTCCGGCCAAGTCCCTTCGCCTGACTCTCCTACTAGGCTTAGGAAGCTTGGTCTCCCGGACGAGGTAACATCGAACGTCCTGCCGAGCCTTACACTCGAACTCCGGACACGTCCTCTCCCCTGACACTCCTACTAGGCTTAGGAAGCTTGGTCTCCCTGCCGAGGTAAGGTCGAACGTCCTGCCGAGCCTTACACTCGAACTCCGGCCCAGTCCACTCGTCTGTCTCGTACTAGGATTAGGAAGCTCGGTCTCCCTGCCGAGGTAAGGTCGAACGTCCTGACGAGCCTTACACTCCATCTCCGGCCAAGTCCCTTCGCCTGACTCTCCTACTAGGCTTAGGAAGCTTGGTCTCCCGGACGAGGTAACATCGAACGTCCTGCCGAGCCTTACACTCGAACTCCGGACACGTCCTCTCCCCTGACACTCCTACTAGGCTTAGGAAGCTTGGTCTCCCTGCCGAGGTAAGGTCGAACGTCCTGCCGAGCCTTACACTGGAACTCCGGACAAGTCCCCTCGCCTGACTCCTACTAGACTTAGGAAGCTTGGTCTCCCTGCCGAGGTAAGGTCGAACGTCCTGCCGAGCCTTACACTCGATCTCCAGCCAAGTCCCTTCGCCTGACTCTCCTACTAGGCTTAGGAAGCTTGGTCTCCCGGACGAGGTAACATCGAACGTCCTGCCGAGCCTTACACTCGAACTCCGGACACGTCCTCTCCCCTGACACTCCTACTAGGCTTAGGAAGCTTGGTCTCCCTGCCGAGGTAAGGTCGAACGTCCTGCCGAGCCTTACACTGGAACTCCGGACAAGTCCCCTCGCCTGACTCCTACTAGACTTAGGAAGCTTGGTCTCCCAGCCGAGGTAAGGTCGAACGTCCTGCCGAGCCTTACACTCGAACTCCGGCCAAGTCCACTCGTCTGTCTCGTACTAGGATTAGGAAGCTCGGTCTCCCTGCCGAGGTAAGGTCGAACGTCCTGCCGAGCCTTACACTCGATCTCCGGCCAAGTCCCTTCGCCTGACTCTCCTACTAGGCTTAGGAAGCTTGGTCTCCCTGCCGAGGTAAGGTCGAACGTCCTGCCGAGCCTTACACTCGAACTCCGGCCAAGTTCCTTTGCATGACACCTGGTAAGCTTAGGAAGCTTGGTCTCTTTTCCGAAGTAAGGTCGAACGTCCTGCCGGGCCTTACACTCGAACTCCGGCCAAGTCCTTTCTCCTGACTCCTACTAGCCTTAGGAAGCTTTGTCTCCCAGACGAGGTAATGTCGAACGTCCTGCTGAGCCTTAGACTTGAACTCCGGCCAAGTCCCCTCGCCTGACTCTCCTACTAGGCTTAGGAAGCTTGGTCTCCCTGCCGAGGTAAGGTCGAACGTCCTGCCGAGCCTTACACTCGAACTCCGGCCAAGTCCACTCGCCTGTCTGGTACTAGGATTAGGAAGCTTGGTCTCCCTGCCGAGGTAAGGTCGAACGTCCTGCCGAGCCTTACACTCGATCTCCGGCCAAGTCCCTTCGCCTGACTCTCCTACTAGGCTTAGGAAGCTTGGTCTCCGGGCCGAGGTAACATCGAACGTCCTGCCGAGCCTTACACTCGAACTCCGGACACGTCCTCTCCCCTGACACTCCTACTAGGCTTAGGAAGCTTGGTCTCCTTGCCGAGGCAAGGTCGAACGTCCTGCCGAGCCTTACACTCGAACTCCGGCCAAGTCCTTTCGCCTGACTCCTACTAGCCTTAGGAAGCTTTGTCTCCCAGACGAGGTAATCTCAAAAGTCCTGCTGAGCCTTAGACTTGAACTCCGGCCAAGTCCCCTTGCCTGACTCTCCTACTAGGCTTAGGGAGCTTGGTCTCCATGCCGAGGTAAGGTCGAACGTCCTGCCGAGCCTTACACTGGAACTCCGGCCAAGTCCCTTCGCCTGACTCTCCTACGAGGCTTAGGAAGCTTGGTCTCCCTGCCGAGGTAAGGTCGAACGTCCTGCCGAGCCTTACACTCGAACTCCAGATAAGTCCTCTCCCCTGACACTCCTACTAGGCTTAGGAAGCTTGGTCTCCCTGCCGAGGTAAGGTCGAACGTCCTGCCGAGCCTTACACTCGAACTCTGGCCAAGTCTACTCGCCTGACTCTGCTACTAGGCTTAAGAAGCTTGGTGTCTCTGCCGAGGTACGGTCGAACGTCCTGCCGAGCCTTACAGTCGAACTTTGGCCAAGTCCCTTTGCCTGTCTCCTACTAGGATTAGGAATTTTCGTCTCCCTGCCGAGGTAAGGTTGAACGTCCTGCCGAGCCTTACACTCGAACTCCGGCCAAGTCCCTTTGCCTGACTCCTACTAGGCTTAGGAAGCTTGGTCCCCCTGCCGAGGTAAGGTCGAAAGTCCTGCCGAGCCTTACAATCGAACTCCAGCCAAGTTCCTTTTGCCTGTCTCCTACTAAGCTTAGACAGCTTGGTCTCCCGGCCGAGGTAAGGTCTAACGTCCTGCCGAGCCTTACACTCGAACTCCGACCAAGTCCCCTCGCCTGACTCCAAGTGGGCGTAGGAAGCTTGGTCTCCCTGCCGAGGTAAGGTAGAACGTCCTTCCGAGCCTTACACTCGAAGTCCGGAGTTCCTTTTGCCTGTCTCCTACTAGGCTTAGGAAGCTTGGTCTCCCTGACGAGGTAAGGTCGAACGTCCTGTCGAACCTTACACTCAAACTCCGGCCCACTCCCTTCGCCTAACTCTCCTACTAGGCTTAGGAAGCTTGGTCTCCCTGCCGAGGTAAGGTCGAACGTCCTGCCGACCTTTACACTCGAACTCCGTCAAAGTCCCTTAGCCTGACTCTCCTACTAGGCTTAGGAAGCTTGGTCTCCCTGACGAGGTAAGGTCGAAAGTCCTGCCGAGCCTTACACTCGAACTCTGGCCAAGTCTACTCGCCTGACTCTGCTACTAGGCTTAAGAAGCTTGGTGTCTCTGCCAAGGTACGGTCGAACGTCCTGCCGAGCCTTACAGTCGAACTTGGGCCAAGTCCCTTTGCCTGTCGCCGACTAGGATTAGGAATTTTCGTCTCCCTGCCGAGGTAAGGTTGAACGTCCTGCCGAGCCTTACAGTCGATCTCCGGCCAAGTCCCTTCGCCTGACTCTCCTACTAGGCTTAGGAAGCTTGGTCTCCCTGCCGAGGTAAGGTCGAACGTCCTGCCGAGCCTTACACTCGAACTCCGGCCAAGTCCCTTTGCCTGACTCCTACTAGGCTTAGGAAGCTTGGTCCCCCTGCCGAGGTAAGGTCGAAAGTCCTGCCGAGCCTTACAATCGAACTCCAGCCAAGTTCCTTTTGCCTGTCTCCTACTAAGCTTAGATAGCTTGGTCTCCCGGCCGAGGTAAGGTCGAACGTCCTGCTAAGCCTTACACTCGAACTGCGGACAAGTCCACTCGCCTGACTCTGCTACTAGGCTTAAGAAGCTTGGTGTCCCTGCCGAGGTACGGTCGAACGTCCTGCCGAGCCTTACACTCGAACTCCGGCCAAGTCCCCTCGCCTGACTCCAAGTAGGCGTAGGAAGCTTGGTCTCCCTGCCGAGGTAAGGTAGAACGTCCTTCCGAGCCTTACACTCGAAGTCCGGAGTTCCTTTTGCCTGTCTCCTACTAGGCTTAGGAAGCTTGGTCTCCCTGCCGAGTTAAGGTCGAACGTCCTGTCGAACCTTACACTCAAACTCCGGCCCACTCCCTTCGCCTAACTCTCCTACTAGGCTTAGGAAGCTTGGTCTCCCTGCCGAGGTAAGTTCGAACGTCCTGCCGACCTTTACACTCGAACTCCGTCAAAGTCCCTTAGCCTGACTCTCCTACTAGGCTTAGGAAGCTTGGTCTCCCTGACGAGGTAAGGTCGAAAGTCCTGCCGAGCCTTACACTCGAACTCTGGCCAAGTCTACTCGCCTGACTCTGCTACTAGGCTTAAGAAGCTTGGTGTCTCTGCCAAGGTACGGTCGAACGTCCTGCCGAGCCTTACAGTCGAACTTTGGCCAAGTCCCTTTGCCTGTCGCCTACTAGGATTAGGAATTTTCGTCTCCCTGCCGAGGTAAGGTTGAACGTCCTGCCGAGCCTTACAGTCGATCACCGGCCAAGTCCCTTCGCCTGACTCTCCTACTAGGCTTAGGAAGCTTGGTCCCCCTGCCGAGGTAAGGTCGAAAGTCCTGCCGAGCCTTACAATCGAACTCCAGCCAAGTTCCTTTTGCCTGTCTCCTACTAAGCTTATATAGCTTGGTCTCCCTGCCGAGGTAAGGTCGAACGTCCTGCTAAGCCTTACACTCGAACTGCGGACAAGTCCACTCGCCTGACTCTGCTACTAGGCTTAAGAAGCTTGGTGTCCCTGCCGAGGTACGGTCGAACGTCCTGCCGAGCCTTACACTCGAACTCCGGCCAAGTCCCCTCTCCTAAGTCTCCTCCTAGGCTTAGGAAGATTTGTCTCCCTGCCGAGGTAACATCGAACGTCCTGCCGAGCCTTACACTCGAACTCCGGCCAAGTCCCTTTGCGAGTCTCCTACTAGGATTAGGAAGCTTGGTCTCCCTGCCGAGGTAAGGTCAAACGTCCTTCCGAACCTTACACTCAAACTCCGGCCAAGTCCCTTCGCCTGACTCTCCTACTAGGCTTAGGAAGCTTGGTCTCCCTGACGAGGTAAGGTCGAAAGTCCTGCCGAGCCTTACACTCGAACTCTGGCCAAGTCTACTCGCCTGACTCTGCTACTAGGCTTAAGAAGCTTGGTGTCTCTGCCAAGGTACGGTCGAACGTCCTGCGGAGCCTTACAGTCGAACTTTGGCCAAGTCCCTTTGCCTGTCTCCTACTAGGATTAGGAATTTTCGTCTCCCTGCCGAGGTAAGGTTGAACGTCCTGCCGAGCCTTACAGTCGATCACCGGCCAAGTCCCTTCGCCTGACTCTCCTACTAGGCTTAGGAAGCTTGGTCTCCCTGACGAGGTAAGGTCGAACGTCCTGCCGAGCCTTACACTCGATCTCCGGCCAAGTCCCTTCGCCTGACTCTCCTACTAGGCTTAGGAAGCTTGATCTCCCGACCGAGGTAAGGTCGAACGTCCTGCCAAGCCTTACACTCGAACTCCGGCCAAGTCCCCTCGCCTGACTCCAACTAGGCGTAGGAAGCTTGGTCTCCCTGCCGAGGTAAGGTCGAATGTCCTTCCGAGCCTTAAACTCAAACTCCGGCCAAGTCCCCTCGCCTAACTCTCCTACAAGGCTTAGGAAGCTTGGTCTCCCTGCCGAGGTAAGGTAGAACGGCCTTCCGAGCCTTACACTCGAAGTCCGGCCAAGTCCCTTCGCCTGACTCCTACTAGGCTTAGGAAGCTTGGTCCCCCTGCCGAGGTAAGGTAGAACGTCCTGCCGAGCCTTACAATCGAACTCCAGCTAAGTTCCTTTTGCCTGTCTCCTACTAGGCTTAGGAAGCTTGGTCTCCCTGCCGAGTTAAGGTCGAACGTCCTGCCGAACCTTACACTCAAACTCCGGCCAACTCCCTTCGCCTAACTCTCCTACTAGGCTTAGGAAGCTTGGTCTCCCTGCCGAGGTAAGGTCGAATGTCCTGCCGAGCCTTACACTCGAACTCCGTCCGAGTCCCTTCGCCTGACTCTCCTACTAGGCTTAGGAAGCTTCGTCTCCCTGCCGAGGTAAGGTCGAAAGTCCTGCCGAGCCTTACACTCGAACTCTGGCCAAGTCCACTCGCCTAACTCTCCTACAAGGCTTAGGAAGCTTGGTCTCCCTGCCGAGGTAAGGTAGAACGTCCTTCCGAGCCTTACACTCAAAGTCCGGCCAAGTCCTTTCCTCTGACACTCCTACTAGGCTTAGGAAGCTTGGTCTCCCTACCGAGGTAAGGTCGCGCGTCCTGCGGAGCCTTACATTCGAACTCCGGCCAAGTCCCCTTGTTTGACTCCTTCTAGGCTTAGGAAGCTTGGTCTCCCTTCCGAGGTAAAGTCAAACGTCCCTCCAAGTCTTACACTCGAACTCTGGCAAAGTCCCTTGGCCTAAATCTTACTAGGCTTAGGAATCTTCGTCTCCCTGCCAAGGTAAAGTAGAACGTCCTTCCGAGTTTGACACTCGAAGTCCGGCCAAGTCCCTTCCCATGACACTCCTACTAGGATTAGGAATCTTCGTCTCCCTGCCGAGGTAAGGTCGAACGTCCTGCCAAGCCTTACACTCGATCTCCGGCCAAGTCCCTTCGCCTGACTCTCCTACTAGGCTTAGGAAGCTTGGTCTCCCTGCCGAGGTAAGGTCGAAAGTCCGGCCGAGCCTTACAATCGAACTCCAGCCAAGTTCCTTTTGCCTGTCTCCTACTAAGCTTATATAGCTTGGTCTCCCTGCCGAGGTAAGGTCGAAAGTCCTGCCAAGCCTTACACTCCAACCCTGGCAAAGTCCTTCTGCCTGAATCCTACTAGGCTTAGGAATCTTCGTCTCCCTGCCGAGGTAAGGTCGAACGTCCTGCCGAGCCTTACACTCGATCTCCGGCCAAGTCCCTTCGCCTGACTCTCCTACTAGGCTTAGGAAGCTTGATCTCCCGACCGAGGTAAGGTCGAACGTCCTGCCAAGCCTTACACTCGAACTCCGGCCAAGTCCCCTCGCCTGACTCCAACTAGGCGTAGGAAGCTTGGTCTCCCTGCCGAGGTAAGGTCGAATGTCCTTCCGAGCCTTAAACTCAAACTCCGGCCAAGTCCCCTCGCCTAACTCTCCTACAAGGCTTAGGAAGCTTGGTCTCCCTGCCGAGGTAAGGTAGAACGGCCTTCCGAGCCTTACACTCGAAGTCCGGCCAAGTCCCTTCGCCTGACTCCTACTAGGCTTAGGAAGCTTGGTCCCCCTGCCGAGGTAAGGTAGAACGTCCTGCCGAGCCTTACAATCGAACTCCAGCTAAGTTCCTTTTGCCTGTCTCCTACTAGGCTTAGGAAGCTTGGTCTCCCTGCCGAGTTAAGGTCGAACGTCCTGCCGAACCTTACACTCAAACTCCGGCCAACTCCCTTCGCCTAACTCTCCTACTAGGCTTAGGAAGCTTGGTCTCCCTGCCGAGGTAAGGTCGAATGTCCTGCCGAGCCTTACACTCGAACTCCGTCCGAGTCCCTTCGCCTGACTCTCCTACTAGGCTTAGGAAGCTTCGTCTCCCTGCCGAGGTAAGGTCGAAAGTCCTGCCGAGCCTTACACTCGAACTCTGGCCAAGTCCACTCGCCTAACTCTCCTACAAGGCTTAGGAAGCTTGGTCTCCCTTCCGAGGTAAGGTAGAACGTCCTTCCGAGCCTTACACTCAAAGTCCGGCCAAGTCCCTTCCTCTGACACTCCTACTAGGCTTAGGAAGCTTGGTCTCCCTACCGAGGTAAGGTCGCGCGTCCTGCGGAGCCTTACATTCGAACTCCGGCCAAGTCCCCTTGTTTGACTCCTTCTAGGCTTAGGAAGCTTGGTCTCCCTTCCGAGGTAAAGTCAAACGTCCCTCCAAGTCTTACACTCGAACTCTGGCAAAGTCCCTTGGCCTAAATCTTACTAGGCTTAGGAATCTTCGTCTCCCTGCCAAGGTAAAGTAGAACGTCCTTCCGAGTTTGACACTCGAAGTCCGGCCAAGTCCCTTCCCATGACACTCCTACTAGGATTAGGAATCTTCGTCTCCCTGCCGAGGTAAGGTCGAACGTCCTGCCAAGCCTTACACTCGATCTCCGGCCAAGTCCCTTCGCCTGACTCTCCTACTAGGCTTAGGAAGCTTGGTCTCCCTGCCGAGGTAAGGTCGAAAGTCCGGCCGAGCCTTACAATCGAACTCCAGCCAAGTTCCTTTTGCCTGTCTCCTACTAAGCTTATATAGCTTGGTCTCCCTGCCGAGGTAAGGTCGAAAGTCCTGCCAAGCCTTACACTCCAACCCTGGCAAAGTCCTTCTGCCTGAATCCTACTAGGCTTAGGAATCTTCGTCTCCCTGCCGAGGTAAGGTCGAACGTCCTGCCGAGCCTTACACTCGAATTCTGGCCAAGTCCCTTTGCCTAACTCCTACTAGGTTTAGGAAGCTTGGTCTCCCAGCCGAGGTAACGTCGCCCGTCCTGACAAGCCTTACACTTGAACTCCGGCCAAGTCCCTTTGCCTGACTCCTACTAGGCTTAGGAAGCTTGGTCTCCCTGCCGAGGTAAGGTCGCGCGTCCTCCTGAGCCTTACACTCGAACTCCGGCCAAGTCCACTTGTTTGACTCCTTCTAGGCTTAGGAAGCTTGGTCTCCCTTCCGAGGTAAGGTCAAACGTCCTTCCAAGCCTTACACTCGAACTCTGGTAAAGTCCCTTTGCCTGAATCCTACTAGTCTTAGGAATCTTCGTCTCCCTGCCGAGGTAACGTCGAACGTCCTGCTGAGCCTTACACTCGAACTCCGGGCAAGTCCACTCGCCTGACTCTGCTACTAGGCTTAAGAAGCTTGGTGTCCCTGCCGAGGTACGGTCGAATGTCCTGCCGAGCCTTACACTCGAACTCCGGCCAAGTCCCTTTGCGTGTCTCCTATTAGGATTAGGAAGCTTGGTCTCCCTGCCGAGGTAACGTCGAAAGTCCTGCCGAGCGTTACACTCGAAATCTGGCCAAGTCTACTCGCCTGACTCTGCTACTAGGCTTAAGAAACTTGGTATCCCAGCCGAGGTACGGTCGAACGTCCAGCCGAGCCTTACAGTAGAACTTTGGCCAAGTCCCTTTGCCTGTCTCCTACTAGGATTAGGAATCTTCGTCTCCCTGCCGAGGTAAGGTCGAAGGTCCTGACGAGCCTTACACTCGAACTCCGGCCAAGTCCCTTCGCCTGACTCCTACTAGGCTTAGGAAGCTTGGTCCCCCTGCCGAGGTAAGGTCGAAAGTCCTGCCGAGCCTTGCACTCGAACTCCGGCCAAGTCCCTTTGCCTAACTCTTACTAGGTTTAGGAAGCTTGGTCTCCCAGCCGAGGTAACGTCGCACGTCCTGACGAGCCTTACACTTGAACTCCGGCCAAGTCCCTTTGCCTGACTCCAAATAGGCTTAAGAAGCTTGGTCTCCCTGCCGAGTTAAGGTCGAACGTCCTGCTGAGCCTTACACTCAAACTGCGGCCAAGTCCACTCGCCTGACTCTGCTACTAGGCTTAAGAAGCTTGGTGTCCCTGCCGAGGTACGGTCGAACGTCCTGCCGAGCCTTACACTCGAACTCCGTCCGAGTCCCTTCGCCTGACTCTCCTACTAGGCTTAGGAAGCTTCGTCTCCCTGCCGAGGTAAGGTCGAAAGTCCTGCCGAGCCTTACACTCGAACTCTGGCCAAGTCCACTCGCCTAACTCTCCTACAAGGCTTAGGAAGCTTGGTCTCCCTGCCGAGGTAAGGTAGAACGTCCTTCCGAGCCTTACACTCAAAGTCCGGCCAAGTCCCTTCCTCTGACACTCCTACTAGGCTTAGGAAGCTTGGTCTCCCTACCGAGGTAAGGTCGCGCGTCCTGCGGAGCCTTACATTCGAACTCCGGCCAAGTCCCCTTGTTTGACTCCTTCTAGGCTTAGGAAGCTTGGTCTCCCTTCCGAGGTAAAGTGAAACGTCCCTCCAAGTCTTACACTCGAACTCTGGCAAAGTCCCTTGGCCTAAATCTTACTAGGCTTAGGAATCTTCGTCTCCCTGCCAAGGTAAAGTAGAACGTCCTTCCGAGTTTGACACTCGAAGTCCGGCCAAGTCCCTTCCCATGACACTCCTACTAGGATTAGGAATCTTCGTCTCCCTGCCGAGGTAAGGTCGAACGTCCTGCCAAGCCTTACACTCGATCTCCGGCCAAGTCCCTTCGCCTGACTCTCCTACTAGGCTTAGGAAGCTTGGTCTCCCTGCCGAGGTAAGGTCGAAAGTCCGGCCGAGCCTTACAATCGAACTCCAGCCAAGTTCCTTTTGCCTGTCTCCTACTAAGCTTATATAGCTTGGTCTCCCTGCCGAGGTAAGGTCGAAAGTCCTGCCAAGCCTTACACTCCAACCCTGGCAAAGTCCTTCTGCCTGAATCCTACTAGGCTTAGGAATCTTCGTCTCCCTGCCGAGGTAAGGTCGAACGTCCTGCCGAGCCTTACACTCGAACTCTGGCCAAGTCCCTTTGCCTAACTCCTACTAGGTTTAGGAAGCTTGGTCTCCCAGCCGAGGTAACGTCGCACGTCCTGACAAGCCTTACACTTGAACTCCGGCCAAGTCCCTTTGCCTGACTCCTACTAGGCTTAGGAAGCTTGGTCTCCCTGCCGAGGTAAGGTCGCGCGTCCTCCTGAGCCTTACACTCGAACTCCGGCCAAGTCCACTTGTTTGACTCCTTCTAGGCTTAGGAAGCTTGGTCTCCCTTCCGAGGTAAGGTCAAACGTCCTTCCAAGCCTTACACTCGAACTCTGGTAAAGTCCCTTTGCCTGAATCCTACTAGTCTTAGGAATCTTCGTCTCCCTGCCGAGGTAACGTCGAACGTCCTGCTGAGCCTTACACTCGAACTCCGGGCAAGTCCACTCGCCTGACTCTGCTACTAGGCTTAAGAAGCTTGGTGTCCCTGCCGAGGTACGGTCGAATGTCCTGCCGAGCCTTACACTCGAACTCCGGCCAAGTCCCTTTGCGTGTCTCCTATTAGGATTAGGAAGCTTGGTCTCCCTGCCGAGGTAACGTCGAAAGTCCTGCCGAGCGTTACACTCGAAATCTGGCCAAGTCTACTCGCCTGACTCTGCTACTAGGCTTAAGAAACTTGGTATCCCAGCCGAGGTACGGTCGAACGTCCAGCCGAGCCTTACAGTAGAACTTTGGCCAAGTCCCTTTGCCTGTCTCCTACTAGGATTAGGAATCTTCGTCTCCCTGCCGAGGTAAGGTCGAACGTCCTGCCAAGCCTTACACTCGATCTCCGGCCAAGTCCCTTCGCCTGACTCTCCTACTAGGCTTAGGAAGCTTGGTCTCCCTGCCGAGGTAAGGTCGAAAGTCCTGCCGAGCCTTCCAATCGAACTCCAGCCAAGTTCCTTTTGCCTGTCTCCTACTAAGCTTAGATAGCTTGGTCTCCCTGCCGAGGTAAGGTCGAAGGTCCTGACGAGCCTTACACTCGAACTCCGGCCAAGTCCCTTCGCCTGACTCCTACTAGGCTTAGGAAGCTTGGTCCCCCTGCCGAGGTAAGGTCGAAAGTCCTGCCGAGCCTTGCACTCGAACTCCGGCCAAGTCCCTTTGCCTAACTCTTACTAGGTTTAGGAAGCTTGGTCTCCCAGCCGAGGTAACGTCGCACGTCCTGACGAGCCTTACACTTGAACTCCGGCCAAGTCCCTTTGCCTGACTCCTACTAGGCTTAAGAAGCTTGGTCTCCCTGCCGAGTTAAGGTCGAACGTCCTGCTGAGCCTTACACTCAAACTGCGGCCAAGTCCACTCGCCTGACTCTGCTACTAGGCTTAAGAAGCTTGGTGTCCCTGCCGAGGTACGGTCGAACGTCCTGCCGAGCCTTACACTCAAACTCCGGCCAAGTCCCCTCTCCTAAGTCTCCTCCTAGGCTTAGGAAGATTTGTCTCCCTGCCGAGGTAACATCGAACGTCCTGCCGAGCCTTACACTCGAAATCCGGCCAAGTCCCTTTGCGAGTCTCCTACTAGGATTAGGAAGCTTGGTCTCCCTGCCGAGGTAAGGTCGAACGTCCTTCCGTACCTTACGCTCAAACTCCGGCCAAGTCCTTTCGCCTAACTCTCCTACTAGGCTTAGGAAGCTTGGTCTCCCTGCCGAGGTAAGGTCGAACATCCTGCCGAGCTTTACGCTCGAACTCCGTCAATGTCCCTTAGCCTGACTCTCCTACTAGGCTTAGGAAGCTTGGTCTCCCTGACGAGGTAAGGTCGAAAGTCTTGCCGAGCCTTACACTCGAACTCTGGCCAAGTCTACTCGCCTGACTCTGCTACTAGGCTTAAGAAGCTTGGTGTCTCTGCCGAGGTACGGTCGAACGTCCTGCCGAGCCTTACAGTCAAACTTTGGCCAAGTCCCTTTGCCTGTCTCCTACTAGGATTAGGAATTTTCGTCTCCCTGCCGAGGTAAGGTCGAACGTCCTGCCGAGCCTTACACTCGATCTCCGGCCAAGTCCCTTCGCCTGACTCTCCTACTAGGCTTAGGAAGCTTGATCTCCCGACCGAGGTAAGGTCGAACGTCCTGCCGAGCCTTACACTCGAACTCCGGCCAAGTCCATTTGCCTAACTCCTACTAGGTTTAGGAAGCTTGGTCTCCCTGCCGAGGTAAGGTCGAACGTCCTGCCGAGCCTTAAACTCAAACTCCGGCCAAGTCCCTTTGCCTGACTCCTACTAGGCTTAGGAAGCTTGGTCCCCCTGCCGAGGTAAGGTCGAAAGTCCTGCCGAGCCTTGCACTCAAACTCCAGCCAAGTCCCCTCGCCTAACTCTCCTACAAGGCTTAGGAAGCTTGGTCTCCCTGCTGAGGTAAGGTAGAACGTCCTTCCGAGCCTTACACTCGAACTTCGGCCGAGTGCCTTTGCCTGTCTCCTACTAGGCTTAGGAAATTTGGTCCCCCTGCCGAGGTAAGGTCGAAAGTCCTGCCGAGCCTTACAATCGAACTCTGGCCAAGTCCACTCGCCTAACTCTCCTACAAGGCTTAGGAAGCTTGGTCTCCCTGCCGAGGTAAGGTAGAACGTCCTTCCGAGCCTTACACTCGAAGTCCGGCCAAGTCCCTTCCTCTTACACTCCTGCTAGGCTTAGGAGGCTTGGTCTCCCTACCGAGGTAAGGTCAAACGTCCTGCTGAGCCTTACACTCGAACTCCGGCCAACTCCCCTTGTTTGACTCCTTCTAGGCTTAGGAAGCTTGGTCCCCCTTCCGAGGTAAGGTCAAACGTCCCTCCAAGCCTTACACTCGAACTCTGGTAAAGTCCCTTTGCCTGAATTATGCTAGGCATAGGAATCTTCGTCTCCCTGCCGAGGTAAGGTCGAACGTCCTGCCGAGCCTTACACTCGAACTCCAGCCAAGTCACTTTGCCTAACTCCTACTAGGTTTAGGAAGCTTGGTCTCCCAGCCGAGGTAAGGTCGCACGTCCTGCTGAGCCTTACACTCGAACTCCGACCACGTCCACTCGCCTGACTCTGCTACTAGGCTTAAGAAGCATGGTGTCCCTGCCGAGGTACGGTCGAAAGCCCTGCCGAGCCTTACACTCGAACTCCGGCCAAGTCCCTTTGCGTGTCTCCTAGTAGGATTAGGAAGCTTGGCCTCCCTGCCGAGGTAAGGTCGAAAGTCCTGCCGAGCCTTACACTCGAACTCTGGCCGAGTCTACTCGCCTGACTCTGCTACTAGGCTTAAGAAACTTGGTCTCCCTGCCGAGGTAAGGTCGAAAGTCCTGCCGAGCCTTACAATCGAACTCCAGCGAAGTTCCTTTTGCCTGTCTCCTACTAAGCTTAAATAGCTTGGTCTCCCTGCCGAGGTAATGTCGAAGGTCCTGCCGAGCCTTACACACGAACTCCGGCCAAGTGCCTTTGCCTGGCTCCTACTAGGCTTAGGAAGATTGGTCCCCCTGCCGAGGTAAGGTCGAAAGTCCTGCCGAGCATTACAATCGAACTCCAGCCAAGTTCCTTTTGCCTGTCTCCTACTAAGCTTATATAGCTTGGTCTCCCTGCCGAGGTAAGTTCGAACGTCCTGCCAAGCCTTACACTCGAACTCCGGCCAAGTCCCTTTGCCTAACTCCTACTAGGTTTAGGAAGCTTGGTCTCCCTGCCGAGGTAAGGTCGAACGTCCTGCCGAGCCTTACACTCGAAGTCCGGCCAAGTCCCTTCCTCTTACACTCCTGCTAGGCTTAGGAGGCTTGGTCTCCCTACCGAGGTAAGGTCAAACGTCCTGCTGAGCCTTACACTCGAACTCCGGCCAACTCCCCTTGTTTGACTCCTTCTAGGCTTAGGAAGCTTGGTCCCCCTTCCGAGGTAAGGTCAAACGTCCCTCCAAGCCTTACACTCGAACTCTGGTAAAGTCCCTTTGCCTGAATTATGCTAGGCATAGGAATCTTCGTCTCCCTGCCGAGGTAAGGTCGAACGTCCTGCCGAGCCTTACACTCGAACTCCAGCCAAGTCACTTTGCCTAACTCCTACTAGGTTTAGGAAGCTTGGTCTCCCAGCCGAGGTAAGGTCGCACGTCCTGCTGAGCCTTACACTCGAACTCCGACCACGTCCACTCGCCTGACTCTGCTACTAGGCTTAAGAAGCATGGTGTCCCTGCCGAGGTACGGTCGAAAGCCCTGCCGAGCCTTACACTCGAACTCCGGCCAAGTCCCTTTGCGTGTCTCCTAGTAGGATTAGGAAGCTTGGCCTCCCTGCCGAGGTAAGGTCGAAAGTCCTGCCGAGCCTTACACTCGAACTCTGGCCGAGTCTACTCGCCTGACTCTGCTACTAGGCTTAAGAAACTTGGTCTCCCTGCCGAGGTAAGGTCGAAAGTCCTGCCGAGCCTTACAATCGAACTCCAGCGAAGTTCCTTTTGCCTGTCTCCTACTAAGCTTAAATAGCTTGGTCTCCCTGCCGAGGTAATGTCGAAGGTCCTGCCGAGCCTTACACACGAACTCCGGCCAAGTGCCTTTGCCTGGCTCCTACTAGGCTTAGGAAGATTGGTCCCCCTGCCGAGGTAAGGTCGAAAGTCCTGCCGAGCATTACAATCGAACTCCAGCCAAGTTCCTTTTGCCTGTCTCCTACTAAGCTTATATAGCTTGGTCTCCCTGCCGAGGTAAGGTCGAACGTCCTGCCAAGCCTTACACTCGAACTCCGGCCAAGTCCCTTTGCCTAACTCCTACTAGGTTTAGGAAGCTTGGTCTCCCTGCCGAGGTAAGGTCGAACGTCCTGCCGAGCCTTACACTCGAACTCCGGCCAAGTCCCTTCGCCTGACTCCTACTAGGCTTGGGAAGTTTGGTCCCCCTGCCGAGGTAAGGTCGAAAGTCCGGCCGAGCCTTACAATCGAACTCCAGCCAAGTTCCTTTTGCCTGTCTCCTACTAAGCTTATATAGCTTGGTCTCCCTGCCGAGGTAAGGTCGAAAGTCCTGCCAAGCCTTACACTCCAACCCTGGCAAAGTCCTTCTGCCTGAATCCTACTAGGCTTAGGAATCTTCGTCTCCCTGCCGAGGTAAGGTCGAACGTCCTGCCGAGCCTTACACTCGAACTCCGGCCAAGTCCCCTCGCCTGACTCCAACTAGGCGTAGGAAGCTTGGTCTCCCTGCCGAGGTAAGGTCGAATGTCCTTCCGAGCCTTAAACTCAAACTCCGGCCAAGTCCCCTCGCCTAACTCTCCTACAAGGCTTAGGAAGCTTGGTCTCCCTGCCGAGGTAAGGTAGAACGGCCTTCCGAGCCTTACACTCGAAGTCCGGCCAAGTCCCTTCGCCTGACTCCTACTAGGCTTAGGAAGCTTGGTCCCCCTGCCGAGGTAAGGTAGAACGTCCTGCCGAGCCTTACAATCGAACTCCAGCTAAGTTCCTTTTGCCTGTCTCCTACTAGGCTTAGGAAGCTTGGTCTCCCTGCCGAGTTAAGGTCGAACGTCCTGCCGAACCTTACACTCAAACTCCGGCCAACTCCCTTCGCCTAACTCTCCTACTAGGCTTAGGAAGCTTGGTCTCCCTGCCGAGGTAAGGTCGAATGTCCTGCCGAGCCTTACACTCGAACTCCGTCCGAGTCCCTTCGCCTGACTCTCCTACTAGGCTTAGGAAGCTTCGTCTCCCTGCCGAGGTAAGGTCGAAAGTCCTGCCGAGCCTTACACTCGAACTCTGGCTAAGTCCACTCGCCTAACTCTCCTACAAGGCTTAGGAAGCTTGGTCTCCCTGCCGAGGTAAGGTAGAACGTCCTTCCGAGCCTTACACTCAAAGTCCGGCCAAGTCCCTTCCTCTGACACTCCTACTACGCTTAGGAAGCTTGGTCTCCCTACCGAGGTAAGGTCGCGCGTCCTGCGGAGCCTTACATTCGAACTCCGGCCAAGTCCCCTTGTTTGACTCCTTCTAGGCTTAGGAAGCTTGGTCTCCCTTCCGAGGTAAAGTCAAACGTCCCTCCAAGTCTTACACTCGAACTCTGGCAAAGTCCCTTGGCCTAAATCTTACTAGGCTTAGGAATCTTCGTCTCCCTGCCAAGGTAAAGTAGAACGTCCTTCCGAGTTTGACACTCGAAGTCCGGCCAAGTCCCTTCCCATGACACTCCTACTAGGATTAGGAATCTTCGTCTCCCTGCCGAGGTAAGGTCGAACGTCCTGCCAAGCCTTACACTCGATCTCCGGCCAAGTCCCTTCGCCTGACTCTCCTACTAGGCTTAGGAAGCTTGGTCTCCCTGCCGAGGTAAGGTCGAAAGTCCGGCCGAGCCTTACAATCGAACTCCAGCCAAGTTCCTTTTGCCTGTCTCCTACTAAGCTTATATAGCTTGGTCTCCCTGCCGAGGTAAGGTCGAAAGTCCTGCCAAGCCTTACACTCCAACCCTGGCAAAGTCCTTCTGCCTGAATCCTACTAGGCTTAGGAATCTTCGTCTCCCTGCCGAGGTAAGGTCGAACGTCCTGCTGAGCCTTACACTCGAACTCTGGCCAAGTCCCTTTGCCTAACTCCTACTAGGTTTAGGAAGCTTGGTCTCCCAGCCGAGGTAACGTCGCACGTCCTGACAAGCCTTACACTTGAACTCCGGCCAAGTCCCTTTGCCTGACTCCTACTAGGCTTAGGAAGCTTGGTCTCCCTGCCGAGGTAAGGTCGCGCGTCCTCCTGAGCCTTACACTCGAACTCCGGCCAAGTCCACTTGTTTGACTCCTTCTAGGCTTAGGAAGCTTGGTCTCCCTTCCGAGGTAAGGTCAAACGTCCTTCCAAGCCTTACACTCGAACTCTGGTAAAGTCCCTTTGCCTGACTCCTGCTAGGCTTAGGAATCTTCGTCTCCCTGCCGAGGTAAGGTCGAACGTCCTGCCGAGCCTTACAATCGAACTCCGGCCAAGTCCCTTCCCCTGACACTGCTACTAGGTTTAGGAAGCTTGGTCTCCCAGCCGAGGTAAGGTCGCATGTCCTGCTGAGCCTTACACTCGAACTCCGGGCAAGTCCACTCGCCTGACTCTGCTACTAGGCTTAAGAAGCTTGGTGTCCCTGCCGAGGTACGGTCGAATGTCCTGCCGAGCCTTACACTCGAACTCCGGCCAAGTCCCTTTGCGTGTCTCCTATTAGGATTAGGAAGCTTGGTCTCCCTGCCGAGGTAACGTCGAAAGTCCTGCCGAGCGTTACACTCGAAATCTGGCCAAGTCTACTCGCCTGACTCTGCTACTAGGCTTAAGAAACTTGGTATCCCAGCCGAGGTACGGTCGAACGTCCAGCCGAGCCTTACAGTAGAACTTTGGCCAAGTCCCTTTGCCTGTCTCCTACTAGGATTAGGAATCTTCGTCTCCCTGCCGAGGTAAGGTCGAACGTCCTGCCAAGCCTTACACTCGATCTCCGGCCAAGTCCCTTCGCCTGACTCTCCTACTAGGCTTAGGAAGCTTGGTCTCCCTGCCGAGGTAAGGTCGAAAGTCCTGCCGAGCCTTCCAATCGAACTCCAGCCAAGTTCCTTTTGCCTGTCTCCTACTAAGCTTAGATAGCTTGGTCTCCTTGCCGAGGTAAGGTCGAAGGTCCTGACGAGCCTTACACTCGAACTCCGGCCAAGTCCCTTCGCCTGACTCCTACTAGGCTTAGGAAGCTTGGTCCCCCTGCCGAGGTAAGGTCGAAAGTCCTGCCGAGCCTTGCACTCGAACTCCGGCCAAGTCCCTTTGCCTAACTCCTACTAGGTTTAGGAAGCTTGGTCTCCCAGCCGAGGCAACGTCGCACGTCCTGACGAGCCTTACACTTGAACTCCGGCCAAGTCCCTTTGCCTGACTCCTACTAGGCTTAAGAAGCTTGGTCTCCCTGCCGAGTTAAGGTCGAACGTCCTGCTGAGCCTTACACTCAAACTGCGGCCAAGTCCACTCGCCTGACTCTGCTACTAGGCTTAAGAAGCTTGGTGTCCCTGCCGAGGTACGGTCGAACGTCCTGCCGAGCCTTACACTCGAACTCCGGCCAAGTCCCCTCTCCTAAGTCTCCTCCTAGGCTTAGGAAGATTTGTCTCCCTGCCGAGGTAACATCGAACGTCCTGCCGAGCCTTACACTCGAAATCCGGCCAAGTCCCTTTGCGAGTCTCCTACTAGGATTAGGAAGCTTGGTCTCCCTGCCGAGGTAAGGTCGAACGTCCTTCCGTACCTTACGCTCAAACTCCGGCCAAGTCCTTTCGCCTAACTCTCCTACTAGGCTTAGGAAGCTTGGTCTCCCTGCCGAGGTAAGGTCGAAAGTCTTGCCGAGCCTTACACTCGAACTCTGGCCAAGTCTACTCGCCTGACTCTGCTACTAGGCTTAAGAAGCTTGGTGTCTCTGCCGAGGTACGGTCGAACGTCCTGCCGAGCCTTACAGTCAAACTTTGGCCAAGTCCCTTTGCCTGTCTCCTACTAGGATTAGGAATTTTCGTCTCCCTGCCGAGGTAAGGTCGAACGTCCTGCCGAGCCTTACACTCGATCTCCGGCCAAGTCCCTTCGCCTGACTCTCCTACTAGGCTTAGGAAGCTTGATCTCCCGACCGAGGTAAGGTCAAACGTCCTGCCAAGCCTTACACTCGAACTCTGGCAAAGTCCCTTTGCCTGAATCCTACTAGGCCTAGGAATCTTCGTCTCCCTGCCGAGGTGAGGTCGAACGTCCTGCCGAGCCTTACACTCGAATTCCGGCCAAGTCCATTTGCCTAACTTCTACTAGGTTTAGGAAGCTTGGTCTCCCTGCCGAGGTAAGGTCGAACGTCCTGCCGAGCCTTATACTCGAACTCCGGCCAAGTCCCTTTGCCTGACTCCTACTAGGCTTAGGAAGCTTGGTCCCCCTGCCGAGGTAAGGTCGAAAGTCCTGCCGAGCCTTACAATCGAACTCCAGCCAAGTTCCTTTTGCCTGTCTCCTACTAAGCTTAGATAGCTTGGTCTCCCAGCCGAGGTAAGGTCGAATGTCCTTCCGAGCCTTACACTCAAACTCCGGCCAAGTCCCCTCGCCTAACTCTCCTACAAGGCTTAGGAAGCTTGGTCTCCCTGCTGAGGTAAGGTAGAACGTCCTTCCGAGCCTTACACTCGAACTTCGGCCGAGTGCCTTTGCCTGTCTCCTACTAGGCTTAGGAAATTTGGTCCCCCTGCCGAGGTAAGGTCGAAAGTCCTGCCGAGCCTTACAATCGAACTCTGGCCAAGTCCACTCGCCTAACTCTCCTACAAGGCTTAGGAAGCTTGGTCTCCCTGCCGAGGTAAGGTAGAACGTCCTTCCGAGCCTTACACTCGAAGTCCGGCCAAGTCCCTTCCTCTTACACTCCTGCTAGGCTTAGGAGGCTTGGTCTCCCTACCGAGGTAAGGTCAAACGTCCTGCTGAGCCTTACACTCGAACTCCGGCCAACTCCCCTTGTTTGACTCCTTCTAGGCTTAGGAAGCTTGGTCCCCCTTCCGAGGTAAGGTCAAACGTCCCTCCAAGCCTTACACTCGAACTCTGGTAAAGTCCCTTTGCCTGAATTATGCTAGGCATAGGAATCTTCGTCTCCCTGCCGAGGTAAGGTCGAACGTCCTGCCGAGCCTTACACTCGAACTCCAGCCAAGTCACTTTGCCTAACTCCTACTAGGTTTAGGAAGCTTGGTCTCCCAGCCGAGGTAAGGTCGCACGTCCTGCTGAGCCTTACACTCGAACTCCGACCACGTCCACTCGCCTGACTCTGCTACTAGGCTTAAGAAGCATGGTGTCCCTGCCGAGGTACGGTCGAAAGCCCTGCCGAGCCTTACACTCGAACTCCGGCCAAGTCCCTTTGCGTGTCTCCTAGTAGGATTAGGAAGCTTGGCCTCCCTGCCGAGGTAAGGTCGAAAGTCCTGCCGAGCCTTACACTCGAACTCTGGCCGAGTCTACTCGCCTGACTCTGCTACTAGGCTTAAGAAACTTGGTCTCCCTGCCGAGGTAAGGTCGAAAGTCCTGCCGAGCCTTACAATCGAACTCCAGCGAAGTTCCTTTTGCCTGTCTCCTACTAAGCTTAAATAGCTTGGTCTCCCTGCCGAGGTAATGTCGAAGGTCCTGCCGAGCCTTACACACGAACTCCGGCCAAGTGTTTTTGCCTGGCTCCTACTAGGCTTAGGAAGATTGGTCCCCCTGCCGAGGTAAGGTCGAAAGTCCTGCCGAGCCTTACAATCGAACTCCAGCCAAGTTCCTTTTGCCTGTCTCCTACTAAGCTTATATAGCTTGGTCTCCCTGCCGAGGTAAGGTCGAACGTCCTGCCAAGCCTTACACTCGAACTCCGGCCAAGTCCCTTTGCCTAACTCCTACTAGGTTTAGGAAGCTTGGTCTCCCTGCCGAGGTAAGGTCGAACGTCCTGCCGAGCCTTACACTCGAACTCCGGCCAAGTCCCTTCGCCTGACTCCTACTAGGCTTAGGAAGTTTGGTCCCGCTGCCGAGGTAAGGTCAAACGTCCTGCCGAGCCTTACAATTGAACTCCAGCTAAGTTCCTTTTGCCTGTCTCCTACTAGGCTTAGGAAGCTTGGTCTCCCTGCCGAGTTAAGGTCGAACGTCCTGCCGAACCTTACACTCAAACTCCGGCCAACTCCCTTCGCCTAACTCTCCTACTAGGCTTAGGAAGCTTGGTCTCCCTGCCGAGGTAAGGTCGAACGTCCTGCCGAGCTTACACTTGAACTCCGGACAAGTCCCCTCGCCTGACTCCTACTAGACCTAGGAAGCTTGGTCTCCCTGCCGAGGTAAGGTCGAACGTCCTGCCGAGCCTTACACTCGAACTCCGGCCAAGTCCACTCGCCTGTCTCGTACTAGGATTAGGAAGCTTGGTCTCCCTGCCGAGGTACGGTCGAATGTCCCGCCGAGCCTTACACTCGATCTCCGGCCAAGTCCCTTCGCCTGACTCTCCTACTAGGCTTAGGAAGCTTGGTCTCTTGGCCGAGGTAAGGTCGAACATCCTGCCGAGCCTTACACTCGAACTCCGGATAAGTCCTCTCCCCTGACACTCCTACTAGCCTTAGGAAGCTTTGTCTCCCAGACGAGGTAATGTCGAATGTCCTGCTGAGCCTTAGACTTGAACTCCGGCCAAGTCCCCTCGCCTGACTCTCCTACTAGGCTTAGGAAGCTTGGTCTCCCTGCCGAGGTAAGGTCGAACGTCCTGCCGAGCCTTACACTGGAACTCCGGACAAGTCCCCTCGCCTGACTCCTACTAGACTTGGGAAGCTTGGTCTCCCTGCCGAGTTAAGGTCGAACGTCCTGCCGAGCCTTACACTCGAACTCCGGCCAAGTCCACTCGCCTGACTCTCCTACTAGGATTAGGAAGCTTGGTCTCCCTGCCGAGGTAAGGTCGAACGTCCTGCCGAGCCTTACACTCGATCTCCGGCCAAGTCCCTTCGTCTAACTCTCCTACTAGGCTTAGGAAGCTTGGTCTCCCTGCCGAGGTAAGGTCGAACGTCCTGCCGTGCCTTACACTCGAACTCCGGCCAAGTCCACTCGCCTGACTCCTACTAGCCTTAGGAAGCTTTGTCTCCCAGACGAGGTAATGTCAAACGTCTTGCTGAGCCTTAGACTTGAACTCCGGCCAAGTCCCCTTGCCTGACTCTCCTACTAGGCTTAGGAAGCTTGGTCTCCCTGCTGAGGTAAGGTCGAACGTCCTGCCGAGCCCTACACTGGAACTCCGGACAAGTCCCCTCGCCTGACTCCTACTAGACTTAGGAAGCTTGGTCTCCCGGCCGAGGTAAGGTCGAACGTCCTGCCGAGCCTTACACTCGAACTCCGGCCAAGTCCACTAGTCTGTCTCGTACTAGAATTAGGAAGCTTGGTCTCCCTGCCGAGGTAAGGTCGAACGTCCTGCCGAGCCTTTCACTGGAACTCCCGACAAGTCACCTCGCCTGACTCCTACTAGACTTAGGAAGCTTGGTCCCCCTGCCGAGGTAAGGTCGAAAGTCCTGCCGAGCATTACAATCGAACTCCAGCCAAGTTCCTTTTGCCTGTCTCCTACTAAGCTTATATAGCTTGGTCTCCCTGCCGAGGTAAGGTCGAACGTCCTGCCAAGCCTTACACTCGAACTCCGGCCAAGTCCCTTTGCCTAACTCCTACTAGGTTTAGGAAGCTTGGTCTCCCTGCCGAGGTAAGGTCGAACGTCCTGCCGAGCCTTACACTCGAACTCCGGCCAAGTCCCTTCGCCTGACTCCTACTAGGCTTAGGAAGTTTGGTCCCGCTGCCGAGGTAAGGTCAAACGTCCTGCCGAGCCTTACAATTGAACTCCAGCTAAGTTCCTTTTGCCTGTCTCCTACTAGGCTTAGGAAGCTTGGTCTCCCTGCCGAGTTAAGGTCGAACGTCCTGCCGAACCTTACACTCAAACTCCGGCCAACTCCCTTCGCCTAACTCTCCTACTAGGCTTAGGAAGCTTGGTCTCCCTGCCGAGGTAAGGTCGAACGTCCTGCCGAGCTTACACTTGAACTTCGGACAAGTCCCCTCGCCTGACTCCTACTAGACCTAGGAAGCTTGGTCTCCCTGCCGAGGTAAGGTCGAACGTCCTGCCGAGCCTTACACTCGAACTCCGGCCAAGTCCACTCGCCTGTCTCGTACTAGGATTAGGAAGCTTGGTCTCCCTGCCGAGGTACGGTCGAATGTCCCGCCGAGCCTTACACTCGATCTCCGGCCAAGTCCCTTCGCCTGACTCTCCTACTAGGCTTAGGAAGCTTGGTCTCTTGGCCGAGGTAAGGTCGAACATCCTGCCGAGCCTTACACTCGAACTCCGGATAAGTCCTCTCCCCTGACACTCCTACTAGCCTTAGGAAGCTTTGTCTCCCAGACGAGGTAATGTCGAATGTCCTGCTGAGCCTTAGACTTGAACTCCGGCCAAGTCCCCTCGCCTGACTCTCCTACTAGGCTTAGGAAGCTTGGTCTCCCTGCCGAGGTAAGGTCGAACGTCCTGCCGAGCCTTACACTGGAACTCCGGACAAGTCCCCTCGCCTGACTCCTACTAGACTTGGGAAGCTTGGTCTCCCTGCCGAGTTAAGGTCGAACGTCCTGCCGAGCCTTACACTCGAACTCCGGCCAAGTCCACTCGCCTGACTCTCCTACTAGGATTAGGAAGCTTGGTCTCCCTGCCGAGGTAAGGTCGAACGTCCTGCCGAGCCTTACACTCGATCTCCGGCCAAGTCCCTTCGTCTAACTCTCCTACTAGGCTTAGGAAGCTTGGTCTCCCTGCCGAGGTAAGGTCGAACGTCCTGCCGTGCCTTACACTCGAACTCCGGCCAAGTCCACTCGCCTGACTCCTACTAGCCTTAGGAAGCTTTGTCTCCCAGACGAGGTAATGTCAAACGTCTTGCTGAGCCTTAGACTTGAACTCCGGCCAAGTCCCCTTGCCTGACTCTCCTACTAGGCTTAGGAAGCTTGGTCTCCCTGCTGAGGTAAGGTCGAACGTCCTGCCGAGCCCTACACTGGAACTCCGGACAAGTCCCCTCGCCTGACTCCTACTAGACTTAGGAAGCTTGGTCTCCCGGCCGAGGTAAGGTCGAACGTCCTGCCGAGCCTTACACTCGAACTCCGGCCAAGTCCACTCGTCTGTCTCGTACTAGAATTAGGAAGCTTGGTCTCCCTGCCGAGGTAAGGTGGAACGTCCTGCCGAGCCTTTCACTGGAACTCCCGACAAGTCACCTCGCCTGACTCCTACTAGACTTAGGAAGCTTGGTCTCCCTGCCGAGGTAAGGTCGAACGTCCTGCCGAGCCTTACACTCGAAGTCCGGCCAAGTCCACTCACCTGACTTTCCTACTAGGATTAGGAAGCTTGGTCTCCCTGCCGTGGTAAGGTCGAACGTCCTGCCGAGCCTTACACTCGATCTCCGGCCAAGTCCCTTCGCCTAACTCTCCTACTAGGCTTAGGAAGCTTGGTCTCCCTGCCGAGGTAAGGTCGAACGTCCTGCCGAGCCTTACACTGGAACTCCGGACAAGTCCCCTCGCCTGACTCCTACTAGACCTAGGAAGCTTGGTCTCCCTGCCGAGGTAAGGTCGAACGTCCTGCCGAGCCTTAGACTCGAACTCCGGCCAAGTCCACTCGCCTGTCTCGTACTAGGATTAGGAAGCTTGGTCTCCCTGCCGAGGTAAGGTCGAATGTCCCGCCGAGCCTTACACTCGAACTCCGGATAAGTCCTCTCCCCTGTCACTCCTACTAGCCTTAGGAAGCTTTGTCTCCCAGACGAGGTAATGTCGAATGTCCTGCTGAGCCTTAGACTTGAACTCCGGCCAAGTCCCTTTGCCTGACTCCTACTAGACTTGGGATGCTTGGTCTCCCTGCCGAGGTAAGGTCGAACGTCCTGCCGAGCCTTACACTCGAACCCCGGCCAAGTCCACTCGCCTGACTCTCCTACTAGTATTAGGAAGCTTGGTCTCCCTGCCGAGGTAAGGTCGAACGTCCTGCCGAGCCTTACACTCGAACTCCAGCCAAGTCTACTCGCCTGACTCTGCTACTAGGCTTAAGAAGCTTGGTGTCTCTGCCGAGGTACGGTCGAACGTCCTGCCGAGCCTTACAGTCGAACTTTGGCCAAGTCCCTTTGCCTGTCTCCTACTAGGATTAGGAATTTTCGTCTCCCTGCCGAGGTAAGGTTGAACGTCCTGCCGAGCCTTACACTCGAACTCCGGCCAAGTCCCTTTGCCTGACCCCTACTAGGCTTAGGAAGCTTGGTCCCCCTGCCGAGGTAAGGTCGAAAGTCCTGCCGAGCCTTACAATCGAACTCCAGCCAAGTTCCTTTTGCCTGTCTCCTACTAAGCTTAGACAGCTTGGTCTCCCGGCCGAGGTAAGGTCTAACGTCCTGCCGAGCCTTACACTCGAACTCCGACCAAGTCCCCTCGCCTGACTCCAAGTGGGCGTAGGAAGCTTGGTCTCCCTGCTGAGGTAAGGTAGAACGTCCTTCCGAGCCTTACACTCGAAGTCCGGAGTTCCTTTTGCCTGTCTCCTACTAGGCTTAGGAAGCTTGGTCTCCCTGACGAGGTAAGGTCGAACGTCCTGTCGAACCTTACACTCAAACTCCGGCCCACTCCCTTCGCCTAACTCTCCTACTAGGCTTAGGAAGCTTGGTCTCCCTGCCGAGGTAAGGTCGAACGTCCTGCCGACCTTTACACTCGAACTCCGTCAAAGTCCCTTAGCCTGACTCTCCTACTAGGCTTAGGAAGCTTGGTCTCCCTGACGAGGTAAGGTCGAAAGTCCTGCCGAGCCTTACACTCGAACTCTGGCCAAGTCTACTCGCCTGACTCTGCTACTAGGCTTAAGAAGCTTGGTGTCTCTGCCAAGGTACGGTCGAACGTCCTGCCGAGCCTTACAGTCGAACTTTGGCCAAGTCCCTTTGCCTGTCGCCTACTAGGATTAGGAATTTTCGTCTCCCTGCCGAGGTAAGGTTGAACGTCCTGCCGAGCCTTACAGTCGATCTCCGGCCAAGTCCCTTCGCCTGACTCTCCTAGTAGGCTTAGGAAGCTTGGTCTCCCTGCCGAGGTAAGGTCGAACGTCCTGCCGAGCCTTACACTCGAACTCCGGCCAAGTCCCTTTGCCTGACTCCTACTAGGCTTAGGAAGCTTGGTCCCCCTGCCGAGGTAAGGTCGAAAGTCCTGCCGAGCCTTACAATCGAACTCCAGCCAAGTTCCTTTTGCCTGTCTCCTACTAAGCTTAGATAGCTTGGTCTCCCGGCCGAGGTAAGGTCTAACGTCCTGCCGAGCCTTACACTCGAACTCCGGCCAAGTCCCCTCGCCTGACTCCAAGTAGGCGTAGGAAGCTTGGTCTCCCTGCCGAGGTAAGGTAGAACGTCCTTCCGAGCCTTACACTCGAAGTCCGGAGTTCCTTTTGCCTGTCTCCTACTAGGCTTCGGAAGCTTGGTCTCCCTGCCGAGTTAAGGTCGAACGTCCTGTCGAACCTTACACTCAAACTCCGGCCCACTCCCTTCGCCTAACTCTCCTACTAGGCTTAGGAAGCTTGGTCTCCCTGCCGAGGTAAGGTCGAACGTCCTGCCGACCTTTACACTCGAACTCCGTCAAAGTCCCTTAGCCTGACTCTCCTACTAGGCTTAGGAAGCTTGGTCTCCCTGACGAGGTAAGGTCGAAAGTCCTGCCGAGCCTTACACTCGAACTCTGGCCAAGTCTACTCGCCTGACTCTGCTACTAGGCTTAAGAAGCTTGGTGTCTCTGCCAAGGTACGGTCGAATGTCCTGCCGAGCCTTACAGTCGAACTTTGGCCAAGTCCCTTTGCCTGTCGCCTACTAGGATTAGGAATTTTCGTCTCCCTGCCTAGGTAAGGTTGAACGTCCTGCCGAGCCTTACAGTCGATCTCCGGCCAAGTCCCTTCGCCTGACTCTCCTACTAGGCTTAGGAAGCTTGGTCTCCCTGCCGAGGTAAGGTCGAACGTCCTGCCGAGCCTTACACTCGAACTCCGGCCAAGTCCCTTTGCCTGACTCCTACTAGGCTTAGGAAGCTTGGTCCCCCTGCCGAGGTAAGGTCGAAAGTCCTGCCGAGCCTTACAATCGAACTCCAGCCAAGTTCCTTTTGCCTGACTCCTACTAAGCTTATATAGCTTGGTCTCCCTGCCGAGGTAAGGTCGAACGTCCTGCTAAGCCTTACACTCGAACTGCGGACAAGTCCACTCGCCTGACTCTGCTACTAGGCTTAAGAAGCTTGGTGTCCCTGCCGAGGTACGGTCGAACGTCCTGCCGAGCCTTACACTCGAACTCCGGCCAAGTCCCCTCTCCTAAGTCTCCTCCTAGGCTTAGGAAGATTTGTCTCCCTGCCGAGGTAACATCGAACGTCCTGCCGAGCCTTACACTCGAACTCCGGCCAAGTCCCTTTGCGAGTCTCCTACTAGGATTAGGAAGCTTGGTCTCCCTGCCGAGGTAAGGTCAAACGTCCTTCCGAACCTTACACTCAAACTCCGGCCAAGTCCCTTCGCCTGACTCTCCTACTAGGCTTAGGAAGCTTGGTCTCCCTGCCGAGGTAAGGTCGAACATCCTGCCGAGCTTTACACTCGAACTCCGTCAAAGTCCCTTAGCCTGACTCTCCTACTAGGCTTAGGAAGCTTGGTCTCCCTGACGAGGTAAGGTCGAAAGTCCTGCCGAGCCTTACACTCGAACTCTGGCCAAGTCTACTCGCCTGACTCTGCTACTAGGCTTAAGAAGCTTGGTGTCTCTGCCGAGGTACGGTCGAACGTCCAGCGGAGCCTTACAGTCGAACTTTGGCCAAGTCCCTTTGCCTGTCTCCTACTAGGATTAGGAATTTTCGTCTCCCTGCCGAGGTAAGGTCGAACGTCCTGCCGAGCCTTACACTCGATCTCCGGCCAAGTCCCTTCGCCTGACTCTCCTACTAGGCTTAGGAAGCTTGATCTCCCGACCGAGGTAAGGTCGAACGTCCTGCCAAGCCTTACACTCGAACTCCGGCCAAGTCCCCTCGCCTGACTCCAACTAGGCGTAGGAAGCTTGGTCTCCCTGCCGAGGTAAGGTCGAATGTCCTTCCGAGCCTTAAACTCAAACTCCGGCCAAGTCCCCTCGCCTAACTCTCCTACAAGGCTTAGGAAGCTTGGTCTCCCTGCCGAGGTAAGGTAGAACGGCCTTCCGAGCCTTACACTCGAAGTCCGGCCAAGTCCCTTCGCCTGACTCTTACTAGGCTTAGGAAGCTTGGTCCCCCTGCCGAGGTAAGGTAGAACGTCCTGCCGAGCCTTACAATCGAACTTCAGCTAAGTTCCTTTTGCCTGTCTCCTACTAGGCTTAGGAAGCTTGGTCTCCCTGCCGAGTTAAGGTCGAACGTCCTGCCGAACCTTACACTCAAACTCCGGCCAACTCCCTTCGCCTAACTCTCCTACTAGGCTTAGGAAGCTTGGTCTCCCTGCCGAGGTAAGGTCGAATGTCCTGCCGAGCCTTACACTCGAACTCTGTCCGAGTCCCTTCGCCTGACTCTCCTACTAGGCTTAGGAAGCTTGGTCTCCCTGCCGAGGTAAGGTAGAACGTCCTTCCGAGCCTTACACTCAAAGTCCGGCCAAGTCCCTTCCTCTGACACTCCTACTAGGCTTAGGAAGCTTGGTCTCCCTACCGAGGTAAGGTCGCGCGTCCTGCGGAGCCTTACATTCGAACTCCGGCCAAGTCCCCTTGTTTGACTCCTTCTAGGCTTAGGAAGCTTGGTCTCCCTTCCGAGGTAAAGTCAAACGTCCCTCCAAGTCTTACACTCGAACTCTGGCAAAGTCCCTTGGCCTAAATCTTACTAGGCTTAGGAATCTTCGTCTCCCTGCCAAGGTAAAGTAGAACGTCCTTCCGAGTTTGACACTCGAAGTCCGGCCAAGTCCCTTCCCATGACACTCCTACTAGGATTAGGAATCTTCGTCTCCCTGCCGAGGTAAGGTCGAACGTCCTGCCAAGCCTTACACTCGATCTCCGGCCAAGTCCCTTCGCCTGACTCTCCTACTAGGCTTAGGAAGCTTGGTCTCCCTGCCGAGGTAAGGTCGAAAGTCCGGCCGAGCCTTACAATCGAACTCCAGCCAAGTTCCTTTTGCCTGTCTCCTACTAAGCTTATATAGCTTGGTCTCCCTGCCGAGGTAAGGTCGAAAGTCCTGCCAAGCCTTACACTCCAACCCTGGCAAAGTCCTTCTGCCTGAATCCTTCTAGGCTTAGGAATCTTCGTCTCCCTGCCGAGGTAAGGTCGAACGTCCTGCCGAGCCTTACACTCGAACTCTGGCCAAGTCCCTTTGCCTAACTCCTACTAGGTTTAGGAAGCTTGGTCTCCCAGCCGAGGTAACGTCGCACGTCCTGACAAGCCTTACACTTGTACTCCGGCCAAGTCCCTTTGCCTGACTCCTACTAGGCTTAGGAAGCTTGGTCTCCTTGCCGAGGTAAGGTCGCGCGTCCTCCTGAGCCTTACACTCGAACTCCGGCCAAGTCCACTTGTTTGACTCCTTCTAGGCTTAGGAAGCTTGGTCTCCCTTCCGAGGTAAGGTCAAACGTCCTTCCAAGCCTTACACTCGAACTCTGGTAAAGTCCCTTTGCCTGACTCCTGCTAGGCTTAGGAATCTTCGTCTCCCTGCCGAGGTAAGGTCGAACGTCCTGCCGAGCCTTACAATCGAACTCCGGCCAAGTCCCTTCCCCTGACACTCCTACTAGGTTTAGGAAGCTTGGTCTCCCAGCCGAGGTAAGGTCGCATGTCCTGCTGAGCCTTACACTCGAACTCCGGGCAAGTCCACTCGCCTGACTCTGCTACTAGGCTTAAGAAGCTTGGTGTCCCTGCCGAGGTACGGTCGAAAGTCCTGCCGAGCCTTACACTCGAACTCCGGCCAAGTCCCTTTGCGTGTCTCCTATTAGGATTAGGAAGCTTGGTCTCCCTGCCGAGGTAACGTCGAAAGTCCTGCCGAGCGTTACACTCGAAATCTGGCCAAGTCTACTCGCCTGACTCTGCTACTAGGCTTAAGAAACTTGGTATCCCAGCCGAGGTACGGTCGAACGTCCAGCCGAGCCTTACAGTAGAACTTTGGCCAAGTCCCTTTGCCTGTCTCCTACTAGGATTAGGAATCTTCGTCTCCCTGCCGAGGTAAGGTCGAACGTCCTGCCAAGCCTTACACTCGATCTCCGGCCAAGTCCCTTCGCCTGACTCTCCTACTAGGCTTAGGAAGCTTGGTCTCCCTGCCGAGGTAAGGTCGAAAGTCCTGCCGAGCCTTCCAATCGAACTCCAGCCAAGTTCCTTTTGCCTGTCTCCTACTAAGCTTAGATAGCTTGGTCTCCCTGCCGAGGTAAGGTCGAAGGTCCTGCCGAGCCTTACACTCGAACTCCGGCCAAGTCCCTTCGCCTGACTCCTACTAGGCTTAGGAAGCTTGGTCCCCCTGCCGAGGTAAGGTCGAAAGTCCTGCCGAGCCTTGCACTCGAACTCCGGCCAAGTCCCTTTGCCTAACTCCTACTAGGTTTAGGAAGCTTGGTCTCCCAGCCGAGGTAACGTCGCACGTCCTGACGAGCCTTACACTTGAACTCCGGCCAAGTCCCTTTGCCTGACTCCTACTAGGCTTAAGAAGCTTGGTCTCCCTGCCGAGTTAAGGTCGAACGTCCTGCTGAGCCTTACACTCAAACTGCGGCCAAGTCCACTCGCCTGACTCTGCTACTAGGCTTAAGAAGCTTGGTGTCCCTGCCGAGGTACGGTCGAACGTCCTGCCGAGCCTTACACTCGAACTCCGGCCAAGTCCCCTCTCCTAAGTCTCCTCCTAGGCTTAGGAAGATTTGTCTCCCTGCCGATGTAACATCGAACGTCCTGCCGAGCCTTACACTCGAAATCCGGCCAAGTCCCTTTGCGAGTCTCCTACTAGGATTAGGAAGCTTGGTCTCCCTGCCGAGGTAAGGTCGAACGTCCTTCCGTACCTTACGCTCAAACTCCGGCCAAGTCCTTTCGCCTAACTCTCCTACTAGGCTTAGGAAGCTTGGTCTCCCTGCCGAGGTAAGGTCGAACATCCTGCCGAGCTTTACGCTCGAACTCTGTCAAAGTCCCTTAGCCTGACTCTCCTACTAGGCTTAGGAAGCTTGGTCTCCCTGACGAGGTAAGGTCGAAAGTCTTGCCGAGCCTTACACTCGAACTCTGGCCAAGTCTACTCGCCTGACTCTGCTACTAGGCTTAAGAAGCTTGGTGTCTCTGCCGAGGTACGGTCGAACGTCCTGCCGAGCCTTACAGTCAAACTTTGGCCAAGTCCCTTTGCCTGTCTCCTACTAGGATTAGGAATTTTCGTCTCCCTGCCGAGGTAAGGTCGAACGTCCTGCCGAGCCTTACACTCGATCTCCGGCCAAGTCCCTTCGCCTGACTCTCCTACTACGCTTAGGAAGCTTGATCTCCCGACCGTGGTAAGGTCAAACGTCCTGCCAAGCCTTACACTCGAACTCTGGCAAAGTCCCTTTGCCTGAATCCTACTAGGCCTAGGAATCTTCGTCTCCCTGCCGAGGTGAGGTCGAACGTCCTGCCGAGCCTTTCGCTCGAACTCCGGCCAAGTCCATTTGCCTAACTCCTACTAGGTTTAGGAAGCTTGGTCTCCCTGCCGAGGTAAGGTCGAACGTCCTGCCGAGCCTTATACTCGAACTCCGGCCAAGTCCCTTTGCCTGACTCCTACTAGGCTTAGGAAGCTTGGTCCCCCTGCCGAGGTAAGGTCGAAAGTCCTGCCGAGCCTTACAATCGAACTCCAGCCAAGTTCCTTTTGCCTGTCTCCTACTAAGCTTAGATAGCTTGGTCTCCCAGCCGAGGTAAGGTCGAATGTCCTTCCGAGCCTTACACTCAAACTCCGGCCAAGTCCCCTCGCCTAACTCTCCTACAAGGCTTAGGAAGCTTGGTCTCCCTGCTGAGGTAAGGTAGAACGTCCTTCCGAGCCTTACACTCGAACTTCGGCCAAGTGCCTTTGCCTGTCTCCTACTAGGCTTAGGAAATTTGGTCCCCCTGCCGAGGTAAGGTCGAAAGTCCTGCCGAGCCTTACAATCGAACTCTGGCCAAGTCCACTCGCCTAACTCTCCTACAAGGCTTAGGAAGCTTGGTCTCCCTGCCGAGGTAAGGTAGAACGTCCTTCCGAGCCTTACACTCGAAGTCCGGCCAAGTCCCTTCCTCTTACACTCCTGCTAGGCTTAGGAAGCTTGGTCTCCCTACCGAGGTAAGGTCAAACGTCCTGCTGAGCCTTACACTCGAACTCCGGCCAACTCCCCTTGTTTGACTCCTTCTAGGCTTAGGAAGCTTGGTCCCCCTTCCGAGGTAAGGTCAAACGTCCCTCCAAGCCTTACACTCGAACTCTGGTAAAGTCCCTTTGCCTGAATTATGCTAGGCATAGGAATCTTCGTCTCCCTGCCGAGGTAAGGTCGAACGTCCTGCCGAGCCTTACACTCGAACTCCAGCCAAGTCACTTTGCCTAACTCCTACTAGGTTTAGGAAGCTTGGTCTCCCAGCCGAGGTAAGGTCGCACGTCCTGCTGAGCCTTACACTCGAACTCCGACCACGTCCACTCGCCTGACTCTGCTACTAGGCTTAAGAAGCATGGTGTCCCTGCCGAGGTACGGTCGAAAGCCCTGCCGAGCCTTACACTCGAACTCCGGCCAAGTCCCTTTGCGTGTCTCCTAGTAGGATTAGGAAGCTTGGCCTCCCTGCCGAGGTAAGGTCGAAAGTCCTGCCGAGCCTTACACTCGAACTCTGGCCGAGTCTACTCGCCTGACTCTGCTACTAGGCTTAAGAAACTTGGTCTCCCTGCCGAGGTAAGGTCGAAAGTCCTGCCGAGCCTTACAATCGAACTCCAGCGAAGTTCCTTTTGCCTGTCTCCTACTAAGCTTAAATAGCTTGGTCTCCCTGCCGAGGTAATGTCGAAGGTCCTGCCGAGCCTTACACACGAACTCCGGCCAAGTGTTTTTGCCTGGCTCCTACTAGGCTTAGGAAGATTGGTCCCCCTGCCGAGGTAAGGTCGAAAGTCCTGCCGAGCCTTACAATCGAACTCCAGCCAAGTTCCTTTTGCCTGTCTCCTACTAAGCTTATATAGCTTGGTCTCCCTGCCGAGGTAAGGTCGAACGTCCTGCCAAGCCTTACACTCGAACTCCGGCCAAGTCCCTTTGCCTAACTCCTACTAGGTTTAGGAAGCTTGGTCTCCCTGCCGAGGTAAGGTCGAACGTCCTGCCGAGCCTTACACTCGAACTCCGGCCAAGTCCACTCGCCTGTCTCGTACTAGGATTAGGAAGCTTGGTCTCCCTGCCGAGGTACGGTCGAATGTCCCGCCGAGCCTTACACTCGATCTCCGGCCAAGTCCCTTCGCCTGACTCTCCTACTAGGCTTAGGAAGCTTGGTCTCTTGGCCGAGGTAAGGTCGAACATCCTGCCGAGCCTTACACTCGAACTCCGGATAAGTCCTCTCCCCTGACACTCCTACTAGCCTTAGGAAGCTTTGTCTCCCAGACGAGGTAATGTCGAATGTCCTGCTGAGCCTTAGACTTGAACTCCGGCCAAGTCCCCTCGCCTGACTCTCCTACTAGGCTTAGGAAGCTTGGTCTCCCTGCCGAGGTAAGGTCGAACGTCCTGCCGAGCCTTACACTGGAACTCCGGACAAGTCCCCTCGCCTGACTCCTACTAGACTTGGGAAGCTTGGTCTCCCTGCCGAGTTAAGGTCGAACGTCCTGCCGAGCCTTACACTCGAACTCCGGCCAAGTCCACTCGCCTGACTCTCCTACTAGGATTAGGAAGCTTGGTCTCCCTGCCGAGGTAAGGTCGAACGTCCTGCCGAGCCTTACACTCGATCTCCGGCCAAGTCCCTTTGTCTAACTCTCCTACTAGGCTTAGGAAGCTTGGTCTCCCTGCCGAGGTAAGGTCGAACGTCCTGCCGTGCCTTACACTCGAACTCCGGCCAAGTCCACTCGCCTGACTCCTACTAGCCTTAGGAAGCTTTGTCTCCCAGACGAGGTAATGTCAAACGTCCTGCCGAGCCTTACACTCGAACTCCGGCCAAGTCCACTCGTCTGTCTCGTACTAGAATTAGGAAGCTTGGTCTCCCTGCCGAGGTAAGGTCGAACGTCCTGCCGAGCCTTACACTCGAACTCCGGCCAAGTCCACTCGTCTGTCTCGTACTAGAATTAGGAAGCTTGGTCTCCCTGCCGAGGTAAGGTCGAACGTCCTGCCGAGCCTTTCACTGGAACTCCCGACAAGTCACCTCGCCTGACTCCTACTAGACTTAGGAAGCTTGGTCTCCCTGCCGAGGTAAGGTCGAACGTCCTGCCGAGCCTTACACTCGAACTCCGGCCAAGTCCACTCACCTGACTCTCCTACTAGGATTAGGAAGCTTGGTCTCCCTGCCGTGGTAAGGTCGAACGTCCTGCCGAGCCTTACACTCGATCTCCGGCCAAGTCCCTTCGCCTAACTCTCCTACTAGGCTTAGGAAGCTTGGTCTCCCTGCCGAGGTAAGGTCGAACGTCCTGCCGAGCCTTACACTGGAACTCCGGACAAGTCCCCTCGCCTGACTCCTACTAGACCTAGGAAGCTTGGTCTCCCTGCCGAGGTAAGGTCGAACGTCCTGCCGAGCCTTACACTCGAACTCCGGGCAAGTCCACTCGCCTGTCTCGTACTAGGATTAGGAAGCTTGGTCTCCCTGCCGAGGTAAGGTCGAATGTCCCGCCGAGCCTTACACTCGAACTCCGGATAAGTCCTCTCCCCTGTCACTCCTACTAGCCTTAGGAAGCTTTGTCTCCCAGACGAGGTAATGTCGAATGTCCTGCTGAGCCTTAGACTTGAACTCCGGCCAAGTCCCCTTGCCTGACTCTCCTACTAGGCTTAGGAAGCTTTGTCTCCCTGCCGAGGTAAGGTCGAACGTCCTGCCGAGCCTTACACTGGAACTCCGGACAAGTCCCCTCGCCTGACTCCTACTAGACTTGGGAAGCTTGGTCTCCCTGCCGAGGTAAGGTCGAACGTCCTGCCGAGCCTTACACTCGAACTCCGGCCAAGTCCACTCGCCTGTCTCGTACTAGGCTTAGGAAGCTTGGTCTCCCTGCCGAGGTAAGGTCGAACATCCTGCCGAGCCTTACACTCGATCTCCGGCCAAGTCACTTCGCCTGACTCTCCTACTAGGCTTAGGAAGCTTGGTCTCCCTTTCGAGGTAAGGTCGAACTTCCTGCCGAGCCTTACACTCGATCTCCGGCCAAATCCCTTCGCCTGACTCTCCTACTAGGCTTAGGAAGTTTGGTCTCCCGGCCGAAGTAACATCGAACGTCCTGCCGAGCCTTACACTCGAACTCCGGACACTTCCTCTCCCCTGACACTCCTACTAGGCTTAGGAAGCTTGGTCTCCCTGCCGAGGTAAGGTCGAACGTCCTGCCGAGCCTTACACTCGAACTCCGGCCAAGTCCTTTCGCCTGACTCCTACTAGCCTTAGGAAGCTTTGTCTCCCAGACGAGGTAATGTCAAACGTCCTGCTGAGCCTTAGACTTGAACTCCGGCCAAGTCCCCTTGCCTGACTCTCCTACTAGGGTTAGGGAGCTTGGTCTCCCTGCCGAGGTAAGGTCGAACGTCCTGCCGAGCCTTACACTCCAACTCCGGACAAGTCCCCTCGCCTGACTCCTACTAGACTTAGGAAGCTTGGTCTCCCAGCCGAGGTAAGGTCGAACGTCCTGCCGAGCCTTACACTCGAACTCCGGCCAAGTCCACTCGTCTGTCTCGTACTAGGATTAGGAAGCTTGGTCTCCCTGCCGAGGTAAGGTCGAACGTCCTGCCGAGCCTTACACTCGAACTCTGGCCAAGTCCCTTTGCCTGACTCCTACTAGGCTTAGGAAGCTTGGTCCCCCTGCCGAGGTAAGGTCGAAAGTCCTGCCGAACCTTACAATCGAACTCCAGCCAAGTTCCTTTTGCCTGTCTCCTACTAAGCTTAGATAGCTTGGTCTCTTGGCCGAGGTAAGGTCTAACGTCCTGCCGAGCCTTACACTCGAACTCCGGCAAAATCCCCTCGCCTGACTCCAACTAGGCGTAGGAAGCTTGGTCTCCCTGCCGAGGTAAGGTCGAATGTCCTTCCGAGCCTTACACTCAAACTCCGGCCAAGTCCCCTCGCCTAACTCTCCTACAAGGCTTAGGAAGCTTGGTCTCCCTGCCGAGGTAAGGTAGAACGTCCTTCCGAGCCTTACACTCGAAGTCCGGCCAAGTCCCTTCGCCTGACTCCTACTAGGCTTAGGAAGCTTGGTCCCCCTCCCGAGGTAAGGTAGAACGTCCTGCCGAGCCTTACAATCGAACTCCAGCTAAGTTCCTTTTGCCTGTCTCCTACTAGGCTTAGGAAGCTTGGTCTCCCTGCCGAGTTAAGGTCGAATGTCCTGCCGAACCTTACACTCAAACTCCGGCCAACTCCCTTCGTCTAACTCTCCTACTAGGCTTAGGAAGCTTGGTCTCCCTGCCGAGGTAAGGTCGAATGTCCTGCCGAGCCTTACACTCGATCTCCGGCCAAGTCCCTTCGCCTGACTGTCCTACTAGGCTTAGGAAGCTTGATTTCCCGACCGAGGTAAGGTCGAACGTCCAGCCAAGACTTACACTCGAACTCTGGCAAAGTCCCTTTGCCTGAATCCTACTAGGCTTAGGAATCTTCGTCTCCCTGCCGAGATAAGGTCGAACGTCCTGCCGAGCCTTACACTCGAACTCCGGCCAAGTCCCTTTGCCTAACTCCTACTAGGTTTAGGAAGCTTTGTCTCCCTGCCGAGGTAAGGTCAAACGTCCTGCCGAGCCTTACACTCGAACTCCGGCCAAGTCCCCTCGCCTGACTCTCCTAATAGGCTTAGGAAGCTTGGTCTCCCTGCCGAGGTAAGGTCAAACGTCCTGCCGAGCCTTACACTCGAAGTCCAGCCAAGTCCCTTCCCCTGACAGTCCTACTAGGCTTAAGAAGCTTGGTCTCCCTACCGAGGTAAGGTCGAGCGTCCGGCTGAGCATTACACTCGAACTCCAGCCACATCCCCTTTTTTGACTCCTTCTAGGTTTAGGAAGCTTGGTCTCCCTGCCGAGGTAAGGTCAAATGTCCTGCTGAGCCTTAGACTTGAACTCCGGCCAAGTCCCCTTGCCTGACTCTCCTACTAGGCTTAGGGAGCTTGGTCTCCCAGACGAGGTAATGTCAAACGTCCTGCCGAGCCTTACACTGGAACTCCGGACAAGTCCCCTCGCCTGACTCTTACTAGACTTAGGAAGCTTGGTCTCCCAGCCGAGGCAAGGTCGAACGTCCTGCCGAGCCTTACACTCGAACTTCGGCCAAGTACACTCGTCTGTCTCGTACTAGGATTAGGAAGCTTGGTCTCCCTGCCGAGGTAAGGTCGAACGTCCTGCCGAGCCTTACACTCGATCTCCGGCCAAGTCCCTTCGCCTGACTCTCCTACTAGGCTTAGGCAGCTAGGTCTCCCTGCCGAGGTAAGGTCGAACGTCCTGCCGAGCCTTACACTCGAACTCCGGCCAAGTCCACTCGCCTGACTCTCCTACTAGGATTAGGAAGCTTCGTCTCCCTGCCGTGGTATGGTCGAAAGTCCTGCCGAGCCTTACAATCGAACACCACCCAAGTTCTTTTTGCCTGTCTCTTACTAGGCTTAGGAAGCTTGGTCTCCCTGCTGAGGTAAGGTCGAACGTCCTGCCGAGCCTTACACTCGAACTCCGGCCAAGTCCCCTCGCCTGACTCCAACTAGGCGTAGGAAGCTTGGTGTCCCTGCCGAGTTAAGGTCGAACGTCCTGCCGAGCCTTAGTCTCAAACTTCGGCCAAGTTCCTTCGCCTGACTCCAACTAGGCTTAGGAAGCTTTGTCTCCCAGCCGAGGTAAGGTCGAACGTCCTGCCGAGCCTTACACTGGAACTCTGGACAAGTCCCCTCGCCTGACTCCTACTAGCCTTAGGAAGCTTTGTCTCCCAGACGAGGTAATGTCGAACGTCCTGCTGAGCCTTAGACTTGAACTCCGGCCAAGTCCCCCCGCCTGACTCCTACTAGACTTGGGAAGCTTGGTCTCCCTGCCGAGGTAAGGTTGAAAGTCCTGCCGAGTTCTAAACACAAACTCCGGCAAAGTCCTTTTGCCTGAATCCTACTAGGCTTAGGAATCTTCGTCTCCCTGCCGAGGTAACGTCGAACGTCCTGCTGAGCCTTACACTCGAACTCCGGCCTAGACCACTCGCCTGATTTTGCTACTAGGCTTAAGAAGCTTGGTGTCCCTGATGAGGTACGGTCGAACGTCCTGCCGAGCCTTACACTCGAACACCAGCCAAGTCCCTTTGCCTGTCTCCTACTAGGTTTAGGGAGCTTGGTGTCCCTGCCGAGGTACGGTTGAACGTCCTGCCGAGCCTTACACTCGAACTCCGGCCAAGTCCCTTTGCCTGTCTCCTACTAGGATTTGGAAGCTTGGTCTCCCTGCCGAGGTAAGCTCGAACGTCCTGCCGAGCCTTGCACTCAAACTGTGTCCAAGTCCCTTCGCCTGATTCTCCTACTAGGCTTAGGAAGCTTGGTCTCCCTGCCAAGGTAAGGTCGAAAATCCTGCCGAGCCTTACACTCGAACTCCGGCGTAGTCCACTCGCCTGTCTCTGCTAGTAGGCTTAAAAGCTTGGTGTCCCTGCCGTGGTACGGTCGAACGTCCTGCCAAGCCTTACACTCGAACACCAGCCAAGTCCCTTCGCCTGTGTCCTACTAGGAGTAGGAAGCTTGGTCTCCCTGCCGAGGTAAGGTAGAACGTCCTGCCGAGCCTTGCACTCGAACTCCGGCCAAGTCCCTTTGCCTGACTCCTACTAGGCTTAGGAATCTTGGTCTCCCTGCCGAGTTAAGGTCGAACGACCTGCAGAACCATACACTCGAACTCCGGCCAACTCCCTCCGCCTAACTCTACTACTAGGCTTAGGAAGCTTGGTCTCCCTGCCGAAGTAAGGCCGAACGTCGTGCCGAACCTTACAATCGAACTCCAGCCAAGTTCCTTTTGCCTGTCTCCTATTAATCTTAGATAGCTTGGTCTCCCTGCCGAGGTAAGGTCGAACGTCCTGACGAACCTTACACTCGAACTACGGCCTAGTCCCCTCGCCTGACTCCAACTAGGCTTAGGAAGCTTGGTCTCCCTGCCGAGGTAACGCCGAAAGTCCTGCCGAACCTTAGTCTCAAACTTCGGCCAAGTTCCTTCACCTGACTCCAACTAGGCTTAGGAAGCTTTGTCTCCCACCGAGGTAAGGTCGAAAGTCCTGCTAAGCCTTTCACTCGAACTCCGGACAAGTCCCCTCGCCTGACTCTTACTAGACTTAGGAAGCTTGGTCTACCTGCCGAGGTAAGGTCGAATGTCCTGCCAAGCCTTACACTCAAACTCCGGCCAAGTCCCCTCGCCTAACTCTCCTACAAGGCTTAGGAAGCTTCGTCTCCCGGCCGAGGTAAGGTCAAACGTCCTTCCGAGCCTTACACTCGAACTCTGGCCAAGTCCCTTCTCCTGACACCCCTACTAGGCTTAGGAACCTTGGTCTCCCTGCCGAGGTAAGGTCGAGCGTCCTTCTGAGCCTTACACTAGAACTCCGGCCACGTCCCTTTGCCTGACTCATACTAAGCTTAGGAAGCTTGGTCCCCCTGCCGTGGTAAGGTCGAAAGTCCTGCCGAGCCTTGCAATCGAACTCCAGCCAAGTTCCTTTTGCCTATCTCCTACTAGGCTTAGGAAGCTTGGTCTCCCTGCCGAGGTAAGGTCGAGCGTCCTGCCGAGCCTTACACTCGAACTCTGGCCAAGTCCCTTTGCCTGACTCCAACTAGGCTTAGGAAGCTTGGTCTCCCTGCCGAGGTACGGTCGAACGTCCTGCCGAGCCTTACACTCGAACTCCGGCCAAGTCCCTTCCCCTGACACTCCTACTAGGCTTAGGAACCTTGGTCTCCCTGCCGAGGTAAGGTCGAGCGTCCTTCCAAGCCTTACACTAGAACTCCGGCCAAGTCCCTTTGCCTGATACCTTCTAGGCTTAGGAAGCTTGGTCTCCCTGCCGAGGTAAGGTAGAACATCCTGCCGAGCCTAGCACTCGAACTCCGGTCAAGTCCCTTTGCCTGACTCCTACAAGGCTTAGGAATCTTGGTCTCCCTGCCGAGTTAAGGTCGAACGACCTGCCGAACCTTACACTCGAACTCCGGCGAACTCCCTTCGCCTAACACTCCTACTAGGCTTAGGAAGCTTGGTCTCCCTGCCGAGTTAAGGTCGAACGACTTGCCGAACCATACACTCGAACTCCGGCCAACTCCCTTCGCCTAACTCTCCTACTAGGCTTAGGAAGCTTGGTCTCCCTGCCAAGGTAAGGTCGAACGTCCGGCCGAGCCTTACACTCGAACTCCGGCCAAGTCCACTCGCCTGACTCTCCTACTAGGATTAGGAAGCTTGGTCTCCCTGCCGAGGTAAGGTCGAAAGTCCTGCCGAGCCTTACAATCGAACTCCAGCCAAGTTCCTTTTGCCTGTCTCTTACTAGGATTAGGAAGCTTGGTCTCCCTGCCGAGGTAAGGTCGAACGTCCTGCCGAGCCTTACAATCGAACTCCGGCCAAGTCCCTTCGCCTGACTCCTATTAGGCTTAGGAAGCTTGCTCTCCCGGCCGAGGTAAGGTCGGAGGTCCTGCCGAGCCTTACACTCGAACTCCGGCCAAATCTCTTCGCCTGACTCTCCTACTAGGCTTAGGAAGCATGGTTTCCCTGCCGAGTTAAGGTCGAACGTCCTGCCGAGCCTTAGTCTCAAACTTCGGCCAAGTTCTTATCGCCTGACTCTCCTACTAGGCTTAGGGAGCTTGGTCTCCCTGCCGAGGTAAGGTCGAACGTCCTGCCGAGCCTTACACTCGAACTCCGGCCAAGTCCTTTTGCATGACACCTAATAAGCTTAGGAAGCTTGGTCTCTTTACCGAGGTAAGGTTGAACGTCCTGCCAAGCCTTACACTCTAACTCCGGCCAAGTCCCCTTGTCTGACTCCTACTAGGCTTAGGAAGCTTTCTCTCCCAGCCGAAATAAGGTCGAACGTCCTGCTGAATCTTAGACTAGAACTCCGGCCAAGTCCCATCCCCTGACACTCCTACTAGGCTTAGGAAGTTTGGTCTCCCTGCCGAGGTAAGGTCGAAAGTCCTGCCGAGTTCTAAACACGAAATCCGGCAAAGTCCCTTTGCCTGAATCCTACTAGGCTTAGGAATCTTCGTCTCCCTACCGAGGTAAGGTCGAACGTCCTGCCGAGCCTTACACTCGAACTCCGGCCAAGTCCCTTTGCCTGACTCCTACTAGGCTTAGGAAGCTTGGTCTCCCAGCCGAGGTAACGTCGAACGTCCTGCTGAGCCTTACACTGGAACTCCGGCCTAGAACACTCGCCTGACTCTGCTACTAGGCTTAAGAAGCTTGGTGTCCCTGACGAGGTACGGTCGAACGTCCTGCCGAGCCTTACACTCGAACACCAGCCAAGTCCCTTTGCCTGTCTCCTACTAGGCTTAGGGAGCTTGGTGTCCCTGCCGAGTTAAGGTCGAACGTCCTGCCAACCCTTACACTCGAACTCGGTCCAAGTCCCTTTGCCTGACTTTTACTAGGCTTAGGAAGCTTGGTCCCCCTGCCGAGGTAAGGTCGAAAGTCCTGCTGAGCCTTACACTCGAACTCCGGCCAAGTCCACTGGCCTGTCTCTGCTACTAGGCTTAAGAAGCTTGCTGTCCCTGCCATGGTACGGTCGAACGTCCTTCCAAGCCTTACACTCGAACACCAGCCAAGTCCCTTCGCCTGTCTCCTACTAGGAGTAGGAAGCTTGGTCTCCCTGCCGAGTTAAGGTCGAACGTCCTGCCAAGCCTTACACTCGAACTCCAGCCAAGTTCCTTTTGCCTGTCTCTTACTAGGCTTAGGAAGCTTGGTCTCCCTGCCGAGGTAAGGTTGAACGTCCTGCTGAGCCTTAGACTTGAACTCCAGCCAAGTCCCCTCGCCTGACTCTCCTACGAGGCTTAGGGAGTATGGTCTCCCTGCCGAAGTAAGGTCGAACGTCCTGCCGAGCCTTAAACTCGAACACCGGCCAAGTCCCTTTGCCTGTCTCCTACTAGGCTTAGGAAGTATGGTCTCCCTGCCGAGGTAAGGTCAGACGTCCTGCCGTGCCTTACACTCGAACACCGGCCAAGTCCCTTTGCCTGTCTCCTACTAGGCTTAGGAAGTATGGTCTCCCTGCCGAGGTAAGGTCAGACGTCCTGCCGTGCCTTACACTCGAACACCGGCCAAGTCCCTTCGCCTGACTCTCCTACTAGGCTTAGGAAGCTTGGTCTCCCTGCCGTGGTAAGGTCGAACGTCCTGCCGAGCCTTACACTCGATCTCCGGCCAAGTCCCTTCGTCTAACTCTCCTATTAGGCTTAGGAAGCTTGGTCTCCCTGCCGGGGTAAGGTCGAACGTCGTGCCGAGCCTTACACTGGAACTCCGGACAAGTCCCCTCGCCTAATTCCTACTAGACTTAGGAAGCTTGGTCTCCCTGCCGAGGTAAGGTCGAACGTCTAGCCGAGCCTTACACTCGAACTCCGGCCAAGTCCCTTCGTCTAACTCTCCTACTAGGCTTAGGAAGCTTGGTCTCCCTGCCGAGGTAAGGTCGAACGTCCTGCCGAGCCTTACATTCGAACTCCGGCCAAGTTCCTTTGCATGACACCTGGTAAGCTTAGGAAGCTTGGTCTCTTTACCGAGGAAAGGTTGAACGTCCTGCCGAGCCTTACACTCGAACTCCGGCCAAGTCCTTTCGCCTGACTCCTACTAGCCTTAGGAAGCTTTGTCTCCCAGACGAGGTAATGTCGAAAGTCCTGCTGAGCCTTAGACTTGAACTCCGGCCAAGTCCCCTCGCCTGACTCTCCTACTAGGCTTAGGAAGCTTGGTCTCCCTGCCGAGGTAAGGTAGAACGTCCTGCCAAGGCTTACACTGGAACTCCGGACAAGTCCCCTCGCCTGACTCCTACTAGACTTGGGATGCTTGGTCTCCCTGCCGAGGTAAGGTCGAACGTCCTGCCGAGCCTTACACTCGAACTCCAGCCAAGTCCACTCGCCTGACTCTCCTACTAGGATTAGGAAGCTTGGTCTCCCTGCCGAGGTAAGGTCGAACGTCCTGCCGAGCCTTACACTCGATCTCCGGCCAAGTCCCTTCGTCTAACTCTCCTACTAGGCTTAGGAAACTTGGTCTCCCTGCCGAGGTAAGGTCGAACGTCCTGCCGAGCCTTACACTCGAACTCCGGCCAAGTCCACTCGCCTGTCTGGTACTAGGATTAGGAAGCTTGGTCTCCCAGCCGAGGTAAGGTCGAACGTCCTGCCGAGCCTTACACTCGAACTCCGTCCAAGTCCCTTTGCCTGACTCTCCTACTAGGATTAGGAAGCTTGGTCTCCCTGCCGAGGTACGGTCGAACGTCCTGCCGAGCCTTACACTCGAACACCAGCCAAGTCTCTTTGCCTGTCTCCTACTAGGATTAGGAAGCTTGGTCTCCCTGCCGAGGTAAGGTCGAACGTCCTGCCGAGCCTTACACTCGATCTCTGGCCAAGTCCCTTCGCCTGACTCTCCTACTAGGCTTAGGAAGCTTGGTCCCCCTGCCGAGGTAAGGTCGAAAGTCCTGCCGAGCCTTACAATCAAGCTCCAGCCAAGTTCCTTTTGCCTGTCTCTTACTAGGCTTAGGAAGCTTGGTCTCCCTGCCGAGGTAAGGTCGAACGTCCTGCCGAGCCTTAGACTTGAACTCCGGCCATGTCCCCTCGCCTGACTCTCCTACTAGGCTTAGGAAGCTTGGTCTCCCTGCCGAGGTAAGGTCGAACGTCCTGCTGAGCCTTAGACTTGAACTCCGGACAAGTCCCCTCGCCTGACTCCTACTAGACTTGGGAAGCTTGGTCTCCCTGCCGAGGTAAGGTCGAACGTCCTGCCGAGCCTTACACTCGAACTCCGGCCAAGTCCACTCGCCTGACTCTCCTACTAGGATTAGGAAGCTTGGTCTCCCTGCCGAGGTAAGGTCGAACGTCCTGCCGAGCCTTACACTCGAACTCCGGCCAAGTCCACTCGCCTGACTCTCCTACTAGGATTAGGAAGCTTGGTCTCCCTGCCGAGGTAAGGTAGAACGTCCTGCCGAGCCTTACACTCGATCTCCGGCCAAGTCCCTTCGTCTAACTCTCCTACTAGGCTTAGGAAGCTTGGTCTCCCTGCCGAGGTAAGGTCGAACGTCCTGCCGAGCCTTACACTCGAACTCCAGATAAGTCCTCTCCCCTGACACTCCTACTAGGCTTAGGAAGCTTGGTCTCCTTGCCGAGGGAAGGTCGAACGTCCTGCCGAGCCTTACACTCGAACTCCAGATAAGTCCTCTCCCCTGACACTCCTACTAGGCTTAGGAAGCTTGGTCTCCCTGCCGAGTTAAGGTCGAACGACTTGCCGAACCATACACTCGAACTCCGGCCAACTCCCTTCGCCTAACTCTCCTACTAGGCTTAGGAAGCTTGGTCTCCCTGCCAAGGTAAGGTCGAACGTCCTGCCGAGCCTTACACTCGAACTCCGTCCGAGTCCCTTTGCCTGACTCTCCTACTAGGCTTAGGAAGCTCGGTCTCCCTGCCGAGGTAAGGTCGAACGTCGTGCCGAACCTTACAATCGAACTCCAGCCAAGTTCCTTTTGCCTGTCTCCTACTAATCTTAGATAGCTTGGTCGAAAGTCCTGCCGAGGTAAGGTCGAACGTCCTGACGAACCTTACACTCGAACTCCGGCCAAGTCCCCTCGCCTGACTCCAACTAGGCTTAGGAAGCTGGGACTCCCTGCCGAGGTAACGTCGAACGCCCTGCCGAGCCTTACACTCGAACTCCGGCCAAGTCCCTTCGCCTGACTCCTACCAGGCTTAGGAATCTTGGTCTCCCTGCCGAGTCAAGGTCGAACGTCCTGCCGAACCTTACACTCGAACTCCGGCCAACTCCCTTCTCCTAACACTCCTACTAGGCTTAGGAAGCTTGGTCTCCCTGCCGAGGTAAGGTCGAAAGTCCTGCCGAACCTTAGTCTCAAACTTCGGCCAAGTTCCTTCACCTGACTCCAACTAGGCTTAGGAAGCTTTGTCTCCCAGCCGAGGTAAGGTCGAACGTCCTGCTAAGCCTTTCACTCGAACTCCGGCCAGGTCCCTTCGCCTGACTCTCCTACTAGGCTTAGGAAGCTTGGTCTCCCTGCTGAGGTAAGATCGAACGTCCTGCCGAGCCTTACGCTCGAACTCCGGCCAAGTTCCTTTGCATGACACCTGGTAAGCTTAGGAAGCTTGGTCTCTTTACCGAGGTACGGTCGAACGTCCTGCCGAGCCTTACACTCAAACACCAGCCAAGTCTCTTTGCCTGTCTCCTACTAGGATTAGGAAGCTTGGTCTCCCTGCCGAGGTAAGGTCGAACGTCCTGCCGAGCCTTACACTCGAAGTCCGGCCAAGTCCACTCGCCTGTCTCTGCTAGTACGCTTAAAAGCTTGGTGTCCCTGCCGTGGTACGGTCGAACGTCCTGCCAAGCCTTACACTCGAACTCCAGCCAAGTCCCTTTGCATGACTCCTACTAGGATTAGGAAGCTTGGTCTCCCTGCCAAAATAAGGTCGAAGGTCCTTCCGAGCCTTACACTCGAACTCCGTCCGAGTCCCCTTGTCTGAGTCCTACTAGGCTTAGGAAGCATGGTCTCCCTGCCGAGGTAACGTCGAACGTCCTGCCGAGCCTTAGTCTCAAACTTCGGCCAAGTTCCTTCGCCTGACTCCAACTAGGCTTAGGAAGCTTTGTCTCCCAGCCGAGGTAAGGTCGAACGTCCTGCTGAGCCTTAGACTTGAACTCCGGCCAAGTCCCCTCGCCTGACTCTCCTACGAGGCTTAGGGAGTATGGTCTCCTTGCCGAGGTAAGGGCGAACGTCCTGCCGAGCCTTACACTCGAACACCGGCCAAGTCCCTTCGCCTGACTCTCCTACTAGGCTTAGGAAGCTTGGTCTCCCTGCCAAGGTAAGGTCAGACGCACTGCGAGCCTTACACTCGAACTCCGGCCAAGTCCCTTCGCCTGACTTTCCTACTAGGCTTAGGAAGCTTGGTCTCCCTGCCGAGGTAAGGTCGAACGTCCTGCCGAGCCTTTCACTGGAACTCCGGACAAGTCCCCTCGCCTGACTCCTACTAGACTTAGGAAGCTTGGTCTCCCTGCCGAGGTAAGGTCGAACGTCCGGCCGAGCCTTACACTCGAACTCCGGCCAAGTCCACTCGCCTGACTCTCCTACTAGGATTAGGAAGCTTGGTCTCCCTGCCGAGGTAAGGTCGAAAGTCCTGCCGAGCCTTACAATCAAGCTCCAGCCAAGTTCCTTTTGCCTGTCTCTTACTAGGCTTAGGAAGCTTGGTCTCCCTGCCGAGGTAAGGTCGAACGTCCTGCCGAGCCTTAGACTTGAACTCCGGCCATGTCCCCTCGCCTGACTCTCCTACTAGGCTTAGGAAGCTTGGTCTCCCTGCCGAGGTAAGGTCGAACGTCCTGCTGAGCCTTAGACTTGAACTCCGGACAAGTCCCCTCGCCTGACTCCTACTAGACTTGGGAAGCTTGGTCTCCCTGCCGAGGTAAGGTCGAACGTCCTGCCGAGCCTTACACTCGAACTCCGGCCAAGTCCACTCGCCTGACTCTCCTACTAGGATTAGGAAGCTTGGTCTCCCTGCCGAGGTAAGGTCGAACGTCCTGCCGAGCCTTACACTCGATCTCCGGCCAAGTCCCTTCGTCTAACTCTCCTACTAGGCTTAGGAAGCTTGGTCTCCCTGCCGAGGTAAGGTCGAACGTCCTGCCGAGCCTTACACTCGAACTCCAGATAAGTCCTCTCCCCTGACACTCCTACTAGGCTTAGGAAGCTTGGTCTCCTTGCCGAGGGAAGGTCGAACGTCCTGCCAAGCCTTACATTCGAACTCCGGCCAAGTTCCTTTGCATGACACCTGGTAAGCTTAGGAAGCTTGGTCTCTTTACCGAGGAAAGGTCGAACGTCCTGCCGAGCCTTACACTCGAACTCCGGCCAAGTCCTTTCGCCTGACTCCTACTAGCCTTAGGAAGCTTTCTCTCCCAGACGAGGTAATGTCAAACGTCCTGCTGAGCCTTAGACTTGAACTCCGGCCAAGTCCCCTCGCCTGACTCTCCTACTAGGCTTAGGAAGCTTGGTCTCCCTGCCGAGGTAAGGTCGAACGTCCTGCCGAGCCTTACACTGGAACTCCGGACAAGTCCCCTCGCCTGACTCCTACTAGACTTGGGATGCTTGGTCTCCCTGCCGAGGTAAGGTCGAACGTCCTGCCGAGCCTTACACTCGAACTCCAGCCAAATCCACTCGCCTGACTCTCCTACTAGGATTAGGAAGCTTGGTCTCCCTGCCGAGGTAAGGTCGAACGTCCTGCCGAGCCTTACACTCGAACTCCGGCCAAGTCCAATCGCCTGTCTGGTACTAGGATTAGGAAGCTTGGTCTCCCAGCCGAGGTAAGGTCGAACGTCCTGCCGAGCCTTACACTCGAACTCCGTCCGAGTCCCTTCGCCTGACTCTCCTACTAGGCTTAGGAAGCTTGGTGTCCCTGCCGAGGTAAGGTCGAACGTCCTGCCGAGCCTTACACTCGAACTCCGTCCGAGTCCCTTCGCCTGACTCTCCTACTAGGCTTAGGAAGCTTGGTGTCCCTGCCGAGGTACGGTCGAACGTCCTGCCGAGCCTTACACTCGAACACCAGCCAAGTCTCTTTGCCTGTCTCCTACTAGGATTAGGAAGCTTGGTCTCCCTGCCGAGGTAAGGTCGAACGTCCTGCCGAGCCTTACACTCGAACTCCGGCCCAGTCCCCTCGCCTGACTCCAACTAGGCGTAGGAAGCTTGGTCTCCCGGCCGAGTTAAGGTCGAACGTCCTGCCGAGCCTTAGTCTCAAACTTCGGCCAAGTTCCTTCGCCTGACTACAACTAGGCTTAGGAAGCTTTGTCTCCCAGCCGAGGTAAGGTCGAACGTCCTGCTGAGCCTTAGACTTGAACTCCGGACAAGTCCCCTCGCCTGACTCCTACTAGACTTGGGAAGCTTGGTCTCCCTGCCGAGGTAAGGTCGAACGTCCTGCCGAGCCTTACACTCGAACTCCGGCCAAGTCCACTCGCCTGACTCTCCTACTAGGATTAGGAAGCTTGGTCTCCCTGCCGAGGTAAGGTCGAACGTCCTGCCGAGCCTTACACTCGATCTCCGGCCAAGTCCCTTCGTCTAACTCTCCTACTAGGCTTAGGAAGCTTGGTCTCCCTGCCGAGGTAAGGTCGAACGTCCTGCCGAGCCTTACACTCGAACTCCAGATAAGTCCTCTCCCCTGACACTCCTACTAGGCTTAGGAAGCTTGGTCTCCTTGCCGAGGGAAGGTCGAACGTCCTGCCAAGCCTTACATTCGAACTCCGGCCAAGTTCCTTTGCATGACACCTGGTAAGCTTAGGAAGCTTGGTCTCTTTACCGAGGAAAGGTCGAACGTCCTGCCGAGCCTTACACTCGAACTCCGGCCAAGTCCTTTCGCCTGACTCCTACTAGCCTTAGGAAGCTTTCTCTCCCAGACGAGGTAATGTCAAACGTCCTGCTGAGCCTTAGACTTGAACTCCGGCCAAGTCCCCTCGCCTGACTCTCCTACTAGGCTTAGGAAACTTGGTCTCCCTGCCGAGGTAAGGTCGAACGTCCTGCCGAGCCTTACACTCGAACTCCGGCCAAGTCCACTCGCCTGTCTGGTACTAGGATTAGGAAGCTTGGTCTCCCAGCCGAGGTAAGGTCGAACGTCCTGCCGAGCCTTACACTCGAACTCCGTCCGAGTCCCTTTGCCTGACTCTCCTACTAGGCTTAGGAAGCTTGGTGTCCCTGCCGAGGTACGGTCGAACGTCCTGCCGAGCCTTACACTCGAACACCAGCCAAGTCTCTTTGCCTGTCTCCTACTAGGATTAGGAAGCTTGGTCTCCCTGCCGAGGTAAGGTCGAACGTCCTGCCGAGCCTTACACTCGATCTCTGGCCAAGTCCCTTCGCCTGACTCTCCTACTAGGCTTAGGAAGCTTGGTCCCCCTGCCGAGGTAAGGTCGAAAGTCCTGCCGAGCCTTACAATCAAGCTCCAGCCAAGTTCCTTTTGCCTGTCTCTTACTAGGCTTAGGAAGCTTGGTCTCCCTGCCGAGGTAAGGTCGAACGTCCTGCCGAGCCTTAGACTTGAACTCCGGCCATGTCCCCTCGCCTGACTCTCCTACTAGGCTTAGGAAGCTTGGTCTCCCTGCCGAGGTAAGGTCGAACGTCCTGCTGAGCCTTAGACTTGAACTCCGGACAAGTCCCCTCGCCTGACTCCTACTAGACTTGGGAAGCTTGGTCTCCCTGCCGAGGTAAGGTCGAACGTCCTGCCGAGCCTTACACTCGAACTCCGGCCAAGTCCACTCGCCTGACTCTCCTACTAGGATTAGGAAGCTTGGTCTCCCTGCCGAGGTAAGGTCGAACGTCCTGCCGAGCCTTACACTCGAACTTCGGCCAAGTCCGCTCGCCTGACTCTCCTACTAGGATTAGGAAGCTTGGTCTCCCTGCCGAGGTAAGGTCGAACGTCCTGCCGAGCCTTACACTCGATCTCCGGCCAAGTCCCTTCGTCTAACTCTCCTACTAGGCTTAGGAAGCTTGGTCTCCCTGCCGAGGTAAGGTCGAACGTCCTGCCGAGCCTTACACTCGAACTCCAGATAAGTCCTCTCCCCTGACACTCCTACTAGGCTTAGGAAGCTTGGTCTCCTTGCCGAGGGAAGGTCGAACGTCCTGCCAAGCCTTACATTCGAACTCCGGCCAAGTTCCTTTGCATGACACCTGGTAAGCTTAGGAAGCTTGGTCTCTTTACCGAGGAAAGGTCGAACGTCCTGCCGAGCCTTACACTCGAACTCCGGCCAAGTCCTTTCGCCTGACTCCTACTAGCCTTAGGAAGCTTTCTCTCCCAGACGAGGTAATGTCAAACGTCCTGCTGAGCCTTAGACTTGAACTCCGGCCAAGTCCCCTCGCCTGACTCTCCTACTAGGCTTAGGAAGCTTGGTCTCCCTGCCGAGGTAAGGTCGAACGTCCTGCAAAGCCTTACACTGGAACTCCGGACAAGTCCCCTCGCCTGACTCCTACTAGACTTGGGATGCTTGGTCTCCCTGCCGAGGTAAGGTCGAACGTCCTGCCGAGCCTTACACTCGAACTCCAGCCAAATCCACTCGCCTGACTCTCCTACTAGGCTTAGGAAGCTTGGTGTCCCTGCCGAGGTAAGGTCGAACGTCCTGCCGAGCCTTACACTCGAACTCCGTCCGAGTCCCTTCGCCTGACTCTCCTACTAGGCTTAGGAAGCTTGGTGTCCCTGCCGAGGTACGGTCGAACGTCCTGCCGAGCCTTACACTCGAACTCCGGCCCAGTCCCCTCGCCTGACTCCAACTAGGCGTAGGAAGCTTGGTCTCCCGGCCGAGGTAAGGTCGAAGGTCCTGCCGACCCTTACACTCTAACTCCGGCCAAGTCCCCTTGTCTGACTCCTACTAGGCTTAGGAAGCATGGTGTCCCTGCCGAGTTAAGGTCGAACGTCCTGCCGAGCCTTAGTCTCAAACTTCGGCCAAGTTCCTTCGCCTGACTCCAACTAGGCTTAGGAAGCTTTGTCTCCCAGCCGAGGTAAGGTCGAACGTCCTGCTGAGCCTTAGACTTGAACTCCGGACAAGTCCTATCGCCTGACTCTCCTACTAGGCTTAGGGAGCTTGGTCTCCCTGCCGAGGTAAGGTCGAACGTCCTGCCGAGCCTTACACTCGAACTCCGGCCAAGTCCCTTTGCATGACACCTGGTAAGCTTAGGAAGCTTGGTCTCTTTACCGAGGTAAGGTCGAACGTCCTGCCAAGCCTTACACTCGAACTCCGGCCAAGTCCCCTTGTCTGACTCCTACTAGGCTTAGGAAGCTTTCTCTCCCAGCTGAAATAAGGTCGAACGTCCTGCTGAGTCTTCGACCAGAACTGCGGCCAAGTCCCATCCCCTGACACTCCTACTAGGCTTAGGAAGTTTTGTCTCCCTGCCGAGGTAAGGTCAAAAGTCCTGCCGAATTCTAAACACGAACTCCGGCAAAGTCCCTTTGCCTGAATCCTACTAGGCTTAGGAATCTTCGTCTCCCTGCCGAGGTAAGGTCGAACGTCCTGCCGAGCCTTACACTGGAACTCCGGACAAGTCCCCTCGCCTGACTCCTACTAGACTTGGGAAGCTTGGTCTCCCTGCCGAGGTTAGGTCGAACGTCCTGCCGAGCCTTACACTCGAACTCCGGCCAAGTCCCTTCGCCTGACTCGCCTACTAGGCTTAGGAAGCTTGGTCTCCCTGCCGAGGTAAGGTCGAACGTCCTGCCGAGCCTTACACTCGATCTCCGGCCAGGTCCCTTCGCCTGACTCTCCTACTAGGCTCAGGAAGCTTGGTCTCCCTGCCGAGGTAAGGTCGAACGTCCTGCCGAGCCTTACGCTCGAACTCCGGCCAAGTTCCTTTGCATGACACCTGGTAAGCTTAGGAAGCTTGGTCTCTTTACCGAGGTACGGTCGAACGTCCTTCCGAGCCTTACACTCAAACACCAGGCAAGTCTCTTTGCCTGTCTCCTACTAGGATTAGGAAGCTTGGTCTCCCTGCCGAGGTAAGGTCGAACGTCCTGCCGAGCCTTACACTCGAACTCCGGCCAAGTCCACTCGCCTGTCTCTGCTAGTACGCTTAAAAGCTTGGTGTCCCTGCCGTGGTACGGTCGAACGTCCTGCCAAGCCTTACACTCGAACTCCAGCCAAGTCCCTTTGCATGACTCCTACTAGGATTAGGAAGCTTGGTCTCCCTGCCAAAATAAGGTCGAAGGTCCTTCCGAGCCTTACACTCGAACTCCGTCCGAGTCCCCTTGTCTGAGTCCTACTAGGCTTAGGAAGCATGGTCTCCCTGCCGAGGTAACGTCGAACGTCCTGCTGAGACTTAGTCTCAAACTTCGGCCAAGTTCCTTCGCCTGACTCCAACTAGGCTTAGGAAGCTTTGTCTCCCAGCCGAGGTAAGGTCGAACGTCCTGCTGAGCCTTAGACTTGAACTCCGGCCAAGTCCCCTCGCCTGACTCTCCTACGAGGCTTAGGGAGTATGGTCTCCTTGCCGAGGTAAGGTCAAACGTCCTGCCGAGCCTTACACTCGAACACCGGCCAAGTCCCTTTGCCTGTCTCCTACTAGGCTTAGGAAGTATGGTCTCCCTGCCGAGGTAAGGTCAGACGCACTGCCGAGCCTTACACTCGAACTCCGGCCAAGTCCCTTCGCCTGACTCTCCTACTAGGATCAGGAAGCTTGGTCTCCCTGCCGAGGTAAGGTCGAAAGTCCTGCCGAGCCTTACAATCGAACTCCAGCCAAGTTCCTTTTGCCTGTCTCTTACTAGGCTTAGGAAGCTTGGTCTCCCTGCCGAGGTAAGGTCGAACGTCCTGCCGAGCCTTACACTGGAACTCCGGACAAGTCCCCTCGCCTGACTCCAACTAGGCGTAGGAAGCTTGGTCTCCCTGCCGAGGTAAGGTCGAACGTCCTGCCGAGCCTTACAATCGAACTCCGGCCAAGTCCCTTCGCCTGACTCCTATTAGGCTTAGGAAGCTTGGTCTCCCGGCCGAGGTAAGGTCGGAGGTCCTGCCGAGCCTTACACTGGAACTCCAGCCAAGTCCCTTCGCCTGACTCTCCTACTAGGCTTAGGAAGCATGGTTTCCCTGCCGAGTTAAGGTCGAACGTCCTGCCGAGCCTTAGTCTCAAACTTCGGCCAAGTTCCTATCGCCTGACTCTCCTACTAGGCTTAGGGAGCTTGGTCTCCCTGCCGAGGTAAGGTCGAACGTCCTGCCGAGCCTTACACTCGAACTCCGGCCAAGTCCCTTTGCATGACACCTAATAAGCTTAGGAAGCTTGGTCTCTTTACCGAGGTAAGGTTGAACGTCCTGCCAAGCCTTACACTCTAACTCCGGCCAAGTCCCCTTGTCTTACTCCTACTAGGCTTAGGAAGCTTTCTCTCCCAGCCGAAATAAGGTCGAACGTCCTGCTGAATCTTAGACTAGAACTCCGGCCAAGTCCCATCCCCTGACACTCCTACTAGGCTTAGGAAGTTTGGTCTCCCTGCCGAGGTAAGGTCGAAAGTCCTGCCGAGTTCTAAACACGAACTCCGGCAAAGTCCCTTTGCCTGAATCCTACTAGGCTTAGGAATCTTCGTCTCCCTACCGAGGTAAGGTCGAACGTCCTGCCGAGCCTTACACTCGAACTCCGGCCAAGTCCCTTTGCCTGACTCCTACTAGGCTTAGGAAGCTTGGTCTCCCACCCGAGGTAACGTCGAACGTCCTGCTGAGCCTTACACTGGAACTCCGGCCTAGAACACTCGCCTGACTCTGCTACTAGGCTTAAGAAGCTTGGTGTCCCTGACGAGGTACGGTCGAACGTCCTGCCGAGCCTTACACTCGATCTCCGGCCAAGTCCCTTTGCCTGTCTCCTACTAGGCTTAGGGAGCTTGGTGTCCCTGCCAAGTTAAGGTCGAACGTCCTGCCAACCCTTACACTCGAACTCTGTCCAAGTCCCTTTGCCTGACTTTTACTAGGCTTAGGAAGCTTGGTCCCCCTGCCGAGGTAACGTCGAAAGTCCTGCTGAGCCTTACACTCGAACTCCGGCCAAGTCCACTGGCCTGTCTCTGCTACCAGGCTTAAGAAGCTTGCTGTCCCTGCCATGGTACGGTCGAACGTCCTTCCAAGCCTTACACTCGAACACCAGCCAAGTCCCTTCGCCTGTCTCCTACTAGGAGTAGGAAGCTTGGTCTCCCTGCCGAGGTAAGGTCGAACTTCCTGCCGAGCCTTACAGTCGAACTTCGGCCAAGTCCCTTCGCCTGACTCTCCTACTAGGCTTAGGAAGCTTGGTCTCCCTGCCGAGTTAAGGTCGAACGTCCTGCCAAGCCTTACACTCGAACTCAACCCAAGTTCCTTTTGCCTGTCTCTTACTAGGCTTAGGAAGCTTGGTCTCCCTGCCGAGGTAAGGTCGAACGTCCTGCTGAGCCTTAGACTTGAACTCCAGCCAAGTCCCCTCGCCTGACTCTCCTACGAGGCTTAGGGAGTATGGTCTCCCTGCCGAAGTAAGGTCGAACGTCCTGCCGAGCCTTAAACTCGAACACCGGCCAAGTCCCTTTGCCTGTCTCCTACTAGGCTTAGGAAGTATGGTCTCCCTGCCGAGGTAAGGTCAGACGTCCTGCCGTGCCTTACACTCGAACACCGGCCAAGTCCCTTTGCCTGTCTCCTACTAGGCTTAGGAAGTATGGTCTCCCTGCCGAGGTAAGGTCAGACGTCCTGCCGTGCCTTACACTCGAACACCGGCCAAGTCCCTTCGCCTGACTCTCCTACTAGGCTTAGGAAGCTTGGTCTCCCTGCCGTGGTAAGGTCGAACGTCCTGCCGAGCCTTACACTCGATCTCCGGCCAAGTCCCTTCGTCTCACTCTCCTATTAGGCTTAGGAAGCTTGGTCTCCCTGCCGGGGTAAGGTCGAACGTCGTGCCGAGCCTTACACTGGAACTCCGGACAAGTCCCCTCGCCTAATTCCTACTAGACTTAGGAAGCTTGGTCTCCCTGCCGAGGTAAGGTCGAACGTCTAGCCGAGCCTTACACTCGAACTCCGGCCAAGTCCCTTCGTCTAACTCTCCTACTAGGCTTAGGAAGCTTGGTCTCCCTGCCGAGGTAAGGTCGAACGTCCTGCCGAGCCTTACATTCGAACTCCGGCCAAGTTCCTTTGCATGACACCTGGTAAGCTTAGGAAGCTTGGTCTCTTTACCGAGGAAAGGTTGAACGTCCTGCCGAGCCTTACACTCGAACTCCGGCCAAGTCCTTTCGCCTGACTCCTACTAGCCTTAGGAAGCTTTGTCTCCCAGACGAGGTAATGTCGAACGTCCTGCTGAGCCTTAGACTTGAACTCCGGCCAAGTCCCCTCGCCTGACTCTCCTACTAGGCTTAGGAAGCTTGGTCTCCCTGCCGAGGTAAGGTAGAACGTCCTGCCAAGGCTTACACTGGAACTCCGGACAAGTCCCCTCGCCTGACTCCTACTAGACTTGGGATGCTTGGTCTCCCTGCCGAGGTAAGGTCGAACGTCCTGCCGAGCCTTACACTCGAACTCCAGCCAAGTCCACTCGCCTGACTCTCCTACTAGGATTAGGAAGCTTGGTCTCCCTGCCGAGGTAAGGTCGAACGTCCTGCCGAGCCTTACACTCGATCTCCGGCCAAGTCCCTTCGTCTAACTCTCCTACTAGGCTTAGGAAACTTGGTCTCCCTGCCGAGGTAAGGTCGAACGTCCTGCCGAGCCTTACACTCGAACTCCGGCCAAGTCCACTCGCCTGTCTGGTACTAGGATTAGGAAGCTTGGTCTCCCAGCCGAGGTAAGGTCGAACGTCCTGCCGAGCCTTACACTCGAACTCCGTCCGAGTCCCTTTGCCTGACTCTCCTACTAGGCTTAGGAAGCTTGGTGTCCCTGCCGAGGTACGGTCGAACGTCCTGCCGAGCCTTACACTCGAACACCAGCCAAGTCTCTTTGCCTGTCTCCTACTAGGATTAGGAAGCTTGGTCTCCCTGCCGAGGTAAGGTCGAACGTCCTGCCGAGCCTTACACTCGATCTCTGGCCAAGTCCCTTCGCCTGACTCTCCTACTAGGCTTAGGAAGCTTGGTCCCCCTGCCGAGGTAAGGTCGAAAGTCCTGCCGAGCCTTACAATCAAGCTCCAGCCAAGTTCCTTTTGCCTGTCTCTTACTAGGCTTAGGAAGCTTGGTCTCCCTGCCGAGGTAAGGTCGAACGTCCTGCCGAGCCTTAGACTTGAACTCCGGCCATGTCCCCTCGCCTGACTCTCCTACTAGGCTTAGGAAGCTTGGTCTCCCTGCCGAGGTAAGGTCGAACGTCCTGCTGAGCCTTAGACTTGAACTCCGGACAAGTCCCCTCGCCTGACTCCTACTAGACTTGGGAAGCTTGGTCTCCCTGCCGAGGTAAGGTCGAACGTCCTGCCGAGCCTTACACTCGAACTCCGGCCAAGTCCACTCGCCTGACTCTCCTACTAGGATTAGGAAGCTTGGTCTCCCTGCCGAGGTAAGGTCGAACGTCCTGCCGAGCCTTACACTCGATCTCCGGCCAAGTCCCTTCGTCTAACTCTCCTACTAGGCTTAGGAAGCTTGGTCTCCCTGCCGAGGTAAGGTCGAACGTCCTGCCGAGCCTTACACTCGAACTCCAGATAAGTCCTCTCCCCTGACACTCCTACTAGGCTTAGGAAGCTTGGTCTCCTTGCCGAGGGAAGGTCGAACGTCCTGCCAAGCCTTACATTCGAACTCCGGCCAAGTTCCTTTGCATGACACCTGGTAAGCTTAGGAAGCTTGGTCTCTTTACCGAGGAAAGGTCGAACGTCCTGCCGAGCCTTACACTCGAACTCCGGCCAAGTCCTTTCGCCTGACTCCTACTAGCCTTAGGAAGCTTTCTCTCCCAGACGAGGTAATGTCAAACGTCCTGCTGAGCCTTAGACTTGAACTCCGGCCAAGTCCCCTCGCCTGACTCTCCTACTAGGCTTAGGAAGCTTGGTCTCCCTGCCGAGGTAAGGTCGAACGTCCTGCCGAGCCTTACACTGGAACTCCGGACAAGTCCCCTCGCCTGACTCCTACTAGACTTGGGATGCTTGGTCTCCCTGCCGAGGTAAGGTCGAACGTCCTGCCGAGCCTTACACTCGAACTCCAGCCAAATCCACTCGCCTGACTCTCCTACTAGGATTAGGAAGCTTGGTCTCCCTGCCGAGGTAAGGTCGAACGTCCTGCCGAGCCTTACACTCGAACTCCGGCCAAGTCCAATCGCCTGTCTGGTACTAGGATTAGGAAGCTTGGTCTCCCAGCCGAGGTAAGGTCGAACGTCCTGCCGAGCCTTACACTCGAACTCCGTCCGAGTCCCTTCGCCTGACTCTCCTACTAGGCTTAGGAAGCTTGGTGTCCCTGCCGAGGTAAGGTCGAACGTCCTGCCGAGCCTTACACTCGAACTCCGTCCGAGTCCCTTCGCCTGACTCTCCTACTAGGCTTAGGAAGCTTGGTGTCCCTGCCGAGGTACGGTCGAACGTCCTGCCGAGCCTTACACTCGAACACCAGCCAAGTCTCTTTGCCTGTCTCCTACTAGGATTAGGAAGCTTGGTCTCCCTGCCGAGGTAAGGTCGAACGTCCTGCCGAGCCTTACACTCGAACTCCGGCCCAGTCCCCTCGCCTGACTCCAACTAGGCGTAGGAAGCTTGGTCTCCCGGCCGAGTTAAGGTCGAACGTCCTGCCGAGCCTTAGTCTCAAACTTCGGCCAAGTTCCTTCGCCTGACTACAACTAGGCTTAGGAAGCTTTGTCTCCCAGCCGAGGTAAGGTCGAACGTCCTGCTGAGCCTTAGACTTGAACTCCGGACAAGTCCCCTCGCCTGACTCCTACTAGACTTGGGAAGCTTGGTCTCCCTGCCGAGGTAAGGTCGAACGTCCTGCCGAGCCTTACACTCGAACTCCGGCCAAGTCCACTCGCCTGACTCTCCTACTAGGATTAGGAAGCTTGGTCTCCCTGCCGAGGTAAGGTCGAACGTCCTGCCGAGCCTTACACTCGATCTCCGGCCAAGTCCCTTCGTCTAACTCTCCTACTAGGCTTAGGAAGCTTGGTCTCCCTGCCGAGGTAAGGTCGAACGTCCTGCCGAGCCTTACACTCGAACTCCAGATAAGTCCTCTCCCCTGACACTCCTACTAGGCTTAGGAAGCTTGGTCTCCTTGCCGAGGGAAGGTCGAACGTCCTGCCAAGCCTTACATTCGAACTCCGGCCAAGTTCCTTTGCATGACACCTGGTAAGCTTAGGAAGCTTGGTCTCTTTACCGAGGAAAGGTCGAACGTCCTGCCGAGCCTTACACTCGAACTCCGTCCGAGTCCCTTCGCCGGACTCTCCTACTAGGCTTAGGAAGCTTGGTGTCCCTGCCGAGGTAAGGTAGAACGTCCTGCCAAGGCTTACACTGGAACTCCGGACAAGTCCCCTCGCCTGACTCCTACTAGACTTGGGATGCTTGGTCTCCCTGCCGAGGTAAGGTCGAACGTCCTGCCGAGCCTTACACTTGAACTCCAGCCAAGTCCACTCGCCTGACTCTCCTACTAGGATTAGGAAGCTTGGTCTCCCTGCCGAGGTAAGGTCGAACGTCCTGCCGAGCCTTACACTCGATCTCCGGCCAAGTCCCTTCGTCTAACTCTCCTACTAGGCTTAGGAAACTTGGTCTCCCTGCCGAGGTAAGGTCGAACGTCCTGCCGAGCCTTACACTCGAACTCCGGCCAAGTCCACTCGCCTGTCTGGTACTAGGATTAGGAAGCTTGGTCTCCCAGCCGAGGTAAGGTCGAACGTCCTGCCGAGCCTTACACTCGAACTCCGTCCGAGTCCCTTTGCCTGACTCTCCTACTAGGCTTAGGAAGCTTGGTGTCCCTGCCGAGGTACGGTCGAACGTCCTGCCGAGCCTTACACTCGAACACCAGCCAAGTCTCTTTGCCTGTCTCCTACTAGGATTAGGAAGCTTGGTCTCCCTGCCGAGGTAAGGTCGAACGTCCTGCCGAGCCTTACACTCGATCTCTGGCCAAGTCCCTTCGCCTGACTCTCCTACTAGGCTTAGGAAGCTTGGTCCCCCTGCCGAGGTAAGGTCGAAAGTCCTGCCGAGCCTTACAATCAAGCTCCAGCCAAGTTCCTTTTGCCTGTCTCTTACTAGGCTTAGGAAGCTTGGTCTCCCTGCCGAGGTAAGGTCGAACGTCCTGCCGAGCCTTAGACTTGAACTCCGGCCATGTCCCCTCGCCTGACTCTCCTACTAGGCTTAGGAAGCTTGGTCTCCCTGCCGAGGTAAGGTCGAACGTCCTGCTGAGCCTTAGACTTGAACTCCGGACAAGTCCCCTCGCCTGACTCCTACTAGACTTGGGAAGCTTGGTCTCCCTGCCGAGGTAAGGTCGAACGTCCTGCCGAGCCTTACACTCGAACTCCGGCCAAGTCCACTCGCCTGACTCTCCTACTAGGATTAGGAAGCTTGGTCTCCCTGCCGAGGTAAGGTCGAACGTCCTGCCGAGCCTTACACTCGATCTCCGGCCAAGTCCCTTCGTCTAACTCTCCTACTAGGCTTAGGAAGCTTGGTCTCCCTGCCGAGGTAAGGTCGAACGTCCTGCCGAGCCTTACACTCGAACTCCAGATAAGTCCTCTCCCCTGACACTCCTACTAGGCTTAGGAAGCTTGGTCTCCTTGCCGAGGGAAGGTCGAACGTCCTGCCAAGCCTTACATTCGAACTCCGGCCAAGTTCCTTTGCATGACACCTGGTAAGCTTAGGAAGCTTGGTCTCTTTACCGAGGAAAGGTCGAACGTCCTGCCGAGCCTTACACTCGAACTCCGGCCAAGTCCTTTCGCCTGACTCCTACTAGCCTTAGGAAGCTTTCTCTCCCAGACGAGGTAATGTCAAACGTCCTGCTGAGCCTTAGACTTGAACTCCGGCCAAGTCCCCTCGCCTGACTCTCCTACTAGGCTTAGGAAGCTTGGTCTCCCTGCCGAGGTAAGGTCGAACGTCCTGCCGAGCCTTACACTGGAACTCCGGACAAGTCCCCTCGCCTGACTCCTACTAGACTTGGGATGCTTGGTCTCCCTGCCGAGGTAAGGTCGAACGTCCTGCCGAGCCTTACACTCGAACTCCAGCCAAATCCACTCGCCTGACTCTCCTACTAGGATTAGGAAGCTTGGTCTCCCTGCCGAGGTAAGGTCGAACGTCCTGCCGAGCCTTACACTCGAACTCCGGCCAAGTCCAATCGCCTGTCTGGTACTAGGATTAGGAAGCTTGGTCTCCCAGCCGAGGTAAGGTCGAACGTCCTGCCGAGCCTTACACTCGAACTCCGTCCGAGTCCCTTCGCCGGACTCTCCTACTAGGCTTAGGAAGCTTGGTGTCCCTGCCGAGGTACGGTCGAACGTCCTGCCGAGCCTTACACTCGAACACCAGCCAAGTCTCTTTGCCTGTCTCCTACTAGGATTAGGAAGCTTGGTCTCCCTGCCGAGGTAAGGTCGAACGTCCTGCCGAGCCTTACACTCGAACTCCGGCCCAGTCCCCTCGCCTGACTCCAACTAGGCGTAGGAAGCTTGGTCTCCCGGCCGAGTTAAGGTCGAACGTCCTGCCGAGCCTTAGTCTCAAACTTCGGCCAAGTTCCTTCGCCTGACTACAACTAGGCTTAGGAAGCTTTGTCTCCCAGCCGAGGTAAGGTCGAACGTCCTGCTGAGCCTTAGACTTGAACTCCGGACAAGTCCTATCGCCTGACTCTCCTACTAGGCTTAGGGAGCTTGGTCTCCCTGCCGAGGTAAGGTCGAACGTCCTGCCAAGCCTTACACTCGAACTCCGGCCAAGTCCCCTTGTCTGACTCCTACTAGGCTTAGGAAGCTTTCTCTCCCAGCTGAAATAAGGTCGAACGTCCTGCTGAATCTTCGACCAGAACTGCGGCCAAGTCCCATCCCCTGACACTCCTACTAGGCTTAGGAAGTTTTGTCTCCCTGCCGAGGTAAGGTCAAAAGTCCTGCCGAATTCTAAACACGAACTCCGGCAAAGTCCCTTTGCCTGAATCCTACTAGGCTTAGGAATCTTCGTCTCCCTGCCGAGGTAAGGTCGAACGTCCTGCCGAGCCTTACACTGGAACTCCGGACAAGTCCCCTCGCCTGACTCCTACTAGACTTGGGAAGCTTGGTCTCCCTGCCGAGGTTAGGTCGAACGTCCTGCCGAGCCTTACACTCGAACTCCGGCCAAGTCCCTTCGCCTGACTCGCCTACTAGGCTTAGGAAGCTTGGTCTCCCTGCCGAGGTAAGGTCGAACGTCCTGCCGAGCCTTACACTCGATCTCCGGCCAGGTCCCTTCGCCTGACTCTCCTACTAGGCTTAGGAAGCTTGGTCTCCCTGCCAAGGTAAGGTCGAACGTCCTGCCGAGCCTTACGCTCGAACTCCGGCCAAGTTCCTTTGCATGACACCTGGTAAGCTTAGGAAGCTTGGTCTCTTTACCGAGGTACGGTCGAACGTCCTTCCGAGCCTTACACTCAAACACCAGCCAAGTCTCTTTGCCTGTCTCCTACTAGGATTAGGAAGCTTGGTCTCCCTGCCGAGGTAAGGTCGAACGTCCTGCCGAGCCTTACACTCGAACTCCGGCCAAGTCCACTCGCCTGTCTCTGCTAGTACGCTTAAAAGCTTGGTGTCCCTGCCGTGGTACGGTCGAACGTCCTGCCAAGCCTTACACTCGAACTCCAGCCAAGTCCCTTTGCATGACTCCTACTAGGATTAGGAAGCTTGGTCTCCCTGCCAAAATAAGGTCGAAGGTCCTTCCGAGCCTTACACTCGAACTCCGTCCGAGTCCCCTTGTCTGAGTCCTACTAGGCTTAGGAAGCATGGTCTCCCTGCCGAGGTAACGTCGAACGTCCTGCTGAGACTTAGTCTCAAACTTCGGCCAAGTTCCTTCGCCTGACTCCAACTAGGCTTAGGAAGCTTTGTCTCCCAGCCGAGGTAAGGTCGAACGTCCTGCTGAGCCTTAGACTTGAACTCCGGCCAAGTCCCCTCGCCTGACTCTCCTACGAGGCTTAGAGAGTATGGTCTCCTTGCCGAGGTAAGGTCAAACGTCCTGCCGAGCCTTACACTCGAACACTGGCCAAGTCCCTTTGCCTGTCTCCTACTAGGCTTAGGAAGTATGGTCTCCCTGCCGAGGTAAGGTCAGACGCACTGCCGAGCCTTACACTCGAACTCCGGCCAAGTCCCTTCGCCTGACTCTCCTACTTGGATCAGGAAGCTTGGTCTCCCTGCCGAGGTAAGGTCGAAAGTCCTGCCGAGCCTTACAATCGAACTCCAGCCAAGTTCCTTTTGCCTGTCTCTTACTAGGCTTAGGAAGCTTGGTCTCCCTGCCGAGGTAAGGTCGAACGTCCTGCCGAGCCTTACACTGGAACTCCGGACAAGTCCCCTCGCCTGACTCCAACTAGGCGTAGGAAGCTTGGTCTCCCTGCCGAGGTAAGGTCGAACGTCCTGCCGAGCCTTACAATCGAACTCCGGCCAAGTCCCTTCGCCTGACTCCTATTAGGCTTAGAAAGCTTGGTCTCCCGGCCGAGGTAAGGTCGGAGGTCCTGCCGAGCCTTACACTGGAACTCCAGCCAAGTCCCTTCGCCTGACTCTCCTACTAGGCTTAGGAAGCATGGTTTCCCTGCCGAGTTAAGGTCGAACGTCCTGCCGAGCCTTAGTCTCAAACTTCGGCCAAGTTCCTATCGCCTGACTCTCCTACTAGGCTTAGGGAGCTTGGTCTCCCTGCCGAGGTAAGGTCGAACGTCCTGCCGAGCCTTACACTCGAACTCCGGCCAAGTCCCTTTGCATGACACCTAATAAGCTTAGGAAGCTTGGTCTCTTTACCGAGGTAAGGTTGAACGTCCTGCCAAGCCTTACACTCTAACTCTGGCCAAGTCCCCTTGTCTTACTCCTACTAGGCTTAGGAAGCTTTCTCTCCCAGCCGAAATAAGGTCGAACGTCCTGCTGAATCTTAGACTAGAACTCCGGCCAAGTCCCATCCCCTGACACTCCTACTAGGCTTAGGAAGTTTGGTCTCCCTGCCGAGGTAAGGTCGAAAGTCCTGCCGAGTTCTAAACACGAACTCCGGCAAAGTCCCTTTGCCTGAATCCTACTAGGCTTAGGAATCTTCGTCTCCCTACCGAGGTAAGGTCGAACGTCCTGCCGAGCCTTACACTCGAACTCCGGCCAAGTCCATTTGCCTGACTCCTACTAGGCTTAGGAAGCTTGGTCTCCCACCCGAGGTAACGTCGAACGTCCTGCTGAGCCTTACACTGGAACTCCGGCCTAGAACACTCGCCTGACTCTGCTACTAGGCTTAAGAAGCTTGGTGTCCCTGACGAGGTACGGTCGAACGTCCTGCCGAGCCTTACACTCGATCTCCGGCCAAGTCCCTTTGCCTGTCTCCTACTAGGCTTAGGGAGCTTGGTGTCCCTGCCGAGTTAAGGTCGAACGTCCTGCCAACCCTTACACTCGAACTCTGTCCAAGTCCCTTTGCCTGACTTTTACTAGGCTTAGGAAGCTTGGTCCCCCTGCCGAGGTAACGTCGAAAGTCCTGCTGAGCCTTACACTCGAACTCCGGCCAAGTCCACTGGCCTGTCTCTGCTACTAGGCTTAAGAAGCTTGCTGTCCCTGCCATGGTACGGTCGAACGTCCTTCCAAGCCTTACACTCGAACACCAGCCAAGTCCCTTCGCCTGTCTCCTACTAGGAGTAGGAAGCTTGGTCTCCCTGCCGAGGTAAGGTCGAACTTCCTGCCGAGCCTTACAGTCGAACTTCGGCCAAGTCCCTTCGCCTGACTCTCCTACTAGGCTTAGGAAGCTTGGTCTCCCTGCCGAGTTAAGGTCGAACGTCCTGCCAAGCCTTACACTCGAACTCCACCCAAGTTCCTTTTGCCTGTCTCTTACTAGGCTTAGGAAGCTTGGTCTCCCTGCCGAGGTAAGGTCGAACGTCCTGCTGAGCCTTAGACTTGAACTCCAGCCAAGTCCCCTCGCCTGACTCTCCTACAAGGCTTAGGGAGTATGGTCTCCCTGCCGAGGTAAGGTCAGACGTCCTGCCGTGCCTTACACTCGAACACTGGCCAAGTCCCTTTGCCTGTCTCCTACTAGGCTTAGGAAGTATGGTCTTCCTGCCGAGGTAAGGTCAGACGTCCTGCCGTGCCTTACACTCGAACTCCGGCCAAGTCCCTTCGCCTGACTCTCCTACTAGGCTTAGGAATCTTGGTCTCCCTGCCGTGGTAAGGTCGAACGTCCTGCCGAGCCTTACACTCGATCTCCGGCCAAGTCCCTTCGTCTAACTCTCCTACTAGGCTTAGGAAGCTTGGTCTCCCTGCCGAGGTAAGGTCGAACGTCGTGCCGAGCCTTACAATGGAACTCCGGACAAGTCCCCTCGCCTAATTCCTACTAGACTTAGGAAGCTTGGTCTCCCTGCCGAGGTAAGGTCGAACGTCCTACCGAGTGTCACACTCGAACTCCGGCCAAGTCCACTCGCCTGTCTCGTACTAGGATTAGGAAGCTTGGTCTCCCTGCCGAGGTAAGGTCGAACGTCCTGCCGAGCCTTACACTCGATTTCCGGCCAAGTCCCTTCGCCTGACTCTCCTACTAGGCTTAGGAAGCTTGGTCTCCCTGCCGAGGTAAGGTCGAACGTCCTGCCGAGCCTTACACTCGAACTCCGTCCGAGTCCCTTCGCCTGACTCTCCTACTAGGCTTAGGAAGCTTGGTCTCCTTGCCGAGGTAAGGTCGAACGTCCTGCCGAGCCTTACACTCGAATTCCGGCCAAGTCCTTTCGCCTGACTCCTACTAGCCTTAGGAAGCTTTGTCTCCCAGACGAGGTAATGTCGAACGTCCTGCTGAGCCTTAGACTTGAACTCCGGACAAGTCCCCTCGCCTGACTCCTACTAGACTTGGGAAGCTTGGTCTCCCTGCCGAGGTAAGGTCGAACGTCCTGCCGAGCCTTACACTCGAACTCCGGCCAAGTCCACTCGCCTGACTCTCCTACTAGGATTAGGAAGCTCGGTCTCCCTGCCGAGGTAAGGTCGAACGTCCTGCCGAGCCTTACACTCGATCTCCGGCCAAGTCCCTTCGTCTAACTCTCCTACTAGGCTTAGGAAGCTTGGTCTCCCTGCCGAGGTAAGGTCGAACGTCCTGCCGAGCCTTACACTCGAACTCCAGATAAGTCCTCTCCCCTGACACTCCTACTAGGCTTAGGAAGCTTGGTCTCCTTGCCGAGGGAAGGTCGAACGTCCTGCCGAGCCTTACATTCGAACTCCGGCCAAGTTCCTTTGCATGACACCTGGTAAGCTTAGGAAGCTTGGTCTCTTTACCGAGGAAAGGTCGAACGTCCTGCCGAGCCTTACACTCGAACTACGGCCAAGTCCTTTCGCCTGACTCCTACTAGCCTTAGGAAGCTTTGTCTCCCAGACGAGGTAATGTCGAACGTCCTGCCGAGCCTTACACCGGAACTCCGGACAAGTCCCCTCGCCTAATTCCTACTAGACTTAGGAAGCTTGGTATCCCTGCCGAGGTAAAGTCAAACGTCCTGCCGAGTCTTACACTCGAACTCCGGCCAAGTCCACTCGCCTGTCTCGTACTAGGATTAGGAAGCTTGGTCTCCTTGCCGAGGTAAGGTCGAACGTCCTGCCGAGCCTTACACTCGATTTCCGGCCAAGTCCCTTCGCCTGACTCTCCTACTAGGCTTAGGAAGCTTGGTCTCCCTGCCGAGGTAAGGTCGAACGTCCTGCCGAGCCTTACATTCGATTTCCGGCCAGGTCCCTTCGCCTGACTCTCCTACTAGGCTTAGGAAGCTTGGTCTCCCTGCCGAGGTAACGTCGAACGTCCTGCCGAGCCTTACACTCGAACTCCGGATAAGTCCTCTCCCCTGACACTCCTACTAGGCTTAGGAAGCTTGGTCTCTTTGCCGAGGTAAGGTCGAACGTCCTGCCGAGCCTTACACTCGAACTCCGGCCAAGTCCTTTCGCCTGACTCCTACTAGCCTTAGGAAGCTTTGTCTCCCAGACGAGGTAATGTCGAACGTCCTGCTGAGCCTTAGACTTGAACTCCGGCCAAGTCCCCTCGCCTGACTCTCCTACTAGGCTTAGGAAGCTTGGTCTCCCTGCCGAGGTAAGGTCGAACGTCCTGCCGAGCCTTACACTCGAACTCCGGCCAAGTCCCTTCGCCTGACTCTCCTACTAGGCTTAGGAAGCTTGGTCTCCCTGCCGAGGTAAGGTCGAACGTCCTGCCGAGCCTTACACTCGAACTCCGGCCAAGTCCCCTTGTCTGACTCCTACTAGGCTTAGGAAGCATGGTGTCCCTGCCGAGTTAAGGTCGAACGTCCTGCCGAGCCTTAGTCTCAAACTTCGGCCAAGTTCCTTCGCCTGACTCCAACTAGGCTTAGGAAGCTTTGTCTCCCAGGCGAGGTAAGGTCGAACGTCCTGCTGAGCCTTAGACTTGAACTCCGGACAAGTCCTATCGCCTGACTCTCCTACTAGGCTTAGGGAGCTTGGTCTCCCTGCCGAGGTAAGGTCGAACGTCCTGCCGAGCCTTACACTCGAACTCCGGCCAAGTCCCTTTGCATGACACCTGGTAAACTTAGGAAGCTTGGTCTCTTTACCGAGGTAAGGTCGAACGTCCTGCCAAGCCTTACACTCGAACTCCGGCCAAGTCCCCTTGTCTGACTCCTACTAGGCTTAGGAAGCTTTCTCTCCCAGCTGAAATAAGGTCGAACGTCCTGCTGAATCTTCGACCAGAACTCCGGCCAAGTCCCATCCCCTGACACTCCTACTAGGCTTAGGAAGTTTGGTCTCCCTGCGGGGGTAAGGTCGAAAGTCCTGCCGAATTCTAAACACGAACTCCGGCAAAGTCCCTTTGCCTGAATCCTACTAGGCTTAGGAATCTTCGTCTCCCTGCCGAGGTAAGGTCGAACGTCCTGCCGAGCCTTACACTGGAACTCCGGACAAGTCCCCTCGCCTGACTCCTACTAGACTTGGGAAGCTTGGTCTCCCTGCCGAGGTAAGGTCGAACGTCCTTCCAAGCCTTACACTCGAACTCCAGCTAAGTCCCTTTGCATGACTCCTACTAGGATTAGGAAGCTTGGTCTCCCTGCCAAAATAAGGTCGAAGGTCCTTCCGAGCCTTACACTCGAACTCCGTCCGAGTCCCCTTGTCTGAGTCCTACTAGGCTTAGGAAGCATGGTCTCCCTGCCGAGGTAACGTCGAACGTCCTGCCGAGCCTTAGTCTAAAACTTCGGCCAAGTTCCTTCGCCTGACTCCAACTAGGCTTAGGAAGCTTTGTCTCCCAGCCAAGGTAAGGTCGAACGTCCTGCTGAGCCTTAGACTTTAACTCCGGCCAAGTCCCCTCGCCTGACTCTCCTACGAGGCTTAGGGAGTATGGTCTCCTTGCCGAGGTAAGGTCGAACGTCCTGCCGAGCCTTACACTCGAACACCGGCCAAGTCCCTTTGCCTGTCTCCTACTAGGCTTAGGAAGTATGGTCTCCCTGCCGAGGTAAGGTCAGACGCACTGCCGAGCCTTACACTCGAACTCCGGCCAAGTCCCTTTGCCTGACTTTTACTAGGCTTAGGAAGCTTGGTCCCCCTGCTGAGGTGAGGTCGAAAGTCCTGCCAAGCCTTACAATCGAACTCCAGCCAAGTTCCTTTTGCTTGTCTCGTACTAGGCTTAGGAAGCTTGGTCTCCCTGCCGAGGTAAGGTCGAACGTCCTTCCAAGCCTTACACTCGAACTCCGGCCAAGTCCCTTTGCCTGACTCCTACTAGGCTTAAGAAGCTTGGTCTCCCTGCCAAAATAAGGTCGAGGGTCCTTCCGAGCCTTACACTCGATTTCCGGCCAGGTCCCTTCGCCTGACTCTCCTACTAGGCTTAGGAAGCTTGGTCTCCCGGCCGAGGTAACGTCGAACGTCCTGCCGAGCCTTACACTCGAACTCCGGACAAGTCCTCTCTCCTGACACTCCTACTAGGCTTAAAAAGCTTGGTCTCCTTGCCGAGGTAAGGTCGAACGTCCTGCCGAGCCTTACACTGGAACTCTGGACAAGTCCCCTCGCCTGACTCTAACTAGGCGTAGGAAGCTTGGTCTCCCTGCCGAGGTAAGGTCGAACGTCCTGCCGAGCCTTACACTGGAACTCTGGACAAGTCCCCTCGCCTGACTCTAACTAGGCGTAGGAAGCTTGGTCTTCCTGCCGAGGTAAGGTCGAACGTCCTGCCGAGCCTTACAATCGAACTCCGGCCAAGCCCCTTCGCCTGACTCCTATTAGGCTTAGGAAGCTTGGTCTCCCGGCTGAGGTAAGGTCGGAGGTCCTGCCGAGCCTTACACTCGAACTCCGGCCAAGTCCCTTCGCCTGACTCTCCTACTAGGCTTAGGAAGCATGGTTTCCCTGCCGAGTAAAGGTCGAACGTCCTGCCGAGCCTTAGTCTCAAACTTCGGCCAAGTTCCTATCGCCTGACTCTCCTACTAGGCTTAGGGAGCTTGGTCTCCCTGCCGAGGTAAGGTCGAACGTCCTGCCGAGCCTTACACTCGAACTCCGGCCAAGTCCCTTTGCATGACACCTAATAAGCTTAGGAAGCTTGTTCTCTTTACCGAGGTAAGGTTGAACGTCCTGCCAAGCCTTACACTCTAACTCCGGCCAAGTCCCTTTGCATGACACCTAATAAGCTTAGGAAGCTTGTTCTCTTTACCGAGGTAAGGTTGAACGTCCTGCCAAGCCTTACACTCTAACTCCGGCCAAGTCCCCTTGTCTGACTCCTACTAGGCTTAGGAAGCTTTCTCTCCCAGCCGAAATAAGGTCGAACGTCCTGCTGAATCTTGGACTAGAAGTCCGGCCAAGTCCCATCCCCTGACACTCCTACTAGGCTTAGGAAGCTTGGTCCCCCTGCCGAGGTAAGGTCGAAAGTCCTGCTGAGCCTTACACTCGAACTCCGGCCAAGTCCACTGGCCTGTCTCTGCTACTAGGCTTAAGAAGCTTGCTGTCCCTGCCATGGTACGGTCGAACGTCCTTCCAAGCCTTACACTCGAACACCAGCCAAGTCCCTTCGCCTGTCTCCTACTAGGAGTAGGAAGCTTGGTCTCCCTGCCGAGGTAAGGTCGAACTTCCTGCCGAGCCTTACACTCGAACACCGGCCAAGTCCCTACGCCTGACTCTCCTACTAGGCTTAGGAAGCTTGGTCTCCCTGCCGAGTTAAGGTCGAACGTCCTGCCAAGCCTTACACTCGAACTCCACCCAAGTTCCTTTTGCCTGTCTCTTACTAGGCTTAGGAAGCTTGGTCTCCCTGCCGAGGTAAGGTCGAACGTCCTGCTGAGCCTTAGACTTGAACTCCAGCCAAGTCCCCTCGCCTGACTCTCCTACGAGGCTTAGGGAGTATGGTCTCCCTGCCGAAGTAAGGTCGAACGTCCTGCCGAGCCTTACACTCGAACACCGGCCAAGCCCCTTTGCCTGTCTCCTACTTGGCTTAGGAAGTATGGTCTCCCTGCCGAAGTAAGGTCGAACGTCCTGCCGAGCCTTGCACTCGAACACCGGCCAAGTCCCTTTGCCTGTCTCCTACTAGGCTTAGGAAGTATGGTCTCCCTGCCGAGGTAAGGTCAGACGTCCTGCCGTGCCTTACACTCGAACACCGGCCAAGTCCCTTTGCCTGTCTCCTACTAGGCTTAGGAAGTATGGTCTCCCTGCCGAGGTAAGGTCAGACGTCCTGCCGTGCCTTACACTCGAAATCCGGCCAAGTCCCTTCGCCTGACTCTCCTACTAGGCTTAGGAAGCTTGGTCTCCCTGCCGTGGTAAGGTCGAACGTCCTGCCGAGCCTTACACTCGATCTCCGGCCAAGTCCCTTCGTCTAACTCTCCTACTAGGCTTAGGAAGCTTGGTCTCCCTGCCGAGGTAAGGTCGAACGTCGTGCCGAGCCTTACACTGGAACTCCGGACAAGTCCCCTCGCCTAATTCCTACTAGACTTAGGAAGCTTGGTCTCCCTGCCGAGGTAAGGTCGAACGTCCTACCGAGTGTTACACTCGAACTCCGGCCAAGTCCTCTCCCCTGACACTCCTACTAGGCTTAGGAAGCTTGGTCTCCTTGCCGAGGTAAGGTCGAACGTCCTGCCGAGCCTTACACTCGAATTCCGGCCAAGTCCTTTCGCCTGACTCATACTAGCCTTAGGAAGCTTGGTCTCCCTGCCAAGGTAAGGTCGAACGTCCTGCTGAGCCTTAGACTTGAACTCCGGACAAGTCCCCTCGCCTGACTCCTACTAGACTTGGGAAGCTTGGTCTCCCTGCCGAGGTAAGGTCGAACGTCCTGCCGAGCCTTACACTCGAACTCCGGCCAAGTCCACTCGCCTGACTCTCCTACTAGGATTAGGAAGCTTTGTCTCCCTGCCGAGGTAAGGTCGAACGTCCTGCCGAGCCTTACACTCGATCTCCGGCCAAGTCCCTTCGTCTAACTCTCCTACTAGGCTTAGGAAGCTTGGTCTCCCTGCCGAGGTAAGGTCGAACGTCCTGCCGAGCCTTACACTCGAACTCCAGATAAGTCCTCTCCCCTGACACTCCTACTAGGCTTAGGAAGCTTGGTCTCCTTGCCGAGGGAAGGTCGAACGTCCTGCCGAGCCTTACACTCGAACTCCGGCCAAGTCCTTTCGCCTGACTCCTACTAGCCTTAGGAAGCTTTGTCTCCCAGACGAGGTAATGTCGAACGTCCTGCTGAGCCTTAGACTTGAACTCCGGCCAAGTCCCCTCGCCTGACTCTCCTACTAGGCTTAGGAAGCTTGGTCTCCCTGCCGAGGTAAGGTCGAACGTCCTGCCAAGCCTTACACTGGAACTCCGGACAAGTCCCGTCGCCTGACTCCTACTAGACTTGGGATGCTTGGTCTCCCTGCCGAGGTAAGGTCGAACGTCCTGCCGAGCCTTACACTCGAACTCTGGCCAAGTCCACGCGCCTGACTCTCCTACTAGGATTAGGAAGCTTGGTCCCCCTGCCGAGGTAAGGTCGAACGTCCTGCCGAGCCTTACACTCGATCTCCGGCCAAGTCCCTTCGTCTAACTCTCCTACTAGGCTTAGGAAGCTTAGTCTCCCTGCCGAGGTAAGGTCGAACGTCCTGCCGAGCCTTACACTGGAACTCTGGACAAGTCCACTCGCCTGTCTGGTACTAGGATTAGGAAGCTTGGTCTCCCAGCCGAGGTAAGGTCGAACGTCCTGCCGAGCCTTACACTCGATCTCCGGCCAAGTCCCTTCGCCTGACTCTCCTACTAGGCTTAGGAAGCTTGGTCTCCCGGCCGCGGTAACATCGAACGTCCTGCCGAGCCTTACACTCGAACTCTGGACGCGTCCTCTCCCCTGACACTCCTACTAGGCTTAGGAAGCTTGGTCTCCCTGCCGAGGTAAGGTCGAACGTCCTGCCGAGCCTTACACTCGCACTCCAGCCAAGTTCCTTTTGCCTGTCTCTTACTAGGCTTAGGAAGCCTGGGCTCCCTGCCGAGGTAAGGTCGAACGTCCTGCTGAGCCTTAGATTTGAACTCCAGCCAAGTCCCCTCGCCATACTCTCCTACGAGGCTTTGGGAGTATGGTCTTCCTGCCGAGGTAAGGTCGAACGTCCTGCCGAGCCTTACACTCGAACACCGGCCAAGTCCCTTTGCCTGTCTCCTACTAGGCTTAGGAAGTATGGTCTCCCTGCCGAGGTAAGGTCGAACGTCCTGCCGAGCCTTACACCGGAACTCCGGACAAGTCCCCTCGCCTAATTCCGACTAGACTTAGGAAGCATGGTATCCCTGCCGAGGTAAAATCAAACGTCCTGCCGAGTCTTACACTCGAACTCCGGCCAAGTCCACTCGCCTGTCTCATACTAGGATTAGGAAGCTTGGTCTCCCTGCCGAGGTAAGGTCTAACGTCCTGCCGAGCCTTACACTCGATTTCCGGCCAAGTCCCTTCGCCTGACTCTCCTACTAGGCTTAGGAAGCTTGGTCTCCCTGCCGAGGTAAGGTCGAACGTACTGCCGAGCCTTACACTCGATTTCCGGCCAAGTCCCCTCCCCTGACTCTCCTACTAGGCTTAGGAAGCTTGGTCTCCCTGCCAAGGTAAGGTCGAACGCCCTGCTGAGCCTTAGACTTGAACTCCGGACAAGTCCCCTCGCCTTACTCCTACTAGACTTGGGAAGCTTGGTCTCCCTGCCGAGGTAAGGTCGAACGTCCTGCCGAGCCTTACACTCAAACTCCGGCCAAGTCCACTCGCCTGACTCTCCTACTAGGATTAGGAAGCTTGGTCTCCCTGCCGAGGTAAGGTCGAACGTCCTGCCGAGCCTTACACTCGATCTCCGGCCAAGTCCCTTCGTCTAACTCTCCTACTAGGCTTAGGAAGCTTGGTCTCCCTGCCGAGGTAAGGTCGAACGTCCTGCCGAGCCTTACACTCGAACTCCAGATAAGTTCCTTTGCATGACACCTGGTAAGCTTAGGAAGCTTGGTCTCTTTACCGAGGAAAGGTCGAACGTCCTGCCGAGCCTTACACTCGAACTCCGGCCAAGTCCCTTCGCCTGACTCTCCTACTAGGCTTAGGAAGCTTGGTCTCCCGGCCGCGGTAACATCGAACGTCCTGCCGAGCCTTACACTCGAACTCCGGATAAGTCCTCTCCCCTGACACTCCTACTAGGCTTAGGAAGCTTGGTCTCTTTGCTGAGGTAAGGTCGAACGTCCTGCCGAGCCTTACACTCGAACTCCGGCCAAGTCCTTTCGCCTGACTCCTACTAGCCTTAGGAAGCTTTGTCTCCCAGACGAGGTAATGTCGAACGTCCTGCTGAGCCTTAGACTTGAACTCCGGCCAAGTCCCCTCGCCTGACTCTCCTACTAGGCTTAGGAAGCTTGGTCTCCCTGCCGAGGTAAGGTCGAAAGTCCTGCCGAGCCTTACACTCGATTTCCGGCCAAGTCCCTTCGCCTGACTCTCCTACTAGGCTTAGGAAGCTTGGTCTCCCTGCCGAGGTAAGGTCGAACGTCCTGCCGAGCCTTACACTCGATTTCCGGCCAGGTCACTTCGCCTGACTTTCCTACTAGGCTTAGGAAGCTTGGTCTCCCGGCCGAGGTAAGGTCGAACGTCCTTCCGAGCCTTACACTCGAACTCCGGCCAAGTCCTTTCGCCTGACTCCTACTAGCCTTAGGAAGCTTTGTCTCCCAGACGAGGTAATGTCAAACGTCCTCCTGAGCCTTAGACTTGAACTCCGGGCAAGTCCCGTCGCCTGACTCTCCTACTAGGCTTAGGAAGCTTGGTCTCCCTGCCGAGGTAAGGTCGAACGTCCTGCCGAGCCTTACACTGGAACTCCGGACAAGTCCCCTCGCCTGACTCCTACTAGACTTGGGAAGCTTGGTCTCCCTGCCGAAGTGGGGTCGAACATCCTGCCGAGCCTTACACTCGAACTCCGGCCAAGTCCACTCGCCTGACTCTCCTACTAGGCTTAGGAAGCTTGGTCTCCCGGACGAGGTAACATCGAACGTCCTGCCGAGCCTTACACTCGAACTCCAGACACGTCCTCTCCCCTGACACTCCTACTAGGCTTAGGAAGCTTGGTCTCCCTGCCGAGGTAAGGTCGAACGTCCTGCCGAGCCTTACACTCGAACTCCGGCCACGTCCTTTCGCCTGACTCCTACTAGCCTTAGGAAGCTTTGTCTTCCAGACGAGGTAATGTCAAACGTCCTGCCGAGCCTGACACTGGAACTCCGGACAAGTCCCCTCGCCTGACTCCTACTAGACTTAGGAAGCTTGGTGTCCCTGCCGTGGCACGGTCGAACGTCCTGCCAAGCCTTACACTCGAACTCCGTCCGAGTCCTTTTGCCTGACTCTCCTACTAGGCTTAGGAAGCTTGGTCTCCCTGCCGAGGTAAGGTCGAACGTCCTGCCGAGCCTTACACTCGAACTCCGGCCAAGTCCTTTCGCCTGACTCCTACTAGCCTTAGGAAGATTTGTCTCCCAGACGAGGTAAGGTCGAACGTCCTGCCGAGCCTTACACTCGATCTCCGGCCAAGTCCCTTCGCCTGACTCTCCTACTAGGCTTAGGAAGCTTGGTCTCCCTGCCGAGGTAAGGTCGAACGTCCTGCCGAGCCTTACACTGGAACTCCGGACAAGTCCCCTCGCCTGACTCCTACTAGACTTGGGAAGATTGGTCAACCTGCCGAGGTGAGGTCGAAGGTCCTGCCGAGCCTTACACTCGAACTTCGGCCAAGTCCACTCGCCTGTCCCGTACTAGGATTAGGAAGCTTGGTCTCCCTGCCGAGGTAAGGTCGAACGTCCTGCCGAGCCTTACACTCGATCTCCGGCCAAGTCCCTTCGTCTAACTCTCCTACTAGGCTTAGGAAGCTTGGTCTCCCTGCCGAGGTAAGGTCGAACGTCCTGCCGAGCCTTACACTCGAACTCCAGATAAGTTCCTTTGCATGACACCTGGTAAGCTTAGGAAGCTTGGTCTCTTTACCGAGGAAAGGTCGAACGTCCTGCCGAGCCTTACACTCGAACTCCGGCCAAGTCCCTTCGCCTGACTCTCCTACTAGGCTTAGGAAGCTTGGTCTCCCGGCCGCGGTAACATCGAACGTCCTGCCGAGCCTTACACTCGAACTCCAGCCAAGTTCCTTTTGCCTGTCTCTTACTAGGCTTAGGAAGCTTGGACTCCCTGCCGAGGTAAGGTCGAACGTCCTGCTGAGCCTTAGACTTGAACTCCAGCCAAGTCCCCTCGCCATACTCTCCTACGAGGCTTTGGGAGTATGGTCTTCCTGCCGAGGTAAGGTCGAACGTCCTGCCGAGCCTTACACTCGAACACCGGCCAAGTCCCTTTGCCTGTCTCCTACTAGGCTTAGGAAGTATGGTCTCCCTGCCGAGGTAAGGTCGAACGTCCTGCCGAGGCTTACACCGGAACTCCGGACAAGTCCCCTCGCCTAATTCCTACTAGACTTAGGAAGCTTGGTATCCCTGCCGAGGTAAAGTCAAACGTCCTGCCGAGTCTTACACTCGAACTCCGGCCAAGTCCACTCGCCTGTCTCGTACTAGGATTAGGAAGCTTGGTCTCCCTGCCGAGGTAAGGTCAAACGTCCTGCCGAGCCTTACACTCGAAATCCGGCCAAGTGCCTTCGCCTGACTCTCCTACTAGGCTTAGGAAGCTTGGTCTCCCTGCCGAGGTAAGGTCGAACGTCCTGCCGAGCCTTACACTCGATTTCCGGCCAGGTCCCTTCGCCTGACTCTCCTACTAGGCTTAGGAAGCTTGGTCTCCCGGCCGAGGTAACGTCGAACGTCCTGCCGAGCCTTACACTCGAACTCCGGATAAGTCCTCTCCCCGGACACTCCTACTAGGCTTAGGAAGCTTGGTCTCTTTGCTGAGGTAAGGTCGAACGTCCTGCCGAGCCTTACACTCGAACTCCGGCCAAGTCCTTTCGCCTGACTCCTACTAGCCTTAGGAAGCTTTGTCTCCCAGACGAGGTAATGTCGAACGTCCTGCTGAGCCTTAGACTTGAACTCCGGCCAAGTCCCCTCGCCTGACTCTCCTACTAGGCTTAGGAAGCTTGGTGTCCCTGACGAGGTACGGTCGAACGTCCTGCCGAGCCTTACACTCGAACACCAGCCAAGTCCCTTTGCCTGTCTCCTACTAGGCTTAGGGAGCTTGGTCTCCCTGCCGAGGTAAGGTCGAACGTCCCGCTGAGCCTAACACTCGAACTGTGTCCGAGTCCCTTCGCCTGACTCTCCTACTAGGCTTAGGAAGCTTGGTCTCCCTGCCAAGCTAAGGTCGAAAATCCTGCCGAGCCTTATACTTGAACTCCGGCCGAGTCCACTCGCCTGTCTCTGCTAGTAGGCTTAACAGCTTGGTGTCCCTGCCGTGGTACGGTCGAACGTCCTGCCAAGCCTTACACTCGAACACCAGCCAAGTCCCTTCGCCTCTGTCCTACAAGGAGTAGGAAGCTTGGTCTCCCTGCCGAGGTAAGGTCGAAAGTCCTGCCGAGCCTTACAGTCGAACTTCGGCCAAGTCCCTTCGCCTGACTCTCCTACTAGGCTAAGGAAGTTTGGTCTCCCTGCCGAGGTGAGGTCGAACGTCCTGCCAAGCCTTACACTCGAACTCTGTCCAAGTCCCTTTGCCTGACTTTTACTAGGCTTAGGAAGCTTGGTCCCCCTGCTGAGGTAAGGTCGAAAGTCCTGCCAAGCCTTACAATCGAACTCCAGCCAAGTTCCTTTTGCTTGTCTCGTACTAGGCTTAGGAAGCTTGGTCTCCCTGCCGAGGTAAGGTCGAATGTCCTTCCAAGCCTTACACTCGAACTCCGGCCAAGTCCCTTTGCCTGACTCCTACTAGGCTTAGGAAGCTTGGTCTCCCTGCCAAAATAAGGTCGAGGGTCCTTCCGAGCCTTACACTCGATTTCCGGCCAGGTCCCTTCGCCTGACTCTCCTACTAGGCTTAGGAAGCTTGGTCTCCCGGCCGAGGTAACGTCGAACGTCCTGCCGAGCCTTACACTCGAACTCCGGCCAAGTCCTTTCGCCTGACTCCTACTAGCCTTAGGAAGCTTTGTCTCCCATACGAGGTAATGTCGAACGTCCTGCTGAGCCTTAGACTTGAACTGCGGCCAAGTCCCCTCGCCTGACTCTCCTACTAGGCTTAGGAAGCTTGGTCTCCCTGCCGAGGTAAGGTCGAACGTCCTGCCGAGCCTTACACTCGAACTCCGGACACGTCCTCTCCCCTTACACTCCTACTAGGCTTAGGAAGCTTGGTCTCCCTGCCGAGGTAAGGTCGAACGTCCTTCCAAGCCTTACACTCGAACTCCGGCCAAGTCCCCTCGCCTGACTCCTACTAGCCTTAGGAAGCTTTGTCTCCCAGACGAGGTAATGTCGAACGTCCTCCTGAGCCTTAGACTTGAACTCTGGCCAAGTCCCCTCGCCTGACTCTCCTACTAGGCTTAGGAAGCTTGGTCTCCCTGCCGAGGTAAGGTCGAACGTCCTGCCGAGCCTTACACTCGAACTCCGGCCAAGTCCACTCGCCTGTCTGGTACTAGGATTAGGAAGCTTGGTCTCCCTGCCGAGGTAAGGTCGAACGTCCTGCCGAGCCTTACACTCGATCTCCGGCCAAGTCCCTTCGCCTGACTCTCCTACTAGGCTTAGGAAGCTTGGTCTCCCGGCCGAGGTAACATCGAACGTCCTGCCGAGCCTTACACTCGAACTCCGGACACGTCCTCTCCCCTGACACTCCTACTAGGCTTAAGAAGCTTTGTCTCCCAGACGAGGTAATGTCAAACGTCCTCCTGAGCCTTAGACTTGAACTCTGGCCAAGTCCCTTCGCCTGACTCTCCTACTAGGCTTAGGAAGCTTGGTCTCCCTGCCGAGGTAAGGTCGAACGTCCTGCCGAGCCTTACACTCGATTTCCGGCCAGGTCCCTTCGCCTGACTCTCCTACTAGGCTTAGGAAGCTTGGTCTCCCTTCCAAGGTAACGTCGAACGTCCTGCCGAGCCTTACACTCGAACTCCGGATAAGTCCTCTCCCCTGACACTCCTACTAGGTTTAGGAAGCTTGGTCTCCTTGCCGAGGTAAGGTCGAACGTCCTGCCGAGCCTTACACTCGAACTCCGGCCAAGTCCTTTCGCCTGACTCCTACTAGCCTTTGGAAGCTTTGTCTCCCAGACGAGGTAATGTCGAACGTCCTGCTGAGCCTTAGACTTGAACTCCGGCCAAGTCCCCTCGCCTGACTCTCCTACTAGGCTTAGGAAGCTTGGTCTCCCTGCCTAGGTAAGGTCGAACGTCCTGCCGAGCCTTACACTGGAACTCCGGACAAGTCCCCTCGCCTGACTCCTACTAGACTTGGGAAGCTTGGTCTCCCTGCCGAGGTAAGGTCGAACGTCCTGCCGAGCCTTACACTCGAACTCCGGCCAAGTCCACTCGCCTGTCTGGTACTAGGATTAGGAAGCTTGGTCTCCCTGCCGAGGTAACATCGAACGTCCTGCCGAGCCTTACACTCGAACTCCGGACACGTCCTCTCCCCTGACACTCCTACTAGGCTTAGGAAGCTTTGTCTCCCAGACGAGGTAATGTCAAACGTCCTCCTGAGCCTTAGACTTGAACTCTGGCCAAGTCCCTTCGCCTGACTCTCCTACTAGGCTTAGGAAGATTGGTCTCCCTGCCGAGGTAAGGTCGAACGTCCTGCCGAGCCTTACACTCGATTTCCGGCCAGGTCCCTTCGCCTGACTCTCCTACTAGGCTTAGGAAGCTTGGTCTCCCTGCCGAGGTAACGTCGAACGTCCTGCCGAGCCTTACACTAGAACTCCGGACAAGTCCCCTCGCCTGACTCCTACTAGACTTGGGAAGCTTGGTCTCCCTGCCGAGGTGAGGTCGAAGGTCCTGCCGAGCCTTACACTCGAACTTCGGCCAAGTCCACTCGCCTGTCTCGTACTAGGATTAGGAAGCTTGGTCTCCCTGCCGAGGTAAGGTCGAACGTCCTGCCGAGCCTTACACTCGCTCTCCGGCCAAGTCCCTTCGCCTGACTCTCCTACTAGGCTTAGGAAGCTTGGTCTCCCTGCCGAGGTAAGGTCGAACGTCCTGCCGAGCCTTACACTCGATCTCCGGCCAGGTCCCTTCGCCTGACTCTCCTACTAGGCTTAGGAAGATTGGTCTCCCGGCCGAGGTAACATCGAACGTCGTGCTGAGCCTTAGACTTGAACTCCGGACAAGTCCTATCGCGTGACTCTCCTACTAGGCTTAGGAAGCTTGGTCTCTTTACCGAGGTAAGGTCGAACGTCCTGCCAAGCCTTACACTCGAACTCCGGCCAAGTCCCTTCGCCTGTCTCCTACTAGGCTTAGGAAGCTTGGTCTCCCTGCCGAGGTAAGGTCGAACGTCCTGCCGAGCCTTACACTCGAACTCCGGACAAGTCACCTCGCCTGACTCCTACTAGGCTTAGGAATCTTGGTCTCCCTGCCGAGGTAAGGTCGAACGTCCTGCTGCATCTTAGACTAGAACTCCGGCCAAGTCCCATCCCCTAACACTCCTACTAGGCTTAGGAAGTTTGGTCTCCCTGCCGAGGTAAGGTCGAAAGTCCTGCCGAGTTCTAAACACGAACTCCGGCAAAGTCCCTTTGCCTGACTCCTACTAGGCTTAGGAAGCTTGGTCTCCCTGCCAAAATAAGGTCGAGGGTCCTTCCGAGCCTTACACTCGATTTCCGGCCAGGTCCCTTCGCCTGACTCTCCTACTAGGCTTAGGAAGCTTGGTCTCCCGGCCGAGGTAACGTCGAACGTCCTGCCGAGCCTTACACTCGAACTCCGGACAAGTCCTCTCTCCTGACACTCCTACTAGGCTTAAAAAGCTTGGTCTCCTTGCCGAGGTAAGGTCGAACGTCCTGCCGAGCCTTACACTCGAACTCCGGCCAAGTCCTTTCGCCTGACTCCTACTAGCCTTAGGAAGCTTTGTCTCCCATACGAGGTAATGTCGAACGTCCTGCTGAGCCTTAGACTTGAACTGCGGCCAAGTCCCCTCGCCTGACTCTCCTACTAGGCTTAGGAAGCTTGGTCTCCCTGCCGAGGTAAGGTCGAACGTCCTGCCGAGCCTTACACTCGAACTCCGGACACGTCCTCTCCCCTTACACTCCTACTAGGCTTAGGAAGCTTGGTCTCCCTGCCGAGGTAAGGTCGAACGTCCTTCCAAGCCTTACACTCGAACTCCGGCCAAGTCCCCTCGCCTGACTCCTACTAGCCTTAGGAAGCTTTGTCTCCCAGACGAGGTAATGTCGAACGTCCTCCTGAGCCTTAGACTTGAACTCTGGCCAAGTCCCCTCGCCTGACTCTCCTACTAGGCTTAGGAAGCTTGGTCTCCCTGCCGAGGTAAGGTCGAACGTCCTGCCGAGCCTTACACTCGAACTCCGGCCAAGTCCACTCGCCTGTCTGGTACTAGGATTAGGAAGCTTGGTCTCCCTGCCGAGGTAAGGTCGAACGTCCTGCCGAGCCTTACACTCGATCTCCGGCCAAGTCCCTTCGCCTGACTCTCCTACTAGGCTTAGGAAGCTTGGTCTCCCGGCCGAGGTAACATCGAACGTCCTGCCGAGCCTTACACTCGAACTCCGGACACGTCCTCTCCCCTGACACTCCTACTAGGCTTAAGAAGCTTTGTCTCCCAGACGAGGTAATGTCAAACGTCCTCCTGAGCCTTAGACTTGAACTCTGGCCAAGTCCCTTCGCCTGACTCTCCTACTAGGCTTAGGAAGCTTGGTCTCCCTGCCGAGGTAAGGTCGAACGTCCTGCCGAGCCTTACACTCGATTTCCGGCCAGGTCCCTTCGCCTGACTCTCCTACTAGGCTTAGGAAGCTTGGTCTCCCTTCCAAGGTAACGTCGAACGTCCTGCCGAGCCTTACACTCGAACTCCGGATAAGTCCTCTCCCCTGACACTCCTACTAGGTTTAGGAAGCTTGGTCTCCTTGCCGAGGTAAGGTCGAACGTCCTGCCGAGCCTTACACTCGAACTCCGGCCAAGTCCTTTCGCCTGACTCCTACTAGCCTTTGGAAGCTTTGTCTCCCAGACGAGGTAATGTCGAACGTCCTGCTGAGCCTTAGACTTGAACTCCGGCCAAGTCCCCTCGCCTGACTCTCCTACTAGGCTTAGGAAGCTTGGTCTCCCTGCCTAGGTAAGGTCGAACGTCCTGCCGAGCCTTACACTGGAACTCCGGACAAGTCCCCTCGCCTGACTCCTACTAGACTTGGGAAGCTTGGTCTCCCTGCCGAGGTAAGGTCGAACGTCCTGCCGAGCCTTACACTCGAACTCCGGCCAAGTCCACTCGCCTGACTCTCCTACTAGGATTAGGAAGCTCGGTCTCCCTGCCGAGGTAAGGTCGAACGTCCTGCCGAGCCTTACACTCGATCTCCGGCCAAGTCCCTTCGTCTAACTCTCCTACTAGGCTTAGGAAGCTTGGTCTCCCTGCCGAGGTAAGGTCGAACGTCCTGCCGAGCCTTACACTCGAACTCCAGATAAGTCCTCTCCCCTGACACTCCTACTAGGCTTAGGAAGCTTGGTCTCCTTGCCGAGGGAAGGTCGAACGTCCTGCCGAGCCTTACATTCGAACTCCGGCCAAGTTCCTTTGCATGACACCTGGTAAGCTTAGGAAGCTTGGTCTCTTTACCGAGGAAAGGTCGAACGTCCTGCCGAGCCTTACACTCGAACTACGGCCAAGTCCTTTCGCCTGACTCCTACTAGCCTTAGGAAGCTTTGTCTCCCAGACGAGGTAATGTCGAACGTCCTGCCGAGCCTTACACCGGAACTCCGGACAAGTCCCCTCGCCTAATTCCTACTAGACTTAGGAAGCTTGGTATCCCTGCCGAGGTAAAGTCAAACGTCCTGCCGAGTCTTACACTCGAACTCCGGCCAAGTCCACTCGCCTGTCTCGTACTAGGATTAGGAAGCTTGGTCTCCTTGCCGAGGTAAGGTCGAACGTCCTGCCGAGCCTTACACTCGATTTCCGGCCAAGTCCCTTCGCCTGACTCTCCTACTAGGCTTAGGAAGCTTGGTCTCCCTGCCGAGGTAAGGTCGAACGTCCTGCCGAGCCTTACATTCGATTTCCGGCCAGGTCCCTTCGCCTGACTCTCCTACTAGGCTTAGGAAGCTTGGTCTCCCTGCCGAGGTAACGTCGAACGTCCTGCCGAGCCTTACACTCGAACTCCGGATAAGTCCTCTCCCCTGACACTCCTACTAGGCTTAGGAAGCTTGGTCTCTTTGCCGAGGTAAGGTCGAACGTCCTGCCGAGCCTTACACTCGAACTCCGGCCAAGTCCTTTCGCCTGACTCCTACTAGCCTTAGGAAGCTTTGTCTCCCAGACGAGGTAATGTCGAACGTCCTGCTGAGCCTTAGACTTGAACTCCGGCCAAGTCCCCTCGCCTGACTCTCCTACTAGGCTTAGGAAGCTTGGTCTCCCTGCCGAGGTAAGGTCGAACGTCCTGCCGAGCCTTACACTCGAACTCCGGCCAAGTCCCTTCGCCTGACTCTCCTACTAGGCTTAGGAAGCTTGGTCTCCCTGCCGAGGTAAGGTCGAACGTCCTGCCGAGCCTTACACTCGAACTCCGGCCAAGTCCCCTTGTCTGACTCCTACTAGGCTTAGGAAGCATGGTGTCCCTGCCGAGTTAAGGTCGAACGTCCTGCCGAGCCTTAGTCTCAAACTTCGGCCAAGTTCCTTCGCCTGACTCCAACTAGGCTTAGGAAGCTTTGTCTCCCAGGCGAGGTAAGGTCGAACGTCCTGCTGAGCCTTAGACTTGAACTCCGGACAAGTCCTATCGCCTGACTCTCCTACTAGGCTTAGGGAGCTTGGTCTCCCTGCCGAGGTAAGGTCGAACGTCCTGCCGAGCCTTACACTCGAACTCCGGCCAAGTCCCTTTGCATGACACCTGGTAAACTTAGGAAGCTTGGTCTCTTTACCGAGGTAAGGTCGAACGTCCTGCCAAGCCTTACACTCGAACTCCGGCCAAGTCCCCTTGTCTGACTCCTACTAGGCTTAGGAAGCTTTCTCTCCCAGCTGAAATAAGGTCGAACGTCCTGCTGAATCTTCGACCAGAACTCCGGCCAAGTCCCATCCCCTGACACTCCTACTAGGCTTAGGAAGTTTGGTCTCCCTGCGGGGGTAAGGTCGAAAGTCCTGCCGAATTCTAAACACGAACTCCGGCAAAGTCCCTTTGCCTGAATCCTACTAGGCTTAGGAATCTTCGTCTCCCTGCCGAGGTAAGGTCGAACGTCCTGCCGAGCCTTACACTGGAACTCCGGACAAGTCCCCTCGCCTGACTCCTACTAGACTTGGGAAGCTTGGTCTCCCTGCCGAGGTAAGGTCGAACGTCCTTCCAAGCCTTACACTCGAACTCCAGCTAAGTCCCTTTGCATGACTCCTACTAGGATTAGGAAGCTTGGTCTCCCTGCCAAAATAAGGTCGAAGGTCCTTCCGAGCCTTACACTCGAACTCCGTCCGAGTCCCCTTGTCTGAGTCCTACTAGGCTTAGGAAGCATGGTCTCCCTGCCGAGGTAACGTCGAACGTCCTGCCGAGCCTTAGTCTAAAACTTCGGCCAAGTTCCTTCGCCTGACTCCAACTAGGCTTAGGAAGCTTTGTCTCCCAGCCAAGGTAAGGTCGAACGTCCTGCTGAGCCTTAGACTTTAACTCCGGCCAAGTCCCCTCGCCTGACTCTCCTACGAGGCTTAGGGAGTATGGTCTCCTTGCCGAGGTAAGGTCGAACGTCCTGCCGAGCCTTACACTCGAACACCGGCCAAGTCCCTTTGCCTGTCTCCTACTAGGCTTAGGAAGTATGGTCTCCCTGCCGAGGTAAGGTCAGACGCACTGCCGAGCCTTACACTCGAACTCCGGCCAAGTCCCTTTGCCTGACTTTTACTAGGCTTAGGAAGCTTGGTCCCCCTGCTGAGGTGAGGTCGAAAGTCCTGCCAAGCCTTACAATCGAACTCCAGCCAAGTTCCTTTTGCTTGTCTCGTACTAGGCTTAGGAAGCTTGGTCTCCCTGCCGAGGTAAGGTCGAACGTCCTTCCAAGCCTTACACTCGAACTCCGGCCAAGTCCCTTTGCCTGACTCCTACTAGGCTTAAGAAGCTTGGTCTCCCTGCCAAAATAAGGTCGAGGGTCCTTCCGAGCCTTACACTCGATTTCCGGCCAGGTCCCTTCGCCTGACTCTCCTACTAGGCTTAGGAAGCTTGGTCTCCCGGCCGAGGTAACGTCGAACGTCCTGCCGAGCCTTACACTCGAACTCCGGACAAGTCCTCTCTCCTGACACTCCTACTAGGCTTAAAAAGCTTGGTCTCCTTGCCGAGGTAAGGTCGAACGTCCTGCCGAGCCTTACACTGGAACTCTGGACAAGTCCCCTCGCCTGACTCTAACTAGGCGTAGGAAGCTTGGTCTCCCTGCCGAGGTAAGGTCGAACGTCCTGCCGAGCCTTACACTGGAACTCTGGACAAGTCCCCTCGCCTGACTCTAACTAGGCGTAGGAAGCTTGGTCTTCCTGCCGAGGTAAGGTCGAACGTCCTGCCGAGCCTTACAATCGAACTCCGGCCAAGCCCCTTCGCCTGACTCCTATTAGGCTTAGGAAGCTTGGTCTCCCGGCTGAGGTAAGGTCGGAGGTCCTGCCGAGCCTTACACTCGAACTCCGGCCAAGTCCCTTCGCCTGACTCTCCTACTAGGCTTAGGAAGCATGGTTTCCCTGCCGAGTAAAGGTCGAACGTCCTGCCGAGCCTTAGTCTCAAACTTCGGCCAAGTTCCTATCGCCTGACTCTCCTACTAGGCTTAGGGAGCTTGGTCTCCCTGCCGAGGTAAGGTCGAACGTCCTGCCGAGCCTTACACTCGAACTCCGGCCAAGTCCCTTTGCATGACACCTAATAAGCTTAGGAAGCTTGTTCTCTTTACCGAGGTAAGGTTGAACGTCCTGCCAAGCCTTACACTCTAACTCCGGCCAAGTCCCTTTGCATGACACCTAATAAGCTTAGGAAGCTTGTTCTCTTTACCGAGGTAAGGTTGAACGTCCTGCCAAGCCTTACACTCTAACTCCGGCCAAGTCCCCTTGTCTGACTCCTACTAGGCTTAGGAAGCTTTCTCTCCCAGCCGAAATAAGGTCGAACGTCCTGCTGAATCTTGGACTAGAAGTCCGGCCAAGTCCCATCCCCTGACACTCCTACTAGGCTTAGGAAGCTTGGTCCCCCTGCCGAGGTAAGGTCGAAAGTCCTGCTGAGCCTTACACTCGAACTCCGGCCAAGTCCACTGGCCTGTCTCTGCTACTAGGCTTAAGAAGCTTGCTGTCCCTGCCATGGTACGGTCGAACGTCCTTCCAAGCCTTACACTCGAACACCAGCCAAGTCCCTTCGCCTGTCTCCTACTAGGAGTAGGAAGCTTGGTCTCCCTGCCGAGGTAAGGTCGAACTTCCTGCCGAGCCTTACACTCGAACACCGGCCAAGTCCCTACGCCTGACTCTCCTACTAGGCTTAGGAAGCTTGGTCTCCCTGCCGAGTTAAGGTCGAACGTCCTGCCAAGCCTTACACTCGAACTCCACCCAAGTTCCTTTTGCCTGTCTCTTACTAGGCTTAGGAAGCTTGGTCTCCCTGCCGAGGTAAGGTCGAACGTCCTGCTGAGCCTTAGACTTGAACTCCAGCCAAGTCCCCTCGCCTGACTCTCCTACGAGGCTTAGGGAGTATGGTCTCCCTGCCGAAGTAAGGTCGAACGTCCTGCCGAGCCTTACACTCGAACACCGGCCAAGCCCCTTTGCCTGTCTCCTACTTGGCTTAGGAAGTATGGTCTCCCTGCCGAAGTAAGGTCGAACGTCCTGCCGAGCCTTGCACTCGAACACCGGCCAAGTCCCTTTGCCTGTCTCCTACTAGGCTTAGGAAGTATGGTCTCCCTGCCGAGGTAAGGTCAGACGTCCTGCCGTGCCTTACACTCGAACACCGGCCAAGTCCCTTTGCCTGTCTCCTACTAGGCTTAGGAAGTATGGTCTCCCTGCCGAGGTAAGGTCAGACGTCCTGCCGTGCCTTACACTCGAAATCCGGCCAAGTCCCTTCGCCTGACTCTCCTACTAGGCTTAGGAAGCTTGGTCTCCCTGCCGTGGTAAGGTCGAACGTCCTGCCGAGCCTTACACTCGATCTCCGGCCAAGTCCCTTCGTCTAACTCTCCTACTAGGCTTAGGAAGCTTGGTCTCCCTGCCGAGGTAAGGTCGAACGTCGTGCCGAGCCTTACACTGGAACTCCGGACAAGTCCCCTCGCCTAATTCCTACTAGACTTAGGAAGCTTGGTCTCCCTGCCGAGGTAAGGTCGAACGTCCTACCGAGTGTTACACTCGAACTCCGGCCAAGTCCTCTCCCCTGACACTCCTACTAGGCTTAGGAAGCTTGGTCTCCTTGCCGAGGTAAGGTCGAACGTCCTGCCGAGCCTTACACTCGAATTCCGGCCAAGTCCTTTCGCCTGACTCATACTAGCCTTAGGAAGCTTGGTCTCCCTGCCAAGGTAAGGTCGAACGTCCTGCTGAGCCTTAGACTTGAACTCCGGACAAGTCCCCTCGCCTGACTCCTACTAGACTTGGGAAGCTTGGTCTCCCTGCCGAGGTAAGGTCGAACGTCCTGCCGAGCCTTACACTCGAACTCCGGCCAAGTCCACTCGCCTGACTCTCCTACTAGGATTAGGAAGCTTTGTCTCCCTGCCGAGGTAAGGTCGAACGTCCTGCCGAGCCTTACACTCGATCTCCGGCCAAGTCCCTTCGTCTAACTCTCCTACTAGGCTTAGGAAGCTTGGTCTCCCTGCCGAGGTAAGGTCGAACGTCCTGCCGAGCCTTACACTCGAACTCCAGATAAGTCCTCTCCCCTGACACTCCTACTAGGCTTAGGAAGCTTGGTCTCCTTGCCGAGGGAAGGTCGAACGTCCTGCCGAGCCTTACACTCGAACTCCGGCCAAGTCCTTTCGCCTGACTCCTACTAGCCTTAGGAAGCTTTGTCTCCCAGACGAGGTAATGTCGAACGTCCTGCTGAGCCTTAGACTTGAACTCCGGCCAAGTCCCCTCGCCTGACTCTCCTACTAGGCTTAGGAAGCTTGGTCTCCCTGCCGAGGTAAGGTCGAACGTCCTGCCAAGCCTTACACTGGAACTCCGGACAAGTCCCGTCGCCTGACTCCTACTAGACTTGGGATGCTTGGTCTCCCTGCCGAGGTAAGGTCGAACGTCCTGCCGAGCCTTACACTCGAACTCTGGCCAAGTCCACGCGCCTGACTCTCCTACTAGGATTAGGAAGCTTGGTCCCCCTGCCGAGGTAAGGTCGAACGTCCTGCCGAGCCTTACACTCGATCTCCGGCCAAGTCCCTTCGTCTAACTCTCCTACTAGGCTTAGGAAGCTTAGTCTCCCTGCCGAGGTAAGGTCGAACGTCCTGCCGAGCCTTACACTGGAACTCTGGACAAGTCCACTCGCCTGTCTGGTACTAGGATTAGGAAGCTTGGTCTCCCAGCCGAGGTAAGGTCGAACGTCCTGCCGAGCCTTACACTCGATCTCCGGCCAAGTCCCTTCGCCTGACTCTCCTACTAGGCTTAGGAAGCTTGGTCTCCCGGCCGCGGTAACATCGAACGTCCTGCCGAGCCTTACACTCGAACTCTGGACGCGTCCTCTCCCCTGACACTCCTACTAGGCTTAGGAAGCTTGGTCTCCCTGCCGAGGTAAGGTCGAACGTCCTGCCGAGCCTTACACTCGCACTCCAGCCAAGTTCCTTTTGCCTGTCTCTTACTAGGCTTAGGAAGCCTGGGCTCCCTGCCGAGGTAAGGTCGAACGTCCTGCTGAGCCTTAGATTTGAACTCCAGCCAAGTCCCCTCGCCATACTCTCCTACGAGGCTTTGGGAGTATGGTCTTCCTGCCGAGGTAAGGTCGAACGTCCTGCCGAGCCTTACACTCGAACACCGGCCAAGTCCCTTTGCCTGTCTCCTACTAGGCTTAGGAAGTATGGTCTCCCTGCCGAGGTAAGGTCGAACGTCCTGCCGAGCCTTACACCGGAACTCCGGACAAGTCCCCTCGCCTAATTCCGACTAGACTTAGGAAGCATGGTATCCCTGCCGAGGTAAAATCAAACGTCCTGCCGAGTCTTACACTCGAACTCCGGCCAAGTCCACTCGCCTGTCTCATACTAGGATTAGGAAGCTTGGTCTCCCTGCCGAGGTAAGGTCTAACGTCCTGCCGAGCCTTACACTCGATTTCCGGCCAAGTCCCTTCGCCTGACTCTCCTACTAGGCTTAGGAAGCTTGGTCTCCCTGCCGAGGTAAGGTCGAACGTACTGCCGAGCCTTACACTCGATTTCCGGCCAAGTCCCCTCCCCTGACTCTCCTACTAGGCTTAGGAAGCTTGGTCTCCCTGCCAAGGTAAGGTCGAACGCCCTGCTGAGCCTTAGACTTGAACTCCGGACAAGTCCCCTCGCCTTACTCCTACTAGACTTGGGAAGCTTGGTCTCCCTGCCGAGGTAAGGTCGAACGTCCTGCCGAGCCTTACACTCAAACTCCGGCCAAGTCCACTCGCCTGACTCTCCTACTAGGATTAGGAAGCTTGGTCTCCCTGCCGAGGTAAGGTCGAACGTCCTGCCGAGCCTTACACTCGATCTCCGGCCAAGTCCCTTCGTCTAACTCTCCTACTAGGCTTAGGAAGCTTGGTCTCCCTGCCGAGGTAAGGTCGAACGTCCTGCCGAGCCTTACACTCGAACTCCAGATAAGTTCCTTTGCATGACACCTGGTAAGCTTAGGAAGCTTGGTCTCTTTACCGAGGAAAGGTCGAACGTCCTGCCGAGCCTTACACTCGAACTCCGGCCAAGTCCCTTCGCCTGACTCTCCTACTAGGCTTAGGAAGCTTGGTCTCCCGGCCGCGGTAACATCGAACGTCCTGCCGAGCCTTACACTCGAACTCCGGATAAGTCCTCTCCCCTGACACTCCTACTAGGCTTAGGAAGCTTGGTCTCTTTGCTGAGGTAAGGTCGAACGTCCTGCCGAGCCTTACACTCGAACTCCGGCCAAGTCCTTTCGCCTGACTCCTACTAGCCTTAGGAAGCTTTGTCTCCCAGACGAGGTAATGTCGAACGTCCTGCTGAGCCTTAGACTTGAACTCCGGCCAAGTCCCCTCGCCTGACTCTCCTACTAGGCTTAGGAAGCTTGGTCTCCCTGCCGAGGTAAGGTCGAAAGTCCTGCCGAGCCTTACACTCGATTTCCGGCCAAGTCCCTTCGCCTGACTCTCCTACTAGGCTTAGGAAGCTTGGTCTCCCTGCCGAGGTAAGGTCGAACGTCCTGCCGAGCCTTACACTCGATTTCCGGCCAGGTCACTTCGCCTGACTTTCCTACTAGGCTTAGGAAGCTTGGTCTCCCGGCCGAGGTAAGGTCGAACGTCCTTCCGAGCCTTACACTCGAACTCCGGCCAAGTCCTTTCGCCTGACTCCTACTAGCCTTAGGAAGCTTTGTCTCCCAGACGAGGTAATGTCAAACGTCCTCCTGAGCCTTAGACTTGAACTCCGGGCAAGTCCCGTCGCCTGACTCTCCTACTAGGCTTAGGAAGCTTGGTCTCCCTGCCGAGGTAAGGTCGAACGTCCTGCCGAGCCTTACACTGGAACTCCGGACAAGTCCCCTCGCCTGACTCCTACTAGACTTGGGAAGCTTGGTCTCCCTGCCGAAGTGGGGTCGAACATCCTGCCGAGCCTTACACTCGAACTCCGGCCAAGTCCACTCGCCTGACTCTCCTACTAGGCTTAGGAAGCTTGGTCTCCCGGACGAGGTAACATCGAACGTCCTGCCGAGCCTTACACTCGAACTCCAGACACGTCCTCTCCCCTGACACTCCTACTAGGCTTAGGAAGCTTGGTCTCCCTGCCGAGGTAAGGTCGAACGTCCTGCCGAGCCTTACACTCGAACTCCGGCCACGTCCTTTCGCCTGACTCCTACTAGCCTTAGGAAGCTTTGTCTTCCAGACGAGGTAATGTCAAACGTCCTGCCGAGCCTGACACTGGAACTCCGGACAAGTCCCCTCGCCTGAATCCTACTAGACTTAGGAAGCTTGGTGTCCCTGCCGTGGCACGGTCGAACGTCCTGCCAAGCCTTACACTCGAACTCCGTCCGAGTCCTTTTGCCTGACTCTCCTACTAGGCTTAGGAAGCTTGGTCTCCCTGCCGAGGTAAGGTCGAACGTCCTGCCGAGCCTTACACTCGAACTCCGGCCAAGTCCTTTCGCCTGACTCCTACTAGCCTTAGGAAGATTTGTCTCCCAGACGAGGTAAGGTCGAACGTCCTGCCGAGCCTTACACTCGATCTCCGGCCAAGTCCCTTCGCCTGACTCTCCTACTAGGCTTAGGAAGCTTGGTCTCCCTGCCGAGGTAAGGTCGAACGTCCTGCCGAGCCTTACACTGGAACTCCGGACAAGTCCCCTCGCCTGACTCCTACTAGACTTGGGAAGATTGGTCAACCTGCCGAGGTGAGGTCGAAGGTCCTGCCGAGCCTTACACTCGAACTTCGGCCAAGTCCACTCGCCTGTCCCGTACTAGGATTAGGAAGCTTGGTCTCCCTGCCGAGGTAAGGTCGAACGTCCTGCCGAGCCTTACACTCGATCTCCGGCCAAGTCCCTTCGTCTAACTCTCCTACTAGGCTTAGGAAGCTTGGTCTCCCTGCCGAGGTAAGGTCGAACGTCCTGCCGAGCCTTACACTCGAACTCCAGATAAGTTCCTTTGCATGACACCTGGTAAGCTTAGGAAGCTTGGTCTCTTTACCGAGGAAAGGTCGAACGTCCTGCCGAGCCTTACACTCGAACTCCGGCCAAGTCCCTTCGCCTGACTCTCCTACTAGGCTTAGGAAGCTTGGTCTCCCGGCCGCGGTAACATCGAACGTCCTGCCGAGCCTTACACTCGAACTCCAGCCAAGTTCCTTTTGCCTGTCTCTTACTAGGCTTAGGAAGCTTGGACTCCCTGCCGAGGTAAGGTCGAACGTCCTGCTGAGCCTTAGACTTGAACTCCAGCCAAGTCCCCTCGCCATACTCTCCTACGAGGCTTTGGGAGTATGGTCTTCCTGCCGAGGTAAGGTCGAACGTCCTGCCGAGCCTTACACTCGAACACCGGCCAAGTCCCTTTGCCTGTCTCCTACTAGGCTTAGGAAGTATGGTCTCCCTGCCGAGGTAAGGTCGAACGTCCTGCCGAGGCTTACACCGGAACTCCGGACAAGTCCCCTCGCCTAATTCCTACTAGACTTAGGAAGCTTGGTATCCCTGCCGAGGTAAAGTCAAACGTCCTGCCGAGTCTTACACTCGAACTCCGGCCAAGTCCACTCGCCTGTCTCGTACTAGGATTAGGAAGCTTGGTCTCCCTGCCGAGGTAAGGTCAAACGTCCTGCCGAGCCTTACACTCGAAATCCGGCCAAGTGCCTTCGCCTGACTCTCCTACTAGGCTTAGGAAGCTTGGTCTCCCTGCCGAGGTAAGGTCGAACGTCCTGCCGAGCCTTACACTCGATTTCCGGCCAGGTCCCTTCGCCTGACTCTCCTACTAGGCTTAGGAAGCTTGGTCTCCCGGCCGAGGTAACGTCGAACGTCCTGCCGAGCCTTACACTCGAACTCCGGATAAGTCCTCTCCCCGGACACTCCTACTAGGCTTAGGAAGCTTGGTCTCTTTGCTGAGGTAAGGTCGAACGTCCTGCCGAGCCTTACACTCGAACTCCGGCCAAGTCCTTTCGCCTGACTCCTACTAGCCTTAGGAAGCTTTGTCTCCCAGACGAGGTAATGTCGAACGTCCTGCTGAGCCTTAGACTTGAACTCCGGCCAAGTCCCCTCGCCTGACTCTCCTACTAGGCTTAGGAAGCTTGGTGTCCCTGACGAGGTACGGTCGAACGTCCTGCCGAGCCTTACACTCGAACACCAGCCAAGTCCCTTTGCCTGTCTCCTACTAGGCTTAGGGAGCTTGGTCTCCCTGCCGAGGTAAGGTCGAACGTCCCGCTGAGCCTAACACTCGAACTGTGTCCGAGTCCCTTCGCCTGACTCTCCTACTAGGCTTAGGAAGCTTGGTCTCCCTGCCAAGCTAAGGTCGAAAATCCTGCCGAGCCTTATACTTGAACTCCGGCCGAGTCCACTCGCCTGTCTCTGCTAGTAGGCTTAACAGCTTGGTGTCCCTGCCGTGGTACGGTCGAACGTCCTGCCAAGCCTTACACTCGAACACCAGCCAAGTCCCTTCGCCTCTGTCCTACAAGGAGTAGGAAGCTTGGTCTCCCTGCCGAGGTAAGGTCGAAAGTCCTGCCGAGCCTTACAGTCGAACTTCGGCCAAGTCCCTTCGCCTGACTCTCCTACTAGGCTAAGGAAGTTTGGTCTCCCTGCCGAGGTGAGGTCGAACGTCCTGCCAAGCCTTACACTCGAACTCTGTCCAAGTCCCTTTGCCTGACTTTTACTAGGCTTAGGAAGCTTGGTCCCCCTGCTGAGGTAAGGTCGAAAGTCCTGCCAAGCCTTACAATCGAACTCCAGCCAAGTTCCTTTTGCTTGTCTCGTACTAGGCTTAGGAAGCTTGGTCTCCCTGCCGAGGTAAGGTCGAATGTCCTTCCAAGCCTTACACTCGAACTCCGGCCAAGTCCCTTTGCCTGACTCCTACTAGGCTTAGGAAGCTTGGTCTCCCTGCCAAAATAAGGTCGAGGGTCCTTCCGAGCCTTACACTCGATTTCCGGCCAGGTCCCTTCGCCTGACTCTCCTACTAGGCTTAGGAAGCTTGGTCTCCCGGCCGAGGTAACGTCGAACGTCCTGCCGAGCCTTACACTCGAACTCCGGCCAAGTCCTTTCGCCTGACTCCTACTAGCCTTAGGAAGCTTTGTCTCCCATACGAGGTAATGTCGAACGTCCTGCTGAGCCTTAGACTTGAACTGCGGCCAAGTCCCCTCGCCTGACTCTCCTACTAGGCTTAGGAAGCTTGGTCTCCCTGCCGAGGTAAGGTCGAACGTCCTGCCGAGCCTTACACTCGAACTCCGGACACGTCCTCTCCCCTTACACTCCTACTAGGCTTAGGAAGCTTGGTCTCCCTGCCGAGGTAAGGTCGAACGTCCTTCCAAGCCTTACACTCGAACTCCGGCCAAGTCCCCTCGCCTGACTCCTACTAGCCTTAGGAAGCTTTGTCTCCCAGACGAGGTAATGTCGAACGTCCTCCTGAGCCTTAGACTTGAACTCTGGCCAAGTCCCCTCGCCTGACTCTCCTACTAGGCTTAGGAAGCTTGGTCTCCCTGCCGAGGTAAGGTCGAACGTCCTGCCGAGCCTTACACTCGAACTCCGGCCAAGTCCACTCGCCTGTCTGGTACTAGGATTAGGAAGCTTGGTCTCCCTGCCGAGGTAAGGTCGAACGTCCTGCCGAGCCTTACACTCGATCTCCGGCCAAGTCCCTTCGCCTGACTCTCCTACTAGGCTTAGGAAGCTTGGTCTCCCGGCCGAGGTAACATCGAACGTCCTGCCGAGCCTTACACTCGAACTCCGGACACGTCCTCTCCCCTGACACTCCTACTAGGCTTAAGAAGCTTTGTCTCCCAGACGAGGTAATGTCAAACGTCCTCCTGAGCCTTAGACTTGAACTCTGGCCAAGTCCCTTCGCCTGACTCTCCTACTAGGCTTAGGAAGCTTGGTCTCCCTGCCGAGGTAAGGTCGAACGTCCTGCCGAGCCTTACACTCGATTTCCGGCCAGGTCCCTTCGCCTGACTCTCCTACTAGGCTTAGGAAGCTTGGTCTCCCTTCCAAGGTAACGTCGAACGTCCTGCCGAGCCTTACACTCGAACTCCGGATAAGTCCTCTCCCCTGACACTCCTACTAGGTTTAGGAAGCTTGGTCTCCTTGCCGAGGTAAGGTCGAACGTCCTGCCGAGCCTTACACTCGAACTCCGGCCAAGTCCTTTCGCCTGACTCCTACTAGCCTTTGGAAGCTTTGTCTCCCAGACGAGGTAATGTCGAACGTCCTGCTGAGCCTTAGACTTGAACTCCGGCCAAGTCCCCTCGCCTGACTCTCCTACTAGGCTTAGGAAGCTTGGTCTCCCTGCCTAGGTAAGGTCGAACGTCCTGCCGAGCCTTACACTGGAACTCCGGACAAGTCCCCTCGCCTGACTCCTACTAGACTTGGGAAGCTTGGTCTCCCTGCCGAGGTAAGGTCGAACGTCCTGCCGAGCCTTACACTCGAACTCCGGCCAAGTCCACTCGCCTGTCTGGTACTAGGATTAGGAAGCTTGGTCTCCCTGCCGAGGTAACATCGAACGTCCTGCCGAGCCTTACACTCGAACTCCGGACACGTCCTCTCCCCTGACACTCCTACTAGGCTTAGGAAGCTTTGTCTCCCAGACGAGGTAATGTCAAACGTCCTCCTGAGCCTTAGACTTGAACTCTGGCCAAGTCCCTTCGCCTGACTCTCCTACTAGGCTTAGGAAGATTGGTCTCCCTGCCGAGGTAAGGTCGAACGTCCTGCCGAGCCTTACACTCGATTTCCGGCCAGGTCCCTTCGCCTGACTCTCCTACTAGGCTTAGGAAGCTTGGTCTCCCTGCCGAGGTAACGTCGAACGTCCTGCCGAGCCTTACACTAGAACTCCGGACAAGTCCCCTCGCCTGACTCCTACTAGACTTGGGAAGCTTGGTCTCCCTGCCGAGGTGAGGTCGAAGGTCCTGCCGAGCCTTACACTCGAACTTCGGCCAAGTCCACTCGCCTGTCTCGTACTAGGATTAGGAAGCTTGGTCTCCCTGCCGAGGTAAGGTCGAACGTCCTGCCGAGCCTTACACTCGCTCTCCGGCCAAGTCCCTTCGCCTGACTCTCCTACTAGGCTTAGGAAGCTTGGTCTCCCTGCCGAGGTAAGGTCGAACGTCCTGCCGAGCCTTACACTCGATCTCCGGCCAGGTCCCTTCGCCTGACTCTCCTACTAGGCTTAGGAAGATTGGTCTCCCGGCCGAGGTAACATCGAACGTCGTGCTGAGCCTTAGACTTGAACTCCGGACAAGTCCTATCGCGTGACTCTCCTACTAGGCTTAGGAAGCTTGGTCTCTTTACCGAGGTAAGGTCGAACGTCCTGCCAAGCCTTACACTCGAACTCCGGCCAAGTCCCTTCGCCTGTCTCCTACTAGGCTTAGGAAGCTTGGTCTCCCTGCCGAGGTAAGGTCGAACGTCCTGCCGAGCCTTACACTCGAACTCCGGACAAGTCACCTCGCCTGACTCCTACTAGGCTTAGGAATCTTGGTCTCCCTGCCGAGGTAAGGTCGAACGTCCTGCTGCATCTTAGACTAGAACTCCGGCCAAGTCCCATCCCCTAACACTCCTACTAGGCTTAGGAAGTTTGGTCTCCCTGCCGAGGTAAGGTCGAAAGTCCTGCCGAGTTCTAAACACGAACTCCGGCAAAGTCCCTTTGCCTGACTCCTACTAGGCTTAGGAAGCTTGGTCTCCCTGCCAAAATAAGGTCGAGGGTCCTTCCGAGCCTTACACTCGATTTCCGGCCAGGTCCCTTCGCCTGACTCTCTTACTAGGCTTAGGAAGCTTGGTCTCCCGGCCGAGGTAACGTCGAACGTCCTGCCGAGCCTTACACTCGAACTCCGGACAAGTCCTCTCTCCTGACACTCCTACTAGGCTTAAAAAGCTTGGTCTCCTTGCCGAGGTAAGGTCGAACGTCCTGCCGAGCCTTACACTCGAACTCCGGCCAAGTCCTTTCGCCTGACTCCTACTAGCCTTAGGAAGCTTTGTCTCCCATACGAGGTAATGTCGAACGTCCTGCTGAGCCTTAGACTTGAACTGCGGCCAAGTCCCCTCGCCTGACTCTCCTACTAGGCTTAGGAAGCTTGGTCTCCCTGCCGAGGTAAGGTCGAACGTCCTGCCGAGCCTTACACTCGAACTCCGGACACGTCCTCTCCCCTTACACTCCTACTAGGCTTAGGAAGCTTGGTCTCCCTGCCGAGGTAAGGTCGAACGTCCTTCCAAGCCTTACACTCGAACTCCGGCCAAGTCCCCTCGCCTGACTCCTACTAGCCTTAGGAAGCTTTGTCTCCCAGACGAGGTAATGTCGAACGTCCTCCTGAGCCTTAGACTTGAACTCTGGCCAAGTCCCCTCGCCTGACTCTCCTACTAGGCTTAGGAAGCTTGGTCTCCCTGCCGAGGTAAGGTCGAACGTCCTGCCGAGCCTTACACTCGAACTCCGGCCAAGTCCACTCGCCTGTCTGGTACTAGGATTAGGAAGCTTGGTCTCCCTGCCGAGGTAAGGTCGAACGTCCTGCCGAGCCTTACACTCGATCTCCGGCCAAGTCCCTTCGCCTGACTCTCCTACTAGGCTTAGGAAGCTTGGTCTCCCGGCCGAGGTAACATCGAACGTCCTGCCGAGCCTTACACTCGAACTCCGGACACGTCCTCTCCCCTGACACTCCTACTAGGCTTAAGAAGCTTTGTCTCCCAGACGAGGTAATGTCAAACGTCCTCCTGAGCCTTAGACTTGAACTCTGGCCAAGTCCCTTCGCCTGACTCTCCTACTAGGCTTAGGAAGCTTGGTCTCCCTGCCGAGGTAAGGTCGAACGTCCTGCCGAGCCTTACACTCGATTTCCGGCCAGGTCCCTTCGCCTGACTCTCCTACTAGGCTTAGGAAGCTTGGTCTCCCTTCCAAGGTAACGTCGAACGTCCTGCCGAGCCTTACACTCGAACTCCGGATAAGTCCTCTCCCCTGACACTCCTACTAGGTTTAGGAAGCTTGGTCTCCTTGCCGAGGTAAGGTCGAACGTCCTGCCGAGCCTTACACTCGAACTCCGGCCAAGTCCTTTCGCCTGACTCCTACTAGCCTTTGGAAGCTTTGTCTCCCAGACGAGGTAATGTCGAACGTCCTGCTGAGCCTTAGACTTGAACTCCGGCCAAGTCCCCTCGCCTGACTCTCCTACTAGGCTTAGGAAGCTTGGTCTCCCTGCCTAGGTAAGGTCGAACGTCCTGCCGAGCCTTACACTGGAACTCCGGACAAGTCCCCTCGCCTGACTCCTACTAGACTTGGGAAGCTTGGTCTCCCTGCCGAGGTAAGGTCGAACGTCCTGCCGAGCCTTACACTCGAACTCCGGCCAAGTCCACTCGCCTGTCTGGTACTAGGATTAGGAAGCTTGGTCTCCCTGCCGAGGTAACATCGAACGTCCTGCCGAGCCTTACACTCGAACTCCGGACACGTCCTCTCCCCTGACACTCCTACTAGGCTTAGGAAGCTTTGTCTCCCAGACGAGGTAATGTCAAACGTCCTCCTGAGCCTTAGACTTGAACTCTGGCCAAGTCCCTTCGCCTGACTCTCCTACTAGGCTTAGGAAGATTGGTCTCCCTGCCGAGGTAAGGTCGAACGTCCTGCCGAGCCTTACACTCGATTTCCGGCCAGGTCCCTTCGCCTGACTCTCCTACTAGGCTTAGGAAGCTTGGTCTCCCTGCCGAGGTAACGTCGAACGTCCTGCCGAGCCTTACACTAGAACTCCGGACAAGTCCCCTCGCCTGACTCCTACTAGACTTGGGAAGCTTGGTCTCCCTGCCGAGGTGAGGTCGAAGGTCCTGCCGAGCCTTACACTCGAACTTCGGCCAAGTCCACTCGCCTGTCTCGTACTAGGATTAGGAAGCTTGGTCTCCCTGCCGAGGTAAGGTCGAACGTCCTGCCGAGCCTTACACTCGCTCTCCGGCCAAGTCCCTTCGCCTGACTCTCCTACTAGGCTTAGGAAGCTTGGTCTCCCTGCCGAGGTAAGGTCGAACGTCCTGCCGAGCCTTACACTCGATCTCCGGCCAGGTCCCTTCGCCTGACTCTCCTACTAGGCTTAGGAAGCTTGGTCTCCCGGCCGAGGTAACATCGAACGTCGTGCTGAGCCTTAGACTTGAACTCCGGACAAGTCCTATCGCGTGACTCTCCTACTAGGCTTAGGAAGCTTGGTCTCTTTACCGAGGTAAGGTCGAACGTCCTGCCAAGCCTTACACTCGAACTCCGGCCAAGTCCCTTCGCCTGTCTCCTACTAGGCTTAGGAAGCTTGGTCTCCCTGCCGAGGTAAGGTCGAACGTCCTGCCGAGCCTTACACTCGAACTCCGGACAAGACACCTCGCCTGACTCCTACTAGGCTTAGGAATCTTGGTCTCCCTGCCGAGGTAAGGTCGAACGTCCTGCTGCATCTTAGACTAGAACTCCGGCCAAGTCCCATCCCCTAACACTCCTACTAGGCTTAGGAAGTTTGGTCTCCCTGCCGAGGTAAGGTCGAAAGTCCTGCCGAGTTCTAAACACGAACTCCGGCAAAGTCCCTTTGCCTGAATCCTACTAGGCCTAGGAATCTTCGTCTCCCTGCCGAGGTAACGTCGAACGTCCTGCTGAGCCTTACACTCGAACTCCGGCCTAGACCACTCGCCTGACTCTGCTACTAGGCTTAAGAAGCTTGGTGTCCCTGACGAGGTACGGTCGAACGTCCTGCCGAGCCTTACACTCGAACACCAGCCAAGTCCCTTTGCCTGTCTCCTACTAGGCTTAGGGAGCTTGGTCTCCCTGCCGAGGTAAGGTCGAACGTCCCGCTGAGCCTAACACTCGAACTGTGTCCGAGTCCCTTCGCCTGACTCTCCTACTAGGCTTAGGAAGCTTGGTCTCCCTGCCAAGGTAAGGTCGAAAATCCTGCCGAGCCTTATACTCGAACTCCGGCCAAGTCCACTCGCCTGTCTCTGCTAGTAGGCTTAAAAGCTTGGTTTCCCTGCCGTGGTACGGTCGAACGTCCTGCCAAGCCTTACACTCGAACACCAGCCAAGTCCCTTCGCCTGTGTCCTACAAGGAGTAGGAAGCTTGGTCTCCCTGCCGAGGTAAGGTCGAAAGTCCTGCCGAGCCTTACAGTCGAACTTCGGCCAAGTCCCTTCGCCTGACTCTCCTACTAGGCTAAGGAAGTTTGGTCTCCCTGCCGAGGTGAGGTCGAACGTCCTGCCACGCCTTACACTCGAACTCTGTCCAAGTCCCTTTGCCTGACTTTTACTAGGCTTAGGAAGCTTGGTCCCCCTGCTGAGGTAAGGTCGAAAGTCCTGCCGAGCCTTACAATCGAACTCCAGCCAAGTTCCTTTTGCTTGTCTCGTACTAGGCTTAGGAAGCTTGGTCTCCCTGCCGAGGTAAGGTCGAACGTCCTTCCAAGCCTTACACTCGAACTCCGGCCAAGTCCCTTTGCCTGACTCCTACTAGGCTTAGGAAGCTTGGTCTCCCTGCCAAAATAAGGTCGAGGGACCTTCCGAGCCTTACACTCGAACTCCGTCCGAGTCCCCTTGTCTGAGTCCTACTAGGCTTAGGAAGCTTGGTCTCCTTGCCGAGGTAAGGTCGAACGTCCTGCCGAGCCTTACACTCGAACTCCGGCCAAGTCCTTTCGCCTGACTCCTACTAGCCTTTGGAAGCTTTGTCTCCCAGACGAGGTAATGTCGAACGTCCTGCTGAGCCTTAGACTTGAACTCCGGCCAAGTCCCCTCGCCTGACTCTCCTACTAGGCTTAGGAAGCTTGGTCTCCCTGCCGAGGTAAGGTCGAACGTCCTGCCGAGCCTTACACTGGAACTCCGGACAAGTCCCCTCGCCTGACTCCTACTAGACTTGGGAAGCTTGGTCTCCCTGCCGAGGTAAGGTCGAACGTCCTGCCGAGCCTTACACTCGAACTCCGGCCAAGTCCACTCGCCTGTCTGGTACTAGGATTAGGAAGCTTGGTCTCCCTGCCGAGGTAAGGTCGAAGGTCCTGCCGAGCCTTACACTCGAACTCCGGCCAAGTCCCCTTGTCGGACTCCTACTAGGCTTAGGAATCTTGGTCTCCCTGCCGAGGTAAGGTCGAACGTCCTGCTGAATCTTAGACTACAACTCCGGGCAAGTCCCATCCCCTGACACTCCTACTAGGCTTAGGAAGTTTGGTCTCCCTGCCGAGGTAAGGTCGAAAGTCCTGCCGAGTTCTAAACACGAACTCCGGCAAAGTCCCTTTGCCTGAATCCTACTAGGCTTAGGAAGCTTGGTCTCCCTGCCGAGGTAACGTCGAACGTCCTGCTGAGCCTTACAGTCGAACTCCGGCCTAGACCACTCGCCTGACTCTGCTACTAGGCTTAAGAAGCTTGGTGTCCCTGACGAGGTACGGTCGAACGTCCTGCCGAGCCTTACACTCGAACACCAGCCAAGTCCCTTTGCCTGTCTCCTACTAGGCTTAGGGAGCTTGGTCTCCCTGCCGAGGTAAGGTCGAACGTCCCGCTGAGCCTAACACTCGAACTGTGTCCGAGTCCCTTCGCCTGACTCTCCTACTAGGCTTAGGAAGCTTGGTCTCCCTGCCAAGGTAAGGTCGAAAATCCTGCCGAGCCTTATACTTGAACTCCGGCCGAGTCCACTCGCCTGTCTCTGCTAGTAGGCTTAAAAGCTTGGTGTCCCTGCCGTGGTACGGTCGAACGTCCTGCCAAGCCTTACACTCGAACACCAGCCAAGTCCCTTCGCCTGTGTCCTACAAGGAGTAGGAAGCTTGGTCTCCCTGCCGAGGTAAGGTCGAAAGTCCTGCCGAGCCTTACAGTCGAACTTCGGCCAAGTCCCTTCGCCTGACTCTCCTACTAGGCTAAGGAAGTTTGGTCTCCCTGCCGAGGTGAGGTCGAACGTCCTGCCAAGCCTTACACTCGAACTCTGTCCAAGTCCCTTTGCCTGACTTTTACTAGGCTTAGGAAGCTTGGTCCCCCTGCTGAGGTGAGGTCGAAAGTCCTGCCAAGCCTTACAATCGAACTCCAGCCAAGTTCCTTTTGCTTGTCTCGTACTAGGCTTAGGAAGCTTGGTCTCCCTGCCGAGGTAAGGTCGAACGTCCTTCCAAGCCTTACACTCGAACTCCGGCCAAGTCCCTTTGCCTGACTCCTACTAGGCTTAGGAAGCTTGGTCTCCCTGCCAAAATAAGGTCGAGGGTCCTTCCGAGCCTTACACTCGATTTCCGGCCAGGTCCCTTCGCCTGACTCTCCTACTAGGCTTAGGAAGCTTGGTCTCCCGGCCGAGGTAACGTCGAACGTCCTGCCGAGCCTTACACTCGAACTCCGGACAAGTCCTCTCTCCTGACACTCCTACTAGGCTTAAAAAGCTTGGTCTCCTTGCCGAGGTAAGGTCGAACGTCCTGCCGAGCCTTACACTCGAACTCCGGCCAAGTCCTTTCGCCTGACTCCTACTAGCCTTAGGAAGCTTTGTCTCCCATACGAGGTAATGTCGAACGTCCTGCTGAGCCTTAGACTTGAACTGCGGCCAAGTCCCCTCGCCTGACTCTCCTACTAGGCTTAGGAAGCTTGGTCTCCCTGCCGAGGTAAGGTCGAACGTCCTGCCGAGCCTTACACTCGAACTCCGGACACGTCCTCTCCCCTTACACTCCTACTAGGCTTAGGAAGCTTGGTCTCCCTGCCGAGGTAAGTTCGAACGTCCTTCCAAGCCTTACACTCGAACTCCGGCCAAGTCCCCTCGCCTGACTCCTACTAGCCTTAGGAAGCTTTGTCTCCCAGACGAGGTAATGTCGAACGTCCTCCTGAGCCTTAGACTTGAACTCTGGCCAAGTCCCCTCGCCTGACTCTCCTACTAGGCTTAGGAAGCTTGGTCTCCCTGCCGAGGTAAGGTCGAACGTCCTGCCGAGTGTTACACTCGAACTCCGGCCAAGTCCACTCGCCTGTCTGGTACTAGGATTAGGAAGCTTGGTCTCCCTGCCGAGGTAAGGTCGAACGTCCTGCCGAGCCTTACACTCGATCTCCGGCCAAGTCCCTTCGCCTGACTCTCCTACTAGGCTTAGGAAGCTTGGTCTCCCGGCCGAGGTAACATCGAACGTCCTGCCGAGCCTTACACTCGAACTCCGGACACGTCCTCTCCCCTGACACTCCTACTAGGCTTAAGAAGCTTTGTCTCCCAGACGAGGTAATGTCAAACGTCCTCCTGAGCCTTAGACTTGAACTCTGGCCAAGTCCCTTCGCCTGACTCTCCTACTAGGCTTAGGAAGCTTGGTCTCCCTGCCGAGGTAAGGTCGAACGTCCTGCCGAGCCTTACACTCGATTTCCGGCCAGGTCCCTTCGCCTGACTCTCCTACTAGGCTTAGGAAGCTTGGTCTCCCTTCCAAGGTAACGTCGAACGTCCTGCCGAGCCTTACACTCGAACTCCGGATAAGTCCTCTCCCCTGACACTCCTACTAGGTTTAGGAAGCTTGGTCTCCTTGCCGAGGTAAGGTCGAACGTCCTGCCGAGCCTTGCACTCGAACTCCGGCCAAGTCCTTTCGCCTGACTCCTACTAGCCTTTGGAAGCTTTGTCTCCCAGACGAGGTAATGTCGAACGTCCTGCTGAGCCTTAGACTTGAACTCCGGCCAAGTCCCCTCGCCTGACTCTCCTACTAGGCTTAGGAAGCTTGGTCTCCCTGCCTAGGTAAGGTCGAACGTCCTGCCGAGCCTTACACTGGAACTCCGGACAAGTCCCCTCGCCTGACTCCTACTAGACTTGGGAAGCTTGGTCTCCCTGCCGAGGTAAGGTCGAACGTCCTGCCGAGCCTTACACTCGAACTCCGGCCAAGTCCACTCGCCTGTCTGGTACTAGGATTAGGAAGCTTGGTCTCCCTGCCGAGGTAACATCGAACGTCCTGCCGAGCCTTACACTCGAACTCCGGACACGTCCTCTCCCCTGACACTCCTACTAGGCTTAGGAAGCTTTGTCTCCCAGACGAGGTAATGTCAAACGTCCTCCTGAGCCTTAGACTTGAACTCTGGCCAAGTCCCTTCGCCTGACTCTCCTACTAGGCTTAGGAAGCTTGGTCTCCCTGCCGAGGTAAGGTCGAACGTCCTGCCGAGCCTTACACTCGATTTCCGGCCAGGTCCCTTCGCCTGACTCTCCTACTAGGCTTAGGAAGCTTGGTCTCCCTGCCGAGGTAACGTCGAACGTCCTGCCGAGCCTTACACTCGAACTCCGGATAAGTCCTCTCCCCTGACACTCCTACTAGGTTTAGGAAGCTTGGTCTCCTTGCCGAGGTAAGGTCGAACGTCCTGCCGAGCCTTACACTCGATCTCCAGCCAAGTCCCTTCGCCTGACTCTCCTACTAGGCTTAGGAAGCTTGGTCTCCCGGACGAGGTAACATCGAACGTCCTGCCGAGCCTTACACTCGAACTCCGGACACGTCCTCTCCCCTGACACTCCTACTAGGCTTAGGAAGCTTGGTCTCCCAGCCGAGGTAAGGTCGAACGTCCTGCCGAGCCTTACACTCGAACTCCGGCCAAGTCCACTCGTCTGTCTCGTACTAGGATTAGGAAGCTCGGTCTCCCTGCCGAGGTAAGGTCGAACGTCCTGGCGAGCCTTACACTCGATCTCCGGCCAAGTCCTTTTGCCTGACTCTCCTACTAGGCTTAGGAAGCTTGGTCTCCCTGCCGAGGTAAGGTCGAACGTCCTGCCGAGCCTTACACTCGAACTCCAGATAAGTCCTCTCCCCTGACACTCCTACTAGGCTTAGGAAGCTTGGTCTCCTTGCCGAGGGAAGGTCGAACGTCCTGCCGAGCCTTACACTCGAACTCCGGCCAAGTCCTTTCACCTGACTCCTACTAGCCTTAGGAAGATTTGTCTCCCAGACGAGGTAAGGTCGAACGTCCTGCCGAGCCTTACACTCGATCTCCGGCCAAGTCCCTTCGCCTGACTCTCCTACTAGGCTTAGGAAGCTTGGTCTCCCTGCCGAGGTAAGGTCGAACGTCCTGCCGAGCCTTACACTAGAACTCCGGACAAGTCCCCTCGCCTGACTCCTACTAGACTTGGGAAGCTTGGTCTCCCTGCCGAGGTGAGGACGAAGGTCCTGCCGAGCCTTACACTCGAACTTCGGCCAAGTCCACTCGCCTGTCTCGTACTAGGATTAGGAAGCTTGGTCTCCCTGCCGAGGTAAGGTCGAACGTCCTGCCGAGCCTTACACTCGCTCTCCGGCCAAGTCCCTTCGCCTGACTCTCCTACTAGGCTTAGGAAGCTTGGTCTCCCATACGAGGTAATGTCGAACGTCCTGCTGAGCCTTAGACTTGAACTGCGGCCAAGTCCCCTCGCCTGACTCTCCTACTAGGCTTAGGAAGCTTGGTCTCCCTGCCGAGGTAAGGTCGAACGTCCTGCCGAGCCTTACACTCGAACTCCGGACACGTCCTCTCCCCTTACACTCCTACTAGGCTTAGGAAGCTTGGTCTCCCTGCCGAGGTAAGTTCGAACGTCCTTCCAAGCCTTACACTCGAACTCCGGCCAAGTCCCCTCGCCTGACTCCTACTAGCCTTAGGAAGCTTTGTCTCCCAGACGAGGTAATGTCCAACGTCCTCCTGAGCCTTAGACTTGAACTATGGCCAAGTCCCCTCGCCTGACTCTCCTACTAGGCTTAGGAAGCTTGGTCTCCCTGCCGAGGTAAGGTCGAACGTCCTGCCGAGCCTTACACTCGATCTCCGGCCAAGGCCCTTCGCCTGACTCTCCTACTAGGCTTAGGAAGCTTGGTCTCCCTGCCGAGGTAACATCGAACGTCCTGCCGAGCCTTACACTCGAACTCCGGACACGTCCTATCCCCTGACACTCCTACTAGGCTTAAGAAGCTTTGTCTCCCAGACGAGGTAATGTCAAACGTCCTCCTGAGCCTTAGACTTGAACTCTGGCCAAGTCCCTTCGCCTGACTCTCCTACTAGGCTTAGGAAGCTTGGTCTCCCTGCCGAGGTAAGGTCGAACGTCCTGCCGAGCCTTACACTCGATTTCCGGCCAGGTCCCTTCGCCTGACTCTCCTACTAGGCTTAGGAAGCTTGGTCTCCCTTCCAAGGTAACGTCGAACGTCCTGCCGAGCCTTACACTCGAACTCCGGATAAGTCCTCTCCCCTGACACTCCTACTAGGTTTAGGAAGCTTGGTCTCCTTGCCGAGGTAAGGTCGAACGTCCTGCCGAGCCTTGCACTCGAACTCCGGCCAAGTCCTTTCGCCTGACTCCTACTAGCCTTTGGAAGCTTGGTCTCCCAGACGAGGTAATGTCGAACGTCCTGCTGAGCCTTAGACTTGAACTCCGGCCAAGTCCCCTCGCCTGACTCTCCTACTAGGCTTAGGAAGCTTGGTCTCCCTGCCTAGGTAAGGTCGAACGTCCTGCCGAGCCTTACACTGGAACTCCGGACAAGTCCCCTCGCCTGACTCCTACTAGACTTGGGAAGCTTGGTCTCCCTGCCGAGGTAAGGTCGAACGTCCTGCCGAGCCTTACACTCGAACTCCGGCCAAGTCCACTCGCCTGTCTGGTACTAGGATTAGGAAGCTTGGTCTCCCTGCCGAGGTAACATCGAACGTCCTGCCGAGCCTTACACTCGAACTCCGGACACGTCCTCTCCCCTGACACTCCTACTAGGCTTAGGAAGCTTTGTCTCCCAGACGAGGTAATGTCAAACGTCCTCCTGAGCCTTAGACTTGAACTCTGGCCAAGTCCCTTCGCCTGACTCTCCTACTAGGCTTAGGAAGCTTGGTCTCCCTGCCGAGGTAAGGTCGAACGTCCTGCCGAGCCTTACACTCGATTTCCGGCCAGGTCCCTTCGCCTGACTCTCCTACTAGGCTTAGGAAGCTTGGTCTCCCTGCCGAGGTAACGTCGAACGTCCTGCCGAGCCTTACACTCGAACTCCGGATAAGTCCTCTCCCCTGACACTCCTACTAGGTTTAGGAAGCTTGGTCTCCTTGCCGAGGTAAGGTCGAACGTCCTGCCGAGCCTTACACTCGATCTCCAGCCAAGTCCCTTCGCCTGACTCTCCTACTAGGCTTAGGAAGCTTGGTCTCCCGGACGAGGTAACATCGAACGTCCTGCCGAGCCTTACACTCGAACTCCGGACACGTCCTCTCCCCTGACACTCCTACTAGGCTTAGGAAGCTTGGTCTCCCAGCCGAGGTAAGGTCGAACGTCCTGCCGAGCCTTACACTCGAACTCCGGCCAAGTCCACTCGTCTGTCTCGTACTAGGATTAGGAAGCTCGGTCTCCCTGCCGAGGTAAGGTCGAACGTCCTGCCGAGCCTTACACTCGAACTCCGGCCAAGTCCTTTTGCCTGACTCTCCTACTAGGCTTAGGAAGCTTGGTCTCCCTGCCGAGGTAAGGTCGAACGTCCTGCCGAGCCTTACACTCGAACTCCGGCCAAGTCCTTTCGCCTGACTCCTACTAGCCTTAGGAAGATTTGTCTCCCAGACGAGGTAAGGTCGAACGTCCTGCCGAGCCTTACACTCGATCTCCGGCAAAGTCCCTTCGCCTGACTCTCCTACTAGGCTTAGGAAGCTTGGTCTCCCTGCCGAGGTAAGGTCGAACGTCCTGCCGAGCCTTACACTAGAACTCCGGACAAGTCCCCTCGCCTGACTCCTACTAGACTTGGGAAGCTTGGTCTCCCTGCCGAGGTGAGGTCGAAGGTCCTGCCGAGCCTTACACTCGAACTTCGGCCAAGTCCACTCGCCTGTCTCGTACTAGGATTAGGAAGCTTGGTCTCCCTGCCGAGGTAAGGTCGAACGTCCTGCCGAGCCTTACACTCGCTCTCCGGCCAAGTCCCTTCGCCTGACTCTCCTACTAGGCTTAGGAAGCTTGGTCTCCTTGCCGAGGTAAGGTCGAACGTCCTGCCGAGCCTTGCACTCGAACTCCGGCCAAGTCCTTTCGCCTGACTCCTACTAGCCTTTGGAAGATTTGTCTCCCAGACGAGGTAATGTCGAACGTCCTGCTGAGCCTTAGACTTGAACTCCGGCCAAGTCCCCTCGCCTGACTCTCCTACTAGGCTTAGGAAGCTTGGTCTCCCTGCCTAGGTAAGGTCGAACGTCCTGCCGAGCCTTACACTGGAACTCCGGACAAGTCCCCTCGCCTGACTCCTACTAGACTTGGGAAGCTTGGTCTCCCTGCCGAGGTAAGGTCGAACGTCCTGCCGAGCCTTACACTCGAACTCCGGCCAAGTCCACTCGCCTGTCTGGTACTAGGATTAGGAAGCTTGGTCTCCCTGCCGAGGTAACATCGAACGTCCTGCCGAGCCTTACACTCGAACTCCGGACACGTCCTCTCCCCTGACACTCCTACTAGGTTTAGGAAGCTTGGTCTCCTTGCCGAGGTAAGGTCGAACGTCCTGCCGAGCCTTACACTCGATCTCCAGCCAAGTCCCTTCGCCTGACTCTCCTACTAGGCTTAGGAAGCTTGGTCTCCCGGACGAGGTAACATCGAACGTCCTGCCGAGCCTTACACTCGAACTCCGGACACGTCCTCTCCCCTGACACTCCTACTAGGCTTAGGAAGCTTGGTCTCCCAGCCGAGGTAAGGTCGAACGTCCTGCCGAGCCTTACACTCGAACTCCGGCCAAGTCCACTCGTCTGTCTCGTACTAGGATTAGGAAGCTCGGTCTCCCTGCCGAGGTAAGGTCGAACGTCCTGCCGAGCCTTACACTCGAACTCCGGCCAAGTCCTTTTGCCTGACTCTCCTACTAGGCTTAGGAAGCTTGGTCTCCCTGCCGAGGTAAGGTCGAACGTCCTGCCGAGCCTTACACTCGAACTCCAGATAAGTCCTCTCCCCTGACACTCCTACTAGGCTTAGGAAGCTTGGTCTCCTTGCCGAGGGAAGGTCGAACGTCCTGCCGAGCCTTACACTCGAACTCCGGCCAAGTCCTTTCGCCTGACTCCTACTAGCCTTAGGAAGATTTGTCTCCCAGACGAGGTAAGGTCGAACGTCCTGCCGAGCCTTACACTCGATCTCCGGCCAAGTCCCTTCGCCTGACTCTCCTACTAGGCTTAGGAAGCTTGGTCTCCCTGCCGAGGTAAGGTCGAACGTCCTGCCGAGCCTTACACTAGAACTCCGGACAAGTCCCCTCGCCTGACTCCTACTAGACTTGGGAAGCTTGGTCTCCCTGCCGAGGTGAGGTCGAAGGTCCTGCCGAGCCTTACACTCGAACTTCGGCCAAGTCCACTCGCCTGTCTCGTACTAGGATTAGGAAGCTTGGTCTCCCTGCCGAGGTAAGGTCGAACGTCCTGCCGAGCCTTACACTCGCTCTCCGGCCAAGTCCCTTCGCCTGACTCTCCTACTAGGCTTAGGAAGCTTGGTCTCCCATACGAGGTAATGTCGAACGTCCTGCTGAGCCTTAGACTTGAACTGCGGCCAAGTCCCCTCGCCTGACTCTCCTACTAGGCTTAGGAAGCTTGGTCTCCCTGCCGAGGTAAGGTCGAACGTCCTGCCGAGCCTTACACTCGAACTCCGGACACGTCCTCTCCCCTTACACTCCTACTAGGCTTAGGAAGCTTGGTCTCCCTGCCGAGGTAAGTTCGAACGTCCTTCCAAGCCTTACACTCGAACTCCGGCCAAGTCCCCTCGCCTGACTCCTATTAGCCTTAGGAAGCTTTGTCTCCCAGACGAGGTAATGTCGAACGTCCTCCTGAGCCTTAGACTTGAACTCTGGCCAAGTCCCCTCGCCTGACTCTCCTACTAGGCTTAGGAAGCTTGGTCTCCCTGCCGAGGTAAGGTCGAACGTCCTGCCGAGCCTTACACTCGATCTCCGGCCAAGTCCCTTCGCCTGACTCTCCTACTAGGCTTAGGAAGCTTGGTCTCCCTGCCGAGGTAACATCGAACGTCCTGCCGAGCCTTACACTCGAACTCCGGACACGTCCTCTCCCCTGACACTCCTACTAGGCTTAAGAAGCTTTGTCTCCCAGACGAGGTAATGTCAAACGTCCTCCTGAGCCTTAGACTTGAACTCTGGCCAAGTCCCTTCGCCTGACTCTCCTACTAGGCTTAGGAAGCTTGGTCTCCCTGCCGAGGTAAGGTCGAACGTCCTGCCGAGCCTTACACTCGATTTCCGGCCAGGTCCCTTCGCCTGACTCTCCTACTAGGCTTAGGAAGCTTGGTCTCCCTTCCAAGGTAACGTCGAACGTCCTGCCGAGCCTTACACTCGAACTCCGGATAAGTCCTCTCCCCTGACACTCCTACAAGGTTTAGGAAGCTTGGTCTCCTTGCCGAGGTAAGGTCGAACGTCCTGCCGAGCCTTGCACTCGAACTCCGGCCAAGTCCTTTCGCCTGACTCCTACTAGCCTTTGGAAGCTTTGTCTCCCAGACGAGGTAATGTCGAACGTCCTGCTGAGCCTTAGACTTGAACTCCGGCCAAGTCCCCTCGCCTGACTCTCCTACTAGGCTTAGGAAGCTTGGTCTCCCTGCCTAGGTAAGGTCGAACGTCCTGCCGAGCCTTACACTGGAACTCCGGACAAGTCCCCTCGCCTGACTCCTACTAGACTTGGGAAGCTTGGTCTCCCTGCCGAGGTAAGGTCGAACGTCCTGCCGAGCCTTACACTCGAACTCCGGCCAAGTCCACTCGCCTGTCTGGTACTAGGATTAGGAAGCTTGGTCTCCCTGCCGAGGTAACATCGAACGTCCTGCCGAGCCTTACACTCGAACTCCGGACACGTCCTCTCCCCTGACACTCCTACTAGGCTTAGGAAGCTTTGTCTCCCAGACGAGGTAATGTCAAACGTCCTCCTGAGCCTTAGACTTGAACTCTGGCCAAGTCCCTTCGCCTGACTCTCCTACTAGGCTTAGGAAGCTTGGTCTCCCTGCCGAGGTAAGGTCGAACGTCCTGCCGAGCCTTACACTCGATTTCCGGCCAGGTCCCTTCGCCTGACTCTCCTACTAGGCTTAGGAAGCTTGGTCTCCCTGCCGAGGTAACGTCGAACGTCCTGCCGAGCCTTACACTCGAACTCCGGATAAGTCCTCTCCCCTGACACTCCTACTAGGTTTAGGAAGCTTGGTCTCCTTGCCGAGGTAAGGTCGAACGTCCTGCCGAGCCTTACACTCGATCTCCAGCCAAGTCCCTTCGCCTGACTCTCCTACTAGGCTTAGGAAGCTTGGTCTCCCGGACGAGGTAACATCGAACGTCCTGCCGAGCCTTACACTCGAACTCCGGACACGTCCTCTCCCCTGACACTCCTACTAGGCTTAGGAAGCTTGGTCTCCCAGCCGAGGTAAGGTCGAACGTCCTGCCGAGCCTTACACTCGAACTCCGGCCAAGTCCACTCGTCTGTCTCGTACTAGGATTAGGAAGCTCGGTCTCCCTGCCGAGGTAAGGTCGAACGTCCTGCCGAGCCTTACACTCGAACTCCGGCCAAGTCCTTTTGCCTGACTCTCCTACTAGGCTTAGGAAGCTTGGTCTCCCTGCCGAGGTAAGGTCGAACGTCCTGCCGAGCCTTACACTCGAACTCCAGATAAGTCCTCTCCCCTGACACTCCTACTAGGCTTAGGAAGCTTGGTCTCCTTGCCGAGGGAAGGTCGAACGTCCTGCCGAGCCTTACACTCGAACTCCGGCCAAGTCCTTTCGCCTGACTCCTACTAGCCTTAGGAAGATTTGTCTCCCAGACGAGGTAAGGTCGAACGTCCTGCCGAGCCTTACACTCGAACTTCGGCCAAGTCCACTCGCCTGTCTCGTACTAGGATTAGGAAGCTTGGTCTCCCTGCCGAGGTAAGGTCGAACGTCCTGCCGAGCCTTACACTCGCTCTCCGGCCAAGTCCCTTCGCCTGACTCTCCTACTAGGCTTAGGAAGCTTGGTCTCCCTGCCGAGGTAAGGTCGAACGTCCTGCCGAGCCTTACACTCGATCTCCGGCCAGGTCCCTTCGCCTGACTCTCCTACTAGGCTTAGGAAGCTTGGTCTCCCGGCCGAGGTAACATCGAACGTCGTGCTGAGCCTTAGACTTGAACTCCGGACAAGTCCTATCGCGTGACTCTCCTACTAGGCTTAGGAAGCTTGGTCTCTTTACCGAGGTAAGGTCGAACGTCCTGCCAAGCCTTACACTCGAACTCCGGCCAAGTCCCTTCGCCTGTCTCCTACTAGGCTTAGGAAGCTTGGTCTCCCTGCCGAGGTAAGGTCGAACGTCCTGCCGAGCCTTACACTCGAACTCCGGACAAGTCACCTCGCCTGACTCCTACTAGGCTTAGGAATCTTGGTCTCCCTGCCGAGGTAAGGTCGAACGTCCTGCTGCATCTTAGACTAGAACTCCAGCCAAGTCCCATCCCCTAACACTCCTACTAGGCTTAGGAAGTTTGGTCTCCCTGCCGAGGTAAGGTCGAAAGTCCTGCCGAGTTCTAAACACGAACTCCGGCAAAGTCCCTTTGCCTGAATCCTACTAGGCTTAGGAATCTTCGTCTCCCTGCCGAGGTAACGTCGAACGTCCTGCTGAGCCTTACACTCGAACTCCGGCCTAGACCACTCGCCTGACTCTGCTACTAGGCTTAAGAAGCTTGGTGTCCCTGACGAGGTACGGTCGAACGTCCTGCCGAGCCTTACACTCGAACACCAGCCAAGTCCCTTTGCCTGTCTCCTACTAGGCTTAGGGAGCTTGGTCTCCCTGCCGAGGTAAGGTCGAACGTCCCGCTGAGCCTGACACTCGAACTGTGTCCGAGTCCCTTCGCCTGACTCTCCTACTAGGCTTAGGAAGCTTGGTCTCCCTGCCAAGGTAAGGTCGAAAATCCTGCCGAGCCTTATACTCGAACTCCGGCCAAGTCCACTCGCCTGTCTCTGCTAGTAGGCTTAAAAGCTTGGTTTCCCTGCCGTGGTACGGTCGAACGTCCTGCCAAGCCTTACACTCGAACACCAGCCAAGTCCCTTCGCCTGTGTCCTACTAGGCTTAGGAAGCTTGGTCTCCCATACGAGGTAATGTCGAACGTCATGCTGAGCCTTAGACTTGAACTGCGGCCAAGTCCCCTCGCCTGACTCTCCTACTAGGCTTAGGAAGCTTGGTCTCCCTGCCGAGGTAAGGTCGAACGTCCTGCCGAGCCTTACACTCGAACTCCGGACACGTCCTCTCCCCTTACACTCCTACTAGGCTTAGGAAGCTTGGTCTCCCTGCCGAGGTAAGTTCGAACGTCCTTCCAAGCCTTACACTTGAACTCCGGCCAAGTCCCCTCGCCTGACTCCTACTAGCCTTAGGAAGCTTTGTCTCCCAGACGAGGTAATGTCGAACGTCCTCCTGAGCCTTAGACTTGAACTCTGGCCAAGTCCCTTCGCCTGACTCTCCTACTAGGCTTAGGAAGCTTGGTCTCCCTGCCGAGGTAAGGTCGAACGTCCTGCCGAGCCTTACACTCGATCTCCGGCCAAGTCCCTTCGCCTGACTCTCCTACTAGGCTTAGGAAGCTTGGTCTCCCTGCCGAGGTAACATCGAACGTCCTGCCGAGCCTTACACTCGAACTCCGGACACGTCCTCTCCCCTGACACTCCTACTAGGCTTAAGAAGCTTTGTCTCCCAGACGAGGTAATGTCAAACGTCCTCCTGAGCCTTAGACTTGAACTCTGGCCAAGTCCCTTCGCCTGACTCTCCTACTAGGCTTAGGAAGCTTGGTCTCCCTGCCGAGGTAAGGTCGAACGTCCTGCCGAGCCTTACACTCGATTTCCGGCCAGGTCCCTTCGCCTGACTCTCCTACTAGGCTTAGGAAGCTTGGTCTCCCTTCCAAGGTAACGTCGAACGTCCTGCCGAGCCTTACACTCGAACTCCGGATAAGTCCTCTCCCCTGACACTCCTACAAGGTTTAGGAAGCTTGGTCTCCTTGCCGAGGTAAGGTCGAACGTCCTGCCGAGCCTTGCACTCGAACTCCGGCCAAGTCCTTTCGCCTGACTCCTACTAGCCTTTGGAAGCTTTGTCTCCCAGACGAGGTAATGTCGAACGTCCTGCTGAGCCTTAGACTTGAACTCCGGCCAAGTCCCCTCGCCTGACTCTCCTACTAGGCTTAGGAAGCTTGGTCTCCCTGCCTAGGTAAGGTCGAACGTCCTGCCGAGCCTTACACTGGAACTCCGGACAAGTCCCCTCGCCTGACTCCTACTAGACTTGGGAAGCTTGGTCTCCCTGCCGAGGTAAGGTCGAACGTCCTGCCGAGCCTTACACTCGAACTCCGGCCAAGTCCACTCGCCTGTCTGGTACTAGGATTAGGAAGCTTGGTCTCCCTGCCGAGGTAACATCGAACGTCCTGCCGAGCCTTACACTCGAACTCCGGACACGTCCTCTCCCCTGACACTCCTACTAGGCTTAGGAAGCTTTGTCTCCCAGACGAGGTAATGTCAAACGTCCTCCTGAGCCTTAGACTTGAACTCTGGCCAAGTCCCTTCGCCTGACTCTCCTACTAGGCTTAGGAAGCTTGGTCTCCCTGCCGAGGTAAGGTCGAACGTCCTGCCGAGCCTTACACTCGATTTCCGGCCAGGTCCCTTCGCCTGACTCTCCTACTAGGCTTAGGAAGCTTGGTCTCCCTGCCGAGGTAACGTCGAACGTCCTGCCGAGCCTTACACTCGAACTCCGGATAAGTCCTCTCCCCTGACACTCCTACTAGGTTTAGGAAGCTTGGTCTCCTTGCCGAGGTAAGGTCGAACGTCCTGCCGAGCCTTACACTCGATCTCCAGCCAAGTCCCTTCGCCTGACTCTCCTACTAGGCTTAGGAAGCTTGGTCTCCCGGACGAGGTAACATCGAACGTCCTGCCGAGCCTTACACTCGAACTCCGGACACGTCCTCTCCCCTGACACTCCTACTAGGCTTAGGAAGCTTGGTCTCCCAGCCGAGGTAAGGTCGAACGTCCTGCCGAGCCTTACACTCGAACTCCGGCCAAGTCCACTCGTCTGTCTCGTACTAGGATTAGGAAGCTCGGTCTCCCTGCCGAGGTAAGGTCGAACGTCCTGCCGAGCCTTACACTCGAACTCCGGCCAAGTCCTTTTGCCTGACTCTCCTACTAGGCTTAGGAAGCTTGGTCTCCCTGCCGAGGTAAGGTCGAACGTCCTGCCGAGCCTTACACTCGAACTCCAGATAAGTCCTCTCCCCTGACACTCCTACTAGGCTTAGGAAGCTTGGTCTCCTTGCCGAGGGAAGGTCGAACGTCCTGCCGAGCCTTACACTCGAACTCCGGCCAAGTCCTTTCGCCTGACTCCTACTAGCCTTAGGAAGATTTGTCTCCCAGACGAGGTAAGGTCGAACGTCCTGCCGAGCCTTACACTCGATCTCCGGCCAAGTCCCTTCGCCTGACTCTCCTACTAGGCTTAGGAAGCTTGGTCTCCCTGCCGAGGTAAGGTCGAACGTCCTGCCGAGCCTTACACTAGAACTCCGGACAAGTCCCCTCGCTTGTCTCCTACTAGACTTGGGAAGCTTGGTCTCCCTGCCGCGGTGAGGTCGAAGGTCCTGCCGAGCCTTACACTCGAACTTCGGCCAAGTCCACTCGCCTGTCTCGTACTAGGATTAGGAAGCTTGGTCTCCCTGCCGAGGTAAGGTCGAACGTCCTGCCGAGCCTTACACTCGCTCTCCGGCCAAGTCCCTTCGCCTGACTCTCCTACTAGGCTTAGGAAGCTTGGTCTCCCTGCCGAGGTAAGGTCGAACGTCCTGCCGAGCCTTACACTCGATCTCCAGCCAAGTCCCTTCGCCTGACTCTCCTACTAGGCTTAGGAAGCTTGGTCTCCCGGCCGAGGTAACATCGAACGTCGTGCTGAGCCTTAGACTTGAACTCCGGACAAGTCCTATCGCGTGACTCTCCTACTAGGCTTAGGAAGCTTGGTCTCTTTACCGAGGTAAGGTCGAACGTCCTGCCAAGCCTTACACTCGAACTCCGGCCAAGTCCCTTCGCCTGTCTCCTACTAGGCTTAGGAAGCTTGGTCTCCCTGCCGAGGTAAGGTCGAACGTCCTGCCGAGCCTTACACTCGAACTCCGGACAAGTCACCTCGCCTGACTCCTACTAGGCTTAGGAATCTTGGTCTCCCTGCCGAGGTAAGGTCGAACGTCCTGCTGCATCTTAGACTAGAACTCCAGCCAAGTCCCATCCCCTAACACTCCTACTAGGCTTAGGAAGTTTGGTCTCCCTGCCGAGGTAAGGTCGAAAGTCCTGCCGAGTTCTAAACACGAACTCCGGCAAAGTCCCTTTGCCTGAATCCTACTAGGCTTAGGAATCTTCGTCTCCCTGCCGAGGTAACGTCGAACGTCCTGCTGAGCCTTACACTCGAACTCCGGCCTAGACCACTCGCCTGACTCTGCTACTAGGCTTAAGAAGCTTGGTGTCCCTGACGAGGTACGGTCGAACGTCCTGCCGAGCCTTACACTCGAACACCAGCCAAGTCCCTTTGCCTGTCTCCTACTAGGCTTAGGGAGCTTGGTCTCCCTGCCGAGGTAAGGTCGAACGTCCCGCTGAGCCTGACACTCGAACTGTGTCCGAGTCCCTTCGCCTGACTCTCCTACTAGGCTTAGGAAGCTTGGTCTCCCTGCCAAGGTAAGGTCGAAAATCCTGCCGAGCCTTATACTCGAACTCCGGCCAAGTCCACTCGCCTGTCTCTGCTAGTAGGCTTAAAAGCTTGCTTTCCCTGCCGTGGTACGGTCGAACGTCCTGCCAAGCCTTACACTCGAACACCAGCCAAGTCCCTTCGCCTGTGTCCTACTAGGCTTAGGAAGCTTGGTCTCCCATACGAGGTAATGTCGAACGTCATGCTGAGCCTTAGACTTGAACTGCGGCCAAGTCCCCTCGCCTGACTCTCCTACTAGGCTTAGGAAGCTTGGTCTCCCTGCCGAGGTAAGGTCGAACGTCCTGCCGAGCCTTACACTCGAACTCCGGACACGTCCTCTGCCCTTACACTCCTACTAGGCTTAGGAAGCTTGGTCTCCCTGCCGAGGTAAGTTCGAACGTCCTTCCAAGCCTTACACTTGAACTCCGGCCAAGTCCCCTCGCCTGACTCCTACTAGCCTTAGGAAGCTTTGTCTCCCAGACGAGGTAATGTCGAACGTCCTCCTGAGCCTTAGACTTGAACTCTGGCCAAGTCCCTTCGCCTGACTCTCCTACTAGGCTTAGGAAGCTTGGTCTCCCTGCCGAGGTAAGGTCGAACGTCCTGCCGAGCCTTACACTCGATCTCCGGCCAAGTCCCTTCGCCTGACTCTCCTACTAGGCTTAGGAAGCTTGGTCTCCCTGCCGAGGTAACATCGAACGTCCTGCCGAGCCTTACACTCGAACTCCGGACACGTCCTCTCCCCTGACACTCCTACTAGGCTTAAGAAGCTTTGTCTCCCAGACGAGGTAATGTCAAACGTCCTCCTGAGCCTTAGACTTGAACTCTGGCCAAGTCCCTTCGCCTGACTCTCCTACTAGGCTTAGGAAGCTTGGTCTCCCTGCCGAGGTAAGGTCGAACGTCCTGCCGAGCCTTACACTCGATTTCCGGCCAGGTCCCTTCGCCTGACTCTCCTACTAGGCTTAGGAAGCTTGGTCTCCCTTCCAAGGTAACGTCGAACGTCCTGCCGAGCCTTACACTCGAACTCCGGATAAGTCCTCTCCCCTGACACTCCTACAAGGTTTAGGAAGCTTGGTCTCCTTGCCGAGGTAAGGTCGAACGTCCTGCCGAGCCTTGCACTCGAACTCCGGCCAAGTCCTTTCGCCTGACTCCTACTAGCCTTTGGAAGCTTTGTCTCCCAGACGAGGTAATGTCGAACGTCCTGCTGAGCCTTAGACTTGAACTCCGGCCAAGTCCCCTCGCCTGACTCTCCTACTAGGCTTAGGAAGCTTGGTCTCCCTGCCTAGGTAAGGTCGAACGTCCTGCCGAGCCTTACACTGGAACTCCGGACAAGTCCCCTCGCCTGACTCCTACTAGACTTGGGAAGCTTGGTCTCCCTGCCGAGGTAAGGTCGAACGTCCTGCCGAGCCTTACACTCGAACTCCGGCCAAGTCCACTCGCCTGTCTGGTACTAGGATTAGGAAGCTTGGTCTCCCTGCCGAGGTAACATCGAACGTCCTGCCGAGCCTTACACTCGAACTCCGGACACGTCCTCTCCCCTGACACTCCTACTAGGCTTAGGAAGCTTTGTCTCCCAGACGAGGTAATGTCAAACGTCCTCCTGAGCCTTAGACTTGAACTCTGGCCAAGTCCCTTCGCCTGACTCTCCTACTAGGCTTAGGAAGCTTGGTCTCCCTGCCGAGGTAAGGTCGAACGTCCTGCCGAGCCTTACACTCGATTTCCGGCCAGGTCCCTTCGCCTGACTCTCCTACTAGGCTTAGGAAGCTTGGTCTCCCTGCCGAGGTAACGTCGAACGTCCTGCCGAGCCTTACACTCGAACTCCGGATAAGTCCTCTCCCCTGACACTCCTACTAGGTTTAGGAAGCTTGGTCTCCTTGCCGAGGTAAGGTCGAACGTCCTGCCGAGCCTTACACTCGATCTCCAGCCAAGTCCCTTCGCCTGACTCTCCTACTAGGCTTAGGAAGCTTGGTCTCCCGGACGAGGTAACATCGAACGTCCTGCCGAGCCTTACACTCGAACTCCGGACACGTCCTCTCCCCTGACACTCCTACTAGGCTTAGGAAGCTTGGTCTCCCAGCCGAGGTAAGGTCGAACGTCCTGCCGAGCCTTACACTCGAACTCCGGCCAAGTCCACTCGTCTGTCTCGTACTAGGATTAGGAAGCTCGGTCTCCCTGCCGAGGTAAGGTCGAACGTCCTGCCGAGCCTTACACTCGAACTCCGGCCAAGTCCTTTTGCCTGACTCTCCTACTAGGCTTAGGAAGCTTGGTCTCCCTGCCGAGGTAAGGTCGAACGTCCTGCCGAGCCTTACACTCGAACTCCAGATAAGTCCTCTCCCCTGACACTCCTACTAGGCTTAGGAAGCTTGGTCTCCTTGCCGAGGGAAGGTCGAACGTCCTGCCGAGCCTTACACTCGAACTCCGGCCAAGTCCTTTCGCCTGACTCCTACTAGCCTTAGGAAGATTTGTCTCCCAGACGAGGTAAGGTCGAACGTCCTGCCGAGCCTTACACTCGATCTCCGGCCAAGTCCCTTCGCCTGACTCTCCTACTAGGCTTAGGAAGCTTGGTCTCCCTGCCGAGGTAAGGTCGAACGTCCTGCCGAGCCTTACACTAGAACTCCGGACAAGTCCCCTCGCTTGTCTCCTACTAGACTTGGGAAGCTTGGTCTCCCTGCCGCGGTGAGGTCGAAGGTCCTGCCGAGCCTTACACTCGAACTTCGGCCAAGTCCACTCGCCTGTCTCGTACTAGGATTAGGAAGCTTGGTCTCCCTGCCGAGGTAAGGTCGAACGTCCTGCCGAGCCTTACACTCGCTCTCCGGCCAAGTCCCTTCGCCTGACTCTCCTACTAGGCTTAGGAAGCTTGGTCTCCCTGCCGAGGTAAGGTCGAACGTCCTGCCGAGCCTTACACTCGATCTCCAGCCAAGTCCCTTCGCCTGACTCTCCTACTAGGCTTAGGAAGCTTGGTCTCCCGGCCGAGGTAACATCGAACGTCGTGCTGAGCCTTAGACTTGAACTCCGGACAAGTCCTATCGCGTGACTCTCCTACTAGGCTTAGGAAGCTTGGTCTCTTTACCGAGGTAAGGTCGAACGTCCTGCCAAGCCTTACACTCGAACTCCGGCCAAGTCCCTTCGCCTGTCTCCTACTAGGCTTAGGAAGCTTGGTCTCCCTGCCGAGGTAAGGTCGAACGTCCTGCCGAGCCTTACACTCGAACTCCGGACAAGTCACCTCGCCTGACTCCTACTAGGCTTAGGAATCTTGGTCTCCCTGCCGAGGTAAGGTCGAACGTCCCGCTGAGCCTAACACTCGAACTGTGTCCGAGTCCCTTCGCCTGACTCTCCTACTAGGCTTAGGAAGCTTGGTCTCCCTGCCAAGGTAAGGTCGAAAATCCTGCCGAGCCTTATACTCGAACTCCGGCCAAGTCCACTCGCCTGTCTCTGCTAGTAGGCTTAAAAGCTTGGTTTCCCTGCCGTGGTACGGTCGAACGTCCTGCCAAGCCTTACACTCGAACACCAGCCAAGTCCCTTCGCCTGTGTCCTACAAGGAGTAGGAAGCTTGGTCTCCCTGCCGAGGTAAGGTCGAAAGTCCTGCCGAGCCTTACAGTCGAAATTTGGCCAAATCCCTTCGCCTGACTCTCCTACTAGGCTAAGGAAGTTTGGTCTCCCTGCCGAGGTGAGGTCGAACGTCCTGCCACGCCTTACACTCGAACTCTGTCCAAGTCCCTTTGCCTGACTTTTACTAGGCTTAGGAAGCTTGGTCCCCCTGCTGAGGTAAGGTCGAAAGTCCTGCCGAGCCTTACAATCGAACTCCAGCCAAGTTCCTTTTGCTTGTCTCGTACTAGGCTTAGGAAGCTTGGTCTCCCTGCCGAGGTAAGGTCGAACGTCCTTCCAAGCCTTACACTCGAACTCCGGCCAAGTCCCTTTGCCTGACTCCTACTAGGCTTAGGAAGCTTGGTCTCCCTGCCAAAATAAGGTCGAGGGACCTTCCGAGCCTTACACTCGAACCCCATCCGAGTCCCCTTGTCTGAGTCCTACTAGGCTTAGGAAGCTTGGTCTCCTTGCCGAGGTAAGGTCGAACGTCCTGCCGAGCCTTACACTCGAACTCCGGCCAAGTCCTTTCGCCTGACTCCTACTAGCCTTTGGAAGCTTTGTCTCCCAGACGAGGTAATGTCGAACGTCCTGCTGAGCCTTAGACTTGAACTCCGGCCAAGTCCCCTCGCCTGACTCTCCTACTAGGCTTAGGAAGCTTGGTCTCCCTGCCGAGGTAAGGTCGAACGTCCTGCCGAGCCTTACACTGGAACTCCGGACAAGTCCCCTCGCCTGACTCCTACTAGACTTGGGAAGCTTGGTCTCCCTGCCGAGGTAAGGTCGAACGTCCTGCCGAGCCTTACACTCGAACTCCGGCCAAGTCCACTCGCCTGTCTGGTACTAGGATTAGGAAGCTTGGTCTCCCTGCCGAGGTAACATCGAACGTCCTGCCGAGCCTTACACTCGAACTCCGGACACGTCCTCTCCCCTGACACTCCTACTAGGCTTAGGAAGCTTTGTCTCCCAGACGAGGTAATGTCAAACGTCCTCCTGAGCCTTAGACTTGAACTCTGGCCAAGTCCCTTCGCCTGACTCTCCTACTAGGCTTAGGAAGCTTGGTCTCCCTGCCGAGGTAAGGTCGAACGTCCTGCCGAGCCTTACACTCGATTTCCGGCCAGGTCCCTTCGCCTGACTCTCCTACTAGGCTTAGGAAGCTTGGTCTCCCTGCCGAGGTAACGTCGAATGTCCTGCCGAGCATTACACTCGAACTCCGGATAAGTCCTCTCCCCTGACACTCCTACTAGGTTTAGGAAGCTTGGTCTCCTTGCCGAGGTAAGGTCGAACGTCCTGCCGAGCCTTACACTCGATCTCCAGCCAAGTCCCTTCGCCTGACTCTCCTACTAGGCTTAGGAAGCTTGGTCTCCCGGACGAGGTAACATCGAACGTCCTGCCGAGCCTTACACTCGATCTCCAGCCAAGTCCCTTCGCCTGACACTCCTACTAGGCTTAGGAAGCTTGGTCTCCCTGCCGAGGTAAGGTCGAACGTCCTGCCGAGCCTTACACTGGAACTCCGGATAAGTCCCCTCGCCTGACTCCTACTAGACTTAGGAAGCTTGCTCTCCCAGCCGAGGTAAGGTCGAACGTCCTGCCGAGCCTTACACTCGAACTCCGGCCAAGTCCACTCGTCTGTCTCGTACTAGGATTAGGAAGCTCGGTCTCCCTGCCGAGGTAAGGTCGAACGTCCTGCCGAGCCTTACACTCGAACTCCGGCCAAGTCCCTTCGCCTGACTCTCCTACTAGGCTTAGGAAGCTTGGTCTCCCTGCCGAGGTAAGGTCGAACGTCCTGCCGAGCCTTACACTCGAACTCCAGATAAGTCCTCTCCCCTGACACTCCTACTAGGCTTAGGAAGCTTGGTCTCCTTGCCGAGGGAAGGTCGAACGTCCTGCCGAGCCTTACACTCGAACTCCGGCCAAGTCCTTTCGCCTGACTCCTACTAGCCTTAGGAAGCTTTGTCTCCCAGACGAGGTAATGTCAAACGTCCTCCTGAGCCTTAGACTTGAACTCTGGCCAAGTCCCTTCGCCTGACTCTCCTACTAGGCTTAGGAAGCTTGGTCTCCCTGCCGAGGTAAGGTCGAACGTCCTGCCGAGCCTTACACTCGATTTCCGGCCAGGTCCCTTCGCCTGACTCTCCTACTAGGCTTAGGAAGCTTGGTCTCCTTGCCGAGGTAAGGTCGAACGTCCTGCCGAGCCTTACACTCGAACTCCGGCCAAGTCCTTTCGCCTGACTCCTACTAGCCTTTGGAAGCTTTGTCTCCCAGACGAGGTAATGTCGAACGTCCTGCTGAGCCTTAGACTTGAACTCCGGCCAAGTCCCCTCGCCTGACTCTCCTACTAGGCTTAGGAAGCTTGGTCTCCCTGCCGAGGTAAGGTCGAACGTCCTGCCGAGCCTTACACTGGAACTCCGGACAAGTCCCCTCGCCTGACTCCTACTAGACTTGGGAAGCTTGGTCTCCCTGCCGAGGTAAGGTCGAACGTCCTGCCGAGCCTTACACTCGATCTCCAGCCAAGTCCCTTCGCCTGACTCTCCTACTAGGCTTAGGAAGCTTGGTCTCCCGGACGAGGTAACATCGAACGTCCTGCCGAGCCTTACACTCGAACTCCGGACACGTCCTCTCCCCTGACACTCCTATTAGGCTTAGGAAGCTTGGTCTCCCTGCCGAGGTAAGGTCGAACGTCCTGCCGAGCCTTACACTGGAACTCCGGACAAGTCCCCTCGCCTGACTCCTACTAGACTTAGGAAGCTTGGTCTCCCTGCCGAGGTAAGGTCGAACGTCCTGCCGAGCCTTACACTCGATCTCCAGCCAAGTCCCTTCGCCTGACTCTCCTACTAGGCTTAGGAAGCTTGGTCTCCCGGACGAGGTAACATCGAACGTCCTGCCGAGCCTTACACTCGAACTCCGGACACGTCCTCTCCCCTGACACTCCTACTAGGCTTAGGAAGCTTGGTCTCCCTGCCGAGGTAAGGTCGAACGTCCTGCCGAGCCTTACACTGGAACTCCGGACAAGTCCCCTCGCCTGACTCCTACTAGACTTAGGAAGCTTGGTCTCCCAGCCGAGGTAAGGTCGAACGTCCTGCCGAGCCTTACACTCGAACTCCGGCCAAGTCCACTCGTCTGTCTCGTACTAGGATTAGGAAGCTCGGTCTCCCTGCCGAGGTAAGGTCGAACGTCCTGCCGAGCCTTACACTCGATCTCCGGCCAAGTCCCTTCGCCTGACTCTCCTACTAGGCTTAGGAAGCTTGGTCTCCCTGCCGAGGTAAGGTCGAACGTCCTGCCGAGCCTTACACTCGAACTCCGGCCAAGTTCCTTTGCATGACACCTGGTAAGCTTAGGAAGCTTGGTCTCTTTTCCGAAGTAAGGTCGAACGTCCTGCCGGGCCTTACACTCGAACTCCGGCCAAGTCCTTTCGCCTGACTCCTACTAGCCTTAGGAAGCTTTGTCTCCCAGACGAGGTAATGTCGAACGTCCTGCTGAGCCTTAGACTTGAACTCCGCCCAAGTCCCCTCGCCTGACTCTCCTACTAGGCTTAGGAAGCTTGGTCTCCCTGCCGAGGTAAGGTCGAACGTCCTGCCAAGTCTTACACTGGAACTCCGGACAAGTCCCCTCGCCTGACTCCTACTAGACTTGGGATGCTTGGTCTCCCTGCCGAGGTAAGGTCGAACGTCCTGCCGAGCCTTACACTCGAACCCTGGCCAAGTCCACTCGCCTGACTCTCCTACTAGTATTAAAAAGCTTGGTCTCCCTGCCGAGGTAAGGTCGAACGTCCTGCCGAGCCTTACACTCGATCTCCGGCCAAGTCCCTTCGTCTAACTCTCCTACTAGGCTTAGGAAGCTTGGTCTCCCTGCCGAGGTAAGGTCGAACGTCCTGCCGAGCCTTACACTTGAACTCCGGCCAAGTCCACTCGCCTGTCTGGTACTAGGATTAGGAAGCTTGGTCTCCCTGCCGAGGTAAGGTCGAACGTCCTGCCGAGCCTTACACTCGATCTCCGGCCAAGTCCCTTCGCCTGACTCTCCTACTAGGCTTAGGAAGCTTGGTCTCCGGGCCGAGGTAACATCGAACGTCCTGCCGAGCCTTACACTCGAACTCCGGACACGTCCTCTCCCCTGACACTCCTACTAGGCTTAGGAAGCTTGGTCTCCTTGCCGAGGCAAGGTCGAACGTCCTGCCGAGCCTTACACTCGAACTCCGGCCAAGTCCTTTCGCCTGACTCCTATTAGCCTTAGGAAGCTTTGTCTCCCAGACGAGGTAATGTCAAACGTCCTGCTGAGCCTTAGACTTGAACTCCGGCCAAGTCCCCTTGCCTGACTCTCCTACTAGGCTTAGGGAGCTTGGTCTCCCTGCCGAGGTAAGGTCGAACGTCCTGCCGAGCCTTACACTGGAACTCCGGCCAAGTCCCTTCGCCTGACTCTCCTACGAGGCTTAGGAAGCTTGGTCTCCCTGCCGAGGTAAGGTCGAACGTCCTGCCGAGCCTTACACTCGAACTCCAAATAAGTCCTCTCCCCTGACACTCCTACTAGGCTTAGGAAGCTTGGTCTCCTTGCCGAGGGAAGGTCGAACGTCCTGCAGAGCCTTACACTCGAACTCCGGCCAAGTCCCTTCGCCTGACTCTCCTACTAGGCTTAGGAAGCTTGGTCTCCCTGCCGAGGTAACATCGAACGTCCTGCCGAGCCTTACACTCGAACTCCGGACACGTCCTCTCCCCTGACACTCCTACTAGGCTTAGGAAGCTTGGTCTCCCTGCCGAGGTAAGGTCGAACGTCCTGCCGAGCCTTACACTCGAACTCCGGCCAAGTCCTTTCGCCTGACTCCTACTAGCCTTAGGAAGCTTTGTCTCCCAGACGAGGTAATGTCAAACGTCCTGCTGAGCCTTAGACTTGAACTCCGGCCAAGTCCCCTTGCCTGACTCTCCCACTAGGCTTAGGGAGCTTGGTCTCCCTGCCGAGGTAAGGTCGAACGTCCTGCCGAGCCTTACACTGGAACTCCGGACAAGTCACCTCGCCTGACTCCTTCTAGGCTTAGGAAGCTTGGTCTCCCTGCCGAGGTAAGGTCGAACGTCCTGCCGAGCCTTACACTCGATCTCCGGCCAAGTCCCTTCGTCTAACTCTCCTACTAGGCTTAGGAAGCTTGGTCTCCCTGCCGAGGTAAGGTCGAACGTCCTGCCGAGCCTTACACTAGAACTCCGGCCAAGTCCCTTCGCCTGACTCACCTACTAGGCTTAGGAAGCTTGGTCTCCCTGCCGAGGTAAGGTCGAACGTCCTGCCGAGCCTTATACTCGATCTCCGGCCAAGTCCCTTCGCCTGACTCTCCTACTAGGCTTAGGAAGCTTGGTCTCCGGGCCGCGGTGACATCGAACGTCCTGCCGAGCCTTACACTCGAACTCCGGACACGTCCTCTCCCCTGACACTCCTACTAGGCTTAGGAAGCTTGGTCTCCCTGCCGAGGCACGGTCGAACGTCCTGCCGAGCCTTACACTCGAACTCCGGCCAAGTCCGTTCGCCTGATTCCTACTAGCCTTAGGAAGCTTTGTCTCCAAGACGAGGTAATGTCAAACGTCCTGCTGAGCCTTAGACTTGAACTCCAGCCAAGTCCCCTTGCCTGACTCTCCTACTAGGCTTAGGGAGCTTGGTCTCCCTGCCGAGGTAAGGTCGAACGTCCTGCCGAGCCTTACACTGGAACTCCGGACAAGTCCCCTCGCCTGACTCCTACTAGATTTAGGAAGCTTGGTCTCCCAGCCGAAGTAAGGTCGAACGTCCTGCCGAGCCTTACACTCGAACTTCGGCCAAGTCCACTCGTCTGTCTCGTACTAGGATTAGGAAGCTCGGTCTCCATGCTGAGGTAAGGTCGATCGTCCTGCCGAGCCTTACACTCGATCTCCGGCCAAGTCCCTTCGCCTGACTCTCCTACGAGGCTTAAGAAGCTTGGTCTCCCTGCCGAGGTAAGGTCGAAGGTCCTGCCGAGCCTTACACTCGAACTCCAGATAAGTCCTCTCCCCTGACACTCCTACTAGGCTTAGGAAGCTTGGTCTCCTTGCCGAGGGAAGGTCGAACGTCCTGCCGAGCCTTACACTCGAACTCCGGCCAAGTCCCTTCGCCTGACTCTCCTACTAGGCTTAGGAAGCTTGGTCTCCCTGCCGAGGTAACATCGAACGTCCTGCCGAGCCTTACACTCGAACTCCGGACACGTCCTCTCCCCTGACACTCCTACTAGGCTTAGGAAGCTTGGTCTCCCTGCCGAGGTAAGGTCGAACGTCCTGCCGAGCCTTACACTCGATCTCCGGCCAAGTCCCTTCGTCTAACTCTCCTACTAGGCTTAGGAAGCTTGGTCTCCCTGCCGAGGTAAGGTCGAACGTCCTGCCGAGCCTTACACTAGAACTCCGGCCAAGTCCCTTCGCCTGACTCTCCTACTAGGCTTAGGAAGCTTGGTCTCCCTGCCGAGGTAAGGTCGAACGTCCTGCCGAGCCTTACACTGGAACTCCGGACAAGTCCCAACGCCTGACTCCTACTAGACTTGGGAAACTTGGTCTCCCTGCCGAGGTGAGGTCGAACGTCCTGCCGAGCCTTACACTCGAACTCCGGCCAAGTCCACTCGCCTGACTCTCCTACTAGGATTAGGAAGCTTGGTCTCTCTGCCGAGGTAAGGTCGAACGTCCTGCCGAGCCTTATACTCGATCTCCGGCCAAGTCCCTTCGTCTAACTCTCCTACTAGGCTTAGGAAGCTTGGTCGCCGGGCCAAGGTAACATCGAACGTCCTGCCGAGCCTTACACTCGAACTCCGGACACGTACTCTCCCCTGACACTCCTACTAGGCTTAGGAAGCTTGGTCTCCCTGCCGAGGCAAGGTCGAACGTCCTGCCGAGCCTTACACTCAAACTCCGGCCAAGTCCTTTCGCCTGACTCCTACTGGCCGTAGGAAGCATTGTCTCCCAGACGAGGTAATGTCAAACGTCCTGCTGAGCCTTAGACTTGAACTCCGGCCAAGTCCCCTTGCCTGACTCTCCTACTAGGCTTAGGGATCTTGGTCTCCCTGCCGAGGTAAGGTCGAACGTCCTGCCGAGCCTTACACTGGAACTCCGGACAAGTCCCCTCGCCTGACTCCTACTAGACTTAGGAAGCTTGGTCTCCCAGCCGAGGTAAGGTCGAACGTCCTGCCGAGCCTTACACTCGAACTCCGGCCAAGTCCACTCGTCTGTCTCGTACTAGGATTAGGAAGCTTGGTCTCCGTGCTGAGGTAAGGTCGATCGTCCTGCCGAGCCTTACACTCGATCTCCGGCCAAGTCCCTTCACCTGACTCTCCTACGAGGCTTAGGAAGCTTGGTCTCCCTGCCGAGGTAAGGTCGAACGTCCTGCCGAGCCTTACACTCGAACTCCAGATAAGTCCTCTCCCCTGACACTCCTACTAGGCTTAGGAAGCTTGGTCTCCTTGCCGAGGGAAGGTCGAACGTCCTGCCGAGCCTTACACTCGAACTCCGGCCAAGTCCCTTCGCCTGACTCTCCTACTAGGCTTAGGAAGCTTGGTCTCCCTGCCGAGGTAACATCGAACGTCCTGCCGAGCCTTACACTCGAACTCCGGACACGTCCTCTCCCCTGACACTCCTACTAGGCTTAGGAAGCTTGGTCTCCCTGCCGAGGTAAGGTCGAACGTCCTGCCGAGCCTTACACTCGAACTCCGGCCAAGTCCTTTCGCCTGACTCCTACTAGCCTTAGGAAGCTTTGTCTCCCAGACGAGGTAATGTCAAACGTCCTGCTGAGCCTTAGACTTGAACTACGGCCAAGTCCCCCTGCCTGACTCTCCTACTAGGCTTAGGGAGCTTGGTCTCCCTGCCGAGGTAAGGTCGAACGTCCTGCCGAGCCTTACACTGGAACTCCGGACAAGTCACCTCGCCTGACTCCTACTAGGCTTAGGAAGCTTGGTCTCCCTGCCGAGGTAAGGTCGAACGTCCTGCCGAGCCTTACACTCGATCTCCGGCCAAGTCCCTTCGTCTAACTCTCCTACTAGGCTTAGGAAGCTTGGTCTCCCTGCCGAGGTAAGGTCGAACGTCCTGCCGAGCCTTACACTAGAACTCCGGCCAAGTCCCTTCGCCTGACTCTCCTACTAGGCTTAGGAAGCTTGGTCTCCCTGCCGAGGTAAGGTCGAACATCCTGCCGAGCCTTATACTCGATCTCCGGCCAAGTCCCTTCGCCTGACTCTCCTACTAGGCTTAGGAAGCTTGGTCTCCGGGCCGCGGTAACATCGAACATCCTGCCGAGCCTTACACTCGAACTCCGGACACGTCCTCTCCCCTGACACTCCTACTAGGCTTAGGAAGCTTGGTCTCCCTGCCGAGGCAAGGTCGAACGTCCTGCCGAGCCTTACACTCGAACTCCGGCCAAGTCCGTTCGCCTGATTCCTACTAGCCTTAGGAAGCTTTGTCTCCAAGACGAGGTAATGTCAAACGTCCTGCTGAGCCTTAGACTTGAACTCCGGCCAAGTCCCCTTGCCTGACTCTCCTACTAGGCTTAGGGAGCTTGGTCTCCCTGCCGAGGTAAGGTCGAACGTCCTGCCGAGCCTTACACTGGAACTCCGGACAAGTCCCCTCGCCTGACTCCTACTAGATTTAGGAAGCTTGGTCTCCCAGCCGAGGTAAGGTCGAACGTCCTGCCGAGCCTTACACTCGAACTTCGGCCAAGTCCACTCGTCTGTCTCGTACTAGGATTAGGAAGCTCGGTCTCCATGCTGAGGTAAGGTCGATCGTCCTGCCGAGCCTTACACTCGATCTCCGGCCAAGTCCCTTCGCCTGACTCTCCTACGAGGCTTAGGAAGCTTGGTCTCCCTGCCGAGGGAAGGTCGAACGTCCTGCCGAGCCTTACACTCGAACTCCGGCCAAGTCCCTTCGCCTGACTCTCCTACTAGGCTTAGGAAGCTTGGTCTCCCTGCCGAGGTAACATCGAACGTCCTGCCGAGCCTTACACTCGAACTCCGGACACGTCCTCTCCCCTGACACTCCTACTAGGCTTAGGAAGCTTGGTCTCCCTGCCGAGGTAAGGTCGAACGTCCTGCCGAGCCTTACACTAGAACTCCGGCCAAGTCCCTTCGCCTGACTCTCCTACTAGGCTTAGGAAGCTTGGTCTCCCTGCCGAGGTAAGGTCGAACGTCCTGCCGAGCCTTACACTGGAACTCCGGACAAGTCCCAACGCCTGACTCCTACTAGACTTGGGAAACTTGGTCTCCCTGCCGAGGTGAGGTCGAACGTCCTGCCGAGCCTTACACTCGAACTCCGGCCAAGTCCACTCGCCTGACTCTCCTACTAGGATTAGGAATCTTGGTCTCTCTGCCGAGGTAAGGTCGAACGTCCTGCCGAGCCTTATACTCGATCTCCGGCCAAGTCCCTTCGTCTAACTCTCCTACTAGGCTTAGGAAGCTTGGTCTCCGGGCCAAGGTAACATCGAACGTCCTGCCGAGCCTTACACTCGAACTCCGGACACGTACTCTCCCCTGACACTCCTACTAGGCTTAGGAAGCTTGGTCTCCCTGCCGAGGCAAGGTCGAACGTCCTGCCGAGCCTTACACTCGAACTCCGGCCAAGTCCACTCGTCTGTCTCGTACTAGGATTAGGAAGCTTGGTCTCCGTGCTGAGGTAAGGTCGATCGTCCTGCCGAGCCTTACACTCGATCTCCGGCCAAGTCCCTTCGCCTGACTCTCCTACGAGGCTTAGGAAGCTTGGTCTCCCTGCCGAGGTAAGGTCGAACGTACTGCCGAGCCTTACACTCGTACTCCAGATAAGTCCTCTCCCCTGACACTCCTACTAGGCTTAGGAAGCTTGGTCTCCTTGCCGAGGGAAGGTCGAACGTCCTGCCGAGCCTTACACTCGAACTCTGGCCAATTCCCTTCGCCTGACTCTCCTACTAGGCTTAGGAAGCTTGGTCTCCCTGCCGAGGTAACATCGAACGTCCTGCCGAGCCTTACACTCGAACTCCGGACCCGTCCTCTCCCCTGACACTCCTACTAGGCTTAGGAAGCTTGGTCTCCCTGCCGAGGTAAGGTCGAACGTCCTGCCGAGCCTTACACTCGAGCTCCGGCCAAGTCCTTTCGCCTGACTCCTACTAGCCTTAGGAAGCTTTGTCTCCCAGACGAGGTAATGTCAAACGTCCTGCTGAGCCTTAGACTTGAACTCCGGCCAAGTCCCCTTGCCTGACTCTCCTACTAGGCTTAGGGAGCTTGGTCTCCCTGCCGAGGTAAGGTCGAACGTCCTGCCGAGCCTTACACTGGAACTCCGGACAAGTCACCTCGCCTGACTCCTACTAGGCTTAGGAAGCTTGGTCTCCCTGCCGAGGTAAGGTCGAACGTCCTGCCGAGCCTTACACTCGATCTCCGGCCAAGTCCCTTCGTCTAACTCTCCTACTAGGCTTAGGAAGCTTGGTCTCCCTGCCGAGGTAAGGTCGAACGTCCTGCCGAGCCTTACACTAGAACTCCGGCCAAGTCCCTTCGCCTGACTCTCCTACTAGGCTTAGGAAGCTTGGTCTCCCTGCCGAGGTAAGGTCGAACGTCCTGCCGAGCCTTATACTCGATCTCCGGCCAAGTCCCTTCGCCTGACTCTCCTACTAGGCTTAGGAAGCTTGGTCTCCAGGCCGCGGTAACATCGAACGTCCGGCCGAGCCTTACACTCGAACTCCAGATAAGTCCTCTCCCCTGACACTCCTACTAGGCTTAGGAAGCTTGGTCTCCTTGCCGAGGGAAGGTCGAACGTCCTGCCGAGCCTTACACTCGAACTCCGGCCAAGTCCCTTCGCCTGACTCTCCTACTAGGCTTAGGAAGCTTGGTCTCCCTGCCGAGGTAACATCGAACGTCCTGCCGAGCCTTACACTCGAACTCCGGACACGTCCTCTCCCCTGACACTCCTACTAGGCTTAGGAAGCTTGGTCTCCCTGCCGAGGTAAGGTCGAACGTCCTGCCGAGCCTTACACTCGATCTCCGGCCAAGTCCCTTCGTCTAACTCTCCTACTAGGCTTAGGAAGCTTGGTCTCCCTGCCGAGGTAAGGTCGAACGTCCTGCCGAGCCTTACACTAGAACTCCGGCCAAGTCCCTTCGCCTGACTCTCCTACTAGGCTTAGGAAGCTTGGTCTCCCTGCCGAGGTAAGGTCGAACGTCCTGCCGAGCCTTACACTGGAACTCCGGACAAGTCCCAACGCCTGACTCCTACTAGACTTGGGAAACTTGGTCTCCCTGCCGAGGTGAGGTCGAACGTCCTGCCGAGCCTTACACTCGAACTCCGGCCAAGTCCACTCGCCTGACTCTCCTACTAGGATTAGGAAGCTTGGTCTCTCTGCCGAGGTAAGGTCGAACGTCCTGCCGAGCCTTATACTCGATCTCCGGCCAAGTCCCTTCGTCTAACTCTCCTACTAGGCTTAGGAAGCTTGGTCGCCGGGCCAAGGTAACATCGAACGTCCTGCCGAGCCTTACACTCGAACTCCGGACACGTACTCTCCCCTGACACTCCTACTAGGCTTAGGAAGCTTGGTCTCCCTGCCGAGGCAAGGTCGAACGTCCTGCCGAGCCTTACACTCAAACTCCGGCCAAGTCCTTTCGCCTGACTCCTACTGGCCGTAGGAAGCATTGTCTCCCAGACGAGGTAATGTCAAACGTCCTGCTGAGCCTTAGACTTGAACTCCGGCCAAGTCCCCTTGCCTGACTCTCCTACTAGGCTTAGGGATCTTGGTCTCCCTGCCGAGGTAAGGTCGAACGTCCTGCCGAGCCTTACACTGGAACTCCGGACAAGTCCCCTCGCCTGACTCCTACTAGACTTAGGAAGCTTGGTCTCCCAGCCGAGGTAAGGTCGAACGTCCTGCCGAGCCTTACACTCGAACTCCGGCCAAGTCCACTCGTCTGTCTCGTACTAGGATTAGGAAGCTTGGTCTCCGTGCTGAGGTAAGGTCGATCGTCCTGCCGAGCCTTACACTCGATCTCCGGCCAAGTCCCTTCACCTGACTCTCCTACGAGGCTTAGGAAGCTTGGTCTCCCTGCCGAGGTAAGGTCGAACGTCCTGCCGAGCCTTACACTCGAACTCCAGATAAGTCCTCTCCCCTGACACTCCTACTAGGCTTAGGAAGCTTGGTCTCCTTGCCGAGGGAAGGTCGAACGTCCTGCCGAGCCTTACACTCGAACTCCGGCCAAGTCCCTTCGCCTGACTCTCCTACTAGGCTTAGGAAGCTTGGTCTCCCTGCCGAGGTAACATCGAACGTCCTGCCGAGCCTTACACTCGAACTCCGGACACGTCCTCTCCCCTGACACTCCTACTAGGCTTAGGAAGCTTGGTCTCCCTGCCGAGGTAAGGTCGAACGTCCTGCCGAGCCTTACACTCGAACTCCGGCCAAGTCCTTTCGCCTGACTCCTACTAGCCTTAGGAAGCTTTGTCTCCCAGACGAGGTAATGTCAAACGTCCTGCTGAGCCTTAGACTTGAACTACGGCCAAGTCCCCCTGCCTGACTCTCCTACTAGGCTTAGGGAGCTTGGTCTCCCTGCCGAGGTAAGGTCGAACGTCCTGCCGAGCCTTACACTGGAACTCCGGACAAGTCACCTCGCCTGACTCCTACTAGGCTTAGGAAGCTTGGTCTCCCTGCCGAGGTAAGGTCGAACGTCCTGCCGAGCCTTACACTCGATCTCCGGCCAAGTCCCTTCGTCTAACTCTCCTACTAGGCTTAGGAAGCTTGGTCTCCCTGCCGAGGTAAGGTCGAACGTCCTGCCGAGCCTTACACTAGAACTCCGGCCAAGTCCCTTCGCCTGACTCTCCTACTAGGCTTAGGAAGCTTGGTCTCCCTGCCGAGGTAAGGTCGAACATCCTGCCGAGCCTTATACTCGATCTCCGGCCAAGTCCCTTCGCCTGACTCTCCTACTAGGCTTAGGAAGCTTGGTCTCCGGGCCGCGGTAACATCGAACATCCTGCCGAGCCTTACACTCGAACTCCGGACACGTCCTCTCCCCTGACACTCCTACTAGGCTTAGGAAGCTTGGTCTCCCTGCCGAGGCAAGGTCGAACGTCCTGCCGAGCCTTACACTCGAACTCCGGCCAAGTCCGTTCGCCTGATTCCTACTAGCCTTAGGAAGCTTTGTCTCCAAGACGAGGTAATGTCAAACGTCCTGCTGAGCCTTAGACTTGAACTCCGGCCAAGTCCCCTTGCCTGACTCTCCTACTAGGCTTAGGGAGCTTGGTCTCCCTGCCGAGGTAAGGTCGAACGTCCTGCCGAGCCTTACACTGGAACTCCGGACAAGTCCCCTCGCCTGACTCCTACTAGATTTAGGAAGCTTGGTCTCCCAGCCGAGGTAAGGTCGAACGTCCTGCCGAGCCTTACACTCGAACTTCGGCCAAGTCCACTCGTCTGTCTCGTACTAGGATTAGGAAGCTCGGTCTCCATGCTGAGGTAAGGTCGATCGTCCTGCCGAGCCTTACACTCGATCTCCGGCCAAGTCCCTTCGCCTGACTCTCCTACGAGGCTTAGGAAGCTTGGTCTCCCTGCCGAGGGAAGGTCGAACGTCCTGCCGAGCCTTACACTCGAACTCCGGCCAAGTCCCTTCGCCTGACTCTCCTACTAGGCTTAGGAAGCTTGGTCTCCCTGCCGAGGTAACATCGAACGTCCTGCCGAGCCTTACACTCGAACTCCGGACACGTCCTCTCCCCTGACACTCCTACTAGGCTTAGGAAGCTTGGTCTCCCTGCCGAGGTAAGGTCGAACGTCCTGCCGAGCCTTACACTAGAACTCCGGCCAAGTCCCTTCGCCTGACTCTCCTACTAGGCTTAGGAAGCTTGGTCTCCCTGCCGAGGTAATGTCGAACGTCCTGCCGAGCCTTACACTGGAACTCCGGACAAGTCCCAACGCCTGACTCCTACTAGACTTGGGAAACTTGGTCTCCCTGCCGAGGTGAGGTCGAACGTCCTGCCGAGCCTTACACTCGAACTCCGGCCAAGTCCACTCGCCTGACTCTCCTACTAGGATTAGGAATCTTGGTCTCTCTGCCGAGGTAAGGTCGAACGTCCTGCCGAGCCTTATACTCGATCTCCGGCCAAGTCCCTTCGTCTAACTCTCCTACTAGGCTTAGGAAGCTTGGTCTCCGGGCCAAGGTAACATCGAACGTCCTGCCGAGCCTTACACTCGAACTCCGGACACGTACTCTCCCCTGACACTCCTACTAGGCTTAGGAAGCTTGGTCTCCCTGCCGAGGCAAGGTCGAACGTCCTGCCGAGCCTTACACTCGAACTCCGGCCAAGTCCACTCGTCTGTCTCGTACTAGGATTAGGAAGCTTGGTCTCCGTGCTGAGGTAAGGTCGATCGTCCTGCCGAGCCTTACACTCGATCTCCGGCCAAGTCCCTTCGCCTGACTCTCCTACGAGGCTTAGGAAGCTTGGTCTCCCTGCCGAGGTAAGGTCGAACGTACTGCCGAGCCTTACACTCGTACTCCAGATAAGTCCTCTCCCCTGACACTCCTACTAGGCTTAGGAAGCTTGGTCTCCTTGCCGAGGGAAGGTCGAACGTCCTGCCGAGCCTTACACTCGAACTCTGGCCAATTCCCTTCGCCTGACTCTCCTACTAGGCTTAGGAAGCTTGGTCTCCCTGCCGAGGTAACATCGAACGTCCTGCCGAGCCTTACACTCGAACTCCGGACCCGTCCTCTCCCCTGACACTCCTACTAGGCTTAGGAAGCTTGGTCTCCCTGCCGAGGTAAGGTCGAACGTCCTGCCGAGCCTTACACTCGAGCTCCGGCCAAGTCCTTTCGCCTGACTCCTACTAGCCTTAGGAAGCTTTGTCTCCCAGACGAGGTAATGTCAAACGTCCTGCTGAGCCTTAGACTTGAACTCCGGCCAAGTCCCCTTGCCTGACTCTCCTACTAGGCTTAGGGAGCTTGGTCTCCCTGCCGAGGTAAGGTCGAACGTCCTGCCGAGCCTTACACTGGAACTCCAGACAAGTCACCTCGCCTGACTCCTACTAGGCTTAGGAAGCTTGGTCTCCCTGCCGAGGTAAGGTCGAACGTCCTGCCGAGCCTTACACTCGATCTCCGGCCAAGTCCCTTCGTCTAACTCTCCTACTAGGCTTAGGAAGCTTGGTCTCCCTGCCGAGGTAAGGTCGAACGTCCTGCCGAGCCTTACACTAGAACTCCGGCCAAGTCCCTTCGCCTGACTCTCCTACTAGGCTTAGGAAGCTTGGTCTCCCTGCCGAGGTAAGGTCGAACGTCCTGCCGAGCCTTATACTCGATCTCCGGCCAAGTCCCTTCGCCTGACTCTCCTACTAGGCTTAGGAAGCTTGGTCTCCAGGCCGCGGTAACATCGAACGTCCGGCCGAGCCTTACACTCGAACTCCAGATAAGTCCTCTCCCCTGACACTCCTACTAGGCTTAGGAAGCTTGGTCTCCTTGCCGAGGGAAGGTCGAACGTCCTGCCGAGCCTTACACTCGAACTCCGGCCAAGTCCCTTCGCCTGACTCTCCTACTAGGCTTAGGAAGCTTGGTCTCCCTGCCGAGGTAACATCGAACGTCCTGCCGAGCCTTACACTCGAACTCCGGACACGTCCTCTCCCCTGACACTCCTACTAGGCTTAGGAAGCTTGGTCTCCCTGCCGAGGTAAGGTCGAACGTCCTGCCGAGCCTTACACTCGATCTCCGGCCAAGTCCCTTCGTCTAACTCTCCTACTAGGCTTAGGAAGCTTGGTCTCCCTGCCGAGGTAAGGTCGAACGTCCTGCCGAGCCTTACACTAGAACTCCGGCCAAGTTCCTTCGCCTGACTCTCCTACTAGGCTTAGGAAGCTTGGTCTCCCTGCCGAGGTAAGGTCGAACGTCCTGCCGAGCCTTACACTGGAACTCCGGACAAGTCCCAACGCCTGACTCCTACTAGACTTGGGAAACTTGGTCTCCCTGCCGAGGTGAGGTCGAACGTCCTGCCGAGCCTTACACTCGAACTCCGGCCAAGTCCACTCGCCTGACTCTCCTACTAGGATTAGGAAGCTTGGTCTCTCTGCCGAGGTAAGGTCGAACGTCCTGCCGAGCCTTATACTCGATCTCCGGCCAAGTCCCTTCGTCTAACTCTCCTACTAGGCTTAGGAAACTTGGTCTCCGGGCCAAGGTAACATCGAACGTCCTGCCGAGCCTTACACTCAAACTCCGGACACGTACTCTCCCCTGACACTCCTACTAGGCTTAGGAAGCTTGGTCTCCCTGCCGAGGCAAGGTCGAACGTCCTGCCGAGCCTTACACTCGAACTCCGGCCAAGTCCTTTCGCCTGACTCCTACTAGCCGTAGGAAGCATTGTCTCCCAGACGAGGTAATGTCAAACGTCCTGCTGAGCCTTAGACTTGAACTCCGGCCAAGTCCCCTTGCCTGACTCTCCTACTAGGCTTAGGGAGCTTGGTCTCCCTGCCGAGGTAAGGTCGAACGTCCTGCCGAGCCTTACACTGGAACTCCGGACAAGTCCCCTCGCCTGACTCCTACTAGACTTAGGAAGCTTGGTCTCCCAGCCGAGGTAAGGTCGAACGTCCTGCCGAGCCTTACACTCGAACTCCGGCCAAGTCCACTCGTCTGTCTCGTACTAGGATTAGGAAGCTTGGTCTCCGTGCTGAGGTAAGGTCGATCGTCCTGCCGAGCCTTACACTCGATCTCCGGCCAAGTCCCTTCGCCTGACTCTCCTACGAGGCTTAGGAAGCTTGGTCTCCCTGCCGAGGTAAGGTCGAACGTCCTGCCGAGCCTTACACTCGAACTCCAGATAAGTCCTCTCCCCTGACACTCCTACTAGGCTTAGGAAGCTTGGTCTCCTTGCCGAGGGAAGGTCGAACGTCCTGCCGAGCCTTACACTCGAACTCCGGCCAAGTCCCTTCGCCTGACTCTCCTACTAGGCTTAGGAAGCTTGGTCTCCCTGCCGAGGTAACATCGAACGTCCTGCCGAGCCTTACACTCGAACTCCGGACACGTCCTCTCCCCTGACACTCCTACTAGGCTTAGGAAGCTTGGTCTCCCTGCCGAGGTAAGGTCGAACGTCCTGCCGAGCCTTACACTCGAACTCCAACCAAGTCCTTTCGCCTGACTCCTACTAGGCTTAGGAAGCTTTGTCTCCCAGACGAGGTAATGTCAAACGTCCTGCTGAGCCTTAGACTTGAACTCCGGCCAAGTCCCCTTGCCTGACTCTCCTACTAGGCTTAGGGAGCTTGGTCTCCCTGCCGAGGTAAGGTCGAACGTCCTGCCGAGCCTTACACTGGAACTCCGGACAAGTCCCCTCGCCTGACTCCTACTAGATTTAGGAAGCTTGGTCTCCCTGCCGAGGTAAGGTCGAACGTCCTGCCGAGCCTTACACTCGATCTCCGGCCAAGTCCCTTCGTCTAACTCTCCTACTAGGCTTAGGAAGCTTGGTCTCCCTGCCGAGGTAAGGTCGAACGTCCTGCCGAGCCTTACACTAGAACTCCGGCCAAGTCCCTTCGCCTGACTCTCCTACTAGGCTTAGGAAGCTTGGTCTCCCTGCCGAGGTAAGGTCGAACGTCCTGCCGAGCCTTACACTGGAACTCCGGACAAGTCCCAACGCCTGACTCCTACTAGACTTGGGAAACCTGGTCTCCCTGCCGAGGTGAGGTCGAACGTCCTGCCGAGCCTTACACTCGAACTCCGGCCAAGTCCACTCGCCTGTCTCGTACTAGGATTAGGAAGCTTGGTCTCCCAGCCGAGGTAAGGTCGAACGTCCTGCCGAGCCTTACACTTGATCTCCGGCCAGGTCCCTTCGCCTGACTCTCCTACTAGGCTTAGGAAGCTTGGTCTCTCTGCCGAGGTAAGGTCGAACGTCCTGCCGAGCTTTACACTCGATCTCCGGCCAGGTCCCTTCGCCTGACTCTCCTACTAGGCTTAGGAAGCTTGGTCTCCCGGCCGAGGTAACATCGAACGTCGTGCTGAGCCTTAGACTTGAACTCCGGACAAGTCCTATCGCCTGACTCTCCTACTAGGCTTAGGAAGCTTGGTCTCTTTACCGAGGTAAGGTCGAACGTCCTGCCAAGCCTTACACTCGAACTCCGGCCAAGTCCCCTTGTCTGACTCCTACTAGGCTTAGGAATCTTGGTCTCCCTGCCGAGGTAAGGTCGAACGTCCTGCTGAATTTTAGACTAGAACTCCGGCCAAGTCCCATCCCCTGACACTCCTACTAGGCTTAGGAAGTTTGGTCTCCCTGCCACGGTAAGGTCGAAAGTCCTGCCGACTTCTAAACACGAACTCCGGCAAAGTCCCTTTGCCTGAATCCTACTAGGCTTAGGAATCTTCGTCTCCCTGCCGAGGTAACGTCGAACGTCCTGCTGAGCCTTACGCTCGAACTCCGGCCTAAACCACTCGCCTGACTCTGCTACTAGGTTTAAGAAGCTTGGTGTCCCTGACGAGGTACGGTCGAATGTCCTGCCGAGCCTTACACTCGAACACCAGCCAAGTCCCTTTGCCTGTCTCCTACTAGGCTTAGGGAGCTTGGTGTCCCTGCCGTGGTACGGTCGAACGTCCCGCTGAGCCTTACACTCGAACTGTGACTGAGTCCCTTCGCCTGACTCTCCTACTAGGCTTAGGAAGCTTGGTCTCCCTGCCAAGGTAAGGTCGAAAATCCTGCCGAGCCTTACACTCGAACTCCGGCCAAGTCCACTCACCTGTCTCTGCTAGTAGGCTTAAAAGCTTGGTGTCCCTGCCGTGGTAAGGTCGAAAGTCCTGCCGAGCCTTGCAATCGAACTCCAGCCAAGTTCCTTTTGCCTGTCTCGTACTAGGCTTAGGAAGCTTGGTCTCCCTGCCGAGGTAAGGTCGAACGTCCTTCAAAGCCTTACACTCGAACTCCGGCCAAGTCCCATTTCCTGACTCCTACTAGGCTTAGGAAGCTTGGTCTCCCTGCCAAAATAAGGTCGAAGGTCCTTCCGAGCCTTACACTCGAACTCCGTCCGAGTCCCCTTGTCTGAGTCCTACTAGGCTTAGGAAGCATGGTCTCCCTGCCGAGGTAACGTCGAAAGTCCTGCCGAGCCTTAGTCTCAAACTTCGGCCAAGTTCCTTCGCCTGACTCCAACTAGGCTTAGGAAGCTTTGTCTCCCAGCCGAGGTAAGGTCGAACGTCCTGCTGAGCCTTAGACTTGAACTCAGGCCAAGTCCCCTCGCATGACTCTCCTACGAGGCTTAGGGAGTATGGTCTCCCTGCCGAGGTAAGGTCGAACGTCCTGCCGAGCCTTACACTCGAACACCGGCCAAGTCCCTTTGCCTGTCTCCTACTAGGCTTAGGAAGTATGGTCTCCCTGCCAAGGTAAGGTCAGACGTCCTGCCGAGCCTTACACTTAAACTCCGGCCAAGTCCCCTTGCCTGACTCTCCTACTAGGCTTAGGGAGCTTGGTCTCCCTGCCGAGGTAAGGTCGAACGTACTGCCGAGCCTTACACTGGAACTCCGGACAAGTCCCCTCGCCTGACTCCTACTAGATTTAGGAAGCTTGGTCTCCCAGCCGAGGTAAGGTCGAACGTCCTGCCGAGCCTTACACTCGAACTCCGGCCAAGTCCACTCGTCTGTCTCGTACTAGGATTAGGAAGCTCGGTCTCCGTGCTGAGGTAAGGTCGATCGTCCTGCCGAGCCTTACACTCGATCTCCGGCCAAGTCCCTTCCCCTGACTCTCCTACGAGGCTTAGGAAGCTTGGTCTCCCTGCTGAGGTAAGGTCGAACGTCCTGCCGAGCCTTACACTCGAACTCCAGATAAGTCCTCTCCCCTGACACTCCTACTAGGCTTAGGAAGCTTGGTCTCCTTGCCGAGGGAAGGTCGAACGTCCTGCCGAGCCTTACACTCGAACTCCGGCCAAGTCCCTTCGCCTGACTCTCCTACTAGGCTTAGGAAGCTTGGTCTCCCTGCCGAGGTAACATCGAACGTCCTGCCGAGCCTTACACTCGAACTCCGGACACGTCCTCTCCCCTGACACTCCTACTAGGCTTAGGAAGCTTGGTCTCCCTGCCGAGGTAAGGTCGAACGTCCTGCCGAGCCTTACACTCGAACTCCGGCCAAGTCCTTTCGCCTGACTCCTACTAGGCTTAGGAAGCTTTGTCTCCCAGACGAGGTAATGTCAAACGTCCTGCTGAGCCTTAGACTTGAACTCCGGCCAAGTCCCCTTGCCTGACTCTCCTACTAGGCTTAGGGAGCTTGGTCTCCCTGCCGAGGTAAGGTCGAACGTCCTGCCGAGCCTTACACTGGAACTCCGGACAAGTCCCCTCGCCTGACTCCTACTAGACTTAGGAAGCTTGGTCTCCCAGCCGAGGTAAGGTCGAACGTCCTGCCGAGCCTTACACTCGATCTCCGGCCAAGTCCTATCGTCTAACTCTCCTACTAGGCTTAGGAAGCTTGGTCTCCCTGCCGAGGTAAGGTCGAACGTCCTGCCGAGCCTTACACTAGAACTCCGGCCAAGTCCCTTCGCCTGACTCTCCTACTAGGCTTAGGAAGCTTGGTCTCCCTGCCGAGGTAAGGTCGAACGTCCTGCCGAGCCTTACACTGGAACTCCGGACAAGTCCCAACGCCTGACTCCTACTAGACTTGGGAAACCTGGTCTCCCTGCCGAGGTGAGGTCGAACGTCCTGCCGAGCCCTGCACTCGAACTCCGGCCAAGTCCACTCGCCTGTCTCGTACTAGGATTAGGAAGCTTGGTCTCCCAGCCAAGGTAAGGTCGAACGTCCTGCCGAGCCTTACACTCGATCTCCGGCCAGGTCCCTTCGCCTGACTCTCCTACTAGGATTAGGAAGCTTGGTCTCTCTGCCGAGGTAAGGTCGAACGTCCTGCCGAGCCTTACACTCGATCTCCGGCCAGGTCCCTTCGCCTGACTCTCCTACTAGGCTTAGGAAGCTTGGTCTCCCTGCCGAGGTAAGGTCAAAAGTCCTGCCGAGCCTTACACTCGAACTCCGGCCAAGTCCCTTCGCCTGACTCTCCTACTAGGCTAAGGAAGTTTGGTCTCCCTGCCGAGTTAAGGTCGAACGTCCTGCCAAGCCTTACACTCGAACTCTGTCCAAGTACCTTTGCCTGACTTTTACTAGGCTTAGGAAGTTTGGTCCCCCTGCCGAGGTAAGGTCGAAAGTCCTGCCGAGCCTTGCAATCGAACTCCAGCCAAGTTCCTTTTGCCTGTCTCGTACTAGGTTTAGGAAGCTTGGTCTCCCTGCCGAGGTAAGGTCGAACGTCCGTCCGAGCCTTACACTCGAACTCCGTCCGAGTCCCCTTGTCTGAGTCCTACTAGGCTTAGGAAGCATGGTCTCCCTGCCGAGGTAACGTCGAACGTCCTGCCGAGCCTTAGTCTCAAACTTCGGCCAAGTTCCCTCCCCTGACTCCAACTAGGCTTAGGAAGCTTTGTCTCCCAGCCGAGGTAAGGTCGAACGTCCTGCTGAGCCTTAGACTTGAACTCAGGCCAAGTACCCTCGCGTGAGTCTCCTACGAGGCTTAGGGAGTATGGTCTCCCTGCCGAGGTAAGGTCGCACGTCCTGCCGAGCCTTACACTCGAACACCGGCCAAGTCCCTTTGCCTGTCTCCTACTAGGCTTAGGAAGTATGGTCTCCCTGCCGAGGTAAGGTCAGACGTCCTGCCGAGCCTTACACTTAAACTCCGGCCAAGTCCCTTCGCCTGACTTTCCTACTAGGCTTAGGAAGCTTGGTCTCCCTGCCGAGGTAAGGTCGAACGTCCTGCCGAGCCTTACACTCGAACTCCGGCCAAGTCCACTCGCCTGACTCTCCTCCTAGGATTAGGAAGTTTGGTCTCCCTGCCATGGTAATGTCGAACGTCCTGCCGAGCCTTACACTCGATCTCCGGCCAAGTCCCTTCGCCTAACTCTCCTACTAGGCTTAGGAAGCTTGGTCTCCCTGCCGAGGTAAGGTCGAACGTCCTGCCGAGCCTTACACTGGAACTCCGGACAAGTCCCCTCGCCTGACTCTCCTTCTAGGCTTAGGAAGCTTGGTTACCCGGCCGAGGTAACGTCGAACGTCCTGCCGAGCCTTACACTCGAACTCCGGATAAGTCCTCTCCCCTGACACTCCTACTAGGCTTAGGAAGCTTGGTCTCTCCGCCGAGGTAAGGTCGAATGTCCTGCCCAGCCTTACACTCGAACTCCGGCCAAGTCCACTCGTCTGTCTGGTACTAGGATTAGGAAGCTTGGTCTCCCTGCCTAGGTAAGGTTGAACGTCCTGCCGAGCCTTACACTCGATCTCCGGCCAAGTCCCTTCGCCTGACTCTCCTACTAGGCTTAGGAAGCTTGGTCTCCCGGCCGAGGTAACATCGAACGTCCTGCCGAGCCTTACACTGGAACTCCGGCCAAGTCCACTCGTCTGTCTCGTACTAGAATTAGGAAGCTCGGTGTCCCTGCCGAGGTAAGGTCGAACGTCCTGCCGAGCCTTACACTCGATCTCCGGCCAAGTCCCTTCGCCTGACTCTCCTACTAGGCTTAGGAAGCTTGGTCTCCCTGCCGAGGTAAGGTCGAACGTCCTGCCGAGCCTTACACTCGAACTCCGGCCAAGTCCTTTCGCCTGACTCCTACTAGCCTTAGGAAGCTTTGTCTCCCAGACGAGGTAATGTCAAACGTCCTGCTGAGCCTTAGACTTGAACTCCGGCCAAGTCCCCTTGCCTGACTCTCCTACTAGGCTTAGGGAGCTTGGTCTCCCTGCCGAGGTAAGGTCGAACGTCCTGCCGAGCCTTACACTGGAACTCCGGACAAGTCCCCTCGCCTGACTCCTACTAGACTTAGGAAGCTTGGTCTCCCAGCCGAGGTAAGGTCGAACGTCCTGCCGAGCCCTACACTCGATCTCCGGCCAAGTCCCTTCGCCTGACTCTCCTACTAGGCTTAGAAAGCTTGGTCTCCCTGCCGAGGTAAGGTCGAACGTCCTGCCGAGCCTTACACTCGAACTCCAGATATGTCCTCTCCCCTGACACTCCTACTAGGCTTAGGAAGCTTGGTCTCCCTGCCGAGGTAAGGCCGAATGTCATGCCGAGCCTTACACTGGAACTCCGGACAAGTCCCCTCGCCTAATTCCTACTAGACTTAGGAAGCTTGGTCTCCCTGATGAGGTAAGGTCGAACGTCCTGCCGAGTCTTACACTCGAACTCCGGCCAAGTCCACTCGCCTGTCTCGTACTAGGATTAGGAAGCTTGGGCTCCCTGCCGAGGTAAGGTCGAACGTCCTGCCGAGCCTTACACTCGATTTCCGGCCAAGTCCCTTCGCCTGACTTTCCTACTAGGCTTAGGAAGCTTGGTCTCCCTGCCGAGGTAAGGTCGAACGTCCTGCCGAGCCTTACATCCGATTTCCGGCCAGGTCCCTTCGTCTAACTCTCCTACTAGGCTTAGGAAGCTTGGTCTCCCTGCCGAGGTAAGGTTGAACGTCCTGCCGAGCCTTACACTCGATCTCCGGCCAAGTCCCTTCGCCTGACTCCTACTAGCCTAGGGAAGCTTTGTCTCCCAGACGAGGTAATGTCGAACGTCCTGCTGAGCCTTAGACTTGAACTCCGGCCAAGTCCCCTCGCCTGACTCTCCTACTAGGCTTAGGAAGCTTGGTCTCCCTGCCGAGGTAAGGTCGAACGTCCTGCCGAGCCTTACGCTCAAACTCCGGACAAGTCCCCTCGCCTGACTCCTACTAGACGTAAGAAGCTTGGTCTCCCAGCCAAGGTAAGGTCGAACGTCCTGCCGAGCCTTACACTCGAACTCCGGCCAAGTCCACTCGTCTGTCTCGTACTAGGATTAGGAAGCTCGGTCTCCCTGCCGAGGTAAGGTCGAACGTCCTGCCGAGCCTTACACTCGAACTCCGGCCAAGTCCACTCGTCTGTCTGGTACTAGGATTAGGAAGCTTGGTCTCCCTGCCTAGGTAAGGTTGAACGTCCTGCCGAGCCTTACACTCGATCTCCGGCCAAGTCCCTTCGCCTGACTCTCCTACTAGGCTTAGGAAGCTTGGTCTCCCGGCCGAGGTAACATCGAACGTCCTGCCGAGCCTTACACTGGAACTCCGGCCAAGTCCACTCGTCTGTCTCGTACTAGAATTAGGAAGCTCGGTCTCCCTGCCGAGGTAAGGTCGAACGTCCTGCCGAGCCTTACACTCGATCTCCGGCCAAGTCCCTTCGCCTGACTCTCCTACTAGGCTTAGGAAGCTTGGTCTCCCTGCCAAGGTAAGGTCGAACGTCCTGCCGAGCCTTACACTCGATCTCCGGCCAAGTCCCTTCGCCTGACTCTCCTACTAGGCTTAGGAAGCTTGGTCTCCCGGCCGAGGTAACATCGAACGTCCTGCCGAGCCTTACACTCGAACTCCGGACACGTCCTCTCCCCTGACACTCCTACTAGGCTTAGGAAGCTTTGTCTCCCTGCCGAGGTAAGGTCGAACGTCCTGCCGAGCCTTACACTCGAACTCCGGCCAAGTCCCTTCGCCTGACTCTCCTACTAGGCTTAGGAAGCTTGGTCTCCCTGCCGAGGTAAGGCCGAATGTCGTGCCGAGCCTTACACTGGAACTCCGGACAAGTCCCCTCGCCTAATTCCTACTAGACTTAGGAAGCTTGGTCTCCCTGCCGAGGTAAGGTCGAACGTCCTGCCGAGTCTTACACTCGATCTCCGGCCAAGTCCCTTCGCCTGACTCTCCTACTAGGCTTAGGAAGCTTGGTCTCCCTGCCGAGGTAAGGTCGAACGTCCTGCCGAGCCTTACACTCGATCTCCGGCCAAGTCCCTTCGTCTAACTCTCCTACTAGGCTTAGGAAGCTTGGTCTCCCTGCCGAGGTAAGGTGGAACGTCCTGCCGAGCCTTACACTCGAACTCCGGCCAAGTCCACTCGTCTGTCTGGTACTAGGATTAGGAAGCTTGGTCTCCCTGCCGAGGTAAGGTTGAACGTCCTGCCGAGCCTTACACTCGATCTCCGGCCAAGTCCCTTCGCCTGACTCTGCTACTAGGCTTAGGAAGCTTGGTCTCCCGGCCGAGATAACATCGAACGTCCTGCCGAGCCTTACACTGGAACTCCGGCCAAGTCCACTCGTCTGTCTCGTACTAGAATTAGGAAGCTCGGTCTCCCTGCCGAGGTAAGGTCGAACGTCCTGCCGAGCCTTACACTCGATCTCCGGCCAAGTCCCTTCGCCTGACTCTCCTACTAGGCTTAGGAAGCTTGGTCTCCTTGCCGAGGTAAGATCGAACGTCCTGCCGAGCCTTACACTCGAACTCCGGCCAAGTCCTTTCGCCTGACTCCTACTAGCCTAGGGAAGCTTTGTCTCCCAGACGAGGTAATGTCGAACGTCCTGCTGAGCCTTAGACTTGAACTCCGGCCAAGTCCCCTCGCCTGACTCTCCTACTAGGCTTAGGAAGCTTGGTCTCCCTGCCGAGGTACGGTCGAACGTCCTGCCGAGCCTTACGCTCAAACTCCGGACAAGTCCCCTCGCCTGACTCCTACTAGACGTAAGAAGCTTGGTCTCCCAGCCAAGGTAAGGTCGAACGTCCTGCCGAGCCTTACACTCGAACTCCGGCCAAGTCCACTCGTCTGTCTCGTACTAGGATTAGGAAGCTCGGTCTCCCTGCCGAGGTAAGGTCGAACGTCCTGCCGAGCCTTACACTCGATCTCCGGCCAAGTCCCTTCGCCTGACTCTCCTACTAGCCTTAGGAAGATTGGTCTCCCTGCCGAGGTAAGGTCGAACGTCCTGCCGAGCCTTACACTCGAACTCCAGATAAGTCCTCTACCCTGACACTCCTACTAGGCTTAGGAAGCTTGGTCTCCTTGCCGAGGGAAGGTCGAACGTCCTGCCGAGCCTTACACTCGATCTCCGGCCAAGTCCCTTCGCCTGACTCTCCTACTAGGCTTAGGAAGCTTGGTCTCCCTGCCGAGGTAAGGTCGAACGTCCTGCCGAGCCTTACACTCGATTTCCGGCCAGGTCCCTTCGCCTGACTCTCCTTCTAGGCTTAGGAAGCTTGGTTACCCGGCCGAGGTAACGTCGAACGTCCTGCCGAGCCTTACACTCGAACTCCGGATAAGTCCTCTCCCCTGACACTCCTACTAGGCTTAGGAAGCTTGGTCTCCCTGCCGAGGTAAGGTCGAACGTCCTGCCGAGCCTTACACTCGATTTCCGGCCAGGTCCCTTCGCCTGACTCTCCTTCTAGGCTTAGGAAGCTTGGTTACCCGGCCGAGGTAACGTCGAACGTCCTGCCGAGCCTTACACTCGAACTCCGGATAAGTCCTCTCCCCTGACACTCCTACTAGGCTTAGGAAGCTTGGTCTCTCCGCCGAGGTAAGGTCGAACGTCCTGCCCAGCCTTACACTCGAACTCCGGCCAAGTCCTTTCGCCTGACTCTCCTACTAGGCTTAGGAAGCTTGGTCTCCCTGCCGAGGTAAGGTGGAACGTCCTGCCGAGCCTTACACTCGAACTCCGGCCAAGTCCACTCGTCTGTCTGGTACTAGGATTAGGAAGCTTGGTCTCCCTGCCTAGGTAAGGTTGAACGTCCTGCCGAGCCTTACACTCGATCTCCGGCCAAGTCCCTTCGCCTGACTCTCCTACTAGGCTTAGGAAGCTTGGTCTCCCGGCCGAGGTAACATCGAACGTCCTGCCGAGCCTTACACTGGAACTCCGGCCAAGTCCACTCGTCTGTCTCGTACTAGAATTAGGAAGCTCGGTGTCCCTGCCGAGGTAAGGTCGAACGTCCTGCCGAGCCTTACACTCGATCTCCGGCCAAGTCCCTTCGCCTGACTCTCCTACTAGGCTTAGGAAGCTTGGTCTCCCTGCCGAGGTAAGGTCGAACGTCCTGCCGAGCCTTACACTCGAACTCCGGCCAAGTCCTTTCGCCTGACTCCTACTAGCCTTAGGAAGCTTTGTCTCCCAGACGAGGTAATGTCAAACGTCCTGCTGAGCCTTAGACTTGAACTCCGGCCAAGTCCCCTTGCCTGACTCTCCTACTAGGCTTAGGGAGCTTGGTCTCCCTGCCGAGGTAAGGTCGAACGTCCTGCCGAGCCTTACACTGGAACTCCGGACAAGTCCCCTCGCCTGACTCCTACTAGACTTAGGAAGCTTGGTCTCCCAGCCGAGGTAAGGTCGAACGTCCTGCCGAGCCCTACACTCGATCTCCGGCCAAGTCCCTTCGCCTGACTCTCCTACTAGGCTTAGAAAGCTTGGTCTCCCTGCCGAGGTAAGGTCGAACGTCCTGCCGAGCCTTACACTCGAACTCCAGATATGTCCTCTCCCCTGACACTCCTACTAGGCTTAGGAAGCTTGGTCTCCCTGCCGAGGTAAGGCCGAATGTCATGCCGAGCCTTACACTGGAACTCCGGACAAGTCCCCTCGCCTAATTCCTACTAGACTTAGGAAGCTTGGTCTCCCTGCCGAGGTAAGGTCGAACGTCCTGCCGAGTCTTACACTCGAACTCCGGCCAAGTCCACTCGCCTGTCTCGTACTAGGATTAGGAAGCTTGGTCTCCCTGCCGAGGTAAGGTCGAACGTCCTGCCGAGCCTTACACTCGATTTCCGGCCAAGTCCCTTCGCCTGACTTTCCTACTAGGCTTAGGAAGCTTGGTCTCCCTGCCGAGGTAAGGTCGAACGTCCTGCCGAGCCTTACATCCGATTTCCGGCCAGGTCCCTTCGTCTAACTCTCCTACTAGGCTTAGGAAGCTTGGTCTCCCTGCCGAGGTAAGGTTGAACGTCCTGCCGAGCCTTACACTCGATCTCCGGCCAAGTCCCTTCGCCTGACTCTCCTACTAGGCTTAGGAAGCTTGGTCTCCCGGCCGAGATAACATCGAACGTCCTGCCGAGCCTTACACTGGAACTCCGGCCAAGTCCACTCGTCTGTCTCGTACTAGAATTAGGAAGCTCGGTCTCCCTGCCGAGGTAAGGTCGAACGTCCTGCCGAGCCTTACACTCGATCTCCGGCCAAGTCCCTTCGCCTGACTCTCCTACTAGGCTTAGGAAGCTTGGTCTCCTTGCCGAGGTAAGGTCGAACGTCCTGCCGAGCCTTACACTCGAACTCCGGCCAAGTCCTTTCGCCTGACTCCTACTAGCCTAGGGAAGCTTTGTCTCCCAGACGAGGTAATGTCGAACGTCCTGCTGAGCCTTAGACTTGAACTCCGGCCAAGTCCCCTCGCCTGACTCTCCTACTAGGCTTAGGAAGCTTGGTCTCCCTGCCGAGGTAAGGTCGAACGTCCTGCCGAGCCTTACGCTCAAACTCCGGAAAAGTCCCCTCGCCTGACTCCTACTAGACGTAAGAAGCTTGGTCTCCCAGCCAAGGTAAGGTCGAACGTCCTGCCGAGCCTTACACTCGAACTCCGGCCAAGTCCACTCGTCTGTCTCGTACTAGGATTAGGAAGCTCGGTCTCCCTGCCGAGGTAAGGTCGAACGTCCTGCCGAGCCTTACACTCGATCTCCGGCCAAGTCCCTTCGCCTGACTCTCCTACTAGGCTTAGGAAGATTGGTCTCCCTGCCGAGGTAAGGTCGAACGTCCTGCCGAGCCTTACACTCGAACTCCAGATAAGTCCTCTACCCTGACACTCCTACTAGGCTTAGGAAGCTTGGTCTCCTTGCCGAGGGAAGGTCGAACGTCCTGCCGAGCCTTACACTCGATCTCCGGCCAAGTCCCTTCGCCTGACTCTCCTACTAGGCTTAGGAAGCTTGGTCTCCCTGCCGAGGTAAGGTCGAACGTCCTGCCGAGCCTTACACTCGATTTCCGGCCAGGTCCCTTCGCCTGACTCTCCTTCTAGGCTTAGGAAGCTTGGTTACCCGGCCGAGGTAACGTCGAACGTCCTGCCGAGCCTTACACTCGAACTCCGGATAAGTCCTCTCCCCTGACACTCCTACTAGGCTTAGGAAGCTTGGTCTCCTTGCCGAGGTAAGGTCGAACGTCCTGCCGAGCCTTACACTCGAACTCCGGCCAAGTCCTTTCGCCTGACTCCTACTAGCCTAGGGAAGCTTTGTCTCCCAGACGAGGTAATGTCGAACGTCCTGCTGAGCCTTAGACTTGAACTCCGGCCAAGTCCCCTCGCCTGACTCTCCTACTAGGCTTAGGAAACTTGGTCTCCCTGCCGAGGTAAGGTCGAACGTCCTGCCGAGCCTTACACTCAAACTCCGGACAAGTCCCCTCGCCTGACTCCTACTAGACTTAAGAAGCTTGGTCTCCCAGCCAAGGTAAGGTCAAACGTCCTGCCGAGCCTTACACTCGAACTCCGGCCAAGTCCACTCGTCTGTCTCGTACTAGGATTAGGAAGCTCGGTCTCCCTGCCGAGGTAAGGTCGAACGTCCTGCCGAGCCTTACACTCGATCTCCGGCCAAGTCCCTTCGCCTGACTCTCCTACTAGGCTTAGGAAGCTTGGTCTCCCTGCCGAGGTAAGGTCGAACGTCCTGCCGAGCCTTACACTCGAACTCCAGATAAGTCCTCTACCCTGACACTCCTACTAGGTTTAGGAAGCTTGGTCTCATTGCCGAGGGAAGGTCGAACGTCCTGCCGAGCCTTACACTCGAACTCCGGTCAAGTTCCTTTGCATGACACCTGGTAAGCTTAGGAAGCTTGGTCTCTTTACCGAGGTAAGGTCGAACGTCCTGCCGAGCCTTACACTCGATCTCCGGCCAAGTCCCTTCGCCTGACTCTCCTACTAGGCTTAAGAAGCTTGGTCTCCCGGACGAGGTAACATCGAACGCCCTGCCGAGCCTTACACTCGAACTCCGGACACGTCCTCGCCCCTGACACTCCTACTAGGCTTAGGAAGCTTGGTCTCCCTGCCGAGGTAAGGTCGAACGTCCTGCCGAGCCTTACACTCGAACTCCAGCCAAGTTCCTTTTGCCTGTCTCTTACTAGGCTTAGGAAGCTTGGTCTCCCTGCAGAGGTAAGGTCGAACGTCCTGCTGAGCCTTAGACTTGAACTCCAGCCAAGTCCCCTCGCCTGACTCTCCTACGAGCCTTAGGGAGTATGGTCTCCCTGCCGAGGTAAGGTCGAACGTCCTGCCGAGCCTTACACTCGAACACCGGCCAAGTCCCTTAGCCTGTGTCCTACTAGGCTTTGGAAGTATGGTCTCCCTGCCGAGGAAAGGTCAAACGTCCTGCCGAGCCTTACACTGGAACTCCGGACAAGTCCCCTCGCCTAATTCCTACTAGACTTAGGAAGCTTGGTATCCCTGCCGAGGTAAAGTCGAACGTCCTGCCGAGTCTTACACTCGAACTCCGGCCAAGTCCCCTCGCCTGTCTCGTACTAGGATTAGGAAGCTTGGTCTCCCTGCCGAGGTAAGGTCGAACGTCCTGCCGAGCCTTACACTCGATTTCCGGCCAAGTCCCTTCGCCTGACTCTCCTACTAGGCTTAGGAAGCTTGGTCTCCCAGCCGAGGTGACGTCGAATGTCCTGCCGAGCCTTACACTCGAACTCCGGATAAGTCCTCTCCCCTGACACTCCTACTAGGCTTAGGAAGCTTGGTCTCCTTGCCGAGGTAAGGTCGAACGTCCTGCTGAGCCTTACACTCGAACTCCGGCCAAGTCCTTTCGCCTGACTCCTACTAGCTTTAGGAAGCTTTGTCCCCCAGACGAGGCAATGTCGAACGTCCTGCTGAGCCTTAGACTTGAACTCCGGCCAAGTCCCCTCGCCTGACTCTCCTACTAGGCTTAGGAAGCTTGGTCTCCCTGCCGAGGTAAGGTCGAACGTCCTGCCGAGCCTTACACTGGAACTCTGGACAACTCCCCTCGCCTGACTCCTACTAGATTTGGGAAGCTTTGTCTCCCTGCCGAGGTACGGTCGAACGTCCTGCCGAGCCTTACACTCGAACTCCGGCCAAGTCCACTCGCCTGACTCTCCTACTAGGCTTAGGAAGCTTGGTCTCCCGGCCAAGGTAACATCGAACGTCCTGCCGAGCCTTACACTCGAACTCCGGACACGTCCTCTCTCCTGACACTCCTACTAGGCTTAGGAAGCTTTGTCTCCCAGACAAGGTAATGTCAAACGTCCTGCTGAGCCTTAGACTTGAACTCCGGCCAAGTCCTTTTGCCTGACTCTCCTACTAGGCTTAGGGAGCTTGGTCTCCCTGCCGAGGTACGGTCGAACGTCCTACCGAGCCTTACACTGGAACTCCAAACAAGTCCCCTCGCCTGACTCCTACTAGACTTAGGAAGCTTGGTCTCCCTGCCGAGGAAAGGTCGAACGTCCTGCCGAGCCTTACACTCGAACTCCGTCCGAGTCCACTCGTCTGTCTCGTACTAGGATTAGGAAGCTCGGTCTCCCTGCCGAGGTAAGATCGAACGTCCTGCCAAGCCTTACACTCGATCTCCGGCCAAGTCCCTTCGCCTGACTCTCCTACTAGGCTTAGGAAGCTTGGTCTCCCTGCCGAGGTAAGGTCGAACGTCCTGCCGAGCCTTACACTCGAACTCCGGCCAAGTCCTTTCGCCTGACTCCTACTAGCCTTAGGAAGATTTGTCTCCCAGACGAGGTAATGTCGAACGTCCTGCCGAGCCTTAGACTTGAACTCCGGCCAAGTCCCCTCGCCTGACTCTCCTACTAGGCTTAGGAAGCTTGGTCTCCCTGCCGAGGTAAGGTCGAACGTCCTGCCGAGCCTTACACTGGAACTCCGGACAAGTCCCCTCGCCTGACTCCTACTAGACTTGGGAAGCTTGGTCTCCCTGCCGAGGTGAGGTCGAACGTCCTGCCGAGCCTTACACTCGAACTCCGTACAAGTCCCTTTGCCTGACTCCTACTAGGCTTAGGAAGCTTGGTCTCCCAGCCGAGGTAACGTCGAACGTCCTGCCGAACCCGACACTCGAACTCCAGATAAGTCCTCTCCCCTGACACTTTTACTAGGCTTAGGAAGTTTGGTCTCCCTGCCGAGGTAAGGTCGAAAGTCCTGCGGAGTTCTAAACACGAACTCCGGCAACGTCCCTTTGCCTGAATCCTACTAGGCTTAGGAATCTTCGTCTCCCTGCCGAGGTAACGTCGAACGTCCTGCTTAGCCTTACACTCGAACTCCGGCCTAGACCACTCGCCTGACTCTGCTACTAGGCTTAAGAAGCTTGGCGTCCCTGACGAGGTACTGTCGAACGTCCTGCCGAGCCTTACACTCGAACACCAGCCAAGTCCCTTTGCCTGTCTCCTACCAGGATTTGGAAGCTTCGTGTCCCTGCCGAGGTACGGTCGAACGTCCTGCCGAGCCTTACACTCGAACTCCGGCCAAGTCCCTTTGCCTGTCTCCTACTAGGATTTGGAAGCTTGGTCTCCCTGCCGAGGTGAGGTCGAACGTCCCGCTGAGCCTTACACTCGAACTGTGTCCGAGTCCCTTCGCCTGACTCTCCTACTAGGCTTAGGAAGCTTGGTCTCCCTGCCAAGGTAAGGTCGAAAATCCTGCCGAGCCTTACACTCGAACTCCGGCCAAGTCCACTCGCCTGTCTCGTACTAGGATTAGGAAGCTTGGTCTCCCTGCCAAGGTAAGGTCGAACGTCCTGCCGGGCCTTACACTCGATCTCCAGCCAAGTCCCTTCGCCTGACTCTCCTAATAGGCTTAGGAAGCTTGGTCTCCCTGCCGAGGTAAGGTCGAACGTCCTGCCGAGCCTTACACTCGAACTCCGGCCAAGTCCCCTTGTCTGACTCCTACTAGGCTTAGGAAGCTTTCTCTCCCAGCCGAAATAAGGTCGAACGTCCTGCTGAATCTTAGACTAGGACTCCGGCCAAGTCCCATCCCCTGACACTCCTACTAGGCTTAAGAAGTTTGGTCTCCCTGCCGAGGTACGGTCGAAAGTCCTGCCGAGTTCTAAACACGAACTCCGGCAAAGTCCCTTTGCCTGAATCCTACTAGGCTTAGGAATCTTCGTCTCCCTGCCGAGGTAAGGTCGAACGTCCTGCCGAGCCTTACACTCGAACTCCGGCCAAGTCCCTTTGCCTGACTCCTACTAGGCTTAGGAAGCTTGGTCTCCCTGCCGAGGTAAGGTCGAAAATGCTGCCGAGCCTTACACTCGAACTCCGGCCAAGTCCACTCGCCTGTCTCTGCTAGTAGGCTTAAAAGCTTGGTGTCCCTGCCGTGGTACGGTCGAACGTCCTGCCAAGCCTTACACTCGAACACCAGCCAAGTCCCTTCGCCTGTCTCTCCTACTAGGCTTAGGAAGCTTGGTCTCCCTGCCGAGTTAAGGTCGAACGTCCTGCCAAGCCTTACACTCGAACTCTGTCCAAGTCCCTTTGCCTGACTTTTACTAGGCTTAGGAAGCTTGGTCTCCCTGCCGAGGTAAGGTCGAACGTCCTTCCAAGCCTTACACTCGAACTCCGGCCAAGTCCCTTTGCCTGACTCCTACTAGGCTTAGGAAGCTTGGTCTCCCAGCCGAGGCAACGTCGAACGTCTTGCCGAACCCTACATTCGAACTCCAGATAAGTCCTCTCCCCTGACACTCCTACTAGGCTTAGGAAGCTTGGTCTCCTTGCCAAGGGAAGGTCGAACGTCCTGCCGAGCCTTACACTCGAACTCCGGCCAAGTCCTTTTGCCTGACTCCTACTAGCCTTTGGAAGCTTTGTCTCCCACACGAGGTAATGTCGAACGTCCTGCTGAGCCTTAGACTTGAACTCCGGCCAAGTCCCCTCGCCTGACTCCCACTAGACTTGGGAAGCTTGGTCTCCCTGCCGAGGTAAGGTCAAACGTCCTGCCGAGCCTTACACTCGATCTCCGGCCAAGTCCACTCGCCTGTCTCATACTAGGATTAGGAAGCTTGGTCTCCCTGCCGAGGTAAGGTCGAACGTCCTGCCGAGCCTTACACTCGATCTCCGGCCAAGTCCCTTCGCCTGACTCACCTACTAGGCTTAGGAAGCTTGGTCTCCCTGCCGAGGTAAGGTCGAACGTTCTGCCGTGCCTTACACTCGATCTCCAGCCAGGTCCCTTCGCCTGACTCCTACTAGGATTTGGAAGCTTGGTCTCCCTGCCGAGGTTAGGTCGAACGTCCTGCCGAGCCTTACACTCGAACTCCGGCCAGGTCCCTTCGCCTGACTCTCCTACTAGGCTTAGGAAGCTTGGTCTCCCGGCCGACGTAACATCGAACGTCGTGCTGAGCCTTAGACTTGAACTCCGGACAAGTCCTATCGCCTGACTCTCCTACTAGGCTTAGGAAGCTTGGTCTCCCTGCCGAGGTAAGGTCGAACGTCCTGCCGAGCCTTACACTCGAACTCCGGCCAAGTCCCCTTGTCTGACTCCTACTAGGCTTAGGAAGCTTTCTCTCCCAGCCGAAATAAGGTCGAACGTCATGCTGAATCTTAGACTAGAACTCCGGCCAAGTCCCATTCCCTGACACTCCTACTAGGCTTAAGAAGCTTGGTCTCCCGGACGAGGTAACATCGAAAGTCCTGCCGTGCCTTACACTCGAACTCCGGACACGTCCTCTCCCCTGACACTCCTACTAGGCTTAGGAAGCTTGGTCTCCCTGCCGAGGAAAGGTCGAACGTCCTGCCGAGCCTTACACTCGAACTCCGGCCAAGTCCTTTCGCCTGATACCTACTAGCCTTAGGAAGTTTTGTCTCCCAGACGAGGTAATGTCAAACGTCCTGCTGAGCCTTAGACTTGAACTCCGGCCAAGTCCCCTTGCCTGACTCTCCTACTAGGCTTAGGGAGCTGGGTCTCCCAGCCGAGGTAAGGTCGAACGTCCTGCCGAGCCTTACACTCGAACTCCGGCCAAGTCCACTCGTCTGTCTCGTACTAGGATTAGGAAGCTCGGTCTCCCTGCCGAGGTAAAGTCGAACGTCCTGCCGAGCCTTACACTCGATCTCCGGCCAAGTCTCTTCGCCTGACTTTCCTACTAGGCTTAGGAAGCTTGGTCTCCCGGCCGAGGTAACATCGAACGTCCTGCCGAACCCGACACTCGAACTCCAGATAAGTCCTCTCCCCTGACACTTTTACTAGGCTTAGGAAGTTTGGTCTCCCTGCCGAGGTAAGGTCGAAAGTCCTGCGGAGTTCTAAACACGAACTCCGGCAACGTCCCTTTGCCTGAATCCTACTAGGCTTAGGAATCTTCGTCTCCCTGCCGAGGTAACGTCGAACGTCCTGCTTAGCCTTACACTCGAACTCCGGCCTAGACCACTCGCCTGACTCTGCTACTAGGCTTAAGAAGCTTGGCGTCCCTGACGAGGTACTGTCGAACGTCCTGCCGAGCCTTACACTCGAACACCAGCCAAGTCCCTTTGCCTGTCTCCTACCAGGATTTGGAAGCTTCGTGTCCCTGCCGAGGTACGGTCGAACGTCCTGCCGAGCCTTACACTCGAACTCCGGCCAAGTCCCTTTGCCTGTCTCCTACTAGGATTTGGAAGCTTGGTCTCCCTGCCGAGGTGAGGTCGAACGTCCCGCTGAGCCTTACACTCGAACTGTGTCCGAGTCCCTTCGCCTGACTCTCCTACTAGGCTTAGGAAGCTTGGTCTCCCTGCCAAGGTAAGGTCGAAAATCCTGCCGAGCCTTACACTCGAACTCCGGCCAAGTCCACTCGCCTGTCTCGTACTAGGATTAGGAAGCTTGGTCTCCCTGCCAAGGTAAGGTCGAACGTCCTGCCGGGCCTTACACTCGATCTCCAGCCAAGTCCCTTCGCCTGACTCTCCTAATAGGCTTAGGAAGCTTGGTCTCCCTGCCGAGGTAAGGTCGAACGTCCTGCCGAGCCTTACACTCGAACTCCGGCCAAGTCCCCTTGTCTGACTCCTACTAGGCTTAGGAAGCTTTCTCTCCCAGCCGAAATAAGGTCGAACGTCCTGCTGAATCTTAGACTAGGACTCCGGCCAAGTCCCATCCCCTGACACTCCTACTAGGCTTAAGAAGTTTGGTCTCCCTGCCGAGGTACGGTCGAAAGTCCTGCCGAGTTCTAAACACGAACTCCGGCAAAGTCCCTTTGCCTGAATCCTACTAGGCTTAGGAATCTTCGTCTCCCTGCCGAGGTAAGGTCGAACGTCCTGCCGAGCCTTACACTCGAACTCCGGCCAAGTCCCTTTGCCTGACTCCTACTAGGCTTAGGAAGCTTGGTCTCCCTGCCGAGGTAAGGTCGAAAATGCTGCCGAGCCTTACACTCGAACTCCGGCCAAGTCCACTCGCCTGTCTCTGCTAGTAGGCTTAAAAGCTTGGTGTCCCTGCCGTGGTACGGTCGAACGTCCTGCCAAGCCTTACACTCGAACACCAGCCAAGTCCCTTCGCCTGTCTCTCCTACTAGGCTTAGGAAGCTTGGTCTCCCTGCCGAGTTAAGGTCGAACGTCCTGCCAAGCCTTACACTCGAACTCTGTCCAAGTCCCTTTGCCTGACTTTTACTAGGCTTAGGAAGCTTGGTCTCCCTGCCGAGGTAAGGTCGAACGTCCTTCCAAGCCTTACACTCGAACTCCGGCCAAGTCCCTTTGCCTGACTCCTACTAGGCTTAGGAAGCTTGGTCTCCCAGCCGAGGCAACGTCGAACGTCTTGCCGAACCCTACATTCGAACTCCAGATAAGTCCTCTCCCCTGACACTCCTACTAGGCTTAGGAAGCTTGGTCTCCTTGCCAAGGGAAGGTCGAACGTCCTGCCGAGCCTTACACTCGAACTCCGGCCAAGTCCTTTTGCCTGACTCCTACTAGCCTTTGGAAGCTTTGTCTCCCACACGAGGTAATGTCGAACGTCCTGCTGAGCCTTAGACTTGAACTCCGGCCAAGTCCCCTCGCCTGACTCCCACTAGACTTGGGAAGCTTGGTCTCCCTGCCGAGGTAAGGTCAAACGTCCTGCCGAGCCTTACACTCGATCTCCGGCCAAGTCCACTCGCCTGTCTCATACTAGGATTAGGAAGCTTGGTCTCCCTGCCGAGGTAAGGTCGAACGTCCTGCCGAGCCTTACACTCGATCTCCGGCCAAGTCCCTTCGCCTGACTCACCTACTAGGCTTAGGAAGCTTGGTCTCCCTGCCGAGGTAAGGTCGAACGTTCTGCCGTGCCTTACACTCGATCTCCAGCCAGGTCCCTTCGCCTGACTCCTACTAGGATTTGGAAGCTTGGTCTCCCTGCCGAGGTTAGGTCGAACGTCCTGCCGAGCCTTACACTCGAACTCCGGCCAGGTCCCTTCGCCTGACTCTCCTACTAGGCTTAGGAAGCTTGGTCTCCCGGCCGACGTAACATCGAACGTCGTGCTGAGCCTTAGACTTGAACTCCGGACAAGTCCTATCGCCTGACTCTCCTACTAGGCTTAGGAAGCTTGGTCTCCCTGCCGAGGTAAGGTCGAAGGTCCTGCCGAGCCTTACACTCGAACTCCGGCCAAGTCCCCTTGTCTGACTCCTACTAGGCTTAGGAAGCTTTCTCTCCCAGCCGAAATAAGGTCGAACGTCATGCTGAATCTTAGACTAGAACTCCGGCCAAGTCCCATTCCCTGACACTCCTACTAGGCTTAAGAAGCTTGGTCTCCCGGACGAGGTAACATCGAAAGTCCTGCCGTGCCTTACACTCGAACTCCGGACACGTCCTCTCCCCTGACACTCCTACTAGGCTTAGGAAGCTTGGTCTCCCTGCCGAGGAAAGGTCGAACGTCCTGCCGAGCCTTACACTCGAACTCCGGCCAAGTCCTTTCGCCTGATACCTACTAGCCTTAGGAAGTTTTGTCTCCCAGACGAGGTAATGTCAAACGTCCTGCTGAGCCTTAGACTTGAACTCCGGCCAAGTCCCCTTGCCTGACTCTCCTACTAGGCTTAGGGAGCTGGGTCTCCCAGCCGAGGTAAGGTCGAACGTCCTGCCGAGCCTTACACTCGAACTCCGGCCAAGTCCACTCGTCTGTCTCGTACTAGGATTAGGAAGCTCGGTCTCCCTGCCGAGGTAAAGTCGAACGTCCTGCCGAGCCTTACACTCGATCTCCGGCCAAGTCTCTTCGCCTGACTTTCCTACTAGGCTTAGGAAGCTTGGTCTCCCGGCCGAGGTAACATCGAACGTCGTGCTGAGCCTTAGACTTGAACTCTGGACAAGTCCTATCGCCTGACTCTCCTACTAGGCTTAGGAAGTTTGGTCTCCCTGCCGAGGTAAGGTCAAAGTCCTGCCGAGTTCTAAACACGAATTCCGGCAAAGTCCCTTTGCCTGAATCCTACTAGTCTTAGGAATCTTCGTCTCCCTGCCGAGGTAACGTCGAACGTCCTGCTGAGCCTTACACTCGAACTCCGGCCGAGACCACTCGCCTGACTCTGCTACTAGGCTTAAGAAGCTTGGTGTCCCTGACGAGGTACGGTCGAACGTCCTGCCGAGCCTTACACTCGAACACCAGACAAGTCCCTTTGCCTGTCTCCTACTAGGCTTAGGGAGCTTGGTGTCCCTGCCGAGGTACGGTCGAACGTCCTGCCGAGCCTTACACTCGAACTCCGGCCAAGTCCCTTTGCCTTTCTCCTACTAGGATTTGGAAGCTTGGTCTCCCTGCCGAAGTAAGGTCGAACGTCCCGCTGAGCCTTACACTCGAACTGTGTCCGAGTCCCTTCGCGTGACTCTCCTACTAGGCTTAGGAAGCTTGGTCTCCCTGCCGAGGTAAGGTCGAACGTCCTGCCGAGCCTTACACTCGATTTCCGGCCAGGTCCCTTCGCCTGACTCTCCTTCTAGGCTTAGGAAGCTTGGTTACCCGGCCGAGGTAACGTCGAACGTCCTGCCGAGCCTTACACTCGAACTCCGGATAAGTCCTCTCCCCTGACACTCCTACTAGGCTTAGGAAGCTTGGTCTCCCTGCCGAGGTAAGGTCGAACGTCCTGCCGAGCCTTACACTCGATTTCCGGCCAGGTCCCTTCGCCTGACTCTCCTTCTAGGCTTAGGAAGCTTGGTTACCCGGCCGAGGTAACGTCGAACGTCCTGCCGAGCCTTACACTCGAACTCCGGATAAGTCCTCTCCCCTGACACTCCTACTAGGCTTAGGAAGCTTGGTCTCTCTGCCGAGGTAAGTTCGAACGTCCTGCCGAGCCTTACACTCGAACTCCGGCCAAGTCCTTTCGCCTGACTCTCCTACTAGGCTTAGGAAGCTTGGTCTCCCTGCCGAGGTAAGGTGGAACGTCCTGCCGAGCCTTACACTCGAACTCCGGCCAAGTCCACTCGTCTGTCTGGTACTAGGATTAGGAAGCTTGGTCTCCCTGCCTAGGTAAGGTTGAACGTCCTGCCGAGCCTTACACTCGATCTCCGGCCAAGTCCCTTCGCCTGACTCTCCTACTAGGCTTAGGAAGCTTGGTCTCCCGGCCGAGGTAACATCGAACGTCCTGCCGAGCCTTACACTGGAACTCCGGCCAAGTCCACTCGTCTGTCTCGTACTAGAATTAGGAAGCTCGGTCTCCCTGCCGAGGTAAGGTCGAACGTCCTGCCGAGCCTTACACTCGATCTCCGGCCAAGTCCCTTCGCCTGACTCTCCTACTAGGCTTAGGAAGCTTGGTCTCCCTGCCGAGGTAAGGTCGAACGTCCTGCCGAGCCTTACACTCGATCTCCGGCCAAGTCCCTTCGCCTGACTCTCCTACTAGGCTTAGGAAGCTTGGTCTCCCGGCCGAGGTAACATCGAACGTCCTGCCGAGCCTTACACTCGAACTCCGGACACGTCCTCTCCCCTGACACTCCTACTAGGCTTAGGAAGCTTTGTCTCCCTGCCGAGGTAAGGTCGAACGTCCTGCCGAGCCTTACACTCGAACTCCGGCCAAGTCCCTTCGCCTGACTCTCCTACTAGGCTTAGGAAGCTTGGTCTCCCTGCCGAGGTAAGGCCGAATGTCGTGCCGAGCCTTACACTGGAACTCCGGACAAGTCCCCTCGCCTAATTCCTACTAGACTTAGGAAGCTTGGTCTCCCTGCCGAGGTAAGGTCGAACGTCCTGCCGAGTCTTACACTCGATCTCCGGCCAAGTCCCTTCGCCTGACTCTCCTACTAGGCTTAGGAAGCTTGGTCTCCCTGCCGAGGTAAGGTCGAACGTCCTGCCGAGCCTTACACTCGATCTCCGGCCAAGTCCCTTCGTCTAACTCTCCTACTAGGCTTAGGAAGCTTGGTCTCCCTGCCGAGGTAAGGTGGAACGTCCTGCCGAGCCTTACACTCGAACTCCGGCCAAGTCCACTCGTCTGTCTGGTACTAGGATTAGGAAGCTTGGTCTCCCTGCTGAGGTAAGGTTGAACGTCCTGCCGAGCCTTACACTCGATCTCCGGCCAAGTCCCTTCGCCTGACTCTCCTACTAGGCTTAGGAAGCTTGGTCTCCCGGCCGAGATAACATCGAACGTCCTGCCGAGCCTTACACTGGAACTCCGGCCAAGTCCACTCGTCTGTCTCGTACTAGAATTAGGAAGCTCGGTCTCCCTGCCGAGGTAAGGTCGAACGTCCTGCCGAGCCTTACACTCGATCTCCGGCCAAGTCCCTTCGCCTGACTCTCCTACTAGGCTTAGGAAGCTTGGTCTCCTTGCCGAGGTAAGGTCGAACGTCCTGCCGAGCCTTACACTCGAACTCCGGCCAAGTCCTTTCGCCTGACTCCTACTAGCCTAGGGAAGCTTTGTCTCCCAGACGAGGTAATGTCGAACGTCCTGCTGAGCCTTAGACTTGAACTCCGGCCAAGTCCCCTCGCCTGACTCTCCTACTAGACGTAAGAAGCTTGGTCTCCCAGCCAAGGTAAGGTCGAACGTCCTGCCGAGCCTTACACTCGAACTCCGGCCAAGTCCACTCGTCTGTCTCGTACTAGGATTAGGAAGCTCGGTCTCCCTGCCGAGGTAAGGTCGAACGTCCTGCCGAGCCTTACACTCGATCTCCGGCCAAGTCCCTTCGCCTGACTCTCCTACTAGGCTTAGGAAGATTGGTCTCCCTGCCGAGGTAAGGTCGAACGTCCTGCCGAGCCTTACACTCGAACTCCAGATAAGTCCTCTACCCTGACACTCCTACTAGGCTTAGGAAGCTTGGTCTCCTTGCCGAGGGAAGGTCGAACGTCCTGCCGAGCCTTACACTCGATCTCCGGCCAAGTCCCTTCGCCTGACTCTCCTACTAGGCTTAGGAAGCTTGGTCTCCCTGCCGAGGTAAGGTCGAACGTCCTGCCGATCCTTACACTCGATTTCCGGCCAGGTCCCTTCGCCTGACTCTCCTTCTAGGCTTAGGAAGCTTGGTTACCCGGCCGAGGTAACGTCGAACGTCCTGCCGAGCCTTACACTCGAACTCCGGATAAGTCCTCTCCCCTGACACTCCTACTAGGCTTAGGAAGCTTGGTCTCCCTGCCGAGGTAAGGTCGAACGTCCTGCCGAGCCTTACACTCGATTTCCGGCCAGGTCCCTTCGCCTGACTCTCCTTCTAGGCTTAGGAAGCTTGGTTACCCGGCCGAGGTAACGTCGAACGTCCTGCCGAGCCTTACACTCGAACTCCGGATAAGTCCTCTCCCCTGACACTCCTACTAGGCTTAGGAAGCTTGGTCTCTCTGCCGAGGTAAGGTCGAACGTCCTGCCGAGCCTTACACTCGAACTCCGGCCAAGTCCTTTCGCCTGACTCTCCTACTAGGCTTAGGAAGCTTGGTCTCCCTGCCGAGGTAAGGTGGAACGTCCTGCCGAGCCTTACACTCGAACTCCGGCCAAGTCCACTCGTCTGTCTGGTACTAGAATTAGGAAGCTCGGTCTCCCTGCCGAGGTAAGGTCGAACGTCCTGCCGAGCCTTACACTCGATCTCCGGCCAAGTCCCTTCGCCTGACTCTCCTACTAGGCTTAGGAAGCTTGGTCTCCCTGCCGAGGTAAGGTCGAACGTCCTGCCGAGCCTTACACTCGATCTCCGGCCAAGTCCCTTCGCCTGACTCTCCTACTAGGCTTAGGAAGCTTGGTCTCCCGGCCGAGATAACATCGAACGTCCTGCCGAGCCTTACACTCGAACTCCGGACACGTCCTCTCCCCTGACACTCCTACTAGGCTTAGGAAGCTTTGTCTCCCTGCCGAGGTAAGGTCGAACGTCCTGCCGAGCCTTACACTCGATCTCCGGCCAAGTCCTTTCGCCTGACTCCTACTAGCCTTAGGAAGCTTTGTCTCCCAGACGAGGTAATGTCAAACGTCCTGCTGAGCCTTAGACTTGAACTCCGGCCAAGTCCCCTTGCCTGACTCTCCTACTAGGCTTAGAAAGCTTGGTCTCCCTGCCGAGGTAAGGTCGAACGTCCTGCCGAGCCTTACACTCGAACTCCGGATAAGTCCTCTCCCCTGACACTCCTACTAGGCTTAGGAAGCTTGGTCTCCCTGCCGAGGTAAGGCCGAATGTCGTGCCGAGCCTTACACTGGAACTCCGGACAAGTCCCCTCGCCTAATTCCTACTAGACGTAAGAAGCTTGGTCTCCCAGCCAAGGTAAGGTCGAACGTCCTGCCGAGCCTTACACTCGAACTCCGGCCAAGTCCACTCGTCTGTCTCGTACTAGGATTAGGAAGCTCGGTCTCCCTGCCGAGGTAAGGTCGAACGTCCTGCCGAGCCTTACACTCGATCTCCGGCCAAGTCCCTTCGCCTGACTCTCTTACTAGGCTTAGGAAGATTGGTCTCCCTGCCGAGGTAAGGTCGAACGTCCTGCCGAGCCTTACACTCGAACTCCAGATAAGTCCTCTACCCTGACACTCCTACTAGGCTTAGGAAGCTTGGTCTCCTTGCCGAGGGAAGGTCGAACGTCCTGCCGAGCCTTACACTCGATCTCCGGCCAAGTCCCTTCGCCTGACTCTCCTACTAGGCTTAGGAAGCTTGGTCTCCCTGCCGAGGTAAGGTCGAACGTCCTACCGAGCCTTACACTCGATTTCCGGCCAGGTCCCTTCGCCTGACTCTCCTTCTAGGCTTAGGAAGCTTGGTTACCCGGCCGAGGTAACGTCGAACGTCCTGCCGAGCCTTACACTCGAACTCCGGATAAGTCCTCTCCCCTGACACTCCTACTAGGCTTAGGAAGCTTGGTCTCCCTGCCGAGGTAAGGTCGAACGTCCTGCCGAGCCTTACACTCGATTTCCGGCCAGGTCCCTTCGCCTGACTCTCCTTCTAGGCTTAGGAAGCTTGGTTACCTGGCCGAGGTAACGTCGAACGTCCTGCCGAGCCTTACACTCGAACTCCGGATAAGTCCTCTCCCCTGACACTCCTACTAGGCTTAGGAAGCTTGGTCTCTCTGCCGAGGTAAGGTCGAACGTCCTGCCGAGCCTTACACTCGAACTCCGGCCAAGTCCTTTCGCCTGACTCTCCTACTAGGCTTAGGAAGCTTGGTCTCCCTGCCGAGGTAAGGTGGAACGTCCTGCCGAGCCTTACACTCGAACTCCGGCCAAGTCCACTCGTCTGTCTGGTACTAGGATTAGGAAGCTTGGTCTCCCTGCCTAGGTAAGGTTGAACGTCCTGCCGAGCCTTACACTCGATCTCCGGCCAAGTCCCTTCGCCTGACTCTCCTAGTAGGCTTAGGAAGCTTGGTCTCCCGGCCGAGGTAACATCGAACGTCCTGCCGAGCCTTACACTGGAACTCCGGCCAAGTCCACTCGTCTGTCTCGTACTAGAATTAGGAAGCTCGGTCTCCCTGCCGAGGTAAGGTCGAACGTCCTGCCGAGCCTTACACTCGATCTCCGGCCAAGTCCCTTCGCCTGACTCTCCTACTAGGCTTAGGAAGCTTGGTCTCCCTGCCGAGTTAAGGTCGAACGTCCTGCCGAGCCTTACACTCGATCTCCGGCCAAGTCCCTTCGCCTGACTCTCCTACTAGGCTTAGGAAGCTTGGTCTTCCGGCCGAGGTAACATTGAACGTCCTGCCGAGCCTTACACTCGAACTCCGGACACGTCCTCTCCCCTGACACTCCTACTAGGCTTAGGAAGCTTTGTCTCCCTGCCGAGGTAAGGTCGAACGTCCTGCCGAGCCTTACACTCGATCTCCGGCCAAGTCCTTTCGCCTGACTCCTACTAGCCTTAGGAAGCTTTGTCTCCCAGACGAGGTAATGTCAAACGTCCTGCTGAGCCTTAGACTTGAACTCCGGCCAAGTCCCCTTGCCTGACTCTCCTACTAGGCTTAGAAAGCTTGGTCTCCCTGCCGAGGTAAGGTCGAATGTCCTGCCGAGCCTTACACTCGAACTCCAGATATGTCCTCTCCCCTGACACTCCTACTAGGCTTAGGAAGCTTGGTCTCCCTGCCGAGGTAAGGCCGAATGTCGTGCCGAGCCTTACACTGGAACTCCGGACAAGTCCCCTCGCCTAATTCCTACTAGACTTAGGAAGCTTGGTCTCCCTGCCGAGGTAAGGTCGAACGTCCTGCCGAGTCTTACACTCGAACTCCGGCCAAGTCCACTCGCCTGTCTCGTACTAGGATTAGGAAGCTTGGTCTCCCTGCCGAGGTAAGGTCGAACGTCCTGCCGAGCCTTACACTCGATTTCCGGCCAAGTCCCTTCGCCTGACTTTCCTACTAGGCTTAGGAAGCTTGGTCTCCCTGCCGAGGTAAGGTCGAACGTCCTGCCGAGCCTTACACTCGATTTCCGGCCAGGTCCCTTCGCCTGACTCTCCTACTAGGCTTAGGAAGCTTGGTCTTCCGGCCGAGGTAACGTCGAACGTCCTGCCGAGCCTTACACTCGAACTCCGGATAAGTCCTCTCCGCTGACACTCCTACTAGGCTTAGGAAGCTTGGTCTCCTTGCCGAGGTAAGGTCGAACGTCCTGCCGAGCCTTACACTCGAACTCCGGCCACGTCCTTTCGCCTGACTCCTACTAGCCTAGGGAAGCTTTGTCTCCCAGACGAGGTAATGTCGAACGTCCTGCTGAGCCTTAGACTTGAACTCCGGCCAAGTCCCCTCGCCTGACTCTCCTACTAGGCTTAGGAAACTTGGTCTCCCTGCCGAGGTAAGGTCGAACGTCCTGCCGAGCCTTACACTCAAACTCCGGACAAGTCCCCTCGCCTGACTCCTACTAGACTTAAGAAGCTTGGTCTCCCAGCCAAGGTAAGGTCAAACGTCCTGCCAAGCCTTACACTCGAACTCCGGCCAAGTCCACTCGTCTGTCTCGTACTAGGATTAGGAAGCTCGGTCTCCCTGCCGAGGTAAGGTCGAACGTCCTGCCGAGCCTTACACTCAAACTCCGGACAAGTCCCCTCGCCTGACTCCTACTAGACTTAAGAAGCTTGGTCTCCCAGCCAAGGTAAGGTCAAACGTCCTGCCGAGCCTTACACTCGATCTCCGGCCAAGTCCCTTCGCCTGACTCTCCTACTAGGCTTAGGAAGCTTGGTCTCCCTGCCGAGGTAAGGTCGAACGTCCTGCCGAGCCTTACACTCGAACTCCAGATAAGTCCTCTACCCTGACACTCCTACTAGGCTTAGGAAGCTTGGTCTCCTTGCCGAGGGAAGGTCGAACGTCCTGCCGAGCCTTACACTCGAACTCCGGTCAAGTTCCTTTGCATGACACCTGGTAAGCTTAGAAAGCTTGGTCTCTTTACCGAGGTAAAGGTCGAACGTCCTGCCGAGCCTTACACTCGATCTCCGGCCAAGTCCCTTCGCCTGACTCTCCTACTAGGCTTAAGAAGCTTGGTCTCCCGGACGAGGTAACATCGAACGTCCTGCCGAGCCTTACACTCGAACTCCGGACACGTCCTCGCCCCTGACACTCCTACTAGGCTTAGGAAGCTTGGTCTCCCTGCCGAGGTAAGGTCGAACGTCCTGCCGAGCCTTACACTCGAACACCGGCCAAGTCCCTTAGCCTGTGTCCTACTAGGCTTTGGAAGTATGGTCTCCCTGCCGAGGAAAGGTCAAACGTCCTGCCGAGCCTTACACTGGAACTCCGGACAAGTCCCCTCGCCTAATTCCTACTAGACTTAGGAAGCTTGGTATCCCTGCCGAGGTAAAGTCGAACGTCCTGCCGAGTCTTACACTCGAACTCCGGCCAAGTCCCCTCGCCTGTCTCGTACTAGGATTAGGAAGCTTGGTCTCCCTGCCGAGGTAAGGTCGAACGTCCTGCCGAGCCTTACACTCGATTTCCGGATAGTCCCTTCGCCTGACTCTCCTACTAGGCTTAGGAAGCTTGGTCTCCTTGCCGAGGTAAGGTCGAACGTCCTGCCGAGCCTTACACTCGAACTCCGGCCAAGTCCTTTCGCCTGACTCCTACTAGCTTTAGGAAGCTTTGTCCCCCAGACGAGGCAATGTCGAACGTCCTGCTGAGCCTTAGACTTGAACTCCGGCCAAGTCCCCTCGCCTGACTCTCCTACTAGGCTTAGGAAGCTTGGTCTCCCTGCCGAGGTAAGGTCGAACGTCCTGCCGAGCCTTACACTGGAACTCCGGACAACTCCCCTCGCCTGACTCCTACTAGATTTGGGAAGCTTTGTCTCCCTGCCGAGGTAAGGTCGAACGTCCTGCCGAGCCTTACACTCGAACTCCGGCCAAGTCCACTCGCCTGACTCTCCTACTAGGCTTAGGAAGCTTGGTCACCCGGCCAAGGTAACATCGAACGTCCTGCCGAGCCTTACACTCGAACTCCGGACACGTCCTCTCCCCTGACACTCCTACTAGGCTTAGGAAGCTTTGTCTCCCAGACAAGGTAATGTCAAACGTCCTGCTGAGCCTTAGACTTGAACTCCGGCCAAGTCCTTTTGCCTGACTCTCCTACTAGGCTTAGGGAGCTTGGTCTCCCTGCCGAGGTACGGTCGAACGTCCTACCGAGCCTTACACTGGAACTCCAAACAAGTCCCCTCGCCTGACTCCTACTAGACTTAGGAAGCTTGGTCTCCCTGCCGAAGAAAGGTCGAACGTCCTGCCGAGCCTTACACTCGAACTCCGTCCGAGTCCACTCGTCTGTCTCGTACTAGGATTAGGAAGCTCGGTCTCCCTGCCGAGGTAAGATCGAACGTCCTGCCAAGCCTTACACTCGATCTCCGGCCAAGTCCCTTCGCCTGACTCTCCTACTAGGCTTAGGAAGCTTGGTCTCCCTGCCGAGGTAAGGTCGAACGTCCTGCCGAGCCTTACACTCGAACTCCGGCCAAGTCCTTTCGCCTGACTCCTACTAGCCTTAGGAAGATTTGTCTCCCAGACGAGGTAATGTCGAACGTCCTGCCGAGCCTTAGACTTGAACTCCGGCCAAGTCCCCTCGCCTGACTCTCCTACTAGGCTTAGGAAGCTTGGTCTCCCTGCCGAGGTAAGGTCGAACGTCCTGCCGAGCCTTATACTGGAACTCCGGACAAGTCCCCTCGCCTGACTCCTACTAGACTTGGGAAGCTTGGTCTCCCTGCCGAGGTGAGGTCGAACGTCCTGCCGAGCCTTACACTCGAACTCCGGCCAAGTCCACTCGCCTGTCTCGTACTAGGATTAGGAAGCTTGGTCTCCCTGCCGAGGTAAGGTCGAACGTCCTGCCGAGCCTTACACTCGATTTCCGGCCAAGTCCCTTCGCCTGACTTTCCTACTAGGCTTAGGAAGCTTGGTCTCCCTGCCGAGGTAAGGTCGAACGTCCTGCCGAGCCTTACACTCGATTTCCGGCCAGGTCCCTTCGCCTGACTCTCCTACTAGGCTTAGGAAGCTTGGTCTTCCGGCCGAGGTAACGTCGAACGTCCTGCCGAGCCTTACACTCGAACTCCGGATAAGTCCTCTCCGCTGACACTCCTACTAGGCTTAGGAAGCTTGGTCTCCTTGCCGAGGTAAGGTCGAACGTCCTGCCGAGCCTTACACTCGAACTCCGGCCACGTCCTTTCGCCTGACTCCTACTAGCCTAGGGAAGCTTTGTCTCCCAGACGAGGTAATGTCGAACGTCCTGCTGAGCCTTAGACTTGAACTCCGGCCAAGTCCCCTCGCCTGACTCTCCTACTAGGCTTAGGAAACTTGGTCTCCCTGCCGAGGTAAGGTCGAACGTCCTGCCGAGCCTTACACTCAAACTCCGGACAAGTCCCCTCGCCTGACTCCTACTAGACTTAAGAAGCTTGGTCTCCCAGCCAAGGTAAGGTCAAACGTCCTGCCAAGCCTTACACTCGAACTCCGGCCAAGTCCACTCGTCTGTCTCGTACTAGGATTAGGAAGCTCGGTCTCCCTGCCGAGGTAAGGTCGAACGTCCTGCCGAGCCTTACACTCGATCTCCGGCCAAGTCCCTTCGCCTGACTCTCCTACTAGGCTTAGGAAGCTTGGTCTCCCTGCCGAGGTAAGGTCGAACGTCCTGCCGAGCCTTACACTCGAACTCCAGATAAGTCCTCTACCCTGACACTCCTACTAGGCTTAGGAAGCTTGGTCTCCTTGCCGAGGGAAGGTCGAACGTCCTGCCGAGCCTTACACTCGAACTCCGGTCAAGTTCCTTTGCATGACACCTGGTAAGCTTAGAAAGCTTGGTCTCTTTACCGAGGTAAAGGTCGAACGTCCTGCCGAGCCTTACACTCGATCTCCGGCCAAGTCCCTTCGCCTGACTCTCCTACTAGGCTTAAGAAGCTTGGTCTCCCGGACGAGGTAACATCGAACGTCCTGCCGAGCCTTACACTCGAACTCCGGACACGTCCTCGCCCCTGACACTCCTACTAGGCTTAGGAAGCTTGGTCTCCCTGCCGAGGTAAGGTCGAACGTCCTGCCGAGCCTTACACTCGAACACCGGCCAAGTCCCTTAGCCTGTGTCCTACTAGGCTTTGGAAGTATGGTCTCCCTGCCGAGGAAAGGTCAAACGTCCTGCCGAGCCTTACACTGGAACTCCGGACAAGTCCCCTCGCCTAATTCCTACTAGACTTAGGAAGCTTGGTATCCCTGCCGAGGTAAAGTCGAACGTCCTGCCGAGTCTTACACTCGAACTCCGGCCAAGTCCCCTCGCCTGTCTCGTACTAGGATTAGGAAGCTTGGTCTCCCTGCCGAGGTAAGGTCGAACGTCCTGCCGAGCCTTACACTCGATTTCCGGATAGTCCCTTCGCCTGACTCTCCTACTAGGCTTAGGAAGCTTGGTCTCCTTGCCGAGGTAAGGTCGAACGTCCTGCCGAGCCTTACACTCGAACTCCGGCCAAGTCCTTTCGCCTGACTCCTACTAGCTTTAGGAAGCTTTGTCCCACAGACGAGGCAATGTCGAACGTCCTGCTGAGCCTTAGACTTGAACTCCGGCCAAGTCCCCTCGCCTGACTCTCCTACTAGGCTTAGGAAGCTTGGTCTCCCTGCCGAGGTAAGGTCGAACGTCCTGCCGAGCCTTACACTGGAACTCCGGACAACTCCCCTCGCCTGACTCCTACTAGATTTGGGAAGCTTTGTCTCCCTGCCGAGGTAAGGTCGAACGTCCTGCCGAGCCTTACACTCGAACTCCGGCCAAGTCCACTCGCCTGACTCTCCTACTAGGCTTAGGAAGCTTGGTCACCCGGCCAAGGTAACATCGAACGTCCTGCCGAGCCTTACACTCGAACTCCGGACACGTCCTCTCCCCTGACACTCCTACTAGGCTTAGGAAGCTTTGTCTCCCAGACAAGGTAATGTCAAACGTCCTGCTGAGCCTTAGACTTGAACTCCGGCCAAGTCCTTTTGCCTGACTCTCCTACTAGGCTTAGGGAGCTTGGTCTCCCTGCCGAGGTACGGTCGAACGTCCTACCGAGCCTTACACTGGAACTCCAAACAAGTCCCCTCGCCTGACTCCTACTAGACTTAGGAAGCTTGGTCTCCCTGCCGAAGAAAGGTCGAACGTCCTGCCGAGCCTTACACTCGAACTCCGTCCGAGTCCACTCGTCTGTCTCGTACTAGGATTAGGAAGCTCGGTCTCCCTGCCGAGGTAAGATCGAACGTCCTGCCAAGCCTTACACTCGATCTCCGGCCAAGTCCCTTCGCCTGACTCTCCTACTAGGCTTAGGAAGCTTGGTCTCCCTGCCGAGGTAAGGTCGAACGTCCTGCCGAGCCTTACACTCGAACTCCGGCCAAGTCCTTTCGCCTGACTCCTACTAGCCTTAGGAAGATTTGTCTCCCAGACGAGGTAATGTCGAACGTCCTGCCGAGCCTTAGACTTGAACTCCGGCCAAGTCCCCTCGCCTGACTCTCCTACTAGGCTTAGGAAGCTTGGTCTCCCTGCCGAGGTGAGGTCGAACGTCCTGCCGAGCCTTACACTCGAACTCCGTACAAGTCCCTTTGCCTGACTCCTACTAGGCTTAGGAAGCTTGGTCTCCCAGCCGAGGTAACGTCGAACGTCCTGCCGAACCCGACACTCGAACTCCAGATAAGTCCTCTCCCCTGACACTTTTACTAGGCTTAGGAAGTTTGGTCTCCCTGCCGAGGTAAGGTCGAAAGTCCTGCCGAGTTCTAAACACGAACTCCGGCAACGTCCCTTTGCCTGAATCCTACTAGGCTTAGGAATCTTCGTCTCCCTGCCGAGGTAACGTCGAACGTCCTGCTTAGCCTTACACTCGAACTCCGGCCTAGACCACTCGCCTGACTCTGCTACTAGGCTTAAGAAGCTTGGCGTCCCTGACGAGGTACGGTCGAACGTCCTGCCGAGCCTTACACTCGAACACCAGCCAAGTCCCTTTGCCTGTCTCCTACCAGGATTTGGAAGCTTCGTGTCCCTGCCGAGGTGAGGTCGAACGTCCCGCTGAGCCTTACACTCGAACTGTGTCCGAGTCCCTTCGCCTGACTCTCCTACTAGGCTTAGGAAGCTTGGTCTCCCTGCCAAGGTAAGGTCGAAAATCCTGCCGAGCCTTACACTCGAACTCCGGCCAAGTCCACTCGCCTGTCTCGTACTAGGATTAGGAAGCTTGGTCTCCCTGCCAAGGTAAGGTCGAACGTCCTGCCGGGCCTTACACTCGATCTCCAGCCAAGTCCCTTCGCCTGACTCTCCTAATAGGCTTAGGAAGCTTGGTCTCCCTGCCGAGGTAAGGTCGAACGTCCTGCCGAGCCTTACACTCGAACTCCGGCCAAGTCCCCTTGTCTGACTCCTACTAGGCTTAGGAAGCTTTCTCTCCCAGCCGAAATAAGGTCGAACGTCCTGCTGAATCTTAGACTAGAACTCCGGCCAAGTCCCATCCCCTGACACTCCTACTAGGCTTAAGAAGTTTGGTCTCCCTGCCGAGGTACGGTCGAAAGTCCTGCCGAGTTCTAAACACGAACTCCGGCAAAGTCCCTTTGCCTGAATCCTACTAGGCTTAGGAATCTTCGTCTCCCTGCCGAGGTAAGGTCGAACGTCCTGCCGAGCCTTACACTCGAACTCCGGCCAAGTCCCTTTGCCTGACTCCTACTAGGCTTAGGAAGCTTGGTCTCCCTGCCGAGGTAAGGTCGAAAATGCTGCCGAGCCTTACACTCGAACTCCGGCCAAGTCCACTCGCCTGTCTCTGCTAGTAGGCTTAAAAGCTTGGTGTCCCTGCCGTGGTACGGTCGAACGTCCTGCCAAGCCTTACACTCGAACACCAGCCAAGTCCCTTCGCCTGTCTCTCCTACTAGGCTTAGGAAGCTTGGTCTCCCTGCCGAGTTAAGGTCGAACGTCCTGCCAAGCCTTACACTCGAACTCTGTCCAAGTCCCTTTGCCTGACTTTTACTAGGCTTAGGAAGCTTGGTCTCCCTGCCGAGGTAAGGTCGAACGTCCTTCCAAGCCTTACACTCGAACTCCGGCCAAGTCCCTTTGCCTGACTCCTACTAGGCTTAGGAAGCTTGGTCTCCCAGCCGAGGTGACGTCGAACGTCTTGCCGAACCCTACATTCGAACTCCAGATAAGTCCTCTCCCCTGACACTCCTACTAGGCTTAGGAAGCTTGGTCTCCTTGCCAAGGGAAGGTCGAACGTCCTGCCGAGCCTTACACTCGAACTCCGGCCAAGTCCTTTTGCCTGACTCCTACTAGCCTTTGGAAGCTTTGTCTCCCACACGAGGTAATGTCGAACGTCCTGCTGAGCCTTAGACTTGAACTCCGGCCAAGTCCCCTCGCCTGACTCCCACTAGACTTGGGAAGCTTGGTCTCCCTGCCGAGGTAAGGTCAAACGTCCTGCCGAGCCTTACACTCGATCTCCGGCCAAGTCCACTCGCCTGTCTCATACTAGGATTAGGAAGCTTGGTCTCCCTGCCGAGGTAAGGTCGAACGTCCTGCCGAGCCTTACACTCGATCTCCGGCCAAGTCCCTTCGCCTGACTCACCTACTAGGCTTAGGAAGCTTGGTCTCCCTGCCGAGGTAAGGTCGAACGTTCTGCCGTGCCTTACACTCGATCTCCAGCCAGGTCCCTTCGCCTGACTCCTACTAGGATTTGGAAGCTTGGTCTCCCTGCCGAGGTTAGGTCGAACGTCCTGCCGAGCCTTACACTCGAACTCCGGCCAGGTCCCTTCGCCTGACTCTCCTACTAGGCTTAGGAAGCTTGGTCTCCCGGCCGACGTAACATCGAACGTCGTGCTGAGCCTTAGACTTGAACTCCGGACAAGTCCTATCGCCTGACTCTCCTACTAGGCTTAGGAAGCTTGGTCTCCCTGCCGAGGTAAGGTCGAAGGTCCTGCCGAGCCTTACACTCGAACTCCGGCCAAGTCCCCTTGTCTGACTCCTACTAGGCTTAGGAAGCTTTCTCTCCCAGCCGAAATAAGGTCGAACGTCATGCTGAATCTTAGACTAGAACTCCGGCCAAGTCCCATTCCCTGACACTCCTACTAGGCTTAAGAAGCTTGGTCTCCCGGACGAGGTAACATCGAAAGTCCTGCCGTGCCTTACACTCGAACTCCGGACACGTCCTCTCCCCTGACACTCCTACTAGGCTTAGGAAGCTTGGTCTCCCTGCCGAGGAAAGGTCGAACGTCCTGCCGAGCCTTACACTCGAACTCCGGCCAAGTCCTTTCGCCTGATACCTACTAGCCTTAGGAAGTTTTGTCTCCCAGACGAGGTAATGTCAAACGTCCTGCTGAGCCTTAGACTTGAACTCCGGCCAAGTCCCCTTGCCTGACTCTCCTACTAGGCTTAGGGAGCTGGGTCTCCCAGCCGAGGTAAGGTCGAACGTCCTGCCGAGCCTTACACTCGAACTCCGGCCAAGTCCACTCGTCTGTCTCGTACTAGGATTAGGAAGCTCGGTCTCCCTGCCGAGGTAAGGTCGAACGTCCTGCCGAGCCTTACACTCGATCTCCGGCCAAGTCCCTTCGCCTGACTCACCTACTAGGCTTAGGAAGCTTGGTCTCCCTGCCGAGGTAAGGTCGAACGTTCTGCCGTGCCTTACACTCGATCTCCAGCCAGGTCCCTTCGCCTGACTCCTACTAGGATTTGGAAGCTTGGTCTCCCTGCCGAGGTTAGGTCGAACGTCCTGCCGAGCCTTACACTCGAACTCCGGCCAGGTCCCTTCGCCTGACTCTCCTACTAGGCTTAGGAAGCTTGGTCTCCCGGCCGACGTAACATCGAACGTCGTGCTGAGCCTTAGACTTGAACTCCGGACAAGTCCTATCGCCTGACTCTCCTACTAGGCTTAGGAAGCTTGGTCTCCCTGCCGAGGTAAGGTCGAAGGTCCTGCCGAGCCTTACACTCGAACTCCGGCCAAGTCCCCTTGTCTGACTCCTACTAGGCTTAGGAAGCTTTCTCTCCCAGCCGAAATAAGGTCGAACGTCATGCTGAATCTTAGACTAGAACTCCGGCCAAGTCCCATTCCCTGACACTCCTACTAGGCTTAAGAAGCTTGGTCTCCCGGACGAGGTAACATCGAAAGTCCTGCCGTGCCTTACACTCGAACTCCGGACACGTCCTCTCCCCTGACACTCCTACTAGGCTTAGGAAGCTTGGTCTCCCTGCCGAGGAAAGGTCGAACGTCCTGCCGAGCCTTACACTCGAACTCCGGCCAAGTCCTTTCGCCTGATACCTACTAGCCTTAGGAAGTTTTGTCTCCCAGACGAGGTAATGTCAAACGTCCTGCTGAGCCTTAGACTTGAACTCCGGCCAAGTCCCCTTGCCTGACTCTCCTACTAGGCTTAGGGAGCTGGGTCTCCCAGCCGAGGTAAGGTCGAACGTCCTGCCGAGCCTTACACTCGAACTCCGGCCAAGTCCACTCGTCTGTCTCGTACTAGGATTAGGAAGCTCGGTCTCCCTGCCGAGGTAAAGTCGAACGTCCTGCCGAGCCTTACACTCGATCTCCGGCCAAGTCTCTTCGCCTGACTTTCCTACTAGGCTTAGGAAGCTTGGTCTCCCGGCCGAGGTAACATCGAACGTCGTGCTGAGCCTTAGACTTGAACTCTGGACAAGTCCTATCGCCTGACTCTCCTACTAGGCTTAGGAAGTTTGGTCTCCCTGCCGAGGTAAGGTCAAAGTCCTGCCGAGTTCTAAACACGAACTCCGGCAAAGTCCCTTTGCCTGAATCCTACTAGTCTTAGGAATCTTCGTCTCCCTGCCGAGGTAACGTCGAACGTCCTGCTGAGCCTTACACTCGAACTCCGGCCTAGACCACTCGCCTGACTCTGCTACTAGGCTTAAGAAGCTTGGTGTCCCTGACGAGGTACGGTCGAACGTCCTGCCGAGCCTTACACTCGAACTCCGGCCAAGTCCCTTTGCCTGTCTCCTACTAGGATTTGGAAGCTTGGTCTCCCTGCCGAAGTAAGGTCGAACGTCCCGCTGAGCCTTACACTCGAACTGTGTCCGAGTCCCTTCGCGTGACTCTCCTACTAGGCTTAGGAAGCTTGGTCTCCCTGCCGAGGTAAGGTCGAACGTCCTGCCGAGCCTTACACTCGAACTCCGGCCAAGTCCACTCGCCTGTCTCTGCTAGTAGGCTTAAAAGCTTGGTGTCCCTGCCGTGGTACGGTCGAACGTCCTGCCAAGCCTTACACTCGAACACCAGCCAAGTCCCTTCGCCTGTGTCCTACTAGGAGTAGGAAGCTTGGTCTCCCTGCCGAGGTAAGGTCGAACATCCTGCCGAGCCTTACAGTCGAACTTCGGCCAAGTCCCTTCGCCTGACTCTCCTACTAGGCTTAGGAAGTTTGGTCTCCCTGCCGAGTTAAGGTCGAACGTCCTGCCAAGCCTTACACTCGAACTCTGTCCAAGTCGCTTTGCCTGACTTTTACTTGGCTTAGGAAGCTTGGTCCCCCTGCCGAGGTAAGGTCGAAAGTCCTGCCGAGCCTTACAATCGAACTCCAGCCAAGTTCCTTTTGCCTGTCTCGTACTAGGCTTAGGAAGCTTGGACTCCCTGCCGAGGTAAGGTCGAAGGTCCTGCCGAGCCTTACACTCGAACTCCGGCCAAGTCCCTTCGCCTGACTCCTACTAGGCTTAGGAAGCTTGGTCTCCCTGCCGAGGAAATTCGAACGTCCTGCCGAGCCTTACACTCGAACTCCGGCCAAGTCCCTTCGCCTGACTCCTACTAGGCTTGGGAAGCTTGGTCTCCCTGCCGAGGAAAGGTCGAACGTCCTGCCGAGCCTTACACTCGAACTCCGGCTAAGTCATTTTGCATGACTCCTACTAAGCTTCGATAGCTTGGTCTCCCTGCCGAGGTAACGTAGAAAGTCCTGCCGAACCTTAGTCTCAAACTTCGGCCAAGTTCCTTCACCTGACTCCAATTAGGCTTAGGAAGCTTTGTCTCCCAGCCGAGGTAAGGTCGAACGTCCTGCTAAGCCTTTCACTCGAACCCCGGACAAGTCCCCTCGCCTGACTCTTACTAGACTTAGGAAGCTTGGTCTCCCTGCCGAGGTAAGGTCGAACGTCCTGCCAAGCCTTACACTCAAACTCCGGACAAGTCCCCTCGCCTAACTCTCCTACAAGGCTTAGGAAGCTTGGTCTCCCGGCCTAGGTAAGGTCAAAAGTCCTTCCGAGCCTTACACTCGAACTCTGGCCAAGTCCCTTCTCCTGACACCCCTACTAGGCTTAGGAACCTTGGTCTCCCTGCCGAGGTAAGGTCGAGCGTCCTTCTGAGCCTTACACTAGAACTCCGGCCAAGTCCCTTTGCCTGACTCCTACTAAGCTTAGGAAGCTTGGTCCCCCTGCCGTGGTAACGTCGAATGTCCTGCCGAGCCTTACAATCGAACTCCAGCCAAGTCTCTTTGCCTGTCTCCTACTAGGATTAGGAAGCTTGGTCTCCCTGCCGATGTAAGGTCGAACGTCCTGCCGAGCCTTACACTCGATCTCCGGCCAAGTCCCTTCGCCTGACTCTCCTACTAGGCTTAGGAAGCTTGGTCTCTATGCCGAGTTAAGGTCGAACGTTCTGCTATGCCTTTCACTCGAACTCCGGACAAGTCTCCTCGCCTGACTCTTACTAGACTTAGGAAGCTTGGTCTCCCTGCCGAGGAAAGGTCGAACGTCCTGCCGAGCCTTACACTCAAACTCCGGTCAAGTCCCTTCTCCTGACACCCCTACTAGGCTTAGGAACCTTGGTCTCCCTGCCGAGGTAAGGTCGAGCGTCCTTCCGAGCCTTACACTAGAACTTCGGCCAAGTCCCTTTGCCTGACTCCTACTAAGCTTAGGAAGCTTGGTCTCCCGGCCGAGGTAAGGTCAAACGTCCTTCCGAGCCTTACACTCGAACTCTGGCCAAGTCCCTTTGCCTGACTCCTACTAAGCTTAGGAAGCTTGGTCTCCCTGCCGAGGTACGGTCAAACGTCCTGCCGAGCCTTACACTCGAAGTCCGGCCAAGTCCCTTCCCCTCACACTCCTACTAGGCTTAGGAAGCTTGGTCTCCCTGCCGAGGTAAGGTCGAACGTCCTGCCGAGCCTTACACTCGAACTCCGGCCAAGTCCCTTCGCCTGACTCCTACTAGGCTTAGGAAGCTTGGTCTCCCTGCCGAGGTAAGGTCAAAGGTCCTGCCGAGCCTTACACTCGAACTTCGGCCAAGTCCTTTTGTCTGACTCCTACTAGGCTTAGGAAGCATGGTCTCTTTGCCGAGTTAAGGTCGAACGTCCTGCCGAGCCATAGTCTCAAACTTCGGCCAAGTCCCTTCGCCTGACTCCAACTAGGCTTAGGGAGCTTGGTCTCCCTGCCGAGTTAAAGTCAAACGTCCTGCCGAGCCTTACACTCAAACTCCGGCCAAGTCCCTTCTCCTGACACCCCTACTAGGCTTAGGAACCTTGGCCTCCCTGCCAAGGTAAGGTCGAGCGTCCTTCCGAGCCTTACACTAGAACTTCGGCCAAGTCCCTTTGTCTGACTCCTACTAAGCTTAGGAAGCTTGGTCTCCCGGCCGAGGTAAGGTCAAACGTCCTTCCGAGCCTTACACTCGAACTCTGGCCAAGTCCCTTTGCCTGACTCCTACTAAGCTTAGGAAGCTTGGTCTCCCTGCCGAGGTACGGTCAAACGTCCTGCCGAGCCTTACACTCGAAGTCCGGCCAAGTCCCTTCCCCTCACACTCCTACTAGGCTTAGGAAGCTTGGTCTCCCTGCCGAGGTAAGGTCGAACGTCCTGCCGAGCCTTACACTCGAACTCCGGCCAAGTCCCTTCGCCTGACTCACCTACTAGGCTTAGGAAGCTTGGTCTCCCTGCCGAGGTAAGGTCGAACGTTCTGCCGTGCCTTACACTCGATCTCCAGCCAGGTCCCTTCGCCTGACTCCTACTAGGATTTGGAAGCTTGGTCTCCCTGCCGAGGTTAGGTCGAACGTCCTGCCGAGCCTTACACTCGAACTCCGGCCAGGTCCCTTCGCCTGACTCTCCTACTAGGCTTAGGAAGCTTGGTCTCCCGGCCGACGTAACATCGAACGTCGTGCTGAGCCTTAGACTTGAACTCCGGACAAGTCCTATCGCCTGACTCTCCTACTAGGCTTAGGAAGCTTGGTCTCCCTGCCGAGGTAAGGTCGAAGGTCCTGCCGAGCCTTACACTCGAACTCCGGCCAAGTCCCCTTGTCTGACTCCTACTAGGCTTAGGAAGCTTTCTCTCCCAGCCGAAATAAGGTCGAACGTCATGCTGAATCTTAGACTAGAACTCCGGCCAAGTCCCATTCCCTGACACTCCTACTAGGCTTAAGAAGCTTGGTCTCCCGGACGAGGTAACATCGAAAGTCCTGCCGTGCCTTACACTCGAACTCCGGACACGTCCTCTCCCCTGACACTCCTACTAGGCTTAGGAAGCTTGGTCTCCCTGCCGAGGAAAGGTCGAACGTCCTGCCGAGCCTTACACTCGAACTCCGGCCAAGTCCTTTCGCCTGATACCTACTAGCCTTAGGAAGTTTTGTCTCCCAGACGAGGTAATGTCAAACGTCCTGCTGAGCCTTAGACTTGAACTCCGGCCAAGTCCCCTTGCCTGACTCTCCTACTAGGCTTAGGGAGCTGGGTCTCCCAGCCGAGGTAAGGTCGAACGTCCTGCCGAGCCTTACACTCGAACTCCGGCCAAGTCCACTCGTCTGTCTCGTACTAGGATTAGGAAGCTCGGTCTCCCTGCCGAGGTAAAGTCGAACGTCCTGCCGAGCCTTACACTCGATCTCCGGCCAAGTCTCTTCGCCTGACTTTCCTACTAGGCTTAGGAAGCTTGGTCTCCCGGCCGAGGTAACATCGAACGTCGTGCTGAGCCTTAGACTTGAACTCTGGACAAGTCCTATCGCCTGACTCTCCTACTAGGCTTAGGAAGTTTGGTCTCCCTGCCGAGGTAAGGTCAAAGTCCTGCCGAGTTCTAAACACGAACTCCGGCAAAGTCCCTTTGCCTGAATCCTACTAGTCTTAGGAATCTTCGTCTCCCTGCCGAGGTAACGTCGAACGTCCTGCTGAGCCTTACACTCGAACTCCGGCCTAGACCACTCGCCTGACTCTGCTACTAGGCTTAAGAAGCTTGGTGTCCCTGACGAGGTACGGTCGAACGTCCTGCCGAGCCTTACACTCGAACTCCGGCCAAGTCCCTTTGCCTGTCTCCTACTAGGATTTGGAAGCTTGGTCTCCCTGCCGAAGTAAGGTCGAACGTCCCGCTGAGCCTTACACTCGAACTGTGTCCGAGTCCCTTCGCGTGACTCTCCTACTAGGCTTAGGAAGCTTGGTCTCCCTGCCGAGGTAAGGTCGAACGTCCTGCCGAGCCTTACACTCGAACTCCGGCCAAGTCCACTCGCCTGTCTCTGCTAGTAGGCTTAAAAGCTTGGTGTCCCTGCCGTGGTACGGTCGAACGTCCTGCCAAGCCTTACACTCGAACACCAGCCAAGTCCCTTCGCCTGTGTCCTACTAGGAGTAGGAAGCTTGGTCTCCCTGCCGAGGTAAGGTCGAACATCCTGCCGAGCCTTACAGTCGAACTTCGGCCAAGTCCCTTCGCCTGACTCTCCTACTAGGCTTAGGAAGTTTGGTCTCCCTGCCGAGTTAAGGTCGAACGTCCTGCCAAGCCTTACACTCGAACTCTGTCCAAGTCGCTTTGCCTGACTTTTACTTGGCTTAGGAAGCTTGGTCCCCCTGCCGAGGTAAGGTCGAAAGTCCTGCCGAGCCTTACAATCGAACTCCAGCCAAGTTCCTTTTGCCTGTCTCGTACTAGGCTTAGGAAGCTTGGACTCCCTGCCGAGGTAAGGTCGAAGGTCCTGCCGAGCCTTACACTCGAACTCCGGCCAAGTCCCTTCGCCTGACTCCTACTAGGCTTAGGAAGCTTGGTCTCCCTGCCGAGGAAATTCGAACGTCCTGCCGAGCCTTACACTCGAACTCCGGCCAAGTCCCTTCGCCTGACTCCTACTAGGCTTGGGAAGCTTGGTCTCCCTGCCGAGGAAAGGTCGAACGTCCTGCCGAGCCTTACACTCGAACTCCGGCTAAGTCATTTTGCATGACTCCTACTAAGCTTCGATAGCTTGGTCTCCCTGCCGAGGTAACGTAGAAAGTCCTGCCGAACCTTAGTCTCAAACTTCGGCCAAGTTCCTTCACCTGACTCCAATTAGGCTTAGGAAGCTTTGTCTCCCAGCCGAGGTAAGGTCGAACGTCCTGCTAAGCCTTTCACTCGAACCCCGGACAAGTCCCCTCGCCTGACTCTTACTAGACTTAGGAAGCTTGGTCTCCCTGCCGAGGTAAGGTCGAACGTCCTGCCAAGCCTTACACTCAAACTCCGGACAAGTCCCCTCGCCTAACTCTCCTACAAGGCTTAGGAAGCTTGGTCTCCCGGCCTAGGTAAGGTCAAAAGTCCTTCCGAGCCTTACACTCGAACTCTGGCCAAGTCCCTTCTCCTGACACCCCTACTAGGCTTAGGAACCTTGGTCTCCCTGCCGAGGTAAGGTCGAGCGTCCTTCTGAGCCTTACACTAGAACTCCGGCCAAGTCCCTTTGCCTGACTCCTACTAAGCTTAGGAAGCTTGGTCCCCCTGCCGTGGTAACGTCGAATGTCCTGCCGAGCCTTACAATCGAACTCCAGCCAAGTCTCTTTGCCTGTCTCCTACTAGGATTAGGAAGCTTGGTCTCCCTGCCGATGTAAGGTCGAACGTCCTGCCGAGCCTTACACTCGATCTCCGGCCAAGTCCCTTCGCCTGACTCTCCTACTAGGCTTAGGAAGCTTGGTCTCTATGCCGAGTTAAGGTCGAACGTTCTGCTATGCCTTTCACTCGAACTCCGGACAAGTCTCCTCGCCTGACTCTTACTAGACTTAGGAAGCTTGGTCTCCCTGCCGAGGAAAGGTCGAACGTCCTGCCGAGCCTTACACTCAAACTCCGGTCAAGTCCCTTCTCCTGACACCCCTACTAGGCTTAGGAACCTTGGTCTCCCTGCCGAGGTAAGGTCGAGCGTCCTTCCGAGCCTTACACTAGAACTTCGGCCAAGTCCCTTTGCCTGACTCCTACTAAGCTTAGGAAGCTTGGTCTCCCGGCCGAGGTAAGGTCAAACGTCCTTCCGAGCCTTACACTCGAACTCTGGCCAAGTCCCTTTGCCTGACTCCTACTAAGCTTAGGAAGCTTGGTCTCCCTGCCGAGGTACGGTCAAACGTCCTGCCGAGCCTTACACTCGAAGTCCGGCCAAGTCCCTTCCCCTCACACTCCTACTAGGCTTAGGAAGCTTGGTCTCCCTGCCGAGGTAAGGTCGAACGTCCTGCCGAGCCTTACACTCGAACTCCGGCCAAGTCCCTTCGCCTGACTCCTACTAGGCTTAGGAAGCTTGGTCTCCCTGCCGAGGTAAGGTCAAAGGTCCTGCCGAGCCTTACACTCGAACTTCGGCCAAGTCCTTTTGTCTGACTCCTACTAGGCTTAGGAAGCATGGTCTCTTTGCCGAGTTAAGGTCGAACGTCCTGCCGAGCCATAGTCTCAAACTTCGGCCAAGTCCCTTCGCCTGACTCCAACTAGGCTTAGGGAGCTTGGTCTCCCTGCCGAGTTAAAGTCAAACGTCCTGCCGAGCCTTACACTCAAACTCCGGCCAAGTCCCTTCTCCTGACACCCCTACTAGGCTTAGGAACCTTGGCCTCCCTGCCAAGGTAAGGTCGAGCGTCCTTCCGAGCCTTACACTAGAACTTCGGCCAAGTCCCTTTGTCTGACTCCTACTAAGCTTAGGAAGCTTGGTCTCCCGGCCGAGGTAAGGTCAAACGTCCTTCCGAGCCTTACACTCGAACTCTGGCCAAGTCCCTTTGCCTGACTCCTACTAAGCTTAGGAAGCTTGGTCTCCCTGCCGAGGTACGGTCAAACGTCCTGCCGAGCCTTACACTCGAAGTCCGGCCAAGTCCCTTCCCCTCACACTCCTACTAGGCTTAGGAAGCTTGGTCTCCCTGCCGAGGTAAGGTCGAACGTCCTGCCGAGCCTTACACTCGAACTCCGGCCAAGTCCCTTCGCCTGACTCACCTACTAGGCTTAGGAAGCTTGGTCTCCCTGCCGAGGTAAGGTCGAACGTTCTGCCGTGCCTTACACTCGATCTCCAGCCAGGTCCCTTCGCCTGACTCCTACTAGGATTTGGAAGCTTGGTCTCCCTGCCGAGGTTAGGTCGAACGTCCTGCCGAGCCTTACACTCGAACTCCGGCCAGGTCCCTTCGCCTGACTCTCCTACTAGGCTTAGGAAGCTTGGTCTCCCGGCCGACGTAACATCGAACGTCGTGCTGAGCCTTAGACTTGAACTCCGGACAAGTCCTATCGCCTGACTCTCCTACTAGGCTTAGGAAGCTTGGTCTCCCTGCCGAGGTAAGGTCGAAGGTCCTGCCGAGCCTTACACTCGAACTCCGGCCAAGTCCCCTTGTCTGACTCCTACTAGGCTTAGGAAGCTTTCTCTCCCAGCCGAAATAAGGTCGAACGTCATGCTGAATCTTAGACTAGAACTCCGGCCAAGTCCCATTCCCTGACACTCCTACTAGGCTTAAGAAGCTTGGTCTCCCGGACGAGGTAACATCGAAAGTCCTGCCGTGCCTTACACTCGAACTCCGGACACGTCCTCTCCCCTGACACTCCTACTAGGCTTAGGAAGCTTGGTCTCCCTGCCGAGGAAAGGTCGAACGTCCTGCCGAGCCTTACACTCGAACTCCGGCCAAGTCCTTTCGCCTGATACCTACTAGCCTTAGGAAGTTTTGTCTCCCAGACGAGGTAATGTCAAACGTCCTGCTGAGCCTTAGACTTGAACTCCGGCCAAGTCCCCTTGCCTGACTCTCCTACTAGGCTTAGGGAGCTGGGTCTCCCAGCCGAGGTAAGGTCGAACGTCCTGCCGAGCCTTACACTCGAACTCCGGCCAAGTCCACTCGTCTGTCTCGTACTAGGATTAGGAAGCTCGGTCTCCCTGCCGAGGTAAAGTCGAACGTCCTGCCGAGCCTTACACTCGATCTCCGGCCAAGTCTCTTCGCCTGACTTTCCTACTAGGCTTAGGAAGCTTGGTCTCCCGGCCGAGGTAACATCGAACGTCGTGCTGAGCCTTAGACTTGAACTCTGGACAAGTCCTATCGCCTGACTCTCCTACTAGGCTTAGGAAGTTTGGTCTCCCTGCCGAGGTAAGGTCAAAGTCCTGCCGAGTTCTAAACACGAACTCCGGCAAAGTCCCTTTGCCTGAATCCTACTAGTCTTAGGAATCTTCGTCTCCCTGCCGAGGTAACGTCGAACGTCCTGCTGAGCCTTACACTCGAACTCCGGCCTAGACCACTCGCCTGACTCTGCTACTAGGCTTAAGAAGCTTGGTGTCCCTGACGAGGTACGGTCGAACGTCCTGCCGAGCCTTACACTCGAACTCCGGCCAAGTCCCTTTGCCTGTCTCCTACTAGGATTTGGAAGCTTGGTCTCCCTGCCGAAGTAAGGTCGAACGTCCCGCTGAGCCTTACACTCGAACTGTGTCCGAGTCCCTTCGCGTGACTCTCCTACTAGGCTTAGGAAGCTTGGTCTCCCTGCCGAGGTAAGGTCGAACGTCCTGCCGAGCCTTACACTCGAACTCCGGCCAAGTCCACTCGCCTGTCTCTGCTAGTAGGCTTAAAAGCTTGGTGTCCCTGCCGTGGTACGGTCGAACGTCCTGCCAAGCCTTACACTCGAACACCAGCCAAGTCCCTTCGCCTGTGTCCTACTAGGAGTAGGAAGCTTGGTCTCCCTGCCGAGGTAAGGTCGAACATCCTGCCGAGCCTTACAGTCGAACTTCGGCCAAGTCCCTTCGCCTGACTCTCCTACTAGGCTTAGGAAGTTTGGTCTCCCTGCCGAGTTAAGGTCGAACGTCCTGCCAAGCCTTACACTCGAACTCTGTCCAAGTCGCTTTGCCTGACTTTTACTTGGCTTAGGAAGCTTGGTCCCCCTGCCGAGGTAAGGTCGAAAGTCCTGCCGAGCCTTACAATCGAACTCCAGCCAAGTTCCTTTTGCCTGTCTCGTACTAGGCTTAGGAAGCTTGGACTCCCTGCCGAGGTAAGGTCGAAGGTCCTGCCGAGCCTTACACTCGAACTCCGGCCAAGTCCCTTCGCCTGACTCCTACTAGGCTTAGGAAGCTTGGTCTCCCTGCCGAGGAAATTCGAACGTCCTGCCGAGCCTTACACTCGAACTCCGGCCAAGTCCCTTCGCCTGACTCCTACTAGGCTTGGGAAGCTTGGTCTCCCTGCCGAGGAAAGGTCGAACGTCCTGCCGAGCCTTACACTCGAACTCCGGCTAAGTCATTTTGCATGACTCCTACTAAGCTTCGATAGCTTGGTCTCCCTGCCGAGGTAACGTAGAAAGTCCTGCCGAACCTTAGTCTCAAACTTCGGCCAAGTTCCTTCACCTGACTCCAATTAGGCTTAGGAAGCTTTGTCTCCCAGCCGAGGTAAGGTCGAACGTCCTGCTAAGCCTTTCACTCGAACCCCGGACAAGTCCCCTCGCCTGACTCTTACTAGACTTAGGAAGCTTGGTCTCCCTGCCGAGGTAAGGTCGAACGTCCTGCCAAGCCTTACACTCAAACTCCGGACAAGTCCCCTCGCCTAACTCTCCTACAAGGCTTAGGAAGCTTGGTCTCCCGGCCTAGGTAAGGTCAAAAGTCCTTCCGAGCCTTACACTCGAACTCTGGCCAAGTCCCTTCTCCTGACACCCCTACTAGGCTTAGGAACCTTGGTCTCCCTGCCGAGGTAAGGTCGAGCGTCCTTCTGAGCCTTACACTAGAACTCCGGCCAAGTCCCTTTGCCTGACTCCTACTAAGCTTAGGAAGCTTGGTCCCCCTGCCGTGGTAACGTCGAATGTCCTGCCGAGCCTTACAATCGAACTCCAGCCAAGTCTCTTTGCCTGTCTCCTACTAGGATTAGGAAGCTTGGTCTCCCTGCCGATGTAAGGTCGAACGTCCTGCCGAGCCTTACACTCGATCTCCGGCCAAGTCCCTTCGCCTGACTCTCCTACTAGGCTTAGGAAGCTTGGTCTCTATGCCGAGTTAAGGTCGAACGTTCTGCTATGCCTTTCACTCGAACTCCGGACAAGTCTCCTCGCCTGACTCTTACTAGACTTAGGAAGCTTGGTCTCCCTGCCGAGGAAAGGTCGAACGTCCTGCCGAGCCTTACACTCAAACTCCGGTCAAGTCCCTTCTCCTGACACCCCTACTAGGCTTAGGAACCTTGGTCTCCCTGCCGAGGTAAGGTCGAGCGTCCTTCCGAGCCTTACACTAGAACTTCGGCCAAGTCCCTTTGCCTGACTCCTACTAAGCTTAGGAAGCTTGGTCTCCCGGCCGAGGTAAGGTCAAACGTCCTTCCGAGCCTTACACTCGAACTCTGGCCAAGTCCCTTTGCCTGACTCCTACTAAGCTTAGGAAGCTTGGTCTCCCTGCCGAGGTACGGTCAAACGTCCTGCCGAGCCTTACACTCGAAGTCCGGCCAAGTCCCTTCCCCTCACACTCCTACTAGGCTTAGGAAGCTTGGTCTCCCTGCCGAGGTAAGGTCGAACGTCCTGCCGAGCCTTACACTCGAACTCCGGCCAAGTCCCTTCGCCTGACTCCTACTAGGCTTAGGAAGCTTGGTCTCCCTGCCGAGGTAAGGTCAAAGGTCCTGCCGAGCCTTACACTCGAACTTCGGCCAAGTCCTTTTGTCTGACTCCTACTAGGCTTAGGAAGCATGGTCTCTTTGCCGAGTTAAGGTCGAACGTCCTGCCGAGCCATAGTCTCAAACTTCGGCCAAGTCCCTTCGCCTGACTCCAACTAGGCTTAGGGAGCTTGGTCTCCCTGCCGAGTTAAAGTCAAACGTCCTGCCGAGCCTTACACTCAAACTCCGGCCAAGTCCCTTCTCCTGACACCCCTACTAGGCTTAGGAACCTTGGCCTCCCTGCCAAGGTAAGGTCGAGCGTCCTTCCGAGCCTTACACTAGAACTTCGGCCAAGTCCCTTTGTCTGACTCCTACTAAGCTTAGGAAGCTTGGTCTCCCGGCCGAGGTAAGGTCAAACGTCCTTCCGAGCCTTACACTCGAACTCTGGCCAAGTCCCTTTGCCTGACTCCTACTAAGCTTAGGAAGCTTGGTCTCCCTGCCGAGGTACGGTCAAACGTCCTGCCGAGCCTTACACTCGAAGTCCGGCCAAGTCCCTTCCCCTCACACTCCTACTAGGCTTAGGAAGCTTGGTCTCCCTGCCGAGGTAAGGTCGAACGTCCTGCCGAGCCTTACACTCGAACTCCGGCCAAGTCCCTTCGCCTGACTCCTACTAGGCTTAGGAAGCTTGGTCTCCCTGCCGAGGTAAGGTCGAAGGTCCTGCCGAGCCTTACACTCGAACTTCGGCCAAGTCCTTTTGTCTGACTCCTACTAGGCTTAGGAAGCATGGTCTCTTTGCCGAGTTAAGGTCGAACGTCCTGCCGAGCCATAGTCTCAAACTTCGGCCAAGTCCCTTCGCCTGACTCCAACTAGGCTTAGGGAGCTTGGTCTCCCTGCCGAGTTAAAGTCAAACGTCCTGCCGAGCCTTACACTCAACCTCCGGCCAAGTCCCTTCTCCTGACACCCCTACTAGGCTTAGGAACCTTGGCCTCCCTGCCAAGGTAAGGTCGAGCGTCCTTCCGAGCCTTACACTAGAACTTCGGCCAAGTCCCTTTGCCTGACTCCTACTAAGCTTAGGAAGCTTGGTCTCCCGGCCGAGGTAAGGTCAAACGTCCTTCCGAGCCTTACACTCGAACTCTGGCCAAGTCCCTTTGCCTGACTCCAACTAGGCTTAGGAAGCTTGGTCTCCCTGCCAAGGTACGGTCAAACGTCCTGCCGAGCCTTACACTCGAAGTCCGGCCAAGTCCCTTCCCCTCACACTCCTACTAGGCTTAGGAAGCTTGGTCTCCCTGCCGAGGTAAGGTAGAACGTCCTGCCGAGCCTTGCATTCGAACTCCGGCCAAGTCCCTATGCCTGACTCCTACTAGGCTTAGGAATCTTGGTCTCCCTGCCGAGTTAATGTCGAACGACCTGCCGAACCTTACACTCGAACTCCGGCCAACTCCCTTCGCCTAACTCTCCTACTAGGCTTAGGAAGCTTGGTCTCCCTGCCGAGGTACGGTCGAACGTCCTGCCGAGCCTTACACTCGAAGTCCGGCCGAGTCCCTTCCCCTGACACTCCTACTAGGCTTAGGAACCTTGGTCTCCCTGCCGAGGTAAGGTCGAGCGTCCTTCCGAGCCTTACACTAGAACTCCGGCCAAGTCCCTTTGTCTGATACCTTCTAGGCTTAGGAAGCTTGGTCTCCCTGCCAAGGTAAGGTAGAACGTCCTGCCGAGCCTTGCATTCGAACTCCGGCCAAGTCCCTATGCCTGACTCCTACTAGGCTTAGGAATCTTGGTCTCCCTGCCGAGTTAAGGTCGAACGACCTGCCGAACCTTACACTCGAACTCCGGCCAACTCCCTTCGCCTAACTCTCCTACTAGGCTTAGGAAGCTTGGTCTCCCTGCCGAGGTAAGGTCGAACGTCCTGCCGAGCCTTACACTCGAACTCCGTCCGAGTCCCTTCGCCTGACTCTCCTACTAGGCTTAGGAAGCTTGGTGTCCCTGCCGAGGTACGGTCGAACGTCCTGCCGAGCCTTACACTCGAACACCAGCCAAGTCTCTTTGCCTGTCTCCTACTAGGATTAGGAAGCTTGGTCTCTTTGCCGATGTAAGGTCGAACGTCCTGCCGAGCCTTACACTCGATCTCCGGCCAAGTCCCTTCGCCTGACTCTCCTACTAGGCTTAGGAAGCTTGGTCTCTATGCCGAGTTAAGGTCGAACGTTCTGCTATGCCTTTCACTCGAACTCCGGACAAGTCTCCTCGCCTGACTCTTACTAGACTTAGGAAGCTTGGTCTCCCTGCCGAGGAAAGGTCGAACGTCCTGCCGAGCCTTACACTCAAACTCCGGTCAAGTCCCTTCTCCTGACACCCCTACTAGGCTTAGGAACCTTGGTCTCCCTGCCGAGGTAAGGTCGAGCGTCCTTCCGAGCTTTACACTAGAACTTCGGCCAAGTCCCTTTGCCTGACTCCTACTAAGCTTAGGAAGCTTGGTCTCCCGGCCGAGGTAAGGTCAAACGTCCTTCCGAGCCTTACACTCGAACTCTGGCCAAGTCCCTTTGCCTGACTCCAACTAGGCTTAGGAAGCTTGGTCTCCCTGCCGAGGTACGGTCGAACGTCCTGCCGAGCCTTACACTCGAAGTCCGGCCAAGTCCCTTCCCCTGACACTCCTACTAGGCTTAGGAACCTTGGTCTCCCTGCCGAGGTAAGGTCGAGCGTCCTTCCGAGCCTTACACTAGAACTCCGGCCAAGTCCCTTTGTCTGATACCTTCTAGGCTTAGGAAGCTTGGTCTCCCAGCCGAGGTAAGGTCGAACGTCCTGCTAAGCCTTTCACTCGAACCCCGGACAAGTCCCCTCGCCTGACTCTTACTAGACTTAGGAAGCTTGGTCTCCCTGCCGAGGTAAGGTCGAACGTCCTGCCAAGCCTTACACTCAAACTCCGGACAAGTCCCCTCGCCTAACTCTCCTACAAGGCTTAGGAAGCTTGGTCTCCCGGCCTAGGTAAGGTCAAAAGTCCTTCCGAGCCTTACACTCGAACTCTGGCCAAGTCCCTTCTCCTGACACCCCTACTAGGCTTAGGAACCTTGGTCTCCCTGCCGAGGTAAGGTCGAGCGTCCTTCTGAGCCTTACACTAGAACTCCGGCCAAGTCCCTTTGCCTGACTCCTACTAAGCTTAGGAAGCTTGGTCCCCCTGCCGTGGTAACGTCGAATGTCCTGCCGAGCCTTACAATCGAACTCCAGCCAAGTCCCTTCTCCTGACACCCCTACTAGGCTTAGGAACCTTGGTCTCCCTGCCGAGGTAAGGTCGAGCGTCCTTCCGAGCCTTACACTAGAACTTCGGCCAAGTCCCTTTGCCTGACTCCTACTAAGCTTAGGAAGCTTGGTCTCCCGGCCGAGGTAAGGTCAAACGTCCTTCCGAGCCTTACACTCGAACTCTGGCCAAGTCCCTTTGCCTGACTCCAACTAGGCTTAGGAAGCTTGGTCTCCCTGCCGAGGTACGGTCGAACGTCCTGCCGAGCCTTACACTCGAAGTCCGGCCAAGTCCCTTCCCCTGAAACTCCTACTAAGCTTAGGAACCTTGCTCTCCCTGCCGAGGTAAGGTCGAGCGTCCTTCCGAGCCTTACACTAGAACTCCGGCCAAGTCCCTTTGCCTGACTCCTACTAAGCTTAGGAAGCTTGGTCTCCCGTCCGAGGTAAGGTCAAACGTCCTTCCGAGCCTTACACTAGAACTCTGGCCAAGTCCCTTTGCCTGACTCCAACTAGGCTTAGGAAGCTTGGTCTCCCTGCCGAGGTACGGTCGAACGTCCTGCCGAGCCTTACACTCGAAGTCCGGCCAAGTCCCTTCCCCTGACACTCCTACTAGGCTTAGGAACCTTGGTCTCCCTGCCGAGGTAAGGTCGAGCGTCCTGCCGAGCCTTACACTAGAACTCCGGCCAAGTCCCTTCGCCTGACTCCTACTAGGCTTAGGAAGCTTGGTCTCTCTGCCGAGGTAAGGTAGAACGTCCTGCCGAGCCTTGCACTCGAACTCTGGCCACGTCCCTTTGCCTGACTCCTACTAGGCTTAGGAATATTGGTCTCCCTGCCGACTTAAGGTCGAACGACCTGCCGAACCTTACACTCGAACTCCGGCCAACTCCCTTCGCCTAACACTCCTACTAGGCTTAGGAAGCTTGGTCTCCCTGCCGAGGTAAGGTCGAACGTCCTGCCGAGCCTTACACTCGAACTCCGGCCAACTCCCTTCGCCTGACTCCTACTAGGCTTAGGAAGCTTGGTCTCCCTGCCGAGGTAAGGTCGAAGGTCCTGCCTAGCCTTACACTCGAACTCCGGCCAAGTCCCCTTGTCTGACTCCTACTAGGCTTAGGAAGCATGGTCTCTTTGCCGAGTTAAGGTCGAACGTCCTGCCGAGCCATAGTCTCAAACTTCGGCCAAGTCCCTTCGCCTGACTCCAACTAGGCTTAGGGAGCTTGGTCTCCCTGCCGAGTTAAAGTCAAACGTCCTGCCGAGCCTTACAGTCGAACACCGGACAAGTCCCCTCGCCTGATTCCTACTAGGCTTAGGAAGCTTGGTCTCCCTGCCGAGGTAAGGTCGAACGTCCTGCCGAGCCTTACACTCGAACTCCGTCCGAGGCCCTTCGCCTAACTCTCCTACTAGGCTTAGGAAGCTTGGTCTCCCTGCCGAGGTAAGGTCGAACGTCCTGCCGAGCCTTACACTCGAACTCCGTCTGAGTCCCTTCGCCTGACTCTCCTACTAGGCTTAGGAAGCTTGGTGTCCCTGCCGAGGTACGGTCGAACGTCCTGCCGAGCCTTACACTCGAACACCAGCCAAGTCTCTTTGCCTGTCTCCTACTAGGATTAGGAAGCTTGGTCTCCCTGCCGAGGTAAGGTCGAACGTCCTGCCGAGCCTTACACTCGATCTCCGGCCAAGTCCCTTCGCCTGACTCTCCTACTAGGCTTAGGAAGCTTGGTCTCTATGCCGAGTTAAGGTCGAACGTTCTGCTATGCCTTTCACTCGAACTCCGGACAAGTCCCCTCGCCTGACTCTTACTAGACTTAGGACGCTTGGTCTCCCTGCCGAGGAAAGGTCGAACGTCCTGCCGAGCCTTACACTCGAACTCCGTCCGAGGCCCTTCGCCTAACTCTCCTACTAGGCTTAGGAAGCTTTGTCTCCCTGCCGAGGTAAGGTCGAACATCCTGCCGAGCCTTACACTCGAACTCCGTCTGAGTCCCTTCGCCTGACTCTCCTACTAGGCTTAGGAAGCTTGGTCTCCCTGCCGAGGTACGGTCGAACGTCCTGCCGAGCCTTACACTCGAACACCAGCCAAGTCTCTTTGCCTGTCTCCTACTAGGATTAGGAAGCTTGGTCTCCCTGCCGATGTAAGGTCGAACGTCCTGCCGAGCCTTACACTCGATCTCCGGCCAAGTCCCTTCGCCTGACTCTCCTACTAGGCTTAGGAAGCTTGGTCTCTATGCCGAGTTAAGGTCGAACGTTCTGCTATGCCTTTCACTCGAACTCCGGACAAGTCTCCTCGCCTGACTCTTACTAGACTTAGGAAGCTTGGTCTCCCTGCCGAGGAAAGGTCGAACGTCCTGCCGAGCCTTACACTCAAACTCCGGTCAAGTCCCTTCTCCTGACACCCCTACTAGGCTTAGGTACCTTGGTCTCCCTGCCGAGGTAAGGTCGAGCGTCCTGCCGAGCCTTACACTAGAACTTCGGCCAAGTCCCTTTGCCTGACTCCTACTAAACTTAGGAAGCTTGGTCTCCCGGCCGAGGTAAGGTCAAACGTCCTTCCGAGCCTTACACTCGAACTCTGGCCAAGTCCCTTTGCCTGACTCCAACTAGGCTTAGGAAGCTTGGTCTCCCTGCCGAGGTACGGTCGAACGTCCTGCCGAGCCTTACACTCGAAGTCCGGCCAAGTCCCTTCCCCTGACACTCCTACTAAGCTTAGGAACCTTGCTCTCCCTGCCGAGGTAAGGTCGAGCGTCCTTCCGAGCCTTACACTAGAACTCCGGCCAAGTCCCTTCGCCTGACTCCTACTAAGCTTAGGAAGCTTGGTCTCCCGTCCGAGGTAAGGTCAAACGTCCTTCCGAGCCTTACACTAGAACTCTGGCCAAGTCCCTTTGCCTGACTCCAACTAGGCTTAGGAAGCTTGGTCTCCCTGCCGAGGTACGGTCGAACGTCCTGCCGAGCCTTACACTCGAAGTCCGGCCAAGTCCCTTCCCCTGACACTCCTACTAGGCTTAGGAACCTTGGTCTCCCTGCCGAGGTAAGGTCGAGCGTCCTGCCGAGCCTTACACTAGAACTCCGGCCAAGTCCCTTCGCCTGACTCCTACTAGGCTTAGGAAGCTTGGTCTCTCTGCCGAGGTAAGGTAGAACGTCCTGCCGAGCCTTGCACTCGAACTCTGGCCAAGTCCCTTTGCCTGACTCCTACTAGGCTTAGGAATCTTGGTCTCCCTGCCGACTTAAGGTCGAACGACCTGCCGAACCTTACACTCGAACTCCGGCCAACTCCCTTCGCCTAACACTCCTACTAGGCTTAGGAAGCTTGGTCTCCCTGCCGAGGTAAGGTCGAACGTCCTGCCGAGCCTTACACTCGAACTCCGGCCAACTCCCTTCGCCTGACTCCTACTAGGCTTAGGAAGCTTGGTCTCCCTGCCGAGGTAAGGTCGAAGGTCCTGCCTAGCCTTACACTCGAACTTCGGCCAAGTCCCCTTGTCTGACTCCTACTAGGCTTAGGAAGCATGGTCTCTTTGCCGAGTTAAGGTCGAACGTCCTGCCGAGCCATAGTCTCAAACTTCGGCCAAGTCCCTTCGCCTGACTCCAACTAGGCTTAGGGAGCTTGGTCTCCCTGCCGAGTTAAAGTCAAACGTCCTGCCGAGCCTTACAGTCGAACACCGGACAAGTCCCCTCGCCTGATTCCTACTAGGCTTAGGAAGCTTTGTCTCCCTGCCGAGGTAAGGTCGAACGTCCTGCCGAGCCTTACACTCGAACTCCGTCCGAGGCCCTTCGCCTAACTCTCCTACTAGGCTTAGGAAGCTTTGTCTCCCTGCCGAGGTAAGGTCGAACGTCCTGCCGAGCCTTACACTCGAACTCCGTCTGAGTCCCTTCGCCTGACTCTCCTACTAGGCTTAGGAAGCTTGGTGTCCCTGCCGAGGTACGGTCGAACGTCCTGCCGAGCCTTACACTCGAACACCAGCCAAGTCTCTTTGCCTGTCTCCTACTAGGATTAGGAAGCTTGGTCTCCCTGCCGAGGTAAGGTCGAACGTCCTGCCGAGCCTTACACTCGATCTCCGGCCAAGTCCCTTCGCCTGACTCTCCTACTAGGCTTAGGAAGCTTGGTCTCTATGCCGAGTTAAGGTCGAACGTTCTGCTATGCCTTTCACTCGAACTCCGGACAAGTCCCCTCGCCTGACTCTTACTAGACTTAGGACGCTTGGTCTCCCTGCCGAGGAAAGGTCGAACGTCCTGCCGAGCCTTACACTCGAACTCCGTCCGAGGCCCTTCGCCTAACTCTCCTACTAGGCTTAGGAAGCTTTGTCTCCCTGCCGAGGTAAGGTCGAACATCCTGCCGAGCCTTACACTCGAACTCCGTCTGAGTCCCTTCGCCTGACTCTCCTACTAGGCTTAGGAAGCTTGGTGTCCCTGCCGAGGTACGGTCGAACGTCCTGCCGAGCCTTACACTCGAACACCAGCCAAGTCTCTTTGCCTGTCTCCTACTAGGATTAGGAAGCTTGGTCTCCCTGCCGATGTAAGGTCGAACGTCCTGCCGAGCCTTACACTCGATCTCCGGCCAAGTCCCTTCGCCTGACTCTCCTACTAGGCTTAGGAAGCTTGGTCTCTATGCCGAGTTAAGGTCGAACGTTCTGCTATGCCTTTCACTCGAACTCCGGACAAGTCTCCTCGCCTGACTCTTACTAGACTTAGGAAGCTTGGTCTCCCTGCCGAGGAAAGGTCGAACGTCCTGCCGAGCCTTACACTCAAACTCCGGTCAAGTCCCTTCTCCTGACACCCCTACTAGGCTTAGGAACCTTGGTCTCCCTGCCGAGGTAAGGTCGAGCGTCCTTCCGAGCCTTACACTAGAACTTCGGCCAAGTCCCTTTGCCTGACTCCTACTAAGCTTAGGAAGCTTGGTCTCCCGGCCGAGGTAAGGTCAAACGTCCTTCCGAGCCTTACACTCGAACTCTGGCCAAGTCCCTTTGCCTGACTCCAACTAGGCTTAGGAAGCTTGGTCTCCCTGCCGAGGTACGGTCAAACGTCCTGCCGAGCCTTACACTCGAAGTCCGGCCAAGTCCCTTCCCCTGACACTCCTACTAAGCTTAGGAAGCTTGGTCTCCCTGCCGAGGTAAGGTCGAAGGTCCTGCCGAGCCTTACACTAGAACTCCGGCCAAGTCCCTTCGCCTGACTCCTACTAAGCTTAGGAAGCTTGGTCTCCCGTCCGAGGTAAGGTCAAACGTCCTTCCGAGCCTTACACTAGAACTCTGGCCAAGTCCCTTTGCCTGACTCCAACTAGGCTTAGGAAGCTTGGTCTCCCTGCCGAGGTACGGTCGAACGTCCTGCCGAGCCTTACACTCGAAGTCCGGCCAAGTCCCTTCCCCTGACACTCCTACTAGGCTTAGGAACCTTGGTCTCCCTGCCGAGGTAAGGTCGAGCGTCCTGCCGAGCCTTACACTAGAACTCCGGCCAAGTCCCTTCGCCTGACTCCTACTAGGCTTAGGAAGCTTGGTCTCTCTGCCGAGGTAAGGTAGAACGTCCTGCCGAGCCTTGCACTCGAACTCTGGCCAAGTCCCTTTGCCTGACTCCTACTAGGCTTAGGAATCTTGGTCTCCCTGCCGACTTAAGGTCGAACGACCTGCCGAACCTTACACTCGAACTCCGGCCAACTCCCTTCGCCTAACACTCCTACTAGGCTTAGGAAGCTTGGTCTCCCTGCCGAGGTAAGGTCGAACGTCCTGCCGAGCCTTACACTCGAACTCCGGCCAACTCCCTTCGCCTGACTCCTACTAGGCTTAGGAAGCTTGGTCTCCCTGCCGAGGTAAGGTCGAAGGTCCTGCCTAGCCTTACACTCGAACTTCGGCCAAGTCCCCTTGTCTGACTCCTACTAGGCTTAGGAAGCATGGTCTCTTTGCCGAGTTAAGGTCGAACGTCCTGCCGAGCCATAGTCTCAAACTTCGGCCAAGTCCCTTCGCCTGACTCCAACTAGGCTTAGGGAGCTTGGTCTCCCTGCCGAGTTAAAGTCAAACGTCCTGCCGAGCCTTACAGTCGAACACCGGACAAGTCCCCTCGCCTGATTCCTACTAGGCTTAGGAAGCTTGGTCTCCCTGCCGAGGTAAGGTCGAACGTCCTGCCGAGCCTTACACTCGAACTCCGTCCGAGGCCCTTCGCCTAACTCTCCTACTAGGCTTAGGAAGCTTTGTCTCCCTGCCGAGGTAAGGTCGAACGTCCTGCCGAGCCTTACACTCGAACTATGTCTGAGTCCCTTCGCCTGACTCTCCTACTAGGCTTAGGAAGCTTGGTGTCCCTGCCGAGGTACGGTCGAACGTCCTGCCGAGCCTTACACTCGAACACCAGCCAAGTCTCTTTGCCTGTCTCCTACTAGGATTAGGAAGCTTGGTCTCCCTGCCGAGGTAAGGTCGAACGTCCTGCCGAGCCTTACACTCGATCTCCGGCCAAGTCCCTTCGCCTGACTCTCCTACTAGGCTTAGGAAGCTTGGTCTCTATGCCGAGTTAAGGTCGAACGTTCTGCTATGCCTTTCACTCGAACTCCGGACAAGTCCCCTCGCCTGACTCTTACTAGACTTAGGACGCTTGGTCTCCCTGCCGAGGAAAGGTCGAACGTCCTGCCGAGCCTTACACTCGAACTCCGTCCGAGGCCCTTCGCCTAACTCTCCTACTAGGCTTAGGAAGCTTTGTCTCCCTGCCGAGGTAAGGTCGAACATCCTGCCGAGCCTTACACTCGAACTCCGTCTGAGTCCCTTCGCCTGACTCTCCTACTAGGCTTAGGAAGCTTGGTGTCCCTGCCGAGGTACGGTCGAACGTCCTGCCGAGCCTTACACTCGAACACCAGCCAAGTCTCTTTGCCTGTCTCCTACTAGGATTAGGAAGCTTGGTCTCCCTGCCGATGTAAGGTCGAACGTCCTGCCGAGCCTTACACTCGATCTCCGGCCAAGTCCCTTCGCCTGACTCTCCTACTAGGCTTAGGAAGCTTGGTCTCTATGCCGAGTTAAGGTCGAACGTTCTGCTATGCCTTTCACTCGAACTCCGGACAAGTCTCCTCGCCTGACTCTTACTAGACTTAGGAAGCTTGGTCTCCCTGCCGAGGAAAGGTCGAACGTCCTGCCGAGCCTTACACTCAAACTCCGGTCAAGTCCCTTCTCCTGACACCCCTACTAGGCTTAGGAACCTTGGTCTCCCTGCCGAGGTAAGGTCGAGCGTCCTTCCGAGCCTTACACTAGAACTTCGGCCAAGTCCCTTTGCCTGACTCCTACTAAGCTTAGGAAGCTTGGTCTCCCGGCCGAGGTAAGGTCAAACGTCCTTCCGAGCCTTACACTCGAACTCTGGCCAAGTCCCTTTGCCTGACTCCAACTAGGCTTAGGAAGCTTGGTCTCCCTGCCGAGGTACGGTCAAACGTCCTGCCGAGCCTTACACTCGAAGTCCGGCCAAGTCCCTTCCCCTGACACTCCTACTAGGCTTAGGAAGCTTGGTCTCCCTGCCGAGGTAAGGTCGAAGGTCCTGCCGAGCCTTACACTCGAACTTCGGCCAAGTCCTTTTGTCTGACTCCTACTAGGCTTAGGAAGCATGGTCTTTTTGCCGAGTTAAGGTCGAACGTCCTGCCGAGCCATAGTCTCAAACTTCGGCCAAGTCCCTTCGCCTGACTCCAACTAGGCTTAGGGAGCTTGGTCTCCCTGCCGAGTTAAAGTCAAACGTCCTGCCGAGCCTTACACTCAAACTCCGGCCAAGTCCCTTCTCCTGACACCCCTACTAGGCTTAGGAACCTTGGCCTCCCTGCCAAGGTAAGGTCGAGCGTCCTTCCGAGCCTTACACTAGAACTCCGGCCAAGTCCCTTTGCCTGACTCCTACTAAGCTTAGGAAGCTTGGTCCCCCTGCCGTGGTAAGGTCGAAAGTCCTGCCGAGCCTTACACTAGAACTCCGGCCAAGTCCCTTTGTCTGATACCTTCTAGGCTTAGGAAGCTTGGTCTCCCTGCCGAGGTAAGGTCAAACGTCCTTCCGAGCCTTGCATTCGAACTCCGGCCAAGTCCCTATGCCTGACTCCTACTAGGCTTAGGAATCTTGGTCTCCCTGCCGAGTTAAGGTCGAACGACCTGCCGAACCTTACACTCGAACTCCGGCCAACTCCCTTCGCCTAACTCTCCTACTAGGCTTAGGAAGCTTGGTCTCCCTGCCGAGGTAAGGTCGAACGTCCTGCCGAGCCTTACACTCGAACTCCGTCCGAGTCCCTTCGCCTGACTCTCCTACTAGGCTTAGGAAGCTTGGTGTCCCTGCCGAGGTACGGTCGAACGTCCTGCCGAGCCTTACACTCGAACACCAGCCAAGTCTCTTTGCCTGTCTCCTACTAGGATTAGGAAGCTTGGTCTCCCTGCCGATGTAAGGTCGAACGTCCTGCCGAGCCTTACACTCGATCTCCGGCCAAGTCCCTTCGCCTGACTCTCCTACTAGGCTTAGGAAGCTTGGTCTCTATGCCGAGTTAAGGTCGAACGTTCTGCTATGCCTTTCACTCGAACTCCGGACAAGTCTCCTCGCCTGACTCTTACTAGACTTAGGAAGCTTGGTCTCCCTGCCGAGGAAAGGTCGAACGTCCTGCCGAGCCTTACACTCAAACTCCGGTCAAGTCCCTTCTCCTGACACCCCTACTAGGCTTAGGAACCTTGGTCTCCCTGCCGAGGTAAGGTCGAGCGTCCTTCCGAGCCTTACACTAGAACTTCGGCCAAGTCCCTTTGCCTGACTCCTACTAAGCTTAGGAAGCTTGGTCTCCCTGCCGAGGTACGGTCGAACGTCCTGCCGAGCCTTACACTCGAAGTCCGGCCAAGTCCCTTCCCCTGACACTCCTACTAGGCTTAGGAACCTTGGTCTCCCTGCCGAGGTAAGGTCGAGCGTCCTTCCGAGCCTTACACTAGAACTCCGGCCAAGTCCCTTTGTCTGATACCTTCTAGGCTTAGGAAGCTTGGTCTCCCTGCCGAGCCTTGCATTCGAACTCCGGCCAAGTCCCTATGCCTGACTTCTACTAGGCTTAGGAATCTTGGTCTCCCTGCCGAGTTAAGGTCGAACGACCTGCCGAACCTTACACTCGAACTCCGGCCAACTCCCTTCACCTAACTCTCCTACTAGGCTTAGGAAGCTTGGTCTCCCTGCCGAGGTAAGGTCGAACGTCCTGCCGAGCCTTACACTCGAACTCCGTCCGAGGCCCTTCGCCTAACTCTCCTACTAGGCTTAGGTAGCTTTGTCTCCCTGCCGAGGTAAGGTCGAACGTCCTGCCGAGCCTTACACTCGAACTCCGTCCGAGTCCCTTCGCCTGACTCTCCTACTAGGCTTAGGCAGCTTGGTCTCCCTGCCGAGTTAAAGTCAAACGTCCTGCCGAGCCTTACAGTCGAACACCGGACAAGTCCCCTCGCCTGATTCCTACTAGACTTAGGAAGCTTAGTCACCTTGCCGAGGTAAGGTCGAACGTCCTGCCAAGCTTGACACTCGAACTCCGGCCAAGTCCCCTCTCCTAATTCTCCTCCTAGGCCTAGGAAGATTTGTCTCCCTGCCGAGGTAACATCGAACGTCCTGCCGAGCCTTACACTTGAACTCCGGCCAAGTCCCTCCCCCTGACACTCCTACTAGGCTTAGGAAGCTTGGTCTCCCTGCCGAGGTAAGGTAGAACGTCCTTCTGAGCCCTGCACTCGAAGTCCGGCCAAGTCCCTTTCCCGGACACTCCTACTAGGCTTAGGAAGCTTTGTCTCCCAGCCGAGGTAAGGTCGAGCGTCCTTCCGAGCCTTACACTAGAACTCCGGCCAAGTCCCTTTGTCTGATACCTTCTAGGCTTAGGAATCTTGGTCTCCCTGCCGAGGTAAGGTCGAACGACCTGCCGAACCTTACACTCGAACTCCGGCCAACTCCCTTCGCCTAACTCTCCTACTAGGCTTAGGAAGCTTGGTCTCCCTGCCGAGGTAAGGTCGAACGTCCTGCCGAGCCTTACACTCGAAGTCCGGCCAAGTCCCTTCTCCTGACACCCCTACTAGGCTTAGGAACCTTGGCCTCCCTGCCAAGGTAAGGTCGAACGTCCTGCCGAGCCTTACACTAGAACTCCGGCCAAGTCCCTTTGTCTGATACCTTCTAGGCTTAGGAAGCTTGGTCTCCCTGCCGAGGTAAGGTAGAATGTCCTGCCGAGCCTTGCATTCGAACTCCGGCCAAGTCCCTATGCCTGACTCCTACTAGGCTTAGGAATCTTGGTCTCCCTGCCGAGTTAAGGTCGAACGACCTGCCGAACCTTACACTCGAACTCCAACCAACTCCCTTCGCCTAACTCTCCTACTAGGCTTAGGAAGCTTGGTCTCCCTGCCGAGGTAAGGTCGAACGTCCTGCCGAGCCTTACACTCGAACTCCGTCCGAGGCCCTTCGCCTAACTCTCCTACTAGGCTTAGGAAGCTTTGTCTCCCTGCCGAGGTAAGGTCGAACCTCCTGCCGAGCCTTACACTCGAACTCCGTCCGAGTCCCTTCGCCTGTCTCTCCTACTAGGCTTAGGAAGCTTGGTCTCCCTGCCGAGGTACGGTCGAACGTCCTGCCGAGCCTTACACTCGAAGTCCGGCCAAGTCCCCTTGTCTGACTCCTACTAGGCTTAGGAAGCATGGTCTCTTTGCCGAGTTAAGGTCGAACGTCCTGCCGAGCCATAGTCTCAAACTTCGGCCAAGTCCCTTCGCCTGACTCCAACTAGGCTTAGGGAGCTTGGTCGCCCTGCCGAGTTAAAGTCAAACGTCCTGCCGAGCCTTACACTCAAACTCCGGCCAAGTCCCTTCTCCTGACACCCCTATAAGGCTTAGGAACCTTGGCCTCCCTGCCAAGGTAAGGTCGAACGTCCTGCCGAGCCTTACACTCGAACTCCGTCCGAGTCCCTTCGCCTGACTCTCCTACTAGGCTTAGGAAGCTTGGTGTCCCTGCCGAGGTACGGTCGAACGTCCTGCCGAGCCTTACACTCGAACACCAGCCAAGTCTCTTTGCCTGTCTCCTACTAGGATTAGGAAGCTTGGTCTCCCTGCCGATGTAAGGTCGAACGTCCTGCCGAGCCTTACACTCGATCTCCGGCCAAGTCCCTTCGCCTGACTCTCCTACTAGGCTTAGGAAGCTTGGTCTCTATGCCGAGTTAAGGTCGAACGTTCTGCTATGCCATTCACTCAAACTCCGGACAAGTCTCCTCGCCTGACTCTTACTAGACTTAGGAAGCTTGGTCTCCCTGCCGAGGAAAGGTCGAACGTCCTGCCGAGCCTTACACTCAAACTCCGGTCAAGTCCCTTCTCCTGACACCCCTACTAGGCTTAGGAACCTTGGTCTCCCTGCCGAGGTAAGGTCGAGCGTCCTTCCGAGCCTTACACTAGAACTTCGGCCAAGTCCCTTTGCCTGACTCCTACTAAGCTTAGGAAGCTTGGTCTCCCTGCCGAGGTACGGTCGAACGTCCTGCCGAGCCTTACACTCGAAGTCCGGCCAAGTCCCTTCCCCTGACACTCCTACTAGGCTTAGGAACCTTGGTCTCCCTGCCGAGGTAAGGTCGAGCGTCCTTCCGAGCCTTACACTAGAACTCCGGCCAAGTCCCTTTGTCTGATACCTTCTAGGCTTAGGAAGCTTGGTCTCCCTGCCGAGCCTTGCATTCGAACTCCGGCCAAGTCCCTATGCCTGACTTCTACTAGGCTTAGGAATCTTGGTCTCCCTGCCGAGTTAAGGTCGAACGACCTGCCGAACCTTACACTCGAACTCCGGCCAACTCCCTTCACCTAACTCTCCTACTAGGCTTAGGAAGCTTGGTCTCCCTGCCGAGGTAAGGTCGAACGTCCTGCCGAGCCTTACACTCGAACTCCGTCCGAGGCCCTTCGCCTAACTCTCCTACTAGGCTTAGGTAGCTTTGTCTCCCTGCCGAGGTAAGGTCGAACGTCCTGCCGAGCCTTACACTCGAACTCCGTCCGAGTCCCTTCGCCTGACTCTCCTACTAGGCTTAGGCAGCTTGGTCTCCCTGCCGAGTTAAAGTCAAACGTCCTGCCGAGCCTTACAGTCGAACACCGGACAAGTCCCCTCGCCTGATTCCTACTAGACTTAGGAAGCTTAGTCACCTTGCCGAGGTAAGGTCGAACGTCCTGCCAAGCTTGACACTCGAACTCCGGCCAAGTCCCCTCTCCTAATTCTCCTCCTAGGCCTAGGAAGATTTGTCTCCCTGCCGAGGTAACATCGAACGTCCTGCCGAGCCTTACACTTGAACTCCGGCCAAGTCCCTCCCCCTGACACTCCTACTAGGCTTAGGAAGCTTGGTCTCCCTGCCGAGGTAAGGTAGAACGTCCTTCTGAGCCCTGCACTCGAAGTCCGGCCAAGTCCCTTTCCCGGACACTCCTACTAGGCTTAGGAAGCTTTGTCTCCCAGCCGAGGTAAGGTCGAGCGTCCTTCCGAGCCTTACACTAGAACTCCGGCCAAGTCCCTTTGTCTGATACCTTCTAGGCTTAGGAATCTTGGTCTCCCTGCCGAGGTAAGGTCGAACGACCTGCCGAACCTTACACTCAAACTCCGGCCAACTCCCTTCGCCTAACTCTCCTACTAGGCTTAGGAAGCTTGGTCTCCCTGCCGAGGTAAGGTCGAACGTCCTGCCGAGCCTTACACTCGAAGTCCGGCCAAGTCCCTTCTCCTGACACCCCTACTAGGCTTAGGAACCTTGGCCTCCCTGCCAAGGTAAGGTCGAACGTCCTGCCGAGCCTTACACTAGAACTCCGGCCAAGTCCCTTTGTCTGATACCTTCTAGGCTTAGGAAGCTTGGTCTCCCTGCCGAGGTAAGGTAGAACGTCCTGCCGAGCCTTGCATTCGAACTCCGGCCAAGTCCCTATGCCTGACTTCTACTAGGCTTAGGAATCTTGGTCTCCCTGCCGAGTTAAGGTCGAACGACCTGCCGAACCTTACACTCGAACTCGGGCCAACTCCCTTTGCCTAACTCTCCTACTAGGCTTAGGAAGCTTGGTCTCCCTGCCGAGGTAAGGTCGAACGTCCTGCCGAGCCTTACACTCGAACTCCGTCCGAGGCCCTTCGCCTAACTCTCCTACTAGGCTTAGGAAGCTTTGTCTCCCTGCCGAGGTAAGGTCGAACGTCCTGCCGAGCCTTACACTCGAACTCCGTCCGAGTCCCTTCGCCTGACTCTCCTACTAGGCTTAGGCAGCTTGGTCTCCCTGCCGAGTTAAAGTCAAACGTCCTGCCGAGCCTTACAGTCGAACACCGGACAAGTCCCCTCGCCTGATTCCTACTAGACTTAGGAAGCTTAGTCACCCTGCCGAGGTAAGGTCGAACGTCCTGCCAAGCTTGACACTCGAACTCCGGCCAAGTCCCCTCTCCTAATTCTCCTCCTAGGCCTAGGAAGATTTGTCTCCCTGCCGAGGTAACATCGAACGTCCTGCCGAGCCAGACACTTGAACTCCGGCCAAGTCCCTCCCCCTGACACTCCTACTAGGCTTAGGAAGCTTGGCCTCCCTGCCGAGGTAAGGTAGAACGTCCTTCTGAGCCCTGCACTCGAAGTCCGGCCAAGTCCCTTTCCCGGACACTCCTACTAGGCTTAGGAAGCTTTGTCTCCCAGCCGAGGTAAGGTCGAGCGTCCTTCCGAGCCTTACACTAGAACTCCGGCCAAGTCCCTTTGTCTGATACCTTCTAGGCTTAGGAATCTTGGTCTCCCTGCCGAGGTAAGGTCGAACGACCTGCCGAAACTTACACTCGAACTCCGGCCAACTCCCTTCGCCTAACTCTCCTACTAGGCTTAGGAAGCTTGGTCTCCCTGCCGAGGTAAGGTAGAACGTCCTGCCGAGCCTTACACTCGAAGTCCGGCCAAGTCCCTTCCCCTGACACTCCTACTAGGCTTAGGAACCTTGGTCTCCCTGCCGAGGTAAGGTCGAGCTTCCTTCCGAGCCTTACACTAGAACTCCGGCCAAGTCCCTTTGTCTGATACCTTCTAGGCTTAGGAAGCTTGGTCTCCCTGCCGAGGTAAGGTAGAACGTCCTGCCGAGCCTTGCATTCGAACTCCGGCCAAGTCCCTATGCCTGACTCCTACTAGGCTTAGGAATCTTGGTCTCCCTGCCGCGTTAAGGTCGAACGACCTGCCGAACCTTACACTCGAACTCCGGCCAACTCCCTTCGCCTAACTCTCCTACTAGGCTTAGGAAGCTTGGTCTCCCTGCCGAGGTAAGGTCGAACGTCCTGCCGAGCCTTACACTCGAACTCCGTCCGAGGCCCTTCGCCTGTCTCTCCTACTAGGCTTAGGAAGCTTGGTGTCCCTGCCGAGGTACGGTCGAACGTCCTGCCGAGCCTTACACTCAAACACCAGCCAAGACTCTTTGCCTGCCTCCTACTAGGATTAGGAAGCTTGGTCTCCCTGCCGATGTAAGGTCGAACGTCCTGCCGAGCCTTACACTCGATCTCCGGCCAAGTCCCTTCGCCTGAGTCTCCTACTAGGCTTAGGAAGCTTGGTCTCTATGCCGAGTTAAGGTCGAACGTTCTGCTATGCCTTTCACTCGAACTCCGGATAAGTCTCCTCGCCTGACTCTTACTAGACTTAGGAAGCTTGGTCTCCCGTCCGAGGTAAGGTCAAACGTCCTTCCGAGCCTTACACACGAACTCTGGCCAAGTCCCTTTGCCTGACTCCAACTAGGCTTAGGAAACTTGGGCTCCCTGCAGAGGTACGGTCGAACGTCCTGCCGAGCCTTACACTCGAAGTCCGGCCAAGTCCCCTTGTCTGACTCCTACAAGGCTTAGGAAGCATGGTCTCTTTGCCGAGTTAAGGTCGAACGTCCTGCCGAGCCATAGTCTCAAACTTGGGCCAAGTCCCTTCGCCTGACTCCAACTAGGCTTAGGGAGCTTGGTCTCCCTGCCGAGTTAAAGTCAAACGTCCTGCCGAGCCTTACACTCAAACTCCGGCCAAGTCCCTTCTCCTGACACCCCTACTAGGCTTAGGAACCTTGGCCTCCCTGCCAAGGTAAGGTCGAACGTCCTGCCGAGCCTTACACTCGAACTCCGTCCGAGTCCCTTCGCCTGACTCTTCTACTAGGCTTAGGAAGCTTGGTGTCCCTGCCGAGGTACGGTCGAACGTCCTGCCGAGCCTTACACTCGAACACCAGCCAAGTCTCTTTGCCTGTCTCCTACTAGGATTAGGAAGCTTGGTCTCCCTGCCGATGTAAGGTCGAACGTCCTGCCGAGCCTTACACTCGATCTCCGGCCAAGTCCCTTCGCCTGACTCTCCTACTAGGCTTAGGAAGCTTGGTCTCTATGCCGAGTTAAGGTCGAACGTTCTGCTATGCCATTCACTCGAACTCCGGACAAGTCTCCTCGCCTGACTCTTACTAGACTTAGGAAGCTTGGTCTCCCTGCCGAGGTACGGTCGAACGTCCTGCCGAGCCTTACACTCAAACTCCGGCCAAGTCCCTTCTCCTGACACCCCTACTAGGCTTAGGAACCTTGGTCTCCCTGCCGAGGTAAGGTCGAGCGTCCTTCCGAGCCTTACACTAGAACTCCGGCCAAGTCCCTTTGCCTGACTCCTACTAAGCTTAGGAAGCTTGGTCTCCCGGCCGAGGTAAGGTCAAACGTCCTTCCGAGCCTTACACTCGAACTCTGGCCAAGTCCCTTTGCCTGACTCCAACTAGGCTTAGGAAGCTTGGTCTCCCTGCCGAGGTACGGTCGAACGTCCTGCCGAGCCTTACACTCGAAGTCCGGCCAAATCCCTTCCCCTGACACTCCTACTAGGCTTAGGAACCTTGGTCTCCCTGCCGAGGTAAGGTCGAGCGTCCTTCCGAGCCTTACACTAGAACTCCGGCCAAGTCCCTTTGTCTGATACCTTCTAGGCTTAGGAAGCTTGGTCTCCCTGCCGAGGTAAGGTAGAACGTCCTGCCGAGCCTTGCATTCGAACTCCGGCCAAGTCCCTATGCCTGACTTCTACTAGGCTTAGGAATCTTGGTCTCCCTGCCGAGTTAAGGTCGAACGACCTGCCGAACCTTACACTCGAACTCGGGCCAACTCCCTTTGCCTAACTCTCCTACTAGGCTTAGGAAGCTTGGTCTCCCTGCCGAGGTAAGGTCGAACGTCCTGCCGAGCCTTACACTCGAACTCCGTCCGAGGCCCTTCGCCTAACTCTCCTACTAGGCTTAGGAAGCTTTGTCTCCCTGCCGAGGTAAGGTCGAACCTCCTGCCGAGCCTTACACTCGAACTCCGTCCGAGTCCCTTCGCCTGTCTCTCCTACTAGGCTTAGGAAGCTTGGTGTCCCTGCCGAGGTACGGTCGAACGTCCTGCCGAGCCTTACACTCAAACACCAGCCAAGTCTCTTTGCCTGTCTCCTACTAGGATTAGGAAGCTTGGTCTCCCTGCCGATGTAAGGTCGAACGTCCTGCCGAGCCTTACACTCGATCTCCGGCCAAGTCCCTTCGAATGACTCTCCTACTAGGCTTAGGAAGCTTGGTCTCTATGCCGAGTTAAGGTCGAACGTTCTGCTATGCCTTTCACTCGAACTCCGGACAAGTCTCCTCGCCTGACTCTTACTAGACTTAGGAAGCTTGGTCTCCAGTCCGAGGTAAGGTCAAACGTCCTTCCGAGCCTTACACACGAACTCTGGCCAAGTCCCTTTGCCTGACTCCAACTAGGCTTAGGAAGCTTGGTCTCCCTGCCGAGGTACGGTCGAACGTCCTGCCGAGCCTTACACTCGAAGTCCGGCCAAGTCCCCTTGTCTGACTCCTACTAGGCTTAGGAAGCATGGTCTCTTTGCCGACTTAAGGTCGAACGTCCTGCCGAGCCATAGTCTCAAACTTCGGCCAAGTCCCTTCGCCTGACTCCAACTAGGCTTAGGGAGCTTGGTCTCCCTGCCGAGTTAAAGTCAAACGTCCTGCCGAGCCTTACACTCAAACTCCGGCCAAGTCCCTTCTCCTGACACCCCTACTAGGCTTAGGAACCTTGGCCTCCCTGCCAAGGTAAGGTCGAACGTCCTGCCGAGCCTTACACTCGAACTCCGTCCGAGTCCCTTCGCCTGACTCTCCTACTAGGCTTAGGAAGCTTGGTCTCCCTGCCGAGGTACGGTCGAACGTCCTGCCGAGCCTTACACTCGAACACCAGCCAAGTCTCTTTGCCTGTCTCCTACTAGGATTAGGAAGCTTGGTCTCCCTGCCGATGTAAGGTCGAACGTCCTGCCGAGCCTTACACTCGATCTCCGGCCAAGTCCCTTCGCCTGACTCTCCTACTAGGCTTAGGAAGCTTGGTCTCTATGCCGAGTTAAGGTCGAACGTTCTGCTATGCCATTCACTCGAACTCCGGACAAGTCTCCTCGCCTGACTCTTACTAGACTTAGGAAGCTTGGTCTCCCTGCCGAGGAAAGGTCGAACGTCCTGCCGAGCCTTACACTCAAACTCCGGCCAAGTCCCTTCTCCTGACACCCCTACTAGTCTTAGGAACCTTGGTCTCCCTGCCGAGGTAAGGTCGAGCGTCCTTCCGAGCCTTACACTAGAACTCCGGCCAAGTCCCTTTGCCTGACTCCTACTAAGCTTAGGAAGCTTGGTCTCCCTGCCGAGGTACGGTCGAACGTCCTGCCGAGCCTTACACTCGAAGTCCGGCCAAGTCCCTTCCCCTGACACTCCTACTAGGCTTAGGAACCTTGGTCTCCCTGCCGAGGTAAGGTCGAGCGTCCTTCCGAGCCTTACACTAGAACTCCGGCCAAGTCCCTTTGTCTGATACCTTCTAGGCTTAGGAAGCTTGGTCTCCCTGCCGAGCCTTGCATTCGAACTCCGGCCAAGTCCCTATGCCTGACTTCTACTAGGCTTAGGAATCTTGGTCTCCCTGCCGAGTTAAGGTCGAACGACCTGCCGAACCTTACACTCGAACTCCGGCCAACTCCCTTCACCTAACTCTCCTACTAGGCTTAGGAAGCTTGGTCTCCCTGCCGAGGTAAGGTCGAACGTCCTGCCGAGCCTTACACTCGAACTCCGTCCGAGGCCCTTCGCCTAACTCTCCTACTAGGCTTAGGTAGCTTTGTCTCCCTGCCGAGGTAAGGTCGAACGTCCTGCCGAGCCTTACACTCGAACTCCGTCCGAGTCCCTTCGCCTGACTCTCCTACTAGGCTTAGGCAGCTTGGTCTCCCTGCCGAGTTAAAGTCAAATGTCCTGCCGAGCCTTACAGTCGAACACCGGACAAGTCCCCTCGCCTGATTCCTACTAGACTTAGGAAGCTTAGTCACCTTGCCGAGGTAAGGTCGAACGTCCTGCCAAGCTTGACACTCGAACTCCGGCCAAGTCCCCTCTCCTAATTCTCCTCCTAGGCCTAGGAAGATTTGTCTCCCTGCCGAGGTAACATCGAACGTCCTGCCGAGCCTTACACTTGAACTCCGGCCAAGTCCCTCCCCCTGACACTCCTACTAGGCTTAGGAAGCTTGGTCTCCCTGCCGAGGTAAGGTAGAACGTCCTTCTGAGCCCTGCACTCGAAGTCCGGTCAAGTCCCTTTCCCGGACACTCCTACTAGGCTTAGGAAGCTTTGTCTCCCAGCCGAGGTAAGGTCGAGCGTCCTTCCGAGCCTTACACTAGAACTCCGGCCAAGTCCCTTTGTCTGATACCTTCTAGGCTTAGGAATCTTGGTCTCCCTGCCGAGGTAAGGTCGAACGACCTGCCGAACCTTACACTCAAACTCCGGCCAACTCCCTTCGCCTAACTCTCCTACTAGGCTTAGGAAGCTTGGTCTCCCTGCCGAGGTAAGGTCGAACGTCCTGCCGAGCCTTACACTCGAAGTCCGGCCAAGTCCCTTCTCCTGACACCCCTACTAGGCTTAGGAACCTTGGCCTCCCTGCCAAGGTAAGGTCGAACGTCCTGCCGAGCCTTACACTAGAACTCCGGCCAAGTCCCTTTGTCTGATACCTTCTAGGCTTAGGAAGCTTGGTCTCCCTGCCGAGGTAAGGTAGAACGTCCTGCCGAGCCTTGCATTCGAACTCCGGCCAAGTCCCTATGCCTGACTCCTACTAGGCTTAGGAATCTTGGTCTCCCTGCCGAGTTAAGGTCGAACGACCTGCCGAACCTTACACTCGAACTCCAAACAACTCCCTTCGCCTAACTCTCCTACTAGGCTTAGGAAGCTTGGTCTCCCTGCCGAGGTAAGGTCGAACGTCCTGCCGAGCCTTACACTCGAACTCCGTCCGAGGCCCTTCGCCTAACTCTCCTACTAGGCTTAGGAAGCTTTGTCTCCCTGCCGAGGTAAGGTCGAACCTCCTGCCGAGCCTTACACTCGAACTCCGTCCGAGTCCCTTCGCCTGTCTCTCCTACTAGGCTTAGGAAGCTTGGTCTCTTTGCCGAGTTAAGGTCGAACGTCCTGCCGAGCCATAGTCTCAAACTTCGGCCAAGTCCCTTCGCCTGACTCCAACTAGGCTTAGGGAGCTTGGTCGCCCTGCCGAGTTAAAGTCAAACGTCCTGCCGAGCCTTACACTCAAACTCTGGCCAAGTCCCTTCTCCTGACACCCCTATAAGGCTTAGGAACCTTGGCCTCCCTGCCAAGGTAAGGTCGAACGTCCTGCCGAGCCTTACACTCGAACTCCGTCCGAGTCCCTTCGCCTGACTCTCCTACTAGGCTTAGGAAGCTTGGTGTCCCTGCCGAGGTACGGTCGAACGTCCTGCCGAGCCTTACACTCGAACACCAGCCAAGTCTCTTTGCCTGTCTCCTACTAGGATTAGGAAGCTTGGTCTCCCTGCCGAGGAAAGGTCGAACGTCCTGCCGAGCCTTACACTCAAACTCCGGCCAAGTCCCTTCTCCTGACACCCGTACTAGGCTTAGGAACCTTGGTCTCCCTGCCGAGGTAAGGTCGAGCGTCCTTCCGAGCCTTACACTAGAACTCCGGCCAAGTCCCTTTGCCTGACTCCTACTAAGCTTAGGAAGCTTGGTCTCCCGGCCGAGGTAAGGTCAAACGTCCTTCCGAGCCTTACACTCGAACTCTGGCCAAGTCCCTTTGCCTGACTCCAACTAGGCTTAGGAAGCTTGGTCTCCCTGCCGAGGTACGGTCGAACGTCCTGCCGAGCCTTACACTCGAAGTCCGGCCAAATCCCTTCCCCTGACACTCCTACTAGGCTTAGGAACCTTGGTCTCCCTGCCGAGGTAAGGTCGAGCGTCCTTCCGAGCCTTACACTAGAACTCCGGCCAAGTCCCTTTGTCTGATACCTTCTAGGCTTAGGAAGCTTGGTCTCCCTGCCGAGGTAAGGTAGAACGTCCTGCCGAGCCTTGCATTCGAACTCCGGCCAAGTCCCTATGCCTGACTTCTACTAGGCTTAGGAATCTTGGTCTCCCTGCCGAGTTAAGGTCGAACGACCTGCCGAACCTTACACTCGAACTCGGGCCAACTCCCTTTGCCTAACTCTCCTACTAGGCTTAGGAAGCTTGGTCTCCCTGCCGAGGTAAGGTCGAACGTCCTGCCGAGCCTTACACTCGAACTCCGTCCGAGGCCCTTCGCCTAACTCTCCTACTAGGCTTAGGAAGCTTTGTCTCCCTGCCGAGGTAAGGTCGAACGTCCTGCCGAGCCTTACACTCGAACTCCGTCCGAGTCCCTTCGCCTGACTCTCCTACTAGGCTTAGGCAGCTTGGTCTCCCTGCCGAGTTAAAGTCAAACGTCCTGCCGAGCCTTACAGTCGAACACCGGACAAGTCCCCTCGCCTGATTCCTACTAGACTTAGGAAGCTTAGTCACCCTGCCGAGGTAAGGTCGAACGTCCTGCCAAGCTTGACACTCGAACTCCGGCCAAGTCCCCTCTCCTAATTCTCCTCCTAGGCCTAGGAAGATTTGTCTCCCTGCCGAGGTAACATCGAACGTCCTGCCGAGCCAGACACTTGAACTCCGGCCAAGTCCCTCCCCCTGACACTCCTACTAGGCTTAGGAAGCTTGGCCTCCCTGCCGAGGTAAGGTAGAACGTCCTTCTGAGCCCTGCACTCGAAGTCCGGCCAAGTCCCTTTCCCGGACACTCCTACTAGGCTTAGGAAGCTTTGTCTCCCAGCCGAGGTAAGGTCGAGCGTCCTTCCGAGCCTTACACTAGAACTCCGGCCAAGTCCCTTTGTCTGATACCTTCTAGGCTTAGGAATCTTGGTCTCCCTGCCGAGGTAAGGTCGAACGACCTGCCGAAACTTACACTCGAACTCCGGCCAACTCCCTTCGCCTAACTCTCCTACTAGGCTTAGGAAGCTTGGTCTCCCTGCCGAGGTAAGGTAGAACGTCCTGCCGAGCCTTACACTCGAAGTCCGGCCAAGTCCCTTCCCCTGACACTCCTACTAGGCTTAGGAACCTTGGTCTCCCTGCCGAGGTAAGGTCGAGCTTCCTTCCGAGCCTTACACTAGAACTCCGGCCAAGTCCCTTTGTCTGATACCTTCTAGGCTTAGGAAGCTTGGTCTCCCTGCCGAGGTAAGGTAGAACGTCCTGCCGAGCCTTGCATTCGAACTCCGGCCAAGTCCCTATGCCTGACTCCTACTAGGCTTAGGAATCTTGGTCTCCCTGCCGCGTTAAGGTCGAACGACCTGCCGAACCTTACACTCGAACTCCGGCCAACTCCCTTCGCCTAACTCTCCTACTAGGCTTAGGAAGCTTGGTCTCCCTGCCGAGGTAAGGTCGAACGTCCTGCCGAGCCTTACACTCGAACTCCGTCCGAGGCCCTTCGCCTGTCTCTCCTACTAGGCTTAGGAAGCTTGGTGTCCCTGCCGAGGTACGGTCGAACGTCCTGCCGAGCCTTACACTCAAACACCAGCCAAGACTCTTTGCCTGCCTCCTACTAGGATTAGGAAGCTTGGTCTCCCTGCCGATGTAAGGTCGAACGTCCTGCCGAGCCTTACACTCGATCTCCGGCCAAGTCCCTTCGCCTGAGTCTCCTACTAGGCTTAGGAAGCTTGGTCTCTATGCCGAGTTAAGGTCGAACGTTCTGCTATGCCTTTCACTCGAACTCCGGATAAGTCTCCTCGCCTGACTCTTACTAGACTTAGGAAGCTTGGTCTCCCGTCCGAGGTAAGGTCAAACGTCCTTCCGAGCCTTACACACGAACTCTGGCCAAGTCCCTTTGCCTGACTCCAACTAGGCTTAGGAAACTTGGGCTCCCTGCAGAGGTACGGTCGAACGTCCTGCCGAGCCTTACACTCGAAGTCCGGCCAAGTCCCCTTGTCTGACTCCTACAAGGCTTAGGAAGCATGGTCTCTTTGCCGAGTTAAGGTCGAACGTCCTGCCGAGCCATAGTCTCAAACTTGGGCCAAGTCCCTTCGCCTGACTCCAACTAGGCTTAGGGAGCTTGGTCTCCCTGCCGAGTTAAAGTCAAACGTCCTGCCGAGCCTTACACTCAAACTCCGGCCAAGTCCCTTCTCCTGACACCCCTACTAGGCTTAGGAACCTTGGCCTCCCTGCCAAGGTAAGGTCGAACGTCCTGCCGAGCCTTACACTCGAACTCCGTCCGAGTCCCTTCGCCTGACTCTTCTACTAGGCTTAGGAAGCTTGGTGTCCCTGCCGAGGTACGGTCGAACGTCCTGCCGAGCCTTACACTCGAACACCAGCCAAGTCTCTTTGCCTGTCTCCTACTAGGATTAGGAAGCTTGGTCTCCCTGCCGATGTAAGGTCGAACGTCCTGCCGAGCCTTACACTCGATCTCCGGCCAAGTCCCTTCGCCTGACTCTCCTACTAGGCTTAGGAAGCTTGGTCTCTATGCCGAGTTAAGGTCGAACGTTCTGCTATGCCATTCACTCGAACTCCGGACAAGTCTCCTCGCCTGACTCTTACTAGACTTAGGAAGCTTGGTCTCCCTGCCGAGGTACGGTCGAACGTCCTGCCGAGCCTTACACTCAAACTCCGGCCAAGTCCCTTCTCCTGACACCCCTACTAGGCTTAGGAACCTTGGTCTCCCTGCCGAGGTAAGGTCGAGCGTCCTTCCGAGCCTTACACTAGAACTCCGGCCAAGTCCCTTTGCCTGACTCCTACTAAGCTTAGGAAGCTTGGTCTCCCGGCCGAGGTAAGGTCAAACGTCCTTCCGAGCCTTACACTCGAACTCTGGCCAAGTCCCTTTGCCTGACTCCAACTAGGCTTAGGAAGCTTGGTCTCCCTGCCGAGGTACGGTCGAACGTCCTGCCGAGCCTTACACTCGAAGTCCGGCCAAATCCCTTCCCCTGACACTCCTACTAGGCTTAGGAACCTTGGTCTCCCTGCCGAGGTAAGGTCGAGCGTCCTTCCGAGCCTTACACTAGAACTCCGGCCAAGTCCCTTTGTCTGATACCTTCTAGGCTTAGGAAGCTTGGTCTCCCTGCCGAGGTAAGGTAGAACGTCCTGCCGAGCCTTGCATTCGAACTCCGGCCAAGTCCCTATGCCTGACTTCTACTAGGCTTAGGAATCTTGGTCTCCCTGCCGAGTTAAGGTCGAACGACCTGCCGAACCTTACACTCGAACTCGGGCCAACTCCCTTTGCCTAACTCTCCTACTAGGCTTAGGAAGCTTGGTCTCCCTGCCGAGGTAAGGTCGAACGTCCTGCCGAGCCTTACACTCGAACTCCGTCCGAGGCCCTTCGCCTAACTCTCCTACTAGGCTTAGGAAGCTTTGTCTCCCTGCCGAGGTAAGGTCGAACGTCCTGCCGAGCCTTACACTCGAACTCCGTCCGAGTCCCTTCGCCTGACTCTCCTACTAGGCTTAGGCAGCTTGGTCTCCCTGCCGAGTTAAAGTCAAACGTCCTGCCGAGCCTTACAGTCGAACACCGGACAAGTCCCCTCGCCTGATTCCTACTAGACTTAGGAAGCTTAGTCACCCTGCCGAGGTAAGGTCGAACGTCCTGCCAAGCTTGACACTCGAACTCCGGCCAAGTCCCCTCTCCTAATTCTCCTCCTAGGCCTAGGAAGATTTGTCTCCCTGCCGAGGTAACATCGAACGTCCTGCCGAGCCAGACACTTGAACTCCGGCCAAGTCCCTCCCCCTGACACTCCTACTAGGCTTAGGAAGCTTGGCCTCCCTGCCGAGGTAAGGTAGAACGTCCTTCTGAGCCCTGCACTCGAAGTCCGGCCAAGTCCCTTCCCCTGACACTCCTACTAGGCTTAGGAACCTTGGTCTCCCTGCCGAGGTAAGGTCGAGCTTCCTTCCGAGCCTTACACTAGAACTCCGGCCAAGTCCCTTTGTCTGATACCTTCTAGGCTTAGGAAGCTTGGTCTCCCTGCCGAGGTAAGGTAGAACGTCCTGCCGAGCCTTGCATTCGAACTCCGGCCAAGTCCCTATGCCTGACTCCTACTAGGCTTAGGAATCTTGGTCTCCCTGCCGCGTTAAGGTCGAACGACCTGCCGAACCTTACACTCGAACTCCGGCCAACTCCCTTCGCCTAACTCTCCTACTAGGCTTAGGAAGCTTGGTGTCCCTGCCGAGGTACGGTCGAACGTCCTGCTGAGCCTTACACTCAAACACCAGCCAAGACTCTTTGCCTGCCTCCTACTAGGATTAGGAAGCTTGGTCTCCCTGCCGATGTAAGGTCGAACGTCCTGCCGAGCCTTACACTCGATCTCCGGCCAAGTCCCTTCGCCTGAGTCTCCTACTAGGCTTAGGAAGCTTGGTCTCTATGCCGAGTTAAGGTCGAACGTTCTGCTATGCCTTTCACTCGAACTCCGGATAAGTCTCCTCGCCTGACTCTTACTAGACTTAGGAAGCTTGGTCTCCCGTCCGAGGTAAGGTCAAACGTCCTTCCGAGCCTTACACACGAACTCTGGCCAAGTCCCTTTGCCTGACTCCAACTAGGCTTAGGAAACTTGGGCTCCCTGCAGAGGTACGGTCGAACGTCCTGCCGAGCCTTACACTCGAAGTCCGGCCAAGTCCCCTTGTCTGACTCCTACAAGGCTTAGGAAGCATGGTCTCTTTGCCGAGTTAAGGTCGAACGTCCTGCCGAGCCATAGTCTCAAACTTGGGCCAAGTCCCTTCGCCTGACTCCAACTAGGCTTAGGGAGCTTGGTCTCCCTGCCGAGTTAAAGTCAAACGTCCTGCCGAGCCTTACACTCAAACTCCGGCCAAGTCCCTTCTCCTGACACCCCTACTAGGCTTAGGAACCTTGGCCTCCCTGCCAAGGTAAGGTCGAACGTCCTGCCGAGCCTTACACTCGAACTCCGTCCGAGTCCCTTCGCCTGACTCTTCTACTAGGCTTAGGAAGCTTGGTGTCCCTGCCGAGGTACGGTCGAACGTCCTGCCGAGCCTTACACTCGAACACCAGCCAAGTCTCTTTGCCTGTCTCCTACTAGGATTAGGAAGCTTGGTCTCCCTGCCGATGTAAGGTCGAACGTCCTGCCGAGCCTTACACTCGATCTCCGGCCAAGTCCCTTCGCCTGACTCTCCTACTAGGCTTAGGAAGCTTGGTCTCTATGCCGAGTTAAGGTCGAACGTTCTGCTATGCCATTCACTCGAACTCCGGACAAGTCTCCTCGCCTGACTCTTACTAGACTTAGGAAGCTTGGTCTCCCTGCCGAGGTACGGTCGAACGTCCTGCCGAGCCTTACACTCAAACTCCGGCCAAGTCCCTTCTCCTGACACCCCTACTAGGCTTAGGAACCTTGGTCTCCCTGCCGAGGTAAGGTCGAGCGTCCTTCCGAGCCTTACACTAGAACTCCGGCCAAGTCCCTTTGCCTGACTCCTACTAAGCTTAGGAAGCTTGGTCTCCCGGCCGAGGTAAGGTCAAACGTCCTTCCGAGCCTTACACTCGAACTCTGGCCAAGTCCCTTTGCCTGACTCCAACTAGGCTTAGGAAGCTTGGTCTCCCTGCCGAGGTACGGTCGAACGTCCTGCCGAGCCTTACACTCGAAGTCCGGCCAAATCCCTTCCCCTGACACTCCTACTAGGCTTAGGAACCTTGGTCTCCCTGCCGAGGTAAGGTCGAGCGTCCTTCCGAGCCTTACACTAGAACTCCGGCCAAGTCCCTTTGTCTGATACCTTCTAGGCTTAGGAAGCTTGGTCTCCCTGCCGAGGTAAGGTAGAACGTCCTGCCGAGCCTTGCATTCGAACTCCGGCCAAGTCCCTATGCCTGACTTCTACTAGGCTTAGGAATCTTGGTCTCCCTGCCGAGTTAAGGTCGAACGACCTGCCGAACCTTACACTCGAACTCGGGCCAACTCCCTTTGCCTAACTCTCCTACTAGGCTTAGGAAGCTTGGTCTCCCTGCCGAGGTAAGGTCGAACGTCCTGCCGAGCCTTACACTCGAACTCCGTCCGAGGCCCTTCGCCTAACTCTCCTACTAGGCTTAGGAAGCTTTGTCTCCCTGCCGAGGTAAGGTCGAACCTCCTGCCGAGCCTTACACTCGAACTCCGTCCGAGTCCCTTCGCCTGTCTCTCCTACTAGGCTTAGGAAGCTTGGTGTCCCTGCCGAGGTACGGTCGAACGTCCTGCCGAGCCTTACACTCAAACACCAGCCAAGTCTCTTTGCCTGTCTCCTACTAGGATTAGGAAGCTTGGTCTCCCTGCCGATGTAAGGTCGAACGTCCTGCCGAGCCTTACACTCGATCTCCGGCCAAGTCCCTTCGAATGACTCTCCTACTAGGCTTAGGAAGCTTGGTCTCTATGCCGAGTTAAGGTCGAACGTTCTGCTATGCCTTTCACTCGAACTCCGGACAAGTCTCCTCGCCTGACTCTTACTAGACTTAGGAAGCTTGGTCTCCAGTCCGAGGTAAGGTCAAACGTCCTTCCGAGCCTTACACACGAACTCTGGCCAAGTCCCTTTGCCTGACTCCAACTAGGCTTAGGAAGCTTGGTCTCCCTGCCGAGGTACGGTCGAACGTCCTGCCGAGCCTTACACTCGAAGTCCGGCCAAGTCCCCTTGTCTGACTCCTACTAGGCTTAGGAAGCATGGTCTCTTTGCCGAGTTAAGGTCGAACGTCCTGCCGAGCCATAGTCTCAAACTTCGGCCAAGTCCCTTCGCCTGACTCCAACTAGGCTTAGGGAGCTTGGTCTCCCTGCCGAGTTAAAGTCAAACGTCCTGCCGAGCCTTACACTCAAACTCCGGCCAAGTCCCTTCTCCTGACACCCCTACTAGGCTTAGGAACCTTGGCCTCCCTGCCAAGGTAAGGTCGAACGTCCTGCCGAGCCTTACACTCGAACTCCGTCCGAGTCCCTTCGCCTGACTCTCCTACTAGGCTTAGGAAGCTTGGTGTCCCTGCCGAGGTACGGTCGAACGTCCTGCCGAGCCTTACACTCAAACACCAGCCAAGACTCTTTGCCTGCCTCCTACTAGGATTAGGAAGCTTGGTCTCCCTGCCGATGTAAGGTCGAACGTCCTGCCGAGCCTTACACTCGATCTCCGGCCAAGTCCCTTCGCCTGAGTCTCCTACTAGGCTTAGGAAGCTTGGTCTCTATGCCGAGTTAAGGTCGAACGTTCTGCTATGCCTTTCACTCGAACTCCGGATAAGTCTCCTCGCCTGACTCTTACTAGACTTAGGAAGCTTGGTCTCCCGTCCGAGGTAAGGTCAAACGTCCTTCCGAGCCTTACACACGAACTCTGGCCAAGTCCCTTTGCCTGACTCCAACTAGGCTTAGGAAACTTGGGCTCCCTGCAGAGGTACGGTCGAACGTCCTGCCGAGCCTTACACTCGAAGTCCGGCCAAGTCCCCTTGTCTGACTCCTACAAGGCTTAGGAAGCATGGTCTCTTTGCCGAGTTAAGGTCGAACGTCCTGCCGAGCCATAGTCTCAAACTTGGGCCAAGTCCCTTCGCCTGACTCCAACTAGGCTTAGGGAGCTTGGTCTCCCTGCCGAGTTAAAGTCAAACGTCCTGCCGAGCCTTACACTCAAACTCCGGCCAAGTCCCTTCTCCTGACACCCCTACTAGGCTTAGGAACCTTGGCCTCCCTGCCAAGGTAAGGTCGAACGTCCTGCCGAGCCTTACACTCGAACTCCGTCCGAGTCCCTTCGCCTGACTCTTCTACTAGGCTTAGGAAGCTTGGTGTCCCTGCCGAGGTACGGTCGAACGTCCTGCCGAGCCTTACACTCGAACACCAGCCAAGTCTCTTTGCCTGTCTCCTACTAGGATTAGGAAGCTTGGTCTCCCTGCCGATGTAAGGTCGAACGTCCTGCCGAGCCTTACACTCGATCTCCGGCCAAGTCCCTTCGCCTGACTCTCCTACTAGGCTTAGGAAGCTTGGTCTCTATGCCGAGTTAAGGTCGAACGTTCTGCTATGCCATTCACTCGAACTCCGGACAAGTCTCCTCGCCTGACTCTTACTAGACTTAGGAAGCTTGGTCTCCCTGCCGAGGTACGGTCGAACGTCCTGCCGAGCCTTACACTCAAACTCCGGCCAAGTCCCTTCTCCTGACACCCCTACTAGGCTTAGGAACCTTGGTCTCCCTGCCGAGGTAAGGTCGAGCGTCCTTCCGAGCCTTACACTAGAACTCCGGCCAAGTCCCTTTGCCTGACTCCTACTAAGCTTAGGAAGCTTGGTCTCCCGGCCGAGGTAAGGTCAAACGTCCTTCCGAGCCTTACACTCGAACTCTGGCCAAGTCCCTTTGCCTGACTCCAACTAGGCTTAGGAAGCTTGGTCTCCCTGCCGAGGTACGGTCGAACGTCCTGCCGAGCCTTACACTCGAAGTCCGGCCAAATCCCTTCCCCTGACACTCCTACTAGGCTTAGGAACCTTGGTCTCCCTGCCGAGGTAAGGTCGAGCGTCCTTCCGAGCCTTACACTAGAACTCCGGCCAAGTCCCTTTGTCTGATACCTTCTAGGCTTAGGAAGCTTGGTCTCCCTGCCGAGGTAAGGTAGAACGTCCTGCCGAGCCTTGCATTCGAACTCCGGCCAAGTCCCTATGCCTGACTTCTACTAGGCTTAGGAATCTTGGTCTCCCTGCCGAGTTAAGGTCGAACGACCTGCCGAACCTTACACTCGAACTCGGGCCAACTCCCTTTGCCTAACTCTCCTACTAGGCTTAGGAAGCTTGGTCTCCCTGCCGAGGTAAGGTCGAACGTCCTGCCGAGCCTTACACTCGAACTCCGTCCGAGGCCCTTCGCCTAACTCTCCTACTAGGCTTAGGAAGCTTTGTCTCCCTGCCGAGGTAAGGTCGAACCTCCTGCCGAGCCTTACACTCGAACTCCGTCCGAGTCCCTTCGCCTGTCTCTCCTACTAGGCTTAGGAAGCTTGGTGTCCCTGCCGAGGTACGGTCGAACGTCCTGCCGAGCCTTACACTCAAACACCAGCCAAGTCTCTTTGCCTGTCTCCTACTAGGATTAGGAAGCTTGGTCTCCCTGCCGATGTAAGGTCGAACGTCCTGCCGAGCCTTACACTCGATCTCCGGCCAAGTCCCTTCGAATGACTCTCCTACTAGGCTTAGGAAGCTTGGTCTCTATGCCGAGTTAAGGTCGAACGTTCTGCTATGCCTTTCACTCGAACTCCGGACAAGTCTCCTCGCCTGACTCTTACTAGACTTAGGAAGCTTGGTCTCCAGTCCGAGGTAAGGTCAAACGTCCTTCCGAGCCTTACACACGAACTCTGGCCAAGTCCCTTTGCCTGACTCCAACTAGGCTTAGGAAGCTTGGTCTCCCTGCCGAGGTACGGTCGAACGTCCTGCCGAGCCTTACACTCGAAGTCCGGCCAAGTCCCCTTGTCTGACTCCTACTAGGCTTAGGAAGCATGGTCTCTTTGCCGAGTTAAGGTCGAACGTCCTGCCGAGCCATAGTCTCAAACTTCGGCCAAGTCCCTTCGCCTGACTCCAACTAGGCTTAGGGAGCTTGGTCTCCCTGCCGAGTTAAAGTCAAACGTCCTGCCGAGCCTTACACTCAAACTCCGGCCAAGTCCCTTCTCCTGACACCCCTACTAGGCTTAGGAACCTTGGCCTCCCTGCCAAGGTAAGGTCGAACGTCCTGCCGAGCCTTACACTCGAACTCCGTCCGAGTCCCTTCGCCTGACTCTCCTACTAGGCTTAGGAAGCTTGGTCTCCCTGCCGAGGTACGGTCGAACGTCCTGCCGAGCCTTACACTCGAACACCAGCCAAGTCTCTTTGCCTGTCTCCTACTAGGATTAGGAAGCTTGGTCTCCCTGCCGATGTAAGGTCGAACGTCCTGCCGAGCCTTACACTCGATCTCCGGCCAAGTCCCTTCTCCTGACACCCCTACTAGTCTTAGGAACCTTGGTCTCCCTGCCGAGGTAAGGTCGAGCGTCCTTCCGAGCCTTACACTAGAACTCCGGCCAAGTCCCTTTGCCTGACTCCTACTAAGCTTAGGAAGCTTGGTCTCCCTGCCGAGGTACGGTCGAACGTCCTGCCGAGCCTTACACTCGAAGTCCGGCCAAGTCCCTTCCCCTGACACTCCTACTAGGCTTAGGAACCTTGGTCTCCCTGCCGAGGTAAGGTCGAGCGTCCTTCCGAGCCTTACACTAGAACTCCGGCCAAGTCCCTTTGTCTGATACCTTCTAGGCTTAGGAAGCTTGGTCTCCCTGCCGAGCCTTGCATTCGAACTCCGGCCAAGTCCCTATGCCTGACTTCTACTAGGCTTAGGAATCTTGGTCTCCCTGCCGAGTTAAGGTCGAACGACCTGCCGAACCTTACACTCGAACTCCGGCCAACTCCCTTCACCTAACTCTCCTACTAGGCTTAGGAAGCTTGGTCTCCCTGCCGAGGTAAGGTCGAACGTCCTGCCGAGCCTTACACTCGAACTCCGTCCGAGGCCCTTCGCCTAACTCTCCTACTAGGCTTAGGTAGCTTTGTCTCCCTGCCGAGGTAAGGTCGAACGTCCTGCCGAGCCTTACACTCGAACTCCGTCCGAGTCCCTTCGCCTGACTCTCCTACTAGGCTTAGGCAGCTTGGTCTCCCTGCCGAGTTAAAGTCAAATGTCCTGCCGAGCCTTACAGTCGAACACCGGACAAGTCCCCTCGCCTGATTCCTACTAGACTTAGGAAGCTTAGTCACCTTGCCGAGGTAAGGTCGAACGTCCTGCCAAGCTTGACACTCGAACTCCGGCCAAGTCCCCTCTCCTAATTCTCCTCCTAGGCCTAGGAAGATTTGTCTCCCTGCCGAGGTAACATCGAACGTCCTGCCGAGCCTTACACTCGAACTCCGTCCGAGGCCCTTCGCCTAACTCTCCTACTAGGCTTAGGAAGCTTTGTCTCTTTGCCGAGGTAAGGTCGAACCTCCTGCCGAGCCTTACACTCGAACTCCGTCCGAGTCCCTTCGCCTGTCTCTCCTACTAGGCTTAGGAAGCTTGGTCTCCCTGCCGAGGTACGGTCGAACGTCCTGCCGAGCCTTACACTCAAACACCAGCCAAGACTCTTTGCCTGCCTCCTACTAGGATTAGGAAGCTTGGTCTCCCTGCCGATGTAAGGTCGAACGTCCTGCCGAGCCTGACACTCGATCTCCGGCCAAGTCCCTTCGCCTGAGTCTCCTCCTAGGCTTAGGAAGCTTGGTCTCTATGCCGAGTTAAGGTGGAACGTTCTGCTATGCCTTTCACTCGAACTCCGGATAAGTCTCCTCGCCTGACTTATACTAGACTTAGGAAGCTTGGTCTCCCGTCCGAGGTAAGGTCAAACGTCCTTCCGAGCCTTACACACGAACTCTGGCCAAGTCCCTTTGCCTGACTCCAACTAGGCTTAGGAAACTTGGGCTCCCTGCAGAGGTACGGTCGAACGTCCTGCCGAGCCTTACACTCGAAGTCCGGCCAAGTCCCCTTGTCTGACTCCTACAAGGCTTAGGAAGCATGGTCTTTTTGCCGAGTTAAGGTCGAACGTCCTGCCGAGCCATAGTCTCAAACTTGGGCCAAGTCCCTTCGCCTGACTCCAACTAGGCTTAGGGAGCTTGGTCTCCCTGCCGAGTTAAAGTCAAACGTCCTGCCGAGCCTTACACTCAAACTCCGGCCAAGTCCCTTCTCCTGACACCCCTACTAGGCTTAGGAACCTTGGCCTCCCTGCCAAGGTAAGGTCGAACGTCCTGCCGAGCCTTACACTCGAACTCCGTCCGAGTCCCTTCGCCTGACTCTCCTACTAGGCTTAGGAAGCTTGGTGTCCCTGCCGAGGTACGGTCGAACGTCCTGCCGAGCCTTACACTCGAACACCAGCCAAGTCTCTTTGCCTGTCTCCTACTAGGATTAGGAAGCTTGGTCTCCCTGCCGATGTAAGGTCGAACGTCCTGCCGAGCCTTACACTCGATCTCCGGCCAAGTCCCTTTGCCTGACTCTCCTACTAGGCTTAGGAAGCTTGGTCTCTATGCCGAGTTAAGGTCGAACGTTCTGCTATGCCTTTCACTCGAACTCCGGACAAGTCTCCTCGCCTGACTCTTACTAGACTTAGGAAGCTTGGTCTCCCGTCCGAGGTAAGGTCAAACGTCCTTCTGAGCCTTACACACGAACTCTGGCCAAGTCCCTTTGCCTGACTCCAACTAGGCTTAGGAAGCTTGGTCTCCCTGCCGAGGTACGGTCGAACGTCCTGCCGAGCCTTACACTCGAAGTCCGGCCAAGTCCCCTTGTCTGACTCCTACTAGGCTTAGGAAGCATGGTCTCTTTGCCGAGTTTAGGTCGAACGTCCTGCCGAGCCATAGTCTCAAACTTCGGCCAAGTCCCTTCGCCTGACTCCAACTAGGCTTAGGGAGCTTGGTCTCCCTGCCGAGTTAAAGTCAAACGTCCTGCCGAGCCTTACACTCAAACTCCGGCCAAGTCCCTTCTCCTGACACCCCTACTAGGCTTAGGAACCTTGGCCTCCCTGCCAAGGTAAGGTCGAACGTCCTGCCGAGCCTTACACTCGAACTCCGTCCGAGTCCCTTCGCCTGACTCTCCTACTAGGCTTAGGAAGCTTGGTGTCCCTGCCGAGGTACGGTCGAACGTCCTGCCGAGCCTTACACTCGAACACCAGCCAAGTCTCTTTGCCTGTCTCCTACTAGGATTAGGAAGCTTGGTCTCCCTGCCGATGTAAGGTCGAACGTCCTGCCGAGCCTTACACTCGATCTCCGGCCAAGTCCCTTCGCCTGACTCTCCTAGTAGGCTTAGGAACCTTGGTCTCCCTGCCGAGGTACGGTCGAACGTTCTGCTATGCCATTCACTCGAACTCCGGACAAGTCTCCTCGCCTGACTCTTACTAGACTTAGGAAGCTTGGTCTCCCTGCCGAGGTACGGTCGAACGTCCTGCCGAGCCTTGCATTCGAACTCCGGCCAAGTCTTTATGCCTGACTTCTACTAGGCTTAGGAATCTTGGTCTCCCTGCCGAGGTAAGGTCGAACGACCTGCCAAACCTTACACTCGAACTCCGGCCAACTCCCTTCGCCTAACTCTCCTACTAGGCTTAGGAAGCTTGGTCTCCCTGCCGAGGTAAGGTCGAACGTCCTGCCGAGCCTTACACTCGAACTCCGTCCGAGGCCCTTCGCCTAACTCTCCTACTAGGCTTAGGAAGCTTTGTCTCCCTGCCGAGGTAAGGTCGAACGTCCTGCCGAGCCTTACACTCGAACTCCGTCCGAGTCCCTTCGCCTGACTCTCCTACTAGGCTTAGGAAGCTTGGTGTCCCTGCCGAGGTACGGTCGAATGTCCTGCCGAGCCTTACACTCGAACACCAGCCAAGTCTCTTTGCCTGTCTCCTACTAGGATTAGGAAGCTTGGTCTCCCTGCCGATGTAAGGTCGAACGTCCTGCCGAGCCTTACACTCGGTCTCCGGCCAAGTCCCTTCGCCTGACTCTCCTACTAGGCTTAGGAAGCTTGGTCTCTATGCCGAGTTAAGGTCGAACGTTCTGCTATGCCTTTCACTCGAACTCCGGACAAGTCTCCTCGCCTGACTCTTACTAGACTTAGGAAGCTTGGTCTCCCGTCCGAGGTAAGGTCAAACGTCCTTCCGAGCCTTACACACGAACTCTGGCCAAGTCCCTTTGCCTGACTCCAACTAGGCTTAGGAAGCTTGGTCTCCCTGCCGAGGTACGGTCGAACGTCCTGCCGAGCCTTACACTCGAAGTCCGGCCAAGTCCCCTTGTCTGACTCCTACTAGGCTTAGGAAGCATGGTCTCTTTGCCGAGTTAAGGTCGAACGTCCTGCCGAGCCATAGTCTCAAACTTCGGCCAAGTCCCTTCGCCTGACTCCAACTAGGCTTAGGGAGCTTGGTCTCCCTGCCAAGTTAAAGTCAAACGTCCTGCCGAGCCTTACACTCAAACTCCGGCCAAGTCCCTTCTCCTGACACCCCTACTAGGCTTAGGAACCTTGGCCTCCCTGCCAAGGTAAGGTCGAACGTCCTGCCGAGCCTTACACTCGAACTCCGTCCGAGTCCCTTCGCCTGACTCTCCTACTAGGCTTAGGAAGCTTGGTGTCCCTGCCGAGGTACGGTCGAACGTCCTGCCGAGCCTTACACTCGAACACCAGCCAAGTCTCTTTGCCTGTCTCCTACTAGGATTAGGAAGCTTGGTCTCCCTGCCAAGGTAAGGTAGAACGTCCTGCCGAGCCTTACACTCGATCTCCGGCCAAGTCCCTTCGCCTGACTCTCCTACTAGGCTTAGGAAGCTTGGTCTCTACGCCGAGTTAAGATCGAACGTTCTGCTATGCCTTTCACTCGAACTCCGGACAAGTCTCCTCACCTGACTCTTACTAGACTTAGGAAGCTTGGTCTCCCTGCCGAGGAAAGGTCGAACGTCCTGCCGAGCCTTACACTCAAACTCCGGTCAAGTCCCTTCTCCTGACACCCCTACTAGGCTTAGGAACCTTGGTCTCCCTGCCGAGGTAAGGTCGAGCGTCCTTCCGAGCCTTACACTAGAACTTTGGCCAAGTCCCTTTGCCTGACTCCTACTAGGCTTAGGAAGCTTGGTCTCCCAGCCGAGGTAAGGTCAAACGTCCTTCCGAGCCTTACACTCGAACTCTGGCCAAGTCCCTTTGCCTGACTCCAACTAGGCTTAGGAAGCTTGGTCTCCCTGCCGAGGTACGGTCGAACGTCCTGCCGAGCCTTACACTCGAAGTCCGGCCAAGTCCCTTCCCCTGACACTCCTACTAGGCTTAGGAACCTTGGTCTCCCTGCCGAAGTAAGGTCGAGCGTCCTTCCGAACCTTACACTAGAACTCCGGCCAAGTCCCTTTGCCTGACTCCTACTAAGCTTAGGAAGCTTGGTCTCCCGGCCGAGGTAAGGTCAAACGTCCTTCCGAGCCTTACACTCGAACTCTGGCCAAGTCCCTTTGCCTGACTCCAACTAGGCTTAGGAAGCTTGGTCTCCCTGCCGAGGTACGGTCGAACGTCCTACCGAGCCTTACACTCGAACTCCGGCCAAGTCCCTTCCCCTGACATACCTACTAGGCTTAGGAACCTTGGTCTCCCTGCCGAGGTAAGGTCGAGCGTCCTTCCGAGCCTTACACTAGAACTCCGGCCAAGTCCCTTGGCCTGATACCTTCTAGGCTTAGGAAGCTTGGTCTCTCTGCCGAGGTAAGGTAGAACGTCCTGCCGAGCCTTGCACTCGAACTCTGGCCAAGTCCCTTTGCCTGACTCCTACTAGGCTTAGGAATCTTGGTCTCCCTGCCGAGTTAAGGTCGAACGACCTGCCGAACCTTACACTCGAACTCCGGCCAACTCCCTTCGCCTAACACTCCTACTAGACTTAGGAAGCTTGGTCTCCCTGCCGAGGTAAGGTCGAACGTCCTGCCGAGCCTTACACTCGTACTCCGGCCAAGTCCCTTCGCCTGACTCCTACTAGGCTTAGGAAGCTTGGTCTCCCTGCCGAGGTAAGGTCGAAGGTCCTGCCTAGCCTTACACTCGAACTTCGGCCAAGTCCCCTTGTCTGACTCCTACTAGGCTTAGGAAGCATGGTCTCTTTGCCGAGTTAAGGTCGAACGTCCTGCCGAGCCATAGTCTCAAACTTCGGCCAAGTCCCTTCGCCTGACTCCAACTAGGCTTAGGGAGCTTGGTCTCCCTGCCGAGTTAAAGTCAAACGTCCTGCCGAGCCTTACAGTCGAACACCGGACAAGTCCCCTCGCCTGATTCCTACTAGACTTAGGAAGCTTAGTCACCCTGCCGAGGTAAGGTCGAACGTCCTGCCAAGCTTGACACTCGAACTCCGGCCAAGTCCCCTCTCCTAATTCTCCTCCTAGGCCTAGGAAGATTTGTCTCCCTGCCGAGGTAACATCGAACGTCCTGACGAGCCTTACACTTGAACTCCGGCCAAGTCCCTCCCCCTGACACTCCTACTAGGCTTAGGAAGCTTGGTCTCATTGCCGAGGTAAGGTAGAACGTCCTTCCGAGCCCTGCACTCGAAGTCTGGCCAAGTCCCTTCCCCGGACACTCCTACTAGGCTTAGGAAGCTTTGTCTCCCTGCCGAGGTAAGGTCGAGCGTCCTTCCGAGCCTTACACTAGAACTCCGGCCAAGTCCCTTTGCCTGACTCCAACTAGGCTTAGGAAGCTTGGTCTCCCTGCCGAGGTACGGTCGAACGTCCTGCCGAGCCTTACACTCGAAGTCCGGCCAAGTCCCTTCCCCTGACACTCCTACTAGGCTTAGGAACCTTGGTCTCCCTGCCGAGGTAAGGTCGAGCGTCCTTCCGAGCCTTACACTAGAACTCCGGCTAAGTCCCTTTGCCTGTCACTCCTATTAGGCTTAGGAACCTTGGTCTCCCTGCCGAGGTAAGGTCGAGCGTCCTTCCGCGCCTTACACTAGAACTCCGGCCAAATCCCTTTGCCTGATACCTTCTAGGCTTAGGAAGCTTGGTCTCTCTGCCGAGGTAAGGTAGAACGTCCTGCCGAGCCTTGCACTAGAACTCTGGCCAAGTCCCTTGGCCTGACTCCTACTAGGCTTAGGACGCATGGTCTCTTTGCCGAGTTAAGGTCGAAAGACCTGCCGAACCTTACACTCGAACTCCGGCCAACTCCCTTCGCCTAACACTCCTACTAGGCTTAGGAAGCTTGGTCTCCCTGCCGAGGTAAGGTCGAACGTCCTGCCGAGCCTTACACTCGAACTTCGGCCAAGTCCCCTTGTCTGACTCTTACTAGGCTTAGGAAGCATGGTCTCTTTGCCGAGTTAAGGTCGAACGTCCTGCCGAGCCATAGTCTCAAACTTCGGCCAAGTCCCTTCGCCTGACTCCAACTAGGCTTAGGGAGCTTGGTCTCCCTGCCGAGTTAAAATCAAACGTCCTGCCGAGCCTTACACTCAAACTCCGGCCACGTCCCTTCTCCTGACACCCCTACTAGGCTTAGGAACCTTGGTCTCCCTGCCAAGGTAAGGTCGAGCGTCCTTCCGAGCCTTACACTAGAACTCCGGCCAAGTCCCTTTGCCTGACTCCTACTAAGCTTAGGAAGCTTGGTCCCCCTGCCGTGGTAAGGTCGAAAGTCCTGCCGAGCCTTACACTAGAACTCCGGCCAAGTCCCTTTGTCTGATACCTTCTAGGCTTAGGAAGCTTGATCTCCCTGCCGAGGTAAGGTAGAACGTCCTGCCGAGCCTTGCATTCGAGCTTCGGCCAAGTCCCTATGCCTGACTCCTACTAGGCTTAGGAATCTTGGTCTCCCTGCCGAGTTAAGGTCGAACGACCTGCCGAACCTTACACTCGAACTCCGGCCAACTCCCTTCGCCTAACTCTCCTACTAGGCTTAGGAAGCTTGGTTTCCCTGCCGAGGTACGGTCGAACGTCCTGCCGAGCCTTACACTCGGACTTCGGCCAAGTCCCCTTGTCTGACTCCTACTAGGCTTAGGAAGCATGGTCTCTTTGCCGAGTTAAGGTCGAACGTCCTGCCGAGCCATAGTCTCAAACTTCGGCTAAGTCCCTTTGCCTGACTCCAACTAGGCTTAGGGAGCTTGGTCTCCCTGCCGAGTTAAAGTCAAACGTCCTGCCGAGCCTTACAGTCGAACACCGGACAAGTCCCCTCGCCTGATTCCTACTAGACTTAGGAAGCTTAGTCACCCTGCCGAGGTAAGGTCGAAGGTCCTGCCGAGCCTTACACTCGAACTTCGGCCAAGTCCCCTTGTCTGACTCCTACTAGGCTTAGGAAGCATGGTCTCTTTGCCGAGTCAAGGTCGAACGTCCTGCCGAGCCATAGTCTCAAACTTCGGCCAAGTCCCTTCGCCTGACTCCAACTAGGCTTAGGCAGCTTGGTCTCCCTGCCGAGTTAAAGTCAAACGTCCTGCCGTGCCTTACAGTCGAACACCGGACACGTCCCCTCGCCTGATTCCTACTAGACTTAGGAAGCTTGGTCTCTCTGCCGAGGTAAGGTAGAACGTCCTGCCGAGCCTTGCATTCGAACCCCGGCCAAGTCCCCTCTCCTAATTCTCCTCCTAGGCCTAGGAAGATTTGTCTCCCTGCCGAGATAACATCGAACGTCCTGCCGAGCCTTACACTTGAACTCCGGCCAAGTCCCTCCCCCTGACACTCCTACTAGGCTTAGGAAGCTTGGTCTCCGTGTCGAGGTAAGGTAGAACGTCCTTCCGAGCCCTGCACTCGAAGTCCGGCCAAGTCCCTTCCCAGGACACTCCTATTAGGCTTAGGAAGCTTTGTCTCCCAGCCGAGGTAAGGTCGAGCGTCCTTCCGAGCCTTACACTAGAACTCCGGCCAAGTCCCTTTTCCTGACTCTTACTAGACATAGGAAGCTTGGTCTCCCTGCCGAGGAAAGGTCGAACGTCCTGCCGAGCCTTGCATTCAAACTCCGGCTAAGTCCCTATGCCTGACTCCTACTACGCTTAGGAATCTTGGTCTCCCTGCCGAGTTAAGGTCGAACGACCTGCCGAACCTTACACTCGAACTCCGGCCAACTCCCTTCGCCTAACTCTCCTACTAGGCTTAGGAAGCTTGGTCTCCCTGCCGAGGTACGGTCGAACGTCCTGCCGAGCCTTACACTCGAAGTCCGGCCAAGTCCCTTCCCCTGACACTCCTATTAGGCTTAGGAACCTTGGTCTCCCTGCCGAGGTAAGGTCAAGCGTCCTTCCGAGCCTTACACTAGAACTCCGGCCAAGTCCCTTTGTCTGATTCCTTCTAGGCTTAGGAAGCTTGGTCTCCCTGCCGAGGTAAGGTAGAACGTCCTGCCGAGCCTTGCATTCGAACTCCGGCCAAGTCCCTATGCCTGACTCCTACTAGGCTTAGGAAGCTTGGTCTCCCTGCCGAGGTAAGGTCGAACGTCCTGCCGAGCCTTACACTCGAACTCCGTCTGAGGCCCTTCGCCTAACTCTCCTACTAGGCTTAGGAAGCTTTGTCTCCCTGCCGAGGTAAGGTCGAACGTCCTGCCGAGCCTTACACTCGAACTCCGTCTGAGGCCCTTCGCCTAACTCTTATACTAGGCTTAGGAAGCTTTGTCTCCCTGCCGAGGTAAGGTCGAACGTCCTGCCGAGCCTTACACTCGAACTCCGTCCGAGTCCCTTCGCCTGCCTCTCCTACTAGGCTTAGGAAGCTTGGTGTCCCTGCCGAGGTACGGTCGAACGTCCTGCCGAGCCTTACACTCGAACACCAGCCAAGTCTCTTTGCCTGTCTCCTACTAGGATTAGGAAGCTTGGTCTCCCTGCCGATGTAAGGTCGAACGTCCTGCCGAGCCTTACACTCGATCTCCGGCCAAGTCCCTTCGCCTGACTCTCCTACTAGGCTTAGGAAGCTTGGTCTCTATGCCGAGTTAAGGTCGAACGTTCTGCTATGCCTTTCACTCGAACTCCGGACAAGTCTCCTCGCCTGACTCTTACTAGACTTAGGAAGCTTGGTCTCCCTGCCGAGGAAAGGTCGAACGTCCTGCCGAGCCTTACACTCAAACTCCGGCCAAGTCCCTTCCCCTGACACTCCTACTAGGCTTAGGAACCTTGGTCTCCCTGCCGAGGTAAGGTCGAGCGTCCTTCCGAGCCTTACACTAGAACTCCGGCCAAGTCTTTTTGCCTGACTCCTACTAAGCTTAGGAAGCTTGGTCTCCCGTCTGAGGAAAGGTCAAACGTCCTTCCGAGCCTTACACTCGAACTCTGGCCAAGTCCCTTTGCCTGACTCCAACTAGGCTTAGGAAGCTTGGTCTCCCTGCCGAGGTACGGTCGAACGTCCTGCCGAGCCTTACACTAGAACTCCGGCCAAGTCCCTTCCCCTGACACTCCTACTAGGCTTAGGAAGCTTGGTCTCCCTGCCGAGGTAAGGTCGAGCGTCCTGCCGAGCCTTACACTAGAACTCCGGCCAAGTCCCTTTGCCTGATACCTTCTAGGCTTAGGAAGCTTGGTCTCCCTGCCGAGGTAAGGTCGAACGTCCTGCCGAGCCTTACACTCGAACTCCGTCCGAGGCCCTTCGCCTAACTCTCCTACTAGGCTTAGGAAGCTTTGTCTCCCTGCCGAGGTAAGGTCGAACGTCCTGCCGAGCCTTACACTCGAACTCCGTCCGAGTCCCTTCGCCTGACTCTCCTACTAGGCTTAGGAAGCTTGGTGTCCCTGCCGAGGTACGGTCGAATGTCCTGCCGAGCCTTACACTCGAACACCAGCCAAGTCTCTTTGCCTGTCTCCTACTAGGATTAGGAAGCTTGGTCTCCCTGCCGATGTAAGGTCGAACGTCCTGCCGAGCCTTACACTCGGTCTCCGGCCAAGTCCCTTCGCCTGACTCTCCTACTAGGCTTAGGAAGCTTGGTCTCTATGCCGAGTTAAGGTCGAACGTTCTGCTATGCCTTTCACTCGAACTCCGGACAAGTCTCCTCGCCTGACTCTTACTAGACTTAGGAAGCTTGGTCTCCCGTCCGAGGTAAGGTCAAACGTCCTTCCGAGCCTTACACACGAACTCTGGCCAAGTCCCTTTGCCTGACTCCAACTAGGCTTAGGAAGCTTGGTCTCCCTGCCGAGGTACGGTCGAACGTCCTGCCGAGCCTTACACTCGAAGTCCGGCCAAGTCCCCTTGTCTGACTCCTACTAGGCTTAGGAAGCATGGTCTCTTTGCCGAGTTAAGGTCGAACGTCCTGCCGAGCCATAGTCTCAAACTTCGGCCAAGTCCCTTCGCCTGACTCCAACTAGGCTTAGGGAGCTTGGTCTCCCTGCCAAGTTAAAGTCAAACGTCCTGCCGAGCCTTACACTCAAACTCCGGCCAAGTCCCTTCTCCTGACACCCCTACTAGGCTTAGAAACCTTGGCCTCCCTGCCAAGGTAAGGTCGAACGTCCTGCCGAGCCTTACACTCGAACTCCGTCCGAGTCCCTTCGCCTGACTCTCCTACTAGGCTTAGGAAGCTTGGTGTCCCTGCCGAGGTACGGTCGAACGTCCTGCCGAGCCTTACACTCGAACACCAGCCAAGTCTCTTTGCCTGTCTCCTACTAGGATTAGGAAGCTTGGTCTCCCTGCCAAGGTAAGGTAGAACGTCCTGCCGAGCCTTACACTCGATCTCCGGCCAAGTCCCTTCGCCTGACTCTCCTACTAGGCTTAGGAAGCTTGGTCTCTACGCCGAGTTAAGGTCGAACGTTCTGCTATGCCTTTCACTCGAACTCCGGACAAGTCTCCTCACCTGACTCTTACTAGACTTAGGAAGCTTGGTCTCCCTGCCGAGGAAAGGTCGAACGTCCTGCCGAGCCTTACACTCAAACTCCGGTCAAGTCCCTTCTCCTGACACCCCTACTAGGCTTAGGAACCTTGGTCTCCCTGCCGAGGTAAGGTCGAGCGTCCTTCCGAGCCTTACACTAGAACTTTGGCCAAGTCCCTTTGCCTGACTCCTACTAGGCTTAGGAAGCTTGGTCTCCCGGCCGAGGTAAGGTCAAACGTCCTTCCGAGCCTTACACTCGAACTCTGGCCAAGTCCCTTTGCCTGACTCCAACTAGGCTTAGGAAGCTTGGTCTCCCTGCCGAGGTACGGTCGAACGTCCTGCCGAGCCTTACACTCGAAGTCCGGCCAAGTCCCTTCCCCTGACACTCCTACTAGGCTTAGGAACCTTGGTCTCCCTGCCGAAGTAAGGTCGAGCGTCCTTCCGAACCTTACACTAGAACTCCGGCCAAGTCCCTTTGCCTGACTCCTACTAAGCTTAGGAAGCTTGGTCTCCCGGCCGAGGTAAGGTCAAACGTCCTTCCGAGCCTTACACTCGAACTCTGGCCAAGTCCCTTTGCCTGACTCCAACTAGGCTTAGGAAGCTTGGTCTCCCTGCCGAGGTACGGTCGAACGTCCTACCGAGCCTTACACTCGAACTCCGGCCAAGTCCCTTCCCCTGACATACCTACTAGGCTTAGGAACCTTGGTCTCCCTGCCGAGGTAAGGTCGAGCGTCCTTCCGAGCCTTACACTAGAACTCCGGCCAAGTCCCTTGGCCTGATACCTTCTAGGCTTAGGAAGCTTGGTCTCTCTGCCGAGGTAAGGTAGAACGTCCTGCCGAGCCTTGCACTCGAACTCTGGCCAAGTCCCTTTGCCTGACTCCTACTAGGCTTAGGAATCTTGGTCTCCCTGCCGACTTAAGGTCGAACGACCTGCCGAACCTTACACTCGAACTCCGGCCAACTCCCTTCGCCTAACACTCCTACTAGACTTAGGAAGCTTGGTCTCCCTGCCGAGGTAAGGTCGAACGTCCTGCCGAGCCTTACACTCGTACTCCGGCCAAGTCCCTTCGCCTGACTCCTACTAGGCTTAGGAAGCTTTGTCTCCCTGCCGAGGTAAGGTCGAAGGTCCTGCCTAGCCTTACACTCGAACTTCGGCCAAGTCCCCTTGTCTGACTCCTACTAGGCTTAGGAAGCATGGTCTCTTTGCCGAGTTAAGGTCGAACGTCCTGCCGAGCCATAGTCTCAAACTTCGACCAAGTCCCTTCGCCTGACTCCAACTAGGCTTAGGGAGCTTGGTCTCCCTGCCGAGTTAAAGTCAAACGTCCTGCCGAGCCTTACAGTCGAACACCGGACAAGTCCCCTCGCCTGATTCCTACTAGACTTAGGAAGCTTAGTCACCCTGCCGAGGTAAGGTCGAACGTCCTGCCAAGCTTGACACTCGAACTCCGGCCAAGTCCCCTCTCCTAATTCTCCTCCTAGGCCTAGGAAGATTTGTCTCCCTGCCGAGGTAACATCGAACGTCCTGACGAGCCTTACACTTGAACTCCGGCCAAGTCCCTCCCCCTGACACTCCTACTAGGCTTAGGAAGCTTGGTCTCATTGCCGAGGTAAGGTAGAACGTCCTTCCGAGCCCTGCACTCGAAGTCTGGCCAAGTCCCTTCCCCGGACACTCCTACTAGGCTTAGGAAGCTTTGTCTCCCTGCCGAGGTAAGGTCGAGCGTCCTTCCGAGCCTTACACTAGAACTCCGGCCAAGTCCCTTTGCCTGACTCCAACTAGGCTTAGGAAGCTTGGTCTCCCTGCCGAGGTACGGTCGAACGTCCTGCCGAGCCTTACACTCGAAGTCCGGCCAAGTCCCTTCCCCTGACACTCCTACTAGGCTTAGGAACCTTGGTCTCCCTGCCGAGGTAAGGTCGAGCGTCCTTCCAAGCCTTACACTAGAACTCCGGCTAAGTCCCTTTGCCTGACACTCCTATTAGGCTTAGGAACCTTGGTCTCCCTGCCGAGGTAAGGTCGAGCGTCCTTCCGCGCCTTACACTAGAACTCCGGCCAAATCCCTTTGCCTGATACCTTCTAGGCTTAGGAAGCTTGGTCTCTCTGCCGAGGTAAGGTAGAACGTCCTGACGAGCCTTGCACTAGAACTCTGGCCAAGTCCCTTGGCCTGACTCCTACTAGGCTTAGGACGCATGGTCTCTTTGCCGAGTTAAGGTCGAACGACCTGCCGAACCTTACACTCGAACTCCGGCCAACTCCCTTCGCCTAACACTCCTACTAGGCTTAGGAAGCTTGGTCTCCCTGCCGAGGTAAGGTCGAACGTCCTGCCGAGCCTTACACTCGAACTTCGGCCAAGTCCCCTTGTCTGACTCTTACTAGGCTTAGGAAGCATGGTCTCTTTGCCGAGTTAAGGTCGAACGTCCTGCCGAGCCATAGTCTCAAACTTCGGCCAAGTCCCTTCGCCTGACTCCAACTAGGCTTAGGGAGCTTGGTCTCCCTGCCGAGTTAAAATCAAACGTCCTGCCGAGCCTTACACTCAAACTCCGGCCACGTCCCTTCTCCTGACACCCCTACTAGGCTTAGGAACCTTGGTCTCCCTGCCAAGGTAAGGTCGAGCGTCCTTCCGAGCCTTACACTAGAACTCCGGCCAAGTCCCTTTGCCTGACTCCTACTAAGCTTAGGAAGCTTGGTCCCCCTGCCGTGGTAAGGTCGAAAGTCCTGCCGAGCCTTACACTAGAACTCCGGCCAAGTCCCTTTGTCTGATACCTTCTAGGCTTAGGAAGCTTGATCTCCCTGCCGAGGTAAGGTAGAACGTCCTGCCGAGCCTTGCATTCGAGCTTCGGCCAAGTCCCTATGCCTGACTCCTACTAGGCTTAGGAATCTTGGTCTCCCTGCCGAGTTAAGGTCGAACGACCTGCCGAACCTTACACTCGAACTCCGGCCAACTCCCTTCGCCTAACTCTCCTACTAGGCTTAGGAAGCTTGGTTTCCCTGCCGAGGTACGGTCGAACGTCCTGCCGAGCCTTACACTCGGACTTCGGCCAAGTCCCCTTGTCTGACTCCTACTAGGCTTAGGAAGCATGGTCTCTTTGCCGAGTTAAGGTCGAACGTCCTGCCGAGCCATAGTCTCAAACTTCGGCTAAGTCCCTTTGCCTGACTCCAACTAGGCTTAGGGAGCTTGGTCTCCCTGCCGAGTTAAAGTCAAACGTCCTGCCGAGCCTTACAGTCGAACACCGGACAAGTCCCCTCGCCTGATTCCTACTAGACTTAGGAAGCTTAGTCACCCTGCCGAGGTAAGGTCGAAGGTCCTGCCGAGCCTTACACTCGAACTTCGGCCAAGTCCCCTTGTCTGACTCCTACTAGGCTTAGGAAGCATGGTCTCTTTGCCGAGTCAAGGTCGAACGTCCTGCCGAGCCATAGTCTCAAACTTCGGCCAAGTCCCTTCGCCTGACTCCAACTAGGCTTAGGCAGCTTGGTCTCCCTGCCGAGTTAAAGTCAAACGTCCTGCCGTGCCTTACAGTCGAACACCGGACACGTCCCCTCGCCTGATTCCTACTAGACTTAGGAAGCTTGGTCTCTCTGCCGAGGTAAGGTAGAACGTCCTGCCGAGCCTTGCATTCGAACCCCGGCCAAGTCCCCTCTCCTAATTCTCCTCCTAGGCCTAGGAAGATTTGTCTCCCTGCCGAGATAACATCGAACGTCCTGCCGAGCCTTACACTTGAACTCCGGCCAAGTCCCTCCCCCTGACACTCCTACTAGGCTTAGGAAGCTTGGTCTCCGTGCCGAGGTAAGGTAGAACGTCCTTCCGAGCCCTGCACTCGAAGTCCGGCCAAGTCCCTTCCCAGGACACTCCTATTAGGCTTAGGAAGCTTTGTCTCCCAGCCGAGGTAAGGTCGAGCGTCCTTCCGAGCCTTACACTAGAACTCCGGCCAAGTCCCTTTGCCTGACTCCTACTACGCTTAGGAATCTTGGTCTCCCTGCCGAGTTAAGGTCGAACGACCTGCCGAACCTTACACTCGAACTCCGGCCAACTCCCTTCGCCTAACTCTCCTACTAGGCTTAGGAAGCTTGGTCTCCCTGCCGAGGTACGGTCGAACGTCCTGCCGAGCCTTACACTCGAAGTCCGGCCAAGTCCCTTCCCCTGACACTCCTATTAGGCTTAGGAACCTTGGTCTCCCTGCCGAGGTAAGGTCAAGCGTCCTTCCGAGCCTTACACTAGAACTCCGGCCAAGTCCCTTTGTCTGATTCCTTCTAGGCTTAGGAAGCTTGGTCTCCCTGCCGAGGTAAGGTAGAACGTCCTGCCGAGCCTTGCATTCGAACTCCGGCCAAGTCCCTATGCCTGACTCCTACTAGGCTTAGGAAGCTTGGTCTCCCTGCCGAGGTAAGGTCGAACGTCCTGCCGAGCCTTACACTCGAACTCCGTCTGAGGCCCTTCGCCTAACTCTCCTACTAGGCTTAGGAAGCTTTGTCTCCCTGCCGAGGTAAGGTCGAACGTCCTGCCGAGCCTTACACTCGAACTCCGTCTGAGGCCCTTCGCCTAACTCTTATACTAGGCTTAGGAAGCTTTGTCTCCCTGCCGAGGTAAGGTCGAACGTCCTGCCGAGCCTTACACTCGAACTCCGTCCGAGTCCCTTCGCCTGCCTCTCCTACTAGGCTTAGGAAGCTTGGTGTCCCTGCCGAGGTACGGTCGAACGTCCTGCCGAGCCTTACACTCGAACACCAGCCAAGACTCTTTGCCTGTCTCCTACTAGGATTAGGAAGCTTGGTCTCCCTGCCGATGTAAGGTCGAACGTCCTGCCGAGCCTTACACTCGATCTCCGGCCAAGTCCCTTCGCCTGACTCTCCTACTAGGCTTAGGAAGCTTGGTCTCTATGCCGAGTTAAGGTCGAACGTTCTGCTATGCCTTTCACTCGAACTCTGGACAAGTCTCCTCGCCTGACTCTTACTAGACTTAGGAAGCTTGGTCTCCCTGCCGAGGAAAGGTCGAACGTCCTGCCGAGCCTTACACTCAAACTCCGGCCAAGTCCCTTCCCCTGACACTCCTACTAGGCTTAGGAACCTTGGTCTCCCTGCCGAGGGAAGGTCGAGCGTCCTTCCGAGCCTTACACTAGAACTCCGGCCAAGTCTTTTTGCCTGACTCCTACTAAGCTTAGGAAGCTTGGTCTCCCGTCTGAGGAAAGGTCAAACGTCCTTCCGAGCCTTACACTCGAACTCTGGCCAAGTCCCTTTGCCTGACTCCAACTAGGCTTAGGAAGCTTGGTCTCCCTGCCGAGGTACGGTCGAACGTCCTGCCGAGCCTTACACTAGAACTCCGGCCAAGTCCCTTCCCCTGACACTCCTACTAGGCTTAGGAAGCTTGGTCTCCCTGCCGAGGTAAGGTCGAGCGTCCTGCCGAGCCTTACACTAGAACTCCGGCCAAGTCCCTTTGCCTGATACCTTCTAGGCTTAGGAAGCTTGGTCTCTCTGCCGAGGTAAGGTAGAACGTCCTGCCGAGCCTTGCACTCGAACTCTGGCCAAGTCCCTTTGCCTGACTCCTACTAGGCTTAGGAATCTTGGTCTCCCTGCCGAGTTAAGGTCGAACGACCTGCCGAACCTTACACTCGAACTCCGGCCAACTCCCTTCGCCTAACACTCCTACTAGGCTTAGGAAGCTTGGTCTCCCTGCCGAGGTAAGGTCGAACGTCCTGCCGAGCCTTACACTCGAACTCCGGCCAAGTCCCTTCGCCTGACTCCTACTAGGCTTAGGAAGCTTGGTCTCCCTGCCGAGGTAAGGTCGAAGGTCCTGCCTAGCCTTACACTCGAACTTCGGCCAAGTCCCCTTGTCTGACTCCTACTAGGCTTAGGAAGCATGGTCTCTTTGCCGAGTTAAGGTCGAACGTCCTGCCGAGCCATAGTCTCAAACTTCGGCCAAGTCCCTTCGCCTGACTCCAACTAGGCTTAGGGAGCTTGGTCTCCCTGCCGAGTTAAAGTCAAACGTCCTGCCGAGCCTTACAGTCGAACACCGGACAAGTCCCTTCGCCTGATTCCTACTAGACTTAGGAAGCTTAGTCACCCTGCCGAGGTAAGGTCGAACGTCCTGCCAAGCTTGACACTCGAACTCTGGCCAAGTCCCCTCTCCTAATTCTCCTCCTAGGCTTAGGAAGATTTGTCTCCCTGCCGAGGTAACATCGAACGTCCTGCCGAGCCTTACACTTGAACTCCGGCCAAGTCCCTCCCCCTGACACTCCTACTAGGCTTAGGAAGCTTGGTCTCCCTGCCGAGGTAAGGTAGAACGTCCTTCTGAGCCCTGCACTCGAAGTCCGGCCAAGTCCCTTCCCCGGACACTCCTACTAGGCTTAGGAAGCTTTGTCTCCCAGCCGAGGTAAGGTCGAGCGTCCTTCCGAGCCTTACACTAGAACTCCGGCCAAGTCCCTTTGTCTGATACCTTCTAGGCTTAGGAATCTTTGTCTCCCTGCCGAGGTAAGGTCGAACGACCTGCCGAACCTTACACTCGAACTCCGGCCAACTCCCTTCGCCTAACTCTCCTACTAGGCTTAGGAAGCTTGGTCTCCCTGCCGAGGTACGGTCGAACATCATGCCGAGCCTTACACTCGAAGTCCGGCCAAGTCCCTTCCCCTGACACTCCTACTAGGCTTAGGAACCTTGGTCTCCCTGCCGAGGTAAGGTCGAGCGTCCTTCCGAGCCTTACACGAGAACTCCGGCCAAGTCCCTTTGTCTGATACCTTCTAGGCTTAGGAAGCTTGGTCTCTCTGCCGAGGTAAGGTAGAACGTCCTGCCGAGCCTTGCATTCGAACTCCGGCCAAGTTCCTATGCCTGACTCCTACTAGGCTTAGGAATCTTGGACTCCCTGCCGAGTTAAGGTCGAACGACCTGCCGAACCTTACACTCGAACTCCGGCCAACTCCCTTCGCCTAACTCTCCTACTAGGCTTAGGAAGCTTGGTCTCCCTGCCGAGGTAAGGTCGAACGTCCTGCCGAGCCTTACACTCGAACTCCGTCCGAGGCCCTTCGCCTAACTCTCCTACTAGGCTTAGGAAGCTTTGTCTCCCTGCCGAGGTAAGGTCGAACGTCCTGCCGAGCCTTACACTCGAACTCCATCCGAGTCCCTTCGCCTGACTCTCCTACTAGGCTTAGGAAGCTTGGTGTCCCTGCCGAGGTACGGTCGAACGTCCTGCCGAGCCTTACACTCGAACACCAGCCAAGTCTCTTCTCCTGACACCCCTACTAGGCTTAGGAACTTTGGTCTCCCTGCCGAGGTAAGGTCGAGCGTCCTTCCGAGCCTTACAGTAGAACTCCGGCCAAGTCCCTTTGCCTGACTCCTACTAAGCTTAGGAAACTTGGTCTCCCGTCCGAGGTAAGGTCAAACGTCCTTCCGAGCCTTACACACGAACTCTGGCCAAGTCCCTTTGCCTGACACTCCTACTAGGCTTAGGAAGCTTGGTCTCCCTGCCGAGGTACGGTCGAAGGTCCTGCCGAGCCTTACACTCGAAGTCCGGCCAAGTCCCTTCCCCTGACACTCCTACTAGGCTTAGGAACCTTGGTCTCCCTGCCGAGGTAAGGTCGAGCGTCCTTCCGAGCCTTACACTAGAACTCCAGCCAAGTCCCTTTGCCTGACTCCTACTAGGCTTAGGAAGCTTGGTCTCCCTGCCGAGGTAAGGTCGAAGGTCGTGCCGAGCCTTACACTCGAACTTCGGCCAAGTCCCCTTGTCTGACTCCTACTAGGCTTAGGAAGCATGGTCTCTTTGCCGAGTTAAGGTCGAACGTCCTGCCGAGCCATAGTCTCAAACTTCGGCCAAGTCCCTTCGCCTGACTCCAACTAGGCTTAGGGAGCTTGGTCTCCCTGCCGAGTTAAAGTCAAACGTCCTGCCGAGCCTTACACTCAAACTCCGGCCAAGTCCCTTCTCCTGACACCCCTACTAGGCTTAGGAACCTTGGCCTCCCTGCCAAGGTAAGGTCGAGCGTCCTTCCGAGGCTTACACTAGAACTCCGGCCAAGTCCCTTTGCCTGACTCCTACTAAGCTTAGGAAGCTTGGTCCCTTTGCCGTGGTAAGGTCGAAAGTCCTGCCGAGCCTTACACTAGAACTCCGGCCAAGTCCCTTTGTCTGATACCTTCTAGGCTTAGGAAGCTTGGTCTCCCTGCCGAGGTAGAGTAGAACGTCCTGCCGAGCCTTGCATTCGAACTCCGGCCAAGTCCCTATGCCTGACTCCTACTAGGCTTAGGAAGCTTGGTCTCCCTGCCGAGGTAAGGTCGAACGTCCTGCCGAGCCTTACACTCGAACTCTGTCCGAGGCCCTTCGCCTAACCCTCCTACTAGGCTTAGGAAGCTTTGTCTCCCTGCCGAGGTAAGGTCGAACGTCCTGCCAAGCTTGACACTCGAACTCCGTCCGAGTCCCTTCGCCTGTCTCTCCTACTAGGCTTAGGAAGCTTGGTGTCCCTGCCGAGGTACGGTCGAACGTCCTGCCAAGCCTTACACTCAAACACCAGCCAAGTCTCTTTGCCTGTCTCCTACTAGGATTAGGAAGCTTGGTCTCCCTGCCGATGTAAGGTCGAACGTCCTGCCGAGCCTTACACTCGATCTCCGGCCAAGTCCCTTCGCCTGACTCTCCTACTAGGCTTAGGAAGCTTGGTCTCTATGCCGAGTTAAGGTCGAACGTTCTGCTATGCCTTTCACTCGAACTCCGGACAAGTCTCCTCGCCTGACTCTTACTAGACTTAGGAAGCTTGGTCTCCCGTCCGAGGTAACGTCAAACGTCCTTCCGAGCCTTACACACGAACTCTGGCCAAGTCCCTTTGCCTGACTCCAACTAGGCTTAGGAAGCTTGGTCTCCCTGCCGAGGTACGGTCGAACGTCCTGCCGAGCCTTACACTCGAAGTCCGGCCAAGTCCCCTTGTCTGACTCCTACTAGGCTTAGGAAGCATGGTCTCTTTGCTGAGTTAAGGTCGAACGTCCTGCCGAGCCATAGTCTCAAACTTCGGCCAAGTCCCTTCGCCTGTCTCCAACTAGGCTTAGGGAGCTTGGTCTCCCTGCCGAGTTAAAGTCAAACGTCCTGCCGAGCCTTACACTCAAACTCCGGCCAAGTCCCTTCTCCTGACACCCCTACTAGGCTTAGGAACCTTGGCCTCCCTGCCAAGGTAAGGTCGAACGTCCTGCCGAGCCTTACACTCGAACTCCGTCCAAGTCCCTTCGCCTGACTCGCCTACTAGGCTTAGGAAGCTTGGTGTCCCTGCCGAGGTACGGTCGAACGTCCTGCCGAGCCTTACACTCGAACACCAGCCAAGTCTCTTTGCCTGTCTCCTACTAGGATTAGGAAGCTTGGTCTCCCTGCCAAGGTAAGGTAGAACGTCCTGCCGAGCCTTGCACTCGAACTCCGGCCAAGTCCCTTTGCCTGACTCCTACTAGGCTTAGGAATCTTGGTCTCCCTGCCAAGTTAAGGTCGAACGACCTGCCGAACCTTACACTCGAACTCCGGCCAACTCCCTTCGCCTAACACTCCTACTAGGCTTAGGAAGCTTGGTCTCCCTGCCGAGGTAAGGTCGAACGTCCTGCCGAGCCTTACACTCGAACTCCGGCCAAGTCCCTTCGCCTGACTCCTACTAGGCTTAGGAAGCTTGGTCCCCCTGCCGAGGTAAGGTCGAAGGTCCTGCCGAGCCTTACACTCGAACTTCGGCCAAGTCCCCTTGTCTGACTCCTACTAGGCTTAGGAAGCATGGTCTCTTTGCCGAGTTAAGGTCGAACGTCCTGCCGAGCCATAGTCTCAAACTTCGGCCAAGTCCCTTCGCCTGACTCCAACTAGGCTTAGGGAGCTTGGTCTCCCTGCCGAGTTAAAGTCAAACGTCCTGCCGAGCCTTACAGTCGAACACCGGACAAGTCCCTTCGCCTGATTCCTACTAGACTTAGGAAGCTTAGTCACCCTGCCGAGGTAAGGTCGAAGATCCTGCCGAGCCTTACACTCGAACTTCGGCCAAGTCCCCTTGTCTGACTCCTACTAGGCTTAGGAAGCATGGTCTCTTTGCCGAGTTAAGGTCGAACGTCCTGCCGAGCCATAGTCTCAAACTTCGGCCAAGTCCCTTTGCCTGACTCCAACTAGGCTTAGGCAGCTTGGTCTCCCTGCCGAGTTAAAGTCAAACGTCCTGCCGAGCCTTACAGTCGAACACCGGACAAGTCCCTTCGCCTGATTCCTACTAGACTTAGGAAGCTTAGTCACCCTGCCGAGGTAAGGTCGAACGTCCTGCCAAGCTTGATACTCGAACTCCGGCCAAGTCCCCTCTCCTAATTCTCCTCCTAGGCCTAGGAAGATTTGTCTCCCTGCCGAGGTAACATCGAACGTCCTGCCGAGCCTTACACTTGAACTCCGGCCAAGTCCCTCCCCCTGACACTCCTACTAGGCTTAGGAAGCTTGGTCTCCCTGCCGAGGTAAGGTAGAACGTCCTTCCGAGCCCTGCACTCGAAGTCCGGCCAAGTCCCTTCCCCGGACACTCCTACTAGGCTTAGGAAGCTTGGCCTCCCTGCCGAGGTAAGGTAGAACGTCCTGCCGAGCCTTGCATTCGAACTCCGGCTAAGTCCCTATGCCTGACTCCTACTAGGCTTAGGAATCTTGGTCTCCCTGCCGAGTTAAGGTCGAACGACCTGCCGAACCTTACACTCGAACTCCGGCCAACTCCCTTCGCCTAACACTCCTACTAGGCTTAGGAAGCTTGGTCTCCCTGCCGAGGTAAGGTCGAACGTCCTGCCGAGCCTTACACTCGAACTCCGGCCAAGTCCCTTCGCCTGACTCCTACTAGGCTTAGGAAGCTTGGTCCCCCTGCCGAGGTAAGGTCGAAGGTCCTGCCGAGCCTTACACTCGAACTTCGGCCAAGTCCCCTTGTCTGACTCCTACTAGGCTTAGGAAGCATGGTCTCTTTGCCGAGTTAAGGTCGAACGTCCTGCCGAGCCATAGTCTCAAACTTCGGCCAAGTCCCTTCGCCTGACTCCAACTAGGCTTAGGGAGCTTGGTCTCCCTGCCGAGTTAAAGTCAAACGTCCTGCCGAGCCTTACAGTCGAACACTGGACAAGTCCCTTCGCCTGATTCCTACTAGACTTAGGAAGCTTAGTCACCTTGCCGAGGTAAGGTCGAAGGTCCTGCCGAGCCTTACACTCGAACTTCGGCCAATCCCCTTGTCTGACTCCTACTAGGCTTAGGAAGCATGGTCTCTTTGCCGAGTTAAGGTCGAACGTCCTGCCGAGCCATAGTCTCAAACTTCGGCCAAGTCCCTTCGCCTGACTCCAACTAGGCTTAGGCAGCTTGGTCTCCCTGCCGAGTTAAAGTCAAACGTCCTGCCGAGCCTTACAGTCGAACACCGGACAAGTCCCTTCGCCTGATTCCTACTAGACTTAGGAAGCTTAGTCACCCTGCCGAGGTAAGGTCGAACGTCCTGCCAAGCTTGATACTCGAACTCCGGCCAAGTCCCCTCTCCTAATTCTCCTCCTAGGCCTAGGAAGATTTGTCTCCCTGCCGAGGTAACATCGAAGGTCCTGCCGAGCCTTACACTTGAACTCCGGCCAAGTCCCTCCCCCTGACACTCCTACTAGGCTTAGGAAGCTTGGTCTCCCTGCCGAGGTAAGGTAGAACGTCCTTCCGAGCCCTGCACTCGAAGTCCGGCCAAGTCCCTTCCTCGGACACTCCTACTAGGCTTAGGAAGCTTTGTCTCCCAGCCGAGGTAAGGTCGAGCGTCCTTCCGAGCCTTACACTAGAACTCCGGCCAAGTCCCTTTGTCTGATACCTTTTAGGCTTAGGAAGCTTGGTCTCCCTGCCGAGGTAAGGTAGAACGTCCTGCCGAGCCTTGCATTCGAACTCCGGCTAAGTCCCTATGCCTGACTCCTACTAGGCTTAGGAATCTTGGTCTCCCTGCCGAGTTAAGGTCGAACGACCTGCCGAACCTTACACTCGAACTCCGGCCAACTCCCTTCGCCTAACTCTCCTACTAGGCTTAGGAAGCTTGGTCTCCCTGTCGAGGTACGGTCGAACGTCCTGCCGAGCCTTACACTCGAAGTCCGGCCAAGTCCCTTCCCCTGACACTCCTACTAGGCTTAGGAAGCTTTGTCTCCCTGCCGAGGTAAGGTCGAGCGTCCTTCCGAGCCTTACACTAGAACTCCGGCCAAGTCCCTTTGCCTGATACCTTCTAGGCTTAGGAAGCTTGGTCTCTCTGCCAAGGTAAGGTAGAACGTCCTGCCGAGCCTTGCATTCGAACTCCGGCCAACTCCCTTCGCCTAACACTCCTACTAGGCTTAGGAAGCTTGGTCTCCCTGCCGAGGTAAGGTCGAACGTCCTGCCGAGCCTTACACTCGAACTCCAGCCAAGTCCCTTCGCCTGACTCCTACTAGGATTAGGAAGCTTGGTCTCCCTGCCGAGGTAAGGTCGAACGTCCTGCCGAGCCTTACACTCGAACTTCGGCCAAGTCCCCTTGTCTGACTCCTACTAGGCTTAGGAAGCATGGTCTCTTTGCCGAGTTAAGGTCGAACGTCCTGCCGAGCCATAGTCTCAAACTTCGGCCAAGTCCCTTCGCCTGACTCCAACTAGGCTTAGGGAGCTTGGTCTCCCTGCCGAGTTAAAGTCAAACGTCCTGCCGAGCCTTACAGTCGAACACCGGACAAGTCCCTTCGCCTGATTCCTACTAGGCTTAGGAAGCTTAGTCACCCTGCCGAGGTAAGGTCGAAGGTCCTGCCGAGCCTTACACTCGAACTTCGGCCAAGTCCCCTTGTCTGACTCCTACTAGGCTTAGGAAGCATGGTCTCTTTGCCGAGTTAAGGTCGAACGTCCTGCCGAGCCATAGTCTCAAACTTCGGCCAAGTCCCTTCGCCTGACTCCAACTAGGCTTAGGCAGCTTGGTCTCCCTGCCGAGTTAAAGTCAAACGTCCTGCCGAGCCTTACAGTCGAACACCGGACAAGTCCCCTCGCCTGATTCCTACTAGACTTAGGAAGCTTAGTCACCCTGCCGAGGTAAGGTCGAACGTCCTGCCAAGCTTGACACTCGAACTCCGGCCAAGTCCCCTCTCCTAATTCTCCTCCTAGGCCTAGGAACATTTGTCTCCCTGCCGAGGTAACATCGAACGTCCTGCCGAGCCTTACACTTGAACTCCGGCCAAGTCCCTCCCCCTGACACTCCTACTAGGCTTAGGAAGCTTGGTCTCCCTGCCGAGGTAAGGTAGAACGTCCTTCTGAGCCCTGCACTCGAAGTCCGGCCAAGTCCCTTCCCCGGACACTCCTACTAGGCTTAGGAAGCTTTGTCTCCCAGCCGAGGTAAGGTCGAGCGTCCTTCCGAGCCTTACACTAGAACTCCGGCCAAGTCCCTTTGTCTGATACCTTCTAGGCTTAGGAATCTTGGTCTCCCTGCCGAGGTAAGGTCGAACGACCTGCCGAACCTTACACTCGAACTCCGGCCAACTCCCTTCGCCTAACTCTCCTACTAGGCTTAGGAAGCTTGGTCTCCCTGCCGAGGTACGGTCGAACGTCCTGCCGAGCCTTACACTCGAAGTCCGGCCAAGTCCCTTCCCCTGACACTCCTACTAGGCTTTGGAACCTTGGTCTCCCTGCCGAGGTAAGGTCGAGCGTCCTTCCGAGCCTTACACTAGAACTCCGGCCAAGTCCCTTTGTCTGATACCTTCTAGGCTTAGGAAGCTTGGTCTCCCTGCCGAGGTAAGGTAGAACGTCCTGCCGAGCCTTGCATTCGAACTCAGGCCAAGTCCCTATGCCTGACTCCTACTAGGCTTAGGAATCTTGGTCTCCCTGCCGAGTTAAGGTCGAACGACCTGCCGAACCTTACACTCGAACTCCGGCCAACTCCCTTCGCCTAACTCTCCTACTAGGCTTAGGAAGCTTGGTCTCCCTGCCGAGGTAAGGTCGAACGTCCTGCCGAGCCTTACACTCGAACTCCGTCCGAGGCCCTTCGCCTAACTCTCCTACTAGGCTTAGGAAGCTTTGTCTCCCTGCCGAGGTAAGGTCGAACGTCCTGCCGAGCCTTACACTCGAACTCCGTCCGAGTCCCTTCGCCTGACTCTCCTACTAGGCTTAGGAAGCTTGGTGTCCCTGCCGAGGTACGGTCGAACGTCCTGCCGAGCCTTACACTCGAACACCAGCCAAGTCTCTTCTCCTGACACCCCTACTAGGCTTAGGAACTTTGGTCTCCCTGCCGCGGTAAGGTCGAGCGTCCTTCCAAGCCTTACAGTAGAACTCCGGCCAAGTCCCTTTGCCTGACTCCTACTAAGCTTAGGAAGCTTGGTCTCCCGTCCGAGGTAAGGTCAAACGTCCTTCCGAGCCTTACACACGAACTCTGGCCAAGTCCCTTTGCCTGACTCCAACTAGGCTTAGGAAGCTTGGTGTCCCTGCCGAGGTACGGTCGAACGTCCTGCCCAGCCTTACACTCAAACACCAGCCAAGTCTCTTTGCCTGTCTCCTACTAGGATTAGGAAGCTTGGTCTCCCTGCCAAGGTAAGGTAGAACGTCCTGCCGAGCCTTACACTCGATCTCCGGCCAAGTCCCTTCGCCTGACTCTCCTACTAGGCTTAGGAAGCTTGGTCTCTATGCCGAGTTAAGGTCGAACGTTCTGCTATGCCTTTCACTCGAACTCCGGACAAGTCTCCTCGCCTGACTCTTACTAGACTTAGGAAGCTTGGTCTCCCGTCCGAGGTAAGGTCAAACGTCCTTCCGAGCCTTACACACGAACTCTGGCCAAGTCCCTTTGCCTGACTCCAACTAGGCTTAGGAAGCTTGGTCTCCCTGCCGAGGTACGGTCGAACGTCCTGCCGAGCCTTACACTCGAAGTCCGGCCAAGTCCCCTTGTCTGACTCCTACTAGGCTTAGGAAGCATGGTCTCTTTGCCGAGTTAAGGTCGAACGTCCTGCCGAGCCATAGTCTCAAACTTCGGCCAAGTCCCTTCGCCTGACTCCAACTAGGCTTAGGGAGCTTGGTCTCCCTGCCGAGTTAAAGTCAAACGTCCTGCCGAGCCTTACACTCAAACTCCAGCCAAGTCCCTTCTCCTGACACCCCTACTAGGCTTAGGAACCTTGGCCTCCCTGCCAAGGTAAGGTCGAACGTCCTGCCGAGCCTTACACTCGAACTCCGTCCGAGTCCCTTCGCCTGACTCTCCTACTAGGCTTAGGAAGCTTGGTGTCCCTGCCGAGGTACGGTCGAACGTCCTGCCGAGCCTTACACTCGAACACCAGCCAAGTCTCTTTGCCTGTCTCCTACTAGGATTAGGAAGCTTGGTCTCCCTGCCAAGGTAAGGTCGAAGGTCCTGCCGAGCCTTACACTCGAACTTCGGCCAAGTCCCCTTGTCTGACTCCTACTAGGCTTAGGAAGCATGGTCTCTTTGCCGAGTTAAGGTCGAACGTCCTGCCGAGCCATAGTCTCAAACTTCGGCCAAGTCCCTTTGCCTGACTCCAACTAGGCTTAGGGAGATTGGTCTCCCTGCCGAGTTAAAGTCAAACGTCCTGCCGAGCCTTACAGTCGAACACCGGACAAGTCCCTTCGCCTGATTCCTACTAGACTTAGGAAGCTTAGTCACCCTGCCGAGGTAAGGTCGAAGGTCCTGCCGAGCCTTACACTCGAACTTCGGCCAAGTCCCCTTGTCTGACTCCTACTAGGCTTAGGAAGCATGGTCTCTTTGCCGAGTTAAGGTCGAACGTCCTGCCGAGCCATAGTCTCAAACTTCGGCCAAGTCCCTTCGCCTGACTCCAACTAGGCTTAGGCAGCTTGGTCTCCCTGCCGAGTTAAAGTCAAACGTCCTGCCGAGCCTTACAGTCGAACACCGGAGAAGTCCCTTCGCCTGATTCCTACTAGACTTAGGAAGCTTAGTCACCCTGCCGAGGTAAGGTCGAACGTCCTGCCAAGCTTGACACTCGAACTCCGGCCAAGTCCCCTCTCCTAATTCTCCTCCTAGGCCTAGGAAGATTTGTCTCCCTGCCGAGGTAACATCGAACGTCCTGCCGAGCCTTACACTTGAACTCCGGCCAAGTCCCTCCCCCTGACACTCCTACTAGGCTTAGGAAGCTTGGTCTCCCTGCCGAGGTAAGGTAGAACGTCCTTCTGAGCCCTGCACTCGAAGTCCGGCCAAGTCCCTTCCCCGGACACTCCTACTAGGCTTAGGAAGCTTTGTCTCCCAGCCGAGGTAAGGTCGAGCGTCCTTCCGAGCCTTACACTAGAACTCCGGCCAAGTCCCTTTGTCTGATACCTTCTAGGCTTAGGAATCTTGGTCTCCCTGCCGAGGTAAGGTCGAACGACCTGCCGAACCTTACACTCGAACTCCGGCCAACTCCCTTCGCCTAACTCTCCTACTAGGCTTAGGAAGCTTGGTCTCCCTGCCGAGGTACGGTCGAACGTCCTGCCGAGCCTTACACTCGAAGTCCGGCCAAGTCCCTTCCCCTGACACTCCTACTAGGCTTAGGAACCTTGGTCTCCCTGCCGAGGTAAGGTCGAGCGTCCTTCCGAGCCTTACACTAGAACTCCGGCCAAGTCCCTTCGCCTGACTCTCCTACTAGGCTTAGGAAGCTTGGTGTCCCTGCCGAGGTACGGTCGAACGTCCTGCCGAGCCTTACACTCGAACACCAGCCAAGTCTCTTTGCCTGTCTCCTACTAGGATTAGGAAGCTTGGTCTCCCTGCCAAGGTAAGGTAGAACGTCCTGCCGAGCCTTGCACTCGAACTCCGGCCAAGTCCCTTTGTCTGATACCTTTTAGGCTTAGGAAGCTTGGCCTCCCTGCCGAGGTAAGGTAGAACGTCCTGCCGAGCCTTGCACTCGAACTCCGGCCAAGTCCCTATGCCTGACTCCTACTAGGCTTAGGAATCTTGGTCTCCCTGCCGAGTTAAGGTCGAACGACCTGCCGAACCTTACACTCGAACTCCGGCCAACTCCCTTCGCCTAACACTCCTACTAGGCTTAGGAAGCTTGGTCTCCCTGCCGAGGTAAGGTCGAACGTCCTGCCGAGCCTTACACTCGAACTCCGGCCAAGTCCCTTCGCCTGACTCCTACTAGGCTTAGGAAGCTTGGTCCCCCTGCCGAGGTAAGGTCGAAGGTCCTGCCGAGCCTTACACTCGAACTTCGGCCAAGTCCCCTTGTCTGACTCCTACTAGGCTTAGGAAGCATGGTCTCTTTGCCGAGTTAAGGTCGAACGTCCTGCCGAGCCATAGTCTCAAACTTCGGCCAAGTCCCTTCGCCTGACTCCAACTAGGCTTAGGGAGCTTGGTCTCCCTGCCGAGTTAAAGTCAAACGTCCTGCCGAGCCTTACAGTCGAACACTGGACAAGTCCCTTCGCCTGATTCCTACTAGACTTAGGAAGCTTAGTCACCTTGCCGAGGTAAGGTCGAAGGTCCTGCCGAGCCTTACACTCGAACTTCGGCCAATCCCCTTGTCTGACTCCTACTAGGCTTAGGAAGCATGGTCTCTTTGCCGAGTTAAGGTCGAACGTCCTGCCGAGCCATAGTCTCAAACTTCGGCCAAGTCCCTTCGCCTGACTCCAACTAGGCTTAGGCAGCTTGGTCTCCCTGCCGAGTTAAAGTCAAACGTCCTGCCGAGCCTTACAGTCGAACACCGGACAAGTCCCTTCGCCTGATTCCTACTAGACTTAGGAAGCTTAGTCACCCTGCCGAGGTAAGGTCGAACGTCCTGCCAAGCTTGATACTCGAACTCCGGCCAAGTCCCCTCTCCTAATTCTCCTCCTAGGCCTAGGAAGATTTGTCTCCCTGCCGAGGTAACATCAAACGTCCTGCCGAGCCTTACACTTGAACTCCGGCCAAGTCCCTCCCCCTGACACTCCTACTAGGCTTAGGAAGCTTGGTCTCCCTGCCGAGTTAAGGTCGAACGACCTGCCGAGCCCTGCACTCGAAGTCCGGCCAAGTCCCTTCCCCGGACACTCCTACTAGGCTTAGGAAGCTTTGTCTCCCAGCCGAGGTAAGGTCGAGCGTCCTTCCGAGCCTTACACTAGAACTCCGGCCAAGTCCCTTTGTCTGATACCTTTTAGGCTTAGGAAGCTTGGTCTCCCTGCCGAGGTAAGGTAGAACGTCCTGCCGAGCCTTGCATTCGAACTCCGGCTAAGTCCCTATGCCTGACTCCTACTAGGCTTAGGAAGCTTGGTCTCCCTGCCGAGGTAAGGTCGAACGTCCTGCCGAGCCTTACACTCGAACTCCAGCCAAGTCCCTTCGCCTGACTCCTACTAGGCTTAGGAAGCTTGGTCTCCCTGCCGAGGTAAGGTCGAAGGTCCTGCCGAGCCTTACACTCGAACTTCGGCCAAGTCCCCTTGTCTGACTCCTACTAGGCTTAGGAAGCATGGTCTCTTTGCCGAGTTAAGGTCGAACGTCCTGCCGAGCCATAGTCTCAAACTTCGGCCAAGTCCCTTCGCCTGACTCCAACTAGGCTTAGGGAGCTTGGTCTCCCTGCCGAGTTAAAGTCAAACGTCCTGCCGAGCCTTACAGTCGAACACCGGACAAGTCCCTTCGCCTGATTCCTACTAGACTTAGGAAGCTTAGTCACCCTGCCGAGGTAAGGTCGAAGGTCCTGCCGAGCCTTACACTCGAACTTCGGCCAAGTCCCCTTGTCTGACTCCTACTAGGCTTAGGAAGCATGGTCTCTTTGCCGAGTTAAGGTCGAACGTCCTGCCGAGCCATAGTCTCAAACTTCGGCCAAGTCCCTTCGCCTGACTCCAACTAGGCTTAGGCAGCTTGGTCTCCCTGCCGAGTTAAAGTCAAACGTCCTGCCGAGCCTTACAGTCGAACACCGGAGAAGTCCCCTCGCCTGATTCCTACTAGACTTAGGAAGCTTAGTCACCCTGCCGAGGTAAGGTCGAACGTCCTGCCAAGCTTGACACTCGAACTCCGGCCAAGTCCCCTCTCCTAATTCTCCTCCTAGGCCTAGGAACATTTGTCTCCCTGCCGAGGTAACATCGAACGTCCTGCCGAGCCTTACACTTGAACTCCGGCCAAGTCCCTCCCCCTGACACTCCTACTAGGCTTAGGAAGCTTGGTCTCCCTGCCGAGGTAAGGTAGAACGTCCTTCTGAGCCCTGCACTCGAAGTCCGGCCAAGTCCCTTCCCCGGACACTCCTACTAGGCTTAGGAAGCTTTGTCTCCCAGCCGAGGTAAGGTCGAGCGTCCTTCCGAGCCTTACACTAGAACTCCGGCCAAGTCCCTTTGTCTGATACCTTCTAGGCTTAGGAATCTTGGTCTCCCTGCCGAGGTAAGGTCGAACGACCTGCCGAACCTTACACTCGAACTCCGGCCAACTCCCTTCGCCTAACTCTCATACTAGGCTTAGGAAGCTTGGTCTCCCTGCCGAGGTACGGTCGAACGTCCTGCCGAGCCTTACACTCGAAGTCCGGCCAAGTCCCTTCCCCTGACACTCCTACTAGGCTTAGGAACCTTGGTCTCCCTGCCGAGGTAAGGTCGAGCGTCCTTCCGAGCCTTACACTAGAACTCCGGCCAAGTCCCTTTGTCTGATACCTTCTAGGCTTAGGAAGCTTGGTCTCCCTGCCGAGGTAAGGTAGAACGTCCTGCCGAGCCTTGCATTCGAACTCAGGCCAAGTCCCTATGCCTGACTCCTACTAGGCTTAGGAATCTTGGTCTCCCTGCCGAGTTAAGGTCGAACGACCTGCCGAACCTTACACTCGAACTCCGGCCAACTCCCTTCGCCTAACTCTCCTACTAGGCTTAGGAAGCTTGGTCTCCCTGCCGAGGTAAGGTCGAACGTCCTGCCGAGCCTTACACTCGAACTCCGTCCGAGGCCCTTCGCCTAACTCTCCTACTAGGCTTAGGAAGCTTTGTCTCCCTGCCGAGGTAAGGTCGAACGTCCTGCCGAGCCTTACACTCGAACTCCGTCCGAGTCCCTTCGCCTGACTCTCCTACTAGGCTTAGGAAGCTTGGTGTCCCTGCCGAGGTACGGTCGAACGTCCTGCCGAGCCTTACACTCGAACACCAGCCAAGTCTCTTCTCCTGACACCCCTACTAGGCTTAGGAACTTTGGTCTCCCTGCCGCGGTAAGGTCGAGCGTCCTTCCAAGCCTTACAGTAGAACTCCGGCCAAGTCCCTTTGCCTGACTCCTACTAAGCTTAGGAAGCTTGGTCTCCCGTCCAAGGTAAGGTCAAACGTCCTTCTGAGCCTTACACACGAACTCTGGCCAAGTCCCTTTGCCTGACTCCAACTAGGCTTAGGAAGCTTGGTGTCCCTGCCGAGGTACGGTCGAACGTCCTGCCCAGCCTTACACTCAAACACCAGCCAAGTCTCTTTGCCTGTCTCCTACTAGGATTAGGAAGCTTGGTCTCCCTGCCGATGTAAGGTCGAACGTCCTGCCGAGCCTTACACTCGATCTCCGGCCAAGTCCCTTCGCCTGACTCTCCTACTAGGCTTAGGAAGCTTGGTCTCTATGCCGAGTTAAGGTCGAACGTTCTGCTATGCCTTTCACTCGAACTCCGGACAAGTCTCCTCGCCTGACTCTTACTAGACTTAGGAAGCTTGGTCTCCCGTCCGAGGTAAGGTCAAACGTCCTTCCGAGCCTTACACACGAACTCTGGCCAAGTCCCTTTGCCTGACTCCAACTAGGCTTAGGAAGCTTGGTCTCCCTGCCGAGGTACGGTCGAACGTCCTGCCGAGCCTTGCACTCGAAGTCCGGCCAAGTCCCCTTGTCTGACTCCTACTAGGCTTAGGAAGCATGGTCTCTTTGCCGAGTTAAGGTCGAACGTCCTGCCGAGCCATAGTCTCAAACTTCGGCCAAGTCCCTTCGCCTGACTCCAACTAGGCTTAGGGAGCTTGGTCTCCCTGCCGAGTTAAAGTCAAACGTCCTGCCGAGCCTTACACTCAAACTCCGGCCAAGTCCCTTCTCCTGACACCCCTACTAGGCTTAGGAACCTTGGCCTCCCTGCCAAGGTAAGGTCGAACGTCCTGCCGAGCCTTACACTCGAACTCCGTCCGAGTCCCTTCGCCTGACTCTCCTACTAGGCTTAGGAAGCTTGGTGTCCCTGCCGAGGTACGGTCGAACGTCCTGCCGAGCCTTACACTCGAACACCAGCCAAGTCTCTTTGCCTGTCTCCTACTAGGATTAGGAAGCTTGGTCTCCCTGCCAAGGTAAGGTCGAAGGTCCTGCCGAGCCTTACACTCGAACTTCGGCCAAGTCCCCTTGTCTGACTCCTACTAGGCTTAGGAAGCATGGTCTCTTTGCCGAGTTAAGGTCGAACGTCCTGCCGAGCCATAGTCTCAAACTTCGGCCAAGTCCCTTCGCCTGACTCCAACTAGGCTTAGGGAGCTTGGTCTCCCTGCCGAGTTAAAGTCAAACGTCCTGCCGAGCCTTACAGTCGAACACCGGACAAGTCCCTTCGCCTGATTCCTACTAGACTTAGGAAGCTTAGTCACCCTGCCGAGGTAAGGTCGAAGGTCCTGCCGAGCCTTACACTCGAACTTCGGCCAAGTCCCCTTGTCTGACTCCTACTAGGCTTAGGAAGCATGGTCTCTTTGCCGAGTTAAGGTCGAACGTCCTGCCGAGCCATAGTCTCAAACTTCGGCCAAGTCCCTTCGCCTGACTCCAACTAGGCTTAGGCAGCTTGGTCTCCCTGCCGAGTTAAAGTCAAACGTCCTGCCGAGCCTTACAGTCGAACACCGGACAAGTCCCTTCGCCTGATTCCTACTAGACTTAGGAAGCTTAGTCACCCTGCCGAGGTAAGGTCGAACGTCCTGCCAAGCTTGACACTCGAACTCCGGCCAAGTCCCCTCTCCTAATTCTCCTCCTAGGCCTAGGAAGATTTGTCTCCCTGCCGAGGTAACATAGAACGTCCTGCCGAGCCTTACACTTGAACTCCGGCCAAGTCCCTCCCCCTGACACTCCTACTAGGCTTAGGAAGCTTGGTCTCCCTGCCGAGGTAAGGTAGAACGTCCTTCTGAGCCCTGCACTCGAAGTCCGGCCAAGTCCCATCCCCGGACACTCCTACTAGGCTTAGGAAGCTTTGTCTCCCAGCCGAGGTAAGGTCGAGCGTCCTTCCGAGCCTTACACTAGAACTCCGGCCAAGTCCCTTTGTCTGATACCTTCTAGGCTTAGGAATCTTGGTCTCCCTGCCGAGGTAAGGTCGAACGACCTGCCGAACCTTACACTCGAACTCCGGCCAACTCCCTTCGCCTAACTCTCCTACTAGGCTTAGGAAGCTTGGTCTCCCTGCCGAGGTACGGTCGAACGTCCTGCCGAGCCTTACACTCGAAGTCCGGCCAAGTCCCTTCCCCTGACACTCCTACTAGGCTTAGGAACCTTGGTCTCCCTGCCGAGGTAAGGTCGAGCGTCCTTCCGAGCCTTACACTAGAACTCCGGCCAAGTCCCTTCGCCTGACTCTCCTACTAGGTTTAGGAAGCTTGGTGTCCCTGCCGAGGTACGGTCGAACGTCCTGCCGAGCCTTACACTCGAACACCAGCCAAGTCTCTTTGCCTGTCTCCTACTAGGATTAGGAAGCTTGGTCTCCCTGCCAAGGTAAGGTAGAACGTCCTGCCGAGCCTTGCACTCGAACTCCGGCCAAGTCCCTTTGCCTGACTCCTACTAGGCTTAGGAATCTTGGTCTCCCTGCCGAGTTAAGGTCGAACGACCTGCCGAACCTTACACTCGAACTCCGGCCAACTCCCTTCGCCTAACTCTCCTACTAGGCTTAGGAAGCTTGGTCTCCCTGCCGAGGTAAGGTCGAACGTCCTGCCGAGCCTTACACTCGAACTCCGGCCAAGTCCCTTCGCCTGACTCCTACTAGGCTTAGGAAGCTTGGTCCCCCTGCCGAGGTAAGGTCGAAGGTCCTGCCGAGCCTTACACTCGAACTTCGGCCAAGTCCCCTTGTCTGACTCCTACTAGGCTTAGGAAGCATGGTCTCTTTGCCGAGTTAAGGTCGAACGTCCTGCCGAGCCATAGTCTCAAACTTCGGCCAAGTCCCTTCGCCTGACTCCAACTAGGCTTAGGAAGCTTTGTCTCCCTGCCGAGTTAAAGTCAAACGTCCTGCCGAGCCTTACAGTCGAACACCGGACAAGTCCCTTCGCCTGATTCCTACTAGACTTAGGAAGCTTAGTCACCCTGCCGAGGTAAGGTCGAAGGTCCTGCCGAGCCTTACACTCGAACTTCGGCCAAGTCCCCTTGTCTGACTCCTACTAGGCTTAGGAAGCATGGTCTCTTTGCCGAGTTAAGGTCGAACGTCCTGCCGAGCCATAGTCTCAAATTTCGGCCAAGTCCCTTCGCCTGACTCCAACTAGGCTTAGGCAGCTTGGTCTCCCTGCCGAGTTAAAGTCAAACGTCCTGCCGAGCCTTACAGTCGAACACCGGACAAGTCCCTTCGCCTGATTCCTACTAGACTTAGGAAGCTTAGTCACCCTGCCGAGGTAAGGTCGAACGTCCTGCCAAGCTTGACACTCGAACTCCGGCCAAGTCCCCTCTCCTAATTCTCCTCCTAGGCCTAGGAATATTTGTCTCCCTGCCGAGGTAACATCGAACGTCCTGCCGAGCCTTACACTTGAACTCCGGCCAAGTCCCTCCCCCTGACACTCCTACTAGGCTTAGGAAGCTTGGTCTCCCTGCCGAGGTAAGGTAGAACGTCCTTCTGAGCCCTGCACTCGAAGTCCGGCCAAGTCCCTTCCCCGGACACTCCTACTAGGCTTAGGAAGCTTTGTCTCCCAGCCGAGGTAAGGTCGAGCGTCCTTCCGAGCCTTACACTAGAACTCCGGCCAAGTCCCTTTGTCTGATACCTTCTAGGCTTAGGAATCTTGGTCTCCCTGCCGAGGTAAGGTCGAACGACCTGCCGTACCTTACACTCGAACTCCGGCCAACTCCCTTCGCCTAACTCTCCTACTAGGCTTAGGAAGCTTGGTCTCCCTGCCGAGGTACGGTCGAACGTCCTGCCGAGCCTTACACTCGAAGTCCGGCCAAGTCCCTTCCCCTGACACTCCTACTAGGCTTAGGAACCTTGGTCTCCCTGCCGAGGTAAGGTCGAGCGTCCTTCCGAGCCTTACACTAGAACTCCGGCCAAGTCCCTTTGTCTGATACCTTCTAGGCTTAGGAAGCTTGGTCTCCCTGCCGAGGTAAGGTAGAACGTCCTGCCAAGCCTTGCATTCGAACTCCGGCCAAGTCCCTATGCCTGACTCCTACTAGGCTTAGGAATCTTGGTCTCCCTGCCGAGTTAAGGTCGAACGACCTGCCGAACCTTACACTCGAACTCCGGCCAACTCCCTTCGCCTAACTCTCCTACTAGACTTAGGAAGCTTGGTCTCCCTGCCGAGGTAAGGTCGAACGTCCTGCCGAGCCTTACACTCGAACTCTGTCCGAGGCCCTTCGCCTAACTCTCCTACTAGGCTTAGGAAGCTTTGTCTCTCTGCCGAGGTAAGGTCGAACGTCCTGCCGAGCCTTACACTCGAACTCCGTCCGAGTCTCTTCTCCTGACACCCCTACTAGGCTTAGGAACCTTGGTCTCCCTGCCGAGGTAAGGTCGAGCGTCCTTCCGAGCCTTACAGTAGAACTCCGGCCAAGTCCCTTTGCCTGACTCCTACTAAGCTTAGGAAGCTTGGTCTCCCGTCCGAGGTAAGGTCAAACGTCCTTCCGAGCCTTACACACGAACTCTGGCCAAGTCCCTTTGCCTGACTCCAACTAGGCTTAGGGAGCTTGGTCTCCCTGCCGAGTTAAAGTCAAACGTCCTGCCGAGCCTTACACTCAAACTCCGGCCAAGTCCCTTCTCCTGACACCCCTACTAGGCTTAGGAACCTTGGCCTCCCTGCCAAGGTAAGGTCGAGCGTCCTTCCGAGCCTTACACTAGAACTCCGGCCAAGTCCCTTTGCCTGACTCCTACTAAGCTTAGGAAGCTTGGTCCCTTTGCCGTGGTAAGGTCGAAAGTCCTGCCGAGCCTTACACTAGAACTCCGGCCAAGTCCCTTTGTCTGATACCTTCTAGGCTTAGGAAGCTTGGTCTCCCTCCCGAGCTAAGGTAGAACGTCCTGCCGAGCCTTGCATTCGAACTCCGGCCAAGTCCCTATGCCTGACTCCTACTAGGCTTAGGAATCTTGGTCTCCCTGCCGAGTTAAGGTCGAACGACCTGCCGAACCTTACACTCGAACTCCGGCCAACTCCCTTCGCCTAACTCTCCTTCTAGGCTTAGGAAGCTTGGTCTCCCTGCCGAGGTAAGGTCGAACGTCCTGCCGAGCCTTGCACTCGAACTCCGTCCGAGGCCCTTCGCCTAACTCTCCTACTAGGCTTAGGAAGCTTTGTCTCCCTGCCGAGGTAAGGTCGAACCTCCTGCCGAGCCTTACACTCGAACTCCGTCCGAGTCCCTTCGCCTGTCTCTCCTACTAGGCTTAGGAAGCTTGGTGTCCCTGCCGAGGTACGGTCGAACGTCCTGCCAAGCCTTACACTCAAACACCAGCCAAGTCTCTTTGCCTGTCTCCTACTAGGATTAGGAAGCTTGGTCTCCCTGCCGATGTAAGGTCGAACGTCCTGCCGAGCCTTACACTCGATCTCCGGACAAGTCCCTTCGCCTGACTCTCCTACTAGGCTTAGGAAGCTTGGTCTCTATGCCGAGTTAAGGTCGAACGTTCTGCTATGCCTTTCACTCGAACTCCGGACAAATCTCCTCGCCTGACTCTTACTAGACTTAGGAAGCTTGGTCTCCCGTCCGAGGTAAGGTCAAACGTCCTTCCGAGCCTTACACACGAACTCTGGCCAAGTCCCTTTGCCTGACTCCAACTAGGCTTAGGAAGCTTGGTCTCCCTGCCGAGGTACGGTCGAACGTCCTGCCGAGCCTTACACTCGAACTTCGGCCAAGTCCCCTTGTCTGACTCCTACTAGGCTTAGGAAGCATGGTCTCTTTGCCGAGTTAAGGTCGAACGTCCTGCCGAGCCATAGTCTCAAACTTCGGCCAAGTCCCTTCGCCTGACTCCAACTAGGCTTAGGGAGCTTGGTCTCCCTGCCGAGTTAAAGTCAAACGTCCTGCCGAGCCTTACACTCAAACTCCGGCCAAGTCCCTTCTCCTGACACCCCTACTAGGCTTAGGAACCTTGGCCTCCCTGCCAAGGTAAGGTCGAACGTCCTGCCGAGCCTTACACTCGAACTCCGTCCGAGTCCCTTCGCCTGACTCTCCTACTAGGCTTAGGAAGCTTGGTGTCCCTGCCGAGGTACGGTCGAACGTCCTGCCGAGCCTTACACTCGAACACCAGCCAAGTCTCTTTGCCTGTCTCCTACTAGGATTAGGAAGCTTGGTCTCCCTGCCGATGTACGGTCGAACGTCCTGCCGAGCCTTACACTCGATCTCCGGCCAAGTCCCTTCGCCTGACACTCCTACTAGGCTTAGGAAGCTTGGTCTCTATGCCGAGTTAAGGTCGAACGTTCTGCTATGCCATTCACTCGAACTCCGGACAAGTCTCCTCGCCTGACTCTTACTAGACTTAGGAAGCTTGGTCTCCCTGCCGAGGAAAGGTCGAACGTCCTGCCGAGCCTTACACTCAAACTCCGGCCAAGTCCCTTCTCCTGACACCCCTACTAGGCTTAGGAACCTTGGTCTCCCTGCCGAGGTAAGGTCGAGCGTCCTTCCGAGCCTTACACTAGAACTCCGGCCAAGTCCCTTTGCCTGACTCCGACTAAGCTTAGGAAGCTTGGTCTCCCGGCCGAGGTAAGGTCAAACGTCCTTCCGAGCCTTACACTCGAACTCTGCCCAAGTCCCTTTGCCTGACTCCAACTAGGCTTAGGAAGCTTGGTCTCCCTGCCGAGGTACGGTCGAACATCCTGCCGAGCCTTACACTCGAAGTCCGGCCAAGTCCCTTCCCCTGACACTCCTACTAGGCTTAGGAACCTTGGTCTCCCTGCCGAGGTAAGGTCGAGCGTCCTTCCGAGCCTTACACTAGAACTCCGGCCAAGTCCCTTTGTCTGATACCTTCTAGGCTTAGGAAGCTCTGTCTCCCTGCCGAGGTAAGGTAGAACGTCCTGCCGAGCCTTGCATTCGAACTCCGGCCAAGTCCCTATGCCTGACTTCTACTAGGCTTAGGAATCTTGGTCTCCCTGCCGAGTTAAGGTCGAACGACCTGCCGAACCTTACACTCAAACTCCGGCCAACTCCCTTCGCCTAACTCTCCTACTAGGCTTAGGAAGCTTGGTCTCCCTGCCGAGGTAAGGTCGAACGTCCTGCCGAGCCTTACACTCGAACTCCGTCCGAGGCCCTTCGCCTAACTCTCCTACTAGGCTTAGGAAGCTTTGTCTCCCTGCCGAGGTAAGGTCGAACGTCCTGCCGAGCCTTACACTCGAACACCGTCCGAGTCCCTTCGCCTGACTCTCCTACTAGGCTTAGGAAGCTTGGTGTCCCTGCCGAGGTACGGTCGAACGTCCTGCCGAGCCTTACACTCGAACACCAGCCAAGTCTCTTTGCCTGTCTCCTACTAGGATTAGGAAGCTTGGTCTCCCTGCCGATGTAAGGTCGAACGTCCTGCCGAGCCTTACACTCGATCTCCGGCCAAGTCCCTTTGCCTGACTCTCCTACTAGGCTTAGGAAGCTTGGTCTCTATGCCGAGTTAAGGTCGAACGTTCTGCTATGCCTTTCACTCGAACTCCGGACAAGTCTCCTCGCCTGACTCTTACTAGACTTAGGAAGCTTGGTCTCCCGTCCGAGGTAAGGTCAAACGTCCTTCTGAGCCTTACACACGAACTCTGGCCAAGTCCCTTTGCCTGACTCCAACTAGGCTTAGGAAGCTTGGTCTCCCTGCCGAGGTACGGTCGAACGTCCTGCCGAGCCTTACACTCGAAGTCCGGCCAAGTCCCTATGCCTGACTCCTACTAGGCTTAGGAATCTTGGTCTCCCTGCCGAGTTAAGGTCGAACGTCCTGCCGAGCCATAGTCTCAAACTTCGGCCAAGTCCCTTCGCCTGACTCCAACTAGGCTTAGGGAGCTTGGTCTCCCTGCCGAGTTAAAGTCAAACGTCCTGCCGAGCCTTACACTCAAACTCCGGCCAAGTCCCTTCTCCTGACACCCCTACTAGGCTTAGGAACCTTGGCCTCCCTGCCAAGGTAAGGTCGAACGTCCTGCCGAGCCTTACACTCGAACTCCGTCCGAGTCCCTTCGCCTAACTCTCCTACTAGGCTTAGGAAGCTTGGTGTCCCTGCCGAGGTACGGTCGAACGTCCTGCCGAGCCTTACACTCGAACACCAGCCAAGTCTCTTTGCCTGTCTCCTACTAGGATTAGGAAGCTTGGTCTCCCTGCCGATGTAAGGTCGAACGTCCTGCCGAGCCTTACACTCGATCTCCGGCCAAGTCCCTTCACCTGACTCTCCTAGTAGGCTTAGGAACCTTGGTCTCCCTGCCGAGGTACGGTCGAACGTCCTGCCGAGCCTTACACTCGAACACCAGCCAAGTCTCTTTGCCTGACTCCAACTAGGCTTAGGAAGCTTGGTCTCCCTGCCGAGGTACGGTCGAACGTCCTGCCGAGCCTTACACTCGAAGTCCGGCCAAGTCCCTTCCCCTGACACTCCTACTAGGCTTAGGAACCTTGGTCTCCCTGCCGAGGTAAGGTCGAACGTCCTGCCGAGCCTTACACTCGAACTCCGGCCAAGTCCCTTCGCCTGACTCCGACTAGGCTTAGGAAGCTTGGTCTCCCTGCCGAGGTAAGGTCGAAGGTCCTGCCTAGCCTTACACTCGAACTTCGGCCAAGTCCCCTTGTCTGACTCCTACTAGGCTTAGGAAGCATGGTCTCTTTGCCGAGTTAAGGTCGAACGTCCTGCCGAGCCATAGTCTCAAACTTCGGCCAAGTCCCTTCGCCTGACTCCAACTAGGCTTAGGGAGCTTGGTCTCTCTGCCGAGTTAAAGTCAAACGTCCTGCCGAGCCTTACAGTCGAACACCGGACAAGTCCCCTCGCCTGATTCCTACTAGACTTAGGAAGCTTAGTCACCCTGCCGAGGTAAGGTCGAACGTCCTGCCAAGCTTGACACTCGAACTCCGGCCAAGTCCCCTCTCCTAATTCTCCTCCTAGGCTTAGGAAGATTTGTCTCCCTGCCGAGGTAACATCGAACGTCCTGCCGAGCCTTACACTTGAACTCCGGCCAAGTCCCTCCCCCTGACACTCCTACTAGGCTTAGGAAGCTTGGTCTCCCTGCCGAGGTACGGTCGAACGTCCTGCCGAGCCTTACACTCGAAGTCCGGCCAAGTCCCTTCCCCTGACACTCCTACTAGGCTTAGGAACCTTGGTCTCCCTGCCGAGGTAAGGTTGAGCGTCCTTCCGAGCCTTACACTAGAACTCCGGCCAAGTCCCTTTGCCTGATACCTTCTAGGCTTAGGAAGCTTGGTCTCTCTGCCGAGGTAAGGTAGAACGTCCTTCCGAGCCCTGCATTCGAAGTCCGGCCAAGTCCCTTCCCCGGACACTCCTACTAGGCTTAGGAAGCTTTGTCTCCCAGCCGAGGTAAGGTCGAGCGTCCTTCCGAGCCTTACACTAGAACTCCGGCCAAGTCCCTTTGTCTGATACCTTCAAGGCTTAGGAAGCTTGGTCTCCCTGCCAAGTTAAGGTCGAACGACCTGCCGAACCTTACACTCGAACTCCGGCCAACTCCCTTCGCCTAACTCTCCTACTAGGCTTAGGAAGCTTGGTCTCCCTGCCGAGGTAAGGTCGAACGTCCTGCCGAGCCTTACACTCGAACTCCGTCCGAGGCCCTTCGCCTAACTCTCCTACTAGGCTTAGGAAGCTTTGTCTCCCTGCCGAGGTAAGGTCGAACGTCCTGCCGAGCCTTACACTCGAACTCCGTCCGAGTCCCTTCGCCTGACTCTCCTACTAGGCTTAGGAAGCTTGGTGTCCCTGCCGAGGTACGGTCGAACGTCCTGCCGAGCCTTTCACTCGAACTCCGGACAAGTCCCCTCGCCTGACTCTTACTAGACTTAGGAAGCTTGGTCTCCCTGCCGAGGAAAGGTCGAACGTCCTGCCGAGCCTTACACTCAAACTCCGGCCAAGTCCCTTCTCCTGACACCCCTACTAGGCTTAGGAACCTTGGTCTCCCTGCCGAGGTAAGGTCGAGCGTCCTTCCGAGCCTTACACTAGAACTCCGGCCAAGTCCCTATGCCTGACTCCTACTAGGCTTAAGAATCTTGGTCTCCCTGCCGAGTTAAGGTCGAACGGCCTGCCGAACCTTACACTCGAACTCCGGCCAACTCCCTTCGCCTAACTCTCCTACTAGGCTTAGGAAGCTTGGTCTCCCTGCCGAGGTACGGTCGAACGTCCTGCCGAGCCTTACACTCGAAGTCCGGCCAAGTCCCTTCCCCTGACACTCCTACTAGGCTTAGGAACCTTGGTCTCCCTGCCGAGGTAAGGTCGAGCGTCCTTCCGAGCCTTACACTAGAACTCCGGCCAAGTCCCTTTGCCTGATACCTTCTAGGCTTAGGAAGCTTGGTCTCTCTGCCGAGGTAAGGTAGAACGTCCTGCCGAGCCTTGCACTCGAACTCTGGCCAAGTCCCTTTGCCTGACTCCTACTAGGCTTAGGAATCTTGGTCTCCCTGCCGAGTTAAGGTCGAACGACCTGCCGAACCTTACACTCGAACTCCGGCCAACTCCCTTCGCCTAACACTCCTACTAGGCTTAGGAAGCTTGGTCTCCCTGCCGAGGTAAGGTCGAACGTCCTGCCGAGCCTTACACTCGAACTCCGGCCAAGTCCCTTCGCCTGACTCCTACTAGGCTTAGGAAGCTTGGTCTCCCTGCCGAGGTAAGGTCGAAGGTCCTGCCGAGCCTTACACTCGAACTTCGGCCAAGTCCCCTTGTCTGACTCCTACTAGGCTTAGGAAGCATGGTCTCTTTGCCGAGTTAAGGTCGAACGTCCTGCCGAGCCATAGTCTCAAACTTCGGCCAAGTCCCTTCGCCTGACTCCAACTAGGCTTAGGGAGCTTGGTCTCCCTGCCGAGTTAAAGTCAAACGCCCTGCCGAGCCTTACAGTCGAACACCAGACAAGTCCCCTCGCCTGATTCCTACTAGACTTAGGAAGCTTAGTCACCCTGCCGAGGTAAGGTCGAACGTCCTGCCAAGCTTGACACTCGAACTCCGGCCAAGTCCCCTCTCCTAATTCTCCTCCTAGGCCTAGGAAGATTTGTCTCCCTGCCGAGGTAACATCGAACGTCCTGCCGAGCCTTACACTTGAACTCCGGCCAAGTCCCTCCACCTGACACTCCTACTAGGCTTAGGAAGCTTGGTCTCCCTGCCGAGGTACGGTCGAACGTCCTGCCGAGCCTTACACTCGAACTCCGGCCAAGTCCCTTCCCCTGACACTCCTACTAGGCTTAGGAACCTTGGTCTCCCTGCCGAGGTAAGGTCGAGCGTCCTTCCGAGCCTTACACTAGAATTCCGGCCAAGTCCCTTTGTCTGATACCTTCTAGGCTTAGGAAGCTTGGTCTCCCTGCCGAGGTAAGGTAGAACGTCCTGCCGAGCCTTGCATTCGAACTCCGGCCAAGTCCATATGCCTGACTCCTACTAGGCTTAGGAATCTTGGTCTCCCTGCCGAGTTAAGGTCGATCGACCTGCCGAACCTTACACTCGAACTCCGGCCAACTCCCTTCGCCCAACTCTCCTACTAGACTTAGGAAGCTTGGTCTCCCTGCCGAGGTAAGGTCGAACGTCCTGCCGAGCCTTACACTCGAACTCCGTCCGAGGCCCTTCGCCTAACTCTCCTACTAGGCTTAGGAAGCTTTGTCTCCCTGCCGAGGTAAGGTCGAACGTCCTGCCGAGCCTTACACTCGAACTCGGTCCGAGTCCCTTCGCCTGACTCTCCTACTAGGCTTAGGAAGCTTGGTGTCCCTGCCGAGGTACGGTCGAACGTCCTGCCGAGCCTTACACTCGAACACCAGCCAAGTCTCTTTGCCTGTCTCCTACTAGGATTAGGAAGCTTGGTCTCCCTGCCGATGTAAGGTCGAACGTCCTGCCGAGCCTTACACTCGATCTCCGGCCAAGTCCCTTTGCCTGACTCTCCTACTAGGCTTAGGAATCTTGGTCTCTATGCCGAGTTAAGGTCGAACGTTCTGCTATGCCTTTCACTCGAACTCCGGACAAGTCTCCTCGCCTGACTCTTACTAGACTTAGGAAGCTTGGTCTCCCGTCCGAGGTAAGGTCAAACGTCCTTCTGAGCCTTACACACGAACTCTGGCCAAGTCCCTTTGCCTGACTCCAACTAGGCTTAGGAAGCTTGGTCTCCCTGCCGAGGTACGGTCGAACGTCCTGCCGAGCCTTACACTCGAAGTCCGGCCAAGTCCCCTTGTCTGACTCCTACTAGGCTTAGGAAGCATGGTCTCTTTGCCGAGTTTAGGTCGAACGTCCTGCCGAGCCATAGTCTCAAACTTCGGCCAAGTCCCTTCGCCTGACTCCAACTAGGCTTAGGGAGCTTGGTCTCCCTGCCGAGTTAAAGTCAAACGTCCTGCCGAGCCTTACACTCAAACTCCGGCCAAGTCCCTTCTCCTGACACCCCTACTAGGCTTAGGAACCTTGGCCTCCCTGCCAAGGTAAGGTCGAACGTCCTGCCGAGCCTTACACTCGAACTCCGTCCGAGTCCCTTCGCCTGACTCTCCTACTAGGCTTAGGAAGCTTGGTGTCCCTGCCGAGGTACGGTCGAACGTCCTGCCGAGCCTTACACTCGAACACCAGCCAAGTCTCTTTGCCTGTCTCCTACTAGGATTAGGAAGCTTGGTCTCCCTGCCGATGTAAGGTCGAACGTCCTGCCGAGCCTTACACTCGATCTCCGGCCAAGTCCCTTCGCCTGACTCTCCTAGTAGGCTTAGGAACCTTGGTCTCCCTGCCGAGGTACGGTCGAACGTTCTGCTATGCCATTCACTCGAACTCCGGACAAGTCTCCTCGCCTGACTCTTACTAGACTTAGGAAGCTTGGTCTCCCTGCCGAGGAAAGGTCGAACGTCCTGCCGAGCCTTACACTCAAACTCCGGCCAAGTCCCTTCTCCTGACACCCCTACTAGGCTTAGGAACCTTGGTCTCCCTGCCGAGGTAAGGTCGAGCGTCCTTCCGAGCCTTACACTAGAACTCCGGCCAAGTCCCTTTGCCTGACTCCGACTAAGCTTAGGAAGCTTGGTCTCCCGGCCGAGGTAAGGTCAAACGTCCTTCCGAGCCTTACACTCGAACTCTGGCCAAGTCCCTTTGCCTGACTCCAACTAGGCTTAGGAAGCTTGGTCTCCCTGCCGAGGTACGGTCGAACATCCTGCCGAGCCTTACACTCGAAGTCCGGCCAAGTCCCTTCCCCTGACACTCCTACTAGGCTTAGGAACCTTGGTCTCCCTGCCGAGGTAAGGTCGAGCGTCCTTCCGAGCCTTACACTAGAACTCCGGCCAAGTCCCTTTGTCTGATACCTTCTAGGCTTAGGAAGCTCTGTCTCCCTGCCGAGGTAAGGTAGAACGTCCTGCCGAGCCTTGCATTCGAACTCCGGCCAAGTCCCTATGCCTGACTTCTACTAGGCTTAGGAATCTTGGTCTCCCTGCCGAGTTAAGGTCGAACGACCTGCCGAACCTTACACTCAAACTCCGGCCAACTCCCTTCGCCTAACTCTCCTACTAGGCTTAGGAAGCTTGGTCTCCCTGCCGAGGTAAGGTCGAACGTCCTGCCGAGCCTTACACTCGAACTCCGTCCGAGGCCCTTCGCCTAACTCTCCTACTAGGCTTAGGAAGCTTTGTCTCCCTGCCGAGGTAAGGTCGAACGTCCTGCCGAGCCTTACACTCGAACACCGTCCGAGTCCCTTCGCCTGACTCTCCTACTAGGCTTAGGAAGCTTGGTGTCCCTGCCGAGGTACGGTCGAACGTCCTGCCGAGCCTTACACTCGAACACCAGCCAAGTCTCTTTGCCTGTCTCCTACTAGGATTAGGAAGCTTGGTCTCCCTGCCGATGTAAGGTCGAACGTCCTGCCGAGCCTTACACTCGATCTCCGGCCAAGTCCCTTTGCCTGACTCTCCTACTAGGCTTAGGAAGCTTGGTCTCTATGCCGAGTTAAGGTCGAACGTTCTGCTATGCCTTTCACTCGAACTCCGGACAAGTCTCCTCGCCTGACTCTTACTAGACTTAGGAAGCTTGGTCTCCCGTCCGAGGTAAGGTCAAACGTCCTTCTGAGCCTTACACACGAACTCTGGCCAAGTCCCTTTGCCTGACTCCAACTAGGCTTAGGAAGCTTGGTCTCCCTGCCGAGGTACGGTCGAACGTCCTGCCGAGCCTTACACTCGAAGTCCGGCCAAGTCCCTATGCCTGACTCCTACTAGGCTTAGGAATCTTGGTCTCCCTGCCGAGTTAAGGTCGAACGTCCTGCCGAGCCATAGTCTCAAACTTCGGCCAAGTCCCTTCGCCTGACTCCAACTAGGCTTAGGGAGCTTGGTCTCCCTGCCGAGTTAAAGTCAAACGTCCTGCCGAGCCTTACACTCAAACTCCGGCCAAGTCCCTTCTCCTGACACCCCTACTAGGCTTAGGAACCTTGGCCTCCCTGCCAAGGTAAGGTCGAACGTCCTGCCGAGCCTTACACTCGAACTCCGTCCGAGTCCCTTCGCCTAACTCTCCTACTAGGCTTAGGAAGCTTGGTGTCCCTGCCGAGGTACGGTCGAACGTCCTGCCGAGCCTTACACTCGAACACCAGCCAAGTCTCTTTGCCTGTCTCCTACTAGGATTAGGAAGCTTGGTCTCCCTGCCGATGTAAGGTCGAACGTCCTGCCGAGCCTTACACTCGATCTCCGGCCAAGTCCCTTCACCTGACTCTCCTAGTAGGCTTAGGAACCTTGGTCTCCCTGCCGAGGTACGGTCGAACGTCCTGCCGAGCCTTACACTCGAACACCAGCCAAGTCTCTTTGCCTGACTCCAACTAGGCTTAGGAAGCTTGGTCTCCCTGCCGAGGTACGGTCGAACGTCCTGCCGAGCCTTACACTCGAAGTCCGGCCAAGTCCCTTCCCCTGACACTCCTACTAGGCTTAGGAACCTTGGTCTCCCTGCCGAGGTAAGGTCGAACGTCCTGCCGAGCCTTACACTCGAACTCCGGCCAAGTCCCTTCGCCTGACTCCGACTAGGCTTAGGAAGCTTGGTCTCCCTGCCGAGGTAAGGTCGAAGGTCCTGCCTAGCCTTACACTCGAACTTCGGCCAAGTCCCCTTGTCTGACTCCTACTAGGCTTAGGAAGCATGGTCTCTTTGCCGAGTTAAGGTCGAACGTCCTGCCGAGCCATAGTCTCAAACTTCGGCCAAGTCCCTTCGCCTGACTCCAACTAGGCTTAGGGAGCTTGGTCTCTCTGCCGAGTTAAAGTCAAACGTCCTGCCGAGCCTTACAGTCGAACACCGGACAAGTCCCCTCGCCTGATTCCTACTAGACTTAGGAAGCTTAGTCACCCTGCCGAGGTAAGGTCGAACGTCCTGCCAAGCTTGACACTCGAACTCCGGCCAAGTCCCCTCTCCTAATTCTCCTCCTAGGCTTAGGAAGATTTGTCTCCCTGCCGAGGTAACATCGAACGTCCTGCCGAGCCTTACACTTGAACTCCGGCCAAGTCCCTCCCCCTGACACTCCTACTAGGCTTAGGAAGCTTGGTCTCCCTGCCGAGGTACGGTCGAACGTCCTGCCGAGCCTTACACTCGAAGTCCGGCCAAGTCCCTTCCCCTGACACTCCTACTAGGCTTAGGAACCTTGGTCTCCCTGCCGAGGTAAGGTTGAGCGTCCTTCCGAGCCTTACACTAGAACTCCGGCCAAGTCCCTTTGCCTGATACCTTCTAGGCTTAGGAAGCTTGGTCTCTCTGCCGAGGTAAGGTAGAACGTCCTTCCGAGCCCTGCATTCGAAGTCCGGCCAAGTCCCATCCCCGGACACTCCTACTAGGCTTAGAAAGCTTTGTCTCCCAGCCGAGGTAAGGTCGAGCGTCCTTCCGAGCCTTACACTAGAACTCCGGCCAAGTCCCTTTGTCTGATACCTTCAAGGCTTAGGAAGCTTGGTCTCCCTGCCAAGTTAAGGTCGAACGACCTGCCGAACCTTACACTCGAACTCCGGCCAACTCCCTTCGCCTAACTCTCCTACTAGGCTTAGGAAGCTTGGTCTCCCTGCCGAGGTAAGGTCGAACGTCCTGCCGAGCCTTACACTCGAACTCCGTCCGAGGCCCTTCGCCTAACTCTCCTACTAGGCTTAGGAAGCTTTGTCTCCCTGCCGAGGTAAGGTCGAACGTCCTGCCGAGCCTTACACTCGAACTCCGTCCGAGTCCCTTCGCCTGACTCTCCTACTAGGCTTAGGAAGCTTGGTGTCCCTGCCGAGGTACGGTCGAACGTCCTGCCGAGCCTTTCACTCGAACTCCGGACAAGTCCCCTCGCCTGACTCTTACTAGACTTAGGAAGCTTGGTCTCCCTGCCGAGGAAAGGTCGAACGTCCTGCCGAGCCTTACACTCAAACTCCGGCCAAGTCCCTTCTCCTGACACCCCTACTAGGCTTAGGAACCTTGGTCTCCCTGCCGAGGTAAGGTCGAGCGTCCTTCCGAGCCTTACACTAGAACTCCGGCCAAGTCCTTATGCCTGACTCCTACTAGGCTTAAGAATCTTGGTCTCCCTGCCGAGTTAAGGTCGAACGGCCTGCCGAACCTTACACTCGAACTCCGGCCAACTCCCTTCGCCTAACTCTCCTACTAGGCTTAGGAAGCTTGGTCTCCCTGCCGAGGTACGGTCGAACGTCCTGCCGAGCCTTACACTCGAAGTCCGGCCAAGTCCCTTCCCCTGACACTCCTACTAGGCTTAGGAACCTTGGTCTCCCTGCCGAGGTAAGGTCGAGCGTCCTTCCGAGCCTTACACTAGAACTCCGGCCAAGTCCCTTTGCCTGATACCTTCTAGGCTTAGGAAGCTTGGTCTCTCTGCCGAGGTAAGGTAGAACGTCCTGCCGAGCCTTGCACTCGAACTCCGGCCAAGTCCCTTTGCCTGACTCCTACTAGGCTTAGGAATCTTGGTCTCCCTGCCGAGTTAAGGTCGAACGACCTGCCGAACCTTACACTCGAACTCCGGCCAACTCCCTTCGCCTAACACTCCTACTAGGCTTAGGAAGCTTGGTCTCCCTGCCGAGGTAAGGTCGAACGTCCTGCCGAGCCTTACACTCGAACTCCGGCCAAGTCCCTTCGCCTGACTCCTACTAGGCTTAGGAAGCTTGGTCTCCCTGCCGAGGTAAGGTCGAAGGTCCTGCCGAGCCTTACACTCGAACTTCGGCCAAGTCCCCTTGTCTGACTCCTACTAGGCTTAGGAAGCATGGTCTCTTTGCCGAGTTAAGGTCGAACGTCCTGCCGAGCCATAGTCTCAAACTTCGGCCAAGTCCCTTCGCCTGACTCCAACTAGGCTTAGGGAGCTTGGTCTCCCTGCCGAGTTAAAGTCAAACGCCCTGCCGAGCCTTACAGTCGAACACCAGACAAGTCCCCTCGCCTGATTCCTACTAGACTTAGGAAGCTTAGTCACCCTGCCGAGGTAAGGTCGAACGTCCTGCCAAGCTTGACACTCGAACTCCGGCCAAGTCCCCTCTCCTAATTCTCCTCCTAGGCCTAGGAAGATTTGTCTCCCTGCCGAGGTAACATCGAACGTCCTGCCGAGCCTTACACTTGAACTCCGGCCAAGTCCCTCCACCTGACACTCCTACTAGGCTTAGGAAGCTTGGCCTCCCTGCCGAGGTACGGTCGAACGTCCTGCCGAGCCTTACACTCGAACTCCGGCCAAGTCCCTTCCCCTGACACTCCTACTAGGCTTAGGAACCTTGGTCTCCCTGCCGAGGTAAGGTCGAGCGTCCTTCCGAGCCTTACACTAGAATTCCGGCCAAGTCCCTTTGTCTGATACCTTCTAGGCTTAGGAAGCTTGGTCTCCCTGCCGAGGTAAGGTAGAACGTCCTGCCGAGCCTTGCATTCGAACTCCGGCCAAGTCCATATGCCTGACTCCTACTAGGCTTAGGAATCTTGGTCTCCCTGCCGAGTTAAGGTCGATCGACCTGCCGAACCTTACACTCGAACTCCGGCCAACTCCCTTCGCCTAACTCTCCTACTAGGCTTAGGAAGCTTGGTCTCCCTGCCGAGGTAAGGTCGAACGTCCTGCCGAGCCTTACACTCGAACTCCGTCCGAGGCCCTTCGCCTAACTCTCCTACTAGGCTTAGGAAGCTTTGTCTCCCTGCCGAGGTAAGGTCGAACGTCCTGCCGAGCCTTACACTCGAACTCGGTCCGAGTCCCTTCGCCTGACTCTCCTACTAGGCTTAGGAAGCTTGGTGTCCCTGCCGAGGTACGGTCGAACGTCCTGCCGAGCCTTACACTCGAACACCAGCCAAGTCTCTTTGCCTGTCTCCTACTAGGATTAGGAAGCTTGGTCTCCCTGCCGATGTAAGGTCGAACGTCCTGCCGAGCCTTACACTCGATCTCCGGCCAAGTCCCTTTGCCTGACTCTCCTACTAGGCTTAGGAAGCTTGGTCTCTATGCCGAGTTAAGGTCGAACGTTCTGCTATGCCTTTCACTCGAACTCCGGACAAGTCTCCTCGCCTGACTCTTACTAGACTTAGGAAGCTTGGTCTCCCGTCCGAGGTAAGGTCAAACGTCCTTCTGAGCCTTACACACGAACTCTGGCCAAGTCCCTTTGCCTGACTCCAACTAGGCTTAGGAAGCTTGGTCTCCCTGCCGAGGTACGGTCGAACGTCCTGCCGAGCCTTACACTCGAAGTCCGGCCAAGTCCCCTTGTCTGACTCCTACTAGGCTTAGGAAGCATGGTCTCTTTGCCGAGTTTAGGTCGAACGTCCTGCCGAGCCATAGTCTCAAACTTCGGCCAAGTCCCTTCGCCTGACTCCAACTAGGCTTAGGGAGCTTGGTCTCCCTGCCGAGTTAAAGTCAAACGTCCTGCCGAGCCTTACACTCAAACTCCGGCCAAGTCCCTTCTCCTGACACCCCTACTAGGCTTAGGAACCTTGGCCTCCCTGCCAAGGTAAGGTCGAACGTCCTGCCGAGCCTTACACTCGAACTCCGTCCGAGTCCCTTCGCCTGACTCTCCTACTAGGCTTAGGAAGCTTGGTGTCCCTGCCGAGGTACGGTCGAACGTCCTGCCGAGCCTTACACTCGAACACCAGCCAAGTCTCTTTGCCTGTCTCCTACTAGGATTAGGAAGCTTGGTCTCCCTGCCGATGTAAGGTCGAACGTCCTGCCGAGCCTTACACTCGATCTCCGGCCAAGTCCCTTCGCCTGACTCTCCTAGTAGGCTTAGGAACCTTGGTCTCCCTGCCGAGGTACGGTCGAACGTCCTGCCGAGCCTTACACTCGAACACCAGCCAAGTCTCTTTGCCTGACTCCAACTAGGCTTAGGAAGCTTGGTCTCCCTGCCGAGGTACGGTCGAAGGTCCTGCCGAGCCTTACACTCGAACTCCGGCCAAGTCCCTTCGCCTGACTCCGACTAGGCTTAGGAAGCTTGGTCTCCCTGCCGAGGTAAGGTCGAAGGTCCTGCCTAGCCTTACACTCAAACTTCGGCCAAGTCCCCTTGTCTGACTCCTACTAGGCTTAGGAAGCATGGTCTCTTTGCCGAGTTAAGGTCGAACGTCCTGCCGAGCCATAGTCTCAAACTTCGGCCAAGTCCCTTCGCCTGACTCCAACTAGGCTTAGGGAGCTTGGTCTCTCTGCCGAGTTAAAGTCAAACGTCCTGCCGAGCCTTACAGTCGAACACCGGACAAGTCCCCTCGCCTGATTCCTACTAGACTTAGGAAGCTTAGTCACCCTGCCGAGGTAAGGTCGAACGTCCTGCCAAGCTTGACGCTCGAACTCCGGCCAAGTCCCCTATCCTAATTCTCCTCCTAGGCTTAGGAAGATTTGTCTCCCTGCCGAGGTAACATCGAACGTCCTGCCGAGCCTTACACTTGAACTCCGGCCAAGTCCCTTCCCCTGACACTCCTACTAGGCTTAGGAAGCTTTGTCTCCCAGCCGAGGTAAGGTCGAGCGTCCTTCCGAGCCTTACACTAGAACTCCGGCCAAGTCCCTTTGTCTGATACCTTCAAGGCTTAGGAAGCTTGGTCTCCCTGCCAAGTTAAGGTCGAACGACCTGCCGAACCTTACACTCGAACTCCGGCCAACTCCCTTCGCCTAACTCTCCTACTAGGCTTAGGAAGCTTGGTCTCCCTGCCGAGGTAAGGTCGAACATCCTGCCGAGCCTTACACTCGAACTCCGTCCGAGGCCCTTCGCCTAACTCTCCTACTAGGCTTAGGAAGCTTTGTCTCCCTGCCGAGGTAAGGTCGAACGTCCTGCCGAGCCTTACACTCGAACTCCGTCCGAGTCCCTTCGCCTGACTCTCCTACTAGGCTTAGGAAGCTTGGTGTCCCTGCCGAGGTACGGTCGAACGTCCTGCCGAGCCTTTCACTCGAACTCCGGACAAGTCCCCTCGCCTGACTCTTACTAGACTTAGGAAGCTTGGTCTCCCTGCCGAGGAAAGGTCGAACGTCCTACCGAGCCTTACACTCAAACTCCGGCCAAGTCCCTTCTCCTGACACCCCTACTAGGCTTAGGAACCTTGGTCTCCCTGCCGAGGTAAGGTCGAGCGTCCTTCCGAGCCTTACACTAGAACTCCGGCCAAGTCCCTATGCATGACTCCTACTAGGCTTAAGAATCTTGGTCTCCCTGCCGAGTTAAGGTCGAACGGCCTGCCGAACCTTACACTCGAACTCCGGCCAAATCCCTTCGCCTAACTCTCCTACTAGGCTTAGGAAGCTTGGTCTCCCTGCCGAGGTACGGTCGAACGTCCTGCCGAGCCTTACACTCGAAGTCCGGCCAAGTCCCTTCCCCTGACACTCCTACTAGGCTTAGGAACCTTGGTCTCCCTGCCGAGGTAAGGTCGAGCGTCCTTCCGAGCCTTACACTAGAACTCCGGCCAAGTCCCTTTGCCTGATACCTTCTAGGCTTAGGAAGCTTGGTCTCTCTGCCGAGGTAAGGTAGAACGTCCTGCCGAGCCTTGCACTCGAACTCCGGCCAAGTCCCTTTGCCTGACTCCTACTAGGCTTAGGAATCTTGGTCTCCCTGCCGAGTTAAGGTCGAACGACCTGCCGAACCTTACACTCGAACTCCGGCCAACTCCCTTCGCCTAACACTCCTACTAGGCTTAGGAAGCTTGGTCTCCCTGCCGAGGTAAGGTCGAACGTCCTGCCGAGCCTTACACTCGAACTCCGGCCAAGTCCCTTCGCCTGACTCCTACTAGGCTTAGGAAGCTTGGTCTCCCTGCCGAGGTAAGGTCGAAGGTCCTGCCGAGCCTTACACTCGAACTTCGGCCAAGTCCCCTTGTCTGACTCCTACTAGGCTTAGGAAGCATGGTCTCTTTGCCGAGTTAAGGTCGAACGTCCTGCCGAGCCATAGTCTCAAACTTCGGCCAAGTCCCTTCGCCTGACTCCAACTAGGCTTAGGGAGCTTGGTCTCCCTGCCGAGTTAAAGTCAAACGCCCTGCCGAGCCTTACAGTCGAACACCAGACAAGTCCCCTCGCCTGATTCCTACTAGACTTAGGAAGCTTAGTCACCCTGCCGAGGTAAGGTTGAACGTCCTGCCAAGCTTGACACTCGAACTCCGGCCAAGTCCCCTCTCCTAATTCTCCTCCTAGGCCTAGGAAGCTTAGTCACCCTGCCGAGGTAACATCGAACGTCCTGCCGAGCCTTACACTTGAACTCCGGCCAACTCCCTCCCCCTGACACTCCTACTAGGCTTAGGAAGCTTGGTCTCCCTGCCGAGGTACGGTCGAACGTCCTGCCGAGCCTTACACTCGAAGTCCGGCCAAGTCCCTTCCCCTGACACTCCTACTAGGCTTAGGAACCTTGGTCTCCCTGCCGAGGTAAGGTCGAGCGTCCTTCCGAGCCTTACACTAGAATTCCGGCCAAGTCCCTTTGTCTGATACCTTCTAGGCTTAGGAAGCTTGGTCTCCCTGCCGAGGTAAGGTAGAACGTCCTGCCGAGCCTTGCATTCGAACTCCGGCCAAGTCCATATGGCTGACTCCTACTAGGCTTAGGAATCTTGGTCTCCCTGCCGAGTTAAGGTCGATCGACCTGCCGAACCTTACACTCGAACTCCGGCCAACTCCCTTCGCCTAACTCTCCTACTAGGCTTAGGAAGCTTGGTCTCCCTGCCGAGGTAAGGTCGAACGTCCTGCCGAGCCTTACACTCGAACTCCGTCCGAGGCCCTTCGCCTAACTCTCCTACTAGGCTTAGGAAGCTTTGTCTCCCTGCCGAGGTAAGGTCGAACGTCCTGCCGAGCCTTACACTCGAACTCCGTCCGAGTCCCTTCGCCTGACTCTCCTACTAGGCTTAGGAAGCTTGGTCTCTATGCCAAGTTAAGGTCGAACGTTCTGCTATGCCTTTCACTCGAACTCCGGACAAGTCCCCTCGCCTGACTCTTACTAGACTTAGGAAGCTTGGTCTCCCTGCCGAGGTAAGGTCGAGTGTCCTTCCGAGCCTTACACTAGAACTCCGGCCAAGTCCTTTTGCCTGACTCCTACTAAGCTTAGGAAGCTTGGTCTCCCTGCCGAGGTAAGGTCGAACGTCCTGCCAAGCCTTACACTCAAACTCCGGCCAAGTCCCCTCTCCTAATTCTCCTCCTAGGCCTAGGAACATTTGTCTCCCTGCCGAGGTAACATCGAACGTCCTGCCGAGCCTTACACTTGAACTCCGGCCAAGTCCCTCCCCCTGACACTCCTACTAGGCTTAGGAAGCTTGGTCTCCCTGCCGAGGTAAGGTAGAACGTCCTTCTGAGCCCTGCACTCGAAGTCCGGCCAAGTCCCTTCCCCGGACACTCCTACTAGGCTTAGGAAGCTTTGTCTCCCAGCCGAGGTAAGGTCGAGCGTCCTTCCGAGCCTTACACTAGAACTCCGGCCAAGTCCCTTTGTCTGATACCTTCTAGGCTTAGGAATCTTGGTCTCCCTGCCGAGGTAAGGTCGAACGACCTGCCGAACCTTACACTCGAACTCCGGCCAACTCCCTTCGCCTAACTCTCATACTAGGCTTAGGAAGCTTGGTCTCCCTGCCGAGGTACGGTCGAACGTCCTGCCGAGCCTTACACTCGAAGTCCGGCCAAGTCCCTTCCCCTGACACTCCTACTAGGCTTAGGAACCTTTGTCTCCCTGCCGAGGTAAGGTCGAGCGTCCTTCCGAGCCTTACACTAGAACTCCGGCCAAGTCCCTTTGTCTGATACCTTCTAGGCTTAGGAAGCTTGGTCTCCCTGCCGAGGTAAGGTAGAACGTCCTGCCGAGCCTTGCATTCGAACTCAGGCCAAGTCCCTATGCCTGACTCCTACTAGGCTTAGGAATCTTGGTCTCCCTGCCGAGTTAAGGTCGAACGACCTGCCGAACCTTACACTCGAACTCCGGCCAACTCCCTTCGCCTAACTCTCCTACTAGGCTTAGGAAGCTTGGTCTCCCTGCCGAGGTAAGGTCGAACGTCCTGCCGAGCCTTACACTCGAACTCCGGCCAAGTCCCTTCGCCTGACTCCTACTAGGCTTAGGAAGCTTGGTCTCCCTGCCGAGGTAAGGTCGAAGGTCCTGCCGAGCCTTACACTCGAACTTCGGCCAAGTCCCCTTGTCTGACTCCTACTAGGCTTAGGAAGCATGGTCTCTTTGCCGAGTTAAGGTCGAATGTCCTGCCGAGCCATAGTCTCAAACTTCGGCCAAGTCCCTTCGCCTGACTCCAACTAGGCTTAGGGAGCTTGGTCTCCCTGCCGAGTTAAAGTCAAACGTCCTGCCGAGCCTTACAGTCGAACACCGGACAAGTCCTTTCGCCTGATTCCTACTAGACTTAGGAAGCTTAGTCACCCTGCCGAGGTAAGGTCGAACGTCCTGCCAAGCTTGACACTCGAACTCCGGCCAAGTCCCCTCTCCTAATTCTCCTCTTAGGCCTAGGAAGATTTGTCTCCCTGCCGAGGTAACATCGAACGTCCTGCCGAGCCTTACACTTGAACTCCGGCCAAGTCCCTCCCCCTGACACTCCTACTAGGCTTAGGAAGCTTGGTCTCCCTGCCGAGGTACGGTCGAACGTCCTGCCGAGCCTTACACTCGAAGTCCGGCCAAGTCCCTTCCCCTGACACTCCTACTAGGCTTAGGAACCTTGGTCTCCCTGCCGAGGTAAGGTCGAGCGTCCTTCCGAGCCTTACACTAGAATTCCGGCCAAGTCCCTTTGTCTGATACCTTCTAGGCTTAGGAAGCTTGGTCTCCCTGCCGAGGTAAGGTAGAACGTCCTGCCGAGCCTTGCATTCGAACTCCGGCCAGGTCCATATGCCTGACTCCTACTAGGCCTAGGAATCTTGGTCTCCCTGCCGAGTTAAGGTCGAACGACCTGCCGAACCTTACACTCGAACTCCGGCCAACTCCCTTCGCCTAACTCTCCTACTAGGCTTAGGAAGCTTGGTCTCCCTGCCGAGGTAAGGTCGAACGTCCTGCCGAGCCTTACACTCGAACTCCGTCCGAGGCCCTTCGCCTAACTCTCCTACTAGGCTTAGGAAGCTTTGTCTCCCTGCCGAGGTAAGGTCGAACGTCCTGCCGAGCCTTACACTTGAACTCCGTCCGAGTCCCTTCGCCTGACTCTCCTACTAGGCTTAGGAAGCTTGGTGTCCCTGCCGAGGTACGGTCGAACGTCCTGCCGAGCCTTACACTCGAACACCAGCCAAGTCTCTTTGCCTGTCTCCTACTAGGATTAGGAAGCTTGGTCTCCCTGCCGATGTAAGGTCGAACGTCCTGCCGAGCCTTACACTCGATCTCCGGCCAAGTCCCTTCGCCTGACTCTCCTACTAGGCATAGGAAGCTTGGTCTCTATGCCAAGTTAAGGTCGAATGTTCTGCTATGCCTTTCACTCGAACTCCGGACAAGTCCCCTCGCCTGACCCTTACTAGACTTAGGAAGCTTGGTCTCCCTGCCGAGGTAAGGTCGAGCGTCCTTCCGAGCCTTACACTAGAACTCCGGCCAAGTCCTTTTGCCTGACTCCTACAAGGCTTAGGAATCTTGGTCTCCCTGCCGATTTAAGGTCGAACGACCTGCCGAACCTTACACTCGAACTCCGGCCAACTCCCTTCGCCTAACACTCCTACTAGGCTTAGGAAGCTTGGTCTCCCTGCCGAGGTAAGGTCGAACGTCCTGCCGAGCCTTACACTCGAACTCCGGCCAAGTCCCTTCGCCTGACTCCTACTAGGCTTAGGAAGCTTGGTCTCCCTGCCGAGGTAAGGTCGAAGGTCCTGCCGAGCCTTACACTCGAACTTCGGCCAAGTCCCCTTGTCTGACTCCTACTAGACTTAGGAAGCTTAGTCACCCTGCCGAGGTAAGGTTGAACGTCCTGCCAAGCTTGACACTCGAACTCCGGCCAAGTCCCCTCTCCTAATTCTCCTCCTAGGCTTAGGAAGATTTGTCTCCCTGCCGAGGTAAGGTCGAACGTCCTGCCGAGCCTTACACTTGAACTCCGGCCAAGTCCCTCCCCCTGACACTCCTACTAGGCTTAGGAAGCTTGGTCTCCCTGCCGAGGTACGGTCGAACGTCCTGCCGAGCCTTACACTCGAAGTCCGGCCAAGTCCCTTCCCCTGACACTCCTACTAGGCTTAGGAAGCTTGGTCTCTCTGCCGAGGTAAGGTAGAACGTCCTTCCGAGCCCTGCACTCGAAGTCCGGCCAAGTCCCTTCCCCTGACACTCCTACTAGGCTTAGGAAGCTTTGTCTCCCAGCCGAGGTAAGGTTGAGCGTCCTTCCGAGCCTTACACTAGAACTCCGGCCAAGTCCCTTTGTCTGATACCTTCTAGGCTTAGGAAGCTTGGTCTCCCTGCCGAGTTAAGGTCGAACGACCTGCCGAACCTTACACTCGAACTCCGGCCAACTCCCTTCGCCTAACTCTCCTACTAGGCTTAGGAAGCTTGGTCTCCCCGCCGTGGTAAGGTCGAACGTCCTGCCGAGCCTTACACTCGAACTCCGTCCGAGGCCCTTCGCCTAACTCTCCTACTAGGCTTAGGAAGCTTTGTCTCCCTGCCGAGGTAAGGTCGAACGTCCTGCCGAGCCTTACACTCGAACTCCGTCCGAGGCCCTTCGCCTAACTCTCCTACTAGGCTTAGGAAGCTTTGTCTCCCTGCCGAGGTAAGGTCGAACGTCCTGCCGAGCCTTACACTCGAACTCCGTCCGAGTCCCTTCGCCTGACTCTCCTACTAGGCTTAGGAAGCTTGGTGTCCCTGCCGAGGTTCGGTCGAACGTCCTGCCGAGCCTTACACTCGAACACCAGCCAAGTCTCTTTGTCTGTCTCCTACTAGGCTTAGGAAGCTTGGTCTCCCTGCCGAGGTAAGGTCGAACGTCCTGCCGAGCCTTACACTCGAACTCCGTCCGAGGCCCTTCGCCTAACTCTCCTACTAGGCTTAGGAAGCTTGGTGTCCCTGCCGAGGTACGGTCGAACGTCCTGCCGAGCCTTGCACTCGAACACCAGCCAAGTCTCTTTGTCTGTCTCCTACTAGGATTAGGAAGCTTGGTCTCCCTGCCGAGGTAAGGTCGAACGTCCTGCCGAGCCTTACACTCGATCTCCGGCCAAGTCCCTTCGCCTGACTCTCCTACTAGGCTTAGGAAGCTTGGTCTCTATGCCGAGGTAAGGTCGAGCGTCCTTCCGAGCCTTACACTCGAACTCCGGCCAAGTCCCTTCGCCTGACTCCTACTAGGCTTAGGAAGCTTGGTCTCCCTGCCGAGGTAAGGTCGAACGTCCTGCCGAGCCTTACACTCGAACTCCGTCCGAGTCCCTTCGCCTGACTCTCCTACTAGGCTTAGGAAGCTTGGTCTCCCTGCCGAGGTAAGGTCGAACGTCGTGCCGAACCTTACAATCGAACTCCAGCCAAGTTCCTTTTGCCTGTCTCCTACTAATCTTAGATAGCTTGGTCTTCCTGCCGAGGTAAGATCGAAAGTCCTGCCGAGCCTTACACTCGAACTCTGGCCAAGTCCCTTTGCCTGAGACCTTCTAAGCTTAGGAAGCTTGGTCCCCCTGCTGAGGTAAAGTAAAACGTCCTGCCGAGCCTTACACTCGAACACCGGCCAGTCCCTTTGCCTTTCTCCTACTAGGCTTATGAAGCGTTGTCTCCCAGCCGAGGTAAGGTCAAACGCCCTGCTGAGCCTTGCACTTGAACTCCGGCCAAGTCCCTTCGCCTGACTCTCCTACTAGGCTTAGGAAGCTTGGTCTCCCTGCCGAGGTAATTTCAAACGTCCTGCCGAGCCCTACATTCGAACTCCGGCCAAGTCCCCTTGTCTGACTCCTACTAGGCTTAGGAAGCATGGTCTCCCTGCCGAGGTAACATCGAACGTCCTGCCGAGCCTTAGTGTCAAACTCCGGCCAAGTCTTTTCGCCTGACTCCTACTAGGCTTAGGAAGCTTGGTCTCCCTGCTGAGGTAACGTTGAACGTCCTGCCGAGCCTTACACTCGAACTCCGGACAAGTCCCTTCGCCTGACTCCTACTAGGCTTAGGAAGCTTGGTCTCCCTGCCGAGGTGAGGTCGAAGGTCCTGCCGAGCCTTACACTCGAACTCCGGCCAAACTCCTTCGCCTGACTCCAACTAGGCTTAGGAAGCTTGGTCTCCCTGCCGAGGTAAGGTCGAATGTCCTGCCAAGCCTTACACTCAAACTCCGGCAAAGTCCCCTCGCCTAACTCTTCTACAAGGCTTAGGAAGCTTGGTCTCCCTGCCGAGGTAAGGTAGAACATCCTTCTGAGCCTTACACTCGAAGTCCGGCCAAGTCCCTTCCCCTGACACTCCTACTAGGCTTAGGAAGCTTGGTCTCCCTACCGAGGTAAGGTCGAGCGTCCTTCCGAGCCTTACACTCGAACTCCGGCCAAGTCCCCTTCTTTGACTCCTTCTAGGCTTAGGAAGCTTGGTCTCCCTGCCGAGGTAAGGTCAAACGTCCTTCCAAGCCTTACACTCGAACTCTGGCAAAGTCCCTTTGCCTGAATCCTACTAGGCTTAGGAATCTTCGTCTGCCTGCCGAGGTAAGGTTGAACGTCCTGCCGAGCCTTACACTCGAACTCCGGCTAAGTCTCTTTGCCTGACTCCTACTAGGCTTAGGAAGCTTGGTCTCCCAGCCAAGGTAACGTCGCACTTCCTGCTGAGCCTTACACTCGAACTCCGGCCAAGTCCCTTTGCCTGACTCCTACTAGGCTTAGGAAGCTTGGTCTCCCTGCCGAGGTACGGTCAAACATCCTGCCGAGCCTTACACTCGAACTCCGGCCAAGCCACTTTGCGTGTCTCCTACTAGGATTAGGAAGCTTGGTCTCCCTGCCGAGGTAAGGTCGAACGTCCTTCCGAACCTTACACTCAAACTCCGGCCAACTCCCTTCGCCTAACTCTCCTACTAGGCTTAGGAAGCTTGGTCTCCCAGCCGAGGTAAGGTCGAACGTCCTGCCGAGCCTTACACTCGAACTCCGTCCGAGTCCCTTCGCCTGACTCTCCTACTCGGCTTAGGAAGCTTGGTCTTCCTGCCGAGGTAAGATCGAAAGTCCTGCCGAGCCTTACACTCGAACTCTGGCCAAGTCCACTCGCGTGAGTCTGCTACTAGGCTTAAGAAGCTTCGTGTCCCTGCCGAGGTACGGTCGACCGTCCTGCCGAGCCTTACACTCGAACTATGGCCAAGTCCCTTTGCCTGTCTCCTACTGGGATTAGGAAGCTTGGTCTCCCTGCCGATGTAATGTCGAACGTCCTGCCGAGCCTTACACTCGATCTCCGGCCCAGTCCCTTCGCCGGACTCTCCTACTAGGCTTAGGAAGATTGGTCTGCCGGCCGAGGTAAGGTAGAACGTCCTGCCAAGCCTTACACTCAAACTCCGGCCAAGTCCCTTTGCCTGACTCCTACTAGGCTTAGGAAGCTTGGTCCCCCTGCCGAGGTAAGGTCGAAAGTCCTGCCGAGCCTTACAATCGAACTCCGGCCAAGTTCCTTCTCCTGAGTCCGACTAGGCTTAGGAAGCTTTATCTCCCTGCCGAGGTAAGGTCGAGCGTCCTTCCAAACCTTACACTCGAACTCCGGCCAAGTCCCCTTGTTTGACTCCTTCTAGGCTTAGGAAGCTTGGTGTCCCTGCCGAGGTAAGGTCAAACGTCCTTCCAAGCCTTACACTCGAACTCTGGCAAAGTCCCTTTGCCTGAATCCTACTAGGCTTAGAAATCTTCGTCTCCCTGCCGACGTAAGGTCGAAAGTCCTGACGAGCCTTACAATCGAACTCCGGCCAAGTTCCTTCGCCTGAGTCCGACTAGGCTTAGGAAGCTTTATCTCCCAGCCGAGGTAAGGTCGAACGTCCTGCTGAGCCTTAGACTCGAACTCCGGCCAAGTCCCCTCTCCTAACTCTCCTCCTAGGCTTAGGAAGATTTGTCTCCCTGCCGAGGTAACATCGAACGTCCTGCCGAGACTTACACTCGAACTCTGGCCAAGTCCCTTCCCCTGACACTCCTATAAGGCTTAGGAAGCTTGGTCTCCCTGCCGAGGTAAGGTCGAATGTCCTGCCAAGCCTTACACTCAAACTCCGGCAAAGTCCCCTCGCCTAACTCTTCTACAAGGCTTAGGAAGCTTGGTCTCCCTGCCGAGGTAAGGTAGAACATCCTTCTGAGCCTTACACTCGAAGTCCGGCCAAGTCCCTTCCCCTGACACTCCTACTAGGCTTAGGAAGCTTGGTCTCCCTACCGAGGTAAGGTCGAGCGTCCTTCCGAGCCTTACACTCGAACTCCGGCCAAGTCCCCTTCTTTGACTCCTTCTAGGCTTAGGAAGCTTGGTCTGCCTGCCGAGGTAAGGTCAAACGTCCTTCCAAGCCTTACACTCGAACTCTGGCAAAGTCCCTTTGCCTGAATCCTACTAGGCTTAGGAATCTTCGTCTGCCTGCCGAGGTAAGGTTGAACGTCCTGCCGAGCCTTACACTCGAACTCCGGCCAAGTCTCTTTGCCTGACTCCTACTGGGCTTAGGAAGCTTGGTCTCCCAGCCAAGGTAACGTCGCACTTCCTGCCGAGCCTTACACTCGAACTCCGGCCAAGTCCCTTTGCCTGACTCCTACTAGGCTTAGGAAGCTTGGTCTCCCTGCCGAGGTACGGTCAAACATCCTGCCGAGCCTTACACTCGAACTCCGGCCAAGACCCTTTGCGTGTCTCCTACTAGGATTAGGAAGTTTGGTCTCCCTGCCGAGGTAAGGTGGAACGTCCTTCCGAACCTTACACTCAAACTCCGGCCAACTCCCTTCGCCTAACTCTCCTACTAGGCTTAGGAAGCTTGGTCTCCCAGCCGAGGTAAGGTCGAACGTCCTGCCGAGCCTTACACTCGAACTCCGTCCGAGTCCCTTCGCCTGACTCTCCTACTCGGCTTAGGAAGCTTGGTCTTCCTGCCGAGGTAAGATCGAAAGTCCTGCCGAGCCTTACACTCGAACTCTGGCCAAGTCCCTTTGCCTGAGACCTTCTAAGCTTAGGAAGCTTGGTCCCCCTGCTGAGGTAAAGTAAAACGTCCTGCCGAGCCTTACACTCGAACACCGGCCAGTCCCTTTGCCTTTCTCCTACTAGGCTTATGAAGCGTTGTCTCCCAGCCGAGGTAAGGTCAAACGCCCTGCTGAGCCTTGCACTTGAACTCCGGCCAAGTCCCTTCGCCTGACTCTCCTACTAGGCTTAGGAAGCTTGGTCTCCCTGCCGAGGTAATTTCAAACGTCCTGCCGAGCCCTACATTCGAACTCCGGCCAAGTCCCCTTGTCTGACTCCTACTAGGCTTAGGAAGCATGGTCTCCCTGCCGAGGTAACATCGAACGTCCTGCCGAGCCTTAGTGTCAAACTCCGGCCAAGTCTTTTCGCCTGACTCCTACTAGGCTTAGGAAGCTTGGTCTCCCTGCTGAGGTAACGTTGAACGTCCTGCCGAGCCTTACACTCGAACTCCGGACAAGTCCCTTCGCCTGACTCCTACTAGGCTTAGGAAGCTTGGTCTCCCTGCCGAGGTGAGGTCGAAGGTCCTGCCGAGCCTTACACTCGAACTCCGGCCAAACTCCTTCGCCTGACTCCAACTAGGCTTAGGAAGCTTGGTCTCCCTGCCGAGGTAAGGTCGAATGTCCTGCCAAGCCTTACACTCAAACTCCGGCCAAGTCCCCTCGCCTAACTCTCCTACAAGGCTTAGGAAGCTTGGTCTCACTGCCGAGGTAAGGCAGAACGTCCTTCCAAGCCTTACACTCGAAGTCCGGCCAAGTCCCTTCCCCTGACACTCCTACTAGTCTTAGGAAGCTTGGTCTCCCTGCCGAGGTAAGGTCGAGCGTCCTTCCGAGCCTTACACTTGAACTCCGGCCAAGTCCCCTTGTTTGATTCCTCCTAGGCTTAGAAGGCTTGGTCTCCCTGCCGAGGTAAGGTCAAACGTCCTTCCAAGCCTTACACTCGAACTCTGGCAAAGTCCCTTTGCCTGAATCCTACTAGGCTTAGAAATCTTCGTCTCTCTGCCGAGGTAAGGTCGAACGTCCTGCTGAGCCTTAGACTCGAACTCCGGCCAAGTCCCCTCTCCTAATTCTCCTCCTAGGCTTAGGAAGATTTGTCTCCCTGCCGAGGTAACATCGAACGTCCTGCCGAGACTTACACTCGAACTCTGGCCAAGTCCCTTCCCCTGACACTCCTACTAGGCTTAGGAAGCTTGGTCTCCCTGCCGAGGTAAGGTCGAATGTCCTGCCAAGCCTTACACTCAAACTCCGGCAAAGTCCCCTCGCCTAACTCTTCTACAAGGCTTAGGAAGCTTGGTCTCCCTGCCGAGGTAAGGTAGAACATCCTTCTGAGCCTTACACTCGAAGTCCGGCCAAGTCCCTTCCCCTGACACTCCTACTAGGCTTAGGAAGCTTGGTCTCCCTACCGAGGTAAGGTCGAGCGTCCTTCCGAGCCTTACACTCGAACTCCGGCCAAGTCCCCTTCTTTGACTCCTTCTAGGCTTAGGAAGCTTGGTCTCCCTGCCGAGGTAAGGTCAAACGTCCTTCCAAGCCTTACACTCGAACTCTGGCAAAGTCCCTTTGCCTGAATCCTACTAGGCTTAGGAATCTTCGTCTGCCTGCCGAGGTAAGGTTGAACGTCCTGCCGAGCCTTACACTCGAACTCCGGCTAAGTCTCTTTGCCTGACTCCTACTAGGCTTAGGAAGCTTGGTCTCCCAGCCAAGGTAACGTCGCACTTCCTGCTGAGCCTTACACTCGAACTCCGGCCAAGTCCCTTTGCCTGACTCCTACTAGGCTTAGGAAGCTTGGTCTCCCTGCCGAGGTACGGTCAAACATCCTGCCGAGCCTTACACTCGAACTCCGGCCAAGCCACTTTGCGTGTCTCCTACTAGGATTAGGAAGCTTGGTCTCCCTGCCGAGGTAAGGTCGAACGTCCTTCCGAACCTTACACTCAAACTCCGGCCAACTCCCTTCGCCTAACTCTCCTACTAGGCTTAGGAAGCTTGGTCTCCCAGCCGAGGTAAGGTCGAACGTCCTGCCGAGCCTTACACTCGAACTCCGTCCGAGTCCCTTCGCCTGACTCTCCTACTCGGCTTAGGAAGCTTGGTCTTCCTGCCGAGGTAAGATCGAAAGTCCTGCCGAGCCTTACACTCGAACTCTGGCCAAGTCCACTCGCGTGAGTCTGCTACTAGGCTTAAGAAGCTTCGTGTCCCTGCCGAGGTACGGTCGACCGTCCTGCCGAGCCTTACACTCGAACTATGGCCAAGTCCCTTTGCCTGTCTCCTACTGGGATTAGGAAGCTTGGTCTCCCTGCCGATGTAATGTCGAACGTCCTGCCGAGCCTTACACTCGATCTCCGGCCCAGTCCCTTCGCCGGACTCTCCTACTAGGCTTAGGAAGATTGGTCTGCCGGCCGAGGTAAGGTAGAACGTCCTGCCAAGCCTTACACTCAAACTCCGGCCAAGTCCCTTTGCCTGACTCCTACTAGGCTTAGGAAGCTTGGTCCCCCTGCCGAGGTAAGGTCGAAAGTCCTGCCGAGCCTTACAATCGAACTCCGGCCAAGTTCCTTCTCCTGAGTCCGACTAGGCTTAGGAAGCTTTATCTCCCTGCCGAGGTAAGGTCGAGCGTCCTTCCAAACCTTACACTCGAACTCCGGCCAAGTCCCCTTGTTTGACTCCTTCTAGGCTTAGGAAGCTTGGTGTCCCTGCCGAGGTAAGGTCAAACGTCCTTCCAAGCCTTACACTCGAACTCTGGCAAAGTCCCTTTGCCTGAATCCTACTAGGCTTAGAAATCTTCGTCTCCCTGCCGACGTAAGGTCGAAAGTCCTGACGAGCCTTACAATCGAACTCCGGCCAAGTTCCTTCGCCTGAGTCCGACTAGGCTTAGGAAGCTTTATCTCCCAGCCGAGGTAAGGTCGAACGTCCTGCTGAGCCTTAGACTCGAACTCCGGCCAAGTCCCCTCTCCTAACTCTCCTCCTAGGCTTAGGAAGATTTGTCTCCCTGCCGAGGTAACATCGAACGTCCTGCCGAGACTTACACTCGAACTCTGGCCAAGTCCCTTCCCCTGACACTCCTATAAGGCTTAGGAAGCTTGGTCTCCCTGCCGAGGTAAGGTCGAATGTCCTGCCAAGCCTTACACTCAAACTCCGGCAAAGTCCCCTCGCCTAACTCTTCTACAAGGCTTAGGAAGCTTGGTCTCCCTGCCGAGGTAAGGTAGAACATCCTTCTGAGCCTTACACTCGAAGTCCGGCCAAGTCCCTTCCCCTGACACTCCTACTAGGCTTAGGAAGCTTGGTCTCCCTACCGAGGTAAGGTCGAGCGTCCTTCCGAGCCTTACACTCGAACTCCGGCCAAGTCCCCTTCTTTGACTCCTTCTAGGCTTAGGAAGCTTGGTCTGCCTGCCGAGGTAAGGTCAAACGTCCTTCCAAGCCTTACACTCGAACTCTGGCAAAGTCCCTTTGCCTGAATCCTACTAGGCTTAGGAATCTTCGTCTGCCTGCCGAGGTAAGGTTGAACGTCCTGCCGAGCCTTACACTCGAACTCCGGCCAAGTCTCTTTGCCTGACTCCTACTGGGCTTAGGAAGCTTGGTCTCCCAGCCAAGGTAACGTCGCACTTCCTGCCGAGCCTTACACTCGAACTCCGGCCAAGTCCCTTTGCCTGACTCCTACTAGGCTTAGGAAGCTTGGTCTCCCTGCCGAGGTACGGTCAAACATCCTGCCGAGCCTTACACTCGAACTCCGGCCAAGACCCTTTGCGTGTCTCCTACTAGGATTAGGAAGTTTGGTCTCCCTGCCGAGGTAAGGTGGAACGTCCTTCCGAACCTTACACTCAAACTCCGGCCAACTCCCTTCGCCTAACTCTCCTACTAGGCTTAGGAAGCTTGGTCTCCCTGCCGAAGTAATGTCGAACGTCCTGCCGAGCCTTACACTCGAACTCCGTCCGAGTCCCTTCGCCTGACTCTCCTACTCGGCTTAGGAAGCTCTGTCTTCCTGCCGAGGTAAGATCGAAAGTCCTGCCGAGCCTTACGCTCGAACTCTGGCCAAGTCCACTCGCGTGAGTCTGCTACTAGGCTTAAGAAGCTTCGTGTCCCTGCCGAGGTACGGTCGACCGTCCTGCCGAGCCTTACACTCGAACTATGGCCAAGTTCCTTCTCCTGAGTCTGACTAGGCTTAGGAAGCTTTATCTCCCTGCCGAGGTAAGGTCGAGCGTCCTTCCAAACCTTACACTCGAACTCCGGCCAAGTCCCCTTGTTTGACTCCTTCTAGGCTTAGGAAGCTTGGTCTCCCTGCCGAGGTAAGGTCAAACGTCCTTCCAAGCCTTACACTCGAACTCTGGCAAAGCCCCTTTGCCTGAATCCTACTAGGCTTAGAAATCTTCGTCTCCCTGCCGACGTAAGGTCGAAAGTCCTGACGAGCCTTACAATCGAACTCCGGCCAAGTTCCTCCGCCTGAGTCCGACTAGGCTTAGGAAGCTTTATCTCCCAGCCGAGGTAAGGTCGAACGTCCTGCCGAGCCTTACACTCGAATTCCGGCCAAGTCCCCTCTCCTAACTCTCCTCCTAGGCTTAGGAAGATTTGTCTCCCTGCCGAGGTAACATCGAATGTCCTGCCGAGACTTACACTCGAACTCTGGCCAAGTCCCTTTGCCTGAATCCTACTAGGCTTAGGAAGCTTGGTCTCCCTGACGAGGTACGGTCGAACGTCCTTCCGAACCTTACACTCAAACTCGGGCCAACTCCCTTCGCCTAACTCTCCTACTAGGCTTATGAAGCTTGGTCTCCCTGCCGAGGTAAGGTCGAGCGTCCTTCCGAGCCTTACACTCGAACTCCGGCCAAGTCCCCTTGTTTGACTCCTTCTAGGCTTATTCCTAAGCCTTGGTCTCCCTGCCGAGGTAAGGTCGAACGTCCTTCCGAACCTTACACTCAAACTCGGGCCAACTCCCTTCGCCTAACTCTCCTACTAGGCTTATGAAGCTTGGTCTCCCTGCCGAGGTAAGGTCGAGCGTCCTTCCGAGCCTTACACTCGAACTCCGGCCAAATCCCCTCGCCTGACTCTCCTACTAGGCTTAGGAAGCTTGGTCTCCCTGCCGAGTTAAGGTCGAACGACCTGCCGAACCTTACACTCGAACTCTGGCCAAGTCCCTTTGCCTGACTCCAACTAGGCTTAGGAAGCTTGGTCTCCCTGACGAGGTACGGTCGAACGTCCTGCCGAGCCTTACACTCGAACTCCGGCCAAGTCCCTTCCCCTGACACTCCTACTAGGCTTAGGAAGCTTGGTCTCCCTGCTGAGGTAAGGTCGAAGGTCCTGCCGAGTCTTACACTCGAACTCCGGCCAAGTCCCTTTGCCTGATACCTTCAAGGCTTAGGAAGCTTAGTCTCCCTGCCGAGGTAAGGTAGAACGTCCTGCCGAGCCTTACACTCGAACTCCGGCCAAGTCCCTTTGCCTGATACCTTCAAGGCTTAGGAAGCTTAGTCTCCCTGCCGAGGTAAGGTAGAACGTCCTGCCGAGCCTTACACTCGAACTCCGGCCAAGTCCCCTCGCCTGACTCTCCTACTAGGCTTAGGAAGCTTGGTCTCCCTGCCGAGGTAAGGTCGAACGTCCTACCGAGCCTTACACTCGAACTCCGGCCAACTCCCTTCGCCTAACTCTCCTACTAGGCTGAGGAAGCTTTGTCTCCCTGCCGAGGTAAGGACGAACGTCCTGCCGAGCCTTACACTCGAACTCCGTCCGAGTCCCTTCGCCTGACTCTCCTACTAGGCTTAGGAAGCTTGGTCTCTCTGCCGAGGTAAGGTCGAAAGTCCTGCCGAGCCTTAAACTCGAAATCCGGCCCAGTCCCTTCGCCTGACTCCTACTAGGCTTACGAAGATTTATCTCCCTGCGGAGGTGAGGGCAAAGGTCCTGCCAAGCCTTACACTCGAACTCCGGCCAACTCCCTTCACCTAACTCTCCTACTAGGCTTAGGAAGCTTGGTCTCCCTGCCGAGGTAAGGTCGAACGTCCTGCCGAGCCTTACACTCGAACTCCGGCCAACTCCCTTCGCCTAACTCTCCTACTAGGCTTAGGAAGCTTGGTCTCCCTGCCGAGGTAAGGTCGAACGTCCTGCCGAGCCTTACACTCGAACTCCGGCCAAGTTCCTTCGCCTGAATATCCTACTAGGCTTAGGAAGCTTGATCTCCCAGCCGAGGTAAGGTCGAATGTCCTGCTGAGCCTTACACTCGAACTCTGGCCAAGTCCCTTCCCCTTACACTCCTACTAGGCTTAGGAAGCTTGGTCTCCCTGCCGAGGTAAGGTCGAATGTCCTGCCAAGCCTTACACTCAAACTCCGGCAAACTCCCCTCGCCTAACTCTCCTCCAAGGCTTAGAAAGCTTGGTCTCCCTGCCGAGGAAAGGTAGAACATCCTTCTGAGCCTTACACTCGAAGTCCGGCCAAGTCCCTTCCCCTGACACTCCTACTAGGCTTAGGAAGCTTGGTCTCCCTACCGAGGTAAGGTCGAGCGTCCTTCCGAGCCTTACACTCGAAGTCCGGCCAAGTCCCCTTGTTTGACTCCTTCTAGGCTTAGGAAGCTTGGTCTCCCTGCCGAGGTAAGGTCAAACGTCCTTCCAAACCTTACACTCGAACTCTGGCCAAGTCCCTTTGCCTGACTTCTTCTAGGCTTAGGAAGCTTGGTCTCCCAGCCAAGGTAACGTCGCAGGTCCTGCCGAGCCTTACACTCGAACTCCGGCCAAGTCCCTTTGCCTGACTCCTACTAGGCTTAGGAAGCTTGGTCTCCCTGCCGAGGTAAGGTCGAGCGTCCTTCCGAGCCTTACACTCGAACTCCGGCCAAGTCCCCTTGTTTGACTCCTTCTAGGCTTATTCCTAAGCCTCGGTCTCCCTGCCGAGGTAAGGTCGAACGTCCTTCCGAACCTTACACTCAAACTCGGGCCAACTCCCTTCGCCTAACTCTCCTACTAGGCTTATGAAGCTTGGTCTCCCTGCCGAGGTAAGGTCGAGCGTCCTTCCGAGCCTTACACTCGAACTCCGGCCAAATCCCCTCGCCTGACTCTCCTACTAGGCTTAGGAAGCTTGGTCTCCCTGCCGAGTTAAGGTCGAACGACCTGCCGAACCTTACACTCGAACTCTGGCCAAGTCCCTTTGCCTGACTCCAACTAGGCTTAGGAAGCTTGGTCTCCCTGACGAGGTACGGTCGAACGTCCTGCCGAGCCTTACACTCGAACTCCGGCCAAGTCCCTTCCCCTGACACTCCTACTAGGCTTAGGAAGCTTGGTCTCCCTGCTGAGGTAAGGTCGAAGGTCCTGCCGAGTCTTACACTCGAACTCCGGCCAAGTCCCTTTGCCTGATACCTTCAAGGCTTAGGAAGCTTAGTCTCCCTGCCGAGGTAAGGTAGAACGTCCTGCCGAGCCTTACACTCGAACTCCGGCCAAGTCCCTTTGCCTGATACCTTCAAGGCTTAGGAAGCTTAGTCTCCCTGCCGAGGTAAGGTAGAACGTCCTGCCGAGCCTTACACTCGAACTCCGGCCAAGTCCCCTCGCCTGACTCTCCTACTAGGCTTAGGAAGCTTGGTCTCCCTGCCGAGGTAAGGTCGAACGTCCTACCGAGCCTTACACTCGAACTCCGGCCAACTCCCTTCGCCTAACTCTCCTACTAGGCTGAGGAAGCTTTGTCTCCCTGCCGAGGTAAGGACGAACGTCCTGCCGAGCCTTACACTCGAACTCCGTCCGAGTCCCTTCGCCTGACTCTCCTACTAGGCTTAGGAAGCTTGGTCTCCCTGCCGAGGTAAGGTCGAATGTCCTGCCGAGCCTTAAACTCGAAATCCGGCCCAGTCCCTTCGCCTGACTCCTACTAGGCTTAGGAAGATTTATCTCCCTGCGGAGGTGAGGGCAAAGGTCCTGCCAAGCCTTACACTCGAACTCCGGCCAACTCCCTTCGCCTAACTCTCCTACTAGGCTTAGGAAGCTTGGTCTCCCTGCCGAGGTAAGGTCGAACGTCCTGCCGAGCCTTACACTCGAACTCCGGCCAACTCCCTTCGCCTAACTCTCCTACTAGGCTTAGGAAGCTTGGTCTCCCTGCCGAGGTAAGGTCGAACGTCCTGCCGAGCCTTACACTCGAACTCCGGCCAAGTTCCTTCGCCTGAATATCCTACTAGGCTTAGGAAGCTTGATCTCCCAGCCGAGGTAAGGTCGAATGTCCTGCTGAGCCTTACACTCGAACTCTGGCCAAGTCCCTTCCCCTTACACTCCTACTAGGCTTAGGAAGCTTGGTCTCCCTGCCGAGGTAAGGTCGAATGTCCTGCCAAGCCTTACACACAAACTCCGGCAAACTCCCCTCGCCTAACTCTCCTCCAAGGCTTAGAAAGCTTGGTCTCCCTGCCGAGGAAAGGTAGAACATCCTTCTGAGCCTTACACTCGAAGTCCGGCCAAGTCCCTTCCCCTGACACTCCTACTAGGCTTAGGAAGCTTGGTCTCCCTACCGAGGTAAGGTCGAGCGTCCTTCCGAGCCTTACACTCGAAGTCCGGCCAAGTCCCCTTGTTTGACTCCTTCTAGGCTTAGGAAGCTTGGTCTCCCTGCCGAGGTAAGGTCAAACGTCCTTCCAAACCTTACACTCGAACTCTGGCCAAGTCCCTTTGCCTGACTTCTTCTAGGCTTAGGAAGCTTGGTCTCCCAGCCAAGGTAACGTCGCAGGTCCTGCCGAGCCTTACACTCGAACTCCGGCCAAGTCCCTTTGCCTGACTCCTACTAGGCTTAGGAAGCTTGGTCTCCCTGCCGAGGTAAGGTCGAACGTCCTGCCGAGCCTTACACTCGAACTCCGGCCAAGTCCATTTGCGTGTCTCCTACTAGGATTAGGAAGCTTGGTCTCCCTGTCGAGGTAAGGTCGAACACCCTTTCGAACCTTACACTCAAACTCCGGCCAACTCCCTTCGCCTCACTCTCCTACTAGGCTTAGGAAGCTTGATCTCCCTGCCGTGGTAAGGTCGAACGTCCTGCCGAGCCTTACACTTGAACTCCGTCCGAGTCCCTTCTCCTGATTCTCCTACTAGGCTTAGGAAGCTTGGTCTCCCTGCCGAGGTAAGGTCGAAAGTCCTGCCGAGCCTTACACTCGAAATCCGGCCCAGTCCCTTCGCCTGACTTTCCTACTAGGCTTAGGAAGCTTAGTCTCCCTGCCGAGGTAAGGTCGATCGTCCTGCCGAGCCTTACACTTGAACTCCGGCCACGTCCTTTTGCATGACTCCTACTAGGCTTAGGAAGCTTGGTCTCCCTGCCGAGGTAAGGTCGAACGTCCTTCCGAGCCTTACACTCGAACTCCGGCCAACTGCCTTCGCCTAACTCTCCTACTAGGCTTAGGAAGCTTTGTCTCCCTGCCGAGGTAAGGTCGAACGTCCTGCCGAGCCTTACACTCGAACTCCGTCCGAGTCCCTTCGCCTGACTCCTACTAGGCTTAGGAAGCTTGGTCTCCCTGCCGAGGTGAGGTCGAAGGTCCTGCCGAGCCTTACACTCCAACTCCGGCCAAGTTCCTTCGCCTGAATATCCTACTAGGCTTAGGAAGCTTGATCTCCCAGTTGAGGTAAGGTCGAATGTCCTGCTGAGCCTTACATTCGAAGTCCAGCCAAGTCCCTTCCCCTGACACTCTTACTAGCCTTAGGAAGCTTGGTCTCCATGCCGAGGTAAGGTCGAACGTCCTGCCGAGCCTTACACTTGAACTCCGGCCACGTCCTTTTGCATGACTCCTACTAGGATTAGGAAGCTTGGTCTCCCTGCCGAGGTAAGGTCGAACGTCCTTCCGAACCTTACACTCCAACTCCGGCCAACTCCCTTCGCCTAACTCTCCTACTAGGCTTAGGAAGCTTGGTCTCCCTGCCGAGGTAAGGTCGAAAGTCCTGCCGAGCCTTACACTCGAAATCCGGCCCAGTCCCTTCGCCTGACTTTCCTACTAGGCTTAGGAAGCTTGGTCTCCCTGCCGAGGTAAGGTCGAAAGACCTGCCGAGCCTTATAATCGAACTCCAGCCAAGTTCCTTTTGCCTGTCTCCTACTAGGCTTAGGAAGCTTGGTCTCCCTGCCGAGGTAAGGTCGAATCTCCTGCCAAGACTTACACTCAATCTCCAGCCTAGTCCCCTCGCCTAACTCTCCTACAAGGCTTAGGAAGCTTCGTCTCCCAGCCGAGGTAAGGTCGAGCGTCCTTCCGAGCCTTACACTTGAACTCCGGCCAAGTCCCCTCGCCTGACTCTCCTACTAGGCTTAGGAAGCTTGGTCTCCCTGCCGAGGTAAGGTCGAACGTCCTACCGAGCCTTACACTCGAACTCCGGCCAACTCCCTTCGCCTAACTCTCCTACTAGGCTGAGGAAGCTTTGTCTCCCTGCCGAGGTAAGGACGAACGTCCTGCCGAGCCTTACACTCGAACTCCGTCCGAGTCCCTTCGCCTGACTCTCCTACTAGGCTTAGGAAGCTTGGTCTCCCTGCCGAGGTAAGGTCGAAAGTCCTGCCGAGCCTTAAACTCGAAATCCGGCCCAGTCCCTTCGCCTGACTCCTACTAGGCTTAGGAAGATTTATCTCCCTGCGGAGGTGAGGGCAAAGGTCCTGCCAAGCCTTACACTCGAACTCCGGCCAACTCCCTTCGCCTAACTCTCCTACTAGGCTTAGGAAGCTTGGTCTCCCTGCCGAGGTAAGGTCGAACGTCCTGCCGAGCCTTACACTCGAACTCCGGCCAACTCCCTTCGCCTAACTCTCCTACTAGGCTTAGGAAGCTTGGTCTCCCTGCCGAGGTAAGGTCGAACGTCCTGCCGAGCCTTACACTCGAACTCCGGCCAAGTTCCTTCGCCTGAATATCCTACTAGGCTTAGGAAGCTTGATCTCCCAGCCGAGGTAAGGTCGAATGTCCTGCTGAGCCTTACACTCGAACTCTGGCCAAGTCCCTTCCCCTTACACTCCTACTAGGCTTAGGAAGCTTGGTCTCCCTGCCGAGGTAAGGTCGAATGTCCTGCCAAGCCTTACACACAAACTCCGGCAAACTCCCCTCGCCTAACTCTCCTCCAAGGCTTAGAAAGCTTGGTCTCCCTGCCGAGGAAAGGTAGAACATCCTTCTGAGCCTTACACTCGAAGTCCGGCCAAGTCCCTTCCCCTGACACTCCTACTAGGCTTAGGAAGCTTGGTCTCCCTACCGAGGTAAGGTCGAGCGTCCTTCCGAGCCTTACACTCGAAGTCCGGCCAAGTCCCCTTGTTTGACTCCTTCTAGGCTTAGGAAGCTTGGTCTCCCTGCCGAGGTAAGGTCAAACGTCCTTCCAAACCTTACACTCGAACTCTGGCCAAGTCCCTTTGCCTGACTTCTTCTAGGCTTAGGAAGCTTGGTCTCCCAGCCAAGGTAACGTCGCAGGTCCTGCCGAGCCTTACACTCGAACTCCGGCCAAGTCCCTTTGCCTGACTCCTACTAGGCTTAGGAAGCTTGGTCTCCCTGCCGAGGTAAGGTCGAACGTCCTGCCGAGCCTTACACTCGAACTCCGGCCAAGTCCATTTGCGTGTCTCCTACTAGGATTAGGAAGCTTGGTCTCCCTGTCGAGGTAAGGTCGAACACCCTTTCGAACCTTACACTCAAACTCCGGCCAACTCCCTTCGCCTCACTCTCCTACTAGGCTTAGGAAGCTTGATCTCCCTGCCGTGGTAAGGTCGAACGTCCTGCCGAGCCTTACACTTGAACTCCGTCCGAGTCCCTTCTCCTGATTCTCCTACTAGGCTTAGGAAGCTTGGTCTCCCTGCCGAGGTAAGGTCGAAAGTCCTGCCGAGCCTTACACTCGAAATCCGGCCCAGTCCCTTCGCCTGACTTTCCTACTAGGCTTAGGAAGCTTAGTCTCCCTGCCGAGGTAAGGTCGATCGTCCTGCCGAGCCTTACACTTGAACTCCGGCCACGTCCTTTTGCATGACTCCTACTAGGCTTAGGAAGCTTGGTCTCCCTGCCGAGGTAAGGTCGAACGTCCTTCCGAGCCTTACACTCGAACTCCGGCCAACTGCCTTCGCCTAACTCTCCTACTAGGCTTAGGAAGCTTTGTCTCCCTGCCGAGGTAAGGTCGAACGTCCTGCCGAGCCTTACACTCGAACTCCGTCCGAGTCCCTTCGCCTGACTCCTACTAGGCTTAGGAAGCTTGGTCTCCCTGCCGAGGTGAGGTCGAAGGTCCTGCCGAGCCTTACACTCCAACTCCGGCCAAGTTCCTTCGCCTGAATATCCTACTAGGCTTAGGAAGCTTGATCTCCCAGTTGAGGTAAGGTCGAATGTCCTGCTGAGCCTTACATTCGAAGTCCAGCCAAGTCCCTTCCCCTGACACTCTTACTAGCCTTAGGAAGCTTGGTCTCCATGCCGAGGTAAGGTCGAACGTCCTGCCGAGCCTTACACTTGAACTCCGGCCACGTCCTTTTGCATGACTCCTACTAGGATTAGGAAGCTTGGTCTCCCTGCCGAGGTAAGGTCGAACGTCCTTCCGAACCTTACACTCCAACTCCGGCCAACTCCCTTCGCCTAACTCTCCTACTAGGCTTAGGAAGCTTGGTCTCCCTGCCGAGGTAAGGTCGAAAGTCCTGCCGAGCCTTACACTCGAAATCCGGCCCAGTCCCTTCGCCTGACTTTCCTACTAGGCTTAGGAAGCTTGGTCTCCCTGCCGAGGTAAGGTCGAAAGACCTGCCGAGCCTTATAATCGAACTCCAGCCAAGTTCCTTTTGCCTGTCTCCTACTAGGCTTAGGAAGCTTGGTCTCCCTGCCGAGGTAAGGTCGAATCTCCTGCCAAGACTTACACTCAATCTCCAGCCTAGTCCCCTCGCCTAACTCTCCTACAAGGCTTAGGAAGCTTCGTCTCCCAGCCGAGGTAAGGCAGAACGTCCTTCCGAGCCTTACACTCGAACTCCGGCCAAGTCCCCTTGTTTGACTCCTTCTAGGCTTAGGAAGCTTGGTCTCCCTGCCGAGGTGAGGTCAAACGTCCTTCCAAGCCTTACACTCGAACTCTGGCAAAGTCCCTTTGCCTGAATCCTACTAGGCTTAGGAATCTTCGTCTCCCTGCCGAGGTAAGGTCGAACGTCCTGCCGAGCCTTACACTCGAACTCCGGCCAAGTCCCTTTGCCTGACTTCTACTAGGCTTAGGAAGCTTGGTCACCCAGCCAAGGTAACGTCGCACGTCCTGCCGAGCCTCACACTCGAACTCCGGCCCAGTCCCTTCGCCTGACTTTCCTACTAGGCTTAGGAAGCTTAGTCTCCCTGCCGAGGTAAGGTCGAACGTCCTGCCGAGCCTTACACTTGAACTCCGGCCACGTCCTTTTGCATGACTCCTACTAGGCTTAGGAAGCTTGGTCTCCCTGCCGAGGTAAGGTCGAACGTCCTGCCGAGCCTTACACTCGGACTCCGTCCGAGTCCCTTCGCCTGACTCTCCTACTCGGCTTAGGAAGCTTGGTCTTCCTGCCGTGGTAAGGTCGAAAGTCCTGCCGAGCCTTACACTCGAACTGTGGCCAAGTCCACTCGCCTGACTCCTTCTAGGCTTAGGAAGCTTGATCTCCCTGCCGAGGAAAGGTCGAACGTCCTGACGAGCCTTACACTTGAACTCCGCCCACGTCCTTTTGCATGACTCCTACTAGGCTTAGAAATCTTCGTCTCCCTGCCGACGTAAGGTCAAAAGTCCTGCCGAGCCTTTCAATAGAACTCCAGCCAAGTCCCTTCGCCTGACTCCTACTAGGCTTAGGAAGCTTGGTCTCCCTGCCGAGGTAAGGTCGAAAGTCCTGCCGAGCCTTACCATCGAACTCCGGCCAAGTTCCTTCGCCTGACTCCAACTAGGCTTAGGAAGCTTGGTCTCCCTGCCGAGGTAAGGTCGAACGTCCTGCCGAGCCTTACACTCGAACTCCGGCCAAGTTCCTTCGCCTAACTCTCCTACAAGGCTTAGGAAGCTTGGTCTCCCTGCCGAGGTAAGGCAGAACGTCCTTCCGAGCCTTACACTTGAAGTCCGGCCAAGTCCCTTCCCCTGACACTCCTACTAGGCTTAGGAAGCTTGGTCTCCCTGCCGAGGTAAGGTCGAAAGTCCTGCCGAGCCTTACAATCGAACTCCAGCCAAGTTCCTTTTGCCTGTCTCCTACTAAACTTAGGAAGCTTGGTCTCCCTGCCGAGGTAAGGTCGAACGTCCTGCCGAGCCTTACACTTGAACTCCGGCCACGTCCTTTTGCATGACTCCTACTAGGCTTAGGAAGCTTGGTCTCCCTGCCGAGGTAAGGTCGAACGTCCTGCCGAGCCTTACACTCGAACTCCGGCCAACTCCCTTCGCCTAACTCTCCTACTAGGCTTAGGAAGCTTAGTCTCCCTGCCGAGGTAAGGTCGAGCGTCCTTCCGAGCCTTACACTCGAACTCCGACCGCGTCCCTTCGCCTGACTCTCCTACTAGGCTTAGGAAGCTTGGTCTCCCTGCCGAGGTAAGGTCGAACGTCCTGCCGAGCCTTACACTCGAACTCTGGCCCAGTCCCTTCGCCTGACTCCTACTAGGCTTAGGAAGCTTGGTCTCCTTGCAGAGGCGAGGGCAAAGGTCCTGCCGAGCCTTACACTCGAACTCCGGCCAAGGCCCTTCGCCTGACTCCTACTAGGCTTAGGAAGCTTGGTCTCCCTGCCGAGGTGAGGTCGAAGGTCCTGCCGAGCCTTACACTCGAACTCCGGCCAAGTTCCTTCGCCTGAATATCCTACTAGGCTTAGGAAGCTTGATCTCCCAGCCGAGGTAAGGTCGAATGTCCTGCTGAGCCTTACATTCGAAGTCCAGCCAAGTCCCTTCCCCCGACACTCTTACTCGGCTTAGGAAGCTTGGTCTCCCTGCCGAGGTAAGGTCGAACGTCCTGCCGAGCCTTACACTTGAACTCCCGCCACGTCCTTTTGCATGACTCCTACTAGCATTAGGAAGCTTGGTCTCCCTGCCGAGGTAAGGTCGAACGTCCTGCCGAGCCTTACACTCGAACTCCGGCCAACTCCCTTCGCCTAACTCTCCTACTAGGCTTAGGAAGCTTAGTCTCCCTGCCGAGGTAAGGTCGAGCGTCCTTCCGAGCCTTACACTCGAACTCCGACCGAGTCCCTTCGCCTGACTCTCCTACTAGGCTTAGGAAGCTTGGTCTCCCTGCCGAGGTAAGGTCGAACGTCCTGCCGAGCCTTACACTCGAACTCTGGCCCAGTCCCTTCGCCTGACTCCTACTAGGCTTAGGAAGCTTGGTCTCCTTGCAGAGGCGAGGGCAAAGGTCCTGCCGAGCCTTACACTCGAACTCCGGCCAAGGCCCTTCGCCTGACTCCTACTAGGCTTAGGAAGCTTGGTCTCCCTGCCGAGGTGAGGTCGAAGGTCCTGCCGAGCCTTACACTCGAACTCCGGCCAAGTTCCTTCGCCTGAATATCCTACTAGGCTTAGGAAGCTTGATCTCCCAGCCGAGGTAAGGTCGAATGTCCTGCTGAGCCTTACATTCGAAGTCCAGCCAAGTCCCTTCCCCCGACACTCTTACTCGGCTTAGGAAGCTTGGTCTCCCTGCCGAGGTAAGGTCGAACGTCCTGCCGAGCCTTACACTTGAACTCCCGCCACGTCCTTTTGCATGACTCCTACTAGCATTAGGAAGCTTGGTCTCCCTGCCGAGGTAAGGTCGAACGTCCTTCCGAACCTTACACTCCAACTCCGGCCAACTCCCTTCGCCTAACTCTCCTACTAGGCTTAGGAAGCTTGGTCTCCCTGCCGAGGTAAGGTCGAACGTCCTGCCGAGCCTTACACTCAAACTCCGTACGAGTCCTTTCGCCTGACTCTCCTACTAGGCTTAGGAAGCTTGGTCTCCCTGCCGAGGTAAGGTCGAAAGTCCTGCCGAGCCTTACACTCGAAATCCGGCCCAGTCCCTTCGCCTGACTTTCCTACTAGGCTTAGGAAGCTTAGTCTCCCTGCCGAGGTAAGGTCGAACGTCCTGCCGAGCCTTACACTTGAACTCCGGCCACGTCCTTTTGCATGACTCCTACTAGGCTTAGGAAGCTTGGTCTCCCTGCCGAGGTAAGGTCGAACGTCCTTCCGAGCCTTACACTCGAACTCCGGCCAACTGCCTTCGCCTAACTCTCCTACTAGGCTTAGGAAGCTTTGTCTTCCTGCCGAGGTAAGGTCGAACGTCCTGCCGAGCCTTACACTCGAACTCCGTCCGAGTCCCTTCGCCTGACTCCTACTAGGCTTAGGAAGCTTGGTCTCCCTGCCGAGGTGAGGTCGAAGGTCCTGCCGAGCCTTACACTCCAACTCTGGCCAAGTTCCTTCGCCTGAATATCCTACTAGGCTTAGGAAGCTTGATCTCCCAGTTGAGGTAAGGTCGAATGTCCTGCTGAGCCTTACATTCGAAGTCCAGCGAAGTCCCTTCCCCTGACACTCTTACTAGCCTTAGGAAGCTTGGTCTCCATGCCGAGGTAAGGTCGAACGTCCTGCCGAGCCTTACACTTGAACTCCGGCCACGTCCTTTTGCATGACTCCTACTAGGATTAGGAAGCTTGGTCTCCCTGCCGAGGTAAGGCAGAACGTCCTTCCGAGCCTTACACTTGAAGTCCGGCCAAGTCCCTTCCCCTGACACTCCTACTAGGCTTAGGAAGCTTGGTCTCCCTGCCGAGGTAAGATCGAAAGTCCTGCCGAGCCTTACAATCGAACTCCAGCCAAGTTCCTTTTGCCTGTCTCCTACTGAACTTAGGAAGCTTGGTCTCCCTGCCGAGGTAAGGTCGAACGTCCTGCCGAGCCTTACACTTGAACTCCGGCCACGTCCTTTTGCATGACTCCTACTAGGCTTAGGAAGCTTGGTCTCCCTGCCGAGGTAAGGTCGAACGTCCTGCCGAGCCTTACACTCGAACTCCGGCCAACTCCCTTCGCCTAACTCTCCTACTAGGCTTAGGAAGCTTAGTCTCCCTGCCGAGGTAAGGTCGAGCGTCCTTCCGAGCCTTACACTCGAACTCCGACCGAGTCCCTTCGCCTGACTCTCCTACTAGGCTTAGGAAGCTTGGTCTCCCTGCCGAGGTAAGGTCGAACGTCCTGCCGAGCCTTACACTCGAACTCTGGCCCAGTCCCTTCGCCTGACTCCTACTAGGCTTAGGAAGCTTGGTCTCCTTGCAGAGGCGAGGGCAAAGGTCCTGCCGAGCCTTACACTCGAACTCCGGCCAAGGCCCTTCGCCTGACTCCTACTAGGCTTAGGAAGCTTGGTCTCCCTGCCGAGGTGAGGTCGAAGGTCCTGCCGAGCCTTACACTCGAACTCCGGCCAAGTTCCTTCGCCTGAATATCCTACTAGGCTTAGGAAGCTTGATCTCCCAGCCGAGGTAAGGTCGAATGTCCTGCTGAGCCTTACATTCGAAGTCCAGCCAAGTCCCTTCCCCCGACACTCTTACTCGGCTTAGGAAGCTTGGTCTCCCTGCCGAGGTAAGGTCGAACGTCCTGCCGAGCCTTACACTTGAACTCCCGCCACGTCCTTTTGCATGACTCCTACTAGCATTAGGAAGCTTGGTCTCCCTGCCGAGGTAAGGTCGAACGTCCTTCCGAACCTTACACTCCAACTCCGGCCAACTCCCTTCGCCTAACTCTCCTACTAGGCTTAGGAAGCTTTGTCTCCCTGCCGAGGTAAGGTCGAACGTCCTGCCGAGCCTTACACTCCAACTCCGTACGAGTCCTTTCGCCTGACTCTCCTACTAGGCTTAGGAAGCTTGGTCTCCCTGCCGAGGTAAGGTCGAAAGTCCTGCCGAGCCTTACACTCGAAATCCGGCCCAGTCCCTTCGCCTGACTTTCCTACTAGGCTTAGGAAGCTTAGTCTCCCTGCCGAGGTAAGGTCGAACGTCCTGCCGAGCCTTACACTTGAACTCCGGCCACGTCCTTTTGCATGACTCCTACTAGGCTTAGGAAGCTTGGTCTCCCTGCCGAGGTAAGGTCGAACGTCCTTCCGAGCCTTACACTCGAACTCCGGCCAACTGCCTTCGCCTAACTCTCCTACTAGGCTTAGGAAGCTTTGTCTCCCTGCCGAGGTAAGGTCGAACGTCCTGCCGAGCCTTACACTCGAACACCGTCCGAGTCCCTTCGCCTGACTCCTACTAGGCTTAGGAAGCTTGGTCTCCCTGCCGAGGTGAGGTCGAAGGTCCTGCCGAGCCTTACACTCCAACTCCGGCCAAGTTCCTTCGCCTGAATATCCTACTAGGCTTAGGAAGCTTGATCTCCCAGTTGAGGTAAGGTCGAATGTCCTGCTGAGCCTTACATTCGAAGTCCAGCCAAGTCCCTTCCCCTGACACTCTTACTAGCCTTAGGAAGCTTGGTCTCCATGCCGAGGTAAGGTCGAACGTCCTGCCGAGCCTTACACTTGAACTCCGGCCACGTCCTTTTGCAGGACTCCTACTAGGATTAGGAAGCTTGGTCTCCCTGCCGAGGTAAGGCAGAACGTCCTTCCGAGCCTTACACTTGAAGTCCGGCCAAGTCCCTTCCCCTGACACTCCTACTAGGCTTAGGAAGCTTGGTCTCCCTGCCGAGGTAAGGTCGAAAGTCCTGCCGAGCCTTACAATCGAACTCCAGCCAAGTTCCTTTTGCCTGTCTCCTACTAAACTTAGGAAGCTTGGTCTCCCTGCCGAGGTAAGGTCGAACGTCCTGCCGAGCCTTACACTTGAACTCCGGCCACGTCCTTTTGCATGACTCCTACTAGGCTTAGGAAGCTTGGTCTCCCTGCCGAGGTAAGGTCGAACGTCCTGCCGAGCCTTACACTCGAACTCCGGCCAACTCCCTTCGCCTAACTCTCCTACTAGGCTTAGGAAGCTTAGTCTCCCTGCCGAGGTAAGGTCGAGCGTCCTTCCGAGCCTTACACTCGAACTCCGACCGAGTCCCTTCGCCTGACTCTCCTACTAGGCTTAGGAAGCTTGGTCTCCCTGCCGAGGTAAGGTCGAACGTCCTGCCGAGCCTTACACTCGAACTCTGGCCCAGTCCCTTCGCCTGACTCCTACTAGGCTTAGGAAGCTTGGTCTCCTTGCAGAGGCGAGGGCAAAGGTCCTGCCGAGCCTTACACTCGAACTCCGGCCAAGGCCCTTCGCCTGACTCCTACTAGGCTTAGGAAGCTTGGTCTCCCTGCCGAGGTGAGGTCGAAGGTCCTGCCGAGCCTTACACTCGAACTCCGGCCAAGTTCCTTCGCCTGAATATCCTACTAGGCTTAGGAAGCTTGATCTCCCAGCCGAGGTAAGGTCGAATGTCCTGCTGAGCCTTACATTCGAAGTCCAGCCAAGTCCCTTCCCCCGACACTCTTACTCGGCTTAGGAAGCTTGGTCTCCCTGCCGAGGTAAGGTCGAACGTCCTGCCGAGCCTTACACTTGTAATCCCGCCACGTCCTTTTGCATGACTCCTACTAGCATTAGGAAGCTTGGTCTCCCTGCCGAGGTAAGGTCGAACGTCCTTCCGAACCTTACACTCCAACTCCGGCCAACTCCCTTCGCCTAACTCTCCTACTAGGCTTAAGAAGCTTTGTCTCCCTGCCGAGGTAAGGTCGAACGTCCTGCCGAGCCTTACACTCGAACTCCGGCCAAGTTCCTTCGCCTGACTCCAACTAGGCTTAGGAAGCTTGGTCTCCCTGCCGAGGTAAGGCAGAACGTCCTTCCGAGCCTTACACTTGAAGTCCGGCCAAGTCCCTTCCCCTGACACTCCTACTAGGCTTAGGAAGCTTGGTCTCCCTGCCGAGGTAAGGTCGAAAGTCCTGCCGAGCCTTACAATCGAACTCCAGCCAAATTCCTTTTGCCTGTCTCCTACTAAACTTAGGAAGCTTGGTCTCCCTGCCGAGGTAAGGTCGAACGTCCTGCCGAGCCTTACACTTGAACTCCGGCCACGTCCTTTTGCATGACTCCTACTAGGCTTAGGAAGCTTGGTCTCCCTGCCGAGGTAAGGTCGAACGTCCTGCCGAGCCTTACACTCGAACTCCGGCCAACTCCCTTCGCCTAACTCTCCTACTAGGCTTAGGAAGCTTAGTCTCCCTGCCGAGGTAAGGTCGAGCGTCCTTCCGAGCCTTACACTCGAACTCCGACCGAGTCCCTTCGCCTGACTCTCCTACTAGGCTTAGGAAGCTTGGTCTCCCTGCCGAGGTAAGGTCGAACGTCCTGCCGAGCCTTACACTCGAACTCTGGCCCAGTCCCTTCGCCTGACTCCTACTAGGCTTAGGAAGCTTGGTCTCCTTGCAGAGGCGAGGGCAAAGGTCCTGCCGAGCCTTACACTCGAACTCCGGCCAAGGCCCTTCGCCTGACTCCTACTAGGCTTAGGAAGCTTGGTCTCCCTGCCGAGGTGAGGTCGAAGGTCCTGCCGAGCCTTACACTCGAACTCCGGCCAAGTTCCTTCGCCTGAATATCCTACTAGGCTTAGGAAGCTTGATCTCCCAGCCGAGGTAAGGTCGAATGTCCTGCTGAGCCTTACATTCGAAGTCCAGCCAAGTCCCTTCCCCCGACACTCTTACTCGGCTTAGGAAGCTTGGTCTCCCTGCCGAGGTAAGGTCGAACGTCCTGCCGAGCCTTACACTTGAACTCCCGCCACGTCCTTTTGCATGACTCCTACTAGCATTAGGAAGCTTGGTCTCCCTGCCGAGGTAAGGTCGAACGTCCTTCCGAACCTTACACTCCAACTCCGGCCAACTCCCTTCGCCTAACTCTCCTACTAGGCTTAGGAAGCTTTGTCTCCCTGCCGAGGTAAGGTCGAACGTCCTGCCGAGCCTTACACTCAAACTCCGTACGAGTCCTTTCGCCTGACTCTCCTACTAGGCTTAGGAAGCTTGGTCTCCCTGCCGAGGTAAGGTCGAAAGTCCTGCCGAGCCTTACACTCGAAATCCGGCCCAGTCCCTTCGCCTGACTTTCCTACTAGGCTTAGGAAGCTTAGTCTCCCTGCCGAGGTAAGGTCGAACGTCCTGCCGAGCCTTACACTTGAACTCCGGCCACGTCCTTTTGCATGACTCCTACTAGGCTTAGGAAGCTTGGTCTCCCTGCCGAGGTAAGGTCGAACGTCCTTCCGAGCCTTACACTCGAACTCCGGCCAACTGCCTTCGCCTAACTCTCCTACTAGGCTTAGGAAGCTTTGTCTCCCTGCCGAGGTAAGGTCGAACGTCCTGCCGAGCCTTACACTCGAACTCCGTCCGAGTCCCTTCGCCTGACTCCTACTAGGCTTAGGAAGCTTGGTCTCCCTGCCGAGGTAAGGTCGAACGTCCTGCCGAGCCTTACACTCCAACTCCGGCCAAGTTCCTTCGCCTGAATATCCTACTAGGCTTAGGAAGCTTGATCTCCCAGTTGAGGTAAGGTCGAATGTCCTGCTGAGCCTTACATTCGAAGTCCAGCCAAGTCCCTTCCCCCGACACTCTTACTCGGCTTAGGAAGCTTGGTCTCCCTGCCGAGGTAAGGTCGAACGTCCTGCCGAGCCTTACACTTGAACTCCCGCCACGTCCTTTTGCATGACTCCTACTAGCATTAGGAAGCTTGGTCTCCCTGCCGAGGTAAGGTCGAACGTCCTTCCGAACCTTACACTCCAACTCCGGCCAACTCCCTTCGCCTAACTCTCCTACTAGGCTTAGGAAGCTTTGTCTCCCTGCCGAGGTAAGGTCGAACGTCCTGCCGAGCCTTACACTCAAACTCCGTACGAGTCCTTTCGCCTGACTCTCCTACTAGGCTTAGGAAGCTTGGTCTCCCTGCCGAGGTAAGGTCGAAAGTCCTGCCGAGCCTTACACTCGAAATCCGGCCCAGTCCCTTCGCCTGACTTTCCTACTAGGCTTAGGAAGCTTAGTCTCCCTGCCGAGGTAAGGTCGAACGTCCTGCCGAGCCTTACACTTGAACTCCGGCCACGTCCTTTTGCATGACTCCTACTAGGCTTAGGAAGCTTGGTCTCCCTGCCGAGGTAAGGTCGAACGTCCTTCCGAGCCTTACACTCGAACTCCGGCCAACTGCCTTCGCCTAACTCTCCTACTAGGCTTAGGAAGCTTTGTCTCCCTGCCGAGGTAAGGTCGAACGTCCTGCCGAGCCTTACACTCGAACTCCGTCCGAGTCCCTTCGCCTGACTCCTACTAGGCTTAGGAAGCTTGGTCTCCCTGCCGAGGTAAGGTCGAACGTCCTGCCGAGCCTTACACTCCAACTCCGGCCAAGTTCCTTCGCCTGAATATCCTACTAGGCTTAGGAAGCTTGATCTCCCAGTTGAGGTAAGGTCGAATGTCCTGCTGAGCCTTACATTCGAAGTCCAGCCAAGTCCCTTCCCCTGACACTCTTACTAGCCTTAGGAAGCTTGGTCTCCATGCCGAGGTAAGGTCGAACGTCCTGCCGAGCCTTACACTTGAACTCCGGCCACGTCCTTTTGCATGACTCCTACTAGGATTAGGAAGCTTGGTCTCCCTGCCGAGGTAAGGTCGAACGTCCTTCCGAACCTTACACTCCAACTCCGGCCAACTCCCTTCGCCTAACTCTCCTACTAGGCTTAGGAAGCTTGGTCTCCCTGCCGAGGTAAGGTCGAAAGTCCTGCCGAGCCTTACACTCGAAATCCGGCCCAGTCCCTTCGCCTGACTTTCCTACTAGGCTTAGGAAGCTTGGTCTCCCTGCCGAGGTAAGGTCGAAAGACCTGCCGAGCCTTATAATCGAACTCCAGCCAAGTTCCTTTTGCCTGTCTCCTACTAGGCTTAGGAAGCTTGGTCTCCCTGCCGAGGTAAGGTCGAATCTCCTGCCAAGACTTACACTCAATCTCCAGCCTAGTCCCCTCGCCTAACTCTCCTACAAGGCTTAGGAAGCTTCGTCTCCCAGCCGAGGTAAGGCAGAACGTCCTTCCGAGCCTTACACTCGAACTCCGGCCAAGTCCCCTTGTTTGACTCCTTCTAGGCTTAGGAAGCTTGGTCTCCCTGCCGAGGTGAGGTCAAACGTCCTTCCAAGCCTTACACTCGAACTCTGGCAAAGTCCCTTTGCCTGAATCCTACTAGGCTTAGGAATCTTCGTCTCCCTGCCGAGGTAAGGTCGAACGTCCTGCCGAGCCTTACACTCGAACTCCGGCCAAGTCCCTTTGCCTGACTTCTACTAGGCTTAGGAAGCTTGGTCACCCAGCCAAGGTAACGTCGCACGTCCTGCCGAGCCTTACACTCGAACTCCGGCCACGTCCTTTTGCATGACTCCTACTAGGCTTAGGAAGCTTGGTCTCCCTGCCGAGGTAAGGTCGAACGTCCTGCCGAGCCTTACACTCGGACTCCGTCCGAGTCCCTTCGCCTGACTCTCCTACTAGGCTTAGGAAGCTTGGTCTTCCTGCCGTGGTAAGGTCGAAAGTCCTGCCGAGCCTTACACTCGAACTGTGGCCAAGTCCACTCGCCTGACTCCTTCTAGGCTTAGGAAGCTTGATCTCCCTGCCGAGGAAAGGTCGAACGTCCTGACGAGCCTTACACTTGAACTCCGCCCACGTCCTTTTGCATGACTCCTACTAGGCTTAGAAATCTTCGTCTCCCTGCCGACGTAAGGTCAAAAGTCCTGCCGAGCCTTTCAATAGAACTCCAGCCAAGTCCCTTCGCCTGACTCCTACTAGGCTTAGGAAGCTTGGTCTCCCTGCCGAGGTAAGGTCGAAAGTCCTGCCGAGCCTTACCATCGAACTCCGGCCAAGTTCCTTCGCCTGACTCCAACTAGGCTTAGGAAGCTTGGTCTCCCTGCCGAGGTAAGGTCGAACGTCCTGCCGAGCCTTACACTCGAACTCCGGCCAAGTTCCTTCGCCTAACTCTCCTACAAGGCTTAGGAAGCTTGGTCTCCCTGCCGAGGTAAGGCAGAACGTCCTTCCGAGCCTTACACTTGAAGTCCGGCCAAGTCCCTTCCCCTGACACTCCTACTAGGCTTAGGAAGCTTGGTCTCCCTGCCGAGGTAAGGTCGAAAGTCCTGCCGAGCCTTACAATCGAACTCCAGCCAAGTTCCTTTTGCCTGTCTCCTACTAAACTTAGGAAGCTTGGTCTCCCTGCCGAGGTAAGGTCGAACGTCCTGCCGAGCCTTACACTTGAACTCCGGCCACGTCCTTTTGCATGACTCCTACTAGGCTTAGGAAGCTTGGTCTCCCTGCCGAGGTAAGGTCGAACGTCCTGCCGAGCCTTACGCTCGAACTCCGGCCAACTCCCTTCGCCTAACTCTCCTACTAGGCTTAGGAAGCTTAGTCTCCCTGCCGAGGTAAGGTCGAGCGTCCTTCCGAGCCTTACACTCGAACTCCGACCGAGTCCCTTCGCCTGACTCTCCTACTAGGCTTAGGAAGCTTGGTCTCCCTGCCGAGGTAAGGTCGAAAGTCCTGCCGAGACTTACACTCGAACTCTGGCCCAGTCCCTTCGCCTGACTCCTACTAGGCTTAGGAAGCTTGGTCTCCTTGCAGAGGCGAGGGCAAAGGTCCTGCCGAGCCTTACACTCGAACTCCGGCCAAGGCCCTTCGCCTGACTCCTACTAGGCTTAGGAAGCTTGGTCTCCCTGCCGAGGTGAGGTCGAAGGTCCTGCCGAGCCTTACACTCGAACTCCGGCCAAGTTCCTTCGCCTGAATATCCTACTAGGCTTAGGAAGCTTGGTCTCCCTGCCGAGGTAAGGTCGAATGTCCTGCTGAGCCTTACATTCGAAGTCCAGCCAAGTCCCTTCCCCCGACACTCTTACTCGGCTTAGGAAGCTTGGTCTCCCTGCCGAGGTAAGGTCGAACGTCCTGCCGAGCCTTACACTTGAACTCCCGCCACGTCCTTTTGCATGACTCCTACTAGCATTAGGAAGCTTGGTCTCCCTGCCGAGGTAAGGTCGAACGTCCTTCCGAACCTTACACTCCAACTCCGGCCAACTCCCTTCGCCTAACTCTCCTACTAGGCTTAGGAAGCTTTGTCTCCCTGCCGAGGTAAGGTCGAACGTCCTGCCGAGCCTTACACTCAAACTCCGTACGAGTTCCTTCGCCTGACTCTCCTACTAGGCTTAGGAAGCTTGGTCTCCCTGCCGAGGTAAGGTCGAAAGTCCTGCCGAGCCTTACACTCGAAATTCGGCCCAGTCCCTCCGCCTGACTTTCCTACTAGGCTTAGGAAGCTTGGTCTCCCTGCCGAGGTAAGGTCGAACGTCCTGCCGAGCCTTACACTCGAACTCCGGCCAAGTTCTTTCGCCTAACTCTCCTACAAGGCTTAGGAAGCTTGGTCTCCCTGCCGAGGTAAGGCAGAACGTACTTCCGAGCCCTACACTCGAAGTCCGGCCAAGTCCCTTCCCCTGACACTCCTACTAGGCTTAGGAAGCTTGGTCTCCCTCCCGAAGTAAGGTCGAAAGTCCTGCCGAGTCTTACACTCGAAATCCGGCCCAGTCCCTTCGCCTGACTTTCCTACTAGGCTTAGGAAGTTTGGTCTCCCTGCCGAGGTAAGGTCGAAAGTCCTGCCGAGCCTTACCATCGAACTCCAGCCAAGTTCCTTTTGCCTGTCTCCTACTAGGCCTAAGAAGCTTGGTCTCCCTGCCGAGGTAAGGTCGAACGTCCTGCCGAGTCTTACACTTGAACAAGGGCCACGTCCTTTTGCATGTCTCCTACTAGGCTTAGGAAGCTTGGTCTCCCTGCCGAGGTAAGGTCGAACGTCCTGCCGAGCCTTACACTCGAACTCCGGCCAACTCCCTTCTCCTAACTCTCCTACTAGGCTTAGGAAGCTTGGTCTCCCTGCCGAGGTAAGGTCGAAAGTCCTGCCGAGCCTTACACTCGAAATCCGGCCCAGTCCCTTTGCCTGACTCCTACTAGGCTTAGGAAGCCTGGTCTCCCTGCGGAGGTGAGGGCAAAGGTCCTGCCGAGCCTTACACTCGAACTCCGGCCTAGTCCCTTCGCCTGACTCCTACTAGGCTTAGGAAGCTTGGTCTCCCTGCCGAGGTGAGGTCGAACGTCCTGCCGAGCCTTACACTCGAACTCCGGCCAAGTTCCTTCGCCTGAATATCCTACTAGGCTTAGGAAGCTTGGTCTCCCTGCCGAGGTAAGGTCGAACGTCCTGCCGAGCCTTACACTTGAACTTCGGCCACGTCCTTTTGCATGACTCCTACTAGGATTAGGAAGCTTGGTCTCCCTGCCGAGGTAAGGTCGAACGTCCTTCCGAACGTTACACTCCAACTCCGGCCAACTCCCTTCGCCTAACTCTCCAACTAGGCTTAGGAAGCTTGGTCTCCCTGCCGAGGTACGGTCGAACGTCCTGCCGAGCCTTACACTCGAACTCCGGCCAAGTCCCTTCCCCTGACACTCCTACTAGGCTTAGGAAGCTTGGTCTCCCTGCCGAGGTAAGGTCGAAAGTCCTGCCGAGCCTTACACTCGAAATCCGGCCCAGTCCCTTCGCCTGACTTTCCTACTAGGCTTAGGAAGCTTGGTCTCCCTGCCGAGGTAAGCTCGAAAGTCCTGCCGAGCCTTACAATCGAACTCCAGCCAAGTTCCTTTTGCCTGTCTCCTACTAGGCTTAGGAAGCTTGGTCTCCCAGCCGAGGTAAGGCAGAACGTCCTTCCGAGCCTTACACTCGAAGTCCGGCCAAGTCCCTTCCCCTGACACTCCTACTAGTCTTAGGAAGCTTGGTCTCCCTACCGAGGTAAGGTCGAGCGTCCTTCCGAGCCTTACACTCGAACTCCGGCCAAGTCCACTTGTTTGATTCCTTCTAGGCTTAGGAAGCTTGGTCTCTTTGCCGAGGTGAGGTTGAACGTCCTGCCGAGCCTTACACTCGAACTCTGGCCAAGTCCCTTCGCCTGACTCCAACTAGGCGCAGGAAGCTTGGTCTCCCTGCCGAGGTAAGGTCGAACGTCCTGCCGAGCCTTAGTCTCAAACTTCAGCCAAGTTCCTTTGCCTGACTCCAACTAGGCTTAGGAAGCTTGGTCTCCCAGCCGAGGTAAGGTCGAACGTCCTGCTGAGCCTTAGACTTGAACTATGGCCAAGTCCTCTCGCCTGTCTCTCCTACTAGGCTTAGGAAGCTTGGTCTCCCAGCCGAGGTAAGGTCGAACGTCCTTCCGAGCCTTACACTCGAACACCGGACAAGTCCCCTCGCCTTACTCCTACTAGATTTAGGAAGCTTGGTCACCCTGCCGAGGTAAGGTCGAACGTCCTGCCGAGCCTTACACTCGAACTCCGGCCAAGTCCCCTCTCCTATCTCTCCTCCTAGGCTTAGGAAGATTTGTCTCCCTGCCGAGGATACATCGAACGTCCTGCCGAGCCTTACACTCGAACTCCGGCCAACTCCCTTCGCGTAACTCTCCTACTAGGCTTAGGAACCTTGGTCTCCCTGCCAAGGTAAGGTCGAGCGTCCTGCCGAGCCTTACACTCGAACTCCGGCCAACTCCCTTCGCCTAACTCTCCTACTAGGCTTAGGAAGCTTGGTCTCCCTGCCGAGGTAAGGTCGAACGTCCTTACGAACCTTACACTCGAACTCCGGCCAAGTCTTCTCGCCTGACTCCAAATAGGCGTAGGAAGCTTGGTCTCCCTGCCGAGATAAGGTCGAACGTCCTGCCGAGCCTTACACTCGACCTCCGGCCAAGTCCCTTCGCCTGACTCCTACTAGGATTAGGAAGCTTGGTCTCCGTGCCGAGGTAAGGTCGAAGGTCCTGCCGAGCCTTACACTCGAATTCCGGCCAAGTCCCCTTGTCTGACTCCTACTAGGCTTAGGAAGCATGGTCTCCCTGCCGAGGTAAGGTAGAACGTCCTGCCGTGCCTTGCAGTCGAACTCCGGCCAAGTCCCTTTGCCTGACTCCTACTAGGCTTAGGAATCTTGGTCTCCCTGCCGAGTTAAGTTCGAACGACCTGCCGAACCTTACACTCGAACTCCGGCCAACTCCCTTCGCCTAACTCTCCTACTAGGCTTAGGAAGCTTGGTCTCCCTGCCGAGGTAAGGTCGAACGTCCTTCCGAGCCTTACACTAGAACTCCGGCCAAGTCCCTTTGCCTGGTACCTTCTAGACTTAGGAAGCTTGGTCTCCCTGCCGAGGTAAGGTCGAACGTCCTGCCGAGCCTTACACTCGATTTCCGGCCAGGTCCCTTCGCCTGACTCTCCTACTAGGCTTAGGAATCTTGGTCTCTCCTTCCCGAGTTAAGGTCGAACGACCTGCCGAACCTTACACTTGAACTCCAGCCAACTCCCTTCGCCTAACTCTCCTACTAGGCTTAGGATGCTTGGTCTCCCTGCCGAGGTAAGGTCGAACGTCCTGCTGAGCCTTACACTCGAACTCCGTACGAGTCCCTTCGCGTGACTCTCCTACTAGGCTTAGGAAGCTTGGTCTCCCTGCCGAGGTAAGGTCGAAGGTCCTGCCGAGACTTACACTCGAACTCCGGCCAAGTCCCCTTGTCTGACTCCAACTAGGCTTAGGAAGCATGGTCTCTTTGCCGAGTTAAGGTCGAACGTCCTGCCGAGCCTTAGTCTCAAACTTCGGCCAAGTTCCTTCGCCTGACTCCAACTAGGCTTAGGAAGCTTTGTCTCCCAGCCGAGGTAAGGTTGAACGTCCTGCTGAGCCTTAGACTTGAACTATGGCCAAGTCCTCTCGCCTGACTCGCCTACTAGGCTTAGGAAGCTTGGTCTCCCTGCCGAGTTAAGGTCGAACGTCCTGCCGAGCCTTACACTCGAACACCGGACAAGTCTCCTCGCCTTACTCCTACTAGACTTAGGAAGCTTGGTCACCCTGCCGAGGTAAGGTCAAACGTCCTGCCGAGCCTTACACTTGACCTCCGGCCCAGTCCCTTCCCCTGACACTCCTACTAGGCTTAGGAACCTTGGTCTCCCTGCCAAGGTAAGGTCGAGCGTCCTGCCGAGCCTTGCACTCGAACTCCGGCCAACTCCCTTCGCCTAACTCTCCTACCAGGCTTAGGAAGCTTGGTCTCCCTGCCGAGGTAAGGTCGAACGTCCTGCCGAGCCTTACAATCGAACTCCAGCCAAGTTCCTTTTGCCTGTCTCCTACTAATCTTAGATAGCTTGGTCTCCCTGCCGAGGTAAGGTCGAACGTCCTTCCGAACCTTACACTCGAACTCCGGCCAAGTCCCCTTGTTTGACTCCTTCTAGGCTTAGGAAGCTTGGTCTCCCTGCCGAGGTAAGGTCAAACGTCCTTCCAAGCCTTACACTCGAACTCTGGCAAAGCCCCTTTGCCTGAATCCTACTAGGCTTAGAAATCTTCGTCTCCCTGCCGACGTAAGGTCGAAAGTCCTGACGAGCCTTACAATCGAACTCCGGCCAAGTTCCTCCGCCTGAGTCCGACTAGGCTTAGGAAGCTTTATCTCCCAGCCGAGGTAAAGTCGAACGTCCTGCTGAGCCTTACACTCGAACTCCGGCCAAGTCCCCTCTCCTAACTCTCCTCCTAGGCTTAGGAAGATTTGTCTCCCTGCCGAGGTAACATCGAATGTCCTGCCGAGACTTACACTCGAACTCTGGCCAAGTCCCTTTGCCTGAATCCTACTAGGCTTAGGAAGCTTGGTCTCCCTGCCGAGGTAAGGTCGGATGTCCTGCCAAGCCTTACACTCAAACTCCGGCAAAGTCCCCTCGCCTAACTCTCCTGCAAGGCTTAGGAAGATTGGTCTCCCTGCTGAGGTAAGGTCGGATGTCCTGCCAAGCCTTACACTCAAACTCCGGCAAAGTCCCCTCGCCTAACTCTCCTGCAAGGCTTAGGAAGCTTGGTCTCCCTGCTGAGGTAAGGTAGAACGTCCTTCTGAGCCTTACACTCGAAGTCCGGCCAAGTCCCTTCCCCTGACACTCCTACTAGGCTTAGGAAGATTGGTCTCCCTACCGAGGTAAGGTCGAGCGTCCTTCCGAGCCTTACACTCGAACTCCGGCCAAGTCCCCTTGTTTGACTCCTTCTAGGCTTATTCCTAAGCCTTGGTCTCCCTGCCGAGGTAAGGTCGAACGTCCTTCCGAACCTTACACTCAAACTCGGGCCAACTCCCTTCGCCTAACTCTCCTACTAGGCTTATGAAGCTTGGTCTCCCTGCCGAGGTAAGGTCGAGCGTCCTTCCGAGCCTTACACTCGAACTCCGGCCAAGTCCCCTCGCCTGACTCTCCTACTAGGCTTAGGAAGCTTGGTCTCCCTGCCGAGTTAAGGTCGAACGACCTGCCGAACCTTACACTCGAACTCTGGCCAAGTCCCTTTGCCTGACTCCAACTAGGCTTAGGAAGCTTGGTCTCCCTGACGAGGTACGGTCGAACGTCCTGCCGAGCCTTACACTCGAACTCCGGCCAAGTCCCTTCCCCTGACACTCCTACTAGGCTTAGGAAGCTTGGTCTCCCTGCTGAGGTAAGGTCGAAGGTCCTGCCGAGTCTTACACTCGAACTCCGGCCAAGTCCCTTTGCCTGATACCTTCAAGGCTTAGGACGCTTAGACTCCCTGCCGAGGTAAGGTAGAACGTCCTGCCGAGCCTTACACTCGAACTCCGGCCAAGTCCCTTTGCCTGAATCCTACTAGGCTTAGGAATCTTGGTCTCCCTGCCGAGTTAACGGCGGATGACCTGCCGAACCTTACACTCGAACTCCGGCCAACTTCCTTCGCCTAACTCTCCTACTAGGCTTAGGAAGCTTGGTCTCCCTGCCGAGGTAAGGTCGAACGTCCTACTGAGCCTTACACTCGAACTCCAGCCAACTCCCTTCGCCTAACTCTCCTACTAGGCTGAGGAAGCTTTGTCTCCCTGCCGAGGTAAGGACGAACGTCCTGCCGAGCCTTACACTCGAACTCCGTCCGAGTCCCTTCGCCTGACTCTCCTACTAGGCTTAGGAAGCTTGTTCTCCCTGCCGAGGTAAGGTCGAAAGTCCTGCCGAGCCTTACACTCGAAATCCGGCCGAGTCCCTACGCCTGACTCCTACTAGGCTTAGGAAGCTTTATCTCCCTGCGGAGGTGAGGGCAAAGGTCCTGCCGAGCCTTACACTCGAACTCCGGCCAACTCCCTTCGCCTAACTCTCCTACTAGGCTTAGGAAGCTTGGTCTCCCTGCCGAGGTAAGGTCGAACGTCCTGCCGAGCCTTACACTCGAACTCCGGCCAACTCCCTTCGCCTAACTCTCCTACTAGGCTTAGGAAGCTTGGTCTCCCTGCCGAGGTAAGGTCGAACGTCCTGCCGAGCCTTACACTCGAACTCCGGCCAAGTTCCTTCGCCTGAATATCCTACTAGGCTTAGGAAGCTTGATCTCCCAGCCGAGGTAAGGTCGAATGTCCTGCTGAGCCTTACACTCGAACTCTGGCCAAGTCCCTTCCCCTTACACTCCTACTAGGCTTAGGAAGCTTGGTCTCCCTGCCGAGGTAAGGTCGAATGTCCTGCCAAGCCTTACACTCAAACTCCGGCAAACTCCCCTCGCCTAACTCTCCTCCAAGGCTTAGAAAGCTTGGTCTCCCTGCCGAGGTAAGGTAGAACATCCTTCTGAGCCTTACACTCGAAGTCCGGCCAAGTCCCTTCCCCTGACACTCCTACTAGGCTTAGGAAGCTTGGTCTCCCTACCGAGGTAAGGTCGAGCGTCCTTCCGAGCCTTACACTCGAAGTCCGGCCAAGTCCCCTTGTTTGACTCCTTCTAGGCTTAGGAAGCTTGGTCTCCCTGCCGAGGTAAGGTCAAACGTCCTTCCAAGCCTTACACTCGAACTCTGGCCAAGTCCCTTTGCCTGACTTCTTCTAGGCTTAGGAAGCTTGGTCTCCCAGCCAAGGTAACGTCGCAGGTCCTGCCGAGCCTTACACTCGAACTCCGGCCAAGTCCCTTTGCCTGACTCCTACTAGGCTTAGGAAGCTTGGTCTCCCTGCCGAGGTAAGGTCGAACGTCCTGCCGAGCCTTACACTCGAACTCCGGCCAAGTCCATTTGCGTGTCTCCTACTAGGATTAGGAAGCTTGGTCTCCCTGTCGAGGTAAGGTCGAACACCCTTTCGAACCTTACACTCAAACTCCGGCCAACTCCCTTCGCCTCACTCTCCTACTAGGCTTAGGAAGCTTGATCTCCCTGCCGTGGTAAGGTCGAACGTCCTGCCGAGCCTTACAATCGAACTCCGGCCAAGTTCTTTCGCCTAACTCTCCTACAAGGCTTAGGAAGCTTGGTCTCCCTGCCGAGGTAAGGCAGAACGTACTTCCGAGCCCTACACTCGAAGTCCGGCCAAGTCCCTTCCCCTGACACTCCTACTAGGCTTAGGAAGCTTGGTCTCCCTCCCGAAGTAAGGTCGAAAGTCCTGCCGAGTCTTACACTCGAAATCCGGCCCAGTCCCTTCGCCTGACTTTCCTACTAGGCTTAGGAAGCTTGGTCTCCCTGCCGAGGTAAGGTCGAAAGTCCTGCCGAGCCTTACCATCGAACTCCAGCCAAGTTCCTTTTGCCTGTCTCCTACTAGGCCTAAGAAGCTTGGTCTCCCTGCCGAGGTAAGGTCGAACGTCCTGCCGAGTCTTACACTTGAACTAGGGCCACGTCCTTTTGCATGTCTCCTACTAGGCTTAGGAAGCTTGGTCTCCCTGCCGAGGTAAGGTCGAACGTCCTGCCGAGCCTTACACTCGAACTCCGGCCAACTCCCTTCTCCTAACTCTCCTACTAGGCTTAGGAAGCTTTGTCTCCCTGCCGAGGTAAGGTCGAACGTCCTGCCGAGCCTTACACTCGAACTCCGTCCGAGTCCCTTCGCCTGACTCTCCTACTAGGCTTAGGAAGCTTGGTCTCCCTGCCGAGGTAAGGTCGAAAGTCCTGCCGAGCCTTACACTCGAAATCCGGCCCAGTCCCTTTGCCTGACTCCTACTAGGCTTAGGAAGCCTGGTCTCCCTGCGGAGGTGAGGGCAAAGGTCCTGCCGAGCCTTACACTCGAACTCCGGCCAAGTCCCTTCGCCTGACTCATACTAGGCTTAGGAAGCTTGGTCTCCCTGCCGAGGTGAGGTCGAACGTCCTGCCGAGCCTTACATTCGAACTCCGGCCAAGTTCCTTCGCCTGAATATCCTACTAGGCTTAGGAAGCTTGGTCTCCCTGCCGTGGTAAGGTCGAACGTCCTGCCGAGCCTTACACTTGAACTTCGGCCACGTCCTTTTGCATGACTCCTACTAGGATTAGGAAGCTTGGTCTCTCTGCCGAGGTAAGGTCGAACGTCCTTCCGAACGTTACACTCCAACTCCGGCCAACTCCCTTCGCCTAACTCTCCAACTAGGCTTAGGAAGCTTGGTCTCCCTGCCGAGGTACGGTCGAACGTCCTGCCGAGCCTAACACTCGAACTCCGGCCAAGTCCCTTCCCCTGACACTCCTACTAGGCTTAGGAAGCTTGGTCTGCCTGCCGAGGTAAGGTCGAAAGTCCTGCCGAGCCTTACACTCGAAATCCGGCCCAGTCCCTTCGCCTGACTTTCCTACTAGGCTTAGGAAGCTTGGTCTCCCTGCCGAGGTAAGGTCGAAAGTCCTGCCGAGCCTTACAATCGAACTCCAGCCAAGTTCCTTTTGCCTGTCTCCTACTAGGCTTAGGAAGCTTGGTCTCCCAGCCGAGGTAAGGCAGAACGTCCTTCCGAGCCTTACACTCGACGTCCGGCCAAGTCCCTTCCCCTGACACTCCTACTAGTCTTAGGAAGCTTGGTCTCCCTACCGAGGTAAGGTCGAGCGTCCTTCCGAGCCTTACACTCGAACTCCGGCCAAGTCCACTTGTTTGATTCCTTCTAGGCTTAGGAAGCTTGGTCTCCCTGCCGAGGTGAGGTAGAACGTCCTGCCGAGCCTTACACTCGAACTCCGGCCAAGTCCCTTCGCCTGAGTCCGACTAGGCTTTGGAAGCTTTATCTCCCAGCCGAGGTAAGGTCGAACGTCCTGCTGAGCCTTAGACTCGAACTCCGGCCAAGTCCCCTCTCCTAACTCTCCTCCTAGGCTTAGGAAGATTTGTCTGCCTGCCGTGGTAACATCGAACGTTCTGCCGAGACTTACACTCGAACTCTGGCCAAGTCCCTTCCCCTTACACTTTTACTAGGCTTAGGAAGCTTGGTCTCTCAGCCAAGGTAAGGTCGCACGTCCTGCCGAGCCCTGCACTCGAACTCCGGCCAAGTCCCTTTGCCTGACTCCTACTAGGCTTAGGAATCTTAGTCTCCATGCCGAGTTAAGGTCGAACGACCTGCCGAACCTAACACTCGAACTCCGGCCAACTCCCTTCGCCTAACTCTCCTACTAGGCTTAGGAAGCTTGGTCTCCCTGCCGAGGTAAGGTAGAACATCCTGCTGAGCCTTACACTCGAACTCCGTCCGAGTCCCTTCGCCTGACTCTCCTACTAGGCTTAGGAAGCTTGGTCTCCCTGCCGAGGTAAGGTCGAACGTCCTGCCGAGCCTTAGTCTCAAACTTCAGCCAAGTTCCTTTGCCGGACTCCAACTAGGCTTAGGAAGCTTGGTCTCCCAGCCGAGGTAAGGTCGAACGTCCTGCTGAGCCTTAGACTTGAACTATGGCCAAGTCCTCTCGCCTGTCTCTCCTACTAGGCTTATGAAGCTTGGTCTCCCAGCCGAGGTAAGGTCGAACGTCCTGCCGAGCCTTACACTCGAACACCGCACAAGTCCCCTCGCCTTACTCCTACTAGACTTAGGAAGCTTGGTCACCCTGCCGAGGTAAGGTCGAACGTCCTGCCGAGCCTTACACTCGAACTCCGGCCAAGTCCCCTCTCCTATCTCTCCTCCTAGGCTTAGGAAGATTTGTCTCCCTGCCGAGGATACATCGAACGTCCTGCCGAGCCTTACACTCGAACTCCGGCCAACTCCCTTCGCGTAACTCTCCTACTAGGCTTAGGAACCTTGGTCTCCCTGCCAAGGTAAGGTCGAGCGTCCTGCCGAGCCTTGCACTCGAACTCCGGCCAACTCCCTTCGCCTAACTCTCCTACTAGGCTTAGGAAGCTTGGTCTCCCTGCCGAGGTAAGGTCGAACGTCCTGCCGAGCCTTACAATCGAACTCCAGCCAAGTTCCTTTTGCCTGTCTCCTACTAATCTTAGATAGCTTGGTCTCCCTGCCGAGGTAAGGTCGAACGTCCTTACGAACCTTACACTCGAACTCCGGCCAAGTCTTCTCGCCTGACTCCAAATAGGCGTAGGAAGCTTGGTCTCCCTGCCGAGATAAGGTCGAACGTCCTGCCGAGCCTTACACTCGACCTCCGGCCAAGTCCCTTCGCCTGACTCCTACTAGGATTAGGAAGCTTGGTCTCCCTGCCGAGGTAATGTCGAAGGTCCTGCCGAGCCTTACACTCGAATTCCGGCCAAGTCCCTTTGCCTGACTCCTACTAGGCTTAGGAATCTTGGTCTCCCTGCCGAGTTAAGTTCGAACGACCTGCCGAACCTTACACTCGAACTCCGGCCAACTCCCTTCGCCTAACTCTCCTACTAGGCTTAGGAAGCTTGGTCTCCCTGCCGAGGTAAGGTCGAACGTCCTTCCGAGGCTTACACTAGAACTCCGGCCAAGTCCCTTTGCCTGGTACCTTCTAGACTTAGGAAGCTTGGTCTCCCTGCCGAGGTAAGGTCGAACGTCCTGCCGAGCCTTACACTCGATTTCCGGCCAGGTCCCTTCGCCTGACTCTCCTACTAGGCTTAGGAATCTTGGTCTCTCCTTCCCGAGGTAAGGTCGAACGACCTGCCAAACCTTACACTTGAACTCCGGCCAACTCCCTTCGCCTAACTCTCCTACTAGGCTTAGGATGCTTGGTCTCCCTGCCGAGGTAAGGTCGAACGTCCTGCCGAGCCTTAAACTTGAGCTCCGGCCAAGTCCCTTCCCCTGACACTGCTACTAGGCTTAGGAAGCTTGGTCTCCCTGCCGAGATAAGGTCGAGCGTCCTTCCGAGACTTACACTTGAACTTCGGCCAAGTTCCTTCGCCTGACTCCAACTAGGCTTAGGAAGCTTGGTCTCTCTGCCGAGGTAAGGTAGAACGTCCTGCCGAGCCTTGCACTCGAACTGCGGCCAAGTCTCTTTGCCTGACTCCTACTAGGCTTAGGAATCTTGGTCTCCATGCCGAGTTAAGGTCGAACGACCTGCCGAACCTAACACTCGAACTCCGGCCAACTCCCTTCGCCTAACTCTCCTACTAGGCTTAGGAAGCTTGGTCTCCCTGCCGAGGTAAGGTAGAACATCCTGCTGAGCCTTACACTCGAACTCCGTCCGAGTCCCTTCGCCTGACTCTCCTACTAGGCTTAGGAAGCTTGGTCTCCCTGCCGAGGTAAGGTCGAACGTCCTGCCGAGCCTTAGTCTCAAACTTCAGCCAAGTTCCTTTGCCTGACTCCAACTAGGCTTAGGAAGCTTGGTCTCCCAGCCGAGGTAAGGTCGAACGTCCTGCTGAGCCTTAGACTTGAACTATGGCCAAGTCCTCTCGCCTGTCTCTCCTACTAGGCTTATGAAGCTTGGTCTCCCAGCCGAGGTAAGGTCGAACGTCCTGCCGAGCCTTACACTCGAACACCGCACAAGTCCCCTCGCCTTACTCCTACTAGACTTAGGAAGCTTGGTCACCCTGCCGAGGTAAGGTCGAACGTCCTGCCGAGCCTTACACTCGAACTCCGGCCAAGTCCCCTCTCCTATCTCTCCTCCTAGGCTTAGGAAGATTTGTCTCCCTGCCGAGGATACATCGAACGTCCTGCCGAGCCTTACACTCGAACTCCGGCCAACTCCCTTCGCGTAACTCTCCTACTAGGCTTAGGAACCTTGGTCTCCCTGCCAAGGTAAGGTCGAGCGTCCTGCCGAGCCTTGCACTCGAACTCCGGCCAACTCCCTTCGCCTAACTCTCCTACTAGGCTTAGGAAGCTTGGTCTCCCTGCCGAGGTAAGGTCGAACGTCCTGCCGAGCCTTACAATCGAACTCCAGCCAAGTTCCTTTTGCCTGTCTCCTACTAATCTTAGATAGCTTGGTCTCCCTGCCGAGGTAAGGTCGAACGTCCTTACGAACCTTACACTCGAACTCCGGCCAAGTCTTCTCGCCTGACTCCAAATAGGCGTAGGAAGCTTGGTCTCCCTGCCGAGATAAGGTCGAACGTCCTGCCGAGCCTTACACTCGACCTCCGGCCAAGTCCCTTCGCCTGACTCCTACTAGGATTAGGAAGCTTGGTCTCCCTGCCGAGGTAATGTCGAAGGTCCTGCCGAGCCTTACACTCGAATTCCGGCCAAGTCCCTTTGCCTGACTCCTACTAGGCTTAGGAATCTTGGTCTCCCTGCCGAGTTAAGTTCGAACGACCTGCCGAACCTTACACTCGAACTCCGGCCAACTCCCTTCGCCTAACTCTCCTACTAGGCTTAGGAAGCTTGGTCTCCCTGCCGAGGTAAGGTCGAACGTCCTTCCGAGGCTTACACTAGAACTCCGGCCAAGTCCCTTTGCCTGGTACCTTCTAGACTTAGGAAGCTTGGTCTCCCTGCCGAGGTAAGGTCGAACGTCCTGCCGAGCCTTACACTCGATTTCCGGCCAGGTCCCTTCGCCTGACTCTCCTACTAGGCTTAGGAATCTTGGTCTCTCCTTCCCGAGTTAAGGTCGAACGACCTGCCAAACCTTACACTTGAACTCCGGCCAACTCCCTTCGCCTAACTCTCCTACTAGGCTTAGGATGCTTGGTCTCCCTGCCGAGGTAAGGTCGAACGTCCTGCTGAGCCTTACACTCGAACTCCGTACGAGTCCCTTCGCGTGACTCTCCTACTAGGCTTAGGAAGCTTGGTCTCCCTGCCGAGGTAAGGTCGAACGTCCTGCCGAGCCTTACACTCGAACTCCAGCCAAGTTCCTTTTGTCTGTCTCCTACAAATCTTAGATAGCTTGGTCTCCCTCCGAGGTAAGGTCGAACGTCCTGACGAACCTTTCACTCAAACTCCGGCCAAGTCCCTTCGCCTGACTCCTACTAGGCTTATGAAGCTTGGTCTCCCTGCCGAGGTAAGGTCGAAGGTCCTGCCGAGACTTACACTCGAACTCCGGCCAAGTCCCCTTGTCTGACTCCAACTACGCTTAGGAAGCATGGTCTCTTTGCCGAGTTAAGGTCGAACGTCCTGCCGAGCCGTAGTCTCAAACTTCGGCCAAGTTCCTTCGCCTGACTCCAACTAGGCTTAGGAAGCTTTGTCTCCCAGCCGAGGTAAGGTTGAACGTCCTGCTGAGCCTTAGACTTGAACTATGGCCAAGTCCTCTCGCCTGACTCGCCTACTAGGCTTAGGAAGCTTGGTCTCCCTGCCGAGTTAACGTCGAACGTCCTGCCGAGCCTTACACTCGAACACCGGACAAGTCCCTTCGCCTTACTCCTACTAGACTTAGGAAGCTTGGTCACCCTGCCGAGGTAAGGTCAAACGTCCTGCCGAGCCTTACACTTGACCTCCGGCCCAGTCCCTTCCCCTGACACTCCTACTAGGCTTAGGAACCTTGGTCTCCCTGCCAAGGTAAGGTCGAGCGTCCTGCCGAGCCTTGCACTCGAACTCCGGCCAACTCCCTTCGCCTAACTCTCCTACTAGGCTTAGGAAGCTTGGTCTCCCTGCCGAGGTAAGGTCGAACGTCCTGCCGAGCCTTACAATCGAACTCCAGCCACGTTCCTTTTGCCTGTCTCCTACTAATCTTAGATAGCTTGGTCTCCCTGCCGAGGTAAGGTCGAACGTCCTTCCGAACCTTACACTCGAACTCCGGCCAAGTCCCCTTGTTTGACTCCTTCTAGGCTTAGGAAGCTTGGTCTCCCTGCCGAGGTAAGGTCAAACATCCTTCCAAGCCTTACACTCGAACTCTGGCAAAGCCCCTTTGCCTGAATCCTACTAGGCTTAGAAATCTTCGTCTCCCTGCCGACGTAAGGTCGAAAGTCCTGACGAGCCTTACAATCGAACTCCGGCCAAGTTCCTCCGCCTGAGTCCGACTAGGCTTAGGAAGCATGGTCTCCCTGCTGAGGTAAGGTCGAACGTCCTTCTGAGCCTTACACTCGAAGTCCGGCCAAGTCCCTTCCCCTGACACTCCTAATAGGCTTAGGAAGATTGGTCTCCCTACCGAGGTAAGGTCGAGCGTCCTTCCGAGCCTTACACTCGAACTTCGGCCAAGTCCCCTTGTTTGACTCCTTCTAGGCTTATTCCTAAGCCTTGGTCTCCCTGCCGAGGTAAGGTCGAACGTCCTTCCGAACCTTACACTCAAACTCGGGCCAACTCCCTTCGCCTAACTCTCCTACTAGGCTTATGAAGCTTGGTCTCCCTGCCGAGGTAAGGTCGAACGACCTGCCGAACCTTACACTCGAACTCTGGCCAAGTCCCTTTGCCTGACTCCAACTAGGCTTAGGAAGCTTGGTCTCCCTGACGAGGTACGGTCGAACGTCCTGCCGAGCCTTACACTCGAACTCCGGCCAAGTCCCTTCCCCTGACACTCCTACTAGGCTTAGGAAGCTTGGTCTCCCTGCTGAGGTAAGGTCGAAGGTCCTGCCGAGTCTTACACTCGAACTCCGGCCAAGTCCCTTTGCCTGATACCTTCAAGGCTTAGGAAGCTTAGTCTCCCTGCCGAGGTAAGGTAGAACGTCCTGCCGAGCCTTACACTCGAACTCCGGCCAAGTCCCTTTGCCTGAATCCTACTAGGCTTAGGAATCTTGGTCTCCCTGCCGAGTTAACGGCGGATGACCTGCCGAACCTTACACTCGAACTCCGGCCAACTTCCTTCGCCTAACTCTCCTACTAGGCTTAGGAAGCTTGGTCTCCCTGCCGAGGTAAGGTCGAACGTCCTACTGAGCCTTACACTCGAACTCCAGCCAACTCCCTTCGCCTAACTCTCCTACTAGGCTGAGGAAGCTTTGTCTCCCTGCCGAGGTAAGGACGAACGTCCTGCCGAGCCTTACACTCGAACTCCGTCCGAGTCCCTTCGCCTGACTCTCCTACTAGGCTTAGGAAGCTTGGTCTCCCTGCCGAGGTAAGGTCGAAAGTCCTGCCGAGCCTTACACTCGAAATCCGGCCGAGTCCCTACGCCTGACTCCTACTAGGCTTAGGAAGCTTTATCTCCCTGCGGAGGTGAGGGCAAAGGTCCTGCCGAGCCTTACACTCGAACTCCGGCCAACTCCCTTCGCCTAACTCTCCTACTAGGCTTAGGAAGCTTGGTCTCCCTGCCGAGGTAAGGTCGAACGTCCTGCCGAGCCTTACACTCGAACTCCGGCCAACTCCCTTCGCCTAACTCTCCTACTAGGCTTAGGAAGCTTGGTCTCCCTGCCGAGGTAAGGTCGAACGTCCTGCCGAGCCTTACACTCGAACTCCGGCCAAGTTCCTTCGCCTGAATATCCTACTAGGCTTAGGAAGCTTGATCTCCCAGCCGAGGTAAGGTCGAATGTCCTGCTGAGCCTTACACTCGAACTCTGGCCAAGTCCCTTCCCCTTACACTCCTACTAGGCTTAGGAAGCTTGGTCTCCCTGCCGAGGTAAGGTCGAATGTCCTGCCAAGCCTTACACTCAAACTCCGGCAAACTCCCCTCGCCTAACTCTCCTCCAAGGCTTAGAAAGCTTGGTCTCCCTGCCGAGGTAAGGTAGAACATCCTTCTGAGCCTTACACTCGAAGTCCGGCCAAGTCCCTTCCCCTGACACTCCTACTAGGCTTAGGAAGCTTGGTCTCCCTACCGAGGTAAGGTCGAGCGTCCTTCCGAGCCTTACACTCGAAGTCCGGCCAAGTCCCCTTGTTTGACTCCTTCTAGGCTTAGGAAGCTTGGTCTCCCTGCCGAGGTAAGGTCAAACGTCCTTCCAAGCCTTACACTCGAACTCTGGCCAAGTCCCTTTGCCTGACTTCTTCTAGGCTTAGGAAGCTTGGTTTCCCAGCCAAGGTAACGTCGCAGGTCCTGCCGAGCCTTACACTCGAACTCCGGCCAAGTCCCTTTGCCTGACTCCTACTAGGCTTAGGAAGCTTGGTCTCCCTGCCGAGGTAAGGTCGAACGTCCTGCCGAGCCTTACACTCGAACTCCGGCCAAGTACATTTGCGTGTCTCCTACTAGGATTAGGAAGCTTGGTCTCCCTGTCGAGGTAAGGTCGAACACCCTTTCGAACCTTACACTCAAACTCCGGCCAACTCCCTTCGCCTCACTCTCCTACTAGGCTTAGGAAGCTTGATCTCCCTGCCGTGGTAAGGTCGAACGTCCTGCCGAGCCTTACACTCGAACTCCGGCCAAGTTCTTTCGCCTAACTCTCCTACAAGGCTTAGGAAGCTTGGTCTCCCTGCCGAGGTAAGGCAGAACGTACTTCCGAGCCCTACACTCGAAGTCCGGCCAAGTCCCTTCCCCTGACACTCCTACTAGTCTTAGGAAGCTTGGTCTCCCTCCCGAAGTAAGGTCGAAAGTCCTGCCGAGTCTTACACTCGAAATCCGGTCCAGTCCCTTCGCCTGACTTTCCTACTAGGCTTAGGAAGCTTGGTCTCCCTGCCGAGGTAAGGTCGAAAGTCCTGCCGAGCCTTACCATCGAACTCCAGCCAAGTTCCTTTTGCCTGTCTCCTACTAGGCCTAAGAAGCTTGGTCTCCCTGCCGAGGTAAGGTCGAACGTCCTGCCGAGTCTTACACTTGAACTAGGGCCACGTCCTTTTGCATGTCTCCTACTAGGCTTAGGAAGCTTGGTCTCCCTGCCGAGGTAAGGTCGAACGTCCTGCCGAGCCTTACACTCGAACTCCGGCCAACTCCCTTCTCCTAACTCTCCTACTAGGCTTAGGAAGCTTTGTCTCCCTGCCGAGGTAAGGTCGAACGTCCTGCCGAGCCTTACACTCGAACTCCGTCCGAGTCCCTTCGCCTGACTCTCCTACTAGGCTTAGGAAGCTTGGTCTCCCTGCCGAGGTAAGGTCGAAAGTCCTGCCGAGCCTTACACTCGAAATCTGGCCCAGTCCCTTTGCCTGACTCCTACTAGGCTTAGGAAGCCTGGTCTCCCTGCGGAGGTGAGGGCAAAGGTCCTGCCGAGCCTTACACTCGAACTCCGGCCAAGTCCCTTCGCCTGACTCCTACTAGGCTTAGGAAGCTTGGTCTCCCTGCCGAGGTGAGGTCGAACGTCCTGCCGAGCCTTACATTCGAACTCCGGCCAAGTTCCTTCGCCTGAATATCCTACTAGGCTTAGGAAGCTTGGTCTCCCTGCCGAGGTAAGGTCGAACGTCCTGCCGAGCCTTACACTTGAACTTCGGCCACGTCCTTTTGCATGACTCCTACTAGGATTAGGAAGCTTGGTCTCCCTGCCGAGGTAAGGTCGAACGTCCTTCCGAACGTTACACTCCAACTCCGGCCAACTCCCTTCGCCTAACTCTCCAACTAGGCTTAGGAAGCTTGGTCTCCCTGCCGAGGTACGGTCGAACGTCCTGCCGAGCCTTACACTCGAAATCCGGCCCAGTCCCTTCGCCTGACTTTCCTACTAGGCTTAGGAAGCTTGGTCTCCCTCCCGAGGTAAGGTCGAAAGTCCTGCCGAGCCTTACAATCGAACTCCAGCCAAGTTCCTTTTGCCTGTCTCCTACTAGGCTTAGGAAGCTTGGTCTCCCAGCCGAGGTAAGGCAGAACGTCCTTCCGAGCCTTACACTCGAAGTCCGGTCAAGTCCCTTCCCCTGACACTCCTACTAGTCTTAGGAAGCTTGGTCTCCCTACCGAGGTAAGGTCGAGCGTCCTTCCGAGCCTTACACTCGAACTCCGGCCAAGTCCACTTGTTTGATTCCTTCTAGGCTTAGGAATCTTGGTCTCCCTGCCGAGGTGAGGTAGAACGTCCTGCCGAGCCTTACACTCGACATCCAGCCAAGTCCCTTCGCCTGAGTCCGACTAGGCTTTGGAAGCTTTATCTCCCAGCCGAGGTAAGGTCGAACGTCCTGCTGAGCCTTAGACTCGAACTCCGGCCAAGTCCCCTCTCCTAACTCTCCTCCTAGGCTTAGGAAGATTTGTCTGCCTGCCGTGGTAACATCGAACGTTCTGCCGAGACTTACACTCGAACTCTGGCCAAGTCCCTTCCCCTTACACTCCTACTAGGCTTAGGAAGCTTGGTCTCTCAGCCAAGGTAAAGTCGCACGTCCTGCCGAGCCCTACACTCGAACTCCGGCCAAGTCCCTTTGCCTGACTCCTACTAGGCTTAGGAAGCTTGGTCTCCCTGCCGAGGTAAGGTCGAACGGCCTGCCGAGCCTTAAACTTGAGCTCCGGCCAAGTCCCTTCCCCTGACACTGCTACTAGGCTTAGGAAGCTTGGTCTCCCTGCCGAGATAAGGTCGAGCGTCCTTCCGAGCCTTACACTTGAACTTCGGCCAAGTTCCTTCGCCTGACTCCAACTAGGCTTAGGAAGCTTGGTCTCTCTGCCGAGGTAAGGTAGAACGTCCTGCCGAGCCTTGCACTCGAACTGCGGCCAAGTCCCTTTGCCTGACTCCTACTAGGCTTAGGAATCTTGGTCTCCATGCCGAGTTAAGGTCGAACGACCTGCCGAACCTAACACTCGAACTCCGGCCAACTCCCTTCGCCTAACTCTCCTACTAGGCTTAGGAAGCTTGGTCTCCCTGCCGAGGTAAGGTCGAACGTCCTGCTGAGCCTTACACTCGAACTCCGTCCGAGTCCCTTCGCCTGACTCTCCTACTAGGCTTAGGAAGCTTGGTCTCCCTGCCGAGGTAAGGTCGAACGTCCTGCCGAGCCTTACAATCGAACTCCAGCCAAGTTCCTTTTGTCTGTCTCCTAGTAATCTTAGATAGCTTGGTCTCCCTCCGAGGTAAGGTCGAACGTCCTGACGAGCCTTACACTCGAACTCCGGCCAAGTCCCTTCGCCTGACTCCAACTAGGCGTAGGAAGCTTGGTCTCCCTGCCGAGGTAAGGTCGAACGTCCTGCCGAGCCTTAGTCTCAAACTTCAGCCAAGTTCCTTTGCCTGACTCCAACTAGGCTTAGGAAGCTTGGTCTCCCAGCCGAGGTAAGGTCGAACGTCCTGCTGAGCCTTAGACTTGAACTATGGCCAAGTCCTCTCGCCTGTCTCTCCTACTAGGCTTATGAAGCTTGGTCTCCCAGCCGAGGTAAGGTCGAACGTCCTGCCGAGCCTTACACTCGAACACCGCACAAGTCCCCTCGCCTTACTCCTACTAGACTTAGGAAGCTTGGTCACCCTGCCGAGGTAAGGTCGAACGTCCTGCCGAGCCTTACACTCGAACTCCGGCCAAGTCCCCTCTCCTATCTCTCCTCCTAGGCTTAGGAAGATTTGTCTCCCTGCCGAGGATACATCGAACGTCCTGCCGAGCCTTACACTCGAACTCCGGCCAACTCCCTTCGCGTAACTCTCCTACTAGGCTTAGGAACCTTGGTCTCCCTGCCAAGGTAAGGTCGAGCGTCCTGCCGAGCCTTGCACTCGAACTCCGGCCAACTCCCTTCGCCTAACTCTCCTACTAGGCTTAGGAATCTTGGTCTCCCTGCCGAGTTAACGGCGGATGACCTGCCGAACCTTACACTCGAACTCCGGCCAACTTCCTTCGCCTAACTCTCCTACTAGGCTTAGGAAGCTTGGTCTCCCTGCCGAGGTAAGGTCGAACGTCCTACTGAGCCTTACACTCGAACTCCTGCCAACTCCCTTCGCCTAACTCTCCTACTAGGCTGAGGAAGCTTTGTCTCCCTGCCGAGGTAAGGACGAACGTCCTGCCGAGCCTTACACTCGAATTCCGGCCAAGTCCCTTCGCCTGACTCTCCTACTAGGCTTAGGAAGCTTGGTCTCCCTGCCGAGGTAAGGTCGAAAGTCCTGCCGAGCCTTACACTCGAAATCCGGCCCAGTCCCTTCGCCTGACTCCTACTAGGCTTAGGAAGCTTTATCTCCCTGCGGAGGTGAGGGCAAAGGTCCTGCCGAGCCTTACACTCGAACTCCGGCCAACTCCCTTCGCCTAACTCTCCTACTAGGCTTAGGAAGCTTGGTCTCCCTGCCGAGGTAAGGTCGAACGACCTGCCGAACCTAACACTCGAACTCCGGCCAACTCCCTTCGCCTAACTCTCCTACTAGGCTTAGGAAGCTTGGTCTCCCTGCCGAGGTAAGGTCGAACGTCCTGCTGAGCCTTACACTCGAACTCCGTCCGAGTCCCTTCGCCTGACTCTCCTACTAGGCTTAGGAAGCTTGGTCTCCCTGCCGAGGTAAGGTCGAACGTCCTGCCGAGCCTTACAATCGAACTCCAGCCAAGTTCCTTTTGTCTGTCTCCTAGTAATCTTAGATAGCTTGGTCTCCCTCCGAGGTAAGGTCGAACGTCCTGACGAGCCTTACACTCGAACTCCGGCCAAGTCCCTTCGCCTGACTCCAACTAGGCGTAGGAAGCTTGGTCTCCCTGCCGAGGTAAGGTCGAACGTCCTGCCGAGCCTTAGTCTCAAACTTCAGCCAAGTTCCTTTGCCTGACTCCAACTAGGCTTAGGAAGCTTGGTCTCCCAGCCGAGGTAAGGTCGAACGTCCTGCTGAGCCTTAGACTTGAACTATGGCCAAGTCCTCTCGCCTGTCTCTCCTACTAGGCTTATGAAGCTTGGTCTCCCAGCCGAGGTAAGGTCGAACGTCCTGCCGAGCCTTACACTCGAACACCGCACAAGTCCCCTCGCCTTACTCCTACTAGACTTAGGAAGCTTGGTCACCCTGCCGAGGTAAGGTCGAACGTCCTGCCGAGCCTTACACTCGAACTCCGGCCAAGTCCCCTCTCCTATCTCTCCTCCTAGGCTTAGGAAGATTTGTCTCCCTGCCGAGGATACATCGAACGTCCTGCCGAGCATTACACTCGAACTCCGGCCAACTCCCTTCGCGTAACTCTCCTACTAGGCTTAGGAACCTTGGTCTCCCTGCCAAGGTAAGGTCAAGCGTCCTGCCGAGCCTTGCACTCGAACTCCGGCCAACTCCCTTCGCCTAACTCTCCTACTAGGCTTAGGAATCTTGGTCTCCCTGCCGAGTTAACGGCGGATGACCTGCCGAACCTTACACTCGAACTCCGGCCAACTTCCTTCGCCTAACTCTCCTACTAGGCTTAGGAAGCTTGGTCTCCCTGCCGAGGTAAGGTCGAACGTCCTACTGAGCCTTACACTCGAACTCCTGCCAACTCCCTTCGCCTAACTCTCCTACTAGGCTGAGGAAGCTTTGTCTCCCTGCCGAGGTAAGGACGAACGTCCTGCCGAGCCTTACACTCGAATTCCGGCCAAGTCCCTTCGCCTGACTCTCCTACTAGGCTTAGGAAGCTTGGTCTCCCTGCCGAGGTAAGGTCGAAAGTCCTGCCGAGCCTTACACTCGAAATCCGGCCCAGTCCCTTCGCCTGACTCCTACTAGGCTTAGGAAGCTTTATCTCCCTGCGGAGGTGAGGGCAAAGGTCCTGCCGAGCCTTACACTCGAACTCCGGCCAACTCCCTTCGCCTAACTCTCCTACTAGGCTTAGGAAGCTTGGTCTCCCTGCCGAGGTAAGGTCGAACGTCCTGCCGAGCCTTACACTCGAACTCCGGCCAACTCCCTTCGCCTAACTCTCCTACTAGGCTTAGGAAGCTTGGTCTCCCTGCCGAGGTAAGGTCGAACGTCCTGCCGAGCCTTACACTCGAACTCCAGCCAAGTTCCTTTTGCCTGTCTCCTACTAATCTTAGATAGCTTGGTCTCCCTGCCGAGATAAGGTCGAACGTCCTGCCGAGCTCTACACTCGAACTCCGGCCAGTCCCTTTTCCTGTGTCCTACTAGTCTTAGGAAGCTTGGTCTCCCGGCCGAGGAAAGGTCGAACGTCCTGCCGAGCCTTACACTCGACCTCCGGCCCAGTCCCTTCCCCTGACACTCCTACTAGGCTTAGGAACCTTGGTCTCCCTGCCAAGGTAAGGTCGAGCGTCCTGCCGAGCCTTGCACTCGAACTCCGGCCAACTCCCTTCGCCTAACTCTCCTACTAGGCTTAGGAAGCTTGGTCTCCCTGCCGAGGTAAGGTCGAACGTCCTGCTGAGCCTTACACTCGAACTCCGTCCGAGTCCCTTCGCCTGACTCTCCTACTAGGCTTAGGAAGCTTGGTGTCCCTGCCGAGGTACGGTCGAACGTCCTGCCGAGCCTTACACTCGAACACCAGCCAAGTTCCTTTTGCCTGTCTCCTACTATGCTTAGGAAGCTTGGACTCCCTGCCGAGGTAAGGTCGAACGTCCTGCCGAGCCTTACACTCAAACACCGGCCAGTCCCTTTTCCTGTCTCCTACTAGTCTTAGGAAGCTTGGTCTCCCGGCCGAGGAAAGGTCGAACGTCCTGCCGAGCCTTACACTCAAACTCCTGCCAAGTCATTTTGCATGACTCCTACTAAGCTTAGATACCTTGGTCTCCCTGCCGAGGTAAGGTCGAAAGTCCTGCCGAGACTTATACTCGAACTCTGGCCAAGTCTTCTCGCCTGACTCCTACTAGGCTTAGGAAGCATGGTCTCCCGGCCGAGGTAACGTCGAACGTCCTGCCGAGCCTTAGTCTCAAACTTGGGCCAAGTTCCTTCGCCTGACTCCAACTAGGCTTAGGAAGCTTTGTCTCCCAGCCGAGGTAAGGTCGAACGTCCTGCTGAGCCTTAGACTTGAACTCCGGCCATGTCCTCTCGCCTGACTCTCCTACTAGGCTTAGATACCTTGGTCTCCCTGCCGAGGTAAGGTCGAACGTCCTGCTGAGCCTTACACTCGAACTCCGTCCGAGTCCCTTCGACAGACTCTCCTACTAGGCTTAGGAAGCTTGGTGTCCCTGCCGAGGTAAGGTCGAACGTCCTGCCGAGCCTTACACTCGAACACCAGCCAAGTTCCTTTTGCCTGTCTCCTACTATGCTTAGGAAGCTTGGACTCCCTGCCGAGGTAAGGTCGAACGTCCTGCCGAGCCTTACACTCAAACACCGGCCAGTCCCTTTTCCTGTCTCCTACTAGTCTTAGGAAGCTTGGTCTCCCGGCCGAGGAAAGGTCGAACGTCCTGCCGAGCCTTACACTCGACCTCCGGCCCAGTCCCTTCCCCTGACACTCCTACTAGGCTTAGGAACCTTGGTCTCCCGGCCAAGGTAAGGTCGAGCGTCCTGCCGAGCCTTGCACTCGAACTCCGGCCAACTCCCTTCGCCTAACTCTCCTACTAGGCTTAGGAAGCTTCGTCTCCCTGCCGAGGTAAGGTCGAACGTCCTGCCGAGCCTTACAATCGAACTCCAGCCAAGTTCCTTTTGCCTGTCTCCTACTAATCTTAGATAGCTTGGTCTCCCTGCCGAGGTAAGGTCGAACGTCCTTCCGAACCTTACACTCGAACTCCGGCCAAGTCCCCTCGCCTGACTCCAACTAGGCGTAGGAAGCTTGGTCTCCCTGCCGAGATAAGGTCGAACGTCCTGCCGAGCTCTACACTCGAACTCCGGCCAAGTCCCTTCGCCTGACTCCTACTAGGCTTAGGAAGCTTGGTCTCCCTGCCGAGGTAAGGTCGAAGGTCCTGCCGAGCCTTACACTCGAATTCCGGCCAAGTCCCCTTGTCTGACTCCTACTAGGCTTAGGAAGCATGGTCTCCCTGCCGAGGTAAGGTAGAACGTCCTGCCGAGCCTTGCACTCGATCTCCGGCCAAGTCCCATCGCCTAGCACTCCTACTAGGCTTAGGAAGCTTGGTCTCCCTGCTGAGGTAAGGTCGAACGTCCTGCCGAGCCTTACACTCGAACTCCGTCCGAGTCCCTTCGCCTAACTCTCCTACTAGGCTTAGTAAGCTTGGTCTCCCTGCCGAGGTAAGGTCGAACGTCCTGCTGAGCCTTACACTCGAACTCCGTCCGAGTCCCTTCGCCTGACTCTCCTACTAGGCTTAGGAAGCTTGGTGTCCCTGCCGAGTTAAGGTCGAACGTCCTGCCGAGCCTTACACTCGAACACCAGCCAAGTTCCTTTTGCCTGTCTCCTACTATGCTTAGGAAGCTTCGACTCCCTGCCGAGGTAAGGTCGAACGTCCTGCCGAGCCTTACACTCAAACACCGGCCAGTCCCTTTTCCTGTCTCCTACTAGTCTTAGGAAGCTTGGTCTCCCGGCCGAGGAAAGGTCGAACGTCCTGCCGAGCCTTACACTCAAACTCCTGCCAAGTCATTTTGCATGACTCCTACTAAGCTTAGATACCTTGGTCTCCCTGCCGAGGTAAGGTCGAACGTCCTGCCGAGACTTATACTCGAACTCCGGCCAAGTCCCCTCGCCTGACTCCTACTAGGCTTAGGAAGCATGGTCTCCCGGCCGAGGTAACGTCGAACGTCCTGCCGAGCCTTAGTCTCAAACTTGGGCCAAGTTCCTTCGCCTGACTCCAACTAGGCTTAGGAAGCTTTGTCTCCCAGCCGAGGTAAGGTCGAACGTCCTGCTGAGCCTTAGACTTGAACTCCGGCCATGTCCTCTCGCCTGACTCTCCTACTAGGCTTAGATACCTTGGTCTCCCTGCCGAGGTACGGTCGAACGTCCTGCCGAGCCTTGCTCTCAAACACCGGCCAGGCCATTTGCCTGTCTCCTACTAGGCTTAGGAAGCTTGGTCTCCCTGCCGAGGTAAGGTCGAACGTCCTGCCGAACCTTACACTCGAACTCCGGCCAACTCCCTTCGACTAACTCTCCTACTAGGCTTAGGAAGCTTGGTCTCCCTGCCGAGGCAAGGTCGAACGTCCTGCCGAGCCTTACACTCGAACTCTGTCCGAGTCCCTTCGCCTGACTCTCCTACTAGGCTTAGGAAGCTTGGTCTCCCTGCCGAGATAAGGTCGATAGTCCTGCCGAGCCTTACACTCGAACTCCGGCCAAGTCCCCTTGTCTGACTCCTACTAGGCTTAGGAAGCATGATCTTTTTGCGTAGTTAAGGTCGAACGTCCTGCCGAGCCTTAGTCTCAAACTCCGGCCAAGTCCCTTCGCCTGACTCCTACTAGGCTTAGGAAGCTTGGTCTCCCTGCCGAGGTAAGGTCGAAGGTCCTGCTGAGCCTTAGACTTGAACTCCGGCCAAGTCCTCTCGCCTGACTCTCCTACTAGGCTTAGGGAGCTTGGTCTCCCTGCCGAGTTAAGGTCGAACGTCCTGCCGAGCCTTACACTCGAACACCGGCCAAGTCCCTTAGCCTGTCTCCTACTAGGCTTAGGAAGTATGGTCTCCCTGCCGAGGTAAGGTCAGACGTCCTGCCGAGCCTTACACTCAAACTCCGGCCAAGACCACTCGCCTAACTCTCCTACAAGGCTAAGGAAGCTCGGTCTCCCTGCCGAGGTAAGGTCGAACGTCCTGCCAAGCCTTATACTCGAACTCCGGCCAAGTCCCCTCTCCTAACTCTCGTCCTAGGCTTAGGAAGATTTGTCTCCCTGCCGAGGTAACATCGAACGTCCTGCCGAGCCTTACACTTGAACTCCGGCCAGGTCCCATTCCCCTGACACTCCTACTAGGCTTAGGAACCTTGGTCTCCCTGCCGAGGCAAGGTCGAGCATCCTTCCGAGCCTTACACTAGAACTCCGGCCAAGTCCCTTTGCCTGATACCTTCTAGGCTTAGGAAGCTTGGTCTCCCTGCTGAGGTAAGGTAGAACGTCCTGCCGATCCTTGCACTCGAACTCCGGCCAAGTCGCTTTGCCTGACTCCTACTAGGTTTAGGAATCTTGGTCTCCCTGCCGAGTTAAGGTCGAACGACCTGCCGAACCTTCCACTCGAACTCAGGCCAAGTCCCTTCGCCTAACTCTCCTACTAGGCTTAGGAAGCTTGGTCTCCCTGCCGAGGTAAGGTCGAACGTCCTGCCGAGCCTTACACTCGAACTCCGTCCGAGTCCCTTCGCCTAACTCTCCTACTAGGCTTAGGAAGCTTTGTCTCCCTGCTGAGGTAAGGTCGAACGTCCTGCCGAGCCTTACACTCGAACTCCGTCCGAGTCCCTTCGCCTGACTCTCCTACTAGGCTTAGGCAGCTTGGTGTCCCTGCCGAGGTACGGTCGAACGTCCTGCCGAGCCTTACACTCGAACACCAGCCAAGTCCCTTCGCCTGACTCTCCTACAAGGCTTAGGAAGCTTGGTCTCCCTGCCGAATTAAGGTCGAACGTCCTGCCAAGCCTTACACTCGAACTCCGGCCAAGTCATTTTGCATGGCTCCTAATAAGCTTAGATAGCTTGGTCTCCCTGCCGACGTAACGTCGAACGTCCTGCCGAACCTTAGTCTCAAACTTCGGCCAAGTTCCTTCGCCTGACTCCAACTAGGCTTAGGAAGCTTTGTGTCCCAGCCGAGGTAATGTTGAACGTCCTGCCGAGACTTACACTCGAACTCTGGCCAAGTCCCCTCGCCTGACTCCTACTAGGCTTAGAAGCTTGGTCTCCCTGCCGGGGTAAGGTCGAACCTCCTGCCAAGCCTTACACTCGAACTCCGGCCAAGTCCCTTTGCCTGATACCTTCTAGGCTTAGGAAGCTTGGTCTCCCTGCTGAGGTAAGGTAGAACGTCCTGCCGATCCTTGCACTCGAACTCCGGCCAAGTCGCTTTGCCTGACTCCTACTAGGTTTAGGAATCTTGGTCTCCCTGCCGAGTTAAGGTCGAACGACCTGCCGAAACTTCCACTCGAACTCCGGCCAAGTCCCTTCGGCTAACTCTCCTACTAGGCTTAGGAAGATTTGTCTCCCTGCCGAGGTAAGGTCGAACGTCCTGCCGAGCCTTACACTCGAACTCCGTCCGAGTCCCTTCGCCTAACTCTCCTACTAGGCTTAGGAAGCTTGGTGTCCCTGCCGAGGAAAGGTCGAACGTCCTGCCAAGCCTTACACTCGAACTCCGTCCGAGTCCCTTCGCCTGACTCTTCTACTAGGCTTAGGAAGCTTGGTGTCCCTGCCGAGGTACGGTCGAACGTCCTGCCGAGCCTTACACTCGAACACCAGCCAAGTCCCTTTGCCTGTCTCCTACGAGGATTAGGAAGCTTGGTCTCCCTGCCGAGGTAAGGTCAAACGTCCTGCCGAGCCTTACACTCGATCTCCGGCCAAGTCCCTTCGCGTGACTCTCCTACTAGGCTTAGGAAGCTTGGTCTCCCTGCCGAATTAAGGTCGAACGTCCTGCTAAGCCTTACACTCGAACTCCGGCCAAGTCATTTTCATGGCTCCTAATAAGCTTAGATAGCTTGGTCTCCCTGCCGAGGTAACGTCGAACGTCCTGCCGAACCTTAGTCTCAAACTTCGGCCAAGTTCCTTCGCCTGACTCCAACTAGGCTTAGGAAGCTATGTCTCCCAGCCGAGGTAATGTTGAACGTCCTGCCGAGACTTACACTCGAACTCTGGCCAAGTCCCCTCGCCTGACTCCTACTAGGCTTAGAAGCTTGGTCTCCCTGCCGGGGTAAGGTCGAACCTCCTGCCAAGCCTTACACTCGAACTCCGGCCAAGTCCCCTCGCCTGACTCTCCTACTAGACTTAGGGAGCTTGGTCTCCCTGCCGAGGTCAGGTCGAGCATCCTTCCGAGCCTTACACTTGAACTCCGGCCAAGTCATTTTGCATGACTCCTACTAAGCTTAGATAGCTTGGTCTCCCTGCCGAGGTAAGGTCGAACGTCCTGCCGAGACTTACACTCGAACACTGGCCAAGTCCCCTCGCCTGACTCCTACTAGGCTTAGGAAGCATGGTCTCCCGGCCGAGGTAACGTCGAACGTCCTGCCGAGCCTTAGTCTCAAACTTCGGCCAAGTTCCTTCGCCTGACTCCAACTAGGCTTAGGAAGCTTTGTCTCCCAGCCGAGGTAAGGTCGAACGTCCTGCTGAGCCTTAGACTTGAACTCCGGCCATGTCCTCTCGCCTGACACTCCTACTAGGCTTAGGAAGCTTGGACACCCTGCCGAAAAAAGGTCGAACGTCCTGCCGAGCCTTGCACTCAAACACCGGCCAGGCCATTTGCCTGACTCCTACTAGGCTTAGGAAGCTTGGTGTCCCTGCCGAGGAAAGGTCGAACGTCCTGCCGAGCCTTACACTCGAACTCCGGCCAAGTCATTTTGCATGACTCGTACTAAGCTTAGATAGCTTGGTCTCCCTGCCGAGGTAAGGTCGAACGTCCTGCCGAGACTTACACTCGAACACTGGCCAAGTCCCCTCGCCTGACTCCTACTAGGCTTAGGAAGCATGGTCTCCCGGCCGAGGTAACGTCGAACGTCCTGCCGAGCCTTAGTCTCAAACTTCGGCCAAGTTCCTTCGCCTGACTCCAACTAGGCTTAGGAAGCTTTGTCTCCCAGCCGAGGTAAGGTCGAACGTCCTGCTGAGCCTTAGACTTGAACTCCGGCCATGTCCTCTCGCCTGACTCCCCTACTAGGCTTAGGAAGCTTGGACACCCTGCCGAGGAAAGGTCGAACGTCCTGCCGAGCCTTGCACTCAAACACCGGCCAGGCCATTTGCCTGACTCCTACTAGGCTTAGGAAGCTTGGTGTCCCTGCCGAGGAAAGGTCGAACGTCCTGCCGAGCCTTACACTCGAACTCCGGCCAAGTCATTTTGCATGACTCCTACTAAGCTTAGATAGCTTGGTCTCCCTGCCGAGGTAACGTCGAACGTCCTGCAGAACCTTAGTTTCAAACTTCGGCCAAGTTCCTTCGCCTGATTCCAACTAGGCTTAGGAAGCTTTGTCTCCCAGCCGAGGTAATGTTGAACGTCCTGCCGAGACTTACACTAGAACTCCGGCCAAGTCCCTTTGCCTGATACCTTCTAGGCTTAGGAAGCTTGGTCTCCCTGCCGAGGTAAGGTAGAACGCCCTGCCGAGCTTTGCACTCGAACTCCGGGCAAGTCCCTTTGCCTGACTCCTACTAGGCTTAGGAAGCTTGGTCTCCCTGCCGAGTTAAGGTCGAACGTCCTGCCGAACCTTACACTCGAACTCCGGCCAACTCACTTCGACTAACTCTCCTACTAGGCTTAGGAATCTTGGTCTCCCTGCCGAGGCAAGGTCGAACGTCCTGCCGAGCCTTACACTCAAACACCGGCCAGTCCCTTTTCCTGTCTCCTACTAGTCTTAGGAAGCTTGGTCTCCCTGCCGAGGAAAGGTCGAACGTCCTGCCGAGCCTTACACTCAAACTCCTGCCAAGTCATTTTGCATGACTCCTACTAAGCTTAGATACCTTGGTCACCCTGCCGAGGTAAGGTCGAACGTCCTGCCGAGACTTACACTCGAACACTGGCCAAGTCCCCTCGCCTGACTCCTACTAGGCTTAGGAAGCATGGTCTCCCGGCCGAGGTAACGTCGAACGTCCTGCCGAGCCTTAGTCTCAAACTTCGGCCAAGTTCCTTCGCCTGACTCCAACTAGGCTTAGGAAGCTTTGTCTCCCAGCCGAGGTAAGGTCGAACGTCCTGCTGAGCCTTAGACTTGAACTCCGGCCATGTCCTCTCGCCTGACTCTCCTACTAGGCTTAGGAATCTTGGACACCCTGCCGAGGAAAGGTCGAACGTCCTGCCGAGCCTTGCACTCAAACACCGGCCAGGCCATTTGCCTGACTCCTACTAGGCTTAGGAAGCTTGGTGTCCCTGCCGAGGAAAGGTCGAACGTCCTGCCGAGCCTTACACTCGAACTCCTGCCAAGTCATTTTGCATGACTCCTACTAAGCTTAGATAGCTTGGTCTCCCTGCCGAGGTAAGGTCGAACGTCCTGCCGAGACTTACACTCGAACACTGGCCAAGTCCCCTCGCCTGACTCCTACTAGGCTTAGGAAGCATGGTCTCCCGGCCGAGGTAACGTCGAACGTCCTGCCGAGCCTTAGTCTCAAACTTCGGCCAAGTTCCTTCGCCTGACTCCAACTAGGCTTAGGAAGCTTTGTCTCCCAGCCGAGGTAAGGTCGAACGTCCTGCTGAGCCTTAGACTTGAACTCCGGCCATGTCCTCTCGTCTGACTCCCTTACTAGGCTTAGGAAGCTTGGACACCCTGCCGAGGAAAGGTCGAACGTCCTGCCGAGCCTTGCACTCAAACACCGGCCAGGCCATTTGCCTGACTCCTACTAGGCTTAGGAAGCTTGGTGTCCCTGCCGAGGAAAGGTCGAACGTCCTGCCGAGCCTTACACTCGAATTCCGGCCAAGTCATTTTGCATGACTCCTACTAAGCTTAGATAGCTTGGTCTCCCTGCCGAGGTAACGTCGAACATCCTGCCGAACCTTAGTCTCAAACTTCGGCCAAGTTCCTTCGCCTGATTCCAACTAGGCTTAGGAAGCTTTGTCTCCCAGCCGAGGTAATGTTGAACGTCCTGCCGAGACTTACACTACAACTCCGGCCAAGTCCCTTTGCCTGATACCTTCTAGGCTTAGGAAGCTTGGTCTCCCTGCCGAGGTAAGGTAGAACGCCCTGCCGAGCTTTGCACTCGAACTCCGGGCAAGTCCCTTTGCCTGACTCCTACTAGGCTTAGGAATCTTGGTCTCCCTGCCGAGTTAAGGTCGAACGTCCTGCCGAACCTTACACTCGAACTCCGGCCAACTCCCTTCGACTAACTCTCCTACTAGGCTTAGGAATCTTGGTCTCCCTGCCGAGGCAAGGTCGAACGTCCTGCCGAGCCTTACACTCGAACTCCGTCCGAGTCCCTTCGCCTGACTCTCCTACTAGGCTTAGGAAGCTTGGTCTCCCTGCCGAGGTAAGGTCGAATGTCCTGCCGAGCCTTACAATCGAACTCCAGCCAAGTTCCTTTTGCCTGTCTCCTACTAATCTTACATAGCTTGGTCTCCCTGCCGAGGTAAGGTCGAACATCCTGACGACCCTTACACTCGAACTCCGGCCAAGTCCCCTCGCCTGTCTCCAACTAGGCGTAGGAAGCTTGGTCTCCCTGCCGAGGTAAGGTCGAACGTCCTGCCGAGCCTTACACTCGAACTCCAGCCTAGTCCCTTCGCCTGACTCTCTTACTAGGCTTAGGAAGCATGGTCTCTTTGCCGAGTTAAGGTCGAACGTCCTGCCGAGCCTTAGTCTCAAACTTCGGCCAAGTTCCTTCGCCTGACTCCAACTAGGCTTAGGAAGCTTTATCTCCCACCCGAGGTAAGGTCGAACGTCCTGCTGAGCCTTAGACTTGAACTCCGGCCAAGTCCTCTCGCCTGACTCTCCTACTAGGCTTAGGGAGCTTGGTCTCCCTGCGGAGTTAAGGTCGAACGTCCTGCCGAGCCTTACACTCGAACTCCGGCCAAATCCCCTCTCCTACCTCTCCTCCTAGGCTTAGGAAGATTTGTGTCCCTGCCGATGTAACATCGAACGTCCTGCCGAGCCTTACACTCGAACTCCGGCCATGTCCCTTCCCCTGACACTTCTACTAGGCTTAGCAAGCTTGGTCTCCCTGCCGATGTCAGGTCGAATGTCCTGCCAAGCCTTACACTCAAATTCCGGCCAAGTCCCCTCGCCTAACTCTCCTACAAGGCTTAGGAAGCTTGGTCTCCCTGCCGAGGTAAGGTCGAACGTCCTGCAAAGCCGTACACTCGAACTCCGGCCAAGTCCCCTCTCCTAACTCTCGTCCTAGGCTTAGGAAGCTTGGTCTCCCTGCCGAGGTAAGGTAGAACGTCCTTCCGAGCCCTGCACTCGAAGTCCGGCCAGGTCCCTTCCCCTGACACTCCTACTAGGCTTAGGAACCTTGGTCTCCCTGCCGAGGCAAGGTCGAGCGTCCTTCCGAGCCTTACACTAGAACTCCGGCCAAGTCCCTTTGCCTGATACCTTCTAGGCTTAGGAAGCTTGGTCTCCCTGCCGAGGTAAGGTAGAACGTCCTGCCGATCCCTGCACTCGAACTCCGGCCAAGTCGCTTTGCCTGACTCATACTAGGCTTAGGAATCTTGGTCTCCCTGCCGAGTTAAGGTCGAACGACCTGCCGAACCTTACACTCGAACTCCGGCCAAGTCCCTTCGCCTAACTCTCCTACTAGGCTTAGGAAGCTTGGTCTCCCTGCCGAGGTAAGGTCGAACGTCCTGCCGAGCCTTACACTCAAACTCCGTCCGAGTCCCTTCGCCTAACTCTCCTACTAGGCTTAGGAAGCTTTGTCTCCCTGCCGAGGTAAGGTCGAACGTCCTGCCGAGCCTTACACTCGAACTCCGTCCGAGTCCCTTCGCCTGACTCTCCTACTAGGCTTAGGAAGCTTGGTGTCCCTGCCGAGGTACGGTCGAACGTCCTGCCGAGCCTTACACTCGAACACCAGCCAAGTCCCTTTGCCTGTCTCCTACTAGGATTAGGAAGCTTGGTCTCCCTGCCGAGGTAAGATCAAACGTCCTGCCGAGCCTTACACTCGAACTCCGTCCAAGTCTCCTCGCCTGACTCTCCTACTAGCCTTAGGGAGCTTGGTCTCCCTGCCAAGGTAAGGTCGAACGTCCTGCCGAGCCTTACACTCGAACACCGGCCAAGTCCCTTCCTCTGACACTCCTACTAGGCTTAGGAAGCTTTATCTCCCAGCCGAGGTCATGTCGAGCGTCCTTCCGAGCCTTACAATTGAACTCCGGCCAAGTCATTTTGCATGACTCCTACTAAGCTTAGATAGCTTGGTCTCCCTGCCGAGGTAAGGTCGAACGTCCTGCCGAGACTTACACTCGAACTCTGGCCAAGTCCCCTCGGCTGACTCCTACTAGGCTTAGGAAGCTTGGTCTCCCTGCCGAGGTAAGGTCGAACGTCCTGCCGAGCCTTACACTCGAACTCCGGCCAAGTCCCTTTGCCTGATTCCTAATAGGCTTAGGAATCTTGGTCTCCCTGCCGAGTTAAGGTCGAACGACCTGCCGAACCTTACACTCGAACTCCGGCCGACTCCCTTCGACTAACTCTCCTACTAGGCTTAGGAAGCTTGGTCTCCCTGCCGAGGCAAGGTCAAACGTCCTGCCGAGCCTTACACTCGAACTCTGTCCGTGTCCCTTCGCCTGACTCTCCTACTAGGCTTAGGAAGCTTGGTCTCCCTGCCGAGGTAAGGTCGAACGTCCTGCCGAGCCTTACAATCGAACTCCAGCCAAGTTCCTTTTGCCTGTCTCCTACTAATCTTAGATAGCTTGGTCTCCCTGCCGAGGTAAGGTCGAACATCCTGACGACCCTTACACTCGAACTCCGGCCAAGTCCCCTCGCCTGTCTCCAACTAGGCGTAGGAAGCTTGGTCTCCCTGCCGAGGTAAGGTCGAACGTCCTGCCGAGCCTTACACTCGAACTCCGGCCAAGTCCCTTCGCCTGACTCCTACTAGGCTTAGGAAGCTTGGTCTCCCTGCCGAGGTAAGGTCGAAGGTCCTGCCAAGCCTTACACTCGAACTCCGGCCAAGTCCCCTTGTCTGACTCCTACTAGGCTTAGGAAGCATGGTCTCCCTGCCGAGGTAACATCGAACGTCCTGCCGAGCCTTAGTCTCAAACTTCGGCCAAGTTCCTTCGCCTGACTCCAACTAGGCTTAGGAAGCTTTGTCTCCCAGCCGAGGTAAGGTCGAACGTCCTGCTGAGCCTTAGACTTGAACTCCGGCCACGTCCTCTCACCTGACTCTCCTACTAGTCTTAGGAAGCTTGGTCTCCCTGCCGAGGTAAGGTCGAACGTCCTGCCGAGCCTTGAACTCAAACACCGGCCAGTCCTTTTGCCTGTCTCCTACTAGGCTTAGGAAGCTTGGTTTCCCTGCCGAGGAAAGGTCGAACGTCTTGCCGAGCCTTACACTCGAACTCCGGCCAAGTCATTTTGCATGACTCCTACTAAGCTTAGATAGCTTGGTCTCCCTGCCGAGGTAACGTCGAACGTCCTGCCGAGCCTTACACTCGAACTCAGGCCAAGTCCCTTTGCCTGTCTCCTACTAGGCTTAGGAAGTATGGTCTCCCTGCCGAGGTAAGGTCAGACGTCTTGCCGAGCCTCACATTCGAACTCCGGCCAAGTCCCCTCTCCTAACTCTCCTCCTAGCCTTAGGAAGATTTGTCTCCCTGCCGAGGTAACATCGAACGTCCTGCCGAGCCTTACGCTCGAACTCCGGCCGAGTCCCTTCCCCTGACACTCCTACGAGGCTTAGGAAGCTTGGTCTCCCTGCCGAGGTAAGGTCGAACGTCCTGCCGAGACTTACACTCAAACTCCGTCCGAGTCCCTTCGCCTAACTCTCCTACTAGGCTTAGGAAGCTTTGTCTCCCTGCCGAGGTAAGGTCGAACGTCCTGCCGAGCCTTACACTCGAACTCCGTCCAAGTCCCTTCGCCTGACTCTCCTACTAGGCTTAGGAAGCTTGGTGTCCCTGCCGAGGTACGGTCGAACGTCCTGCCGAGCCTTAAACTCGAACACCAGCCAAGTCCCTTTGCCTGTCTCCTACTAGGATTAGGAAGCTTGGTCTCCCTGCCGAGGTAAGGTCAAACGTCCTGCCGAGCCTTACACTCGAACTCCGTCCCAGTCCCCTCGCCTGACTCTCCTACTAGCCTTAGGGAGCTTGGTCTCCCTGCCAAGGTAAGGTCGAACGTCCTGCCGAGCCTTACACTCGAACACCGGCCAAGTCCCTTCCTCTGACACTCCTACTAGGCTTAGGAAGCTTTATCTCCCAGCCGAGGTCAGGTCGAGCGTCCTTCCGAGCCTTACAATTGAACTCCGGCCAAGTCATTTTGCATGACTCCTACTAAGCTTAGATAGCTTGGTCTCCCTGCCGAGGTAAGGTCGAACGTCCTGCCGAGACTTACACTCGAACTCTGGCCAAGTCCCCTCGGCTGACTCCTACTAGGCTTAGGAAGCTTGGTCTCCCTGCCGAGGTAAGGTCGAACGTCCTGCCGAGCCTTACACTCGAACTCCGGCCAAGTCCCTTTGCCTGATTCCTACTAGGCTTAGGAATCTTGGTCTCCCTGCCGAGTTAAGGTCGAACGACCTGCCGAACCTTACACTCGAACTCCGGCCGACTCCCTTCGACTAACTCTCCTACTAGGCTTAGGAAGCTTGGTCTCCCTGCCGAGGCAAGGTCAAACGTCCTGCCGAGCCTTACACTCGAACTCTGTCCATGTCCCTTCGCCTGACTCTCCTACTAGGCTTAGGAAGCTTGGTCTCCCTGCCGAGGTAAGGTCGAACGTCCTGCCGAGCCTTACAATCGAACTCCAGCCAAGTTCCTTTTGCCTGTCTCCTACTAATCTTAGATAGCTTGGTCTCCCTGCCGAGGTAAGGTCGAACATCCTGACGACCCTTACACTCGAACTCCGGCCAAGTCCCCTCGCCTGTCTCCAACTAGGCGTAGGAAGCTTGGTCTCCCTGCCGAGGTAAGGTCGAACGTCCTGCCGAGCCTTACACTCGAACTCCGGCCAAGTCCCTTCGCCTGACTCCTACTAGGCTTAGGAAGCTTGGTCTCCCTGCCGAGGTAAGGTCGAAGGTCCTGCCAAGCCTTACACTCGAACTCCGGCCAAGTCCCCTTGTCTGACTCCTACTAGGCTTAGGAAGCATGGTCTCCCTGCCGAGGTAACATCGAACGTCCTGCCGAGCCTTAGTCTCAAACTTCGGCCAAGTTCCTTCGCCTGACTCCAACTAGGCTTAGGAAGCTTTGTCTCCCAGCCGAGGTAAGGTCGAACGTCCTGCTGAGCCTTAGACTTGAACTCCGGCCACGTCCTCTCACCTGACTCTCCTACTAGTCTTAGGAAGCTTGGTCTCCCTGCCGAGGTAAGGTCGAACGTCCTGCCGAGCCTTGAACACAAACACCGGCCAGTCCTTTAGCCTGTCTCCTACTAGGCTTAGGAAGCTTGGTCTCCCTGCCGAGGAAAGGTCGAACGTCTTGCCGAGCCTTACACTCGAACTCCGGCCAAGTCATTTTGCATGACTCCTACTAAGCTTAGATAGCTTGGTCTCCCTGCCGAGGTAACGTCGAACGTCCTGCCGAGCCTTACACTCGAACTCAGGCCAAGTCCCTTTGCCTGTCTCCTACTAGGCTTAGGAAGTATGGTCTCCCTGCCGAGGTAAGGTCAGACGTCTTGCCGAGCCTTACACTCGAACTCCGGCCAAGTCCCTTTGCATGACACCTACTAAGATTAGGAAGCTTGGTCTCCCTGTCGAGGTAAGGTCGAACGTCCTGCCGAGCCTTACACTCGAACTCCGGCCGAGTCCCCTCTCCTAACTCTCCTCCTAGCCTTAGGAAGATTTGTCTCCCTGCCGAGGTAACATCGAACGTCCTGCCGAGCCTTACGCTCGAACTCCGGCCAAGTCCCTTCCCCTGACACTCCTACTAGGCTTAGGAAGTATGGTCTCCCTGCCGAGGTAAGGTCGAACGTCCTGCGAAGCCTTACACTAAAACTCCGGCCAAGTCCCCTCGCCTAACTCTCCTACAAGGCTTAGGAAGTTTGGTCTCCCTGCCGAGGTAAGGTAGAACGTCCTTCCGAGCCTTACACTAGAACTTCGGCCAAGTCCCCTCTCCTAACTCTCCTCCTAGGCTTAGGAAGATTTGTCTCCCTGCCGAGGTAACATTGAACATCCTGCCGAGCCTCACACTCGAACTCCGGCCGAGTCCCTTCCCCTGACACTCCTACGAGGCTTAGGAAGCTTGGTCTCCCTGCCGAGGTAAGGTCGAACGTCCTGCCGAGACTTACACTCGAACTCCGGCCAAGTCCCTTTGCAGGACACCTACTAAGCTTAGGAAGCTTGGTCTCCCTGCCGAGGTAAGGTCGAACGTCCTGCCGAGCCTTACACTCGAACTCCGGCCAAGTCCCCTCTCCTAACTCTCCTCCTAGGCTTAGGAAGATTTGTCTCCCTGCTGAGGTAACATCGAACATCCTGCCGAGCCTCACACTCGAACTCCGGCCGAGTCCCTTCCCCTGACACTCCTACGAGGCTTAGGAAGCTTGGTCTCACTGCCGAGGTAAGGTCGAATGTCCTGCCAAGCCTTACACTCAAACTCCGGCCAAGTCCCCTCGCCTAACTGTCCTACAAGGCTTAGGAAGCTTGGTCTCCCTGCCGAGGTAAGGTCGAGCGTCCTTCCGAGCTTTACACTCGAACTCCGGCCAAGTCATTTTGCATGACTCCTACTAAGCTTAGATAGCTTGGTCTCCCTGCCGAGGTAAGGTCGAACGTCCTGCCGAGCCTTACGCTCGAACTCCGGCCAAGTCCCTTCGCCTGACTCCTACTAGGCTTAGGAAGCATGGTCTCCCTGCCGAGGTAACGTCGAACGTCCTGCCGAGCCTTAGTCTCGAACTTTGGCCAAGTTCCTTCGCCTGACTCCAACTAGGCTTAGGAAGCTTTGTCTCCCAGCCTAGGTAAGGTCGAACGTCCTGCCGAGCCTTACACTCGAACTCCGGCCAAGTCATTTTGCATGACTCCTACTAAGCTTAGATAGCTTGGTCTCCCTGCCGAGGTAAGGTCGAACATCCTGCCGAGCCTTACACTCGAACACCTGCCAAGTCCCTTTGCATGACACCTACTAAGCTTAGGAAGCTTGGTCTCCCTGCCGAGGTAAGGTCGAACATCCTGCCGAGCCTTACACTCGAACTCCGGCCAAGTCCCCTCTCCTAACTCTCCTCCTAGGCTTAGGAAGATTTGTCTCCCTGCCGAGGTAACATCGAACATCCTGCCGAGCCTCACACTCGAACTCCGGCCGAGTCCCTTCCCCTGACACTCCTACGAGGCTTAGGAAGCTTGGTCTCACTGCCGAGGTAAGGTCGAATGTCCTGCCAAGCCTTACACTCAAACTCCGGCCAAGTCCCCTCGCCTAACTGTCCTACAAAGCTTAGGAATCTTGGTCTCCCTGCCGAGGTAAGGTAGAACGTCCTTCCGAGCCTTGCACTCGAAGTCCGGCCAAGTCCCTTCCCCTGACACTCCTACTAGGCTTAGGAAGCTTGGTCTCCCTACCGAGGTAAGGTCGAGCGTCTTTCCGAGCCTTACACTCGAACTCCGGCCAAGTCCCCTTGTTTGACTGCTTCTAGGCTTAGGAAGCTTGGTCTCCCTGCCGAGTTAAGGTCGAACGACCTGCCGAGTTTTACACTCGAACTCTGGCCAAGTCCCTTTGCCTGACTCCTACTAGGCTTAGGAGGCTTGGTGTCCCTGCCGAGGTACGGTCGAATGTCCTGCCGAGCCTTACACTCGAACTCCGGCCAAGTCCCTTTGCGGGTCTCCTACTAGGATTAGGAAGCTTGGTCTCCCTGCCGAGGTAAGTTCGAACGTCCTGCCGAGCCTTACACTCGATCTCCCGCGAAGTCCCTTCGCCTGACTCTCCAACTAGGCTTAGGAAGCTTGGTCTCCCTGCCGAGTTAAGGTCGAACGACCTGCTGAGTTTTACACTCGAACTCCGGCCAAGTCCCTTTGCCTGTCTCCTACTAGGATTAGGAAGCTTGGTCTCCCTGCAGAGGTAAGGTCGAACGTCCTGCCGAACCTTACACTCGAACTTCGGCCAACTCCCTTCGCCTAAATCTCCTACTAGGCTTAGGAAGCTTTGTCTCCCTGCCGAGGTAAGGTCGAACGTCCTGCCGAGCCTTACACTCGAGCACCGGCCAAGTCGCCTCGCGTGACTCTCCTACTAGGTGTAGGGAGCTTGGTATCCCTGCCAAGGTACGGTCGAACGTCCTGCCGAGCCTTACACTCGAACTCCGGCCAAGTCCCCGTGTCTGACTCCTACTAGGCTTAGGAAGCATGGTCTCCCTGCCGAGGTAAGGTCGAACGTCCTGCCGAGCCTTACACTCGAACACCGGCCAAGTCCCTTCCCCTGACACTCCTACTAGGCTTGGGAAGCGTGGTCTCCCTGCCGAGGTAAGGTCGAACGTCCTGCGAAGCCTTACACTAAAACTCCGGCCAAGTCCCCTCGCCTAACTCTCCTACAAGGCTTAGAAAGTTTGGTCTCCCTGCCGAGGTAAGGTAGAACGTCCTTCCGAGCCTTACACTCGAACTTCGGCCAAGTCCCCTCTCCTAACTCTCCTCCTAGGCTTAGGAAGATTTGTCTCCCTGCTGAGGTAATATCGAACATCCTGCCGAGCCTCACACTCGAACTCCGGCCGAGTCCCATCCCCTGACACTCCTACGAGGCTTAGGAAGCTTGGTCTCACTGCCGAGGTAAGGTCGAATGTCCTGCCAAGCCTTACACTCAAACTCCGGCCAAGTCCCCTCGCCTAACTGTCCTACAAGGCTTAGGAATCTTGGTCTCCCTGCCGAGGTAAGGTAGAACGTCCTGCCGAGCCTTGCACTCGAACTCCGGCCAAGTCCCCTTGTTTGACTCCTTCTAGGCTTAGGAAGCTTGGTCTCCCTGCCGAGTTAATGTCGAACGACCTGCCGAGTTTTACACTCGAACTCCGGCCAAGTACCTTTGCCTGACTCCCACTAGGCTTAGGAGGCTTGGTGTCCCTGCCGAGGTACGGTCGAATGTCCTGCCGAGCCTTACACTCGAACTCCGGCCAAGTCCCTTTGCGGGTCTCCTACTAGGATTAGGAAGCTTGGTCTCCCTGCCGAGGTAAGTTCGAACGTCCTGCCGAGCCTTACACTCGAACTCCAGCCTAGTCCCTTCGCCTGACTCTCTTACTAGGCTTAGGAAGCATGGTCTCTTTGCCGAGTTAAGGTCGAACGTCCTGCCGAGCCTTAGTCTCAAACTTCGGCCAAGTTCCTTCGCCTGACTCCAACTAGGCTTAGGAAGCTTTATCTCCCACCCGAGGTAAGGTCGAACGTCCTGCTGAGCCTTAGACTTGAACTCCGGCCAAGTCCTCTCGCCTGACTCTCCTACTAGGCTTAGGGAGCTTGGTCTCCCTGCGGAGTTAAGGTCGAACGTCCTGCCGAGCCTTACACTCGAACTCCGGCCAAATCCCCTCTCCTAACTCTCCTCCTAGGCTTAGGAAGATTTGTGTCCCTGCCGATGTAACATCGAACGTCCTGCCGAGCCTTACACTCGAACTCCGGCCAGGCCATTTGCCTGACTCCTACTAGGCTTAGGAAGCTTGGTGTCCCTGCCGAGGAAAGGTCGAACGTCCTGCCGAGCCTTACACTCGAACTCCGGCCAAGTCCTCTCGCCTGACTCTCCTACTAGGCTTAGGGAGCTTGGTCTCCCTGCGGAGTTAAGGTCGAACGTCCTGCCGAGCCTTACACTCGAACTCCGGCCAAATCCCCTCTCCTAACTCTCCTCCTAGGCTTAGGAAGATTTGTGTCCCTGCCGATGTAACATCGAACGTCCTGCCGAGCCTTGCACTCAAACACCGGCCCGGCCATTTGCCTGACTCCTACTAGGCTTAGGAAGCTTGGTGTCCCTGCCGAGGAAAGGTCGAACGTCCTGCCGAGCCTTACACTCGAACTCCGGCCAAGTCATTTTGCATGACTCCTACTAAGCTTAGATAGCTTGGTCTCCCTGCCGAGGTAACGTCGAACGTCCTGCCGAGCCTTAGTCTCAAACATCGGCCAAGTCCCTTCGCCTGAATCCAACTAGGCTTAGGAAGCTTTGTCTCACTGCCGAGGTAAGGTCGAACATCCTGCCGAGCCTTACACTCGAACACCTGCCAAGTCCCTTTGCATGACACCTACTAAGCTTAGGAAGCTGGTCTCCCTGCCGAGGTAAGGTCGAACATCCTGCCGAGCCTTACACTCGAACTCCGGCCAAGTCCCCTCTCCTAACTCTCCTCCTAGGCTTAGGAAGATTTGTCTCCCTGCCGAGGTAACATCGAACATCCTGCCGAGCCTCACACTCGAACTCCGGCCGAGTCCCTTCCCCTGACACTCCTACTAGGCTTAGGAAGCTTGGTCTCCCTACCGAGGTAAGGTCGAGCGTCTTTCCGAGCCTTACACTCGAACTCCAGCCAAGTCCCCTTGTTTGACTGCTTCTAGGCTTAGGAAGCTTGGTCTCCCTGCCGAGTTAAGGTCGAACGACCTGCCGAGTTTTACACTCGAACTCTGGCCAAGTCCCTTTGCCTGACTCCTACTAGGCTTAGGAGGCTTGGTGTCCCTGCCGAGGTACGGTCGAATGTCCTGCCGAGCCTTACACTCGAACTCCGGCCAAGTCCCTTTGCGGGTCTCCTACTAGGATTAGGAAGCTTGGTCTCCCTGCCGAGGTAAGTTCGAACGTCCTGCCGAGCCTTACACTCGATCTCCCGCGAAGTCCCTTCGCCTGACTCTCCAACTAGGCTTAGGAAGCTTGGTCTCCCTGCCGAGTTAAGGTCGAACGACCTGCTGAGTTTTACACTCGAACTCCGGCCAAGTCCCTTTGCCTGTCTCCTACTAGGATTAGGAAGCTTGGTCTCCCTGCAGAGGTAAGGTCGAACGTCCTGCCGAACCTTACACTCGAACTTCGGCCAACTCCCTTCGCCTAAATCTCCTACTAGGCTTAGGAAGCTTTGTCTCCCTGCCGAGGTAAGGTCGAACGTCCTGCCGAGCCTTACACTCGAGCACCGGCCAAGTCGCCTCGCGTGACTCTCCTACTAGGTGTAGGGAGCTTGGTATCCCTGCCAAGGTACGGTCGAACGTCCTGCCGAGCCTTACACTCGAACTCCGGCCAAGTCCCCGTGTCTGACTCCTACTAGGCTTAGGAAGCATGGTCTCCCTGCCGAGGTAAGGTCGAACGTCCTGCCGAGCCTTACACTCGAACACCGGCCAAGTCCCTTCCCCTGACACTCCTACTAGGCTTGGGAAGCGTGGTCTCCCTGCCGAGGTAAGGTCGAACGTCCTGCGAAGCCTTACACTAAAACTCCGGCCAAGTCCCCTCGCCTAACTCTCCTACAAGGCTTAGAAAGTTTGGTCTCCCTGCCGAGGTAAGGTAGAACGTCCTTCCGAGCCTTACACTCGAACTTCGGCCAAGTCCCCTCTCCTAACTCTCCTCCTAGGCTTAGGAAGATTTGTCTCCCTGCTGAGGTAATATCGAACATCCTGCCGAGCCTCACACTCGAACTCCGGCCGAGTCCCATCCCCTGACACTCCTACGAGGCTTAGGAAGCTTGGTCTCCCTGCCGAGTTAATGTCGAACGACCTGCCGAGTTTTACACTCGAACTCCGGCCAAGTACCTTTGCCTGACTCCCACTAGGCTTAGGAGGCTTGGTGTCCCTGCCGAGGTACGGTCGAATGTCCTGCCGAGCCTTACACTCGAACTCCGGCCAAGTCCCTTTGCGGGTCTCCTACTAGGATTAGGAAGCTTGGTCTCCCTGCCGAGGTAAGTTCGAACGTCCTGCCGAGCCTTACACTCGAACTCCAGCCTAGTCCCTTCGCCTGACTCTCTTACTAGGCTTAGGAAGCATGGTCTCTTTGCCGAGTTAAGGTCGAACGTCCTGCCGAGCCTTAGTCTCAAACTTCGGCCAAGTTCCTTCGCCTGACTCCAACTAGGCTTAGGAAGCTTTATCTCCCACCCGAGGTAAGGTCGAACGTCCTGCTGAGCCTTAGACTTGAACTCCTGCCAAGTCCTCTCGTCTGACTCTCCTACTAGGCTTAGGGAGCTTGGTCTCCCTGCGGAGTTAAGGTCGAACGTCCTGCCGAGCCTTACACTCGAACTCCGGCCAAATCCCCTCTCCTAACTCTCCTCCTAGGCTTAGGAAGATTTGTGTCCCTGCCGATGTAACATCGAACGTCCTGCCGAGCCTTACACTCGAACTCCGGCCAGGCCATTTGCCTGACTCCTACTAGGCTTAGGAAGCTTGGTGTCCCTGCCGAGGAAAGGTCGAACGTCCTGCCGAGCCTTACACTCGAACTCCGGCCAAGTCCTCTCGCCTGACTCTCCTACTAGGCTTAGGGAGCTTGGTCTCCCTGCGGAGTTAAGGTCGAACGTCCTGCCGAGCCTTACACTCGAACTCCGGCCAAATCCCCTCTCCTAACTCTCCTCCTAGGCTTAGGAAGATTTGTGTCCCTGCCGATGTAACATCGAACGTCCTGCCGAGCCTTACACTCGAACTCCGGCCATGTCCCTTCCCCTGACACTCCTACTAGGCTTAGCAAGCTTGGTCTCCCTGCCGATGTCAGGTCGAATGTCCTGCCAAGCCTTACACTCAAATTCCGGCCAAGTCCCCTCGCCTAACTCTCCTACAAGGCTTAGGAAGCTTGGTCTCCTTGCCGAGGTAAGGTCGAACGTCCTGCAAAGCCGTACACTCGAACTCCGGCCAAGTCCCCTCTCCTAACTCTCGTCCTAGGCTTAGGAAGCTTGGTCTCCCTGCCGAGGTAAGGTAGAACGTCCTTCCGAGCCGTGCACTCGAAGTCCGGCCAGGTCCCTTCCCCTGACACTCCTACTAGGCTTAGGAACCTTGGTCTCCCTGCCGAGGCAAGGTCGAGCGTCCTTCCGAGCCTTACACTATAACTCCGGCCAAGTCCCTTTGCCTGATACCTTCTAGGCTTAGGAAGCTTGGTCTCCCTGCCGAGGTAAGGTAGAACGTCCTGCCGAGCCTTACACTCGAACTCCGTCCGAGTCCCTTCGCCTAACTCTCCTACTAGGCTTGGAAGCTTTGTCTCCCTGCCGAGGTAAGGTCGAACGTCCTGCCGAGCCTTACACTCGAACTCCGTCCGAGTCCCTTCGCCTGACTCTCCTACTAGGCTTAGGAAGCTTGGTGTCCCTGCCGAGGTACGGTCGAACGTCCTGCCGAGCCTTACACTCGAACACCAGCCAAGTCCCTTTGCCTGTCTCCTACTGGGATTAGGAAGCTTGGTCTCCCTGCCGAGGTAAGGTCAAACGTCCTGCCGAGCCTTACACTCGAACTCCGTCCAAGTCCCCTCGCCTGACTCTCCTACTAGCCTTAGGGAGCTTGGTCTCCCTGCCAAGGTAAGGTCGAACGTCCTGCCGAGCCTTACACTCGAACACCGGCCAAGTCCCTTCCTCTGACACTCCTACTAGGCTTAGGAAGCTTTATCTCCCAGCCGAGGTGAGGTCGAGCGTCCTTCCGAGCCTTACAATTGAACTCCGGCCAAGTCATTTTGCATGACTCCTACTAAGCTTATATAGCTTGGTCTCCCTGCCGAGGTAAGGTCGAACGTCCTGCCGAGACTTACACTCGAACTCTGGCCAAGTCCCCTCGGCTGACTCCTACTAGGCTTAGGAAGCTTGGTCTCCCTGCCGAGGTAAGGTCGAACGTCCTGCCGAGCCTTACACTCGAACTCCGGCCAAGTCCCTTTGCCTGATTCCTACTAGGCTTAGGAATCTTGGTCTCCCTGCCGAGTTAAGGTCGAACGACCTGCCGAACCTTACACTCGAACTCCGGCCGACTCCCTTCGACTAACTCTCCTACTAGGCTTAGGAAGCTTGGTCTCCCTGCCGAGGCAAGGTCAAACGTCCTGCCGAGCCTTACACTCGAACTCTGTCCGTGTCCCTTCGCCTGACTCTCCTACTAGGCTTAGGAAGCTTGGTCTCCCTGCCGAGGTAAGGTCGAACGTCCTGCCGAGCCTTACAATCGAACTCCAGCCAAGTTCCTTTTGCCTGTCTCCTACTAATCTTAGATAGCTTGGTCTCCCTGCCGAGGTAAGGTCGAACATCCTGACGACCCTTACACTCGAACTCCGGCCAAGTCCCCTCGCCTGTCTCCAACTAGGCTTAGGAAGATTTGTGTCCCTGCCGATGTAACATCGAACGTCCTGCCGAGCCTTACACTCGAACTCCGGCCAGGCCATTTGCCTGACTCCTACTAGGCTTAGGAAGCTTGGTCTCCCTGCCGAGGTAAGGTCGAAGGTCCTGCCAAGCCTTACACTCGAACTCCGGCCAAGTCCCCTTGTCTGACTCCTACTAGGCTTAGGAAGCATGGTCTCCCTGCCGAGGTAACATCGAACGTCCTGCCGAGCCTTAGTCTCAAACTTCGGCCAAGTTCCTTCGCCTGACTCCAACTAGGCTTAGGAAGCTTTGTCTCCCAGCCGAGGTAAGGTCGAACGTCCTGCTGAGCCTTAGACTTGAACTCCGGCCAAGTCCTCTCACCTGACTCTCCTACTAGTCTTAGGAAGCTTGGTCTCCCTGCCGAGGTAAGGTCGAACGTCCTGCCGAGCCTTGAACTCAAACACCGGCCAGTCCTTTTGCCTGTCTCCTACTAGGCTTAGGAAGCTTGGTCTCCCTGCCGAGGAAAGGTCGAACGTCTTGCCGAGCCTTACACTCGAACTCCGGCCAAGTCATTTTGCATGACTCCTACTAAGCTTAGATAGCTTGGTCTCCCTGCCGAGGTAACGTCGAACGTCCTGCCGAGCCTTACACTCGAACTCAGGCCAAGTCCCTTTGCCTGTCTCCTACTAGGCTTAGGAAGTATGGTCTCCCTGCCGAGGTAAGGTCAGACGTCCTGCCGAGCCTTACACTCGAACTCCGGCCAAGTCCCTTTGCATGACACCTACTAAGATTAGGAAGCTTGGTCTCCCTGTCGAGGTAAGGTCGAACGTCCTGCCGAGCCTTACACTCGAACTCCGGCCAAGTCCCCTCGCCTAACTGTCCTACAAGGCTTAGGAAGCTTGGTCTCCCTGCCGAGGTAACATCGAACGTCCTGCCGAGCCTTACGCTCGAACTCCGGCCAAGTCCCTTTGCATGACACCTACTAAGCTTAGGAAGCTTGGTCTCCCTGCCGAGGTAAGGTCGAACGTCCTGCCGAGCCTTACACTCGAACTCCGGCCAAGTCCCCTCTCCTAACTCTCCTCCTAGGCTTAGGAAGATTTGTCTCCCTGCTGAGGTAACATCGAACATCCTGCCGAGCCTCACACTCGAACTCCGGCCGAGTCCCTTCCCCTGACACTCCTACGAGGCTTAGGAAGCTTGGTCTCACTGCCGAGGTAAGGTCGAATGTCCTGCCAAGCCTTACACTCAAACTCCGGCCAAGTCCCCTCGCCTAACTGTCCTACAAGGCTTAGGAAGCTTGGTCTCCCTGCCGAGGTAAGGTCGAGCGTCCTTCCGAGCTTTACACTCGAACTCCGGCCAAGTCATTTTGCATGACTCCTACTAAGCTTAGATAGCTTGGTCTCCCTGCCGAGGTAAGGTCGAACGTCCTGCCGAGCCTTACGCTCGAACTCCGGCCAAGTCCCTTCGCCTGACACCTACTAGGCTTAGGAAGCATGGTCTCCCTGCCGAGGTAACGTCGAACGTCCTGCCGAGCCTTAGTCTCGAACTTCGGCCAAGTTCCTTCGCCTGACTCCAACTAGGCTTAGGAAGCTTTGTCTCCCAGCCTAGGTAAGGTCGAACGTCCTGCCGAGCCTTACACTCGAACTCCGGCCAAGTCATTTTGCATGACTCCTACTAAGCTTAGATAGCTTGGTCTCCCTGCCGAGGTAACGTCGAACGTCCTGCCGAGCCTTAGTCTCAAACATCGGCCAAGTCCCTTCGCCTGACTCCAACTAGGCTTAGGAAGCTTTGTCTCACTGCCGAGGTAAGGTCGAACATCCTGCCGAGCCTTACACTCGAACACCTGCCAGGTCCCTTTGCATGACACCTACTAAGCTTAGGAAGCTTGGTCTCCCTGCCGAGGTAAGGTCGAACATCCTGCCGAGCCTTACACTCGAACTCCGGCCAAGTCCCCTCTCCTAACTCTCCTCCTAGGCTTAGGAAGATTTGTCTCCCTGCCGAGGTAACATCGAACATCCTGCCGAGCCTCACACTCGAACTCCGGCCGAGTCCCTTCCCCTGACACTCCTACGAGGCTTAGGAAGCTTGGTCTCACTGCTGAGGTAAGGTCGAATGTCCTGCCAAGCCTTACACTCAAACTCCGGCCAAGTCCCCTCGCCTAACTGTCCTACAAAGCTTAGGAATCTTGGTCTCCCTGCCGAGGTAAGGTAGAACGTCCTTCCGAGCCTTGCACTCGAAGTCCGGCCAAGTCCCTTCCCCTGACACTCCTACTAGGCTTAGGAACCTTGGTCTCCCTGCCGAGGTAAGGTAGAACGTCCTGCCGAGCCTTACACTCGAACTCCGTCCGAGTCCCTTCGCCTAACTCTCCTACTAGGCTTGGAAGCTTTGTCTCCCTGCCGAGGTAAGGTCGAACGTCCTGCCGAGCCTTACACTCGAACTCCGTCCGAGTCCCTTCGCCTGACTCTCCTACTAGGCTTAGGAAGCTTGGTGTCCCTGCCGAGGTACGGTCGAACGTCCTGCCGAGCCTTACACTCGAACACCAGCCAAGTCCCTTTGCCTGTCTCCTACTAGGATTAGGAAGCTTGGTCTCCCTGCCGAGGTAAGGTCAAACGTCCTGCCGAGCCTTACACTCGAACTCCGTCCAAGTCCCCTCGCCTGACTCTCCTACTAGCCTTAGGGAGCTTGGTCTCCCTGCCAAGGTAAGGTCGAACGTCCTGCCGAGCCTTACACTCGAACACCGGCCAAGTCCCTTCCTCTGACACTCCTACTAGGCTTAGGAAGCTTTATCTCCCAGCCGAGGTGAGGTCGAGCGTCCTTCCGAGCCTTACAATTGAACTCCGGCCAAGTCATTTTGCATGACTCCTACTAAGCTTAGATAGCTTGGTCTCCCTGCCGAGGTAAGGTCGAACGTCCTGCCGAGACTTACACTCGAACTCTGGCCAAGTCCCCTCGGCTGACTCCTACTAGGCTTAGGAAGCTTGGTCTCCCTGCCGAGGTAAGGTCGAACGTCCTGCCGAGCCTTACACTCGAACTCCGGCCAAGTCCCTTTGCCTGATTCCTACTAGGCTTAGGAATCTTGGTCTCCCTGCCGAGTTAAGGTCGAACAACCTGCCGAACCTTACACTCGAACTCCGGCCGACTCCCTTCGACTAACTCTCCTACTAGGCTTAGGAAGCTTGGTCTCCCTGCCGAGGCAAGGTCAAACGTCCTGCCGAGCCTTACACTCGAACTCTGTCCGTGTCCCTTCGCCTGACTCTCCTACTAGGCTTAGGAAGCTTGGTCTCCCTGCCGAGGTAAGGTCGAACGTCCTGCCGAGCCTTACAATCGAACTCCAGCCAAGTTCCTTTTGCCTGTCTCCTACTAATCTTAGATAGCTTGGTCTCCCTGCCGAGGTAAGGTCGAACATCCTGACGACCCTTACACTCGAACTCCGGCCAAGTCCCCTCGCCTGTCTCCAACTAGGCTTAGGAAGATTTGTGTCCCTGCCGATGTAACATCGAACGTCCTGCCGAGCCTTACACTCGAACTCCGGCCAGGCCATTTGCCTGACTCCTACTAGGCTTAGGAAGCTTGGTCTCCCTGCCGAGGTAAGGTCGAAGGTCCTGCCAAGCCTTACACTCGAACTCCGGCCAAGTCCCCTTGTCTGACTCCTACTAGGCTTAGGAAGCATGGTCTCCCTGCCGAGGTAACATCGAACGTCCTGCCGAGCCTTAGTCTCAAACTTCGGCCAAGTTCCTTCGCCTGACTCCAACTAGGCTTAGGAAGCTTTGTCTCCCAGCCGAGGTAAGGTCGAACGTCCTGCTGAGCCTTAGACTTGAACTCCGGCCAAGTCCTCTCACCTGACTCTCCTACTAGTCTTAGGAAGCTTGGTCTCCCTGCCGAGGTAAGGTCGAACGTCCTGCCGAGCCTTGAACTCAAACACCGGCCAGTCCTTTTGCCTGTCTCCTACTAGGCTTAGGAAGCTTGGTCTCCCTGCCGAGGAAAGGTCGAACGTCTTGCCGAGCCTTACACTCGAACTCCGGCCAAGTCATTTTGCATGACTCCTACTAAGCTTAGATAGCTTGGTCTCCCTGCCGAGGTAACGTCGAACGTCCTGCCGAGCCTTACACTCGAACTCAGGCCAAGTCCCTTTGCCTGTCTCCTACTAGGCTTAGGAAGTATGGTCTCCCTGCCGAGGTAAGGTCAGACGTCCTGCCGAGCCTTACACTCGAACTCCGGCCAAGTCCCTTTGCATGACACCTACTAAGATTAGGAAGCTTGGTCTCCCTGTCGAGGTAAGGTCGAACGTCCTGCCGAGCCTTACACTCGAACTCCGGCCAAGTCCCCTCGCCTAACTGTCCTACAAGGCTTAGGAAGCTTGGTCTCCCTGCCGAGGTAACATCGAACGTCCTGCCGAGCCTTACGCTCGAACTCCGGCCAAGTCCCTTTGCATGACACCTACTAAGCTTAGGAAGCTTGGTCTCCCTGCCGAGGTAAGGTCGAACGTCCTGCCGAGCCTTACACTCGAACTCCGGCCAAGTCCCCTCTCCTAACTCTCCTCCTAGGCTTAGGAAGATTTGTCTCCCTGCTGAGGTAACATCGAACATCCTGCCGAGCCTCACACTCGAACTCCGGCCGAGTCCCTTCCCCTGACACTCCTACGAGGCTTAGGAAGCTTGGTCTCACTGCCGAGGTAAGGTCGAATGTCCTGCCAAGCCTTACACTCAAACTCCGGCCAAGTCCCCTCGCCTAACTGTCCTACAAGGCTTAGGAAGCTTGGTCTCCCTGCCGAGGTAAGGTCGAGCGTCCTTCCGAGCTTTACACTCGAACTCCGGCCAAGTCATTTTGCATGACTCCTACTAAGCTTAGATAGCTTGGTCTCCCTGCCGAGGTAAGGTCGAACGTCCTGCCGAGCCTTACGCTCGAACTCCGGCCAAGTCCCTTCGCCTGACACCTACTAGGCTTAGGAAGCATGGTCTCCCTGCCGAGGTAACGTCGAACGTCCTGCCGAGCCTTAGTCTCGAACTTCGGCCAAGTTCCTTCGCCTGACTCCAACTAGGCTTAGGAAGCTTTGTCTCCCAGCCTAGGTAAGGTCGAACGTCCTGCCGAGCCTTACACTCGAACTCCGGCCAAGTCATTTTGCATGACTCCTACTAAGCTTAGATAGCTTGGTCTCCCTGCCGAGGTAACGTCGAACGTCCTGCCGAGCCTTAGTCTCAAACATCGGCCAAGTCCCTTCGCCTGACTCCAACTAGGCTTAGGAAGCTTTGTCTCACTGCCGAGGTAAGGTCGAACATCCTGCCGAGCCTTACACTCGAACACCTGCCAGGTCCCTTTGCATGACACCTACTAAGCTTAGGAAGCTTGGTCTCCCTGCCGAGGTAAGGTCGAACATCCTGCCGAGCCTTACACTCGAACTCCGGCCAAGTCCCCTCTCCTAACTCTCCTCCTAGGCTTAGGAAGATTTGTCTCCCTGCCGAGGTAACATCGAACATCCTGCCGAGCCTCACACTCGAACTCCGGCCGAGTCCCTTCCCCTGACACTCCTACGAGGCTTAGGAAGCTTGGTCTCACTGCTGAGGTAAGGTCGAATGTCCTGCCAAGCCTTACACTCAAACTCCGGCCAAGTCCCCTCGCCTAACTGTCCTACAAAGCTTAGGAATCTTGGTCTCCCTGCCGAGGTAAGGTAGAACGTCCTTCCGAGCCTTGCACTCGAAGTCCGGCCAAGTCCCTTCCCCTGACACTCCTACTAGGCTTAGGAAGCTTGGTCTCCCTACCGAGGTAAGGTCGAGCGTCCTTCTGAGCCTTACACTCGAACTCCGGCCAAGTCCCCTTGTTTGACTGCTTCTAGGCTTAGGAAGCTTGGTCTCCCTGCCGAGTTAAGGTCGAACGACCTGCCGAGTTTTACACTCGAACTCTGGCCAAGTCCCTTTGCCTGACTCCTACTAGGCTTAGGAGGCTTGGTGTCCCTGCCGAGGTACGGTCGAATGTCCTGCCGAGCCTTACACTCGAACTCCGGCCAAGTCCCTTTGCGGGTCTCCTACTAGTATTAGGAAGCTTGGTCTCCCTGCCGAGGTAAGTTCGAACGTCCTGCCGAGCCTTCCACTCGATCTCCCGCGAAGTCCCTTCGCCTGACTCTCCAACTAGGCTTAGGAAGCTTGGTCTCCCTGCCGAGTTAAGGTCGAACGACCTGCCGAGTTTTACACTCGAACTCCGGCCAAGTCCCTTTGCCTGTCTCCTACTAGGATTAGGAAGCTTGGTCTCCCTGCAGAGGTAAGGTCGAACGTCCTGCCGAACCTTACACTCGAACTTCGGCCAACTCCCTTCGCCTAAATCTCCTACTAGGCTTAGGAAGCTTTGTCTCCCTGCCGAGGTAAGGTCGAACGTCCTGCCGAGCCTTACACTCGAGCACCGGCCAAGTCGCCTCGCGTGACTCTCCTACTAGGTGTAGGGAGCTTGGTATCCCTGCCAAGGTACGGTCGAACGTCCTGCCGAGCCTTACACTCGAACTCCGGCCAAGTCCCCGTGTCTGACTCCTACTAGGCTTAGGAAGCATGGTCTCCCTGCCGAGGTAAGGTCGAACGTCCTGCCGAGCCTTACACTCGAACACCGGCCAAGTCCCTTCCCCTGACACTCCTACTAGGCTTGGGAAGCGTGGTCTCCCTGCCGAGGTAAGGTCGAATGTCCTGCCAAGCCTTACACTCAAACTCCGGCCAAGTCCCCTCGCCTAACTCTCCTACAAGGCTTAGAAAGTTTGGTCTCCCTGCTGAGGTAAGGTAGAACGTCCTTCCGAGCCTTACACTCGAACTTCGGCCAAGTCCCCTCTCCTAACTCTCCTCCTAGGCTTAGGAAGATTTGTCTCCCTGCCGAGGTAATATCGAACATCCTGCCGAGCCTCACACTCGAACTCCGGCCGAGTCCCATCCCCTGACACTCCTACGAGACTTAGGAAGCTTGGTCTCACTGCCGAGGTAAGGTCGAATGTCCTGCCAAGCCTTACACTCAAACTCCGGCCAAGTCCCCTCGCCTAACTGTCCTACAAGGCTTAGGAATCTTGGTCTCCCTGCCGAGGTAAGGTAGAACGTCCTGCCGAGCCTTGCACTCGAACTCCGGCGAAGTCCCTTCGCCTGACTCTCCAACTAGGCTTAGGAAGCTTGGTCTCCCTGCCGAGGTAAGGTCGAACATCCTGCCGAGCCTTACACTCGAACTCCGGCCGAGTCCCATCCCCTGACACTCCTACGAGGCTTAGGAAGCTTGGTCTCACTGCTGAGGTAAGGTCGAATGTCCTGCCAAGCCTTACACTCAAACTCCGGCCAAGTCCCCTCGCCTAACTGTCCTACAAGGCTTAGGAATCTTGGTCTCCCTGCCGAGGTAAGGTAGAACGTCCTGCCGAGCCTTGCACTCGAACTCCGGCCAAGTCCCCTTGTTTGACTCCTTCTAGGCTTAGGAAGATTGGTCTCCCTGCCGAGTTAAGGTCGAACGACCTGCCGAGTTTTACACTCGAACTCCGGCCAAGTACCTTTGCCTGACTCCTACTAGGCATAGGAGGCTTGGTGTCCCTGCCGAGGTACGGTCGAATGTCCTGCCGAGCCTTACACTCGAACTCCGGCCAAGTCCCTTTGCGGGTCTCCTACTAGGATTAGGAAGCTTGGTCTCCCTGCCGAGGTAAGTTCGAACGTCCTGCCGAGCCTTACACTCGATCTCCGGCGAAGTCCCTTCGCCTGACTCTCCAACTAGGCTTAGGAAGCTTGGTCTCCCTGCCGAGGTAAGGTCGAACATCCTGCCGAGCCTTACACTCGAGCACCAGCCAAGTTCCTTTGCCTCTCTCCTACTAGGCTTAGGAAGTATGGTCTCCCTGCCGAGGGAAGGTCAGACGTCCTGCCGAGCCTTACACTCGAACTCCGGCCAAGTCCCCTCGCCTGACTCTCCTACTAGGCGTAGGGAGCTTGGTATCCCTGCCAAGGTAAGGTCGAACGTCCTGCCGAGCCTTACACTATAACTCCGGCCAAGTCCCCGTGTCTGACTCCTACTAGGCTTAGGAAGCCTGGTCTCCCTGCCGAGGTAAGGTCGAACGTCCTGCCGAGCCTTACACTCGAACTCCGGCCAAGTCCCCTCTCCTAACTCTCCTCCTAGGCTTTGGAAGATTTGTCCCCCTGCCGAGGTAATATCGAACATCCTGCCGAGCCTCACACTCGAACTCCGGCCGAGTCCCTTCCCCTGACACTCCTACGAGGCTTAGGAAGCTTGGTCTCCCTGCCGAGGTAAGGTCGAATGTCCTGCCAAGCCTTACACTCAAACTCCGGCCAACTCCCCTCGCCTAACTGTCCTACAAGGCTTAGGAAGCTTGGTCTCCCTGCCGAGGTAAGGTCGAACGTCCTGCCGAGCCTTACGCTTGAACTCCGGCCAAGTCCCTTCGCCTGACTCCTACTAGGCTTAGGAAGCATGGTCTCACTGCCGAGGTAACGTCGAACGTCCTGCCAAGCCTTAGTCTCGAACTTCGGCCAAGTTCCTTCGCCTGTCTCCAACTAGGCTTAGGAAGATTTGTGTCCCTGCCGATGTAACATCGAACGTCCTGCCGAGCCTTACACTCGAACTCCGGCCAGGCCATTTGCCTGACTCCTACTAGGCTTAGGAAGCTTGGTCTCCCTGCCGAGGTAAGGTCAAAGGTCCTGCCAAGCCTTACACTCGAACTCCGGCCAAGTCCCCTTGTCTGACTCCTACTAGGCTTAGGAAGCATGGTCTCCCTGCCGAGGTAACATCGAACGTCCTGCCGAGCCTTAGTCTCAAACTTCGGCCAAGTTCCTTCGCCTGACTCCAACTAGGCTTAGGAAGATTTGTCTCCCAGCCGAGGTAAGGTCGAACGTCCTGCTGAGCCTTAGACTTGAACTCCGGCCAAGTCCTCTCACCTGACTCTCCTACTAGTCTTAGGAAGCTTGGTCTCCCTGCCGAGGTAAGGTCGAACGTCCTGCCGAGCCTTGAACTCAAACACCGGCCAGTCCTTTTGCCTGTCTCCTACTAGGCTTAGGAAGCTTGGTCTCCCTGCCGAGGAAAGGTCGAACGTCTTGCCGAGCCTTACACTCGAACTCCGGCCAAGTCATTTTGCATGACTCCTACTAAGCTTAGATAGCTTGGTCTCCCTGCCGAGGTAACGTCGAACGTCCTGCCGAGCCTTACACTCGAACTCAGGCCAAGTCCCTTTGCCTGTCTCCTACTAGGCTTAGGAAGTATGGTCTCCCTGCCGAGGTAAGGTCAGACGTCCTGCCGAGCCTTACACTCGAACTCCGCCAAGTCCCTTTGCATGACACCTACTAAGATTAGGAAGCTTGGTCTCCCTGTCGAGGTAAGGTCGAACGTCCTGCCGAGCCTTACACTCGAACTCCGGCCAAGTCCCCTCGCCTAACTGTCCTACAAGGCTTAGGAAGCTTGGTCTCCCTGCCGAGGTAACATCGAACGTCCTGCCGAGCCTTACGCTCGAACTCCGGCCAAGTCCCTTTGCATGACACCTACTAAGCTTAGGAAGCTTGGTCTCCCTGCCGAGGTAAGGTCGAACGTCCTGCCGAGCCTTACACTCGAACTCCGGCCAAGTCCCCTCTCCTAACTCTCCTCCTAGGCTTAGGAAGATTTGTCTCCCTGCTGAGGTAACATCGAACATCCTGCCGAGCCTCACACTCGAACTCCGGACGAGTCCCTTCCCCTGACACTCCTACGAGGCTTAGGAAGCTTGGTCTCACTGCCGAGGTAAGGTCGAATGTCCTGCCAAGCCTTACACTCAAACTCCGGCCAAGTCCCCTCGCCTAACTGTCCTACAAGGCTTAGGAAGCTTGGTCTCCCTGCCGAGGTAAGGTCGAGCGTCCTTCCGAGCTTTACACTCGAACTCCGGCCAAGTCATTTTGCATGACTCCTACTAAGCTTAGATAGCTTGGTCTCCCTGCCGAGGTAAGGTCGAACGTCCTGCCGAGCCTTACGCTCGAACTCTGGCCAAGTCCCTTCGCCTGACACCTACTAGGCTTAGGAAGCATGGTCTCCCTGCCGAGGTAACGTCGAACGTCCTGCCGAGCCTTAGTCTCGAACTTCGGCCAAGTTCCTTCGCCTGACTCCAACTAGGCTTAGGAAGCTTTGTCTCCCAGCCTAGGTAAGGTCGAACGTCCTGCCGAGCCTTACACTCGAACTCCGGCCAAGTCATTTTGCATGACTCCTACTAAGCTTAGATAGCTTGGTCTCCCTGCCGAGGTAACGTCGAACGTCCTGCCGAGCCTTAGTCTCAAACATCGGCCAAGTCCCTTCGCCTGACTCCAACTAGGCTTAGGAAGCTTTGTCTCACTGCCGAGGTAAGGTCGAACATCCTGCCGAGCCTTACACTCGAACACCTGCCAGGTCCCTTTGCATGACACCTACTAAGCTTAGGAAGCTTGGTCTCCCTGCCGAGGTAAGGTCGAACATCCTGCCGAGCCTTACACTCGAACTCCGGCCAAGTCCCCTCTCCTAACTCTCCTCCTAGGCTTAGGAAGATTTGTCTCCCTGCCGAGGTAACATCGAACATCCTGCCGAGCCTCACACTCGAACTCCGGCCGAGTCCCTTCCCCTGACACTCCTACGAGGCTTAGGAAGCTTGGTCTCACTGCTGAGGTAAGGTCGAATGTCCTGCCAAGCCTTACACTCAAACTCCGGCCAAGTCCCCTCGCCTAACTGTCCTACAAAGCTTAGGAATCTTGGTCTCCCTACCGAGGTAAGGTCGAGCGTCCTTCTGAGCCTTACACTCGAACTCCGGCCAAGTCCCCTTGTTTGACTGCTTCTAGGCTTAGGAAGCTTGGTCTCCCTGCCGAGTTAAGGTCGAACGACCTGCCGAGTTTTACACTCGAACTCTGGCCAAGTCCCTTTGCCTGACTCCTACTAGGCTTAGGAGGCTTGGTGTCCCTGCCGAGGTACGGTCGAATGTCCTGCCGAGCCTTACACTCGAACTCCGGCCAAGTCCCTTTGCGGGTCTCCTACTAGTATTAGGAAGCTTGGTCTCCCTGCCGAGGTAAGTTCGAACGTCCTGCCGAGCCTTCCACTCGATCTCCCGCGAAGTCCCTTCGCCTGACTCTCCAACTAGGCTTAGGAAGCTTGGTCTCCCTGCCGAGTTAAGGTCGAACGACCTGCCGAGTTTTACACTCGAACTCCGGCCAAGTCCCTTTGCCTGTCTCCTACTAGGATTAGGAAGCTTGGTCTCCCTGCAGAGGTAAGGTCGAACGTCCTGCCGAACCTTACACTCGAACTTCGGCCAACTCCCTTCGCCTAAATCTCCTACTAGGCTTAGGAAGCTTTGTCTCCCTGCCGAGGTAAGGTCGAACGTCCTGCCGAGCCTTACACTCGAGCACCGGCCAAGTCGCCTCGCGTGACTCTCCTACTAGGTGTAGGGAGCTTGGTATCCCTGCCAAGGTACGGTCGAACGTCCTGCCGAGCCTTACACTCGAACTCCGGCCAAGTCCCCGTGTCTGACTCCTACTAGGCTTAGGAAGCATGGTCTCCCTGCCGAGGTAAGGTCGAACGTCCTGCCGAGCCTTACACTCGAACACCGGCCAAGTCCCTTCCCCTGACACTCCTACTAGGCTTGGGAAGCGTGGTCTCCCTGCCGAGGTAAGGTCGAATGTCCTGCCAAGCCTTACACTCAAACTCCGGCCAAGTCCCCTCGCCTAACTCTCCTACAAGGCTTAGAAAGTTTGGTCTCCCTGCTGAGGTAAGGTAGAACGTCCTTCCGAGCCTTACACTCGAACTTCGGCCAAGTCCCCTCTCCTAACTCTCCTCCTAGGCTTAGGAAGATTTGTCTCCCTGCCGAGGTAATATCGAACATCCTGCCGAGCCTCACACTCGAACTCCGGCCGAGTCCCATCCCCTGACACTCCTACGAGACTTAGGAAGCTTGGTCTCACTGCCGAGGTAAGGTCGAATGTCCTGCCAAGCCTTACACTCAAACTCCGGCCAAGTCCCCTCGCCTAACTGTCCTACAAGGCTTAGGAATCTTGGTCTCCCTGCCGAGGTAAGGTAGAACGTCCTGCCGAGCCTTGCACTCGAACTCCGGCGAAGTCCCTTCGCCTGACTCTCCAACTAGGCTTAGGAAGCTTGGTCTCCCTGCCGAGGTAAGGTCGAACATCCTGCCGAGCCTTACACTCGAACTCCGGCCGAGTCCCATCCCCTGACACTCCTACGAGGCTTAGGAAGCTTGGTCTCACTGCTGAGGTAAGGTCGAATGTCCTGCCAAGCCTTACACTCAAACTCCGGCCAAGTCCCCTCGCCTAACTGTCCTACAAGGCTTAGGAATCTTGGTCTCCCTGCCGAGGTAAGGTAGAACGTCCTGCCGAGCCTTGCACTCGAACTCCGGCCAAGTCCCCTTGTTTGACTCCTTCTAGGCTTAGGAAGATTGGTCTCCCTGCCGAGTTAAGGTCGAACGACCTGCCGAGTTTTACACTCGAACTCCGGCCAAGTACCTTTGCCTGACTCCTACTAGGCATAGGAGGCTTGGTGTCCCTGCCGAGGTACGGTCGAATGTCCTGCCGAGCCTTACACTCGAACTCCGGCCAAGTCCCTTTGCGGGTCTCCTACTAGGATTAGGAAGCTTGGTCTCCCTGCCGAGGTAAGTTCGAACGTCCTGCCGAGCCTTACACTCGATCTCCGGCGAAGTCCCTTCGCCTGACTCTCCAACTAGGCTTAGGAAGCTTGGTCTCCCTGCCGAGGTAAGGTCGAACATCCTGCCGAGCCTTACACTCGAGCACCAGCCAAGTTCCTTTGCCTCTCTCCTACTAGGCTTAGGAAGTATGGTCTCCCTGCCGAGGGAAGGTCAGACGTCCTGCCGAGCCTTACACTCGAACTCCGGCCAAGTCCCCTCGCCTGACTCTCCTACTCGGCGTAGGGAGCTTGGTATCCCTGCCAAGGTAAGGTCGAACGTCCTGCCGAGCCTTACACTCGAACTCCGGCCAAGTCCCCGTGTCTGACTCCTACTAGGCTTAGGAAGCCTGGTCTCCCTGCCGAGGTAAGGTCGAACGTCCTGCCGAGCCTTACACTCGAACTCCGGCCAAGTCCCCTCTCCTAACTCTCCTCCTAGGCTTAGGAAGATTTGTCCCCCTGCCGAGGTAATATCGAACATCCTGCCGAGCCTCACACTCGAACTCCGGCCGAGTCCCTTCCCCTGACACTCCTACGAGGCTTAGGAAGCTTGGTCTCACTGCCGAGGTAAGGTCGAATGTCCTGCCAAGCCTTACACTCAAACTCCGGCCAACTCCCCTCGCCTAACTGTCCTACAAGGCTTAGGAAGCTTGGTCTCCCTGCCGAGGTAAGGTAGAACGTCCTTCCGAGCCTTGCACTCGAACTCCGGCCAAGTCATTTTGCATGACTCCTACTAAGCTTAGATAGCTTGGTCTCCCTGCCGAGGTAAGGTCGAACGTCCTGCCGAGACTTACACTCGAACTCTGGCCAAGTCCCCTCGCCTGACTCCTACTAGGCTTAGGAAGCTTGGTCTCCCTGCCGAGGTAAGGTCGAACGTCCTGCCGAGCCTTACGCTTGAACTCCGGCCAAGTCCCTTCGCCTGACTCCTACTAGGCTTAGGAAGCATGGTCTCACTGCCGAGGTAACGTCGAACGTCCTGCCAAGCCTTAGTCTCGAACTTCGGCCAAGTTCCTTCGCCTGACTCCAACTAGGCTTAGGAAGCTTTGTCTCCCAGCCGAGGTAAGGTCGAACGTCCTGCTGAGCCTTAGACTTGAACTCCGGCCAAGTCCTCTCGCCTGACTCTCCTACTAGGCTTAGGAAGCTTGGACTCCCTGCCGCGGTAACATCGAACGTCCTGCCGAGCCTTGAACTCAAACACCGGCCAGTCCCTTTTCCTGTCTCCTACTAGGCTTAGGAAGCTTGGTCTCCCTGCCGAGGAAAGGTCAAACGTCCTGCCGAGCCTTACACTCGAACTCCGGCCAAGTCCCTTTGCATGACACCTACTAGGCTTAGGAAGCTTGGTGTCCCTGCCGAGGAAAGGTCGAACGTCCTGCCGAGCCTTACACTCGAACACCGGCCAAGTCCCTTTGCCTGTCTCTTACTAGGCTTAGGAAGTATGGTCTCCCTGCCGAGGTAAGGTCAGACGTCCTGCTGAGCCTTACACCCGAACTCCGGCCAAGTCCCTTTGCATGACACCTACTAAGATTACGAAGCTTGGTCTCCCTGCCGAGGTAAGGTCGAACGTCCTGCCGAGCCTTACACTCGAACTCCGGCCAAGTCCCCTCTCCTAACTCTCCTCCTAGGCTTAGGAAGATTTGTCTCCCTGCCGAGGTAACATCGAACGTCCTGCCGAGCCTTACGCTCGAACTCCGGCCAAGTCCCTTCCCCTGACACTCCTACTAGGCTTAGGAAGCGTGGTCTCCCTGCCGAAGTAAGGTCGAACGTCCTGCGAAGCCTTACACTAAAACTCCGGCCAAGTCCCCTCGCCTAACTCTCCTACAAGGCTTAGGAAGTTTGGTCTCCCTGCCGAGGTAAGGTAGAACGTCCTTCCGAGCCTTACACTCGAACTTCGGCCAAGTCCCCTCTCCTAACTCTCCTCCTAGGCTTAGGAAGATTTGTCTCCCTGCCGAGGTAACATTGAACATCCTGCCGAGCCTCACACTCGAACTCCGGCCGAGTCCCTTCCCCTGACACTCCTACGAGGCTTAGGAAGCTTGGTCTCCCTGCCGAGGTAAGGTCGAGCGTCCTTCCGAGCCTTACACTCGAACTCCGGCCAAGTCATTTTGCATGACTCCTACTAAGCTTAGATAGCTTGGTCTCCCTGCCTAGGTAAGGTCGAACGTCCTGCCGAGCCTTACGCTCGAACTCCGGCCAAGTCCCTTCGCCTGACTCCTACTAGGCTTAGGAAGCATGGTCTCCCTGCCGAGGTAACGTCGAACGTCCTGCCGAGCCTTAGTCTCGAACTTCGGCCAAGTTCCTTCGCCTGACTCCAACTAGGCTTAGGAAGCTTTGTCTCCCAGCCTAGGTAAGGTCGAACGTCCTGCTGAGCCTTAGACTTGAACTCCGGCCAAGTCCTCTCGCCTGTCTCTCCTACTAGGCTTAGGAAGCTTGGACTCCCTGCCAAGGAAAGTCGAACGTCCTGCCGAGCCTTACACTCGAACTCCGGCCAAGTCATTTTGCATGACTCCTACTAAGCTTAGATAGCTTGGTCTCCCTGCCGAGGCAACGTCGAACGTCCTGCCGAGCCTTAGTCTCAAACTTCGGCCAAGTCCCTTCGCCTGACTCCAACTAGGCTTAGGAAGCTTTGTCTCCCTGCCGAGGTAAGGTCGAACATCCTGCCGAGCCTTACACTTGAACACCTGCCAAGTCCCTTTGCATGACACCTACTAAGCTTAGGAAGCTTGGTCTCCCTGCCGAGGTAAGGTCGAACATCCTGCCGAGCCTTACACTCGAACTCCGGCCAAGTCCCCTCTCCTAACTCTCCTCCTAGGCTTAGGAAGATTTGTCTCCCTGCCGAGGTAACATCGAACATCCTGCCGAGCCTCACACTCGAACTCCGGCCGAGTCCCTTCCCCTGACACTCCTACGAGGCTTAGGAAGCTTGGTCTCACTGCCGAGGTAAGGTCGAATGTCCTGCCAAGCCTTACACTCAAACTCCGGCCAAGTCCCCTCGCCTAACTGTCCTACAAGGCTTAGGAAGCTTGGTCTCCCTGCCGAGGTAAGGTAGAACGTCCTTCCGAGCCTTGCACTCGAAGTCCGGTCAAGTCCCTTCCCCTGACACTCCTACTAGGCTTAGGAAGCTTGGTCTCCCTACCGAGGTAAGGTCGAGCGTCCTTCCGAGCCTTACACTCGAACTCCAGCCAAGCCATTTTGCATGACTCCTACTAGGCTTAGGAAGCTTGGTCTCCCTGCCGAGGTAAGGTCGAATGTCCTGCCGAGACTTACACTCGAACTCTGGCCAAGTCCCCTCGCCTGACTCCTACTAGGCTTAGGAAGCTTGGTCTCCCTGCCGAGGTAAGGTCGAACGTCCTGCCGAGCCTTACGCTCGAACTCCGGCCAAATCCCTTCGCCTGACTCCTACTAGGCTTAGGAAGCATGGTCTCCCTGCCGAGGTAACGTCGAACGTCCTGCCGAGCCTTAGTCTCAAACTTCGGCCAAGTTCCTTCGATTGACTCCAACTAGGCTTAGGAAGCTTTGCCTCCCAGCCGAGGTAAGGTCGAACGTCCTCCTGAGGCTTAGACTTGAACTCCGGCCAAGTCCTCACGCCTGACTCTCCTACTAGGCTTAAGAAGCTTGGACTCCCTGCCGAGGTAAGGTCGAACGTCCTGCCGAGCCTTGAACTCAAACACCGGCCAGTCCCTTTGCCTGTCTCCTACTAGGCTTAGGAAGCTTGGTCTCCCTGCCGAGGAAAGTCGAACGTCCTGCCGAGCCTTACACTCGAACTCCGGCCAAGTCATTTTGCATGACTCCTATTAAGCTTAGATAGCTTGGTCTCCCTGCCGAGGTAACGTCGAACGTCCTGCAGAACCTTAGTTTCAAACTTCGGCCAAGTTCCTTCGCCTTACTCCAACTAGGCTTAGGAAGCATGGTCTCCCTGCCGAGGTAACATCGAACGTCCTGCCGAGCCTTGAACTCAAACACCGGCCAGTCCCTTTTCCTGTCTCCTACTAGGCTTAGGAAGATTGGTCTCCCTGCCGAGGAAAGGTCAAACGTCCTGCCGAGCCTTACACTCGAACTCCGGCCAAGTCCCTTTGCATGACACCTACTAAGCTTAGGAAGCTTGGTCTCCCTGCCGAGGAAAGGTCGAACGTCCTGCCGAGCCTTACACTCGAACACCGGCCAAGTCCCTTTGCCTGTCTCTTACTAGGCTTAGGAAGTATGGTCTCCCTGCCGAGGTAAGGTCAGACGTCCTGCTGAGCCTTACACTCGAACTCCGGCCAAGTCCCTTTGCATGACACCTACTAAGATTACGAAGCTTGGTCTCCCTGCCGAGGTAAGGTCGAACGTCCTGCCGAGCCTTACACTCGAACTCCGGCCAAGTCCCCTCTCCTAACTCTCCTCCTAGGCTTAGGAAGATTTGTCTCCCTGCCGAGGTAACATCGAACGTCCTGCCGAGCCTTACGCTCGAACTCCGGCCAAGTCCCTTCCCCTGACACTCCTACTAGGCTTAGGAAGCGTGGTCTCCCTGCCGAAGTAAGGTCGAACGTCCTGCGAAGCCTTACACTAAAACTCCGGCCAAGTCCCCTCGCCTAACTCTCCTACAAGGCTTAGGAAGTTTGGTCTCCCTGCCGAGGTAAGGTAGAACGTCCTTCCGAGCCTTACACTCGAACTTCGGCCAAGTCCCCTCTCCTAACTCTCCTCCTAGGCTTAGGAAGATTTGTCTCCCTGCCGAGGTAACATTGAACATCCTGCCGAGCCTCACACTCGAACTCCGGCCGAGTCCCTTCCCCTGACACTCCTACGAGGCTTAGGAAGCTTGGTCTCCCTGCCGAGGTAAGGTCGAGCGTCCTTCCGAGCCTTACACTCGAACTCCGGCCAAGTCATTTTGCATGACTCCTACTAAGCTTAGATAGCTTGGTCTCCCTGCCGAGGTAAGGTCGAACGTCCTGCCGAGCCTTACGCTCGAACTCCGGCCAAGTCCCTTCGCCTGACTCCTACTAGGCTTAGGAAGCATGGTCTCCCTGCCGAGGTAACGTCGAACGTCCTGCCGAGCCTTAGTCTCGAACTTCGGCCAAGTTCCTTCGCCTGACTCCAACTAGGCTTAGGAAGCTTTGTCTCCCAGCCTAGGTAAGGTCGAACGTCCTGCTGAGCCTTAGACTTGAACTCCGGCCAAGTCCTCTCGCCTGTCTCTCCTACTAGGCTTAGGAAGCTTGGACTCCCTGCCAAGGAAAGTCGAACGTCCTGCCGAGCCTTACACTCGAACTCCGGCCAAGTCATTTTGCATGACTCCTACTAAGCTTAGATAGCTTGGTCTCCCTGCCGAGGCAACGTCGAACGTCCTGCCGAGCCTTAGTCTCAAACTTCGGCCAAGTCCCTTCGCCTGACTCCAACTAGGCTTAGGAAGCTTTGTCTCCCTGCCGAGGTAAGGTCGAACATCCTGCCGAGCCTTACACTTGAACACCTGCCAAGTCCCTTTGCATGACACCTACTAAGCTTAGGAAGCTTGGTCTCCCTGCCGAGGTAAGGTCGAACATCCTGCCGAGCCTTACACTCGAACTCCGGCCAAGTCCCCTCTCCTAACTCTCCTCCTAGGCTTAGGAAGATTTGTCTCCCTGCCGAGGTAACATCGAACATCCTGCCGAGCCTCACACTCGAACTCCGGCCGAGTCCCTTCCCCTGACACTCCTACGAGGCTTAGGAAGCTTGGTCTCACTGCCGAGGTAAGGTCGAATGTCCTGCCAAGCCTTACACTCAAACTCCGGCCAAGTCCCCTCGCCTAACTGTCCTACAAGGCTTAGGAAGCTTGGTCTCCCTGCCGAGGTAAGGTAGAACGTCCTTCCGAGCCTTGCACTCGAAGTCCGGTCAAGTCCCTTCCCCTGACACTCCTACTAGGCTTAGGAAGCTTGGTCTCCCTACCGAGGTAAGGTCGAGCGTCCTTCCGAGCCTTACACTCGAACTCCAGCCAAGCCATTTTGCATGACTCCTAGTAGGCTTAGGAAGCTTGGTCTCCCTGCCGAGGTAAGGTCGAATGTCCTGCCGAGACTTACACTCGAACTCTGGCCAAGTCCCCTCGCCTGACTCCTACTAGGCTTAGGAAGCTTGGTCTCCCTGCCGAGGTAAGGTCGAACGTCCTGCCGAGCCTTACGCTCGAACTCCGGCCAAATCCCTTCGCCTGACTCCTACTAGGCTTAGGAAGCATGGTCTCCCTGCCGAGGTAACGTCGAACGTCCTGCCGAACCTTAGTCTCAAACTTCGGCCAAGTTCCTTCGATTGACTCCAACTAGGCTTAGGAAGCTTTGTCTCCCAGCCGAGGTAAGGTCGAACGTCCTCCTGAGGCTTAGACTTGAACTCCGGCCAAGTCCTCACGCCTGACTCTCCTACTAGGCTTAAGAAGCTTGGACTCCCTGCCGAGGTAAGGTCGAACGTCCTGCCGAGCCTTGAACTCAAACACCGGCCAGTCCCTTTGCCTGTCTCCTACTAGGCTTAGGAAGCTTGGTCTCCCTGCCGAGGAAAGTCGAACGTCCTGCCGAGCCTTACACTCGAACTCCGGCCAAGTCATTTTGCATGACTCCTATTAAGCTTAGATAGCTTGGTCTCCCTGCCGAGGTAACGTCGAACGTCCTGCAGAACCTTAGTTTCAAACTTCGGCCAAGTTCCTTCGCCTTACTCCAACTAGGCTTAGGAAGCATGGTCTCCCTGCCGAGGTAAGGTCCAACGTCCTGCCGAGCCTTACACTCGAACTCCGGCCAAGTCCCTTTGCATGACACCTACTAAGCTTAGGAAGCTTGGTCTCCCTGCCGAGGAAAGGTCGAACGTCCTGCCGAGCCTTACACTCGAACTCCGGCCAAGTCATTTTGCATGACTCCTACTAAGCTTAGATAGCTTGGTCTCCCTGCCGAGGTAACGTCGAACGTCCTGCAGAACCTTAGTTTCAAACTTCGGCCAAGTTCCTTCGCCTTACTCCAACTAGGCTTAGGAAGCATGGTCTCCCTGCCGAGGTAACGTCCAACGTCCTGCCGAGCCTTAGTCTCAAACTTCGGCCAAGTTCCTTCGCCTTACTCCAACTAGGCATAGGAAGCTTTGTCTCCCTGCCGAGGTAAGGTTGAACATCCTGCCGAGCCTTACACTCGAACTCCGGCCAAGTCCCTTTGCATGACACCTACTAAGCTTAGGAAGCTTGGTCTCCCTGCCGAGGAAAGGTCGAACATCCTGCCGAGCCTTACACTCGAACTCCGGCCAAGTCCCCTCTCCTAACTCTCCTCCTAGGCTTAGGAAGATTTGTCTCCCTGCCGAGGTAACATCGAACATCCTGCCGAGCCTCACACTCGAACTCCGGCCGAGTCCCTTCCCCTGACACTCCTACGAGGCTTAGGAAGCTTGGTCTCACTGCCGAGGTAAGGTCGAATGTCCTGCCAAGCCTTACACTCAAACTCCGGCCAAGTCCCCTCGCCTAACTGTCCTACAAGGCTTAGGAAGCTTGGTCTCCCTGCCGAGGTAAGGTAGAACGTCCTTCCGAGCCTTGCACTCGAAGTCCGGTCAAGTCCCTTCCCCTGACACTCCTACTAGGCTTAGGAAGCTTGGTCTCCCTACCGAGGTAAGGTCGAGCGTCCTTCCGAGCCTTACACTCGAACTCCAGCCAAGCCATTTTGCATGACTCCTACTAGGCTTAGGAAGCTTGGTCTCCCTGCCGAGGTAAGGTAGAATGTCCTGCCGAGACTTACACTCGAACTCTGGCCAAGTCCCCTCGCCTGACTCCTACTAGGCTTAGGAAGCTTGGTCTCCCTGCCGAGGTAAGGTCGAACGTCCTGCCGAGCCTTACGCTCGAACTCCGGCCAAATCCCTTCGCCTGACTCCTACTAGGCTTAGGAAGCATGGTCTCCCTGCCGAGGTAACGTCGAACGTCCTGCCGAGCCTTAGTCTCAAACTTCGGCCAAGTTCCTTCGATTGACTCCAACTAGGCTTAGGAAGCTTTGTCTCCCAGCCGAGGTAAGGTCGAACGTCCTGCCGAGCCTTGAACTCAAACACCGGCCAGTCCCTTTGCCTGTCTCCTACTAGGCTTAGGAAGCTTGGTCTCCCTGCCGAGGAAAGTCGAACGTCCTGCCGAGCCTTACACTCGAACTCCGGCCACGTCATTTTGCATGACTCCTATTAAGCTTAGATAGCGTGGTCTCCCTGCCGAGGTAACGTCGAACGTCCTGCAGAACCTTAGTTTCAAACTTCGGCCAAGTTCCTTCGCCTCACTCCAACTAGGCTTAGGAAGCATGGTCTCCCTGCCGAGGTAAGGTCCAACGTCCTGCCGAGCCTTACACTCGAACTCCGGCCAAGTCCCTTTGCATGACACCTACTAAGCTTAGGAAGCTTGGTCTCCCTGCCGAGGAAAGGTCGAACGTCCTGCCGAGCCTTACACTCGAACTCCGGCCAAGTCCCCGTGTCTGACTCCTACTAGGCTTAGGAAGCATGGTCTCCCTGCCGAGGTAACGTCGAACGTCCTGCCGAGCCTTAGTCTCAAACTTCGGCCAAGTTCCTTCGCCTTACTCCAACTAGGCTTAGGAAGCTTTGTCTCCCAGCCGAGGTAAGGTCGAACGTCCTGCTGAGCCTTAGACTTGAACTCCGGCCAAGTCCTCTCGCCTGACTCTCCTACTAGGCTTAGGAAGCTTGGACTCCCTGCCGCGGTAAGGTCGAACGTCCTGCCAAGCCTTGAAGTCAAACACCGGCCAATCCCTTTTCCTGTCTCCTACTAGGCTTAGGAAGCTTGGTCTCCCTGCCGAGGAAAGGTCAAACGTCCTGCCGAGACTTACACTCGAACTCCTGCCAAGTCCCCTCGCCTGACTGATACTAGGCTTAGGAAGCTTGGTCTCCCTGCCGAGGTAAGGTCGAATGTCCTGCCGAGGCTTACACTCGAACTCTGGCAAAGTCCCCTCGCCTGACTCCTACTAGGCTTAGGAAGCTTGGTCTCCCTGCCGAGTTAAGGTCGAACGTCCTGCCGAGCCTTAGTCTCAAACTTCGGCCAAGTTCCTTCGATTGACTCCAACTAGGCTTAGGAAGCTTTGTCTCCCAGCCGAGGTAAGGTCGAACGTCCTGCTGAGGCTTAGACTTGAACTCCGGCCAAGTCCTCACGCCTGACTCTCCTACTAGGCTTAAGAAGCTTGGACTCCCTGCCGAGGTAAGGTCGAACGTCCTGCCGAGCCTTAATCTCAAACACCGGCGAGTCCATTTGCCTGTCTCCTACTAGGCTTAGGAAGCTTGGTCTCCCTGCCGAGGAAAGTCGAACGTCCTGCCGAGCCTTACACTCGAACTCCGGCCAAGTCATTTTGCATGACTCCTACTAAGCTTAGATAGCTTGGTCTCCCTGCCGAGGTAACGTCGAACGTCCTGCAGAACCTTAGTTTCAAACTTCGGCCAAGTTCCTTCGCCTTACTCCAACTAGGCTTAGGAAGCATGGTCTCCCTGCCGAGGTAACGTCCAACGTCCTGCCGAGCCTTAGTCTCAAACTTCGGCCAAGTTCCTTCGCCTTACTCCAACTAGGCATAGGAAGCTTTGTCTCCCTGCCGAGGTAAGGTTGAACATCCTGCCGAGCCTTACACTCGAACTCCGGCCAAGTCCCTTTGCATGACACCTACTAAGCTTAGGAAGCTTGGTCTCCCTGCCGAGGTAAGGTCGAACGTCCTGCCGAGCCTTACACTCGATCTCCGGCCAAGTCCCTTCGCCTGACTCTCCTAGTAGGCTTAGGAAGCTTGGTCTCCCTGCCCTGTTAAGGTCAAACGTCCTGCCGAGCCTTACACTCGAACTCCGGCCAAGTTCCTTTTGCCTGTCTCCTACTATGTTTAGGAAGCTTGGACTCCCTGCCGAGGTAAGGTCGAACGTCCTGCCGAGCCTTACACTCAAACACCGGCCAGTCCCTTTTCCTGTCTCCTACTAGTCTTAGGAAGCTTGGTCTCCCGGCCGAGGAAAGGTCGAACGTCCTGCCGAGCCTTACACTCGACCTCTGGCCCAGTCCCTTCCCCTGACACTCCTACTAGGCTTAGGAACCTTGGTCTCCCTGCCAAGGTAAGGTCGAGCGTCCTGCCGAGCCTTGCACTCGAACTCCGGCCAACTCCCTTTGCCTAACTCTCCTACTAGGCTTAGGAAGCTTGGTCTCCCTGCCGAGGTAAGGTCGAACGTCCTGCCGAGCCTTACAATCGAACTCCAGCCAAGTTCCTTTTGCCTGTCTCCTACTAATCTTAGATAGCTTGGTCTCCCTGCCGAGGTAAGGTCGAACGTCCTTCCGAACCTTACACTCGAACTCCGGCCAAGTCCCCTCGCCTGACTCCAACTAGGCGTAGGAAGCTTGGTCTCCCTGCCGAGATAAGGTCGAACGTCCTGCCGAGCTCTACACTCGAACTCCGGCCAAGTCCCTTCGCCTGACTCCTACTAGGATTAGGAAGCTTGGTCTCCCTGCCGAGGTAAGGTCGAAGGTCCTGCCGAGCCTTACCCTCGAATTCCGGCCAAGTCCCCTTCTCTGACTCCTACTAGGCTTAGGAAGCATGGTCTCCCTGCCGAGGTAAGGTAGAACGTCCTGCCGAGCCTTGCACTCGAACTCCGGCCAAGTCCCTTCGCCTAGCTCTCCTACTAGGCTTAGGAAGTATGGTCTCCCTGCTGAGGTAAGGTCGAACGTCCTGCCGAGCCTTACACTCGAACTCCGTCCGAGTCCCTTCGCCTAACTCTCCTACTAGGCTTAGGAAGCTTGGTCTCCCTGCCGAGGTAAGGTCGAACGTCCTGCTGAGCCTTACACTCGAACTCCGTCCGAGTCCCTTCGCCTGACTCTCCTACTAGGCTTAGGAAGCTTGGTGTCCCTGCCGAGGTACGGTCGAACGTCCTGCCGAGCCTTACACTCGAACACCAGCCAAGTTCCTTTTGCCTGTCTCCTACTATGCTTAGGAAGCTTGGACTCCCTGCCGAGGTAAGGTCGAACGTCCTGCCGAGCCTTACACTCAAACACCGGACAGTCCCTTTTCCTGTCTCCTACTAGTCTTAGGAAGCTTGGTCTCCCGGCCGAGGAAAGGTCGAACGTCCTGCCGAGCCTTACACTCAAACTCTTGCCAAGTCATTTTGCATGACTCCTACTAAGCTTAGATACCTTGGTCTCCCTGCCGAGGTAAGGTCGAAAGTCCTGCCGAGACTTATACCCGAACTCTGGCCAAGTCCCCTCGCCTGACTCCTACTAGGCTTAGGAAGCATGGTCTCCCGGCCGAGGTAACGTCGAACGTCCTGCCGAGCCTTAGTCTCAAACTTCGGCCAAGTTCCTTCGCCTGACTCCAACTAGGCTTAGGAAGCTTGGTCTCCCAGCCGAGGTAAGGTCGAACGTCCTGCTGAGCCTTAGACTTGAACTCCGGCCATGTCCTCTCGCCTGACTCTCCTACTAGGCTTAGATACCTTGGTCTCCCTGCCGAGGTAAGGTCGAACGTCCTGCTGAGCCTTACACTCGAACTCCGTCCGAGTCCCTTCGCCAGACTCTCCTACTAGGCTTAGGAAGCTTGGTGTCCCTGCCGAGGTACGGTCGAACGTCCTGCCGAGCCTTACACTCGAACACCAGCCAAGTTCCTTTTGCCTGTCTCCTACTATGCTTAGGAAGCTTGGACTCCCTGCCGAGGTAAGGTCGAACGTCCTGCCGAGCCTTACACTCAAACACCGGCCAGTCCCTTTTCCTGTCTCCTACTAGTCTTAGGAAGCTTGGTCTCCTGGCCAAGGAAAGGTCGAACGTCCTGCCGAGCCTTACACTCGACCTCCGGCCCAGTCCCTTCCCCTGACACTCCTACTAGGCTTAGGAACCTTGGTCTCCCTGCCAAGGTAAGGTCGAGCGTCCTGCCGAGCCTTGCACTCGAACTCCGGCCAACTCCCTTCGTCTAACTCTCCTACTAGGCTTAGGAAGCTTGGTCTCCCTGCCGAGGTAAGGTCGAACGTCCTTCCGAACCTTACACTCGAACTCCGGCCAAGTCCCCTCGCCTGACTCCAACTAGGCGTAGGAAGCTTGGTCTCCCTGCCGAGATAAGGTCGAACGTCCTGCCGAGCTCTACACTCGAACTCCGGCCAAGTCCCTTCGCCTGACTCCTACTAGGATTAGGAAGCTTGGTCTCCCTGCCGAGGTAAGGTCGAAGGTCCTGCCGAGCCTTACACTCGAATTCCGGCCAAGTCCCCTTGTCTGACTCCTACTAGGCTTAGGAAGCATGGTCTCCCTGCCGAGGTAAGGTAGAACGTCCTGCCGAGCCTTGCACTCGAACTCCGTCCGAGTCCCTTCGCCTGACTCTCCTACTAGGCTTAGGAAGCTTGGTGTCCCTGCCGAGGTACGGTCGAACGTCCTGCCGAGCCTTACACTCGAACACCAGCCAAGTTCCTTTTGCCTGTCTCCTACTATGCTTAGGAAGCTTGGACTCCCTGCCGAGGTAAGGTCGAACGTCCTGCCGAGCCTTACACTCAAACACCGGCCAGTCCCTTTTTCCTGTCTCCTACTAGTCTTAGGAAGCTTGGTCTCCCGGCCGAGGAAAGGTCGAACTTCCTGCCGAGCCTTACACTCAAACTCCTGCCAAGTCATTTTGCATGACTCCTACTAAGCTTAGATACCTTGGTCTCCCTGCCGAGGTAAGGTCGAACGTCCTGCCGAGACTTATACTCGAACTCTGGCCAAGTCCCCTCGCCTGACTCCTACTAGGCTTAGGAAGCATGGTCTCCCGGCCGAGGTAACGTCGAACGTCCTGCCGAGCCTTAGTCTCAAACTTCGGCCAAGTTCCTTCGCCTGACTCCAACTAGGCTTAGGAAGCTTTGTCTCCCAGCCGAGGTAAGGTCGAACGTCCTGCTGAGCCTTAGACTTGAACTCCGGCCATGTCCTCTCGCCTGACTCTCCTACTAGGCTTAGATACCTTTGTCTCCCTGCCGAGGTACGGTCGAACGTCCTGCCGAGCCTTACACTCGAACACCAGCCAAGTTCCTTTTGCCTGTCTCCTACTATGCTTAGGAAGCTTGGACTCCCTGCCGAGGTAAGGTCGAACGTCCTGCCGAGCCTTACACTCAAACACCGGCCAGTCCCTTTTCCTGTCTCCTACTAGTCTTAGGAAGCTTGGTCTCCTGGCCAAGGAAAGGTCGAACGTCCTGCCGAGCCTTACACTCGACCTCCGGCCCAGTCCCTTCCCCTGACACTCCTACTAGGCTTAGGAACCTTGGTCTCCCTGCCAAGGTAAGGTCGAGCGTCCTGCCGAGCCTTGCACTCGAACTCCGGCCAACTCCCTTCGTCTAACTCTCCTACTAGGCTTAGGAAGCTTGGTCTCCCTGCCGAGGTAAGGTCGAACGTCCTTCCGAACCTTACACTCGAACTCCGGCCAAGTCCCCTCGCCTGACTCCAACTAGGCGTAGGAAGCTTGGTCTCCCTGCCGAGATAAGGTCGAACGTCCTGCCGAGCTCTACACTCGAACTCCGGCCAAGTCCCTTCGCCTGACTCCTACTAGGATTAGGAAGCTTGGTCTCCCTGCCGAGGTAAGGTCGAAGGTCCTGCCGAGCCTTACACTCGAATTCCGGCCAAGTCCCCTTGTCTGACTCCTACTAGGCTTAGGAAGCATGGTCTCCCTGCCGAGGTAAGGTAGAACGTCCTGCCGAGCCTTGCACTCGAACTCCGTCCGAGTCCCTTCGCCTGACTCTCCTACTAGGCTTAGGAAGCTTGGTGTCCCTGCCGAGGTACGGTCGAACGTCCTGCCGAGCCTTACACTCGAACACCAGCCAAGTTCCTTTTGCCTGTCTCCTACTATGCTTAGGAAGCTTGGACTCCCTGCCGAGGTAAGGTCGAACGTCCTGCCGAGCCTTACACTCAAACACCGGCCAGTCCCTTTTTCCTGTCTCCTACTAGTCTTAGGAAGCTTGGTCTCCCGGCCGAGGAAAGGTCGAACTTCCTGCCGAGCCTTACACTCAAACTCCTGCCAAGTCATTTTGCATGACTCCTACTAAGCTTAGATACCTTGGTCTCCCTGCCGAGGTAAGGTCGAACGTCCTGCCGAGACTTATACTCGAACTCTGGCCAAGTCCCCTCGCCTGACTCCTACTAGGCTTAGGAAGCATGGTCTCCCGGCCGAGGTAACGTCGAACGTCCTGCCGAGCCTTAGTCTCAAACTTCGGCCAAGTTCCTTCGCCTGACTCCAACTAGGCTTAGGAAGCTTTGTCTCCCAGCCGAGGTAAGGTCGAACGTCCTGCTGAGCCTTAGACTTGAACTCCGGCCATGTCCTCTCGCCTGACTCTCCTACTAGGCTTAGATACCTTTGTCTCCCTGCCGATGTACGGTCGAACGTCCTGCCAAGCCTTGCTCTCAAACACCGGCCAGGCCACTTGCCTGTCTCCTACTAGGCTTAGGAATCTTGGTCTCCCTGCCGAGGTAAGGTCGAACGTCCTGCCGAACCTTACACTCGAACTCCGGCCAACTCCCTTTGACTAACTCTCCTACTAGGCTTAGGAAGCTTGGTCTCCCTGCCGAGGCAAGGTCGAACGTCCTGCCGAGCCTTACACTCGAACTCCGGCCAACTCCCTTCGCCTGACTCTCCTACTAGGCTTAGGAAGCTTGGTCTCCCTGCCGAGGTAAGGTCGAACGTCCTGCCGAGCCTTACAATCGAACTCCAGCCAAGTTCCTTTTGCCTGTCTCCTACTAATCTTAGATAGCTTGGTCTCCCTGCCGAGGTAAGGTCGAACATCCTGCCGAGCCTTACACTCGAACTCCGGCCAAGTCCCCTCGCCTGTCTCCAACTAGGCCTAGGAAGCTTGGTCTCCCTGCCGAGGTAAGGTCGAACGTCCTGCCGAGCCTTACACTCGAACTCCGGCCAAGTCCCTTCGCCTGACTCCTACTAGGCTTAGGAAGCTTGGTCTCCCTGCCGAGATAAGGTCGATAGTCCTGCCGAGCCTTACACTCGAACTCCGGCCAAGTCCCCTTGTCTGACTCCTACTAGGCTTAGGAAGCATGGTCTCTTTGCCGAGTTAAGGTCGAACGTCCTACCGAGCCTTAGTCTCAAACTCCGGCCAAGTCCCTTAGCCTGTCTCCTACTAGGCTTAGGAAGTATGGTCTCCCTGCCGAGGTAAAGGTCAGACGTCCTGCCGAGCCTTACACTCAAACTCCGGCCAAGACCACTCGCCTAACTCTCCTACAAGGCTAAGGAAGCTTGGTCTCCCTGCCGAGGTAAGGTCGAACGTCCTGCCAAGACTTACACTCGAACTCCGGCCAAGTCCCCTCTCCTAACTCTCGTCCTAGGCTTAGGAAGATTTGTCTCCCTGCCGAGGTAACATCGAACGTCCTGCCGAGCCTTACACTTGAACTCCGGCCAGGTCCCATTCCCCTGACACTCCTACTAGGCTTAGGAACCTTGGTCTCCCTGCCGAGGCAAGGTCGAGCATCCTTCCGAGCCTTACACTAGAACTCCGGCCAAGTCCCTTTGCCTGATACCTTCTAGGCTTAGGAAGCTTGGTCTCCCTGCTGAGGTAAGGTAGAACGTCCTGCCGATCCTTGCACTCGAACTCCGGCCAAGTCGCTTTGCCTGACTCCTACTAGGTTTAGGAATCTTGGTCTCCCTGGTGAGTTAAGGTCGAACGACCTGCCGAACCTTCCACTCGAACTCCGGCCAAGTCCCTTCACCTAACTCTTCTACTAGGCTTAGGAAGCTTGGTCTCCCTGCCGAGGTAAGGTCGAACGTCCTGCCGAGCCTTACACTCGAACTCCGTCCGAGTCCCTTCGCCTAACTCTCCTACTAGGCTTAGGAAGCTTTGTCTCCCTGCCGAGGTAACATCGAACATCCTGCCGAGCCTCACACTCGAACTCCGTCCGAGTCCCTTCGCCTGACTCTCCTACTAGGCTTAGGCAGCTTGGTGTCCCTGCCGAGGTACGGTCGAACGTCCTGCCGAGCCTTACACTCGAACACCAGCCAAGTCCCTTTGCCTGTCTCCTACTAGGATTAGGAAGCTTGGTCTCCCTGCCGAGGTAAGGTCAAACGTCCTGCCGAGCCTTACACTCGATCTCCGGCCAAGTCCCTTCGCCTGACTCTCCTACTAGGCTTAGGAAGCTTGGTCTCCCTGCCGAATTAAGGTCGAACGTCCTGCTAAGCCTTACACTCGAACTCCGGCCAAGTCATTTTCATGGCTCCTAATAAGCTTAGATAGCTTGGTCTCCCTGCCGAGGTAACGTCGAACGTCCTGCCGAACCTTAGTCTCAAACTTCGGCCAAGTTCCTTCGCCTGACTCCAACTAGGCTTAGGAAGCTTTGTCTCCCAGCCGAGGTAATGTTGAACGTCCTGCCGAGACTTACACTCGAACTCTGGCCAAGTCCCCTCGCCTGACTTCTACTAGGCTTAGAAGCTTGGTCTCCCTGCCGGGGTAAGGTCGAACCTCCTGCCAAGCCTTACACTCGAACTCCGGCCAAGTCCCCTCGCCTGACTCTCCTACTAGCCTTAGGGAGCTTGGTCTCCCTGCCGAGGTCAGGTCGAGCATCCTTCCGAGCCTTACACTTGAACTCCGGCCAAGTCATTTTGCATGACTCCTACTAAGCTTAGATAGCTTGGTCTCCCTGCCGAGGTAAGGTCGAACGTCCTGCCGAGACTTACACTCGAACTCTGGCCAAGTCCCCTCGCTTGACTCCTACTAGGCTTAGGAAGCTTGGTCTCCCTGCCGAGGTAAGGTCGAACGTCCTGCCGAGCCTTACACTCGAACTCCGGCCAAGTGCCTTTGCCTGACTCCTACTAGGCTTAGGAAGCTTGGTCCCCCTGCCGATGTAAGGTCGAAAGTCCTGCGGAGCCTTACAATCAAACTCCAGCGAAGTTCCTTTTGCCTGTCTCCTACTAAGCTTAGATTTCTTGGTCTCCCTGCCGAGGTAAGGTCGAAAGTCCTGCCGAGACTTACACTCGAACTCTGGCCAAGTCCCCTCGCCTGACTCCTACTAGGCTTAGGAAGCATGGTCTCCCTGCCGAGGTAACGTTGAACGTCCTGCCGAGCCTTAGTCTCAAACTTCGGCCAAGTTCCTTTGCCTGACTCCAACTAGGCTTAGGAAGCTTTGTCTCCCAGCCGAGGTAAGGTCGAACGTCCTGCTGAGCCTTAGACTTGAACTCCGGACAAGTCCTCTCGCCTGACTCTCCTACTAGGCTTAGGAAGCTTGGACTGCCTGCCAAGGTAAGGTCGAACGTCCTGCCAAGCCTTGCACTCAAACACCGGCCATTTGCCTGTCTCCTACTAGGCTTAGGAAGCTTGGTGTCCCTGCCGAGGAAAGGTCGAACGTCCTGCCAAGCCTTACACTCGAACTCCGGCCAAGTCCCTTCGCCTGATTTCTACTAGGCTTATGAAGCTTGGTGTCCCGGCCGAGGTAAGGTCGAAGGTCCTGCTGAGCCTTACACTCGAACTCCGGCCAAGTCCCCTTGTCTGACTCCTACTAGGCTTAGGAAGCTTGGTCTCCCTGCCGAGTTAAGGTCGAACGTCCTGCCAAGCCTTAGTCTCAAACTTCGGCCAAGTCCCCTCGCCTTACTCCTACTAGACTTACGAAGCTTGGTCACCCTGCCGAGGTAAGGTCAAACGTCCTGCCGAGCCTTACACTCGAACTCTGGCCAGGTCCCCTCTCCTAACTCTCCTCCTAGCCTTAGGAAGATTTGTCTCCCTGCCGAGGATACATCGAACGTCCTGCCGAGCCTTACACTCGAACTCCGGCCAAGTCCCATCCCCTGACACTCCTACTAGGCTTAGGAACCTTGGTCTCCCTGCCAAGGTAAGTTCGAGCGTCCTGCCGAGCCATGCACTCGAACTCCGGCCAAGTCCCTTTGCAAGACTCCTACTAGGCTTAGGAATCTTGGTCTCCCTGCCGAGTTAAGGTCGAACGACCTGCCGAACCTTACACTCGAACTCCGGCCAACTCCCTTCGCCTAACTCTCCTACTAGGCTTAGGAAGCTTGGTCTCCCTGCCGAGGTAAGGTCGAACGTCCTGCCGAGCCTTACACTCAAACACCGGCCAGTCCCTTTTCCTGTCTCCTACTAGTCTTAGGAAGCTTGGTCTCCCTGCCGAGGAAAGGTCGAACGTCCTGCCGAGCCTTACACTCAAACTCCTGCCAAGTCATTTTGCATGACTCCTACTAAGCTTAGATACCTTGGTCACCCTGCCGAGGTAAGGTCGAACGTCCTGCCGAGACTTACACTCGAACACTGGCCAAGTCCCCTCGCCTGACTCCTACTAGGCTTAGGAAGCATGGTCTCCCGGCCGAGGTAACGTCGAAAGTCCTGCCGAGCCTTAGTCTCAAAATTCGGCCAAGTTCCTTCGCCTGACTCCAACTAGGCTTAGGAAGCTTTGTCTCCCAGCCGAGGTAAGGTCGAACGTCCTGCTGAGCCTTAGACTTGAACTCCGGCCATGTCCTCTCGCCTGACTCTCCTACTAGGCTTAGGAAGCTTGGACACCCTGCCGAGGAAAGGTCGAACGTCCTGCCGAGCCTTGCACTCAAACACCGGCCAGGCCATTTGCCTGACTCCTACTAGGCTTAGGAAGCTTGGTGTCCCTGCCGAGGAAAGGTCGAACGTCCTGCCGAGCCTTACACTCGAACTCCGGCCAAGTCATTTTGCATGACTCCTACTAAGCTTAGATAGCTTGGTCTCCCTGCCGAGGTAAGGTCGAACGTCCTGCCGAGACTTACACTCGAACACTGGCCAAGTCCCCTCGCCTGACTCCTACTAGGCTTAGGAAGCATGGTCTCCCGGCCGAGGTAACGTCGAACGTCCTGCCGAGCCTTAGTCTCAAACTTCGGCCAAGTTCCTTCGCCTGACTCCAACTAGGCTTAGGAAGCTTTGTCTCCCAGCCGAGGTAAGGTCGAACGTCCTGCTGAGCCTTAGACTTGAACTCCGGCCATGTCCTCTCGCCTGACTCCCCTACTAGGCTTAGGAAGCTTGGACACCCTGCCGAGGAAAGGTCGAACGTCCTGCCGAGCCTTGCACTCAAACACCGGCCAGGCCATTTGCCTGACTCCTACTAGGCTTAGGAAGCTTGGTGTCCCTGCCGAGGAAAGGTCGAACGTCCTGCCGAGCCTTACACTCGAACTCCGGCCAAGTCATTTTGCATGACTCCTACTAAGCTTAGATAGCTTGGTCTCCCTGCCGAGGTAAGGTCGAACGTCCTGCCGAGACTTACACTCGAACACTGGCCAAGTCCCCTCGCCTGACTCCTACTAGGCTTAGGAAGCATGGTCTCCCGGCCGAGGTAACGTCGAACGTCCTGCCGAGCCTTAGTCTCAAACTTCGGCCAAGTTCCTTCGCCTGACTCCAACTAGGCTTAGGAAGCTTTGTCTCCCAGCCGAGGTAAGGTCGAACGTCCTGCTGAGCCTTAGACTTGAACTCCGGCCATGTCCTCTCGTCTGACTCCCCTACTAGGCTTAGGAAGCTTGGACACCCTGCCGAGGAAAGGTCGAACGTCCTGCCGAGCCTTGCACTCAAACACCGGCCAGGCCATTTGCCTGACTCCTACTAGGCTTAGGAAGCTTGGTGTCCCTGCCGAGGAAAGGTCGAACGTCCTGCCGAGCCTTACACTCGAACTCCGGCCAAGTCATTTTGCATGACTCCTACTAAGCTTAGATAGTTTGGTCTCCCTGCCGAGGTAAGGTCGAACGTCCTGCCGAGACTTACACTCGAACACTGGCCAAGTCCCCTCGCCTGACTCCTACTAGGCTTAGGAAGCATGGTCTCCCGGCCGAGGTAACGTCGAACGTCCTGCCGAGCCTTAGTCTCAAACTTCGGCCAAGTTCCTTCGCCTGACTCCAACTAGGCTTAGGAAGCTTTGTCTCCCAGCCGAGGTAAGGTCGAACGTCCTTCTGAGCCTTAGACTTGAACTCCGGCCATGTCCTCTCGCCTGACTCCCCTACTAGGCTTAGGAAGCTTGGACACCCTGCCGAGGAAAGGTCGAACGTCCTGCCGAGCCTTGCACTCAAACACCGGCCAGGCCATTTGCCTGACTCCTACTAGGCTTAGGAAGCTTGGTGTCCCTGCCGAGGAAAGGTCGAACGTCCTGCCGAGCCTTACACTCGAACTCCGGCCAAGTCATTTTGCATGACTCCTACTAAGCTTAGATAGCTTGGTCTCCCTGCCGAGGTAACGTCGAACGTCCTGCCGAACCTTAGTCTCAAACTTCGGCCAAGTTCCTTCGCCTGATTCCAACTAGGCTTAGGAAGCTTTGTGTCCCAGCCGAGGTAATGTTGAACGTCCTGCCGAGACTTACACTAGAACTCCGGCCAAGTCCCTTTGCCTGATACCTTCTAGGCTTAGGAAGCTTGGTCTCCCTGCCGAGGTAAGGTAGAACGCCCTGCCGAGCTTTGCACTCGAACTCCGGGCAAGTCCCTTTGCCTGACTCCTACTAGGCTTAGGAATCTTGGTCTCCCTGCCGAGTTAAGGTCAAACGTCCTGCCGAACCTTACACTCGAACTCCGGCCAACTCCCTTCGACTAACTCTCCTACTAGGCTTAGGAATCTTGGTCTCCCGGCCGAGGTAAGGTCGAACGTCCTGCCGAGCCTTACACTCGAACTCCGTCCGAGTCCCTTCGCCTGACTCTCCTACTAGGCTTAGGAAGCTTGGTCTCCCTGCCGAGGTAAGGTCGAATGTCCTGCCGAGCCTTACAATCGAACTCCAGCCAAGTTCCTTTTGCCTGTCTCCTACTAATCTTATATAGCTTGGTCTCCCTGCCGAGGTAAGGTCGAACATCCTGACGACCCTTACACTCGAACTCCGGCCAAGTCCCCTCGCCTGTCTCCAACTAGGCGTAGGAAGCTTGGTCTCCCTGCCGAGGTAAGGTCGAACGTCCTGCCGAGCCTTACACTCGAACTCCAGCCTAGTCCCTTCCCCTGACTCTCTTACTAGGCTTAGGAAGCATGGTCTCTTTGCCGAGTTAAGGTCGAACGTCCTGCCGAGCCTTAGTCTCAAACTTCGGCCAAGTTCCTTCGCCTGACTCCAACTAGGCTTAGGAAGCTTTATCTCCCACCCGAGGTAAGGTCGAACGTCCTGCTGAGCCTTAGACTTGAACTCCGGCCAAGTCCTCTCGCCTGACTCTCCTACTAGGCTTAGGGAGCTTGGTCTCCCTGCGGAGTTAAGGTCGAACGTCCTGCCGAGCCTTACACTCGAACTCCGGCCAAATCCCCTCTCCTAACTCTCCTCCTAGGCTTAGGAAGATTTGTGTCCCTGCCGATGTAACATCGAACGTCCTGCCGAGCCTTACACTCGAACTCCGGCCATGTCCCTTCCCCTGACACTCCTACTAGGCTTAGCAAGCTTGGTCTCCCTGTCGATGTCAGGTCGAATGTCCTGCCAAGCCTTACACTCGAACTCCGGCCAAGTCCCCTCTCCTAACTCTCGTCCTAGGCTTAGGAAGCTTGGTCTCCCTGCCGAGGTAAGGTAGAACCTCCTTCCGAGCCCTGCACTCGAAGTCCGGCCAGGTCCCTTCCCCTGACACTCCTACTAGGCTTAGGAACCTTTGTCTCCCTGCCGAGGCAAGGTCGAGCGTCCTTCCGAGCCTTACACTAGAACTCCGGCCAAGTCCCTTTGCCTGATACCTTCTAGGCTTAGGAAGCTTGGTCTCCCTGCCGAGGTAAGGTAGAACGTCCTGCCGATCCCTGCACTCGAACTCCGGCCAAGTCGCTTTGCCTGACTCATACTAGGCTTAGGAATCTTGGTCTCCCTGCCGAGTTAAGGTCGAACGACCTGCCGAACCTTACACTCGAACTCCGGCCAAGTCCCTTCGCCTAACTCTCCTACTAGGCTTAGGAAGCTTGGTCTCCCTGCCGAGGTAAGGTAGAACGTCCTGCCGAGCCTTACACTCGAACTCCGTCCGAGTCCCTTCGCCTAACTCTCCTACTAGGCTTAGGAAGCTTTGTCTCCCTGCCGAGGTAAGGTCGAACGTCCTGCCGAGCCTTACACTCGAACTCCGTCCGAGTCCCTTCGCCTGACTCTCCTACTAGGCTTAGGAAGCTTGGTGTCCCTGCCGAGGTACGGTCGAACGTCCTGCCGAGCCTTACACTCGAACACCAGCCAAGTCCCTTTGCCTGTCTCCTACTAGGATTAGGAAGCTTGGTCTCCCTGCCGAGGTAAGGTCAAACGTCCTGCCGAGCCTTACACTCGAACTCCGTCCAAGTCCCCTCGCCTGACTCTCCTACTAGCCTTAGGGAGCTTGGTCTCCCTGCCAAGGTAAGGTCGAACGTCCTGCCGAGCCTTACACTCGAACACCGGCCAAGTCCCTTCCTCTGACACTCCTACTAGGCTTAGGAAGCTTTATCTCCCAGCCGAGGTCAGGTCGAGCGTCCTTCCGAGCCTTACAATTGAACTCCGGCCAAGTCATTTTGCATGACTCCTACTAAGCTTAGATAGCTTTGTCTCCCAGCCGAGGTAAGGTCGAACGTCCTGCTGAGCCTTAGACTTGAACTCCGGCCATGTCCTCTCGCCTGACTCTCCTACTAGGCTTAGGAAGCTTGGACACCCTGCCGAGGAAAGGTCGAACGTCCTGCCGAGCCTTGCACTCAAACACCGGCCAGGCCATTTGCCTGACTCCTACTAGGCTTAGGAAGCTTGGTGTCCCTGCCGAGGAAAGGTCGAACGTCCTGCCGAGCCTTACACTCGAACTCCGGCCAAGTCATTTGGCATGACTCCTACTAAGCTTAGATAGCTTGGTCTCCCTGCCGAGGTAAGGTCGAACGTCCTGCCGAGACTTACACTAGAACTCCGGCCAAGTCCCTTTGCCTGATACCTTCTAGGCTTAGGAAGCTTGGTCTCCCTGCCGAGGTAAGGTAGAACGCCCTGCCGAGCTTTACACTCGAACTCCGGGCAAGTCCCTTTGCCTGACTCCTACTAGGCTTAGGAATCTTGGTCTCCCTGCCGAGTTAAGGTCGAACGTCCTGCCGAACCTTACACTCGAACTCCGGCCAACTCCCTTCGACTAACTCTCCTACTAGGCTTAGGAATCTTGGTCTCCCTGCCGAGGCAAGGTCGAACGTCCTGCCGAGCCTTACACTCAAACTCCGTCCGAGTCATTTGGCATGACTCCTACTAAGCTTAGATAGCTTGGTCTCCCTGCCGAGGTAAGGTCGAACGTCCTGCCGAGACTTACACTCGAACTCTGGCCAAGTCCCCTCGCCTGACTCCTTCTAGGCTTAGGAAGCATGGTCTCCCAGCCGAGGTAATGTTGAACGACCTGCCGAGCTTTGCACTCGAACTCCGGGCAAGTCCCTTTGCCTGACTCCTACTAGGCTTAGGAATCTTGGTCTCCCTGCCGAGTTAAGGTCGAACGTCCTGCCGAACCTTACACTCGAACTCCGGCCAACTCCCTTCGACTAACTCTCCTACTAGGCTTAGGAATCTTGGTCTCCCTGCCGAGGTAAGGTCAAACGTCCTGCCAAGCCGTACACTCGAACTCCGGCCAAGTCCCCTCTCCTAACTCTCGTCCTAGGCTTAGGAAGCTTGGTCTCCCTGCCGAGGTAAGGTAGAACCTCCTTCCGAGCCCTGCACTCGAAGTCCGGCCAGGTCCCTTCCCCTGACACTCCTACTAGGCTTAGGAACCTTTGTCTCCCTGCCGAGGCAAGGTCGAGCGTCCTTCCGAGCCTTACACTAGAACTCCGGCCAAGTCCCTTTGCCTGATACCTTCTAGGCTTAGGAAGCTTGGTCTCCCTGCCAACGTAAGGTAGAACGTCCTGCCGATCCCTGCACTCGAACTCCGGCCAAGTCGCTTTGCCTGACTCATACTAGGCTTAAGAAGCTTGGTCTCCCTGCCGAGGTAAGGTCGAACGTCCTGCCGAGCCTTACACTCGAACTCCGTCCGAGTCCCTTCGCCTAACTCTCCTACTAGGCTTAGGAAGCTTGGTGTCCCTGCCGAGGTACGGTCGAACGTCCTGCCGAGCCTTACACTCGAACACCAGCCAAGTCCCTTTGCCTGTCTCCTACTAGGATTAGGAAGCTTGGTCTCCCTGCCGAGGTAAGGTCAAACGTCCTGCCGAGCCTTACACTCGAACTCCGTCCAAGTCCCCTCGCCTGACTCTCCTACTAGCCTTAGGGAGCTTGGTCTCCCTGCCAAGGTAAGGTCGAACGTCCTGCCGAGCCTTACACTCGAACACCGGCCAAGTCCCTTCCTCTGACACTCCTACTAGGCTTAGGAAGCTTTATCTCCCAGCCGAGGTCAGGTCGAGCGTCCTTCCGAGCCTTACAATTGAACTCCGGCCAAGTCATTTTGCATGACTCCTACTAAGCTTAGATAGCTTGGTCTCCCTGCCGAGGTAAGGTCGAACGTCCTGCCGAGACTTACACTCGAACTCTGGCCAAGTCCCCTCGGCTGACTCCTACTAGGCTTAGGAAGCTTGGTCTCCCTGCCGAGGTAAGGTCGAACGTCCTGCCGAGCCTTACACACGAACGCTGGCCAAGTCCCTTTGCCTGACTCCAACTAGGCTTAGGAAGCTTGGTCTCCCTGCCGAGTTAAGGTCGAACGACCTGCCAAACCTTACACTCGAACTCCGGCCGACTCCCTTCGACTAACTCTCCTACTAGGCTTAGGAATCTTGGTCTCCCTGCCGAGGCAAGGTCGAACGTCCTGCCGAGCCTTACACTCAAACTCCGTCCGAGTCATTTGGCATGACTCCTACTAAGCTTAGATAGCTTGGTCTCCCTGCCGAGGTAAGGTCGAACGTCCTGCCGAGACTTACACTCGAACTCTGGCCAAGTCCCCTCGCCTGACTCCTTCTAGGCTTAGGAAGCATGGTCTCCCAGCCGAGGTAATGTTGAACGACCTGCCGAGCTTTGCACTCGAACTCCGGGCAAGTCCCTTTGCCTGACTCCTACTAGGCTTAGGAATCTTGGTCTCCCTGCCGAGTTAAGGTCGAACGTCCTGCCGAACCTTACACTCGAACTCCGGCCAACTCCCTTCGACTAACTCTCCTACTAGGCTTAGGAATCTTGGTCTCCCTGCCGAGGTAAGGTCAAACGTCCTGCCAAGCCGTACACTCGAACTCCGGCCAAGTCCCCTCTCCTAACTCTCGTCCTAGGCTTAGGAAGCTTGGTCTCCCTGCCGAGGTAAGGTAGAACCTCCTTCCGAGCCCTGCACTCGAAGTCCGGCCAGGTCCCTTCCCCTGACACTCCTACTAGGCTTAGGAACCTTTGTCTCCCTGCCGAGGCAAGGTCGAGCGTCCTTCCGAGCCTTACACTAGAACTCCGGCCAAGTCCCTTTGCCTGATACCTTCTAGGCTTAGGAAGCTTGGTCTCCCTGCCAAGGTAAGGTAGAACGTCCTGCCGATCCCTGCACTCGAACTCCGGCCAAGTCGCTTTGCCTGACTCATACTAGGCTTAAGAAGCTTGGTCTCCCTGCCGAGGTAAGGTCGAACGTCCTGCCGAGCCTTACACTCGAACTCCGTCCGAGTCCCTTCGCCTAACTCTCCTACTAGGCTTAGGAAGCTTGGTGTCCCTGCCGAGGTACGGTCGAACGTCCTGCCGAGCCTTACACTCGAACTCCGTCCGAGTCCCTTCGCCTGACTCTCCTACTAGGCTTAGGAAGCTTGGTGTCCCTGCCGAGGTACGGTCGAACGTCCTGCCGAGCCTTACACTCGAACACCAGCCAAGTCCCTTTGCCTGTCTCCTACTAGGATTAGGAAGCTTGGTCTCCCTGCCGAGGTAAGGTCAAACGTCCTGCCGAGCCTTACACTCGAACTCCGGCCAAGTCCCTTCGCCTGACTCTCCTACTAGGCTTTGGAAGCTTGGTCTCCCTGCCGAATTAAGGTCGAACGTCCTGCTAAGCCTTACACTCGAACTCCGGCCAAGTCATTTTCATGGCTCCTAATAAGCTTAGATAGCTTGGTCTCCCTGCCGAGGTAACGTCGAACGTCCTGCCGAACCTTAGTCTCAAACTTCGGCCAAGTTCCTTCGCCTGACTCCAACTAGGCTTAGGAAGCTTTGTCTCCCAGCCGAGGTAATGTTGAACGTCCTGCCGAGACTTACACTCGAACTCTGGCCAAGTCCCCTCGCCTGACTTCTACTAGGCTTAGAAGCTTGGTCTCCCTGCCGGGGTAAGGTCGAACCTCCTGCCAAGCCTTACACTCGAACTCCGGCCAAGTCCCCTCGCCTGACTCTCCTACTAGCCTTAGGGAGCTTGGTCTCCCTGCCGAGGTCAGGTCGAGCATCCTTCCGAGCCTTACACTTGAACTCCGGCCAAGTCATTTTGCATGACTCCTACTAAGCTTAGATAGCTTGGTCTCCCTGCCGAGGTAAGGTCGAACGTCCTGCCGAGACTTACACTCGAACTCTGGCCAAGTCCCCTCGCTTGACTCCTACTAGGCTTAGGAAGCTTGGTCTCCCTGCCGAGGTAAGGTCGAACGTCCTGCTGAGCCTTAGACTTGAACTCCGGACAAGTCCTCTCGCCTGACTCTCCTACTAGGCTTAGGAAGCTTGGACTGCCTGCCAAGGTAAGGTCGAACGTCCTGCCAAGCCTTGCACTCAAACACCGGCCATTTGCCTGTCTCCTACTAGGCTTAGGAAGCTTGGTGTCCCTGCCGAGGAAAGGTCGAACGTCCTGCCAAGCCTTACACTCGAACTCCGGCCAAGTCCCTTCGCCTGACTCCTACTAGGCTTATGAAGCTTGGTGTCCCGGCCGAGGTAAGGTCGAAGGTCCTGCCGAGCCTTACACTCGAACTCCGGCCAAGTCCCCTTGTCTGACTCCTACTAGGCTTAGGAAGCTTGGTCTCCCTGCCGAGTTAAGGTCGAACGTCCTGCCAAGCCTTAGTCTCAAACTTCGGCCAAGTCCCCTCGCCTTACTCCTACTAGACTTACGAAGCTTGGTCACCCTGCCGAGGTAAGGTCAAACGTCCTGCCGAGCCTTACACTCGAACTCTGGCCAGGTCCCCTCTCCTAACTCTCCTCCTAGCCTTAGGAAGATTTGTCTCCCTGCCGAGGATACATCGAACGTCCTGCCGAGCCTTACACTCGAACTCCGGCCAAGTCCCAGCCCCTGACACTCCTACTAGGCTTAGGAACCTTGGTCTCCCTGCCAAGGTAAGTTCGAGCGTCCTGCCGAGCCATGCACTCGAACTCCGGCCAAGTCCCTTTGCAAGACTCCTACTAGGCTTAGGAATCTTGGTCTCCCTGCCGAGTTAAGGTCGAACGACCTGCCGAACCTTACACTCGAACTCCGGCCAACTCCCTTCGCCTAACTCTCCTACTAGGCTTAGGAAGCTTGGTCTCCCTGCCGAGGTAAGGTCGAACGTCCTGCCGAGCCTTACACTCAAACACCGGCCAGTCCCTTTTCCTGTCTCCTACTAGTCTTAGGAAGCTTGGTCTCCCTGCCGAGGAAAGGTCGAACGTCCTGCCGAGCCTTACACTCAAACTCCTGCCAAGTCATTTTGCATGACTCCTACTAAGCTTAGATACCTTGGTCACCCTGCCGAGGTAAGGTCGAACGTCCTGCCGAGACTTACACTCGAACACTGGCCAAGTCCCCTCGCCTGACTCCTACTAGGCTTAGGAAGCATGGTCTCCCGGCCGAGGTAACGTCGAACGTCCTGCCGAGCCTTAGTCTCAAACTTCGGCCAAGTTCCTTCGCCTGACTCCAACTAGGCTTAGGAAGCTTTGTCTCCCAGCCGAGGTAAGGTCGAACGTCCTGCTGAGCCTTAGACTTGAACTCCGGCCATGTCCTCTCGCCTGACTCTCCTACTAGGCTTAGGAAGCTTGGACACCCTGCCGAGGAAAGGTCGAACGTCCTGCCGAGCCTTGCACTCAAACACCGGCCAGGCCATTTGCCTGACTCCTACTAGGCTTAGGAAGCTTGGTGTCCCTGCCGAGGAAAGGTCGAACGTCCTGCCGAGCCTTACACTCGAACTCCGGCCAAGTCATTTTGCATGACTCCTACTAAGCTTAGATAGCTTGGTCTCCCTGCCGAGGTAAGGTCGAACGTCCTGCCGAGACTTACACTCGAACACTGGCCAACTCCCCTCGCCTGACTCCTACTAGGCTTAGGAAGCATGGTCTCCCGGCCGAGGTAACGTCGAACGTCCTGCCGAGCCTTAGTCTCAAACTTCGGCCAAGTTCCTTCGCCTGACTCCAACTAGGCTTAGGAAGCTTTGTCTCCCAGCCGAGGGAAGGTCGAACGTCCTGCTGAGCCTTAGACTTGAACTCCGGCCATGTCCTCTCGCCTGACTCCCCTACTAGGCTTAGGAAGCTTGGACACCCTGCCGAGGAAAGGTCGAACGTCCTGCCGAGCCTTGCACTCAAACACCGGCCAGGCCATTTGCCTGACTCCTACTAGGCTTAGGAAGCTTGGTCTCCCTGCCGAGGTAACGTCGAACGTCCTGCAGAACCTTAGTTTCAAACTTCGGCCAAGTTCCTTCGCCTTACTCCAACTAGGCTTAGGAAGCATGGTCTCCCTGCCGAGGTAAGGTCCAACGTCCTGCCGAGCCTTACACTCGAACTCCGGCCAAGTCCCTTTGCATGACACCTACTAAGCTTAGGAAGCTTGGTCTCCCTGCCGAGGAAAGGTCGAACGTCCTGCCGAGCCTTACACTCGAACTCCGGCCAAGTCCCCGTGTCTGACTCCTACTAGGCTTAGGAAGCTTTGTCTCCCAGCCGAGGTAAGGTCGAACGTCCTGCTGAGCCTTAGACTTGAACTCCGGCCAAGTCCTCTCGCCTGACTCTCCTACTAGGCTTAGGATGCTTGGACTCCCTGCCGCGGTAAGGTCGAACGTCCTGCCAAGCCTTGAAGTCAAACACCGGCCAATCCCTTTTCCTGTCTCCTACTAGGCTTAGGAAGCTTGGTCTCCCTGCCGAGGAAAGGTCAAACGTCCTGCCGAGACTTACACTCGAACTCTGGCCAAGTCCCCTCGCCTGACTGATACTAGGCTTAGGAAGCTTGGTCTCCCTGCCGAGGTAAGGTCGAATGTCCTGCCGAGGCTTACACTCGAACTCTGGCAAAGTCCCCTCGCCTGACTCCTACTAGGCTTAGGAAGCTTGGTCTCCCTGCCGAGTTAAGGTCGAACGTCCTGCCGAGCCTTAGTCTCAAACTTCGGCCAAGTTCCTTCGATTGACTCCAACTAGGCTTAGGAAGCTTTGTCTCCCAGCCGAGGTAAGGTCGAACGTCCTGCTGAGGCTTAGACTTGAACTCCGGCCAAGTCCTCACGCCTGACTCTCCTACTAGGCTTAAGAAGCTTGGACTCCCTGCCGAGGTAAGGTCGAACGTCCTGCCGAGCCTTAATCTCAAACACCGGCGAGTCCATTTGCCTGTCTCCTACTAGGCTTAGGAAGCTTGGTCTCCCTGCCGAGGAAAGTCGAACGTCCTGCCGAGCCTTACACTCGAACTCCGGCCAAGTCATTTTGCATGACTCCTACTAAGCTTAGATAGCTTGATCTCCCTGCCGAGGTAACGTCGAACGTCCTGCAGAACCTTAGTTACAAACTTCGGCCAAGTTCCTTCGCCTTACTCCAACTAGGCTTAGGAAGCATGGTCTCCCTGCCGAGGTAACGTCCAACGTCCTGCCGAGCCTTAGTCTCAAACTTCGGCCAAGTTCCTTCGCCTTACTCCAACTAGGCATAGGAAGCTTTGTCTCCCTGCCGAGGTAAGGTTGAACATCCTGCCGAGCCTTACACTCGAACTCCGGCCAAGTCCCTTTGCATGACACCTACTAAGCTTAGGAATCTTGGTCTCCCTGCCGAGGTAAGGTCGAACGTCCTGCCGAGCCTTACACTCGATATCCGGCCAAGTCCCTTCGCCTGACTCTCCTAGTAGGCTTAGGAAGCTTGGTCTCCCTGCCCTGTTAAGGTCAAACGTCCTGCCGAGCCTTACACTCGAACTCCGGCCAAGTTCCTTTTGCCTGTCTCCTACTATGCTTAGGAAGCTTGGACTCCCTGCCGAGGTAAGGTCGAACGTCCTGCCGAGCCTTACACTCAAACACCGGCCAGTCCCTTTTCCTGTCTCCTACTAGTCTTAGGAAGCTTGGTCTCCCGGCCGAGGAAAGGTCGAACGTCCTGCCGAGCCTTACACTCGACGTCTGGCCCAGTCCCTTCCCCTGACACTCCTACTAGGCTTAGGAACCTTGGTCTCCCTGCCAAGGTAAGGTCGAGCGTCCTGCCGAGCCTTGCACTCGAACTCCGGCCAACTCCCTTCGCCTAACTCTCCTACTAGGCTTAGGAAGCTTGGTCTCCCTGCCGAGGTAAGGTCGAACGTCCTGCCGAGCCTTACAATCGAACTCCAGCCAAGTTCCTTTTGCCTGTCTCCTACTAATCTTAGATAGCTTGGTCTCCCTGCCGAGGTAAGGTCGAACGTCCTTCCGAACCTTACACTCGAACTCCGGCCAAGTCCCCTCGCCTGACTCCAACTAGGCGTAGGAAGCTTGGTCTCCCTGCCGAGATAAGGTCGAACGTCCTGCCGAGCTCTACACTCGAACTCCGGCCAAGTCCCTTCGCCTGACTCCTACTAGGATTAGGAAGCTTGGTCTCCCTGCCGAGGTAAGGTCGAAGGTCCTGCCGAGCCTTACACTCGAATTCCGGCCAAGTCCCCTTGTCTGACTCCTACTAGGCTTAGGAAGCATGGTCTCCCTGCCGAGGTAAGGTAGAACGTCCTGCCGAGCCTTGCACTCGAACTCCGGCTAAGTCCCTTCGCCTAGCTCTCCTACTAGGCTTAGGAAGCTTGGTCTCCCTGCTGAGGTAAGGTCGAACGTCCTGCCGAGCCTTACACTCGAACTCCGTCCGAGTCCCTTCGCCTAACTCTCCTACTAGGCTTAGGAAGCTTGGTCTCCCTGCCGAGGTAAGGTCGAACGTCCTGCTGAGCCTTACACTCGAACTCCGTCCGAGTCCCTTCGCCTGACTCTCCTACTAGGCTTAGGAAGCTTGGTGTCCCTGCCGAGGTACGGTCGAACGTCCTGCCGAGCCTTACACTCGAACACCAGCCAAGTTCCTTTTGCCTGTCTCCTACTATGCTTAGGAAGCTTGGACTCCCTGCCGAGGTAAGGTCGAACGTCCTGCCGAGCCTTACACTCAAACACCGGCCAGTCCCTTTTCCTGTCTCCTACTAGTCTTAGGAAGCTTGGTCTCCCGGCCGAGGAAAGGTCGAACGTCCTGCCGAGCCTTACACTCAAACTCCTGCCAAGTCATTTTGCATGACTCCTACTAAGCTTAGATACCTTGGTCTCCCTGCCGAGGTAAGGTCGAACGTCCTGCCGAGACTTATACTCGAACTCTGGCCAAGTCCCCTCGCCTGACTCCTACTAGGCTTAGGAAGCATGGTCTCCCGGCCGAGGTAACGTCGAACGTCCTGCCGAGCCTTAGTCTCAAACTTCGGCCAAGTTCCTTCGCCTGACTCCTACTAGGCTTAGATATTTTGGTCTCCCTGCCGAGGTACGGTCGAACGTCCTGCCGAGCCTTGCTCTCAAACACCGGCCAGGCCATTTGCCTGTCTCCTACTAGGCTTAGGAAGCTTGGTCTCCCTGCCGAGGTAAGGTCGAACGTCCTGCCGAACCTTACACTCGAACTCCGGCCAACTCCCTTCGACTAACTCTCCTACTAGGCTTAGGAAGCTTGGTCTCCCTGCCGAGGCAAGGTCGAACGTCCTGCCGAGCCTTACACTCGAACTCCGGCCAACTCCCTTCGCCTGACTCCCCTACTAGGCTTAGGAAGCTTGGTCTCCCTGCCGAGGTAAGGTCGAACGTCCTGCCGAGCCTTACACTCGAACTCCGGCCAAGTCCCCTCGCCTGTCTCCAACTAGGCCTAGGAAGCTTGGTCTCCCTGCCGAGGTAAGGTCGAACGTCCTGCCGAGCCTTACACTCGAACTCTGGCCAAGTCCCCTTGTCTGACTCCTACTAGGCTTAGGAAGCATGGTCTCTTTGCCGAGTTAAGGTCGAACGTCCTGCCGAGCCTTAGTCTCGAACTCCGGCCAAGTCCCTTAGCCTGTCTCCTACTAGGCTTAGGAAGTATGGTCTCCCTGCCGAGGTAAGGTCAGACGTCCTGCCGAGCCTTACACTCAAACTTCGGCCAAGTCCCCTCGCCTGACTCCTACTAGGCTTAGAAGCTTGGTCTCCCTGCCGGGGTAAGGTCGAACCTCCTGCCAAGCCTTACACTCGAACTCCGGCCAAGTCCCCTCGCCTGACTCTCCTACTAGCCTTAGGGAGCTTGGTCTCCCTGCCGAGGTCAGGTCGAGCATCCTTCCGAGCCTTACACTTGAACTCCGGCCAAGTCATTTTGCATGACTCCTACTAAGCTTAGATAGCTTGGTCTCCCTGCCGAGGTAAGGTCGAACGTCCTGCCGAGACTTACACTCGAACTCTGGCCAAGTCCCCTCGCTTGACTCCTACTAGGCTTAGGAAGCTTGGTCTCCCTGCCGAGGTAAGGTCGAACGTCCTGCCGAGCCTTACACTCGAACTCCGGCCAAGTCCCTTTGCCTGACTCCTACTAGGCTTAGGAAGCTTGGTCCCCCTGCCGATGTAAGGTCGAAAGTCCTGCGGAGCCTTACAATCAAACTCCAGCCAAGTTCCTTTTGCCTGTCTCCTACTAAGCTTAGATTTCTTGGTCTCCCTGCCGAGGTAAGGTCGAAAGTCCTGCCGAGACTTACACTCGAACTCTGGCCAAGTCCCCTCGCCTGACTCCTACTAGGCTTAGGAAGCATGGTCTCCCTGCCGAGGTAACGTTGAACGTCCTGCCGAGCCTTAGTCTCAAACTTCGGCCAAGTTCCTTTGCCTGACTCCAACTAGGCTTAGGAAGCTTTGTCTCCCAGCCGAGGTAAGGTCGAACGTCCTGCTGAGCCTTAGACTTGAACTCCGGACAAGTCCTCTCGCCTGACTCTCCTACTAGGCTTAGGAAGCTTGGACTGCCTGCCAAGGTAAGGTCGAACGTCCTGCCAAGCCTTGCACTCAAACACCGGCCATTTGCCTGTCTCCTACTAGGCTTAGGAAGCTTGGTCTCCCTGCCGAGTTAAGGTCGAACGTCCTGTCAAGCCTTAGTCTCAAACTTCGGCCAAGTCCCCTCGCCTTACTCCTACTAGACTTACGAAGCTTGGTCACCCTGCCGAGGTCAGGTCAAACGTCCTGCCGAGCCTTACACTCGAACTCTGGCCAGGTCCCCTCTCCTAACTCTCCTCCTAGCCTTAGGAAGATTTGTCTCCCTGCCGAGGATACATCGAACGTCCTGCCGAGCCTTACACTCGAACTCCGGCCAAGTCCCATCCCCTGACACTCCTACTAGGCTTAGGAACCTTGGTCTCCCTGCCAAGGTAAGTTCGAGCGTCCTGCCGAGCCATGCACTCGAACTCCGGCCAAGTCCCTTTGCAAGACTCCTACTAGGCTTAGGAATCTTGGTCTCCCTGCCGAGTTAAGGTCGAACGACCTGCCGAACCTTACACTCGAACTCCGGCCAACTCCCTTCGCCTAACTCTCCTACTAGGCTTAGGAAGCTTGGTCTCCCTGCCGAGGTAAGGTCGAACGTCCTGCCGAGCCTTACACTCAAACACCGGCCAGTCCCTTTTCCTGTCTCCTACTAGTCTTAGGAAGCTTGGTCTCCCTGCCGAGGAAAGGTCGAACGTCCTGCCGAGCCTTACACTCAAACTCCTGCCAAGTCATTTTGCATGACTCCTATTAAGCTTAGATACCTTGGTCACCCTGCCGAGGTAAGGTAGAACGTCCTGCCGAGACTTACACTCGAACACTGGCCAAGTCCCCTCGCCTGACTCCTACTAGGCTTAGGAAGCATGGTCTCCCGGCAGAGGTAACGTCGAACGTCCTGCCGAGCCTTAGTCTCAAACTTCGGCCAAGTTCCTTCGCCTGACTCCAACTAGGCTTAGGAAGCTTTGTCTCCCAGCCGAGGTAAGGTCGAACGTCCTGCTGAGCCTTAGACTTGAACTCCGGCCATGTCCTCTCGCCTGACTCTCCTACTAGGCTTAGGAAGCTTGGACACCCTGCCGAGGAAAGGTCGAACGTCCTGCCGAGCCTTGCACTCAAACACTGGCCAGGCCATTTGCCTGACTCCTACTAGGCTTAGGAAGCTTGGTGTCCCTGCCGAGGAAAGGTCGAACGTCCTGCCGAGCCTTACACTCGAACTCCGGCCAAGTCATTTTGCATGACTCCTACTAAGCTTAGATAGCTTGGTCTCCCTGCCGAGGTAAGGTCGAACGTCCTGCCGAGACTTACACTCGAACACTGGCCAAGTCCCCTCGCCTGACTCCTACTAGGCTTAGGAAGCATGGTCTCCCGGCCGAGGTAATGTCGAACGTCCTGCCGAGCCTTAGTCTCAAACTTCGGCCAAGTTCCTTCGCCTGACTCCAACTAGGCTTAGGAAGCTTTGTCTCCCAGCCGAGGTAAGGTCGAACGTCCTTCTGAGCCTTAGACTTGAACTCCGGCCATGTCCTCTCGCCTGACTCCCCTACTAGGCTTAGGAAGCTTGGACACCCTGCCGAGGAAAGGTCGAACGTCCTGCCGAGCCTTGCACTCAAACACCGGCCAGGCCATTTGCCTGACTCCTACTAGGCTTAGGAAGCTTGGTGTCCCTGCCAAGGAAAGGTCGAACGTCCTGCCGAGCCTTACACTCGAACTCCGGCCAAGTCATTTTGCATGACTCCTACTAAGCTTAGATAGCTTGGTCTCCCTGCCGAGGTAACGTCGAACGTCCTGCCGAACCTTAGTCTCAAACTTCGGCCAAGTTCCTTCGCCTGATTCCAACTAGGCTTAGGAAGCTTTGTCTCCCAGCCGAGGTAATGTTGAACGTCCTGCCGAGACTTACACTAGAACTCCGGCCAAGTCCCTTTGCCCGATACCTTCTAGGCTTAGGAAGCTTGGTCTCCCTGCCGAGGTAAGGTAGAACGCCCTGCCGAGCTTTGCACTCGAACTCCGGGCAAGTCCCTTTGCCTGACTCCTACTAGGCTTAGGAATCTTGGTCTCCCTGCCGAGTTAAGGTCAAACGTCCTGCCGAACCTTACACTCGAACTCCGGCCAACTCCCTTCGACTAACTCTCCTACTAGGCTTAGGAATCTTGGTCTCCCTGCCGAGGCAAGGTCGAACGTCCTGCCGAGCCTTACACTCGAACTCCGTCCGAGTCCCTTCGCCTGACTCTCCTACTAGGCTTAGGAAGCTTGGTCTCCCTGCCGAGGTAAGGTCGAATGTCCTGCCGAGCCTTACAATCGAACTCCAGCCAAGTTCCTTTTGCCTGTCTCCTACTAATCTTATATAGCTTGGTCTCCCTGCCGAGGTAAGGTCGAACATCCTGACGACCCTTACACTCGAACTCCGGCCAAGTCCCCTCGCCTGTCTCCAACTAGGCGTAGGAAGCTTGGTCTCCCTGCCGAGGTAAGGTCGAACGTCCTGCCGAGCCTTACACTCGAACTCCAGCCTAGTCCCTTCCCCTGACTCTCTTACTAGGCTTAGGAAGCATGGTCTCTTTGCCGAGTTAAGGTCGAACGTCCTGCCGAGCCTTAGTCTCAAACTTCGGCCAAGTTCCTTCGCCTGACTCCAACTAGGCTTAGGAAGCTTTATCTCCCACCCGAGGTAAGGTCGAACGTCCTGCTGAGCCTTAGACTTGAACTCCGGCCAAGTCCTCTCGCCTGACTCTCCTACTAGGCTTAGGGAGCTTGGTCTCCCTGCGGAGTTAAGGTCGAACGTCCTGCCGAGCCTTACACTCGAACTCCGGCCAAATCCCCTCTCCTAACTCTCCTCCTAGGCTTAGGAAGATTTGTGTCCCTGCCGATGTAACATCGAACGTCCTGCCGAGCCTTACACTCGAACTCCGGCCATGTCCCTTCCCCTGACACTCCTACTAGGCTTAGCAAGCTTGGTCTCCCTGCCGATGTCAGGTCGAATGTCCTGCCAAGCCTTACACTCAAACTCCGGCCAAGTCCCCTCGCCTAACTCTCCTACAAGGCTTAGGAAGCTTGGTCTCCCTGCCGAGGTAAGGTCGAACGTCCTGCCAAGCCGTACACTCGAACTCCGGCCAAGTCCCCTCTCCTAACTCTCGTCCTAGGCTTAGGAAGCTTGGTCTCCCTGCCGAGGTAAGGTAGAACCTCCTTCCGAGCCCTGCACTCGAAGTCCGGCCAGGTCCCTTCCCCTGACACTCCTACTAGGCTTAGGAACCTTTGTCTCCCTGCCGAGGCAAGGTCGAGCGTCCTTCCGAGCCTTACACTAGAACTCCGGCCAAGTCCCTTTGCCTGATACCTTCTAGGCTTAGGAAGCTTGGTCTCCCTGCCGAGGTAAGGTAGAACGTCCTGCCGATCCCTGCACTCGAACTCCGGCCAAGTCGCTTTGCCTGACTCATACTAGGCTTAGGAATCTTGGTCTCCCTGCCAAGTTAAGGTCGAACGACCTGCCGAACCTTACACTCGAACTCCGGCCAAGTCCCTTCGCCTAACTCTCCTACTAGGCTTAGGAAGCTTGGTCTCCCTGCCGAGGTAAGGTCGAACGTCCTGCCGAGCCTTACACTCGAACTCCGTCCGAGTCCCTTCGCCTAACTCTCCTACTAGGCTTAGGAAGCTTTGTCTCCCTGCCGAGGTAAGGTCGAACGTCCTGCCGAGCCTTACACTCGAACTCCGTCCGAGTCCCTTCGCCTGACTCTCCTACTAGGCTTAGGAAGCTTGGTGTCCCTGCCGAGGTACGGTCGAACGTCCTGCCGAGCCTTACACTCGAACACCAGCCAAGTCCCTTTGCCTGTCTCCTACTAGGATTAGGAAGCTTGGTCTCCCTGCCGAGGTAAGGTCAAACGTCCTGCCGAGCCTTACACTCGAACTCCGTCCAAGTCCCCTCGCCTGACTCTCCTACTAGCCTTAGGGAGCTTGGTCTCCCTGCCAAGGTAAGGTCGAACGTCCTGCCGAGCCTTACACTCGAACACCGGCCAAGTCCCTTCCTCTGACACTCCTACTAGGCTTAGGAAGCTTTATCTCCCAGCCGAGGTCAGGTCGAGCGTCCTTCCGAGCCTTACAATTGAACTCCGGCCAAGTCATTTTGCATGACTCCTACTAAGCTTAGATAGCGTTGTCTCCCTGCCGAGGTAAGGTCGAACGTCCTGCTGAGCCTTAGACTTGAACTCCGGCCATGTCCTCTCGCCTGACTCTCCTACTAGGCTTAGGAAGCTTGGACACCCTGCCGAGGAAAGGTCGAACGTCCTGCCGAGCCTTGCACTCAAACACCGGCCAGGCCATTTGCCTGACTCCTACTAGGCTTAGGAAGCTTGGTGTCCCTGCCGAGGAAAGGTCGAACGTCCTGCCGAGCCTTACACTCGAACTCCGGCCAAGTCATTTGGCATGACTCCTACTAAGCTTAGATAGCTTGGTCTCCCTGCCGAGGTAAGGTCGAACGTCCTGCCGAGACTTACACTAGAACTCCGGCCAAGTCCCTTTGCCTGATACCTTCTAGGCTTAGGAAGCTTGGTCTCCCTGCCGAGGTAAGGAGGAACGCCCTGCCGAGCTTTGCACTCGAACTCCGGGCAAGTCCCTTTGCCTGACTCCTACTAGGCTTAGGAATCTTGGTCTCCCTGCCGAGTTAAGGTCGAACGTCCTGCCGAACCTTACACTCGAACTCGGGCCAACTCCCTTCGACTAACTCTCCTACTAGGCTTAGGAATCTTGGTCTCCCTGCCGAGGCAAGGTCAAACGTCCTGCCGAGCCTTACACTCAAACTCCGTCCGAGTCATTTGGCATGACTCCTACTAAGCTTAGATAGCTTGGTCTCCCTGCCGAGGTAAGGTCGAACGTCCTGCGGAGACTTACACTCGAACTCTGGCCAAGTCCCCTCGCCTGACTCCTTCTAGGCTTAGGAAGCTTTGTCTCCCAGCCGAGGTAATGTTGAACGACCTGCCGAGCTTTGCACTCGAACTCCGGGCAAGTCCCTTTGCCTGACTCCTACTAGGCTTAGGAATCTTGGTCTCCCTGCCGAGTTAAGGTCGAACGTCCTGCCGAACCTTACACTCGAACTCCGGCCAACTCCCTTCGACTAACTCTCCTACTAGGCTTAGGAATCTTGGTCTCCCTGCCGAGGTAAGGTCAAACGTCCTGCCAAGCCGTACACTCGAACTCCGGCCAAGTCCCCTCTCCTAACTCTCGTCCTAGGCTTAGGAAGCTTGGTCTCCCTGCCGAGGTAAGGTAGAACCTCCTTCCGAGCCCTGCACTCGAAGTCCGGCCAGGTCCCTTCCCCTGACACTCCTACTAGGCTTAGGAACCTTTGTCTCCCTGCCGAGGCAAGGTCGAGCGTCCTTCCGAGCCTTACACTAGAACTCCGGCCAAGTCCCTTTGCCTGATACCTTCTAGGCTTAGGAAGCTTGGTCTCCCTGCCGAGGTAAGGTAGAACGTCCTGCCGATCCCTGCACTCGAACTCCGGCCAAGTCGCTTTGCCTGACTCATACTAGGCTTAAGAAGCTTGGTCTCCCTGCCGAGGTAAGGTCGAACGTCCTGCCGAGCCTTACACTCGAACTCCGTCCGAGTCCCTTCGCCTAACTTTCCTACTAGGCTTAGGAAGCTTTGTCTCCCTGCCGAGGTAAGGTCGAACGTCCTGCCGAGCCTTACACTCGAACTCCGTCCGAGTCCCTTCGCCTGACTCTCCTACTAGGCTTAGGAAGCTTGGTGTCCCTGCCGAGGTACGGTCTAACGTCCTGCCGAGCCTTACACTCGAACACCAGCCAAGTCCCTTTGCCTGTCTCCTACTAGGATTAGGAAGCTTGGTCTCCCTGCCGAGGTAAGGTCAAACGTCCTGCCGAGCCTTACACTCGAACTCCGTCCAAGTCCCCTCGCCTGACTCTCCTATTAGCCTTAGGGAGCTTGGTCTCCCTGCCAAGGTAAGGTCGAACGTCCTGCCGAGCCTTACACTCGAACACCGGCCAAGTCCCTTCCTCTGACACTCCTACTAGGCTTAGGAAGCTTTATCTCCCAGCCGAGGTCAGGTCGAGCGTCCTTCCGAGCCTTACAATTGAACTCCGGCCAAGTCATTTTGCATGACTCCTACTAAGCTTAGATAGCTTGGTCTCCCTGCCGAGGTAAGGTCGAACGTCCTGCCGAGACTTACACTCGAACTCTGGCCAAGTCCCCTCGGCTGACTCCTACTAGGCTTAGGAAGCTTGGTCTCCCTGCCGAGGTAAGGTCGAACGTCCTGCCGAGCCTTACACACGAACGCTGGCCAAGTCCCTTTGCCTGACTCCAACTAGGCTTAGGAAGCTTGGTCTCCCTGCCGAGTTAAGGTCGAACGACCTGCCGAACCTTACACTCGAACTCCGGCCGACTCCCTTCGACTAACTCTCCTACTAGGCTTAGGAATCTTGGTCTCCCTGCCGAGGCAAGGTCGAACGTCCTGCCGAGCCTTACACTCAAACTCCGTCCGAGTCATTTGGCATGACTCCTACTAAGCTTAGATAGCTTGGTCTCCCTGCCGAGGTAAGGTCGAACGTCCTGCCGAGACTTACACTCGAACTCTGGCCAAGTCCCCTCGCCTGACTCCTTCTAGGCTTAGGAAGCTTTGTCTCCCAGCCGAGGTAATGTTGAACGACCTGCCGAGCTTTGCACTCGAACTCCGGGCAAGTCCCTTTGCCTGACTCCTACTAGGCTTAGGAATCTTGGTCTCCCTGCCGAGTTAAGGTCGAACGTCCTGCCGAACCTTACACTCGAACTCCGGCCAACTCCCTTCGACTAACTCTCCTACTAGGCTTAGGAATCTTGGTCTCCCTGCCGAGGTAAGGTCAAACGTCCTGCCAAGCCGTACACTCGAACTCCGGCCAAGTCCCCTCTCCTAACTCTCGTCCTAGGCTTAGGAAGCTTGGTCTCCCTGCCGAGGTAAGGTAGAACCTCCTTCCGAGCCCTGCACTCGAAGTCCGGCCAGGTCCCTTCCCCTGACACTCCTACTAGGCTTAGGAACCTTTGTCTCCCTGCCGAGGCAAGGTCGAACGTCCTGCCGAGCCTTACACTCAAACTCCGTCCGAGTCATTTGGCATGACTCCTACTAAGCTTAGATAGCTTGGTCTCCCTGCCGAGGTAAGGTCGAACGTCCTGCCGAGACTTACACTCGAACTCTGGCCAAGTCCCCTCGCCTGACTCCTTCTAGGCTTAGGAAGCTTGGTCTCCCTGCCAAGGTAAGGTAGAACGTCCTGCCGATCCCTGCACTCGAACTCCGGCCAAGTCGCTTTGCCTGACTCATACTAGGCTTAAGAAGCTTGGTCTCCCTGCCGAGGTAAGGTCGAACGTCCTGCCGAGCCTTACACTCGAACTCCGTCCGAGTCCCTTCGCCTAACTCTCCTACTAGGCTTAGGAAGCTTTGTCTCCCTGCCGAGGTAAGGTCGAACGTCCTGCCGAGCCTTACACTCGAACTCCGTCCGAGTCCCTTCGCCTGACTCTCCTACTAGGCTTAGGAAGCTTGGTGTCCCTGCCGAGGTACGGTCGAACGTCCTGCCGAGCCTTACACTCGAACACCAGCCAAGTCCCTTTGCCTGTCTCCTACTAGGATTAGGAAGCTTGGTCTCCCTGCCGAGGTAAGGTCAAATGTCCTGCCGAGCCTTACACTCGAACTCCGTCCAAGTCCCCTCGCCTGACTCTCCTACTAGCCTTAGGGAGCTTGGTCTCCCTGCCGAGGTAAGGTCAAACGTCCTGCCGAGCCTTACACTCGAACTCTGTCCGTGTCCCTTCGCCTGACTCTCCTACTAGGCTTAGGAAGCTTGGTCTCCCTGCCGAGGTAAGGTCGAACGTCCTGCCGAGCCTTACAATCGAACTCCAGCCAAGTTCCTTTTGCCTGTCTCCTACTAATCTTAGATAGCTTGGTCTCCCTGCCGAGGTAAGGTCGAACATCCTGCCGAGCCTTACACTCGAACTCCGGCCAAGTCCCCTCGCCTGTCTCCAACTAGGCCTAGGAAGCTTGGTCTCCCTGCCGAGGTAAGGTCGAACGTCCTGCCGAGCCTTACACTCGAACTCCGGCCAAGTCCCTTCGCCTGACTCCTACTAGGCTTAGGAAGCATGGTCTCCCTGCCGAGGTAACGTCGAACGTCCTGCCAAGCCTTACACTCGAACTCCGGCCAAGTCCCCTTGTCTGAGTCCTACTAGGCTTAGGAAGCATGGTCTCCCTGCCGAGGTAACATCGAACGTCCTGCCGAGCCTTAGTCTCAAACTTCGGCCAAGTTCCTTCGCCTGACTCCAACTAGGCTTAGGAAGCTTTGTCTCCCAGCCGAGGTAAGGTCGAACGTCCTGCTGAGCCTTACACTTGAACTCCGGCCAAGTCCTCTCACCTGACTCTCCTACTAGTCTTAGGAAGCTTGGTCTCCCTGCCGAGGTAAGGTCGAACGTCCTGCCGAGCCTTGAACTCAAACACCGGCCAGTCCTTTTGCCTGTCTCCTACTAGGCTTAGGAAGCTTGGTCTCCCTGCCGAGGAAAGGTCGAACGTCTTGCCGAGCCTTACACTCGAACTCCGGCCAAGTCATTTTGCATGACTCCTACTAAGCTTAGATAGCTTGGTCTCCCTGCCGAGGTAACGTCGAACGTCCTGCCGAGCCTTACACTCAAACTCAGGCCAAGTCCCTTTGCCTGTCTCCTACTAGGCTTAGGAAGTATGGTCTCCCTGCCGAGGTAAGGTCAGACGTCCTGCCGAGCCTTACACTCGAACTCCGGCCAAGTCCCTTTGCATGACACCTACTAAGATTAGGAAGCTTGGTCTCCCTGTCTTGGTAAGGTCGAACGTCCTGCCGAGCCTTACACTCGAACTCCGGCCAAGTCCCCTCTCCTAACTCTCCTCCTAGGCTTAGGAAGACTTGTCTCCCTGCCGAGGTAACATCGAACGTCCTGCCGAGCCTTACGCTCGAACTCCGGCCAAGTCCCTTCCCCTGACACTCCTACTAGGCTTAGGAAGCGTGGTCTCCCTGCCGAGGTAAGGTCGAACGTCCTGCGAAGCCTTACACTAAAACTCCGGCCAAGTCCCCTCGCCTAACTCTCCTACAAGGCTTAGGAAGTTTGGTCTCCCTGCCGAGGTAAGGTAGAACGTCCTTCCGAGCCTTACACTAGAACTTCGGCCAAGTCCCCTCTCCTAACTCTCCTCCTAGGCTTAGGAATATTTGTCTCCGTGCCGAGGTAACATTGAACATCCTGCCGAGCCTCACACTCGAACTCCGGCCGAGTCCCTTCCCTTGACACTCCTACGAGGCTTAGGAAGCTTGGTCTCCCTGCCGAGGTAAGGTCGAAAGTCCTGCCGAGACTTACACTCGAACTCCGGCCAAGTCCCTTTGCATGACACCTACTAAGCTTAGGAAGCTTGGTCTCCCTGCCGAGGTAAGGTCGAGCGTCCTTCCGAGCTTTACACTCGAACTCCGGCCAAGTCATTTTGCATGACTCCTACTAAGCTTAGATAGCTTGGTCTCCCTGCCGAGGTAAGGTCGAACGTCCTGCCGAGCCTTACGCTCGAACTCCGGCCAAGTCCCTTCGCCTGACTCCTACTAGGCTTAGGAAGCATGGTCTCCCTGCCGAGGTAACGTCGAACGTCCTGCCGAGCCTTAGTCTCGAACTTCGGCCAAGTTCCTTCGCCTGACTCCAACTAGGCTTAGGAAGCTTTGTCTCCCAGCCTAGGTAAGGTCGAACGTCCTGCCGAGCCTTACACTCGAACTCCGGCCAAGTCATTTTGCATGACTCCTACTAAGCTTAGATAGCTTGGTCTCCCTGCCGAGGTAACGTCGAACGTCCTGCCGAGCCTTAGTCTCAAACATCGGCCAATTCCCTTCGCCTGACTCCAACTAGGCTTAGGAAGCTTTGTCTCACTGCCGAGGTAAGGTCGAACATCCTGCCGAGCCTTACACTCGAACACCTGCCAAGACACATTGCATGACACCTACTAAGCTTAGGAAGCTTGGTCTCCCTGCCGAGGTAAGGTCGAACATCCTGCCGAGCCTTACACTCGAACTCCGGCCAAGTCCCCTCTCCTAACTCTCCTCCTAGGCTTAGGAAGATTTGTCTCCCTGCCGAGGTAACATCGAACATCCTGCCGAGCCTCACACTCGAACTCCGGCCGAGTCCCTTCCCCTGACACTCCTACGAGGCTTAGGAAGCTTGGTCTCACTGCCGAGGTAAGGTCGAATGTCCTGCCAAGCCTTACACTCAAACTCCGGACAAGTCCCCTCGCCTAACTGTCCTACAAAGCTTAGGAATCTTGGTCTCCCTGCCGAGGTAAGGTAGAACGTCCTTCCGAGCCTTGCACTCGAAGTCCGGCCAAGTCCCTTCCCCTGACACTCCTACTAGGCTTAGGAAGCTTGGTCTCCCTACCGAGGTAAGGTCGAGCGTCCTTCCGAGCCTTACACTCGAACTCCGGCCAAGTCCCCTTGTTTGACTGCTTCTAGGCTTAGGAAGCTTGGTCTCCCTGCCGAGTTAAGGTCGAACGACCTGCCGAGTTTTACACTCGAACTCTGGCCAAGTCCCTTTGTTTGACTCCTACTAGGCTTAGGAGGCTTGGTGTCCCTGCCGAGGTACGGTCGAATGTCCTGCCGAGCCTTACACTCGAACTCCGGCCAAGTCCCTTTGCGGGTCTCCTACTAGGATTAGGAAGCTTGGTCTCCCTGCCGAGGTAAGTTCGAACGTCCTGCCGAGCCTTACACTCGATCTCCCGCGAAGTCCCTTCGCCTGACTCTCCAACTAGACTTAGGAAGCTTGGTCTCCCTGCCGAGTTAAGGTCGAACGACCTGCCGAGTTTTACACTCGAACTCCGGCCAAGTCCCTTTGCCTGTCTCCTACTAGGATTAGGAAGCTTGGTCTCCCTGCAGAGGTAAGGTCGAACGTCCTGCCGAGCCTTACACTCGAACTCCGTCCGAGTCCCTTCGCCTGACTCTCCTACTAGGCTTAGGAAGCTTGGTGTCCCTGCCGAGGTACGGTCTAACGTCCTGCCGAGCCTTACACTCGAACACCAGCCAAGTCCCTTTGCCTGTCTCCTACTAGGATTAGGAAGCTTGGTCTCCCTGCCGAGGTAAGGTCAAACGTCCTGCCGAGCCTTACACTCGAACTCCGTCCAAGTCCCCTCGCCTGACTCTCCTACTAGCCTTAGGGAGCTTGGTCTCCCTGCCAAGGTAAGGTCGAACGTCCTGCCGAGCCTTACACTCGAACACCGGCCAAGTCCCTTCCTCTGACACTCCTACTAGGCTTAGGAAGCTTTATCTCCCAGCCGAGGTCAGGTCGAGCGTCCTTCCGAGCCTTACAATTGAACTCCGGCCAAGTCATTTTGCATGACTCCTACTAAGCTTAGATAGCTTGGTCTCCCTGCCGAGGTAAGGTCGAACGTCCTGCCGAGACTTACACTCGAACTCTGGCCAAGTCCCCTCGGCTGACTCCTACTAGGCTTAGGAAGCTTGGTCTCCCTGCCGAGGTAAGGTCGAACGTCCTGCCGAGCCTTACACACGAACGCTGGCCAAGTCCCTTTGCCTGACTCCAACTAGGCTTAGGAAGCTTGGTCTCCCTGCCGAGTTAAGGTCGAACGACCTGCCGAACCTTACACTCGAACTCCGGCCGACTCCCTTCGACTAACTCTCCTACTAGGCTTAGGAATCTTGGTCTCCCTGCCGAGGCAAGGTCGAACGTCCTGCCGAGCCTTACACTCAAACTCCGTCCGAGTCATTTGGCATGACTCCTACTAAGCTTAGATAGCTTGGTCTCCCTGCCGAGGTAAGGTCGAACGTCCTGCCGAGACTTACACTCGAACTCTGGCCAAGTCCCCTCGCCTGACTCCTTCTAGGCTTAGGAAGCTTTGTCTCCCAGCCGAGGTAATGTTGAACGACCTGCCGAGCTTTGCACTCGAACTCCGGGCAAGTCCCTTTGCCTGACTCCTACTAGGCTTAGGAATCTTGGTCTCCCTGCCGAGTTAAGGTCGAACGTCCTGTCGAACCTTACACTCGAACTCCGGCCAACTCCCTTCGACTAACTCTCCTACTAGGCTTAGGAATCTTGGTCTCCCTGCCGAGGTAAGGTAGAACCTCCTTCCGAGCCCTGCACTCGAAGTCCGGCCAGGTCCCTTCCCCTGACACTCCTACTAGGCTTAGGAACCTTTGTCTCCCTGCCGAGGCAAGGTCGAGCGTCCTTCCGAGCCTTACACTAGAACTCCGGCCAAGTCCCTTTGCCTGATACCTTCTAGGCTTAGGAAGCTTGGTCTCCCTGCCAAGGTAAGGTAGAACGTCCTGCCGATCCCTGCACTCGAACTCCGGCCAAGTCGCTTTGCCTGACTCATACTAGGCTTAAGAAGCTTGGTCTCCCTGCCGAGGTAAGGTCGAACGTCCTGCCGAGCCTTACACTCGAACTCCGTCCGAGTCCCTTCGCCTAACTCTCCTACTAGGCTTAGGAAGCTTTGTCTCCCTGCCGAGGTAAGGTCGAACGTCCTGCCGAGCCTTACACTCGAACTCCGTCCGAGTCCCTTCGCCTGACTCTCCTACTAGGCTTAGGAAGCTTGGTGTCCCTGCCGAGGTACGGTCGAACGTCCTGCCGAGCCTTACACTCGAACACCAGCCAAGTCCCTTTGCCTGTCTCCTACTAGGATTAGGAAGCTTGGTCTCCCTGCCGAGGTAAGGTCAAACGTCCTGCCGAGCCTTACACTCGAACTCCGTCCAAGTCCCCTCGCCTGACTCTCCTACTAGCCTTAGGGAGCTTGGTCTCCCTGCCGAGGTAAGGTCAAACGTCCTGCCGAGCCTTACACTCGAACTCTGTCCGTGTCCCTTCGCCTGACTCTCCTACTAGGCTTAGGAAGCTTGGTCTCCCTGCCGAGGTAAGGTCGAACGTCCTGCCGAGCCTTACAATCGAACTCCAGCCAAGTTCCTTTTGCCTGTCTCCTACTAATCTTAGATAGCTTGGTCTCCCTGCCGAGGTAAGGTCGAACATCCTGCCGAGCCTTACACTCGAACTCCGGCCAAGTCCCCTCGCCTGTCTCCAACTAGGCCTAGGAAGCTTGGTCTCCCTGCCGAGGTAAGGTCGAACGTCCTGCCGAGCCTTACACTCGAACTCCGGCCAAGTCCCTTCGCCTGACTCCTACTAGGCTTAGGAAGCATGGTCTCCCTGCCGAGGTAACGTCGAACGTCCTGCCAAGCCTTACACTCGAACTCCGGCCAAGTCCCCTTGTCTGAGTCCTACTAGGCTTAGGAAGCATGGTCTCCCTGCCGAGGTAACATCGAACGTCCTGCCGAGCCTTAGTCTCAAACTTCGGCCAAGTTCCTTCGCCTGACTCCAACTAGGCTTAGGAAGCTTTGTCTCCCAGCCGAGGTAAGGTCGAACGTCCTGCTGAGCCTTACACTTGAAGTCCGGCCAAGTCCTCTCACCTGACTCTCCTACTAGTCTTAGGAAGCTTGGTCTCCCTGCCGAGGTAAGGTCGAACGTCCTGCCGAGCCTTGAACTCAAACACCGGCCAGTCCTTTTGCCTGTCTCCTACTAGGCTTAGGAAGCTTGGTCTCCCTGCCGAGGAAAGGTCGAACGTCTTGCTGAGCCTTACACTCGAACTCCGGCCAAGTCATTTTGCATGACTCCTACTAAGCTTAGATGGCTTGGTCTCCCTGCCGAGGTAACGTCGAACGTCCTGCCGAGCCTTACACTCAAACTCAGGCCAAGTCCCTTTGCCTGTCTCCTACTAGGCTTAGGAAGTATGGTCTCCCTGCCGAGGTAAGGTCAGACGTCCTGCCGAGCCTTACACTCGAACTCCGGCCAAGTCCCTCTGCATGACACCTACTAAGATTAGGAAGCTTGGTCTCCCTGTCTTGGTAAGGTCGAACGTCCTGCCGAGCCTTACACTCGAACTCCGGCCAAGTCCCCTCTCCTAACTCTCCTCCTAGGCTTAGGAAGACTTGTCTCCCTGCCGAGGTAACATCGAACGTCCTGCCGAGCCTTACGCTCGAACTCCGGCCAAGTCCCTTCCCCTGACACTCCTACTAGGCTTAGGAAGCGTGGTCTCCCTGCCGAGGTAAGGTCGAACGTCCTGCGAAGCCTTACACTAAAACTCTGGCCAAGTCCCCTCGCCTAACTCTCCTACAAGGCTTAGGAAGTTTGGTCTCCCTGCCGAGGTAAGGTAGAACGTCCTTCCGAGCCTTACACTAGAACTTCGGCCAAGTCCCCTCTCCTAACTCTCCTCCTAGGCTTAGGAATATTTGTCTCCCTGCCGAGGTAACATTGAACATCCTGCCGAGCCTCACACTCGAACTCCGGCCGAGTCCCTTCCCCTGACACTCCTACGAGGCTTAGGAAGCTTGGTCTCCCTGCCGAGGTAAGGTCGAAAGTCCTGCCGAGACTTACACTCGAACTCCGGCCAAGTCCCTTTGCATGACACCTACTAAGCTTAGGAAGCTTGGTCTCCCTGCCGAGGTAAGGTCGAACGTCCTGCCGAGCCTTACACTCGAACTCCGGCCAAGTCCCCTCGCCTAACTGTCCTACAAGGCTTAGGAAGCTTGGTCTCCCTGCCGAGGTAAGGTCGAGCGTCCTTCCGAGCTTTACACTCGAACTCCGGCCAAGTCATTTTGCATGACTCCTACTAAGCTTAGATAGCTTGGTCTCCCTGCCGAGGTAAGGTCGAACGTCCTGCCGAGCCTTACGCTCGAACTCCGGCCAAGTCCCTTCGCCTGACTCCTACTAGGCTTAGGAAGCATGGTCTCCCTGCCGAGGTAACGTCGAACGTCCTGCCGAGCCTTAGTCTCGAACTTCGGCCAAGTTCCTTCGCCTGACTCCAACTAGGCTTAGGAAGCTTTGTCTCCCAGCCTAGGTAAGGTCGAACGTCCTGCCGAGCCTTACACTCGAACTCCGGCCAAGTAATTTTGCATGACTCCTACTAAGCTTAGATAGCTTGGTCTCCCTGCCGAGGTAACGTCGAACGTCCTGCCGAGCCTTAGTCTCAAACATCGGCCAATTCCCTTCGCCTGACTCCAACTAGGCTTAGGAAGCTTTGTCTCACTGCCGAGGTAAGGTCGAACATCCTGCCGAGCCTTACACTCGAACACCTGCCAAGACACATTGCATGACACCTACTAAGCTTAGGAAGCTTGGTCTCCCTGCCGAGGTAAGGTCGAACATCCTGCCGAGCCTTACACTCGAACTCCGGCCAAGTCCCCTCTCCTAACTCTCCTCCTAGGCTTAGGAAGATTTGTCTCCCTGCCGAGGTAACATCGAACATCCTGCCGAGCCTCACACTCGAACTCCGGCCGAGTCCCTTCCCCTGACACTCCTACGAGGCTTAGGAAGCTTGGTCTCACTGCCGAGGTAAGGTCGAATGTCCTGCCAAGCCTTACACTCAAACTCCGGACAAGTCCCCTCGCCTAACTGTCCTACAAAGCTTAGGAATCTTGGTCTCCCTGCCGAGGTAAGGTAGAACGTCCTTCCGAGCCTTGCACTCGAAGTCCGGCCAAGTCCCTTCCCCTGACACTCCTACTAGGCTTAGGAAGCTTGGTCTCCCTACCGAGGTAAGGTCGAGCGTCCTTCCGAGCCTTACACTCGAACTCCGGCCAAGTCCCCTTGTTTGACTGCTTCTAGGCTTAGGAAGCTTGGTCTCCCTGCCGAGTTAAGGTCGAACGACCTGCCGAGTTTTACACTCGAACTCTGGCCAAGTCCCTTTGTTTGACTCCTACTAGGCTTAGGAGGCTTGGTGTCCCTGCCGAGGTACGGTCGAATGTCCTGCCGAGCCTTACACTCGAACTCCGGCCAAGTCCCTTTGCGGGTCTCCTACTAGGATTAGGAAGCTTGGTCTCCCTGCCGAGGTAAGTTCGAACGTCCTGCCGAGCCTTACACTCGATCTCCCGCGAAGTCCCTTCGCCTGACTCTCCAACTAGACTTAGGAAGCTTGGTCTCCCTGCCGAGTTAAGGTCGAACGACCTGCCGAGTTTTACACTCGAACTCCGGCCAAGTCCCTTTGCCTGTCTCCTACTAGGATTAGGAAGCTTGGTCTCCCTGCAGAGGTAAGGTCGAACGTCCTGCCGAACCTTACACTCGAACTTCGGCCAAGTTCCTTCGCCTGACTCCAACTAGGCTTAGGAAGCTTTGTCTCCCAGCCTAGGTAAGGTCGAACGTCCTGCCGAGCCTTACACTCGAACTCCGGCCAAGTCATTTTGCATGACTCCTACTAAGCTTAGATAGCTTGGTCTCCCTGCCGAGGTAACGTCGAACGTCCTGCCGAGCCTTAGTCTCAAACATCGGCCAATTCCCTTCGCCTGACTCCAACTAGGCTTAGGAAGCTTTGTCTCACTGCCGAGGTAAGGTCGAACATCCTGCCGAGCCTTACACTCGAACACCTGCCAAGTCCCTTTGCTTGACACCTACTAAGCTTAGGAAGCTTGGTCTCCCTGCCTAGGTAAGGTCGAACATCCTGCCGAGCCTTACACTCGATCTCCGGCCAAGTCCCCTCTCCTAACTCTCCTCCTAGGCTTAGGAAGATTTGTCTCCCTGCCGAGGTAACATCGAACATCCTGCCGAGCCTCACACTCGAACTCCGGCCGAGTCCCTTCCCCTGACACTCCTACGAGGCTTAGGAAGCTTGGTCTCACTGCCGAGGTAAGGTCGAATGTCCTGCCAAGCCTTACACTCAAACTCTGGCCAAGTCCCCTCGCCTAACTGTCCTACAAAGCTTAGGAATCTTGGTCTCCCTGCCGAGGTAAGGTAGAACGTCCTTCCGAGCCTTGCACTGGAAGTCCGGCCAAGTCCCTTCCCCTGACACTCCTACTAGGCTTAGGAAGCTTGGTCTCCCTACCGAGGTAAGGTCGAGCGTCCTTCCGAGCCTTACACTCGAACTCCGGCCAAGTCCCCTTGTTTGACTGCTTCTAGGCTTAGGAAGCTTGGTCTCCCTGCCGAGTTAAGGTCGAACGACCTGCCGAGTTTTACACTCGAACTCTGGCCAAGTCCCTTTGCCTGACTCCTACTAGGCTTAGGAGGCTTGGTGTCCCTGCCGAGGTACGGTCGAATGTCCTGCCGAGCCTTACACTCGAACTCCGGCCAAGTCCATTTGCGGGTCTCCTACTAGGATTAGGAAGCTTGGTCTCCCTGCCGAGGTAAGTTCGAACGTCCTGCCGAGCCTTACACTCGATCTCCCGCGAAGTCCCTTCGCCTGACTCTCCAACTAGGCTTAGGAAGCTTGGTCTCCCTGCCGAGTTAAGGTCGAACGACCTGCCGAGTTTTACACTCGAACTCCGGCCAAGTCCCTTTGCCTGTCTCCTACTAGGATTAGGAAGCTTGGTCTCCCTGCAGAGGTAAGGTCGAACGTCCTGCCGAACCTTACACTCGAACTTCGGCCAACTCCCTTCGCCTAAATCTCCTACTAGGCTTAGGAAGCTTTGTCTCCCTGCCGAGGTAAGGTCGAACGTCCTGCCGAGCCTTACACTCGAGCACCGGCCAAGTCGCCTCGCGTGACTCTCCTACTAGGTGTAGGGAGCTTGGTATCCCTGCCAAGGTACGGTCGAACGTCCTGCCGAGCCTTACACTCGAACTCCGGCCAAGTCCCCGTGTCTGACTCCTACTAGGCTTAGGAAGCATGGTCTCCCGGCCGAGGTAAGGTCGAACGTCCTGCCGAGCCTTACACTCGAACACCGGCCAAGTCCCTTCCCCTGACACTCCTACTAGGCTTGGGAAGCGTGGTCTCCCTGCCGAGGTAAGGTCGAACGTCCTGCGAAGCCTTACACTAAAACTCCGGCCAAGTCCCCTCGCCTAACTCTCCTACAAGGCTTAGAAAGTTTGGTCTCCCTGCCGAGGTAAGGTAGAACGTCCTTCCGAGCCTTACACTCGAACTTTGGCCAAGTCCCCTCTCCTAACTCTCCTCCTAGGCTTAGGAAGATTTGTCTCCCTGCCGAGGTAATATCGAACATCCTGCCGAGCCTCACACTCGAACTCCGGCCGAGTCCCATCCCCTGACACTCCTACGAGGCTTAGGAAGCTTGGTCTCACTGCCGAGGTAAGGTCGAATGTCCTGCCAATCCTTACACTAAAACTCTGGCCAAGTCCCCTCGCCTAACTGTCCTACAAGGCTTAGGAATCTTGGTCTCCCTGCCGAGGTAAGGTAGAACGTCCTGCCGAGCCTTGCACTCGAACTCCGGCCAAGTCCCCTTGTTTGACTCCTTCTAGGCTTAGGAAGCTTGGTCTCCCTGCCGAATTAAGGTCGAACGACCTGCCGAGTTTTACACTCAAACTCCGGCCAAGTACCTTTGCCTGACTCCTACTAGGCTTAGGAGGCTTGGTGTCCCTGCCGAGGTACGGTCGAATGTCCTGCCGAGCCTTACACTCGAACTCCGGCCAAGTCCCTTTGCGGGTCTCCTACTAGGATTAGGAAGCTTGGTCTCCCCGCCGAGGTAAGTTCGAACGTCCTGCCGAGCCTTACACTCGATCTCCGGCGAAGTCCCTTCGCCTGACTCTCCAACTAGGCTTAGGAAGCTTGGTCTCCCTGCCGAGGTAAGGTCGAACATCCTGCCGAGCCTTACACTCGAACTCCGGCCGAGTCCCATCCCCTGACACTCCTACGAGGCTTAGGAAGCTTGGTCTCACTGCTGAGGTAAGGTCGAATGTCCTGCCAAGCCTTACACTCAAACTCCGGCCAAGTCCCCTCGCCTAACTGTCCTACAAGGCTTAGGAATCTTGGTCTCCCTGCCGAGTTAAGGTCGAACGACCTGCCGAGTTTTACACTCGAACTCCGGCCAAGTACCTTTGCCTGACTCCTACTAGGCTTAGGAGGCTTGGTGTCCCTGCCGAGGTACGGTCGAATGTCCTGCCGAGCCTTACACTCGAGCACCAGCCAAGTTCCTTTGCCTCTCTCCTACTAGGCTTAGGAAGTATGGTCTCCCTGCCGAGGTAAGGTCGAACGTCCTGCCGAGCCTTACACTCGAACTCCGGCCAAGTCCCCTCTCCTAACTCTCCTCCTAGGCTTAGGAAGATTTGTCCCCCTGCCGAGGTAATATCGAACATCCTGCCGAGCCTCACACTCGAACTCCGGCCGAGTCCCTTCCCCTGACACTCCTACGAGGCTTAGGAAGCTTGGTCTCACTGCCGAGGTAAGGTCGAATGTCCTGCCAAGCCTTACACTCAAACTCCGGCCAAGTCCCCTCGCCTAACTGTCCTACAAGGCTTAGGAAGCTTGGTCTCCCTGCCGAGGTAAGGTAGAACGTCCTTCCGAGCCTTGCACTCGAACTCCGGCCAAGTCATTTTGCATGACTCCTACTAAGCTTAGATAGCTTGGTCTCCCTGCCGAGGTAAGGTCGAACGTCCTGCCGAGACTTACACTCGAACTCTGGCCAAGTCCCCTCGCCTGACTTCTACTAGGCTTAGGAAGCTTGGTCTCCCTGCCGAGGTAAGGTCGAACGTCCTGCCGAGCCTTACGCTTGAACTCCGGCCAAGTCCCTTCGCCTGACTCCTACTAGGCTTAGGAAGCATGGTCTCCCTGCCGAGGTAACGTCGAACGTCCTGCCAAGCCTTAGTCTCGAACTTCGGCCAAGTTCCTTCGCCTGACTCCTACTAGGCTTAGGAAGCTTTGTCTCCCAGCCGAGGTAAGGTCGAACGTCCTGCTGAGCCTTAGACTTGAACTCCGGCCAAGTCCTCTCGCCTGACTCTCCTACTAGGCTTAGGAAGCTTGGACTCCCTGCCGAGGTAAGGTCGAACGTCCTGCCGAGACTTACACTCGAACTCTGGCCAAGTCCCCTCGCCGGACTCCTACTAGGCTTAGGAAGCTTGGTCTCCCTGCCGAGGTAACGTCGAACGTCCTGCTGAGCCTTAGTCTCAAACTTCGGCCAAGTTCCTTCGCCTTACTCCAACTAGGCTTAGGAACCTTTGTCTCCCAGCCGAGGTAAGGTCGAACGTCCTGCTGAGCCTTAGACTTGAACTCCGGCCAAGTCCTCTCGCCTGACTCTCCTACTAGGCTTAGGAAGCTTGAACTCCCTGCCGCGGTAACATCGAACGTCCTGCCGAGCCTTGAACTCAAACACCGGCCAGTCCCTTTTCCTGTCTCCTACTAGGCTTAGGAAGCTTGGTCTCCCTGCCGAGGAAAGGTCAAACGTCCTGCCGAGCCTTACACTCGAACTCCGGCCAAGTCCCTTTGCATGACACCTACTAAGCTTAGGAAGCTTGGTCTCCCTGCCGAGGAAAGGTCGAACGTCCTGCCGAGCCTTACACTCGAACACCGGCCAAGTCCCTTTGCCTGTCTCTTACTAGGCTTAGGAAGTATGGTCTCCCTGCCGAGGTAAGGTCAGACGTCCTGCTGAGCCTTACACTCGAACTCCGGCCAAGTCCCTTTGCATGACACCTACTAAGATTACGAAGCTTGGTCTCCCTGCCGAGGTAAGGTCGAACGTCCTGCCGAGCCTTACACTCGAACTCCGGCCAAGTCCCCTCTCCTAACTCTCCTCCTAGGCTTAGGAAGCTTTGTCTCCCTGCCGAGGTAACATCGAACGTCCTGCCGAGCCTTACGCTCGAACTCCGGCCAAGTCCCTTCCCCTGACACTCCTACTAGGCTTAGGAAGCGTGGTCTCCCTGCCGAAGTAAGGTCGAACGTCCTGCGAAGCCTTACACTAAAACTCCGGCCAAGTCCCCTCGCCTAACTCTCCTACAAGGCTTAGGAAGTTTGGTCTCCCTGCCGAGGTAAGGTAGAACGTCCTTCCGAGCCTTACACTCGAACTTCGGCCAAGTCCCCTCTCTTAACTCTCCTCCTAGGCTTAGGAAGATTTGTCTCACTGCCGAGGTAACATTGAACATCCTGCCGAGCCTCACACTCGAACTCCGGCCGAGTCCCTTCCCCTGACACTCCTACGAGGCTTAGGAAGCTTGGTCTCCCTGCCGAGGTAAGGTCGAGCGTCCTTCCGAGCCTTACACTCGAACTCCGGCCAAGTCATTTTGCATGACTCCTACTAAGCTTAGATAGCTTGGTCTCCCTGCCGAGGTAAGGTCGAACGTCCTGCCGAGCCTTACCCTCGAACTCCGGCCAAGTCCCTTCGCCTGACTCCTACTAGGCTTAGGAAGCATGGTCTCCCTGCCGAGGTAAGGTCGAACGTCCTGCCGAGCCTTACACTCGATCTCCGGCCAAGTCCCTTCGCCTGACTCTCCTAGTAGGCTTAGGAAGCTTGGTCTCCCTACCGAGGTAAGGTAGAACGTCCTTCCGAGCCTTGCACTCGAAGTCCGGTCAAGTCCCTTCCCCTGACACTCCTACTAGGCTTAGGAAGCTTGGTCTCCCTACCGATGTAAGGTCGAGCGTCCTTCCGAGCCTTACACTCGAACTCCGGCCAAGTCCCCGTGTCTGACTCCTACTAGGCTTAGGAAGCATGGTCTCCCTGCCGAGGTAACGTCGAACGTCCTGCCGAGCCTTAGTCTCAAACTTCGGCCAAGTTCCTTCGCCTTACTCCAACTAGGCTTAGGAAGCTTTGTCTCCCAGCCGAGGTAACGTCGAACGTCCTGCTGAGCCTTAGACTTGAACTCCGGCCAAGTCCTCTCGCCTGACTCTCCTACTAGGCTTAGGAAGCTTGGACTCCCTGCCGAGGTAAGGTCGAACGTCCTGCCGAGCCTTGAACTCAAACACCGGCCAGTCCCTTTTCCTGTCTCCTACTAGGCTTAGGAAGCTTGGTCTCCCTGCCGAGGAAAGGTCAAACGTCCTGCCGAGCCTTACACTCGAACTCCGGCCAAGTCCCTTTGCATGACACCTACTAAGCTTAGGATGCTTGGTCTCCCTGCCGAGGTAAGGTCGAACGTCCTGCCGAGCCTTACACTCGAACTCCGGCCAAGTCCCCTCTCCTAACTCTCCTCCTAGGCTTAGGAAGATTTGTCTCCCTGCCGAGGTAACATCGAACATCCTGCCGAGCCTCACACTCGAACTCCGGCCGAGTCCCTTCCCCTGACACTCCTACGAGGCTTAGGAAGCTTGGTCTCACTGCCGAGGTAAGGTCGAGTGTCCTGCCAAGCCTTACACTCAAACTCCGGCCAAGTCCCCTCGCGTAACTGTCCTACAAGGCTTTGGAAGCTTGGTCTCCCTGCTGAGGTAAGGTCGAACGTCCTTCCGAGCCTTACAATCAAATTCTGGCCAAGCCATTTTGCATGACTCCTACTAGGCTTAGGAAGCTTGGTCTCCCTGCCGAGGTAAGGTCGAGCGTCCTGCCGAGCCTTACAATCAAACTCTGGCCAAGCCATTTTGCATGACTCCTACTAGGCTTAGGAAGCTTGGTCTCCCTGCCGAGGTAAGGTCGAACGTCTTGCCAAGACTTACACTCGAACTCTGGCCAAGTCCCCTCGCCTGACTGATACTAGGCTTAGGAAGCTTGGTCTCCCTGCCGAGGTAAGGTCGAACGTCCTGCCGAGCCTTACGCTCGAACTCCGGCCAAGTCCCTTCGCCGGACTCCTACTAGGCTTCGGAAGCATGGTCTCCCTGCCGAGGTAACGTCGAACGTCCTGCCGAGCCTTAGTCTCAAACTTCGGCCAAGTTCCTTCGACTGACTCCAACTAGGCTTAGGAAGCTTTGTCTCCCAGCCGAGGTAAGGTCGAACGTCCTGCTGAGCCTTAGACTTGAACTCCGGCCAAGTCCTCTCGCCTGACTCTTCTACTAGGCTTAGGAAGCTTGGTCTCCCTGCCGAGTTAAGGTCAAACGTCCTGCCTAGCCTTACACTCGAACTCCGGCCAAGTCCCCTCTCCTAAGTCTTATCCTAGGCTTAGGAAGATTTGTCTCCCTGCCGAGGTAACATCGAACGTCCTGCCGAGCCTCACACTCGAACTCCGGCCGAGTCCCTTTCCCTGACACTCCTACGAGGCTTAGGAAGCTTGGTCTCACTGCCGAGGTAAGGTCGAATGTCCTGCCAAGCCTTACACTCAAACTCCGGCCAAGTCCCCTCGCCTAACTGTCCTACAAGGCTTAGGAAGCTTGGTCTCCCTGCCGAGGAAAGGTCAAACGTCCTGCCGAGACTTACACTCGAACTCCGGCCAAGTCCCTTTGCATGACACCTACTAAGCTTAGGAAGCTTGGTCTCCCTGCCGAGGTAAGGTCGAACGTCCTGCCGAGCCTTACACTCGAACTCCGGCCAAGTCCCCTCTCCTAACTCTCCTCCTAGGCTTAGGAAGATTTGTCTCCCTGCCGAGGTAACATCGAACATCCTGCCGAGCCTCACACTCGAACTCCGGCCGAGTCCCTTCCCCTGACACTCCTACGAGGCTTATGAAGCTTGGTCTCACTGCCGAGGTAAGGTCGAATCTCCTGCCAAGCCTTACACTCAAACTTCGGCCAAGTCCCCTCGCGTAACTGTACTACAAGGCTTAGGAAGCTTGGTCTCCCTGCCGAGGTAAGGTAGAACGTCCTTCCGAGCCTTGCACTCGAAGTCCGGTCAAGTCCCTTCCCCTGACACTCCTACTAGGCTTAGGAAGCTTGGTCTCCCTACTGATGTAAGGTCGAGCGTCCTTCCGAGCCTTACACTCGAACTCCGGCCAAGTCCCCGTGTCTGACTCCTACTAGGCTTAGGAAGCATGGTCTCCCTGCCGAGGTAACGTCGAACGTCCTGCCGAGCCTTAGTCTCAAACTTCAGCCAAGTTCCTTCGCCTTACTCCAACTAGGCTTAGGAAGCTTTGTCTCCCAGCCGAGGTAAGGTCGAACGTCCTGCTGAGCCTTAGACTTGAACTCCGGCCAAGTCCTCTCGCCTGACTCTCCTACTAGGCTTAGGAAGCTTGGACTCCCTGCCGAGGTAAGGTCGAACGTCCTGCCGAGACTTACACTCGAACTCCGGCCAAGTCCCTTTGCATGACACCTACTAAGCTTAGGAAGCTTGGTCTCCCTGCCGAGGTAAGGTCGAACGTCCTGCCGAGCCTTACACTCGAACTCCGGCCAAGTCCCCTCTCCTAACTCTCCTCCTAGGCTTAGGAAGATTTGTCTCCCTGCCGAGGTAACATCGAACATCCTGCTGAGCCTCACACTCGAACTCCGGCCGAGTCCCTTCCCCTGACACTCCTATGAGTCTTATGAAGCTTGGTCTCACTGCCGAGGTAAGGTCGAATCTCCTGCCAAGCCTTACACTCAAACTTCGGCCAAGTCCCCTCGCGTAACTGTACTACAAGGCTTAGGAAGCTTGGTCTCCCTGCCGAGGTAAGGTAGAACGTCCTTCCGAGCCTTGCACTCGAAGTCCGGTCAAGTCCCTTCCCCTGACACTCCTACTAGGCTTAGGAAGCTTGGTCTCCCTACTGATGTAAGGTCGAGCGTCCTTCCGAGCCTTACACTCGAACTCCGGCCAAGTCCCGGTGTCTGACTCCTTCTAGGCTTAGGAAGCATGGTCTTCCTGCCGAGGTAACGTCGAACGTCCTGCTGAGCCTTAGTCTCAAACTTCAGCCAAGTTCCTTCGACTGACTCCAACTAGGCTTAGGAAGCTTTGTCTCCCAGCCGAGGTAAGGTCGAACGTCCTGCTGAGCCTTAGACTTGAACTCCGGCCAAGTCCTCTCGCCTGACTCTCCTACTAGGCTTAGGAAGCTTGGACTCCCTGCCGAGGTAAGGTCGAACGTCCTGCCGAGCCTTGAACTCAAACACCGGCCAGTCCCTTTTCCTGTCTCCTACTAGGCTTAGGAAGCTTGGTCTCCCTGCCGAGGAAAGGTCAAACGTCCTGCCGAGCCTTACACTCGAACTCCGGCCAAGTCCCTTTGCATGACACCTACTAAGCTTAGGATGCTTGGTCTCCCTGCCGAGGTAAGGTCGAACGTCCTGCCGAGCCTTACACTCGAACTCCGGCCAAGTCCCCTCTCCTAACTCTCCTCCTAGGCTTAGGAAGATTTGTCTCCCTGCCGAGGTAACATCGAACATCCTGCCGAGCCTCACACTCGAACTCCGGCCGAGTCCCTTCCCCTGACACTCCTACGAGGCTTAGGAAGCTTGGTCTCACTGCCGAGGTAAGGTCGAATGTCCTGCCAAGCCTTACACTCAAACTCCGGCCAAGTCCCCTCGCGTAACTGTCCTACAAGGCTTAGGAAGCTTGGTCTCCCTGCCGAGGTAAGGTCGAACGTCCTTCCGAGCCTTACAATCAAACTCTGGCCAAGCCATTTTGCATGACTCCTACTAGGCTTAGGAAGCTTGGTCTCCCTGCCGAGGTAAGGTCGAGCGTCCTGCCGAGCCTTACAATCAAACTCTGGCCAAGCCATTTTGCATGACTCCTACTAGGCTTAGGAAGCTTGGTCTCCTTGCCGAGGTAAGGTCGAACGTCTTGCCAAGACTTACACTCGAACTCTGGCCAAGTCCCCTCGCCTGACTGATACTAGGCTTAGGAAGCTTGGTCTCCCTGCCGAGGTAAGGTCGAACGTCCTGCCGAGCCTTACGCTCGAACTCCGGCCAAGTCCCTTCGCCGGACTCCTACTAGGCTTCGGAAGCATGGTCTCCCTGCCGAGGTAACGTCGAACGTCCTGCCGAGCCTTAGTCTCAAACTTTGGCCAAGTTCCTTCGACTGACTCCAACTAGGCTTAGGAAGCTTTGTCTCCCAGCCGAGGTAAGGTCGAACGTCCTGCTGAGCCTTAGACTTGAACTCCGGCCAAGTCCTCTCGCCTGACTCTTCTACTAGGCTTAGGAAGCTCGGACTCCCTGCCGAGGTAAGGTCGAACGTCCTGCCGAGCCTTGAACTCAAACACCGGCCAGTCCCTTTGCCTGTCTCCTACTAGGCTTAGGAAGCTTGGTCTCCCTGCCGAGGAAAGTCGAACGTCCTGCCGAGACTTACACTCGAACTCCGGCCAAGTCATTTTGCATGACTCCTACTAAGCTTAGATAGCTTGGTCTCCCTGCCGAGGTAACTTCGAACGTCCTGCAGAACCTTAGTCTCAAACTTCGGCCAAGTCCCCTCGCCTGACTCCTACTTGGCTTAGGAAGCTTGGTCTCCCTGCCGAGGTAAGGTCGAACGTCCTGCCGAGCCTTTCGCTCGAACTCCGGCCAAGTCCCTTCACCTGACTCCTACTAGGCTTAGGAAGCATGGTCTCCCTGCCGAGGTAACGTCGAACGTCCTGCAGAACCTTAGTCTCAAACTTCGGCCAAGTTCCTTCGCCTTACTCCAAAAAAGCTTAGGAAGCATGGTCTCCCTGCCGAGGTAACGTCGAACGTCCTGCCGAGCCTTAGTCTCAAACTTCGGCCAAGTTCCTTCGATTGACTCCAACTAGGCTTAGGAAGCTTTGTCTCCCAGCCGAGGTAAGGTCGAACGTCCTGCTGAGCCGTAGACTTGAACTCCGGCCAAGTCCTCTCGCCTGACTCTCCTACTAGGCTTAGGAAGCTTGGACTCCCTGCCGAGGTAAGGTCGAACGTCCTGCCGAGCCTTGAACTCAAACACCGGCCAGTCCCTTTGCCTGTCTCCTACTAGGCTTAGGAAGCTTGGTCTCCCTGCCGAGGAAAGTCGAACGTCCTGCCGAGACTTACACTCGAACTCCGGCCAAGTCATTTTGCATGACTCCTACTAAGCTTAGATAGCTTGGTCTCCCTGCCGAGGTAACGTCGAACGTCCTGCAGAACCTTAGTCTCAAACTTCGGCCAAGTCCCTTCACCTGACTCCTACTAGGCTTAGGAAGCATGGTCTCCCTGCCGAGGTAACGTCGAACGTCCTGCAGAACCTTAGTCTCAAACGTCGGCCAAGTTCCTTCGCCTTACTCCAAATAGGCTTAGGAAGCATGGTCTCCCTGCCGAGGTAACGTCGAACGTCCTGCCGAGCCTTAGTCTCAAACTTCGGCCAAGTTCCTTCGATTGACTCCAACTAGGCTTAGGAAGCTTTGTCTCCCAGCCGAGGTAAGGTCGAACGTCCGGCTGAGGCTTAGACTTGAACTCCGGCCAAGTCCTCGCGCCTGACTCTCCTACTAGGCTTAAGAAGCTTGGACTCCCTGCCGAGGTAAGGTCGAACGTCCTGCCGAGCCTTGAACTCAAACACCGGCCAGTCCCTTTTCCTGTCTCCTACTAGGCTTAGGAAGCTTGGTCTCCCTGCCGAGGTAACATCGAACATCCTGCCGAGCCTTACACTCGAACTCCGGCCAAGTCCCTTTGCATGACACCTACTAAGCTTAGGATGCTTGGTCTCCCTGCCGAGGTAAGGTTGAACGTCCTGCCGAGCCTTACACTCGAACTCCGGCCAAGTCCCCTCTCCTAACTCTCCTCCTAGGCTTAGGAAGATTTGTCTCCCTGCCGAGGTAACATCGAACATCCTGCCGAGCCTCACACTCAAACTCCGGCCAAGTCCCCTCGCGTAACTGTCCTACAAGGCTTAGGAAGCTTGGTCTCCCTGCCGAGGTAAGGTCGAACGTCCTTCTGAGCCTTACTCTCGAAGTCCGGTCAAGTCCCTTCCCCTGACACTCCTACTAGGCTTAGGAAGCTTGGTCTCCCTACCGAGGTAAGGTCGAACGTCTTGCCAAGACTTACACTCGAACTCTGGCCAAGTCCCCTCGCCTGACTGATACTAGGCTTAGGAAGCTTGGTCTCCCTGCCGAGGTAAGGTCGAACGTCCTGCCGAGCCTTACGCTCGAACTCCGGCCAAGTCCCTTCGCCGGACTCCTACTAGGCTTCGGAAGCATGGTCTCCCTGCCGAGGTAACATCGAACGTCCTGCCGAGCCTCACACTCGAACTCCGGCCGAGTCCCTTCCCCTGACACTCCTACGAGGCTTAGGAAGCTTGGTCTCACTGCCGAGGTAAGGTCGAATGTCCTGCCAAGCCTTACAATCAAACTCCGGCCAAGTCCCCTCGCCTAACTGTCCTACAAGGCTTAGGAAGCTTGGTCTCCCTGCCGAGGAAAGGTCAAACGTCCTGCCGAGCCTTACACTCGAACTCCGGCCAAGTCCCTTTGCATGACACCTACTAAGCTTAGATAGCTTGGTCTCCCTGCCGAGGTAACTTCGAACGTCCTGCAGAACCTTAGTCTCAAACTTCGGCCAAGTCCCCTCGCCTGACTCCTACTTGGCTTAGGAAGCTTGGTCTCCCTGCCGAGGTAAGGTCGAACGTCCTGCCGAGCCTTTCGCTCGAACTCCGGCCAAGTCCCTTCACCTGACTCCTACTAGGCTTAGGAAGCATGGTCTCCCTGCCGAGGTAACGTCGAACGTCCTGCAGAACCTTAGTCTCAAACTTCGGCCAAGTTCCTTCGCCTTACTCCAAAAAAGCTTAGGAAGCATGGTCTCCCTGCCGAGGTAACGTCGAACGTCCTGCCGAGCCTTAGTCTCAAACTTCGGCCAAGTTCCTTCGATTGACTCCAACTAGGCTTAGGAAGCTTTGTCTCCCAGCCGAGGTAAGGTCGAACGTCCTGCTGAGCCGTAGACTTGAACTCCGGCCAAGTCCTCTCGCCTGACTCTCCTACTAGGCTTAGGAAGCTTGGACTCCCTGCCGAGGTAAGGTCGAACGTCCTGCCGAGCCTTGAACTCAAACACCGGCCAGTCCCTTTGCCTGTCTCCTACTAGGCTTAGGAAGCTTGGTCTCCCTGCCGAGGAAAGTCGAACGTCCTGCCGAGACTTACACTCGAACTCCGGCCAAGTCATTTTGCATGACTCCTACTAAGCTTAGATAGCTTGGTCTCCCTGCCGAGGTAACGTCGAACGTCCTGCAGAACCTTAGTCTCAAACTTCGGCCAAGTCCCTTCACCTGACTCCTACTAGGCTTAGGAAGCATGGTCTCCCTGCCGAGGTAACGTCGAACGTCCTGCAGAACCTTAGTCTCAAACGTCGGCCAAGTTCCTTCGCCTTACTCCAAATAGGCTTAGGAAGCATGGTCTCCCTGCCGAGGTAACGTCGAACGTCCTGCCGAGCCTTAGTCTCAAACTTCGGCCAAGTTCCTTCGATTGACTCCAACTAGGCTTAGGAAGCTTTGTCTCCCAGCCGAGGTAAGGTCGAACGTCCGGCTGAGGCTTAGACTTGAACTCCGGCCAAGTCCTCGCGCCTGACTCTCCTACTAGGGTTAAGAAGCTTGGACTCCCTGCCGAGGTAAGGTCGAACGTCCTGCCGAGCCTTGAACTCAAACACCGGCCAGTCCATTTGCCTGTCTCCTACTAGGCTTAGGAAGCTTGGTCTCCCTGCCGAGGAAAGTCGAACGTCCTGCCGAGCCTTACACTCGATCTCCGGCCAAGTCCCTTCGCCTGACTCTCCTACTAGGCTTAGGAAGCATGGTCTCCCTGCCGAGGTAACGTCCAACGTCCTGCCGAGCCTTAGTCTCAAACTTCGGCCAAGTTCCTTCGCCTGACTCCAACTAGGCTTAGGAAGCTTGGTCTCCCTGCCGAGTTAAGGTCAAACGTCCTGCCTAGCCTTACACTCGAACTCCGGCCAAGTCCCCTCTCCTAAGTCTCCTCCTAGGCTTAGGAAGATTTGTCTCCCTGCCGAGGTAACATCGAACGTCCTGCCGAGCCTCACACTCGAACTCCGGCCGAGTCCCTTTCCCTGACACTCCTACGAGGCTTAGGAAGCTTGGTCTCACTGCCGAGGTAAGGTCGAATGTCCTGCCAAGCCTTACACTCAAACTCCGGCCAAGTCCCCTCGCCTAACTGTCCTACAAGGCTTAGGAAGCTTGATCTCCCTGCCGAGGAAAGGTCAAACGTCCTGCCGAGACTTACACTCGAACTCCGGCCAAGTCCCTTTGCATGACACCTACTAAGCTTAGGAAGCTTGGTCTCCCTGCCGAGGTAAGGTCGAACGTCCTGACGAGCCTTACACTCGAACTCCGGCCAAGTCCCCTCTCCTAACTCTCCTCCTAGGCTTAGGAAGATTTGTCTCCCTGCCGAGGTAACATCGAACATCCTGCCGAGCCTCACACTCGAACTCCGGCCGAGTCCCTTCCCCTGACACTCCTACGAGGCTTATGAAGCTTGGTCTCACTGCCGAGGTAAGGTCGAATCTCCTGCCAAGCCTTACACTCAAACTTCGGCCAAGTCCCCTCGCGTAACTGTACTACAAGGCTTAGGAAGCTTGGTCTCCCTACTGATGTAAGGTCGAGCGTCCTTCCGAGCCTTACACTCGAACTCCGGCCAAGTCCCCGTGTCTGACTCCTACTAGGCTTAGGAAGCATGGTCTCCCTGCCGAGGTAACGTCGAACGTCCTGCCGAGCCTTAGTCTCAAACTTCAGCCAAGTTCCTTCGCCTTACTCCAACTAGGCTTAGGAAGCTTTGTCTCCCAGCCGAGGTAAGGTCGAACGTCCTGCTGAGCCGTAGACTTGAACTCCGGCCAAATCCTGTCGCCTGACTCTCCTACTAGGCTTAGGAAGCTTGGACTCCCTGCCGAGGTAAGGTCGAACGTCCTGCCGAGCCTTGAACTCAAACACCGGCCAGTCCCTTTTCCTGTCTCCTACTAGGCTTAGGAAGCTTGGTCTCCCTGCCGAGGAAAGGTCAAACGTCCTGCCGAGCCTTACACTCGAACTCCGGCCAAGTCCCTTTGCATGACACCTACTAAGCTTAGGATGCTTGGTCTCCCTGCCGAGGTAAGGTTGAACGTCCTGCCGAGCCTTACACTCGAACTCCGGCCAAGTCCCCTCTCCTAACTCTCCTCCTAGGCTTAGGAAGATTTGTCTCCCTGACGAGGTAACATCGAACATCCTGCCGAGCCTCACACTCAAACTCCGGCCAAGTCCCCTCGCGTAACTGTCCTACAAGGCTTAGGAAGCTTGGTCTCCCTGCCGAGGTAAGGTCGAACGTCCTTCTGAGCCTTGCTCTCGAAGTCCGGTCAAGCCCCTTCCCCTGACACTCCTACTAGGCTTAGGAAGCTTGGTCTCCCTACCGAGGTAAGGTCGAACGTCTTGCCAAGACTTACACTCGAACTCTGGCCAAGTCCCCTCGCCTGACTGATACTAGGCTTAGGAAGCTTGGTCTCCCTGCCGAGGTAAGGTCGAACGTCCTGCCGAGCCTTACGCTCGAACTCCGGCCAAGTCCCTTCGCCGGACTCCTACTAGGCTTCGGAAGCATGGTCTCCCTGCCGAGGTAACGTCGAACGTCCTGCCGAGCCTTAGTCTCAAACTTCGGCCAAGTTCCTTCGACTGACTCCAACTAGGCTCAGGAAGCTTTGTCTCCCAGCCGAGGTAAGGTCGAACGTCCTGCTGAGCCTTAGACTTGAACTCCGGCCAAGTCCTCTCGCCTGACTCTTCTACTAGGCTTAGGAAGCTTGGACTCCCTGCCGAGGTAAGGTCGAACGTCCTGCCGAGCCTTGAACTCAAACACCGGCCAGTCCCTTTGCCTGTCTCCTACTAGGCTTAGGAAGCTTGGTGTCCCTGCCGAGGAAAGTCGAACGTCCTGCCGAGCCTTACACTCGAACTCCGGCCAAGTCATTTTGCATGACTCCTACTAAGCTTAGATAGCTTGGTCTCTTTGCCGAGGTAACGTCGAACGTCCTGCAGAACCTTAGTCTCAAACTTCGGCCAAGTTCCTTCGCCTTACTCTAACTAGGCTTAGGAAGCATGGTCTCCCTGCCGAGGTAACGTCCAACGTCCTGCCGAGCCTTACACTCGATCTCAGTCCAAGTCCCTTCGCCTGACTCTCCTAGTAGGCTTAGGAAGCTTGGTCTCCCTGCCGAGTTAAGGTCAAACGTCCTGCCTAGCCTTACACTCGAACTCCGGCCAAGTCCCCTCTCCTAAGTCTCCTCCTAGGCTTAGGAAGATTTGTCTCCCTGCCGAGGTAACATCGAACGTCTTGCCGAGCCTCACACTCGAACTCCGGCCGAGTCCCTTCCCCGGACACTCCTACGAGGCTTAGGAAGCTTGGTCTCCCGGCCGAGGTAAGGTAGAACGTCCTTCCGAGCCTTAGACTCGAACTCCGGTCAAGTCCCCTTGTTTGACTCCTTCTAGGCTTAGGAAGCTTGGTCCCCCTGACGAGGTAAGGTCGAAACTTCTGCCGAGCCTTACAATCGAACTCCAGCCAAGTTCATTTTGCCTGTCTCCTACTAGGCTTAGGAAGCTTGGACTCCCTGCCGAGGTAAGGTCAAACGTCCTGCCTAGCCTTACACTCAAACACCGGCCAGTCCCTTTGCCTGTCTCCTACTAGGCTTAGAAAGCTTGGTCTCCCTGCCGAGGTAAGGTCGAACGTCCTGCCGAGCCTTACACTCGAACTCCGGCCAAGTCCTTTTGCATGACTCCTACTAAGCTTAGATAGCTTGGTCTCCCTGCCGAGTTAAGGTCGAACGTCCTGCCGAGACTTACACTCGAACTCTGGCCAAGTCCCCTCGCCTGACTCCAACTAGGCTTAGGAAGCTTTGTCTCCTAGCCGAGGTAGGGTCGAACGTCCTGCTGAGCCTTAGACTTGAACTCCGGCCAAGTCCCCTCGCCTGACTCTCCTACTCGGCTTAGGAAGATTTGTCTCCCTGCCCGGGTAACATCGAACGTCCTGCCGAGCCTCACACTCGAACTCCGGCCAAGTCCCTTCCCTTGACACTCCTACTAGGCTTAGGAAGCTTGGACTCCCTGCCGAGGTAAGGTCGAACGTCCTGCCGAGCCTTGAACTCAAACACCGGCCAGTCCATTTGCCTGTCTCCTACTAGGCTTAGGAAGCTTGGTCTCCCTGCCGAGGAAAGTCGAACGTCCTGCCGAGCCTTACACTCGAACTCCGGCCAAGTCATTTTGCATGACTCCTACTAAGCTTAGATAGCTTGGTCTCCCTGCCGAGGTAACGTCCAACGTCCTGCCGAGCCTTAGTCTCAAGCTTCGGCCAAGTTTTTTCGCCTGACTCCAACTAGGCTTAGGAAGCTTTGTCTCCTTGCCGAGGTAAGGTTGAACATCCTGCCGAGCCTTACACTCGAACACCGGCCAAGTCCCTTTGCCTGTCTCCTACAAGGCTTAGGAAGTATGGTCTCCCTGCCGAGGTAGGGTCAGACGTCCTGCCGAGCCTTACGCTCGAACTCCGGCCAAGTCCCTTTGCATGACACCTACTAAGCTTAGGAAGCTTGGTCTCCCTGCCGAGGTAAGGTCGAACGTCCTGCCGAGCCTTACACTCGATCTCCGGCCAAGTCTCTTCGCCTGACTCTCCTAGTAGGCTTAGGAAGCTTGGTCTCCCTGCCGAGGTAAGGTCAAACGTCCTGCCGAGCCTTACACTCGAACTCCGGCCAAGTCCCCTCTCCTAAGTCTCCTCCTAGGCTTAGGAAGATTTGTCTCCCTGCCGAGGTAACATCGAACGTCCTGCCGAGCCTCACACTCGAACTCCGGCCGAGTCCCTTCCCCTGACACTCCTACGAGGCTTAGGAAGCTTGGTCTCACTGCCGAGGTAAGGTCGAATGTCCTGCCAAGCCTTACAATCAAACTCCGGCCAAGTCCCCTCGCCTAACTGTCCTACAAGGCTTAGGAAGCTTGGTCTCCCTGCCGAGGAAAGGTCAAACGTCCTGCCGAGCCTTACACTCGAACTCCGGCCAAGTCCCTTTGCATGACACCTACTAAGCTTAGGAAGCTTGGTCTCCCTGCCGAGGTAAGGTCGAACGTCCTGCCGAGCCTTACACTCGAACTCCGGCCAAGTCCCCTCTCCTAACTCTCCTCCTAGGCTTAGGAAGATTTGTCTCCCTGCCGAGGTAACATCGAACATCCTGCCGAGCCTCACACTCGAACTCCGGCCGAGTCCCTTCCCCTGACACTCCTACGAGGCTTATGAAGCTTGGTCTCACTGCCGAGGTAAGGTCGAATGTCCTGCCAAGCCTTACACTCAAACTTCGGCCAAGTCCCCTCGCGTAACTGTCCTACAAGGCTTAGGAAGCTTGGTCTCCCTGCCGAGGTAAGGTAGAACGTCCTTCCGAGCCTTGCACTCGAAGTCCGGTCAAGTCCCTTCGCCTGACACTCCTACTAGGCTTAGGAAGCTTGGTCTCCCTACCGATGTAAGGTCGAGCGTCCTTCCGAGCCTTACACTCGAACTCCGGCCAGGTCATTTTGCATGACTCCTACTAGGCTTAGGAAGCTTGGTCTCCCTGCCGAGTTAAGGTCGAACGTCCTGCCGAGACTCACACTAGAACTCTGGCCAAGTCCCCGTGTCTGACTCCTACTAGGCTTAGGAAGCATGGTCTCCCTGCCGAGGTAACGTCGAACATCCTGCCGAGCCTTAGTCTCAAACTTCGGCCAAGTTCCTTCGCCTTACTCCAACTAGGCTTAGGAAGCTTTGTCTCCCAGCCGAGGTAAGGTCGAACGTCCTGCTGAGCCTTAGACTTGAACTCCGGCCAAGTCCTCTCGCCTGACTCTCCTACTAGGCTTAGGAAGCATGGACTCCCTGCCGAGGTAAGGTCGAACGTCCTGCCGAGCCTTGAACTCAAACACCGGCCAGTCCCTTTTCCTGTCTCCTACTAGGCTTAGGAAGCTTGGTCTCCCTGCCGAGGAAAGGTCAAACGTCCTGCCGAGCCTTACACTCGAACTCCGGCCAAGTCCCTTTGCATGACACCTACTAAGCTTAGGATGCTTGGTCTCCCTGCCGAGGTAAGGTCGAACGTCCTGCCGAGCCTTACACTCGAACTCCGGCCAAGTCCCCTCTCCTAACTCTCCTCCTAGGCTTAGGAAGATTTGTCTCCCTGCCGAGGTAACATCGAACGTCCTGCCGAGCCTTACGCTCGAACTCCGGCCAAGTCCCTTCCCCTGACACTCCTACTAGGCTTAGGAAGCTTGGTCTCCCTGCCGAAGTAAGGTCGAACGTCCTGCGAAGCCTTACACTAAAACTCCGGCCAAGTCCCCTCGCCTAACTCTCCTACAAGGCTTAGGAAGTTTGGTCTCCCTGACGAGGTAAGGTAGAACGTCCTTCCGAGCCTTACACTCGAACTTCGGCCAAGTCCCCTCTCCTAAATCTCCTCCTAGGCTTAGGAAGATTTGTCTCCCTGCCGAGGTAACATTGAACATCCTGCCGAGCCTCACACTCGAACTCCGGTCGAGTCCCTTCCCCTGACACTCCTACGAGGCTTAGGAAGCTTGGTCTCCCTGCCGAGGTAAGGTCGAACGTCCTGCCGAGACTTACACTCGAACTCCGGCCAAGTCCTTTTGCATGACACCTACTAAGCTTAGGAAGCTTGGTCTCCCTGCCGAGGTAAGGTCGAACGTCCTGCCGAGCCTTACACTCGAACTCCGGCCAAGTCCCCTCTCCTAACTCTCCTCCTAGGCTTATTAAGATTTGTCTCCCTGCTGAGGTAACATCGAACATCCTGCCGAGCCTCACACTCGAACTCCGGCCGAGTCCCTTCCCCTGACACTCCTACGAGGCTTAGGAAGCTTGGTCTCACTGCCGAGGTAAGGTCGAATGTCCTGCCAAGCCTTACACTCAAACTCCGGCCAAGTCCCCTCGCCTAACTGTCCTACAAGGCTTAGGAAGCTTGGTCTCCCTGCCGAGGAAAGGTCAAACGTCCTGCCGAGCCTTACACTCGAACTCCGGCCAAGTCCCTTTGCATGACACCTACTAAGCTTAGGAAGCTTGGTCTCCCTCCCGAGGTAAGGTCGAACGTCCTGCCGAGCCTTACACTCGAACTCCGGCCAAGTCCCCTCTCCTACCTCTCCTCCTAGGCTTAGGAAGATTTGTCTCCCTGCCGAGGTAACATCGAACATCCTGCCGAGCCTCACACTCGAACTCCGGTCGAGTCCCTTTCCCTGACACTCCTACGAGGCTTATGAAGCTTGGTCTCACTGCCGAGGTAAGGTCGAATGTCCTGCCAAGCCTTACACTCAAACTTCGGCCAAGTCCCCTCGCGTAACTGTCCTACAAGGCTTAGGAAGCTTGGTCTCCCTGCCGAGGTAAGGTAGAACGTCCTTCCGAGCCTTGTACTCGAAGTCCGGTCAAGTCCCTTCCCCTGACACTCCTACTAGGCTTAGGAAGCTTGGTCTCCCTACCGATGTAAGGTCGAGCGTCCTTCCGAGCCTTGAACTCAAACACCGGCCAGTCCCTTTTCCTGTCTCCTACTAGGCTTAGGAAGCTTGGTCTCCCTGCCGAGGTAAGGTCGAACGTCCTGCCGAGACTTACACTCGAACTCCGGCCAAGTCATTTTGCATGACTCCTACTAAGCTTAGATAGCTTGGTCTCCCTGCCGAGTTAAGGTCGAACGTCCTGCCGAGACTTACACTCGAACTCCGGCCAAGTCCCCGTGTCTGACTCCTACTAGGCTTAGGAAGCATGGTCTCCCTGCCGAGGTAACGTCGAACGTCCTGCCGAGCCTTAGTCTCAAACTTCGGCCAAGTTCCTTCGCCTTACTCCAACTAGGCTTAGGAAGCTTTGTCTCCCAGCCGAGGTAAGGTCGAACGTCCTGCTGAGCCTTAGACTTGAACTCCGGCCAAGTCCTCTCGCCTGACTCTCCTACTAGGCTTAGGAAGCTTGGACTCCCTGCCGAGGTAAGGTCGAACGTCCTGCCGAGCCTTGAACTCAAACACCGGCCAGTCCCTTTTCCTGTCTCCTACTAGGCTTAGGAAGCTTGGTCTCCCTGCCGAGGTAAGGTCGAACATCCTGCCGAGCCTTACACTCGAACTCCGGCCAAGTCATTTTGCATGACTCCTACTAAGCTTAGATAGCTTGGTCTCCCTGCCGAAGTAACGTCGAACGTCCTGCCGAGCCTTAATCTCAAACTTCGGCCAAGTCCCTTCGCCTGACTCCAACTAGGCTTAGGAAGCTTTGTCTCCCTGCCGAGGTAAGGTCGAACATCCTGCCGAGCCTTACACTCGAACACCTGCCAAGTCCCTTTGCATGACACCTACTAAGCTTAGGAAGCTTGGTCTCCCTGCCGAGGTAAGGTCGAACATCCTGCCGAGCCTTACACTCGAACTCCGGCCAAGTCCCCTCTCCTAACTCTCCTCCTAGGCTTAGGAAGATTTGTCTCCCTGCCGAGGTAACATCGATCATCCCTCCGAGCCTCACACTGGAACTCCGGCCGAGTCCCTTTCCCTGACACTCCTACGAGGCTTATGAAGCTTGGTCTCACTGCCGAGGTAAGGTCGAATGTCCTGCCAAGCCTTACACTCAAACTTCGGCCAAGTCCCCTCGCGTAACTGTCCTACAAGGCTTAGGAAGCTTGGTCTCCCTGCCGAGGTAAGGTAGAACGTCCTTCCGAGCCTTGCACTCGAAGTCCGGTCAAGTCCCTTCCCCTGACACTCCTACTAGGCTTAGGAAGCTTGGTCTCCCTACCGATGTAAGGTCGAGCGTCCTTCCGAGCCTTACACTCGAACTCCGGCCAAGTCATTTTGCATGACTCCTACTAAGCCTAGAGAGCTTGGTCTCCCTGCCGAGTTAAGGTCGAACGTCCTGCCGAGACTTACACTAGAACTCTGGCCAAGTCCCCGTGTCTGACTCCTACTAGGCTTAGGAAGCATGGTCTCCCTGCCGAGGTAACGTCGAACGTCCTGCCGAGCCTTAGTCTCAAACTTCGGCCAAGTTCCTTCGCCTTACTCCAACTAGGCTTAGGAAGCTTTGTCTCCCAGCCGAGGTAAGGTCGAACGTCCTGCTGAGCCTTAGACTTGAAATCCGGCCAAGTCCTCTCGCCTGACTCTCCTACTAGGCTTAGGAAGCATGGACTCCCTGCCGAGGTAAGGTCGAACGTCCTGCCGAGCCTTGAACTCAAACACCGGCCAGTCCCTTTTCCTGTCTCCTACTAGGCTTAGGAAGCTTGGTCTCCCTGCCGAGGAAAGGTCAAACGTCCTGCCGAGCCTTACACTCGAACTCCGGCCAAGTCCCTTTGCATGACACCTACTAAGCTTAGGATGCTTGGTCTCCCTGCCGAGGTAAGGTCGAACGTCCTGCCGAGCCTTACACTCGAACTCTGTCCAAGTCCCCTCTCCTAACTCTCCTCCTAGGCTTAGGAAGATTTGTCTCCCTGCCGAGGTAACATCGAACGTCCTGCCGAGCCTTACGCTCGAACTCCGGCCAAGTCCCTTCCCCTGACTCTCCTAGTAGGCTTAGGAAGCTTGGTCTCCCTGCCGAGTTAAGGTCAAACGTCCTGCCTAGCCTTACACTCGAACTCCGGCCAAGTCCCCTCTCCTAAGTCTCCTCCTAGGCTTAGGAAGATTTGTCTCCCTGCCGAGGTAACATCGAACGTCCTGCCGAGCCTCACACTCGAACTCCGGCCGAGTCCCTTCCTCGGACACTCCTACGAGGCTTAGGAAGCTTGGTCTCCCGGCCGAGGTAAGGTAGAACGTCCTTCCGAGCCTTAGACTCGAACTCCGGTCAAGTCCCCTTGTTTGACTCCTTCTAGGCTTAGGAAGCTTGGTCCCCCTGACGAGGTAAGGTCGAAACTTCTGCCGAGCCTTACAATCGAACTCCAGCCAAGTTCATTTTGCCTGTCTCCTACTAGGCTTAGGAAGCTTGGACTCCCTGCCGAGGTAAGGTCAAATGTCCTGCCTAGCCTTACACTCAAACACCGGCCAGTCCCTTTGCCTGTCTCCTACTAGGCTTAGAAAGCTTGGTCTCCCTGCCGAGGTAAGGTCGAACGTCCTGCCGAGCCTTACACTCGAACTCCGGCCAAGTCCTTTTGCATGACTCCTACTAAGCTTAGATAGCTTGGTCTCCCTGCCGAGTTAAGGTCGAACGTCCTGCCGAGACTTACACTCGAACTCTGGCCAAGTCCCCTCGCCTGACTCCAACTAGGCTTAGGAAGCTTTGTCTCCCAGCCGAGGTAGGGTCGAACGTCCTGCTGAGCCTTAGACTTGAACTCCGGCCAAGTCCCCTCGCCTGACTCTCCTACTAGGCTTAGGAAGATTTGTCTCCCTGCCCGGGTAACATCGAACGTCCTGCCGAGCCTCACACTCGAACTCCGGCCAAGTCCCTTCCCTTGACACTCCTACTAGGCTTAGGAAGCTTGGACTCCCTGCAGAGGTAAGGTCGAACATCCTGCCGAGCCTTGAACTCAAACACCGGCCAGTCCATTTGCCTGTCTCCTACTAGGCTTAGGAAGCTTGGTCTCCCTGCCGAGGAAAGTCGAACGTCCTGCCGAGCCTTACACTCGAACTCCGGCCAAGTCATTTTGCATGACTCCTACTAAGCTTAGATAGCTTGGTCTCCCTGCCGAGGTAACGTCCAACGTCCTGCCGAGCCTTAGTCTCAAGCTTCGGCCAAGTTTTTTCGCCTGACTCCAACTAGGCTTAGGAAGCTTTGTCTCCTTGCCGAGGTAAGGTTGAACATCCTGCCGAGCCTTACACTCGAACACCGGCCAAGTCCCTTTGCCTGTCTCCTACAAGGCTTAGGAAGTATGGTCTCCCTGCCGAGGTAGGGTCAGACGTCCTGCCGAGCCTTACGCTCGAACTCCGGCCAAGTCCCTTTGCATGACACCTACTAAGCTTAGGAAGCTTGGTCTCCCTGCCGAGGTAAGGTCGAATGTCCTGCCAAGCCTTACAATCAAACTCCGGCCAAGTCCCCTCACCTAACTGTCCTACAAGGCTTAGGAAGCTTGGTCTCCCTGCCGAGGAAAGGTCAAACGTCCTGCCGAGCCTTACACTCGAACTCCGGCCAAGTCCCTTTGCATGACACCTACTAAGCTTAGGAAGCTTGGTCTCCCTGCCGAGGTAAGGTCGAACGTCCTGCTGAGCCTTACACTCGAACTCCGGCCAAGTCCCCTCTCCTAACTCTCCTCCTAGGCTTAGGAAGATTTGTCTCCCTGCCGAGGTAACATCGAACATCCTGCCGAGCCTCACACTCGAACTCCGGCCGAGTCCCTTCCCCTGACACTCCTACGAGGCTTATGAAGCTTGGTCTCACTGCCGAGGTAAGGTCGAATGTCCTGCCAAGCCTTACACTCAAACTTCGGCCAAGTCCCCTCGCGTAACTGTCCTACAAGGCTTAGGAAGCTTGGTCTCCCTGCCGAGGTAAGGTAGAACGTCCTTCCGAGCCTTGCACTCGAAGTCCGGTCAAGTCCCTTCCCCTGACACTCCTACTAGGCTTAGGAAGCTTGGTCTCCCTACCGATGTAAGGTCGAGCGTCCTTCCGAGCCTTACACTCGAACTCCGGCCAAGTCATTTTGCATGACTCCTACTAGGCTTAGGAAGCTTGGTCTCCCTGCCGAGTTAAGGTCGAACGTCCTGCCGAGACTTACACTAGAACTCTGGCCAAGTCCCCGTGTCTGACTCCTACTAGGCTTAGGAAGCATGGTCTCCCTGCCGAGGTAACGTCGAACATCCTGCCGAGCCTTAGTCTCAAACTTCGGCCAAGTTCCTTCGCCTTACTCCAACTAGGCTTAGGAAGCTTTGTCTCCCAGCCGAGGTAAGGTCGAACGTCCTGCTGAGCCTTAGACTTGAACTCCGGCCAAGTCCTCTCGCCTGACTCTCCTACTAGGCTTAGGAAGCATGGACTCCCTGCCGAGGTAAGGTCGAACGTCCTGCCGAGCCTTGAACTCAAACACCGGCCAGTCCCTTTTCCTGTCTCCTACTAGGCTTAGGAAGCTTGGTCTCCCTGCCGAGGAAAGGTCAAACGTCCTGCCGAGCCTTACACTCGAACTCCGGCCAAGTCCCTTTGCATGACACCTACTAAGCTTAGGATGCTTGGTCTCCCTGCCGAGGTAAGGTCGAACGTCCTGCCGAGCCTTACACTCGAACTCCGGCCAAGTCCCCTCTCCTAACTCTCCTCCTAGGCTTAGGAAGATTTGTCTCCCTGCCGAGGTAACATCGAACGTCCTGCCGAGCCTTACGCTCGAACTCCGGCCAAGTCCCTTCCCCTGACACTCCTACTAGGCTTAGGAAGCTTGGTCTCCCTGCCGAAGTAAGGTCGAACGTCCTGCGAAGCCTTACACTAAAACTCCGGCCAAGTCCCCTCGCCTAACTCTCCTACAAGGCTTAGGAAGTTTGGTCTCCCTGCCGAGGTAAGGTAGAACGTCCTTCCGAGCCTTACACTCGAACTTCGGCCAAGTCCCCTCTCCTAAATCTCCTCCTAGGCTTAGGAAGATTTGTCTCCCTGCCGAGGTAACATTGAACATCCTGCCGAGCCTCACACTCGAACTCCGGTCGAGTCCCTTCCCCTGACACTCCTACGAGGCTTAGGAAGCTTGGTCTCCCTGCCGAGGTAAGGTCGAACGTCCTGCCGAGACTTACACTCGAACTCCGGCCAAGTCCTTTTGCATGACACCTACTAAGCTTAGGAAGCTTGGTCTCCCTGCCGAGGTAAGGTCGAACGTCCTGCCGAGCCTTACACTCGAACTCCGGCCAAGTCCCCTCTCCTAACTCTCCTCCTAGGCTTAGGAAGATTTGTCTCCCTGCTGAGGTAACATCGAACATCCTGCCGAGCCTCACACTCGAACTCCGGCCGAGTCCCTTCCCCTGACACTCCTACGAGGCTTAGGAAGCTTGGTCTCACTGCCGAGGTAAGGTCGAATGTCCTGCCAAGCCTTACACTCAAACTCCGGCCAAGTCCCCTCGCCTAACTGTCCTACAAGGCTTAGGAAGCTTGGTCTCCCTGCCGAGGAAAGGTCAAACGTCCTGCCGAGCCTTACACTCGAACTCCGGCCCAGTCCCTTTGCATGACACCTACTAAGCTTAGGAAGCTTGGTCTCCCTCCCGAGGTAAGGTCGAACGTCCTGCCGAGCCTTACACTCGAACTCCGGCCAAGTCCCCTCTCCTACCTCTCCTCCTAGGCTTAGGAAGATTTGTCTCCCTGCCGAGGTAACATCGAACATCCTGCCGAGCCTCACACTCGAACTCCGGTCGAGTCCCTTTCCCTGACACTCCTACGAGGCTTATGAAGCTTGGTCTCACTGCCGAGGTAAGGTCGAATGTCCTGCCAAGCCTTACACTCAAACTTCGGCCAAGTCCCCTCGCGTAACTGTCCTACAAGGCTTAGGAAGCTTGGTCTCCCTGCCGAGGTAAGGTAGAACGTCCTTCCGAGCCTTGTACTCGAAGTCCGGTCAAGTCCCTTCCCCTGACACTCCTACTAGGCTTAGGAAGCTTGGTCTCCCTACCGATGTAAGGTCGAGCGTCCTTCCGAGCCTTGAACTCAAACACCGGCCAGTCCCTTTTCCTGTCTCCTACTAGGCTTAGGAAGCTTGGTCTCCCTGCCGAGGTAAGGTCGAACGTCCTGCCGAGACTTACACTCGAACTCCGGCCAAGTCATTTTGCATGACTCCTACTAAGCTTAGATAGCTTGGTCTCCCTGCCGAGTTAAGGTCGAACGTCCTGCCGAGACTTACACTCGAACTCCGGCCAAGTCCCCGTGTCTGACTCCTACTAGGCTTAGGAAGCATGGTCTCCCTGCCGAGGTAACGTCGAACGTCCTGCCGAGCCTTAGTCTCAAACTTCGGCCAAGTTCCTTCGCCTTACTCCAACTAGGCTTAGGAAGCTTTGTCTCCCAGCCGAGGTAAGGTCGAACGTCCTGCTGAGCCTTAGAATTGAACTCCGGCCAAGTCCTCTCGCCTGACTCTCCTACTAGGCTTAGGAAGCTTGGACTCCCTGCCGAGGTAAGGTCGAACGTCCTGCCGAGCCTTGAACTCAAACACCGGCCAGTCCCTTTTCCTGTCTCCTACTAGGCTTAGGAAGCTTGGTCTCCCTGCCGAGGTAAGGTCGAACATCCTGCCGAGCCTTACACTCGAACTCCGGCCAAGTCATTTTGCATGACTCCTACTAAGCTTAGATAGCTTGGTCTCCCTGCCGAAGTAACGTCGAACGTCCTGCCGAGCCTTAATCTCAAACTTCGGCCAAGTCCCTTCGCCTGACTCCAACTAGGCTTAGGAAGCTTTGTCTCCCTGCCGAGGTAAGGTCGAACATCCTGCCGAGCCTTACACTCGAACACCTGCCAAGTCCCTTTGCATGACACCTACTAAGCTTAGGAAGCTTGGTCTCCCTGCCGAGGTAAGGTCGAACATCCTGCCGAGCCTTACACTCGAACTCCGGCCAAGTCCCCTCTCCTAACTCTCCTCCTAGGCTTAGGAAGATTTGTCTCCCTGCCGAGGTAACATCGAACATCCCTCCGAGCCTCACACTGGAACTCCGGCCGAGTCCCTTCCCCTGACACTCCTACGAGGCTTATGAAGCTTGGTCTCACTGCCGAGGTAAGGTCGAATGTCCTGCCAAGCCTTACACTCAAACTTCGGCCAAGTCCCCTCGCGTAACTGTCCTACAAGGCTTAGGAAGCTTGGTCTCCCTGCCGAGGTAAGGTAGAACGTCCTTCCGAGCCTTGCACTCGAACTCCGGTCAAGTCCCTTCCCCTGACACTCCTACTAGGCTTAGGAAGCTTGGTCTCCCTACCGATGTAAGGTCGAGCGTCCTTCCGAGCCTTACACTCGAACTCCGGCCAAGTCATTTTGCATGACTCCTACTAAGCCTAGAGAGCTTGGTCTCCCTGCCGAGTTAAGGTCGAACGTCCTGCCGAGACTTACACTAGAACTCTGGCCAAGTCCCCGTGTCTGACTCCTACTAGGCTTAGGAAGCATGGTCTCCCTGCCGAGGTAACGTCGAACGTCCTGCCGAGCCTTAGTCTCAAACTTCGGCCAAGTTCCTTCGCCTTACTCCAACTAGGCTTAGGAAGCTTTGTCTCCCAGCCGAGGTAAGGTCGAACGTCCTGCTGAGCCTTAGACTTGAACTCCGGCCAAGTCCTCTCGCCTGACTCTCCTACTAGGCTTAGGAAGCATGGACTCCCTGCCGAGGTAAGGTCGAACGTCCTGCCGAGCCTTGAACTCAAACACCGGCCAGTCCCTTTTCCTGTCTCCTACTAGGCTTAGGAAGCTTGGTCTCCCTGCCGAGGAAAGGTCAAACGTCCTGCCGAGCCTTACACTCGAACTCCGGCCAAGTCCCTTTGCATGACACCTACTAAGCTTAGGATGCTTGGTCTCCCTGCCGAGGTAAGGTCGAACGTCCTGCCGAGCCTTACACTCGAACTCCGGCCAAGTCCCCTCTCCTAACTCTCCTCCTAGGCTTAGGAAGATTTGTCTCCCTGCCGAGGTAACATCGAACGTCCTGCCGAGCCTTACGCTCGAACTCCGGCCAAGTCCCCTTCCCCTGACTCTCCTAGTAGGCTTAGGAAGCTTGGTCTCCCTGCCGAGTTAAGGTCAAACGTCCTGCCTAGCCTTACACTCGAACTCCGGCCAAGTCCCCTCTCCTAAGTCTCCTCCTAGGCTTAGGAAGATTTGTCTCCCTGCCGAGGTAACATCGAACGTCCTGCCGAGCCTCACACTCGAACTCCGGCCGAGTCCCTTCCCCGGACACTCCTACGAGGCTTAGGAAGCTTGGTCTCCCGGCCGAGGTAAGGTAGAACGTCCTTCCGAGCCTTAGACTCGAACTCCGGTCAAGTCCCCTTGTTTGACTCCTTCTAGGCTTAGGAAGCTTGGTCCCCCTGACGAGGTAAGGTCGAAACTTCTGCCGAGCCTTACAATCGAACTCCAGCCAAGTTCATTTTGCCTGTCTCCTACTAGGCTTAGGAAGCTTGGACTCCCTGCCGAGGTAAGGTCAAACGTCCTGCCTAGCCTTACACTCAAACACCGGCCAGTCCCTTTGCCTGTCTCCTACTAGGCTTAGAAAGCTTGGTCTCCCTGCCGAGGTAAGGTCGAACGTCCTGCCGAGCCTTACACTCGAACTCCGGCCAAGTCCTTTTGCATGACTCCTACTAAGCTTAGATAGCTTGGTCTCCCTGCCGAGTTAAGGTCGAACGTCCTGCCGAGACTTACACTCGAACTCTGGCCAAGTCCCCTCGCCTGACTCCAACTAGGCTTAGGAAGCTTTGTCTCCCAGCCGAGGTAGGGTCGAACGTCCTGCTGAGCCTTAGACTTGAACTCCGGCCAAGTCCCCTCGCCTGACTCTCCTACTCGGCTTAGGAAGATTTGTCTCCCTGCCCGGGTAACATCGAACGTCCTGCCGAGCCTCACACTCGAACTCCGGCCAAGTCCCTTCCCTTGACACTCCTACTAGGCTTAGGAAGCTTGGACTCCCTGCCGAGGTAAGGTCGAACGTCCTGCCGAGCCTTGAACTCAAACACCGGCCAGTCCATTTGCCTGTCTCCTACTAGGCTTAGGAAGCTTGGTCTCCCTGCCGAGGAAAGTCGAACGTCCTGCCGAGCCTTACACTCGAACTCCGGCCAAGTCATTTTGCATGACTCCTACTAAGCTTAGATAGCTTGGTCTCCCTGCCGAGGTAACGTCCAACGTCCTGCCGAGCCTTAGTCTCAAGCTTCGGCCAAGTTTTTTCGCCTGACTCCAACTAGGCTTAGGAAGCTTTGTCTCCTTGCCGAGGTAAGGTTGAACATCCTGCCGAGCCTTACACTCGAACACCGGCCAAGTCCCTTTGCCTGTCTCCTACAAGGCTTAGGAAGTATGGTCTCCCTGCCGAGGTAGGGTCAGACGTCCTGCCGAGCCTTACGCTCGAACTCCGGCCAAGTCCCTTTGCATGACACCTACTAAGCTTAGGAAGCTTGGTCTCCCTGCCGAGGTAAGGTCGAATGTCCTGCCAAGCCTTACAATCAAACTCCGGCCAAGTCCCCTCGCCTAACTGTCCTACAAGGCTTAGGAAGCTTGGTCTCCCTGCCGAGGAAAGGTCAAACGTCCTGCCGAGCCTTACACTCGAACTCCGGCCAAGTCCCTTTGCATGACACCTACTAAGCTTAGGAAGCTTGGTCTCCCTGCCGAGGTAAGGTCGAACGTCCTGCCGAGCCTTACACTCGAACTCCGGCCAAGTCCCCTCTCCTAACTCTCCTCCTAGGCTTAGGAAGATTTGTCTCCCTGCCGAGGTAACATCGAACATCCTGCCGAGCCTCACACTCGAACTCCGGCCGAGTCCCTTTCCCTGACACTTCTACGAGGCTTATGAAGCTTGGTCTCACTGCCGAGGTAAGGTCGAATGTCCTGCCAAGCCTTACACTCAAACTTCGGCCAAGTCCCCTCGCGTAACTGTCCTACAAGGCTTAGGAAGCTTGGTCTCCCTGCCGAGGTAAGGTAGAACGTCCTTCCGAGCCTTGCACTCGAAGTCCGGTCAAGTCCCTTCCCCTGACACTCCTACTAGGCTTAGGAAGCTTGGTCTCCCTACCGATGTAAGGTCGAGCATCCTTCCGAGCCTTACACTCGAACTCCGGCCAAGTCATTTTGCATGACTCCTACTAGGCTTAGGAAGCTTGGTCTCCCTGCCGAGTTAAGGTCGAACGTCCTGCCGAGACTTACACTAGAACTCTGGCCAAGTCCCCGTGTCTGACTCCTACTAGGCTTAGGAAGCATGGTCTCCCTGCCGAGGTAAGGTAGAACGTCCTTCCGAGCCTTGCACTCGAAGTCCGGTCAAGTCCCTTCCCCTGACACTCCTACTAGGCTTAGGAAGCTTGGTCTCCCTACCGATGTAAGGTCGAGCGTCCTTCCGAGCCTTACACTCGAACTCCGGCCAAGTCATTTTGCATGACTCCTACTAGGCTTAGGAAGCTTGGTCTCTCTGCCGAGTTAAGGTCGAACGTCCTGCCGAGACTTACACTAGAACTCTGGCCAAGTCCCCGTGTCTGACTCCTACTAGGCTTAGGAAGCATGGTCTCCCTGCCGAGGTAACGTCGAACATCCTGCCGAGCCTTAGTCTCAAACTTCGGCCAAGTTCCTTCGCCTTACTCCAACTAGGCTTAGGAAGCTTTGTCTCCCAGCCGAGGTAAGGTCGAACGTCCTGCTGAGCCTTAGACTTGAACTCCGGCCAAGTCCTCTCGCCTGACTCTCCTACTAGGCTTAGGAAGCATGGACTCCCTGCCGAGGTAAGGTCGAACGTCCTGCCGAGCCTTGAACTCAAACACCGGCCAGTCCCTTTTCCTGTCTCCTACTAGGCTTAGGAAGCTTGGTCTCCCTGCCGAGGAAAGGTCAAACGTCCTGCCGAGCCTTACACTCGAACTCCGGCCAAGTCCCTTTGCATGACACCTACTAAGCTTAGGATGCTTGGTCTCCCTGCCGAGGTAAGGTCGAACGTCCTGCCGAGCCTTACACTCGAACTCCGGCCAAGTCCCCTCTCCTAACTCTCCTCCTAGGCTTAGGAAGATTTGTCTCCCTGCCGAGGTAACATCGAACGTCCTGCCGAGCCTTACGCTCGAACTCCGGCCAAGTCCCTTCCCCTGACACTCCTACTAGGCTTAGGAAGCTTGGTCTCCCTGCCGAAGTAAGGTCGAACGTCCTGCGAAGCCTTACACTAAAACTCCGGCCAAGTCCCCTCGCCTAACTCTCCTACAAGGCTTAGGAAGTTTGGTCTCCCTGCCGAGGTAAGGTAGAACGTCCTTCCGAGCCTTACACTCGAACTTCGGCCAAGTCCCCTCTCCTAAATCTCCTCCTAGGCTTAGGAAGATTTGTCTCCCTGCCGAGGTAACATTGAACATCCTGCCGAGCCTCACACTCGAACTCCGGTCGAGTCCCTTCCCCTGACACTCCTACGAGGCTTAGGAAGCTTGGTCTCCCTGCCGAGGTAAGGTCGAACGTCCTGCCGAGACTTACACTCGAACTCCGGCCAAGTCCTTTTGCATGACACCTACTAAGCTTAGGAAGCTTGGTCTCCCTGCCGAGGTAAGGTCGAACGTCCTGCCGAGCCTTACACTCGAACTCCGGCCAAGTCCCCTCTCCTAACTCTCCTCCTAGGCTTAGGAAGATTTGTCTCCCTGCTGAGGTAACATCGAACATCCTGCCGAGCCTCACACTCGAACTCCGGCCGAGTCCCTTCCCCTGACACTCCTACGAGGCTTATGAAGCTTGGTCTCACTGCCGAGGTAAGGTCGAATGTCCTGCCAAGCCTTACACTCAAACTTCGGCCAAGTCCCCTCGCGTAACTGTCCTACAAGGCTTAGGAAGCTTGGTCTCCCTGCCGAGGTAAGGTAGAACGTCCTTCCGAGCCTTGTACTCGAAGTCCGGTCAAGTCCCTTCCCCTGACACTCCTACTAGGCTTAGGAAGCTTGGTCTCCCTACCGATGTAAGGTCGAGCGTCCTTCCGAGCCTTGAACTCAAACACCGGCCAGTCCCTTTTCCTGTCTCCTACTAGGCTTAGGAAGCTTGGTCTCCCTGCCGAGGTAAGGTCGAACGTCCTGCCGAGACTTACACTCGAACTCCGGCCAAGTCATTTTGCATGACTCCTACTAAGCTTAGATAGCTTGGTCTCCCTGCCGAGTTAAGGTCGAACGTCCTGCCGAGACTTACACTCGAACTCCGGCCAAGTCCCCGTGTCTGACTCCTACTAGGCTTAGGAAGCATGGTCTCCCTGCCGAGGTAACGTCGAACGTCCTGCCGAGCCTTAGTCTCAAACTTCGGCCAAGTTCCTTCGCCTTACTCCAACTAGGCTTAGGAAGCTTTGTCTCCCAGCCGAGGTAAGGTCGAACGTCCTGCTGAGCCTTAGACTTGAACTCCGGCCAAGTCCTCTCGCCTGACTCTCCTACTAGGCTTAGGAAGCTTGGACTCCCTGCCGAGGTAAGGTCGAACGTCCTGCCGAGCCTTGAACTCAAACACCGGCCAGTCCCTTTTCCTGTCTCCTACTAGGCTTAGGAAGCTTGGTCTCCCTGCCGAGGTAAGGTCGAACATCGTGCCGAGCCTTACACTCGAACTCTGGCCAAGTCATTTTGCATGACTCCTACTAAGCTTAGATAGCTTGGTCTCCCTGCCGAAGTAACGTCGAACGTCCTGCCGAGCCTTAATCTCAAACTTCGGCCAAGTCCCTTCGCCTGACTCCAACTAGGCTTAGGAAGCTTTGTCTCCCTGCCGAGGTAAGGTCGAACATCCTGCCGAGCCTTACACTCGAACACCTGCCAAGTCCCTTTGCATGACACCTACTAAGCTTAGGAAGCTTGGTCTCCCTGCCGAGGTAAGGTCGAACATCCTGCCGAGCCTTACACTCGAACTCCGGCCAAGTCCCCTCTCCTAACTCTCCTCCTAGGCTTAGGAAGATTTGTCTCCCTGCCGAGGTAACATCGAACATCCCTCCGAGCCTCACACTGGAACTCCGGCCGAGTCCCTTCCCCTGACACTCCTACGAGGCTTATGAAGCTTGGTCTCACTGCCGAGGTAAGGTCGAATGTCCTGCCAAGCCTTACACTCAAACTTCGGCCAAGTCCCCTCGCGTAACTGTCCTACAAGGCTTAGGAAGCTTGGTCTCCCTGCCGAGGTAAGGTAGAACGTCCTTCCGAGCCTTGCACTCGAAGTCCGGTCAAGTCCCTTCCCCTGACACTCCTACTAGGCTTAGGAAGCTTGGTCTCCCTACCGATGTAAGGTCGAGCGTCCTTCCGAGCCTTACACTCGAACTCCGGCCAAGTCATTTTGCATGACTCCTACTAGGCTTAGGAAGCTTGGTCTCCCTGCCGAGTTAAGGTCGAACGTCCTGCCGAGACTTACACTAGAACTCTGGCCAAGTCCCCGTGTCTGACTCCTACTAGGCTTAGGAAGCATGGTCTCCCTGCCGAGGTAACGTCGAACGTCCTGCCGAGCCTTAGTCTCAAACTTCGGCCAAGTTCCTTCGCCTTACTCCAACTAGGCTTAGGAAGCTTTGTCTCCCAGCCGAGGTAAGGTCGAACGTCCTGCTGAGCCTTAGACTTGAACTCCGGCCAAGTCCTCTCGCCTGACTCTCCTACTAGGCTTAGGAAGCATGGACTCCCTGCCGAGGTAAGGTCGAACGTCCTGCCGAGCCTTGAACTCAAACACCGGCCAGTCCCTTTTCCTGTCTCCTACTAGGCTTAGGAAGCTTGGTCTCCCTGCCGAGGAAAGGTCAAACGTCCTGCCGAGCCTTACACTCGAACTCCGGCCAAGTCCCTTTGCATGACACCTACTAAGCTTAGGATGCTTGGTCTCCCTGCCGAGGTAAGGTCGAACGTCCTGCCGAGCCTTACACTCGAACTCCGGCCAAGTCCCCTCTCCTAACTCTCCTCCTAGGCTTAGGAAGATTTGTCTCCCTGCCGAGGTAACATCGAACGTCCTGCCGAGCCTTACGCTCGAACTCCGGCCAAGTCCCTTCCCCTGACTCTCCTAGTAGGCTTAGGAAGCTTGGTCTCCCTGCCGAGTTAAGGTCAAACGTCCTGCCTAGCCTTACACTCGAACTCCGGCCAAGTCCCCTCTCCTAAGTCTCCTCCTAGGCTTAGGAAGATTTGTCTCCCTGCCGAGGTAACATCGAACGTCCTGCCGAGCCTCACACTCGAACTCCGGCCGAGTCCCTTCCCCGGACACTCCTACGAGGCTTAGGAAGCTTGGTCTCCCGGCCGAGGTAAGGTAGAACGTCCTTCCGAGCCTTAGACTTGAACTCCGGTCAAGTCCCCTTGTTTGACTCCTTCTAGGCTTAGGAAGCTTGGTCCCCCTGACGAGGTAAGGTCGAAACTTCTGCCGAGCCTTACAATCGAACTCCAGCCAAGTTCATTTTGCCTGTCTCCTACTAGGCTTAGGAAGCTTGGACTCCCTGCCGAGGTAAGGTCAAACGTCCTGCCTAGCCTTACACTCAAACACCGGCCAGTCCCTTTGCCTGTCTCCTACTAGGCTTAGAAAGCTTGGTCTCCCTGCCGAGGTAAGGTCGAACGTCCTGCCGAGCCTTACACTCGAACTCCGGCCAAGTCCTTTTGCATGACTCCTACTAAGCTTAGATAGCTTGGTCTCCCTGCCGAGTTAAGGTCGAACGTCCTGCCGAGACTTACACTCGAACTCTGGCCAAGTCCCCTCGCCTGACTCCAACTAGGCTTAGGAAGCTTTGTCTCCCAGCCGAGGTAGGGTCGAACGTCCTGCTGAGCCTTAGACTTGAACTCCGGCCAAGTCCCCTCGCCTGACTCTCCTACTCGGCTTAGGAAGATTTGTCTCCCTGCCCGGGTAACATCGAACGTCCTGCCGAGCCTCACACTCGAACTCCGGCCAAGTCCCTTCCCTTGACACTCCTACTAGGCTTAGGAAGCTTGGACTCCCTGCCGAGGTAAGGTCGAACGTCCTGCCGAGCCTTGAACTCAAACACCGGCCAGTCCATTTGCCTGTCTCCTACTAGGCTTAGGAAGCTTGGTCTCCCTGCCGAGGAAAGTCGAACGTCCTGCCGAGCCTTACACTCGAACTCCGGCCAAGTCATTTTGCATGACTCCTACTAAGCTTAGATAGCTTGGTCTCCCTGCCGAGGTAACGTCCAACGTCCTGCCGAGCCTTAGTCTCAAGCTTCGGCCAAGTTTTTTCGCCTGACTCCAACTAGGCTTAGGAAGCTTTGTCTCCTTGCCGAGGTAAGGTTGAACATCCTGCCGAGCCTTACACTCGAACACCGGCCAAGTCCCTTTGCCTGTCTCCTACAAGGCTTAGGAAGTATGGTCTCCCTGCCGAGGTAGGGTCAGACGTCCTGCCGAGCCTTACGCTCGAACTCCGGCCAAGTCCCTTTGCATGACACCTACTAAGCTTAGGAAGCTTGGTCTCCCTGCCGAGGTAAGGTCGAATGTCCTGCCAAGCCTTACAATCAAACTCCGGCCAAGTCCCCTCGCCTAACTGTCCTACAAGGCTTAGGAAGCTTGGTCTCCCTGCCGAGGAAAGGTCAAACGTCCTGCCGAGCCTTACACTCGAACTCCGGCCAAGTCCCTTTGCATGACACCTACTAAGCTTAGGAAGCTTGGTCTCCCTGCCGAGGTAAGGTCGAACGTCCTGCCGAGCCTTACACTCGAACTCCGGCCAAGTCCCCTCTCCTAACTCTCCTCCTAGGCTTAGGAAGATTTGTCTCCCTGCCGAGGTAACATCGAACATCCTGCCGAGCCTCACACTCGAACTCCGGCCGAGTCCCTTCCCCTGACACTCCTACGAGGCTTATGAAGCTTGGTCTCACTGCCGAGGTAAGGTCGAATGTCCTGCCAAGCCTTACACTCAAACTTCGGCCAAGTCCCCTCGCGTAACTGTCCTACAAGGCTTAGGAAGCTTGGTCTCCCTGCCGAGGTAAGGTAGAACGTCCTTCCGAGCCTTGCACTCGAAGTCCGGTCAAGTCCCTTCCCCTGACACTCCTACTAGGCTTAGGAAGCTTGGTCTCCCTACCGATGTAAGGTCGAGCATCCTTCCGAGCCTTACACTCGAACTCCGGCCAAGTCATTTTGCATGACTCCTACTAGGCTTAGGAAGCTTGGTCTCCCTGCCGAGTTAAGGTCGAACGTCCTGCCGAGACTTACACTAGAACTCTGGCCAAGTCCCCGTGTCTGACTCCTACTAGGCTTAGGAAGCATGGTCTCCCTGCCGAGGTAACGTCGAACATCCTGCCGAGCCTTAGTCTCAAACTTCGGCCAAGTTCCTTCGCCTTACTCCAACTAGGCTTAGGAAGCTTTGTCTCCCAGCCGAGGTAAGGTCGAACGTCCTGCTGAGCCTTAGACTTGAACTCCGGCCAAGTCCTCTCGCCTGACTCTCCTACTAGGCTTAGGAAGCATGGACTCCCTGCCGAGGTAAGGTCGAACGTCCTGCCGAGCCTTGAACTCAAACACCGGCCAGTCCCTTTTCCTGTCTCCTACTAGGCTTAGGAAGCTTGGTCTCCCTGCCGAGGAAAGGTCAAACGTCCTGCCGAGCCTTACACTCGAACTCCGGCCAAGTCCCTTTGCATGACACCTACTAAGCTTAGGATGCTTGGTCTCCCTGCCGAGGTAAGGTCGAACGTCCTGCCGAGCCTTACACTCGAACTCCGGCCAAGTCCCCTCTCCTAACTCTCCTCCTAGGCTTAGGAAGATTTGTCTCCCTGCCGAGGTAACATCGAACGTCCTGCCGAGCCTTACGCTCGAACTCCGGCCAAGTCCCTTCCCCTGACTCTCCTAGTAGGCTTAGGAAGCTTGGTCTCCCTGCCGAGTTAAGGTCAAACGTCCTGCCTAGCCTTACACTCGAACTCCGGCCACGTCCCCTCTCCTAAGTCTCCTCCTAGGCTTAGGAAGATTTGTCTCCCTGCCGAGGTAACATCGAACGTCCTGCCGAGCCTCACACTCGAACTCCGGCCGAGTCCCTTCCCCGGACACTCCTACGAGGCTTAGGAAGCTTGGTCTCCCGGCCGAGGTAAGGTAGAACGTCCTTCCGAGCCTTAGACTCGAACTCCGGTCAAGTCCCCTTGTTTGACTCCTTCTAGGCTTAGGAAGCTTGGTCCCCCTGACGAGGTAAGGTCGAAACTTCTGCCGAGCCTTACAATCGAACTCCAGCCAAGTTCATTTTGCCTGTCTCCTACTAGGCTTAGGAAGCTTGGACTCCCTGCCGAGGTAAGGTCAAACGTCCTGCCTAGCCTTACACTCAAACACCGGCCAGTCCCTTTGCCTGTCTCCTACTAGGCTTAGAAAGCTTGGTCTCCCTGCCGAGGTAAGGTCGAACGTCCTGCCGAGCCTTACACTCGAACTCCGGCCAAGTCCTTTTGCATGACTCCTACTAAGCTTAGATAGCTTGGTCTCCCTGCCGAGTTAAGGTCGAACGTCCTGCCGAGACTTACACTCGAACTCTGGCCAAGTCCCCTCGCCTGACTCCAACTAGGCTTAGGAAGCTTTGTCTCCCAGCCGAGGTAGGGTCGAACGTCCTGCTGAGCCTTAGACTTGAACTCCGGCCAAGTCCCCTCGCCTGACTCTCCTACTCGGCTTAGGAAGATTTGTCTCCCTGCCCGGGTAACATCGAACGTCCTGCCGAGCCTCACACTCGAACTCCGGCCAAGTCCCTTCCCTTGACACTCCTACTAGGCTTAGGAAGCTTGGACTCCCTGCCGAGGTAAGGTCGAACGTCCTGCCGAGCCTTGAACTCAAACACCGGCCAGTCCATTTGCCTGTCTCCTACTAGGCTTAGGAAGCTTGGTCTCCCTGCCGAGGAAAGTCGAACGTCCTGCCGAGCCTTACACTCGAACTCCGGCCAAGTCATTTTGCATGACTCCTACTAAGCTTAGATAGCTTGGTCTCCCTGCCGAGGTAACGTCCAACGTCCTGCCGAGCCTTAGTCTCAAGCTTCGGCCAAGTTTTTTCGCCTGACTCCAACTAGGCTTAGGAAGCTTTGTCTCCTTGCCGAGGTAAGGTTGAACATCCTGCCGAGCCTTACACTCGAACACCGGCCAAGTCCCTTTGCCTGTCTCCTACAAGGCTTAGGAAGTATGGTCTCCCTGCCGAGGTAGGGTCAGACGTCCTGCCGAGCCTTACGCTCGAACTCCGGCCAAGTCCCTTTGCATGACACCTACTAAGCTTAGGAAGCTTGGTCTCCCTGCCGAGGTAAGGTCGAACGTCCTGCCGAGCCTTACACTCGATCTCCGGCCAAGTCTCTTCGCCTGACTCTCCTAGTAGGCTTAGGAAGCTTGGTCTCCCTGCCGAGGAAAGGTCAAACGTCCTGCCGAGCCTTACACTCGAACTCCGGCCAAGTCCCCTCTCCTAAGTCTCCTCCTAGGCTTAGGAAGATTTGTCTCCCTGCCGAGGTAACATCGAACGTCCTGCCGAGCCTCACACTCGAACTCCGGCCGAGTCCCTTCCCCTGACACTCCTACGAGGCTTAGGAAGCTTGGTCTCACTGCCGAGGTAAGGTCGAATGTCCTGCCAAGCCTTACAATCAAACTCCGGCCAAGTCCCCTCGCCTAACTGTCCTACAAGGCTTAGGAAGCTTGGTCTCCCTGCCGAGGAAAGGTCAAACGTCCTGCCGAGCCTTACACTCGAACTCCGGCCAAGTCCCTTTGCATGACACCTACTAAGCTTAGGAAGCTTGGTCTCCCTGCCGAGGTAAGGTCGAACGTCCTGCCGAGCCTTACACTCGAACTCCGGCCAAGTCCCCTCTCCTAACTCTCCTCCTAGGCTTAGGAAGATTTGTCTCCCTGCCGAGGTAACATCGAACATCCTGCCGAGCCTCACACTCGAACTCCGGCCGAGTCCCTTCCCCTGACACTCCTACGAGGCTTATGAAGCTTGGTCTCACTGCCGAGGTAAGGTCGAATGTCCTGCCAAGCCTTACACTCAAACTTCGGCCAAGTCCCCTCGCGTAACTGTCCTACAAGGCTTAGGAAGCTTGGTCTCTTTGCCGAGGTAAGGTAGAACGTCCTTCCGAGCCTTGCACTCGAAGTCCGGTCAAGTCCCTTCCCCTGACACTCCTACTAGGCTTAGGAAGCTTGGTCTCCCTACCGATGTAAGGTCGAGCGTCCTTCCGAGCCTTACACTCGAACTCCGGCCAAGTCATTTTGCATGACTCCTACTAGGCTTAGGAAGCTTGGTCTCCCTGCCGAGTTAAGGTCGAACGTCCTGCCGAGACTTACACTAGAACTCTGGCCAAGTCCCCGTGTCTGACTCCTACTAGGCTTAGGAAGCATGGTCTCCCTGCCGAGGTAACGTCGAACATCCTGCCGAGCCTTAGTCTCAAACTTCGGCCAAGTTCCTTCGCCTTACTCCAACTAGGCTTAGGAAGCTTTGTCTCCCAGCCGAGGTAAGGTCGAACGTCCTGCTGAGCCTTAGACTTGAACTCCGGCCAAGTCCTCTCGCCTGACTCTCCTACTAGGCTTAGGAAGCATGGACTCCCTGCCGAGGTAAGGTCGAACGTCCTGCCGAGCCTTGAACTCAAACACCGGCCAGTCCCTTTTCCTGTCTCCTACTAGGCTTAGGAAGCTTGGTCTCCCTGCCGAGGAAAGGTCAAACGTCCTGCCGAGCCTTACACTCGAACTCCGGCCAAGTCCCTTTGCATGACACCTACTAAGCTTAGGATGCTTGGTCTCCCTGCCGAGGTAAGGTCGAACGTCCTGCCGAGCCTTACACTCGAACTCCGGCCAAGTCCCCTCTCCTAACTCTCCTCCTAGGCTTAGGAAGATTTGTCTCCCTGCCGAGGTAACATCGAACGTCCTGCCGAGCCTTACGCTCGAACTCCGGCCAAGTCCCTTCCCCTGACACTCCTACTAGGCTTAGGAAGCTTGGTCTCCCTGCCGAGGTAAGGTCGAACGTCCTGCGAAGCCTTACACTAAAACTCCGGCCAAGTCCCCTCGCCTAACTCTCCTACAAGGCTTAGGAAGTTTGGTCTCCCTGCCGAGGTAAGGTAGAACGTCCTTCCGAGCCTTACACTCGAACTTCGGCCAAGTCCCCTCTCCTAAATCTCCTCCTAGGCTTAGGAAGATTTGTCTCCCTGCCGAGGTAACATTGAACATCCTGCCGAGCCTCACACTCGAACTCCGGTCGAGTCCCTTCCCCTGACACTCCTACGAGGCTTAGGAAGCTTGGTCTCCCTGCCGAGGTAAGGTCGAACGTCCTGCCGAGACTTACACTCGAACTCCGGCCAAGTCCTTTTGCATGACACCTACTAAGCTTAGGAAGCTTGGTCTCCCTGCCGAGGTAAGGTCGAACGTCCTGCCGAGCCTTACACTCGAACTCCGGCCAAGTCCCCTCTCCTAACTTTCCTCCTAGGCTTAGGAAGATTTGTCTCCCTGCTGAGGTAACATCGAACATCCTGCCGAGCCTCACACTCGAACTCCGGCCGAGTCCCTTCCCCTGACACTCCTACGAGGCTTAGGAAGCTTGGTCTCACTGCCGAGGTAAGGTCGAATGTCCTGCCAAGCCTTACACTCAAACTCCGGCCAAGTCCCCTCGCCTAACTGTCCTACAAGGCTTAGGAAGCTTGGTCTCCCTGCCGAGGAAAGGTCAAACGTCCTGCCGAGCCTTACACTCGAACTCCGGCCAAGTCCCTTTGCATGACACCTACTAAGCTTAGGAAGCTTGGTCTCCCTCCCGAGGTAAGGTCGAACGTCCTGCCGAGCCTTACACTCGAACTCCGGCCAAGTCCCCTCTCCTAACTCTCCTCCTAGGCTTAGGAAGATTTGTCTCCCTGCCGAGGTAACATCGAACATCCTGCCGAGCCTCACACTCGAACTCCGGTCGAGTCCCTTTCCCTGACACTCCTACGAGGCTTATGAAGCTTGGTCTCACTGCCGAGGTAAGGTCGAATGTCCTGCCAAGCCTTACACTCAAACTTCGGCCAAGTCCCCTCGCGTAACTGTCCTACAAGGCTTAGGAAGCTTGGTCTCCCTGCCGAGGTAAGGTAGAACGTCCTTCCGAGCCTTGTACTCGAAGTCCGGTCAAGTCCCTTCCCCTGACACTCCTACTAGGCTTAGGAAGCTTGGTCTCCCTACCGATGTAAGGTCGAGCGTCCTTCCGAGCCTTGAACTCAAACACCGGCCAGTCCCTTTTCCTGTCTCCTACTAGGCTTAGGAAGCTTGGTCTCCCTGCCGAGGTAAGGTCGAACGTCCTGCCGAGACTTACACTCGAACTCCGGCCAAGTCATTTTGCATGACTCCTACTAAGCTTAGATAGCTTGGTCTCCCTGCCGAGTTAAGGTCGAACGTCCTGCCGAGACTTACACTCGAACTCCGGCCAAGTCCCCGTGTCTGACTCCTACTAGGCTTAGGAAGCATGGTCTCCCTGCCGAGGTAACGTCGAACGTCCTGCCGAGCCTTAGTCTCAAACTTCGGCCAAGTTCCTTCGCCTTACTCCAACTAGGCTTAGGAAGCTTTGTCTCCCAGCCGAGGTAAGGTCGAACGTCCTGCTGAGCCTTAGACTTGAACTCCGGCCAAGTCCTCTCGCCTGACTCTCCTACTAGGCTTAGGAAGCTTGGACTCCCTGCCGAGGTAAGGTCGAACGTCCTGCCGAGCCTTGAACTCAAACACCGGCCAGTCCCTTTTCCTGTCTCCTACTAGGCTTAGGAAGCTTGGTCTCCCTGCCGAGGTAAGGTCGAACATCCTGCCGAGCCTTACACTCGAACTCCGGCCAAGTCATTTTGCATGACTCCTACTAAGCTTAGATAGCTTGGTCTCCCTGCCGAAGTAACGTCGAACGTCCTGCCGAGCCTTAATCTCAAACTTCGGCCAAGTCCCTTCGCCTGACTCCAACTAGGCTTAGGAAGCTTTGTCTCCCTGCCGAGGTAAGGTCGAACATCCTGCCGAGCCTTACACTCGAACACCTGCCAAGTCCCTTTGCATGACACCTACTAAGCTTAGGAAGCTTGGTCTCCCTGCCGAGGTAAGGTCGAACATCCTGCCGAGCCTTACACTCGAACTCCGGCCAAGTCCCCTCTCCTAACTCTCCTCCTAGGCTTAGGAAGATTTGTCTCCCTGCCGAGGTAACATCGAACATCCCTCCGAGCCTCACACTGGAACTCCGGCCGAGTCCCTTCCCCTGACACTCCTACGAGGCTTATGAAGCTTGGTCTCACTGCCGAGGTAAGGTCGAATGTCCTGCCAAGCCTTACACTCAAACTTCGGCCAAGTCCCCTCGCGTAACTGTCCTACAAGGCTTAGGAAGCTTGGTCTCCCTGCCGAGGTAAGGTAGAACGTCCTTCCGAGCCTTGCACTCGAAGTCCGGTCAAGTCCCTTCCCCTGACACTCCTACTAGGCTTAGGAAGCTTGGTCTCCCTACCGATGTAAGGTCGAGCGTCCTTCCGAGCCTTACACTCGAACTCCGGCCAAGTCATTTTGCATGACTCCTACTAAGCCTAGAGAGCTTGGTCTCCCTGCCGAGTTAAGGTCGAACGTCCTGCCGAGACTTACACTAGAACTCTGGCCAAGTCCCCGTGTCTGACTCCTACTAGGCTTAGGAAGCATGGTCTCCCTGCCGAGGTAACGTCGAACGTCCTGCCGAGCCTTAGTCTCAAACTTCGGCCAAGTTCCTTCGCCTTACTCCAACTAGGCTTAGGAAGCTTTGTCTCCCAGCCGAGGTAAGGTCGAACGTCCTGCTGAGCCTTAGACTTGAACTCCGGCCAAGTCCTCTCGCCTGACTCTCCTACTAGGCTTAGGAAGCATGGACTCCCTGCCGAGGTAAGGTCGAACGTCCTGCCGAGCCTTGAACTCAAACACCGGCCAGTCCCTTTTCCTGTCTCCTACTAGGCTTAGGAAGCTTGGTCTCCCTGCCGAGGAAAGGTCAAACGTCCTGCCGAGCCTTACACTCGAACTCCGGCCAAGTCCCTTTGCATGACACCTACTAAGCTTAGGATGCTTGGTCTCCCTGCCGAGGTAAGGTCGAACGTCCTGCCGAGCCTTACACTCGAACTCCGGCCAAGTCCCCTCTCCTAACTCTCCTCCTAGGCTTAGGAAGATTTGTCTCCCTGCCAAGGTAACATCGAACGTCCTGCCGAGCCTTACGCTCGAACTCCGGCCAAGTCCCTTCCCCTGACTCTCCTAGTAGGCTTAGGAAGCTTGGTCTCCCTGCCGAGTTAAGGTCAAACGTCCTGCCTAGCCTTACACTCGAACTCCGGCCAAGTCCCCTCTCCTAAGTCTCCTCCTAGGCTTAGGAAGATTTGTCTCCCTGCCGAGGTAACATCGAACGTCCTGCCGAGCCTCACACTCGAACTCCGGCCGAGTCCCTTCCCCGGACACTCCTACGAGGCTTAGGAAGCTTGGTCTCCCGGCCGAGGTAAGGTAGAACGTCCTTCCGAGCCTTAGACTCGAACTCCGGTCAAGTCCCCTTGTTTGACTCCTTCTAGGCTTAGGAAGCTTGGTCCCCCTGACGAGGTAAGGTCGAAACTTCTGCCGAGCCTTACAATCGAACTCCAGCCAAGTTCATTTTGCCTGTCTCCTACTAGGCTTAGGAAGCTTGGACTCCCTGCCGAGGTAAGGTCAAATGTCCTGCCTAGCCTTACACTCAAACACCGGCCAGTCCCTTTGCCTGTCTCCTACTAGGCTTAGAAAGCTTGGTCTCCCTGCCGAGGTAAGGTCGAACGTCCTGCCGAGCCTTACACTCGAACTCCGGCCAAGTCCTTTTGCATGACTCCTACTAAGCTTAGATAGCTTGGTCTCCCTGCCGAGTTAAGGTCGAACGTCCTGCCGAGACTTACACTCGAACTCTGGCCAAGTCCCCTCGCCTGACTCCAACTAGGCTTAGGAAGCTTTGTCTCCCAGCCGAGGTAGGGTCGAACGTCCTGCTGAGCCTTAGACTTGAACTCCGGCCAAGTCCCCTCGCCTGACTCTCCTACTAGGCTTAGGAAGATTTGTCTCCCTGCCCGGGTAACATCGAACGTCCTGCCGAGCCTCACACTCGAACTCCGGCCAAGTCCCTTCCCTTGACACTCCTACTAGGCTTAGGAAGCTTGGACTCCCTGCCGAGGTAAGGTCGAATGTCCTGCCAAGCCTTACAATCAAACTCCGGCCAAGTCCCCTCGCCTAACTGTCCTACAAGGCTTAGGAAGCTTGGTCTCCCTGCCGAGGAAAGGTCAAACGTCCTGCCGAGCCTTACACTCGAACTCCGGCCAAGTCCCTTTGCATGACACCTACTAAGCTTAGGAAGCTTGGTCTCCCTGCCGAGGTAAGGTCGAACGTCCTGCCGAGCCTTACACTCGAACTCCGGCCAAGTCCCCTCTCCTAACTCTCCTCCTAGGCTTAGGAAGATTTGTCTCCCTGCCGAGGTAACATCGAACATCCTGCCGAGCCTCACACTCGAACTCCGGCCGAGTCCCTTCCCCTGACACTCCTACGAGGCTTATGAAGCTTGGTCTCACTGCCGAGGTAAGGTCGAATGTCCTGCCAAGCCTTACACTCAAACTTCGGCCAAGTCCCCTCGCGTAACTGTCCTACAAGGCTTAGGAAGCTTGGTCTCCCTGCCGAGGTAAGGTAGAACGTCCTTCCGAGCCTTGCACTCGAAGTCCGGTCAAGTCCCTTCCCCTGACACTCCTACTAGGCTTAGGAAGCTTGGTCTCCCTACCGATGTAAGGTCGAGCATCCTTCCGAGCCTTACACTCGAACTCCGGCCAAGTCATTTTGCATGACTCCTACTAGGCTTAGGAAGCTTGGTCTCCCTGCCGAGTTAAGGTCGAACGTCCTGCCGAGACTTACACTAGAACTCTGGCCAAGTCCCCGTGTCTGACTCCTACTAGGCTTAGGAAGCATGGTCTCCCTGCCGAGGTAACGTCGAACATCCTGCCGAGCCTTAGTCTCAAACTTCGGCCAAGTTCCTTCGCCTTACTCCAACTAGGCTTAGGAAGCTTTGTCTCCCAGCCGAGGTAAGGTCGAACGTCCTGCTGAGCCTTAGACTTGAACTCCGGCCAAGTCCTCTCGCCTGACTCTCCTACTAGGCTTAGGAAGCATGGACTCCCTGCCGAGGTAAGGTCGAACGTCCTGCCGAGCCTTGAACTCAAACACCGGCCAGTCCCTTTTCCTGTCTCCTACTAGGCTTAGGAAGCTTGGTCTCCCTGCCGAGGAAAGGTCAAACGTCCTGCCGAGCCTTACACTCGAACTCCGGCCAAGTCCCTTTGCATGACACCTACTAAGCTTAGGATGCTTGGTCTCCCTGCCGAGGTAAGGTCGAACGTCCTGCCGAGCCTTACACTCGAACTCCGGCCAAGTCCCCTCTCCTAACTCTCCTCCTAGGCTTAGGAAGATTTGTCTCCCTGCCGAGGTAACATCGAACGTCCTGCCGAGCCTTACGCTCGAACTCCGGCCAAGTCCCTTCCCCTGACACTCCTACTAGGCTTAGGAAGCTTGGTCTCCCTGCCGAAGTAAGGTCGAACGTCCTGCGAAGCCTTACACTAAAACTCCGGCCAAGTCCCCTCGCCTAACTCTCCTACAAGGCTTAGGAAGTTTGGTCTCCCTGCCGAGGTAAGGTAGAACGTCCTTCCGAGCCTTATACTCGAACTTCGGCCAAGTCCCCTCTCCTAAATCTCCTCCTAGGCTTAGGAAGATTTGTCTCCCTGCCGAGGTAACATTGAACATCCTGCCGAGCCTCACACTCGAACTCCGGTCGAGTCCCTTCCCCTGACACTCCTACGAGGCTTAGGAAGCTTTGTCTCCCTGCCGAGGTAAGGTCGAACGTCCTGCCGAGACTTACACTCGAACTCCGGCCAAGTCCTTTTGCATGACACCTACTAAGCTTAGGAAGCTTGGTCTCCCTGCCGAGGTAAGGTCGAACGTCCTGCCGAGCCTTACACTCGAACTCCGGCCAAGTCCCCTCTCCTAACTCTCCTCCTAGGCTTAGGAAGATTTGTCTCCCTGCTGAGGTAACATCGAACATCCTGCCGAGCCTCACACTCGAACTCCGGCCGAGTCCCTTCCCCTGACACTCCTACGAGGCTTAGGAAGCTTGGTCTCACTGCCGAGGTAAGGTCGAATGTCCTGCCAAGCCTTACACTCAAACTCCGGCCAAGTCCCCTCGCCTAACTGTCCTACAAGGCTTAGGAAGCTTGGTCTCCCTGCCGAGGAAAGGTCAAACGTCCTGCCGAGCCTTACACTCGAACTCCGGCCAAGTCCCTTTGCATGACACCTACTAAGCTTAGGAAGATTGGTCTCCCTCCCGAGGTAAGGTCGAACGTCCTGCCGAGCCTTACACTCGAACTCCGGCCAAGTCCCCTCTCCTAACTCTCCTCCTAGGCTTAGGAAGATTTGTCTCCCTGCCGAGGTAACATCGAACATCCTGCCGAGCCTCACACTCGAACTCCGGTCGAGTCCCTTTCCCTGACACTCCTACGAGGCTTATGAAGCTTGGTCTCACTGCCGAGGTAAGGTCGAATGTCCTGCCAAGCCTTACACTCAAACTTCGGCCAAGTCCCCTCGCGTAACTGTCCTACAAGGCTTAGGAAGCTTGGTCTCCCTGCCGAGGTAAGGTAGAACGTCCTTCCGAGCCTTGTACTCGAAGTCCGGTCAAGTCCCTTCCCCTGACACTCCTACTAGGCTTAGGAAGCTTGGTCTCCCTACCGATGTAAGGTCGAGCGTCCTTCCGAGCCTTGAACTCAAACACCGGCCAGTCCCTTTTCCTGTCTCCTACTAGGCTTAGGAAGCTTGGTCTCCCTGCCGAGGTAAGGTCGAACGTCCTGCCGAGACTTACACTCGAACTCCGGCCAAGTCATTTTGCATGACTCCTACTAAGCTTAGATAGCTTGGTCTCCCTGCCGAGTTAAGGTCGAACGTCCTGCCGAGACTTACACTCGAACTCCGGCCAAGTCCCCGTGTCTGACTCCTACTAGGCTTAGGAAGCATGGTCTCCCTGCCGAGGTAACGTCGAACGTCCTGCCGAGCCTTAGTCTCAAACTTCGGCCAAGTTCCTTCGCCTTACTCCAACTAGGCTTAGGAAGCTTTGTCTCCCAGCCGAGGTAAGGTCGAACGTCCTGCTGAGCCTTAGACTTGAACTCCGGCCAAGTCCTCTCGCCTGGCTCTCCTACTAGGCTTAGGAAGCTTGGACTCCCTGCCGAGGTAAGGTCGAACGTCCTGCCGAGCCTTGAACTCAAACACCGGCCAGTCCCTTTTCCTGTCTCCTACTAGGCTTAGGAAGCTTGGTCTCCCTGCCGAGGTAAGGTCGAACGTCCTGCCGAGCCTTACACTCGAACTCCGGCCAAGTCATTTTGCATGACTCCTACTAAGCTTAGATAGCTTGGTCTCCCTGCCGAAGTAACGTCGAACGTCCTGCCGAGCCTTAATCTCAAACTTCGGCCAAGTCCCTTCGCCTGACTCCAACTAGGCTTAGGAAGCTTGGTCTCCCTGCCGAGGTAAGGTCGAACATCCTGCCGAGCCTTACACTCGAACACCTGCCAAGTCCCTTTGCATGACACCTACTAAGCTTAGGAAGCTTGGTCTCCCTGCCGAGGTAAGGTCGAACATCCTGCCGAGCCTTACACTCGAACTCCGGCCAAGTCCCCTCTCCTAACTCTCCTCCTAGGCTTAGGAAGATTTGTCTCCCTGCCGAGGTAACATCGAACATCCCTCCGAGCCTCACACTGGAACTCCGGCCGAGTCCCTTCCCCTGACACTCCTACGAGGCTTATGAAGCTTGGTCTCACTGCCGAGGTAAGGTCGAATGTCCTGCCAAGCCTTACACTCAAACTTCGGCCAAGTCCCCTCGCGTAACTGTCCTACAAGGCTTAGGAAGCTTGGTCTCCCTGCCGAGGTAAGGTAGAACGTCCTTCCGAGCCTTGCACTCGAAGTCCGGTCAAGTCCCTTCCCCTGACACTCCTACTAGGCTTAGGAAGCTTGGTCTCCCTACCGATGTAAGGTCGAGCGTCCTTCCGAGCCTTACACTCGAACTCCGGCCAAGTCATTTTGCATGACTCCTACTAAGCCTAGAGAGCTTGGTCTCCCTGCCGAGTTAAGGTCGAACGTCCTGCCGAGACTTACACTAGAACTCTGGCCAAGTCCCCGTGTCTGACTCCTACTAGGCTTAGGAAGCATGGTCTCCCTGCCGAGGTAACGTCGAACGTCCTGCCGAGCCTTAGTCTCAAACTTCGGCCAAGTTCCTTCGCCTTACTCCAACTAGGCTTAGGAAGCTTTGTCTCCCAGCCGAGGTAAGGTCGAACGTCCTGCTGAGCCTTAGACTTGAACTCCGGCCAAGTCCTCTCGCCTGACTCTCCTACTAGGCTTAGGAAGCATGGACTCCCTGCCGAGGTAAGGTCGAACGTCCTGCCGAGCCTTGAACTCAAACACCGGCCAGTCCCTTTTCCTGTCTCCTACTAGGCTTAGGAAGCTTGGTCTCCCTGCCGAGGAAAGGTCAAACGTCCTGCCGAGCCTTACACTCGAACTCCGGCCAAGTCCCTTTGCATGACACCTACTAAGCTTAGGATGCTTGGTCTCCCTGCCGAGGTAAGGTCGAACGTCCTGCCGAGCCTTACACTCGAACTCCGGCCAAGTCCCCTCTCCTAACTCTCCTCCTAGGCTTAGGAAGATTTGTCTCCCTGCCGAGGTAACATCGAACGTCCTGCCGAGCCTTACGCTCGAACTCCGGCCAAGTCCCTTCCCCTGACTCTCCTAGTAGGCTTAGGAAGCTTGGTCTCCCTGCCGAGTTAAGGTCAAACGTCCTGCCTAGCCTTACACTCGAACTCCGGCCAAGTCCCCTCTCCTAAGTCTCCTCCTAGGCTTAGGAAGATTTGTCTCGCTGCCGAGGTAACATCGAACGTCCTGCCGAGCCTCACACTCGAACTCCGGCCGAGTCCCTTCCCCGGACACTCCTACGAGGCTTAGGAAGCTTGGTCTCCCGGCCGAGGTAAGGTAGAACGTCCTTCCGAGCCTTAGACTCGAACTCCGGTCAAGTCCCCTTGTTTGACTCCTTCTAGGCTTAGGAAGCTTGGTCCCCCTGACGAGGTAAGGTCGAAACTTCTGCCGAGCCTTACAATCGAACTCCAGCCAAGTTCATTTTGCCTGTCTCCTACTAGGCTTAGGAAGCTTGGACTCCCTGCCGAGGTAAGGTCAAACGTCCTGCCTAGCCTTACACTCAAACACCGGCCAGTCCCTTTGCCTGTCTCCTACTAGGCTTAGAAAGCTTGGTCTCCCTGCCGAGGTAAGGTCGAACGTCCTGCCGAGCCTTACACTCGAACTCCGGCCAAGTCCTTTTGCATGACTCCTACTAAGCTTAGATAGCTTGGTCTCCCTGCCGAGTTAAGGTCGAACGTCCTGCCGAGACTTACACTCGAACTCTGGCCAAGTCCCCTCGCCTGACTCCAACTAGGCTTAGGAAGCTTTGTCTCCCAGCCGAGGTAGGGTCGAACGTCCTGCTGAGCCTTAGACTTGAACTCCGGCCAAGTCCCCTCGCCTGACTCTCCTACTCGGCTTAGGAAGATTTGTCTCCCTGCCCGGGTAACATCGAACGTCCTGCCGAGCCTCACACTCGAACTCCGGCCAAGTCCCTTCCCTTGACACTCCTACTAGGCTTAGGAAGCTTGGTCTCCCTGCCGAGGAAAGTCGAACGTCCTGCCGAGCCTTACACTCGAACTCCGGCCAAGTCATTTTGCATGACTCCTACTAAGCTTAGATAGCTTGGTCTCCCTGCCGAGGTAACGTCCAACGTCCTGCCGAGCCTTAGTCTCAAGCTTCGGCCAAGTTTTTTCGCCTGACTCCAACTAGGCTTAGGAAGCTTTGTCTCCTTGCCGAGGTAAGGTTGAACATCCTGCCGAGCCTTACACTCGAACAACGGCCAAGTCCCTTTGCCTGTCTCCTACAAGGCTTAGGAAGTATGGTCTCCCTGCCGAGGTAGGGTCAGACGTCCTGCCGAGCCTTACGCTCGACCTCCGGCCAAGTCCCTTTGCATGACACCTACTAAGCTTAGGAAGCTTGGTCTCCCTGCCGAGGTAAGGTCGAACGTCCTGCCGAGCCTTACACTCGATCTCCGGCCAAGTCTCTTCGCCTGACTCTCCTAGTAGGCTTAGGAAGCTTGGTCTCCCTGCCGAGGTAAGGTCAAACGTCCTGCCGAGCCTTACACTCGAACTCCGGCCAAGTCCCCTCTCCTAAGTCTCCTCCTAGGCTTAGGAAGATTTGTCTCCCTGCCGAGGTAACATCGAACGTCCTGCCGAGCCTCACACTCGAACTCCGGCCGAGTCCCTTCCCCTGACACTCCTACGAGGCTTAGGAAGCTTGGTCTCACTGCCGAGGTAAGGTCGAATGTCCTGCCAAGCCTTACAATCAAACTCCGGCCAAGTCCCCTCGCCTAACTGTCCTACAAGGCTTAGGAAGCTTGGTCTCCCTGCCGAGGAAAGGTCAAACGTCCTGCCGAGCCTTACACTCGAACTCCGGCCAAGTCCCTTTGCATGACACCTACTAAGCTTAGGAAGCTTGGTCTCCCTGCCGAGGTAAGGTCGAACGTCCTGCCGAGCCTTACACTCGAACTCCGGCCAAGTCCCTTCTCCTAACTCTCCTCCTAGGCTTAGGAAGATTTGTCTCCCTGCCGAGGTAACATCGAACATCCTGCCGAGCCTCACACTCGAACTCCGGCCGAGTCCCTTCCCCTGACACTCCTACGAGGCTTATGAAGCTTGGTCTCACTGCCGAGGTAAGGTCGAATGTCCTGCCAAGCCTTACACTCAAACTTCGGCCAAGTCCCCTCGCGTAACTGTCCTACAAGGCTTAGGAAGCTTGGTCTCCCTGCCGAGGTAAGGTAGAACGTCCTTCCGAGCCTTGCACTCGAAGTCCGGTCAAGTCCCTTCCCCTGACACTCCTACTAGGCTTAGGAAGCTTGGTCTCCCTACCGATGTAAGGTCGAGCGTCCTTCCGAGCCTTACACTCGAACTCCGGCCAAGTCATTTTGCATGACTCCTACTAGGCTTAGGAAGCTTGGTCTCCCTGCCGAGTTAAGGTCGAACGTCCTGCCGAGACTTACACTAGAACTCTGGCCAAGTCCCCGTGTCTGACTCCTACTAGGCTTAGGAAGCATGGTCTCCCTGCCGAGGTAACGTCGAACATCCTGCCGAGCCTTAGTCTCAAACTTCGGCCAAGTTCCTTCGCCTTACTCCAACTAGGCTTAGGAAGCTTTGTCTCCCAGCCGAGGTAAGGTCGAACGTCCTGCTGAGCCTTAGACTTGAACTCCGGCCAAGTCCTCTCGCCTGACTCTCCTACTAGGCTTAGGAAGCATGGACTCCCTGCCGAGGTAAGGTCGAACGTCCTGCCGAGCCTTGAACTCAAACACCGGCCAGTCCCTTTTCCTGTCTCCTACTAGGCTTAGGAAGCTTGGTCTCCCTGCCGAGGAAAGGTCAAACGTCCTGCCGAGCCTTACACTCGAACTCCGGCCAAGTCCCTTTGCATGACACCTACTAAGCTTAGGATGCTTGGTCTCCCTGCCGAGGTAAGGTCGAACGTCCTGCCGAGCCTTACACTCGAACTCCGGCCAAGTCCCCTCTCCTAACTCTCCTCCTAGGCTTAGGAAGATTTGTCTCCCTGCCGAGGTAACATCGAACGTCCTGCCGAGCCTTACGCTCGAACTCCGTCCAAGTCCCTTCCCCTGACACTCCTACTAGGCTTAGGAAGCTTGGTCTCCCTGCCGAAGTAAGGTCGAACGTCCTGCGAAGCCTTACACTAAAACTCCGGCCAAGTCCCCTCGCCTAACTCTCCTACAAGGCTTAGGAAGTTTGGTCTCCCTGCCGAGGTAAGGTAGAACGTCCTTCCGAGCCTTACACTCGAACTTCGGCCAAGTCCCCTCTCCTAAATCTCCTCCTAGGCTTAGGAAGATTTGTCTCCCTGCCGAGGTAACATTGAACATCCTGCCGAGCCTCACACTCGAACTCCGGTCGAGTCCCTTCCCCTGACACTCCTACGAGGCTTAGGAAGCTTGGTCTCCCTGCCGAGGTAAGGTCGAACGTCCTGCCGAGACTTACACTCGAACTCCGGCCAAGTCCTTTTGCATGACACCTACTAAGCTTAGGAAGCTTGGTCTCCCTGCCGAGGTAAGGTCGAACGTCCTGCCGAGCCTTACACTCGAACTCCGGCCAAGTCCCCTCTCCTAACTCTCCTCCTAGGCTTAGGAAGATTTGTCTCCCTGCTGAGGTAACATCGAACATCCTGCCGAGCCTCACACTCGAACTCCGGCCGAGTCCCTTCCCCTGACACTCCTACGAGGCTTAGGAAGCTTGGTCTCACTGCCGAGGTAAGGTCGAATGTCCTGCCAAGCCTTACACTCAAACTCCGGCCAAGTCCCCTCGCCTAACTGTCCTACAAGGCTTAGGAAGCTTGGTCTCCCTGCCGAGGAAAGGTCAAACGTCCTGCCGAGCCTTACACTCGAACTCCGGCCAAGTCCCTTTGCATGACACCTACTAAGCTTAGGAAGCTTGGTCTCCCTCCCGAGGTAAGGTCGAACGTCCTGCCGAGCCTTACACTCGAACTCCGGCCAAGTCCCCTCTCCTAACTCTCCTCCTAGGCTTAGGAAGATTTGTCTCCCTGCCGAGGTAACATCGAACATCCTGCCGAGCCTCACACTCGAACTCCGGTCGAGTCCCTTTCCCTGACACTCCTACGAGGCTTATGAAGCTTGGTCTCACTGCCGAGGTAAGGTCGAATGTCCTGCCAAGCCTTACACTCAAACTTCGGCCAAGTCCCCTCGCGTAACTGTCCTACAAGGCTTAGGAAGCTTGGTCTCCCTGCCGAGGTAAGGTAGAACGTCCTTCCGAGCCTTGTACTCGAAGTCCGGTCAAGTCCCTTCCCCTGACACTCCTACTAGGCTTAGGAAGCTTGGTCTCCCTACCGATGTAAGGTCGAGCGTCCTTCCGAGCCTTGAACTCAAACACCGGCCAGTCCCTTTTCCTGTCTCCTACTAGGCTTAGGAAGCTTGGTCTCCCTGCCGAGGTAAGGTCGAACGTCCTGCCGAGACTTACACTCGAACTCCGGCCAAGTCATTTTGCATGACTCCTACTAAGCTTAGATAGCTTGGTCTCCCTGCCGAGTTAAGGTCGAACGTCCTGCCGAGACTTACACTCGAACTCCGGCCAAGTCCCCGTGTCTGACTCCTACTAGGCTTAGGAAGCATGGTCTCCCTGCCGAGGTAACGTCGAACGTCCTGCCGAGCCTTAGTCTCAAACTTCGGCCAAGTTCCTTCGCCTTACTCCAACTAGGCTTAGGAAGCTTTGTCTCCCAGCCGAGGTAAGGTCGAACGTCCTGCTGAGCCTTAGACTTGAACTCCGGCCAAGTCCTCTCGCCTGACTCTCCTACTAGGCTTAGGAAGCTTGGACTCCCTGCCGAGGTAAGGTCGAACGTCTTGCCGAGCCTTGAACTCAAACACCGGCCAGTCCCTTTTCCTGTCTCCTACTAGTCTTAGGAAGCTTGGTCTCCCTGCCGAGGTAAGGTCGAACATCCTGCCGAGCCTTACACTCGAACTCCGGCCAAGTCATTTTGCATGACTCCTACTAAGCTTAGATAGCTTGGTCTCCCTGCCGAAGTAACGTCGAACGTCCTGCCGAGCCTTAATCTCAAACTTCGGCCAAGTCCCTTCGCCTGACTCCAACTAGGCTTAGGAAGCTTTGTCTCCCTGCCGAGGTAAGGTCGAACATCCTGCCGAGCCTTACACTCGAACACCTGCCAAGTCCCTTTGCATGACACCTACTAAGCTTAGGAAGCTTGGTCTCCCTGCCGAGGTAAGGTCGAACATCCTGCCGAGCCTTACACTCGAACTCCGGCCAAGTCCCCTCTCCTAACTCTCCTCCTAGGCTTAGGAAGATTTGTCTCCCTGCCGAGGTAACATCGAACATCCCTCCGAGCCTCACACTGGAACTCCGGCCGAGTCCCTTCCCCTGACACTCCTACGAGGCTTATGAAGCTTGGTCTCACTGCCGAGGTAAGGTCGAATGTCCTGCCAAGCCTTACACTCAAACTTCGGCCAAGTCCCCTCGCGTAACTGTCCTACAAGGCTTAGGAAGCTTGGTCTCCCTGCCGAGGTAAGGTAGAACGTCCTTCCGAGCCTTGCACTCGAAGTCCGGTCAAGTCCCTTCCCCTGACACTCCTACTAGGCTTAGGAAGCTTGGTCTCCCTACCGATGTAAGGTCGAGCGTCCTTCCGAGCCTTACACTCGAACTCCGGCCAAGTCATTTTGCATGACTCCTACTAAGCCTAGAGAGCTTGGTCTCCCTGCCGAGTTAAGGTCGAACGTCCTTTCGAGACTTACACTAGAACTCTGGCCAAGTCCCCGTGTCTGACTCCTACTAGGCTTAGGAAGCATGGTCTCCCTGCCGAGGTAACGTCGAACGTCCTGCCGAGCCTTACACTCGAACTCTGTCCAAGTCCCCTCTCCTAACTCTCCTCCTAGGCTTAGGAAGATTTGTCTCCCTGCCAAGGTAACATCGAACGTCCTGCCGAGCCTTACGCTCGAACTCCGGCCAAGTCCCTTCCCCTGACTCTCCTAGTAGGCTTAGGAAGCTTGGTCTCCCTGCCGAGTTAAGGTCAAACGTCCTGCCTAGCCTTACACTCGAACTCCGGCCAAGTCCCCTCTCCTAAGTCTCCTCCTAGGCTTAGGAAGATTTGTCTCCCTGCCGAGGTAACATCGAACGTCCTGCCGAGCCTCACACTCGAACTCCGGCCGAGTCCCTTCCCCGGACACTCCTACGAGGCTTAGGAAGCTTGGTCTCCCGGCCGAGGTAAGGTAGAACGTCCTTCCGAGCCTTAGACTCGAACTCCGGTCAAGTCCCCTTGTTTGACTCCTTCTAGGCTTAGGAAGCTTGGTCCCCCTGACGAGGTAAGGTCGAAACTTCTGCCGAGCCTTACAATCGAACTCCAGCCAAGTTCATTTTGCCTGTCTCCTACTAGGCTTAGGAAGCTTGGACTCCCTGCCGAGGTAAGGTCAAATGTCCTGCCTAGCCTTACACTCAAACACCGGCCAGTCCCTTTGCCTGTCTCCTACTAGGCTTAGAAAGCTTGGTCTCCCTGCCGAGGTAAGGTCGAACGTCCTGCCGAGCCTTACACTCGAACTCCGGCCAAGTCCTTTTGCATGACTCCTACTAAGCTTAGATAGCTTGGTCTCCCTGCCGAGTTAAGGTCGAACGTCCTGCCGAGACTTACACTCGAACTCCGGCCAAGTCCCCTCGCCTGACTCTCCTACTAGGCTTAGGAAGATTTGTCTCCCTGCCCGGGTAACATCGAACGTCCTGCCGAGCCTCACACTCGAACTCCGGCCAAGTCCCTTCCCTTGACACTCCTACTAGGCTTAGGAAGCTTGGACTCCCTGCCGAGGTAAGGTCGAACGTCCTGCCGAGCCTTGAACTCAAACACCGGCCAGTCCATTTGCCTGTCTCCTACTAGGCTTAGGAAGCTTGGTCTCCCTGCCGAGGAAAGTCGAACGTCCTGCCGAGCCTTACACTCGAACTCCGGCCAAGTCATTTTGCATGACTCCTACTAAGCTTAGATAGCTTGGTCTCCCTGCCGAGGTAACGTCCAACGTCCTGCCGAGCCTTAGTCTCAAGCTTCGGCCAAGTTTTTTCGCCTGACTCCAACTAGGCTTAGGAAGCTTTGTCTCCTTGCCGAGGTAAGGTTGAACATCCTGCCGAGCCTCACACTCGAACTCCGGCCGAGTCCCTTCCCCTGACACTCCTACGAGGCTTATGAAGCTTGGTCTCACTGCCGAGGTAAGGTCGAATGTCCTGCCAAGCCTTACACTCAAACTTCGGCCAAGTCCCCTCGCGTAACTGTCCTACAAGGCTTAGGAAGCTTGGTCTCCCTGCCGAGGTAAGGTAGAACGTCCTTCCGAGCCTTGCACTCGAAGTCCGGTCAAGTCCCTTCCCCTGACACTCCTACTAGGCTTAGGAAGCTTGGTCTCCCTACCGATGTAAGGTCGAGCGTCCTTCCGAGCCTTACACTCGAACTCCGGCCAAGTCATTTTGCATGACTCCTACTAGGCTTAGGAAGCTTGGTCTCCCTGCCGAGTTAAGGTCGAACGTCCTGCCGAGACTTACACTAGAACTCTGGCCAAGTCCCCGTGTCTGACTCCTACTAGGCTTAGGAAGCATGGTCTCCCTGCCGAGGTAACGTCGAACATCCTGCCGAGCCTTAGTCTCAAACTTCGGCCAAGTTCCTTCGCCTTACTCCAACTAGGCTTAGGAAGCTTTGTCTCCCAGCCGAGGTAAGGTCGAACGTCCTGCTGAGCCTTAGACTTGAACTCCGGCCAAGTCCTCTCGCCTGACTCTCCTACTAGGCTTAGGAAGCATGGACTCCCTGCCGAGGTAAGGTCGAACGTCCTGCCGAGCCTTGAACTCAAACACCGGCCAGTCCCTTTTCCTGTCTCCTACTAGGCTTAGGAAGCTTGGTCTCCCTGCCGAGGAAAGGTCAAACGTCCTGCCGAGCCTTACACTCGAACTCCGGCCAAGTCCCTTTGCATGACACCTACTAAGCTTAGGATGCTTGGTCTCCCTGCCGAGGTAAGGTCGAACGTCCTGCCGAGCCTTACACTCGAACTCCGGCCAAGTCCCCTCTCCTAACTCTCCTCCTAGGCTTAGGAAGATTTGTCTCCCTGCCGAGGTAACATCGAACGTCCTGCCGAGCCTTACGCTCGAACTCCGTCCAAGTCCCTTCCCCTGACACTCCTACTAGGCTTAGGAAGCTTGGTCTCCCTGCCGAAGTAAGGTCGAACGTCCTGCGAAGCCTTACACTAAAACTCCGGCCAAGTCCCCTCGCCTAACTCTCCTACAAGGCTTAGGAAGTTTGGTCTCCCTGCCGAGGTAAGGTAGAACGTCCTTCCGAGCCTTACACTCGAACTTCGGCCAAGTCCCCTCTCCTAAATCTCCTCCTAGGCTTAGGAAGATTTGTCTCCCTGCCGAGGTAACATTGAACATCCTGCCGAGCCTCACACTCGAACTCCGGTCGAGTCCCTTCCCCTGACACTCCTACGAGGCTTAGGAAGCTTGGTCTCCCTGCCGAGGTAAGGTCGAACGTCCTGCCGAGACTTACACTCGAACTCCGGCCAAGTCCTTTTGCATGACACCTACTAAGCTTAGGAAGCTTGGTCTCCCTGCCGAGGTAAGGTCGAACGTCCTGCCGAGCCTTACACTCGAACTCCGGCCAAGTCCCCTCTCCTAACTCTCCTCCTAGGCTTAGGAAGATTTGTCTCCCTGCTGAGGTAACATCGAACATCCTGCCGAGCCTCACACTCGAACTCCGGCCGAGTCCCTTCCCCTGACACTCCTACGAGGCTTAGGAAGCTTGGTCTCACTGCCGAGGTAAGGTCGAATGTCCTGCCAAGCCTTACACTCAAACTCCGGCCAAGTCCCCTCGCCTAACTGTCCTACAAGGCTTAGGAAGCTTGGTCTCCCTGCCGAGGAAAGGTCAAACGTCCTGCCGAGCCTTACACTCGAACTCCGGCCAAGTCCCTTTGCATGACACCTACTAAGCTTAGGAAGCTTGGTCTCCCTCCCGAGGTAAGGTCGAACGTCCTGCCGAGCCTTACACTCGAACTCCGGCCAAGTCCCCTCTCCTAACTCTCCTCCTAGGCTTAGGAAGATTTGTCTCCCTGCCGAGGTAACATCGAACATCCTGCCGAGCCTCACACTCGAACTCCGGTCGAGTCCCTTTCCCTGACACTCCTACGAGGCTTATGAAGCTTGGTCTCACTGCCGAGGTAAGGTCGAATGTCCTGCCAAGCCTTACACTCAAACTTCGGCCAAGTCCCCTCGCGTAACTGTCCTACAAGGCTTAGGAAGCTTGGTCTCCCTGCCGAGGTAAGGTAGAACGTCCTTCCGAGCCTTGTACTCGAAGTCCGGTCAAGTCCCTTCCCCTGACACTCCTACTAGGCTTAGGAAGCTTGGTCTCCCTACCGATGTAAGGTCGAGCGTCCTTCCGAGCCTTGAACTCAAACACCGGCCAGTCCCTTTTCCTGTCTCCTACTAGGCTTAGGAAGCTTGGTCTCCCTGCCGAGGTAAGGTCGAACGTCCTGCCGAGACTTACACTCGAACTCCGGCCAAGTCATTTTGCATGACTCCTACTAAGCTTAGATAGCTTGGTCTCCCTGCCGAGTTAAGGTCGAACGTCCTGCCGAGACTTACACTCGAACTCCGGCCAAGTCCCCGTGTCTGACTCCTACTAGGCTTAGGAAGCATGGTCTCCCTGCCGAGGTAACGTCGAACGTCCTGCCGAGCCTTAGTCTCAAACTTCGGCCAAGTTCCTTCGCCTTACTCCAACTAGGCTTAGGAAGCTTTGTCTCCCAGCCGAGGTAAGGTCGAACGTCCTGCTGAGCCTTAGACTTGAACTCCGGCCAAGTCCTCTCGCCTGACTCTCCTACTAGGCTTAGGAAGCTTGGACTCCCTGCCGAGGTAAGGTCGAACGTCTTGCCGAGCCTTGAACTCAAACACCGGCCAGTCCCTTTTCCTGTCTCCTACTAGGCTTAGGAAGCTTGGTCTCCCTGCCGAGGTAAGGTCGAACATCCTGCCGAGCCTTACACTCGAACTCCGGCCAAGTCATTTTGCATGACTCCTACTAAGCTTAGATAGCTTGGTCTCCCTGCCGAAGTAACGTCGAACGTCCTGCCGAGCCTTAATCTCAAACTTCGGCCAAGTCCCTTCGCCTGACTCCAACTAGGCTTAGGAAGCTTTGTCTCCCTGCCGAGGTAAGGTCGAACATCCTGCCGAGCCTTACACTCGAACACCTGCCAAGTCCCTTTGCATGACACCTACTAAGCTTAGGAAGCTTGGTCTCCCTGCCGAGGTAAGGTCGAACATCCTGCCGAGCCTTACACTCGAACTCCGGCTAAGTCCCCTCTCCTAACTCTCCTCCTAGGCTTAGGAAGATTTGTCTCCCTGCCGAGGTAACATCGAACATCCCTCCGAGCCTCACACTGGAACTCCGGCCGAGTCCCTTCCCCTGACACTCCTACGAGGCTTATGAAGCTTGGTCTCACTGCCGAGGTAAGGTCGAATGTCCTGCCAAGCCTTACACTCAAACTTCGGCCAAGTCCCCTCGCGTAACTGTCCTACAAGGCTTAGGAAGCTTGGTCTCCCTGCCGAGGTAAGGTAGAACGTCCTTCCGAGCCTTGCACTCGAAGTCCGGTCAAGTCCCTTCCCCTGACACTCCTACTAGGCTTAGGAAGCTTGGTCTCCCTACCGATGTAAGGTCGAGCGTCCTTCCGAGCCTTACACTCGAACTCCGGCCAAGTCATTTTGCATGACTCCTACTAAGCCTAGAGAGCTTGGTCTCCCTGCCGAGTTAAGGTCGAACGTCCTTTCGAGACTTACACTAGAACTCTGGCCAAGTCCCCGTGTCTGACTCCTACTAGGCTTAGGAAGCATGGTCTCCCTGCCGAGGTAACGTCGAACGTCCTGCCGAGCCTTAGTCTCAAACTTCGGCCAAGTTCCTTCGCCTTACTCCAACTAGGCTTAGGAAGCTTTGTCTCCCAGCCGAGGTAAGGTCGAACGTCCTGCTGAGCCTTAGACTTGAACTCCGGCCAAGTCCTCTCGCCTGACTCTCCTACTAGGCTTAGGAAGCATGGACTCCCTGCCGAGGTAAGGTCGAACGTCCTGCCGAGCCTTGAACTCAAACACCGGCCAGTCCCTTTTCCTGTCTCCTACTAGGCTTAGGAAGCTTGGTCTCCCTGCCGAGGAAAGGTCAAACGTCCTGCCGAGCCTTACACTCGAACTCCGGCCAAGTCCCTTTGCATGACACCTACTAAGCTTAGGATGCTTGGTCTCCCTGCCGAGGTAAGGTCGAACGTCCTGCCGAGCCTTACACTCGAACTCTGTCCAAGTCCCCTCTCCTAACTCTCCTCCTAGGCTTAGGAAGATTTGTCTCCCTGCCAAGGTAACATCGAACGTCCTGCCGAGCCTTACGCTCGAACTCCGGCCAAGTCCCTTCCCCTGACTCTCCTAGTAGGCTTAGGAAGCTTGGTCTCCCTGCCGAGTTAAGGTCAAACGTCCTGCCTAGCCTTACACTCGAACTCCGGCCAAGTCCCCTCTCCTAAGTCTCCTCCTAGGCTTAGGAAGATTTGTCTCCCTGCCGAGGTAACATCGAACGTCCTGCCGAGCCTCACACTCGAACTCCGGCCGAGTCCCTTCCCCGGACACTCCTACGAGGCTTAGGAAGCTTGGTCTCCCGGACGAGGTAAGGTAGAACGTCCTTCCGAGCCTTAGACTCGAACTCCGGTCAAGTCCCCTTGTTTGACTCCTTCTAGGCTTAGGAAGCTTGGTCCCCCTGACGAGGTAAGGTCGAAACTTCTGCCGAGCCTTACAATCGAACTCCAGCCAAGTTCATTTTGCCTGTCTCCTACTAGGCTTAGGAAGCTTGGACTCCCTGCCGAGGTAAGGTCAAATGTCCTGCCTAGCCTTACACTCAAACACCGGCCAGTCCCTTTGCCTGTCTCCTACTAGGCTTAGAAAGCTTGGTCTCCCTGCCGAGGTAAGGTCGAACGTCCTGCCGAGCCTTACACTCGAACTCCGGCCAAGTCCTTTTGCATGACTCCTACTAAGCTTAGATAGCTTGGTCTCCCTGCCGAGTTAAGGTCGAACGTCCTGCCGAGACTTACACTCGAACTCCGGCCAAGTCCCCTCGCCTGACTCTCCTACTAGGCTTAGGAAGATTTGTCTCCCTGCCCGGGTAACATCGAACGTCCTGCCGAGCCTCACACTCGAACTCCGGCCAAGTCCCTTCCCTTGACACTCCTACTAGGCTTAGGAAGCTTGGACTCCCTGCCGAGGTAAGGTCGAACGTCCTGCCGAGCCTTGAACTCAAACACCGGCCAGTCCATTTGCCTGTCTCCTACTAGGCTTAGGAAGCTTGGTCTCCCTGCCGAGGAAAGTCGAACGTCCTGCCGAGCCTTACACTCGAACTCCGGCCAAGTCATTTTGCATGACTCCTACTAAGCTTAGATAGCTTGGTCTCCCTGCCGAGGTAACGTCCAACGTCCTGCCGAGCCTTAGTCTCAAGCTTCGGCCAAGTTTTTTCGCCTGACTCCAACTAGGCTTAGGAAGCTTTGTCTCCTTGCCGAGGTAAGGTTGAACATCCTGCCGAGCCTTACACTCGAACACCGGCCAAGTCCCTTTGCCTGTCTCCTACAAGGCTTAGGAAGTATGGTCTCCCTGCCGAGGTAGGGTCAGACGTCCTGCCGAGCCTTACGCTCGAACTCCGGCCAAGTCCCTTTGCATGACACCTACTAAGCTTAGGAAGCTTGGTCTCCCTGCCGAGGTAAGGTCGAATGTCCTGCCAAGCCTTACAATCAAACTCCGGCCAAGTCCCCTCGCCTAACTGTCCTACAAGGCTTAGGAAGCTTGGTCTCCCTGCCGAGGAAAGGTCAAACGTCCTGCCGAGCCTTACACTCGAACTCCGGCCAAGTCCCTTTGCATGACACCTACTAAGCTTAGGAAGCTTGGTCTCCCTGCCGAGGTAAGGTCGAACGTCCTGCCGAGCCTTACACTCGAACTCCGGCCAAGTCCCCTCTCCTAACTCTCCTCCTAGGCTTAGGAAGATTTGTCTCCCTGCCGAGGTAACATCGAACATCCTGCCGAGCCTCACACTCGAACTCCGGCCGAGTCCCTTCCCCTGACACTCCTACGAGGCTTATGAAGCTTGGTCTCACTGCCGAGGTAAGGTCGAATGTCCTGCCAAGCCTTACACTCAAACTTCGGCCAAGTCCCCTCGCGTAACTGTCCTACAAGGCTTAGGAAGCTTGGTCTCCCTGCCGAGGTAAGGTAGAACGTCCTTCCGAGCCTTGCACTCGAAGTCCGGTCAAGTCCCTTCCCCTGACACTCCTACTAGGCTTAGGAAGCTTGGTCTCCCTACCGATGTAAGGTCGAGCATCCTTCCGAGCCTTACACTCGAACTCCGGCCAAGTCATTTTGCATGACTCCTACTAGGCTTAGGAAGCTTGGTCTCCCTGCCGAGTTAAGGTCGAACGTCCTGCCGAGACTTACACTAGAACTCTGGCCAAGTCCCCGTGTCTGACTCCTACTAGGCTTAGGAAGCATGGTCTCCCTGCCGAGGTAACGTCGAACATCCTGCCGAGCCTTAGTCTCAAACTTCGGCCAAGTTCCTTCGCCTTACTCCAACTAGGCTTAGGAAGCTTTGTCTCCCAGCCGAGGTAAGGTCGAACGTCCTGCTGAGCCTTAGACTTGAACTCCGGCCAAGTCCTCTCGCCTGACTCTCCTACTAGGCTTAGGAAGCATGGACTCCCTGCCGAGGTAAGGTCGAACGTCCTGCCGAGCCTTGAACTCAAACACCGGCCAGTCCCTTTTCCTGTCTCCTACTAGGCTTAGGAAGCTTGGTCTCCCTGCCGAGGAAAGGTCAAACGTCCTGCCGAGCCTTACACTCGAACTCCGGCCAAGTCCCTTTGCATGACACCTACTAAGCTTAGGATGCTTGGTCTCCCTGCCGAGGTAAGGTCGAACGTCCTGCCGAGCCTTACACTCGAACTCCGGCCAAGTCCCCTCTCCTAACTCTCCTCCTAGGCTTAGGAAGATTTGTCTCCCTGCCGAGGTAACATCGAACGTCCTGCCGAGCCTTACGCTCGAACTCTGGCCAAGTCCCTTCCCCTGACACTCCTACTAGGCTTAGGAAGCTTGGTCTCCCTGCCGAAGTAAGGTCGAACGTCCTGCGAAGCCTTACACTAAAACTCCGGCCAAGTCCCCTCGCCTAACTCTCCTACAAGGCTTAGGAAGTTTGGTCTCCCTGCCGAGGTAAGGTAGAACGTCCTTCCGAGCCTTACACTCGAACTTCGGCCAAGTCCCCTCTCCTAAATCTCCTCCTAGGCTTAGGAAGATTTGTCTCCCTGCCGAGGTAACATTGAACATCCTGCCGAGCCTCACACTCGAACTCCGGTCGAGTCCCTTCCCCTGACACTCCTACGAGGCTTAGGAAGCTTGGTCTCACTGCCGAGGTAAGGTCGAATGTCCTGCCAAGCCTTACACTCAAACTCCGGCCAAGTCCCCTCGCCTAACTGTCCTACAAGGCTTAGGAAGCTTGGTCTCCCTGCCGAGGAAAGGTCAAACGTCCTGCCGAGCCTTACACTCGAACTCCGGCCAAGTCCCTTTGCATGACACCTACTAAGCTTAGGAAGCTTGGTCTCCCTCCCGAGGTAAGGTCGAACGTCCTGCCGAGCCTTACACTCGAACTCCGGCCAAGTCCCCTCTCCTAACTCTCCTCCTAGGCTTAGGAAGATTTGTCTCCCTGCCGAGGTAACATCGAACATCCTGCCGAGCCTCACACTCGAACTCCGGTCGAGTCCCTTTCCCTGACACTCCTACGAGGCTTATGAAGCTTGGTCTCACTGCCGAGGTAAGGTCGAATGTCCTGCCAAGCCTTACACTCAAACTTCGGCCAAGTCCCCTCGCGTAACTGTCCTACAAGGCTTAGGAAGCTTGGTCTCCCTGCCGAGGTAAGGTAGAACGTCCTTCCGAGCCTTGTACTCGAAGTCCGGTCAAGTCCCTTCCCCTGACACTCCTACTAGGCTTAGGAAGCTTGGTCTCCCTACCGATGTAAGGTCGAGCGTCCTTCCGAGCCTTGAACTCAAACACCGGCCAGTCCCTTTTCCTGTCTCCTACTAGGCTTAGGAAGCTTGGTCTCCCTGCCGAGGTAAGGTCGAACGTCCTGCCGAGACTTACACTCGAACTCCGGCCAAGTCATTTTGCATGACTCCTACTAAGCTTAGATAGCTTGGTCTCCCTGCCGAGTTAAGGTCGAACGTCCTGCCGAGACTTACACTCGAACTCCGGCCAAGTCCCCGTGTCTGACTCCTACTAGGCTTAGGAAGCATGGTCTCCCTGCCGAGGTAACGTCGAACGTCCTGCCGAGCCTTAGTCTCAAACTTCGGCCAAGTTCCTTCGCCTTACTCCAACTAGGCTTAGGAAGCTTTGTCTCCCAGCCGAGGTAAGGTCGAACGTCCTGCTGAGCCTTAGACTTGAACTCCGGCCAAGTCCTCTCGCCTGACTCTCCTACTAGGCTTAGGAAGCTTGGACTCCCTGCCGAGGTAAGGTCGAACGTCCTGCCGAGCCTTGAACTCAAACACCGGCCAGTCCCTTTTCCTGTCTCCTACTAGGCTTAGGAAGCTTGGTCTCCCTGCCGAGGTAAGGTCGAACATCCTGCCGAGCCTTACACTCGAACTCCGGCCAAGTCATTTTGCATGACTCCTACTAAGCTTAGATAGCTTGGTCTCCCTGCCGAAGTAACGTCGAACGTCCTGCCGAGCCTTAATCTCAAACTTCGGCCAAGTCCCTTCGCCTGACTCCAACTAGGCTTAGGAAGCTTTGTCTCCCTGCCGAGGTAAGGTCGAACATCCTGCCGAGCCTTACACTCGAACACCTGCCAAGTCCCTTTGCATGACACCTACTAAGCTTAGGAAGCTTGGTCTCCCTGCCGAGGTAAGGTCGAACATCCTGCCGAGCCTTACACTCGAACTCCGGCCAAGTCCCCTCTCCTAACTCTCCTCCTAGGCTTAGGAAGATTTGTCTCCCTGCCGAGGTAACATCGAACATCCCTCCGAGCCTCACACTGGAACTCCGGCCGAGTCCCTTCCCCTGACACTCCTACGAGGCTTATGAAGCTTGGTCTCACTGCCGAGGTAAGGTCGAATGTCCTGCCAAGCCTTACACTCAAACTTCGGCCAAGTCCCCTCGCGTAACTGTCCTACAAGGCTTAGGAAGCTTGGTCTCCCTGCCGAGGTAAGGTAGAACGTCCTTCCGAGCCTTGCACTCGAAGTCCGGTCAAGTCCCTTCCCCTGACACTCCTACTAGGCTTAGGAAGCTTGGTCTCCCTACCGATGTAAGGTCGAGCGTCCTTCCGAGCCTTACACTCGAACTCCGGCCAAGTCATTTTGCATGACTCCTACTAAGCCTAGAGAGCTTGGTCTCCCTGCCGAGTTAAGGTCGAACGTCCTGCCGAGACTTACACTAGAACTCTGGCCAAGTCCCCGTGTCTGACTCCTACTAGGCTTAGGAAGCATGGTCTCCCTGCCGAGGTAACGTCGAACGTCCTGCCGAGCCTTAGTCTCAAACTTCGGCCAAGTTCCTTCGCCTTACTCCAACTAGGCTTAGGAAGCTTTGTCTCCCAGCCGAGGTAAGGTCGAACGTCCTGCTGAGCCTTAGACTTGAACTCCGGCCAAGTCCTCTCGCCTGACTCTCCTACTAGGCTTAGGAAGCATGGACTCCCTGCCGAGGTAAGGTCGAACGTCCTGCCGAGCCTTGAACTCAAACACCGGCCAGTCCCTTTTCCTGTCTCCTACTAGGCTTAGGAAGCTTGGTCTCCCTGCCGAGGAAAGGTCAAACGTCCTGCCGAGCCTTACACTCGAACTCCGGCCAAGTCCCTTTGCATGACACCTACTAAGCTTAGGATGCTTGGTCTCCCTGCCGAGGTAAGGTCGAACGTCCTGCCGAGCCTTACACTCGAACTCCGGCCAAGTCCCCTCTCCTAACTCTCCTCCTAGGCTTAGGAAGATTTGTCTCCCTGCCGAGGTAACATCGAACGTCCTGCCGAGCCTTACGCTCGAACTCCGGCCAAGTCCCTTCCCCTGACTCTCCTAGTAGGCTTAGGAAGCTTGGTCTCCCTGCCGAGTTAAGGTCAAACGTCCTGCCTAGCCTTACACTCTAACTCCGGCCAAGTCCCCTCTCCTAAGTCTCCTCCTAGGCTTAGGAAGATTTGTCTCCCTGCCGAGGTAACATCGAACGTCCTGCCGAGCCTCACACTCGAACTCCGGCCGAGTCCCTTCCCCGGACACTCCTACGAGGCTTAGGAAGCTTGGTCTCCCGGCCGAGGTAAGGTAGAACGTCCTTCCGAGCCTTAGACTCGAACTCCGGTCAAGTCCCCTTGTTTGACTCCTTCTAGGCTTAGGAAGCTTGGTCCCCCTGACGAGGTAAGGTCGAAACTTCTGCCGAGCCTTACAATCGAACTCCAGCCAAGTTCATTTTGCCTGTCTCCTACTAGGCTTAGGAAGCTTGGACTCCCTGCCGAGGTAAGGTCAAACGTCCTGCCTAGCCTTACACTCAAACACCGGCCAGTCCCTTTGCCTGTCTCCTACTAGGCTTAGAAAGCTTGGTCTCCCTGCCGAGGTAAGGTCGAACGTCCTGCCGAGCCTTACACTCGAACTCCGGCCAAGTCCTTTTGCATGACTCCTACTAAGCTTAGATAGCTTGGTCTCCCTGCCGAGTTAAGGTCGAACGTCCTGCCGAGACTTACACTCGAACTCTGGCCAAGTCCCCTCGCCTGACTCCAACTAGGCTTAGGAAGCTTTGTCTCCCAGCCGAGGTAGGGTCGAACGTCCTGCTGAGCCTTAGACTTGAACTCCGGCCAAGTCCCCTCGCCTGACTCTCCTACTAGGCTTAGGAAGATTTGTCTCCCTGCCCGGGTAACATCGAACGTCCTGCCGAGCCTCACACTCGAACTCCGGCCAAGTCCCTTCCCTTGACACTCCTACTAGGCTTAGGAAGCTTGGACTCCCTGCCGAGGTAAGGTCGAACGTCCTGCCGAGCCTTGAACTCAAACACCGGCCAGTCCATTTGCCTGTCTCCTACTAGGCTTAGGAAGCTTGGTCTCCCTGCCGAGGAAAGTCGAACGTCCTGCCGAGCCTTACACTCGAACTCCGGCCAAGTCATTTTGCATGACTCCTACTAAGCTTAGATAGCTTGGTCTCCCTGCCGAGGTAACGTCCAACGTCCTGCCGAGCCTTAGTCTCAAGCTTCGGCCAAGTTTTTTCGCCTGACTCCAACTAGGCTTAGGAAGCTTTGTCTCCTTGCCGAGGTAAGGTTGAACATCCTGCCGAGCCTTACACTCGAACTCCGGCCAAGTCCCCGTGTCTGACTCCTACTAGGCTTAGGAAGCATGGTCTCCCTGCCGAGGTAACGTCGAACGTCCTGCCGAGCCTTAGTCTCAAACTTCGGCCAAGTTCCTTCGCCTTACTCCAACTAGGCTTAGGAAGCTTTGTCTCCCAGCCGAGGTAAGGTCGAACGTCCTGCTGAGCCTTAGACTTGAACTCCGGCCAAGTCCTCTCGCCTGACTCTCCTACTAGGCTTAGGAAGCTTGGACTCCCTGCCGAGGTAAGGTCGAACGTCCTGCCGAGCCTTGAACTCAAACACCGGCCAGTCCCTTTTCCTGTCTCCTACTAGGCTTAGGAAGCTTGGTCTCCCTGCCGAGGTAAGGTCGAACATCCTGCCGAGCCTTACACTCGAACTCCGGCCAAGTCATTTTGCATGACTCCTACTAAGCTTAGATAGCTTGGTCTCCCTGCCGAAGTAACGTCGAACGTCCTGCCGAGCCTTAATCTCAAACTTCGGCCAAGTCCCTTCGCCTGACTCCAACTAGGCTTAGGAAGCTTTGTCTCCCTGCCGAGGTAAGGTCGAACATCCTGCCGAGCCTTACACTCGAACACCTGCCAAGTCCCTTTGCATGACACCTACTAAGCTTAGGAAGCTTGGTCTCCCTGCCGAGGTAAGGTCGAACATCCTGCCGAGCCTTACACTCGAACTCCGGCCAAGTCCCCTCTCCTAACTCTCCTCCTAGGCTTAGGAAGATTTGTCTCCCTGCCGAGGTAACATCGAACATCCCTCCGAGCCTCACACTGGAACTCCGGCCGAGTCCCTTCCCCTGACACTCCTACGAGGCTTATGAAGCTTGGTCTCACTGCCGAGGTAAGGTCGAATGTCCTGCCAAGCCTTACACTCAAACTTCGGCCAAGTCCCCTCGCGTAACTGTCCTACAAGGCTTAGGAAGCTTGGTCTCCCTGCCGAGGTAAGGTAGAACGTCCTTCCGAGCCTTGCACTCGAAGTCCGGTCAAGTCCCTTCCCCTGACACTCCTACTAGGCTTAGGAAGCTTGGTCTCCCTACCGATGTAAGGTCGAGCGTCCTTCCGAGCCTTACACTCGAACTCCGGCCAAGTCATTTTGCATGACTCCTACTAAGCCTAGAGAGCTTGGTCTCCCTGCCGAGTTAAGGTCGAACGTCCTGCCGAGACTTACACTAGAACTCTGGCCAAGTCCCCGTGTCTGACTCCTACTAGGCTTAGGAAGCATGGTCTCCCTGCCGAGGTAACGTCGAACGTCCTGCCGAGCCTTAGTCTCAAACTTCGGCCAAGTTCCTTCGCCTTACTCCAACTAGGCTTAGGAAGCTTTGTCTCCCAGCCGAGGTAAGGTCGAACGTCCTGCTGAGCCTTAGACTTGAACTCCGGCCAAGTCCTCTCGCCTGACTCTCCTACTAGGCTTAGGAAGCATGGACTCCCTGCCGAGGTAAGGTCGAACGTCCTGCCGAGCCTTGAACTCAAACACCGGCCAGTCCCTTTTCCTGTCTCCTACTAGGCTTAGGAAGCTTGGTCTCCCTGCCGAGGAAAGGTCAAACGTCCTGCCGAGCCTTACACTCGAACTCCGGCCAAGTCCCTTTGCATGACACCTACTAAGCTTAGGATGCTTGGTCTCCCTGCCGAGGTAAGGTCGAACGTCCTGCCGAGCCTTACACTCGAACTCCGGCCAAGTCCCCTCTCCTAACTCTCCTCCTAGGCTTAGGAAGATTTGTCTCCCTGCCGAGGTAACATCGAACGTCCTGCCGAGCCTTACGCTCGAACTCCGGCCAAGTCCCTTCCCCTGACTCTCCTAGTAGGCTTAGGAAGCTTGGTCTCCCTGCCGAGTTAAGGTCAAACGTCCTGCCTAGCCTTACACTCTAACTCCGGCCAAGTCCCCTCTCCTAAGTCTCCTCCTAGGCTTAGGAAGATTTGTCTCCCTGCCGAGGTAACATCGAACGTCCTGCCGAGCCTCACACTCGAACTCCGGCCGAGTCCCTTCCCCGGACACTCCTACGAGGCTTAGGAAGCTTGGTCTCCCGGCCGAGGTAAGGTAGAACGTCCTTCCGAGCCTTAGACTCGAACTCCGGTCAAGTCCCCTTGTTTGACTCCTTCTAGGCTTAGGAAGCTTGGTCCCCCTGACGAGGTAAGGTCGAAACTTCTGCCGAGCCTTACAATCGAACTCCAGCCAAGTTCATTTTGCCTGTCTCCTACTAGGCTTAGGAAGCTTGGACTCCCTGCCGAGGTAAGGTCAAACGTCCTGCCTAGCCTTACACTCAAACACCGGCCAGTCCCTTTGCCTGTCTCCTACTAGGCTTAGAAAGCTTGGTCTCCCTGCCGAGGTAAGGTCGAACGTCCTGCCGAGCCTTACACTCGAACTCCGGCCAAGTCCTTTTGCATGACTCCTACTAAGCTTAGATAGCTTGGTCTCCCTGCCGAGTTAAGGTCGAACGTCCTGCCGAGACTTACACTCGAACTCTGGCCAAGTCCCCTCGCCTGACTCCAACTAGGCTTAGGAAGCTTTGTCTCCCAGCCGAGGTAGGGTCGAACGTCCTGCTGAGCCTTAGACTTGAACTCCGGCCAAGTCCCCTCGCCTGACTCTCCTACTAGGCTTAGGAAGATTTGTCTCCCTGCCCGGGTAACATCGAACGTCCTGCCGAGCCTCACACTCGAACTCCGGCCAAGTCCCTTCCCTTGACACTCCTACTAGGCTTAGGAAGCTTGGACTCCCTGCCGAGGTAAGGTCGAACGTCCTGCCGAGCCTTGAACTCAAACACCGGCCAGTCCATTTGCCTGTCTCCTACTAGGCTTAGGAAGCTTGGTCTCCCTGCCGAGGAAAGTCGAACGTCCTGCCGAGCCTTACACTCGAACTCCGGCCAAGTCATTTTGCATGACTCCTACTAAGCTTAGATAGCTTGGTCTCCCTGCCGAGGTAACGTCCAACGTCCTGCCGAGCCTTAGTCTCAAGCTTCGGCCAAGTTTTTTCGCCTGACTCCAACTAGGCTTAGGAAGCTTTGTCTCCTTGCCGAGGTAAGGTTGAACATCCTGCCGAGCCTTACACTCGAACACCGGCCAAGTCCCTTTGCCTGTCTCCTACAAGGCTTAGGAAGTATGGTCTCCCTGCCGAGGTAGGGTCAGACGTCCTGCCGAGCCTTACGCTCGAACTCCGGCCAAGTCCCTTTGCATGACACCTACTAAGCTTAGGAAGCTTGGTCTCCCTGCCGAGGTAAGGTCGAACGTCCTGCCGAGCCTTACACTCGATCTCCGGCCAAGTCTCTTCGCCTGACTCTCCTAGTAGGCTTAGGAAGCTTGGTCTCCCTGCCGAGGTAAGGTCAAACGTCCTGCCGAGCCTTACACTCGAACTCCGGCCAAGTCCCCTCTCCTAAGTCTCCTCCTAGGCTTAGGAAGATTTGTCTCCCTGCCGAGGTAACATCGAACGTCCTGCCGAGCCTCACACTCGAACTCCGGCCGAGTCCCTTCCCCTGACACTCCTACGAGGCTTAGGAAGCTTGGTCTCACTGCCGAGGTAAGGTCGAATGTCCTGCCAAGCCTTACAATCAAACTCCGGCCAAGTCCCCTCGCCTAACTGTCCTACAAGGCTTAGGAAGCTTGGTCTCCCTGCCGAGGAAAGGTCAAACGTCCTGCCGAGCCTTACACTCGAACTCCGGCCAAGTCCCTTTGCATGACACCTACTAAGCTTAGGAAGCTTGGTCTCCCTGCCGAGGTAAGGTCGAACGTCCTGCCGAGCCTTACACTCGAACTCCGGCCAAGTCCCCTCTCCTAACTCTCCTCCTAGGCTTAGGAAGATTTGTCTCCCTGCCGAGGTAACATCGAACATCCTGCCGAGCCTCACACTCGAACTCCGGCCGAGTCCCTTCCCCTGACACTCCTACGAGGCTTATGAAGCTTGGTCTCACTGCCGAGGTAAGGTCGAATGTCCTGCCAAGCCTTACACTCAAACTTCGGCCAAGTCCCCTCGCGTAACTGTCCTACAAGGCTTAGGAAGCTTGGTCTCCCTGCCGAGGTAAGGTAGAACGTCCTTCCGAGCCTTGCACTCGAAGTCCGGTCAAGTCCCTTCCCCTGACACTCCTACTAGGCTTAGGAAGCTTGGTCTCCCTACCGATGTAAGGTCGAGCGTCCTTCCGAGCCTTACACTCGAACTCCGGCCAAGTCATTTTGCATGACTCCTACTAGGCTTAGGAAGCTTGGTCTCCCTGCCGAGTTAAGGTCGAACGTCCTGCCGAGACTTACACTAGAACTCTGGCCAAGTCCCCGTGTCTGACTCCTACTAGGCTTAGGAAGCATGGTCTCCCTGCCGAGGTAACGTCGAACATCCTGCCGAGCCTTAGTCTCAAACTTCGGCCAAGTTCCTTCGCCTTACTCCAACTAGGCTTAGGAAGCTTTGTCTCCCAGCCGAGGTAAGGTCGAACGTCCTGCTGAGCCTTAGACTTGAACTCCGGCCAAGTCCTCTCGCCTGACTCTCCTACTAGGCTTAGGAAGCATGGACTCCCTGCCGAGGTAAGGTCGAACGTCCTGCCGAGCCTTGAACTCAAACACCGGCCAGGCCATTTGCCTGTCTCCTACTAGGCTTAGGAAGCTTGGTCTCCCTGCCGAGGAAAGGTCAAACGTCCTGCCGAGCCTTGAACTCAAACACCGGCCAGTCCCTTTTCCTGTCTCCTACTAGGCTTAGGAAGCTTGGTCTCCCTGCCGAGGAAAGGTCAAACGTCCTGCCGAGCCTTACACTCGAACTCCGGCCAAGTCCCTTTGCATGACACCTACAAAGCTTAGGATGCTTGGTCTCCCTGCCGAGGTAAGGTCGAACGTCCTGCCGAGCCTTACACTCGAACTCCGGCCAAGTCCCCTCTCCTAACTCTCCTCCTAGGCTTAGGAAGATTTGTCTCCCTGCCGAGGTAACATCGAACGTCCTGCCGAGCCTTACGCTCGAACTCCGGCCAAGTCCCTTCCCCTGACACTCCTACTAGGCTTAGGAAGCTTGGTCTCCCTGCCGAAGTAAGGTCGAACGTCCTGCGAAGCCTTACACTAAAACTCCGGCCAAGTCCCCTCGCCTAACTCTCCTACAAGGCTTAGGAAGTTTGGTCTCCCTGCCGAGGTAAGGTCGAACGTCCTTCCGAGCCTTACACTCGAACTTCGGCCAAGTCCCCTCTCCTAAATCTCCTCCTAGGCTTAGGAAGATTTGTCTCCCTGCCGAGGTAACATTGAACATCCTGCCGAGCCTCACACTCGAACTCCGGTCGAGTCCCTTCCCCTGACACTCCTACGAGGCTTAGGAAGCTTGGTCTCCCTGCCGAGGTAAGGTCGAACGTCCTGCCGAGATTTACACTCGAACTCCGGCCAAGTCCTTTTGCATGACACCTACTAAGCTTAGGAAGCTTGGTCTCCCTGCCGAGGTAAGGTCGAACGTCCTGCCGAGCCTTACACTCGAACTCCGGCCAAGTCCCCTCTCCTAACTCTCCTCCTAGGCTTAGGAAGATTTGTCTCCCTGCTGAGGTAACATCGAACATCCTGCCGAGCCTCACACTCGAACTCCGGCCGAGTCCCTTCCCCTGACACTCCTACGAGGCTTAGGAAGCTTGGTCTCACTGCCGAGGTAAGGTCGAATGTCCTGCCAAGCCTTACACTCAAACTCCGGCCAAGTCCCCTCGCCTAACTGTCCTACAAGGCTTAGGAAGCTTGGTCTCCCTGCCGAGGAAAGGTCAAACGTCCTGCCGAGCCTTACACTCGAACTCCGGCCAAGTCCCTTTGCATGACACCTACTAAGCTTAGGAAGCTTGGTCTCCCTCCCGAGGTAAGGTCGAACGTCCTGCCGAGCCTTACACTCGAACTCCGGCCAAGTCCCCTCTCCTAACTCTCCTCCTAGGCTTAGGAAGATTTGTCTCCCTGCCGAGGTAACATCGAACATCCTGCCGAGCCTCACACTCGAACTCCGGTCGAGTCCCTTTCCCTGACACTCCTACGAGGCTTATGAAGCTTGGTCTCACTGCCGAGGTAAGGTCGAATGTCCTGCCAAGCCTTACACTCAAACTTCGGCCAAGTCCCCTCGCGTAACTGTCCTACAAGGCTTAGGAAGCTTGGTCTCCCTGCCGAGGTAAGGTAGAACGTCCTTCCGAGCCTTGTACTCGAAGTCCGGTCAAGTCCCTTCCCCTGACACTCCTACTAGGCTTAGGAAGCTTGGTCTCCCTACCGATGTAAGGTCGAGCGTCCTTCCGAGCCTTGAACTCAAACACCGGCCAGTCCCTTTTCCTGTCTCCTACTAGGCTTAGGAAGCTTGGTCTCCCTGCCGAGGTAAGGTCGAACGTCCTGCCGAGACTTACACTCGAACTCCGGCCAAGTCATTTTGCATGACTCCTACTAAGCTTAGATAGCTTGGTCTCCCTGCCGAGTTAAGGTCGAACGTCCTGCCGAGACTTACACTCGAACTCCGGCCAAGTCCCCGTGTCTGACTCCTACTAGGCTTAGGAAGCATGGTCTCCCTGCCGAGGTAACGTCGAACGTCCTGCCGAGCCTTAGTCTCAAACTTCGGCCAAGTTCCTTCGCCTTACTCCAACTAGGCTTAGGAAGCTTTGTCTCCCAGCCGAGGTAAGGTCGAACGTCCTGCTGAGCCTTAGACTTGAACTCCGGCCAAGTCCTCTCGCCTGACTCTCCTACTAGGCTTAGGAAGCTTGGACTCCCTGCCGAGGTAAGGTCGAACGTCCTGCCGAGCCTTGAACTCAAACACCGGCCAGTCCCTTTTCCTGTCTCCTACTAGGCTTAGGAAGCTTGGTCTCCCTGCCGAGGTAAGGTCGAACATCCTGCCGAGCCTTACACTCGAACTCCGGCCAAGTCATTTTGCATGACTCCTACTAAGCTTAGATAGCTTGGTCTCCCTGCCGAAGTAACGTCGAACGTCCTGCCGAGCCTTAATCTCAAACTTCGGCCAAGTCCCTTCGCCTGACTCCAACTAGGCTTAGGAAGCTTTGTCTCCCTGCCGAGGTAAGGTCGAACATCCTGCCGAGCCTTACACTCGAACACCTGCCAAGTCCCTTTGCATGACACCTACTAAGCTTAGGAAGCTTGGTCTCCCTGCCGAGGTAAGGTCGAACATCCTGCCGAGCCTTACACTCGAACTCCGGCCAAGTCCCCTCTCCTAACTCTCCTCCTAGGCTTAGGAAGATTTGTCTCCCTGCCGAGGTAACATCGAACGTCCTGCCGAGCCTTACGCTCGAACTCCGGCCAAGTCCCTTCCCCTGACACTCCTACTAGGCTTAGGAAGCTTGGTCTCCCTGCCGAAGTAAGGTCGAACGTCCTGCGAAGCCTTACACTAAAACTCCAGCCAAGTCCCCTCGCCTAACTCTCCTACAAGGCTTAGGAAGTTTGGTCTCCCTGCCGAGGTAAGGTAGAACGTCCTTCCGAGCCTTACACTCGAACTTCGGCCAAGTCCCCTCTCCTAAATCTCCTCCTAGGCTTAGGAAGATTTGTCTCCCTGCCGAGGTAACATTGAACATCCTGCCGAGCCTCACACTCGAACTCCGGTCGAGTCCCTTCCCCTGACACTCCTACGAGGCTTAGGAAGCTTGGTCTCCCTGCCGAGGTAAGGTCGAACGTCCTGCCGAGACTTACACTCGAACTCCGGCCAAGTCCTTTTGCATGACACCTACTAAGCTTAGGAAGCTTGGTCTCCCTGCCGAGGTAAGGTCGAACGTCCTGCCGAGCCTTACACTCGAACTCCGGCCAAGTCCCCTCTCCTAACTCTCCTCCTAGGCTTAGGAAGATTTGTCTCCCTGCTGAGGTAACATCGAACATCCTGCCGAGCCTCACACTCGAACTCCGGCCGAGTCCCTTCCCCTGACACTCCTACGAGGCTTAGGAAGCTTGGTCTCACTGCCGAGGTAAGGTCGAATGTCCTGCCAAGCCTTACACTCAAACTCCGGCCAAGTCCCCTCGCCTAACTGTCCTACAAGGCTTAGGAAGCTTGGTCTCCCTGCCGAGGAAAGGTCAAACGTCCTGCCGAGCCTTACACTCGAATTCCGGCCAAGTCCCTTTGCATGACACCTACTAAGCTTAGGAAGCTTGGTCTCCCTCCCGAGGTAAGGTCGAACGTCCTGCCGAGCCTTACACTCGAACTCCGGCCAAGTCCCCTCTCCTAACTCTCCTCCTAGGCTTAGGAAGATTTGTCTCCCTGCCGAGGTAACATCGAACATCCTGCCGAGCCTCACACTCGAACTCCGGTCGAGTCCCTTTCCCTGACACTCCTACGAGGCTTATGAAGCTTGGTCTCACTGCCGAGGTAAGGTCGAATGTCCTGCCAAGCCTTACACTCAAACTTCGGCCAAGTCCCCACGCGTAACTGTCCTACAAGGCTTAGGAAGCTTGGTCTCCCTGCCGAGGTAAGGTAGAACGTCCTTCCGAGCCTTGCACTCGAAGTCCGGTCAAGTCCCTTCCCCTGACACTCCTACTAGGCTTAGGAAGCTTGGTCTCCCTACCGATGTAAGGTCGAGCGTCCTTCCGAGCCTTACACTCGAACTCCGGCCAAGTCATTTTGCATGACTCCTACTAAGCTTAGATAGCTTGGTCTCCCTGCCGAGTTAAGGTCGAACGTCCTGCCGAGACTTACACTCGAACTCCGGCCAAGTCCCCGTGTCTGACTCCTACTAGGCTTAGGAAGCATGGTCTCCCTGCCGAGGTAACGTCGAACGTCCTGCCGAGCCTTAGTCTCAAACTTCGGCCAAGTTCCTTCGCCTTACTCCAACTAGGCTTAGGAAGCTTTGTCTCCCAGCCGAGGTAAGGTCGAACGTCCTGCTGAGCCTTAGACTTGAACTCCGGCCAAGTCCTCTCGCCTGACTCTCCTACTAGGCTTAGGAAGCTTGGACTCCCTGCCGAGGTAAGGTCGAACGTCCTGCCGAGCCTTGAACTCAAACACCGGCCAGTCCCTTTTCCTGTCTCCTACTAGGCTTAGGAAGCTTGGTCTCCCTGCCGAGGTAAGGTCGAACATCCTGCCGAGCCTTACACTCGAACTCCGGCCAAGTCATTTTGCATGACTCCTACTAAGCTTAGATAGCTTGGTCTCCCTGCCGAAGTAACGTCGAACGTCCTGCCGAGCCTTAATCTCAAACTTCGGCCAAGTCCCTTCGCCTGACTCCAACTAGGCTTAGGAAGCTTTGTCTCCCTGCCGAGGTAAGGTCGAACATCCTGCCGAGCCTTACACTCGAACACCTGCCAAGTCCCTTTGCATGACACCTACTAAGCTTAGGAAGCTTGGTCTCCCTGCCGAGGTAAGGTCGAACATCCTGCCGAGACTTACACTCGAACTCCGGACAAGTCCCCTCTCCTAACTCTCCTCCTAGGCTTAGGAAGATTTGTCTCCCTGCCGAGGTAACATCGAACATCCCTCCGAGCCTCACACTGGAACTCCGGCCGAGTACCTTCCCCTGACACTCCTACGAGGCTTAGGAAGCTTGGTCTCACTGCCGAGGTAAGGTAGAATGTCCTGCCAAGCCTTACACTCAAACTCCGGCCAAGTCCCCTCGCCTAACTTTCCTACAAGGCTTAGGAAGCTTGGTCTCCCTGCCGAGGTAAGGTAGAACGTCCTTCCGAGCCTTGCACTCGAAGTCCGGTCAAGTCCCTTCCCCTGACACTAATACTAGGCTTAGGAAGCTTGGTATCCCTACCGAGGTAAGGTCGAGCGTCCTGCCGAGCCTTACAATCAAACTCTGGCCAAGCCATTTTGCATGACTCCTACTAGGCTTAGGAAGCTTGGTCTCCCTGCCGAGGTAAGGTCGACTGTCTTGCCAAGACTTACACTCGAACTCTGGCCAAGTCCCCTCGCCTGACTGATACTAGGCTTAGGAAGCTTGGTCTCCCTGCCGAGGTAAGGTCGAACGTCCTGCCGAGCCTTACGCTCGAACTCCGGCCAAGCCCTTTCGCCGGACTCCTACTAGGCTTCGGAAGCATGGTCTCCCTGCCGAGGAAAGTCGAACGTCCTGCCGAGCCTTACACTCGAACTCCGGCCAAGTCATTTTGCATGACTCCTACTAAGCTTAGATAGCCTGGTCTCCCTGCCGAGGTAACGTCGAATGTCCTGCAGAACCTTAGTCTCAAACTTCGGCCAAGTTCCTTCGCCTTACTCCAACTAGGCTTAGGAAGCATGGTCTCCCTGCCCAGGTAACGTCCAACGTCCTGCCGAGCCTTACACTCGAGCTCCGGCCAAGTCCCCTCTCCTAAGTCTCCTCCTAGGCTTAGGAAGATTTGTCTCCCTGCCGAGGTAACATCGAACGTCCTGCCGAGCCTCACACTCGAACTCCGGCCGAGTCCCTTCCCCGGACACTCCTACAAGGCTTAGGAAGCTTGGTCTCACTGCCGAGGTAAGGTCGAATGTCCTGCCAAGCCTTACACTCAAACTCCGGCCAAGTCCCCTCGCCTAACTGTCCTACAAGGCTTAGGAAGCTTGGTCTCCCTGCCGAGGTAAGGTAGAACGTCCTTCCGAGCCTTACACTCGAACTCCGGTCAAGTCCCCTTGTTTGACTCCTTCTAGGCTTAGGAAGCTTGGTCCCCCTGACGAGGTAAGGTCGAAACTTCTGCCGAGACTTACACTCGAACTCTGGCCAAGTCCCCTCGCCTGACTCCAACTAGGCTTAGGAAGCTTTGTCTCCCAGCCGAGGTAGGGTCGAACGTCCTGCTGAGCCTTAGACTTGAACTCCGGCCAAGTCCCCTCGCCTGACTCTCCTACTAGGCTTAGGAAGATTTGTCTCCCTGCCGGGGTAACATCGAACGTCCTGCCGAGCCTCACACTCGAACTCCGGCCAAGTCCCTTCCCTTGACACTCCTACTAGGCTTAGGAAGCTTGGTCTCCCTGCCGAGTTAAGATCGAACGTTCTGCCAAGCCTTACACTCGAACTCTGGCGAAGTCCCTTCGCCTGACTCCTACTAGGCTTAGGAAGCTTTGTCTCCCTGCCGAGGTAAGGTCGAACATCCTGCCGAGCCTTACAATCAAACTCCTGCCAAGTTCCTTTTCCCAGTCTCCTACTCGGCTTAGGACGCTTGGACTCCCTGCCGAGGCAAGGTCCAACGTCCTGCCGAGCCTTACACTCAAACACCGGCCAGTCCCTTTGCCTGTCTCCTACTAGGCTTAGGAAGCTTGGTCTCCCTGCCGAAGTAACGTCGAACGTCCTGCCGAGCCTTAATCTCAAACTTCGGCCAAGTCCCTTCGCCTGACTCCAACTAGGCTTAGGAAGCTTTGTCTCCCTGCCGAGGTAAGGTCGAACATCCTGCCGAGCCTTACACTCGAACACCTGCCAAGTCCCTTTGCATGACACCTACTAAGCTTAGGAAGCTTGGTCTCCCTGCCGAGGTAAGGTCGAACATCCTGCCGAGACTTACACTCGAACTCCGGACAAGTCCCCTCTCCTAACTCTCCTCCTAGGCTTAGGAAGATTTGTCTCCCTGCCGAGGTAACATCGAACATCCCTCCGAGCCTCACACTGGAACTCCGGCCGAGTACCTTCCCCTGACACTCCTACGAGGCTTAGGAAGCTTGGTCTCACTGCCGAGGTAAGGTAGAATGTCCTGCCAAGCCTTACACTCAAACTCCGGCCAAGTCCCCTCGCCTAACTTTCCTACAAGGCTTAGGAAGCTTGGTCTCCCTGCCGAGGTAAGGTAGAACGTCCTTCCGAGCCTTGCACTCGAAGTCCGGTCAAGTCCCTTCCCCTGACACTAATACTAGGCTTAGGAAGCTTGGTATCCCTACCGAGGTAAGGTCGAGCGTCCTGCCGAGCCTTACAATCAAACTCTGGCCAAGCCATTTTGCATGACTCCTACTAGGCTTAGGAAGCTTGGTCTCCCTGCCGAGGTAAGGTCGACTGTCTTGCCAAGACTTACACTCGAACTCTGGCCAAGTCCCCTCGCCTGACTGATACTAGGCTTAGGAAGCTTGGTCTCCCTGCCGAGGTAAGGTCGAACGTCCTGCCGAGCCTTACGCTCGAACTCCGGCCAAGCCCTTTCGCCGGACTCCTACTAGGCTTCGGAAGCATGGTCTCCCTGCCGAGGAAAGTCGAACGTCCTGCCGAGCCTTACACTCGAACTCCGGCCAAGTCATTTTGCATGACTCCTACTAAGCTTAGATAGCCTGGTCTCCCTGCCGAGGTAACGTCGAATGTCCTGCAGAACCTTAGTCTCAAACTTCGGCCAAGTTCCTTCGCCTTACTCCAACTAGGCTTAGGAAGCATGGTCTCCCTGCCCAGGTAACGTCCAACGTCCTGCCGAGCCTTACACTCGAGCTCCGGCCAAGTCCCCTCTCCTAAGTCTCCTCCTAGGCTTAGGAAGATTTGTCTCCCTGCCGAGGTAACATCGAACGTCCTGCCGAGCCTCACACTCGAACTCCGGCCGAGTCCCTTCCCCGGACACTCCTACGAGGCTTAGGAAGCTTGGTCTCACTGCCGAGGTAAGGTCGAATGTCCTGCCAAGCCTTACACTCAAACTCCGGCCAAGTCCCCTCGCCTAACTGTCCTACAAGGCTTAGGAAGCTTGGTCTCCCTGCCGAGGTAAGGTAGAACGTCCTTCCGAGCCTTACACTCGAACTCCGGTCAAGTCCCCTTGTTTGACTCCTTCTAGGCTTAGGAAGCTTGGTCCCCCTGACGAGGTAAGGTCGAAACTTCTGCCGAGACTTACACTCGAACTCTGGCCAAGTCCCCTCGCCTGACTCCAACTAGGCTTAGGAAGCTTTGTCTCCCAGCCGAGGTAGGGTCGAACGTCCTGCTGAGCCTTAGACTTGAACTCCGGCCAAGTCCCCTCGCCTGACTCTCCTACTAGGCTTAGGAAGATTTGTCTCCCTGCCGGGGTAACATCGAACGTCCTGCCGAGCCTCACACTCGAACTCCGGCCAAGTCCCTTCCCTTGACACTCCTACTAGGCTTAGGAAGCTTGGTCTCCCTGCCGAGTTAAGATCGAACGTTCTGCCAAGCCTTACACTCGAACTCTGGCGAAGTCCCTTCGCCTGACTCCTACTAGGCTTAGGAAGCTTGGTCCCCCTGCCGAGGTAAAGTCGAAAGTCCTGCCGAGCCTTACAATCAAACTCCTGCCAAGTTCCTTTTCCCAGTCTCCTACTCGGCTTAGGACGCTTGGACTCCCTGCCGAGGCAAGGTCCAACGTCCTGCCGAGCCTTACACTCAAACACCGGCCAGTCCCTTTGCCTGTCTCCTACTAGGCTTAGGAAGCTTGGTCTCCCTGCCGAAGTAACGTCGAACGTCCTGCCGAGCCTTAATCTCAAACTTCGGCCAAGTCCCTTCGCCTGACTCCAACTAGGCTTAGGAAGCTTTGTCTCCCTGCCGAGGTAAGGTCGAACATCCTGCCGAGCCTTACACTCGAACACCTGCCAAGTCCCTTTGCATGACACCTACTAAGCTTAGGAAGCTTGGTCTCCCTGCCGAGGTAAGGTCGAACATCCTGCCGAGACTTACACTCGAACTCCGGACAAGTCCCCTCTCCTAACTCTCCTCCTAGGCTTAGGAAGATTTGTCTCCCTGCCGAGGTAACATCGAACATCCCTCCGAGCCTCACACTGGAACTCCGGCCGAGTACCTTCCCCTGACACTCCTACGAGGCTTAGGAAGCTTGGTCTCACTGCCGAGGTAAGGTAGAATGTCCTGCCAAGCCTTACACTCAAACTCCGGCCAAGTCCCCTCGCCTAACTTTCCTACAAGGCTTAGGAAGCTTGGTCTCCCTGCCGAGGTAAGGTAGAACGTCCTTCCGAGCCTTGCACTCGAAGTCCGGTCAAGTCCCTTCCCCTGACACTAATACTAGGCTTAGGAAGCTTGGTATCCCTACCGAGGTAAGGTCGAGCGTCCTGCCGAGCCTTACAATCAAACTCTGGCCAAGCCATTTTGCATGACTCCTACTAGGCTTAGGAAGCTTGGTCTCCCTGCCGAGGTAAGGTCGACTGTCTTGCCAAGACTTACACTCGAACTCTGGCCAAGTCCCCTCGCCTGACTGATACTAGGCTTAGGAAGCTTGGTCTCCCTGCCGAGGTAAGGTCGAACGTCCTGCCGAGCCTTACGCTCGAACTCCGGCCAAGCCCTTTCGCCGGACTCCTACTAGGCTTCGGAAGCATGGTCTCCCTGCCGAGGAAAGTCGAACGTCCTGCCGAGCCTTACACTCGAACTCCGGCCAAGTCATTTTGCATGACTCCTACTAAGCTTAGATAGCCTGGTCTCCCTGCCGAGGTAACGTCGAATGTCCTGCAGAACCTTAGTCTCAAACTTCGGCCAAGTTCCTTCGCCTTACTCCAACTAGGCTTAGGAAGCATGGTCTCCCTGCCCAGGTAACGTCCAACGTCCTGCCGAGCCTTACACTCGAGCTCCGGCCAAGTCCCCTCTCCTAAGTCTCCTCCTAGGCTTAGGAAGATTTGTCTCCCTGCCGAGGTAACATCGAACGTCCTGCCGAGCCTCACACTCGAACTCCGGCCGAGTCCCTTCCCCGGACACTCCTACGAGGCTTAGGAAGCTTGGTCTCACTGCCGAGGTAAGGTCGAATGTCCTGCCAAGCCTTACACTCAAACTCCGGCCAAGTCCCCTCGCCTAACTGTCCTACAAGGCTTAGGAAGCTTGGTCTCCCTGCCGAGGTAAGGTAGAACGTCCTTCCGAGCCTTACACTCGAACTCCGGTCAAGTCCCCTTGTTTGACTCCTTCTAGGCTTAGGAAGCTTGGTCCCCCTGACGAGGTAAGGTCGAAACTTCTGCCGAGACTTACACTCGAACTCTGGCCAAGTCCCCTCGCCTGACTCCAACTAGGCTTAGGAAGCTTTGTCTCCCAGCCGAGGTAGGGTCGAACGTCCTGCTGAGCCTTAGACTTGAACTCCGGCCAAGTCCCCTCGCCTGACTCTCCTACTAGGCTTAGGAAGATTTGTCTCCCTGCCGGGGTAACATCGAACGTCCTGCCGAGCCTCACACTCGAACTCCGGCCAAGTCCCTTCCCTTGACACTCCTACTAGGCTTAGGAAGCTTGGTCTCCCTGCCGAGTTAAGATCGAACGTTCTGCCAAGCCTTACACTCGAACTCTGGCGAAGTCCCTTCGCCTGACTCCTACTAGGCTTAGGAAGCTTGGTCCCCCTGCCGAGGTAAAGTCGAAAGTCCTGCCGAGCCTTACAATCAAACTCCTGCCAAGTTCCTTTTCCCAGTCTCCTACTCGGCTTAGGACGCTTGGACTCCCTGCCGAGGCAAGGTCCAACGTCCTGCCGAGCCTTACACTCAAACACCGGCCAGTCCCTTTGCCTGTCTCCTACTAGGCTTAGGAAGCTTGGTCTCCCTGCCGAGGAAAGGTCGAACGTCCTTCCGAGCCTTACACTCGAACTCTGGCCAAGTCCAGTTGTCTGACTCCTACTAGGCTTAGGAAGCATGGTCTCCCAGCCGAGGTAACGGCGAACGTCCTGCTGAGCCTTAGACTTTAACTCCGGCCAAGTCCCCTCGCGTGACTCTCCTACTAGGCTTAAGAAGCTTGGTCTACATGCCTAGGTAAGGTCGAACGTCCTGCCGAGCCTTACACTCGAGCACCGGCCAAGTCCCTTTGCCTCTCTCCTAATAGGCTTAGGAAGTATGGTCTCCCTGCCGAGGTAAGGTCGAACATCCTGCCGAGCCTTACACTCGAACTCCGGACAAGTCCCCTCTCCTAAGTCTCCTCCTAGGCTTAGGAAGATTTGTCTCCCTGCCGAGGTAACATCGAACATCCCTCCGAGCCTCACACTGGAACTCCGGCCGAGTACCTTCCCCTGACACTCCTACGAGGCTTAGGAAGCTTGGTCTCACTGCCGAGGTAAGGTAGAATGTCCTGCCAAGCCTTACACTCAAACTCCGGCCAAGTCCCCTCGCCTAACTTTCCTACAAGGCTTAGGAAGCTTGGTCTCCCTGCCGAGGTAAGGTAGAACGTCCTTCCGAGCCTTGCACTCGAAGTCCGGTCAAGTCCCTTCCCCTGACACTAATACTAGGCTTAGGAAGCTTGGTCTCCCTACCGAGGTAAGGTCGAGCGTCCTGCCGAGCCTTACAATCAGACTCTGGCCAAGCCATTTTGCATGACTCCTACTAGGCTTAGGAAGCTTGGTCTCCCTGCCGAGGTAAGGTCGAACGTCTTGCCAAGACTTACACTCAAACACCGGCCAGTCCCTTTGCCTGTCTCCTACTAGGCTTAGGAAGCTTGGTCTCCCTGCCGAAGTAACGTCGAACGTCCTGCCGAGCCTTAATCTCAAACTTCGGCCAAGTCCCTTCGCCTGACTCCAACTAGGCTTAGGAAGCTTTGTCTCCCTGCCGAGGTAAGGTCGAACATCCTGCCGAGCCTTACACTCGAACACCTGCCAAGTCCCTTTGCATGACACCTACTAAGCTTAGGAAGCTTGGTCTCCCTGCCGAGGTAAGGTCGAACATCCTGCCGAGACTTACACTCGAACTCCGGACAAGTCCCCTCTCCTAACTCTCCTCCTAGGCTTAGGAAGATTTGTCTCCCTGCCGAGGTAACATCGAACATCCCTCCGAGCCTCACACTGGAACTCCGGCCGAGTACCTTCCCCTGACACTCCTACGAGGCTTAGGAAGCTTGGTCTCACTGCCGAGGTAAGGTAGAATGTCCTGCCAAGCCTTACACTCAAACTCCGGCCAAGTCCCCTCGCCTAACTTTCCTACAAGGCTTAGGAAGCTTGGTCTCCCTGCCGAGGTAAGGTAGAACGTCCTTCCGAGCCTTGCACTCGAAGTCCGGTCAAGTCCCTTCCCCTGACACTAATACTAGGCTTAGGAAGCTTGGTATCCCTACCGAGGTAAGGTCGAGCGTCCTGCCGAGCCTTACAATCAAACTCTGGCCAAGCCATTTTGCATGACTCCTACTAGGCTTAGGAAGCTTGGTCTCCCTGCCGAGGTAAGGTCGACTGTCTTGCCAAGACTTACACTCGAACTCTGGCCAAGTCCCCTCGCCTGACTGATACTAGGCTTAGGAAGCTTGGTCTCCCTGCCGAGGTAAGGTCGAACGTCCTGCCGAGCCTTACGCTCGAACTCCGGCCAAGCCCTTTCGCCGGACTCCTACTAGGCTTCGGAAGCATGGTCTCCCTGCCGAGGAAAGTCGAACGTCCTGCCGAGCCTTACACTCGAACTCCGGCCAAGTCATTTTGCATGACTCCTACTAAGCTTAGATAGCCTGGTCTCCCTGCCGAGGTAACGTCGAATGTCCTGCAGAACCTTAGTCTCAAACTTCGGCCAAGTTCCTTCGCCTTACTCCAACTAGGCTTAGGAAGCATGGTCTCCCTGCCCAGGTAACGTCCAACGTCCTGCCGAGCCTTACACTCGAGCTCCGGCCAAGTCCCCTCTCCTAAGTCTCCTCCTAGGCTTAGGAAGATTTGTCTCCCTGCCGAGGTAACATCGAACGTCCTGCCGAGCCTCACACTCGAACTCCGGCCGAGTCCCTTCCCCGGACACTCCTACGAGGCTTAGGAAGCTTGGTCTCACTGCCGAGGTAAGGTCGAATGTCCTGCCAAGCCTTACACTCAAACTCCGGCCAAGTCCCCTCGCCTAACTGTCCTACAAGGCTTAGGAAGCTTGGTCTCCCTGCCGAGGTAAGGTAGAACGTCCTTCCGAGCCTTACACTCGAACTCCGGTCAAGTCCCCTTGTTTGACTCCTTCTAGGCTTAGGAAGCTTGGTCCCCCTGACGAGGTAAGGTCGAAACTTCTGCCGAGACTTACACTCGAACTCTGGCCAAGTCCCCTCGCCTGACTCCAACTAGGCTTAGGAAGCTTTGTCTCCCAGCCGAGGTAGGGTCGAACGTCCTGCTGAGCCTTAGACTTGAACTCCGGCCAAGTCCCCTCGCCTGACTCTCCTACTAGGCTTAGGAAGATTTGTCTCCCTGCCGGGGTAACATCGAACGTCCTGCCGAGCCTCACACTCGAACTCCGGCCAAGTCCCTTCCCTTGACACTCCTACTAGGCTTAGGAAGCTTGGTCTCCCTGCCGAGTTAAGATCGAACGTTCTGCCAAGCCTTACACTCGAACTCTGGCGAAGTCCCTTCGCCTGACTCCTACTAGGCTTAGGAAGCTTGGTCCCCCTGCCGAGGTAAAGTCGAAAGTCCTGCCGAGCCTTACAATCAAACTCCTGCCAAGTTCCTTTTCCCAGTCTCCTACTCGGCTTAGGACGCTTGGACTCCCTGCCGAGGCAAGGTCCAACGTCCTGCCGAGCCTTACACTCAAACACCGGCCAGTCCCTTTGCCTGTCTCCTACTAGGCTTAGGAAGCTTGGTCTCCCTGCCGAGGAAAGGTCGAACGTCCTTCCGAGCCTTACACTCGAACTCTGGCCAAGTCCAGTTGTCTGACTCCTACTAGGCTTAGGAAGCATGGTCTCCCAGCCGAGGTAACGGCGAACGTCCTGCTGAGCCTTAGACTTTAACTCCGGCCAAGTCCCCTCGCGTGACTCTCCTACTAGGCTTAAGAAGCTTGGTCTACATGCCTAGGTAAGGTCGAACGTCCTGCCGAGCCTTACACTCGAGCACCGGCCAAGTCCCTTTGCCTCTCTCCTAATAGGCTTAGGAAGTATGGTCTCCCTGCCGAGGTAAGGTCGAACATCCTGCCGAGCCTTACACTCGAACTCCGGACAAGTCCCCTCTCCTAAGTCTCCTCCTAGGCTTAGGAAGATTTGTCTCCCTGCCGAGGTAACATCGAACATCCCTCCGAGCCTCACACTGGAACTCCGGCCGAGTACCTTCCCCTGACACTCCTACGAGGCTTAGGAAGCTTGGTCTCACTGCCGAGGTAAGGTAGAATGTCCTGCCAAGCCTTACACTCAAACTCCGGCCAAGTCCCCTCGCCTAACTTTCCTACAAGGCTTAGGAAGCTTGGTCTCCCTGCCGAGGTAAGGTAGAACGTCCTTCCGAGCCTTGCACTCGAAGTCCGGTCAAGTCCCTTCCCCTGACACTAATACTAGGCTTAGGAAGCTTGGTCTCCCTACCGAGGTAAGGTCGAGCGTCCTGCCGAGCCTTACAATCAGACTCTGGCCAAGCCATTTTGCATGACTCCTACTAGGCTTAGGAAGCTTGGTCTCCCTGCCGAGGTAAGGTCGAACGTCTTGCCAAGACTTACACTCGAACTCTGGCCAAGTCCCCTCGCCTGACTGATACTAGGCTTAGGAAGCTTGGTCTCCCTGCCGAGGTAAGGTCGAACGTCCTGCCGAGCCTTATGCTCGAACTCCGGCCAAGCCCTTTCGCCGGACTCCTACTAGGCTTCGGAAGCATGGTCTCCCTGCCGAGGTAACGTCGAACGTCCTGCCGAGCCTTAGTCTCAAACTTCGGCCAAGTTCCTTCGACTGACTCCAACTAGGCTCAGGAAGCTTTGTCTCCCAGCCGAGGTAAGGTCGAACGTCCTGCTGAGCCTTAGACTTGAACTCCGGCCAAGTCCTCTCGCCTGACTCTTCTACTAGGCTTAGGAAGCTTGGTCTCCCTACCGAGGTAAGGTCGAGCGTCCTGCCGAGCCTTACAATCAAACTCTGGCCAAGCCATTTTGCATGACTCCTACTAGGCTTAGGAAGCTTGGTCTCCCTGCCGAGGTAAGGTCGACTGTCTTGCCAAGACTTACACTCGAACTCTGGCCAAGTCCCCTCGCCTGACTGATACTAGGCTTAGGAAGCTTGGTCTCCCTGCCGAGGTAAGGTCGAACGTCCTGCCGAGCCTTACGCTCGAACTCCGGCCAAGTCCCTTCGCCGGACTCCTACTAGGCTTAGGAAGCATGGTCTCCCTGCCGAGGAAAGTCGAACGTCCTGCCGAGCCTTACACTCGAACTCCGGCCAAGTCATTTTGCATGACTCCTACTAAGCTTAGATAGCTTGGTCTCCCTGCCGAGGTAACGTCGAACGTCCTGCAGAACCTTAGTCTCAAACTTCGGCCAAGTCCCTTCACCTGACTCCTACTAGGCTTAGGAAGCATGGTCTCCCTGCCGAGGTAACGTCGAACGTCCTGCAGAACCTTAGTCTCAAACGTCGGCCAAGTTCCTTTGCCTTATTCCAAATAGGCTTAGGAAGCATGGTCTCCCTGCCGAGGTAACGTCGAACGTCCTGCCGAGCCTTAGTCTCAAACTTCGGCCAAGTTCCTTCGATTGACTCCAACTAGGCTTAGGAAGCTTTGTCTCCCAGCCGAGGTAAGGTCGAACGTCCTGCTGAGGCTTAGACTTGAACTCCGGCCAAGTCCTCGCGCCTGACTCTCCTACTAGGCTTAAGAAGCTTGGACTCCCTGCCGAGGTAAGGTCGAACGTCCTGCCGAGCCTTGAACTCAAACACCGGCCAGTCCATTTGCCTGTCCCCTACTAGGCTTAGGAAGCTTGGTCTCCCTGTCGAGGAAAGTCGAACGTCCTGCCGAGCCTTACACTCGAACTCCGGCCAAGTCATTTTGCATGACTCCTACTAGGCTTAGGAAGCTTGGTCCCCCTGCCGAGGTAAAGTCGAAAGTCCTGCCGAGCCTTACAATCAAACTCCTGCCAAGTTCCTTTTCCCAGTCTCCTACTCGGCTTAGGACGCTTGGACTCCCTGCCGAGGCAAGGTCCAACGTCCTGCCGAGCCTTACACTCAAACACCGGCCAGTCCCTTTGCCTGTCTCCTACTAGGCTTAGGAAGCTTGGTCTCCCTGCCGAAGTAACGTCGAACGTCCTGCCGAGCCTTAATCTCAAACTTCGGCCAAGTCCCTTCGCCTGACTCCAACTAGGCTTAGGAAGCTTTGTCTCCCTGCCGAGGTAAGGTCGAACATCCTGCCGAGCCTTACACTCGAACACCTGCCAAGTCCCTTTGCATGACACCTACTAAGCTTAGGAAGCTTGGTCTCCCTGCCGAGGTAAGGTCGAACATCCTGCCGAGACTTACACTCGAACTCCAGACAAGTCCCCTCTCCTAACTCTCCTCCTAGGCTTAGGAAGATTTGTCTCCCTGCCGAGGTAACATCGAACATCCCTCCGAGCCTCACACTGGAACTCCGGCCGAGTACCTTCCCCTGACACTCCTACGAGGCTTAGGAAGCTTGGTCTCACTGCCGAGGTAAGGTAGAATGTCCTGCCAAGCCTTACACTCAAACTCCGGCCAAGTCCCCTCGCCTAACTTTCCTACAAGGCTTAGGAAGCTTGGTCTCCCTGCCGAGGTAAGGTAGAACGTCCTTCCGAGCCTTGCACTCGAAGTCCGGTCAAGTCCCTTCCCCTGACACTAATACTAGGCTTAGGAAGCTTGGTATCCCTACCGAGGTAAGGTCGAGCGTCCTGCCGAGCCTTACAATCAAACTCTGGCCAAGCCATTTTGCATGACTCCTACTAGGCTTAGGAAGCTTGGTCTCCCTGCCGAGGTAAGGTCGACTGTCTTGCCAAGACTTACACTCGAACTCTGGCCAAGTCCCCTCGCCTGACTGATACTAGGCTTAGGAAGCTTGGTCTCCCTGCCGAGGTAAGGTCGAACGTCCTGCCGAGCCTTACGCTCGAACTCCGGCCAAGCCCTTTCGCCGGACTCCTACTAGGCTTCGGAAGCATGGTCTCCCTGCCGAGGAAAGTCGAACGTCCTGCCGAGCCTTACACTCGAACTCCGGCCAAGTCATTTTGCATGACTCCTACTAAGCTTAGATAGCCTGGTCTCCCTGCCGAGGTAACGTCGAATGTCCTGCAGAACCTTAGTCTCAAACTTCGGCCAAGTTCCTTCGCCTTACTCCAACTAGGCTTAGGAAGCATGGTCTCCCTGCCCAGGTAACGTCCAACGTCCTGCCGAGCCTTACACTCGAGCTCCGGCCAAGTCCCCTCTCCTAAGTCTCCTCCTAGGCTTAGGAAGATTTGTCTCCCTGCCGAGGTAACATCGAACGTCCTGCCGAGCCTCACACTCGAACTCCGGCCGAGTCCCTTCCCCGGACACTCCTACGAGGCTTAGGAAGCTTGGTCTCACTGCCGAGGTAAGGTCGAATGTCCTGCCAAGCCTTACACTCAAACTCCGGCCAAGTCCCCTCGCCTAACTGTCCTACAAGGCTTAGGAAGCTTGGTCTCCCTGCCGAGGTAAGGTAGAACGTCCTTCCGAGCCTTACACTCGAACTCCGGTCAAGTCCCCTTGTTTGACTCCTTCTAGGCTTAGGAAGCTTGGTCCCCCTGACGAGGTAAGGTCGAAACTTCTGCCGAGACTTACACTCGAACTCTGGCCAAGTCCCCTCGCCTGACTCCAACTAGGCTTAGGAAGCTTTGTCTCCCAGCCGAGGTAGGGTCGAACGTCCTGCTGAGCCTTAGACTTGAACTCCGGCCAAGTCCCCTCGCCTGACTCTCCTACTAGGCTTAGGAAGATTTGTCTCCCTGCCGGGGTAACATCGAACGTCCTGCCGAGCCTCACACTCGAACTCCGGCCAAGTCCCTTCCCTTGACACTCCTACTAGGCTTAGGAAGCTTGGTCTCCCTGCCGAGTTAAGATCGAACGTTCTGCCAAGCCTTACACTCGAACTCTGGCGAAGTCCCTTCGCCTGACTCCTACTAGGCTTAGGAAGCTTGGTCCCCCTGCCGAGGTAAAGTCGAAAGTCCTGCCGAGCCTTACAATCAAACTCCTGCCAAGTTCCTTTTCCCAGTCTCCTACTCGGCTTAGGACGCTTGGACTCCCTGCCGAGGCAAGGTCCAACGTCCTGCCGAGCCTTACACTCAAACACCGGCCAGTCCCTTTGCCTGTCTCCTACTAGGCTTAGGAAGCTTGGTCTCCCTGCCGAGGAAAGGTCGAACGTCCTTCCGAGCCTTACACTCGAACTCTGGCCAAGTCCAGTTGTCTGACTCCTACTAGGCTTAGGAAGCATGGTCTCCCAGCCGAGGTAACGGCGAACGTCCTGCTGAGCCTTAGACTTTAACTCCGGCCAAGTCCCCTCGCGTGACTCTCCTACTAGGCTTAAGAAGCTTGGTCTACATGCCTAGGTAAGGTCGAACGTCCTGCCGAGCCTTACACTCGAGCACCGGCCAAGTCCCTTTGCCTCTCTCCTAATAGGCTTAGGAAGTATGGTCTCCCTGCCGAGGTAAGGTCGAACATCCTGCCGAGCCTTACACTCGAACTCCGGACAAGTCCCCTCTCCTAAGTCTCCTCCTAGGCTTAGGAAGATTTGTCTCCCTGCCGAGGTAACATCGAACATCCCTCCGAGCCTCACACTGGAACTCCGGCCGAGTACCTTCCCCTGACACTCCTACGAGGCTTAGGAAGCTTGGTCTCACTGCCGAGGTAAGGTAGAATGTCCTGCCAAGCCTTACACTCAAACTCCGGCCAAGTCCCCTCGCCTAACTTTCCTACAAGGCTTAGGAAGCTTGGTCTCCCTGCCGAGGTAAGGTAGAACGTCCTTCCGAGCCTTGCACTCGAAGTCCGGTCAAGTCCCTTCCCCTGACACTAATACTAGGCTTAGGAAGCTTGGTCTCCCTACCGAGGTAAGGTCGAGCGTCCTGCCGAGCCTTACAATCAGACTCTGGCCAAGCCATTTTGCATGACTCCTACTAGGCTTAGGAAGCTTGGTCTCCCTGCCGAGGTAAGGTCGAACGTCTTGCCAAGACTTACACTCGAACTCTGGCCAAGTCCCCTCGCCTGACTGATACTAGGCTTAGGAAGCTTGGTCTCCCTGCCGAGGTAAGGTCGAACGTCCTGCCGAGCCTTATGCTCGAACTCCGGCCAAGCCCTTTCGCCGGACTCCTACTAGGCTTCGGAAGCATGGTCTCCCTGCCGAGGTAACGTCGAACGTCCTGCCGAGCCTTAGTCTCAAACTTCGGCCAAGTTCCTTCGACTGACTCCAACTAGGCTCAGGAAGCTTTGTCTCCCAGCCGAGGTAAGGTCGAACGTCCTGCTGAGCCTTAGACTTGAACTCCGGCCAAGTCCTCTCGCCTGACTCTTCTACTAGGCTTAGGAAGCTTGGTCTCCCTACCGAGGTAAGGTCGAGCGTCCTGCCGAGCCTTACAATCAAACTCTGGCCAAGCCATTTTGCATGACTCCTTCTAGGCTTAGGAAGCTTGGTCTCCCTGCCGAGGTAAGGTCGACTGTCTTGCCAAGACTTACACTCGAACTCTGGCCAAGTCCCCTCGCCTGACTGATACTAGGCTTAGGAAGCTTGGTCTCCCTGCCGAGGTAAGGTCGAACGTCCTGCCGAGCCTTACGCTCGAACTCCGGCCAAGTCCCTTCGCCGGACTCCTACTAGGCTTAGGAAGCATGGTCTCCCTGCCGAGGAAAGTCGAACGTCCTGCCGAGCCTTACACTCGAACTCCGGCCAAGTCATTTTGCATGACTCCTACTAAGCTTAGATAGCTTGGTCTCCCTGCCGAGGTAACGTCGAACGTCCTGCAGAACCTTAGTCTCAAACTTCGGCCAAGTCCCTTCACCTGACTCCTACTAGGCTTAGGAAGCATGGTCTCCCTGCCGAGGTAACGTCGAACGTCCTGCAGAACCTTAGTCTCAAACGTCGGCCAAGTTCCTTTGCCTTATTCCAAATAGGCTTAGGAAGCATGGTCTCCCTGCCGAGGTAACGTCGAACGTCCTGCCGAGCCTTAGTCTCAAACTTCGGCCAAGTTCCTTCGATTGACTCCAACTAGGCTTAGGAAGCTTTGTCTCCCAGCCGAGGTAAGGTCGAACGTCCTGCTGAGGCTTAGACTTGAACTCCGGCCAAGTCCTCGCGCCTGACTCTCCTACTAGGCTTAAGAAGCTTGGACTCCCTGCCGAGGTAAGGTCGAACGTCCTGCCGAGCCTTGAACTCAAACACCGGCCAGTCCATTTGCCTGTCCCCTACTAGGCTTAGGAAGCTTGGTCTCCCTGTCGAGGAAAGTCGAACGTCCTGCCGAGCCTTACACTCGAACTCCGGCCAAGTCATTTTGCATGACTCCTACTAAGCTTAGATAGCTTGGTCTCCCTGCCGAGGTAACGTCGAACGTCCTGCAGAAGCTTAGTTTCAAACTTCGGCCAAGTTACTTCGCCTTACTCCAACTAGGCTTAGGAAGCATGGTCTCCCTGCCGAGGTAACGTCCAACGTCCTGCCGAGCCTTAGTCTCAAACTTCGGCCAAGTTCCTTCGCCTGACTCCAACTAGGCTTAGGAAGCATGGTCTCCCTGCCGAGGTAACGTCCAACGTCCTGCCGAGCCTTACACTCGATCTCAGTCCAAGTCCCTTCGCCTGACTCTCCTAGTAGGCTTAGGAAGCTTGGTCTCCCTGCCGAGTTAAGGTCAAACGTCCTGCCTAGCCTTACACTCGAACTCCGGCCAAGTCCCCTCTCCTAAGTCTCCTCCCAGGCTTAGGAAGATTTGTCTCCCTGCCGAGGTAACATCGAACGTCCTGCCGAGCTTCACACTCGAACTCCGGCCGAGTCCCTTCCCCGGACACTCCTACGAGGCTTAGGAAGCTTGGTCTGACTGCCGAGGTAAGGTCGAATGTCCTGCCAAGCCTTACACTCAAACTCCGGCCAAGTCCCCTCGCCTAACTGTCCTACAAGGCTTAGGAAGCTTGGTCTCCCTGCCGAGGTAAGGTAGAACGTCCTTCCGAGCCTTAGACTCGAACTCCGGTCAAGTCCCCTTGTTTGACTCCTTCTAGGCTTAGGAAGCTTGGTCCCCCTGACGAGGTAAGGTCGAAACTTCTGCCGAGCCTTACAATCGAACTCCAGCCAAGTTCATTTTGCCTGTCTCCTACTAGGCTTAGGAAGCTTGGACTCCCTGCCGAGGTAAGGTCGAACGTCCTGCCGAGCCTTACACTCGAACTCCGGCCAAGTCCTTTTGCATGACTCCTACTAAGCTTAGATAGCTTGGTCTCCCTGCCGAGTTAAGGTCGAACGTTTTGCCGAGACTTACACTCGAACTCTGGCCAAGTCCCCTCGCCTGACTCCAACTAGGCTTAGGAAGCTTTGTCTCCCTGCCGAGGTAGGGTCGAACGTCCTGCTGAGCCTTAGACTTGAACTCCGGCCAAGTCCCCTCGCCTGACTCTCCTACTAGGCTTAGGAAGATTTGTCTCCCTGCCCGGGTAACATCGAACGTCCTGCCGAGCCTCACACTCGAACTCCGGCCAAGTCCCTTCGCCTGACTCCTACTAGGCTTAAGAAGCTTGGTCCCCCTGCCGAGGTAAGGTCGAAAGTCCTGCCGAGCCTTACAATCAAACTCCTGCCAAGTTCCTTTTGCCTGTCTCCTACTCGGCTTAGGAAGCTTGGACTCCCTGCCGAGGTAAGGTCCAACGTCCTGCCGAGCCTTACGCTCGAACTACGGCCAATTCCCTTCGCCTGACTCCTACTAGGCTTAGGAAGCATGGTCTCCCTGCCGAGGTAAGGTCGAACGTCCTGCCGAGCCTTACGCTCGAACTACGGCCAAGTCCCTTCGCCTGACTCCTACTAGGCTTAGGAAGCATGGTCTCCCTGCCGAGGTAACGTCGAACGTCCTGCCGAGCCTTAGTCTCGAACTTCGGCCAAGTTCCTTCGCCTGACTCCAACTAGGCTCAGGAAGCTTTGTCTCCCAGCCGAGGTAAGGTCGAACGTCCTGCTGAGCCGTAGACTTGAACTCCGGCCAAGTCCTCTCGCCTGACTCTCCTACTAGGCTTAGGAAGCTTGGACTCCCTGCCGAGGTAAGGTCGAACGTCCTGCCGAGCCTTGAACTCAAACACCGGCCAGTCCCTTTGCCTGTCTCCTACTAGGCTTAGGAAGCTTGGTCTCCCTGCCGAGGAAAGTCGAACGTCCTGCCGAGACTTACACTCGAACTCCGGCCAAGTCATTTTGCATGACTCCTACTAAGCTTAGATAGCTTGGTCTCCCTGCCGAGGTAACGTCGAACGTCCTGCAGAACCTTAGTCTCAAACTTCGGCCAAGTCCCTTCACCTGACTCCTACTAGGCTTAGGAAGCATGGTCTCCCTGCCGAGGTAACGTCGAACGTCCTGCAGAACCTTAGTCTCAAACGTCGGCCAAGTTCCTTTGCCTTATTCCAAATAGGCTTAGGAAGCATGGTCTCCCTGCCGAGGTAACGTCGAACGTCCTGCCGAGCCTTAGTCTCAAACTTCGGCCAAGTTCCTTCGATTGACTCCAACTAGGCTTAGGAAGCTTTGTCTCCCAGCCGAGGTAAGGTCGAACGTCCTGCTGAGGCTTAGACTTGAACTCCGGCCAAGTCCTCGCGCCTGACTCTCCTACTAGGCTTAAGAAGCTTGGACTCCCTGCCGAGGTAAGGTCGAACGTCCTGCCGAGCCTTGAACTCAAACACCGGCCAGTCCATTTGCCTGTCCCCTACTAGGCTTAGGAAGCTTGGTCTCCCTGTCGAGGAAAGTCGAACGTCCTGCCGAGCCTTACACTCGAACTCCGGCCAAGTCATTTTGCATGACTCCTACTAAGCTTAGATAGCTTGGTCTCCCTGCCGAGGTAACGTCGAACGTCCTGCAGAAGCTTAGTTTCAAACTTCGGCCAAGTTACTTCGCCTTACTCCAACTAGGCTTAGGAAGCATGGTCTCCCTGCCGAGGTAACGTCCAACGTCCTGCCGAGCCTTAGTCTCAAACTTCGGCCAAGTTCCTTCGCCTGACTCCAACTAGGCTTAGGAAGCATGGTCTCCCTGCCGAGGTAACGTCCAACGTCCTGCCGAGCCTTACACTCGATCTCAGTCCAAGTCCCTTCGCCTGACTCTCCTAGTAGGCTTAGGAAGCTTGGTCTCCCTGCCGAGTTAAGGTCAAACGTCCTGCCTAGCCTTACACTCGAACTCCGGCCAAGTCCCCTCTCCTAAGTCTCCTCCTAGGCTTAGGAAGATTTGTCTCCCTGCCGAGGTAACATCGAACGTCCTGCCGAGCTTCACACTCGAACTCCAGCCGAGTCCCTTCCCCGGACACTCCTACGAGGCTTAGGAAGCTTGGTCTGACTGCCGAGGTAAGGTCGAATGTCCTGCCAAGCCTTACACTCAAACTCCGGCCAAGTCCCCTCGCCTAACTGTCCTACAAGGCTTAGGAAGCTTGGTCTCCCTGCCGAGGTAAGGTAGAACGTCCTTCCGAGCCTTAGACTCGAACTCCGGTCAAGTCCCCTTGTTTGACTCCTTCTAGGCTTAGGAAGCTTGGTCCCCCTGACGAGGTAAGGTCGAAACTTCTGCCGAGCCTTACAATCGAACTCCAGCCAAGTTCATTTTGCCTGTCTCCTACTAGGCTTAGGAAGCTTGGACTCCCTGCCGAGGTAAGGTCGAACGTCCTGCCGAGCCTTACACTCGAACTCCGGCCAAGTCCTTTTGCATGACTCCTACTAAGCTTAGATAGCTTGGTCTCCCTGCCGAGTTAAGGTCGAACGTTTTGCCGAGACTTACACTCGAACTCTGGCCAAGTCCCCTCGCCTGACTCCAACTAGGCTTAGGAAGCTTTGTCTCCCTGCCGAGGTAAAGTCGAACGTCCTGCTGAGCCTTAGACTTGAACTCCGGCCAAGTCCCCTCGCCTGACTCTCCTACTAGGCTTAGGAAGATTTGTCTCCCTGCCCGGGTAACATCGAACGTCCTGCCGAGCCTCACACTCGAACTCCGGCCAAGTCCCTTCGCCTGACTCCTACTAGGCTTAGGAAGCTTGGTCCCCCTGCCGAGGTAAGGTCGAAAGTCCTGCCGAGCCTTACAATCAAACTCCTGCCAAGTTCCTTTTGCCTGTCTCCTACTCGGCTTAGGAAGCTTGGACTCCCTGCCGAGGTAAGGTCCAACGTCCTGCCGAGCCTTACGCTCGAACTACGGCCAATTCCCTTCGCCTGACTCCTACTAGGCTTAGGAAGCATGGTCTCCCTGCCGAGGTAAGGTCGAACGTCCTGCCGAGCCTTACGCTCGAACTACGGCCAAGTCCCTTCGCCTGACTCCTACTAGGCTTAGGAAGCATGGTCTCCCTGCCGAGGTAACGTCGAACGTCCTGCCGAGCCTTAGTCTCGAACTTCGGCCAAGTTCCTTCGCCTGACTCCAACTAGGCTCAGGAAGCTTTGTCTCCCAGCCGAGGTAAGGTCGAACGTCCTGCTGAGCCGTAGACTTGAACTCCGGCCAAGTCCTCTCGCCTGACTCTCCTACTAGGCTTAGGAAGCTTGGACTCCCTGCCGAGGTAAGGTCGAACGTCCTGCCGAGCCTTGAACTCAAACACCGGCCAGTCCCTTTGCCTGTCTCCTACTAGGCTTAGGAAGCTTGGTCTCCCTGCCGAGGAAAGTCGAACGTCCTGCCGAGACTTACACTCGAACTCCGGCCAAGTCATTTTGCATGACTCCTACTAAGCTTAGATAGCTTGGTCTCCCTGCCGAGGTAACGCGGAACGTCCTGCAGAACCTTAGTCTCAAACTTCGGCCAAGTCCCCTCGCCTGACTCCTACTAGGCTTAGGAAGCTTGGTCTCCCTGCCGAGGTAAGGTCGAACGTCCTGCCGAGCCTTTCGCTCGAACTCCGGCCAAGTCCCTTCACCTGACTCCTACTAGGCTTAGGAAGCATGGTCTCCCTGCCGAGGTAACGTCGAACGTCCTGCAGAACCTTAGTCTCAAACTTCGGCCAAGTTCCTTCGCCTTACTCCAAAAAAGCTTAGGAAGCATGGTCTCCCTGCCGAGGTAACGTCGAACGTCCTGCCGAGCCTTAGTCTCAAACTTCGGCCAAGTTCCTTCGATTGACTCCAACTAGGCTTAGGAAGCTTTGTCTCCCTGCCGAGGTAAGGTAGAACGTCCTGCTGAGGCTTAGACTTGAACTCCGGCCAAGTCCTCGCGCCTGACTCTCCTACTAGGCTTAAGAAGCTTGGACTCCCTGCCGAGGTAAGGTCGAACGTCCTGCCGAGCCTTGAACTCAAACACCGGCCAGTCCATTTGCCTGTCTCCTACTAGGCTTAGGAAGCTTGGTCTCCCTGCCGAGGAAAGTCGAACGTCCTGCCGAGACTTACACTCGAACTCCGGCCAAGTCATTTTGCATGACTCCTACTAAGCTTAGATAGCTTGGTCTCCCTGCCGAGGTAACGTCGAACGTCCTGCAGAACCTTAGTCTCAAACGTCGGCCAAGTTCCTTCGCCTTATTCCAAATAGGCTTAGGAAGCATGGTCTCCCTGCCGAGGTAACGTCGAACGTCCTGCCGAGCCTTAGTCACAAACTTCGGCCAAGTTCCTTCGATTGACTCCAACTAGGCTTAGGAAGCTTTGTCTCCCAGCCGAGGTAAGGTCGAACGTCCTGCTGAGGCTTAGACTTGAACTCCGGCCAAGTCCTCGCGCCTGACTCTCCTACTAGGCTTAAGAAGCTTGGACTCCCTGCCGAGGTAAGGTCGAACGTCCTGCCGAGCCTTGAACTCAAACACCGGCCAGTCCATTTGCCTGTCTCCTACTAGGCTTAGGAAGCTTGGTCTCCCTGTCGAGGAAAGTCGAACGTCCTGCCGAGCCTTACACTCGAACTCCGGCCAAGTCATTTTGCATGACTCCTACTAAGCTTAGATAGCTTGGTCTCCCTGCCGAGGTAACGTCGAACGTCCTGCAGAAGCTTAGTTTCAAACTTCGGCCAAGTTACTTCGCCTTACTCCAACTAGGCTTAGGAAGCATGGTCTCACTGCCGAGGTAACGTCCAACGTCCTGCCGAGCCTTAGTCTCAAACTTCGGCCAAGTTCCTTCGCCTGACTCCAACTAGGCTTAGGAAGCATGGTCTCCCTGCCGAGGTAACGTCCAACGTCCTGCCGAGCCTTACACTCGATCTCAGTCCAAGTCCCTTCCCTTGACACTCCTACTAGGCTTAGGAAGCTTGGTCTCCCTGCCGAGTTAAGATCGAACGTTCTGCCAAGCCTTACACTCGAACTCTGGCCAAGTCCCTTCGCCTGACTCCTACTAGGCTTAGGAAGCTTGGTCCCCCTGCCGAGGTAAGGTCGAAAGTCCTGCCGAGCCTTACAATCAAACTCCTGCCAAGTTCCTTTTGCCTGTCTCCTACTCGGCTTAGGAAGCTTGGACTCCCTGCCGAGGTAAGGTCCAATGTCCTGCCGAGCCTTACGCTCGAACTACGGCCAATTCCCTTTGCCTGTCTCCTACTAGGCTTAGAAAGCTTGGTCTCCCTGCCGAGGTAAGGTCGAACGTCCTGCCGAGCCTTACACTCGAACTCCGGCCAAGTCCTTTTGCATGACTCCTACTAAGCTTAGATAGCTTGGTCTCCCTGCCGAGGTAACGTCGAACGTCCTGCAGAACCTTAGTCTCAAATTTCGGCCAAGTCCCCTCGCCTGACTCCTACTAGGCTTAGGAAGCTTGGTCTCCCTGCCGAGGTAAGGTCGAACGTCCTGCCGAGCCTTTCGCTCGAACTCCGGCCAAGTCCCTTCACCTGACTCCTACTAGGCTTAGGAAGCATGGTCTCCCTGCCGAGGTAACGTCGAACGTCCTGCAGAACCTTAGTCTCAAACTTCGGCCAAGTTCCTTCGCCTTACTCCAAAAAAGCTTAGGAAGCATGGTCTCCCTGCCGAAGTAACGTCGAACGTCCTGCCGAGCCTTAGTCTCAAACTTCGGCCAAGTTCCTTCGATTGACTCCAACTAGGCTTAGAGGAAGCTTTGTCTCCCAGCCGAGGTAAGGTCGAACGTCCTGCTGAGCCGTAGACTTGAACTCCGGCCAAGTCCTCTCGCCTGACTCTCCTACTAGGCTTAGGAAGCTTGGACTCCCTGCCGAGGTAAGGTCGAACGTCCTGCCGAGCCTTGAACTCAAACACCGGCCAGTCCCTTTGCCTGTCTCCTACTAGGCTTAGGAAGCTTGGTCTCCCTGCCGAGGAAAGTCGAACGTCCTGCCGAGACTTACACTCGAACTTCGGCCAAGTTCCTTCGATTGACTCCAACTAGGCTTAGGAAGCTTTGTCTCCCAGCCGAGGTAAGGTCGAACGTCCTGCTGAGGCTTAGACTTGAACTCCGGCCAAGTCCTCGCGCCTGACTCTCCTACTAGGCTTAAGAAGCTTGGACTCCCTGCCGAGGTAAGGTCGAACGTCCTGCCGAGCCTTGAACTCAAACACCGGCCAGTCCATTTGCCTGTCTCCTACTAGGCTTAGGAAGCTTGGTCTCCCTGCCGAGGAAAGTCGAACGTCCTGCCGAGCCTTACACTCGAACTCCGGCCAAGTCATTTTGCATGACTCCTACTAAGCTTAGATAGCTTGGTCTCCCTGCCGAGGTAACGTCGAACGTCCTGCAGAACCTTAGTTTCAAACTTCGGCCAAGTTACTTCGCCTTACTCCAACTAGGCTTAGGAAGCATGGTCTCCCTGCCGAGGTAACGTCCAACGTCCTGCCGAGCCTTAGTCTCAAGCTTCGGCCAAGTTTTTTCGCCTGACTCCAACTAGGCTTAGGAAGCTTTGTCTCCTTGCCGAGGTAAGGTTGAACATCCTGCCGAGCCTTACACTCGAACACCGGCCAAGTCCCTTTGCCTGTCTCCTACAAGGCTTAGGAAGATTTGTCTCCCTGCCGAGGTAACATCGAACGTCCTGCCGAGCCTCACACTCGAACTCCGGCCGAGTCCCTTTCCCTGACACTCCTACGAGGCTTAGGAAGCTTGGTCTCACTGCCGAGGTAAGGTCGAATGTCCTGCCAAGCCTTACACTCAAACTCCGGCCAAGTCCCCTCGCCTAACTGTCCTACAAGGCTTAGGAAGCTTGGTCTCCCTGCCGAGGAAAGGTCAAACGTCCTGCCGAGACTTACACTCGAACTCCGGCCAAGTCCCTTTGCATGACACCTACTAAGCTTAGGAAGCTTGGTCTCCCTGCCGAGGTAAGGTCGAACGTCCTGCCGAGCCTTACACTCGAACTCCGGCCAAGTCCCCTCTCCTAACTCTCCTCCTAGGCTTAGGAAGATTTGTCTCCCTGCCGAGGTAACATCGAACATCCTGCCGAGCCTCACACTCGAACTCCGGCCGAGTCCCTTCCCCTGACACTCCTACGAGGCTTATGAAGCTTGGTCTCACTGCCGAGGTAAGGTCGAATGTCCTGCCAAGCCTTACACTCAAACTTCGGCCAAGTCCCCTCGCGTAACTGTACTACAAGGCTTAGGAAGCTTGGTCTCCCTGCCGAGGTAAGGTAGAACGTCCTTCCGAGCCTTGCACTCGAAGTCCGGTCAAGTCCCTTCCCCTGACACTCCTACTAGGCTTAGGAAGCTTGGTCTCCCTACTGATGTAAGGTCGAGCGTCCTTCCGAGCCTTACACTCGAACTCCGGCCATGTCCCTTTGCCTCTCTCCTAATAGGCTTAGGAAGTATGGTCTCCCTGCCGAGGTAAGGTCGAACGTCCTGCCGAGCCTTACGCTCGAACTCCGGCCAAGTCCCTTCGCCGGACTCCTACTAGGCTTCGGAAGCATGGTCTCCCTGCCGAGGTAACGTCGAACGTCCTGCCGAGCCTTAGTCTCAAACTTCGGCCAAGTTCCTTCGACTGACTCCAACTAGGCTTAGGAAGCTTTGTCTCCCAGCCGAGGTAAGGTCGAACGTCCTGCTGAGCCTTAGACTTGAACTCCGGCCAAGTCCTCTCGCCTGACTCTTCTACTAGGCTTAGGAAGCTTGGACTCCCTGCCGAGGTAAGGTCGAACGTCCTGCCGAGCCTTGAACTCAAACACCGGCCAGTCCCTTTGCCTGTCTCCTACTAGGCTTAGGAAGCTTGGTCTCCCTGCCGAGGAAAGTCGAACGTCCTGCCGAGACTTACACTCGAACTCCGGCCAAGTCATTTTGCATGACTCCTACTAAGCTTAGATAGCTTGGTCTCCCTGCCGAGGTAACGCGGAACGTCCTGCAGAACCTTAGTCTCAAACTTCGGCCAAGTCCCCTCGCCTGACTCCTACTAGGCTTAGGAAGCTTGGTCTCCCTGCCGAGGTAAGGTCGAACGTCCTGCCGAGCCTTTCGCTCGAACTCCGGCCAAGTCCCTTCACCTGACTCCTACTAGGCTTAGGAAGCATGGTCTCCCTGCCGAGGTAACGTCGAACGTCCTGCAGAACCTTAGTCTCAAACTTCGGCCAAGTTCCTTCGCCTTACTCCAAAAAAGCTTAGGAAGCATGGTCTCCCTGCCGAAGTAACGTCGAACGTCCTGCCGAGCCTTAGTCTCAAACTTCGGCCAAGTTCCTTCGATTGACTCCAACTAGGCTTAGAGGAAGCTTTGTCTCCCAGCCGAGGTAAGGTCGAACGTCCTGCTGAGCCGTAGACTTGAACTCCGGCCAAGTCCTCTCGCCTGACTCTCCTACTAGGCTTAGGAAGCTTGGACTCCCTGCCGAGGTAAGGTCGAACGTCCTGCCGAGCCTTGAACTCAAACACCGGCCAGTCCCTTTGCCTGTCTCCTACTAGGCTTAGGAAGCTTGGTCTCCCTGCCGAGGAAAGTCGAACGTCCTGCCGAGACTTACACTCGAACTTCGGCCAAGTTCCTTCGATTGACTCCAACTAGGCTTAGGAAGCTTTGTCTCCCAGCCGAGGTAAGGTCGAACGTCCTGCTGAGGCTTAGACTTGAACTCCGGCCAAGTCCTCGCGCCTGACTCTCCTACTAGGCTTAAGAAGCTTGGACTCCCTGCCGAGGTAAGGTCGAACGTCCTGCCGAGCCTTGAACTCAAACACCGGCCAGTCCATTTGCCTGTCTCCTACTAGGCTTAGGAAGCTTGGTCTCCCTGCCGAGGAAAGTCGAACGTCCTGCCGAGCCTTACACTCGAACTCCGGCCAAGTCATTTTGCATGACTCCTACTAAGCTTAGATAGCTTGGTCTCCCTGCCGAGGTAACGTCGAACGTCCTGCAGAACCTTAGTTTCAAACTTCGGCCAAGTTACTTCGCCTTACTCCAACTAGGCTTAGGAAGCATGGTCTCCCTGCCGAGGTAACGTCCAACGTCCTGCCGAGCCTTAGTCTCAAGCTTCGGCCAAGTTTTTTCGCCTGACTCCAACTAGGCTTAGGAAGCTTTGTCTCCTTGCCGAGGTAAGGTTGAACATCCTGCCGAGCCTTACACTCGAACACCGGCCAAGTCCCTTTGCCTGTCTCCTACAAGGCTTAGGAAGATTTGTCTCCCTGCCGAGGTAACATCGAACGTCCTGCCGAGCCTCACACTCGAACTCCGGCCGAGTCCCTTTCCCTGACACTCCTACGAGGCTTAGGAAGCTTGGTCTCACTGCCGAGGTAAGGTCGAATGTCCTGCCAAGCCTTACACTCAAACTCCGGCCAAGTCCCCTCGCCTAACTGTCCTACAAGGCTTAGGAAGCTTGGTCTCCCTGCCGAGGAAAGGTCAAACGTCCTGCCGAGACTTACACTCGAACTCCGGCCAAGTCCCTTTGCATGACACCTACTAAGCTTAGGAAGCTTGGTCTCCCTGCCGAGGTAAGGTCGAACGTCCTGCCGAGCCTTACACTCGAACTCCGGCCAAGTCCCCTCTCCTAACTCTCCTCCTAGGCTTAGGAAGATTTGTCTCCCTGCCGAGGTAACATCGAACATCCTGCCGAGCCTCACACTCGAACTCCGGCCGAGTCCCTTCCCCTGACACTCCTACGAGGCTTATGAAGCTTGGTCTCACTGCCGAGGTAAGGTCGAATGTCCTGCCAAGCCTTACACTCAAACTTCGGCCAAGTCCCCTCGCGTAACTGTACTACAAGGCTTAGGAAGCTTGGTCTCCCTGCCGAGGTAAGGTAGAACGTCCTTCCGAGCCTTGCACTCGAAGTCCGGTCAAGTCCCTTCCCCTGACACTCCTACTAGGCTTAGGAAGCTTGGTCTCCCTACTGATGTAAGGTCGAGCGTCCTTCCGAGCCTTACACTCGAACTCCGGCCATGTCCCTTTGCCTCTCTCCTAATAGGCTTAGGAAGTATGGTCTCCCTGCCGAGGTAAGGTCGAACGTCCTGCCGAGCCTTACGCTCGAACTCCGGCCAAGTCCCTTCGCCGGACTCCTACTAGGCTTCGGAAGCATGGTCTCCCTGCCGAGGTAACGTCGAACGTCCTGCCGAGCCTTAGTCTCAAACTTCGGCCAAGTTCCTTCGACTGACTCCAACTAGGCTTAGGAAGCTTTGTCTCCCAGCCGAGGTAAGGTCGAACGTCCTGCTGAGCCTTAGACTTGAACTCCGGCCAAGTCCTCTCGCCTGACTCTTCTACTAGGCTTAGGAAGCTTGGACTCCCTGCCGAGGTAAGGTCGAACGTCCTGCCGAGCCTTGAACTCAAACACCGGCCAGTCCCTTTGCCTGTCTCCTACTAGGCTTAGGAAGCTTGGTCTCCCTGCCGAGGAAAGTCGAACGTCCTGCCGAGACTTACACTCGAACTCCGGCCAAGTCATTTTGCATGACTCCTACTAAGCTTAGATAGCTTGGTCTCCCTGCCGAGGTAACGCGGAACGTCCTGCAGAACCTTAGTCTCAAACTTCGGCCAAGTCCCCTCGCCTGACTCCTACTAGGCTTAGGAAGCTTGGTCTCCCTGCCGAGGTAAGGTCGAACGTCCTGCCGAGCCTTTCGCTCGAACTCCGGCCAAGTCCCTTCACCTGACTCCTACTAGGCTTAGGAAGCATGGTCTCCCTGCCGAGGTAACGTCGAACGTCCTGCAGAACCTTAGTCTCAAACTTCGGCCAAGTTCCTTCGCCTTACTCCAAAAAAGCTTAGGAAGCATGGTCTCCCTGCCGAGGTAACGTCGAACGTCCTGCCGAGCCTTAGTCTCAAACTTCAACCAAGTTCCTTCGATTGACTCCAACTAGGCTTAGGAAGCTTTGTCTCCCTGCCGAGGTAAGGTAGAACGTCCTGCTGAGGCTTAGACTTGAACTCCGGCCAAGTCCTCGCGCCTGACTCTCCTACTAGGCTTAAGAAGCTTGGACTCCCTGCCGAGGTAAGGTCGAACGTCCTGCCGAGCCTTGAACTCAAACACCGGCCAGTCCATTTGCCTGTCTCCTACTAGGCTTAGGAAGCTTGGTCTCCCTGCCGAGGAAAGTCGAACGTCCTGCCGAGACTTACACTCGAACTCCGGCCAAGTCATTTTGCATGACTCCTACTAAGCTTAGATAGCTTGGTCTCCCTGCCGAGGTAACGTCGAACGTCCTGCAGAACCTTAGTCTCAAACGTCGGCCAAGTTCCTTCGCCTTATTCCAAATAGGCTTAGGAAGCATGGTCTCCCTGCCGAGGTAACGTCGAACGTCCTGCCGAGCCTTAGTCACAAACTTCGGCCAAGTTCCTTCGATTGACTCCAACTAGGCTTAGGAAGCTTTGTCTCCCAGCCGAGGTAAGGTCGAACGTCCTGCTGAGGCTTAGACTTGAACTCCGGCCAAGTCCTCGCGCCTGACTCTCCTACTAGGCTTAAGAAGCTTGGACTCCCTGCCGAGGTAAGGTCGAACGTCCTGCCGAGCCTTGAACTCAAACACCGGCCAGTCCATTTGCCTGTCTCCTACTAGGCTTAGGAAGCTTGGTCTCCCTGTCGAGGAAAGTCGAACGTCCTGCCGAGCCTTACACTCGAACACCGGCCAAGTCATTTTGCATGACTCCTACTAAGCTTAGATAGCTTGGTCTCCCTGCCGAGGTAACGTCGAACGTCCTGCAGAAGCTTAGTTTCAAACTTCGGCCAAGTTACTTCGCCTTACTCCAACTAGGCTTAGGAAGCATGGTCTCCCTGCCGAGGTAACGTCCAACATCCTGCCGAGCCTTAGTCTCAAACTTCGGCCAAGTTCCTTCGCCTGACTCCAACTAGGCTTAGGAAGCATGGTCTCCCTGCCGAGGTAACGTCCAACGTCCTGCCGAGCCTTACACTCGATCTCAGTCCAAGTCCCTTCCCTTGACACTCCTACTAGGCTTAGGAAGCTTGGTCTCCCTGCCGAGTTAAGATCGAACGTTCTGCCAAGCCTTACACTCGAACTCTGGCCAAGTCCCTTCGCCTGACTCCTACTAGGCTTAGGAAGCTTGGTCCCCCTGCCGAGGTAAGGTCGAAAGTCCTGCCGAGCCTTACAATCAAACTCCTGCCAAGTTCCTTTTGCCTGTCTCCTACTCGGCTTAGGAAGCTTGGACTCCCTGCCGAGGTAAGGTCCAATGTCCTGCCGAGCCTTACGCTCGAACTACGGCCAATTCCCTTTGCCTGTCTCCTACTAGGCTTAGAAAGCTTGGTCTCCCTGCCGAGGTAAGGTCGAACGTCCTGCCGAGCCTTACACTCGAACTCCGGCCAAGTCCTTTTGCATGACTCCTACTAAGCTTAGATAGCTTGGTCTCCCTGCCGAGTTAAGGTCGAACGTTTTGCCGAGACTTACACTCGAACTCTGGCCAAGTCCCCTCGCCTGACTCCAACTAGGCTTAGGAAGCTTTGTCTCCCTGCCGAGGTAGGGTCGAACGTCCTGCTGAGCCTTAGACTTGAACTCCGGCCAAGTCCCCTCGCCTGACTCTCCTACTAGGCTTAGGAAGATTTGTCTCCCTGCCCGGGTAACATCGAACGTCCTGCCGAGCCTCACACTCGAACTCCGGCCAAGTCCCTTCGCCTGACTCCTACTAGGCTTAGGAAGCTTGGTCCCCCTGCCGAGGTAAGGTCGAAAGTCCTGCCGAGCCTTACAATCAAACTCCTGCCAAGTTCCTTTTGCCTGTCTCCTACTCGGCTTAGGAAGCTTGGACTCCCTGCCGAGGTAAGGTCCAACGTCCTGCCGAGCCTTACGCTCGAACTACGGCCAATTCCCTTCGCCTGACTCCTACTAGGCTTAGGAAGCATGGTCTCCCTGCCGAGGTAAGGTCGAACGTCCTGCCGAGCCTTACGCTCGAACTACGGCCAAGTCCCTTCGCCTGACTCCTACTAGGCTTAGGAAGCATGGTCTCCCTGCCGAGGTAACGTCGAACGTCCTGCCGAGCCTTAGTCTCGAACTTCGGCCAAGTTCCTTCGCCTGACTCCAACTAGGCTCAGGAAGCTTTGTCTCCCAGCCGAGGTAAGGTCGAACGTCCTGCTGAGCCGTAGACTTGAACTCCGGCCAAGTCCTCTCGCCTGACTCTCCTACTAGGCTTAGGAAGCTTGGACTCCCTGCCGAGGTAAGGTCGAACGTCCTGCCGAGCCTTGAACTCAAACACCGGCCAGTCCCTTTGCCTGTCTCCTACTAGGCTTAGGAAGCTTGGTCTCCCTGCCGAGGAAAGTCGAACGTCCTGCCGAGACTTACACTCGAACTTCGGCCAAGTTCCTTCGATTGACTCCAACTAGGCTTAGGAAGCTTTGTCTCCCAGCCGAGGTAAGGTCGAACGTCCTGCTGAGGCTTAGACTTGAACTCCGGCCAAGTCCTCGCGCCTGACTCTCCTACTAGGCTTAAGAAGCTTGGACTCCCTGCCGAGGTAAGGTCGAACGTCCTGCCGAGCCTTGAACTCAAACACCGGCCAGTCCATTTGCCTGTCTCCTACTAGGCTTAGGAAGCTTGGTCTCCCTGCCGAGGAAAGTCGAACGTCCTGCCGAGCCTTACACTCCAACTCCGGCCAAGTCATTTTGCATGACTCCTACTAAGCTTAGATAGCTTGGTCTCCCTGCCGAGGTAACGTCGAACGTCCTGCAGAACCTTAGTTTCAAACTTCGGCCAAGTTACTTCGCCTTACTCCAACTAGGCTTAGGAAGCATGGTCTCCCTGCCGAGGTAACGTCCAACGTCCTGCCGAGCCTTAGTCTCAAGCTTCGGCCAAGTTTTTTCGCCTGACTCCAACTAGGCTTAGGAAGCTTTGTCTCCTTGCCGAGGTAAGGTTGAACATCCTGCCGAGCCTTACACTCGAACACCGGCCAAGTCCCTTTGCCTGTCTCCTACAAGGCTTAGGAAGATTTGTCTCCCTGCCGAGGTAACATCGAACGTCCTGCCGAGCCTCACACTCGAACTCCGGCCGAGTCCCTTTCCCTGACACTCCTACGAGGCTTAGGAAGCTTGGTCTCACTGCCGAGGTAAGGTCGAATGTCCTGCCAAGCCTTACACTCAAACTCCGGCCAAGTCCCCTCGCCTAACTGTCCTACGAGGCTTAGGAAGCTTGGTCTCCCTGCCGAGGAAAGGTCAAACGTCCTGCCGAGACTTACACTCGAACTCCGGCCAAGTCCCTTTGCATGACACCTACTAAGCTTAGGAAGCTTGGTCTCCCTGCCGAGGTAAGGTCGAACGTCCTGCCGAGCCTTACACTCGAACTCCGGCCAAGTCCCCTCTCCTAACTCTCCTCCTAGGCTTAGGAAGATTTGTCTCCCTGCCGAGGTAACATCGAACATCCTGCCGAGCCTCACACTCGAACTCCGGCCGAGTCCCTTCCCCTGACACTCCTACGAGGCTTATGAAGCTTGGTCTCACTGCCGAGGTAAGGTCGAATGTCCTGCCAAGCCTTACACTCAAACTTCGGCCAAGTCCCCTCGCGTAACTGTACTACAAGGCTTAGGAAGCTTGGTCTCCCTGCCGAGGTAAGGTAGAACGTCCTTCCGAGCCTTGCACTCGAAGTCCGGTCAAGTCCCTTCCCCTGACACTCCTACTAGGCTTAGGAAGCTTGGTCTCCCTACTGATGTAAGGTCGAGCGTCCTTCCGAGCCTTACACTCGAACTCCGGCCAAGTCCCTTTGCCTCTCTCCTAATAGGCTTAGGAAGTATGGTCTCCCTGCCGAGGTAAGGTCGAACGTCCTGCCGAGCCTTACGCTCGAACTCCGGCCAAGTCCCTTCGCCGGACTCCTACTAGGCTTCGGAAGCATGGTCTCCCTGCCGAGGTAACGTCGAACGTCCTGCCGAGCCTTAGTCTCAAACTTCGGCCAAGTTCCTTCGACTGACTCCAACTAGGCTTAGGAAGCTTTGTCTCCCAGCCGAGGTAAGGTCGAACGTCCTGCTGAGCCTTAGACTTGAACTCCGGCCAAGTCCTCTCGCCTGACTCTTCTACTAGGCTTAGGAAGCTTGGACTCCCTGCCGAGGTAAGGTCGAACGTCCTGCCGAGCCTTGAACTCAAACACCGGCCAGTCCCTTTGCCTGTCTCCTACTAGGCTTAGGAAGCTTGGTCTCCCTGCCGAGGAAAGTCGAACGTCCTGCCGAGACTTACACTCGAACTCCGGCCAAGTCATTTTGCATGACTCCTACTAAGCTTAGATAGCTTGGTCTCCCTGCCGAGGTAACGCGGAACGTCCTGCAGAACCTTAGTCTCAAACTTCGGCCAAGTCCCCTCGCCTGACTCCTACTAGGCTTAGGAAGCTTGGTCTCCCTGCCGAGGTAAGGTCGAACGTCCTGCCGAGCCTTTCGCTCGAACTCCGGCCAAGTCCCTTCACCTGACTCCTACTAGGCTTAGGAAGCATGGTCTCCCTGCCGAGGTAACGTCGAACGTCCTGCAGAACCTTAGTCTCAAACTTCGGCCAAGTTCCTTCGCCTTACTCCAAAAAAGCTTAGGAAGCATGGTCTCCCTGCCGAGGTAACGTCGAACGTCCTGCCGAGCCTTAGTCTCAAACTTCGGCCAAGTTCCTTCGATTGACTCCAACTAGGCTTAGGAAGCTTTGTCTCCCTGCCGAGGTAAGGTAGAACGTCCTGCTGAGGCTTAGACTTGAACTCCGGCCAAGTCCTCGCGCCTGACTCTCCTACTAGGCTTAAGAAGCTTGGACTCCCTGCCGAGGTAAGGTCGAACGTCCTGCCGAGCCTTGAACTCAAACACCGGCCAGTCCATTTGCCTGTCTCCTACTAGGCTTAGGAAGCTTGGTCTCCCTGCCGAGGAAAGTCGAACGTCCTGCCGAGACTTACACTCGAACTCCGGCCAAGTCATTTTGCATGACTCCTACTAAGCTTAGATAGCTTGGTCTCCCTGCCGAGGTAACGTCGAACGTCCTGCAGAACCTTAGTCTCAAACGTCGGCCAAGTTCCTTCGCCTTATTCCAAATAGGCTTAGGAAGCATGGTCTCCCTGCCGAGGTAACGTCGAACGTCCTGCCGAGCCTTAGTCACAAACTTCGGCCAAGTTCCTTCGATTGACTCCAACTAGGCTTAGGAAGCTTTGTCTCCCAGCCGAGGTAAGGTCGAACGTCCTGCTGAGGCTTAGACTTGAACTCCGGCCAAGTCCTCGCGCCTGACTCTCCTACTAGGCTTAAGAAGCTTGGACTCCCTGCCGAGGTAAGGTCGAACGTCCTGCCGAGCCTTGAACTCAAACACCGGCCAGTCCATTTGCCTGTCTCCTACTAGGCTTAGGAAGCTTGGTCTCCCTGTCGAGGAAAGTCGAACGTCCTGCCGAGCCTTACACTCGAACTCCGGCCAAGTCATTTTGCATGACTCCTACTAAGCTTAGATAGCTTGGTCTCCCTGCCGAGGTAACGTCGAACGTCCTGCAGAAGCTTAGTTTCAAACTTCGGCCAAGTTACTTCGCCTTACTCCAACTAGGCTTAGGAAGCATGGTCACCCTGCCGAGGTAACGTCCAACATCCTGCCGAGCCTTAGTCTCAAACTTCGGCCAAGTTCCTTCGCCTGACTCCAACTAGGCTTAGGAAGCATGGTCTCCCTGCCGAGGTAACGTCCAACGTCCTGCCGAGCCTTACACTCGATCTCAGTCCAAGTCCCTTCCCTTGACACTCCTACTAGGCTTAGGAAGCATGGTCTCCCTGCCGAGGTAACGTCGAACGTCCTGCAGAACCTTAGTCTCAAACTTCGGCCAAGTTCCTTCGCCTTACTCCAAAAAAGCTTAGGAAGCATGGTCTCCCTGCCGAGGTAACGTCGAACGTCCTGCCGAGCCTTAGTCTCAAACTTCGGCCAAGTTCCTTCGATTGACTCCAACTAGGCTTAGGAAGCTTTGTCTCCCAGCCGAGGTAAGGTCGAACGTCCTGCTGAGCCGTAGACTTGAACTCCGGCCAAGTCCTCTCGCCTGACTCTCCTACTAGGCTTAGGAAGCTTGGACTCCCTGCCGAGGTAAGGTCGAACGTCCTGCCGAGCCTTGAACTCAAACACCGGCCAGTCCCTTTGCCTGTCTCCTACTAGGCTTAGGAAGCTTGGTCTCCCTGCCGAGGAAGGTCGAACGTCCTGCCGAGACTTACACTCGAACTCCGGCCAAGTCATTTTGCATGACTCCTACTAAGCTTAGATAGCTTGGTCTCCCTGCCGAGGTAACGTCGAACGTCCTGCAGAACCTTAGTCTCAAACTTCGGCCAAGTCCCTTCACCTGACTCCTACTAGGCTTAGGAAGCATGGTCTCCCTGCCGAGGTAACGTCGAACGTCCTGCAGAACCTTAGTCTCAAACGTCGGCCAAGTTCCGTCGCCTAATTCCAAATAGGCTTAGGAAGCATGGTCTCCCTGCCGAGGTAACGTCGAACGTCCTGCCGAGCCTTAGTCTCAAACTTCGGCCAAGTTCCTTCGATTGACTCCAACTAGGCTTAGGAAGCTTTGTCTCCCAGCCGAGGTAAGGTCGAACGTCCTGCTGAGGCTTAGACTTGAACTCCGGCCAAGTCCTCGCGCCTGACTCTCCTACTAGGCTTAAGAAGCTTGGACTCCCTGCCGAGGTAAGGTCGAACGTCCTGCCGAGCCTTGAACTCAAACACCGGCCAGTCCATTTGCCTGTCTCCTACTAGGCTTAGGAAGCTTGGTCTCCCTGTCGAGGAAAGTCGAACGTCCTGCCGAGCCTTACACTCGAACTCCGGCCAAGTCATTTTGCATGACTCCTACTAAGCTTAGATAGCTTGGTCTCCCTGCCGAGGTAACGTCGAACGTCCTGCAGAAGCTTAGTTTCAAACTTCGGCCAAGTTACTTCGCCTTACTCCAACTAGGCTTAGGAAGCATGGTCTCCCTGCCGAGGTAACGTCCAACGTCCTGCCGAGCCTTAGTCTCAAACTTCGGCCAAGTTCCTTCGCCTGACTCCAACTAGGCTTAGGAAGCATGGTCTCCCTGCCGAGGTAACGTCCAACGTCCTGCCGAGCCTTACACTCGATCTCAGTCCAAGTCCCTTCGCCTGACTCTCCTAGTAGGCTTAGGAAGCTTGGTCTCCCTGCCGAGTTAAGGTCAAACGTCCTGCCTAGCCTTACACTCGAACTCCGGCCAAGTCCCCTCTCCTAAGTCTCCTCCTAGGCTTAGGAAGATTTGTCTCCCTGCCGAGGTAACATCGAACGTCCTGCCGAGCTTCACACTCGAACTCCGGCCGAGTCCCTTCCTCGGACACTCCTACGAGGCTTAGGAAGCTTGGTCTGACTGCCGAGGTAAGGTCGAATGTCCTGCCAAGCCTTACATTCAAACTCCGGCCAAGTCCCCTCGCCTAACTGTCCTACAAGGCTTAGGAAGCTTGGTCTCCCTGCCGAGGTAAGGTAGAACGTCCTTCCGAGCCTTAGACTCGAACTCCGGTCAAGTCCACTTGTTTGACTCCTTCTAGGCTTAGGAAGCTTGGTCCCCCTGACGAGGTAAGGTCGAAACTTCTGCCGAGCCTTACAATCGAACTCCAGCCAAGTTCATTTTGCCTGTCTCCTACTAGGCTTAGGAAGCTTGGACTCCCTGCCGAGGTAAGGTCAAACGTCCTGCCTAGCCTTACACTCAAACACCGGCCAGTCCCTTTTCCTGTCTCCTACTAGGCTTAGGAAGCTTGGTCTCCCAGCCGAGGTAATGTTGAACGTCCTGCCGAGACTTACACTAGAACTCCGGCCAAGTCCCTTTGCATGACACCTACTAAGCTTAGGATGCTTGGTCTCCCTGCCGAGGTAAGGTCGAACGTCCTGCCGAGCCTTACACTCGAACTCCGGCCAAGTCCCCTCTCCTAACTCTCCTCCTAGGCTTAGGAAGATTTGTCTCCCTGCCGAGGTAACATCGAACATCCTGCCGAGCCTCACACTCGAACTCCGGCCGAGTCCCTTCCCCTGACACTCCTACGAGGCTTAGGAAGCTTGGTCTCACTGCCGAGGTAAGGTCGAATGTCCTGCCAAGCCTTACACTCAAACTCCGGCCAAGTCCCCTCGCGTAACTGTCCTACAAGGCTTAGGAAGCTTGCCCTCCCTGCCGAGGTAAGGTCGAACGTCCTTCTGAGCCTTGCACTCGAAGTCCGGTCAAGTCCCTTCCCCTGACACTCCTACTAGGCTTAGGAAGCTTGGTCCCCCTACCGAGGTAAGGTCGAACGTCTTGCCAAGACTTACACTCGAACTCTGGCCAAGTCCCCTCGCCTGACTGATACTACGCTTAGGAAGCTTGGACTCCCTGCCGAGGTAAGGTCGAACGTCCTGCCGAGCCTTGAACTCAAACACCGGCCAGTCCCTTTTCCTGTCTCCTACTAGGCTTAGGAAGCTTGGTCTCCCTGCCGAGGTAAGGTCGAACGTCCTGCCGAGCCTTACACTCGAACTCCGGCCAAGTCCCCTCTCCTAACTCTCCTCCTAGGCTTAGGAAGATTTGTCTCCCTGCCGAGGTAACATCGAACGTCCTGCCGAGGCTTACGCTCGAACTCCGGCCAAGTCCCTTCCCCTGACACTCCTACTAGGCTTAGGAAGCTTGGTCTTACCTGCCAAAGTAAGGTCGAACGTCCTGCGAAGCCTTACACTAAAACTCCGGCCAAGTCCCCTCGCCTAACTCTCCTACAAGGCTTAGGAAGTTTGGTCTCCCTGCCGAGGAAAGGTAGAACGTCCTTCCGAGCCTTACACTCGAACTTCGGCCAAGTCCCCTCTCCTAAATCTCCTCCTAGGCTTAGGAAGATTTGTCTCCCTGCCGAGGTAACATTGAACATCCTGCCGAGCCTCACACTCGAACTCCGGCCGAGTCCCTTCCCCTGACACTCCCACGAGGCTTAGGAAGCTTGGTCTCCCTGCTGAGGTAAGGTCGAACGTCCTGCCGAGACTTACACTCGAACTCCGGCCAAGTCCCTTTGCATGACACCTACTAAGCTTAGGAAGCTTGGTCTCCCTGCCGAGGTAAGGTCGAACGTCCTGCCGAGCCTTACACTCGAACTCCGGCCAAGTCCCCTCTCCTAACTCTCCTCCTAGGCTTAGGAAGATTTGTCTCCCTGCTGAGGTAACATCGAACATCCTGCCGAGCCTCACACTCGAACTCCGGCCGAGTCCCTTCCCCTGACACTCCTACGAGGCTTAGGAAGCTTGGTCTCACTGCCGAGGTAAGGTCGAATGTCCTGCCAAGCCTTACACTCAAACTCCGGCCAAGTCCCCTCGCCTAACTGTCCTACAAGGCTTAGGAAGCTTGGTCTCCCTGCCGAGGAAAGGTCAAACGTCCTGCCGAGACTTACACTCGAACTCCGGCCAAGTCCCTTTGCATGACACCTACTAAGCTTAGGAAGCTTGGTCTCCCTGCCGAGGTAAGGTCGAACGTCCTGCCGAGCCTTACACTCGAACTCCGGCCAAGTCCCCTCTCCTAACTCTCCTCCTAGGCTTAGGAAGATTTGTCTCCCTGCCGAGGTAACATCGAACATCCTGCCGAGCCTCACACTCGAACTCCGGCCGAGTCCCTTCCCCTGACACTCCTACGAGGCTTATGAAGCTTGGTCTCACTGCCGAGGTAAGGTCGAATGTCCTGCCAAGCCTTACACTCAAACTTCGGCCAAGTCCCCTCGCGTAACTGTACTACAAGGCTTAGGAAGCTTGGTCTCCCTGCCGAGGTAAGGTAGAACGTCCTTCCGAGCCTTGCACTCGAAGTCCGGTCAAGTCCCTTCCCCTGACACTCCTACTAGGCTTAGGAAGCTTGGTCTCCCTACTGATGTAAGGTCGAGCGTCCTTCCGAGCCTTACACTCGAACTCCGGCCAAGTCCCTTTGCCTCTCTCCTAATAGGCTTAGGAAGTATGGTCTCCCTGCCGAGGTAAGGTCGAACGTCCTGCCGAGCCTTACGCTCGAACTCCGGCCAAGTCCCTTCGCCGGACTCCTACTAGGCTTCGGAAGCATGGTCTCCCTGCCGAGGTAACGTCGAACGTCCTGCCGAGCCTTAGTCTCAAACTTCGGCCAAGTTCCTTCGACTGACTCCAACTAGGCTTAGGAAGCTTTGTCTCCCAGCCGAGGTAAGGTCGAACGTCCTGCTGAGCCTTAGACTTGAACTCCGGCCAAGTCCTCTCGCCTGACTCTTCTACTAGGCTTAGGAAGCTTGGACTCCCTGCCGAGGTAAGGTCGAACGTCCTGCCGAGCCTTGAACTCAAACACCGGCCAGTCCCTTTGCCTGTCTCCTACTAGGCTTAGGAAGCTTGGTCTCCCTGCCGAGGAAAGTCGAACGTCCTGCCGAGACTTACACTCGAACTCCGGCCAAGTCATTTTGCATGACTCCTACTAAGCTTAGATAGCTTGGTCTCCCTGCCGAGGTAACGCGGAACGTCCTGCAGAACCTTAGTCTCAAACTTCGGCCAAGTCCCCTCGCCTGACTCCTACTAGGCTTAGGAAGCTTGGTCTCCCTGCCGAGGTAAGGTCGAACGTCCTGCCGAGCCTTTCGCTCGAACTCCGGCCAAGTCCCTTCACCTGACTCCTACTAGGCTTAGGAAGCATGGTCTCCCTGCCGAGGTAACGTCGAACGTCCTGCAGAACCTTAGTCTCAAACTTCGGCCAAGTTCCTTCGCCTTACTCCAAAAAAGCTTAGGAGGCATGGTCTCCCTGCCGAGGTAACGTCGAACGTCCTGCCGAGCCTTAGTCTCAAACTTCGGCCAAGTTCCTTCGATTGACTCCAACTAGGCTTAGGAAGCTTTGTCTCCCTGCCGAGGTAAGGTAGAACGTCCTGCTGAGGCTTAGACTTGAACTCCAGCCAAGTCCTCGCGCCTGACTCTCCTACTAGGCTTAAGAAGCTTGGACTCCCTGCCGAGGTAAGGTCGAACGTCCTGCCGAGCCTTGAACTCAAACACCGGCCAGTCCATTTGCCTGTCTCCTACTAGGCTTAGGAAGCTTGGTCTCCCTGCCGAGGAAAGTCGAACGTCCTGCCGAGACTTACACTCGAACTCCGGCCAAGTCATTTTGCATGACTCCTACTAAGCTTAGATAGCTTGGTCTCCCTGCCGAGGTAACGTCGAACGTCCTGCAGAACCTTAGTCTCAAACGTCGGCCAAGTTCCTTCGCCTTATTCCAAATAGGCTTAGGAAGCATGGTCTCCCTGCCGAGGTAACGTCGAACGTCCTGCCGAGCCTTAGTCACAAACTTCGGCCAAGTTCCTTCGATTGACTCCAACTAGGCTTAGGAAGCTTTGTCTCCCAGCCGAGGTAAGGTCGAACGTCCTGCTGAGGCTTAGACTTGAACTCCGGCCAAGTCCTCGCGCCTGACTCTCCTACTAGGCTTAAGAAGCTTGGACTCCCTGCCGAGGTAAGGTCGAACGTCCTGCCGAGCCTTGAACTCAAACACCGGCCAGTCCATTTGCCTGTCTCCTACTAGGCTTAGGAAGCTTGGTCTCCCTGTCGAGGAAAGTCGAACGTCCTGCCGAGCCTTACACTCGAACTCCGGCCAAGTCATTTTGCATGACTCCTACTAAGCTTAGATAGCTTGGTCTCCCTGCCGAGGTAACGTCGAACGTCCTGCAGAAGCTTAGTTTCAAACTTCGGCCAAGTTACTTCGCCTTACTCCAACTAGGCTTAGGAAGCATGGTCACCCTGCCGAGGTAACGTCCAACATCCTGCCGAGCCTTAGTCTCAAACTTCGGCCAAGTTCCTTCGCCTGACTCCAACTAGGCTTAGGAAGCATGGTCTCCCTGCCGAGGTAACGTCCAACGTCCTGCCGAGCCTTACACTCGATCTCAGTCCAAGTCCCTTCCCTTGACACTCCTACTAGGCTTAGGAAGCATGGTCTCCCTGCCGAGGTAACGTCGAACGTCCTGCCGAGCCTTAGTCTCAAACTTCGGCCAAGTTCCTTCGATTGACTCCAACTAGGCTTAGGAAGCTTTGTCTCCCAGCCGAGGTAAGGTCGAACGTCCTGCTGAGCCGTAGACTTGAACTCCGGCCAAGTCCTCTCGCCTGACTCTCCTACTAGGCTTAGGAAGCTTGGACTCCCTGCCGAGGTAAGGTCAAACGTCCTGCCGAGCCTTGAACTCAAACACCGGCCAGTCCCTTTGCCTGTCTCCTACTAGGCTTAGGAAGCTTGGTCTCCCTGCCGAGGAAGGTCGAACGTCCTGCCGAGACTTACACTCGAACTCCGGCCAAGTCATTTTGCATGACTCCTACTAAGCTTAGATAGCTTGGTCTCCCTGCCGAGGTAACGTCGAACGTCCTGCAGAACCTTAGTCTCAAACTTCGGCCAAGTCCCTTCACCTGACTCCTACTAGGCTTAGGAAGCATGGTCTCCCTGCCGAGGTAACGTCGAACGTCCTGCAGAACCTTAGTCTCAAACGTCGGCCAAGTTCCGTCGCCTAATTCCAAATAGGCTTAGGAAGCATGGTCTCCCTGCCGAGGTAACGTCGAACGTCCTGCCGAGCCTTAGTCTCAAACTTCGGCCAAGTTCCTTCGATTGACTCCAACTAGGCTTAGGAAGCTTTGTCTCCCAGCCGAGGTAAGGTCGAACGTCCTGCTGAGGCTTAGACTTGAACTCCGGCCAAGTCCTCGCGCCTGACTCTCCTACTAGGCTTAAGAAGCTTGGACTCCCTGCCGAGGTAAGGTCGAACGTCCTGCCGAGCCTTGAACTCAAACACCGGCCAGTCCATTTGCCTGTCTCCTACTAGGCTTAGGAAGCTTGGTCTCCCTGTCGAGGAAAGTCGAACGTCCTGCCGAGCCTTACACTCGAACTCCGGCCAAGTCATTTTGCATGACTCCTACTAAGCTTAGATAGCTTGGTCTCCCTGCCGAGGTAACGTCGAACGTCCTGCAGAAGCTTAGTTTCAAACTTCGGCCAAGTTACTTCGCCTTACTCCAACTAGGCTTAGGAAGCATGGTCTCCCTGCCGAGGTAACGTCCAACGTCCTGCCGAGCCTTAGTCTCAAACTTCGGCCAAGTTCCTTCGCCTGACTCCAACTAGGCTTAGGAAGCATGGTCTCCCTGCCGAGGTAACGTCCAACGTCCTGCCGAGCCTTACACTCGATCTCAGTCCAAGTCCCTTCGCCTGACTCTCCTAGTAGGCTTAGGAAGCTTGGTCTCCCTGCCGAGTTAAGGTCAAACGTCCTGCCTAGCCTTACACTCGAACTCCGGCCAAGTCCCCTCTCCTAAGTCTCCTCCTATGCTTAGGAAGATTTGTCTCCCTGCCGAGGTAACATCGAACGTCCTGCCGAGCTTCACACTCGAACTCCGGCCGAGTCCCTTCCTCGGACACTCCTACGAGGCTTAGGAAGCTTGGTCTGACTGCCGAGGTAAGGTCGAATGTCCTGCCAAGCCTTACATTCAAACTCCGGCCAAGTCCCCTCGCCTAACTGTCCTACAAGGCTTAGGAAGCTTGGTCTCCCTGCCGAGGTAAGGTAGAACGTCCTTCCGAGCCTTAGACTCGAACTCCGGTCAAGTCCACTTGTTTGACTCCTTCTAGGCTTAGGAAGCTTGGTCCCCCTGACGAGGTAAGGTCGAAACTTCTGCCGAGCCTTACAATCGAACTCCAGCCAAGTTCATTTTGCCTGTCTCCTACTAGGCTTAGGAAGCTTGGACTGCCTGCCGAGGTAAGGTCAAACGTCCTGCCTAGCCTTACACTCAAACACCGGCCAGTCCCTTTTCCTGTCTCCTACTAGGCTTAGGAAGCTTGGTCTCCCAGCCGAGGTAATGTTGAACGTCCTGCCGAGACTTACACTAGAACTCCGGCCAAGTCCCTTTGCATGACACCTACTAAGCTTAGGATGCTTGGTCTCCCTGCCGAGGTAAGGTCGAACGTCCTGCCGAGCCTTACACTCGAACTCCGGCCAAGTCCCCTCTCCTAACTCTCCTCCTAGGCTTAGGAAGATTTGTCTCCCTGCCGAGGTAACATCGAACATCCTGCCGAGCCTCACACTCGAACTCCGGCCGAGTCCCTTCCCCTGACACTCCTACGAGGCTTAGGAAGCTTGGTCTCACTGCCGAGGTAAGGTCGAATGTCCTGCCAAGCCTTACACTCAAACTCCGGCCAAGTCCCCTCGCGTAACTGTCCTACAAGGCTTAGGAAGCTTGCCCTCCCTGCCGAGGTAAGGTCGAACGTCCTTCTGAGCCTTGCACTCGAAGTCCGGTCAAGTCCCTTCCCCTGACACTCCTACTAGGCTTAGGAAGCTTGGTCCCCCTACCGAGGTAAGGTCGAACGTCTTGCCAAGACTTACACTCGAACTCTGGCCAAGTCCCCTCGCCTGACTGATACTACGCTTAGGAAGCTTGGACTCCCTGCCGAGGTAAGGTCGAACGTCCTGCCGAGCCTTGAACTCAAACACCGGCCAGTCCCTTTTCCTGTCTCCTACTAGGCTTAGGAAGCTTGGTCTCCCTGCCGAGGTAAGGTCGAACGTCCTGCCGAGCCTTACACTCGAACTCCGGCCAAGTCCCCTCTCCTAACTCTCCTCCTAGGCTTAGGAAGATTTGTCTCCCTGCCGAGGTAACATCGAACGTCCTGCCGAGGCTTACGCTCGAACTCCGGCCAAGTCCCTTCCCCTGACACTCCTACTAGGCTTAGGAAGCTTGGTCTTACCTGCCAAAGTAAGGTCGAACGTCCTGCGAAGCCTTACACTAAAACTCCGGCCAAGTCCCCTCGCCTAACTCTCCTACAAGGCTTAGGAAGTTTGGTCTCCCTGCCGAGGAAAGGTAGAACGTCCTTCCGAGCCTTACACTCGAACTTCGGCCAAGTCCCCTCTCCTAAATCTCCTCCTAGGCTTAGGAAGATTTGTCTCCCTGCCGAGGTAACATTGAACATCCTGCCGAGCCTCACACTCGAACTCCGGCCGAGTCCCTTCCCCTGACACTCCCACGAGGCTTAGGAAGCTTGGTCTCCCTGCTGAGGTAAGGTCGAACGTCCTGCCGAGACTTACACTCGAACTCCGGCCAAGTCCCTTTGCATGACACCTACTAAGCTTAGGAAGCTTGGTCTCCCTGCCGAGGTAAGGTCGAACGTCCTGCCGAGCCTTACACTCGAACTCCGGCCAAGTCCCCTCTCCTAACTCTCCTCCTAGGCTTAGGAAGATTTGTCTCCCTGCTGAGGTAACATCGAACATCCTGCTAAGCCTTACACTCAAACTCCGGCCAAGTCCCCTCGCCTAACTGTCCTACAAGGCTTAGGAAGCTTGGTCTCCCTGCCGAGGAAAGGTCAAACGTCCTGCCGAGCCTTACACTCGAACTCCAGCCAAGTCCCTTTGCATGACACCTACTAAGCTTAAAAAGCTTGGTCTCCCTGCCGAGGTAAGGTCGAACGTCCTGCCGAGCCTTACACTCGAACTCCGGCCAAGTCCCCTCTCCTAACTCTCCTCCTAGGCTTAGGAAGATTTGTCTCCCTGCCGAGGTAACATCGAACATCCTGCCGAGCCTCACACTCGAACTCCGGCCGAGTCCCTTTCCCTGACACTCCTACGAGCCTTATGAAGCTTGGTCTCACTGCCGAGGTAAGGTCGAATGTCCTGCCAAGCCTTACACTCAAACTTCGGCCAAGTCCCCTCGCGTAACTGTCCTACAAGGCTTAGGAAGCTTGGTCTCCCTGCCGAGGTAAGGTAGAACGTCCTTCCGAGCCTTGCACTCGAAGTCCGGTCAAGTCCCTTCCCCTGACACTCCTACTAGGCTTAGGAAGCTTGGTCTCCCTACCGATGTAAGGTCGAGCGTCCTTCCGAGCCTTACACTCGAACTCCGGCCAAGTCATTTTGCATGACTCCTACTAAGCTTAGATAGCTTGGTCTCCCTGCCGAGTTAAGGTCGAACGTCCTGCCGAGACTTACACTCGAACTCCGGCAAAGTCCCCGTGTCTGACTCCTACTAGGCTTAGGAAGCATGGTCTCCCTGCCGAGGTAACGTCGAACGTCCTGCCGAGCCTTAGTCTCAAACTTCGGCCAAGTTCCTTCTCCTTACTCCAACTAGGCTTAGGAAGCTTTGTCTCCCAGCCGAGGTAAGGTCGAACGTCCTGCTGAGCCTTAGACTTGAACTCCGGCCAAGTCCTCTCGCCTGACTCTCCTACTAGGCTTAGGAAGCTTGGACTCCCTGCCGAGGTAAGGTCGAACGTCCTGCCGAGCCTTGAACTCAAACACCGGCCAGTCCCTTTTCCTGTCTCCTACTAGGCTTAGGAAGCTTGGTCTCCCTGCCGAGGTAAGGTCGAACATCCTGCTGAGCCTTACACTCGAACTCCGGCCAAGTCATTTTGCATGACTCCTACTAAGCTTAGATAGCTTGGTCTCCCTGCCGAGGTAACGTCGAACGTCCTGCCGAGCCTTAATCGCAAACTTCGGCCAAGTCCCTTCGCCTGACTCCAACTAGGCTTAGGAAGCTTTGTCTCCCTGCCGAGGTAAGGTCGAACATCCTGCCGAGCCTTACACTCGAACACCTGCCAAGTCCCTTTGCATGACACCTACTAAGCTTAGGAAGCTTGGTCTCCCTGCCGAGGTAAGGTCGAACATCCTGCCGAGCCTTACACTCGAACTCCGGACAAGTCCCCTCTCCTAACTCTCCTCCTAGGCTTAGGAAGATTTGTCTCCCTGCCGAGGTAACATCGAACATCCCTCCGAGCCTCACACTGGAACTGTGGCCGAGTACCTTCCCCTGACACTCCTACGAGGCTTAGGAAGCTTGGTCTCACTGCCGACGTAAGGTCGAATGTCCTGCCAAGCCTTACACTCAAACTCCGGCCAAGTCCCCTCGCCTAACTGTCCTACAAGGCTTAGGAAGCTTGGTCTCCCTGCCGAGGTAAGGTAGAACGTCCTTCCGAGCCTTGCACTCGAAGTCCGGTCAAGTCCCTTCCCCTGACACTAATACTAGGCTTAGGAAGCTTGGTCTCCCTACCGAGGTAAGGTCGAGCGTCCTGCCGAGCCTTACAATCAAACTCTGGCCAAGCCATTTTGCATGACTCCTACTAGGCTTAGGAAGCTTGGTCTCCCTGCCGAGGTAAGGTCGAACGTCTTGCCAAGACTTACACTCGAACTCTGGCCAAGTCCCCTCGCCTGACTGATACTAGGCTTAGGAAGCTTGGTCTCCCTGCCGAGGTAAGGTCGAACGTCCTGCCGAGCCTTACGCTCGAACTCTGGCCAAGCCCTTTCGCCGGACTCCTACTAGGCTTCGGAAGCATGGTCTCCCTGCCGAGGTAACGTCGAACGTCCTGCCGAGCCTTAGTCTCAAACTTCGGCCAAGTTCCTTCGACTGACTCCAACTCGGCTCAGGAAGCTTTGTCTCCCAGCCGAGGTAAGGTCGAATGTCCTGCTGAGCCTTAGACTTGAACTCCGGCCAAGTCCTCTCGCCTGACTCTTCTACTAGGCTTAGGAAACTTGGTCTCCCTACCGAGGTAAGGTCGAGCGTCCTGCCGAGCCTTACAATCAAACTCTGGCCAAGCCATTTTGCATGACTCCTACTAGGCTTAGGAAGCTTGGTCTCCCTGCCGAGGTAAGGTCGACTGTCTTGCCAAGACTTACACTCGAACTCTGGCCAAGTCCCCTCGCCTGACTGATACTAGGCTTAGGAAGCTTGGTCTCCCTGCCGAGGTAAGGTCGAACGTCCTGCCGAGCCTTACGCTCGAACTCCGGCCAAGTCCCTTCGCCGGACTCCTACTAGGCTTAGGAAGCATGGTCTCCCTGCCGAGGAAAGTCGAACGTCCTGCCGAGCCTTACACTCGAACTCCGGCCAAGTCATTTTGCATGACTCCTACTAATCTTAGATAGCTTGGTCTCCCTGCCGAGGTAACGTCGAACGTCCTGCAGAACCTTAGTCTCAAACTTCGGCCAAGTTCCTTCGCCTTACTCCAACTAGGCTTAGGAAGCATGGTCTCCCTGCCGAGGTAACGTCCAACGTCCTGCCGAGCATTACACTCGATCTCCGGCCAAGTCCCTTCGCCTGACTCTCCTAGTAGGCTTAGGATGCTTGGTCTCCCTGCCGAGTTAAGGTCAAACGTCCTGCCTAGCCTTACACTCGAACTCCGGCCAAGTCCCCTCTCCTAAGTCTCCTCCTAGGCTTAGGAAGATTTGTCTCCCTGCCGAGGTAACATCGAACGTCCTGCCGAGCCTCACACTCGAACTCCGGTCGAGTCCCTTCCCCGGACACTCCTACGAGGCTTAGGAAGCTTGGTCTCACTGCCGAGGTAAGGTCGAATGTCCTGCCAAGCCTTACACTCAAACTCCGGCCAAGTCCCCTCGCCTAACTGTCCTACGAGGCTTAGGAAGCTTGGTCTCCCTGCCGAGGAAAGGTCAAACGTCCTGCCGAGACTTACACTCGAACTCCGGCCAAGTCCCTTTGCATGACACCTACTAAGCTTAGGAAGCTTGGTCTCCCTGCCGAGGTAAGGTCGAACGTCCTGCCGAGCCTTACACTCGAACTCCGGCCAAGTCCCCTCTCCTAACTCTCCTCCTAGGCTTAGGAAGATTTGTCTCCCTGCCGAGGTAACATCGAACATCCTGCCGAGCCTCACACTCGAACTCCGGCCGAGTCCCTTCCCCTGACACTCCTACGAGGCTTATGAAGCTTGGTCTCACTGCCGAGGTAAGGTCGAATGTCCTGCCAAGCCTTACACTCAAACTTCGGCCAAGTCCCCTCGCGTAACTGTACTACAAGGCTTAGGAAGCTTGGTCTCCCTGCCGAGGTAAGGTAGAACGTCCTTCCGAGCCTTGCACTCGAAGTCCGGTCAAGTCCCTTCCCCTGACACTCCTACTAGGCTTAGGAAGCTTGGTCTCCCTACTGATGTAAGGTCGAGCGTCCTTCCGAGCCTTACACTCGAACTCCGGCCAAGTCCCTTTGCCTCTCTCCTAATAGGCTTAGGAAGTATGGTCTCCCTGCCGAGGTAAGGTCGAACGTCCTGCCGAGCCTTACGCTCGAACTCCGGCCAAGTCCCTTCGCCGGACTCCTACTAGGCTTCGGAAGCATGGTCTCCCTGCCGAGGTAACGTCGAACGTCCTGCCGAGCCTTAGTCTCAAACTTCGGCCAAGTTCCTTCGACTGACTCCAACTAGGCTTAGGAAGCTTTGTCTCCCAGCCGAGGTAAGGTCGAACGTCCTGCTGAGCCTTAGACTTGAACTCCGGCCAAGTCCTCTCGCCTGACTCTTCTACTAGGCTTAGGAAGCTTGGACTCCCTGCCGAGGTAAGGTCGAACGTCCTGCCGAGCCTTGAACTCAAACACCGGCCAGTCCCTTTGCCTGTCTCCTACTAGGCTTAGGAAGCTTGGTCTCCCTGCCGAGGAAAGTCGAACGTCCTGCCGAGACTTACACTCGAACTCCGGCCAAGTCATTTTGCATGACTCCTACTAAGCTTAGATAGCTTGGTCTCCCTGCCGAGGTAACGCGGAACGTCCTGCAGAACCTTAGTCTCAAACTTCGGCCAAGTCCCCTCGCCTGACTCCTACTAGGCTTAGGAAGCTTGGTCTCCCTGCCGAGGTAAGGTCGAACGTCCTGCCGAGCCTTTCGCTCGAACTCCGGCCAAGTCCCTTCACCTGACTCCTACTAGGCTTAGGAAGCATGGTCTCCCTGCCGAGGTAACGTCGAACGTCCTGCAGAACCTTAGTCTCAAACTTCGGCCAAGTTCCTTCGCCTTACTCCAAAAAAGCTTAGGAAGCATGGTCTCCCTGCCGAGGTAACGTCGAACGTCCTGCCGAGCCTTAGTCTCAAACTTCGGCCAAGTTCCTTCGATTGACTCCAACTAGGCTTAGGAAGCTTTGTCTCCCTGCCGAGGTAAGGTAGAACGTCCTGCTGAGGCTTAGACTTGAACTCCGGCCAAGTCCTCGCGCCTGACTCTCCTACTAGGCTTAAGAAGCTTGGACTCCCTGCCGAGGTAAGGTCGAACGTCCTGCCGAGCCTTGAACTCAAACACCGGCCAGTCCATTTGCCTGTCTCCTACTAGGCTTAGGAAGCTTGGTCTCCCTGCCGAGGAAAGTCGAACGTCCTGCCGAGACTTACACTCGAACTCCGGCCAAGTCATTTTGCATGACTCCTACTAAGCTTAGATAGCTTGGTCTCCCTGCCGAGGTAACGTCGAACGTCCTGCAGAACCTTAGTCTCAAACGTCGGCCAAGTTCCTTCGCCTTATTCCAAATAGGCTTAGGAAGCATGGTCTCCCTGCCGAGGTAACGTCGAACGTCCTGCCGAGCCTTAGTCACAAACTTCGGCCAAGTTCCTTCGATTGACTCCAACTAGGCTTAGGAAGCTTTGTCTCCCAGCCGAGGTAAGGTCGAACGTCCTGCTGAGGCTTAGACTTGAACTCCGGCCAAGTCCTCGCGCCTGACTCTCCTACTAGGCTTAAGAAGCTTGGACTCCCTGCCGAGGTAAGGTCGAACGTCCTGCCGAGCCTTGAACTCAAACACCGGCCAGTCCATTTGCCTGTCTCCTACTAGGCTTAGGAAGCTTGGTCTCCCTGTCGAGGAAAGTCGAACGTCCTGCCGAGCCTTACACTCGAACTCCGGCCAAGTCATTTTGCATGACTCCTACTAAGCTTAGATAGCTTGGTCTCCCTGCCGAGGTAACGTCGAACGTCCTGCAGAAGCTTAGTTTCAAACTTCGGCCAAGTTACTTCGCCTTACTCCAACTAGGCTTAGGAAGCATGGTCACCCTGCCGAGGTAACGTCCAACATCCTGCCGAGCCTTAGTCTCAAACTTCGGCCAAGTTCCTTCGCCTGACTCCAACTAGGCTTAGGAAGCATGGTCTCCCTGCCGAGGTAACGTCCAACGTCCTGCCGAGCCTTACACTCGATCTCAGTCCAAGTCCCTTCCCTTGACACTCCTACTAGGCTTAGGAAGCATGGTCTCCCTGCCGAGGTAACGTCGAACGTCCTGCAGAACCTTAGTCTCAAACTTCGGCCAAGTTCCTTCGCCTTACTCCAAAAAAGCTTAGGAAGCATGGTCTCCCTGCCGAGGTAACGTCGAACGTCCTGCCGAGCCTTAGTCTCAAACTTCGGCCAAGTTCCTTCGATTGACTCCAACTAGGCTTAGGAAGCTTTGTCTCCCAGCCGAGGTAAGGTCGAACGTCCTGCTGAGCCGTAGTCTTGAACTCCGGCCAAGTCCTCTCGCCTGACTCTCCTACTAGGCTTAGGAAGCTTGGACTCCCTGCCGAGGTAAGGTCGAACGTCCTGCCGAGCCTTGAACTCAAACACCGGCCAGTCCCTTTGCCTGTCTCCTACTAGGCTTAGGAAGCTTGGTCTCCCTGCCGAGGAAGGTCGAACGTCCTGCCGAGACTTACACTCGAACTCCGGCCAAGTCATTTTGCATGACTCCTACTAAGCTTAGATAGCTTGGTCTCCCTGCCGAGGTAACGTCGAACGTCCTGCAGAACCTTAGTCTCAAACTTCGGCCAAGTCCCTTCACCTGACTCCTACTAGGCTTAGGAAGCATGGTCTCCCTGCCGAGGTAACGTCGAACGTCCTGCAGAACCTTAGTCTCAAACGTCGGCCAAGTTCCGTCGCCTAATTCCAAATAGGCTTAGGAAGCATGGTCTCCCTGCCGAGGTAACGTCGAACGTCCTGCCGAGCCTTAGTCTCAAACTTCGGCCAAGTTCCTTCGATTGACTCCAACTAGGCTTAGGAAGCTTTGTCTCCCAGCCGAGGTAAGGTCGAACGTCCTGCTGAGGCTTAGACTTGAACTCCGGCCAAGTCCTCGCGCCTGACTCTCCTACTAGGCTTAAGAAGCTTGGACTCCCTGCCGAGGTAAGGTCGAACGTCCTGCCGAGCCTTGAACTCAAACACCGGCCAGTCCATTTGCCTGTCTCCTACTAGGCTTAGGAAGCTTGGTCTCCCTGTCGAGGAAAGTCGAACGTCCTGCCGAGCCTTACACTCGAACTCCGGCCAAGTCATTTTGCATGACTCCTACTAAGCTTAGATAGCTTGGTCTCCCTGCCGAGGTAACGTCGAACGTCCTGCAGAAGCTTAGTTTCAAACTTCGGCCAAGTTACTTCGCCTTACTCCAACTAGGCTTAGGAAGCATGGTCTCCCTGCCGAGGTAACGTCCAACGTCCTGCCGAGCCTTAGTCTCAAACTTCGGCCAAGTTCCTTCGCCTGACTCCAACTAGGCTTAGGAAGCATGGTCTCCCTGCCGAGGTAACGTCCAACGTCCTGCCGAGCCTTACACTCGATCTCAGTCCAAGTCCCTTCGCCTGACTCTCCTAGTAGGCTTAGGAAGCTTGGTCTCCCTGCCGAGTTAAGGTCAAACGTCCTGCCTAGCCTTACACTCGAACTCCGGCCAAGTCCCCTCTCCTAAGTCTCCTCCTAGGCTTAGGAAGATTTGTCTCCCTGCCGAGGTAACATCGAACGTCCTGCCGAGCTTCACACTCGAACTCCGGCCGAGTCCCTTCCTCGGACACTCCTACGAGGCTTAGGAAGCTTGGTCTGACTGCCGAGGTAAGGTCGAATGTCCTGCCAAGCCTTACATTCAAACTCCGGCCAAGTCCCCTCGCCTAACTGTCCTACAAGGCTTAGGAAGCTTGGTCTCCCTGCCGAGGTAAGGTAGAACGTCCTTCCGAGCCTTAGACTCGAACTCCGGTCAAGTCCACTTGTTTGACTCCTTCTAGGCTTAGGAAGCTTGGTCCCCCTGACGAGGTAAGGTCGAAACTTCTGCCGAGCCTTACAATCGAACTCCAGCCAAGTTCATTTTGCCTGTCTCCTACTAGGCTTAGGAAGCTTGGACTCCCTGCCGAGGTAAGGTCAAACGTCCTGCCTAGCCTTACACTCAAACACCGGCCAGTCCCTTTTCCTGTCTCCTACTAGGCTTAGGAAGCTTGGTCTCCCAGCCGAGGTAATGTTGAACGTCCTGCCGAGACTTACACTAGAACTCCGGCCAAGTCCCTTTGCATGACACCTACTAAGCTTAGGATGCTTGGTCTCCCTGCCGAGGTAAGGTCGAACGTCCTGCCGAGCCTTACACTCGAACTCCGGCCAAGTCCCCTCTCCTAACTCTCCTCCTAGGCTTAGGAAGATTTGTCTCCCTGCCGAGGTAACATCGAACATCCTGCCGAGCCTCACACTCGAACTCCGGCCGAGTCCCTTCCCCTGACACTCCTACGAGGCTTAGGAAGCTTGGTCTCACTGCCGAGGTAAGGTCGAATGTCCTGCCAAGCCTTACACTCAAACTCCGGCCAAGTCCCCTCGCGTAACTGTCCTACAAGGCTTAGGAAGCTTGCCCTCCCTGCCGAGGTAAGGTCGAACGTCCTTCTGAGCCTTGCACTCGAAGTCCGGTCAAGTCCCTTCCCCTGACACTCCTACTAGGCTTAGGAAGCTTGGTCCCCCTACCGAGGTAAGGTCGAACGTCTTGCCAAGACTTACACTCGAACTCTGGCCAAGTCCCCTCGCCTGACTGATACTACGCTTAGGAAGCTTGGACTCCCTGCCGAGGTAAGGTCGAACGTCCTGCCGAGCCTTGAACTCAAACACCGTCCAGTCCATTTGCCTGTCTCCTACTAGGCTTAGGAAGCTTGGTCTCCCTGTCGAGGAAAGTCGAACGTCCTGCCGAGCCTTACACTCGAACTCCGGCCAAGTCATTTTGCATGACTCCTACTAAGCTTAGATAGCTTGGTCTCCCTGCCGAGGTAACGTCGAACGTCCTGCAGAAGCTTAGTTTCAAACTTCGGCCAAGTTACTTCGCCTTACTCCAACTAGGCTTAGGAACCATGGTCTCCCTGCCGAGGTAACGTCCAACGTCCTGCCGAGCCTTAGTCTCAAACTTCGGCCAAGTTCCTTCGCCTGACTCCAACTAGGCTTAGGAAGCATGGTCTCCCTGCCGAGGTAACGTCCAACGTCCTGCCGAGCCTTACACTCGATCTCAGTCCAAGTCCCTTCGCCTGACTCTCCTAGTAGGCTTAGGAAGCTTGGTCTCCCTGCCGAGTTAAGGTCAAACGTCCTGCCTAGCCTTACACTCGAACTCCGGCCAAGTCCCCTCTCCTAAGTCTCCTCCTAGGCTTAGGAAGATTTGTCTCCCTGCCGAGGTAACATCGAACGTCCTGCCGAGCTTCACACTCGAACTCCGGCCGAGTCCCTTCCTCGGACACTCCTACGAGGCTTAGGAAGCTTGGTCTGACTGCCGAGGTAAGGTCGAATGTCCTGCCAAGCCTTACATTCAAACTCCGGCCAAGTCCCCTCGCCTAACTGTCCTACAAGGCTTAGGAAGCTTGGTCTCCCTGCCGAGGTAAGGTAGAACGTCCTTCCGAGCCTTAGACTCGAACTCCGGTCAAGTCCACTTGTTTGACTCCTTCTAGGCTTAGGAAGCTTGGTCCCCCTGACGAGGTAAGGTCGAAACTTCTGCCGAGCCTTACAATCGAACTCCAGCCAAGTTCATTTTGCCTGTCTCCTACTAGGCTTAGGAAGCTTGGACTCCCTGCCGAGGTAAGGTCAAACGTCCTGCCTAGCCTTACACTCAAACACCGGCCAGTCCCTTTTCCTGTCTCCTACTAGGCTTAGGAAGCTTGGTCTCCCAGCCGAGGTAATGTTGAACGTCCTGCCGAGACTTACACTAGAACTCCGGCCAAGTCCCTTTGCATGACACCTACTAAGCTTAGGATGCTTGGTCTCCCTGCCGAGGTAAGGTCGAACGTCCTGCCGAGCCTTACACTCGAACTCCGGCCAAGTCCCCTCTCCTAACTCTCCTCCTAGGCTTAGGAAGATTTGTCTCCCTGCCGAGGTAACATCGAACATCCTGCCGAGCCTCACACTCGAACTCCGGCCGAGTCCCTTCCCCTGACACTCCTACGAGGCTTAGGAAGCTTGGTCTCACTGCCGAGGTAAGGTCGAATGTCCTGCCAAGCCTTACACTCAAACTCCGGCCAAGTCCCCTCGCGTAACTGTCCTACAAGGCTTAGGAAGCTTGCCCTCCCTGCCGAGGTAAGGTCGAACGTCCTTCTGAGCCTTGCACTCGAAGTCCGGTCAAGTCCCTTCCCCTGACACTCCTACTAGGCTTAGGAAGCTTGGTCCCCCTACCGAGGTAAGGTCGAACGTCTTGCCAAGACTTACACTCGAACTCTGGCCAAGTCCCCTCGCCTGACTGATACTACGCTTAGGAAGCTTGGACTCCCTGCCGAGGTAAGGTCGAACGTCCTGCCGAGCCTTGAACTCAAACACCGGCCAGTCCCTTTTCCTGTCTCCTACTAGGCTTAGGAAGCTTGGTCTCCCTGCCGAGGTAAGGTCGAACGTCCTGCCGAGCCTTACACTCGAACTCCGGCCAAGTCCCCTCTCCTAACTCTCCTCCTAGGCTTAGGAAGATTTGTCTCCCTGCCGAGGTAACATCGAACGTCCTGCCGAGGCTTACGCTCGAACTCCGGCCAAGTCCCTTCCCCTGACACTCCTACTAGGCTTAGGAAGCTTGGTCTTACCTGCCAAAGTAAGGTCGAACGTCCTGCGAAGCCTTACACTAAAACTCCGGCCAAGTCCCCTCGCCTAACTCTCCTACAAGGCTTAGGAAGTTTGGTCTCCCTGCCGAGGAAAGGTAGAACGTCCTTCCGAGCCTTACACTCGAACTTCGGCCAAGTCCCCTCTCCTAAATCTCCTCCTAGGCTTAGGAAGATTTGTCTCCCTGCCGAGGTAACATTGAACATCCTGCCGAGCCTCACACTCGAACTCCGGCCGAGTCCCTTCCCCTGACACTCCCACGAGGCTTAGGAAGCTTGGTCTCCCTGCTGAGGTAAGGTCGAACGTCCTGCCGAGACTTACACTCGAACTCCGGCCAAGTCCCTTTGCATGACACCTACTAAGCTTAGGAAGCTTGGTCTCCCTGCCGAGGTAAGGTCGAACGTCCTGCCGAGCCTTACACTCGAACTCCGGCCAAGTCCCCTCTCCTAACTCTCCTCCTAGGCTTAGGAAGATTTGTCTCCCTGCTGAGGTAACATCGAACATCCTGCCGAGCCTCACACTCGAACTCCGGCCGAGTCCCTTCCCCTGACACTCCTACGAGGCTTAGGAAGCTTGGTCTCACTGCCGAGGTAAGGTCGAATGTCCTGCCAAGCCTTACACTCAAACTCCGGCCAAGTCCCCTCGCCTAACTGTCCTACAAGGCTTAGGAAGCTTGGTCTCCCTGCCGAGGAAAGGTCAAACGTCCTGCCGAGACTTACACTCGAACTCCGGCCAAGTCCCTTTGCATGACACCTACTAAGCTTAGGAAGCTTGGTCTCCCTGCCGAGGTAAGGTCGAACGTCCTGCCGAGCCTTACACTCGAACTCCGGCCAAGTCCCCTCTCCTAACTCTCCTCCTAGGCTTAGGAAGATTTGTCTCCCTGCCGAGGTAACATCGAACATCCTGCCGAGCCTCACACTCGAACTCCGGCCGAGTCCCTTCCCCTGACACTCCTACGAGGCTTATGAAGCTTGGTCTCACTGCCGAGGTAAGGTCGAATGTCCTGCCAAGCCTTACACTCAAACTTCGGCCAAGTCCCCTCGCGTAACTGTACTACAAGGCTTAGGAAGCTTGGTCTCCCTGCCGAGGTAAGGTAGAACGTCCTTCCGAGCCTTGCACTCGAAGTCCGGTCAAGTCCCTTCCCCTGACACTCCTACTAGGCTTAGGAAGCTTGGTCTCCCTACTGATGTAAGGTCGAGCGTCCTTCCGAGCCTTACACTCGAACTCCGGCCAAGTCCCTTTGCCTCTCTCCTAATAGGCTTAGGAAGTATGGTCTCCCTGCCGAGGTAAGGTCGAACGTCCTGCCGAGCCTTACGCTCGAACTCCGGCCAAGTCCCTTCGCCGGACTCCTACTAGGCTTCGGAAGCATGGTCTCCCTGCCGAGGTAACGTCGAACGTCCTGCCGAGCCTTAGTCTCAAACTTCGGCCAAGTTCCTTCGACTGACTCCAACTAGGCTTAGGAAGCTTTGTCTCCCAGCCGAGGTAAGGTCGAACGTCCTGCTGAGCCTTAGACTTGAACTCCGGCCAAGTCCTCTCGCCTGACTCTTCTACTAGGCTTAGGAAGCTTGGACTCCCTGCCGAGGTAAGGTCGAACGTCCTGCCGAGCCTTGAACTCAAACACCGGCCAGTCCCTTTGCCTGTCTCCTACTAGGCTTAGGAAGCTTGGTCTCCCTGTCGAGGAAAGTCGAACGTCCTGCCGAGCCTTACACTCGAACTCCGGCCAAGTCATTTTGCATGACTCCTACTAAGCTTAGATAGCTTGGTCTCCCTGCCGAGGTAACGTCGAACGTCCTGCAGAAGCTTAGTTTCAAACTTCGGCCAAGTTACTTCGCCTTACTCCAACTAGGCTTAGGAAGCATGGTCTCCCTGCCGAGGTAACGTCCAACGTCCTGCCGAGCCTTAGTCTCAAACTTCGGCCAAGTTCCTTCGCCTGACTCCAACTAGGCTTAGGAAGCATGGTCTCCCTGCCGAGGTAACGTCCAACGTCCTGCCGAGCCTTACACTCGATCTCAGTCCAAGTCCCTTCGCCTGACTCTCCTAGTAGGCTTAGGAAGCTTGGTCTCCCTGCCGAGTTAAGGTCAAACGTCCTGCCTAGCCTTACACTCGAACTCCGGCCAAGTCCCCTCTCCTAAGTCTCCTCCTAGGCTTAGGAAGATTTGTCTCCCTGCCGAGGTAACATCGAACGTCCTGCCGAGCTTCACACTCGAACTCCGGCCGAGTCCCTTCCTCGGACACTCCTACGAGGCTTAGGAAGCTTGGTCTGACTGCCGAGGTAAGGTCGAATGTCCTGCCAAGCCTTACATTCAAACTCCGGCCAAGTCCCCTCGCCTAACTGTCCTACAAGGCTTAGGAAGCTTGGTCTCCCTGCCGAGGTAAGGTAGAACGTCCTTCCGAGCCTTAGACTCGAACTCCGGTCAAGTCCACTTGTTTGACTCCTTCTAGGCTTAGGAAGCTTGGTCCCCCTGACGAGGTAAGGTCGAAACTTCTGCCGAGCCTTACAATCGAACTCCAGCCAAGTTCATTTTGCCTGTCTCCTACTAGGCTTAGGAAGCTTGGACTCCCTGCCGAGGTAAGGTCAAACGTCCTGCCTAGCCTTACACTCAAACACCGGCCAGTCCCTTTTCCTGTCTCCTACTAGGCTTAGGAAGCTTGGTCTCCCAGCCGAGGTAATGTTGAACGTCCTGCCGAGACTTACACTAGAACTCCGGCCAAGTCCCTTTGCATGACACCTACTAAGCTTAGGATGCTTGGTCTCCCTGCCGAGGTAAGGTCGAACGTCCTGCCGAGCCTTACACTCGAACTCCGGCCAAGTCCCCTCTCCTAACTCTCCTCCTAGGCTTAGGAAGATTTGTCTCCCTGCCGAGGTAACATCGAACATCCTGCCGAGCCTCACACTCGAACTCCGGCCGAGTTCCTTCCCCTGACACTCCTACGAGGCTTAGGAAGCTTGGTCTCACTGCCGAGGTAAGGTCGAATGTCCTGCCAAGCCTTACACTCAAACTCCGGCCAAGTCCCCTCGCGTAACTGTCCTACAAGGCTTAGGAAGCTTGCCCTCCCTGCCGAGGTAAGGTCGAACGTCCTTCTGAGCCTTGCACTCGAAGTCCGGTCAAGTCCCTTCCCCTGACACTCCTACTAGGCTTAGGAAGCTTGGTCCCCCTACCGAGGTAAGGTCGAACGTCTTGCCAAGACTTACACTCGAACTCTGGCCAAGTCCCCTCGCCTGACTGATACTACGCTTAGGAAGCTTGGACTCCCTGCCGAGGTAAGGTCGAACGTCCTGCCGAGCCTTGAACTCAAACACCGGCCAGTCCCTTTTCCTGTCTCCTACTAGGCTTAGGAAGCTTGGTCTCCCTGCCGAGGTAAGGTCGAACGTCCTGCCGAGCCTTACACTCGAACTCCGGCCAAGTCCCCTCTCCTAACTCTCCTCCTAGGCTTAGGAAGATTTGTCTCCCTGCCGAGGTAACATCGAACGTCCTGCCGAGGCTTACGCTCGAACTCCGGCCAAGTCCCTTCCCCTGACACTCCTACTAGGCTTAGGAAGCTTGGTCTTACCTGCCAAAGTAAGGTCGAACGTCCTGCGAAGCCTTACACTAAAACTCCGGCCAAGTCCCCTCGCCTAACTCTCCTACAAGGCTTAGGAAGTTTGGTCTCCCTGCCGAGGAAAGGTAGAACGTCCTTCCGAGCCTTACACTCGAACTTCGGCCAAGTCCCCTCTCCTAAATCTCCTCCTAGGCTTAGGAAGATTTGTCTCCCTGCCGAGGTAACATTGAACATCCTGCCGAGCCTCACACTCGAACTCCGGCCGAGTCCCTTCCCCTGACACTCCCACGAGGCTTAGGAAGCTTGGTCTCCCTGCTGAGGTAAGGTCGAACGTCCTGCCGAGACTTACACTCGAACTCCGGCCAAGTCCCTTTGCATGACACCTACTAAGCTTAGGAAGCTTGGTCTCCCTGCCGAGGTAAGGTCGAACGTCCTGCCGAGCCTTACACTCGAACTCCGGCCAAGTCCCCTCTCCTAACTCTCCTCCTAGGCTTAGGAAGATTTGTCTCCCTGCTGAGGTAACATCGAACATCCTGCTAAGCCTTACACTCAAACTCCGGCCAAGTCCCCTCGCCTAACTGTCCTACAAGGCTTAGGAAGCTTGGTCTCCCTGCCGAGGAAAGGTCAAACGTCCTGCCGAGCCTTACACTCGAACTCCAGCCAAGTCCCTTTGCATGACACCTACTAAGCTTAAAAAGCTTGGTCTCCCTGCCGAGGTAAGGTCGAACGTCCTGCCGAGCCTTACACTCGAACTCCGGCCAAGTCCCCTCTCCTAACTCTCCTCCTAGGCTTAGGAAGATTTGTCTCCCTGCCGAGGTAACATCGAACATCCTGCCGAGCCTCACACTCGAACTCCGGCCGAGTCCCTTTCCCTGACACTCCTACGAGCCTTATGAAGCTTGGTCTCACTGCCGAGGTAAGGTCGAATGTCCTGCCAAGCCTTACACTCAAACTTCGGCCAAGTCCCCTCGCGTAACTGTCCTACAAGGCTTAGGAAGCTTGGTCTCCCTGCCGAGGTAAGGTAGAACGTCCTTCCGAGCCTTGCACTCGAAGTCCGGTCAAGTCCCTTCCCCTGACACTCCTACTAGGCTTAGGAAGCTTGGTCTCCCTACCGATGTAAGGTCGAGCGTCCTTCCGAGCCTTACACTCGAACTCCGGCCAAGTCATTTTGCATGACTCCTACTAAGCTTAGATAGCTTGGTCTCCCTGCCGAGTTAAGGTCGAACGTCCTGCCGAGACTTACACTCGAACTCCGGCAAAGTCCCCGTGTCTGACTCCTACTAGGCTTAGGAAGCATGGTCTCCCTGCCGAGGTAACGTCGAACGTCCTGCCGAGCCTTAGTCTCAAACTTCGGCCAAGTTCCTTCTCCTTACTCCAACTAGGCTTAGGAAGCTTTGTCTCCCAGCCGAGGTAAGGTCGAACGTCCTGCTGAGCCTTAGACTTGAACTCCGGCCAAGTCCTCTCGCCTGACTCTCCTACTAGGCTTAGGAAGCTTGGACTCCCTGCCGAGGTAAGGTCGAACGTCCTGCCGAGCCTTGAACTCAAACACCGGCCAGTCCCTTTTCCTGTCTCCTACTAGGCTTAGGAAGCTTGGTCTCCCTGCCGAGGTAAGGTCGAACATCCTGCTGAGCCTTACACTCGAACTCCGGCCAAGTCATTTTGCATGACTCCTACTAAGCTTAGATAGCTTGGTCTCCCTGCCGAGGTAACGTCGAACGTCCTGCCGAGCCTTAATCGCAAACTTCGGCCAAGTCCCTTCGCCTGACTCCAACTAGGCTTAGGAAGCTTTGTCTCCCTGCCGAGGTAAGGTCGAACATCCTGCCGAGCCTTACACTCGAACACCTGCCAAGTCCCTTTGCATGACACCTACTAAGCTTAGGAAGCTTGGTCTCCCTGCCGAGGTAAGGTCGAACATCCTGCCGAGCCTTACACTCGAACTCCGGACAAGTCCCCTCTCCTAACTCTCCTCCTAGGCTTAGGAAGATTTGTCTCCCTGCCGAGGTAACATCGAACATCCCTCCGAGCCTCACACTGGAACTGTGGCCGAGTACCTTCCCCTGACACTCCTACGAGGCTTAGGAAGCTTGGTCTCACTGCCGACGTAAGGTCGAATGTCCTGCCAAGCCTTACACTCAAACTCCGGCCAAGTCCCCTCGCCTAACTGTCCTACAAGGCTTAGGAAGCTTGGTCTCCCTGCCGAGGTAAGGTAGAACGTCCTTCCGAGCCTTGCACTCGAAGTCCGGTCAAGTCCCTTCCCCTGACACTAATACTAGGCTTAGGAAGCTTGGTCTCCCTACCGAGGTAAGGTCGAGCGTCCTGCCGAGCCTTACAATCAAACTCTGGCCAAGCCATTTTGCATGACTCCTACTAGGCTTAGGAAGCTTGGTCTCCCTGCCGAGGTAAGGTCGAACGTCTTGCCAAGACTTACACTCGAACTCTGGCCAAGTCCCCTCGCCTGACTGATACTAGGCTTAGGAAGCTTGGTCTCCCTGCCGAGGTAAGGTCGAACGTCCTGCCGAGCCTTACGCTCGAACTCTGGCCAAGCCCTTTCGCCGGACTCCTACTAGGCTTCGGAAGCATGGTCTCCCTGCCGAGGTAACGTCGAACGTCCTGCCGAGCCTTAGTCTCAAACTTCGGCCAAGTTCCTTCGACTGACTCCAACTCGGCTCAGGAAGCTTTGTCTCCCAGCCGAGGTAAGGTCGAATGTCCTGCTGAGCCTTAGACTTGAACTCCGGCCAAGTCCTCTCGCCTGACTCTTCTACTAGGCTTAGGAAACTTGGTCTCCCTACCGAGGTAAGGTCGAGCGTCCTGCCGAGCCTTACAATCAAACTCTGGCCAAGCCATTTTGCATGACTCCTACTAGGCTTAGGAAGCTTGGTCTCCCTGCCGAGGTAAGGTCGACTGTCTTGCCAAGACTTACACTCGAACTCTGGCCAAGTCCCCTCGCCTGACTGATACTAGGCTTAGGAAGCTTGGTCTCCCTGCCGAGGTAAGGTCGAACGTCCTGCCGAGCCTTACGCTCGAACTCCGGCCAAGTCCCTTCGCCGGACTCCTACTAGGCTTAGGAAGCATGGTCTCCCTGCCGAGGAAAGTCGAACGTCCTGCCGAGCCTTACACTCGAACTCCGGCCAAGTCATTTTGCATGACTCCTACTAATCTTAGATAGCTTGGTCTCCCTGCCGAGGTAACGTCGAACGTCCTGCAGAACCTTAGTCTCAAACTTCGGCCAAGTTCCTTCGCCTTACTCCAACTAGGCTTAGGAAGCATGGTCTCCCTGCCGAGGTAACGTCCAACGTCCTGCCGAGCATTACACTCGATCTCCGGCCAAGTCCCTTCGCCTGACTCTCCTAGTAGGCTTAGGATGCTTGGTCTCCCTGCCGAGTTAAGGTCAAACGTCCTGCCTAGCCTTACACTCGAACTCCGGCCAAGTCCCCTCTCCTAAGTCTCCTCCTAGGCTTAGGAAGATTTGTCTCCCTGCCGAGGTAACATCGAACGTCCTGCCGAGCCTCACACTCGAACTCCGGTCGAGTCCCTTCCCCGGACACTCCTACGAGGCTTAGGAAGCTTGGTCTCACTGCCGAGGTAAGGTCGAATGTCCTGCCAAGCCTTACACTCAAACTCCGGCCAAGTCCCCTCGCCTAACTGTCCTACGAGGCTTAGGAAGCTTGGTCTCCCTGCCGAGGAAAGGTCAAACGTCCTGCCGAGACTTACACTCGAACTCCGGCCAAGTCCCTTTGCATGACACCTACTAAGCTTAGGAAGCTTGGTCTCCCTGCCGAGGTAAGGTCGAACGTCCTGCCGAGCCTTACACTCGAACTCCGGCCAAGTCCCCTCTCCTAACTCTCCTCCTAGGCTTAGGAAGATTTGTCTCCCTGCCGAGGTAACATCGAACATCCTGCCGAGCCTCACACTCGAACTCCGGCCGAGTCCCTTCCCCTGACACTCCTACGAGGCTTATGAAGCTTGGTCTCACTGCCGAGGTAAGGTCGAATGTCCTGCCAAGCCTTACACTCAAACTTCGGCCAAGTCCCCTCGCGTAACTGTACTACAAGGCTTAGGAAGCTTGGTCTCCCTGCCGAGGTAAGGTAGAACGTCCTTCCGAGCCTTGCACTCGAAGTCCGGCCAAGTCCCTTTGCCTCTCTCCTAATAGGCTTAGGAAGTATGGTCTCCCTGCCGAGGTAAGGTCGAACGTCCTGCCGAGCCTTACGCTCGAACTCCGGCCAAGTCCCTTCGCCGGACTCCTACTAGGCTTCGGAAGCATGGTCTCCCTGCCGAGGTAACGTCGAACGTCCTGCCGAGCCTTAGTCTCAAACTTCGGCCAAGTTCCTTCGACTGACTCCAACTAGGCTTAGGAAGCTTTGTCTCCCAGCCGAGGTAAGGTCGAACGTCCTGCTGAGCCTTAGACTTGAACTCCGGCCAAGTCCTCTCGCCTGACTCTTCTACTAGGCTTAGGAAGCTTGGACTCCCTGCCGAGGTAAGGTCGAACGTCCTGCCGAGCCTTGAACTCAAACACCGGCCAGTCCCTTTGCCTGTCTCCTACTAGGCTTAGGAAGCTTGGTCTCCCTGCCGAGGAAAGTCGAACGTCCTGCCGAGACTTACACTCGAACTCCGGCCAAGTCATTTTGCATGACTCCTACTAAGCTTAGATAGCTTGGTCTCCCTGCCGAGGTAACGCGGAACGTCCTGCAGAACCTTAGTCTCAAACTTCGGCCAAGTCCCCTCGCCTGACTCCTACTAGGCTTAGGAAGCTTGGTCTCCCTGCCGAGGTAAGGTCGAACGTCCTGCCGAGCCTTTCGCTCGAACTCCGGCCAAGTCCCTTCACCTGACTCCTACTAGGCTTAGGAAGCATGGTCTCCCTGCCGAGGTAACGTCGAACGTCCTGCAGAACCTTAGTCTCAAACTTCGGCCAAGTTCCTTCGCCTTACTCCAAAAAAGCTTAGGAAGCATGGTCTCCCTGCCGAGGTAACGTCGAACGTCCTGCCGAGCCTTAGTCTCAAACTTCGGCCAAGTTCCTTCGATTGACTCCAACTAGGCTTAGGAAGCTTTGTCTCCCTGCCGAGGTAAGGTAGAACGTCCTGCTGAGGCTTAGACTTGAACTCCGGCCAAGTCCTCGCGCCTGACTCTCCTACTAGGCTTAAGAAGCTTGGACTCCCTGCCGAGGTAAGGTCGAACGTCCTGCCGAGCCTTGAACTCAAACACCGGCCAGTCCATTTGCCTGTCTCCTACTAGGCTTAGGAAGCTTGGTCTCCCTGCCGAGGAAAGTCGAACGTCCTGCCGAGACTTACACTCGAACTCCGGCCAAGTCATTTTGCATGACTCCTACTAAGCTTAGATAGCTTGGTCTCCCTGCCGAGGTAACGTCGAACGTCCTGCAGAACCTTAGTCTCAAACGTCGGCCAAGTTCCTTCGCCTTATTCCAAATAGGCTTAGGAAGCATGGTCTCCCTGCCGAGGTAACGTCGAACGTCCTGCCGAGCCTTAGTCACAAACTTCGGCCAAGTTCCTTCGATTGACTCCAACTAGGCTTAGGAAGCTTTGTCTCCCAGCCGAGGTAAGGTCGAACGTCCTGCTGAGGCTTAGACTTGAACTCCGGCCAAGTCCTCGCGCCTGACTCTCCTACTAGGCTTAAGAAGCTTGGACTCCCTGCCGAGGTAAGGTCGAACGTCCTGCCGAGCCTTGAACTCAAACACCGGCCAGTCCATTTGCCTGTCTCCTACTAGGCTTAGGAAGCTTGGTCTCCCTGTCGAGGAAAGTCGAACGTCCTGCCGAGCCTTACACTCGAACTCCGGCCAAGTCATTTTGCATGACTCCTACTAAGCTTAGATAGCTTGGTCTCCCTGCCGAGGTAACGTCGAACGTCCTGCAGAAGCTTAGTTTCAAACTTCGGCCAAGTTACTTCGCCTTACTCCAACTAGGCTTAGGAAGCATGGTCACCCTGCCGAGGTAACGTCCAACATCCTGCCGAGCCTTAGTCTCAAACTTCGGCCAAGTTCCTTCGCCTGACTCCAACTAGGCTTAGGAAGCATGGTCTCCCTGCCGAGGTAACGTCCAACGTCCTGCCGAGCCTTACACTCGATCTCAGTCCAAGTCCCTTCCCTTGACACTCCTACTAGGCTTAGGAAGCATGGTCTCCCTGCCGAGGTAACGTCGAACGTCCTGCAGAACCTTAGTCTCAAACTTCGGCCAAGTTCCTTCGCCTTACTCCAAAAAAGCTTAGGAAGCATGGTCTCCCTGCCGAGGTAACGTCGAACGTCCTGCCGAGCCTTAGTCTCAAACTTCGGCCAAGTTCCTTCGATTGACTCCAACTAGGCTTAGGAAGCTTTGTCTCCCAGCCGAGGTAAGGTCGAACGTCCTGCTGAGCCGTAGACTTGAACTCCGGCCAAGTCCTCTCGCCTGACTCTCCTACTAGGCTTAGGAAGCTTGGACTCCCTGCCGAGGTAAGGTCGAACGTCCTGCCGAGCCTTGAACTCAAACACCGGCCAGTCCCTTTGCCTGTCTCCTACTAGGCTTAGGAAGCTTGGTCTCCCTGCCGAGGAAGGTCGAACGTCCTGCCGAGACTTACACTCGAACTCCGGCCAAGTCATTTTGCATGACTCCTACTAAGCTTAGATAGCTTGGTCTCCCTGCCGAGGTAACGTCGAACGTCCTGCAGAACCTTAGTCTCAAACTTCGGCCAAGTCCCTTCACCTGACTCCTACTAGGCTTAGGAAGCATGGTCTCCCTGCCGAGGTAACGTCGAACGTCCTGCAGAACCTTAGTCTCAAACGTCGGCCAAGTTCCGTCGCCTAATTCCAAATAGGCTTAGGAAGCATGGTCTCCCTGCCGAGGTAACGTCGAACGTCCTGCCGAGCCTTAGTCTCAAACTTCGGCCAAGTTCCTTCGATTGACTCCAACTAGGCTTAGGAAGCTTTGTCTCCCAGCCGAGGTAAGGTCGAACGTCCTGCTGAGGCTTAGACTTGAACTCCGGCCAAGTCCTCGCGCCTGACTCTCCTACTAGGCTTAAGAAGCTTGGACTCCCTGCCGAGGTAAGGTCGAACGTCCTGCCGAGCCTTGAACTCAAACACCGGCCAGTCCATTTGCCTGTCTCCTACTAGGCTTAGGAAGCTTGGTCTCCCTGTCGAGGAAAGTCGAACGTCCTGCCGAGCCTTACACTCGAACTCCGGCCAAGTCATTTTGCATGACTCCTACTAAGCTTAGATAGCTTGGTCTCCCTGCCGAGGTAACGTCGAACGTCCTGCAGAAGCTTAGTTTCAAACTTCGGCCAAGTTACTTCGCCTTACTCCAACTAGGCTTAGGAAGCATGGTCTCCCTGCCGAGGTAACGTCCAACGTCCTGCCGAGCCTTAGTCTCAAACTTCGGCCAAGTTCCTTCGCCTGACTCCAACTAGGCTTAGGAAGCATGGTCTCCCTGCCGAGGTAACGTCCAACGTCCTGCCGAGCCTTACACTCGATCTCAGTCCAAGTCCCTTCGCCTGACTCTCCTAGTAGGCTTAGGAAGCTTGGTCTCCCTGCCGAGTTAAGGTCAAACGTCCTGCCTAGCCTTACACTCGAACTCCGGCCAAGTCCCCTCTCCTAAGTCTCCTCCTAGGCTTAGGAAGATTTGTCTCCCTGCCGAGGTAACATCGAACGTCCTGCCGAGCTTCACACTCGAACTCCGGCCGAGTCCCTTCCTCGGACACTCCTACGAGGCTTAGGAAGCTTGGTCTGACTGCCGAGGTAAGGTCGAATGTCCTGCCAAGCCTTACATTCAAACTCCGGCCAAGTCCCCTCGCCTAACTGTCCTACAAGGCTTAGGAAGCTTGGTCTCCCTGCCGAGGTAAGGTAGAACGTCCTTCCGAGCCTTAGACTCGAACTCCGGTCAAGTCCACTTGTTTGACTCCTTCTAGGCTTAGGAAGCTTGGTCCCCCTGACGAGGTAAGGTCGAAACTTCTGCCGAGCCTTACAATCGAACTCCAGCCAAGTTCATTTTGCCTGTCTCCTACTAGGCTTAGGAAGCTTGGACTCCCTGCCGAGGTAAGGTCAAACGTCCTGCCTAGCCTTACACTCAAACACCGGCCAGTCCCTTTTCCTGTCTCCTACTAGGCTTAGGAAGCTTGGTCTCCCAGCCGAGGTAATGTTGAACGTCCTGCCGAGACTTACACTAGAACTCCGGCCAAGTCCCTTTGCATGACACCTACTAAGCTTAGGATGCTTGGTCTCCCTGCCGAGGTAAGGTCGAACGTCCTGCCGAGCCTTACACTCGAACTCCGGCCAAGTCCCCTCTCCTAACTCTCCTCCTAGGCTTAGGAAGATTTGTCTCCCTGCCGAGGTAACATCGAACATCCTGCCGAGCCTCACACTCGAACTCCGGCCGAGTCCCTTCCCCTGACACTCCTACGAGGCTTAGGAAGCTTGGTCTCACTGCCGAGGTAAGGTCGAATGTCCTGCCAAGCCTTACACTCAAACTCCGGCCAAGTCCCCTCGCGTAACTGTCCTACAAGGCTTAGGAAGCTTGCCCTCCCTGCCGAGGTAAGGTCGAACGTCCTTCTGAGCCTTGCACTCGAAGTCCGGTCAAGTCCCTTCCCCTGACACTCCTACTAGGCTTAGGAAGCTTGGTCCCCCTACCGAGGTAAGGTCGAACGTCTTGCCAAGACTTACACTCGAACTCTGGCCAAGTCCCCTCGCCTGACTGATACTACGCTTAGGAAGCTTGGACTCCCTGCCGAGGTAAGGTCGAACGTCCTGCCGAGCCTTGAACTCAAACACCGGCCAGTCCCTTTTCCTGTCTCCTACTAGGCTTAGGAAGCTTGGTCTCCCTGCCGAGGTAAGGTCGAACGTCCTGCCGAGCCTTACACTCGAACTCCGGCCAAGTCCCCTCTCCTAACTCTCCTCCTAGGCTTAGGAAGATTTGTCTCCCTGCCGAGGTAACATCGAACGTCCTGCCGAGGCTTACGCTCGAACTCCGGCCAAGTCCCTTCCCCTGACACTCCTACTAGGCTTAGGAAGCTTGGTCTTACCTGCCAAAGTAAGGTCGAACGTCCTGCGAAGCCTTACACTAAAACTCCGGCCAAGTCCCCTCGCCTAACTCTCCTACAAGGCTTAGGAAGTTTGGTCTCCCTGCCGAGGAAAGGTAGAACGTCCTTCCGAGCCTTACACTCGAACTTCGGCCAAGTCCCCTCTCCTAAATCTCCTCCTAGGCTTAGGAAGATTTGTCTCCCTGCCGAGGTAACATTGAACATCCTGCCGAGCCTCACACTCGAACTCCGGCCGAGTCCCTTCCCCTGACACTCCCACGAGGCTTAGGAAGCTTGGTCTCCCTGCTGAGGTAAGGTCGAACGTCCTGCCGAGACTTACACTCGAACTCCGGCCAAGTCCCTTTGCATGACACCTACTAAGCTTAGGAAGCTTGGTCTCCCTGCCGAGGTAAGGTCGAACGTCCTGCCGAGCCTTACACTCGAACTCCGGCCAAGTCCCCTCTCCTAACTCTCCTCCTAGGCTTAGGAAGATTTGTCTCCCTGCTGAGGTAACATCGAACATCCTGCCGAGCCTCACACTCGAACTCCGGCCGAGTCCCTTCCCCTGACACTCCTACGAGGCTTAGGAAGCTTGGTCTCACTGCCGAGGTAAGGTCGAATGTCCTGCCAAGCCTTACACTCAAACTCCGGCCAAGTCCCCTCGCCTAACTGTCCTACAAGGCTTAGGAAGCTTGGTCTCCCTGCCGAGGAAAGGTCAAACGTCCTGCCGAGACTTACACTCGAACTCCGGCCAAGTCCCTTTGCATGACACCTACTAAGCTTAGGAAGCTTGGTCTCCCTGCCGAGGTAAGGTCGAACGTCCTGCCGAGCCTTACACTCGAACTCCGGCCAAGTCCCCTCTCCTAACTCTCCTCCTAGGCTTAGGAAGATTTGTCTCCCTGCCGAGGTAACATCGAACATCCTGCCGAGCCTCACACTCGAACTCCGGCCGAGTCCCTTCCCCTGACACTCCTACGAGGCTTATGAAGCTTGGTCTCACTGCCGAGGTAAGGTCGAATGTCCTGCCAAGCCTTACACTCAAACTTCGGCCAAGTCCCCTCGCGTAACTGTACTACAAGGCTTAGGAAGCTTGGTCTCCCTGCCGAGGTAAGGTAGAACGTCCTTCCGAGCCTTGCACTCGAAGTCCGGTCAAGTCCCTTCCCCTGACACTCCTACTAGGCTTAGGAAGCTTGGTCTCCCTACTGATGTAAGGTCGAGCGTCCTTCCGAGCCTTACACTCGAACTCCGGCCAAGTCCCTTTGCCTCTCTCCTAATAGGCTTAGGAAGTATGGTCTCCCTGCCGAGGTAAGGTCGAACGTCCTGCCGAGCCTTACGCTCGAACTCCGGCCAAGTCCCTTCGCCGGACTCCTACTAGGCTTCGGAAGCATGGTCTCCCTGCCGAGGTAACGTCGAACGTCCTGCCGAGCCTTAGTCTCAAACTTCGGCCAAGTTCCTTCGACTGACTCCAACTAGGCTTAGGAAGCTTTGTCTCCCAGCCGAGGTAAGGTCGAACGTCCTGCTGAGCCTTAGACTTGAACTCCGGCCAAGTCCTCTCGCCTGACTCTTCTACTAGGCTTAGGAAGCTTGGACTCCCTGCCGAGGTAAGGTCGAACGTCCTGCCGAGCCTTGAACTCAAACACCGGCCAGTCCCTTTGCCTGTCTCCTACTAGGCTTAGGAAGCTTGGTCTCCCTGCCGAGGAAAGTCGAACGTCCTGCCGAGACTTACACTCGAACTCCGGCCAAGTCATTTTGCATGACTCCTACTAAGCTTAGATAGCTTGGTCTCCCTGCCGAGGTAACGCGGAACGTCCTGCAGAACCTTAGTCTCAAACTTCGGCCAAGTCCCCTCGCCTGACTCCTACTAGGCTTAGGAAGCTTGGTCTCCCTGCCGAGGTAAGGTCGAACGTCCTGCCGAGCCTTTCGCTCGAACTCCGGCCAAGTCCCTTCACCTGACTCCTACTAGGCTTAGGAAGCATGGTCTCCCTGCCGAGGTAACGTCGAACGTCCTGCAGAACCTTAGTCTCAAACTTCGGCCAAGTTCCTTCGCCTTACTCCAAAAAAGCTTAGGAAGCATGGTCTCCCTGCCGAGGTAACGTCGAACGTCCTGCCGAGCCTTAGTCTCAAACTTCGGCCAAGTTCCTTCGATTGACTCCAACTAGGCTTAGGAAGCTTTGTCTCCCTGCCGAGGTAAGGTAGAACGTCCTGCTGAGGCTTAGACTTGAACTCCGGCCAAGTCCTCGCGCCTGACTCTCCTACTAGGCTTAAGAAGCTTGGACTCCCTGCCGAGGTAAGGTCGAACGTCCTGCCGAGCCTTGAACTCAAACACCGGCCAGTCCATTTGCCTGTCTCCTACTAGGCTTAGGAAGCTTGGTCTCCCTGCCGAGGAAAGTCGAACGTCCTGCCGAGACTTACACTCGAACTCCGGCCAAGTCATTTTGCATGACTCCTACTAAGCTTAGATAGCTTGGTCTCCCTGCCGAGGTAACGTCGAACGTCCTGCAGAACCTTAGTCTCAAACGTCGGCCAAGTTCCTTCGCCTTATTCCAAATAGGCTTAGGAAGCATGGTCTCCCTGCCGAGGTAACGTCGAACGTCCTGCCGAGCCTTAGTCACAAACTTCGGCCAAGTTCCTTCGATTGACTCCAACTAGGCTTAGGAAGCTTTGTCTCCCAGCCGAGGTAAGGTCGAACGTCCTGCTGAGGCTTAGACTTGAACTCCGGCCAAGTCCTCGCGCCTGACTCTCCTACTAGGCTTAAGAAGCTTGGACTCCCTGCCGAGGTAAGGTCGAACGTCCTGCCGAGCCTTGAACTCAAACACCGGCCAGTCCATTTGCCTGTCTCCTACTAGGCTTAGGAAGCTTGGTCTCCCTGTCGAGGAAAGTCGAACGTCCTGCCGAGCCTTACACTCGAACTCCGGCCAAGTCATTTTGCATGACTCCTACTAAGCTTAGATAGCTTGGTCTCCCTGCCGAGGTAACGTCGAACGTCCTGCAGAAGCTTAGTTTCAAACTTCGGCCAAGTTACTTCGCCTTACTCCAACTAGGCTTAGGAAGCATGGTCACCCTGCCGAGGTAACGTCCAACATCCTGCCGAGCCTTAGTCTCAAACTTCGGCCAAGTTCCTTCGCCTGACTCCAACTAGGCTTAGGAAGCATGGTCTCCCTGCCGAGGTAACGTCCAACGTCCTGCCGAGCCTTACACTCGATCTCAGTCCAAGTCCCTTCCCTTGACACTCCTACTAGGCTTAGGAAGCATGGTCTCCCTGCCGAGGTAACGTCGAACGTCCTGCAGAACCTTAGTCTCAAACTTCGGCCAAGTTCCTTCGCCTTACTCCAAAAAAGCTTAGGAAGCATGGTCTCCCTGCCGAGGTAACGTCGAACGTCCTGCCGAGCCTTAGTCTCAAACTTCGGCCAAGTTCCTTCGATTGACTCCAACTAGGCTTAGGAAGCTTTGTCTCCCAGCCGAGGTAAGGTCGAACGTCCTGCTGAGCCGTAGACTTGAACTCCGGCCAAGTCCTCTCGCCTGACTCTCCTACTAGGCTTAGGAAGCTTGGACTCCCTGCCGAGGTAAGGTCAAACGTCCTGCCGAGCCTTGAACTCAAACACCGGCCAGTCCCTTTGCCTGTCTCCTACTAGGCTTAGGAAGCTTGGTCTCCCTGCCGAGGAAGGTCGAACGTCCTGCCGAGACTTACACTCGAACTCCGGCCAAGTCATTTTGCATGACTCCTACTAAGCTTAGATAGCTTGGTCTCCCTGCCGAGGTAACGTCGAACGTCCTGCAGAACCTTAGTCTCAAACTTCGGCCAAGTCCCTTCACCTGACTCCTACTAGGCTTAGGAAGCATGGTCTCCCTGCCGAGGTAACGTCGAACGTCCTGCAGAACCTTAGTCTCAAACGTCGGCCAAGTTCCGTCGCCTAATTCCAAATAGGCTTAGGAAGCATGGTCTCCCTGCCGAGGTAACGTCGAACGTCCTGCCGAGCCTTAGTCTCAAACTTCGGCCAAGTTCCTTCGATTGACTCCAACTAGGCTTAGGAAGCTTTGTCTCCCAGCCGAGGTAAGGTCGAACGTCCTGCTGAGGCTTAGACTTGAACTCCGGCCAAGTCCTCGCGCCTGACTCTCCTACTAGGCTTAAGAAGCTTGGACTCCCTGCCGAGGTAAGGTCGAACGTCCTGCCGAGCCTTGAACTCAAACACCGGCCAGTCCATTTGCCTGTCTCCTACTAGGCTTAGGAAGCTTGGTCTCCCTGTCGAGGAAAGTCGAACGTCCTGCCGAGCCTTACACTCGAACTCCGGCCAAGTCATTTTGCATGACTCCTACTAAGCTTAGATAGCTTGGTCTCCCTGCCGAGGTAACGTCGAACGTCCTGCAGAAGCTTAGTTTCAAACTTCGGCCAAGTTACTTCGCCTTACTCCAACTAGGCTTAGGAAGCATGGTCTCCCTGCCGAGGTAACGTCCAACGTCCTGCCGAGCCTTAGTCTCAAACTTCGGCCAAGTTCCTTCGCCTGACTCCAACTAGGCTTAGGAAGCATGGTCTCCCTGCCGAGGTAACGTCCAACGTCCTGCCGAGCCTTACACTCGATCTCAGTCCAAGTCCCTTCGCCTGACTCTCCTAGTAGGCTTAGGAAGCTTGGTCTCCCTGCCGAGTTAAGGTCAAACGTCCTGCCTAGCCTTACACTCGAACTCCGGCCAAGTCCCCTCTCCTAAGTCTCCTCCTAGGCTTAGGAAGATTTGTCTCCCTGCCGAGGTAACATCGAACGTCCTGCCGAGCTTCACACTCGAACTCCGGCCGAGTCCCTTCCTCGGACACTCCTACGAGGCTTAGGAAGCTTGGTCTGACTGCCGAGGTAAGGTCGAATGTCCTGCCAAGCCTTACATTCAAACTCCGGCCAAGTCCCCTCGCCTAACTGTCCTACAAGGCTTAGGAAGCTTGGTCTCCCTGCCGAGGTAAGGTAGAACGTCCTTCCGAGCCTTAGACTCGAACTCCGGTCAAGTCCACTTGTTTGACTCCTTCTAGGCTTAGGAAGCTTGGTCCCCCTGACGAGGTAAGGTCGAAACTTCTGCCGAGCCTTACAATCGAACTCCAGCCAAGTTCATTTTGCCTGTCTCCTACTAGGCTTAGGAAGCTTGGACTCCCTGCCGAGGTAAGGTCAAACGTCCTGCCTAGCCTTACACTCAAACACCGGCCAGTCCCTTTTCCTGTCTCCTACTAGGCTTAGGAAGCTTGGTCTCCCAGCCGAGGTAATGTTGAACGTCCTGCCGAGACTTACACTAGAACTCCGGCCAAGTCCCTTTGCATGACACCTACTAAGCTTAGGATGCTTGGTCTCCCTGCCGAGGTAAGGTCGAACGTCCTGCCGAGCCTTACACTCGAACTCCGGCCAAGTCCCCTCTCCTAACTCTCCTCCTAGGCTTAGGAAGATTTGTCTCCCTGCCGAGGTAACATCGAACATCCTGCCGAGCCTCACACTCGAACTCCGGCCGAGTCCCTTCCCCTGACACTCCTACGAGGCTTAGGAAGCTTGGTCTCACTGCCGAGGTAAGGTCGAATGTCCTGCCAAGCCTTACACTCAAACTCCGGCCAAGTCCCCTCGCGTAACTGTCCTACAAGGCTTAGGAAGCTTGCCCTCCCTGCCGAGGTAAGGTCGAACGTCCTTCTGAGCCTTGCACTCGAAGTCCGGTCAAGTCCCTTCCCCTGACACTCCTACTAGGCTTAGGAAGCTTGGTCCCCCTACCGAGGTAAGGTCGAACGTCTTGCCAAGACTTACACTCGAACTCTGGCCAAGTCCCCTCGCCTGACTGATACTACGCTTAGGAAGCTTGGACTCCCTGCCGAGGTAAGGTCGAACGTCCTGCCGAGCCTTGAACTCAAACACCGGCCAGTCCCTTTTCCTGTCTCCTACTAGGCTTAGGAAGCTTGGTCTCCCTGCCGAGGTAAGGTCGAACGTCCTGCCGAGCCTTACACTCGAACTCCGGCCAAGTCCCCTCTCCTAACTCTCCTCCTAGGCTTAGGAAGATTTGTCTCCCTGCCGAGGTAACATCGAACGTCCTGCCGAGGCTTACGCTCGAACTCCGGCCAAGTCCCTTCCCCTGACACTCCTACTAGGCTTAGGAAGCTTGGTCTTACCTGCCAAAGTAAGGTCGAACGTCCTGCGAAGCCTTACACTAAAACTCCGGCCAAGTCCCCTCGCCTAACTCTCCTACAAGGCTTAGGAAGTTTGTTCTCCCTGCTGAGGAAAGGTAGAACGTCCTTCCGAGCCTTACACTCGAACTTCGGCCAAGTCCCCTCTCCTAAATCTCCTCCTAGGCTTAGGAAGATTTGTCTCCCTGCCGAGGTAACATTGAACATCCTGCCGAGCCTCACACTCGAACTCCGGCCGAGTCCCTTCCCCTGACACTCCCACGAGGCTTAGGAAGCTTGGTCTCCCTGCTGAGGTAAGGTCGAACGTCCTGCCGAGACTTACACTCGAACTCCGGCCAAGTCCCTTTGCATGACACCTACTAAGCTTAGGAAGCTTGGTCTCCCTGCCGAGGTAAGGTCGAACGTCCTGCCGAGCCTTACACTCGAACTCCGGCCAAGTCCCCTCTCCTAACTCTCCTCCTAGGCTTAGGAAGATTTGTCTCCCTGCTGAGGTAACATCGAACATCCTGCTAAGCCTTACACTCAAACTCCGGCCAAGTCCCCTCGCCTAACTGTCCTACAAGGCTTAGGAAGCTTGGTCTCCCTGCCGAGGAAAGGTCAAACGTCCTGCCGAGCCTTACACTCGAACTCCAGCCAAGTCCCTTTGCATGACACCTACTAAGCTTAAAAAGCTTGGTCTCCCTGCCGAGGTAAGGTCGAACGTCCTGCCGAGCCTTACACTCGAACTCCGGCCAAGTCCCCTCTCCTAACTCTCCTCCTAGGCTTAGGAAGATTTGTCTCCCTGCCGAGGTAACATCGAACATCCTGCCGAGCCTCACACTCGAACTCCGGCCGAGTCCCTTTCCCTGACACTCCTACGAGCCTTATGAAGCTTGGTCTCACTGCCGAGGTAAGGTCGAATGTCCTGCCAAGCCTTACACTCAAACTTCGGCCAAGTCCCCTCGCGTAACTGTCCTACAAGGCTTAGGAAGCTTGGTCTCCCTGCCGAGGTAAGGTAGAACGTCCTTCCGAGCCTTGCACTCGAAGTCCGGTCAAGTCCCTTCCCCTGACACTCCTACTAGGCTTAGGAAGCTTGGTCTCCCTACCGATGTAAGGTCGAGCGTCCTTCCGAGCCTTACACTCGAACTCCGGCCAAGTCATTTTGCATGACTCCTACTAAGCTTAGATAGCTTGGTCTCCCTGCCGAGTTAAGGTCGAACGTCCTGCCGAGACTTACACTCGAACTCCGGCAAAGTCCCCGTGTCTGACTCCTACTAGGCTTAGGAAGCATGGTCTCCCTGCCGAGGTAACGTCGAACGTCCTGCCGAGCCTTAGTCTCAAACTTCGGCCAAGTTCCTTCTCCTTACTCCAACTAGGCTTAGGAAGCTTTGTCTCCCAGCCGAGGTAAGGTCGAACGTCCTGCTGAGCCTTAGACTTGAACTCCGGCCAAGTCCTCTCGCCTGACTCTCCTACTAGGCTTAGGAAGCTTGGACTCCCTGCCGAGGTAAGGTCGAACGTCCTGCCGAGCCTTGAACTCAAACACCGGCCAGTCCCTTTTCCTGTCTCCTACTAGGCTTAGGAAGCTTGGTCTCCCTGCCGAGGTAAGGTCGAACATCCTGCTGAGCCTTACACTCGAACTCCGGCCAAGTCATTTTGCATGACTCCTACTAAGCTTAGATAGCTTGGTCTCCCTGCCGAGGTAACGTCGAACGTCCTGCCGAGCCTTAATCGCAAACTTCGGCCAAGTCCCTTCGCCTGACTCCAACTAGGCTTAGGAAGCTTTGTCTCCCTGCCGAGGTAAGGTCGAACATCCTGCCGAGCCTTACACTCGAACACCTGCCAAGTCCCTTTGCATGACACCTACTAAGCTTAGGAAGCTTGGTCTCCCTGCCGAGGTAAGGTCGAACATCCTGCCGAGCCTTACACTCGAACTCCGGACAAGTCCCCTCTCCTAACTCTCCTCCTAGGCTTAGGAAGATTTGTCTCCCTGCCGAGGTAACATCGAACATCCCTCCGAGCCTCACACTGGAACTGTGGCCGAGTACCTTCCCCTGACACTCCTACGAGGCTTAGGAAGCTTGGTCTCACTGCCGACGTAAGGTCGAATGTCCTGCCAAGCCTTACACTCAAACTCCGGCCAAGTCCCCTCGCCTAACTGTCCTACAAGGCTTAGGAAGCTTGGTCTCCCTGCCGAGGTAAGGTAGAACGTCCTTCCGAGCCTTGCACTCGAAGTCCGGTCAAGTCCCTTCCCCTGACACTAATACTAGGCTTAGGAAGCTTGGTCTCCCTACCGAGGTAAGGTCGAGCGTCCTGCCGAGCCTTACAATCAAACTCTGGCCAAGCCATTTTGCATGACTCCTACTAGGCTTAGGAAGCTTGGTCTCCCTGCCGAGGTAAGGTCGAACGTCTTGCCAAGACTTACACTCGAACTCTGGCCAAGTCCCCTCGCCTGACTGATACTAGGCTTAGGAAGCTTGGTCTCCCTGCCGAGGTAAGGTCGAACGTCCTGCCGAGCCTTACGCTCGAACTCTGGCCAAGCCCTTTCGCCGGACTCCTACTAGGCTTCGGAAGCATGGTCTCCCTGCCGAGGTAACGTCGAACGTCCTGCCGAGCCTTAGTCTCAAACTTCGGCCAAGTTCCTTCGACTGACTCCAACTCGGCTCAGGAAGCTTTGTCTCCCAGCCGAGGTAAGGTCGAATGTCCTGCTGAGCCTTAGACTTGAACTCCGGCCAAGTCCTCTCGCCTGACTCTTCTACTAGGCTTAGGAAACTTGGTCTCCCTACCGAGGTAAGGTCGAGCGTCCTGCCGAGCCTTACAATCAAACTCTGGCCAAGCCATTTTGCATGACTCCTACTAGGCTTAGGAAGCTTGGTCTCCCTGCCGAGGTAAGGTCGACTGTCTTGCCAAGACTTACACTCGAACTCTGGCCAAGTCCCCTCGCCTGACTGATACTAGGCTTAGGAAGCTTGGTCTCCCTGCCGAGGTAAGGTCGAACGTCCTGCCGAGCCTTACGCTCGAACTCCGGCCAAGTCCCTTCGCCGGACTCCTACTAGGCTTAGGAAGCATGGTCTCCCTGCCGAGGAAAGTCGAACGTCCTGCCGAGCCTTACACTCGAACTCCGGCCAAGTCATTTTGCATGACTCCTACTAATCTTAGATAGCTTGGTCTCCCTGCCGAGGTAACGTCGAACGTCCTGCAGAACCTTAGTCTCAAACTTCGGCCAAGTTCCTTCGCCTTACTCCAACTAGGCTTAGGAAGCATGGTCTCCCTGCCGAGGTAACGTCCAACGTCCTGCCGAGCATTACACTCGATCTCCGGCCAAGTCCCTTCGCCTGACTCTCCTAGTAGGCTTAGGATGCTTGGTCTCCCTGCCGAGTTAAGGTCAAACGTCCTGCCTAGCCTTACACTCGAACTCCGGCCAAGTCCCCTCTCCTAAGTCTCCTCCTAGGCTTAGGAAGATTTGTCTCCCTGCCGAGGTAACATCGAACGTCCTGCCGAGCCTCACACTCGAACTCCGGTCGAGTCCCTTCCCCGGACACTCCTACGAGGCTTAGGAAGCTTGGTCTCACTGCCGAGGTAAGATCGAATATCCTGCCAAGCCTTACACTCAAACTCCGGCCAAGTCCCCTCGCCTAACTGTCCTACAAGGCTTAGGAAGCTTGGTCTCCCTGCCGAGGTAAGGTAGAACGTCCTTCCGAGCCTTACACTCGAACTCCGGTCAAGTCCCCTTGTTTGACTCCTTCTAGGCTTAGGAAGCGTGGTCCCCCTGACGAGGTAAGGTCGAAACTTCTGCCGAGACTTACACTCGAACTCTGGCCAAGTCCCCTCGCCTGACTCCAGCTAGGCTTAGGAAGCTTTGTCTCCCAGCCGAGGTAGGGTCGAACGTCCTGCTGAGCCTTAGACTTGAACTCCGGCCAAGTCCCCTCGCCTGACTCTCCTACTAGGCTTAGGAAGATTTGTCTCCCTGCCCGGGTAACATCGAACGTCCTGCCGAGCCTCACACTCGAACTCCGGCCAAGTCCCTTCCCTTGACACTCCTACTAGGCTTAGGAAGCTTGGTCTCCCTGCCGAGTTAAGATCGAACGTTCTGCCAAGCCTTACACTCGAACTCTGGCGAAGTCCCTTCGCCTGACTCCTACTAGGCTTAGGAAGCTTGGTCCCCCTGCCGAGGTAAGGTCGAAAGTCCTGCCGAGCCTTACAATCAAACTCCTGCCAAGTTCCTTTTGCCTGTCTCCTACTCGGCTTAGGAAGCTTGGACTCCCTGCCGAGTTAAGGTCCAACGTCCTGCCGAGCCTTACACTCAAACACCGGCCAGTCCCTTTGCCTGTCTCCTACTAGGCTTAGGAAGCTTGGTCTCCCTGCCGAGGAAAGGTCGAACGTCCTGCCGAGCCTTACACTCGAACTCTGGCCAAGTCCAGTTGTCTGACTCCTACTAGGCTTAGGAAGCATGGTCTCCCAGCCGAGGTAACGGCGTACGTCCTGCTGAGCCTTAGACTTTAACTCCGGCCAAGTCCCCTCGCGTGACTCTCCTACTAGGCTTAAGAAGCTTGGTCTCCCTGCCTAGGTAAGGTCGAACGTCCTGCCGAGCCTTACACTCGAGCACCGGCCAAGTCCCTTTGCCTCTCTCCTAATAGGCTTAGGAAGTATGGTCTCCCTGCCGAGGTAAGGTCGAACGACCTGCCGAGCCTTACACTCGAACACCAGCCCAGTCCCCTCTCCTAACTCTCCTCCCAGGCTTAGGAAGATTTGTCTCCCTGCCGAGGTAACATCGAACGTCCTGCCGAGCCTTGCACTCGAAGTCCGGTCAAGTCCCTTCCCCTGACACTCCTACTAGGCTTACGAAGCTTGGTCTCCCTGCCGAGGTAGGGTCGAATGTCCTTCCAAGACTTACACTCAAACTCCGGCCAAGTCCCCTCGCCTAACTCTCCTACAAGGCTTAGGAAGCTTGGTCTCCCTGCCAAGGTAAGGTAGAACATCCTTCCGAGCCTTACACTCGACCTCCGGCCGAGTCCCTTCCCCTGACACTCCTACTAGGCTTAGGAAGCTTGGTCTCCCTGCCGAGGTAAGGTCTAGCGTCCTTCCGAGCCTTACACTCGAACTCCGGCCAAGTCCCCTTGTTTGACTCCTTCTAGGCTTAGGAAGCTTGGTCTCCCTGCCGAGGTGAGGTCGAACGTCCTGCCGAGCCTTACACTCGAACTACGGCCAAGTCGACTCGCCTGTCTCCTACTAGGCTTAGGAAGCATGGTCTCCCTGCTGAGGTAAGGTCGAACGTCCTGCCGAGCCTTACACTCGATCTCCGGCCGAGTCCCTTCGCCTGACTCTCCCAGTAGGCTTAGGAAGCTTGGTCTCCCTGCCGAGTTAAGGTCAAACGTCCTGCCTAGCCTTACACTCGAACTCCGGCCAAGTCCCTTTGCCTGACACCTACTAAGCTTAGGAAGCTTGGTCCCCCTGCCGAGGTAAGGTCGAGCGTCCTTCCGAGCCTTACACTCAAACTCCAGACAAGTCATTTTGCATGACTCCTACTAAGCTTAGATAGCTTGGTCTCCCTGCCGAGGTAACGTCGAACGTCCTGCAGAACCTTAGTCTCAAACTTCGGCCAAGTTCCTTCGCCTTACTCCAACTAGGCTTAGGAAGCATGGTCTCCCTGCCGAGGTAACGTCGAATATCCAGCCGAGCCTTAGTCTCAAACTTCGGCCAAGTTCCTTCGCCTGACTCTCCTAGTAGGCTTAGGAAGCTTGGTCTCCCTGCCGAGTTAAGGTCAAACGTCCTGCCTAGCCTTACACTCGAACTCCGGCCAAGTCCCCTCTCCTAAGTCTCCTCCTAGGCTTAGGAAGATTTGTCTCCCTGCCGAGGTAACATTGAACGTCCTGCCGAGGCTCACACTCGAACTCCGGCCGAGTCCCTTCCCCTGACATTCCTACGAGGCTTAGGAAGCTTGGTCTCCCTGCCGAGGTAAGGTAGAACGTCCTTCCGAGCCTTGCACTCGAAGTCCGGTCAAGTCCCTTCCCCTGACACTCCTACTAGCCTTAGGAAGATTTGTCTCCCTGCCGAGGTAACATCGAACGTCCTGCCGAGCCTCACACTCGAACTCCGGTCGAGTCCCTTCCCCGGACACTCCTACGAGGCTTAGGAAGCTTGGTCTCACTGCCGAGGTAAGATCGAATGTCCTGCCAAGCCTTACACTCAAACTCCGGCCAAGTCCCCTCGCCTAACTGTCCTACAAGGCTTAGGAAGCTTGGTCTCCCTGCCGAGGAAAGGTCAAACGTCCTGCCGAGACTTACACTCGAACTCTGGTCAAGTCCCCTTGTTTGACTCCTTCTAGGCTTAGGAAGCGTGGTCCCCCTGACGAGGTAGAGGTCGAAACTTCTGCCGAGACTTACACTCGAACTCTGGCCAAGTCCCCTCGCCTGACTCCAGCTAGGCTTAGGAAGCTTTGTCTCCCAGCCGAGGTAGGGTCGAACGTCCTGCCGAGCCTCACACTCGAACTCCGGCCAAGTCCCTTCCCTTGACACTCCTACTAGGCTTAGGAAGCTTGGTCTCCCTGCCGAGTTAAGATCGAACGTTCTGCCAAGCCTTACACTCGAACTCTGGCGAAGTCCCTTCGCCTGACTCCTACTAGGCTTAGGAAGCTTGGTCCCCCTGCCGAGGTAAGGTCGAAAGTCCTGCCGAGCCTTACAATCAAACTCCTGCCAAGTTCCTTTTGCCTGTCTCCTACTCGGCTTAGGAAGCTTGGACTCCCTGCCGAGTTAAGGTCCAACGTCCTGCCGAGCCTTACACTCAAACACCGGCCAGTCCCTTTGCCTGTCTCCTACTAGGCTTAGGAAGCTTGGTCTCCCTGCCGAGGAAAGGTCGAACGTCCTGCCGAGCCTTACACTCGAACTCTGGCCAAGTCCAGTTGTCTGACTCCTACTAGGCTTAGGAAGCATGGTCTCCCAGCCGAGGTAACGGCGAACGTCCTGCTGAGCCTTAGACTTTAACTCCGGCCAAGTCCCCTCGCGTGACTCTCCTACTAGGCTTAAGAAGCTTGGTCTCCCTGCCTAGGTAAGGTCGAACGTCCTGCCGAGCCTTACACTCGAACACCAGCCCAGTCCCCTCTCCTAACTCTCCTCCCAGGCTTAGGAAGATTTGTCTCCCTGCCGAGGTAACATCGAACGTCCTGCCGAGCCTTGCACTCGAAGTCCGGTCAAGTCCCTTCCCCTGACACTCCTACTAGGCTTACGAAGCTTGGTCTCCCTGCCGAGGTAAGGTCGAATGTCCTTCCAAGACTTACACTCAAACTCCGGCCAAGTCCCCTCGCCTGACTCCTACTAGGCTTAGGAAGCTTGGTCTCCCTGCCGAGGTAACGTCGAACGTCCTGCCGAGCCTTAGTCTCAAACTTCGGCCAAGTTCCTTCGATTGACTCCAACTAGGCTTAGGAAGCTTTGTCTCCCTGCCGAGGTAAGGTAGAACGTCCTGCTGAGGCTTAGACTTGAACTCCGGCCAAGTCCTCGCGCCTGACTCTCCTACTAGGCTTAAGAAGCTTGGACTCCCTGCCGAGGTAAGGTCGAACGTCCTGCCGAGCCTTGAACTCAAACACCGGCCAGTCCATTTGCCTGTCTCCTACTAGGCTTAGGAAGCTTGGTCTCCCTGCCGAGGAAAGTCGAACGTCCTGCCGAGACTTACACTCGAACTCCGGCCAAGTCATTTTGCATGACTCCTACTAAGCTTAGATAGCTTGGTCTCCCTGCCGAGGTAACGTCGAACGTCCTGCAGAACCTTAGTCTCAAACGTCGGCCAAGTTCCTTCGCCTTATTCCAAATAGGCTTAGGAAGCATGGTCTCCCTGCCGAGGTAACGTCGAACGTCCTGCCGAGCCTTAGTCACAAACTTCGGCCAAGTTCCTTCGATTGACTCCAACTAGGCTTAGGAAGCTTTGTCTCCCAGCCGAGGTAAGGTCGAACGTCCTGCTGAGGCTTAGACTTGAACTCCGGCCAAGTCCTCGCGCCTGACTCTCCTACTAGGCTTAAGAAGCTTGGACTCCCTGCCGAGGTAAGGTCGAACGTCCTGCCGAGCCTTGAACTCAAACACCGGCCAGTCCATTTGCCTGTCTCCTACTAGGCTTAGGAAGCTTGGTCTCCCTGTCGAGGAAAGTCGAACGTCCTGCCGAGCCTTACACTCGAACTCCGGCCAAGTCATTTTGCATGACTCCTACTAAGCTTAGATAGCTTGGTCTCCCTGCCGAGGTAACGTCGAACGTCCTGCAGAAGCTTAGTTTCAAACTTCGGCCAAGTTACTTCGCCTTACTCCAACTAGGCTTAGGAAGCATGGTCACCCTGCCGAGGTAACGTCCAACATCCTGCCGAGCCTTAGTCTCAAACTTCGGCCAAGTTCCTTCGCCTGACTCCAACTAGGCTTAGGAAGCATGGTCTCCCTGCCGAGGTAACGTCCAACGTCCTGCCGAGCCTTACACTCGATCTCAGTCCAAGTCCCTTCCCTTGACACTCCTACTAGGCTTAGGAAGCATGGTCTCCCTGCCGAGGTAACGTCGAACGTCCTGCAGAACCTTAGTCTCAAACTTCGGCCAAGTTCCTTCGCCTTACTCCAAAAAAGCTTAGGAAGCATGGTCTCCCTGCCGAGGTAACGTCGAACGTCCTGCCGAGCCTTAGTCTCAAACTTCGGCCAAGTTCCTTCGATTGACTCCAACTAGGCTTAGGAAGCTTTGTCTCCCAGCCGAGGTAAGGTCGAACGTCCTGCTGAGCCGTAGACTTGAACTCCGGCCAAGTCCTCTCGCCTGACTCTCCTACTAGGCTTAGGAAGCTTGGACTCCCTGCCGAGGTAAGGTCAAACGTCCTGCCGAGCCTTGAACTCAAACACCGGCCAGTCCCTTTGCCTGTCTCCTACTAGGCTTAGGAAGCTTGGTCTCCCTGCCGAGGAAGGTCGAACGTCCTGCCGAGACTTACACTCGAACTCCGGCCAAGTCATTTTGCATGACTCCTACTAAGCTTAGATAGCTTGGTCTCCCTGCCGAGGTAACGTCGAACGTCCTGCAGAACCTTAGTCTCAAACTTCGGCCAAGTCCCTTCACCTGACTCCTACTAGGCTTAGGAAGCATGGTCTCCCTGCCGAGGTAACGTCGAACGTCCTGCAGAACCTTAGTCTCAAACGTCGGCCAAGTTCCGTCGCCTAATTCCAAATAGGCTTAGGAAGCATGGTCTCCCTGCCGAGGTAACGTCGAACGTCCTGCCGAGCCTTAGTCTCAAACTTCGGCCAAGTTCCTTCGATTGACTCCAACTAGGCTTAGGAAGCTTTGTCTCCCAGCCGAGGTAAGGTCGAACGTCCTGCTGAGGCTTAGACTTGAACTCCGGCCAAGTCCTCGCGCCTGACTCTCCTACTAGGCTTAAGAAGCTTGGACTCCCTGCCGAGGTAAGGTCGAACGTCCTGCCGAGCCTTGAACTCAAACACCGGCCAGTCCATTTGCCTGTCTCCTACTAGGCTTAGGAAGCTTGGTCTCCCTGTCGAGGAAAGTCGAACGTCCTGCCGAGCCTTACACTCGAACTCCGGCCAAGTCATTTTGCATGACTCCTACTAAGCTTAGATAGCTTGGTCTCCCTGCCGAGGTAACGTCGAACGTCCTGCAGAAGCTTAGTTTCAAACTTCGGCCAAGTTACTTCGCCTTACTCCAACTAGGCTTAGGAAGCATGGTCTCCCTGCCGAGGTAACGTCCAACGTCCTGCCGAGCCTTAGTCTCAAACTTCGGCCAAGTTCCTTCGCCTGACTCCAACTAGGCTTAGGAAGCATGGTCTCCCTGCCGAGGTAACGTCCAACGTCCTGCCGAGCCTTACACTCGATCTCAGTCCAAGTCCCTTCGCCTGACTCTCCTAGTAGGCTTAGGAAGCTTGGTCTCCCTGCCGAGTTAAGGTCAAACGTCCTGCCTAGCCTTACACTCGAACTCCGGCCAAGTCCCCTCTCCTAAGTCTCCTCCTAGGCTTAGGAAGATTTGTCTCCCTGCCGAGGTAACATCGAACGTCCTGCCGAGCTTCACACTCGAACTCCGGCCGAGTCCCTTCCTCGGACACTCCTACGAGGCTTAGGAAGCTTGGTCTGACTGCCGAGGTAAGGTCGAATGTCCTGCCAAGCCTTACATTCAAACTCCGGCCAAGTCCCCTCGCCTAACTGTCCTACAAGGCTTAGGAAGCTTGGTCTCCCTGCCGAGGTAAGGTAGAACGTCCTTCCGAGCCTTAGACTCGAACTCCGGTCAAGTCCACTTGTTTGACTCCTTCTAGGCTTAGGAAGCTTGGTCCCCCTGACGAGGTAAGGTCGAAACTTCTGCCGAGCCTTACAATCGAACTCCAGCCAAGTTCATTTTGCCTGTCTCCTACTAGGCTTAGGAAGCTTGGACTCCCTGCCGAGGTAAGGTCAAACGTCCTGCCTAGCCTTACACTCAAACACCGGCCAGTCCCTTTTCCTGTCTCCTACTAGGCTTAGGAAGCTTGGTCTCCCAGCCGAGGTAATGTTGAACGTCCTGCCGAGACTTACACTAGAACTCCGGCCAAGTCCCTTTGCATGACACCTACTAAGCTTAGGATGCTTGGTCTCCCTGCCGAGGTAAGGTCGAACGTCCTGCCGAGCCTTACACTCGAACTCCGGCCAAGTCCCCTCTCCTAACTCTCCTCCTAGGCTTAGGAAGATTTGTCTCCCTGCCGAGGTAACATCGAACATCCTGCCGAGCCTCACACTCGAACTCCGGCCGAGTCCCTTCCCCTGACACTCCTACGAGGCTTAGGAAGCTTGGTCTCACTGCCGAGGTAAGGTCGAATGTCCTGCCAAGCCTTACACTCAAACTCCGGCCAAGTCCCCTCGCGTAACTGTCCTACAAGGCTTAGGAAGCTTGCCCTCCCTGCCGAGGTAAGGTCGAACGTCCTTCTGAGCCTTGCACTCGAAGTCCGGTCAAGTCCCTTCCCCTGACACTCCTACTAGGCTTAGGAAGCTTGGTCCCCCTACCGAGGTAAGGTCGAACGTCTTGCCAAGACTTACACTCGAACTCTGGCCAAGTCCCCTCGCCTGACTGATACTACGCTTAGGAAGCTTGGACTCCCTGCCGAGGTAAGGTCGAACGTCCTGCCGAGCCTTGAACTCAAACACCGGCCAGTCCCTTTTCCTGTCTCCTACTAGGCTTAGGAAGCTTGGTCTCCCTGCCGAGGTAAGGTCGAACGTCCTGCCGAGCCTTACACTCGAACTCCGGCCAAGTCCCCTCTCCTAACTCTCCTCCTAGGCTTAGGAAGATTTGTCTCCCTGCCGAGGTAACATCGAACGTCCTGCCGAGGCTTACGCTCGAACTCCGGCCAAGTCCCTTCCCCTGACACTCCTACTAGGCTTAGGAAGCTTGGTCTTACCTGCCAAAGTAAGGTCGAACGTCCTGCGAAGCCTTACACTAAAACTCCGGCCAAGTCCCCTCGCCTAACTCTCCTACAAGGCTTAGGAAGTTTGGTCTCCCTGCCGAGGAAAGGTAGAACGTCCTTCCGAGCCTTACACTCGAACTTCGGCCAAGTCCCCTCTCCTAAATCTCCTCCTAGGCTTAGGAAGATTTGTCTCCCTGCCGAGGTAACATTGAACATCCTGCCGAGCCTCACACTCGAACTCCGGCCGAGTCCCATCCCCTGACACTCCCACGAGGCTTAGGAAGCTTGGTCTCCCTGCTGAGGTAAGGTCGAACGTCCTGCCGAGACTTACACTCGAACTCCGGCCAAGTCCCTTTGCATGACACCTACTAAGCTTAGGAAGCTTGGTCTCCCTGCCGAGGTAAGGTCGAACGTCCTGCCGAGCCTTACACTCGAACTCCGGCCAAGTCCCCTCTCCTAACTCTCCTCCTAGGCTTAGGAAGATTTGTCTCCCTGCTGAGGTAACATCGAACATCCTGCTAAGCCTTACACTCAAACTCCGGCCAAGTCCCCTCGCCTAACTGTCCTACAAGGCTTAGGAAGCTTGGTCTCCCTGCCGAGGAAAGGTCAAACGTCCTGCCGAGCCTTACACTCGAACTCCGGCCAAGTCCCTTTGCATGACACCTACTAAGCTTAAAAAGCTTGGTCTCCCTGCCGAGGTAAGGTCGAACGTCCTGCCGAGCCTTACACTCGAACTCCGGCCAAGTCCCCTCTCCTAACTCTCCTCCTAGGCTTAGGAAGATTTGTCTCCCTGCCGAGGTAACATCGAACATCCTGCCGAGCCTCACACTCGAACTCCGGCCGAGTCCCTTTCCCTGACACTCCTACGAGCCTTATGAAGCTTGGTCTCACTGCCGAGGTAAGGTCGAATGTCCTGCCAAGCCTTACACTCAAACTTCGGCCAAGTCCCCTCGCGTAACTGTCCTACAAGGCTTAGGAAGCTTGGTCTCCCTGCCGAGGTAAGGTAGAACGTCCTTCCGAGCCTTGCACTCGAAGTCCGGTCAAGTCCCTTCCCCTGACACTCCTACTAGGCTTAGGAAGCTTGGTCTCCCTACCGATGTAAGGTCGAGCGTCCTTCCGAGCCTTACACTCGAACTCCGGCCAAGTCATTTTGCATGACTCCTACTAAGCTTAGATAGCTTGGTCTCCCTGCCGAGTTAAGGTCGAACGTCCTGCCGAGACTTACACTCGAACTCCGGCAAAGTCCCCGTGTCTGACTCCTACTAGGCTTAGGAAGCATGGTCTCCCTGCCGAGGTAACGTCGAACGTCCTGCCGAGCCTTAGTCTCAAACTTCGGCCAAGTTCCTTCGCCTTACTCCAACTAGGCTTAGGAAGCTTTGTCTCCCAGCCGAGGTAAGGTCGAACGTCCTGCTGAGCCTTAGACTTGAACTCCGGCCAAGTCCTCTCGCCTGACTCTCCTACTAGGCTTAGGAAGCTTGGACTCCCTGCCGAGGTAAGGTCGAACGTCCTGCCGAGCCTTGAACTCAAACACCGGCCAGTCCCTTTTCCTGTCTCCTACTAGGCTTAGGAAGCTTGGTCTCCCTGCCGAGGTAAGGTCGAACATCCTGCCGAGCCTTACACTCGAACTCCGGCCAAGTCATTTTGCATGACTCCTACTAAGCTTAGATAGCTTGGTCTCCCTGCCGAGGTAACGTCGAACGTCCTGCCGAGCCTTAATCGCAAACTTCGGCCAAGTCCCTTCGCCTGACTCCAACTAGGCTTAGGAAGCTTTGTCTCCCTGCCGAGGTAAGGTCGAACATCCTGCCGAGCCTTACACTCGAACACCTGCCAAGTCCCTTTGCATGACACCTACTAAGCTTAGGAAGCTTGGTCTCCCTGCCGAGGTAAGGTCGAACATCCTGCCGAGCCTTACACTTGAACTCCGGACAAGTCCCCTCTCCTAACTCTCCTCCTAGGCTTAGGAAGATTTGTCTCCCTGCCGAGGTAACATCGAACATCCCTCCGAGCCTCACACTGGAACTGTGGCCGAGTACCTTCCCCTGACACTCCTACGAGGCTTAGGAAGCTTGGTCTCACTGCCGACGTAAGGTCGAATGTCCTGCCAAGCCTTACACTCAAACTCCGGCCAAGTCCCCTCGCCTAACTGTCCTACAAGGCTTAGGAAGCTTGGTCTCCCTGCCGAGGTAACGTCGAACGTCCTGCCGAGCCTTAGTCTCAAACTTCGGCCAAGTTCCTTCGACTGACTCCAACTCGGCTCAGGAAGCTTTGTCTCCCAGCCGAGGTAAGGTCGAACGTCCTGCTGAGCCTTAGACTTGAACTCCGGCCAAGTCCTCTCGCCTGACTCTTCTACTAGGCTTAGGAAGCTTGGTCTCCCTACCGAGGTAAGGTCGAGCGTCCTGCCGAGCCTTACAATCAAACTCTGGCCAAGCCATTTTGCATGACTCCTACTAGGCTTAGGAAGCTTGGTCTCCCTGCCGAGGTAAGGTCGACTGTCTTGCCAAGACTTACACTCGAACTCTGGCCAAGTCCCCTCGCCTGACTGATACTAGGCTTAGGAAGCTTGGTCTCCCTGCCGAGGTAAGGTCGAACGTCCTGCCGAGCCTTACGCTCGAACTCCGGCCAAGTCCCTTCGCCGGACTCCTACTAGGCTTAGGAAGCATGGTCTCCCTGCCGAGGAAAGTCGAACGTCCTGCCGAGCCTTACACTCGAACTCCGGCCAAGTCATTTTGCATGACTCCTACTAAGCTTAGATAGCTTGGTCTCCCTGCCGAGGTAACGTCGAACGTCCTGCAGAACCTTAGTCTCAAACTTCGGCCAAGTTCCTTCGCCTTACTCCAACTAGGCTTAGGAAGCATGGTCTCCCTGCCGAGGTAACGTCCAACGTCCTGCCGAGCATTACACTCGATCTCCGGCCAAGTCCCTTCGCCTGACTCTCCTAGTAGGCTTAGGATGCTTGGTCTCCCTGCCGAGTTAAGGTCAAACGTCCTGCCTAGCCTTACACTCGAACTCCGGCCAAGTCCCCTCTCCTAAGTCTCCTCCTAGGCTTAGGAAGATTTGTCTCCCTGCCGAGGTAACATCGAACGTCCTGCCGAGCCTCACACTCGAACTCCGGTCGAGTCCCTTCCCCGGACACTCCTACGAGGCTTAGGAAGCTTGGTCTCACTGCCGAGGTAAGATCGAATATCCTGCCAAGCCTTACACTCAAACTCCGGCCAAGTCCCCTCGCCTAACTGTCCTACAAGGCTTAGGAAGCTTGGTCTCCCTGCCGAGGTAAGGTAGAACGTCCTTCCGAGCCTTACACTCGAACTCCGGTCAAGTCCCCTTGTTTGACTCCTTCTAGGCTTAGGAAGCGTGGTCCCCCTGACGAGGTAAGGTCGAAACTTCTGCCGAGACTTACACTCGAACTCTGGCCAAGTCCCCTCGCCTGACTCCAGCTAGGCTTAGGAAGCTTTGTCTCCCAGCCGAGGTAGGGTCGAACGTCCTGCTGAGCCTTAGACTTGAACTCCGGCCAAGTCCCCTCGCCTGACTCTCCTACTAGGCTTAGGAAGATTTGTCTCCCTGCCCGGGTAACATCGAACGTCCTGCCGAGCCTCACACTCGAACTCCGGCCAAGTCCCTTCCCTTGACACTCCTACTAGGCTTAGGAAGCTTGGTCTCCCTGCCGAGTTAAGATCGAACGTTCTGCCAAGCCTTACACTCGAACTCTGGCGAAGTCCCTTCGCCTGACTCCTACTAGGCTTAGGAAGCTTGGTCCCCCTGCCGAGGTAAGGTCGAAAGTCCTGCCGAGCCTTACAATCAAACTCCTGCCAAGTTCCTTTTGCCTGTCTCCTACTCGGCTTAGGAAGCTTGGACTCCCTGCCGAGTTAAGGTCCAACGTCCTGCCGAGCCTTACACTCAAACACCGGCCAGTCCCTTTGCCTGTCTCCTACTAGGCTTAGGAAGCTTGGTCTCCCTGCCGAGGAAAGGTCGAACGTCCTGCCGAGCCTTACACTCGAACTCTGGCCAAGTCCAGTTGTCTGACTCCTACTAGGCTTAGGAAGCATGGTCTCCCAGCCGAGGTAACGGCGTACGTCCTGCTGAGCCTTAGACTTTAACTCCGGCCAAGTCCCCTCGCGTGACTCTCCTACTAGGCTTAAGAAGCTTGGTCTCCCTGCCTAGGTAAGGTCGAACGTCCTGCCGAGCCTTACACTCGAGCACCGGCCAAGTCCCTTTGCCTCTCTCCTAATAGGCTTAGGAAGTATGGTCTCCCTGCCGAGGTAAGGTCGAACGACCTGCCGAGCCTTACACTCGAACACCAGCCCAGTCCCCTCTCCTAACTCTCCTCCCAGGCTTAGGAAGATTTGTCTCCCTGCCGAGGTAACATCGAACGTCCTGCCGAGCCTTGCACTCGAAGTCCGGTCAAGTCCCTTCCCCTGACACTCCTACTAGGCTTACGAAGCTTGGTCTCCCTGCCGAGGTAATGTCGAATGTCCTTCCAAGACTTACACTCAAACTCCGGCCAAGTCCCCTCGCCTAACTCTCCTACAAGGCTTAGGAAGCTTGGCCTCCCTGCCAAGGTAAGGTAGAACGTCCTTCCGAGCCTTACACTCGACCTCCGGCCGAGTCCCTTCCCCTGACACTCCTACTAGGCTTAGGAAGCTTGGTCTCCCTGCCGAGGTAAGGTCTAGCGTCCTTCCGAGACTTACACTCGAACTCCGGCCAAGTCCCCTTGTTTGACTCCTTCTAGGCTTAGGAAGCTTGGTCTCCCTGCCGAGGTGAGGTCGAACGTCCTGCCGAGCCTTACACTCGAACTACGGCCAAGTCGACTCGCCTGTCTCCTACTAGGCTTAGGAAGCATGGTCTCCTTGCTGAGGTAAGGTCGAACGTCCTGCCGAGCCTTACACTCGATCTCCGGCCGAGTCCCTTCGCCTGACTCTCCCAGTAGGCTTAGGAAGCTTGGTCTCCCTGCCGAGTTAAGGTCAAACGTCCTGCCTAGCCTTACACTCGAACTCCGGCCAAGTCCCTTTGCCTGACACCTACTAAGCTTAGGAAGCTTGGTCCCCCTGCCGAGGTAAGGTCGAGCGTCCTTCCGAGCCTTACACTCAAACTCCAGACAAGTCATTTTGCATGACTCCTACTAAGCTTAGATAGCTTGGTCTCCCTGCCGAGGTAACGTCGAACGTCCTGCAGAACCTTAGTCTCAAACTTCGGCCAAGTTCCTTCGCCTTACTCCAACTAGGCTTAGGAAGCATGGTCTCCCTGCCGAGGTAACGTCGAATATCCAGCCGAGCCTTAGTCTCAAACTTCGGCCAAGTTCCTTCGCCTGACTCTCCTAGTAGGCTTAGGAAGCTTGGTCTCCCTGCCGAGTTAAGGTCAAACGTCCTGCCTAGCCTTACACTCGAACTCCGGCCAAGTCCCCTCTCCTAAGTCTCCTCCTAGGCTTAGGAAGATTTGTCTCCCTGCCGAGGTAACATTGAACGTCCTGCCGAGGCTCACACTCGAACTCCGGCCGAGTCCCTTCCCCTGACATTCCTACGAGGCTTAGGAAGCTTGGTCTCCCTGCCGAGGTAGGGTAGAACGTCCTTCCGAGCCTTGCACTCGAAGTCCGGTCAAGTCCCTTCCCCTGACACTCCTACTAGGCTTAGGAAGCTTGGTCTCCCTACCGAGGTAAGGTCGAGCGTCCTTCCGAGCCTTACACTCGAACTCCAGCTAAGTCCCCTCTCCTAAGTCTCCTCCTAGGCTTAGGAAGATTTGTCTCCCTGCCGAGGTAACATCGAACGTCCTGCCGAGCCTCACACTCGAACTCCGGTCGAGTCCCTTCCCCGGACACTCCTACGAGGCTTAGGAAGCTTGGTCTCACTGCCGAGGTAAGATCGAATGTCCTGCCAAGCCTTACACTCAAACTCCGGCCAAGTCCCCTCGCCTAACTGTCCTACAAGGCTTAGGAAGCTTGGTCTGCCTGCCGAGGTAAGGTAGAACGTCCTTCCGAGCCTTACACTCGAACTCTGGTCAAGTCCCCTTGTTTGACTCCTTCTAGGCTTAGGAAGCGTGGTCCCCCTGACGAGGTAGAGGTCGAAACTTCTGCCGAGACTTACACTCGAACTCTGGCCAAGTCCCCTCGCCTGACTCCAGCTAGGCTTAGGAAGCTTTGTCTCCCAGCCGAGGTAGGGTCGAACGTCCTGCTGAGCCTTAGACTTGAACTCCGGCCAAGTCCCCTCGCCTGACTCTCCTACTAGGCTTAGGAAGATTTGTCTCCCTGCCCGGGTAACATCGAACGTCCTGCCGAGCCTCACACTCGAACTCCGGCCAAGTCCCTTCCCTTGACACTCCTACTAGGCTTAGGAAGCTTGGTCTCCCTGCCGAGTTAAGATCGAACGTTCTGCCAAGTCTTACACTCGAACTCTGGCGAAGTCCCTTCGCCTGACTCCTACTAGGCTTAGGAAGCTTGGTCCCCCTGCCGAGGTAAGGTCGAAAGTCCTGCCGAGCCTTACAATCAAACTCCTGCCAAGTTCCTTTTGCCTGTCTCCTACTCGGCTTAGGAAGCTTGGACTCCCTGCCGAGTTAAGGTCCAACGTCCTGCCGAGCCTTACACTCAAACACCGGCCAGTCCCTTTGCCTGTCTCCTACTAGGCTTAGGAAGCTTGGTCTCCCTGCCGAGGAAAGGTCGAACGTCCTGCCGAGCCTTACACTCGAACTCTGGCCAAGTCCAGTTGTCTGACTCCTACTAGGCTTAGGAAGCATGGTCTCCCAGCCGAGGTAACGGCGAACGTCCTGCTGAGCCTTAGACTTTAACTCCGGCCAAGTCCCCTCGCGTGACTCTCCTACTAGGCTTAAGAAGCTTGGTCTCCCTGCCTAGGTAACGTCGAACGTCCTGCCGAGCCTTACACTCGAGCACCGGCCAAGTCCCTTTGCCTCTCTCCTAATAGGCTTAGGAAGTATGGTCTCCCTGCCGATGTAAGGTCGAACGTCCTGCCGAGCCTTACACTCGAACACCAGCCCAGTCCCCTCTCCTAACTCTCCTCCCAGGCTTAGGAAGATTTGTCTCCCTGCCGAGGTAACATCGAACGTCCTGCCGAGCCTTGCACTCGAAGTCCGGTCAAGTCCCTTCCCCTGACACTCCTACTAGGCTTACGAAGCTTGGTCTCCCTGCCGAGGTAAGGTCGAATGTCCTTCCAAGACTTACACTCAAACTCCGGCCAAGTCCCCTCGCCTAACTCTCCTACAAGGCTTAGGAAGCTTGGTCTCCCTGCCAAGGTAAGGTAGAACGTCCTTCCGAGCCTTACACTCGACCTCCGGCCAAGTCCCTTCCCCTGACACTCCTACTAGGCTTAGGAAGCTTGGTCTCCCTGCCGAGGTAAGGTCGAGCGTCCTTCCGAGCCTTACACTCGAACTCCGGCCAAGTCCCCTTGTTTGACTCCTTCTAGGCTTAGGAAGCTTGGTCTCCCTGCCGAGGTGAGGTCGAACGTCCTGCCGAGCCTTACACTCGAACTACGGCCAAGTCGACTCGCCTGTCTCCTACTAGGCTTAGGAAGCATGGTCTCCCTGCCGAGGTAAGGTCGAACGTCCTGCCGAGCCTTACACTCGATCTCCGGCCGAGTCCCTTCGCCTGACTCTCCCAGTAGGCTTAGGAAGCTTGGTCTCCCTGCCGAGTTAAGGTCAAACGTCCTGCCTAGCCTTACACTCGAACTCCGGCCAAGTACCTTTGCCTGACACCTACTAAGCTTAGGAAGCTTGGTCTCCCTGCCGAGGTAACGTCGAACGTCCTGCAGAACCTTAGTCTCAAACTTCGGCCAAGTTCCTTCGCCTTACTCCAACTAGGCTTAGGAAGCATGGTCTCCCTGCCGAGGTAACGTCGAATATCCAGCCGAGCCTTAGTCTCAAACTTCGGCCAAGTTCCTTCGCCTGACTCTCCTAGTAGGCTTAGGAAGCTTGGTCTCCCTGCCGAGTTAAGGTCAAACGTCCTGCCTAGCCTTACACTCGAACTCCGGCCAAGTCCCCTCTCCTAAGTCTCCTCCTAGACTTAGGAAGATTTGTCTCCCTGCCGAGGTAACATTGAACGTCCTGCCGAGGCTCACACTCGAACTCCGGCCGAGTCCCTTCCCCTGACATTCCTACGAGGCTTAGGAAGCTTGGTCTCCCTGCCGAGGTAAGGTAGAACGTCCTTCCGAGCCTTGCACTCGAAGTCCGGTCAAGTCCCTTCCCCTGACACTCCTACTAGGCTTAGGAAGCTTGGTCCCCCTGCCGAGGTAAGGTCGAAACTCCTGCCGAGCCTTACAATCGAACTCCAGCCAAGTACATTTTGCCTGTCTCCTACTAGGCTTAGGAAGCTTGGACTCCCTGCTGAGGTAAGGTCGAACGTCCTGCCTAGCCTTACACTCAAACACCGGCCAGTCCCTTTGCCTGTCTCCTACTAGGCTTAGAAAGCTTGGTCTCCCTGCCGACGAAAGGTCGAACGTCCTGCCGAGCCTTACACTCGAACTCCGGCCAAGTCCTTTTGCATGACTCCTACTAAGCTTAGGAAGATTTGTCTCCCTGCCGAGTAAAGATCGAACGTCCTGCCAAGCCTTACACTCGAACTCTGGCCAAGTCCCTTTGCCTGACTCCTACTAGGCTTAGGAAGCTTGGTCCCCCTGCCGAGGTAAGGTCGAAAGTCCTGCCGAGCCTTACAATCGAACTCCTGCCAAGTTCCTTTTGCCTGTCTCCTACTCTGCTTAGGAAGCTTGGACTCCCTGCCCAGGTAAGGTCGAACGTCCTGCCGAGCCTTACGCTCAAACACTGGCCAGTCCCTTTGCCTGTCTCCTACTAGGCTTAGGAAGCTTGGCCTCCCTGCCAAGGAAAGGTCGAACGTTCTGACGAGCCTTACACTCGAACTCTGGCCAAGTCCCCTTGTCTGACTCCTACTAGGCTTAGGAAGCATGGTCTCCCAGCCGAGGTAACATCGAACGTCCTGCTGAGCCTTAGACTTTAACTCCGGCCAAGTCCCCTCGCGTGACTCTCCTACTAGGCTTAAGAAGCTTGGTCTCCCTGCCGAGGTAAGGTCAGACGTCCTGCCAAGCCTTACACTCGAACTCCGGCCAAGTACCTTTGCATGACACTCCTACTAGGCTTCGGAAGCTTGGTCTCCCTGCCGAGGTAAGGTCGAATGTCTTGCCAAGCCTTACACTCAAATTCCGGCCAAGTCCCCTCGCCTAACTGTCCTACAAGGCTTAGGAAGCTTGGTCTCCCTGCCAAGGTAAGGTAGAACGTCCTTCCGAGCCTTACACTCGAACTCCGGCCAAGTCCCCTTGTTTGACTCCTTCTAGGCTTAGGAAGCGTGGTCTCCCTGCCGAGGTAAGGTCGAACGTCCTGCCGAGCCTTACACTCGAACTACGGCCAAGTCCACTCGCCTGTCTCCTACTAGGATTTGGAAGCTTGGTCTCCCTGAAGAGGTAAGGTCGAACGTCCTGCCGAGCCTTACACTCGAACTCCGGCCAAGTCCCTTCGCCTGACTCTCCTACTAGGCTTAGGAAGCTTGGTCTCCCTGCCGAGGTAAGGTCGAACGTCCTGCCGAGCCTTACACTCGATCTCCGGCCAAGTCCCTTCGCCTGACTCTCCTAGTAGGCTTAGGAAGCTTGGTCTCCCTGCCGACTTAAGGTCAAACGTCCTGCCTAGCCTTACACTCGAACTCCGGCCAAGTCCCTTGGCCTGACTCCTACTAAGCTTAGGAAGCTTGGTCCCCCTGCCGAGGTAAGGTCGAAAGTCCTGCCGAGCCTTACAATCGAACTCCAGCCAAGTTCCTTTTACCTGTCTCCTACTAGGCTTAGGAAGCTTGGTCTCCCTGCCGAGGTAAGGTCGAGCGTGCTTCCGAGCCTTACAATCGCACTCCGGACAAGTCATTTTGCATGACTCCTACTAAGCTTAGATAGCTTGGTCTCCCTGCCGAGGTAACGTCGAACGTCCTGCAGAACCTTAGCACAAACTTCGGCCAAGTTCCTTCGCCTTACTCCGACTAGGCTTAGGAAGCATGGTCTCCCTGCCGAGGTAACGTCGAACGTCCTGCCGAGCCTTAGTCTCAAACTTCGGCCAAGTTCCTTCGCCTGACTCCAACTAGGCTTAGGAAGCTTTGTCTCCCTGCCGAGGTAAGGTCAAACATCCTGCCGAGCCTTACACTCGAACACCGGCCAAGTCCCTTTGCATGACACCTACTAAGCTTAGGAAGCTTGGTCTCCCTGATGAGGAAAGGTCGAACATCCTGCCGAGCCTTACACTCGAAATCCGGCCAAGTCCCCTCTGCTAACTCTCCTCCTAGGCTTAGGAAGATTTGTCTCCCTGCCGAGGTAACATCGAACGTCCTTCCGAGCCTCACACTCGAACTCCGGCCGAGTCCCTTCCCCTGACACTCCTACGAGGCTTAGGAAGCTTGGTCTCACTGCCGAGGTAAGGTCGAATGTCCTGGCAAGCCTTAAACTCAAACTCCGGCCAAGTCCCCTCGCCTAACTGTCCTACAAGGCTTAAGAAGCTTGGTCTCCCTGCCAAGGTAAGGTAGAACGTCCTTCCGAGCCTTGCACTCGAAGTCCGGTCAAGTCCCTTCCCCTGACACTCCTACTAGGCTTAGGAAGCTTGGTCTCCCTACCGAGGTAAGGTCGAGCGTCCTTCCGAGCCTTACACTCGAACTCCGGCCAAGTCCCCTTGTTTGACTCCTTCTAGGCTTAGGAAGCTTGGTCCCCCTGCCGAGGTAAGGTCGAAACTCCTGCCGAGCCTTACAATTGAACTCCAGCCAAGTTCATTTTGCCTGTCTCCTACTAGGCTTAGGAAGCTTGGACTCCCTGCCGAGGTAAGGTCGAACGTCCTGCCGAGCCTTACACTCGAATTCCGGCCAAGTCCTTTTGCATGACTCCTACTAAGCTTAGATAGCTTGGTCTCCCTGCCGAGGTAAGGTCGAACGTCCTGCCGAGCCTTACACTCGAACTCTGGCCAAGTCCCCTCGCCTGACTCCAACTAGGCTTCGGAAGCTTTGTCTCCCAGCCGAGGTAGGGTCGAACGTCCTGCTGAGCCTTAGACTTGAACTCCGGCCAATTCCCATCGCCTGACTCTCCTACTAGGCTTAGGAAGCTTGGTCTCCCTGCCGAGTTAAGATCGAACGTCCTGCCAAGCCTTACACTCGAACTCTGGCCAAGTCCCTTTGCCTGACTCCTACTAGGCTTAGGAAGCTTGGTCTCCCTGCCGGCGTAAGGTAGAACGTCCTTCCGAGCCTTGCACTCGAAGTCCGGTCAAGTCCCTTCCCCTGACACTCCTACTAGGCTTAGGAAGCTTGGTCTCCCTACCGAGGTAAGGTCGAGCGTCCTTCCGAGCCTTACACTCGAACTCCGGCCAAGTCCCCTTGTTTGACTCCTTCTAGGCTTAGGAAGCTTGGTCCCCCTGCCGAGGTAAGGTAGAAACTCCTGCCGAGCCTTACAATTGAACTCCAGCCAAGTTCATTTTGCCTGTCTCCTACTAGGCTTAGGAAGCTTGGACTCCCTGCCGAGGTAAGGTCGAACGTCCTGTCTAGCCTTACACTCAAAGACCGGCCAGTCCCTTTGCCTGTCTCCTACTAGGCTTAGAAAGCTTGGTCTCCCTGCCGAGGAAAGGTCGAACGTCCTGCCGAGCCTTACACTCGAACTCCGGCCAAGTCCTTTTGCATGACTCCTACTAAGCTTAGATAGCTTGCTCTTCCTGCCGAGGTAAGGTCGAACGTCCTGCCGAGACTTACACTCGAACTCTGGCCAAGTCCCCTCGCCTGACTCCAACTAGGCTTAGGAAGCTTTGTCTCCCAGCCGAGGTGGGGTCGAACGTCCTGCTGAGCGTTAGACTTTAACTCCGGCCAAGTCCCCTCGCGTGACTCTCCTACTAGGCTTAAGAAGCTTGGTCTCCCTGCCTAGGTAAGGTCGAACGTCCTGCCGAGCCTTGCACTCGAGCACCGGCGAAATCCCTTTGCCTCTCTCCTAATAGGCTTAGGAAGTATGGTCTCCCTGCCGAGGTAAGGTCAGACGTCCTGCCAAGCCTTACACTCGAACTCCGGCCAAGTCCCTTTGCATGACACCTACTAAGCTTAGGAAGCTTGGTCTCCCTGCTGAGGTAAGGTCGAACGTCCTGCAAAGCCTTACACTAGAACTCAGGACAAGTCCCCTCGCCTGACTCCTACAAGACTTAGGAAGCTTGGACTCCCAGCCGAGGTAAGGTCGAACGTCCTGCCGAGCCTTACACTCGAACACCAGCACAGTCCCCTCTCCTAACTCTCCTCCCAGGCTTAGGAAGATTTGTCTCCCTGCCGAGGTAACATCGAACTTCCTGCCGAGCCTTACACTCGAACTCCGGCCAAGTCCCTTCCCCTGACACTCCTACTAGGCTTAGGAAGCTTGGTCTCCCTGCCGAGGTAAGGTCGAATGTCCTGCCAAGCCTTACACTCAAACTCCAGCCAAGTCCCCTCGCCTAACTCTCCTACAAGGCTTAGAAAGCTTGGTCTCCCTGCCAAGGTAAGGTAGAACGTCCTTCCGAGCCTTACACTCGACCTCCGGCTGAGTCCCTTCCCCTGACACTCCTACTAGGCTTAGGAAGCTTGGACTCCCTGCCGAGGTAAGGTCGGACGTCCTGCCGAGCCTTACACTCAAACACCGGCCAGTCCCTTTGCCTGTCTCCTACTAGGCTTAGGAAGCTTGGTCTCCCTGCCGAGGTAAGGTCGAACGTCCTGCCGAGCCTTACACTCGAACTACGGCCAAGTCCACTCGCCTGTCTCTTACTAGGATTAGGAAGCTTGGTCTCCCTGAAGAGGTAAGGTCGAACGTCCTGCCGAGCCTTACACTCGATCTTTGGCCTAGTCCCTTCGCCTGACTCCCCTACTAGGCTTAGGAAGCTTGGTCTCCCTGCCGAGTTAAGGTCGAACGACCTGCCGAAACTTACACTCGTACTCCGGCCACCTCCCTTCGCCTAACTCTCCTACTAGGCTTAGGAAGCTTGGTCTCCCTGCATAGGTAAGGTCGAACGTGTTGCCGAGCCTTATACTCGAACTCCGTCCGAGTCCCTTCGCCTGACTCTCCTACTAGGCTTAGGAAGCTTGGTCTCCCTGCCGAGGTAAGGTCGAAAGTCCTGCCGAGCCTTACACTCGAACTCCGGACAAGTCCACTCGCCTGACTCTGCTACTAGGCTTAAGAAGCTTGGTGTCCCTGCCGAGGTACGGTCGAACGTCCTGCCGAGCCTTACACTCGAACACCGGCCAAGTCCCTTTGCCTGTCTCCTACCAGGATTAAGAAGCTTGGTCTCCCCGCCGAGGTAAGGTCGAGAGTCCTGCCGAGCCTTGCACTCGAACTCCGGCCAAGTCCCTTTGCAAGACTCCTACTAGGCTTAGGAATCTTGGTCTCCCTGCCGAGTTAAGGTCGAACGACCTGCCGAGCCTTACACTCGGACTCCGTCCGAGTCCCTTCGCCTGACTCTCCGACTAGGCTTAGGAAGCTTGGTCTCCCTGCCGAGATAAGGTCGAACGTCCTGCCGAGCCTTACACTCGAACTCTGGCCAAGTCATTTTGCATGACTCCTACTAAGCTTAGATACCTTGGTCTCCCTGCCGAGGTAAGGTCGAAGGTCCTGCTGAATCTTACACTCGAACTCTGGCCAAGTCCCCTCGCCTGACTCCTACTAGGCTTAGGAAGCTTGGTCTCCCTGCCGAGGTAAGGTCGAACGTCCTGCCGAGCCTTACACTCGAACTCCGTCCGAGTCCCTTCGCCTGACTCTCTTACTAAGCTTAGGAAGTTTGGTCTCCCTGCCGAGGTAAGGTCGAATGTCCTGCCGAGCCTTACAATCGAACTCCAGCCAAGTTCCTTTTGCCTGTCTCCTACTAATCTTAGATAGCTTGGTCTCCTCGCCGAGGTAAGGTCGAACGTCCTGACGAACCTTGCACTCGAACTCCGGCCAAGTCCCCTCGCCTGACTCCAACTAGGCGTAGGAAGCTTGGTCTCCCTGCCGAGGTAAGGTCGAACGTCCTGCCGAGCCTTACACTCGAACTCCGGCCAAGTCCCTTCGCCTGACTCCTACTAGGCTTAGGAAGCTTGGTCTCCCTGCCGAGGTAAGGTCGAAGGTCCTGCCGAGCCTTACACTCGAACTCCAGCCAAGTCCCCTTGTCTGACTCCTACTAGGCTTAGGAAGCATGGTCTCTTTGCCGAGTTAAGGTCGAACGTCCTGCCGAGCCTTAGTCTCAAACTTCGGCCAAATTCCTTCGCCTGACACTCCTACTAGGCTTAGGAAGCTTGGTCTCCCTGCCGAGTTAAGGTCGAACGTCCTGCCCAGCCTTACACTCGAACTCTGGCCAAGTCCCTTTGCCTGAATCCAACTAGGCTTAGGAAGCTTGGTCTCCCTGCCGAGGTAAGGTCGAACGTCCTGCCGAGCCTTACACTCGAACTCCGGCCAAGTCCCCTCGCCTGACTCTCCTACTAGGCTTAGGGAGCTTGGTCTCCCTGCCAAGGTAAGGTAGAACGTCCTTCCGAGCCTTACACTCGACGTCCGGCCAAGTCCCTTCTCCTGACACTCCTACTAGGCTTAGGAAGCTTGGTCTCCCTACCGAGGTCAGGTCGAGCGTCCTTCCGAGCCATACACTCGAACTCCGGCCAAGTCATTTTGCATGACTCCTACTAAGCTTAGATAGCTTGGTCTTCCTGCCGAGGTAAGGTCGAAGGTCCTGCTGAGTCTTACACTCGAACTCTGGCCAAGTCCCCTCGCCTGACTCCTATTAGGCTTAGGAAGCTTGGTCTCCCTGCCGAGGTAAGGTCGAACGTCCTGCCGAGCCTTACACTCGAACTCCGTCTGAGTCCCTTCGCCTGACTCTCCTACTAGGCTTAGGAAGTTTGGTCTCCCTGCCGAGGTAAGGTCGAATGTCCTGCCGAGCCTTACAATCGAACTCCAGCCAAGTTCCTTTTGCCTGTCTCCTACTAATCTTAGATAGCTTGGTCTCCTCGCCGAGGTAACGTCGAACGTCCTGACGAACCTTACACTCGAACTCTGGCCAAGTCCCCTCGCCTGACTCCAACTAGGCGTAGGAAGCTTGGTCTCCTTGCCGAGGTAAGGCCGAACGTCCTGCCGAGCCTTACACTGGAACTCCGGCCAATTCCCCTCGCCTGACTCTCCTACTAGGCTTAGGAAGCTTTGTCTCGCTGCCGAGGTAAGGTTGAACATCCTGCCGAGCCATGCATTTGAACTCCGTCCAAGTCCCCTCGCCTGATTCTCCTATTAGGCTTAGGAAGCTCAGTCTCCCTGCCGAGGTAAGGTCGAACGTCCGGCCGAGCCTTACACTCGAGCTCTGGCCAAGTCCTTTCAGCTGACTCTCCTACTAGGCTTAGGAAGCTTGGTCTCCCTGCCGAGGTTAGGCCAAACGTCCTTCCGAGCCTTACACTCGAACCCCGGCCAAGTCCCTTTCGCCTGACTCCTACTCGGCTTAGGAAGCTTGGTCTCCCTGCCGAGGTAAGGTCGAACGTCCTGCCGAGCTTTACACTCGAACCCCGGCCAAGTCCCTTTGCCTGACTCCTACTCGGCTTAGGAAGCTTGGTCTCCCTGCCGAGGTAAGGTCGAACGTCCGGCCGACCCTTACGCATGAGCTCCGGCCAAGTTCTTTTGCCTGATACTCCTATTAGGCTTAGGAAGCTTGGTCTCCCTGCCGAGGTAAGGTCGAACGTCCGGCCGACCCTTACACATGAGCTCCGGCCAAGTTCTTTTGCCTGATACTCCTATTAGACTTAGGAAGCTTGGTCTCCCTGCCGAGGTAAGGTCAAACGTCCGGCCGAGCCTTACGCTCGAACTCCGGCCATGTCCCTCTGCCTGACTCTTCTACTAGGCTTAGGAAGCTTGGTCTCCTTGCCGAGGTAAGGTCGAACGTCCTGCCAAGCCTTACACTCGAACTCTGGCCAAGTCCCTTCGCCTGACTCCTACTCGCCAGAGGAAGCTTGGTCTCCCTGGCGAGGTAATGTCGAACAGTCTGCCGAGCCATACACTCGAACTCGGGCCAAGTCCCTTCGCGTGACTCCTACTAGGCTTAGGAAGCTTGGTGTCTCTGCCGAGGTAAGGTCGAACGTTCTGCCGAGCCTTATACTCGAACCCAGGCAAGTCCCTTCGCCTGAGTCCTACTCGGTTTTGGAAGCTTGGTCTCCCTGCCGAGGTAAGGTCGAACGTTCTGCCGAGCCTTACACATGAGCTCCGGCCAAGTCCCCTTGCCTGACTCTCCTACCAGGCTTAGGAAGCTTGGTCTCCCTGCCGAGGTAAGGTCAAACGTCCTGCCGAGCCTTACTCTCGAACTCCGGCCATGTCCCTTTGCCTGACTCTTCTACTAGGCTTAGGAAGCTTGGTCTCCATGCCGAGGTAAGGTCGAACATTTTGCCGAGCCTTACATTCGAACTCCGTCCAAGTCCCCTCGCCTGACTCTCCTACTAGGCTTAGGAAGCTTGGTCTCCCTGCCGAGGTAAGGTCAAAAGTTCTGCCGAGCCTTACACTTGAACTCGGGCCAAGTCCCTTTGCGTGACTCCTATTATGCTTAGGAAGCTTGGTCTCCCTGCCGAGGTAAGGTCGAACGTCCTGCCGAGCCTTACACATGATCTCCGGCCAAGTCTTCTTGCCTGACTCTCCTACTAGGCTTAGGAAGCTTGGTCTCCATACCGAGGTAAGGTCAAACTTCCTGCCGAGCCTTACACTCGAACTCTGGCCAAGTCCTTTCGCCTGACTCTCCTACTAGGGTTAGGAAGCTTGGTCTCCCTGCCGAGGTAAGGTCGAACGTCCTGCCGAGCCTTACACTCGAAATCGGGCCAAGTCCCTTCGCGTGACTCCTACTCGGCTTAGGAAGCTTGGTCTCCCTGCCGAGGTAAGGTCGAACGTTCGGCCGACCCTTACACATGAGCTCCGGCCAAGTTCTCTTGCCTGATACTCTTATTAGGCTTAGGAAGCTTGGTATCCCTGCCGAGGTGAGGTCAAACATCTTGCCAATACTTACACTCGAACTCTGGCCAAGTCCCCTCGCCTGACTATCCTATTAGGCTTAGGAAGCTTGGTCTCCCTGCCGAGGTAAGGTCGAACGTCCGGCCAAGCCTTACACATGAGCTCCGGCCAAGTTCTTTTGCCTGATACTCCTACTAGGCTTAGGAAGCTTGGTCTCCCTGCCGAGGTAAGGTCAAACGTCCTGCCGAGCCTTACACCCGAACTCTGGCCAAGTCCCTTCGCCTCACTCTCCTACTAGGCTTAGGAAGCTTGGTCTCCCTGCCGAGGTAAGGCCGAACGTCCTGCCGAGCCTTACACTCGAACTCGGGCCAAGTCCCTTCGCGTGACTACTAGGCTTAGGAAGCTTGGTCTCCCTGCCGAGGTAAGTTCGTATGTCCTGCCGAGCCTTACACTCGGACCCTGGACAAGTCCCCTCGCCTGACTCTCCTGATAGGCTTAGGAAGCTCAGTCTCCCTGCCGCGGTAAGGTCGAACGTTCTGCCGAGCCTTACACTCGAACTCGGGCCAAGTCCATTCGCGTGACTCCTACTCGGCTTAGGAAGCTTGGTCTCCGTGCTGAGGTAAGGTCGAACGTCCGGGCGAGCCTTACACATGAGCTCCGGCCAAGTTCTTTTGCCTGATACTCCTACTAGGCTTAGGAAGCTTGGTATCCCTGCCGAGGTGAGGTCAAAAATCTTGCCAAGACTTACACTCGAACTCTGGCCAAGTCCCCTAGCCTGACTATCCTATTAGGCTTAGGAAGCTTGGTCTCCCTGCCGAGGTAAGGTCGAATGTTCTGCCGAGCCTTACACTCGAACTCGGGCCAAGTCCCTTCGCGTGACTACTACTAGGCTTAGGAAGCTTGGTCTCCCTGCCGAGGTAAGGTCGAACGTCCGGCCGAGCCTTACACATGAGCTCCGGCCAAGTTCTTTTGCCTGATACTCCTATTAGGCTTAGGAAGCTTGGTCTCCCTGCCGAGGTAAAGTCAAACGTCCTGCCGAGCTTTACACTCAAACTTCGGCAAGTCCCCTCGCCAGACTCTTACTAGGCTTAGGAAGCTTGGTCTCCCTGCCGAGGTAAGGTCGAACGCCCTACCAAGCCTTACACATGAGCTCCGGCCAAGTCCACTTGCCTGACTCTCCTACTAGGCTTAGGAAGCTTGGTCTCCCTGCCGAGGTAAGGCCGAACGTCCTGCCGAGCCTTACACTCGAACCCCGGCCAAGTCGCTCGCCTGACTCTCCTACTAGGCTTAGGAAGCTTGGTCTCCCTGCCGAGGTAAGGTCAAACGTCCGGCCGAGCCTTACACTCGAACCCCGGCCAAGTCCCTTTGCCTGACTCCTAGTCGGCTTAGGAAGCTTGGTCTCCCTGCCGAGGTAAGGTCGAACGTCCTGCCGAGCCTTACACATGAGCTCCGGCCAAGTTCCTTCGCCTGACTCTCCTGCTAGGCTTAGGAAGCTTGGTCTCCTTGCCGAGGTAAGGCCGAACGTCCTGCCGAGCCTTACACTGGAACTCCGGCCAATTCCCCTCGCCTGACTCTCCTACTAGGCTTAGGAAGCTTTGTCTCGCTGCCGAGGTAAGGTCGAACATCCTGCCGAGCCATGCATTTGAACTCCGTCCAAGTCCCCTCGCCTGATTCTCCTATTAGGCTTAGGAAGCTCAGTCTCCCTGCCGAGGTAAGGTCGAACGTTCTGCCGAGCCTTACACTCGAACTTGGGCCAAGTCCCTTCGAGTGACTCCTAGTAGGCTTAAGAGGCTTGGTCTCCCTGCCGAGGTAAGGTCGAACGTCCGGCCGAGCCTTACACATGTGCTCCTGGCCAGTCCTTCTGCCTCACTCTCCTACTAGGCTTAGGAAGCTTGGTCTCCCTGCCGAGGTAAGTTCAAACGTCCTGCCGAGCCTTACACTCGAACTCTGGCAAAGTCCTTTCAGCTGACTCTCCTACTAGGCTTAGGAAGCTTGGTCTCCCTGCCGAGGTTAGGCCGAACGTCCTTCCGAGCATTACACTCGAACCCCGGCCAAGTCCCTTTCGCCTGACTCCTACTCGGCTTAGGAAGCTTGGTCTCCCTGCCGAGGTAAGGTCGAACGTCCTGCCGAGCTTTACACATGAGCTCCGGCCAAGTCCACTTGCCTGACTCTCCTACTAGGCTTAGGAAGCATGGTCTCCCTGCCGAGGTAAGGTCAAACGTCCTGCCGAGCCTTACACTCGAACCCCGGCCAAGTCCCTTTGCCTGACTCCTACTAGGCTTAGGAAGCTTGGTCTCCCTGCCGAGTTAAGGTCGAACGACCTGCCGAACCTTACACTCGTACTCCGGCCACCCCCCTTCGCCTAACTCTCCTACTAGGCTTAGGAAGCTTGGTCTCCCTGCAGAGGTAAGGTCGAACGTGTTGCCGAGCCTTATACTCGAACTCCGTCCGAGTCCCTTCGCCTGACTCTCCTACTAGGCTTAGGAAGCTTGGTCTCCCTGCCGAGGTAAGGTCGAGAGTCCTGCCGAGCCTTGCACTCGAACTCCGGCCAAGTCCCTTTGCAAGACTCCTACTAGGCTTAGGAATCTTGGTCTCCCTGCCGAGTTAAGGTCGAACGACCTGCCGAACCTTACACTCGAACTGCGGCCAACTCCCTTCGCCTAACTCTCCTACTAGGCTTAGGAAGCTTGGTCTCCCTGCCGAGGTAAGGTCGAACGTCCAGCCGAGCCTTACACTCGGACTCCGTCCGAGTCCCTTCGCCTGACTCTCCGACTAGGCTTAGGAAGCTTGGTCTCCCTGCCGAGGTAAGGTCGCACGTCCTGCCGAGCCTTACAATCGAACTCCAGCCAAGTTCCTTTTGCCTGTCTCCTACTAATCTTAGATAGCTTGGTCTCCCTGACGAGGTAAGGTCGAACGTCCTGACGAACCTTACACTCGAACTCTGGCCAAGTCCCTTCGCCTGACTCCTACTAGGATTAGGAAGCTTGGTCTCCCTGCCGAGGTAAGGTCGAACGACCTGCCGAAACTTACACTCGAACTCCGGACAAGTCCACTCGCCTGACTCTCCTACTAGGCTTAGGAAGCTTGGTCTCCCTGCCGAGGTAAGGTCGAAAGTCCTGCCGAGCCTTACACTCGAACTCCGGACAAGTCCACTCGCCTGACTCTGCTACTAGGCTTAAGAAGCTTGGTGTCCCTGCCGAGGTACGGTCGAACGTCCTGCCGAGCCTTACACTCGAACACCGGCCAAGTCCCTTTGCCTGTCTCCTACCAGGATTAGGAAGCTTGGTCTCCCCGCCGAGGTAAGGTCGAGAGTCCTGCCGAGCCTTGCACTCGAACTCCGGCCAAGTCCCTTTGCAAGACTCCTACTAGGCTTAGGAATCTTGGTCTCCCTGCCGAGTTAAGGTCGAACGACCTGCCGAACCTTACACTCGAACTGCGGCCAACTCCCTTCGCCTAACTCTCCTACTAGGCTTAGGAAGCTTGGTCTCCCTGCCGAGGTAAGGTCGAACGTCCAGCCGAGCCTTACACTCGGACTCCGTCCGAGTCCCTTCGCCTGACTCTCCGACTAGGCTTAGGAAGCTTGGTCTCCCTGCCGAGGTAAGGTCGCACGTCCTGCCGAGCCTTACAATCGAACTCCAGCCAAGTTCCTTTTGCCTGTCTCCTACTAATCTTAGATAGCTTGGTCTCCCTGACGAGGTAAGGTCGAACGTCCTGACGAACCTTACACTCGAACTCTGGCCAAGTCCCCTCGCCTGACTCCAACTAGGCGTAGGAAGCTTGGTCTCCCTGCCGAGATAAGGTCGAACGTCCTGCCGAGCCTTACACTCGAACTCCGGCCAAGTCCCTTCGCCTGACTCCTACTAGGATTAGGAAGCTTGGTCTCCCTGCCGAGGTAAGGTCGAACGACCTGCCGAAACTTACACTCGAACTCCGGCCAACTCCCTTCGCCTAACTCTCCTACTAGGCTCAGGAAGCATGGTCTCCCTGCCGAGGTAAGGTCGAACGTCCTGCTGAGCCTTACACTCGAACTCCGTCCGAATCCCTTCGCCTGACTCTCCTACTAGGCTTAGGAAGCTTGGTGTCCGAGCCGAGGTACGGTCGAACGTCCTCCCGAGCCTTACACTGGAACACCAGCCAAGTTCCTTTTGCCTGTCTCCTACTATGCTTAGGAAGCTTGGACTCCCTGCCGAGGTAAGGTCGAACGTCCTGCCGACCCTTACACTCAAACACCGGCCAGTCCATTTCCTGTCTCCTACTAATCTTAGGAAGCTTGGTCTCCCTGCCGAGGAAAGGTCGAATGTCCTGCCGAGCCTTACACTCAAACTCCTGCCAAGTCATTTTGCATGACTCCTACTAAGCTTAGATACCTTGGTCTCCCTGCCGAGACTTATACTCGAACTTAGGCCAAGTCCCCTCGCCTGACTCCTACTAGGCTTAGGAAGCATGGTCTCCCGGCCGAGGTAACGTCGAACGTCCTGCCAAGCCTTAGTCTCAAACTTCGGCCAAGTTCCTTCGCCTGACTCCAACTAGGCTTAGGAAGCTTTGTCTCCCAGCCGAGATAAGGTCGAAAGTCCTGCTGAGCCTTAGACTTGAACTCCGGCCATGTCCTCTCGCCTGACTCTCCTACTAGGCTTAGGAATCTTGGACTCCCTGCCGAGGTAAGGTCGAACGTCCTGCCGAGCCTTGCACTCAAACACCGGCCAGGCCATTTGCCTGTCTCCTACTAGGCTTAGGAAGCTTGGTGTCCCTGCCGAGGAAAGGTCGAACGTCCTGCCGAGCCTTACACTCGAACTCTGGCCAAGTCATTTTGCATGACTCCTACTAAGCTTAGATAGCTTGGTCTCCCTGCCGAGGTAAGGTCGAAGGTCCTGCTGAATTTTACACTCGAACTCTGGCCAAGTCCCCTCGCCTGACTCCTACTAGGCTTAGGAAGCTTGGTCTCCCTGCCGAGGTAAGGTCGAACGTCCTGCCGAGCCTTACACTCGAACTCCGTCTGAGTCCCTTCGTCTGACTCTCCTACTAGGCTTAGGAAGTTTGGTCTCCCTGGCGAGGTAAGGTCGAATGTCCTGCCGAGCCTTACAATCGAACTCCAGCCAAGTTCCTTTTGCCTGTCTCCTACTAATCTTAGATAGCTTGGTCTCCTCGACGAGGTAAGGTCGAACGTCCTGACGAACCTTGCACTCGAACTCCGGCCAAGTCCCCTCGCCTGATTCCAACTAGGCGTAGGAAGCTTGGTCTCCCTGCCGAGGTAAGGTCGAACGTCCTGCCGAGCCTTACACTCGAACTCCGGCCAAGTCCCTTCGCCTGACTCCTACTAGGCTTAGGAAGCTTGGTCTCCCTGCCGAGGTAAGGTCGAAGGTCCTGCCGAGCCTTACACTCGAACTCCAGCCAAGTCCCCTTGTCTGACTCCTACTAGGCTTAGGAAGCATGGTCTCTTTGCCGAGTTAAGGTCGAACGTCCTGCCGAGCCTTAGTCTCAAACTTCGGCCAAATTCCTTCGCCTGACACTCCTACTAGGCTTAGGAAGCTTGGTCTCCCTGCCGAGTTAAGGTCGAACGTCCTGCCCAGCCTTACACTCGAACTCTGGCCAAGTCCCTTTGCCTGAATCCAACTAGGCTTAGGAAGCTTGGTCTCCCTGCCGAGGTAAGGTCGAACGTCCTGCCGAGCCTTACACACGAACTCCGGCCAAGTCCCCTCGCCTGACTCTCCTACTAGGCTTAGGGAGCTTGGTCTCCCTGCCAAGGTAAGGTAGAACGTCCTTCCGAGCCTTACACTCGACGTCCGGCCAAGTCCCTTCTCCTGACACTCCTACTAGGCTTAGGAAGCTTGGTCTCCCTACCGAGGTCAGGTCGAGCGTCCTTCCGAGCCATACACTCGAACTCCGGCCAAGTCATTTTGCATGACTCCTACTAAGCTTAGATAGCTTGGTCTCCCTGCCGAGGTAAGGTCGAAGGTCCTGCTGAGTCTTACACTCGAACTCCGTCTGAGTCCCTTCGCCTGACTCTCCTACTAGGCTTAGGAAGTTTGTTCTCCCTGCCGAGGTAAGGTCGAATGTCCTGCCGAGCCTTACAATCGAACTCCAGCCAAGTTCCTTTTGCCTGTCTCCTACTAATCTTAGATAGCTTGGTCTCCTCGCCGAGGTAACGTCGAACGTCCTGACGAACCTTACACTCGAACTCCGGCCAAGTCCCCTCGCCTGACTCCAACTAGGCGTAGGAAGCTTGGTCTCCTTGCCGAGGTAAGGCCGAACGTCCTGCCGAGCCTTACACTGGAACTCCGGCCAATTCCCCTCGCCTGACTCTCCTACTAGGCTTAGGAAGCTTTGTCTCGCTGCCGAGGTAAGGTCGAACATCCTGCCGAGCCATGCATTTGAACTCTGTCCAAGTCCCCTCGCCTGATTCTCCTATTAGGCTTAGGAAGCTCAGTCTCCCTGCCGAGGTAAGGTCGAACGTTCTGCCGAGCCTTACACTCGAACTTGGGCCAAGTCCCTTCGAGTGACTCCTAGTAGGCTTAAGAGGCTGGGTCTCCCTGCCGAGGTAAGGTCAAACGTCCGGCCGAGCCTTACACTCGAACTCTGGCCAAGTCCTTTCAGCTGACTCTCCTACTAGGCTTAGGAAGCTTGGTCTCCCTGCCGAGGTTAGGCCAAACGTCCTTCCGAGCCTTACACTCGAACCCCGGCCAAGTCCCTTTCGCCTGACTCCTACTCGGCTTAGGAAGCTTGGTCTCCCTGCCGAGGTAAGGTCGAACGTCCTGCCGAGCTTTACACATGAGCTCCGGCCAAGTCCACTTGCCTGACTCTCCTACTAGGCTTAGGAAGCATGGTCTCCCTGCCGAGGTAAGGTCAAACTTCCTGCCGAGACTTACACTCGAACCCCGGGCAAGTCCCTTCGCCTGACTCCTTCTCGGAATAGGAAGCTTGGTCTCCCTGCCGAGGTAAGGCCGAACGTCCTGCCGAGCCTTACACTCGAACCCCGGCCAAGTCCCTTTGCCTGACTCCTATTCGGCTTAGGAAGCTTGGTCTCCCTGCCGAGGTAAGGTCGAACGTCCGGCCGACCCTTACGCATGAGCTCCGGCCAAGTTCTTTTGCCTGATACTCCTATTAGGCTTAGGAAGCTTGGTCTCCCTGCCGAGGTAAGGTCGAACGTCCGGCCGACCCTTACACATGAGCTCCGGCCAAGTTCTTTTGCCTGATACTCCTACTAGGCTTAGGAAGCTTGGTCTCCTTGCCGAGGTAAGGTCGAACGTCCTGCCAAGCCTTACACTCGAACTCTGGCCATGTCCCTTCGCCTGACTCCTACTCGCCATAGGAAGCTTGGTCTCCCTGGCGAGGTAATGTCGAACAGTCTGCCGAGCCATACACTCGAACTCGGGCCAAGTCCCTTCGCGTGACTCCTACTAGGCTTAGGAAGCTTGGTGTCTCTGCCGAGGTAAGGTCGAACGTTCTGCCGAGCCTTATACTCGAACCCAGGCAAGTCCCTTCGCCTGAGTCCTACTCGGTTTTGGAAGCTTGGTCTCCCTGCCGAGGTAAGGTCGAACGTTCTGCTGAGCCTTACACATGAGCTCCGGCCAAGTCCCCTTGCCTGACTCTCCTACTAGGCTTAGGAAGCTTGGTCTCCCTGCCGAGGTAAGGTCAAACGTCCTGCCGAGCCTTACTCTCGAACTCCGGCCATATCCCTTTGCCTGACTCTTCTACTAGGCTTAGGAAGCTTGGTCTCCATGCCGAGGTAAGGTCGAACATTTTGCCGAGCCTTACATTCGAACTCCGTCCAAGTCCCCTCGCCTGACTCTCCTACTAGGCTTAGGAAGCTCGGTCTCCCTGCCGAGGTAAGGTCAAAAGTTCTGCCGAGCCTTACACTTGAACTCGGGCCAAGTCCCTTTGCGTGACTCCTATTATGCTTAGGAAGCTTGGTCTCCCTGCCGAGGTAAGGTCGAACGTCCTGCTGAGCCTTACACATGATCTCCGGCCAAGTCTTCTTGCCTGACTCTCCTACTAGGCTTAGGAAGCTTGGTCTCCATACCGAGGTAACGTCAAACTTCCTGCCGAGCCTTACACTCGAACTCTGGCCAAGTCCTTTCGCCTGACTCTCCTACTAGGGTTAGGAAGCTTGGTCTCCCTGCCGAGGTAAGGTCGAACGTTCGGCCGACCCTTACACATGAGCTCCGGCCAAGTTCTCTTGCCTGATACTCCTACGAGGCTTAGGAAGCTTGGTCTCCCTGCCGAGGTAAGGTCAAACGTCCTGCCGAGCCTTACACTCGAACTCTGGCCAAGTCCCTTCGCCTGACTCTCCTACTAGGCTTAGGAAGCTTGGTCTCCCTGCCGAGGTAAGGCCGAACGTCCTGCCGAGCCTTACACTCGAACTCGGGCCAAGTCCCTTCGCGTGACTACTAGGCTTAGGAAGCTTGGTCTCCCTGCCGAGGTAAGTTCGTATGTCGTGCCGAGCCTTACACTCGGACCCTGGACAAGTCCCCTCGCCTGACTCTCCTGATAGGCTTAGGACGCTCAGTCTCCCTGCCGCGGTAAGGTCGAACGTTCTGCCGAGCCTTACACTCGAACTCGGGCCAAGTCCATTCGCGTGACTCCTACTCGGCTTAGGAAGCTTGGTCTCCCTGCCGAGTTAAGGTCGAACGACCTGCCGAACCTTACACTCGAACTGCGGCCAACTCCCTTCGCCTAACTCTCCTACTAGGCTTAGGAAGCTTGGTCTCCCTGCCGAGGTAAGGTCGAACGTCCAGCCGAGCCTTACACTCGGACTCCGTCCGAGTCCCTTCGCCTGACTCTCCGACTAGGCTTAGGAAGCTTGTTCTCCCTGCCGAGGTAAGGTCGCACGTCCTGCCGAGCCTTACAATCGAACTCCAGCCAAGTTCCTTTTGCCTGTCTCCTACTAATCTTAGATAGCTTGGTCTCCCTGACGAGGTAAGGTCGAACGTCCTGACGAACCTTACACTCGAACTCTGGCCAAGTCCCTTCGCCTGACTCCTACTAGGATTAGGAAGCTTGGTCTCCCTGCCGAGGTAAGGTCGAACGACCTGCCGAAACTTACACTCGAACTCCGGACAAGTCCACTCGCCTGACTCTCCTACTAGGCTTAGGAAGCTTGGTCTCCCTGCCGAGGTAAGGTCGAAAGTCCTGCCGAGCCTTACACTCGAACTCCGGACAAGTCCACTCGCCTGACTCTGCTACTAGGCTTAAGAAGCTTGGTGTCCCTGCCGAGGTACGGTCGAACGTCCTGCCGAGCCTTACACTCGAACACCGGCCAAGTCCCTTTGCCTGTCTCCTACCAGGATTAGGAAGCTTGGTCTCCCCGCCGAGGTAAGGTCGAGAGTCCTGCCGAGCCTTGCACTCGAACTCCGGCCAAGTCCCTTTGCAAGACTCCTACTAGGCTTAGGAATCTTGGTCTCCCTGCCGAGTTAAGGTCGAACGACCTGCCGAACCTTACACTCGAACTGCGGCCAACTCCCTTCGCCTAACTCTCCTACTAGGCTTAGGAAGCTTGGTCTCCCTGCCGAGGTAAGGTCGAACGTCCAGCCGAGCCTTACACTCGGACTCCGTCCGAGTCCCTTCGCCTGACTCTCCGACTAGGCTTAGGAAGCTTGGTCTCCCTGCCGAGGTAAGGTCGCACGTCCTGCCGAGCCTTACAATCGAACTCCAGCCAAGTTCCTTTTGCCTGTCTCCTACTAATCTTAGATAGCTTGGTCTCCCTGACGAGGTAAGGTCGAACGTCCTGACGAACCTTACACTCGAACTCTGGCCAAGTCCCCTCGCCTGACTCCAACTAGGCGTAGGAAGCTTGGTCTCCCTGCCGAGATAAGGTCGAACGTCCTGCCGAGCCTTACACTCGAACTCCGGCCAAGTCCCTTCGCCTGACTCCTACTAGGATTAGGAAGCTTGGTCTCCCTGCCGAGGTAAGGTCGAACGACCTGCCGAAACTTACACTCGAACTCCGGCCAACTCCCTTCGCCTAACTCTCCTACTAGGCTCAGGAAGCATGGTCTCCCTGCCGAGGTAAGGTCGAACGTCCTGCTGAGCCTTACACTCGAACTCCGTCCGAATCCCTTCGCCTGACTCTCCTACTAGGCTTAGGAAGCTTGGTGTCCGAGCCGAGGTACGGTCGAACGTCCTCCCGAGCCTTACACTGGAACACCAGCCAAGTTCCTTTTGCCTGTCTCCTACTATGCTTAGGAAGCTTGGACTCCCTGCCGAGGTAAGGTCGAACGTCCTGCCGACCCTTACACTCAAACACCGGCCAGTCCATTTCCTGTCTCCTACTAGTCTTAGGAAGCTTGGTCTCCCTGCCGAGGAAAGGTCGAATGTCCTGCCGAGCCTTACACTCAAACTCCTGCCAAGTCATTTTGCATGACTCCTACTAAGCTTAGATACCTTGGTCTCCCTGCCGAGACTTATACTCGAACTTCGGCCAAGTCCCGTCGCCTGACTCCTACTAGGCTTAGGAAGCATGGTCTCCCGGCCGAGGTAACGTCGAACGTCCTGCCAAGCCTTAGTCTCAAACTTCGGCCAAGTTCCTTCGCCTGACTCCAACTAGGCTTAGGAAGCTTTGTCTCCCAGCCGAGGTAAGGTCGAAAGTCCTGCTGAGCCTTAGACTTGAACTCCGACCATGTCCTCTCGCCTGACTCTCCTACTAGGCTTAGGAAGCTTGGACTCCCTGCCGAGGTAAGGTCGAACGTCCTGCCGAGCCTTGCACTCAAACACCGGCCAGGCCATTTGCCTGTCTCCTACTAGGCTTAGGAAGCTTGGTGTCCCTGCCGAGGAAAGGTCGAACGTCCTGCCGAGCCTTACACTCGAACTCTGGCCAAGTCATTTTGCATGACTCCTACTAAGCTTAGATAGCTTGGTCTCCCTGCCGAGGTAAGGTCGAAGGTCCTGCTGAATCTTACACTCGAACTCTGGCCAAGTCCCCTCGCCTGACTCCTACTAGGCTTAGGAAGCTTGGTCTCCCTGCCGAGGTAAGGTCGAACGTCCTGCCGAGCCTTACACTCGAACTCCGTCTGAGTCCCTTCGCCTGACTCTCCTACTAGGCTTAGGAAGTTTGGTCTCCCTGGCGAGGTAAGGTCGAATGTCCTGCCGAGCCTTACAATCGAACTCCAGCCAAGTTCCTTTTGCCTGTCTCCTACTAATCTTAGATAGCTTGGTCTCCTCGCCGAGGTAAGGTCGAACGTCCTGACGAACCTTGCACTCGAACTCCGGCCAAGTCCCCTTGCCTGACTCCAACTAGGCGTAGGAAGCTTGGTCTCCCTGCCCAGGTAAGGTCGAACGTCCTGCCGAGCCTTACACTCGAACTCCGGCCAAGTCCCTTCGCCTGACTCCTACTAGGCTTAGGAAGCTAGGTCTCCCTGCCGAGGTAAGGTCGAAGGTCCTGCCGAGCCTTACACTCGAACTCCAGCCAAGTCCCCTTGTCTGACTCCTACTAGGCTTAGGAAGCATGGTCTCTTTGCCGAGTTAAGGTCGAACGTCCTGCCGAGCCTTAGTCTCAAACTTCGGCCAAATTCCTTCGCCTGACACTCCTACTAGGCTTAGGAAGCTTGGTCTCCCTGCCGAGTTAAGGTCGAACGTCCTGCCAAGCCTTACACTCGAACTCTGGCCAAGTCCCTTTGCCTGAATCCAACTAGGCTTAGGAAGCTTGGTCTCCCTGCCGAGGTAAGGTCGAACGTCCTGCCGAGCCTTACACTCGAACTCTGGCCAAGTCCCCTCGCCTGACTCTCCTACTAGGCTTAGGGAGCTTGGTCTCCCTGCCAAGGTAAGGTAGAACGTCCTTCCGAGCCTTACACTCGACGTCCGGCCAAGTCCCTTCTCCTGACACTCCTACTAGGCTTAGGAAGCTTGGTCTCCCTACCGAGGTCAGGTCGAGCGTCCTTCCGAGCCATACACTCGAACTCCGGCCAAGTCATTTTGCATGACTCCTACTAAGCTTAGATAGCTTGGTCTCCCTGCCGAGGTAACGTCGAAGGTCCTGCTCAGTCTTACACTCGAACTCTGGCCAAGTCCCCTCGCCTGACTCCTATTAGGCTTAGGAAGCTTGGTCTCCCTGCCGAGGTAAGGTCGAACGTCCTGCCGCGCCTTACACTCGAACTCCGTCTGAGTCCCTTCGCCTGACTCTCCTACTAGGCTTAGGAAGTTTGTTCTCCCTGCCGAGGTAAGGTCGAATGTCCTGCCGAGCCTTACAATCGAACTCCAGCCAAGTTCCTTTTGCCTGTCTCCTACTAATCTTAGATAGCTTGGTCTCCTCGCCGAGGTAACGTCGAACGTCCTGACGAACCTTACACTCGAACTCCGGCCAAGTCCCCTCGCCTGACTCCAACTAGGCGTAGGAAGCTTGGTCTCCTTGCCGAGGTAAGGCCGAACGTCCTGCCGAGCCTTACACTGGAACTCCGGCCAATTCCCCTCGCCTGACTCTCCTACTAGGCTTAGGAAGCTTTGTCTCGCTGCCGAGGTAAGGTCGAACATCCTGCCGAGCCATGCATTTGAACTCTGTCCAAGTCCCCTCGCCTGATTCTCCTATTAGGCTTAGGAAGCTCAGTCTCCCTGCCGAGGTAAGGTCGAACGTTCTGCCGAGCCTTACACTCGAACTTGGGCCAAGTCCCTTCGAGTGACTCCTAGTAGGCTTAAGAGGCTTGGTCTCCCTGCCGAGGTAAGGTCGAACGTCCGGCCGAGCCTTACACTCGAACTCTGGCCAAGTCCTTTCAGCTGACTCTCCTACTAGGCTTAGGAAGCTTGGTCTCCCTGCCGAGGTTAGGCCAAACGTCCTTCCGAGCCTTACACTCGAACCCCGGCCAAGTCCCTTTCGCCTGACTCCTACTCGGCTTAGGAAGCTTGGTCTCCCTGCCGAGGTAAGGTCGAACGTCCTGCCGAGCTTTACACATGAGCTCCGGCCAAGTCCACTTGCCTGACTCTCCTACTAGGCTTAGGAAGCATGGTCTCCCTGCCGAGGTAAGGTCAAACTTCCTGCCGAGACTTACACTCGAACCCCGGGCAAGTCCCTTCGCCTGACTCCTTCTCGGCATAGGAAGCTTGGTCTCCCTGCCGAGGTAAGGCCGAACGTCCTGCCGAGCCTTACACTCGAACCCCGGCCAAGTCCCTTTGCCTGACTCCTATTCGGCTTAGGAAGCTTGGTCTCCCTGCCGAGGTAAGGTCGAACGTCCGGCCGACCCTTACGCATGAGCTCCGGCCAAGTTCTTTTGCCTGATACTCCTATTAGGCTTAGGAAGCTTGGTCTCCCTGCCGAGGTAAGGTCGAACGTCCGGCCGACCCTTACACATGAGCTCCGGCCAAGTTCTTTTGCCTGATACTCCTACTAGGCTTAGGAAGCTTGGTATCCCTGCCGAGGTGAGGTCAAACATCTTGCCAAGACTTACACTCGAACTCTGGCCAAGTCCCCTAGCCTGACTCCTACTCGCCAGAGGAAGCTTGGTCTCCCTGGCGAGGTAATGTCGAACAGTCTGCCGAGCCATACACTCGAACTCGGGCCAAGTCCCTTCGCGTGACTCCTACTAGGCTTAGGAAGCTTGGTGTCTCTGCCGAGGTAAGGTCGAACGTTCTGCCGAGCCTTATACTCGAACCCAGGCAAGTCCCTTCGCCTGAGTCCTACTCGGTTTTGGAAGCTTGGTCTCCCTGCCGAGGTAAGGTCGAACGTTCTGCTGAGCCTTACACATGAGCTCCGGCCAAGTCCCCTTGCCTGACTCTCCTACTAGGCTTAGGAAGCTTGGTCTCCCTGCCGAGGTAAGGTCAAACGTCCTGCCGAGCCTTACTGTCGAACTCCGGCCATGTCCCTTTGCCTGACTCTTCTACTAGGCTTAGGAAGCTTGGTCTCCATGCCGAGGTAAGGTCGAACATTTTGCCGAGCCTTACATTCGAACTCCGTCCAAGTCCCCTCGCCTGACTCTCCTACAAGGCTTAGGAAGCTTGGTCTCCCTGCCGAGGTAAGGTCAAAAGTTCTGCCGAGCCTTACACTTGAACTCGGGCCAAGTCCCTTTGCGTGACTCCTATTATGCTTAGGAAGCTTGGTCTCCCTGCCGAGGTAAGGTCGAACGTCCTGCCGAGCCTTACACATGATCTCCGGCCAAGTCTTCTTGCCTGACTCTCCTACTAGGCTTAGGAAGCTTGGTCTCCATACCGAGGTAAGGTCAAACTTCCTGCCGAGCCTTACACTCGAACTCTGGCCAAGTCCTTTCGCCTGACTCTCCTACTAGGGTTAGGAAGCTTGGTCTCCCTGCCGAGGTAAGGTCGAACGTTCGGCCGACCCTTACACATGAGCTCCGGCCAAGTTCTCTTGCCTGATACTCTTATTAGGCTTAGGAAGCTTGGTATCCCTGCCGAGGTGAGGTCAAACATCTTGCCAGTACTTACACTCGAACTCTGGCCAAGTCCCCTCGCCTGACTATCCTATTAGGCTTAGGAAGCTTGGTCTCCCTGCCGAGGTAAGGTCGAACGTCCGGCCAAGCCTTACACATGAGCTCCGGCCAAGTTCTTTTGCCTGATACTCCTACGAGGCTTAGGAAGCTTGGTCTCCCTGCCGAGGTAAGGTCAAACGTCCTGCCGAGCCTTACACTCGAACTCTGGCCAAGTCCCTTCGCCTGACTCTCCTACTAGGCTTAGGAAGCTTGGTCTCCCTGCCGAGGTAAGGCCGAACGTCCTGCCGAGCCTTACACTCGAACTCGGGCCAAGTCCCTTCGCGTGACTACTAGGCTTAGGAAGCTTGGTCTCCCTGCCGAGGTAAGTTCGTATGTCCTGCCGAGCCTTACACTCGGACCCTGGACAAGTCCCCTCGCCTGACTCTCCTGATAGGCTTAGGAAGCTCAGTCTCCCTGCCGCGGTAAGGTCGAACGTTCTGCCGAGCCTTACACTCGAACTCGGGCCAAGTCCATTCGCGTGACTCCTACTCGGCTTAGGAAGCTTGGTCTCCGTGCTGAGGTAAGGTCGAACGTCCGGCCGAGCCTTACACATGAGCTCCGGCCAAGTTCTTTTGCCTGATACTCCTACTAGGCTTAGGAAGCTTGGTATCCCTGCCGAGGTGAGGTCAAACATCTTGCCAAGACTTACACTCGAACTCTGGCCAAGTCCCCTAGCCTGACTATCCTATTAGGCTTAGGAAGCTTGGTCTCCCTGCCGAGGTAAGGTCGAATGTTCTGCCGAGCCTTACACTCGAACTCGGGCCAAGTCCCTTCGCGTGACTACTACTAGGCTTAGGAAGCTTGGTCTCCCTGCCGAGGTAAGGTCGAACGTCCGGCCGAGCCTTACACATGAGCTCCGGCCAAGTTCTTTTGCCTGATACTCCTATTAGGCTTAGGAAGCTTGGTCTCCCTGCCGAGGTAAGGTCAAACGTCCTGCCGAGCTTTACACTCAAACTTCGGCAAGTCCCCTCGCCAGACTCTTACTAGGCTTAGGAAGATTGGTCTCCCTGCCGAGGTAAGGTCGAACGCCCTACCAAGCCTTACACATGAGCTCCGGCCAAGTCCACTTGCCTGACTCTCCTACTAGGCTTAGGAAGCTTGGTCTCCCTGCCGAGGTAAGGCCGAACGTCCTGCCGAGCCTTACACTCGAACCCCGGCCAAGTCGCTCGCCTGACTCTCCTACTAGGCTTAGGAAGCTTGGTCTCCCTGCCGAGGTAAGGTCGAACGTCCGGCCGAGCCTTACACTCGAACCCCGGCCAAGTCCCTTTGCCTGACTCCTAGTCGGCTTAGGAAGCTTGGTCTCCCTGCCGAGGTAAGGTCGAACGTCCTGCCGAGCCTTACACATGAGGTCCGGCCAAGTTCCTTCGCCTGACTCTCCTGCTAGGCTTAGGAAGCTTGGTCTCCTTGCCGAGGTAAGGCCGAACGTCCTGCCGAGCCTTACACTGGAACTCCGGCCAATTCCCCTCGCCTGACTCTCCTACTAGGCTTAGGAAGCTTGGTCTCCTTGCCGAGGTAAGGCCGAACGTTCTGCCGAGCCTTACACTCGAACTTGGGCCAAGTCCCTTCGAGTGACTCCTAGTAGGCTTAAGAGGCTTGGTCTCCCTGCCGAGGTAAGGTCGAACGTCCGGCCGAGCCTTACACATGTGCTCCTGGCCAGTCCTTTTGCCTCAATCTCCTACTAGGCTTAGGAAGCTTGGTCTCCCTGCCGAGGTAAGTTCAAACGTCCTGCCGAGCCTTACACTCGAACTCTGGCCAAGTCCTTTCAGCTGACTCTCCTACTAGGCTTAGGAAGCTTGGTCTCCCTGCCGAGGTTAGGCCGAACGTCCTTCCGAGCATTACACTCGAACCCCGGCCAAGTCCCTTTCGCCTGACTCCTACTAGGCTTAGGAAGCTTGGTCTCCCTGCCGAGGTAAGGTCGAAAGTCCTGCCGAGCCTTACACTCGAACTCCGGACAAGTCCACTCGCCTGACTCTGCTACTAGGCTTAAGAAGCTTGGTGTCCCTGCCGAGGTACGGTCGAACGTCCTGCCGAGCCTTACACTCGAACACCGGCCAAGTCCCTTTGCCTGTCTCCTACCAGGATTAGGAAGCTTGGTCTCCCCGCCGAGGTAAGGTCGAGAGTCCTGCCGAGCCTTGCACTCGAACTCCGGCCAAGTCCCTTTGCAAGACTCCTACTAGGCTTAGGAATCTTGGTCTCCCTGCCGAGTTAAGGTCGAACGACCTGCCGAACCTTACACTCGAACTGCGGCCAACTCCCTTCGCCTAACTCTCCTACTAGGCTTAGGAAGCTTGGTCTCCCTGCCGAGGTAAGGTCGAACGTCCAGCCGAGCCTTACACTCGGACTCCGTCCGAGTCCCTTCGCCTGACTCTCCGACTAGGCTTAGGAAGCTTGGTCTCCCTGCCGAGGTAAGGTCGCACGTCCTGCCGAGCCTTACAATCGAACTCCAGCCAAGTTCCTTTTGCCTGTCTCCTACTAATCTTAGATAGCTTGGTCTCCCTGACGAGGTAAGGTCGAACGTCCTGACGAACCTTACACTCGAACTCTGGCCAAGTCCCTTCGCCTGACTCCTACTAGGATTAGGAAGCTTGGTCTCCCTGCCGAGGTAAGGTCGAACGACCTGCCGAAACTTGCACTCGAACTCCGGACAAGTCCACTCGCCTGACTCTCCTACTAGGCTTAGGAAGCTTGGTCTCCCTGCCGAGGTAAGGTCGAAAGTCCTGCCGAGCCTTACACTCGAACTCCGGACAAGTCCACTCGCCTGACTCTGCTACTAGGCTTAAGAAGCTTGGTGTCCCTGCCGAGGTACGGTCGAACGTCCTGCCGAGCCTTACACTCGAACACCGGCCAAGTCCCTTTGCCTGTCTCCTACCAGGATTAGGAAGCTTGGTCTCCCCGCCGAGGTAAGGTCGAGAGTCCTGCCGAGCCTTGCACTCGAACTCCGGCCAAGTCCCTTTGCAAGACTCCTACTAGGCTTAGGAATCTTGGTCTCCCTGCCGAGTTAAGGTCGAACGACCTGCCGAACCTTACACTCGAACTGCGGCCAACTCCCTTCGCCTAACTCTCCTACTAGGCTTAGGAAGCTTGGTCTCCCTGCCGAGGTAAGGTCAAACGTCCAGCCGAGCCTTACACTCGGACTCCGTCCGAGTCCCTTCGCCTGACTCTCCGACTAGGCTTAGGAAGCTTGGTCTCCCTGCCGAGGTACGGTCGAACGTCCTGCCGAGCCTTACAATCGAACTCCAGCCAAGTTCCTTTTGCCTGTCTCCTACTAATCTTAGATAGCTTGGTCTCCCTGACGAGGTAAGGTCGAACGTCCTGACGAACCTTACACTCGAACTCTGGCCAAGTCCCCTCGCCTGACTCCAACTAGGCGTAGGAAGCTTGGTCTCCCTGCCGAGATAAGGTCGAACGTCCTGCCGAGCCTTACACTCGAACTCCGGCCAAGTCCCTTCGCCTGACTCCTACTAGGATTAGGAAGCTTGGTCTCCCTGCCGAGGTAAGGTCGAACGACCTGCCGAAACTTACACTCGAACTCCGGCCAACTCCCTTCGCCTAACTCTCCTACTAGGCTCAGGAAGCATGGTCTCCCTGCCGAGGTAAGGTCGAACGTCCTGCTGAGCCTTACACTCGAACTCCGTCCGAATCCCTTCGCCTGACTCTCCTACTAGGCTTAGGAAGCTTGGTGTCCGAGCCGAGGTACGGTCGAACGTCCTCCCGAGCCTTACACTGGAACACCAGCCAAGTTCCTTTTGCCTGTCTCCTACTATGCTTAGGAAGCTTGGACTCCCTGCCGAGGTAAGGTCGAACGTCCTGCCGACCCTTACACTCAAACACCGGCCAGTCCATTTCCTGTCTCCTACTAGTCTTAGGAAGCTTGGTCTCCCTGCCGAGGAAAGGTCGAATGTCCTGCCGAGCCTTACACTCAAACTCCTGCCAAGTCATTTTGCATGACTCCTACTAAGCTTAGATACCTTGGTCTCCCTGCCGAGACTTATACTCGAACTTAGGCCAAGTCCCCTCGCCTGACTCCTACTAAGCTTAGGAAGCATGGTCTCCCGGCCGAGGTAACGTCGAACGTCCTGCCAAGCCTTAGTCTCAAACTTCGGCCAAGTTCCTTCGCCTGACTCCAACTAGGCTTAGGAAGCTTTGTCTCCCAGCCGAGGTAAGGTCGAAAGTCCTGCTGAGCCTTAGACTTGAACTCCGGCCATGTCCTCTCGCCTGACTCTCCTACTAGGCTTAGGAATCTTGGACTCCCTGCCGAGGTAAGGTCGAACGTCCTGCCGAGCCTTGCACTCAAACACCGGCCAGGCCATTTGCCTGTCTCCTACTAGGCTTAGGAAGCTTGGTGTCCCTGCCGAGGAAAGGTCGAACGTCCTGCCGAGCCTTACACTCGAACTCTGGCCAAGTCATTTTGCATGACTCCTACTAAGCTTAGATAGCTTGGTCTCCCTGCCGAGGTAAGGTCGAAGGTCCTGCTGAATTTTACACTCGAACTCTGGCCAAGTCCCCTCGCCTGACTCCTACTAGGCTTAGGAAGCTTGGTCTCCCTGCCGAGGTAAGGTCGAACGTCCTGCCGAGCCTTACACTCGAACTCCGTCTGAGTCCCTTCGTCTGACTCTCCTACTAGGCTTAGGAAGTTTGGTCTCCCTGGCGAGGTAAGGTCGAATGTCCTGCCGAGCCTTACAATCGAACTCCAGCCAAGTTCCTTTTGCCTGTCTCCTACTAATCTTAGATAGCTTGGTCTCCTCGCCGAGGTAAGGTCGAACGTCCTGACGAACCTTGCACTCGAACTCCGGCCAAGTCCCCTCGCCTGATTCCAACTAGGCGTAGGAAGCTTGGTCTCCCTGCCGAGGTAAGGTCGAACGTCCTGCCGAGCCTTACACTCGAACTCCGGCCAAGTCCCTTCGCCTGACTCCTACTAGGCTTAGGAAGCTTGGTCTCCCTGCCGAGGTAAGGTCGAAGGTCCTGCCGAGCCTTACACTCGAACTCCAGCCAAGTCCCCTTGTCTGACTCCTACTAGGCTTAGGAAGCATGGTCTCTTTGCCGAGTTAAGGTCGAACGTCCTGCCGAGCCTTAGTCTCAAACTTCGGCCAAATTCCTTCGCCTGACACTCCTACTAGGCTTAGGAAGCTTGGTCTCCCTGCCGAGTTAAGGTCGAACGTCCTGCCCAGCCTTACACTCGAACTCTGGCCAAGTCCCTTTGCCTGAATCCAACTAGGCTTAGGAAGCTTGGTCTCCCTGCCGAGGTAAGGTCGAACGTCCTGCCGAGCCTTACACTCGAACTCCGGCCAAGTCCCCTCGCCTGACTCTCCTACTAGGCTTAGGGAGCTTGGTCTCCCTGCCAAGGTAAGGTAGAACGTCCTTCCGAGCCTTACACTCGACGTCCGGCCAAGTCCCTTCTCCTGACACTCCTACTAGGCTTAGGAAGCTTGGTCTCCCTACCGAGGTCAGGTCGAGCGTCCTTCCAAGCCATACACTCGAACTCCGGCCAAGTCATTTTGCATGACTCCTACTAAGCTTAGATAGCTTGGTCTCCCTGCCGAGGTAAGGTCGAAGGTCCTGCTGAGTCTTACACTCGAACTCTGGCCAAGTCCCCTCGCCTGACTCCTATTAGGCTTAGGAAGCTTGGTCTCCCTGCCGAGGTAAGGTCGAACGTCCTGCCGAGCCTTACACTCGAACTCCGTCTGAGTCCCTTCGCCTGACTCTCCTACTAGGCTTAGGAAGTTTGTTCTCCCTGCCGAGGTAAGGTCGAATGTCCTGCCGAGCCTTACAATCGAACTCCAGCCAAGTTCCTTTTGCCTGTCTCCTACTAATCTTAGATAGCTTGGTCTCCTCGCCGAGGTAACGTCGAACGTCCTGACGAACCTTACACTCGAACTCCGGCCAAGTCCCCTCGCCTGACTCCAACTAGGCGTAGGAAGCTTGGTCTCCTTGCCGAGGTAAGGCCGAACGTCCTGCCGAGCCTTACACTGGAACTCCGGCCAATTCCCCTCGCCTGACTCTCCTACTAGGCTTAGGAAGCTTTGTCTCGCTGCCGAGGTAAGGTCGAACATCCTGCCGAGCCATGCATTTGAACTCTGTCCAAGTCCCCTCGCCTGATTCTCCTATTAGGCTTAGGAAGCTCAGTCTCCCTGCCGAGGTAAGGTCGAACGTTCTGCCGAGCCTTACACTCGAACTTGGGCCAAGTCCCTTCGAGTGACTCCTAGTAGGCGTAAGAGGCTTGGTCTCCCTGCCGAGGTAAGGTCGAACGTCCGGCCGAGCCTTACACTCGAACTCTGGCCAAGTCCTTTCAGCTGACTCTCCTACTAGGCTTAGGAAGCTTGGTCTCCCTGCCGAGGTTAGGCCAAACGTCCTTCCGAGCCTTACACTCGAACCCCGGCCAAGTCCCTTTCGCCTGACTCCTACTCGGCTTAGGAAGCTTGGTCTCCCTGCCGAGGTAAGGTCGAACGTCCTGCCGAGCTTTACACATGAGCTCCGGCCAAGTCCACTTGCCTGACTCTCCTACTAGGCTTAGGAAGCATGGTCTCCCTGCCGAGGTAAGGTCAAACTTCCTGCCGAGACTTACACTCGAACCCCGGGCAAGTCCCTTCGCCTGACTCCTTCTCGGAATAGGAAGCTTGGTCTCCCTGCCGAGGTAAGGCCGAACGTCCTGCCGAGCCTTACACTCGAACCCCGGCCAAGTCCCTTTGCCTGACTCCTATTCGGCTTAGGAAGCTTGGTCTCCCTGCCGAGGTAAGGTCGAACGTCCGGCCGACCCTTACGCATGAGCTCCGGCCAAGTTCTTTTGCCTGATACTCCTATTAGGCTTAGGAAGCTTGGTCTCCCTGCCGAGGTAAGGTCGAACGTCCGGCCGACCCTTACACATGAGCTCCGGCCAAGTTCTTTTGCCTGATACTCCTACTAGGCTTAGGAAGCTTGGTCTCCTTGCCGAGGTAAGGTCGAACGTCCTGCCAAGCCTTACACTCGAACTCTGGCCATGTCCCTTCGCCTGACTCCTACTCGCCATAGGAAGCTTGGTCTCCCTGGCGAGGTAATGTCGAACAGTCTGCCGAGCCATACACTCGAACTCGGGCCAAGTCCCTTCGCGTGACTCCTACTAGGCTTAGGAAGCTTGGTGTCTCTGCCGAGGTAAGGTCGAACGTTCTGCCGAGCCTTATACTCGAACCCAGGCAAGTCCCTTCGCCTGAGTCCTACTCGGTTTTGGAAGCTTGGTCTCCCTGCCGAGGTAAGGTCGAACGTTCTGCTGAGCCTTACACATGAGCTCCGGCCAAGTCCCCTTGCCTGACTCTCCTACTAGGCTTAGGAAGCTTGGTCTCCCTGCCGAGGTAATGTCAAACGTCCTGCCGAGCCTTACTCTCGAACTCCGGCCATATCCCTTTGCCTGACTCTTCTACTAGGCTTAGGAAGCTTGGTCTCCATGCCGAGGTAAGGTCGAACATTTTGCCGAGCCTTACATTCGAACTCCGTCCAAGTCCCCTCGCCTGACTCTCCTACTAGGCTTAGGAAGCTTGGTCTCCCTGCCGAGGTAAGGTCAAAAGTTCTGCCGAGCCTTACACTTGAACTCTGGCCTAGTCCTTTCGCCTGACTCTCCTACTAGGGTTAGGAAGCTTGGTCTCCCTGCCGAGGTAAGGTCGAACGTTCGGCCGACCCTTACACATGAGCTCCGGCCAAGTTCTCTTGCCTGATACTCCTACGAGGCTTAGGAAGCTTGGTCTCCCTGCCGAGGTAAGGTCAAACGTCCTGCCGAGCCTTACACTCGAACTCTGGCCAAGTCCCTTCGCCCGACTCTCCTACTAGGCTTAGGAAGCTTGGTCTGCCTGCCGAGGTAAGGCCGAACGTCCTGCCGAGCCTTACACTCGAACTCGGGCCAAGTCCCTTCGCGTGACTACTAGGCTTAGGAAGCTTGGTCTCCCTGCCGAGGTAAGTTCGTATGTCCTGCCGAGCCTTACACTCGGACCCTGGACAAGTCCCCTCGCCTGACTCTCCTGATAGGCTTAGGACGCTCAGTCTCCCTGCCGCGGTAAGGTCGAACGTTCTGCCGAGCCTTACACTCGAACTCGGGCCAAGTCCATTCGCGTGACTCCTACTCGGCTTAGGAAGCTTGGTCTCCCTGCCGAGTTAAGGTCGAACGACCTGCCGAACCTTACACTCGAACTGCGGCCAACTCCCTTCGCCTAACTCTCCTACTAGGCTTAGGAAGCTTGGTCTCCCTGCCGAGGTAAGGTCGAACGTCCAGCCGAGCCTTACACTCGGACTCCGTCCGAGTCCCATCGCCTGACTCTCCGACTAGGCTTAGGAAGCTTGTTCTCCCTGCCGAGGTAAGGTCGCACGTCCTGCCGAGCCTTACAATCGAACTCCAGCCAAGTTCCTTTTGCCTGTCTCCTACTAATCTTAGATAGCTTGGTCTCCCTGACGAGGTAAGGTCGAACGTCCTGACGAAACTTACACTCGAACTCTGGCCAAGTCCCTTTGCCTGACTCCTACTAGGATTAGGAAGCTTGGTCTCCCTGCCGAGGTAAGGTCGAACGACCTGCCGAAACTTGCACTCGAACTCCGGACAAGTCCACTCGCCTGACTCTCCTACTAGGCTTAGGAAGCTTGGTCTCCCTGCCGAGGTAAGGTCGAAAGTCCTGCCGAGCCTTACACTCGAACTCCGGACAAGTCCACTCGCCTGACTCTGCTACTAGGCTTAAGAAGCTTGGTGTCCCTGCCGAGGTACGGTCGAACGTCCTGCCGAGCCTTACACTCGAACACCGGCCAAGTCCCTTTGCCTGTCTCCTACCAGGATTAGGAAGCTTGGTCTCCCCGCCGAGGTAAGGTCGAGAGTCCTGCCGAGCCTTGCACTCGAACTCCGGCCAAGTCCCTTTGCAAGACTCCTACTAGGCTTAGGAATCTTGGTCTCCCTGCCGAGTTAAGGTCGAACGACCTGCCGAACCTTACACTCGAACTGCGGCCAACTCCCTTCGCCTAACTCTCCTACTAGGCTTAGGAAGCTTGGTCTCCCTGCCGAGGTAAGGTCGAACGTCCAGCCGAGCCTTACACTCGGACTCCGTCCGAGTCCCTTCGCCTGACTCTCCGACTAGGCTTAGGAAGCTTGGTCTCCCTGCCGAGGTAAGGTCGCACGTCCTGCCGAGCCTTACAATCGAACTCCAGCCAAGTTCCTTTTGCCTGTCTCCTACTAATCTTAGATAGCTTGGTCTCCCTGACGAGGTAAGGTCGAACGTCCTGACGAACCTTACACTCGAACTCTGGCCAAGTCCCCTCGCCTGACTCCAACTAGGCGTAGGAAGCTTGGTCTCCCTGCCGAGATAAGGTCGAACGTCCTGCCGAGCCTTACACTCGAACTCCGGCCAAGTCCCTTCGCCTGACTCCTACTAGGATTAGGAAGCTTGGTCTCCCTGCCGAGGTAAGGTCGAACGACCTGCCGAAACTTACACTCGAACTCCGGCCAACTCCCTTCGCCTAACTCTCCTACTAGGCTCAGGAAGCATGGTCTCCCTGCCGAGGTAAGGTCGAACGTCCTGCTGAGCCTTACACTCGCACTCCGTCCGAATCCCTTCGCCTGACTCTCCTACTAGGCTTAGGAAGCTTGGTGTCCGAGCCGAGGTACGGTCGAACGTCCTCCCGAGCCTTACACTGGAACACCAGCCAAGTTCCTTTTGCCTGTCTCCTACTATGCTTAGGAAGCTTGGACTCCCTGCCGAGGTAAGGTCGAACGTCCTGCCGACCCTTACACTCAAACACCGGCCAGTCCATTTCCTGTCTCCTACTAGTCTTAGGAAGCTTGGTCTCCCTGCCGAGGAAAGGTCGAATGTCCTGCCGAGCCTTACACTCAAACTCCTGCCAAGTCATTTTGCATGACTCCTACTAAGCTTAGATACCTTGGTCTCCCTGCCGAGACTTATACTCGAACTTCGGCCAAGTCCCCTCGCCTGACTCCTACTAGGCTTAGGAAGCATGGTCTCCCGGCCGAGGTAACGTCGAACGTCCTGCCAAGCCTTAGTCTCAAACTTCGGCCAAGTTCCTTCGCCTGACTCCAACTAGGCTTAGGAAGCTTTGTCTCCCAGCCGAGGTAAGGTCGAAAGTCCTGCTGAGCCTTAGACTTGAACTCCGACCATGTCCTCTCGCCTGACTCTCCTACTAGGCTTAGGAAGCTTGGACTCCCTGCCGAGGTAAGGTCGAACGTCCTGCCGAGCCTTGCACTCAAACACCGGCCAGGCCATTTGCCTGTCTCCTACTAGGCTTAGGAAGCTTGGTGTCCCTGCCGAGGAAAGGTCGAACGTCCTGCCGAGCCTTACACTCGAACTCTGGCCAAGTCATTTTGCATGACTCCTACTAAGCTTAGATAGCTTGGTCTCCCTGCCGAGGTAAGGTCGAAGGTCCTGCTGAATCTTACACTCGAACTCTGGCCAAGTCCCCTCGCCTGACTCCTACTAGGCTTAGGAAGCTTGGTCTCCCTGCCGAGGTAAGGTCGAACGTCCTGCCGAGCCTTACACTCGAACTCCGTCTGAGTCCCTTCGCCTGACTCTCCTACTAGGCTTAGGAAGTTTGGTCTCCCTGGCGAGGTAAGGTCGAATGTCCTGCCGAGCCTTACAATCGAACTCCAGCCAAGTTCCTTTTGCCTGTCTCCTACTAATCTTAGATAGCTTGGTCTCCTCGCCGAGGTAAGGTCGAACGTCCTGACGAACCTTGCACTCGAACTCCGGCCAAGTCCCCTTGCCTGACTCCAACTAGGCGTAGGAAGCTTGGTCTCCCTGCCCAGGTAAGGTCGAACGTCCTGCCGAGCCTTACACTCGAACTCCGGCCAAGTCCCTTCGCCTGACTCCTACTAGGCTTAGGAAGCTAGGTCTCCCTGCCGAGGTAAGGTCGAAGGTCCTGCCGAGCCTTACACTCGAACTCCAGCCAAGTCCCCTTGTCTGACTCCTACTAGGCTTAGGAAGCATGGTCTCTTTGCCAAGTTAAGGTCGAACGTCCTGCCGAGCCTTAGTCTCAAACTTCGGCCAAATTCCTTCGCCTGACACTCCTACTAGGCTTAGGAAGCTTGGTCTCCCTGCCGAGTTAAGGTCGAACGTCCTGCCAAGCCTTACACTCGAACTCTGGCCAAGTCCCTTTGCCTGAATCCAACTAGGCTTAGGAAGCTTGGTCTCCCTGCCGAGGTAAGGTCGAACGTCCTGCCGAGCCTTACACTCGAACTCCGTCTGAGTCCCTTCGCCTGACTCTCCTACTAGGCTTAGGAAGTTTGTTCTCCCTGCCGAGGTAAGGTCGAATGTCCTGCCGAGCCTTACAATCGAACTCCAGCCAAGTTCCTTTTGCCTGTCTCCTACTAATCTTAGATAGCTTGGTCTCCTCGCCGAGGTAACGTCGAACGTCCTGACGAACCTTACACTCGAACTCCGGCCAAGTCCCCTCGCCTGACTCCAACTAGGCGTAGGAAGCTTGGTCTCCTTGCCGAGGTAAGGCCGAACGTCCTGCCGAGCCTTACACTGGAACTCCGGCCAATTCCCCTCGCCTGACTCTCCTACTAGGCTTAGGAAGCTTTGTCTCGCTGCCGAGGTAAGGTCGAACATCCTGCCGAGCCATGCATTTGAACTCTGTCCAAGTCCCCTCGCCTGATTCTCCTATTAGGCTTAGGAAGCTCAGTCTCCCTGCCGAGGTAAGGTCGAACGTTCTGCCGAGCCTTACACTCGAACTTGGGCCAAGTCCCTTCGAGTGACTCCTAGTAGGCTTAAGAGGCTTGGTCTCCCTGCCGAGGTAAGGTCGAACGTCCGGCCGAGCCTTACACTCGAACTCTGGCCAAGTCCTTTCAGCTGACTCTCCTACTAGGCTTAGGAAGCTTGGTCTCCCTGCCGAGGTTAGGCCAAACGTCCTTCCGAGCCTTACACTCGAACCCCGGCCAAGTCCCTTTCGCCTGACTCCTACTCGGCTTAGGAAGCTTGGTCTCCCTGCCGAGGTAAGGTCGAACGTCCTGCCGAGCTTTACACATGAGCTCCGGCCAAGTCCACTTGCCTGACTCTCCTACTAGGCTTAGGAAGCATGGTCTCCCTGCCGAGGTAAGGTCAAACTTCCTGCCGAGACTTACACTCGAACCCCGGCCAAGTCCCTTTCGCCTGACTCCTTCTCGGCATAGGAAGCTTGGTCTCCCTGCCGAGGTAAGGCCGAACGTCCTGCCGAGCCTTACACTCGAACCCCGGCCAAGTCCCTTTGCCTGACTCCTATTCGGCTTAGGAAGCTTGGTCTCCCTGCCGAGGTAAGGTCGAACGTCCGGCCGACCCTTACGCATGAGCTCCGGCCAAGTTCTTTTGCCTGATACTCCTATTAGGCTTAGGAAGCTTGGTCTCCCTGCCGAGGTAAGGTCGAACGTCCGGCCGACCCTTACACATGAGCTCCGGCCAAGTTCTTTTGCCTGATACTCCTACTAGGCTTAGGAAGCTTGGTCTCCCTGCCGAGGTAAGGTCAAACGTCCGGCCGAGCATTACGCTCGAACTCCGGCCATGTCCCTCTGCCTGACTCTTCTACTAGGCTTAGGAAGCTTGGTCTCCTTGCCGAGGTAAGGTCGAACGTCCTGCCAAGCCTTACACTCGAACTCTGGCCAAGTCCCTTCGCCTGACTCCTACTCGCCATAGGAAGCTTGGTCTCCCTGGCGAGGTAATGTCGAACAGTCTGCCGAGCCATACACTCGAACTCGGGCCAAGTCCCTTCGCGTGACTCCTACTAGGCTTAGGAAGCTTGGTGTCTCTGCCGAGGTAAGGTCGAACGTTCTGCCGAGCCTTATACTCGAACCCAGGCAAGTCCCTTCGCCTGAGTCCTACTCGGTTTTGGAAGCTTGGTCTCCCTGCCGAGGTAAGGTCGAACGTTCTGCTGAGCCTTACACATGAGCTCCGGCCAAGTCCCCTTGCCTGACTCTCCTACTAGGCTTAGGAAGCTTGGTCTCCCTGCCGAGGTAAGGTCAAACGTCCTGCCGAGCCTTACTCTCGAACTCCGGCCATGTCCCTTTGCCTGACTCTTCTACTAGGCTTAGGAAGCTTGGTCTCCATGCCGAGGTAAGGTCGAACATTTTGCCGAGCCTTACATTCGAACTCCGTCCAAGTCCCCTCGCCTGACTCTCCTACTAGGCTTAGGAAGCTTGGTCTCCCTGCCGAGGTAAGGTCAAAAGTTCTGCCGAGCCTTACACTTGAACTCGGGCCAAGTCCCTTTGCGTGACTCCTATTATGCTTAGGAAGCTTGGTCTCCCTGCCGAGGTAAGGTCGAACGTCCTGCCGAGCCTTACACATGATCTCCGGCCAAGTCTTCTTGCCTGACTCTCCTACTAGGCTTAGGAAGCTTGGTCTCCATACCGAGGTAAGGTCAAACTTCCTGCCGAGCCTTACACTCGAACTCTGGCCAAGTCCTTTCGCCTGACTCTCCTACTAGGGTTAGGAAGCTTGGTCTCCCTGCCGAGGTAAGGTCGAACGTTCGGCCGACCCTTACACATGAGCTCCGGCCAAGTTCTCTTGCCTGATACTCTTATTAGGCTTAGGAAGCTTGGTATCCCTGCCGAGGTGAGGTCAAACATCTTGCCAGTACTTACACTCGAACTCTGGCCAAGTCCCCTCGCCTGACTATCCTATTAGGCTTAGGAAGCTTGGTCTCCCTGCCGAGGTAAGGTCGAACGTCCGGCCAAGCCTTACACATGAGCTCCGGCCAAGTTCTTTTGCCTGATACTCCTACGAGGCTTAGGAAGCTTGGTCTCCCTGCCGAGGTAAGGTCAAACGTCCTGCCGAGCCGTACACTCGAACTCTGGCCAAGTCCCTTCGCCTGACTCTCCTACTAGGCTTAGGAAGCTTGGTCTCCCTGCCGAGGTAAGGCCGAACGTCCTGCCGAGCCTTACACTCGAACTCGGGCCAAGTCCCTTCGCGTGACTACTAGGCTTAGGAAGCTTGGTGTCCCTGCCGAGGTAAGTTCGTATGTCCTGCCGAGCCTTACACTCGGACCCTGGACAAGTCCCCTCGCCTGACTCTCCTGATAGGCTTAGGAAGCTCAGTCTCCCTGCCGCGGAAAGGTCGAACGTTCTGCCGAGCCTTACACTCGAACTCGGGCCAAGTCCATTCGCGTGACTCCTACTCGGCTTAGGAAGTTTGGTCTCCGTGCTGAGGTAAGGTCGAACGTCCGGCCGAGCCTTACACATGAGCTCCGGCCAAGTTCTTTTGCCTGATACTCCTACTAGGCTTAGGAAGCTTGGTATCCCTGCCGAGGTGAGGTCAAACATCTTGCCAAGACTTACACTCGAACTCTGGCCAAGTCCCCTAGCCTGACTATCCTATTAGGCTTAGGAAGCTTGGTCTCCCTGCCGAGGTAAGGTCGAATGTTCTGCCGAGCCTTACACTCGAACTCGGGCCAAGTCCCTTCGCGTGACTACTACTAGGCTTAGGAAGCTTGGTCTCCCTGCCGAGGTAAGGTCGAACGTCCGGCCGAGCCTTACACATGACCTCCGGCCAAGTTCTTTTGCCTGATACTCCAATTAGGCTTAGGAAGCTTGGTCTCCCTGCCGAGGTAAGGTCAAACGTCCTGCCGAGCTTTACACTCAAACTTCGGCAAGTCCCCTCGCCAGACTCTTACTAGGCTTAGGAAGCTTGGTCTCCCTGCCGAGGTAAGGTCGAACGCCCTACCAAGCCTTACACATGAGCTCCGGCCAAGTCCACTTGCCTGACTCTCCTACTAGGCTTAGGAAGCTTGGTCTCCCTGACGAGGTAAGGCCGAACGTCCTGCCGAGCCTTACACTCGAACACCGGCCAAGTCCCTTTGCCTGTCTCCTACCAGGATTAGGAAGCTTGGTCTCCCCGCCGAGGTAAGGTCGAGAGTCCTGCCGAGCCTTGCACTCGAACTCCGGCCAAGTCCCTTTGCAAGACTCCTACTAGGCTTAGGAATCTTGGTCTCCCTGCCGAGTTAAGGTCGAACGACCTGCCGAACCTTACACTCGAACTGCGGCCAACTCCCTTCGCCTAACTCTCCTACTAGGCTTAGGAAGCTTGGTCTCCCTGCCGAGGTAAGGTCGAACGTCCAGCCGAGCCTTACACTCGGACTCCGTCCGAGTCCCTTCGCCTGACTCTCCGACTAGGCTTAGGAAGCTTGGTCTCCCTGCCGAGGTAAGGTCGCACGTCCTGCCGAGCCTTACAATCGAACTCCAGCCAAGTTCCTTTTGCCTGTCTCCTACTAATCTTAGATAGCTTGGTCTCCCTGACGAGGTAAGGTCGAACGTCCTGACGAACCTTACACTCGAACTCTGGCCAAGTCCCTTCGCCTGACTCCTACTAGGATTAGGAAGCTTGGTCTCCCTGCCTAGGTAAGGTCGAACGACCTGCCGAAACTTACACTCGAACTCCGGACAAGTCCACTCGCCTGACTCTCCTACTAGGCTTAGGAAGCTTGGTCTCCCTGCCGAGGTAAGGTCGAAAGTCCTGCCGAGCCTTACACTCGAACTCCGGACAAGTCCACTCGCCTGACTCTGCTACTAGGCTTAAGAAGCTTGGTGTCCCTGCCGAGGTACGGTCGAACGTCCTGCCGAGCCTTACACTCGAACACCGGCCAAGTCCCTTTGCCTGTCTCCTACCAGGATTAGGAAGCTTGGTCTCCCCGCCGAGGTAAGGTCGAGAGTCCTGCCGAGCCTTGCACTCGAACTCCGGCCAAGTCCCTTTGCAAGACTCCTACTAGGCTTAGGAATCTTGGTCTCCCTGCCGAGTTAAGGTCGAACGACCTGCCGAACCTTAGACTCGAACTGCGGCCAACTCCCTTCGCCTAACTCTCCTACTAGGCTTAGGAAGCTTGGTCTCCCTGCCGAGGTAAGGTCGCACGTCCTGCCGAGCCTTACAATCGAACTCCAGCCAAGTTCCTTTTGCCTGTCTCCTACTAATCTTAGATAGCTTGGTCTCCCTGACGAGGTAAGGTCGAACGTCCTGACGAACCTTACACTCGAACTCTGGCCAAGTCCCCTCGCCTGACTCCAACTAGGCGTAGGAAGCTTGGTCTCCCTGCCGAGATAAGGTCGAACGTCCTGCCGAGCCTTACACTCGAACTCCGGCCAAGTCCCTTCGCCTGACTCCTACTAGGATTAGGAAGCTTGGTCTCCCTGCCGAGGTAAGGTCGAACGACCTGCCGAAACTTACACTCGAACTCCGGCCAACTCCCTTCGCCTAACTCTCCTACTAGGCTCAGGAAGCATGGTCTCCCTGCCGAGGTAAGGTCGAACGTCCTGCTGAGCCTTACACTCGAACTCCGTCCGAATCCCTTCGCCTGACTCTCCTACTAGGCTTAGGAAGCTTGGTGTCCGAGCCGAGGTACGGTCGAACGTCCTCCCGAGCCTTACACTGGAACACCAGCCAAGTTCCTTTTGCCTGTCTCCTACTATGCTTAGGAAGCTTGGACTCCCTGCCGAGGTAAGGTCGAACGTCCTGCCGACCCTTACACTCAAACACCGGCCAGTCCATTTCCTGTCTCCTACTAGTCTTAGGAAGCTTGGTCTCCCTGCCGAGGAAAGGTCGAATGTCCTGCCGAGCCTTACACTCAAACTCCTGCCAAGTCATTTTGCATGACTCCTACTAAGCTTAGATACCTTGGTCTCCCTGCCGAGACTTATACTCGAACTTAGGCCAAGTCCCCTCGCCTGACTCCTACTAGGCTTAGGAAGCATGGTCTCCTGGCCGAGGTAACGTCGAACGTCCTGCCAAGCCTTAGTCTCAAACTTCGGCCAAGTTCCTTCGCCTGACTCCAACTAGGCTTAGGAAGCTTGGTCTCCCAGCCGAGGTAAGGTCGAAAGTCCTGCTGAGCCTTAGACTTGAACTCCGGCCATGTCCTCTCGCCTGACTCTCCTACTAGGCTTAGGAAGCTTGGACTCCCTGCCGAGGTAAGGTCGAACGTCCTGCCGAGCCTTGCACTCAAACACCGGCCAGGCCATTTGCCTGTCTCCTACTAGGCTTAGGAAGCTTGGTGTCCCTGCCGAGGAAAGGTCGAACGTCCTGCCGAGCCTTACACTCGAACTCTGGCCAAGTCATTTTGCATGACTCCTACTAAGCTTAGATAGCTTGGTCTCCCTGCCGAGGTAAGGTCGAAGGTCCTGCTGAATCTTACACTCGAACTCTGGCCAAGTCCCCTCGCCTGAGTCCTACTAGGCTTAGGAAGCTTGGTCTCCCTGCCGAGGTAAGGTCGAACGTCCTGCCGAGCCTTACACTCGAACTCCGTCTCAGTCCCTTCGCCTGACTCTCCTACTAGGCTTAGGAAGTTTGGTCTCCCTGGCGAGGTAAGGTCGAATGTCCTGCCGAGCCTTACAATCGAACTCCAGCCAAGTTCCTTTTGCCTGTCTCCTACTAATCTTAGATAGCTTGGTCTCCTCGCCGAGGTAAGGTCGAACGTCCTACCAAGCCTTACACATGAGCTCCGGCCAAGTCCACTTGCCTGACTCTCCTACTAGGCTTAGGAAGCTTGGTCTCCCTGCCGAGGTAAGGCCGAACGTCCTGCCGAGCCTTACACTCGAACCCCGGCCAAGTCGCTCGCCTGACTCTCCTACTAGGCTTAGGAAGCTTGGTCTCCCTGCCGAGGTAAGGTCGAACGTCCGGCCGAGCCTTACACTCGAACCCCGGCCAAGTCCCTTTTCCTGACTCCTAGTCGGCTTAGGAAGCTTGGTCTCCCTGCCGAGGTAAGGTCGAACGTCCTGCCGAGCCTTACACATGAGCTCCGGCCAAGTTCCTTCGCCTGACTCTCCTACTAGGCTTAGGAAGCTTGGTCTCCTTGCCGAGGTAAGGCCGAACGTCCTGCCGAGCCTTACACTGGAACTCCGGCCAATTCCCCTCGCCTGACTCTCCTACTAGGCTTAGGAAGCTTTGTCTCGCTGCCGAGGTAAGGTCGAACATCCTGCCGAGCCATGCATTTGAACTCCGTCCAAGTCCCCTCGCCTGATTCTCCTATTAGGCTTAGGAAGCTCAGTCTCCCTGCCAAGGTAAGTTCGAACGTTCTGCCGAGCCTTCCACTCGAACTTGGGCCAAGTCCCTTCGAGTGACTCCTAGTAGGCTTAAGAGGCTTGGTCTCCCTGCCGAGGTAAGGTCGAACGTCCGGCCGAGCCTTACACATGTGCTCCTGGCCAGTCCTTTTGCCTCACTCTCCTACTAGGCTTAGGAAGCTTGTTCTCCCTGCCGAGCTAAGTTCAAACGTCCTGCCGAGCCTTACACTCGAACTCTGGCCAAGTCCTTTCAGCTGACTCTCCTACTAGGCTTAGGAAGCTTGGTCTCCCTGCCGAGGTTAGGCCGAACGTCCTTCCGAGCCTTACACTCGAACCCCGGCCAAGTCCCTTTCGCCTGACTCCTACTCGGCTTAGGAAGCTTGGTCTCCCTGCCGAGGTAAGGTCGAACGTCCTGCCGAGCTTTACACATGAGCTCCGGCCAAGTCCACTTGCCTGACTCTCCTACTAGGCTTAGGAAGCATGGTCTCCCTGCCGAGGTAAGGTCAAACTTCCTGCCGAGACTTACACTCGAACCCCGGGCAAGTCCCTTCGCCTGACTCCTTCTCGGCATAGGAAGCTTGGTCTCCCTGCCGAGGTAAGGCCGAACGTCCTGCCGAGCCTTACACTCGAACCCCGGCCAAGTCCCTTTGCCTGACTCCTACTCGGCTTAGGAAGCTTGGTCTCCCTGCCGAGGTAAGGTCGAACGTCCTGCCGAGCCTTACACATGAGCTCCGGCCAAGTCCACTTACCTGACTCTCCTACTAGGCTTAGGAAGCATGGTCTCTTTGCCGAGTTAAGGTCGAACGTCCTGCCGAGCCTTAGTCTCAAACTTCGGCCAAATTCCTTCGCCTGACACTCCAACTAGGCTTAGGAAGCTTGGTCCCCCTGCCGAGGTAAGGTCGAAAGTCCTGCCGAGCCTTACAATCGAACTCCAGCCAAGTTCCTTTCGCCTGTCTCTTACTAGGCTTAGGAAGCTTGGTCTCCCTGCCGAGGTAAGGTCGAACGTCCTTCCAAGCCTTACACTCGAACACTGGCCAAGTCCCTTTGCCTGACTCCTACTAGGCTTAGGAAGCTTGGTCTCCCTGCCAAAATAAGGTCGAAGGTCCTTCCGAGCCTTACACTCAAACTCCGTCTGAGTCCCCTTGTCTGAGTCCTACTAGGCTTAGGAAGCATGGTCTCCCTGCCGAGGTAACGTCGAACGTCCTGCCGAGCCTTAGTCTCAAACTTCGGCCAAGTTCCTTCGCCTGACTCCAACTAGGCTTAGGAAGCTTTGTCTCCCAGCCGAGGTAAGGTCGAGCGTCCTTCCGAGCCTTACACTCGAACTCCGGCCAAGTCCCCTCGCCTGACTCTCCTACTAGGCTTAGGAAGCTTGGTCTCCCTTCCGAGGTAAGGTCAAACGTCCTGCCGAGCCTTACACTCGAACTCTGGCCAAGTCCCTTTGCCTGAATCCAACTAGGCTTAGGAAGCTTGGTCTCCCTGCCGAGGTACGGTCGAACGTCCTGCCAAGCCTTACACTCGAAGTCCGGCCAAGTCCCTTCCCGTGACACTCCTATTAGGCTTAGGAAGCTTGGTCTCCCTGCCGAGGAAAGGTCGAGCGTCCTTACGAGCCTTACACTAGAACTCCGGCCAAGTCCCTTCTCCTGATTCCTTCTAGACTTAGGAAGCTTGGTCTGCCTGCCGAGGTAAGGTAGAACGTCCTGCCGAGCCTTGGAATCGAACTCCGGCCAAGTCCCTTTGCCTGACTACTACTAGGCTTAGGAAGCATGGTCTCCCGGCCGAGGTAACGTCGAACGTCCTGCCGACCCTTAGTCTCAAACTTCGGCCAAGTTCCTTCGCCTGACTCCAACTAGGCTTAGGAAGCTTTGTCTCCCAGCCGAGGTACGGTCGAACGTCCTGCTGAGCCTTAGACTTGAACTCCGGCCATGTCCTCTCGCCTGACTCTCCTACTAGGCTTAGGAAGCTTGGACTCCCTGCCGAGGTAAGGTCGAACGTCCTGCCGAGCCTTGCACTCAAACACCGGCCAGGCCCTTTGCCTGTCTCCTACTAGTCTTAGGAAGCTTGGTGTCCCTGCCGAGGAAAGGTCGTACGTCCTGCCGAGCCTTACACTCGAACTCCGGCCAAGTCATTTTGCATGACTCCTACTAAGCTTAGATAGCTTGGTCTCCTTGCCGAGCTAACGTCGAACGGCCTGCCGAACCTTAGTCTCAAACTTCGGCCAAGTCCGCTTGCCTGACTCCTACCAGGCTTAGGAAGCTTGGTCCCCCTGCCGAGGTAAGCTCGAACGTTATGCCGAGCCTTACACTCGAACTCTGGCCAAGTGCCCTCGCCTGACTCTCCTACTAGGCTTAGGGAGCTTGGTCTCCCTGCCAAGGTAAGGTCGAACGTCCTGCCGAGCCTGACACTCGAACTCCGGCCAAGTCCCTTCCCCTGACACTCCTACTCGGCTTAGGAAGCTTGGTCTCCCTGCCGAGGTACGGTCGAACGTCCTGCTGAGCCTTGGACTTGAACTCCGGCCATGTCCTCTCGCCTGACTCTCCTACTAGGCTTAGGAAGCTTGGACTCCCTGCCGAGGTAAGGTCGAACGTCCTGCCGAGCCTTGCACTCAAACACCGGCCAGGCCATTTGCCTGTCTCCTACTAGGCTTAGGAAGCTTGGTCTCCCTGCCAAGGTAAGGTCGAACGTCCTGCCGAGCCTTACACTCGAACTCCGTCTGAGTCCCTTCGCCTGACTCTCCTACTAGGCTTAGGAAGTTTGGTCTCCCTGCCGAGGTAAGGTCGAATGTCCTGCCGAGCCTTACAATCGAACTCCAGCCAAGTTCCTTTTGCCTGTCTCCTACTAATCTTAGATAGCATGGTCTCCTCGCCGAGGTAAGGTCGAACGTCCTGACGAACCTTACACTCGAACTCCGGCCAAGTCCCCTCGCCTGACTCCAACTAGGCGTAGGAAGCTTGGTCTCCCTGCCGAGGTAAGGTCGAACGTCCTGCCGAGCCTTACACTCGAACTCCGGCCAAGTCCCTTCCCCTGACTCCTACTAGGCTTAGGAAGCTTAGTCTCCCTGCCGAGGTAAGTCGAAGGTCCTGCCGAGCCTTACACTCGAACTCCAGCCAAGTCCCCTTGTCTGACTCCTACTAGGCTTAGGAAGCATGGTCTCCCTGCCGAGTTAAGGTCGAACGTCCTGCCGAGCCTTAGTCTCAAACTTCGGTCAAATTCCTTCGCCTGACTCTCCTACTAGGCTTAGGAAGCTTGGTCTCCCTGCCGAGTTAAGGTCGAACGTCCTGCCAAGCCTTACACTCGAACTCTGTCCAAGTCCCTTTGCCTGACTTTTACTAAGCTAAGGAAGCTTGGTCCCCCTGCTGAGGTAAGGTCGAAAGTCCTGCCGAGCCTTACAATCGAACTCCAGCCAAGTTCCTTTTGCTTGTCTCTTACTAGGCTTAGGAAGCATGGTCTCCCTGCCGACGTATGGTCGAACGTCCTTCCGAGCCTTACACTCGACGTCCGGCCAAGTCCCTTCCCCTGACACTCCTACTAGGCTTAGGAAGCTTGGTCTCCCTGCTAAAATAAGGTCGAAGGTCCTTCTGAGCCTTACACTCGAACTCCGTCTGAGTCCCCTTGTCTGAGTCCTACTAGGCTTAGGAAGCATGGTCTCCCTGCCGAGGTAACGTCGAACGTCCTGCCGAGCCTTAGTCTCAAACTTCGGCCAAGTTCCTTCGCCTGACTCCAACTAGGCTTAGGAAGCTTTGTCTCCCAGCCGAGGTAAGGTCGAAAGTCCTGCTGAGCCTTACACTCGAACACCGGCCAAGTCCCTTTGCCTGACTCCTACTAAGCTTAGGAAGCTTGGTCCCCCTGCCGTGGTAAGGTCGAAAGTCCTGCGGAGCTTTACAATCGAACTCCAGCCAAGTTCCTTTTGCCTGTCTCCTACTAGGCTTAGGAAGCTTAGTCTCCCTGCCGAGGTAAGGTCGAGCGTCCTTCCTAGCCTTCCACTCGAACTCCGGCCAATTCCCCTCGCCTGACTCTCTTACTAGGCTTAGGAACCTTGGTCTCCCTGCCGAGGTAAGGTCAAACATCCTGCCGAGCCTTACACTCGAACTCTGGCCAAGTCCCTTTGCCTGACTCCAACTAGGCTTAGGAAGCTTGGTCTCCCTGCCAAAATAAGGTCGAAGGTCCTTCCGAGCCTTACACTCGAACTTCGTCCGAGTCCCCTTGTCTGAGTCCTACTAGGCTTAGGAAGCATGGTCTCCCTGCCGAGGTAACGTCGAACGTCCTGCCGAGCCTTAGTCTCAAACTTCGGCCAAGTTCCTTCGCCTGACTCCAACTAGGCTTAGGAAGCTTTGTCTCCCAGCCGAGGTAAGGTCGAATGTCCTGCTGAGCCTTAGACTTGAACTCCGGGCAAGTCCCTTTGCCTGACTCCAACTAGGCTTAGGAAGCTTGGTCTCCCTGCCGAGGTACGGTCGAACGTCCTGCCGAGCCTTACACTCGAAGTCCGGCCAAGTCCCTTCCCCTGACACTCCTACTAGGCTTAGGAACCTTGGTCTCCCTGCCGAGGTAAGGTAGAACGTCCTGCCGAGCCTTGCACTCGAACTCCGACCAAGTCCCTTTGCCTGACTCCTACTAGGCTTAGGAATCTTGGTCTCCCTGCCGAGTTAACGTTGAACGACCTGCCGAACCTTACACTCGAACTCCGGCCAACTCCCTTCGCCTAACACTCCAACTAGGCTTAGGAAGCTTGGTCCCCCTGCCGAGGTAAGGTCGAACGTCCTGCCGAGCCTTACAATCGAACTCCAGCCAAGTTCCTTTTGCCTGTCTCTTACTAGGCTTAGGAAGCTTGGTCTCCCTGCCGAGGTAAGGTCGAATGTCCTTCCGAGCCTTACACTCGACGTCCGGCCAAGTCCCTTCCCCTGACACTCCTACTAGGCTTAGGAAGCTTGGTCTCCCTGCCAAAATAAGGTCGAAGGTCCTTCTGAGCCTTACACTCGAACTCCGTCCGAGTCCCCTTGTCTGAGTCCTATTAGGCTTAGGAAGCATGGTCTCCCGGCCGAGGTAACGTCGAACGTCCTGCCGAGCCTTAGTCTCAAACTTCAACCAAGTTCCTTCGCCTGACTCCAACTAGGCTTAGGAAGCTTTGTCTCCCAGCCGAGGTAAGGTCGAAAGTCCTGCTGAGCCTTAGACTTGAACTCCGGGCAAGTCCCTTTGCCTGACTCTCCTACGAGGCTTAGGGAGTATGGTCTCCCTGCCGAGGTAAGGTCGAACGTCTTGCCGAGCCTTACACTCGAACACCGGCCAAGTCCCTTTGCCTGACTCCTACTAAGCTTAGGAAGCTCGGTCCCCCTGCCGTGGTAAGGTCGAAAGTCCTGCCGAGCTTTACAATCGAACTCCAGCCAAGTTCCTTTTGCCTGTCTCCTACTAGGCTTAGGAAGCTTAGTCTCCCTGCCGAGGTAAGGTCGAGCGTCCTTCCTAGCCTTCCACTCGAACTCCGGCCAATTCACCTCGCCTGACTCTCCTACTAGGCTTAGGAAGCTTGGTCTCCCTGCCGAGGTATGGTCAAACGTCCTGCCGAGCCTTACACTAGAACTCCGGCCAAGTCCCTTTGCCTGATACCTTCTAGGCTTAGGAAGCTTGGTCTCCCTGCCGAGGTAAGGTAGAACGTCCTGCCGAGACTTGCACTCGAACTCCGGCCAAGTCCCTTTGCCTGACTCCTACTAGGCTTAGGAATCTTGGTCTCCCTGCCGAGTTAAGGTCGAACGTCGTGCCGAACCTTACAATCGAAGTCCAGCCAAGTTCCTTTTGCCTGTCTCCTACTAATCTTAGATAGCTTGGTGTCCCTGCCGAGGTAAGGTCGAAGGTCCTGACGAACCTTACACTCGAACTCCGTCCCAGTCCCCTCGCCTGACTCCTACTAGGCTTAGGAAGCTTGGACTCCCTGCCGATGTAAGGTCGAACGCCCTGCCGAGCCTTACACTCGAACTCCGGCCAAGTCCCTTCGCCTGACTCCTACTAGGCTTAGGAAGATTGGTCTCCCTGCCGAGGAAAGGTCGAACGTCCTGCCGAGCCTTACACTCGAACTCCGGCCAAGTCATTTTGCATGACTCCTACTAAGCTTAGATATCTTGGTCTCCCTGCCGAGGTAACGTCGAAAGTCCTGCCGAACCTGAGTCTCAAACTTCGGCCAAGTTCCTTCACCTGACTCCAACTAGGCTTAGGAAGCTTTGTCTCCCAGCCGAGGTAAGGTCGAACGTCCTGCCAAGCCTTTCACTCGAACTCCGGCCAAGTCCCCTCGCCTGACTCTCCTACTAGGTTTAGCGAGCTTGGTCTCCCTGCCAAGGTAAGGTCGAACGTCCTGCCGAACCTGACACTCGAACTCCGGCCAAGTCCCTTCCCCTAACTCTCCTACTAGGCTTAGGAAGCTTGGTCTCCCTGACGAGGTAAGGTCGAATGTCCTGCCAAGCCTTACACTCAAACTCCGGCCAAGTCATTTTGCATGACTCCTACTAAGCTTAGATAGCTTGGTCTCCCTGCCGAGGTAAGGTCAAAGGTCCTGCTGAGTCTTACACTCGAACTCTGGCCAAGTCCCCTCGCCTGACTCCTACTCGGCTTAGGAAGCTTGGTCTCCCTGCCGAGGTAAGGTCGAACGTCCTGCCGAGCCTTACACTCGAACTCCGTCTGAGTTCCTTCCCCTGACTCTCCTACTAGGCTTAGGAAGTTTGGTCTCCCTGCCGAGGTAAGGTCGAATGTCCTGCCGAGCCTTACAATCGAACTCCAGCCAAGTTCCTTTTGCCTGTCTCCTACTAATCTTAGATAGCTTGGTCTCCTCGCCGAGGTAAGGTCGAACGTCCTGACGAACCTTACACTCGAACTCCGGCCAAGTCCCCTCGCCTGACTCCAACTAGGCGTAGGAAGCTTGGTCTCCCTGCCGAGGTAAGGTCGAACGTCCTGCCGAGCCTTACACTCGAACTCCGGCCAAGTCCCTTCGCCTGACTCCTACTAGGCTTAGGAAGCTTGGTCTCCCTGCCGAGGTAAGGTCGAAGGTCCTGCCGAGCCTTACACTCGAACTCCAGCCAAGTCCCCTTGTCTGACTCCTACTAGGCTTAGGAAGCATGGTCTCCCTGCCGAGTTAAGGTCGAACGTCCTGCCGAGCCTTAGTCTCAAACTTCGGCCAAATTCCTTCGCCTGACACTCCTACTAGGCTTAGGAAGCTTGGTCTCCCTGCCGAGGTAAGGTCGAACGTCCTGCCGAGCCTTACAGTCGAACTTCGGCCAAGTCCCTTCGCCTGACTCTCCTACTAGACTTAGGCAGCTTGGTCTCCCTGCCGAGTTAAGGTCGAACGTCCTGCCAAGCCTTACACTCGAACTCTGTCCAAGTCCCTTTGCCTGACTTTTACTAAGCTTAGGAAGCTTGGTCCCCCTGCCGAGGTAAGGTCGAAAGTCCTGCCGAGCCTTACAATCGAACTCCAGCCAAGTTCCTTTTGCCTGTGTCTTACTAGGCTTAGGAAGCTTGGTCTCCCTGCCGAGGTAAGGTCGAACGTCCTTCCGAGCCTTACACTCGAGCTCCAGCCAAGTCCCCTTGTCTGACTCCTACTAGGCTTAGGAAGCATGGTCTCCCTGCCAAAATAAGGTCGAAGGTCCTTCCGAGCCTTACACTCGAACTCCGTCCGAGTCCCCTTGTCTGAGTCCTACTAGGCTTAGGAAGCATGGTCTCCCTGCCGAGGTAACGTCGAACGTCCTGCCGAGCCTTAGTCTCAAACTTCGGCCAAGTTCCTTCGCCTGACTCCAACTAGGCTTAGGAAGCTTTGTCTCCCAGCCGAGGTAAGGTCGAATGTCCTGCTGAGCCTTAGACTTGAACTCCGGGCAAGTCCCCTCGCCTGACTCTCCTACGAGGCTTAGGGAGTATGGTCTCCCTGCCGAGGTAAGGTCGAACGTCTTGCCGAGCCTTACTCTCGAACACCGGCCAAGTCCCTTTGCCTGACTCCTACTAAGCTTAGGAAGCTTGGTCCCCCTGCCGTGGTAAGGTCGAAAGTCCTGCCGAGCCTTACAATCGAACTCCAGCGAAGTTCCTTTTGCCTGTCTCCTACTAGGCTTAGGAAGCTTAGTCTCCCTGCCGAGGTAGGGTCGAGCGTCCTTCCTAGCCTTACACTCGAACTCCGGCCAATTCCCCTCGCCTGACTCTCCTACTAGGCTTAGGAAGCTTGGTCTCCCTGCCGAGGTAAGGTCAAACGTCCTGCCGAGCCTTACACTCGAACTCTGGCCAAGTCCCTTTGCCTGACTCCAACTAGGCTTAGGAAGCTTGGTCTCCCTGCCGAGGTACGGTCGAACGTCCTGCCGAGCCTTACACTCGAAGTCCGGGCAAGTCCCTTCCCCTGACACTCCTACTAGGCTTAGGAACCTTGGTCTCCCTGCCGAAGTAAGGTCGAGCGTCCTTCCGAGCCTTACACTAGAACTCCGGCCAAGTCCCTTTGCCTGATACCTTCTAGGCTTAGGAAGCTTGGTCTCCCTGCCGAGGTAAGGTCGAACGTCCTGCCGAGCCTTACACTCGAACTCCGGCCAAGTCCCCTCGCCTGACTCTCCTACTAGGCTTAGGGAGCTTGGTCTCCCTGCCAAGGTAAGGTAGAACGTCCTTCCGAGCCTTACACTCGACGTCCGGCCAAGTCCCTTCTCCTGACACTCCTACTAGGCTTAGGAAGCTTGGTCTCCCTACCGAGGTCAGGTCGAGCGTCCTTCCGAGCCATACACTCGAACTCCGGCCAAGTCATTTTGCATGACTCCTACTGAGCTTAGATAGCTTGGTCTTCCTGCCGAGGTAAGGTCGAAGGTCCTGCTGAGTCTTACACTCGAACTCTGGCCAAGTCCCCTCGCCTGACTCCTATTAGGCTTAGGAAGCTTGGTCTCCCTGCCGAGGTAAGGTCGAACGTCCTGCCGAGCCTTACACTCGAACTCCGTCTGAGTCCCTTCGCCTGACTCTCCTACTAGGCTTAGGAAGTTTGGTCTCCCTGCCGAGGTAAGGTCGAATGTCCTGCCGAGCCTTACAATCGAACTCCAGCCAAGTTCCTTTTGCCTGTCTCCTACTAATCTTAGATAGCTTGGTCTCCTCGCCGAGGTAACGTCGAACGTCCTGACGAACCTTACACTCGAACTCTGGCCAAGTCCCCTCGCCTGACTCCAACTAGGCGTAGGAAGCTTGGTCTCCTTGCCGAGGTAAGGCCGAACGTCCTGCCGAGCCTTACACTGGAACTCCGGCCAATTCCCCTCGCCTGACTCTCCTACTAGGCTTAGGAAGCTTTGTCTCGCTGCCGAGGTAAGGTTGAACATCCTGCCGAGCCATGCATTTGAACTCCGTCCAAGTCCCCTCGCCTGATTCTCCTATTAGGCTTAGGAAGCTCAGTCTCCCTGCCGAGGTAAGGTCGAACGTTCTGCCGAGCCTTACACTCGAACTTGGGCCAAGTCCCTTCGAGTGACTCCTAGTAGGCTTAAGAGGCTTGGTCTCCCTGCCGAGGTAAGGTCGAACGTCCGGCCGAGCCTTACACTCGAACTCTGGCCAAGTCCTTTCAGCTGACTCTCCTACTAGGCTTAGGAAGCTTGGTCTCCCTGCCGAGGTTAGGCCAAACGTCCTTCCGAGCCTTACACTCGAACCCCGGCCAAGTCCCTTTCGCCTGACTCCTACTCGGCTTAGGAAGCTTGGTCTCCCTGCCGAGGTAAGGTCGAACGTCCTGCCGAGCTTTACACTCGAACCCCGGCCAAGTCCCTTTGCCTGACTCCTACTCGGCTTAGGAAGCTTGGTCTCCCTGCCGAGGTAAGGTCGAACGTCCGGCCGACCCTTACGCATGAGCTCCGGCCAAGTTCTTTTGCCTGATACTCCTATTAGGCTTAGGAAGCTTGGTCTCCCTGCCGAGGTAAGGTCGAACGTCCGGCCGACCCTTACACATGAGCTCCGGCCAAGTTCTTTTGCCTGATACTCCTATTAGACTTAGGAAGCTTGGTCTCCCTGCCGAGGTAAGGTCAAACGTCCGGCCGAGCCTTACGCTCGAACTCCGGCCATGTCCCTCTGCCTGACTCTTCTACTAGGCTTAGGAAGCTTGGTCTCCTTGCCGAGGTAAGGTCGAACGTCCTGCCAAGCCTTACACTCGAACTCTGGCCAAGTCCCTTCGCCTGACTCCTACTCGCCAGAGGAAGCTTGGTCTCCCTGGCGAGGTAATGTCGAACAGTCTGCCGAGCCATACACTCGAACTCGGGCCAAGTCCCTTCGCGTGACTCCTACTAGGCTTAGGAAGCTTGGTGTCTCTGCCGAGGTAAGGTCGAACGTTCTGCCGAGCCTTATACTCGAACCCAGGCAAGTCCCTTCGCCTGAGTCCTACTCGGTTTTGGAAGCTTGGTCTCCCTGCCGAGGTAAGGTCGAACGTTCTGCCGAGCCTTACACATGAGCTCCGGCCAAGTCCCCTTGCCTGACTCTCCTACCAGGCTTAGGAAGCTTGGTCTCCCTGCCGAGGTAAGGTCAAACGTCCTGCCGAGCCTTACTCTCGAACTCCGGCCATGTCCCTTTGCCTGACTCTTCTACTAGGCTTAGGAAGCTTGGTCTCCATGCCGAGGTAAGGTCGAACATTTTGCCGAGCCTTACATTCGAACTCCGTCCAAGTCCCCTCGCCTGACTCTCCTACTAGGCTTAGGAAGCTTGGTCTCCCTGCCGAGGTAAGGTCAAAAGTTCTGCCGAGCCTTACACTTGAACTCGGGCCAAGTCCCTTTGCGTGACTCCTATTATGCTTAGGAAGCTTGGTCTCCCTGCCGAGGTAAGGTCGAACGTCCTGCCGAGCCTTACACATGATCTCCGGCCAAGTCTTCTTGCCTGACTCTCCTACTAGGCTTAGGAAGCTTGGTCTCCATACCGAGGTAAGGTCAAACTTCCTGCCGAGCCTTACACTCGAACTCTGGCCAAGTCCTTTCGCCTGACTCTCCTACTAGGGTTAGGAAGCTTGGTCTCCCTGCCGAGGTAAGGTCGAACGTCCTGCCGAGCCTTACACTCGAAATCGGGCAAAGTCCCTTCGCGTGACTCCTACTCGGCTTAGGAAGCTTGGTCTCCCTGCCGAGGTAAGGTCGAACGTTCGGCCGACCCTTACACATGAGCTCCGGCCAAGTTCTCTTGCCTGATACTCTTATTAGGCTTAGGAAGCTTGGTATCCCTGCCGAGGTGAGGTCAAACATCTTGCCAATACTTACACTCGAACTCTGGCCAAGTCCCCTCGCCTGACTATCCTATTAGGCTTAGGAAGCTTGGTCTCCCTGCCGAGGTAAGGTCGAACGTCCGGCCAAGCCTTACACATGAGCTCCGGCCAAGTTCTTTTGCCTGATACTCCTACTAGGCTTAGGAAGCTTGGTCTCCCTGCCGAGGTAAGGTCAAACGTCCTGCCGAGCCTTACACCCGAACTCTGGCCAAGTCCCTTCGCCTGACTCTCCTACTAGGCTTAGGAAGCTTGGTCTCCCTGCCGAGGTAAGGCCGAACGTCCTGCCGAGCCTTACACTCGAACTCGGGCCAAGTCCCTTCGCGTGACTACTAGGCTTAGGAAGCTTGGTCTCCCTGCCGAGGTAAGTTCGTATGTCCTGCCGAGCCTTACACTCGGACCCTGGACAAGTCCCCTCGCCTGACTCTCCTGATAGGCTTAGGAAGCTCAGTCTCCCTGCCGCGGTAAGGTCGAACGTTCTGCCGAGCCTTACACTCGAACTCGGGCCAAGTCCATTCGCGTGACTCCTACTCGGCTTAGGAAGCTTGGTCTCCGTGCTGAGGTAAGGTCGAACGTCCGGGCGAGCCTTACACATGAGCTCCGGCCAAGTTCTTTTGCCTGATACTCCTACTAGGCTTAGGAAGCTTGGTATCCCTGCCGAGGTGAGGTCAAACATCTTGCCAAGACTTACACTCGAACTCTGGCCAAGTCCCCTAGCCTGACTATCCTATTAGGCTTAGGAAGCTTGGTCTCCCTGCCGAGGTAAGGTCGAATGTTCTGCCGAGCCTTACACTCGAACTCGGGCCAAGTCCCTTCGCGTGACTACTACTAGGCTTAGGAAGCTTGGTCTCCCTGCCGAGGTAAGGTCGAACGTCCGGCCGAGCCTTACACATGAGCTCCGGCCAAGTTCTTTTGCCTGATACTCCTATTAGGCTTAGGAAGCTTGGTCTCCCTGCCGAGGTAAAGTCAAACGTCCTGCCGAGCTTTACACTCAAACTTCGGCAAGTCCCCTCGCCAGACTCTTACTAGGCTTAGGAAGCTTGGTCTCCCTGCCGAGGTAAGGTCGAACGCCCTACCAAGCCTTACACTCGAACCCCGGCCAAGTCGCTCGCCTGACTCTCCTACTAGGCTTAGGAAGATTGGTCTCCCTGCCGAGGTAAGGTCGAACGTCCGGCCGAGCCTTACACTCGAACCCCGTCCAAGTCCCTTTGCCTGACTCCTAGTCGGCTTAGGAAGCTTGGTCTCCCTGCCGAGGTAAGGTCGAACGTCCTGCCGAGCCTTACACATGAGCTCCGGCCAAGTTCCTTCGCCTGACTCTCCTGCTAGGCTTAGGAAGCTTGGTCTCCTTGCCGAGGTAAGGCCGAACGTCCTGCCGAGCCTTACACTGGAACTCCGGCCAATTCCCCTCGCCTGACTCTCCTACTAGGCTTAGGAAGCTTTGTCTCGCTGCCGAGGTAAGGTCGAACATCCTGCCGAGCCATGCATTTGAACTCCGTCCAAGTCCCCTCGCCTGATTCTCCTATTAGGCTTAGGAAGCTCAGTCTCCCTGCCGAGGTAAGGTCGAACGTTCTGCCGAGCCTTACACTCGAACTTGGGCCAAGTCCCTTCGAGTGACTCCTAGTAGGCTTAAGAGGCTTGGTCTCCCTGCCGAGGTAAGGTCGAACGTCCGGCCGAGCCTTACACATGTGCTCCTGGCCAGTCCTTCTGCCTCACTCTCCTACTAGGCTTAGGAAGCTTGGTCTCCCTGCCGAGGTAAGTTCAAACGTCCTGCCGAGCCTTACACTCGAACTCTGGCCAAGTCCTTTCAGCTGACTCTCCTACTAGGCTTAGGAAGCTTGGTCTCCCTGCCGAGGTTAGGCCGAACGTCCTTCCGAGCATTACACTCGAACCCCGGCCAAGTCCCTTTCGCCTGACTCCTACTCGGCTTAGGAAGCTTGGTCTCCCTGCCGAGGTAAGGTCGAACGTCCTGCCGAGCTTTACACATGAGCTCCGGCCAAGTCCACTTGCCTGACTCTCCTACTAGGCTTAGGAAGCATGGTCTCCCTGCCGAGGTAAGGTCAAACGTCCTGCCGAGCCTTACACTCGAACCCCGGCCAAGTCCCTTTGCCTGTCTCCTACTAGGCTTAGGAAGCTTGGTCTCCCTGCCGAGTTAAGGTCGAACGACCTGCCGAACCTTACACTCGTACTCCGGCCACCCCCCTTCGCCTAACTCTCCTACTAGGCTTAGGAAGCTTGGTCTCCCTGCAGAGGTAAGGTCGAACGTGTTGCCGAGCCTTATACTCGAACTCCGTCCGAGTCCCTTCGCCTGACTCTCCTACTAGGCTTAGGAAGCTTGGTCTCCCTGCCGAGGTAAGGTCGAGAGTCCTGCCGAGCCTTGCACTCGAACTCCGGCCAAGTCCCTTTGCAAGACTCCTACTAGGCTTAGGAATCTTGGTCTCCCTGCCGAGTTAAGGTCGAACGACCTGCCGAACCTTACACTCGAACTGCGGCCAACTCCCTTCGCCTAACTCTCCTACTAGGCTTAGGAAGCTTGGTCTCCCTGCCGAGGTAAGGCCGAACGTCCAGCCGAGCCTTACACTCGGACTCCGTCCGAGTCCCTTCGCCTGACTCTCCGACTAGGCTTAGGAAGCTTGGTCTCCCTGCCGAGGTAAGGTCGCACGTCCTGCCGAGCCTTACAATCGAACTCCAGCCAAGTTCCTTTTGCCTGTCTCCTACTAATCTTAGATAGCTTGGTCTCCCTGACGAGGTAAGGTCGAACGTCCTGACGAACCTTACACTCGAACTCTGGCCAAGTCCCTTCGCCTGACTCCTACTAGGATTAGGAAGCTTGGTCTCCCTGCCGAGGTAAGGTCGAACGACCTGCCGAAACTTGCACTCGAACTCCGGACAAGTCCACTCGCCTGACTCTCCTACTAGGCTTAGGAAGCTTGGTCTCCCTGCCGAGGTAAGGTCGAAAGTCCTGCCGAGCCTTACACTCGAACTCCGGACAAGTCCACTCGCCTGACTCTGCTACTAGGCTTAAGAAGCTTGGTGTTCCTGCCGAGGTACGGTCGAACGTCCTGCCGAGCCTTACACTCGAACACCGGCCAAGTCCCTTTGCCTGTCTCCTACCAGGATTAGGAAGCTTGGTCTCCCCGCCGAGGTAAGGTCGAGAGTCCTGCCGAGCCTTGCACTCGAACTCCGGCCAAGTCCCTTTGCAAGACTCCTACTAGGCTTAGGAATCTTGGTCTCCCTGCCGAGTTAAGGTCGAACGACCTGCCGAACCTTACACTCGAACTGCGGCCAACTCCCTTCGCCTAACTCTCCTACTAGGCTTAGGAAGCTTGGTCTCCCTGCCGAGGTAAGGTCGAACGTCCAGCCGAGCCTTACACTCGGACTCCGTCCGAGTCCCTTCGCCTGACTCTCCGACTAGGCTTAGGAAGCTTGGTCTCCCTGCCGAGGTACGGTCGAACGTCCTGCCGAGCCTTACAATCGAACTCCAGCCAAGTTCCTTTTGCCTGTCTCCTACTAATCTTAGATAGCTTGGTCTCCCTGACGAGGTAAGGTCGAACGTCCTGACGAACCTTACACTCGAACTCTGGCCAAGTCCCCTCGCCTGACTCCAACTAGGCGTAGGAAGCTTGGTCTCCCTGCCGAGATAAGGTCGAACGTCCTGCCGAGCCTTACACTCGAACTCCGGCCAAGTCCCTTCGCCTGACTCCTACTAGGATTAGGAAGCTTGGTCTCCCTGCCGAGGTAAGGTCGAACGACCTGCCGAAACTTACACTCGAACTCCGGCCAACTCCCTTCGCCTAACTCTCCTACTAGGCTCAGGAAGCATGGTCTCCCTGCCGAGGTAAGGTCGAACGTCCTGCTGAGCCTTACACTCGAACTCCGTCCGAATCCCTTCGCCTGACTCTCCTACTAGGCTTAGGAAGCTTGGTGTCCGAGCCGAGGTACGGTCGAACGTCCTCCCGAGCCTTACACTGGAACACCAGCCAAGTTCCTTTTGCCTGTCTCCTACTATGCTTAGGAAGCTTGGACTCCCTGCCGAGGTAAGGTCGAACGTCCTGCCGACCCTTACACTCAAACACCGGCCAGTCCATTTCCTGTCTCCTACTAGTCTTAGGAAGCTTGGTCTCCCTGCCGAGGAAAGGTCGAATGTCCTGCCGAGCCTTACACTCAAACTCCTGCCAAGTCATTTTGCATGACTCCTACTAAGCTTAGATACCTTGGTCTCCCTGCCGAGACTTATACTCGAACTTAGGCCAAGTCCCCTCGCCTGACTCCTACTAGGCTTAGGAAGCATGGTCTCCCGGCCGAGGTAACGTCGAACGTCCTGCCAAGCCTTAGTCTCAAACTTCGGCCAAGTTCCTTCGCCTGACTCCAACTAGGCTTAGGAAGCTTTGTCTCCCAGCCGAGGTAAGGTCGAAAGTCCTGCTGAGCCTTAGACTTGAACTCCGGCCATGTCCTCTCGCCTGACTCTCCTACTAGGCTTAGGAATCTTGGACTCCCTACCGAGGTAAGGTCGAACGTCCTGCCGAGCCTTGCACTCAAACACCGGCCAGGCCATTTGCCTGTCTCCTACTAGGCTTAGGAAGCTTGGTGTCCCTGCCGAGGAAAGGTCGAACGTCCTGCCGAGCCTTACACTCGAACTCTGGCCAAGTCATTTTGCATGACTCCTACTAAGCTTAGATAGCTTGGTCTCCCTGCCGAGGTAAGGTCGAAGGTCCTGCTGAATTTTACACTCGAACTCTGGCCAAGTCCCCTCGCCTGACTCCTACTAGGCTTAGGAAGCTTGGTCTCCCTGCCGAGGTAAGGTCGAACGTCCTGCCGAGCCTTACACTCGAACTCCGTCTGAGTCCCTTCGTCTGACTCTCCTACTAGGCTTAGGAAGTTTGGTCTCCCTGGCGAGGTAAGGTCGAATGTCCTGCCGAGCCTTACAATCGAACTCCAGCCAAGTTCCTTTTGCCTGTCTCCTACTAATCTTAGATAGCTTGGTCTCCTCGCCGAGGTAAGGTCGAACGTCCTGACGAACCTTGCACTCGAACTCCGGCCAAGTCCCCTCGCCTGATTCCAACTAGGCGTAGGAAGCTTGGTCTCCCTGCCGAGGTAAGGTCGAACGTCCTGCCGAGCCTTACACTCGAACTCCGGCCAAGTCCCTTCGCCTGACTCCTACTAGGCTTAGGAAGCTTGGTCTCCCTGCCGAGGTAAGGTCGAAGGTCCTGCCGAGCCTTACACTCGAACTCCAGGCAAGTCCCCTTGTCTGACTCCTACTAGGCTTAGGAAGCATGGTCTCTTTGCCGAGTTAAGGTCGAACGTCCTGCCGAGCCTTAGTCTCAAACTTCGGCCAAATTCCTTCGCCTGACACTCCTACTAGGCTTAGGAAGCTTGGTCTCCCTGCCGAGGTAAGGTCGAACGTCCAGCCGAGCCTTACACTCGGACTCCGTCCGAGTCCCTTCGCCTGACTCTCCGACTAGGCTTAGGAAGCTTGGTCTCCCTGCCGAGGTAAGGTCGAACGTCCTGCCGAGCCTTACACTCGAACTCCGGCCAAGTCCCCTCGCCTGACTCTCCTACTAGGCTTAGGGAGCTTGGTCTCCCTGCCAAGGTAAGGTAGAACGTCCTTCCGAGCCTTACACTCGACGTCCGGCCAAGTCCCTTCTCCTGACACTCCTACTAGGCTTAGGAAGCTTGGTCTCCCTACCGAGGTCAGGTCGAGCGTCCTTCCGAGCCATACACTCGAACTCCGGCCAAGTCATTTTGCATGACTCCTACTAAGCTTAGATAGCTTGGTCTCCCTGCCGAGGTAAGGTCGAAGGTCCTGCTGAGTCTTACACTCGAACTCTGGCCAAGTCCCCTCGCCTGACTCCTATTAGGCTTAGGAAGCTTGGTCTCCCTGCCGAGGTAAGGTCGAACGTCCTGCCGAGCCTTACACTCGAACTCCGTCTGAGTCCCTTCGCCTGACTCTCCTACTAGGCTTAGGAAGTTTGTTCTCCCTGCCGAGGTAAGGTCGAATGTCCTGCCGAGCCTTACAATCGAACTCCAGCCAAGTTCCTTTTGCCTGTCTCCTACTAATCTTAGATAGCTTGGTCTCCTCGCCGAGGTAACGTCGAACGTCCTGACGAACCTTACACTCGAACTCCGGCCAAGTCCCCTCGCCTGACTCCAACTAGGCGTAGGAAGCTTGGTCTCCTTGCCGAGGTAAGGCCGAACGTCCTGCCGAGCCTTACACTGGAACTCCGGCCAATTCCCCTCGCCTGACTCTCCTACTAGGCTTAGGAAGCTTTGTCTCGCTGCCGAGGTAAGGTCGAACATCCTGCCGAGCCATGCATTTGAACTCTGTCCAAGTCCCCTCGCCTGATTCTCCTATTAGGCTTTGGAAGCTCAGTCTCCCTGCCGAGGTAACGTCGAACGTTCTGCCGAGCCTTACACTCGAACTTGGGCCAAGTCCCTTCGAGTGACTCCTAGTAGGCTTAAGAGGCTTGGTCTCCCTGCCGAGGTAAGGTCGAACGTCCGGCCGAGCCTTACACTCGAACTCTGGCCAAGTCGTTTCAGCTGACTCTCCTACTAGGCTTAGGAAGCTTGGTCTCCCTGCCGAGGTTAGGCCAAACGTCCTTCCGAGCCTTACACTCGAACCCCGGCCAAGTCCCTTTCGCCTGACTCCTACTCGGCTTAGGAAGCTTGGTCTCCCTGCCGAGGTAAGGTCGAACGTCCTGCCGAGCTTTACACATGAGCTCCGGCCAAGTCCACTTGCCTGACTCTCCTACTAGGCTTAGGAAGCATGGTCTCCCTGCCGAGGTAAGGTCAAACTTCCTGCCGAGACTTACACTCGAACCCCGGGCAAGTCCCTTCGCCTGACTCCTTCTCGGAATAGGAAGCTTGGTCTCCCTGCCGAGGTAAGGCCGAACGTCCTGCCGAGCCTTACACTCGAACCCCGGCCAAGTCCCTTTGCCTGACTCCTATTCGGCTTAGGAAGCTTGGTCTCCCTGCCGAGGTAAGGTCGAACGTCCGGCCGACCCTTACGCATGAGCTCCGGCCAAGTTCTTTTGCCTGATACTCCTATTAGGCTTAGGAAGCTTGGTCTCCCTGCCGAGGTAAGGTCGAACGTCCGGCCGACCCTTACACATGAGCTCCGGCCAAGTTCTTTTGCCTGATACTCCTACTAGGCTTAGGAAGCTTGGTCTCCTTGCCGAGGTAAGGTCGAACGTCCTGCCAAGCCTTACACTCGAACTCTGGCCATGTCCGTTCGCCTGACTCCTACTCGCCATAGGAAGCTTGGTCTCCCTGGCGAGGTAATGTCGAACAGTCTGCCGAGCCATACACTCGAACTCGGGCCAAGTCCCTTCGCGTGACTCCTACTAGGCTTAGGAAGCTTGGTGTCTCTGCCGAGGTAAGGTCGAACGTTCTGCCGAGCCTTATACTCGAACCCAGGCAAGTCCCTTCGCCTGAGTCCTACTCGGTTTTGGAAGCTTGGTCTCCCTGCCGAGGTAAGGTCGAACGTTCTGCTGAGCCTTACACATGAGCTCCGGCCAAGTCCCCTTGCCTGACTCTCCTACTAGGCTTAGGAAGCTTGGTCTCCCTGCCGAGGTAATGTCAAACGTCCTGCCGAGCCTTACTCTCGAACTCCGGCCATATCCCTTTGCCTGACTCTTCTACTAGGCTTAGGAAGCTTGGTCTCCATGCCGAGGTAAGGTCGAACATTTTGCCGAGCCTTACATTCGAACTCCGTCCAAGTCCCCTCGCCTGACTCTCCTACTAGGCTTAGGAAGCTTGGTCTCCCTGCCGAGGTAAGGTCAAAAGTTCTGCCGAGCCTTACACTTGAACTCTGGCCTAGTCCTTTCGCCTGACTCTCCTACTAGGGTTAGGAAGCTTGGTCTCCCTGCCGAGGTAAGGTCGAACGTTCGGCCGACCCTTACACATGAGCTCCGGCCAAGTTCTCTTGCCTGATACTCCTACGAGGCTTAGGAAGCTTGGTCTCCCTGCCGAGGTAAGGTCAAACGTCCTGCCGAGCCTTACACTCGAACTCTGGCCAAGTCCCTTCGCCTGACTCTCCTACTAGGCTTAGGAAGCTTGGTCTCCCTGCCGAGGTAAGTTCGTATGTCCTGCCGAGCCTTACACTCGGACCCTGGACAAGTCCCCTCGCCTGACTCTCCTGATAGGCTTAGGACGCTCAGTCTCCCTGCCGCGGTAAGGTCGAACGTTCTGCCGAGCCTTACACTCGAACTCGGGCCAAGTCCATTCGCGTGACTCCTACTCGGCTTAGGAAGCTTGGTCTCCCTGCCGAGTTAAGGTCGAACGACCTGCCGAACCTTACACTCGAACTGCGGCCAACTCCCTTCGCCTAACTCTCCTACTAGGCTTAGGAAGCTTGGTCTCCCTGCCGAGGTAAGGTCGAACGTCCAGCCGAGCCTTACACTCGGACTCCGTCCGAGTCCCTTCGCCTGACTCTCCGACTAGGCTTAGGAAGCTTGTTCTCCCTGCCGAGGTAAGGTCGCACGTCCTGCCGAGCCTTACAATCGAACTCCAGCCAAGTTCCTTTTGCCTGTCTCCTACTAATCTTAGATAGCTTGGTCTCCCTGACGAGGTAAGGTCGAACGTCCTGACGAAACTTACACTCGAACTCTGGCCAAGTCCCTTTGCCTGACTCCTACTAGGATTAGGAAGCTTGGTCTCCCTGCCGAGGTAAGGTCGAACGACCTGCCGAAACTTGCACTCGAACTCCGGACAAGTCCACTCGCCTGACTCTCCTACTAGGCTTAGGAAGCTTGGTCTCCCTGCCGAGGTAAGGTCGAAAGTCCTGCCGAGCCTTACACTCGAACTCCGGACAAGTCCACTCGCCTGACTCTGCTACTAGGCTTAAGAAGCTTGGTGTCCCTGCCGAGGTACGGTCGAACGTCCTGCCGAGCCTTACACTCGAACACCGGCCAAGTCCCTTTGCCTGTCTCCTACCAGGATTAGGAAGCTTGGTCTCCCCGCAGAGGTAAGGTCGAGAGTCCTGCCGAGCCTTGCACTCGAACTCCGGCCAAGTCCCTTTGCAAGACTCCTACTAGGCTTAGGAATCTTGGTCTCCCTGCCGAGTTAAGGTCGAACGACCTGCCGAACCTTACACTCGAACTGCGGCCAACTCCCTTCGCCTAACTCTCCTACTAGGCTTAGGAAGCTTGGTCTCCCTGCCGAGGTAAGGTCGAACGTCCAGCCGAGCCTTACACTCGGACTCCGTCCGAGTCCCTTCGCCTGACTCTCCGACTAGGCTTAGGAAGCTTGGTCTCCCTGCCGAGGTAAGGTCGCACGTCCTGCCGAGCCTTACAATCGAACTCCAGCCAAGTTCCTTTTGCCTGTCTCCTACTAATCTTAGATAGCTTGGTCTCCCTGACGAGGTAAGGTCGAACGTCCTGACGAACCTTACACTCGAACTCTGGCCAAGTCCCCTCGCCTGACTCCAACTAGGCGTAGGAAGCTTGGTCTCCCTGCCGAGATAAGGTCGAACGTCCTGCCGAGCCTTACACTCGAACTCCGGCCAAGTCCCTTCGCCTGACTCCTACTAGGATTAGGAAGCTTGGTCTCCCTGCCGAGGTAAGGTCGAACGACCTGCCGAAACTTACACTCGAACTCCGGCCAACTCCCTTCGCCTAACTCTCCTACTAGGCTCAGGAAGCATGGTCTCCCTGCCGAGGTAAGGTCGAACGTCCTGCTGAGCCTTACACTCGCACTCCGTCCGAATCCCTTCGCCTGACTCTCCTACTAGGCTTAGGAAGCTTGGTGTCCGAGCCGAGGTACGGTCGAACGTCCTCCCGAGCCTTACACTGGAACACCAGCCAAGTTCCTTTTGCCTGTCTCCTACTATGCTTAGGAAGCTTGGACTCCCTGCCGAGGTAAGGTCGAACGTCCTGCCGACCCTTACACTCAAACACCGGCCAGTCCATTTCCTGTCTCCTACTAGTCTTAGGAAGCTTGGTCTCCCTGCCGAGGAAAGGTCGAATGTCCTGCCGAGCCTTACACTCAAACTCCTGCCAAGTCATTTTGCATGACTCCTACTAAGCTTAGATACCTTGGTCTCCCTGCCGAGACTTATACTCGAACTTCGGCCAAGTCCCCTCGCCTGACTCCTACTAGGCTTAGGAAGCATGGTCTCCCGGCCGAGGTAACGTCGAACGTCCTGCCAAGCCTTAGTCTCAAACTTCGGCCAAGTTCCTTCGCCTGACTCCAACTAGGCTTAGGAAGCTTTGTCTCCCAGCCGAGGTAAGGTCGAAAGTCCTGCTGAGCCTTAGACTTGAACTCCGACCATGTCCTCTCGCCTGACTCTCCTACTAGGCTTAGGAAGCTTGGACTCCCTGCCGAGGTAAGGTCGAACGTCCTGCCGAGCCTTGCACTCAAACACCGGCCAGGCCATTTGCCTGTCTCCTACTAGGCTTAGGAAGCTTGGTGTCCCTGCCGAGGAAAGGTCGAACGTCCTGCCGAGCCTTACACTCGAACTCTGGCCAAGTCATTTTGCATGACTCCTACTAAGCTTAGATAGCTTGGTCTCCCTGCCGAGGTAAGGTCGAAGGTCCTGCTGAATCTTACACTCGAACTCTGGCCAAGTCCCCTCGCCTGACTCCTACTAGGCTTAGGAAGCTTGGTCTCCCTGCCGAGGTAAGGTCGAACGTCCTGCCGAGCCTTACACTCGAACTCCGTCTGAGTCCCTTCGCCTGACTCTCCTACTAGGCTTAGGAAGTTTGGTCTCCCTGGCGAGGTAAGGTCGAATGTCCTGCCGAGCCTTACAATCGAACTCCAGCCAAGTTCCTTTTGCCTGTCTCCTACTAATCTTAGATAGCTTGGTCTCCTCGCCGAGGTAAGGTCGAACGTCCTGACGAACCTTGCACTCGAACTCCGGCCAAGTCCCCTTGCCTGACTCCAACTAGGCGTAGGAAGCTTGGTCTCCCTGCCCAGGTAAGGTCGAACGTCCTGCCGAGCCTTACACTCGAACTCCGGCCAAGTCCCTTCGCCTGACTCCTACTAGGCTTAGGAAGCTAGGTCTCCCTGCCGAGGTAAGGTCGAAGGTCCTGCCGAGCCTTACACTCGAACTCCAGCCAAGTCCCCTTGTCTGACTCCTACTAGGCTTAGGAAGCATGGTCTCTTTGCCAAGTTAAGGTCGAACGTCCTGCCGAGCCTTAGTCTCAAACTTCGGCCAAATTCCTTCGCCTGACACTCCTACTAGGCTTAGGAAGCTTGGTCTCCCTGCCGAGTTAAGGTCGAACGTCCTGCCAAGCCTTACACTCGAACTCTGGCCAAGTCCCTTTGCCTGAATCCAACTAGGCTTAGGAAGCTTGGTCTCCCTGCCGAGGTAAGGTCGAACGTCCTGCCGAGCCTTACACTCGAACTCCAGCCAAGTTCCTTTTGCCTGTCTCCTACTAATCTTAGATAGCTTGGTCTCCTCGCCGAGGTAACGTCGAACGTCCTGACGAACCTTACACTCGAACTCCGGCCAAGTCCCCTCGCCTGACTCCAACTAGGCGTAGGAAGCTTGGTCTCCTTGCCGAGGTAAGGCCGAACGTCCTGCCGAGCCTTACACTGGAACTCCGGCCAATTCCCCTCGCCTGACTCTCCTACTAGGCTTAGGAAGCTTTGTCTCGCTGCCGAGGTAAGGTCGAACATCCTGCCGAGCCATGCATTTGAACTCTGTCCAAGTCCCCTCGCCTGATTCTCCTATTAGGCTTAGGAAGCTCAGTCTCCCTGCCGAGGTAAGGTCGAACGTTCTGCCGAGCCTTACACTCGAACTTGGGCCAAGTCCCTTCGAGTGACTCCTAGTAGGCTTAAGAGGCTTGGTCTCCCTGCCGAGGTAAGGTCGAACGTCCGGCCGAGCCTTACACTCGAACTCTGGCCAAGTCCTTTCAGCTGACTCTCCTACTAGGCTTAGGAAGCTTGGTCTCCCTGCCGAGGTTAGGCCAAACGTCCTTCCGAGCCTTACACTCGAACCCCGGCCAAGTCCCTTTCGCCTGACTCCTACTCGGCTTAGGAAGCTTGGTCTCCCTGCCGAGGTAAGGTCGAACGTCCTGCCGAGCTTTACACATGAGCTCCGGCCAAGTCCACTTGCCTGACTCTCCTACTAGGCTTAGGAAGCATGGTCTCCCTGCCGAGGTAAGGTCAAACTTCCTGCCGAGACTTACACTCGAACCCCGGCCAAGTCCCTTTCGCCTGACTCCTTCTCGGCATAGGAAGCTTGGTCTCCCTGCCGAGGTAAGGCCGAACGTCCTGCCGAGCCTTACACTCGAACCCCGGCCAAGTCCCTTTGCCTGACTCCTATTCGGCTTAGGAAGCTTGGTCTCCCTGCCGAGGTAAGGTCGAACGTCCGGCCGACCCTTACGCATGAGCTCCGGCCAAGTTCTTTTGCCTGATACTCCTATTAGGCTTAGGAAGCTTGGTCTCCCTGCCGAGGTAAGGTCGAACGTCCGGCCGACCCTTACACATGAGCTCCGGCCAAGTTCTTTTGCCTGATACTCCTACTAGGCTTAGGAAGCTTGGTCTCCCTGCCGAGGTAAGGTCAAACGTCCGGCCGAGCATTACGCTCGAACTCCGGCCATGTCCCTCTGCCTGACTCTTCTACTAGGCTTAGGAAGCTTGGTCTCCTTGCCGAGGTAAGGTCGAACGTCCTGCCAAGCCTTACACTCGAACTCTGGCCAAGTCCCTTCGCCTGACTCCTACTCGCCATAGGAAGCTTGGTCTCCCTGGCGAGGTAATGTCGAACAGTCTGCCGAGCCATACACTCGAACTCGGGCCAAGTCCCTTCGCGTGACTCCTACTAGGCTTAGGAAGCTTGGTGTCTCTGCCGAGGTAAGGTCGAACGTTCTGCCGAGCCTTATACTCGAACCCAGGCAAGTCCCTTCGCCTGAGTCCTACTCGGTTTTGGAAGCTTGGTCTCCCTGCCGAGGTAAGGTCGAACGTTCTGCTGAGCCTTACACATGAGCTCCGGCCAAGTCCCCTTGCCTGACTCTCCTACTAGGCTTAGGAAGCTTGGTCTCCCTGCCGAGGTAAGGTCAAACGTCCTGCCGAGCCTTACTCTCGAACTCCGGCCATGTCCCTTTGCCTGACTCTTCTACTAGGCTTAGGAAGCTTGGTCTCCATGCCGAGGTAAGGTCGAACATTTTGCCGAGCCTTACATTCGAACTCCGTCCAAGTCCCCTCGCCTGACTCTCCTACTAGGCTTAGGAAGCTTGGTCTCCCTGCCGAGGTAAGGTCAAAAGTTCTGCCGAGCCTTACACTTGAACTCGGGCCAAGTCCCTTTGCGTGACTCCTATTATGCTTAGGAAGCTTGGTCTCCCTGCCGAGGTAAGGTCGAACGTCCTGCCGAGCCTTACACATGATCTCCGGCCAAGTCTTCTTGCCTGACTCTCCTACTAGGCTTAGGAAGCTTGGTCTCCATACCGAGGTAAGGTCAAACTTCCTGCCGAGCCTTACACTCGAACTCTGGCCAAGTCCTTTCGCCTGACTCTCCTACTAGGTTTAGGAAGCTTGGTCTCCCTGCCGAGGTAAGGTCGAACGTTCGGCCGACCCTTACACATGAGCTCCGGCCAAGTTCTCTTGCCTGATACTCTTATTAGGCTTAGGAAGCTTGGTATCCCTGCCGAGGTGAGGTCAAACATCTTGCCAGTACTTACACTCGAACTCTGGCCAAGTCCCCTCGCCTGACTATCCTATTAGGCTTAGGAAGCTTGGTCTCCCTGCCGAGGTAAGGTCGAACGTCCGGCCAAGCCTTACACATGAGCTCCGGCCAAGTTCTTTTGCCTGATACTCCTACGAGGCTTAGGAAGCTTGGTCTCCCTGCCGAGGTAAGGTCAAACGTCCTGCCGAGCCGTACACTCGAACTCTGGCCAAGTCCCTTCGCCTGACTCTCCTACTAGGCTTAGGAAGCTTGGTCTCCCTGCCGAGGTAAGGCCGAACGTCCTGCCGAGCCTTACACTCGAACTCGGGCCAAGTCCCTTCGCGTGACTACTAGGCTTAGGAAGCTTGGTGTCCCTGCCGAGGTAAGTTCGTATGTCCTGCCGAGCCTTACACTCGGACCCTGGACAAGTCCCCTCGCCTGACTCTCCTGATAGGCTTAGGAAGCTCAGTCTCCCTGCCGCGGAAAGGTCGAACGTTCTGCCGAGCCTTACACTCGAACTCGGGCCAAGTCCATTCGCGTGACTCCTACTCGGCTTAGGAAGTTTGGTCTCCGTGCTGAGGTAAGGTCGAACGTCCGGCCGAGCCTTACACATGAGCTCCGGCCAAGTTCTTTTGCCTGATACTCCTACTAGGCTTAGGAAGCTTGGTATCCCTGCCGAGGTGAGGTCAAACATCTTGCCAAGACTTACACTCGAACTCTGGCCAAGTCCCCTAGCCTGACTATCCTATTAGGCTTAGGAAGCTTGGTCTCCCTGCCGAGGTAAGGTCGAATGTTCTGCCGAGCCTTACACTCGAACTCGGGCCAAGTCCCTTCGCGTGACTACTACTAGGCTTAGGAAGCTTGGTCTCCCTGCCGAGGTAAGGTCGAACGTCCGGCCGAGCCTTACACATGACCTCCGGCCAAGTTCTTTTGCCTGATACTCCAATTAGGCTTAGGAAGCTTGGTCTCCCTGCCGAGGTAAGGTCAAACGTCCTGCCGAGCTTTACACTCAAACTTCGGCAAGTCCCCTCGCCAGACTCTTACTAGGCTTAGGAAGCTTGGTCTACCTGCCGAGGTAAGGTCGAACGCCCTACCAAGCCTTACACATGAGCTCCGGCCAAGTCCACTTGCCTGACTCTCCTACTAGGCTTAGGAAGCTTGGTCTCCCTGACGAGGTAAGGCCGAACGTCCTGCCGAGCCTTACACTCGAACACCGGCCAAGTCCCTTTGCCTGTCTCCTACCAGGATTAGGAAGCTTGGTCTCCCCGCCGAGGTAAGGTCGAGAGTCCTGCCGAGCCTTGCACTCGAACTCCGGCCAAGTCCCTTTGCAAGACTCCTACTAGGCTTAGGAATCTTGGTCTCCCTGCCGAGTTAAGGTCGAACGACCTGCCGAACCTTACACTCGAACTGCGGCCAACTCCCTTCGCCTAACTCTCCTACTAGGCTTAGGAAGCTTGGTCTCCCTGCCGAGGTAAGGTCGAACGTCCAGCCGAGCCTTACACTCGGACTCCGTCCGAGTCCCTTCGCCTGACTCTCCGACTAGGCTTAGGAAGCTTGGTCTCCCTGCCGAGGTAAGGTCGCACGTCCTGCCGAGCCTTACAATCGAACTCCAGCCAAGTTCCTTTTGCCTGTCTCCTACTAATCTTAGATAGCTTGGTCTCCCTGACGAGGTAAGGTCGAACGTCCTGACGAACCTTACACTCGAACTCTGGCCAAGTCCCTTCGCCTGACTCCTACTAGGATTAGGAAGCTTGGTCTCCCTGCCTAGGTAAGGTCGAACGACCTGCCGAAACTTACACTCGAACTCCGGACAAGTCCACTCGCCTGACTCTCCTACTAGGCTTAGGAAGCTTGGTCTCCCTGCCGAGGTAAGGTCGAAAGTCCTGCCGAGCCTTACACTCGAACTCCGGACAAGTCCACTCGCCTGACTCTGCTACTAGGCTTAAGAAGCTTGGTGTCCCTGCCGAGGTACGGTCGAACGTCCTGCCGAGCCTTACACTCGAACACCGGCCAAGTCCCTTTGCCTGTCTCCTACCAGGATTAGGAAGCTTGGTCTCCCCGCCGAGGTAAGGTCGAGAGTCCTGCCGAGCCTTGCACTCGAACTCCGGCCAAGTCCCTTTGCAAGACTCCTACTAGGCTTAGGAATCTTGGTCTCCCTGCCGAGTTAAGGTCGAACGACCTGCCGAACCTTACACTCGAACTGCGGCCAACTCCCTTCGCCTAACTCTCCTACTAGGCTTAGGAAGCTTGGTCTCCCTGCCGAGGTAAGGTCGCACGTCCTGCCGAGCCTTACAATCGAACTCCAGCCAAGTTCCTTTTGCCTGTCTCCTACTAATCTTAGATAGCTTGGTCTCCCTGACGAGGTAAGGTCGAACGTCCTGACGAACCTTACACTCGAACTCTGGCCAAGTCCCCTCGCCTGACTCCAACTAGGCGTAGGAAGCTTGGTCTCCCTGCCGAGATAAGGTCGAACGTCCTGCCGAGCCTTACACTCGAACTCCGGCCAAGTCCCTTCGCCTGACTCCTACTAGGATTAGGAAGCTTGGTCTCCCTGCCGAGGTAAGGTCGAACGACCTGCCGAAACTTACACTCGAACTCCGGCCAACTCCCTTCGCCTAACTCTCCTACTAGGCTCAGGAAGCATGGTCTCCCTGCCGAGGTAAGGTCGAACGTCCTGCTGAGCCTTACACTCGAACTCCGTCCGAATCCCTTCGCCTGACTCTCCTACTAGGCTTAGGAAGCTTGGTGTCCGAGCCGAGGTACGGTCGAACGTCCTCCCGAGCCTTACACTGGAACACCAGCCAAGTTCCTTTTGCCTGTCTCCTACTATGCTTAGGAAGCTTGGACTCCCTGCCGAGGTAAGGTCGAACGTCCTGCCGACCCTTACACTCAAACACCGGCCAGTCCATTTCCTGTCTCCTACTAGTCTTAGGAAGCTTGGTCTCCCTGCCGAGGAAAGGTCGAATGTCCTGCCGAGCCTTACACTCAAACTCCTGCCAAGTCATTTTGCATGACTCCTACTAAGCTTAGATACCTTGGTCTCCCTGCCGAGACTTATACTCGAACTTAGGCCAAGTCCCCTCGCCTGACTCCTACTAGGCTTAGGAAGCATGGTCTCCTGGCCGAGGTAACGTCGAACGTCCTGCCAAGCCTTAGTCTCAAACTTCGGCCAAGTTCCTTCGCCTGACTCCAACTAGGCTTAGGAAGCTTGGTCTCCCAGCCGAGGTAAGGTCGAAAGTCCTGCTGAGCCTTAGACTTGAACTCCGGCCATGTCCTCTCGCCTGACTCTCCTACTAGGCTTAGGAAGCTTGGACTCCCTGCCGAGGTAAGGTCGAACGTCCTGCCGAGCCTTGCACTCAAACACCGGCCAGGCCATTTGCCTGTCTCCTACTAGGCTTAGGAAGCTTGGTGTCCCTGCCGAGGAAAGGTCGAACGTCCTGCCGAGCCTTACACTCGAACTCTGGCCAAGTCATTTTGCATGACTCCTACTAAGCTTAGATAGCTTGGTCTCCCTGCCGAGGTAAGGTCGAAGGTCCTGCTGAATCTTACACTCGAACTCTGGCCAAGTCCCCTCGCCTGAGTCCTACTAGGCTTAGGAAGCTTGGTCTCCCTGCCGAGGTAAGGTCGAACGTCCTGCCGAGCCTTACACTCGAACTCCGTCTCAGTCCCTTCGCCTGACTCTCCTACTAGGCTTAGGAAGTTTGGTCTCCCTGGCGAGGTAAGGTCGAATGTCCTGCCGAGCCTTACAATCGAACTCCAGCCAAGTTCCTTTTGCCTGTCTCCTACTAATCTTAGATAGCTTGGTCTCCTCGCCGAGGTAAGGTCGAACGTCCTACCAAGCCTTACACATGAGCTCCGGCCAAGTCCACTTGCCTGACTCTCCTACTAGGCTTAGGAAGCTTGGTCTCCCTGCCGAGGTAAGGCCGAACGTCCTGCCGAGCCTTACACTCGAACCCCGGCCAAGTCGCTCGCCTGACTCTCCTACTAGGCTTAGGAAGCTTGGTCTCCCTGCCGAGGTAAGGTCGAACGTCCGGCCGAGCCTTACACTCGAACCCCGGCCAAGTCCCTTTTCCTGACTCCTAGTCGGCTTAGGAAGCTTGGTCTCCCTGCCGAGGTAAGGTCGAACGTCCTGCCGAGCCTTACACATGAGCTCCGGCCAAGTTCCTTCGCCTGACTCTCCTACTAGGCTTAGGAAGCTTGGTCTCCTTGCCGAGGTAAGGCCGAACGTCCTGCCGAGCCTTACACTGGAACTCCGGCCAATTCCCCTCGCCTGACTCTCCTACTAGGCTTAGGAAGCTTTGTCTCGCTGCCGAGGTAAGGTCGAACATCCTGCCGAGCCATGCATTTGAACTCCGTCCAAGTCCCCTCGCCTGATTCTCCTATTAGGCTTAGGAAGCTCAGTCTCCCTGCCAAGGTAAGTTCGAACGTTCTGCCGAGCCTTCCACTCGAACTTGGGCCAAGTCCCTTCGAGTGACTCCTAGTAGGCTTAAGAGGCTTGGTCTCCCTGCCGAGGTAAGGTCGAACGTCCGGCCGAGCCTTACACATGTGCTCCTGGCCAGTCCTTTTGCCTCACTCTCCTACTAGGCTTAGGAAGCTTGGTCTCCCTGCCGAGCTAAGTTCAAACGTCCTGCCGAGCCTTACACTCGAACTCTGGCCAAGTCCTTTCAGCTGACTCTCCTACTAGGCTTAGGAAGCTTGGTCTCCCTGCCGAGGTTAGGCCGAACGTCCTTCCGAGCCTTACACTCGAACCCCGGCCAAGTCCCTTTCGCCTGACTCCTACTCGGCTTAGGAAGCTTGGTCTCCCTGCCGAGGTAAGGTCGAACGTCCTGCCGAGCTTTACACATGAGCTCCGGCCAAGTCCACTTGCCTGACTCTCCTACTAGGCTTAGGAAGCATGGTCTCCCTGCCGAGGTAAGGTCAAACTTCCTGCCGAGACTTACACTCGAACCCCGGGCAAGTCCCTTCGCCTGACTCCTTCTCGGCATAGGAAGCTTGGTCTCCCTGCCGAGGTAAGGCCGAACGTCCTGCCGAGCCTTACACTCGAACCCCGGCCAAGTCCCTTTGCCTGACTCCTACTCGGCTTAGGAAGCTTGGTCTCCCTGCCGAGGTAAGGTCGAACGTCCTGCCGAGCCTTACACATGAGCTCCGGCCAAGTCCACTTACCTGACTCTCCTACTAGGCTTAGGAAGCATGGTCTCTTTGCCGAGTTAAGGTCGAACGTCCTGCCGAGCCTTAGTCTCAAACTTCGGCCAAATTCCTTCGCCTGACACTCCAACTAGGCTTAGGAAGCTTGGTCCCCCTGCCGAGGTAAGGTCGAAAGTCCTGCCGAGCCTTACAATCGAACTCCAGCCAAGTTCCTTTCGCCTGTCTCTTACTAGGCTTAGGAAGCTTGGTCTCCCTGCCGAGGTAAGGTCGAACGTCCTTCCAAGCCTTACACTCGAACACTGGCCAAGTCCCTTTGCCTGACTCCTACTAGGCTTAGGAAGCTTGGTCTCCCTGCCAAAATAAGGTCGAAGGTCCTTCCGAGCCTTACACTCGAACTCCGTCTGAGTCCCCTTGTCTGAGTCCTACTAGGCTTAGGAAGCATGGTCTCCCTGCCGAGGTAACGTCGAACGTCCTGCCGAGCCTTAGTCTCAAACTTCGGCCAAGTTCCTTCGCCTGACTCCAACTAGGCTTAGGAAGCTTTGTCTCCCAGCCGAGGTAAGGTCGAGCGTCCTTCCGAGCCTTACACTCGAACTCCGGCCAAGTCCCCTCGCCTGACTCTCCTACTAGGCTTAGGAAGCTTGGTCTCCCTTCCGAGGTAAGGTCAAACGTCCTGCCGAGCCTTACACTCGAACTCTGGCCAAGTCCCTTTGCCTGAATCCAACTAGGCTTAGGAAGCTTGGTCTCCCTGCCGAGGTACGGTCGAACGTCCTGCCAAGCCTTACACTCGAAGTCCGGCCAAGTCCCTTCCCGTGACACTCCTATTAGGCTTAGGAAGCTTGGTCTCCCTGCCGAGGAAAGGTCGAGCGTCCTTACGAGCCTTACACTAGAACTCCGGCCAAGTCCCTTCTCCTGATTCCTTCTAGACTTAGGAAGCTTGGTCTGCCTGCCGAGGTAAGGTAGAACGTCCTGCCGAGCCTTGGAATCGAACTCCGGCCAAGTCCCTTTGCCTGACTACTACTAGGCTTAGGAAGCATGGTCTCCCGGCCGAGGTAACGTCGAACGTCCTGCCGACCCTTAGTCTCAAACTTCGGCCAAGTTCCTTCGCCTGACTCCAACTAGGCTTAGGAAGCTTTGTCTCCCAGCCGAGGTACGGTCGAACGTCCTGCTGAGCCTTAGACTTGAACTCCGGCCATGTCCTCTCGCCTGACTCTCCTACTAGGCTTAGGAAGCTTGGACTCCCTGCCGAGGTAAGGTCGAACGTCCTGCCGAGCCTTGCACTCAAACACCGGCCAGGCCCTTTGCCTGTCTCCTACTAGTCTTAGGAAGCTTGGTGTCCCTGCCGAGGAAAGGTCGTACGTCCTGCCGAGCCTTACACTCGAACTCCGGCCAAGTCATTTTGCATGACTCCTACTAAGCTTAGATAGCTTGGTCTCCTTGCCGAGCTAACGTCGAACGGCCTGCCGAACCTTAGTCTCAAACTTCGGCCAAGTCCGCTTGCCTGACTCCTACCAGGCTTAGGAAGCTTGGTCTCCCTGCCGAGGTAAGCTCGAACGTTATGCCGAGCCTTACACTCGAACTCTGGCCAAGTCCCCTCGCCTGACTCTCCTACTAGGCTTAGGGAGCTTGGTCTCCCTGCCAAGGTAAGGTCGAACGTCCTGCCGAGCCTGACACTCGAACTCCGGCCAAGTCCCTTCCCCTGACACTCCTACTCGGCTTAGGAAGCTTGGTCTCCCTGCCAAGGTAAGGTCGAACGTCCTGCCGAGCCTGACACTCGAACTCCGTCTGAGTCCCTTCGCCTGACTCTCCTACTAGGCTTAGGAAGTTTGGTCTCCCGGCCGAGGTAAGGTCGAATGTCCTGCCGAGCCTTACAATCGAACTCCAGCCAAGTTCCTTTTGCCTGTCTCCTACTAATCTTAGATAGCATGGTCTCCTCGCCGAGGTAAGGTCGAACGTCCTGACGAACCTTACACTCGAACTCCGGCCAAGTCCCCTCGCCTGACTCCAACTAGGCGTAGGAAGCTTGGTCTCCCTGCCGAGGTAAGGTCGAACGTCCTGCCGAGCCTTACACTCGAACTCCGGCCAAGTCCCTTCCCCTGACTCCTACTAGGCTTAGGAAGCTTAGTCTCCCTGCCGAGGTAAGTCGAAGGTCCTGCCGAGCCTTACACTCGAACTCCAGCCAAGTCCCCTTGTCTGACTCCTACTAGGCTTAGGAAGCATGGTCTCCCTGCCGAGTTAAGGTCGAACGTCCTGCCGAGCCTTAGTCTCAAACTTCGGTCAAATTCCTTCGCCTGACTCTCCTACTAGGCTTAGGAAGCTTGGTCTCCCTGCCGAGTTAAGGTCGAACGTCCTGCCAAGCCTTACACTCGAACTCTGTCCAAGTCCCTTTGCCTGACTTTTACTAAGCTAAGGAAGCTTGGTCCCCCTGCTGAGGTAAGGTCGAAAGTCCTGCCGAGCCTTACAATCGAACTCCAGCCAAGTTCCTTTTGCTTGTCTCTTACTAGGCTTAGGAAGCATGGTCTCCCTGCCGACGTATGGTCGAACGTCCTTCCGAGCCTTACACTCGACGTCCGGCCAAGTCCCTTCCCCTGACACTCCTACTAGGCTTAGGAAGCTTGGTCTCCCTGCTAAAATAAGGTCGAAGGTCCTTCTGAGCCTTACACTCGAACTCCGTCTGAGTCCCCTTGTCTGAGTCCTACTAGGCTTAGGAAGCATGGTCTCCCTGCCGAGGTAACGTCGAACGTCCTGCCGAGCCTTAGTCTCAAACTTCGGCCAAGTTCCTTCGCCTGACTCCAACTAGGCTTAGGAAGCTTTGTCTCCCAGCCGAGGTAAGGTCGAAAGTCCTGCTGAGCCTTACACTCGAACACCGGCCAAGTCCCTTTGCCTGACTCCTACTAAGCTTAGGAAGCTTGGTCCCCCTGCCGTGGTAAGGTCGAAAGTCCTGCGGAGCTTTACAATCGAACTCCAGCCAAGTTCCTTTTGCCTGTCTCCTACTAGGCTTAGGAAGCTTAGTCTCCCTGCCGAGGTAAGGTCGAGCGTCCTTCCTAGCCTTCCACTCGAACTCCGGCCAATTCCCCTCGCCTGACTCTCCTACTAGGCTTAGGAACCTTGGTCTCCCTGCCGAGGTAAGGTCAAACATCCTGCCGAGCCTTACACTCGAACTCTGGCCAAGTCCCTTTGCCTGACTCCAACTAGGCTTAGGAAGCTTGGTCTCCCTGCCAAAATAAGGTCGAAGGTCCTTCCGAGCCTTACACTCGAACTCCGTCCGAGTCCCCTTGTCTGAGTCCTACTAGGCTTAGGAAGCATGGTCTCCCTGCCGAGGTAACGTCGAACGTCCTGCCGAGCCTTAGTCTCAAACTTCGGCCAAGTTCCTTCGCCTGACTCCAACTAGGCTTAGGAAGCTTTGTCTCCCAGCCGAGGTAAGGTCGAATGTCCTGCTGAGCCTTAGACTTGAACTCCGGGCAAGTCCCTTTGCCTGACTCCAACTAGGCTTAGGAAGCTTGGTCTCCCTGCCGAGGTACGGTCGAACGTCCTGCCGAGCCTTACACTCGAAGTCCGGCCAAGTCCCTTCCCCTGACACTCCTACTAGGCTTAGGAACCTTGGTCTCCCTGCCGAGGTAAGGTAGAACGTCCTGCCGAGCCTTGCACTCGAACTCCGACCAAGTCCCTTTGCCTGACTCCTACTAGGCTTAGGAATCTTGGTCTCCCTGCCGAGTTAACGTTGAACGACCTGCCGAACCTTACACTCGAACTCCGGCCAACTCCCTTCGCCTAACACTCCAACTAGGCTTAGGAAGCTTGGTCCCCCTGCCGAGGTAAGGTCGAACGTCCTGCCGAGCCTTACAATCGAACTCCAGCCAAGTTCCTTTTGCCTGTCTCTTACTAGGCTTAGGAAGCTTGGTCTCCCTGCCGAGGTAAGGTCGAATGTCCTTCCGAGCCTTACACTCGACGTCCGGCCAAGTCCCTTCCCCTGACACTCCTACTAGGCTTAGGAAGCTTGGTCTCCCTGCCAAAATAAGGTCGAAGGTCCTTCTGAGCCTTACACTCGAACTCCGTCCGAGTCCCCTTGTCTGAGTCCTATTAGGCTTAGGAAGCATGGTCTCCCGGCCGAGGTAACGTCGAACGTCCTGCCGAGCCTTAGTCTCAAACTTCGGCCAAGTTCCTTCGCCTGACTCCAACTAGGCTTAGGAAGCTTTGTCTCCCAGCCGAGGTAAGGTCGAAAGTCCTGCTGAGCCTTAGACTTGAACTCCGGGCAAGTCCCTTTGCCTGACTCTCCTACGAGGCTTAGGGAGTATGGTCTCCCTGCCGAGGTAAGGTCGAACGTCTTGCCGAGCCTTACACTCGAACACCGGCCAAGTCCCTTTGCCTGACTCCTACTAAGCTTAGGAAGCTCGGTCCCCCTGCCGTGGTAAGGTCGAAAGTCCTGCCGAGCTTTACAATCGAACTCCAGCCAAGTTCCTTTTGCCTGTCTCCTACTAGGCTTAGGAAGCTTAGTCTCCCTGCCGAGGTAAGGTCGAGCGTCCTTCCTAGCCTTCCACTCGAACTCCGGCCAATTCACCTCGCCTGACTCTCCTACTAGGCTTAGGAAGCTTGGTCTCCCTGCCGAGGTATGGTCAAACGTCCTGCCGAGCCTTACACTAGAACTCCGGCCAAGTCCCTTTGCCTGATACCTTCTAGGCTTAGGAAGCTTGGTCTCCCTGCCGAGGTAAGGTAGAACGTCCTGCCGAGACTTGCACTCGAACTCCGGCCAAGTCCCTTTGCCTGACTCCTACTAGGCTTAGGAATCTTGGTCTCCCTGCCGAGTTAAGGTCGAACGTCGTGCCGAACCTTACAATCGAAGTCCAGCCAAGTTCCTTTTGCCTGTCTCCTACTAATCTTAGATAGCTTGGTGTCCCTGCCGAGGTAAGGTCGAAGGTCCTGACGAACCTTACACTCGAACTCCGTCCCAGTCCCCTCGCCTGACTCCTACTAGGCTTAGGAAGCTTGGACTCCCTGCCGATGTAAGGTCGAACGCCCTGCCGAGCCTTACACTCGAACTCCGGCCAAGTCCCTTCGCCTGACTCCTACTAGGCTTAGGAAGATTGGTCTCCCTGCCGAGGAAAGGTCGAACGTCCTGCCGAGCCTTACACTCGAACTCCGGCCAAGTCATTTTGCATGACTCCTACTAAGCTTAGATATCTTGGTCTCCCTGCCGAGGTAACGTCGAAAGTCCTGCCGAACCTGAGTCTCAAACTTCGGCCAAGTTCCTTCACCTGACTCCAACTAGGCTTAGGAAGCTTTGTCTCCCAGCCGAGGTAAGGTCGAACGTCCTGCCAAGCCTTTCACTCGAACTCCGGCCAAGTCCCCTCGCCTGACTCTCCTACTAGGTTTAGCGAGCTTGGTCTCCCTGCCAAGGTAAGGTCGAACGTCCTGCCGAACCTGACACTCGAACTCCGGCCAAGTCCCTTCCCCTAACTCTCCTACTAGGCTTAGGAAGCTTGGTCTCCCTGACGAGGTAAGGTCGAATGTCCTGCCAAGCCTTACACTCAAACTCCGGCCAAGTCATTTTGCATGACTCCTACTAAGCTTAGATAGCTTGGTCTCCCTGCCGAGGTAAGGTCAAAGGTCCTGCTGAGTCTTACACTCGAACTCTGGCCAAGTCCCCTCGCCTGACTCCTACTCGGCTTAGGAAGCTTGGTCTCCCTGCCGAGGTAAGGTCGAACGTCCTGCCGAGCCTTACACTCGAACTCCGTCTGAGTTCCTTCCCCTGACTCTCCTACTAGGCTTAGGAAGTTTGGTCTCCCTGCCGAGGTAAGGTCGAATGTCCTGCCGAGCCTTACAATCGAACTCCAGCCAAGTTCCTTTTGCCTGTCTCCTACTAATCTTAGATAGCTTGGTCTCCTCGCCGAGGTAAGGTCGAACGTCCTGACGAACCTTACACTCGAACTCCGGCCAAGTCCCCTCGCCTGACTCCAACTAGGCGTAGGAAGCTTGGTCTCCCTGCCGAGGTAAGGTCGAACGTCCTGCCGAGCCTTACACTCGAACTCCGGCCAAGTCCCTTCGCCTGACTCCTACTAGGCTTAGGAAGCTTGGTCTCCCTGCCGAGGTAAGGTCGAAGGTCCTGCCGAGCCTTACACTCGAACTCCAGCCAAGTCCCCTTGTCTGACTCCTACTAGGCTTAGGAAGCATGGTCTCCCTGCCGAGTTAAGGTCGAACGTCCTGCCGAGCCTTAGTCTCAAACTTCGGCCAAATTCCTTCGCCTGACACTCCTACTAGGCTTAGGAAGCTTGGTCTCCCTGCCGAGGTAAGGTCGAACGTCCTGCCGAGCCTTACAGTCGAACTTCGGCCAAGTCCCTTCGCCTGACTCTCCTACTAGACTTAGGCAGCTTGGTCTCCCTGCCGAGTTAAGGTCGAACGTCCTGCCAAGCCTTACACTCGAACTCTGTCCAAGTCCCTTTGCCTGACTTTTACTAAGCTTAGGAAGCTTGGTCCCCCTGCCGAGGTAAGGTCGAAAGTCCTGCCGAGCCTTACAATCGAACTCCAGCCAAGTTCCTTTTGCCTGTGTCTTACTAGGCTTAGGAAGCTTGGTCTCCCTGCCGAGGTAAGGTCGAACGTCCTTCCGAGCCTTACACTCGAGCTCCAGCCAAGTCCCCTTGTCTGACTCCTACGAGGCTTAGGAAGCATGGTCTCCCTGCCAAAATAAGGTCGAAGGTCCTTCCGAGCCTTACACTCGAACTCCGTCCGAGTCCCCTTGTCTGAGTCCTACTAGGCTTAGGAAGCATGGTCTCCCTGCCGAGGTAACGTCGAACGTCCTGCCGAGCCTTAGTCTCAAACTTCGGCCAAGTTCCTTCGCCTGACTCCAACTAGGCTTAGGAAGCTTTGTCTCCCAGCCGAGGTAAGGTCGAATGTCCTGCTGAGCCTTAGACTTGAACTCCGGGCAAGTCCCCTCGCCTGACTCTCCTACGAGGCTTAGGGAGTATGGTCTCCCTGCCGAGGTAAGGTCGAACGTCTTGCCGAGCCTTACTCTCGAACACCGGCCAAGTCCCTTTGCCTGACTCCTACTAAGCTTAGGAAGCTTGGTCCCCCTGCCGTGGTAAGGTCGAAAGTCCTGCCGAGCCTTACAATCGAACTCCAGCGAAGTTCCTTTTGCCTGTCTCCTACTAGGCTTAGGAAGCTTAGTCTCCCTGCCGAGGTAGGGTCGAGCGTCCTTCCTAGCCTTACACTCGAACTCCGGCCAATTCCCCTCGCCTGACTCTCCTACTAGGCTTAGGAAGCTTGGTCTCCCTGCCGAGGTAAGGTCAAACGTCCTGCCGAGCCTTACACTCGAACTCTGGCCAAGTCCCTTTGCCTGACTCCAACTAGGCTTAGGAAGCTTGGTCTCCCTGCCGAGGTACGGTCGAACGTCCTGCCGAGCCTTACACTCGAAGTCCGGGCAAGTCCCTTCCCCTGACACTTCTACTAGGCTTAGGAACCTTGGTCTCCCTGCCGAAGTAAGGTCGAGCGTCCTTCCGAGCCTTACACTAGAACTCCGGCCAAGTCCCTTTGCCTGATACCTTCTAGGCTTAGGAAGCTTGGTCTCCCTGCCGAGGTAAGGTAGAACGTCCTGCCGAGCCTTGCACTCGAACTCCGGCCAAGTCCCTTTGCCTGACTCCTACTAGGCTTAGGAATCTTGGTCTCCCTGCCGAGTTAACGTTGAACGACCTGCCGAACCTTACACTCGAACTCCGGCCAACTCCCTTCGCCTAACACTCCTACTAGGCTTAGGAAGCTTGGTCTCCCTGCCAAGGTAAGGTCGAACGTCCTGCCGAGCCTTACACTCGAACTCCGTCCGAGTCCCTTCGCCTGACTCTCCTACTAGGCTTAGGAAGCTTGGTCTCCCTGCCGAGGTAAGGTCGAACGTCGTGCCGAACCTTACAATCGAACTCCAGCCAAGTTCCTTTTGCCTGTCTCCTACTAATCTTAGATAGCTTGGTCTCCCTGCCGAGGTAAGGTCGAAGGTCCTGACGAACCTTACACTCGAACTCCGTCCGAGTCCCCTCGCCTGACTCCTACTAGGCTTAGGAAGCTTGGACTCCCTGCCGAGGTAAGGTCGAACGCCCTGCCGAGCCTTACACTCGAACTCCGGCCAAGTCCCTTCGCCTGACTCCTACTAGGCTTAGGAAGCTTGGTCTCCCTGCCGAGGAAAGGTCGAACGTCCTGCCGAGCCTTACACTCGAACTCCGGCCAAGTCATTTTGCATGACTCCTAATAAGCTTAGATAGCTTGGTCTCCCTGCCGAGGTAACGTCGAAAGTCCTGCCGAACCTTAGTCTCAAACTTCGGCCAAGTTCCTTCACCTGTCTCCAACTAGGCTTAAGAAGCTTTGTCTCCCTGCGGAGGTGAGGTCGAAGGTCATGCCGAGCCTTACACTCGAACTACGGCCAAGTCCCTTCGCCTGACTCCTACTAGACTTAGGAAGCTTGGTCTCCCTGCGGAGGTGAGGTCGAAGGTCATGCCGAGCCTTACACTCGAACTCCGGCCAAGTTCCTTCGCCTGACTCCAACTAGGCTTAGGAAGATTGGTCTCCCTGCCGAGGTAAGGTCGAACGTCCTGCCGAGCCTTACGCTCGAATTCCGTCCATGTCCCTTCGCCTGACTCTCCTACTAGGCTTAGGAAGATTGATCTCCCAGCCGAGGTAAGGTCGAATGTCCTGCCGAGCCTTACATTCGAAGTCCAGCCAAGTCCCTTCCCCTGACACTCTTACTAGGCTTAGGAAGCTTTGTCTCCCTGCCGAGGTAAGGTCGAGCATCATTCCGAGTCTTACACTCGAACTCTGGCCAAGTCCCTTTGCCTGAGACCTTCTAAGCTTAGGAAGCTTGGTCTCCCTGCCGAGGTAAAGTAAAACGTCCTGCCGAGCCTTACACTCGAACACCGGCCAGTCCCTTTGCCTTTCTCCTACTAGGCTTATGAAGCGTTGTCTCCCAGCCGAGGTAAGGTCAAACGCCCTGCTGAGCCTTGCACTTGAACTCCGGCCAAGTCCCTTCGCCTGACTCTCCTACTAGGCTTAGGAAGCTTGGTCTCCCTGCCGAGGTAATTTCAAACGTCCTGCCGAGCCCTACATTCGAACTCCGGCCAAGTCCCCTTGTCTGACTCCTACTAGGCTTAGGAAGCATGGTCTCCCTGCCGAGGTAACATCGAACGTCCTGCCGAGCCTTAGTGTCAAACTCCGGCCAAGTCTTTTCGCCTGACTCCTACTAGGCTTAGGAAGCTTGGTCTCCCTGCCGAGGTAACGTTGAACGTCCTGCCGAGCCTTACACTCGAACTCCGGACAAGTCCCTTCGCCTGACTCCTACTAGGCTTAGGAAGCTTGGTCTCCCTGCCGAGGTAAGGTCGAATGTCCTGCCAAGCCTTACACTCGAACTCCGGCCAAGTCCCCTCGCCTAACTCTCCTACTAGGCTTAGGAAGCTTGGTCTCCCTGCCGAGGTAAGGCAGAACGTCCTTCCAAGCCTTACACTCGAAGTCCGGCCAAGTCCCTTCCCCTGACACTCCTACTAGTCTTAGGAAGCTTTGTCTCCCTGCCGAGGTAAGGTCGAGCGTCCTTCCAAGCCTTACACTCGAACTCCGGCCAAGTCCCCTTGTTTGATTCCTTCTAGGCTTAGAAGGCTTGGTCTCCCTGCCGAGGTAAGGTCAAACGTCCTTCCAAGCCTTACACTCAAACTCTGGCAAAGTCCCTTTGCCTGAATCCTACTAGGCTTAGGAAGCTTGGTCTCCCTGCCGAGGTACGGTCAAACATCCTGCCGAGCCTTACACTCGAACTCCGGCCAAGCCCCTTTGCGTGTCTCCTACTAGGATTAGGAAGCTTGGTCTCCCTGCCGAGGAAAGGTCGAACGTCCTTCCGAACCTTACACTCAAACTCCGGCCAACTCCCTTCGCCTAACTCTCCTACTAGGCTTAGGAAGCTTGGTCTCCCTGCCGAGGTAAGGTCGAACGTCCTGCCGAGCCGTACACTCGAACTCCGTCCGAGTCCCTTCGCCTGACTCTCCTACTCGGCTTAGGAAGCTTGGTCTTCCTGCCGAGGTAAGATCGAAAGTCCTGCCGAGCCTTACACTCGAACTCTGGCCAAGTCCACTCGCGTGAGTCTGCTACTAGGCTTAAGAAGCTTCGTGTCCCTGCCGAGGTACGGTCGACCGTCCTGCCGAGCCTTACACTCAAACTATGGCCAACTCCCTTTGCCTGTCTCCTACTGGGATTCGGAAGCTTGGTCTCCCTGCCGATGTAATGTCGAACGTCCTGCCGAGCCTTACACTCGAACTCCGTCCGAGTCCCCTTGTCTGAGTCCTACTAGGCTTAGGAAGCATGGTCTCCCTGCCGAGGTAACGTCGAACGTCCTGCCGAGCCTTAGTCTCAAACTTCGGCCAAGTTCCTTCGCCTGACTCCAACTAGGCTTAGGAAGCTTTGTCTCCCAGCCGAGGTAAGGTCGAATGTCCTGCTGAGCCTTAGACTTGAACTCCGGGCAAGTCCCCTCGCCTGACTCTCCTACGAGGCTTAGGGAGTATGGTCTCCCTGCCGAGGTAAGGTCGAACGTCTTGCCGAGCCTTACTCTCGAACACCGGCCAAGTCCCTTTGCCTGACTCCTACTAAGCTTAGGAAGCTTGGTCCCCCTGCCGTGGTAAGGTCGAAAGTCCTGCCGAGCCTTACACTCGAACTCCGGCCAATTCCTCTCGCCTGACTCTCCTACTAGGCTTAGGAAGCTTGGTCTCCCTGCCGAGGTACGGTCGAACGTCCTGCCGAGCCTTACACTCGAAGTCCGGGCAAGTCCCTTCCCCTGACACTCCTACTAGGCTTAGGAACCTTGGTCTCCCTGCCGAAGTAAGGTCGAGCGTCCTTCCGAGCCTTACACTAGAACTCCGGCCAAGTCCCTTTGCCTGATACCTTCTAGGCTTAGGAAGCTTGGTCTCCCTGCCGAGGTAAGGTAGAACGTCCTGCCGAGCCTTGCACTCGAACTCCGGCCAAGTCCCTTTGCCTGACTCCTACTAGGCTTAGGAATCTTGGTCTCCCTGCCGAGTTAACGTTGAACGACCTGCCGAACCTTACACTCGAACTCCGGCCAACTCCCTTCGCCTAACACTCCTACTAGGCTTAGGAAGCTTGGTCTCCCTGCCGAGGTAAGGTCGAACGTCCTGCCGAGCCTTGCACTCGAACTCCGGCCAAGTCCCTTCGCCTGACTCCTACTAGGCTTAGGAAGCTTGGTCTCCCTGCCAAGGTAAGGTCGAACGTCCTGCCGAGCCTTACACTCGAACTCCGTCCGAGTCCCTTCGCCTGACTCTCCTACTAGGCTTAGGAAGCTTGGTCTCCCTGCCGAGGTAAGGTCGAACGTCGTGCCGAACCTTACAATCGAACTCCAGCCAAGTTCCTTTTGCCTGTCTCCTACTAATCTTAGATAGCTTGGTCTCCCTGCCGAGGTAAGGTCGAAGGTCCTGACGAACCTTACACTCGAACTCCGTCCAAGTCCCCTCGCCTGACTCCTACTAGGCTTAGGAAGCTTGGACTCCCTGCCGAGGTAAGGTCGAACGCCCTGCCGAGCCTTACACTCGAACTCCGGCCAAGTCCCTTCGCCTGACTCCTACTAGGCTTAGGAAGCTTGGTCTCCCTGCCGAGGAAAGGTCGAACGTCCTGCCGAGCCTTACACTCGAACTCCGGCCAAGTCATTTTGCATGACTCCTAATAAGCTTAGATAGCTTGGTCTCCCTGCCGAGGTAACGTCGAAAGTCCTGCCGAACCTTAGTCTCAAACTTCGGCCAAGTTCCTTCACCTGTCTCCAACTAGGCTTAGGAAGCTTTGTCTCCCTGCGGAGGTGAGGTCGAAGGTCATGCCGAGCCTTACACTCGAACTCCGTCCAAGTCCCTTCGCCTGACTCCTACTAGGCTTAGGAAGCTTGGTCTCCCTGCGGTGGTGAGGTCGAAGGTCCTGCCGAGCCTTACACTCGAACTCCGGCAAGTTCCTTCGCCTGACTCCAACTAGGCTTAGGAAGATTGGTCTCCCTGCCGAGGTAAGGTCGAACGTCCTGCCGAGCCTTACGCTCGAATTCCGTCCATGTCCCTTCGCCTGACTCTCCTACTAGGCTTAGGAAGATTGATCTCCCAGCCGAGGTAAGGTCGAATGTCCTGCCGAGCCTTACATTCGAAGTCCAGCCAAGTCCCTTCCCCTGACACTCTTACTAGGCTTAGGAAGCTTTGTCTCCCTGCCGAGGTAAGGTCGAACATCATTCCGAGTCTTACACTCGAACTCTGGCCAAGTCCCTTTGCCTGAGACCTTCTAAGCTTAGGAAGCTTGGTCTCCCTGCCGAGGTAAAGTAAAACGTCCTGCCGAGCCTTACACTCGAACACCGGCCAGTCCCTTTGCCTTTCTCCTACTAGGCTTATGAAGCGTTGTCTCCCAGCCGAGGTAAGGTCAAACGCCCTGCTGAGCCTTGCACTTGAACTCCGGCCAAGTCCCTTCGCCTGACTCTCCTACTAGGCTTAGGAAGCTTGGTCTCCCTGCCGAGGTAATTTCAAACGTCCTGCCGAGCCCTACATTCGAACTCCGGCCAAGTCCCCTTTGTCTGACTCCTACAAGGCTTAGGAAGCATGGTCTCCCTGCCGAGGTAACATCGAACGTCCTGCCGAGCCTTAGTGTCAAACTCCGGCCAAGTCTTTTCGCCTGACTCCTACTAGGCTTAGGAAGCTTGGTCTCCCTGCCGAGGTAACGTTGAACGTCCTGCCGAGCCTTACACTCGAACTCCGGACAAGTCCCTTCGCCTGACTCCTACTAGGCTTAGGAAGCTTGGTCTCCCTGCCGAGGTGAGGTCGAAGGTCCTGCCGAGCCTTACACTCGAACTCCGGCCAAACTCCTTCGCCTGACTCCAACTAGGCTTAGGAAGCTTGGTCTCCCTGCCGAGGTAAGGTCGAATGTCCTGCCAAGCCTTACACTCAAACTCCGGCCAAGTCCCCTCGCCTAACTCTCCTACAAGGCTTAGGAAGCTTGGTCTCACTGCCGAGGTAAGGCAGAACGTCCTTCCAAGCCTTACACTCGAAGTCCGGCCAAGTCCCTTCCCCTGACACTCCTACTAGTCTTAGGAATCTTGGTCTCCCTGCCGAGGTAAGGTCGAGCGTCCTTCCGAGCCTTACACTCGAACTCCGGCCAAGTCCCCTTGTTTGATTCCTTCTAGGCTTAGAAGGCTTGGTCTCCCTGCCGAGGTAAGGTCAAACGTCCTTCCAAGCCTTACACTCGAACTCTGGCAAAGTCCCTTTGCCTGAATCCTACTAGGCTTAGGAAGCTTGGTCTCCCTGCCGAGGTACGGTCAAACATCCTGCCGAGCCTTACACTCGAACTCCGGCCAAGCCCCTTTGCGTGTCTCCTACTAGGCTTAGGAAGCTTGGTCTCCCTGCCGAGGTAACGTCGAACGTCCTTCCGAACCTTACACTCAAACTCCGGCCAACTCCCTTCGCCTAACTCTCCTACTAGGCTTAGGAAGCTTGGTCTCCCTGCCGAGGTAAGGTCGAACGTTCTTCCGAGCCTTACACTCGAACTCCATCCGAGTCCCTTCGCCTGACTCTCCTACTAGGCTTAGGAAGCTTGGTCTTCCTGCCGAGGTAAGATCGAAAGTCCTGCCGAGCCTTACACTCGAACTCTGGCCAAGTCCACTCGCGTGAGTCTGCTACTAGGCTTAAGAAGCTTCGTGTCCCTGCCGAGGTACGGTCGACCGTCCTGCCGAGCCTTACACTCGAACTATGGCCAACTCCCTTTGCCTGTCTCCTACTGGGATTAGGAAGCTTGGTCTCCCTGCCGATGTAATGTCGAACGTCCTGCCGAGCCTTACACTCGATCTTCGGCCCAGTCCCTTCGCCTGACTCTCCTACTAGGCTTAGGAAGATTGGTCTGCCGGCCGAGGTAAGGTAGAACGTCCTGCCAAGCCTTACACTCAAACTCCGGCCAAGTCCCTTTGTCTGACTCCTACTAGGCTTAGGAAGCTTGGTCCCCCTGCCGAGGTAAGGTCGAAAGTCCTGCCGAGCCTTACAATCGAACTCCGGCCAAGTTCCTTCTCCTGAGTCCGACTAGGCTTAGGAAGCTTTATCTCCCTGCCGAGGTAAGGTCGAGCGTCCTTCCAAACCTTACACTCGAACTCCGGCCAAGTCCCCTTGTTTGACTCCTTCTAGGCTTAGGAAGCTTGGTCTCCCTGCCGAGGTAAGGTCAAACGTCCTTCCAAGCCTTACACTCGAACTCTGGCCAAGTCCCCTCGCCTGACTCCTACTCGGCTTAGGAAGCTTGGTCTCCCTGCCGAGGTAAGGTCGAACGTCCTGCCGAGCCTTACACTCGAACTCCGTCTGAGTTCCTTCCCCTGACTCTCCTACTAGGCTTAGGAAGTTTGGTCTCCCTGCCGAGGTAAGGTCGAATGTCCTGCCGAGCCTTACAATCGAACTCCAGCCAAGTTCCTTTTGCCTGTCTCCTACTAATCTTAGATAGCTTGGTCTCCTCGCCGAGGTAAGGTCGAACGTCCTGACGAACCTTACACTCGAACTCCGGCCAAGTCCCCTCGCCTGACTCCAACTAGGCGTAGGAAGCTTGGTCTCCCTGCCGAGGTAAGGTCGAACGTCCTGCCGAGCCTTACACTCGAACTCCGGCCAAGTCCCTTCGCCTGTCTCCTACTAGGCTTAGGAAGCTTGGTCTCCCTGCCGAGGTAAGGTCGAAGGTCCTGCCGAGCCTTACACTCGAACTCCAGCCAAGTCCCCTTGTCTGACTCCTACTAGGCTTAGGAAGCATGGTCTCCCTGCCGAGTTAAGGTCGAACGTCCTGCCGAGCCTTAGTCTCAAACTTCGGCCAAATTCCTTCGCCTGACACTCCTACTAGGCTTAGGAAGCTTGGTCTCCCTGCCGAGGTAAGGTCGAACGTCCTGCCGAGCCTTACAGTCGAACTTCGGCCAAGTCCCTTCGCCTGACTCTCCTACTAGGCTTAGGAAGCTTGGTCTCCCTGCCGAGTTAAGGTCGAACGTCCTGCCAAGCCTTACACTCGAACTCTGTCCAAGTCCCTTTGCCTGACTTTTACTAAGCTTAGGAAGCTTGGTCCCCCTGCCGAGGTAAGGTCGAAAGTCCTGCCGAGCCTTACAATCGAACTCCAGCCAAGTTCCTTTTGCCTGTGTCTTACTAGGCTTAGGAAGCTTGGTCTCCCTGCCGAGGTAAGGTCGAACGTCCTTCCGAGCCTTACACTCGAGCTCCAGCCAAGTCCCCTTGTCTGACTCCTACTAGGCTTAGGAAGCATGGTCTCCCTGCCAAAATAAGGTCGAAGGTCCTTCCGAGCCTTACACTCGAACTCCGTCCGAGTCCCCTTGTCTGAGTCCTACTAGGCTTAGGAAGCATGGTCTCCCTGCCGAGGTAACGTCGAACGTCCTGCCGAGCCTTAGTCTCAAACTTCGGCCAAGTTCCTTCGCCTGACTCCAACTAGGCTTAGGAAGCTTTGTCTCCCAGCCGAGGTAAGGTCGAATGTCCTGCTGAGCCTTAGACTTGAACTCCGGGCAAGTCCCCTCGCCTGACTCTCCTACGAGGCTTAGGGAGTATGGTCTCCCTGCCGAGGTAAGGTCGAACGTCTTGCCGAGCCTTACTCTCGAACACCGGCCAAGTCCCTTTGCCTGACTCCTACTAAGCTTAGGAAGCTTGGTCCCCCTGCCGTGGTAAGGTCGAAAGTCCTGCCGAGCCTTACAATCGAACTCCAGCCAAGTTCCTTTTGCCTGTCTCCTACTAGGCTTAGGAAGCTTAGTCTCCCTGCCGAGGTAGGGTCGAGCGTCCTTCCTAGCCTTACACTCGAACTCCGGCCAATTCCCCTCGCCTGACTCTCCTACTAGGCTTAGGAAGCTTGGTCTCCCTGCCGAGGTAAGGTCAAACGTCCTGCCGAGCCTTACACTCGAACTCTGGCCAAGTCCCTTTGCCTGACTCCAACTAGGCTTAGGAAGCTTGGTCTCCCTGCCGAGGTACGGTCGAACGTCCTGCCGAGCCTTACACTCGAAGTCCGGGCAAGTCCCTTCCCCTGACACTCCTACTAGGCTTAGGAACCTTGGTCTCCCTGCTGAAGAAAGGTCGAGCGTCCTTCCGAGCCTTACACTAGAACTCCGGCCAAGTCCCTTTGCCTGATACCTTCTAGGCTTAGGAAGCTTGGTCTCCCTGCCGAGGTAAGGTAGAACGTCCTGCCGAGCCTTGCACTCGAACTCCGGCCAAGTCCCTTTGCCTGACTCCTACTAGGCTTAGGAATCTTGGTCTCCCTGCCGAGTTAACGTTGAACGACCTGCCGAACCTTACACTCGAACTCCGGCCAACTCCCTTCGCCTAACACTCCTACTAGGCTTAGGAAGCTTGGTCTCCCTGCCGAGGTAAGGTCGAACGTCCTGCCGAGCCTTGCACTCGAACTCCGGCCAAGTCCCTTCGCCTGACTCCTACTAGGCTTAGGAAGCTTGGTCTCCCTGCCAAGGTAAGGTCGAACGTCCTGCCGAGCCTTACACTCGAACTCCGTCCGAGTCCCTTCGCCTGACTCTCCTACTAGGCTTAGGAAGCTTGGTCTCCCTGCCGAGGTAAGGTCGAACGTTGTTCCGAACCTTACAATCGAACTCCAGCCAAGTTCCTTTTGCCTGTCTCCTACTAATCTTAGATAGCTTGGTCTCCCTGCCGAGGTAAGGTCGAAGGTCCTGACGAACCTTACACTCGAACTCCGTCCGAGTCCCCTCGCCTGACTCCTACTAGGCTTAGGAAGCTTGGACTCCCTGCCGAGGTAAGGTCGAACGCCCTGCCGAGCCTTACACTCGAACTCCGGCCAAGTCCCTTCGCCTGACTCCTACTAGGCTTAGGAAGCTTGGTCTCCCTGCCGAGGAAAGGTCGAACGTCCTGCCGAGCCTTACACTCGAACTCCGGCCAAGTCATTTTGCATGACTCCTAATAAGCTTAGATAGCTTGGTCTCCCTGCCGAGGTAACGTCGAAAGTCCTGCCGAACCTTAGTCTCAAACTTCGGCCAAGTTCCTTCACCTGTCTCCAACTAGGCTTAGGAAGCTTTGTCTCCCTGCGGAGGTGAGGTCGAAGGTCATGCCGAGCCTTACACTCGAACTCCGTCCGAGTCCCTTCGCCTGACTCCTACTAGGCTTAGGAAGCTTGGTCTCACTGCCGAGGTAAGGCAGAACGTCCTTCCAAGCCTTACACTCGAACTCCGGCCAAGTCCCCTTGTTTGACTCCTTCTAGGCTTAGGAAGCTTGGTCTCCCTGCCGAGGTAAGGTCAAACGTCCTTCCAAGCCTTACACTCGAACTCTGGCAAAGTCCCTTTGCCTGAATCCTACTAGGCTTAGAAATCTTCGTCTCCCTGCCGACGTAAGGTCGAAAGTCCTGACGAGCCTTACAATCGAACTCCGGCCAAGTTCCTTCGCCTGAGTCCGACTAGGCTTAGGAAGCTTTATCTCCCTGCTGAGGTAAGGTCGAACGTCCAGCTGAGCCTTAGACTCGAACACCGGCCAAGTCCCCTCTCCTAACTCTCCTCCTAGGCTTAGGAAGATTTGTCTCCCTGCCGAGGTAACATCAAACGTCCTGCCGAGACTTACACTCGAACTCTGGCCAAGTCCCTTCCCCTGACACTCCTACAAGGCTTAGGAAGCTTGGTCTCCCTGCCGAGGTAAGGTCGAATGTCCTGCCAAGCCTTACACTCAAACTTTGGCAAAGTCCCCTCGCCTAACTCTTCTACAAGGCTTAAGAAGCTTGGTCTCCCTGCCGAGGTAAGGTAGAACATCCTTCTGAGCCTTACACTCGAAGTCCGGCCAAGTCCCTTCCCCTGACACTCCTACTAGGCTTAGGAAGCTTGGTCTCCCTGCCGAGGTAACGTCGAACGTCCTGCCGAGCCTTAGTCTCAAACTTCGGCCAAGTTCCTTCGCCTGACTCCAACTAGGCTTAGGAAGCTTTGTCTCCCAGCCGAGGTAAGGTCGAATGTCCTGCTGAGCCTTAGACTTGAACTCCGGGCAAGTCCCCTCGCCTGACTCTCCTACGAGGCTTAGGGAGTATGGTCTCCCTGCCGAGGTAAGGTCGAACGTCTTGCCGAGCCTTACTCTCGAACACCGGCCAAGTCCCTTTGCCTGACTCCTACTAAGCTTAGGAAGCTTGGTCCCCCTGCCGTGGTAAGGTCGAAAGTCCTGCCGAGCCTTACAATCGAACTCCAGCCAAGTTCCTTTTGCCTGTCTCCTACTAGGCTTAGGAAGCTTAGTCTCCCTGCCGAGGTAGGGTCGAGCGTCCTTCCTAGCCTTACACTCGAACTCCGGCCAATTCCTCTCGCCTGACTCTCCTACTAGGCTTAGGAAGCTTGGTCTCCCTGCCGAGGTAAGGTCAAACCTCCTGCCGAGCCTTACACTCGAACTCTGGCCAAGTCCCTTTGCCTGACTCCAACTAGGCTTAGGAAGCTTGGTCTCCCTGCCAAGGTACGGTCGAACGTCCTGCCGAGCCTTACACTCGAAGTCCGGGCAAGTCCCTTCCCCTGACACTCCTACTAGGCTTAGGAACCTTGGTCTCCCTGCCGAAGTAAGGTCGAGCGTCCTTCCGAGCCTTACACTAGAACTCCGGCCAAGTCCCTTTGCCTGATACCTTCTAGGCTTAGGAAGCTTGGTCTCCCTGCCGAGGTAAGGTAGAACGTCCTGCCGAGCCTTGCACTCGAACTCCGGCCAAGTCCCTTTGCCTGACTCCTACTAGGCTTAGGAATCTTGGTCTCCCTGCCGAGTTAACGTTGAACGACCTGCCGAACCTTACACTCGAACTCCGGCCAACTCCCTTCGCCTAACACTCCTACTAGGCTTAGGAAGCTTGGTCTCCCTGCCGAGGTAAGGTCGAACGTCCTGCCGAGCCTTGCACTCGAACTCCGGCCAAGTCCCTTCGCCTGACTCCTACTAGGCTTAGGAAGCTTGGTCTCCCTGCCAAGGTAAGGTCGAACGTCCTGCCGAGCCTTACACTCGAACTCCGTCCGAGTCCCTTCGCCTGACTCTCCTACTAGGCTTAGGAAGCTTGGTCTCCCTGCCGAGGTAAGGTCGAACGTCGTGCCGAACCTTACAATCGAACTCCAGCCAAGTTCCTTTTGCCTGTCTCCTACTAATCTTAGATAGCTTGGTCTCCCTGCCGAGGTAAGGTCGAAGGTCCTGACGAACCTTACACTCGAACTCCGTCCAAGTCCCCTCGCCTGACTCCTACTAGGCTTAGGAAGCTTGGACTCCCTGCCGAGGTAAGGTCGAACGCCCTGCCGAGCCTTACACTCGAACTCCGGCCAAGTCCCTTCGCCTGACTCCTACTAGGCTTAGGAAGCTTGGTCTCCCTGCCGAGGAAAGGTCGAACGTCCTGCCGAGCCTTACACTCGAACTCCGGCCAAGTCATTTTGCATGACTCCTAATAAGCTTAGATAGCTTGGTCTCCCTGCCGAGGTAACGTCGAAAGTCCTGCCGAACCTTAGTCTCAAACTTCGGCCAAGTTCCTTCACCTGTCTCCAACTAGGCTTAGGAAGCTTTGTCTCCCTGCGGAGGTGAGGTCGAAGGTCATGCCGAGCCTTACACTCGAACTCCGTCCAAGTCCCTTCGCCTGACTCCTACTAGGCTTAGGAAGCTTGGTCTCCCTGCGGAGGTGACGTCAAAGTTCCTGCCGAGCCTTACACTCGAACTACGGCCAAGTCCCTTCGCCTGACTCCTACTAGGCTTAGGAAGCTTGGTCTCCCTGCGGTGGTGAGGTCGAAGGTCCTGCCGAGCCTTACACTCGAACTCCGTCCGAGTCCCTTCGCCTGACTCCTACTAGGCTTAGGAAGCTTGGTCTCACTGCCGAGGTAAGGCAGAACGTCCTTCCAAGCCTTACACTCGAAGTCCGGCCAAGTCCCTTCCCCTGACACTCCTACTAGTCTTAGGAATCTTGGTCTCCCTGCCGAGGTAAGGTCGAGCGTCCTTCCGAGCCTTACACTCGAACTCCGGCCAAGTCCCCTTGTTTGACTCCTTCTAGGCTTAGGAAGCTTGGTCTCCCTGCCGAGGTAAGGTCAAACGTCCTTCCAAGCCTTACACTCGAACTCTGGCAAAGTCCCTTTGCCTGAATCCTACTAGGCTTAGAAATCTTCGTCTCCCTGCCGACGTAAGGTCGAAAGTCCTGACGAGCCTTACAATCGAACTCCGGCCAAGTTCCTTCGCCTGAGTCCGACTAGGCTTAGGAAGCTTTATCTCCCTGCTGAGGTAAGGTCGAACGTCCAGCTGAGCCTTAGACTCGAACACCGGCCAAGTCCCCTCTCCTAACTCTCCTCCTAGGCTTAGGAAGATTTGTCTCCCTGCCGAGGTAACATCAAACGTCCTGCCGAGACTTACACTCGAACTCTGGCCAAGTCCCTTCCCCTGACACTCCTACAAGGCTTAGGAAGCTTGGTCTCCCTGCCGAGGTAAGGTCGAATGTCCTGCCAAGCCTTACACTCAAACTTTGGCAAAGTCCCCTCGCCTAACTCTTCTACAAGGCTTAGGAAGCTTGGTCTCCCTGCCGAGGTAAGGTAGAACATCCTTCTGAGCCTTACACTCGAAGTCCGGCCAAGTCCCTTCCCCTGACACTCCTACTAGGCTTAGGAAGCTTGGTCTCCCTACCGAGGTAAGGTCGAGCGTCCTTCCGAGCCTTACACTCGAACTCCGTCCGAGTCCCCTTCTTTGACTCCTTCTAGGCTTAGGAAGCTTGGTCTCCCTGCCGAGGTAAGGTCAAACGTCCTTCCAAGCCTTACACTCGAACTCTGGCAAAGTCCCTTTGCCTGAATCCTACTAGGCTTAGGAATCTTCGTCTGCCTGCCGAGGTAAGGTTGAACGTCCTGCCGAGCCTTACACTCGAACTCCGGCCAAGTCTCTTTGCCTGACTCCTACTGGGCTTAGGAAGCTTGGTCTCCCTGCCGAGGTAAGGTAGAACGTCCTGCCGAGCCTTACACTCGAACTCCGGCCAAGCCCCTTTGCGTGTCTCCTACTAGGATTAGGAAGCTTGGTCTCCCTGCCGAGGTAAGGTCGAACGTCCTTCCGAACCTTACACTCAAACTCCGGCCAACTCCCTTCGCCTAACTCTCCTACTAGGCTTAGGAAGCTTGGTCTCCCTGCCGAGGTAAGGTCGAACGTCCTGCCGAGCCTTACACTCGAACTCCGTCCGAGTCCCTTCGCCTGACTCTCCTACTCGGCTTAGGAAGCTCTGTCTTCCTGCCGAGGTAAGATCGAAAGTCCTGCCGAGCCTTACGCTCGAACTCTGGCCAAGTCCACTCGCGTGAGTCTGCTACTAGGCTTAAGAAGCTTCGTGTCCCTGCCGAGGTACGGTCGACCGTCCTGCCGAGCCTTACACTCGAACTATGGCCAAGTCCCTTTGCCTGTCTCCTACTGGGATTAGGAAGCTTGGTCTCCCTGCCGATGTAATGTCGAACGTCCTGCCGAGCCTTACACTCGATCTCCGGCCAAGTCCCTTTGCCTGACTCCTACTAGGCTTAGGAAGCTTGGTCCCCCTGCCGAGGTAAGATCGAAAGTCCTGCCGAGCCTTACGCTCGAACTCTGGCCAAGTCCACTCGCGTGAGTCTGCTACTAGGCTTAAGAAGCTTCGTGTCCCTGCCGAGGTACGGTCGACCGTCCTGCCGAGCCTTACACTCGAACTATGGCCAAGTCCCTTTGCCTGTCTCCTACTGGGATTAGGAAGCTTGGTCTCCCTGCCGATGTAATGTCGAACGTCCTGCCGAGCCTTACACTCGATCTCCGGCCAAGTCCCTTCGCCTGACTCCTACAAGGCTTCGGAAGCTTGGTCTCCCTGCTGAGGTGAGGTCGAAGGTCCTGCCGAGCCTTACACTCCAACTCCGGCCAAGTTCCTTCGCCTGAATATCCTACTAGGCTTAGGAAGCTTGATCTCCCAGTTGAGGTAAGGTCGAATGTCCTGCTGAGCCTTACATTCGAAGTCCAGCCAAGTCCCTTCCCCTGACACTCTTACTAGGCTTAGGAAGCTTGGTCTCCATGCCGAGGTAAGGTCGAACGTCCTGCTGAGCCTTACACTTGAACTCCGGCCACGTCCTTTTGCATGGCTCCTACTAGGATTAGGAAGCTTAGTCTCCCTGCCGAGGTAAGGTCGAACGTCCTTCCAAACCTTACACTCCAACTCCGGCCAACTCCCTTCGCCTAACTCTCCTACTAGGCTTAGGAAGCTTTGTCTCCCTGCCGAGGTAAGGTCGAACGTCCTTCCGATCCTTATACTCGAACTTTGTACGAGTCCCTTCGCCTGACTCTCCTACTAGGCTTAGGAAGCTTGGTCTCCCTGCCGAGGTAAGGTCGAAAGTCCTGCCGAGCCTTATAATCGAACTCCAGCCAAGTTCCTTTTGACTGTCTCCTACTAGGCTTAGGAAGCTTGGTCTCCCTGCCGAGGTAAGGTCGAATCTCCTGCCAAGACTTACACTCAAACTCCAGCCTAGTCCCCTCGCCTAACTCTCCTACAAGGCTTAGGAAGCTTCGTCTCCCAGCCGAGGTAAGGCAGAACGTCCTTCCGAGCCTTACACTCGAACTCCGGCCAAGTCCCCTTGTTTGACTCCTTCTAGGCTTAGGAAGCTTGGTCTCCCTGCCGAGGTGAGGTCAAACGTCCTTCCAAGCCTTACACTCGAACTCTGGCAAAGTCCCTTTGCCTGACTCCTACTAGGCTTAGGAAGCTTGGTCTCCCTGCCGAGGTACGGTCAAACATCCTGCCGAGCCTTACACTCGAACTCCGGCCAAGCCCCTTTGCGTGTCTCCTACTAGGATTAGGAAGCTTGGTCTCCCTGCCGAGGTAAGGTCGAACGTCCTTCCGAACCTTACACTCAAACTCCGGCCAACTCCCTTCGCCTAACTCTCCTACTAGGCTTAGGAAGCTTGGTCTCCCTGCCGAGGTAAGGTCGAACGTCCTGCCGAGCCTTACACTCGAACTCCGTCCGAGTCCCCTCGCCTGACTCTCCTACTCGGCTTAGGAAGCTTGGTCTTCCTGCCGAGGTAAGATCGAAAGTCCTGCCGAGCCTTACACTCGAACTCTGGCCAAGTCCACTCGCGTGAGTCTGCTACTAGGCTTAAGAAGCTTCGTGTCCCTGTCCAGGTACGGTCGACCGTCCTGCCGAGCCTTACACTCGAACTATGGCCAAGTCCCTGTGCCTGTCTCCTACTGGGATTAGGAAGCTTGGTCTCCCTGCCGATGTAATGTCGAACGTCCTGCCGAGCCTTACACTCGATCTCCGGCCCAGTCCCTTCGCCTGACTCTCCTACTAGGCTTAGGAAGATTGGTCTGCCGGCCGAGGTAAGGTAGAACGTCCTGCCAAGCCTTACACTCAAACTCCGGCCAAGTCCCTTTGCCTGACTCCTACTAGGCTTAGGAAGCTTGGTCCCCCTGCCGAGGTAAGGTCGAAAGTCCTGCCGAGCCTTACAATCGAACTCCGGCCAAGTTCCTTCACCTGAGTCCGACTAGGCTTAGGAAGCTTTATCTCCCTGCCGAGGTAAGTTCGAGCGTCCTTCCAAACCTTACACTCGAACTCCGGCCAAGTCCCCTTGTTTGACTCCTTCTAGGCTTAGGAAGCTTGGTCTCCCTGCCGAGGTAAGGTCAAACGTCCTTCCAAGCCTTACACTCGAACTCTGGCAAAGCCCCTTTGCCTGAATCCTACTAGGCTTAGAAATCTTCGTCTCCCTGCCGACGTAAGGTCGAAAGTCCTGACGAGCCTTACAATCGAACTCCGGCCAAGTTCCTCCGCCTGAGTCCGACTAGGCTTAGGAAGCTTTATCTCCCAGCCGAGGTAACGTCGAACGTCCTGCCGAGCCTTACACTCGAACTCCGGCCAAGTCCCCTCTCCTAACTCTCCTCCTAGGCTTAGGAAGATTTGTCTCCCTGCCGAGGTAACATCGAATGTCCTGCCGAGACTTACACTCGAACTCTGGCCAAGTCCCTTTGCCTGAATCCTACTAGGCTTAGGAAGCTTGGTCTCCCTGCCGAGGTAAGGTCGGATGTCCTGCCAAGCCTTACACTCAAACTCCGGCAAAGTCCCCTCGCCTAACTCTCCTGCAAGGCTTAGGAAGCTTGGTCTCCCTACCGAGGTAAGGTCGAGCGTCCTTCCGAGCCTTACACTCGAACTCCGGCCAAGTCCCCTTGTTTGACTCCTTCTAGGCCTATTCCTAAGCCTTGGTCTCTTTGCCGAGGTAAGGTCGAACGTCCTGCCGAGCCTTACACTCGAACTCCGGCCAAGTCCACTAGCCTGACTCTGCTACTAGGCTTAAGAAGCTTGGTGTCCCTGCCGAGGTACGGTCGAACGTCCTGCCGAGCCTTGCAGTCGAACTCCGGCCAAGTCCCTTTGCGTGTATCCTACTAGGATTAGGAAGCTTGGTCTCCCTGCCGAGGTAAGGTCGAACGTCCTTCCGAACCTTACACTCAAACTCCGGCCAAGTTCCTTCGCCTAACTCTCCTACTAGGATTAGGAATCTTCGTCTCCCTGCCGAGGTAAGGTCGAACGTCCTTCCGAACCTTACACTCAAACTCCGGCCAAGTCCCTTCGCCTAACTCTCCTACTAGTATTAGGAATCTTCGTCTCCCTGCCGAGGTAAGGTCGAACGTCCTGCCGAGCCTTACACTCGATCTCCGGCCAAGTCCCTTCGCCTCACTCTCCTACTAGGCTTAGGATGCTTGGTCTCCCTGCCGAGGTAAGGTCGAAAGTCGTGCCAAGCCTTACAGTCGAACTCCAGCCAAGTTCCTTTTGCCTGTCTCCTACTAAGATTAGATAGCTTGGTCTCCCTGCCGAGGTAAGGTCGAAGGTCCTGCCGAGCCTTACACTCGAACTCCGGCCAAGTCCCTTTGCCTGACTCCTACTAGGCTTAGGAATCTTGGTCCCCCTGCCGAGGTAAGGTCGAAAGTCCTGCCGAGCCTTACAATCGAACTCCAGCCAAGTTCCTTTTGCCTGTCTCCTACTAAGCTTAGATAGCTTGGTCTCCCTGCCGAGGTAAGGTCGAATGTCCTGCCAAGCCTTACACTCAAACTTCGGCCAAGTCCCCTTGCCTAACTCTCCTACAAGGCTTAGGAAGCTTGGTCTCCCTGCCTAGGTAAGGTAGAACGTCCTTCCGAGCCTTACACTCGAAGTCCGGCCAAGTCCCTTCCCCTGACACTCCTACTAGGCTTAGGAAGCTTGGTCTCCCGACCGAGTTAAGGTCGAGCGTCCTGCTGAGCCTTACACTCGAACTCCGGCCACGTCCCCTTGTTTGACTCCTTCTAGGCTTAGGAAGCTTGGTCTCCCTGCCGAGGTAAGGTCGAACGTCCTTGCAAGCCTTACACTCGAACTCTGGCAAAGTCCCTTTGCCTGAATCCTACTAGGCTTAGGAAACTTCGTCTCCCTGCCGAGGTAAGGTCGAACGTCCTGCCGAGCCTTACACTCGAACTCCGGCCAAGTCCACTAGCCTGACTCTGCTACTAGGCTTAAGAAGCTTGGTGTCCCTGCCGAGGTACGGTCGAACGTCCTGCCGAGCCTTACACTCGATCTCCGGCCAAGTCCCTTCGCCTGACTCTCCTACTAGGCTTAGGAAGCTTGGTCTCCCTGCCGAGGTAAGGTCGAAAGTCCTGCCAAGCCTTACAATCGAACTCCAGCCAAGTTCCTTTTGCCTGTCTCCTACTAAGATTAAATAGCTTGGTCTCCCTGCCGAGGTAAGGTCGAAGGTCCTGCCGAGCCTTACACTCGAACTCCGGCCAAGTCCCTTTGCCTGACTCCTACTAGGCTTAGGAATCTTGGTCCCCCTGCCGAGGTAAGGTCGAAAGTCCTGCCGATCCTTACAATCGAACTCCAGCCAAGTTCGTATTGCCTGTCTCCTACTAAGCTTACATAGCTTGGTCTCCCTGCCGAGGTAAGGTAGAACGTCCTGCCGAGCCTTACACTCGAACTCCGGCCGAGTCCCTTCCCCTGACACTCCTACTAGGCTTAGGCAGCTTGGTCTCCCTACCGAGGTAAGGTAGAACGTCCTTCCGAGCCTTACACTCGAAGTCCGGCCAAGTCCCTTCCCCTGACACTCCTACTAGGCTTAGGAAGCTTGGTCTCCCTACCGAGTTAAGGTCGAGCGTCCTGCTGAGCTTTACACTCGAAATCCGGTCACGTCCCCTTGTTTGACTCCTTCTAGGCTTAGGAAGCCTGGTCTCCATGCCGAGGTAAGGTCAAACGTCCTGCCGAGCCTTACACTCGAACTCCGGCCAAGTCCACTAGCCTAACTCTGCTACTAGGCTTAAGAAGCTTGGTGTCCCTGCCGAGGTAAGGTCGAAAGTCCTGCCGAGCCTTACAATCGAACTCCACCCAAGTTCCTTTTGCCTGTCTCCTACTAAGCTTATATAGCTTGGTCTCCCTGCCGAGGTAAGGTCGAACGTCCTGCCAAGACTTGCACTCAAACTCCGGCCAAGTCCCTTTGCCTAACTCCTACTAGGTTTAGGAAGCTTGGTCTCCCAGCCGAGGTAACGTCGCACGTCCTGCCGAGCCTTACACTTTAACTCCGGCCAAGTCCCTTTGCCTGACTCCTACTAGGCTTAGGAAGCTTGGTCTCCCTGCCGAGGTAAGGTCGAATGTCCTGCCAAGCCTTACACTCAAACTCCGGCCAAGTCCCTTTGCCTAACTCACCTACAAGGCTTAGGAAGCTTGGTCTCCCTGCCGAGGTAAGGTGGAACGTACTTCCGAACGTTACAGTCAAACTCCGGCCAACTCCCTTCGCCTAACTCTCCTACTATGCTTAGGAAGCTTGGTCACCCTGCCGAGGTAAGGTCGAACGTCCTGCCGAGCTTTACACTCGAACTCCGTCCGAGTCCCTTCGCCTGACTCTCCTACTAGGCTTAGGAAGCTTGGTCTCCCTGCCGAGGTAAAGTCGAAAGTCCTGCCGAGCCTTACACTCGAACTCTGGCCATGTCCACTCGCGTGACTCTGCTACTAGGCTTAAGAAGCTTGGTGTCTCTTCCGAGGTACGGTCGAACGTCCTGACGAGCCTTACAGTCGAACTCCGGCCAAGTCCACTCGCCTGACTCTGCTACTAGGCTTAGGAAGCTTGGTCTCCCTGCCGAGGTAAGGTCGAAAGTCCTGCAAGCCTTACAATCGAGCTCCAGCCAAGTTCCTTTTGCCTGTCTCCTACTAAGATTAGATAGCTTGGTCTCCCTGCCGAGGAAAGTTCGAACGTCCTGCCGAGCCTTACACTCGATCTCCGGCCCAGTCCCTTCGCCTGACTCTCCTACTAGGCTTAGGAATATTGGTCTGCCGGCCGAGGTAAGGTAGAAAGTCCTGCCAAGCCTTACACTCAAACTCCGGCCAAGTCCCTTTGCCTGACTCCTACTAGGCTTAGGAAGCTTGGTCCCCCTGCCGAGGTAAGGTCGAAAGTCCTGCCGAGCCTTACAATCGAACTCCGGCCAAGTTCCTTCACCTGAGTCCGACTAGGCTTAGGAAGCTTTATCTCCCTGCCGAGGTAAGGTCGAGCGTTCTTCCAAACCTTACACTCGAACTCCGGCCAAGTCCCCTTGTTTGACTCCTTCTAGGCTTAGGAAGCTTGGTCTCCCTGCCGAGGTAAGGTCAAACGTCCTTCCAAGCCTTACACTCGAACTCTGGCAAAGCCCCTTTGCCTGAATCCTACTAGGCTTAGAAATCTTCGTCTCCCTGCCGACGTAAGGTCGAAAGTCCTGACGAGCCTTACAATCGAACTCCGGCCAAGTTCCTCCGCCTGAGTCCGACTAGGCTTAGGAAGCTTTATCTCCCAGCCGAGGTAAGGTCGAACGTCCTGCCGAGCCTTACACTCGAACTCCGGCCAAGTCCCCTCTCCTAACTCTCCTCCTAGGCTTAGGAAGATTTGTCTCCCTGCCGAGGTAACATCGAATGTCCTGCCGAGACTTACACTCGAACTCTGGCTAAGTCCCTTTGCCTGAATCCTACTAGGCTTAGGAAGCTTGGTCTCCCTGCCGAGGTAAGGTCGGATGTCCTGCCAAGCCTTACACTCAAACTCCGGCAAAGTCCCCTCGCCTAACTCTCCTGCAAGGCTTAGGAAGCTTGGTCTCCCTGCTGAGGTAAGGTAGAACGTCCTTCTGAGCCTTACACTCGAAGTCCGGCCAAGTCCCTTCCCCTGACACTCCTACTAGGCTTAGGAAGATTGGTCTCCCTACCGAGGTAAGGTCGAGCGTCCTTCCGAGCCTTACACTCGAACTCCGGCCAAGTCCCCTTGTTTGACTCCTTCTAGGCTTATTCCTAAGCCTTGGTCTCTTTGCCGAGGTAAGGTCGAACGTCCTGCCGAGCCTTACACTCGAACTCCGGCCAAGTCCACTAGCCTGACTCTGCTTCTAGGCTTAAGAAGCTTGGTGTCCCTGCCGAGGTACGGTCGAACGTCCTGCCGAGCCTTGCACTCGAACTCCGGCCAAGTCCCTTTGCGTGTATCCTACTACGATTAGGAAGCTTGGTCTCCCTGCCGAGGTAAGGTCGAACGTCCTTCCGAACCTTACACTCAAACTCCGGCCAAGTTCCTTCGCCTAACTCTCCTACTAGGATTAGGAATCTTCGTCTCCCTGCCGAGGTAAGGTCGAACGTCCTTCCGAACCTGACACTCAAACTCCGGCCAAGTCCCTTCGCCTAACTCTCCTACTAGTATTAGGAATCTTCGTCTCCCTGCCGAGGTAAGGTCGAACGTCCTGCCGAGCCTTACACTCGATCTCCGGCCAAGTCCCTTCGCCTCACTCTCCTACTAGGCTTAGGAAGCTTGGTCTCCCTGCCGAGGTAAGGTCGAAAGTCGTGCCAAGCCTTACAGTCGAACTCCAGCCAAGTTCCTTTTGCCTGTCTCCTACTAAGATTAGATAGCTTGGTCTCCCTGCCGAGGTAAGGTCGAAGGTCCTGCCGAGCCTTACACTCGAACTCCGGCCAAGTCCCTTTGCCTGACTCCTACTAGGCTTAGGAATCTTGGTCCCCCTGCCGAGGTAAGGTCGAAAGTCCTGCCGAGCCTTACAATCGAACTCCAGCCAAGTTCCTTTTGCCTGTCTCCTACTAAGCTTAGATAGCTTGGTCTCCCTGCCGAGGTAAGGTCGAATGTCCTGCCAAGCCTTACACTCAAACTTCGGCCAAGTCCCCTTGCCTAACTCTCCTACAAGGCTTAGGAAGCTTGGTCTCCCTGCCGAGGTAAGGTAGAACGTCCTTCCGAGCCTTACACTCGAAGTCCGGCCAAGTCCCTTCCCCTGACACTCCTACTAGGCTTAGGAAGCTTGGTCTCCCGACCGAGTTAAGGTCGAGCGTCCTGCTGAGCCTTACACTCGAACTCCGGCCACGTCCCCTTGTTTGACTCCTTCTAGGCTTAGGAAGCTTGGTCTCCCTGCCGAGGTAAGGTCGAACGTCCTTGCAAGCCTTACACTCGAACTCTGGCAAAGTCCCTTTGCCTGAATCCTACTAGGCTTAGGAAACTTCGTCTCCCTGCCGAGGTAAGGTCGAACGTCCTGCCGAGCCTTACACTCGAACTCCGGCCAAGTCCACTAGCCTGACTCTGCTACTAGGCTTAAGAAGCTTGGTGTCCCTGCCGAGGTACGGTCGAACGTTCTGCTGAGCCTTACACATGAGCTCCGGCCAAGTCCCTTCGCCTGACTCTCCTACTAGGCTTAGGAAGCTTGGTCTCCCTGCCGAGGTAAGGTCGAAAGTCCTGCCAAGCCTTACAATCGAACTCCAGCCAAGTTCCTTTTGCCTGTCTCCTACTAAGATTAAATAGCTTGGTCTCCCTGCCGAGGTAAGGTCGAAGGTCCTGCCGAGCCTTACACTCGAACTCCGGCCAAGTCCCTTTGCCTGACTCCTACTAGGCTTAGGAATCTTGGTCCCCCTGCCGAGGTAAGGTCGAAAGTCCTGCCGATCCTTACAATCGAACTCCAGCCAAGTTCGTATTGCCTGTCTCCTACTAAGCTTACATAGCTTGGTCTCCCTGCCGAGGTAAGGTAGAACGTCCTGCCGAGCCTTACACTCGAAGTCCGGCCGAGTCCCTTCCCCTGACACTCCTACTAGGCTTAGGCAGCTTGGTCTCCCTACCGAGGTAAGGTAGAACGTCCTTCCGAGCCTTACACTCGAAGTCCGGCCAAGTCCCTTCCCCTGACACTCCTACTAGGCTTAGGAAGCTTGGTCTCCCTACCGAGTTAAGGTCGAGCGTCCTGCTGAGCTTTACACTCGAACTCCGGTCACGTCCCCTTGTTTGACTCCTTCTAGGCTTAGGAAGCCTGGTCTCCATGCCGAGGTAAGGTCAAACGTCCTGCCGAGCCTTACACTCGAACTCCGGCCAAGTCCACTAGCCTAACTCTGCTACTAGGCTTAAGAAGCTTGGTGTCCCTGCCGAGGTAAGGTCGAAAGTCCTGCCGAGCCTTACAATCGAACTCCACCCAAGTTCCTTTTGCCTGTCTCCTACTAAGCTTATATAGCTTGGTCTCCCTGCCGAGGTAAGGTCGAACGTCCTGCCAAGACTTGCACTCAAACTCCGGCCAAGTCCCTTTGCCTAACTCCTTCTAGGTTTAGGAAGCTTGGTCTCCCAGCCGAGGTAACGTCGCACGTCCTGCCGAGCCTTACACTTTAACTCCGGCCAAGTCCCTTTGCCTGACTCCTACTAGGCTTAGGAAGCTTGGTCTCCCTGCCGAGGTAAGGTCGAATGTCCTGCCAAGCCTTACACTCAAACTCCGGCCAAGTCCCTTGGCCTAACTCACCTACAAGGCTTAGGAAGCTTGGTCTCCCTGCCGAGGTAAGGTGGAACGTACTTCCGAACGTTACAGTCAAACTCCGGCCAACTCCCTTCGCCTAACTCTCCTACTAGGCTTAGGAAGCTTGGTCACCCTGCCGAGGTAAGGTCGAACGTCCTGCCGAGCTTTACACTCGAACTCCGTCCGAGTCCCTTCGCCTGACTCTCCTACTAGGCTTAGGAAGCTTGGTCTCCCTGCCGAGGTAAAGTCGAAAGTCCTGCCGAGCCTTACACTCGAACTCTGGCCATGTCCACTCGCGTGACTCTGCTACTAGGCTTAAGAAGCTTGGTGTCTCTTCCGAGGTACGGTCGAACGTCCTGACGAGCCTTACAGTCGAACTCCGGCCAAGTCCACTCGCCTGACTCTGCTACTAGGCTTAGGAAGCTTGGTCTCCCTGCCGAGGTAAGGTCGAAAGTCCTGCCAAGCCTTACAATCGAGCTCCAGCCAAGTTCCTTTTGCCTGTCTCCTACTAAGATTAGATAGCTTGGTCTCCCTGCCGAGGTAAGGTCGAAGGTCCTGCCGAGCCTTACACTCGAACTCCGGCCAAGTCCCTTTGCCTGACTCCTACTAGGCTTAGGAATCTTGGTCCCCCTGCCGAGGTAAGGTCGAAAGTCCTGCCGAGCCTTACAATCGAACTCCAGCCAAGTTCCTTTTGCCTGTCTCCTACTAAGCTTAGATAGCTTGGTCTCCCTGCCGAGGTAAGGTAGAACGTCCTTCCGCGCCTTACACTCAAAGTCCGGCCAAGTCCCTTCCCCTGACACTCCTACTAGGCTTAGGCAGCTTGGTCTCCCTACCGAGGTAAGGTAGAACGTCCTTCCGAGCCTTACACTCGAAGTCCGGCCAAGTCCCTTCCCCTGACACTCCTACTAGGCTTAGGAAGATTGGTCTCCCTACCGAGGTAAGGTCGAGCGTCCTTCCGAGCCTTACACTCGAACTCCGGCCAAGTCCCCTTGTTTGACTCCTTCTAGGCTTATTCCTAAGCCTTGGCCTCTTTGCCGAGGTAAGGTCGAACGTCCTGCCGAGCCTTACACTCGAACTCCGGCCAAGTCCACTAGCCTGACTCTGCTACTAGGCTTAAGAAGCTTGGTGTCCCTGCCGAGGTACGGTCGAACGTCCTGCCGAGCCTTGCACTCGAACTCCGGCCAAGTCCCTTTGCGTGTATCCTACTAGGATTAGGAAGCTTGGTCTCCCTGCCGAGGTAAGGTCGAACGTCCTTCCGAACCTTACACTCAAACTCCGGCCAAGTTCCTTCGCCTAACTCTCCTACTAGGATTAGGAATCTTCGTCTCCCTGCCGAGGTAAGGTCGAACGTCCTTCCGAACCTGACACTCAAACTCCGGCCAAGTCCCTTCGCCTAACTCTCCTACTAGTATTAGGAATCTTCGTCTCCCTGCCGAGGTAAGGTCGAACGTCCTGCCGAGCCTTACACTCGATCTCCGGCCAAGTCCCTTCGCCTCACTCTCCTACTTGGCTTAGGAAGCTTGGTCTCCCTGCCGAGGTAAGGTCGAAAGTCGTGCCAAGCCTTACAGTCGAACTCCAGCCAAGTTCCTTTTGCCTGTCTCCTACTAAGATTAGATAGCTTGGTCTCCCTGCCGAGGTAAGGTCGAAGGTCCTGCCGAGCCTTACACTCGAACTCCGGCCAAGTCCCTTTGCCTGACTCCTACTAGGCTTAGGAATCTTGGTCCCCCTGCCGAGGTAAGGTCGAAAGTCCTGCCGAGCCTTACAATCGAACTCCAGCCAAGTTCCTTTTGCCTGTCTCCTACTAAGCTTAGATAGCTTGGTCTCCCTGCCGAGGTAAGGTCGAATGTCCTGCCAAGCCTTACACTCAAACTTCGGCCAAGTCCCCTTGCCTAACTCTCCTACAAGGCTTAGGAAGCTTGGTCTCCCTGCCGAGGTAAGGTAGAACGTCCTTCCGAGCCTTACACTCGAAGTCCGGCCAAGTCCCTTCCCCTGACACTCCTACTAGGCTTAGGAAGCTTGGTCTCCCGACCGAGTTAAGGTCGAGCGTCCTGCTGAGCCTTACACTCGAACTCCGGCCACGTCCCCTTGTTTGACTCCTTCTAGGCTTAGGAAGCTTGGTCTCCCTGCCGAGGTAAGGTCAAACGTCCTTGCAAGCCTTACACTCGAACTCTGGCAAAGTCCCTTTGCCTGAATCCTACTAGGCTTAGGAAACTTCGTCTCCCTGCCGAGGTAAGGTCGAACGTCCTGCCGAGCCTTACACTCGAACTCCGGCCAAGTCCACTAGCCTGACTCTGCTACTAGGCTTAAGAAGCTTGGTGTCCCTGCCGAGGTACGGTCGAACGTCCTGCCGAGCCTTACACTCGATCTCCGGCCAAGTCCCTTCGCCTGACTCTCCTACTAGGCTTAGGAAGCTTGGTCTCCCTGCCGAGGTAAGGTCGAAAGTCCTGCCAAGCCTTACAATCGAACTCCAGCCAAGTTCCTTTTGCCTGTCTCCTACTAAGATTAGATAGCTTGGTCTCCCTGCCGAGGTAAGGTCGAAGGTCCTGCCGAGCCTTACACTCGAACTCCGGCCAAGTCCCTTTGCCTGACTCCTACTAGGCTTAGGAATCTTGGTCCCCCTGCCGAGGTAAGGTCGAAAGTCCTGCCGATCCTTACAATCGAACTCCAGCCAAGTTCGTATTGCCTGTCTCCTACTAAGCTTACATAGCTTGGTCTCCCTGCCGAGGTAAGGTAGAACGTCCTGCCGAGCCTTACACTCGAAGTCCGGCCGAGTCCCTTCCCCTGACACTCCTACTAGGCTTAGGCAGCTTGGTCTCCCTACCGAGGTAAGGTAGAACGTCCTTCCGAGCCTTACACTCGAAGTCCGGCCAAGTCCCTTCCCCTGACACTCCTACTAGGCTTAGGAAGCTTGGTCTCCCTACCGAGTTAAGGTCGAGCGTCCTGCTGAGCTTTACACTCGAACTCCAGTCACGTCCCCTTGTTTGACTCCTTCTAGGCTTAGGAAGCCTGGTCTCCATGCCGAGGTAAGGTCAAACGTCCTGCCGAGCCTTACACTCGAACTCCGCCCAAGTCCACTAGCCTAACTCTGCTACTAGGCTTAAGAAGCTTGGTGTCCCTGCCGAGGTAAGGTCGAAAGTCCTGCCGAGCCTTACAATCGAACTCCACCCAAGTTCCTTTTGCCTGTCTCCTACTAAGCTTATATAGCTTGGTCTCCCTGCCGAGGTAAGGTCGAACGTCCTGCCAAGACTTGCACTCAAACTCTGGCCAAGTCCCTTTGCCTAACTCCTACTAGGTTTAGGAAGCTTGGTCTCCCAGCCGAGGTAACGTCGCACGTCCTGCCGAGCCTTACACTTTAACTCCGGCCAAGTCCCTTTGCCTGACTCCTACTAGGCTTAGGAAGCTTGGTCTCCCTGCCGAGGTAAGGTCGAATGTCCTGCCAAGCCTTACACTCAAACTCCGGCCAAGTCCCTTTGCCTAACTCACCTACAAGGCTTAGGAAGCTTGGTCTCCCTGCCGAGGTAAGGTGGAACGTACTTCCGAACGTTACAGTCAAACTCCGGCCAACTCCCTTCGGCTAACTCTCCTACTAGGCTTAGGAAGCTTGGTCACCCTGCCGAGGTAAGGTCGAACGTCCTGCCGAGCTTTACACTCGAACTCCGTCCGAGTCCCTTCGCCTGACTCTCCTACTAGGCTTAGGAAGCTTGGTCTCCCTGCCGAGGTAAAGTCGAAAGTCCTGCCGAGCCTTACACTCGAACTCTGGCCATGTCCACTCGCGTGACTCTGCTACTAGGCTTAAGAAGCTTGGTGTCTCTTCCGAGGTACGGTCGAACGTCCTGACGAGCCTTACAGTCGAACTCCGGCCAAGTCCACTCGCCTGACTCTGCTACTAGTCTTAGGAAGCTTGGTCTCCCTGCCGAGGTAAGGTCGAAAGTCCTGCCAAGCCTTACAATCGAGCTCCAGCCAAGTTCCTTTTGCCTGTCTCCTACTAAGATTAGATAGCTTGGTCTCCCTGCCGAGGTAAGGTCGAACGTCCTGCCGAGCCTTACACTCGATCTCCGGCCCAGTCCCTTCGCCTGACTCTCCTACTAGGCTTAGGAAGATTGGTCTGCCGGCCGAGGTAAGGTAGAACGTCCTGCCAAGCCTTACACTCAAACTCCGGCCAAGTCCCTTTGCCTGACTCCTACTAGGCTTAGGAAGCTTGGTCCCCCTGCCGAGGTAAGGTCGAAAGTCCTGCCGAGCCTTACAATCGAACTCCGGCCAAGTTCCTTCACCTGAGTCCGACTAGGCTTAGGAAGCTTTATCTCCCTGCCGAGGTAAGGTCGAGCGTCCTTCCAAACCTTACACTCGAACTCCGGCCAAGTCCCCTTGTTTGACTCCTTCTAGGCTTAGGAAGCTTGGTCTCCCTGCCGAGGTAAGGTCAAACGTCCTTCCAAGCCTTACACTCGAACTCTGGCAAAGCCCCTTTGCCTGAATCCTACTAGGCTTAGAAATCTTCGTCTCCCTGCCGACGTAAGGTCGAAAGTCCTGACGAGCCTTACAATCGAACTCCGGCCAAGTTCCTCCGCCTGAGTCCGACTAGGCTTAGGAAGCTTTATCTCCCAGCCGAGGTAAGGTCGAACGTCCTGCCGAGCCTTACACTCGAACTCCGGCCAAGTCCCCTCTCCTAACTCTCCTCCTAGGCTTAGGAAGTTTTGTCTCCCTGCCGAGGTAACATCGAATGTCCTGCCAAGCCTTACACTCAAACTCCGGCAAAGTCCCCTCGCCTAACTCTCCTGCAAGGCTTAGGAAGCTTGGTCTCCCTGCTGAGGTAAGGTAGAACGTCCTTCTGAGCCTTACACTCGAAGTCCGGCCAAGTCCCTTCCCCTGACACTCCTACTAGGCTTAGGAAGATTGGTCTCCCTACCGAGGTAAGGTCGAGCGTCCTTCCGAGCCTTACACTCGAACTCCGGCCAAGTCCCCTTGTTTGACTCCTTCTAGGCTTATTCCTAAGCCTTGGTCTCTTTGCCGAGGTAAGGTCGAACGTCCTGCCGAGCCTTACACTCGAACTCCGGCCAAGTCCACTAGCCTGACTCTGCTACTAGGCTTAAGAAGCTTGGTGTCCCTGCCGAGGTACGGTCGAACGTCCTGCCGAGCCTTGCACTCGAACTCCGGCCAAGTCCCTTTGCGTGTATCCTACTAGGATTAGGAAGCTTGGTCACCCTGCCGAGGTAAGGTCGAACGTCCTTCCGAACCTTACACTCAAACTCCGGCCAAGTTCCTTCGCCTAACTCTCCTACTAGGATTAGGAATCTTCGTCTCCCTGCCGAGGTAAGGTCGAACGTCCTTCCGAACCTTACACTCAAACTCCGGCCAAGTCCCTTCGCCTAACTCTCCTACTAGTATTAGGAATCTTCGTCTCCCTGCCGAGGTAAGGTCGAACGTCTTGCCGAGCCTTACACTCGATCTCCGGCCAAGTCCCTTCGCCTCACTCTCCTACTAGGCTTAGGAAGCTTGGTCTCCCTGCCGAGGTAAGGTCGAAAGTCGTGCCAAGCCTTACAGTCGAACTCCAGCCAAGTTCCTTTTGCCTGTCTCCTACTAAGATTAGATAGCTTGGTCTCCCTGCCGAGGTAAGGTCGAAGGTCCTGCCGAGCCTTACACTCGAACTCCGGCCAAGTCCCTTTGCCTGACTCCTACTAGGCTTAGGAATCTTGGTCCCCCTGCCGAGGTAAGGTCGAAAGTCCTGCCGAGCCTTACAATCGAACTCCAGCCAAGTTCCTTTTGCCTGTCTCCTACTAAGCTTAGATAGCTTGGTCTCCCTGCCGAGGTAAGGTCGAATGTCCTGCCAAGCCTTACACTCAAACTTCGGCCAAGTCCCCTTGCCTAACTCTCCTACAAGGCTTAGGAAGCTTGGTCTCCCTGCCGAGGTAAGGTAGAACGTCCTTCCGAGCCTTACACTCGAAGTCCGGCCAAGTCCCTTCCCCTGACACTCCTACTAGGCTTAGGAAGCTTGGTCTCCCGACCGAGTTAAGGTCGAGCGTCCTGCTGAGCCTTACACTCGAACTCCGGCCACGTCCCCTTGTTTGACTCCTTCTAGGCTTAGGAAGCTTGGTCTCCCTGCCGAGGTAAGGTCGAACGTCCTTGCAAGCCTTACACTCGAACTCTGGCAAAGTCCCTTTGCCTGAATCCTACTAGGCTTAGGAAACTTCGTCTCCCTGCCGAGGTAAGGTCGAACGTCCTGCCGAGCCTTACACTCGAACTCCGGACAAGTCCACTAGCCTGACTCTGCTACTAGGCTTAAGAAGCTTGGTGTCCCTGCCGAGGTACGGTCGAACGTCCTGCCGAGCCTTACACTCGATCTCCGGCCAAGTCCCTTCGCCTGACTCTCCTACTAGGCTTAGGAAGCTTGGTCTCCCTGCCGAGGTAAGGTCGAAAGTCCTGCCAAGCCTTACAATCGAACTCCAGCCAAGTTCTTTTTGCCTGTCTCCTACTAAGATTAAATAGCTTGGTCTCCCTGCCGAGGTAAGGTCGAAGGTCCTGCCGAGCCTTACACTCGAACTCCGGCCAAGTCCCTTTGCCTGACTCCTACTAGGCTTAGGAATCTTGGTCCCCCTGCCGAGGTAAGGTCGAAAGTCCTGCCGATCCTTACAATCGAACTCCAGCCAAGTTCGTATTGCCTGTCTCCTACTAAGCTTAGATAGCTTGGTCTCCCTGCCGAGGTAAGGTAGAACGTCCTGCCGAGCCTTACACTCGAAGTCCGGCCGAGTCCCTTCCCCTGACACTCCTACTAGGCTTAGGCAGCTTGGTCTCCCTACCGAGGTAAGGTAGAACGTCCTTCCGAGCCTTACACTCGAAGTCCGGCCAAGTCCCTTCCCCTGACACTCCTACTAGGCTTAGGAAGCTTGGTCTCCCTACCGAGTTAAGGTCGAGCGTCCTGCTGAGCTTTACACTCGAACTCCGGTCACGTCCCCTTGTTTGACTCCTTCTAGGCTTAGGAAGCCTGGTCTCCATGCCGAGGTAAGGTCAAACGTCCTGCCGAGCCTTACACTTGAACTCCGGCCAAGTCCACTAGCCTAACTCTGCTACTAGGCTTAAGAAGCTTGGTGTCCCTGCCGAGGTAAGGTCGAAAGTCCTGCCGAGCCTTACAATCGAACTCCACCCAAGTTCCTTTTGCCTGTCTCCTACTAAGCTTATATAGCTTGGTCTCCCTGCCGAGGTAAGGTCGAACGTCCTGCCAAGACTTGCACTCAAACTCCGGCCAAGTCCCTTTGCCTAACTCCTACTAGGTTTAGGAAGCTTGGTCTCCCAGCCGAGGTAACGTCGCACGTCCTGCCGAGCCTTACACTTTAACTCCGGCCAAGTCCCTTTGCCTGACTCCTACTAGGCTTAGGAAGCTTGGTCTCCCTGCCGAGGTAAGGTCGAATGTCCTGCCAAGCCTTACACTCAAACTCCGGCCAAGTCCCTTTGCCTAACTCACCTACAAGGCTTAGGAAGCTTGGTCTCCCTGCCGAGGTAAGGTGGAACGTACTTCCGAACGTTACAGTCAAACTCCGGCCAACTCCCTTCGCCTAACTCTCCTACTAGGCTTAGGAAGCTTGGTCACCCTGCCGAGGTAAGGTCGAACGTCCTGCCGAGCTTTACACTCGAACTCCGTCCGAGTCCCTTCGCCTGACTCTCCTACTAGGCTTAGGAAGCTTGGTCTCCCTGCCGAGGTAAAGTCGAAAGTCCTGCCGAGCCTTACACTCGAACTCTGGCCATGTCCACTCGCGTGACTCTGCTACTAGGCTTAAGAAGCTTGGTGTCTCTTCCGAGGTACGGTCGAACGTCCTGACGAGCCTTACAGTCGAACTCCGGCCAAGTCCACTCGCCTGACTCTGCTACTAGGCTTAGGAAGCTTGGTCTCCCTGCCGAGGTAAGGTCGAAAGTCCTGCCAAGCCTTACAATCGAGCTCCAGCCAAGTTCCTTTTGCCTGTCTCCTACTAAGATTAGATAGCTTGGTCTCCCTGCCGAGGTAAGGTCGAAGGTCCTGCCGAGCCTTACACTCGAACTCCTGCCAAGTCCCTTTGCCTGACTCCTACTAGGCTTAGGAATCTTGGTCCCCCTGCCGAGGTAAGGTCGAAAGTCCTGCCGAGCCTTACAATCGAACTCCAGCCAAGTTCCTTTTGCCTGTCTCCTACTAAGCTTAGATAGCTTGGTCTCCCTGCCGAGGTAAGGTAGAACGTCCTTCCGCGCCTTACACTCAAAGTCCGGCCAAGTCCCTTCCCCTGACACTCCTACTAGGCTTAGGCAGCTTGGTCTCCCTACCGAGGTAAGGTAGAACGTCCTTCCGAGCCTTACACTCGAAGTCCGGCCAAGTCCCTTCCCCTGACACTCCTACTAGGCTTAGGAAGCTTAGTCTCCCTACCGAGTTAAGGTCGAGCGTCCTGCTGAGCCTTACACTCGAACTCCGGCCACGTCCCCTTGTTTGACTCCTTCTAGGCTTAGGAAGCCTGGTCTCCCTGCCGAGGTAAGGTCAAACGTCCGTCCAAGCCTTACACTCGAACTCTGGCAAAGTCCCTTTGCCTGAATCCTACTAGGCTTAGGAATCTTCGTCTCCCTGCCGAGGTAAGGTCGAACGTCCTGCCGAGCCTTACACTCGAACTCCGGCCAAGTCCACTAGCCTGACTCTGCTACTAGGCTTAAGAAGCTTGGTGTCCCTGCCGAGGTACGGTCGAACGTCCTGCCGAGCCTTACACTCGAACTCCGGCCAAGTCCCTTTGCGTGTATCCTACTAGGATTAGGAAGCTTGGTCTCCCTGCCGAGGTAAGTTCGAACGTCCTTCCGAACCTTACACTCAAACTCCGGCCAAGTTCCTTCGCCTAACTCTCCTACTAGGATTAGGAATCTTCGTCTCCCTGCCGAGGTAAGGTCGAACGTCCTTCCGAACCTTACATTCAAACTCCGGCCAAGTCCCTTCGCCTAACTCTCCTACTAGTATTAGGAATCTTCGTCTCCCTGCCGAGGTAAGGTCGAACGTCCTGCCGAGCCTTACACTCGATCGCCGGCCAAGTCCCTTCTCCTCACTCTCCTACTAGGCTTAGGAAGCTTGGTCTCCCTGCCGAGGTAAGGTCGAAAGTCGTGCCAAGCCTTACAGTCGAACTCCAGCCAAGTTCCTTTTGCCTTTCTACTACTAAGATTAGATAGCTTGGTCTCCCTGCCGAGGTAAGGTCGAAGGTCCTGCCGAGCCTTACACTCGAACTCCGGCCAAGTCCCTTTGCCTGACTCCTACTAGGCTTAGGAATCTTGGTCCCCCTGCCGAGGTAAGGTCGAAAGTCCTGCCGAGCCTTACAATCGAACTCCAGCCAAGTTCCTTTTGCGTGTCTCCTACTAAGCTTAGATAGCTTGGTCTCCCTGCCGAGGTAAGGTCGAAGGTCCTGCCGAGCCTTACACTCGACTCCGGCCAAGTCCCCTCTCCTAACTCTCCTCCTATTCTTAGGAAGATTTGTCTCCCTGCCGTGGTAACATCGAAAGTCCTGCCGAGCCTTACACTCGAACTCCGGCCAAGTCCCTTCCCCTGACACTCCTACTAGTCTTACGAAGCTTGGTCTCCCTCCCGAGGTAAGGTCGAATGTCCTGCCAAGCCTTACACTCAAACTTCGGCCAAGTCCCCTTGCCTAACTCTCCTACAAGGCTTAGGAAGCTTGGTCTCCCTGCCGAGGTAAGGTAGAACGTCCTTCCGAGCCTTACACTCGAAGTCCGGCCAAGTCCCTTCCCCTGACACTCCTACTAGGCTTAGGAAGCTTGGTCTCCCTACCGAGTTAAGGTCGAGCGTCCTGCTGAGCTTTACACTCGAACTCCGGTCACGTCCCCTTGTTTGACTCCTTCTAGGCTTAGGAAGCCTGGTCTCCATGCCGAGGTAAGGTCAAACGTCCTGCCGAGCCTTACACTTGAACTCCGGCCAAGTCCACTAGCCTAACTCTGCTACTAGGCTTAAGAAGCTTGGTGTCCCTGCCGAGGTAAGGTCGAAAGTCCTGCCGAGCCTTACAATCGAACTCCACCCAAGTTCCTTTTGCCTGTCTCCTACTAAGCTTATATAGCTTGGTCTCCCTGCCGAGGTAAGGTCGAACGTCCTGCCAAGACTTGCACTCAAACTCCGGCCAAGTCCCTTTGCCTAACTCCTACTAGGTTTAGGAAGCTTGGTCTCCCAGCCGAGGTAACGTCGCACGTCCTGCCGAGCCTTACACTTTAACTCCGGCCAAGTCCCTTTGCCTGACTCCTACTAGGCTTAGGAAGCTTGGTCTCCCTGCCGAGGTAAGGTCGAATGTCCTGCCAAGCCTTACACTCAAACTCCGGCCAAGTCCCTTTGCCTAACTCACCTACAAGGCTTAGGAAGCTTGGTCTCCCTGCCGAGGTAAGGTGGAACGTACTTCCGAACGTTACAGTCAAACTCCGGCCAACTCCCTTCGCCTAACTCTCCTACTAGGCTTAGGAAGCTTGGTCACCCTGCCGAGGTAAGGTCGAACGTCCTGCCGAGCTTTACACTCGAACTCCGTCCGAGTCCCTTCGCCTGACTCTCCTACTAGGCTTAGGAAGCTTGGTCTCCCTGCCGAGGTAAAGTCGAAAGTCCTGCCGAGCCTTACACTCGAACTCTGGCCATGTCCACTCGCGTGACTCTGCTACTAGGCTTAAGAAGCTTGGTGTCTCTTCCGAGGTACGGTCGAACGTCCTGACGAGCCTTACAGTCGAACTCCGGCCAAGTCCACTCGCCTGACTCTGCTACTAGGCTTAGGAAGCTTGGTCTCCCTGCCGAGGTAAGGTCGAAAGTCCTGCCAAGCCTTACAATCGAGCTCCAGCCAAGTTCCTTTTGCCTGTCTCCTACTAAGATTAGATAGCTTGGTCTCCCTGCCGAGGTAAGGTCGAAGGTCCTGCCGAGCCTTACACTCGAACTCCGGCCAAGTCCCTTTGCCTGACTCCTACTAGGCTTAGGAATCTTGGTCCCCCTGCCGAGGTAAGGTCGAAAGTCCTGCCGAGCCTTACAATCGAACTCCAGCCAAGTTCCTTTTGCCTGTCTCCTACTAAGCTTAGATAGCTTGGTCTCCCTGCCGAGGTAAGGTAGAACGTCCTTCCGCGCCTTACACTCAAAGTCCGGCCAAGTCCCTTCCCCTGACACTCCTACTAGGCTTAGGCAGCTTGGTCTCCCTACCGAGGTAAGGTAGAACGTCCTTCCGAGCCTTACACTCGAAGTCCGGCCAAGTCCCTTCCCCTGACACTCCTACTAGGCTTAGGAAGCTTAGTCTCCCTACCGAGTTAAGGTCCAGCGTCCTGCTGAGCCTTACACTCGAACTCCGGCCACGTCCCCTTGTTTGACTCCTTCTAGGCTTAGGAAGCCTGGTCTCCCTGCCGAGGTAAGGTCAAACGTCCGTCCAAGCCTTACACTCGAACTCTGGCAAAGTCCCTTTGCCTGAATCCTACTAGGCTTAGGAATCTTCGTCTCCCTGCCGAGGTAAGGTCGAACGTCCTGCCGAGCCTTACACTCGAACTCCGGCCAAGTCCACTAGCCTGACTCTGCTACTAGGCTTAAGAAGCTTGGTGTCCCTGCCGAGGTACGGTCGAACGTCCTGCCGAGCCTTACACTCGAACTCCGGCCAAGTCCCTTTGCGTGTATCCTACTAGGATTAGGAAGCTTGGTCTCCCTGCCGAGGTAAGTTCGAACGTCCTTCCGAACCTTACACTCAAACTCCGGCCAAGTTCCTTCGCCTAACTCTCCTACTAGGATTAGGAATCTTCGTCTCCCTGCCGAGGTAAGGTCGAACGTCCTTCCGAACCTTACACTCAAACTCCGGCCAAGTCCCTTCGCCTAACTCTCCTACTAGTATTAGGAATCTTCGTCTCCCTGCCGAGGTAAGGTCGAACGTCCTGCCGAGCCTTACACTCGATCGCCGGCCAAGTCCCTTCTCCTCACTCTCCTACTAGGCTTAGGAAGCTTGGTCTCCCTGCCGAGGTAAGGTCGAAAGTCGTGCCAAGCCTTACAGTCGAACTCCAGCCAAGTTCCTTTTGCCTTTCTACTACTAAGATTAGATAGCTTGGTCTCCCTGCCGAGGTAAGGTCGAAGGTCCTGCCGAGCCTTACACTCGAACTCCGGCCAAGTCCCTTTGCCTGACTCCTACTAGGCTTAGGAATCTTGGTCCCCCTGCCGAGGTAAGGTCGAAAGTCCTGCCGAGCCTTACAATCGAACTCCAGCCAAGTTCCTTTTGCGTGTCTCCTACTAAGCTTAGATAGCTTGGTCTCCCTGCCGAGGTAAGGTCGAAGGTCCTGCCGAGCCTTACACTCGACTCCGGCCAAGTCCCCTCTCCTAACTCTCCTCCTATTCTTAGGAAGATTTGTCTCCCTGCCGTGGTAACATCGAAAGTCCTGCCGAGCCTTACACTCGAACTCCGGCCAAGTCCCCTTGCCTAACTCTCCTACAAGGCTTAGGAAGCTTGGTCTCCCTGCCGAGGTAAGGTAGAACGTCCTTCCGAGCCTTACACTCGAAGTCCGGCCAAGTCCCTTCCCCTGACACTCCTACTAGTCTTACGAAGCTTGGTCTCCCTGCCGAGGTAAGGTCGAATGTCCTGCCAAGCCTTACACTCAAACTTCGGCCAAGTCCCCTTGCCTAACTCTCCTACAAGGCTTAGGAAGCTTGGTCTCCCTGCCGAGGTAAGGTAGAACGTCCTTCCGAGCCTTACACTCGAAGTCCGGCCAAGTCCCTTCCCCTGACACTCCTACTAGGCTTAGGAAGCTTGGTCTCCCGACCGAGTTAAGGTCGAGCGTCCTGCTGAGCCTTACACTCGAACTCCGGCCACGTCCCCTTGTTTGACTCCTTCTAGGCTTAGGAAGCTTGGTCTCCCTGCCGAGGTAAGGTCGAACGTCCTTGCAAGCCTTACACTCGAACTCTGGCAAAGTCCCTTTGCCTGAATCCTACTAGGCTTAGGAAACTTCGTCTCCCTGCCGAGGTAAGGTCGAACGTCCTGCCGAGCCTTACACTCGAACTCCGGCCAAGTCCACTAGCCTGACTCTGCTACTAGGCTTAAGAAGCTTGGTGTCCCTGCCGAGGTACGGTCGAACGTCCTGCCGAGCCTTACACTCGATCTCCGGCCAAGTCCCTTCGCCTGACTCTCCTACTAGGCTTAGGAAGCTTGGTCTCCCTGCCGAGGTAAGGTCGAAAGTCCTGCCAAGCCTTACAATCGAACTCCAGCCAAGTTCCTTTTGCCTGTCTCCTACTAAGATTAAATAGCTTGGTCTCCCTGCCGAGGTAAGGTCGAAGGTCCTGCCGAGCCTTACACTCGAACTCCGGCCAAGTCCCTTTGCCTGACTCCTACTAGGCTTAGGAATCTTGGTCCCCCTGCCGAGGTAAGGTCGAAAGTCCTGCCGAGCCTTACAATCGAACTCCAGCCAAGTTCCTTTTGCCTGTCTCCTACTAAGCTTAGATAGCTTGGTCTCCCTGCCGAGGTAAGGTAGAACGTCCTTCCGCGCCTTACACTCAAAGTCCGGCCAAGTCCCTTCCCCTGACACTCCTACTAGGCTTAGGCAGCTTGGTCTCCCTACCGAGGTAAGGTAGAACGTCCTTCCGAGCCTTACACTCGAAGTCCGGCCAAGTCCCTTCCCCTGACACTCCTACTAGGCTTAGGAAGCTTAGTCTCCCTACCGAGTTAAGGTCCAGCGTCCTGCTGAGCCTTACACTCGAACTCCGGCCACGTCCCCTTGTTTGACTCCTTCTAGGCTTAGGAAGCCTGGTCTCCCTGCCGAGGTAAGGTCAAACGTCCGTCCAAGCCTTACACTCGAACTCTGGCAAAGTCCCTTTGCCTGAATCCTACTAGGCTTAGGAATCTTCGTCTCCCTGCCGAGGTAAGGTCGAACGTCCTGCCGAGCCTTACACTCGAACTCCGGCCAAGTCCACTAGCCTGACTCTGCTACTAGGCTTAAGAAGCTTGGTGTCCCTGCCGAGGTACGGTCGAACGTCCTGCCGAGCCTTACACTCGAACTCCGGCCAAGTCCCTTTGCGTGTATCCTACTAGGATTAGGAAGCTTGGTCTCCCTGCCGAGGTAAGTTCGAACGTCCTTCCGAACCTTACACTCAAACTCCGGCCAAGTTCCTTCGCCTAACTCTCCTACTAGGATTAGGAATCTTCGTCTCCCTGCCGAGGTAAGGTCGAACGTCCTTCCGAACCTTACACTCAAACTCCGGCCAAGTCCCTTCGCCTAACTCTCCTACTAGTATTAGGAATCTTCGTCTCCCTGCCGAGGTAAGGTCGAACGTCCTGCCGAGCCTTACACTCGATCGCCGGCCAAGTCCCTTCTCCTCACTCTCCTACTAGGCTTAGGAAGCTTGGTCTCCCTGCCGAGGTAAGGTCGAAAGTCGTGCCAAGCCTTACAGTCGAACTCCAGCCAAGTTCCTTTTGCCTTTCTACTACTAAGATTAGATAGCTTGGTCTCCCTGCCGAGGTAAGGTCGAAGGTCCTGCCGAGCCTTACACTCGAACTCCGGCCAAGTCCCTTTGCCTGACTCCTACTAGGCTTAGGAATCTTGGTCCCCCTGCCGAGGTAAGGTCGAAAGTCCTGCCGAGCCTTACAATCGAACTCCAGCCAAGTTCCTTTTGCGTGTCTCCTACTAAGCTTAGATAGCTTGGTCTCCCTGCCGAGGTAAGGTCGAAGGTCCTGCCGAGCCTTACACTCGACTCCGGCCAAGTCCCCTCTCCTAACTCTCCTCCTATTCTTAGGAAGATTTGTCTCCCTGCCGTGGTAACATCGAAAGTCCTGCCGAGCCTTACACTCGAACTCCGGCCAAGTCCCCTTGCCTAACTCTCCTACAAGGCTTAGGAAGCTTGGTCTCCCTGCCGAGGTAAGGTAGAACGTCCTTCCGAGCCTTACACTCGAAGTCCGGCCAAGTCCCTTCCCCTGACACTCCTACTAGTCTTACGAAGCTTGGTCTCCCTGCCGAGGTAAGGTCGAATGTCCTGCCAAGCCTTACACTCAAACTTCGGCCAAGTCCCCTTGCCTAACTCTCCTACAAGGCTTAGGAAGCTTGGTCTCCCTGCCGAGGTAAGGTAGAACGTCCTTCCGAGCCTTACACTCGAAGTCCGGCCAAGTCCCTTCCCCTGACACTCCTACTAGGCTTAGGAAGCTTGGTCTCCCGACCGAGTTAAGGTCGAGCGTCCTGCTGAGCCTTACACTCGAACTCCGGCCACGTCCCCTTGTTTGACTCCTTCTAGGCTTAGGAAGCTTGGTCTCCCTGCCGAGGTAAGGTCGAACGTCCTTGCAAGCCTTACACTCGAACTCTGGCAAAGTCCCTTTGCCTGAATCCTACTAGGCTTAGGAAACTTCGTCTCCCTGCCGAGGTAAGGTCGAACGTCCTGCCGAGCCTTACACTCGAACTCCGGCCAAGTCCACTAGCCTGACTCTGCTACTAGGCTTAAGAAGCTTGGTGTCCCTGCCGAGGTACGGTCGAACGTCCTGCCGAGCCTTACACTCGATCTCCGGCCAAGTCCCTTCGCCTGACTCTCCTACTAGGCTTAGGAAGCTTGGTCTCCCTGCCGAGGTAAGGTCGAAAGTCCTGCCAAGCCTTACAATCGAACTCCAGCCAAGTTCCTTTTGCCTGTCTCCTACTAAGATTAAATAGCTTGGTCTCCCTGCCGAGGTAAGGTCGAAGGTCCTGCCGAGCCTTACACTCGAACTCCGGCCAAGTCCCTTTGCCTGACTCCTACTAGGCTTAGGAATCTTGGTCCCCCTGCCGAGGTAAGGTCGAAAGTCCTGCCGATCCTTACAATCGAACTCCAGCCAAGTTCGTATTGCCTGTCTCCTACTAAGCTTAGATAGCTTGGTCTCCCTGCCGAGGTAAGGTAGAACGTCCTGCCGAGCCTTACACTCGAAGTCCGGCCGAGTCCCTTCCCCTGACACTCCTACTAGGCTTAGGCAGCTTGGTCTCCCTACCGAGGTAAGGTAGAACGTCCTTCCGAGCCTTACACTCGAAGTCCGGCCAAGTCCCTTCCCCTGACACTCCTACTAGGCTTAGGAAGCTTGGTCTCCCTACCGAGTTAAGGTCGAGCGTCCTGCTGAGCCTTACACTCGAACTCCGGTCACGTCCCCTTGTTTGACTCCTTCTAGGCTTAGGAAGCCTGGTGTCCCTGCCGAGGTAAGGTCAAACGTCCTGCCGAGCCTTACACTCGAACTCTGGCCAAGTCCACTAGCCTAACTCTGCTACTAGGCTTAAGAAGCTTGGTGTCCCTGCCGAGGTGAGGTCGAAAGTCCTGCCGAGCCTTACAATCGAACTCCACCCAAGTTCCTTTTGCCTGTCTCCTACTAAGCTTATATAGCTTGGTCTCCCTGCCGAGGTAAGGTCGAACGTCCTGCCAAGACTTGCACTCAAACTCCGGCCAAGTCCCTTTGCCTAAGTCCTACTAGGTTTAGGAAGCTTGGTCTCCCAGCCGAGGTAACGTCGCACGTCCTGCCGAGCCTTACACTTTAACTCCGGCCAAGTCCCTTTGCCTGACTCCTACTAGGCTTAGGAAGCTTGGTCTCCCTGCCGAGGTAAGGTCGAATGTCCTGCCAAGCCTTACACTCAAACTCCGGCCAAGTCCCTTTGCCTAACTCACCTACAAGGCTTAGGAAGCTTGGTCTCCCTGCCGAGGTAAGGTGGAACGTACTTCCGAACGTTACAGTCAAACTCCGGCCAACTCCCTTCGCCTAACTCTCCTACTAGGCTTAGGAAGCTTGGTCACCCTGCCGAGGTAAGGTCGAACGTCCTGCCGAGCTTTACACTCGAACTCCGTCCGAGTCCCTTCGCCTGACTCTCCTACTAGGCTTAGGAAGCTTGGTCTCCCTGCCGAGGTAAAGTCGAAAGTCCTGCCGAGCCTTACACTCGAACTCCAGCCAAGTTCGTATTGCCTGTCTCCTACTAAGCTTAGATAGCTTGGTCTCCCTGCCGAGGTAAGGTAGAACGTCCTGCCGAGCCTTACACTCGAAGTCCGGCCGAGTCCCTTCCCCTGACACTCCTACTAGGCTTAGGCAGCTTGGTCTCCCTACCGAGGTAAGGTAGAACGTCCTTCCGAGCCTTACACTCGAAGTCCGGCCAAGTCCCTTCCCCTGACACTCCTACTAGGCTTAGGAAGCTTGGTCTCCCTACCGAGTTAAGGTCGAGCGTCCTGCTGAGCCTTACACTCGAACTCCGGTCACGTCCCCTTGTTTGACTCCTTCTAGGCTTAGGAAGCCTGGTGTCCCTGCCGAGGTAAGGTCAAACGTCCTGCCGAGCCTTACACTCGAACTCTGGCCAAGTCCACTAGCCTAACTCTGCTACTAGGCTTAAGAAGCTTGGTGTCCCTGCCGAGGTGAGGTCGAAAGTCCTGCCGAGCCTTACAATCGAACTCCACCCAAGTTCCTTTTGCCTGTCTCCTACTAAGCTTATATAGCTTGGTCTCCCTGCCGAGGTAAGGTCGAACGTCCTGCCAAGACTTGCACTCAAACTCCGGCCAAGTCCCTTTGCCTAAGTCCTACTAGGTTTAGGAAGCTTGGTCTCCCAGCCGAGGTAACGTCGCACGTCCTGCCGAGCCTTACACTTTAACTCCGGCCAAGTCCCTTTGCCTGACTCCTACTAGGCTTAGGAAGCTTGGTCTCCCTGCCGAGGTAAGGTCGAATGTCCTGCCAAGCCTTACACTCAAACTCCGGCCAAGTCCCTTTGCCTAACTCACCTACAAGGCTTAGGAAGCTTGGTCTCCCTGCCGAGGTAAGGTGGAACGTACTTCCGAACGTTACAGTCAAACTCCGGCCAACTCCCTTCGCCTAACTCTCCTACTAGGCTTAGGAAGCTTGGTCACCCTGCCGAGGTAAGGTCGAACGTCCTGCCGAGCTTTACACTCGAACTCCGTCCGAGTCCCTTCGCCTGACTCTCCTACTAGGCTTAGGAAGCTTGGTCTCCCTGCCGAGGTAAAGTCGAAAGTCCTGCCGAGCCTTACACTCGAACTCTGGCCATGTCCACTCGCGTGACTCTGCTACTAGGCTTAAGAAGCTTGGTGTCTCTTCCGAGGTACGGTCGAACGTCCTGACGAGCCTTACAGTCGAACTCCGGCCAAGTCCACTCGCCTGACTCTGCTACTAGGCTTAGGAAGCTTGGTCTCCCTGCCGAGGTAAGGTCGAAAGTCCTGCCAAGCCTTACAATCGAGCTCCAGCCAAGTTCCTTTTGCCTGTCTCCTACTAAGATTAGATAGCTTGGTCTCCCTGCCGAGGTAAGGTCGAAGGTCCTGCCGAGCCTTACACTCGAACTCCGGCCAAGTCCCTTTGCCTGACTCCTACTAGGCTTAGGAATCTTGGTCCCCCTGCCGAGGTAAGGTCGAAAGTCCTGCCGAGCCTTACAATCGAACTCCAGCCAAGTTCCTTTTGCCTGTCTCCTACTAAGCTTAGATAGCTTGGTCTCCCTGCCGAGGTAAGGTAGAACGTCCTTCCGCGCCTTACACTCAAAGTCCGGCCAAGTCCCTTCCCCTGACACTCCTACTAGGCTTAGGCAGCTTGGTCTCCCTACCGAGGTAAGGTAGAACGTCCTTCCGAGCCTTACACTCGAAGTCCGGCCAAGTCCCTTCCCCTGACACTCCTACTAGGCTTTGGAAGCTTAGTCTCCCTACCGAGTTAAGGTCGAGCGTCCTGCTGAGCCTTACACTCGAACTCCGGCCACGTCCCCTTGTTTGACTCCTTCTAGGCTTAGGAAGCCTGGTCTCCCTGCCGAGGTAAGGTCAAACGTCCGTCCAAGCCTTACACTCGAACTCTGGCAAAGTCCCTTTGCCTGAATCCTACTAGGCTTAGGAATCTTCGTCTCCCTGCCGAGGTAAGGTCGAACGTCCTGCCGAGCCTTACACTCGAACTCCGGCCAAGTCCACTAGCCTGACTCTGCTACTAGGCTTAAGAAGCTTGGTGTCCCTGCCGAGGTACGGTCGAACGTCCTGCCGAGCCTTACACTCGAACTCCGGCCAAGTCCCTTTGCGTGTATCCTACTAGGATTAGGAAGCTTGGTCTCCCTGCCGAGGTAAGTTCGAACGTCCTTCCGAACCTTACACTCAAACTCCGGCCAAGTTCCTTCGCCTAACTCTCCTACTAGGATTAGGAATCTTCGTCTCCCTGCCGAGGTAAGGTCGAACGTCCTTCCGAACCTTACATTCAAACTCCGGCCAAGTCCCTTCGCCTAACTCTCCTACTAGTATTAGGAATCTTCGTCTCCCTGCCGAGGTAAGGTCGAACGTCCTGCCGAGCCTTACACTCGATCGCCGGCCAAGTCCCTTCTCCTCACTCTCCTACTAGGCTTAGGAAGCTTGGTCTCCCTGCCGAGGTAAGGTCGAAAGTCGTGCCAAGCCTTACAGTCGAACTCCAGCCAAGTTCCTTTTGCCTTTCTACTACTAAGATTAGATAGCTTGGTCTCCCTGCCGAGGTAAGGTCGAAGGTCCTGCCGAGCCTTACACTCGAACTCCGGCCAAGTCCCTTTGCCTGACTCCTACTAGGCTTAGGAATCTTGGTCCCCCTGCCGAGGTAAGGTCGAAAGTCCTGCCGAGCCTTACAATCGAACTCCAGCCAAGTTCCTTTTGCGTGTCTCCTACTAAGCTTAGATAGCTTGGTCTCCCTGCCGAGGTAAGGTCGAAGGTCCTGCCGAGCCTTACACTCGACTCCGGCCAAGTCCCCTCTCCTAACTCTCCTCCTATTCTTAGGAAGATTTGTCTCCCTGCCGTGGTAACATCGAAAGTCCTGCCGAGCCTTACACTCGAACTCCGGCCAAGTCCCTTCCCCTGACACTCCTACTAGTCTTACGAAGCTTGGTCTCCCTGCCGAGGTAAGGTCGAATGTCCTGCCAAGCCTTACACTCAAACTTCGGCCAAGTCCCCTTGCCTAACTCTCCTACAAGGCTTAGGAAGCTTGGTCTCCCTGCCGAGGTAAGGTAGAACGTCCTTCCGAGCCTTACACTCGAAGTCCGGCCAAGTCCCTTCCCCTGACACTCCTACTAGGCTTAGGAAGCTTGGTCTCCCGACCGAGTTAAGGTCGAGCGTCCTGCTGAGCCTTAGACTCGAACTCCGGCCACGTCCCCTTGTTTGACTCCTTCTAGGCTTAGGAAGCTTGGTCTCCCTGCCGAGGTAAGGTCGAACGTCCTTGCAAGCCTTACACTCGAACTCTGGCAAAGTCCCTTTGCCTGAATCCTACTAGGCTTAGGAAACTTCGTCTCCCTGCCGAGGTAAGGTCGAACGTCCTGCCGAGCCTTACACTCGAACTCCGGCCAAGTCCACTAGCCTGACTCTGCTACTAGGCTTAAGAAGCTTGGTGTCCCTGCCGAGGTACGGTCGAACGTCCTGCCGAGCCTTACACTCGATCTCCGGCCAAGTCCCTTCGCCTGACTCTCCTACTAGGCTTAGGAAGCTTGGTCTCCCTGCCGAGGTAAGGTCGAAAGTCCTGCCAAGCCTTACAATCGAACTCCAGCCAAGTTCCTTTGCCTGACTCCTACTAGGCTTAGGAATCTTGGTCCCCCTGCCGAGGTAAGGTCGAAAGTCCTGCCGATCCTTACAATCGAACTCCAGCCAAGTTCGTATTGCCTGTCTCCTACTAAGCTTAGATAGCTTGGTCTCCCTGCCGAGGTAAGGTAGAACGTCCTGCCGAGCCTTACACTCGAAGTCCGGCCGAGTCCCTTCCCCTGACACTCCTACTAGGCTTAGGCAGCTTGGTCTCCCTACCGAGGTAAGGTAGAACGTCCTTCCGAGCCTTACACTCGAAGTCCGGCCAAGTCCCTTCCCCTGACACTCCTACTAGGCTTAGGAAGCTTGGTCTCCCTACCGAGTTAAGGTCGAGCGTCCTGCTGAGCCTTACACTCGAACTCCGGTCACGTCCCCTTGTTTGACTCCTTCTAGGCTTAGGAAGCCTGGTGTCCCTGCCGAGGTAAGGTCAAACGTCCTGCCGAGCCTTACACTCGAACTCTGGCCAAGTCCACTAGCCTAACTCTGCTACTAGGCTTAAGAAGCTTGGTGTCCCTGCCGAGGTGAGGTCGAAAGTCCTGCCGAGCCTTACAATCGAACTCCACCCAAGTTCCTTTTGCCTGTCTCCTACTAAGCTTATATAGCTTGGTCTCCCTGCCGAGGTAAGGTCGAACGTCCTGCCAAGACTTGCACTCAAACTCCGGCCAAGTCCCTTTGCCTAACTCCTACTAGGTTTAGGAAGCTTGGTCTCCCTGCCGAGGTAAGGTCGAATGTCCTGCCAAGCCTTACACGCAAACTCTGGCGAAGTCCCTTTGCCTAACTCACCTACAAGGCTTAGGAAGCTTGGTCTCCCTGCCGAGGTAAGGTGGAACGTACTTCCGAACGTTACAGTCAAACTCCGGCCAACTCCCTTCGCCTAACTCTCCTACTAGGCTTAGGAAGCTTGGTCACCCTGCCGAGGTAAGGTCGAACGTCCTGCCGAGCTTTACACTCGAACTCCGTCCGAGTCCCTTCGCCTGACTCTCCTACTAGGCTTAGGAAGCTTGGTCTCCCTGCCGAGGTAAAGTCGAAAGTCCTGCCGAGCCTTACACTCGAACTCTGGCCATGTCCACTCGCGTGACTCTGCTACTAGGCTTAAGAAGCTTGGTGTCTCTTCCGAGGTACGGTCGAACGTCCTGACGAGCCTTACAGTCGAACTTTGGCCAAGTCCCTTTGCCTGTCTCCTACTAGGATTAGGAATTTTCGTCTCCCTGCAGAGGTAAGGTCGAACGTCCTTCCAAGCCTTACACTCGAACTCTGGCAAAATCCCTCGCCTGTATCCTACTAGGCTTAGGAATCTTCGTCTCCCTGCCGAGGTAAGGTCGAACGTCCTGCCGAGCCTTACACTCGAACTCCGGCCAAGTCCCTTTGCCTAACTCCTATTAGGTTTAGGAAGCTTGGTCTCCCTGCCGAGGCAAGGTCAAACCTCCTGCCAAGCCTTACACTCGAACTCCGGACAAATCCCATCGCCTGACTCCTACTAGGCTTAGGAAGCTTTGTCTCTTTTCCGAGGTAAGGTCGAAAGTCCTGCCGAGCCTTACACTCGAACTCCACCCAAGTCCCCTCGCCTGACTCTTACTCGGCTTTAAAAGCTTGGTCTCTCTGACGAGGTAAGGTCGAACATCCTGCTGTGCCTTACACTCGAACTCCAAACCAGTCCCCGTGCCTGACTCTCCCACGAGCTTTAAGAAGCTTGGTCTCCCTGCCGAGGTAATGTCGAATGTCCTGCTAAGCCCTACTCTCGAACTCCTTCCATGTCCCCTCGCCCGAGACCTACTAGGCTTAGGAAGCTTGGTCTGCCTGCCGAGGTAAGGTCGAAAGTCCTGCCGAGCCTTACACTCGAACTCCGGCCAAGTCCCTTTGCCTGACTCTTACTAGGCTTAGGAAGCTTGGTCTCCCTTCCGAGTTAAGGTCGAACGTCCTGCTGAGCCTTACTCTCAAACTCCAAACCAGTCCCCTTGCCTGAATCTCCCACGAGGCTTAGGAAGCTTGGTCTCCCTGCCGAGGTAAGGTCGAACGTCCTGCTAAGCCCTACACTCGAACTCCTCCCATGTCTCCCCGCCCGAGACCTACTAGGCTTAGGAAGCTTGGTCTCCCTGCCAAGGTAAGGTCGAATGTCCTGCCGAGACTTACACTCGAACTCTGTCCAAGTCCTCTTGCCTGACTCCTACTAGGCTTAGGAAGCTTGGTCTCCCTGCCGAAGCATAGTCAAACGTCCTGCCGAGCCTTACACTGGAACTTCGGCCAAGTCTGATCGCCTGACACCTACTAGGCTTAGGAACCTTGGTCTCCCTGCCGAAGCATAGTCAAACGTCCTGCCGAGCCTTACACTCGAACTTCGGCCAAGTCCGATCGCCTGACACCTACTAGGCTTAGGAAGCTTGGTCTCCCTGCCGAGGTAAGGACGAACGTCCTGCCGAGCCTTACACTCGAACTCAGGCCAAGTCCCCTCGCCCGAGACCTACTAGGCTTAGGAAGCTTTGTCTCCCTGCCGAGGCAAGGTCGAAAGTCCTGCCGAGCCTTTCACTCGAACTTCGGCCAAATCCCATCGCCTGAATCCTATTAGGCTTAGGAAGCTTGGACTCCCTGCCGAGGTAAGGTCGAAAGTCCTGCCGAGCCTTACACTCGAACTCCACCCAAGTCCCCTCGCCTGACTCTTCCTAGGCTTTAAAAGCTTGGTCTCCGTGCCGAGGTAAGGTCGAACGTCCTGCTGAGCCTTACACTCCAACTCTGGCCTAGTACCCTCGCCAGACTCCTACTAGCCTTAGGAAGCTTGGTCTCCCTGCCGAAGCATAGTCAAACGTCTTGCCGAGTCTTACACTCGAACTCCGGCCAAGTCCCCTCGCCCGAGACCTACTAGGCTTAGGAAGCTTGGTCTCCCTGCTGAGGTAAGGTCGAAAGTCCTGCCGAGCCTTACACTCGAACTTCGGCAAAATCCCATCGCCTGAATCCTACTAGACTTAGGAAGCTTGGACTCCCTGCCGAGGTAAGGTCGAAGGTCCTGCAGAGCCTTACACTCGAACTGCGGCCAAGTGCCTTTGCCTGACTCCTACGAGGTTTAGGAAGCTTGGTCCCCCTGCCGAGGTAAGGTCGAAAGTCCTGCCGAGCCTTACAATCGAACTCCAGACAAGTTCCTTTTGCCTGTTTCCTACTAAGCTTAGATAGCTTGGTCTCCCTGCCAAGGTAAGGTCGAAGGTCCTGCCGAGCCTTACACTCGACTCCGGCCAAGTCCCCTCTCCTAACTCTCCTCCTATTCTTAGGAAGATTTGTCTCACTGCCGTGGTAACATCGAACGTCCTGCCGATCCTTACACTCGAACTCCGGCCAAGTCCCTTCCCCTGACACTCCTACTAGGCTTAGGAAGCTTGGTCTCCCTGCCGAGGTAAGGTCGAATGTCCTGCCAAGCCTTACACTCAAACTCCGGCCAAGTCCCTTTGCCTAACTCACCTACAAGGCTTAGGAAGCTTGGTCTCCCTGCCGAGGTAAGATGGAACGTACTTCCGAACATTACAGTCAAACTCCGGCCAACTCCCTTCGCCTAACTCTCCTACTAGGCTTAGGAAGCTTGGTCTCCCTGCCGAGGTAAGGTCGAACGTCCTGCCGAGCTTTACACTCGAACTCCGTCCGAGTCCCTTCGCCTGACTCTCCTACTAGGCTTAGGAAGCTTGGTCTCCCTGCCGAGGTAAAGTCGAAAGTCCTGCCGAGCCTTACACTCGAACTCTGGCCATGTCCACTCGCGTGACTCTGCTACTAGGCTTAAGAAGCTTGGTGTCTCTTCCGAGGTACGGTCGAACGTCCTGCCGAGACTTACAGTCGAACTTTGGCCAAGTCCCTTTGCCTGTCTCCTACTAGGATTAGGAATTTTCGTCTCCCTGCCGAGGTAAGGTCGAACGTCCTGCCAAGCCTCACAGTCGAACTCTGGCAAAGTCCCTTTGCCTGAATCCTACTAGGCTTAGGAATCTTCGTCTCCCTGCCGAGGTAAGGTCGAACGTCCTGCCGAGCCTTACACTCGAACTCCGGCCAAGTCCCTTTGCCTAACTCCTATTAGGTTTAGGAAGCTTGGTCTCCCAGCCGAGGTAACGTCGCACGTCCTGCCGAGCCTTACACTCGAACTCCGGCCAAGTCCCTTTGCCTGACTCTTACTAGGCTTAGGAAGCTTGGTCTCCCTTCCGAGTTAAGGTCGAACGTCCTGCTGAGCCTTACACTCGAACTGCGGCCAAGTCCACTCGCCTGACTCTGCTACTAGGCTTAAGAAGCTTGGTGTCCCTGCCGAGGTACGGTCGAACGTCCTGCCGAGCCTTACACTCGAACTCCGGCCATGTCCCTTTGCGTGTCTCCTACTAGGATTAGGAAGCTTGGTCTCCCTGCCGAGGTAAGGTCGAAAGTTCTGCCGAGCCTTACACTCGAACTCTGGCCAAGTGTACTCGCCTGACTCTGCTACTAGGCTTAAGAATCTTGGTGTCCCAGCCGAGGTACGGTCGAACGTCCAGCCGAGCCTTACAGTCGAACTTTGGCCAAGTCCCTTTGCCTGTCTCCTACTAGGATTAGGAATCTTCGTCTCCCTGCCGAGGTAAGGTCGAACGTCCTGCCGAGCCTTACACTCGATCTCCGGCCAAGTCCCTTCGCCTGACTCTCCTACTAGGCTTAGAAAGCTTGGTCTCCCTGCCGAGGTAAGGTCGAAAGTACTGCCGAGCCTAACAAACTAACTCCAGCCAAGTTCCTTTTGCCTGTCTCCTACTAAGCTTAGATAGCTTGGTCTCCCTGCCGAGGTAAGGTCGAAGGTCCTGCAGAGCCTTACACTCGAACTGCGGCCAAGTGCCTTTGCCTGACTCCTACTAGGTTTAGGAAGCTTGGTCCCCCTGCTGAGGTAAGGTCGAAAGTCCTGCCGAGCCTTACAATCGAACTCCAGACAAGTTCCTTTTGCCTGTTTCCTACTAAGCTTAGATAGCTTGGTCTCCCTGCCAAGGTAAGGTCGAAGGTCCTGCCGAGTCTTACACTCGACTCCGGCCAAGTCCCCTCTCCTAACTCTCCTCCTATTCTTAGGAAGATTTGTCTCCCTGCCGTGGTAAAAGCGAAAGTCCTGCCGAGCCTTACACTCGAACTCCAGCCAAGTCCCTTCCCCTGGCACTCCTACTAGGCTTAGGAAGCATGGTCTCCCTGCCGAGGTAAAGTCGAAAGTCCTGCCGAGCCTTACACTCGAACTCTGGCCAAGTCCACTCGCGTGACTCTGCTACTAGGCTTAAGAAGCTTGGTGTCTCTTCCGAGGTACGGTCGAACGTCCTGCCGAGACTTACAGTCGAACTTTGGCCAAGTCCCTTTGCCTGTCTCCTACTAGGATTAGGAATTTTCGTCTCCCTGCCGAGGTAAGGTCGAACGTCCTGCCAAGCCTCACAGTCGAACTCTGGCAAAGTCCCTTTGCCTGAATCCTACTAGGCTTAGGAATCTTCGTCTCCCTGCCGAGGTAAGGTCGAACGTCCTGCCGAGCCTTACACTCGAACTCCGGCCAAGTCCCTTTGCCTAACTCCTATTAGGTTTAGGAAGCTTGGTCTCCCAGCCGAGGTAACGTCGCACGTCCTGCCGAGCCTTACACTCGAACTCCGGCCAAGTCCCTTTGCCTGACTCTTACTAGGCTTAGGAAGCTTGGTCTCCCTTCCGAGTTAAGGTCGAACGTCCTGCTGAGCCTTACACTCGAACTGCGGCCAAGTCCACTCGCCTGACTCTGCTACTAGGCTTAAGAAGCTTGGTGTCCCTGCCGAGGTACGGTCGAACGTCCTGCCGAGCCTTACACTCGATCTCCGGCCATGTCCCTTTGCGTGTCTCCTACTAGGATTAGGAAGCTTGGTCTCCCTGCCGAGGTAAGGTCGAAAGTTCTGCCGAGCCTTACACTCGAACTCTGGCCAAGTGTACTCGCCTGACTCTGCTACTAGGCTTAAGAATCTTGGTGTCCCAGCCGAGGTACGGTCGAACGTCCAGCCGAGCCTTACAGTCGAACTTTGGCCAAGTCCCTTTGCCTGTCTCCTACTAGGATTAGGAATCTTCGTCTCCCTGCCGAGGTAAGGTCGAACGTCCTGCCGAGCCTTACACTCGATCTCCGGCCAAGTCCCTTCGCCTGACTCTCCTACTAGGCTTAGAAAGCTTGGTCTCCCTGCCGAGGTAAGGTCGAAAGTACTGCCGAGCCTAACAAACTAACTCCAGCCAAGTTCCTTTTGCCTGTCTCCTACTAAGCTTAGATAGCTTGGTCTCCCTGCCGAGGTAAGGTCGAAGGTCCTGCAGAGCCTTACACTCGAACTGCGGCCAAGTGCCTTTGCCTGACTCCTACTAGGTTTAGGAAGCTTGGTCCCCCTGCTGAGGTAAGGTCGAAAGTCCTGCCGAGCCTTACAATCGAACTCCAGACAAGTTCCTTTTGCCTGTTTCCTACTAAGCTTAGATAGCTTGGTCTCCCTGCCAAGGTAAGGTCGAAGGTCCTGCCGAGTCTTACACTCGACTCCGGCCAAGTCCCCTCTCCTAACTCTCCTCCTATTCTTAGGAAGATTTGTCTCCCTGCCGTGGTAAAAGCGAAAGTCCTGCCGAGCCTTACACTCGAACTCCAGCCAAGTCCCTTCCCCTGGCACTCCTACTAGGCTTAGGAAGCATGGTCTCCCTGCCGAGGTAAGGTCGAATGTCCTGCCAAGCCTTACACTCAAACTCTGGCCAAGTCCCCTCGCCTGACTCTCCTACTAGGCTTAGGAAGCTTGGTCTCCCTCCCGAGGTAAGGTCGAACGTCCTGCCGAGCCTTACACTCGAAGTCCGGCCAAGTCCCTTCCCCTGACACTCCTACTAGGCTTAGAAAGCTTGGTTTCCCTGCCGAGGTAAGGTCGAAAGTCCTGCCGAGCCTTACACTCGAACTCTGGCCAAGTCTACTCGACTGACTCTGCCACTAGGCTTAAGAATCTTTGTGTCCCAGCCGAGGTACGGTCGAACGTCCAGCCGAGCCTTAAAGTCGAACTCCGGCCAAGTCCACTCGCCTGACTCTGCTACTAGGCTTAGGAAGCTTGGTCTCCCTGCCGAGGTAAGGTCGAAAGTCCTGCCAAGCCTTACAATCGAGCTCCAGCCAAGTTCCTTTTGCCTGTCTCCTACTAAGATTAGATAGCTTGGTCTCCCTGCCGAGGTAAGGTCGAAGGTCCTGCCGAGCCTTACACTCGAACTCCAACCAAGTCCTTTAGCCTGACTCCTACTAGGCTTAGGAATCTTGGTCCCTCTGCCGAGGTAAGGTCGAAAGTCCTGCCGAGCCTTACAATCGAACTCCAGCCAAGTTCCTTTGCCTGTCTCCTACTAAGCTTAGATAGCTTGGTCTCCCTGCCGAGGTAAGGTAGAACGTCCTTCCGCGCCTTACACTCGAAGTCCGGCCAAGTCCCTTCCCCTGACACTCCTACTAGGCTTAGGCAGCTTGGTCTCCCTACCGAGGTAAGGTAGAACGTCCTTCCGAGCCTTACACTCGAAGTCCGGCCAAGTCCCTTCCCCTGACACTCCTACTAGGCTTAGGAAGCTTGGTCTCCCTACCGAGTTAAGGTCGAGCGTCCTGCTGAGCCTTACACTCGAACTCCGGCCACGTCCCCTTGTTTGACTCCTTCTAGGCTTAGGAAGCCTGGTCTCCCTGCCGAGGTAAGGTCAAACGTCCGTCCAAGCCTTACACTCGAACTCTGGCAAAGTCCCTTTGCCTGAATCCTACTAGGCTTAGGAATCTTCGTCTCCCTGCCGAGGTAAGGTCGAACGTCCTGCCGAGCCTTACACTCGAACTCCGGCCAAGTCCACTAGCCTGACTCTGCTACTAGGCTTAAGAAGCTTGGTGTCCCTGCCGAGGTACGGTCGAACGTCCTGCCGAGCCTTACACTCGAACTCCGGCCAAGTCCCTTTGCGTGTATCCTACTAGGATTAGGAAGCTTGGTCTCCCTGCCGAGGTAAGGTCGAACGTCCTTCCGAACCTTACACTCAAACTCCGGCCAAGTTCCTTCGCCTAACTCTCCTACTAGGATTAGGAATCTTCGTCTCCCTGCCGAGGTAAGGTCGAACGTCCTTCCGAACCTTACACTCAAACTCCGGCCAAGTCCCTTCGCCTAACTCTCCTACTAGTATTAGGAATCTTCGTCTCCCTGCCGAGGCAAGGTCGAACGTCCTGCCGAGCCTTACACTCGATCTCCGGCCAAGTCCCTTCGCCTCACTCTCCTACTAGGCTTAGGAAGCTTGGTCTCCCTGCCGAGGTAAGGTCGAAAGTCCTGCCAAGCCTTACAGTCGAACTCCAGCCAAGTTCCTTTTGCCTGTCTCCTACAAAGATTAGATAGCATGGTCTCCCTGCCGAGGTAAGGTCGAAGGTCCTGCCGAGCCTTACACTCGAACTCCGGCCCAGTCCCTTTGCCTGACTCCTACTAGGCTTAGGAATCTTGGTCCCCCTGCCGAGGTAAGGTCGAAAGTCCTGCCGAGCCTTACAATCGAACTCCAGCCAAGTTCCTTTTGCCTGTCTCCTACTAAGCTTAGATAGCTTGGTCTCCCTGCCGAGGTAGGGTCGAAGGTCCTGCCGAGCCTTACACTCGACTCCGGCCAATTCCCCTCTCCTAACTCTCCTCCTATTCTTAGGAAGATTTGTCTCCCTGCCGTGGTAAAAGCGAAAGTCCTGCCGAGCCTTACACTCGAACTCCGGCCAAGTCCCTTCCCCTGGCACTCCTACTAGGCTTAGGAAGCATGGTCTCCCTGCCGAGGTAAGGTCGAATGTCCTGCCAAGCCTTACACTCAAACTCTGGCCAAGTCCCCTCGCCTGACTCTCCTACTAGGCTTAGGAAGCTTGGTCTCCCTCCCGAGGTAAGGTCGAACGTCCTGCCGAGCCTTACACTCGAAGTCCGGCCAAGTCCCTTCCCCTGACACTCCTACTAGGCTTAGAAAGCTTGGTTTCCCTGCCGAGGTAAGGTCGAAAGTCCTGCCGAGCCTTACACTCGAACTCTGGCCAAGTCTACTCGACTGACTCTGCCACTAGGCTTAAGAATCTTTGTGTCCCAGCCGAGGTACGGTCGAACGTCCAGCCGAGCCTTAAAGTCGAACTCCGGCCAAGTCCACTCGCCTGACTCTGCTACTAGGCTTAGGAAGCTTGGTCTCCCTGCCGAGGTAAGGTCGAAAGTCCTGCCAAGCCTTACAATCGAGCTCCAGCCAAGTTCCTTTTGCCTGTCTCCTACTAAGATTAGATAGCTTGGTCTCCCTACCGAGGTAAGGTCGAAGGTCCTGCCGAGCCTTACACTCGAACTCCAACCAAGTCCCTTAGCCTGACTCCTACTAGGATTAGGAATCTTGGTCCCTCTGCCGAGGTAAGGTCGAAAGTACTGCCGAGCCTTACAATCGAACTCCAGCCAAGTTCCTTTTGCCTGTCTCCTACTAAGCTTAGATAGCTTGGTCTCCCTGCCGAGGTAAGGTAGAACGTCCTTCCGCGCCTTACACTCGAAGTCCGGCCAAGTCCCTTCCCCTGACACTCCTACTAGGCTTAGGCAGCTTGGTCTCCCTACCGAGGTAAGGTAGAACGTCCTTCCGAGCCTTACACTCGAAGTCCGGCCAAGTCCCTTCCCCTGACACTCCTACTAGGCTTAGGAAGCTTGGTCTCCCTACCGAGTTAAGGTCGAGCGTCCTGCTGAGCCTTACACTCGAACTCCGGCCACGTCCCCTTGTTTGACTCCTTCTAGGCTTAGGAAGCCTGGTCTCGCTGCCGAGGTAAGGTCAAACGTCCGTCCAAGCCTTACACTCGAACTCTGGCAAAGTCCCTTTGCCTGAATCCTACTAGGCTTAGGAATCTTCGTCTCCCTGCCGAGGTAAGGTCGAACGTCCTGCCGAGCCTTACACTCGAACTCCGGCCAAGTCCACTAGCCTGACTCTGCTACTAGGCTTAAGAAGCTTGGTGTCCCTGCCGAGGTACGGTCGAACGTCCTGCCGAGCCTTACACTCGAACTCCGGCCAAGTCCCTTTGCGTGTATCCTACTAGGATTAGGAAGCTTGGTCTCCCTGCCGAGGTAAGGTCGAACGTCCTTCCGAACCTTACACTCAAACTCCGGCCAAGTTCCTTCGCCTAACTCTCCTACTAGGATTAGGAATCTTCGTCTCCCTGCCGAGGTAAGGTCGAACGTCCTTCCGAACCTTACACTCAAACTCCGGCCAAGTCCCTTCGCCTAACTCTCCTACTAGTATTAGGAATCTTCGTCTCCCTGCCGAGGTAAGGTCGAACGTCCTGCCAAGCCTTACACTCGATCTCCGGCCAAGTCCCTTCGCCTCACTCTCCTACTAGGCTTAGGAAGCTTGGTCTCCCTGCCGAGGTAAGGTCGAAAGTCCTGCCAAGCCTTACAGTCGAACTCCAGCCAAGTTCCTTTTGCCTGTCTCCTACTAAGATTAGATAGCATGGTCTCCCTGCCGAGGTAAGGTCGAAGGTCCTGCCGAGCCTTACACTCGAACTCCGGCCCAGTCCCTTTGCCTGACTCCTACTAGGCTTAGGAATCTTGGTCCCCCTGCCGAGGTAAGGTCGAAAGTCCTGCCGAGCCTTACAATCGAACTCCAGCCAAGTTCCTTTTGCCTGTCTCCTACTAAGCTTAGATAGCTTGGTCTCCCTGCCGAGGTAGGGTCGAAGGTCCTGCCGAGCCTTACACTCGACTCCGGCCAAGTCCCCTCTCCTAACTCTCCTCCTATTCTTAGGAAGATTTGTCTCCCTGCCGTGGTAACATCGAACGTCCTGCCGAGCCTTACACTCGAACTCCGGCCAAGTCCCTTCCCCTGACACTCCTACTAGGCTTAGGAAGCTTGGTCTCCCGACCGAGTTAAGGTCGAGCGTCCTGCCGAGCCTTACACTCGAACTCCGGCCACGTCCCCTTGTTTGACTCCTTCTAGGCTTAGGAAGCTTGGTCTCCCTGCCGAGGTAAGGTCGAACGTCCTTGCAAGCCTTACACTCGAACTCTGGCAAAGTCCCTTTGCCTGAATCCTACTAGGCTTAGGAAACTTCGTCTCCCTGCCGAGGTAAGGTCGAACGTCCTGCCGAGCCTTACACTCGAACTCCGGCCAAGTCCACTAGCCTGACTCTGCTACTAGGCTTAAGAAGCTTGGTGTCCCTGCCGAGGTACGGTCGAACGTCCTGCCGAGCCTTACACTCGATCTCCGGCCAAGTCCCTTCGCCTGACTCTCCGACTAGGCTTAGGAAGCTTGGTCTCCCTGCCGAGGTAAGGTCGAAAGTCCTGCCAAGCCTTAAAATCAAACTCCAGCCAAGTTCCTTTTGCCTGTCTCCTACTAAGATTAAATAGCTTGGTCTCCCTGCCGAGGTAAGGTCGAAGGTCCTGCCGAGCCTTACACTCGAACTCCGGCCAAGTCCCTTTGCCTGACTCCTACTAGGCTTAGGAATCTTGGTCCCCCTGCCGAGGTAAGGTCGAAAGTCCTGCCGATCCTTACAATCGAACTCCAGCCAAGTTCGTATTGCCTGTCTCCTACTAAGCTTAGATAGCTTGGTCTCCCTGCCGAGGTAAGGTAGAACGTCCTGCCGAGCCTTACACTCGAAGTCCGGCCGAGTCCCTTCCCCTGACACTCCTACTAGGCTTAGGCAGCTTGGTCTCCCTACCGAGGTAAGGTAGAACGTTCTTCCGAGCCTTACACTCGAAGTCCGGCCAAGTCCCTTCCCCTGACACTCCTACTAGGCTTAGGAAGCTTGGTCTCCCTGCCGAGTTAAGGTCGAACGACCTGCCGAACCTTACACTCGTACTCCGGCCACCTCCTTTCGCCTAACTCTCCTACTAGGCTTAGGAAGCTTGGTCTCCCTGCAGAGGTAAGGTCGAACGTGTTGCCGAGCCTTATACTCGAACTCCGTCCGAGTCCCTTCGCCTGACTCTCCTACTAGGCTTAGGAAGCTTGGTCTCCCTGCCGAGGTAAGGTCGAAAGTCCTGCCGAGCCTTACACTCGAACTCCGGACAAGTCCACTCGCCTGACTCTGCTACTAGGCTTAAGAAGCTTGGTGTCCCTGCCGAGGTACGGTCGAACGTCCTGCCGAGCCTTACACTCGAACACCGGCCAAGTCCCTTTGCCTGTCTCCTACCAGGATTAGGAAGCTTGGTCTCCCCGCCGAGGTAAGGTCGAGAGTCCTGCCGAGCCTTGCACTCGAACTCCGGCCAAGTCCCTTTGCAAGACTCCTACTAGGCTTAGGAATCTTGGTCTCCCTGCCGAGTTAAGGTCGAACGACCTGCCGAACCTTACACTCGAACTCCGGCCAACTCCCTTCGCCTAACTCTCCTACTAGGCTTAGGAAGCTTGGTCTCCCTGCCGAGGTAAGGTCGAACGTCCAGCCGAGCCTTACACTCGGACTCCGTCCGAGTCCCTTCGCCTGACTCTCCGACTAGGCTTAGGAAGCTTGGTCTCCCTGCCGAGGTAAGGTCGCACGTCCTGCCGAGCCTTACAATCGAACTCCAGCCAAGTTCCTTTTGCCTGTCTCCTACTAATCTTAGATAGCTTGGTCTCCCTGACGAGGTAAGGTCGAACGTCCTGACGAACCTTACACTCGAACTCTGGCCAAGTCCCCTCGCCTGACTCCAACTAGGCGTAGGAAGCTTGGTCTCCCTGCCGAGATAAGGTCGAACGTCCTGCCGAGCTTTACACTCGAACTCCGGCCAAGTCCCTTCGCCTGACTCCTACTAGGATTAGGAAGCTTGGTCTCCCTGCCGAGGTAAGGTCGAACGACCTGCCGAAACTTACACTCGAACTCCGGCCAACTCCCTTCGCCTAACTCTCCTACTAGGCTCAGGAAGCATGGTCTCCCTGCCGAGGTAAGGTCGAACGTCCTGCTGAGGCTTACACTCGAACTCCGTCCGAATCCCTTCGCCTGACTCTCCTACTAGGCTTATGAAGCTTGGTGTCCGAGCCGAGGTACGGTCGAACGTCCTGCCGAGCCTTACACTGGAACACCAGCCAAGTTCCTTTTGCCTGTCTCCTACTATGCTTAGGAAGCTTGGACTCCCTGCCGAGGTAAGGTCGAACGTCCTGCCGACCCTTACACTCAAACACCGGCCAGTCCATTTCCTGTCTCCTACTAGTCTTAGGAAGCTTGGTCTCCCTGCCGAGGAAAGGTCGAATGTCCTGCCGAGCCTTACACTCAAACTCCTGCCAAGTCATTTTGCATGACTCCTACTAAGCTTAGATACCTTGGTCTCCCTGCCGAGACTTATACTCGAACTTAGGCCAAGTCCCCTCGCCTGACTCCTACTAGGCTTAGGAAGCATGGTCTCCCGGCCGAGGTAACGTCGAACGTCCTGCCAAGCCTTAGTCTCAAACTTCGGCCAAGTTCCTTCGCCTGACTCCAACTAGGCTTAGGAAGCTTTGTCTCCCAGCCGAGGTAAGGTCGAAAGTCCTGCTGAGCCTTAGACTTGAACTCCGGCCAGGTCCTCTCGCCTGACTCTCCTACTAGGCTTAGGAAGCTTGGACTCCCTGCCGAGGTAAGGTCGAACCTCCTGCCGAGCCTTGCACTCAAATACCGGCCAGGCCATTTGCCTGTCTCCTACTTGGCTTAGGAAGCTTGGTGTCCCCGCCGAGGAAAGGTCGAACGTCCTGCCGAGCCTTACACTCGAACTCTGGCCAAGTCATTTTGCATGACTCCTACTAAGCTTAGATAGCTTGGTCTCCCTGCCGAGGTAAGGTCGAAGGTCCTGCTGAATCTTACACTCGAACTCTGGCCAAGTCCCCTCGCCTGACTCCTACGAGGCTTAGGAAGCTTGGTCTCCCTGCCGAGGTAAGGTCGAACGTCCTGCCGAGCCTTACACTCGAACTCCGGCCAAGTCCCTTCGCCTGACTCCTACTAGGCTTAGGAAGCTTGGTCTCCCTGCCGAGGTAAGGTCGAAGGTCCTGCCGAGCCTTACACTCGAACTCCAGCCAAGTCCCCTTGTCTGACTCCTACTAGGCTTAGGAAGCATGGTCTCTTTGCCGAGTTAAGGTCGAACGTCCTGCCGAGCCTTAGTCTCAAACTTCGGCCAAATTCCTTCGCCTGACACTCCTACTAGGCTTAGGAAGCTTGGTCTCCCTGCCGAGTTAAGGTCGAACGTCCTGCCAAGCCTTACACTCGAACTCTGGCCAAGTCCCTTTGCCTGAATCCAACTAGGCTTAGGAAGCTTGGTCTCCCTGCCGAGGTAAGGTCGAACGTCCTGCCGAGCCTTACACTCGAACTCCGGCCAAGTCCCCTCGCCTGACTCTCCTACTAGGCTTAGGGAGCTTGGTCTCCCTGCCAAGGTAAGGTAGAACGTCCTTCCGAGCCTTACACTCGACGTCCAGGCAAGTCCCTTCGCCTGACTCCTACTAGGATTAGGAAGCTTGGTCTCCCTGCCGAGGTAAGGTCGAACGACCTGCCGAAACTTACACTCGAACTCCGGCCAACTCCCTTCGCCTAACTCTCCTACTAGGCTCAGGAAGCATGGTCTCCCTGCCGAGGTAAGGTCGAACGTCCTGCTGAGGCTTACACTCGAACTCCGTCCGAATCCCTTCGCCTGACTCTCCTACTAGGCTTAGGAAGCTTGGTGTCCGAGCCGAGGTACGGTCGAACGTCCTGCCGAGCCTTACACTGGAACACCAGCCAAGTTCCTTTTGCCTGTCTCCTACTATGCTTAGGAAGCTTGGACTCCCTGCCGAGGTAAGGTCGAACGTCCTGCCGACCCTTACACTCAAACACCGGCCAGTCCATTTCCTGTCTCCTACTAGTCTTAGGAAGCTTGGTCTCCCTGCCGAGGAAAGGTCGAATGTCCTGCCGAGCCTTACACTCAAACTCCTGCCAAGTCATTTTGCATGACTCCTACTAAGCTTAGATACCTTGGTCTCCCTGCCGAGACTTATACTCGAACTTAGGCCAAGTCCCCTCGCCTGACTCCTACTGGGCTTAGGAAGCATGGTCTCCCGGCCGAGGTAACGTCGAACGTCCTGCCAAGCCTTAGTCTCAAACTTCGGCCAAGTTCCTTCGCCTGACTCCAACTAGGCTTAGGAAGCTTTGTCTCCCAGCCGAGGTAAGGTCGAAAGTCCTGCTGAGCCTTAGACTTGAACTCCGGCCAGGTCCTCTCGCCTGACTCTCCTACTAGGCTTAGGAAGCTTGGACTCCCTGCCGAGGTAAAGTCGAACGTCCTGCCGAGCCTTGCACTCAAACACCGGCCAGGCCATTTGCCTGTCTCCTACTAGGCTTAGGAAGCTTGGTGTCCCTGCCGAGGAAAGGTCGAACGTCCTGCCGAGCCTTACACTCGAACTCTGGCCAAGTCATTTTGCATGACTCCTACTAAGCTTAGATAGCTTGGTCTCCCTGCCGAGGTAAGGTCGAAGGTCCTGCTGAATCTTACACTCGAACTCTGGCCAAGTCCCCTCGCCTGACTCCTACGAGGCTTAGGAAGCTTGGTCTCCCTGCCGAGGTAAGGTCGAAGGTCCTGCCGAGCCTTACACTCGAACTCCAGCCAAGTCCCCTTGTCTGACTCCTACTAGGCTTAGGAAGCATGGTCTCTTTGCCGAGTTAAGGTCGAACGTCCTGCCGAGCCTTAGTCTCAAACTTCGGCCAAATTCCTTCGCCTGACACTCCTACTAGGCTTAGGAAGCTTGGTCTCCTTGCCGAGTTAAGGTCGAACGTCCTGCCAAGCCTTACACTCGAACTCTGGCCAAGTCCCTTTGCCTGAATCCAACTAGGCTTAGGAAGCTTGGTCTCCCTGCCGAGGTAAGGTCGAACGTCCTGCCGAGCCTTACACTCGAACTCCGGCCAAGTCCCCTCGCCTGACTCTCCTACTAGGCTTAGGGAGCTTGGTCTCCCTGCCAAGGTAAGGTAGAACGTCCTTCCGAGCCTTACACTCGACGTCCGGCCAAGTCCCTTCTCCTGACACTCCTACTAGGCTTAGGAAGCTTGGTCTCCCTACCGAGGTCAGGTCGAGCGTCCTTCCGAGCCATACACTCCAACTCCGGCCAAGTCATTTTGCATGACTCCTACTAAGCTTAGATAGCTTGGTCTCCCTGCCGAGGTAAGGTCGAAGGTCCTGCTGAGTCTTACACTCGAACTCTGGCCAAGCCCCCTCGCCTGACTCCTATTAGGCTTAGGAAGCTTGGTCTCCCTGCCGAGGTAAGGTCGAACGTCCTGCCGAGCCTTACACTCGAACTCCGTCTGAGTCCCTTCGCCTGACTCTCCTACTAGGCTTAGGAAGTTTGTTCTCCCTGCCGAGGTAAGGTCGAATGTCCTGCCGAGCCTTACAATCGAACTCCAGCCAAGTTCCTTTTGCCTGTCTCCTACTAATCTTAGATAGCTTGGTCTCCTCGCCGAGGTAACGTCGAACGTCCTGACGAACCTTACACTCGAACTCCGGCCAAGTCCCCTCGCCTGACTCCAACTAGGCGTAGGAAGCTTGGTCTCCTTGCCGAGGTAAGGCCGAACGTCCTGCCGAGCCTTACACTGGAACTCCGGCCAATTCCCCTCGCCTGACTCTCCTACTAGGCTTAGGAAGCTTTGTCTCGCTGCCGAGGTAAGGTCGAACATCCTGCCGAGCCATGCATTTGAACTCCGTCCAAGTCCCCTCGCCTGATTCTCCTATTAGGCTTAGGAAGCTCAGTCTCCCTGCCGAGGTAAGGTCGAACGTTCTGCCGAGCCTTACACTCGAACTTGGGCCAAGTCCCTTCGAGTGACTCCTAGTAGGCTTAAGAGGCTTGGTCTCCCTGCCGAGGTAAGGTCGAACGTCCGGCCGAGCCTTACACTCGAACTCTGGCCAAGTCCTTTCAGCTGACTCTCCTACTAGGCTTAGGAAGCTTGGTCTCCCTGCCGAGGTTAGGCCAAACGTCCTTCCGAGCCTTACACTCGAACCCCGGCCAAGTCCCTTTCGCCTGACTCCTACTCGGCTTAGGAAGCTTGGTCTCCCTGCCGAGGTAAGGTCGAACGTCCTGCCGAGCTTTACACATGAGCTCCGGCCAAGTCCACTTGCCTGACTCTCCTACTAGGCTTAGGAAGCATGGTCTCCCTGCCGAGGTAAGGTCAAACTTCCTGCCGAGACTTACACTCGAACCCCGGGCAAGTCCCTTCGCCTGACTCCTTCTCGGCATAGGAAGCTTGGTCTCCCTGCCGAGGTAAGGCCGAACGTCCTGCCGAGCCTTACACTCGAACCCCGGCCAAGTCCCTTTGCCTGACTCCTATTCGGCTTAGGAAGCTTGGTCTCCCTGCCGAGGTAAGGTCGAACGTCCGGCCGACCCTTACGCATGAGCTTCGGCCAAGTTCTTTTGCCTGATACTCCTATTAGGCTTAGGAAGCTTGGTCTCCCTGCCGAGGTAAGGTCGAACGTCCGGCCGACCCTTACACATGAGCTCCGGCCAAGTTCTTTTGCCTGATACTCCTACTAGGCTTAGGAAGCTTGGTCTCCCTGCCGAGGTAAGGTCAAACGACCGGCCGAGCCTTACGCTCGAACTCCGGCCATGTCCCTCTGCCTGACTCTTCTACTAGGCTTAGGAAGCTTGGTCTCCTTGCCGAGGTAAGGTCGAACGTCCTGCCAAACCTTACACTCGAACTCTGGCCAAGTCCCTTCGCCTGACTCCTACTCGCCATAGGAAGCTTGGTCTCCCTGGCGAGGTAATGTCGAACAGTCTGCCGAGCCATACACTCGAACTCGGGCCAAGTCCCTTCGCGTGACTCCTACTAGGCTTAGGAAGCTTGGTGTCTCTGCCGAGGTAAGGTCGAACGTTCTGCCGAGCCTTATACTCGAACCCAGGCAAGTCCCTTCGCGTGAGTCCTACTCGGTTTTGGAAGCTTGGTCTCCCTGCCGAGGTAAGGTCAAACGTCCTGCCGAGCCTTACTCTCGAACTCCGGCCATGTCCCTTTGCCTGACTCTTCTACTAGGCTTAGGAAGCTTGGTCTCCATGCCGAGGTAAGGTCGAACATTTTGCCGAGCCTTACATTCGAACTCCGTCCAAGTCCCCTCGCCTGACTCTCCTACTAGGCTTAGGAAGCTTGGTCTCCCTGCCGAGGTAAGGTCAAAAGTTCTGCCGAGCCTTACACTTGAACTCGGGCCAAGTCCCTTTGCGTGACTCCTATTATGCTTAGGAAGCTTGGTCTCCCTGCCGAGGTAAGGTCGAACGTCCTGCCGAGCCTTACACTCGAACTCGGGCCAAGTCTTCTTGCCTGACTCTCCTACTAGGCTTAGGAAGCTTGGTCTCCATACCGAGGTAAGGTCAAACTTCCTGCCGAGCCTTACACTCGAACTCTGGCCAAGTCCTTTCGCCTGACTCTCCTACTAGGGTTAGGAAGCTTGGTCTCCCTGCCGAGGTAAGGTCGTACGTCCTGCCGAGCCTTACACTCGAAATCGGGCCAAGTCCCTTCGCGTGACTCCTACTCGGCTTAGGAAGCTTGGTCTCCCTGCCGAGGTAAGGTCGAACGTTCGGCCGACCCTTAAACATGAGCTCCGGCCAAGTTCTCTTGCCTGATACTCTTATTAGGCTTAGGAAGCTTGGTATCCCTGCCGAGGTGAGGTCAAACATCTTGCCAATACTTACACTCGAACTCTGGCCAAGTCCCCTCGCCTGACTATCCTATTAGGCTTAGGAAGCTTGGTCTCCCTGCCGAGGTAAGGTCGAACGTCCGGCCAAGCCTTACACATGAGCTCCGGCCAAGTTCTTTTGCCTGATACTCCTACTAGGCTTAGGAAGCTTGGTCTCCCTGCCGAGGTAAGGTCAAACGTCCTGCCGAGCCTTACACTCGAACTCTGGCCAAGTCCCTTCGCCTGACTCTCCTACTAGGCTTAGGAAGCTTGGTCTCCCTGCCGAGGTAAGGCCGAACGTCCTGCCGAGCCTTACACTCGAACTCGGGCCAAGTCCCTTCGCGTGACTACTAGGCTTAGGAAGCTTGGTCTCCCTGCCGAGGTAAGTTCGTATGTCCTGCCGAGCCTTACACTCGGACCCTGGACAAGTCCCCTCGCCTGACTCTCCTGATAGGCTTAGGAAGCTCAGTCTCCCTGCCGCGGTAAGGTCGAACGTTCTGCCGAGCCTTACACTCGAACTCGGGCCAAGTCCATTCGCGTGACTCCTACTCGGGTTAGGAAGCTTGGTCTCCGTGCTGAGGTAAGGTCGAACGTCCGGCCGAGCCTTACACATGAGCTCCGGCCAAGTTCTTTTGCCTGATACTCCTACTAGGCTTAGGAAGCTTGGTATCCCTGCCGAGGTGAGGTCAAACATCTTGCCAAGACTTACACTCGAACTCTGGCCAAGTCCCCTAGCCTGACTATCCTATTAGGCTTAGGAAGCTTGGTCTCCCTGCCGAGGTAAGGTCGAATGTTCTGCCGAGCCTTACACTCGAACTCGGGCCAAGTCCCTTCGCGTGACTACTACTAGGCTTAGGAAGCTTGGTCTCCCTGCCGAGGTAAGGTCGAACGTCCGGCCGAGCCTTACACATGACCTCCGGCCAAGTTCTTTTGCCTGATACTCCAATTAGGCTTAGGAAGCTTGGTCTCCCTGCCGAGGTAAGGTCAAACGTCCTGCCGAGCTTTACACTCAAACTTCGGCAAGTCCCCTCGCCAGACTCTTACTAGGCTTAGGAAGCTTGGTCTCCCTGCCGAGGTAAGGTCGAACGCCCTACCAAGCCTTACACATGAGCTCCGGCCAAGTCCACTTGCCTGACTCTCCTACTAGGCTTAGGAAGCTTGGTCTCCCTGCCGAGGTAAGGCCGAACGTCCTGCCGAGCCTTACACTCGAACCCCGGCCAAGTCGCTCGCCTGACTCTCCTACTAGGCTTAGGAAGCTTGGTCTCCCTGCCGAGGTAAGGTCGAACGTCCGGCCGAGCCTTACACATGACCTCCGGCCAAGTTCTTTTGCCTGATACTCCAATTAGGCTTAGGAAGCTTGGTCTCCCTGCCGAGGTAAGGTCAAACGTCCTGCCGAGCCTTACACTCGAACTCCGGACAAGTCCACTCGCCTGACTCTGCTACTAGGCTTAAGAAGCTTGGTGTCCCTGCCGAGGTACGGTCGAACGTCCTGCCGAGCCTTACACTCGAACACCGGCCAAGTCCCTTTGCCTGTCTCCTACCAGGATTAGGAAGCTTGGTCTCCCCGCCGAGGTAAGGTCGAGAGTCCTGCCGAGCCTTGCACTCGAACTCCGGCCAAGTCCCTTTGCAAGACTCCTACTAGGCTTAGGAATCTTGGTCTCCCTGCCGAGTTAAGGTCGAACGACCTGCCGAACCTTACACTCGAACTCCGGCCAACTCCCTTCGCCTAACTCTCCTACTAGGCTTAGGAAGCTTGGTCTCCCTGCCGAGGTAAGGTCGAACGTCCAGCCGAGCCTTACACTCGGACTCCGTCCGAGTCCCTTCGCCTGACTCTCCGACTAGGCTTAGGAAGCTTGGTCTCCCTGCCGAGGTAAGGTCGCACGTCCTGCCGAGCCTTACAATCGAACTCCAGCCAAGTTCCTTTTGCCTGTCTCCTACTAATCTTAGATAGCTTGGTCTCCCTGACGAGGTAAGGTCGAACGTCCTGACGAACCTTACACTCGAACTCTGGCCAAGTCCCCTCGCCTGACTCCAACTAGGCGTAGGAAGCTTGGTCTCCCTGCCGAGATAAGGTCGAACGTCCTGCCGAGCCTTACACTCGAACTCCGGCCAAGTCCCTTCGCCTGACTCCTACTAGGATTAGGAAGCTTGGTCTCCCTGCCGAGGTAAGGTCGAACGACCTGCCGAAACTTACACTCTAACTCCGGCCAACTCCCTTCGCCTAACTCTCCTACTAGGCTCAGGAAGCATGGTCTCCCTGCCGAGGTAAGGTCGAACGTCCTGCTGAGGCTTACACTCGAACTCCGTCCGAATCCCTTCGCCTGACTCTCCTACTAGGCTTAGGAAGCTTGGTGTCCGAGCCGAGGTACGGTCGAACGTCCTGCCGAGCCTTACACTGGAACACCAGCCAAGTTCCTTTTGCCTGTCTCCTACTATGCTTAGGAAGCTTGGACTCCCTGCCGAGGTAAGGTCGAACGTCCTGCCGACCCTTACACTCAAACACCGGCCAGTCCATTTCCTGTCTCCTACTAGTCTTAGGAAGCTTGGTCTCCCTGCCGAGGAAAGGTCGAATGTCCTGCCGAGCCTTACACTCAAACTCCTGCCAAGTCATTTTGCATGACTCCTACTAAGCTTAGATACCTTGGTCTCCCTGCCGAGACTTATTCTCGAACTTAGGCCAAGTCCCCTCGCCTGACTCCTACTAGGCTTAGGAAGCATGGTCTCCCGGCCGAGGTAACGTCGAACGTCCTGCCAAGCCTTAGTCTCAAACTTCGGCCAAGTTCCTTCGCCTGACTCCAACTAGGCTTAGGAAGCTCTGTCTCCCAGCCGAGGTAAGGTCGAAAGTCCTGCTGAGCCTTAGACTTGAACTCCGGCCAGGTCCTCTCGCCTGACTCTCCTACTAGGCTTAGGAAGCTTGGACTCCCTGCCGAGGTAAGGTCGAACGTCCTGCCGAGCCTTGCACTCAAACACCGGCCAGGCCATTTGCCTGTCTCCTACTAGGCTTAGGAAGCTTGGTGTCCCTGCCGAGGAAAGGTCGAACGTCCTGCCGAGCCTTACACTCGAACTCTGGCCAAGTCATTTTGCATGACTCCTACTAAGCTTAGATAGCTTGGTCTCCCTGCCGAGGTAAGGTCGAAGGTCCTGCTGAATCTTACACTCGAACTCTGGCCAAGTCCCCTCGCCTGACTCCTACGAGGCTTAGGAAGCTTGGTCTCCCTGCCGAGGTAAGGTCGAACGTCCTGCCGAGCCTTACACTCGAACTCCGGCCAAGTCCCTTCGCCTGACTCCTACTAGGCTTAGGAAGCTTGGTCTCCCTGCCGAGGTAAGGTCGAAGGTCCTGCCGAGCCTTACACTCGAACTCCAGCCAAGTCCCCTTGTCTGACTCCTACTAGGCTTAGGAAGCATGGTCTCTTTGCCGAGTTAAGGTCGAACGTCCTGCCGAGCCTTAGTCTCAAACTTCGGCCAAATTCCTTCGCCTGACACTCCTACTAGGCTTAGGAAGCTTGGTCTCCCTGCCGAGTTAAGGTCGAACGTCCTGCCAAGCCTTACACTCGAACTCTGGCCAAGTCCCTTTGCCTGAATCCAACTAGGCTTAGGAAGCTTGGTCTCCCTGCCGAGGTAAGGTCGAACGTCCTGCCGAGCCTTACACTCGAACTCCGGCCAAGTCCCCTCGCCTGACTCTCCTACTAGGCTTAGGGAGCTTGGTCTCCCTGCCAAGGTAAGGTAGAACGTCCTTCCGAGCCTTACACTCGACGTCCGGCCAAGTCCCTTCTCCTGACACTCCTACTAGGCTTAGGAAGCTTGGTCTCCCTACCGAGGTCAGGTCGAGCGTCCTTCCGAGCCATACACTCCAACTCCGGCCAAGTCATTTTGCATGACTCCTACTAAGCTTAGATAGCTTGGTCTCCCTGCCGAGGTAAGGTCGAAGGTCCTGCTGAGTCTTACACTCGAACTCTGGCCAAGCCCCCTCGCCTGACTCCTATTAGGCTTAGGAAGCTTGGTCTCCCTGCCGAGGTAAGGTCGAACGTCCTGCCGAGCCTTACACTCGAACTCCGTCTGAGTCCCTTCGCCTGACTCTCCTACTAGGCTTAGGAAGTTTGTTCTCCCTGCCGAGGTAAGGTCGAATGTCCTGCCGAGCCTTACAATCGAACTCCAGCCAAGTTCCTTTTGCCTGTCTCCTACTAATCTTAGATAGCTTGGTCTCCTCGCCGAGGTAACGTCGAACGTCCTGACGAACCTTACACTCGAACTCCGGCCAAGTCCCCTCGCCTGACTCCAACTAGGCGTAGGAAGCTTGGTCTCCTTGCCGAGGTAAGGCCGAACGTCCTGCCGAGCCTTACACTGGAACTCCGGCCAATTCCCCTCGCCTGACTCTCCTACTAGGCTTAGGAAGCTTTGTCTCGCTGCCGAGGTAAGGTCGAACATCCTGCCGAGCCATGCATTTGAACTCCGTCCAAGTCCCCTCGCCTGATTCTCCTATTAGGCTTAGGAAGCTCAGTCTCCCTGCCGAGGTAAGGTCGAACGTTCTGCCGAGCCTTACACTCGAACTTGGGCCAAGTCCCTTCGAGTGACTCCTAGTAGGCTTAAGAGGCTTGGTCTCCCTGCCGAGGTAAGGTCGAACGTCCGGCCGAGCCTTACACTCGAACTCTGGCCAAGTCCTTTCAGCTGACTCTCCTACTAGGCTTAGGAAGCTTGGTCTCCCTGCCGAGGTTAGGCCAAACGTCCTTCCGAGCCTTACACTCGAACCCCGGCCAAGTCCCTTTCGCCTGACTCCTACTCGGCTTAGGAAGCTTGGTCTCCCTGCCGAGGTAAGGTCGAACGTCCTGCCGAGCTTTACACATGAGCTCCGGCCAAGTCCACTTGCCTGACTCTCCTACTAGGCTTAGGAAGCATGGTCTCCCTGCCGAGGTAAGGTCAAACTTCCTGCCGAGACTTACACTCGAACCCCGGGCAAGTCCCTTCGCCTGACTCCTTCTCGGCATAGGAAGCTTGGTCTCCCTGCCGAGGTAAGGCCGAACGTCCTGCCGAGCCTTACACTCGAACCCCGGCCAAGTCCCTTTGCCTGACTCCTATTCGGCTTAGGAAGCTTGGTCTCCCTGCCGAGGTAAGGTCGAACGTCCGGCCGACCCTTACGCATGAGCTTCGGCCAAGTTCTTTTGCCTGATACTCCTATTAGGCTTAGGAAGCTTGGTCTCCCTGCCGAGGTAAGGTCGAACGTCCGGCCTACCCTTACACATGAGCTCCGGCCAAGTTCTTTTGCCTGATACTCCTACTAGGCTTAGGAAGCTTGGTCTCCTTGCCGAGGTAAGGTCGAACGTCCTGCCAAGCCTTACACTCGAACTCTGGCCAAGTCCCTTCGCCTGACTCCTACTCGCCATAGGAAGCTTGGTCTCCCTGGCGAGGTAATGTCGAACAGTCTGCCGAGCCATACACTCGAACTCGGGCCAAGTCCCTTCGCGTGACTCCTACTAGGCTTAGGAAGCTTGGTGTCTCTGCCGAGGTAAGGTCGAACGTTCTGCCGAGCCTTATACTCGAACCCAGGCAAGTCCCTTCGCGTGAGTCCTACTCGGTTTTGGAAGCTTGGTCTCCCTGCCGAGGTAAGGTCGAACGTTCTGCCGAGCCTTACACATGAGCTCCGGCCAAGTCCCCTTGCCTGACTCTCCTACTAGGCTTAGGAAGCTTGGTCTCCCTGCCGAGGTAAGGTCAAACGTCCTGCCGAGCCTTAGTCTCGAACTCCGGCCATGTCCCTTTGCCTGACTCTTCTACTAGGCTTAGGAAGCTTGGTCTCCATGCCGAGGTAAGGTCGAACATTTTGCCGAGCCTTACATTCGAACTCCGTCCAAGTCCCCTCGCCTGACTCTCCTACTAGGCTTAGGAAGCTTGGTCTCCCTGCCGAGGTAAGGTCAAAAGTTCTGCCGAGCCTTACACTTGAACTCGGGCCAAGTCCCTTTGCGTGACTCCTATTATGCTTAGGAAGCTTGGTCTCCCTGCCGAGGTAAGTTCGTATGTCCTGCCGAGCCTTACACTCGGACCCTGGACAAGTCCCCTCGCCTGACTCTCCTGATAGGCTTAGGAAGCTCAGTCTCCCTGCCGCGGTAAGGTCGAACGTTCTGCCGAGCCTTACACTCGAACTCGGGCCAAGTCCATTCGCGTTACTCCTACTCGGGTTAGGAAGCTTGGTCTCCGTGCTGAGGTAAGGTCGAACGTCCGGCCGAGCCTTACACATGAGCTCCGGCCAAGTTCTTTTGCCTGATACTCCTACTAGGCTTAGGAAGCTTGGTATCCCTGCCGAGGTGAGGTCAAACATCTTGCCAAGACTTACACTCGAACTCTGGCCAAGTCCCCTAGCCTGACTATCCTATTAGGCTTAGGAAGCTTGGTCTCCCTGCCGAGGTAAGGTCGAATGTTCTGCCGAGCCTTACACTCGAACTCGGGCCAAGTCCCTTCGCGTGACTACTACTAGGCTTAGGAAGCTTGGTCTCCCTGCCGAGGTAAGGTCGAACGTCCGGCCGAGCCTTACACATGACCTCCGGCCAAGTTCTTTTGCCTGATACTCCAATTAGGCTTAGGAAGCTTGGTCTCCCTGCCGAGGTAAGGTCAAACGTCCTGCCGAGCTTTACACTCAAACTTCGGCAAGTCCCCTCGCCAGACTCTTACTAGGCTTAGGAAGCTTGGTCTCCCTGCCGAGGTAAGGTCGAACGCCCTACCAAGCCTTACACATGAGCTCCGGCCAAGTCCACTTGCCTGACTCTCCTACTAGGCTTAGGAAGCTTGGTCTCCCTGCCGAGGTAAGGCCGAACGTCCTGCCGAGCCTTACACTCGAACCCCGGCCAAGTCGCTCGCCTGACTCTCCTACTAGGCTTAGGAAGCTTGGTCTCCCTGCCGAGGTAAGGTCGAACGTCCGGCCGAGCCTTACACTCGAACCCCGGCCAAGTCCCTTTGCCTGACTCCTAGTCGGCTTAGGAAGCTTGGTCTCCCTGCCGAGGTAAGGTCGAACGTCCTGCCGAGCCTTACACTCGAACTTGGGCCAAGTCCCTTCGAGTGACTCCTAGTAGGCTTAAGAGGCTTGGTCTCCCTGCCGAGGTAAGGTCGAAGGTCCTGCCGAGCCTTACACATGTGCTCCTGGCCAGTCCTTTTGCCTCACTCTCCTACTAGGCTTAGGAAGCTTGGTCTCCCTGCCGAGGTAAGTTCAAACGTCCTGCCGAGCCTTACACTCGAACTCTGGCCAAGTCCTTTCAGCTGACTCTCCTACTAGGCTTAGGAAGCTTGGTCTCCCTGCCGAGGTTAGGCCGAACGTCCTTCCGAGCCTTACACTCGAACCCCGGCCAAGTCCCTTTCGCCTGACTCCTACTCGGCTTAGGAAGCTTGGTCTCCCTGCCGAGGTAAGGTCGAACGTCCTGCCGAGCTTTACACATTAGCTCCGGTCAAGTCCACTTGCCTGACTCTCCTACTAGGCTTAGGAAGCATGGTCTCCCTGCCGAGGTAAGGTCAAACTTCCTGCCGAGACTTACACTCGAACCCCGGGCAAGTCCCTTCGCCTGACTCCTTCTCGGCATAGGAAGCTTGGTCTCCCTGCCGAGGTAAGGCCGAACGTCCTGCCGAGCCTTACACTCGAACCCCGGCCAAGTCCCTTTGCCTGACTCCTACTCGGCTTAGGAAGCTTGGTCTCCCTGCCGAGGTAAGGTCGAACGTCCTGCCGAGCCTTACACATGAGCTCCGGCCAAGTCCACTTGCCTGACTCTCCTACTAGGCTTAGGAAGCATGGTCTCTTTGCCGAGTTAAGGTCGAACGTCCTGCCGAGCCTTAGTCTCAAACTTCGGCCAAATTCCTTCGCCTGACACTCCAACTAGGCTTAGGAAGCTTGGTCCCCCTGCCGAGGTAAGGTCGAAAGTCCTGCCGAGCCTTACAATCGAACTCCAGCCAAGTTCCTTTTGCCTGTCTCTTACTAGGCTTAGGAAGCTTGGTCTCCCTGCCGAGGTAAGGTCGAACGTCCTTCCAAGCCTTACACTCGAACTCCGTCCAAGTCCCTTTGCCTGACTCCTACTAGGCTTAGGAAGCTTGGTCTCCCTGCCAAAATAAGGTCGAAGGTCCTTCCGAGCCTTACACTCGAACTCCGTCTGAGTGCCCTTGTCTGAGTCCTACTAGGCTTAGGAAGCATGGTCTCCCTGCCGAGGTAAGGTCGAACGTCCTGCCGAGCCTTAGTCTCAAACTTCGGCCAAGTTCCTTCGCCTGACTCCAACTAGGCTTAGGAAGCTTTGTCTCCCAGCCGAGGTAAGGTCGAGCGTCCTTCCGAGCCTTACACTCGAACTCCGGCCAAGTCCCCTCGCCTGACTCTCCTACTAGGCTTAGGAAGCTTGGTCTCCCTTCCGAGGTAAGGTCAAACGTCCTGCCGATCCTTACAATCGAACTCCAGCCAAGTTCGTATTGCCTGTCTCCTACTAAGCTTAGATAGCTTGGTCTCCCTGCCGAGGTAAGGTAGAACGTCCTGCCGAGCCTTACACTCGAAGTCCGGCCGAGTCCCTTCCCCTGACACTCCTACTAGGCTTAGGCAGCTTGGTCTCCCTACCGAGGTAAGGTAGAACGTTCTTCCGAGCCTTACACTCGAAGTCCGGTCAAGTCCCTTCCCCTGACACTCCTACTAGGCTTAGGAAGCTTGGTCTCCCTACCGAGTTAAGGTCGAGCGTCCTGCTGAGCCTTACACTCGAACTCCGGCCACGTCCCCTTGTTTGACTCCTTCTAGGCTTAGGAAGCCTGGTCTTCCTGCCGAGGTAAGGTCAAACGTCCTGCCGAGCCTTACACTCGAACTCCGGCCAAGTCCACTAGCCTAACTCTGCTACTAGGCTTAGGAAGCTTGGTCTCCCTGCCGAGGTAAGGTCGAAAGTACTGCCGAGCCTAACAAACTAACTCCAGCCAAGTTCCTTTTGCCTGTCTCCTACTAAGCTTAGATAGCTTGGTCTCCCTGCCGAGGTAAGGTCGAAGGTCCTGCAGAGCCTTACACTCGAACTGCGGCCAAGTGCCTTTGCCTGACTCCTACTAGGTTTAGGAAGCTTGGTCCCCCTGCTGAGGTAAGGCCGAAAGTCCTGCCGAGCCTTACAATCGAACTCCAGACAAGTTCCTTTTGCCTGTTTCCTACTAAGCTTAGATAGCTTGGTCTCCCTGCCAAGGTAAGGTCGAAGGTCCTGCCGAGTCTTACACTCGACTCCGGCCAAGTCCCCTCTCCTAACTCTCCTCCTATTCTTAGGAAGATTTGTCTCCCTGCCGTGGTAAAAGCGAAAGTCCTGCCGAGCCTTACACTCGAACTCCGGCCAAGTCCCTTCCCCTGGCACTCCTACTAGGCTTAGGAAGCATGGTCTCCCTGCCGAGGTAAGGTCGAATGTCCTGCCAAGCCTTACACTCAAACTCTGGCCAAGTCCCCTCGCCTGACTCTCCTACTAGGCTTAGGAAGCTTGGTCTCCCTCCCGAGGTAAGGTCGAACGTCCTGCCGAGCCTTACACTCGAAGTCCGGCCACGTCCCTTCCCCTGACACTACTACTAGGCTTAGAAAGCTTGGTTTCCCTGCCGAGGTAAGGTCGAAAGTCCTGCTGAGCCTTACACTCGAACTCTGGCCAAGTCTACTCGACTGACTCTGCCACTAGGCTTAAGAATCTTTGTGTCCCAGCCGAGGTACGGTCGAACGTCCAGCCTAGCCTTAAAGTCGAACTCCGGCCAAGTCCACTCGCCTGACTCTGCTACTAGGCTTAGGAAGCTTGGTCTCCCTGCCGAGGTAAGGTCGAAAGTCCTGCCGAGCCTTACACTCGAACTCCAACCAAGTCCCTTAGCCTGACTCCTACTAGGCTTAGGAATCTTGGTCCCTCTGCCGAGGTAAGGTCGAAAGTCCTGCCGAGCCTTACAATCGAACTCCAGCCAAGTTCCTTTTGCCTGTCTCCTACTAAGCTTAGATAGCTTGGTCTCCCTGCCGAGGTAAGGTAGAACGTCCTTCCGCGCCTTACACTCGAAGTCCGGCCAAGTCCCTTCCCCTGACACTCCTACTAGGCTTAGGCAGCTTGGTCTCCCTACCGAGGTAAGGTAGAACGTCCTTCCGAGCCTTACACTCGAAGTCCGGCCAAGTCCCTTCCCCTGACACTCCTACTAGGCTTAGGAAGCTTGGTCTCCCTACCGAGTTAAGGTCGAGCGTCCTGCTGAGCCTTACACTCGAACTCCGGCCACGTCCCCTTGTTTGACTCCTTCTAGGCTTAGGAAGCCTGGTCTCCCTGCCGAGGTAAGGTCAAACGTCCGTCCAAGCCTTACACTCGAACTCTGGCAAAGTCCCTTTGCCTGAATCCTACTAGGCTTAGGAATCTTCGTCTCCCTGCCGAGGTAAGGTCGAACGTCCTGCCGAGCCTTACACTCGAACTCCGGCCAAGTCCACTAGCCTGACTCTGCTACTAGGCTTAAGAAGCTTGGTGTCCCTGCCGAGGTACGGTCGAACGTCCTGCCGAGCCTTACACTCGAACTCCGGCCAAGTCCCTTTGCGTGTATCCTACTAGGATTAGGAAGCTTGGTCTCCATGCCGAGGTAAGTTCGAACGTCCTTCCGAACCTTACACTCAAACTCCGGCCAAGTTCCTTCGCCTAACTCTCCTACTAGGATTAGGAATCTTCGTCTCCCTGCCGAGGTAAGGTCGAACGTCCTTCCGAACCTTACACTCAAACTCCGGCCAAGTCCCTTCGCCTAACTCTCCTACTAGTATTAGGAATCTTCGTCTCCCTGCCGAGGTAAGGTCGAACGTCCTGCCGAGCCTTACACTCGATCTCCGGCCAAGTCCCTTCGCCTCACTCTCCTACTAGGCTTAGGAAGCTTGGTCTCCCTGCCGAGGTAAGGTCGAAAGTCCTGCCAAGCCTTACAGTGGAACTCCAGCCAAGTTCCTTTTGCCTGTCTCCTACTAAGATTAGATAGCATGGTCTCCCTGCCGAGGTAAGGTCGAAGGTCCTGCCGAGCCTTACACTCGAACTCCGGCCCAGTCCCTTTGCCTGACTCCTACTAGGCTTAGGAATCTTGGTCCCCCTGCCGAGGTAAGGTCGAAAGTCCTGCCGAGCCTTACAATCGAACTCCAGCCAAGTTCCTTTTGCCTGTCTCCTACTAAGCTTAGATAGCTTGGTCTCCCTGCCGAGGTAGGGTCGAAGGTCCTGCCGAGCCTTACACTCGACTCCGGCCAAGTCCCCTCTCCTAACTCTCCTCCTATTCTTAGGAAGATTTGTCTCCCTGCCGTGGTAACATCGAACGTCCTGCCGAGCCTTACACTCGAACTCCGGCCACGTCCCCTTGTTTGACTCCTTCTAGGCTTAGGAAGCTTGGTCTCCCTGCCGAGGTAAGGTCGAACGTCCTTGCAAGCCTTACACTCGAACTCTGGCAAAGTCCCTTTGCCTGAATCCTACTAGGCTTAGGAAACTTCGTCTCCCTGCCGAGGTAAGGTCGAACGTCCTGCCGAGCCTTACACTCGAGCTCCGGCCAAGTCCACTAGCCTGACTCTGCTACTAGGCTTAAGAAGCTTGGTGTCCCTGCCGAGGTACGGTCGAACGTCCTGCCGAGCCTTACACTCGATCTCCGGCCAAGTCCCTTCGCCTGACTCTCCGACTAGGCTTAGGAAGCTTGGTCTCCCTGCCGAGGTAAGGTCGAAAGTCCTGCCAAGCCTTAAAATCAAACTCCAGCCAAGTTCCTTTTGCCTGTCTCCTACTAAGATTAAATAGCTTGGTCTCCCTGCCGAGGTAAGGTCGAAGGTCCTGCCGAGCCTTACACTCGAACTCCGGCCAAGTCCCTTTGCCTGACTCCTACTAGGCTTAGGAATCTTGGTCCCCCTGCCGAGGTAAGGTCGAAAGTCCTGCCGATCCTTACAATCGAACTCCAGCCAAGTTCGTATTGCCTGTCTCCTATTAAGCTTAGATAGCTTGGTCTCCCTGCCGAGGTAAGGTAGAACGTCCTGCCGAGCCTTACACTCGAAGTCCGGCCAAGTCCCTTCCCCTGACACTCCTACTAGGCTTAGGAAGCTTGGTCTCCCTGCCGAGTTAAGGTCGAACGACCTGCCGAACCTTACACTCGTACTCCGGCCACCTCCCTTCGCCTAACTCTCCTACTAGGCTTAGGAAGCTTGGTCTCCCTGCAGAGGTAAGGTCGAACGTGTTGCCGAGCCTTATACTCGAACTCCGTCCGAGTCCCTTCGCCTGACTCTCCTACTAGGCTTAGGAAGCTTGGTCTCCCTGCCGAGGTAAGGTCGAAAGTCCTGCCGAGCCTTACACTCGAACTCCGGACAAGTCCACTCGCCTGACTCTGCTACTAGGCTTAAGAAGCTTGGTGTCCCTGCCGAGGTACGGTCGAACGTCCTGCCGAGCCTTACACTCGAACACCGGCCAAGTCCCTTTGCCTGTCTCCAACCAGGATTAGGAAGCTTGGTCTCCGCGCCGAGGTAAGGTCGAGAGTCCTGCCGAGCCTTGCACTCGAACTCCGGCCAAGTCCCTTTGCAAGACTCCTACTAGGCTTAGGAATCTTGGTCTCCCTGCCGAGTTAAGGTCGAACGACCTGCCGAACCTTACACTCGAACTGCGGCCAACTCCCTTCGCCTAACTCTCCTACTAGGCTTAGGAAGCGTGGTCTCCCTGCCGAGGTAAGGTCGAACGTCCAGCCGAGCCTTACACTCGGACTCCGTCCGAGTCCCTTCGCCTGACTCTCCGACTAGGCTTAGGAAGCTTGGTCTCCCTGCCGAGGTAAGGTCGCACGTCCTGCCGAGCCTTACAATCGAACTCCAGCCAAGTTCCTTTTGCCTGTCACCTACTAATCTTAGATAGCTTGGTCTCCCTGACGAGGTAAGGTCGAACGTCCTGACGAACCTTACACTCGAACTCTGGCCAAGTCCCTTCGCCTGACTCCTACTAGGATTAGGAAGCTTGGTCTCCCTGCCGAGGTAAGGTCGAACGACCTGCCGAAACTTACACTCGAACTCCGGCCTAAACCACTTGCCTGACTCTCCTACTAGGCTTAGGAAGCTTGGTCTCCCTGCCGAGGTAAGGTCGAAAGTCCTGCCGAGCCTTACACTCGAACTCCGGACAAGTCCACTCGCCTGACTCTGCTACTAGGCTTAAGAAGCTTGGTGTCCCTGCCGAGGTACGGTCGAACGTCCTGCCGAGCCTTACACTCGAACACCGGCCAAGTCCCTTTGCCTGTCTCCTACCAGGATTAGGAAGCTTGGTCTCCCCGCCGAGGTAAGGTCGAGAGTCCTGCCGAGCCTTGCACTCGAACTCCGGCCAAGTCCCTTTGCAAGACTCCTACTAGGCTTAGGAATCTTGGTCTCCCTGCCGAGTTAAGGTCGAACGACCTGCCGTACCTTACACTCGAACTGCGGCCAACTCCCTTCGCCTAACTCTCCTACTAGGCTTAGGAAGCTTGGTCTCCCTGCCGAGGTAAGGTCGAACGTCCAGCCGAGCCTTACACTCGGACTCCGTCCGAGTCCCTTCGCCTGACTCTCCGACTAGGCTTAGGAAGCTTGGTCTCCCTGCCGAGGTAAGGTCGCACGTCCTGCCGAGCCTTACAATCGAACTCCAGCCAAGTTCCTTTTGCCTGTCTCCTACTAATCTTAGATAGCTTGGTCTCCCTGACGAGGTAAGGTCGAACATCCTGACGAACCTTACACTCGAACTCCGGCCAAGTCCCTTCACCTGACTCCAACTAGGCGTAGGAAGCTTGGTCTCCCTGCCGAGATAAGGTCGAACGTCCTGCCGAGCCTTACACTCGAACTCCGGCCAAGTCCCTTCGCCTGACTCCTACTAGGATTAGGAAGCTTGGTCTCCCTGCCGAGGTAAGGTCGAACGACCTGCCGAAACTTACACTCGAACTCCGGCCAACTCCCTTCGCCTAACTCTCCTACTAGGCTCAGGAAGCATGGTCTCCCTGCCGAGGTAAGGTCGAACGTCCTGCTGAGGCTTACACTCGAACTCCGTCCGAATCCCTTCGCCTGACTCTCCTACTAGGCTTAGTAAGCTTGGTGTCCGAGCCGAGGTACGGTCGAACGTCCTGTTGAGCCTTACACTGGAACACCAGCCAAGTTCCTTTTGCCTGTCTCCTACTATGCTTAGGAAGCTTGGACTCCCTGCCGAGGTAAGGTCGAACGTCCTGCCGACCCTTACACTCAAACACCGGCCAGTCCATTTCCTGTCTCCTACTAGTCTTAGGAAGCTTGGTCTCCCTGCCGAGGAAAGGTCGAATGTCCTGCCGAGCCTTACACTCAAACTCCTGCCAAGTCATTTTGCATGACTCCTACTAAGCTTAGATAGCTTGGTCTCCCTGCCGAGACTTATACTCGAACTTAGGCCAAGTCCCCTCGCCTGACTCCTACTAGGCTTAGGAAGCATGGTCTCCCGGCCGAGGTAACGTCGAACGTCCTGCCAAGCCTTAGTCTCAAACTTCGGCCAAGTTCCTTCGCCTGACTCCAACTAGGCTTAGGAAGCTTTGTCTCCCAGCCGAGGTAAGGTCGAAAGTCCTGCTGAGCCTTAGACTTGAACTCCGGCCATGTCCTCTCGCCTGACTCTCCTACTAGGCTTAGGAAGCTTGGACTCCCTGCCGAGGAAAGGTCGAACGTCCTGCCGAGCCTTACACTCGAACTCTGGCCAAGTCATTTTGCATGACTCCTACTAAGCTTAGATAGCTTGGTCTCCCTGCCGAGGTAAGGTCGAAGGTCCTGCTGAATCTTACACTCGAACTCTGGCCAAGTCCCCTCGCCTGACTCCTACGAGGCTTAGGAAGCTTGGTCTCCCTGCCGAGGTAAGGTCGAACGTCCTGCCGAGCCTTACACTCGAACTCCGGCCAAGTCCCTTCGCCTGACTCCTACTAGGCTTAGGAAGCTTGGTCTCCCTGCCGAGGTAACGTCGAACGTCCTGACGAACCTTACACTCGAACTCCGGCCAAGTCCCCTCGCCTGACTCCAACTAGGCGTAGGAAGCTTGGTCTCCTTGCCGAGGTAAGGCCGAACGTCCTGCCGAGCCTTACACTGGAACTCCGGCCAATTCCCCTCGCCTGACTCTCCTACTAGGCTTAGGAAGCTTTGTCTCGCTGCCGAGGTAAGGTCGAACATCCTGCCGAGCCATGCATTTGAACTCCGTCCAAGTCCCCTCGCCTGATTCTCCTATTAGGCTTAGGAAGCTCAGTCTCCCTGCCGAGGTAAGGTCGAACGTTCTGCCGAGCCTTACACTCGAACTTGGGCCAAGTCCCTTCGAGTGACTCCTAGTAGGCTTAAGAGGCTTGGTCTCCCTGCCGAGGTAAGGTCGAACGTCCGGCCGAGCCTTACACTCGAACTCTGGCCAAGTCCTTTCAGCTGACTCTCCTACTAGGCTTAGGAAGCTTGGTCTCCCTGCCGAGGTTAGGCCAAACGTCCTTCCGAGCCTTACACTCGAACCCCGGCCAAGTCCCTTTCGCCTGACTCCTACTCGGCTTAGGAAGCTTGGTCTCCCTGCCGAGGTAAGGTCGAACGTCCTGCCGAGCTTTACACATGAGCTCCGGCCAAGTCCACTTGCCTGACTCTCCTACTAGGCTTAGGAAGCATGGTCTCCCTGCCGAGGTAAGGTCAAACTTCCTGCCGAGACTTACACTCGAACCCCGGGCAAGTCCCTTCGCCTGACTCCTTCTCGGCATAGGAAGCTTGGTCTCCCTGCCGAGGTAAGGCCGAACGTCCTGCCGAGCCTTACACTCGAACCCCGGCCAAGTCCCTTTGCCTGACTCCTATTCGGCTTAGGAAGCTTGGTCTCCCTGCCGAGGTAAGGTCGAACGTCCGGCCGACCGTTACGCATGAGCTCCGGCCAAGTTCTTTTGCCTGATACTCCTATTAGGCTTAGGAAGCTTGGTCTCCCTGCCGAGGTAAGGTCGAACGTCCGGCCGACCCTTACACATGAGCTCCGGCCAAGTTCTTTTGCCTGATACTCCTACTAGGCTTAGGAAGCTTGGTCTCCCTGCCGAGGTAAGGCCGAACGTCCTGCCGAGCCTTACACTGGAACTCCGGCCAATTCCCCTCGCCTGACTCTCCTACTAGGCTTAGGAAGCTTTGTCTCGCTGCCGAGGTAAGGTCGAACATCCTGCCGAGCCATGCATTTGAACTCCGTCCAAGTCCCCTCGCCTGATTCTCCTATTAGGCTTAGGAAGCTCAGTCTCCCTGCCGAGGTAAGGTCGAACGTTCTGCCGAGCCTTACACTCGAACTTGGGCCAAGTCCCTTCGAGTGACTCCTAGTAGGCTTAAGAGGCTTGGTCTCCCTGCCGAGGTAAGGTCGAACGTCCGGCCGAGCCTTACACTCGAACTCTGGCCAAGTCCTTTCAGCTGACTCTCCTACTAGGCTTAGGAAGCTTGGTCTCCCTGCCGAGGTTAGGCCAAACGTCCTTCCGAGCCTTACACTCGAACCCCGGCCAAGTCCCTTTCGCCTGACTCCTACTCGGCTTAGGAAGTTTGGTCTCCCTGCCGAGGTAAGGTCGAACGTCCTGCCGAGCTTTACACATGAGCTCCGGCCAAGTCCACTTGCCTGACTCTCCTACTAGGCTTAGGAAGCATGGTCTCCCTGCCGAGGTAAGGTCAAACTTCCTGCCGAGACTTACACTCGAACCCCGGGCAAGTCCCTTCGCCTGACTCCTTCTCGGCATAGGAAGCTTGGTCTCCCTGCCGAGGTAAGGCCGAACGTCCTGCCGAGCCTTACACTCGAACCCCGGCCAAGTCCCTTTGCCTGACTCCTATTCGGCTTCGGAAGCTTGGTCTCCCTGCCGAGGTAAGGTCGAACGTCCGGCCGACCGTTACGCATGAGCTCCGGCCAAGTTCTTTTGCCTGATACTCCTATTAGGCTTAGGAAGCTTGGTCTCCCTGCCGAGGTAAGGTCGAACGTCCGGCCGACCCTTACACATGAGCTCCGGCCAAGTTCTTTTGCCTGATACTCCTACTAGGCTTAGGAAGCTTGGTCTCCCTGCCGAGGTAAGGTCAAACGACCGGCCGAGCCTTACGCTCGAACTCCGGCCATGTCCCTCTGCCTGACTCTTCTACTAGGCTTATGAAGCTTGGTCTCCTTGCCGAGGTAAGGTCGAACGTCCTGCCAAGCCTTACACTCGAACTCTGGCCAAGTCCCTTCGCCTGACTCCTACTCGCCATAGGAAGCTTGGTCTCCCTGGCGAGGTAATGTCGAACAGTCTGCCGAGCCATACACTCGAACTCGGGCCAAGTCCCTTCGCGTGACTCCTACTAGGCTTAGGAAGCTTGGTGTCTCTGCCGAGGTAAGGTCGAACGTTCTGCCGAGCCTTATACTCGAACCCAGGCAAGTCCCTTCGCGTGAGTCCTACTCGGTTTTGGAAGCTTGGTCTCCCTGCCGAGGTAAGGTCGAACGTTCTGCCGAGCCTTACACATGAGCTCCGGCCAAGTCCCCTTGCCTGACTCTCCTACTAGGCTTAGGAAGCTTGGTCTCCCTGCCGAGGTAAGGTCAAACGTCCTGCCGAGCCTTGCACTCGAACTCCGGCCAAGTCCCTTTGCAAGACTCCTACTAGGCTTAGGAATCTTGGTCTCCCTGCCGAGTTAAGGTCGAACGACCTGCCGAACCTTACACTCGAACTGCGGCCAACTCCCTTCGCCTAACTCTCCTACTAGGCTTAGGAAGCTTGGTCTCCCTGCCGAGGTAAGGTCGAACGTCCAGCCGAGCCTTACACTCGGACTCCGTCCGAGTCCCTTCGCCTGACTCTCCGACTAGGCTTAGGAAGCTTGGTCTCCCTGCCGAGGTAAGGTCGCACGTCCTGCCGAGCCTTACAATCGAACTCCAGCCAAGTTCCTTTTGCCTGTCTCCTACTAATCTTAGATAGCTTGGTCTCCCTGACGAGGTAAGGTCGAACATCCTGACGAACCTTACACTCGAACTCCGGCCAAGTCCCTTCACCTGACTCCAACTAGGCGTAGGAAGCTTGGTCTCCCTGCCGAGATAAGGTCGAACGTCCTGCCGAGCCTTACACTCGAACTCCGGCCAAGTCCCTTCGCCTGACTCCTACTAGGATTAGGAAGCTTGGTCTCCCTGCCGAGGTAAGGTCGAACGACCTGCCGAAACTTACACTCGAACTCCGGCCAACTCCCTTCGCCTAACTCTCCTACTAGGCTCAGGAAGCATGGTCTCCCTGCCGAGGTAAGGTCGAACGTCCTGCTGAGGCTTACACTCGAACTCCGTCCGAATCCCTTCGCCTGACTCTCCTACTAGGCTTAGGAAGCTTGGTGTCCGAGCCGAGGTACGGTCGAACGTCCTGTTGAGCCTTACACTGGAACACCAGCCAAGTTCCTTTTGCCTGTCTCCTACTATGCTTAGGAAGCTTGGACTCCCTGCCGAGGTAAGGTCGAACGTCCTGCCGACCCTTACACTCAAACACCGGCCAGTCCATTTCCTGTCTCCTACTAGTCTTAGGAAGCTTGGTCTCCCTGCCGAGGAAAGGTCGAATGTCCTGCCGAGCCTTACACTCAAACTCCTGCCAAGTCATTTTGCATGACTCCTACTAAGCTTAGATACCTTGGTCTCCCTGCCGAGACTTATACTCGAACTTAGGCCAAGTCCCCTCGCCTGACTCCTACTAGGCTTAGGAAGCATGGTCTCCCGGCCGAGGTAACGTCGAACGTCCTGCCAAGCCTTAGTCTCAAACTTCGGCCAAGTTCCTTCGCCTGACTCCAACTAGGCTTAGGAAGCTTTGTCTCCCAGCCGAGGTAAGGTCGAAAGTCCTGCTGAGCCTTAGACTTGAACTCCGGCCATGTCCTCTCGCCTGACTCTCCTACTAGGCTTAGGAAGCTTGGACTCCCTGCCGAGGTAAGGTCGAACGTCCTGCCGAGCCTTGCACTCAAACACCGGCCAGGCCATTTGCCTGTCTCCTACTAGGCTTAGGAAGCTTGGTGTCCCTGCCGAGGAAAGGTCGAACGTCCTGCCGAGCCTTACACTCGAACTCTGGCCAAGTCATTTTGCATGACTCCTACTAAGCTTAGATAGCTTGGTCTCCCTGCCGAGGTAAGGTCGAAGGTCCTGCTGAATCTTACACTCGAACTCTGGCCAAGTCCCCTCGCCTGACTCCTACGAGGCTTAGGAAGCTTGGTCTCCCTGCCGAGGTAAGGTCGAACGTCCTGCCGAGCCTTACACTCGAACTCCGGCCAAGTCCCTTCGCCTGACTCCTACTAGGCTTAGGAAGCTTGGTCTCCCTGCCGAGGTAACGTCGAACGTCCTGACGAACCTTACACTCGAACTCCGGCCAAGTCCCCTCGCCTGACTCCAACTAGGCGTAGGAAGCTTGGTCTCCTTGCCGAGGTAAGGCCGAACGTCCTGCCGAGCCTTACACTGGAACTCCGGCCAATTCCCCTCGCCTGACTCTCCTACTAGGCTTAGGAAGCTTTGTCTCGCTGCCGAGGTAAGGTCGAACATCCTGCCGAGCCATGCATTTGAACTCCGTCCAAGTCCCCTCGCCTGATTCTCCTATTAGGCTTAGGAAGCTCAGTCTCCCTGCCGAGGTAAGGTCGAACGTTCTGCCGAGCCTTACACTCGAACTTGGGCCAAGTCCCTTCGAGTGACTCCTAGTAGGCTTAAGAGGCTTGGTCTCCCTGCCGAGGTAAGGTCGAACGTCCGGCCGAGCCTTACACTCGAACTCTGGCCAAGTCCTTTCAGCTGACTCTCCTACTAGGCTTAGGAAGCTTGGTCTCCCTGCCGAGGTTAGGCCAAACGTCCTTCCGAGCCTTACACTCGAACCCCGGCCAAGTCCCTTTCGCCTGACTCCTACTCGGCTTAGGAAGTTTGGTCTCCCTGCCGAGGTAAGGTCGAACGTCCTGCCGAGCTTTACACATGAGCTCCGGCCAAGTCCACTTGCCTGACTCTCCTACTAGGCTTAGGAAGCATGGTCTCCCTGCCGAGGTAAGGTCAAACTTCCTGCCGAGACTTACACTCGAACCCCGGGCAAGTCCCTTCGCCTGACTCCTTCTCGGCATAGGAAGCTTGGTCTCCCTGCCGAGGTAAGGCCGAACGTCCTGCCGAGCCTTACACTCGAACCCCGGCCAAGTCCCTTTGCCTGACTCCTATTCGGCTTCGGAAGCTTGGTCTCCCTGCCGAGGTAAGGTCGAACGTCCGGCCGACCGTTACGCATGAGCTCCGGCCAAGTTCTTTTGCCTGATACTCCTATTAGGCTTAGGAAGCTTGGTCTCCCTGCCGAGGTAAGGTCGAACGTCCGGCCGACCCTTACACATGAGCTCCGGCCAAGTTCTTTTGCCTGATACTCATACTAGGCTTAGGAAGCTTGGTCTCCCTGCCGAGGTAAGGTCAAACGACCGGCCGAGCCTTACGCTCGAACTCCGGCCATGTCCCTCTGCCTGACTCTTCTACTAGGCTTATGAAGCTTGGTCTCCTTGCCGAGGTAAGGTCGAACGTCCTGCCAAGCCTTACACTCGAACTCTGGCCAAGTCCCTTCGCCTGACTCCTACTCGCCATAGGAAGCTTGGTCTCCCTGGCGAGGTAATGTCGAACAGTCTGCCGAGCCATACACTCGAACTCGGGCCAAGTCCCTTCGCGTGACTCCTACTAGGCTTAGGAAGCTTGGTGTCTCTGCCGAGGTAAGGTCGAACGTTCTGCCGAGCCTTATACTCGAACCCAGGCAAGTCCCTTCGCGTGAGTCCTACTCGGTTTTGGAAGCTTGGTCTCCCTGCCGAGGTAAGGTCGAACGTTCTGCCGAGCCTTACACATGAGCTCCGGCCAAGTCCCCTTGCCTGACTCTCCTACTAGGATTAGGAAGCTTGGTCTCCCTGCCGAGGTAAGGTCAAACGTCCTGCCGAGCCTTGCACTCGAACTCCGGCCAAGTCCCTTTGCAAGACTCCTACTAGGCTTAGGAATCTTGGTCTCCCTGCCGAGTTAAGGTCGAACGACCTGCCGAACCTTACACTCGAACTGCGGCCAACTCCCTTCGCCTAACTCTCCTACTAGGCTTAGGAAGCTTGGTCTCCCTGCCGAGGTAAGGTCGAACGTCCAGCCGAGCCTTACACTCGGACTCCGTCCGAGTCCCTTCGCCTGACTCTCCGACTAGGCTTAGGAAGCTTGGTCTCCCTGCCGAGGTAAGGTCGCACGTCCTGCCGAGCCTTACAATCGAACTCCAGCCAAGTTCCTTTTGCCTGTCTCCTACTAATCTTAGATAGCTTGGTCTCCCTGACGAGGTAAGGTCGAACATCCTGACGAACCTTACACTCGAACTCCGGCCAAGTCCCTTCACCTGACTCCAACTAGGCGTAGGAAGCTTGGTCTCCCTGCCGAGATAAGGTCGAACGTCCTGCCGAGCCTTACACTCGAACTCCGGCCAAGTCCCTTCGCCTGACTCCTACTAGGATTAGGAAGCTTGGTCTCCCTGCCGAGGTAAGGTCGAACGACCTGCCGAAACTTACACTCGAACTCCGGCCAACTCCCTTCGCCTAACTCTCCTACTAGGCTCAGGAAGCATGGTCTCCCTGCCGAGGTAAGGTCGAACGTCCTGCTGAGGCTTACACTCGAACTCCGTCCGAATCCCTTCGCCTGACTCTCCTACTAGGCTTAGGAAGCTTGGTGTCCGAGCCGAGGTACGGTCGAACGTCCTGTTGAGCCTTACACTGGAACACCAGCCAAGTTCCTTTTGCCTGTCTCCTACTATGCTTAGGAAGCTTGGACTCCCTGCCGAGGTAAGGTCGAACGTCCTGCCGACCCTTACACTCAAACACCGGCCAGTCCATTTCCTGTCTCCTACTAGTCTTAGGAAGCTTGGTCTCCCTGCCGAGGAAAGGTCGAATGTCCTGCCGAGCCTTACACTCAAACTCCTGCCAAGTCATTTTGCATGACTCCTACTAAGCTTAGATACCTTGGTCTCCCTGCCGAGGTAAGGTCGAAGGTCCTGCTGAATCTTACACTCGAACTCTGGCCAAGTCCCCTCGCCTGACTCCTACGAGGCTTAGGAAGCTTGGTCTCCCTGCCGAGGTAAGGTCGAACGTCCTGCCGAGCCTTACACTCGAACTCCGGCCAAGTCCCTTCGCCTGACTCCTACTAGGCTTAGGAAGCTTGGTCTCCCTGCCGAGGTAACGTCGAACGTCCTGACGAACCTTACACTCGAACTCCGGCCAAGTCCCCTCGCCTGACTCCAACTAGGCGTAGGAAGCTTGGTCTCCTTGCCGAGGTAAGGCCGAACGTCCTGCCGAGCCTTACACTGGAACTCCGGCCAATTCCCCTCGCCTGACTCTCCTACTAGGCTTAGGAAGCTTTGTCTCGCTGCCGAGGTAAGGTCGAACATCCTGCCGAGCCATGCATTTGAACTCCGTCCAAGTCCCCTCGCCTGATTCTCCTATTAGGCTTAGGAAGCTCAGTCTCCCTGCCGAGGTAAGGTCGAACGTTCTGCCGAGCCTTACACTCGAACTTGGGCCAAGTCCCTTCGAGTGACTCCTAGTAGGCTTAAGAGGCTTGGTCTCCCTGCCGAGGTAAGGTTGAACGTCCGGCCGAGCCTTACACTCGAACTCTGGCCAAGTCCTTTCAGCTGACTCTCCTACTAGGCTTAGGAAGCTTGGTCTCCCTGCCGAGGTTAGGCCAAACGTCCTTCCGAGCCTTACACTCGAACCCCGGCCAAGTCCCTTTCGCCTGACTCCTACTCGGCTTAGGAAGTTTGGTCTCCCTGCCGAGGTAAGGTCGAACGTCCTGCCGAGCTTTACACATGAGCTCCGGCCAAGTCCACTTGCCTGACTCTCCTACTAGGCTTAGGAAGCATGGTCTCCCTGCCGAGGTAAGGTCAAACTTCCTGCCGAGACTTACACTCGAACCCCGGGCAAGTCCCTTCGCCTGACTCCTTCTCGGCATAGGAAGCTTGGTCTCCCTGCCGAGGTAAGGCCGAACGTCCTGCCGAGCCTTACACTCGAACCCCGGCCAAGTCCCTTTGCCTGACTCCTATTCGGCTTCGGAAGCTTGGTCTCCCTGCCGAGGTAAGGTCGAACGTCCGGCCGACCGTTACGCATGAGCTCCGGCCAAGTTCTTTTGCCTGATACTCCTATTAGGCTTAGGAAGCTTGGTCTCCCTGCCGAGGTAAGGTCGAACGTCCGGCCGACCCTTACACATGAGCTCCGGCCAAGTTCTTTTGCCTGATACTCCTACTAGGCTTAGGAAGCTTGGTCTCCCTGCCGAGGTAAGGTCAAACGACCGGCCGAGCCTTACGCTCGAACTCCGGCCATGTCCCTCTGCCTGACTCTTCTACTAGGCTTATGAAGCTTGGTCTCCTTGCCGAGGTAAGGTCGAACGTCCTGCCAAGCCTTACACTCGTACTCTGGCCAAGTCCCTTCGCCTGACTCCTACTCGCCATAGGAAGCTTGGTCTCCCTGGCGAGGTAATGTCGAACAGTCTGCCGAGCCATACACTCGAACTCGGGCCAAGTCCCTTCGCGTGACTCCTACTAGGCTTAGGAAGCTTGGTGTCTCTGCCGAGGTAAGGTCGAACGTTCTGCCGAGCCTTATACTCGAACCCAGGCAAGTCCCTTCGCGTGAGTCCTACTCGGTTTTGGAAGCTTGGTCTCCCTGCCGAGGTAAGGTCGAACGTTCTGCCGAGCCTTACACATGAGCTCCGGCCAAGTCCCCTTGCCTGACTCTCCTACTAGGATTAGGAAGCTTGGTCTCCCTGCCGAGGTAAGGTCAAACGTCCTGCCGAGCCTTGCACTCGAACTCCGGCCAAGTCCCTTTGCAAGACTCCTACTAGGCTTAGGAATCTTGGTCTCCCTGCCGAGTTAAGGTCGAACGACCTGCCGAACCTTACACTCGAACTGCGGCCAACTCCCTTCGCCTAACTCTCCTACTAGGCTTAGGAAGCTTGGTCTCCCTGCCGAGGTAAGGTCGAACGTCCAGCCGAGCCTTACACTCGGACTCCGTCCGAGTCCCTTCGCCTGACTCTCCGACTAGGCTTAGGAAGCTTGGTCTCCCTGCCGAGGTAAGGTCGCACGTCCTGCCGAGCCTTACAATCGAACTCCAGCCAAGTTCCTTTTGCCTGTCTCCTACTAATCTTAGATAGCTTGGTCTCCCTGACGAGGTAAGGTCGAACATCCTGACGAACCTTACACTCGAACTCCGGCCAAGTCCCTTCACCTGACTCCAACTAGGCGTAGGAAGCTTGGTCTCCCTGCCGAGATAAGGTCGAACGTCCTGCCGAGCCTTACACTCGAACTCCGGCCAAGTCCCTTCGCCTGACTCCTACTAGGATTAGGAAGCTTGGTCTCCCTGCCGAGGTAAGGTCGAACGACCTGCCGAAACTTACACTCGAACTCCGGCCAACTCCCTTCGCCTAACTCTCCTACTAGGCTCAGGAAGCATGGTCTCCCTGCCGAGGTAAGGTCGAACGTCCTGCTGAGGCTTACACTCGAACTCCGTCCGAATCCCTTCGCCTGACTCTCCTACTAGGCTTAGGAAGCTTGGTGTCCGAGCCGAGGTACGGTCGAACGTCCTGTTGAGCCTTACACTGGAACACCAGCCAAGTTCCTTTTGCCTGTCTCCTACTATGCTTAGGAAGCTTGGACTCCCTGCCGAGGTAAGGTCGAACGTCCTGCCGACCCTTACACTCAAACACCGGCCAGTCCATTTCCTGTCTCCTACTAGTCTTAGGAAGCTTGGTCTCCCTGCCGAGGAAAGGTCGAATGTCCTGCCGAGCCTTACACTCAAACTCCTGCCAAGTCATTTTGCATGACTCCTACTAAGCTTAGATACCTTGGTCTCCCTGCCGAGACTTATACTCGAACTTAGGCCAAGTCCCCTCGCCTGACTCCTACTAGGCTTAGGAAGCATGGTCTCCCGGCCGAGGTAACGTCGAACGTCCTGCCAAGCCTTAGTCTCAAACTTCGGCCAAGTTCCTTCGCCTGACTCCAACTAGGCTTAGGAAGCTTTGTCTCCCAGCCGAGGTAAGGTCGAAAGTCCTGCTGAGCCTTAGACTTGAACTCCGGCCATGTCCTCTCGCCTGACTCTCCTACTAGGCTTAGGAAGCTTGGACTCCCTGCCGAGGTAAGGTCGAACGTCCTGCCGAGCCTTGCACTCAAACACCGGCCAGGCCATTTGCCTGTCTCCTACTAGGCTTAGGAAGCTTGGTGTCCCTGCCGAGGAAAGGTCGAACGTCCTGCCGAGCCTTACACTCGAACTCTGGCCAAGTCATTTTGCATGACTCCTACTAAGCTTAGATAGCTTGGTCTCCCTGCCGAGGTAAGGTCGAAGGTCCTGCTGAATCTTACACTCGAACTCTGGCCAAGTCCCCTCGCCTGACTCCTACGAGGCTTAGGAAGCTTGGTCTCCCTGCCGAGGTAAGGTCGAACGTCCTGCCGAGCCTTACACTCGAACTCCGGCCAAGTCCCTTCGCCTGACTCCTACTAGGCTTAGGAAGCTTGGTCTCCCTGCCGAGGTAACGTCGAACGTCCTGACGAACCTTACACTCGAACTCCGGCCAAGTCCCCTCGCCTGACTCCAACTAGGCGTAGGAAGCTTGGTCTCCTTGCCGAGGTAAGGCCGAACGTCCTGCCGAGCCTTACACTGGAACTCCGGCCAATTCCCCTCGCCTGACTCTCCTACTAGGCTTAGGAAGCTTTGTCTCGCTGCCGAGGTAAGGTCGAACATCCTGCCGAGCCATGCATTTGAACTCCGTCCAAGTCCCCTCGCCTGATTCTCCTATTAGGCTTAGGAAGCTCAGTCTCCCTGCCGAGGTAAGGTCGAACGTTCTGCCGAGCCTTACACTCGAACTTGGGCCAAGTCCCTTCGAGTGACTCCTAGTAGGCTTAAGAGGCTTGGTCTCCCTGCCGAGGTAAGGTCGAACGTCCGGCCGAGCCTTACACTCGAACTCTGGCCAAGTCCTTTCAGCTGACTCTCCTACTAGGCTTAGGAAGCTTGGTCTCCCTGCCGAGGTTAGGCCAAACGTCCTTCCGAGCCTTACACTCGAACCCCGGCCAAGTCCCTTTCGCCTGACTCCTACTCGGCTTAGGAAGTTTGGTCTCCCTGCCGAGGTAAGGTCGAACGTCCTGCCGAGCTTTACACATGAGCTCCGGCCAAGTCCACTTGCCTGACTCTCCTACTAGGCTTAGGAAGCATGGTCTCCCTGCCGAGGTAAGGTCAAACTTCCTGCCGAGACTTACACTCGAACCCCGGGCAAGTCCCTTCGCCTGACTCCTTCTCGGCATAGGAAGCTTGGTCTCCCTGCCGAGGTAAGGCCGAACGTCCTGCCGAGCCTTACACTCGAACCCCGGCCAAGTCCCTTTGCCTGACTCCTATTCGGCTTCGGAAGCTTGGTCTCCCTGCCGAGGTAAGGTCGAACGTCCGGCCGACCGTTACGCATGAGCTCCGGCCAAGTTCTTTTGCCTGATACTCCTATTAGGCTTAGGAAGCTTGGTCTCCCTGCCGAGGTAAGGTCGAACGTCCGGCCGACCCTTACACATGAGCTCCGGCCAAGTTCTTTTGCCTGATACTCCTACTAGGCTTAGGAAGCTTGGTCTCCCTGCCGAGGTAAGGTCAAACGACCGGCCGAGCCTTACGCTCGAACTCCGGCCATGTCCCTCTGCCTGACTCTTCTACTAGGCTTATGAAGCTTGGTCTCCTTGCCGAGGTAAGGTCGAACGTCCTGCCAAGCCTTACACTCGAACTCTGGCCAAGTCCCTTCGCCTGACTCCTACTCGCCATAGGAAGCTTGGTCTCCCTGGCGAGGTAATGTCGAACAGTCTGCCGAGCCATACACTCGAACTCGGGCCAAGTCCCTTCGCGTGACTCCTACTAGGCTTAGGAAGCTTGGTGTCTCTGCCGAGGTAAGGTCGAACGTTCTGCCGAGCCTTATACTCGAACCCAGGCAAGTCCCTTCGCGTGAGTCCTACTCGGTTTTGGAAGCTTGGTCTCCCTGCCGAGGTAAGGTCGAACGTTCTGCCGAGCCTTACACATGAGCTCCGGCCAAGTCCCCTTGCCTGACTCTCCTACTAGGCTTAGGAAGCTTGGTCTCCCTGCCGAGGTAAGGTCAAACGTCCTGCCGAGCCTTGCACTCGAACTCCGGCCAAGTCCCTTTGCAAGACTCCTACTAGGCTTAGGAATCTTGGTCTCCCTGCCGAGTTAAGGTCGAACGACCTGCCGAACCTTACACTCGAACTGCGGCCAACTCCCTTCGCCTAACTCTCCTACTAGGCTTAGGAAGCTTGGTCTCCCTGCCGAGGTAAGGTCGAACGTCCAGCCGAGCCTTACACTCGGACTCCGTCCGAGTCCCTTCGCCTGACTCTCCGACTAGGCTTAGGAAGCTTGGTCTCCCTGCCGAGGTAAGGTCGCACGTCCTGCCGAGCCTTACAATCGAACTCCAGCCAAGTTCCTTTTGCCTGTCTCCTACTAATCTTAGATAGCTTGGTCTCCCTGACGAGGTAAGGTCGAACATCCTGACGAACCTTACACTCGAACTCCGGCCAAGTCCCTTCACCTGACTCCAACTAGGCGTAGGAAGCTTGGTCTCCCTGCCGAGATAAGGTCGAACGTCCTGCCGAGCCTTACACTCGAACTCCGGCCAAGTCCCTTCGCCTGACTCCTACTAGGATTAGGAAGCTTGGTCTCCCTGCCGAGGTAAGGTCGAACGACCTGCCGAAACTTACACTCGAACTCCGGCCAACTCCCTTCGCCTAACTCTCCTACTAGGCTCAGGAAGCATGGTCTCCCTGCCGAGGTAAGGTCGAACGTCCTGCTGAGGCTTACACTCGAACTCCGTCCGAATCCCTTCGCCTGACTCTCCTACTAGGCTTAGGAAGCTTGGTGTCCGAGCCGAGGTACGGTCGAACGTCCTGTTGAGCCTTACACTGGAACACCAGCCAAGTTCCTTTTGCCTGTCTCCTACTATGCTTAGGAAGCTTGGACTCCCTGCCGAGGTAAGGTCGAACGTCCTGCCGACCCTTACACTCAAACACCGGCCAGTCCATTTCCTGTCTCCTACTAGTCTTAGGAAGCTTGGTCTCCCTGCCGAGGAAAGGTCGAATGTCCTGCCGAGCCTTACACTCAAACTCCTGCCAAGTCATTTTGCATGACTCCTACTAAGCTTAGATACCTTGGTCTCCCTGCCGAGACTTATACTCGAACTTAGGCCAAGTCCCCTCGCCTGACTCCTACTAGGCTTAGGAAGCATGGTCTCCCGGCCGAGGTAACGTCGAACGTCCTGCCAAGCCTTAGTCTCAAACTTCGGCCAAGTTCCTTCGCCTGACTCCAACTAGGCTTAGGAAGCTTTGTCTCCCAGCCGAGGTAAGGTCGAAAGTCCTGCTGAGCCTTAGACTTGAACTCCGGCCATGTCCTCTCGCCTGACTCTCCTACTAGGCTTAGGAAGCTTGGACTCCCTGCCGAGGTAAGGTCGAACGTCCTGCCGAGCCTTGCACTCAAACACCGGCCAGGCCATTTGCCTGTCTCCTACTAGGCTTAGGAAGCTTGGTGTCCCTGCCGAGGAAAGGTCGAACGTCCTGCCGAGCCTTACACTCGAACTCTGGCCAAGTCATTTTGCATGACTCCTACTAAGCTTAGATAGCTTGGTCTCCCTGCCGAGGTAAGGTCGAAGGTCCTGCTGAATCTTACACTCGAACTCTGGCCAAGTCCCCTCGCCTGACTCCTACGAGGCTTAGGAAGCTTGGTCTCCCTGCCGAGGTAAGGTCGAACGTCCTGCCGAGCCTTACACTCGAACTCCGGCCAAGTCCCTTCGCCTGACTCCTACTAGGCTTAGGAAGCTTGGTCTCCCTGCCGAGGTAACGTCGAACGTCCTGACGAACCTTACACTCGAACTCCGGCCAAGTCCCCTCGCCTGACTCCAACTAGGCGTAGGAAGCTTGGTCTCCTTGCCGAGGTAAGGCCGAACGTCCTGCCGAGCCTTACACTGGAACTCCGGCCAATTCCCCTCGCCTGACTCTCCTACTAGGCTTAGGAAGCTTTGTCTCGCTGCCGAGGTAAGGTCGAACATCCTGCCGAGCCATGCATTTGAACTCCGTCCAAGTCCCCTCGCCTGATTCTCCTATTAGGCTTAGGAAGCTCAGTCTCCCTGCCGAGGTAAGGTCGAACGTTCTGCCGAGCCTTACACTCGAACTTGGGCCAAGTCCCTTCGAGTGACTCCTAGTAGGCTTAAGAGGCTTGGTCTCCCTGCCGAGGTAAGGTCGAACGTCCGGCCGAGCCTTACACTCGAACTCTGGCCAAGTCCTTTCAGCTGACTCTCCTACTAGGCTTAGGAAGCTTGGTCTCCCTGCCGAGGTTAGGCCAAACGTCCTTCCGAGCCTTACACTCGAACCCCGGCCAAGTCCCTTTCGCCTGACTCCTACTCGGCTTAGGAAGCTTGGTCTCCCTGCCGAGGTAAGGTCGAACGTCCTGCCGAGCTTTACACATGAGCTCCGGCCAAGTCCACTTGCCTGACTCTCCTACTAGGCTTAGGAAGCATGGTCTCCCTGCCGAGGTAAGGTCAAACTTCCTGCCGAGACTTACACTCGAACCCCGGGCAAGTCCCTTCGCCTGACTCCTTCTCGGCATAGGAAGCTTGGTCTCCCTGCCGAGGTAAGGCCGAACGTCCTGCCGAGCCTTACACTCGAACCCCGGCCAAGTCCCTTTGCCTGACTCCTATTCGGCTTAGGAAGCTTGGTCTCCCTGCCGAGGTAAGGTCGAACGTCCGGCCGACCGTTACGCATGAGCTCCGGCCAAGTTCTTTTGCCTGATACTCCTATTAGGCTTAGGAAGCTTGGTCTCCCTGCCGAGGTAAGGTCGAACGTCCGGCCGACCCTTACACATGAGCTCCGGCCAAGTTCTTTTGCCTGATACTCCTACTAGGCTTAGGAAGCTTGGTCTCCCTGCCGAGGTAAGGCCGAACGTCCTGCCGAGCCTTACACTGGAACTCCGGCCAATTCCCCTCGCCTGACTCTCCTACTAGGCTTAGGAAGCTTTGTCTCGCTGCCGAGGTAAGGTCGAACATCCTGCCGAGCCATGCATTTGAACTCCGTCCAAGTCCCCTCGCCTGATTCTCCTATTAGGCTTAGGAAGCTCAGTCTCCCTGCCGAGGTAAGGTCGAACGTTCTGCCGAGCCTTACACTCGAACTTGGGCCAAGTCCCTTCGAGTGACTCCTAGTAGGCTTAAGAGGCTTGGTCTCCCTGCCGAGGTAAGGTCGAACGTCCGGCCGAGCCTTACACTCGAACTCTGGCCAAGTCCTTTCAGCTGACTCTCCTACTAGGCTTAGGAAGCTTGGTCTCCCTGCCGAGGTTAGGCCAAACGTCCTTCCGAGCCTTACACTCGAACCCCGGCCAAGTCCCTTTCGCCTGACTCCTACTCGGCTTAGGAAGTTTGGTCTCCCTGCCGAGGTAAGGTCGAACGTCCTGCCGAGCTTTACACATGAGCTCCGGCCAAGTCCACTTGCCTGACTCTCCTACTAGGCTTAGGAAGCATGGTCTCCCTGCCGAGGTAAGGTCAAACTTCCTGCCGAGACTTACACTCGAACCCCGGGCAAGTCCCTTCGCCTGACTCCTTCTCGGCATAGGAAGCTTGGTCTCCCTGCCGAGGTAAGGCCGAACGTCCTGCCGAGCCTTACACTCGAACCCCGGCCAAGTCCCTTTGCCTGACTCCTATTCGGCTTCGGAAGCTTGGTCTCCCTGCCGAGGTAAGGTCGAACGTCCGGCCGACCGTTACGCATGAGCTCCGGCCAAGTTCTTTTGCCTGATACTCCTATTAGGCTTAGGAAGCTTGGTCTCCCTGCCGAGGTAAGGTCGAACGTCCGGCCGACCCTTACACATGAGCTCCGGCCAAGTTCTTTTGCCTGATACTCCTACTAGGCTTAGGAAGCTTGGTCTCCCTGCCGAGGTAAGGTCAAACGACCGGCCGAGCCTTACGCTCGAACTCCGGCCATGTCCCTCTGCCTGACTCTTCTACTAGGCTTATGAAGCTTGGTCTCCTTGCCGAGGTAAGGTCGAACGTCCTGCCAAGCCTTACACTCGAACTCTGGCCAAGTCCCTTCGCCTGACTCCTACTCGCCATAGGAAGCTTGGTCTCCCTGGCGAGGTAATGTCGAACAGTCTGCCGAGCCATACACTCGAACTCGGGCCAAGTCCCTTCGCGTGACTCCTACTAGGCTTAGGAAGCTTGGTGTCTCTGCCGAGGTAAGGTCGAACGTTCTGCCGAGCCTTATACTCGAACCCAGGCAAGTCCCTTCGCGTGAGTCCTACTCGGTTTTGGAAGCTTGGTCTCCCTGCCGAGGTAAGGTCGAACGTTCTGCCGAGCCTTACACATGAGCTCCGGCCAAGTCCCCTTGCCTGACTCTCCTACTAGGCTTAGGAAGCTTGGTCTCCCTGCCGAGGTAAGGTCAAACGTCCTGCCGAGCCTTGCACTCGAACTCCGGCCAAGTCCCTTTGCAAGACTCCTACTAGGCTTAGGAATCTTGGTCTCCCTGCCGAGTTAAGGTCGAACGACCTGCCGAACCTTACACTCGAACTGCGGCCAACTCCCTTCGCCTAACTCTCCTACTAGGCTTAGGAAGCTTGGTCTCCCTGCCGAGGTAAGGTCGAACGTCCAGCCGAGCCTTACACTCGGACTCCGTCCGAGTCCCTTCGCCTGACTCTCCGACTAGGCTTAGGAAGCTTGGTCTCCCTGCCGAGGTAAGGTCGCACGTCCTGCCGAGCCTTACAATCGAACTCCAGCCAAGTTCCTTTTGCCTGTCTCCTACTAATCTTAGATAGCTTGGTCTCCCTGACGAGGTAAGGTCGAACATCCTGACGAACCTTACACTCGAACTCCGGCCAAGTCCCTTCACCTGACTCCAACTAGGCGTAGGAAGCTTGGTCTCCCTGCCGAGATAAGGTCGAACGTCCTGCCGAGCCTTACACTCGAACTCCGGCCAAGTCCCTTCGCCTGACTCCTACTAGGATTAGGAAGCTTGGTCTCCCTGCCGAGGTAAGGTCGAACGACCTGCCGAAACTTACACTCGAACTCCGGCCAACTCCCTTCGCCTAACTCTCCTACTAGGCTCAGGAAGCATGGTCTCCCTGCCGAGGTAAGGTCGAACGTCCTGCTGAGGCTTACACTCGAACTCCGTCCGAATCCCTTCGCCTGACTCTCCTACTAGGCTTAGGAAGCTTGGTGTCCGAGCCGAGGTACGGTCGAACGTCCTGTTGAGCCTTACACTGGAACACCAGCCAAGTTCCTTTTGCCTGTCTCCTACTATGCTTAGGAAGCTTGGACTCCCTGCCGAGGTAAGGTCGAACGTCCTGCCGACCCTTACACTCAAACACCGGCCAGTCCATTTCCTGTCTCCTACTAGTCTTAGGAAGCTTGGTCTCCCTGCCGAGGAAAGGTCGAATGTCCTGCCGAGCCTTACACTCAAACTCCTGCCAAGTCATTTTGCATGACTCCTACTAAGCTTAGATACCTTGGTCTCCCTGCCGAGACTTATACTCGAACTTAGGCCAAGTCCCCTCGCCTGACTCCTACTAGGCTTAGGAAGCATGGTCTCCCGGCCGAGGTAACGTCGAACGTCCTGCCAAGCCTTAGTCTCAAACTTCGGCCAAGTTCCTTCGCCTGACTCCAACTAGGCTTAGGAAGCTTTGTCTCCCAGCCGAGGTAAGGTCGAAAGTCCTGCTGAGCCTTAGACTTGAACTCCGGCCATGTCCTCTCGCCTGACTCTCCTACTAGGCTTAGGAAGCTTGGACTCCCTGCCGAGGTAAGGTCGAACGTCCTGCCGAGCCTTGCACTCAAACACCGGCCAGGCCATTTGCCTGTCTCCTACTAGGCTTAGGAAGCTTGGTGTCCCTGCCGAGGAAAGGTCGAACGTCCTGCCGAGCCTTACACTCGAACTCTGGCCAAGTCATTTTGCATGACTCCTACTAAGCTTAGATAGCTTGGTCTCCCTGCCGAGGTAAGGTCGAAGGTCCTGCTGAATCTTACACTCGAACTCTGGCCAAGTCCCCTCGCCTGACTCCTACGAGGCTTAGGAAGCTTGGTCTCCCTGCCGAGGTAAGGTCGAACGTCCTGCCGAGCCTTACACTCGAACTCCGGCCAAGTCCCTTCGCCTGACTCCTACTAGGCTTAGGAAGCTTGGTCTCCCTGCCGAGGTAACGTCGAACGTCCTGACGAACCTTACACTCGAACTCCGGCCAAGTCCCCTCGCCTGACTCCAACTAGGCGTAGGAAGCTTGGTCTCCTTGCCGAGGTAAGGCCGAACGTCCTGCCGAGCCTTACACTGGAACTCCGGCCAATTCCCCTCGCCTGACTCTCCTACTAGGCTTAGGAAGCTTTGTCTCGCTGCCGAGGTAAGGTCGAACATCCTGCCGAGCCATGCATTTGAACTCCGTCCAAGTCCCCTCGCCTGATTCTCCTATTAGGCTTAGGAAGCTCAGTCTCCCTGCCGAGGTAAGGTCGAACGTTCTGCCGAGCCTTACACTCGAACTTGGGCCAAGTCCCTTCGAGTGACTCCTAGTAGGCTTAAGAGGCTTGGTCTCCCTGCCGAGGTAAGGTCGAACGTCCGGCCGAGCCTTACACTCGAACTCTGGCCAAGTCCTTTCAGCTGACTCTCCTACTAGGCTTAGGAAGCTTGGTCTCCCTGCCGAGGTTAGGCCAAACGTCCTTCCGAGCCTTACACTCGAACCCCGGCCAAGTCCCTTTCGCCTGACTCCTACTCGGCTTAGGAAGCTTGGTCTCCCTGCCGAGGTAAGGTCGAACGTCCTGCCGAGCTTTACACATGAGCTCCGGCCAAGTCCACTTGCCTGACTCTCCTACTAGGCTTAGGAAGCATGGTCTCCCTGCCGAGGTAAGGTCAAACTTCCTGCCGAGACTTACACTCGAACCCCGGGCAAGTCCCTTCGCCTGACTCCTTCTCGGCATAGGAAGCTTGGTCTCCCTGCCGAGGTAAGGCCGAACGTCCTGCCGAGCCTTACACTCGAACCCCGGCCAAGTCCCTTTGCCTGACTCCTATTCGGCTTAGGAAGCTTGGTCTCCCTGCCGAGGTAAGGTCGAACGTCCGGCCGACCGTTACGCATGAGCTCCGGCCAAGTTCTTTTGCCTGATACTCCTATTAGGCTTAGGAAGCTTGGTCTCCCTGCCGAGGTAAGGTCGAACGTCCGGCCGACCCTTACACATGAGCTCCGGCCAAGTTCTTTTGCCTGATACTCCTACTAGGCTTAGGAAGCTTGGTCTCCCTGCCGAGGTAAGGCCGAACGTCCTGCCGAGCCTTACACTGGAACTCCGGCCAATTCCCCTCGCCTGACTCTCCTACTAGGCTTAGGAAGCTTTGTCTCGCTGCCGAGGTAAGGTCGAACATCCTGCCGAGCCATGCATTTGAACTCCGTCCAAGTCCCCTCGCCTGATTCTCCTATTAGGCTTAGGAAGCTCAGTCTCCCTGCCGAGGTAAGGTCGAACGTTCTGCCGAGCCTTACACTCGAACTTGGGCCAAGTCCCTTCGAGTGACTCCTAGTAGGCTTAAGAGGCTTGGTCTCCCTGCCGAGGTAAGGTCGAACGTCCGGCCGAGCCTTACACTCGAACTCTGGCCAAGTCCTTTCAGCTGACTCTCCTACTAGGCTTAGGAAGCTTGGTCTCCCTGCCGAGGTTAGGCCAAACGTCCTTCCGAGCCTTACACTCGAACCCCGGCCAAGTCCCTTTCGCCTGACTCCTACTCGGCTTAGGAAGTTTGGTCTCCCTGCCGAGGTAAGGTCGAACGTCCTGCCGAGCTTTACACATGAGCTCCGGCCAAGTCCACTTGCCTGACTCTCCTACTAGGCTTAGGAAGCATGGTCTCCCTGCCGAGGTAAGGTCAAACTTCCTGCCGAGACTTACACTCGAACCCCGGGCAAGTACCTTCGCCTGACTCCTTCTCGGCATAGGAAGCTTGGTCTCCCTGCCGAGGTAAGGCCGAACGTCCTGCCGAGCCTTACACTCGAACCCCGGCCAAGTCCCTTTGCCTGACTCCTATTCGGCTTAGGAAGCTTGGTCTCCCTGCCGAGGTAAGGTCGAACGTCCGGCCGACCCTTACACATGAGCTCCGGCCAAGTTCTTTTGCCTGATACTCCTACTAGGCTTAGGAAGCTTGGTCTCCCTGCCGAGGTAAGGTCAAACGACCGGCCGAGCCTTACGCTCGAACTCCGGCCATGTCCCTCTGCCTGACTCTTCTACTAGGCTTATGAAGCTTGGTCTCCTTGCCGAGGTAAGGTCGAACGTCCTGCCAAGCCTTACACTCGAACTCTGGCCAAGTCCCTTCGCCTGACTCCTACTCGCCATAGGAAGCTTGGTCTCCCTGGCGAGGTAATGTCGAACAGTCTGCCGAGCCATACACTCGAACTCGGGCCAAGTCCCTTCGCGTGACTCCTACTAGGCTTAGGAAGCTTGGTGTCTCTGCCGAGGTAAGGTCGAACGTTCTGCCGAGCCTTATACTCGAACCCAGTCAAGTCCCTTCGCGTGAGTCCTACTCGGTTTTGGAAGCTTGGTCTCCCTGCCGAGGTAAGGTCGAACGTTCTGCCGAGCCTTACACATGAGCTCCGGCCAAGTCCCCTTGCCTGACTCTCCTACTAGGCTTAGGAAGCTTGGTCTCCCTGCCGAGGTAAGGTCAAACGTCCTGCCGAGCCTTACTCTCGAACTCCGGCCATGTCCCTTTGCCTGACTCTTCTACTAGGCTTAGGAAGCTTGGTCTCCATGCCGAGGTAAGGTCGAACATTTTGCCGAGCCTTACATTCGAACTCCGTCCAAGTCCCCTCGCCTGACTCTCCTACTAGGCTTAGGAAGCTTGGTCTCCCTGCCGAGGTAAGGTCAAAAGTTCTGCCGAGCCTTACACTTGAACTCGGGCCAAGTCCCTTTGCGTGACTCCTATTATGCTTAGGAAGCTTGGTCTCCCTGCCGAGGTAAGGTCGAACGTCCTGCCGAGCCTTACACTCGAACTCGGGCCAAGTCTTCTTGCCTGACTCTCCTACTAGGCTTAGGAAGCTTGGTCTCCATACCGAGGTAAGGTCAAACTTCCTGCCGAGCCTTACACTCGAACTCTGGCCAAGTCCTTTCGCCTGACTCTCCTACTAGGGTTAGGAAGCTTGGTCTCCCTGCCGAGGTAAGGTCGAACGTCCTGCCGAGCCTTACACTCGAAATCGGGCCAAGTCCCTTCGCGTGACTCCTACTCGGCTTAGGAAGCTTGGTCTCCCTGCCGAGGTAAGGTCGAACGTTCGGCCGACCCTTACACATGAGCTCCGGCCAAGTTCTCTTGCCTGATACTCTTATTAGGCTTAGGAAGCTTGGTATCCCTGCCGAGGTGAGGTCAAACATCTTGCCAATACTTACACTCGAACTCTGGCCAAGTCCCCTCGCCTGACTATCCTATTAGGCTTAGGAAGCTTGGTCTCCCTGCCGAGGTAAGGTCGAGCGTCCGGCCAAGCCTTACACATGAGCTCCGGCCAAGTTCTTTTGCCTGATACTCCTACTAGGCTTAGGAAGCTTGGTCTCCCTGCCGAGGTAAGGTCAAACGTCCTGCCGAGCCTTACACTCGAACTCTGGCCAAGTCCCTTCGCCTGACTCTCCTACTAGGCTTAGGAAGCTTGGTCTCCCTGCCGAGGTAAGGCCGAACGTCCTGCCGAGCCTTACACTCGAACTCGGGCCAAGTCCCTTCGCGTGACTACTAGGCTTAGGAAGCTTGGTCTCCCTGCCGAGGTAAGTTCGTATGTCCTGCCGAGCCTTACACTCGGACCCTGGACAAGTCCCCTCGCCTGACTCTCCTGATAGGCTTAGGAAGCTCAGTCTCCCTGCCGCGGTAAGGTCGAACGTTCTGCCGAGCCTTACACTCGAACTCGGGCCAAGTCCATTCGCGTGACTCCTACTCGGCTTAGGAAGCTTGGTCTCCGTGCTGAGGTAAGGTCGAACGTCCGGCCGAGCCTTACACATGAGCTCCGGCCAAGTTCTTTTGCCTGATACTCCTACTAGGCTTAGGAAGCTTGGTATCCCTGCCGAGGTGAGGTCAAACATCTTGCCAAGACTTACACTCGAACTCTGGCCAAGTCCCCTAGCCTGACTATCCTATTAGGCTTAGGAAGCTTGGTCTCCCTGCCGAGGTAAGGTCGAATGTTCTGCCGAGCCTTACACTCGAACTCGGGCCAAGTCCCTTCGCGTGACTACTACTAGGCTTAGGAAGCTTGGTCTCCCTGCCGAGGTAAGGTCGAACGTCCGGCCGAGCCTTACACATGACCTCCGGCCAAGTTCTTTTGCCTGATACTCCAATTAGGCTTAGGAAGCTTGGTCTCCCTGCCGAGGTAAGGTCAAACGTCCTGCCGAGCTTTACACTCAAACTTCGGCAAGTCCCCTCGCCAGACTCTTACTAGGCTTAGGAAGCTTGGTCTCCCTGCCGAGGTAAGGTCGAACGCCCTACCAAGCCTTACACATGAGCTCCGGCCAAGTCCACTTGCCTGACTCTCCTACTAGGCTTAGGAAGCTTGGTCTCCCTGCCGAGGTAAGGCCGAACGTCCTGCCGAGCCTTACACTCGAACCCCGGCCAAGTCGCTCGCCTGACTCTCCTACTAGGCTTAGGAAGCTTGGTCTCCCTGCCGAGGTAAGGTCGAACGTCCGGCCGAGCCTTACACATGACCTCCGGCCAAGTTCTTTTGCCTGATACTCCAATTAGGCTTAGGAAGCTTGGTCTCCCTGCCGAGGTAAGGTCAAACGTCCTGCCGAGCTTTACACTCAAACTTCGGCAAGTCCCCTCGCCAGACTCTTACTAGGCTTAGGAAGCTTGGTCTCCCTGCCGAGGTAAGGTCGAACGCCCTACCAAGCCTTACACATGAGCTCCGGCCAAGTCCACTTGCCTGACTCTCCTACTAGGCTTAGGAAGCTTGGTCTCCCTGCCGAGGTAAGGCCGAACGTCCTGCCGAGCCTTACACTCGAACCCCGGCCAAGTCGCTCGCCTGACTCTCCTACTAGGCTTAGGAAGCTTGGTCTCCCTGCCGAGGTAAGGTCGAACGTCCGGCCGAGCCTTACACTCGAACCCCGGCGAAGTCCCTTTGCCTGACTCCTACTCGGCTTAGGAAGCTTGGTCTCCCTGCCGAGGTAAGGTCGAACGTCCTGCCGAGCCTTACACATGAGCTCCGGCCAAGTTCCTTCGCCTGACTCTCCTGCTAGGCTTAGGAAGCTTGGTCTCCTTGCCGAGGTAAGGCCGAACGTCCTGCCGAGCCTTACACTGGAACTCCGGCCAATTCCCCTCGCCTGTCTCTCCTACTAGGCTTAGGAAGCTTTGTCTCGCTGCCGAGGTAAGGTCGAACATCCTGCCGAGCCATGCATTTGAACTCCGTCCAAGTCCCCTCGCCTGATTCTCCTATTAGGCTTAGGAAGCTCAGTCTCCCTGCCGAGGTAAGGTCGAACGTTCTGCCGAGCCTTACACTCGAACTTGGGCCAAGTCCCTTCGAGTGACTCCTAGTAGGCTTAAGAGGCTTGGTCTCCCTGCCGAGGTAAGGTCGAACGTCCGGCCGAGCCTTACACATGTGCTCCTGGCCAGTCCTTTTGCCTCACTCTCCTACTAGGCTTAGGAAGCTTAGTCTCCCTGCCGAGGTAAGTTCAAACGTCCTGCCGAGCCTTACACTCGAACTCTGGCCAAGTCCTTTCAGCTGACTCTCCTACTAGGCTTAGGAAGCTTGGTCTCCCTGCCGAGGTTAGGCCGAACGTCCTTCCGAGCCTTACACTCGAACCCCGGCCAAGTCCCTTTCGCCTGACTCCTACTCGGCTTAGGAAGCTTGGTCTCCCTGCCGAGGTAAGGTCGAACGTCCTGCCGAGCTTTACACATGAGCTCCGGCCAAGTCCACTTGCCTGACTCTCCTACTAGGCTTAGGAAGCATGGTCTCCCTGCCGAGGTAAGGTCAAACTTCCTGCCGAGACTTACACTCGAACCCCGGGCAAGTCCCTTCGCCTGACTCCTTCTCGGCATAGGAAGCTTGGTCTCCCTGCCGAGGTAAGGCCGAACGTCCTGCCGAGCCTTACACTCGAACCCCGGCCAAGTCCCTTTGCCTGACTCCTACTCGGCTTAGGAAGCTTGGTCTCCCTGCCGAGGTAAGGTCGAACGTCCTGCCGAGCCTTACACATGAGCTCCGGCCAAGTCCACTTGCCTGACTCTCCTACTAGGCTTAGGAAGCATGGTCTCTTTGCCGAGTTAAGGTCGAACGTCCTGCCGAGCCTTAGTCTCAAACTTCGGCCAAATTCCTTCGCCTGACACTCCAACTAGGCTTAGGAAGCTTGGTCCCCCTGCCGAGGTAAGGTCGAAAGTCCTGCCGAGCCTTACAATCGAACTCCAGCCAAGTTCCTTTTGCCTGTCTCTTACTAGGCTTAGGAAGCTTGGTCTCCCTGCCGAGGTAAGGTCGAACGTCCTTCCAAGCCTTACACTCGAACTCCGGCCAAGTCCCTTGCCTGACTCCTACTAGGCTTAGGAAGCTTGGTCTCCCTGCCAAAATAAGGTCGAAGGTCCTTCCGAGCCTTACACTCGAACTCCGTCTGAGTGCCCTTGTCTGAGTCCTACTAGGCTTAGGAAGCATGGTCTCCCTGCCGAGGTAACGTCGAACGTCCTGCCGAGCCTTAGTCTCAAACTTCGGCCAAGTTCCTTCGCCTGACTCCAACTAGGCTTAGGAAGCTTTGTCTCCCAGCCGAGGTAAGGTCGAGCGTCCTTCCGAGCCTTACACTCGAACTCCGGCCAAGTCCCCTCGCCTGACTCTCCTACTAGGCTTAGGAAGCTTGGTCTCCCTTCCGAGGTGAGGTCAAACGTCCTGCCGAGCCTTACACTCGAAGTCCGGCCAAGTCCCTTCCCCTGACACTCCTATTAGGCTTAGGAAGCTTGGTCTCCCTGCCGAGGAAAGGTCGAGCGTCCTTACGAGCCTTACACTAGAACTCCGGCCAAGTCCCTTCTCCTGATTCCTTCTAGACTTAGGAAGCTTGGTCTGCCTGCCGAGGTAAGGTAGAACGTCCTGCCGAGCCTTGCAATCGAACTCCGGCCAAGTCCCTTTGCCTGACTCCTACTAGGCTTAGGAAGCATGGTCTCCCGGCCGAGGTAACGTCGAACGTCCTGCCGACCCTTAGTCTCAAACTTCGGCCAAGTTCCTTCGCCTGACTCCAACTAGGCTTAGGAAGCTTTGTCTCCCAGCCGAGGTACGGTCGAACGTCCTGCTGAGCCTTAGACTTGAACTCCGGCCATGTCCTCTCGCCTGACTCTCCTACTAGGCTTAGGAAGCTTGGACTCCCTGCCGAGGTAAGGTCGAACGTCCTGCCGAGCCTTGCACTCAAACACCGGCCAGGCCATTTGCCTGTCTCCTACTAGTCTTAGGAAGCTTGGTGTCCCTGCCGAGGAAAGGTCCAACGTCCTGCCGAGCCTTACACTCGAACTCCGGCCAAGTCATTTTGCATGACTCCTACTAAGCTTAGATAGCTTGGTCTCCTTGCCGAGCTAACGTCGAACGTCCTGCCGAACCTTAGTCTCAAACTTCGGCCAAGTCCGCTTGCCTGACTCCTACCAGGCTTAGGAAGCTTGGTCTCCCTGCCGAGGTAAGCTCGAACGTTATGCCGAGCCTCACACTCGAACTCTGGCCAAGTCCCCTCGCCTGACTCTCCTACTAGGCTTAGGGAGCTTGGTCTCCCTGCCAAGGTAAGGTCGAACGTCCTGCCGAGCCTGACATTCGAACTCCGGCCAAGTCCCTTCCCCTGACACTCCTACTCGGCTTAGGAAGCTTGGTCTCCCTGCCGAGGTACGGTCGAACGTCCTGCTGAGCCTTGGACTTGAACTCCGGCCATGTCCTCTCGCCTGACTCTCCTACTAGGCTTAGGAAGCTTGGACTCCCTGCCGAGGTAAGGTCGAACGTCCTGCCGAGCCTTGCACTGAAACACCGGCCAGGCCATTTGCCTGTCTCCTACTAGGCTTAGGAAGCTTGGTGTCCCTGCCGAGGAAAGGTCGAACGTCCTGCCGAGCCTTACACTCGAACTCCGGCCAAGTCATTTTGCATGACTCCTACTAAGCTTAGATAGCTTGGTCTCCTTGCCGAGCTAACGTCGAACGTCCTGCCGAACCTTAGTCTCAAACTTCGGCCAAGTCCGCTTGCCTGACTCCTACCAGGCTTAGGAAGCTTGGTCTCCCTGCCGAGGTAAGCTCGAACGTCCTGCCGAGCCTTACACTCGAACTCTGGCCAAGTCCCCTCGCCTGACTCTCCTACTAGGCTTAGGGAGCTTGGTCTCCCTGCCAAGGTAAGGTCGAACGTTTTGCCGAGCCTGACACTCAAACTCCGGCCAAGTCCCTTCCCCTGACACTCCTACTCGGCTTAGGAAGCTTGGTCTCCCTGCCAAGGTAAGGTCGAACGTCCTGCCGAGCATTACACTCGAACTCCGTCTGAGTCCCTTCGCCTGACTCTCCTACTAGGCTTAGGAAGTTTGGTCTCCCTGCCGAGGTAAGGTCGAATGTCCTGCCGAGCCTTACAATCGAACTCCAGCCAAGTTCCTTTTGCCTGTCTCCTTCTAATCTTAGATAGCTTGGTCTCCTCGCCGAGGTAAGGTCGAACGTCCTGACGAACCTTACACTCGAACTCCGGCCAAGTCCCCTCGCCTGACTCCAACTAGGCGTAGGAAGCTTGGTCTCCCTGCCGAGGTAAGGTCGAACGTCCTGCCGAGCCTTACACTCGAACTCCGGCCAAGTCCCTTCCCCTGACTCCTACTAGGCTTAGGAAGCTTAGTCTCCCTGCCGAGGTAAGTCGAAGGTCCTGCCGAGCCTTACACTCGAACTCCAGCCAAGTCCCCTTGTCTGACTCCTACTAGGCTTAGGAAGCATGGTCTCCCTGCCGAGTTAAGGTCGAACGTCCTGCCGAGCCTTAGTCTCAAACTTCGGCCAAATTCCTTCGCCTGACTCCAACTAGGCTTAGGAAGCTTTGTCTCCCAGCCGAGGTACGGTCGAACGTCCTGCTGAGCCTTAGACTTGAACTCCGGCCATGTCCTCTCGCCTGACTCTCCTACTAGGCTTAGGAAGCTTGGACTCCCTGCCGAGGTAAGGTCGAACGTCCTGCCGAGCCTTGCACTCAAACACCGGCCAGGCCATTTGCCTGTCTCCTACTAGTCTTAGGAAGCTTGGTGTCCCTGCCGAGGAAAGGTCCAACGTCCTGCCGAGCCTTACACTCGAACTCCGGCCAAGTCATTTTGCATGACTCCTACTAAGCTTAGATAGCTTGGTCTCCTTGCCGAGCTAACGTCGAACGTCCTGCCGAACCTTAGTCTCAAACTTCGGCCAAGTCCGCTTGCCTGACTCCTACCAGGCTTAGGAAGCTTGGTCTCCCTGCCGAGGTAAGCTCGAACGTTATGCCGAGCCTCACACTCGAACTCTGGCCAAGTCCCCTCGCCTGACTCTCCTACTAGGCTTAGGGAGCTTGGTCTCCCTGCCAAGGTAAGGTCGAACGTCCTGCCGAGCCTGACATTCGAACTCCGGCCAAGTCCCTTCCCCTGACACTCCTACTCGGCTTAGGAAGCTTGGTCTCCCTGCCGAGGTACGGTCGAAGGTCCTGCTGAGCCTTGGACTTGAACTCCGGCCATGTCCTCTCGCCTGACTCTCCTACTAGGCTTAGGAAGCTTGGACTCCCTGCCGAGGTAAGGTCGAACGTCCTGCCGAGCCTTGCACTGAAACACCGGCCAGGCCATTTGCCTGTCTCCTACTAGGCTTAGGAAGCTTGGTGTCCCTGCCGAGGAAAGGTCGAACGTCCTGCCGAGCCTTACACTCGAACTCCGGCCAAGTCATTTTGCATGACTCCTACTAAGCTTAGATAGCTTGGTCTCCTTGCCGAGCTAACGTCGAACGTCCTGCCGAACCTTAGTCTCAAACTTCGGCCAAGTCCGCTTGCCTGACTCCTACCAGGCTTAGGAAGCTTGGTCTCCCTGCCGAGGTAAGCTCGAACGTCCTGCCGAGCCTTACACTCGAACTCTGGCCAAGTCCCCTCGCCTGACTCTCCTACTAGGCTTAGGGAGCTTGGTCTCCCTGCCAAGGTAAGGTCGAACGTTTTGCCGAGCCTGACACTCAAACTCCGGCCAAGTCCCTTCCCCTGACACTCCTACTCGGCTTAGGAAGCTTGGTCTCCCTGCCAAGGTAAGGTCGAACGTCCTGCCGAGCATTACACTCGAACTCCGTCTGAGTCCCTTCGCCTGACTCTCCTACTAGGCTTAGGAAGTTTGGTCTCCCTGCCGAGGTAAGGTCGAATGTCCTGCCGAGCCTTACAATCGAACTCCAGCCAAGTTCCTTTTGCCTGTCTCCTTCTAATCTTAGATAGCTTGGTCTCCTCGCCGAGGTAAGGTCGAACGTCCTGACGAACCTTACACTCGAACTCCGGCCAAGTCCCCTCGCCTGACTCCAACTAGGCGTAGGAAGCTTGGTCTCCCTGCCGAGGTAAGGTCGAACGTCCTGCCGAGCCTTACACTCGAACTCCGGCCAAGTCCCTTCCCCTGACTCCTACTAGGCTTAGGAAGCTTAGTCTCCCTGCCGAGGTAAGTCGAAGGTCCTGCCGAGCCTTACACTCGAACTCCAGCCAAGTCCCCTTGTCTGACTCCTACTAGGCTTAGGAAGCATGGTCTCCCTGCCGAGTTAAGGTCGAACGTCCTGCCGAGCCTTAGTCTCAAACTTCGGCCAAATTCCCTCGCCTGACTCTCCTACTAGGCTTAGGAAGCTTGGTCTCCCTGCCGAGTTAAGGTCGAACGTCCTGCCAAGCCTTACACTCGAACTCTGTCCAAGTCCCTTTGCCTGACTTTTACTAAGCTAAGGAAGCTTGGTCCCCCTGCCGAGGTAAGGTCGAAAGTCCTGCCGAGCCTTACACTCGACGTCCGGCCAAGTCCCTTCCCCTGACACTCCTACTAGGCTTAGGAAGCTTGGTCTCCCTGCCAAAATAAGGTCGAAGGTCCTTCTGAGCCTTACACTCGAACTCCGTCCGAGTCCCCTTGTCTGAGTCCTACTAGGCTTAGGAAGCATGGTCTCCCTGCCGAGGTAACGTCGAACGTCCTGCCGAGCCTTAGTCTCAAACTTCGGCCAAGTCCCTTTGCCTGACTCCTACTAAGCTTAGGAAGCTTGGTCCCCCTGCCGTGGTAAGGTCGAAAGTCCTGCCGAGCTTTACAATCGAACTCCAGCCAAGTTCCTTTTGCCTGTCTCCTACTAGGCTTAGGAAGCTTAGTCTCCCTGCCGAGGTAAGGTCGAGCGTCCTTCCTAGCCTTCCACTCGAACTCCGGCCAATTCCCCTCGCCTGACTCTCCTACTAGGCTTAGGAACCTTGGTCTCCCTGCCGAGGTAAGGTCAAACATCCTGCCGAGCCTTACACTCGAACTCTGGCCAAGTCCCTTTGCCTGACTCCAACTAGGCTTAGGAAGCTTGGTCTCCCTGCCAAAATAAGGTCGAAGGTCCTTCTGAGCCTTACACTCGAACTCCGTCCGAGTCCCCTTGTCTGAGTCCTACTAGGCTTAGGAAGCATGGTCTCCCTGCCGAGGTAACGTCGAACGTCCTGCCGAGCCTTAGTCTCAAACTTCGGCCAAGTTCCTTCGCCTGACTCCAACTAGGCTTAGGAAGCTGTGTCTCCCAGCTGAGGTAAGGTCGAATGTCCTGCTGAGCCTTAGACTTGAACTCTGGGCAAGTCCCTTTGCCTGACTCCAACTAGGCTTAGGAAGCTTGGTCTCCCTGCCGAGGTACGGTCGAACGTCCTGCCGAGCCTTACACTCGAAGTCCGGCCAAGTCCCTTCCCCTGACACTCCTACTAGGCTTAGGAACCTTGGTCTCCCTGCCGAAGTAAGGTCGAGCGTCCTTCCGAGCCTTACACTAGAACTCCGGCCAAGTCCCTTTGCCTGATACCTTCTAGGCTTAGGAAGCTTGGTCTCCCTGCCGAGGTAAGGTAGAACGTCCTGCCGAGCCTTGCACTCGAACTCCGGCCAAGTCCCTTTGCCTGACTCCTACTAGGCTTAGGAATCTTGGTCTCCCTGCCGAGTTAAGGTCGAACGTCGTGCCGAACCTTACAATCGAAGTCCAGCCAAGTTCCTTTTGCCTGTCTCCTACTAATTTTAGATAGCTTGGTCTCCCTGCCGAGGTAAGGTCGAAGGTCCTGACGAACCTTACACTCGAACTCCGTCCCAGTCCCCTCGCCTGACTCCTACTAGGCTTAGGAAGCTTGGACTCCCTGCCGATGTAAGGTCGAACGCCCTGCCGAGCCTTACACTCGAACTCCATCCAAGTCCCTTCGCCTGACTCCTACTAGGCTTAGGAAGATTGGTCTCCCTGCCGAGGAAAGGTCGAACGTCCTGCCGAGCCTTACACTCGAACTCCGGCCAAGTTCCTTCACCTGACTCCAACTAGGCTTAGGAAGCTTTGTCTCCCAGCCGAGGTAAGGTCGAACGTCCTGCCAAGCCTTTCACTCGAACTCCGGCCAAGTCCCCTCGCCTGACTCTCCTACTAGGCTTAGGGAGCTTGGTCTCCCTGCCAAGGTAAGGTCGAACGTCCTGCCGAACCTGACACTCGAACTCCTGCCAAGTCCCTTCCCCTAACTCTCCTACTAGGCTTAGGAAGCTTGGTCTCCCTGACGAGGTAAGGTCGAATGTCCTGCCAAGCCTTACACTCAAACTCCGGCCAAGTAATTTTGCATGACTCCTACTAAGCTTAGATAGCTTGGTCTCCCTGCCGAGGTAAGGTCAAAGGTCCTGCTGAGTCTTACACTCGAACTCTGGCCAAGTCCCCTCGCCTGACTCCTACTCAGCTTAGGAAGCTTGGTCTCCCTGCCGAGGTAAGGTCGAACGTCCTGCCGAGCCTTACACTCGAACTCCGTCTGAGTTCCTTACCCTGACTCTCCTACTAGGCTTAGGAAGTTTGGTCTCCCTGCCGAGGTAAGGTCGAATGTCCTGCCGAGCCTTACAATCGAACTCCAGCCAAGTTCCTTTTGCCTGTCTCCTACTAATCTTAGATAGCTTGGTCTCCTCGCCGAGGTAAGGTCGAACGTCCTGACGAACCTTACACTCGAACTCCGGCCAAGTCCCCTCGCCTGTCTCCTACTAGGCTTAGGAAGCTTGGTCTCCCTGCCGAGGTAAGGTCGAAGGTCCTGCCGAGCCTTACACTCGAACTCCAGCCAAGTCCCCTTGTCTGACTCCTACTAGGCTTAGGAAGCATGGTCTCCCTGCCGAGTTAAGGTCGAACGTCCTGCCGAGCCTTAGTCTCAAACTTCGGCCAAATTCCTTCGCCTGACACTCCTACTAGGCTTAGGAAGCTTGGTCTCCCTGCCGAGGTAAGGTCGAACGTCCTGCCGAGCCTTACAGTCGAACTTCGGCCAAGTCCCTTCGCCTGACTCTCCTACTAGGCTTAGGAAGCTTGGTCTCCCTGCCGAGTTAAGGTCGAACGTCCTGCCAAGCCTTACACTCGAACTCTGTCCAAGTCCCTTTGCCTGACTTTTACTAAGCTTAGGAAGCTTGGTCCCCCTGCCGAGGTAAGGTCGAAAGTCCTGCCGAGCCTTACAATCGAACTCCAGCCAAGTTCCTTTTGCGTGTGTCTTACTAGGCTTAGGAAGCTTGGTCTCCCTGCCGAGGTAAGGTCGAACGTCCTTCCGAGCCTTACACTCGAACTCCAGCCAAGTCCCCTTGTCTGACTCCTACTAGGCTTAGGAAGCATGGTCTCCCTGCCAAAATAAGGTCGAAGGTCCTTCCGAGCCTTACACTCGAACTCCGTCCGAGTCCCCTTGTCTGAGTCCTACTAGGCTTAGGAAGCATGGTCTCCCTGCCGAGGTAACGTCGAACGTCCTGCCGAGCCTTAGTCTCAAACTTCGGCCAAGTTCCTTCGCCTGACTCCAACTAGGCTTAGGAAGCTTTGTCTCCCAGCCGAGGTAAGGTCGAATGTCCTGCTGAGCCTTAGACTTGAACTCCGGGCAAGTCCCCTCGCCTGACTCTCCTACGCGGCTTAGGGAGTATGGTCTCCCTGCCGAGGTAAGGTCGAACGTCTTGCCGAGCCTTACTCTCGAACACCGGCCAAGTCCCTTTGCCTGACTCCTACTAAGCTTAGGAAGCTTGGTCCCCCTGCCGTGGTAAGGTCGAAAGTCCTGCCGAGCCTTACAATCGAACTCCAGCCAAGTTCCTTTTGCCTGTCTCCTACTAGGCTTAGGAAGCTTAGTCTCCCTGCCGAGGTAGGGTCGAGCGTCCTTCCTAGCCTTACACTCGAACTCCGGCCAATTCCCCTCGCCTGACTCTCCTACTAGGCTTAGGAAGCTTGGTCTCCCTGCCGAGGTAAGGTCAAACGTCCTGCCGAGCCTTACACTCGAACTCTGGCCAAGTCCCTTTGCCTGACTCCAACTAGGCTTAGGAAGCTTGGTCTCCCTGCCGAGGTACGGTCGAACGTCCTGCCGAGCCTTACACTCGAAGTCCGGGCAAGTCCCTTCCCCTGACACTCCTACTAGGCTTAGGAACCTTGGTCTCCCTGCCGAAGTAAGGTCGAGCGTCCTTCCGAGCCTTGCACTCGAACTCCGGCCAAGTCCCTTTGCCTGACTCCTACTAGGCTTAGGAATCTTGGTCTCCCTGCCGAGTTAACGTTGAACGACCTGCCGAACCTTACACTCGAACTCCGGCCAACTCCCTTCGCCTAACACTCCTACTAGGCTTAGGAAGCTTGGTCTCCCTGCCGAGGTAAGGTCGAACGTCCTGCCGAGCCTTGCACTCGAACTCCGGCCAAGTCCCTTCGCCTGACTCCTACTAGGCTTAGGAAGCTTGGTCTCCCTGCCAAGGTAAGGTCGAACGTCCTGCCGAGCCTTACACTCGAACTCCGTCCGAGTCCCTTCGCCTGACTCTCCTACTAGGCTTAGGAAGCTTGGTCTCCCTGCCGAGGTAAGGTCGAACGTCGTGCCGAACCTTACAATCGAACTCCAGCCAAGTTCCTTTTGCCTGTCTCCTACTAATCTTAGATAGCTTGGTCTCCCTGCCGAGGTAAGGTCGAAGGTCCTGACGAACCTTACACTCGAACTCCGTCCAAGTCCCCTCGCCTGACTCCTACTAGGCTTAGGAAGCTTGGACTCCCTTCCGAGGTAAGGTCGAACGCCCTGCCGAGCCTTACACTCGAACTCCGGCCAAGTCCCTTCGCCTGACTCCTACTAGGCTTAGGAAGCTTGGTCTCCCTGCCGAGGAAAGGTCGAACGTCCTGCCGAGCCTTACACTCGAACTCCGGCCAAGTCATTTTGCATGACTCCTAATAAGCTTAGATAGCTTGGTCTCCCTGCCGAGGTAACGTCGAAAGTCCTGCCGAACCTTAGTCTCAAACTTCGGCCAAGTTCCTTCACCTGTCTCCAACTAGGCTTAGGAAGCTTTGTCTCCCTGCGGAGGTGAGGTCGAAGGTCATGCCGAGCCTTACACTCGAACTCCGTCCCAGTCCCTTCGCCTGACTCCTACTAGGCTTAGGAAGCTTGGTCTCCCTGCGGAGGTGACGTCAAAGTTCCTGCCGAGCCTTACACTCGAACTACGGCCAAGTCCATTCGCCTGACTCCTACTAGGCTTAGGAAGCTTGGTCTCCCTGCGGTTGTGAGGTCGAAGGTCCTGCCGAGCCTTACACTCGAACTCTGGCCAAGTTCCTTCGCCTGACTCCAACTAGGCTTAGGAAGATTGGTCTCCCTGTCGAGGTAAGGTCGAACGTCCTGCCGAGCCTTACGCTCGAATTCCGTCCATGTCCCTTCGCCTGACTCTCCTACTAGGCTTAGGAAGATTGATCTCCCAGCCGAGGTAAGGTCGAATGTCCTGCCGAGCCTTACATTCGTAGTCCAGCCAAGTCCCTTCCCCTGACACTCTTACTAGGCTTAGGAAGCTTTGTCTCCCTGCCGAGGTAAGGTCGAGCATCATTCCGAGTCTTACACTCGAACTCTGGCCAAGTCCCTTTGCCTGAGACCTTCTAAGCTTAGGAAGCTTGGTCTCCCTGCCGAGGTAAAGTAAAACGTCCTGCCAAGCCTTTCACTCGAACTCCGGCCAAGTCCCCTCGCCTGACTCTCCTACTAGGCTTAGGGAGCTTGGTCTCCCTGCCAAGGTAAGGTCGAATGTCCTGCCAAGCCTTACACTCAAACTCCGGCCAAGTCCCCTCGCCTAACTCTCCTACAAGGCTTAGGAAGCTTGGTCTCACTGCCGAGGTAAGGCAGAACGTCCTTCCAAGCCTTACACTCGAAGTCCGGCCAAGTCCCTTCCCCTGACACTCCTACTAGTCTTAGGAAGCTTGGTCTCCCTGCCGAGGTAAGGTCAAACGTCCTTCCAAGCCTTACACTCGAACTCTGGCAAAGTCCCTTTGCCTGAATCCTACTAGGCTTAGGAAGCTTGGTCTCCCTGCCGAGGTACGGTCAAACATCCTGCCGAGCCTTACACTCGAACTCCGGCCAAGCCCCTTTGCGTGTCTCCTACTAGGATTAGGAAGCTTGGTCTCCCTGCCGAGGTAAGGTCGAACGTCCTTCCGAACCTTACACTCAAACTCCGGCCAACTCCCTTCGCCTAACTCTCCTACTAGGCTTAGGAAGCTTGGTCTCCCTGCCGAGGTAAGGTCGAACGTCCTGCCGAGCATTACACTCGAACTCCGTCCGAGTCTATTCGCCTGACTCTCCTACTCGGCTTAGGAAGCTTGGTCTTCCTGCCGAGGTAAGATCGAAAGTCCTGCCGAGCCTTACACTCGAACTCTGGCCAAGTCCACTCGCGTGAGTCTGCTACTAGGCTTAAGAAGCTTCGTGTCCCTGCCGAGGTACGGTCGACCGTCCTGCCGAGCCTTACACTCGAACTATGGCCAACTCCCTTTGCCTGTCTCCTACTGGGATTAGGAAGCTTGGTCTCCCTGCCGATGTAATGTCGAACGTCCTGCCGAGCCTTACACTCGATCTTCGGCCCAGTCCCTTCGCCTGACTCTCCTACTAGGCTTAGGAAGATTGGTCTGCCGGCCGAGGTAAGGTAGAACGTCCTGCCAAGCCTTACACTCAAACTCCGGCCAAGTCCCTTTGTCTGACTCCTACTAGGCTTAGGAAGCTTGGTCCCCCTGCCGAGGTAAGGTCGAAAGTCCTGCCGAGCCTTACAATCGAACTCCGGCCAAGTTCCTTCTCCTGAGTCCGACTAGGCTTAGGAAGCTTTATCTCCCTGCCGAGGTAAGGTCGAGCGTCCTTCCAAACCTTACACTCGAACTCCGGCCAAGTCCCCTTGTTTGACTCCTTCTAGGCTTAGGAAGCTTGGTCTCCCTGCCGAGGTAAGGTCAAACGTCCTTCCAAGCCTTACACTCGAACTCTGGCAAAGTCCCTTTGCCTGAATCCTACTAGGCTTAGAAATCTTCGTCTCCCTGCCGACGTAAGGTCGAAAGTCCTGACGAGCCTTACAATCGAACTCCGGCCAAGTTCCTTCGCCTGAGTCCGACTAGGCTTAGGAAGCTTTATCTCCCAGCCGAGGTAAGGTCGAACGTCCTGCTGAGCCTTAGACTCGAACTCCGGCCAAGTCCCCTCTCCTAACTCTCCTCCTAGGCTTAGGAAGATTTGTCTCCCTGCCGAGGTAACATCGAACGTCCTGCCGAGACTTACACTCGAACTCTGGCCAAGTCCCTTCCCCTGACACTCCTACAAGGCTTAGGAAGCTTGGTCTCCCTGCCGAGGTAAGGTCGAATGTCCTGCCAAGCCTTACACTCAAACTCCGGCAAAGTCCCCTCGCCTAACTCTTCTACAAGGCTTAGGAAGCTTGGTCTCCTTGCCGAGGTAAGGTAGAACATCCTTCTGAGCCTTACACTCGAAGTCCGGCCAAGTCCCTTCCCCTGACACTCCTACTAGGCTTAGGAAGCTTGGTCTCCCTACCGAGGTAAGGTCGAGCGTCCTTCCGAGCCTTACACTCGAACTCCGTCCAAGTCCCCTTCTTTGACTCCTTCTAGGCTTAGGAAGCTTGGTCTCCCTGCCGAGGTAAGGTCAAACGTCCTTCCAAGCCTTACACTCGAACTCTGGCAAAGTCCCTTTGCCTGAATCCTACTAGGCTTAGGAATCTTCGTCTGCCTGCCGAGGTAAGGTTGAACGTCCTGCCGAGCCTTACACTCGAACTCCGGCCAAGTCTCTTTGCCTGACTCCTACTGGGCTTAGGAAGCTTGGTCTCCCTGCCGAGGTACGGTCAAACATCCTGCCGAGCCTTACACTCGAACTCCGGCCAAGCCCCTTTGCGTGTCTCCTACTAGGATTAGGAAGCTTGGTCTCCCTGCCGAGGTAAGGTCGAACGTCCTTCCGAACCTTACACTCAAACTCCGGCCAACTCCCTTCGCCTAACTCTCCTACTAGGCTTAGGAAGCTTGATCTCCCTGCCGAGGTAAGGTCGAACGTCCTGCCGAGCCTTACACTCGAACTCCGTCCGAGTCCCTTCGCCTGACTCTCCTACTCGGCTTAGGAAGCTCTGTCTTCCTGCCGAGGTAAGATCGAAAGTCCTGCCGAGCCTTATGCTCGAACTCTGGCCAAGTCCACTCGCGTGAGTCTGCTACTAGGCTTAAGAAGCTTCGTGTCCCTGCCGAGGTACGGTCGACCGTCCTGCCGAGCCTTACACTCGAACTATGGCCAAGTCCCTTTGCCTGTCTCCTACTGGGATTAGGAAGCTTGGTCTCCCTGCCGATGTAATGTCGAACGTCCTGCCGAGCCTTACACTCGATCTCCGGCCAAGTCCCTTTGCCTGACTCCTACTAGGCTTAGGAAGCTTGGTCCCCCTGCCGAGGTAAGGTCGAAAGTCCTGCCGAGCCTTACAATCGAACTCCGGCCAAGTTCCTTCTCCTGAGTCCGACTAGGCTTAGGAAGCTTTATCTCCCTGCCGAGGTAAGGTCGAGCGTCCTTCCAAACCTTACACTCGAACTCCGGCCAAGTCCCCTTGTTTGACTCCTTCTAGGCTTAGGAAGCTTGGTCTCCCTGCCGAGGTAAGGTCGAACGTCCTACCGAGCCTTACACTCGAACTCTGGCAAAGCCCCTTTGCCTGAATCCTACTAGGCTTAGAAATCTTCGTCTCCCTGCCGACGTAAGGTCGAAAGTCCTGACGAGCCTTACAATCGAACTCCGGCCAAGTTCCTCCGCCTGAGTCCGACTAGGCTTAGGAAGCTTTATCTCCCAGCCGAGGTAAGGTCGAACGTCCTGCCGAGCCTTACACTCGAATTCCGGCCAAGTCCCCTCTCCTAACTCTCCTCCTAGGCTTAGGAAGCTTGGTCTCCCTGCCGAGGTAAGGTCGGATGTCCTGCCGAGCCTTACACTCAAACTCCGGCAAAGTCCCCTCGCCTAACTCTCCTGCAAGGCTTAGGAAGCTTGGTCTCCCTGCTGAGGTAAGGTAGAACGTCCTTCTGAGCCTTACACTCGAAGTCCGGCCAAGTCCCTTCCCCTGACACTCCTACTAGGCTTAGGAAGATTGGTCTCCCTACCGAGGTAAGGTCGAGCGTCCTTCCGAGCCTTACACTCGAACTCCGGCCAAGTCCCCTTGTTTGACTCCTTCTAGGCTTATTCCTAAGCCTTGGTCTCCCTGCCGAGGTAAGGTCGAACGTCCTTCCGAACCTTACACTCAAACTCGGGCCAACTCCCTTCGCCTAACTCTCCTACTAGGCTTAGGAAGCTTGGTCTCCCTGCCGAGGTAAGGTCGAGCGTCCTTCCGAGCCTTACACTCGAACTCCGGCCAAGTCCCCTCGCCTGACTCTCCTACTAGGCTTAGGAAGCTTGGTCTCCCTGCCGAGGTAAGGTCAAACGTCCTGCCGAGCCTTACACTCGAACTCTGGCCAAGTCCCTTTGCCTGACTCCAACTAGGCTTAGGAAGCTTGGTCTCCCTGACGAGGTACGGTCGAACGTCCTGCCGAGCCTTACACTCGAACTCCGGCCAAGTCCCTTCCCCTGACACTCCTACTAGGCTTAGGAAGCTTGGTCTCCCTGCTGAGGTAAGGTCGAACGTACTGCCGAGTTTTACACTCGAACTCCGGCCAAGTCCCTTTGCCTGATACCTTCAAGGCTTAGGAAGCTTGGTCTCCCTGCCGAGGTAAGGTCGAACGTCCTACCGAGCCTTACACTCGAACTCCGGCCAACTCCCTTCGCCTAACTCTCCTACTAGGCTGAGGAAGCTTTGTCTCCCTGCCGAGGTAAGGACGAACGTCCTGCCGAGCCTTACACTCGAAATCCGACCCAGTCCCTTCGCCTGACTCCTACTAGGCTTAGGAAGCTTTATCTCCCTGCGGAGGTGAGGGCAAAGGTCCTGCCGAGCCTTACACTCGAACTCCGGCCAACTCCCTTCGCCTAACTCTCCTACTAGGCTTAGGAAGCTTGGTCTCCCTGCCGAGGTAAGGTCGAACGTCCTGCCGAGCCTTACACTCGAACTTCGGCCAAGTTCCTTCGCCTGAATATCCTACTAGGCTTAGGAAGCTTGATCTCCCAGCCGAGGTAAGGTCGAATGTCCTGCTGAGCCTTACACTCGAACTCTGGCCAAGTCCCTTCCCCTTACACTCCTACTAGGCTTAGGAAGCTTGGTCTCCCTGCCGAGGTAAGGTCGAATGTCCTGCCAAGCCTTACACTCAAACTCCGGCAAATTCCCCTCGCCTAACTCTACTCCAAGGCTTAGGAAGCTTGGTCTCCCTGCCGAGGTAAGGTAGAACGTCCTTCTGAGCCTTACACTCGAAATCCGGCCAAGTCCCTTCCCCTGACACTCCTACTAGGCTTAGGAAGCTTGGTCTCCCTACCGAGGTAAGGTCGAGCGTCCTTCCGAGCCTTACACTCGAAGTCCGGCCAAGTCCCCTTGTTTGACTCCTTCTAGGCTTAGGAAGCTTGGTCTCCCTGCCGAGGTAAGGTCAAACGTCCTTCCAAGCCTTACACTCGAACTCTGGCCAAGTCCCTTTGCCTGACTTCTTCTAGGCTTAGGAAGCTTGGTCTCCCTGCCGAGATAAGGTCGAACGTCCTGCCGAGCCTTACACTCGAACTCCCGCCAAGTCCATTTGCGTGTCTCCTACTAGGATTAGGAAGCTTGGTCTCCCTGTCGAGGTAAGGTCGAACACCCTTCCGAACCTTACACTCAAACTCCGGCCAACTCCCTTCGCCTCACTCTCCTACTAGGCTTAGGAAGCTTGATCTCCCTGCCGTGGTAAGGTTGAACGTCCTGCCGAGCCTTACACTTGAACTCCGTCCGAGTCCCTTCACCTGACTCTCCTACTAGGCTTAGGAAGCTTGGACTCCCTGCCGAGGTAAGGTCGAACGTCCTGCCGAGCCTTACACTTGAACTACGGCCACGTCCTTTTGCATGACTCCTACTAGGCTTAGGAAGCTTGGTCTCCCTGCCGAGGTAAGGTCGAACGTCCTGCCGAGCCTTACACTCGAACTCCGGCCAACTGCCTTCGCCTAACTCTCCTACTAGGCTTAGGAAGCTTTCTCTCCCTGCCGAGGTAAGGTCGAACGTCCTGCCGAGCCTTACACTGGAACTCCGTCCGAGTCCCTTCGCCTGACTCCTACAAGGCTTCGGAAGCTTGGTCTCCCTGCTGAGGTGAGGTCGAAGGTCCTGCCGAGCCTTACACTCCAACTCCGGCCAAGTTCCTTCGCCTGAATATCCTACTAGGCTTAGGAAGCTTGATCTCCCAGTTGAGGTAAGGTCGAATGTCCTGCTGAGCCTTACATTCGAAGTCCAGCCAAGTCCCTTCCCCTGACACTCTTATTAGGCTTAGGAAGCTTGGTCTCCATGCCGAGGTAAGGTCGAACGTCCTGCAGAGCCTTACACTTGAACTCCGGCCACGTCCTTTTGCATGACTCCTACTAGGATTAGGAAGCTTGGTCTCCCTGCCGAGGTAAGGTCGAACGTCCTTCCGAACCTTACACTCCAACTCCGGCCAACTCCCTTCGCCTAACTCTCCTACTAGGCTTAGGAAGCTTTGTCTCCCTGCCGAGGTAAGGTCGAACGTCCTTCCAAGCCTTACACTCGAACTCTGGCAAAGTCCCTTTGCCTGAATCCTACTAGGCTTAGGAATCTTCGTCTGCCTGCCGAGGTAAGGTTGAACGTCCTGCCGAGCCTTACACTCGAACTCCGGCCAAGTCTCTTTGCCTGACTCCTACTGGGCTTAGGAAGCTTGGTCTCCCTGCCGAGGTACGGTCAAACATCCTGCCGAGCCTTACACTCGAACTCCGGCCAAGCCCCTTTGCGTGTCTCCTACTAGGATTAGGAAGCTTGGTCTCCCTGCCGAGGTAAGGTCGAACGTCCTGCCGAGCCTTACACTCGAACTCCGTCCGAGTCCCTTCGCCTGACTCTCCTACTCGGCTTAGGAAGCTCGGTCTTCCTGCCGAGGTAAGATCGAAAGTCCTGCCGAGCCTTACGCTCGAACTCTGGCCAAGTCCACTCGCGTGAGTCTGCTACTAGGCTTAAGAAGCTTCGTGTCCCTGCCGAGGTACGGTCGACCGTCCTGCCGAGCCTTACACTCGAACTATGGCCAAGTCCCTTTGCCTGTCTCCTACTGGGATTGGGAAGCTTGGTCTCCCTGCCGATGTAATGTCGAACGTCCTGCCGAGCCTTACACTCGATCTCTGGCCAAGTCCCTTTGCCTGACTCCTACTAGGCTTAGGAAGCTTGGTCCCCCTGCCGAGGTAAGGTCGAAAGTCCTGCCGAGCCTTACAATCGAACTCCAGCCAAGTTCCTTCTCCTGAGTCCGACTAGGCTCAGGAAGCTTTATCTCCCTGCCGAGGTAAGGTCGAGCGTCCTTCCAAACCTTACACTCGAACTCCGGCCAAGTCCCCTTGTTTGACTCCTTCTAGGCTTAGGAAGCTTGGTCTCCCTGCCGAGGTAAGGTCAAACGTCCTTCCAAGCCTTACACTCGAACTCTGGCAAAGCCCCTTTGCCTGAATCCTACTAGGCTTAGAAATCTTCGTCTCCCTGCCGACGTAAGGTCGAAAGTCCTGACGAGCCTTACAATCGAACTCCGGCCAAGTTCCTCCGCCTGAGTCCAACTAGGCTTAGGAAGCTTTATCTCCCAGCCGAGGTAAGGTCGAACGTCCTGCCGAGCCTTACACTCGAATTCCGGCCAAGTCCCCTCTCCTAACTCTCCTCCTAGGCTTAGGAAGCTTGGTCTCCCTGCCGAGGTAAGGTCGGATGTCCTGCCGAGCCTTACACTCAAACTCCGGCAAAGTCCCCTCGCCTAACTCTCCTGCAAGGCTTAGGAAGCTTGGTCTCCCTGCTGAGGTAAGGTAGAACGTCCTTCTGAGCCTTACACTCGAAGTCCGGCCAAGTCCCTTCCCCTGACACTCCTACTAGGCTTAGGAAGATTGGTCTCCCTACCGAGGTAAGGTCGAGCGTCCTTCCGAGCCTTACACTCGAACTCCGGCCAAGTCCCCTTGTTTGACTCCTTCTAGGCTTATTCCTAAGCCTTGGTCTCCCTGCCGAGGTAAGGTCGAACGTCCTTCCGAACCTTACACTCAAACTCGGGCCAACTCCCTTCGCCTAACTCTCCTACTAGGCTTAGGAAGCTTGGTCTCCCTGCCGAGGTAAGGTCGAGCGTCCTTCCGAGCCTTACACTCGAACTCCGGCCAAGTCCCCTCGCCTGACTCTCCTACTAGGCTTAGGAAGCTTGGTCTCCCTGCCGAGGTAAGGTCAAACGTCCTGCCGAGCCTTACACTCGAACTCTGGCCAAGTCCCTTTGCCTGACTCCAACTAGGCTTAGGAAGCTTGGTCTCCCTGACGAGGTACGGTCGAACGTCCTGCCGAGCCTTACACTCGAACTCCGGCCAAGTCCCTTCCCCTGACACTCCTACTAGGCTTAGGAAGCTTGGTCTCCCTGCTGAGGTAAGGTCGAAGGTCCTGCCGAGTCTTACACTCGAACTCCGGCCAAGTCCCCTTGCCTGATACCTTCAAGGCTTAGGAAGCTTAGTCTCCCTGCCGAGGTAAGGTAGAACGTCCTGCCGAGCCTTACACTCGAACTCCGGCCAAGTCCCTTTGCCTGAATCCTACTAGGCTTAGGAATCTTGGTCTCCCTGCCGAGTTAACGGCGGATGACCTGCCGAACCTTACACTCGAACTCCGGCCAACTTCCTTCGCCTAACTCTCCTACTAGGCTTAGGAAGCTTGGTCTCCCTGCCGAGGTAAGGTCGAACGTCCTACCGAGCCTTACACTCGAACTCCGGCCAACTCCCTTCGCCTAACTCTCCTACTAGGCTGAGGAAGCTTTGTCTCCCTGCCGAGGTAAGGACGAACGTCCTGCCGAGCCTTACACTCGAAATCCGACCCAGTCCCTTCGCCTGACTCCTATTAGGCTTAGGAAGCTTTATCTCCCTGCGGAGGTGAGGGCAAAGGTCCTGCCGAGCCTTACACTCGAACTCCGGCCAACTCCCTTCGCCTAACTCTCCTACTAGGCTTAGGAAGCTTGGTCTCCCTGCCGAGGTAAGGTCGAACGTCCTGCCGAGCCTTACACTCGAACTTCGGCCAAGTTCCTTCGCCTGAATATCCTACTAGGCTTAGGAAGCTTGATCTCCCAGCCGAGGTAAGGTCGAATGTCCTGCTGAGCCTTACACTCGAACTCTGGCCAAGTCCCTTCCCCTTACACTCCTACTAGGCTTAGGAAGCTTGGTCTCCCTGCCGAGGTAAGGTCGAATGTCCTGCCAAGCCTTACACTCAAACTCCGGCAAACTCCCCTCGCCTAACTCTCCTCCAAGGCTTAGGAAGCATGGTCTCCCTGCCGAGGTAAGGTAGAACGTCCTTCTGAGCCTTACACTCGAAGTCCGGCCAAGTCCCTTCCCCTGACACTCCTACTAGGCTTAGGAAGCTTGGTCTCCCTACCGAGGTAAGGTCGAGCGTCCTTCCGAGCCTTACACTCGAAGTCCGGCCAAGTCCCCTTGTTTGACTCCTTCTAGGCTTAGGAAGCTTGGTCTCCCTGCCGAGGTAAGGTCAAACGTCCTTCCAAGCCTTACACTCGAACTCTGCCCAAGTCCCTTTGCCTGACTTCTTCTAGGCTTAGGAAGCTTGGTCTCCCTGCCGAGATAAGGTCGAACGTCCTGCCGAGCCTTACACTCGAACTCCCGCCAAGTCCATTTGCGTGTCTCCTACTAGGCTTAGGAAGCTTGGTCTCCCTGCCGAGGTAAGGTCGAACGTCCTGCCGAGCCTTACACTTGAACTACGGCCACGTCCTTTTGCATGACTCCTACTAGGCTTAGGAAGCTTGGTCTCCCTGCCGAGGTAAGGTCGAACGTCCTGCCGAGCCTTACACTCGAACTCCGGCCAACTGCCTTCGCCTAACTCTCGTCCTAGGCTTAGGAAGCTTTGTCTCCCTGCCGAGGTAAGGTCGAACGTCCTGCCGTGCCTTACACTGGAACACCCTCCGAGTCCCTTCGCCTGACTCCTACAAGGCTTAGGAAGCTTGGTCTCCCTGCTGAGGTGAGGTCGAAGGTCCTGCCGAGCCTTACACTCCAACTCCGGCCAAGTTCCTTCGCCTGAATATCCTACTAGGCTTAGGAAGCTTGATCTCCCAGTTGAGGTAAGGTCGAATGTCCTGCTGAGCCTTACATTCGAAGTCCAGCCAAGTCCCTTCCCCTGACACTCTTACTAGGCTTAGGAAGCTTGGTCTCCATGCCGAGGTAAGGTCGAACGTCCTGCAGAGCCTTACACTTGAACTCCGGCCACGTCCTTTTGCATGACTCCTACTAGGATTAGGAAGCTTGGTCTCCCTGCCGAGGTAAGGTCGAACGTCCTTCCGAACCTTACACTCCAACTCCGGCCAACTCCCTTCGCCTAACTCTCCTACTAGGCTTAGGAAGCTTTGTCTCCCTGCCGAGGTAAGGTCGAACGTCCTTCCGAGCCTTACACTCGAACTTTGTACGAGTCCCTTCGCCTGACTTTCCTACTCGGCTTAGGAAGCTTGGTCTTCCTGCCGAGGTAAGATCGAAAGTCCTGCCGAGCCTTACACTCGAACTCTGGCCAAGTCCACTCGCGTGAGTCTGCTACTAGGCTTAAGAAGCTTCGTGTCCCTGCCGAGGTACGGTCGACCGTCCTGCCGAGCCTTACACTCGAACTATGGCCAAGTCCCTTTGCCTGTCTCCTACTGGGATTAGGAAGCTTGGTCTCCCTGCCGATGTAATGTCGAACGTCCTGCCGAGCCTTACACTCGATCTCCGGCCCAGTCCCTTCGCCTGACTCTCCTACTAGGCTTAGGAAGATTGGTCTGCCGGCCGAGGTAAGGTAGAACGTCCTGCCAAGCCTTACACTCAAACTCCGGCCAAGTCCCTTTGCCTGACTCCTACTAGGCTTAGGAAGCTTGGTCCCCCTGCCGAGGTAAGGTCGAAAGTCCTGCCGAGCCTTACAATCGAACTCCGGCCAAGTTCCTTCACCTGAGTCCGACTAGGCTTAGGAAGCTTTATCTCCCTGCCGAGGTAAGGTCGAGCGTCCTTCCAAACCTTACACTCGAAATCCGGCCAAGTCCCCTTGTTTGACTCCTTCTAGGCTTAGGAAGCTTGGTCTCCCTGCCGAGGTAAGGTCAAACGTCCTTCCAAGCCTTACACTCGAACTCTGGCAAACCCCTTTGCCTGAATCCTACTAGGCTTAGAAATCTTCGTCTCCCTGCCGACGTAAGGTCGAAAGTCCTGACGAGCCTTACAATCGAACTCCGGCCAAGTTCCTCCGCCTGAGTCCGACTAGGCTTAGGAAGCTTTATCTCCCAGCCGAGGTAAGGTCGAATGTCCTGCCGAGCCTTACACTCGAACTCCGGCCAAGTCCCCTCTCCTAACTCTCCTCCTAGGCTTAGGAAGATTTGTCTCCCTGCCGAGGTAACATCGAATGTCCTGCCGAGACTTACACTCGAACTCTGGCCAAGTCCCTTTGCCTGAATCCTACTAGGCTTAGGAAGCTTGGTCTCCCTGCCGAGGTAAGGTCGGATGTCCTGCCAAGCCTTACACTCAAACTCCGGCAAAGTCCCCTCGCCTAACTCTCCTGCAAGGCTTAGGAAGCTTGGTCTCCCGGCTGAGGTAAGGTAGAACGTCCTTCTGAGCCTTACACTCGAAGTCCGGCCAAGTCCCTTCCCCTGACACTCCTACTAGGCTTAGGAAGATTGGTCTCCCTACCGAGGTAAGGTCGAGCATCCTTCCGAGCCTTACACTCGAACTCCGGCCAAGTCCCCTTGTTTGACTCCTTCTAGGCTTATTCCTAAGCCTTGGTCTCTTTGCCGAGGTAAGGTCGAACGTCCTTCCTAACCTTACACTCAAACTCGGGCCAACTCCCTTCGCCTAACTCTCCTACTAGGCTTATGAAGCTTGGTCTCCCTGCCGAGGTAAGGTCGAGCGTCCTTCCGAGCCTTACACTCGAACTCCGGCCAAGTCCCCTCGCCTGACTCTCCTACTAGGCTTAGGAAGCTTGGTCTCCCTGCCGAGGTAAGGTCGAAAGTCCTGCCGAGACTTACACTCGAACTCCGGCCAACTCGCTTCGCCTAACTCTCCTACTAGGCTGAGGAAGCTTTGTCTCCCTGCCGAGGTAAGGACGAACGTCCTGCCGAGCCTTACACTCGAAATCCGACCCAGTCCCTTCGCCTGACTCCTATTAGGCTTAGGAAGCTTTATCTCCCTGCGGAGGTGAGGGCAAAGGTCCTGCCGAGCCTTACACTCGAACTCCGGCCAACTCCCTTCGCCTAACTCTCCTACTAGGCTTAGGAAGCTTGGTCTCCCTGACGAGGTACGGTCGAACGTCCTGCCGAGCCTTACAATCGAACTCCGGCCAAGTCCCTTCCCCTGACACTCCTACTAGGCTTAGGAAGCTTGGTCTCCTTGCTGAGGTAAGGTCGAAGGTCCTGCCGAGTCTTACACTCGAACTCCGGCCAAGTCCCTTTGCCTGATACCTTCAAGGCTTAGGAAGCTTAGTCTCCCTGCCGAGGTAAGGTAGAACGTCCTCCCGAGCCTTACACTCGAACTCCGGCCAAGTCCCTTTGCCTGAATCCTACTAGGCTTAGGAATCTTGGTCTCCCTGCCGAGCTAACGGCGGATGACCTGCCGAACCTTACACTCGAACTCCGGCCAACTTCCTTCGCCTAACTCTCCTACTAGGCTTAGGAAGCTTGGTCTCCCTGCCGAGGTAAGGTCGAACGTCCTACCGAGCCTTACACTCGAACTCCAGCCAACTCCCTTCGCCTGACTTTCCTACTAGGCTTAGGAAGCTTGGTCTCCCTGCCGAGGTAAGGTCGAAAGTCCTGCCGAGCCTTACAATCGAACTCCAGCCAAGTTCCTTTTGCCTGTCTCCTACTAAACTTAGGAAGCTTGGTCTCCCTGCCGAGGTAAGGTCGAACGTCCTGCCGAGCCTTACACTTGAACTCCGGCCACGTCCTTTTGCATGACTCCTACTAGGCTTAGGAAGCTTGGTCTCCCTGCCGAGGTAAGGTCGAACGTCCTGCCGAGCCTTACACTCGAACTCCGGCCAACTCCCTTCGCCTAACTCTCCTACTAGGCTTAGGAAGCTTAGTCTCCTTGCCGAGGTAAGGTCGAACGTCCTGCCGAGCCTTACACTCGAACTCCGACCGAGTCCCTTCGCCTGACTCTCCTAGTAGGCTTAGGAAGCTTGGTCTCCCTGCCGAGGTAAGCTCGAAAGTCCTGCCGAGACTTACACTCGAACTCTGGCCCAGTCCCTTTGCCTGACTCTTACTAGGCTTAGGAAGCTTGGTCTCCTTGCAGAGGCGAGGGCAAAGGTCCTGCCGAGCCTTACACTCGAACTCCGGCCAAGGCCCTTCGCCTGACTCCTACTAGGCTTAGGAAGCTTGGTCTCCCTGCCGAGGTGAGGTCGAACGTCCTGCCGAGCCTTACACTCGAACTCCGGCCAAGTTCCTTCGCCTGAATATCCTACTAGGCTTAGGAAGCTTGATCTCCCAGCCGAGGTAAGGTCGAATGTCCTGCTGAGCCTTACATTCGAAGTCCAGCCAAGTCCCTTCCCCCGACACTCTTTCTCGGCTTAGGAAGCTTGGTCTCCCTGCCGAGGTAAGGTCGAACGTCCTTCCGACCCCTACACTCCAACTCCAGCCAACTCCCTTCGCCTAACTCTCCTACTAGGCTTAGGAAGCTTTGTCTCCCTGCCGAGGTAAGGTCGAACGTCCTGCCGAGCCTTACACTCAAACTCCGTACGAGTCCCTTCGCCTGACTCTCCTACTAGGCTTAGGAAGCTTGGTCTCCCTGCCGAGGTAAGGTCGAAAGTCCTGCCGAGCCTTACACTCGAAATCCGGCCCAGTCCCTTCGCCTGACTTTCCTACTAGGCTTAGGAAGCTTGGTCTCCCTGCCGAGGTAAGGCAGAACGTACTTCCGAGCCCTACACTCGAAGTCCGTCCAAGTCCCTTCCCCTGACACTCCTACTAGGCTTTGGAAGCTTGGTCTCCCTGCCGAGGTAAGGTCGAAAGTCCTGCCGAGCCTTACCATCGAACTCCAGCCAAGTTCCTTTTGCCTGTCTCCTACTAGGCCTAGGAAGCTTGGTCTCCCTGCCGAGGTAAGGTCGAACGTCCTGCCGAGCCTTACACTTGAACTCCGTCCGAGTCCCTTCTCCTGATTCTCCTACTAGGCTTAGGAAGCTTGGTCTCCCTGCCGAGGTAAGGTCGAAAGTCCTGCCGAGCCTTACACTCGAAATCCGGACCAGTCCCTTCGCCTGACTTTCCTACTAGGCTTAGGAAGCTTAGTCTCCCTGCCGAGGTAAGGTCGAACGTCCTGCCGAGCCTTACACTTGAACTCCGGCCACGTCCTTTTGCATGACTCCTACTAGGCTTAGGAAGCTTGGTCTCCCTGCCGAGGTAAGGTCGAATGTCCTGCTGAGCCTTACATTCGAAGTCCAGCCAAGTCCTATCCCCTGACACTCTTACTAGGCTTAGGAAGCTTGGTCTCCATGCCGAGGTAAGGTCGAACGTCCTGCCGAGCCTTACACTTGAACTCCGGCCACGTCCTTTTGCATGGCTCCTACTAGGATTAGGAAGCTTGGTCTCCCTGCCGAGGTAAGGTCGAACGTCCTTCCGAACCTTACACTCCAACTCCGGCCAACTCCCTTCGCCTAACTCTCCTACTAGGCTTAGGAAGCTTTGTCTCCCTGCCGAGGTAAGGTCGAACGTCCCTCCGAGCCTTACACTCGAAATCCGGCCAAGTTCCTTTTGCCTGTCTCCTACTAGGCTTAGGAAGCTTGGTCTCCCTGCGGAGGTAAGGTCGAATCTCCTGCCAAGACTTACACTCAAACTCCAGCCTAGTCCCCTCGCCTAACTCTCCTACAAGGCTTAGGAAGCTTCATCTCCCAGCCGAGGTAAGGCAGAACGTCCTTCCGAGCCTTACACTCGAACTCCGGCCAAGTCCCTTTGTTTGACTCCTTCTAGGCTTAGGAAGCTTGGTCTCCCTGCCGAGGTGAGGTCAAACGTCCTTCCAAGCCTTACACTCGAACTCTGGCAAAGTCCCTTTGCCTGAATCCTACTAGGCTTAGGAATCTTCGTCTCCCTGCCGAGGTAAGGTCGAACGTCCTGCCGAGCCTTACACTCGAACTCCGGCCAAGTCCCTTTGCCTGACTTCTACTAGGCTTAGGAAGCTTGGTCACGCAGCCAAGGTAACGTCGCACGTCCTGCCGAGCCTTACACTCGAACTCTGGCCCAGTCCCTTCGCCTGACTTTCCTACTAGGCTTAGGAATCTTCGTCTCCCTGCCGAGGTAAGGTCGAACGTCCTGCCGAGCCTTACACTCGAACTCCGGCCAAGTCCCTTTGCCTGACTTCTACTAGGCTTAGGAAGCTTGGTCACGCAGCCAAGGTAACGTCGCACGTCCTGCCGAGCCTTACACTCGAACTCTGGCCCAGTCCCTTCGCCTGACTTTCCTACTAGGCTTAGGAAGCTTGGTCTCCCTGCCGAGGTAAGGTCGAACGTCCTGCCGAGCCTTACACTCGAACTCTGGCCACGTTCCTTCGCCTGACTCCAACTAGGCTTAGAAATCTTCGTCTCCCTGCCGACGTAAGGTCGAACGTCCTGCCAAGCCTTACAATCGAACTCCGGCCAAGTTCCTTTTGCCTGTCTCCTACTAGGCTTAGAAATCTTCGTCTCCCTGCCGACGTAAGGTCAAAAGTCCTGCCGAGCCTTTCAATAGAACTCCAGCCAAGTCCCTTCACCTGACTCCTACTAGGCTTAGGAAGCTTGGTCTCCCTGCGGAGGTGACGTCAAAGTTCCTGCCGAGCCTTATACTCGAACTCCGGCCAAGTTCCTTCGCCTGACTCCAACTAGGCTTAGGAAGCTTGGTCTCCCTGCCGAGGTAAGGTCGAACGTCCTGCCGAGCCTTACACTCGAACTCCGGCCAAGTTCCTTCGCCTAACACTCCTACAAGGCTTAGGAAGCTTGGTCTCCCTGCCGAGGTAAGGCAGAACGTCCTTCCGAGCCTTACACTCGAAGTCCGGCCAAGTCCCTTCCCCTGACACTCCTACTAGGCTTAGGAAGATTGGTCTCCCTACCGAGGTAAGGTCGAGCGTCCTTCCGAGCCTTACACTCGAACTCCGGCCAAGTCCCCTTGTTTGACTCCTTCTAGGCTTATTCCTAAGCCTTGGTCTCTTTGCCGAGGTAAGGTCGAAAGTCCTTCCGAACCTTACAGTCAAACTCGGGCCAACTCCCTTCGCCTAACTCTCCTACTAGGCTTATGAAGCTTGGTCTCCCTGCCGAGGTAAGGTCGAGCGTCCTTCCGAGCCTTACACTCGAACTCCGGCCAAGTCCCCTCGCCTGACTCTCCTACTAGGCTTAGGAAGCTTGGTCTCCCTGCCGAGGTAAGGTCAAACGTCCTGCCGAGCCTTACACTCGAACTCTGGCCAAGTCCCTTTGCCTGACTCCAACTAGGCTTAGGAAGCTTGGTCTCCCTGACGAGGTACGGTCGAACGTCCTGCCGAGCCTTACACTCGAACTCCGGCCAAGTCCCTTCCCCTGACACTCCTACTAGGCTTAGGAAGCTTGGTCTCCTTGCTGAGGTAAGGTCGAAGGTCCTGCCGAGTCTTACACTCGAACTCCGGCCCAGTCCCTTCGCCTGACTTTCCTACTAGGCTTAGGAAGCTTAGTCTCCCTGCCGAGGTAAGGTCGAACGTCCTGCCGAGCCTTACACTTGAACTCCGGCCACGTCCTTTTGCATGACTCCTACTAGGCTTAGGAAGCTTGGTCTCCCTGCCGAGGTAAGGTCGAATGTCCTTCCGAGCCTTACACTCGAACTCCGGCCAACTGCCTTCGCCTAACTCTCCTACTAGGCTTAGGAAGCTTTCTCTCCCTGCCGAGGTAAGGTCGAACGTCCTGCCGAGCCTTACACTCGAACTCCGTCCGAGTCCCTTCGCCTGACTCCTACTAGGCTTAGGAAGCTTGGTCTCCCTGCCGAGGTGAGGTCGAAGGTCCTGCCGAGCCTTACACTCCAACTCCGGCCAAGTTCCTTCGCCTGAATATCCTACTAGGCTTAGGAAGCTTGATCTCCCAGTTGAGGTAAGGTCGAATGTCCTGCTGAGCCTTACATTCGAAGTCCAGCCAAGTCCTATCCCCTGACACTCTTACTAGGCTTAGGAAGCTTGGTCTCCATGCCGAGGTAAGGTCGAACGTCCTGCCGAGCCTTACACTTGAACTCCGGCCACGTCCTTTTGCATGACTCCTACTAGGCTTAGGAAGCTTGGTCTCCCTGCCGAGGTAAGGTCGAACGTCCTTCCGAACCTTACACTCCAACTCCGGCCAACTCCCTTCGCCTAACTCTCCTACTAGGCTTAGGAAGCTTTGTCTCCCTGCCGAGGTAAGGTCGAACGTCCCTCCGAGCCTTACACTCGAAATCCGGCCCAGTCCCTTCGCCTGACTTTCCCACTAGGCTTAGGAAGCTTGGTCTCCCTGCCGAGGTAAGGTCGAATGTCCTGCCGAGCCTTATAATCGAACTCTAGCCAAGTTCCTTTTGCCTGTCTCCTACTAGGCTTAGGAAGCTTGGTCTCCCTGCGGAGGTAAGGTCGAATCTCCTGCCAAGACTTACACTCAAACTCCAGCCTAGTCCCCTCGCCTAACTCTCCTACAAGGCTTAGGAAGCTTCATCTCCCAGCCGAGGTAAGGCAGAACGTCCTTCTGAGCCTTACACTCGAACTCCGGCCAAGTCCCCTTGTTTGACTCCTTCTAGGCTTAGGAAGCTTGGTCTCCCTGCCGAGGTGAGGTCAAACGTCCTTCCAAGCCTTACACTCGAACTCTGGCAAAGTCCCTTTGCCTGAATCCTACTAGGCTTAGGAATCTTCGTCTCCCTGCCGAGGTAAGGTCGAACGTCCTGCCGAGCCTTACACTCGAACTCCGGCCAAGTCCCTTTGCCTGACTTCTACTAGGCTTAGGAAGCTTGGTCACGCAGCCAAGGTAACGTCGCACGTCCTGCCGAGCCTTACACTCGAACTCTGGCCCAGTCCCTTCGCCTGACTTTCCTACTAGGCTTAGGAAGCTTGGTCTCCCTGCCGAGGTAAGGCAGAACGTCCTTCCGAGCCTTACACTCGAAGTCCGGCCAAGTCCCTTCCCCTGACACTCCTACTAGGCTTAGGAAGATTGGTCTCCCTACCGAGGTAAGGTCGAGCGTCCTTCCGAGCCTTACACTCGAACTCCGGCCAAGTCCCCTTGTTTGACTCCTTCTAGGCTTATTCCTAAGCCTTGGTCTCTTTGCCGAGGTAAGGTCGAACGTCCTTCCGAACCTTACACTCAAACTCGGGCCAACTCCCTTCGCCTAACTCTCCTACTAGGCTTATGAAGCTTGGTCTCCCTGCCGAGGTAAGGTCGAGCGTCCTTCCGAGCCTTACACTCGAACTCCGGCCAAGTCCCCTCGCCTGACTCTCCTACTAGGCTTAGGAAGCTTGGTCTCCCTGCCGAGGTAAGGTCAAACGTCCTGCCGAGCCTTACACTCGAACTCTGGCCAAGTCCCTTTGCCTGACTCCAACTAGGCTTAGGAAGCTTGGTCTCCCTGACGAGGTACGGTCGAACGTCCTGCCGAGCCTTACACTCGAACTCCGGCCAAGTCCCTTCCCCTGACACTCCTACTAGGCTTAGGAAGCTTGGTCTCCTTGCTGAGGTAAGGTCGAAGGTCCTGCCGAGTCTTACACTCGAACTCCGGCCACGTCCCTTTGCCTGATACCTTCAAGGCTTAGGAAGCTTAGTCTCCCTGCCGAGGTAAGGTAGAACGTCCTCCCGAGCCTTACACTCGAACTCCGGCCAAGTCCCTTTGCCTGAATCCTACTAGGCTTAGGAATCTTGGTCTCCCTGCCGAGCTAACGGCAGATGACCTGCCGAACCTTACACTCGAACTCCGGCCAACTTCCTTCGCCTAACTCTCCTACTAGGCTTAGGAAGCTTGGTCTCCCTGCCGAGGTAAGGTCGAACGTCCTACCGAGCCTTACACTCGAACTCCAGCCAACTCCCTTCGCCTGACTTTCCTACTAGGCTTAGGAAGCTTGGTCTCCCTGCCGAGGTAAGGTCGAAAGTCCTGCCGAGCCTTACAATCGAACTCCAGCCAAGTTCCTTTTGCCTGTCTCCTACTAAACTTAGGAAGCTTGGTCTCCCTGCCGAGGTAAGGTCGAACGTCCTGCCGAGCCTTACACTTGAACTCCGGCCACGTCCTTTTGCATGACTCCTACTAGGCTTAGGAAGCTTGGTCTCTCTGCCGAGGTAAGGTCGAACGTCCTGCCGAGCCTTACACTCCAACTCCGGCCAACTCCCTTCGCCTAACTCTCCTACTAGGCTTAGGAAGCTTAGTCTCCCTGCCGAGGTAAGGTCGAACGTCCTGCCGAGCCTTACACTCGAACTCCGACCGAGTCCCTTCGCCTGACTCTCCTAGTAGGCTTAAGAAGCTTGGTCTCCCTGCCGAGGTAAGCTCGAAAGTCCTGCCGAGACTTACACTCAAACTCTGGCCCAGTCCCTTCGCCTGACTCCTACTAGGCTTAGGAAGCTTGGTCTCCTTGCAGAGGCGAGGGCAAAGGTCCTGCCGAGCCTTACACTCGAACTCCGGCCAAGGCCCTTCGCCTGACTCCTACTAGGCTTAGGAAGCTTGGTCTCCCTGCCGAGGTGAGGTCGAACGTCCTGCCGAGCCTTACACTCGAACTCCGGCCAAGTTCCTTCGCCTGAATATCCTACTAGGCTTAGGAAGCTTGATCTCCCAGCCGAGGTAAGGTCGAATGTCCTGCTGAGCCTTACATTCGAAGTCCAGCCAAGTCCCTTCCCCCGACACTCTTTCTCGGCTTAGGAAGCTTGGTCTCCCTGCCGAGGTAAGGTCGAACGTCCTTCCGAACCTTACACTCCAACTCCGGCCAACTCCCTTCGCCTAACACTCGTACTAGGCTTAGGAAGCTTTGTCTCCCTGCCGAGGTAAGGTCGAACGTCCTGCCGAGCCTTACACTCAAACTCCGTACGAGTCCCTTCGCCTGACTCTCCTACTAGGCTTAGGAAGCTTGGTCTCCCTGCCGAGGTAAGGTCGAAAGTCCTGCCGAGCCTTACACTCGAAATCCGGCCCAGTCCCTTCGCCTGACTTTCCTACTAGGCTTAGGAAGCTTGGTCTCCCTGCCGAGGTAAGGTCGAACGTCCTGCCGAGCCTTACACTCGAACTCCGGCCAAGTTCTTTCGCCTAACTCTCCTACAAGGCTTAGGAAGCTTGGTCTCCCTGCCGAGGTAAGGCAGAACGTACTTCCGAGCCCTACACTCGAAGTCCGGCCAAGTCCCTTCCCCTGACACTCCTACTAGGCTTTGGAAGCTTGGTCTCCCTCCCGAAGTAAGGTCGAAAGTCCTGCCGAGTCTTACACTCGAAATCCGGCCCAGTCCCTTCGCCTGACTTTCCTACTAGGCTTAGGAAGCTAGGTCTCCCTGCCGAGGTAAGGTCGAAAGTCCTGCCGAGCCTTACCATCGAACTCCAGCCAAGTTCCTTTTGCCTGTCTCCTACTAGGCCTAGGAAGCTTGGTCTCCCTGCCGAGGTAAGGTCGAACGTCCTGCCGAGCCTTACACTTGAACTCCGTCCGAGTCCCTTCTCCTGATTCTCCTACTAGGCTTAGGAAGCTTGGTCTCCCTGCCGAGGTAAGGTCGAAAGTCCTGCCGAGCCTTACACTCGAAATCCGGCCCAGTCCCTTCGCCTGACTTTCCTACTAGGCTTAGGAAGCTTAGTCTCCCTGCCGAGGTAAGGTCGAGCGTCCTTCCGAGCCTTACACTCGAACTCCGGCCAAGTCCCCTTGTTTGACTCCTTCTAGGCTTATTCCTAAGCCTTGGTCTCTTTGCCGAGGTAAGGTCGAACGTCCTTCCGAACCTTACACTCAAACTCGGGCCAACTCCCTTCGCCTAACTCTCCTACTAGGCTTATGAAGCTTGGTCTCCCTGCCGAGGTAAGGTCGAGCGTCCTTCCGAGCCTTACACTCGAACTCCGGCCAAGTCCCCTCGCCTGACTCTCCTACTAGGCTTAGGAAGCTTGGTCTCCCTGCCGAGGTAAGGTCAAACGTCCTGCCGAGCCTTACACTCGAACTCTGGCCAAGTCCCTTTGCCTGACTCCAACTAGGCTTAGGAAGCTTGGTCTCCCTGACGAGGTACGGTCGAACGTCCTGCCGAGCCTTACACTCGAACTCCGGCCAAGTCCCTTCCCCTGACACTCCTACTAGGCTTAGGAAGCTTGGTCTCCTTGCTGAGGTAAGGTCGAAGGTCCTGCCGAGTCTTACACTCGAACTCCGGCCAAGTCCCTTTGCCTGATACCTTCAAGGCTTAGGAAGCTTAGTCTCCCTGCCGAGGTAAGGTAGAACGTCCTCCCGAGCCTTACACTCGAACTCCGGCCAAGTCCCTTTGCCTGAATCCTACTAGGCTTAGGAATCTTGGTCTCCCTGCCGAGCTAACGGCGGATGACCTGCCGAACCTTACACTCGAACTCCGGCCAACTTCCTTCGCCTAACTCTCCTACTAGGCTTAGGAAGCTTGGTCTCCCTGCCGAGGTAAGGTCGAACGTCCTACCGAGCCTTACACTCGAACTCCAGCCAACTCCCTTCGCCTGACTTTCCTACTAGGCTTAGGAAGCTTGGTCTCCCTGCCGAGGTAAGGTCGAAAGTCCTGCCGAGCCTTACAATCGAACTCCAGCCAAGTTCCTTTTGCCTGTCTCCTACTAAACTTAGGAAGCTTGGTCTCCCTGCCGAGGTAAGGTCGAACGTCCTGCCGAGCCTTACACTTGAACTCCGGCCACGTCCTTTTGCATGACTCCTACTAGGCTTAGGAAGCTTGGTCTCCCTGCCGAGGTAAGGTCGAACGTCCTGCCGAGCCTTACACTCCAACTCCGGCCAACTCCCTTCGCCTAACTCTCCTATTAGGCTTAGGAAGCTTAGTCTCCCTGCCGAGGTAAGGTCGAACGTCCTGCCGAGCCTTACACTCGAACTCCGACCGAGTCCCTTCGCCTGACTCTCCTAGTAGGCTTAAGAAGCTTGGTCTCCCTGCCGAGGTAAGCTCGAAAGTCCTGCCGAGACTTACACTCAAACTCTGGCCCAGTCCCTTCGCCTGACTCCTACTAGGCTTAGGAAGCTTGGTCTCCTTGCAGAGGCGAGGGCAAAGGTCCTGCCGAGCCTTACACTCGAACTCCGGCCAAGGCCCTTCGCCTGACTCCTACTAGGCTTAGGAAGCTTGGTCTCCCTGCCGAGGTGAGGTCGAACGTCCTGCCGAGCCTTACACTCGAACTCCGGCCAAGTTCCTTCGCCTGAATATCCTACTAGGCTTAGGAAGCTTGATCTCCCAGCCGAGGTAAGGTCGAATGTCCTGCTGAGCCTTACATTCGAAGTCCAGCCAAGTCCCTTCCCCCGACACTCTTTCTCGGCTTAGGAAGCTTGGTCTCCCTGCCGAGGTAAGGTCGAACGTCCTTCCGAACCTTACACTCCAACTCCGGCCAACTCCCTTCGCCTAACACTCGTACTAGGCTTAGGAAGCTTTGTCTCCCTGCCGAGGTAAGGTCGAACGTCCTGCCGAGCCTTACACTCAAACTCCGTACGAGTCCCTTCGCCTGACTCTCCTACTAGGCTTAGGAAGCTTGGTCTCCCTGCCGAGGTAAGGCAGAACGTACTTCCGAGCCCTACACTCGAAGTCCGGCCAAGTCCCTTCCCCTGACTCTCCTACTAGGCTTTGGAAGCTTGGTCTCCCTCCCGAAGTAAGGTCGAAAGTCCTGCCGAGTCTTACACTCGAAATCCGGCCCAGTCCCTTCGCCTGACTTTCCTACTAGGCTTAGGAAGCTAGGTCTCCCTGCCGAGGTAAGGTCGAAAGTCCTGCCGAGCCTTACCATCGAACTCCAGCCAAGTTCCTTTTGCCTGTCTCCTACTAGGCCTAGGAAGCTTGGTCTCCCTGCCGAGGTAAGGTCGAACGTCCTGCCGAGCCTTACACTTGAACTCCGTCCGAGTCCCTTCTCCTGATTCTCCTACTAGGCTTAGGAAGCTTGGTCTCCCTGCCGAGGTAAGGTCGAAAGTCCTGCCGAGCCTTACACTCGAAATCCGGCCCAGTCCCTTCGCCTGACTTTCCTACTAGGCTTAGGAAGCTTAGTCTCCCTGCCGAGGTAAGGTCGAACGTCCTGCCGAGCCTTACACTTGAACTCCGGCCACGTCCTTTTGCATGACTCCTACTAGGCTTAGGAAGCTTGGTCTCCCTGCCGAGGTAAGGTCGAATGTCCTTCCGAGCCTTACACTCGAACTCCGGCCAACTGCCTTCGCCTAACTCTCCTACTAGGCTTAGGAAGCTTTCTCTCCCTGCCGAGGTAAGGTCGAACGTCCTGCCGAGCCTTACACTCGAACTCCGTCCGAGTCCCTTCGCCTGACTCCTACTAGGCTTAGGAAGCTTGGTCTCCCTGCCGAGGTGAGGTCGAAGGTCCTGCCGAGCCTTACACTCCAACTCCGGCCAAGTTCCTTCGCCTGAATATCCTACTAGGCTTAGGAAGCTTGATCTCCCAGTTGAGGTAAGGTCGAATGTCCTGCCGAGCCTTACATTCGAAGTCCAGCCAAGTCCTATCCCCTGACACTCTTACTAGGCTTAGGAAGCTTGGTCTCCATGCCGAGGTAAGGTCGAACGTCCTGCCGAGCCTTACACTTGAACTCCGGCCACGTCCTTTTGCATGACTCCTACTAGGATTAGGAAGCTTGGTCTCCCTGCCGAGGTAAGGTCGAACGTCCTTCCGAACCTTACACTCCAACTCTGGCCAACTCCCTTCGCCTAACTCTCCTACTAGGCTTAGGAAGCTTTGTCTCCCTGCCGAGGTAAGGTCGAACGTCCCTCCAAGCCTTACACTCGAAATCCGGCACAGTCCCTTCGCCTGACTTTCCCACTAGGCTTAGGAAGCTTGGTCTCCCTGCCGAGGTAAGGTCGAATGTCCTGCCGAGCCTTATAATCGAACTCCAGCCAAGTTCCTTTTGCCTGTCTCCTACTAGGCTTAGGAAGCTTGGTCTCCCTGCGGAGGTAAGGTCGAATCTCCTGCCAAGACTTACACTCAAACTCCAGCCTAGTCCCCTCGCCTAACTCTCCTACAAGGCTTAGGAAGCTTCATCTCCCAGCCGAGGTAAGGCAGAACGTCCTTCCGAGCCTTACACTCGAACTCCGGCCAAGTCCCCTTGTTTGACTCCTTCTAGGCTTAGGAAGCTTGGTCTCCCTGCCGAGGTGAGGTCAAACGTCCTTCCAAGCCTTACACTCGAACTCTGGCAAAGTCCCTTTGCCTGAATCCTACTAGGCTTAGGAATCTTCGTCTCCCTGCCGAGGTAAGGTCGAACGTCCTGCCGAGCCTTACACTCGAACTCCGGCCAAGTCCCTTTGCCTGACTTCTACTAGGCTTAGGAAGCTTGGTCACGCAGCCAAGGTAACGTCGCACGTCCTGCCGAGCCTTACACTCGAACTCTGGCCCAGTCCCTTCGCCTGACTTTCCTACTAGGCTTAGGAATCTTCGTCTCCCTGCCGAGGTAAGGTCGAACGTCCTGCCGAGCCTTACACTCGAACTCCGGCCAAGTCCCTTTGCCTGACTTCTACTAGGCTTAGGAAGCTTGGTCACGCAGCCAAGGTAACGTCGCACGTCCTGCCGAGCCTTACACTCGAACTCTGGCCCAGTCCCTTCGCCTGACTTTCCTACTAGGCTTAGGAAGCTTGGTCTCCCTGCCGAGGTAAGGTCGAACGTCCTGCCGAGCCTTACACTCGAACTCTGGCCACGTTCCTTCGCCTGACTCCAACTAGGCTTAGAAATCTTCGTCTCCCTGCCGACGTAAGGTCGAACGTCCTGCCGAGCCTTACAATCGAACTCCGGCCAAGTTCCTTTTGCCTGTCTCCTACTAGGCTTAGAAATCTTCGTCTCCCTGCCGACGTAAGGTCAAAAGTCCTGCCGAGCCTTTCAATAGAACTCCAGCCAAGTCCCTTCACCTGACTCCTACTAGGCTTAGGAAGCTTGGTCTCCCTGCGGAGGTGACGTCAAAGTTCCTGCCGAGCCTTATACTCGAACTCCGGCCAAGTTCCTTCGCCTGACTCCAACTAGGCTTAGGAAGCTTGGTCTCCCTGCCGAGGTAAGGTCGAACGTCCTGCCGAGCCTTACACTCGAACTCCGGCCAAGTTCCTTCGCCTAACTCTCCTACAAGGCTTAGGAAGCTTGGTCTCCCTGCCGAGGTAAGGCAGAACGTCCTTCCGAGCCTTACACTCGAAGTCCGGCCAAGTCCCTTCCCCTGATACTCCTACTAGGCTTAGGAAGCTTGGTCTCCCTGCCGAGGTAAGGTCGAAAGTCCTGCCGAGCCTTACACTCGAAATCCGGCCCAGTCCCTTCGCCTGACTTTCCTACTAGGCTTAGGAAGCTTGGTCTCCCTGCCGAGGTAAGGTCGAAAGTCCTGCCGAGCCTTACAATCGAACTCCAGCCAAGTTCCTTTTGCCTGTCTCCTACTAAACTTAGGAAGCTTGGTCTCCCTGCCGAGGTAAGGTCGAACGTCCTGCCGAGCTTTACACTTGAACTCCGGCCACGTCCTTTTGCATGACTCCTACTAGGCTTAGGAAGCTTGGTCTCCCTGCCGAGGTAAGGTCGAACGTCCTGCCGAGCCTTACACTCGAACTCCGGCCAACTCCCTTCGCCTAACTCTCCTACTAGGCTTAGGAAGCTTGGTCTCCCTGCCGAGGTAAGGCAGAACGTCCTTCCGAGCCTTACACTCGAAGTCCGGCCAAGTCCCTTCCCCTGATACTCCTACTAGGCTTAGGAAGCTTGGTCTCCCTGCCGAGGTAAGGCAGAACGTCCTTCCGAGCCTTACACTCGAAGTCCGGCCAAGTCCCTTCGCCTGACTCCTACTAGGCTTAGGAAGCTTGGTCTCCCTGCCGAGGTGAGGTCGAACGTCCTGCCGAGCCTTACACTCGAACTCCGGCCAAGTTCCTTCGCCTGAATATCCTACTAGGCTTAGGAAGCTTGGTCTCCCTGCCGAGGTAAGGTCGAACGTCCTGCCGAGCCTTACACTTGAACTCCGGCCACGTCCTTTTGCATGACTCCTACTGGGATTAGGAAGCTTGGTCCCCCTGCCGAGGTAAGGTCGAACGTCCTTCCGAACCTTACACTCCAACTCCGGCCAACTCCCTTCGTCTAACTCTCCAACTAGGCTTAGGAAGCTTGGTCTCCCTGCCGAGGTACGGTCGAACGTCCTGCCGAGCCTTACACTCGAACTCTGGCCAAGTCCCTTCCCCTGACACTCCTACTAGGCTTAGGAAGCTTGGTCTCCCTGCCGAGGTAAGGTCGAAAGTCCTGCCGAGCCTTACACTCGAAATCCGGCCCAGTCCCTTCGCCTGACTTTCCTACTAGGCTTAGGAAGCTTGGTCTCCCTGCCGAGGTAAGGTCGAAAGTCCTGCCGAGCCTTACAATCGAACTCCAGCCAAGTTCCTTTTGCCTGTCTCCTACTAGGCTTAGGAAGCTTGGTCTCTCAGCCGAGGTAAGGCAGAACGTCCTTCCGAGCCTTACACTCGAAGTCCGGCCAAGTCCCTTCCCCTGACACTCCTACTAGTCTTAGGAAGCTTGGTCTCCCTACCGAGGTAAGGTCGAGCGTCCTTCCGAGCCTTACACTCGAACTCCGGCCAAGTCCACTTGTTTGATTCCTTCTAGGCTTAGGAAGCTTGGTCTCTTTGCCGAGGTGAGGTTGAACGTCCTGCCGAGCCTTACACTCGAACTCCGGCCAAGTCCCTTCGCCTGAGTCCGACTAGGCTTTGGAAGCTTTATCTCCCAGCCGAGGTAAGGTCGAACGTCCTGCTGAGCCTTAGACTCGAACTCCGGCCAAGTCCCCTCTCCTAACTCTCCTCCTAATCTTAGGAAGATTTGTCGGCCTGCCGAGGTAACATCGAACGTTCTGCCGAGACTTACACTCGAACTCTGGCCAAGTCCCTTCCCCTTACACTCCTACTAGGCTTAGGAAGCTTGGTCTCCCAGCCAAGGTAACGTCGCACGTCCTGCCGAGCCCTACACTCGAACTCCGGCCAAGTCCCTTGGCCTGACTCCTACTAGGCTTAGGAAGCTTGGTCTCCCTGCCAAGGTACGGTTAAACGTCCTGCCGAGCCTTACACTCGAACTCTGGCCAAGTCCACTCGCCTGACTCCTACTAGGCTTAGGAAGCTTGGTCTCCCTGCCGAGGTAACGTCGAATGTCCTGCCGAACCTTAGTCTCAAACTTCGGCCAAGTCCCTTTGCCTGTCCCCTACTAGGCATAGGAAGTATGGTCTCCCTGCCGAGGCAAGGTCAGACGTCCTGCCGAGCCTTACACTCAAACTCCGGCCAAGTCCCCTCTCCTAACTCTCCTACTAGGCTTAGGAAGATTTGTGTCCCTGAGGATGTAACATCGAACGTCCTGCCGAGCCTTACACTCGAACTCCGGCCAAGTCCCTTCCTCTGACACTCCTACTAGGCTTAGGAAGCTTTATCTCCCAGCCGAGGTAAGGTCGAATGTCCTGCCAAGCCTTACACTCAAACTCCGGCCAAGTCCCCTCGCCTAACTTTCTGACAAGGCTTAGGAAGCTTGGTCTCCCTGTCGAGGTAAGGTAGAACGTCCTTCCGAGCCTTACACTCGACGTCCGCCCAAGTCCCTTCCCCTGACACTCCTACTAGGCTTAGGAAGCTTGGTCTCCCTACCGAGGTCAGGTCGAGCGTCCTTCCGAGCCTTACACTTGAACTCCGGCCAAGTCATTTTGCATGACTCCTACTAAGCTTAGATAGCTTGGTCTCCCTGCCGAGATAAGGTCGAACGTCCTGCCGAGCCTTACACTCGAACTTCGGCCAAGTTCCTTCGCCTGACTCCAACTAGGCTTAGGAAGCTTGGTCTCTCTGCCGAGGTAAGGTAGAACGTCCTGCCGAGCCTTGCACTCGAACTGCGGCCAAGTCCCTTTGCCTGACTCCTACTAGGCTTAAGAATCTTGGTCTCCATGCCGAGTTAAGGTCGAACGACCTGCCGAACCTAACACTCGAACTCCGGCCAACTCCCTTCGCCTAACTCTCCTACTAGGCTTAGGAAGCTTGGTCTCCCTGCCGAGGTAAGGTCGAACGTCCTGCTGAGCCTTACACTCGAACTCCGTCCGAGTCCCTTCGCCTGACTCTCCTACTAGGCTTAGGAAGCTTGGTCTCCCTGCCGAGGTAAGGTCGAACATCCTGCCGAGCCTTACAATCGAACTCCAGCCAAGTTCCTTTTGTCTGTCTCCTAGTAATCTTAGATAGCTTGGTCTCCCTCCGAGGTAAGGTCGAACGTCCTGACGAGCCTTACACTCGAACTCCGGCCAAGTCCCTTCGCCTGACTCCAACTAGGCGTAGGAAGCTTGGTCTCCCTGCCGAGGTAAGGTCGAACGTCCTGCCGAGCCTTAGTCTCAAACTTCAGCCAAGTTCCTTTGCCTGACTCCAACTAGGCTTAGGAAGCTTGGTCTCCCAGCCGAGGTAAGGTCGAACGTCCTGCTGAGCCTTAGACTTGAACTATGGCCAAGTCCTCTCGCCTGTCTCTCCTACTATGCTTAGGAAGCTTGGTCTCCCAGCCGAGGTAAGGTCGAACGTCCTGCCGAGCCTTACACTCGACCTCCGGCCAAGTCCCTTCGCCTGACTCCTACTAGGATTAGGAAGCTTGGTCTCCGTGCCGAGGTAAGGTCGAAGGTCCTGCCGAGCCTTACACTCGAATTCCGGCCAAGTCCCCTTGTCTGACTCCTACTAGGCTTAGGAAGCATGGTCTCCCTGCCGAGGTAAGGTCGAACGTCCTGCCGTGCCTTGCACTCGAACTCCGGCCAAGTCCCTTTGCCTGACTCCTACTAGGCTTAGGAATCTTGGTCTCCCTGCCGAGTTAAGGTCGAACGACCTGCCGAACCTTACACTCGAACTCCGGCCAACTCCCTTCGCCTAACACTCCTACTAGGCTTAAGAAGCTTGGTCTCCCTGCCGAGGTAAGGTCGAACGTCCTTCCGAGCCTTACACTAGAACTCAGGCCAAGTCCCTTTGCCTGGTACCTTCTAGACTTAGGAAGCTTGGTCTCCCTGCCGAGGTAAGGTCGAACGTCCTCCCGAGCCTTACACTCGATTTCCGGCCAGGTCCCTTCGCCTGACTCTCCTACTAGGCTTAGGAATCTTGGTCTCTCCTTCCCGAGTTAAGGTCGAACGACCTGCCGAACCTTACACTTGAAATCCGGCCAACTCCCTTCGCCTAACTCTCCTACTAGGCTTAGGATGCTTGGTCTCCCTGCCGAGGTAAGGTCGAACGTCCTGCTGAGCCTTACACTCGAACTCCGTCCGAGTCCCTTCGCCTGACTCTCCTACTAGGCTTAGGAAGCTTGGTCTCCCTGCCGAGGTAAGGTCGAACGTCCTGCCGAGCCTTACAATCGAACTCCAGCCAAGTTCCTTTTGTCTGTCTCCTCCTAATCTTAGATAGCTTGGTCTCCCTCCGAGGTAAGGTCGAACGTCCTGACGAACCTTTCACTCAAACTCCGGCCAAGTCCCTTCGCCTGACTCCTACTAGGCTTATGAAGCTTGGTCTCCCTGCCGAGGTAAGGTCGAAGGTCCTGCCGAGACTTACACTCGAACTCCGGCCAAGTCCCCTTGTCTGACTCCAACTAGGCTTAGGAAGCATGGTCTCTTTGCCGAGTTAAGGTCGAACGTCCTGCCGAGCCTTAGTCTCAAACTTCGGCCAAGTTCCTTCGCCTGACTCCAACTAGGCTTAGGAAGCTTTGTCTCCCAGCCGAGGTAAGGTTGAACGTCCTGCTGAGCCTTAGACTTGAACTACGGCCAAGTCCTCTCGCCTGACTCGCCTACTAGGCTTAGGAAGCTTGGTCTCCCTGCCGAGTTAAGGTCGAACGTCCTGCCGAGCCTTACACTCGAACACCGGACAAGTCCCCTCGCCTTACTCCTACAAGACTTAGGAAGCTTGGTCACCCTGCCGAGGTAAGGTCAAACGTCCTGCCGAGCCTTACACTCGACCTCCGGCCCAGTCCCTTCCCCTGACACTCCTACTAGGCTTAGGAACCTTGGTCTCCCTGCCAAGGTAAGGTCGAGCGTCCTGCCGAGCCTTGCACTCGAACTCCGGCCAACTCCCTTCGCTTAACTCTCCTACTAGGCTTAGGAAGCTTGGTCTCCCTGCCGAGCTAAGGTCGAACGTCCTGCCGAGCCTTACAATCGAACTCCAGCCAAGTTCCTTTTGCCTGTCTCCTACTAATCTTAGATAGCTTGGTCTCCCTGCCGAGGTAAGGTCAAACGTCCTTCCGAACCTTACACTCGAACTCCGGCCAAGTCCCCTCGCCTGACTCCAACTAGGCGTAGGAAGCTTGGTCTCCCTGCCGAGATAAGGTCGAACGTCCTGCCGAGCTCTACACTCGAATTCCGGCCAAGTCCCTTCGCCTGACTCCTACTAGGATTAGGAAGCTTGGTCTCCCTGCCGAGGTAAGGTCGAAGGTCCTGCCGAGCCTTACACTCGAATTCCGGCCAAGTCCCCTTGTCTGACTCCTACTAGGCTTAGGAAGCATGGTCTCCCTGCCGAGGTAAGGTAGAACGTCCTGCCGAGCCTTGCACTCGAACTCCGGCCAAGTCCCTTCGCCTAACTCTCCTACTAGGCTTAGGAAGCTTGGTCTCCCTGCTGAGGTCAGGTCGAACGTCCTGCCGAGCCTTACACTCGAACTCCGTCCGAGTCCCTTCGCCTAACTCTCCTACTAGGCTTAGGAAGCTTGGTCTCCCTGCCGAGGTAAGGTCGAACGTCCTGCTGAGCCTTTCACTCGAACTCCGTCCGAGTCCCTTCGCCTGACTCTCCTACTAGGCTTAGGAAGCTTGGTGTCCCTGCCGAGGTACGGTCGAACGTCCTACCGAGGCTTACACTCAAACACCAGCCAAGTTCCTTTTGCCTGTCTCCTACTATGCTTAGGAAGCTTGGACTCCCTGCCGAGGTAAGGTCGAACGTCCTGCCGAGCCTTACACTCAAACTCCTGCCAAGTCATTTTGCATGACTCCTACTAAGCTTAGATACCTTGGTCTCCCTGCCGAGGTAAGGTCGAACGTCCTGCCGAGACTTATACTCGAACTCTGGCCAAGTCCCCTCGCCTGACTCCTACTAGGCTTAGGAAGCATGGTCTCCCGGCCGAGGTAACGTCGAACGTCCTGCCGAGCCTTAGTCTCAAACTTCGGCCAAGTTCCTTCGCCTGACTCCAACTAGGCTTAGGAAGCTTTGTCTCCCAGCCGAGGTAAGGTCGAACGTCCTGCTGAGCCTTAGACTTGAACTCCGGCCATGTCCTCTCGCCTGACTCTCCTACTAGGCTTAGATACCTTGGTCTCCCTGCCGAGGTAAGGTCGAACGTCCTGCCGAGCCTTGCTCTCAAACACCGGCCAGGCCATTTGCCTGTCTCCTACTAGGCTTAGGAAGCTTGGTGTCCCTGCCGAGGAAAGGTCGAACGTCCTGCCAAGCCTTACACTCGAACTCTGGCCAAGTCCCTTCGCCTGACTCCTACTAGGCTTATGAAGCTTGGTCTCGCGGCCGAGGTAAGGTCGAAGGTCCTGCCGAGCCTTACACTCGAACTCCGGCCAAGTCCCCTTGTCTGACTCCTACTAGGCTTAGGAAGCATGGTCTCTTTGCCGAGTTAAGGTCGAACGTCCTGCCAAGCCTTAGTCTCAAACTTCGGCCAAGTCCCCTCGCCTTACTCCTACTAGACTTAGAAAGCTTGGTCACCCTGCCGAGGTAAGGTCAAACGTCCTGCCGAGCCTTACACTCGAACTCTGGCCAGGTCCCATCTCCTAACTCTCCTCCTAGGCTTAGGAAGATTTGTCTCCCTGCCGAGGATACATCGAACGTCCTGCCGAGCCTTACACTCGAACTCCGGCCAAGTCCCTTCCCCTGACACTCCTACTAGGCTTAGGAACCTTGGTCTCCCTGCCAAGGTAAGGTCGAGCGTCCTGCCGAGCCATGCACTCGAACTCCGGCCAAGTCCCTTTGCAAGACTCCTACTAGGCTTAGGAATCTTGGTCTCCCTGCCGAGTTAAGGTCGAACGACCTGCCGAACCTTACACTCGAACTCCGGCCAACTCACTTCGCCTAACTCTCCTACTAGGCTTAGGAAGCTTGGTCTCCCTGCCGAGGTAAGGTCGAACGTCCTGCCGAGCCTTACACTCAAACACCGGCCAGTCCATTTTCCTGTCTCCTACTAGTCTTAGGAATCTTGGTCTCCCTGCCGAGGAAAGGTCGAACGTCCTGCCGAGCCTTACACTCAAACTCCTGCCAAGTCATTTTGCATGACTCCTACTAAGCTTAGATACCTTGGTCACCCTGCCGAGGTAAGGTCGAACGTCCTGCCGAGACTTACACTCGAACACTGGCCAAGTCCCCTCGCCTGACTCCTACTAGGCTTAGGAAGCATGGTCTCCCGGCCGAGGTAACGTCGAACGTCCTGCCGAGCCTTAGTCTCAAACTTCGGCCAAGTTCCTTCGCCTGACTCCAACTAGGCTTAGGAAGCTTTGTCTCCCAGCCGAGGTAAGGTCGAACGTCCTGCTGAGCCTTAGACTTGAACTCCGGCCATGTCCTCTCGCATGACTCTCCTACTAGGCTTAGGAAGCTTGGACACCCTGCCGAGGAAAGGTCGAACGTCCTGCCGAGCCTTGCACTCAAACACCGGCCAGGCCATTTGCCTGACTCCTACTAGGCTTAGGAAGCTTGGTCTCCCTGCCGAGGTAACGTCGAACGTCCTGCCGAACCTTAGTCTCAAACTTCGGCCAAGTTCCTTCGCCTGATTCCAACTAGGCTTAGGAAGCTTTGTCTCCCAGCCGAGGTAATGTTGAACGTCCTGCCGAGACTTACACTCGAACTCTGGCCAAGTCCGCTTGCCTGACTCCTACTAGGCTTAGGAAGCTTGGTCTCCCGGCCGAGGTAAGGTCGAGCGTCCTTCCGAGCCTTACACTAGAACTCCGGCCAAGTCCCTTTGCCTGATACCTTCTAGGCTTAGGAAGCTCGGTCTCCCTGCCGAGGTAAGGTAGAACGCCCTGCCGAGCTTTGCACTCGAACTCCAAGCAAGTCCCTTTGCCTGACTCCTACTAGGCTTAGGAATCTTGGTCTCTCTGCCGAGTTAAGGTCGAACGACCTGCCGAACCTTACACTCGAACTCCGGCCAACTCCCTTCGACAAACTCTCCTACTAGGCTTAGGAAGCTTGGTCTCCCTGCCGAGGCAAGGTCGAACGTCCTGCCGAGCCTTACACTCGAACTCCGTCCGAGTCCCTTCGCCTGACTCTCCTACTAGGCTTAGGAAGCTTGGTCTCCCTGCCGAGGTAAGGTCGAATGTCCTGCCGAGCCTTACAATCGAACTCCAGCCAAGTTCCTTTTGCCTGTCTCCTACTAATCTTATATAGCTTGGTCTCCCTGCCGAGGTAAGGTCGAACATCCTGACGACCCTTACACTCGAACTCCGGCCAAGTCCCCTCGCCTGTCTCCAACTAGGCGTAGGAAGCTTGGTCTCCCTGCCGAGGTAAGGTCGAACGTCCTGCCGAGCCTTACACTCGAACTCCGGCCTAGTCCCTTCGCCTGACTCTCCTACTAGGCTTAGGAAGCTTGGTCTCCCTGCCGAGGTAAGGTCGAAGGTCCTGCCGAGCCTTACACTCGAACTCCGGCCAAGTCCCCTTGTCTGACTCCTACTAGGCTTAGGAAGCATGGTCTCTTTGCCGAGTTAAGGTCGAACGTCCTGCCGAGCCTTAGTCTCAAACTTCGGCCAAGTTCTTTCGCCTGACTCCAACTAGGCTTAGGAAGCTTTATCTCCCACCCGAGGTAAGGTCGAACGTCCTGCTGAGCCTTAGACTTGAACTCCGGCCAAGTCCTCTCGCCTGACTCTCCTACTAGGCTTAGGGAGCTTGGTCTCCCTGCGGAGTTAAGGTCGAACGTCCTGCCGAGCCTTACACTCGAACTCCGGCCAAATCCCTTCTCCTAACTCTCCTCCTAGGCTTAGGAAGATTTGTCTCCCTGCCGATGTAACATCGAACGTCCTGCCGAGCCTTACACTCGAACTCCGGCCATGTCCCTTCCCCTGAAACTCCTACTAGGCTTAGCAAGCTTGGTCTCCCTGCCGATGTAAGGTCGAATGTCCTGCCAAGCCTTACACTCAAACTCCGGCCAAGTCCCCTCGCCTAACTCTCCTACAAGGCTTAGGAAGCTTGGTCTCCCTGCCGAGGTAAGGTCGAACGTCCTGCCAAGCCGTACACTCGAACTCCGGCCAAGTCCCCTCTCCTAACTCTCGTCCTAGGCTTAGGAAGCTTGGTCTCCCTGCCGAGGTAAGGTAGAACGTCCTTCCGAGCCCTGCACTCGAAGTCCGGCCAGTTCCCTTCCCCTGACACTCCTACTAGGCTTAGGAACCTTGGTCTCCCTGCCGAGGCAAGGTCGAGCGTCCTTCCGAGCCTTACACTAGAACTCCGGCCAAGTCCCTTTGCCTGATACCTTCTAGGCTTAGGAAGCTTGGTCTCCCTGCCGAGGTAAGGTAGAACGTCCTGCCGATCCCTGCACTCGAACTCCGGCCAAGTCGCTTTGCCTGACTCATACTAGGCTTAGGAATCTTGGTCTCCCGGCCGAGTTAAGGTCGAACGACCTGCCGAACCTTACACTCGAACTCCGGCCAAGTCCCTTCGCCTAACTCTCCTACTAGGCTTAGGAAGCTTGGTCTCCCTGCCGAGGTAAGGTCGAACGTCCTGCCGAGCCTTACACTCGAACACCAGCCAAGTCCCTTTGCCTGTCTCCTACTAGGCTTAGGAAGCTTTGTCTCCCTGCCGAGGTAAGGTCGAACGTCCTGCCGAGCCTTACACTCGAACTCCGTCCGAGTCCCTTCGCCTGACTCTCCTACTAGGCTTAGGAAGCTTGGTGTCCCTGCCGAGGTACGGTCGAACGTCCTGCCGAGCCTTACACTCGAACACCAGCCAAGTCCCTTTGCCTGTCTCCTACTAGGATTAGGAAGCTTGGTCTCCCTGCCGAGGTAAGGTCAAACGTCCTGCCGAGCCTTACACTCGAACTCGGTCCCAGTCCCCTCGCCTGACTCTCCTACTAGACTTAGGGAGCTTGGTCTCCCTGCCAAGGTAAGGTCGAACGTCCTGCCGAGCCTTACACTCGAACACCGGCCAAGTCCCTTCCTCTGACACTCCTACTAGGCTTAGGAAGCTTTATCTCCCAGCCGAGGTCAGGTCGAGCGTCCTTCCGAGCCTTACAATTGAACTCCGGCCAAGTCATTTTGCATGACTCCTACTAAGCTTAGATAGCTTGGTCTCCCTGCCGAGGTAAGGTCGAACATCCTGCCGAGACTTACACTCGAACTCTGGCCAAGTCCCCTCGGCTGACTCCTACTAGGCTTAGGAAGCTTGGTCTCCCTGCCGAGGTAAGGTCGAACGTCCTGCCGAGCCTTACACTCGAACTCCGGCCAAGTCCCTTTGCCTGACTCCTACTAGGCTTAGGAATCTTGGTCTCCCTGCCGAGTTAAGGTCGAACGACCTGCCGAACCTTACACTCGAACTCCGGCCGACTTCCTTCGACTAACTCTCCTACTAGGCTTAGGAAGCTTGGTCTCCCTGCCGAGGCAAGGTCATACGTCCTGCCGAGCCTTACACTCGAACTCTGTCCGTGTCCCTTCGCCTGACTCTCCTACTAGGCTTAGGAAGCTTGGTCTCCCTGCCGAGGTAAGGTCGAACGTCCTGCCGAGCCTTACAATCGAACTCCAGCCAAGTTCCTTTTGCCTGTCTCCTGCTAATCTTAGATAGCTTGGTCTCCCTGCCGAGGTAAGGTCGAACATCCTGACGACCCTTACACTCGAACTCCGGCCAAGTCCCCTCGCCTGTCTCCAACTAGGCGTAGGAAGCTTGGTCTCCCTGCCGAGGTAAGGTCGAACGTCCTGCCGAGCCTTACACTCGAACTTCGGACAAGTCCCTTCGCCTGACTCCTACTAGGCTTAGGAAGCTTGGTCTCCCTGCCGAGGTAAGGTCGAAGGTCCTGCCGAGCCTTACACTCGAACTCCGGCCAAGTCCCCTTGTCTGACTCCTACTAGGCTTAGGAAGCATGGTCTCTTTGCCGAGTTAAGGTCGAACGTCCTGCCGAGCCTTAGTCTCAAACTTCGGCCAAGTTCCTTCGCCTGACTCCAACTAGGCTTAGGAAGCTTTATCTCCCAGCCGAGGTAAGGTCGAACGTCCTGCTGAGCCTTAGACTTGAACTCCGGCCAAGTCCTCTCGCCTGACTCTCCTACTAGGCTTAGGGAACTTGGTCTCCCTGCCGAGTTAAGGTCGAACGTCCTGCCGAGCCTTACACTCGAACACTGGCCAAGTCCCTTAGCCTGTCTCCTACTAGGCTTAGGAAGTATGGTCTCCCTGCCGAGGTAAGGTCAGACGTCCTGCCGAGCCTTACACTCAAACTCCGGCCAAATCCCCTCTCCTAACTCTCCTCCTAGGCTTAGGAAGATTTGTCTCCCTGCCGATGTAACATCGAACGTCCTGCCGAGCCTTACACTCGAACTCCGGCCATGTCCCTTCCCCTGACACTTTTACTAGACTTAGCAAGCTTGGTCTCCCTGCCGAGGTAAGGTCGAATGTCCTGCCAAGCCTTACACTCAAATTCCGGCCAAGTCCCCTCGCCTAACTCTCCTACAAGGCTAAGGAAGCTTGGTCTCCCTGCCGAGGTAAGGTCTAACGTCCTGCCAAGCCTTACACTCGAACTCCGGCCAAGTCCCCTCTCCTAACTCTCGTCCTAGGCTTAGGAAGATTTGTCTCCTTGCCGAGGTAACATCGAACGTCCTGCCGAGCCTTACACTTGAATTCCGGCCAAGTCCCTTCCCCTGACACTCCTACTAGGCTTAGGAACCTTGGTCTCCCTGCCGAGGCAAGGTCGAGCGTCCTTCCGAGCCTTACACTAGAACTCCGGCCAAGTCCCTTTGCCTGATACCTTCTAGGCTTAGGAAGCTTGGTCTCCCTGCCGAGGTAAGGTAGAACATCCTGCCGATCCTTGGTCTCGAACTCCGGCCAAGTCGCTTTGCCTGACTCCTACTAGGCTTAGGAATCTTGGTCTCCCTGCCGAGGTAAGGTCGAACGTCCTGCCGAGCCTTACAATCGAACTCCAGCCAAGTTCCTTCGCCTGACTCTCCTACTAGGCTTAGGAAGCTTGGTGTCCCTGCCGAGGTACGGTCGAACGTCCTGCCGAGCCTTGCACTCGAACACCAGCCAAGTCCCTTTGCCTGTCTCCTACTAGGATTAGGAAGCTTGGTCTCCCTGCCGAGGTAAGGTCAAACGTCCTGCCGAGCCTTACACTCGAACTCCGGCCAAGTCCCTTCGCCTGACTCTCCTACTAGGCTTAGGAAGCTTGGTCTCCCTGCCGAATTAAGGTCAAACGTCCTGCCAAGCCTTACACTCGAACTCCGGCCAAGTCATTTTGCATGGCTCCTAATAACCTTAGATAGCTTGGTCTCCCTGCCGAGGTAACGTCGAACGGCCTGCCGAACCTTATTCTCAAACTTCGGCCAAGTTCCTTTGCCTGACTCCAACTAGGCTTAGGAAGCTTTGTCTCCCAGCTGATGTAATGTTGAACGTCCTGCCGAGACTTACACTCGAACTCTGGCCAAGTCCTCTCGCCTGACTCCTACTAGGCTTAGGGAGCTTGGTTTCCCTGCCGAGGTAAGGTCAAACGTCCTGCCGAGCCTTACACTCGATCTCCGGCCAAGTTCCTTCGCCTGACTCCAACTAGGCTTAGGAAGCTTTGTCTCCCAGCCGAGGTAAGGTTGAACGTCCTGCTGAGCCTTAGACTTGAACTACGGCCAAGTCCTCTCGCCTGACTCGCCTGCTAGGCTTAGGAAGCTTGGTCTCCCTGCCGAGTTAAGGTCGAACGTCCTGCCGAGCCTTACACTCGAACACCGGACAAGTCCCCTCGCCTTACTCCTACTAGACTTAGGAAGCTTGGTCACCCTGCCGAGGTAAGGTCAAACGTCCTGCCGAGCCTTACACTCGAACTCTGGCCAAGTCCCCTCTCCTAACTCTCCTCCTAGGCTTAGGAAGATTTGTCTCCCTGCCGAGGATACATCGAACGTCCTGCCGAGCCTTACACTCGACCTCCGGCCGAGTCCCTTCCCTTGACACTCCTACTAGGCTTAGGAACCTTGGTCTCCCTGCCGAGGTAAGGTCGAACGTCCTGCCGAGCCTTACAATCGAACTCCAGCCAAGTTCCTTTTGCCTGTCTCCTACTAATCTTAGATAGCTTGGTCTCCCTGCCGAGGTAAGGTCGAACGTCCTGACGAACCTTACACTCGAACTCCGGCCAAGTCCCCTCGCCTGACTCCAACTAGGCGTAGGAAGCTTGGTCTCCCTGCCGAGATAAGGTCGAACGTCCTGCCGAGCCTTACACTCGAACTTCGGCCAAGTCCCTTCGCCTGACTCCTACTAGGATTAGGAAGCTTGGTCTCCCTGCCGAGGTAAGGTCGAAGGTCCTGCCGAGCCTTACACTCGAACTCCGGCCAAGTCCCCTTGTCTGACTCCTACTAGGCTTAGGAAGCATGGTCTCCCCGCCGAGGTAAGGTAGAACGTCCTGCCAAGCCTTGCACTCGAACTTCGGCCAAGTCCCTTTGCCTGACTCCTACTAGGCTTAGGAATCTTGGTCTCCCTGCCGAGTTAAGGTCGAACGACCTGCCGAACCTTAGTCTCAAATTTATGCCAAGTTCCTTCGCCTGACTCCAACTAGGCTTAGGAAGCTTTGTCTCACAGCCGAGGTAAGGTCGAACGTCCTGCTGAGCCTTAGACTTGAACTCCGGCCATGTCCTCTCGCCTGACTCTCCTACTAGGCTTAGGAAGCTTGGACACCCTGCCGAGGTAAGGTCGAACGTCCTGCCGAGCCTTACACTCGAACTTCGGCCAAGTCCCTTTGCCTGTCTCCTACTAGGATTAGGAAGCTTGGTCTCCCTGCCGAGGTAAGGTCAAACGTCCTGCCGAGCCTTACACTCGATCTCTGGCCAAGTCCCTTCGCCTGACTCTCCTACTAGGCTTAGGAAGCTTGGTCTCCCTGCCGAATTAAGGTCGAACATCCTGCCAAGCCTTACACTCGAACTCCGGCCAAGTCATTTTGAATGGCTCCTAATAAGCTTAGATAGCTTGGTCTCCTTGCCGAGGTAACGTCGAACGTCCTGCCGAACCTTAGTCTCACACTTCGGCCAAGTTCCTTCGCCTGACTCCAACTAGGCTTAGGAAGCTTTGTCTCCCAGCTGAGGTAAGGTCGAACGTCCTGCCAAGCCTTACAATCGAACTCTGGCCAAGTCCCCTCGCCTGACTCCTACTAGGCTTCGGAAGCTTGGTCTCCCTGCCGAGGTAAGGTCGAACGTCCTGCCGAGCCTTACACTCGAACTCCGGCCAAGTCCCTTTGCCTGACTCTCCTACTAGGCTTAGGAAGCTTGGACTCCCTGCCGAGGAAAGGTCGAACGTCCTGCCGAGCCTTGCACTCAAACACCGGCCAGGCCATTTGCCTGTCTCCTACTAGGCTTAGGAAGCTTGGTGTCCCTGCCGAGGAAAGGTCGAACGTCCTGCCGAGCCTTACACTCGAACTCCGGCCAAATCATTTTGCATGACTCCTACTAAGCTTAGATAGCTTGGTCTCCCTGCCGAGGTAACGTCGAATGTCCTGCCGAACCTTAGTCTCAAACTTCGGCCACGTTCCTTCGCCTGACTCCAACTAGACTTAGGAAGCTTTGTCTCCCAGCCGAGGTAATGTTGAACGTCCTGCCGAGACTTACAGTCGAACTCTGGCCAAGTCCGCTTGCCTTACTCCTACTAGGCTTAGGAAGCTTGGTCTCCCGGCCGAGGTATAGTCGAGCGTCCTGCCGAGCCTTACACTAGAACTCCGGCCAAGTCCCTTTGCCTGATACCTTCTAGGCTTAGGAAGCTTGGTCTCCCAGCAGAGGTAAGGTCGAGCGTCCTGCCGAGCCTTGCACTCGAACTCCGGGCAAGTCCCTTTGCCTGACTCCTCCTAGGCTTAGGAATCTTGGTCTCCCTGCCGAGTTAAGGTCGAACGACCTGCCGAACCTTACACTCGAACTCCGGCCAACTCCCTTCGACTAACTCTCCTACTAGGCTTAGGAAGCTTGGTCTCCCTGCCGAGGTAAGGTCAAACGTCCTGCCGAGCCTCACACTCGAACTCCGTCCGAGTCCCTTCGCCTGACTCTCCTACTAGGCTTAGGAAGCTTGGTCTCCCTGCCGAGGTAAGGTCGAACGTCCTGCCGAGCCTTACAATCGAACTCCAGCCAAGTTCCTTTTGCCTGTCTCCTACTAATCTTAGATAGCTTGGTCTCCCTGCCGAGGTAAGGTCGAACATCCTGACGACCCTTACACTCGAACTCCGGCCAAGTCCCCTCGCCTGTCTCCAACTAGGCGTAGGAAGCTTGGTCTCCCTGCCGAAGTAAGGTCGAACGTCCTGCCGAGCCTTACACTCGAACTCCGGCCAAGTCCCTTCGCCTGACTCCTACTAGGCTTAGGAAGCTTGGCCTCCCTGCCGAGGTAAGGTCGAAGGTCCTGCCGAGCCTTACACTCGAACTCCGGCCAAGTCCCCTTGTCTGACTCCTACTAGGCTTAGGAAGCATGGTCTCTTTGCCGAGTTAAGGTCGAACGTCCTGCCGAGCCTTAGTCTCAAACTTCGGCCAAGTTCCTTCGCCTGACTCCAACTAGGCTTAGGAAGCTTTATCTCCCAGCCGAGGTAAGGTCGAACGTCCTGCTGAGCCTTACACTGGAACTCCGGCCATGTCCCTTCCCCTGACACTTTTACTAGGCTTAGCAAGCTTGGTCTCCCTGCCGAGGTAAGGTCGAATGTCCTGCCAAGCCTTACACTCAAACTCCGGCCAAGTCCCCTCGCCTAACTCTCCTACAAGGCTATGGAAGCTTGGTCTCCCTGCCGAGGTAAGGTCTAACGTCCTGCCAAGCCTTACACTCGAACTCCGGCCAAGTCCCCTCTCCTAACTCTCGTCCTAGGCTTAGGAAGATTTGTCTCCTTGCCGAGGTAACATCGAACGTCCTGCCGAGCCTTACACTTGAACTCCGGCCAAGTCCCTTCCCCTGACACTCCTACTAGGCTTAGGAAGCTTGGTCTCCCTGCCGAGGCAAGGTCGAGCGTCCTTCCGAGCCTTACACTAGAACTCCGGCCAAGTCCCTTTGCCTGATACCTTCTAGGCTTAGGAAGCTTGGTCTCCCTGCCGAGGTAAGGTAGAACATCCTGCCGATCCTTGGTCTCGAACTCCGGCCAAGTCGCTTTGCCTGACTCCTACTAGGCTTAGGAATCTTGGTCTCCCTGCCGAGGTAAGGTCGAACGTCCTTCCGAGCCTTACACTCGAACTCCGTCCGAGTCCCTTTGCCTAACTCTCCTACTAGGCTTAGGAAGCTTTGTCTCCCTGCCGAGGTAAGGTCGAACGTCCTACCGAGCCTTACACTCGAACTCCGTCCGAGTCCCTTCGCCTGACTCTCCTACTAGGCTTAGGAAGCTTGGTCTCCCTGCCGAATTAAGGTCAAACGTCCTGCCAAGCCTTACACTCGAACTCCGGCCAAGTCATTTTGCATGGCTCCTAATAAGCTTAGATAGCTTGGTCTCCCTGCCGAGGTAACGTCGAACGGCCTGCCGAACCTTATTCTCAAACTTCGGCCAAGTTCCTTTGCCTGACTCCAACTAGGCTTAGGAAGCTTTGTCTCCCAGCCGATGTAATGTTGAACGTCCTGCCGAGACTTACACTCGAACTCTGGCCAAGTCCTCTCGCCTGACTCCTACTAGGCTTAGGAAGCTTGGTTTCCCTGCCGAGGTAAGGTCAAACGTCCTGCCGAGCCTTACACTCGATCTCCGGCCAAGTTCCTTCGCCTGACTCCAACTAGGCTTAGGAAGATTTGTCTCCCAGCCGAGGTAAGGTTGAACGTCCTGCTGAGCCTTAGACTTGAACTACGGCCAAGTCCTCTCGCCTGACTCGCCTGCTAGGCTTAGGAAGCTTGGTCTCCCTGCCGAGTTAAGGTCGAACGTCCTGCCGAGCCTTACACTCGAACACCGGACAAGTCCCCTCGCCTTACTCCTACTAGACTTAGGAAGCTTGGTCACCCTGCCGAGGTTAGGTCAAACGTCCTGCCGAGCCTTACACTCGAACTCTGGCCAAGTCCCCTCTCCTAACTCTCCTCCTAGGCTTAGGAAGATTTGTCTCCCTGCCGAGGATACATCGAACGTCCTGCCGAGCCTTACACTCGACCTCCGGCCGAGTCCCTTCCCCTGACACTCCTACTAGGCTTAGGAACCTTGGTCTCCCTGCCGAGGTAAGGTCGAACGTCCTGCCGAGCCTTACAATCGAACTCCAGCCAAGTTCCTTTTGCCTGTCTCCTACTAATCTTAGATAGCTTGGTCTCCCTGCCGAGGTAAGGTCGAACGTCCTGACGAACCTTACACTCGAACTCCGGCCAAGTCCCCTCGCCTGACTCCAACTAGGCGTAGGAAGCTTGGTCTCCCTGCCGAGATAAGGTCGAACGTCCTGCCGAGCCTTACACTCGAACTTCGGCCAAGTCCCTTCGCCTGACTCCTACTAGGATTAGGAAGCTTGGTCTCCCTGCCGAGGTAAGGTCGAAGGTCCTGCCGAGCCTTACACTCGAACTCCGGCCAAGTCCCCTTGTCTGACTCCTACTAGGCTTAGGAAGCATGGTCTCCCCGCCGAGGTAAGGTAGAACGTCCTGCCGAGCCTTGCACTCGAACTTCGGCCAAGTCCCTTTGCCTGACTCCTACTAGGCTTAGGAATCTTGGTCTCCCTGCCGAGTTAAGGTCGAACGACCTGCCGAACCTTAGTCTCAAATTTATGCCAAGTTCCTTCGCCTGACTCCAACTAGGCTTAGGAAGCTTTGTCTCACAGCCGAGGTAAGGTCGAAAGTCCTGCTGAGCCTTAGACTTGAACTCCGGCCATGTCCTCTCGCCTGACTCTCCTACTAGGCTTAGGAAGCTTGGACTCCCTGCCGAGGTAAGGTCGAACGTCCTGCCGAGCCTTACACTCGAACTTCGGCCAAGTCCCTTTGCCTGTCTCCTACTAGGATTAGGAAGCTTGGTCTCCCTGCCGAGGTAAGGTCAAACGTCCTGCCGAGCCTTACACTCGATCTCTGGCCAAGTCCCTTCGCCTGACTCTCCTACTAGGCTTAGGAAGCTTGGTCTCCCTGCCGAATTAAGGTCGAACATCCTGCCAAGCCTTACACTCGAACTCCGGCCAAGTCATTTTGAATGGCTCCTAATAAGCTTAGATAGCTTGGTCTCCTTGCCGAGGTAACGTCGAACGTCCTGCCGAACCTTAGTCTCAAACTTCGGCCAAGTTCCTTCGCCTGACCCCAACTAGGCTTAGGAAGCTTTGTCTCCCAGCCGAGGTAAGGTCGAACGTCCTGCCAAGCCTTACACTCGAACTCTGGCCAAGTCCCCTCGCCTGACTCCTACTAGGCTTAGGAAGCTTGGTCTCCCTGCCGAGGTAAGGTCGAACGTCCTGCCGAGCCTTACACTCGAACTCCGGCCAAGTCGCTTTGCCTGACTCCTACTAGGCTTAGGAAGCTTGGTCCCCCTGCCGAGGTAAGGTCGAAAGTCCTGCCGAGCCTTACAATCAAACTCCAGCCAAGTTCCTTTTGCCTGTCTCCTACTAAGCTTAGATACCTTGGTCTCCCTGCCGAGGTAAGGTCGAAAGTCCTGCCGAGACTTACACTCGAACTCTGGCCAAGTCCCCTCGCCTGACTCCTACTAGGCTTAGAAAGCATGGTCTCCCTGCCGAGGTAACGTTGAACGTCCTGCCGAGCCTTAGTCTCAAACTTCGGCCAAGTTCCTTTGCGTGACTCCAAGTAGGCTTAGGAAGCTTTGTCTCCCAGCTGAGGTAAGGTCGAACGTCCTGCTGAGCCTTAGACTTGAACTCCGGCCATGTCCTCTCGCCTGACTCTCCTACTAGGCTTAGGAAGCTTGGACTCCCTGCCGAGGTAAGGTCGAACGTCCTGCCGAGCCTTGCACTCAAACACCAGCCAGGCCATTTGCCTGTCTCCTACTAGGCTTAGGAAGCTTGGTGTCCCTGCCGAGGAAAGGTCGAACGTCCTGCCGAGCCTTACACTCGAACTCCGGCCAAATCATTTTGCATGACTCCTACTAAGCTTAGATAGCTTGGTCTCCCTGCCGAGGTAACGTCGAATGTCCTGCCGAACCTTAGTCTCAAACTTCGGCCACGTTCCTTCGCCTGACTCCAACTAGACTTAGGAAGCTTTGTCTCCCAGCCGAGGTAATGTTGAACGTCCTGCCGAGACTTACAGTCGAACTCTGGCCAAGTCCGCTTGCCTGACTCCTACTAGGCTTAGGAAGCTTGGTCTCCCGGCCGAGGTATAGTCGAGCGTCCTGCCGAGCCTTACACTAGAACTACGGCCAAGTCCCTTTGCCTGATACCTTCTAGGCTTAGGAAGCTTGGTCTCCCAGCAGAGGTAAGGTCGAGCGTCCTGCCGAGCCTTGCACTCGAACTCCGGGCAAGTCCCTTTGCCTGACTCCTCCTAGGCTTAGGAATCTTGGTCTCCCTGCCGAGTTAAGGTCGAACGACCTGCCGAACCTTACACTCGAATTCCGGCCAACTCCCTTCGACTAACTCTCCTACTAGGCTTAGGAAGCTTGGTCTCCCTGCCGAGGTAAGGTCGAACGTCCTGCCGAGCCTTACACTCGAACTCCGTCCGAGTCCCTTCGCCTGACTCTCCTACTAGGCTTAGGAAGCTTGGTCTCCCTGCCGAGGTAAGGTCGAACGTCCTGCCGAGCCTTACAATCGAACTCCAGCCAAGTTCCTTTTGCCTGTCTCCTACTAATCTTACATAGCTTGGTCTCCCTGCCGAGGTAAGGTCGAACATCCTGACGACCCTTACACTCGAACTCCGGCCAAATCCCCTCGCCTGTCTCCAACTAGGCGTAGGAAGCTTGGTCTCCCTGCCGAGGTAAGGTCGAACGTCCTGCCGAGCCTTACACTCGAACTCCGGCCAAGTCCCTTCGCCTGACTCCTACTAGGCTTAGGAAGCTTGGTCTCCCTGCCGAGGTAAGGTCGAAGGTCCTGCCGAGCCTTACACTCGAACTCCGGCCAAGTCCCCTTGTCTGACTCCTAGTAGGCTTAGGAAGCATGGTCTCTTTGCCGAGTTAAGGTCGAACGTCCTGCCGAGCCTTAGTCTCAAACTTCGGCCAAGTTCCTTCGCCTGACTCCAATTAGGCTTAGGAAGCTTTATCTCCCAGCCGAGGTAAGGTCGAACGTCCTGCTGAGCTTTAGACTTGAACTCCGGCCAAGTCCTCTCGCCTGACTCTCCTACTAGGCTTAGGGAGCTTGGTCTCCCTGCCGAGTTAAGGACGAACGTCCTGCCGAGCCTTACACTCGAACTCTGGCCAAATCCCCTCTCCTAACTCTCCTCCTAGGCTTAGGAAGATTTGTCTCCCTGCCGATGTAACATCGAACGTCCTGCCGAGCCTTACACTCGAACTCCGGCCATATCCCTTCCCCTGACACTCCTACTAGGCTTAGCAAGCTTGGTCTCCCTGCCGAGGCAAGGTCGAGCGTCCTGCCGAGCCTTGCACTCGAACTCCGGCGAAGTCCCTTCGCCTGACTCCTACTAGGCTTAGGAATCTTGGTCTCCCTGCCGAGTTAAGGTCGAACGACCTGCCGAACCTTAGTCTCAAACTTATGCCAAGTTCCTTCGCCTGACTCCAACTAGGCTTAGGAAGCTTTGTCTCCCAGCCGAGGAAAGGTCGAACGTCCTGCTGAGCCTTAGACTTGAACTCCGGCCATGTCCTCTCGCCTGACTCTCCTACTAGGCTTAGGAAGCTTGGACTCCCTGCCGAGGTAAGGTCGAACGTCCTGCCGAGCCTTGCACTCAAACACCGGCCAGGCCATTTGCCTGTCTCCTACTATGCTTAGGAAGCTTGGTGTCCCTGCCGAGGAAAGGTCGAACGTCCTGCCGAGCCTTACACTCGAACTCCGGCCAAATCATTTTGCATGACCCCTACTAAGCTTAGATAGCTTGGTCTCCCTGCCGAGGTAACGTCGAATGTCCTGCCGAACCTTAGTCTCAAACTTCGGCCACGTTCCTTCGCCTGACTCCAACTAGACTTAGGAAGCTTTGTCTCCCAGCCGAGGTAATGTTGAACGTCCTGCCGAGACTTACAGTCGAACTCTGGCCAAGTCCGCTTGCCTGACTCCTACTAGGCTTAGGAAGCTTGGTCTCCCGGCCGAGGTAAGGTCGAGCGTCCTTCCGAGCCTTACACTAGAACTCCGGCCAAGTCCCTTTGCCTGATACCTTCTAGGCTTAGGAAGCTTGGTCTCCCTGCCGAGGTAAGGTCGAGCGTCCTGCCGAGCCTTGCACTCGAACTCCGGGCAAGTCCCTTTGCCTGACTCCTCCTAGGCTTAGGAATCTTGGTCTCCCTGCCGAGTTAAGGTCGAACGACCTGCCGAACCTTACACTCGAACTCCGGCCAACTCCCTTCGACTAACTCTCCTAGTAGGCTTAGGAAGCTTGGTCTCCCTGCCGAGGTAAGGTCGAACGTCCTGCCGAGCCTTACACTCGAACTCCGTCCGAGTCCCTTCGCCTGACTCCTACTAGGATTAGGAAGCTTGGTCTCCCTGCCGAGGTAAGGACGAAGGTCCTGCCGAGCCTTACACTCGAACTCCGGCCAAGTCCCCTTGTCTGACTCCTACTAGGCTTAGGAATCTTGGTCTCCCTTCCGAGTTAAGGTCGAACGACCTGCCGAACCTTACACTCGAACTCCGGCCAACTCCCTTCGACTAACTCTCCTACTAGGCTTAGGAAGCTTGGTCTCCCTGCCGAGGCAAGGTCGAACGACCTGCCGAACCTTAGTCTCAAACTTATGCCAAGTTCCTTCGCCTGTCTCCTACTAGGCTTAGGAAGCTTGGTGTCCCTGCCGAGGAAAGGTCGAACGTCCTGCCGAGCCTTACACTCGAACTCCGGCCAAATCATTTTGCATGAGTCCTACTAAGCTTAGATAGCTTGGTCTCCCTGCCGAGGTAACGTCGAATGTCCTGCCGAACCTTAGTCTCAAACTTCGGCCACGTTCCTTCGCCTGACTCCAACTAGACTTAGGAAGCTTGGTCTCCCAGCCGAGGTAATGTTGAACGTCCTGCCGAGACTTACAGTCGAACTCTGGCCAAGTCCGCTTGCCTGACTCCTACTAGGCTTAGGAAGCTTGGTCTCCCGGCCGAGGTAAGGTCGAGCGTCCTTCCGAGCCTTACACTAGAACTCCGGCCAAGTCCCTTTGCCTGACACCTTCTAGGCTTAGGAAGCTTGGTCTCCCTGCCGAGGTAAGGTCAAACGTCCTGCCGAGCCTTACACTCGAACTCCGGCCAAGTCCCTTCGCCTGACTCTCCTACTAGGCTTAGGAAGCTTGGTCTCCCTGCCGAATTAAGGTCAAACGTCCTGCCAAGCCTTACACTCGAACTCCGGCCAAGTCATTTTGCATGGCTCCTAATAAGCTTAGATAGCTTGGTCTCCCTGCCGAGGTAACGTCGAACGGCCTGCCGAACCTTATTCTCAAACTTCGGCCAAGTTCCTTTGCCTGACTCCAACTAGGCTTAGGAAGCTTTGTCTCCCAGCCGATGTAATGTTGAACGTCCTGCCGAGACTTACACTCGAACTCTGGCCAAGTCCTCTCGCCTGACTCCTACTAGGCTTAGGAAGCTTGGTTTCCCTGCCGAGGTAAGGTCAAACGTCCTGCCGAGCCTTACACTCGATCTCCGGCCAAGTTCCTTCGCCTGACTCCAACTAGGCTTAGGAAGCTTTGTCTCCCAGCCGAGGTAAGGTTGAACGTCCTGCTGAGCCTTAGACTTGAACTACGGCCAAGTCCTCTCGCCTGACTCGCCTGCTAGGCTTAGGAAGCTTGGTCTCCCTGCCGAGTTAAGGTCGAACGTCCTGCCGAGCCTTACACTCGAACACCGGACAAGTCCCCTCGCCTTACTCCTACTAGACTTAGGAAGCTTGGTCACCCTGCCGAGGTAAGGTCAAACGTCCTGCCGAGCCTTACACTCGAACTCTGGCCAAGTCCCCTCTCCTAACTCTCCTCCTAGGCTTAGGAAGATTTGTCTCCCTGCCGAGGATACATCGAACGTCCTGCCGAGCCTTACACTCGACCTCCGGCCGAGTCCCTTCCCCTGACACTCCTACTAGGCTTAGGAACCTTGGTCTCCCTGCCGAGGTAAGGTCGAACGTCCTGCCGAGCCTTACAATCGAACTCCAGCCAAGTTCCTTTTGCCTGTCTCCTACTAATCTTAGATAGCTTGGTCTCCCTGCCGAGGTAAGGTCGAACGTCCTGACGAACCTTACACTCGAACTCCGGCCAAGTCCCCTCGCCTGACTCCAACTAGGCGTAGGAAGCTTGGTCTCCCTGCCGAGATAAGGTCGAACGTCCTGCCGAGCCTTACACTCGAACTTCGGCCAAGTCCCTTCGCCTGACTCCTACTAGGATTAGGAAGCTTGGTCTCCCTGCCGAGGTAAGGTCGAAGGTCCTGCCGAGCCTTACACTCGAACTCCGGCCAAGTCCCCTTGTCTGACTCCTACTAGGCTTAGGAAGCATGGTCTCCCCGCCGAGGTAAGGTAGAACGTCCTGCCGAGCCTTGCACTCGAACTTCGGCCAAGTCCCTTTGCCTGACTCCTACTAGGCTTAGGAATCTTGGTCTCCCTGCCGAGTTAAGGTCGAACGACCTGCCGAACCTTAGTCTCAAATTTATGCCAAGTTCCTTCGCCTGACTCCAACTAGGCTTAGGAAGCTTTGTCTCACAGCCGAGGTAAGGTCGAAAGTCCTGCTGAGCCTTAGACTTGAACTCCGGCCATGTCCTCTCGCCTGACTCTCCTACTAGGCTTAGGAAGCTTGGACTCCCTGCCGAGGTAAGGTCGAACGTCCTGCCGAGCCTTACACTCGAACTTCGGCCAAGTCCCTTTGCCTGTCTCCTACGAGGATTAGGAAGCTTGGTCTCCCTGCCGAGGTAAGGTCAAACGTCCTGCCGAGCCTTACACTCGATCTCTGGCCAAGTCCCTTCGCCTGACTCTCCTACTAGGCTTAGGAAGCTTGGTCTCCCTGCCGAATTAAGGTCGAACATCCTGCCAAGCCTTACACTCGAACTCCGGCCAAGTCATTTTGAATGGCTCCTAATAAGCTTAGATAGCTTGGTCTCCTTGCCGAGGTAACGTCGAACGTCCTGCCGAACCTTAGTCTCAAACTTCGGCCAAGTTCCTTCGCCTGACTCCAACTAGGCTTAGGAAGCCTTGTCTCCCAGCCGAGGTAAGGTCGAACGTCCTGCCAAGCCTTACACTCGAACTCTGGCCAAGTCCCCTCGCCTGACTCCTACTAGGCTTAGGAAGCTTGGTCTCCCTGCCGAGGTAAGGTCGAACGTCCTGCCGAGCCTTACACTCGAACTCCGGCCAAGTCCCTTTGCCTGACTCCTACTAGGCTTAGGAAGCTTGGTCCCCCTGCCGAGGTAAGGTCGAAAGTCCTGCCGAGCCTTACAATCAAACTCCAGCCAAGTTCCTTTTGCCTGTCTCCTACTAAGCTTAGATACCTTGGTCTCCCTGCCGAGGTAAGGTCGAAAGTCCTGCCGAGACTTACACTCGAACTCTGGCCAAGTCCCCTCGCCTGACTCCTACTAGGCTTAGGAAGCATGGTCTCCCTGCCGAGGTAACGTTGAACGTCCTGCCGAGCCTTAGTCTCAAACTTCGGCCAAGTTCCTTTGCGTGACTCCAAGTAGGCTTAGGAAGCTTTGTCTCCCAGCTGAGGTAAGGTCGAACGTCCTGCTGAGCCTTAGACTTGAACTCCGGCCAAGTCCTCTCGCCTGACTCTCCTACTAGGCTTAGGAAGCTTGGACTCCCTGCCGAGGTAAGGTCGAACGTCCTGCCGAGCCTTGCACTCAAACACCGGCCAGGCCATTTGCCTGTCTCCTACTAGGCTTAGGAAGCTTGGTGTCCCTGCCGAGGAAAGGTCGAACGTCCTGCCGAGCCTTACACTCGAACTCCGGCCAAATCATTTTGCATGACTCCTACTAAGCTTAGATAGCTTGGTCTCCCTGCCGAGGTAACGTCGAATGTCCTGCCGAACCTTAGTCTCAAACTTCGGCCACGTTCCTTCGCCTGACTCCAACTAGACTTAGGAAGCTTTGTCTCCCAGCCGAGGTAATGTTGAACGTCCTGCCGAGACTTACAGTCGAACTCTGGCCAAGTCCGCTTGCCTGACTCCTACTAGGCTTAGGAAGCTTGGTCTCCCGGCCGAGGTATAGTCGAGCGTCCTGCCGAGCCTTACACTAGAACTCCGGCCAAGTCCCTTTGCCTGATACCTTCTAGGCTTAGGAAGCTTGGTCTCCCAGCAGAGGTAAGGTCGAGCGTCCTGCCGAGCCTTGCACTCGAACTCCGGGCAAGTCCCTTTGCCTGACTCCTCCTAGGCTTAGGAATCTTGGTCTCCCTGCCGAGTTAAGGTCGAACGACCTGCCGAACCTTACACTCGAACTCCGGCCAACTCCCTTCGACTAACTCTCCCACTAGGCTTAGGAAGCTTGGTCTCCCTGCCGAGGTAAGGTCGAACGTCCTGCCGAGCCTTACACTCGAACTCCGTCCGAGTCCCTTCGCCTGACTCTCCTACTAGGCTTAGGAAGCTTGGTCTCCCTGCCGAGGTAAGGTCGAACATCCTGACGACCCTTACACTCGAACTCCGGCCAAATCCCCTCGCCTGTCTCCAACTAGGCGTAGGAAGCTTGGTCTCCCTGCCGAGGTAAGGTCGAACGTCCTGCCGAGCCTTACACTCGAACTCCGGCCAAGTCCCTTCGCCTGACTCCTACTAGGCTTAGGAAGCTTGGTCTCCCTGCCGAGGTAAGGTCGAAGGTCCTGCCGAGCCTTACACTCGAACTCCGGCCAAGTCCCCTTGTCTGACTCCTACTAGGCTTAGGAAGCATGGTCTCTTTGCCGAGTTAAGGTCGAACGTCCTGCCGAGCCTTAGTCTCAAACTTCGGCCAAGTTCCTTCGCCTGACTCCAATTAGGCTTAGGAAGCTTTATCTCCCAGCCGAGGTAAGGTCGAACGTCCTGCTGAGCTTTAGACTTGAACTCCGGCCAAGTCCTCTCGCCTGACTCTCCTACTAGGCTTAGGGAGCTTGGTCTCCCTGCCGAGTTAAGGACGAACGTCCTGCCGAGCCTTACACTCGAACTCTGGCCAAATCCCCTCTCCTAACTCTCCTCCTAGGCTTAGGAAGATTTGTCTCCCTGCCGATGTAACATCGAACGTCCTGCCGAGCCTTACACTCGAACTCCGGCCATATCCCTTCCCCTGACACTCCTACTAGGCTTAGCAAGCTTGGTCTCCCTGCCGAGGCAAGGTCGAGCGTCCTGCCGAGCCTTGCACTCGAACTCCGGCCAAGTCCCTTCGCCTGACTCCTACTAGGCTTAGGAATCTTGGTCTCCCTGCCGAGTTAAGGTCGAACGACCTGCCGAACCTTAGTCTCAAACTTATGCCAAGTTCCTTCGCCTGACTCCAACTAGGCTTAGGAAGCTTTGTCTCCCAGCCGAGGAAAGGTCGAACGTCCTGCTGAGCCTTAGACTTGAACTCCGGCCATGTCCTCTCGCCTGACTCTCCTACTAGGCTTAGGAAGCTTGGACTCCCTGCCGAGGTAAGGTCGAACGTCCTGCCGAGCCTTGCACTCAAACACCGGCCAGGCCATTTGCCTGTCTCCTACTATGCTTAGGAAGCTTGGTGTCCCTGCCGAGGAAAGGTCGAACGTCCTGCCGAGCCTTACACTCGAACTCCGGCCAAATCATTTTGCATGACTCCTACTAAGCTTAGATAGCTTGGTCTCCCTGCCGAGGTAACGTCGAATGTCCTGCCGAACCTTAGTCTCAAACTTCGGCCACGTTCCTTCGCCTGACTCCAACTAGACTTAGGAAGCTTTGTCTCCCAGCCGAGGTAATGTTGAACGTCCTGCCGAGACTTACAGTCGAACTCTGGCCAAGTCGGCTTGCCTGACTCCTACTAGGCTTAGGAAGCTTGGTCTCCCGGCCGAGGTAAGGTCGAGCGTCCTTCCGAGCCTTACACTAGAACTCCGGCCAAGTCCCTTTGCCTGATACCTTCTAGGCTTAGGAAGCTTGGTCTCCCTGCCGAGGTAAGGTCGAGCGTCCTGCCGAGCCTTGCACTCGAACTCCGGGCAAGTCCCTTTGCCTGACTCCTCCTAGGCTTAGGAATCTTGGTCTCCCTGCCGAGTTAAGGTCGAACGACCTGCCGAACCTTACACTCGAACTCTGGCCAACTCCCTTCGACTAACTCTCCTACTAGGCTTAGGAAGCTTGGTCTCCCTGCCGAGGTAAGGTCGAACGTCCTGCCGAGCCTTACACTCGAACTCCGTCCGAGTCCCTTCGCCTGACTCCTACTAGGATTAGGAAGCTTGGTCTCCCTGCCGAGGTAAGGACGAAGGTCCTGCCGAGCCTTACAATCGAACTCCAGCCAAGTTCCTTTTGCCTGTCTCCTACTAATCTTACATAGCTTGGTCTCCCTGCCGAGGTAAGGTCGAACATCCTGACGACCCTTACACTCGAACTCCGGCCAAATCCCCTCGCCTGTCTCCAACTAGGCGTAGGAAGCTTGGTCTCCCTGCCGAGGTAAGGTCGAACGTCCTGCCGAGCCTTACACTCGAACTCCGGCCAAGTCCCTTCGCCTGACTCCTACTAGGCTTAGGAAGCTTGGTCTCCCTGCCGAGGTAAGGTCGAAGGTCCTGCCGAGCCTTACACTCGAACTCCGGCCAAGTCCCCTTGTCTGACTCCTACTAGGCTTAGGAAGCATGGTCTCTTTGCCGAGTTAAGGTCGAACGTCCTGCCGAGCCTTAGTCTCAAACTTCGGCCAAGTTCCTTCGCCTGACTCCAATTAGGCTTAGGAAGCTTTATCTCCCAGCCGAGGTAAGGTCGAACGTCCTGCTGAGCTTTAGACTTGAACTCCGGCCAAGTCCTCTCGCCTGACTCTCCTACTAGGCTTAGGGAGCTTGGTCTCCCTGCCGAGTTAAGGACGAACGTCCTGCCGAGCCTTACACTCGAACTCTGGCCAAATCCCCTCTCCTAACTCTCCTCCTAGGCTTAGGAAGATTTGTCTCCCTGCCGATGTAACATCGAACGTCCTGCCGAGCCTTACACTCGAACTCCGGCCATATCCCTTCCCCTGACACTCCTACTAGGCTTAGCAAGCTTGGTCTCCCTGCCGAGGCAAGGTCGAGCGTCCTGCCGAGCCTTGCACTCGAACTCCGGCCAAGTCCCTTCGCCTGACTCCTACTAGGCTTAGGAATCTTGGTCTCCCTGCCGAGTTAAGGTCGAACGACCTGCCGAACCTTAGTCTCAAACTTATGCCAAGTTCCTTCGCCTGACTCCAACTAGGCTTAGGAAGCTTTGTCTCCCAGCCGAGGAAAGGTCGAACGTCCTGCTGAGCCTTAGACTTGAACTCCGGCCATGTCCTCTCGCCTGACTCTCCTACTAGGCTTAGGAAGCTTGGACTCCCTGCCGAGGTAAGGTCGAACGTCCTGCCGAGCCTTGCACTCAAACACCGGCCAGGCCATTTGCCTGTCTCCTACTAGGCTTAGGAAGCTTGGTGTCCCTGCCGAGGAAAGGTCGAACGTCCTGCCGAGCCTTACACTCGAACTCCGGCCAAATCATTTTGCATGACTCCTACTAAGCTTAGATAGCTTGGTCTCCCTGCCGAGGTAACGTCGAATGTCCTGCCGAACCTTAGTCTCAAACTTCGGCCACGTTCCTTCGCCTGACTCCAACTAGACTTAGGAAGCTTTGTCTCCCAGCCGAGGTAATGTTGAACGTCCTGCCGAGACTTACAGTCGAACTCTGGCCAAGTCGGCTTGCCTGACTCCTACTAGGCTTAGGAAGCTTGGTCTCCCGGCCGAGGTAAGGTCGAGCGTCCTTCCGAGCCTTACACTAGAACTCCGGCCAAGTCCCTTTGCCTGATACCTTCTAGGCTTAGGAAGCTTGGTCTCCCTGCCGAGGTAAGGTCGAGCATCCTGCCGAGCCTTGCACTCGAACTCCGGGCAAGTCCCTTTGCCTGACTCCTCCTAGGCTTAGGAATCTTGGTCTCCCTGCCGAGTTAAGGTCGAACGACCTGCCGAACCTTACACTCGAACTCCGGCCAACTCCCTTCGACTAACTCTCCTACTAGGCTTAGGAAGCTTGGTCTCCCTGCCGAGGTAAGGTCGAACGTCCTGCCGAGCCTTACACTCGAACTCCGTCCGAGTCCCTTCGCCTGACTCCTACTAGGATTAGGAAGCTTGGTCTCCCTGCCGAGGTAAGGACGAAGGTCCTGCCGAGCCTTACACTCGAACTCCGGCCAAGTCCCCTTGTCTGACTCCTACTAGGCTTAGGAATCTTGGTCTCCCTGCCGAGTTAAGGTCGAACGACCTGCCGAACCTTACACTCGAACTCCGGCCAACTCCCTTCGACTAACTCTCCTACTAGGCTTAGGAAGCTTGGTCTCCCTGCCGAGGCAAGGTCGAACGTCCTGCCGAGCCTTACACTCGAACTCCGGCCAACTCCCTTCGCCTGACTCTCCTACTAGGCTTAGGAAGCTTGGTCTCCCTGCCGAGGTAAGGTCGAACGTCCTGCCGAGCCTTACAATCGAACTGCGGCCAAGTCCCTTCGCCTGACTCCTACTAGGATTAGGAAGCTTGGTCTCCCTGCCGAGGTAAGGTCGAAGGTCCTGCCGAGCCTTACACTCGAACTCCGGCCAAGTCCCTTCGCCTGACTCCTACTAGGCTTAGGAATCTTGGTCTCCCTGCCGAGTTAAGGTCGAACGACCTGCCGAACCTTAGTCTCAAACTTATGCCAAGTTCCTTCGCCTGACTCCAACTAGGCTTAGGAAGCTTTGTCTCCCAGCCGAGGAAAGGTCGAACGTCCTGCTGAGCCTTAGACTTGAACTCCGGCCATGTCCTCTCGCCTGACTCTCCTACTAGGCTTAGGAAGCTTGGACTCCCTGCCGAGGTAAGGTCGAACGTCCTGCCGAGCCTTGCACTCAAACACCGGCCAGGCCATTTGCCTGTCTCCTACTAGGCTTAGGAAGCTTGGTGTCCCTGCCGAGGAAAGGTCGAACGTCCTGCCGAGCCTTACACTCGAACTCTGGCCAAATCATTTTGCATGAGTCCTACTAAGCTTAGATAGCTTGGTCTCCCTGCCGAGGTAACGTCGAATGTCCTGCCGAACCTTAGTCTCAAACTTCGGCCACGTTCCTTCGCCTGACTCCAACTAGACTTAGGAAGCTTGGTCTCCCAGCCGAGGTAATGTTGAACGTCCTGCCGAGACTTACAGTCGAACTCTGGCCAAGTCCGCTTGCCTGACTCCTACTAGGCTTAGGAAGCTTGGTCTCCCGGCCGAGGTAAGGTCGAGCGTCCTTCCGAGCCTTACACTAGAACTCCGGCCAAGTCCCTTTGCCTGACACCTTCTAGGCTTAGGAAGCTTGGTCTCCCTGCAGAGGTAAGGTCGAGCGTCCTGCCGAGCCTTGCACTCGAACTCCGGGCAAGTCCCTTTGCCTGACTCCTCCTAGGCTTAGGAATCTTGGTCTCCCTGCCGAGTTAAGGTCGAACGACCTGCCGAACCTTACACTCGAACTCCGGCCAACTCCCTTCGACTAACTCTCCTACTAGGCTTAGGAAGCTTGGTCTCCCTGCCGAGGTAAGGTCGAACGTCCTGCCGAGCCTTACACTCGAACTCCGTCCGAGTCCCTTCGCCTGACTCTCCTACTAGGCTTAGGAAGCTTGGTCTCCCTGCCGAGGTAAGATCGAAAGTCCTGCCGAGCCTTACAATCAAACTCCAGCCAAGTTCGTTTTGCCTGTCTCCTACTAAGCTTAGATACCTTGGTCTCCCTGCTGAGGTAAGGTCGAAAGTCCTGCCGAGACTTACACTCGAACTCTGGCCAAGTCCCCTCGCCTGACTCCTACTAGGCTTAGGAAGCATGGTCTCCCTGCCGAGGTAACGTTGAACGTCCTGCCGAGCCTTAGTCTGAAACTTCGGCCAAGTTCCTTTGCCTGACTCCAACTAGGCTTAGGAAGCTTTGTCTCCCAGCCGAGGTAAGGTCGAACGTCCTGCTGAGACTTAGACTTGAACTCCGGCCAAGTCCTCTCGCCTGACTCTCCTACTAGGCTTAGGAAGCTTGGTCTCCCTGCCGAATTAAGGTCGAAATCCTGCCAAGCCTTACACTCGAACTCCGGCCAAGTCATTTTGAATGGCTCCTAATAAGCTTAGATAGCTTGGTCTCCTTGCCGAGGTAACGTCGAACGTCCTGCCGAACCTTAGTCTCAAACTTCGGCCAAGTTCCTTCGCCTGACTCCAACTAGGCTTAGGAAGCTTTGTCTCCCAGCCGAGGTAAGGTCGAACGTCCTGCCAAGCCTTACACTCGAACTCTGGCCAAGTCCCCTCGCCTGACTCCTACTAGGCTTAGGAAGCTTGGTCTCCCTGCCGAGGTAAGGTCGAACATCCTGCCGAGCCTTACACTCGAACTCCGGCCAAGTCCCTTTGCCTGACTCCTACTAGGCTTAGGAAGCTTGGTCCCCCTGCCGAGGTAAGGTCGAAAGTCCTGCCGAGCCTTACAATCAAACTCCAGCCAAGTTCCTTTTGCCTGTCTCCTACTAAGCTTAGATACCTTGGTCTCCCTGCCGAGGTAAGGTCGAAAGTCCTGCCGAGACTTACACTCGAACTCTGGCCAAGTCCCCTCGCCTGACTCCTACTAGGCTTAGGAAGCATGGTCTCCCTGCCGAGGTAACGTTGAACGTCCTGCCGAGCCTTAGTCTCAAACTTCGGCCAAGTTCCTTTGCGTGACTCCAAGTAGGCTTAGGAAGCTTTGTCTCCCAGCTGAGGTAAGGTCGAACGTCCTGCTGAGCCTTAGACTTGAACTCCGGGCAAGTCCCTTTGCCTGACTCCTCCTAGGCTTAGGAATCTTGGTCTCCCTGCCGAGTTAAGGTCGAACGTCCTGCCGAGCCTTGCACTCAAACACCGGCCAGGCCATTTGCCTGTCTCCTACTAGGCTTAGGAAGCTTGGCCTCCCTGCCAAGGAAAGGTCGAACGTTCTGACGAGCCTTACACTCGAACTCTGGCCAAGTCCCCTTGTCTGACTCCTACTAGGCTTAGGAAGCATGGTCTCCCAGCCGAGGTAACATCGAACGTCCTGCTGAGCCTTAGACTTTAACTCCGGCCAAGTCCCCTCGCGTGACTCTCCTACTAGGCTTAAGAAGCTTGGTCTCCCTGCCGAGGTAAGGTCAGACGTCCTGCCAAGCCTTACACTCGAACTCTGGCCAAGTCCCTTTGCCTGACTCCTACTAGGCTTAGGAAGCTTGGTCCCCCTGCCGAGGTAAGGTCGAAAGTCCTGCCGAGCCTTACAATCGAACTCCTGCCAAGTTCCTTTTGCCTGTCTCCTACTCTGCTTAGGAAGCTTGGACTCCCTGCCCAGGTAAGGTCGAACGTCCTGCCGAGCCTTACGCTCAAACACTGGCCAGTCCCTTTGCCTGTCTCCTACTAGGCTTAGGAAGCTTGGCCTCCCTGCCAAGGAAAGGTCGAACGTTCTGACGAGCCTTACACTCGAACTCTGGCCAAGTCCCCTTGTCTGACTCCTACTAGGCTTAGGAAGCATGGTCTCCCAGCCGAGGTAACATCGAACGTCCTGCTGAGCCTTAGACTTTAACTCCGGCCAAGTCCCCTCGCGTGACTCTCCTACTAGGCTTAAGAAGCTTGGTCTCCCTGCCGAGGTAAGGTCAGACGTCCTGCCAAGCCTTACACTCGAACTCCGGCCAAGTCCCTTTGCATGACACTCCTACTAGGCTTCGGAAGCTTGGTCTCCCTGCCGAGGTAAGGTCGAATGTCTTGCCAAGCCTTACACTCAAACTCCGGCCAAGTCCCCTCGCCTAACTGTCCTACAAGGCTTAGGAAGCTTGGTCTCCCTGCCAAGGTAAGGTAGAACGTCCTTCCGAGCCTTACACTCGAACTCCGGCCAAGTCCCCTTGTTTGACTCCTTCTAGGCTTAGGAAGCTTGGTCTCCCTGCCGAGGTAAGGTCGAGCGTCCTGCCGAGCCTTACACTCGAACTACGGCCAAGTCCACTCGCCTGTCTCCTACTAGGATTTGGAAGCTTGGTCTCCCTGAAGAGGTAAGGTCGAACGTCCTGCCGAGCCTTACACTCGAACTCCGGCCAAGTCCCTTCGCCTGACTCTCCTACTAGGCTTAGGAAGCATGGTCTCCCTGCCGAGGTAAGGTCGAACGTCCTGCCGAGCCTTACACTCGATCTCCGGCCAAGTCCCTTCGCCTGACTCTCCTAGTAGGCTTAGGAAGCTTGGTCTCCCTGCCGACTTAAGGTCAAACGTCCTGCCTAGCCTTACACTCGAACTCCGGCCAAGTCCCTTGGCCTGACTCCTACTAAGCTTAGGAAGCTTGGTCCCCCTGCCGAGGTAAGGTCGAAAGTCCTGCCGAGCCTTACAATCGAACTCCAGCCAAGTTCCTTTTACCTGTCTCCTACTATGCTTAGGAAGCTTGGTCTCCCTGCCGAGGTAAGGTCGAGCGTCCTTCCGAGCCTTACAATCGCACTCCGGACAAGTCATTTTGAATGACTCCTACTAAGCTTAGATAGCTTGGTCTCCCTGCCGAGGTAACGTCGAACGTCCTGCAGAACCTTAGCACAAACTTCGGCCAAGTTCCTTCGCCTTACTCCGACTAGGCTTAGGAAGCATGGTCTCCCTGCCGAGGTAACGTCGAACGTCCTGCCGAGCCTTAGTCTCAAACTTCGGCCAAGTTCCTTCGCCTGACTCCAACTAGGCTTAGGAAGCTTGGTCTCCCAGCAGAGGTAAGGTCGAGCGTCCTGCCGAGCCTTACACTCGAACACCGGCCAAGTCCCTTTGCATGACACCTACTAAGCTTAGGAAGCTTGGTCTCCCTGATGAGGAAAGGTCGAACATCCTGCCGAGCCTTACACTCGAAATCCGGCCAAGTCCCCTCTGCTAACTCTCCTCCTAGGCTTAGGAAGATTTGTCTCCCTGCCGAGGTAACATCGAACGTCCTTCCGAGCCTCACACTCGAACTCCGGCCGAGTCCCTTCCCCTGACACTCCTACGAGGCTTAGGAAGCTTGGTCTCACTGCCGAGGTAAGGTCGAATGTCCTGGCAAGCCTTAAACTCAAACTCCGGCCAAGTCCCCTCGCCTAACTGTCCTACAAGGCTTAAGAAGCTTGGTCTCCCTGCCGAGGTAAGGTAGAACGTCCTTCCGAGCCTTGCACTCGAAGTCCGGTCAAGTCCCTTCCCCTGACACTCCTACTAGGCTTAGGAAGCTTGGTCTCCCTACCGAGGTAAGGTCGAGCGTCCTTCCGAGCCTTACACTCGAACTCCGGCCAAGTCCCCTTGTTTGACTCCTTCTAGGCTTAGGAAGCTTGGTCCCCCTGCCGAGGTAAGGTCGAAACTCCTGCCGAGCCTTACAATTGAACTCCAGCCAAGTTCATTTTGCCTGTCTCCTACTAGGCTTAGGAAGCTTGGACTCCCTGCCGAGGTAAGGTCGAACGTCCTGCCGAGCCTTACACTCGAATTCCGGCCAAGTCCTTTTGCATGACTCCTACTAAGCTTAGATAGCTTGGTCTCCCTGCCGAGGTAAGGTCGAACGTCCTGCCGAGACTTACACTCGAACTCTGGCCAAGTCCCCTCGCCTGACTCCAACTAGGCTTCGGAAGCTTTGTCTCCCAGCCGAGGTAGGTTCGAACGTCCTGCTGAGCCTTAGACTTGAACTCCGGCCAATTCCCGTCGCCTGACTCTCCTACTAGGCTTAGGAAGATTTGTCTCCCTGCCGGGGTAACATCAAACGTCCTGCCGAGCCTCACACTCGAACTCCGGCCAAGTCCCTTCCCCTGACACTCCTACTAGGCTTAGGAAGCTTGGTCTCCCTGCCGAGGTACGGTCGAACGTCCTGCCAAGCCTTACACTCGAACTCTGGCCAAGTCCCTTTGCCTGACTCCTACTAGGCTTAGGAAGCTTGGTCTCCCTGCCGGCGTAAGGTAGAACGTCCTTCCGAGCCTTGCACTCGAAGTCCGGTCAAGTCCCTTCCCCTGACACTCCTACTAGGCTTAGGAAGCTTGGTCTCCCTACCGAGGTAAGGTCGAGCGTCCTTCCGAGCCTTACACTCGAACTCCGGCCAAGTCCCCTTGTTTGACTCCTTCTAGGCTTAGGAAGCTTGGTCCCCCTGCCGAGGTAAGGTAGAAACTCCTGCCGAGCCTTACAATTGAACTCCAGCCAAGTTCATTTTGCCTGTCTCCTACTAGGCTTAGGAAGCTTGGACTCCCTGCCGAGGTAAGGTCGAACGTCCTGTCTAGCCTTACACTCAAACACCGGCCAGTCCCTTTGCCTGTCTCCTACTAGGCTTAGAAAGCTTGGTCTCCCTGCCGAGGAAAGGTCGAACGTCCTGCCGAGCCTTACACTCGAACTCCGGCCAAGTCCTTTTGCATGACTCCTACTAAGCTTAGATAGCTTGGTCTCCCTGCCGAGGTAAGGTCGAACGTCCTGCCGAGACTTACACTCGAACTCTGGCCAAGTCCCCTCGCCTGACTCCAACTAGGCTTAGGAAGCTTTGTCTCCCAGCCGAGGTGGGGTCGAACGTCCTGCTGAGCGTTAGACTTTAACTCCGGCCAAGTCCCCTCGCGTGACTCTCCTACTAGGCTTAAGAAGCTTGGTCTCCCTGCCTAGGTAAGGTCGAACGTCCTGCCGAGCCTTGCACTCGAGCACCGGCGAAATCCCTTTGCCTCTCTCCTAATAGGCTTAGGAAGTATGGTCTCCCTGCCGAGGTAAGGTCAGACGTCCTGCCAAGCCTTACACTCGAACTCCGGCCAAGTCCCTTTGCATGACACCTACTAAGCTTAGGAAGCTTGGTCTCCCTGCTGAGGTAAGGTCGAACGTCCTGCAAAGCCTTACACTAGAACTCAGGACAAGTCCCCTCGCCTGACTCCTACAAGACTTAGGAAGCTTGGTCTCCCTGCCGAGGTAAGGTCGAATGTCCTGCCAAGCCTTACACTCAAACTCCAGCCAAGTCCCCTCGCCTAACTCTCCTACAAGGCTTAGAAAGCTTGGTCTCCCTGCCAAGGTAAGGTAGAACGTCCTTCCGAGCCTTACACTCGACCTCCGGCTGAGTCCCTTCCCCTGACACTCCTACTAGGCTTAGGAAGCTTGGACTCCCTGCCGAGGTAAGGTCGGACGTCCTGCCGAGCCTTACACTCAAACACCGGCCAGTCCCTTTGCCTGTCTCCTACTAGGCTTAGGAAGCTTGGTCTCCCTGCCGAGGTAAGGTCGAACGTCCTGCCGAGCCTTACACTCGAACTACGGCCAAGTCCACTCGCCTGTCTCTTACTAGGATTAGGAAGCTTGGTCTCCCTGAAGAGGTAAGGTCGAACGTCCTGCCGAGCCTTACACTCGATCTTTGGCCTAGTCCCTTCGCCTGACTCCCCTACTAGGCTTAGGAAGCTTGGTCTCCCTGCCGAGTTAAGGTCGAACGACCTGCCGAAACTTACACTCGTACTCCGGCCACCTCCCTTCGCCTAACTCTCCTACTAGGCTTAGGAAGCTTGGTCTCCCTGCATAGGTAAGGTCGAACGTGTTGCCGAGCCTTATACTCGAACTCCGTCCGAGTCCCTTCGCCTGACTCTCCTACTAGGCTTAGGAAGCTTGGTCTCCCTGCCGAGGTAAGGTCGAAAGTCCTGCCGAGCCTTACACTCGAACTCCGGACAAGTCCACTCGCCTGACTCTGCTACTAGGCTTAAGAAGCTTGGTGTCCCTGCCGAGGTACGGTCGAACGTCCTGCCGAGCCTTACACTCGAACACCGGCCAAGTCCCTTTGCCTGTCTCCTACCAGGATTAAGAAGCTTGGTCTCCCCGCCGAGGTAAGGTCGAGAGTCCTGCCGAGCCTTGCACTCGAACTCCGGCCAAGTCCCTTTGCAAGACTCCTACTAGGCTTAGGAATCTTGGTCTCCCTGCCGAGTTAAGGTCGAACGACCTGCCGAGCCTTACACTCGGACTCCGTCCGAGTCCCTTCGCCTGACTCTCCGACTAGGCTTAAGAAGCTTGGTCTCCCTGCCGAGATAAGGTCGAACGTCCTGCCGAGCCTTACACTCGAACTCTGGCCAAGTCATTTTGCATGACTCCTACTAAGCTTAGATACCTTGGTCTCCCTGCCGAGGTAAGGTCGAAGGTCCTGCTGAATCTTACACTCGAACTCTGGCCAAGTCCCCTCGCCTGACTCCTACTAGGCTTAGGAAGCTTGGTCTCCCTGCCGAGGTAAGGTCGAACGTCCTGCCGAGCCTTACACTCGAACTCCGTCCGAGTCCCTTCGCCTGACTCTCTTACTAAGCTTAGGAAGTTTGGTCTCCCTGCCGAGGTAAGGTCGAATGTCCTGCCGAGCCTTACAATCGAACTCCAGCCAAGTTCCTTTTGCCTGTCTCCTACTAATCTTAGATAGCTTGGTCTCCTCGCCGAGGTAAGGTCGAACGTCCTGACGAACCTTGCACTCGAACTCCGGCCAAGTCCCCTCGCCTGACTCCAACTAGGCGTAGGAAGCTTGGTCTCCCTGCCGAGGTAAGGTCGAACGTCCTGCCGAGCCTTACACTCGAACTCCGGCCAAGTCCCTTCGCCTGACTCCTACTAGGATTAGGAAGCTTGGTCTCCCTGCCGAGGTAAGGACGAAGGTCCTGCCGAGCCTTACAATCGAACTCCAGCCAAGTTCCTTTTGCCTGACTCCTACTAATCTTACATAGCTTGGTCTCCCTGCCGAGGTAAGGTCGAACATCCTGACGACCCTTACACTCGAACTCCGGCCAAATCCCTTCGCCTGACTCCTACTAGGCTTAGGAAGCTTGGTCTCCCTGCCGAGGTAAGGTCGAAGGTCCTGCCGAGCCTTACACTCGAACTCCGGCCAAGTCCCCTTGTCTGACTCCTACTAGGCTTAGGAAGCATGGTCTCTTTGCCGAGTTAAGGTCGAACGTCCTGCCGAGCCTTAGTCTCAAACTTCGGCCAAGTTCCTTCGCCTGACTCCAATTAGGCTTAGGAAGCTTTATCTCCCAGCCGAGGTAAGGTCGAACGTCCTGCTGAGCTTTAGACTTGAACTCCGGCCAAGTCCTCTCGCCTGACTCTCCTACTAGGCTTAGGGAGCTTGGTCTCCCTGCCGAGTTAAGGACGAACGTCCTGCCGAGCCTTACACTCGAACTCTGGCCAAATCCCCTCTCCTAACTCTCCTCCTAGGCTTAGGAAGATTTGTCTCCCTGCCGATGTAACATCGAACGTCCTGCCGAGCCTTACACTCGAACTCCGGCCATATCCCTTCCCCTGACACTCCTACTAGGCTTAGCAAGCTTGGTCTCCCTGCCGAGGCAAGGTCGAGCGTCCTGCCGAGCCTTGCACTCGAACTCCGGCCAAGTCCCTTCGCCTGACTCCTACTAGGCTTAGGAATCTTGGTCTCCCTGCCGAGTTAAGGTCGAACGACCTGCCGAACCTTAGTCTCAAACTTATGCCAAGTTCCTTCGCCTGACTCCAACTAGGCTTAGGAAGCTTTGTCTCCCAGCCGAGGAAAGGTCGAACGTCCTGCTGAGCCTTAGACTTGAACTCCGGCCATGTCCTCTCGCCTGACTCTCCTACTAGGTTTAGGAAGCTTGGACTCCCTGCCGAGGTAAGGTCGAACGTCCTGCCGAGCCTTGCACTCAAACACCGGCCAGGCCATTTGCCTGTCTCCTACTATGCTTAGGAAGCTTGGTGTCCCTGCCGAGGAAAGGTCGAACGTCCTGCCGAGCCTTACACTCGAACTCCGGCCAAATCATTTTGCATGACTCCTACTAAGCTTAGATAGCTTGGTCTCCCTGCCGAGGTAATGTTGAACGTCCTGCCGAGACTTACAGTCGAACTCTGGCCAAGTCGGCTTGCCTGACTCCTACTAGGCTTAGGAAGCTTGGTCTCCCGGCCGAGGTAAGGTCGAGCGTCCTTCCGAGCCTTACACTAGAACTCCGGCCAAGTCCCTTTGCCTGATACCTTCTAGGCTTAGGAAGCTTGGTCTCCCTGCCGAGGTAAGGTCGAGCGTCCTGCCGAGCCTTGCACTCGAACTCCGGGCAAGTCCCTTTGCCTGACTCCTCCTAGGCTTAGGAATCTTGGTCTCCCTGCCGAGTTAAGGTCGAACGACCTGCCGAACCTTACACTCGAACTCCGGCCAACTCCCTTCGACTAACTCTCCTACTAGGCTTAGGAAGCTTGGTCTCCCTGCCGAGGTAAGGTCGAACGTCCTGCCGAGCCTTACACTCGAACTCCGTCCGAGTCCCTTCGCCTGACTCCTACTAGGATTAGGAAGCTTGGTCTCCCTGCAGAGGTAAGGACGAAGGTCCTGCCGAGCCTTACACTCGAACTCCGGCCAAGTCCCCTTGTCTGACTCCTACTAGGCTTAGGAATCTTGGTCTCCCTGCCGAGTTAAGGTCGAACGACCTGCCGAACCTTACACTCGAACTCCGGCCAACTCCCTTCGACTAACTCTCCTACTAGGCTTAGGAAGCTTGGTCTCCCTGCCGAGGCAAGGTCGAACGTCCTGCCGAGCCTTACACTCGAACTCCGGCCAACTCCCTTCGCCTGACTCTCCTACTAGGCTTAGGAAGCTTGGTCTCCCTGCCGAGGTAAGGTCGAACGTCCTGCCGAGCCTTACAATCGAACTGCGGCCAAGTCCCTTCGCCTGACTCCTAATAGGATTAGGAAGCTTGGTCTCCCTGCCGAGGTAAGGTCGAAGGTCCTGCCGAGCCTTACACTCGAACTCCGGCCAAGTCCCTTCGCCTGACTCCTACTAGGCTTAGGAATCTTGGTCTCCCTGCCGAGTTAAGGTCGAACGACCTGCCGAACCTTAGTCTCAAACTTATGCCAAGTTCCTTCGCCTGACTCCAACTAGGCTTAGGAAGCTTTGTCTCCCAGCCGAGGAAAGGTCGAACGTCCTGCTGAGCCTTAGACTTGAACTCCGGCCATGTCCTCTCGCCTGACTCTCCTACTAGGCTTAGGAAGCTTGGACTCCCTGCCGAGGTAAGGTCGAACGTCCTGCCGAGCCTTGCACTCAAACACCGGCCAGGCCATTTGCCTGTCTCATACTAGGCTTAGGAAGCTTGGTGTCCCTGCCGAGGAAAGGTCGAACGTCCTGCCGAGCCTTACACTCGAACTCTGGCCAAATCATTTTGCATGAGTCCTACTAAGCTTAGATAGCTTGGTCTCCCTGCCGAGGTAACGTCGAATGTCCTGCCGAACCTTAGTCTCAAACTTCGGCCACGTTCCTTCGCCTGACTCCAACTAGACTTAGGAAGCTTGGTCTCCCAGCCGAGGTAATGTTGAACGTCCTGCCGAGACTTACAGTCGAACTCTGGCCAAGTCCGCTTGCCTGACTCCTACTAGGCTTAGGAAGCTTGGTCTCCCGGCCGAGGTAAGGTCGAGCGTCCTTCCGAGCCTTACACTAGAACTCCGGCCAAGTCCCTTTGCCTGACACCTTCTAGGCTTAGGAAGCTTGGTCTCCCTGCAGAGGTAAGGTCGAGCGTCCTGCCGAGCCTTGCACTCGAACTCCGGGCAAGTCCCTTTGCCTGACTCCTCCTAGGCTTAGGAATCTTGGTCTCCCTGCCGAGTTAAGGTCGAACGACCTGCCGAACCTTACACTCGAACTCCGGCCAACTCCCTTCGACTAACTCTCCTACTAGGCTTAGGAAGCTTGGTCTCCCTGCCGAGGTAAGGTCGAACGTCCTGCCGAGCCTTACACTCGAACTCCGTCCGAGTCCCTTCGCCTGACTTTCCTACTAGGCTTAGGAAGCTTGGTCTCCCTGCCGAGGAAAGGTCGAACGTCCTGCCGAGCCTTACAATCGAACTCCAGCCAAGTTCCTTTTGCCTGTCTCCTACTAATCTTAGATAGCTTGGTCTCCCTGCCGAGGTAAGGTCGAACATCCTGACGACCCTTACACTCGAACTCCGGCCAAATCCCCTCGCCTGTCTCCAACTAGGCGTAGGAAGCTTGGTCTCCCTGCCGAGGTAAGATCGAAAGTCCTGCCGAGCCTTACAATCAAACTCCAGCCAAGTTCGTTTTGCCTGTCTCCTACTAAGCTTAGATACCTTGGTCTCCCTGCCGAGGTAAGGTCGAAAGTCCTGCCGAGACTTACACTCGAACTCTGGCCAAGTCCCCTCGCCTGACTCCTACTAGGCTTAGGAAGCATGGTCTCCCTGCCGAGGTAACGTTGAACGTCCTGCCGAGCCTTAGTCTGAAACTTCGGCCAAGTTCCTTTGCCTGACTCCAACTAGGCTTAGGAAGCTTTGTCTCCCAGCCGAGGTAAGGTCGAACGTCCTGCTGAGACTTAGACTTGAACTCCGGCCAAGTCCTCTCGCCTGACTCTCCTACTAGGCTTAGGAAGCTTGGACTCCCTGCCGAGGTAAGGTCGAACGTCCTGCCGAGCCTTACACTCGAACTTCGGCCAAGTCCCTTTGCCTGTCTCCTACTAGGATTAGGAAGCTTGGTCTCCCTGCCGAGGTAAGGTCAAACGTCCTGCCGAGCCTTACACTCGATCTCTGGCCAAGTCCCTTCGCCTGACTCTCCTACTAGGCTTAGGAAGCTTGGTCTCCCTGCCGAATTAAGGTCGAAATCCTGCCAAGCCTTACACTCGAACTCCGGCCAAGTCATTTTGAATGGCTCCTAATAAGCTTAGATAGCTTGGTCTCCTTGCCGAGGTAACGTCGAACGTCCTGCCGAACCTTAGTCTCAAACTTCGGCCAAGTTCCTTCGCCTGACTCCAACTAGGCTTAGGAAGCTTTGTCTCCCAGCCGAGGTAAGGTCGAACGTCCTGCCAAGCCTTACACTCGAACTCTGGCCAAGTCCCCTCGCCTGACTCCTACTAGGCTTAGGAAGCTTGGTCTCCCTGCCGAGGTAAGGTCGAACATCCTGCCGAGCCTTACACTCGAACTCTGGCCAAGTCCCTTTGCCTGACTCCTACTAGGCTTAGGAAGCTTGGTCCCCCTGCCGAGGTAAGGTCGAAAGTCCTGCCGAGCCTTACAATCAAACTCCAGCCAAGTTCCTTTTGCCTGTCTCCTACTAAGCTTAGATACCTTGGTCTCCCTGCCGAGGTAAGGTCGAAAGTCCTGCCGAGACTTACACTCGAACTCTGGCCAAGTCCCCTCGCCTGACTCCTACTAGGCTTAGGAAGCATGGTCTCCCTGCCGAGGTAACGTTGAACGTCCTGCCGAGCCTTAGTCTCAAACTTCGGCCAAGTTCCTTTGCGTGACTCCAAGTAGGCTTAGGAAGCTTTGTCTCCCAGCTGAGGTAAGGTCGAACGTCCTGCTGAGCCTTAGACTTGAACTCCGGGCAAGTCCCTTTGCCTGACTCCTCCTAGGCTTAGGAATCTTGGTCTCCCTGCCGAGTTAAGGTCGAACGTCCTGCCGAGCCTTGCACTCAAACACCGGCCAGGCCATTTGCCTGTCTCCTACTAGGCTTAGGAAGCTTGGTGTCCCTGCCGAGGAAAGGTCGAACGTCCTGCCGAGCCTTACACTCGAACTCCGGCCAAATCATTTTGCATGACTCCTACTAAGCTTAGATAGCTTGGTCTCCCTGCCGAGGTAACGTCGAATGTCCTGCCGAACCTTAGTCTCAAACTTCGGCCACGTTCCTTCGCCTGACTCCAACTAGACTTAGGAAGCTTTGTCTCCCAGCCGAGGTAATGTTGAACGTCCTGCCGAGACTTACAGTCGAACTCTGGCCAAGTCCGCTTGCCTGACTCCTACTAGGCTTAGGAAGCTTGGTCTCCCGGCCGAGGTATAGTCGAGCGTCCTGCCGAGCCTTACACTAGAACTCCGGCCAAGTCCCTTTGCCTGATACCTTCTAGGCTTAGGAAGCTTGGTCTCCCAGCAGAGGTAAGGTCGAGCGTCCTGCCGAGCCTTGCACTCGAACTCCGGGCAAGTCCCTTTGCCTGACTCCTCCTAGGCTTAGGAATCTTGGTCTCCCTGCCGAGGTAAGGTCGAACGTCCTGCCGAGCCTTACAATCGAACTCCAGCCAAGTTCCTTTTGCCTGTCTCCTACTAATCTTACATAGCTTGGTCTCCCTGCCGAGGTAAGGTCGAACATCCTGACGACCCTTACACTCGAACTCCGGCCAAATCCCCTCGCCTGTCTCCAACTAGGCGTAGGAAGCTTGGTCTCCCTGCCGAGGTAAGGTCGAACGTCCTGCCGAGCCTTACACTCGAACTCCGGCCAAGTCCCTTCGCCTGACTCCTACTAGGCTTAGGAAGCTTGGTCTCCCTGCCGAGGTAAGGTCGAAGGTCCTGCCGAGCCTTACACTCGAACTCCGGCCAAGTCCCCTTGTCTGACTCCTACTAGGCTTAGGAAGCATGGTCTCTTTGCCGAGTTAAGGTCGAACGTCCTGCCGAGCCTTAGTCTCAAACTTCGGCCAAGTTCCTTCGCCTGACTCCAATTAGGCTTAGGAAGCTTTATCTCCCAGCCGAGGTAAGGTCGAACGTCCTGCTGAGCTTTAGACTTGAACTCCGGCCAAGTCCTCTCGCCTGACTCTCCTACTAGGCTTAGGGAGCTTGGTCTCCCTGCCGAGTTAAGGACGAACGTCCTGCCGAGCCTTACACTCGAACTCTGGCCAAATCCCCTCTCCTAACTCTCCTCCTAGGCTTAGGAAGATTTGTCTCCCTGCCGATGTAACATCGAACGTCCTGCCGAGCCTTACACTCGAACTCCGGCCATATCCCTTCCCCTGACACTCCTACTAGGCTTAGGAAGCTTGGTCTCCCTGCCGAGGCAAGGTCGAGCGTCCTGCCGAGCCTTGCACTCGAACTCCGGCCAAGTCCCTTCGCCTGACTCCTACTAGGCTTAGGAATCTTGGTCTCCCTGCCGAGTTAAGGTCGAACGACCTGCCGAACCTTAGTCTCAAACTTATGCCAAGTTCCTTCGCCTGACTCCAACTAGGCTTAGGAAGCTTTGTCTCCCAGCCGAGGAAAGGTCGAACGTCCTGCTGAGCCTTAGACTTGAACTCCGGCCATGTCCTCTCGCCTGACTCTCCTACTAGGCTTAGGAAGCTTGGACTCCCTGCCGAGGTAAGGTCGAACGTCCTGCCGAGCCTTGCACTCAAACACCGGCCAGGCCATTTGCCTGTCTCCTACTAGGCTTAGGAAGCTTGGTGTCCCTGCCGAGGAAAGGTCGAACGTCCTGCCGAGCCTTACACTCGAACTCCGGCCAAATCATTTTGCATGACTCCTACTAAGCTTAGATAGCTTGGTCTCCCTGCCGAGGTAACGTCGAATGTCCTGCCGAACCTTAGTCTCAAACTTCGGCCACGTTCCTTCGCCTGACTCCAACTAAACTTAGGAAGCTTTGTCTCCCAGCCGAGTTAATGTTGAACGTCCTGCCGAGACTTACAGTCGAACTCTGGCCAAGTCCGCTTGCCTGACTCCTACTAGGCTTAGGAAGCTTGGTCTCCCGGCCGAGGTAAGGTCGAGCGTCCTTCCGAGCCTTACACTAGAACTCCGGCCAAGTCCCTTTGCCTGATACCTTCTAGGCTTAGGAAGCTTGGTCTCCCTGCCGAGGTAAGGTCGAGCGTCCTGCCGAGCCTTGCACTCGAACTCCGGGCAAGTCCGTTTGCCTGACTCCTCCTAGGCTTAGGAATCTTGGTCTCCCTGCCGAGTTAAGGTCGAACGACCTGCCGAACCTTACACTCGAACTCCGGCCAACTCCCTTCGACTAACTCTCCTACTAGGCTTAGGAAGCTTGGTCTCCCTGCCGAGGTAAGGTCGAACGTCCTGCCGAGCCTTACACTCGAACTCCGTCCGAGTCCCTTCGCCTGACTCCTACTAGGATTAGGAAGCTTGGTCTCCCTGCCGAGGTAAGGACGAAGGTCCGGCCGAGCCTTACACTCGAACTCCGGCCAAGTCCCCTTGTCTGACTCCTACTAGGCTTAGGAATCTTGGTCTCCCTGCCGAGTTAAGGTCGAACGACCTGCCGAACCTTACACTCGAACTCCGGCCAACTCCCTTCGACTAACTCTCCTACTAGGCTTAGGAAGCTTTGTCTCCCAGCCGAGGTAAGGTCGAACGTCCTGCCAAGCCTTACAGTCGAACTCTGGCCAAGTCCGCTTGCCTGACTCCTACTAGGCTTAGGAAGCTTGGTCTCCCGGCCGAGGTAAGGTCGAGCGTCCTTCCGAGCCTTACACTAGAACTCCGGCCAAGTCCCTTTGCCTGATACCTTCTAGGCTTAGGAAGCTTGGTCTCCCTGCCGAGGTAAGGTCGAGCGTCCTGCCGAGCCTTGCACTCGAACTCCGGGCAAGTCCCTTTGCCTGACTCCTCCTAGGCTTAGGAATCTTGGTCTCCCTGCCGAGTTAAGGTCGAACGACCTGCCGAACCTTACACTCGAACTCCGGCCAACTCCCTTCGACTAACTCTCCTACTAGGCTTAGGAAGCTTGGTCTCCCTGCCGAGGTAAGGTCGAACGTCCTGCCGAGCCTTACACTCGAACTCCGTCCGAGTCCCTTCGCCTGACTCCTACTAGGATTAGGAAGCTTGGTCTCCCTGCCGAGGTAAGGACGAAGGTCCTGCCGAACCTTACACTCGAACTCCGGCCAAGTCCCCTTGTCTGACTCCTACTAGGCTTAGGAATCTTGGTCTCCCTGCCGAGTTAAGGTCGAACGACCTGCCGAACCTTACACTCGAACTCCGGCCAACTCCCTTCGACTAACTCTCCTACTAGGCTTAGGAAGCTTTGTCTCCCAGCCGAGGTAAGGTCGAACGTCCTGCCAAGCCTTACACTCGAACTCTGGCCAAGTCCCCTCGCCTGACTCCTACTAGGCTTAGGAAGCTTGGTCTCCCTGCCGAGGTAAGGTCGAACGTCCTGCCGAGCCTTACACTCGAACTCCGGCCAAGTCCCTTTGCCTGACTCCTACTAGGCTTAGGAAGCTTGGTCCCCCTGCCGAGGTAAGGTCGAAAGTCCTGCCGAGCCTTACAATCAAACTCCAGCCAAGTTCCTTTTGCCTGTCTCCTACTAAGCTTAGATACCTTGGTCTCCCTGCCGAGGTAAGGTCGAAAGTCCTGCCGAGACTTACACTCGAACTCTGGCCAAGTCCCCTCGCCTGACTCCTACTAGGCTTAGGAAGCATGGTCTCCCTGCCGAGGTAACGTTGAACGTCCTGCCGAGCCTTAGTCTCAAACTTCGGCCAAGTTCCTTTGCGTGACTCCAAGTAGGCTTAGGAAGCTTTGTCTCCCAGCTGAGGTAAGGTCGAACGTCCTGCTGAGCCTTAGACTTGAACTCCGGCCAAGTCCTCTCGCCTGACTCTCCTACTAGGCTTAGGAAGCTTGGACTCCCTGCCGAGGTAAGGTCGAACGTCCTGCCGAGCCTTGCACTCAAACACCGGCCAGGCCATTTGCCTGTCTCCTACTAGGCTTAGGAAGCTTGGTGTCCCTGCCGAGGAAAGGTCGAACGTCCTGCCGAGCCTTACACTCGAACTCCGGCCAAATCATTTTGCATGACTCCTACTAAGCTTAGATAGCTTGGTCTCCCTGCCGAGGTAACGTCGAATGTCCTGCCGAACCTTAGTCTCAAACTTCGGCCACGTTCCTTCGCCTGACTCCAACTAGACTTAGGAAGCTTTGTCTCCCAGCCGAGGTAATGTTGAACGTCCTGCCGAGACTTACAGTCGAACTCTGGCCAAGTCCGCTTGCCTGACTCCTACTAGGCTTAGGAAGCTTGGTCTCCCGGCCGAGGTAAGGTCAAACGTCCTGCCGAGCCTTACACTAGAACTCCGGCCAAGTCCCTTTGCCTGATACCTTCTAGGCTTAGGAAGCTTGGTCTCCCAGCAGAGGTAAGGTCGAGCGTCCTGCCGAGCCTTGCACTCGAACTCCGGGCAAGTCCCTTTGCCTGACTCCTCCTAGGCTTAGGAATCTTGGTCTCCCTGCCGAGTTAAGGTCGAACGACCTGCCGAACCTTACACTCGAACTCCGGCCAACTCCCTTCGACTAACTCTCCTACTAGGCTTAGGAAGCTTGGTCTCCCTGCCGAGGTAAGGTCGAACGTCCTGCCGAGCCTTACACTCGAACTCCGGCCAAGTCATTTTGAATGGCTCCTAATAAGCTTAGATAGCTTGGTCTCCTTGCCGAGGTAACGTCGAACGTCCTGCCGAACCTTAGTCTCAAACTTCGGCCAAGTTCCTTCGCCTGACTCCAACTAGGCTTAGGAAGCTTTGTCTCCCAGCCGAGGTAAGGTCGAACGTCCTGCCAAGCCTTACACTCGAACTCTGGCCAAGTCCCCTCGCCTGACTCCTACTAGGCTTAGGAAGCTTGGTCTCCCTGCCGAGGTAAGGTCGAACGTCCTGCCGAGCCTTACACTCGAACTCCGGCCAAGTCCCTTTGCCTGACTCCTACTAGGCTTAGGAAGCTTGGTCCCCCTGCCGAGGTAAGGTCGAAAGTCCTGCCGAGCCTTACAATCAAACTCCAGCCAAGTTCCTTTTGCCTGTCTCCTACTAAGCTTAGATACCTTGGTCTCCCTGCCGAGGTAAGGTCGAAAGTCCTGCCGAGACTTACACTCGAACTCTGGCCAAGTCCCCTCGCCTGACTCCTACTAGGCTTAGGAAGCATGGTCTCCCTGCCGAGGTAACGTTGAACGTCCTGCCGAGCCTTAGTCTCAAACTTCGGCCAAGTTCCTTTGCGTGACTCCAAGTAGGCTTAGGAAGCTTTGTCTCCCAGCTGAGGTAAGGTCGAACGTCCTGCTGAGCCTTAGACTTGAACTCCGGGCAAGTCCCTTTGCCTGACTCCTCCTAGGCTTAGGAATCTTGGTCTCCCTGCCGAGTTAAGGTCGAACGTCCTGCCGAGCCTTGCACTCAAACACCGGCCAGGCCATTTGCCTGTCTCCTACTAGGCTTAGGAAGCTTGGTGTCCCTGCCGAGGAAAGGTCGAACGTCCTGCCGAGCCTTACACTCGAACTCCGGCCAAATCATTTTGCATGACTCCTACTAAGCTTAGATAGCTTGGTCTCCCTGCCGAGGTAACGTCGAATGTCCTGCCGAACCTTAGTCTCAAACTTCGGCCACGTTCCTTCGCCTGACTCCAACTAGACTTAGGAAGCTTTGTCTCCCAGCCGAGGTAATGTTGAACGTCCTGCCGAGACTTACAGTCGAACTCTGGCCAAGTCCGCTTGCCTGACTCCTACTAGGCTTAGGAAGCTTGGTCTCCCGGCCGAGGTAAGGTCGAGCGTCCTTCCGAGCCTTACACTAGAACTCCGGCCAAGTCCCTTTGCCTGATACCTTCTAGGCTTAGGAAGCTTGGTCTCCCTGCCGAGGTAAGGTCGAGCGTCCTGCCGAGCCTTGCACTCGAACTCCGGGCAAGTCCCTTTGCCTGACTCCTCCTAGGCTTAGGAATCTTGGTCTCCCTGCCGAGTTAAGGTCGAACGACCTGCCGAACCTTACACTCGAACTCCAGCCAACTCCCTTCGACTAACTCTCCTACTAGGCTTAGGAAGCTTGGTCTCCCTGCCGAGGTAAGGTCGAACGTCCTGCCGAGCCTTACACTCGAACTCCGTCCGAGTCCCTTCGCCTGACTCCTACTAGGATTAGGAAGCTTGGTCTCCCTGCCGAGGTAAGGACGAAGGTCCTGCCGAGCCTTACACTCGAACTCCGGCCAAGTCCCCTTGTCTGACTCCTACTAGGCTTAGGAATCTTGGTCTCCCTGCCGAGTTAAGGTCGAACGTCCTGCCGAGCCTTACACTCGAACTCCGGCCAACTCCCTTCGACTAACTCTCCTACTAGGCTTAGGAAGCTTGGTCTCCCTGCCGAGGCAAGGTCGAACGTCCTGCCGAGCCTTACACTCGAACTCCGGCCAACTCCCTTCGCCTGACTCTCCTACTAGGCTTAGGAAGCTTGGTCTCCCGGCCGAGGTAAGGTCAAACGTCCTGCCGAGCCTTACACTAGAACTCCGGCCAAGTCCCTTTGCCTGATACCTTCTAGGCTTAGGAAGCTTGGTCTCCCAGCAGAGGTAAGGTCGAGCGTCCTGCCGAGCCTTGCACTCGAACTCCGGGCAAGTCCCTTTGCCTGACTCCTCCTAGGCTTAGGAATCTTGGTCTCCCTGCCGAGTTAAGGTCGAACGACCTGCCGAACCTTACACTTGAACTCCGGCCAACTCCCTTCGACTAACTCTCCTACTAGGCTTAGGAAGCTTGGTCTCCCTGCCGAGGTAAGGTCGAACGTCCTGCCGAGCCTTACACTCGAACTCCGGCCAAGTCATTTTGAATGGCTCCTAATAAGCTTAGATAGCTTGGTCTCCTTGCCGAGGTAACGTCGAACGTCCTGCCGAACCTTAGTCTCAAACTTCGGCCAAGTTCCTTCGCCTGACTCCAACTAGGCTTAGGAAGCTTTGTCTCCCAGCCGAGGTAAGGTCGAACGTCCTGCCAAGCCTTACACTCGAACTCTGGCCAAGTCCCCTCGCCTGACTCCTACTAGGCTTAGGAAGCTTGGTCTCCCTGCCGAGGTAAGGTCGAACGTCCTGCCGAGCCTTACACTCGAACTCCGGCCAAGTCCCTTTGCCTGACTCCTACTAGGCTTAGGAAGCTTGGTCCCCCTGCCGAGGTAAGGTCGAAAGTCCTGCCGAGCCTTACAATCAAACTCCAGCCAAGTTCCTTTTGCCTGTCTCCTACTAAGCTTAGATACCTTGGTCTCCCTGCCGAGGTAAGGTCGAAAGTCCTGCCGAGACTTACACTCGAACTCTGGCCAAGTCCCCTCGCCTGACTCCTACTAGGCTTAGGAAGCATGGTCTCCCTGCCGAGGTAACGTTGAACGTCCTGCCGAGCCTTAGTCTCAAACTTCGGCCAAGTTCCTTTGCGTGACTCCAAGTAGGCTTAGGAAGCTTTGTCTCCCAGCTGAGGTAAGGTCGAACGTCCTGCTGAGCCTTAGACTTGAACTCCGGGCAAGTCCCTTTGCCTGACTCCTCCTAGGCTTAGGAATCTTGGTCTCCCTGCCGAGTTAAGGTCGAACGTCCTGCCGAGCCTTGCACTCAAACACCGGCCAGGCCATTTGCCTGTCTCCTACTAGGCTTAGGAAGCTTGGTGTCCCTGCCGAGGAAAGGTCGAACGTCCTGCCGAGCCTTACACTCGAACTCCGGCCAAATCATTTTGCATGACTCCTACTAAGCTTAGATAGCTTGGTCTCCCTGCCGAGGTAACGTCGAATGTCCTGCCGAACCTTAGTCTCAAACTTCGGCCACGTTCCTTCGCCTGACTCCAACTAGACTTAGGAAGCTTTGTCTCCCAGCCGAGGTAATGTTGAACGTCCTGCCGAGACTTACAGTCGAACTCTGGCCAAGTCCGCTTGCCTGACTCCTACTAGGCTTAGGAAGCTTGGTCTCCCGGCCGAGGTAAGGTCGAGCGTCCTTCCGAGCCTTACACTAGAACTCCGGCCAAGTCCCTTTGCCTGATACCTTCTAGGCTTAGGAAGCTTGGTCTCCCTGCCGAGGTAAGGTCGAGCGTCCTGCCGAGCCTTGCACTCGAACTCCGGGCAAGTCCCTTTGCCTGACTCCTCCTAGGCTTAGGAATCTTGGTCTCCCTGCCGAGTTAAGGTCGAACGACCTGCCGAACCTTACACTCGAACTCCGGCCAACTCCCTTCGCCTGACTCTCCTACTAGGCTTAGGAAGCTTGGTCTCCCTGCCGAGGTAAGGTCGAACATCCTGCCGAGCCTTACAATCGAACTCCAGCCAAGTTCCTTTTGCCTGTCTCCTACTAATCTTACATAGCTTGGTCTCCCTGCCGAGGTAAGGTCAAACATCCTGACGACCCTTACACTCGAACTCCGGCCAAATCCCCTCGCCTGTCTCCAACTAGGCGTAGGAAGCTTGGTCTCCCTGCCGAGGTAAGGTCGAACGTCCTGCCGAGCCTTACACTCGAACTCCGGCCAAGTCCCTTCGCCTGACTCCTACTAGGCTTAGGAAGCTTGGTCTCCCTGCCGAGGTAAGGTCGAAGGTCCTGCCGAGCCTTACACTCGAACTCCGGCCAAGTCCCCTTGTCTGACTCCTTCTAGGCTTAGGAAGCATGGTCTCTTTGCCGAGTTAAGGTCGAACGTCCTGCCGAGCCTTAGTCTCAAACTTCGGCCAAGTTCCTTCGCCTGACTCCAATTAGGCTTAGGAAGCTTTATCTCCCAGCCGAGGTAAGGTCGAACGTCCTGCTGAGCTTTAGACTTGAACTCCGGCCAAGTCCTCTCGCCTGACTCTCCTACTAGGCTTAGGGAGCTTGGTCTCCCTGCCGAGTTAAGGACGAACGTCCTGCCGAGCCTTACACTCGAACTCTGGCCAAATCCCCTCTCCTAACTCTCCTCCTAGGCTTAGGAAGATTTGTCTCCCTGCCGATGTAACATCGAACGTCCTGCCGAGCCTTACACTCGAACTCCGGCCATATCCCTTCCCCTGACACTCCTACTAGGCTTAGGAAGCTTGGTCTCCCTGCCGAGGCAAGGTCGAGCGTCCTGCCGAGCCTTGCACTCGAACTCCGGCCAAGTCCCTTCGCCTGACTCCTACTAGGCTTAGGAATCTTGGTCTCCCTGCCGAGTTAAGGTCGAACGACCTGCCGAACCTTAGTCTCAAACTTATGCCAAGTTCCTTCGCCTGACTCCAACTAGGCTTAGGAAGCTTTGTCTCCCAGCCGAGGAAAGGTCGAACGTCCTGCTGAGCCTTAGACTTGAACTCCGGCCATGTCCTCTCGCCTGACTCTCCTACTAGGCTTAGGAAGCTTGGACTCCCTGCCGAGGTAAGGTCGAACGTCCTGCCGAGCCTTGCACTCAAACACCGGCCAGGCCATTTGCCTGTCTCCTACTAGGCTTAGGAAGCTTGGTGTCCCTGCCGAGGAAAGGTCGAACGTCCTGCCGAGCCTTACACTCGAACTCCGGCCAAATCATTTTGCATGACTCCTACTAAGCTTAGATAGCTTGGTCTCCCTGCCGAGGTAACGTCGAATGTCCTGCCGAACCTTAGTCTCAAACTTCGGCCACGTTCCTTCGCCTGACTCCAACTAGACTTAGGAAGCTTTGTCTCCCAGCCGAGTTAATGTTGAACGTCCTGCCGAGACTTACAGTCGAACTCTGGCCAAGTCCGCTTGCCTGACTCCTACTAGGCTTAGGAAGCTTGGTCTCCCGGCCGAGGTAAGGTCGAGCGTCCTTCCGAGCCTTACACTAGAACTCCGGCCAAGTCCCTTTGCCTGATACCTTCTAGGCTTAGGAAGCTTGGTCTCCCTGCCGAGGTAAGGTCGAGCGTCCTGCCGAGCCTTGCACTCGAACTCCGGGCAAGTCCCTTTGCCTGACTCCTCCTAGGCTTAGGAATCTTGGTCTCCCTGCCGAGTTAAGGTCGAACGACCTGCCGAACCTTACACTCGAACTCCGGCCAACTCCCTTCGACTAACTCTCCTACTAGGCTTAGGAAGCTTGGTCTCCCTGCCGAGGTAAGGTCGAACGTCCTGCCGAGCCTTACACTCGAACTCCGTCCGAGTCCCTTCGCCTGACTCCTACTAGGATTAGGAAGCTTGGTCTCCCTGCCGAGGTAAGGACGTAGGTCCTGCCGAGCCTTACACTTGAACTCCGGCCAAGTCCCCTTGTCTGACTCTTACTAGGCTTAGGAATCTTGGTCTCCCTGCCGAGTTAAGGTCGAACGACCTGCCGAACCTTACACTCGAACTCCGGCCAACTCCCTTCGACTAACTCTCCTACTAGGCTTAGGAAGCTTGGTCTCCCTGCCGAGGCAAGGTCGAACGTCCTGCCGAGCCTTACACTCGAACTCCGGCCAACTCCCTTCGCCTGACTCTCCTACTAGGCTTAGGAAGCTTGGTCTCCCTGCCGAGGTAAGGTCGAACGTCCTGCCGAGCCTTACAATCGAACTGCGGCCAAGTCCCTTCGCCTGACTCCTACTAGGATTAGGAAGCTTGGTCTCCCTGCCGAGGTAAGGTCGAAGGTCCTGCCGAGCCTTACACTCGAACTCCGGCCAAGTCCCCTTGTCTGACTCCTACTAGGCTTAGGAATCTTGGTCTCCCTGCCGAGTTAAGGTCGAACGACCTGCCGAACCTTAGTCTCAAACTTATGCCAAGTTCCTTCGCCTGACTCCAACTAGGCTTAGGAAGCTTTGTCTCCCAGCCGAGGAAAGGTCGAACGTCCTGCTGAGCCTTAGACTTGAACTCCGGCCAAGTCCTCTCGCCTGACTCTCCTACTAGGCTTAGGAAGCTTGGACTCCCTGCCGAGGTAAGGTCGAACGTCCTGCCGAGCCTTGCACTCAAACACCGGCCAGGCCATTTGCCTGTCTCCTACTAGGCTTAGGAAGCTTGGTGTCCCTGCCGAGGAAAGGTCGAACATCCTGCCGAGCCTTACACTCGAACTCCGGCCAAATCATTTTGCATGACTCCTACTAAGCTTAGATAGCTTGGTCTCCCTGCCGAGGTAACGTCGAATGTCCTGCCGAACCTTAGTCTCAAACATCGGCCACGTTCCTTCGCCTGACTCCAACTAGACTTAGGAAGCTTTGTCTCCCAGCCGAGGAAATGTTGAACGTCCTGCCGAGACTTACAGTCGAACTCTGGCCAAGTCCGCTTGCCTGACTCCTACTAGGCTTAGGAAGCTTGGTCTCCCGGCCGAGGTATAGTCGAGCGTCCTGCCGAGCCTTACACTAGAACTCCGGCCAAGTCCCTTTGCCTGATACCTTCTAGGCTTAGGAAGCTTGGTCTCCCTGCCGAGTTAAGGTCGAACGACCTGCCGAACCTTACACTCGAACTCCGGCCAACTCCCTTCGACTAACTCTCCTACTAGGCTTAGGAAGCTTGGTCTCCCTGCCAAGGTAAGGTCGAACGTCCTGCCGAGCCTTACACTCGAACTCCGTCCGAGTCCCTTCGCCTGACTCTCCTACTAGGCTTAGGAAGCTTGGTCTCCCTGCCGAGGTAAGGTCGAACGTCCTGCCGAGCCTTACAATCGAACTCCAGCCAAGTTCCTTTTGCCTGTCTCCTACTAATCTTACATAGCTTGGTCTCCCTGCCGAGGTAAGGTCGAACATCCTGACGACCCTTACACTCGAACTCCGGCCAAATCCCCTCGCCTGTCTCCAACTAGGCGTAGGAAGCTTGGTCTCCCTGCCGAGGTAAAGTCGAACGTCCTGCCGAGCCTTACACTCGAACTCCGGCCAAGTCCCTTCGCCTGACTCCTACTAGGCGTAGGAAACTTGGTCTCCCTGCCGAGGTAAGGTCGAAGGTCCTGCCGAGCCTTACACTCGAACTCCAGCCAAGTTCCTTTTGCCTGTCTCCTACTAATCTTAGATAGCTTGGTCTCCCTGCCGAGGTAAGGTCGAACATCCTGACGACCCTTACACTCGAACTCCGGCCAAATCCCCTCGCCTGTCTCCAACTAGGCGTAGGAAGCTTGGTCTCCCTGCCGAGGTAAGATCGAAAGTCCTGCCGAGCCTTACAATCAAACTCCAGCCAAGTTCGTTTTGCCTGTCTCCTACTAAGCTTAGATACCTTGGTCTCCCTGCTGAGGTAAGGTCGAAAGTCCTGCCGAGACTTACACTCGAACTCTGGCCAAGTCCCCTCGCCTGACTCCTACTAGGCTTAGGAAGCATGGTCTCCCTGCCGAGGTAACGTTGAACGTCCTGCCGAGCCTTAGTCTGAAACTTCGGCCAAGTTCCTTTGCCTGACTCCAACTAGGCTTAGGAAGCTGTGTCTCCCAGCCGAGGTAAGGTCGAACGTCCTGCTGAGACTTAGACTTGAACTCCGGTCAAGTCCTCTCGCCTGACTCTCCTACTAGGCTTAGGAAGCTTGGACTGCCTGCCAAGGTAAGGTCGAACGTCCTGCCAAGCCTTGCACTCAAACACCGGCCCGGCCATTTGCCTGTCTTCTACTAGGCTTAGGAAGCTTGGTGTCCCTGCCGAGGAAAGGTCGAACGTCCTGCCAAGCCTTACACTCGAACTCCGGCCAAGTCCCTTCGCCTGACTCCTACTAGGCTTATGAAGCTTGGTCTCCCTGCCGAGGTAAGGTCGAAGGTCCTGCCGAGCCTTACACTCGAACTCCGGCCAAGTCCCCTTGCCTGACTCCTACTAGGCTTAGGAAGCATGGTCTCTTTGCCGAGTTAAGGTCGAACGTCCTGCCAAGCCTTAGTCTCAAACTTCTGCCAAGTTCCTTCGCTTGACTCCAACTAGGCTTAGGAAGCTTTGTCTCCCAGCCGAGGTAAGGTTAAATGTCCTGCTGAGCCTTAGACTTGAACTCCGGCCAAGTCCTCTCGCCTGACTCTCCTACTAGGCTTAGGGAGCTTGGTCTCCCTGCGGAGTTAAGGTCGAACGTCCTGCCGAGCCTTACACTCGAACTCCAGCCAAATCCCTTCTCCTAACTCTCCTCCTAGGCTTAGGAAGATTTGTCTCCCTGCCGATGTAACATCGAACGTCCTGCCGAGCCTTACACTCGAACTCCGGCCATGTCCCTTCCCCTGAAACTCCTACTAGGCTTATGAAGCTTGGTCTCCCTGCCGATGTAAGGTCGAATGTCCTGCCAAGCCTTACACTCAAACTCCGGCCAAGTCCCCTCGCCTAACTCTCCTACAAGGCTTAGGAAGCTTGGTCTCCCTGCCGAGGTAAGGTCGAACGTCCTGCCAAGCCGTACACTCGAACTCCGGCCAAGTCCCCTCTCCTAACTCTCGTCCTAGGCTTAGGAAGCTTGGTCTCCCTGCCGAGGTAAGGTAGAACGTCCTTCCGAGCCCTGCACTCGAAGTCCGTCCAGGTCCCTTCCCCTGACACTCCTACTAGGCTTAGGAACCTTGGTCTCTCTGCCGAGGCAAGGTCGAGCGTCCTTCCGAGCCTTACACTAGAACTCCGGCCAAGTCCCTTTGCCTGATACCTTCTAGGCTTAGGAAGCTTGGTCTCCCTGCTGAGGTAAGGTAGAACGTCCTGCCGATCCCTGCACTCGAACTCCGGCCAAGTCGCTTTGCCTGACTCATACTAGGCTTAGGAATCTTGGTCTCCCTGCCGAGTTAAGGTCGAACGACCTGCCGAACCTTACACTCGAACTCCGGCCAAGTCCCTTCGCCTAACTCTCCTACTAGGCTTAGGAAGCTTGGTCTCCCTGCCGAGGTAAGGTCGAACGTCCTGCCGAGCCTTACACTCGAACTCCGTCCGAGTCCCTTCGCCTAACTCTCCTACTAGGCTTAGGAAGCTTTGTCTCCCTGCCGAGGTAAGGTCGAACGTCCTGCCGAGCCTTACACTCGAACTCCGTCCGAGTCCCTTCGCCTGACTCTCCTACTAGGCTTAGGAAGCTTGGTGTCCCTGCCGAGGTACGGTCGAACGTCCTGCCGAGCCTTACACTCGAACACCAGCCAAGTCCCTTTGCCTGTCTCCTACTAGGATTAGGAAGCTTGGTCTCCCTGCCGAGGTAAGGTCAAACGTCCTGCCGAGCCTTACACTCGAACTCCGTCCAAGTCCCCTCGCCTGACTCTCCTACTAGCCTTAGGGAGCTTGGTGTCCCTGCCGAGGTACGGTCGAACGACCTGCCGAGCCTTACACTCGAACACCAGCCAAGTCCCTTTGCCTGTCTCCTACTAGGATTAGGAAGCTTGGTCTCTCTGCCGAGGTAAGGTCAAACGTCCTGCCGAGCCTTACACTCGAACTCCGTCCAAGTCCCCTCGCCTGACTCTCCTACTAGCCTTAGGGAGCTTGGTCTCCCTGCCAAGGTAAGGTCGAACGTCCTGCCGAGCCTTACACTCGAACACCGGCCAAGTCCCTTCCTCTGACACTCCTACTAGGCTTAGGAAGCTTTATCTCCCAGCCGAGGTCAGGTCGAGCGTCCTTCCGAGCCTTACAATTGAACTCCGGCCAAGTCATTTTGCATGACTCCTACTAAGCTTAGATAGCTTGGTCTCCCTGCCGAGGTAAGGTCGAACGTCCTGCCGAGACTTACACTCGAACTCTGGCCAAGTCCCCTCGGCTGACTCCTACTAGGCTTAGGAAGCTTGGTCTCCCTGCCGAGGTAAGGTCGAACGTCCTGCCGAGCCTTACACTCGAACTCTGTCCGTGTCCTTTCGCCTGACTCTCCTACTAGGCTTAGGAAGCTTGGTCTCCCTGCCGAGGTAAGGTCGAACGTCCTGCCGAGCCTTACAATCGAACTCCAGCCAAGTTCCTTTTGCCTGTCTCCTACTAATCTTAGATAGCTTGGTCTCCCTGCCGAGGTAAGGTCGAACATCCTGACGACCCTTACACTCGAACTCCGGCCAAGTCCCCTCGCCTGTCTCCAACTAGGCGTAGGAAGCTTGGTCTCCCTGCCGAGGTAAGGTCGATCGTCCTGCCGAGCCTTACACTCGAACTCCGGCCAAGTCCCTTCGCCTGACTCCTACTAGGCTTATGAAGCTTGGTCTCCCTGCCGAGGTAAGGTCGAAGGTCCTGCCGAGCCTTACACTCGAACTCCGGCCAAGTCCCCTTGTCTGACTCCTTCTAGGCTTAGGAAGCATGGTCTCTTTGCCGAGTTAAGGTCGAACGTCCTGCCAAGCCTTAGTCTCAAACTTCTGCCAAGTTCCTTCGCTTGACTCCAACTAGGCTTAGGAAGCTTTGTCTCCCAGCCGAGGTAAGGTCGAACGTCCTGCCGAGCCTTACACTCGAACTCCGGCCAAATCCCTTCTCCTAACTCTCCTCCTAGGCTTAGGAAGATTTGTCTCCCTGCCGATGTAACATCGAACGTCCTGCCGAGCCTTACACTCGAACTCCGGCCATGTCCCTTCCCCTGAAACTCCTACTAGGCTTATGAAGCTTGGTCTCCCGGCCGAGGTAAGGTCGAATGTCCTGCCAAGCCTTACACTCAAACTCCGGCCAAGTCCCCTCGCCTAACTCTCCTACAAGGCTTAGGAAGCTTGGTCTCCCTGCCGAGGTAAGGTCGAACGTCCTGCCAAGCCGTACACTCGAACTCCGGCCAAGTCCCCTCTCCTAACTCTCGTCCTAGGCTTAGGAAGCTTGGTCTCCCTGCCGAGGTAAGGTAGAACGTCCTTCCGAGCCCTGCACTCGAAGTCCGTCCAGGTCCCTTCCCCTGACACTCCTACTAGGCTTAGGAACCTTGGTCTCTCTGCCGAGGCAAGGTCGAGCGTCCTTCCGAGCCTTACACTAGAACTCCGGCCAAGTCCCTTTGCCTGATACCTTCTAGGCTTAGGAAGCTTGGTCTCCCTCCCGAGGTAAGGTAGAACGTCCTGCCGATCCCTGCACTCGAACTCCGGCCAAGTCGCTTTGCCTGACTCATACTAGGCTTAGGAATCTTGGTCTCCCTGCCGAGTTAAGGTCGAACGACCTGCCGAACCTTACACTCGAACACCAGCCAAGTCCCTTTGCCTGTCTCCTACTAGGATTAGGAAGCTTGGTCTCCCTGCCGAGGTAAGGTCAAACGTCCTGCCGAGCCTTACACTCGAACTCCGTCCAAGTCCCCTCGCCTGACTCTCCTACTAGCCTTAGGGAGCTTGGTCTCCCTGCCAAGGTAAGGTCGAACGTCCTGCCGAGCCTTACACTCGAACACCGGCCAAGTCCCTTCCTCTGACACTCCTACTAGGCTTAGGAAGCTTTATGTCCCAGCCGAGGTCAGGTCGAGCGTCCTTCCGAGCCTTACAATTGAACTCCGGCCAAGTCATTTTGCATGACTCCTACTAAGCTTAGATAGCTTGGTCTCCCTGCCGAGGTAAGGTCGAACGTCCTGCCGAGACTTACACTCGAACTCTGGCCAAGTCCCCTCGGCTGACTCCTACTAGGCTTAGGAAGCTTGGTCTCCTGTTGCAGAGGATAGATAGATACGATTGTTATTTTAGCTAGCCGGATGTCACTTCTACCCTTGGATGAATCCTGGAGTGAAATGGACTGTTCCTCCCACCCTGCAAAAGATTGTGGTTCATCCCGCACCTCTGTACCTGCCCCTAAAACAGAGTCTGTAACCCCATTGGCCCATGCCTTGTCCCAGCCCACCTAGGAACCCCTGAAAAGGGGGCTCCGAGCGGCCATGCGGTCTCTTGGCCCTCTCCTCTCTTGGCCCTCTCCTCTCTTGGCCCTCTCCTCCCCTCTTGGACTTCCTCTCTCCCTGGGGCTTCCCCTCTCCTAAACCCTCCGTTTCTCTCTCCCCTCCCCCATCCTCCTAAGCCCGGCCACGTGCTACGCCTGAGAGCACGAGGCTCGAGCATCCCTGAATTCTCCAATAAACCTCTTCCCCCAAGAGCAAGCTTCAGAGATCTCTGCCTCCCTACACCCCCAACCGTGCAACAGGAGCCTACTCATCCCACAACTGGCGCCCAACGTGGAAGAAAAAGGAATCCACGAATTTCGACACCTCCATGCACGGTAATTACCTGTGATAGCCTCCTCTTCGCTCTGAGCACAGGCTGTCGTTGCTAAGCAACGTAGAAGCCTTATCTCTTTAAAGTTTGCCGAGGCATTTTACCCTCGAGCACCATCGCCTGTAAATAGCCGGCTTTTGGAGCTCTTGGGACTGCCCGAGCAAGGAGCTGTGAGCTGGTGGCACGTGGCCACGTTAAGAGAGCGCACCGAGCACTGCCTAGCACTGCCTGCGCTGGAAGCCCCGAGGGGGAGGTCTGAAGGTCCCGAGCACGGAAAAGCCGTCCGGAGAGACGCCCGGAGCTCTGAGGGGACCTGTGCAGAGTCCTGAGGAGAGGATCTCTGCTTTTGCGAATTTGAGGTGAGCTACACAGGTCTAAAATATGGGACAATCCCACTCTACCCAAGATAGAGATCTCTATAAACAATTGAACCATCTGTTACGTAGTCATAATAGTACTTTGCCCAAGAAAGAGTTAAAATCCCTCTTGGAATGGGTCCTGCCCCACTTCCCTCATACTGATCGATCAGCCGCCTTTACCAAAGAATTCTGGGACTCAGTAGGTGATAAGCTTTTTATTGAGATCTCCAGGAGAGACGCCGTTGCCTGCGACCTACTCCCAGCATTTAGAGCTGTGGCCGAACTGTTCGTTCCTCGAACGCCGGTCCCGGCCATGCGGCCGGCCCACGCGGCTGCTGACGACCGCGCCGCGATCCCCTTCCGCCCCGCCCCTCCCCCTCCCGCCGCGGCCCCGGCCGCAACCGCCACGGCCGCGACCCCACCCCCTCCCGCCGCGGCCGCCCCCCTGAGCGACGCGGTGCCCGCCGCCCCCGCCCCGGCCCCTGCGACCCCCCACCCAACACCCCCACCGCGCCGCCGGGCGCCGGCCCCCGCGGCCGCTCCCACCCCTGCCGCTTTTACCGCGACCGCGAGCCCACCCACAACCGCCGCGGCTGCGCCGGCCCCCGCGACCACCCCCCGCACCCCCCCGATCCCCGCGCCGCGCCGCCTGCCGCCGGGCTCGGCGGCCCCCGCCGCGGCCGCCCCCGCCCCTCCCGACTCCACCATGACCCCACCCCCAGCCCCCGCGGCCGCCGCTCCTGTCCCGGCCCCCGCTGCCGCCCCGCCCCCCCCACTGGCCGCGGGGCTTGTGCCCGCCCCGGCTCCCCCCGAAAACCCTCTAATAGCAGCGGCGGTTGCTACTTTGGCAGGCTCCTTACAAAGCGCCCTCGCCGCGTTTCTACACACGCTCGACCCGGCTCTCGCAGCCGCCGCCTTGCCGCCGCTGCCCACGCCGGGAGAGCGCGTGGCCACGCCCCCAATCCCGGACGTGCGGCAGGAAGCACCGGGAAGCCCGGCGCCTCCACCCCAGCCTGAGCCGCGGCCACGGGGGGACACCCCGGGTCCCCGCGCCGCGACTCCGCCACCCCCCGCCCCCCGGCAACCCCCCCGCGGCGCGGGGCCAACATCAGACGGCTCCGGCGGGGCGGCAGACGCGGCCGCCATGTTGGCTCGGCCGGCGGAACACGTGACGCGCCCCGCGCATGCGCGGTTCGCGGTGTCCCCGGTCCAGCCAGTTCCCGCCGCCTCTGCCGCGCTGCCGACGGAGCCTGCTGATCCCCACGCCGCCCGTGCCGCGATCTGCGATCAGCCAGAACCCCCGAGCTCAGCAGCGGCACCGGCAGGACCCCCGGAGCCGCCAGAAGGAGCCCCACCGCCGCTGCCGACGCCGGGGACCACCGAGTCGCTTCCGGGTTCGCCCCGAAATCCCTCCGCGCCGGGTGCCCACCCGGAACTCCGGACAGCCGCACAACAACCAGTCCCTGTCACCCCACCACCGCCCCTGCAGCCCCGGGATGCCTCCGCTTCCTCTCCTAGGCTGCATCCACATTCCACAGCTGCAGCCTCATCCTCAATACGCCCTTCCACACGTGCCAGTTCCTCCCTGGTAGCTTTGCTTACAGACACCTCCCCTCCTGCCCCTCCACTTGAACTGTCAGCAGCTCCTGCACCCAAACAGACACCCGGTAATCCCAAAACACGAACAGCTATCCCCTCCCAGGACTTAAAAGAACTACGAAAAGCTTTCAATGACGGTGGTATCTCCTCCCCATATTTTAAACACGTGTTGAAAAGCACCCTGGAAAGGCACATGATCATACCGGATGACTGCAAACAGCTTGCCTCCACCTTCCTTACTGACTCACAATATATACTGTGGGACCGCAAATGGAAGAGAATGCTTGCGGGGCTATTAACCGCATATAGACAGAGTACTGATGCAGACCTTCATGCCCTCACCTTGTCCAGATTAACGGGCGACCCACCTGATGATCAGATTGACCATCAAGTGAGTTTACCCACAATGGTGCTTGATGACATAAAGACAATGGCCCGCAGAGCCTTTCTGCAAATTCCGCCCACAGGAACCTTTGAAAAAGCATACAATCTAGTCACCCAAGAACCGTCTGAGCCATTCACTGCATTTGTAGACCGGGTGATACAAGCTACAGAAAGGCAATGTGGCGAGGATCTAGGCCGTCCAATGGTAATACGGGACATCCTCGAGAATAATGCTAATGCACAATGCAAAAGAGTCATCAAGGCCTTAGGGAAAGAAAGACCCACAGTGCCCGACATGATTGAAGCCTGCAACTACGTTGAGAGCCCACATGATGTGGTGGTAGCTCAAGTGAGTGAACTTGAAAAGACTCTGGAAGAAAAATTTGAGAGGGCCCTTACAGCACAGGCAGACGCGCAGGCTGCACAGGTTAAAACTCTGGCAGAACAGGCAGAAGCACGAGACCGGAGACTTACTGAGCTTATGACTGCCCTGCACCTAACTTCCCAGCAGCAATACAACTCTATGGCCGTTATGCAAGCTGCTGTGCCTTCAGGACCCTGCTACTTCTGCAGAAAACCTGGTCACATGGTGAAGACTTGCCCAGAACTCAACAAGAGCCCACACATGCCAGACCTCTGCCCCATCTGCAAAAGAGGAAAGCACCAAGCCTGGCAGTGCCGATCTCGACAGGATGCGGGTAAGAGACCCAATCCAAAAAACTCCTCTGCGAACGCGCCGCGCCATCGCGTCACGAAACAAATAATGGCCCCCCAGACTCCCGAGGTAAAACTTGTGAATACCCCGACCCCAGCGCCCTTCGTTTCATCACCAGTACAATCCCAGCTAATGCCCCAAGCCTATTATCCCCAGGGGCCTGGTGCACCCTGGAAACCTCCAAGCCAACAACCTTCTTAAAGGATGGTGGCTATGACTACATCTCAACAGGGGTCACCGGGCCCTCGCAACTCAGGCAAGACTTTTTAATTATCGGTAAAGAAAGAAATAATATCCTGGGACTACTTGTTTTGCCCTGTGTGATGTCTGTTAACTGCAATGAAGAATTGTTAGTGCTAGCCAAAGCTTACTACCCCCCATTGCATATTCCACCCAGAACGCCTATAGCCATCGCCATAGCGCTGCCAGTGGGAACTATGGACCGAATGCCACCGCGCTGTTTCCCAGCCGCTTCTGAAAACCCTGAGATCCTATGGATTCAACACATAGACGAACACAGACCGATGCTAACTTGCGAACTATCACATGGTGGGGTCCGAGTCAACATCAAGGGGATGATTGACACAGGGGCAGATGTTTCGATAGTCTCTTCATACTATTGGCCAACTGATTGGAGGTTGATACCCCCCCCAGGAACTCTCACAGGCATCGGAGGTGTCACTCCGTGCTTGCAAAGTGAATCGATGATCACTATAGAAGGGCCTGAGAAGATGAAAGCGCTGATCCGTCCCTATGTAGTGCAGAAACCCATCACAGTATGGGGAAGGGACTTGCTTTCTGCATGGGGGGCCAAAATTGAACTGGGTTTTCAATAGGGGCCACTAAAACACTCAGCGCTCTAAAATTGACCTGGAAGACTAACACCCCTGTCTGGGTCGACCAGTGGCCCCTACCGGACAACAAGCTGAGTGCCCTTAAGAACCTAGTAGCTGAACAGCTGGAAAAGGGACACATTAAGCCCACTAACAGCCCCTGGAATTCACCCGTGTTCGTAATCCATAAGAAGACCTCTGATACTTGGCGATTGTTACACGATCTCAGAAAGATCAATGCAGTGATTGAGAACATGGGCCCTCTCCAGCCTGGCTTACCCAACCTGTCCATGATCCCTAGAGATTGGCCTCTCATAGTTATAGATCTAAAAGACTGTTTTTTCCACATCCCGCTGCATCCAGATGATGCCCCTCGTTTCGCCTTCTCCGTCCCGAGTACAAACTTACAAGAACCACTCCAAAGATACCATTGGCTTGTTCTCCCACAAGGTTTAAAAAATTCTCCTACTATCTGCCAACACGTTGTAGCCCACACGCTGTCTCCAGTCCGTAAAAAATTCCCGCATTCCGTTATCCTCCACTACATGGACGATCTGCTCATCGCGGCGCCAACGCAAAAACAGATGAGAGAAATTTGCAATTATGCTGTTGCTGAAATAAAAAAGGCCGGACTAGTGATCTCTGAATCAAAAATACAAGAGACTGCCCCCTGGAAATATTTGGGTTGGAGACTGACAGACCAATCGATTACCCCCCAAAAGATACAAATCCGAACTGATGTTTGCACTCTGCAGGACTTACAACAGATTTTAGGGGAAATTAACTGGGTTAGACCTGTCCTAGGAATAACTGCTGATGAGCTCGCTCCACTTTTTGAGTTGTTAAAAGGGGACAATGACCTCAGATCCCCTAGATCTCTCACTCCGGAGGCTCATAAAGCCTTGGAACACATTACTGAAGCTTTGCAGAACAGGCAGGCACATCGTTATGTTCCCGGTCAACCCTTTTTTCTTGCAATCCTCGGGGAAAAGTTGAGACTGTGCGGTCTGATCTTCCAGTGGGACCCCTCTCTCAAAGATCCATTGTTAATAATTGAATGGGTGTTTATTTCCTACAGGTCACCAAAAACAATCCTCACACCATTAGAAATGATGTCACAGATCATCATCAAAGGCAGAGCAAGGCTCCTCTCAATAGCGGGCTGCGAGTTTGCCATTATCTATTTGCCTATGAAAAAAACTTACTTCGATTGGGCAATGCAAAAGTCAGAGGACCTGCTGTATGCCCTGCTTGATTTCCCAGGCGCTTGTTCAATTCACTACCCAGCACACAAAATAATCAAAGCTAAACTATGTTACAAAGAAAAACCCATGGTCAGTGAAGAGCCTCTAAACGCAGTCACTATCTTCACTGATGGGTCTGGGCGAACACACAATTCAGTTGTTACATGGCAAAATACAAACACCAAAACCTGGGAACAAGATGTTCAAAAGGTTAAAGGCTCTCCTCAAATTGTTGAATTGGCAGCAGTTGTAAGAGCATTTCAGCTCTTCCCAGAACCTTTCAACCTGATCACTGATTCGGCATATGTTGCTAATGTTATCAAAAGAATTGAGGGATCTGTTTTAAAAGATGTGAGCAACGACAAGTTGTGTCTTTGGCTCACCTGTCTGTATCAAATTTTATCACACAGAACTAATCCCTATTTTGTCTCTCATATCAGGGCCCACTCTGGTCTTCCAGGGTTCTTGGCAGAGGGAAACGCACGAGCCGATGCTTTGGCATCAGCAGCGTCTGATGGGGAAAGTGCAGCACGCTCTGAAAATTCCACCTCAGTGCTTGCTGCAACCACCTTACCCAACACGATTGAACAAGCCAAACTAAGCCATGCATTCTTTCACCAAAATGCACAGGCCATCAAACGAGACTTCCACATCTCCCTAGAGCAAGCACAAAATATTGTACGAGCTTGTCCAAGCTGTCAACAGGCGCAACCCCTCCCTATTTCAGCAGCCACCAACCCACGAGGGTTGGAGAGTTTACAGAAATGGCAAACAGATGTCACTAAGTATCCCTCTTTCGGGAAATTTAAGAACATCCATGTCTCTATTGATACATTCTCAAATGCAATTTTTGCCTCTGTACACACAGGGGAAACAGCTAAGCATGTCTGTCAACATTTCTCACAAGCTTTCTCCTATTTAGGCGTCCCCCAAGAGATTAAAACTGATAATGGTCCCTCATATACCTCCCAGGAATTAGCCACCTTCCTAAATGACTGGGGCATTCGCCACACATTTGGCATCCCCCACTCCCCTACAAGCCAAGGAATGATAGAAAGAGCACACCAAACCCTAAAACGCATTCTAAATCAACAAAAGGAGGGAGTAGAGCAAGCCACACCCCAAAAGAGGTTAAGCAAAGCCCTATACGTATACAATTTTCTAAATAGCTCCGCAAATGAACCTGATCCCCCCATTTACAGACATTTTCTAAACAACAAAAAAGCAAAGATAAAGGAACACCCTCCAGTTCTAATAAAAAACCTAGATTCAGGACAAATAGAGGGGCCATACACCCTTATAACATGGGGGAGAGGGTTTGCTTGTGTCTCTACAGGCGAAGGACTCAGATGGATCCCGGCAAAGAATGTAAGGCCTTACCATACACCGAAATCTAGCAATGCCCTCACAAATGGCAGTGACGTTGCAGGTGTGAATCAAGAGGAAAGTGCCCAAGCTTGAACTGCAAGCCAAGAGGAGGGCTGCCCGCCAGAGACAACCCAAGACTATGGACATTTGTTTTCACATGCATGTTACTTTTGTACCCTTGTTACATTTGTTCTCTTATTTCAAATTTTTGTATTGAAGTTTCATCTATAGGTTAACCAAAGACAAATGCCTGGGTAACTCTGGCCAAGACTGCAAGCTCTGATACCATATCTCTAACTGATACAAAGCTCTAATAGACTTTTTCAACCTAGTCAATTATAGAACCTTCCCCAAAAGGTTTTTATAACACTACCTCAGTTAAATTCTTCCATTAGACTAAAGTATTCAAATGGTTAAAATGCTCAATCAGTAAAGAAATAAACGCCACCTTGATTACAATTAATAATCTAGCTAAACAGTTTATCTGAAGGTTTGAGCTCTGCATCTTGGCTGAAGGAACTCTGTAAAGTAAGCTTGATTGTTTTTAGAGTAATAAGTGTAGTTTCATTAGCAATATGTTATGTACCCCAAGTTGTGCAAAAATAGTAATTAAGTCTGTATTTACCTTTTCAAAAGTTTAACGAAAAGGGGCAATTGTTGCAGAGGATAGATAGATACGATTGTTATTTTAGCTAGCCGGATGTCACTTCTACCCTTGGATGAATCCTGGAGTGAAATGGACTGTTCCTCCCACCCTGCAAAAGATTGTGGTTCATCCCGCACCTCTGTACCTGCCCCTAAAACAGAGTCTGTAACCCCATTGGCCCATGCCTTGTCCCAGCCCACCTAGGAACCCCTGAAAAGGGGGCTCCGAGCGGCCATGCGGTCTCTTGGCCCTCTCCTCTCTTGGCCCTCTCCTCTCTTGGCCCTCTCCTCCCCTCTTGGACTTCCTCTCTCCCTGGGGCTTCCCCTCTCCTAAACCCTCCGTTTCTCTCTCCCCTCCCCCATCCTCCTAAGCCCGGCCACGTGCTACGCCTGAGAGCACGAGGCTCGAGCATCCCTGAATTCTCCAATAAACCTCTTCCCCCAAGAGCAAGCTTCAGAGATCTCTGCCTCCCTACACCCCCAACCGTGCAACAGGAGCCTACTCATCCCACAGTCTCCCTGCCGAGGTAAGGTCGAACGTCCTGCCGAGCCTTACACTCGAACTCTGTCCGTGTCCTTTCGCCTGACTCTCCTACTAGGCTTAGGAAGCTTGGTCTCCCTGCCGAGGTAAGGTCGAACGTCCTGCCGAGCCTTACAATCGAACTCCAGCCAAGTTCCTTTTGCCTGTCTCCTACTAATCTTAGATAGCTTGGTCTCCCTGCCGAGGTAAGGTCGAACATCCTGACGACCCTTACACTCGAACTCCGGCCAAGTCCCCTCGCCTGTCTCCAACTAGGCGTAGGAAGCTTGGTCTCCCTGCCGAGGTAAGGTCGATCGTCCTGCCGAGCCTTACACTCGAACTCCGGCCAAGTCCCTTCGCCTGACTCCTACTAGGCTGATGAAGCTTGGTCTCCCTGCCGAGGTAAGGTCGAAGGTCCTGCCGAGCCTTACACTCGAACTCCGGCCAAGTCCCCTTGTCTGACTCCTACTAGGCTTAGGAAGCATGGTCTCTTTGCCGAGTTAAGGTCGAACGTCCTGCCAAGCCTTAGTCTCAAACTTCTGCCAAGTTCCTTCGCTTGACTCCAACTAGGCGTAGGAAGCTTGGTCTCCCTGCCGAGATAACGTCGAACGTCCTGCCGAGCCTTACACTCGAACTTCGGCCAAGTCCCTTCGCCTGACTCCTACTAGGATTAGGAAGCTTGGTCTCCCTGCCGAGGTAAGGTCGAAGGTCCTGCCGAGCCTTACACTCGAACTCCGGCCAAGTCCCCTTGTCTGACTCCTACTAGGCTTAGGAAGCATGGTCTCCCCGCCGAGGTAAGGTAGAACGTCCTGCCGAGCCTTGCATTCAAACTCCGGCCAAGTCCCTTTGCCTGACTCCTACTAGGCTTAGGAATCTTGGTCTCCCTGCCGAGTTAAGGTCGAACGACCTGCCGAACCTTAGTCTCAAACTTTTGCCAAGTTCCTTCGCCTGACTCCAACTAGGCTTAGGAAGCTTTGTCTCAAAGCCGAGGTAAGGTCGAACGTCCTGCTGAGCCTTAGACTTGAACTCCGGCCATGTCCTCTCGCCTGACTCTCCTACTAGGCTTAGGAAGCTTGGACTCCCTGCCGAGGTAAGGTCGAACGTCCTGCCGAGCCTTACACTCGAACTTCGGCCAAGTCCCTTTGCCTGTCTCCTACTAGGATTAGGAAGCTTGGTCTCCCTGCCGAGGTAAGGTCGAATATCCTGACGACCCTTACACTCGAACTCCGGCCAAATCCCCTCGCCTGTCTCCAACTAGGCTTAGGAAGCTTGGTCTCCCTGACGAATTAAGGTCGAACATCCTGCCAAGCCTTACACTCGAACTCCGGCCAAGTCATTTTGAATGGCTCCTAATAAGCTTAGATAGCTTGGTCTCCTTGCCGAGGTAACGTCGAACGTCCTGCCGAACCTTAGTCTCAAACTTCGGCCAAGTTCCTTCGCCTGACTCCAACTAGGCTTAGGAAGCTTTGTCTCCCAGCCGAGGTAAGGTCGAACGTCCTGCCAAGCCTTACACTCGAACACCAGCCAAGTCTTTTTGCCTGTCTCCTACTAGGATTAGGAAGCTTGGTCTCCCTGCCGAGGTAAGGTCAAACGTCCTGCCGAGCCTTACACTCGATCTCCGGCCAAGTCCCTTCGCCTGACTCTCCTACTAGGCTTAGGAAGCTTGGTCTCCCTGCCGAATTAAGGTCAAACGTCCTGCCAAGCCTTACACTCGAACTCTGGCCAAGTCATTTTGCATGGCTCCTAATAAGCTTAGATAGCTTGGTCTCCCTGCCGAGGTAACGTCGAACGGCCTGCCGAACCTTATTCTCAAACTTCGGCCAAGTTCCTTTGCCTGACTCCAACTAGGCTTAGGAAGCTTTGTCTCCCAGCCGAGGTAATGTTGAACGTCCTGCCGAGACTTACACTCGAACTCTGGCCAAGTCCCCTCGCCTGACTCCTACTAGGCTTAGGAAGCTTGGTCTCCCTGCCGAGGTAAGGTCAAACGTCCTGCCGAGCCTTACACTCGATCTCCGGCCAAGTTCCTTCGCCTGACTCCAACTAGGCTTAGGAAGCTTTGTCTCCCAGCCGAGGTAAGGTTGAACGTCCTGCTGAGCCTTAGACTTGAACTACGGCCATGTCCCCTCTCCTAACTCTCCTCCTAGGCTTAGGAAGATTTGTCTCCCTGCCGAGGATACATCGAACGTCCTGCCGAGCCTTACACTCGAACTCCGGCCAAGTCCCCTTGTCTGACTCCTACTAGGCTTAGGAAGCATGGTCTCTTTGCCGAGTTAAGGTCGAACGTCCTGCCAAGCCTTATTCTCAAACTTCTGCCAAGTTCCTTCGCTTGACTCCAACTAGGCTTAGGAAGCTTTGTCTCCCAGCCGAGGTAAGGTTAAACGTCCTGCTGAGCCTTAGACTTGAACTCCGGCCAAGTCCTCTCGCCTGACTCTCCTACTAGGCTATGGGAGCTTGGTCTCCCTGCTGAGTTAAGGTCGAACGTCCTGCCGAGCCTTACACTCGAACTCCGGCCAAATCCCTTCTCCTAACTCTCCTCCTAGGCTTAGGAAGATTTGTCTCCCTGCCGATGTAACATCGAACGTCCTGCCGAGCCTTACACTCGAACTCTGGCCATGTCCCTTCCCCTGAAACTCCTACTAGGCTTATGAAGCTTGGTCTCCCTGCCGATGTAAGGTCGAATGTCCTGCCAAGCCTTACACTCAAACTCCGGCCAAGTCCCCTCGCCTAACTCTCCTACAAGGCTTAGGAAGCTTGGTGTCCCTGCCGAGGTAAGGTCGAACGTCCTGCCGATCCCTGCACTCGAACTCCGGCCAAGTCGCTTTGCCTGACTCATACTAGGCTTAGGAATCTTGGTCTCCCTGCCGAGTTAAGGTCGAACGACCTGCCGAACCTTACACTCGAACTCCGGCCAAGTCCCTTCGCCTAACTCTCCTACTAGGCTTAGGAAGCTTGGACTCCCTGCCGAGGTAAGGTCGAACGTCCTGCCGAGCCTTACACTCGAACTCCGTCCGAGTCCCTTCGCCTAACTCTCCTACTAGGCTTAGGAAGCTTTGTCTCCCTGCCGAGGTAAGGTCGAACGTCCTGCCGAGCCTTACACTCGAACTCCGTCCGAGTCCCTTCGCCTGACTCTCCTACTAGGCTTAGGAAGCTTGGTGTCCCTGCCGAGGTACGGTCGAACGTCCTGCCGAGCCTTACACTCGAACACCAGCCAAGTCCCTTTGCCTGTCTCCTACTAGGATTAGGAAGCTTGGTCTCCCTGCCGAGGTAAGGTCAAACGTCCTGCCGAGCCTTACACTCGAACTCCGTCCAAGTCCCCTCGCCTGACTCTCCTACTAGCCTTAGGGAGCTTGGTGTCCCTGCCGAGGTACGGTCGAACAGCCTGCCGAGCCTTACACTCGAACACCAGCCAAGTCCCTTTGCCTGTCTCCTACTAGGATTAGGAAGCTTTGTCTCTCTGCCGACGTAAGGTCAAACGTCCTGCCGAGCCTTACACTCGAACTCCGTCCAAGTCCCCTCGCCTGACTCTCCTACTAGCCTTAGGGAGCTTGGTCTCCCTGCCAAGGTAAGGTCGAACGTCCTGCCGAGCCTTACACTCGAACACCGGCCAAGTCCCTTCCTCTGACACTCCTACTAGGCTTAGGAAGCTTTATCTCCCAGCCGAGGTCAGGTCGAGCGTCCTTCCGAGCCTTACAATTGAACTCCGGCCAAGTCATTTTGCATGACTCCTACTAAGCTTAGATAGCTTGGTCTCCCTGCCGAGGTAAGGTCGAACGTCCTGCCGAGCCTTACACTCGAACTCTGTCCGTGTCCTTTCGCCTGACTCTCCTACTAGGCTTAGGAAGCTTGGTCTCCCTGCCGAGGTAAGGTCGAACGTCCTGCCGAGCCTTACAATCGAACTCCAGCCAAGTTCCTTTTGCCTGTCTCCTACTAATCTTAGATAGCTTGGTCTCCCTGCCGAGGTAAGGTCGAACATCCTGACGACCCTTACACTCGAACTCCGGCCAAGTCCCCTCGCCTGTCTCCAACTAGGCGTAGGAAGCTTGGTCTCCCTGCCGAGGTAAGGTCGATCGTCCTGCCGAGCCTTACACTCGAACTCCGGCCAAGTCCCTTCGCCTGACTCCTACTAGGCTTATGAAGCTTGGTCTCCCTGCCGAGGTAAGGTCGAAGGTCCTGCCGAGCCTTACACTCGAACTCCGGCCAAGTCCCCTTGTCTGACTCCTTCTAGGCTTAGGAAGCATGGTCTCTTTGCCGAGTTAAGGTCGAACGTCCTGCCGAGCCTTACACTCGAACTCTGGCCAAGTCATTTTGCACGGCTCCTAATAAGCTTAGATAGCTTGGTCTCCCTGCCGAGGTAACGTCGAACGGCCTGCCGAACCTTATTCTCAAACTTCGGCCAAGTTCCTTCGCCTGACTCCAACTAGGCTTAGGAAGCTTTATCTCCCAGCCGAGGTAAGGTCTAACGTCCTGCTGAGCCTTAGACTTGAACTCCGGCCAAGTCCTCTCGCCTGACTCTCCTACTAGGCTTAGGGAGCTTGGTCTCCCTGCCGAGTTAAGGTCGAACGTCCTGCCGAGCCTTACACTCGAACACCGGCCAAGTCCCTTAGCCTGTCTCCTACTAGGCTTAGGAAGTATGGTCTCCCTTCCGAGGTAAGGTCAGACGTCCTGCCGAGCCTTACACTCGAACTCCGGCCAAATCCCCTCTCCTAACTCTCCTCCTAGGCTTAGGAAGATTTGTCTCCCTGCCGATGTAACATCGAACGTCCTGCCGAGCCTTACACTCGAACTCCGGCCATGTCCCTTCCCCTGACACTCCTACTAGGCTTAGCAAGCTTGGTCTCCCTGCCGAGGTAAGGTCGAATGTCCTGCCAAGCCTTACACTCAAACTCCGGCCAAGTCCCCTCGCCTAACTCTCCTACAAGGCTAAGGAAGCTTGGTCTCCTTGCCGAGGTAAGGTCGAACGTCCTGCCAAGCCTTACACTCGAACTCCGGCCAAGTCCCCTCTCCTAACTCTCGTCCTAGGCTTAGGAAGATTTGTCTCCTTGCCGAGGTAACATCGAACGTCCTGCCGAGCCTTACACTTGAACTCCGGCCAAGTCCCTTCCCCTGACACTCCTACTAGGCTTAGGAACCTTGGCCTCCCTGCCGAGGCAAGGTCGAGCGTCCTTCCGAGTTTTACACTCGAACTCCGGCCAAGTCCCTTTGCCTGATACCTTCTAGGCTTAGGAAGCTTGGTCTCCCTGCCGAGGTAAGGTAGAACGTCCTGCCGATCCTTGCTCTCGAACTCCGGCCAAGTCGCTTTGCCTGACTCCTACTAGGCTTAGGAATCTTGGTCTCCCTGCCGAGGTAAGGTCGAACGTCCTGCCGAGCCTTACACTCGAACTCCGTCCGAGTCCCTTTGCCTAACTCTCCTACTAGGCTTAGGAAGCTTTGTCTCCCTGCCGAGGTAAGGTCGAACGTCCTACCGAGCCTTACACTCGAACTCCGTCCGAGTCCCTTCGCCTGACTCTCCTACTAGGCTTAGGAAGCTTGGTGTCCCTGCCGAGGTACGGTCGAACGTCCTGCCGAGCCTTGCACTCGAACACCAGCCAAGTCCCTTTGCCTGTCTCCTACTAGGATTAGGAAGCTTGGTCTCCCTGCCGAGGTAAGGTCAAACGTCCTGCCGAGCCTTACACTCGATCTCCGGCCAAGTCCCTTCGCCTGACTCTCCTACTAGGCTTAGGAAGCTTGGTCTCCCTGCCGAATTAAGGTCAAACGTCCTGCCAAGCCTTACACTCGAACTCTGGCCAAGTCATTTTGCACGGCTCCTAATAAGCTTAGATAGCTTGGTCTCCCTGCCGGGGTAACGTCGAACGGCCTGCCGAACCTTATTCTCAACCTTCGGCCAAGTTCCTTTGCCTGACTCCAACTAGGCTTAGGAAGCTTTGTCTCCCAGCCGAGGTAATGTTGAACGTCCTGCCGAGACTTACACTCGAACTCTGGCCAAGTCCCCTCGCCTGACTCCTACTAGGCTTAGGAATCTTGGTCTCCCTGCCGAGTTAAGGTCGAACGACCTGCCGAACCTTACACTCGAACTCCGGCCAACTCCCTTCGCCAAACTCTCCTACTAAGCTTAGGAATCTTGGTCTCCCTGCCGAGGTAAGGTCGAACGTCCTGCCGAGCCTTACAATCGAACTCCAGCCAAGTTCCTTTTGCCTGTCTCCTACTAATCTTAGATAGCTTGGTCTCCCTGCCGAGGTAAGGTCGAACGTCCTGACGAACCTTACACTCGAACTCCGGCCAAGTCCCCTCGCCTGACTCCAACTAGGCGTAGGAAGCTTGGTCTCCCTGCCGAGATAACGTCGAACGTCCTGCCGAGCCTTACACTCGAACTTCGGCCAAGTCCCTTCGCCTGACTCCTACTAGGATTAGGAAGCTTGGTCTCCCTGCCGAGGTAAGGTCGAAGGTCCTGCCGAGCCTTACACTCGAACTCCGGCCAAGTCCCCTTGTCTGACTCCTACTAGGCTTAGGAAGCATGGTCTCCCCGCCGAGGTAAGGTAGAACGTCCTGCCGAGCCTTGCATTCGAACTCCGGCCAAGTCCCTTTGCCTGACTCCTACTAGGCTTAGGAATCTTGGTCTCCCTGCCGAGTTAAGGTCGAACGACCTGCCGAACCTTAGTCTCAAACTTTTGCCAAGTTCCTTCGCCTGACTCCAACTAGGCTTAGGAAGCTTTGTCTCAAAGCCGAGGTAAGGTCGAACGTCCTGCTGAGCCTTAGACTTGAACTCCGGCCATGTCCTCTCGCCTGACTCTCCTACTAGGCTTAGGAAGCTTGGACTCCCTGCCGAGGTAAGGTCGAACGTCCTGCCGAGCCTTACACTCGAACTTCGGCCAAGTCCCTTTGCCTGTCTCCTACTAGGATTAGGAAGCTTGGTCTCCCTGCCGAGGTAAGGTCGAATATCCTGACGACCCTTACACTCGAACTCCGGCCAAATCCCCTCGCCTGTCTCCAACTAGGCTTAGGAAGCTTGGTCTCCCTGCCGAATTAAGGTCGAACATCCTGCCAAGCCTTACACTCGAACTCCGGCCAAGTCATTTTGAATGGCTCCTAATAAGCTTAGATAGCTTGGTCTCCTTGCCGAGGTAACGTCGAACGTCCTGCCGAACCTTAGTCTCAAACTTCGGCCAAGTTCCTTTGCCTGACTCCAACTAGGCTTAGGAAGCTTTGTCTCCCAGCCGAGGTAAGGTCGAACGTCCTGCCAAGCCTTACACTCGAACACCAGCCAAGTCTTTTTGCCTGTCTCCTACTAGGATTAGGAAGCTTGGTCTCCCTGCCGAGGTAAGGTCAAACGTCCTGCCGAGCCTTACACTCGATCTCCGGCCAAGTCCCTTTGCCTGACACCTTCTAGGCTTAGGAAGCTTGGTCTCCCTGCAGAGGTAAGGTCGAGCGTCCTGCCGAGCCTTGCACTCGAACTCCGGGCAAGTCCCTTTGCCTGACTCCTCCTAGGCTTAGGAATCTTGGTCTCCCTGCCGAGTTAAGGTCGAACGACCTGCCGAACCTTACACTCGAACTCCGGCCAACTCCCTTCGACTAACTCTCCTACTAGGCTTAGGAAGCTTGGTCTCCCTGCCGAGGTAAGGTCGAACGTCCTGCCGAGCCTTACACTCGAACTCCGTCCGAGTCCCTTCGCCTGACTTTCCTACTAGGCTTAGGAAGCTTGGTCTCCCTGCCGAGGAAAGGTCGAACGTCCTGCCGAGCCTTACACTCGAACACCGGCCAAGTCCCTTAGCTTGTCTCCTACTAGGCTTAGGAAGTATGGTCTCCCTTCCGAGGTAAGGTCAGACGTCCTGCCGAGCCTTACACTCGAACTCCGGCCAAATCCCCTCTCCTAACTCTCCTTTAGGCTTAGGAAGATTTGTCTCCCTGCCGATGTAACATCGAACGTCCTGCCGAGCCTTACACTCGAACTCCGGCCATGTCCCTTCCCCTGACACTCCTACTAGGCTTAGCAAGCTTGGTCTCCCTGCCGAGGTAAGGTCGAATGTCCTGCCAAGCCTTACACTCAAACTCCGGCCAAGTCCCCTCGCCTAACTCTCCTACAAGGCTAAGGAAGCTTGGTCTCCCTGCCGAGGCAAGGTCGAGCGTCCTTCCGAGCCTTACACTAGAACTCCGGCCAAGTCCCTTTGCCTGATACCTTCTAGGCTTAGGAAGCTTGGTCTCCCTGCCGAGGTAAGGTCGAACGTCCTGCCGAGCCTTACACTCGAACTCCGTCCGAGTCCCTTTGCCTAACTCTCCTACTAGGCTTAGGAATCTTTGTCTCCCTGCCGAGGTAAGGTCGAACGTCCTACCGAGCCTTACACTCGAACTCCGTCCGAGTCCCTTCGCCTGACTCTCCTACTAGGCTTAGGAAGCTTGGTGTCCCTGCCGAGGTACGGTCGAACGTCCTGCCGAGCCTTGCACTTGAACACCAGCCAAGTCCCTTTGCCTGTCTCCTACTAGGATTAGGAAGCTTGGTCTCCCTGCCGAGGTAAGGTCAAACGTCCTGCCGAGCCTTACACTCGATCTCCGGCCAAGTCCTTTCGCCTGACTCTCCTACTAGGCTTAGGAAGCTTGGTCTCCCTGCCGAATTAAGGTCAAACGTCCTGCCAAGCCTTACACTCGAACTCTGGCCAAGTCATTTTGCATGGCTCCTAATAAGCTTAGATAGCTTGGTCTCCCTGCCGAGGTAACGTCGAACGGCCTGCCGAACCTTATTCTCAAACTTCGGCCAAGTTCCTTTGCCTGACTCCAACTAGGCTTAGGAAGATTTGTCTCCCAGCCGAGGTAATGTTGAACGTCCTGCCGAGACTTACACTCGAACTCTGGCCAAGTCCCCTCGCCTGACTCCTACTAGGCTTAGGAAGCTTGGTCTCCCTGCCGAGGTAAGGTCAAACGTCCTGCCGAGCCTTACACTCGATCTCCGGCCAAGTTCCTTCGCCTGACTCCAACTAGGCTTAGGAAGCTTTGTCACCCAGCCGAGGTAAGGTTGAACGTCCTGCTGAGCCTTAGACTTGAACTACGGCCAAGTCCCTTCGCCTGACTCCTACTAGGCTTAGGAAGCTTGGTCTCCCTGCCGAGGTAAGGTCGAAGGTCCTGCCAAGCCTTACACTCGAACTCCGGCCAAGTCCCTTCACCGGACACTCCTACTAGGCATAGGAACCTTGGTCTCCCTGCCAAGGTAAGGTCGAGCGTCCTTCCGAGCCTTGCACTCGAACTCCGGCCAAGTCCCTTTGCAAGACTCCTACTAGGCTTAGGAATCTTGGTCTCCCTGCCGAGTTAAGGTCGAACGACCTGCCGAACCTTACACTCGAACTCCGGCCAACTCCCTTCGCCAAACTCTCCTACTAAGCTTAGGAAGCTTGGTCTCCCTGCCGAGGTAAGGTCGAACGTCCTGCCGAGCCTTACAATCGAACTCCAGCCAAGTTCCTTTTGCCTGTCTCCTACTAATCTTAGATAGCTTGGTCTCCCTGCCGAGGTAAGGTCGAACGTCCTGACGAAACTTACACTCGAACTCCGGCCAAGTCCCCCCGCCTGACTCCAACTAGGCGTAGGAAGCTTGGTCTCCCTGCCGAGATAAGGTCGAACATCCTGCCGAGCCTTACACTCGAACTTCGGCCAAGTCCCTTCGCCTGACTCCTACTAGGATTAGGAATCTTGGTCTCCCTGCCGAGTTAAGGTCGAACGACCTGCCGAACCTTAGTCTCAAACTTATGCCAAGTTCCTTCGCCTGACTCCAACTAGGCTTAGGAAGCTTTGTCTCACAGCCGAGGTAAGGTCGAACGTCCTGCCGAGACTTACTCTCGAACTCTGGCCAAGTCCCTTTGCCTGACTCCTACTAGGCTTAGGAAGCTTGGTCCCCCTGCCGAGGTAAGGTCGAAAGTCCTGCCGAGCCTTACAATCAAACTCCAGTCAAGTTCCTTTTGCCTGTCTCCTACTAAGCTTAGATACCTTGGTCTCCCTGCCGAGGTAAGGTCGAAAGTCCTGCCGAGACTTACACTCGAACTCTGGCCAAGTCCCCTCGCCTGACTCCTACTAGGCTTAGGAAGCATGGTCTCCCTCCCGAGGTAACGTTGAACGTCCTGCCGAGCCTTAGTCTCAAACTTCGGCCAAGTTCCTTTGCGTGACTCCAACTAGGCTTAGGAAGCTTTGTCTCCCATCCGAGGTAAGGTCGAACGTCCTGCTGAGCCTTAGACTTGAACTCCGGACAAGTCCTCTCGCCTGACTCTCCTACTAGGCTTAGGAAGCTTGGACTGCCTGCCAAGGTAAGGTCGAACGTCCTGCCAAGTCTTGCACTCAAACACCGGCCAGGCCATTTGCCTGTCTTCTACTAGGCTTAGGAAGCTTGGTGTCCCTGCCGAGGAAAGGTCGAACGTCCTGCCAAGCCTTACACTCGAACTCCGGCCAAGTCCCTTCACCTGACTCCTACTAGGCTTATGAAGCTTGGTCTCCCTGCCGAGGTAAGGTCGAAGCTCCTGCCGAGCCTTACACGCGAACTCCGGCCAAGTCCCCTTGTCTGACTCCTACTAGGCTTAGGAAGCTTTGTCTCCCAGCCGAGGAAAGGTTAAACGTCCTGCTGAGCCTTAGACTTGAACTACGACCAAGTCCTCTCGCCTGACTCGCCTACTAGCCTTAGGAAGCTTGGTCACCCTGCCGAGGTAAGGTCAAACGTCCTGCCGAGCCTTACACTCGAACTCTGGCCAAGTCCCCTCTCCTAACTCTCCTCCTAGGCTAAGGACGATTTGTCTCCCTGCCGAGGATACATCGAACGTCCTGCCGAGCCTTACACTCGAGCTCCGGCCAAGTCCCTTCCCCTAACACTCCTACTAAGCTTAGGAACCTTGGCCTCCCTGCCAAGGTAAGGTCGAGCGTCCTGCCGAGCCTTGCACTCGAACTCCGGCCAAGTCCCTTTGCAAGACTCCTACTAGGCTTAGGAATCTTGGTCTCCCTGCCGAGTTAAGGTCGAACGACCTGCCGAACCTTACACTCGAACTCTGGCCAACTCCCTTCGCCTAACTCTCCTAATAGGCTTAGGAAGCTTGGTCTCCCTGCCGAGGTAAGGTCGAAGGTCCTGACGAACCTTACACTCGAACTCCGGCCATGTCCCCTCGCCTGACTCCGACTAGGCGTAGGAAGCTTGTACTCCCTGCCGAGATAAGGTCGAACGTCCTGCCGAGCCTTTCGCTCGAACTTCGGCCAAGTCCCTTCGCCTGACTCCTACTAGGATTAGGAAGCTTGGTCTCCCTGCCGAGGTAAGGTCGAAGGTCCTGCCGAGCCTTACACTCGAACTCCGGCCAAGTCCCCTTGTCTGACTCCTACTAGGCTTAGGAATCTTAGTCTCCCTGCCGAGTTAAGGTCGAACGACCTGCCGAACCTTACACTCGAACTCCGGCCAACTCCCTTCGACTAACTCTCCTACTAGGCTTAGGAAGCTTGGTCTCCCTGCCGAGGCAAGGTCGAACGTCCTGCCGAGCCTTACACTCGAACTCCGTCTGAGTCCCTTCGCCTGACTCTCCTACTAGGCTTAGGAAGCTTGGTCTCCCTGCCAAGGTAAGGTCGAATGTCCTGCCGAGCCTTACAATCGAACTCCAGCCAAGTTCCTTTTGCCTGTCTCCTACTAATCTTATATAGCTTGGTCTCCCTGCCGAGGTAAGGTCGAACATCCTGACGACCCTTACACTCGAACTCCAGCCAAGTCCCCTTGTCTGACTCCTACTAGGCTTAGGAAGCATGGTCTCTTTGCCGAGTTAAGGTCGAACGTCCTGCCGAGCCTTACACTCGAACACTGGATAAGTCCCCTCGCCTTACTCCTACTAGACTTAGGAAGCTTGGTCACCCTGCCGAGGTAAGGTCAAACGTCCTGCCGAGCCTTACACTCGAACTCTGGCCAAGTCCCCTCTCCTAACTCTCCTCCTAGGCTTAGGAAGATTTGTCTCCCTGCCGAGGATACATCGAACGTCCTGCCGAGCCTTACACTCGACCTCCGGCCGAGTCCCTTCCCCTGACACTCCTACTAGGCTTAGGAACCTTGGTCTCCCTGCCAAGGTAAGGTCGAGCGTCCTGCCGAGCCTTGCACTCGAACTCCGGCCAAGTCCCTTTGCAAGACTCCTACTAGGCTTAGGAATCTTGGTCTCCCTGCCGAGTTAAGGTCGAACGACCTGCCGAACCTTACACTCGAACTCCGGCCAACTCCCTTCACCTAACTCTCCTACTAGGCTTAGGAAGCTTGGTCTCCCTGCCGAGGTAAGGTCGAACGTCCTGCCGAGCCTTACAATCGAACTCCAGCCAAGTTCCTTTTGCCTGTCTCCTACTAATCTTAGATAGCTTGGTCTCCCTGCCGAGGTAAGGTCGAACGTCCTGACGAACCTTACACTCGAACTCCGGCCAAGTCCCCTCGCCTGACTCCAACTAGGCGTAGGAAGCTTGGTCTCCCTGCCGAGATAAGGTCGAACGTCCTGCCGAGCCTTACACTCGAACTTCGGCCAAGTCCCTTCGCCTGACTCCTACTAGGATTAGGAAGCTTGGTCTCCCTGCCGAGGTAAGGTCGAATATCCTGACGACCCTTACACTCGAACTCCGGCCAAATCCCCTCGCCTGTCTCCAACTAGGCGTAGGAAGCTTGGCCTCCCTGCCGAGGTAAGGTCGAACGTCCTGCCGAGCCTTACACTCGAACTCCGGCCAAGTCCCTTCGCCTGACTCCTACTAGGCTTAGGAAGCTTGGTCTCCCTGCCGAGGTAAGGTCGAAGGTCCTGCCGAGACTTACACTCGAACTCCGGCCAGGTCCCCTTGTCTGACTCTTACTAGGCTTAGGAAGCATGGTCTCTTTGCCGAGTTAAGGTCGAATGTCCTGCCGAGCCTTAGTCTCAAACTTTGGCCAAGTTCCTTCGCCTGACTCCAATTAGGCTTAGGAAGCTTTATCTCCCAGCCGAGGTAAGGTCGAATGTCCTGCTGAGCCTTAGACTTGAACTCCGGCCAAGTCCTCTAGCCTGACTCTCCTACTAGGCTTAGGGAGCTTGGTCTCCCTGCCGAGTTAAGGTCGAACGTCCTGCCAAGCCTTACACTCGAACACCGGCCAAGTCCCTTAGCCTGTCTCCTACTAGGCTTAGGAAGTATGGTCTCTCTGCCGAGGTAAGGTCAGACGTCCTGCTGAGCCTTACACTCGAACTCCGGCCAAATCCCCTCTCCTAACTCTCCTCCTAGGCTTAGGAAGATTTGTCTCCCTGCCGATGTAACATCGAACGTCCTGCCGAGCCTTACACTCGAACTCCGGCCATGTCCCTTCCCCTGACACTCCTAATAGGCTTAGCAAGCTTGGTCTCCCTGCCGAGGCAAGGTCGAGCGTCCTTCCGAGGCTTGCACTCGAACTCCGGCCAAGTCGCTTTGCCTGACTCCTACTAGGCTTAGGAATCTTGGTCTCACTGAGGAGTTAAGGTCGAACGACCTGCCGAACCTTACACTCGAACTCCGGCCAAGTCCCTTCGCCTAACTCTCCTACTAGTCTTAGGAAGCTTTGTCTCCCTGCCGAGGTAACGTTGAACGTCCTGCCGAGCCTTACACTCGAACTCTGTCCGAGTCCCTTCGCCTGACTCTCCTCCTAGGCTTAGGAAGCTTGGTGTCCCTGCCGAGGTACGGTCTAACGTCCTGCCGAGCCTTACACTCGAACACCAGCCAAGTCCCTTTGCCTGTCTCCTACTAGGATTAGGAAGCTTGGTCTCCCTGCCGAGGTAAGGTCAAGCGTCCTGCCGAGCCTTACACTCGATCTCCGGCCAAGTCCCTTCGCCTGACTCTCCTACTAGGCTTAGGAAGCTTGGTCTCCCTGCCGAATTTAGGTCGAACATCCTGCCAAGCCTTACACTCGAACTCCGGCCAAGTCCCTTTGCAAGACTCCTACTAGGCTTAGGAATCTTGGTCTCCCTGCCGAGTTAAGGTCGAACGACCTGCCGAACCTTACACTCGAACTCCGGCTCACTCCCTTCGCCTAACTCTCCTACTAAGCTTAGGAAGCTTGGTCTCCCTGCCGAGGTAAGGTCGAACGTCCTGCCGAGCCTTACACTCGAACTCCGGCCAAGTCCCCTTGTCTGACTCCTACTAGGCTTAGGAAGCATGGTCTCCCCGCCGAGGTAAGGTAGAACGTCCTGCCGAGCCTTGCACTCGAACTCCGGCCAAGTCCCTTTGCCTGACTCCTACTAGGCTTAGGAATCTTGGTCTCCCTGCCGAGTTAAGGTCGAACGACCTGCCGAACCTTAGTCTCAAACTTATGCCAAGTTCCTTCGCCTGACTCCAACTAGGCTTAGGAAGCTTTGTCTCACAGCCGAGGTAAGGTCGAACGTCCTGCTGAGCCTTAGACTTGAACTCCGGCCATGTAATCTCGCCTGACTCTCCTACTAGTCTTAGGAAGCTTGGACTCCCTGCCGAGGTAAGGTCGAACGTCCTGCCGAGCCTTGCACTCAAACACCGGCCAGGCCATTTGCCTGTCTCCTACTAGGCTTAGGAAGCTTGGTGTCCCTGCCGAGGAAAGGTCGAACGTCCTGCCGAGCCTTACACTCGAACTCCGGCCAAGTCATTTTGCATGACTCCTACTAAGCTTAGATAGCTTGGTCTCCCTGCCGAGGTAACGTCGAATGTCCTGCCGAACCTTAGTCTCAAACTTCGGCCAAGTTCCTTCGCCTGACTCCAACTAGACTTAGGAAGCTTTGTCTCCCAGCCGAGGTAATGTTGAACGTCCTGCCGAGACTTACACTCGAACTCTGGCCAAGTCCGCTTGCCTGACTCCTACTAGGCTTAGGAAGCTTGGTCTCCCTGCCGAGGTAAGGTCGAGCGTCCTGCCGAGCCTTGCACTCGAACTCCGGGCAAGTCCCTTTGCCTGACTCCTACTAGGCTTAGGAATCTTGGTCTCCCTGCCAAGTTAAGGTCGAACGTCCTGCCGAGCCTTACACTCGAACTCCGTCCGAGTCCCTTCGCCTGACTCTCCTACTAGGCTTAGGAAGCTTGGTCTCCCTGCTGAGGTAAGGTCGAACGTCCTGCCGAGCCGTACAATCGAACTCCAGCCAAGTTCCTTTTGCCTGTCTCCTACTAATCTTAGATAGCTTGGTCTCCCTGCCGAGGTAAGGTCGAATATCCTGACGACCCTTACACTCGAACTCCGGCCAAATCCCCTCGCCTGTCTCCAACTAGGCGTAGGAAGCTTGGTCTCCCTGCCGAGGTAAGGTCGAACGTCCTGCCGAGCCTTACACTCGAACTCCGGCCAAGTCCCTTCGCCTGACTCCTACTAGGCTTAGGAAGCTTGGTCTCCCTGCCGAGGTAAGGTCGAAGGTCTTGCCGAGACTTACACTCGAACTCCGGCCAAGTCCCCTTGTCTGACTCCTACTAGGCTTAGGAAGCATGGTCTCTTTGCCGAGTTACGGTCGAACGTCCTGCCGAGCCTTAGTCTCAAACTTCGGCCAAGTTCCTTCGCCTGACTCCAATTAGGCTTAGGAAGCTTTATCTCCCAGCCGAGGTAAGGTCGAATGTCCTGCTGAGACTTAGACTTGAACTCCGGCCAAGTCCTCTCGCCTGACTCTCCTACTAGGCTTAGGGAGCTTGGTCTCCCTGCCGAGTTAAGGTCGAACGTCCTGCCAAGCCTTACACTCGAACACCGGCCAAGTCCCTTAGCCTGTCTCCTACTAGGCTTAGGAAGTATGGTCTCCCTGCCGAGGTAAGGTCAGACGTCCTGCTGAGCCTTACACTCGAACTCCGGCCAAATCCCCTCTCCTAACTCTCCTCCTAGGCTTAGGAAGATTTGTCTCCCTGCCGATGTAACATCGAACGTCCTGCCGAGCCTTACACTCGAACTCCGGCCATGTCCCTTCCCCTGACACTCCTAATAGGCTTAGCAAGCTTGGTCTCCCTGCCGAGGCAAGGTCGAGCGTTTTTCCGAGGCTTGCACTCGAACTCCGGCCAAGTCGCTTTGCCTGACTCCTACTAGGCTTAGGAATCTTGGTCTCACTGAGGAGTTAAGGTCGAACGACCTGCCGAACCTTACACTCGAACTCCGGCCAAGTCCCTTCGCCTGACTCCTACTAGGCTTAGGAAGCTTGGTCTCCCTGCCGAGGTAAGGTCGAAGGTCCTGCCGAGACTTACACTCGAACTCCGGCCAGGTCCCCTTGTCTGACTCTTACTAGGCTTAGGAAGCATGGTCTCTTTGCCGAGTTAAGGTCGAATGTCCTGCCGAGCCTTAGTCTCAAACTTCGGCCAAGTTCCTTCGCCTGACTCCAATTAGGCTTAGGAAGCTTTATCTCCCAGCCGAGGTAAGGTCGAATGTCCTGCTGAGCCTTAGACTTGAACTCCGGCCAAGTCCTCTAGCCTGACTCTCCTACTAGGCTTAGGGAGCTTGGTCTCCCTGCCGAGTTAAGGTCGAACGTCCTGCCAAGCCTTACACTCGAACACCGGCCAAGTCCCTTAGCCTGTCTCCTACTAGGCTTAGGAAGTATGGTCTCCCTGCCGAGGTAAGGTCAGACGTCCTGCTGAGCCTTACACTCGAACTCCGGCCAAATCCCCTCTCCTAACTCTCCTCCTAGGCTTAGGAAGATTTGTCTCCCTGCCGATGTAACATCGAACGTCCTGCCGAGCCTTACACTCGAACTCCGGCCATGTCCCTTCCCCTGACACTCCTAATAGGCTTAGCAAGCTTGGTCTCCCTGCCGAGGCAAGGTCGAGCGTCCTTCCGAGGCTTGCACTCGAACTCCGGCCAAGTCGCTTTGCCTGACTCCTACTAGGCTTAGGAATCTTGGTCTCACTGAGGAGTTAAGGTCGAACGACCTGCCGAACCTTACACTCGAACTCCGGCCAAGTCCCTTCGCCTAACTCTCCTACTAGTCTTAGGAAGCTTTGTCTCCCTGCCGAGGTAACGTTGAACGTCCTGCCGAGCCTTACACTCGAACTCTGTCCGAGTCCCTTCGCCTGACTCTCCTCCTAGGCTTAGGAAGCTTGGTGTCCCTGCCGAGGTACGGTCTAACGTCCTGCCGAGCCTTACACTCGAACACCAGCCAAGTCCCTTTGCCTGTCTCCTACTAGGATTAGGAAGCTTGGTCTCCCTGCCGAGGTAAGGTCAAGCGTCCTGCCGAGCCTTACACTCGATCTCCGGCCAAGTCCCTTCGCCTGACTCTCCTACTAGGCTTAGGAAGCTTGGTCTCCCTGCCGAATTTAGGTCGAACATCCTGCCAAGCCTTACACTCGAACTCCGGCCAAGTCCCTTTGCAAGACTCCTACTAGGCTTAGGAATCTTGGTCTCCCTGCCGAGTTAAGGTCAAACGACCTGCCGAACCTTACACTCGAACTCCGGCTCACTCCCTTCGCCTAACTCTCCTACTAAGCTTAGGAAGCTTGGTCTCCCTGCCGAGGTAAGGTCGAACGTCCTGCCGAGCCTTACACTCGAACTCCGGCCAAGTCCCCTTGTCTGACTCCTACTAGGCTTAGGAAGCATGGTCTCCCCGCCGAGGTAAGGTAGAACGTCCTGCCGAGCCTTGCACTCGAACTCCGGCCAAGTCCCTTTGCCTGACTCCTACTAGGCTTAGGAATCTTGGTCTCCCTGCCGAGTTAAGGTCGAACGACCTGCCGAACCTTAGTCTCAAACTTATGCCAAGTTCCTTCGCCTGACTCCAACTAGGCTTAGGAAGCTTTGTCTCACAGCCGAGGTAAGGTCGAACGTCCTGCTGAGCCTTAGACTTGAACTCCGGCCATGTAATCTCGCCTGACTCTCCTACTAGTCTTAGGAAGCTTGGACTCCCTGCCGAGGTAAGGTCGAACGTCCTGCCGAGCCTTGCACTCAAACACCGGCCAGGCCATTTGCCTGTCTCCTACTAGGCTTAGGAAGCTTGGTGTCCCTGCCGAGGAAAGGTCGAACGTCCTGCCGAGCCTTAAACTCGAACTCCGGCCAAGTCATTTTGCATGACTCCTACTAAGCTTAGATAGCTTGGTCTCCCTGCCGAGGTAACGTCGAATGTCCTGCCGAACCTTAGTCTCAAACTTCGGCCAAGTTCCTTCGCCTGACTCCAACTAGACTTAGGAAGCTTTGTCTCCCAGCCGAGGTAATGTTGAACGTCCTGCCGAGACTTACACTCGAACTCTGGCCAAGTCCGCTTGCCTGACTCCTACTAGGCTTAGGAAGCTTGGTCTCCCTGCCGAGGTAAGGTCGAGCGTCCTGCCGAGCCTTGCACTCGAACTCCGGGCAAGTCCCTTTGCCTGACTCCTACTAGGCTTAGGAATCTTGGTCTCCCTGCCAAGTTAAGGTCGAACGACCTGCCGAACCTTACACTCGAACTCCGGCCAACTCCCTTCGACTAACTCTCCTACTAGGCTTAGGAAGCTTGGTCTCCCTGCCGAGGTAAGGTCGAACGTCCTGCCGAGCCTTACACTCGAACTCCGTCCGAGTCCCTTCGCCTGACTCTCCTACTAGGCTTAGGAAGCTTGGTCTCCCTGCTGAGGTAAGGTCGAACGTCCTGCCGAGCCGTACAATCGAACTCCAGCCAAGTTCCTTTTGCCTGTCTCCTACTAATCTTAGATAGCTTGGTCTCCCTGCCGAGGTAAGGTCGAATATCCTGACGACCCTTACACTCGAACTCCGGCCAAATCCCCTCGCCTGTCTCCAACTAGGCGTAGGAAGCTTGGTCTCCCTGCCGAGGTAAGGTCGAACGTCCTGCCGAGCCTTACACTCGAACTCCGGCCAAGTCCCTTCGCCTGACTCCTACTAGGCTTAGGAAGCTTGGTCTCCCTGCCGAGGTAAGGTCGAAGGTCTTGCCGAGACTTACACTCGAACTCCGGCCAAGTCCCCTTGTCTGACTCCTACTAGGCTTAGGAAGCATGGTCTCTTTGCCGAGTTACGGTCGAACGTCCTGCCGAGCCTTAGTCTCAAACTTCGGCCAAGTTCCTTCGCCTGACTCCAATTAGGCTTAGGAAGCTTTATCTCCCAGCCGAGGTAAGGTCGAATGTCCTGCTGAGACTTAGACTTGAACTCCGGCCAAGTCCTCTCGCCTGACTCTCCTACTAGGCTTAGGGAGCTTGGTCTCCCTGCCGAGTTAAGGTCGAACGTCCTGCCAAGCCTTACACTCGAACACCGGCCAAGTCCCTTAGCCTGTCTCCTACTAGGCTTAGGAAGTATGGTCTCCCTGCCGAGGTAAGGTCAGACGTCCTGCTGAGCCTTACACTCGAACTCCGGCCAAATCCCCTCTCCTAACTCTCCTCCTAGGCTTAGGAAGATTTGTCTCCCTGCCGATGTAACATCGAACGTCCTGCCGAGCCTTACACTCGAACTCCGGCCATGTCCCTTCCCCTGACACTCCTAATAGGCTTAGCAAGCTTGGTCTCCCTGCCGAGGCAAGGTCGAGCGTTTTTCCGAGGCTTGCACTCGAACTCCGGCCAAGTCGCTTTGCCTGACTCCTACTAGGCTTAGGAATCTTGGTCTCACTGAGGAGTTAAGGTCGAACGACCTGCCGAACCTTACACTCGAACTCCGGCCAAGTCCCTTCGCCTAACTCTCCTACTAGGCTTAGGAAGTTTTGTCTCCCTGCCGAGGTAACGTTGAACGTCCTGCCGAGCCTTACACTCGAACTCCGGCCAAGTCCCTTCGCCTAACTCTCCTACTAGGCTTAGGAAGCTTGGTGTCCCTGCCGAGGTACGGTCTAACGTCCTGCCGAGCCTTACACTCGAACACCAGCCAAGTCCCTTTGCCTGTCTCCTACTAGGATTAGGAAGATTGGTCTCCCTGCCGAGGTAAGGTCAAGCGTCCTGCCGAGCCTTACACTCGATCTCCGGCCAAGTCCCTTCGCCTGACTCTCCTACTAGGCTTAGGAAGCTTCGTCTCCCTGCCGAATTTAGGTCGAACATCCTGCCAAGCCTTACACTCGAACTCCGGCCAAGTCCCTTTGCAAGACTCCTACTAGGCTTAGGAATCTTGGTCTCCCTGCCGAGTTAAGGTCGAACGACCTGCCGAACCTTACACTCGAACTCCGGCTCACTCCCTTCGCCTAACTCTCCTACTAAGCTTAGGAAGCTTGGTCTCCCTGCCGAGGTAAGGTCGAACGTCCTGCCGAGCCTTACACTCGAACTCCGGCCAACTCCCCTTGTCTGACTCCTACTAGGCTTAGGAAGCATGGTCTCCCCGCCGAGGTAAGGTAGAACGTCCTGCCGAGCCTTGCACTCGAACTCCGGCCAAGTCCCTTTGCCTGACTCCTACTAGGCTTAGGAATCTTGGTCTCACTGACGAGTTAAGGTCGAACGACCTGCCGAACCTTAGTCTCAAACTTATGCCAAGTTCCTTCGCCTGACTCCAACTAGGCTTAGGAAGCTTTGGCTCACAGCCGAGGTAAGGTCGAACGTCCTGCTGAGCCTTAGACTTGAACTCCGGCCATGTAATCTCGCCTGACTCTCCTACTAGTCTTAGGAAGCTTGGACTCCCTGCCGAGGTAAGGTCGAACGTCCTGCCGAGCCTTGCACTCAAACACCGGCCAGGCCATTTGCCTGACTCTCCTACTAGGCTTAGGAAGCTTGGTGTCCCTGCCGAGGAAAGGTCGAACGTCCTGCCGAGCCTTACACTCGAACTCCGGCCAAGTCATTTTGCATGACTCCTACTAAGCTTAGATAGCTTGGTCTCCCTGCCGAGGTAACGTCGAATGTCCTGCCGGACCTTAGTCTCAAACTTCGGCCAAGTTCCTTCGCCTGACTCCAACTAGACTTAGGAAGCTTTGTCTCCCAGCCGAGGTAATGTTGAACGTCCTGCCGAGACTTACACTCGAACTCTGGCCAAGTCCGCTTGCCTGACTCCTACTAGGCTTAGGAAGCTTGGTCTCCCTGCCGAGGTAAGGTCGAGCGTCCTGCCGAGCCTTGCACTCGAACTCCGGGCAAGTCCCTTTGCCTGACTCCTACTAGGCTTAGGAATCTTGGTCTCCCTGCCAAGTTAAGGTCGAACGACCTGCCGAACCTTACACTCGAACTCCGGCCAACTCCCTTCGACTAACTCTCCTACTAGGCTTAGGAAGCTTGGTCTCCCTGCCGAGGTAAGGTCGAACGTCCTGCCGAGCCTTACACTCGAACTCCGTCCGAGTCCCTTCGCCTGACTCTCCTACTAGGCTTAGGAAGCTTGGTCTCCCTGCTGAGGTAAGGTCGAACGTCCTGCCGAGCCTTACAATCGAACTCCAGCCAAGTTCCTTTTGCCTGTCTCCTACTAATCTTAGATAGCTTGGTCTCCCTGCCGAGGTAAGGTCGAATATCCTGACGACCCTTACACTCGAACTCCGGCCAAATCCCCTCGCCTGTCTCCAACTAGGCGTAGGAAGCTTGGTCTCCCTGCCGAGGTAAGGTCGAAGGTCCTGCCGAGCCTTACACTCGAACTCCGGCCAAGTCCCTTCGCCTGACTCCTACTAGGCTTAGGAAGCTTGGTCTCCCTGCCGAGGTAAGGTCGAAGGTCTTGCCGAGACTTACACTCGAACTCCGGCCAAGTCCCCTTGTCTGACTCCTACTAGGCTTAGGAAGCATGGTCTCTTTGCCGAGTTACGGTCGAACGTCCTGCCGAGCCTTAGTCTCAAACTTCGGCCAAGTTCCTTCGCCTGACTCCAATTAGGCTTAGGAAGCTTTGTCTCCCAGCCGAGGTAAGGTCGAATGTCCTGCTGAGACTTAGACTTGAACTCCGGCCAAGTCCTCTCGCCTGACTCTCCTACTAGGCTTAGGGAGCTTGGTCTCCCTGCCGAGTTAAGGTCGAACGTCCTGCCAAGCCTTACACTCGAACACCGGCCAAGTCCCTTAGCCTGACTCCTACTAGGCTTAGGAAGTATGGTCTCCCTGCCGAGGTAAGGTCAGACGTCCTGCTGAGCCTTACACTCGAACTCCGGCCAAATCCCCTCTCCTAACTCTCCTCCTAGGCTTAGGAAGATTTGTCTCCCTGCCGATGTAACATCGAACGTCCTGCCGAGCCTTACACTCGAACTCCGGCCATGTCCCTTCCCCTGACACTCCTAATAGGCTTAGCAAGCTTGGTCTCCCTGCCGAGGCAAGGTCGAGCGTTTTTCCGAGGCTTGTACTCGAACTCCGGCCAAGTCGCTTTGCCTGACTCCTACTAGGCTTAGGAATCTTGGTCTCACTGACGAGTTAAGGTCGAACGACCTGCCGAACCTTACACTCGAACTCCGGCCAAGTCCCTTCGCCTAACTCTCCTACTAGGCTTAGGAAGCTTTGTCTCCCTGCCGAGGTAACGTCGAACGTCCTGCCGAGCCTTACACTCGAACTCCGTCCGAATCCCTTCGCCTGACTCTCCTTCTAGGCTTAGGAAGCTTGGTGTCCCTGCCGAGGTACGGTCTAATGTCCTGCCGAGCCTTACACTCGAACACCAGCCAAGTCCCTTTGCCTGTCTCCTACTAGGATTAGGAAGCTTGGTCTCCCTGCCGAGGTAAGGTCAAGCGTCCTGCCGAGCCTTACACTCGATCTCCGGCCAAGTCCCTTCGCCTGACTCTCCTACTAGGCTTAGGAAGCTTGGTCTCCCTGCCGAATTTAGGTCGAACATCCTGCCAAGCCTTACACTCGAACTCCGGCCAAGTCATTTTGAATGGCTCCTAATAAGCTTAGATAGCTTGGTCTCCTTGCCGAGGTAACGTCGAACGTCCTGCCGAACCTTAGTCTCAAACTTCGGCCAAGTTCCTTCGCCTGACTCCAACTAGGCTTAGGAAGCTTTGTCTCCCAGCCGAGGTAATGTTGAACGTCCTGCCGAGACTTACACTCGAAATCTGGCCAAGTCCCCTCGCCTGACTCCTACTAGGCTTAGGAAGCTTGGTCTCCCTGCCGAGGTAAGGTCGAACGTCCTGCCAAGCCTTACACTCGAACACCGGCCAAGTCCCTTCCTATGACACTCCTACTAGGCTTAGGAAGCTTTATCTCCCATCCGAGGTCAGGTCGAGCGTCCTTCCGAGCCTTACACTTGAACTCCGGCCAAGGCATTTTGCATGACTCCTACTAAGCTTAGATAGCTTGGTCTCCCTGCCGAGGTAAGGTCGAACGTCCTGCCGAGACTTACACTCGAACTCTGGCCAAGTCCCCTCGCCGGACTCCTAATAGGCTTAGGAAGCTTGGTCTCCCTGCCGAGGTAAGGTCGAACGTCCTGCCGAGCCTTACACTCGAACTCCGGCCAAGTCGTTTTGCATGACTCCTACTAAGCTTAGATAGCTTGGTCTCCCTGCCGAGGTAACGTCGAATGTCCTGCCGAACCTTAGTCTCAAACTTCGGCCAAGTTCCTTCGCCTGACTCCAACTAGACTTAGGAAGCTTTGTCTCCCAGCCGAGGTAATGTTGAACGTCCTGCCGAGACTTACACTCGAACTCTGGCCAAGTCCGCTTGCCTGACTCCTACTAGGCTTAGGAATCTTGGTCTCACTGAGGAGTTAAGGTCGAACGACCTGCCGAACCTTACACTCGAACTCCGGCCAAGTCCCTTCGCCTAACTCTCCTACTAGTCTTAGGAAGCTTTGTCTCCCTGCCGAGGTAACGTTGAACGTCCTGCCGAGCCTTACACTCGAACTCTGTCCGAGTCCCTTCGCCTGACTCTCCTCCTAGGCTTAGGAAGCTTGGTGTCCCTGCCGAGGTACGGTCTAACGTCCTGCCGAGCCTTACACTCGAACACCAGCCAAGTCCCTTTGCCTGTCTCCTACTAGGATTAGGAAGCTTGGTCTCCCTGCCGAGGTAAGGTCAAGCGTCCTGCCGAGCCTTACACTCGATCTCCGGCCAAGTCCCTTCGCCTGACTCTCCTACTAGGCTTAGGAAGCTTGGTCTCCCTGCCGAATTTAGGTCGAACATCCTGCCAAGCCTTACACTCGAACTCCGGCCAAGTCCCTTTGCAAGACTCCTACTAGGCTTAGGAATCTTGGTCTCCCTGCCGAGTTAAGGTCGAACGACCTGCCGAACCTTACACTCGAACTCCGGCTCACTCCCTTCGCCTAACTCTCCTACTAAGCTTAGGAAGCTTGGTCTCCCTGCCGAGGTAAGGTCGAACGTCCTGCCGAGCCTTACACTCGAACTCCGGCCAAGTCCCCTTGTCTGACTCCTACTAGGCTTAGGAAGCATGGTCTCCCCGCCGAGGTAAGGTAGAACGTCCTGCCGAGCCTTGCACTCGAACTCCGGCCAAGTCCCTTTGCCTGACTCCTACTAGGCTTAGGAATCTTGGTCTCCCTGCCGAGTTAAGGTCGAACGACCTGCCGAACCTTAGTCTCAAACTTATGCCAAGTTCCTTCGCCTGACTCCAACTAGGCTTAGGAAGCTTTGTCTCACAGCCGAGGTAAGGTCGAACGTCCTGCTGAGCCTTAGACTTGAACTCCGGCCATGTAATCTCGCCTGACTCTCCTACTAGTCTTAGGAAGCTTGGACTCCCTGCCGAGGTAAGGTCGAACGTCCTGCCGAGCCTTGCACTCAAACACCGGCCAGGCCATTTGCCTGTCTCCTACTAGGCTTAGGAAGCTTGGTGTCCCTGCCGAGGAAAGGTCGAACGTCCTGCCGAGCCTTACACTCGAACTCCGGCCAAGTCATTTTGCATGACTCCTACTAAGCTTAGATAGCTTGGTCTCCCTGCCGAGGTAACGTCGAATGTCCTGCCGAACCTTAGTCTCAAACTTCGGCCAAGTTCCTTCGCCTGACTCCAACTAGACTTAGGAAGCTTTGTCTCCCAGCCGAGGTAATGTTGAACGTCCTGCCGAGACTTACACTCGAACTCTGGCCAAGTCCGCTTGCCTGACTCCTACTAGGCTTAGGAAGCTTGGTCTCCCTGCCGAGGTAAGGTCGAGCGTCCTGCCGAGCCTTGCACTCGAACTCCGGGCAAGTCCCTTTGCCTGACTCCTACTAGGCTTAGGAATCTTGGTCTCCCTGCCAAGTTAAGGTCGAACGTCCTGCCGAGCCTTACACTCGAACTCCGTCCGAGTCCCTTCGCCTGACTCTCCTACTAGGCTTAGGAAGCTTGGTCTCCCTGCTGAGGTAAGGTCGAACGTCCTGCCGAGCCGTACAATCGAACTCCAGCCAAGTTCCTTTTGCCTGTCTCCTACTAATCTTAGATAGCTTGGTCTCCCTGCCGAGGTAAGGTCGAATATCCTGACGACCCTTACACTCGAACTCCGGCCAAATCCCCTCGCCTGTCTCCAACTAGGCGTAGGAAGCTTGGTCTCCCTGCCGAGGTAAGGTCGAACGTCCTGCCGAGCCTTACACTCGAACTCCGGCCAAGTCCCTTCGCCTGACTCCTACTAGGCTTAGGAAGCTTGGTCTCCCTGCCGAGGTAAGGTCGAAGGTCTTGCCGAGACTTACACTCGAACTCCGGCCAAGTCCCCTTGTCTGACTCCTACTAGGCTTAGGAAGCATGGTCTCTTTGCCGAGTTACGGTCGAACGTCCTGCCGAGCCTTAGTCTCAAACTTCGGCCAAGTTCCTTCGCCTGACTCCAATTAGGCTTAGGAAGCTTTATCTCCCAGCCGAGGTAAGGTCGAATGTCCTGCTGAGACTTAGACTTGAACTCCGGCCAAGTCCTCTCGCCTGACTCTCCTACTAGGCTTAGGGAGCTTGGTCTCCCTGCCGAGTTAAGGTCGAACGTCCTGCCAAGCCTTACACTCGAACACCGGCCAAGTCCCTTAGCCTGTCTCCTACTAGGCTTAGGAAGTATGGTCTCCCTGCCGAGGTAAGGTCAGACGTCCTGCTGAGCCTTACACTCGAACTCCGGCCAAATCCCCTCTCCTAACTCTCCTCCTAGGCTTAGGAAGATTTGTCTCCCTGCCGATGTAACATCGAACGTCCTGCCGAGCCTTACACTCGAACTCCGGCCATGTCCCTTCCCCTGACACTCCTAATAGGCTTAGCAAGCTTGGTCTCCCTGCCGAGGCAAGGTCGAGCGTTTTTCCGAGGCTTGCACTCGAACTCCGGCCAAGTCGCTTTGCCTGACTCCTACTAGGCTTAGGAATCTTGGTCTCACTGAGGAGTTAAGGTCGAACGACCTGCCGAACCTTACACTCGAACTCCGGCCAAGTCCCTTCGCCTAACTCTCCTACTAGGCTTAGGAAGTTTTGTCTCCCTGCCGAGGTAACGTTGAACGTCCTGCCGAGCCTTACACTCGAACTCCGGCCAAGTCCCTTCGCCTAACTCTCCTACTAGGCTTAGGAAGCTTGGTGTCCCTGCCGAGGTACGGTCTAACGTCCTGCCGAGCCTTACACTCGAACACCAGCCAAGTCCCTTTGCCTGTCTCCTACTAGGATTAGGAAGATTGGTCTCCCTGCCGAGGTAAGGTCAAGCGTCCTGCCGAGCCTTACACTCGATCTCCGGCCAAGTCCCTTCGCCTGACTCTCCTACTAGGCTTAGGAAGCTTCGTCTCCCTGCCGAATTTAGGTCGAACATCCTGCCAAGCCTTACACTCGAACTCCGGCCAAGTCCCTTTGCAAGACTCCTACTAGGCTTAGGAATCTTGGTCTCCCTGCCGAGTTAAGGTCGAACGACCTGCCGAACCTTACACTCGAACTCCGGCTCACTCCCTTCGCCTAACTCTCCTACTAAGCTTAGGAAGCTTGGTCTCCCTGCCGAGGTAAGGTCGAACGTCCTGCCGAGCCTTACACTCGAACTCCGGCCAACTCCCCTTGTCTGACTCCTACTAGGCTTAGGAAGCATGGTCTCCCCGCCGAGGTAAGGTAGAACGTCCTGCCGAGCCTTGCACTCGAACTCCGGCCAAGTCCCTTTGCCTGACTCCTACTAGGCTTAGGAATCTTGGTCTCACTGACGAGTTAAGGTCGAACGACCTGCCGAACCTTAGTCTCAAACTTATGCCAAGTTCCTTCGCCTGACTCCAACTAGGCTTAGGAAGCTTTGGCTCACAGCCGAGGTAAGGTCGAACGTCCTGCTGAGCCTTAGACTTGAACTCCGGCCATGTAATCTCGCCTGACTCTCCTACTAGTCTTAGGAAGCTTGGACTCCCTGCCGAGGTAAGGTCGAACGTCCTGCCGAGCCTTGCACTCAAACACCGGCCAGGCCATTTGCCTGACTCTCCTACTAGGCTTAGGAAGCTTGGTGTCCCTGCCGAGGAAAGGTCGAACGTCCTGCCGAGCCTTACACTCGAACTCCGGCCAAGTCATTTTGCATGACTCCTACTAAGCTTAGATAGCTTGGTCTCCCTGCCGAGGTAACGTCGAATGTCCTGCCGGACCTTAGTCTCAAACTTCGGCCAAGTTCCTTCGCCTGACTCCAACTAGACTTAGGAAGCTTTGTCTCCCAGCCGAGGTAATGTTGAACGTCCTGCCGAGACTTACACTCGAACTCTGGCCAAGTCCGCTTGCCTGACTCCTACTAGGCTTAGGAAGCTTGGTCTCCCTGCCGAGGTAAGGTCGAGCGTCCTGCCGAGCCTTGCACTCGAACTCCGGGCAAGTCCCTTTGCCTGACTCCTACTAGGCTTAGGAATCTTGGTCTCCCTGCCAAGTTAAGGTCGAACGACCTGCCGAACCTTACACTCGAACTCCGGCCAACTCCCTTCGACTAACTCTCCTACTAGGCTTAGGAAGCTTGGTCTCCCTGCCGAGGTAAGGTCGAACGTCCTGCCGAGCCTTACACTCGAACTCCGTCCGAGTCCCTTCGCCTGACTCTCCTACTAGGCTTAGGAAGCTTGGTCTCCCTGCTGAGGTAAGGTCGAACGTCCTGCCGAGCCTTACAATCGAACTCCAGCCAAGTTCCTTTTGCCTGTCTCCTACTAATCTTAGATAGCTTGGTCTCCCTGCCGAGGTAAGGTCGAATATCCTGACGACCCTTACACTCGAACTCCGGCCAAATCCCCTCGCCTGTCTCCAACTAGGCGTAGGAAGCTTGGTCTCCCTGCCGAGGTAAGGTCGAAGGTCCTGCCGAGCCTTACACTCGAACTCCGGCCAAGTCCCTTCGCCTGACTCCTACTAGGCTTAGGAAGCTTGGTCTCCCTGCCGAGGTAAGGTCGAAGGTCTTGCCGAGACTTACACTCGAACTCCGGCCAAGTCCCCTTGTCTGACTCCTACTAGGCTTAGGAAGCATGGTCTCTTTGCCGAGTTACGGTCGAACGTCCTGCCGAGCCTTAGTCTCAAACTTCGGCCAAGTTCCTTCGCCTGACTCCAATTAGGCTTAGGAAGCTTTGTCTCCCAGCCGAGGTAAGGTCGAATGTCCTGCTGAGACTTAGACTTGAACTCCGGCCAAGTCCTCTCGCCTGACTCTCCTACTAGGCTTAGGGAGCTTGGTCTCCCTGCCGAGTTAAGGTCGAACGTCCTGCCAAGCCTTACACTCGAACACCGGCCAAGTCCCTTAGCCTGACTCCTACTAGGCTTAGGAAGTATGGTCTCCCTGCCGAGGTAAGGTCAGACGTCCTGCTGAGCCTTACACTCGAACTCCGGCCAAATCCCCTCTCCTAACTCTCCTCCTAGGCTTAGGAAGATTTGTCTCCCTGCCGATGTAACATCGAACGTCCTGCCGAGCCTTACACTCGAACTCCGGCCATGTCCCTTCCCCTGACACTCCTAATAGGCTTAGCAAGCTTGGTCTCCCTGCCGAGGCAAGGTCGAGCGTTTTTCCGAGGCTTGTACTCGAACTCCGGCCAAGTCGCTTTGCCTGACTCCTACTAGGCTTAGGAATCTTGGTCTCACTGACGAGTTAAGGTCGAACGACCTGCCGAACCTTACACTCGAACTCCGGCCAAGTCCCTTCGCCTAACTCTCCTACTAGGCTTAGGAAGCTTTGTCTCCCTGCCGAGGTAACGTCGAACGTCCTGCCGAGCCTTACACTCGAACTCCGTCCGAATCCCTTCGCCTGACTCTCCTTCTAGGCTTAGGAAGCTTGGTGTCCCTGCCGAGGTACGGTCTAATGTCCTGCCGAGCCTTACACTCGAACACCAGCCAAGTCCCTTTGCCTGTCTCCTACTAGGATTAGGAAGCTTGGTCTCCCTGCCGAGGTAAGGTCAAGCGTCCTGCCGAGCCTTACACTCGATCTCCGGCCAAGTCCCTTCGCCTGACTCTCCTACTAGGCTTAGGAAGCTTGGTCTCCCTGCCGAATTTAGGTCGAACATCCTGCCAAGCCTTACACTCGAACTCCGGCCAAGTCATTTTGAATGGCTCCTAATAAGCTTAGATAGCTTGGTCTCCTTGCCGAGGTAACGTCGAACGTCCTGCCGAACCTTAGTCTCAAACTTCGGCCAAGTTCCTTCGCCTGACTCCAACTAGGCTTAGGAAGCTTTGTCTCCCAGCCGAGGTAATGTTGAACGTCCTGCCGAGACTTACACTCGAAATCTGGCCAAGTCCCCTCGCCTGACTCCTACTAGGCTTAGGAAGCTTGGTCTCCCTGCCGAGGTAAGGTCGAACGTCCTGCCAAGCCTTACACTCGAACACCGGCCAAGTCCCTTCCTATGACACTCCTACTAGGCTTAGGAAGCTTTATCTCCCATCCGAGGTCAGGTCGAGCGTCCTTCCGAGCCTTACACTTGAACTCCGGCCAAGGCATTTTGCATGACTCCTACTAAGCTTAGATAGCTTGGTCTCCCTGCCGAGGTAAGGTCGAACGTCCTGCCGAGACTTACACTCGAACTCTGGCCAAGTCCCCTCGCCGGACTCCTAATAGGCTTAGGAAGCTTGGTCTCCCTGCCGAGGTAAGGTCGAACGTCCTGCCGAGCCTTACACTCGAACTCCGGCCAAGTCGTTTTGCATGACTCCTACTAAGCTTAGATAGCTTGGTCTCCCTGCCGAGGTAACGTCGAATGTCCTGCCGAACCTTAGTCTCAAACTTCGGCCAAGTTCCTTCGCCTGACTCCAACTAGACTTAGGAAGCTTTGTCTCCCAGCCGAGGTAATGTTGAACGTCCTGCCGAGACTTACACTCGAACTCTGGCCAAGTCCGCTTGCCTGACTCCTACTAGGCTTAGGAATCTTGGTCTCACTGAGGAGTTAAGGTCGAACGACCTGCCGAACCTTACACTCGAACTCCGGCCAAGTCCCTTCGCCTAACTCTCCTACTAGTCTTAGGAAGCTTTGTCTCCCTGCCGAGGTAACGTTGAACGTCCTGCCGAGCCTTACACTCGAACTCTGTCCGAGTCCCTTCGCCTGACTCTCCTCCTAGGCTTAGGAAGCTTGGTGTCCCTGCCGAGGTATGGTCTAACGTCCTGCCGAGCCTTACACTCGAACACCAGCCAAGTCCCTTTGCCTGTCTCCTACTAGGATTAGGAAGCTTGGTCTCCCTGCCGAGGTAAGGTCAAGCGTCCTGCCGAGCCTTACACTCGATCTCCGGCCAAGTCCCTTCGCCTGACTCTCCTACTAGGCTTAGGAAGCTTGGTCTCCCTGCCGAATTTAGGTCGAACATCCTGCCAAGCCTTACACTCGAACTCCGGCCAAGTCCCTTTGCAAGACTCCTACTAGGCTTAGGAATCTTGGTCTCCCTGCCGAGTTAAGGTCGAACGACCTGCCGAACCTTACACTCGAACTCCGGCTCACTCCCTTCGCCTAACTCTCCTACTAAGCTTAGGAAGCTTGGTCTCCCTGCCGAGGTAAGGTCGAACGTCCTGCCGAGCCTTACACTCGAACTCCGGCCAAGTCCCCTTGTCTGACTCCTACTAGGCTTAGGAAGCATGGTCTCCCCGCCGAGGTAAGGTAGAACGTCCTGCCGAGCCTTGCACTCGAACTCCGGCCAAGTCCCTTTGCCTGACTCCTACTAGGCTTAGGAATCTTGGTCTCCCTGCCGAGTTAAGGTCGAACGACCTGCCGAACCTTAGTCTCAAACTTATGCCAAGTTCCTTCGCCTGACTCCAACTAGGCTTAGGAAGCTTTGTCTCACAGCCGAGGTAAGGTCGAACGTCCTGCTGAGCCTTAGACTTGAACTCCGGCCATGTAATCTCGCCTGACTCTCCTACTAGTCTTAGGAAGCTTGGACTCCCTGCCGAGGTAAGGTCGAACGTCCTGCCGAGCCTTGCACTCAAACACCGGCCAGGCCATTTGCCTGTCTCCTACTAGGCTTAGGAAGCTTGGTGTCCCTGCCGAGGAAAGGTCGAACGTCCTGCCGAGCCTTACACTCGAACTCCGGCCAAGTCATTTTGCATGACTCCTACTAAGCTTAGATAGCTTGGTCTCCCTGCCGAGGTAACGTCGAATGTCCTGCCGAACCTTAGTCTCAAACTTCGGCCAAGTTCCTTCGCCTGACTCCAACTAGACTTAGGAAGCTTTGTCTCCCAGCCGAGGTAATGTTGAACGTCCTGCCGAGACTTACACTCGAACTCTGGCCAAGTCCGCTTGCCTGACTCCTACTAGGCTTAGGAAGCTTGGTCTCCCTGCCGAGGTAAGGTCGAGCGTCCTGCCGAGCCTTGCACTCGAACTCCGGGCAAGTCCCTTTGCCTGACTCCTACTAGGCTTAGGAATCTTGGTCTCCCTGCCAAGTTAAGGTCGAACGTCCTGCCGAGCCTTACACTCGAACTCCGTCCGAGTCCCTTCGCCTGACTCTCCTACTAGGCTTAGGAAGCTTGGTCTCCCTGCTGAGGTAAGGTCGAACGTCCTGCCGAGCCGTACAATCGAACTCCAGCCAAGTTCCTTTTGCCTGTCTCCTACTAATCTTAGATAGCTTGGTCTCCCTGCCGAGGTAAGGTCGAATATCCTGACGACCCTTACACTCGAACTCCGGCCAAATCCCCTCGCCTGTCTCCAACTAGGCGTAGGAAGCTTGGTCTCCCTGCCGAGGTAAGGTCGAACGTCCTGCCGAGCCTTACACTCGAACTCCGGCCAAGTCCCTTCGCCTGACTCCTACTAGGCTTAGGAAGCTTGGTCTCCCTGCCGAGGTAAGGTCGAAGGTCTTGCCGAGACTTACACTCGAACTCCGGCCAAGTCCCCTTGTCTGACTCCTACTAGGCTTAGGAAGCATGGTCTCTTTGCCGAGTTACGGTCGAACGTCCTGCCGAGCCTTAGTCTCAAACTTCGGCCAAGTTCCTTCGCCTGACTCCAATTAGGCTTAGGAAGCTTTATCTCCCAGCCGAGGTAAGGTCGAATGTCCTGCTGAGACTTAGACTTGAACTCCGGCCAAGTCCTCTCGCCTGACTCTCCTACTAGGCTTAGGGAGCTTGGTCTCCCTGCCGAGTTAAGGTCGAACGTCCTGCCAAGCCTTACACTCGAACACCGGCCAAGTCCCTTAGCCTGTCTCCTACTAGGCTTAGGAAGTATGGTCTCCCTGCCGAGGTAAGGTCAGACGTCCTGCTGAGCCTTACACTCGAACTCCGGCCAAATCCCCTCTCCTAACTCTCCTCCTAGGCTTAGGAAGATTTGTCTCCCTGCCGATGTAACATCGAACGTCCTGCCGAGCCTTACACTCGAACTCCGGCCATGTCCCTTCCCCTGACACTCCTAATAGGCTTAGCAAGCTTGGTCTCCCTGCCGAGGCAAGGTCGAGCGTTTTTCCGAGGCTTGCACTCGAACTCCGGCCAAGTCGCTTTGCCTGACTCCTACTAGGCTTAGGAATCTTGGTCTCACTGAGGAGTTAAGGTCGAACGACCTGCCGAACCTTACACTCGAACTCCGGCCAAGTCCCTTCGCCTGACTCCTACTAGGCTTAGGAAGCTTGGTCTCCCTGCCGAGGTAAGGTCGAAGGTCCTGCCGAGACTTACACTCGAACTCCGGCCAGGTCCCCTTGTCTGACTCTTACTAGGCTTAGGAAGCATGGTCTCTTTGCCGAGTTAAGGTCGAATGTCCTGCCGAGCCTTAGTCTCAAACTTCGGCCAAGTTCCTTCGCCTGACTCCAATTAGGCTTAGGAAGCTTTATCTCCCAGCCGAGGTAAGGTCGAATGTCCTGCTGAGCCTTAGACTTGAACTCCGGCCAAGTCCTCTAGCCTGACTCTCCTACTAGGCTTAGGGAGCTTGGTCTCCCTGCCGAGTTAAGGTCGAACGTCCTGCCAAGCCTTACACTCGAACACCGGCCAAGTCCCTTAGCCTGTCTCCTACTAGGCTTAGGAAGTATGGTCTCCCTGCCGAGGTAAGGTCAGACGTCCTGCTGAGCCTTACACTCGAACTCCGGCCAAATCCCCTCTCCTAACTCTCCTCCTAGGCTTAGGAAGATTTGTCTCCCTGCCGATGTAACATCGAACGTCCTGCCGAGCCTTACACTCGAACTCCGGCCATGTCCCTTCCCCTGACACTCCTAATAGGCTTAGCAAGCTTGGTCTCCCTGCCGAGGCAAGGTCGAGCGTCCTTCCGAGGCTTGCACTCGAACTCCGGCCAAGTCGCTTTGCCTGACTCCTACTAGGCTTAGGAATCTTGGTCTCACTGAGGAGTTAAGGTCGAACGACCTGCCGAACCTTACACTCGAACTCCGGCCAAGTCCCTTCGCCTAACTCTCCTACTAGTCTTAGGAAGCTTTGTCTCCCTGCCGAGGTAACGTTGAACGTCCTGCCGAGCCTTACACTCGAACTCTGTCCGAGTCCCTTCGCCTGACTCTCCTCCTAGGCTTAGGAAGCTTGGTGTCCCTGCCGAGGTACGGTCTAACGTCCTGCCGAGCCTTACACTCGAACACCAGCCAAGTCCCTTTGCCTGTCTCCTACTAGGATTAGGAAGCTTGGTCTCCCTGCCGAGGTAAGGTCAAGCGTCCTGCCGAGCCTTACACTCGATCTCCGGCCAAGTCCCTTCGCCTGACTCTCCTACTAGGCTTAGGAAGCTTGGTCTCCCTGCCGAATTTAGGTCGAACATCCTGCCAAGCCTTACACTCGAACTCCGGCCAAGTCCCTTTGCAAGACTCCTACTAGGCTTAGGAATCTTGGTCTCCCTGCCGAGTTAAGGTCAAACGACCTGCCGAACCTTACACTCGAACTCCGGCTCACTCCCTTCGCCTAACTCTCCTACTAAGCTTAGGAAGCTTGGTCTCCCTGCCGAGGTAAGGTCGAACGTCCTGCCGAGCCTTACACTCGAACTCCGGCCAAGTCCCCTTGTCTGACTCCTACTAGGCTTAGGAAGCATGGTCTCCCCGCCGAGGTAAGGTAGAACGTCCTGCCGAGCCTTGCACTCGAACTCCGGCCAAGTCCCTTTGCCTGACTCCTACTAGGCTTAGGAATCTTGGTCTCCCTGCCGAGTTAAGGTCGAACGACCTGCCGAACCTTAGTCTCAAACTTATGCCAAGTTCCTTCGCCTGACTCCAACTAGGCTTAGGAAGCTTTGTCTCACAGCCGAGGTAAGGTCGAACGTCCTGCTGAGCCTTAGACTTGAACTCCGGCCATGTAATCTCGCCTGACTCTCCTACTAGTCTTAGGAAGCTTGGACTCCCTGCCGAGGTAAGGTCGAACGTCCTGCCGAGCCTTGCACTCAAACACCGGCCAGGCCATTTGCCTGTCTCCTACTAGGCTTAGGAAGCTTGGTGTCCCTGCCGAGGAAAGGTCGAACGTCCTGCCGAGCCTTACACTCGAACTCCGGCCAAGTCATTTTGCATGACTCCTACTAAGCTTAGATAGCTTGGTCTCCCTGCCGAGGTAACGTCGAATGTCCTGCCGAACCTTAGTCTCAAACTTCGGCCAAGTTCCTTCGCCTGACTCCAACTAGACTTAGGAAGCTTTGTCTCCCAGCCGAGGTAATGTTGAACGTCCTGCCGAGACTTACACTCGAACTCTGGCCAAGTCCGCTTGCCTGACTCCTACTAGGCTTAGGAAGCTTGGTCTCCCTGCCGAGGTAAGGTCGAGCGTCCTGCCGAGCCTTGCACTCGAACTCCGGGCAAGTCCCTTTGCCTGACTCCTACTAGGCTTAGGAATCTTGGTCTCCCTGCCGAGGTAAGGTCGAACGACCTGCCGAACCTTACACTCGAACTCCGGCCAACTCCCTTCGACTAACTCTCCTACTAGGCTTAGGAAGCTTGGTCTCCCTGCCGAGGTAAGGTCGAACGTCCTGCCGAGCCTTACACTCGAACTCCGTCCGAGTCCCTTCGCCTGACTCTCCTACTAGGCTTAGGAAGCTTGGTCTCCCTGCTGAGGTAAGGTCGAACGTCCTGCCGAGCCGTACAATCGAACTCCAGCCAAGTTCCTTTTGCCTGTCTCCTACTAATCTTAGATAGCTTGGTCTCCCTGCCGAGGTAAGGTCGAATATCCTGACGACCCTTACACTCGAACTCCGGCCAAATCCCCTCGCCTGTCTCCAACTAGGCGTAGGAAGCTTGGTCTCCCTGCCGAGGTAAGGTCGAACGTCCTGCCGAGCCTTACACTCGAACTCCGGCCAAGTCCCTTCGCCTGACTCCTACTAGGCTTAGGAAGCTTGGTCTCCCTGCCGAGGTAAGGTCGAAGGTCTTGCCGAGACTTACACTCGAACTCCGGCCAAGTCCCCTTGTCTGACTCCTACTAGGCTTAGGAAGCATGGTCTCTTTGCCGAGTTACGGTCGAACGTCCTGCCGAGCCTTAGTCTCAAACTTCGGCCAAGTTCCTTCGCCTGACTCCAATTAGGCTTAGGAAGCTTTATCTCCCAGCCGAGGTAAGGTCGAATGTCCTGCTGAGACTTAGACTTGAACTCCGGCCAAGTCCTCTCGCCTGACTCTCCTACTAGGCTTAGGGAGCTTGGTCTCCCTGCCGAGTTAAGGTCGAACGTCCTGCCAAGCCTTACACTCGAACACCGGCCAAGTCCCTTAGCCTGTCTCCTACTAGGCTTAGGAAGTATGGTCTCCCTGCCGAGGTAAGGTCAGACGTCCTGCTGAGCCTTACACTCGAACTCCGGCCAAATCCCCTCTCCTAACTCTCCTCCTAGGCTTAGGAAGATTTGTCTCCCTGCCGATGTAACATCGAACGTCCTGCCGAGCCTTACACTCGAACTCCGGCCATGTCCCTTCCCCTGACACTCCTAATAGGCTTAGCAAGCTTGGTCTCCCTGCCGAGGCAAGGTCGAGCGTTTTTCCGAGGCTTGCACTCGAACTCCGGCCAAGTCGCTTTGCCTGACTCCTACTAGGCTTAGGAATCTTGGTCTCACTGAGGAGTTAAGGTCGAACGACCTGCCGAACCTTACACTCGAACTCCGGCCAAGTCCCTTCGCCTAACTCTCCTACTAGGCTTAGGAAGTTTTGTCTCCCTGCCGAGGTAACGTTGAACGTCCTGCCGAGCCTTACACTCGAACTCCGGCCAAGTCCCTTCGCCTAACTCTCCTACTAGGCTTAGGAAGCTTGGTGTCCCTGCCGAGGTACGGTCTAACGTCCTGCCGAGCCTTACACTCGAACACCAGCCAAGTCCCTTTGCCTGTCTCCTACTAGGATTAGGAAGATTGGTCTCCCTGCCGAGGTAAGGTCAAGCGTCCTGCCGAGCCTTACACTCGATCTCCGGCCAAGTCCCTTCGCCTGACTCTCCTACTAGGCTTAGGAAGCTTCGTCTCCCTGCCGAATTTAGGTCGAACATCCTGCCAAGCCTTACACTCGAACTCCGGCCAAGTCCCTTTGCAAGACTCCTACTAGGCTTAGGAATCTTGGTCTCCCTGCCGAGTTAAGGTCGAACGACCTGCCGAACCTTACACTCGAACTCCGGCTCACTCCCTTCGCCTAACTCTCCTACTAAGCTTAGGAAGCTTGGTCTCCCTGCCGAGGTAAGGTCGAACGTCCTGCCGAGCCTTACACTCGAACTCCGGCCAACTCCCCTTGTCTGACTCCTACTAGGCTTAGGAAGCATGGTCTCCCCGCCGAGGTAAGGTAGAACGTCCTGCCGAGCCTTGCACTCGAACTCCGGCCAAGTCCCTTTGCCTGACTCCTACTAGGCTTAGGAATCTTGGTCTCACTGACGAGTTAAGGTCGAACGACCTGCCGAACCTTAGTCTCAAACTTATGCCAAGTTCCTTCGCCTGACTCCAACTAGGCTTAGGAAGCTTTGGCTCACAGCCGAGGTAAGGTCGAACGTCCTGCTGAGCCTTAGACTTGAACTCCGGCCATGTAATCTCGCCTGACTCTCCTACTAGTCTTAGGAAGCTTGGACTCCCTGCCGAGGTAAGGTCGAACGTCCTGCCGAGCCTTGCACTCAAACACCGGCCAGGCCATTTGCCTGACTCTCCTACTAGGCTTAGGAAGCTTGGTGTCCCTGCCGAGGAAAGGTCGAACGTCCTGCCGAGCCTTACACTCGAACTCCGGCCAAGTCATTTTGCATGACTCCTACTAAGCTTAGATAGCTTGGTCTCCCTGCCGAGGTAACGTCGAATGTCCTGCCGGACCTTAGTCTCAAACTTCGGCCAAGTTCCTTCGCCTGACTCCAACTAGACTTAGGAAGCTTTGTCTCCCAGCCGAGGTAATGTTGAACGTCCTGCCGAGACTTACACTCGAACTCTGGCCAAGTCCGCTTGCCTGACTCCTACTAGGCTTAGGAAGCTTGGTCTCCCTGCCGAAGTAAGGTCGAGCGTCCTGCCGAGCCTTGCACTCGAACTCCGGGCAAGTCCCTTTGCCTGACTCCTACTAGGCTTAGGAATCTTGGTCTCCCTGCCAAGTTAAGGTCGAACGACCTGCCGAACCTTACACTCGAACTCCGGCCAACTCCCTTCGACTAACTCTCCTACTAGGCTTAGGAAGCTTGGTCTCCCTGCCGAGGTAAGGTCGAACGTCCTGCCGAGCCTTACACTCGAACTCCGTCCGAGTCCCTTCGCCTGACTCTCCTACTAGGCTTAGGAAGCTTGGTCTCCCTGCTGAGGTAAGGTCGAACGTCCTGCCGAGCCTTACAATCGAACTCCAGCCAAGTTCCTTTTGCCTGTCTCCTACTAATCTTAGATAGCTTGGTCTCCCTGCCGAGGTAAGGTCGAATATCCTGACGACCCTTACACTCGAACTCCGGCCAAATCCCCTCGCCTGTCTCCAACTAGGCGTAGGAAGCTTGGTCTCCCTGCCGAGGTAAGGTCGAAGGTCCTGCCGAGCCTTACACTCGAACTCCGGCCAAGTCCCTTCGCCTGACTCCTACTAGGCTTAGGAAGCTTGGTCTCCCTGCCGAGGTAAGGTCGAAGGTCTTGCCGAGACTTACACTCGAACTCCGGCCAAGTCCCCTTGTCTGACTCCTACTAGGCTTAGGAAGCATGGTCTCTTTGCCGAGTTACGGTCGAACGTCCTGCCGAGCCTTAGTCTCAAACTTCGGCCAAGTTCCTTCGCCTGACTCCAATTAGGCTTAGGAAGCTTTGTCTCCCAGCCGAGGTAAGGTCGAATGTCCTGCTGAGACTTAGACTTGAACTCCGGCCAAGTCCTCTCGCCTGACTCTCCTACTAGGCTTAGGGAGCTTGGTCTCCCTGCCGAGTTAAGGTCGAACGTCCTGCCAAGCCTTACACTCGAACACCGGCCAAGTCCCTTAGCCTGACTCCTACTAGGCTTAGGAAGTATGGTCTCCCTGCCGAGGTAAGGTCAGACGTCCTGCTGAGCCTTACACTCGAACTCCGGCCAAATCCCCTCTCCTAACTCTCCTCCTAGGCTTAGGAAGATTTGTCTCCCTGCCGATGTAACATCGAACGTCCTGCCGAGCCTTACACTCGAACTCCGGCCATGTCCCTTCCCCTGACACTCCTAATAGGCTTAGCAAGCTTGGTCTCCCTGCCGAGGCAAGGTCGAGCGTTTTTCCGAGGCTTGTACTCGAACTCCGGCCAAGTCGCTTTGCCTGACTCCTACTAGGCTTAGGAATCTTGGTCTCACTGACGAGTTAAGGTCGAACGACCTGCCGAACCTTACACTCGAACTCCGGCCAAGTCCCTTCGCCTAACTCTCCTACTAGGCTTAGGAAGCTTTGTCTCCCTGCCGAGGTAACGTCGAACGTCCTGCCGAGCCTTACACTCGAACTCCGTCCGAATCCCTTCGCCTGACTCTCCTTCTAGGCTTAGGAAGCTTGGTGTCCCTGCCGAGGTACGGTCTAATGTCCTGCCGAGCCTTACACTCGAACACCAGCCAAGTCCCTTTGCCTGTCTCCTACTAGGATTAGGAAGCTTGGTCTCCCTGCCGAGGTAAGGTCAAGCGTCCTGCCGAGCCTTACACTCGATCTCCGGCCAAGTCCCTTCGCCTGACTCTCCTACTAGGCTTAGGAAGCTTGGTCTCCCTGCCGAATTTAGGTCGAACATCCTGCCAAGCCTTACACTCGAACTCCGGCCAAGTCATTTTGAATGGCTCCTAATAAGCTTAGATAGCTTGGTCTCCTTGCCGAGGTAACGTCGAACGTCCTGCCGAACCTTAGTCTCAAACTTCGGCCAAGTTCCTTCGCCTGACTCCAACTAGGCTTAGGAAGCTTTGTCTCCCAGCCGAGGTAATGTTGAACGTCCTGCCGAGACTTACACTCGAAATCTGGCCAAGTCCCCTCGCCTGACTCCTACTAGGCTTAGGAAGCTTGGTCTCCCTGCCGAGGTAAGGTCGAACGTCCTGCCAAGCCTTACACTCGAACACCGGCCAAGTCCCTTCCTATGACACTCCTACTAGGCTTAGGAAGCTTTATCTCCCATCCGAGGTCAGGTCGAGCGTCCTTCCGAGCCTTACACTTGAACTCCGGCCAAGGCATTTTGCATGACTCCTACTAAGCTTAGATAGCTTGGTCTCCCTGCCGAGGTAAGGTCGAACGTCCTGCCGAGACTTACACTCGAACTCTGGCCAAGTCCCCTCGCCGGACTCCTAATAGGCTTAGGAAGCTTGGTCTCCCTGCCGAGGTAAGGTCGAACGTCCTGCCGAGCCTTACACTCGAACTCCGGCCAAGTCGTTTTGCATGACTCCTACTAAGCTTAGATAGCTTGGTCTCCCTGCCGAGGTAACGTCGAATGTCCTGCCGAACCTTAGTCTCAAACTTCGGCCAAGTTCCTTCGCCTGACTCCAACTAGACTTAGGAAGCTTTGTCTCCCAGCCGAGGTAATGTTGAACGTCCTGCCGAGACTTACACTCGAACTCTGGCCAAGTCCGCTTGCCTGACTCCTACGAGGCTTAGGAAGCTTGGTCTCCCGGCCGAGGTAAGGTCGAGCGTCCTTCCGAGCCTTACACTAGAACTCCGGCCAAGTCCCTTTGCCTGATACCTTCTAGGCTTAGGAAGCTTGGTCTCCCTGCCGAGGTAAGGTCGAGCGTCCTGCCGAGCCTTGCACTCGAACTCCGGGCAAGTCCCTTTGCCTGACTCCTACTAGGCTTAGGAATCTTGGTCTCCCTGCCAAGTTAAGGTCGAACGACCTGCCGAACCTTACACTCGAACTCTGGCCAACTCCCTTCGACTAACTCTCCTACTAGGCTTAGGAAGCTTGGTCTCCCTGCCGAGGTAAGGTCGAACGTCCTGCCGCGCCTTACACTCGAACTCCGTCCGAGTCCCTTCGCCTGACTCTCCTACTAGGCTTAGGAAGCTTGGTCTCCCTGCTGAGGTAAGGTCGAACGTCCTGCCGAGCCTTACAATCGAAATACAGCCAAGTTCCTTTTGCCTGTCTCCTACTAATCTTAGATAGCTTGGTCTCCCTGCCGAGGTAAGGTCGAATATCCTGACGACCCTTACACTCGAACTCCGGCCAAGTTCCTTCGCCTGACTCCAACTAGGCTTAGGAAGCTTTGTCTCCCAGCCGAGGTAATGTTGAACGTCCTGCCGAGACTTACACTCGAACTCTGGCCAAGTCCCCTCGCCTGACTCCTACTAGGCTTAGGAAGCTTGGTCTCCCATCCGAGGTCAGGTCGAGCATCCTTCCGAGCCTTATACTTGAACTCCGGCCAAGTCATTTTGCATGACTCCTACTAAGCTTAGATAGCTTGGTCTCCCTGCCGAGGTAAGGTCGAACGTCCTGCCGAGACTTACACTCGAACTCTGGCCAAGTCCCCTCGCCTGACTCCTACTAGGCTTAGGAAGCTTGGTCTCCCTGCCGAGGTAAGGTCGAACGTCCTGCCGAGCCTTACACTCGAACTCCGGCCAAGTCCCTTTGCCTGACTCCTACTAGGATTAGGAAGCTTGGTCTCCCTGCCGAGGTAAGGTCAAACGTCCTGCCGAGCCTTACACTCGATCTCCGGCCAAGTCCCTTCGCCTGACTCTCCTACTAGGCTTAGGAAGCTTGGTCTCCCTGCCGAATTAAGGTCGAACATCCTGCCAAGCCTTACACTCGAACTCCGGCCAAGTCATTTTGCATGGCTCCTAATAAGCTTAGATAGCTTGGTCTCCTTGCCGAGGTAACGTCGAACGTCCTGCCGAACCTTAGTCTCAAACTTCGGCCAAGTTCCTTCGCCTGACTCCAACTAGGCTTAGGAAGCTTTGTCTCCCAGCCGAGGTAATGTTGAACGTCCTGCCGAGACTTACACTCGAACTCTGGCCAAGTCCCCTCGCCTGACTCCTACTAGGCTTAGGAAGCTTGGTCTCCCTGCCGAGGTAAGGTCGAACGTCCTGCCAAGCCTTACACTCGAACTCCGGCCAAGTCCTCTCGCCTGACTCTCCTATTAGCCTTAGGGAGCTTGGTCTCCCTGCCAAGGTAAGGTCGAACGTCCTGCCGAGCCTTACACTCGAACACCGGCCAAGTCCCTTCCTATGACACTCCTACTAGGCTTAGGAAGCTTTATCTCTCAGCCGAGGTCAAGTCGAGCGTCCTTCCGAGCCTTACAATTGAACTCCGGCCAAGTCATTTTGCATGACTCCTACTAAGCTTAGATAGCTTGGTCTCCCTGCGGAGGTAAGGTCGAACGTCCTGCCGAGACTTACACTCGAACTCTGGCCAAGTCCCATCGCCTGACTCCTACTAGGCTTAGGAAGCTTGGTCTCCCTGCCGAGGTAAGGTCGAACGTCCTGCCGAGCCTTACACTCGAACTCCGGCCAAGTCCCTTTGCCTGACTCCTACTAGGCTTAGGATGCTTGGTCCCCCTGCCGAGGTACGGTCGAAAGTCCTGCCGAGCCTTACAATCAAACTCCAGCCAAGTTCCTTTTGCCTGTCTCCTACTAAGCTTAGATACCTTGGTCTCCCTGCCGAGTTAAGGTCGAAAGTCCTGCCGAGACTTTCACTCGAACTCTGGCCAAGTCCCCTCGCCTGACTCCTACTAGGCTTAGGAAGCATGGTCTCCCTGCCGAGGTAACGTTGAACGTCCTGCCGAGCCTTAGTCTCAAACTTCGGCCAAGTTCCTTTGCCTGACTCCAACTAGGCTTAGGAAGCTTTGTCTCCCAGCCGAGGTAAGGTCGAACGTCCTGCTGAGCCTTAGACTTGAACTCCGGCCAAGTCCTCTCGCCTGACTCTCCTACTAGGCTTAGGAAGCTTGGACTGCCTGCCAAGGTAAGGTCGAACGTCCTGCCAAGTCTTGCACTCAAACACCGGCCAGGACATTTGCCTGTCTTCTACTAGGCTTAGGAAGCTTGGTGTCCCTGCCGAGGAAAGGTCGAACATCCTGCCAAGCCTTACATTCGAACTCTGGCCAAGTCCCTTCGCCTGACTCCTACTAGGCTTACGAAGCTTGGTCTCCCTGCCGAGGTAAGGTCGAAGGTCCTGCCGAGCCTTACACTCGAACTCCGGCCAAGTCCCCTTGTCTGACTCCTACTAGGCTTAGGAAGCATGGTCTCTTTGCCGAGTTAAGGTCGAACGTCCTGCCAAGCCTTAGTCTGAAACTTCGGCCAGGTTCCTTCGCCTGACTCCAACTAGGCTTAGGAAGCTTTGTCTCCCAGCCGAGGTAAGGTTAAACGTCCTGCTGAGCTTTAGATTTGAACTACGGCCAAGTCCTCTCGCCTGACTCGCCTACTAGGCTTAGGAAGCTTGGTCACCCTGCCGAGGTAAGGTCGAGCGTCCTGCCGAGCCTTACACTCGAACTCTGGCCAAGTCCCCTCTCCTAACTCTCCTCCTAGGCTTAGGAAGATTTGTCTCCCTGCCGAGGATACATCGAACGTCCTGCCGAGCCTTACACTCGAGCTCCGGCCAAGTCCCTTCCCCTAACACTCCTACTAAGCTTAGGAACCTTGGTCTCCCTGCCAAGGTAAGGTCGAGCGTCCTGCCGAGCCTTGCACTCGAACTCCGGCCAAGTCCCTTTGCAAGACTCCTACTAGGCTTAGGAATCTTGGTCTCCCTGCCGAGTTAACGTCCAACGACCTGCCGAACCTTACACTCGAACTCTGGCCAACTCCCTTCGCCTAACTCTCCTAATAGGCTTAGCAAGCTTGGTCTCCCTGCCGAGGTAAGGTCGAAGGTCCTGCCGAGCCTTACAATCGAACTCCAGCCAAGTTCCTTTTGCCTGTCTCCTACTAATCTTAGATAGCTTGGTCTCCCTGCCGAGGTAAGGTCGAAGGTCCTGCCGAGCCTTACACTCGAACTCCGGCCAAGTCCCCTTGCCTGACTCCTACTAGGCTTAGGAATCTTGGTCTCCCTGCCGAGTTAAGGTCGAACGACCTGCCGAACCTTACACTCGAACTCCGGCCAACTCCCTTCGACTAACTCTCCTAGCAGGCTTAGGAAGCTTGGTCTCACTGCCGAGGTAAGGTCGAACGTCCTGCCGAGCCTTACACTCGAACTCCGTCCGAGTCCCTTCGCCTGACTCTCCTACTAGGCTTAGGAAGCTTGGTCTCCCTGCCGAGGTAAGGTCGAATGTCCTGCCGAGCCTTACAATCGAACTCCAGCCAAGTTCCTTTTGCCTGTCTCCTACTAATCTTAGATAGCTTGGTCTCCCTGCCGAGGTAAGGTCGAACATCCTGACGACCCTTACACTCGAACTCCAGCCAAGTCCCCTTGTCTGACTCCTACTAGGCTTAGGAAGCATGGTCTCTTTGCCGAGTTAAGGTCGAACGTCCTGCCAAGCCTTAGTCTCAAACTTCGGCCAAGTTCCTTCGCCTGACTCTAACTAGGCTTAGGAAGCTTTGTCTCCAAGCCGAGGTAAGGTTGAACGTCCTGCTGAGCCTTACACTCGAACTCCGGCCAAGTCCCCTTGTCTGACTCCTACTAGGCTTAGGAAACATGGTCTCCCCGCCGAGGTAAGGTAGAACGTCCTGCCGAGCCTTCCACTCGAACTCCGGCCAAGTCCCTTTGCCTGACTCCTACTAGGCTTAGGAATCTTGGTCTCCCTGCCGAGTTAAGGTCGAACGACCTGCCAAACCTTAGTCTCAAACTTATGCCAAGTTCCTTCGCCTGACTCCAACTAGGCTTAGGAAGCTTTGTCTCACAGCCGAGGTAAGGTCGAACTTCCTGCTGAGCCTTAGACTTCAACTCCGGCCATGTAATCTCGCCTGACTCTCCTACTAGTCTTAGGAAGCTTGGACTCCCTGCCGAGGTAAGGTCGAACGTCCTGCCGAGCCTTGCACTCAAACACCGGCCAGGCCATTTGCCTGTCTCCTACTAGGCTTAGGAAGCTTGGTGTCCCTGCCGAGGAAAGGTCGAACGTCCTGCCGAGGCTTACACTCGAACTCCGGCCAAGTCGTTTTGCATGACTCCTACTAAGCTTAGATAGCTTGGTCTCCCTGCCGAGGTAACGTCGAATGTCCTGCCGAACCTTAGTCTCAAACTTCGGCCAAGTTCCTTCGCCTCACTCCAACTAGACTTAGGAAGCTTTGTCTCCCAGCCGAGGTAATGTTGAACGTCCTTCCGAGCCTTACACTAGAACTCTGGCCAAGTCCCTTTGCCTGATACCTTCTAGGCTTAGGAAGCTTGGTCTCCTTGCCGAGGTAAGGTCGAGCGTCCTGCCGAGCCTTGCACTCGAACTCCGGGCAAGTCCCTTTGCCTGACTCCTACTAGGCTTAGGAATCTTGGTCTCCCTGCCAAGTTAAGGTCGAACAACCTGCCGAACCTTACACTCGAACTCTGGCCAACTCCCTTCGACTAACTCTCCTACTAGGCTTAGGAAGCTTGGTCTCCCTGCCGAGGTAAGGTCGAACGTCCTGCCGAGCCTTACACTCGAACTCCGGCCAAGTCCCTTCGCCTGACTCCTACTAGGCTTAGGAAGCTTGGTCTCCCTGCTGAGGTAAGGTCGAACGTCCTGCCGAGACTTACACTCGAACTCCGGCCAAGTCCCCTTGTCTGACTCCTACTAGGCTTAGGAAGCATGGTCTCTTTGCCGAGTTAAGGTCGAACGTCCTGCCGAGCCTTAGTCTGAAACTCCGGCCAAGTTCCTTCGCCTGACACCAATTAGGCTTAGGAAGCTTTATCTCCCAGCCGAGGTAAGGTCGAATGTCCTGCTGAGCCTTAGACTTGAACTCCGGCCAAGTCCTCTCGCCTGACTCTCCTACTAGGCTTAGGGAGCTTGGTCTCCCTGCCGAGTTAAGGTCGAACGTCCTGCCAAGCCTTACACTCGAACACCGGCCAAGTCCCTTAGCCTGTCTCCTACTAGGCTTAGGAAGTATGGTCTCCCTGCCGAGGTAAGGTCAGACGTCCTGCTGAGCCTTACACTCGAACTCCGGCCAAATCCCCTCTCCTAACTCTCCTCCTAGGCTTAGGAAGATTTGTCTCCCTGCCGATGTAACATCGAACGTCCTGCCGAGCCTTACACTCGAACTCCGGCCATGTCCCTTCCCCTGACACTCCTAATAGGCTTAGCAAGCTTGGTCTCCCTGCCGAGGCAAGGTCGAGCGTCCTTCCGAGGCTTGCACTCAAACTCCGGCCAAGTCTCTTTGCCTGACTCCTACTAGGCTTAGGAATCTTGGTCTCACTGACGAGTTAAGGTCGAACGACCTGCCGAAACTTACACTCGAACTCCGGCCAAGTCCCTTCGCCTAACTCTCCTACTAGGCTTAGGAAAATTTGTCTCCCTGCCGAGGTAACGTTGAACGTCCTGCCGAGCCTTACACTCGGACTCCGTCCGAGTCCCTTCGCCTGACTCTCCTTCTAGGCTTAGGAAGGTTGGTGTCCCTGCCGAGGTACGGTCTAACGTCCTGCCGAGTCTTACACTCGAACACCAGCCAAGTCCCTTTGCCTGTCTCCTACTAGGCTTAGGAAGCTTGGTCTCCCTGCCGAGTTAAGGTCGAACGACCTGCCGAACCTTACACTCGAACTCCGGCCAACTCCCTTCGCCTAACTCTCCTACTAAGCTTAGGAAGCTTGGTCTCCCTGCCGACGTAAGGTCGAACGTCCTGCCGAGCCTTACAGTCGAACTCCAGCCAAGTTCCTTTTGCCTGTCTCCTACTAATCTTAGATAGCTTGGTCTCCCTGCCGAGGTACGGTCTAACGTCCTGCCGAGCCTTACACTCGAACTCCGGCCAAGTCCCCTTGTCTGACTCCTACTAGGCTTAGGAAGCATGGTCTCCCCGCCGAGGTAAGGTAGAACGTCCTGCCGAGCCTTGCACTCGAACACCGGCCAAGTCCCTTTGCCTGACTCCTACTAGGCTTAGGAATCTTGGTCTCCCTGCCGAGTTAAGGTCGAACGACCTGCCGAACCTTAGTCTCAAACTTATGCCAAGTTCCTTCGCCTGACTCCAACTAGGCTTAGGAAGCTTTGTCTCACAGCCGAGGTAAGGTCGAACGTCCTGCTGAGCCTTAGACTTGAACTCCGGCCAAGTCCCTTTGCCTGTCTCCTACTAGGATTAGGAAGCTTGGTCTCCCTGCCGAGGTAAGGTCAAACGTCCTGCCGAGCCTTACACTCGATCTCTGGCCAAGTCCCTTCGCCTGACTCTCCTACTAGGCTTAGGAAGCTTGGTCTCCCTGCCGAATTAAGGTCGAACATCCTGCCAAGCCTTACACTCGAACTCCGGCCAAGTCATTTTGAATGGCTCCTAATAAGCTTAGATAGCTTGGTCTCCTTGCCGAGGTAACGTCGAACGTCCTGCCGAACCTTAGTCTCAAACTTCGGCCAAGTTCCTTCGCCTAACTCTCCTACTAGGCTTAGGAAGCTTTGTCTCCCTGCCGAGGTAAGGTCGAACGTCCTGCCGAGCCTTACACTCGAACTCCGTCCAAGTCCCCTCCCCTGACTCTCCTACTAGCCTTAGGGAGCTTGGTGTCCCTGCCGAGGTACGGTCGAACGTCCTGCCGAGCCTTACACTCGAACACCAGCCAAGTCCCTTTGCCTGTCTCCTACTAGGATTAGGAAGCTTGGTCTCCCTGCCGAGGTAAGGTCAAACGTCCTGCCGAGCCTTACACTCGAACTCCGTGCAAGTCCCCTCGCCTGACTCTCCTACTAGCCTTAGGGAGCTTGGTGTCCCTGCCGAGGTACGGTCGAACGTCCTGCCGAGCCTTACACTCGAACACCGGCCAAGTCCCTTCCTCTGACACTCCTACTAGGCTTAGGAAGCTTTATCTCCCAGCCGAGGTCAGGTCGAGCGTCCTTCCGAGCCTTACAATTGAACTCCGGCCAAGTCATTTTGCATGACTCCTACTAAGCTTAGATAGCTTGGTCTCCCTGCCGAGGTAAGGTCGAACGTCCTGCCGAGACTTACACTCGAACTCTGGCCAAGTCCCCTCGGCTGACTCCTACTAGGCTTAGGAAGCTTGGTCTCCCTGCCGAGGTAAGGTCGAACGTCCTGCCGAGCCTTACACTCGAACTCCGGCCAAGTCCCTTTGCCTGACTCCTACTAGGCTTAGGAATCTTGGTCTCCCTGCCGAGTTAAGGTCGAACGACCTGCCGAACCTTACACTCGAACCCCGGCCGACTCTTTTCGACTAACTCTCCTACTAGGCTTAGGAAGCTTTGTCTCCCTGCCGAGGCAAGGTCGAATGTCCTGCCGAGCCTTACACTCGAACTCTGTCCGTGTCCTTTCGCCTGACTCTCCTACTAGGCTTAGGAAGCTTGGTCTCCCTGCCGAGGTAAGGTCGAACGTCCCGCCGAGCCTTACAATCGAACTCCAGCCAAGTTCCTTTTGTCTGTCTCCTACTAATCTTAGATAGCTTGGTCTCCCTGCCGAGGTAAGGTCGAACGTCCTGCCGAGCCTTACACTCGAACTCCGGCCAAGTCCCTTCGCCTGACTCCTACTAGGCTTAGGAAGCTTGGTCTCCCTGCCGAGGTAAGGTCGAAGGTCCTGCCGAGCCTTACACTCGAACTCCGGCCAAGTCCCTTTGTCTGACTCCTACTAGGCTTAGGAAGCATGGTCTCTTTGCCGAGTTAAGGTCGAACGTCCTGCCGAGCCTTAGTCTCAAACTTCGGCCAAGTTCCTTCGCCTGACTCCAACTAGGCTTAGGAAGCTTTATCTCCCAGCCGAGGTAAGGTCGAACGTCCTGCTGAGCCTTAGACTTGAACTCCGGCCAAGTCCTCTCGCCTGACTCTCCTGCTAGGCTTAGGGAGCTTGGTCTCCCTGCCGAGTTAAGGTCGAAGGTCCTGCCGAGCCTTACACTCGAACTCCGGCCAAGTCCCTTCGCCTGACTCCTACTAGGCTTAGGAAGCTTGGTCTCCCTGCTGAGGTAAGGTCGAACGTCCTGCCGAGACTTACACTCGAACTCCGGCCAAGTCCCCTTGTCTGACTCCTACTAGGCTTAGGAAGCATGGTCTCTTTGCCGAGTTAAGGTCGAACGTCCTGCCGAGCCTTAGTCTGAAACTCCGGCCAAGTTCCTTCGCCTGACACCAATTAGGCTTAGGAAGCTTTATCTCCCAGCCGAGGTAAGGTCGAATGTCCTGCTGAGCCTTAGACTTGAACTCCGGCCAAGTCCTCTCGCCTGACTCTCCTACTAGGCTTAGGGAGCTTGGTCTCCCTGCCGAGTTAAGGTCGAACGTCCTGCCAAGCCTTACACTCGAACACCGGCCAAGTCCCTTAGCCTGTCTCCTACTAGGCTTAGGAAGTATGGTCTCCCTGCCGAGGTAAGGTCAGACGTCCTGCTGAGCCTTACACTCGAACTCCGGCCAAATCCCCTCTCCTAACTCTCCTCCTAGGCTTAGGAAGATTTGTCTCCCTGCCGATGTAACATCGAACGTCCTGCCGAGCCTTACACTCGAACTCCGGCCATGTCCCTTCCCCTGACACTCCTAATAGGCTTAGCAAGCTTGGTCTCCCTGCCGAGGCAAGGTCGAGCGTCCTTCCGAGGCTTGCACTCAAACTCCGGCCAAGTCTCTTTGCCTGACTCCTACTAGGCTTAGGAATCTTGGTCTCACTGACGAGTTAAGGTCGAACGACCTGCCGAAACTTACACTCGAACTCCGGCCAAGTCCCTTCGCCTAACTCTCCTACTAGGCTTAGGAAAATTTGTCTCCCTGCCGAGGTAACGTTGAACGTCCTGCCGAGCCTTACACTCGGACTCCGTCCGAGTCCCTTCGCCTGACTCTCCTTCTAGGCTTAGGAAGCTTGGTGTCCCTGCCGAGGTACGGTCTAACGTCCTGCCGAGTCTTACACTCGAACACCAGCCAAGTCCCTTTGCCTGTCTCCTACTAGGCTTAGGAAGCTTGGTCTCCCTGCCGAGTTAAGGTCGAACGACCTGCCGAACCTTACACTCGAACTCCGGCCAACTCCCTTCGCCTAACTCTCCTACTAAGCTTAGGAAGCTTGGTCTCCCTGCCGACGTAAGGTCGAACGTCCTGCCGAGCCTTACAGTCGAACTCCAGCCAAGTTCCTTTTGCCTGTCTCCTACTAATCTTAGATAGCTTGGTCTCCCTGCCGAGGTACGGTCTAACGTCCTGCCGAGCCTTACACTCGAACTCCGGCCAAGTCCCCTTGTCTGACTCCTACTAGGCTTAGGAAGCATGGTCTCCCCGCCGAGGTAAGGTAGAACGTCCTGCCGAGCCTTGCACTCGAACACCGGCCAAGTCCCTTTGCCTGACTCCTACTAGGCTTAGGAATCTTGGTCTCCCTGCCGAGTTAAGGTCGAACGACCTGCCGAACCTTAGTCTCAAACTTATGCCAAGTTCCTTCGCCTGACTCCAACTAGGCTTAGGAAGCTTTGTCTCACAGCCGAGGTAAGGTCGAACGTCCTGCTGAGCCTTAGACTTGAACTCCGGCCAAGTCCCTTTGCCTGTCTCCTACTAGGATTAGGAAGCTTGGTCTCCCTGCCGAGGTAAGGTCAAACGTCCTGCCGAGCCTTACACTCGATCTCTGGCCAAGTCCCTTCGCCTGACTCTCCTACTAGGCTTAGGAAGCTTGGTCTCCCTGCCGAATTAAGGTCGAACATCCTGCCAAGCCTTACACTCGAACTCCGGCCAAGTCATTTTGAATGGCTCCTAATAAGCTTAGATAGCTTGGTCTCCTTGCCGAGGTAACGTCGAACGTCCTGCCGAACCTTAGTCTCAAACTTCGGCCAAGTTCCTTCGCCTAACTCTCCTACTAGGCTTAGGAAGCTTTGTCTCCCTGCCGAGGTAAGGTCGAACGTCCTGCCGAGCCTTACACTCGAACTCCGTCCAAGTCCCCTCCCCTGACTCTCCTACTAGCCTTAGGGAGCTTGGTGTCCCTGCCGAGGTACGGTCGAACGTCCTGCCGAGCCTTACACTCGAACACCAGCCAAGTCCCTTTGCCTGTCTCCTACTAGGATTAGGAAGCTTGGTCTCCCTGCCGAGGTAAGGTCAAACGTCCTGCCGAGCCTTACACTCGAACTCCGTGCAAGTCCCCTCGCCTGACTCTCCTACTAGCCTTAGGGAGCTTGGTGTCCCTGCCGAGGTACGGTCGAACGTCCTGCCGAGCCTTACACTCGAACACCGGCCAAGTCCCTTCCTCTGACACTCCTACTAGGCTTAGGAAGCTTTATCTCCCAGCCGAGGTCAGGTCGAGCGTCCTTCCGAGCCTTACAATTGAACTCCGGCCAAGTCATTTTGCATGACTCCTACTAAGCTTAGATAGCTTGGTCTCCCTGCCGAGGTAAGGTCGAACGTCCTGCCGAGACTTACACTCGAACTCTGGCCAAGTCCCCTCGGCTGACTCCTACTAGGCTTAGGAAGCTTGGTCTCCCTGCCGAGGTAAGGTCGAACGTCCTGCCGAGCCTTACACTCGAACTCCGGCCAAGTCCCTTTGCCTGACTCCTACTAGGCTTAGGAATCTTGGTCTCCCTGCCGAGTTAAGGTCGAACGACCTGCCGAACCTTACACTCGAACCCCGGCCGACTCTTTTCGACTAACTCTCCTACTAGGCTTAGGAAGCTTTGTCTCCCTGCCGAGGCAAGGTCGAATGTCCTGCCGAGCCTTACACTCGAACTCTGTCCGTGTCCTTTCGCCTGACTCTCCTACTAGGCTTAGGAAGCTTGGTCTCCCTGCCGAGGTAAGGTCGAACGTCCCGCCGAGCCTTACAATCGAACTCCAGCCAAGTTCCTTTTGTCTGTCTCCTACTAATCTTAGATAGCTTGGTCTCCCTGCCGAGGTAAGGTCGAACGTCCTGCCGAGCCTTACACTCGAACTCCGGCCAAGTCCCTTCGCCTGACTCCTACTAGGCTTAGGAGGCTTGGTCTCCCTGCCGAGGTAAGGTCGAAGGTCCTGCCGAGCCTTACACTCGAACTCCGGCCAAGTCCCTTTGTCTGACTCCTACTAGGCTTAGGAAGCATGGTCTCTTTGCCGAGTTAAGGTCGAACGTCCTGCCGAGCCTTAGTCTCAAACTTCGGCCAAGTTCCTTCGCCTGACTCCAACTAGGCTTAGGAAGCTTTATCTCCCAGCCGAGGTAAGGTCGAACGTCCTGCTGAGCCTTAGACTTGAACTCCGGCCAAGTCCTCTCGCCTGACTCTCCTGCTAGGCTTAGGGAGCTTGGTCTCCCTGCCGAGTTAAGGTCGAAGGTCCTGCCGAGCCTTACACTCGAACTCCGGCCAAGTCCCTTCGCCTGACTCCTACTAGGCTTAGGAAGCTTGGTCTCCCTGCTGAGGTAAGGTCGAACGTCCTGCCGAGACTTACACTCGAACTCCGGCCAAGTCCCCTTGTCTGACTCCTACTAGGCTTAGGAAGCATGGTCTCTTTGCCGAGTTAAGGTCGAACGTCCTGCCGAGCCTTAGTCTGAAACTCCGGCCAAGTTCCTTCGCCTGACACCAATTAGGCTTAGGAAGCTTTATCTCCCAGCCGAGGTAAGGTCGAATGTCCTGCTGAGCCTTAGACTTGAACTCCGGCCAAGTCCTCTCGCCTGACTCTCCTACTAGGCTTAGGGAGCTTGGTCTCCCTGCCGAGTTAAGGTCGAACGTCCTGCCAAGCCTTACACTCGAACACCGGCCAAGTCCCTTAGCCTGTCTCCTACTAGGCTTAGGAAGTATGGTCTCCCTTCCGAGGTAAGGTCAGACGTCATGCCGAGCCTTACACTCGAACTCCGGCCAAATCCCCTCTCCTAACTCTCCTCCTAGGCTTAGGAAGATTTGTCTCCCTGCCGATGTAACATCGAACGTCCTGCCGAGCCTTACACTCGAACTCCGGCCATGTCCCTTCCCCTGACACTCCTACTAGGCTTAGCAAGCTTGGTCTCCCTGCCGAGGTAAGGTCGAATGTCCTGCCAAGCCTTACACTCAAACTCTGGCCAAGTCCCCTCGCCTAACTCTCCTACAAGGCTAAGGAAGCTTGGTCTCCCTGCCGAGGTAAGGTCGAACGTCCTGCCAAGCCTTACACTCGAACTCCGGCCAAGTCCCCTCTCCTAACTCTCGTCCTAGGCTTAGGAAGATTTGTCTCCTTGCCGAGGTAACATCGAACGTCCTGCCGAGCCTTACACTTGAACTCCGGCCAAGTCCCTTCCCCTGACACTCCTACTAGGCTTAGGAACCTTGGTCTCCCTGCCGAGGCAAGGTCGAGCGTCCTTCCGAGCCTTACACTAGAACTCCGGCCAAGTCCCTTTGCCTGATACCTTCTAGGCTTAGGAAGCTTGGTCTCCCTGCCGAGGTAAGGTAGAACGTCCTGCCGATCCTTGCTCTCGAACTCCGGCCAAGTCGCTTTGCCTGACTCCTACTAGGCTTAGGAATCTTGGTCTCCCTGCCGAGGTAATGTCGGACGTCCTGCCGAGCCTTACACTCGAACTCCGTCCGAGTCCCTTTGCCTAACTATCCTACTAGGCTTAGGAAGCTTTGTCTCCCTGCCGAGGTAAGGTCGAACGTCCTACCGAGCCTTACACTCGAACTCCGTCCGAGTCCCTTTGCCTAACTCTCCTACTAGGATTAGGAAGCTTTGTCTCCCTGCCGAGGTAAGGTCGAACGTCCTACCGAGCCTTACACTCGAACTCTGGCCAAGTCCCCTCGCCTGACTCCTACTAGGCTTAGGAAGCTTGGTCTCCCTGCCGAGGTAAGGTCAAACGTCCTGCCGAGCCTTACACTCGATCTCCGGCCAAGTTCCTTCGCCTGACTCCAACTAGGCTTAGGAAGCTTTGTCTCCCAGCCGAGGTAAGGTTGAACGTCCTGCTGAGCCTTAGACTTGAACTACGGCCAAGTCCCCTCTCCTAACTCTCCTCCTAGGCTTAGGAAGATTTGTCTCCCTGCCGAGGATACATCGAACGTCCTGCCGAGCCTTACACTCGACCTCCGGCCGAGTCCATTCCCCTGACACTCCTACTAGGCTTAGGAACCTTGGTCTCCCTGCCAAGGTAAGGTCGAGCGTCCTGCCGAGCCTTGCACTCGAACTCCGGCCAAGTCCCTTTGCAAGACTCCTACTAGGCTTAGGAATCTTGGTCTCCCTGCCGAGTTAAGGTCGAACGACCTGCCGAACCTTACACTCGAACTCCGGCCAACTCCCTTCGCCAAACTCTCCTACTAAGCTTAGGAAGCTTGGTCTCCCTGCCGAGGTAAGGTCGAACGTCCTGCCGAGCCTTACAATCGAACTCCAGCCAAGTTCCTTTTGCCTGTCTCCTACTAATCTTAGATAGCTTGGTCTCCCTGCCGAGGTAAGGTCGAACGTCCTGACGAACCTTACACTCGAACTCCGGCCAAGTCCCCTCGCCTGACTCCAACTAGGCGTAGGAAGCTTGGTCTCCCTGCCGAGATAAGGTCGAACGTCCTGCCGAGCCTTACACTCGAACTTCGACCAAGTCCCTTCGCCTGACTCCTACTAGGATTAGGAAGCTTGGTCTCCCTGCCGAGGTAAGGTCGAAGGTCCTGCCGAGCCTTACACTCGAACACCAGCCAAGTCCGTTTGCCTGTCTCCTACTAGGATTAGGAAGCTTGGTCTCCCTGCCGAGGTAAGGTCAAACGTCCTGCCGAGCCTTACACTCGAACTCCGTCCCAGTCCCCTCGCCTGACTCTCCTACTAGCCTTAGGGAGCTTGGTCTCCCTGCCAAGGTAAGGTCGAACGTCCTGCCGAGCCTTACACTCGAACACTGGCCAAGTCCCTTCCTCTGACACTCCTACTTGGCTTAGTAAGCTTTATCTCCCAGCCGAGGTAAGGTCGAACGTCCTGCCGAACCTTACACTCGAACTCCGGCCGACTCCCTTCGACTAACTCTCCTACTAGGCTTAGGAAGCTTGGTCTCCCTGCCGAGGCAAGGTCGAACGTCCTGCCGAGCCTTACACTCGAACTCTGTCCGTGTCCTTTCGCCTGACTCTCCTACTAGGCTTAGGAAGCTTGGTCTCCCTGCCGAGGTAAGGTCGAACGTCCTGCTGAGCCTTAGACTTGAACTCCGGCCAAGTCCTCTCGCCTGACTCGCCTACTAGGCTTAGGAAGCTTGGTCACCCTGCCGAGGTAAGGTCAAACGTCCTGCCGAGCCTTACACTCGAACTCTGGCCAAGTCCCCTCTCCTAACTCTCCTCCTAGGCTTAGGAAGATTTGTCTCCCTGCCGAGGATACATCGAACGTCCTGCCGAGCCTTACACTCGAGCTCCGGCCAAGTCCCTTCCCCTAACACTCCTACTAAGCTTAGGAACCTTGGCCTCCCTGCCAAGGTAAGGTCGAGCGTCCTGCCGAGCCTTGCACTCGAACTCCGGCCAAGTCCCTTTGCAAGACTCCTACTAGGCTTAGGAATCTTGGTCTCCCTGCCGAGGTAAGGTCGAAGGTCCTGACGAACCTTACACTCGAACTCCGGCCATGTCCCCTCGCCTGACTCCGACTAGGCGTAGGAAGCTTGTACTCCCTGCCGAGATAAGGTCGAACGTCCTGCCGAGCCTTGCACTCAAACACCGGCCAGGCCATTTGCCTGTCTCCTACTAGGCTTAGGAAGCTTGGTGTCCCTGCCGAGGAAAGGTCGAACGTCCTGCCGAGCCTTACACTCGAACTCCGGCCAAGTCATTTTTCATGACTCCTACTAAGCTTAGATAGCTTGGTCTCCCTGCCGAGGTAACATCGAATGTCCTGCCGAACCTTAGTCTCAAACTTCGGCCAAGTTCCTTCGCCTGACTCCAACTAGACTTAGGAAGCTTTGTCTCCCAGCCGAGGTAATGTTGAACGTCCTGCCGAGACTTACACTCGAACTCCGGCCAAGTCCTCTAGCCTGACTCTCCTACTAGGCTTAGGGAGCTTGGTCTCCCTGCCGAGTTAAGGTCGAAGGTCCTGCCGAGCCTTACACTCGAACTCCGGCCAAGTCCCTTAGCCTGTCTCCTACTAGGCTTACGAAGTATGGTCTCCCTGCCGAGGTAAGGTCAGACGTCCTGCTGAGCCTTACACTCGAACTCCGGCCAAATCCCCTCTCCTAACTCTCCTCCTAGGCTTAGGAAGATTTGTCTCCCTGCCGATGTAACATCGAACGTCCTGCCGAGCCTTACACTCGAACTCCGGCCATGTCCCTTCCCCTGACACTCCTAATAGGCTTAGCAAGCTTGGTCTCCCTGCCGAGGCAAGGTCGAGCGTCCTTCCGAGGCTTGCACTCGAACTCCGGCCAAGTCGCTTTGCCTGACTCGTACTAGGCTTAGGAATCTTGGTCTCACTGACGAGTTAAGGTCGAACGACCTGCCGAACCTTACACTCGAACTCCGGCCAAGTCCCTTCGCCTAACTCTCCTACTAGGCTTAGGAAGCTTTGTCTCCCTGCCGAGGTAACGTTGAACGTCCTGCCGAGCCTTACACTCGAACTCCGTCCGAGTCCCTTCGCCTGACTCTCCTTCTAGGCTTAGGAAGCTTGGTGTCCCTGCCGAGGTACGGTCTAACGTCCTGCCGAGCCTTACACTCGAACACCAGCCAAGTCCCTTTGCCTGTCTCCTACTAGGATTAGGAAGCTTGGTCTCCCTGCCGAGGTTAGGTCAAGCGTCCTGCCGAGCCAAACACTCGATCTCCGGCCAAGTCCCTTCGCCTGACTCTCCTACTAGGCTTAGGAAGCTTGGTCTCCCTGCCGAATTTAGGTCGAACATCCTGCCAAGCCTTACACTCGAACTCCGGCCAAGTCCCTTTGCAAGACTCCTACTAGGCTTAGGAATCTTGGTCTCCCTGCCGAGTTAAGGTCGAACGACCTGCCGAACCTTACACTCGAACTTCGGCCAAGTTCCTTCGCCTAACTCTCCTACTAGGCTTAGGAAGCTTTGTCTCCCTGCCGAGGTAAGGTCGAACGTCCTGCCGAGCCTTACACTCGAACTCCGTCCAAGTCCCCTCCCCTGACTCTCCTACTAGCCTTAGGGAGCTTGGTGTCCCTGCCGAGGTACGGTCGAACGTCCTGCCGAGCCTTACACTCGAACACCAGCCAAGTCCCTTTGCCTGTCTCCTACTAGGATTAGGAAGCTTGGTCTCCCTGCCGAGGTAAGGTCAAACGTCCTGCCGAGCCTTACACTCGAACTCCGTGCAAGTCCCCTCGCCTGACTCTCCTACTAGCCTTAGGGAGCTTGGTGTCCCTGCCGAGGTACGGTCGAACGTCCTGCCGAGCCTTACACTCGAACACCGGCCAAGTCCCTTCCTCTGACACTCCTACTAGGCTTAGGAAGCTTTATCTCCCAGCCGAGGTCAGGTCGAGCGTCCTTCCGAGCCTTACAATTGAACTCCGGCCAAGTCATTTTGCATGACTCCTACTAAGCTTAGATAGCTTGGTCTCCCTGCCGAGGTAAGGTCGAACGTCCTGCCGAGACTTACACTCGAACTCTGGCCAAGTCCCCTCGGCTGACTCCTACTAGGCTTAGGAAGCTTGGTCTCCCTGCCGAGGTAAGGTCGAACGTCCTGCCGAGCCTTACACTCGAACTCCGGCCAAGTCCCTTTGCCTGACTCCTACTAGGCTTAGGAATCTTGGTCTCCCTGCCGAGTTAAGGTCGAACGACCTGCCGAACCTTACACTCGAACCCCGGCCGACTCTTTTCGACTAACTCTCCTACTAGGCTTAGGAAGCTTTGTCTCCCTGCCGAGGCAAGGTCGAATGTCCTGCCGAGCCTTACACTCGAACTCTGTCCGTGTCCTTTCGCCTGACTCTCCTACTAGGCTTAGGAAGCTTGGTCTCCCTGCCGAGGTAAGGTCGAACGTCCCGCCGAGCCTTACAATCGAACTCCAGCCAAGTTCCTTTTGTCTGTCTCCTACTAATCTTAGATAGCTTGGTCTCCCTGCCGAGGTAAGGTCGAACGTCCTGCCGAGCCTTACACTCGAACTCCGGCCAAGTCCCTTCGCCTGACTCCTACTAGGCTTAGGAAGCTTGGTCTCCCTGCCGAGGTAAGGTCGAAGGTCCTGCCGAGCCTTACACTCGAACTCCGGCCAAGTCCCTTTGTCTGACTCCTACTAGGCTTAGGAAGCATGGTCTCTTTGCCGAGTTAAGGTCGAACGTCCTGCCGAGCCTTAGTCTCAAACTTCGGCCAAGTTCCTTCGCCTGACTCCAACTAGGCTTAGGAAGCTTTATCTCCCACCCGAGGTAAGGTCGAACGTCCTGCTGAGCCTTAGACTTGAACTCCGGCCAAGTCCTCTCGCCTGACTCTCCTGCTAGGCTTAGGGAGCTTGGTCTCCCTGCCGAGTTAAGGTCGAAGGTCCTGCCGAGCCTTACACTCGAACACCGGCCAAGTCCCTTAGCCTGTCTCCTACTAGGCTTAGGAAGTATGGTCTCCCTTCCGAGGTGAGGTCAGACGTCATGCCGAGCCTTACACTCGAACTCCGGCCAAATCCCCTCTCCTAACTCTCCTCCTAGGCTTAGGAAGATTTGTCTCCCTGCCGATGTAACATCGAACGTCCTGCCGAGCCTTACACTCGAACTCCGGCCATGTCCCTTTCCCTGACACTCCTACTAGGCTTAGCAAGCTTGGTCTCCCTGCCGAGGTAAGGTCGAATGTCCTGCCAAGCCTTACACTCAAACTCTGGCCAAGTCCCCTCGCCTAACTCTCCTACAAGGCTAAGGAAGCTTGGTCTCCCTGCCGAGGTAAGGTCGAACGTCCTGCCAAGCCTTACACTCGAACTCCGGCCAAGTCCCCTCTCCTAACTCTCGTCCTAGGCTTAGGAAGATTTGTCTCCTTGCCGAGGTAACATCGAACGTCCTGCCGAGCCTTACACTTGAACTCCGGCCAAGTCCCTTCCCCTGACACTCCTACTAGGCTTAGGAACCTTGGTCTCCCTGCCGAGGCAAGGTCGAGCATCCTTCCGAGCCTTACACTAGAACTCCGGCCAAGTCCCTTTGCCTGATACCTTCTAGGCTTAGGAAGCTTGGTCTCCCTGCCGAGGTAAGGTAGAACGTCCTGCCGATCCTTGCTCTCGAACTCCGGCTAAGTCGCTTTGCCTGACTCCTACTAGGCTTAGGAATCTTGGTCTCCCTGCCGAGGTAATGTCGGACGTCCTGCCGAGCCTTACACTCGAACTCCGTCCGAGTCCCTTTGCCTAACTCTCCTACTAGGCTTAGGAAGCTTTGTCTCCCTGCCGAGGTAAGGTCGAACGTCCTACCGAGCCTTACACTCGAACTCCGTCCGAGTCCCTTTGCCTAACTCTCCTACTAGGATTAGGAAGCTTTGTCTCCCTGCCGAGGTAAGGTCGAACGTCCTACCGAGCCTTACACTCGAACTCCGTCCGAGTCCCTTCGCCTGACTCTCCTACTAGGCTTAGGAAGCTTGGTGTCCCTGCCGAGGTACGGTCGAACGTCCTGCCGAGCCTTGCACTCGAACACCAGCCAAGTCCCTTTGCCTGTCTCCTACTAGGATTAGGAAGCTTGGTCTCCCTGCCGAGGTAAGGTCAAACGTCCTGCCGAGCCTTACACTAGAACTCCGGCCAAGTCTCTTTGCCTGATACCTTCTAGGCTTAGGAAGCTTGGTCTCCCTGCCGAATTAAGGTCAAACGTCCTGCCAAGCCTTACACTCGAACTCTGGCCAAGTCATTTTGCATGGCTCCTAATAAGCTTAGATAGCTTGGTCTCCCTGCCGAGGTAACGTCGAACGGCCTGCCGAACCTTATTCTCAAACTTCGGCCAAGTTCCTTTGGCTGACTCCAACTAGGCTTAGGAAGCTTTGTCTCCCAGCCGAGGTAATGTTGAACGTCCTGCCGAGACCTACGCTCGAACTCTGGCCAAGTCCCCTCGCCTGACTCCTACTAGGCTTAGGAAGCTTGGTCTCCCTGCCGAGGTAAGGTCAAACGTCCTGCCGAGCCTTACACTCGATCTCCGGCCAAGTTCCTTCGCCTGACTCCAACTAGGCTTAGGAAGCTTTGTCTCCCAGCCGAGGTAAGGTTGAACGTCCTGCTGAGCCTTAGACTTGAACTACGGCCAAGTCCCCTCTCCTAACTCTCCTCCTAGGCTTAGGAAGATTTGTCTCCCTGCCGAGGATACATCGAACGTCCTGCCGAGCCTTACACTCGACCTCCGGCCGAGTCCATTCCCCTGACACTCCTACTAGGCTTAGGAACCTTGGTCTCCCTGCCAAGGTAAGGTCGAGCGTCCTGCCGAGCCTTGCACTCGAACTCCGGCCAAGTCCCTTTGCAAGACTCCTACTAGGCTTAGGAATCTTGGTCTCCCTGCCGAGTTAAGGTCGAACAACCTGCCGAACCTTACACTCGAACTCCGGCCAACTCCCTTCGCCAAACTCTCCTACTAAGCTTAGGAAGCTTGGTCTCCCTGCCGAGGTAAGGTCGAACGTCCTGCCGAGCCTTACAATCGAACTCCAGCCAAGTTCCTTTTGCCTGTCTCCTACTAATCTTAGATAGCTTGGTCTCCCTGCCGAGGTAAGGTCGAACGTCCTGACGAACCTTACACTCGAACTCCGGCCAAGTCCCCTCGCCTGACTCCAACTAGGCGTAGGAAGCTTGGTCTCCCTGCCGAGATAAGGTCGAACGTCCTGCCGAGCCTTACACTCGAACTTCGACCAAGTCCCTTCGCCTGACTCCTACTAGGATTAGGAAGCTTGGTCTCCCTGCCGAGGTAAGGTCGAAGGTCCTGCCGAGCCTTACACTCGAACACCAGCCAAGTCCGTTTGCCTGTCTCCTACTAGGATTAGGAAGCTTGGTCTCCCTGCCGAGGTAAGGTCAAACGTCCTGCCGAGCCTTACACTCGAACTCCGTCCCAGTCCCCTCGCCTGACTCTCCTACTAGCCTTAGGGAGCTTGGTCTCCCTGCCAAGGTAAGGTCGAACGTCCTGCCGAGCCTTACACTCGAACACTGGCCAAGTCCCTTCCTCTGACACTCCTACTTGGCTTAGTAAGCTTTATCTCCCAGCCGAGGTAAGGTCGAACGTCCTGCCGAGCCTTACACTCGAACTCCGGCCAAGTCCCTTTTCCTGACTCCTACTAGGCTTAGGAATCTTGGTCTCCCTGCCGAGTTAAGGTCGAACGACCTGCCGAACCTTACACTCGAACTCCGGCCGACTCCCTTCGACTAACTCTCCTACTAGGCTTAGGAAGCTTGGTCTCCCTGCCGAGGCAAGGTCGAACGTCCTGCCGAGCCTTACACTCGAACTCTGTCCGTGTCCTTTCGCCTGACTCTCCTACTAGGCTTAGGAAGCTTGGTCTCCCTGCCGAGGTAAGGTCGAACGTCCTGCTGAGCCTTAGACTTGAACTCCGGCCAAGTCCTCTCGCCTGACTCGCCTACTAGGCTTAGGAAGCTTGGTCACCCTGCCGAGGTAAGGTCAAACGTCCTGCCGAGCCTTACACTCGAACTCTGGCCAAGTCCCCTCTCCTAACTCTCCTCCTAGGCTTAGGAAGATTTGTCTCCCTGCCGAGGATACATCGAACGTCCTGCCGAGCCTTACACTCGAGCTCCGGCCAAGTCCCTTCCCCTAACACTCCTACTAAGCTTAGGAACCTTGGCCTCCCTGCCAAGGTAAGGTCGAGCGTCCTGCCGAGCCTTGCACTCGAACTCCGGCCAAGTCCCTTTGCAAGACTCCTACTAGGCTTAGGAATCTTGGTCTCCCTGCCGAGGTAAGGTCGAAGGTCCTGACGAACCTTACACTCGAACTCCGGCCATGTCCCCTCGCCTGACTCCGACTAGGCGTAGGAAGCTTGTACTCCCTGCCGAGATAAGGTCGAACGTCCTGCCGAGCCTTGCACTCAAACACCGGCCAGGCCATTTGCCTGTCTCCTACTAGGCTTAGGAAGCTTGGTGTCCCTGCCGAGGAAAGGTCGAACGTCCTGCCGAGCCTTACACTCGAACTCCGGCCAAGTCATTTTTCATGACTCCTACTAAGCTTAGATAGCTTGGTCTCCCTGCCGAGGTAACATCGAATGTCCTGCCGAACCTTAGTCTCAAACTTCGGCCAAGTTCCTTCGCCTGACTCCAACTAGACTTAGGAAGCTTTGTCTCCCAGCCGAGGTAATGTTGAACGTCCTGCCGAGACTTACACTCGAACTCCGGCCAAGTCCTCTAGCCTGACTCTCCTACTAGGCTTAGGGAGCTTGGTCTCCCTGCCGAGTTAAGGTCGAACGTCCTGCCAAGCCTTACACTCGAACTCCGGCCAAGTCCCTTAGCCTGTCTCCTACTAGGCTTACGAAGTATGGTCTCCCTGCCGAGGTAAGGTCAGACGTCCTGCTGAGCCTTACACTCGAACTCCGGCCAAATCCCCTCTCCTAACTCTCCTCCTAGGCTTAGGAAGATTTGTCTCCCTGCCGATGTAACATCGAACGTCCTGCCGAGCCTTACACTCGAACTCCGGCCATGTCCCTTCCCCTGACACTCCTAATAGGCTTAGCAAGCTTGGTCTCTCTGCCGAGGCAAGGTCGAGCGTCCTTCCGAGGCTTGCACTCGAACTCCGGCCAAGTCGCTTTGCCTGACTCGTACTAGGCTTAGGAATCTTGGTCTCACTGACGAGTTAAGGTCGAACGACCTGCCGAACCTTACACTCGAACTCCGGCCAAGTCCCTTCGCCTAACTCTCCTACTAGGCTTAGGAAGCTTTGTCTCCCTGCCGAGGTAACGTTGAACGTCCTGCCGAGCCTTACACTCGAACTCCGTCCGAGTCCCTTCGCCTGACTCTCCTTCTAGGCTTAGGAAGCTTGGTGTCCCTGCCGAGGTACGGTCTAACGTCCTGCCGAGCCTTACACTCGAACACCAGCCAAGTCCCTTTGCCTGTCTCCTACTAGGATTAGGAAGCTTGGTCTCCCTGCCGAGGTTAGGTCAAGCGTCCTGCCGAGCCATACACTCGATCTCCGGCCAAGTCCCTTCGCCTGACTCTCCTACTAGGCTTAGGAAGCTTGGTCTCCCTGCCGAATTTAGGTCGAACATCCTGCCAAGCCTTACACTCGAACTCCGGCCAAGTCCCTTTGCAAGACTCCTACTAGGCTTAGGAATCTTGGTCTCCCTGCCGAGTTAAGGTCGAACGACCTGCCGAACCTTACACTCGAACTCCGGCCAACTCCCTTCGCCTAACTCTCCTACCAAGCTTAGGAAGCTTGGTCTCCCTGCCGAGGTAAGGTCGAACGTCCTGCCGAGCCTTACAATCGAACTCCAGCCAAGTTCCTTTTGCCTGTCTCCTACTAATCTTAGATAGCTTGGTCTCCCTGCCGAGGTAAGGTCGAACGTCCTGACGAACCTTACACTCGAACTTTGGCCAAGTCCCCTCGCCTGACTCCAACTAGGCGTAGGAAGCTTGGTCTCCCTGCCGAGATAAGGTCGAACGTCCTGCCGAGCCTTACACTCGAACTTCGGCCAAGTCCCTTCGCCTGACTCCTACTAGGCTTAGGAAGCTTGGTCTCCCTTCCGAGGTAAGGTCGAAGGTCCTGCCGAGCCTTACACTCGAACTCCGGCCAAGTCCCCTTGTCTGACTCCTACTAGGCTTAGGAAGCATGGTCTCCCCGCCGAGGTAAGGTAGAACGTCCTGCCGAGCCTTGCACTCGAACACCGGCCAAGTCCCTTTGCCTGACTCCTACTAGGCTTAGGAATCTTGGTCTCCCTGCCGAGTTAAGGTCGAACGACCTGCCGAACCTTAGTCTCAAACTTATGCCAAGTTCCTTCGCCTGACTCCAACTAGGCTTAGGAAGCTTTGTCTCACAGCCGAGGTAAGGTCGAACGTCCTGCTGAGCCTTAGACTTGAACTCCGGCCAAGTCCCTTTGCCTGTCTCCTACTAGGATTAGGAAGCTTGGTCTCCCTGCCGAGGTAAGGTCAAACGTCCTGCCGAGCCTTACACTCGATCTCTGGCCAAGTCCCTTCGCCTGACTCTCCTACTAGGCTTAGGAAGCTTGGTCTCCCTGCCGAATTAAGGTCGAACATCCTGCCAAGCCTTACACTCGAACTCCGGCCAAGTCATTTTGAATGGCTCCTAATAAGCTTAGATAGCTTGGTCTCCTTGCCGAGGTAACGTCGAACGTCCTGCCGAACCTTAGTCTCAAACTTCGGCCAAGTTCCTTCGCCTAACTCTCCTACTAGGCTTAGGAAGCTTTGTCTCCCTGCCGAGGTAAGGTCGAACGTCCTGCCGAGCCTTACACTCGAACTCCGTCCAAGTCCCCTCCCCTGACTCTCCTACTAGCCTTAGGGAGCTTGGTGTCCCTGCCGAGGTACGGTCGAACGTCCTGCCGAGCCTTACACTCGAACACCAGCCAAGTCCCTTTGCCTGTCTCCTACTAGGATTAGGAAGCTTGGTCTCCCTGCCGAGGTAAGGTCAAACGTCCTGCCGAGCCTTACACTCGAACTCCGTGCAAGTCCCCTCGCCTGACTCTCCTACTAGCCTTAGGGAGCTTGGTGTCCCTGCCGAGGTACGGTCGAACGTCCTGCCGAGCCTTACACTCGAACAACGGCCAAGTCCCTTCCTCTGACACTCCTACTAGGCTTAGGAAGCTTTATCTCCCAGCCGAGGTCAGGTCGAGCGTCCTTCCGAGCCTTACAATTGAACTCCGGCCAAGTCATTTTGCATGACTCCTACTAAGCTTAGATAGCTTGGTCTCCCTGCCGAGGTAAGGTCGAACGTCCTGCCGAGACTTACACTCGAACTCTGGCCAAGTCCCCTCGGCTGACTCCTACTAGGCTTAGGAAGCTTGGTCTCCCTGCCGAGGTAAGGTCGAACGTCCTGCCGAGCCTTACACTCGAACTCCGGCCAAGTCCCTTTGCCTGACTCCTACTAGGCTTAGGAATCTTGGTCTCCCTGCCGAGTTAAGGTCGAACGACCTGCCGAACCTTACACTCGAACTCCGGCCGACTCCCTTCGACTAACTCTCCTACTAGGCTTAGGAAGCTTTGTCTCCCTGCCGAGGCAAGGTCGAACGTCCTGCCGAGCCTTACACTCGAACTCTGTCCGTGTCCTTTCGCCTGACTCTCCTACTAGGCTTAGGAAGCTTGGTCTCCCTGCCGAGGTAAGGTCGAACGTCCTGCCGAGCCTTACAATCGAACTCCAGCCAAGTTCCTTTTGCCTGTCTCCTACTAATCTTAGATAGCTTGGTCTCCCTGCCGAGGCAAGGTCGAACGTCCTGCCGAGCCTTACACTCGAACTCCGGCCAAGTCCCTTCGCCTGACTCCTACTAGGCTTAGGAAGCTTGGTCTCCCTGCCGAGGTAAGGTCGAAGGTCCTGCCGAGCCTTACACTCGAACTCCGGCCAAGTCCCCTTGTCTGACTCCTACTAGGCTTAGGAAGCATGGTCTCTTTGCCGAGTTAAGGTCGAACGTCCTGCCGAGCCTTAGTCTCAAACTTCGGCCAAGTTCCTTCGCCTGACTCCAACTAGGCTTAGGAAGCTTTATCTCCCAGCCGAGGTAAGGTCGAACGTCCTGCTGAGCCTTAGACTTGAACTCCGGCCAAGTCCTCTCGCCTGACTCTCCTACTAGGCTTAGGGAGCTTGGTCTCCCTGCCGAGTTAAGGTCGAACGTCCTGCCGAGCCTTACACTCGAACACCGGCCAAGTCCCTTAGCCTGTCTCCTACTAGGCTTAGGAAGTATGGTCTCCCTTCCGAGGTAAGGTCAGACGTCCTGCCGAGCCTTACACTCGAACTCCGGCCAAATCCCCTCTCCTAACTCTCCTCCTAGGCTTAGGAAGATTTGTCTCCCTGCCGATGTAACATCGAACGTCCTGCCGAGCCTTACACTCGAACTCCGGCCATGTCCCTTCCCCTGACACTCCTACTAGGCTTAGCAAGCTTGGTCTCCCTGCCGAGGTAAGGTCGAATGTCCTGCCAAGCCTTACACTCAAACTCTGGCCAAGTCCCCTCGCCTAACTCTCCTACAAGGCTAAGGAAGCTTGGTCTCCCTGCCGAGGTAAGGTCGAACGTCCTGCCAAGCCTTACACTCGAACTCCGGCCAAGTCCCCTCTCCTAACTCTCGTCCTAGGCTTAGGAAGATTTGTCTCCTTGCCGAGGTAACATCGAACGTCCTGCCGAGCCTTACACTTGAACTCCGGCCAAGTCCCTTCCCCTGACACTCCTACTTGGCTTAGGAACCTTGGTCTCCCTGCCGAGGCAAGGTCGAGCGTCCTTCCGAGCCTTACACTAGAACTCCGGCCAAGTCCCTTTGCCTGATACCTTCTAGGCTTAGGAAGCTTGGTCTCCCTGCCGAGGTAAGGTAGAACGTCCTGCCGATCCTTGCTCTTGAACTCCGGCCAAGTCGCTTTGCCTGACTCCTACTAGGCTTAGGAATCTTGGTCTCCCTGCCGAGGTAATGTCGGACGTCCTGCCGAGCCTTACACTCGAACTCCGTCCGAGTCCCTTTGCCTAACTCTCCTACTAGGCTTAGGAAGCTTTGTCTCCCTGCCGAGGTAAGGTCGAACGTCCTACCGAGCCTTACACTCGAACTCCGTCCGAGTCCCTTCGCCTGACTCTCCTACTAGGCTTAGGAAGCTTGGTGTCCCTGCCGAGGTACGGTCGAACGTCCTGCCGAGCCTTGCACTCGAACACCAGCCAAGTCCCTTTGCCTGTCTCCTACTAGGATTAGGAAGCTTGGTCTCCCTGCCGAGGTAAGGTCAAACGTCCTGCCGAGCCTTACACTCGATCTCCGGCCAAGTCCCTTCGCCTGACTCTCCTACTAGGCTTAGGAAGCTTGGTCTCCCTGCCGAATTAAGGTCAAACGTCCTGCCAAGCCTTACACTCGAACTCTGGCCAAGTCATTTTGCATGGCTCCTAATAAGCTTAGATAGCTTGGTCTCCCTGCCGAGGTAACGTCGAACGGCCTGCCGAACCTTATTCTCAAACTTCGGCCAAGTTCCTTTGCCTGACTCCAACTAGGCTTAGGAAGCTTTGTCTCCCAGCCGAGGTAATGTTGAACGTCCTGCCGAGACCTACACTCGAACTCTGGCCAAGTCCCCTCGCCTGACTCCTACTAGGCTTAGGAAGCTTGGTCTCCCTGCCGAGGTAAGGTCAAACGTCCTGCCGAGCCTTACACTCGATCTCCGGCCAAGTTCCTTCGCCTGACTCCAACTAGGCTTAGGAAGCTTTGTCTCCCAGCCGAGGTAAGGTTGAACGTCCTGCTGAGCCTTAGACTTGAACTACGGCCAAGTCCCCTCTCCTAACTCTCCTCCTAGGCTTAGGAAGATTTGTCTCCCTGCCGAGGATACATCGAACGTCCTGCCGAGCCTTACACTCGACCTCCGGCCGAGTCCCTTCCCCTGACACTCCTACTAGGCTTAGGAACCTTGGTCTCCCTGCCAAGGTAAGGTCGAGCGTCCTGCCGAGCCTTGCACTCGAACTCCGGCCAAGTCCCTTTGCAAGACTCCTACTAGGCTTAGGAATCTTGGTCTCCCTGCCGAGTTAAGGTCGAACGACCTGCCGAACCTTACACTCGAACTCCGGCCAACTCCCTTCGCCAAACTCTCCTACTAAGCTTAGGAAGCTTGTTCTCCCTGCCGAGGTAAGGTCGAACGTCCTGCCGAGCCTTACAATCGAACTCCAGCCAAGTTCCTTTTGCCTGTCTCCTACTAATCTTAGATAGCTTGGTCTCCCTGCCGAGGTAAGGTCGAACGTCCTGACGAACCTTACACTCGAACTCCGGCCAAGTCCCCTCGCCTGACTCCAACTAGGCGTAGGTAGCTTGGTCTCCCTGCCGAGATAAGGTCGAACGTCCTGCCGAGCCTTACACTCGAACTTCGACCAAGTCCCTTCGCCTGACTCCTACTAGGATTAGGAAGCTTGGTCTCCCTGCCGAGGTAAGGTCGAAGGTCCTGCCGAGCCTTACACTCGAACACCAGCCAAGTCCGTTTGCCTGTCTCCTACTAGGATTAGGAAGCTTGGTCTCCCTGCCGAGGTAAGGTCAAAAGTCCTGCCGAGCCTTACACTCGAACTCCGTCCCAGTCCCCTCGCCTGACTCTCCTACTAGCCTTAGGGAGCTTGGTCTCCCTGCCAAGGTAAGGTCGAACGTCCTGCCGAGCCTTACACTCGAACACCGGCCAAGTCCCTTCCTCTGACACTCCTACTAGGCTTAGTAAGCTTTATCTCCCAGCCGAGGTAAGGTCGAACGTCCTGCCGAGCCTTACACTCGAACTCCGGCCAAGTCCCTTTGCCTGACTCCTACTAGGCTTAGGAATCTTGGTCTCCCTGCCGAGTTAAGGTCGAACGACCTGCCGAACCTTACACTCGAACTCCGGCCGACTCCCTTCGACTAACTCTCCTACTAGGCTTAGGAAGCTTGGTCTCCCTGCCGAGGCAAGGTCGAACGTCCTGCCGAGCCTTACACTCGAACTCTGTCCGTGTCCTTTCGCCTGACTCTCCTACTAGGCTTAGGAAGCTTGGTCTCCCTGCCGAGGTAAGGTCGAACGTCCTGCCGAGCCTTACAATCGAACTCCAGCCAAGTTCCTTTTGCCTGTCTCCTACTAATCTTAGATAGCTTGGTCTCCCTGCCGAGGTAAGGTCAAACATCCTGACGACCCTTACACTCGAACTCCGGCCAAGTCCCCTCGCCTGTCTCCAACTAGGCGTAGGAAGCTTGGTCTCCCTGCCGAGGTAAGGTCGAACGTCCTGCCGAGCCTTACACTCGAACTCCGGCCAAGTCCCTTCGCCTGACTCCTACTAGGCTTAGGAAGCTTGGTCTCCCTGCCGAGGTAAGGTCGAAGGTCCTGCCGAGCCTTACACTCGAACTCCGGCCAAGTCCCCTTGTCTGACTCCTACTAGGCTTAGGAAGCATGGTCTCTTTGCCGAGTTAAGGTCGAACATCCTGCCGAGCCTTAGTCTCAAACTTCGGCCAAGTTCCTTCGCCTGACTCCAACTAGGCTTAGGAAGCTTTATCTCCCAGCCGAGGTAAGGTCGAACGTCCTGCTGAGCCTTAGACTTGAACTCCGGCCAAGTCCTCTCGCCTGACTCTCCTACTAGGCTTAGGAATCTTGGTCTCCCTGCCGAGTTAAGGTCGAACGTCCTGCCGAGCCTTACACTCGAACACCGGCCAAGTCCCTTAGCTTGTCTCCTACTAGGCTTAGGAAGTATGGTCTCCCTTCCGAGGTAAGGTCAGACGTCCTGCCGAGCCTTACACTCGAACTCCGGCCAAATCCCCTCTCCTAACTCTCCTTTAGGCTTAGGAAGATTTGTCTCCCTGCCGATGTAACATCGAACGTCCTGCCGAGCCTTACACTCGAACTCCGGCCATGTCCCTTCCCCTGACACTCCTACTAGGCTTAGCAAGCTTGGTCTCCCTGCCGAGGTAAGGTCGAATGTCCTGCCAAGCCTTACACTCAAACTCCGGCCAAGTCCCCTCGCCTAACTCTCCTACAAGGCTAAGGAAGCTTGGTCTCCCTGCCGAGGCAAGGTCGAGCGTCCTTCCGAGCCTTACACTAGAACTCCGGCCAAGTCCCTTTGCCTGATACCTTCTAGGCTTAGGAAGCTTGGTCTCCCTGCCGAGGTAAGGTAGAACGTCCTGCCGATCCTTGCTCTCGAACTCCGGCCAAGTCGCTTTGCCTGATTCCTACTAGGCTTAGGAATCTTGGTCTCCCTGCCGAGGTAAGGTCGAACGTCCTGCCGAGCCTTACACTCGAACTCCGTCCGAGTCCCTTTGCCTAACTCTCCTACTAGGCTTAGGAATCTTTGTCTCCCTGCCGAGGTAAGGTCGAACGTCCTACCGAGCCTTACACTCGAACTCCGTCCGAGTCCCTTCGCCTGACTCTCCTACTAGGCTTAGGAAGCTTGGTGTCCCTGCCGAGGTACGGTCGAACGTCCTGCTGAGCCTTGCACTTGAACACCAGCCAAGTCCCTTTGCCTGTCTCCTACTAGGATTAGGAAGCTTGGTCTCCCTGCCGAGGTAAGGTCAAACGTCCTGCCGAGCCTTACACTCGATCTCCGGCCAAGTCCTTTCGCCTGACTCTCCTACTAGGCTTAGGAAGCTTGGTCTCCCTGCCGAATTAAGGTCAAACGTCCTGCCAAGCCTTACACTCAAACTCTGGCCAAGTCATTTTGCATGGCTCCTAATAAGCTTAGATAGCTTGGTCTCCCTGCCGAGGTAACGTCGAACGGCCTGCCGAACCTTATTCTCAAACTTCGGCCAAGTCCTATTGGCTGACTCCAACTAGGCTTAGGAAGCTTTGTCTCCCAGCCGAGGTAATGTTGAACGTCCTGCCGAGACTTACACTCGAACTCTGGCCAAGTCCCCTCGCCTGACTCCTACTAGGCTTAGGAACCTTGGTCTCCCTGCCAAGGTAAGGTCGAGCGTCCTGCCGAGCCTTGCACTCGAACTCCGGCCAAGTCCCTTTGCAAGACTCCTACTAGGCTTAGGAATCTTGGTCTCCCTGCCGAGTTAAGGTCGAACGACCTGCCGAACCTTACACTCGAACTCCGGCCAACTCCCTTCGCCAAACTCTCCTACTAAGCTTAGGAAGCTTGGTCTCCCTGCCGAGGTAAGGTCGAACGTCCTGCCGAGCCTTACAATCGAACTCCAGCCAAGTTCCTTTTGCCTGTCTCCTACAAATCTTAGATAGCTTGGTCTCCCTGCCGAGGTAAGGTCGAACGTCCTGACGAACCTTACACTCGAACTCCGGCCAAGTCCCCTCGCCTGACTCCAACTAGGCGTAGGAAGCTTGGTCTCCCTGCCGAGATAAGGTCGAACGTCCTGCCGAGCCTTACACTCGAACTTCGGCCAAGTCCCTTCGCCTGACTCCTACTAGGATTAGGAAGCTTGGTCTCCCTGCCGAGGTAAGGTCGAAGGTCCTGCCGAGCCTTACACTCGAACTCCGGCCAAGTCCCCTTGTCTGACTCCTACTAGGCTTAGGAAGCATGGTCTCCCCGCCGAGGTAAGGTAGAACGTCCTGCCGAGCCTTGCACTCGAACTCCGGCCAAGTCCCTTTGCCTGACTCCTACTAGGCTTAGGAATCTTGGTCTCCCTGCCGAGTTAAGGTCGAACGACCTGCCGAACCTTAGTCTCAAACTTATGCCAAGTTCCTTCGCCTGACTCCAACTAGGCTTAGGAAGCTTTGTCTCACAGCCGAGGTAAGGTCGAACGTCCTGCTGAGCCTTAGACTTGAACTCCGGCCATGTCCTCTCGCCTGACTCTCCTACTAGGCTTAGGAAGCTTGGACTCCCTGCCGAGGTAAGGTCGAACGTCCTGCCGAGCCTTACACTCGAACTTCGGCCAAGTCCCTTTGCCTGTCTCCTACTAGGATTAGGAAGCTTGGTCTCCCTGCCGAGGTAAGGTCGAATATCCTGATGACCCTTACACTCGAACTCCGGCCAAATCCCCTCGCCTGTCTCCAACTAGGCTTAGATAGCTTGGTCTCCCTGCCGAGGTAAGGTCGAACGTCCTGCCGAGCCTTACACTCGAACTCCGGCCAAGTCCCTTTGCCTGACTCCTACTAGGCTTAGGAAGCTTGGTGTCCCTGCCGAGGAAAGGTCGAACGTCCTGCCGAGCCTTACACTCGAACTCCGGCCAAGTCATTTTTCATGACTCCTACTAAGCTTAGATAGCTTGGTCTCCCTGCCGAGGTAACGTCGAATGTCCTGCCGAGCCTTAGTCTCAAACTTCGGCCAAGTTCCTTCGCCTGACTCCAACTAGACTTAGGAAGCTTTGTCTCCCAGCCGAGGTAATGTTGAACATCCTGCCGAGACTTACACTCGAACTCTGGCCAAGTCCGCTTGCCTGACTCCTACTAGGCTTAGGAAGCTTGGTCTCCCGGCCGAGGTAAGGTCGAGCGTCCTTCCGAGCCTTACACTAGAACTCCGGCCAAGTCCCTTTGCCTGATACCTTCTAGGCTTAGGAAGCATGGTCTCCCTGCCGAGGTAAGGTCGAGCGTCCTGCCGAGCCTTGCACTCGAACTCCGGGCAAGTCCCTTTGCCTGACTCCTACTAGGCTTAGGAATCTTGGTCTCCCTGCCAAGTTAAGGTCGAACGACCTGCCGAACCTTACACTCGAACTCCGGCCAACTCCCTTCGACTAACTCTCCTACTAGGCTTAGGAAGCTTGGTCTCCCTGCCGAGGTAAGGTCGAACGTCCTGCCGAGCCTTACACTCGAACTCCGTCCGAGTCCCTTCGCCTGACTGTCCTACTAGGCTTAGGAAGCTTGGTCTCCCTGCTGAGGTAAGGTCGAACGTCCTGCCGAGCCTTACAATCGAACTCCAGCCAAGTTCCTTTTGCCTGTCTCCTACTAATCTTAGATAGCTTGGTCTCCCTGCCGAGGTAAGGTCGAATATCCTGACGACCCTTACACTCGAACTCCGGCCAAATCCCCTCGCCTGTCTCCAACTAGGCGTAGGAAGCTTGGTCTCCCTGCCGAGGTAAGGTCGAACGTCCTGCCGAGCCTTACACTCAAACTCCGGCCAAGTCCCTTCGCCTGACTCCTACTAGGCTTAGGAAGCTTGGTCTCCCTGCCGAGGTAAGGGCGAAGGTCCTGCCGAGACTTACACTCGAACTCCGGCCAAGTCCCCTTGTCTGACTCCTACTAGGCTTAGGAAGCATGGTCTCTTTGCCGAGTTAAGGTCGAACGTCCTGCCGAGCCTTAGTCTCAAACTTCGGCCAAGTTCCTTCGCCTGACTCCAATTAGGCTTAGGAAGCTTTATCTCCCAGCCGAGGTAAGGTCGAATGTCCTGCTGAGCCTTAGACTTGAACTCCGGCCAAGTCCTCTAGCCTGACTCTCCTACTAGGCGTAGGGAGCTTGGTCTCCCTGCCGAGTTAAGGTCGAACGTCCTGCCAAGCCTTACACTCGAACACCGGCCAAGTCCCTTAGCCTGTCTCCTACTAGGCTTAGGAAGTATGGTCTCCCTGCCGAGGTAAGGTCAGACGTCCTGCTGAGCCTTACACTCGAACTCCGGCCAAATCCCCTCTCCTAACTCTCCTCCTAGGCTTAGGAAGATTTGTCTCCCTGCCGATGTAACATCGAACGTCCTGCCGAGCCTTACACTCGAACTCCGGCCATGTCCCTTCCCCTGACACTCCTAATAGGCTTAGCAAGCTTGGTCTCCCTGCCGAGGCAAGGTCGAGCGTCCTTCCGAGGCTTGCACTCGAACTCCGGCCAAGTCGCTTTGCCTGACTCGTACTAGGCTTAGGAATCTTGGTCTCACTGACGAGTTAAGGTCGAACGACCTGCCGAACCTTACACTCGAACTCCGGCCAAGTCCCTTCGCCTAACTCTCCTTCTAGGCTTAGGAAGCTTTGTCTCCCTGCCGAGGTAACGTTGAACGTCCTGCCGAGCCTTACACTCGAACTCCGTCCGAGTCCCTTCGCCTGACTCTCCTTCTAGGCTTAGGAAGCTTGGTGTCCCTGCCGAGGTACGGTCTAACGTCCTGCCGAGCCTTACACTCGAACACCAGCCAAGTCCCTTTGCCTGTCTCCTACTAGGATTAGGAAGCTTGGTCTCCCTGCCGAGGTAAGGTCAAGCGTCCTGCCGAGCCTTACACTCGATCTCCGGCCAAGTCCCTTCGCCTGACTCTCCTACTAGGCTTAGGAAGCTTGGTCTCCCTGCCGAATTTAGGCCGAACATCCTGCCAAGCCTTACACTCGAACTCCAGCCAAGTCCCTTTGCAAGACTCCTACTAGGCTTAGGAATCTTGGTCTCCCTGCCGAGTTAAGGTCGAACGACCTGCCGAACCTTACACTCGAACTCCGGCCAACTCCCTTCGCCTAACTCTCCTACTAAGCTTAGGAAGCTTGGTCTCCCTGCCGAGGTAAGGTCGAACGTCCTGCCGAGCCTTACAATCGAACTCCAGCCAAGTTCCTTTTGCCTGTCTCCTACTAATCTTAGATAGCTTGGTCTCCCTGCCGAGGTAAGGTCGAACGTCCTGACGAACCTTACACTCGAACTTTGGCCAAGTCCCCTCGCCTGACTCCAACTAGGCGTAGGAAGCTTGGTCTCCCTGCCGAGATAAGGTCGAACGTCCTGCCGAGCCTTACACTCGAACTTCGGCCAAGTCCCTTCGCCTGACTCCTACTAGGCTTAGGAAGCTTGGTCTCCCTTCCGAGGTAAGGTCGAAGGTCCTGCCGAGCCTTACACTCGAACTCCGGCCAAGTCCCCTTGTCTGACTCCTACTAGGCTTAGGAAGCATGGTCTCCCCGCCGAGGTAAGGTAGAACGTCCTGCCGAGCCTTGCACTCGAACTCCGGCCAAGTCCCTTTGCCTGACTCCTACTAGGCTTAGGAATCTTGGTCTCCCTGCCGAGTTAAGGTCGAACGACCTGCCGAACCTTAGTCTCAAACTTATGCCAAGTTCCTTCGCCTGACTCCAACTAGGCTTAGGAAGCTTTGTCTCACAGCCGAGGTAAGGTCGAACGTCCTGCTGAGCCTTAGACTTGAACTCCGGCCATGTAATCTCGCCTGACTCTCCTACTAGGCTTAGGAAGCTTGGACTCTCTGCCGAGGTAAGGTCGAACGTCCTGCCGAGCCTTGCACTCAAACACCGGCCAGGCCATTTGCCTGTCTCCTACTAGGCTTAGGAAGCTTGGTGTCCCTGCCGAGGAAAGGTCGAACGTCCTGCCGAGCCTTACACTCGAACTCCGGCCAAGTCATTTTGCATGACTCCTACTAAGCTTAGATAGCTTGGTCTCCCTGCCGAGGTAACGTCGAATGTCCTGCCGAACCTTAGTCTCAAACTTCGGCCAAGTTCCTTCGCCTGACTCCAACTAGACTTAGGAAGCTTTATCTCCCAGCCGAGGTAAGGTCGAATGTCCTGCTGAGCCTTAGACTTGAACTCCGGCCAAGTCCTCTAGCCTGACTCCTACTAGGCTTAGGAAGCTTGGTCTCCCGGCCGAGGTAAGGTCGAGCGTCCTTCCGAGCCTTACACTAGAACTCCGGCCAAGTCCCTTTGCCTGATACCTTCTAGGCTTAGGAAGCTTGGTCTCCCTGCAGAGGTAAGGTCGAGCGTCCTGCCGAGCCTTGCACTCGAACTCCGGGCAAGTCCCTTTGCCTGACTCCTACTAGGCTTAGGAATCTTGGTCTCCCTGCCAAGTTAAGGTCGAACGACCTGCCGAACCTTACACTCGAACTCCGGCCAACTCCCTTCGACTAACTCTCCTACTAGGCTTAGGAAGCTTGGTCTCCCTGCCGAGGTAAGGTCGAACGTCCTGCCGAGCCTTACACTCGAACTCCGTCCGAGTCCCTTCGCCTGACTGTCCTACTAGGCTTAGGAAGCTTGGTCTCCCTGCTGAGGTAAGGTCGAACGTCCTGCCGAGCCTTACAATCGAACTCCAGCCAAGTTCCTTTTGCCTGTCTCCTACTAATCTTAGATAGCTTGGTCTCCCTGCCGAGGTAAGGTCGAAGGTCCTGCCGAGACTTACACTCGAACTCCGGCCAAGTCCCCTTGTCTGACTCCTACTAGGCTTAGGAAGCATGGTCTGTTGCCGAGTTAAGGTCGAACGTCCTGCCGAGCCTTAGTCTCAAACTTCGGCCAAGTTCCTTCGCCTGACTCCAATTAGGCTTAGGAAGCTTTATCTCCCAGCCGAGGTAAGGTCGAATGTCCTGCTGAGACTTAGACTTGAACTTTGGCCAAGTCCTCTCGCCTGACTCTCCTACTAGGCTTAGGGAGCTTGGTCTCCCTGCCGAGTTAAGATCGAACGTCCTGCCAAGCCTTACACTCGAACACCGGCCAAGTCCCTTAGCCTGTCTCGTACTAGGCTTAGGAAGTATGGTCTCCCTGCCGAGGTAAGGTCAGACGTCCTGCTGAGCCTTACACTCGAACTCCGGCCAAATCCCCTCTCCTAACTCTCCTCCTAGGCTTAGGAAGATTTGTCTCCCTGCCGATGTAACATCGAACGTCCTGCCGAGCCTTACACTCGAACTCCGGCCATGTCCCTTCCCCTGACACTCCTAATAGGCTTAGCAAGCTTGGTCTCCCTGCCGAGGCAAGGTCGAGCGTCCTTCCGAGCCTTGCACTCGAACTCCGGCCAAGTCGCTTTGCCTGACTCCTACTAGGCTTAGGAATCTTGGTCTCACTGACGAGTTAAGGTCGAACGACCTGCCGAACCTTACACTCGAACTCCGGCCAAGTCCCTTCGCCTAACTCTCCTACTAGGCTTAGGAAGCTTTGTCTCCCTGCCGATGTAACGTCGAACGTCCTGCCGAGCCTTACACTCGAACTCCGTCCGAGTCCCTTCGCCTGACTCTCCTTCTAGGCTTAGGAAGCTTGGTGTCCCTGCCGAGGTACGGTCTAACGTCCTGCCGAGCCTTACACTCGAACACCAGCCAAGTCCCTTTGCCTGTCTCCTACTAGGATTAGGAAGCTTGGTCTCCCTGCCGAGGTAAGGTCAAGCGTCCTGCCGAGCCTTACACTCGATCTCCGGCCAAGTCCCTTCGCCTGACTCTCCTACTAGGCTTAGGAAGCTTGGTCTCCCTGCCGAATTTAGGTCGAACATCCTGCCAAGCCTTACACTCGAACTCCGGCCAAGTCATTTTGAATGGCTCCTAATAAGCTTAGATAGCTTGGTCTCCTTGCCGAGGTAACGTCGAACGTCCTGCCGAACCTTAGTCTCAAACTTCGGCCAAGTTCCTTCGCCTGACTCCAATTAGGCTTAGGAAGCTTTGTCTCCCAGCCGAGGTAAGGTCGAACGTCCTGCCAAGCCTTACACTCGAACTCCGGCCAAGTCCCCTCGCCTGACTCCTACTAGGCTTAGGAAGCTTGGTCTCTCTGCCGAGGTAAGGTCGAACGTCCTGCCAAGCCTTACACTCGAACTCCGGCCAAGTCCCCTCGCCTGACTCTCCTACTAGCCTTAGGGAGCTTGGTCTCCCTGCCGAGGTAAGGTCGAACGTCCTGCCGAGCCATACACTCGAACTCCGGCCAAGTCCCTTTGCCTGACTCCTACTAGGATTAGGAAGCTTGGTCTCCCTTCCGAGGTAAGGTCAAACGTCCTGCCGAGCCTTACACTCGATCTCCGGCCAAGTCCCTTCGCCTGACTCTCCTACTAGGCTTAGGAAGCTTGGTCTCCCTGCCGAATTAAGGTCGAACATCCTGCCAAGCCTTACACTCGAACTCCGGCCAAGTCATTCTGCATGGCTCCTAATAAGCTTAGATAGCTTGGTCTCCTTGCCGAGGTAACGTCGAACGTCCTGCCGAACCTTAGTCTCAAACTTCGGCCAAGTCCCCTCGCCTGACTCTCCTACTAGCCTTAGGGAGCTTGGTCTCCCTGCCAAGGTAAGGTCGAACGTCCTACCGAGCCTTACACTCGAACACCGGCCAAGTCCCTTCCTATGACACTCCTACTAGGCTTAGGAAGCTTTATCTCTCAGCCGAGGTCAGGTCGAGCGTCCTTCCGAGCCTTACACTTGAACTCCGGCCAAGTCATTTTGCATGACTCCTACTAAGCTTAGATAGCTTGGTCTCCCTGCCGAGGTAAGGTCGAACGTCCTGCCGAGACTTACACTCGAACTCTGGCCAAGTCCCATCGCCTGACTCCTACTAGGCTTAGGAAGCTTGGTCTCCCTGCCGAGGTAAGGTCGAACGTCCTGCCGAGCCTTACACTCGAACTCCGGCCAAGTCCCTTTGCCTGACTCCTACTAGGCTTAGGATGCTTGGTCCCCCTGCCGAGGTAAGGTCGAAAGTCCTGCCGAGCCTTACAATCAAACTCCAGCCAAGTTCCTTTTGCCTTTCTCCTACTAAGCTTAGATACCTTGGTCTCCCTGCCGAGTTAAGGTCGAAAGTCCTGCCGAGACTTTCACTCGAACTCTGGCCAAGTCCCCTCGCCTGACTCCTACTAGGCTTAGGAAGCATGGTCTCCCTGCCGAGGTAACGTTGAACGTCCTGCCGAGCCTTAGTCTCAAACTTCGGCCAAGTTCCTTTGCCTGACTCCAACTAGGCTTAGGAAGCTTTGTCTCCCAGCCGAGGTAAGGTCGAACGTCCTGCTGAGCCTTAGACTTGAACTCCGGCCAAGTCCTCTCGCCTGACTCTCCTACTAGGCTTAGGAAGCTTGGACTGCCTGCCAAGGTAAGGTCGAACGTCCTGCCAAGTCTTCCACTCAAACACCGGCCAGGCCATTTGCCTGTCTTCTACTAGGCTTAGGAAGCTTGGTGTCCCTGCCGAGGAAAGGACGAACGTCCTGCCGAGCCTTACACTCGAACTCCGGCCAAGTCCCCTTGTCTGACTCCTACTAGGCTTAGGAAGCATGGTCTCTTTGCCGAGTTAAGGTCGAACGTCCTGCCAAGCCTTAGTCTCAAACTTCGGCCAGGTTCCTTCGCCTGACTCCAACTAGGCTTAGGAAGCTTTGTCTCCCAGCCGAGGTAAGGTTAAACGTCCTGCTGAGCTTTAGATTTGAACTACGGCCAAGTCCTCTCGCCTGACTCGCCTACTAGGCTTAGGAAGCTTGGTCACCCTGCCGAGGTAAGGTCAAACGTCCTGCCGAGCCTTACACTCGAACTCTGGCCAAGTCCCCTTCCCTAACTCTCCTCCTAGGCTTAGGAAGATTTGTCTCCCTGCCGAGGATACATCGAACGTCCTGCCGAGCCTTACACTCGAGCTCCGGCCAAGTCCCTTCCCCTAACACTCCTACTAGGCTTAGGAACCTTGGTCTCCCTGCCAAGGTAAGATCGAGCGTCCTGCCGAGCCTTGCACTCGAACTCCGGCCAAGTCCTTTTGCAAGACTCCTACTAGGCTTAGGAATCTTGGTCTCCCTGCCGAGTTAAGGTCGAACGACCTGCCGAACCTTACACTCGAACTCTGGCCAACTCCCTTCGCCTAACTCTCCTAATAGGCTTAGCAAGCTTGGTCTCCCTGCCGAGGTAAGGTCGAAGGTCCTGCCGAGCCTTACAATCGAACTCCAGCCAAGTTCCTTTTGCCTGTCTCCTGCTAATCTTAGATAGCTTGGTCTCCCTGCCGAGGTAAGGTCGAACGTCCTGACGAACCTTACACTCGAACTCCGGCCAAGTCCCCTCGCCTGACTCCGACTAGGCGTAGGAAGCTTGGTCTCCCTGCCGAGATAAGGTCGAACGTCCTGCCGAGCCTTACACTCGAACTTCGGCCAAGTCCCTTCGCCTGACTCCTACTAGGATTAGGAAGCTTGGTCTCCCTGCCGAGGTAAGGTCGAAGGTCCTGCCGAGCCTTACACTCGAACTCCGGCCAAGTCCCGTTGTCTGACTCCTACTGGGCTTAGGAATCTTGGTCTCCCTGCCGAGTTAAGGTCGAACGACCTGCCGAACCTTACACTCGAACTCCGGCCAACTCCCTTCGACTAAATCTCCTAGTAGGCTTAGGAAGCTTGGTCTCCCTGCCGAGGCAAGGTCGAACGTCCTGCCGAGCCTTACACTCGAACTCCGTCCGAGTCCCTTCGCCTGACTCTCCTACTAGGCTTAGGAAGCTTGGTCTCCCTGCCGAGGTAAGGTCGAATGTCCTGCCGAGCCTTACAATCGAACTCCAGCCAAGTTCCTTTTGCCTGTCTCCTACTAATCTTATATAGCTTGGTCTTCCTGCCGAGGTAAGGTCGAACATCCTGACGACCCTTACACTCGAACTCCGGCCAACTCCCCTCGCCTGTCTCCAACTAGGCGTAGGAAGCTTGGTCTCCCTGCCGAGGTAAGGTCGAACGTCCTGCCGAGCCTTACACTCGAACTCCGGCCAAGTCCCTTCGCCTGACTCCTACTAGGCTTAGGAAGCTTGGTCTCCCTGCCGAGGTAAGGTCGAAGGTCCTGCCGAGCCTTACACTCGAACTCCGGCCAAGTCCCCTTGTCTGACTCCTACTAGGCTTAGGAAGCATGGTCTCTTTGCCGAGTTAAGGTCGAACGTCCTGCCGAGCCTTAGTCTCAAACTTCGGCCAAGTTCCTTCGCCTGACTCCAACTAGGCTTAGGAAGCTTTATCTCCCACCCGAGGTAAGGTCGAACGTCCTGCTGAGCCTTAGACTTGAACTCCGGCCAAGTCCTCTCGCCTGACTCTCCTACTAGGCTTAGCAAGCTTGGTCTTCCTGCCGAGGTAAGGTCGAATGTCCTGCCAAGCCTTACACTCAAACTCCGGCCAAGTCCCCTCGCCTAACTCTCCTACAAGGCTTAGGAAGCTTGGTCTCCCTGCCGAGGTAAGGTCGAACGTCCTGCCAAGCCGTACACTCGAACTCCGGCCAAGTCCCCTCTCCTAACTCTCGTCCTAGGCTTAGGAAGCTTGGTCTCCCTGCCGAGGTAAGGTAGAACGTCCTGCCGAGCCCTGCACTCGAAGTCCGGCCAGGTCCCTTCCCCTGACACTCCTACTACGCTTAGGAACCTTGGTCTCTCTGCCGAGGCAAGGTCGAGCGTCCTTCCGAGCCTTACACTAGAATTCCGGCCAAGTCCCTTTGCCTGATACCTTCTAGGCTTAGGAAGCTTGGTCTCCCTGCCGAGGTAAGGTCGAACGTCCTGCCGAGCCTTACACTCGAACTCCGTCGGAGTCCCTTCGCCTGACTCTCCTACTAGGCTTAGGAAGCTTGGTCTCCCTGCCGAGGTAAGGTCGAACGTCCTGCCGAGCCTTACAATCGAACTCCAGCCAAGTTCCTTTTGCCTGTCTCCTGCTAATCTTAGATAGCTTGGTCTCCCTGCCGAGGTAAGGTCGAACATCCTGACGACCCTTACACTCGAACTCCGGCCAAATCCCCTCGCCTGTCTCCAACTAGGCGTAGGAAGCTTGGTCTCCCTGCCGAAGTAAGATCGAAAGTCCTGCCGAGCCTTACAATCAAACTCCAGCCAAGTTCGTTTTGCCTGTCTCCTACTAAGCTTAGATACCTTGGTCACCCTGCTGAGGTAAGGTCGAAAGTCCTGCCGAGACTTACACTCGAACTCTGGCCAAGTCCCCTCGCCTGACTCCTACTAGGCTTAGGAAGCATGGTCTCCCTGCCGAGGTAACGTTGAACGTCCTGCCGAGCCTTAGTCTGAAACTTCGGCCAAGTTCCTTTGCCTGACTCCAACTAGGCTTAGGAAGCTTTGTCTCCCAGCCGAGGTAAGGTCGAACGTCCTGCTGAGACTTAGACTTGAACTCCGGCCAAGTCCTCTCGCCTGACTCTCCTACTAGGCTTAGGAAGCTTGGACTGCCTGCCAAGGTAAGGTCGAACGTCCTGCCAAGCCTTGCACTCAAACACCGGCCCGGCCATTTGCCTGTCTTCTACTAGGCTTAGGAAGCTTGGTGTCCCTGCCGAGGAAAGGTCGAACGTCCTGCCAAGCCTTACACTCGAACTCTGGCCAAGTCCCTTCGCCTGACTTCTACTAGGCTTATGAAGCTTGGTCTCCCTGCCGAGGTAAGGTCGAAGGTCCTGCCGAGCCTTACACTCGAACTCCGGCCAAGTCCCCTTGTCTGACTCCTACTAGGCTTAGGAAGCATGGTCTCTTTGCCGAGTTAAGGTCGAACGTCCTGCCAAGCCTTAGTCTCAAACTTCTGCCAAGTTCCTTCGCTTGACTCCAACTAGGCTTAGGAATCTTTGTCTCCCAGCCGAGGTAAGGTTAAACGTCCTGCTGAGCCTTAGACTTGAACTCTGGCCAAGTCCCCTCTCCTAACTCTCCCCCTAGGCTTAGGAAGATTTGTCTCCCTGCCGAGGATACATCGAACGTCCTGCCGAGCCTTACACTCGAGCTCCGGCCAAGTCCCTTTGCAAGACTCCTACTAGGCTTAGGAATCTTGGTCTCCCTGCCGAGTTAAGGTCGAACGACCTGCCGAACCTTACACTCGAACTCCGGCCAACTCCCTTCGCCTAACTCTCCTACTAGGCTTAGGAAGCTTGGTCTCCCTGCCGAGGTAAGGTAGAACGTCCTGCCGATCCTTGCTCTCGAACTCCGGCCAAGTCGCTTTGCCTGACTCCTACTAGGCTTAGGAATCTTGGTCTCCCTGCCGAGTTAAGGTCGAACGACCTGCCGAACCTTACACTCGAACTCCGGCCAAGTCCCTTCGCCTAACTCTCCTACTAGGCTTAGGAAGCTTGGTCTCCCTGCCGAGGTAAGGTCGAACGTCCTGCTGAGCCTTACACTCGAACACCGGCCAAGTCCCTTTGCCTGTCTCCTACTAGGATAAGGAAGCTTGGTCTCCCTGCCGAGGTAAGGTCAAACGTCCTGCCGAGCGTTACACTCGATCTCCGGCCAAGTGCCGTCGCCTGACTCTCCTACTAGGCTTAGGAAGCTTGGTCTCCCTGCCGAATTAAGGTCGAACGTCCTGCCAAGCCTTACACTCGAACTCCGGCCAAGTCATTTTGCATGGCTCCTAATAAGCTTAGATAGCTTGGTCTCCCTGCCGAGGTAACGTCGAACGGCCTGCTGAACCTTATTCTCAAACTTCGGCCAAGTTCCTTCGCCTGACTCCAATTAGGCTTAGGAAGCTTTGTCTCCCAGCCGAGGTAAGGTTAAACGTCCTGCCGAGCCTTAGACTTGAACTACGGCCAAGTCCTCTCCCCTGACTCGCCTACTAGGCTTAGGAAGCTTGGTCACCCTGCCGAGGTAAGGTCAAACGTCCTGCCGAGCCTTACACTCGAACTCTGGCCAAGTCCCCTCTCCTAACTCTCCTCCTAGGCTTAGGAAGATTTGTCTCCCTGCCGAGGATACATCGAACGTCCTGCCGAGCCTTACACTCGAGCTCCGGCCAAGTCCCTTCCCCTAACACTCCTACTAGGCTTAGGAACCTTGGTCTCCCTGCCAAGGTAAGGTCGAGCGTCCTGCCGAGCCTTGCACTCGAACTCCGGCCAAGTCCCTTTGCAAGACGCCTACTAGGCTTAGGAATCTTGGTCTCCCTGCCGAGTTAAGGTGGAACGACCTGCCGAACCTTACACTCGAACTCTGGCCAACTCCCTTCGCCTAACTCTCCTAAGAGGCTTAGGAAGCTTGGTCTCCCTGCCGAGGTAAGGTCGAAGGTCCTGCCGAGCCTTACAATCGATCTCCAGCCAAGTTCCTTTTGCCTGTCTCCTACTAATCTTAGATAGCTTGGTCTCCCTGCCGAGGTAAGGTCGAACGTCCTGACGAACCTTACACTCGAACTCCGGCCAAGTCCCCTCGCCTGACTCCGACTAGGCGTAGGAAGCTTGGTCTCCCTGCCGAGATAAGGTCGAACGTCCTGCCGAGCCTTACACTCGAACTTCAGCCAAGTCCCTTCGCCTGACTCCTACTAGGATTAGGAAGCTTGGTCTCCCTGCCGAGGTAAGGACGAAGGTCCTGCCAAGCCTTACACTCGAACTCCGGCCAAGTCCCCTTGTCTGACTCCTACTAGGCTTAGGAATCTTGGTCTCCCTGCCGAGTTAAGGTCGAACGACCTGCCGAACCTTACACTCGAACTCCGGCCAACTCCCTTCGACTAACTCTCCTACTAGGCTTAGGAAGCTTGGTCTCCCTGCCGAGGCAAGGTCGAACGTCCTGCCGAGCCTTACACTCGAACTCCGTCCGAGTCCCTTCGCCTGACTCTCCTACTAGGCTTAGGAAGCTTGGTCTCCCTGCCGAGGTAAGGTCGAACGTCCTGCCGAGCCTTACAATCGAACTGCGGCCAAGTCCCTTCGCCTGACTCCTACTAGGATTAGGAAGCTTGGTCTCCCTGCCGAGGTAAGGTCGAAGGTCCTGCCGAGCCTTACACTCGAACTCCAGCCAAGTCCCCTTGTCTGACTCCTACTAGGCTTAGGAAGCATGGTCTCCCCGCCGAGGTAAGGTAGAACGTCCTGCCGAGCCTTGCACTCGAACTCCGGCCAAGTCCCTTTGCCTGACTCCTACTAGGCTTAGGAATCTTGGTCTCCCTGCCGAGTTAAGGTCGAACGACCTGCCGAACCTTAGCCTCAAACTTATGCCAAGTTCCTTCGCCTGACTCCAACTAGGCTTAGGAAGCTTTGTCTCCCAGCCGAGGAAAGGTCGAACGTCCTGCTGAGCCTTAGACTTGAACTCCGGCCATGTCTTCTCGCCTGACTCTCCTACTAGGCTTAGGAAGCTTGGACTCCCTGCCGAGGTAAGGTCGAACGTCCTGCCGAGCCTTGCACTCAAACACCGGCCAGGCCATTTGCCTGTCTCCTACTAGGCTTAGGAAGCTTGGTGTCCCTGCCGAGGAAAGGTCGAACGTCCTGCCGAGCCTTACACTCGAACTCCGGCCAAATCATTTTGCATGACTCCTACTAAGCTTAGATAGCTTGGTCTCCCTGCCGAGGTAACGTCGAATGTCCTGCCGAACCTTAGTCTCAAACTTCGGCCACGTTCCTTCGCCTGACTCCAACTAGACTTAGGAAGCTTTGTCTCCCAGCCGAGGTAATGTTGAACGTCCTGCCGAGACTTACAGTCGAACTCTGGCCAAGGCCGCTTGCCTGACTCCTACTAGGCTTAGGAAGCTTGGTCTCCCGGCCGAGGTAAGGTCGAGCGTCCTTCCGAGCCTTACACTAGAACTCCGGCCAAGTCCCTTTGCCTGATACCTTCTAGGCTTAGGAAGCTTGGTCTCCCTGCAGAGGTAAGGTCGAGCGTCCTGCCGAGCCTTGCACTCGAACTCCGGGCAAGTCCCTTTGCCTGACTCCTCCTAGGCTTAGGAATCTTGGTCTCCCTGCCGAGTTAAGGTCGAACGACCTGCCGAACCTTACACTCGAACTCCGGCCAACTCCCTTCGACTAACTCTCCTACTAGGCTTAGGAAGCTTGGTCTCCCTGCCGAGGTAAGGTCGAACGTCCTGCCGAGCCTTACACTCGAACTCCGGCCAAATCATTTTGCATGACTCCTACTAAGCTTAGATAGCTTGGTCTCCCTGCCGAGGTAACGTCGAATGTCCTGCCGAACCTTAGTCTCAAACTTCGGCCACGTTCCTTCGCCTGACTCCAACTAGACTTAGGAAGCTTTGTCTCCCAGCCGAGGTAATGTTGAACGTCCTGCCGAGACTTACAGTCGAACTCTGGCCAAGGCCGCTTGCCTGACTCCTACTAGGCTTAGGAAGCTTGGTCTCCCGGCCGAGGTAAGGTCGAGCGTCCTTCCGAGCCTTACACTAGAACTCCGGCCAAGTCCCTTTGCCTGATACCTTCTAGGCTTAGGAAGCTTGGTCTCCCTGCAGAGGTAAGGTCGAGCGTCCTGCCGAGCCTTGCACTCGAACTCCGGGCAAGTCCCTTTGCCTGACTCCTCCTAGGCTTAGGAATCTTGGTCTCCCTGCCGAGTTAAGGTCGAACGACCTGCCGAACCTTACACTCGAACTCCGGCCAACTCCCTTCGACTAACTCTCCTACTAGGCTTAGGAAGCTTGGTCTCCCTGCCGAGGTAAGGTCGAACGTCCTGCCGAGCCTTACACTCGAACTCCGTCCGAGTCCCTTCGCCTGACTCTCCTACTAGGCTTAGGAAGCTTGGTCTCCCTGCCGAGGTAAGGTCGAACGTCCTGCCGAGCCTTACAATCGAACTGCGGCCAAGTCCCTTCGCCTGACTCCTACTAGGATTAGGAAGCTTGGTCTCCCTGCCGAGGTAAGGTCGAAGGTCCTGCTGAGCCTTACACTCGAACTCCGGCCAAGTCCCCTTGTCTGACTCCTACTAGGCTTAGGAAGCATGGTCTCCCCGCCGAGGTAAGGTAGAACGTCCTGCCGAGCCTTGCACTCGAACTCCGGCCAAGTCCCTTTGCCTGACTCCTACTAGGCTTAGGAATCTTGGTCTCCCTGCCGAGTTAAGGTCGAACGACCTGCCGAACCTTAGTCTCAAACTTATGCCAAGTTCCTTCGCCTGACTCCAACTAGGCTTAGGAAGCTTTGTCTCCCAGCCGAGGAAAGGTCGAACGTCCTGCTGAGCCTTAGACTTGAACTCCGGCCATGTCCTCTCGCCTGACTCTCCTACTAGGCTTAGGAAGCTTGGACTCCCTGCCGAGGTAAGGTCGAACGTCCTGCCGAGCCTTGCACTCAAACACCGGCCAGGCCATTTGCCTGTCTCCTTCTAGGCTTAGGAAGCTTGGTGTCCCTGCCGAGGAAAGGTCGAACGTCCTGCCGAGCCTTACACTCGAACTCCGGCCAAATCATTTTGCATGACTCCTACTAAGCTTAGATAGCTTGGTCTCCCTGCCGAGGTAACGTCGAATGTCCTGCCGAACCTTAGTCTCAAACTTCGGCCACGTTCCTTCGCCTGACTCCAACTAGACTTAGGAAGCTTTGTCTCCCAGCCGAGGTAATGTTGAACGTCCTGCCGAGACTTACAGTCGAACTCTGGCCAAGTCCGCTTGCCTGACTCCTACTAGGCTTAGGAAGCTTGGTCTCCCGGCCGAGGTAAGGTCGAGCGTCCTGCCGAGCCTTACACTAGAACTCCGGCCAAGTCCCTTTGCCTGATACCTTCTAGGCTTAGGAAGCTTGGTCTCCCTGCAGAGGTAAGGTCGAGCGTCCTGCCGAGCCTTGCACTCGAACTCCGGGCAAGTCCCTTTGCCTGACTCCTCCTAGGCTTAGGAATCTTGGTCTCCCTGCCGAGTTAAGGTCGAACGACCTGCCGAACCTTACACTCGAACTCCGGCCAACTCCCTTCGACTAACTCTCCTACTAGGCTTAGGAAGCTTGGTCTCCCTGCCGAGGTAAGGTCGAACGTCCTGCCGAGCCTTACACTCGAACTCCGTCCGAGTCCCTTCGCCTGACTCCTACTAGGATTAGGAAGCTTGGTCTCCCTGCCGAGGTAAGGACGAAGGTCCTGCCGAGCCTTACACTCGAACTCTGGCCAAGTCCCCTTGTCTGACTCCTACTAGGCTTAGGAATCTTGGTCTCCCTGCCGAGTTAAGGTCGAACGACCTGCCGAACCTTACACTCGAACTCCGGCCAACTCCCTTCGACTAACTCTCCTACTAGGCTTAGGAAGCTTGGTCTCCCTGCCGAGGCAAGGTCGAACGTCCTGCCGAGACTTACACTCGAACTCCGTCCGAGTCCCTTCGCCTGACTCTCCTACTAGGCTTAGGAAGCTTGGTCTCCCTGCCGAGGTAAGGTCGAACGTCCTGCCGAGCCTTACAATCGAACTGCGGCCAAGTCCCTTCGCCTGTCTCCTACTAGGATTAGGAAGCTTGGTCTCCCTGCCGAGGTAAGGTCGAAGGTCCTGCCGAGCCTTACACTCGAACTCCGGCCAAGTCCCCTTGTCTGACTCCTACTAGGCTTAGGAAGCATGGTCTCCCCGCCGAGGTAAGGTAGAACGTCCTGCCGAGCCTTGCACTCGAACTCCGGCCAAGTCCCTTTGCCTGACTCCTACTAGGCTTAGGAATCTTGGTCTCCCTGCCGAGTTAAGGTCGAACGACCTGCCGAACCTTAGTCTCAAACTTATGCCAAGTTCCTTTGCCTGACTCCAACTAGGCTTAGGAAGCTTTGTCTCCCAGCCGAGGAAAGGTCGAACGTCCTGCTGAGCCTTAGACTTGAACTCCGGCCAAGTCCTCTCGCCTGACTCTCCTACTAGGCTTAGGAAGCTTGGACTCCCTGCCGAGGTAAGGTCGAACGTCCTGCCGAGCCTTGCACTCAAACACCGGCCAGGCCATTTGCCTGTCTCCTACTAGGCTTAGGAAGCTTGGTGTCCCTGCCGAGGAAAGGTCGAACGTCCTGCCGAGCCTTACACTCGAACTCCGGCCAAATCATTTTGCATGACTCCTACTAAGCTTAGATAGCTTGGTCTCCCTGCCGAGGTAACGTCGAATGTCCTGCCGAACCTTAGTCTCAAACTTCGGCCACGTTCCTTCGCCTGACTCCAACTAGACTTAGGAAGCTTTGTCTCCCAGCCGAGGTAATGTTGAACGTCCTGCCGAGACTTACAGTCGAACTCTGGCCAAGGCCGCTTGCCTGACTCCTACTAGGCTTAGGAAGCTTGGTCTCCCGGCCGAGGTAAGGTCGAGCGTCCTTCCGAGCCTTACACTAGAACTTCGGCCAAGTCCCTTTGCCTGATACCTTCTAGGCTTAGGAAGCTTGGTCTCCCTGCAGAGGTAAGGTCGAGCGTCCTGCCGAGCCTTGCACTCGAACTCCGGGCAAGTCCCTTTGCCTGACTCCTCCTAGGCTTAGGAATCTTGGTCTCCCTGCCGAGTTAAGGTCGAACGACCTGCCGAACCTTACACTCGAACTCCGGCCAACTCCCTTCGACTAACTCTCCTACTAGGCTTAGGAAGCTTGGTCTCCCTGCCGAGGTAAGGTCGAACGTCCTGCCGAGCCTTACACTCGAACTCCGGCCAAATCATTTTGCATGACTCCTACTAAGCTTAGATAGGTTGGTCTCCCTGCCGAGGTAACGTCGAATGTCCTGCCGAACCTTAGTCTCAAACTTCGGCCACGTTCCTTCGCCTGACTCCAACTAGACTTAGGAAGCTTTGTCTCCCAGCCGAGGTAATGTTGAACGTCCTGCCGAGACTTACAGTCGAACTCTGGCCAAGGCCGCTTGCCTGACTCCTACTAGGCTTAGGAAGCTTGGTCTCCCGGCCGAGGTAAGGTCGAGCGTCCTTCCGAGCCTTACACTAGAACTCCGGCCAAGTCCCTTTGCCTGATACCTTCTAGGCTTAGGAAGCTTGGTCTCCCTGCAGAGGTAAGGTCGAGCGTCCTGCCGAGCCTTGCACTCGAACTCCGGGCAAGTCCCTCTGCCTGACTCCTCCTAGGCTTAGGAATCTTGGTCTCCCTGCCGAATTAAGGTCGAACGACCTGCCGAACCTTACACTCGAACTCCGGCCAACTCCCTTCGACTAACTCTCCTACTAGGCTTAGGAAGCTTGGTCTCCCTGCCGAGGTAAGGTCGAACGTCCTGCCGAGCCTTACACTCGAACTCCGTCCGAGTCCCTTCGCCTGACTCTCCTACTAGGCTTAGGAAGCTTGGTCTCCCTGCCGAGGTAAGGTCGAACGTCCTGCCGAGCCTTACAATCGAACTGCGGCCAAGTCCCTTCGCCTGACTCCTACTAGGATTAGGAAGCTTGGTCTCCCTGCCGAGGTAAGGTCGAAGGTCCTGCTGAGCCTTACACTCGAACTCCGGCCAAGTCCCCTTGTCTGACTCCTACTAGGCTTAGGAAGCATGGTCTCCCCGCCGAGGTAAGGTAGAACGTCCTGCCGAGCCTTGCACTCGAACTCCGGCCAAGTCCCTTTGCCTGACTCCTACTAGGCTTAGGAATCTTGGTCTCCCTGCCGAGTTAAGGTCGAACGACCTGCCGAACCTTAGTCTCAAACTTATGCCAAGTTCCTTCGCCTGACTCCAACTAGGCTTAGGAAGCTTTGTCTCCCAGCCGAGGAAAGGTCGAACGTCCTGCTGAGCCTTAGACTTGAACTCCGGCCATGTCCTCTCGCCTGACTCTCCTACTAGGCTTAGGAAGCTTGGACTCCCTGCCGAGGTAAGGTCGAACGTCCTGCCGAGCCTTGCACTCAAACACCGGCCAGGCCATTTGCCTGTCTCCTTCTAGGCTTAGGAAGCTTGGTGTCCCTGCCGAGGAAAGGTCGAACGTCCTGCCGAGCCTTACACTCGAACTCCGGCCAAATCATTTTGCATGACTCCTACTAAGCTTAGATAGCTTGGTCTCCCTGCCGAGGTAACGTCGAATGTCCTGCCGAACCTTAGTCTCAAACTTCGGCCACGTTCCTTCGCCTGACTCCAACTAGACTTAGGAAGCTTTGTCTCCCAGCCGAGGTAATGTTGAACGTCCTGCCGAGACTTACAGTCGAACTCTGGCCAAGTCCGCTTGCCTGACTCCTACTAGGCTTAGGAAGCTTGGTCTCCCGGCCGAGGTAAGGTCGAGCGTCCTGCCGAGCCTTACACTAGAACTCCGGCCAAGTCCCTTTGCCTGATACCTTCTAGGCTTAGGAAGCTTGGTCTCCCTGCAGAGGTAAGGTCGAGCGTCCTGCCGAGCCTTGCACTCGAACTCCGGGCAAGTCCCTTTGCCTGACTCCTCCTAGGCTTAGGAATCTTGGTCTCCCTGCCGAGTTAAGGTCGAACGACCTGCCGAACCTTACACTCGAACTCCGGCCAACTCCCTTCGACTAACTCTCCTACTAGGCTTAGGAAGCTTGGTCTCCCTGCCGAGGTAAGGTCGAACGTCCTGCCGAGCCTTACACTCGAACTCCGTCCGAGTCCCTTCGCCTGACTCCTACTAGGATTAGGAAGCTTGGTCTTCCTGCCGAGGTAAGGACGAAGGTCCTGCCGAGCCTTACACTCGAACTCCGGCCAAGTCCCCTTGTCTGACTCCTACTAGGCTTAGGAATCTTGGTCTCCCTGCCGAGTTAAGGTCGAACGACCTGCCGAACCTTACACTCGAACTCCGGCCAACTCCCTTCGACTAACTCTCCTACTAGGCTTAGGAAGCTTGGTCTCCCTGCCGAGGCAAGGTCGAACGTCCTGCCGAGCCTTACACTCGAACTCCGTCCGAGTCCCTTCGCCTGACTCTCCTACTAGGCTTAGGAAGCTTGGTCTCCCTGCCGAGGTAAGGTCGAACGTCCTGCCGAGCCTTACAATCGAACTGCGGCCAAGTCCCTTCGCCTGACTCCTACTAGGATTAGGAAGCTTGGTCTCCCTGCCGAGGTAAGGTCGAAGGTCCTGCCGAGCCTTACACTCGAACTCCGGCCAAGTCCCCTTGTCTGACTCCTACTAGGCTTAGGAAGCATGGTCTCCCCGCCGAGGTAAGGTAGAACGTCCTGCCGAGCCTTGCACTCGAACTCCGGCCAAGTCCCTTTGCCTGACTCCTACTAGGCTTAGGAATCTTGGTCTCCCTGCCGAGTTAAGGTCGAACGACCTGCCGAACCTTAGTCTCAAACTTATGCCAAGTTCCTTTGCCTGACTCCAACTAGGCTTAGGAAGCTTTGTCTCCCAGCCGAGGAAAGGTCGAACGTCCTGCTGAGCCTTAGACTTGAACTCCGGCCAAGTCCCTTTGCCTGATACCTTCTAGGCTTAGGAAGCTTGGTCTCCCTGCAGAGGTAAGGTCGAGCGTCCTGCCGAGCTTTGCACTCGAACTCCGGGCAAGTCCCTTTGCCTGACTCCTCCTAGGCTTAGGAATCTTGGTCTCCCTGCCGAGTTAAGGTCGAACGACCTGCCGAACCTTACACTCGAACTCCGGCCAACTCCCTTCGACTAACTCTCCTACTAGGCTTAGGAAGCTTGGTCTCCCTGCCGAGGTAAGGTCGAACGTCCTGCCGAGCCTTACACTCGAACTCCGTCCGAGTCCCTTCGCCTGACTCTCCTACTAGGCTTAGGAAGCTTGGTCTCCCTGCCGAGGTAAGGTCGAACGTCCTGCCGAGCCTTACAATCGAACTGCGGCCAAGTCCCTTCGCCTGACTCCTACTAGGATTAGGAAGCTTGGTCTCCCTGCCGAGGTAAGGTCGAAGGTCCTGCTGAGCCTTACACTCGAACTCCGGCCAAGTCCCCTTGTCTGACTCCTACTAGGCTTAGGAAGCATGGTCTCCCCGCCGAGGTAAGGTAGAACGTCCTGCCGAGCCTTGCACTCGAACTCCGGCCAAGTCCCTTTGCCTGACTCCTACTAGGCTTAGGAATCTTGGTCTCCCTGCCGAGTTAAGGTCGAACGACCTGCCGAACCTTAGTCTCAAACTTATGCCAAGTTCCTTCGCCTGACTCCAACTAGGCTTAGGAAGCTTTGTCTCCCAGCCGAGGAAAGGTCGAACGTCCTGCTGAGCCTTAGACTTGAACTCCGGCCATGTCCTCTCGCCTGACTCTCCTACTAGGCTTAGGAAGCTTGGACTCCCTGCCGAGGTAAGGTCGAACGTCCTGCCGAGCCTTGCACTCAAACACCGGCCAGGCCATTTGCCTGTCTCCTTCTAGGCTTAGGAAGCTTGGTGTCCCTGCCGAGGAAAGGTCGAACGTCCTGCCGAGCCTTACACTCGAACTCCGGCCAAATCATTTTGCATGACTCCTACTAAGCTTAGATAGCTTGGTCTCCCTGCCGAGGTAACGTCGAATGTCCTGCCGAACCTTAGTCTCAAACTTCGGCCACGTTCCTTCGCCTGACTCCAACTAGACTTAGGAAGCTTTGTCTCCCAGCCGAGGTAATGTTGAACGTACTGCCGAGACTTACAGTCGAACTCTGGCCAAGTCCGCTTGCCTGACTCCTACTAGGCTTAGGAAGCTTGGTCTCCCGGCCGAGGTAAGGTCGAGCGTCCTGCCGAGCCTTACACTAGAACTCCGGCCAAGTCCCTTTGCCTGATACCTTCTAGGCTTAGGAAGCTTGGTCTCCCTGCAGAGGTAAGGTCGAGCGTCCTGCCGAGCCTTGCACTCGAACTCCGGGCAAGTCCCTTTGCCTGACTCCTCCTAGGCTTAGGAATCTTGGTCTCCCTGCCGAGTTAAGGTCGAACGACCTGCCGAACCTTACACTCGAACTCCGGCCAACTCCCTTCGACTAACTCTCCTACTAGGCTTAGGAAGCTTGGTCTCCCTGCCGAGGTAAGGTCGAACGTCCTGCCGAGCCTTACACTCGAACTCCGTCCGAGTCCCTTCGCCTGACTCCTACTAGGATTAGGAAGCTTGGTCTTCCTGCCGAGGTAAGGACGAAGGTCCTGCCGAGCCTTACACTCGAACTCCGGCCAAGTCCCCTTGTCTGACTCCTACTAGGCTTAGGAATCTTGGTCTCCCTGCCGAGTTAAGGTCGAACGACCTGCCGAACCTTACACTCGAACTCCGGCCAACTCCCTTCGACTAACTCTCCTACTAGGCTTAGGAAGCTTGGTCTCCCTGCCGAGGCAAGGTCGAACGTCCTGCCGAGCCTTACACTCGAACTCCGTCCGAGTCCCTTCGCCTGACTCTCCTACTAGGCTTAGGAAGCTTGGTCTCCCTGCCGAGGTAAGGTCGAACGTCCTGCCGAGCCTTACAATCGAACTGCGGCCAAGTCCCTTCGCCTGACTCCTACTAGGATTAGGAAGCTTGGTCTCCCTGCCGAGGTAAGGTCGAAGGTCCTGCCGAGCCTTACACTCGAACTCCGGCCAAGTCCCCTTGTCTGACTCCTACTAGGCTTAGGAAGCATGGTCTCCCCGCCGAGGTAAGGTAGAACGTCCTGCCGAGCCTTGCACTCGAACTCCGGCCAAGTCCCTTTGCCTGACTCCTACTAGGCTTAGGAATCTTGGTCTCCCTGCCGAGTTAAGGTCGAACGACCTGCCGAACCTTAGTCTCAAACTTATGCCAAGTTCCTTTGCCTGACTCCAACTAGGCTTAGGAAGCTTTGTCTCCCAGCCGAGGAAAGGTCGAACGTCCTGCTGAGCCTTAGACTTGAACTCCGGCCAAGTCCCTTTGCCTGATACCTTCTAGGCTTAGGAAGCTTGGTCTCCCTGCAGAGGTAAGGTCGAGCGTCCTGCCGAGCTTTGCACTCGAACTCCGGGCAAGTCCCTTTGCCTGACTCCTCCTAGGCTTAGGAATCTTGGTCTCCCTGCCGAGTTAAGGTCGAACGACCTGCCGAACCTTACACTCGAACTCCGGCCAACTCCCTTCGACTAACTCTCCTACTAGGCTTAGGAAGCTTGGTCTCCCTGCCGAGGTAAGGTCGAACGTCCTGCCGAGCCTTACACTCGAACTCCGTCCGAGTCCCTTCGCCTGACTCCTACTAGGATTAGGAAGCTTGGTCTCCCTGCCGAGGTAAGGACGAAGGTCCTGCCGAGCCTTACACTCGAACTCCGGCCAAGTCCCCTTGTCTGACTCCTACTAGGCTTAGGAATCTTGGTCTCCCTGCCGAGTTAAGGTCGAACGACCTGCCGAACCTTACACTCGAACTCCGGCCAACTCCCTTCGACTAACTCTCCTACTAGGCTTAGGAAGCTTGGTCTCCCTGCCGAGGCAAGGTCGAACGTCCTGCCGAGCCTTACACTCGAACTCCGTCCGAGTCCCTTCGCCTGACTCTCCTACTAGGCTTAGGAAGCTTGGTCTCCCTGCCGAGGTAAGGTCGAACGTCCTGCCGAGCCTTACAATCGAACTCCAGCCAAGTTCCTTTTGCCTGTCTCCTACTAATCTTAGATAGCTTGGTCTCCCTGCCGAGGTAAGGTCGAACATCCTGACGACCCTTACACTCGAACTCCGGCCAAATCCCCTCGCCTGTCTCCAACTAGGCGTAGGAAGCTTGGTCTCCCTGCCGAGGCAAGGTCGAACGTCCTGCCGAGCCTTACACTCGAACTCCGTCCGAGTCCCTTCGCCTGACTCTCCTACTAGGCTTAGGAAGCTTGGTCTCCCTGCCGAGGTAAGGTCGAACGTCCTGCCGAGCCTTACAATCGAACTGCGGCCAAGTCCCTTCGCCTGACTCCTACTAGGATTAGGAAGCTTGGTCTCCCTGCCGAGGTAAGGTCGAAGGTCCTGCCGAGCCTTACACTCGAACTCCGGCCAAGTCCCCTTGTCTGACTCCTACTAGGCTTAGGAAGCATGGTCTCCCCGCCGAGGTAAGGTAGAACGTCCTGCCGAGCCTTGCACTCGAACTCCGGCCAAGTCCCTTTGCCTGACTCCTACTAGGCTTAGGAATCTTGGTCTCCCTGCCGAGTTAAGGTCGAACGACCTGCCGAACCTTAGTCTCAAACTTATGCCAAGTTCCTTCGCCTGACTCCAACTAGGCTTAGGAAACTTTGTCTCCCAGCCGAGGAAAGGTCGAACGTCCTGCTGAGCCTTAGACTTGAACTCCGGCCATGTCCTCTCGCCTGACTCTCCTACTAGGCTTAGGAAGCTTGGACTCCCTGCCGAGGTAAGGTCGAACGTCCTGCCGAGCCTTGCACTCAAACACCGGCCAGGCCATTTGCCTGTCTCCTACTAGGCTTATGAAGCTTGGTGTCCCTCCCGAGGAAAGGTCGAACGTCCTGCCGAGCCTTACACTCGAACTCCGGCCAAATCATTTTGCATGACTCCTACTAAGCTTAGATAGCTTGGTCTCCCTGCCGAGGTAACGTCGAATGTCCTGCCGAACCTTAGTCTCAAACTTCGGCCACGTTCCTTCGCCTGACTCCAACTAGACTTAGGAAGCTTTGTCTCCCAGCCGAGGTAATGTTGAACGTCCTGCCGAGACTTACAGTCGAACTCTGGCCAAGTCCGCTTGCCTGACTCCTACTAGGCTTAGGAAGCTTGGTCTCCCGGCCGAGGTAATGTCGAGCGTCCTTCCGAGCCTTACACTAGAACTCCGGCCAAGTCCCTTTGCCTGATACCTTCTAGGCTTAGGAAGCTTGGTCTCCCTGCAGAGGTAAGGTCGAGCGTACTGCCGAGCCTTGCACTCGAACTCCGGGCAAGTCCCTTTGCCTGACTCCTCCTAGGCTTAGGAATCTTGGTCTCCCTGCCGAGTTAAGGTCGAACGACCTGCCGAACCTTACACTCGAACTCCGGCCAAGTCCCCTTGTCTGACTCCTACTAGGCTTAGGAAGCATGGTCTCCCCGCCGAGGTAAGGTAGAACGTCCTGCCGAGCCTTGCACTCGAACTCCGGCCAAGTCCCTTTGCCTGACTCCTACTAGGCTTAGGAATCTTGGTCTCCCTGCCGAGTTAAGGTCGAACGACCTGCCGAACCTTAGTCTCAAACTTATGCCAAGTTCCTTTGCCTGACTCCAACTAGGCTTAGGAAGCTTTGTCTCCCAGCCGAGGAAAGGTCGAACGTCCTGCTGAGCCTTAGACTTGAACTCCGGCCAAGTCCTCTCGCCTGACTCTCCTACTAGGCTTAGGAAGCTTGGACTCCCTGCCGAGGTAAGGTCGAACGTCCTGCCGAGCCTTGCACTCAAACACCGGCCAGGCCATTTGCCTGTCTCCTACTAGGCTTAGGAAGCTTGGTGTCCCTGCCGAGGAAAGGTCGAACGTCCTGCCGAGCCTTACACTCGAACTCCGGCCAAATCATTTTGCATGACTCCTACTAAGCTTAGATAGCTTGGTCTCCCTGCCGAGGTAACGTCGAATGTCCTGCCGAACCTTAGTCTCAAACTTCGGCCACGTTCCTTCGCCTGACTCCAACTAGACTTAGGAAGCTTTGTCTCCCAGCCGAGGTAATGTTGAACGTCCTGCCGAGACTTACAGTCGAACTCTGGCCAAGTCCGCTTGCCTGACTCCTACTAGGCTTAGGAAGCTTGGTCTCCCAGCCGAGGTAAGGTCGAGCGTCCTTCCGAGCCTTACACTAGAACTCCGGCCAAGTCCCTTTGCCTGATACCTTCTAGGCTTAGGAAGCTTGGTCTCCCTGCAGAGGTAAGGTCGAGCGTCCTGCCGAGTCTTGCACTCGAACTCCGGGCAAGTCCCTTTGCCTGACTCCTCCTAGGCTTAGGAATCTTGGTCTCCCTGCCGAGTTAAGGTCGAACGACCTGCCGAACCTTACACTCGAACTCCGGCCAACTCCCTTCGACTAACTCTCCTACTAGGCTTAGGAAGCTTGGTCTCCCTGCCGAGGTAAGGTCGAACGTCCTGCCGAGCCTTACACTCGAACTCCGTCCGAGTCCCTTCGCCTGACTCTCCTACTAGGCTTAGGAAGCTTGGTCTCCCTGCCGAGGTAAAGTCGAACGTCCTGCCGAGCCTTACAATCGAACTCCAGCCAAGTTCCTTTTGCCTGTCTCCTACTAATCTTAGATAGCTTGGTCTCCCTGCCGAGGTAAGGTCGAACATCCTGACGACCCTTACACTCGAACTCCGGCCAAATCCCCTCGCCTGTCTCCAACTAGGCGTAGGAAGCTTGGTCTCCCTGCCGAGGCAAGGTCGAACGTCCTGCCGAGCCTTACACTCGAACTCCGTCCGAGTCCCTTCGCCTGACTCTCCTACTAGGCTTAGGAAGCTTGGTCTCCCTGCCGAGGTAAGGTCGAACGTCCTGCCGAGCCTTACAATCGAACTGCGGCCAAGTCCCTTCGCCTGACTCCTACTAGGATTAGGAAGCTTGGTCTCCCTGCCGAGGTAAGGTCGAAGGTCCTGCCGAGCCTTACACTCGAACTCCGGCCAAGTCCCCTTGTCTGACTCCTACTAGGCTTAGGAAGCATGGTCTCCCCGCCGAGGTAAGGTAGAACGTCCTGCCGAGCCTTGCACTCAAACTCCGGCCAAGTCCCTTTGCCTGACTCCTACTAGGCTTAGGAATCTTGGTCTCCCTGCCGAGTTAAGGTCGAACGACCTGCCGAACCTTAGTCTCAAACTTATGCCAAGTTCCTTCGCCTGACTCCAACTAGGCTTAGGAAGCTTTGTCTCTCAGCCGAGGAAAGGTCGAACGTCCTGCTGAGCCTTAGACTTGAACTCCGGCCATGTCCTCTCGCCTGACTCTCCTACTAGGCTTAGGAAGCTTGGACTCCCTGCCGAGGTAAGGTCGAACGTCCTGCCGAGCCTTGCACTCAAACACCGGCCAGGCCATTTGCCTGTCTCCTACTAGGCTTAGGAAGCTTGGTGTCCCTGCCGAGGAAAGGTCGAACGTCCTGCCGAGCCTTACACTCGAACTCCGGCCAAATCATTTTGCATGACTCCTACTAAGCTTAGATAGCTTGGTCTCCCTGCCGAGGTAACGTCGAATGTCCTGCCGAACCTTAGTCTCAAACTTCGGCCACGTTCCTTCGCCTGACTCCAACTAGACTTAGGAAGCTTTGTCTCCCAGCCGAGGTAATGTTGAACGTCCTGCCGAGACTTACAGTCGAACTCTGGCCAAGTCCGCTTGCCTGACTCCTACTAGGCTTAGGAAGCTTGGTCTCCCGGCCGAGGTAAGGTCGAGCGTCCTTCCGAGCCTTACACTAGAACTCCGGCCAAGTCCCTTTGCCTGATACCTTCTAGGCTTAGGAAGCTTGGTCTCCCTGCAGAGGTAAGGTCGAGCGTCCTGCCGAGCCTTGCACTCGAACTCCGGGCAAGTCCCTTTGCCTGACTCCTCCTAGGCTTAGGAATCTTGGTCTCCCTGCCGAGTTAAGGTCGAACGACCTGCCGAACCTTACACTCGAACTCCGGCCAACTCCCTTCGACTAACTCTCCTACTAGGCTTAGGAAGCTTGGTCTCCCTGCCGAGGTAAGGTCGAACGTCCTGCCGAGCCTTACACTCGAACTCCGTCCGAGTCCCTTCGCCTGACTCCTACTAGGATTAGGAAGCTTGGTCTCCCTGCCGAGGTAAGGACGAAGGTCCTGCCGAGCCTTACACTCGAACTCCGGCCAAGTCCCCTTGTCTGACTCCTACTAGGCTTAGGAATCTTGGTCTCCCTGCCGAGTTAAGGTCGAACGACCTGCCGAACCTTACACTCGAACTCCGGCCAACTCCCTTCGACTAACTCTCCTACTAGGCTTAGGAAGCTTGGTATCCCTGCCGAGGCAAGGTCGAACGTCCTGCCGAGCCTTACACTCGAACTCCGTCCGAGTCCCTTCGCCTGACTCTCCTACTAGGCTTAGGAAGCTTGGTCTCCCTGCCGAGGTAAGGTCGAACGTCCTGCCGAGCCTTACAATCGAACTCCTACCAAGTTCCTTTTGCCTGTCTCCTACTAATCTTAGATAGCTTGGTCTCCCTGCCGAGGTAAGGTCGAACATCCTGACGACCCTTACACTCGAACTCCGGCCAAATCCCCTCGCCTGTCTCCAACTAGGCGTAGGAAGCTTGGTCTCCCTGCCGAGGCAAGGTCGAACGTCCTGCCGAGCCTTACACTCGAACTCCGTCCGAGTCCCTTCGCCTGACTCTCCTACTAGGCTTAGGAAGCTTGGTCTCCCTGCCGAGGTAAGGTCGAACGTCCTGCCGAGCCTTACAATCGAACTGCGGCCAAGTCCCTTCGCCTGACTCCTACTAGGATTAGGAAGCTTGGTCTCCCTGCCGAGGTAAGGTCGAAGGTCCTGCCGAGCCTTACACTCGAACTCCGGCCAAGTCCCCTTGTCTGACTCCTACTAGGCTTAGGAAGCATGGTCTCCCCGCCGAGGTAAGGTAGAACGTCCTGCCGAGCCTTGCACTCGAACTCCGGCCAAGTCCCTTTGCCTGACTCCTACTAGGCTTAGGAATCTTGGTCTCCCTGCCGAGTTAAGGTCGAACGACCTGCCGAACCTTAGTCTCAAACTTATGCCAAGTTCCTTCGCCTGACTCCAACTAGGCTTAGGAAACTTTGTCTCCCAGCCGAGGAAAGGTCGAACGTCCTGCTGAGCCTTAGACTTGAACTCCGGCCATGTCCTCTCGCCTGACTCTCCTACTAGGCTTAGGAAGCTTGGACTCCCTGCCGAGGTAAGGTCGAACGTCCTGCCGAGCCTTGCACTCAAACACCGGCCAGGCCATTTGCCTGTCTCCTACTAGGCTTAGGAAGCTTGGTGTCCCTGCCGAGGAAAGGTCGAACGTCCTGCCGAGCCTTACACTCGAACTCCGGCCAAATCATTTTGCATGACTCCTACTAAGCTTAGATAGCTTGGTCTCCCTGCCGAGGTAACGTCGAATGTCCTGCCGAACCTTAGTCTCAAACTTCGGCCACGTTCCTTCGCCTGACTCCAACTAGACTTAGGAAGCTTTGTCTCCCAGCCGAGGTAATGTTGAACGTCCTGCCGAGACTTACAGTCGAACTCTGGCCAAGTCCGCTTGCCTGACTCCTACTAGGCTTAGGAAGCTTGGTCTCCCGGCCGAGGTAATGTCGAGCGTCCTTCCGAGCCTTACACTAGAACTCCGGCCAAGTCCCTTTGCCTGATACCTTCTAGGCTTAGGAAGCTTGGTCTCCCTGCAGAGGTAAGGTCGAGCGTCCTGCCGAGCCTTGCACTCGAACTCCGGGCAAGTCCCTTTGCCTGACTCCTCCTAGGCTTAGGAATCTTGGTCTCCCTGCCGAGTTAAGGTCGAACGACCTGCCGAACCTTACACTCGAACTCCGGCCAACTCCCTTTCGACTAACTCTCCTACTAGGCTTAGGAAGCTTGGTCTCCCTGCCGAGGCAAGGTCGAACGTCCTGCCGAGCCTTACACTCGAACTCCGTCCGAGTCCCTTCGCCTGACTCTCCTACTAGGCTTAGGAAGCTTGGTCTCCCTGCCGAGGTAAGGTCGAACGTCCTGCCGAGCCTTACAATCGAACTGCGGCCAAGTCCCTTCGCCTGACTCCTACTAGGATTAGGAAGCTTGGTCTCCCTGCCGAGGTAAGGTCGAAGGTCCTGCCGAGCCTTACACTCGAACTCCGGCCAAGTCCCCTTGTCTGACTCCTACTAGGCTTAGGAAGCATGGTCTCCCTGCCGAGGTAAGGTCGAGCGTCCTGCCGAGCCTTGCACTCGAACTCCGGGCAAGTCCCTTTGCCTGACTCCTACTAGGCTTAGGAATCTTGGTCTCCCTGCCAAGTTAAGGTCGAACGACCTGCCGAACCTTACACTCGAACTCCGGCCAACTCCCTTCGACTAACTCTCCTACTAGGCTTAGGAAACTTGGTCTCCCTTCCGAGGTAAGGTCGAACGTCCTGCCGAGCCTTACACTCGAACTCCGTCCGAGTCCCTTCGCCTGACTCTCCTACTAGGCTTAGGAAGCTTGGTCTCCCTGCTGAGGTAAGGTCGAACGTCCTGCCGAGCCTTACAATCGAACTCCAGCCAAGTTCCTTTTGCCTGTCTCCTACTAATCTTAGATAGCTTGGTCTCCCTGCCGAGGTAAGGTCGAATATCCTGACGACCCTTACACTCGAACTCCGGCCAAATCCCCTCGCCTGTCTCCAACTAGGCGTAGGAAGCTTGGTCTCCCTGCCGAGGTAAGGTCGAAGGTCCTGCCGAGCCTTACACTCGAACTCCGGCCAAGTCCCTTCGCCTGACTCCTACTAGGCTTAGGAAGCTTGGTCTCCCTGCCAAGGTAAGGTCGAAGGTCTTGCCGAGACTTACACTCGAACTCCGGCCAAGTCCCCTTGTCTGACTCCTACTAGGCTTAGGAAGCATGGTCTCTTTGCCGAGTTACGGTCGAACGTCCTGCCGAGCCTTAGTCTCAAACTTCGGCCAAGTTCCTTCGCCTGACTCCAATTAGGCTTAGGAAGCTTTGTCTCCCAGCCGAGGTAAGGTCGAATGTCCTGCTGAGACTTAGACTTGAACTCCGGCCAAGTCCTCTCGCCTGACTCTCCTACTAGGCTTAGGGAGCTTGGTCTCCCTGCCGAGTTAAGGTCGAACGTCCTGCCAAGCCTTACACTCGAACACCGGCCAAGTCCCTTAGCCTGACTCCTACTAGGCTTAGGAAGTATGGTCTCCCTGCCGAGGTAAGGTCAGACGTCCTGCTGAGCCTTACACTCGAACTCCGGCCAAATCCCCTCTCCTAACTCTCCTCCTAGGCTTAGGAAGATTTGTCTCCCTGCCGATGTAACATCGAACGTCCTGCCGAGCCTTACACTCGAACTCCGGCCATGTCCCTTCCCCTGACACTCCTAATAGGCTTAGCAAGCTTGGTCTCCCTGCCGAGGCAAGGTCGAGCGTTTTTCCGAGGCTTGCACTCGAACTCCGGCCAAGTCGCTTTGCCTGACTCCTACTAGGCTTAGGAATCTTGGTCTCACTGACGAGTTAAGGTCGAACGACCTGCCGAACCTTACACTCGAACTCCGGCCAAGTCCCTTCGCCTAACTCTCCTACTAGGCTTAGGAAGCTTTGTCTCCCTGCCGAGGTAACGTCGAACGTCCTGCCGAGCCTTACACTCGAACTCCGTCCGAATCCCTTCGCCTGACTCTCCTTCTAGGCTTAGGAAGCTTGGTGTCCCTGCCGAGGTACGGTCTAATGTCCTGCCGAGCCTTACACTCGAACACCAGCCAAGTCCCTTTGCCTGTCTCCTACTAGGATTAGGAAGCTTGGTCTCCCTGCCGAGGTAAGGTCAAGCGTCCTGCCGAGCCTTACACTCGATCTCCGGCCAAGTCCCTTCGCCTGACTCTCCTACTAGGCTTAGGAAGCTTGGTCTCCCTGCCGAATTTAGGTCGAACATCCTGCCAAGCCTTACACTCGAACTCCGGCCAAGTCATTTTGAATGGCTCCTAATAAGCTTAGATAGCTTGGTCTCCTTGCCGAGGTAACGTCGAACGTCCTGCCGAACCTTAGTCTCAAACTTCGGCCAAGTTCCTTCGCCTGACTCCAACTAGGCTTAGGAAGCTTTGTCTCCCAGCCGAGGTAATGTTGAACGTCCTGCCGAGACTTACACTCGAAATCTGGCCAAGTCCCCTCGCCTGACTCCTACTAGGCTTAGGAAGCTTGGTCTCCCTGCCGAGGTAAGGTCGAACGTCCTGCCAAGCCTTACACTCGAACACCGGCCAAGTCCCTTCCTATGACACTCCTACTAGGCTTAGGAAGCTTTATCTCCCATCCGAGGTCAGGTCGAGCGTCCTTCCGAGCCTTACACTTGAACTCCGGCCAAGGCATTTTGCATGACTCCTACTAAGCTTAGATAGCTTGGTCTCCCTGCCGAGGTAAGGTCGAACGTCCTGCCGAGACTTACACTCGAACTCTGGCCAAGTCCCCTCGCCGGACTCCTAATAGGCTTAGGAAGCTTGGTCTCCCTGCCGAGGTAAGGTCGAACGTCCTGCCGAGCCTTACACTCGAACTCCGGCCAAGTCGTTTTGCATGACTCCTACTAAGCTTAGATAGCTTGGTCTCCCTGCCGAGGTAACGTCGAATGTCCTGCCGAACCTTAGTCTCAAACTTCGGCCAAGTTCCTTCGCCTGACTCCAACTAGACTTAGGAAGCTTTGTCTCCCAGCCGAGGTAATGTTGAACGTCCTGCCGAGACTTACACTCGAACTCTGGCCAAGTCCGCTTGCCTGACTCCTACTAGGCTTAGGAAGCTTGGTCTCCCGGCCGAGGTAAGGTCGAGCGTCCTTCCGAGCCTTACACTAGAACTCCGGCCAAGTCCCTTTGCCTGATACCTTCTAGGCTTAGGAAGCTTGGTCTCCCTGCCGAGGTAAGGTCGAGCGTCCTGCCGAGCCTTGCACTCGAACTCCGGGCAAGTCCCTTTGCCTGACTCCTACTAGGCTTAGGAATCTTGGTCTCCCTGCCAAGTTAAGGTCGAACGACCTGCCGAACCTTACACTCGAACTCTGGCCAACTCCCTTCGACTAACTCTCCTACTAGGCTTAGGAAGCTTGGTCTCCCTGCCGAGGTAAGGTCGAACGTCCTGCCGCGCCTTACACTCGAACTCCGTCCGAGTCCCTTCGCCTGACTCTCCTACTAGGCTTAGGAAGCTTGGTCTCCCTGCTGAGGTAAGGTCGAACGTCCTGCCGAGCCTTACAATTGAAATACAGCCAAGTTCGTTTTGCCTGTCTCCTACTAATCTTAGATAGCTTGGTCTCCCTGCCGAGGTAAGGTCGAATATCCTGACGACCCTTACACTCGAACTCCGGCCATTTCCTTCGCCTGACTCCAACTAGGCTTAGGAAGCTTTGTCTCCCAGCCGAGGTAATGTTGAACGTCCTGCCGAGACTTACACTCGAACTCTGGCCAAGTCCCCTCGCCTGACTCCTACTAGGCTTAGGAAGCTTGGTCTCCCATCCGAGGTCAGGTCGAGCGTCCTTCCGAGCCTTATACTTGAACTCCGGCCAAGTCATTTTGCATGACTCCTACTAAGCTTAGATAGCTTGGTCTCCCTGCCGAGGTAAGGTCGAACGTCCTGCCGAGACTTACACTCGAACTCTGGCCAAGTCCCCTCGCCTGACTCCTACTAGGCTTAGGAAGCTTGGTCTCCCTGCCGAGGTAAGGTCGAACGTCCTGCCGAGCCTTACACTCGAACTCCGGCCAAGTCCCTTTGCCTGACTCCTACTAGGATTAGGAAGCTTGGTCTCCCTGCCGAGGTAAGGTCAAACGTCCTGCCGAGCCTTACACTCGATCTCCGGCCAAGTCCCTTCGCCTGACTCTCCTACTAGGCTTAGGAAGCTTGGTCTCCCTGCCGAATTAAGGTCGAACATCCTGCCAAGCCTTACACTCGAACTCCGGCCAAGTCATTTTGCATGGCTCCTAATAAGCTTAGATAGCTTGGTCTCCTTGCCGAGGTAACGTCGAACGTCCTGCCGAACCTTAGTCTCAAACTTCGGCCAAGTTCCTTCGCCTGACTCCAACTAGGCTTAGGAAGCTTTGTCTCCCAGCCGAGGTAATGTTGAACGTCCTGCCGAGACTTACACTCGAACTCTGGCCAAGTCCCCTCGCCTGACTCCTACTAGGCTTAGGAAGCTTGGTCTCCCTGCCGAGGTAAGGTCGAACGTCCTGCCAAGCCTTACACTCGAACTCCGGCCAAGTCCTCTCGCCTGACTCTCCTATTAGCCTTAGGGAGCTTGGTCTCCCTGCCAAGGTAAGGTCGAACGTCCTGCCGAGCCTTACACTCGAACACCGGCCAAGTCCCTTCCTATGACACTCCTACTAGGCTTAGGAAGCTTTATCTCTCAGCCGAGGTCAAGTCGAGCGTCCTTCCGAGCCTTACAATTGAACTCCGGCCAAGTCATTTTGCATGACTCCTACTAAGCTTAGATAGCTTGGTCTCCCTGCGGAGGTAAGGTCGAACGTCCTGCCGAGACTTACACTCGAACTCTGGCCAAGTCCCATCGCCTGACTCCTACTAGCCTTAGGAAGCTTGGTCTCCCTGCCGAGGTAAGGTCGAACGTCCTGCCGAGCCTTACACTCGAACTCCGGCCAAGTCCCTTTGCCTGACTCCTACTAGGCTTAGGATGCTTGGTCCCCCTGCCGAGGTACGGTCGAAAGTCCTGCCGAGCCTTACAATCAAACTCCAGCCAAGTTCCTTTTGCCTGTCTCCTACTAAGCTTAGATACCTTGGTCTCCCTGCCGAGTTAAGGTCGAAAGTCCTGCCGAGACTTTCACTCGAACTCTGGCCAAGTCCCCTCGCCTGACTCCTACTAGGCTTAGGAAGCATGGTCTCCCTGCCGAGGTAACGTTGAACGTCCTGCCGAGCCTTAGTCTCAAACTTCGGCCAAGTTCCTTTGCCTGACTCCAACTAGGCTTAGGAAGCTTTGTCTCCCAGCCGAGGTAAGGTCGAACGTCCTGCTGAGCCTTAGACTTGAACTCCGGCCAAGTCCTCTCGCCTGACTCTCCTACTAGGCTTAGGAAGCTTGGACTGCCTGCCAAGGTAAGGTCGAACGTCCTGCCAAGTCTTGCACTCAAACACCGGCCAGGACATTTGCCTGTCTTCTACTAGGCTTAGGAAGCTTGGTGTCCCTGCCGAGGAAAGGTCGAACATCCTGCCAAGCCTTACATTCGAACTCTGGCCAAGTCCCTTCGCCTGACTCCTACTAGGCTTACGAAGCTTGGTCTCCCTGCCGAGGTAAGGTCGAAGGTCCTGCCGAGCCTTACACTCGAACTCCGGCCAAGTCCCCTTGTCTGACTCCTACTAGGCTTAGGAAGCATGGTCTCTTTGCCGAGTTAAGGTCGAACGTCCTGCCAAGCCTTAGTCTCAAACTTCGGCCAGGTTCCTTCGCCTGACTCCAACTAGGCTTAGGAAGCTTTGTCTCCCAGCCGAGGTAAGGTTAAACGTCCTGCTGAGCTTTAGATTTGAACTACGGCCAAGTCCTCTCGCCTGACTCGCCTACTAGGCTTAGGAAGCTTGGTCACCCTGCCGAGGTAAGGTCGAGCGTCCTGCCGAGCCTTACACTCGAACTCTGGCCAAGTCCCCTCTCCTAACTCTCCTCCTAGGCTTAGGAAGATTTGTCTCCCTGCCGAGGATACATCGAACGTCCTGCCGAGCCTTACACTCGAGCTCCGGCCAAGTCCCTTCCCCTAACACTCCTACTAAGCTTAGGAACCTTGGTCTCCCTGCCAAGGTAAGGTCGAGCGTCCTGCCGAGCCTTGCACTCGAACTCCGGCCAAGTCCCTTTGCAAGACTCCTACTAGGCTTAGGAATCTTGGTCTCCCTGCCGAGTTAACGTCCAACGACCTGCCGAACCTTACACTCGAACTCTGGCCAACTCCCTTCGCCTAACTCTCCTAATAGGCTTAGCAAGCTTGGTCTCCCTGCCGAGGTAAGGTCGAAGGTCCTGCCGAGCCTTACAATCGAACTCCAGCCAAGTTCCTTTTGCCTGTCTCCTACTAATCTTTGATAGCTTGGTCTCCCTGCCGAGGTAAGGTCGAAGGTCCTGCCGAGCCTTACACTCGAACTCCGGCCAAGTCCCCTTGCCTGACTCCTACTAGGCTTAGGAATCTTGGTCTCCCTGCCGAGTTAAGGTCGAACGACCTGCCGAACCTTACACTCGAACTCCGGCCAACTCCCTTCGACTAACTCTCCTAGCAGGCTTAGGAAGCTTGGTCTCACTGCCGAGGTAAGGTCGAACGTCCTGCCGAGCCTTACACTCGAACTCCGTCCGAGTCCCTTCGCCTGACTCTCCTACTAGGCTTAGGAAGCTTGGTCTCCCTGCCGAGGTAAGGTCGAATGTCCTGCCGAGCCTTACAATCGAACTCCAGCCAAGTTCCTTTTGCCTGTCTCCTACTAATCTTAGATAGCTTGGTCTCCCTGCCGAGGTAAGGTCGAACATCCTGACGACCCTTACACTCGAACTCCAGCCAAGTCCCCTTGTCTGACTCCTACTAGGCTTAGGAAGCATGGTCTCTTTGCCGAGTTAAGGTCGAACGTCCTGCCAAGCCTTAGTCTCAAACTTCGGCCAAGTTCCTTCGCCTGACTCTAACTAGGCTTAGGAAGCTTTGTCTCCAAGCCGAGGTAAGGTTGAACGTCCTGCTGAGCCTTACACTCGAACTCCGGCCAAGTCCCCTTGTCTGACTCCTACTAGGCTTAGGAAACATGGTCTCCCCGCCGAGGTAAGGTAGAACGTCCTGCCGAGCCTTCCACTCGAACTCCGGCCAAGTCCCTTTGCCTGACTCCTACTAGGCTTAGGAATCTTGGTCTCCCTGCCGAGTTAAGGTCGAACGACCTGCCGAACCTTAGTCTCAAACTTATGCCAAGTTCCTTCGCCTGACTCCAACTAGGCTTAGGAAGCTTTGTCTCTCAGCCGAGGAAAGGTCGAACGTCCTGCTGAGCCTTAGACTTGAACTCCGGCCATGTCCTCTCGCCTGACTCTCCTACTAGGCTTAGGAAGCTTGGACTCCCTGCCGAGGTAAGGTCGAACGTCCTGCCGAGCCTTGCACTCAAACACCGGCCAGGCCATTTGCCTGTCTCCTACTAGGCTTAGGAAGCTTGGTGTCCCTGCCGAGGAAAGGTCGAACGTCCTGCCGAGCCTTACACTCGAACTCCGGCCAAATCATTTTGCATGACTCCTACTAAGCTTAGATAGCTTGGTCTCCCTGCCGAGGTAACGTCGAATGTCCTGCCGAACCTTAGTCTCAAACTTCGGCCACGTTCCTTCGCCTGACTCCAACTAGACTTAGGAAGCTTTGTCTCCCAGCCGAGGTAATGTTGAACGTCCTGCCGAGACTTACAGTCGAACTCTGGCCAAGTCCGCTTGCCTGACTCCTACTAGGCTTAGGAAGCTTGGTCTCCCGGCCGAGGTAAGGTCGAGCGTCCTTCCGAGCCTTACACTAGAACTCCGGCCAAGTCCCTTTGCCTGATACCTTCTAGGCTTAGGAAGCTTGGTCTCCCTGCAGAGGTAAGGTCGAGCGTCCTGCCGAGCCTTGCACTCGAACTCCGGGCAAGTCCCTTTGCCTGACTCCTCCTAGGCTTAGGAATCTTGGTCTCCCTGCCGAGTTAAGGTCGAACGACCTGCCGAACCTTACACTCGAACTCCGGCCAACTCCCTTCGACTAACTCTCCTACTAGGCTTAGGAAGCTTGGTCTCCCTGCCGAGGTAAGGTCGAACGTCCTGCCGAGCCTTACACTCGAACTCCGTCCGAGTCCCTTCGCCTGACTCCTACTAGGATTAGGAAGCTTGGTCTCCCTGCCGAGGTAAGGACGAAGGTCCTGCCGAGCCTTACACTCGAACTCCGGCCAAGTCCCCTTGTCTGACTCCTACTAGGCTTAGGAATCTTGGTCTCCCTGCCGAGTTAAGGTCGAACGACCTGCCGAACCTTACACTCGAACTCCGGCCAACTCCCTTCGACTAACTCTCCTACTAGGCTTAGGAAGCTTGGTATCCCTGCCGAGGCAAGGTCGAACGTCCTGCCGAGCCTTACACTCGAACTCCGTCCGAGTCCCTTCGCCTGACTCTCCTACTAGGCTTAGGAAGCTTGGTCTCCCTGCCGAGGTAAGGTCGAACGTCCTGCCGAGCCTTACAATCGAACTCCTACCAAGTTCCTTTTGCCTGTCTCCTACTAATCTTAGATAGCTTGGTCTCCCTGCCGAGGTAAGGTCGAACATCCTGACGACCCTTACACTCGAACTCCGGCCAAATCCCCTCGCCTGTCTCCAACTAGGCGTAGGAAGCTTGGTCTCCCTGCCGAGGCAAGGTCGAACGTCCTGCCGAGCCTTACACTCGAACTCCGTCCGAGTCCCTTCGCCTGACTCTCCTACTAGGCTTAGGAAGCTTGGTCTCCCTGCCGAGGTAAGGTCGAACGTCCTGCCGAGCCTTACAATCGAACTGCGGCCAAGTCCCTTCGCCTGACTCCTACTAGGATTAGGAAGCTTGGTCTCCCTGCCGAGGTAAGGTCGAAGGTCCTGCCGAGCCTTACACTCGAACTCCGGCCAAGTCCCCTTGTCTGACTCCTACTAGGCTTAGGAAGCATGGTCTCCCCGCCGAGGTAAGGTAGAACGTCCTGCCGAGCCTTGCACTCGAACTCCGGCCAAGTCCCTTTGCCTGACTCCTACTAGGCTTAGGAATCTTGGTCTCCCTGCCGAGTTAAGGTCGAACGACCTGCCGAACCTTACACTCGAACTCCGGCCAACTCCCTTCGACTAACTCTCCTACTAGGCTTAGGAAGCTTGGTCTCCCTGCCGAGGTAAGGTCGAACGTCCTGCCGAGCCTTACACTCGAACTCCGTCCGAGTCCCTTCGCCTGACTCTCCTACTAGGCTTAGGAAGCTTGGTCTCCCTGCCGAGGTAAGGTCGAACGTCCTGCCGAGCCTTACAATCGAACTGCGGCCAAGTCCCTTCGCCTGACTCCTACTAGGATTAGGAAGCTTGGTCTCCCTGCCGAGGTAAGGTCGAAGGTCCTGCTGAGCCTTACACTCGAACTCCGGCCAAGTCCCCTTGTCTGACTCCTACTAGGCTTAGGAAGCATGGTCTCCCCGCCGAGGTAAGGTAGAACGTCCTGCCGAGCCTTGCACTCGAACTCCGGCCAAGTCCCTTTGCCTGACTCCTACTAGGCTTAGGAATCTTGGTCTCCCTGCCGAGTTAAGGTCGAACGACCTGCCGAACCTTAGTCTCAAACTTATGCCAAGTTCCTTCGCCTGACTCCAACTAGGCTTAGGAAGCTTTGTCTCCCAGCCGAGGAAAGGTCGAACGTCCTGCTGAGCCTTAGACTTGAACTCCGGCCATGTCCTCTCGCCTGACTCTCCTACTAGGCTTAGGAAGCTTGGACTCCCTGCCGAGGTAAGGTCGAACGTCCTGCCGAGCCTTGCACTCAAACACCGGCCAGGCCATTTGCCTGTCTCCTTCTAGGCTTAGGAAGCTTGGTGTCCCTGCCGAGGAAAGGTCGAACGTCCTGCCGAGCCTTACACTCGAACTCCGGCCAAATCATTTTGCATGACTCCTACTAAGCTTAGATAGCTTGGTCTCCCTGCCGAGGTAACGTCGAATGTCCTGCCGAACCTTAGTCTCAAACTTCGGCCACGTTCCTTCGCCTGACTCCAACTAGACTTAGGAAGCTTTGTCTCCCAGCCGAGGTAATGTTGAACGTCCTGCCGAGACTTACAGTCGAACTCTGGCCAAGTCCGCTTGCCTGACTCCTACTAGGCTTAGGAAGCTTGGTCTCCCGGCCGAGGTAAGGTCGAGCGTCCTGCCGAGCCTTACACTAGAACTCCGGCCAAGTCCCTTTGCCTGATACCTTCTAGGCTTAGGAAGCTTGGTCTCCCTGCAGAGGTAAGGTCGAGCGTCCTGCCGAGCCTTGCACTCGAACTCCGGGCAAGTCCCTTTGCCTGACTCCTCCTAGGCTTAGGAATCTTGGTCTCCCTGCCGAGTTAAGGTCGAACGACCTGCCGAACCTTACACTCGAACTCCGGCCAACTCCCTTCGACTAACTCTCCTACTAGGCTTAGGAAGCTTGGTCTCCCTGCCGAGGTAAGGTCGAACGTCCTGCCGAGCCTTACACTCGAACTCCGTCCGAGTCCCTTCGCCTGACTCCTACTAGGATTAGGAAGCTTGGTCTCCCTGCCGAGGTAAGGACGAAGGTCCTGCCGAGCCTTACACTCGAACTCTGGCCAAGTCCCCTTGTCTGACTCCTACTAGGCTTAGGAATCTTGGTCTCCCTGCCGAGTTAAGGTCGAACGACCTGCCGAACCTTACACTCGAACTCCGGCCAACTCCCTTCGACTAACTCTCCTACTAGGCTTAGGAAGCTTGGTCTCCCTGCCGAGGCAAGGTCGAACGTCCTGCCGAGACTTACACTCGAACTCCGTCCGAGTCCCTTCGCCTGACTCTCCTACTAGGCTTAGGAAGCTTGGTCTCCCTGCCGAGGTAAGGTCGAACGTCCTGCCGAGCCTTACAATCGAACTGCGGCCAAGTCCCTTCGCCTGTCTCCTACTAGGATTAGGAAGCTTGGTCTCCCTGCCGAGGTAAGGTCGAAGGTCCTGCCGAGCCTTACACTCGAACTCCGGCCAAGTCCCCTTGTCTGACTCCTACTAGGCTTAGGAAGCATGGTCTCCCCGCCGAGGTAAGGTAGAACGTCCTGCCGAGCCTTGCACTCGAACTCCGGCCAAGTCCCTTTGCCTGACTCCTACTAGGCTTAGGAATCTTGGTCTCCCTGCCGAGTTAAGGTCGAACGACCTGCCGAACCTTAGTCTCAAACTTATGCCAAGTTCCTTTGCCTGACTCCAACTAGGCTTAGGAAGCTTTGTCTCCCAGCCGAGGAAAGGTCGAACGTCCTGCTGAGCCTTAGACTTGAACTCCGGCCAAGTCCTCTCGCCTGACTCTCCTACTAGGCTTAGGAAGCTTGGACTCCCTGCCGAGGTAAGGTCGAACGTCCTGCCGAGCCTTGCACTCAAACACCGGCCAGGCCATTTGCCTGTCTCCTACTAGGCTTAGGAAGCTTGGTGTCCCTGCCGAGGAAAGGTCGAACGTCCTGCCGAGCCTTACACTCGAACTCCGGCCAAATCATTTTGCATGACTCCTACTAAGCTTAGATAGCTTGGTCTCCCTGCCGAGGTAACGTCGAATGTCCTGCCGAACCTTAGTCTCAAACTTCGGCCACGTTCCTTCGCCTGACTCCAACTAGACTTAGGAAGCTTTGTCTCCCAGCCGAGGTAATGTTGAACGTCCTGCCGAGACTTACAGTCGAACTCTGGCCAAGGCCGCTTGCCTGACTCCTACTAGGCTTAGGAAGCTTGGTCTCCCGGCCGAGGTAAGGTCGAGCGTCCTTCCGAGCCTTACACTAGAACTCCGGCCAAGTCCCTTTGCCTGATACCTTCTAGGCTTAGGAAGCTTGGTCTCCCTGCAGAGGTAAGGTCGAGCGTCCTGCCGAGCCTTGCACTCGAACTCCGGGCAAGTCCCTTTGCCTGACTCCTCCTAGGCTTAGGAATCTTGGTCTCCCTGCCGAGTTAAGGTCGAACGACCTGCCGAACCTTACACTCGAACTCCGGCCAACTCCCTTCGACTAACTCTCCTACTAGGCTTAGGAAGCTTGGTCTCCCTGCCGAGGTAAGGTCGAACGTCCTGCCGAGCCTTACACTCGAACTCCGGCCAAATCATTTTGCATGACTCCTACTAAGCTTAGATAGGTTGGTCTCCCTGCCGAGGTAACGTCGAATGTCCTGCCGAACCTTAGTCTCAAACTTCGGCCACGTTCCTTCGCCTGACTCCAACTAGACTTAGGAAGCTTTGTCTCCCAGCCGAGGTAATGTTGAACGTCCTGCCGAGACTTACAGTCGAACTCTGGCCAAGGCCGCTTGCCTGACTCCTACTAGGCTTAGGAAGCTTGGTCTCCCGGCCGAGGTAAGGTCGAGCGTCCTTCCGAGCCTTACACTAGAACTCCGGCCAAGTCCCTTTGCCTGATACCTTCTAGGCTTAGGAAGCTTGGTCTCCCTGCAGAGGTAAGGTCGAGCGTCCTGCCGAGCCTTGCACTCGAACTCCGGGCAAGTCCCTCTGCCTGACTCCTCCTAGGCTTAGGAATCTTGGTCTCCCTGCCGAATTAAGGTCGAACGACCTGCCGAACCTTACACTCGAACTCCGGCCAACTCCCTTCGACTAACTCTCCTACTAGGCTTAGGAAGCTTGGTCTCCCTGCCGAGGTAAGGTCGAACGTCCTGCCGAGCCTTACACTCGAACTCCGTCCGAGTCCCTTCGCCTGACTCTCCTACTAGGCTTAGGAAGCTTGGTCTCCCTGCCGAGGTAAGGTCGAACGTCCTGCCGAGCCTTACAATCGAACTGCGGCCAAGTCCCTTCGCCTGACTCCTACTAGGATTAGGAAGCTTGGTCTCCCTGCCGAGGTAAGGTCGAAGGTCCTGCTGAGCCTTACACTCGAACTCCGGCCAAGTCCCCTTGTCTGACTCCTACTAGGCTTAGGAAGCATGGTCTCCCCGCCGAGGTAAGGTAGAACGTCCTGCCGAGCCTTGCACTCGAACTCCGGCCAAGTCCCTTTGCCTGACTCCTACTAGGCTTAGGAATCTTGGTCTCCCTGCCGAGTTAAGGTCGAACGACCTGCCGAACCTTAGTCTCAAACTTATGCCAAGTTCCTTCGCCTGACTCCAACTAGGCTTAGGAAGCTTTGTCTCCCAGCCGAGGAAAGGTCGAACGTCCTGCTGAGCCTTAGACTTGAACTCCGGCCATGTCCTCTCGCCTGACTCTCCTACTAGGCTTAGGAAGCTTGGACTCCCTGCCGAGGTAAGGTCGAACGTCCTGCCGAGCCTTGCACTCAAACACCGGCCAGGCCATTTGCCTGTCTCCTTCTAGGCTTAGGAAGCTTGGTGTCCCTGCCGAGGAAAGGTCGAACGTCCTGCCGAGCCTTACACTCGAACTCCGGCCAAATCATTTTGCATGACTCCTACTAAGCTTAGATAGCTTGGTCTCCCTGCCGAGGTAACGTCGAATGTCCTGCCGAACCTTAGTCTCAAACTTCGGCCACGTTCCTTCGCCTGACTCCAACTAGACTTAGGAAGCTTTGTCTCCCAGCCGAGGTAATGTTGAACGTCCTGCCGAGACTTACAGTCGAACTCTGGCCAAGTCCGCTTGCCTGACTCCTACTAGGCTTAGGAAGCTTGGTCTCCCGGCCGAGGTAAGGTCGAGCGTCCTGCCGAGCCTTACACTAGAACTCCGGCCAAGTCCCTTTGCCTGATACCTTCTAGGCTTAGGAAGCTTGGTCTCCCTGCAGAGGTAAGGTCGAGCGTCCTGCCGAGCCTTGCACTCGAACTCCGGGCAAGTCCCTTTGCCTGACTCCTCCTAGGCTTAGGAATCTTGGTCTCCCTGCCGAGTTAAGGTCGAACGACCTGCCGAACCTTACACTCGAACTCCGGCCAACTCCCTTCGACTAACTCTCCTACTAGGCTTAGGAAGCTTGGTCTCCCTGCCGAGGTAAGGTCGAACGTCCTGCCGAGCCTTACACTCGAACTCCGTCCGAGTCCCTTCGCCTGACTCCTACTAGGATTAGGAAGCTTGGTCTTCCTGCCGAGGTAAGGACGAAGGTCCTGCCGAGCCTTACACTCGAACTCCGGCCAAGTCCCCTTGTCTGACTCCTACTAGGCTTAGGAATCTTGGTCTCCCTGCCGAGTTAAGGTCGAACGACCTGCCGAACCTTACACTCGAACTCCGGCCAACTCCCTTCGACTAACTCTCCTACTAGGCTTAGGAAGCTTGGTCTCCCTGCCGAGGCAAGGTCGAACGTCCTGCCGAGCCTTACACTCGAACTCCGTCCGAGTCCCTTCGCCTGACTCTCCTACTAGGCTTAGGAAGCTTGGTCTCCCTGCCGAGGTAAGGTCGAACGTCCTGCCGAGCCTTACAATCGAACTGCGGCCAAGTCCCTTCGCCTGACTCCTACTAGGATTAGGAAGCTTGGTCTCCCTGCCGAGGTAAGGTCGAAGGTCCTGCCGAGCCTTACACTCGAACTCCGGCCAAGTCCCCTTGTCTGACTCCTACTAGGCTTAGGAAGCATGGTCTCCCCGCCGAGGTAAGGTAGAACGTCCTGCCGAGCCTTGCACTCGAACTCCGGCCAAGTCCCTTTGCCTGACTCCTACTAGGCTTAGGAATCTTGGTCTCCCTGCCGAGTTAAGGTCGAACGACCTGCCGAACCTTAGTCTCAAACTTATGCCAAGTTCCTTTGCCTGACTCCAACTAGGCTTAGGAAGCTTTGTCTCCCAGCCGAGGAAAGGTCGAACGTCCTGCTGAGCCTTAGACTTGAACTCCGGCCAAGTCCCTTTGCCTGATACCTTCTAGGCTTAGGAAGCTTGGTCTCCCTGCAGAGGTAAGGTCGAGCGTCCTGCCGAGCTTTGCACTCGAACTCCGGGCAAGTCCCTTTGCCTGACTCCTCCTAGGCTTAGGAATCTTGGTCTCCCTGCCGAGTTAAGGTCGAACGACCTGCCGAACCTTACACTCGAACTCCGGCCAACTCCCTTCGACTAACTCTCCTACTAGGCTTAGGAAGCTTGGTCTCCCTGCCGAGGTAAGGTCGAACGTCCTGCCGAGCCTTACACTCGAACTCCGTCCGAGTCCCTTCGCCTGACTCTCCTACTAGGCTTAGGAAGCTTGGTCTCCCTGCCGAGGTAAGGTCGAACGTCCTGCCGAGCCTTACAATCGAACTGCGGCCAAGTCCCTTCGCCTGACTCCTACTAGGATTAGGAAGCTTGGTCTCCCTGCCGAGGTAAGGTCGAAGGTCCTGCTGAGCCTTACACTCGAACTCCGGCCAAGTCCCCTTGTCTGACTCCTACTAGGCTTAGGAAGCATGGTCTCCCCGCCGAGGTAAGGTAGAACGTCCTGCCGAGCCTTGCAGTCGAACTCCGGCCAAGTCCCTTTGCCTGACTCCTACTAGGCTTAGGAATCTTGGTCTCCCTGCCGAGTTAAGGTCGAACGACCTGCCGAACCTTAGTCTCAAACTTATGCCAAGTTCCTTCGCCTGACTCCAACTAGGCTTAGGAAGCTTTGTCTCCCAGCCGAGGAAAGGTCGAACGTCCTGCTGAGCCTTAGACTTGAACTCCGGCCATGTCCTCTCGCCTGACTCTCCTACTAGGCTTAGGAAGCTTGGACTCCCTGCCGAGGTAAGGTCGAACGTCCTGCCGAGCCTTGCACTCAAACACCGGCCAGGCCATTTGCCTGTCTCCTTCTAGGCTTAGGAAGCTTGGTGTCCCTGCCGAGGAAAGGTCGAACGTCCTGCCGAGCCTTACACTCGAACTCCGGCCAAATCATTTTGCATGACTCCTACTAAGCTTAGATAGCTTGGTCTCCCTGCCGAGGTAACGTCGAATGTCCTGCCGAACCTTAGTCTCAAACTTCGGCCACGTTCCTTCGCCTGACTCCAACTAGACTTAGGAAGCTTTGTCTCCCAGCCGAGGTAATGTTGAACGTACTGCCGAGACTTACAGTCGAACTCTGGCCAAGTCCGCTTGCCTGACTCCTACTAGGCTTAGGAAGCTTGGTCTCCCGGCCGAGGTAAGGTCGAGCGTCCTGCCGAGCCTTACACTAGAACTCCGGCCAAGTCCCTTTGCCTGATACCTTCTAGGCTTAGGAAGCTTGGTCTCCCTGCAGAGGTAAGGTCGAGCGTCCTGCCGAGCCTTGCACTCGAACTCCGGGCAAGTCCCTTTGCCTGACTCCTCCTAGGCTTAGGAATCTTGGTCTCCCTGCCGAGTTAAGGTCGAACGACCTGCCGAACCTTACACTCGAACTCCGGCCAACTCCCTTCGACTAACTCTCCTACTAGGCTTAGGAAGCTTGGTCTCCCTGCCGAGGTAAGGTCGAACGTCCTGCCGAGCCTTACACTCGAACTCCGTCCGAGTCCCTTCGCCTGACTCCTACTAGGATTAGGAAGCTTGGTCTTCCTGCCGAGGTAAGGACGAAGGTCCTGCCGAGCCTTACACTCGAACTCCGGCCAAGTCCCCTTGTCTGACTCCTACTAGGCTTAGGAATCTTGGTCTCCCTGCCGAGTTAAGGTCGAACGACCTGCCGAACCTTACACTCGAACTCCTGCCAACTCCCTTCGACTAACTCTCCTACTAGGCTTAGGAAGCTTGGTCTCCCTGCCGAGGCAAGGTCGAACGTCCTGCCGAGCCTTACACTCGAACTCCGTCCGAGTCCCTTCGCCTGACTCTCCTACTAGGCTTAGGAAGCTTGGTCTCCCTGCCGAGGTAAGGTCGAACGTCCTGCCGAGCCTTACAATCGAACTGCGGCCAAGTCCCTTCGCCTGACTCCTACTAGGATTAGGAAGCTTGGTCTCCCTGCCGAGGTAAGGTCGAAGGTCCTGCCGAGCCTTACACTCGAACTCCGGCCAAGTCCCCTTGTCTGACTCCTACTAGGCTTAGGAAGCATGGTCTCCCCGCCGAGGTAAGGTAGAACGTCCTGCCGAGCCTTGCACTCGAACTCCGGCCAAGTCCCTTTGCCTGACTCCTACTAGGCTTAGGAATCTTGGTCTCCCTGCCGAGTTAAGGTCGAACGACCTGCCGAACCTTAGTCTCAAACTTATGCCAAGTTCCTTTGCCTGACTCCAACTAGGCTTAGGAAGCTTTGTCTCCCAGCCGAGGAAAGGTCGAACGTCCTGCTGAGCCTTAGACTTGAACTCCGGCCAAGTCCCTTTGCCTGATACCTTCTAGGCTTAGGAAGCTTGGTCTCCCTGCAGAGGTAAGGTCGAGCGTCCTGCCGAGCTTTGCACTCGAACTCCGGGCAAGTCCCTTTGCCTGACTCCTCCTAGGCTTAGGAATCTTGGTCTCCCTGCCGAGTTAAGGTCGAACGACCTGCCGAACCTTACACTCGAACTCCGGCCAACTCCCTTCGACTAACTCTCCTACTAGGCTTAGGAAGCTTGGTCTCCCTGCCGAGGTAAGGTCGAACGTCCTGCCGAGCCTTACACTCGAACTCCGTCCGAGTCCCTTCGCCTGACTCCTACTAGGATTAGGAAGCTTGGTCTCCCTGCCGAGGTAAGGACGAAGGTCCTGCCGAGCCTTACACTCGAACTCCGGCCAAGTCCCCTTGTCTGACTCCTACTAGGCTTAGGAATCTTGGTCTCCCTGCCGAGTTAAGGTCGAACGACCTGCCGAACCTTACACTCGAACTCCGGCCAACTCCCTTCGACTAACTCTCCTACTAGGCTTAGGAAGCTTGGTCTCCCTGCCGAGGCAAGGTCGAACGTCCTGCCGAGCCTTACACTCGAACTCCGTCCGAGTCCCTTCGCCTGACTCTCCTACTAGGCTTAGGAAGCTTGGTCTCCCTGCCGAGGTAAGGTCGAACGTCCTGCCGAGCCTTACAATCGAACTCCAGCCAAGTTCCTTTTGCCTGTCTCCTACTAATCTTAGATAGCTTGGTCTCCCTGCCGAGGTAAGGTCGAACATCCTGACGACCCTTACACTCGAACTCCGGCCAAATCCCCTCGCCTGTCTCCAACTAGGCGTAGGAAGCTTGGTCTCCCTGCCGAGGCAAGGTCGAACGTCCTGCCGAGCCTTACACTCGAACTCCGTCCGAGTCCCTTCGCCTGACTCTCCTACTAGGCTTAGGAAGCTTGGTCTCCCTGCCGAGGTAAGGTCGAACGTCCTGCCGAGCCTTACAATCGAACTGCGGCCAAGTCCCTTCGCCTGACTCCTACTAGGATTAGGAAGCTTGGTCTCCCTGCCGAGGTAAGGTCGAAGGTCCTGCCGAGCCTTACACTCGAACTCCGGCCAAGTCCCCTTGTCTGACTCCTACTAGGCTTAGGAAGCATGGTCTCCCCGCCGAGGTAAGGTAGAACGTCCTGCCGAGCCTTGCACTCGAACTCCGGCCAAGTCCCTTTGCCTGACTCCTACTAGGCTTAGGAATCTTGGTCTCCCTGCCGAGTTAAGGTCGAACGACCTGCCGAACCTTAGTCTCAAACTTATGCCAAGTTCCTTTGCCTGACTCCAACTAGGCTTAGGAAGCTTTGTCTCCCAGCCGAGGAAAGGTCGAACGTCCTGCTGAGCCTTAGACTTGAACTCCGGCCAAGTCCTCTCGCCTGACTCTCCTACTAGGCTTAGGAAGCTTGGACTCCCTGCCGAGGTAAGGTCGAACGTCCTGCCGAGCCTTGCACTCAAACACCGGCCAGGCCATTTGCCTGTCTCCTACTAGGCTTAGGAAGCTTGGTGTCCCTGCCGAGGAAAGGTCGAACGTCCTGCCGAGCCTTACACTCGAACTCCGGCCAAATCATTTTGCATGACTCCTACTAAGCTTAGATAGCTTGGTCTCCCTGCCGAGGTAACGTCGAATGTCCTGCCGAACCTTAGTCTCAAACTTCGGCCACGTTCCTTCGCCTGACTCCAACTAGACTTAGGAAGCTTTGTCTCCCAGCCGAGGTAATGTTGAACGTCCTGCCGAGACTTACAGTCGAACTCTGGCCAAGGCCGCTTGCCTGACTCCTACTAGGCTTAGGAAGCTTGGTCTCCCGGCCGAGGTAAGGTCGAGCGTCCTTCCGAGCCTTACACTAGAACTCCGGCCAAGTCCCTTTGCCTGATACCTTCTAGGCTTAGGAAGCTTGGTCTCCCTGCAGAGGTAAGGTCGAGCGTCCTGCCGAGCCTTGCACTCGAACTCCGGGCAAGTCCCTTTGCCTGACTCCTCCTAGGCTTAGGAATCTTGGTCTCCCTGCCGAGTTAAGGTCGAACGACCTGCCGAACCGTACACTCGAACTCCGGCCAACTCCCTTCGACTAACTCTCCTACTAGGCTTAGGAAGCTTGGTCTCCCTGCCGAGGTAAGGTCGAACGTCCTGCCGAGCCTTACACTCGAACTCCGGCCAAATCATTTTGCATGACTCCTACTAAGCTTAGATAGGTTGGTCTCCCTGCCGAGGTAACGTCGAATGTCCTGCCGAACCTTAGTCTCAAACTTCGGCCACGTTCCTTCGCCTGACTCCAACTAGACTTAGGAAGCTTTGTCTCCCAGCCGAGGTAATGTTGAACGTCCTGCCGAGACTTACAGTCGAACTCTGGCCAAGGCCGCTTGCCTGACTCCTACTAGGCTTAGGAAGCTTGGTCTCCCGGCCGAGGTAAGGTCGAGCGTCCTTCCGAGCCTTACACTAGAACTCCGGCCAAGTCCCTTTGCCTGATACCTTCTAGGCTTAGGAAGCTTGGTCTCCCTGCAGAGGTAAGGTCGAGCGTCCTGCCGAGCCTTGCACTCGAACTCCGGGCAAGTCCCTCTGCCTGACTCCTCCTAGGCTTAGGAATCTTGGTCTCCCTGCCGAATTAAGGTCGAACGACCTGCCGAACCTTACACTCGAACTCCGGCCAACTCCCTTCGACTAACTCTCCTACTAGGCTTAGGAAGCTTGGTCTCCCTGCCGAGGTAAGGTCGAACGTCCTGCCGAGCCTTACACTCGAACTCCGTCCGAGTCCCTTCGCCTGACTCTCCTACTAGGCTTAGGAAGCTTGGTCTCCCTGCCGAGGTAAGGTCGAACGTCCTGCCGAGCCTTACAATCGAACTGCGGCCAAGTCCCTTCGCCTGACTCCTACTAGGATTAGGAAGCTTGGTCTCCCTGCCGAGGTAAGGTCGAAGGTCCTGCTGAGCCTTACACTCGAACTCCGGCCAAGTCCCCTTGTCTGACTCCTACTAGGCTTAGGAAGCATGGTCTCCCCGCCGAGGTAAGGTAGAACGTCCTGCCGAGCCTTGCACTCGAACTCCGGCCAAGTCCCTTTGCCTGACTCCTACTAGGCTTAGGAATCTTGGTCTCCCTGCCGAGTTAAGGTCGAACGACCTGCCGAACCTTAGTCTCAAACTTATGCCAAGTTCCTTCGCCTGACTCCAACTAGGCTTAGGAAGCTTTGTCTCCCAGCCGAGGAAAGGTCGAACGTCCTGCTGAGCCTTAGACTTGAACTCCGGCCATGTCCTCTCGCCTGACTCTCCTACTAGGCTTAGGAAGCTTGGACTCCCTGCCGAGGTAAGGTCGAACGTCCTGCCGAGCCTTGCACTCAAACACCGGCCAGGCCATTTGCCTGTCTCCTTCTAGGCTTAGGAAGCTTGGTGTCCCTGCCGAGGAAAGGTCGAACGTCCTGCCGAGCCTTACACTCGAACTCCGGCCAAATCATTTTGCATGACTCCTACTAAGCTTAGATAGCTTGGTCTCCCTGCCGAGGTAACGTCGAATGTCCTGCCGAACCTTAGTCTCAAACTTCGGCCACGTTCCTTCGCCTGACTCCAACTAGACTTAGGAAGCTTTGTCTCCCAGCCGAGGTAATGTTGAACGTCCTGCCGAGACTTACAGTCGAACTCTGGCCAAGTCCGCTTGCCTGACTCCTACTAGGCTTAGGAAGCTTGGTCTCCCGGCCGAGGTAAGGTCGAGCGTCCTGCCGAGCCTTACACTAGAACTCCGGCCAAGTCCCTTTGCCTGATACCTTCTAGGCTTAGGAAGCTTGGTCTCCCTGCAGAGGTAAGGTCGAGCGTCCTGCCGAGCCTTGCACTCGAACTCCGGGCAAGTCCCTTTGCCTGACTCCTCCTAGGCTTAGGAATCTTGGTCTCCCTGCCGAGTTAAGGTCGAACGACCTGCCGAACCTTACACTCGAACTCCGGCCAACTCCCTTCGACTAACTCTCCTACTAGGCTTAGGAAGCTTGGTCTCCCTGCCGAGGTAAGGTCGAACGTCCTGCCGAGCCTTACACTCGAACTCCGTCCGAGTCCCTTCGCCTGACTCCTACTAGGATTAGGAAGCTTGGTCTTCCTGCCGAGGTAAGGACGAAGGTCCTGCCGAGCCTTACACTCGAACTCCGGCCAAGTCCCCTTGTCTGACTCCTACTAGGCTTAGGAATCTTGGTCTCCCTGCCGAGTTAAGGTCGAACGACCTGCCGAACCTTACACTCGAACTCCGGCCAACTCCCTTCGACTAACTCTCCTACTAGGCTTAGGAAGCTTGGTCTCCCTGCCGAGGCAAGGTCGAACGTCCTGCCGAGCCTTACACTCGAACTCCGTCCGAGTCCCTTCGCCTGACTCTCCTACTAGGCTTAGGAAGCTTGGTCTCCCTGCCGAGGTAAGGTCGAACGTCCTGCCGAGCCTTACAATCGAACTGCGGCCAAGTCCCTTCGCCTGACTCCTACTAGGATTAGGAAGCTTGGTCTCCCTGCCGAGGTAAGGTCGAAGGTCCTGCCGAGCCTTACACTCGAACTCCGGCCAAGTCCCCTTGTCTGACTCCTACTAGGCTTAGGAAGCATGGTCTCCCCGCCGAGGTAAGGTAGAACGTCCTGCCGAGCCTTGCACTCGAACTCCGGCCAAGTCCCTTTGCCTGACTCCTACTAGGCTTAGGAATCTTGGTCTCCCTGCCGAGTTAAGGTCGAACGACCTGCCGAACCTTAGTCTCAAACTTATGCCAAGTTCCTTTGCCTGACTCCAACTAGGCTTAGGAAGCTTTGTCTCCCAGCCGAGGAAAGGTCGAACGTCCTGCTGAGCCTTAGACTTGAACTCCGGCCAAGTCCCTTTGCCTGATACCTTCTAGGCTTAGGAAGCTTGGTCTCCCTGCAGAGGTAAGGTCGAGCGTCCTGCCGAGCTTTGCACTCGAACTCCGGGCAAGTCCCTTTGCCTGACTCCTCCTAGGCTTAGGAATCTTGGTCTCCCTGCCGAGTTAAGGTCGAACGACCTGCCGAACCTTACACTCGAACTCCGGCCAACTCCCTTCGACTAACTCTCCTACTAGGCTTAGGAAGCTTGGTCTCCCTGCCGAGGTAAGGTCGAACGTCCTGCCGAGCCTTACACTCGAACTCCGTCCGAGTCCCTTCGCCTGACTCTCCTACTAGGCTTAGGAAGCTTGGTCTCCCTGCCGAGGTAAGGTCGAACGTCCTGCCGAGCCTTACAATCGAACTGCGGCCAAGTCCCTTCGCCTGACTCCTACTAGGATTAGGAAGCTTGGTCTCCCTGCCGAGGTAAGGTCGAAGGTCCTGCTGAGCCTTACACTCGAACTCCGGCCAAGTCCCCTTGTCTGACTCCTACTAGGCTTAGGAAGCATGGTCTCCCCGCCGAGGTAAGGTAGAACGTCCTGCCGAGCCTTGCACTCGAACTCCGGCCAAGTCCCTTTGCCTGACTCCTACTAGGCTTAGGAATCTTGGTCTCCCTGCCGAGTTAAGGTCGAACGACCTGCCGAACCTTAGTCTCAAACTTATGCCAAGTTCCTTCGCCTGACTCCAACTAGGCTTAGGAAGCTTTGTCTCCCAGCCGAGGAAAGGTCGAACGTCCTGCTGAGCCTTAGACTTGAACTCCGGCCATGTCCTCTCGCCTGACTCTCCTACTAGGCTTAGGAAGCTTGGACTCCCTGCCGAGGTAAGGTCGAACGTCCTGCCGAGCCTTGCACTCAAACACCGGCCAGGCCATTTGCCTGTCTCCTTCTAGGCTTAGGAAGCTTGGTGTCCCTGCCGAGGAAAGGTCGAACGTCCTGCCGAGCCTTACACTCGAACTCCGGCCAAATCATTTTGCATGACTCCTACTAAGCTTAGATAGCTTGGTCTCCCTGCCGAGGTAACGTCGAATGTCCTGCCGAACCTTAGTCTCAAACTTCGGCCACGTTCCTTCGCCTGACTCCAACTAGACTTAGGAAGCTTTGTCTCCCAGCCGAGGTAATGTTGAACGTACTGCCGAGACTTACAGTCGAACTCTGGCCAAGTCCGCTTGCCTGACTCCTACTAGGCTTAGGAAGCTTGGTCTCCCGGCCGAGGTAAGGTCGAGCGTCCTGCCGAGCCTTACACTAGAACTCCGGCCAAGTCCCTTTGCCTGATACCTTCTAGGCTTAGGAAGCTTGGTCTCCCTGCAGAGGTAAGGTCGAGCGTCCTGCCGAGACTTACACTCGAACTCCGGCCAAGTCCTCTAGCCTGACTCTCCTACTAGGCTTAGGGAGCTTGGTCTCCCTGCCGAGTTAAGGTCGAACGTCCTGCCAAGCCTTACACTCGAACTCCGGCCAAGTCCCTTAGCCTGTCTCCTACTAGGCTTACGAAGTATGGTCTCCCTGCCGAGGTAAGGTCAGACGTCCTGCTGAGCCTTACACTCGAACTCCGGCCAAATCCCCTCTCCTAACTCTCCTCCTAGGCTTAGGAAGATTTGTCTCCCTGCCGATGTAACATCGAACGTCCTGCCGAGCCTTACACTCGAACTCCGGCCATGTCCCTTCCCCTGACACTCCTAATAGGCTTAGCAAGCTTGGTCTCTCTGCCGAGGCAAGGTCGAGCGTCCTTCCGAGGCTTGCACTCGAACTCCGGCCAAGTCGCTTTGCCTGACTCGTACTAGGCTTAGGAATCTTGGTCTCACTGACGAGTTAAGGTCGAACGACCTGCCGAACCTTACACTCGAACTCCGGCCAAGTCCCTTCGCCTAACTCTCCTACTAGGCTTAGGAAGCTTTGTCTCCCTGCCGAGGTAACGTTGAACGTCCTGCCGAGCCTTACACTCGAACTCCGTCCGAGTCCCTTCGCCTGACTCTCCTTCTAGGCTTAGGAAGCTTGGTGTCCCTGCCGAGGTACGGTCTAACGTCCTGCCGAGCCTTACACTCGAACACCAGCCAAGTCCCTTTGCCTGTCTCCTACTAGGATTAGGAAGCTTGGTCTCCCTGCCGAGGTTAGGTCAAGCGTCCTGCCGAGCCATACACTCGATCTCCGGCCAAGTCCCTTCGCCTGACTCTCCTACTAGGCTTAGGAAGCTTGGTCTCCCTGCCGAATTTAGGTCGAACATCCTGCCAAGCCTTACACTCGAACTCCGGCCAAGTCCCTTTGCAAGACTCCTACTAGGCTTAGGAATCTTGGTCTCCCTGCCGAGTTAAGGTCGAACGACCTGCCGAACCTTACACTCGAACTCCGGCCAACTCCCTTCGCCTAACTCTCCTACCAAGCTTAGGAAGCTTGGTCTCCCTGCCGAGGTAAGGTCGAACGTCCTGCCGAGCCTTACAATCGAACTCCAGCCAAGTTCCTTTTGCCTGTCTCCTACTAATCTTAGATAGCTTGGTCTCCCTGCCGAGGTAAGGTCGAACGTCCTGACGAACCTTACACTCGAACTTTGGCCAAGTCCCCTCGCCTGACTCCAACTAGGCGTAGGAAGCTTGGTCTCCCTGCCGAGATAAGGTCGAACGTCCTGCCGAGCCTTACACTCGAACTTCGGCCAAGTCCCTTCGCCTGACTCCTACTAGGCTTAGGAAGCTTGGTCTCCCTTCCGAGGTAAGGTCGAAGGTCCTGCCGAGCCTTACACTCGAACTCCGGCCAAGTCCCCTTGTCTGACTCCTACTAGGCTTAGGAAGCATGGTCTCCCCGCCGAGGTAAGGTAGAACGTCCTGCCGAGCCTTGCACTCGAACACCGGCCAAGTCCCTTTGCCTGACTCCTACTAGGCTTAGGAATCTTGGTCTCCCTGCCGAGTTAAGGTCGAACGACCTGCCGAACCTTAGTCTCAAACTTATGCCAAGTTCCTTCGCCTGACTCCAACTAGGCTTAGGAAGCTTTGTCTCACAGCCGAGGTAAGGTCGAACGTCCTGCTGAGCCTTAGACTTGAACTCCGGCCAAGTCCCTTTGCCTGTCTCCTACTAGGATTAGGAAGCTTGGTCTCCCTGCCGAGGTAAGGTCAAACGTCCTGCCGAGCCTTACACTCGATCTCTGGCCAAGTCCCTTCGCCTGACTCTCCTACTAGGCTTAGGAAGCTTGGTCTCCCTGCCGAATTAAGGTCGAACATCCTGCCAAGCCTTACACTCGAACTCCGGCCAAGTCATTTTGAATGGCTCCTAATAAGCTTAGATAGCTTGGTCTCCTTGCCGAGGTAACGTCGAACGTCCTGCCGAACCTTAGTCTCAAACTTCGGCCAAGTTCCTTCGCCTAACTCTCCTACTAGGCTTAGGAAGCTTTGTCTCCCTGCCGAGGTAAGGTCGAACGTCCTGCCGAGCCTTACACTCGAACTCCGTCCAAGTCCCCTCCCCTGACTCTCCTACTAGCCTTAGGGAGCTTGGTGTCCCTGCCGAGGTACGGTCGAACGTCCTGCCGAGCCTTACACTCGAACACCAGCCAAGTCCCTTTGCCTGTCTCCTACTAGGATTAGGAAGCTTGGTCTCCCTGCCGAGGTAAGGTCAAACGTCCTGCCGAGCCTTACACTCGAACTCCGTGCAAGTCCCCTCGCCTGACTCTCCTACTAGCCTTAGGGAGCTTGGTGTCCCTGCCGAGGTACGGTCGAACGTCCTGCCGAGCCTTACACTCGAACAACGGCCAAGTCCCTTCCTCTGACACTCCTACTAGGCTTAGGAAGCTTTATCTCCCAGCCGAGGTCAGGTCGAGCGTCCTTCCGAGCCTTACAATTGAACTCCGGCCAAGTCATTTTGCATGACTCCTACTAAGCTTAGATAGCTTGGTCTCCCTGCCGAGGTAAGGTCGAACGTCCTGCCGAGACTTACACTCGAACTCTGGCCAAGTCCCCTCGGCTGACTCCTACTAGGCTTAGGAAGCTTGGTCTCCCTGCCGAGGTAAGGTCGAACGTCCTGCCGAGCCTTACACTCGAACTCCGGCCAAGTCCCTTTGCCTGACTCCTACTAGGCTTAGGAATCTTGGTCTCCCTGCCGAGTTAAGGTCGAACGACCTGCCGAACCTTACACTCGAACTCCGGCCGACTCCCTTCGACTAACTCTCCTACTAGGCTTAGGAAGCTTTGTCTCCCTGCCGAGGCAAGGTCGAACGTCCTGCCGAGCCTTACACTCGAACTCTGTCCGTGTCCTTTCGCCTGACTCTCCTACTAGGCTTAGGAAGCTTGGTCTCCCTGCCGAGGTAAGGTCGAACGTCCTGCCGAGCCTTACAATCGAACTCCAGCCAAGTTCCTTTTGCCTGTCTCCTACTAATCTTAGATAGCTTGGTCTCCCTGCCGAGGCAAGGTCGAACGTCCTGCCGAGCCTTACACTCGAACTCCGGCCAAGTCCCTTCGCCTGACTCCTACTAGGCTTAGGAAGCTTGGTCTCCCTGCCGAGGTAAGGTCGAAGGTCCTGCCGAGCCTTACACTCGAACTCCGGCCAAGTCCCCTTGTCTGACTCCTACTAGGCTTAGGAAGCATGGTCTCTTTGCCGAGTTAAGGTCGAACGTCCTGCCGAGCCTTAGTCTCAAACTTCGGCCAAGTTCCTTCGCCTGACTCCAACTAGGCTTAGGAAGCTTTATCTCCCAGCCGAGGTAAGGTCGAACGTCCTGCTGAGCCTTAGACTTGAACTCCGGCCAAGTCCTCTCGCCTGACTCTCCTACTAGGCTTAGGGAGCTTGGTCTCCCTGCCGAGTTAAGGTCGAACGTCCTGCCGAGCCTTACACTCGAACACCGGCCAAGTCCCTTAGCCTGTCTCCTACTAGGCTTAGGAAGTATGGTCTCCCTTCCGAGGTAAGGTCAGACGTCCTGCCGAGCCTTACACTCGAACTCCGGCCAAATCCCCTCTCCTAACTCTCCTCCTAGGCTTAGGAAGATTTGTCTCCCTGCCGATGTAACATCGAACGTCCTGCCGAGCCTTACACTCGAACTCCGGCCATGTCCCTTCCCCTGACACTCCTACTAGGCTTAGCAAGCTTGGTCTCCCTGCCGAGGTAAGGTCGAATGTCCTGCCAAGCCTTACACTCAAACTCTGGCCAAGTCCCCTCGCCTAACTCTCCTACAAGGCTAAGGAAGCTTGGTCTCCCTGCCGAGGTAAGGTCGAACGTCCTGCCAAGCCTTACACTCGAACTCCGGCCAAGTCCCCTCTCCTAACTCTCGTCCTAGGCTTAGGAAGATTTGTCTCCTTGCCGAGGTAACATCGAACGTCCTGCCGAGCCTTACACTTGAACTCCGGCCAAGTCCCTTCCCCTGACACTCCTACTTGGCTTAGGAACCTTGGTCTCCCTGCCGAGGCAAGGTCGAGCGTCCTTCCGAGCCTTACACTAGAACTCCGGCCAAGTCCCTTTGCCTGATACCTTCTAGGCTTAGGAAGCTTGGTCTCCCTGCCGAGGTAAGGTAGAACGTCCTGCCGATCCTTGCTCTTGAACTCCGGCCAAGTCGCTTTGCCTGACTCCTACTAGGCTTAGGAATCTTGGTCTCCCTGCCGAGGTAATGTCGGACGTCCTGCCGAGCCTTACACTCGAACTCCGTCCGAGTCCCTTTGCCTAACTCTCCTACTAGGCTTAGGAAGCTTTGTCTCCCTGCCGAGGTAAGGTCGAACGTCCTACCGAGCCTTACACTCGAACTCCGTCCGAGTCCCTTCGCCTGACTCTCCTACTAGGCTTAGGAAGCTTGGTGTCCCTGCCGAGGTACGGTCGAACGTCCTGCCGAGCCTTGCACTCGAACACCAGCCAAGTCCCTTTGCCTGTCTCCTACTAGGATTAGGAAGCTTGGTCTCCCTGCCGAGGTAAGGTCAAACGTCCTGCCGAGCCTTACACTCGATCTCCGGCCAAGTCCCTTCGCCTGACTCTCCTACTAGGCTTAGGAAGCTTGGTCTCCCTGCCGAATTAAGGTCAAACGTCCTGCCAAGCCTTACACTCGAACTCTGGCCAAGTCATTTTGCATGGCTCCTAATAAGCTTAGATAGCTTGGTCTCCCTGCCGAGGTAACGTCGAACGGCCTGCCGAACCTTATTCTCAAACTTCGGCCAAGTTCCTTTGCCTGACTCCAACTAGGCTTAGGAAGCTTTGTCTCCCAGCCGAGGTAATGTTGAACGTCCTGCCGAGACCTACACTCGAACTCTGGCCAAGTCCCCTCGCCTGACTCCTACTAGGCTTAGGAAGCTTGGTCTCCCTGCCGAGGTAAGGTCAAACGTCCTGCCGAGCCTTACACTCGATCTCCGGCCAAGTTCCTTCGCCTGACTCCAACTAGGCTTAGGAAGCTTTGTCTCCCAGCCGAGGTAAGGTTGAACGTCCTGCTGAGCCTTAGACTTGAACTACGGCCAAGTCCCCTCTCCTAACTCTCCTCCTAGGCTTAGGAAGATTTGTCTCCCTGCCGAGGATACATCGAACGTCCTGCCGAGCCTTACACTCGACCTCCGGCCGAGTCCCTTCCCCTGACACTCCTACTAGGCTTAGGAACCTTGGTCTCCCTGCCAAGGTAAGGTCGAGCGTCCTGCCGAGCCTTGCACTCGAACTCCGGCCAAGTCCCTTTGCAAGACTCCTACTAGGCTTAGGAATCTTGGTCTCCCTGCCGAGTTAAGGTCGAACGACCTGCCGAACCTTACACTCGAACTCCGGCCAACTCCCTTCGCCAAACTCTCCTACTAAGCTTAGGAAGCTTGGTCTCCCTGCCGAGGTAAGGTCGAACGTCCTGCCGAGCCTTACAATCGAACTCCAGCCAAGTTCCTTTTGCCTGTCTCCTACTAATCTTAGATAGCTTGGTCTCCCTGCCGAGGTAAGGTCGAACGTCCTGACGAACCTTACACTCGAACTCCGGCCAAGTCCCCTCGCCTGACTCCAACTAGGCGTAGGTAGCTTGGTCTCCCTGCCGAGATAAGGTCGAACGTCCTGCCGAGCCTTACACTCGAACTTCGACCAAGTCCCTTCGCCTGACTCCTACTAGGATTAGGAAGCTTGGTCTCCCTGCCGAGGTAAGGTCGAAGGTCCTGCCGAGCCTTACACTCGAACACCAGCCAAGTCCGTTTGCCTGTCTCCTACTAGGATTAGGAAGCTTGGTCTCCCTGCCGAGGTAAGGTCAAAAGTCCTGCCGAGCCTTACACTCGAACTCCGTCCCAGTCCCCTCGCCTGACTCTCCTACTAGCCTTAGGGAGCTTGGTCTCCCTGCCAAGGTAAGGTCGAACGTCCTGCCGAGCCTTACACTCGAACACCGGCCAAGTCCCTTCCTCTGACACTCCTACTAGGCTTAGTAAGCTTTATCTCCCAGCCGAGGTAAGGTCGAACGTCCTGCCGAGCCTTACACTCGAACTCCGGCCAAGTCCCTTTGCCTGACTCCTACTAGGCTTAGGAATCTTGGTCTCCCTGCCGAGTTAAGGTCGAACGACCTGCCGAACCTTACACTCGAACTCCGGCCGACTCCCTTCGACTAACTCTCCTACTAGGCTTAGGAAGCTTGGTCTCCCTGCCGAGGCAAGGTCGAACGTCCTGCCGAGCCTTACACTCGAACTCTGTCCGTGTCCTTTCGCCTGACTCTCCTACTAGGCTTAGGAAGCTTGGTCTCCCTGCCGAGGTAAGGTCGAACGTCCTGCCGAGCCTTACAATCGAACTCCAGCCAAGTTCCTTTTGCCTGTCTCCTACTAATCTTAGATAGCTTGGTCTCCCTGCCGAGGTAAGGTCAAACATCCTGACGACCCTTACACTCGAACTCCGGCCAAGTCCCCTCGCCTGTCTCCAACTAGGCGTAGGAAGCTTGGTCTCCCTGCCGAGGTAAGGTCGAACGTCCTGCCGAGCCTTACACTCGAACTCCGGCCAAGTCCCTTCGCCTGACTCCTACTAGGCTTAGGAAGCTTGGTCTCCCTGCCGAGGTAAGGTCGAAGGTCCTGCCGAGCCTTACACTCGAACTCCGGCCAAGTCCCCTTGTCTGACTCCTACTAGGCTTAGGAAGCATGGTCTCTTTGCCGAGTTAAGGTCGAACATCCTGCCGAGCCTTAGTCTCAAACTTCGGCCAAGTTCCTTCGCCTGACTCCAACTAGGCTTAGGAAGCTTTATCTCCCAGCCGAGGTAAGGTCGAACGTCCTGCTGAGCCTTAGACTTGAACTCCGGCCAAGTCCTCTCGCCTGACTCTCCTACTAGGCTTAGGAATCTTGGTCTCCCTGCCGAGTTAAGGTCGAACGTCCTGCCGAGCCTTACACTCGAACACCGGCCAAGTCCCTTAGCTTGTCTCCTACTAGGCTTAGGAAGTATGGTCTCCCTTCCGAGGTAAGGTCAGACGTCCTGCCGAGCCTTACACTCGAACTCCGGCCAAATCCCCTCTCCTAACTCTCCTTTAGGCTTAGGAAGATTTGTCTCCCTGCCGATGTAACATCGAACGTCCTGCCGAGCCTTACACTCGAACTCCGGCCATGTCCCTTCCCCTGACACTCCTACTAGGCTTAGCAAGCTTGGTCTCCCTGCCGAGGTAAGGTCGAATGTCCTGCCAAGCCTTACACTCAAACTCCGGCCAAGTCCCCTCGCCTAACTCTCCTACAAGGCTAAGGAAGCTTGGTCTCCCTGCCGAGGCAAGGTCGAGCGTCCTTCCGAGCCTTACACTAGAACTCCGGCCAAGTCCCTTTGCCTGATACCTTCTAGGCTTAGGAAGCTTGGTCTCCCTGCCGAGGTAAGGTAGAACGTCCTGCCGATCCTTGCTCTCGAACTCCGGCCAAGTCGCTTTGCCTGATTCCTACTAGGCTTAGGAATCTTGGTCTCCCTGCCGAGGTAAGGTCGAACGTCCTGCCGAGCCTTACACTCGAACTCCGTCCGAGTCCCTTTGCCTAACTCTCCTACTAGGCTTAGGAATCTTTGTCTCCCTGCCGAGGTAAGGTCGAACGTCCTACCGAGCCTTACACTCGAACTCCGTCCGAGTCCCTTCGCCTGACTCTCCTACTAGGCTTAGGAAGCTTGGTGTCCCTGCCGAGGTACGGTCGAACGTCCTGCTGAGCCTTGCACTTGAACACCAGCCAAGTCCCTTTGCCTGTCTCCTACTAGGATTAGGAAGCTTGGTCTCCCTGCCGAGGTAAGGTCAAACGTCCTGCCGAGCCTTACACTCGATCTCCGGCCAAGTCCTTTCGCCTGACTCTCCTACTAGGCTTAGGAAGCTTGGTCTCCCTGCCGAATTAAGGTCAAACGTCCTGCCAAGCCTTACACTCAAACTCTGGCCAAGTCATTTTGCATGGCTCCTAATAAGCTTAGATAGCTTGGTCTCCCTGCCGAGGTAACGTCGAACGGCCTGCCGAACCTTATTCTCAAACTTCGGCCAAGTCCTATTGCCTGACTCCAACTAGGCTTAGGAAGCTTTGTCTCCCAGCCGAGGTAATGTTGAACGTCCTGCCGAGACTTACACTCGAACTCTGGCCAAGTCCCCTCGCCTGACTCCTACTAGGCTTAGGAACCTTGGTCTCCCTGCCAAGGTAAGGTCGAGCGTCCTGCCGAGCCTTGCACTCGAACTCCGGCCAAGTCCCTTTGCAAGACTCCTACTAGGCTTAGGAATCTTGGTCTCCCTGCCGAGTTAAGGTCGAACGACCTGCCGAACCTTACACTCGAACTCCGGCCAACTCCCTTCGCCAAACTCTCCTACTAAGCTTAGGAAGCTTGGTCTCCCTGCCGAGGTAAGGTCGAACGTCCTGCCGAGCCTTACAATCGAACTCCAGCCAAGTTCCTTTTGCCTGTCTCCTACAAATCTTAGATAGCTTGGTCTCCCTGCCGAGGTAAGGTCGAACGTCCTGACGAACCTTACACTCGAACTCCGGCCAAGTCCCCTCGCCTGACTCCAACTAGGCGTAGGAAGCTTGGTCTCCCTGCCGAGATAAGGTCGAACGTCCTGCCGAGCCTTACACTCGAACTTCGGCCAAGTCCCTTCGCCTGACTCCTACTAGGATTAGGAAGCTTGGTCTCCCTGCCGAGGTAAGGTCGAAGGTCCTGCCGAGCCTTACACTCGAACTCCGGCCAAGTCCCCTTGTCTGACTCCTACTAGGCTTAGGAAGCATGGTCTCCCCGCCGAGGTAAGGTAGAACGTCCTGCCGAGCCTTGCACTCGAACTCCGGCCAAGTCCCTTTGCCTGACTCCTACTAGGCTTAGGAATCTTGGTCTCCCTGCCGAGTTAAGGTCGAACGACCTGCCGAACCTTAGTCTCAAACTTATGCCAAGTTCCTTCGCCTGACTCCAACTAGGCTTAGGAAGCTTTGTCTCACAGCCGAGGTAAGGTCGAACGTCCTGCTGAGCCTTAGACTTGAACTCCGGCCATGTCCTCTCGCCTGACTCTCCTACTAGGCTTAGGAAGCTTGGACTCCCTGCCGAGGTAAGGTCGAACGTCCTGCCGAGCCTTACACTCGAACTTCGGCCAAGTCCCTTTGCCTGTCTCCTACTAGGATTAGGAAGCTTGGTCTCCCTGCCGAGGTAAGGTCGAATATCCTGATGACCCTTACACTCGAACTCCGGCCAAATCCCCTCGCCTGTCTCCAACTAGGCTTAGATAGCTTGGTCTCCCTGCCGAGGTAAGGTCGAACGTCCTGCCGAGCCTTACACTCGAACTCCGGCCAAGTCCCTTTGCCTGACTCCTACTAGGCTTAGGAAGCTTGGTGTCCCTGCCGAGGAAAGGTCGAACGTCCTGCCGAGCCTTACACTCGAACTCCGGCCAAGTCATTTTTCATGACTCCTACTAAGCTTAGATAGCTTGGTCTCCCTGCCGAGGTAACGTCGAATGTCCTGCCGAGCCTTAGTCTCAAACTTCGGCCAAGTTCCTTCGCCTGACTCCAACTAGACTTAGGAAGCTTTGTCTCCCAGCCGAGGTAATGTTGAACATCCTGCCGAGACTTACACTCGAACTCTGGCCAAGTCCGCTTGCCTGACTCCTACTAGGCTTAGGAAGCTTGGTCTCCCGGCCGAGGTAAGGTCGAGCGTCCTTCCGAGCCTTACACTAGAACTCCGGCCAAGTCCCTTTGCCTGATACCTTCTAGGCTTAGGAAGCATGGTCTCCCTGCCGAGGTAAGGTCGAGCGTCCTGCCGAGCCTTGCACTCGAACTCCGGGCAAGTCCCTTTGCCTGACTCCTACTAGGCTTAGGAATCTTGGTCTCCCTGCCAAGTTAAGGTCGAACGACCTGCCGAACCTTACACTCGAACTCCGGCCAACTCCCTTCGACTAACTCTCCTACTAGGCTTAGGAAGCTTGGTCTCCCTGCCGAGGTAAGGTCGAACGTCCTGCCGAGCCTTACACTCGAACTCCGTCCGAGTCCCTTCGCCTGACTGTCCTACTAGGCTTAGGAAGCTTGGTCTCCCTGCTGAGGTAAGGTCGAACGTCCTGCCGAGCCTTACAATCGAACTCCAGCCAAGTTCCTTTTGCCTGTCTCCTACTAATCTTAGATAGCTTGGTCTCCCTGCCGAGGTAAGGTCGAATATCCTGACGACCCTTACACTCGAACTCCGGCCAAATCCCCTCGCCTGTCTCCAACTAGGCGTAGGAAGCTTGGTCTCCCTGCCGAGGTAAGGTCGAACGTCCTGCCGAGCCTTACACTCAAACTCCGGCCAAGTCCCTTCGCCTGACTCCTACTAGGCTTAGGAAGCTTGGTCTCCCTGCCGAGGTAAGGGCGAAGGTCCTGCCGAGACTTACACTCGAACTCCGGCCAAGTCCCCTTGTCTGACTCCTACTAGGCTTAGGAAGCATGGTCTCTTTGCCGAGTTAAGGTCGAACGTCCTGCCGAGCCTTAGTCTCAAACTTCGGCCAAGTTCCTTCGCCTGACTCCAATTAGGCTTAGGAAGCTTTATCTCCCAGCCGAGGTAAGGTCGAATGTCCTGCTGAGCCTTAGACTTGAACTCCGGCCAAGTCCTCTAGCCTGACTCTCCTACTAGGCGTAGGGAGCTTGGTCTCCCTGCCGAGTTAAGGTCGAACGTCCTGCCAAGCCTTACACTCGAACACCGGCCAAGTCCCTTAGCCTGTCTCCTACTAGGCTTAGGAAGTATGGTCTCCCTGCCGAGGTAAGGTCAGACGTCCTGCTGAGCCTTACACTCGAACTCCGGCCAAATCCCCTCTCCTAACTCTCCTCCTAGGCTTAGGAAGATTTGTCTCCCTGCCGATGTAACATCGAACGTCCTGCCGAGCCTTACACTCGAACTCCGGCCATGTCCCTTCCCCTGACACTCCTAATAGGCTTAGCAAGCTTGGTCTCCCTGCCGAGGCAAGGTCGAGCGTCCTTCCGAGGCTTGCACTCGAACTCCGGCCAAGTCGCTTTGCCTGACTCGTACTAGGCTTAGGAATCTTGGTCTCACTGACGAGTTAAGGTCGAACGACCTGCCGAACCTTACACTCGAACTCCGGCCAAGTCCCTTCGCCTAACTCTCCTTCTAGGCTTAGGAAGCTTTGTCTCCCTGCCGAGGTAACGTTGAACGTCCTGCCGAGCCTTACACTCGAACTCCGTCCGAGTCCCTTCGCCTGACTCTCCTTCTAGGCTTAGGAAGCTTGGTGTCCCTGCCGAGGTACGGTCTAACGTCCTGCCGAGCCTTACACTCGAACACCAGCCAAGTCCCTTTGCCTGTCTCCTACTAGGATTAGGAAGCTTGGTCTCCCTGCCGAGGTAAGGTCAAGCGTCCTGCCGAGCCTTACACTCGATCTCCGGCCAAGTCCCTTCGCCTGACTCTCCTACTAGGCTTAGGAAGCTTGGTCTCCCTGCCGAATTTAGGCCGAACATCCTGCCAAGCCTTACACTCGAACTCCAGCCAAGTCCCTTTGCAAGACTCCTACTAGGCTTAGGAATCTTGGTCTCCCTGCCGAGTTAAGGTCGAACGACCTGCCGAACCTTACACTCGAACTCCGGCCAACTCCCTTCGCCTAACTCTCCTACTAAGCTTAGGAAGCTTGGTCTCCCTGCCGAGGTAAGGTCGAACGTCCTGCCGAGCCTTACAATCGAACTCCAGCCAAGTTCCTTTTGCCTGTCTCCTACTAATCTTAGATAGCTTGGTCTCCCTGCCGAGGTAAGGTCGAACGTCCTGACGAACCTTACACTCGAACTTTGGCCAAGTCCCCTCGCCTGACTCCAACTAGGCGTAGGAAGCTTGGTCTCCCTGCCGAGATAAGGTCGAACGTCCTGCCGAGCCTTACACTCGAACTTCGGCCAAGTCCCTTCGCCTGACTCCTACTAGGCTTAGGAAGCTTGGTCTCCCTTCCGAGGTAAGGTCGAAGGTCCTGCCGAGCCTTACACTCGAACTCCGGCCAAGTCCCCTTGTCTGACTCCTACTAGGCTTAGGAAGCATGGTCTCCCCGCCGAGGTAAGGTAGAACGTCCTGCCGAGCCTTGCACTCGAACTCCGGCCAAGTCCCTTTGCCTGACTCCTACTAGGCTTAGGAATCTTGGTCTCCCTGCCGAGTTAAGGTCGAACGACCTGCCGAACCTTAGTCTCAAACTTATGCCAAGTTCCTTCGCCTGACTCCAACTAGGCTTAGGAAGCTTTGTCTCCCAGCCGAGGAAAGGTCGAACGTCCTGCTGAGCCTTAGACTTGAACTCCGGCCATGTCCTCTCGCCTGACTCTCCTACTAGGCTTAGGAAGCTTGGACTCCCTGCCGAGGTAAGGTCGAACGTCCTGCCGAGCCTTGCACTCAAACACCGGCCAGGCCATTTGCCTGTCTCCTTCTAGGCTTAGGAAGCTTGGTGTCCCTGCCGAGGAAAGGTCGAACGTCCTGCCGAGCCTTACACTCGAACTCCGGCCAAATCATTTTGCATGACTCCTACTAAGCTTAGATAGCTTGGTCTCCCTGCCGAGGTAACGTCGAATGTCCTGCCGAACCTTAGTCTCAAACTTCGGCCAAGTTCCTTCGCCTGACTCCAACTAGACTTAGGAAGCTTTATCTCCCAGCCGAGGTAAGGTCGAATGTCCTGCTGAGCCTTAGACTTGAACTCCGGCCAAGTCCTCTAGCCTGACTCCTACTAGGCTTAGGAAGCTTGGTCTCCCGGCCGAGGTAAGGTCGAGCGTCCTTCCGAGCCTTACACTAGAACTCCGGCCAAGTCCCTTTGCCTGATACCTTCTAGGCTTAGGAAGCTTGGTCTCCCTGCAGAGGTAAGGTCGAGCGTCCTGCCGAGCCTTGCACTCGAACTCCGGGCAAGTCCCTTTGCCTGACTCCTACTAGGCTTAGGAATCTTGGTCTCCCTGCCAAGTTAAGGTCGAACGACCTGCCGAACCTTACACTCGAACTCCGGCCAACTCCCTTCGACTAACTCTCCTACTAGGCTTAGGAAGCTTGGTCTCCCTGCCGAGGTAAGGTCGAACGTCCTGCCGAGCCTTACACTCGAACTCCGTCCGAGTCCCTTCGCCTGACTGTCCTACTAGGCTTAGGAAGCTTGGTCTCCCTGCTGAGGTAAGGTCGAACGTCCTGCCGAGCCTTACAATCGAACTCCAGCCAAGTTCCTTTTGCCTGTCTCCTACTAATCTTAGATAGCTTGGTCTCCCTGCCGAGGTAAGGTCGAAGGTCCTGCCGAGACTTACACTCGAACTCCGGCCAAGTCCCCTTGTCTGACTCCTACTAGGCTTAGGAAGCATGGTCTGTTGCCGAGTTAAGGTCGAACGTCCTGCCGAGCCTTAGTCTCAAACTTCGGCCAAGTTCCTTCGCCTGACTCCAATTAGGCTTAGGAAGCTTTATCTCCCAGCCGAGGTAAGGTCGAATGTCCTGCTGAGACTTAGACTTGAACTTTGGCCAAGTCCTCTCGCCTGACTCTCCTACTAGGCTTAGGGAGCTTGGTCTCCCTGCCGAGTTAAGATCGAACGTCCTGCCAAGCCTTACACTCGAACACCGGCCAAGTCCCTTAGCCTGTCTCGTACTAGGCTTAGGAAGTATGGTCTCCCTGCCGAGGTAAGGTCAGACGTCCTGCTGAGCCTTACACTCGAACTCCGGCCAAATCCCCTCTCCTAACTCTCCTCCTAGGCTTAGGAAGATTTGTCTCCCTGCCGATGTAACATCGAACGTCCTGCCGAGCCTTACACTCGAACTCCGGCCATGTCCCTTCCCCTGACACTCCTAATAGGCTTAGCAAGCTTGGTCTCCCTGCCGAGGCAAGGTCGAGCGTCCTTCCGAGCCTTGCACTCGAACTCCGGCCAAGTCGCTTTGCCTGACTCCTACTAGGCTTAGGAATCTTGGTCTCACTGACGAGTTAAGGTCGAACGACCTGCCGAACCTTACACTCGAACTCCGGCCAAGTCCCTTCGCCTAACTCTCCTACTAGGCTTAGGAAGCTTTGTCTCCCTGCCGATGTAACGTCGAACGTCCTGCCGAGCCTTACACTCGAACTCCGTCCGAGTCCCTTCGCCTGACTCTCCTTCTAGGCTTAGGAAGCTTGGTGTCCCTGCCGAGGTACGGTCTAACGTCCTGCCGAGCCTTACACTCGAACACCAGCCAAGTCCCTTTGCCTGTCTCCTACTAGGATTAGGAAGCTTGGTCTCCCTGCCGAGGTAAGGTCAAGCGTCCTGCCGAGCCTTACACTCGATCTCCGGCCAAGTCCCTTCGCCTGACTCTCCTACTAGGCTTAGGAAGCTTGGTCTCCCTGCCGAATTTAGGTCGAACATCCTGCCAAGCCTTACACTCGAACTCCGGCCAAGTCATTTTGAATGGCTCCTAATAAGCTTAGATAGCTTGGTCTCCTTGCCGAGGTAACGTCGAACGTCCTGCCGAACCTTAGTCTCAAACTTCGGCCAAGTTCCTTCGCCTGACTCCAATTAGGCTTAGGAAGCTTTGTCTCCCAGCCGAGGTAAGGTCGAACGTCCTGCCAAGCCTTACACTCGAACTCCGGCCAAGTCCCCTCGCCTGACTCCTACTAGGCTTAGGAAGCTTGGTCTCTCTGCCGAGGTAAGGTCGAACGTCCTGCCAAGCCTTACACTCGAACTCCGGCCAAGTCCCCTCGCCTGACTCTCCTACTAGCCTTAGGGAGCTTGGTCTCCCTGCCGAGGTAAGGTCGAACGTCCTGCCGAGCCATACACTCGAACTCCGGCCAAGTCCCTTTGCCTGACTCCTACTAGGATTAGGAAGCTTGGTCTCCCTTCCGAGGTAAGGTCAAACGTCCTGCCGAGCCTTACACTCGATCTCCGGCCAAGTCCCTTCGCCTGACTCTCCTACTAGGCTTAGGAAGCTTGGTCTCCCTGCCGAATTAAGGTCGAACATCCTGCCAAGCCTTACACTCGAACTCCGGCCAAGTCATTCTGCATGGCTCCTAATAAGCTTAGATAGCTTGGTCTCCTTGCCGAGGTAACGTCGAACGTCCTGCCGAACCTTAGTCTCAAACTTCGGCCAAGTCCCCTCGCCTGACTCTCCTACTAGCCTTAGGGAGCTTGGTCTCCCTGCCAAGGTAAGGTCGAACGTCCTACCGAGCCTTACACTCGAACACCGGCCAAGTCCCTTCCTATGACACTCCTACTAGGCTTAGGAAGCTTTATCTCTCAGCCGAGGTCAGGTCGAGCGTCCTTCCGAGCCTTACACTTGAACTCCGGCCAAGTCATTTTGCATGACTCCTACTAAGCTTAGATAGCTTGGTCACCCTGCCGAGGTAAGGTCGAACGTCCTGCCGAGACTTACACTCGAACTCTGGCCAAGTCCCATCGCCTGACTCCTACTAGGCTTAGGAAGCTTGGTCTCCCTGCCGAGGTAAGGTCGAACGTCCTGCCGAGCCTTACACTCGAACTCCGGCCAAGTCCCTTTGCCTGACTCCTACTAGGCTTAGGATGCTTGGTCCCCCTGCCGAGGTAAGGTCGAAAGTCCTGCCGAGCCTTACAATCAAACTCCAGCCAAGTTCCTTTTGCCTTTCTCCTACTAAGCTTAGATACCTTGGTCTCCCTGCCGAGTTAAGGTCGAAAGTCCTGCCGAGACTTTCACTCGAACTCTGGCCAAGTCCCCTCGCCTGACTCCTACTAGGCTTAGGAAGCATGGTCTCCCTGCCGAGGTAACGTTGAACGTCCTGCCGAGCCTTAGTCTCAAACTTCGGCCAAGTTCCTTTGCCTGACTCCAACTAGGCTTAGGAAGCTTTGTCTCCCAGCCGAGGTAAGGTCGAACGTCCTGCTGAGCCTTAGACTTGAACTCCGGCCAAGTCCTCTCGCCTGACTCTCCTACTAGGCTTAGGAAGCTTGGACTGCCTGCCAAGGTAAGGTCGAACGTCCTGCCAAGTCTTCCACTCAAACACCGGCCAGGCCATTTGCCTGTCTTCTACTAGGCTTAGGAAGCTTGGTGTCCCTGCCGAGGAAAGGACGAACGTCCTGCCGAGCCTTACACTCGAACTCCGGCCAAGTCCCCTTGTCTGACTCCTACTAGGCTTAGGAAGCATGGTCTCTTTGCCGAGTTAAGGTCGAACGTCCTGCCAAGCCTTAGTCTCAAACTTCGGCCAGGTTCCTTCGCCTGACTCCAACTAGGCTTAGGAAGCTTTGTCTCCCAGCCGAGGTAAGGTTAAACGTCCTGCTGAGCTTTAGATTTGAACTACGGCCAAGTCCTCTCGCCTGACTCGCCTACTAGGCTTAGGAAGCTTGGTCACCCTGCCGAGGTAAGGTCAAACGTCCTGCCGAGCCTTACACTCGAACTCTGGCCAAGTCCCCTTCCCTAACTCTCCTCCTAGGCTTAGGAAGATTTGTCTCCCTGCCGAGGATACATCGAACGTCCTGCCGAGCCTTACACTCGAGCTCCGGCCAAGTCCCTTCCCCTAACACTCCTACTAGGCTTAGGAACCTTGGTCTCCCTGCCAAGGTAAGATCGAGCGTCCTGCCGAGCCTTGCACTCGAACTCCGGCCAAGTCCTTTTGCAAGACTCCTACTAGGCTTAGGAATCTTGGTCTCCCTGCCGAGTTAAGGTCGAACGACCTGCCGAACCTTACACTCGAACTCTGGCCAACTCCCTTCGCCTAACTCTCCTAATAGGCTTAGCAAGCTTGGTCTCCCTGCCGAGGTAAGGTCGAAGGTCCTGCCGAGCCTTACAATCGAACTCCAGCCAAGTTCCTTTTGCCTGTCTCCTGCTAATCTTAGATAGCTTGGTCTCCCTGCCGAGGTAAGGTCGAACGTCCTGACGAACCTTACACTCGAACTCCGGCCAAGTCCCCTCGCCTGACTCCGACTAGGCGTAGGAAGCTTGGTCTCCCTGCCGAGATAAGGTCGAACGTCCTGCCGAGCCTTACACTCGAACTTCGGCCAAGTCCCTTCGCCTGACTCCTACTAGGATTAGGAAGCTTGGTCTCCCTGCCGAGGTAAGGTCGAAGGTCCTGCCGAGCCTTACACTCGAACTCCGGCCAAGTCCCGTTGTCTGACTCCTACTGGGCTTAGGAATCTTGGTCTCCCTGCCGAGTTAAGGTCGAACGACCTGCCGAACCTTACACTCGAACTCCGGCCAACTCCCTTCGACTAAATCTCCTAGTAGGCTTAGGAAGCTTGGTCTCCCTGCCGAGGCAAGGTCGAACGTCCTGCCGAGCCTTACACTCGAACTCCGTCCGAGTCCCTTCGCCTGACTCTCCTACTAGGCTTAGGAAGCTTGGTCTCCCTGCCGAGGTAAGGTCGAATGTCCTGCCGAGCCTTACAATCGAACTCCAGCCAAGTTCCTTTTGCCTGTCTCCTACTAATCTTATATAGCTTGGTCTTCCTGCCGAGGTAAGGTCGAACATCCTGACGACCCTTACACTCGAACTCCGGCCAACTCCCCTCGCCTGTCTCCAACTAGGCGTAGGAAGCTTGGTCTCCCTGCCGAGGTAAGGTCGAACGTCCTGCCGAGCCTTACACTCGAACTCCGGCCAAGTCCCTTCGCCTGACTCCTACTAGGCTTAGGAAGCTTGGTCTCCCTGCCGAGGTAAGGTCGAAGGTCCTGCCGAGCCTTACACTCGAACTCCGGCCAAGTCCCCTTGTCTGACTCCTACTAGGCTTAGGAAGCATGGTCTCTTTGCCGAGTTAAGGTCGAACGTCCTGCCGAGCCTTAGTCTCAAACTTCGGCCAAGTTCCTTCGCCTGACTCCAACTAGGCTTAGGAAGCTTTATCTCCCACCCGAGGTAAGGTCGAACGTCCTGCTGAGCCTTAGACTTGAACTCCGGCCAAGTCCTCTCGCCTGACTCTCCTACTAGGCTTAGCAAGCTTGGTCTTCCTGCCGAGGTAAGGTCGAATGTCCTGCCAAGCCTTACACTCAAACTCCGGCCAAGTCCCCTCGCCTAACTCTCCTACAAGGCTTAGGAAGCTTGGTCTCCCTGCCGAGGTAAGGTCGAACGTCCTGCCAAGCCGTACACTCGAACTCCGGCCAAGTCCCCTCTCCTAACTCTCGTCCTAGGCTTAGGAAGCTTGGTCTCCCTGCCGAGGTAAGGTAGAACGTCCTGCCGAGCCCTGCACTCGAAGTCCGGCCAGGTCCCTTCCCCTGACACTCCTACTACGCTTAGGAACCTTGGTCTCTCTGCCGAGGCAAGGTCGAGCGTCCTTCCGAGCCTTACACTAGAATTCCGGCCAAGTCCCTTTGCCTGATACCTTCTAGGCTTAGGAAGCTTGGTCTCCCTGCCGAGGTAAGGTCGAACGTCCTGCCGAGCCTTACACTCGAACTCCGTCGGAGTCCCTTCGCCTGACTCTCCTACTAGGCTTAGGAAGCTTGGTCTCCCTGCCGAGGTAAGGTCGAACGTCCTGCCGAGCCTTACAATCGAACTCCAGCCAAGTTCCTTTTGCCTGTCTCCTGCTAATCTTAGATAGCTTGGTCTCCCTGCCGAGGTAAGGTCGAACATCCTGACGACCCTTACACTCGAACTCCGGCCAAATCCCCTCGCCTGTCTCCAACTAGGCGTAGGAAGCTTGGTCTCCCTGCCGAAGTAAGATCGAAAGTCCTGCCGAGCCTTACAATCAAACTCCAGCCAAGTTCGTTTTGCCTGTCTCCTACTAAGCTTAGATACCTTGGTCACCCTGCTGAGGTAAGGTCGAAAGTCCTGCCGAGACTTACACTCGAACTCTGGCCAAGTCCCCTCGCCTGACTCCTACTAGGCTTAGGAAGCATGGTCTCCCTGCCGAGGTAACGTTGAACGTCCTGCCGAGCCTTAGTCTGAAACTTCGGCCAAGTTCCTTTGCCTGACTCCAACTAGGCTTAGGAAGCTTTGTCTCCCAGCCGAGGTAAGGTCGAACGTCCTGCTGAGACTTAGACTTGAACTCCGGCCAAGTCCTCTCGCCTGACTCTCCTACTAGGCTTAGGAAGCTTGGACTGCCTGCCAAGGTAAGGTCGAACGTCCTGCCAAGCCTTGCACTCAAACACCGGCCCGGCCATTTGCCTGTCTTCTACTAGGCTTAGGAAGCTTGGTGTCCCTGCCGAGGAAAGGTCGAACGTCCTGCCAAGCCTTACACTCGAACTCTGGCCAAGTCCCTTCGCCTGACTTCTACTAGGCTTATGAAGCTTGGTCTCCCTGCCGAGGTAAGGTCGAAGGTCCTGCCGAGCCTTACACTCGAACTCCGGCCAAGTCCCCTTGTCTGACTCCTACTAGGCTTAGGAAGCATGGTCTCTTTGCCGAGTTAAGGTCGAACGTCCTGCCAAGCCTTAGTCTCAAACTTCTGCCAAGTTCCTTCGCTTGACTCCAACTAGGCTTAGGAATCTTTGTCTCCCAGCCGAGGTAAGGTTAAACGTCCTGCTGAGCCTTAGACTTGAACTCTGGCCAAGTCCCCTCTCCTAACTCTCCCCCTAGGCTTAGGAAGATTTGTCTCCCTGCCGAGGATACATCGAACGTCCTGCCGAGCCTTACACTCGAGCTCCGGCCAAGTCCCTTTGCAAGACTCCTACTAGGCTTAGGAATCTTGGTCTCCCTGCCGAGTTAAGGTCGAACGACCTGCCGAACCTTACACTCGAACTCCGGCCAACTCCCTTCGCCTAACTCTCCTACTAGGCTTAGGAAGCTTGGTCTCCCTGCCGAGGTAAGGTAGAACGTCCTGCCGATCCTTGCTCTCGAACTCCGGCCAAGTCGCTTTGCCTGACTCCTACTAGGCTTAGGAATCTTGGTCTCCCTGCCGAGTTAAGGTCGAACGACCTGCCGAACCTTACACTCGAACTCCGGCCAAGTCCCTTCGCCTAACTCTCCTACTAGGCTTAGGAAGCTTGGTCTCCCTGCCGAGGTAAGGTCGAACGTCCTGCTGAGCCTTACACTCGAACACCGGCCAAGTCCCTTTGCCTGTCTCCTACTAGGATAAGGAAGCTTGGTCTCCCTGCCGAGGTAAGGTCAAACGTCCTGCCGAGCGTTACACTCGATCTCCGGCCAAGTGCCGTCGCCTGACTCTCCTACTAGGCTTAGGAAGCTTGGTCTCCCTGCCGAATTAAGGTCGAACGTCCTGCCAAGCCTTACACTCGAACTCCGGCCAAGTCATTTTGCATGGCTCCTAATAAGCTTAGATAGCTTGGTCTCCCTGCCGAGGTAACGTCGAACGGCCTGCTGAACCTTATTCTCAAACTTCGGCCAAGTTCCTTCGCCTGACTCCAATTAGGCTTAGGAAGCTTTGTCTCCCAGCCGAGGTAAGGTTAAACGTCCTGCCGAGCCTTAGACTTGAACTACGGCCAAGTCCTCTCCCCTGACTCGCCTACTAGGCTTAGGAAGCTTGGTCACCCTGCCGAGGTAAGGTCAAACGTCCTGCCGAGCCTTACACTCGAACTCTGGCCAAGTCCCCTCTCCTAACTCTCCTCCTAGGCTTAGGAAGATTTGTCTCCCTGCCGAGGATACATCGAACGTCCTGCCGAGCCTTACACTCGAGCTCCGGCCAAGTCCCTTCCCCTAACACTCCTACTAGGCTTAGGAACCTTGGTCTCCCTGCCAAGGTAAGGTCGAGCGTCCTGCCGAGCCTTGCACTCGAACTCCGGCCAAGTCCCTTTGCAAGACGCCTACTAGGCTTAGGAATCTTGGTCTCCCTGCCGAGTTAAGGTGGAACGACCTGCCGAACCTTACACTCGAACTCTGGCCAACTCCCTTCGCCTAACTCTCCTAAGAGGCTTAGGAAGCTTGGTCTCCCTGCCGAGGTAAGGTCGAAGGTCCTGCCGAGCCTTACAATCGATCTCCAGCCAAGTTCCTTTTGCCTGTCTCCTACTAATCTTAGATAGCTTGGTCTCCCTGCCGAGGTAAGGTCGAACGTCCTGACGAACCTTACACTCGAACTCCGGCCAAGTCCCCTCGCCTGACTCCGACTAGGCGTAGGAAGCTTGGTCTCCCTGCCGAGATAAGGTCGAACGTCCTGCCGAGCCTTACACTCGAACTTCAGCCAAGTCCCTTCGCCTGACTCCTACTAGGATTAGGAAGCTTGGTCTCCCTGCCGAGGTAAGGACGAAGGTCCTGCCAAGCCTTACACTCGAACTCCGGCCAAGTCCCCTTGTCTGACTCCTACTAGGCTTAGGAATCTTGGTCTCCCTGCCGAGTTAAGGTCGAACGACCTGCCGAACCTTACACTCGAACTCCGGCCAACTCCCTTCGACTAACTCTCCTACTAGGCTTAGGAAGCTTGGTCTCCCTGCCGAGGCAAGGTCGAACGTCCTGCCGAGCCTTACACTCGAACTCCGTCCGAGTCCCTTCGCCTGACTCTCCTACTAGGCTTAGGAAGCTTGGTCTCCCTGCCGAGGTAAGGTCGAACGTCCTGCCGAGCCTTACAATCGAACTGCGGCCAAGTCCCTTCGCCTGACTCCTACTAGGATTAGGAAGCTTGGTCTCCCTGCCGAGGTAAGGTCGAAGGTCCTGCCGAGCCTTACACTCGAACTCCAGCCAAGTCCCCTTGTCTGACTCCTACTAGGCTTAGGAAGCATGGTCTCCCCGCCGAGGTAAGGTAGAACGTCCTGCCGAGCCTTGCACTCGAACTCCGGCCAAGTCCCTTTGCCTGACTCCTACTAGGCTTAGGAATCTTGGTCTCCCTGCCGAGTTAAGGTCGAACGACCTGCCGAACCTTAGCCTCAAACTTATGCCAAGTTCCTTCGCCTGACTCCAACTAGGCTTAGGAAGCTTTGTCTCCCAGCCGAGGAAAGGTCGAACGTCCTGCTGAGCCTTAGACTTGAACTCCGGCCATGTCTTCTCGCCTGACTCTCCTACTAGGCTTAGGAAGCTTGGACTCCCTGCCGAGGTAAGGTCGAACGTCCTGCCGAGCCTTGCACTCAAACACCGGCCAGGCCATTTGCCTGTCTCCTACTAGGCTTAGGAAGCTTGGTGTCCCTGCCGAGGAAAGGTCGAACGTCCTGCCGAGCCTTACACTCGAACTCCGGCCAAATCATTTTGCATGACTCCTACTAAGCTTAGATAGCTTGGTCTCCCTGCCGAGGTAACGTCGAATGTCCTGCCGAACCTTAGTCTCAAACTTCGGCCACGTTCCTTCGCCTGACTCCAACTAGACTTAGGAAGCTTTGTCTCCCAGCCGAGGTAATGTTGAACGTCCTGCCGAGACTTACAGTCGAACTCTGGCCAAGGCCGCTTGCCTGACTCCTACTAGGCTTAGGAAGCTTGGTCTCCCGGCCGAGGTAAGGTCGAGCGTCCTTCCGAGCCTTACACTAGAACTCCGGCCAAGTCCCTTTGCCTGATACCTTCTAGGCTTAGGAAGCTTGGTCTCCCTGCAGAGGTAAGGTCGAGCGTCCTGCCGAGCCTTGCACTCGAACTCCGGGCAAGTCCCTTTGCCTGACTCCTCCTAGGCTTAGGAATCTTGGTCTCCCTGCCGAGTTAAGGTCGAACGACCTGCCGAACCTTACACTCGAACTCCGGCCAACTCCCTTCGACTAACTCTCCTACTAGGCTTAGGAAGCTTGGTCTCCCTGCCGAGGTAAGGTCGAACGTCCTGCCGAGCCTTACACTCGAACTCCGGCCAAATCATTTTGCATGACTCCTACTAAGCTTAGATAGCTTGGTCTCCCTGCCGAGGTAACGTCGAATGTCCTGCCGAACCTTAGTCTCAAACTTCGGCCACGTTCCTTCGCCTGACTCCAACTAGACTTAGGAAGCTTTGTCTCCCAGCCGAGGTAATGTTGAACGTCCTGCCGAGACTTACAGTCGAACTCTGGCCAAGGCCGCTTGCCTGACTCCTACTAGGCTTAGGAAGCTTGGTCTCCCGGCCGAGGTAAGGTCGAGCGTCCTTCCGAGCCTTACACTAGAACTCCGGCCAAGTCCCTTTGCCTGATACCTTCTAGGCTTAGGAAGCTTGGTCTCCCTGCAGAGGTAAGGTCGAGCGTCCTGCCGAGCCTTGCACTCGAACTCCGGGCAAGTCCCTTTGCCTGACTCCTCCTAGGCTTAGGAATCTTGGTCTCCCTGCCGAGTTAAGGTCGAACGACCTGCCGAACCTTACACTCGAACTCCGGCCAACTCCCTTCGACTAACTCTCCTACTAGGCTTAGGAAGCTTGGTCTCCCTGCCGAGGTAAGGTCGAACGTCCTGCCGAGCCTTACACTCGAACTCCGTCCGAGTCCCTTCGCCTGACTCTCCTACTAGGCTTAGGAAGCTTGGTCTCCCTGCCGAGGTAAGGTCGAACGTCCTGCCGAGCCTTACAATCGAACTGCGGCCAAGTCCCTTCGCCTGACTCCTACTAGGATTAGGAAGCTTGGTCTCCCTGCCGAGGTAAGGTCGAAGGTCCTGCTGAGCCTTACACTCGAACTCCGGCCAAGTCCCCTTGTCTGACTCCTACTAGGCTTAGGAAGCATGGTCTCCCCGCCGAGGTAAGGTAGAACGTCCTGCCGAGCCTTGCACTCGAACTCCGGCCAAGTCCCTTTGCCTGACTCCTACTAGGCTTAGGAATCTTGGTCTCCCTGCCGAGTTAAGGTCGAACGACCTGCCGAACCTTAGTCTCAAACTTATGCCAAGTTCCTTCGCCTGACTCCAACTAGGCTTAGGAAGCTTTGTCTCCCAGCCGAGGAAAGGTCGAACGTCCTGCTGAGCCTTAGACTTGAACTCCGGCCATGTCCTCTCGCCTGACTCTCCTACTAGGCTTAGGAAGCTTGGACTCCCTGCCGAGGTAAGGTCGAACGTCCTGCCGAGCCTTGCACTCAAACACCGGCCAGGCCATTTGCCTGTCTCCTTCTAGGCTTAGGAAGCTTGGTGTCCCTGCCGAGGAAAGGTCGAACGTCCTGCCGAGCCTTACACTCGAACTCCGGCCAAATCATTTTGCATGACTCCTACTAAGCTTAGATAGCTTGGTCTCCCTGCCGAGGTAACGTCGAATGTCCTGCCGAACCTTAGTCTCAAACTTCGGCCACGTTCCTTCGCCTGACTCCAACTAGACTTAGGAAGCTTTGTCTCCCAGCCGAGGTAATGTTGAACGTCCTGCCGAGACTTACAGTCGAACTCTGGCCAAGTCCGCTTGCCTGACTCCTACTAGGCTTAGGAAGCTTGGTCTCCCGGCCGAGGTAAGGTCGAGCGTCCTGCCGAGCCTTACACTAGAACTCCGGCCAAGTCCCTTTGCCTGATACCTTCTAGGCTTAGGAAGCTTGGTCTCCCTGCAGAGGTAAGGTCGAGCGTCCTGCCGAGCCTTGCACTCGAACTCCGGGCAAGTCCCTTTGCCTGACTCCTCCTAGGCTTAGGAATCTTGGTCTCCCTGCCGAGTTAAGGTCGAACGACCTGCCGAACCTTACACTCGAACTCCGGCCAACTCCCTTCGACTAACTCTCCTACTAGGCTTAGGAAGCTTGGTCTCCCTGCCGAGGTAAGGTCGAACGTCCTGCCGAGCCTTACACTCGAACTCCGTCCGAGTCCCTTCGCCTGACTCCTACTAGGATTAGGAAGCTTGGTCTCCCTGCCGAGGTAAGGACGAAGGTCCTGCCGAGCCTTACACTCGAACTCTGGCCAAGTCCCCTTGTCTGACTCCTACTAGGCTTAGGAATCTTGGTCTCCCTGCCGAGTTAAGGTCGAACGACCTGCCGAACCTTACACTCGAACTCCGGCCAACTCCCTTCGACTAACTCTCCTACTAGGCTTAGGAAGCTTGGTCTCCCTGCCGAGGCAAGGTCGAACGTCCTGCCGAGACTTACACTCGAACTCCGTCCGAGTCCCTTCGCCTGACTCTCCTACTAGGCTTAGGAAGCTTGGTCTCCCTGCCGAGGTAAGGTCGAACGTCCTGCCGAGCCTTACAATCGAACTGCGGCCAAGTCCCTTCGCCTGTCTCCTACTAGGATTAGGAAGCTTGGTCTCCCTGCCGAGGTAAGGTCGAAGGTCCTGCCGAGCCTTACACTCGAACTCCGGCCAAGTCCCCTTGTCTGACTCCTACTAGGCTTAGGAAGCATGGTCTCCCCGCCGAGGTAAGGTAGAACGTCCTGCCGAGCCTTGCACTCGAACTCCGGCCAAGTCCCTTTGCCTGACTCCTACTAGGCTTAGGAATCTTGGTCTCCCTGCCGAGTTAAGGTCGAACGACCTGCCGAACCTTAGTCTCAAACTTATGCCAAGTTCCTTTGCCTGACTCCAACTAGGCTTAGGAAGCTTTGTCTCCCAGCCGAGGAAAGGTCGAACGTCCTGCTGAGCCTTAGACTTGAACTCCGGCCAAGTCCTCTCGCCTGACTCTCCTACTAGGCTTAGGAAGCTTGGACTCCCTGCCGAGGTAAGGTCGAACGTCCTGCCGAGCCTTGCACTCAAACACCGGCCAGGCCATTTGCCTGTCTCCTACTAGGCTTAGGAAGCTTGGTGTCCCTGCCGAGGAAAGGTCGAACGTCCTGCCGAGCCTTACACTCGAACTCCGGCCAAATCATTTTGCATGACTCCTACTAAGCTTAGATAGCTTGGTCTCCCTGCCGAGGTAACGTCGAATGTCCTGCCGAACCTTAGTCTCAAACTTCGGCCACGTTCCTTCGCCTGACTCCAACTAGACTTAGGAAGCTTTGTCTCCCAGCCGAGGTAATGTTGAACGTCCTGCCGAGACTTACAGTCGAACTCTGGCCAAGGCCGCTTGCCTGACTCCTACTAGGCTTAGGAAGCTTGGTCTCCCGGCCGAGGTAAGGTCGAGCGTCCTTCCGAGCCTTACACTAGAACTTCGGCCAAGTCCCTTTGCCTGATACCTTCTAGGCTTAGGAAGCTTGGTCTCCCTGCAGAGGTAAGGTCGAGCGTCCTGCCGAGCCTTGCACTCGAACTCCGGGCAAGTCCCTTTGCCTGACTCCTCCTAGGCTTAGGAATCTTGGTCTCCCTGCCGAGTTAAGGTCGAACGACCTGCCGAACCTTACACTCGAACTCCGGCCAACTCCCTTCGACTAACTCTCCTACTAGGCTTAGGAAGCTTGGTCTCCCTGCCGAGGTAAGGTCGAACGTCCTGCCGAGCCTTACACTCGAACTCCGGCCAAATCATTTTGCATGACTCCTACTAAGCTTAGATAGGTTGGTCTCCCTGCCGAGGTAACGTCGAATGTCCTGCCGAACCTTAGTCTCAAACTTCGGCCACGTTCCTTCGCCTGACTCCAACTAGACTTAGGAAGCTTTGTCTCCCAGCCGAGGTAATGTTGAACGTCCTGCCGAGACTTACAGTCGAACTCTGGCCAAGGCCGCTTGCCTGACTCCTACTAGGCTTAGGAAGCTTGGTCTCCCGGCCGAGGTAAGGTCGAGCGTCCTTCCGAGCCTTACACTAGAACTCCGGCCAAGTCCCTTTGCCTGATACCTTCTAGGCTTAGGAAGCTTGGTCTCCCTGCAGAGGTAAGGTCGAGCGTCCTGCCGAGCCTTGCACTCGAACTCCGGGCAAGTCCCTCTGCCTGACTCCTCCTAGGCTTAGGAATCTTGGTCTCCCTGCCGAATTAAGGTCGAACGACCTGCCGAACCTTACACTCGAACTCCGGCCAACTCCCTTCGACTAACTCTCCTACTAGGCTTAGGAAGCTTGGTCTCCCTGCCGAGGTAAGGTCGAACGTCCTGCCGAGCCTTACACTCGAACTCCGTCCGAGTCCCTTCGCCTGACTCTCCTACTAGGCTTAGGAAGCTTGGTCTCCCTGCCGAGGTAAGGTCGAACGTCCTGCCGAGCCTTACAATCGAACTGCGGCCAAGTCCCTTCGCCTGACTCCTACTAGGATTAGGAAGCTTGGTCTCCCTGCCGAGGTAAGGTCGAAGGTCCTGCTGAGCCTTACACTCGAACTCCGGCCAAGTCCCCTTGTCTGACTCCTACTAGGCTTAGGAAGCATGGTCTCCCCGCCGAGGTAAGGTAGAACGTCCTGCCGAGCCTTGCACTCGAACTCCGGCCAAGTCCCTTTGCCTGACTCCTACTAGGCTTAGGAATCTTGGTCTCCCTGCCGAGTTAAGGTCGAACGACCTGCCGAACCTTAGTCTCAAACTTATGCCAAGTTCCTTCGCCTGACTCCAACTAGGCTTAGGAAGCTTTGTCTCCCAGCCGAGGAAAGGTCGAACGTCCTGCTGAGCCTTAGACTTGAACTCCGGCCATGTCCTCTCGCCTGACTCTCCTACTAGGCTTAGGAAGCTTGGACTCCCTGCCGAGGTAAGGTCGAACGTCCTGCCGAGCCTTGCACTCAAACACCGGCCAGGCCATTTGCCTGTCTCCTTCTAGGCTTAGGAAGCTTGGTGTCCCTGCCGAGGAAAGGTCGAACGTCCTGCCGAGCCTTACACTCGAACTCCGGCCAAATCATTTTGCATGACTCCTACTAAGCTTAGATAGCTTGGTCTCCCTGCCGAGGTAACGTCGAATGTCCTGCCGAACCTTAGTCTCAAACTTCGGCCACGTTCCTTCGCCTGACTCCAACTAGACTTAGGAAGCTTTGTCTCCCAGCCGAGGTAATGTTGAACGTCCTGCCGAGACTTACAGTCGAACTCTGGCCAAGTCCGCTTGCCTGACTCCTACTAGGCTTAGGAAGCTTGGTCTCCCGGCCGAGGTAAGGTCGAGCGTCCTGCCGAGCCTTACACTAGAACTCCGGCCAAGTCCCTTTGCCTGATACCTTCTAGGCTTAGGAAGCTTGGTCTCCCTGCAGAGGTAAGGTCGAGCGTCCTGCCGAGCCTTGCACTCGAACTCCGGGCAAGTCCCTTTGCCTGACTCCTCCTAGGCTTAGGAATCTTGGTCTCCCTGCCGAGTTAAGGTCGAACGACCTGCCGAACCTTACACTCGAACTCCGGCCAACTCCCTTCGACTAACTCTCCTACTAGGCTTAGGAAGCTTGGTCTCCCTGCCGAGGTAAGGTCGAACGTCCTGCCGAGCCTTACACTCGAACTCCGTCCGAGTCCCTTCGCCTGACTCCTACTAGGATTAGGAAGCTTGGTCTTCCTGCCGAGGTAAGGACGAAGGTCCTGCCGAGCCTTACACTCGAACTCCGGCCAAGTCCCCTTGTCTGACTCCTACTAGGCTTAGGAATCTTGGTCTCCCTGCCGAGTTAAGGTCGAACGACCTGCCGAACCTTACACTCGAACTCCGGCCAACTCCCTTCGACTAACTCTCCTACTAGGCTTAGGAAGCTTGGTCTCCCTGCCGAGGCAAGGTCGAACGTCCTGCCGAGCCTTACACTCGAACTCCGTCCGAGTCCCTTCGCCTGACTCTCCTACTAGGCTTAGGAAGCTTGGTCTCCCTGCCGAGGTAAGGTCGAACGTCCTGCCGAGCCTTACAATCGAACTGCGGCCAAGTCCCTTCGCCTGACTCCTACTAGGATTAGGAAGCTTGGTCTCCCTGCCGAGGTAAGGTCGAAGGTCCTGCCGAGCCTTACACTCGAATTCCGGCCAAGTCCCCTTGTCTGACTCCTACTAGGCTTAGGAAGCATGGTCTCCCCGCCGAGGTAAGGTAGAACGTCCTGCCGAGCCTTGCACTCGAACTCCGGCCAAGTCCCTTTGCCTGACTCCTACTAGGCTTAGGAATCTTGGTCTCCCTGCCGAGTTAAGGTCGAACGACCTGCCGAACCTTAGTCTCAAACTTATGCCAAGTTCCTTTGCCTGACTCCAACTAGGCTTAGGAAGCTTTGTCTCCCAGCCGAGGAAAGGTCGAACGTCCTGCTGAGCCTTAGACTTGAACTCCGGCCAAGTCCCTTTGCCTGATACCTTCTAGGCTTAGGAAGCTTGGTCTCCCTGCAGAGGTAAGGTCGAGCGTCCTGCCGAGCTTTGCACTCGAACTCCGGGCAAGTCCCTTTGCCTGACTCCTCCTAGGCTTAGGAATCTTGGTCTCCCTGCCGAGTTAAGGTCGAACGACCTGCCGAACCTTACACTCGAACTCCGGCCAACTCCCTTCGACTAACTCTCCTACTAGGCTTAGGAAGCTTGGTCTCCCTGCCGAGGTAAGGTCGAACGTCCTGCCGAGCCTTACACTCGAACTCCGTCCGAGTCCCTTCGCCTGACTCTCCTACTAGGCTTAGGAAGCTTGGTCTCCCTGCCGAGGTAAGGTCGAACGTCCTGCCGAGCCTTACAATCGAACTGCGGCCAAGTCCCTTCGCCTGACTCCTACTAGGATTAGGAAGCTTGGTCTCCCTGCCGAGGTAAGGTCGAAGGTCCTGCTGAGCCTTACACTCGAACTCCGGCCAAGTCCCCTTGTCTGACTCCTACTAGGCTTAGGAAGCATGGTCTCCCCGCCGAGGTAAGGTAGAACGTCCTGCCGAGCCTTGCACTCGAACTCCGGCCAAGTCCCTTTGCCTGACTCCTACTAGGCTTAGGAATCTTGGTCTCCCTGCCGAGTTAAGGTCGAACGACCTGCCGAACCTTAGTCTCAAACTTATGCCAAGTTCCTTCGCCTGACTCCAACTAGGCTTAGGAAGCTTTGTCTCCCAGCCGAGGAAAGGTCGAACGTCCTGCTGAGCCTTAGACTTGAACTCCGGCCATGTCCTCTCGCCTGACTCTCCTACTAGGCTTAGGAAGCTTGGACTCCCTGCCGAGGTAAGGTCGAACGTCCTGCCGAGCCTTGCACTCAAACACCGGCCAGGCCATTTGCCTGTCTCCTTCTAGGCTTAGGAAGCTTGGTGTCCCTGCCGAGGAAAGGTCGAACGTCCTGCCGAGCCTTACACTCGAACTCCGGCCAAATCATTTTGCATGACTCCTACTAAGCTTAGATAGCTTGGTCTCCCTGCCGAGGTAACGTCGAATGTCCTGCCGAACCTTAGTCTCAAACTTCGGCCACGTTCCTTCGCCTGACTCCAACTAGACTTAGGAAGCTTTGTCTCCCAGCCGAGGTAATGTTGAACGTACTGCCGAGACTTACAGTCGAACTCTGGCCAAGTCCGCTTGCCTGACTCCTACTAGGCTTAGGAAGCTTGGTCTCCCGGCCGAGGTAAGGTCGAGCGTCCTGCCGAGCCTTACACTAGAACTCCGGCCAAGTCCCTTTGCCTGATACCTTCTAGGCTTAGGAAGCTTGGTCTCCCTGCAGAGGTAAGGTCGAGCGTCCTGCCGAGCCTTGCACTCGAACTCCGGGCAAGTCCCTTTGCCTGACTCCTCCTAGGCTTAGGAATCTTGGTCTCCCTGCCGAGTTAAGGTCGAACGACCTGCCGAACCTTACACTCGAACTCCGGCCAACTCCCTTCGACTAACTCTCCTACTAGGCTTAGGAAGCTTGGTCTCCCTGCCGAGGTAAGGTCGAACGTCCTGCCGAGCCTTACACTCGAACTCCGTCCGAGTCCCTTCGCCTGACTCCTACTAGGATTAGGAAGCTTGGTCTTCCTGCCGAGGTAAGGACGAAGGTCCTGCCGAGCCTTACACTCGAACTCCGGCCAAGTCCCCTTGTCTGACTCCTACTAGGCTTAGGAATCTTGGTCTCCCTGCCGAGTTAAGGTCGAACGACCTGCCGAACCTTACACTCGAACTCCGGCCAACTCCCTTCGACTAACTCTCCTACTAGGCTTAGGAAGCTTGGTCTCCCTGCCGAGGCAAGGTCGAACGTCCTGCCGAGCCTTACACTCGAACTCCGTCCGAGTCCCTTCGCCTGACTCTCCTACTAGGCTTAGGAAGCTTGGTCTCCCTGCCGAGGTAAGGTCGAACGTCCTGCCGAGCCTTACAATCGAACTGCGGCCAAGTCCCTTCGCCTGACTCCTACTAGGATTAGGAAGCTTGGTCTCCCTGCCGAGGTAAGGTCGAAGGTCCTGCCGAGCCTTACACTCGAACTCCGGCCAAGTCCCCTTGTCTGACTCCTACTAGGCTTAGGAAGCATGGTCTCCCCGCCGAGGTAAGGTAGAACGTCCTGCCGAGCCTTGCACTCGAACTCCGGCCAAGTCCCTTTGCCTGACTCCTACTAGGCTTAGGAATCTTGGTCTCCCTGCCGAGTTAAGGTCGAACGACCTGCCGAACCTTAGTCTCAAACTTATGCCAAGTTCCTTTGCCTGACTCCAACTAGGCTTAGGAAGCTTTGTCTCCCAGCCGAGGAAAGGTCGAACGTCCTGCTGAGCCTTAGACTTGAACTCCGGCCAAGTCCCTTTGCCTGATACCTTCTAGGCTTAGGAAGCTTGGTCTCCCTGCAGAGGTAAGGTCGAGCGTCCTGCCGAGCTTTGCACTCGAACTCCGGGCAAGTCCCTTTGCCTGACTCCTCCTAGGCTTAGGAATCTTGGTCTCCCTGCCGAGTTAAGGTCGAACGACCTGCCGAACCTTACACTCGAACTCCGGCCAACTCCCTTCGACTAACTCTCCTACTAGGCTTAGGAAGCTTGGTCTCCCTGCCGAGGTAAGGTCGAACGTCCTGCCGAGCCTTACACTCGAACTCCGTCCGAGTCCCTTCGCCTGACTCCTACTAGGATTAGGAAGCTTGGTCTCCCTGCCGAGGTAAGGACGAAGGTCCTGCCGAGCCTTACACTCGAACTCCGGCCAAGTCCCCTTGTCTGACTCCTACTAGGCTTAGGAATCTTGGTCTCCCTGCCGAGTTAAGGTCGAACGACCTGCCGAACCTTACACTCGAACTCCGGCCAACTCCCTTCGACTAACTCTCCTACTAGGCTTAGGAAGCTTGGTCTCCCTGCCGAGGCAAGGTCGAACGTCCTGCCGAGCCTTACACTCGAACTCCGTCCGAGTCCCTTCGCCTGACTCTCCTACTAGGCTTAGGAAGCTTGGTCTCCCTGCCGAGGTAAGGTCGAACGTCCTGCCGAGCCTTACAATCGAACTCCAGCCAAGTTCCTTTTGCCTGTCTCCTACTAATCTTAGATAGCTTGGTCTCCCTGCCGAGGTAAGGTCGAACATCCTGACGACCCTTACACTCGAACTCCGGCCAAATCCCCTCGCCTGTCTCCAACTAGGCGTAGGAAGCTTGGTCTCCCTGCCGAGGCAAGGTCGAACGTCCTGCCGAGCCTTACACTCGAACTCCGTCCGAGTCCCTTCGCCTGACTCTCCTACTAGGCTTAGGAAGCTTGGTCTCCCTGCCGAGGTAAGGTCGAACGTCCTGCCGAGCCTTACAATCGAACTGCGGCCAAGTCCCTTCGCCTGACTCCTACTAGGATTAGGAAGCTTGGTCTCCCTGCCGAGGTAAGGTCGAAGGTCCTGCCGAGCCTTACACTCGAACTCCGGCCAAGTCCCCTTGTCTGACTCCTACTAGGCTTAGGAAGCATGGTCTCCCCGCCGAGGTAAGGTAGAACGTCCTGCCGAGCCTTGCACTCGAACTCCGGCCAAGTCCCTTTGCCTGACTCCTACTAGGCTTAGGAATCTTGGTCTCCCTGCCGAGTTAAGGTCGAACGACCTGCCGAACCTTAGTCTCAAACTTATGCCAAGTTCCTTCGCCTGACTCCAACTAGGCTTAGGAAACTTTGTCTCCCAGCCGAGGAAAGGTCGAACGTCCTGCTGAGCCTTAGACTTGAACTCCGGCCATGTCCTCTCGCCTGACTCTCCTACTAGGCTTAGGAAGCTTGGACTCCCTGCCGAGGTAAGGTCGAACGTCCTGCCGAGCCTTGCACTCAAACACCGGCCAGGCCATTTGCCTGTCTCCTACTAGGCTTATGAAGCTTGGTGTCCCTCCCGAGGAAAGGTCGAACGTCCTGCCGAGCCTTACACTCGAACTCCGGCCAAATCATTTTGCATGACTCCTACTAAGCTTAGATAGCTTGGTCTCCCTGCCGAGGTAACGTCGAATGTCCTGCCGAACCTTAGTCTCAAACTTCGGCCACGTTCCTTCGCCTGACTCCAACTAGACTTAGGAAGCTTTGTCTCCCAGCCGAGGTAATGTTGAACGTCCTGCCGAGACTTACAGTCGAACTCTGGCCAAGTCCGCTTGCCTGACTCCTACTAGGCTTAGGAAGCTTGGTCTCCCGGCCGAGGTAATGTCGAGCGTCCTTCCGAGCCTTACACTAGAACTCCGGCCAAGTCCCTTTGCCTGATACCTTCTAGGCTTAGGAAGCTTGGTCTCCCTGCAGAGGTAAGGTCGAGCGTACTGCCGAGCCTTGCACTCGAACTCCGGGCAAGTCCCTTTGCCTGACTCCTCCTAGGCTTAGGAATCTTGGTCTCCCTGCCGAGTTAAGGTCGAACGACCTGCCGAACCTTACACTCGAACTCCGGCCAAGTCCCCTTGTCTGACTCCTACTAGGCTTAGGAAGCATGGTCTCCCCGCCGAGGTAAGGTAGAACGTCCTGCCGAGCCTTGCACTCGAACTCCGGCCAAGTCCCTTTGCCTGACTCCTACTAGGCTTAGGAATCTTGGTCTCCCTGCCGAGTTAAGGTCGAACGACCTGCCGAACCTTAGTCTCAAACTTATGCCAAGTTCCTTTGCCTGACTCCAACTAGGCTTAGGAAGCTTTGTCTCCCAGCCGAGGAAAGGTCGAACGTCCTGCTGAGCCTTAGACTTGAACTCCGGCCAAGTCCTCTCGCCTGACTCTCCTACTAGGCTTAGGAAGCTTGGACTCCCTGCCGAGGTAAGGTCGAACGTCCTGCCGAGCCTTGCACTCAAACACCGGCCAGGCCATTTGCCTGTCTCCTACTAGGCTTAGGAAGCTTGGTGTCCCTGCCGAGGAAAGGTCGAACGTCCTGCCGAGCCTTACACTCGAACTCCGGCCAAATCATTTTGCATGACTCCTACTAAGCTTAGATAGCTTGGTCTCCCTGCCGAGGTAACGTCGAATGTCCTGCCGAACCTTAGTCTCAAACTTCGGCCACGTTCCTTCGCCTGACTCCAACTAGACTTAGGAAGCTTTGTCTCCCAGCCGAGGTAATGTTGAACGTCCTGCCGAGACTTACAGTCGAACTCTGGCCAAGTCCGCTTGCCTGACTCCTACTAGGCTTAGGAAGCTTGGTCTCCCAGCCGAGGTAAGGTCGAGCGTCCTTCCGAGCCTTACACTAGAACTCCGGCCAAGTCCCTTTGCCTGATACCTTCTAGGCTTAGGAAGCTTGGTCTCCCTGCAGAGGTAAGGTCGAGCGTCCTGCCGAGTCTTGCACTCGAACTCCGGGCAAGTCCCTTTGCCTGACTCCTCCTAGGCTTAGGAATCTTGGTCTCCCTGCCGAGTTAAGGTCGAACGACCTGCCGAACCTTACACTCGAACTCCGGCCAACTCCCTTCGACTAACTCTCCTACTAGGCTTAGGAAGCTTGGTCTCCCTGCCGAGGTAAGGTCGAACGTCCTGCCGAGCCTTACACTCGAACTCCGTCCGAGTCCCTTCGCCTGACTCTCCTACTAGGCTTAGGAAGCTTGGTCTCCCTGCCGAGGTAAAGTCGAACGTCCTGCCGAGCCTTACAATCGAACTCCAGCCAAGTTCCTTTTGCCTGTCTCCTACTAATCTTAGATAGCTTGGTCTCCCTGCCGAGGTAAGGTCGAACATCCTGACGACCCTTACACTCGAACTCCGGCCAAATCCCCTCGCCTGTCTCCAACTAGGCGTAGGAAGCTTGGTCTCCCTGCCGAGGCAAGGTCGAACGTCCTGCCGAGCCTTACACTCGAACTCCGTCCGAGTCCCTTCGCCTGACTCTCCTACTAGGCTTAGGAAGCTTGGTCTCCCTGCCGAGGTAAGGTCGAACGTCCTGCCGAGCCTTACAATCGAACTGCGGCCAAGTCCCTTCGCCTGACTCCTACTAGGATTAGGAAGCTTGGTCTCCCTGCCGAGGTAAGGTCGAAGGTCCTGCCGAGCCTTACACTCGAACTCCGGCCAAGTCCCCTTGTCTGACTCCTACTAGGCTTAGGAAGCATGGTCTCCCCGCCGAGGTAAGGTAGAACGTCCTGCCGAGCCTTGCACTCAAACTCCGGCCAAGTCCCTTTGCCTGACTCCTACTAGGCTTAGGAATCTTGGTCTCCCTGCCGAGTTAAGGTCGAACGACCTGCCGAACCTTAGTCTCAAACTTATGCCAAGTTCCTTCGCCTGACTCCAACTAGGCTTAGGAAGCTTTGTCTCTCAGCCGAGGAAAGGTCGAACGTCCTGCTGAGCCTTAGACTTGAACTCCGGCCATGTCCTCTCGCCTGACTCTCCTACTAGGCTTAGGAAGCTTGGACTCCCTGCCGAGGTAAGGTCGAACGTCCTGCCGAGCCTTGCACTCAAACACCGGCCAGGCCATTTGCCTGTCTCCTACTAGGCTTAGGAAGCTTGGTGTCCCTGCCGAGGAAAGGTCGAACGTCCTGCCGAGCCTTACACTCGAACTCCGGCCAAATCATTTTGCATGACTCCTACTAAGCTTAGATAGCTTGGTCTCCCTGCCGAGGTAACGTCGAATGTCCTGCCGAACCTTAGTCTCAAACTTCGGCCACGTTCCTTCGCCTGACTCCAACTAGACTTAGGAAGCTTTGTCTCCCAGCCGAGGTAATGTTGAACGTCCTGCCGAGACTTACAGTCGAACTCTGGCCAAGTCCGCTTGCCTGACTCCTACTAGGCTTAGGAAGCTTGGTCTCCCGGCCGAGGTAAGGTCGAGCGTCCTTCCGAGCCTTACACTAGAACTCCGGCCAAGTCCCTTTGCCTGATACCTTCTAGGCTTAGGAAGCTTGGTCTCCCTGCAGAGGTAAGGTCGAGCGTCCTGCCGAGCCTTGCACTCGAACTCCGGGCAAGTCCCTTTGCCTGACTCCTCCTAGGCTTAGGAATCTTGGTCTCCCTGCCGAGTTAAGGTCGAACGACCTGCCGAACCTTACACTCGAACTCCGGCCAACTCCCTTCGACTAACTCTCCTACTAGGCTTAGGAAGCTTGGTCTCCCTGCCGAGGTAAGGTCGAACGTCCTGCCGAGCCTTACACTCGAACTCCGTCCGAGTCCCTTCGCCTGACTCTCCTACTAGGCTTAGGAAGCTTGGTCTCCCTGCCGAGGTAAAGTCGAACGTCCTGCCGAGCCTTACAATCGAACTCCAGCCAAGTTCCTTTTGCCTGTCTCCTACTAATCTTAGATAGCTTGGTCTCCCTGCCGAGGTAAGGTCGAACATCCTGACGACCCTTACACTCGAACTCCGGCCAAATCCCCTCGCCTGTCTCCAACTAGGCGTAGGAAGCTTGGTCTCCCTGCCGAGGCAAGGTCGAACGTCCTGCCGAGCCTTACACTCGAACTCCGTCCGAGTCCCTTCGCCTGACTCTCCTACTAGGCTTAGGAAGCTTGGTCTCCCTGCCGAGGTAAGGTCGAACGTCCTGCCGAGCCTTACAATCGAACTGCGGCCAAGTCCCTTCGCCTGACTCCTACTAGGATTAGGAAGCTTGGTCTCCCTGCCGAGGTAAGGTCGAAGGTCCTGCCGAGCCTTACACTCGAACTCCGGCCAAGTCCCCTTGTCTGACTCCTACTAGGCTTAGGAAGCATGGTCTCCCCGCCGAGGTAAGGTAGAACGTCCTGCCGAGCCTTGCACTCAAACTCCGGCCAAGTCCCTTTGCCTGACTCCTACTAGGCTTAGGAATCTTGGTCTCCCTGCCGAGTTAAGGTCGAACGACCTGCCGAACCTTAGTCTCAAACTTATGCCAAGTTCCTTCGCCTGACTCCAACTAGGCTTAGGAAGCTTTGTCTCTCAGCCGAGGAAAGGTCGAACGTCCTGCTGAGCCTTAGACTTGAACTCCGGCCATGTCCTCTCGCCTGACTCTCCTACTAGGCTTAGGAAGCTTGGACTCCCTGCCGAGGTAAGGTCGAACGTCCTGCCGAGCCTTGCACTCAAACACCGGCCAGGCCATTTGCCTGTCTCCTACTAGGCTTAGGAAGCTTGGTGTCCCTGCCGAGGAAAGGTCGAACGTCCTGCCGAGCCTTACACTCGAACTCCGGCCAAATCATTTTGCATGACTCCTACTAAGCTTAGATAGCTTGGTCTCCCTGCCGAGGTAACGTCGAATGTCCTGCCGAACCTTAGTCTCAAACTTCGGCCACGTTCCTTCGCCTGACTCCAACTAGACTTAGGAAGCTTTGTCTCCCAGCCGAGGTAATGTTGAACGTCCTGCCGAGACTTACAGTCGAACTCTGGCCAAGTCCGCTTGCCTGACTCCTACTAGGCTTAGGAAGCTTGGTCTCCCGGCCGAGGTAAGGTCGAGCGTCCTTCCGAGCCTTACACTAGAACTCCGGCCAAGTCCCTTTGCCTGATACCTTCTAGGCTTAGGAAGCTTGGTCTCCCTGCAGAGGTAAGGTCGAGCGTCCTGCCGAGCCTTGCACTCGAACTCCGGGCAAGTCCCTTTGCCTGACTCCTCCTAGGCTTAGGAATCTTGGTCTCCCTGCCGAGTTAAGGTCGAACGACCTGCCGAACCTTACACTCGAACTCCGGCCAACTCCCTTCGACTAACTCTCCTACTAGGCTTAGGAAGCTTGGTCTCCCTGCCGAGGTAAGGTCGAACGTCCTGCCGAGCCTTACACTCGAACTCCGTCCGAGTCCCTTCGCCTGACTCCTACTAGGATTAGGAAGCTTGGTCTCCCTGCCGAGGTAAGGACGAAGGTCCTGCCGAGCCTTACACTCGAACTCCGGCCAAGTCCCCTTGTCTGACTCCTACTAGGCTTAGGAATCTTGGTCTCCCTGCCGAGTTAAGGTCGAACGACCTGCCGAACCTTACACTCGAACTCCGGCCAACTCCCTTCGACTAACTCTCCTACTAGGCTTAGGAAGCTTGGTATCCCTGCCGAGGCAAGGTCGAACGTCCTGCCGAGCCTTACACTCGAACTCCGTCCGAGTCCCTTCGCCTGACTCTCCTACTAGGCTTAGGAAGCTTGGTCTCCCTGCCGAGGTAAGGTCGAACGTCCTGCCGAGCCTTACAATCGAACTCCTACCAAGTTCCTTTTGCCTGTCTCCAACTAATCTTAGATAGCTTGGTCTCCCTGCCGAGGTAAGGTCGAACATCCTGACGACCCTTACACTCGAACTCCGGCCAAATCCCCTCGCCTGTCTCCAACTAGGCGTAGGAAGCTTGGTCTCCCTGCCGAGGCAAGGTCGAACGTCCTGCCGAGCCTTACACTCGAACTCCGTCCGAGTCCCTTCGCCTGACTCTCCTACTAGGCTTAGGAAGCTTGGTCTCCCTGCCGAGGTAAGGTCGAACGTCCTGCCGAGCCTTACAATCGAACTGCGGCCAAGTCCCTTCGCCTGACTCCTACTAGGATTAGGAAGCTTGGTCTCCCTGCCGAGGTAAGGTCGAAGGTCCTGCCGAGCCTTACACTCGAACTCCGGCCAAGTCCCCTTGTCTGACTCCTACTAGGCTTAGGAAGCATGGTCTCCCCGCCGAGGTAAGGTAGAACGTCCTGCCGAGCCTTGCACTCGAACTCCGGCCAAGTCCCTTTGCCTGACTCCTACTAGGCTTAGGAATCTTGGTCTCCCTGCCGAGTTAAGGTCGAACGACCTGCCGAACCTTAGTCTCAAACTTATGCCAAGTTCCTTCGCCTGACTCCAACTAGGCTTAGGAAACTTTGTCTCCCAGCCGAGGAAAGGTCGAACGTCCTGCTGAGCCTTAGACTTGAACTCCGGCCATGTCCTCTCGCCTGACTCTCCTACTAGGCTTAGGAAGCTTGGACTCCCTGCCGAGGTAAGGTCGAACGTCCTGCCGAGCCTTGCACTCAAACACCGGCCAGGCCATTTGCCTGTCTCCTACTAGGCTTAGGAAGCTTGGTGTCCCTGCCGAGGAAAGGTCGAACGTCCTGCCGAGCCTTACACTCGAACTCCGGCCAAATCATTTTGCATGACTCCTACTAAGCTTAGATAGCTTGGTCTCCCTGCCGAGGTAACGTCGAATGTCCTGCCGAACCTTAGTCTCAAACTTCGGCCACGTTCCTTCGCCTGACTCCAACTAGACTTAGGAAGCTTTGTCTCCCAGCCGAGGTAATGTTGAACGTCCTGCCGAGACTTACAGTCGAACTCTGGCCAAGTCCGCTTGCCTGACTCCTACTAGGCTTAGGAAGCTTGGTCTCCCGGCCGAGGTAATGTCGAGCGTCCTTCCGAGCCTTACACTAGAACTCCGGCCAAGTCCCTTTGCCTGATACCTTCTAGGCTTAGGAAGCTTGGTCTCCCTGCAGAGGTAAGGTCGAGCGTCCTGCCGAGCCTTGCACTCGAACTCCGGGCAAGTCCCTTTGCCTGACTCCTCCTAGGCTTAGGAATCTTGGTCTCCCTGCCGAGTTAAGGTCGAACGACCTGCCGAACCTTACACTCGAACTCCGGCCAACTCCCTTTCGACTAACTCTCCTACTAGGCTTAGGAAGCTTGGTCTCCCTGCCGAGGCAAGGTCGAACGTCCTGCCGAGCCTTACACTCGAACTCCGTCCGAGTCCCTTCGCCTGACTCTCCTACTAGGCTTAGGAAGCTTGGTCTCCCTGCCGAGGTAAGGTCGAACGTCCTGCCGAGCCTTACAATCGAACTGCGGCCAAGTCCCTTCGCCTGACTCCTACTAGGATTAGGAAGCTTGGTCTCCCTGCCGAGGTAAGGTCGAAGGTCCTGCCGAGCCTTACACTCGAACTCCGGCCAAGTCCCCTTGTCTGACTCCTACTAGGCTTAGGAAGCATGGTCTCCCTGCCGAGGTAAGGTCGAGCGTCCTGCCGAGCCTTGCACTCGAACTCCGGGCAAGTCCCTTTGCCTGACTCCTACTAGGCTTAGGAATCTTGGTCTCCCTGCCAAGTTAAGGTCGAACGACCTGCCGAACCTTACACTCGAACTCCGGCCAACTCCCTTCGACTAACTCTCCTACTAGGCTTAGGAAACTTGGTCTCCCTTCCGAGGTAAGGTCGAACGTCCTGCCGAGCCTTACACTCGAACTCCGTCCGAGTCCCTTCGCCTGACTCTCCTACTAGGCTTAGGAAGCTTGGTCTCCCTGCTGAGGTAAGGTCGAACGTCCTGCCGAGCCTTACAATCGAACTCCAGCCAAGTTCCTTTTGCCTGTCTCCTACTAATCTTAGATAGCTTGGTCTCCCTGCCGAGGTAAGGTCGAATATCCTGACGACCCTTACACTCGAACTCCGGCCAAATCCCCTCGCCTGTCTCCAACTAGGCGTAGGAAGCTTGGTCTCCCTGCCGAGGTAAGGTCGAAGGTCCTGCCGAGCCTTACACTCGAACTCCGGCCAAGTCCCTTCGCCTGACTCCTACTAGGCTTAGGAAGCTTGGTCTCCCTGCCAAGGTAAGGTCGAAGGTCTTGCCGAGACTTACACTCGAACTCCGGCCAAGTCCCCTTGTCTGACTCCTACTAGGCTTAGGAAGCATGGTCTCTTTGCCGAGTTACGGTCGAACGTCCTGCCGAGCCTTAGTCTCAAACTTCGGCCAAGTTCCTTCGCCTGACTCCAATTAGGCTTAGGAAGCTTTGTCTCCCAGCCGAGGTAAGGTCGAATGTCCTGCTGAGACTTAGACTTGAACTCCGGCCAAGTCCTCTCGCCTGACTCTCCTACTAGGCTTAGGGAGCTTGGTCTCCCTGCCGAGTTAAGGTCGAACGTCCTGCCAAGCCTTACACTCGAACACCGGCCAAGTCCCTTAGCCTGACTCCTACTAGGCTTAGGAAGTATGGTCTCCCTGCCGAGGTAAGGTCAGACGTCCTGCTGAGCCTTACACTCGAACTCCGGCCAAATCCCCTCTCCTAACTCTCCTCCTAGGCTTAGGAAGATTTGTCTCCCTGCCGATGTAACATCGAACGTCCTGCCGAGCCTTACACTCGAACTCCGGCCATGTCCCTTCCCCTGACACTCCTAATAGGCTTAGCAAGCTTGGTCTCCCTGCCGAGGCAAGGTCGAGCGTTTTTCCGAGGCTTGCACTCGAACTCCGGCCAAGTCGCTTTGCCTGACTCCTACTAGGCTTAGGAATCTTGGTCTCACTGACGAGTTAAGGTCGAACGACCTGCCGAACCTTACACTCGAACTCCGGCCAAGTCCCTTCGCCTAACTCTCCTACTAGGCTTAGGAAGCTTTGTCTCCCTGCCGAGGTAACGTCGAACGTCCTGCCGAGCCTTACACTCGAACTCCGTCCGAATCCCTTCGCCTGACTCTCCTTCTAGGCTTAGGAAGCTTGGTGTCCCTGCCGAGGTACGGTCTAATGTCCTGCCGAGCCTTACACTCGAACACCAGCCAAGTCCCTTTGCCTGTCTCCTACTAGGATTAGGAAGCTTGGTCTCCCTGCCGAGGTAAGGTCAAGCGTCCTGCCGAGCCTTACACTCGATCTCCGGCCAAGTCCCTTCGCCTGACTCTCCTACTAGGCTTAGGAAGCTTGGTCTCCCTGCCGAATTTAGGTCGAACATCCTGCCAAGCCTTACACTCGAACTCCGGCCAAGTCATTTTGAATGGCTCCTAATAAGCTTAGATAGCTTGGTCTCCTTGCCGAGGTAACGTCGAACGTCCTGCCGAACCTTAGTCTCAAACTTCGGCCAAGTTCCTTCGCCTGACTCCAACTAGGCTTAGGAAGCTTTGTCTCCCAGCCGAGGTAATGTTGAACGTCCTGCCGAGACTTACACTCGAAATCTGGCCAAGTCCCCTCGCCTGACTCCTACTAGGCTTAGGAAGCTTGGTCTCCCTGCCGAGGTAAGGTCGAACGTCCTGCCAAGCCTTACACTCGAACACCGGCCAAGTCCCTTCCTATGACACTCCTACTAGGCTTAGGAAGCTTTATCTCCCATCCGAGGTCAGGTCGAGCGTCCTTCCGAGCCTTACACTTGAACTCCGGCCAAGGCATTTTGCATGACTCCTACTAAGCTTAGATAGCTTGGTCTCCCTGCCGAGGTAAGGTCGAACGTCCTGCCGAGACTTACACTCGAACTCTGGCCAAGTCCCCTCGCCGGACTCCTAATAGGCTTAGGAAGCTTGGTCTCCCTGCCGAGGTAAGGTCGAACGTCCTGCCGAGCCTTACACTCGAACTCCGGCCAAGTCGTTTTGCATGACTCCTACTAAGCTTAGATAGCTTGGTCTCCCTGCCGAGGTAACGTCGAATGTCCTGCCGAACCTTAGTCTCAAACTTCGGCCAAGTTCCTTCGCCTGACTCCAACTAGACTTAGGAAGCTTTGTCTCCCAGCCGAGGTAATGTTGAACGTCCTGCCGAGACTTACACTCGAACTCTGGCCAAGTCCGCTTGCCTGACTCCTACTAGGCTTAGGAAGCTTGGTCTCCCGGCCGAGGTAAGGTCGAGCGTCCTTCCGAGCCTTACACTAGAACTCCGGCCAAGTCCCTTTGCCTGATACCTTCTAGGCTTAGGAAGCTTGGTCTCCCTGCCGAGGTAAGGTCGAGCGTCCTGCCGAGCCTTGCACTCGAACTCCGGGCAAGTCCCTTTGCCTGACTCCTACTAGGCTTAGGAATCTTGGTCTCCCTGCCAAGTTAAGGTCGAACGACCTGCCGAACCTTACACTCGAACTCTGGCCAACTCCCTTCGACTAACTCTCCTACTAGGCTTAGGAAGCTTGGTCTCCCTGCCGAGGTAAGGTCGAACGTCCTGCCGCGCCTTACACTCGAACTCCGTCCGAGTCCCTTCGCCTGACTCTCCTACTAGGCTTAGGAAGCTTGGTCTCCCTGCTGAGGTAAGGTCGAACGTCCTGCCGAGCCTTACAATTGAAATACAGCCAAGTTCGTTTTGCCTGTCTCCTACTAATCTTAGATAGCTTGGTCTCCCTGCCGAGGTAAGGTCGAATATCCTGACGACCCTTACACTCGAACTCCGGCCATTTCCTTCGCCTGACTCCAACTAGGCTTAGGAAGCTTTGTCTCCCAGCCGAGGTAATGTTGAACGTCCTGCCGAGACTTACACTCGAACTCTGGCCAAGTCCCCTCGCCTGACTCCTACTAGGCTTAGGAAGCTTGGTCTCCCATCCGAGGTCAGGTCGAGCGTCCTTCCGAGCCTTATACTTGAACTCCGGCCAAGTCATTTTGCATGACTCCTACTAAGCTTAGATAGCTTGGTCTCCCTGCCGAGGTAAGGTCGAACGTCCTGCCGAGACTTACACTCGAACTCTGGCCAAGTCCCCTCGCCTGACTCCTACTAGGCTTAGGAAGCTTGGTCTCCCTGCCGAGGTAAGGTCGAACGTCCTGCCGAGCCTTACACTCGAACTCCGGCCAAGTCCCTTTGCCTGACTCCTACTAGGATTAGGAAGCTTGGTCTCCCTGCCGAGGTAAGGTCAAACGTCCTGCCGAGCCTTACACTCGATCTCCGGCCAAGTCCCTTCGCCTGACTCTCCTACTAGGCTTAGGAAGCTTGGTCTCCCTGCCGAATTAAGGTCGAACATCCTGCCAAGCCTTACACTCGAACTCCGGCCAAGTCATTTTGCATGGCTCCTAATAAGCTTAGATAGCTTGGTCTCCTTGCCGAGGTAACGTCGAACGTCCTGCCGAACCTTAGTCTCAAACTTCGGCCAAGTTCCTTCGCCTGACTCCAACTAGGCTTAGGAAGCTTTGTCTCCCAGCCGAGGTAATGTTGAACGTCCTGCCGAGACTTACACTCGAACTCTGGCCAAGTCCCCTCGCCTGACTCCTACTAGGCTTAGGAAGCTTGGTCTCCCTGCCGAGGTAAGGTCGAACGTCCTGCCAAGCCTTACACTCGAACTCCGGCCAAGTCCTCTCGCCTGACTCTCCTATTAGCCTTAGGGAGCTTGGTCTCCCTGCCAAGGTAAGGTCGAACGTCCTGCCGAGCCTTACACTCGAACACCGGCCAAGTCCCTTCCTATGACACTCCTACTAGGCTTAGGAAGCTTTATCTCTCAGCCGAGGTCAAGTCGAGCGTCCTTCCGAGCCTTACAATTGAACTCCGGCCAAGTCATTTTGCATGACTCCTACTAAGCTTAGATAGCTTGGTCTCCCTGCGGAGGTAAGGTCGAACGTCCTGCCGAGACTTACACTCGAACTCTGGCCAAGTCCCATCGCCTGACTCCTACTAGCCTTAGGAAGCTTGGTCTCCCTGCCGAGGTAAGGTCGAACGTCCTGCCGAGCCTTACACTCGAACTCCGGCCAAGTCCCTTTGCCTGACTCCTACTAGGCTTAGGATGCTTGGTCCCCCTGCCGAGGTACGGTCGAAAGTCCTGCCGAGCCTTACAATCAAACTCCAGCCAAGTTCCTTTTGCCTGTCTCCTACTAAGCTTAGATACCTTGGTCTCCCTGCCGAGTTAAGGTCGAAAGTCCTGCCGAGACTTTCACTCGAACTCTGGCCAAGTCCCCTCGCCTGACTCCTACTAGGCTTAGGAAGCATGGTCTCCCTGCCGAGGTAACGTTGAACGTCCTGCCGAGCCTTAGTCTCAAACTTCGGCCAAGTTCCTTTGCCTGACTCCAACTAGGCTTAGGAAGCTTTGTCTCCCAGCCGAGGTAAGGTCGAACGTCCTGCTGAGCCTTAGACTTGAACTCCGGCCAAGTCCTCTCGCCTGACTCTCCTACTAGGCTTAGGAAGCTTGGACTGCCTGCCAAGGTAAGGTCGAACGTCCTGCCAAGTCTTGCACTCAAACACCGGCCAGGACATTTGCCTGTCTTCTACTAGGCTTAGGAAGCTTGGTGTCCCTGCCGAGGAAAGGTCGAACATCCTGCCAAGCCTTACATTCGAACTCTGGCCAAGTCCCTTCGCCTGACTCCTACTAGGCTTACGAAGCTTGGTCTCCCTGCCGAGGTAAGGTCGAAGGTCCTGCCGAGCCTTACACTCGAACTCCGGCCAAGTCCCCTTGTCTGACTCCTACTAGGCTTAGGAAGCATGGTCTCTTTGCCGAGTTAAGGTCGAACGTCCTGCCAAGCCTTAGTCTCAAACTTCGGCCAGGTTCCTTCGCCTGACTCCAACTAGGCTTAGGAAGCTTTGTCTCCCAGCCGAGGTAAGGTTAAACGTCCTGCTGAGCTTTAGATTTGAACTACGGCCAAGTCCTCTCGCCTGACTCGCCTACTAGGCTTAGGAAGCTTGGTCACCCTGCCGAGGTAAGGTCGAGCGTCCTGCCGAGCCTTACACTCGAACTCTGGCCAAGTCCCCTCTCCTAACTCTCCTCCTAGGCTTAGGAAGATTTGTCTCCCTGCCGAGGATACATCGAACGTCCTGCCGAGCCTTACACTCGAGCTCCGGCCAAGTCCCTTCCCCTAACACTCCTACTAAGCTTAGGAACCTTGGTCTCCCTGCCAAGGTAAGGTCGAGCGTCCTGCCGAGCCTTGCACTCGAACTCCGGCCAAGTCCCTTTGCAAGACTCCTACTAGGCTTAGGAATCTTGGTCTCCCTGCCGAGTTAACGTCCAACGACCTGCCGAACCTTACACTCGAACTCTGGCCAACTCCCTTCGCCTAACTCTCCTAATAGGCTTAGCAAGCTTGGTCTCCCTGCCGAGGTAAGGTCGAAGGTCCTGCCGAGCCTTACAATCGAACTCCAGCCAAGTTCCTTTTGCCTGTCTCCTACTAATCTTTGATAGCTTGGTCTCCCTGCCGAGGTAAGGTCGAAGGTCCTGCCGAGCCTTACACTCGAACTCCGGCCAAGTCCCCTTGCCTGACTCCTACTAGGCTTAGGAATCTTGGTCTCCCTGCCGAGTTAAGGTCGAACGACCTGCCGAACCTTACACTCGAACTCCGGCCAACTCCCTTCGACTAACTCTCCTAGCAGGCTTAGGAAGCTTGGTCTCACTGCCGAGGTAAGGTCGAACGTCCTGCCGAGCCTTACACTCGAACTCCGTCCGAGTCCCTTCGCCTGACTCTCCTACTAGGCTTAGGAAGCTTGGTCTCCCTGCCGAGGTAAGGTCGAATGTCCTGCCGAGCCTTACAATCGAACTCCAGCCAAGTTCCTTTTGCCTGTCTCCTACTAATCTTAGATAGCTTGGTCTCCCTGCCGAGGTAAGGTCGAACATCCTGACGACCCTTACACTCGAACTCCAGCCAAGTCCCCTTGTCTGACTCCTACTAGGCTTAGGAAGCATGGTCTCTTTGCCGAGTTAAGGTCGAACGTCCTGCCAAGCCTTAGTCTCAAACTTCGGCCAAGTTCCTTCGCCTGACTCTAACTAGGCTTAGGAAGCTTTGTCTCCAAGCCGAGGTAAGGTTGAACGTCCTGCTGAGCCTTACACTCGAACTCCGGCCAAGTCCCCTTGTCTGACTCCTACTAGGCTTAGGAAACATGGTCTCCCCGCCGAGGTAAGGTAGAACGTCCTGCCGAGCCTTCCACTCGAACTCCGGCCAAGTCCCTTTGCCTGACTCCTACTAGGCTTAGGAATCTTGGTCTCCCTGCCGAGTTAAGGTCGAACGACCTGCCGAACCTTAGTCTCAAACTTATGCCAAGTTCCTTCGCCTGACTCCAACTAGGCTTAGGAAGCTTTGTCTCTCAGCCGAGGAAAGGTCGAACGTCCTGCTGAGCCTTAGACTTGAACTCCGGCCATGTCCTCTCGCCTGACTCTCCTACTAGGCTTAGGAAGCTTGGACTCCCTGCCGAGGTAAGGTCGAACGTCCTGCCGAGCCTTGCACTCAAACACCGGCCAGGCCATTTGCCTGTCTCCTACTAGGCTTAGGAAGCTTGGTGTCCCTGCCGAGGAAAGGTCGAACGTCCTGCCGAGCCTTACACTCGAACTCCGGCCAAATCATTTTGCATGACTCCTACTAAGCTTAGATAGCTTGGTCTCCCTGCCGAGGTAACGTCGAATGTCCTGCCGAACCTTAGTCTCAAACTTCGGCCACGTTCCTTCGCCTGACTCCAACTAGACTTAGGAAGCTTTGTCTCCCAGCCGAGGTAATGTTGAACGTCCTGCCGAGACTTACAGTCGAACTCTGGCCAAGTCCGCTTGCCTGACTCCTACTAGGCTTAGGAAGCTTGGTCTCCCGGCCGAGGTAAGGTCGAGCGTCCTTCCGAGCCTTACACTAGAACTCCGGCCAAGTCCCTTTGCCTGATACCTTCTAGGCTTAGGAAGCTTGGTCTCCCTGCAGAGGTAAGGTCGAGCGTCCTGCCGAGCCTTGCACTCGAACTCCGGGCAAGTCCCTTTGCCTGACTCCTCCTAGGCTTAGGAATCTTGGTCTCCCTGCCGAGTTAAGGTCGAACGACCTGCCGAACCTTACACTCGAACTCCGGCCAACTCCCTTCGACTAACTCTCCTACTAGGCTTAGGAAGCTTGGTCTCCCTGCCGAGGTAAGGTCGAACGTCCTGCCGAGCCTTACACTCGAACTCCGTCCGAGTCCCTTCGCCTGACTCCTACTAGGATTAGGAAGCTTGGTCTCCCTGCCGAGGTAAGGACGAAGGTCCTGCCGAGCCTTACACTCGAACTCCGGCCAAGTCCCCTTGTCTGACTCCTACTAGGCTTAGGAATCTTGGTCTCCCTGCCGAGTTAAGGTCGAACGACCTGCCGAACCTTACACTCGAACTCCGGCCAACTCCCTTCGACTAACTCTCCTACTAGGCTTAGGAAGCTTGGTATCCCTGCCGAGGCAAGGTCGAACGTCCTGCCGAGCCTTACACTCGAACTCCGTCCGAGTCCCTTCGCCTGACTCTCCTACTAGGCTTAGGAAGCTTGGTCTCCCTGCCGAGGTAAGGTCGAACGTCCTGCCGAGCCTTACAATCGAACTCCTACCAAGTTCCTTTTGCCTGTCTCCTACTAATCTTAGATAGCTTGGTCTCCCTGCCGAGGTAAGGTCGAACATCCTGACGACCCTTACACTCGAACTCCGGCCAAATCCCCTCGCCTGTCTCCAACTAGGCGTAGGAAGCTTGGTCTCCCTGCCGAGGCAAGGTCGAACGTCCTGCCGAGCCTTACACTCGAACTCCGTCCGAGTCCCTTCGCCTGACTCTCCTACTAGGCTTAGGAAGCTTGGTCTCCCTGCCGAGGTAAGGTCGAACGTCCTGCCGAGCCTTACAATCGAACTGCGGCCAAGTCCCTTCGCCTGACTCCTACTAGGATTAGGAAGCTTGGTCTCCCTGCCGAGGTAAGGTCGAAGGTCCTGCCGAGCCTTACACTCGAACTCCGGCCAAGTCCCCTTGTCTGACTCCTACTAGGCTTAGGAAGCATGGTCTCCCCGCCGAGGTAAGGTAGAACGTCCTGCCGAGCCTTGCACTCGAACTCCGGCCAAGTCCCTTTGCCTGACTCCTACTAGGCTTAGGAATCTTGGTCTCCCTGCCGAGTTAAGGTCGAACGACCTGCCGAACCTTACACTCGAACTCCGGCCAACTCCCTTCGACTAACTCTCCTACTAGGCTTAGGAAGCTTGGTCTCCCTGCCGAGGTAAGGTCGAACGTCCTGCCGAGCCTTACACTCGAACTCCGTCCGAGTCCCTTCGCCTGACTCTCCTACTAGGCTTAGGAAGCTTGGTCTCCCTGCCGAGGTAAGGTCGAACGTCCTGCCGAGCCTTACAATCGAACTGCGGCCAAGTCCCTTCGCCTGACTCCTACTAGGATTAGGAAGCTTGGTCTCCCTGCCGAGGTAAGGTCGAAGGTCCTGCTGAGCCTTACACTCGAACTCCGGCCAAGTCCCCTTGTCTGACTCCTACTAGGCTTAGGAAGCATGGTCTCCCCGCCGAGGTAAGGTAGAACGTCCTGCCGAGCCTTGCACTCGAACTCCGGCCAAGTCCCTTTGCCTGACTCCTACTAGGCTTAGGAATCTTGGTCTCCCTGCCGAGTTAAGGTCGAACGACCTGCCGAACCTTAGTCTCAAACTTATGCCAAGTTCCTTCGCCTGACTCCAACTAGGCTTAGGAAGCTTTGTCTCCCAGCCGAGGAAAGGTCGAACGTCCTGCTGAGCCTTAGACTTGAACTCCGGCCATGTCCTCTCGCCTGACTCTCCTACTAGGCTTAGGAAGCTTGGACTCCCTGCCGAGGTAAGGTCGAACGTCCTGCCGAGCCTTGCACTCAAACACCGGCCAGGCCATTTGCCTGTCTCCTTCTAGGCTTAGGAAGCTTGGTGTCCCTGCCGAGGAAAGGTCGAACGTCCTGCCGAGCCTTACACTCGAACTCCGGCCAAATCATTTTGCATGACTCCTACTAAGCTTAGATAGCTTGGTCTCCCTGCCGAGGTAACGTCGAATGTCCTGCCGAACCTTAGTCTCAAACTTCGGCCACGTTCCTTCGCCTGACTCCAACTAGACTTAGGAAGCTTTGTCTCCCAGCCGAGGTAATGTTGAACGTCCTGCCGAGACTTACAGTCGAACTCTGGCCAAGTCCGCTTGCCTGACTCCTACTAGGCTTAGGAAGCTTGGTCTCCCGGCCGAGGTAAGGTCGAGCGTCCTGCCGAGCCTTACACTAGAACTCCGGCCAAGTCCCTTTGCCTGATACCTTCTAGGCTTAGGAAGCTTGGTCTCCCTGCAGAGGTAAGGTCGAGCGTCCTGCCGAGCCTTGCACTCGAACTCCGGGCAAGTCCCTTTGCCTGACTCCTCCTAGGCTTAGGAATCTTGGTCTCCCTGCCGAGTTAAGGTCGAACGACCTGCCGAACCTTACACTCGAACTCCGGCCAACTCCCTTCGACTAACTCTCCTACTAGGCTTAGGAAGCTTGGTCTCCCTGCCGAGGTAAGGTCGAACGTCCTGCCGAGCCTTACACTCGAACTCCGTCCGAGTCCCTTCGCCTGACTCCTACTAGGATTAGGAAGCTTGGTCTCCCTGCCGAGGTAAGGACGAAGGTCCTGCCGAGCCTTACACTCGAACTCTGGCCAAGTCCCCTTGTCTGACTCCTACTAGGCTTAGGAATCTTGGTCTCCCTGCCGAGTTAAGGTCGAACGACCTGCCGAACCTTACACTCGAACTCCGGCCAACTCCCTTCGACTAACTCTCCTACTAGGCTTAGGAAGCTTGGTCTCCCTGCCGAGGCAAGGTCGAACGTCCTGCCGAGACTTACACTCGAACTCCGTCCGAGTCCCTTCGCCTGACTCTCCTACTAGGCTTAGGAAGCTTGGTCTCCCTGCCGAGGTAAGGTCGAACGTCCTGCCGAGCCTTACAATCGAACTGCGGCCAAGTCCCTTCGCCTGTCTCCTACTAGGATTAGGAAGCTTGGTCTCCCTGCCGAGGTAAGGTCGAAGGTCCTGCCGAGCCTTACACTCGAACTCCGGCCAAGTCCCCTTGTCTGACTCCTACTAGGCTTAGGAAGCATGGTCTCCCCGCCGAGGTAAGGTAGAACGTCCTGCCGAGCCTTGCACTCGAACTCCGGCCAAGTCCCTTTGCCTGACTCCTACTAGGCTTAGGAATCTTGGTCTCCCTGCCGAGTTAAGGTCGAACGACCTGCCGAACCTTAGTCTCAAACTTATGCCAAGTTCCTTTGCCTGACTCCAACTAGGCTTAGGAAGCTTTGTCTCCCAGCCGAGGAAAGGTCGAACGTCCTGCTGAGCCTTAGACTTGAACTCCGGCCAAGTCCTCTCGCCTGACTCTCCTACTAGGCTTAGGAAGCTTGGACTCCCTGCCGAGGTAAGGTCGAACGTCCTGCCGAGCCTTGCACTCAAACACCGGCCAGGCCATTTGCCTGTCTCCTACTAGGCTTAGGAAGCTTGGTGTCCCTGCCGAGGAAAGGTCGAACGTCCTGCCGAGCCTTACACTCGAACTCCGGCCAAATCATTTTGCATGACTCCTACTAAGCTTAGATAGCTTGGTCTCCCTGCCGAGGTAACGTCGAATGTCCTGCCGAACCTTAGTCTCAAACTTCGGCCACGTTCCTTCGCCTGACTCCAACTAGACTTAGGAAGCTTTGTCTCCCAGCCGAGGTAATGTTGAACGTCCTGCCGAGACTTACAGTCGAACTCTGGCCAAGGCCGCTTGCCTGACTCCTACTAGGCTTAGGAAGCTTGGTCTCCCGGCCGAGGTAAGGTCGAGCGTCCTTCCGAGCCTTACACTAGAACTCCGGCCAAGTCCCTTTGCCTGATACCTTCTAGGCTTAGGAAGCTTGGTCTCCCTGCAGAGGTAAGGTCGAGCGTCCTGCCGAGCCTTGCACTCGAACTCCGGGCAAGTCCCTTTGCCTGACTCCTCCTAGGCTTAGGAATCTTGGTCTCCCTGCCGAGTTAAGGTCGAACGACCTGCCGAACCTTACACTCGAACTCCGGCCAACTCCCTTCGACTAACTCTCCTACTAGGCTTAGGAAGCTTGGTCTCCCTGCCGAGGTAAGGTCGAACGTCCTGCCGAGCCTTACACTCGAACTCCGGCCAAATCATTTTGCATGACTCCTACTAAGCTTAGATAGGTTGGTCTCCCTGCCGAGGTAACGTCGAATGTCCTGCCGAACCTTAGTCTCAAACTTCGGCCACGTTCCTTCGCCTGACTCCAACTAGACTTAGGAAGCTTTGTCTCCCAGCCGAGGTAATGTTGAACGTCCTGCCGAGACTTACAGTCGAACTCTGGCCAAGGCCGCTTGCCTGACTCCTACTAGGCTTAGGAAGCTTGGTCTCCCGGCCGAGGTAAGGTCGAGCGTCCTTCCGAGCCTTACACTAGAACTCCGGCCAAGTCCCTTTGCCTGATACCTTCTAGGCTTAGGAAGCTTGGTCTCCCTGCAGAGGTAAGGTCGAGCGTCCTGCCGAGCCTTGCACTCGAACTCCGGGCAAGTCCCTCTGCCTGACTCCTCCTAGGCTTAGGAATCTTGGTCTCCCTGCCGAATTAAGGTCGAACGACCTGCCGAACCTTACACTCGAACTCCGGCCAACTCCCTTCGACTAACTCTCCTACTAGGCTTAGGAAGCTTGGTCTCCCTGCCGAGGTAAGGTCGAACGTCCTGCCGAGCCTTACACTCGAACTCCGTCCGAGTCCCTTCGCCTGACTCTCCTACTAGGCTTAGGAAGCTTGGTCTCCCTGCCGAGGTAAGGTCGAACGTCCTGCCGAGCCTTACAATCGAACTGCGGCCAAGTCCCTTCGCCTGACTCCTACTAGGATTAGGAAGCTTGGTCTCCCTGCCGAGGTAAGGTCGAAGGTCCTGCTGAGCCTTACACTCGAACTCCGGCCAAGTCCCCTTGTCTGACTCCTACTAGGCTTAGGAAGCATGGTCTCCCCGCCGAGGTAAGGTAGAACGTCCTGCCGAGCCTTGCACTCGAACTCCGGCCAAGTCCCTTTGCCTGACTCCTACTAGGCTTAGGAATCTTGGTCTCCCTGCCGAGTTAAGGTCGAACGACCTGCCGAACCTTAGTCTCAAACTTATGCCAAGTTCCTTCGCCTGACTCCAACTAGGCTTAGGAAGCTTTGTCTCCCAGCCGAGGAAAGGTCGAACGTCCTGCTGAGCCTTAGACTTGAACTCCGGCCATGTCCTCTCGCCTGACTCTCCTACTAGGCTTAGGAAGCTTGGACTCCCTGCCGAGGTAAGGTCGAACGTCCTGCCGAGCCTTGCACTCAAACACCGGCCAGGCCATTTGCCTGTCTCCTTCTAGGCTTAGGAAGCTTGGTGTCCCTGCCGAGGAAAGGTCGAACGTCCTGCCGAGCCTTACACTCGAACTCCGGCCAAATCATTTTGCATGACTCCTACTAAGCTTAGATAGCTTGGTCTCCCTGCCGAGGTAACGTCGAATGTCCTGCCGAACCTTAGTCTCAAACTTCGGCCACGTTCCTTCGCCTGACTCCAACTAGACTTAGGAAGCTTTGTCTCCCAGCCGAGGTAATGTTGAACGTCCTGCCGAGACTTACAGTCGAACTCTGGCCAAGTCCGCTTGCCTGACTCCTACTAGGCTTAGGAAGCTTGGTCTCCCGGCCGAGGTAAGGTCGAGCGTCCTGCCGAGCCTTACACTAGAACTCCGGCCAAGTCCCTTTGCCTGATACCTTCTAGGCTTAGGAAGCTTGGTCTCCCTGCAGAGGTAAGGTCGAGCGTCCTGCCGAGCCTTGCACTCGAACTCCGGGCAAGTCCCTTTGCCTGACTCCTCCTAGGCTTAGGAATCTTGGTCTCCCTGCCGAGTTAAGGTCGAACGACCTGCCGAACCTTACACTCGAACTCCGGCCAACTCCCTTCGACTAACTCTCCTACTAGGCTTAGGAAGCTTGGTCTCCCTGCCGAGGTAAGGTCGAACGTCCTGCCGAGCCTTACACTCGAACTCCGTCCGAGTCCCTTCGCCTGACTCCTACTAGGATTAGGAAGCTTGGTCTTCCTGCCGAGGTAAGGACGAAGGTCCTGCCGAGCCTTACACTCGAACTCCGGCCAAGTCCCCTTGTCTGACTCCTACTAGGCTTAGGAATCTTGGTCTCCCTGCCGAGTTAAGGTCGAACGACCTGCCGAACCTTACACTCGAACTCCGGCCAACTCCCTTCGACTAACTCTCCTACTAGGCTTAGGAAGCTTGGTCTCCCTGCCGAGGCAAGGTCGAACGTCCTGCCGAGCCTTACACTCGAACTCCGTCCGAGTCCCTTCGCCTGACTCTCCTACTAGGCTTAGGAAGCTTGGTCTCCCTGCCGAGGTAAGGTCGAACGTCCTGCCGAGCCTTACAATCGAACTGCGGCCAAGTCCCTTCGCCTGACTCCTACTAGGATTAGGAAGCTTGGTCTCCCTGCCGAGGTAAGGTCGAAGGTCCTGCCGAGCCTTACACTCGAACTCCGGCCAAGTCCCCTTGTCTGACTCCTACTAGGCTTAGGAAGCATGGTCTCCCCGCCGAGGTAAGGTAGAACGTCCTGCCGAGCCTTGCACTCGAACTCCGGCCAAGTCCCTTTGCCTGACTCCTACTAGGCTTAGGAATCTTGGTCTCCCTGCCGAGTTAAGGTCGAACGACCTGCCGAACCTTAGTCTCAAACTTATGCCAAGTTCCTTTGCCTGACTCCAACTAGGCTTAGGAAGCTTTGTCTCCCAGCCGAGGAAAGGTCGAACGTCCTGCTGAGCCTTAGACTTGAACTCCGGCCAAGTCCCTTTGCCTGATACCTTCTAGGCTTAGGAAGCTTGGTCTCCCTGCAGAGGTAAGGTCGAGCGTCCTGCCGAGCTTTGCACTCGAACTCCGGGCAAGTCCCTTTGCCTGACTCCTCCTAGGCTTAGGAATCTTGGTCTCCCTGCCGAGTTAAGGTCGAACGACCTGCCGAACCTTACACTCGAACTCCGGCCAACTCCCTTCGACTAACTCTCCTACTAGGCTTAGGAAGCTTGGTCTCCCTGCCGAGGTAAGGTCGAACGTCCTGCCGAGCCTTACACTCGAACTCCGTCCGAGTCCCTTCGCCTGACTCTCCTACTAGGCTTAGGAAGCTTGGTCTCCCTGCCGAGGTAAGGTCGAACGTCCTGCCGAGCCTTACAATCGAACTGCGGCCAAGTCCCTTCGCCTGACTCCTACTAGGATTAGGAAGCTTGGTCTCCCTGCCGAGGTAAGGTCGAAGGTCCTGCTGAGCCTTACACTCGAACTCCGGCCAAGTCCCCTTGTCTGACTCCTACTAGGCTTAGGAAGCATGGTCTCCCCGCCGAGGTAAGGTAGAACGTCCTGCCGAGCCTTGCAGTCGAACTCCGGCCAAGTCCCTTTGCCTGACTCCTACTAGGCTTAGGAATCTTGGTCTCCCTGCCGAGTTAAGGTCGAACGACCTGCCGAACCTTAGTCTCAAACTTATGCCAAGTTCCTTCGCCTGACTCCAACTAGGCTTAGGAAGCTTTGTCTCCCAGCCGAGGAAAGGTCGAACGTCCTGCTGAGCCTTAGACTTGAACTCCGGCCATGTCCTCTCGCCTGACTCTCCTACTAGGCTTAGGAAGCTTGGACTCCCTGCCGAGGTAAGGTCGAACGTCCTGCCGAGCCTTGCACTCAAACACCGGCCAGGCCATTTGCCTGTCTCCTTCTAGGCTTAGGAAGCTTGGTGTCCCTGCCGAGGAAAGGTCGAACGTCCTGCCGAGCCTTACACTCGAACTCCGGCCAAATCATTTTGCATGACTCCTACTAAGCTTAGATAGCTTGGTCTCCCTGCCGAGGTAACGTCGAATGTCCTGCCGAACCTTAGTCTCAAACTTCGGCCACGTTCCTTCGCCTGACTCCAACTAGACTTAGGAAGCTTTGTCTCCCAGCCGAGGTAATGTTGAACGTACTGCCGAGACTTACAGTCGAACTCTGGCCAAGTCCGCTTGCCTGACTCCTACTAGGCTTAGGAAGCTTGGTCTCCCGGCCGAGGTAAGGTCGAGCGTCCTGCCGAGCCTTACACTAGAACTCCGGCCAAGTCCCTTTGCCTGATACCTTCTAGGCTTAGGAAGCTTGGTCTCCCTGCAGAGGTAAGGTCGAGCGTCCTGCCGAGCCTTGCACTCGAACTCCGGGCAAGTCCCTTTGCCTGACTCCTCCTAGGCTTAGGAATCTTGGTCTCCCTGCCGAGTTAAGGTCGAACGACCTGCCGAACCTTACACTCGAACTCCGGCCAACTCCCTTCGACTAACTCTCCTACTAGGCTTAGGAAGCTTGGTCTCCCTGCCGAGGTAAGGTCGAACGTCCTGCCGAGCCTTACACTCGAACTCCGTCCGAGTCCCTTCGCCTGACTCCTACTAGGATTAGGAAGCTTGGTCTTCCTGCCGAGGTAAGGACGAAGGTCCTGCCGAGCCTTACACTCGAACTCCGGCCAAGTCCCCTTGTCTGACTCCTACTAGGCTTAGGAATCTTGGTCTCCCTGCCGAGTTAAGGTCGAACGACCTGCCGAACCTTACACTCGAACTCCTGCCAACTCCCTTCGACTAACTCTCCTACTAGGCTTAGGAAGCTTGGTCTCCCTGCCGAGGCAAGGTCGAACGTCCTGCCGAGCCTTACACTCGAACTCCGTCCGAGTCCCTTCGCCTGACTCTCCTACTAGGCTTAGGAAGCTTGGTCTCCCTGCCGAGGTAAGGTCGAACGTCCTGCCGAGCCTTACAATCGAACTGCGGCCAAGTCCCTTCGCCTGACTCCTACTAGGATTAGGAAGCTTGGTCTCCCTGCCGAGGTAAGGTCGAAGGTCCTGCCGAGCCTTACACTCGAACTCCGGCCAAGTCCCCTTGTCTGACTCCTACTAGGCTTAGGAAGCATGGTCTCCCCGCCGAGGTAAGGTAGAACGTCCTGCCGAGCCTTGCACTCGAACTCCGGCCAAGTCCCTTTGCCTGACTCCTACTAGGCTTAGGAATCTTGGTCTCCCTGCCGAGTTAAGGTCGAACGACCTGCCGAACCTTAGTCTCAAACTTATGCCAAGTTCCTTTGCCTGACTCCAACTAGGCTTAGGAAGCTTTGTCTCCCAGCCGAGGAAAGGTCGAACGTCCTGCTGAGCCTTAGACTTGAACTCCGGCCAAGTCCCTTTGCCTGATACCTTCTAGGCTTAGGAAGCTTGGTCTCCCTGCAGAGGTAAGGTCGAGCGTCCTGCCGAGCTTTGCACTCGAACTCCGGGCAAGTCCCTTTGCCTGACTCCTCCTAGGCTTAGGAATCTTGGTCTCCCTGCCGAGTTAAGGTCGAACGACCTGCCGAACCTTACACTCGAACTCCGGCCAACTCCCTTCGACTAACTCTCCTACTAGGCTTAGGAAGCTTGGTCTCCCTGCCGAGGTAAGGTCGAACGTCCTGCCGAGCCTTACACTCGAACTCCGTCCGAGTCCCTTCGCCTGACTCCTACTAGGATTAGGAAGCTTGGTCTCCCTGCCGAGGTAAGGACGAAGGTCCTGCCGAGCCTTACACTCGAACTCCGGCCAAGTCCCCTTGTCTGACTCCTACTAGGCTTAGGAATCTTGGTCTCCCTGCCGAGTTAAGGTCGAACGACCTGCCGAACCTTACACTCGAACTCCGGCCAACTCCCTTCGACTAACTCTCCTACTAGGCTTAGGAAGCTTGGTCTCCCTGCCGAGGCAAGGTCGAACGTCCTGCCGAGCCTTACACTCGAACTCCGTCCGAGTCCCTTCGCCTGACTCTCCTACTAGGCTTAGGAAGCTTGGTCTCCCTGCCGAGGTAAGGTCGAACGTCCTGCCGAGCCTTACAATCGAACTCCAGCCAAGTTCCTTTTGCCTGTCTCCTACTAATCTTAGATAGCTTGGTCTCCCTGCCGAGGTAAGGTCGAACATCCTGACGACCCTTACACTCGAACTCCGGCCAAATCCCCTCGCCTGTCTCCAACTAGGCGTAGGAAGCTTGGTCTCCCTGCCGAGGCAAGGTCGAACGTCCTGCCGAGCCTTACACTCGAACTCCGTCCGAGTCCCTTCGCCTGACTCTCCTACTAGGCTTAGGAAGCTTGGTCTCCCTGCCGAGGTAAGGTCGAACGTCCTGCCGAGCCTTACAATCGAACTGCGGCCAAGTCCCTTCGCCTGACTCCTACTAGGATTAGGAAGCTTGGTCTCCCTGCCGAGGTAAGGTCGAAGGTCCTGCCGAGCCTTACACTCGAACTCCGGCCAAGTCCCCTTGTCTGACTCCTACTAGGCTTAGGAAGCATGGTCTCCCCGCCGAGGTAAGGTAGAACGTCCTGCCGAGCCTTGCACTCGAACTCCGGCCAAGTCCCTTTGCCTGACTCCTACTAGGCTTAGGAATCTTGGTCTCCCTGCCGAGTTAAGGTCGAACGACCTGCCGAACCTTAGTCTCAAACTTATGCCAAGTTCCTTTGCCTGACTCCAACTAGGCTTAGGAAGCTTTGTCTCCCAGCCGAGGAAAGGTCGAACGTCCTGCTGAGCCTTAGACTTGAACTCCGGCCAAGTCCTCTCGCCTGACTCTCCTACTAGGCTTAGGAAGCTTGGACTCCCTGCCGAGGTAAGGTCGAACGTCCTGCCGAGCCTTGCACTCAAACACCGGCCAGGCCATTTGCCTGTCTCCTACTAGGCTTAGGAAGCTTGGTGTCCCTGCCGAGGAAAGGTCGAACGTCCTGCCGAGCCTTACACTCGAACTCCGGCCAAATCATTTTGCATGACTCCTACTAAGCTTAGATAGCTTGGTCTCCCTGCCGAGGTAACGTCGAATGTCCTGCCGAACCTTAGTCTCAAACTTCGGCCACGTTCCTTCGCCTGACTCCAACTAGACTTAGGAAGCTTTGTCTCCCAGCCGAGGTAATGTTGAACGCCCTGCCGAGACTTACAGTCGAACTCTGGCCAAGGCCGCTTGCCTGACTCCTACTAGGCTTAGGAAGCTTGGTCTCCCGGCCGAGGTAAGGTCGAGCGTCCTTCCGAGCCTTACACTAGAACTCCGGCCAAGTCCCTTTGCCTGATACCTTCTAGGCTTAGGAAGCTTGGTCTCCCTGCAGAGGTAAGGTCGAGCGTCCTGCCGAGCCTTGCACTCGAACTCCGGGCAAGTCCCTTTGCCTGACTCCTCCTAGGCTTAGGAATCTTGGTCTCCCTGCCGAGTTAAGGTCGAACGACCTGCCGAACCGTACACTCGAACTCCGGCCAACTCCCTTCGACTAACTCTCCTACTAGGCTTAGGAAGCTTGGTCTCCCTGCCGAGGTAAGGTCGAACGTCCTGCCGAGCCTTACACTCGAACTCCGGCCAAATCATTTTGCATGACTCCTACTAAGCTTAGATAGGTTGGTCTCCCTGCCGAGGTAACGTCGAATGTCCTGCCGAACCTTAGTCTCAAACTTCGGCCACGTTCCTTCGCCTGACTCCAACTAGACTTAGGAAGCTTTGTCTCCCAGCCGAGGTAATGTTGAACGTCCTGCCGAGACTTACAGTCGAACTCTGGCCAAGGCCGCTTGCCTGACTCCTACTAGGCTTAGGAAGCTTGGTCTCCCGGCCGAGGTAAGGTCGAGCGTCCTTCCGAGCCTTACACTAGAACTCCGGCCAAGTCCCTTTGCCTGATACCTTCTAGGCTTAGGAAGCTTGGTCTCCCTGCAGAGGTAAGGTCGAGCGTCCTGCCGAGCCTTGCACTCGAACTCCGGGCAAGTCCCTCTGCCTGACTCCTCCTAGGCTTAGGAATCTTGGTCTCCCTGCCGAATTAAGGTCGAACGACCTGCCGAACCTTACACTCGAACTCCGGCCAACTCCCTTCGACTAACTCTCCTACTAGGCTTAGGAAGCTTGGTCTCCCTGCCGAGGTAAGGTCGAACGTCCTGCCGAGCCTTACACTCGAACTCCGTCCGAGTCCCTTCGCCTGACTCTCCTACTAGGCTTAGGAAGCTTGGTCTCCCTGCCGAGGTAAGGTCGAACGTCCTGCCGAGCCTTACAATCGAACTGCGGCCAAGTCCCTTCGCCTGACTCCTACTAGGATTAGGAAGCTTGGTCTCCCTGCCGAGGTAAGGTCGAAGGTCCTGCTGAGCCTTACACTCGAACTCCGGCCAAGTCCCCTTGTCTGACTCCTACTAGGCTTAGGAAGCATGGTCTCCCCGCCGAGGTAAGGTAGAACGTCCTGCCGAGCCTTGCACTCGAACTCCGGCCAAGTCCCTTTGCCTGACTCCTACTAGGCTTAGGAATCTTGGTCTCCCTGCCGAGTTAAGGTCGAACGACCTGCCGAACCTTAGTCTCAAACTTATGCCAAGTTCCTTCGCCTGACTCCAACTAGGCTTAGGAAGCTTTGTCTCCCAGCCGAGGAAAGGTCGAACGTCCTGCTGAGCCTTAGACTTGAACTCCGGCCATGTCCTCTCGCCTGACTCTCCTACTAGGCTTAGGAAGCTTGGACTCCCTGCCGAGGTAAGGTCGAACGTCCTGCCGAGCCTTGCACTCAAACACCGGCCAGGCCATTTGCCTGTCTCCTTCTAGGCTTAGGAAGCTTGGTGTCCCTGCCGAGGAAAGGTCGAACGTCCTGCCGAGCCTTACACTCGAACTCCGGCCAAATCATTTTGCATGACTCCTACTAAGCTTAGATAGCTTGGTCTCCCTGCCGAGGTAACGTCGAATGTCCTGCCGAACCTTAGTCTCAAACTTCGGCCACGTTCCTTCGCCTGACTCCAACTAGACTTAGGAAGCTTTGTCTCCCAGCCGAGGTAATGTTGAACGTCCTGCCGAGACTTACAGTCGAACTCTGGCCAAGTCCGCTTGCCTGACTCCTACTAGGCTTAGGAAGCTTGGTCTCCCGGCCGAGGTAAGGTCGAGCGTCCTGCCGAGCCTTACACTAGAACTCCGGCCAAGTCCCTTTGCCTGATACCTTCTAGGCTTAGGAAGCTTGGTCTCCCTGCAGAGGTAAGGTCGAGCGTCCTGCCGAGCCTTGCACTCGAACTCCGGGCAAGTCCCTTTGCCTGACTCCTCCTAGGCTTAGGAATCTTGGTCTCCCTGCCGAGTTAAGGTCGAACGACCTGCCGAACCTTACACTCGAACTCCGGCCAACTCCCTTCGACTAACTCTCCTACTAGGCTTAGGAAGCTTGGTCTCCCTGCCGAGGTAAGGTCGAACGTCCTGCCGAGCCTTACACTCGAACTCCGTCCGAGTCCCTTCGCCTGACTCCTACTAGGATTAGGAAGCTTGGTCTTCCTGCCGAGGTAAGGACGAAGGTCCTGCCGAGCCTTACACTCGAACTCCGGCCAAGTCCCCTTGTCTGACTCCTACTAGGCTTAGGAATCTTGGTCTCCCTGCCGAGTTAAGGTCGAACGACCTGCCGAACCTTACACTCGAACTCCGGCCAACTCCCTTCGACTAACTCTCCTACTAGGCTTAGGAAGCTTGGTCTCCCTGCCGAGGCAAGGTCGAACGTCCTGCCGAGCCTTACACTCGAACTCCGTCCGAGTCCCTTCGCCTGACTCTCCTACTAGGCTTAGGAAGCTTGGTCTCCCTGCCGAGGTAAGGTCGAACGTCCTGCCGAGCCTTACAATCGAACTGCGGCCAAGTCCCTTCGCCTGACTCCTACTAGGATTAGGAAGCTTGGTCTCCCTGCCGAGGTAAGGTCGAAGGTCCTGCCGAGCCTTACACTCGAACTCCGGCCAAGTCCCCTTGTCTGACTCCTACTAGGCTTAGGAAGCATGGTCTCCCCGCCGAGGTAAGGTAGAACGTCCTGCCGAGCCTTGCACTCGAACTCCGGCCAAGTCCCTTTGCCTGACTCCTACTAGGCTTAGGAATCTTGGTCTCCCTGCCGAGTTAAGGTCGAACGACCTGCCGAACCTTAGTCTCAAACTTATGCCAAGTTCCTTTGCCTGACTCCAACTAGGCTTAGGAAGCTTTGTCTCCCAGCCGAGGAAAGGTCGAACGTCCTGCTGAGCCTTAGACTTGAACTCCGGCCAAGTCCCTTTGCCTGATACCTTCTAGGCTTAGGAAGCTTGGTCTCCCTGCAGAGGTAAGGTCGAGCGTCCTGCCGAGCTTTGCACTCGAACTCCGGGCAAGTCCCTTTGCCTGACTCCTCCTAGGCTTAGGAATCTTGGTCTCCCTGCCGAGTTAAGGTCGAACGACCTGCCGAACCTTACACTCGAACTCCGGCCAACTCCCTTCGACTAACTCTCCTACTAGGCTTAGGAAGCTTGGTCTCCCTGCCGAGGTAAGGTCGAACGTCCTGCCGAGCCTTACACTCGAACTCCGTCCGAGTCCCTTCGCCTGACTCTCCTACTAGGCTTAGGAAGCTTGGTCTCCCTGCCGAGGTAAGGTCGAACGTCCTGCCGAGCCTTACAATCGAACTGCGGCCAAGTCCCTTCGCCTGACTCCTACTAGGATTAGGAAGCTTGGTCTCCCTGCCGAGGTAAGGTCGAAGGTCCTGCTGAGCCTTACACTCGAACTCCGGCCAAGTCCCCTTGTCTGACTCCTACTAGGCTTAGGAAGCATGGTCTCCCCGCCGAGGTAAGGTAGAACGTCCTGCCGAGCCTTGCACTCGAACTCCGGCCAAGTCCCTTTGCCTGACTCCTACTAGGCTTAGGAATCTTGGTCTCCCTGCCGAGTTAAGGTCGAACGACCTGCCGAACCTTAGTCTCAAACTTATGCCAAGTTCCTTCGCCTGACTCCAACTAGGCTTAGGAAGCTTTGTCTCCCAGCCGAGGAAAGGTCGAACGTCCTGCTGAGCCTTAGACTTGAACTCCGGCCATGTCCTCTCGCCTGACTCTCCTACTAGGCTTAGGAAGCTTGGACTCCCTGCCGAGGTAAGGTCGAACGTCCTGCCGAGCCTTGCACTCAAACACCGGCCAGGCCATTTGCCTGTCTCCTTCTAGGCTTAGGAAGCTTGGTGTCCCTGCCGAGGAAAGGTCGAACGTCCTGCCGAGCCTTACACTCGAACTCCGGCCAAATCATTTTGCATGACTCCTACTAAGCTTAGATAGCTTGGTCTCCCTGCCGAGGTAACGTCGAATGTCCTGCCGAACCTTAGTCTCAAACTTCGGCCACGTTCCTTCGCCTGACTCCAACTAGACTTAGGAAGCTTTGTCTCCCAGCCGAGGTAATGTTGAACGTACTGCCGAGACTTACAGTCGAACTCTGGCCAAGTCCGCTTGCCTGACTCCTACTAGGCTTAGGAAGCTTGGTCTCCCGGCCGAGGTAAGGTCGAGCGTCCTGCCGAGCCTTACACTAGAACTCCGGCCAAGTCCCTTTGCCTGATACCTTCTAGGCTTAGGAAGCTTGGTCTCCCTGCAGAGGTAAGGTCGAGCGTCCTGCCGAGCCTTGCACTCGAACTCCGGGCAAGTCCCTTTGCCTGACTCCTCCTAGGCTTAGGAATCTTGGTCTCCCTGCCGAGTTAAGGTCGAACGACCTGCCGAACCTTACACTCGAACTCCGGCCAACTCCCTTCGACTAACTCTCCTACTAGGCTTAGGAAGCTTGGTCTCCCTGCCGAGGTAAGGTCGAACGTCCTGCCGAGCCTTACACTCGAACTCCGTCCGAGTCCCTTCGCCTGACTCCTACTAGGATTAGGAAGCTTGGTCTTCCTGCCGAGGTAAGGACGAAGGTCCTGCCGAGCCTTACACTCGAACTCCGGCCAAGTCCCCTTGTCTGACTCCTACTAGGCTTAGGAATCTTGGTCTCCCTGCCGAGTTAAGGTCGAACGACCTGCCGAACCTTACACTCGAACTCCTGCCAACTCCCTTCGACTAACTCTCCTACTAGGCTTAGGAAGCTTGGTCTCCCTGCCGAGGCAAGGTCGAACGTCCTGCCGAGCCTTACACTCGAACTCCGTCCGAGTCCCTTCGCCTGACTCTCCTACTAGGCTTAGGAAGCTTGGTCTCCCTGCCGAGGTAAGGTCGAACGTCCTGCCGAGCCTTACAATCGAACTGCGGCCAAGTCCCTTCGCCTGACTCCTACTAGGATTAGGAAGCTTGGTCTCCCTGCCGAGGTAAGGTCGAAGGTCCTGCCGAGCCTTACACTCGAACTCCGGCCAAGTCCCCTTGTCTGACTCCTACTAGGCTTAGGAAGCATGGTCTCCCCGCCGAGGTAAGGTAGAACGTCCTGCCGAGCCTTGCACTCGAACTCCGGCCAAGTCCCTTTGCCTGACTCCTACTAGGCTTAGGAATCTTGGTCTCCCTGCCGAGTTAAGGTCGAACGACCTGCCGAACCTTAGTCTCAAACTTATGCCAAGTTCCTTTGCCTGACTCCAACTAGGCTTAGGAAGCTTTGTCTCCCAGCCGAGGAAAGGTCGAACGTCCTGCTGAGCCTTAGACTTGAACTCCGGCCAAGTCCCTTTGCCTGATACCTTCTAGGCTTAGGAAGCTTGGTCTCCCTGCAGAGGTAAGGTCGAGCGTCCTGCCGAGCTTTGCACTCGAACTCCGGGCAAGTCCCTTTGCCTGACTCCTCCTAGGCTTAGGAATCTTGGTCTCCCTGCCGAGTTAAGGTCGAACGACCTGCCGAACCTTACACTCGAACTCCGGCCAACTCCCTTCGACTAACTCTCCTACTAGGCTTAGGAAGCTTGGTCTCCCTGCCGAGGTAAGGTCGAACGTCCTGCCGAGCCTTACACTCGAACTCCGTCCGAGTCCCTTCGCCTGACTCCTACTAGGATTAGGAAGCTTGGTCTCCCTGCCGAGGTAAGGACGAAGGTCCTGCCGAGCCTTACACTCGAACTCCGGCCAAGTCCCCTTGTCTGACTCCTACTAGGCTTAGGAATCTTGGTCTCCCTGCCGAGTTAAGGTCGAACGACCTGCCGAACCTTACACTCGAACTCCGGCCAACTCCCTTCGACTAACTCTCCTACTAGGCTTAGGAAGCTTGGTCTCCCTGCCGAGGCAAGGTCGAACGTCCTGCCGAGCCTTACACTCGAACTCCGTCCGAGTCCCTTCGCCTGACTCTCCTACTAGGCTTAGGAAGCTTGGTCTCCCTGCCGAGGTAAGGTCGAACGTCCTGCCGAGCCTTACAATCGAACTCCAGCCAAGTTCCTTTTGCCTGTCTCCTACTAATCTTAGATAGCTTGGTCTCCCTGCCGAGGTAAGGTCGAACATCCTGACGACCCTTACACTCGAACTCCGGCCAAATCCCCTCGCCTGTCTCCAACTAGGCGTAGGAAGCTTGGTCTCCCTGCCGAGGCAAGGTCGAACGTCCTGCCGAGCCTTACACTCGAACTCCGTCCGAGTCCCTTCGCCTGACTCTCCTACTAGGCTTAGGAAGCTTGGTCTCCCTGCCGAGGTAAGGTCGAACGTCCTGCCGAGCCTTACAATCGAACTGCGGCCAAGTCCCTTCGCCTGACTCCTACTAGGATTAGGAAGCTTGGTCTCCCTGCCGAGGTAAGGTCGAAGGTCCTGCCGAGCCTTACACTCGAACTCCGGCCAAGTCCCCTTGTCTGACTCCTACTAGGCTTAGGAAGCATGGTCTCCCCGCCGAGGTAAGGTAGAACATCCTGCCGAGCCTTGCACTCGAACTCCGGCCAAGTCCCTTTGCCTGACTCCTACTAGGCTTAGGAATCTTGGTCTCCCTGCCGAGTTAAGGTCGAACGACCTGCCGAACCTTAGTCTCAAACTTATGCCAAGTTCCTTCGCCTGACTCCAACTAGGCTTAGGAAACTTTGTCTCCCAGCCGAGGAAAGGTCGAACGTCCTGCTGAGCCTTAGACTTGAACTCCGGCCATGTCCTCTCGCCTGACTCTCCTACTAGGCTTAGGAAGCTTGGACTCCCTGCCGAGGTAAGGTCGAACGTCCTGCCGAGCCTTGCACTCAAACACCGGCCAGGCCATTTGCCTGTCTCCTACTAGGCTTATGAAGCTTGGTGTCCCTCCCGAGGAAAGGTCGAACGTCCTGCCGAGCCTTACACTCGAACTCCGGCCAAATCATTTTGCATGACTCCTACTAAGCTTAGATAGCTTGGTCTCCCTGCCGAGGTAACGTCGAATGTCCTGCCGAACCTTAGTCTCAAACTTCGGCCACGTTCCTTCGCCTGACTCCAACTAGACTTAGGAAGCTTTGTCTCCCAGCCGAGGTAATGTTGAACGTCCTGCCGAGACTTACAGTCGAACTCTGGCCAAGTCCGCTTGCCTGACTCCTACTAGGCTTAGGAAGCTTGGTCTCCCGGCCGAGGTAATGTCGAGCGTCCTTCCGAGCCTTACACTAGAACTCCGGCCAAGTCCCTTTGCCTGATACCTTCTAGGCTTAGGAAGCTTGGTCTCCCTGCAGAGGTAAGGTCGAGCGTACTGCCGAGCCTTGCACTCGAACTCCGGGCAAGTCCCTTTGCCTGACTCCTCCTAGGCTTAGGAATCTTGGTCTCCCTGCCGAGTTAAGGTCGAACGACCTGCCGAACCTTACACTCGAACTCCGGCCAAGTCCCCTTGTCTGACTCCTACTAGGCTTAGGAAGCATGGTCTCCCCGCCGAGGTAAGGTAGAACGTCCTGCCGAGCCTTGCACTCGAACTCCGGCCAAGTCCCTTTGCCTGACTCCTACTAGGCTTAGGAATCTTGGTCTCCCTGCCGAGTTAAGGTCGAACGACCTGCCGAACCTTAGTCTCAAACTTATGCCAAGTTCCTTTGCCTGACTCCAACTAGGCTTAGGAAGCTTTGTCTCCCAGCCGAGGAAAGGTCGAACGTCCTGCTGAGCCTTAGACTTGAACTCCGGCCAAGTCCTCTCGCCTGACTCTCCTACTAGGCTTAGGAAGCTTGGACTCCCTGCCGAGGTAAGGTCGAACGTCCTGCCGAGCCTTGCACTCAAACACCGGCCAGGCCATTTGCCTGTCTCCTACTAGGCTTAGGAAGCTTGGTGTCCCTGCCGAGGAAAGGTCGAACGTCCTGCCGAGCCTTACACTCGAACTCCGGCCAAATCATTTTGCATGACTCCTACTAAGCTTAGATAGCTTGGTCTCCCTGCCGAGGTAACGTCGAATGTCCTGCCGAACCTTAGTCTCAAACTTCGGCCACGTTCCTTCGCCTGACTCCAACTAGACTTAGGAAGCTTTGTCTCCCAGCCGAGGTAATGTTGAACGTCCTGCCGAGACTTACAGTCGAACTCTGGCCAAGTCCGCTTGCCTGACTCCTACTAGGCTTAGGAAGCTTGGTCTCCCAGCCGAGGTAAGGTCGAGCGTCCTTCCGAGCCTTACACTAGAACTCCGGCCAAGTCCCTTTGCCTGATACCTTCTAGGCTTAGGAAGCTTGGTCTCCCTGCAGAGGTAAGGTCGAGCGTCCTGCCGAGTCTTGCACTCGAACTCCGGGCAAGTCCCTTTGCCTGACTCCTCCTAGGCTTAGGAATCTTGGTCTCCCTGCCGAGTTAAGGTCGAACGACCTGCCGAACCTTACACTCGAACTCCGGCCAACTCCCTTCGACTAACTCTCCTACTAGGCTTAGGAAGCTTGGTCTCCCTGCCGAGGTAAGGTCGAACGTCCTGCCGAGCCTTACACTCGAACTCCGTCCGAGTCCCTTCGCCTGACTCTCCTACTAGGCTTAGGAAGCTTGGTCTCCCTGCCGAGGTAAAGTCGAACGTCCTGCCGAGCCTTACAATCGAACTCCAGCCAAGTTCCTTTTGCCTGTCTCCTACTAATCTTAGATAGCTTGGTCTCCCTGCCGAGGTAAGGTCGAACATCCTGACGACCCTTACACTCGAACTCCGGCCAAATCCCCTCGCCTGTCTCCAACTAGGCGTAGGAAGCTTGGTCTCCCTGCCGAGGCAAGGTCGAACGTCCTGCCGAGCCTTACACTCGAACTCCGTCCGAGTCCCTTCGCCTGACTCTCCTACTAGGCTTAGGAAGCTTGGTCTCCCTGCCGAGGTAAGGTCGAACGTCCTGCCGAGCCTTACAATCGAACTGCGGCCAAGTCCCTTCGCCTGACTCCTACTAGGATTAGGAAGCTTGGTCTCCCTGCCGAGGTAAGGTCGAAGGTCCTGCCGAGCCTTACACTCGAACTCCGGCCAAGTCCCCTTGTCTGACTCCTACTAGGCTTAGGAAGCATGGTCTCCCCGCCGAGGTAAGGTAGAACGTCCTGCCGAGCCTTGCACTCAAACTCCGGCCAAGTCCCTTTGCCTGACTCCTACTAGGCTTAGGAATCTTGGTCTCCCTGCCGAGTTAAGGTCGAACGACCTGCCGAACCTTAGTCTCAAACTTATGCCAAGTTCCTTCGCCTGACTCCAACTAGGCTTAGGAAGCTTTGTCTCTCAGCCGAGGAAAGGTCGAACGTCCTGCTGAGCCTTAGACTTGAACTCCGGCCATGTCCTCTCGCCTGACTCTCCTACTAGGCTTAGGAAGCTTGGACTCCCTGCCGAGGTAAGGTCGAACGTCCTGCCGAGCCTTGCACTCAAACACCGGCCAGGCCATTTGCCTGTCTCCTACTAGGCTTAGGAAGCTTGGTGTCCCTGCCGAGGAAAGGTCGAACGTCCTGCCGAGCCTTACACTCGAACTCCGGCCAAATCATTTTGCATGACTCCTACTAAGCTTAGATAGCTTGGTCTCCCTGCCGAGGTAACGTCGAATGTCCTGCCGAACCTTAGTCTCAAACTTCGGCCACGTTCCTTCGCCTGACTCCAACTAGACTTAGGAAGCTTTGTCTCCCAGCCGAGGTAATGTTGAACGTCCTGCCGAGACTTACAGTCGAACTCTGGCCAAGTCCGCTTGCCTGACTCCTACTAGGCTTAGGAAGCTTGGTCTCCCGGCCGAGGTAAGGTCGAGCGTCCTTCCGAGCCTTACACTAGAACTCCGGCCAAGTCCCTTTGCCTGATACCTTCTAGGCTTAGGAAGCTTGGTCTCCCTGCAGAGGTAAGGTCGAGCGTCCTGCCGAGCCTTGCACTCGAACTCCGGGCAAGTCCCTTTGCCTGACTCCTCCTAGGCTTAGGAATCTTGGTCTCCCTGCCGAGTTAAGGTCGAACGACCTGCCGAACCTTACACTCGAACTCCGGCCAACTCCCTTCGACTAACTCTCCTACTAGGCTTAGGAAGCTTGGTCTCCCTGCCGAGGTAAGGTCGAACGTCCTGCCGAGCCTTACACTCGAACTCCGTCCGAGTCCCTTCGCCTGACTCCTACTAGGATTAGGAAGCTTGGTCTCCCTGCCGAGGTAAGGACGAAGGTCCTGCCGAGCCTTACACTCGAACTCCGGCCAAGTCCCCTTGTCTGACTCCTACTAGGCTTAGGAATCTTGGTCTCCCTGCCGAGTTAAGGTCGAACGACCTGCCGAACCTTACACTCGAACTCCGGCCAACTCCCTTCGACTAACTCTCCTACTAGGCTTAGGAAGCTTGGTATCCCTGCCGAGGCAAGGTCGAACGTCCTGCCGAGCCTTACACTCGAACTCCGTCCGAGTCCCTTCGCCTGACTCTCCTACTAGGCTTAGGAAGCTTGGTCTCCCTGCCGAGGTAAGGTCGAACGTCCTGCCGAGCCTTACAATCGAACTCCTACCAAGTTCCTTTTGCCTGTCTCCTACTAATCTTAGATAGCTTGGTCTCCCTGCCGAGGTAAGGTCGAACATCCTGACGACCCTTACACTCGAACTCCGGCCAAATCCCCTCGCCTGTCTCCAACTAGGCGTAGGAAGCTTGGTCTCCCTGCCGAGGCAAGGTCGAACGTCCTGCCGAGCCTTACACTCGAACTCCGTCCGAGTCCCTTCGCCTGACTCTCCTACTAGGCTTAGGAAGCTTGGTCTCCCTGCCGAGGTAAGGTCGAACGTCCTGCCGAGCCTTACAATCGAACTGCGGCCAAGTCCCTTCGCCTGACTCCTACTAGGATTAGGAAGCTTGGTCTCCCTGCCGAGGTAAGGTCGAAGGTCCTGCCGAGCCTTACACTCGAACTCCGGCCAAGTCCCCTTGTCTGACTCCTACTAGGCTTAGGAAGCATGGTCTCCCCGCCGAGGTAAGGTAGAACGTCCTGCCGAGCCTTGCACTCGAACTCCGGCCAAGTCCCTTTGCCTGACTCCTACTAGGCTTAGGAATCTTGGTCTCCCTGCCGAGTTAAGGTCGAACGACCTGCCGAACCTTAGTCTCAAACTTATGCCAAGTTCCTTCGCCTGACTCCAACTAGGCTTAGGAAACTTTGTCTCCCAGCCGAGGAAAGGTCGAACGTCCTGCTGAGCCTTAGACTTGAACTCCGGCCATGTCCTCTCGCCTGACTCTCCTACTAGGCTTAGGAAGCTTGGACTCCCTGCCGAGGTAAGGTCGAACGTCCTGCCGAGCCTTGCACTCAAACACCGGCCAGGCCATTTGCCTGTCTCCTACTAGGCTTAGGAAGCTTGGTGTCCCTGCCGAGGAAAGGTCGAACGTCCTGCCGAGCCTTACACTCGAACTCCGGCCAAATCATTTTGCATGACTCCTACTAAGCTTAGATAGCTTGGTCTCCCTGCCGAGGTAACGTCGAATGTCCTGCCGAACCTTAGTCTCAAACTTCGGCCACGTTCCTTCGCCTGACTCCAACTAGACTTAGGAAGCTTTGTCTCCCAGCCGAGGTAATGTTGAACGTCCTGCCGAGACTTACAGTCGAACTCTGGCCAAGTCCGCTTGCCTGACTCCTACTAGGCTTAGGAAGCTTGGTCTCCCGGCCGAGGTAATGTCGAGCGTCCTTCCGAGCCTTACACTAGAACTCCGGCCAAGTCCCTTTGCCTGATACCTTCTAGGCTTAGGAAGCTTGGTCTCCCTGCAGAGGTAAGGTCGAGCGTCCTGCCGAGCCTTGCACTCGAACTCCGGGCAAGTCCCTTTGCCTGACTCCTCCTAGGCTTAGGAATCTTGGTCTCCCTGCCGAGTTAAGGTCGAACGACCTGCCGAACCTTACACTCGAACTCCGGCCAACTCCCTTTCGACTAACTCTCCTACTAGGCTTAGGAAGCTTGGTCTCCCTGCCGAGGCAAGGTCGAACGTCCTGCCGAGCCTTACACTCGAACTCCGTCCGAGTCCCTTCGCCTGACTCTCCTACTAGGCTTAGGAAGCTTGGTCTCCCTGCCGAGGTAAGGTCGAACGTCCTGCCGAGCCTTACAATCGAACTGCGGCCAAGTCCCTTCGCCTGACTCCTACTAGGATTAGGAAGCTTGGTCTCCCTGCCGAGGTAAGGTCGAAGGTCCTGCCGAGCCTTACACTCGAACTCCGGCCAAGTCCCCTTGTCTGACTCCTACTAGGCTTAGGAAGCATGGTCTCCCTGCCGAGGTAAGGTCGAGCGTCCTGCCGAGCCTTGCACTCGAACTCCGGGCAAGTCCCTTTGCCTGACTCCTACTAGGCTTAGGAATCTTGGTCTCCCTGCCAAGTTAAGGTCGAACGACCTGCCGAACCTTACACTCGAACTCCGGCCAACTCCCTTCGACTAACTCTCCTACTAGGCTTAGGAAACTTGGTCTCCCTTCCGAGGTAAGGTCGAACGTCCTGCCGAGCCTTACACTCGAACTCCGTCCGAGTCCCTTCGCCTGACTCTCCTACTAGGCTTAGGAAGCTTGGTCTCCCTGCTGAGGTAAGGTCGAACGTCCTGCCGAGCCTTACAATCGAACTCCAGCCAAGTTCCTTTTGCCTGTCTCCTACTAATCTTAGATAGCTTGGTCTCCCTGCCGAGGTAAGGTCGAATATCCTGACGACCCTTACACTCGAACTCCGGCCAAATCCCCTCGCCTGTCTCCAACTAGGCGTAGGAAGCTTGGTCTCCCTGCCGAGGTAAGGTCGAAGGTCCTGCCGAGCCTTACACTCGAACTCCGGCCAAGTCCCTTCGCCTGACTCCTACTAGGCTTAGGAAGCTTGGTCTCCCTGCCAAGGTAAGGTCGAAGGTCTTGCCGAGACTTACACTCGAACTCCGGCCAAGTCCCCTTGTCTGACTCCTACTAGGCTTAGGAAGCATGGTCTCTTTGCCGAGTTACGGTCGAACGTCCTGCCGAGCCTTAGTCTCAAACTTCGGCCAAGTTCCTTCGCCTGACTCCAATTAGGCTTAGGAAGCTTTGTCTCCCAGCCGAGGTAAGGTCGAATGTCCTGCTGAGACTTAGACTTGAACTCCGGCCAAGTCCTCTCGCCTGACTCTCCTACTAGGCTTAGGGAGCTTGGTCTCCCTGCCGAGTTAAGGTCGAACGTCCTGCCAAGCCTTACACTCGAACACCGGCCAAGTCCCTTAGCCTGACTCCTACTAGGCTTAGGAAGTATGGTCTCCCTGCCGAGGTAAGGTCAGACGTCCTGCTGAGCCTTACACTCGAACTCCGGCCAAATCCCCTCTCCTAACTCTCCTCCTAGGCTTAGGAAGATTTGTCTCCCTGCCGATGTAACATCGAACGTCCTGCCGAGCCTTACACTCGAACTCCGGCCATGTCCCTTCCCCTGACACTCCTAATAGGCTTAGCAAGCTTGGTCTCCCTGCCGAGGCAAGGTCGAGCGTTTTTCCGAGGCTTGCACTCGAACTCCGGCCAAGTCGCTTTGCCTGACTCCTACTAGGCTTAGGAATCTTGGTCTCACTGACGAGTTAAGGTCGAACGACCTGCCGAACCTTACACTCGAACTCCGGCCAAGTCCCTTCGCCTAACTCTCCTACTAGGCTTAGGAAGCTTTGTCTCCCTGCCGAGGTAACGTCGAACGTCCTGCCGAGCCTTACACTCGAACTCCGTCCGAATCCCTTCGCCTGACTCTCCTTCTAGGCTTAGGAAGCTTGGTGTCCCTGCCGAGGTAAGGACGAAGGTCCTGCCGAGCCTTACACTCGAACACCAGCCAAGTCCCTTTGCCTGTCTCCTACTAGGATTAGGAAGCTTGGTCTCCCTGCCGAGGTAAGGTCAAGCGTCCTGCCGAGCCTTACACTCGATCTCCGGCCAAGTCCCTTCGCCTGACTCTCCTACTAGGCTTAGGAAGCTTGGTCTCCCTGCCGAATTTAGGTCGAACATCCTGCCAAGCCTTACACTCGAACTCCGGCCAAGTCATTTTGAATGGCTCCTAATAAGCTTAGATAGCTTGGTCTCCTTGCCGAGGTAACGTCGAACGTCCTGCCGAACCTTAGTCTCAAACTTCGGCCAAGTTCCTTCGCCTGACTCCAACTAGGCTTAGGAAGCTTTGTCTCCCAGCCGAGGTAATGTTGAACGTCCTGCCGAGACTTACACTCGAAATCTGGCCAAGTCCCCTCGCCTGACTCCTACTAGGCTTAGGAAGCTTGGTCTCCCTGCCGAGGTAAGGTCGAACGTCCTGCCAAGCCTTACACTCGAACACCGGCCAAGTCCCTTCCTATGACACTCCTACTAGGCTTAGGAAGCTTTATCTCCCATCCGAGGTCAGGTCGAGCGTCCTTCCGAGCCTTACACTTGAACTCCGGCCAAGGCATTTTGCATGACTCCTACTAAGCTTAGATAGCTTGGTCTCCCTGCCGAGGTAAGGTCGAACGTCCTGCCGAGACTTACACTCGAACTCTGGCCAAGTCCCCTCGCCGGACTCCTAATAGGCTTAGGAAGCTTGGTCTCCCTGCCGAGGTAAGGTCGAACGTCCTGCCGAGCCTTACACTCGAACTCCGGCCAAGTCGTTTTGCATGACTCCTACTAAGCTTAGATAGCTTGGTCTCCCTGCCGAGGTAACGTCGAATGTCCTGCCGAACCTTAGTCTCAAACTTCGGCCAAGTTCCTTCGCCTGACTCCAACTAGACTTAGGAAGCTTTGTCTCCCAGCCGAGGTAATGTTGAACGTCCTGCCGAGACTTACACTCGAACTCTGGCCAAGTCCGCTTGCCTGACTCCTACTAGGCTTAGGAAGCTTGGTCTCCCGGCCGAGGTAAGGTCGAGCGTCCTTCCGAGCCTTACACTAGAACTCCGGCCAAGTCCCTTTGCCTGATACCTTCTAGGCTTAGGAAGCTTGGTCTCCCTGCCGAGGTAAGGTCGAGCGTCCTGCCGAGCCTTGCACTCGAACTCCGGGCAAGTCCCTTTGCCTGACTCCTACTAGGCTTAGGAATCTTGGTCTCCCTGCCAAGTTAAGGTCGAACGACCTGCCGAACCTTACACTCGAACTCTGGCCAACTCCCTTCGACTAACTCTCCTACTAGGCTTAGGAAGCTTGGTCTCCCTGCCGAGGTAAGGTCGAACGTCCTGCCGCGCCTTACACTCGAACTCCGTCCGAGTCCCTTCGCCTGACTCTCCTACTAGGCTTAGGAAGCTTGGTCTCCCTGCTGAGGTAAGGTCGAACGTCCTGCCGAGCCTTACAATTGAAATACAGCCAAGTTCGTTTTGCCTGTCTCCTACTAATCTTAGATAGCTTGGTCTCCCTGCCGAGGTAAGGTCGAATATCCTGACGACCCTTACACTCGAACTCCGGCCATTTCCTTCGCCTGACTCCAACTAGGCTTAGGAAGCTTTGTCTCCCAGCCGAGGTAATGTTGAACGTCCTGCCGAGACTTACACTCGAACTCTGGCCAAGTCCCCTCGCCTGACTCCTACTAGGCTTAGGAAGCTTGGTCTCCCATCCGAGGTCAGGTCGAGCGTCCTTCCGAGCCTTATACTTGAACTCCGGCCAAGTCATTTTGCATGACTCCTACTAAGCTTAGATAGCTTGGTCTCCCTGCCGAGGTAAGGTCGAACGTCCTGCCGAGACTTACACTCGAACTCTGGCCAAGTCCCCTCGCCTGACTCCTACTAGGCTTAGGAAGCTTGGTCTCCCTGCCGAGGTAAGGTCGAACGTCCTGCCGAGCCTTACACTCGAACTCCGGCCAAGTCCCTTTGCCTGACTCCTACTAGGATTAGGAAGCTTGGTCTCCCTGCCGAGGTAAGGTCAAACGTCCTGCCGAGCCTTACACTCGATCTCCGGCCAAGTCCCTTCGCCTGACTCTCCTACTAGGCTTAGGAAGCTTGGTCTCCCTGCCGAATTAAGGTCGAACATCCTGCCAAGCCTTACACTCGAACTCCGGCCAAGTCATTTTGCATGGCTCCTAATAAGCTTAGATAGCTTGGTCTCCTTGCCGAGGTAACGTCGAACGTCCTGCCGAACCTTAGTCTCAAACTTCGGCCAAGTTCCTTCGCCTGACTCCAACTAGGCTTAGGAAGCTTTGTCTCCCAGCCGAGGTAATGTTGAACGTCCTGCCGAGACTTACACTCGAACTCTGGCCAAGTCCCCTCGCCTGACTCCTACTAGGCTTAGGAAGCTTGGTCTCCCTGCCGAGGTAAGGTCGAACGTCCTGCCAAGCCTTACACTCGAACTCCGGCCAAGTCCTCTCGCCTGACTCTCCTATTAGCCTTAGGGAGCTTGGTCTCCCTGCCAAGGTAAGGTCGAACGTCCTGCCGAGCCTTACACTCGAACACCGGCCAAGTCCCTTCCTATGACACTCCTACTAGGCTTAGGAAGCTTTATCTCTCAGCCGAGGTCAAGTCGAGCGTCCTTCCGAGCCTTACAATTGAACTCCGGCCAAGTCATTTTGCATGACTCCTACTAAGCTTAGATAGCTTGGTCTCCCTGCGGAGGTAAGGTCGAACGTCCTGCCGAGACTTACACTCGAACTCTGGCCAAGTCCCATCGCCTGACTCCTACTAGCCTTAGGAAGCTTGGTCTCCCTGCCGAGGTAAGGTCGAACGTCCTGCCGAGCCTTACACTCGAACTCCGGCCAAGTCCCTTTGCCTGACTCCTACTAGGCTTAGGATGCTTGGTCCCCCTGCCGAGGTACGGTCGAAAGTCCTGCCGAGCCTTACAATCAAACTCCAGCCAAGTTCCTTTTGCCTGTCTCCTACTAAGCTTAGATACCTTGGTCTCCCTGCCGAGTTAAGGTCGAAAGTCCTGCCGAGACTTTCACTCGAACTCTGGCCAAGTCCCCTCGCCTGACTCCTACTAGGCTTAGGAAGCATGGTCTCCCTGCCGAGGTAACGTTGAACGTCCTGCCGAGCCTTAGTCTCAAACTTCGGCCAAGTTCCTTTGCCTGACTCCAACTAGGCTTAGGAAGCTTTGTCTCCCAGCCGAGGTAAGGTCGAACGTCCTGCTGAGCCTTAGACTTGAACTCCGGCCAAGTCCTCTCGCCTGACTCTCCTACTAGGCTTAGGAAGCTTGGACTGCCTGCCAAGGTAAGGTCGAACGTCCTGCCAAGTCTTGCACTCAAACACCGGCCAGGACATTTGCCTGTCTTCTACTAGGCTTAGGAAGCTTGGTGTCCCTGCCGAGGAAAGGTCGAACATCCTGCCAAGCCTTACATTCGAACTCTGGCCAAGTCCCTTCGCCTGACTCCTACTAGGCTTACGAAGCTTGGTCTCCCTGCCGAGGTAAGGTCGAAGGTCCTGCCGAGCCTTACACTCGAACTCCGGCCAAGTCCCCTTGTCTGACTCCTACTAGGCTTAGGAAGCATGGTCTCTTTGCCGAGTTAAGGTCGAACGTCCTGCCAAGCCTTAGTCTCAAACTTCGGCCAGGTTCCTTCGCCTGACTCCAACTAGGCTTAGGAAGCTTTGTCTCCCAGCCGAGGTAAGGTTAAACGTCCTGCTGAGCTTTAGATTTGAACTACGGCCAAGTCCTCTCGCCTGACTCGCCTACTAGGCTTAGGAAGCTTGGTCACCCTGCCGAGGTAAGGTCGAGCGTCCTGCCGAGCCTTACACTCGAACTCTGGCCAAGTCCCCTCTCCTAACTCTCCTCCTAGGCTTAGGAAGATTTGTCTCCCTGCCGAGGATACATCGAACGTCCTGCCGAGCCTTACACTCGAGCTCCGGCCAAGTCCCTTCCCCTAACACTCCTACTAAGCTTAGGAACCTTGGTCTCCCTGCCAAGGTAAGGTCGAGCGTCCTGCCGAGCCTTGCACTCGAACTCCGGCCAAGTCCCTTTGCAAGACTCCTACTAGGCTTAGGAATCTTGGTCTCCCTGCCGAGTTAACGTCCAACGACCTGCCGAACCTTACACTCGAACTCTGGCCAACTCCCTTCGCCTAACTCTCCTAATAGGCTTAGCAAGCTTGGTCTCCCTGCCGAGGTAAGGTCGAAGGTCCTGCCGAGCCTTACAATCGAACTCCAGCCAAGTTCCTTTTGCCTGTCTCCTACTAATCTTTGATAGCTTGGTCTCCCTGCCGAGGTAAGGTCGAAGGTCCTGCCGAGCCTTACACTCGAACTCCGGCCAAGTCCCCTTGCCTGACTCCTACTAGGCTTAGGAATCTTGGTCTCCCTGCCGAGTTAAGGTCGAACGACCTGCCGAACCTTACACTCGAACTCCGGCCAACTCCCTTCGACTAACTCTCCTAGCAGGCTTAGGAAGCTTGGTCTCACTGCCGAGGTAAGGTCGAACGTCCTGCCGAGCCTTACACTCGAACTCCGTCCGAGTCCCTTCGCCTGACTCTCCTACTAGGCTTAGGAAGCTTGGTCTCCCTGCCGAGGTAAGGTCGAATGTCCTGCCGAGCCTTACAATCGAACTCCAGCCAAGTTCCTTTTGCCTGTCTCCTACTAATCTTAGATAGCTTGGTCTCCCTGCCGAGGTAAGGTCGAACATCCTGACGACCCTTACACTCGAACTCCAGCCAAGTCCCCTTGTCTGACTCCTACTAGGCTTAGGAAGCATGGTCTCTTTGCCGAGTTAAGGTCGAACGTCCTGCCAAGCCTTAGTCTCAAACTTCGGCCAAGTTCCTTCGCCTGACTCTAACTAGGCTTAGGAAGCTTTGTCTCCAAGCCGAGGTAAGGTTGAACGTCCTGCTGAGCCTTACACTCGAACTCCGGCCAAGTCCCCTTGTCTGACTCCTACTAGGCTTAGGAAACATGGTCTCCCCGCCGAGGTAAGGTAGAACGTCCTGCCGAGCCTTCCACTCGAACTCCGGCCAAGTCCCTTTGCCTGACTCCTACTAGGCTTAGGAATCTTGGTCTCCCTGCCGAGTTAAGGTCGAACGACCTGCCGAACCTTAGTCTCAAACTTATGCCAAGTTCCTTCGCCTGACTCCAACTAGGCTTAGGAAGCTTTGTCTCTCAGCCGAGGAAAGGTCGAACGTCCTGCTGAGCCTTAGACTTGAACTCCGGCCATGTCCTCTCGCCTGACTCTCCTACTAGGCTTAGGAAGCTTGGACTCCCTGCCGAGGTAAGGTCGAACGTCCTGCCGAGCCTTGCACTCAAACACCGGCCAGGCCATTTGCCTGTCTCCTACTAGGCTTAGGAAGCTTGGTGTCCCTGCCGAGGAAAGGTCGAACGTCCTGCCGAGCCTTACACTCGAACTCCGGCCAAATCATTTTGCATGACTCCTACTAAGCTTAGATAGCTTGGTCTCCCTGCCGAGGTAACGTCGAATGTCCTGCCGAACCTTAGTCTCAAACTTCGGCCACGTTCCTTCGCCTGACTCCAACTAGACTTAGGAAGCTTTGTCTCCCAGCCGAGGTAATGTTGAACGTCCTGCCGAGACTTACAGTCGAACTCTGGCCAAGTCCGCTTGCCTGACTCCTACTAGGCTTAGGAAGCTTGGTCTCCCGGCCGAGGTAAGGTCGAGCGTCCTTCCGAGCCTTACACTAGAACTCCGGCCAAGTCCCTTTGCCTGATACCTTCTAGGCTTAGGAAGCTTGGTCTCCCTGCAGAGGTAAGGTCGAGCGTCCTGCCGAGCCTTGCACTCGAACTCCGGGCAAGTCCCTTTGCCTGACTCCTCCTAGGCTTAGGAATCTTGGTCTCCCTGCCGAGTTAAGGTCGAACGACCTGCCGAACCTTACACTCGAACTCCGGCCAACTCCCTTCGACTAACTCTCCTACTAGGCTTAGGAAGCTTGGTCTCCCTGCCGAGGTAAGGTCGAACGTCCTGCCGAGCCTTACACTCGAACTCCGTCCGAGTCCCTTCGCCTGACTCCTACTAGGATTAGGAAGCTTGGTCTCCCTGCCGAGGTAAGGACGAAGGTCCTGCCGAGCCTTACACTCGAACTCCGGCCAAGTCCCCTTGTCTGACTCCTACTAGGCTTAGGAATCTTGGTCTCCCTGCCGAGTTAAGGTCGAACGACCTGCCGAACCTTACACTCGAACTCCGGCCAACTCCCTTCGACTAACTCTCCTACTAGGCTTAGGAAGCTTGGTATCCCTGCCGAGGCAAGGTCGAACGTCCTGCCGAGCCTTACACTCGAACTCCGTCCGAGTCCCTTCGCCTGACTCTCCTACTAGGCTTAGGAAGCTTGGTCTCCCTGCCGAGGTAAGGTCGAACGTCCTGCCGAGCCTTACAATCGAACTCCTACCAAGTTCCTTTTGCCTGTCTCCTACTAATCTTAGATAGCTTGGTCTCCCTGCCGAGGTAAGGTCGAACATCCTGACGACCCTTACACTCGAACTCCGGCCAAATCCCCTCGCCTGTCTCCAACTAGGCGTAGGAAGCTTGGTCTCCCTGCCGAGGCAAGGTCGAACGTCCTGCCGAGCCTTACACTCGAACTCCGTCCGAGTCCCTTCGCCTGACTCTCCTACTAGGCTTAGGAAGCTTGGTCTCCCTGCCGAGGTAAGGTCGAACGTCCTGCCGAGCCTTACAATCGAACTGCGGCCAAGTCCCTTCGCCTGACTCCTACTAGGATTAGGAAGCTTGGTCTCCCTGCCGAGGTAAGGTCGAAGGTCCTGCCGAGCCTTACACTCGAACTCCGGCCAAGTCCCCTTGTCTGACTCCTACTAGGCTTAGGAAGCATGGTCTCCCCGCCGAGGTAAGGTAGAACGTCCTGCCGAGCCTTGCACTCGAACTCCGGCCAAGTCCCTTTGCCTGACTCCTACTAGGCTTAGGAATCTTGGTCTCCCTGCCGAGTTAAGGTCGAACGACCTGCCGAACCTTAGTCTCAAACTTATGCCAAGTTCCTTCGCCTGACTCCAACTAGGCTTAGGAAACTTTGTCTCCCAGCCGAGGAAAGGTCGAACGTCCTGCTGAGCCTTAGACTTGAACTCCGGCCATGTCCTCTCGCCTGACTCTCCTACTAGGCTTAGGAAGCTTGGACTCCCTGCCGAGGTAAGGTCGAACGTCCTGCCGAGCCTTGCACTCAAACACCGGCCAGGCCATTTGCCTGTCTCCTACTAGGCTTAGGAAGCTTGGTGTCCCTGCCGAGGAAAGGTCGAACGTCCTGCCGAGCCTTACACTCGAACTCCGGCCAAATCATTTTGCATGACTCCTACTAAGCTTAGATAGCTTGGTCTCCCTGCCGAGGTAACGTCGAATGTCCTGCCGAACCTTAGTCTCAAACTTCGGCCACGTTCCTTCGCCTGACTCCAACTAGACTTAGGAAGCTTTGTCTCCCAGCCGAGGTAATGTTGAACGTCCTGCCGAGACTTACAGTCGAACTCTGGCCAAGTCCGCTTGCCTGACTCCTACTAGGCTTAGGAAGCTTGGTCTCCCGGCCGAGGTAATGTCGAGCGTCCTTCCGAGCCTTACACTAGAACTCCGGCCAAGTCCCTTTGCCTGATACCTTCTAGGCTTAGGAAGCTTGGTCTCCCTGCAGAGGTAAGGTCGAGCGTCCTGCCGAGCCTTGCACTCGAACTCCGGGCAAGTCCCTTTGCCTGACTCCTCCTAGGCTTAGGAATCTTGGTCTCCCTGCCGAGTTAAGGTCGAACGACCTGCCGAACCTTACACTCGAACTCCGGCCAACTCCCTTTCGACTAACTCTCCTACTAGGCTTAGGAAGCTTGGTCTCCCTGCCGAGGCAAGGTCGAACGTCCTGCCGAGCCTTACACTCGAACTCCGTCCGAGTCCCTTCGCCTGACTCTCCTACTAGGCTTAGGAAGCTTGGTCTCCCTGCCGAGGTAAGGTCGAACGTCCTGCCGAGCCTTACAATCGAACTGCGGCCAAGTCCCTTCGCCTGACTCCTACTAGGATTAGGAAGCTTGGTCTCCCTGCCGAGGTAAGGTCGAAGGTCCTGCCGAGCCTTACACTCGAACTCCGGCCAAGTCCCCTTGTCTGACTCCTACTAGGCTTAGGAAGCATGGTCTCCCTGCCGAGGTAAGGTCGAGCGTCCTGCCGAGCCTTGCACTCGAACTCCGGGCAAGTCCCTTTGCCTGACTCCTACTAGGCTTAGGAATCTTGGTCTCCCTGCCAAGTTAAGGTCGAACGACCTGCCGAACCTTACACTCGAACTCCGGCCAACTCCCTTCGACTAACTCTCCTACTAGGCTTAGGAAGCTTGGTCTCCCTTCCGAGGTAAGGTCGAACGTCCTGCCGAGCCTTACACTCGAACTCCGTCCGAGTCCCTTCGCCTGACTCTCCTACTAGGCTTAGGAAGCTTGGTCTCCCTGCTGAGGTAAGGTCGAACGTCCTGCCGAGCCTTACAATCGAACTCCAGCCAAGTTCCTTTTGCCTGTCTCCTACTAATCTTAGATAGCTTGGTCTCCCTGCCGAGGTAAGGTCGAATATCCTGACGACCCTTACACTCGAACTCCGGCCAAATCCCCTCGCCTGTCTCCAACTAGGCGTAGGAAGCTTGGTCTCCCTGCCGAGGTAAGGTCGAAGGTCCTGCCGAGCCTTACACTCGAACTCCGGCCAAGTCCCTTCGCCTGACTCCTACTAGGCTTAGGAAGCTTGGTCTCCCTGCCGAGGTAAGGTCGAAGGTCTTGCCGAGACTTACACTCGAACTCCGGCCAAGTCCCCTTGTCTGACTCCTACTAGGCTTAGGAAGCATGGTCTCTTTGCCGAGTTACGGTCGAACGTCCTGCCGAGCCTTAGTCTCAAACTTCGGCCAAGTTCCTTCGCCTGACTCCAATTAGGCTTAGGAAGCTTTGTCTCCCAGCCGAGGTAAGGTCGAATGTCCTGCTGAGACTTAGACTTGAACTCCGGCCAAGTCCTCTCGCCTGACTCTCCTACTAGGCTTAGGGAGCTTGGTCTCCCTGCCGAGTTAAGGTCGAACGTCCTGCCAAGCCTTACACTCGAACACCGGCCAAGTCCCTTAGCCTGACTCCTACTAGGCTTAGGAAGTATGGTCTCCCTGCCGAGGTAAGGTCAGACGTCCTGCTGAGCCTTACACTCGAACTCCGGCCAAATCCCCTCTCCTAACTCTCCTCCTAGGCTTAGGAAGATTTGTCTCCCTGCCGATGTAACATCGAACGTCCTGCCGAGCCTTACACTCGAACTCCGGCCATGTCCCTTCCCCTGACACTCCTAATAGGCTTAGCAAGCTTGGTCTCCCTGCCGAGGCAAGGTCGAGCGTTTTTCCGAGGCTTGCACTCGAACTCCGGCCAAGTCGCTTTGCCTGACTCCTACTAGGCTTAGGAATCTTGGTCTCACTGACGAGTTAAGGTCGAACGACCTGCCGAACCTTACACTCGAACTCCGGCCAAGTCCCTTCGCCTAACTCTCCTACTAGGCTTAGGAAGCTTTGTCTCCCTGCCGAGGTAACGTCGAACGTCCTGCCGAGCCTTACACTCGAACTCCGTCCGAATCCCTTCGCCTGACTCTCCTTCTAGGCTTAGGAAGCTTGGTGTCCCTGCCGAGGTACGGTCTAATGTCCTGCCGAGCCTTACACTCGAACACCAGCCAAGTCCCTTTGCCTGTCTCCTACTAGGATTAGGAAGCTTGGTCTCCCTGCCGAGGTAAGGTCAAGCGTCCTGCCGAGCCTTACACTCGATCTCCGGCCAAGTCCCTTCGCCTGACTCTCCTACTAGGCTTAGGAAGCTTGGTCTCCCTGCCGAATTTAGGTCGAACATCCTGCCAAGCCTTACACTCGAATTCCGGCCAAGTCATTTTGAATGGCTCCTAATAAGCTTAGATAGCTTGGTCTCCTTGCCGAGGTAACGTCGAACGTCCTGCCGAACCTTAGTCTCAAACTTCGGCCAAGTTCCTTCGCCTGACTCCAACTAGGCTTAGGAAGCTTTGTCTCCCAGCCGAGGTAATGTTGAACGTCCTGCCGAGACTTACACTCGAAATCTGGCCAAGTCCCCTCGCCTGACTCCTACTAGGCTTAGGAAGCTTGGTCTCCCTGCCGAGGTAAGGTCGAACGTCCTGCCAAGCCTTACACTCGAACACCGGCCAAGTCCCTTCCTATGACACTCCTACTAGGCTTAGGAAGCTTTATCTCCCATCCGAGGTCAGGTCGAGCGTCCTTCCGAGCCTTACACTTGAACTCCGGCCAAGGCATTTTGCATGACTCCTACTAAGCTTAGATAGCTTGGTCTCCCTGCCGAGGTAAGGTCGAACGTCCTGCCGAGACTTACACTCGAACTCTGGCCAAGTCCCCTCGCCGGACTCCTAATAGGCTTAGGAAGCTTGGTCTCCCTGCCGAGGTAAGGTCGAACGTCCTGCCGAGCCTTACACTCGAACTCCGGCCAAGTCGTTTTGCATGACTCCTACTAAGCTTAGATAGCTTGGTCTCCCTGCCGAGGTAACGTCGAATGTCCTGCCGAACCTTAGTCTCAAACTTCGGCCAAGTTCCTTCGCCTGACTCCAACTAGACTTAGGAAGCTTTGTCTCCCAGCCGAGGTAATGTTGAACGTCCTGCCGAGACTTACACTCGAACTCTGGCCAAGTCCGCTTGCCTGACTCCTACTAGGCTTAGGAAGCTTGGTCTCCCGGCCGAGGTAAGGTCGAGCGTCCTTCCGAGCCTTACACTAGAACTCCGGCCAAGTCCCTTTGCCTGATACCTTCTAGGCTTAGGAAGCTTGGTCTCCCTGCCGAGGTAAGGTCGAGCGTCCTGCCGAGCCTTGCACTCGAACTCCGGGCAAGTCCCTTTGCCTGACTCCTACTAGGCTTAGGAATCTTGGTCTCCCTGCCAAGTTAAGGTCGAACGACCTGCCGAACCTTACACTCGAACTCTGGCCAACTCCCTTCGACTAACTCTCCTACTAGGCTTAGGAAGCTTGGTCTCCCTGCCGAGGTAAGGTCGAACGTCCTGCCGCGCCTTACACTCGAACTCCGTCCGAGTCCCTTCGCCTGACTCTCCTACTAGGCTTAGGAAGCTTGGTCTCCCTGCTGAGGTAAGGTCGAACGTCCTGCCGAGCCTTACAATTGAAATACAGCCAAGTTCGTTTTGCCTGTCTCCTACTAATCTTAGATAGCTTGGTCTCCCTGCCGAGGTAAGGTCGAATATCCTGACGACCCTTACACTCGAACTCCGGCCATTTCCTTCGCCTGACTCCAACTAGGCTTAGGAAGCTTTGTCTCCCAGCCGAGGTAATGTTGAACGTCCTGCCGAGACTTACACTCGAACTCTGGCCAAGTCCCCTCGCCTGACTCCTACTAGGCTTAGGAAGCTTGGTCTCCCATCCGAGGTCAGGTCGAGCGTCCTTCCGAGCCTTATACTTGAACTCCGGCCAAGTCATTTTGCATGACTCCTACTAAGCTTAGATAGCTTGGTCTCCCTGCCGAGGTAAGGTCGAACGTCCTGCCGAGACTTACACTCGAACTCTGGCCAAGTCCCCTCGCCTGACTCCTACTAGGCTTAGGAAGCTTGGTCTCCCTGCCGAGGTAAGGTCGAACGTCCTGCCGAGCCTTACACTCGAACTCCGGCCAAGTCTTTTTGCCTGACTCCTACTAGGATTAGGAAGCTTGGTCTCCCTGCCGAGGTAAGGTCAAACGTCCTGCCGAGCCTTACACTCGATCTCCGGCCAAGTCCCTTCGCCTGACTCTCCTACTAGGCTTAGGAAGCTTGGTCTCCCTGCCGAATTAAGGTCGAACATCCTGCCAAGCCTTACACTCGAACTCCGGCCAAGTCATTTTGCATGGCTCCTAATAAGCTTAGATAGCTTGGTCTCCTTGCCGAGGTAACGTCGAACGTCCTGCCGAACCTTAGTCTCAAACTTCGGCCAAGTTCCTTCGCCTGACTCCAACTAGGCTTAGGAAGCTTTGTCTCCCAGCCGAGGTAATGTTGAACGTCCTGCCGAGACTTACACTCGAACTCTGGCCAAGTCCCCTCGCCTGACTCCTACTAGGCTTAGGAAGCTTGGTCTCCCTGCCGAGGTAAGGTCGAACGTCCTGCCAAGCCTTACACTCGAACTCCGGCCAAGTCCTCTCGCCTGACTCTCCTATTAGCCTTAGGGAGCTTGGTCTCCCTGCCAAGGTAAGGTCGAACGTCCTGCCGAGCCTTACACTCGAACACCGGCCAAGTCCCTTCCTATGACACTCCTACTAGGCTTAGGAAGCTTTATCTCTCAGCCGAGGTCAAGTCGAGCGTCCTTCCGAGCCTTACAATTGAACTCCGGCCAAGTCATTTTGCATGACTCCTACTAAGCTTAGATAGCTTGGTCTCCCTGCGGAGGTAAGGTCGAACGTCCTGCCGAGACTTACACTCGAACTCTGGCCAAGTCCCATCGCCTGACTCCTACTAGGCTTAGGAAGCTTGGTCTCCCTGCCGAGGTAAGGTCGAACGTCCTGCCGAGCCTTACACTCGAACTCCGGCCAAGTCCCTTTGCCTGACTCCTACTAGGCTTAGGATGCTTGGTCCCCCTGCCGAGGTACGGTCGAAAGTCCTGCCGAGCCTTACAATCAAACTCCAGCCAAGTTCCTTTTGCCTGTCTCCTACTAAGCTTAGATACCTTGGTCTCCCTGCCGAGTTAAGGTCGAAAGTCCTGCCGAGACTTTCACTCGAACTCTGGCCAAGTCCCCTCGCCTGACTCCTACTAGGCTTAGGAAGCATGGTCTCCCTGCCGAGGTAACGTTGAACGTCCTGCCGAGCCTTAGTCTCAAACTTCGGCCAAGTTCCTTTGCCTGACTCCAACTAGGCTTAGGAAGCTTTGTCTCCCAGCCGAGGTAAGGTCGAACGTCCTGCTGAGCCTTAGACTTGAACTCCGGCCAAGTCCTCTCGCCTGACTCTCCTACTAGGCTTAGGAAGCTTGGACTGCCTGCCAAGGTAAGGTCGAACGTCCTGCCAAGTCTTGCACTCAAACACCGGCCAGGACATTTGCCTGTCTTCTACTAGGCTTAGGAAGCTTGGTGTCCCTGCCGAGGAAAGGTCGAACATCCTGCCAAGCCTTACATTCGAACTCTGGCCAAGTCCCTTCGCCTGACTCCTACTAGGCTTACGAAGCTTGGTCTCCCTGCCGAGGTAAGGTCGAAGGTCCTGCCGAGCCTTACACTCGAACTCCGGCCAAGTCCCCTTGTCTGACTCCTACTAGGCTTAGGAAGCATGGTCTCTTTGCCGAGTTAAGGTCGAACGTCCTGCCAAGCCTTAGTCTCAAACTTCGGCCAGGTTCCTTCGCCTGACTCCAACTAGGCTTAGGAAGCTTTGTCTCCCAGCCGAGGTAAGGTTAAACGTCCTGCTGAGCTTTAGATTTGAACTACGGCCAAGTCCTCTCGCCTGACTCGCCTACTAGGCTTAGGAAGCTTGGTCACCCTGCCGAGGTAAGGTCGAGCGTCCTGCCGAGCCTTACACTCGAACTCTGGCCAAGTCCCCTCTCCTAACTCTCCTCCTAGGCTTAGGAAGATTTGTCTCCCTGCCGAGGATACATCGAACGTCCTGCCGAGCCTTACACTCGAGCTCCGGCCAAGTCCCTTCCCCTAACACTCCTACTAAGCTTAGGAACCTTGGTCTCCCTGCCAAGGTAAGGTCGAGCGTCCTGCCGAGCCTTGCACTCGAACTCCGGCCAAGTCCCTTTGCAAGACTCCTACTAGGCTTAGGAATCTTGGTCTCCCTGCCGAGTTAACGTCCAACGACCTGCCGAACCTTACACTCGAACTCTGGCCAACTCCCTTCGCCTAACTCTCCTAATAGGCTTAGCAAGCTTGGTCTCCCTGCCGAGGTAAGGTCGAAGGTCCTGCCGAGCCTTACAATCGAACTCCAGCCAAGTTCCTTTTGCCTGTCTCCTACTAATCTTTGATAGCTTGGTCTCCCTGCCGAGGTAAGGTCGAAGGTCCTGCCGAGCCTTACACTCGAACTCCGGCCAAGTCCCCTTGCCTGACTCCTACTAGGCTTAGGAATCTTGGTCTCCCTGCCGAGTTAAGGTCGAACGACCTGCCGAACCTTACACTCGAACTCCGGCCAACTCCCTTCGACTAACTCTCCTAGCAGGCTTAGGAAGCTTGGTCTCACTGCCGAGGTAAGGTCGAACGTCCTGCCGAGCCTTACACTCGAACTCCGTCCGAGTCCCTTCGCCTGACTCTCCTACTAGGCTTAGGAAGCTTGGTCTCCCTGCCGAGGTAAGGTCGAATGTCCTGCCGAGCCTTACAATCGAACTCCAGCCAAGTTCCTTTTGCCTGTCTCCTACTAATCTTAGATAGCTTGGTCTCCCTGCCGAGGTAAGGTCGAACATCCTGACGACCCTTACACTCGAACTCCAGCCAAGTCCCCTTGTCTGACTCCTACTAGGCTTAGGAAGCATGGTCTCTTTGCCGAGTTAAGGTCGAACGTCCTGCCAAGCCTTAGTCTCAAACTTCGGCCAAGTTCCTTCGCCTGACTCTAACTAGGCTTAGGAAGCTTTGTCTCCAAGCCGAGGTAAGGTTGAACGTCCTGCTGAGCCTTACACTCGAACTCCGGCCAAGTCCCCTTGTCTGACTCCTACTAGGCTTAGGAAACATGGTCTCCCCGCCGAGGTAAGGTAGAACGTCCTGCCGAGCCTTCCACTCGAACTCCGGCCAAGTCCCTTTGCCTGACTCCTACTAGGCTTAGGAATCTTGGTCTCCCTGCCGAGTTAAGGTCGAACGACCTGCCAAACCTTAGTCTCAAACTTATGCCAAGTTCCTTCGCCTGACTCCAACTAGGCTTAGGAAGCTTTGTCTCACAGCCGAGGTAAGGTCGAACTTCCTGCTGAGCCTTAGACTTGAACTCCGGCCATGTAATCTCGCCTGACTCTCCTACTAGTCTTAGGAAGCTTGGACTCCCTGCCGAGGTAAGGTCGAACGTCCTGCCGAGCCTTGCACTCAAACACCGGCCAGGCCATTTGCCTGTCTCCTACTAGGCTTAGGAAGCTTGGTGTCCCTGCCGAGGAAAGGTCGAACGTCCTGCCGAGGCTTACACTCGAACTCCGGCCAAGTCGTTTTGCATGACTCCTACTAAGCTTAGATAGCTTGGTCTCCCTGCCGAGGTAACGTCGAATGTCCTGCCGAACCTTAGTCTCAAACTTCGGCCAAGTTCCTTCGCCTCACTCCAACTAGACTTAGGAAGCTTTGTCTCCCAGCCGAGGTAATGTTGAACGTCCTTCCGAGCCTTACACTAGAACTCTGGCCAAGTCCCTTTGCCTGATACCTTCTAGGCTTAGGAAGCTTGGTCTCCCTGCCGAGGTAAGGTCGAGCGTCCTGCCGAGCCTTGCACTCGAACTCCGGGCAAGTCCCTTTGCCTGACTCCTACTAGGCTTAGGAATCTTGGTCTCCCTGCCAAGTTAAGGTCGAACAACCTGCCGAACCTTACACTCGAACTCTGGCCAACTCCCTTCGACTAACTCTCCTACTAGGCTTAGGAAGCTTGGTCTCCCTGCCGAGGTAAGGTCGAACGTCCTGCCGAGCCTTACACTCGAACTCCGGCCAAGTCCCTTCGCCTGACTCCTACTAGGCTTAGGAAGCTTGGTCTCCCTGCTGAGGTAAGGTCGAACGTCCTGCCGAGACTTACACTCGAACTCCGGCCAAGTCCCCTTGTCTGACTCCTACTAGGCTTAGGAAGCATGGTCTCTTTGCCGAGTTAAGGTCGAACGTCCTGCCGAGCCTTAGTCTCAAACTCCGGCCAAGTTCCTTCGCCTGACACCAATTAGGCTTAGGAAGCTTTATCTCCCAGCCGAGGTAAGGTCGAATGTCCTGCTGAGCCTTAGACTTGAACTCCGGCCAAGTCCTCTCGCCTGACTCTCCTACTAGGCTTAGGGAGCTTGGTCTCCCTGCCGAGTTAAGGTCGAACGTCCTGCCAAGCCTTACACTCGAACACCGGCCAAGTCCCTTAGCCTGTCTCCTACTAGGCTTAGGAAGTATGGTCTCCCTGCCGAGGTAAGGTCAGACGTCCTGCTGAGCCTTACACTCGAACTCCGGCCAAATCCCCTCTCCTAACTCTCCTCCTAGGCTTAGGAAGATTTGTCTCCCTGCCGATGTAACATCGAACGTCCTGCCGAGCCTTACACTCGAACTCCGGCCATGTCCCTTCCCCTGACACTCCTAATAGGCTTAGCAAGCTTGGTCTCCCTGCCGAGGCAAGGTCGAGCGTCCTTCCGAGGCTTGCACTCGAACTCCGGCCAAGTCTCTTTGCCTGACTCCTACTAGGCTTAGGAATCTTGGTCTCACTGACGAGTTAAGGTCGAACGACCTGCCGAAACTTACACTCGAACTCCGGCCAAGTCCCTTCGCCTAACTCTCCTACTAGGCTTAGGAAAATTTGTCTCCCTGCCGAGGTAACGTTGAACGTCCTGCCGAGCCTTACACTCGGACTCCGTCCGAGTCCCTTCGCCTGACTCTCCTTCTAGGCTTAGGAAGCTTGGTGTCCCTGCCGAGGTACGGTCTAACGTCCTGCCGAGTCTTACACTCGAACACCAGCCAAGTCCCTTTGCCTGTCTCCTACTAGGCTTAGGAAGCTTGGTCTCCCTGCCGAGTTAAGGTCGAACGACCTGCCGAACCTTACACTCGAACTCCGGCCAACTCCCTTCGCCTAACTCTCCTACTAAGCTTAGGAAGCTTGGTCTCCCTGCCGACGTAAGGTCGAACGTCCTGCCGAGCCTTACAGTCGAACTCCAGCCAAGTTCCTTTTGCCTGTCTCCTACTAATCTTAGATAGCTTGGTCTCCCTGCCGAGGTACGGTCTAACGTCCTGCCGAGCCTTACACTCGAACTCCGGCCAAGTCCCCTTGTCTGACTCCTACTAGGCTTAGGAAGCATGGTCTCCCCGCCGAGGTAAGGTAGAACGTCCTGCCGAGCCTTGCACTCGAACACCGGCCAAGTCCCTTTGCCTGACTCCTACTAGGCTTAGGAATCTTGGTCTCCCTGCCGAGTTAAGGTCGAACGACCTGCCGAACCTTAGTCTCAAACTTATGCCAAGTTCCTTCGCCTGACTCCAACTAGGCTTAGGAAGCTTTGTCTCACAGCCGAGGTAAGGTCGAACGTCCTGCTGAGCCTTAGACTTGAACTCCGGCCAAGTCCCTTTGCCTGTCTCCTACTAGGATTAGGAAGCTTGGTCTCCCTGCCGAGGTAAGGTCAAACGTCCTGCCGAGCCTTACACTCGATCTCTGGCCAAGTCCCTTCGCCTGACTCTCCTACTAGGCTTAGGAAGCTTGGTCTCCCTGCCGAATTAAGGTCGAACATCCTGCCAAGCCTTACACTCGAACTCCGGCCAAGTCATTTTGAATGGCTCCTAATAAGCTTAGATAGCTTGGTCTCCTTGCCGAGGTAACGTCGAACGTCCTGCCGAACCTTAGTCTCAAACTTCGGCCAAGTTCCTTCGCCTAACTCTCCTACTAGGCTTAGGAAGCTTTGTCTCCCTGCCGAGGTAAGGTCGAACGTCCTGCCGAGCCTTACACTCGAACTCCGTCCAAGTCCCCTCCCCTGACTCTCCTACTAGCCTTAGGGAGCTTGGTGTCCCTGCCGAGGTACGGTCGAACGTCCTGCCGAGCCTTACACTCGAACACCAGCCAAGTCCCTTTGCCTGTCTCCTACTAGGATTAGGAAGCTTGGTCTCCCTGCCGAGGTAAGGTCAAACGTCCTGCCGAGCCTTACACTCGAACTCCGTGCAAGTCCCCTCGCCTGACTCTCCTACTAGCCTTAGGGAGCTTGGTGTCCCTGCCGAGGTACGGTCGAACGTCCTGCCGAGCCTTACACTCGAACACCGGCCAAGTCCCTTCCTCTGACACTCCTACTAGGCTTAGGAAGCTTTATCTCCCAGCCGAGGTCAGGTCGAGCGTCCTTCCGAGCCTTACAATTGAACTCCGGCCAAGTCATTTTGCATGACTCCTACTAAGCTTAGATAGCTTGGTCTCCCTGCCGAGGTAAGGTCGAACGTCCTGCCGAGACTTACACTCGAACTCTGGCCAAGTCCCCTCGGCTGACTCCTACTAGGCTTAGGAAGCTTGGTCTCCCTGCCGAGGTAAGGTCGAACGTCCTGCCGAGCCTTACACTCGAACTCCGGCCAAGTCCCTTTGCCTGACTCCTACTAGGCTTAGGAATCTTGGTCTCCCTGCCGAGTTAAGGTCGAACGACCTGCCGAACCTTACACTCGAACCCCGGCCGACTCCCTTCGACTAACTCTCCTACTAGGCTTAGGAAAATTTGTCTCCCTGCCGAGGTAACGTTGAACGTCCTGCCGAGCCTTACACTCGGACTCCGTCCGAGTCCCTTCGCCTGACTCTCCTTCTAGGCTTAGGAAGCTTGGTGTCCCTGCCGAGGTACGGTCTAACGTCCTGCCGAGTCTTACACTCGAACACCAGCCAAGTCCCTTTGCCTGTCTCCTACTAGGCTTAGGAAGCTTGGTCTCCCTGCCGAGTTAAGGTCGAACGACCTGCCGAACCTTACACTCGAACTCCGGCCAACTCCCTTCGCCTAACTCTCCTACTAAGCTTAGGAAGCTTGGTCTCCCTGCCGACGTAAGGTCGAACGTCCTGCCGAGCCTTACAGTCGAACTCCAGCCAAGTTCCTTTTGCCTGTCTCCTACTAATCTTAGATAGCTTGGTCTCCCTGCCGAGGTACGGTCTAACGTCCTGCCGAGCCTTACACTCGAACTCCGGCCAAGTCCCCTTGTCTGACTCCTACTAGGCTTAGGAAGCATGGTCTCCCCGCCGAGGTAAGGTAGAACGTCCTGCCGAGCCTTGCACTCGAACACCGGCCAAGTCCCTTTGCCTGACTCCTACTAGGCTTAGGAATCTTGGTCTCCCTGCCGAGTTAAGGTCGAACGACCTGCCGAACCTTAGTCTCAAACTTATGCCAAGTTCCTTCGCCTGACTCCAACTAGGCTTAGGAAGCTTTGTCTCACAGCCGAGGTAAGGTCGAACGTCCTGCTGAGCCTTAGACTTGAACTCCGGCCAAGTCCCTTTGCCTGTCTCCTACTAGGATTAGGAAGCTTGGTCTCCCTGCCGAGGTAAGGTCAAACGTCCTGCCGAGCCTTACACTCGATCTCTGGCCAAGTCCCTTCGCCTGACTCTCCTACTAGGCTTAGGAAGCTTGGTCTCCCTGCCGAATTAAGGTCGAACATCCTGCCAAGCCTTACACTCGAACTCCGGCCAAGTCATTTTGAATGGCTCCTAATAAGCTTAGATAGCTTGGTCTCCTTGCCGAGGTAACGTCGAACGTCCTGCCGAACCTTAGTCTCAAACTTCGGCCAAGTTCCTTCGCCTAACTCTCCTACTAGGCTTAGGAAGCTTTGTCTCCCTGCCGAGGTAAGGTCGAACGTCCTGCCGAGCCTTACACTCGAACTCCGTCCAAGTCCCCTCCCCTGACTCTCCTACTAGCCTTAGGGAGCTTGGTGTCCCTGCCGAGGTACGGTCGAACGTCCTGCCGAGCCTTACACTCGAACACCAGCCAAGTCCCTTTGCCTGTCTCCTACTAGGATTAGGAAGCTTGGTCTCCCTGCCGAGGTAAGGTCAAACGTCCTGCCGAGCCTTACACTCGAACTCCGTGCAAGTCCCCTCGCCTGACTCTCCTACTAGCCTTAGGGAGCTTGGTGTCCCTGCCGAGGTACGGTCGAACGTCCTGCCGAGCCTTACACTCGAACACCGGCCAAGTCCCTTCCTCTGACACTCCTACTAGGCTTAGGAAGCTTTATCTCCCAGCCGAGGTCAGGTCGAGCGTCCTTCCGAGCCTTACAATTGAACTCCGGCCAAGTCATTTTGCATGACTCCTACTAAGCTTAGATAGCTTGGTCTCCCTGCCGAGGTAAGGTCGAACGTCCTGCCGAGACTTACACTCGAACTCTGGCCAAGTCCCCTCGGCTGACTCCTACTAGGCTTAGGAAGCTTGGTCTCCCTGCCGAGGTAAGGTCGAACGTCCTGCCGAGCCTTACACTCGAACTCCGGCCAAGTCCCTTTGCCTGACTCCTACTAGGCTTAGGAATCTTGGTCTCCCTGCCGAGTTAAGGTCGAACGACCTGCCGAACCTTACACTCGAACCCCGGCCGACTCCCTTCGACTAACTCTCCTACTAGGCTTAGGAAGCTTTGTCTCCCTGCCGAGGCAAGGTCGAATGTCCTGCCGAGCCTTACACTCGAACTCTGTCCGTGTCCTTTCGCCTGACTCTCCTATTAGGCTTAGGAAGCTTGGTCTCCCTGCCGAGGTAAGGTCGAACGTCCCGCCGAGCCTTACAATCGAACTCCAGCCAAGTTCCTTTTGTCTGTCTCCTACTAATCTTAGATAGCTTGGTCTCCCTGCCGAGGTAAGGTCGAACGTCCTGCCGAGCCTTACACTCGAACTCCGGCCAAGTCCCTTCGCCTGACTCCTACTAGGCTTAGGAAGCTTGGTCTCCCTGCCGAGGTAAGGTCGAAGGTCCTGCCGAGCCTTACACTCGAACTCCGGCCAAGTCCCTTTGTCTGACTCCTACTAGGCTTAGGAAGCATGGTCTCTTTGCCGAGTTAAGGTCGAACGTCCTGCCGAGCCTTAGTCTCAAACTTCGGCCAAGTTCCTTCGCCTGACTCCAACTAGGCTTAGGAAGCTTTATCTCCCAGCCGAGGTAAGGTCGAACGTCCTGCTGAGTCTTAGACTTGAACTCCGGCCAAGTCCTCTCGCCTGACTCTCCTGCTAGGCTTAGGGAGCTTGGTCTCCCTGCCGAGTTAAGGTCGAACGTCCTGCCGAGCCTTACACTCGAACACCGGCCAAGTCCCTTAGCCTGTCTCCTACTAGGCTTAGGAAGTATGGTCTCCCTTCCGAGGTAAGGTCAGACGTCATGCCGAGCCTTACACTCGAACTCCGGCCAAATCCCCTCTCCTAACTCTCCTCCTAGGCTTAGGAAGATTTGTCTCCCTGCCGATGTAACATCGAACGTCCTGCCGAGCTTTACACTCGAACTCCGGCCATGTCCCTTCCCCTGACACTCCTACTAGGCTTAGCAAGCTTGGTCTCCCTGCCGAGGTAAGGTCGAATGTCCTGCCAAGCCTTACACTCAAACTCTGGCCAAGTCCCCTCGCCTAACTCTCCTACAAGGCTAAGGAAGCTTGGTCTCCCTGCCGAGGTAAGGTCGAACGTCCTGCCAAGCCTTACACTCGAACTCCGGCCAAGTCCCCTCTCCTAACTCTCGTCCTAGGCTTAGGAAGATTTGTCTCCTTGCCGAGGTAACATCGAACGTCCTGCCGAGCCTTACACTTGAACTCCGGCCAAGTCCCTTCCCCTGACACTCCTACTAGGCTTAGGAACCTTGGTCTCCCTGCCGAGGCAAGGTCGAGCGTCCTTCCGAGCCTTACACTAGAACTCCGGCCAAGTCCCTTTGCCTGATACCTTCTAGGCTTAGGAAGCTTGGTCTCCCTGCCGAGGTAAGGTAGAACGTCCTGCCGATCCTTGCTCTCGAACTCCGGCCAAGTCGCTTTGCCTGACTCCTACTAGGCTTAGGAATCTTGGTCTCCCTGCCGAGGTAATGTCGGACGTCCTGCCGAGCCTTACACTCGAACTCCGTCCGAGTCCCTTTGCCTAACTCTCCTACTAGGCTTAGGAAGCTTTGTCTCCCTGCCGAGGTAAGGTCGAACGTCCTACCGAGCCTTACACTCGAACTCCGTCCGAGTCCCTTTGCCTAACTCTCCTACTAGGATTAGGAAGCTTTGTCTCCCTGCCGAGGTAAGGTCGAACGTCCTACCGAGCCTTACACTCGAACTCCGTCCGAGTCCCTTCGCCTGACTCTCCTACTAGGCTTAGGAAGCTTGGTGTCCCTGCCGAGGTACGGTCGAACGTCCTGCCGAGCCTTGCACTCGAACACCAGCCAAGTCCCTTTGCCTGTCTCCTACTAGGATTAGGAAGCTTGGTCTCCCTGCCGAGGTAAGGTCAAACGTCCTGCCGAGCCTTACACTAGAACTCCGGCCAAGTCTCTTTGCCTGATACCTTCTAGGCTTAGGAAGCTTGGTCTCCCTGCCAAATTAAGGTCAAACGTCCTGCCAAGCCTTACACTCGAACTCTGGCCAAGTCATTTTGCATGGCTCCTAATAAGCTTAGATAGCTTGGTCTCCCTGCCGAGGTAACGTCGAACGGCCTGCCGAACCTTATTCTCAAACTTCGGCCAAGTTCCTTTGCCTGACTCCAACTAGGCTTAGGAAGCTTTGTCTCCCAGCCGAGGTAATGTTGAACGTCCTGCCGAGACCTACACTCGAACTCTGGCCAAGTCCCCTCGCCTGACTCCTACTAGGCTTAGGAAGCTTGGTCTCCCTGCCGAGGTAAGGTCAAACGTCCTGCCGAGCCTTACACTCGATCTCCGGCCAAGTTCCTTCGCCTGACTCCAACTAGGCTTAGGAAGCTTTGTCTCCCAGCCGAGGTAAGGTTGAACGTCCTGCTGAGCCTTAGACTTGAACTACGGCCAAGTCCCCTCTCCTAACTCTCCTCCTAGGCTTAGGAAGATTTGTCTCCCTGCCGAGGATACATCGAACGTCCTGCCGAGCCTTACACTCGACCTCCGGCCGAGTCCATTCCCCTGACACTCCTACTAGGCTTAGGAACCTTGGTCTCCCTGCCAAGGTAAGGTCGAGCGTCCTGCCGAGCCTTGCACTCGAACTCCGGCCAAGTCCCTTTGCAAGACTCCTACTAGGCTTAGGAATCTTGGTCTCCCTGCCGAGTTAAGGTCGAACGACCTGCCGAACCTTACACTCGAACTCCGGCCAACTCCCTTCGCCAAACTCTCCTACTAAGCTTAGGAAGCTTGGTCTCCCTGCCGAGGTAAGGTCGAACGTCCTGCCGAGCCTTACAATCGAACTCCAGCCAAGTTCCTTTTGCCTGTCTCCTACTAATCTTAGATAGCTTGGTCTCCCTGCCGAGGTAAGGTCGAACGTCCTGACGAACCTTACACTCGAACTTCGACCAAGTCCCTTCACCTGACTCCTACTAGGATTAGGAAGCTTGGTCTCCCTGCCGAGGTAAGGTCGAAGGTCCTGCCGAGCCTTACACTCGAACACCAGCCAAGTCCGTTTGCCTGTCTCCTACTAGGATTAGGAAGCTTGGTCTCCCTGCCGAGGTAAGGTCAAACGTCCTGCCGAGCCTTACACTCGAACTCCGTCCCAGTCCCCTCGCCTGACTCTCCTACTAGCCTTAGGGAGCTTGGTCTCCCTGCCAAGGTAAGGTCGAACGTCCTGCCGAGCCTTACACTCGAACACTGGCCAAGTCCCTTCCTCTGACACTCCTACTAGGCTTAGTAAGCTTTATCTCCCAGCCGAGGTAAGGTCGAACGTCCTGCCGAGCCTTACACTCGAACTCCGGCCAAGTCCCTTTTCCTGACTCCTACTAGGCTTAGGAATCTTGGTCTCCCTGCCGAGTTAAGGTCGAACGACCTGCCGAACCTTACACTCGAACTCCGGCCGACTCCCTTCGACTAACTCTCCTACTAGGCTTAGGAAGCTTGGTCTCCCTGCCGAGGCAAGGTCGAACGTCCTGCCGAGCCTTACACTCGAACTCTGTCCGTGTCCTTTCGCCTGACTCTCCTACTAGGCTTAGGAAGCTTGGTCTCCCTGCCGAGGTAAGGTCAAACGTCCTGCCGAGCCTTACACTCGAACTCTGGCCAAGTCCCCTCTCCTAACTCTCCTCCTAGGCTTAGGAAGATTTGTCTCCCTGCCGAGGATACATCGAACGTCCTGCCGAGCCTTACACTCGAGCTCCGGCCAAGTCCCTTCCCCTAACACTCCTACTAAGCTTAGGAACCTTGGCCTCCCTGCCAAGGTAAGGTCGAGCGTCCTGCCGAGCCTTGCACTCGAACTCCGGCCAAGTCCCTTTGCAAGACTCCTACTAGGCTTAGGAATCTTGGTCTCCCTGCCGAGGTAAGGTCGAAGGTCCTGACGAACCTTACACTCGAACTCCGGCCATGTCCCCTCGCCTGACTCCGACTAGGCGTAGGAAGCTTGTACTCCCTGCCGAGATAAGGTCGAACGTCCTGCCGAGCCTTGCACTCAAACACCGGCCAGGCCATTTGCCTGTCTCCTACTAGGCTTAGGAAGCTTGGTGTCCCTGCCGAGGAAAGGTCGAACGTCCTGCCGAGCCTTACACTCGAACTCCGGCCAAGTCATTTTTCATGACTCCTACTAAGCTTAGATAGCTTGGTCTCCCTGCCGAGGTAACATCGAATGTCCTGCCGAACCTTAGTCTCAAACTTCGGCCAAGTTCCTTCGCCTGACTCCAACTAGACTTAGGAAGCTTTGTCTCCCAGCCGAGGTAATGTTGAACGTCCTGCCGAGACTTACACTCGAACTCCGGCCAAGTCCTCTAGCCTGACTCTCCTACTAGGCTTAGGGAGCTTGGTCTCCCTGCCGAGTTAAGGTCGAACGTCCTGCCAAGCCTTACACTCGAACACCGGCCAAGTCCCTTAGCCTGACTCCTACTAGGCTTACGAAGTATGGTCTCCCTGCCGAGGTAAGGTCAGACGTCCTGCTGAGCCTTACACTCGAACTCCGGCCAAATCCCCTCTCCTAACTCTCCTCCTAGGCTTAGGAAGATTTGTCTCCCTGCCGATGTAACATCGAACGTCCTGCCGAGCCTTACACTCGAACTCCGGCCATGTCCCTTCCCCTGACACTCCTAATAGGCTTAGCAAGCTTGGTCTCCCTGCCGAGGCAAGGTCGAGCGTCCTTCCGAGGCTTGCACTCGAACTCCGGCCAAGTCGCTTTGCCTGACTCGTACTAGGCTTAGGAATCTTGGTCTCACTGACGAGTTAAGGTCGAACGACCTGCCGAACCTTACACTCGAACTCCGGCCAAGTCCCTTCGCCTAACTCTCCTACTAGGCTTAGGAAGCTTTGTCTCCCTGCCGAGGTAACGTTGAACGTCCTGCCGAGCCTTACACTCGAACTCCGTCCGAGTCCCTTCGCCTGACTCTCCTTCTAGGCTTAGGAAGCTTGGTGTCCCTGCCGAGGTACGGTCTAACGTCCTGCCGAGCCTTACACTCGAACACCAGCCAAGTCCCTTTGCCTGTCTCCTACTAGGATTAGGAAGCTTGGTCTCCCTGCCGAGGTTAGGTCAAGCGTCCTGCCGAGCCTTACACTCGATCTCCGGCCAAGTCCCTTCGCCTGACTCTCCTACTAGGCTTAGGAAGCTTGGTCTCCCTGCCGAATTTAGGTCGAACATCCTGCCAAGCCTTACACTCGAACTCCGGCCAAGTCCCTTTGCAAGACTCCTACTAGGCTTAGGAATCTTGGTCTCCCTGCCGAGTTAAGGTCGAACGACCTGCCGAACCTTACACTCGAACTCCGGCCAACTCCCTTCGCCTAACTCTCCTACCAAGCTTAGGAAGCTTGGTCTCCCTGCCGAGGTAAGGTCGAACGTCCTGCCGAGCCTTACAATCGAACTCCAGCCAAGTTCCTTTTGCCTGTCTCCTACTAATCTTAGATAGCTTGGTCTCCCCGCCGAGGTAAGGTAGAACGTCCTGCCGAGCCTTGCACTCGAACACCGGCCAAGTCCCTTTGCCTGACTCCTACTAGGCTTAGGAATCTTGGTCTCCCTGCCGAGTTAAGGTCGAACGACCTGCCGAACCTTAGTCTCAAACTTATGCCAAGTTCCTTCGCCTGACTCCAACTAGGCTTAGGAAGCTTTGTCTCACAGCCGAGGTAAGGTCGAACGTCCTGCTGAGCCTTAGACTTGAACTCCGGCCAAGTCCCTTTGCCTGTCTCCTACTAGGATTAGGAAGCTTGGTCTCCGTGCCGAGGTAAGGTCAAACGTCCTGCCGAGCCTTACACTCGATCTCTGGCCAAGTCCCTTCGCCTGACTCTCCTACTAGGCTTAGGAAGCTTGGTCTCCCTGCCGAATTAAGGTCGAACATCCTGCCAAGCCTTACACTCGAACTCCGGCCAAGTCATTTTGAATGGCTCCTAATAAGCTTAGATAGCTTGGTCTCCTTGCCGAGGTAACGTCGAACGTCCTGCCGAACCTTAGTCTCAAACTTCGGCCAAGTTCCTTCGCCTAACTCTCCTACTAGGCTTAGGAAGCTTTGTCTCCCTGCCGAGGTAAGGTCGAACGTCCTGCCGAGCCTTACACTCGAACTCCGTCCAAGTCCCCTCCCCTGACTCTCCTACTAGCCTTAGGGAGCTTGGTGTCCCTGCCGAGGTACGGTCGAACGTCCTGCCGAGCCTTGCACTCGAACTCCGGGCAAGTCCCTTTGCCTGACTCCTACTAGGCTTAGGAACCTTGGCCTCCCTGCCAAGGTAAGGTCGAGCGTCCTGCCGAGCCTTGCACTCGAACTCCGGCCAAGTCCCTTTGCAAGACTCCTACTAGGCTTAGGAATCTTGGTCTTCCTGCCGAGGTAAGGTCGAAGGTCCTGACGAACCTTACACTCGAACTCCGGCCATGTCCCCTCGCCTGACTCCGACTAGGCGTAGGAAGCTTGTACTCCCTGCCGAGATAAGGTCGAACGTCCTGCCGAGCCTTGCACTCAAACACCGGCCAGGCCATTTGCCTGTCTCCTACTAGGCTTAGGAAGCTTGGTGTCCCTGCCGAGGAAAGGTCGAACGTCCTGCCGAGCCTTACACTCGAACTCCGGCCAAGTCATTTTTCATGACTCCTACTAAGCTTAGATAGCTTGGTCTCCCTGCCGAGGTAACATCGAATGTCCTGCCGAACCTTAGTCTCAAACTTCGGCCAAGTTCCTTCGCCTGACTCCAACTAGACTTAGGAAGCTTTGTCTCCCAGCCGAGGTAATGTTGAACGTCCTGCCGAGACTTACACTCGAACTCCGGCCAAGTCCTCTAGCCTGACTCTCCCACTAGGCTTAGGGAGCTTGGTCTCCCTGCCGAGTTAAGGTCGAACGTCCTGCCAAGCCTTACACTCGAACACCGGCCAAGTCCCTTAGCCTGTCTCCTACTAGGCTTACGAAGTATGGTCTCCCTGCCGAGGTAAGGTCAGACGTCCTGCTGAGCCTTACACTCGAACTCCGGCCAAATCCCCTCTCCTAACTCTCCTCCTAGGCTTAGGAAGATTTGTCTCCCTGCCGATGTAACATCGAACGTCCTGCCGAGCCTTACACTCGAACTCCGGCCATGTCCCTTCCCCTGACACTCCTAATAGGCTTAGCAAGCTTGGTCTCCCTGCCGAGGCAAGGTCGAGCGTCCTTCCGAGGCTTGCACTCGAACTCCGGCCAAGTCGCTTTGCCTGACTCGTACTAGGCTTAGGAATCTTGGTCTCACTGACGAGTTAAGGTCGAACGACCTGCCGAACCTTACACTCGAACTCCGGCCAAGTCCCTTCGCCTAACTCTCCTACTAGGCTTAGGAAGCTTTGTCTCCCTGCCGAGGTAACGTTGAACGTCCTGCCGAGCCTTACACTCGAACTCCGTCCGAGTCCCTTCGCCTGACTCTCCTTCTAGGCTTAGGAAGCTTGGTGTCCCTGCCGAGGTACGGTCTAACGTCCTGCCGAGCCTTACACTCGAACACCAGCCAAGTCCCTTTGCCTGTCTCCTACTAGGATTAGGAAGCTTGGTCTCCCTGCCGAGGTTAGGTCAAGCGTCCTGCCGAGCCTTACACTCGATCTCCGGCCAAGTCCCTTCGCCTGACTCTCCTACTAGGCTTAGGAAGCTTGGTCTCCCTGCCGAATTTAGGTCGAACATCCTGCCAAGCCTTACACTCGAACTCCGGCCAAGTCCCTTTGCAAGACTCCTACTAGGCTTAGGAATCTTGGTCTCCCTGCCGAGTTAAGGTCGAACGACCTGCCGAACCTTACACTCGAACTCCGGCCAACTCCCTTCGCCTAACTCTCCTACCAAGCTTAGGAAGCTTGGTCTCCCTGCCGAGGTAAGGTCGAACGTCCTGCCGAGCCTTACAATCGAACTCCAGCCAAGTTCCTTTTGCCTGTCTCCTACTAATCTTAGATAGCTTGGTCTCCCCGCCGAGGTAAGGTAGAACGTCCTGACGAGCCTTGCACTCGAACACCGGCCAAGTCCCTTTGCCTGACTCCTACTAGGCTTAGGAATCTTGGTCTCCCTGCCGAGTTAAGGTCGAACGACCTGCCGAACCTTAGTCTCAAACTTATGCCAAGTTCCTTCGCCTGACTCCAACTAGGCTTAGGAAGCTTTGTCTCACAGCCGAGGTAAGGTCGAACGTCCTGCTGAGCCTTAGACTTGAACTCCGGCCAAGTCCCTTTGCCTGTCTCCTACTAGGATTAGGAAGCTTGGTCTCCCTGCCGAGGTAAGGTCAAACGTCCTGCCGAGCCTTACACTCGATCTCTGGCCAAGTCCCTTCGCCTGACTCTCCTACTAGGCTTAGGAAGCTTGGTCTCCCTGCCGAATTAAGGTCGAACATCCTGCCAAGCCTTACACTCGAACTCCGGCCAAGTCATTTTGAATGGCTCCTAATAAGCTTAGATAGCTTGGTCTCCTTGCCGAGGTAACGTCGAACGTCCTGCCGAACCTTAGTCTCAAACTTCGGCCAAGTTCCTTCGCCTAACTCTCCTACTAGGCTTAGGAAGCTTTGTCTCCCTGCCGAGGTAAGGTCGAACGTCCTGCCGAGCCTTACACTCGAACTCCGTCCAAGTCCCCTCCCCTGACTCTCCTACTAGCCTTAGGGAGCTTGGTGTCCCTGCCGAGGTACGGTCGAACGTCCTGCCGAGCCTTACACTCGAACACCAGCCAAGTCCCTTTGCCTGTCTCCTACTAGGATTAGGAAGCTTGGTCTCCCTGCCGAGGTAAGGTCAAACGTCCTGCCGAGCCTTACACTCGAACTCCGTGCAAGTCCCCTCGCCTGACTCTCCTACTAGCCTTAGGGAGCTTGGTGTCCCTGCCGAGGTACGGTCGAACGTCCTGCCGAGCCTTACACTCGAACAACGGCCAAGTCCCTTCCTCTGACACTCCTACTAGGCTTAGGAAGCTTTATCTCCCAGCCGAGGTCAGGTCGAGCGTCCTTCCGAGCCTTACAATTGAACTCCGGCCAAGTCATTTTGCATGACTCCTACTAAGCTTAGATAGCTTGGTCTCCCTGCCGAGGTAAGGTCGAACGTCCTGCCGAGACTTACACTCGAACTCTGGCCAAGTCCCCTCGGCTGACTCCTACTAGGCTTAGGAAGCTTGGTCTCCCTGCCGAGGTAAGGTCGAACGTCCTGCCGAGCCTTACACTCGAACTCCGGCCAAGTCCCTTTGCCTGACTCCTACTAGGCTTAGGAATCTTGGTCTCCCTGCCGAGTTAAGGTCGAACGACCTGCCGAACCTTACACTCGAACTCCGGCCGACTCCCTTCGACTAACTCTCCTACTAGGCTTAGGAAGCTTTGTCTCCCTGCCGAGGCAAGGTCGAACGTCCTGCCGAGCCTTACACTCGAACTCTGTCCGTGTCCTTTCGCCTGACTCTCCTACTAGGCTTAGGAAGCTTGGTCTCCCTGCCGAGGTAAGGTCGAACGTCCTGCCGAGCCTTACAATCGAACTCCAGCCAAGTTCCTTTTGCCTGTCTCCTACTAATCTTAGATAGCTTGGTCTCCCTGCCGAGGCAAGGTCGAACGTCCTGCCGAGCCTTACACTCGAACTCCGGCCAAGTCCCTTCGCCTGACTCCTACTAGGCTTAGGAAGCTTGGTCTCCCTGCCGAGGTAAGGTCGAAGGTCCTGCCGAGCCTTACACTCGAACTCCGGCCAAGTCCCCTTGTCTGACTCCTACTAGGCTTAGGAAGCATGGTCTCTTTGCCGAGTTAAGGTCGAACGTCCTGCCGAGCCTTAGTCTCAAACTTCGGCCAAGTTCCTTCGCCTGACTCCAACTAGGCTTAGGAAGCTTTATCTCCCAGCCGAGGTAAGGTCGAACGTCCTGCTGAGCCTTAGACTTGAACTCCGGCCAAGTCCTCTCGCCTGACTCTCCTACTAGGCTTAGGGAGCTTGGTCTCCCTGCCGAGTTAAGGTCGAACGTCCTGCCGAGCCTTACACTCGAACACCGGCCAAGTCCCTTAGCCTGTCTCCTACTAGGCTTAGGAAGTATGGTCTCCCTTCCGAGGTAAGGTCAGACGTCCTGCCGAGCCTTACACTCGAACTCCGGCCAAATCCCCTCTCCTAACTCTCCTCCTAGGCTTAGGAAGATTTGTCTCCCTGCCGATGTAACATCGAACGTCCTGCCGAGCCTTACACTCGAACTCCGGCCATGTCCCTTCCCCTGACACTCCTACTAGGCTTAGCAAGCTTGGTCTCCCTGCCGAGGTAAGGTCGAATGTCCTGCCAAGCCTTACACTCAAACTCTGGCCAAGTCCCCTCGCCTAACTCTCCTACAAGGCTAAGGAAGCTTGGTCTCCCTGCCGAGGTAAGGTCGAACGTCCTGCCAAGCCTTACACTCGAACTCCGGCCAAGTCCCCTCTCCTAACTCTCGTCCTAGGCTTAGGAAGATTTGTCTCCTTGCCGAGGTAACATCGAACGTCCTGCCGAGCCTTACACTTGAACTCCGGCCAAGTCCCTTCCCCTGACACTCCTACTTGGCTTAGGAACCTTGGTCTCCCTGCCGAGGCAAGGTCGAGCGTCCTTCCGAGCCTTACACTAGAACTCCGGCCAAGTCCCTTTGCCTGATACCTTCTAGGCTTAGGAAGCTTGGTCTCCCTGCCGAGGTAAGGTAGAACGTCCTGCCGATCCTTGCTCTTGAACTCCGGCCAAGTCGCTTTGCCTGACTCCTACTAGGCTTAGGAATCTTGGTCTCCCTGCCGAGGTAATGTCGGACGTCCTGCCGAGCCTTACACTCGAACTCCGTCCGAGTCCCTTTGCCTAACTCTCCTACTAGGCTTAGGAAGCTTTGTCTCCCTGCCGAGGTAAGGTCGAACGTCCTACCGAGCCTTACATTCGAACTCCGTCCGAGTCCCTTCGCCTGACTCTCCTACTAGGCTTAGGAAGCTTGGTGTCCCTGCCGAGGTACGGTCGAACGTCCTGCCGAGCCTTGCACTCGAACACCAGCCAAGTCCCTTTGCCTGTCTCCTACTAGGATTAGGAAGCTTGGTCTCCCTGCCGAGGTAAGGTCAAACGTCCTGCCGAGCCTTACACTCGATCTCCGTCCAAGTCCCTTCGCCTGACTCTCCTACTAGGCTTAGGAAGCTTGGTCTCCCTGCCGAATTAAGGTCAAACGTCCTGCCAAGCCTTACACTCGAACTCTGGCCAAGTCATTTTGCATGGCTCCTAATAAGCTTAGATAGCTTGGTCTCCCTGCCGAGGTAACGTCGAACGGCCTGCCGAACCTTATTCTCAAACTTCGGCCAAGTTCCTTTGCCTGACTCCGACTAGGCTTAGGAAGCTTTGTCTCCCAGCCGAGGTAATGTTGAACGTCCTGCCGAGACCTACACTCGAACTCTGGCCAAGTCCCCTCGCCTGACTCCTACTAGGCTTAGGAAGCTTGGTCTCCCTGCCGAGGTAAGGTCAAACGTCCTGCCGAGCCTTACACTCGATCTCCGGCCAAGTTCCTTCGCCTGACTCCAACTAGGCTTAGGAAGCTTTGTCTCCCAGCCGAGGTAAGGTTGAACGTCCTGCTGAGCCTTAGACTTGAACTACGGCCAAGTCCCCTCTCCTAACTCTCCTCCTAGGCTTAGGAAGATTTGTCTCCCTGCCGAGGATACATCGAACGTCCTGCCGAGCCTTACACTCGACCTCCGGCCGAGTCCCTTCCCCTGACACTCCTACTAGGCTTAGGAACCTTGGTCTCCCTGCCAAGGTAAGGTCGAGCGTCCTGCCGAGCCTTGCACTCGAACTCCGGCCAAGTCCCTTTGCAAGACTCCTACTAGGCTTAGGAATCTTGGTCTCCCTGCCGAGTTAAGGTCGAACGACCTGCCGAACCTTACACTCGAACTCCGGCCAACTCCCTTCGCCAAACTCTCCTACTAAGCTTAGGAAGCTTGGTCTCCCTGCCGAGGTAAGGTCGAACGTCCTGCCGAGCCTTACAATCGAACTCCAGCCAAGTTCCTTTTGCCTGTCTCCTACTAATCTTAGATAGCTTGGTCTCCCTGCCGAGGTAAGGTCGAACGTCCTGACGAACCTTACACTCGAACTCCGGCCAAGTCCCCTCGCCTGACTCCAACTAGGCGTAGGTAGCTTGGTCTCCCTGCCGAGATAAGGTCGAACGTCCTGCCGAGCCTTACACTCGAACTTCGACCAAGTCCCTTCGCCTGACTCCTACTAGGATTAGGAAGCTTGGTCTCCCTGCCGAGGTAAGGTCGAAGGTCCTGCCGAGCCTTACACTCGAACACCAGCCAAGTCCGTTTGCCTGTCTCCTACTAGGATTAGGAAGCTTGGTCTCCCTGCCGAGGTAAGGTCAAACGTCCTGCCGAGCCTTACACTCGAACTCCGTCCCAGTCCCCTCGCCTGACTCTCCTACTAGCCTTAGGGAGCTTGGTCTCCCTGCCAAGGTAAGGTCGAACGTCCTGCCGAGCCTTACACTCGAACACCGGCCAAGTCCCTTCCTCTGACACTCCTACTAGGCTTAGTAAGCTTTATCTCCCAGCCGAGGTAAGGTCGAACGTCCTGCCGAGCCTTACACTCGAACTCCGGCCAAGTCCCTTTGCCTGACTCCTACTAGGCTTAGGAATCTTGGTCTCCCTGCCGAGTTAAGGTCGAACGACCTGCCGAACCTTACACTCGAACTCCGGCCGACTCCCTTCGACTAACTCTCCTACTAGGCTTAGGAAGCTTGGTCTCCCTGCCGAGGCAAGGTCGAACGTCCTGCCGAGCCTTACACTCGAACTCTGTCCGTGTCCTTTCGCCTGACTCTCCTACTAGGCTTAGGAAGCTTGGTCTCCCTGCCGAGGTAAGGTCGAACGTCCTGCCGAGCCTTACAATCGAACTCCAGCCAAGTTCCTTTTGCCTGTCTCCTACTAATCTTAGATAGCTTGGTCTCCCTGCCGAGGTAAGGTCAAACATCCTGACGACCCTTACACTCGAACTCCGGCCAAGTCCCCTCGCCTGTCTCCAACTAGGCGTAGGAAGCTTGGTCTCCCTGCCGAGGTAAGGTCGAACGTCCTGCCGAGCCTTACACTCGAACTCCGGCCAAGTCCCTTCGCCTGACTCCTACTAGGCTTAGGAAGCTTGGTCTCCCTGCCGAGGTAAGGTCGAAGGTCCTGCCGAGCCTTACACTCGAACTCCGGCCAAGTCCCCTTGTCTGACTCCTACTAGGCTTAGGAAGCATGGTCTCTTTGCCGAGTTAAGGTCGAACATCCTGCCGAGCCTTAGTCTCAAACTTCGGCCAAGTTCCTTCGCCTGACTCCAACTAGGCTTAGGAAGCTTTATCTCCCAGCCGAGGTAAGGTCGAACGTCCTGCTGAGCCTTAGACTTGAACTCCGGCCAAGTCCTCTCGCCTGACTCTCCTACTAGGCTTAGGAATCTTGGTCTCCCTGCCGAGTTAAGGTCGAACGTCCTGCCGAGCCTTACACTCGAACACCGGCCAAGTCCCTTAGCTTGTCTCCTACTAGGCTTAGGAAGTATGGTCTCCCTTCCGAGGTAAGGTCAGACGTCCTGCCGAGCCTTACACTCGAACTCCGGCCAAATCCCCTCTCCTAACTCTCCTTTAGGCTTAGGAAGATTTGTCTCCCTGCCGATGTAACATCGAACGTCCTGCCGAGCCTTACACTCGAACTCCGGCCATGTCCCTTCCCCTGACACTCCTACTAGGCTTAGCAAGCTTGGTCTCCCTGCCGAGGTAAGGTCGAATGTCCTGCCAAGCCTTACACTCAAACTCCGGCCAAGTCCCCTCGCCTAACTCTCCTACAAGGCTAAGGAAGCTTGGTCTCCCTGCCGAGGCAAGGTCGAGCGTCCTTCCGAGCCTTACACTAGAACTCCGGCCAAGTCCCTTTTCCTGATACCTTCTAGGCTTAGGAAGCTTGGTCTCCCTGCCGAGGTAAGGTAGAACGTCCTGCCGATCCTTGCTCTCGAACTCCGGCCAAGTCGCTTTGCCTGACTCCTACTAGGCTTAGGAATCTTGGTCTCCCTGCCGAGGTAAGGTCGAACGTCCTGCCGAGCCTTACACTCGAACCCCGGCCGACTCCCTTCGACTAACTCTCCTACTAGGCTTAGGAATCTTTGTCTCCCTGCCGAGGTAAGGTCGAACGTCCTACCGAGCCTTACACTCGAACTCCGTCCGAGTCCCTTCGCCTGACTCTCCTACTAGGCTTAGGAAGCTTGGTGTCCCTGCCGAGGTACGGTCGAACGTCCTGCCGAGCCTTGCACTTGAACACCAGCCAAGTCCCTTTGCCTGTCTCCTACTAGGATTAGGAAGCTTGGTCTCCCTGCCGAGGTAAGGTCAAACGTCCTGCCGAGCCTTACACTCGATCTCCGGCCAAGTCCCTTCGCCTGACTCTCCTACTAGGCTTAGGAAGCTTGGTCTCCCTGCCGAATTAAGGTCAAACGTCCTGCCAAGCCTTACACTCAAACTCTGGCCAAGTCATTTTGCATGGCTCCTAATAAGCTTAGATAGCTTGGTCTCCCTGCCGAGGTAACGTCGAACGGCCTGCCGAACCTTATTCTCAAACTTCGGCCAAGTCCTATTGCCTGACTCCAACTAGGCTTAGGAAGCTTTGTCTCCCAGCCGAGGTAATGTTGAACGTCCTGCCGAGACTTACACTCGAACTCTGGCCAAGTCCCCTCGCCTGACTCCTACTAGGCTTAGGAACCTTGGTCTCCCTGCCAAGGTAAGGTCGAGCGTCCTGCCGAGCCTTGCACTCGAACTCCGGCCAAGTCCCTTTGCAAGACTCCTACTAGGCTTAGGAATCTTGGTCTCCCTGCCGAGTTAAGGTCGAACGACCTGCCGAACCTTACACTCGAACTCCGGCCAACTCCCTTCGCCAAACTCTCCTACTAAGCTTAGGAAGCTTGGTCTCCCTGCCGAGGTAAGGTCGAACGTCCTGCCGAGCCTTACAATCGAACTCCAGCCAAGTTCCTTTTGCCTGTCTCCTACAAATCTTAGATAGCTTGGTCTCCCTGCCGAGGTAAGGTCGAACGTCCTGACGAACCTTACACTCGAACTCCGGCCAAGTCCCCTCGCCTGACTCCAACTAGGCGTAGGAAGCTTGGTCTCCCTGCCGAGATAAGGTCGAACGTCCTGCCGAGCCTTACACTCGAACTTCGGCCAAGTCCCTTCGCCTGACTCCTACTAGGATTAGGAAGCTTGGTCTCCCTGCCGAGGTAAGGTCGAAGGTCCTGCCGAGCCTTACACTCGAACTCCGGCCAAGTCCCCTTGTCTGACTCCTACTAGGCTTAGGAAGCATGGTCTCCCCGCCGAGGTAAGGTAGAACGTCCTGCCGAGCCTTGCACTCGAACTCCGGCCAAGTCCCTTTGCCTGACTCCTACTAGGCTTAGGAATCTTGGTCTCCCTGCCGAGTTAAGGTCGAACGACCTGCCGAACCTTAGTCTCAAACTTATGCCAAGTTCCTTCGCCTGACTCCAACTAGGCTTAGGAAGCTTTGTCTCACAGCCGAGGTAAGGTCGAACGTCCTGCTGAGCCTTAGACTTGAACTCCGGCCATGTCCTCTCGCCTGACTCTCCTACTAGGCTTAGGAAGCTTGGACTCCCTGCCGAGGTAAGGTCGAACGTCCTGCCGAGCCTTACACTCGAACTTCGGCCAAGTCCCTTTGCCTGTCTCCTACTAGGATTAGGAAGCTTGGTCTCCCTGCCGAGGTAAGGTCGAATATCCTGATGACCCTTACACTCGAACTCCGGCCAAATCCCCTCGCCTGTCTCCAACTAGGCTTAGATAGCTTGGTCTCCCTGCCGAGGTAAGGTCGAACGTCCTGCCGAGACTTACACTCGAACTCTGGCCAAGTCCCCTCGCCTGACTCCTACTAGGCTTAGGAAGCTTGGTCTCCCTGCCGAGGTAAGGTCGAACGTCCTGCCGAGCCTTACACTCGAACTCCGGCCAAGTCCCTTTGCCTGACTCCTACTAGGCTTAGGAAGCTTGGTGTCCCTGCCGAGGAAAGGTCGAACGTCCTGCCGAGCCTTACACTCGAACTCCGGCCAAGTCATTTTTCATGACTCCTACTAAGCTTAGATAGCTTGGTCTCCCTGCCGAGGTAACGTCGAATGTCCTGCCGAGCCTTAGTCTCAAACTTCGGCCAAGTTCCTTCGCCTGACTCCAACTAGACTTAGGAAGCTTTGTCTCCCAGCCGAGGTAATGTTGAACGTCCTGCCGAGACTTACACTCGAACTCTGGCCAAGTCCGCTTGCCTGACTCCTACTAGGCTTAGGAAGCTTGGTCTCCCGGCCGAGGTAAGGTCGAGCGTCCTTCCGAGCCTTACACTAGAACTCCGGCCAAGTCCCTTTGCCTGATACCTTCTAGGCTTAGGAAGCATGGTCTCCCTGCCGAGGTAAGGTCGAGCGTCCTGCCGAGCCTTGCACTCGAACTCCGGGCAAGTCCCTTTGCCTGACTCCTACTAGGCTTAGGAATCTTGGTCTCCCTGCCAAGTTAAGGTCGAACGACCTGCCGAACCTTACACTCGAACTCCGGCCAACTCCCTTCGACTAACTCTCCTACTAGGCTTAGGAAGCTTGGTCTCCCTGCCGAGGTAAGGTCGAACGTCCTGCCGAGCCTTACACTCGAACTCCGTCCGAGTCCCTTCGCCTGACTGTCCTACTAGGCTTAGGAAGCTTGGTCTCCCTGCTGAGGTAAGGTCGAACGTCCTGCCGAGCCTTACAATCGAACTCCAGCCAAGTTCCTTTTGCCTGTCTCCTACTAATCTTAGATAGCTTGGTCTCCCTGCCGAGGTAAGGTCGAATATCCTGACGACCCTTACACTCGAACTCCGGCCAAATCCCCTCGCCTGTCTCCAACTAGGCGTAGGAAGCTTGGTCTCCCTGCCGAGGTAAGGTCGAACGTCCTGCCGAGCCTTACACTCAAACTCCGGCCAAGTCCCTTCGCCTGACTCCTACTAGGCTTAGGAAGCTTGGTCTCCCTGCCGAGGTAAGGGCGAAGGTCCTGCCGAGACTTACACTCGAACTCCGGCCAAGTCCCCTTGTCTGACTCCTACTAGGCTTAGGAAGCATGGTCTCTTTGCCGAGTTAAGGTCGAACGTCCTGCCGAGCCTTAGTCTCAAACTTCGGCCAAGTTCCTTCGCCTGACTCCAATTAGGCTTAGGAAGCTTTATCTCCCAGCCGAGGTAAGGTCGAATGTCCTGCTGAGCCTTAGACTTGAACTCCGGCCAAGTCCTCTAGCCTGACTCTCCTACTAGGCGTAGGGAGCTTGGTCTCCCTGCCGAGTTAAGGTCGAACGTCCTGCCAAGCCTTACACTCGAACACCGGCCAAGTCCCTTAGCCTGTCTCCTACTAGGCTTAGGAAGTATGGTCTCCCTGCCGAGGTAAGGTCAGACGTCCTGCTGAGCCTTACACTCGAACTCCGGCCAAATCCCCTCTCCTAACTCTCCTCCTAGGCTTAGGAAGATTTGTCTCCCTGCCGATGTAACATCGAACGTCCTGCCGAGCCTTACACTCGAACTCCGGCCATGTCCCTTCCCCTGACACTCCTAATAGGCTTAGCAAGCTTGGTCTCCCTGCCGAGGCAAGGTCGAGCGTCCTTCCGAGGCTTGCACTCGAACTCCGGCCAAGTCGCTTTGCCTGACTCGTACTAGGCTTAGGAATCTTGGTCTCACTGACGAGTTAAGGTCGAACGACCTGCCGAACCTTACACTCGAACTCCGGCCAAGTCCCTTCGCCTAACTCTCCTTCTAGGCTTAGGAAGCTTTGTCTCCCTGCCGAGGTAACGTTGAACGTCCTGCCGAGCCTTACACTCGAACTCCGTCCGAGTCCCTTCGCCTGACTCTCCTTCTAGGCTTAGGAAGCTTGGTGTCCCTGCCGAGGTACGGTCTAACGTCCTGCCGAGCCTTACACTCGATCTCCGGCCAAGTCCCTTCGCCTGACTCTCCTACTAGGCTTAGGAAGCTTGGTCTCCCTGCCGAATTTAGGTCGAACGTCCTGCCAAGCCTTACACTCGAACTCCAGCCAAGTCCCTTTGCAAGACTCCTACTAGGCTTAGGAATCTTGGTCTCCCTGCCGAGTTAAGGTCGAACGACCTGCCGAACCTTACACTCGAACTCCGGCCAACTCCCTTCGCCTAACTCTCCTACTAAGCTTAGGAAGCTTGGTCTCCCTGCCGAGGTAAGGTCGAACGTCCTGCCGAGCCTTACAATCGAACTCCAGCCAAGTTCCTTTTGCCTGTCTCCTACTAATCTTAGATAGCTTGGTCTCCCTGCCGAGGTAAGGTCGAACGTCCTGACGAACCTTACACTCGAACTTTGGCCAAGTCCCCTCGCCTGACTCCAACTAGGCGTAGGAAGCTTGGTCTCCCTGCCGAGATAAGGTCGAACGTCCTGCCGAGCCTTACACTCGAACTTCGGCCAAGTCCCTTCGCCTGACTCCTACTAGGCTTAGGAAGCTTGGTCTCCCTTCCGAGGTAAGGTCGAAGGTCCTGCCGAGCCTTACACTCGAACTCCGGCCAAGTCCCCTTGTCTGACTCCTACTAGGCTTAGGAAGCATGGTCTCCCCGCCGAGGTAAGGTAGAACGTCCTGCCGAGCCTTGCACTCGAACTCCGGCCAAGTCCCTTTGCCTGACTCCTACTAGGCTTAGGAATCTTGGTCTCCCTGCCGAGTTAAGGTCGAACGACCTGCCGAACCTTAGTCTCAAACTTATGCCAAGTTCCTTCGCCTGACTCCAACTAGGCTTAGGAAGCTTTGTCTCACAGCCGAGGTAAGGTCGAACGTCCTGCTGAGCCTTAGACTTGAACTCCGGCCATGTAATCTCGCCTGACTCTCCTACTAGGCTTAGGAAGCTTGGACTCTCTGCCGAGGTAAGGTCGAACGTCCTGCCGAGCCTTGCACTCAAACACCGGCCAGGCCATTTGCCTGTCTCCTACTAGGCTTAGGAAGCTTGGTGTCCCTGCCGAGGAAAGGTCGAACGTCCTGCCGAGCCTTACACTCGAACTCCGGCCAAGTCATTTTGCATGACTCCTACTAAGCTTAGATAGCTTGGTCTCCCTGCCGAGGTAACGTCGAATGTCCTGCCGAACCTGAGTCTCAAACTTCGGCCAAGTTCCTTCGCCTGACTCCAACTAGACTTAGGAAGCTTTATCTCCCAGCCGAGGTAAGGTCGAATGTCCTGCTGAGCCTTAGACTTGAACTCCGGCCAAGTCCTCTAGCCTGACTCCTACTAGGCTTAGGAAGCTTGGTCTCCCGGCCGAGGTAAGGTCGAGCGTCTTTCCGAGCCTTACACTAGAACTCCGGCCAAGTCCCTTTGCCTGATACCTTCTAGGCTTAGGAAGCTTGGTCTCCCTGCAGAGGTAAGGTCGAGCGTCCTGCCGAGCCTTGCACTCGAACTCCGGGCAAGTCCCTTTGCCTGACTCCTACTAGGCTTAGGAATCTTGGTCTCCCTGCCAAGTTAAGGTCGAACGACCTGCCGAACCTTACACTCGAACTCCGGCCAACTCCCTTCGACTAACTCTCCTACTAGGCTTAGGAAGCTTGGTCTCCCTGCCGAGGTAAGGTCGAACGTCCTGCCGAGCCTTACACTCGAACTCCGTCCGAGTCCCTTCGCCTGACTGTCCTACTAGGCTTAGGAAGCTTGGTCTCCCTGCTGAGGTATGGTCGAACGTCCTGCCGAGCCTTACAATCGAACTCCAGCCAAGTTCCTTTTGCCTGTCTCCTACTAATCTTAGATAGCTTGGTCTCCCTGCCGAGGTAAGGTCGAAGGTCCTGCCGAGACTTACACTCGAACTCCGGCCAAGTCCCCTTGTCTGACTCCTACTAGGCTTAGGAAGCATGGTCTGTTGCCGAGTTAAGGTCGAACGTCCTGCCGAGCCTTAGTCTCAAACTTCGGCCAAGTTCCTTCGCCTGACTCCAATTAGGCTTAGGAAGCTTTATCTCCCAGCCGAGGTAAGGTCGAATGTCCTGCTGAGACTTAGACTTGAACTTTGGCCAAGTCCTCTCGCCTGACTCTCCTACTAGGCTTAGGGAGCTTGGTCTCCCTGCCGAGTTAAGATCGAACGTCCTGCCAAGCCTTACACTCGAACACCGGCCAAGTCCCTTAGCCTGTCTCGTACTAGGCTTAGGAAGTATGGTCTCCCTGCCGAGGTAAGGTCAGACGTCCTGCTGAGCCTTACACTCGAACTCCGGCCAAATCCCCTCTCCTAACTCTCCTCCTAGGCTTAGGAAGATTTGTCTCCCTGCCGATGTAACATCGAACGTCCTGCCGAGCCTTACACTCGAACTCCGGCCATGTCCCTTCCCCTGACACTCCTAATAGGCTTAGCAAGCTTGGTCTCCCTGCCGAGGCAAGGTCGAGCGTCCTTCCGAGCCTTGCACTCGAACTCCGGCCAAGTCGCTTTGCCTGACTCCTACTAGGCTTAGGAATCTTGGTCTCACTGACGAGTTAAGGTCGAACGACCTGCCGAACCTTACACTCGAACTCCGGCCAAGTCCCTTCGCCTAACTCTCCTACTAGGCTTAGGAAGCTTTGTCTCCCTGCCGAGGTAACGTCGAACGTCCTGCCGAGCCTTACACTCGAACTCCGTCCGAGTCCCTTCGCCTGACTCTCCTTCTAGGCTTAGGAAGCTTGGTGTCCCTGCCGAGGTACGGTCTAACGTCCTGCCGAGCCTTACACTCGAACACCAGCCAAGTCCCTTTGCCTGTCTCCTACTAGGATTAGGAAGCTTGGTCTCCCTGCCGAGGTAAGGTCAAGCGTCCTGCCGAGCCTTACACTCGATCTCCGGCCAAGTCCCTTCGCCTGACTCTCCTACTAGGCTTAGGAAGCTTGGTCTCCCTGCCGAATTTAGGTCGAACATCCTGCCAAGCCTTACACTCGAACTCCGGCCAAGTCATTTTGAATGGCTCCTAATAAGCTTAGATAGCTTGGTCTCCTTGCCGAGGTAACGTCGAACGTCCTGCCGAACCTTAGTCTCAAACTTCGGCCAAGTTCCTTCGCCTGACTCCAATTAGGCTTAGGAAGCTTTGTCTCCCAGCCGAGGTAAGGTCGAACGTCCTGCCAAGCCTTACACTCGAACTCCGGCCAAGTCCCCTCGCCTGACTCCTACTAGGCTTAGGAAGCTTGGTCTCTCTGCCGAGGTAAGGTCGAACGTCCTGCCAAGCCTTACACTCGAACTCCGGCCAAGTCCCCTCGCCTGACTCTCCTACTAGCCTTAGGGAGCTTGGTCTCCCTGCCGAGGTAAGGTCGAACGTCCTGCCGAGCCATACACTCGAACTCCGGCCAAGTCCCTTTGCCTGACTCCTACTAGGATTAGGAAGCTTGGTCTCCCTTCCGAGGTAAGGTCAAACGTCCTGCCGAGCCTTACACTCGATCTCCGGCCAAGTCCCTTCGCCTGACTCTCCTACTAGGCTTAGGAAGCTTGGTCTCCCTGCCGAATTAAGGTCGAACATCCTGCCAAGCCTTACACTCGAACTCCGGCCAAGTCATTCTGCATGGCTCCTAATAAGCTTAGATAGCTTGGTCTCCTTGCCGAGGTAACGTCGAACGTCCTGCCGAACCTTAGTCTCAAACTTCGGCCAAGTCCCCTCGCCTGACTCTCCTACTAGCCTTAGGGAGCTTGGTCTCCCTGCCAAGGTAAGGTCGAACGTTCTGCCGAGCCTTACACTCGAACACCGGCCAAGTCCCTTCCTATGACACTCCTACTAGGCTTAGGAAGCTTTATCTCTCAGCCGAGGTCAGGTCGAGCGTCCTTCCGAGCCTTACACTTGAACTCCGGCCAAGTCATTTTGCATGACTCCTACTAAGCTTAGATAGCTTGGTCTCCCTGCCGAGGTAAGGTCGAACGTCCTGCCGAGACTTACACTCGAACTCTGGCCAAGTCCCATCGCCTGACTCCTACTAGGCTTAGGAAGCTTGGTCTCCCTGCCGAGGTAAGGTCGAACGTCCTGCCGAGCCTTACACTCGAACTCCGGCCAAGTCCCTTTGCCTGACTCCTACTAGGCTTAGGATGCTTGGTCCCCCTGCCGAGGTAAGGTCGAAAGTCCTGCCGAGCCTTACAATCAAACTCCAGCCAAGTTCCTTTTGCCTTTCTCCTACTAAGCTTAGATACCTTGGTCTCCCTGCCGAGTTAAGGTCGAAAGTCCTGCCGAGACTTTCACTCGAACTCTGGCCAAGTCCCCTCGCCTGACTCCTACTAGGCTTAGGAAGCATGGTCTCCCTGCCGAGGTAACGTTGAACGTCCTGCCGAGCCTTAGTCTCAAACTTCGGCCAAGTTCCTTTGCCTGACTCCAACTAGGCTTAGGAAGCTTTGTCTCCCAGCCGAGATAAGGTCGAACGTCCTGCTGAGCCTTAGATTTGAACTCCGGCCAAGTCCTCTCGCCTGACTCTCCTACTAGGCTTAGGAAGCTTGGACTGCCTGCCAAGGTAAGGTCGAACGTCCTGCCAAGTCTTCCACTCAAACACCGGCCAGGCCATTTGCCTGTCTTCTACTAGGCTTAGGAAGCTTGGTGTCCCTGCCGAGGAAAGGACGAACGTCCTGCCGAGCCTTACACTCGAACTCCGGCCAAGTCCCCTTGTCTGACTCCTACTAGGCTTAGGAAGCATGGTCTCTTTGCCGAGTTAAGGTCGAACGTCCTGCCAAGCCTTAGTCTCAAACTTCGGCCAGGTTCCTTCGCCTGACTCCAACTAGGCTTAGGAAGCTTTGTCTCCCAGCCGAGGTAAGGTTAAACGTCCTGCTGAGCTTTAGATTTGAACTACGGCCAAGTCCTCTCGCCTGACTCGCCTACTAGGCTTAGGAAGCTTGGTCACCCTGCCGAGGTAAGGTCAAACGTCCTGCCGAGCCTTACACTCGAACTCTGGCCAAGTCCCCTTCCCTAACTCTCCTCCTAGGCTTAGGAAGATTTGTCTCCCTGCCGAGGATACATCGAACGTCCTGCCGAGCCTTACACTCGAGCTCCGGCCAAGTCCCTTCCCCTAACACTCCTACTAGGCTTAGGAACCTTGGTCTCCCTGCCAAGGTAAGGTCGAGCGTCCTGCCGAGCCTTGCACTCGAACTCCGGCCAAGTCCTTTTGCAAGACTCCTACTAGGCTTAGGAATCTTGGTCTCCCTGCCGAGTTAAGGTCGAACGACCTGCCGAACCTTACACTCGAACTCTGGCCAACTCCCTTCGCCTAACTCTCCTAATAGGCTTAGCAAGCTTGGTCTCCCTGCCGAGGTAAGGTCGAAGGTCCTGCCGAGCCTTACAATCGAACTCCAGCCAAGTTCCTTTTGCCTGTCTCCTGCTAATCTTAGATAGCTTGGTCTCCCTGCCGAGGTAAGGTCGAACGTCCTGACGAACCTTACACTCGAACTCCGGCCAAGTCCCCTCGCCTGACTCCGACTAGGCGTAGGAAGCTTGGTCTCCCTGCCGAGATAAGGTCGAACGTCCTGCCGAGCCTTACACTCGAACTTCGGCCAAGTCCCTTCGCCTGACTCCTACTAGGATTAGGAAGCTTGGTCTCCCTGCCGAGGTAAGGTCGAAGGTCCTGCCGAGCCTTACACTCGAACTCCGGCCAAGTCCCCTTGTCTGACTCCTACTGGGCTTAGGAATCTTGGTCTCCCTGCCGAGTTAAGGTCGAACGACCTGCCGAACCTTACACTCGAACTCCGGCCAACTCCCTTCGACTAAATCTCCTAGTAGGCTTAGGAAGCTTGGTCTCCCTGCCGAGGCAAGGTCGAACGTCCTGCCGAGCCTTACACTCGAACTCCGTCCGAGTCCCTTCGCCTGACTCTCCTACTAGGCTTAGGAAGCTTGGTCTCCCTGCCGAGGTAAGGTCGAATGTCCTGCCGAGCCTTACAATCGAACTCCAGCCAAGTTCCTTTTGCCTGTCTCCTACTAATCTTATATAGCTTGGTCTTCCTGCCGAGGTAAGGTCGAACATCCTGACGACCCTTACACTCGAACTCCGGCCAACTCCCCTCGCCTGTCTCCAACTAGGCGTAGGAAGCTTGGTCTCCCTGCCGAGGTAAGGTCGAACGTCCTGCCGAGCCTTACACTCGAACTCCGGCCAAGTCCCTTCGCCTGACTCCTACTAGGCTTAGGAAGCTTGGTCTCCCTGCCGAGGTAAGGTCGAAGGTCCTGCCGAGCCTTACACTCGAACTCCGGCCAAGTCCCCTTGTCTGACTCCTACTAGGCTTAGGAAGCATGGTCTCTTTGCCGAGTTAAGGTCGAACGTCCTGCCGAGCCTTAGTCTCAAACTTCGGCCAAGTTCCTTCGCCTGACTCCAACTAGGCTTAGGAAGCTTTATCTCCCACCCGAGGTAAGGTCGAACGTCCTGCTGAGCCTTAGACTTGAACTCCGGCCAAGTCCTCTCGCCTGACTCTCCTACTAGGCTTAGGGAGCTTGGTCTCCCTGCGGAGTTAAGGTCGAACGTCCTGCCGAGCCTTACACTCGAACTCCGGCCAAATCCCCTCTCCTAACTCTCCTCCTAGGCTTAGGAAGATTTGTCTCCCTGCCGATGTAACATCGAACGTCCTGCCGAGCCTTACACTCGAACTCCGGCCATGTCCCTTCCCCTGACACTCCTACTAGGCTTAGCAAGCTTGGTCTTCCTGCCGAGGTAAGGTCGAATGTCCTGCCAAGCCTTACACTCAAACTCCGGCCAAGTCCCCTCGCCTAACTCTCCTACAAGGCTTAGGAAGCTTGGTCTCCCTGCCGAGGTAAGGTCGAACGTCCTGCCAAGCCGTACACTCGAACTCCGGCCAAGTCCCCTCTCCTAACTCTCGTCCTAGGCTTAGGAAGCTTGGTCTCCCTGCCGAGGTAAGGTAGAACGTCCTGCCGAGCCCTGCACTCGAAGTCCGGCCAGGTCCCTTCCCCTGACACTCCTACTACGCTTAGGAACCTTGGTCTCTCTGCCGAGGCAAGGTCGAGCGTCCTTCCGAGCCTTACACTAGAATTCCGGCCAAGTCCCTTTGCCTGATACCTTCTAGGCTTAGGAAGCTTGGTCTCCCTGCCGAGGTAAGGTCGAACGTCCTGCCGAGCCTTACACTCGAACTCCGTCGGAGTCCCTTCGCCTGACTCTCCTACTAGGCTTAGGAAGCTTGGTCTCCCTGCCGAGGTAAGGTCGAACGTCCTGCCGAGCCTTACAATCGAACTCCAGCCAAGTTCCTTTTGCCTGTCTCCTGCTAATCTTAGATAGCTTGGTCTCCCTGCCGAGGTAAGGTCGAACATCCTGACGACCCTTACACTCGAACTCCGGCCAAATCCCCTCGCCTGTCTCCAACTAGGCGTAGGAAGCTTGGTCTCCCTGCCGAGATAAGGTCGAACGTCCTGCCGAGCCTTACACTCGAACTTCAGCCAAGTTCGTTTTGCCTGTCTCCTACTAAGCTTAGATACCTTGGTCACCCTGCTGAGGTAAGGTCGAAAGTCCTGCCGAGACTTACACTCGAACTCTGGCCAAGTCCCCTCGCCTGACTCCTACTAGGCTTAGGAAGCATGGTCTCCCTGCCGAGGTAACGTTGAACGTCCTGCCGAGCCTTAGTCTGAAACTTCGGCCAAGTTCCTTTGCCTGACTCCAACTAGGCTTAGGAAGCTTTGTCTCCCAGCCGAGGTAAGGTCGAACGTCCTGCTGAGACTTAGACTTGAACTCCGGCCAAGTCCTCTCGCCTGACTCTCCTACTAGGCTTAGGAAGCTTGGACTGCCTGCCAAGGTAAGGTCGAACGTTCTGCCGAGCCTTACACTCGAACACCGGACAAGTCCCCTCGCCTTGCTCCTACTAGAATTAGGAAGCTTGGTCACCCTGCCGAGGTAAGGTCAAACGTCCTGCCGAGCCTTACACTCGAACTCTGGCCAAGTCCCCTCTCCTAACTCTCCCCCTAGGCTTAGGAAGATTTGTCTCCCTGCCGAGGATACATCGAACGTCCTGCCGAGCCTTACACTCGAGCTCCGGCCAAGTCCCTTTGCAAGACTCCTACTAGGCTTAGGAATCTTGGTCTCCCTGCCGAGTTAAGGTCGAACGACCTGCCGAACCTTACACTCGAACTCCGGCCAACTCCCTTCGCCTAACTCTCCTACTAGGCTTAGGAAGCTTGGTCTCCCTGCCAAGGTAAGGTAGAACGTCCTGCCGATCCTTGCTCTCGAACTCCGGCCAAGTCGCTTTGCCTGACTCCTACTAGGCTTAGGAATCTTGGTCTCCCTGCCGAGTTAAGGTCGAACGACCTGCCGAACCTTACACTCGAACTCCGGCCAAGTCCCTTCGCCTAACTCTCCTACTAGGCTTAGGAAGCTTGGTCTCCCTGCCGAGGTAAGGTCGAACGTCCTGCCGAGCCTTACACTCGAACTCCGTCCGAGTCCCTTCGCCTAACTCTCCTACTAGGCTTAGGAAGCTTTGTCTCCCTGCCGAGGTAAGGTCGAACGTCCTGCCGAGCCTTACACTCGAACTCCGTCCGAGTCCCTTCGCCTGACTCTCCTACTAGGCTTAGGAAGCTTGGTGTCCCTGCCGAGGTACGGTCGAACGTCCTGCTGAGCCTTACACTCGAACACCGGCCAAGTCCCTTTGCCTGTCTCCTACTAGGATAAGGAAGCTTGGTCTCCCTGCCGAGGTAAGGTCAAACGTCCTGCCGAGCGTTACACTCGATCTCCGGCCAAGTGCCGTCGCCTGACTCTCCTACTAGGCTTAGGAAGCTTGGTCTCCCTGCCGAATTAAGGTCGAACGTCCTGCCAAGCCTTACACTCGAACTCCGGCCAAGTCATTTTGCATGGCTCCTAATAAGCTTAGATAGCTTGGTCTCCCTGCCGAGGTAACGTCGAACGGCCTGCTGAACCTTATTCTCAAACTTCGGCCAAGTTCCTTCGCCTGACTCCAATTAGGCTTAGGAAGCTTTGTCTCCCAGCCGAGGTAAGGTTAAACGTCCTGCCGAGCCTTAGACTTGAACTACGGCCAAGTCCTCTCCCCTGACTCGCCTACTAGGCTTAGGAAGCTTGGTCACCCTGCCGAGGTAAGGTCAAACGTCCTGCCGAGCCTTACACTCGAACTCTGGCCAAGTCCCCTCTCCTAACTCTCCTCCTAGGCTTAGGAAGATTTGTCTCCCTGCCGAGGATACATCGAACGTCCTGCCGAGCCTTACACTCGAGCTCCGGCCAAGTCCCTTCCCCTAACACTCCTACTAGGCTTAGGAACCTTGGTCTCCCTGCCAAGGTAAGGTCGAGCGTCCTGCCGAGCCTTGCACTCGAACTCCGGCCAAGTCCCTTTGCAAGACGCCTACTAGGCTTAGGAATCTTGGTCTCCCTGCCGAGTTAAGGTGGAACGACCTGCCGAACCTTACACTCGAACTCTGGCCAACTCCCTTCGCCTAACTCTCCTAAGAGGCTTAGGAAGCTTGGTCTCCCTGCCGAGGTAAGGTCGAAGGTCCTGCCGAGCCTTACAATCGATCTCCAGCCAAGTTCCTTTTGCCTGTCTCCTACTAATCTTAGATAGCTTGGTCTCCCTGCCGAGGTAAGGTCGAACGTCCTGACGAACCTTACACTCGAACTCCGGCCAAGTCCCCTCGCCTGACTCCGACTAGGCGTAGGAAGCTTGGTCTCCCTGCCGAGATAAGGTCGAACGTCCTGCCGAGCCTTACACTCGAACTTCAGCCAAGTCCCTTCGCCTGACTCCTACTAGGATTAGGAAGCTTGGTCTCCCTGCCGAGGTAAGGACGAAGGTCCTGCCAAGCCTTACACTCGAACTCCGGCCAAGTCCCCTTGTCTGACTCCTACTAGGCTTAGGAATCTTGGTCTCCCTGCCGAGTTAAGGTCGAACGACCTGCCGAACCTTACACTCGAACTCCGGCCAACTCCCTTCGACTAACTCTCCTACTAGGCTTAGGAAGCTTGGTCTCCCTGCCGAGGCAAGGTCGAACGTCCTGCCGAGCCTTACACTCGAACTCCGTCCGAGTCCCTTCGCCTGACTCTCCTACTAGGCTTAGGAAGCTTGGTCTCCCTGCCGAGGTAAGGTCGAACGTCCTGCCGAGCCTTACAATCGAACTGCGGCCAAGTCCCTTCGCCTGACTCCTACTAGGATTAGGAAGCTTGGTCTCCCTGCCGAGGTAAGGTCGAAGGTCCTGCCGAGCCTTACACTCGAACTCCGGCCAAGTCCCCTTGTCTGACTCCTACTAGGCTTAGGAAGCATGGTCTCCCCGCCGAGGTAAGGTAGAACGTCCTGCCGAGCCTTGCACTCGAACTCCGGCCAAGTCCCTTTGCCTGACTCCTACTAGGCTTAGGAATCTTGGTCTCCCTGCCGAGTTAAGGTCGAACGACCTGCCGAACCTTAGCCTCAAACTTATGCCAAGTTCCTTCGCCTGACTCCAACTAGGCTTAGGAAGCTTTGTCTCCCAGCCGAGGAAAGGTCGAACGTCCTGCTGAGCCTTAGACTTGAACTCCGGCCATGTCTTCTCGCCTGACTCTCCTACTAGGCTTAGGAAGCTTGGACTCCCTGCCGAGGTAAGGTCGAACGTCCTGCCGAGCCTTGCACTCAAACACCGGCCAGGCCATTTGCCTGTCTCCTACTAGGCTTAGGAAGCTTGGTGTCCCTGCCGAGGAAAGGTCGAACGTCCTGCCGAGCCTTACACTCGAACTCCGGCCAAATCATTTTGCATGACTCCTACTAAGCTTAGATAGCTTGGTCTCCCTGCCGAGGTAACGTCGAATGTCCTGCCGAACCTTAGTCTCAAACTTCGGCCACGTTCCTTCGCCTGACTCCAACTAGACTTAGGAAGCTTTGTCTCCCAGCCGAGGTAATGTTGAACGTCCTGCCGAGACTTACAGTCGAACTCTGGCCAAGGCCGCTTGCCTGACTCCTACTAGGCTTAGGAAGCTTGGTCTCCCGGCCGAGGTAAGGTCGAGCGTCCTTCCGAGCCTTACACTAGAACTCCGGCCAAGTCCCTTTGCCTGATACCTTCTAGGCTTAGGAAGCTTGGTCTCCCTGCCGAGGTAAGGTCGAACGTCCTGCCGAGCCTTACACTCGAACTCCGTCCGAGTCCCTTCGCCTAACTCTCCTACTAGGCTTAGGAAGCTTTGTCTCCCTGCCGAGGTAAGGTCGAACGTCCTGCCGAGCCTTACACTCGAACTCCGTCCGAGTCCCTTCGCCTGACTCTCCTACTAGGCTTAGGAAGCTTGGTGTCCCTGCCGAGGTACGGTCGAACGTCCTGCTGAGCCTTACACTCGAACACCGGCCAAGTCCCTTTGCCTGTCTCCTACTAGGATAAGGAAGCTTGGTCTCCCTGCCGAGGTAAGGTCAAACGTCCTGCCGAGCGTTACACTCGATCTCCGGCCAAGTGCCGTCGCCTGACTCTCCTACTAGGCTTAGGAAGCTTGGTCTCCCTGCCGAATTAAGGTCGAACGTCCTGCCAAGCCTTACACTCGAACTCCGGCCAAGTCATTTTGCATGGCTCCTAATAAGCTTAGATAGCTTGGTCTCCCTGCCGAGGTAACGTCGAACGGCCTGCTGAACCTTATTCTCAAACTTCGGCCAAGTTCCTTCGCCTGACTCCAATTAGGCTTAGGAAGCTTTGTCTCCCAGCCGAGGTAAGGTTAAACGTCCTGCCGAGCCTTAGACTTGAACTACGGCCAAGTCCTCTCCCCTGACTCGCCTACTAGGCTTAGGAAGCTTGGTCACCCTGCCGAGGTAAGGTCAAACGTCCTGCCGAGCCTTACACTCGAACTCTGGCCAAGTCCCCTCTCCTAACTCTCCTCCTAGGCTTAGGAAGATTTGTCTCCCTGCCGAGGATACATCGAACGTCCTGCCGAGCCTTACACTCGAGCTCCGGCCAAGTCCCTTCCCCTAACACTCCTACTAGGCTTAGGAACCTTGGTCTCCCTGCCAAGGTAAGGTCGAGCGTCCTGCCGAGCCTTGCACTCGAACTCCGGCCAAGTCCCTTTGCAAGACGCCTACTAGGCTTAGGAATCTTGGTCTCCCTGCCGAGTTAAGGTGGAACGACCTGCCGAACCTTACACTCGAACTCTGGCCAACTCCCTTCGCCTAACTCTCCTAAGAGGCTTAGGAAGCTTGGTCTCCCTGCCGAGGTAAGGTCGAAGGTCCTGCCGAGCCTTACAATCGATCTCCAGCCAAGTTCCTTTTGCCTGTCTCCTACTAATCTTAGATAGCTTGGTCTCCCTGCCGAGGTAAGGTCGAACGTCCTGACGAACCTTACACTCGAACTCCGGCCAAGTCCCCTCGCCTGACTCCGACTAGGCGTAGGAAGCTTGGTCTCCCTGCCGAGATAAGGTCGAACGTCCTGCCGAGCCTTACACTCGAACTTCAGCCAAGTCCCTTCGCCTGACTCCTACTAGGATTAGGAAGCTTGGTCTCCCTGCCGAGGTAAGGACGAAGGTCCTGCCAAGCCTTACACTCGAACTCCGGCCAAGTCCCCTTGTCTGACTCCTACTAGGCTTAGGAATCTTGGTCTCCCTGCCGAGTTAAGGTCGAACGACCTGCCGAACCTTACACTCGAACTCCGGCCAACTCCCTTCGACTAACTCTCCTACTAGGCTTAGGAAGCTTGGTCTCCCTGCCGAGGCAAGGTCGAACGTCCTGCCGAGCCTTACACTCGAACTCCGTCCGAGTCCCTTCGCCTGACTCTCCTACTAGGCTTAGGAAGCTTGGTCTCCCTGCCGAGGTAAGGTCGAACGTCCTGCCGAGCCTTACAATCGAACTGCGGCCAAGTCCCTTCGCCTGACTCCTACTAGGATTAGGAAGCTTGGTCTCCCTGCCGAGGTAAGGTCGAAGGTCCTGCCGAGCCTTACACTCGAACTCCGGCCAAGTCCCCTTGTCTGACTCCTACTAGGCTTAGGAAGCATGGTCTCCCCGCCGAGGTAAGGTAGAACGTCCTGCCGAGCCTTGCACTCGAACTCCGGCCAAGTCCCTTTGCCTGACTCCTACTAGGCTTAGGAATCTTGGTCTCCCTGCCGAGTTAAGGTCGAACGACCTGCCGAACCTTAGCCTCAAACTTATGCCAAGTTCCTTCGCCTGACTCCAACTAGGCTTAGGAAGCTTTGTCTCCCAGCCGAGGAAAGGTCGAACGTCCTGCTGAGCCTTAGACTTGAACTCCGGCCATGTCTTCTCGCCTGACTCTCCTACTAGGCTTAGGAAGCTTGGACTCCCTGCCGAGGTAAGGTCGAACGTCCTGCCGAGCCTTGCACTCAAACACCGGCCAGGCCATTTGCCTGTCTCCTACTAGGCTTAGGAAGCTTGGTGTCCCTGCCGAGGAAAGGTCGAACGTCCTGCCGAGCCTTACACTCGAACTCCGGCCAAATCATTTTGCATGACTCCTACTAAGCTTAGATAGCTTGGTCTCCCTGCCGAGGTAACGTCGAATGTCCTGCCGAACCTTAGTCTCAAACTTCGGCCACGTTCCTTCGCCTGACTCCAACTAGACTTAGGAAGCTTTGTCTCCCAGCCGAGGTAATGTTGAACGTCCTGCCGAGACTTACAGTCGAACTCTGGCCAAGGCCGCTTGCCTGACTCCTACTAGGCTTAGGAAGCTTGGTCTCCCGGCCGAGGTAAGGTCGAGCGTCCTTCCGAGCCTTACACTAGAACTCCGGCCAAGTCCCTTTGCCTGATACCTTCTAGGCTTAGGAAGCTTGGTCTCCCTGCAGAGGTAAGGTCGAGCGTCCTGCCGAGCCTTGCACTCGAACTCCGGGCAAGTCCCTTTGCCTGACTCCTCCTAGGCTTAGGAATCTTGGTCTCCCTGCCGAGTTAAGGTCGAACGACCTGCCGAACCTTACACTCGAACTCCGGCCAACTCCCTTCGACTAACTCTCCTACTAGGCTTAGGAAGCTTGGTCTCCCTGCCGAGGTAAGGTCGAACGTCCTGCCGAGCCTTACACTCGAACTCCGGCCAAATCATTTTGCATGACTCCTACTAAGCTTAGATAGCTTGGTCTCCCTGCCGAGGTAACGTCGAATGTCCTGCCGAACCTTAGTCTCAAACTTCGGCCACGTTCCTTCGCCTGACTCCAACTAGACTTAGGAAGCTTTGTCTCCCAGCCGAGGTAATGTTGAACGTCCTGCCGAGACTTACAGTCGAACTCTGGCCAAGGCCGCTTGCCTGACTCCTACTAGGCTTAGGAAGCTTGGTCTCCCGGCCGAGGTAAGGTCGAGCGTCCTTCCGAGCCTTACACTAGAACTCCGGCCAAGTCCCTTTGCCTGATACCTTCTAGGCTTAGGAAGCTTGGTCTCCCTGCAGAGGTAAGGTCGAGCGTCCTGCCGAGCCTTGCACTCGAACTCCGGGCAAGTCCCTTTGCCTGACTCCTCCTAGGCTTAGGAATCTTGGTCTCCCTGCCGAGTTAAGGTCGAACGACCTGCCGAACCTTACACTCGAACTCCGGCCAACTCCCTTCGACTAACTCTCCTACTAGGCTTAGGAAGCTTGGTCTCCCTGCCGAGGTAAGGTCGAACGTCCTGCCGAGCCTTACACTCGAACTCCGTCCGAGTCCCTTCGCCTGACTCTCCTACTAGGCTTAGGAAGCTTGGTCTCCCTGCCGAGGTAAGGTCGAACGTCCTGCCGAGCCTTACAATCGAACTGCGGCCAAGTCCCTTCGCCTGACTCCTACTAGGATTAGGAAGCTTGGTCTCCCTGCCGAGGTAAGGTCGAAGGTCCTGCTGAGCCTTACACTCGAACTCCGGCCAAGTCCCCTTGTCTGACTCCTACTAGGCTTAGGAAGCATGGTCTCCCCGCCGAGGTAAGGTAGAACGTCCTGCCGAGCCTTGCACTCGAACTCCGGCCAAGTCCCTTTGCCTGACTCCTACTAGGCTTAGGAATCTTGGTCTCCCTGCCGAGTTAAGGTCGAACGACCTGCCGAACCTTAGTCTCAAACTTATGCCAAGTTCCTTCGCCTGACTCCAACTAGGCTTAGGAAGCTTTGTCTCCCAGCCGAGGAAAGGTCGAACGTCCTGCTGAGCCTTAGACTTGAACTCCGGCCATGTCCTCTCGCCTGACTCTCCTACTAGGCTTAGGAAGCTTGGACTCCCTGCCGAGGTAAGGTCGAACGTCCTGCCGAGCCTTGCACTCAAACACCGGCCAGGCCATTTGCCTGTCTCCTTCTAGGCTTAGGAAGCTTGGTGTCCCTGCCAAGGAAAGGTCGAACGTCCTGCCGAGCCTTACACTCGAACTCCGGCCAAATCATTTTGCATGACTCCTACTAAGCTTAGATAGCTTGGTCTCCCTGCCGAGGTAACGTCGAATGTCCTGCCGAACCTTAGTCTCAAACTTCGGCCACGTTCCTTCGCCTGACTCCAACTAGACTTAGGAAGCTTTGTCTCCCAGCCGAGGTAATGTTGAACGTCCTGCCGAGACTTACAGTCGAACTCTGGCCAAGTCCGCTTGCCTGACTCCTACTAGGCTTAGGAAGCTTGGTCTCCCGGCCGAGGTAAGGTCGAGCGTCCTGCCGAGCCTTACACTAGAACTCCGGCCAAGTCCCTTTGCCTGATACCTTCTAGGCTTAGGAAGCTTGGTCTCCCTGCAGAGGTAAGGTCGAGCGTCCTGCCGAGCCTTGCACTCGAACTCCGGGCAAGTCCCTTTGCCTGACTCCTCCTAGGCTTAGGAATCTTGGTCTCCCTGCCGAGTTAAGGTCGAACGACCTGCCGAACCTTACACTCGAACTCCGGCCAACTCCCTTCGACTAACTCTCCTACTAGGCTTAGGAAGCTTGGTCTCCCTGCCGAGGTAAGGTCGAACGTCCTGCCGAGCCTTACACTCGAACTCCGTCCGAGTCCCTTCGCCTGACTCCTACTAGGATTAGGAAGCTTGGTCTCCCTGCCGAGGTAAGGACGAAGGTCCTGCCGAGCCTTACACTCGAACTCTGGCCAAGTCCCCTTGTCTGACTCCTACTACGCTTAGGAATCTTGGTCTCCCTGCCGAGTTAAGGTCGAACGACCTGCCGAACCTTACACTCGAACTCCGGCCAACTCCCTTCGACTAACTCTCCTACTAGGCTTAGGAAGCTTGGTCTCCCTGCCGAGGCAAGGTCGAACGTCCTGCCGAGACTTACACTCGAACTCCGTCCGAGTCCCTTCGCCTGACTCTCCTACTAGGCTTAGGAAGCTTGGTCTCCCTGCCGAGGTAAGGTCGAACGTCCTGCCGAGCCTTACAATCGAACTGCGGCCAAGTCCCTTCGCCTGTCTCCTACTAGGATTAGGAAGCTTGGTCTCCCTGCCGAGGTAAGGTCGAAGGTCCTGCCGAGCCTTACACTCGAACTCCGGCCAAGTCCCCTTGTCTGACTCCTACTAGGCTTAGGAAGCATGGTCTCCCCGCCGAGGTAAGGTAGAACGTCCTGCCGAGCCTTGCACTCGAACTCCGGCCAAGTCCCTTTGCCTGACTCCTACTAGGCTTAGGAATCTTGGTCTCCCTGCCGAGTTAAGGTCGAACGACCTGCCGAACCTTAGTCTCAAACTTATGCCAAGTTCCTTTGCCTGACTCCAACTAGGCTTAGGAAGCTTTGTCTCCCAGCCGAGGAAAGGTCGAACGTCCTGCTGAGCCTTAGACTTGAACTCCGGCCAAGTCCTCTCGCCTGACTCTCCTACTAGGCTTAGGAAGCTTGGACTCCCTGCCGAGGTAAGGTCGAACGTCCTGCCGAGCCTTGCACTCAAACACCGGCCAGGCCATTTGCCTGTCTCCTACTAGGCTTAGGAAGCTTGGTGTCCCTGCCGAGGAAAGGTCGAACGTCCTGCCGAGCCTTACACTCGAACTCCGGCCAAATCATTTTGCATGACTCCTACTAAGCTTAGATAGCTTGGTCTCCCTGCCGAGGTAACGTCGAATGTCCTGCCGAACCTTAGTCTCAAACTTCGGCCACGTTCCTTCGCCTGACTCCAACTAGACTTAGGAAGCTTTGTCTCCCAGCCGAGGTAATGTTGAACGTCCTGCCGAGACTTACAGTCGAACTCTGGCCAAGGCCGCTTGCCTGACTCCTACTAGGCTTAGGAAGCTTGGTCTCCCGGCCGAGGTAAGGTCGAGCGTCCTTCCGAGCCTTACACTAGAACTCCGGCCAAGTCCCTTTGCCTGATACCTTCTAGGCTTAGGAAGCTTGGTCTCCCTGCAGAGGTAAGGTCGAGCGTCCTGCCGAGCCTTGCACTCGAACTCCGGGCAAGTCCCTTTGCCTGACTCCTCCTAGGCTTAGGAATCTTGGTCTCCCTGCCGAGTTAAGGTCGAACGACCTGCCGAACCTTACACTCGAACTCCGGCCAACTCCCTTCGACTAACTCTCCTACTAGGCTTAGGAAGCTTGGTCTCCCTGCCGAGGTAAGGTCGAACGTCCTGCCGAGCCTTACACTCGAACTCCGTCCGAGTCCCTTCGCCTGACTCTCCTACTAGGCTTAGGAAGCTTGGTCTCCCTGCCGAGGTAAGGTCGAACGTCCTGCCGAGCCTTACAATCGAACTGCGGCCAAGTCCCTTCGCCTGACTCCTACTAGGATTAGGAAGCATGGTCTCCCTGCCGAGGTAAGGTCGAAGGTCCTGCTGAGCCTTACACTCGAACTCCGGCCAAGTCCCCTTGTCTGACTCCTACTAGGCTTAGGAAGCATGGTCTCCCCGCCGAGGTAAGGTAGAACGTCCTGCCGAGCCTTGCACTCGAACTCCGGCCAAGTCCCTTTGCCTGACTCCTACTAGGCTTAGGAATCTTGGTCTCCCTGCCGAGTTAAGGTCGAACGACCTGCCGAACCTTAGTCTCAAACTTATGCCAAGTTCCTTCGCCTGACTCCAACTAGGCTTAGGAAGCTTTGTCTCCCAGCCGAGGAAAGGTCGAACGTCCTGCTGAGCCTTAGACTTGAACTCCGGCCATGTCCTCTCGCCTGACTCTCCTACTAGGCTTAGGAAGCTTGGACTCCCTGCCGAGGTAAGGTCGAACGTCCTGCCGAGCCTTGCACTCAAACACCGGCCAGGCCATTTGCCTGTCTCCTTCTAGGCTTAGGAAGCTTGGACTCCCTGCCGAGGTAAGGTCGAACGTCCTGCCGAGCCTTGCACTCAAACACCGGCCAGGCCATTTGCCTGTCTCCTTCTAGGCTTAGGAAGCTTGGTCTCCCTGCAGAGGTAAGGTCGAGCGTCCTGCCGAGCCTTGCACTCGAACTCCGGGCAAGTCCCTTTGCCTGACTCCTCCTAGGCTTAGGAATCTTGGTCTCCCTGCCGAGTTAAGGTCGAACGACCTGCCGAACCTTACACTCGAACTCCGGCCAACTCCCTTCGACTAACTCTCCTACTAGGCTTAGGAAGCTTGGTCTCCCTGCCGAGGTAAGGTCGAACGTCCTGCCGAGCCTTACACTCGAACTCCGTCCGAGTCCCTTCGCCTGACTCCTACTAGGATTAGGAAGCTTGGTCTTCCTGCCGAGGTAAGGACGAAGGTCCTGCCGAGCCTTACACTCGAACTCCGGCCAAGTCCCCTTGTCTGACTCCTACTAGGCTTAGGAATCTTGGTCTCCCTGCCGAGTTAAGGTCGAACGACCTGCCGAACCTTACACTCGAACTCCGGCCAACTCCCTTCGACTAACTCTCCTACTAGGCTTAGGAAGCTTGGTCTCCCTGCCGAGGCAAGGTCGAACGTCCTGCCGAGCCTTACACTCGAACTCCGTCCGAGTCCCTTCGCCTGACTCTCCTACTAGGCTTAGGAAGCTTGGTCTCCCTGCCGAGGTAAGGTCGAACGTCCTGCCGAGCCTTACAATCGAACTGCGGCCAAGTCCCTTCGCCTGACTCCTACTAGGATTAGGAAGCTTGGTCTCCCTGCCGAGGTAAGGTCGAAGGTCCTGCCGAGCCTTACACTCGAACTCCGGCCAAGTCCCCTTGTCTGACTCCTACTAGGCTTAGGAAGCATGGTCTCCCCGCCGAGGTAAGGTAGAACGTCCTGCCGAGCCTTGCACTCGAACTCCGGCCAAGTCCCTTTGCCTGACTCCTACTAGGCTTAGGAATCTTGGTCTCCCTGCCGAGTTAAGGTCGAACGACCTGCCGAACCTTAGTCTCAAACTTATGCCAAGTTCCTTTGCCTGACTCCAACTAGGCTTAGGAAGCTTTGTCTCCCAGCCGAGGAAAGGTCGAACGTCCTGCTGAGCCTTAGACTTGAACTCCGGCCAAGTCCCTTTGCCTGATACCTTCTAGGCTTAGGAAGCTTGGTCTCCCTGCAGAGGTAAGGTCGAGCGTCCTGCCGAGCCTTGCACTCGAACTCCGGGCAAGTCCCTTTGCCTGACTCCTCCTAGGCTTAGGAATCTTGGTCTCCCTGCCGAGTTAAGGTCGAACGACCTGCCGAACCTTACACTCGAACTCCGGCCAACTCCCTTCGACTAACTCTCCTACTAGGCTTAGGAAGCTTGGTCTCCCTGCCGAGGTAAGGTCGAACGTCCTGCCGAGCCTTACACTCGAACTCCGTCCGAGTCCCTTCGCCTGACTCCTACTAGGATTAGGAAGCTTGGTCTCCCTGCCGAGGTAAGGACGAAGGTCCTGCCGAGACTTACACTCGAACTCCGGCCAAGTCCCCTTGTCTGACTCCTACTAGGCTTAGGAATCTTGGTCTCCCTGCCGAGTTAAGGTCGAACGACCTGCCGAACCTTACACTCGAACTCCGGCCAACTCCCTTCGACTAACTCTCCTACTAGGCTTAGGAAGCTTGGTCTCCCTGCCGAGGCAAGGTCGAACGTCCTGCCGAGCCTTACACTCGAACTCCGTCCGAGTCCCTTCGCCTGACTCTCCTACTAGGCTTAGGAAGCTTGGTCTCCCTGCCGAGGTAAGGTCGAACGTCCTGCCGAGCCTTACAATCGAACTCCAGCCAAGTTCCTTTTGCCTGTCTCCTACTAATCTTAGATAGCTTGGTCTCCCTGCCGAGGTAAGGTCGAACATCCTGACGACCCTTACACTCGAACTCCGGCCAAATCCCCTCGCCTGTCTCCAACTAGGCGTAGGAAGCTTGGTCTCCCTGCCGAGGCAAGGTCGAACGTCCTGCCGAGCCTTACACTCGAACTCCGTCCGAGTCCCTTCGCCTGACTCTCCTACTAGGCTTAGGAAGCTTGGTCTCCCTGCCGAGGTAAGGTCGAACGTCCTGCCGAGCCTTACAATCGAACTGCGGCCAAGTCCCTTCGCCTGACTCCTACTAGGATTAGGAAGCTTGGTCTCCCTGCCGAGGTAAGGTCGAAGGTCCTGCCGAGCCTTACACTCGAACTCCGGCCAAGTCCCCTTGTCTGACTCCTACTAGGCTTAGGAAGCATGGTCTCCCCGCCGAGGTAAGGTAGAACGTCCTGCCGAGCCTTGCACTCGAACTCCGGCCAAGTCCCTTTGCCTGACTCCTACTAGGCTTAGGAATCTTGGTCTCCCTGCCGAGTTAAGGTCGAACGACCTGCCGAACCTTAGTCTCAAACTTATGCCAAGTTCCTTCGCCTGACTCCAACTAGTCTTAGGAAACTTTGTCTCCCAGCCGAGGAAAGGTCGAACGTCCTGCTGAGCCTTAGACTTGAACTCCGGCCATGTCCTCTCGCCTGACTCTCCTACTAGGCTTAGGAAGCTTGGACTCCCTGCCGAGGTAAGGTCGAACGTCCTGCCGAGCCTTGCACTCAAACACCGGCCAGGCCATTTGCCTGTCTCCTACTAGGCTTATGAAGCTTGGTGTCCCTCCCGAGGAAAGGTCGAACGTCCTGCCGAGCCTTACACTCGAACTCCGGCCAAATCATTTTGCATGACTCCTACTAAGCTTAGATAGCTTGGTCTCCCTGCCGAGGTAACGTCGAATGTCCTGCCGAACCTTAGTCTCAAACTTCGGCCACGTTCCTTCGCCTGACTCCAACTAGACTTAGGAAGCTTTGTCTCCCAGCCGAGGTAATGTTGAACGTCCTGCCGAGACTTACAGTCGAACTCTGGCCAAGTCCGCTTGCCTGACTCCTACTAGGCTTAGGAAGCTTGGTCTCCCGGCCGAGGTAATGTCGAGCGTCCTTCCGAGCCTTACACTAGAACTCCGGCCAAGTCCCTTTGCCTGATACCTTCTAGGCTTAGGAAGCTTGGTCTCCCTGCAGAGGTAAGGTCGAGCGTCCTGCCGAGCCTTGCACTCGAACTCCGGGCAAGTCCCTTTGCCTGACTCCTCCTAGGCTTAGGAATCTTGGTCTCCCTGCCGAGTTAAGGTCGAACGACCTGCCGAACCTTACACTCGAACTCCGGCCAACTCCCTTCGACTAACTCTCCTACTAGGCTTAGGAAGCTTGGTCTCCCTGCCGAGGCAAGGTCGAACGTCCTGCCGAGCCTTACACTCGAACTCCGTCCGAGTCCCTTCGCCTGACTCTCCTACTAGGCTTAGGAAGCTTGGTCTCCCTGCCGAGGTAAGGTCGAACGTCCTGCCGAGCCTTACAATCGAACTGCGGCCAAGTCCCTTCGCCTGACTCCTACTAGGATTAGGAAGCTTGGTCTCCCTGCCGAGGTAAGGTCGAAGGTCCTGCCGAGCCTTACACTCGAACTCCGGCCAAGTCCCCTTGTCTGACTCCTACTAGGCTTAGGAAGCATGGTCTCCCCGCCGAGGTAAGGTAGAACGTCCTGCCGAGCCTTGCACTCGAACTCCGGCCAAGTCCCTTTGCCTGACTCCTACTAGGCTTAGGAATCTTGGTCTCCCTGCCGAGTTAAGGTCGAACGACCTGCCGAACCTTAGCCTCAAACTTATGCCAAGTTCCTTCGCCTGACTCCAACTAGGCTTAGGAAGCTTTGTCTCCCAGCCGAGGAAAGGTCGAACGTCCTGCTGAGCCTTAGACTTGAACTCCGGCCATGTCTTCTCGCCTGACTCTCCTACTAGGCTTAGGAAGCTTGGACTCCCTGCCGAGGTAAGGTCGAACGTCCTGCCGAGCCTTGCACTCAAACACCGGCCAGGCCATTTGCCTGTCTCCTACTAGGCTTAGGAAGCTTGGTGTCCCTGCCGAGGAAAGGTCGAACGTCCTGCCGAGCCTTACACTCGAACTCCGGCCAAATCATTTTGCATGACTCCTACTAAGCTTAGATAGCTTGGTCTCCCTGCCGAGGTAACGTCGAATGTCCTGCCGAACCTTAGTCTCAAACTTCGGCCACGTTCCTTCGCCTGACTCCAACTAGACTTAGGAAGCTTTGTCTCCCAGCCGAGGTAATGTTGAACGTCCTGCCGAGACTTACAGTCGAACTCTGGCCAAGTCCGCTTGCCTGACTCCTACTAGGCTTAGGAAGCTTGGTCTCCCGGCCGAGGTAAGGTCGAGCGTCCTTCCGAGCCTTACACTAGAACTCCGGCCAAGTCCCTTTGCCTGATACCTTCTAGGCTTAGGAAGCTTGGTCTCCCTGCAGAGGTAAGGTCGAGCGTCCTGCCGAGCCTTGCACTCGAACTCCGGGCAAGTCCCTTTGCCTGACTCCTCCTAGGCTTAGGAATCTTGGTCTCCCTGCCGAGTTAAGGTCGAACGACCTGCCGAACCTTACACTCGAACTCCGGCCAACTCCCTTCGACTAACTCTCCTACTAGGCTTAGGAAGCTTGGTCTCCCTGCCGAGGTAAGGTCGAACGTCCTGCCGAGCCTTACACTCGAACTCCGTCCGAGTCCCTTCGCCTGACTCTCCTACTAGGATTAGGAAGCTTGGTCTCCCTGCCGAGGTAAGGACGAAGGTCCTGCCGAGCCTTACACTCGAACTCCGGCCAAGTCCCCTTGTCTGACTCCTACTAGGCTTAGGAATCTTGGTCTCCCTGCCGAGTTAAGGTCGAACGACCTGCCGAACCTTACACTCGAACTCCGGCCAACTCCCTTCGACTAACTCTCTTACTAGGCTTAGGAAGCTTGGTCTCCCTGCCGAGGCAAGGTCGAACGTCCTGCCGAGCCTTACACTCGAACTCCGTCCGAGTCCCTTCGCCTGACTCTCCTACAAGGCTTAGGAAGCTTGGTCTCCCTGCCGAGGTAAGGTCGAACGTCCTGCCGAGCCTTACAATCGAACTGCGGCCAAGTCCCTTCGCCTGACTCCTACTAGGATTAGGAAGCTTGGTCTCCCTGCCGAGGTAAGGTCGAAGGTCCTGCCGAGCCTTACACTCGAACTCCGGCCAAGTCCCCTTGTCTGACTCCTACTAGGCTTAGGAAGCATGGTCTCCCCGCCGAGGTAAGGTCGAACGACCTGCCGAACCTTAGTCTCAAACTTATGCCAAGTTCCTTCGCCTGACTCCAACTAGGCTTAGGAAGCTTTGTCTCCCAGCCGAGGAAAGGTCGAACGTCCTGCTGAGCCTTAGACTTGAACTCCGGCCAAGTCCTCTCGCCTGACTCTCCTACTAGGCTTAGGAAGCTTGGACTCCCTGCCGAGGTAAGGTCGAACGTCCTGCCGAGCCTTGCACTCAAACACCGGCCAGGCCATTTGCCTGTCTCCTACTAGGCTTAGGAAGCTTGGTGTCCCTGCCGAGGAAAGGTCGAACGTCCTGCCGAGCCTTACACTCGAACTCCGGCCAAATCATTTTGCATGACTCCTACTAAGCTTAGATAGCTTGGTCTCCCTGCCGAGGTAACGTCGAATGTCCTGCCGAACCTTAGTCTCAAACTTCGGCCACGTTCCTTCGCCTGACTCCAACTAGACTTAGGAAGCTTTGTCTCCCAGCCGAGGTAATGTTGAACGTCCTGCCGAGACTTACAGTCGAACTCTGGCCAAGTCCGCTTGCCTGACTCCTACTAGGCTTAGGAAGCTTGGTCTCCCGGCCGAGGTATAGTCGAGCGTCCTTCCGAGCCTTACACTAGAACTCCGGCCAAGTCCCTTTGCCTGATACCTTCTAGGCTTAGGAAGCTTGGTCTCCCAGCAGAGGTAAGGTCGAGCGTCCTGCCGAGCCTTGCACTCGAACTCCGGGCAAGTCCCTTTGCCTGACTCCTCCTAGGCTTAGGAATCTTGGTCTCCCTGCCGAGTTAAGGTCGAACGACCTGCCGAACCTTACACTCGAACTCCGGCCAACTCCCTTCGACTAACTCTCCTACTAGGCTTAGGAAGCTTGGTCTCCCTGCCGAGGTAAGGTCGAACGTCCTGCCGAGCCTTACACTCGAACTCCGTCCGAGTCCCTTCGCCTGACTCTCCTACTAGGCTTAGGAAGCTTGGTCTCCCTGCCGAGGTAAGGTCGAACGTCCTGCCGAGCCTTACAATCGAACTCCAGCCAAGTTCCTTTTGCCTGTCTCCTACTAATCTTACATAGCTTGGTCTCCCTGCCGAGGTAAGGTCGAACATCCTGACGACCCTTACACTCGAACTCCGGCCAAATCCCCTCGCCTGTCTCCAACTAGGCGTAGGAAGCTTGGTCTCCCTGCCGAGGTAAGGTCGAACGTCCTGCCGAGCCTTACACTCGAACTCCGGCCAAGTCCCTTCGCCTGACTCCTACTAGGCTTAGGAAGCTTGGTCTCCCTGCCGAGGTAAGGTCGAAGGTCCTGCCGAGCCTTACACTCGAACTCCGGCCAAGTCCCCTTGTCTGACTCCTACTAGGCTTAGGAAGCATGGTCTCTTTGCCGAGTTAAGGTCGAACGTCCTGCCGAGCCTTAGTCTCAAACTTCGGCCAAGTTCCTTCGCCTGACTCCAATTAGGCTTAGGAAGCTTTATCTCCCAGCCGAGGTAAGGTCGAACGTCCTGCTGAGCTTTAGACTTGAACTCCGGCCAAGTCCTCTCGCCTGACTCTCCTACTAGGCTTAGGGAGCTTGGTCTCCCTGCCGAGTTAAGGACGAACGTCCTGCCGAGCCTTACACTCGAACTCCGGCCAAATCCCCTCTCCTAACTCTCCTCCTAGGCTTAGGAAGATTTGTCTCCCTGCCGATGTAACATCGAACGTCCTGCCGAGCCTTACACTCGAACTCCGGCCATATCCCTTCCCCTGACACTCCTACTAGGCTTAGCAAGCTTGGTCTCCCTGCCGAGGCAAGGTCGAGCGTCCTGCCGAGCCTTGCACTCGAACTCCGGCCAAGTCCCTTCGCCTGACTCCTACTAGGCTTAGGAATCTTGGTCTCCCTGCCGAGTTAAGGTCGAACGTCCTGCCGAGCCTTAGTCTCAAACTTATGCCAAGTTCCTTCGCCTGACTCCAACTAGGCTTAGGAAGCTTTGTCTCCCAGCCGAGGAAAGGTCGAACGTCCTGCTGAGCCTTAGACTTGAACTCCGGCCATGTCCTCTCGCCTGACTCTCCTACTAGGCTTAGGAAGCTTGGACTCCCTGCCGAGGTAAGGTCGAACGTCCTGCCGAGCCTTGCACTCAAACACCGGCCAGGCCATTTGCCTGTCTCCTACTAGGCTTAGGAAGCTTGGTGTCCCTGCCAAGGAAAGGTCGAACGTCCTGCCGAGCCTTACACTCGAACTCCGGCCAAATCATTTTGCATGACTCCTACTAAGCTTAGATAGCTTGGTCTCCCTGCCGAGGTAACGTCGAATGTCCTGCCGAACCTTAGTCTCAAACTTCGGCCACGTTCCTTCGCCTGACTCCAACTAGACTTAGGAAGCTTTGTCTCCCAGCCGAGGTAATGTTGAACGTCCTGCCGAGACTTACAGTCGAACTCTGGCCAAGTCCGCTTGCCTGACTCCTACTAGGCTTAGGAAGCTTGGTCTCCCGGCCGAGGTAAGGTCGAGCGTCCTTCCGAGCCTTACACTAGAACTCCGGCCAAGTCCCTTTGCCTGATACCTTCTAGGCTTAGGAAGCTTGGTCTCCCTGCCGAGGTAAGGTCGAGCGTCCTGCCGAGCCTTGCACTCGAACTCCGGGCAAGTCCCTTTGCCTGACTCCTCCTAGGCTTAGGAATCTTGGTCTCCCTGCCGAGTTAAGGTCGAACGACCTGCCGAACCTTACACTCGAACTCCGGCCAACTCCCTTCGACTAACTCTCCTACTAGGCTTAGGAAGCTTGGTCTCCCTGCCGAGGTAAGGTCGAACGTCCTGCCGAGCCTTACACTCGAACTCCGTCCGAGTCCCTTCGCCTGACTCCTACTAGGATTAGGAAGCTTGGTCTCCCTGCCGAGGTAAGGACGAAGGTCCTGCCGAGCCTTACACTCGAACTCCGGCCAAGTCCCCTTGTCTGACTCCTACTAGGCTTAGGAATCTTGGTCTCCCTGCCGAGTTAAGGTCGAACGACCTGCCGAACCTTACACTCGAACTCCGGCCAACTCCCTTCGACTAACTCTCCTACTAGGCTTAGGAAGCTTGGTCTCCCTGCCGAGGCAAGGTCGAAGGTCCTGCCGAGCCTTACACTCGAACTCCGTCCGAGTCCCTTCGCCTGACTCTCCTACTAGGCTTAGGAAGCTTGGTCTCCCTGCCGAGGTAAGGTCGAACGTCCTGCCGAGCCTTACAATCGAACTGCGGCCAAGTCCCTTCGCCTGACTCCTACTAGGATTAGGAAGCTTGGTCTCCCTGCCGAGGTAAGGTCGAAGGTCCTGCCGAGCCTTACACTCGAACTCTGGCCAAGTCCCCTTGTCTGACTCCTACTAGGCTTAGGAAGCATGGTCTCCCCGCCGAGGTAAGGTAGAACGTCCTGCCGAGCCTTGCACTCGAACTCCGGCCAAGTCCCTTTGCCTGACTCCTACTAGGCTTAGGAATCTTGGTCTCCCTGCCGAGTTAAGGTCGAACGACCTGCCGAACCTTAGTCTCAAACTTATGCCAAGTTCCTTCGCCTGACTCCAACTAGGCTTAGGAAGCTTTGTCTCCCAGCCGAGGAAAGGTCGAACGTCCTGCTGAGCCTTAGACTTGAACTCCGGCCAAGTCCTCTCGCCTGACTCTCCTACTAGGCTTAGGAAGCTTGGACTCCCTGCCGAGGTAAGGTCGAACGTCCTGCCGAGCCTTGCACTCAAACACCGGCCAGGCCATTTGCCTGTCTCCTACTAGGCTTAGGAAGCTTGGTGTCCCTGCCGAGGAAAGGTCGAACGTCCTGCCGAGCCTTACACTCGAACTCCGGCCAAATCATTTTGCATGACTCCTACTAAGCTTAGATAGCTTGGTCTCCCTGCCGAGGTAACGTCGAATGTCCTGCCGAACCTTAGTCTCAAACTTCGGCCACGTTCCTTCGCCTGACTCCAACTAGACTTAGGAAGCTTTGTCTCCCAGCCGAGGTAATGTTGAACGTCCTGCCGAGACTTACAGTCGAACTCTGGCCAAGTCCGGTTGCCTGATTCCTACTAGGCTTAGGAAGCTTGGTCTCCCGGCCGAGGTATAGTCGAGCATCCTGCCGAGCCTTACACTAGAACTCCGGCCAAGTCCCTTTGCCTGATACCTTCTAGGCTTAGGAAGCTTGGTCTCCCAGCAGAGGTAAGGTCGAGCGTCCTGCCGAGCCTTGCACTCGAACTCCGGGCAAGTCCCTTTGCCTGACTCCTCCTAGGCTTAGGAATCTTGGTCTCCCTGCCGAGTTAAGGTCGAACGACCTGCCGAACCTTACACTCGAACTCCGGCCAACTCCCTTCGACTAACTCTCCTACTAGGCTTAGGAAGCTTGGTCTCCCTGCCGAGGTAAGGTCGAACGTCCTGCCGAGCCTTACACTCGAACTCCGTCCGAGTCCCTTCGCCTGACTCTCCTACTAGGATTAGGAAGCTTGGTCTCCCTGCCGAGGTAAGGACGAAGGTCCTGCCGAGCCTTACACTCGAACTCCGGCCAAGTCCCCTTGTCTGACTCCTACTAGGCTTAGGAATCTTGGTCTCCCTGCCGAGTTAAGGTCGAACGACCTGCCGAACCTTACACTCGAACTCCGGCCAACTCCCTTCGACTAACTCTCTTACTAGGCTTAGGAAGCTTGGTCTCCCTGCCGAGGCAAGGTCGAACGTCCTGCCGAGCCTTACACTCGAACTCCGTCCGAGTCCCTTCGCCTGACTCTCCTACAAGGCTTAGGAAGCTTGGTCTCCCTGCCGAGGTAAGGTCGAACGTCCTGCCGAGCCTTACAATCGAACTGCGGCCAAGTCCCTTCGCCTGACTCCTACTAGGATTAGGAAGCTTGGTCTCCCTGCCGAGGTAAGGTCGAAGGTCCTGCCGAGCCTTACACTCGAACTCCGGCCAAGTCCCCTTGTCTGACTCCTACTAGGCTTAGGAAGCATGGTCTCCCCGCCGAGGTAAGGTCGAACGACCTGCCGAACCTTAGTCTCAAACTTATGCCAAGTTCCTTCGCCTGACTCCAACTAGGCTTAGGAAGCTTTGTCTCCCAGCCGAGGAAAGGTCGAACGTCCTGCTGAGCCTTAGACTTGAACTCCGGCCAAGTCCTCTCGCCTGACTCTCCTACTAGGCTTAGGAAGCTTGGACTCCCTGCCGAGGTAAGGTCGAACGTCCTGCCGAGCCTTGCACTCAAACACCGGCCAGGCCATTTGCCTGTCTCCTACTAGGCTTAGGAAGCTTGGTGTCCCTGCCGAGGAAAGGTCGAACGTCCTGCCGAGCCTTACACTCGAACTCCGGCCAAATCATTTTGCATGACTCCTACTAAGCTTAGATAGCTTGGTCTCCCTGCCGAGGTAACGTCGAATGTCCTGCCGAACCTTAGTCTCAAACTTCGGCCACGTTCCTTCGCCTGACTCCAACTAGACTTAGGAAGCTTTGTCTCCCAGCCGAGGTAATGTTGAACGTCCTGCCGAGACTTACAGTCGAACTCTGGCCAAGTCCGCTTGCCTGACTCCTACTAGGCTTAGGAAGCTTGGTCTCCCGGCCGAGGTATAGTCGAGCGTCCTTCCGAGCCTTACACTAGAACTCCGGCCAAGTCCCTTTGCCTGATACCTTCTAGGCTTAGGAAGCTTGGTCTCCCAGCAGAGGTAAGGTCGAGCGTCCTGCCGAGCCTTGCACTCGAACTCCGGGCAAGTCCCTTTGCCTGACTCCTCCTAGGCTTAGGAATCTTGGTCTCCCTGCCGAGTTAAGGTCGAACGACCTGCCGAACCTTACACTCGAACTCCGGCCAACTCCCTTCGACTAACTCTCCTACTAGGCTTAGGAAGCTTGGTCTCCCTGCCGAGGTAAGGTCGAACGTCCTGCCGAGCCTTACACTCGAACTCCGTCCGAGTCCCTTCGCCTGACTCTCCTACTAGGCTTAGGAAGCTTGGTCTCCCTGCCGAGGTAAGGTCGAACGTCCTGCCGAGCCTTACAATCGAACTCCAGCCAAGTTCCTTTTGCCTGTCTCCTACTAATCTTACATAGCTTGGTCTCCCTGCCGAGGTAAGGTCGAACATCCTGACGACCCTTACACTCGAACTCCGGCCAAATCCCCTCGCCTGTCTCCAACTAGGCGTAGGAAGCTTGGTCTCCCTGCCGAGGTAAGGTCGAACGTCCTGCCGAGCCTTACACTCGAACTCCGGCCAAGTCCCTTCGCCTGACTCCTACTAGGCTTAGGAAGCTTGGTCTCCCTGCCGAGGTAAGGTCGAAGGTCCTGCCGAGCCTTACACTCGAACTCCGGCCAAGTCCCCTTGTCTGACTCCTACTAGGCTTAGGAAGCATGGTCTCTTTGCCGAGTTAAGGTCGAACGTCCTGCCGAGCCTTAGTCTCAAACTTCGGCCAAGTTCCTTCGCCTGACTCCAATTAGGCTTAGGAAGCTTTATCTCCCAGCCGAGGTAAGGTCGAACGTCCTGCTGAGCTTTAGACTTGAACTCCGGCCAAGTCCTCTCGCCTGACTCTCCTACTAGGCTTAGGGAGCTTGGTCTCCCTGCCGAGTTAAGGACGAACGTCCTGCCGAGCCTTACACTCGAACTCCGGCCAAATCCCCTCTCCTAACTCTCCTCCTAGGCTTAGGAAGATTTGTCTCCCTGCCGATGTAACATCGAACGTCCTGCCGAGCCTTACACTCGAACTCCGGCCATATCCCTTCCCCTGACACTCCTACTAGGCTTAGCAAGCTTGGTCTCCCTGCCGAGGCAAGGTCGAGCGTCCTGCCGAGCCTTGCACTCGAACTCCGGCCAAGTCCCTTCGCCTGACTCCTACTAGGCTTAGGAATCTTGGTCTCCCTGCCGAGTTAAGGTCGAACGTCCTGCCGAGCCTTAGTCTCAAACTTATGCCAAGTTCCTTCGCCTGACTCCAACTAGGCTTAGGAAGCTTTGTCTCCCAGCCGAGGAAAGGTCGAACGTCCTGCTGAGCCTTAGACTTGAACTCCGGCCATGTCCTCTCGCCTGACTCTCCTACTAGGCTTAGGAAGCTTGGACTCCCTGCCGAGGTAAGGTCGAACGTCCTGCCGAGCCTTGCACTCAAACACCGGCCAGGCCATTTGCCTGTCTCCTACTAGGCTTAGGAAGCTTGGTGTCCCTGCCAAGGAAAGGTCGAACGTCCTGCCGAGCCTTACACTCGAACTCCGGCCAAATCATTTTGCATGACTCCTACTAAGCTTAGATAGCTTGGTCTCCCTGCCGAGGTAACGTCGAATGTCCTGCCGAACCTTAGTCTCAAACTTCGGCCACGTTCCTTCGCCTGACTCCAACTAGACTTAGGAAGCTTTGTCTCCCAGCCGAGGTAATGTTGAACGTCCTGCCGAGACTTACAGTCGAACTCTGGCCAAGTCCGCTTGCCTGACTCCTACTAGGCTTAGGAAGCTTGGTCTCCCGGCCGAGGTAAGGTCGAGCGTCCTTCCGAGCCTTACACTAGAACTCCGGCCAAGTCCCTTTGCCTGATACCTTCTAGGCTTAGGAAGCTTGGTCTCCCTGCCGAGGTAAGGTCGAGCGTCCTGCCGAGCCTTGCACTCGAACTCCGGGCAAGTCCCTTTGCCTGACTCCTCCTAGGCTTAGGAATCTTGGTCTCCCTGCCGAGTTAAGGTCGAACGACCTGCCGAACCTTACACTCGAACTCCGGCCAACTCCCTTCGACTAACTCTCCTACTAGGCTTAGGAAGCTTGGTCTCCCTGCCGAGGTAAGGTCGAACGTCCTGCCGAGCCTTACACTCGAACTCCGTCCGAGTCCCTTCGCCTGACTCCTACTAGGATTAGGAAGCTTGGTCTCCCTGCCGAGGTAAGGACGAAGGTCCTGCCGAGCCTTACACTCGAACTCCGGCCAAGTCCCCTTGTCTGACTCCTACTAGGCTTAGGAATCTTGGTCTCCCTGCCGAGTTAAGGTCGAACGACCTGCCGAACCTTACACTCGAACTCCGGCCAACTCCCTTCGACTAACTCTCCTACTAGGCTTAGGAAGCTTGGTCTCCCTGCCGAGGCAAGGTCGAACGTCCTGCCGAGCCTTACACTCGAACTCCGTCCGAGTCCCTTCGCCTGACTCTCCTACTAGGCTTAGGAAGCTTGGTCTCCCTGCCGAGGTAAGGTCGAACGTCCTGCCGAGCCTTACAATCGAACTGCGGCCAAGTCCCTTCGCCTGACTCCTACTAGGATTAGGAAGCTTGGTCTCCCTGCCGAGGTAAGGTCGAAGGTCCTGCCGAGCCTTACACTCGAACTCTGGCCAAGTCCCCTTGTCTGACTCCTACTAGGCTTAGGAAGCATGGTCTCCCCGCCGAGGTAAGGTAGAACGTCCTGCCGAGCCTTGCACTCGAACTCCGGCCAAGTCCCTTTGCCTGACTCCTACTAGGCTTAGGAATCTTGGTCTCCCTGCCGAGTTAAGGTCGAACGACCTGCCGAACCTTAGTCTCAAACTTATGCCAAGTTCCTTCGCCTGACTCCAACTAGGCTTAGGAAGCTTTGTCTCCCAGCCGAGGAAAGGTCGAACGTCCTGCTGAGCCTTAGACTTGAACTCCGGCCAAGTCCTCTCGCCTGACTCTCCTACTAGGCTTAGGAAGCTTGGACTCCCTGCCGAGGTAAGGTCGAACGTCCTGCCGAGCCTTGCACTCAAACACCGGCCAGGCCATTTGCCTGTCTCCTACTAGGCTTAGGAAGCTTGGTGTCCCTGCCGAGGAAAGGTCGAACGTCCTGCCGAGCCTTACACTCGAACTCCGGCCAAATCATTTTGCATGACTCCTACTAAGCTTAGATAGCTTGGTCTCCCTGCCGAGGTAACGTCGAATGTCCTGCCGAACCTTAGTCTCAAACTTCGGCCACGTTCCTTCGCCTGACTCCAACTAGACTTAGGAAGCTTTGTCTCCCAGCCGAGGTAATGTTGAACGTCCTGCCGAGACTTACAGTCGAACTCTGGCCAAGTCCGGTTGCCTGATTCCTACTAGGCTTAGGAAGCTTGGTCTCCCGGCCGAGGTATAGTCGAGCATCCTGCCGAGCCTTACACTAGAACTCCGGCCAAGTCCCTTTGCCTGATACCTTCTAGGCTTAGGAAGCTTGGTCTCCCAGCAGAGGTAAGGTCGAGCGTCCTGCCGAGCCTTGCACTCGAACTCCGGGCAAGTCCCTTTGCCTGACTCCTCCTAGGCTTAGGAATCTTGGTCTCCCTGCCGAGTTAAGGTCGAACGACCTGCCGAACCTTACACTCGAACTCCGGCCAACTCCCTTCGACTAACTCTCCTACTAGGCTTAGGAAGCTTGGTCTCCCTGCCGAGGTAAGGTCGAACGTCCTGCCGAGCCTTACACTCGAACTCCGTCCGAGTCCCTTCGCCTGACTCTCCTACTAGGCTTAGGAAGCTTGGTCTCCCTGCCGAGGTAAAGTCGAACGTCCTGCCGAGCCTTACAATCGAACTCCAGCCAAGTTCCTTTTGCCTGTCTCCTACTAATCTTACATAGCTTGGTCTCCCTGCCGAGGTAAGGTCGAACATCCTGACGACCCTTACACTCGAACTCCGGCCAAATCCCCTCGCCTGTCTCCAACTAGGCGTAGGAAGCTTGGTCTCCCTGCCGAGGTAAGGTCGAACGTCCTGCCGAGCCTTACACTCGAACTCCGGCCAAGTCCCTTCGCCTGACTCCTACTAGGCTTAGGAAGCTTGGTCTCCCTGCCGAGGTAAGGTCGAAGGTCCTGCCGAGCCTTACACTCGAACTCCGGCCAAGTCCCCTTGTCTGACTCCTACTAGGCTTAGGAAGCATGGTCTCTTTGCCGAGTTAAGGTCGAACGTCCTGCCGAGCCTTAGTCTCAAACTTCGGCCAAGTTCCTTCGCCTGACTCCAATTAGGCTTAGGAAGCTTTATCTCCCAGCCGAGGTAAGGTCGAACGTCCTGCTGAGCTTTAGACTTGAACTCCGGCCAAGTCCTCTCGCCTGACTCTCCTCCTAGGCTTAGGAAGATTTGTCTCCCTGCCGATGTAACATCGAACGTCCTGCCGAGCCTTACACTCGAACTCCGGCCATATCCCTTCCCCTGACACTCCTACTAGGCTTAGCAAGCTTGGTCTCCCTGCCGAGGCAAGGTCGAGCGTCCTGCCGAGCCTTGCACTCGAACTCCGGCCAAGTCCCTTCGCCTGACTCCTACTAGGCTTAGGAATCTTGGTCTCCCTGCCGAGTTAAGGTCGAACGACCTGCCGAACCTTAGTCTCAAACTTATGCCAAGTTCCTTCGCCTGACTCCAACTAGGCTTAGGAAGCTTTGTCTCCCAGCCGAGGAAAGGTCGAACGTCCTGCTGAGCCTTAGACTTGAACTCCGGCCATGTCCTCTCGCCTGACTCTCCTACTAGGCTTAGGAAGCTTGGACTCCCTGCCGAGGTAAGGTCGAACGTCCTGCCGAGCCTTGCACTCAAACACCGGCCAGGCCATTTGCCTGTCTCCTACTAGGCTTAGGAAGCTTGGTGTCCCTGCCGAGGAAAGGTCGAACGTCCTGCCGAGCCTTACACTCGAACTCCGGCCAAATCATTTTGCATGACTCCTACTAAGCTTAGATAGCTTGGTCTCCCTGCCGAGGTAACGTCGAATGTCCTGCCGAACCTTAGTCTCAAACTTCGGCCACGTTCCTTCGCCTGACTCCAACTAGACTTAGGAAGCTTTGTCTCCCAGCCGAGGTAATGTTGAACGTCCTGCCGAGACTTACAGTCGAACTCTGGCCAAGTCCGCTTGCCTGACTCCTACTAGGCTTAGGAAGCTTGTTCTCCCGGCCGAGGTAAGGTCGAGCGTCCTTCCGAGCCTTACACTAGAACTCCGGCCAAGTCCCTTTGCCTGATACCTTCTAGGCTTAGGAAGCTTGGTCTCCCTGCCGAGGTAAGGTCGAGCGTCCTGCCGAGCCTTGCACTCGAACTCCGGGCAAGTCCCTTTGCCTGACTCCTCCTAGGCTTAGGAATCTTGGTCTCCCTGCCGAGTTAAGGTCGAACGACCTGCCGAACCTTACACTCGAACTCCGGCCAACTCCCTTCGCCTAACTCTCCTACTAGGCTTAGGAAGCTTGGTCTCCCTGCCGAGGTAAGGTCGAACGTCCTGCCGAGCCTTACACTCGAACTCCGTCCGAGTCCCTTCGCCTGACTCCTACTAGGATTAGGAAGCTTGGTCTCCCTGCCGAGGTAAGGACGAAGGTCCTGCCGAGCCTTACACTCGAACTCCGGCCAAGTCCCCTTGTCTGACTCCTACTAGGCTTAGGAATCTTGGTCTCCCTGCCGAGTTAAGGTCGAACGACCTGCCGAACCTTACACTCGAACTCCGGCCAACTCCCTTCGACTAACTCTCCTACTAGGCTTAGGAAGCTTGGTCTCCCTGCCGAGGCAAGGTCGAACGTCCTGCCGAGCCTTACACTCGAACTCCGTCCGAGTCCCTTCGCCTGACTCTCCTACTAGGCTTAGGAAGCTTGGTCTCCCTGCCGAGGTAAGGTCGAACGTCCTGCCGAGCCTTACAATCGAACTGCGGCCAAGTCCCTTCGCCTGACTCCTACTAGGATTAGGAAGCTTGGTCTCCCTGCCGAGGTAAGGTCGAAGGTCCTGCCGAGCCTTACACTCGAACTCTGGCCAAGTCCCCTTGTCTGACTCCTACTAGGCTTAGGAAGCATGGTCTCCCCGCCGAGGTAAGGTAGAACGTCCTGCCGAGCCTTGCACTCGAACTCCGGCCAAGTCCCTTTGCCTGACTCCTACTAGGCTTAGGAATCTTGGTCTCCCTGCCGAGTTAAGGTCGAACGACCTGCCGAACCTTAGTCTCAAACTTATGCCAAGTTCCTTCGCCTGACTCCAACTAGGCTTAGGAAGCTTTGTCTCCCAGCCGAGGAAAGGTCGAACGTCCTGCCGAGCCTTACACTCGAACTCCGGCCAAATCATTTTGCATGACTCCTACTAAGCTTAGATAGCTTGGTCTCCCTGCCGAGGTAACGTCGAATGTCCTGCCGAAACTTAGTCTCAAACTTCGGCCACGTTCCTTCGCCAGACTCCAACTAGACTTAGGAAGCTTTGTCTCCCAGCCGAGGTAATGTTGAACGTCCTGCCGAGACTTACAGTCGAACTCTGGCCAAGTCCGCTTGCCTGACTCCTACTAGGCTTAGGAAGCTTGGTCTCCCGGCCGAGGTAAGGTCGAGCGTCCTTCCGAGCCTTACACTAGAACTCCGGCCAAGTCCCTTGGCCTGATACCTTCTAGGCTTAGGAAGCTTGGTCTCCCTGCAGAGGTAAGGTCGAGCGTCCTGCCGAGCCTTGCACTCGAACTCCGGGCAAGTCCCTTTGCCTGACTCCTCCTAGGCTTAGGAATCTTGGTCTCCCTGCCGAGTTAAGGTCGAACGACCTGCCGAACCTTACACTCGAACTCCGGCCAACTCCCTTCGACTAACTCTCCTACTAGGCTTAGGAAGCTTGGTCTCCCTGCCGAGGTAAGGTCGAACGTCCTGCCGAGCCTTACACTCGACCTCCGTCCGAGTCCCTTCGCCTGACTCTCCTACTAGGCTTAGGAAGCTTGGTCTCCCTGCCGAGGTAAGGTCGAACGTCCTGCCGAGCCTTACAATCGAACTCCAGCCAAGTTCCTTTTGCCTGTCTCCTACTAATCTTAGATAGCTTGGTCTCCCTGCCGAGGTAAGGTCGAACATCCTGACGACCCTTACACTCGAACTCCGGCCAAATCCCCTCGCCTGTCTCCAACTAGGCGTAGGAAGCTTGGTCTCCCTGCCGAGGTAAGGTCGAACGTCCTGCCGAGCCTTACACTCGAACTCCGGCCAAGTCCCTTCGCCTGACTCCTACTAGGCTTAGGAAACTTGGTCTCCCTGCCGAGGTAAGGTCGAAGGTCCTGCCGAGCCTTACACTCGAACTCCGGCCAAGTCCCCTTGTCTGACTCCTACTAGGCTTAGGAAGCATGGTCTCTTTGCCGAGTTAAGGTCGAACGTCCTGCCGAGCCTTAGTCTCAAACTTCGGCCAAGTTCCTTCGCCTGACTCCAATTAGGCTTAGGAAGCTTTATCTCCCAGCCGAGGTAAGGTCGAACGTCCTGCTGAGCTTTAGACTTGAACTCCGGCCAAGTCCTCTCGCCTGACTCTCCTACTAGGCTTAGGGAGCTTGGTCTCCCTGCCGAGGTAAGGTCGAACGTCCTGCCGAGCCTTACACTCGAACTCCGGCCATGTCCCTTCCCCTGACACTCCTACTAGGCTTAGCAAGCTTGGTCTCCCTGCCGAGGCAAGGTCGAGCGTCCTGCCGATCCTTGCACTCGAACTCCGTCCGAGTCCCTTCGCCTGACTCTCCTACTAGGCTTAGGAAGCTTGGTCTCCCTGCCGAGGTAAGGTCAAACGTCCTGCCGAGCCTTACACTCGAACTCCGGCCAAGTCCCCTCGCCTGACTCTCCTACTAGGCTTAGGAAGCTTGGTCTCCCTGCCGAGGTAAGGTCAAAAGTCCTGCCGAGCCTTACACTCGAAGTCCAGCCAAGTCCCTTCCCCTGACAGTCCTACTAGGCTTAAGAAGCTTGGTCTCCCTACCGAGGTAAGGTCGAGCGTCCGGCTGAGCATTACACTCGAACTCCAGCCACGTCCCCTTTTTTGACTCCTTCTAGGTTTAGGAAGCTTGGTCTCCCTGCCGAGGTAAGGTCAAACGTCCTTCCAAGCCTTACACTCGAACTCCGGCAAAGTCCCTTTGCCTGAATCCTACTAGGCTTATGAATCTTCGTCTCCCTGCCGAGGTAAGGTCGAACGTCCTGCCGAGCCTTACACTCGAACTCCGACCAAGTCCCTTTGCCTGACTCCTACTAGGCTTAGGAAGCTTGGTCTCCCAGCCGAGGTAAGGTCGCACGTCCGGCCGAGCCTTACACTCGAACTCCGGCCAAGTCCCTTGGCCTGACTCCTACTAGGCTTAGGAAGCTTGGTCTCCCTGCCGAGTTAAGGTCAAACGTCCTTCCGAACCTTACACTCAAACTCCGGCCAAGTCCCTTCGCCTAACTCTCCTACTAGGCTTAGGAAGCTTGGTCTCCCTGCCGAGGTAAGGTCGAACGTCCTGCCGACCTTTACACTCGAACTCCGTCAAAGTCCCTTAGCCTGACTCTCCTACTAGGCTTAGGAAGCTTGGTCTCCCTGACGAGGTAAGGTCGAAAGTCCTGCCGAGCCTTACACTCGAACTCTGGCCAAGTCTACTCGCCTGACTCTGCTACTAGGCTTAAGAAGCTTGGTGTCTCTGCCGAGGTACGGTCGAACGTCCTGCCGAGCCTTACAGTCGAACTTTGGCCAAGTCCCTTTGCCTGTCTCCTACTAGGATTAGGAATTTTCGTCTCCCTGCCGAGGTAAGGTCGAACGTCCTGCCGAGCCTTACACTCGATCTCCGGACAAGTCCCTTCGCCTGACTCTCCTACTAGGCTTAGGAAGCTTGGTCTCCCTGCCGAGGTAAGGTCGAACGTCCTGCCGAGCCTTACACTCGAACTCCGGCCAAGTCCCTTTGCCTGACTCCTACTAGGCTTAGGAAGCTTGGTCCCCCTGCCGAGGTAAGGTCGAAAGTCCTGCCGAGCCTTACAATCGAACTCCAGCCAAGTTCCTCTTGCCTGTCTCCTACTAAGCTTGGACAGCTTGGTCTCCCGGCCGAGGTAAGGTCTAACGTCCTGCCGAGCCTTACACTCGAACTCCGACCAAGTCCCCTCGCCTGACTCCAAGTGGGCGTAGGAAGCTTGGTCTCCCTGCCGAGGTAAGGTAGAACGTCCTTCCGAGCCTTACACTCGAAGTCCGGAGTTCCTTTTGCCTGTCTCCTACTAGGCTTAGGAAGCTTGGTCTCCCTGCCGAGTTAAGGTCGAACGTCCTGTCGAACCTTACACTCAAACTCCGGCCCACTCCCTTCGCCTAACTCTCCTACTAGGCTTAGGAAGCTTGGTCTCCCTGCCGAGGTAAGGTCGAACGTCCTGCCGAGCTTTACACTCGAACTCCGTCAAAGTCCCTTAGCCTGACTCTCCTACTAGGCTTAGGAAGCTTGGTCTCCCTGACGAGGTAAGGTCGAAAGTCCTGCCGAGCCTTACACTCGAACTCTGGCCAAGTCTACTCGCCTGACTCTGCTACTAGGCTTAAGAAGCTTGGTGTCTCTGCCGAGGTACGGTCGAACGTCCTGCCGAGCCTTACAGTCGAACTTTGGCCAAGTCCCTTTGCCTGTCTCCTACTAGGATTAGGAATTTTCGTCTCCCTGCCGAGGTAAGGTCGAACGTCCTGCCGAGCCTTACACTCGATCTCCGGCCAAGTCCCTTCGCCTGACTCTCCTACTAGGCTTAGGAAGCTTGGTCTCCCTGCCGAGGTAAGGTCGAACGTCCTGCCGAGCCTTACACTCGACCTCCGTCCGAGTCCCTTCGCCTGACTCTCCTACTAGGCTTAGGAAGCTTGGTCTCCCTGCCGAGGTAAGGTCGAACGTCCTGCCGAGCCTTACAATCGAACTCCAGCCAAGTTCCTTTTGCCTGTCTCCTACTAATCTTAGATAGCTTGGTCTCCCTGCCGAGGTAAGGTCGAACATCCTGACGACCCTTACACTCGAACTCCGGCCAAATCCCCTCGCCTGTCTCCAACTAGGCGTAGGAAGCTTGGTCTCCCTGCCGAGGTAAGGTCGAACGTCCTGCCGAGCCTTACACTCGAACTCCGGCCAAGTCCCTTCGCCTGACTCCTACTAGGCTTAGGAAACTTGGTCTCCCTGCCGAGGTAAGGTCGAAGGTCCTGCCGAGCCTTACACTCGAACTCCGGCCAAGTCCCCTTGTCTGACTCCTACTAGGCTTAGGAAGCATGGTCTCTTTGCCGAGTTAAGGTCGAACGTCCTGCCGAGCCTTAGTCTCAAACTTCGGCCAAGTTCCTTCGCCTGACTCCAATTAGGCTTAGGAAGCTTTATCTCCCAGCCGAGGTAAGGTCGAACGTCCTGCTGAGCTTTAGACTTGAACTCCGGCCAAGTCCTCTCGCCTGACTCTCCTACTAGGCTTAGGGAGCTTGGTCTCCCTGCCGAGGTAAGGTCGAACGTCCTGCCGAGCCTTACACTCGAACTCCGGCCATGTCCCTTCCCCTGACACTCCTACTAGGCTTAGCAAGCTTGGTCTCCCTGCCGAGGCAAGGTCGAGCGTCCTGCCGATCCTTGCACTCGAACTCCGTCCGAGTCCCTTCGCCTGACTCTCCTACTAGGCTTAGGAAGCTTGGTCTCCCTGCCGAGGTAAGGTCAAACGTCCTGCCGAGCCTTACACTCGAACTCCGGCCAAGTCCCCTCGCCTGACTCTCCTACTAGGCTTAGGAAGCTTGGTCTCCCTGCCGAGGTAAGGTCAAAAGTCCTGCCGAGCCTTACACTCGAAGTCCAGCCAAGTCCCTTCCCCTGACAGTCCTACTAGGCTTAAGAAGCTTGGTCTCCCTACCGAGGTAAGGTCGAGCGTCCGGCTGAGCATTACACTCGAACTCCAGCCACGTCCCCTTTTTTGACTCCTTCTAGGTTTAGGAAGCTTGGTCTCCCTGCCGAGGTAAGGTCAAACGTCCTTCCAAGCCTTACACTCGAACTCCGGCAAAGTCCCTTTGCCTGAATCCTACTAGGCTTATGAATCTTCGTCTCCCTGCCGAGGTAAGGTCGAACGTCCTGCCGAGCCTTACACTCGAACTCCGACCAAGTCCCTTTGCCTGACTCCTACTAGGCTTAGGAAGCTTGGTCTCCCAGCCGAGGTAAGGTCGCACGTCCGGCCGAGCCTTACACTCGAACTCCGGCCAAGTCCCTTGGCCTGACTCCTACTAGGCTTAGGAAGCTTGGTCTCCCTGCCGAGTTAAGGTCAAACGTCCTTCCGAACCTTACACTCAAACTCCGGCCAAGTCCCTTCGCCTAACTCTCCTACTAGGCTTAGGAAGCTTGGTCTCCCTGCCGAGGTAAGGTCGAACGTCCTGCCGACCTTTACACTCGAACTCCGTCAAAGTCCCTTAGCCTGACTCTCCTACTAGGCTTAGGAAGCTTGGTCTCCCTGACGAGGTAAGGTCGAAAGTCCTGCCGAGCCTTACACTCGAACTCTGCCCAAGTCTACTCGCCTGACTCTGCTACTAGGCTTAAGAAGCTTGGTGTCTCTGCCGAGGTACGGTCGAACGTCCTGCCGAGCCTTACAGTCGAACTTTGGCCAAGTCCCTTTGCCTGTCTCCTACTAGGATTAGGAATTTTCGTCTCCCTGCCGAGGTAAGGTCGAACGTCCTGCCGAGCCTTACACTCGATCTCCGGACAAGTCCCTTCGCCTGACTCTCCTACTAGGCTTAGGAAGCTTGGTCTCCCTGCCGAGGTAAGGTCGAACGTCCTGCCGAGCCTTACACTCGAACTCCGGCCAAGTCCCTTTGCCTGACTCCTACTAGGCTTAGGAAGCTTGGTCCCCCTGCCGAGGTAAGGTCGAAAGTCCTGCCGAGCCTTACAATCGAACTCCAGCCAAGTTCCTCTTGCCTGTCTCCTACTAAGCTTGGACAGCTTGGTCTCCCGGCCGAGGTAAGGTCTAACGTCCTGCCGAGCCTTACACTCGAACTCCGACCAAGTCCCCTCGCCTGACTCCAAGTGGGCGTAGGAAGCTTGGTCTCCCTGCCGAGGTAAGGTAGAACGTCCTTCCGAGCCTTACACTCGAAGTCCGGAGTTCCTTTTGCCTGTCTCCTACTAGGCTTAGGAAGCTTGGTCTCCCTGCCGAGTTAAGGTCGAACGTCCTGTCGAACCTTACACTCAAACTCCGGCCCACTCCCTTCGCCTAACTCTCCTACTAGGCTTAGGAAGCTTGGTCTCCCTGCCGAGGTAAGGTCGAACGTCCTGCCGAGCTTTACACTCGAACTCCGTCAAAGTCCCTTAGCCTGACTCTCCTACTAGGCTTAGGAAGCTTGGTCTCCCTGACGAGGTAAGGTCGAAAGTCCTGCCGAGCCTTACACTCGAACTCTGGCCAAGTCTACTCGCCTGACTCTGCTACTAGGCTTAAGAAGCTTGGTGTCTCTGCCGAGGTACGGTCGAACGTCCTGCCGAGCCTTACAGTCGAACTTTGGCCAAGTCCCTTTGCCTGTCTCCTACTAGGATTAGGAATTTTCGTCTCCCTGCCGAGGTAAGGTCGAACGTCCTGCCGAGCCTTACACTCGATCTCCGGCCAAGTCCCTTCGCCTGACTCTCCTACTAGGCTTAGGAAGCTTGATCTCCCGACCGAGGTAAGGTCGAACGTCCTGCCAAGCCTTACACTCGAACTCCGGCCAAGTCCCTTCGCCTAACTCTCCTACTAGGCTTAGGAAGCTTGGTCTCCCTGCCGAGGTAAGGTCGAACATCCTGCCGAGCTTTACACTCGAACTCCGTCAAAGTCCCCTCGCCTAACTCTCCTACAAGGCTTAGGAAGCTTGGTCTCCCTGCCGAGGTAAGGTAGAACGGCCTTCCGAGCCTTACACTCGAAGTCCGGCCAAGTCCCTTCGCCTGACTCTGCTACTAGGCTTAAGAAGCTTGGTGTCTCTGCCGAGGTACGGTCGAACGTCCTGCCGAGCCTTACAGTCGAACTTTGGCCAAGTCCCTTTGCCTGTCTCCTACTAGGATTAGGAATTTTCGTCTCCCTGCCGAGGTAAGGCCGAATGTCCTGCCGAGCCTTACACTCGATCTCCAGCCAAGTCCCTTCGCCTGACTGTCCTACTAGGCTTAGGATGCTTGATCTCCCGACCGAGGTAAGGTCGAACGTCCTGCCAAGCCTTACACTCGAACTCCGGCCAAGTCCCTTTGCCTAAGTCCTACTAGGTTTAGGAAGCTTGGTCTCCCTGCCGAGGTAAGGTCGAACGTCCTGCCGAGCCTTACACTCGAACTCTGGCCAAGTCCCTTTGCCTGACTCCTACTAGGCTTAGGAAGCTTGGTCCCCCTGCCGAGGTAAGGTCGAAAGTCCTGCCGAACCTTACAATCGAACTCCAGCCAAGTTCCTTTTGCCTGTCTCCTACTAAGCTTAGATAGCTTGGTCTCTTGGCCGAGGTAAGGTCTAACGTCCTGCCGAGCCTTACACTCGAACTCCGGCCAAATCCCCTCGCCTGACTCCAACTAGGCGTAGGAAGCTTGGTCTCCCTGCCGAGGTAAGGTCGAATGTCCTTCCGAGCCTTACACTCAAACTCCGGCCAAGTCCCCTCGCCTAACTCTCCTACAAGGCTTAGGAAGCTTGGTCTCCCTGCCGAGGTAAGGTAGAACGTCCTTCCGAGCCTTACACTCGAAGTCCGGCCAAGTCCCTTCGCCTGACTCCTACTAGGCTTAGGAAGCTTGGTCCCCCTCCCGAGGTAAGGTAGAACGTCCTGCCGAGCCTTACAATCGAACTCCAGCTAAGTTCCTTTTGCCTGTCTCCTACTAGGCTTAGGAAGCTTGGTCTCCCTGCCGAGTTAAGGTCGAATGTCCTGCCGAACCTTACACTCAAACTCCGGCCAACTCCCTTCGCCTAACTCTCCTACTAGGCTTAGGAAGCTTGGTCTCCCTGCCGAGGTAAGGTCGAATGTCCTGCCGAGCCTTACACTCGATCTCCGGCCAAGTCCCTTCGCCTGACTGTCCTACTAGGCTTAGGAAGCTTGATCTCCCGACCGAGGTAAGGTCGAACGTCCTGCCAAGCCTTACACTCGAACTCTGGCAAAGTCCCTTTGCCTGAATCCTACTAGGCTTAGGAATCTTCGTCTCCCTGCCGAGATAAGGTCGAACGTCCTGCCGAGCCTTACACTCGAACTCCGGCCAAGTCCCTTTGCCTAACTCCTACTAGGTTTAGGAAGCTTGGTCTCCCTGCCGAGGTAAGGTCAAACGTCCTGCCGAGCCTTACACTCGAACTCCGGCCAAGTCCCCTCGCCTGACTCTCCTACTAGGCTTAGGAAGCTTGGTCTCCCTGCCGAGGTAAGGTCAAAAGTCCTGCCGAGCCTTACACTCGAAGTCCAGCCAAGTCCCTTCCCCTGACAGTCCTACTAGGCTTAAGAAGCTTGGTCTCCCTGCCGAGGTAAGGTCAAACGTCCTTCCAAGCCTTACACTCGAACTCCGGCAAAGTCCCTTTGCCTGAATCCTACTAGGCTTATGAATCTTCGTCTCCCTGCCGAGGTAAGGTCGAACGTCCTGCCGAGCCTTACACTCGAACTCCGACCAAGTCCCTTTGCCTGACTCCTACTAGGCTTAGGAAGCTTGGTCTCCCAGCCGAGGTAAGGTCGCACGTCCGGCCGAGCCTTACACTCGAACTCCGGCCAAGTCCCTTGGCCTGACTCCTACTAGGCTTAGGAAGCTTGGTCTCCCTGCCGAGTTAAGGTCAAACGTCCTTCCGAACCTTACACTCAAACTCCGGCCAAGTCCCTTCGCCTAACTCTCCTACTAGGCTTAGGAAGCTTGGTCTCCCTGCCGAGGTAAGGTCGAACGTCCTGCCGACCTTTACACTCGAACTCCGTCAAAGTCCCTTAGCCTGACTCTCCTACTAGGCTTAGGAAGCTTGGTCTCCCTGACGAGGTAAGGTCGAAAGTCCTGCCGAGCCTTACACTCGAACTCTGCCCAAGTCTACTCGCCTGACTCTGCTACTAGGCTTAAGAAGCTTGGTGTCTCTGCCGAGGTACGGTCGAACGTCCTGCCGAGCCTTACAGTCGATCTTTGGCCAAGTCCCTTTGCCAGTCTCCTACTAGGATTAGGAATTTTCGTCTCCCTGCCGAGGTAAGGTTGAACGTCCTGCCGAGCCTTACACTCGATCTCCGGCCAAGTCCCTTCGCCTGACTCTCCTACTAGGCTTAGGAAGCTTGGTCTCCCTGCCGAGGTAAGGTCGAACGTCCTGCCGAGCCTTACACTCGAACTCCGGCCAAGTCCCTTTGCCTGACTCCTACTAGGCTTAGGAAGCTTGGTCCCCCTGCCGAGGTAAGGTCGAAAGTCCTTCCGAGCCTTACACTCAAACTCCGGCCAAGTCCCCTCGCCTAACTCTCCTACAAGGCTTAGGAAGCTTGGTCTCCCTGCCGAGGTAAGGTAGAACGTCCTTCCGAGCCTTACACTCGAAGTCCGGCCAAGTCCCTTCGCCTGACCCTACTAGGCTTAGGAAGCTTGTTCCCCCTCCCGAGGTAAGGTAGAACGTCCTGCCGAGCCTTACAATCGAACTCCAGCTAAGTTCCTTTTGCCTGTCTCCTACTAGGCTTAGGAAGCTTGGTCTCCCTGCCGAGTTAAGGTCGAATGTCCTGCCGAACTTTACACTCAAACTCCGGCCAACTCCCTTCGCCTAACTCTCCTACTAGGCTTAGGAAGCTTGGTCTCCCTGCCGAGGTAAGGTCGAATGTCCTGCCGAGCCTTACACTCGATCTCCGGCCAAGTCCCTTCGCCTGACTGTCCTACTAGGCTTAGGAAGCTTGATCTCCCGACCGAGGTAAGGTCGAACGTCCTGCCAAGCCTTACACTCGAACTCTGGCAAAGTCCCTTTGCCTGAATCCTACTAGGCTTAGGAATCTTCGTCTCCCTGCCGAGATAAGGTCGAACGTCCTGCCGAGCCTTACACTCGAACTCCGGCCAAGTCCCTTTGCCTAACTCCTACTAGGTTTAGGAAGCTTGGTCTCCCTGCCGAGGTAAGGTCAAACGTCCTGCCGAGCCTTACACTCGAACTCCGGCCAAGTCCCCTCGCCTGACTCTCCTACTAGGCTTAGGAAGCTTGGTCTCCCTGCCGAGGTAAGGTCAAAAGTCCTGCCGAGCCTTACACTCGAAGTCCAGCCAAGTCCCTTCCCCTGACAGTCCTACTAGGCTTAAGAAGCTTGGTCTCCCTACCGAGGTAAGGTCGAGCGTCCGGCTGAGCATTACACTCGAACTCCAGCCACGTCCCCTTTTTTGACTCCTTCTAGGTTTAGGAAGCTTGGTCTCCCTGCCGAGGTAAGGTCAAACGTCCTTCCAAGCCTTACACTCGAACTCCGGCAAAGTCCCTTTGCCTGAATCCTACTAGGCTTATGAATCTTCGTCTCCCTGCCGAGGTAAGGTCGAACGTCCTGCCGAGCCTTACACTCGAACTCCGACCAAGTCCCTTTGCCTGACTCCTACTAGGCTTAGGAAGCTTGGTCTCCCAGCCGAGGTAAGGTCGCACGTCCGGCCGAGCCTTACACTCGAACTCCGGCCAAGTCCCTTGGCCTGACTCCTACTAGGCTTACGAAGCTTGGTCTCCCTGCCGAGTTAAGGTCAAACGTCCTTCCGAACCTTACACTCAAACTCCGGCCAAGTCCCTTCGCCTAACTCTCCTACTAGGCTTAGGAAGCTTGGTCTCCCTGCCGAGGTAAGGTCGAACGTCCTGCCGACCTTTACACTCGAACTCCGTCAAAGTCCCTTAGCCTGACTCTCCTACTAGGCTTAGGAAGCTTGGTCTCCCTGACGAGGTAAGGTCGAAAGTCCTGCCGAGCCTTACACTCGAACTCTGGCCAAGTCTACTCGCCTGACTCTGCTACTAGGCTTAAGAAGCTTGGTGTCTCTGCCGAGGTACGGTCGAACGTCCTGCCGAGCCTTACAGTCGAACTTTGGCCAAGTCCCTTTGCCTGTCTCCTACTAGGATTAGGAATTTTCGTCTCCCTGCCGAGGTAAGGTCGAACGTCCTGCCGAGCCTTACACTCGATCTCCGGCCAAGTCCCTTCGCCTGACTCTCCTACTAGGCTTAGGAAGCTTGGTCTCCCTGCCGAGGTAAGGTCGAACGTCCTGCCGAGCCTTACACTCGAACTCCGGCCAAGTCCCTTTGCCTGACTCCTACTAGGCTTAGGAAGCTTGGTCCCCCTGCCGAGGTAAGGTCGAAAGTCCTGCCGAGCCTTACAATCGAACTCCAGCCAAGTTCCTTTTGCCTGTCTCCTACTAAGCTTAGATAGCTTGGTCTCCCGGCCGAGGTAAGGTCTAACGTCCTGCCGAGCCTTACACACGAACTCCGGCCAAGTCCCCTCGCCTGACTCCAAGTAGGCGTAGGAAGCTTGGTCTCCCTGCCGAGGTAAGGTAGAACGTCCTTCCGAGCCTTACACTCGAAGTCCGGAGTTCCTTTTGCCTGTCTCCTACTAGGCTTAGGAAGCTTGGTCTCCCTGCCGAGTTAAGGTCGAACGTCCTGTCGAACCTTACACTCAAACTCCGGCCCACTCCCTTCGCCTAACTCTCCTACTAGGCTTAGGAAGCTTGGTCTCCCTGCCGAGGTAAGGTCGAACGTCCTGCCGACCTTTACACTCGAACTCCGTCAAAGTCCCTTAGCCTGACTCTCCTACTAGGCTTAGGAAGCTTGGTCTCCCTGACGAGGTAAGGTCGAAAGTCCTGCCGAGCCTTACACTCGAACTCTGGCCAAGTCTACTCGCCTGACTCTGCTACTAGGCTTAAGAAGCTTGGTGTCTCTGCCAAGGTACGGTCGAACGTCCTGCCGAGCCTTACAGTCGAACTTTGGCCAAGTCCCTTTGCCTGTCGCCTACTAGGATTAGGAATTTTCGTCTCCCTGCCGAGGTAAGGTTGAACGTCCTGCCGAGCCTTACAGTCGATCTCCGGCCAAGTCCCTTCGCCTGACTCTCCTACTAGGCTTAGGAAGCTTGGTCTCCCTGCCGAGGTAAGGTCGAACGTCCTGCCGAGCCTTACACTCGAACTCCGGCCAAGTCCCTTTGCCTGACTCCTACTAGGCTTAGGAAGCTTGGTCTCCCTGCCGAGGTAAGGTCGAATGTCCTTCCGAGCCTTAAACTCAAACTCCGGCCAAGTCCCCTCGCCTAACTCTCCTACAAGGCTTAGGAAGCTTGGTCTCCCTGCCGAGGTAATGTCGAAGGTCCTGCCGAGCCTTACACACGAACTCCGGCCAAGTGCCTTTGCCTGGCTCCTACTAGGCTTAGGAAGATTGGTCCCCCTGCCGAGGTAAGGTCGAAAGTCCTGCCGAGCCTTACAATCGAACTCCAGCCAAGTTCCTTTTGCCTGTCTCCTACTAAGCTTATATAGCTTGGTCTCCCTGCCGAGGTAAGGTCGAACGTCCTGCCAAGCCTTACACTCGAACTCCGGCCAAGTCCCTTTGCCTAACTCCTACTAGGTTTAGGAAGCTTGGTCTCCCTGCCGAGGTAAGGTCGAACGTCCTGCCGAGCCTTACACTCGAACTCCGGCCAAGTCCCTTCGCCTGACTCCTACTAGGCTTAGGAAGTTTGGTCCCCCTGCCGAGGTAAGGTCAAACGTCCTGCCGAGCCTTACAATCGAACTCCAGCTAAGTTCCTTTTGCCTGTCTCCTACTAGGCTTAGGAAGCTTGGTCTCCCTGCCGAGTTAAGGTCGAACGTCCTGCCGAACCTTACACTCAAACTCCGGCCAACTCCCTTCGCCTAACTCACCTACTAGGCTTAGGAAGCTTGGTCTCCCTGCCGAGGTAAGGTCGAACGTCCTGCCGAGCTTACACTTGAACTCCGGACAAGTCCCCTCGCCTGACTCCTACTAGACCTAGGAAGCTTGGTCTCCCTGCCGAGGTAAGGTCGAACGTCCTGCCGAGCCTTACACTCGAACTCCGGCCAAGTCCACTCGCCTGTCTCGTACTAGGATTAGGAAGCTTGGTCTCCCTGCCGAGGTACGGTCGAATGTCCCGCCGAGCCTTACACTCGATCTCCGGCCAAGTCCCTTCGCCTGACTCTCCTACTAGGCTTAGGAAGCTTGGTCTCCCTGCCGAGGTCAGGTCGAACGTCCTGCCGAGCCTTACACTCGAACTCCAGATAAGTCCTCTCCCCTGACACTCCTACTAGGCTTAGGAAGCTTGGTCTCCTTGCCGAGGTAAGGTCGAACGTCCTGCCGAGCCTTACACTCGAACTCCGGCCAAGTCATTTCGCCTGAATCCTACTAGCCTTAGGAAGATTTGTCTCCCAGACGAGGTAAGGTCGAACGTCCTGCCGAGCCTTACACTCGATCTCCGGCCAACTCCCTTCGCCTGACTCTCCTACTAGGCTTAGGAAGCTTGGTCTCCCTGCCGAGGTAAGGTCGAACGTCCTGCCGAGCCTTACACTGGAACTCCGGACAAGTCCCCTCGCCTGACTCCTACTAGACTTGGGAAGCTTGGTCTCCCTGCCGAGGTGAGGTCGAAGGTCCTGCCGAGCCTTACACTCGAACTTCGGCCAAGTCCACTCGCCTGTCTCGTACTAGGATTAGGAAGCTTGGTCTCCCTGCCGAGGTAAGGTCGAACGTCCTGCCGAGCCTTAGACTTGAACTCCGGCCATGTCCTTTCGCCTGACTCTCCTACTAGGCTTAGGAAGCTTGGTCTCCCTGCCGAGTTAAGGTCGAACGACCTGCCGAACCTTACACTCGAACTCCGGCCAACTCCCTTCGACTAACTCTCCTACTAGGCTTAGGAATCTTGGTCTCCCTGCCGAGTTAAGGTCGAACGACCTGCCGAACCTTACACTCGAACTCCGGCCAACTCCCTTCGACTAACTCTCCTACTAGGCTTAGGAAGCTTGGTCTCCCTGCCGAGGTAAGGTCGAACGTCCTGCCGAGCCTTACACTCGAACTCCGTCCGAGTCCCTTCGCCTGACTCCTACTAGGATTAGGAAGCTTGGTCTCCCTGCCGAGGTAAGGACGAAGGTCCTGCCGAGCCTTACACTCGAACTCCGGCCAAGTCCCCTTGTCTGACTCCTACTAGGCTTAGGAATCTTGGTCTCCCTGCCGAGTTAAGGTCGAACGACCTGCCGAACCTTACACTCGAACTCCGGCCAACTCCCTTCGACTAACTCTCCTACTAGGCTTAGGAAGCTTGGTCTCCCTGCCGAGGCAAGGTCGAACGTCCTGCCGAGCCTTACACTCGAACTCCGTCCGAGTCCCTTCGCCTGACTCTCCTACTAGGCTTAGGAAGCTTGGTCTCCCTGCCGAGGTAAGGTCGAACGTCCTGCCGAGCCTTACAATCGAACTGCGGCCAAGTCCCTTCGCCTGACTCCTACTAGGATTAGGAAGCTTGGTCTCCCTGCCGAGGTAAGGTCGAACGTCCTGCTGAGCCTTAGACTTGAACTACGGCCAAGTCCTCTCGCCTGACTCGCCTACTAGGCTTAGGAAGCTTGGTCACCCTGCCGAGGTAAGGTCAAACGTCCTGCCGAGCCTTACACTCAAACTCTGGCCAAGTCCCCTCTCCGAACTCTCCTCCTAGGCTTAGGAAGATTTGTCTCCCTGCCGAGGATACATTGAACGTCCTGCCGAGCCTTACACTCGAGCTCCGGCCAAGTCCCTTCCCCTAACACTCCTACTAGGCTTAGGAACCTTGGTCTCCCTGCCAAGGTAAGGTCGAGCGTCCTGCCGAGCCTTGCACTCGAACTCCGGCCAAGTCCCTTTGCAAGACGCCTACTAGGCTTAGGAATCTTGGTCTCCCTGCCGAGTTAAGGTCGAACGACCTGCCGAACCTTACACTCGAACTCTGGCCATCTCCCTTCGCCTAACTCTCCTAATAGGCTTAGGAAGCTTGGTCTCCCTGCCGAGGTAAGGTCGAAGGTCCTGCCGAGCCTTACAATCGAACTCCAGCCAAGTTCCTTTTGCCTGTCTCCTACTAATCTTAGATAGCTTGGTCTCCCTGCCGAGGTAAGGTCGAACGTCCTGACGAACCTTACACTCGAACTCCGACCAAGTCCCTTTGCCTGACTCCTACTAGGCTTAGGAAGCTTGGTCTCCCAGCCGAGGTAAGGTCGCACGTCCGGCCGAGCCTTACACTCGAACTCCGGCCAAGTCCCTTGGCCTGACTCCTACTAGGCTTAGGAAGCTTGGTCTCCCTGCCGAGTTAAGGTCAAACGTCCTTCCGAACCTTACACTCAAACTCCGGCCAAGTCCCTTCGCCTAACTCTCCTACTAGGCTTAGGAAGCTTGGTCTCCCTGCCGAGGTAAGGTCGAACGTCCTGCCGACCTTTACACTCGAACTCCGTCAAAGTCCCTTAGCCTGACTCTCCTACTAGGCTTAGGAAGCTTGGTCTCCCTGACGAGGTAAGGTCGAAAGTCCTGCCGAGCCTTACACTCGAACTCTGGCCAAGTCTACTCGCCTGACTCTGCTACTAGGCTTAAGAAGCTTGGTGTCTCTGCCGAGGTACGGTCGAACGTCCTGCCGAGCCTTACAGTCGAACTTTGGCCAAGTCCCTTTGCCTGTCTCCTACTAGGATTAGGAATTTTCGTCTCCCTGCCGAGGTAAGGTCGAACGTCCTGCCGAGCCTTACACTCGATCTCCGGCCAAGTCCCTTCGCCTGACTCTCCTACTAGGCTTAGGAAGCTTGGTCTCCCTGCCGAGGTAAGGTCGAACGTCCTGCCGAGCCTTACACTCGAACTCCGGCCAAGTCCCTTTGCCTGACTCCTACTAGGCTTAGGAAGCTTGGTCCCCCTGCCGAGGTAAGGTCGAAAGTCCTGCCGAGCCTTACAATCGAACTCCAGCCAAGTTCCTTTTGCCTGTCTCCTACTAAGCTTAGATAGCTTGGTCTCCCGGCCGAGGTAAGGTCTAACGTCCTGCCGAGCCTTACACACGAACTCCGGCCAAGTCCCCTCGCCTGACTCCAAGTAGGCGTAGGAAGCTTGGTCTCCCTGCCGAGGTAAGGTAGAACGTCCTTCCGAGCCTTACACTCGAAGTCCGGAGTTCCTTTTGCCTGTCTCCTACTAGGCTTAGGAAGCTTGGTCTCCCTGCCGAGTTAAGGTCGAACGTCCTGTCGAACCTTACACTCAAACTCCGGCCCACTCCCTTCGCCTAACTCTCCTACTAGGCTTAGGAAGCTTGGTCTCCCTGCCGAGGTAAGGTCGAACGTCCTGCCGACCTTTACACTCGAACTCCGTCAAAGTCCCTTAGCCTGACTCTCCTACTAGGCTTAGGAAGCTTGGTCTCCCTGACGAGGTAAGGTCGAAAGTCCTGCCGAGCCTTACACTCGAACTCTGGCCAAGTCTACTCGCCTGACTCTGCTACTAGGCTTAAGAAGCTTGGTGTCTCTGCCAAGGTACGGTCGAACGTCCTGCCGAGCCTTACAGTCGAACTTTGGCCAAGTCCCTTTGCCTGTCGCCTACTAGGATTAGGAATTTTCGTCTCCCTGCCGAGGTAAGGTTGAACGTCCTGCCGAGCCTTACAGTCGATCTCCGGCCAAGTCCCTTCGCCTGACTCTCCTACTAGGCTTAGGAAGCTTGGTCTCCCTGCCGAGGTAAGGTCGAACGTCCTGCCGAGCCTTACACTCGAACTCCGGCCAAGTCCCTTTGCCTGACTCCTACTAGGCTTAGGAAGCTTGGTCTCCCTGCCGAGGTAAGGTCGAATGTCCTTCCGAGCCTTAAACTCAAACTCCGGCCAAGTCCCCTCGCCTAACTCTCCTACAAGGCTTAGGAAGCTTGGTCTCCCTGCCGAGGTAATGTCGAAGGTCCTGCCGAGCCTTACACACGAACTCCGGCCAAGTGCCTTTGCCTGGCTCCTACTAGGCTTAGGAAGATTGGTCCCCCTGCCGAGGTAAGGTCGAAAGTCCTGCCGAGCCTTACAATCGAACTCCAGCCAAGTTCCTTTTGCCTGTCTCCTACTAAGCTTATATAGCTTGGTCTCCCTGCCGAGGTAAGGTCGAACGTCCTGCCAAGCCTTACACTCGAACTCCGGCCAAGTCCCTTTGCCTAACTCCTACTAGGTTTAGGAAGCTTGGTCTCCCTGCCGAGGTAAGGTCGAACGTCCTGCCGAGCCTTACACTCGAACTCCGGCCAAGTCCCTTCGCCTGACTCCTACTAGGCTTAGGAAGTTTGGTCCCCCTGCCGAGGTAAGGTCAAACGTCCTGCCGAGCCTTACAATCGAACTCCAGCTAAGTTCCTTTTGCCTGTCTCCTACTAGGCTTAGGAAGCTTGGTCTCCCTGCCGAGTTAAGGTCGAACGTCCTGCCGAACCTTACACTCAAACTCCGGCCAACTCCCTTCGCCTAACTCACCTACTAGGCTTAGGAAGCTTGGTCTCCCTGCCGAGGTAAGGTCGAACGTCCTGCCGAGCTTACACTTGAACTCCGGACAAGTCCCCTCGCCTGACTCCTACTAGACCTAGGAAGCTTGGTCTCCCTGCCGAGGTAAGGTCGAACGTCCTGCCGAGCCTTACACTCGAACTCCGGCCAAGTCCACTCGCCTGTCTCGTACTAGGATTAGGAAGCTTGGTCTCCCTGCCGAGGTACGGTCGAATGTCCCGCCGAGCCTTACACTCGATCTCCGGCCAAGTCCCTTCGCCTGACTCTCCTACTAGGCTTAGGAAGCTTGGTCTCCCTGCCGAGGTCAGGTCGAACGTCCTGCCGAGCCTTACACTCGAACTCCAGATAAGTCCTCTCCCCTGACACTCCTACTAGGCTTAGGAAGCTTGGTCTCCTTGCCGAGGTAAGGTCGAACGTCCTGCCGAGCCTTACACTCGAACTCCGGCCAAGTCATTTCGCCTGACTCCTACTAGCCTTAGGAAGATTTGTCTCCCAGACGAGGTAAGGTCGAACGTCCTGCCGAGCCTTACACTCGATCTCCGGCCAACTCCCTTCGCCTGACTCTCCTACTAGGCTTAGGAAGCTTGGTCTCCCTGCCGAGGTAAGGTCGAACGTCCTGCCGAGCCTTACACTGGAACTCCGGACAAGTCCCCTCGCCTGACTCCTACTAGACTTGGGAAGCTTGGTCTCCCTGCCGAGGTGAGGTCGAAGGTCCTGCCGAGCCTTACACTCGAACTTCGGCCAAGTCCATTCGCCTGTCTCGTACTAGGATTAGGAAGCTTGGTCTCCCTGCCGAGGTAAGGTCGAACGTCCTGCCGAGCCTTAGACTTGAACTCCGGCCATGTCCTTTCGCCTGACTCTCCTACTAGGCTTAGGAAGCTTGGTCTCCCTGCCGAGTTAAGGTCGAACGACCTGCCGAACCTTACACTCGAACTCCGGCCAACTCCCTTCGACTAACTCTCCTACTAGGCTTAGGAATCTTGGTCTCCCTGCCGAGTTAAGGTCGAACGACCTGCCGAACCTTACACTCGAACTCCGGCCAACTCCCTTCGACTAACTCTCCTACTAGGCTTAGGAAGCTTGGTCTCCCTGCCGAGGTAAGGTCGAACGTCCTGCCGAGCCTTACACTCGAACTCCGTCCGAGTCCCTTCGCCTGACTCCTACTAGGATTAGGAAGCTTGGTCTCCCTGCCGAGGTAAGGACGAAGGTCCTGCCGAGCCTTACACTCGAACTCCGGCCAAGTCCCCTTGTCTGACTCCTACTAGGCTTAGGAATCTTGGTCTCCCTGCCGAGTTAAGGTCGAACGACCTGCCGAACCTTACACTCGAACTCCGGCCAACTCCCTTCGACTAACTCTCCTACTAGGCTTAGGAAGCTTGGTCTCCCTGCCGAGGCAAGGTCGAACGTCCTGCCGAGCCTTACACTCGAACTCCGTCCGAGTCCCTTCGCCTGACTCTCCTACTAGGCTTAGGAAGCTTGGTCTCCCTGCCGAGGTAAGGTCGAACGTCCTGCCGAGCCTTACAATCGAACTGCGGCCAAGTCCCTTCGCCTGACTCCTACTAGGATTAGGAAGCTTGGTCTCCCTGCCGAGGTAAGGTCGAACGTCCTGCTGAGCCTTAGACTTGAACTACGGCCAAGTCCTCTCGCCTGACTCGCCTACTAGGCTTAGGAAGCTTGGTCACCCTGCCGAGGTAAGGTCAAACGTCCTGCCGAGCCTTACACTCAAACTCTGGCCAAGTCCCCTCTCCGAACTCTCCTCCTAGGCTTAGGAAGATTTGTCTCCCTGCCGAGGATACATTGAACGTCCTGCCGAGCCTTACACTCGAGCTCCGGCCAAGTCCCTTCCCCTAACACTCCTACTAGGCTTAGGAACCTTGGTCTCCCTGCCAAGGTAAGGTCGAGCGTCCTGCCGAGCCTTGCACTCGAACTCCGGCCAAGTCCCTTTGCAAGACGCCTACTAGGCTTAGGAATCTTGGTCTCCCTGCCGAGTTAAGGTCGAACGACCTGCCGAACCTTACACTCGAACTCTGGCCATCTCCCTTCGCCTAACTCTCCTAATAGGCTTAGGAAGCTTGGTCTCCCTGCCGAGGTAAGGTCGAAGGTCCTGCCGAGCCTTACAATCGAACTCCAGCCAAGTTCCTTTTGCCTGTCTCCTACTAATCTTAGATAGCTTGGTCTCCCTGCCGAGGTAAGGTCGAACGTCCTGACGAACCTTACACTCGAACTCCGGCCAAGTCCCCTCGCCTGACTCCGACTAGGCGTAGGAAGCTTGGTCTCCCTGCCGAGATAAGGTCGAACGTCCTGCCGAGCCTTACACTCGAACTTCAGCCAAGTCCCTTCGCCTGACTCCTACTAGGATTAGGAAGCTTGGTCTCCCTGCCGAGGTAAGGACAAAGGTCCTGCCGAGCCTTACACTCGAACTCCGGCCAAGTCCCCTTGTCTGACTCCTACTAGGCTTAGGAATCTTGGTCTCCCTGCCGAGTTAAGGTCGAACGACCTGCCGAACCTTACACTCGAACTCTGGCCAACTCCCTTCGACTAACTCTCCTACTAGGCTTAGTAAGCTTGGTCTCCCTGCCGAGGCAAGGTCGAACGTCCTGCCGAGCCTTACAATCGAACTGCGGCCAAGTCCCTTCGCCTGACTCCTACTAGGATTAGGAAGCTTGGTCTCCCTGCCGAGGTAAGGTCGAAGGTCCTGCCGAGCCTTACACTCGAACTCCGGCCAAGTCCCCTTGTCTGACTCCTACTAGGCTTAGGAAGCATGGTCTCCCCGCCGAGGTAAGGTAGAACGTCCTGCCGAGCCTTGCACTCGAACTCCGGCCAAGTCCCTTTGCCTGACTCCTCCTAGGCTTAGGAATCTTGGTCTCCCTGCCGAGTTAAGGTCGAACGACCTGCCGAACCTTAGTCTCAAACTTATGCCAAGTTCCTTCGCCTGACTCCAACTAGGCTTAGGAAGCTTTGTCTCCCAGCCGAGGAAAGGTCGAACGTCCTGCTGAGCCTTAGACTTGAACTCCGGCCAAGTCCTCTCGCCTGACTCTCCTACTAGGCTTAGGAAGCTTGGACTCCCTGCCGAGGTAAGGTCGAACGTCCTGCCGAGCCTTGCACTCAAACACCGGCCAGGCCATTTGCCTGTCTCCTACTAGGCTTAGGAAGCTTGGTGTCCCTGCCGAGGAAAGGTCGAACGTCCTGCCGAGCCTTACACTCGAACTCCGGCCAAATCATTTTGCATGACTCCTACTAAGCTTAGATAGCTTGGTCTCCCTGCCGAGGTAACGTCGAATGTCCTGCCGAACCTTAGTCTCAAACTTCGGCCACGTTCCTTCGCCTGACTCCAACTAGACTTAGGAAGCTTTGTCTCCCAGCCGAGGTAATGTTGAACGTCCTGCCGAGACTTACAGTCGAACTCTGGCCAAGTCCGCTTGCCTGACTCCTACTAGGCTTAGGAAGCTTGGTCTCCCGGCCGAGGTATAGTCGAGCGTCCTGCCGAGCCTTACACTAGAACTCCGGCCAAGTCCCTTTGCCTGATACCTTCTAGGCTTAGGAAGCTTGGTCTCCCAGCAGAGGTAAGGTCGAGCGTCCTGCCGAGCCTTGCACTCGAACTCCGGGCAAGTCCCTTTGCCTGACTCCTCCTAGGCTTAGGAATCTTGGTCTTCCTGCCGAGTTAAGGTCGAACGACCTGCCGAACCTTACACTCGAACTCCGGCCAACTCCCTTCGACTAACTCTCCTACTAGGCTTAGGAAGCTTGGTCTCCCTGCCGAGGTAAGGTCGAACGTCCTGCCGAGCCTTACACTCGAACTCCGTCCGAGTCCCTTCGCCTGACTCTCCTACTAGGCTTAGGAAGCTTGGTCTCCCTGCCGAGGTAAAGTCGAACGTCCTGCCGAGCCTTACAATCGAACTCCAGCCAAGTTCCTTTTGCCTGTCTCCTACTAATCTTACATAGCTTGGTCTCCCTGCCGAGGTAAGGTCGAACATCCTGACGACCCTTACACTCGAACTCCGGCCAAATCCCCTCGCCTGTCTCCAACTAGGCGTAGGAAGCTTGGTCTCCCTGCCGAGGTAAGGTCGAACGTCCTGCCGAGCCTTACACTCGAACTCCGGCCAAGTCCCTTCGCCTGACTCCTACTAGGCTTAGGAAGCTTGGTGTCCCTGCCGAGGTAAAGTCGAAGGTCCTGCCGAGCCTTACACTCGAACTCCGGCCAAGTCCCCTTGTCTGACTCCTACTAGGCTTAGGAAGCATGGTCTCTTTGCCGAGTTAAGGTCGAACGTCCTGCCGAGCCTTAGTCTCAAACTTCGGCCAAGTTCCTTCGCCTGACTCCAATTAGGCTTAGGAAGCTTTATCTCCCAGCCGAGGTAAGGTCGAACGTCCTGCTGAGCTTTAGACTTGAACTCCGGCCAAGTCCTCTCGCCTGACTCTCCTACTAGGCTTAGGGAGCTTGGTCTCCCTGCCGAGTTAAGGACGAACGTCCTGCCGAGCCTTACACTCGAACTCCGGCCAAATCCCCTCTCCTAACTCTCCTCCTAGGCTTAGGAAGATTTGTCTCCCTGCCGATGTAACATCGAACGTCCTGCCGAGCCTTACACTCGAACTCCGGCCATGTCCCTTCCCCTGACACTCCTACTAGGCTTAGCAAGCTTGGTCTCCCTGCCGAGGCAAGGTCGAGCGTCCTGCCGAGCCTTGCACTCGAACTCCGGCCAAGTCCCTTCGCCTGACTCCTACTAGGCTTAGGAATCTTGGTCTCCCTGCCGAGTTAAGGTCGAACGACCTGCCGAACCTTAGTCTCAAACTTATGCCAAGTTCCTTCGCCTGACTCCAACTAGGCTTAGGAAGCTTTGTCTCCCAGCCGAGGAAAGGTCGAACGTCCTGCTGAGCCTTAGACTTGAACTCCGGCCATGTCCTCTCGCCTGACTCTCCTACTAGGCTTAGGAAGCTTGGACTCCCTGCCGAGGTAAGGTCGAACGTCCTGCCGAGCCTTGCACTCAAACACCGGCCAGGCCATTTGCCTGTCTCCTACTAGGCTTAGGAAGCTTGGTGTCCCTGCCGAGGAAAGGTCGAACGTCCTGCCGAGCCTTACACTCGAACTCCGGCCAAATCATTTTGCATGACTCCTACTAAGCTTAGATAGCTTGGTCTCCCTGCCGAGGTAACGTCGAATGTCCTGCCGAACCTTAGTCTCAAACTTCGGCCACGTTCCTTCGCCTGACTCCAACTAGACTTAGGAAGCTTTGTCTCCCAGCCGAGGTAATGTTGAACGTCCTGCCGAGACTTACAGTCGAACTCTGGCCAAGTCCGCTTGCCTGACTCCTACTAGGCTTAGGAAGCTTGGTCTCCCGGCCGAGGTAAGGTCGAGCGTCCTTCCGAGCCTTACACTAGAACTCCGGCCAAGTCCCTTTGCCTGATACCTTCTAGGCTTAGGAAGCTTGGTCTCCCTGCAGAGGTAAGGTCGAGCGTCCTGCCGAGCCTTGCACTCGAACTCCGGGCAAGTCCCTTTGCCTGACTCCTCCTAGGCTTAGGAATCTTGGTCTCCCTGCCGAGTTAAGGTCGAACGACCTGCCGAACCTTACACTCGAACTCCGGCCAACTCCCTTCGACTAACTCTCCTACTAGGCTTAGGAAGCTTGGTCTCCCTGCCGAGGTAAGGTCGAACGTCCTGCCGAGCCTTACACTCGAACTCCGTCCGAGTCCCTTCGCCTGACTCTCCTACTAGGCTTAGGAAGCTTGGTCTCCCTGCCGAGGTAAGGTCGAACGTCCTGCCGAGCCTTACAATCGAACTCCAGCCAAGTTCCTTTTGCCTGTCTCCTACTAATCTTAGATAGCTTGGCCTCCTTGCCGAGGTAAGGTCGAACATCCTGACGACCCTTACACTCGAACTCCGGCCAAATCCCCTCGCCTGTCTCCAACTAGGCGTAGGAAGCTTGGTCTCCCTGCCGAGTTAAGGTCGAAAGTCCTGCCGAGACTTACACTCGAACTCTGGCCAAGTCCCCTCGCCTGACTCCTACTAGGCTTAGGAAGCATGGTCTCCCTGCCGAGGTAACGTTGAACGTCCTGCCGAGCCTTAGTCTGAAACTTCGGCCAAGTTCCTTTGCCTGACTCCAACTAGGCTTAGGAAGCTTTGTCTCCCAGCCGAGGTAAGGTCGAACGTCCTGCTGAGACTTAGACTTGAACTCCGGCCAAGTCCTCTCGCCTGACTCTCCTACTAGGCTTAGGAAGCTTGGACTGCCTGCCAAGGTAAGGTCGAACGTCCTGCCAAGCCTTGCACTCAAACACCGGCCCGGCCATTTGCCTGTCTTCTACTAGGCTTAGGAAGCTTGGTGTCCCTGCCGAGGAAAGGTCGAACGTCCTGCCAAGCCTTACACTCGAACTCCGGCCAAGTCCCTTCGCCTGACTCCTACTAGGCTTATGAAGCTTGGTCTCCCTGCCGAGGTAAGGTCGAAGGTCCTGCCGAGCCTTACACTCGAACTCCGGCCAAGTCCCCTTGTCTGACTCCTACTAGGCTTAGGAAGCATGGTCTCTTTGCCGAGTTAAGGTCGAACGTCCTGCCAAGCCTTAGTCTCAAACTTCTGCCAAGTTCCTTCGCTTGACTCCAACTAGGCTTAGGAAGCTTTGTCTCCCAGCCGAGGTAAGGTTAAACGTCCTGCTTAGCCTTAGACTTGAACTACGGCCAAGTCCTCTCGCCTGACTCGCCTACTAGGCTTAGGAAGCTTGGTCTCCCTGCCGAGGTAAGGTCGAACGTTCTGCCGAGCCTTACACTCGAACACCGGACAAGTCCCCTCGCCTTGCTCCTACTAGAATTAGGAAGCTTGGTCACCCTGCCGAGGTAAGGTCAAACGTCCTGCCGAGCCTTACACTCGAACTCTGGCCAAGTCCCCTCTCCTAACTCTCCTCCTAGGCTTAGGAAGATTTGTCTCCCTGCCGAGGATACATCGAACGTCCTGCCGAGCCTTACACTCGAGCTCCGGCCAAGTCCCTTTGCAAGACTCCTACTAGGCTTAGGAATCTTGGTCTCCCTGCCGAGTTAAGGTCGAACGACCTGCCGAACCTTACAGTCGAACTCCGGCCAACTCCCTTCGCCTAACTCTCCTACTAGGATTAGGAAGCTTGGTCTCCCTGCCGAGGTAAGGTAGAACGTCCTGCCGATCCTTGCTCTCGAACTCCGGCCAAGTCGCTTTGCCTGACTCCTACTAGGCTTAGGAATCTTGGTCTCCCTGCCGAGTTAAGGTCGAACGACCTGCCGAACCTTACACTCGAACTCCGGCCAAGTCCCTTCGCCTAACTCTCCTACTAGGCTTAGGAAGCTTGGTCTCCCTGCCGAGGTAAGGTCGAACGTCCTGCCGAGCCTTACACTCGAACTCCGTCCGAGTCCCTTCGCCTGACTCTCCTACTAGGCTTAGGAATCTTGGTCTCCCTGCCGAGTTAAGGTCGAACGACCTGCCGAACCTTACACTCGAACTCCGGCCAAGTCCCTTCGCCTAACTCTCCTACTAGGCTTAGGAAGCTTGGTCTCCCTGCCGAGGTAAGGTCGAACGTCCTGCCGAGCCTTACACTCGAACTCCGTCCGAGTCCCTTCGCCTGACTCTCCTACTAGGCTTAGGAAGCTTGGTGTCCCTGCCGAGGTACGGTCGAACGTCCTGCCGAGCCTTACACTCGAACACCAGCCAAGTCCCTTTGCCTGTCTCCTACTAGGATAAGGAAGCTTGGTCTCCCTGCCGAGGTAAGGTCAAACGTCCTGCCGAGCCTTACACTCGATCTCCGGCCAAGTCCCGTCGCCTGACTCTCCTACTAGGCTTAGGAAGCTTGGTCTCCCTGCCGAATTAAGGTCGAACGTCCTGCCAAGCCTTACACTCGAACTCCGGCCAAGTCATTTTGCATGGCTCCTAATAAGCTTAGATAGCTTGGTCTCCCTGCCGAGGTAAGGTCGAACGTCCTGCCGAGCCTTACACTCGAACTCCGTCCGAGTCCCTTCGCCTAACTCTCCTACTAGGCTTAGGAAGCTTTGTCTCCCTGCCGAGGTAAGGTCGAACGTCCTGCCGAGCCTTACACTCGAACTCCGTCCGAGTCCCTTCGCCTGACTCTCCTACTAGGCTTAGGAAGCTTGGTGTCCCTGCCGAGGTACGGTCGAACGTCCTGCCGAGCCTTACACTCGAACACCAGCCAAGTCCCTTTGCCTGTCTCCTACTAGGATAAGGAAGCTTGGTCTCCCTGCCGAGGTAAGGTCAAACGTCCTGCCGAGCCTTACACTCGATCTCCGGCCAAGTCCCGTCGCCTGACTCTCCTACTAGGCTTAGGAAGCTTGGTCTCCCTGCCGAGTTAAGGTCGAACGTCCTGCCAAGCCTTACACTCGAACTCCGGCCAAGTCATTTTGCATGGCTCCTAATAAGCTTAGATAGCTTGGTCTCCCTGCCGAGGTAACGTCGAACGGCCTGCTGAACCTTATTCTCAAACTTCGGCCAAGTTCCTTCGCCTGACTCCAACTAGGCTTAGGAAGCTTTGTCTCCCAGCCGAGGTAAGGTTAAACGTCCTGCTGAGCCTTAGACTTGAACTACGGCCAAGTCCTCTCGCCTGACTCGCCTACTAGGCTTAGGAAGCTTGGTCACCCTGCCGAGGTAAGGTCAAACGTCCTGCCGAGCCTTACACTCAAACTCTGGCCAAGTCCCCTCTCCGAACTCTCCTCCTAGGATTAGGAAGATTTGTCTCCCTGCCGAGGATACATTGAACGTCCTGCCGAGCCTTACACTCGAGCTCCGGCCAAGTCCCTTCCCCTAACACTCCTACTAGGCTTAGGAACCTTGGTCTCCCTGCCAAGGTAAGGTCGAGCGTCCTGCCGAGCCTTGCACTCGAACTCCGGCCAAGTCCCTTTGCAAGACGCCTACTAGGCTTAGGAATCTTGGTCTCCCTGCCGAGTTAACGTCCAACGACCTGCCGAACCTTACACTCGAACTCTGGCCAACTCCCTTCGCCTAACTCTCCTAATAGGCTTAGCAAGCTTGGTCTCCCTGCCGAGGTAAGGTCGAAGGTCCTGCCGAGCCTTACAATCGAACTCCAGCCAAGTTCCTTTTGCCTGTCTCCTACTAATCTTAGATAGCTTGGTCTCCCTGCCGAGGTAAGGTCGAACGTCCTGACGAACCTTACACTCGAACTGCGGCCAAGTCCCCTCGCCTGACTCCGACTAGGCGTAGGAAGCTTGGTCTCCCTGCCGAGATAAGGTCGAACGTCCTGCCGAGCCTTACACTCGAACTTCAGCCAAGTCCCTTCGCCTGACTCCTACTAGGATTAGGAAGCTTGGTCTCCCTGCCGAGGTAAGGACAAAGGTCCTGCCGAGCCTTACACTCGAACTCCGGCCAAGTCCCCTTGTCTGACTCCTACTAGGCTTAGGAATCTTGGTCTCCCTGCCGAGTTAAGGTCGAACGACCTGCCGAACCTTACACTCGAACTCCGGCCAACTCCCTTCGACTAACTCTCCTACTAGGCTTAGGAAGCTTGGTCTCCCTGCCGAGGCAAGGTCGAACGTCCTGCCGAGCCTTACACTCGAACTCCGTCCGAGTCCCTTCGCCTGACTCTCCTACTAGGCTTAGGAAGCTTGGTCTCCCTGCCGAGGTAAGGTCGAACGTCCTGCCGAGCCTTACAATCGAACTGCGGCCAAGTCCCTTCGCCTGACTCCTACTAGGATTAGGAAGCTTGGTCTCCCTGCCGAGGTAAGGTCGAAGGTCCTGCCGAGCCTTACACTCGAACTCCGGCCAAGTCCCCTTGTCTGACTCCTACTAGGCTTAGGAAGCATGGTCTCCCTGCCGAGGTAAGGTAGAACGTCCTGCCGAGCCTTGCACTCGAACTCCGGCCAAGTCCCTTTGCCTGACTCCTACTAGGCTTAGGAATCTTGGTCTCCCTGCCGAGTTAAGGTCGAACGACCTGCCGAACCTTAGTCTCAAACTTATGCCAAGTTCCTTCGCCTGACTCCAACTAGGCTTAGGAAGCTTTGTCTCCCAGCCGAGGAAAGGTCGAACGTCCTGCCGAGCCTTACACTCGAACTCCGGCCAAATCATTTTGCATGACTCCTACTAAGCTTAGATAGCTTGGTCTCCCTGCCGAGGTAACGTCGAATGTCCTGCCGAACCTTAGTCTCAAACTTCGGCCACGTTCCTTCGCCTGACTCCAACTAGACTTAGGAAGCTTTGTCTCCCAGCCGAGGTAATGTTGAACGTCCTGCCGAGACTTACAGTCGAACTCTGGCCAAGTCCGCTTGCCTGACTCCTACTAGGCTTAGGAAGCTTGGTCTCCCGGCCGAGGTAAGGTCGAGCGTCCTTCCGAGCCTTACACTAGAACTCCGGCCAAGTCCCTTTGCCTGATACCTTCTAGGCTTAGGAAGCTTGGTCTCCCTGCAGAGGTAAGGTCGAGCGTCCTGCCGAGCCTTGCACTCGAACTCCGGGCAAGTCCCTTTGCCTGACTCCTCCTAGGCTTAGGAATCTTGGTCTCCCTGCCGAGTTAAGGTCGAACGACCTGCCGAACCTTACACTCGAACTCCGGCCAACTCCCTTCGACTAACTCTCCTACTAGGCTTAGGAAGCTTGGTCTCCCTGCCGAGGTAAGGTCGAACGTCCTGCCGAGCCTTACACTCGAACTCCGTCCGAGTCCCTTCGCCTGACTCTCCTACTAGGCTTAGGAAGCTTGGTCTCCCTGCCGAGGTAAGGTCGAACGTCCTGCCGAGCCTTACAATCGAACTCCAGCCAAGTTCCTTTTGCCTGTCTCCTACTAATCTTAGATAGCTTGGTCTCCCAGCCGAGGTAAGGTCGAACATCCTGACGACCCTTACACTCGAACTCCGGCCAAATCCCCTCGCCTGTCTCCAACTAGGCGTAGGAAGCTTGGTCTCCCTGCCGAGGTAAGGTCGAAAGTCCTGCCGAGACTTACACTCGAACTCTGGCCAAGTCCCCTCGCCTGACTCCTACTAGGCTTAGGAAGCATGGTCTCCCTGCCGAGGTAACGTTGAACGTCCTGCCGAGCCTTAGTCTGAAACTTCGGCCAAGTTCCTTTGCCTGACTCCAACTAGGCTTAGGAAGCTTTGTCTCCCAGCCGAGGTAAGGTCGAACGTCCTGCTGAGACTTAGACTTGAACTCCGGCCAAGTCCTCTCGCCTGACTCTCCTACTAGGCTTAGGAAGCTTGGACTGCCTGCCAAGGTAAGGTCGAACGTCCTGCCAAGCCTTGCACTCAAACACCGGCCCGGCCATTTGCCTGTCTTCTACTAGGCTTAGGAAGCTTGGTGTCCCTGCCGAGGAAAGGTCGAACGTCCTGCCAAGCCTTACACTCGAACTCCGGCCAAGTCCCTTCGCCTGACTCCTACTAGGCTTATGAAGCTTGGTCTCCCTGCCGAGGTAAGGTCGAAGGTCCTGCCGAGCCTTACACTCGAACTCCGGCCAAGTCCCCTTGTCTGACTCCTACTAGGCTTAGGAAGCATGGTCTCTTTGCCGAGTTAAGGTCGAACGTCCTGCCAAGCCTTAGTCTCAAACTTCTGCCAAGTTCCTTCGCTTGACTCCAACTAGGCTTAGGAAGCTTTGTCTCCCAGCCGAGGTAAGGTTAAACGTCCTGCTTAGCCTTAGACTTGAACTACGGCCAAGTCCTCTCGCCTGACTCGCCTACTAGGCTTAGGAAGCTTGGTCTCCCTGCCGAGGTAAGGTCGAACGTTCTGCCGAGCCTTACACTCGAACTCCGGCCAAGTCCCCTCGCCAAACTCTCCTTCTAGGCTTAGGAAGCTTGGTCTCCCTGCCGAGGTAAGGTCGAACGTCCTGCCGAGCCTTACACTCGAACTCCAGCCAAGTCTCTTTGCCTGACTCCTACTAGGCTTAGGAAGCTTGGTCTCCCTGCCGGGGTAAGGTCGAACGTCCTGCCGAGCCTTACAATCGAACTCCAGCCAAGTTCCTTTTGCCTGTCTCCTACTAATCTTAGATAGCTTGGTCTCCCTGCCGAGGTAAGGTCGAACATCCTGACGACCCTTACACTCGAACTCCGGCCAAATCCCCTCGCCTGTCTCCAACTAGGCGTAGGAAGCTTGGTCTCCCTGCTGAGGCAAGGTCGAACGTCCTGCCGAGCCTTACACTCGAACTCCGTCCGAGTCCCTTCGCCTGACTCTCCTACTAGGCTTAGGAAGCTTGGTCTCCCTGCCGAGGTAAGGTCGAACGTCCTGCCAAGCCTTACAATCGAACTGCGGCCAAGTCCCTTCGCCTGACTCCTACTAGGATTAGGAAGCTTGGTCTCCCTGCCGAGGTAAGGTCGAAGGTCCTGCCGAGCCTTACACTCGAACTCCGGCCAAGTCCCCTTGTCTGACTCCTACTAGGCTTAGGAAGCATGGTCTCCCCGCCGAGGTAAGGTAGAACGTCCTGCCGAGCCTTGCACTCGAACTCCGGCCAAGTCCCTTTGCCTGACTCCTACTAGGCTTAGGAATCTTGGTCTCCCTGCTGAGTTAAGGTCGAACGACCTGCCGAACCTTAGTCTCAAACTTATGCCAAGTTCCTTCGCCTGACTCCAACTAGGCTTAGGAAGCTTTGTCTCCCAGCCGAGGAAAGGTCGAACGTCCTGCTGAGCCTTAGACTTGAACTCCGGCCATGTCCTCTCGCCTGACTCTCCTACTAGGCTTAGGAAGCTTGGACTCCCTGCCGAGGTAAGGTCGAACGTCCTGCCGAGCCTTGCACTCAAACACCGGCCAGGCCATTTGCCTGTCTCCTACTAGGCTTAGGAAGCTTGGTGTCCCTGCCGAGGAAAGGTCGAACGTCCTGCCGAGCCTTACACTCGAACTCCGGCCAAATCATTTTGCATGACTCCTACTAAGCTTAGATAGCTTGGTCTCCCTGCCGAGGTAACGTCGAATGTCCTGCCGAACCTTAGTCTCAAACTTCGGCCACGTTCCTTCGCCTGACTCCAACTAGACTTAGGAAGCTTTGTCTCCCAGCCGAGGTAATGTTGAACGTCCTGCCGAGACTTACAGTCGAACTCTGGCCAAGTCCGCTTGCCTGACTCCTACTAGGCTTAGGAAGCTTGGTCTCCTGGCCGAGGTAAGGTCGAGCGTCCTTCCGAGCCTTACACTAGAACTCCGGCCAACTCCCTTTGCCTGATACCTTCTAGGCTTAGGAAGCTTGGTCTCCCTGCAGAGGTAAGGTCGAGCGTCCTGCCGAGCCTTGCACTCGAACTCCGGGCAAGTCCCTTTGCCTGACTCCTCCTAGGCTTAGGAATCTTGGTCTCCCTGCCGAGTTAAGGTCGAACGACCTGCCGAACCTTACACTCGAACTCCGGCCAACTCCCTTCGACTAACTCTCCTACTAGGCTTAGGAAGCTTGGTCTCCCTGCCGAGGTAAGGTCGAACGTCCTGCCGAGCCTTACACTCGGACTCCGTCCGAGTCCCTTCGCCTGACTCTCCTACAAGGCTTAGGAAGCTTGGTCTCCCTGTCGAGGTAAGGTAGAACGTCATTCCGAGCCTTACACTCGACGTCCGGCCAAGTCCCTTCCCCTGACACTCCTACTAGGCTTAGGAAGCTTGGTCTCCCGGCCGAAGTAAGGTAGAATGTCCTTCCGAGCCCTGCACTCGAAGTCCGGCCAAATCCCTTCCCCTGACACTCCTACTAGGCTTAGGAACCTTGGTCTCCCTGCCGAGGTAACGTCGAGCGTCCTTCCGAGCCTTACACTCGAACACCGGCCAAGTCCCTTTTGCCTGTCTCCTACTATGCTTAGGAAGCTTGGACTCCCTGACGAGGTAAGGTCGAACGTCCTGCCGAGCCTTACACTCAAACAACGGCCAAGTCCCTTTGCCTGACTCCTTCTAGGCTTAGGAAGTTTGGTCCCCCTGCCGAGGTAAGGTCGAAAGTGCTGCCGAGCCTTACAATCGAACTCCAGCCAAGTTCCTTCGCCTGACTCCAACTAGGCTTAGGAAGATTTGTCTCCCAGCAGAGGTAAGGTCGAACGTCCTGCCGAACCTTAGTTTCAAACTTCGGCCAAGTTCCTTCGCCTGACTCCAACTAGGCATAGGAAGCTTTGTCTCCCAGCCGAGGTAATGTTGAACGTCCTGCCGAGCTTTACACTCGAACTCCGGCCAAGTCCCCTCGCCTGACTCTCCTACTAGGCTTAGGAAGTATGGTCTCCCTGCCGAAGTAAGGTCAGACATCCTGCCGAGCCTTACACTCGAACTCCGGCCAAGTCCCCTTGTTTGACTCCTTCTAGGCTTAGGAAGCTTGGTCTCACTGCCGAGGTAAGGTCGAATGTCCTGCCAAGCCTTACACTCAAACTCCGGCCAAGTCCCCTCGCCTAACTGTCCTACAAGGCTTAGGAAGCTTGGTCTCCCTGCTGAGGTAAGGTAGAACGTCCTTCCGAGCCTTGCACTCGAAGTCCAGTCAAGTCCCTTCCCCTGACACTCCTACTAGGCTTAGGGAGCTTGGTCTCCCTGCCGAGGTAAGGTCGAACGTCCTGCTGTGCCTTACACTTGAACTCCGGCCAAGTCATTTTGCATGACTCCTACTAAGCTTAGATAGCTTGGTCTCCCTGCCGAGGTAACGTCGAACGTCCTGCCGAACCTTAGTCTAAAACTTCGGCCAAGTTCCTTCGCCTGACTCCAACTAGGCTTAGGAAGCTTTGTCTCCCAGCCGAGGTAATGTTGAACGTCCTGCCGAGACTTACACTCGAACTCTGGCCATGTCCCCTCGCCTGACTCCTACTAGGCTTAAGAAGCTTGGTCTCCCTGCCGAGGTAAGGTCGAACGTCCTGCCGAGCTTTACACTCGAACTCCGGCCAAGTCCCCTCGCCTGACTCTCCTACTAGGCTGAGGAAGTATGGTCTCCCTGCCGAGGTAAGTTCAGACGTCCTGCCGAGCCTTACATTCGAACTCCGGCCAAGTCCTTTCTCCTAACTCTCCTCCTAGGCTTAGGAAGATTTGTCTCCCTGCCGATGTAACATCGAACGTCCTGCCGAGCCTTACACTCGAACTCTGGCCAAGTCCCCTCCCCTGACACTCCTACTAGGCTTAGGAAGCTTGGTCACCCTGCCGAGGTAAGGTCGAAAGTCCTGCCAAGCCTTACACTCAAACTCCGGCCAAGTCCCCTCGCCTAACTCTCCTACAAGGCTTAGGAAGCTTGGTCTCCCTGTCGGGGTAAGGTAGAACGTCCTTCCGAGCCTTACACTCGACGTCCGGCCAAGTCCCTTCCCCTGACACTCCTACTAGGCTTAGGAAGCTTGGTCTCCCTACCGAGGTAAGGTCGAGCGTCCTTCCGAGCCTTACACTCGAACTCCGGCCAAGTCATTTTGCATGACTCCTACTAAGATTAGATAGCTTGGTCACCCTGCCGAGGTAAGGTCGAACGTCCTGCTGAGCCTTAGACTTGAACTCCGGCCAAGTCCTCTCGGCTGACTCTCCTACTAGGCTTAGGGAGCTTGGTCTCCCTGCCGAGGAAAGGTCGAACGTCCTGCCGAGCCTTACACTCGAACACCGGACAAGTCCCCTCGCCTGACTCCTACTAGACTTAGGAAGCTTGGTCACCCTGCCGAGGTAAGGTCGAACGTCCTTCCGAGCCTTACACTCGAACTCCGGCCAAGTCCCCTCACCTGACTCTCCTACTAGGCTTAGGAAGCTTGGTCTCCCTACTGAGGTAAGGTCGAGCGTCCTTCCGAGCCTTACACTCGAACTCCGGCCAAGTCATTTTGCATGACTCCTACTAAGATTAGATAGCTTGGTCTCCCTGCCGAGGTAAGGTCGAACGTCCTGCCGAGACTTACACTCGAACTCTGGCCAAGTCCCCTCGCCTGACTCCTACTAGGCTTAGGAAGCTTGGTCTCCCTGTCGAGGTAAGGTCGAACGTCCTGCCGAGCCTTACACTCGAACTCCGTCCGAGTCCCTTCGCCTGACTCTCCTACTAGGCTTAGGAAGCTTGGTCTCCCTGCCGAGGTAAGGTCGAACGTCCTGCCGAGCCTTACACTCGAACTCCAGCCAAATTCCTTTTGCCTGTCTCCTACTAATCTTAGATAGCTTGGTCTCCCTGCCGAGGTTAGGTCGAACGTCCTGACGAACCTTACACTCGAACTCCGGCCAAGTCCCCTTGTTTGACTCCTTCTAGGCTTAGGAAGCTTGGTCTCACAGCCGAGGTAAGGTCGAATGTCCTGCCAAGCCTTACACTCAAACTCCGGCCAAGTCCCCTCGCCTAACTGTCCTACAAGGCTTAGGAAGCTTGGTCTCCCTGCTGAGGTAAGGTAGAACGTCCTTCCGAGCCTTGCACTCGAAGTCCGGTCAAGTCCCTTCCCCTGACACTCCTACTAGGCTTAGGAAGCTTGGTCTCCCTACCGAGGTAAGGTCGAGCGTCCTGCTGAGCCTTACATTCGAACTCCGGCCAAGTCCCCTTGTTTGACTCCTTCTAGGCTTAGGAAGCTTGGTCTCCCTGCCGAGTTAGGGTCGAACGACCTGCCGAGATTTACACTCGAACTCCGGCGAAGTCCAATTGCCTGACGCCAACTAGGCTTAGGAAGCTTTGTCTCCCAGCCGAGGTAATGTTGAACGTCCTGCCGAGACTTACACTCGAACTCCGGCCAAGTCCCTTTGCCTGTCTCCTACTAGGATTAGGAAGTTTGGTCTCCCTGCAGAGGTAAGGTCGAACGTCCTGCCGAACCTTACACTCGAACTTCGGCCAACTCCCTTCGCCTAAATCTCCTACTAGGCTTAGGAAGCTTTGTCTCCCTGCCGAGGTAAGGTCGAACGTCCTGCCGAGCCTTACACTCGAGCACCGGCCAAGTCCCTTTGCCTCTCTCTTACTAGGCTTAGGAAGTATGGTCTCCCTGCCAAGGTAAGGTCAGACGTCCTGCCGAGCCTTACACTCCAACTCCGGCCAAGTCCCCTCGCCTGACTCTCCTACTAGGCTTAGGGAGCTTGGTCTCCCTGCTAAGGTAAGGTCGAACGTCCTGCCGAGCCTTACACTCGAACACCGGCCAAGTCCCTTTGCCTGTCTCCTACTAGGCTTAGGAAGTGTGGTCTCCCTGCCGAGGTAAGGTCAGACGTCCTGCCGAGCCTTACATTGGAACTCCGTCCGAGTCCCTTCGCCTGACTCTCCTACTAGGCTTAGGAAGCTTGGTCTCCCTGCCGAGGTAAGGTCGAACGTCCTGCCGAGCCTTACACTCGAACTCCGGCCAAGTCCCTTCGCCTGACTCCTACTAGGCTTAGGAAGCTTGGTCTCCCTGCCGAGGTAAGGTCGAACGTCCTGCCGAGCCTTACACTCCAACTCCGGCCAAGTCCCCTCGCCTGACTCTCCTACTAGGCTTAGGGAGCTGGGTATCTCTGCCAAGGTAAGGTCGAACATCCTGCCGAGCCTTACACTCGAACACCGGCCAAGTCCCCTCGCCTGACTCCTACTAGGCTTAGGAAGCTTGGTCTCCCTGCCGAGGTAAGGTCGAACGTCCTGCCGAGCCGTACACTCGAACACCGGCCAAGTTCCTTTGCCTGACTCCTACTAGGCTTAGGAAGTTTGGTCTCCCTGCCGAGGTAAGGTCAGACGTCCTTCCGAGCCTTACACTCGAACTCCAGCCAAGTCCCTTTGCATGACACCTACTAAGCTTAAGAAGCTTGGTCTCCCTGCCGAGGTAAGGTCGAACGTCCTGCCTCGCCTTACACTCGAACTCCGGCCAAGTCCCCTCTCCTAACTCTCCTCCTAGGCTTAGGAAGATTTGTCTCCCTGCCGAGGTAACATCGAACGTCCTGCCGAGCCTCACACTCGAACTCCGGCCAAGTCCCTTCCCCTGACACTCCTACGAGGCTTCGGAAGCTTGGTCTCCCTGCCGAGTTAAGGTCTAACGACCTGCCGAGTTTTACACTCGAACTCCGGCCAAGTCCCTTTGCCTGACTCCTACTAGGCTTAGGAAGCTTGGTGTCCCTGCCGAGGTACGGTCGAACGTCCTGCCGAGCCTTACACTCGAACTCCGCCCAAGTCCCCTCGCCTGACTCCTACTAGGCTTAGGAAGCTTGGTCTGCTGCCGAGGTAAGGTCGAACGTCCTGCCGAGCCTTACACTCGAACTCTGTCCGAGTCCCTTCGCCTGACTCACCTACTAGGCTTAGGAAGCTTGGTCTCCCTGCCGAGGTAAGGTCGAACGTCCTGCCGAGCCTTACACTCGAACTCCGTCCGAGTCCCTTCGCCTGACTCTCCTACTAGGCTTAGGAAGCTTGGTCTCCCTGCCGAGGTAAGGTCGAACGTCCTGCCGAGCCTTACAATAGAACTCCAGCCAAGTTCCTTTTGCCTGTCTCCTACTAATCTTAGATAGCTTGGTCTCCCTGCCGAGGTAAGGTCGAACGTCCTGACGAACCTTACACTCGAACTCCGGCCAAGTCCCCTCGCCTGACTCTCCTGCTAGGCTTAGGAAGCTTGGTCTCCCAGCCGAGGTAAGGTCGAACGTCCTGCCGAGCCTTAGTCTCAAACTTCGGCCAAGTTCCTTCGCCTGACTCCAACTAGGCTTAGGAACCTTTATCTCCCAGCCGAGGTAAGGTCGAACGTCCTGCTGAGCCTTAGACTTGAACTCCGGCCAAGTCCTCTCGCCTGAGTCTCCTACTAGGCTTAGGGAGCTTGGTCTCCCTGCCGAGTTAAGGTCGAACGTCCTGCCGAGCCTTACACTCGAACTCCAGCCAAGTCATTTTGCATGACTCCTACTAAGATTAGATAGCTTGGTCACCCTGCCGAGGTAAGGTCGAACGTCCTGCTGAGCCTTAGACTTGGACTCCGGCCAAGTCCTCTCGCCTGACTCTCCTACTAGGCTTAGGGAGCTTGGTCTCCCTGCCGAGTTAAGGTCGAACGTCCTGCCGAGCCTTACACTCGAACACCGGACAAGTCCCCTCGCCTGACTCCTACTAGACTTAGGAAGCTTGGTCACCCTGCCGAGGTAAGGTCGAACGTCCTTCCGAGCCTTACACTCGACGTCCGGCCAAGTCCCTTCCCCTGACACTCCTACTAGGCTTAGGAAGCTTGGTCTCCCTACCGAGGTAAGGTCGAGCGTCATTCCGAGCCTTACACTCGAACTCCGGCCGAGTCATTTTGCATGACTCCTACTAAGATTAGATAGCTTGGTCACCCTGCCGAGGTAAGGTCGAACGTCCTGCTGAGCCTTACACTCGAACTCCGGCCAAGTCCCTTTGCCTGTCTCCTACTAGGATTAGGAAGTTTGGTCTCCCTGCAGAGGTAAGGTCGAACGTCCTGCCGAACCTTACACTCGAACTTCGGCCAACTCCCTTCGCCTAAATCTCCTACTAGGCTTAGGAAGCTTTGTCTCCCTGCCGAGGTAAGGTCGAACGTCCTGCCGAGCCTTACACTCGAGCACCGGCCAAGTCCCTTTGCCTCTCTCCTACTAGGCTTAGGAAGTATGGTCTCCCTGCCAAGGTAAGGTCAGACGTCCTGCCGAGCCTTACACTCCAACTCCGGCGAAGTCCCCTCGCCTGACTCTCCTACTAGGCTTAGGGAGCTTGGTCTCCCTGCCAAGGTAAGGTCGAACGTCCTGCCGAGCCTTACACTCGAACACCGGCCAAGTCCCTTTGCCTGTCTCCTACTAGGCTTAGGAAGTGTGGTCTCCCTGCCGAGGTAAGGTCAGACGTCCTGCCGAGCCTTACATTCGAACTCCGTCCGAGTCCCTTCGCCTGACTCTCCTACTAGGCTTAGGAAGCTTGGTCTCCCTGCCGAGGTAAGGTCGAACGTCCTGCCGAGCCTTACACTCGAACTCCGGCCAAGTCCCTTCGCCTGACTCCTACTAGGCTTAGGAAGCTTGGTCTCCCTGCCGAGGTAAGGTCGAACGTCCTGCCGAGCCTTACACTCCAACTCCGGCCAAGTCCCCTCGCCTGACTCTCCTACTAGGCTTAGGGAGCTGGGTATCTCTGCCAAGGTAAGGTCGAACATCCTGCCGAGCCTTACACTCGAACACCGGCCAAGTCCCCTCGCCTGACTCCTACTAGGCTTAGGAAGCTTGGTCTCCCTGCCGAGGTAAGTTGGAACGTCCTGCCGAGCCTTACACTCGAACACCGGCCAAGTCCCCGTGTCTGACTCCTACTAGGCTTAGGAAGCATGGTCTCTTTGCCGAGTTAAGATCGAATGTCCTGCCGAGCCTTAGTCTCAAACTTCGGCCAAGTTCTTTCGCTTGACTCCAACTAGGCTTAGGAAGCTTTGTCTCCCAGGCGAGGTAGGGTCGAAAATCCTGCTGAGCCTTAGACTTGAACTCCGGCCAAGTCCCCTCACGTGACTCTCCTACTGGGCTTAGGGAGCTTGGTCTCCCTGCCGAGGTAAGGTCGAACGTCCTGCCGAGCCGTACACTCGAACACCGGCCAAGTTCCTTTTCCTGACTCCTACTAGGCTTAGGAAGTTTGGTCTCCCTGCCGAGGTAAGGTCAGACGTCCTTCCGAGCCTTACACTCGAACTCCAGCCAAGTCCCTTTGCATGACACCTACTAAGCTTAAGAAGCTTGGTCTCCCCGCCGAGGTAAGGTCGAACGTCCTGCCTAGCCTTACACTCGAACTCCGGCCAAGTCCCCTCTCCTAACTCTCCTCCTAGGCTTAGGAAGATTTGTCTCCCTGCCGAGGTAACATCGAACGTCCTGCCGAGCCTCACACTCGAACTCCGGCCAAGTCCCTTCCCCTGACACTCCTACGAGGCTTAGGAAGCTTGGTCTCCCTGCCGAGTTAAGGTCTAACGACCTGCTGAGCCTTACACTCGAACTCCGGCCAAGTCCCCTCGCCTGACTCCTACTAGGCTTAGGAAGCTTGGTCTGCTGCCGAGGTAAGGTCGAACGTCCTGCCGAGCCTTACACTCGAACTCCGTCCGAGTCCCTTCGCCTGACTCACCTACTAGGCTTAGGAAGCTTGGTCTCCCTGCCGAGGTAAGGTCGAACGTCCTGCCGAGCCTTACACTCGAACTCCGTCCGAGTCCCTTCGCCTGACTCTCCTACTAGGCTTAGGAAGCTTGGTCTCCCTGCCGAGGTAAGGTCGAAGGTCCTGCCGAGCCTTACAATAGAACTCCAGCCAAGTTCCTTTTGCCTGTCTCCTACTAATCTTAGATACCTTGGTCTCCCTGCCGAGGTAAGGTCGAACGTCCTGACGAACTTTACACTCGAACTCCGGCCAAGTCCCCTCGCCTGACTCTCCTGCTAGGCTTAGGAAGCTTGGTCTCCCAGCCGAGGTAAGGTCGAACGTCCTGCCGAGCCTTAGTCTCAAACTTCGGCCAAGTTCCTTCGCCTGACTCCAACTAGGCTTAGGAACCTTTATCTCCCAGCCGAGGTAAGGTCGAACGTCCTGCTGAGCCTTAGACTTGAACTCCGGCCAAGTCCTCACGCCTGAGTCTCCTACTAGGCTTAGGGAGCTTGGTCTCCCTGCCGAGTTAAGGTCGAACGTCCTGCCGAGCCTTACACTCGAACTCCGGCCAAGTCATTTTGCATGACTCCTACTAAGATTAGATAGCTTGGTCACCCTGCCGAGGTAAGGTCGAACGTCCTGCTGAGCCTTAGACTTGGACTCCGGCCAAGTCCTCTCGCCTGACTCTCCTACTAGGCTTAGGGAGCTTGGTCTCCCTGCCGAGTTAAGGTCGAACGTCCTGCCGAGCCTTACACTCGAACACCGGACAAGTCCCCTCGCCTGACTCCTACTAGACTTAGGAAGCTTGGTCACCCTGCCGAGGTAAGGTCGAACGTCCTTCCGAGCCTTACACTCGACGTCCGGCCAAGTCCCTTCCCCTGACACTCCTACTAGGCTTAGGAAGCTTGGTCTCCTTGCCGAGGTAAGGTCGAAAGTCCTGCCAAGCCTTACACTCAAACTCCGGCCAAGTCCCCTCGCCTAACTCTCCTACAAGGCTTAGGAAGCTTGGTCTCCCTGTCGAGGTAAGGTAGAACGTCCTTCCGAGCCTTACACTCGACGTCCGGCCAAGTCCCTTCCCCTGACACTCCTACTAGGCTTAGGAAGCTTGGTCTCCCTACCGAGGTAAGGTCGAGCGTCATTCCGAGCCTTACACTCGAACTCCGGCCGAGTCATTTTGCATGACTCCTACTAAGATTAGATAGCTTGGTCACCCTGCCGAGGTAAGGTCGAACGTCCTGCTGAGCCTTAGACTTGAACTCCGGCCAAGTCCTCTCGCCTGACTCTCCTACTAGGCTTAGGGAGCTTGGTCTCCCTGCCGAGTTAAGGTCGAACGTCCTGCCGAGCCTTACACTCGAACACCGGACAAGTCCCCTCGCCTGACTCCTACTAGGCTTAGGAAGCTTGGTCTCCCTACTGAGGTAAGGTCGAGCGTCCTTCCGAGCCTTACACTCGAACTCCGGCCAAGTCATTTTGCATGACTCCTACTAAGATTAGATAGCTTGGTCTCCCTGCCGAGGTAAGGTCGAACATCCTGCCGAGACTTACACTCGAACTCTGCCCAAGTCCCCTCGCCTGACTCCTACTAGGCTTAGGAAGCTTGGTCTCCCTGTCGAGGTAAGGTCGAACGTCCTGCCGAGACTTACACTCGAACTCCGTCCGAGTCCCTTCGCCTGACTCTCCTACTAGGCTTAGGAAGCTTGGTCTCCCTGCCGAGGTAAGGTCGAACGTCCTGCCGAGCCTTACACTCGAACTCCAGCCAAATTCCTTTTGCCTGTCTCCTACTAATCTTAGATAGCTTGGTCTCCCTGCCGAGGTTAGGTCGAACGTCCTGACGAACCTTACACTCGAACTCCGGCCAAGTCCCCTTGTTTGACTCCTTCTAGGCTTAGGAAGCTTGGTCTCACTGCCGAGGTAAGGTCGAATGTCCTGCCAAGCCTTACACTCAAACTCCGGCCAAGTCCCCTCGCCTAACTGTCCTACAAGGCTTAGGAAGCTTGGTCTCCCTGCTGAGGTAAGGTAGAACGTCCTTCCGAGCCTTGCACTCGAAGTCCGGTCAAGTCCCTTCCCCGGACACTCCTACTAGGCTTAGGAAGCTTGGTCTCCCTACCGAGGTAAGGTCGAGCGTCCTGCTGAGCCTTACATTCGAACTCCGGCCAAGTCCCCTTGTTTGACTCCTTCTAGGCTTAGGAAGCTTGGTCTCCCTGCCGAGTTAGGGTCGAACGACCTGCCGAGTTTTACACTCGAACTCCGGCGAAGTCCAATTGCCTGATTCCAACTAGGCTTAGGAAGCTTTGTCTCCCAGCCGAGGTAATGTTGAACGTCCTGCCGAGACTTACACTCGAACTCCGGCCAAGTCCCTTTGCCTGTCTCCTACTAGGATTAGGAAGTTTGGTCTCCCTGCAGAGGTAAGGTCGAACGTCCTGCCGAACCTTACACTCGAACTTCGGCCAACTCCCTTCGCCGAAATCTCCTACTAGGCTTAGGAAGCTTTGTCTCCCTGCCGAGGTAAGGTCGAACATCCTGCCGAACCTTACACTCGAACTTCGGCCAACTCCCTTCGCCTAAATCTCCTACTAGGCTTAGGAAGCTTTGTCTCCCTGCCGAGGTAAGGTCGAACGTCCTGCCGAGCCTTACACTCCAACTCCGGCCAAGTCCCCTCGCCTGACTCTCCTACTAGTCTTAGGGAGCTTGGTTTCCCTGCCAAGGTAAGGTCGAACGTCCTGCCGAGCCTTACACTCGAACACCGGCCAAGTCCCTTTGCCTGTCTCCTACTAGGCCTAGGAAGTGTGGTCTCCCTGCCGAGGTAAGGTCAGACGTCCTGCCGAGCCTTACATTGGAACTCCGTCCGAGTCCCTTCGCCTGACTCTCCTACTAGGCTTAGGAAGCTTGGTCTCCCTGCCGAGGTAAGGTCGAACGTCCTGCCGAGCCTTACACTCGAACTCCGGCCAAGTCCCTTCGCCTGACTCCTACTAGGCTTAGGAAGCTTGGTCTCCCTGCCGAGGTAAGGTCGAACGTCCTGCCGAGCCTTACACTCCAACTCCGGCCAAGTCCCCTCGCCTGACTCTCCTACTAGGGTTAGGGAGCTGGGTATCCCTGCCAAGGTAAGGTCGAACATCCTGCCGAGCCTTACACTCGAACACCGGCCAAGTCCCCTCGCCTAACTCCTACTAGGCGCAGGAAGCTTGGTCTCCCTGCCGAGGTAAGGTCGAACGTCCTGCCGAGCCTTACACTCGAACTCCGGCCAAGTCCCTGTGTCTGACTTCTACTAGGCTTAGGAAGCATGGTCTCTTTGCCGAGTTAAGATCGAACGTCCTGCCGAGCCTTAGTCTCAAACTTCGGCCAAGTTCTTTCGCCTGACTCCAACTAGGCTTAGGAAGCTTTGTCTCCCAGGCGAGGTAGGGTCGAAAATCCTGCTGAGCCTTAGACTTGAACTCCGGCCAAGTTCCTTTGCCTGACTCCTACTAGGCTTAGGAAGTTTGGTCTCCCTGCCGAGGTAAGGTCAGACGTCCTTCCGAGCCTTACACTCGAACTCCAGCCAAGTCCCTTTGCATGACACCTAATAAGCTTAGGAAGCTTGGTCTCCCTGCCGAGGTAAGGTCGAACGTCCTGCCTAGCCTTACACTCGAACTCCGGCCAAGTCCCCTCTCCTAACTCTCCTCCTAGGCTTAGGAAGATTTGTCTCCCTGCCGAGGTAACATCGAACGTCCTGCCGAGCCTCACACTCGAACTCCGGCCAAGTCCCTTCCCCTGACACTCCTACGAAGCTTAGGAAGCTTGGTCTCCCTGCCGAGTTAAGGTCTAACGACCTGCCGAGTTTTACACTCGAACTCCGGCCAAGTCCCTTTGCCTGACTCCTACTAGGCTTAGGAAGCTTGGTGTCCCTGCCGAGGTACGGTCGAACGTCCTGCCGAGCTTTACACTCGAACTCCGGCCAAGTCCCCTCGCCTGACTCCTACTAGGCTTAGGAAGCTTGGTCTGCTGCCGAGGTAAGGTCGAACGTCCTGCCGAGCCTTACACTCGAACTCCGTCCGAGTCCCTTCGCCTGACTCACCTACTAGGCTTAGGAAGCTTGGTCTCCCTGCCGAGGTAAGGTCGAACGTCCTGCCGAGCCTTACACTCGAACTCCGTCCGAGTCCCTTCGCCTGACTCTCCTACTAGGCTTAGGAAGCTTGGTCTCCCTGCCGAGGTAAGGTCGAACATCCTGCCGAGCCTTACAATCGAACTCCAGCCAAGTTCCTTTTGCCTGTCTCCTACTAATCTTAGATAGCTTGGTCTCCCTGCCGAGGTAAGGTCGAACGTCCTGACGAACCTTACACTTGAACTCCAGCCAAGTCCCTTCCCCTGACACTCCTACTAGGCTTAGGAAGCTTGGTCTCCCTGCCGAGGTAACGTCGAGCGTCCTTCCGAGCCTTACACTAGAACTCCGGCCAAGTCCCTTTTGCCTGTCTTCTACTATGCTTAGGAAGCTTGGACTCCATGACGAGGTAAGGTCGAAAGTCCTGCCGAGCCTTACAATCGAACTCCAGCCAAGTTCCTTCGCCTGACTCCAACTAGGCTTAGGAAGATTTGTCTCCCAGCCGAGGTAAGGTCGAACGTCCTGCTGAGCCTTAGACTTGAACTCCGGCCAAATCCTCTCGCCTGACTCTCCTACTAGGCTTAGGAAGCTTGGACTCCCTGCCGAGGTAAGGTCGAACGTCCTGCCGAGCCTTACACTCGAACTCCGGCCAAGTCATTTTGCATGACTCCTACTAAGCTTAGATAGCTAGGTCTCCCTGCCGAGGTAACGTCGAACGTCCTGCCGAACCTTAGTCTAAAACTTCGGCCAAGTTCCTCTCGCCTGACTCCACCTAGGCTTAGGAAGCTTTGTCTCCCAGCCGAGGTAATGTTGAACATCCTGCCGAGACTTACACTCGAACTCTGGCCATGTCCCCTCGCCTGACTCCTACTAGGCTTAAGAAGCTTGGTCTCCCTGCCGAGGTAAGGTCGAACGTCCTGCCGAGCCTTACATTCGAACTCCGGCCAAGTCCTTTCTCCTAACTCTCCTCCTAGGCTTAGGAAGATTTGTCTCCCTGCCGATGTAACCTCGAACGTCCTGCCGCGCCTTACACTCGAACTCTGGCCAAGTCCCTTCCCCTGACACTCCTACTAGGCTTAGGAAGCTTGGTCTCCCTGCCGAGGTAAGGTCGAAAGTCCTGCCAAGCCTTACACTCAAACTCCGGCCAAGTCCCATCGCCTAACTCTCTTACAAGGCTTAGGAAGCTTGGTCTCCCTGTCGAGGTAAGGTAGAACGTCCTTCCGAGCCTTACACTCGACGTCCGGCCAAGTCCCTTCCCCTGACACTCCTACTAGGCTTAGGAAGCTTGGTCTCCCTACCGAGGTAAGGTCGAGCGTCCTTCCGAGCCTTACACTCGAACTCCGGCCATGTCATTTTGCATGACTACTACTAAGCTTAGATAGCTTGGTCTCCCTGCCGAGGTAAGGTCGAACGTCCTGCCGAGACTTACACTCGAACTCTGGCCAAGTCCCCTCGCCTGACTCCTACTAGGCTTAGGAAGCTTGGTCTCCCTGCCGAGGCAAGGCCGAACGTCCTGCCGAGACTTACACTTGAACTCCATGCAAATTCCTTTTGCCTGTCTCCTACTAATCTTAGATAGCTTGGTCTCCCTGCCGAGGTAAGGTCGAACGTCCTGACGAACCTTACACTCGAACTCCGGCCAAGTCCCCTCGCCTGACTCCAACTAGGCGTAGGAAGATTGGTCTCCCTGCCGAGGTAAGGTCGAACGTCCTGCCGAGCCTTAGACTTGAACTCCGGCCAAGTCCTCTCGCCTGACTCTCCCACTAGGCTTAGGGAGCTTGGTCTCCCTTCCGAGGTAAGGTCGAACGTCCTTCCGAGCCTTACACTCGAACACCGGCCAAGTCCTTTTCCCTGTCTCCTACTAGGCTTAGGAAGTCTGGTCTCCCTGCCGAGGTAACGTCAGACGTCCTGCCGAGCCTTACACTCGAACTCCGGCCAAGTCCCCTTGTTTGACTCCTTCTAGGCTTAGGAAGCTTGGTCTCCCTGCTGAGTTAAGGTCGAACGACCTGCCGAGTTTTACACTCGAACTCCGGCGAAGTCCATTTGCCTGACTCCTACTAGGCTTAGGAAGCTTGGTGTCCCTGCCGAGGTACGGTCGAACGTCCTGTCGAGCCTTACACTAGAACTCCGGCCAAGTCCTTTCTCCTAACTCTCCTCCTAGGCTTAGGAAGATTTGTCTCCCTGCCAAGGTAAGGTCGAACGTCCTGCCGAGCCTTACACTCCAACTCCGGCCAAGTCCCCTCGCCTGACTCTCCTACTAGGCTTAGGGAGCTGGGTATCCCTGCCGAGGTAAGGTCGAACGTCCTGCCGAGCCTTACACTCGAACTCCGGCCAAGTCCCCGTGTCTGACTTCTACTAGGCTTAGGAAGCATGGTCTCTTTGCCGAGTTAAGATCGAACGTCCTGCCGAGCCTTAGTCTCAAACTTCGGCCAAGTTCTTTCGCCTGACTCCAACTAGGCTTAGGAAGCTTTGTCTCCCAGGCGAGGTAGGGTCGAAAATCCTGCTGAGCCTTAGACTTGAACTCCGGCCAAGTTCCTTTGCCTGACTCCTACTAGGCTTAGGAAGTTTGGTCTCCCTGCCGAGGTAAGGTCAGACGTCCTTCCGAGCCTTACACTCGAACTCCAGCCAAGTCCCTTTGCATGACACCTAATAAGCTTAGGAAGCTTGGTCTCCCTGCCGAGGTAAGGTCGAACGTCCTGCCTAGCCTTACACTCGAACTCCGGCCAAGTCCCCTCTCCTAACTCTCCTCCTAGGCTTAGGAAGATTTGTCTCCCTGCCGAGGTAACATCGAACGTCCTGCCGAGCCTCACACTCGAACTCCGGCCAAGTCCCTTCCCCTGACACTCCTACGAAGCTTAGGAAGCTTGGTCTCCCTGCCGAGTTAAGGTCTAACGACCTGCCGAGTTTTACACTCGAACTCCGGCCAAGTTCCTTCGCCTGACTCCAACTAGGCTTAGGAAGCTTTATCTCCCAGCCGAGGTAAGGTCGAACGTCCTGCTGAGCCTTAGACTTGAACTCCGGCCAAGTCCTCTCGCCTGACTCTCCTACTAGGCTTAGGAAGCATGGTCTCTTTGCCGAGTTAAGGTCGAACGTCCTGCCGAGCCTTACACTCGAACACCGGACAAGTCCCCTCGCCTAACTCCTACTAGACTTAGGAAGCTTGGTCACCCTGCCGAGGTAAGGTCGAACGTCCTGCCAAGCCTTACACTCGAACACCGGCCAAGTCCTTTCTCCTAACTCTCCTCCTAGGTTTAGGAAGATTTGTCTCCCTGCCGAGGTAACATCGAAAGTCCTGCCGAGCCTTACACTTGAACTCCAGCCAAGTCCCTTCCCCTGACACTCCTACTAGGCTTAGGAAGCTTGGTCTCCCTGCCGAGGTAACGTCGAGCGTCCTTCCGAGCCTTACACTAGAACTCCGGCCAAGTCCCTTTTGCCTGTCTTCTACTATGCTTAGGAAGCTTGGACTCCATGACGAGGTAAGGTCGAAAGTCCTGCCGAGCCTTACAATCGAACTCCAGCCAAGTTCCTTCGCCTGACTCCAACTAGGCTTAGGAAGATTTGTCTCCCAGCCGAGGTAAGGTCGAACGTCCTGCTGAGCCTTAGACTTGAACTCCGGCCAAATCCTCTCGCCTGACTCTCCTACTAGGCTTAGGAAGCTTGGACTCCCTGCCGAGGTAAGGTCGAACGTCCTGCCGAGCCTTACACTCGAACTCCGGCCAAGTCATTTTGCATGACTCCTACTAAGCTTAGATAGCTAGGTCTCCCTGCCGAGGTAACGTCGAACGTCCTGCCGAACCTTAGTCTAAAACTTCGGCCAAGTTCCTCTCGCCTGACTCCAACTAGGCTTAGGAAGCTTTGTCTCCCAGCCGAGGTAAGGTCGAACGTCCTGCCGAGCCTTACACTCGAACTCCGGCCAAGTCCTCGAGTCTGACTCCTACTAGGCTTAGGAAGCATGGTCTCTTTGCCGAGTTAAGATCGAACGTCCTGCCGAGCCTTAGTCTCAAACTTCGGCCAAGTTCTTTCGCCTGACTCCAACTAGGCTCTAGGAAGCTTTGTCTCCCAGGCGAGGTAGGGTCGAACGTCCTGCTGAGCCTTAGACTTGAACTCCGGCCAAGTCCCCTCACCTGACTCTCCTACTAGGCTTAGGGAGCTTGGTCTCCCTGCCGAGGTAAGGTCGAACGTCCTGCCGAGCCTTACACTCGAACACCGGCCAAGTTCCTTTGCCTGACTCCTACTAGGCTTAGGAAGTATGGTCTCCCTGCCGAGGTAAGGTCAGACGTCCTTCCGAGCCTTACACTCGAACTCCAACCAAGTCCCTTTGCATGACACCTACTAAGCTTAGGAAGCTTGGTCTCCCTGCCGAGGTAAGGTCGAACGACCTGCCTAGCCTTACACTCGAACTCCGGCCAAGTCCCCTCTCCTAACTCTCCTCCTAGGCTTAGGAAGATTTGTCTCCCTGCCGAGGTAACATCGAACGTCCTGCCGAGCCTCACACTCGAACTCCGGCCAAGTCCCTTGCCCTGACACTCCTACGAGGCTTAGGAAGCTTGGTCTCCCTGCCGAGTTAAGGTCTAACGACCTGCCGAGTTTTACACTCGAACTCCGGCCAAGTCCCTTTGCCTGACTCCTTCTAGGCTTAGGAAGCTTGGTGTCCCTGCCGAGGTACGGTCGAACGTCCTGCCGAGCCTTACACTCGAACTCCGGCCAAGTCCCGTTGCTTGTCTCCTACTAGGCTTAGGAAGTATGGTCTCCCTGCCGAGGTAAGGTCAGACGTCCTGCCGAGCCTTACACTCCAACTCCGGCCAAGTCCCCTCGCCTGACTCTCCTACTTGGCTTAGGGAGCTTGGTCTCCCTGCCAAGGTAAGGTCGAACGTCCTGCCGAGCCTTACACTCGAACACCGGCCAAGTCCCTTTGCCTGTCTCCTACTAGGCTTAGGAAGTATGGTCTCCCTGCCGAGGTAAGGTCAGACGTCCTGCCGAGCCTTACACTCGAACTCCGGCCAAGTCCCCTCTCCTAACTCTCCTCCTAGGCTTAGGAAGATTTGTCTCCCTGCCGAGGTAACATCGAACGTCCTGCCGAACCTTACACTCGAACTCCGGCCAAGTCCCTTCCCCTGACACTCCTACTAGGCTTAGGAAGCTTGGTCTCCCTGCCGAGGTAAGGTAGAACGTCCTTCCGAGCCTTACACTCGACGTCCGGCCAAGTCCCTTCTCCTGACACGCCTACTAGGCTTAGGAAGCTTGGTCTCCCTACCGAGGTAAGGTCGAGCGTCCTGCTGAGCCTTACATTCGAACTCCGGCCAAGTCCCCTTGTTTGACTCCTTCTAGGCTTAGGAAGCTTGGTCTCCCTGCCGAGGTAAGGTCGAATGTCCTGCCAAGCCTTACACTCAAGCTCCGGCCAAGTCCCCTCGCCTAACTTTCCTACAAGGCTTAGGAAGCTTGGTCTCCCTGCTGAGGTAAGGTAGAACGTCCTTCCGAGCCTTACACTCGAAGTCCGGTCAGGTCCCTTCCCCTGACACTCCTACTAGGCTTAGGAAGCTTGGTCTCCCTACCGAGGTAACATCGAACGTCCTGCCGAGCCTCACACTCGAACTCCGGCCAAGTCCCTTGCCCTGACACTCCTACGAGGCTTAGGAAGCTTGGTCTCCCTGCCGAGTTAAGGTCTAACGACCTGCCGAGTTTTACACTCGAACTCCGGCCAAGTCCCTTTGCCTGACTCCTTCTAGGCTTAGGAAGCTTGGTGTCCCTGCCGAGGTACGGTCGAACGTCCTGCCGAGCCTTACACTCGAACTCCGGCCAAGTCCCGTTGCTTGTCTCCTACTAGGCTTAGGAAGTATGGTCTCCCTGCCGAGGTAAGGTCAGACGTCCTGCCGAGCCTTACACTCCAACTCCGGCCAAGTCCCCTCGCCTGACTCTCCTACTTGGCTTAGGGAGCTTGGTCTCCCTGCCAAGGTAAGGTCGAACGTCCTGCCGAGCCTTACACTCGAACACCGGCCAAGTCCCTTTGCCTGTCTCCTACTAGGCTTAGGAAGTATGGTCTCCCTGCCGAGGTAAGGTCAGACGTCCTGCCGAGCCTTACACTCGAACTCCGGCCAAGTCCCCTCTCCTAACTCTCCTCCTAGGCTTAGGAAGATTTGTCTCCCTGCCGAGGTAACATCGAACGTCCTGCCGAACCTTACACTCGAACTCCGGCCAAGTCCCTTCCCCTGACACTCCTACTAGGCTTAGGAAGCTTGGTCTCCCTGCCGAGGTAAGGTAGAACGTCCTTCCGAGCCTTACACTCGACGTCCGGCCAAGTCCCTTCTCCTGACACGCCTACTAGGCTTAGGAAGCTTGGTCTCCCTACCGAGGTAAGGTCGAGCGTCCTGCTGAGCCTTACATTCGAACTCCGGCCAAGTCCCCTTGTTTGACTCCTTCTAGGCTTAGGAAGCTTGGTCTCCCTGCCGAGGTAAGGTCGAATGTCCTGCCAAGCCTTACACTCAAGCTCCGGCCAAGTCCCCTCGCCTAACTTTCCTACAAGGCTTAGGAAGCTTGGTCTCCCTGCTGAGGTAAGGTAGAACGTCCTTCCGAGCCTTGCACTCGAAGTCCGGTCAAGTCCCTTCCCCTGACACTCCTACTAGGCTTAGGAAGCTTGGTCTCCCTACCGAGGTAAGGTCGAGCGTCCTGCTGAGCCTTACATTCGAACTCCGGCCAAGTCCCCTTGTTTGACTCCTTCTAGGCTTAGGAAGCTTGGTCTCCCTGCTGAGTTAGGGTCGAACGACCTGCCGAGTTTTACACTCGAACTCCGGCGAAGTCCAATTGCCTGACTCCTACTAGGCTTAGGAAGCTTGGTGTCCCTGCCGAGGTACGGTCGAAAGTCCTGCCGAGCCTTACACTCGAACTCCGGCCAAGTCCCTTTGCCTGTCTCCTACTAGGATTAGGAAGTTTGGTCTCCCTGCAGAGGTAAGGTCGAACGTCCTGCCGAACCTTACACTTGAACTTCGGCCAACTCCCTTCGCCTAAATCTCCTACTAGGCTTAGGAAGCTTTGTCGCCCTGCCGAGGTAAGGTCGAACGTCCTGCCGTGCCTTACACTCGAGCACCGGCCAAGTCCCTTTGCCTCTCTCCTACTAGGCTTAGGAAGTATGGTCTCCCTGCCGAGGTAAGGTCAGACGTCCTGCCGAGCCTTACACTCCAACTCCGGCCAAGTCCCCTCGCCTAACTCTCCTACTAGGCTTAGGGAGCTTGGTCTCCCTGCCAAGGTAAGGTCAGACGTCCTGCCGAGCCTTACATTCGAACTCCGGCCAAGTCCTTTCTCCTAACTCTCCTCCTAGGCTTAGGAAGATTTGTCTCCCTGCCAATGTAACATCGAACGTCCTGCCGAGCCTTACACTCTAACTCTGGCCAAATCCCCTCGCCTAACTCTCCTGCAAGGCTTAGGAAGTATGGTCTCCCTGCCGAGGTAAGGTCGAATGTCCTGCCAAGCCTTACACTCTAACTCCGGCCAAGTCCCCTCGCCTAACTCTCCTACAAGGCTTAGGAAGCTTGGTCTCCCTGTCGAGGTAAGGTAGACCGTCCTTCCGAGCCTTACACTCGACGTCCGGCCAAGTCCCTTCCCCTGACACTCCTACTAGGCTTAGGAAGCTTGGTCTCCCTGCCGAGGTAAGGTCGAGCGTCCTTCCGAACCTTACACTCGAACTCCGGCCAAGTCATTTTGCATGACTCCTACTAAGCTTAGATAGCTCGGTCTCCCTGCCGAGGTAAGGTCGAACGTCCTGCCGAGACTTACACTCGAACTCTGGCCAAGTCCCCTCGCCTGACTCCTACTAGGCTTAGGAAGCTTGGTCTGCTGCCGAGGTAAGGTCGAACGTCCTGCCGAGCCTTACACTCGAACTCCGTCCGAGTCCCTTCGCCTGACTCACCTACTAGGCTTAGGAAGCTTGGTCTCCCTGCCGAGGTAAGGTCGAACGTCCTGCCGAGCCTTACACTCGAACTCCGTCCGAGTCCCTTCGCCTGACTCTCCTACTTGGATTAGGAAGCTTGGTCTCCCTGCCGAGGTAAGGTCGAACGTCCTGCCGAGCCTTAGTCTCAAATTTCGGCCAAGTTCCTTCGCCTGACTCCAACTAGGCTTAGGAAGCTTTATCTCCCAGCCGAGGTAAGGTCGAACGTCCTGCTGAGCCTTAGACTTGAACTCCGGCCAAGTCCTCTCGCCTGACTCTCCTACTAGGCTTAGGGAGCTTGGTCTCCCTACCGAGTTAAGGTCGAACGTCCTGCCGAGCCTTACACTCGAACACCGGACAAGTCCCCTCGCCTAACTCCTACTAGACTTAGGAAGCTTGGTCACCTTGCCGAGGTAAGGTCGAACGTCCTGCCAAGCCTTACACTCGAACACCGGCCAAGTCATTTCTCCTAACTCTCCTCCTAGGCTTAGGAAGATTTGTCTCCCTGCCGAGGTAACATCGAAAGTCCTGCCGAGCCTTACACTTGAACTCCGGCCAAGTCCCTTCCCCTGACACTCCTACTAGGCTTAGAAAGCTTGGTCTCCCTGCCGAGGTAACGTCGAGCGTCCTTCCGAGCCTTACACTAGAACTCCGGCCAAGTCCCTTTTGCCTGTCTTCTACTATGCTTAGGAAGCTTGGACTCCCCGACGAGGTAAGGTCGAAAGTCCTGCCGAGCCTTACAATCGAACTCCAGCCAAGTTCCTTCGCCTGACTCCAACTAGGCTTAGGAAGATTTGTCTCCCAGCTGAGGTAAGGTCGAACGTCCTGCTGAGCCTTAGACTTGAACTCCGGCCAAATCCTCTCGCCTGACTCTCCTACTAGGCTTAGATAGCTTGGTCTCCCTTCCGAGGTAAGGTCGAACGTCCTGCCGAGACTTACACTCGAACTCTGGCCAAGTCCCCTCGCCTGACTCCTACTAGGCTTAGGAAGCTTGGTCTCCCTGCCGAGGCAAGTTCGAACGTCCTGCCGAGACTTACACTTGAACTCCATGCAAATTCCTTTTGCCTGTCTCCTGCTAATCTTAGATAGCTTGGTCTCCCTGCCGAGGTAAGGTCGAACGTCCTGACGAACCTTACACTCGAACTCCGGCCAAGTCCTCTCGCCTGACTCTCCCACTAGGCTTAGGGAGCTTGGTCTCCCTTCCGAGGTAAGGTCGAACGTCCTTCCGAGCCTTACACTCGAACACCGGCCAAGTCCTTTTCCCTGTCTCCTACTAGGCTTAGGAAGTCTGGTCTCCCTGCCGAGGTAACGTCAGACGTCCTGCCGAGCCTTACACTCGAATTCCGGCCAAGTCCCCTTGTTTGACTCCTTCTAGGCTTAGGAAGCTTGGTCTCCCTGCCGAGTTAAGGTCGAACGACCTGCCGAGTTTTACACTCGAACTCCGGCGAAGTCCATTTGCCTGACTCCTACTAGGCTTAGGAAGCTTGGTGTCCCTGCCGAGGTACGGTCGAACGTCCTGCCGAGCCTTACACTCGAACTCCGGCTAAGTCCCTTTGCCTGTCTCCTACTAGGATTATGAAGCTTGGTCTCCCTGCCGAGGTAAGGTCGAACGTCCTGCCGAGCCTTACACTCGAACTCCGGCCAAGTCCCCTCTCCTAACTCTCCTCCTAGGCTTAGGAAGATTTGTCTCCCTGCCGAGGTAACATCGAACGTCCTGCCGAGCCTCACACTCGAACTCCGGCCAAGTCCCTTCCCCTGACACTCCTACGAGGCTTAGGAAGCTTGGTCGCCCTGCCGAGTTAAGGTCTAACGACCTGCCGAGTTTTACACTCGAAATCCGGCCAAGTCCCTTTGCCTGACTCCTACTAGGCTTAGGAAGCTTGGTCTCCCTACCGAGGTACGGTCGAACGTCCTGCCGAGCCTTACACTCGAACTTCGGCCAACTCCCTTCGCCTAAATCTCCTACTAGGCTTAGGAAGCTTTGTCTCCCTGCCGAGGTAAGGTCGAACGTCCTGCCGAGCCTTACACTCGAGCACCGGCCAAGTCGCCTCGCGTGACTCTCCTACTACGTGTAGGGAGCTTGGTATCCCTGCCAAGGTACGGTCGAACGTCCTGCCGAGCCTTACACTCGAACTCCGGCCAAGTACCTTTGCCTGACTCCTACTAGGCTTAGGAGGCTTGGTGTCCCTGCCGAGGTACGGTCGAATGTCCTGCCGAGCCTTACACTCGAACTCCGGCCAAGTCCCTTTGCGGGTCTCTTACTAGGATTAGGAAGCTTGGTCTCCCTGCCGAGGTAAGTTCGAACGTCCTGCCGAGCCTTACACTCGATCTCCGGCGAAGTCCCTTCGCCTGACTCTCCTACTAGGCTTAGGAAGCTTGGTCTCCCTACCGAGGTAAGGTCGAGCGTCCTTCCGAGCCTTACACTCGAACTCCGGCCAAGTCCCCTTGTTTGACTGCTTCTAGGCTTAGGAAGCTTGGTCTCCCTGCCGAGTTAAGGTCGAACGACCTGCCGAGTTTTACACTCGAACTCCGGCCAAGTCCCTTTGCCTGACTCCTACTAGGCTTAGGAGGCTTGGTGTCCCTGCCGAGGTAAGTTCGAACGTCCTGCCGAGCCTTACACTCGATCTCCCGCGAAGTCCCTTCGCCTGACTCTCCAACTAGGCTTAGGAAGCTTGGTCTCCCTGCCGAGTTAAGGTCGAACGACCTGCCGAGTTTTACACTCGAACTCCGGCCAAGTCCCTTTGCCTGTCTCCTACTAGGATTAGGAAGCTTGGTCTCCCTGCAGAGGTAAGGTCGAACGTCCTGCCGAACCTTACACTCGAACTTCGGCCAACTCCCTTCGCCTAAATCTCCTACTAGGCTTAGGAAGCTTTGTCTCCCTGCCGAGGTAATTTCGAACGTCCTGCCGAGCCTTACACTCGAGCACCGGCCAAGTCGCCTCGCGTGACTCTCCTACTAGGTGTAGGGAGTTTGGTATCCCTGCCAAGGTACGGTCGAACGTCCTGCCGAGCCTTACACTCGAACTCCGGCCAAGTCCCCGTGTCTGACTCCTACTAGGCTTAGGAAGCATGGTCTCCCTGCCGAGGTAAGGTCGAACGTCCTGCCGAGCCTTACACTCGAACACCGGCCAAGTCCCTTCCCCTGACACTCCTACTAGGCTTGGGAAGCGTGGTCTCCCTGCCGAGGTAAGGTCGAACGTCCTGCGAAGCCTTACACTAAAACTCCGGCCAAGTCCCCTCGCCTAACTCTCCTACAAGGCTTAGGAAGTTTGGTCTCCCTGCCGAGGTAAGGTAGAACGTCCTTCCGAGCCTTACACTCCAACTTCGGCCAAGTCCCCTCTCCTAACTCTCCTCCTAGGCTTAGGAAGATTTGTCTCCCTGCCGAGGTAATATCGAACATCCTGCCGAGCCTCACACTCGAACTCCGGCCGAGTCCCATCCCCTGACACTCCTACGAGGCTTAGGAAGCTTGGTCTCACTGCCGAGGTAAGGTCGAATGTCCTGCCAAGCCTTACACTCAAACTCCGGCCAAGTCCCCTCGCCTAACTGTCCTACAAGGCTTAGGAATCTTGGTCTCCCTGCCGAGGTAAGGTAGAACGTCCTGCCGAGCCTTGCACTCGAACTCCGGCCAAGTCCCCTTGTTTGACTCCTTCTAGGCTTAGGAAGCTTGGTCTCCCTGCCGAGTTAAGGTCGAACGACCTGCCGAGTTTTACACTCGAACTCCGGCCAAGTACCTTTGCCTGACTCCTACTAGGCTTAGGAGGCTTGGTGTCCCTGCCGAGGTACGGTCGAATGTCCTGCCGAGCCTTACACTCGAACTCCGGCCAAGTCCCTTTGCGGGTCTCTTACTAGGATTAGGAAGCTTGGTCTCCCTGCCGAGGTAAGTTCGAACGTCCTGCCGAGCCTTACACTCGATCTCCGGCGAAGTCCCTTCGCCTGACTCTCCTACTAGGCTTAGGAAGCTTGGTCTCCCTGCCGAGGTAAGGTCGAATATCCTGCCGAGCCTTACACTCGAACTCCGGCCGAGTCCCATCCCCTGACACTCCTACGAGGCTTAGGAAGCTTGGTCTCACTGCCGAGGTAAGGTCGAATGTCCTGCCAAGCCTTACACTCAAACTCCGGCCAAGTCCCCTCGCCTAACTGTCCTACAAGGCTTAGGAATCTTGGTCTCCCTGCCGAGGTAAGGTAGAACGTCCTGCCGAGCCTTGCACTCGAACTCCGGCCAAGTCCCCTTGTTTGACTCCTTCTAGGCTTAGGAAGCTTGGTCTCCCTGCCGAGGTAACATCGAACGTCCTGCCGTGCCTCACACTTGAACTCCGGCCGACTCCCTTCCCCTGACACTCCTACGAGGCTTAGGAAGCTTGATCTCACTGCCGAGGTAAGGTCGAATGTCCTTCCAAGCCTTACACTCAAACTCCGGCCAAGTCCCCTCGCCTAACTGTCCTACAAGGCTTAGGAATCTTGGTCTCCCTGCCGAGGTAAGGTAGAACATCCTTCCGAGCCTTGCACTCGAAGTCCGGCCAAGTCCCTTCCCCTGACACTCCTACTAGGCTTAGGAAGCTTGGTCTCCCTACCGAGGTAAGGTCGAGCGTCCTTCCGAGACTTACACTCGAACTCCGGCCAAGTCCCCTTGTTTGACTGCTTCTAGGCTTAGGAAGCTTGGTCTCCCTGCCGAGTTAAGGTCGAACGACCTGCCGAGCCTTACACTCGATCTCCCGCGAAGTCCCTTCGCCTGACTCTCCAACTAGGCTTAGGAAGCTTGGTCTCCCTGCCGAGTTAAGGTCGAACGACCTGCCGAGTTTTACACTCGAACTCCGGCCAAGTCCCTTTGCCTGTCTCCTACTAGGATTAGGAAGCTTGGTCTCCCTGCAGAGGTAAGGTCGAACGTCCTGCCGAACCTTACACTCGAACTTCGGCCAACTCCCTTCGCCTAAATCTCCTACTAGGCTTAGGAAGCTTTGTCTCCCTGCCGAGGTAAGGTCGAACGTCCTGCCGAGCCTTACACTCGAGCACCGGCCAAGTCGCCTCGCGTGACTCTCCTACTAGGTGTAGGGAGCTTGGTATCCCTGCCAAGGTACGGTCGAACGTCCTGCCGAGCCTTACACTCGAACTCCGGCCAAGTCCCCGTGTCTGACTCCTACTAGGCTTAGGAAGCATGGTCTCCCTGCCGAGGTAAGGTCGAACGTCCTGCCGAGCCTTACACTCGAACACCGGCCAAGTCCCTTCCCCTGACACTCCTACTAGGCTTGGGAAGCGTGGTCTCCCTGCCGAGGTAAGGTCGAACGTCCTGCGAAGCCTTACACTAAAACTCCGGCCAAGTCCCCTCGCCTAACTCTCCTACAAGGCTTAGGAAGTTTGGTCTCCCTGCCGAGGTAAGGTAGAACATCCTTCCGAGCCTTGCACTCGAAATCCGGCCAAGTCCCTTCCCCTGACACTCCTACTAGGCTTAGGAAGCTTGGTCTCCCTACCGAGGTAAGGTCGAGCGTCCTTCCGAGCCTTACACTCGAACTCCGGCCAAGTCCCCTTGTTTGACTGCTTCTAGGCTTAGGAAGCTTGGTCTCCCTGCCGAGTTAAGGTCGAACGACCTGCCGAGTTTTACACTCGAACTCCGGCCAAGTCCCTTTGCCTGACTCCTACTAGGCTTAGGAGGCTTGGTGTCCCTGCCGAGGTACGGTCGAATGTCCTGCCGAGCCTTACACTCGAACTCCGGCCAAGTCCCTTTGCGGGTCTCCTACTAGGATTAGGAAGCTTGGTCTCCCTGCCGAGGTAAGTTCGAACGTCCTGCCGAGCCTTACACTCGATCTCCCGCGAAGTCCCTTCGCCTGACTCTCCAACTAGGCTTAGGAAGCTTGGTCTCCCTGCCGAGTTAAGGTCGAACGACCTGCCGAGTTTTACACTCGAACTCCGGCCAAGTCCCTTTGCCTGTCTCCTACTAGGATTAGGAAGCTTGGTCTCCCTGCAGAGGTAAGGTCGAACGTCCTGCCGAACCTTACACTCGAACTTCGGCCAACTCCCTTCGCCTAAATCTCCTACTAGGCTTAGGAAGCTTTGTCTCCCTGCCGAGGTAAGGTCGAACGTCCTGCCGAGCCTTACACTCGAGCACCGGCCAAGTCGCCTCGCGTGACTCTCCTACTAGGTGTAGGGAGCTTGGTATCCCTGCCAAGGTACGGTCGAACGTCCTGCCGAACCTTACACTCGAACTCCGGCCAAGTCCCCGTGTCTGACTCCTACTAGGCTTAGGAAGCATGGTCTCCCTGCCGAGGTAAGGTCGAACGTCCTGCCGAGCCTTACACTCGAACACCGGCCAAGTCCCTTCCCCTGACACTCCTACTAGGCTTGGGAAGCGTGGTCTCCCTGCCGAGGTAAGGTCGAACGTCCTGCGAAGCCTTACACTAAAACTCCGGCCAAGTCCCCTCGCCTAACTCTCCTACAAGGCTTAGGAAGTTTGGTCTCCCTGCCGAGGTAAGGTAGAACGTCCTTCCGAGCCTTACACTCGAACTTCGGCCAAGTCCCCTCTCCTAACTCTCCTCCTAGGCTTAGGAAGATTTGTCTCCCTGCCGAGGTAATATCGAACATCCTGCCGAGCCTCACACTTGAACTCCGGCCGACTCCCTTCCCCTGACACTCCTACGAGGCTTAGGAAGCTTGATCTCACTGCCGAGGTAAGGTCGAATGTCCTTCCAAGCCTTACACTCAAACTCCGGCCAAGTCCCCTCGCCTAACTGTCCTACAAGGCTTAGGAATCTTGGTCTCCCTGCCGAGGTAAGGTAGAACATCCTTCCGAGCCTTGCACTCGAAGTCCGGCCAAGTCCCTTCCCCTGACACTCCTACTAGGCTTAGGAAGCTTGGTCTCCCTACCGAGGTAAGGTCGAGCGTCCTTCCGAGACTTACACTCGAACTCCGGCCAAGTCCCCTTGTTTGACTGCTTCTAGGCTTAGGAAGCTTGGTCTCCCTGCCGAGTTAAGGTCGAACGACCTGCCGAGCCTTACACTCGATCTCCCGCGAAGTCCCTTCGCCTGACTCTCCAACTAGGCTTAGGAAGCTTGGTCTCCCTGCCGAGTTAAGGTCGAACGACCTGTCGAGTTTTACACTCGAACTCCGGCCAAGTCCCTTTGCCTGTCTCCTACTAGGATTAGGAAGCTTGGTCTCCCTGCAGAGGTAAGGTCGAACGTCCTGCCGAACCTTACACTCGAACTTCGGCCAACTCCCTTCGCCTAAATCTCCTACTAGGCTTAGGAAGCTTTGTCTCCCTGCCGAGGTAAGGTCGAACGTCCTGCCGAGCCTTACACTCGAGCACCGGCCAAGTCGCCTCGCGTGACTCTCCTACTAGGTGTAGGGAGCTTGGTATCCCTGCCAAGGTACGGTCGAACGTCCTGCCGAGCCTTACACTCGAACTCCGGCCAAGTCCCCGTGTCTGACTCCTACTAGGCTTAGATAGCTTGGTCTCCCTGCCGAGGTAAGGTCGAACGTCCTGCCGAGCCTTACACTCGAACACCGGCCAAGTCCCTTCCCCTGACACTCCTACTAGGCTTGGGAAGCGTGGTCTCCCTGCCGAGGTAAGGTCGAACGTCCTGCGAAGCCTTACACTAAAACTCCGGCCAAGTCCCCTCGCCTAACTCTCCTACAAGGCTTAGGAAGTTTGGTCTCCCTGCCGAGGTAAGGTAGAACATCCTTCCGAGCCTTGCACTCGAAGTCCGGCCAAGTCCCTTCCCCTGACACTCCTACTAGGCTTAGGAAGCTTGGTCTCCCTACCGAGGTAAGGTCGAGCGTCCTTCCGAGCCTTACACTCGAACTCCGGCCAAGTCCCCTTGTTTGACTGCTTCTAGGCTTAGGAAGCTTGGTCTCCCTGCCGAGTTAAGGTCGAACGACCTGCCGAGTTTTACACTCGAACTCCGGCCAAGTCCCTTTGCCTGACTCCTACTAGGCTTAGGAGGCTTGGTGTCCCTGCCGAGGTACGGTCGAATGTCCTGCCGAGCCTTACACTCGAACTCCGGCCAAGTCCCTTTGCGGGTCTCCTACTAGGATTAGGAAGCTTGGTCTCCCTGCCGAGGTAAGTTCGAACGTCCTGCCGAGCCTTACACTCGATCTCCCGCGAAGTCCCTTCGCCTGACTCTCCAACTAGGCTTAGGAAGCTTGGTCTCCCTGCCGAGTTAAGGTCGAACGACCTGCCGAGTTTTACACTCGAACTCCGGCCAAGTCCCTTTGCCTGTCTCCTACTAGGATTAGGAAGCTTGGTCTCCCTGCAGAGGTAAGGTCGAACGTCCTGCCGAACCTTACACTCGAACTTCGGCCAACTCCCTTCGCCTAAATCTCCTACTAGGCTTAGGAAGCTTTGTCTCCCTGCCGAGGTAAGGTCGAACGTCCTGCCGAGCCTTACACTCGAGCACCGGCCAAGTCGCCTCGCGTGACTCTCCTACTAGGTGTAGGGAGCTTGGTATCCCTGCCAAGGTACGGTCGAACGTCCTGCCGAACCTTACACTCGAACTCCGGCCAAGTCCCCGTGTCTGACTCCTACTAGGCTTAGGAAGCATGGTCTCCCTGCCGAGGTAAGGTCGAACGTCCTGCCGAGCCTTACACTCGAACACCGGCCAAGTCCCTTCCCCTGACACTCCTACTAGGCTTGGGAAGCGTGGTCTCCCTGCCGAGGTAAGGTCGAACGTCCTGCGAAGCCTTACACTAAAACTCCGGCCAAGTCCCCTCGCCTAACTCTCCTACAAGGCTTAGGATGTTTGGTCTCCCTGCCGAGGTAAGGTAGAACGTCCTTCCGAGCCTTACACTCGAACTTCGGCCAAGTCCCCTCTCCTAACTCTCCTCCTAGGCTTAGGAAGATTTGTCTCCCTGCCGAGGTAATATCGAACATCCTGCCGAGCCTCACACTCGAACTCCGGCCGAGTCCCATCCCCTGACACTCCTACGAGGCTTAGGAAGCTTGGTCTCACTGCCGAGGTAAGGTCGAATGTCCTGCCAAGCCTTACACTCAAACTCCGGCCAAGTCCCCTCGCCTAACTGTCCTACAAGGCTTAGGAATCTTAGTCTCCCTGCCGAGGTAAGGTAGAACGTCCTGCAGAGCCTTGCACTCGAACTCCGGCCAAGTCCCCTTGTTTGACTCCTTCTAGGCTTAGGAAGCTTGGTCTCCCTGCCGAGTTAAGGTCGAACGACCTGCCGAGTTTTACACTCGAACTCCGGCCAAGTACCTTTTCCTGACTCCTACTAGGCTTAGGAGGCTTGGTGTCCCTGCCGAGGTACGGTCGAATGTCCTGCGGAGCCTTACACTCGAACTCCGGCCAAGTCCCTTTGCGGGTCTCTTACTAGGATTAGGAAGCTTGGTCTCCCTGCCGAGGTAAGTTCGAACGTCCTGCCGAGCCTTACACTCGATCTCCGGCGAAGTCCCTTCGCCTGACTCTCCTACTAGGCTTAGGAAGCTTGGTCTCCCTGCCGAGGTAAGGTCGAACATCCTGCCGAGCCTTACACTCGAACTCCGGCCGAGTCCCATCCCCTGACACTCCTACGAGGCTTAGGAAGCTTGGTCTCACTGCCGAGGTAAGGTCGAATGTCCTGCCAAGCCTTACACTCAAACTCCGGCCAAGTCCCCTCGCCTAACTGTCCTACAAGGCTTAGGAATCTTGGTCTCCCTGCCGAGGTAAGGTAGAACGTCCTGCCGAGCCGTGCACTCGAACTCCGGCCAAGTCCCCTTGTTTGACTCCTTCTAGGCTTAGGAAGCTTGGTCTCCCTGCCGAGTTAAGGTCGAACGACCTGCCGAGTTTTACACTCGAACTCCGGCCATGTACCTTTGCCTGACTCCTACTAGGCTTAGGAGGCTTGGTGTCCCTGCCGAGGTACGGTCGAATGTCCTGCCGAGCCTTACACTCGAACTCCGGCCAAGTCCCTTTGCGGGTCTCCTACTAGGATTAGGAAGCTTGGTCTCCCTGCCGAGGTAAGTTCGAACGTCCTGCCGAGCCTTACACTCGATCTCCGGCGAAGTCCCTTCGCCTGACTCTCCAACTAGGCTTAGGAAGCTTGGTCTCCCTGCCGAGGTAAGGTCGAACATCCTGCCGAGCCTTACACTCGAACTCCGGCCAAGTCCCTTTGCCTGTCTCCTACTAGGATTAGGAAGCTTGGTCTCCCTGCAGAGGTAAGGTCGAACGTCCTGCCAAGCCTTACACTCGAACTTCGGCCAACCCCCTTCGCCTATATCTCCTACTAGGCTTAGGAAGCTTTGTCTCCCTGCCGAGGTAAGGTCAGACGTCCTGCCGAGCCTTACACTCGAACTCCGGCCAAGTCATTTTGCATGACTCCTACTAAGCTTAGATAGCTTGGTCTCCCTGCCGAGGTAACGTCGAACGTCCTGCCGAGCCTTAGTCTCAAACTTCGGCCAAGTCCCTTCGCCTGACTCCAACTAGGCTTAGGAAGCTTTGTCTCCCTGCCGAGGTAAGGTCGAACATCCTGCCGAGCCTTACACTCGAACACCTGCCAAGTCCCTTTGCATGACACCTACTAAGCTTAGGAAGCTTGGTCTCCCTGCCGAGGTAAGGTCGAACATCCTGCCGAGCCTTACACTCGAACTCCGGCCAAGTCCCCTCTCCTAACTCTCCTCCTAGGCTTAGGAAGATTTGTCTCCCTGCCGAGGTAACATCGAACATCCTGCCGAGCCTCACACTCGAACTCCGGCCTAGTCCCTTCCCCTGACACTCCTACGAGGCTTAGGAAGCTTGGTCTCACTGCCGAGGTAAGGTAGAACGTCCTTCCGAGCCTTGCACTCGAAGTCCTGTCAAGTCCCTTCCCCTGACACTCCTACTAGGCTTAGGAAGCTTGGTCTCCCTACCGAGGTAAGGTCGAGCGTCCTTCCGAGCCTTACACTCGAACTCCGGCCAAGCCATTTTGCATGACTCCTACTAGGCTTAGGAAGCTTGGTCTCCCTGCCGAGGTAAGGTCGAATGTCCTGCCGAGAGTTACACTCGAACTCTGGCCAAGTCCCCTCGCCTGACTCCTACTAGGCTTAGGAAGCTTGGTCTCCCTGCCGAGGTAAGGTCGAACGTCCTGCCGAGCCTTACGCTCGAACTCCGGCCAAATCCCTTCGCCTGACTCCTACTAGGCTTAGGAAGCATGGTCTCCCTGCCGAGGTAACGTCGAACGTCCTGCCGAGCCTTAGTCTCAAACTTCGGCCAAGTTCCTTCGATTGACTCCAACTAGGCTTAGGAATCTTTGTCTCCCAGCCGAGGTAAGGTCGAACGTCCTGCTGAGGCTTAGACTTGAACTCCGGCCAAGTCCTCACGCCTGACTCTCCTACTAGGCTTAAGAAGCTTGGACTCCCTGCCGAGGTAAGGTCGAACGTCCTGCCGAGCCTTGAACTCAAACACCGGCCAGTCCTTTTGCCTGTCTCCTACTAGGCTTAGGAAGCTTGGTCTCCCTGCCGAGGAAAGTCGAACGTCCTGCCGAGCCTTACACTCGAACTCCGGCCAAGTCATTTTGCATGACTCCTATTAAGCTTAGGTATCTTGGTCTCCCTGCCGAGGTAACGTCGAACGTCCTGCAGAACCTTAGTTTCAAACTTCGGCCAAGTTCCTTCGCCTTACTCCAACTAGGCTTAGGAAGCATGGTCTCCCTGCCGAGGTAAGGTCCAACGTCCTGCCGAGCCTTAGTCTCAAACTTCGGCCAAGTCCCTTCGCCTGTCTCCTACAAGGATTAGGAAGTATGGTCTCCCTGCCGAGGTAAGGTCAGACGTCCTGCCGAGCCTTACACTCGAACTCCGGCCAAGTCCCTTTGCATGACACCTACTAAGCTTAGGAAGCTTGGTCTCCCTGCCGAGGAAAGGTCGAACATCCTGCCGAGCCTTACACTCGATCTCCGGCCAAGTCCCTTCGCCTGACTCTCCTAGTAGGCTTAGGAAGCTTGGTCTCCCTGCCGAGGTAACATCGAACGTCCAGCCGAGCCTCACACTCGAACTCCGGCCGAGTCCCGTCACCTGACACTCCTACGAGGCTTAGGAAGCTTGGTCTCACTGCCGAGGTAAGGTCGAACGTCCTGCCGAGCCTTACACTCGAACTCCGGCCAAGTCCCCCTGTCTGACTCCTACTAGGCTTAGGAAGCATGGTCTCCCTGCCGAGGTAACGTCGAACGTCCTGCCGAGCCTTAGTCTCAAACTTCGGCCAAGTTCCTTCGCCTTACTCCAACTAGGCTTAGGAAGCTTTGTCTCCCAGCCGAGGTAAGGTCGAACGTCCTGCTGAGCCTTAGACTTGAACTCCGGCCAAGTCCTCTCGCCTGACTCTCCTACTAGGCTTAGGAAGCTTGGACTCCCTGCCGCGGTAAGGTCGAACGTCCTGCCAAGCCTTGAATTCAAACACCGGCCAGTCCCTTTTCCTGTCTCCTACTAGGCTTAGGAAGCTTGGTCTCCCTGCCGAGGAAAGGTCAAACGTCCTGCCGAGACTTACACTCGAACTCTGGCCAAGTCCCCTCGCCTGACTGATACTAGGCTTAGGAAGCTTGGTCTCCCTGCCGAGGTAAGGTCGAATGTCCTGCCGAGACTTACACTCGAACTCTGGCCAAGTCCCCTCGCCTGACTCCTACTAGGCTTAAGAAGCTTGGACTCCCTGCCGAGGTAAGGTCGAACGTCGTGCCGAGCCTTAATCTCAAACACCGGCGAGTCCATTTGCCTGTCTCCTACTAGGCTTAGGAAGCTTTGTCTCCCTGCCGAGGAAAGTCGAACGTCCTGCCGAGCCTTACACTCGAACTCCGGCCAAGTCATTTTGCATGACTCCTACTAAGCTTAGATAGCTTGGTCTCCCTGCCGAGGTAAGGTCGAACGTCCTGCAGAACCTTAGTTTCAAACTTCGGCCAAGTTCCTTCGCCTTACTCCAACTAGGCTTAGGAAGCTTTGTCTCCCTGCCGAGGTAAGGTTGAACATCCTGCCGAGCCTTACACTCGAACACCGGCCAAGTCCCTTTGCCTGACTCCTACAAGGCTTAGGAAGTATGGTCTCCCTGCCGAGGTAAGGTCAGACGTCCTGCCGAGCCTTACACTCGAACTCCGGCCAAGTCCCTTTGCATGACACCTACTAAGCTTAGGAAGCTTGGTCTCCCTGCCGAGGTAAGGTCGAATGTCCTGCCGAGCCTTACACTCGATCTCCGGCCAAGTCCCTTCGCCTGACTCTCCTAGTAGGCTTAGGAAGCTTGGTCTCCCTGCCGAGTTAAGGTCAAACGTCCTGCCTAGCCTTACACTCGAACTCCGGCCAAGTCCCCTCTCCTAAGCCTCCTCCTAGGCTTAGGAAGATTTGTCTCCCTGCCGAGGTAACATCGAACGTCCTGCCGAGCCTCACACTCGAACTCCGGCCGAGTCCCTTCCCCTGACACTCCTACAAGGCTTAGGAAGCTTGGTCTCCCTGCCGAGGTAAGGTAGAACGTCTTTCCGAGCCTTGCACTCGAAGTCCGGTCAAGTCCCTACCCCTGACACTCCTACTAGGCTTAGGAAGCTTGGTCTCCCTACCGAGGTAAGGTCGAGCGTCCTTCCGAGCCTTACACTCGAACTCCGGCCAAGTCATTTTGCATGACTCTTACTAAGCTTAGATAGCTTGGTCTCCCTGCCGAGGTAAGGTCGAACGTCCTGCCGAGACTTACACTCGAACTCTGGCCAAGTCCCCTCGCCTGACTCCTACTAGGCTTAGGAAGCTTGGTCTCCCTGCCGAGGTAAGGTCGAACGTCCTGCCGAGCCTTACACTCGAACTCCGGCTGTTGCAGAGGATAGATAGATATGATTGTTATTTTAGCTAGCCGGATGTCACTTCTACCCTTGGATGAATCCTGGAGTGAAATGGACTGTTCCATCCCACCCTGCAAAAGATTGTGGTTCATCCCGCACCTCTGTACCTGCCCCTAAAACAGAGTCTGTAACCCCATTGGCCCATGCCTTGTCCCAGCCCACCTGGGAGCCCCTAATAAGGGGGCTCTGAGCGGCCATGCGGCCTCTTGGACTTCCTCCCTCTCTTGGACTTCCCCTCTCCTAAACCCTCCGTTTCTCTCTCCCCTCCCCCATCCTCCTAAGCCCAGCCACGTGCTACGCCTGAGAGCACGAGGCTTGGGCATTCCTGAATTCTCCAATAAATCTCTTCCCCCAAGAGCAAGCTTCAGAGATCTCTGCCTCCCAACACCCCCAACCGTGCAAGAGGAGAATACTCATCCCGCAACTGGCGCCCAACGTGAAAGAAAAAGGAACCCACGAATCTCGACACCTCCATGCACGGTAATTACCTGTGATAGCCTCCTCTTCGCTCTGAGCACAGGCTGTCGTTGCTAAGCAACGTAGAAGCCTTATCTCTTTAAAGTTTGCCGAGGCATTTTACCCTCGAGCACCATCGCCTGTGAATAGCCGGCTTTTGGAGCTCTTGGGACTGCCCGAGCAAGGAGCTGTGAGCTGGTGGCACGTGGCCACGTTAAGAGAGCGCACCGAGCACTGCCCAGCACTGCCTGCGCTGGAAGCCCCGAGGGGGGAGGTCTGAAGGTCCCGAGCACGGAAAAGCCGTCCGGAGAGACGCCCGGAGCTCTGAGGGGACCTGTGCAGAGTCCTGAGGAGAGGATCTCTGCTTTAGCGAACTCGAGGTGAGCTACACAGGTCTAAAATATGGGACAATCCCACTCTACCCAAGATAGAGATCTCTATAAGCAATTTAACCATCTTTTACGTAGTTATAACAGTAGTTTGCCTAAGAAAGAGTTAAAATCCCTTTTGGAATGGGTCCTGCCCCACTTCCCTCATGCGGATCGATCAGCCGCTTTTACCAAAGACTTCTGGGACTCAGTAGGTGATAGGCTTTTTATTGAGATTTCCAGGAGAGACGCCGTTGCCTGCGACCTACTCCCAGCTTTTAGAGCTGTGGCCGAACTGTTCGTTCCGCGAGAGCCGGTCCCGGCCATGTGGCCGGCCCGCGCAGCTGCTGACGACCGCGCCGCGATCCCCTTCCGCCCCGCCCCTCCCCCTCCCGCCGCGGCCCCGGCCGCAACCGCCGCGGCCGCCCCCCTGAGTGACGCGGTTCCCGCCGCCCCCGCCCCGGCCCCTGCAACCCCCCACCCAACCCCCGCGCCGCGCCGCCGGGCGCCGGCCCCCGCGGCCGCTTCCACCCCTGCTGCTTCCGCCGCGACCGCGACCCCACCCCCAACCGCCGCGGCTGCGCCGGCCCCCGCGACCACCCCCCGCACCCCCCCGATCCCCGCGCCGCGCCGCCTGCCGCCGGGCTCGGCGGCCCCCGCCGCGGCCGCTCCCGCCCCTCCCACTTCCGCCGCGACCTCACCCCCCACCGCCGCGATCAGCCCCGGCCCCGCCCCACCCCCCGCGGCCGCCGCTCCTGTCCCGGCCCCCGCTGCCGCCCCGCCCCCCCTACTGGCCGCGGGGCTCGTGCCCGCCCCGGCTCCCCCCGAAACCCCCCTAGCAGCGGCTGTTGCTACTTTCGCTGGCTCCTTACAAAGCGCCTTCGCCGCGTTTCTACAAACGCTCGATCCGGCGATCACCGCCGCCGCTGCCTTGCCGCCGCTGCCCGCGCCGGGAGGGCGCTTGGCCACGCCCCCAATCCCGGACGTGCGACAGGAAGCACCGGGAAGCCCGGTGCGCCCACCCCAGCCCGAGCCCCGGCCGTGGGGGGACACCCCGGGTCCCCGCGCCGCGACCCCGCCACCCCCCGCCCCCCGCAAACCCCCCCGCGGAACGTGCCCATCGTCAGCATGCTCCGGCGGGGCGGCAGACGCGGCCGCCATCTTGGTTCGGCCGGCGGACCACGTGGTGCGCCCCGCGAATGCGCGGTTCGCGGTGCCCCCGGTCTGGCCGGTTCCCGCCGCCTCTGCCGCGCCGCCGATGGAGCCTGCTGATCCCCACGCCGCCCGTGCCGCGATGTGCGATCAGCCAGAACCCCCGAGCTCAGCAGCGGCGCCGGCAGAACCCCCGGAGCCGCCAGAAGGAGCCCCACCGCCGACGCCGGGGACCACCGAGTCGCTTCCGGGTTTGCCGCTAAAGCCCTCCGTGCCGGGTGCCCGCCCGGAACTCCGGCCAGCCATGCAACAAGTAGTTCTCGTCACCCCACCGCCGCCCCTACAGCCCCTGGATGCCCCTGCTTCCTCTCCTAGGCTGCATCCACATTCCACAGCTGCAGCCTCAGCTTGGAGAGATCCCTCCGCATCCTCAGGTTTCTCCCATGAGCCTTTGCTGACAGTCTCCACTCCTGCCCCTCTGCCCCAGCTGTTGGCAGCTGCAGCTGACTTACAGCTTAGCATGCAGCCAGGGAAAGAGGAACAGCACCTGGCAGCTGCTTTGACGAGTACAGGATCCACGGAGAACTGTGCTAGCCCTACCAGTACCACCCCTGCTGCCTCAGTTTCCCAGGATGCTCAGGGAATCATTGATGGCCTCCAACTGATGGACAGGCATATATCCAAGCCTCATAGTCCCAGAGAGTGGACGGCTGTCCCATCTCTGGACAAGAGAGAATTCCTAGTAGCAGCAGGAGATAGTTGCTTCCGTTTCTCTTATGGTTACCAGCTGTTGGGGGGTACCATAGAAAAGACATCTAAAGCCCTAGAAAGCAGCTTATTAAAACAGAAAAGGGGAATATATAAGGCCACACCCCAAAATTGGTTCAGCAAAGCCCCATACGCATACAATCTTTCAAATTACTGTATAGGACAGCCTGACATGCCCATTTACAGACACTTTCTGAACAACAAAAAAGTAAAAATAAAAGTCTTGATCAAAACCTCAGTCACAAGAGAAATAGAAAGCCCATGTAACCTTGTAACATGGGAGAGAGGGTTTGCTTGTGTCTCTACAGGCGAAGGACTCAGATGGATCCCGGCAAAGAATGTAAGGCCTTACCATACACCGAAATCTGGCAGTGCCCTCACCAATGGCAGTGACTTTGCAGGTGCAAACCAAGAAGCAGGCGCTCAGATTTGAACTGTGCTAAGACGAGATGAAAACTACCTGCCAGAAACAATTCAAGACTATGGACATTTATTTTCACATGCATGTTAATTTTGTACCCTTGTTGTTACATTTGTTCTCTTATTTCAAATTTTTGTATTGAGATTTCACCTATAGGTTAACCGAAGACAAATGCCTGGGTAACTCTGGCCAAGACTGCAAGCTCTGATACCATATCTCTAACTGATACAAAGCTCTAATAGACTTTTTCAACCTAGTCAATTACAGAACCTTCCCCAAAAGGTTTTAATAACACTACCTCAGTTAAATTCTTCCATTAGACTAAAGTATTCAAAAGGTTAAAATGCTCAATCAGTAAAGAAATAAACGCCACCTTAATTACAATTAATAATCTAGCTAAACAGTTTATCTGAAGGTTTGAGCTCTGCATCTTGGCTGAAGGAACTCTGTAAAGTAAGCTTGATTGTTTTTAGAGTAAGTATAGTTTCATTAGCAATATGTTATGTACCCCAAGTTGTGCAAAAATAGTAATTAAGTCTGTATTTACCTTTTCAAAAGTTTAACGAAAAGGGGCAATTGTTGCAGAGGATAGATAGATATGATTGTTATTTTAGCTAGCCGGATGTCACTTCTACCCTTGGATGAATCCTGGAGTGAAATGGACTGTTCCATCCCACCCTGCAAAAGATTGTGGTTCATCCCGCACCTCTGTACCTGCCCCTAAAACAGAGTCTGTAACCCCATTGGCCCATGCCTTGTCCCAGCCCACCTGGGAGCCCCTAATAAGGGGGCTCTGAGCGGCCATGCGGCCTCTTGGACTTCCTCCCTCTCTTGGACTTCCCCTCTCCTAAACCCTCCGTTTCTCTCTCCCCTCCCCCATCCTCCTAAGCCCAGCCACGTGCTACGCCTGAGAGCACGAGGCTTGGGCATTCCTGAATTCTCCAATAAATCTCTTCCCCCAAGAGCAAGCTTCAGAGATCTCTGCCTCCCAACACCCCCAACCGTGCAAGAGGAGAATACTCATCCCGCATCCGGCCAAATCCCCGGGTCTGACTCCTACTAGGCTTAGGAAGCATGGTCTCCCTGCAGAGGTAAGGTCGAACGTCCTGCCGAGCCTTAGTCTCAAACTTCGGCCAAGTTCCTTCGCCTTACTCCAACTAGGCTTAGGAAGCTTTGTCTCCCTGCCGAGGTAAGGTCGAACGTCCTGCTGAGCCTTAGATTTGAACTCCGGCCAAGACCTCTCGCCTGACTCTCCTACTAGGCTTAGGAAGCTTGGACTCCCTGCCGCGGTAAGGTCGAACGTCCTGCCGAGCCTTGAAGTCAAACACTGGCCAGTCCCTTTTCCTGTCTCCTACTAGGCTTAGGAAGCTTGGTCTCCCTGCCGAGGTAAGGTCGAAGGTCCTGCCGAGCCTTACACTCGAACTCCGGCCAAGTCCCTTTGCATGACACCTACTAAGCTTAGGAAGCTTGGTCTCCCTGCCGAGGTAAGGTCGAACGTCCTGCCGAGCCTTACACTCGAACTCCGGCCAAGTCCCCTCTCCTAACTCTCCTCCTAGGCTTAGGAAGATTTGTCTCCCTGCCGAGGTAAGGTCGAACATCCTGCCGAGCCTCACACTCGAACTCCGGCCGAGTCCCTTCCCCTGACACTCCTACGAGGCTTATGAAGCTTGGTCTCACTGCCGAGGTAAGGTCGAATGTCCTGCCAAGCCTTACACTCAAACTCCGGCCAAGTCCCCTCGCGTAACTGTCCTAAAAGGCTTAGGAAGCTTGGTCTCCCTGCCGAGGTAAGGTAGAACGTCCTTTCGAGCCTTGCACTCGAAGTCCTGTCAAGTCCCTTCCCCTGACACTCCTACTAGGCTTAGGAAGCGTGGTCTCCCTACCGAGGTAAGGTCGAGCGTCCTTCCGAGCCTTACACTCGAACTCCGGCCAAGTCCCCTCTCCTAAGTCTCCTCCTAGGCTTAGGAAGATTTGTCTCCCTGCCGAGGTAACATCGAACGTCCTGCCGAGCCTTAGACTTGAACTCCGGCCAAGTCCTCTCGCCTGACTCTCCTACTAGGCTTAGGAAGCTTGGACTCCCTGCCGCGGTAAGGTCGAACGTCCTGCCAAGCCTTGAAGTCAAACACCGGCCAGTCCCTTTTCCTGTCTCCTACTAGGCTTAGGAAGCTTGGTCTCCCTGCCGAGGAAAGGTCAAACGTCCTGCCGAGACTTACACTCGAACTCTGGCCAAGTCCCCTCGCCTGACTGATACTAGGCTTAGGAAGCTTGGTCTCCCTGCCGAGGTAAGGTCGAATGTCCTGCCGAGACTTACACTCGAACTCTGGCCAAGTCCCCTCGCCTGACTCCTACTAGGCTTAGGAAGCTTGGTCTCCCTGCCAAGGTAAGGTCGAACGTCCTGCTGAGGCTTAGACTTGAACTCCGGCCAAGTCCTCACGCCTGACTCTCCTACTAGGCTTAAGAAGCTTGGACTCCCTGCCGAGGTAAGGTCGAACGTCCTGCCGAGCCTTAATCTCAAACACCGGCCAGTCCATTTGCCTGTCTCCTACTAGGCTTAGGAAGCTTGGTCTCCCTGCCGAGGAAAGTCGAACGTCCTGCCGAGCCTTACACTCGAACTCCGGCCAAGTCATTTTGCATGACTCCTACTAAGCTTAGATAGCTTGGTCTCCCTGCCGAGGTAACGTCGAACGTCCTGCAGAACCTTAGTTTCAAACTTCGGCCAAGTTACTTCGCCTTACTCCAACTAGGCTTAGGAAGCTTTGTCTCCCTGCCGAGGTAAGGTTGAACATCCTGCCGAGCCTTACACTCGAACACCGGCCAAGTCCCTTTGCCTGTCTCCTACAAGGCTTAGGAAGTATGGTCTCCCTGCCGAGGTAAGGTCAGACGTCCTGCCGAGCCTTACGCTCGAACTCCGGCCAAGTCCCTTTGCATGACACCTACTAAGCTTAGGAAGCTTGGTCTCCCTGCCGAGGTAAGGTCGAACGTCCTGCCGAGCCTTACACTCGATCTCCGGCCAAGTCCCTTCGCCTGACTCTCCTAGTAGGCTTAGGAAGCTTGGTCTCCCTGCCGAGTTAAGGTCAAACGTCCTGCCTAGCCTTACACTCGAACTCCGGCCAAGTCCCCGTGTCTGACTCCTACTAGGCTTAGGAAGCATGGTCTCCCTGCCGAGGTAACGTCGAACGTCCTGCCGAGCCTTAGTCTCAAACTTCGGCCAAGTTCCTTCGCCTTACTCCAACTAGGCTTAGGAAGCTTTGTCTCCCAGCCGAGGTAAGGTCGAACGTCCTGCTGAGCCTTAGACTTGAACTCCGGCCAAGTCCTCTCGCCTGACTCTCCTACTAGGCTTAGGAAGCTTGGACTCCCTGCCGCGGTAAGGTCGAACGTCCTGCCAAGCCTTGAAGTCAAACACCGGCCAGTCCCTTTTCCTGTCTCCTACTAGGCTTAGGAAGCTTGGTCTCCCTGCCGAGGAAAGGTCAAACGTCCTGCCGAGACTTACACTCGAACTCTGGCCAAGTCCCCTCGCCTGACTGATACTAGGCTTAGGAAGCTTGGTCTCCCTGCCGAGGTAAGGTCGAATGTCCTGCCGAGACTTACACTCGAACTCTGGCCAAGTCCCCTCGCCTGACTCCTACTAGGCCTAAGAAGCTTGGACTCCCTGCCGAGGTAAGGTCGAACGTCCTGCCGAGCCTTAATCTCAAACACCGGCGAGTCCATTTGCCTGTCTCCTACTAGGCTTAGGAAGCTTTGTCTCCCTGCCGAGGAAAGTTGAACGTCCTGCCGAGCCTTACACTCGAACTCCGGCCAAGTCATTTTGCATGACTCCTACTAAGCTTAGATAGCTTGGTCTCCCTGCCGAGGTAACGTCGAACGTCCTGCAGAACCTTAGTTTCAAACTTCGGCCAAGTTCCTTCGCCTTACTCCAACTAGGCTTAGGAAGCATGGTCTCCCTGCCGAGGTAACGTCCAACGTCCTGCCGAGCCTTAGTCTCAAACTTCGGCCAAGTTCCTTCGCCTTACTCCAACTAGGCTTAGGAAGCTTTGTCTCCCTGCCGAGGTAAGGTTGAACATCCTGCCGAGCCTTACACTCGAACACCGGCCAAGTCCCTTTGCCTGACTCCTACAAGGCTTAGGAAGTATGGTCTCCCTGCCGAGGTAACGTCGAACGTCCTGCCGAGCCTTAGTCTCAAACTTCGGCCAAGTTCCTTCGCCTTACTCCAACTAGGCTTAGGAAGCTTTGTCTCCCAGCCGAGGTAAGGTCGAACGTCCTGCTGAGCCTTAGACTTGAACTCCGGCCAAGTCCTCTCGCCTGACTCTCCTACTAGGCTTAGGAAGCTTGGACTCCCTGCCGCGGTAAGGTCGAACGTCCTGCCAAGCCTTGAAGTCAAACACCGGCCAGTCCCTTTTCCTGTCTCCTACTAGGCTTAGGAAGCTTGGTCTCCCTGCCGAGGAAAGGTCAAACGTCCTGCCGAGACTTACACTCGAACTCTGGCCAAGTCCCCTCGCCTGACTGATACTAGGCTTAGGAAGCTTGGTCTCCCTGCCGAGGTAAGGTCGAATGTCCTGCCGAGACTTACACTCGAACTCTGGCCAAGTCCCGTCGCCTGACTCCTACTAGGCTTAAGAAGCTTGGACTCCCTGCCGAGGTAAGGTCGAACGTCCTGCCGAGCCTTAATCTCAAACACCGGCGAGTCCATTTGCCTGTCTCCTACTAGGCTTAGGAAGCTTTGTCTCCCTGCCGAGGAAAGTTGAACGTCCTGCCGAGCCTTACACTCGAACTCCGGCCAAGTCATTTTGCATGACTCCTACTAAGCTTAGATAGCTTGGTCTCCCTGCCGAGGTAACGTCGAACGTCCTGCAGAACCTTAGTTTCAAACTTCGGCCAAGTTCCTTCGCCTTACTCCAACTAGGCTTAGGAAGCATGGTCTCCCTGCCGAGGTAACGTCCAACGTCCTGCCGAGCCTTAGTCTCAAACTTCGGCCAAGTTCCTTCGCCTTACTCCAACTAGGCTTAGGAAGCTTTGTCTCCCTGCCGAGGTAAGGTTGAACATCCTGCCGAGCCTTACACTCGAACACCGGCCAAGTCCCTTTGCCTGACTCCTACAAGGCTTAGGAAGTATGGTCTCCCTGCCGAGGTAAGGTCAGACGTCCTGCCGAGCCTTACACTCGAACTCCGGCCAAGTCCCTTTGCATGACACCTACTAAGCTTAGGAAGCTTGGTCTCCCTGCCGAGGTAAGGTCGAACGTCCTGCCGAGCCTTACACTCGATCTTCGGCCAAGTCCCTTCGCCTGACTCTCCTAGTAGGCTTAGGAAGCTTGGTCTCCCTGCCGAGTTAAGGTCAAACGTCCTGCCTAGCCTTACACTCGAACTCCGGCCAAGTCCCCTCTCCTAAGCCTCCTCCTAGGCTTAGGAAGATTTGTCTCCCTGCCGAGGTAACATCGAACGTCCTGCCGAGCCTCACACTCGAACTCCGGCCGAGTCCCTTCCCCTGACACTCCTACAAGGCTTAGGAAGCTTGGTCTCCCTGCTGAGGTAAGGTAGAACGTCCTTCCGAGCCTTGCACTCGAAGTCCGGTCAAGTCCCTACCCCTGACACTCCTACTAGGCTTAGGAAGCTTGGTCTCCCTACCGAGGTAAGGTCGAGCGTCCTTCCGAGCCTTACACTCGAACTCCGGCCAAGTCATTTTGCATGACTCTTACTAAGCTTAGATTCCTTGGTCTCCCTGCCGAGGTAAGGTCGAACGTCCTGCCGAGACTTACACTCGAACTCTGGCCAAGTCCCCTCGCCTGACTCCTACTAGGCTTAGGAAGCTTGGTCTCCCTGCCGAGGTAAGGTCGAACGTCCTGCCGAGCCTTACACTCGAACTCCGGCCAAATCCCCGTGTCTGACTCCTACTAGGCTTAGGAAGCATGGTCTCCCTGCCGAGGTAACGTTGAACGTCCTGCCGAGCCTTAGTCTCAAACTTCGGCCAAGTTCCTTCGCCTTACTCCAACTAGGCTTAGGAAGCTTTGTCTCCCTGCCGAGGTAAGGTCGAACGTCCTGCTGAGCCGTAGATTTGAACTCCGGCCAAGTCCTCTCGCCTGACTCTCCTACTAGGCTTAGGAAGCTTGGACTCCCTGCCGCGGTAAGGTCGAACGTCCTGCCGAGCCTTGAAGTCAAACACTGGCCAGTCCCTTTTCCTGTCTCCTACTAGGCTTAGGAAGCTTGGTCTCCCTGCCGAGGTAAGGTCGAAGGTCCTGCCGAGCCTTACACTCGAACTCCGGCCAAGTCCCTTTGCATGACACCTACTAAGCTTAGGAAGCTTGGTCTCCCTGCCGAGGTAAGGTCGAACGTCCTGCCGAGCCTTACACTCGAACTCCGGCCAAGTCCCCTCTCCTAACTCTCCTCCTAGGCTTAGGAAGATTTGTCTCCCTGCCGAGGTAACATCGAACATCCTGCCGAGCCTCACACTCGAACTCCGGCCGAGTCCCTTCCCCTGACACTCCTACGAGGCTTATGAAGCTTGGTCTCACTGCCGAGGTAAGGTCGAATGTCCTGCCAAGCCTTACACTCAAACTCCGGCCAAGTCCCCTCGCGTAACTGTCCTAAAAGGCTTAGGAAGCTTGGTCTCCCTGCCGAGGTAAGGTAGAACGTCCTTCCGAGCCTTGCACTCGAAGTCCTGTCAAGTCCCTTCCCCTGACACTCCTACTAGGCTTAGGAAGCGTGGTCTCCCTACCGAGGTAAGGTCGAGCGTCCTTCCGAGCCTTACACTCGAACTCCGGCCAAGTCCCCTCTCCTAAGTCTCCTCCTAGGCTTAGGAAGATTTGTCTCCCTGCCGAGGTAACATCGAACGTCCTGCCGAGCCTTAGACTTGAACTCCGGCCAAGTCCTCTCGCCTGACTCTCCTACTAGGCTTAGGAAGCTTGGACTCCCTGCCGAGGAAAGGTCAAACGTCCTGCCGAGACTTACACTCGAACTCTGGCCAAGTCCCCTCGCCTGACTGATACTAGCCTTAGGAAGCTTGGTCTCCCTGCCGAGGTAAGGTCGAATGTCCTGCCGAGACTTACACTCGAACTCTGGCCAAGTTTCTTCGCCTGACTCCTACTAGGCTTAGGAAGCTTGGTCTCCCTGCCAAGGTAAGGTCGAACGTCCTGCTGAGGCTTAGACTTGAACTCCGGCCAAGTCCTCACGCCTGACTCTCCTACTAGGCTTAAGAAGCTTGGACTCCCTGCCGAGGTAAGGTCGAACGTCCTGCCGAGCCTTAATCTCAAACACCGGCCAGTCCATTTGCCTGTCTCCTACTAGGCTTAGGAAGCTTGGTCTCCCTGCCGAGGAAAGTCGAACGTCCTGCCGAGCCTTACACTCGAACTCCGGCCAAGTCATTTTGCATGACTCCTACTAAGCTTAGATAGCTTGGTCTCCCTGCCGAGGTAACGTCAAACGTCCTGCAGAACCTTAGTTTCAAACTTCGTCCAAGTTACTTCGCCTTACTCCAACTAGGCTTAGGAAGCATGGTCTCCCTGCCGAGGTAACGTCCAACGTCCTGCCGAGCCTTAGTCTCAAACTTCGGCCAAGTTCCTTCGCCTGACTCCAACTAGGCTTAGGAAGCTTTGTCTCCTTGCCGAGGTAAGGTTGAACATCCTGCCGAGCCTTACACTCGAACACCGGCCAAGTCCCTTTGCCTGTCTCCTACAAGGCTTAGGAAGTATGGTCTCCCTGCCGAGGTAAGGTCAGACGTCCTGCCGAGCCTTACGCTCGAACTCCGGCCAAGTCCCTTTGCATGACACCTACTAAGCTTAGGAAGCTTGGTCTCCCTGCCGAGGTAAGGTCGAACGTCCTGCCGAGCCTTACACTCGATCTCCGGCCAAGTCCCTTCGCCTGACGCTCCTAGTAGGCTTAGGAAGCTTGGTCTCCCTGCCGAGTTAAGGTCAAACGTCCTGCCTAGCCTTACACTCGAACTCCGGCCAAGTCCCCTCTCCTAAGTCTCCTCCTAGGCTTAGGAAGATTTGTCTCCCTGCCGAGGTAACATCGAACGTCCTGCCGAGCCTCACACTCGAACTCTGTCCGAGTCCCTTCCCCTGACACTCCTACGAGGCTTAGGAAGCTTGGTCTCACTGCCGAGGTAAGGTCGAATGTCCTGCCAAGCCTTACACTCAAACTCCGGCCAAGTCCCCTCGCCTAACTGTCCTACAAGGCTTAGGAAGCTTGGTGTCCCTGCCGAGGTAAGGTAGAACGTCCTTCCGAGCCTTGCACTCGAACTCCGGTCAAGTCCCTTCCCCTGACACTCCTACTAGGCTTAGGAAGCTTGGTCTCCCTACCGATGTAAGGTCGAGCGTCCTTCCGAGCCTTACACTCGAACTCCGGCCAAGTCCCCGTGTCTGACTCCTACTAGGCTTAGGAAGCATGGTCTCCCTGCCGAGGTAACGTCGAACGTCCTGCCGACCCTTAGTCTCAAACTTCGGCCAAGTTCCTTCGCCTTACTCCAACTAGGCTTAGGAAGCTTTGTCTCCCAGCCGAGGTAAGGTCGAACGTCCTGCTGAGCCTTAGACTTGAACTCCGGCCAAGTCCTCTCGCCTGACTCTCCTACTAGGCTTAGGAAGCTTGGACTCCCTGCCGAGGTAAGGTCGAACGTCCTGCCGAGCCTTGAACTCAAACACCGGCCAGTCCCTTTTCCTGTCTCCTACTAGGCTTAGGAAGCTTGGTCTCCCTGCCGAGGAAAGGTCAAACGTCCTGCCGAGCCTTACACTCGAACTCCGGCCAAGTCCCTTTGCATGACACCTACTAAGCTTAGGATGCTTGGTCTCCCTGCCGAGGTAAGGTCGAACGTCCTGCCGAGCCTTACACTCGAACTCCGGCCAAGTCCCCTGTCCTAACTCTCCTCCTAGGCTTAGGAAGATTTGTCTCCCTGCCGAGGTAACATCGAACATCCTGCCGAGCCTCACACTCGAACTCCGGCCGAGTCCCTTCCCCTGACACAGCTACGAGGCTTAGGAAGCTTGGTCTCACTGCCGAGGTAAGGTCGAATGTCCTGCCAAGCCTTACACTCAAACTCCGGCCAAGTCCCCTCGCGTAACTGTCCTACAAGGCTTAAGAAGCTTGGTCTCCCTGCCGAGGTAAGGTCGAACGTCCTTCCGAGCCTTGCACTCGAAGTCCGGTCAAGTCCCTTCCCCTGACACTCCTACTAGGCTTAGGAAGCTTGGTCTCCCTACCCAGGTAAGGTCGAGCGTCCTGCCGAGCCTTACAATCAAACTCTGGCCAAGCCATTTTGCATGACTCCTACTAGGCTTAGGAAGCTTGGTCTCCCTGCCGAGGTAAGGTCGAACGTCTTGCCAAGACTTACACTCGAACTCTGGCCAAGTCCCCTCGCCTGACTGATACTAGGCTTAGGAAGCTTGGTCTCCCTGCCGAGGTAAGGTCGAACGTCCTGCCGAGCCTTTCGCTCGAACTCCGGCCAAGTCCCTTCGTTGGACTCCTACTAGGCTTCGGAAGCATGGTCTCCCTGCCGAGGTAACGTCGAACGTCCTGCCGAGCCTTAGTCTCAAACTTCGGCCAAGTTCCTTCGCCTGACTCCAACTAGGCTTAGGAAGCTTTGTCTCCTTGCCGAGGTAAGGTTGAACATCCTGCCGAGCCTTACACTCGAACACCGGCCAAGTCCCTTTGCCTGTCTCCTACAAGGCTTAGGAAGTATGGTCTCCCTGCCGAGGTAAGGTCAGACGTCCTGCCGAGCCTTACGCTCGAACTCCGGCCAAGTCCCTTTGCATGACACCTACTAAGCTTAGGAAGCTTGGTCTCCCTGCCGAGGTAAGGTCGAACGTCCTGCCGAGCCTTACACTCGATCTCCGGCCAAGTCCCTTCGCCTGACGCTCCTGGTAGGCTTAGGAAGCTTGGTCTCCCTGCCGAGTTAAGGTCAAACGTCCTGCCTAGCCTTACACTCGAACTCCGGCCAAGTCCCCTCTCCTAAGTCTCCTCCTAGGCTTAGGAAGATTTGTCTCCCTGCCGAGGTAACATCGAACGTCCTGCCGAGCCTCACACTCGAACTCTGGCCGAGTCCCTTCCCCTGACACTCCTACGAGGCTTAGGAAGCTTGGTGTCCCTGCCGAGGTAAGGTAGAACGTCCTTCCGAGCCTTGCACTCGAAGTCCGGTCAAGTCCCTTCCCCTGACACTCCTACTAGGCTTAGGAAGCTTGGTCTCCCTACCGATGTAAGGTCGAGCGTCCTTCCGAGCCTTACACTCGAACTCCGGCCAAGTCCCCGTGTCTGACTCCTACTAGGCTTAGGAAGCATGGTCTCCCTGCCGAGGTAACGTCGAACGTCCTGCCGAGCCTTAGTCTCAAACTTCGGCCAAGTTCCTTCGCCTTACTCCAACTAGGCTTAGGAAGCTTTGTCTCCCAGCCGAGGTAAGGTCGAACGTCCTGCTGAGCCTTAGACTTGAACTCCGGCCAAGTCCTCTCGCCTGACTCTCCTACTAGGCTTAGGAAGCTTGGACTCCCTGCCGAGGTAAGGTCGAACGTCCTGCCGAGCCTTGAACTCAAACACCGGCCAGTCCCTTTTCCTGTCTCCTACTAGGCTTAGGAAGCTTGGTCTCCCTGCCGAGGAAAGGTCAGACGTCCTGCCGAGCCTTACACTCGAACTCCGGCCAAGTCCCTTTGCATGACACCTACTAAGCTTAGGATGCTTGGTCTCCCTGCCGAGGTAAGGTCGAACGTGCTGCCGAGCCTTACACTCGAACTCCGGCCAAGTCCCCTCTCCTAACTCTCCTCCTAGGCTTAGGAAGATTTGTCTCCCTGCCGAGGTAAGGTCGAACGTCCTTCCGAGCCTTGCACTCGAAGTCCGGTCAAGTCCCTTCCCCTGACACTCCTACTAGGCTTAGGAAGCTTGGTCTCCCTACCGAGGTAAGGTCGAGCGTCCTGCCGAGCCTTACAATCAAACTCTGGCCAAGCCATTTTGCATGACTCCTACTAGGCTTAGGAAGCTTGGTCTCCCTGCCGAGGTAAGGTCGAACGTCTTGCCAAGACTTACACTCGAACTCTGGCCAAGTCCCCTCGCCTGACTGATACTAGGCTTAGGAAGCTTGGTCTCCCTGCCGAGGTAAGGTCGAACGTCCTGCCGAGCCTTACGCTCGAACTCCGGCCAAGTCCCTTCGTTGGACTCCTACTAGGCTTCGGAAGCATGGTCTCCCTGCCGAGGTAACGTCGAACGTCCTGCCGAGCCTTAGTCTCAAACTTCGGCCAAGTTCCTTCGACTGACTCCAACTAGGCTTAGGAAGCTTTGTCTCCCAGCCGAGGTAAGGTCGAACGTCCTGCTGAGCCTTAGACTTGAACTCCGGCCAAGTCCTCTCGCCTGACTCTTCTACTAGGCTTAGGAAGCTTGGACTCCCTGCCGAGGTAAGGTCGAACGTCCTGCCGAGCCTTGAACTCAAACACCGGCCAGTCCCTTTGCCTGTCTCCTACTAGGCTTAGGAAGCTCGGTCTCCCTGCCGAGGAAAGTCGAACGTCCTGCCGAGCCTTACACTCGAACTCCGGCCAAGTCATTTTGCATGACTCCTACTAAGCTTAGATAGCTTGGTCTCCCTGCCGAGGTAACGTCGAACGTCCTGCAGAACCTTAGTCTCAAACTTCGGCCAAGTTCCTTCGCCTTACTCCAACTAGGCTTAGGAAGCATGGTCTCCCTGTCGAGGTAACGTCCAACGTCCTGCCGAGCCTTACACTCGATCTCCGGCCAAGTCCCTTCGCCTGACTCTCCTAGTAGGCTTAGGAAGCTTGGTCTCCCTGCCGAGTTAAGGTCAAACGTCCTGCCTAGCCTTACACTCGAACTCCGGCCAAGTCCCCTCTCCTAAGTCTCCTCCTAGGCTTAGGAAGATTTGTCTCCCTGCCGAGGTAACATCGAACGTCCTGCCGAGCCTCACACTCGAACTCCGGCCGAGTCCCTTCCCCGGACACTACTACGAGGCTTAGGAAGCTTGGTCTCACTGCCGAGGTAAGGTCGAATGTCCTGCCAAGCCTTACACTCAAACTCCGGCCAAGTCCCCTCGCCTAACTGTCCTACAAGGCTTAGGAAGCTTGGTCTCCCTGCCGAGGTAAGGTAGAACGTCCTTCCGAGCCTTACAATCGAACTCCGGTCAAGTCCCCTTGTTTGACTCCTTCTAGGCTTAGGAAGCTTGGTCCCCCTGACGAGGTAAGGTCGAAACTTCTGCCGAGCCTTAAAATCGAACTCCAGCCAAGTTCATTTTGCCTGTCTCCTACTAGGCTTAGGAAGCTTGGACTCCCTGCCGAGGTAAGGTCAAACGTCCTGCCTAGCCTTACACTCAAACACTGGCCAGTCCCTTTGCCTGTCTCCTACTAGGCTTAGAAAGCTTGGTCTCCCTGCCGAGGTAAGGTCGAACGTCCTGCCGAGCCTTACACTCGAACTCCGGCCAAGTCCTTTTGCATGACTCCTACTAAGCTTAGATAGCTTGGTCTCCCTGCCGAGGTAAGGTCGAACGTCCTGCCGAGACTTACACTCGAACTCTGGCCAAGTCCCCTCGCCTGACTCCAACTAGGCTTAGGAAGCTTTGTCTCCCAGCCGAGGTAGGGTCGAACGTCCTGCTGAGCCTTAGACTTGAACTCCGGCCAAGTCCCCTCGCCTGACTCTCTTACTAGGCTTAGGAAGATTTGTCTCCCTGCCCGGGTAACATTGAACGTCCTGCCGAGCCTCACACTCGAACTCCGGCCAAGTCCCTTCCCTTGACACTCCTACTAGGCTTAGGAAGCTTGGTCTCCCTGCCGAGTTAAGATCGAACGTTCTGCCAAGCCTTACACTCGAACTCTGGCCAAGTCCCTTCGCCTGACTCCTACTAGGCTTAGGAAGCTTGGTCCCCCTGCCGAGGTAAGGTCGAAAGTCCTGCCGAGCCTTACAATCAAACTCCTGCCAAGTTCCTTTTGCCTGTCTCCTACTCGGCTTAGGAAGCTTGGACTCCCTGCCGAGGTAAGGTCCAACGTCCTGCCGAGCCTTACGCTCGAACTACGGCCAAGTCCCTTCGCCTGACTCCTACTAGGCTTAGGAAGCATGGTCTCCCTGCCGAGGTAAGGTCGAACGTCCTGGGGAGCCTTACGCTCGAACTACGGCCAAGTCCCTTCGCCTGACTCCTACTAGGCTTAGGAAGCATGGTCTCCCTGCCGAGGTAAGGTCGAACGTCCTGGGGAGCCTTACGCTCGAACTACGGCCAAGTCCCTTCGCCTGACTCCTACTAGGCTTAGGAAGCATGGTCTCCCTGCCGAGGTAACGTCGAACGTCCTGCCGAGCCTTAGTCTCGAACTTCGGCCAAGTTCCTTCGCCTGACTCCAACTAGGCTTAGGAAGCTTTGTCTCCCTGCCGAGGTAAGGTCGAACGTCCTGCTGAGCCGTAGACTTGAACTCCGGCCAAGTCCTCTCGCCTGACTCTCCTACTAGGCTTAGGAAGCTTGGACTCCCTGCCGAGGTAAGGTCGAACGTCCTGCCGAGCCTTGAACTCAAACACCGGCCAGTCCCTTTGCCTGTCTCCTACTAGGCTTAGGAAGCTTTGTCTCCCTGCCGAGGAAAGTCGAACGTCCTGCCGAGACTTACACTCGAACTCCGGCCAAGTCATTTTGCATGACTCCTACTAAGCTTAGATAGCTTGGTCTCCCTGCCGAGGTAACGTCGAACGTCCTGCAGAACCTTAGTCTCAAACTTCGGCCAAGTCCCCTCGCCTGACTCCTACTAGGCTTAGGAAGATTTGTCTCCCTGCCGAGGTAAGGTCGAACGTCCTGCCGAGCCTTTCGCTCGAACTCCGGCCAAGTCCCTTCACCTGACTCCTACTAGGCTTAGGAAGCATGGTCTCCCTGCCGAGGTAACGTCGAACGTCCTGCAGAACCTTAGTCTCAAACTTCGGCCAAGTTCCTTCGCCTTACTCCAAAAAAGCTTAGGAAGCATGGTCTCCCTGCCGAGGTAACGTCGAACGTCCTGCCGAGCCTTAGTCTCAAACTTCGGCCAAGTTCCTTCGATTGACTCCAACTAGGCTTAGGAAGCTTTGTCTCCCAGCCGAGGTAAGGTCGAACGTCCTGCTGAGCCGTAGACTTGAACTCCGGCCAAGTCCTCTCGCCTGACTCTCCTACTAGGCTTAGGAAGCTTGGACTCCCTGCCGAGGTAAGGTCGAACGTCCTGCCGAGCCTTGAACTCAAACACCGGCCAGTCCCTTTGCCTGTCTCCTACTAGGCTTAGGAAGCTTGGTCTCCCTGCCGAGGAAAGTCGAACGTCCTGCCGAGCCTTACACTCGAACTCCGGCCAAGTCATTTTGCATGACTCCTACTAAGCTTAGATAGCTTGGTCTCCCTGCCGAGGTAACGTCGAACGTCCTGCCGAGCCTTAGTCTCAAACTTCGGCCAAGTTCCTTCGCCTGACTCCAACTAGGCTTAGGAAGCTTTGCCTCCTTGCCGAGGTAAGGTTGAACATCCTGCCGAGCCTTACACTCGAACACCGGCCAAGTCCCTTTGCCTGTCTCCTACAAGGCTTAGGAAGTATGGTCTCCCTGCCGAGGTAAGGTCAGACGTCCTGCCGAGCCTTACGCTCGAACTCCGGCCAAGTCCCTTTGCATGACACCTACTAAGCTTAGGAAGCTTGGTCTCCCTGCCGAGGTAAGGTCGAACGTCCTGCCGAGCCTTACACTCGATCTCCGGCCAAGTCCCTTCGCCTGACTCTCCTAGTAGGCTTAGGAAGCTTGGTCTCCCTGCCGAGTTAAGGTCAAACGTCCTGCCTAGCCTTACACTCGAACTCCGGCCAAGTCCCCTCTCCTAAGTCTCCTCCTAGGCTTAGGAAGATTTGTCTCCCTGCCGAGGTAACATCGAACGTCCTGCCGAGCCTCACACTCGAACTCCGGCCGAGTCCCTTTCCCTGACACTCCTACGAGGCTTAGGAAGCTTGGTCTCACTGCCGAGGTAAGGTCGAATGTCCTGCCAAGCCTTACACTCAAACTCCGGCCGAGTCCCTTTCCCTGACACTCCTACGAGGCTTAGGAAGCTTGGTCTCACTGCCGAGGTAAGGTCGAATGTCCTGCCAAGCCTTACACTCGAACTCCGGCCAAGTCCCTTTGCATGACACCTACTAAGCTTAGGAAGCTTGGTCTCCCTGCCGAGGTAAGGTCGAACGTCCTGCCGAGCCTTACACTCGAACTCCGGCCAAGTCCCCTCTCCTAACTCTCCTCCTAGGCTTAGGAAGATTTGTCTCCCTGCCGAGGTAACATTGAACATCCTGCCGAGCCTCACACTCGAACTCCGGCCGAGTCCCTTCCCCTGATACTCCTACGAGGCTTATGAAGCTTGGTCTCACTGCCGAGGTAAGGTCGAATGTCCTGCCAAGCCTTACACTCAAACTTCGGCCAAGTCCCCTCGCGTAACTGTACTACAAGGCTTAGGAAGCTTGGTCTCCCTGCCGAGGTAAGGTAGAACGTCCTTCCGAGCCTTGCACTCGAAGTCCGGTCAAGTCCCTTCCCCTGACACTCCTACTAGGCTTAGGAAGCTTGGTCTCCCTACCGATGTAAGGTCGAGCGTCCTGCCGAGCCTTACACTCGAACTCCGGCCAAGTCCCCGTGTCTGACTCCTACTAGGCTTAGGAAGCATGGTCTCCCTGCCGAGGTAACGTCGAACGTCCTGCCGAGACTTAGTCTCAAACTTCAGCCAAGTTCCTTCGCCTTACTCCAACTAGGCTTAGGAAGCTTGGACTCCCTGCCGAGGTAAGGTCGAACGTCCTGCCGAGCCTTGAACTCAAACACCGGCCAGTCCCTTTTCCTGTCTCCTACTAGGCTTAGGAAGCTTGGTCTCCCTGCCGAGGAAAGGTCAAACGTCCTGCCGAGCCTTACACTCGAACTCCGGCCAAGTCCCTTTGCATGACACCTACTAAGCTTAGGATGCTTGGTCTCCCTGCCGAGGTAAGGTCGAACGTCCTGCCGAGCCTTACACTCGAACTCCGGCCAAGTCCCCTTACCTAACTCTCCTCCTAGGCTTAGGAAGATTTGTCTCCCTGCCGAGGTAACATCGAACATCCTGCCGAGCCTCACACTCGAACTCCGGCCGAGTCCCTTCCCCTGACACTCCTACGAGGCTTAGGAAGCTTGGTCTCACTGCCGAGGTAAGGTCGAATGTCCTGCCAAGCCTTACACTCAAACTCCGGCCAAGTCCCCTCGCGTAACTGTCCTACAAGGCTTAGGAAGCTTGGTCTCCCTGCCGAGGTAAGGTCGAACGTCCTTCCGAGCCTTGCACTCGAAGTCCGGTCAAGTCCCTTCCCCTGACACTCCTACTAGGCTTAGGAAGCTTGGTCTCCCTACCGAGGTAAGGTCGAGCGTCCTGCCGAGCCTTACAATCAAACTCTGGCCAAGCCATTTTGCATGATTCCTACTAGGCTTAGGAAGCTTGGTCTCCCTGCCGAGGTAAGGTCGAACGTCTTGCCAAGACTTACACTCGAACTCTGGCCAAGTCCCCTCGCCTGATTGATACTAGGCTTAGGAAGCTTGGTCTCCCTGCCGAGGTAAGGTCGAACGTCCTGCCGAGCCTTACGCTCGAACTTCGGCCAAGTCCCTTCGCCGGACTCCTACTAGGCTTCGGAAGCATGGTCTCCCTGCCGAGGTAACGTCGAACGTCCTGCCGAGCCTTAGTCTCAAACTTCGGCCAAGTTCCTTCGACTGACTCCAACTAGGCTCAGGAAGCTTTGTCTCCCAGCCGAGGTAAGGTCGAACGTCCTGCTGAGCCTTAGACTTGAACTCCGGCCAAGTCCTCTCGCCTGACTCTTCTACTAGGCTTAGGAAGCTTGGACTCCCTGCCGAGGTAAGGTCGAACGTCCTGCCGAGCCTTGAACTCAAACACCGGCCAGTCCCTTTGCCTGTCTCCTACTAGGCTTAGGAAGCTTGGTGTCCCTGCCGAGAAAAGTCGAACGTCCTGCCGAGCCTTACACTCGAACTCCGGCCAAGTCATTTTGCATGACTCCTACTAAGCTTAGATAGCTTGGTCTCCCTGCCGAGGTAACGTCGAACGTCCTGCAGAACCTTAGTCTCAAACTTCGGCCAAGTTCCTTCGCCTTACTCCAACTAGGCTTAGGAAGCATGGTCTCCCTGCCGAGGTAACGTCCAACGTCCTGCCGAGCCTTACACTCGATCTCCGGCCAAGTCCCTTCGCCTGACTCTCCTAGTAGGCTTAGGAAGCTTGGTCTCCCTGCCGAGTTAAGGTCAAACGTCCTGCCTAGCCTTACACTCGAACTCCGGCCAAGTCCCCTCTCCTAAGTCTCCTCCTAGGCTTAGGAAGATTTGTTTCCCTGCCGAGGTAACATCGAACGTCCTGCCGAGCCTCACACTCGAACTCCGGCCGAGTCCCTTCCCCGGACACTCCTACGAGGCTTAGGAAGCTTGGTCTCACTGCCGAGGTAAGGTCGAATGTCCTGCCAAGCCTTACACTCAAACTCCGGCCAAGTCCCCTCGCCTAACTGTCCTACAAGGCTTAGGAAGCTTGGTCTCCCTGCTGAGGTAAGGTAGAACGTCCTTCCGAGCCTTACACTCGAACTCCGGTCAAGTCCCCTTGTTTGACTCCTTCTAGGCTTAGGAAGCTTGGTCCCCCTGACGAGGTAAGGTCGAAACTTCTGCCGAGCCTTACAATCGAACTCCAGCCAAGTTCATTTTGCCTGTCTCCTACTAGGCTTAGGAAGCTTGGTCCCCCTGCCGAGGTAAGGTCGAAAGTCCTGCCGAGCCTTACAATCAAACTCCTGCCAAGTTCCTTTTGCCTGTCTCCTACTCGGCTTAGGAAGCATGGTCTCCCTGCCGAGGTAACGTCGAACGTCCTGCCGAGCCTTAGTCTCGAACTTCGGCCAAGTTCCTTCGCCTGACTCCAACTAGGCTTAGGAAGCTTTGTCTCCCAGCCGAGGTAAGGTCGAACGTCCTGCTGAGCCGTAGACTTGAACTCCGGCCAAGTCCTCTCGCCTGACTCTCCTACTAGGCTTAGGAAGCTTGGACTCCCTGCCGAGGTAAGGTCGAAAGTCCTGCCGAGCCTTGAACTCAAACACCGGCCAGTCCCTTTGCCTGTCTCCTACTAGGCTTAGGAAGCTTGGTCTCCCTGCCGAGCAAAGTCGAACGTCCTGCCGAGACTTACACTCGAACTTCGGCCAAGTTCCTTCGATTGACTCCAACTAGGCTTAGGAAGCTTTGTCTCCCAGCCGAGGTAAGGTCGAACGTCCTGCTGAGGCTTAGACTTGAACTCCGGCCAAGTCCTCGCGCCTGACTCTCCTACTAGGCTTAAGAAGCTTGGACTCCCTGCCGAGGTAAGGTCGAACGTCCTGCCGAGCCTTGAACTCAAACACCGGCCAGTCCATTTGCCTGTCTCCTACTAGGCTTAGGAAGCTTGGTCTCCCTGCCGAGGAAAGTCGAACGTCCTGCCGAGCCTTACACTCGAACTCCGGCCAAGTCATTTTGCATGACTCCTACTAAGCTTAGATAGCTTGGTCTCCCTGCCGAGGTAACGTCGAACGTCCTGCAGAACCTTAGTTTCAAACTTCGGCCAAGTTACTTCGCCTTACACCAACTAGGCTTAGGAAGCATGGTCTCCCTGCCGAGGTAACGTCGAACGTCCTGCAGAACCTTAGTTTCAAACTTCGGCCAAGTTCCTTCGCCTGACTCCAACTAGGCTTAGGAAGCTTTGTCTCCTTGCCGAGGTAAGGTTGAACATCCTGCCGAGCCTTACACTCGAACACCGGCCAAGTCCATTTGCCTGTCTCCTACAAGGCTTAGGAAGTATGGTCTCCCTGCCGAGGTAAGGTCGAACGTCCTGCCGAGCCTTACGCTCGAACTCCGGCCAAGTCCCTTTGCATGACTCTCCTAGTAGGCTTAGGAAGCTTGGTCTCCCTGCCGAGGTAAGGTCAAACGTCCTGCCGAGCCTTACACTCGAACTCCGGCCAAGTCCCCTCTCCTAAGTCTCCTCCTAGGCTTAGGAAGATTTGTCTCCCTGCCGAGGTAACATCGAACGTCCTGCCGAGCCTCACACTCGAACTCCGGCCGAGTCCCTTCCCCTGACACTCCTACGAGGCTTAGGAAGCTTGGTCTCACTGCCGAGGTAAGGTCGAATGTCCTGCCAAGCCTTACACTCAAACTCCGGCCAAGTCCCCTCGCCTAACTGTCCTACAAGGCTTAGGAAGCTTGGTCTCCCTGCCGAGGAAAGGTCAAACGTCCTGCCGAGCCTTACACTCGAACTCCGGCCAAGTCCCTTTGCATGACACCTACTAAGCTTAGGAAGCTTGGTCTCCCTGCCGAGGTAAGGTCGAACGTCCTGCCGAGCCTTACACTCGAACTCCGGCCAAGTCCCCTCTCCTAACTCTCCTCCTAGGCTTAGGAAGATTTTTCTCCCTGCCGAGGTAACATCGAACATCCTGCCGAGCCTCACACTCGAACTTCGGCCGAGTCCCTTCCCCTGACACTCCTACGAGGCTTATGAAGCTTGGTCTCACTGCCGAGGTAAGGTCGAATGTCCTGCCAAGCCTTACACTCAAACTTCGGCCAAGTCCCCTCGCGTAACTGTCCTACAAGGCTTAGGAAGCTTGGTCTCCCTGCCGAGGAAAGGTCAAACGTCCTGCCGAGCCTTACACTCGAACTCCGGCCAAGTCCCTTTGCATGACACCTACTAAGCTTAGGATGCTTGGTCTCCCTGCCGAGGTAAGGTCGAACGTCCTGCCGAGCCTTACACTCGAACTCCGGCCAAGTCCCCTCTCCTAACTCTCCTCCTAGGCTTAGGAAGATTTGTCTCCCTGCCGAGGTAACATCGAACATCCTGCCGAGCCTTACACTCAAACTCCGGCCAAGTCCCCTCGCGTAACTGTCCTACAAGGCTTAAGAAGCTTGGTCTCCCTGCCGAGGTAAGGTAGAACGTCCTTCCGAGCCTTGCACTCGAAGTCTGGTCAAGTCCCTTCCCCTGACACTCCTACTAGGCTTAGGAAGCTTGGTCTCCCTACCGATGTAAGGTCGAGCGTCCTTCCGAGCCTTACACTCGAACTCCGGCCAAGTCCCCGTGTCTGACTCCTACTAGGCTTAGGAAGCATGGTCTCCCTGCCGAGGTAACGTCGAACGTCCTGCCGAGCCTTAGTCTCAAACTTCGGCCAAGTTCCTTCGCCTTACTCCAACTAGGCTTAGGAAGCTTTGTCTCCCAGCCGAGGTAAGGTCGAACGTCCTGCTGAGCCTTAGACTTGAACTCCGGCCAAGTCCTCTCGCCTGACTCTCCTACTAGGCTTAGGAAGCTTGGACTCCCTGCCGAGGTAAGGTCGAACGTCCTGCCGAGCCTTGAACTCAAACAGCGGCCAGTCCCTTTTCCTGTCTCCTACTAGGCTTAGGAAGCTTGGTCTCCCTGCCGAGGAAAGGTCAAACGTCCTGCCGAGCCTTACACTCGAACTCCGGCCAAGTCCCTTTGCATGACACCTACTAAGCTTAGGATGCTTGGTCTCCCTGCCGAGGTAAGGTCGAACGTCCTGCCGAGCCTTACACTCGAACTCCGGCCAAGTCCCCTCTCCTAACTCTCCTCCTAGGCTTAGGAAGCTTGGTCTCCCTACCGAGGTAAGGTCGAGCGTCCTGCCGAGCTTTACAATCAAACTCTGGCCAAGCCATTTTGCATGACTCCTACTAGGCTTAGGAAGCTTGGTCTCCCTGCCGAGGTAAGGTCGAACGTCTTGCCAAGACTTACACTCGAACTCTGGCCAAGTCCCCTCGCCTGACTCCTACTAGGCTTAGGAAGCTTGGTCTCCCTGCCGAGGTAAGGTCGAACGTCCTGCCGAGCCTTACGCTCGAACTCCGTCCAAGTCCTATCGTCGGACTCCTACTAGGCTTCGGAAGCATGGTCTCCCTGCCGAGGTAACGTCGAACGTCCTGCCGAGCCTTAGTCTCAAACTTCGGCCAAGTTCCTTCGACTGACTCCAACTAGGCTTAGGAAGCTTTGTCTCCCAGCCGAGGTAAGGTCGAACGTCCTGCTGAGCCTTAGACTTGAACTCCGGCCAAGTCCTCTCGCCTGACTCTTCTACTAGGCTTAGGAAGCTTGGACTCCCTGCCGAGGTAAGGTCGAACGTCCTGCCGAGCCTTGAACTCAAACACCGCCCAGTCCCTTTGCCTGTCTCCTACTAGGCTTAGGAAGCTTGGTCTCCCTGCCGAGGAAAGTCGAACGTCCTGCCGAGCCTTACACTCGAACTCCGGCCAAGTCATTTTGCATGACTCCTACTAAGCTTAGATAGCTTGGTCTCCCTGCCGAGGTAACGTCGAACGTCCTGCAGAACCTTAGTCTCAAACTTCGGCCAAGTTCCTTCGCCTTACTCCAACTAGGCTTAGGAAGCATGGTCTCCCTGCCGAGGTAACGTCCAACGTCCTGCCGAGCCTTACACTCGATCTCCGGCCAAGTCCCTTCGCCTGACTCTCCTAGTAGGCTTAGGAAGCTTGGTCTCCCTGCCGAGTTAAGGTCAAACGTCCTGCCGAGCCTTACACTCGATCTCCGGCCAAGTCCCCTCTCCTAAGTCTCCTCCTAGGCTTAGGAAGATTTGTCTCCCTGCCGAGGTAACATCGAACGTCCTGCCGAGCCTCACACTCGAACTCCGGCCGAGTCCCTTCCCCGGACACTCCTACGAGGCTTAGGAAGCTTGGTCTCACTGCCGAGGTAAGGTCGAATGTCCTGCCAAGCCTTACACTCAAACTCCGGCCAAGTCGCCTCGCCTAACTGTCCTACAAGGCTTAGGAAGCTTGGTCTCCCTGCCGAGTTAAGGTAGAACGTCCTTCCGAGCCTTACACTCGAACTCCGGTCAAGTCCCCTTGTTTGACTCCTTCTAGGCTTAGGAAGCTTGGTCCCCCTGACGAGGTAAGGTCGAAACTTCTGCCGAGCCTTACAATCGAACTCCAGCCAAGTTCATTTTGCCTGTCTCCTACTAGGCTTAGGAAGCTTGGACTCCCTGCCGAGGTAAGGTCAAACGTCCTGCCTAGCCTTACACTCAAACACCGGCCAGTCCCTTTGCCTGTCTCCTACTAGGCTTAGAAAGCTTGGTCCCCCTGACGAGGTAAGGTCGAAAGTCCTGCCGAGCCTTACAATCAAACTCTTGCCAAGTTCCTTTTGCCTGTCTCCTACTCGGCTTAGGAAGCTTGGACTCCCTGCCGAGGTAAGGTCCAACGTCCTGCCGAGCCTTACGCTCGAACTACGGCCAAGTCCCTTCGCCTGACTCCTACTAGGCTTAGGAAGCATGGTCTCCCTGCCGAGGTAAGGTCGAACGTCCTGGGGAGCCTTACGCTCGAACTACGGCCAAGTCCCTTCGCCTGACTCCTACTAGGCTTAGGAAGCATGGTCTTCCTTGCCGAGGTAACGTCGAACGTCCTGCCGAGCCTTAGTCTCGAACTTTGGCCAAGTTCCTTCGCCTGACTCCAACTAGGCTTAGGAAGCTTTGTCTCCCTGCCGAGGTAAGGTCGAACGTCCTGCTGAGCCGTAGACTTGAACTCCGGCCAAGTCCTCTCGCCTGACTCTCCTACTAGGCTTAGGAAGCTTGGACTCCCTGCCGCGGTAAGGTCGAACGTCCTGCCGAGCCTTGAACTCAAACACTGGCCAGTCCCTTTGCCTGTCTCCTACTAGGCTTAGGAAGCTTGGTCTCCCTGCCGAGGAAAGTCGAACGTCCTGCCGAGACTTACACTCGAACTCCGGCCAAGTCATTTTGCATGACTCCTACTAAGCTTAGATAGCTTGGTCTCCCTGCCGAGGTAACGTCGAACGTCCTGCAGAACCTTAGTCTCAAACTTCGGCCAAGTCCCCTCGCCTGACTCCTACTAGGCTTAGGAAGATTTCTCTCCCTGCCGAGGTAAGGTCGAACGTCCTGCCGAGCCTTTCGCTCGAACTCCGGCCAAGTCCCTTCACCTGACTCCTACTAGGCTTAGGAAGCATGGTCTCCCTGCCGAGGTAACGTCGAACGTCCTGCAGAACCTTAGTCTCAAACTCCGGCTAAGTCCCTTCACCTGACTCCTACTAGGCTTAGGAAGCATGGTCTCCCTGCCGAGGTAACGTCGAACGTCCTGCAGAACCTTGGTCTCAAACGTCGGCCAAGTTCCTTCGCCTTACTCCAAATAGGCTTAGGAAGCATGGTCTCCCTGCCGAGGTAACGTCGAACGTCCTGCCGAGCCTTAGTCTCAAACTTCGGCCAAGTTCCTTCGATTGACTCCAACTAGGCTTAGGAAGCTTTGTCTCCCAGTCGAGGTAAGGTCGAACATCCTGCTGAGGCTTAGACTTGAACTCCGGCCAAGTCCTCGCGCCTGACTCTCCTACTAGGCTTAAGAAGCTTGGACTCCCTGCCGAGGTAAGGTCGAACGTCCTGCCGAGCCTTGAACTCAAACACCGGCCAGTCCATTTGCCTGTCTCCTACTAGGCTTAGGAAGCTTGGTCTCCCTGCCGAGGAAAGTCGAACGTCCTGCCGAGCCTTACACTCGAACTCCGGCCAAGTCATTTTGCATGACTCCTACTAAGCTTAGATAGCTTGGTCTCCCTGCCGAGGTAACGTCGAACGTCCTGCAGAACCTTAGTTTCAAACTTCGGCCAAGTTACTTCGCCTTACTCCAACTAGGCTTAGGAAGCATGGTCTCCCTGCCGAGGTAACGTCCAACGTCCTGCCGAGCCTTAGTCTCAAACTTCGGCCAAGTTCCTTCACCTGACTCCAACTAGGCTTAGGAAGCTTTGTCTCCTTGCCGAGGTAAGGTTGAACATCCTGCCGAGCCTTACACTCGAACACCGGCCAAGTCCCTTTGCCTGTCTCCTACAAGGCTTAGGAAGTATGGTCTCCCTGCCGAGGTAAGGTCAGACGTCCTGCCGAGCCTTACGCTCGAACTCCGGCCAAGTCCCTTTGCATGACACCTACTAAGCTTAGGAAGCTTGGTCTCCCTGCCGAGGTAAGGTCGAACGTCCTGCCGAGCCTTACACTCGATCTCCGGCCAAGTCCCTTCGCCTGACTCTCCTAGTAGGCTTAGGAAGCTTGGTCTCCCTGCCGAGTTAAGGTCAAACGTCCTGCCTAGCCTTACACTCGAACTCCGGCCAAGTCCCCTCTCCTAAGTCTCCTCCTAGGCTTAGGAAGGTTTGTCTCCCTGCCGAGGTAACATCGAACGTCCTGCCGAGCCTCACACTCGAACTCCGGCCGAGTCCCTTTCCCTGACACTCCTACGAGGCTTAGGAAGCTTGGTCTCACTGCCGAGGTAAGGTCGAATGTCCTGCCAAGCCTTACACTCAAACTCCGGCCAAGTCCCCTCGCCTAACTGTCCTACAAGGCTTAGGAAGCTTGGTCTCCCTGCCGAGGAAAGGTCAAACGTCCTGCCGAGACTTACACTCGAACTCCGGCCAAGTCCCTTTGCATGACACCTACTAAGCTTAGGAAGCTTGGTCTCCCTGCCGAGGTAAGGTCGAACGTCCTGCCGAGCCTTACACTCGAACTCCGGCCAAGTCCCCTCTCCTAACTCTCCTCCTAGGCTTAGGAAGATTTGTCTCCCTGCCGAGGTAACATCGAACATCCTGCCGAGCCTCACACTCGAACTCCGGCCGAGTCCCTTCCCCTGACACTCCTACTAGGCTTAGGAAGCTTGGTCTCCCTACCGATGTAAGGTCGAGCGTCCTTCCGAGCCTTACACTCGAACTCCGGCCAAGTCCCCGTGTCTGACTCCTACTAGGCTTAGGAAGCATGGTCTCCCTGCCGAGGTAACGTCGAACGTCCTGCCGAGCCTTAGTCTCAAGCTTCGGCCAAGTTCCTTCGCCTTACTCCAACTAGGCTTAGGAAGCTTTGTCTCCCAGCCGAGGTAAGGTCGAACGTCCTGCTGAGCCTTAGACTTGAACTCCGGCCAAGTCCTCTCGCCTGACTCTCCTACTAGGCTTAGGAAGCTTGGACTCCCTGCCGAGGTAAGGTCGAACGTCCTGCCGAGCCTTGAACTCAAACACCGGCCAGTCCCTTTTCCTGTCTCCTACTAGGCTTAGGAAGCTTGGTCTCCCTGCCGAGGAAAGGTCAAACGTCCTGCCGAGCCTTACACTCGAACTCCGGCCAAGTCCCTTTGCATGACACCTACTAAGCTTAGGATGCTTGGTCTCCCTGCCGAGGTAAGGTCGAACGTCCTGCCGAGCCTTACACTCGAACTCCGGCCAAGTCCCCTCTCCTAACTCTCCTCCTAGGCTTAGGAAGATTTGTCTCCCTGCCGAGGTAACATCGAACATCCTGCCGAGCCTTACACTCAAACTCCGGCCAAGTCCCCTCGCGTAACTGTCCTACAAGGCTTAAGAAGCTTGGTCTCCCTGCCGAGGTAAGGTCGAACGTCCTTCCGAGCCTTGCACTCGAAGTCCGGTCAAGTCCCTTCCCCTGACACTCCTACTAGGCTTAGGAAGCTTGGTCTCCCTACCGAGGTAAGGTCGAGCGTCCTGCCGAGCCTTACAATCAAACTCTGGCCAAGCCATTTTGCATGACTCCTACTAGGCTTAGGAAGCTTGGTCTCCCTGCCGAGGTAAGGTCGAACGTCTTGCCAAGACTTACACTCGAACTCTGGCCAAGTCCCCTCGCCTGACTGATACTAGGCTTAGGAAGCTTGGTCTCCCTGCCGAGGTAAGGTCGAACGTCCTGCCGAGCCTTACGCTCGAACTCCGTCCAAGTCCCTTCGTCGGACTCCTACTAGGCTTCGGAAGCATGGTCTCCCTGCCGAGGTAACGTCGAACGTCCTGCCGAGCCTTAGTCTCAAACTTCGGCCAAGTCCCCTCTCCTAAGTCTCCTCCTAGGCTTAGGAAGATTTGTCTCCCTGCCGAGGTAACATCGAACGTCCTGCCGAGCCTCACACTCGAACTCCGGCCGAGTCCCTTCCCCGGACACTCCTACGAGGCTTAGGAAGCTTGGTCTCACTGCCGAGGTAAGGTAGAACGTCCTTCCGAGCCTTACACTCGAACTCCGGTCAAGTCCCCTTGTTTGACTCCTTCTAGGCTTAGGAAGCTTGGTCCCCCTGACGAGGTAAGGTCGAAACTTCTGCCGAGCCTTACAATCGAACTCCAGCCAAGTTCATTTTGCCTGTCTCCTACTAGGCTTAGGAAGCTTGGACTCCCTGCCGAGGTAAGGTCAAACGTCCTGCCTAGCCTTACACTCAAACACCGGCCAGTCCCTTTGCCTGTCTCCTACTAGGCTTAGAAAGCTTGGTCTCCCTGCCGAGGTAAGGTCGAACGTCTTGCCGAGCCTTACACTCGAACTCCGGCCAAGTCCTTTTGCATGACTCCTACTAAGCTTAGATAGCTTGGTCTCCCTGCCGAGGTAAGGTCGAACATCCTGCCGAGACTTACACTCGAACTCTGGCCAAGTCCCCTCGCCTGACTCCAACTAGGCTTAGGAAGCTTTGTCTCCCAGCCGAGGTAGGGTCGAACGTCCTGCTGAGCCTTAGACTTGAACTCCGGCCAAGTCCCCTCGCCTGACTCTCCTACTAGGCTTAGGAAGATTTGTCTCCCTGCCCGGGTAACATCGAACGTCCTGCCGAGCCTCACACTCGAACTCCGGCCAAGTCCCTTCCCTTGACACTCCTACTAGGCTTAGGAAGCTTGGTCTCCCTGCCGAGTTAAGATCGAACGTTCTGCCAAGCCTTACACTCGAACTCTGGCCAAGTCCCTTCGCCTGACTCCTACTAGGCTTAGGAAGCTTGGTCCCCCTGCCGAGGTAAGGTCGAAAGTCCTGCCGAGCCTTACAATCAAACTCCTGCCAAGTTCCTTTTGCCTGTCGCCTACTCGGCTTAGGAAGCTTGGACTCCCTGCCGAGGTAAGGTCCAACGTCCTGCCGAGCCTTACGCTCGAACTACGGCCAAGTCCCTTCGCCTGACTCCTACTAGGCTTAGGAAGCATGGTCTCCCTGCCGAGGTAAGGTCGAACGTCCTGGGGAGCCTTACGCTCGAACTACGGCCAAGTCCCTTCGCCTGACTCCTACTAGGCTTAGGAAGCATGGTCTTCCTTGCCGAGGTAACGTCGAACGTCCTGCCGAGCCTTAGTCTCGAACTTTGGCCAAGTTCCTTCGCCTGACTCCAACTAGGCTTAGGAAGCTTTGTCTCCCTGCCGAGGTAAGGTCGAACGTCCTGCTGAGCCGTAGACTTGAACTCCGGCCAAGTCCTCTCGCCTGACTCTCCTACTAGGCTTAGGAAGCTTGGACTCCCTGCCGCGGTAAGGTCGAACGTCCTGCCGAGCCTTGAACTCAAACACTGGCCAGTCCCTTTGCCTGTCTCCTACTAGGCTTAGGAAGCTTGGTCTCCCTGCCGAGGAAAGTCGAACGTCCTGCCGAGACTTACACTCGAACTCCGGCCAAGTCATTTTGCATGACTCCTACTAAGCTTAGATAGCTTGGTCTCCCTGCCGAGGTAACGTCGAACGTCCTGCAGAACCTTAGTCTCAAACTTCGGCCAAGTCCCCTCGCCTGACTCCTACTAGGCTTAGGAAGATTTGTCTCCCTGCCGAGGTAAGGTCGAACGTCCTGCCGAGCCTTTCGCTCGAACTCCGGCCAAGTCCCTTCACCTGACTCCTACTAGGCTTAGGAAGCATGGTCTCCCTGCCGAGGTAACGTCGAACGTCCTGCAGAACCTTAGTCTCAAACTCCGGCCAAGTCCCTTCACCTGACTCCTACTAGGCTTAGGAAGCATGGTCTCCCTGCCGAGGTAACGTCGAACGTCCTGCAGAACCTTAGTCTCAAACGTCGGCCAAGTTCCTTCGCCTTACTCCAAATAGGCTTAGGAAGCATGGTCTCCCTGCCGAGGTAACGTCGAACGTCCTGCCGAGCCTTAGTCTCAAACTTCGGCCAAGTTCCTTCGATTGACTCCAACTAGGCTTAGGAAGCTTTGTCTCCCAGTCGAGGTAAGGTCGAACGTCCTGCTGAGGCTTAGACTTGAACTCCGGCCAAGTCCTCGCGCCTGACTCTCCTACTAGGCTTAAGAAGCTTGGACTCCCTGCCGAGGTAAGGTCGAACGTCCTGCCGAGCCTTGAACTCAAACACCGGCCAGTCCATTTGCCTGTCTCCTACTAGGCTTAGGAAGCTTGGTCTCCCTGCCGAGGAAAGTCGAACGTCCTGCCGAGCCTTACACTCGAACTCCGGCCAAGTCATTTTGCATGACTCCTACTAAGCTTAGATAGCTTGGTCTCCCTGCCGAGGTAACGTCGAACGTCCTGCAGAACCTTAGTTTCAAACTTCGGCCAAGTTACTTCGCCTTACTCCAACTAGGCTTAGGAAGCATGGTCTCCCTGCCGAGGTAACGTCCAACGTCCTGCCGAGCCTTAGTCTCAAACTTCGGCCAAGTTCCTTCACCTGACTCCAACTAGGCTTAGGAAGCTTTGTCTCCTTGCCGAGGTAAGGTTGAACATCCTGCCGAGCCTTACACTCGAACACCGGCCAAGTCCCTTTGCCTGTCTCCTACAAGGCTTAGGAAGTATGGTCTCCCTGCCGAGGTAAGGTCAGACGTCCTGCCGAGCCTTACGCTCGAACTCCGGCCAAGTCCCTTTGCATGACACCTACTAAGCTTAGGAAGCTTGGTCTCCCTGCCGAGGTAAGGTCGAACGTCCTGCCGAGCCTTACACTCGATCTCCGGCCAAGTCCCTTCGCCTGACTCTCCTAGTAGGCTTAGGAAGCTTGGTCTCCCTGCCGAGTTAAGGTCAAACGTCCTGCCTAGCCTTACACTCGAACTCCGGCCAAGTCCCCTCTCCTAAGTCTCCTCCTAGGCTTAGGAAGGTTTGTCTCCCTGCCGAGGTAACATCGAACGTCCTGCCGAGCCTCACACTCGAACTCCGGCCGAGTCCCTTTCCCTGACACTCCTACGAGGCTTAGGAAGCTTGGTCTCACTGCCGAGGTAAGGTCGAATGTCCTGCCAAGCCTTACACTCAAACTCCGGCCAAGTCCCCTCGCCTAACTGTCCTACAAGGCTTAGGAAGCTTGGTCTCCCTGCCGAGGAAAGGTCAAACGTCCTGCCGAGACTTACACTCGAACTCCGGCCAAGTCCCTTTGCATGACACCTACTAAGCTTAGGAAGCTTGGTCTCCCTGCCGAGGTAAGGTCGAACGTCCTGCCGAGCCTTACACTCGAACTCCGGCCAAGTCCCCTCTCCTAACTCTCCTCCTAGGCTTAGGAAGATTTGTCTCCCTGCCGAGGTAACATCGAACATCCTGCCGAGCCTCACACTCGAACTCCGGCCGAGTCCCTTCCCCTGACACTCCTACTAGGCTTAGGAAGCTTGGTCTCCCTACCGATGTAAGGTCGAGCGTCCTTCCGAGCCTTACACTCGAACTCCGGCCAAGTCCCCGTGTCTGACTCCTACTAGGCTTAGGAAGCATGGTCTCCCTGCCGAGGTAACGTCGAACGTCCTGCCGAGCCTTAGTCTCAAACTTCGGCCAAGTTCCTTCGCCTGACTCCAACTAGGCTTAGGAAGCTTTGTCTCCCTGCCGAGGTAAGGTCGAACGTCCTGCTGAGCCGTAGACTTGAACTCCGGCCAAGTCCTCTCGCCTGACTCTCCTACTAGGCTTAGGAAGCTTGGACTCCCTGCCGCGGTAAGGTCGAACGTCCTGCCGAGCCTTGAACTCAAACACTGGCCAGTCCCTTTGCCTGTCTCCTACTAGGCTTAGGAAGCTTGGTCTCCCTGCCGAGGAAAGTCGAACGTCCTGCCGAGACTTACACTCGAACTCCGGCCAAGTCATTTTGCATGACTCCTACTAAGCTTAGATAGCTTGGTCTCCCTGCCGAGGTAACGTCGAACGTCCTGCAGAACCTTAGTCTCAAACTTCGGCCAAGTCCCCTCGCCTGACTCCTACTAGGCTTAGGAAGATTTGTCTCCCTGCCGAGGTAAGGTCGAACGTCCTGCCGAGCCTTTCGCTCGAACTCCGGCCAAGTCCCTTCACCTGACTCCTACTAGGCTTAGGAAGCATGGTCTCCCTGCCGAGGTAACGTCGAACGTCCTGCAGAACCTTAGTCTCAAACTCCGGCCAAGTCCCTTCACCTGACTCCTACTAGGCTTAGGAAGCATGGTCTCCCTGCCGAGGTAACGTCGAACGTCCTGCCGAGCCTTAGTCTCAAACTTCGGCCAAGTTCCTTCGATTGACTCCAACTAAGCTTAGGAAGCTTTGTCTCCCAGTCGAGGTAAGGTCGAACGTCCTGCTGAGGCTTAGACTTGAACTCCGGCCAAGTCCTCGCGCCTGACTCTCCTACTAGGCTTAAGAAGCTTGGACTCCCTGCCGAGGTAAGGTCGAACGTCCTGCCGAGCCTTGAACTCAAACACCGGCCAGTCCATTTGCCTGTCTCCTACTAGGCTTAGGAAGCTTGGTCTCCCTGCCGAGGAAAGTCGAACGTCCTGCCGAGCCTTACACTCGAACTCCGGCCAAGTCATTTTGCATGACTCCTACTAAGCTTAGATAGCTTGGTCTCCCTGCCGAGGTAACGTCGAACGTCCTGCAGAACCTTAGTTTCAAACTTCGGCCAAGTTACTTCGCCTTACTCCAACTAGGCTTAGGAAGCATGGTCTCCCTGCCGAGGTAATGTCCAACGTCCTGCCGAGCCTTAGTCTCAAACTTCGGCCAAGTTCCTTCACCTGACTCCAACTAGGCTTAGGAAGCTTGGTCTCCCTGCCGAGGAAAGGTCAAACGTCCTGCCGAGCCTTACACTCGAACTCCGGCCAAGTCCCTTTGCATGACACCTACTAAGCTTAGGATGCTTGGTCTCCCTGCCGAGGTAAGGTCGAACGTCCTGCCGAGCCTTACACTCGAACTCCGGCCAAGTCCCCTCTCCTAACTCTCCTCCTAGGCTTAGGAAGATTTGTCTCCCTGCCGAGGTAACATCGAACATCCTGCCGAGCCTTACACTCAAACTCCGGCCAAGTCCCCTCGCGTAACTGTCCTACAAGGCTTAAGAAGCTTGGTCTCCCTGCCGAGGTAAGGTCGAGCGTCCTGCCGAGCCTTACAATCAAACTCTGGCCAAGCCATTTTGCATGACTCCTACTAGGCTTAGGAAGCTTGGTCTCCCTGCCGAGGTAAGGTCGAACGTCTTGCCAAGACTTACACTCGAACTCTGGCCAAGTCCCCTCGCCTGACTGATACTAGGCTTAGGAAGCTTGGTCTCCCTGCCGAGGTAAGGTCGAACGTCCTGCCGAGCCTTACGCTCGAACTCCGTCCAAGTCCCTTCGTCGGACTCCTACTAGGCTTCGGAAGCATGGTCTCCCTGCGAAGGTAACGTCGAACATCCTGCCGAGCCTTAGTCTCAAACTTCGGCCAAGTTCCTTCGACTGACTCCAACTAGGCTTAGGAAGCTTTGTCTCCCAGCCGAGGTAAGGTCGAACGTCCTGCCGAGCCTTGAACTCAAACACCGGCCAGTCCCTTTGCCTGTCTCCTACTAGGCTTAGGAAGCTTGGTCTCCCTGCCGAGGAAAGTCGAACGTCCTGCCGAGCCTTACACTCGAACTCCGGCCAAGTCATTTTGCATGACTCCTACTAAGCTTAGATAGCTTGGTCTCCCTGCCGAGGTAACGTCGAACGTCCTGCAGAACCTTAGTCTCAAACTTCGGCCAAGTTCCTTCGCCTTACTCCAACTAGGCTTAGGAAGCATGGTCTCCCTGCCGAGGTAACGTCCAACGTCCTGCCGAGCCTTACACTCGATCTCCGGCCAAGTCCCTTCGCCTGACTCTCCTAGTAGGCTTAGGAAGCTTGGTCTCCCTGCTGAGTTAAGGTCAAACGTCCTGCCTAGCCTTACACTCGAACTCCGGCCAAGTCCCCTCTCCTAAGTCTCCTCCTAGGCTTAGGAAGATTTGTCTCCCTGCCGAGGTAACATCGAACGTCCTGCCGAGCCTCACACTCGAACTCCGGCCGAGTCCCTTCCCCGGACACTCCTACGAGGCTTAGGAAGCTTGGTCTCACTGCCGAGGTAAGGTAGAACGTCCTTCCGAGCCTTACACTCGAACTCCGGTCAAGTCCCCTTGTTTGACTCCTTCTAGGCTTAGGAAGCTTGGTCCCCCTGACGAGGTAAGGTCGAAACTTCTGCCGAGCCTTACAATCGAACTCCAGCCAAGTTCATTTTGCCTGTCTCCTACTAGGCTTAGGAAGCTTGGACTCCCTGCCGAGGTAAGGTCAAACGTCCTGCCTAGCCTTACACTCAAACACCGGCCAGTCCCTTTGCCTGTCTCCTACTAGGCTTAGAAAGCTTGGTCTCCCTGCCGAGGTAAGGTCGAACGTCTTGCCGAGCCTTACACTCGAACTCCGGCCAAGTCCTTTTGCATGACTCCTACTAAGCTTAGATAGCTTGGTCTCCCTGCCGAGGTAAGGTCGAACGTCCTGCCGAGACTTACACTCGAACTCTGGCCAAGTCCCCTCGCCTGACTCCAACTAGGCTTAGGAAGCTTTGTCTCCCAGCCGAGGTAGGGTCGAATGTCCTGCTGAGCCTTAGACTTGAACTCCGGCCAAGTCCCCTCGCCTGACTCTCCTACTAGGCTTAGGAAGATTTGTCTCCCTGCCCGGGTAACATCGAACGTCCTGCCGAGCCTCACACTCGAACTCCGGCCAAGTCCCTTCCCTTGACACTCCTACTAGGCTTAGGAAGCTTGGTCTGCCTGCCGAGTTAAGATCGAACGTTCTGCCAAGCCTTACACTCGAACTCTGGCCAAGTCCCTTCGCCTGACTCCTACTAGGCTTAGGAAGCTTGGTCCCCCTGCCGAGGTAAGGTCGAAAGTCCTGCCGAGCCTTACAATCAAACTCCTGCCAAGTTCCTTTTGCCTGTCTCCTACTCGGCTTAGGAAGCTTGGACTCCCTGCCGAGGTAAGGTCCAACGTCCTGCCGAGCCTTACGCTCGAACTACGGCCAAGTCCCTTCGCCTGACTCCTACTAGGCTTAGGAAGCATGGTCTCCCTGCCGAGGTAAGGTCGAACGTCCTGCCGAGCCTTAGTCTCGAACTTCGGCCAAGTTCCTTCGCCTGACTCCAACTAGGCTTAGGAAGCTTTGTCTCCCAGCCGAGGTAAGGTCGAACGTCCTGCTGAGGCTTAGACTTGAACTCCGGCCAAGTCCTCTCGCCTGACTCTCCTACTAGGCTTAGGAAGCTTGGACTCCCTGCCGAGGTAAGGTCGAACGTCCTGCCGAGCCTTGAACTCAAACACCGGCCAGTCCCTTTGCCTGTCTCCTACTAGGCTTAGGAAGCTTGGTCTCCCTGCCGAGGAAAGTCGAACGTCCTGCCGAGACTTACACTCGAACTTCGGCCAAGTTCCTTCGATTGACTCCAACTAGGCTTAGGAAGCTTTGTCTCCCAGCCGAGGTAAGGTCGAACGTCCTGCTGAGGCTTAGACTTGAACTCCGGCCAAGTCCTCGCGCCTGACTCTCCTACTAGGCTTAAGAAGCTTGGACTCCCTGCCGAGGTAAGGTCGAACGTCCTGCCGAGCCTTGAACTCAAACACCGGCCAGTCCATTTGCCTGTCTCCTACTAGGCTTAGGAAGCTTGGTCTCCCTGCCGAGGAAAGTCGAACGTCCTGCCGAGCCTTACACTCGAACTCCGGCCAAGTCATTTTGCATGACTCCTACTAAGCTTAGATAGCTTGGTCTCCCTGCCGAGGTAACGTCGAACGTCCTGCCGAGCCTTACACTCGAACTCCGGCCAAGTCCCCTCTCCTAACTCTCCTCCTAGGCTTAGGAAGATTTGTCTCCCTGCCGAGGTAACATCGAACATCCTGCCGAGCCTCACACTCGAACTCCGGCCGAGTCCCTTCCCCTGACACTCCTACGAGGCTTATGAAGCTTGGTCTCACTGCCGAGGTAAGGTCGAATGTCCTGCCAAGCCTTACACTCAAACTTCGGCCAAGTCCCCTCGCGTAACTGTCCTACAAGGCTTAGGAAGCTTGGTCTCCCTGCCAAGGTAAGGTAGAACGTCCTTCCGAGCCTTGCACTCGAAGTCCGGTCAAGTCCCTTCCCCTGACACTCCTACTAGGCTTAGGAATCTTGGTCTCCCTACCGATGTAAGGTCGAGCGTCCTTCCGAGCCTTACACTCGAACTCCGGCCAAGTCCCCGTGTCTGACTCCTACTAGGCTTAGGAAGCATGGTCTCCCTGCCGAGGTAACGTCGAACGTCCTGCCGAGCCTTAGTCTCAAACTTCGGCCAAGTTCCTTCGCCTTACCCCAACTAGGCTTAGGAAGCTTTGTCTCCCAGCCGAGGTAAGGTCGAACGTCCTGCTGAGCCTTAGACTTGAACTCCGGCCAAGTCCTCTCGCCTGACTCTTCTACTAGGCTTAGGAAGCTTGGACTCCCTGCCGAGGTAAGGTCGAACGTCCTGCCGAGCCTTGAACTCAAACACCGGCCAGTCCCTTTGCCTGTCTCCTACTAGGCTTAGGAAGCTTGGTGTCCCTGCCGAGGAAAGTCGAACGTCCTGCCGAGCCTTACACTCGAACTCCGGCCAAGTCATTTTGCATGACTCCTACTAAGCTTAGATAGCTTGGTCTCCCTGCCGAGGTAACGTCGAACGTCCTGCAGAACCTTAGTCTCAAACTTCGGCCAAGTCCCCTCGCCTGACTCCTACTAGGCTTAGGAAGATTTGTCTCCCTGCCGAGGTAAGGTCGAACGTCCTGCCGAGCCTTTCGCTCGAACTCCGGCCAAGTCCCTTCACCTGACTCCTACTAGGCTTAGGAAGCATGGTCTCCCTGCCGAGGTAACGTCGAACGTCCTGCAGAACCTTAGTCTCAAACTCCGGCCAAGTCCCTTCACCTGACTCCTACTAGGCTTAGGAAGCATGGTCTCCCTGCCGAGGTAACGTCGAACGTCCTGCCGAGCCTTAGTCTCAAACTTCGGCCAAGTTCCTTCGATTGACTCCAACTAAGCTTAGGAAGCTTTGTCTCCCAGTCGAGGTAAGGTCGAACGTCCTGCTGAGGCTTAGACTTGAACTCCGGCCAAGTCCTCGCGCCTGACTCTCCTACTAGGCTTAAGAAGCTTGGACTCCCTGCCGAGGTAAGGTCGAACGTCCTGCCGAGCCTTGAACTCAAACACCGGCCAGTCCATTTGCCTGTCTCCTACTAGGCTTAGGAAGCTTGGTCTCCCTGCCGAGGAAAGTCGAACGTCCTGCCGAGCCTTACACTCGAACTCCGGCCAAGTCATTTTGCATGACTCCTACTAAGCTTAGATAGCTTGGTCTCCCTGCCGAGGTAACGTCGAACGTCCTGCAGAACCTTAGTTTCAAACTTCGGCCAAGTTACTTCGCCTTACTCCAACTAGGCTTAGGAAGCATGGTCTCCCTGCCGAGGTAACGTCCAACGTCCTGCCGAGCCTTAGTCTCAAACTTCGGCCAAGTTCCTTCACCTGACTCCAACTAGGCTTAGGAAGCTTTGTCTCCTTGCCGAGGTAAGGTTGAACATCCTGCCGAGCCTTACACTCGAACACCGGCCAAGTCCCTTTGCCTGTCTCCTACAAGGCTTAGGAAGTATGGTCTCCCTGCCGAGGTAAGGTCAGACGTCCTGCCGAGCCTTACGCTCGAACTCCGGCCAAGTCCCTTTGCATGACACCTACTAAGCTTAGGAAGCTTGGTCTCCCTGCCGAGGTAAGGTCGAACGTCCTGCCGAGCCTTACACTCGATCTCCGGCCAAGTCCCTTCGCCTGACTCTCCTAGTAGGCTTAGGAAGCTTGGTCTCCCTGCCGAGTTAAGGTCAAACGTCCTGCCTAGCCTTACACTCGAACTCCGGCCAAGTCCCCTCTCCTAAGTCTCCTCCTAGGCTTAGGAAGGTTTGTCTCCCTGCCGAGGTAACATCGAACGTCCTGCCGAGCCTCACACTCGAACTCCGGCCGAGTCCCTTTCCCTGACACTCCTACGAGGCTTAGGAAGCTTGGTCTCACTGCCGAGGTAAGGTCGAATGTCCTGCCAAGCCTTACACTCAAACTCCGGCCAAGTCCCCTCGCCTAACTGTCCTACAAGGCTTAGGAAGCTTGGTCTCCCTGCCGAGGAAAGGTCAAACGTCCTGCCGAGACTTACACTCGAACTCCGGCCAAGTCCCTTTGCATGACACCTACTAAGCTTAGGAAGCTTGGTCTCCCTGCCGAGGTAAGGTCGAACGTCCTGCCGAGCCTTACACTCGAACTCCGGCCAAGTCCCCTCTCCTAACTCTCCTCCTAGGCTTAGGAAGATTTGTCTCCCTGCCGAGGTAACATCGAACATCCTGCCGAGCCTCACACTCGAACTCCGGCCGAGTCCCTTCCCCTGACACTCCTACTAGGCTTAGGAAGCTTGGTCTCCCTACCGATGTAAGGTCGAGCGTCCTTCCGAGCCTTACACTCGAACTCCGGCCAAGTCCCCGTGTCTGACTCCTACTAGGCTTAGGAAGCATGGTCTCCCTGCCGAGGTAACGTCGAACGTCCTGCCGAGCCTTAGTCTCAAACTTCGGCCAAGTTCCTTCGCCTTACTCCAACTAGGCTTAGGAAGCTTTGTCTCCCAGCCGAGGTAAGGTCGAACGTCCTGCTGAGCCTTAGACTTGAACTCCGGCCAAGTCCTCTCGCCTGACTCTCCTACTAGGCTTAGGAAGCTTGGACTCCCTGCCGAGGTAAGGTCGAACGTCCTGCCGAGCCTTGAACTCAAACACCGGCCAGTCCCTTTTCCTGTCTCCTACTAGGCTTAGGAAGCTTGGTCTCCCTGCCGAGGAAAGGTCAAACGTCCTGCCGAGCCTTACACTCGAACTCCGGCCAAGTCCCTTTGCATGACACCTACTAAGCTTAGGATGCTTGGTCTCCCTGCCGAGGTGAGGTCGAACGTCCTGCCGAGCCTTACACTCGAACAATGGCCAAGTCCCCTCTCCTAACTCTCCTCCTAGGCTTAGGAAGATTTGTCTCCCTGCCGAGGTAACATCGAACATCCTGCCGAGCCTTACACTCAAACTCCGGCCAAGTCCCCTCGCGTAACTGTCCTACAAGGCTTAAGAAGCTTGGTCTCCCTGCCGAGGTAAGGTCGAACGTCCTTCCGAGCCTTGCACTCGAAGTCCGGTCAAGTCCCTTCCCCTGACACTCCTACTAGGCTTAGGAAGCTTGGTCTCCCTACCGAGGTAAGGTCGAGCGTCCTGCCGAGCCTTACAATCAAACTCTGGCCAAGCCATTTTGCATGACTCCTACTAGGCTTAGGAAGCTTGGTCTCCCTGCCGAGGTAAGGTCGAACGTCTTGCCAAGACTTACACTCGAACTCTGGCCAAGTCCCCTCGCCTGACTGATACTAGGCTTAGGAAGCTTGGTCTCCCTGCCGAGGTAAGGTCGAACGTCCTGCCGAGCCTTACGCTCGAACTCCGTCGAAGTCCCTTCGTCGGACTCCTACTAGGCTTCGGAAGCATGGTCTCCCTGCCGAGGTAACGTCGAACGTCCTGCCGAGCCTTAGTCTCAAACTTCGGCCAAGTTCCTTCGACTGACTCCAACTAGGCTTAGGAAGCTTTGTCTCCCAGCCGAGGTAAGGTCGAACGTCCTGCCGAGCCTTGAACTCAAACACCGGCCAGTCCCTTTGCCTGTCTCCTACTAGGCTTAGGAAGCTTGGTCTCCCTGCCGAGGAAAGTCGAACGTCCTGCCGAGCCTTACACTCGAACTCCGGCCAAGTCATTTTGCATGACTCCTACTAAGCTTAGATAGCTTGGTCTCCCTGCCGAGGTAACGTCGAACGTCCTGCAGAACCTTAGTCTCAAACTTCGGCCAAGTTCCTTCGCCTTACTCCAACTAGGCTTAGGAAGCATGGTCTCCCTGCCGAGGTAACGTCCAACGTCCTGCCGAGCCTTACACTCGATCTCCGGCCAAGTCCCTTCGCCTGACTCTCCTAGTAGGCTTAGGAATCTTGGTCTCCCTGCTGAGTTAAGGTCAAACGTCCTGCCTAGCCTTACACTCGAACTCCGGCCAAGTCCCCTCTCCTAAGTCTCCTCCTAGGCTTAGGAAGATTTGTCTCCCTGCCGAGGTAACATCGAACGTCCTGCCGAGCCTCACACTCGAACTCCGGCCGAGTCCCTTCCCCGGACACTCCTACGAGGCTTAGGAAGCTTGGTCTCACTGCCGAGGTAAGGTAGAACGTCCTTCCGAGCCTTACACTCGAACTCCGGTCAAGTCCCCTTGTTTGACTCCTTCTAGGCTTAGGAAGCTTGGTCCCCCTGACGAGGTAAGGTCGAAACTTCTGCCGAGCCTTACAATCGAACTCCAGCCAAGTTCATTTTGCCTGTCTCCTACTAGGCTTAGGAAGCTTGGACTCCCTGCCGAGGTAAGGTCAAACGTCCTGCCTAGCCTTACACTCAAACACCGGCCAGTCCCTTTGCCTGTCTCCTACTAGGCTTAGAAAGCTTGGTCTCCCTGCCGAGGTAAGGTCGAACGTCTTGCCGAGCCTTACACTCGAACTCCGGCCAAGTCCTTTTGCATGACTCCTACTAAGCTTAGATAGCTTGGTCTCCCTGCCGAGGTAAGGTCGAACGTCCTGCCGAGACTTACACTCGAACTCTGGCCAAGTCCCCTCGCCTGACTCCAACTAGGCTTAGGAAGCTTTGTCTCCCAGCCGAGGTAGGGTCGAACGTCCTGCTGAGACTTAGACTTGAACTCCGGCCAAGTCCCCTCGCCTGACTCTCCTACTAGGCTTAGGAAGATTTGTCTCCCTGCCCGGGTAACATCGAACGTCCTGCCGAGCCTCACACTCGAACTCCGGCCAAGTCCCTTCCCTTGACACTCCTACTAGGCTTAGGAAGCTTGGTCTCCCTGCCGAGTTAAGATCGAACGTTCTGCCAAGCCTTACACTCGAACTCTGGCCAAGTCCCTTCGCCTGACTCCTACTAGGCTTAGGAAGCTTGGTCCCCCTGCCGAGGTAAGGTCGAAAGTCCTGCCGAGCCTTACAATCAAACTCCTGCCAAGTTCCTTTTGCCTGTCTCCTACTCGGCTTAGGAAGCTTGGACTCCCTGCCGAGGTAAGGTCCAACGTCCTGCCGAGCCTTACGCTCGAACTACGGCCAAGTCCCTTCGCCTGACTCCTACGAGGCTTAGGAAGCATGGTCTCCCTGCCGAGGTAAGGTCGAACGTCCTGCCGAGCCTTAGTCTCGAACTTCGGCCAAGTTCCTTCGCCTGACTCCAACTAGGCTTAGGAAGCTTTGTCTCCCAGCCGAGGTAAGGTCGAACGTCCTGCTGAGGCTTAGACTTGAACTCCGGCCAAGTCCTCTCGCCTGACTCTCCTACTAGGCTTAGGAAGCTTGGACTCCCTGCCGAGGTAAGGTCGAACGTCCTGCCGAGCCTTGAACTCAAACACCGGCCAGTCCCTTTGCCTGTCTCCTACTAGGCTTAGGAAGCTTGGTCTCCCTGCCGAGGAAAGTCGAACGTCCTGCCGAGACTTACACTCGAACTTCGGCCAAGTTCCTTCGATTGACTCCAACTAGGCTTAGGAAGCTTTGTCTCCCAGCCGAGGTAAGGTCGAACGTCCTGCTGAGGCTTAGACTTGAACTCCGGCCAAGTCCTCGCGCCTGACTCTCCTACTAGGCTTAAGAAGCTTGGACTCCCTGCCGAGGTAAGGTCGAACGTCCTGCCGAGCCTTGAACTCAAACACCGGCCAGTCCATTTGCCTGTCTCCTACTAGGCTTAGGAAGCTTGGTCTCCCTGCCGAGGAAAGTCGAACGTCCTGCCGAGCCTTACACTCGAACTCCGGCCAAGTCATTTTGCATGACTCCTACTAAGCTTAGATAGCTTGGTCTCCCTGCCGAGGTAACGTCGAACGTCCTGCAGAACCTTAGTTTCAAACTTCGGCCAAGTTACTTCGCCTTACACCAACTAGGCTTAGGAAGCATGGTCTCCCTGCCGAGGTAACGTCGAACGTCCTGCAGAACCTTAGTTTCAAACTTCGGCCAAGTTCCTTCGCCTGTCTCCTACAAGGCTTAGGAAGTATGGTCTCCCTGCCGAGGTAAGGTCAGACGTCCTGCCGAGCCTTACGCTCGAACTCCGGCCAAGTCCCTTTGCATGACACCTACTAAGCTTAGGAAGCTTGGTCTCCCTGCCGAGGTAAGGTCGAACGTCCTGCCGAGCCTTACACTCGAACTCCGGCCAAGTCCCCTCTCCTAACTCTCCTCCTAGGCTTAGGAAGATTTGTCTCCCTGCCGAGGTAACATCGAACATCCTGCCGAGCCTCACACTCGAACTCCGGCCGAGTCCCTTCCCCTGACACTCCTACGAGGCTTATGAAGCTTGGTCTCACTGCCGAGGTAAGGTCGAATGTCCTGCCAAGCCTTACACTCAAACTTCGGCCAAGTCCCCTCGCGTAACTGTCCTACAAGGCTTAGGAAGCTTGGTCTCCCTGCCAAGGTAAGGTAGAACGTCCTTCCGAGCCTTGCACTCGAAGTCCGGTCAAGTCCCTTCCCCTGACACTCCTACTAGGCTTAGGAATCTTGGTCTCCCTACCGATGTAAGGTCGAGCGTCCTTCCGAGCCTTACACTCGAACTCCGGCCAAGTCCCCGTGTCTGACTCCTACTAGGCTTAGGAAGCATGGTCTCCCTGCCGAGGTAACGTCGAACGTCCTGCCGAGCCTTAGTCTCAAACTTCGGCCAAGTTCCTTCGCCTTACCCCAACTAGGCTTAGGAAGCTTTGTCTCCCAGCCGAGGTAAGGTCGAACGTCCTGCTGAGCCTTAGACTTGAACTCCGGCCAAGTCCTCTCGCCTGACTCTTCTACTAGGCTTAGGAAGCTTGGACTCCCTGCCGAGGTAAGGTCGAACGTCCTGCCGAGCCTTGAACTCAAACACCGGCCAGTCCCTTTGCCTGTCTCCTACTAGGCTTAGGAAGCTTGGTGTCCCTGCCGAGGAAAGTCGAACGTCCTGCCGAGCCTTACACTCGAACTCCGGCCAAGTCATTTTGCATGACTCCTACTAAGCTTAGATAGCTTGGTCTCCCTGCCGAGGTAACGTCGAACGTCCTGCAGAACCTTAGTCTCAAACTTCGGCCAAGTTCCTTCGCCTTACTCCAACTAGGCTTAGGAAGCATGGTCTCCCTGCCGAGGTAACGTCCAACGTCCTGCCGAGCCTTACACTCGATCTCCGGCCAAGTCCCTTCGCCTGACTCTCCTAGTAGGCTTAGGAAGCTTGGTCTCCCTGCCGAGTTAAGGTCAAACGTCCTGCCTAGCCTTACACTCGAACTCCGGCCAAGTCCCCTCTCCTAAGTCTCCTCCTAGGCTTAGGAAGATTTGTCTCCCTGCCGAGGTAACATCGAACGTCCTGCCGAGCCTCACACTCGAACTCCGGCCGAGTCCCTTCCCCGGACACTCCTACGAGGCTTAGGAAGCTTGGTCTCACTGCCGAGGTAAGGTCGAATGTCCTGCCAAGCCTTACACTCAAACTCCGGCCAAGTCCCCTCGCCTAACTGTCCTACAAGGCTTAGGAAGCTTGGTCTCCCTGCCGAGGTAAGGTAGAACGTCCTTCCGAGCCTTACACTCGAACTCCGGTCAAGTCCCCTTGTTTGACTCCTTCTAGGCTTAGGAAGCTTGGTCCCCCTGACGAGGTAAGGTCGAAACTTCTGCCGAGCCTTACAATCGAACTCCAGCCAAGTTCATTTTGCCTGTCTCCTACTAGGCTTAGGAAGCTTGGACTCCCTGCCGAGGTAAGGTCAAACGTCCTGCCTAGCCTTACACTCAAACACCGGCCAGTCCCTTTGCCTGTCTCCTACTAGGCTTAGAAAGCTTGGTCTCCCTGCCGAGGTAAGGTCGAACGTCCTGCCGAGCCTTACACTCGAACTCCGGCCAAGTCCTTTTGCATGACTCCTACTAAGCTTAGATAGCTTGGTCTCCCTGCCGAGGTAAGGTCGAACGTCCTGCCGAGACTTACACTCGAACTCTGGCCAAGTCCCCTCGCCTGACTCCAACTAGGCTTAGGAAGCTTTGTCTCCCAGCCGAGGGAGGGTCGAACGTCCTGCTGAGCCTTAGACTTGAACTCCGGCAAAGTCCCCTCGCCTGACTCTCCTACTAGGCTTAGGAAGATTTGTCTCCCTGCCCGGGTAACATCGAACGTCCTGCCGAGCCTCACACTCGAACTCCGGCCAAGTCCCTTCCCTTGACACTCCTACTAGGCTTAGGAAGCTTGGTCTCCCTGCCGAGTTAAGATCGAACGTTCTGCCAAGCCTTACACTCGAACTCTGGCCAAGTCCCTTCGCCTGACTCCTACTAGGCTTAGGAAGCTTGGTCCCCCTGCCGAGGTTAGGTCGAAAGTCCTGCCGAGCCTTACAATCAAACTCCTGCCAAGTTCCTTTTGCCTGTCTCCTACTCGGCTTAGGAAGCTTGGACTCCCTGCCGAGGTAAGGTCCAACGTCCTGCCGAGCCTTACGCTCGAACTACGGCCAAGTCCCTTCGCCTGACTCCTACTAGGCTTAGGAAGCATGGTCTCCCTGCCGAGGTAAGGTCGAACGTCCTGCTGAGCCGTAGACTTGAACTCCGGCCAAGTCCTCTCGCCTGACTCTCCTACTAGGCTTAGGAAGCTTGGACTCCCTGCCGAGGTTAGGTCGAACGTCCTGCCGAGCCTTGAACTCAAACACCGGCCAGTCCCTTTGCCTGTCTCCTACTAGGCTTAGGAAGCTTGGTCTCCCTGCCGAGAAAAGTCGAACGTCCTGCCGAGACTTACACTCGAACTCCGGCCAAGTCATTTTGCATGACTCCTACTAAGCTTAGATAGCTTGGTCTCCCTGCCGAGGTAACGTCGAACGTCCTGCAGAACCTTAGCCTCAAACTTCGGCCAAGTCCCCTCGCCTGACTCCTACTAGGCTTAGGAAGATTTGTCTCCCTGCCGAGGTAAGGTCGAACGTCCTGCCGAGCCTTTCGCTCGAACTCCGGTCAAGTCTTTTCACCTGACTCCTACTAGGCTTAGGAAGCATGGTCTCCCTGCCGAGGTAACGTCGAACGTCCTGCAGAACCTTAGTCTCAAACTTCGGCCAAGTTCCTTCGCCTTACTCCAAAAAAGCTTAGGAAGCATGGTCTCCCTGCCGAGGTAACGTCGAACGTCCTGCCGAGCCTTAGTCTCAAACTTCGGCCAAGTTCCTTCGATTGACTCCAACTAGGCTTAGGAAGCTTTGTCTCCCAGCCGAGGTAAGGTCGAACGTCCTGCTGAGCCGTAGACTTGAACTCCGGCCAAGTCCTCTCGCCTGACTCTCCTACTAGGCTTAGGAAGCTTGGACTCCCTGCCGAGGTAAGGTCGAACGTCCTGCCGAGCCTTGAACTCAAACACCGGCCAGTCCCTTTGCCTGTCTCCTACTAGGCTTAGGAAGCTTGGTCTCCCTGCCGAGGAAAGTCGAACGTCCTGCCGAGACTTACACTCAAACTCCGGCCAAGTCATTTTGCATGACTCCTACTAAGCTTAGATAGCTTGGTCTCCCTGCCGAGGTAACGTCGAACGTCCTGCAGAACCTTAGTCTCAAACTCCGGCCAAGTCCCTTCACCTGACTCCTACTAGGCTTAGGAAGCATGGTCTCCCTGCCGAGGTAACGTCGAACGTCCTGCAGAACCTTAGTCTCAAACGTCGGCCAAGTTCCTTCGCCTTACTCCAAATAGGCTTAGGAAGCATGGTCTCCCTGCCGAGGTAACGTCGAACGTCCTGCCGAGCCTTAGTCTCAAACTTCGGCCAAGTTCCTTCGATTGACTCCAACTAGGCTTAGGAAGCTTTGTCTCCCAGCCGAGGTAAGGTCGAACGTCCTGCTGAGGCTTAGACTTGAACTCCGGCCAAGTCCTCTCGCCTGACTCTCCTACTAGGCTTAAGAAGCTTGGACTCCCTGCCGAGGTAAGGTCGAACGTCCTGCCGAGCCTTGAACTCAAACACCGGCCAGTCCATTTGCCTGTCTCCTACTAGGCTTAGGAAGCTTGGTCTCCCTGCCGAGGAAAGTCGAACGTCCTGCCGAGCCTTACACTCGAACTCCGGCCAAGTCATTTTGCATGACTCCTACTAAGCTTAGATAGCTTGGTCTCCCTGCCGAGGTAACGTCGAACGTCCTGCAGAACCTTAGTTTCAAACTTCGGCCAAGTTACTTCGCCTTACTCCAACTAGGCTTAGGAAGCATGGTCTCCCTGCCGAGGTAACGTCCAACGTCCTGCCGAGCCTTAGTCTCAAACTTCGGCCAAGTTCCTTCGCCTGACTCCAACTAGGCCTAGGAAGCTTTGTCTCCTTGCCGAGGTAAGGTTGAACATCCTGCCGAGCCTTACACTCGAACACCGGCCAAGTCCCTTTGCCTGTCTCCTACAAGGCTTAGGAAGTATGGTCCCCCTGACGAGGTAAGGTCGAACGTCCTGCCGAGCCTTACACTCGATCTCCGGCCAAGTCCCTTCGCCTGACTCTCCTAGTAGGCTTAGGAAGCTTGGTCTCCCTGCCGAGTTAAGGTCAAACGTCCTGCCTAGCCTTACACTCGAACTCTGGCCAAGTCCCCTCTCCTAAGTCTCCTCCTAGGCTTAGGAAGACTTGTCTCCCTGCCGAGGTAACATCGAACGTCCTGCCGAGCCTCACACTCGAACTCCGGCCGAGTCCCTTCCCCTGACACTCCTACGAGGCTTATGAAGCTTGGTCTCACTGCCGAGGTAAGGTCGAATGTCCTGCCAAGCCTTACACTCAAACTTCGGCAAAGTCCCCTCGCGTAACTGTACTACAAGGCTTAGGAAGCTTGGTCTCCCTGCCGAGGTAAGGTAGAACGTCCTTCCGAGCCTTGCACTCGAAGTCCGGTCAAGTCCCTTCCCCTGACACTCCTACTAGGCTTAGGAAGCTTTGTCTCCCAGCCGAGGTAAGGTCGAACGTCCTGCTGAGCCTTAGACTTGAACTCCGGCCAAGTTCCTTTTGCCTGTCTCCTACTCTGCTTAGGAAGCTTGGTCTCCCTGCCCAGGTAAGGTCGAACGTCCTGCCGAGCCTTACGCTCAAACACTGGCCAGTCCCTTTGCCTGTCTCCTACTAGGCTTAGGAAGCTTGGTCTCCCTGCCGAGGAAAGGTCAAACGTCCTGCCGAGCCTTACACTCGAACTCCGGCCAAGTCCCTTTGCATGACACCTACTAAGCTTAGGATGCTTGGTCTCCCTGCCGAGCTAAGGTCGAACGTCCTGCCGAGCCTTACACTCGAACTCCGGCCAAGTCCCCTCTCCTAACTCTCCTCCTAGGCTTAGGAAGATTTGTCTCCCTGCCGAGGTAACATCGAACATCCTGCCGAGCCTCACACTCGAACTCCGGCCGAGTCCCTTCCCCTGACACTCCTTCGAGGCTTAGGAAGCTTGGTCTCACTGCCGAGGTAAGGTCGAATGTCCTGCCAAGCCTTACACTCAAACTCCGGCCAAGTCCCCTCGCGTAACTGTCCTACAAGGCTTATGAAGCTTGGTCTCCCTGCCGAGGTAAGGTCGAACGTCCTTCCGAGCCTTGCACTCGAAGTCCCGTCAAGTCCCTTCCCCTGACACTCCTACTAGGCTTAGGAAGCTTGGTCTCCCTACCGAGGTAAGGTCGAGCGTCCTGCCGAGCCTTACAATCAAACTCTGGCCAAGCCATTTTGCATGACTCCTACTAGGCTTAGGAAGCTTGGTCTCCCTGCCGAGGTAAGGTCGAACGTCTTGCCAAGACTTACACTCGAACTCTGGCCAAGTCCCCTCGCCTGATTGATACTAGGCTTAGGAAGCTTGGTCTCCCTGCCGAGGTAAGGTCGAACGTCCTGCCGAGCCTTACGCTCGAACTCCGGCCAAGTCCCTTCGCCGGACTCCTACTAGGCTTCGGAAGCATGGTCTCCCTGCCGAGGTAACGTCGAACGTCCTGCCGAGCCTTAGTCTCAAACTTCGGCATAGTTCCTTCGACTGACTCCAACTACGCTCAGGAAGCTTTGTCTCCCAGCCGAGGTAAGGTCGAACGTCCTGCTGAGCCTTAGACTTGAACTCCGGCCAAGTCCTCTCGCCTGACTCTTCTACTAGGCTTAGGAAGCTTGGACTCCCTGCCGAGGTAAGGTCGAACGTCCTGCCGAGCCTTGAACTCAAACACCGGCCAGTCCCTTTGCCTGTCTCCTACTAGGCTTAGGAAGCTTGGTCTCCCTGCCGAGGAAAGTCGAACGTCCTGCCGAGCCTTACACTCGAACTCCGGCCAAGTCATTTTGCATGACTCCTACTAAGCTTAGATAGCTTGGTCTCCCTGCCGAGGTAACGTCGAACGTCCTGCAGAACCTTAGTCTCAAACTTCGGCCAAGGTCCTTCGCCTTACTCCAACTAGGCTTAGGAAGCATGGTCTCCCTGCCGAGGTAACGTCCAACGTCCTGCCGAGCCTTACACTCGATCTCCGGCCAAGTCCCTTCGCCTGACTCTCCTAGTAGGCTTAGGAAGCTTGGTCTCCCTGCCGAGTTAAGGTCAAACGTCCTGCCTAGCCTTACACTCGAACTCCGGCCAAGTCCCCTCTCCTAAGTCTCCTCCTAGGCTTAGGAAGATTTGTCTCCCTGCCGAGGTAACATCGAACGTCCTGCCGAGCCTCACACTCGAACTCCGGCCGAGTCCCTTCCCCGGACACTCCTACGAGGCTTAGGAAGCTTGGTCTCACTGCCGAGGTAAGGTCGAATGTCCTGCCAAGCCTTACACTCAAACTCCGGCCAAGTCCCCTCGCCTAACTGTCCTACAAGGCTTAGGAAGCTTGGTCTCCCTGCCAAGGTAAGGTAGAACGTCCTTCCGAGCCTTACACTCGAGCTCCGGTCAAGTCCCCTTGTTTGACTCCTTCTAGGCTTAGGAAGCTTGGTCCCCCTGACGAGGTAAGGTCGAAACTTCTGCCGAGACTTACACTCGAACTCTGGCCAAGTCCCCTCGCCTGACTCCAACTAGGCTTAGGAAGCTTTGTCTCCCAGCCGAGGTAGGGTCGAACGTCCTGCTGAGCCTTAGACTTGAACTCCGGCCAAGTCCCCTCGCCTGACTCTCCTACTAGGCTTAGGAAGATTTGTCTCCCTGCCCGGGTAACATCGAACGTCCTGCCGAGCCTCACACTCGAACTCCGGCCAAGTCCTTTCCCTTGACACTCCTACTAGGCTTAGGAAGCTTAGTCACCCTGCCGAGTTAAGATCGAACGTTCTGCCAAGCCTTACACTCGAACTCTGGCGAAGTCCCTTCGCCTGACTCCTACTAGGCTTAGGAAGCTTGGTCCCCCTGCCGAGGTAAGGTCGAAAGTCCTGCCGAGCCTTACAATCAAACTCCTGCCAAGTTCCTTTTGCCTGTCTCCTACTCGGCTTAGGAAGCTTGGACTCCCTGCCGAGGTAAGGTCCAACGTCCTGCCGAGCCTTACACTCAAACACCGGCCAGTCCCTTTGCCTGTCTCCTACTAGGCTTAGGAAGCTTGGTCTCCCTGCCGAGGAAAGGTCAAACGTCCTGCCGAGCCTTACACTCGAACTCTGGCCAAGTCCAGTTGTCTGACTCCTACTAGGCTTAGGAAGCATGGTCTCCCAGCCGAGGTAACGGCGAACGTCCTGCTGAGCCTTAGACTTTAACTCCGGCCAAGTCCCCTCGCGTGACTCTCCTACTAGGCTTAAGAAGCTTGGTCTCCCTGCCTAGGTAAGGTCGAACGTCCTGCCGAGCATTACACTCGAGCACCGGCCAAGTCCCTTTGCCTCTCTCCTAATAGGCTTAGGAAGTATGGTCTCCCGGCCGAGGTAAGGTCGAACGTCCTGCCGAGCCTTACACTCGAACACCAGCCCAGTCCCCGCTCCTAACTCTCCTCCCAGGCTTAGGAAGATTTGTCTCCCTGCCGAGGTAACATCGAACGTCCTGCCGAGCCTTACACTCGAACTCCGGCCAAGTCCCTTCCCCTGACACTCCTACTAGGCTTACGAAGGTTGGTCTCCCTGCCGAGGTAAGGTCGAATGTCCTTCCAAGACTTACACTCAAACTCCGGCCAAGTCCCCTCGCCTAACTCTCCTACAAGGCTTAGGAAGCTTGGTCTCCCTGCCAAGGTAAGGTAGAACGTCCTTCCGAGCCTTACACTCGACCTCCGGCCAAGTCCCTTCCCCTGACACTCCTACTAGGCTTAGGAAGCTTGGTCTCCCTGCCGAGGTAAGGTCGAGCGTCCTTCCGAGCCTTACACTCGAACTCCGGCCAAGTCCCCTTGTTTGACTCCTTCTAGGCTTAGGAAGCTTGGTCTCCCTGCCGAGGTAAGGTCGAACGTCCTGCCGAGCCTTACACTCGAACTACGGCCAAGTCGACTCGCCTGTCTCCTACTAGGCTTAGGAAGCATGGTATCACTGCCGAGGTAAGGTCGAACGTCCTGCCGAGCCTTACACTCGATCTCCGGCCGAGTCCCTTCGCCTGACTCTCCCAGTAGGCTTAGGAAGCTTGGTCTCCCTGCCGAGTTAAGGTCAAACGTCCTGCCTAGCCTTACACTCGAACTCCGGCCAAGTCCCTTTGCCTGACTCCTACTAAGCTTAGGAAGCTTGGTCCCCCTGCCGAGGTAAGGTCGAGCGTCCTTCCGAGCCTTACACTCAAACTCCAGACAAGTCATTTTGCATGACTCCTACTATGCTTAGATAGCTTGGTCTCCCTGCCGAGGTAACGTCGAACGTCCTGCAGAACCTTAGTGTCGAACTTCGGCCAAGTTCCTTCGCCTTACTCCAACTAGGCTTAGGAAGCATGGTCTCCCTGCCGAGGTAACGTCGAATATCCAGCCGAGCCTTAGTCTCAAACTTCGGCCAAGTTCCTTCGCCTGACTCTCCTAGTAGGCTTAGGAAGCTTGGTCTCCCTGCCGAGTTAAGGTCAAACGTCCTGCCTAGCCTTACACTCGAACTCCGGCCAAGTCCCCTCTCCTAAGTCTCCTCCTAGGCTTAGGAAGATTTGTCTCCCTGCCGAGGTAACATTGAACGTCCTGCCGAGGCTCACACTCGAACTCCGGCTGAGTCCCTTCCCCTGACATTCCTACGAGGCTTAGGAAGCTTGGTCTCCCTGCCGAGGTAAGGTAGAACGTCCTTCCGAGCCTTGCACTCGAAGTCCGGTCAAGTCCCTTCCCCTGACACTCCTACTAGGCTTAGGAAGCTTGGTCTCCCTACCGAGGTAAGGTCGAGCGTCCTTCCGAGCCTTACACTCGAACTCCGGCCAAGTCCCCTTGTTTGACTTTTACTAGGCTTAGGAAGCTTGGTCCCCCTGCCGAGGTAAGGTCGAAACTCCTGCCGAGCCTTACAATCGAACTCCAGCCAAGTACATTTTGCCTGTCTCCTACTAGGCTTAGGAAGCTTGGACTCCCTGTTGAGGTAAGGTCGAACGTCCTGCCTAGCCTTACACTCAAGCACCGGCCAGTCCCTTTGCCTGTCTCCTACTAGGCTTAGAAAGCTTGGTCTCCCTGCCGAGGAAAGGTCGAACGTCCTGCCGAGCCTTACACTCGAACTCCGGCCAAGTCCTTTTGCATGACTCCTACTAAGCTTAGGAAGATTTGTCTCCCTGCCGAGTAAAGATCGAACGTCCTGCCAAGCCTTACACTCGAACTCTGGCCAAGCCCCTTTGCCTGACTCCTACTAGGCTTAGGAAGCTTGGTCCCCCTGCCGAGGTTTGGTCGAACGTCCTGCCGAGCCTTACGCTCAAACACTGGCCAGTCCCTTTGCCTGTCTCCTACTAGGCTTAGGAAGCTTGGTCTCCCTGCCGAGGAAAGGTCGAACGTTCTGCCGAGCCTTACACTCGAACTCTGGCCAAGTCCCCTTGTCTGACTCCTACTAGGCTTAGGAAGCATGGTCTCCCAGCCGAGGTAACATCGAACGTCCTGCTGAGCCTTAGACTTTAACTCCGGCCAAGTCCCCTCGCGTGACTCTCCTACTAGGCTTAAGAAGCTTGGTCTCCCTGCCGAGGTAAGGTCAGACGTCCTGCCAAGCCTTACACTCGAACTCCGGCCAAGTCCCTTTGCATGACACTCCTACTAGGCTACGGAAGCTTGGTCTCCCTGCCGAGGTAAGGTTGAATGTCTTGCCAAGCCTTACACTCAAACTCCGGCCAAGTCCCCTCGCCTAACTGTCCTACAAGGCTTAGGAAGCTTGGTCTCCCTGCCAAGGTAAGGTAGAACGTCCTTCCGAGCCTTACACTCGAACTCCGGCCAAGTCCCCTTGTTTGACTCCTTCTAGGCTTAGGAAGCGTGGTCTCCCTGCCGAGGTAAGGTCGAACGTCCTGCCGAGCCTTACACTCGAACTACGGCCAAGTCCACTCGCCAGTCTCCTACTAGGATTTGGAAGCTTGGTCTCCCTGAAGAGGTAAGGTCGAACGTCCTGCCGAGCCTTACACTCGAACTCCGGCCAAGTCCCTTCGCCTGACTCTCCTACTAGGCTTAGGAAGCTTGGTCTCCCTGCCGAGGTAAGGTCGAACGTCCTGCCGAGCCTTACACTCGATCTCCGGCCAAGTCCCTTCGCCTGACTCTCCTAGTAGGCTTAGGAAGCTTGGTCTCCCTGCCGACTTAAGGTCAAACGTCCTGCCGAGCCTTACACTCGAACTCCGGCCAAGTCCCTTGGCCTGACTCCTACTAAGCTTAGGAAGCTTGGTCTCCCTGCCGAGTTAAGGTCAAACGTCCTGCCTAGCCTTACACTCGAACTCTGGCCAAGTCCCCTCTCCTAAGTCTCCTCCTAGGCTTAGGAAGACTTGTCTCCCTGCCGAGGTAACATCGAACGTCCTGCCGAGCCTCACACTCGAACTCCGGCCGAGTCCCTTCCCCTGACACTCCTACGAGGCTTATGAAGCTTGGTCTCACTGCCGAGGTAAGGTCGAATGTCCTGCCAAGCCTTACACTCAAACTTCGGCAAAGTCCCCTCGCGTAACTGTACTACAAGGCTTAGGAAGCTTGGTCTCCCTGCCGAGGTAAGGTAGAACGTCCTTCCGAGCCTTGCACTCGAAGTCCGGTCAAGTCCCTTCCCCTGACACTCCTACTAGGCTTAGGAAGCTTTGTCTCCCAGCCGAGGTAAGGTCGAACGTCCTGCTGAGCCTTAGACTTGAACTCCGGCCAAGTTCCTTTTGCCTGTCTCCTACTCTGCTTAGGAAGCTTGGTCTCCCTGCCCAGGTAAGGTCGAACGTCCTGCCGAGCCTTACGCTCAAACACTGGCCAGTCCCTTTGCCTGTCTCCTACTAGGCTTAGGAAGCTTGGTCTCCCTGCCGAGGAAAGGTCAAACGTCCTGCCGAGCCTTACACTCGAACTCCGGCCAAGTCCCTTTGCATGACACCTACTAAGCTTAGGATGCTTGGTCTCCCTGCCGAGCTAAGGTCGAACGTCCTGCCGAGCCTTACACTCGAACTCCGGCCAAGTCCCCTCTCCTAACTCTCCTCCTAGGCTTAGGAAGATTTGTCTCCCTGCCGAGGTAACATCGAACATCCTGCCGAGCCTCACACTCGAACTCCGGCCGAGTCCCTTCCCCTGACACTCCTTCGAGGCTTAGGAAGCTTGGTCTCACTGCCGAGGTAAGGTCGAATGTCCTGCCAAGCCTTACACTCAAACTCCGGCCAAGTCCCCTCGCGTAACTGTCCTACAAGGCTTATGAAGCTTGGTCTCCCTGCCGAGGTAAGGTCGAACGTCCTTCCGAGCCTTGCACTCGAAGTCCCGTCAAGTCCCTTCCCCTGACACTCCTACTAGGCTTAGGAAGCTTGGTCTCCCTACCGAGGTAAGGTCGAGCGTCCTGCCGAGCCTTACAATCAAACTCTGGCCAAGCCATTTTGCATGACTCCTACTAGGCTTAGGAAGCTTGGTCTCCCTGCCGAGGTAAGGTCGAACGTCTTGCCAAGACTTACACTCGAACTCTGGCCAAGTCCCCTCGCCTGATTGATACTAGGCTTAGGAAGCTTGGTCTCCCTGCCGAGGTAAGGTCGAACGTCCTGCCGAGCCTTACGCTCGAACTCCGGCCAAGTCCCTTCGCCGGACTCCTACTAGGCTTCGGAAGCATGGTCTCCCTGCCGAGGTAACGTCGAACGTCCTGCCGAGCCTTAGTCTCAAACTTCGGCATAGTTCCTTCGACTGACTCCAACTACGCTCAGGAAGCTTTGTCTCCCAGCCGAGGTAAGGTCGAACGTCCTGCTGAGCCTTAGACTTGAACTCCGGCCAAGTCCTCTCGCCTGACTCTTCTACTAGGCTTAGGAAGCTTGGACTCCCTGCCGAGGTAAGGTCGAACGTCCTGCCGAGCCTTGAACTCAAACACCGGCCAGTCCCTTTGCCTGTCTCCTACTAGGCTTAGGAAGCTTGGTCTCCCTGCCGAGGAAAGTCGAACGTCCTGCCGAGCCTTACACTCGAACTCCGGCCAAGTCATTTTGCATGACTCCTACTAAGCTTAGATAGCTTGGTCTCCCTGCCGAGGTAACGTCGAACGTCCTGCAGAACCTTAGTCTCAAACTTCGGCCAAGGTCCTTCGCCTTACTCCAACTAGGCTTAGGAAGCATGGTCTCCCTGCCGAGGTAACGTCCAACGTCCTGCCGAGCCTTACACTCGATCTCCGGCCAAGTCCCTTCGCCTGACTCTCCTAGTAGGCTTAGGAAGCTTGGTCTCCCTGCCGAGTTAAGGTCAAACGTCCTGCCTAGCCTTACACTCGAACTCCGGCCAAGTCCCCTCTCCTAAGTCTCCTCCTAGGCTTAGGAAGATTTGTCTCCCTGCCGAGGTAACATCGAACGTCCTGCCGAGCCTCACACTCGAACTCCGGCCGAGTCCCTTCCCCGGACACTCCTACGAGGCTTAGGAAGCTTGGTCTCACTGCCGAGGTAAGGTCGAATGTCCTGCCAAGCCTTACACTCAAACTCCGGCCAAGTCCCCTCGCCTAACTGTCCTACAAGGCTTAGGAAGCTTGGTCTCCCTGCCAAGGTAAGGTAGAACGTCCTTCCGAGCCTTACACTCGAGCTCCGGTCAAGTCCCCTTGTTTGACTCCTTCTAGGCTTAGGAAGCTTGGTCCCCCTGACGAGGTAAGGTCGAAACTTCTGCCGAGACTTACACTCGAACTCTGGCCAAGTCCCCTCGCCTGACTCCAACTAGGCTTAGGAAGCTTTGTCTCCCAGCCGAGGTAGGGTCGAACGTCCTGCTGAGCCTTAGACTTGAACTCCGGCCAAGTCCCCTCGCCTGACTCTCCTACTAGGCTTAGGAAGATTTGTCTCCCTGCCCGGGTAACATCGAACGTCCTGCCGAGCCTCACACTCGAACTCCGGCCAAGTCCTTTCCCTTGACACTCCTACTAGGCTTAGGAAGCTTAGTCACCCTGCCGAGTTAAGATCGAACGTTCTGCCAAGCCTTACACTCGAACTCTGGCGAAGTCCCTTCGCCTGACTCCTACTAGGCTTAGGAAGCTTGGTCCCCCTGCCGAGGTAAGGTCGAAAGTCCTGCCGAGCCTTACAATCAAACTCCTGCCAAGTTCCTTTTGCCTGTCTCCTACTCGGCTTAGGAAGCTTGGACTCCCTGCCGAGGTAAGGTCCAACGTCCTGCCGAGCCTTACACTCAAACACCGGCCAGTCCCTTTGCCTGTCTCCTACTAGGCTTAGGAAGCTTGGTCTCCCTGCCGAGGAAAGGTCAAACGTCCTGCCGAGCCTTACACTCGAACTCTGGCCAAGTCCAGTTGTCTGACTCCTACTAGGCTTAGGAAGCATGGTCTCCCAGCCGAGGTAACGGCGAACGTCCTGCTGAGCCTTAGACTTTAACTCCGGCCAAGTCCCCTCGCGTGACTCTCCTACTAGGCTTAAGAAGCTTGGTCTCCCTGCCTAGGTAAGGTCGAACGTCCTGCCGAGCATTACACTCGAGCACCGGCCAAGTCCCTTTGCCTCTCTCCTAATAGGCTTAGGAAGTATGGTCTCCCGGCCGAGGTAAGGTCGAACGTCCTGCCGAGCCTTACACTCGAACACCAGCCCAGTCCCCGCTCCTAACTCTCCTCCCAGGCTTAGGAAGATTTGTCTCCCTGCCGAGGTAACATCGAACGTCCTGCCGAGCCTTACACTCGAACTCCGGCCAAGTCCCTTCCCCTGACACTCCTACTAGGCTTACGAAGGTTGGTCTCCCTGCCGAGGTAAGGTCGAATGTCCTTCCAAGACTTACACTCAAACTCCGGCCAAGTCCCCTCGCCTAACTCTCCTACAAGGCTTAGGAAGCTTGGTCTCCCTGCCAAGGTAAGGTAGAACGTCCTTCCGAGCCTTACACTCGACCTCCGGCCAAGTCCCTTCCCCTGACACTCCTACTAGGCTTAGGAAGCTTGGTCTCCCTGCCGAGGTAAGGTCGAGCGTCCTTCCGAGCCTTACACTCGAACTCCGGCCAAGTCCCCTTGTTTGACTCCTTCTAGGCTTAGGAAGCTTGGTCTCCCTGCCGAGGTAAGGTCGAACGTCCTGCCGAGCCTTACACTCGAACTACGGCCAAGTCGACTCGCCTGTCTCCTACTAGGCTTAGGAAGCATGGTATCACTGCCGAGGTAAGGTCGAACGTCCTGCCGAGCCTTACACTCGATCTCCGGCCGAGTCCCTTCGCCTGACTCTCCCAGTAGGCTTAGGAAGCTTGGTCTCCCTGCCGAGTTAAGGTCAAACGTCCTGCCTAGCCTTACACTCGAACTCCGGCCAAGTCCCTTTGCCTGACTCCTACTAAGCTTAGGAAGCTTGGTCCCCCTGCCGAGGTAAGGTCGAGCGTCCTTCCGAGCCTTACACTCAAACTCCAGACAAGTCATTTTGCATGACTCCTACTATGCTTAGATAGCTTGGTCTCCCTGCCGAGGTAACGTCGAACGTCCTGCAGAACCTTAGTGTCGAACTTCGGCCAAGTTCCTTCGCCTTACTCCAACTAGGCTTAGGAAGCATGGTCTCCCTGCCGAGGTAACGTCGAATATCCAGCCGAGCCTTAGTCTCAAACTTCGGCCAAGTTCCTTCGCCTGACTCTCCTAGTAGGCTTAGGAAGCTTGGTCTCCCTGCCGAGTTAAGGTCAAACGTCCTGCCTAGCCTTACACTCGAACTCCGGCCAAGTCCCCTCTCCTAAGTCTCCTCCTAGGCTTAGGAAGATTTGTCTCCCTGCCGAGGTAACATTGAACGTCCTGCCGAGGCTCACACTCGAACTCCGGCTGAGTCCCTTCCCCTGACATTCCTACGAGGCTTAGGAAGCTTGGTCTCCCTGCCGAGGTAAGGTAGAACGTCCTTCCGAGCCTTGCACTCGAAGTCCGGTCAAGTCCCTTCCCCTGACACTCCTACTAGGCTTAGGAAGCTTGGTCTCCCTACCGAGGTAAGGTCGAGCGTCCTTCCGAGCCTTACACTCGAACTCCGGCCAAGTCCCCTTGTTTGACTTTTACTAGGCTTAGGAAGCTTGGTCCCCCTGCCGAGGTAAGGTCGAAACTCCTGCCGAGCCTTACAATCGAACTCCAGCCAAGTACATTTTGCCTGTCTCCTACTAGGCTTAGGAAGCTTGGACTCCCTGTTGAGGTAAGGTCGAACGTCCTGCCTAGCCTTACACTCAAGCACCGGCCAGTCCCTTTGCCTGTCTCCTACTAGGCTTAGAAAGCTTGGTCTCCCTGCCGAGGAAAGGTCGAACGTCCTGCCGAGCCTTACACTCGAACTCCGGCCAAGTCCTTTTGCATGACTCCTACTAAGCTTAGGAAGATTTGTCTCCCTGCCGAGTAAAGATCGAACGTCCTGCCAAGCCTTACACTCGAACTCTGGCCAAGCCCCTTTGCCTGACTCCTACTAGGCTTAGGAAGCTTGGTCCCCCTGCCGAGGTTTGGTCGAACGTCCTGCCGAGCCTTACGCTCAAACACTGGCCAGTCCCTTTGCCTGTCTCCTACTAGGCTTAGGAAGCTTGGTCTCCCTGCCGAGGAAAGGTCGAACGTTCTGCCGAGCCTTACACTCGAACTCTGGCCAAGTCCCCTTGTCTGACTCCTACTAGGCTTAGGAAGCATGGTCTCCCAGCCGAGGTAACATCGAACGTCCTGCTGAGCCTTAGACTTTAACTCCGGCCAAGTCCCCTCGCGTGACTCTCCTACTAGGCTTAAGAAGCTTGGTCTCCCTGCCGAGGTAAGGTCAGACGTCCTGCCAAGCCTTACACTCGAACTCCGGCCAAGTCCCTTTGCATGACACTCCTACTAGGCTACGGAAGCTTGGTCTCCCTGCCGAGGTAAGGTTGAATGTCTTGCCAAGCCTTACACTCAAACTCCGGCCAAGTCCCCTCGCCTAACTGTCCTACAAGGCTTAGGAAGCTTGGTCTCCCTGCCAAGGTAAGGTAGAACGTCCTTCCGAGCCTTACACTCGAACTCCGGCCAAGTCCCCTTGTTTGACTCCTTCTAGGCTTAGGAAGCGTGGTCTCCCTGCCGAGGTAAGGTCGAACGTCCTGCCGAGCCTTACACTCGAACTACGGCCAAGTCCACTCGCCAGTCTCCTACTAGGATTTGGAAGCTTGGTCTCCCTGAAGAGGTAAGGTCGAACGTCCTGCCGAGCCTTACACTCGAACTCCGGCCAAGTCCCTTCGCCTGACTCTCCTACTAGGCTTAGGAAGCTTGGTCTCCCTGCCGAGGTAAGGTCGAACGTCCTGCCGAGCCTTACACTCGATCTCCGGCCAAGTCCCTTCGCCTGACTCTCCTAGTAGGCTTAGGAAGCTTGGTCTCCCTGCCGACTTAAGGTCAAACGTCCTGCCGAGCCTTACACTCGAACTCCGGCCAAGTCCCTTGGCCTGACTCCTACTAAGCTTAGGAAGCTTGGTCCCCCTGCCGAGGTAAGGTCGAAAGTCCTGCCGAGCCTTACAATCGAACTCCAGCCAAGTTCCTTTTACCTGTCTCCTACTAGGCTTAGGAAGCTTGGTCTCCCTGCCGAGGTAAGGTCGAGCGTCCTTCCGAGCCTTACAATCGCACTCCGGACAAGTCATTTTGCATGACTCCTACTAAGCTTAGATAGCTTGGTCTCCCTGCCGAGGTAACGTCGAACGTCCTGCAGAACCTTAGTCACAAACTTCGGCCAAGTTCCTTCGCCTTACTCCGACTAGGCTTAGGAAGCATGGTCTCCCTGCCGAGGTAACGTCGAACGTCCTGCCGAGCCTTAGTCTCAAACTTCGTCCAAGTTCCTTCGCCTGACTCCAACTAGGCTTAGGAAGCTTTGTCTCCCTGCCGAGGTAAGGTCAAACATCCTGCCGAGCCTTACACTCGAACACCGGCCAAGTCCCTTTGCATGACACCTACTAAGCTTAGGAAGCTTGGTCTCCCTGCCGAGGAAAGGTCGAACATCCTGCCGAGCCTTACACTCGAAATCCGGCCAAGTCCCCTCTGCTAACTCTCCTCCTAGGCTTAGGAAAATTTGTCTCCCTGCCGAGGTAACATCGAACGTCCTGCCGAGCCTCATACTCGAACTTCGGCCGAGTCCCTTCCCCTGACACTCCTACGAGGCTTAGGAATCTTGGTCTCCCTGCCGAGGTAAGGTCGAATGTCCTGCCAAGCCTTACACTCAAACTCCGGCCAAGTCCCCTCGCCTAACTTTCCTACAAGGCTTAAGAAGCTTGGTCTCCCTGCCGAGGTAAGGTAGAACGTCCTTCTGAGCCTTGCACTCGAAGTCCGGTCAAGTCCCTTCCCCTGACACTCCTACTAGGCTTAGGAAGCTTGGTCTCCCTACCGAGGTAAGGTCGAGCCTCCTTCCGAGCCTTACACTCGAACTCCGGCCAAGCCATTTTGCATGACTCCTACTAGGCTTAGGAAGCTTGGCCTTCCTGCCGAGGTAAGGTCGAATGTCCTGCCGAGACTTACACTCGAACTCTGGCCAAGTCCCCTCGCCTGACTCCTACTAGGCTTAGGAAGCTTGGTCTCCCTGCCGAGGTAAGGTTGAACGTCCTGCCGAGCCTTACGCTATAACTCTGGCCATGTCCCATCGCCTGACTCCTACTAGGCTTAGGAAGCATGGTCTCCCTGCCGAGGTAACGTCGAACGTCCTGCCGAGCCTTAGTCTCAAACTTCGGCCAAGTTCCTTCGACTGACTCCAATTAGGCTTAGGAAGCTTTGTCTCCCAGCCGAGGTAAGGTCGAACGTCCTGCTGAGCCTTAGACTTGAACTCCGGCCAAGTCCTCTCGCCTGACTCTCCTACTAGGCTTAGGAAGTATGGTCTCCCTGCCGAGGTAAGGTCGGACGTCCTGCCGAGCCTTGCACTCGAACACCGGCCAAGTCCCCTCTCCTAAGTCTCCGCCTAGGCTTAGGAAGATTTGTCTCCCTGCCGAGGTAACATCGAACGTCCTGCCGAGCCTCACACTCGAACTCCGGCCGAGTCCCTTCCTCTGACACTACTACGAGGCTTAGGAATCTTGGTCTCACTGCCGAGGTAAGGTCGAATGTCCTGCCAAGCCTTACACTCAAACTCCGGACAAGTCCCCTCGCCTAACTGTCCTACAAGGCTTAGGAAGCTTGGTCTCCCTGCCGAGGTAAGGTAGAACGTCCTTCCGAGCCTTGCACTCGAAGTCCGGTCAAGTCCCTTCCCCTGACACTCCTACTAGGCTTAGGAAGCTCGGTCTCCCTACCGAGGTAAGGTCGAGCGTCCTTCCGAGCCTTACACTCGAACTCCGGCCAAGTCCCCTTGTTTGACTCCTTCTAGGCTTAGGAAGCTTGGTCCCCCTGCCGAGGTAAGGTCGAAACTCCTGCCGAGCCTTACAATTGAACTCCAGCCAAGTTCATTTTGCCTGTCTCCTACTAGGCATAGGAAGCTTGGACTCCCTGCCGAGGTAAGGTCGAACGTCCTGCCGAGCCTTACACTCGAACTCCGGCCAAGTCCTTTTGCATGACTCCTACTAAGCTTAGATAGCTTGGTCTCCCTGCCAAGGTAAGGTCGAACGTCCTGCCGAGACTTACACTCGAACTCTGGCCAAGTCCCCTCGCCTGACTCCAACTAGGCTTAGGAAGCTTTGTCTCCCAGCCGAGGTAGGGTCGAACGTCCTGCTGAGCCTTAGACTTGAACTCCGGCCAAGTCCCGTCGCCTGACTCTCCTACTAGGCTTAGGAAGATTTGTCTCCCTGCCGGGGTAACATCAAACGTCCTGCCGAGCCTCACACTCGAACTCCGGCCAAGTCCCTTCCCCTGACACTCCTACTAGGCTTAGGAAGCTTGGTCTCCCTGCCGAGTTAAGATCGAACGTCCTGCCAAGCCTTACACTCGAACTCTGGCCAAGTCCCCTTGTCTGACTCCTACTAGGCTTTAGGAAGCATGGTCTCCCAGCCGAGGTAAGGTCGAACGTCCTGCCGAGACTTAGACTTTAACTCCGGCCAAGTCCCCTCGCGTGACTCTCCTACTAGGCTTAAGAAGCTTGGTCTCCCTGCCTAGGTAAGGTCGAACGTCCTGCCGAGCCTTACACTCGAGCACCGGCCAAGTCCCTTTGCCTCTCTCCTAATAGGCTTAGGAAGTATGGTCTCCCTGCCGAGGTAAGGTCAGACGTCCTGCCAAGCCTTACACTCGAACTCCGGCCAAGTCCCTTTGCATGACACCTACTAAGCTTAGGAAGCTTGGTCTCCCTGCTGAGGTAAGGTCGAACGTCCTGCAAAGCCTTACACTAGAACTCCGGACAAGTCTTCTCGCCTGACTCCTACAAGACTTAGGAAGCTTGGACTCCCAGCCGAGGTAAGGTCGAACGTCCTGCCGAGCCTTACACTCGAACACCAGCACAGTCCCCTCTCCTAACTCTCCTCCCAGGCTTAGGAAGATTTGTCTCCCTGCCGAGGTAACATCGAACGTCCTGCCGAGCCTTACACTCGAACTCCGGCCAAGTCCCTTCCCCTGACACTCCTACTAGGCTTAGGAAGCTTGGTCTCCCTGCCGAGGTAAGGTCGAATGTCCTGCCAAGCCTTACACTCAAACTCCGGCCAAGTCCCCTCGCCTAACTCTCCTACAAGGCTTAGGAAGCTTGGTCTCCCTGCGGAGGTAAGGTCGAACGTCCTGCCGAGCCTTACACTCGACCTCTGGCCGAGTCCCTTCCCCTGACACTCCTACTAGGCTTAGGAAGCTTGGACTCCCTGCCGAGGTAAGGTCGAACGTCCTGCCGAGCCTTACACTCAAACACTGGCCAGAACCTTTGCCTGTCTCCTACTAGGCTTAGGAAGCTTAGTCTCCCTGCCAAGGTAAGGTCGAACGTCCTGCCGAGCCTTACACTCGAACTACGGCCAAGTCCACTCGCCTGTCTCCTACTAGGATTAGGAACCTTGGTCTCCCTGAAGAGGTAAGGTCGAACGTCCTGCCGAGCCTTACACTCAATCTTTGGCCTAGTCCCTTCGCCTGACTCTCCTACTAGGCTTAGGAAGCTTGGTCTCCCTGCCGAGGTAAGGTAGAACGTCCTGCCGAGCCTTACACTCGAACTCCGGCCAAGTCCCTTTGCCTGACTCCTACTAGGCTTAGGAATCTTGGTCTCCCTGCCGAACCTTACACTCGAACTCCGGCCACCTCCCTTCGCCTAACTCTCCTACTAGGCTTAGGAAGCTTGGTCTCCCTGCGGAGGTAAGGTCGAACGTCCTGCCGAGCCTTACACTCGAACTCCGGCCAAGTCCCTTCCCCTGACACTCCTACTAGGCTTAGGAAGCTTGGTCTCCCTGCCGAGGTAAGGTCGAATGTCCTGCCAAGCCTTACACTCAAACTCCGGCCAAGTCCCCTCGCCTAACTCTCCTACAAGGCTTAGGAAGCTTGGTCTCCCTGCCAAGGTAAGGTAGAACGTCCTTCCGAGCCTTACACTCGACCTCCGGCCGAGTCCCTTCCCCTGACACTCCTACTAGGCTTAGGTATCTTGGTCTCCCTGCCGAATTAAGGTCGTACGACCTGCCGAACCTTACACTCGATCTCCGGCCACCTCCCTTCGCCTAACTCTCCTACTAGTCTTAGGAAGCTTGGTCTCCCTGCGGAGGTAAGGTCGAACGTCCTGCCGAGCCTTATACTGGAACTCCGTCCGAGTCCCTTCGCCTGACTCTCCTACTAGGCTTAAGAAGCTAGGTCTCCCTGCCGAGGTAAGGTCGAAAGTCCTGCCGAACCTTACACTCGAACTCCGGACAAGTCCACTCGCCTGACTCTGCTACTAGGCTTAAGAAGCTTGGTGTCCCTGCCGAGGTACGGTCGAACATCCTGCCGAGCCTTACACTCCAACACCGGCCAAGTCCCTTTGCCTGTCTCCTACCAGGATTAGGAAGCTTGGTCTCCCTGCCGAGGTAAGGTCGAACGTCCTGCCGAGCCTTACACTCGAACTCCGGCCAAGTCCCCTCGCCTGACTCCAACTAGGCGTAGGAAGCTTGGTCTCCCTGCCGATGTAATGTCGAACGTCCTGCCGAGCCTTACACTCGAACTCCGGCCAAGTCCCCTTGTTTGACTCCTACTAGGCTTAGGAAGCATGGTCTCCCTGCCGAGTTAAGGTCGAACGTCCTGCCGAGCCTTAGTCTCAAACTTCGGCCAAGTTCCTTCGCCTGACTCCAACTAGGCTTAGGAAGCTTAGTCTCCCAGCCGAGGTAAGGTCGAACGTCCTGCCGAGCCTTAGACTTGAACTCCGGCCAAGTCCTCTCGCCTGACTCGCCTACTAGGCTTAGGGAGCTTGGTCTCCCTGCCGAGGTAAGGTCGAACGTCCTGCCGAGCCTTAAACTTGAACTCCGGCCAAGTCCCTTCGCCTGTCTCATACTAGGATTAGGAAGCTTAGTCTCCCTGCCGAGGTAACATCAAACGTCCTGCCTAGCCTTACACTCGAACTCCGGCCAAGTCCCCTCTCCTAAGTCTCCTCCTAGGCTTAGGAAGATTTGTCTCCCTGCCGAGGTAACATCGAACGTCCTGCCGAGCCTCACACTCGAACTCCGGCCGAGTCCCTTTGCCTGACTCCTACTAGGCTTAGGAAGCATGGTCTCCCTGCCGAGGTAACGTCGAACGTCCTGCCGAGCCTTAGTCTCAAACTTCGGCCAAGTTCCTTCGACTGACTCCAACTAGGCTTAGGAAGCTTTGTGTCCCAGCCGAGGTAAGGTCGAACGTTCTGCTGAGCCTTAGACTTGAACTCCGGCCAAGTCCTCTCGCCTGACTCTCCTACTAGGCTTAGGAAGCTTGGACTCCCTGCCGAGGTAAGGTCGAACGTCCTGCCGAGCCTTGAACTCAAACACCGGCCAGTCCCTTTGCCTGTCTCCTACTAGGCTTAGGAAGCTTGGTCTCCCTGCCGAGGTAACGTCCAACGCCCGGCCGAGCCTTAGTCTCAAACTTTGGCCAAGTTCCTTCGCCTGACTACAACTAGGCTTAGGAAGCTTTGTCTCCCTGCCGAGGTAAGGTCGAACATCCTGCGGAGCCTTACACTCGAACACCGGCCAAGTCCCTTTGCCGGTCTCCTACTAGGCTTAGGAAGCTTGGTCTCCCTGCCGAGGTAACGTCCAACGCCCTGCCGAGCCTTAGTCTCAAACTTCGGCCAAGTTCCTTCGCCTGACTACAACTAGGCTTAGGAAGCTTTGTCTCCATGCCGAGGTAAGGTCGAACATCCTGCCGAGCCTTACACTCGAACACCGGCCAAGTCCCTTGGCCGGTCTCCTACAAGGCTTAGGAAGTATGGTCTCCCTGCCGAGGTAAGGTCAGACGTCCTGCCGAGCCTTACACTCGAACTACGGCCAAGTCCCTTTGCATGACACCTACTAAGCTTAGGAAGCTTGGTCTCCCTGCCGAGGTAAGGTCGAACGTCCTGCTGAGCCTTACACTCGATCTCCAGCCAAGTCCCTTCGCCTGACTCTCCTAGTAGGCTTAGGAAGCTTGGTCTCCCTGCCGAGTTAAGGTCAAACGTCCTGCCTAGCCTTACACTCGAACTCCGGCCAAGTCCCCTCTCCTAAGTCTCCTCCTAGGCTTAGGAAGATTTGTCTCCCTGCCAAGGTAACATCGAACGTCCTGCCGAGCCTCACACTCGAACTCCGGCCAAGTCCCCTCGCCTGACTCCAACTAGGCTTAGTAAGCTTTGTCTCCCTGCCGAGGTAGGGTCGAACGTCCTGCTGAGCCTTAGACTTGAACTCCGGCCAAGTCCCCTCGCCTGACTCTCCTACTAGGCTTAGGAAGATTTGTCTCCCTGCCAGGGTAACATCGAACGTCCTGCCGAGCCTCACACTCGAACTCCGGCCAAGTCCCTTTCTCCTGACACTCCTACTAGGCTTAGGAAGCTTGGTCTCCCTGCCGAGGTAAGGTCGAAAGTCCTGCCGAGCCTTACAATCGAACTCCTGCCAAGTTCCTTTTGCCTGTCTCCTACTCGGCTTAGGAAGCTTGGACTCCCTGCCGAGGTAAGGTCGAACGTCCTGCCGAGCCTTACACTCGAACTCTGGCCAAGTCCCCTTGTCTGACTCCTACTAGGCTTAGGAAGCATGGTCTCCCAGCCGAGGTAACGTCGAACGTCCTGCTGAGCCTTAGACTTTAACTCCGGCCAAGTCCCCTCGCGTGACTCTCCTACTAGGCTTAAGAAGCTTGGTCTCCCTGCCTAGGTAAGGTAAACGTCCTGCCGAGCCTTACACTCGAGCACCGGCCAAGTCCCTTTGCCTCTCTCCTAATAGGCTTAGGAAGTATGGTCTCCCTGCCGAGGTAAGGTCAGACGTCCTGCCAAGCCTTACACTCGAACTCCGGCCAAGTCCCTTTGCATGACACCTACTAAGCTTAGGAAGCTTGGTCTCCCTGCTGAGGTAAGGTCGAACGTCCTGCCAAGCCTCACACTCGAACTCCGGCCAAGTCCCCTCGCCTGACTCCAACTAGGCTTAGTAAGCTTTGTCTCCCAGCCGAGGTAGGGTCGAACGTCCTGCTGAGCCTTACACTCGAACTCCGGCCAAGTCCCCGTGTCTGACTCCTACTAGGCTTAGGAAGCATGGTCTCCCTGCCGAGGTAACGTCGAACGTCCTGCCGAGCCTTAGTCTCAAACTTGGACCAAGTTCCTTCGCCTTACTCCAACTAGGCTTAGGAAGCTTTGTCTCCCAGCCGAGGTAAGGTCGAACGTCCTGCTGAGCCTTCGACTTGAACTCCGGCCAAGTCCTCTCGCCTGACTCTCCTACTAGGCTTAGGAAGCTTGGACTCCCTGCCGCGGTAAGGTCGAACGTCCTGCCGAGCCTTGAACTCAAACACCGGCCAGTCTCTTTTCCTGTCTCCTACTAGGCTTAGGAAGCTTGGTCTCCCTGCCGAGGAAAGGTCAATTGTCCTGCCGAGCCTTACACTCGAACTCCGGCCAAGTCCCCTCTCCTAACTCTCCTCCTAGGCTTAGGAAGATTTGTCTCCCTGCCGAGGTAACATCGAACATCCTGCCGAGCCTCACACTCGAACTCCGGCCGAGTCCCTTCCCCTGACACTCCTACGAGGCTTAGGAAGCTTGGTCTCACTGCCGAGGTAAGGTCGAATGTCCTGCCAAGCCTTACACTCAAACTCCGGCCAAGTCCCCTCGCGTAACTGTCCTACAAGGCTTAGGAAGCTTGGTCTCCCTGCCGAGGTAAGGTAGAACGTCCTTCCGAGCCTTGCACTCGAAGTCCGGTCAAGTCCCTTCCCCTGACACTCCTACTAGGCTTAGGAAGCTTGGTCTCCCTACCGAGGTAAGGTCGAGCGTCCTTCCGAGCCTTACACTCGAACTCCGGCCAAGTCATTTTGCATGACTCCTACTAAGCTTAGATAGCTTGGTCTCCCTGCCGAGGTAAGGTCGAACGTCCTGCCGAGCCTTACACTCGAACTCTGGCCAAGTCCCCTCGCCTGACTCCTACTAGGCTTAGGAAGCTTGGTCTCCCTGCTGAGGTAAGGTCGAACGTCCTGCCGAGCCTCTTGCTCGAACTCCGGCCAAGTCCCTTCGCCTGACTCCTACTAGGCTTAGGAAGCATGGTCTCCCAGCCGAGGTAACGTCGAACGTCCTGCCGAGCCTTAGTCTCGAACTTCGGCCAAGTTCCTTCGCCTGACTCCAACTAGGCTTAGGAAGCTTTGTCTGCCAGCCGAGGTAAGGTCGAACGTCCTGCTGAGCCTTAGACTTGAACTCCGGCCAAGTCCTCTCGCCTGACTCTCCTACTAGGCTTAGGAAGCTTGGACTCCCTGCCGAGGTAAGGTCGAACGTCCTGCCGAGCCTTGAACTCAAACACCGGCCAGTCCCTTTGCCTGTCTCCTACTAGGCTTAGGAAGCTTGGTCTCCCTGCCGAGGAAAGTCGAACGCCCTGCCGAGCCTTACACTCGAACTCCGGCCAAGTCATTTTGCATGACTCCTACTAAGCTTAGATAGCTTGGACTCCCTGCCGAGGTAAGGTCGAACGTCCTGCCGAGCCTTGAACTCAAACACCGGCCAGTCCCTTTGCCTGTCTCCTACTAGGCTTAGGAAGCTTGGTCTCCCTGCCGAGGAAAGTCGAACGCCCTGCCGAGACTTACACTCGAACACCAGCCCAGTCCCCTCTCCTAACTCTCCTCCCAGGCTTAGGAAGATTTGTCTCCCTGCCGAGGTAACATAGAACGTCCTGCCGAGCCTTACACTCGAACTCCGGCCAAGTCCCTTCCCCTGACACTCCTACTAGGCTTAGGAAGCTTGGTCTCCCTGCCGAGGTAAGGTCGAATGTCCTGCCAAGCCTTACACTCAAACTCCGGCCAAGTCCCCTCGCCTAACTCTCCTACAAGGCTTAGGAAGCTTGGTCTCCCTGCCAAGGTAAGGTAGAACGTCCTTCCGAGCCTTACACTCGACCTCCGGCCGAGTCCCTTCCCCTGACACTCCTACTAGGCTTAGGTATCTTGGTCTCCCTGCCGAATTAAGGTCGTACGACCTGCCGAACCTTACACTCGAACTCCGGCCACCTCCCTTCGCCTAACTCTCCTACTAGTCTTAGGAAGCTTAGTCTCCCTGCGGAGGTAAGGTCGAACATCCTGCCGAGCCTTATACTCGAACTCCTTCCGATTCCCTTCGCCTGACTCTCCTACTAGGCTTAAGAAGCTAGGTCTCCCTGCCGAGGTAAGGTCGAAAGTCCTGCCGAGCCTTACACTCGAACTCCGGACAAGTCCACTCGCCTGACTCTGCTACTAGGCTTAAGAAGCTTGGTGTCCCTGCCGAGGTAAGGTCGAACATCCTGCTGAGCCTTACACTCGAACACCGGCCAAGTCCCTTTGCCTGTCTCCTACCAGGATTAGGAAGCTTGGTCTCCCTGCCGAGGTAAGGTCGAACGTCCTGCCGAGCCTTACACTCGAACTCCGGCCAAGTCCCCTCGCCTGACTCCAACTAGGCGTAGGAAGCTTGGTCTCCCTGCCGATGTAATGTCGAACGTCCTGCCGAGCCTTACACTCGAACTCCGGCCAAGTCCCCTTGTTTGACTCCTACTAGGCTTAGGAAGCATGGTCTCCCTGCCGAGTTAAGGTCGAACGTCCTGCCGAGCCTTAGTCTCAAACTTCGGCCAAGTTCCTTCGCCTGACTCCAACTAGGCTTAGGAAGCTTAGTCTCCCAGCCGAGGTAAGGTCGAACGTCCTGCCGAGCCTTACACTCGAACTTTGGCAGAGTCCCTTTGCCTGACTCCTATTAGGCTTAGGAATCTTGGTCTCCCTGCCGAGGTAAGGTCGAACGTCCTGCCGAGCCTTACACTCAAACTCCGGCCAAGTCCACTCGCCTGACTCTGCTACGAGGCTTAAGAAGCTTGGTGTCCCTGCCGAGGTACGGTCGAACGTCCTGCCGAGCCTTACAATCAAACTCCAGCCAAGTTCCTTTTGCTTGTCTCCTACTAATCTTAGATAGCTTGGTCTCCCTGCCGAGGTAAGGTCGAAGGTCCTGCCGAGCCTTACACTCGAACTCCGGCCAAGTCCCCTAGTCTGACTCCAAATAGGCTTAGGAAGCATGGTCTCCCTGCCGAGTTAAGGTCGAACGTCCTGTCGAGCCTTAGTCTCAAACTTCGGCCAAGTTCCCTCGCCTGACTCCAACTAGGCTTAGGAAGCTTTGTCTCCTAGCCGAGGTAACATCGAACGTCCTGCCGAGCCTCACACTCGAACTCCGGCCGAGTCCCTTCCCCTGACACTGCTACGAGGCTTAGGAAGCATGGTCTCCCTGCCGAGGTAACGTCGAACGTCCTGCCGAGCCTTAGTCTCAAACTTCGGCCAAGTTCCTTCGACTGACTCCAACTAGGCTTAGGAAGCTTTGTGTCCCAGCCGAGGTAAGGTCGAACGTTCTGCTGAGCCTTAGACTTGAACTCCGGCCAACTCCTCTCGCCTGACTCTCCTACTAGGCTTAGGAAGCTTGGACTCCCTGCCGAGGTAAGGTCGAACGTCCTGCCGAGCCTTGAACTCAAACACCGGCCAGTCCCTTTGCCTGTCTCCTACTAGGCTTAGGAAGCTTGGTCTCCCTGCTGAGGTAACGTCCAACGCCCTGCCGAGCCTTAGTCTCAAACTTTGGCCAAGTTCCTTCGCCTGACTACAACTAGGCTTAGGAAGCTTTGTCTCCCTGCCGAGGTAAGGTCGAACATCCTGCCGAGCCTTACACTCGAACACCGGCCAAGTCCCTTTGCCGGTCTCCTACAAGGCTTAGGAAGTATGGTCTCCCTGCCGAGGTAAGGTCAGACGTCCTGCCGAGCCTTACACTCGAACTACGGCCAAGTCCCTTTGCATGACACCTACTAAGCTTAGGAAGCTTGGTCTCCCTGCCGAGGTAAGGTCGAACGTCCTGCTGAGCCTTACACTCGATCTCCAGCCAAGTCCCTTCGCCTGACTCTCCTAGTAGGCTTAGGAAGCTTGGTCTCCCTGCCGAGTTAAGGTCAAACATCCTGCCTAGCCTTACACTCGAACTCCGGCCAAGTCCCCTCTCCTAAGTCTCCTCCTAGGCTTAGGAAGATTTGTCTCCCTGCCGAGGTAACATCGAACGTCCTGCCGAGCCTCACACTCGAACTCCGGCCAAGTCCCCTCGCCTGACTCCAACTAGGCTTAGTAAGCTTTGTCTCCCTTCCGAGGTAGGGTCGAACGTCCTGCTGAGCCTTAGACTTGAACTCCGGCCAAGTCCCCTCGCCTGACTCTCCTACTAGGCTTAGGAAGATTTGTCTCCCTGCCAGGGTAACATCGAACGTCCTGCCGAGCCTCACACTCGAACTCCGGCCAAGTCCCTTTCTCCTGACACTCCTACTAGGCTTAGGAAGCTTGGTCTCCCTGCCGAGGTAACGTCGAACGTCCTGCCGAGCCTTAGTCTCAAACTTGGACCAAGTTCCTTCGCCTTACTCCAACTAGGCTTAGGAAGCTTTGTCTCCCAGCCGAGGTAAGGTCGAACGTCCTGCTGAGCCTTCGACTTGAACTTTGGCCAAGTCCTCTCGCCTGACTCTCCTACTAGGCTTAGGAAGCTTGGACTCCCTGCCGCGGTAAGGTCGAACGTCCTGCCGAGCCTTGAACTCAAACACCGGCCAGTCTCTTTTCCTGTCTCCTACTAGGCTTAGGAAGCTTGGTCTCCCTGCCGAGTTAAGGTCAAACGTCCTGCCTAGCCTTACACTCGAACTCCGGCCAAGTCCCCTCTCCTAAGTCTCCTCCTAGGCTTAGGAAGATTTGTCTCCCTGCCGAGGTAACATCGAACATCCTGCCGAGCCTCACACTCGAACTCCGGCCGAGTCCCTTCCCCTGACACTCCTACGAGGCTTAGGAAGCTTGGTCTCACTGCCGAGGTAAGGTCGAATGTCCTGCCAAGCCTTACACTCAAACTCCGGCCAAGTCCCCTCGCCTAACTGTCCTACAAGGCTTAGGAAGCTTGGTCTCCCTGCCGAGGTAAGGTAGAACGTCCTTCCGAGCCTTGCACTCGAAGTCCGGTCAAGTCCCTTCCCCTGACACTCCTACTAGGCTTAGGAAGCTTGGTCTCCCTACCGAGGTAAGGTCGAGCGTCCTTCCGAGCCTTACACTCGAACTCCGGCCAAGTCATTTTGCATGACTCCTACTAAGCTTAGATAGCTTGGTCTCCCTGCCGAGGTAAGGTCGAACGTCCTGCCGAGCCTTACACTCGAACTCTGGCCAAGTCCCCTCGCCTGACTCCTACTAGGCTTAGGAAGCTTGGTCTCCCTGCTGAGGTAAGGTCGAACGTCCTGCCGAGCCTTACGCTCGAACTCCGGCCAAGTCCCTTCGCCTGACTCCTACTAGGCTTAGGAAGCATGGTCTCCCAGCCGAGGTAACGTCGAACGTCCTGCCGAGCCTTAGTCTCGAACTTCGGCCAAGTTCCTTCGCCTGACTCCAACTAGGCTTAGGAAGCTTTGTCTGCCAGCCGAGGTAAGGTCGAACGTCCTGCTGAGCCTTAGACTTGAACTCCGGCCAAGTCCTCTCGCCTGACTCTCCTACTAGGCTTAGGAAGCTTGGACTCCCTGCCGAGGTAAGGTCGAACGTCCTGCCGAGCCTTGAACTCAAACACCGGCCAGTCCCTTTGCCTGTCTCCTACTAGGCTTAGGAAGCTTGGTCTCCCTGCCGAGGAAAGTCGAACGCCCTGCCGAGCCTTACACTCGAACTCCGGCCAAGTCATTTTGCATGACTCCTACTAAGCTTAGATAGCTTGGTCTCCCTGCCGAGGTAACGTCGAACGTCCTGCAGAACCTTAGTCTCAAACTTCGGCCAAGTCCCCTCGCCTGACTCCTACTAGGCTTAGGAAGCTTGGTCTCCCTGCCGAGGTAAGGTCGAACGTCCTGCCGAGCCTTTCGCTCGAACTCCGGCCAAGTCCCTTCACCTGACTCCTACTAGGCTTAGGAAGCATGGTCTCCCAGCCGAGGAAACGTCGAACGTCCTGCCGAGCCTTAGTCTCGAACTTCGGCCAAGTTCCTTCGCCTGACTCCAACTAGGCTTAGGAAGCTTTGTCTCCCAGCCGAGGTAAGGTCGAACGTCCTGCTGAGCCTTAGACTTGAACTCCGGCCAAGTCCTCTCGCCTGACTCTCCTACTAGGCTTAGGAAGCTTGGACTCCCTGCCGAGGTAAGGTCGAACGTCCTGCCGAGCCTTGAACTCAAACACCGGCCAGTCCCTTTGCCTGTCTCCTACTAGGCTTAGGAAGCTTGGTCTCCCTGCCGAGGAAAGTCGAACGCCCTGCCGAGACTTACACTCGAACACCAGCCCAGTCCCCTCTCCTAACTCTCCTCCCAGGCTTAGGAAGATTTGTCTCCCTGCCGAGGTAACATAGAACGTCCTGCCGAGCCTTACACTCGAACTCCGGCCAAGTCCCTTCCCCTGACACTCCTACTAGGCTTAGGAAGCTTGGTCTCCCTGCCGAGGTAAGGTCGAATGTCCTGCCAAGCCTTACACTCAAACTCCGGCCAAGTCCCCTCGCCTAACTCTCCTACAAGGCTTAGGAAGCTTGGTCTCCCTGCCAAGGTAAGGTAGAACGTCCTTCCGAGCCTTACACTCGACCTCCGGCCGAGTCCCTTCCCCTGACACTCCTACTAGGCTTAGGTATCTTGGTCTCCCTGCCGAATTAAGGTCGTACGACCTGCCGAACCTTACACTCGAACTCCGGCCACCTCCCTTCGCCTAACTCTCCTACTAGTCTTAGGAAGCTTAGTCTCCCTGCGGAGGTAAGGTCGAACATCCTGCCGAGCCTTATACTCGAACTCCTTCCGATTCCCTTCGCCTGACTCTCCTACTAGGCTTAAGAAGCTAGGTCTCCCTGCCGAGGTAAGGTCGAAAGTCCTGCCGAGCCTTACACTCGAACTCCGGACAAGTCCACTCGCCTGACTCTGCTACTAGGCTTAAGAAGCTTGGTGTCCCTGCCGAGGTAAGGTCGAACATCCTGCTGAGCCTTACACTCGAACACCGGCCAAGTCCCTTTGCCTGTCTCCTACCAGGATTAGGAAGCTTGGTCTCCCTGCCGAGGTAAGGTCGAACGTCCTGCCGAGCCTTACACTCGAACTCCGGCCAAGTCCCCTCGCCTGACTCCAACTAGGCGTAGGAAGCTTGGTCTCCCTGCCGATGTAATGTCGAACGTCCTGCCGAGCCTTACACTCGAACTCCGGCCAAGTCCCCTTGTTTGACTCCTACTAGGCTTAGGAAGCATGGTCTCCCTGCCGAGTTAAGGTCGAACGTCCTGCCGAGCCTTAGTCTCAAACTTCGGCCAAGTTCCTTCGCCTGACTCCAACTAGGCTTAGGAAGCTTAGTCTCCCAGCCGAGGTAAGGTCGAACGTCCTGCCGAGCCTTACACTCGAACTTTGGCAGAGTCCCTTTGCCTGACTCCTATTAGGCTTAGGAATCTTGGTCTCCCTGCCGAGGTAAGGTCGAACGTCCTGCCGAGCCTTACACTCAAACTCCGGCCAAGTCCACTCGCCTGACTCTGCTACGAGGCTTAAGAAGCTTGGTGTCCCTGCCGAGGTACGGTCGAACGTCCTGCCGAGCCTTACAATCAAACTCCAGCCAAGTTCCTTTTGCTTGTCTCCTACTAATCTTAGATAGCTTGGTCTCCCTGCCGAGGTAAGGTCGAAGGTCCTGCCGAGCCTTACACTCGAACTCCGGCCAAGTCCCCTAGTCTGACTCCAAATAGGCTTAGGAAGCATGGTCTCCCTGCCGAGTTAAGGTCGAACGTCCTGTCGAGCCTTAGTCTCAAACTTCGGCCAAGTTCCCTCGCCTGACTCCAACTAGGCTTAGGAAGCTTTGTCTCCCTGCCGAGGTAAGGTCGAACGGCCTACCGAGCCTTACACTCGAACTCCGGCCAAGTCCCTTTGCCTGACTCCTACTAGGCTTAGGAAGCATGGTCTCCCTGCCGAGGTAACGTCGAACGTCCTGCCGAGCCTTAGTCTCAAACTTCGGCCAAGTTCCTTCGACTGACTCCAACTAGGCTTAGGAAGCTTTGTGTCCCAGCCGAGGTAAGGTCGAACGTTCTGCTGAGCCTTAGACTTGAACTCCGGCCAAGTCCTCTCGCCTGACTCTCCTACTAGGCTTAGGAAGCTTGGACTCCCTGCCGAGGTAAGGTCGAACGTCCTGCCGAGCCTTGAACTCAAACACCGGCCAGTCCCTTTGCCTGTCTCCTACTAGGCTTAGGAAGCTTGGTCTCCCTGCTGAGGTAACGTCCAACGCCCTGCCGAGCCTTAGTCTCAAACTTTGGCCAAGTTCCTTCGCCTGACTACAACTAGGCTTAGGAAGCTTTGTCTCCCTGCCGAGGTAAGGTCGAACATCCTGCCGAGCCTTACACTCGAACACCGGCCAAGTCCCTTTGCCGGTCTCCTACAAGGCTTAGGAAGTATGGTCTCCCTGCCGAGGTAAGGTCAGACGTCCTGCCGAGCCTTACACTCGAACTACGGCCAAGTCCCTTTGCATGACACCTACTAAGCTTAGGAAGCTTGGTCTCCCTGCCGAGGTAAGGTCGAACGTCCTGCTGAGCCTTACACTCGATCTCCAGCCAAGTCCCTTCGCCTGACTCTCCTAGTAGGCTTAGGAAGCTTGGTCTCCCTGCCGAGTTAAGGTCAAACATCCTGCCTAGCCTTACACTCGAACTCCGGCCAAGTCCCCTCTCCTAAGTCTCCTCCTAGGCTTAGGAAGATTTGTCTCCCTGCCGAGGTAACATCGAACGTCCTGCCGAGCCTCACACTCGAACTCCGGCCAAGTCCCCTCGCCTGACTCCAACTAGGCTTAGTAAGCTTTGTCTCCCTTCCGAGGTAGGGTCGAACGTCCTGCTGAGCCTTAGACTTGAACTCCGGCCAAGTCCCCTCGCCTGACTCTCCTACTAGGCTTAGGAAGATTTGTCTCCCTGCCAGGGTAACATCGAACGTCCTGCCGAGCCTCACACTCGAACTCCGGCCAAGTCCCTTTCTCCTGACACTCCTACTAGGCTTAGGAAGCTTGGTCTCCCTGCCGAGGTAACGTCGAACGTCCTGCCGAGCCTTAGTCTCAAACTTGGACCAAGTTCCTTCGCCTTACTCCAACTAGGCTTAGGAAGCTTTGTCTCCCAGCCGAGGTAAGGTCGAACGTCCTGCTGAGCCTTCGACTTGAACTTTGGCCAAGTCCTCTCGCCTGACTCTCCTACTAGGCTTAGGAAGCTTGGACTCCCTGCCGCGGTAAGGTCGAACGTCCTGCCGAGCCTTGAACTCAAACACCGGCCAGTCTCTTTTCCTGTCTCCTACTAGGCTTAGGAAGCTTGGTCTCCCTGCCGAGTTAAGGTCAAACGTCCTGCCTAGCCTTACACTCGAACTCCGGCCAAGTCCCCTCTCCTAAGTCTCCTCCTAGGCTTAGGAAGATTTGTCCCCCTGCCGAGGTAACATTGAACGTCCTGCCGAGGCTCACACTCGAACTCCGGCCGAGTCCCTTCCCCTGACACTGCTACGAGGCTTAGGAATCTTGGTCTCACTGCCGAGGTAAGGTCGAATGTCCTGCCAAGCCTTACACTCAAACTCCGGCCAAGTCCCCTCGCCTAACTGTCCTACAAGGCTTAGGAAGCTTGGTCTCCCTGCCGAGGTAAGGTAGAACGTCCTTCCGAGCCTTGCACTCGAAGTCCGGTCAAGTCCCTTCCCCTGACACTCCTACTAGGCTTAGGAAGCTTGGTCTCCCCACCGAGGTAAGGTCGAGCGTCCTTCCGAGCCTTACACTCGAACTCCGGCCAAGTCCCCTTGTTTGACTCCTACTAGGCTTAGGAAGCTTGGTCCCCCTGCCGAGGTAAGGTCGACACTCCTGCCGAGCCTTACAATCGAACTCCAGCCAAGTACATTTTGCCTGTCTCCTACTAGGCTTAGGAAGCTTGGACTCCCTGCTGAGGTAAGATCGAACGTCCTGCCTAGCCTTACGCTCAAACACCGGCCAGTCCCTTTGCCTGTCTCCTACTAGGCTTAGAAAGCTTGGTCTCCCTGCCGAGGTAACGTCGAACGTCCTGCCGAGCCTTAGTCTCAAACTTCGGCCAAGTCCCTTCGACTGACTCCAACTAGGCTTAGGAAGCTTTGTGTCCCAGCCGAGGTAAGGTCGAACGTTCTGCTGAGCCTTAGACTTGAACTCCGGCCAAGTCCTCTCGCCTGACTCTCCTACTAGGCTTAGGAAGCTTGGACTCCCTGCCGAGGTAAGGTCGAACGTCCTGCCGAGCCTTGAACTCAAACACCGGCCAGTCCCTTTGCCTGTCTCCTACTAGGCTTAGGAAGCTTGGTCTCCCTGCTGAGGTAACGTCCAACGCCCTGCCGAGCCTTAGTCTCAAACTTTGGCCAAGTTCCTTCGCCTGACTACAACTAGGCTTAGGAAGCTTTGTCTCCCTGCCGAGGTAAGGTCGAACATCCTGCCGAGCCTTACACTCGAACACCGGCCAAGTCCCTTTGCCGGTCTCCTACTAGGCTTAGGAAGCTTGGTCTCCCTGCCGAGGTAACGTCCAACGCCCTGCCGAGCCTTAGTCTCAAACTTCGGCCAAGTTCCTTCGCCTGACTACAACTAGGCTTAGGAAGCTTGGTCTCCCTGCCGAGGTAAGGTCGAACATCCTGCCGAGCCTTACACTCGAACACCGGCCAAGTCCCTTTGCCGGTCTCCTACAAGGCTTAGGAAGTATGGTCTCCCTGCCGAGGTAAGGTCAGACGTCCTGCCGAGCCTTACACTCGAACTACGGCCAAGTCCCTTTGCATGACACCTACTAAGCTTAGGAAGCTTGGTCTCCCTGCCGAGGTAAGGTCGAACGTCCTGCTGAGCCTTACACTCGATCTCCATCCAAGTCCCTTCGCCTGACTCTCCTAGTAGGCTTAGGAAGCTTGGTCTCCCTGCCGAGTTAAGGTCAAACGTCCTGCCTAGCCTTACACTCGAACTCCGGCCAAGTCCCCTCTCCTAAGTCTCCTCCTAGGCTTAGGAAGATTTGTCTCCCTGCCGAGGTAACATCGAACGTCCTGCCGAGCCTCACACTCGAACTCCGGCCAAGTCCCCTCGCCTGACTCCAACTAGGCTTAGTAAGCTTTGTCTCCCTTCCGAGGTAGGGTCGAACGTCCTGCTGAGCCTTAGACTTGAACTCCGGCCAAGTCCCCTCGCCTGACTCTCCTACTAGGCTTAGGAAGATTTGTCTCCCTGCCAGGGTAACATCGAACGTCCTGCCGAGCCTCACACTCGAACTCCGGCCAAGTCCCTTTCTCCTGACACTCCTACTAGGCTTAGGAAGCTTGGTCTCCCTGCCGAGGTAACGTCGAACGTCCTGCCGAGCCTTAGTCTCAAACTTGGACCAAGTTCCTTCGCCTTACTCCAACTAGGCTTAGGAAGCTTTGTCTCCCAGCCGAGGTAAGGTCGAACGTCCTGCTGAGCCTTCGACTTGAACTTTGGCCAAGTCCTCTCGCCTGACTCTCCTACTAGGCTTAGGAAGCTTGGACTCCCTGCCGCGGTAAGGTCGAACGTCCTGCCGAGCCTTGAACTCAAACACCGGCCAGTCTCTTTTCCTGTCTGCTACTAGGCTTAGGAAGCTTGGTCTCCCTGCCGAGTTAAGGTCAAACGTCCTGCCTAGCCTTACACTCGAACTCCGGCCAAGTCCCCTCTCCTAAGTCTCCTCCTAGGCTTAGGAAGATTTGTCCCCCTGCCGAGGTAACATTGAACGTCCTGCCGAGGCTCACACTCGAACTCCGGCCGAGTCCCTTCCCCTGACACTGCTACGAGGCTTAGGAATCTTGGTCTCACTGCCGAGGTAAGGTCGAATGTCCTGCCAAGCCTTACACTCAAACTCCGGCCAAGTCCCCTCGCCTAACTGTCCTACAAGGCTTAGGAAGCTTGGTCTCCCTGCCGAGGTAAGGTAGAACGTCCTTCCGAGCCTTGCACTCGAAGTCCGGTCAAGTCCCTTCCCCTGACACTCCTACTAGGCTTAGGAAGCTTGGTCTCCCTGCTGAGGTAACGTCGAGCGTCCTTCCGAGCCTTACACTCGAACTCCGGCCAAGTCCCCTTGTTTGACTCCTTCTAGGCTTAGGAAGCGTGGTCTCCCTGCCGAGGTAAGGTCGAACGTCCTGCCGAGCCTTACACTCGAACTACGGCCAAGTCCACTCGCCTGTCTCCTACTAGGATTTGGAAGCTTGGTCTCCCTGAAGAGGTAAGGTCGAACGTCCTGCCGATCCTTACACTCGATCTCCGGCCAAGTCCCTTCGCCTGACTCTCCTAGTAGGCTTAGGAAGCTTGGTCTCCCTGCCGACTTAAGGTCAAACGTCCTGCCTAGCCTTACACTCGAACACCGGCCAAGTCCCTCTGCCTGACTCCTACTAAGCTTCGGAAGCTTGGTCCCCCTGCCGAGGTAAGGTCGAAAGTCCTGCCGAGCCTTACAATCGAACTCCAGCCAAGTTCCTTTTGCCTGTCTCCTACTAGGCTTAGGAAGCTTGGTCTCCCTGTCGAGGTAAGGTCGAGCGTCCTTCCGAGCCTTACACTCGAACTCCGGCCAAGTCCCCTTGTTTGACTCCTTCTAGGCTTAGTAAGCTTGGTCTCCCTGCCGAGGTAAGGTCGAACGTCCTGCCGAGCCTTACACTCGAACTACGGCCAAGTCGACTCGCCTGTCTCCTACTAGGATTAGGAAGCTTGGTCTCCCTGAAGAGGTAAGGTCGAACGTCCTGCCGAGCCTTACACTCGATCTCCGGCCGAGTCCCTTCGCCTGACTCTCACAGTAGGCTTAGGAAGCTTGGTCGCCCTGCCGAGTTAAGGTCAAACGTCCTGCCTAGCCTTACACTCGAACTCCGGCCAAGTCCCTTTGCCTGACTCCTACTAAGCTTAGGAAGCTTGCTCCCCCTGCCGAGGTAAGGTAGAGCGTCCTTCCGAGCCTTACACTCGAACTCCAGACAAGTCATTTTGCATGACTCCTACTAAGCTTAGATAGCTTGGTCTCCCTGCCGAGGTAACGTCGAACGTCCTGCCGAGCCTTACACTCGAACTCCGGCCAAGTCCCCTCTCCTAAGTCTCCTCCTAGGCTTAGGAAGATTTGTCTCCCTGCCGAGGTAACATTGAACGTCCTGCCGAGGCTCACACTCGAACTCCGGCCGAGTCCCTTCCCCTGACATTCCTACGAGGCTTAGGAAGCTTGGTCTCACTGCCGAGGTAAGGTCGAATGTCCTGCCAAGCCTTACACTCAAACTCCGGCCAAGTGCCCTCGTCTAACTGTCCTACAAGGCTTAGGAAGCTTGGTCTCCCTGCCAAGGTAAGGTAGAACGTCCTTCCGAGCCTTGCACTCGAAGTCCGGTCAAGTCCCTTCCCCTGACACTCCTACTAGGCTTAGGAAGCTTGGTCTCCCTACCGAGGTAAGGTTGAGCGTCCTTCCGAGCCTTACACTCGAACTCCGGCCAAGTCCCCTTGTTTGACTCCTTCTAGGCTTAGGAAGCTTGGTCCCCCTGCCGAGGTAAGGTCGAAACTCCTGCCGAGACTTACAATCGAACTCCAGCCAAGTTCATTTTGCCTGTCTCCTACTAGGCTTAGGAAGCTTGGACTCCCTGCTGAGGTAAGGTCGAACGTCCTGCCTAGCCTTACACTCAAACACCGGCCAGTCCCTTTGCGTGTCTCCTACTAGGCTTAGAAAGTTTGGTCTCCTTGCCGAGGAAAGGTCGAACGTCCTGCCGAGCCTTACACTCGAACTCCGGCCAAGTCCTTTTGCATGACTCCTACTAAGCTTAGATATCTTGGTCTCCCTGCCGAGGTAAGGTCGAACATCCTGCCGAGACTTACACTCGAACTCTGGCCAAGTCCCCTCGCCTGACTCTCCTACTAGGCTTAGGAAGCTTGGTCCCCCTGCCGAGGTAAGGTCGAAAGTCCTGCCGAGCCTTACAATCGAACTCCTGCCAAGTTCCTTTTGCCTGTCTCCTACTCGGCTTAGGAAGCTTGGACTCCCTGCGGAGGTAAGGTCGAACGTCCTGCCGAGCCTTACGCTCAAACACCGGCCAGTCCCTTTGCCTGTCTCCCACTAGGCTTAGGAAGCTTGGTCTCCCTGCCGAGGAAAGGTCGAACGTCCTGCCGAGCCTTACACTCGAACTCTGGCCAAGTCCCCTTGTCTGACTCCTACTAGGCTTAGGAAGCATGGTCTCCCAGCCGAGGTAACATCGAACGTCCTGCTGAGCCTTAGACTTTAACTCCGGCCAAGTCCCCTCGCGTGACTCTCCTACTAGGCTTAAGAAGCTTGGTCTCCCTGCCGAGGTAAGGTCAGACGTCCTGCCAAGCCTTACACTCGAACTCCGGCCAAGTCCCTTTGCATGACACTCCTACTAGGCTTCGGAAGCTTGGTCTCCCTGCCGAGGTAAGGTCGAATGTCCTGCCAAGCCTTACACTCAAACTCCGGCCAAGTCCCCTCGCCTAACTCTCCTACAAGGCTTAGGAAGCTTGGTCTCCCTGACAAGGTAAGGTAGAACGTCCTTCCGAGCCTTACACTCGACCTCCGGCCTAGTCCCTTCCCCTGACACTCCTACTAGGCTTCGGAAGCTTGGTCTCCCTGCTGAGGTAAGGTCGAGCGTCCTTCCGAGCCTTACACTCGAACTCCGGCCAAGTCCCCTTGTTAGACTCCTTCTAGGCTTAGGAAGCGTGGTCTCCCTGCCGAGGTAACGTCGAACGTCCTGCCGAGCCTTACACTCGAACTCCGGCCAAGTCCCTTCGCCTGACTCTCCTTGTAGGCTTAGGAAGCTTGGTCTCCCTGCCGACTTAAGGTCAAACGTCCTGCCTAGCCTTACACTCGAACTCCGGCCAAGTCCCTTTGCCTGACTCCTACTAAGCTTAGGAAGCTTGGTCCCCCTGCCGAGGTAAGGTCGAAAGTCCTGCCGAGCCTTGCAATCGAACTCCAGCCAAGTTCCTTTTGCCTGTCTCCTACTAGGCTTAGGAAGCTTGGTCTCCCTGCCGAGGTAAGGTCGAGCGTCCTTCCGAGCCTTACACTCGAACTCCGGACCAGTCATTTTGCATGACTCCTACTAAGCTTAGATAGCTTGGTCTCCCTGCCGAGGTAACGTCGAACGTCCTGCAGAACCTTAGTCTCAAACATCGGCCAAGTTCCTTCGCCTTACTCCGACTAGGCTTAGGAAGCATGGTCTCCCTGCCGAGGTAACGTCGAACGTCCTGCCAAGCCTTAGTCTCAAACTTCGTCCAAGTTCCTTCACCTGACTCTCCTAGTAGCCTTAGGGAGCTTTGTCTCCCTGCCGAGGTAAGGTCGAACATCCTGCCGAGCCTTACACTCGAACACCGGCCAAGTCCCTTTGCATGACACCTACTAAGCTTAGGAAGCTTGGTCTCCCTGCCGAGGTAAGGTCGAACATCCTGCCGAGCCTTACACTCGAACTCCGGCCAAGTCCCCTCTCCTAACTCTCCTCCTAGGCTTAGGAAGATTTGTCTCCCTGCCGAGGTAACATCGAACGTCCTGCCGAGCCTCACACTCGAACTCCGGCCGAGTCCCTTCCCCTGACACTCCTACGAGGCTTAGGAAGCTTGGACTCCCTGCCGAGGTAAGGTCGAATGTCCTGCCAAGCCTTACACTCAAACTCCGGCCCAGTCATTTCGCCTAACTGTCCTACAAGGCTTAGGAAGCTTGGTCTCCCTGCCGAGGTAAGGTAGAACGTCCTTCCGAGCCTTGCACTCGAAGTCCGGTCAAGTCCCTTCCCCTGACACTCCTACTAGGCTTAGGAAGCTTGGTCTCCCTACCGAGGTAAGGTTGAGCGTCCTTCCGAGCCTTACACTCGAACTCCGGCCAAGTCCCCTTGTTTGACTCCTTCTAGGCTTAGGAAGCTTGGTCCCCCTGCCGAGGTAAGGTCGAAACTCCTGCCGAGCCTTACAATCGAACTCCAGCCAAGTTCATTTTGCCTGTCTCCTACTAGGCTTAGGAAGCTTGGACTCCCTGCTGAGGTAAGGTCGAACGTCCTGCCTAGCCTTACACTCAAACAACGGCCAGTCCCTTTGCCTGTCTCCTACTAGGCTTAGAAAGTTTGGTCTCCTTGCCGAGGAAAGGTCGAACGTCCTGCCGAGCCTTACACTCGAACTCCGGCCAAGTCCTTTTGCATGACTCCTACTAAGCTTAGATATCTTGGTCTCCCTGCCGAGGTAAGGTCGAACATCCTGCCGAGACTTACACTCGAACTCTGGCCAAGTCCCCTCGCCTGACTCTCCTACTAGGCTTAGGAAGCTTGGTCCCCCTGCCGAGGTAAGGTCGAAAGTCCTGCCGAGCCTTACAATCGAACTCCTGCCAAGTTCCTTTTGCCTGTCTCCTACTCGGCTTAGGAAGCTTGGACTCCCTGCCGAGGTAAGGTTGAACGTCCTGCCGAGCCTTACGCTCAAACACCGGCCAGTCCCTTTGCCTGTCTCCTACTAGGCTTAGGAAGCTTGGTCTCCCTGCCGAGGAAAGGTCGAACGTCCTGCCGAGCCTTACACTCGAACTCTGGCCAAGTCCCCTTGTCTGACTCCTACTAGGCTTAGGAAGCATGGTCTCCCAGCCGAGGTAACATCGAACGTCCTGCTGAGCCTTAGACTTTAACTCCGGCCAAGTCCCCTCGCGTGACTCTCCTACTAGGCTTAAGAAGCTTGGTCTCCCTGCCGAGGTAAGGTCAGACGTCCTGCCAAGCCTTACACTCGAACTCCGGCCAAGTCCCTTCCCCTGACACTGCTACGAGGCTTAGGAATCTTGGTCTCACTGCCGAGGTAAGGTCGAATGTCCTGCCAAGCCTTACACTCAAACTCCGGCCAAGTCCCCTCGCCTAACTGTCCTACAAGGCTTAGGAAGCTTGGTCTCCCTGCCGAGGTAAGGTAGAACGTCCTTCCGAGCCTTACACTCGACCTCCGGCCTAGTCCCTTCCCCTGACACTCCTACTAGGCTTCGGAAGCTTGGTCTCCCTGCTGAGGTAAGGTCGAGCGTCCTTCCGAGCCTTACACTCGAACTCCGGCCAAGTCCCCTTGTTTGACTCCTTCTAGGCTTAGGAAGCGTGGTCTCCCTGCCGAGGTAACGTCGAACGTCCTGCCGAGCCTTACACTCGAACTCCGGCCAAGTCCCTTCGCCTGACTCTCCTTGTAGGCTTAGGAAGCTTGGTCTCCCTGCCGACTTAAGGTCAAACGTCCTGCCTAGCCTTACACTCGAACTCCGGCCAAGTCCCTATGCCTGACTCCTACTAAGCTTAGGAAGCTTGGTCCCCCTGCCGAGGTAAGGTCGAAAGTCCTGCCGAGCCTTGCAATCGAACTCCAGCCAAGTTCCTTTTGCCTGTCTCCTACTAGGCTTAGGAAGCTTGGTCTCCCTGCCGAGGTAAGGTCGAGCGTCCTTCCGAGCCTTACGCTCGAACTCCGGACAAGTCATTTTGCATGACTCCTACTAAGCTTAGATAGCTTGGTCTCCCTGCCGAGGTAACGTCGAACGTCCTGCAGAACCTTAGTCTCAAACATCGGCCAAGTTCCTTCGCCTTACTCCGACTAGGCTTAGGAAGCATGGTCTCCCTGCCGAGGTAACGTCGAACATCCTGCCAAGCCTTAGTCTCAAACTTCGTCCAAGTTCCTTCACCTGACTCTCCTAGTAGGCTTAGGGAGCTTTGTCTCCCTGCCGAGGTAAGGTCGAACATCCTGCCGAGCCTTACACTCGAACACCGGCCAAGTCCCTTTGCATGACACCTACTAAGCTTAGGAAGCTTGGTCTCCCTGCCGAGGTAAGGTCGAACGTCCTTCCAAGCCTTACACTCGAACTCCGGCCAAGTCCCCTTGTTTGACTCCTTCTAGGCTTAGGAAGCTTGGTCTCCCTGCCGAGGTAAGGTCGAACGTCCTGCCGAGCCTTACACTCGAACTACGGCCAAGTCCACTCGCCTGTCTCCTACTAGGATTAGGAAGCTTGGTCTCCCTAAGAGGTAAGGTCGAACGTCCTGCCGAGCCTTAGACTCGATCTCTGGCCAAGTCCCTTCGCCTGACTCTCCTAGTAGGCTTAGGAAGCTTGGTCTCCCTGCCGACTTAAGGTCAAACGTCCTGCCTAGCCTTACACTCGAACTCCGGCCAAGTCCCTTGGCCTGACTCCTACTAAGCTTAGGAAGCTTGGTCCCCCTGCCGAGGTAAGGTCGAAAGTCCTGCCGAGCCTTACAATCGAACTCCAGCCAAGTTCCTTTTGCCTGTCTCCTACTAGGCTTAGGAAGCTTGGTCTCCCTGCCGAGGTAAGGTCGAGCGTCCTTCCGAGCCTTACGCTCGCACTCCGGACAAGTCATTTTGCATGACTCCTACTAAGCTTAGATAGCTTGGTCTCCCTGCCGAGGTAACGTCGAACGTCCTGCAGAACCTTAGTCACAAACTTCGGCCAAGTTCCTTCGCCTTACTCCGACTAGGCTTAGGAAGCTTTGTCTCCCTGCCGAGGTAAGGTCAAACATCCTGCCGAGCCTTACACTCGAACACCGACCAAGTCCCTTTGCATGACACCTACTAAGCTTAGGAAGCTTGGTCTCCCTGCCGAGGAAAGGTCGAACATCCTGCCGAGCCTTACACTCGAAATCCGGCCAAGTCCCCTCTCCTAACTCTCCTCCTAGGCTTAGGAAGATTTGTCTCCCTGCCGAGGTAACATCGAACGTCCTGCCGAGCCTCACACTCGAACTCCGGCCGAGTCCCTTCCCCTGACACTCCTACGAGGCTTAGGAAGCTTGGTCTCACTTCCGAGGTAAGGTCGAATGTCCTGCCAAGCCTTACACTCAAACTCCGGCCAAGTCCCCTCGCCTAACTGTCCTACAAGGCTTAAGAAGCTTGGTCTCCCTGCCGAGGTAAGGTAGAACGTCCTTCCGACCCTTGCACTCGAAGTCCAGTCAAGTCCCTTCCCCTGACACTCCTACTAGGCTTAGGAAGCGTGGTCTCCCTACCGAGGTAAGGTCGAGCGTCCTTCCGAGCCTTACACTCCAACTCCGGCCAAGTCCCCTTGTTGGACTCCTTCTAGGCTTAGGAAGCTTGGTCCCCCTGCCGAGGTAAGGTCGAAACTCCTGCCGAGCCTTACAATTGAACTCCAGCCAAGTTCATTTTGCCTGTCTCCTACTAGGCTTAGGAAGCTTGGACTCCCTGCCGAGGTAAGGTCGAACGTCCTGCCGAGCCTTACACTCGAACTCCGGCCAAGTCCTTTTGCATGACTCCTACTAAGCTTAGATAGCTTGGTCTCCCTGCCGAGGTAAGGTCGAACGTCCTGCCGAGACTTACACTCGAACTCTGGCCAAGTCCCCTCGCCTGACTCCAACTAGGCTTAGGAAGCTTTGTCTCCCAGCCGAGGTAGGGTCGAACGTCCTGCTGTGCCTTAGACTTGAACTCCGGCCAAGTCCCGTCGCCTGACTCTCCTACTAGGCTTAGGAAGATTTGTCTCCCTGCCGGGGTAACATCAAACGTCCTGCCGAGCCTCACACTCGAACTCCGGCCAAGTCCCTTCCCCTGACACTCCTACTAGGCTTAGGAAGCTTGGTCTCCCTGCCGAGTTAAGATCGAACGTCCTGCCAAGCCTTATATTCGAACTCTGGCCAAGTCCCTTTGCCTGACTCCTACTAGGCTTAGGAAGATTGGTCTCCCTGCCGAGGTAAGGTCGAACGTCCTGCCGAACCTTACACTCGAACTCTGGCCAAGTCCCCTTGTCTGACTCCTACTAGGCTTAGGAAGCATGGTCTCCCAGCCGAGGTAACGTCGAACGTCCTGCTGAGCCTTAGACTTTAACTCCGGCCAAGTCCCCTCGCGTGACTCTCCTACTAGGCTTAAGAAGCTTGGTCTCCCTGCCTAGGTAAGGTCGAACGTCCTGCCGAGCCTTACACACGAGCACCGGCCAAATCCCTTTGCCTCTCTCCTAATAGGCTTAGGAAGTATGGTCTCCCTGCCGAGGTAAGGTCAGTCGTCCTGCCAAGCCTTACACTCGAACTCCGGCCAAGTCCCTTTGCATGACACCTACTAAGCTTAGGAAGCTTGGTCTCCCTGCTGAGGTAAGGTCGAACGTCCTGCAAAGCCTTACACTAGAACTCCGGACAAGTCCCCTCGCCTGACTCCTACAAGACTTAGGAAGCTTGGACTCCCAGCCGAGGTAAGGTCGAACGTCCTGCCGAGCCTTACACTCGAACACCAGCACAGTCCCCTCTCCTAACTCACCTCCCAGGCTTAGGAAGATTTGTCTCCCTGCCGAGGTAACATTGAACGTCCTGCCGAGCCTTACACTCGAACTCCGGCCAAGTCCCTTCCCCTGACACTCCTACTAGGCTTAGGAAGCTTGGTCTCCCTGCCGAGGTAAGGTCGAATGTCCTGCCAAGCCTTACACTCAAACTCCGGCCAAGTCCCCTCGCCTAACTCTCCTACAAGGCTTAGGAAGCTTGGTCTCCCTGCCAAGGTAAGGTAGAACGTCCTTCCGAGCCTTACACTCGACCTCCGGCCGAGTCCCTTCCCCTGACACTCCTACTAGGCTTAGGAAGCTTGGACTCCCTGCCGAGGTAAGGTCGAACGTCCTGCCAAGCCTTACACTCAAACACCGGCCAGTCCCTTTGCCTGTCTCCTACTAGGCTTAGGAAGCTTGGTCTCCCTGCCGAGGTAAGGTCGAACGTCCTGCCGAGCCTTACACTCGAACTCCGGCCAAGTCCCTTTGCCTGACTCCTACTAGGCTTAGGAATCTTGGTCTCCCTGCCGAGTTAAGGTCGAACGACCTGCCGAACCTTACACTCGAACTCCGGCCAACTCCCTTCGCCTAACTCTCCTACTAGGCTTAGGAAGCTTGGTCTCCCTGCCGAGGTAAGGTCGAAAGTCCTGCCGAGCCTTACACTCGAACTCCGGACAAGTCCACTCGCCTGACTCTGCTACTAGGCTTAAGAAGCTTGGTGTCCCTGCCGAGGTACGGTCGAACGTCCTGCCGAGCCTTACACTCGAACACCGGCCAAGTCCCTTTGCCTGTCTCCTACCAGGATTAGGAAGCTTGGTCTCCCCGTCGAGGTAAGGTCGAACGTCCTGCCGAGCCTTACACTCGAACTCCTGCCAAGTCCCCTCGCCTGACTCCAACTAGGCGTAGGAAGCATGGTCTCCCTGCCAAGGTAACGTCGAATGTCCTGCCGAGTCTTAGTCTCAAACTTCGGCCAAGTTCCTTCGCCTGACTCCAACTAGGCTTAGGAAGCTTTGTCTCCCAGCCGAGGTAAGGTCCAACGTCCTGCCGAACCTTAGACTTGAACTCCGGCCAAGTCCTCTCGCCTGACTCTCCTACTAGGCTTAGGAAGCTTGGTCTCCCTGCCGAGGTAAGGTCGAACGTCCTGCCGAGCCTTAAACTTGAACTCCGGCCAAGTCCCTTTGCCTGTCTCATACTAGGATTAGGAAGCTTGGTCTCCCTGCCGAGGTAAGGTTGAACGTCCTTCCGAACCTTACACTAGAACTCCGGCCAAGTCCCTTTGCCTGATACCTTCTAGGCTTAGGAAGCTTGGTCTCCCTGCCGAGGTAAGGTAGAACGTCCTGCCGAGCCTTACACTCGAACTTTGGCCAAGTCCATTTGCTTGACTCCTACTAGGCTTAGGAATCTTGGTCTCCCTGCCGAGTTAAGGTTGAACGACCTGCCGAAACTTACACTCGAACTCCGGCCAACTACCTTCGCCTAACTCTCCTACTAGGCTTAGGAATCTTGGTCTCCCTGCCGAGGTAAGGTCGAACGTCCTGCCGAGCCTTACACTCGAACTCCGTCCGAGTCCCTTCGCCTGACTCTCCTTCTAGGCTTAGGAAGCTTGGTCTCCCTGCCGAGGTAAGGTCGAAAGTCCTGCCGAGCCTTACACTCGAACTCCGGACAAGTCCACTCGCCTGACTCTGCTACTAGGCTTAAGAAGCTTGGTGTCCCTGCCGAGGTACGGTCGAACGTCCTGCCGAGCCTTACACTCGAACACCGGCCAAGTCCCTTTGCATGACACCTACTAAGCATAGGAAGCTTGGTCTCCCTGCCGAGGTAAGGTCGAACATCCTGCCGAGCCTTACACTCGAACACCGGCCAAGTCCCTTTGCATGACACCTACTAAGCTTAGGAAGCTTGGTCTCCCTGCCGAGGTAAGGTCGAACATCCTGCCGAGCCTTACACTCGAACTCCGGCCAAGTCCCCTCTCCTAACTCTCCTCCTAGGCTTAGGAAGATTTGTCTCCCTGCCGAGGTAACATCGAACGTCCTGCCGAGCCTCACACTCGAACTCCGGCCGAGTCCCTTCCCCTGACACTCCTACGAGGCTTAGGAAGCTTGGTCTCACTGCCGAGGTAAGGTCGAATGTCCTGCCAAGCCTTACACTCAAACTCCGGCCCAGTCATTTCGCCTAACTGTCCTACAAGGCTTAGGAAGCTTGGTCTCCCTGCCGAGGTAAGGTAGAACGTCCTTCCGAGCCTTGCACTCGAAGTCCGGTCAAGTCCCTTCCCCTGACACTCCTACTAGGCTTAGGAAGCTTGGTCTCCCTACCGAGGTAAGGTTGAGCGTCCTTCCGAGCCTTACACTCGAACTCCGGCCAAGTCCCCTTGTTTGACTCCTTCTAGGCTTAGGAAGCTTGGTCCCCCTGCCGAGGTAAGGTCGAAACTCCTGCCGAGCCTTACAATCGAACTCCAGCCAAGTTCATTTTGCCTGTCTCCTACTAGGCTTAGGAAGCTTGGACTCCCTGCTGAGGTAAGGTCGAACGTCCTGCCTAGCCTTACACTCAAACACCGGCCAGTCCCTTTGCCTGTCTCCTACTAGGCTTAGAAAGTTTGGTCTCCTTGCCGAGGAAAGGTCGAACGTCCTGCCGAGCCTTACACTCGAACTCCGGCCAAGTCCTTTTGCATGACTCCTACTAAGCTTAGATATCTTGGTCTCCCTGCCGAGGTAAGGTCGAACATCCTGCCGAGACTTACACTCGAACTCTGGCCAAGTCCCCTCGCCTGACTCTCCTACTAGGCTTAGGAAGCTTGGTCCCCCTGCCGAGGTAAGGTCGAAAGTCCTGCCGAGCCTTACAATCGAACTCCTGCCAAGTTCCTTTTGCCTGTCTCCTACTCGGCTTAGGAAGCTTGGACTCCCTGCCGAGGTAAGGTCGAACGTCCTGCCGAGCCTTACGCTCAAACACCGGCCAGTCCCTTTGCCTGTCTCCTACTAGGCTTAGGAAGCTTGGTCTCCCTGCCGAGGAAAGGTCGAACGTCCTGCCGAGCCTTACACTCGAACTCTGGCCAAGTCCCCTTGTCTGACTCCTACTAGGCTTAGGAAGCATGGTCTCCCAGCCGAGGTAACATCGAACGTCCTGCTGAGCCTTAGACTTTAACTCCGGCCAAGTCCCCTCGCGTGACTCTCCTACCAGGCTTAAGAAGCTTGGTCTCCCTGCCGAGGTAAGGTCAGACGTCCTGCCAAGCCTTACACTCGAACTCCGGCCAAGTCCCTTTGCATGACACTCCTACTAGGCTTCGGAAGCTTGGTCTCCCTGCTGAGGTAAGGTCGAGCGTCCTTCCGAGCCTTACACTCGAACTCCGGCCAAGTCCCCTTGTTTGACTCCTTCTAGGCTTAGGAAGCGTGGTCTCCCTGCCGAGGTAACGTCGAACGTCCTGCCGAGCCTTACACTCGAACTCCGGCCAAGTCCCTTCGCCTGACTCTCCTTGTAGGCTTAGGAAGCTTGGTCTCCCTGCCGACTTAAGGTCAAACGTCCTGCCTAGCCTTACACTCGAACTCCGGCCAAGTCCCTTTGCCTGACTCCTACTAAGCTTAGGAAGCTTGGTCCCCCTGCCGAGGTAAGGTCGAAAGTCCTGCCGAGCCTTGCAATCGAACTCCAGCCAAGTTCCTTTTGCCTGTCTCCTACTAGGCTTAGGAAGCTTGGTCTCCCTGCCGAGGTAAGGTCGAGCGTCCTTCCGAGCTTTACACTCGAACTCCGGACAAGTCATTTTGCATGACTCCTACTAAGCTTAGATAGCTTGGTCTCCCTGCCGAGGTAACGTCGAACGTCCTGCAGAACCTTAGTCTCAAACATCGGCCAAGTTCCTTCGCCTTACTCCGACTAGGCTTAGGAAGCATGGTCTCCCTGCCGAGGTAACGTCGAACGTCCTGCCAAGCCTTAGTCTCAAACTTCGTCCAAGTTCCTTCACCTGACTCTCCTAGTAGGCTTAGGGAGCTTTGTCTCCCTGCCGAGGTAAGGTCGAACATCCTGCCGAGCCTTACACTCGAACACCGGCCAAGTCCCTTTGCATGACACCTACTAAGCTTAGGAAGCTTGGTCTCCCTGCCGAGGTAAGGTCGAACATCCTGCCGAGCCTTACACTCGAACTCCGGCCAAGTCCCCTCTCCTAACTCTCCTCCTAGGCTTAGGAAGATTTGTCTCCCTGCCGAGGTAACATCGAACGTCCTGCCGTGCCTCACACTCGAACTCCGGCCGAGTCCCTTCCCCTGACACTCCTACGAGGCTTAGGAAGCTTGGTCTCACTGCCGAGGTAAGGTCGAATGTCCTACCAAGCCTTACACTCAAACTCCGGCCCAGTCATTTCGCCTAACTGTCCTACAAGGCTTAGGAAGCTTCGTCTCCCTGCCGACTTAAGGTCAAACGTCCTGCCTAGCCTTACACTCGAACTCCGGCCAAGTCCCTTTGCCTGACTCCTACTAAGCTTAGGAAGCTTGGTCCCCCTGCCGAGGTAAGGTCGAAAGTCCTGCCGAGCCTTGCAATCGAACTCCAGCCAAGTTCCTTTTGCTGTCTCCTACTAGGCTTAGGAAGCTTGGTCTCCCTGCCGAGGTAAGGTCGAGCGTCCTTCCGAGCCTTACACTCGAACTCCGGACAAGTCATTTTGCATGACTCCTACTAAGCTTAGATAGCTTGGTCTCCCTGCCGAGGTAACGTCGAACGTCCTGCAGAACCTTAGTCTCAAACATCGGCCAAGTTCCTTCGCCTTACTCCGACTAGGCTTAGGAAGCATGGTCTCCCTGCCGAGGTAACGTCGAACGTCCTGCCAAGCCTTAGTCTCAAACTTCGTCCAAGTTCCTTCACCTGACTCTCCTAGTAGGCTTAGGGATCTTTGTCTCCCTGCCGAGGTAAGGTCGAACATCCTGCCGAGCCTTACACTCGAACACCGGCCAAGTCCCTTTGCATGACACCTACTAAGCTTAGGAAGCTTGGTCTCCCTGCCGAGGTAAGGTCGAACATCCTGCCGAGCCTTACACTCGAACTCCGGCCAAGTCCCCTCTCCTAACTCTCCTCCTAGGCTTAGGAAGATTTGTCTCCCTGCCGAGGTAACATCGAACGTCCTGCCGAGCCTCACACTCGAACTCCGGCCGAGTCCCTTCCCCTGACACTCCTACGAGGCTTAGGAAGCTTGGTCTCACTGCCGAGGTAAGGTCGAATGTCCTGCCAAGCCTTACACTCAAACTCCGGCCCAGTCATTTCGCCTAACTGTCCTACAAGGCTTAGGAAGCTTGGTCTCCCTGCCGAGGTAAGGTAGAACGTCCTGCCGAGCCTTGCACTCGAAGTCCGGTCAAGTCCCTTCCCCTGACACTCCTACTAGGCTTAGGAAGCTTGGTCTCCCTACCGAGGTAAGGTCGAGCCTCCTTCCGAGCCTTACACTCGAACTCCGGCCAAGCCATTTTGCATGACTCCTACTAGGCTTAGGAAGCTTGGTCTCCCTGCCGAGGTAAGGTCGAACGTCCTGCCGAGACATACACTCGAACTCTGGCCAAGTCCCCTCGCCTGACTCCTACTAGGCTTAGGAAGCTTGGTCTCCCTGCCGAGGTAAGGTCGAACGTCCTGCCGAGCCTTACGCTCGAACTCCGGCCAAGTCCCTTCGCCTGACTCCTACTAGGATTAGGAAGCATGGTCTCCCTGCCGAGGTAACGTCGAACGTCCTGCCGAGCCTTAGACTTCAACTCCGGCCAAGTCCTCTCGCCTGACTCTCCTACTAGGCTTAGGAAGCTTGGACTCCCTGCCGAGGTAAGGTCGAACGTCCTGCCGAGCCTTGAACTCAAACTCCGGCCAGTCCCTTTGCCTGTCTCCTACTAGGCTTAGGAAGCTTGGTCTCCCTGCCGAGGAAAGTCGAACGTCCTGTCGAGCCTTACACTCGAACTCAGGCCAAGTCATTTTGCATGACTCCTACTAAGCTTAGATATCTTGGTCTCCCTGCTGAGGTAACGTCGAACGTCCTGCAGAACCTTAGTCTCAAATTTCGGCCAAGTTCCTTCGCCTTACTCCAACTAGGCTTAGGAAGCATGGTCTCCCTGCCGAGGTAACGTCCAACGTCCTTCCGAGCCTTACACTCGAACTCCGGCCAAGTCCCCTTGTTTGACTCCTTCTAGGCTTAGGAAGCTTGGTCTCCCTGCCGAGGTAAGGTCGAACGTCCTGCCGAGCCTTACACTCGAACTACGGCCCAGTCCACTCGCCTGTCTCCTACTAGGATTAGGAAGCTTGGTCTCCCTAAGAGGTAAGGTCGAACGTCCTGCCGAGCCTTACACTCGATCTCCGGCCAAGTCCCTTCGCCTGACTCTCCTAGTAGGCTTAGGAAGCTTGGTCTCCCTGCCGACTTAAGGTCAAACGTCCTGCCTAGCCTTACACTCGAACTCCGGCCAAGTCCCTTGGCCTGACTCCTACTAAGCTTAGGAAGCTTGGTCCCCCTGCCGAGGTAAGGTCGAAAGTCCTTCCGAACCTTACAATCGAACTCCAGCCAAGTTCCTTTTGCCTGTCTCCTACTAGGCTTAGGAAGCTTGGTCTCCCTGCCGAGGTAAGGTCGAGCGTCCTTCCGAGCCTTACGCTCGCACTCCGGACAAGTCATTTTGCATGACTCCTACTAAGCTTAGATAGCTTGGTCTCCCTGCCGAGGTAACGTCGAACGTCCTGCGGAACCTTAGTCACAAACTTCGGCCAAGTTCCTTCGCCTTACTCCGACTAGGCTTAGGAAGCTTTGTCTCCCTGCCGAGGTAACATCGAACGTCCTGCCGAGCCTCACACTCGAACTCCGGCCGAGTCCCTTCCCCTGACACTCCTACGAGGCTTAGGAAGCTTGGTGTCACTTCCGAGGTAAGGTCGAATGTCCTGCCAAGCCTTACACTCAAACTCCGGCCAAGTCCCCTCGCCTAACTGTCCTACAAGGCTTAAGAAGCTTGATCTCCCTGCCGATGTAAGGTAGAACGTCCTTCCGAGCCTTGCACTCGAAGTCCGGTCAAGTCCCTTCCCCTGACACTCCTACTAGGCTTAGGAAGCTTGGTCTCCCTACCGAGGTAAGGTCGAGCCTCCTTCCGAGCCTTACACTCGAACTCCGGCCAAGCCATTTTGCATGACTCCTACTAGGCTTAGGAAGCTTGGCCTCCCTGCCGAGGTAAGGTCGAACGTCCTGCCGAGACTTACACTCGAACTCTGGCCAAGTCCCCTCGCCTGACTCCTACTAGGCTTAGGAAGCTTGGTCTCCCTGCCGAGGTAAGGTCGAACGTCCTGCCGAGCCTTACGCTATAACTCCGGCCATGTCCCATCGCCTGACTCCTACTAGGCTTAGGAAGCATGGTCTCCCTGCCGAGGTAACGTCGAACGTCCTGCCGAGCCTTAGTCTCAAACTTCGGCCAAGTTCCTTCGACTGACTCCATCTAGGCTTAGGAAGCATGGTCTCCCAGCCGAGGTAAGGTCAAACGTCCTGCTGAGCTTTAGACTTGAACTCCGGCCAAGTCCTCTCGCCTGACTCTCCTACTAGGCTTAGGAAGTATGGTCTCCCTGCCGAGGTAAGGTCAGACGTCCTGCCGAGCCTTGAACTCAAACACCGGCCAGTCCCTTTGCCTGTCTCCTACTAGGCTTAGGAAGCTTTGTTTCCTTGCCGAGGTAAGGTCGAACATCCTGCCGAGCCTTGCACTCGAACACCGGCCAAGTCCCCTCTCCTAAGTCTCCTCCTAGGCTTAGGAAGATTTGTCTCCTAGCCGAGGTAACATCGAACGTCCTGCCGAGCCTCACACTCGAACTCCGGCCGAGTCCCTTCCCCTGACACTGCTACGAGGCTTAGGAATCTTGGTCTCACTGCCGAGGTAAGGTCGCATGTCCTGCCAAGCCTTACACTCAAACTCCGGCCAAGTCCCCTCGCCTAACTGTCCTACAAGGCTTAGGAAGCTTGGTCTCCCTGCCGAGGTAAGGTAGAACGTCCTTCCGACCCTTGCACTCGAAGTCCAGTCAAGTCCCTTCCCCTGACACTCCTACTAGGCTTAGGAAGCTTGGTCTCCCTACCGAGGTAAGGTCGAGCGTCCTTCCGAGCCTTACACTCCAACTCCGGCCAAGTCCCCTTGTTGGACTCCTTCTAGGCTTAGGAAGCTTGGTCCCCCTGCCGAGGTAAGGTCGAAACTCCTGCCGAGCCTTACAGTTGAACTCCAGCCAAGTTCATTTTGCCTGTCTCCTACTAGGCTTAGGAAGCTTGGACTCCCTGCCGAGGTAAGGTCGAACGTCCTGCCGAGCCTTACACTCGAACTCCGGCCAAGTCCTTTTGCATGACTCCTACTAAGCTTAGATAGCTTGGTCTCCCTGCCGAGGTAAGGTCGAACGTCCTGCCGAGCCTTACACTCGAACTCCGGCCAAGTCCCCTCGCCTGACTCCAACTAGGCTTAGGAAGCTTTGTCTCCCAGCCGAGGTAGGGTCGAACGTCCTGCTGAGCCTTAGACTTGAACTCCGGCCAAGTCCCGTCGCCTGACTCTCCTACTAGGCTTAGGAAGATTTGTCTCCCTGCCGGGGTAACATCAAACGTCCTGCCGAGCCTCACACTCGAACTCCGGCCAAGTCCCTTCCCCTGACACTCCTACTAGGCTTAGGAAGCTTGGTCTCCCTGCCGAGTTAAGATCGAACGTCCTGCCAAGCCTTACATTCGAACTCTGGCCAAGTCCCTTTGCCTGACTCCTACTAGGCTTAGGAAGATTGGTCTCCCTGCCGAGGTAAGGTCGAACGTCCTGCCGAACCTTACACTCGAACTCTGGCCAAGTCCCCTTGTCTGACTCCTACTAGGCTTAGGAAGCATGGTCTCCCAGCCGAGGTAACGTCGAACGTCCTGCTGAGCCTTAGACTTTAACTCCGGCCAAGTCCCCTCGCGTGACTCTCCTACTAGGCTTAAGAAGCTTGGTCTCCCTGCCTAGGTAAGGTCGAATGTCCTGCCGAGCCTTACACACGAGCACCGGCCAAATCCCTTTGCCTCTCTCCTAATAGGCTTAGGAAGTATGGTCTCCCTGCCGAGGTAAGGTCAGTCGTCCTGCCAAGCCTTACACTCGAACTCCGGCCAAGTCCCTTTGCATGACACCTACTAAGCTTAGGAAACTTGGTCTCCCTGCTGAGGTAAGGTCGAACGTCCTGCAAAGCCTTACACTAGAACTCCGGACAAGTCCCCTCGCCTGACTCCTACAAGACTTAGGAAGCTTGGACACCCAGCCGAGGTAAGGTCGAACGTCCTGCCGAGCCTTACACTCGAACACCAGCACAGTCCCCTCTCCTAACTCACCTCCCAGGCTTAGGAAGATTTGTCTCCCTGCCGAGGTAACATTGAACGTCCTGCCGAGCCTTACACTCGAACTCCGGCCAAGTCCCTTCCCCTGACACTCCTACTAGGCTTAGGAAGCTTGGTCTCCCTGCCGAGGTAAGGTCGAATGTCCTGCCAAGCCTTACACTCAAACTCCGGCCAAGTCCCCTCGCCTAACGCTCCTACAAGGCTTAGGAAGCTTGGTCTCCCTGCCAAGGTAAGGTAGAACGTCCTTCCGAGCCTTACACTCGACCTCCGGCCGAGTCCCTTCCCCTGACACTCCTACTATGCTTAGGAAGCTTGGACTCCCTGCCGAGGTAAGGTCGAACGTCCTGCCAAGCCTTACACTCAAACACCGGCCAGTCCCTTTGCCTGTCTCCTACTAGGCTTAGGAAGCTTGGTCTCCCTGCCGAGGTAAGGTCGAACGTCCTGCCGAGCCTTACACTCGAACTCCGGCCAAGTCCCTTTGCCTGACTCCTACTAGGCTTAGGAATCTTGGTCTCCCTGCCGAGTTAAGGTTGAACGACCTGCCGAACCTTACACTCGAACTCCGGCCAACTCCCTTCGCCTAACTCTCCTACTAGGCTTAGGAAGCTTGGTCTCCCTGCCGAGGTAAGGTCGAACGTCCTGCCGAGACTTACACTCGAACTCTGGCCAAGTCCCCTCGCCTGACTCCAACTAGGCTTAGGAAGCTTTGTCTCCCAGCCGAGGTAGGGTCGAACGTCCTGCTGAGCCTTAGACTTGAACTCCGGCCAAATCCCTTTGCCTCTCTCCTAATAGGCTTAGGAAGTATGGTCTCCCTGCCGAGGTAAGGTCAGTCGTCCTGCCAAGCCTTACACTCGAACTCCGGCCAAGTCCCTTTGCATGACACCTACTAAGCTTAAAAAGCTTGGTCTCCCTGCTGAGGTAAGGTCGAACGTCCTGCAAAGCCTTACACTAGAACTCCGGACAAGTCCCCTCGCCTGACTCCTACAAGACTTAGGAAGCTTGGACTCCCAGCCGAGGTAAGGTCGAACGTCCTGCCAAGCCTTACACTCAAACTCCGGCCAAGTCCCCTCGCCTAACTCTCCTACAAGGCTTAGGAAGCTTGGTCTCCCTGCCAAGGTAAGGTAGAACGTCCTTCCGAGCCTTACACTCGACCTCCGGCCGAGTCCCTTCCCCTGACACTCCTACTAGGCTTAGGAAGCTTTGTCTCCCAGCCGAGGTAAGGTCGAACGTCCTGCTGAGCCTTAGACTTGAACTCCGGCCAAGTCCTCTCGCCTGACTCTCCTACTAGGCTTAGGAAGTATGGTCTCCCTGCCGAGGTAAGGTCAGACGTCCTGCCGAGCCTTGAACTCAAACACCGGCCAGTCCCTTTGCCTGTCTCCTACTAGGCTTAGGAAGCTTTGTTTCCTTGCCGAGGTAAGGCCGAACGTCCTGCCGAGCCTTGCACTCGAACACCGGCCAAGTCCCCTCTCCTAAGTCTCCTCCTAGGCTTAGGAAGATTTGTCTCCCTGCCGAGGTAACATCGAACGTCCTGCCGAGCCTCACACTCGAACTCCGGCCGAGTCCCTTCCCCTGACACTGCTACGAGGCTTAGGAATCTTGGTCTCACTGCCGAGGTAAGGTCGAATGTCCTGCCAAGCCTTACACTCAAACTCCGGCCAAGTCCCCTCGCCTAACTGTCCTACAAGGCTTAGGAAGCTTGGTCTCCCTGCCGAGGTAAGGTAGAACGTCCTTCCGAACCTTGCACTCGAAGTCCAGTCAAGTCCCTTCCCCTGACACTCCTACTAGGCTTAGGAAGCTTGGACTCCCTGCCGAGGTAAGGTCGAACGTCCTGCCAAGCCTTACACTCAAACACCGGCCAGTCCCTTTGCCTGTCTCCTACTAGGCTTAGGAAGCTTGGTCTCCCTGCCGAGGTAAGGTCGAACGTCCTGCCGAGCCTTACACTCGAACTCCGGCCAAGTCCCTTTGCCTGACTCCTACTAGGCTTAGGAATCTTGGTCTCCCTGCCGAGTTAAGGTCGAACGACCTGCCGAACCTTACACTCGAACTCCGGCCAACTCCCTTCGCCTAACTCTCCTACTGGGCTTAGGAAGCTTGGTCTCCCTGCCGAGGTAAGGTCGAAAGTCCTGCCGAGCCTTACACTCGAACTCCGGACAAGTCCACTCGCCTGACTCTGCTACTAGGCTTAAGAAGCTTGGTGTCCCTGCCGAGGTACGGTCGAACGTCCTGCCGAGCCTTACACTCGAACACCGGCCAAGTCCCTTTGCCTGTCTCCTACCAGGATTAGGAAGCTTGGTCTCCCCGTCGAGGTAAGGTCGAACGTCCTGCCGAGCCTTACACTCGAACTCCTGCCAAGTCCCCTCGCCAGACTCCAACTAGGCGTAGGAAGCATGGTCTCCCTGCCGAGGTAACGTCGAATGTCCTGCCGAGTCTTAGTCTCAAACTTCGGCCAAGTTCCTTCGCCTGACTCCAACTAGGCTTAGGAAGCTTTGTCTCCCAGCCGAGGTAAGGTCCAACGTCCTGCCGAACCTTAGACTTGAACTCCGGCCAAGTCCTCTCGCCTGACTCTCCTACTAGGCTTAGGAAGCTTGGTCTCCCTGACGAGGTAAGGTCGAACGTCCTGCCGAGCCTTAAACTTGAACTCCGGCCAAGTCCCTTTGCCTGTCTCATACTAGGATTAGGAAGCTTGGTCTCCCTGCCGAGGTAAGGTTGAACGTCCTTCCGAACCTTACACTAGAACTCCGGCCAAGTCCCTTTGCCTGATACCTTCTAGGCTTAGGAAGCTTGGTCTCCCTGCCGAGGTAAGGTAGAACGTCCTGCCGAGCCTTACACTCGAACTTTGGCCAAGTCCATTTGCCTGACTCCTACTAGGCTTAGGAATCTTGGTCTCCCTGCCGAGTTAAGGTTGAACGACCTGCCGAAACTTACACTCGAACTCCGGCCAACTCCCTTCGCCTAACTCTCCTACTAGGCTTAGGAATCTTGGTCTCCCTGCCGAGGTAAGGTCGAACGTCCTGCCGAGCCTTACACTCGAACTCCGTCCGAGTCCCTTCGCCTGACTCTCCTTCTAGGCTTAAGAAGCTTGGTCTCCCTGCCGAGGTAAGGTCGAAAGTCCTGCCGAGCCTTACACTCGAACTCCGGACAAGTCCACTCGCCTGACTCTGCTACTAGGCTTAAGAAGCTTGGTGTCCCTGCCGAGGTACGGTCGAACGTCCTGCCGAGCCTTACACTCGAACACCGGCCAAGTCCCTTTGCATGACACCTACTAAGCTTAGGAAGCTTGGTCTCCCTGCCGAGGTAAGGTCGAACGTCCTGCCGAGCCTTACACTCGATCTCCGGCCAAGTCCCTTCGCCTGACACTCCTAGTAGGCTTAGGAAGCTGGGTCTCCCTGCCGAGTTAAGGTCAAACGTCCTGCCGAGCCTTACACTCGAACTCCGGCCAAGTCCCCTCTCCTAAGTCTCCTCCTAGGCTTAGGAAGATTTGTCTCTCTGCCGAGGTAACATCGAACGTCCTGCCGAGCCTCACACTCGAACTCCGGCCGAGTCCCTTCCCCTGACACTGCTACGAGGCTTAGGAAGCTTGGTCTCACTGCCGAGGTAAGGTCGAATGTCCTGCCAATCCTTACACTCAAACTCCGGCCAAGTCCCCTCGCCTAACTGTCCTACAAGGCTTAGGAAGCTTGGTCTCCCTGCCGAGGTAAGGTAGAACGTCCTTCCGAGCCTTGCACTCGAAGTCCGGTCAAGTCCCTTCCCCTGACACTCCTACTAGGCTTAGGAAGCTTGGTCTCCCTACCGAGGTAAGGTCGAGCGTCCTTCTGAGCCTTACACTCGAACTCCGGCCAAGTCCCCTTGTTTGACTCCTTCTAGGCTTAGGAAGCTTGGTCCCCCTGCCGAGGTAAGGTCGAAACTCCTGCCGAGCGTTACAATCGAACTCCAGCCAAGTTCATTTTGCCTGTCTCCTACTAGGCTTAGGAAGCTTGGACTCCCTGCCGAGGTAAGGTCGAACGTCCTGCCGAGCCTTACACTCGAACTCCGGCCAAGTCCTTTTGCATGACTCCTACTAAGCTAAGATATCTTGGTCTCCCTGCCGAGGTAGGGTCGAACGTCCTGCTGAGCCTTAGACTTGAACTCCGGCCAAGTCCTTTCGCCTGACTCTCCTACTAGGCTTAGGAAGATTTGTCTCCCTGCCGGGGTAACATCGAACGTCCTGCCGAGCCTCACACTCGAACTCCGGCCAAGTCCCTTCCCCTGACACTCCTACTAGGCTTAAGAAGCTTGGTCTCCCTGCCGAGGTAAGGTCGAAAGTCCTGCCGAGCCTTACAATCGAACTCCTGCCAAGTTCCTTTTGCCTGTCTCCTACTCGGCTTAGGAAGCTTGGACTCCCTGCCGAGGTAAGGTCGAACGTCCTGCCGAGCCTTACACTCAAACACCGGCCAGTCCCTTTGCCTGTCTCCTACTAGGCTTAGGAAGCTTGGTCTCCCTGCCGAGGAAAGGTCGAACGTCCTGCCGAGCCTTAAACTCGAACTCTGGCCAAGTCCCCTTGTCTGACTCCTACTAGGCTTAGGAAGCATGGTCTCCCAGCCGAGGTAACGTCGAACGTCCTGCTGAGCCTTAGACTTGAACTCCGGCCAAGTCCTCTCGCCTGACTCTCCTACTAGGCTTAGGAAGTATGGTCTCCCTGCCGAGGTAAGGTCAGACGTCCTGCCGAGCCTTGAACTCAAACACCGGCCAGTCCCTTTGCCTGTCTCCTACTAGGCTTAGGAAGCTTTGTTTCCTTGCCGAGGTAAGGCCGAACGTCCTGCCGAGCCTTGCACTCGAACACCGGCCAAGTCCCCTCTCCTAAGTCTCCTCCTAGGCTTAGGAAGATTTGTCTCCCTGCCGAGGTAACATCGAACGTCCTGCCGAGCCTCACACTCGAACTCCGGCCGAGTCCCTTCCCCTGACACTGCTACGAGGCTTAGGAATCTTGGTCTCACTGCCGAGGTAAGGTCGAATGTCCTGCCAAGCCTTACACTCAAACTCCGGCCAAGTCCCCTCGCCTAACTGTCCTACAAGGCTTAGGAAGCTTGGTCTCCCTGCCGAGGTAAGGTAGAACGTCCTTCCGACCCTTGCACTCGAAGTCCAGTCAAGTCCCTTCCCCTGACACTCCTACTAGGCTTAGGAAGCTTGGTCTCCCTACCGAGGTAAGGTCGAGCGTCCTTCCGAGCCTTACACTCCAACTCCGGCCAAGTCCCCTTGTTGGACTCCTTCTAGGCTTAGGAAGCTTGGTCCCCCTGCCGAGGTAAGGTCGAAACTCCTGCCGAGCCTTACAATTGAACTCCAGCCAAGTTCATTTTGCCTGTCTCCTACTAGGCTTAGGAAGCTTGGACTCCCTGCCGAGGTAAGGTCGAACGTCCTGCCGAGCCTTACACTCGAACTCCGGCCAAGTCCTTTTGCATGACTCCTACTAAGCTTAGATAGCTTGGTCTCCCTGCCGAGGTAAGGTCGAACGTCCTGCCGAGACTTACACTCGAACTCTGGCCAAGTCCCCTCGCCTGACTCCAACTAGGCTTAGGAAGCTTTGTCTCCCAGCCGAGGTAGGGTCGAACGTCCTGCTGAGCCTTAGACTTGAACTCCGGCCAAATCCCTTTGCCTCTCTCCTAATAGGCTTAGGAAGTATGGTCTCCCTGCCGAGGTAAGGTCAGTCGTCCTGCCAAGCCTTACACTCGAACTCCGGCCAAGTCCCTTTGCATGACACCTACTAAGCTTAAAAAGCTTGGTCTCCCTGCTGAGGTAAGGTCGAACGTCCTGCAAAGCCTTACACTAGAACTCCGGACAAGTCCCCTCGCCTGACTCCTACAAGACTTAGGAAGCTTGGACTCCCAGCCGAGGTAAGGTCGAACGTCCTGCCAAGCCTTACACTCAAACTCCGGCCAAGTCCCCTCGCCTAACTCTCCTACAAGGCTTAGGAAGCTTGGTCTCCCTGCCAAGGTAAGGTAGAACGTCCTTCCGAGCCTTACACTCGACCTCCGGCCGAGTCCCTTCCCCTGACACTCCTACTAGGCTTAGGAAGCTTTGTCTCCCAGCCGAGGTAAGGTCGAACGTCCTGCTGAGCCTTAGACTTGAACTCCGGCCAAGTCCTCTCGCCTGACTCTCCTACTAGGCTTAGGAAGTATGGTCTCCCTGCCGAGGTAAGGTCAGACGTCCTGCCGAGCCTTGAACTCAAACACCGGCCAGTCCCTTTGCCTGTCTCCTACTAGGCTTAGGAAGCTTTGTTTCCTTGCCGAGGTAAGGCCGAACGTCCTGCCGAGCCTTGCACTCGAACACCGGCCAAGTCCCCTCTCCTAAGTCTCCTCCTAGGCTTAGGAAGATTTGTCTCCCTGCCGAGGTAACATCGAACGTCCTGCCGAGCCTCACACTCGAACTCCGGCCGAGTCCCTTCCCCTGACACTGCTACGAGGCTTAGGAATCTTGGTCTCACTGCCGAGGTAAGGTCGAATGTCCTGCCAAGCCTTACACTCAAACTCCGGCCAAGTCCCCTCGCCTAACTGTCCTACAAGGCTTAGGAAGCTTGGTCTCCCTGCCGAGGTAAGGTAGAACGTCCTTCCGAACCTTGCACTCGAAGTCCAGTCAAGTCCCTTCCCCTGACACTCCTACTAGGCTTAGGAAGCTTGGTCTCCCTACCGAGGTAAGGTCGAGCGTCCTTCCGAGCCTTACACTCCAACTCCGGCCAAGTCCCCTTGTTGGACTCCTTCTAGGCTTAGGAAGCTTGGTCCCCCTGCCGAGGTAAGGTCGAAACTCCTGCCGAGCCTTACAATTGAACTCCAGCCAAGTTCATTTTGCCTGTCTCCTACTAGGCTTAGGAAGCTTGGACTCCCTGCCGAGGTAAGGTCGAACGTCCTGCCGAGCCTTACACTCGAACTCCGGCCAAGTCCTTTTGCATGACTCCTACTAAGCTTAGATAGCTTGGTCTCCCTGCCGAGGTAAGGTCGAACGTCCTGCCGAGACTTACACTCGAAATCTGGCCAAGTCCCCTCGCCTGACTCCAACTAGGCTTAGGAAGCTTTGTCTCCCAGCCGAGGTAGGGTCGAACGTCCTGCTGAGCCTTACACTTGAACTCCGGCCAAATCCCTTTGCCTCTCTCCTAATAGGCTTAGGAAGTATGGTCTCCCTGCCGAGGTACGGTCAGTCGTCCTGCCAAGCCTTACACTCGAACTCCGGCCAAGTCCCTTTGCATGACACCTACTAAGCTTAGGAAGCTTGGTCTCCCTGCTGAGGTAAGGTCGAACGTCCTGCAAAGCCTTACACTAGAACTCCGGACAAGTCCCCTCGCCTGACTCCTACAAGACTTAGGAAGCTTGGACTCCCAGCCGAGGTAAGGTCGAACGTCCTGCCAAGCCTTACACTCAAACTCCGGCCAAGTCCCCTCGCCTAACTCTCCTACAAGGCTTAGGAAGCTTGGTCTCCCTGCCAAGGTAAGGTAGAACGTCCTTCCGAACCTTACACTCGACCTCCGGCCGAGTCCCTTCCCCTGACACTCCTACTAGGCTTAGGAAGCTTGGACTCCCTGCCGAGGTAAGGTCGAACGTCCTGCCAAGCCTTACACTCAAACACCGGCCAGTCCCTTTGCCTGTCTCCTACTAGGCTTAGGAAGCTTGGTCTCCCTGCCGAGGTAAGGTCGAACGTCCTGCCGAGCCTTACACTCGAACTCCGGCCAAGTCCCTTTGCCTGACTCCTACTAGGCTTAGGAATCTTGGTCTCCCTGCCGAGTTAAGGTCGAACGACCTGCCGAACCTTACACTCGAACTCCGGCCAACTCCCTTCGCCTAACTCTCCTACTGGGCTTAGGAAGCTTGGACTCCCTGCCGAGGTAAGGTCGAACGTCCTGCTGAGCCTTAGACTTTTACTCCGGCCAAGTCCCCTCGCGTGACTCTCCTACTAGGCTTAAGAAGGTTGGTCTCCCTGCCTAGGTAAGGTCGAACGTCCTGCCGAGCCTTACACTCGAGCACCTGCCAAGTCTCTTTGCCTCTCTCCTAATAGGCTTAGGAAGTATGGTCTCCCTGCCGAGGTAAGGTCAGACGTCCTGCCAAGCCTTACACTCGAACTCCGGCCAAGTCCCTTTGCATGACACCTACTAAGCTTAGGAAGCTTGGTCTCCCTGCTGAGGTAAGGTCGAACGTCCTGCCAAGCCTTACACTAGAACTCCGGACAAGTCCCCTCGCCTGACTTCTACTAGACTTAGGAAGCTTGGTCTCCCAGCCGAGGTAAGGTCGAACGTCCTGCCGAGCCTTACACTCGAACACCAGCCCAGTCCCCTCTCCTAACTCTCCTCCCAGGCTTAGGAAGATTTGTCTCCCTGCCGAGGTTACATCGAACGTCCTGCCAAGCCTTACACTCAAACTCCGGCCAAGTCCCCTCGCCTAACTCTCCTAGAAGGCTTAGGAAGCTTGGTCTCCCTGCCAAGGTAAGGTAGAACGTCCTTCCGAGCCTTACACTCGACCTCCGGCCGAGTCCCTTCCCCTGACACTCCTACTAGTCTTAGGAAGCTTGGTCTCCCTGCCGAGGTAAGGTCGAGCGTCCTTCCGAGCCTTACACTCGAACTCCGGCCACCTCCCTTCGCCTGACTCTCCGACTAGGCTTAGGAAGCTTGGTCTCCCTGCCGAGGTAAGGTAGAACGTCCTGCCGAGCCTTACACTCGAACTCCGGCCAAGTCCCCTCTCCTAAGTCTCCTCCTAGGCTTAGGAAGATTTGTCTCCCTGCCGAGGTAACATCGAACGTCCTGCCGAGCCTCACACTCGAACTCCGGCCGCGTCCCTTCCCCTGACACTGCTACGAGGCTTAGGAAGCTTGGTCTCACTGCCGAGGTAAGGTCGAATGTCCTGCCAAGCCTTACACTCAAACTCCGGCCAAGTCCCCTCGCCTAACTGTCCTACAAGGCTTAGGAAGCTTGGTCTCCCTGCCGAGGTAAGGTAGAACGTCCTTCCGAGCCTTGCACTCGAAGTCCGGTCAAGTCCCTTCCCCTGACACTCCTACTAGGCTTAGGAAGCTTGGTCTCCCTACCGAGGTAAGGTCGAGCGTCCTTCTGAGCCTTACACTCGAACTCCGGCCAAGTCCCCTTGTTTGACTCCTTCTAGGCTTAGGAAGCTTGGTCCCCCTGCCGAGGTAAGGTCGAAACTCCTGCCGAGCGTTACAATCGAACTCCAGCCAAGTTCATTTTGCCTGTCTCCTACTAGGCTTAGGAAGCTTGGACTCCCTGCCGAGGTAAGGTCGAACGTCCTGCCGAGCCTTACACTCGAACTCCGGCCAAGTCCTTTTGCATGACTCCTACTAAGCTTAGATATCTTGGTCTCCCTGCCGAGGTAGGGTCGAACGTCCTGCTGAGCCTTAGACTTGAACTCCGGCCAAGTCCCCTCGCCTGACTCTCCTACTAGGCTTAGGAAGATTTGTCTCCCTGCCGGGGTAACATCGAACGTCCTGCCGAGCCTCACACTCGAACTCCGGCCAAGTCCCTTCCCCTGACACTCCTACTAGGCTTAAGAAGCTTGGTCTCCCTGCCGAGGTAAGGTCGAAAGTCCTGCCGAGCCTTACAATCGAACTCCTGCCAAGTTCCTTTTGCCTGTCTCCTACTCGGCTTAGGAAGCTTGGACTCCCTGCCGAGGTAAGGTCGAACGTCCTGCCGAGCCTTACACTCAAACACCGGCCAGTCCCTTTGCCTGTCTCCTACTAGGCTTAGGAAGCTTGGTCTCCCTGCCGAGGAAAGGTCGAACGTCCTGCCGAGCCTTACACTCGAACTCTGGCCAAGTCCCCTTGTCTGACTCCTACTAGGCTTAGGAAGCATGGTCTCCCAGCCGAGGTAACGTCGAACGTCCTGCTGAGCCTTAGACTTTTACTCCGGCCAAGTCCCCTCGCGTGACTCTCCTACTAGGCTTAAGAAGCTTGGTCTCCCTGCCTAGGTAAGGTCGAACGTCCTGCCGAGCCTTACACTCGAGCACCTGCCAAGTCTCTTTGCCTCTCTCCTAATAGGCTTAGGAAGTATGGTCTCCCTGCCGAGGTAAGGTCAGACGTCCTGCCAAGCCTTACACTCGAACTCCGGCCAAGTCCCTTTGCATGACACCTACTAAGCTTAGGAAGCTTGGTCTCCCTGCTGAGGTAAGGTCGAACGTCCTGCCAAGCCTTACACTAGAACTCCGGACAAGTCCCCTCGCCTGACTTCTACTAGACTTAGGAAGCTTGGTCTCCCAGCCGAGGTAAGGTCGAACGTCCTGCCGAGCCTTACACTCGAACACCAGCCCAGTCCCCTCTCCTAACTCTCCTCCCAGGCTTAGGAAGATTTGTCTCCCTGCCGAGGTAACATCGAACGTCCTGCCAAGCCTTACACTCAAACTCCGGCCAAGTCCCCTCGACTAACTCTCCTAGAAGGCTTAGGAAGCTTGGTCTCCCTGCCAAGGTAAGGTAGAACGTCCTTCCGAGCCTTACACTCGACCTCCGGCCGAGTCCCTTCCCCTGACACTCCTACTAGTCTTAGGAAGCTTGGTCTCCCTGCGGAGGTAAGGTCGAACGTCCTGCCGAGCCTTATACTCGAACTCCGTCCGAGTCCCTTCGCCTGACTCTCCTACTAGGCTTAAGAAGCTAGGTCTCCCTGCCGAGGTAAGGTCGAAAGTCCTGCCGAGCCTTACACTCGAACTCCGGACAAGTCCACTCGCCTGACTCTGCTACTAGGCTTAAGAAGCTTGGTGTCCCTGCCGAGGTACGGTCGAACATCCTGCCGAGCCTTACACTCGAACACCGGCCAAGTCCCTTTGCCTGTCTCCTACCAGGATTAGGAAGCTTGGTCTCCCTGCCGAAGTAAGGTCGAACGTCCTGCCGAGCCTTACACTCGAACTCCGGCCAAGTCCCCTAGCCTGACGCCAACTAGGCGTAGGAAGCTTGGTCTCCCTGCCGATGTAATGTCGAACGTCCTGCCGAGCCTTACACTCGAACTCCGGCCAAGTCCCCCTGTTTGACTCCTACTAGGCTTAGGAAGCATGGTCTCCCTACCGAGTTAAGGTCGAACATCCTGCCGAGCCTTAGTCTCAAACTTCGGCCAAGTTCCTTCGCCTGACTCCAACTAGGCTTAGGAAGCTTTGTCTCCCTGCCGAGGTAAGGTCGAACGTCCTGCGAAGCCTTACACTCGAACTCCGGCCAAGTCCCTTTGCCTGACTCCTACTAGGCTTAGGAAGCATGGTCTCCCTGCCGAGGTAACGTCGAACGTCCTGCCGAGCCTTAGTCTCAAACTTCGGCCAAGTTCCTTCGACTGACTCCAACTAGTCTTAGGAAGGTTTGTCTCCCAGCCGAGGTAAGGTCGAACGTCCTGCTGAGCCTTAGACTTGAACTCCGGCCAAGTTCTCTCGCCTGACTCTCCTACTAGGCTTAGGAAGCTTGGACTCCCTGCCGAGGTAAGGTCGAACGTCCTGCCGAGCCTTGAACTCAAACACCGGCCAGTCCCTTTGCCTGTCTCCTACTAGGCTTAGGAAGCTTGGTCTCCCTGCCGAGGAAAGTCGAACGTCCTGCCGAGCCTTACACTCGAACTCCGGCCAAGTCATTTTGCATGACTCCTACTAAGCTTAGATAGCTTGGTCTCCCTGCCGAGGTAACGTCGAACGTCCTGCAGAACCTTAGTCTCAAACTTCGGCCAAGTTCCTTCGCCTTACTCCAACTAGGCTTAGGAAGCTTGGTCTCCCTGCCGAGGTAACGTCCAACGTCCTGCCGAGCCTTAGTCTCAAACTTCGGCCAAGTTCCTTCGCCTGACTCCAACTAGGCTTAGGAAGCTTTGTCTCCCTGCCGAGCCTTACACTCGAACACCGGCCAAGTCCCTTTGCTGGTCTCCTACAAGGCTTAGGAAATATGGTCTCCCTGCCGAGGTAAGGTCAGACGTCCTGCCGAGCCTTACACTCGAACTACGGCCAAGTCCCTTTGCATGACACCTACTAAGCTTAGGAAGCTTGGTCTCCCTGCCGAGGTAAGGTCGAACGTCCTGCTGAGCCTTACACTCGATCTCCAGCCAAGTCCCTTCGCCTGACTCTCCTAGTAGGCTTAGGAAGCTTGGTCTCCCTGCCGAGTTAAGGTCAAACGTCCTGCCTAGCCTTACACTCGAACTCCGGCCAAGTCCCCTCTCCTAAGTCTCCTCCTAGGCTTAGGAAGATTTGTCTCCCTGCCGAGGTAACATCGAACGTCCTGCCGAGCCTCACACTCGAACTCCGGCCAAGTCCCCTCGCCTGACTCCAACTAGGCTTAGTAAGCTTTGTCTCCCAGCCGCGGTAGGGTCGAACGTCCTGCTGAGCCTTAGACTTGAACTCCGGCCAAGTCCCCTCGCCTGACTCTCCTACTAGGCTTAGGAAGATTTGTCTCCCTGCCGGGGTAACATCGAACGTCCTGCCGAGCCTCACACTCGAAGTCCGGCCAAGTCCCTTCCCCTGACACTCCTACTAGGCTTAGGAAGCTTGGTCTCCCTGCCGAGGTAAGGTCGAAAGTCCTGCCGAGCCTTACAATCGAACTCCTGCCAAGTTCCTTTTGCCTGTCTCCTACTCGGCTTAGGAAGCTTGGACTCCCTGCCGAGGTAAGGTCGAACGTCCTGCCGAGCCTTACACTCGACCTCCGGCCGAGTCCCTTCCCCTGACACTCCTACTAGGCTTAGGAAGCATGGTCTCCCTGCCGAGGTAACGTCCAACGTCCTGCCGAGCCTTAGTCTCAAACTTCGGCCAAGTTCCTTCGACTGACTCCAACTAGGCTTAGGAAGCTTTGTCTCCCAGCCGAGGTAAGGTCGAACGTCCTGCTGAGCCTTAGACTTGAATTCCGGCCAAGTCCTCTCGCCTGACTCTCCTACTAGGCTTAGGAAGCTTGGACTCCCTGCCGAGGTAAGGTCGAACGTCCTGCCGAGCCTTGAACTCAAACACCGGCCAGTCCCTTTGCCTGTCTCCTACTAGGCTTAGGAAGCTTGGTCTCCCTGACGAGGAAAGTCGAACGTCCTGCCGAGCCTTACACTCGAACACTGGCCAAGTCCCTTTGCCTGTCTCCTACAAGGCTTAGGAAGTATGTTCTCCCTGCCGAGGTAAGGTCAGACGTCCTGCCGAGCCTTACACTCGAACTCCAGCCAAGTCCCTTTGCATGACACCTACTAAGCTTAGGAAGCTTGGTCTCCCTGCCGAGGTAAGGTCGAACGTCCTGCCGAGTCTTACACTCGATCGCCGGCCAAATCCCTTCGCCTGACAGTCCTAGTAGGCTTAGGAAGCTGGGTCTCCCTGCCGAGTTAAGGTCAAACGTCCTGCCTAGCCTTACACTCGAACTCCGGCCAAGTCCCCTCTCCTAAGTCTCCTCCTAGGCTTAGGAAGATTTGTCTCCCTGCCGAGGTAACATCGAACGTCCTGCCGAGCCTCACACTCGAACTCGGGCCGAGTCCCTTCCCCTGACACTGCTACGAGGCTTAGGAAGCTTGGTCTCACTACCGAGGTAAGGTCGAATGTCCTGCCAAGCCTTACACTCAAACTCCGGCCAAGTCCCCTCGCCTAACTGTCCTACAAGGCTTAGGAAGCTTGGTCTCCCTGCCGAGGTAAGGTAGAACGTCCTTCCGAGCCTTGCACTCGAAGTCCGGTCAAGTCCCTTCCCCTGACACTCCTAGTAGGCTTAGGAAGCTTGGTCTCCCTACCGAGGTAAGGTCGAGCGTCCTTCTGAGCCTTACACTCGAACTCCGGCCAAGTCCCCTTGTTTGACTCCTTCTAGGCTTATGAAGCTTGGTCCCCCAGCCGAGGTAAGGTCGAAACTCCTGCCGAGCGTTACAATCGAACTCCAGCCAAGTTCATTTTGCCTGTCTCCTACTAGGCTTAGGAAGCTTGGACTCCCTGCCGAGGTAAGGTCGAACGTCCTGTCTAGCCTTACACTCAAACACCGGCCAGTCCCTTTGCCTGTCTCCTACTAGGCTTAGAAAGCTTGGTCTCCCTGCCGAGGAAAGGTCGAACGTCCTGCCGAGCCTTACACTCGAACTCCGGCCAAGTCCTTTTGCATGACTCGTACTAAGCTTAGATATCTTGGTCTCCCTGCCGAGGTAGGGTCGAACGTCCTGCTGAGCCTTAGACTTTAACTCCGGCCAAGTCCCCTCGCCTGACTCTCCTACTAGGCTTAGGAAGATTTGTCTCCCTGCCGGGGTAACATCGAACGTCCTGCCGAGCCTCACACTCGAACTCCGGCCAAGTCCCTTCCCCTGACACTCCTACTAGGCTTAAGAAGCTTGGTCTCCCTGCCGAGGTAAGGTCGAAAGTCCTGCCGAGCCTTACAATCGAACTCCTGCCAAGTTCCTTTTGCCTGTCTCCTACTCGGCTTAGGAAATTGGACTCCCTGCCGAGGTAAGGTCGAACGTCCTGCCGAGCCTTACACTCAAACACCGGCCGAGTCCCTTTGCCTGTCTCCTACTAGGCTTAGGAAGCTTGGACTCCCTGCCGAGGTAAGGTCGAACGTCCTGCCGAGCCTTGAACTCAAACACCGGCCTGTCCCTTTGCCTGTCTCCTACTAGGCTTAGGAAGCTTGGTCTCCCTGCCGAGGAAAGTCGAACGTCCTGCCGAGCCTTACACTCGAACTCCGGCCAAGTCATTTTGCATGACTCCTACTAAGCTTAGATAGCTTGGTCTCCCTGCCGAGGTAACGTCGAACGTCCTGCAGAACCTTAGTCTCAAACTTCGGCCAAGTTCCTTCGCCTTACTCCAACTAGGCTTAGGAAGCTTGGTCTCCCTGCCCAGGTAACGTCCAACGTCCTGCCGAGCCTTAGTCTCAAACTTCGGCCAAGTTCCTTCGCCTGACTCCAACTAGGCTTAGGAAGCTTTGTCTCCCTGCCGAGGTAAGGTCGAACATCCTGCCGAGCCTTACACTCGAACACCGGCCAAGTCCCTTTGCTGGTCTCCTACAAGGCTTAGGAAGTATGGTCTCCCTGCCGAGGTAAGGTCAGACGTCCTGCCGAGCCTTACACTCGAACTACGGCCAAGTCCCTTTGCATGACACCTACTAAGCTTAGGAAGCTTGGTCTCCCTGCCGAGGTAAGGTCGAACGTCCTGCTGAGCCTTACACTCGATCTCCAGCCAAGTCCCTTCGCCTGACTCTCCTAGTAGGCTTAGGAAGCTTGGTCTCCCTGCCGAGTTAAGGTCAAACGTCCTGCCTAGCCTTACACTCGAACTCCGGCCAAGTCCCCTCTCCTAAGTCTCCTCCTAGGCTTAGGAAGATTTGTCTCCCTGCCGAGGTAACATCGAACGTCCTGCCGAGCCTCACACTCGAACTCCGGCCAAGTCCCCTCGCCTGACTCCAACTAGGCTTAGTAAGCTTTGTCTCCCAGCCGAGGTAGGGTCGAACGTCCTGCTGAGCCTTAGACTTGAACTCCGGCCAAGTCCCCTCGCCTGACTCTCCTACTAGGCTTAGGAAGATTTGTCTCCCTGCCGGGGTAACATCGAACGTCCTGCCGAGCCTCACACTCGAAGTCCGGCCAAGTCCCTTCCCCTGACACTCCTACTAGGCTTAGGAAGCTTGGTCTCCCTGCCGAGGTAAGGTCGAAAGTCCTGCCGAGCCTTACAATCGAACTCCTGCCAAGTTCCTTTTGCCTGTCTCCTACTCGGCTTAGGAAGCTTGGACTCCCTGCCGAGGTAAGGTCGAACGTCCTGCCGAGCCTTACACTCGACCTCTAGCCGAGTCCCTTCCCCTGACACTCCTACTAGGCTTAGGAAGCATGGTCTCCCTGCCGAGGTAACGTCCAACGTCCTGCCGAGCCTTAGTCTCAAACTTCGGCCAAGTTCCTTCGACTGACTCCAACTAGGCTTAGGAAGCTTTGTCTCCCAGCCGAGGTAAGGTCGAACGTCCTGCTGAGCCTTAGACTTGAATTCCGGCCAAGTCCTCTCGCCTGACTCTCCTACTAGGCTTAGGAAGCTTGGACTCCCTGCCGAGGTAAGGTCGAACGTCCTGCCGAGCCTTGAACTCAAACACCGGCCAGTCCCTTTGCCTGTCTCCTACTAGGCTTAGGAAGCTTGGTCTCCCTGACGAGGAAAGTCGAACGTCCTGCCGAGCCTTACACTCGAACACTGGCCAAGTCCCTTTGCCTGTCTCCTACAAGGCTTAGGAAGTGTGTTCTCCCTGCCGAGGTAAGGTCAGACGTCCTGTCGAGCCTTACACTCGAACTCCAGCCAAGTCCCTTTGCATGACACCTACTAAGCTTAGGAAGCTTGGTCTGCCTGCCGAGGTAAGGTCGAACGTCCTGCCGAGTCTTACACTCGATCGCCGGCCAAGTCCCTTCGCCTGACAGTCCTAGTAGGCTTAGGAAGCTGGGTCTCCCTGCCGAGTTAAGGTCAAATGTCCTGCCTCGCCTTACACTCGAACTCCGGCCAAGTCCCCTCTCCTAAGTCTCCTCCTAGGCTTAGGAAGATTTGTCTCCCTGCCGAGGTAACATCGAACGTCCTGCCGAGCCTTAGACTTTAACTCCGGCCAAGTCCCCTCCCATGACTCTCCTACTAGGCTTAGGAAGCTTGGTCACCCAGCCGAGGTAAGGTCGAACGTCCTGCCGAGCCTTACACTCGAACACCAGCCCAGTCCCCTCTCCTAACTCTCCTCCCAGGCTTAGGAAGATTTGTCTCCCTGCCGAGGTAACATCGAACGTCCTGCCGAGCCTTACACTCGACCTCCGGCCGAGTCCCTTCCCCTGACACTCCTACTAGGCTTAGGAAGCTTGGTCTCCCTGCCGAGGTAAGGTCGAGCGTCCTTCCGAGCCTTACACTCGAACTCCGGCCACCTCCCTTCGCCTGACTCTCCGACTAGGCTTAGGAAGTATGGTCTCCCTGCCGAGGTAAGGTCAGACGTCCTGCCAAGCCTTACACTCGAACTCCGGCCAAGTCCCTTTGCATGACACCTACTAAGCTTAGGAAGCTTGGTCTCCCTGCTGAGGTAAGGTCGAACGTCCTGCCAAGCCTTACACTAGAACTCCGGACAAGTCCCCTCGCCTGACTCCTACTAGACTTAGGAAGCTTGGTCTCCCAGCTGAGGTAAGGTCGAACGTCCTGCCGAGCCTTACACTCGAACTCCAGCCAAGTCCCTTCCCCTGACACTCCTACTAGGCTTAGTACTCTTGGTCTCCCTGCCGAGGTAAGGTCGAATGTCCTGCCAAGCCTTACACTCAAACTCCGGCCAAGTCCCCTCGCCTAACTCTCCTACAAGGCTTAGGAAGCTTGGTCTCCCTGCCAAGGTAAGGTAGAACGTCCTTCCGAGCCTTACACTCGACCTCCGGCCGAGTCCCTTCCCCTGACACACCTACTAGGCTTAGGAAGCTTGGTCTCCCTGCCGAGGTAAGGTTGAGCGTCCTTCCGAGCCTTACACTCGAACTACGGCCAAGTCCACTCGCCTGTCTCCTACTAGGATTAGGATGCTTGGTCTCCCTGAAGAGGTAAGGTCGAACGTCCTGCCGAGCCTTACACACGATCTTTGGCCTAGTCCCTTCGCCTGACTCTCCTACTAGGCGTAGGAAGCTTGGTCTCCCTGCCGAGGTAAGGTAGAACGTCCTCCCGAGCCTTACACTCGAACTGTGGCCAAGTCCCTTTGCCTGACTCCTACTAGGCTTAGGAATCTTGGTCTCCCTGCCGAGTTAAGGTCGTACGACCTGCCGAACCTTACACTCGAACTCCGGCCACCTCCCTTCGCCTAACTCTCCTACTAGGCTTAGGAAGCTTGGTCTCCCTGCCGAGGTAAGGTCGAAAGTCCTGCCGAGCCTTGCACTCGAACTCCGGCCAAGTCCACTCGCCTGACTCTGCTACTAGGCTTAAGAAGCTTGGGCTCCCTGCCGAGGTACGGTCGAACGTCCTGCCGAGCCTTACACTCGAACACCGGCCACGTCCCTTTGCCTGACTCCCACTAGGCTTAGGAAGCTTGGTCCCCCTGCCGAGGTACAATCGAAAGTCCTGCCGAGCCTTACAATCGAACTCCAGCCAAGTACCTTTTGCCTGTCTCATACTAAGCTTAGATAGCTTGGTCTCCCTGCTGAGGTAAGGTCGAACGTCCTGCCGAGCCTTACACTCGAACTCCGGCCAAGTCCCCTCGCCTGACTCCAACTAGGCGTAGGAAGCTTGGTCTTCCTGCCGATGTAAGGTCGAACGTCCTGCCGAGCCTTACACTCGAACTCCGGCCAAGTCCCCTTGTCTGACTCCTACTAGGCTTAGGAAGAATGGTCCCCCTGCCGAGTTAAGGTCGAACGTCCTGCCGAGCCTTAGTCTCAAACTTCGGCCAAGTTCCTTCACATGACTCCAACTAGGCTTAGGAAGCTTTGTCTCCCAGCCAAAGTAAGGTCGAACGTCCTGCCGAGCCTTAGACTTGAACTCCGGCCAAGTCCTCTCGCCTGACTCTCCTACAAGGCTTAGGGAGCTTGGTCTCCCTGCCGAGGTAAGGTCGAACGTCCTGCCGAGTTTTAAACTTGAACTCCGGCCAAGTCCCTTTGCCTGTCTCATACTAGGATTAGGAAGCTTGGTCTCCCTGCCGAGGTAAGGTTGAACGTCCTTCCGAACCTTACACTAGAACTCCGGCCAAGTCCCTTTGCCTGATACCTTCTAGGCTTAGAAAGCTTGGTCTCCCTGCCGAGGTAAGGTAGAACGTCCTGCCGAGCCTTACACTCGAACTTTGGCCAAGTCCCTTTGCCTGACTCCTACTAGGCTTAGGAATCTTGGTCTCCCTGCCGAGTTAAGGTCGAACGACCTGCCGAACCTTACACTCGAACTCCGGCCAACTCCCTTTGCCTAACTCTCCGATTAGGCTTAGGAATCTTGGTCTCCCTGCCGAGGAAAGGTCGAACGTCCTGCAGAGCCTTACACTCGAACTCCGTCCGAGTCCCTTCGCCTGACTCTCCTTCTAGGCTTAGGAAGCTTGGTCTCCCTGCCGAGGTAAGGTCGATAGTCCTGCCGAGCCTTACACTCGAACTCCGGACAAGTCCACTCGCCTGACTCTGCTACTAGGCTTAAGAAGCTTGGTGTCCCTGCTGAGGTACGGTCGAACGTCCTGCCGAGCCTTATACTCAAACACCAGCCAAGTCCCTTTGCCTGTCTCCTACTAGGATTAGGAAGCTTGGTCTCCGTGCCGAGGTAAGGTCAAAGGTCCTGCCGAGCCTTACACTCGAACTCCGGCCAAGTCCCTTTGCCTGACTCCTACTAAGCTTAGGAAGCTTGGTCCCCCTGCCGAGCCTTACAATCGAACTCCAGCCAAGTTCCTTTTGCCTGTCTACTACTAGGCTTAGGAAGCTTGGTCTCCCTGCCGAGGTAAGGTCGAGCGTCCTTCCGAGCCTTACACTCGAACTCCGGCCATTTCCCCTCGCCTGACTCTCCTACTAGGTTTAGGAAGCTTGGTCTCCCTGCCGAGGTAAGGTCGAACGTCCTGCCGAGACTTACACTCGAACTCTGGCCAAGTCCCCTCGCCTGACTCCTACTAGGCTTAGGAAGCTTGGCCTCCCTGCCGAGGTAAGGTCGAACGTCCTGCCGAGCCTTACGCTATAACTCCGGCCATGTCCCATCGCCTGACTCCTACTAGGCTTAGGAAGCATGGTCTCCCTGCCGAGGTAACGTCGAACGTCCTGCTGAGCCTTAGTCTCAAACTTCGGCCAAGTTCCTTCGACTGACTCCAACTAGGCTTAGGAAGCTTTGTCTCCCAGCCGAGGTAAGGTCGAACGTCCTGCTGAGCCTTAGACTTGAACTCCGGCCAAGTCCTCTCGCCTGACTCTCCTACTAGGCTTAGGAAGTATGGTCTCCCTGCCGAGGTAAGGTCAGACGTCCTGCCGAGCCTTGAACTCAAACACCGGCCAGTCCCTTTGCCTGTCTCCTACTAGGCTTAGGAAGCTTTGTTTCCTTGCCGAGGTAAGGCCGAACGTCCTGCCGAGCCTTGCACTCGAACACCGGCCAAGTCCCCTCTCCTAAGTCTCCTCCTAGGCTTAGGAAGATTTGTCTCCCTGCCGAGGTAACATCGAACGTCCTGCCGAGCCTCACACTCGAACTCCGGCCGAGTCCCTTCCCCTGACACTGCTACGAGGCTTAGGAATCTTGGTCTCACTGCCGAGGTAAGGTCGAATGTCCTGCCAAGCCTTACACTCAAACTCCGGCCAAGTCCCCTCGCCTAACTGTCCTACAAGGCTTAGGAAGCTTGGTCTCCCTGCCGAGGTAAGGTAGAACGTCCTTCCGACCCTTGCACTCGAAGTCCAGTCAAGTCCCTTCCCCTGACACTCCTACTAGGCTTAGGAAGCTTGGTCTCCCTACCGAGGTAAGGTCGAGCGTCCTTCCGAGCCTTACACTCCAACTCCGGCCAAGTCCCCTTGTTGGACTCCTTCTAGGCTTAGGAAGCTTGGTCCCCCTGCCGAGGTAAGGTCGAAACTCCTGCCGAGCCTTACAATTGAACTCCAGCCAAGTTCATTTTGCCTGTCTCCTACTAGGCTTAGGAAGCTTGGACTCCCTGCCGAGGTAAGGTCGAACGTCCTGCCGAGCCTTACACTCGAACTCCGGCCAAGTCCTTTTGCATGACTCCTACTAAGCTTAGATAGCTTGGTCTCCCTGCCGAGGTAAGGTCGAACGTCCTGCCGAGACTTACACTCGAACTCTGGCCAAGTCCCCTCGCCTGACTCCAACTAGGCTTAGGAAGCTTTGTCTCCCAGCCGAGGTAGGGTCGAACGTCCTGCTGAGCCTTAGACTTGAACTCCGGCCAAATCCCTTTGCCTCTCTCCTAATAGGCTTAGGAAGTATGGTCTCCCTGCCGAGGTAAGGTCGAAAGTCCTGCCGAGCCTTGCACTCGAACTCCGGCCAAGTCCACTCGCCTGACTCTGCTACTAGGCTTAAGAAGCTTGGGCTCCCTGCCGAGGTACGGTCGAACGTCCTGCCGAGCCTTACACTCGAACACCGGCCACGTCCCTTTGCCTGACTCCCACTAGGCTTAGGAAGCTTGGTCCCCCTGCCGAGGTACAATCGAAAGTCCTGCCGAGCCTTACAATCGAACTCCAGCCAAGTACCTTTTGCCTGTCTCATACTAAGCTTAGATAGCTTGGTCTCCCTGCTGAGGTAAGGTCGAACGTCCTGCCGAGCCTTACACTCGAACTCCGGCCAAGTCCCCTCGCCTGACTCCAACTAGGCGTAGGAAGCTTGGTCTTCCTGCCGATGTAAGGTCGAACGTCCTGCCGAGCCTTACACTCGAACTCCGGCCAAGTCCCCTTGTCTGACTCCTACTAGGCTTAGGAAGAATGGTCCCCCTGCCGAGTTAAGGTCGAACGTCCTGCCGAGCCTTAGTCTCAAACTTCGGCCAAGTTCCTTCACATGACTCCAACTAGGCTTAGGAAGCTTTGTCTCCCAGCCAAAGTAAGGTCGAACGTCCTGCCGAGCCTTAGACTTGAACTCCGGCCAAGTCCTCTCGCCTGACTCTCCTACAAGGCTTAGGGAGCTTGGTCTCCCTGCCGAGGTAAGGTCGAACGTCCTGCCGAGTTTTAAACTTGAACTCCGGCCAAGTCCCTTTGCCTGTCTCATACTAGGATTAGGAAGCTTGGTCTCCCTGCCGAGGTAAGGTTGAACGTCCTTCCGAACCTTACACTAGAACTCCGGCCAAGTCCCTTTGCCTGATACCTTCTAGGCTTAGAAAGCTTGGTCTCCCTGCCGAGGTAAGGTAGAACGTCCTGCCGAGCCTTACACTCGAACTTTGGCCAAGTCCCTTTGCCTGACTCCTACTAGGCTTAGGAATCTTGGTCTCCCTGCCGAGTTAAGGTCGAACGACCTGCCGAACCTTACACTCGAACTCCGGCCAACTCCCTTTGCCTAACTCTCCGATTAGGCTTAGGAATCTTGGTCTCCCTGCCGAGGAAAGGTCGAACGTCCTGCAGAGCCTTACACTCGAACTCCGTCCGAGTCCCTTCGCCTGACTCTCCTTCTAGGCTTAGGAAGCTTGGTCTCCCTGCCGAGGTAAGGTCGATAGTCCTGCCGAGCCTTACACTCGAACTCCGGACAAGTCCACTCGCCTGACTCTGCTACTAGGCTTAAGAAGCTTGGTGTCCCTGCCGAGGTACGGTCGAACGTCCTGCCGAGCCTTACAATCAAACTCCAGCCAAGTTCCTTCTGCTTATCTCCTACTAATCTTAGATAGCTTGGTCTCCCTGCCGAGGTAAGGTCGAAGGTCCTGCCGAGCCTTACACTCGAACTCCGGCCAAGTCCCCTCGCCTGACTCCAACTAGGCTTAAGAAGCTTGGTGTCCCTGCTGAGGTACGGTCGAACGTCCTGCCGAGCCTTATACTCAAACACCAGCCAAGTCCCTTTGCCTGTCTCCTACTAGGATTAGGAAGCTTGGTCTCCGTGCCGAGGTAAGGTCAAAGGTCCTGCCGAGCCTTACACTCGAACTCCGGCCAAGTCCCTTTGCCTGACTCCTACTAAGCTTAGGAAGCTTGGTCCCCCTGCCGAGCCTTACAATCGAACTCCAGCCAAGTTCCTTTTGCCTGTCTACTACTAGGCTTAGGAAGCTTGGTCTCCCTGCCGAGGTAAGGTCGAGCGTCCTTCCGAGCCTTACACTCGAACTCCGGCCATTTCCCCTCGCCTGACTCTCCTACTAGGTTTAGGAAGCTTGGTCTCCCTGCCGAGGTAAGGTCGAACGTCCTGCCGAGACTTACACTCGAACTCTGGCCAAGTCCCCTCGCCTGACTCCTACTAGGCTTAGGAAGCTTGGCCTCCCTGCCGAGGTAAGGTCGAACGTCCTGCCGAGCCTTACGCTATAACTCCGGCCATGTCCCATCGCCTGACTCCTACTAGGCTTAGGAAGCATGGTCTCCCTGCCGAGGTAACGTCGAACGTCCTGCTGAGCCTTAGTCTCAAACTTCGGCCAAGTTCCTTCGACTGACTCCAACTAGGCTTAGGAAGCTTTGTCTCCCAGCCGAGGTAAGGTCGAACGTCCTGCTGAGCCTTAGACTTGAACTCCGGCCAAGTCCTCTCGCCTGACTCTCCTACTAGGCTTAGGAAGTATGGTCTCCCTGCCGAGGTAAGGTCAGACGTCCTGCCGAGCCTTGAACTCAAACACCGGCCAGTCCCTTTGCCTGTCTCCTACTAGGCTTAGGAAGCTTTGTTTCCTTGCCGAGGTAAGGCCGAACGTCCTGCCGAGCCTTGCACTCGAACACCGGCCAAGTCCCCTCTCCTAAGTCTCCTCCTAGGCTTAGGAAGATTTGTCTCCCTGCCGAGGTAACATCGAACGTCCTGCCGAGCCTCACACTCGAACTCCGGCCGAGTCCCTTCCCCTGACACTGCTACGAGGCTTAGGAATCTTGGTCTCACTGCCGAGGTAAGGTCGAATGTCCTGCCAAGCCTTACACTCAAACTCCGGCCAAGTCCCCTCGCCTAACTGTCCTACAAGGCTTAGGAAGCTTGGTCTCCCTGCCGAGGTAAGGTAGAACGTCCTTCCGACCCTTGCACTCGAAGTCCAGTCAAGTCCCTTCCCCTGACACTCCTACTAGGCTTAGGAAGCTTGGTCTCCCTACCGAGGTAAGGTCGAGCGTCCTTCCGAGCCTTACACTCCAACTCCGGCCAAGTCCCCTTGTTGGACTCCTTCTAGGCTTAGGAAGCTTGGTCCCCCTGCCGAGGTAAGGTCGAAACTCCTGCCGAGCCTTACAATTGAACTCCAGCCAAGTTCATTTTGCCTGTCTCCTACTAGGCTTAGGAAGCTTGGACTCCCTGCCGAGGTAAGGTCGAACGTCCTGCCGAGCCTTACACTCGAACTCCGGCCAAGTCCTTTTGCATGACTCCTACTAAGCTTAGATAGCTTGGTCTCCCTGCCGAGGTAAGGTCGAACGTCCTGCCGAGACTTACACTCGAACTCTGGCCAAGTCCCCTCGCCTGACTCCAACTAGGCTTAGGAAGCTTTGTCTCCCAGCCGAGGTAGGGTCGAACGTCCTGCTGAGCCTTAGACTTGAACTCCGGCCAAATCCCTTTGCCTCTCTCCTAATAGGCTTAGGAAGTATGGTCTCCCTGCCGAGGTAAGGTCAGTCGTCCTGCCAAGCCTTACACTCGAACTCCGGCCAAGTCCCTTTGCATGACACCTACTAAGCTTAGGAAGCTTGGTCTCCCTGCTGAGGTAAGGTCGAACGTCCTGCAAAGCCTTACACTAGAACTCCGGACAAGTCCCCTCGCCTGACTCCTACAAGACTTAGGAAGCTTGGACTCCCAGCCGAGGTAAGGTCGAACGTCCTGCCAAGCCTTACACTCAAACTCCGGCCAAGTCCCCTCGCCTGACTCTCCTACAAGGCTTAGGAAGCTTGGTCTCCCTGCCAAGGTAAGGTAGAACGTCCTGCTGAGCCTTAGACTTTTACTCCGGCCAAGTCCCCTCGCGTGACTCTCCTACTAGGCTTAAGAAGCTTGGTCTCCCTGCCTAGGTAAGGTCGAACGTCCTGCCGAGCCTTACACTCGAGCACCTGCCAAGTCTCTTTGCCTCTCTCCTAATAGGCTTAGGAAGTATGGTCTCCCTGCCGAGGTAAGGTCAGACGTCCTGCCAAGCCTTACACTCGAACTCCGGCCAAGTCCCTTTGCATGACACCTACTAAGCTTAGGAAGCTTGGTCTCCCTGCTGAGGTAAGGTCGAACGTCCTGCCAAGCCTTACACTAGAACTCCGGACAAGTCCCCTCGCCTGACTTCTACTAGACTTAGGAAGCTTGGTCTCCCAGCCGAGGTAAGGTCGAACGTCCTGCCGAGCCTTACACTCGAACACCAGCCCAGTCCCCTCTCCTAACTCTCCTCCCAGGCTTAGGAAGATTTGTCTCCCTGCCGAGGTAACATCGAACGTCCTGCCAAGCCTTACACTCAAACTCCGGCCAAGTCCCCTCTCCTAACTCTCCTAGAAGGCTTAGGAAGCTTGGTCTCCCTGCCAAGGTAAGGTAGAACGTCCTTCCGAGCCTTACACTCGACCTCCGGCCGAGTCCCTTCCCCTGACACTCCTACTAAGCTTAGGAAGCTTGGTCTCCCTGCCGAGGTAAGGTCGAACGTCCTGCCGAGCCTTATACTCGAACTCCGTCCGAGTCCCTTCGCCTGACTCTCCTACTAGGCTTAAGAAGCTAGGTCTCCCTGCCGAGGTAAGGTCGAAAGTCCTGCCGAGCCTTACACTCGAACTCCGGACAAGTCCACTCGCCTGACTCTGCTACTAGGCTTAAGAAGCTTGGTGTCCCTGCCGAGGTACGGTCGAACATCCTGCCGAGCCTTACACTCGAACACCGGCCAAGTCCCTTTGCCTGTCTCCTACCAGGATTAGGAAGCTTGGTCTCCCTGCCGAAGTAAGGTCGAACGTCCTGCCGAGCCTTACACTCGAACTCCGGCCAAGTCCCCTAGCCTGACGCCAACTAGGCGTAGGAAGCTTGGTCTCCCTGCCGATGTAATGTCGAACGTCCTGCCGAGCCTTACACTCGAACTCCGGCCAAGTCCCCCTGTTTGACTCCTACTAGGCTTAGGAAGCATGGTCTCCCTGCCGAGTTAAGGTCGAACATCCTGCCGAGCCTTAGTCTCAAACTTCGGCCAAGTTCCTTCGCCTGACTCCAATTAGGCTTAGGAAGCTTTGTCTCCCTGCCGAGGTAAGGTCGAACGTCCTGCGAAGCCTTACACTCGAACTCCGGCCAAGTCCCTTTGCCTGACTCCTACTAGGCTTAGGAAGCATGGTCTCCCTGCCGAGGTAACGTCGAACGTCCTGCCGAGCCTTAGTCTCAAACTTCGGCCAAGTTCCTTCGACTGACTCCAACTAGTCTTAGGAAGGTTTGTCTCCCAGCCGAGGTAAGGTCGAACGTCCTGCTGAGCCTTAGACTTGAACTCCGGCCAAGTTCTCTCGCCTGACTCTCCTACTAGGCTTAGGAAGCTTGGACTCCCTGCCGAGGTAAGGTCGAACGTCCTGCCGAGCCTTGAACTCAAACACCGGCCAGTCCCTTTGCCTGTCTCCTACTAGGCTTAGGAAGCTTGGTCTCCCTGCCGAGGAAAGTCGAACGTCCTGCCGAGCCTTACACTCGAACTCCGGCCAAGTCATTTTGCATGACTCCTACTAAGCTTAGATAGCTTGGTCTCCCTGCCGAGGTAACGTCGAACGTCCTGCAGAACCTTAGTCTCAAACTTCGGCCAAGTTCCTTCGCCTTACTCCAACTAGGCTTAGGAAGCTTGGTCTCCCTGCCGAGGTAACGTCCAACGTCCTGCCGAGCCTTAGTCTCAAACTTTGGCCAAGTTCCTTCGCCTGACTCCAACTAGGATAAGGAAGCTTTGTCTCCCTGCCGAGCCTTACACTCGAACACCGGCCAAGTCCCTTTGCTGGTCTCCTACAAGGCTTAGGAAGTATGGTCTCCCTGCCGAGGTAAGGTCAGACGTCCTGCCGAGCCTTACACTCGAACTACGGCCAAGTCCCTTTGCATGACACCTACTAAGCTTAGGAAGCTTGGTCTCCCTGCCGAGGTAAGGTCGAACGTCCTGCTGAGCCTTACACTCGATCTCCAGCCAAGTCCCTTCGCCTGACTCTCCTAGTAGGCTTAGGAAGCTTGGTCTCCCTGCCGAGTTAAGGTCAAACGTCCTGCCTAGCCTTACACTCGAACTCCGGCCAAGTCCCTTCCCCTGACACTCCTACTAGGCTTAAGAAGCTTGGTCTCCCTGCCGAGGTAAGGTCGAAAGTCCTGCCGAGCCTTACAATCGAACTCCTGCCAAGTTCCTTTTATCTGTCTCCTACTCGGCTTAGGAAGCTTGGACTCCCTGCCGAGGTAAGGTCGAACGTCCTGCCGAGCCTTACACTCAAACACCGGCCAGTCCCTTTGCCTGTCTCCTACTAGGCTTAGGAAGCTTGGTCTCCCTGCCGAGGAAAGGTCGAACGTCCTGCCGAGCCTTACACTCGAACTCTGGCCAAGTCCCCTTGTCTGACTCCTACTAGGCTTAGGAAGCATGGTCTCCCAGCCGAGGTAACGTCGAACGTCCTGCTGAGCCTTAGACTTTTACTCCGGCCAAGTCCCCTCGCGTGACTCTCCTACTAGGCTTAAGAAGCTTGGTCTCCCTGCCTAGGTAAGGTCGAACGTCCTGCCGAGCCTTACACTCGAGCACCTGCCAAGTCTCTTTGCCTCTCTCCTAATAGGCTTAGGAAGTATGGTCTCCCTGCCGAGGTAAGGTCAGACGTCCTGCCAAGCCTTACACTCGAACTCCGGCCAAGTCCCTTTGCATGACACCTACTAAGCTTAGGAAGCTTGGTCTCCCTGCTGAGGTAAGGTCGAACGTCCTGCCAAGCCTTACACTAGAACTCCGGACAAGTCCCCTCGCCTGACTTCTACTAGACTTAGGAAGCTTGGTCTCCCAGCCGAGGTAAGGTCGAACGTCCTGCCGAGCCTTACACTCGAACACCAGCCCAGTCCCCTCTCCTAACTCTCCTCCCAGGCTTAGGAAGATTTGTCTCCCTGCCGAGGTAACATCGAACGTCCTGCCAAGCCTTACACTCAAACTCCGGCCAAGTCCCCTCGCCTAACTCTCCTAGAAGGCTTAGGAAGCTTGGTCTCCCTGCCAAGGTAAGGTAGAACGTCCTTCCGAGCCTTACACTCGACCTCCGGCCGAGTCCCTTCCCCTGACACTCCTACTAGTCTTAGGAAGCTTGGTCTCCCTGCGGAGGTAAGGTCGAACGTCCTGCCGAGCCTTATACTCGAACTCCGTCCGAGTCCCTTCGCCTGACTCTCCTACTAGGCTTAAGAAGCTAGGTCTCCCTGCCGAGGTAAGGTCGAAAGTCCTGCCGAGCCTTACACTCGAACTCCGGACAAGTCCACTCGCCTGACTCTGCTACTAGGCTTAAGAAGCTTGGTGTCCCTGCCGAGGTACGGTCGAACATCCTGCCGAGCCTTACACTCGAACACCGGCCAAGTCCCTTTGCCTGTCTCCTACCAGGATTAGGAAGCTTGGTCTCCCTGCCGAAGTAAGGTCGAACGTCCTGCCGAGCCTTACACTCGAACTCCGGCCAAGTCCCCTAGCCTGACGCCAACTAGGCGTAGGAAGCTTGGTCTCCCTGCCGATGTAATGTCGAACGTCCTGCCGAGCCTTACACTCGAACTCCGGCCAAGTCCCCCTGTTTGACTCCTACTAGGCTTAGGAAGCATGGTCTCCCTGCCGAGTTAAGGTCGAACATCCTGCCGAGCCTTAGTCTCAAACTTCGGCCAAGTTCCTTCGCCTGACTCCAACTAGGCTTAGGAAGCTTTGTCTCCCTGCCGAGGTAAGGTCGAACGTCCTGCGAAGCCTTACACTCGAACTCCGGCCAAGTCCCTTTGCCTGACTCCTACTAGGCTTAGGAAGCATGGTCTCCCTGCCGAGGTAACGTCGAACGTCCTGCCGAGCCTTAGTCTCAAACTTCGGCCAAGTTCCTTCGACTGACTCCAACTAGTCTTAGGAAGGTTTGTCTCCCAGCCGAGGTAAGGTCGAACGTCCTGCTGAGCCTTAGACTTGAACTCCGGCCAAGTTCTCTCGCCTGACTCTCCTACTAGGCTTAGGAAGCTTGGACTCCCTGCCGAGGTAAGGTCGAACGTCCTGCCGAGCCTTGAACTCAAACACCGGCCAGTCCCTTTGCCTGTCTCCTACTAGGCTTAGGAAGCTTGGTCTCCCTGCCGAGGAAAGTCGAACGTCCTGCCGAGCCTTACACTCGAACTCCGGCCAAGTCATTTTGCATGACTCCTACTAAGCTTAGATAGCTTGGTCTCCCTGCCGAGGTAACGTCGAACGTCCTGCAGAACCTTAGTCTCAAACTTCGGCCAAGTTCCTTCGCCTTACTCCAACTAGGCTTAGGAAGCTTGGTCTCCCTGCCGAGGTAACGTCCAACGTCCTGCCGAGCCTTAGTCTCAAACTTCGGCCAAGTTCCTTCGCCTGACTCCAACTAGGCTTAGGAAGCTTTGTCTCCCTGCCGAGCCTTACACTCGAACACCGGCCAAGTCCCTTTGCTGGTCTCCTACAAGGCTTAGGAAGTATGGTCTCCCTGCCGAGGTAAGGTCAGACGTCCTGCCGAGCCTTACACTCGAACTACGTCCAAGTCCCTTTGCATGACACCTACTAAGCTTAGGAAGCTTGGTCTCCCTGCCGAGGTAAGGTCGAACGTCCTGCTGAGCCTTACACTCGATCGCCGGCCAAGTCCCTTCGCCTGACTCTCCTAGTAGGCTTAGGAAGCTTGGTCTCCCTGCCGAGTTAAGGTCAAACGTCCTGCCTAGCCTTACACTCGAACTCCGGCCAAGTCCCCTCTCCTAAGTCTCCTCCTAGGCTTAGGAAGATTTGTCTCCCTGCCGAGGTAACATCGAACGTCCTGCCGAGCCTCACACTCGAACTCCGGCCAAGTCCCCTCGCCTGACTCCAACTAGGCTTAGTAAGCTTTGTCTCCCAGCCGCGGTAGGGTCGAACGTCCTGCTGAGCCTTAGACTTGAACTCCGGCCAAGTCCCCTCGCCTGACTCTCCTACTAGGCTTAGGAAGATTTGTCTCCCTGCCGGGGTTACATCGAACGTCCTGCCGAGCCTCACACTCGAAGTCCGGCCAAGTCCCTTCCCCTGACACTCCTACTAGGCTTAGGAAGCTTGGTCTCCCTGCCGAGGTAAGGTCGAAAGTCCTGCCGAGCCTTACAATCGAACTCCTGCCAAGTTCCTTTTGCCTGTCTCCTACTCGGCTTAGGAAGCTTGGACTCCCTGCCGAGGTAAGGTCGAACGTCCTGCCGAGCCTTACACTCGACCTCCGGCCGAGTCCCTTCCCCTGACACTCCTACTAGGCTTAGGAAGCATGGTCTCCCTGCCGAGGTAACGTCCAACGTCCTGCCGAGCCTTAGTCTCAAACTTCGGCCAAGTTCCTTCGACTGACTCCAACTAGGCTTAGGAAGCTTTGTCTCCCAGCCGAGGTAAGGTCGAACGTCCTGCTGAGCCTTAGACTTGAATTCCGGCCAAGTCCTCTCGCCTGACTCTCCTACTAGGCTTAGGAAGCTTGGACTCCCTGCCGAGGTAAGGTCGAACGTCCTGCCGAGCCTTGAACTCAAACACCGGCCAGTCCCTTTGCCTGTCTCCTACTAGGCTTAGGAAGCTTGGTCTCCCTGACGAGGAAAGTCGAACGTCCTGCCGAGCCTTACACTCGAACACTGGCCAAGTCCCTTTGCCTGTCTCCTACAAGGCTTAGGAAGTATGTTCTCCCTGCCGAGGTAAGGTCAGACGTCCTGCCGAGCCTTACACTCGAACTCCAGCCAAGTCCCTTTGCATGACACCTACTAAGCTTAGGAAGCTTGGTCTCCCTGCCGAGGTAAGGTCGAACGTCCTGCCGAGTCTTACACTCGATCGCCGGCCAAGTCCCTTCGCCTGACAGTCCTAGTAGGCTTAGGAAGCTGGGTCTCCCTGCCGAGTTAAGGTCAAACGTCCTGCCTAGCCTTACACTCGAACTCCGGCCAAGTCCCCTCTCCTAAGTCTCCTCCTAGGCTTAGGAAGATTTGTCTCCTAGCCGAGGTAACATCGAACGTCCTGCCGAGCCTCACACTCGAACTCGGGCCGAGTCCCTTCCCCTGACACTGCTACGAGGCTTAGGAAGCTTGGTCTCACTACCGAGGTAAGGTCGAATGTCCTGCCAAGCCTTACACTCAAACTCCGGCCAAGTCCCCTCGCCTAACTGTCCTACAAGGCTTAGGAAGCTTGGTCTCCCTGCCGAGGTAAGGTAGAACGTCCTTCCGAGCCTTGCACTCGAAGTCCGGTCAAGTCCCTTCCCCTGACACTCCTAGTAGGCTTAGGAAGCTTGGTCTCCCTACCGAGGTAAGGTCGAGTGTCCTTCTGAGCCTTACACTCGAACTCCGGCCAAGTCCCCTTGTTTGACTCCTTCTAGGCTTATGAAGCTTGGTCCCCCAGCCGAGGTAAGGTCGAAACTCCTGCCGAGCGTTACAATCGAACTCCAGCCAAGTTCATTTTGCCTGTCTCCTACTAGGCTTAGGAAGCTTGGACTCCCTGCCGAGGTAAGGTCGAACGTCCTGTCTAGCCTTACACTCAAACACTGGCCAGTCCCTTTGCCTGTCTCCTACTAGGCTTAGAAAGCTTGGTCTCCCTGCCGAGGAAAGGTCGAACGTCCTGCCGAGCCTTACACTCGAACTCCGGCCAAGTCCTTTTGCATGACTCCTACTAAGCTTAGATATCTTGGTCTCCCTGCCGAGGTAGGGTCGAACGTCCTGCTGAGCCTTACACTCGAACTCCGGCCAAGTCCCCTCGCCTGACTCTCCTACTAGGCTTAGGAAGATTTGTCTCCCTGCCGGGGTAACATCGAACGTCCTGCCGAGCCTCACACTCGAACTCCGGCCAAGTCCCTTCCCCTGACACTCCTACTAGGCTTAAGAAGCTTGGTCTCCCTGCCGAGGTAAGGTCGAAAGTCCTGCCGAGCCTTACAATCGAACTCCTGCCAAGTTCCTTTTGCCTGTCTCCTACTCGGCTTAGGAAATTGGACTCCCTGCCGAGGTAAGGTCGAACGTCCTGCCGAGCCTTACACTCAAACACCGGCCGAGTCCCTTTGCCTGTCTCCTACTAGGCTTAGGAAGCTTGGACTCCCTGCCGAGGTAAGGTCGAACGTCCTGCCGAGCCTTGAACTCAAACACCGGCCAGTCCCTTTGCCTGTCTCCTACTAGGCTTAGGAAGCTTGGTCTCCCTGCCGAGGAAAGTCGAACGTCCTGCCGAGCCTTACACTCGAACTCCGGCCAAGTCATTTTGCATGACTCCTACTAAGCTTAGATAGCTTGGTCTCCCTGCCGAGGTAACGTCGAACGTCCTGCAGAACCTTAGTCTCAAACTTCGGCCAAGTTCCTTCGCCTTACTCCAACTAGGCTTAGGAAGCTTGGTCTCCCTGCCCAGGTAACGTCCAACGTCCTGCCGAGCCTTAGTCTCAAACTTCGGCCAAGTTCCTTCGCCTGACTCCAACTAGGCTTAGGAAGCTTTGTCTCCCTGCCGAGGTAAGGTCGAACATCCTGCCGAGCCTTACACTCGAACACCGGCCAAGTCCCTTTGCTGGTCTCCTACAAGGCTTAGGAAGTATGGTCTCCCTGCCGAGGTAAGGTCAGACGTCCTGCCGAGCCTTACACTCGAACTACGGCCAAGTCCCTTTGCATGACACCTACTAAGCTTAGGAAGCTTGGTCTCCCTGCCGAGGTAAGGTCGAACGTCCTGCTGAGCCTTACACTCGATCTCCAGCCAAGTCCCTTCGCCTGACTCTCCTAGTAGGCTTAGGAAGCTTGGTCTCCCTGCCGAGTTAAGGTCAAACGTCCTGCCTAGCCTTACACTCGAACTCCGGCCAAGTCCCCTCTCCTAAGTCTCCTCCTAGGCTTAGGAAGATTTGTCTCCCTGCCGAGGTAACATCGAACGTCCTGCCGAGCCTCACACTCGAACTCCGGCCAAGTCCCCTCGCCTGACTCCAACTAGGCTTAGTAAGCTTTGTCTCCCAGCCGAGGTAGGGTCGAACGTCCTGCTGAGCCTTAGACTTGAACTCCGGCCAAGTCCCCTCGCCTGACTCTCCTACTAGGCTTAGGAAGATTTGTCTCCCTGCCGGGGTAACATCGAACGTCCTGCCGAGCCTCACACTCGAAGTCCGGCCAAGTCCCTTCCCCTGACACTCCTACTAGGCTTAGGAAGCTTGGTCTCCCTGCCGAGGTAAGGTCGAAAGTCCTGCCGAGCCTTACAATCGAACTCCTGCCAAGTTCCTTTTGCCTGTCTCCTACTCGGCTTAGGAAGCTTGGACTCCCTCCCGAGGTAAGGTCGAACGTCCTGCCGAGCCTTACACTCGACCTCTAGCCGAGTCCCTTCCCCTGACACTCCTACTAGGCTTAGGAAGCATGGTCTCCCTGCCGAGGTAACGTCCAACGTCCTGCCGAGCCTTAGTCTCAAACTTCGGCCAAGTTCCTTCGACTGACTCCAACTAGGCTTAGGAAGCTTTGTCTCCCAGCCGAGGTAAGGTCGAACGTCCTGCTGAGCCTTAGACTTGAATTCCGGCCAAGTCCTCTCGCCTGACTCTCCTACTAGGCTTAGGAAGCTTGGACTCCCTGCCGAGGTAAGGTCGAACGTCCTGCCGAGCCTTGAACTCAAACACCGGCCAGTCCCTTTGCCTGTCTCCTACTAGGCTTAGGAAGCTTGGTCTCCCTGACGAGGAAAGTCGAACGTCCTGCCGAGCCTTACACTCGAACACTGGCCAAGTCCCTTTGCCTGTCTCCTACAAGGCTTAGGAAGTGTGTTCTCCCTGCCGAGGTAAGGTCAGACGTCCTGCCGAGCCTTACACTCGAACTCCAGCCAAGTCCCTTTGCATGACACCTACTAAGCTTAGGAAGCTTGGTCTGCCTGCCGAGGTAAGGTCGAACGTCCTGCCGAGTCTTACACTCGATCGCCGGCCAAGTCCCTTCGCCTGACAGTCCTAGTAGGCTTAGGAAGCTGGGTCTCCCTGCCGAGTTAAGGTCAAACGTCCTGCCTAGCCTTACACTCGAACTCCGGCCAAGTCCCCTCTCCTAAGTCTCCTCCTAGGCTTAGGAAGATTTGTCTCCCTGCCGAGGTAACATCGAACGTCCTGCCGAGCCTTAGACTTTAACTCCGGCCAAGTCCCCTCGCATGACTCTCCTACTAGGCTTAGGAAGCTTGGTCACCCAGCCGAGGTAAGGTCGAACGTCCTGCCGAGCCTTACACTCGAACACCAGCCCAGTCCCCTCTCCTAACTCTCCTCCCAGGCTTAGGAAGATTTGTCTCCCTGCCGAGGTAACATCGAACGTCCTGCCGAGCCTTACACTCGACCTCCGGCCGAGTCCCTTCCCCTGACACTCCTACTAGGCTTAGGAAGCTTGGTCTCCCTGCCGAGGTAAGGTCGAGCGTCCTTCCGAGCCTTACACTCGAACTCCGGCCACCTCCCTTCGCCTGACTCTCCGACTAGGCTTAGGAAGTATGGTCTCCCTGCCGAGGTAAGGTCAGACGTCCTGCCAAGCCTTACACTCGAACTCCGGCCAAGTCCCTTTGCATGACACCTACTAAGCTTAGGAAGCTTGGTCTCCCTGCTGAGGTAAGGTCGAACGTCCTGCCAAGCCTTACACTAGAACTCCGGACAAGTCCCCTCGCCTGACTCCTACTAGACTTAGGAAGCTTGGTCTCCCAGCTGAGGTAAGGTCGAACGTCCTGCCGAGCCTTACACTCGAACTCCAGCCAAGTCCCTTCCCCTGACACTCCTACTAGGCTTAGTACTCTTGGTCTCCCTGCCGAGGTAAGGTCGAATGTCCTGCCAAGCCTTACACTCAAACTCCGGCCAAGTCCCCTCGCCTAACTCTCCTACAAGGCTTAGGAAGCTTGGTCTCCCTGCCAAGGTAAGGTAGAACGTCCTTCCGAGCCTTACACTCGACCTCCGGCCGAGTCCCTTCCCCTGACACTCCTACTAGGCTTAGGAAGCTTGGTCTCCCTGCCGAGGTAAGGTTGAGCGTCCTTCCGAGCCTTACACTCGAACTACGGCCAAGTCCACTCGCCTGTCTCCTACTAGGATTAGGATGCTTGGTCTCCCTGAAGAGGTAAGGTCGAACGTCCTGCCGAGCCTTACACACGATCTTTGGCCTAGTCCCTTCGCCTGACTCTCCTACTAGGCGTAGGAAGCTTGGTCTCCCTGCCGAGGTAAGGTAGAACGTCCTGCCGAGCCTTACACTCGAACTGTGGCCAAGTCCCTTTGCCTGACTCCTACTAGGCTTAGGAATCTTGGTCTCCCTGCCGAGTTAAGGTCGTACGACCTGCCGAACCTTACACTCGAACTCCGGCCACCTCCCTTCGCCTAACTCTCCTACTAGGCTTAGGAAGCTTGGTCTCCCTGCGGAGGTAAGGTCGAACGTCCTGCCGAGCCTTATACTCGAACTTCGTCCGAGTCCCTTCGCCTGACTCTCCTACTAGGCTTAGAAAGCTTGGTCTCCCTGCCGAGGTAAGGTCGAAAGTCCTGCCGAGCCTTGCACTCGAACTCCGGCCAAGTCCACTCGCCTGACTCTGCTACTAGGCTTAAGAAGCTTGGGCTCCCTGCCGAGGTACGGTCGAACGTCCTGCCGAGCCTTACACTCGAACACCGGCCACGTCCCTTTGCCTGACTCCCACTAGGCTTAGGAAGCTTGGTCCCCCTGCCGAGGTACGATCGAAAGTCCTGCCGAGCCTTACAATCGAACTCCAGCCAAGTACCTTTTGCCTGTCTCATACTAAGCTTAGATAGCTTGGTCTCCCTGCTGAGGTAAGGTCGAACGTCCTGCCGAGCCTTACACTCGAACTCCGGCCAAGTCCCCTCGCCTGACTCCAACTAGGCGTAGGAAGCTTGGTCTTCCTGCCGATGTAAGGTCGAACGTCCTGCCGAGCCTTACACTCGAACTCCGGCCAAGTCCCCTTGTCTGACTCCTACTAGGCTTAGGAAGAATGGTCTCCCTGCCGAGTTAAGGTCGAACGTCCTGCCGAGCCTTAGTCTCAAACTTCGGCCAAGTTCCTTCACATGACTCCAACTAGGCTTAGGAAGCTTTGTCTCCCAGCCGAAGTAAGGTCGAACGTCCTGCCGAGCCTTAGACTTGAACTCCGGCCAAGTCCTCTCGCCTGACTCTCCTACAAGGCTTAGGGAGCTTGGTCTCCCTGCCGAGGTAAGGTCGAACGTCCTGCCGAGTTTTAAACTTGAACTCCGGCCAAGTCCCTTTGCCTGTCTCATACTAGGATTAGGAAGCTTGGTCTCCCTGCCGAGGTAAGGTTGAACGTCCTTCCGAACCTTACACTAGAACTCCGGCCAAGTCCCTTTGCCTGATACCTTCTAGGCTTAGAAAGCTTGGTCTCCCTGCCGAGGTAAGGTAGAACGTCCTGCCGAGCCTTACACTCGAACTTTGGCCAAGTCCCTTTGCCTGACTCCTACTAGGCTTAGGAATCTTGGTCTCCCTGCCGAGTTAAGGTCGAACGACCTGCCGAACCTTACACTCGAACTCCGGCCAACTCCCTTTGCCTAACTCTCCGATTAGGCTTAGGAATCTTGGTCTCCCTGCCGAGGAAAGGTCGAACGTCCTGCAGAGCCTTACACTCGAACTCCGTCCGAGTCCCTTCGCCTGACTCTCCTTCTAGGCTTAGGAAGCTTGGTCTCCCTGCCGAGGTAAGGTCGATAGTCCTGCCGAGCCTTACACTCGAACTCCGGACAAGTCCACTCGCCTGACTCTGCTACTAGGCTTAAGAAGCTTGGTGTCCCTGCCGAGGTACGGTCGAACGTCCTGCCGAGCCTTACAATCAAACTCCAGCCAAGTTCCTTCTGCTTATCTCCTACTAATCTTAGATAGCTTGGTCTCCCTGCCGAGGTAAGGTCGAAGGTCCTGCCGAGCCTTACACTCGAACTCCGGCCAAGTCCCCTCGCCTGACTCCAACTAGGCTTAGGAAGCATGGTCTCCCTGCCGAGTTAAGGTCGAACGGCCTACCGAGCCTTACACTCGAACTCCGGCCATGTCCCTTTGCCTGTCTCCTACTAGGATTAGGAAGCTTGGTCTCCCTGCCGAGGTAAGGTCGAACGTCCTTCCGAAACTTACACTCGAACTCCGGCCATCTCCCTTCGCCTAACTCTCCTTCTAGGCTTAGGAAGCTTGTTCTCCCTGCCGAGGTAAGGTCGAACGTCCTGCCGAGCCTTAGACTTGAACTCCGGCCAAGTCCTCTCGCCTGACTCTCCTACAAGGCTTAGGGAGCTTGGTCTCCCTGCCGAGGTAAGGTCGAACGTCCTGCCGAGTTTTAAACTTGAACTCCGGCCAAGTCCCTTTGCCTGTCTCATACTAGGATTAGGAAGCTTGGTCTCCCTGCCGAGGTAAGGTTGAACGTCCTTCCGAACCTTACACTAGAACTCCGGCCAAGTCCCTTTGCCTGATACCTTCTAGGCTTAGAAAGCTTGGTCTCCCTGCCGAGGTAAGGTAGAACGTCCTGCCGAGCCTTACACTCGAACTTTAGCCAAGTCCCTTTGCCTGACTCCTACTAGGCTTAGGAATCTTGGTCTCCCTGCCGAGTTAAGGTCGAACGACCTGCCGAACCTTACACTCGAACTCCGGCCAACTCCCTTTGCCTAACTCTCCGACTAGGCTTAGGAATCTTGGTCTCCCTGCCGAGGAAAGGTCGAACGTCCTGCAGAGCCTTACACTCGAACTCCGTCCGAGTCCCTTCGCCTGACTCTCCTTCTAGGCTTAGGAAGCTTGGTCTCCCTGCCGAGGTAAGGTCGATAGTCCTGCCGAGCCTTACACTCGAACTCCGGACAAGTCCACTCGCCTGACTCTGCTACTAGGCTTAAGAAGCTTGGTGTCCCTGCCGAGGTACGGTCGAACGTCCTGCCGAGCCTTATACTCAAACACCAGCCAAGTCCCTTTGCCTGTCTCCTACTAGGATTAGGAAGCTTGGTCTCCGTGCCGAGGTAAGGTCAAAGGTCCTGCCGAGCCTTACACTCGAACTCCGGCCAAGTCCCTTTGCCTGACTCCTACTAAGCTTAGGAAGCTTGGTCCCCCTGCCGAGGTAAGGTCGAAAGTCCTGCCGAGCCTTACAATCGAACTCCAGCCAAGTTCCTTTTGCCTGTCTACTACTAGGCTTAGGAAGCTTGGTCTCCCTGCCGAGGTAAGGTCGAGCGTCCTTCCGAGCCTTACACTCGAACTCCGGCCATTTCCCCTCGCCTGACTCTCCTACTAGGTTTAGGAAGCTTGGTCTCCCTGCCGAGGTAAGGTCAAACGTCCTGCCGAGCCTTACACTCGAACTCTGGCCAAGTCCCGTCCCCTGACACTCCTACTAGGCTTAGGAACCTTGGTCTCCCTGCCGAGGTAAGGTCATGCGTCCTTCCGAACCTTACACAAGAACTCTGGCCAAGTCCCTTTGCCTGATACCTTCTAGGCTTTGGAAGCTTGGTCTCCCTGCCGAGGTAAGGTAGAAGGTCCTGCCGAGCCTTACACTCGAACTCCGGCCAAGTCCCTTTGCCTGACTCCTACTAGGCTTAGGAATCTTGGTCTCCCTGCCGAGTTAAGGTCGAACGACCTGCCGAACCTTACACTCGAACTCCGGCCAACTCCCTTCGCCTAACTCTCCTACTAGGATTAGGAAGCTTGGTCTCCCTGCCGAGGTAAGGTCGAACGTCCTGCCGAGCCTTAAACTTGAACTCCGGCCAAGTCCCTTTGCCTGTCTCATACTAGGATTAGGAAGCTTGGTCTCCCTGCCGAGGTAAGGTTGAACGTCCTTCCGAACCTTACACTAGAACTCCGGCCAAGTCCCTTTGCCTGATACCTTCTAGGCTTAGAAAGCTTGGTCTCCCTGCCGAGGTAAGGTAGAACGTCCTGCCGAGCCTTACACTCGAACTTTGGCCAAGTCCCTTTGCCTGACTCCTACTAGGCTTAGGAATCTTGGTCTCCCTGCCGAGTTAAGGTCGAACGACCTGCCGAACCTTACACTCGAACTCCGGCCAACTCCCTTTGCCTAACTCTCCGACTAGGCTTAGGAATCTTGGTCTCCCTGCCGAGGAAAGGTCGAACGTCCTGCAGAGCCTTACACTCGAACTCCGTCCGAGTCCCTTCGCCTGACTCTCCTTCTAGGCTTAGGAAGCTTGGTCTCCCTGCCGAGGTAAGGTCGATAGTCCTGCCGAGCCTTACACTCGAACTCCGGACAAGTCCACTCGCCTGACTCTGCTACTAGGCTTAAGAAGCTTGGTGTCCCTGCCGAGGTACGGTCGAACGTCCTGCCGAGCCTTATACTCAAACACCAGCCAAGTCCCTTTGCCTGTCTCCTACTAGGATTAGGAAGCTTGGTCTCCGTGCCGAGGTAAGGTCAAAGGTCCTGCCGAGCCTTACACTCGAACTCCGGCCAAGTCCCTTTGCCTGACTCCTACTAAGCTTAGGAAGCTTGGTCCCCCTGCCGAGCCTTACAATCGAACTCCAGCCAAGTTCCTTTTGCCTGTCTACTACTAGGCTTAGGAAGCTTGGTCTCCCTGCCGGGGTAAGGTCGAGCGTCCTTCCGAGCCTTACACTCGAACTCCGGCCATTTCCCCTCGCCTGACTCTCCTACTAGGTTTAGGAAGCTTGGTCTCCCTGCCGAGGTAAGGTCGAACGTCCTGCCGAGACTTACACTCGAACTCTGGCCAAGTCCCCTCGCCTGACTCCTACTAGGCTTAGGAAGCTTGGCCTCCCTGCCGAGGTAAGGTCGAACGTCCTGCCGAGCCTTACGCTATAACTCCGGCCATGTCCCATCGCCTGACTCCTACTAGGCTTAGGAAGCATGGTCTCCCTGCCGAGGTAACGTCGAACGTCCTGCTGAGCCTTAGTCTCAAACTTCGGCCAAGTTCCTTCGACTGACTCCAACTAGGCTTAGGAAGCTTTGTCTCCCAGCCGAGGTAAGGTCGAACGTCCTGCTGAGCCTTAGACTTGAACTCCGGCCAAGTCCTCTCGCCTGACTCTCCTACTAGGCTTAGGAAGTATGGTCTCCCTGCCGAGGTAAGGTCAGACGTCCTGCCGAGCCTTGAACTCAAACACCGGCCAGTCCCTTTGCCTGTCTCCTACTAGGCTTAGGAAACTTTGTTTCCTTGCCGAGGTAAGGCCGAACGTCCTGCCGAGCCTTGCACTCGAACACCGGCCAAGTCCCCTCTCCTAAGTCTCCTCCTAGGCTTAGGAAGATTTGTCTCCCTGCCGAGGTAACATCGAACGTCCTGCCGAGCCTCACACTCGAACTCCGGCCGAGTCCCTTCCCCTGACACTGCTACGAGGCTTAGGAATCTTGGTCTCACTGCCGAGGTAAGGTCGAATGTCCTGCCAAGCCTTACACTCAAACTCCGGCCAAGTCCCCTCGCCTAACTGTCCTACAAGGCTTAGGAAGCTTGGTCTCCCTGCCGAGGTAAGGTAGAACGTCCTTCCGACCCTTGCACTCGAAGTCCAGTCAAGTCCCTTCCCCTGACACTCCTACTAGGCTTAGGAAGCTTGGTCTCCCTACCGAGGTAAGGTCGAGCGTCCTTCCGAGCCTTACACTCCAACTCCGGCCAAGTCCCCTTGTTGGACTCCTTCTAGGCTTAGGAAGCTTGGTCCCCCTGCCGAGGTAAGGTCGAAACTCCTGCCGAGCCTTACAATTGAACTCCAGCCAAGTTCATTTTGCCTGTCTCCTACTAGGCTTAGGAAGCTTGGACTCCCTGCCGAGGTAAGGTCGAACGTCCTGCCGAGCCTTACACTCGAACTCCGGCCAAGTCCTTTTGCATGACTCCTACTAAGCTTAGATAGCTTGGTCTCCCTGCCGAGGTAAGGTCGAACGTCCTGCCGAGACTTACACTCGAACTCTGGCCAAGTCCCCTCGCCTGACTCCAACTAGGCTTAGGAAGCTTTGTCTCCCAGCCGAGGTAGGGTCGAACGTCCTGCTGAGCCTTAGACTTGAACTCCGGCCAAATCCCTTTGCCTCTCTCCTAATAGGCTTAGGAAGTATGGTCTCCCTGCCGAGGTAAGGTCAGTCGTCCTGCCAAGCCTTACACTCGAACTCCGGCCAAGTCCCTTTGCATGACACCTACTAAGCTTAGGAAGCTTGGTCTCCCTGCTGAGGTAAGGTCGAACGTCCTGCAAAGCCTTACACTAGAACTCCGGACAAGTCCCCTCGCCTGACTCCTACAAGACTTAGGAAGCTTGGACTCCCAGCCGAGGTAAGGTCGAACGTCCTGCCAAGCCTTACACTCAAACTCCGGCCAAGTCCCCTCGCCTAACTCTCCTACAAGGCTTAGGAAGCTTGGTCTCCCTGCCAAGGTAAGGTAGAACGTCCTGCTGAGCCTTAGACTTTTACTCCGGCCAAGTCCCCTCGCGTGACTCTCCTACTAGGCTTAAGAAGCTTGGTCTCCCTGCCTAGGTAAGGTCGAACGTCCTGCCGAGCCTTACACTCGAGCACCTGCCAAGTCTCTTTGCCTCTCTCCTAATAGGCTTAGGAAGTATGGTCTCCCTGCCGAGGTAAGGTCAGACGTCCTGCCAAGCCTTACACTCGAACTCCGGCCAAGTCCCTTTGCATGACACCTACTAAGCTTAGGAAGCTTGGTCTCCCTGCTGAGGTAAGGTCGAACGTCCTGCCAAGCCTTACACTAGAACTCCGGACAAGTCCCCTCGCCTGACTTCTACTAGACTTAGGAAGCTTGGTCTCCCAGCCGAGGTAAGGTCGAACGTCCTGCCGAGCCTTACACTCGAACACCAGCCCAGTCCCCTCTCCTAACTCTCCTCCCAGTCTTAGGAAGATTTGTCTCCCTGCCGAGGTAACATCGAACGTCCTGCCAAGCCTTACACTCAAACTCCGGCCAAGTCCCCTCGCCTAACTCTCCTAGAAGGCTTAGGAAGCTTGGTCTCCCTGCCAAGGTAAGGTAGAACGTCCTTCCGAGCCTTACACTCGACCTCCGGCCGAGTCCCTTCCCCTGACACTCCTACTAGTCTTAGGAAGCTTGGTCTCCCTGCGGAGGTAAGGTCGAACGTCCTGCCGAGCCTTATACTCGAACTCCGTCCGAGTCCCTTCGCCTGACTCTCCTACTAGGCTTAAGAAGCTAGGTCTCCCTGCCGAGGTAAGGTCGAAAGTCCTGCCGAGCCTTACACTCGAACTCCGGACAAGTCCACTCGCCTGACTCTGCTACTAGGCTTAAGAAGCTTGGTGTCCCTGCCGAGGTACGGTCGAACATCCTGCCGAGCCTTACACTCGAACACCGGCCAAGTCACTTTGCCTGTCTCCTACCAGGATTAGGAAGCTTGGTCTCCCTGCCGAAGTAAGGTCGAACGTCCTGCCGAGCCTTACACTCGAACTCCGGCCAAGTCCCCTAGCCTGACGCCAACTAGGCGTAAGAAGCTTGGTCTCCCTGCCGATGTAATGTCGAACGTCCTGCCGAGCCTTACACTCGAACTCCGGCCAAGTCCCCCTGTTTGACTCCTACTAGGCTTAGGAAGCATGGTCTCCCTGCCGAGTTAAGGTCGAACATCCTGCCGAGCCTTAGTCTCAAACTTCGGCCAAGTTCCTTCGCCTGACTCCAACTAGGCTTAGGAAGCTTTGTCTCCCTGCCGAGGTAAGGTCGAACGTCCTGCGAAGCCTTACACTCGAACTCCGGCCAAGTCCCTTTGCCTGACTCCTACTAGGCTTAGGAAGCATGGTCTCCCTGCCGAGGTAACGTCGAACGTCCTGCCGAGCCTTAGTCTCAAACTTCGGCCAAGTTCCTTCGACTGACTCCAACTAGTCTTAGGAAGGTTTGTCTCCCAGCCGAGGTAAGGTCGAACGTCCTGCTGAGCCTTAGACTTGAACTCCGGCCAAGTTCTCTCGCCTGACTCTCCTACTAGGCTTAGGAAGCTTGGACTCCCTGCCGAGGTAAGGTCGAACGTCCTGCCGAGCCTTGAACTCAAACACCGGCCAGTCCCTTTGCCTGTCTCCTACTAGGCTTAGGAAGCTTGGTCTCCCTGCCGAGGAAAGTCGAACGTCCTGCCGAGCCTTACACTCGAACTCCGGCCAAGTCATTTTGCATGACTCCTACTAAGCTTAGATAGCTTGGTCTCCCTGCCGAGGTAACGTCGAACGTCCTGCAGAACCTTAGTCTCAAACTTCGGCCAAGTTCCTTCGCCTTACTCCAACTAGGCTTAGGAAGCTTGGTCTCCCTGCCGAGGTAACGTCCAACGTCCTGCCGAGCCTTAGTCTCAAACTTCGGCCAAGTTCCTTCGCCTGACTCCAACTAGGCTTAGGAAGCTTTGTCTCCCTGCCGAGCCTTACACTCGAACACCGGCCAAGTCCCTTTGCTGGTCTCCTACAAGGCTTAGGAAGTATGGTCTCCCTGCCGAGGTAAGGTCAGACGTCCTGCCGAGCCTTACACTCGAACTACGGCCAAGTCCCTTTGCATGACACCTACTAAGCTTAGGAAGCTTGGTCTCCCTGCCGAGGTAAGGTCGAACGTCCTGCTGAGCCTTACACTCGATCTCCAGCCAAGTCCCTTCGCCTGACTCTCCTAGTAGGCTTAGGAAGCTTGGTCTCCCTGCCGAGTTAAGGTCAAACGTCCTGCCTAGCCTTACACTCGAACTCCGGCCAAGTCCCCTCTCCTAAGTCTCCTCCTAGGCTTAGGAAGATTTGTCTCCCTGCCGAGGTAACATCGAACGTCCTGCCGAGCCTCACACTCGAACTCCGGCCAAGTCCCCTCGCCTGACTCCAACTAGGCTTAGTAAGCTTTGTCTCCCAGCCGCGGTAGGGTCGAACGTCCTGCTGAGCCTTAGACTTGAACTCCGGCCAAGTCCCCTCGCCTGACTCTCCTACTAGGCTTAGGAAGATTTGTCTCCCTGCCGGGGTAACATCGAACGTCCTGCCGAGCCTCACACTCGAAGTCCGGCCAAGTCCCTTCCCCTGACACTCCTACTAGGCTTAGGAAGCTTGGTCTCCCTGCCGAGGTAAGGTCGAAAGTCCTGCCGAGCCTTACAATCGAACTCCTGCCAAGTTCCTTTTGCCTGTCTCCTACTCGGCTTAGGAAGCTTGGACTCCCTGCCGAGGTAAGGTCGAACGTCCTGCCGAGCCTTACACTCGACCTCCGGCCGAGTCCCTTCCCCTGACACTCCTACTAGGCTTAGGAAGCATGGTCTCCCTGCCGAGGTAACGTCCAACGTCCTGCCGAGCCTTAGTCTCAAACTTCGGCCAAGTTCCTTCGACTGACTCCAACTAGGCTTAGGAAGCTTTGTCTCCCAGCCGAGGTAAGGTCGAACGTCCTGCTGAGCCTTAGACTTGAATTCCGGCCAAGTCCTCTCGCCTGACTCTCCTACTAGGCTTAGGAAGCTTGGACTCCCTGCCGAGGTAAGGTCGAACGTCCTGCCGAGCCTTGAACTCAAACACCGGCCAGTCCCTTTGCCTGTCTCCTACTAGGCTTAGGAAGCTTGGTCTCCCTGACGAGGAAAGTCGAACGTCCTGCCGAGCCTTACACTCGAACACTGGCCAAGTCCCTTTGCCTGTCTCCTACAAGGCTTAGGAAGTATGTTCTCCCTGCCGAGGTAAGGTCAGACGTCCTGCCGAGCCTTACACTCGAACTCCAGCCAAGTCCCTTTGCATGACACCTACTAAGCTTAGGAAGCTTGGTCTCCCTGCCGAGGTAAGGTCGAACGTCCTGCCGAGTCTTACACTCGATCGCCGGCCAAGTCCCTTCGCCTGACAGTCCTAGTAGGCTTAGGAAGCTGGGTCTCCCTGCCGAGTTAAGGTCAAACGTCCTGCCTAGCCTTACACTCGAACTCCGGACAAGTCCCCTCGCCTGACTTCTACTAGACTTAGGAAGCTTGGTCTCCCAGCCGAGGTAAGGTCGAACGTCCTGCCGAGCCTTACACTCGAACACCAGCCCAGTCCCCTCTCCTAACTCTCCTCCCAGTCTTAGGAAGATTTGTCTCCCTGCCGAGGTAACATCGAACGTCCTGCCAAGCCTTACACTCAAACTCCGGCCAAGTCCCCTCGCCTAACTCTCCTAGAAGGCTTAGGAAGCTTGGTCTCCCTGCCAAGGTAAGGTAGAACGTCCTTCCGAGCCTTACACTCGACCTCCGGCCGAGTCCCTTCCCCTGACACTCCTACTAGTCTTAGGAAGCTTGGTCTCCCTGCGGAGGTAAGGTCGAACGTCCTGCCGAGCCTTATACTCGAACTCCGTCCGAGTCCCTTCGCCTGACTCTCCTACTAGGCTTAAGAAGCTAGGTCTCCCTGCCGAGGTAAGGTCGAAAGTCCTGCCGAGCCTTACACTCGAACTCCGGACAAGTCCACTCGCCTGACTCTGCTACTAGGCTTAAGAAGCTTGGTGTCCCTGCCGAGGTACGGTCGAACATCCTGCCGAGCCTTACACTCGAACACCGGCCAAGTCCCTTTGCCTGTCTCCTACCAGGATTAGGAAGCTTGGTCTCCCTGCCGAAGTAAGGTCGAACGTCCTGCCGAGCCTTACACTCGAACTCCGGCCAAGTCCCCTAGCCTGACGCCAACTAGGCGTAGGAAGCTTGGTCTCCCTGCCGATGTAATGTCGAACGTCCTGCCGAGCCTTACACTCGAACTCCGGCCAAGTCCCCCTGTTTGACTCCTACTAGGCTTAGGAAGCATGGTCTCCCTGCCGAGTTAAGGTCGAACATCCTGCCGAGCCTTAGTCTCAAACTTCGGCCAAGTTCCTTCGCCTGACTCCAACTAGGCTTAGGAAGCTTTGTCTCCCTGCCGAGGTAAGGTCGAACGTCCTGCGAAGCCTTACACTCGAACTCCGGCCAAGTCCCTTTGCCTGACTCCTACTAGGCTTAGGAAGCATGGTCTCCCTGCCGAGGTAACGTCGAACGTCCTGCCGAGCCTTAGTCTCAAACTTCGGCCAAGTTCCTTCGACTGACTCCAACTAGTCTTAGGAAGGTTTGTCTCCCAGCCGAGGTAAGGTCGAACGTCCTGCTGAGCCTTAGACTTGAACTCCGGCCAAGTTCTCTCGCCTGACTCTCCTACTAGGCTTAGGAAGCTTGGACTCCCTGCCGAGGTAAGGTCGAACGTCCTGCCGAGCCTTGAACTCAAACACCGGCCAGTCCCTTTGCCTGTCTCCTACTAGGCTTAGGAAGCTTGGTCTCCCTGCCGAGGAAAGTCGAACGTCCTGCCGAGCCTTACACTCGAACTCCGGCCAAGTCATTTTGCATGACTCCTACTAAGCTTAGATAGCTTGGTCTCCCTGCCGAGGTAACGTCGAACGTCCTGCAGAACCTTAGTCTCAAACTTCGGCCAAGTTCCTTCGCCTTACTCCAACTAGGCTTAGGAAGCTTGGTCTCCCTGCCGAGGTAACGTCCAACGTCCTGCCGAGCCTTAGTCTCAAACTTCGGCCAAGTTCCTTCGCCTGACTCCAACTAGGCTTAGGAAGCTTTGTCTCCCTGCCGAGCCTTACACTCGAACACCGGCCAAGTCCCTTTGCTGGTCTCCTACAAGGCTTAGGAAGTATGGTCTCCCTGCCGAGGTAAGGTCAGACGTCCTGCCGAGCCTTACACTCGAACTACGGCCAAGTCCCTTTGCATGACACCTACTAAGCTTAGGAAGCTTGGTCTCCCTGCCGAGGTAAGGTCGAACGTCCTGCTGAGCCTTACACTCGATCTCCAGCCAAGTCCCTTCGCCTGACTCTCCTAGTAGGCTTAGGAAGCTTGGTCTCCCTGCCGAGTTAAGGTCAAACGTCCTGCCTAGCCTTACACTCGAACTCCGGCCAAGTCCCCTCTCCTAAGTCTCCTCCTAGGCTTAGGAAGATTTGTCTCCCTGCCGAGGTAACATCGAACGTCCTGCCGAGCCTCACACTCGAACTCCGGCCAAGTCCCCTCGCCTGACTCCAACTAGGCTTAGTAAGCTTTGTCTCCCAGCCGCGGTAGGGTCGAACGTCCTGCTGAGCCTTAGACTTGAACTCCGGCCAAGTCCCCTCGCCTGACTCTCCTACTAGGCTTAGGAAGATTTGTCTCCCTGCCGGGGTAACATCGAACGTCCTGCCGAGCCTCACACTCGAAGTCTGGCCAAGTCCCTTCCCCTGACACTCCTACTAGGCTTAGGAAGCTTGGTCTCCCTGCCGAGGTAAGGTCGAAAGTCCTGCCGAGCCTTACAATCGAACTCCTGCCAAGTTCCTTTTGCCTGTCTCCTACTCGGCTTAGGAAGCTTGGACTCCCTGCCGAGGTAAGGTCGAACGTCCTGCCGAGCCTTACACTCGACCTCCGGCCGAGTCCCTTCCCCTGACACTCCTACTAGGCTTAGGAAGCATGGTCTCCCTGCCGAGGTAACGTCCAACGTCCTGCCGAGCCTTAGTCTCAAACTTCGGCCAAGTTCCTTCGACTGACTCCAACTAGGCTTAGGAAGCTTTGTCTCCCAGCCGAGGTAAGGTCGAACGTCCTGCTGAGCCTTAGACTTGAATTCCGGCCAAGTCCTCTCGCCTGACTCTCCTACTAGGCTTAGGAAGCTTGGACTCCCTGCCGAGGTAAGGTCGAACGTCCTGCCGAGCCTTGAACTCAAACACCGGCCAGTCCCTTTGCCTGTCTCCTACTAGGCTTAGGAAGCTTGGTCTCCCTGACGAGGAAAGTCGAACGTCCTGCCGAGCCTTACACTCGAACACTGGCCAAGTCCCTTTGCCTGTCTCCTACAAGGCTTAGGAAGTATGTTCTCCCTGCCGAGGTAAGGTCAGACGTCCTGCCGAGCCTTACACTCGAACTCCAGCCAAGTCCCTTTGCATGACACCTACTAAGCTTAGGAAGCTTGGTCTCCCTGCCGAGGTAAGGTCGAACGTCCTGCCGAGTCTTACACTCGATCGCCGGCCAAGTCCCTTCGCCTGACAGTCCTAGTAGGCTTAGGAAGCTGGGTCTCCCTGCCGAGTTAAGGTCAAACGTCCTGCCTAGCCTTACACTCGAACTCCGGCCAAGTCCCCTCTCCTAAGTCTCCTCCTAGGCTTAGGAAGATTTGTCTCCCTGCCGAGGTAACATCGAACGTCCTGCCGAGCCTCACACTCGAACTCGGGCCGAGTCCCTTCCCCTGACACTGCTACGAGGCTTAGGAAGCTTGGTCTCACTACCGAGGTAAGGTCGAATGTCCTGCCAAGCCTTACACTCAAACTCCGGCCAAGTCCCCTCGCCTAACTGTCCTACAAGGCTTAGGAAGCTTGGTCTCCCTGCCGAGGTAAGGTAGAACGTCCTTCCGAGCCTTGCACTCGAAGTCCGGTCAAGTCCCTTCCCCTGACACTCCTAGTAGGCTTAGGAAGCTTGGTCTCCCTACCGAGGTAAGGTCGAGTGTCCTTCTGAGCCTTACACTCGAACTCCGGCCAAGTCCCCTTGTTTGACTCCTTCTAGGCTTATGAAGCTTGGTCCCCCAGCCGAGGTAAGGTCGAAACTCCTGCCGAGCGTTACAATCGAACTCCAGCCAAGTTCATTTTGCCTGTCTCCTACTAGGCTTAGGAAGCTTGGACTCCCTGCCGAGGTAAGGTCGAACGTCCTGTCTAGCCTTACACTCAAACACCGGCCAGTCCCTTTGCCTGTCTCCTACTAGGCTTAGAAAGCTTGGTCTCCCTGCCGAGGAAAGGTCGAACGTCCTGCCGAGCCTTACACTCGAACTCCGGCCAAGTCCTTTTGCATGACTCCTACTAAGCTTAGATATCTTGGTCTCCCTGCCGAGGTAGGGTCGAACGTCCTGCTGAGCCTTAGACTTTAACTCCGGCCAAGTCCCCTCGCCTGACTCTCCTACTAGGCTTAGGAAGATTTGTCTCCCTGCCGGGGTAACATCGAACGTCCTGCCGAGCCTCACACTCGAACTCCGGCCAAGTCCCTTCCCCTGACACTCCTACCAGGCTTAAGAAGCTTGGTCTCCCTGCCGAGGTAAGGTCGAAAGTCCTGCCGAGCCTTACAATCGAACTCCTGCCAAGTTCCTTTTGCCTGTCTCCTACTCGGCTTAGGAAATTGGACTCCCTGCCGAGGTAAGGTCGAACGTCCTGCCGAGCCTTACACTCAAACACCGGCCGAGTCCCTTTGCCTGTCTCCTACTAGGCTTAGGAAGCTTGGACTCCCTGCCGAGGTAAGGTCGAACGTCCTGCCGAGCCTTGAACTCAAACACCGGCCAGTCCCTTTGCCTGTCTCCTACTAGGCTTAGGAAGCTTGGTCTCCCTGCCGAGGAAAGTCGAACGTCCTGCCGAGCCTTACACTCGAACTCCGGCCAAGTCATTTTGCATGACTCCTACTAAGCTTAGATAGCTTTGTCTCCCTGCCGAGGTAACGTCGAACGTCCTGCAGAACCTTAGTCTCAAACTTCGGCCAAGTTCCTTCGCCTTACTCCAACTAGGCTTAGGAAGCTTGGTCTCCCTGCCCAGGTAACGTCCAACGTCCTGCCGAGCCTTAGTCTCAAACTTCGGCCAAGTTCCTTCGCCTGACTCCAACTAGGCTTAGGAAGCTTTGTCTCCCTGCCGAGGTAAGGTCGAACATCCTGCCGAGCCTTACACTCGAACACCGGCCAAGTCCCTTTGCTGGTCTCCTACAAGGCTTAGGAAGTATGGTCTCCCTGCCGAGGTAAGGTCAGACGTCCTGCCGAGCCTTACACTCGAACTACGGCCAAGTCCCTTTGCATGACACCTACTAAGCTTAGGAAGCTTGGTCTCCCTGCCGAGGTAAGGTCGAACGTCCTGCTGAGCCTTACACTCGATCTCCAGCCAAGTCCCTTCGCCTGACTCTCCTAGTAGGCTTAGGAAGCTTGGTCTCCCTGCCGAGTTAAGGTCAAACGTCCTGCCTAGCCTTACACTCGAACTCCGGCCAAGTCCCCTCTCCTAAGTCTCCTCCTAGGCTTAGGAAGATTTGTCTCCCTGCCGAGGTAACATCGAACGTCCTGCCGAGCCTCACACTCGAACTCCGGCCAAGTCCCCTCGCCTGACTCCAACTAGGCTTAGTAAGCTTTGTCTCCCAGCCGAGGTAGGGTCGAACGTCCTGCTGAGCCTTAGACTTGAACTCCGGCCAAGTCCCCTCGCCTGACTCTCCTACTAGGCTTAGGAAGATTTGTCTCCCTGCCGGGGTAACATCGAACGTCCTGCCGAGCCTCACACTCGAAGTCCGGCCAAGTCCCTTCCCCTGACACTCCTACTAGGCTTAGGAAGCTTGGTCTCCCTGCCGAGGTAAGGTCGAAAGTCCTGCCGAGCCTTACAATCGAACTCCTGCCAAGTTCCTTTTGCCTGTCTCCTACTCGGCTTAGGAAGCTTGGACTCCCTGCCGAGGTAAGGTCGAACGTCCTGCCGAGCCTTACACTCGACCTCTAGCCGAGTCCCTTCCCCTGACACTCCTACTAGGCTTAGGAAGCATGGTCTCCCTGCCGAGGTAACGTCCAACGTCCTGCCGAGCCTTAGTCTCAAACTTCGGCAAAGTTCCTTCGACTGACTCCAACTAGGCTTAGGAAGCTTTGTCTCCCAGCCGAGGTAAGGTCGAACGTCCTGCTGAGCCTTAGACTTGAATTCCGGCCAAGTCCTCTCGCCTGACTCTCCTACTAGGCTTAGGAAGCTTGGACTCCCTGCCGAGGTAAGGTCGAACGTCCTGCCGAGCCTTGAACTCAAACACCGGCCAGTCCCTTTGCCTGTCTCCTACTAGGCTTAGGAAGCTTGGTCTCCCTGACGAGGAAAGTCGAACGTCCTGCCGAGCCTTACACTCGAACACTGGCCAAGTCCCTTTGCCTGTCTCCTACAAGGCTTAGGAAGTGTGTTCTCCCTGCCGAGGTAAGGTCAGACGTCCTGCCGAGCCTTACACTCGAACTCCAGCCAAGTCCCTTTGCATGACACCTACTAAGCTTAGGAAGCTTGGTCTGCCTGCCGAGGTAAGGTCGAACGTCCTGCCGAGTCTTACACTCGATCGCCGGCCAAGTCCCTTCGCCTGACAGTCCTAGTAGGCTTAGGAAGCTGGGTCTCCCTGCCGAGTTAAGGTCAAACGTCCTGCCTAGCCTTACACTCGAACTCCGGCCAAGTCCCCTCTCCTAAGTCTCCTCCTAGGCTTAGGAAGATTTGTCTCCCTGCCGAGGTAACATCGAACGTCCTGCCGAGCCTTAGACTTTAACTCCGGCCAAGTCCCCTCGCATGACTCTCCTACTAGGCTTAGGAAGCTTGGTCACCCAGCCGAGGTAAGGTCGAACGTCCTGCCGAGCCTTACACTCGAACACCAGCCCAGTCCCCTCTCCTAACTCTCCTCCCAGGCTTAGGAAGATTTGTCTCCCTGCCGAGGTAACATCGAACGTCCTGCCGAGCCTTACACTCGACCTCCGGCCGAGTCCCTTCCCCTGACACTCCTACTAGGCTTAGGAAGCTTGGTCTCCCTGCCGAGGTAAGGTCAGACGTCCTGCCAAGCCTTACACTCGAACTCCGGCCAAGTCCCTTTGCATGACACCTACTAAGCTTAGGAAGCTTGGTCTCCCTGCTGAGGTAAGGTCGAACGTCCTGCCAAGCCTTACACTAGAACTCCGGACAAGTCCCCTCGCCTGACTCCTACTAGACTTAGGAAGCTTGGTCTCCCAGCTGAGGTAAGGTCGAACGTCCTGCCGAGCCTTACACTCGAACTCCAGCCAAGTCCCTTCCCCTGACACTCCTACTAGGCTTAGTACTCTTGGTCTCCCTGCCGAGGTAAGGTCGAATGTCCTGCCAAGCCTTACACTCAAACTCCGGCCAAGTCCCCTCGCCTAACTCTCCTACAAGGCTTAGGAAGCTTGGTCTCCCTGCCAAGGTAAGGTAGAACGTCCTTCCGAGCCTTACACTCGACCTCCGGCCGAGTCCCTTCCCCTGACACTCCTACTAGGCTTAGGAAGCTTGGTCTCCCTGCCGAGGTAAGGTTGAGCGTCCTTCCGAGCCTTACACTCGAACTACGGCCAAGTCCACTCGCCTGTCTCCTACTAGGATTAGGATGCTTGGTCTCCCTGAAGAGGTAAGGTCGAACGTCCTGCCGAGCCTTACACACGATCTTTGGCCTAGTCCCTTCGCCTGACTCTCCTACTAGGCTTAGGAAGCTTGGTCTCCCTGCCGAGGTAAGGTAGAACGTCCTGCCGAGCCTTACACTCGAACTGTGGCCAAGTCCCTTTGCCTGACTCCTACTAGGCTTAGGAATCTTGGTCTCCCTGCCGAGTTAAGGTCGTACGACCTGCCGAACCTTACACTCGAACTCCGGCCACCTCCCTTCGCCTAACTCTCCTACTAGGCTTAGGAAGCTTGGTCTCCCTGCGGAGGTAAGGTCGAACGTCCTGCCGAGCCTTATACTCGAACTTCGTCCGAGTCCCTTCGCCTGACTCTCCTACTAGGCTTAGAAAGCTTGGTCTCCCTGCCGAGGTAAGGTCGAAAGTCCTGCCGAGCCTTGCACTCGAACTCCGGCCAAGTCCACTCGCCTGACTCTGCTACTAGGCTTAAGAAGCTTGGGCTCCCTGCCGAGGTACGGTCGAACGTCCTGCCGAGCCTTACACTCGAACACCGGCCACGTCCCTTTGCCTGACTCCCACTAGGCTTAGGAAGCTTGGTCCCCCTGCCGAGGTACGATCGAAAGTCCTGCCGAGCCTTACAATCGAACTCCAGCCAAGTACCTTTTGCCTGTCTCATACTAAGCTTAGATAGCTTGGTCTCCCTGCTGAGGTAAGGTCGAACGTCCTGCCGAGCCTTACACTCGAACTCCGGCCAAGTCCCCTCGCCTGACTCCAACTAGGCGTAGGAAGCTTGGTCTTCCTGCCGATGTAAGGTCGAACGTCCTGCCGAGCCTTACACTCGAACTCCGGCCAAGTCCCCTTGTCTGACTCCTACTAGGCTTAGGAAGAATGGTCTCCCTGCCGAGTTAAGGTCGAACGTCCTGCCGAGCCTTAGTCTCAAACTTCGGCCAAGTTCCTTCACATGACTCCAACTAGGCTTAGGAAGCTTTGTCTCCCAGCCGAAGTAAGGTCGAACGTCCTGCCGAGCCTTAGACTTGAACTCCGGCCAAGTCCTCTCGCCTGACTCTCCTACAAGGCTTAGGGAGCTTGGTCTCCCTGCCGAGGTAAGGTCGAACGTCCTGCCGAGTTTTAAACTTGAACTCCGGCCAAGTCCCTTTGCCTGTCTCATACTAGGATTAGGAAGCTTGGTCTCCCTGCCGAGGTAAGGTTGAACGTCCTTCCGAACCTTACACTAGAACTCCGGCCAAGTCCCTTTGCCTGATACCTTCTAGGCTTAGAAAGCTTGGTCTCCCTGCCGAGGTAAGGTAGAACGTCCTGCCGAGCCTTACACTCGAACTTTGGCCAAGTCCCTTTGCCTGACTCCTACTAGGCTTAGGAATCTTGGTCTCCCTGCCGAGTTAAGGTCGAACGACCTGCCGAACCTTACACTCGAACTCCGGCCAACTCCCTTTGCCTAACTCTCCGATTAGGCTTAGGAATCTTGGTCTCCCTGCCGAGGAAAGGTCGAACGTCCTGCAGAGCCTTACACTCGAACTCCGTCCGAGTCCCTTCGCCTGACTCTCCTTCTAGGCTTAGGAAGCTTGGTCTCCCTGCCGAGGTAAGGTCGATAGTCCTGCCGAGCCTTACACTCGAACTCCGGACAAGTCCACTCGCCTGACTCTGCTACTAGGCTTAAGAAGCTTGGTGTCCCTGCCGAGGTACGCTCGAACGTCCTGCCGAGCCTTACAATCAAACTCCAGCCAAGTTCCTTCTGCTTATCTCCTACTAATCTTAGATAGCTTGGTCTCCCTGCCGAGGTAAGGTCGAAGGTCCTGCCGAGCCTTACACTCGAACTCCGGCCAAGTCCCCTCGCCTGACTCCAACTAGGCTTAGGAAGCATGGTCTCCCTGCCGAGTTAAGGTCGAACGGCCTACCGAGCCTTACACTCGAACTCCGGCCAAGTCCCTTTGCCTGTCTCCTACTAGGATTAGGAAGCTTGGTCTCCCTGCCGAGGTAAGGTCGAACGTCCTTCCGAAACTTACACTCGAACTCCGGCCATCTCCCTTCGCCTAACTCTCCTTCTAGGCTTAGGAAGCTTGTTCTCCCTGCCGAGGTAAGGTCGAACGTCCTGCCGAGCCTTAGACTTGAACTCCGGCCAAGTCCTCTCGCCTGACTCTCCTACAAGGCTTAGGGAGCTTGGTCTCCCTGCCGAGGTAAGGTCGAACGTCCTGCCGAGTTTTAAACTTGAACTCCGGCCAAGTCCCTTTGCCTGTCTCATACTAGGATTAGGAAGCTTGGTCTCCCTGCCGAGGTAAGGTTGAACGTCCTTCCGAACCTTACACTAGAACTCCGGCCAAGTCCCTTTGCCTGATACCTTCTAGGCTTAGAAAGCTTGGTCTCCCTGCCGAGGTAAGGTAGAACGTCCTGCCGAGCCTTACACTCGAACTTTAGCCAAGTCCCTTTGCCTGACTCCTACTAGGCTTAGGAATCTTGGTCTCCCTGCCGAGTTAAGGTCGAACGACCTGCCGAACCTTACACTCGAACTCCGGCCAGCTCCCTTTGCCTAACTCTCCGACTAGGCTTAGGAATCTTGGTCTCCCTGCCGAGGAAAGGTCGAACGTCCTGCAGAGCCTTACACTCGAACTCCGTCCGAGTCCCTTCGCCTGACTCTCCTTCTAGGCTTAGGAAGCTTGGTCTCCCTGCCGAGGTAAGGTCGATAGTCCTGCCGAGCCTTACACTCGAACTCCGGACAAGTCCACTCGCCTGACTCTGCTACTAGGCTTAAGAAGCTTGGTGTCCCTGCCGAGGTACGGTCGAACGTCCTGCCGAGCCTTATACTCAAACACCAGCCAAGTCCCTTTGCCTGTCTCCTACTAGGATTAGGAAGCTTGGTCTCCGTGCCGAGGTAAGGTCAAAGGTCCTGCCGAGCCTTACAATCGAACTCCAGCCAAGTTCCTTTTGCCTGTCTACTACTAGGCTTAGGAAGCTTGGTCTCCCTGCCGAGGTAAGGTCGAGCGTCCTTCCGAGCCTTACACTCGAAATCCGGCCATTTCCCCTCGCCTGACTCTCCTACTAGGTTTAGGAAGCTTGGTCTCCCTGCCGAGGTAAGGTCAAACGTCCTGCCGAGCCTTACACTCGAACTCTGGCCAAGTCCCGTCCCCTGACACTCCTACTAGGCTTAGGAACCTTGGTCTCCCTGCCGAGGTAAGGTCATGCGTCCTTCCGAACCTTACACAAGAACTCTGGCCAAGTCCCTTTGCCTGATACCTTCTAGGCTTTGGAAGCTTGGTCTCCCTGCCGAGGTAAGGTAGAAGGTCCTGCCGAGCCGTACACTCGAACTCCGGCCAAGTCCCTTTGCCTGACTCCTACTAGGCTTAGGAATCTTGGTCTCCCTGCCGAGTTAAGGTCGAACGACCTGCCGAACCTTACACTCGAACTCCGGCCAACTCCCTTCGCCTAACTCTCCTACTAGGATTAGGAAGCTTGGTCTCCCTGCCGAGGTAAGGTCGAACGTCCTGCCGAGCCTTAAACTTGAACTCCGGCCAAGTCCCTTTGCCTGTCTCATACTAGGATTAGGAAGCTTGGTCTCCCTGCCGAGGTAAGGTTGAACGTCCTTCCGAACCTTACACTAGAACTCCGGCCAAGTCCCTTTGCCTGATACCTTCTAGGCTTAGAAAGCTTGGTCTCCCTGCCGAGGTAAGGTAGAACGCCCTGCCGAGCCTTACACTCGAACTTTGGCCAAGTCCCTTTGCCTGACTCCTACTAGGCTTAGGAATCTTGGTCTCCCTGCCGAGTTAAGGTCGAACGACCTGCCGAACCTTACACTCGAACTCCGGCCAACTCCCTTTGCCTAACTCTCCGACTAGGCTTAGGAATCTTGGTCTCCCTGCCGAGGAAAGGTCGAACGTCCTGCAGAGCCTTACACTCGAACTCCGTCCGAGTCCCTTCGCCTGACTCTCCTTCTAGGCTTAGGAAGCTTGGTCTCCCTGCCGAGGTAAGGTCGATAGTCCTGCCGAGCCTTACACTCGAACTCCGGACAAGTCCACTCGCCTGACTCTGCTACTAGGCTTAAGAAGCTTGGTGTCCCTGCCGAGGTACGGTCGAACGTCCTGCCGAGCCTTATACTCAAACACCAGCCAAGTCCCTTTGCCTGTCTCCTACTAGGATTAGGAAGCTTGGTCTCCGTGCCGAGGTAAGGTCAAAGGTCCTGCCGAGCCTTACACTCGAACTCCGGCCAAGTCCCTTTGCCTGACTCCTACTAAGCTTAGGAAGCTTGGTCCCCCTGCCGAGGTAAGGTCGAAAGTCCTGCCGAGCCTTACAATCGAACTCCAGCCAAGTTCCTTTTGCCTGTCTACTACTAGGCTTAGGAAGCTTGGTCTCCCTGCCGAGGTAAGGTCGAGCGTCCTTCCGAGCCTTACACTCGAACTCCGGCCATTTCCCCTCGCCTGACTCTCCTACTAGGTTTAGGAAGCTTGGTCTCCCTGCCGAGGTAAGGTCAAACGTCCTGCCGAGCCTTACACTCGAACTCTGGCCAAGTCCCGTCCCCTGACACTCCTACTAGGCTTAGGAACCTTGGTCTCCCTGCCGAGGTAAGGTCATGCGTCCTTCCGAACCTTACACAAGAACTCTGGCCAAGTCCCTTTGCCTGATACCTTCTAGGCTTTGGAAGCTTGGTCTCCCTGCCGAGGTAAGGTAGAACGTCCTGCCGAGCCTTACACTCGAACTCCGGCCAAGTCCCTTTGCCTGACTCCTACTAGGCTTAGGAATCTTGGTCTCCCTGCCGAGTTAAGGTCGAACGACCTGCCGAACCTTACACTCGAACTCCGGCCAACTCCCTTCGCCTAACTCTCCTACTAGGATTAGGAAGCTTGGTCTCCCTGCCGAGGTAAGGTCGAACGTCCTGCCGAGCCTTAAACTTGAACTCCGGCCAAGTCCCTTTGCCTGTCTCATACTAGGATTAGGAAGCTTGGTCTCCCTGCCGAGGTAAGGTTGAACGTCCTTCCGAACCTTACACTAGAACTCCGGCCAAGTCCCTTTGCCTGATACCTTCTAGGCTTAGGAAGCTTGGTCTCCCTGCCGAGGTAAGGTAGAACGTCCTGCCGAGCCTTACACTCGAACTTTGGCCAAGTCCCTTTGCCTGACTCCTACTAGGCTTAGGAATCTTGGTCTCCCTGCCGAGTTAAGGTCGAACGACCTGCCGAACCTTACACTCGAACTCCGGCCAACTCCCTTCGCCTAACTCTCCTACTAGGATTAGGAAGCTTGGTCTCCCTGCCGAGGTAAGGTCGAACGTCCTGCCGAGCCTTACACTCGAACTCTGCCCGAGTCCCTTCGCCTGACTCTCCTTCTAGGCTTAGGAAGCTTGGTCTCCCTGCCGAGGTAAGGTCGAAAGTCCTGCCGAGCCTTACACTCGAACTCCGGCCAAGTCCACTCGCCTGACTCTGCTACGAGGCTTAAGAAGCTTGGTGTTCCTGCCGAGGTACGGTCGAACGTCCTGCCGAGCCTTACAATCAAACTCCAGCCAAGTTCCTTTTGCTTATCTCCTACTAATCTTAGATAGCTTGGTCTCCCTGCCGAGGTAACGTCGAACGTCCTGCTGAGCCGTAGACTTTAACTCCGGCCAAGTCCCCTCGCGTGACTCTCCTACTAGGCTTAAGAAGCTTGGTCTCCCTGCCTAGGTAAGGTCGAACGTCCTGCCGAGCCTTACACTCGAGCACCGGCCAAGTCCCTTTGCCTCTCTCCTAATAGGCTTAGGAAGTATGGTCTCCCTGCCGAGGTAAGGTCAGACGTCCTGCCAAGCCTTACACTCGAACTTCGGACAAGTCCCCTCGCCTGACTTCTACTAGACTTAGGAAGCTTGGTCTCCCAGCCGAGGTAAGGTCGAACGTGCTGCCGAGCCTTACACTCGAACACCAGCCCAGTCCCCTCTCCTAACTCTCCTCCCAGGCTTAGGAAGATTTGTCTCCCTGCCGAGGTAACATCGAACGTCCTGCCGAGCCTTACACTCGAACTCCGGCCGAGTCCCTTCCCCTGACACTCCTACTAGGCTTAGGAAGCTTGGTTTCCCTGCCGAGGTAAGGTCGAGCGTCCTTCCGAACCTTACACTCGAACTCCGGCCACCTCCCTTCGCCTAACTCTCCTACTAGTCTTAGGAAGCTTGGTCTCCCTGCGGAGGTAAGGTCGAACGTCCTCCCGAGCCTTATACTCGAACTCCGCCCGAGTCCCTTCGCCTGACTCTCCTTCTAGGCTTAAGAAGCTAGGTCTCCCTGCCGAGGTAAGGTCGAAAGTCCTGCCGAGGCTTACCCTCGAACTCCGGACAAGTCCACTCGCCTGACTCTGCTACTAGGCTTAAGAAGCTTGGTGTCCCTGCCGAGGTACGGTCGAACATCCTGCCGAGCCTTACACTCGAACACCGGCCAAGTCCCTTTGCCTGATATCTTCTAGGCTTAGGAAGCTTGGTCTCCCTGCCGAGGTAAGGTAGAACGTCCTGCCAAGCCTTACACTCGAACTTTGGCCAAGTCCCTTTGCCTGACTCCTACTAGGCTTAGGAATCTTGGTCTCCCTGCCGAGTTAAGGTCGAACGACCTGCCGAACCTTACACTCGAACTCCGGCCAACTCCCTTCGCCTAACTCTCCTCTTAGGCTTAGGAATCTTGGTCTCCCTGCCGAGGTAAGGTCGAACGTCCTGCCGAGCCTTACACTCGAACTCCGGCCAAGTCCACTCGCCTGACTCTGCTACGAGGCTTAAGAAGCTTGGTGTCCCTGCCGAGGTACGGTCGAACGTCCTGCCGAGCCTTACAATCAAACTCCAGCCAAGTTCCTTTTGCTTGTCTCCTACTAATCTTAGATAGCTTGGTGTCCCTGCCGAGGTAAGGTCGAAGGTCCTGCCGAGCCTTACACTCGAACTCCAGCCAAGTCCCCTAGTCTGACTCCAAATAGGCTTAGGAAGCATGGTCTCCCTGCCGAGTTAAGGTCGAACGTCCTGCCGAGCCTTAGTCTCAAACTTCGGCCAAGTTCCTTCGCCTGACTCCAATTAGGCTTAGGAAGCTTTGTCTCCCTGCCGAGGTAAGGTCGAACGGCCTACCGAGCCTTACACTCGAACTCCGGCCAAGTCCCTTTGCCTGACTCCTACTAGGCTTAGGAAGCATGGTCTCCCTGCCGAGTTAAGGTCGAACGTCCTGCCGAGCCTTAGTCTCAAACTTCGGCCAAGTTCCTTCGACTGACTCCAACTTGGCTTAGGAAGCTTTGTCTCCCAGCCGAGGTAAGGTCGAACGTCCTGCTGAGCCTTAGACTTGAACTCCGGCCAAGTCCTCTCGCCTGACTCTCCTACTAGGCTTAGGAAGCTTGGACTCCCTGCCGAGGTAAGGTCGAACGTCCTGCCGAGCCTTGAACTCAAACACCGGCCCGTCCCTTTGCCTGTCTCCTACTAGGCTTAGGAAGCTTGGTCTCCCTGCCGAGGAAAGTCAAACGTCCTGCCGAGCCTTACACTCGAACTCCGGCCAAGTCATTTTGCATGACTCCTACTAAACTTAGATAGCTTGGTCTCCCTGCCGAGGTACCGTCGAACGTCCTGCAGAACCTTAGTCTCAAACTTCGGCCAAGTTCCTTCGCCTTACTCCAACTAGGCTTAGGAAGCTTGGTCTCCCTGCCGAGGTAAGGTCGAACATCCTGCCGAGCCTTACACTCGAACACCGGCCAAGTCCCTTTGCCGGTCTCCTACAAGGCTTAGGAAGTATGGTCTCCCTGCCGAGGCAAGGTCAGACGTCCTGCCGAGCCTTACGCTCGAACTACGGCCAAGTCCCTTTGCATGACACCTATTAAGCTTAGGAAGCTTGGTCTCCCAGCCGAGGTAGGGTCGAACGTCCTGCCGAGCCTCACACTCGAACTCCGGCCAAGTCCCTTCCCCTGACACTCCTACTAGGCTTAGGAAGCTTGGTCTCCCTGCCGAGTTAAGATCGAACGTCCTGCCAAGCTTTACACTCGAACTCTGGCCAAGTCCCTTTGCCTGACTCCTACTAGGCTTAGGAAGCTTGGTCTCCCTGCCGAGGTAACGTCCAACGTCCTGCCGAGCCTTAGTCTCAAACTTCGGCCAAGTTCCTTCGCCTGACTCCAACTAGGCTTAGGAAGCTTTGTCTCCCTGCCGAGGTAAGGTCGAACATCCTGCCGAGCCTTACACTCGAACACCGGCCAAGTCCCTTTGCCGGTCTCCTACAAGGCTTAGGAAGTATGGTCTCCCTGCCGAGGTAAGGTCAGACGTCCTGCCGAGCCTTACGCTCGAACTACGGCCAAGTCCCTTTGCATGACACCTACTAAGCTTTGGAAGCTTGGTCTCCCTGCCGAGGTAAGGTCGAACGTCCTGCTGAGCCTTACACTCGATCTCCAGCCAAGTCCCTTCGCCTGACTCTCCTAGTAGGCTTAGGAAGCTTGGTCTCCCTGCCGAGTTAAGGTCAAACGTCCTGCCTAGCCTTACACTCGAACTCCGGCCAAGTCCCCTTTCCTAAGTCTCCTCCTAGGCTTAGGAAGATTTGTCTCCCTGCCGAGGTAACATCGAACGTCATGCCAAGCCTCACACTCGAACTCCGGCCACGTCCCCTCGCCTGACTCCAACTAGGCTTAGTAAGCTTTGTCTCCTAGCCGAGGTAGGGTCGAACGTCCTGCTGAGCCTTAGACTTGAACTCCGGCCAAGTCCCCTCGCCTGACTCTCCTACTAGGCTTAGGAAGATTTGTCTCCCTGCCGGGGTAACATCGAACGTCCTGCCGAGCCTCACACTCGAAGTCCGGCCAAGTCCCTTCCCCTGACACTCCTACTAGGCTTAGGAAGCTTGGTCTCCCTGCCGAGGTAAGGTCGAAAGTCCTGCCGAGCCTTACAATCGAACTCCTGCCAAGTTCCTTTTGCCTGTCTCCTAATAGGCTTAGGAAGTATGGTCTCCCTGCCGAGGTAAGGTCAGACGTCCTGCCAAGCCTTACACTCGAACTCCGGCCAAGTCCCTTTGCATGACACCTACTAAGCTTAGGAAGCTTGGTCTCCCTGCTGAGGTAAGGTCGAACGTCCTGCCAAGCCTTACACTCGAACACCGGCCACGTCCCTTTGCCTGACTCCCACTAGGCTTAGGAAGCTTGGTCCCCCTGCCGAGGTACGGTCGAAAGTCCTGCCGAGCCTTACAATCGAACTCCAGCCAAGTACCTTTTGCCTGTCTCCTACTAAGCTTAGATAGCTTGGTCTCCCTGCTGAGGTAAGGTCGAACGTCCTGCCGAGCCTTACACTCGAACTCCGGCCAAGTCCCCTCGCCTGACTCCAACTAGGCGTAGGAAGCTTGGTCTCCCTGCCGATGTAAGGTCGAACGTCCTGCCGAGCCTTACACTCGAACTCCGGCCAAGTCCCCTTGTCTGACTCCTACTAGGCTTAGGAAGAATGGTCTCCCTGCCGAGTTAAGGTCGAACGTCCTGCCGAGCCTTAGTCTCAAACTTCGGCCAAGTTCCTTCACATGACTCCAACTAGGCTTAGGAAGCTTTGTCTCCCAGCCGAGGTAAGGTCGAACGTCCTGCCGAGCCTTAGACTTGAACTCCGGCCAAGTCCTCTCGCCTGACTCTCCTATAAGGCTTAGGGAGCTTGGTCTCCCTGCCGAGGTAAGGTCGAACGTCCTGCCGAGTTTTAAACTTGAACTCCGGCCAAGTCCCTTTGCCTGTCTCATACTAGGATTAGGAAGCTTGGTCTCCCTGCCGAGGTAAGGTTGAACGTCCTTCCGAACCTTACACTAGAACTCCGGCCAAGTCCCTTTGCCTGATACCTTCTAGGCTTAGAAAGCTTGGTCTCCCTGCCGAGGTAAGGTAGAACGTCCTGCCGAGCCTTACACTCGAACTTTGGCCAAGTCCCTTTGCCTGACTCCTACTAGGCTTAGGAATCTTGGTCTCCCTGCCGAGTTAAGGTCGAACGACCTGCCGAACCTTACACTCGAACTCCGGCCAACTCCCTTTGCCTAACTCTCCGACTAGGCTTAGGAATCTTGGTCTCCCTGCCGAGGAAAGGTCGAACGTCCTGCAGAGCCTTACACTCGAACTCCGTCCGAGTCCCTTCGCCTGACTCTCCTTCTAGGCTTAGGAAGCTTGGTCTCCCTGCCGAGGTAAGGTCGATAGTCCTGCCGAGCCTTACACTCGAACTCCGGACAAGTCCACTCGCCTGACTCTGCTACTAGGCTTAAGAAGCTTGGTGTCCCTGCCGAGGTACGGTCGAACGTCCTGCCGAGCCTTACAATCAAACTCCAGCCAAGTTCCTTCTGCTTATCTCCTACTAATCTTAGATAGCTTGGTCTCCCTGCCGAGGTAAGGTCGAAGGTCCTGCCGAGCCTTACACTCGAACTCCGGTCAAGTCCCCTCGCCTGACTCCAACTAGGCTTAGGAAGCATGGTCTCCCTGCCGAGTTAAGGTCGAACGTCCTGCCGAGCCTTAGTCTCAAACTTCGGCCAAGTTCCTTCGCCTGACTCCAACTAGGCTTAGGAAGCTTTTTCTCCCTGCCGAGGTAAGGTCGAACGGCCTACCGAGCCTTACACTCGAACTCCGGCCAAGTCCCTTTGCCTGTCTCCTACTAGGATTAGGAAGCTTGGTCTCCCTGCCGAGGTAAGGTCGAACGTCCTTCCGAAACTTACACTCGAACTCCGGCCATCTCCCTTCGCCTAACTCTCCTACTAGGTTTAGGAAGCTTGGTCTCCCTGCCGAGGTAAGGTCAAACGTCCTGCCGAGCCTTACACTCGAACTCTGGCCAAGTCCCTTCCCCTGACACTCCTATTAGGCTTAGGAACCTTGGTCTCCCTGCCGAGGTAAGGTCATGCGTCCTTCCTAACCTTACACAAGAACTCTGGCCAAGTCCCTTTGCCTGATACCTTCTAGGCTTTGGAAGCTTGGTCTCCCTGGCGAGGTAAGGTAGAACGTCCTGCCGAGCCTTACACTCGAACTCCGGCCAAGTCCCTTTGCCTGACTCCTACTAGGCTTAGGAATCTTGGTCTCCCTGCCGAGTTAAGGTCGAACTACCTGCCGAACCTTACACTCGAACTCTGGCCAAGTCCCCTTGTCTGACTCCTACTAGGCTTAGGAAGCATGGTCTCCCTGCCGAGTTAAGGTCGAACGTCCTGCCGAGCCTTAGTCTCAAACTTCGGCCAAGTTCCTTTGCCTGACTCCAACTAGGCTTAGGAAGCTTTGTCTCCCAGCCGAGGTAAGGTCGAACGTCCTGCCGAGCCTTAGACTTGAACTCCGGCCAAGTCCTCTCGCCTGACTCTCCTACTAGGCTTAGGGAGCTTGGTCTCCCTGCCGAGTTAAGGTCGAACGACCTGCCGAACCTTACACTCGAACTCCGGCCAACTCCCTTCGCCTAACTCTCCTACTAGGATTAGGAAGCTTGGTCTCCCTGCCGAGGTAAGGTCGAACGTCCTGCCGAGCCTTACACTCGAACTCTGCCCGAGTCCCTTCGCCTGACTCTCCTTCTAGGCTTAGGAAGCTTGGTCTCCCTGCCGAGGTAAGGTCGAAAGTCCTGCCGAGCCTTACACTCGAACTCCGGCCAAGTCCACTCGCCTGACTCTGCTACGAGGCTTAAGAAGCTTGGTGTCCCTGCCGAGGTACGGTCGAACGTCCTGCCGAGCCTTACAATCAAACTCCAGCCAAGTTCCTTTTGCTTATCTCCTACTAATCTTAGATAGCTTGGTCTCCCTGCCGAGGTAAGGTCGAAGGTCCTGCCGAGCCTTACACTCAAACTCCGGCCAAGTCCCCTAGTCTGACTCCAACTAGGCTTAGGAAGCATGGTCCCCCTGCCGAGTTAAGGTCGAACGTCCTGCCGAGCCATTTGTCTCAAACTTCGGCCAAGTTCCTTCGCCTGACTCCAACTAGGCTTAGGAAGCTTTGTCTCCCTGCCGAGGTAAGGTCGAACGGCCTACCGAGCCTTACACTCGAACTCTGGCCAAGTCCCTTTGCCTGTCTCCTACTAGGATTAGGAAGCTTGGTCTCCCTGCCGAGGTAAGGTCGAACGTCCTTCCGAAACTTACACTCGAACTCCGGCCATCTCCCTTCGCCTAACTCTTCTACTAGGCTTAGGAAGCTTGGTCTCCCTGCCGAGGTACGGTCGAACGTCCTGCCGAGCCTTACACTCGAAGTCCGGCCAAGTCCCTTCCCCTGACACTCCTACTAGGCTTAGGAACCTTGGCCTCCCTGCCGAGGTAAGGTCATGCGTCCTTCCGAACCTTACACAAGAACTCTGGCCAAGTCCCTTTGCCTGATACCTTCTAGGCTTTGGAAGCTTGGTCTCCCTGCCGAGGTAAGGTAGAACGTCCTGCCGAGCCTTACACTCGAACTCCGGCCAAGTCCCTTTGCCTGACTCCTACTAGGCTTAGGAATCTTGGTCTCCCTGCCGAGTTAAGGTCGAACTACCTGCCGAACCTTACACTCGAACTCTGGCCAAGTCCCCTTGTCTGACTCCTACTAGGCTTAGGAAGCATGGTCTCCCTGCCGAGTTAAGGTCGAACGTCCTGCCGAGCCTTAGTCTCAAACTTCGGCCAAGTTCCTTCGCCTGACTCCAACTAGGCTTAGGAAGCTTTGTCTCCCAGCCGAGGTAAGGTCGAACGTCCTGCCGAGCCTTAGACTTGAACTCCGGCCAAGTCCTCTCGCCTGACTCTCCTACTAGGCTTAGGGAGCTTGGTCTCCCTGCCGAGGTAAGGTCGAACGTCCTGCCGAGCCTTAAACTTGAACTCCGGCCAAGTCCCTTTGCCTGTCTCATACTAGGATTAGGAAGCTTGGTCTCCCTGCCGAGGTAAGGTTGAACGTCCTTCCGAACCTTACACTCGAACTTTGGCCAAGTCCCTTTGCCTGACTCCTACTAGGCTTAGGAATCTTGGTCTCCCTGCCGAGTTAAGGTCGAACGACCTGCCGAACCTTACACTCGAACTCCGGCCAACTCCCTTCGCCTAACTCTCCTACTAGGATTAGGAAGCTTGGTCTCCCTGCCGAGGTAAGGTCGAACGTCCTGCCGAGCCTTACACTCGAACTCTGCCCGAGTCCCTTCGCCTGACTCTCCTTCTAGGCTTAGGAGGCTTGGTCTCCCTGCCGAGGTAAGGTCGAAAGTCCTGCCGAGCCTTACACTCGAACTCCGGCCAAGTCCACTCGCCTGACTCTGCTACGAGGCTTAAGAAGCTTGGTGTTCCTGCCGAGGTACGGTCGAACGTCCTGCCGAGCCTTACAATCAAACTCCAGCCAAGTTCCTTTTGCTTATCTCCTACTAATCTTAGATAGCTTGGTCTCCCTGCCGAGGTAAGGTCGAAGGTCCTGCCGAGCCTTACACTTGAACTCCGGCCAAGTCCCCTAGTCTGACTCCAACTAGGCTTAGGAAGCATGGTCTCCCTGCCGAGTTAAGGTCGAACGGCCTACCGAGCCTTACACTCGAACTCTGGCCAAGTCCCTTTGCCTGTCTCCTACTAGGATTAGGAAGCTTGGTCTCCCTGCCGAGGTAAGGTCGAACGTCCTTCCGAAACTTACACTCGAACTCCGGCCATCTCCCTTCGCCTAACTCTCCTATTAGGCTTAGGAAGCTTGGTCTCCCTGCCGAGGTAAGGTCGAAAGTCCTGCCGAGCCTTACACTCGAACTCCGGACAAGTCCACTCGCCTGACTCTGCTACTAGGCTTAAGAAGCTTGGTGTCCCTGCCGAGGTACGGTCGAACGTCCTGCCGAGCCTTATACTCGAACACCAGCCAAGTCCCTTTGCCTGTCTCCTACTAGGATTAGGAAGCTTGGTCTCCGTGCCGAGGTAAGGTCAAAGGTCCTGCCGAGCCTTACACTCGAACTCCGGCCAAGTCCCTTTGCCTGACTCCTACTAAGCTTAGGAAGCTTGGTCCCCCTGCCGAGGTAAGGTCGAAAGTCCTGCCGAGCCTTACAATCGAACTCCAGCCAAGTTCCTTTTGCCTGTCTACTACTAGGCTTAGGAAGCTTGGTCTCCCTGCCGAGGTAAGGTCGAGCGTCCTTCTGAGACTTACACTCGAACTCCGGCCATTTCCCCTCGCCTGACTCTCCTACTAGGTTTGGAAGCTTGGTCTCCCTGCCGAGGTAAGGTCAAACGTCCTGCCGAGCCTTACACTCGAACTCTGGCCAAGTCCCTTTGCCTGACTCCAACTAGGCTTAGGAAGCTTGGTCTCCCTGCCGAGGTACGGTCGAACGTCCTGCCGAGCCTTACACTCGAAGTCCGGCCAAGTCCCTTTGCCTGACTCCTACTAGGCTTAGGAATCTTGGTCTCCCTGCCGAGTTAAGGTCGAACGACCTGCCGAACCTTACACTCGAACTCCGGCCGACTCCCTTCGCCTGACTCTCCTACTAGGCTTAGGAATCTTGGTCTCCCTGCCGAGGTAAGGTCGAAAGTCCTGCCGAGCCTTACACTCGAACTCCGGCCAAGTCCACTCGCCTGACTCTGCTACTAGGCTTTAGAAGCTTGGTCTCCCTGCCGAGGTACGGTCGAACGTCCTGCCGGGCCTTACACTCGAAGTCCGGCCTAGTCCCTTCGCCTGATTCCTACTAGGCTTAGGAAGCTTGGTCTCCCTGCCGAGGTACGGTCGAACGTCCTGCCGAGCCTTACACTCGAAGTCCGGCCAAGTCCCTTCCCCTGACACTCCTACTAGGCTTAGGAACCTTGGCCTCCCTGCCGACGTAAGGTCATGCGTCCTTCCGAACCTTACACAAGAACTCTGGCCAAGTCCCTTTGCCTGATACCTTCTAGGCTTTGGAAGCTTGGTCTCCCTGCCGAGGTAAGGTAGAACGTCCTGCCGAGCCTTACACTCGAACTCCAGCCAAGTCCCTTTGCCTGACTCCTACTAGGCTTAGGAATCTTGGTCTCCCTGCCGAGTTAAGGTCGAACGACCTGCCGAACATTACACTCGAACTCTGGCCAAGTCCCCTTGTCTGACTCCTACTAGGCTTAGGAAGCATGGTCTCCCTGCCGAGTTAAGGTCGAACGTCCTGCCGAGCCTTAGTCTCAAACTTCGGCCAAGTTCCTTCGCCTGACTCCAACTAGGCTTAGGAAGCTTTGTCTCCCAGCCGAGGTAAGGTAGAACGTCCTGCCGAGCCTTAGACTTGAACTCCGGCCAAGTCCTCTCGCCTGACTCTCCTACTAGGCTTAGGGAGATTGGTCTCCATGGCGAGGTAAGGTCGAACGTCCTGCCGAGCCTTAAACTTGAACTCCGGCCAAGTCCCTTTGCCTGTCTCATACTAGGATTAGGAAGCTTGGTCTCCCTGCCGAGGTAAGGTTGAACGTCCTTCCAAACCTTACACTAGAACTCCGGCCAAGTCCCTTTGCCTGTTACCTTCTAGGCTTAGGAAGCTTGGTCTCCCTGCCGAGGTAAGGTAGAACGTCCTGCCGAGCCTTACACTCGAACTTTGGCCAAGTCCCTTTGCCTAACTCTCCTACTAGGCTTAGGAATCTTGGTCTCCCTGCCGAGGTAAGGTCGAACGTTCTGCCGAGCCTTACACTCGAACTCCGTCCGAGTCCCTTCGCCTGACTCTCCTTCTAGGCTTAGGAAGCTTGGTCTCCCTGCCGAGGTAAGGTCGAAAGTCCTGCCGAGCCTTACACTCGAACTCCGGCCAAGTCCACTCGCCTGACTCTGCTACGAGGCTTAAGAAGTTTGGTGTCCCTGCCGAGGTACGGTCGTACGTCCTGCCAAGCCTTACAATCAAACTCCAGCCAAGTTCCTTTTGCTTATCTCCTACTAATCTTAGATAGCTTGGTCTCCCTGCCGAGGTAAGGTCGAAGGTCCTGCCGAGCCTTACACTCGAACTCCGGCCAAGTCCCTAGTCTGACTCCAACTAGGCTTAGGAAGCATGGTCTCCCTCCAGAGTTAAGGTCGAACATCCTGCCGAGCCTTAGTCTCAAACTTCGGCCAAGTTCCTTCGCCTGACTCCAACTAGGCTTAGGAAGCTTTGTCTCCCTGCCGAGGTAAGGTCGAACGGCCTACCGAGCCTTACACTCGAACTCCGGCCAAGTCCCTTTGCCTGTCTCCTACTAGGATTAGGAAGCTTGGTCTCCCTGCCGAGGTAAGGTCGAACGTCCTTCCGAAACTTACACTCGAACTCTGGCCATCTCCCTTCGCCTAACTCTCCTACTAGGCTTAGGAAGCTTGGTCTCCCTGCCGAGGTAAGGTCGAAAGTCCTGCCGAGCCTTACACTCGAACTCCGGACAAGTCCACTCGCCTGACTCTGCTATTAGGCTTAAGAAGCTTGGTGTCCCTGCCGAGGTACGGTCGAACGTCCTGCCGAGCCTTATACTCGAACACCAGCCAAGTCCCTTTGCCTGTCTCCTACTAGGATTAGGAAGCTTGGTCTCTGTGCCGAGGTAAGGTCAAAGGTCCTGCCGAGCCTTACACTCGAACTCCGGCCACGTCCCTTTGCCTGACTCCTACTAAGCTTAGGAAGCTTGGTCCCCCTGCCGAGGTAAGGTCGAAAGTCCTGCCGAGCCTTACACTCGAACTCCGGCCAAGTCCCTTTGCCTGACTCCTATTAAGCTTAGGAAGCTTGGTCCCCCTGCCGAGGTAAGGTCGAAAGTCCTGCCGAGCCTTACACTCGAACTCCGGCCAAGTCCCTTTGCCTGACTCCTACTAGGCTTAGGAATCTTGGTCTCCCTGCCGAGTTAAGGTCGAACGACCTGCCGAACCTTACACTCGAACTCCGGCCGACTCCCTTCGCCTGACTCTCCTACTAGGCTTAGGAATCTTGGTCTCCCTCCTGAGGTAAGGTCGAACGTCCTGCCGAGCCTTACACTCGAACTCCGGCCAAGTCCATTCGCCTGACTCTGCTACTAGTCTTAGGAAGCTTGGTCTCCCTGCCGAGGTACGGTCGAACGTCCTGCCGAGCCTTACAATCGAACTCGAGCCAAGTTCCTTTTGCCTGTCTCCTACTAATCTTAGATAGCTTGGTGTCCCTGCCGAGGTACAGTCGAACGTCCTGCCGCGCCTTACACTCGAACTCCGGCCTAGTCCCTTCGCCTGACTCCTACTAGGCTTAGGAAGCTTGGTCTCCCTGCCGACGTAAGGTCGAAGTTCCTGCCGAGCCTTACACTCGAACTCCGGCCAATTCCCCTTGTCTGACTCCTACTAGGATAAGGAACCATGGTCTCCCTGCCGAGTTAAGTTTGAACGTCCAGTCGGGCCTTTGTCTCAAACTTCGGCCAAGTTCCTTTGCCTGACTCCTACTAGGCTTAGGAAGCTTTGTCTCCCAGCCGAGGTAAGGTCGAACGTCCTGCTGAGCCTTAGACTTGAACTCCGGCCAAGTCCTCTCGCCTGACTCTCCTACTAGGCTTAGGGAGCTTGGTCTCCCTGCCGAGTTAAGGTCGAATGTCCTGCCGAGCCTTACACTCGAACACCGGACAAGTCCCCTCGCCTAACTCTCCTACTAGGCTTAGGAATCTTGGTATCCCTGCCGAGGTAAGGTCGAAGGTCCTGCCGAGCCTTACACTCGAACTCCGGCCAAGTCCCCTTGTCTGACTCCTACTAGGGTTAGGAAGCCTGGTCTCCCTGCCGAGTTAAGGTCGAACGTCCTGCTGAGCCTTAGTCTCAAACTTCGGCCAAGTCCCTTCGACTGACTCCGACTAGGCTTAGGAAGCTTGGTCTCCCTGCCGAGGTAAGGTCGAGCGTCCTTCCGAGACTTACACTCGAACTCCGGACAAGTCCCTTTGCCTGACTCCTTCTAGGCTTAGGAAGCTTGGTCTCCCTGCCGAGGTAAGGTAGAACGTCCTGCCGAGCATTACACTCGAACTCCGGCCGACTCCCTTTTCCTGACTCCTACTAGGCTTAGGAATCTTGGTCTCCCTGCCGAGTTAAGGTCGAACGACCTGCCGAACCTTACACTCGAAGTCCGGCCAACTCCCTTCGCCTAACTCTCCTACTAGGCTTAGGAAGCTTTATCTCCCTGGCAAGGTACGGTCGAACGTCCTGCCGAGCCTTACAATCGAGCTCGAGCCAAGTTCCTTTTGCCTGTCTCCTACTAATCTTAGATAGCTTGGTGTCCCTGCCGAGGTACGGTCGAACGTCCTGCCGAGCCTTACACTCGAACTCCGGCCTAGTCCCTTCGCCTGACTCCTACTAGGCTTAGGAAGCTTGGTCTCCCTGCCGACGTAAGGTCGAAGTTCCTGCCGAGCCTTACACTCGAACTCCGGCCAATTCCCCTTGTCTGACTCCTACTAGGCTTAGGAAGCATGGTCTCCCTGCCGAGTTAAGTTTGAACGTCCAGTCGGGCCTTTGTCTCAAACTTCGGCCAAGTTCCTTTGCCTGACTCCTACTAGGCTTAAGAAGCTTTGTCTCCCAGCCGAGGTAAGGTCGAACGTCCTGCTGAGCCTTAGACTTGAACTCCGGCCAAGTCCTCTCGCCTGACTCTCCTACTAGGCTTAGGGAGCTTGGTCTCCCTGCCGAGTTAAGGTCGAATGTCCTGCCGAGCCTTACACTCGAACACCGGACAAGTCCCCTCGCCTAACTCTCCTACTAGGCTTAGGAATCTTGGTATCCCTGCCGAGGTAAGGTCGAAGGTCCTGCCGAGCCTTACACTCGAACTCCGGCCAAGTCCCCTTGTCTGACTCCTACTAGGGTTAGGAAGCCTGGTCTCCCTGCCGAGTTAAGGTCGAACGTCCTGCTGAGCCTTAGTCTCAAACTTCGGCCAAGTTCCTTCGCCTGACTCCGACTAGGCTTAGGAAGCTTGGTCTCCCTGCCGAGGTAAGGTCGAGCGTCCTTCCGAGACTTACACTCGAACTCCGGTCAAGTCCCTTTGCCTGACTCCTTCTAGGCTTAGGAAGCTTGGTCTCCCTGCCGAGGTAAGGTAGAACGTCCTGCCGAGCATTACACTCGAACTCCGGCCAACTCCCTTTGCCTGACTCCTACTAGGCTTAGGAATCTTGGTCTCCCTGCCGAGTTAAGGTCGAACGACCTGCCGAACCTTACACTCGAAGTCCGGCCAACTCCCTTCGCCTAACTCTCCTACTAGGCTTAGGAAGCTTTATCTCCCTGGCAAGGTACGGTCGAAAGTCCTGCCGAGCCTTACAATCGAACTCCAGCCATGTCCACTCGCCTGACTCTGCTACTAGGCTTAAGAAGCTTGGTGTCCCTGCCGTGGTACGGTCGAACGTCCTGCCGAGCCTTACACTCGAACTCCGGCCAAGTCCCCTCGCCTGACTCTCCTACTAGGCTTAGGAAGCTTGGTTTCCCTGCCGAGGTAAGGTCAAACGTCCTGCCGAGCCTTACACTCGAACTCCGGCCAAGTCCCTTTGCCTGACTCCAACTAGGCTTAGGAAGCTTGGTCTCCCGGCCGACCTAAGGTCAAACGTCCTGCCGAGCCTTATACTCGAACTCCGGCCAAGTCCCTTTCCCTGACTCCTACTAGGCTTAGGAATCTTGGTCTCCCTGCCGAGTTAAGGTCGAACGACCTGCCGAAACTTACACTCGAACTCCGGCCAACTACCTTCGCCTAGCTCTCCTACTAGGCTTAGGGAGCTTTATCTCCCTGGCGAGGTACGGTCGAAAGTCCTGCCGAGCCTTACAATCGAACTCCAGCCATGTCCCCTCGCCTGACTCTGCTACTAGGCTTAGGAAGCTTGGTTTCCCTGCCGAGATAAGGTCAAACGTCCTGCCGAGCCTTACACTCGAACTCCGGCCAAGTCCCTTTGCCTGACTCCAACTAGGCTTAGGAAGCTTGGTCTCCCGGCCGACCTAAAGTCAAACGTCCTGCCGAGCCTTATACTCGATCTCCGTCCGAGTCCCTTCGCCTGACTCTCCTACTAGGCTTAGGAAGCTTGGTCTCCCTGCCGAGGTAAGGTCGAAAGTCCTGCCGAGCCTTACACTCGAACTCCGGCCAAGTCCCTTTGCCTGACTCCTACTAGGCTTAGGAAGCTTTGTCTCCCAGCCGAGGTAAGGTCCAACATCCTGCTGAGCCTTAGACTTGAACTCCGGCCAAGTCCTCTCGCCTGACTCTCCTACTAGGCTTAGGAAGCTTGGACTCCCTGCCGAGGTAAGGTCGAACGTCCTGCCGAGCCTTGAACTCAAAAACTGGCCAGTCCCTTTGCCTGTCTCCTACTAGGCTTAGATAGCTTGGTCTCCCTGCCGAGGTAACGTCGAACGTCCTGCAGAACCTTAGTCTCAAACTTCGACCAAGTTCCTTCACCTTACTCCAACTAGGCTTAGGAAGCATGGTCTCCCTGCCGAGGTAACGTCCAACGTCTTGCCGAGCCTTAGTCTCAAACTTCGGCCAAGTTCCTTCGCCTGACTCCAACTAGGCTTAGGAAGCTCTGTCTCCCTGCCGAGGTAAGGTCGAACATCCTGCCGGGCCTTACACTCGAACACCGGCCAAGTCCCTTTGCCTGTCTCCTACAAGGCTTAGGAAGTATGGTCTCCCTGCCGAGGTAAGGTCAGACGTCCTGCCGAGCCTTACACTCGAACTCCGTCCGAGTCCCTTCGCCTGACTCTCCTTCTAGGCTTAGGAAGCTTGGTCTCCCTGCCGAGGTAAGGTCGAAAGTCCTGCCGAGCCTTACACTCGAACTCCGGCCAAGTCCCTTTGCCTGACTCCTACTAAGCTTAGGAAGCTTGGTCCCCCTGCCGAGGTAAGGTCGAAAGTCCTGCCGAGCCTTACACTCGAACTCCGGCCAAGTCCCTTTGCCTGACTCCTACTAGGCTTAGGAATCTTGGTCTCCCTGCCGAATTAAGGTCGAACGACCTGCCGAACCTTACACTCGAACTCCGGCCGACTCCCTTCGCCTGACTCTCCTACTAGGCTTAGGAATCTTGGTCTCCCTGCTGAGGTAAGGTCGAACGTCCTGCCGAGCCTTACACTCGAACTCCGGCCAAGTCCACTCGCCTGACTCTGCTACTAGTCTTAAGAAGCTTGGTCTCCCTGCCGAGGTACAGTCGAACGTCCTGCCGAGCCTTACAATCGAACTCTAGCCAAGTTCCTTTTGCCTGTCTCCTACTAATCTTAGATAGCTTGGTGTCCCTGCCGAGGTACGGTCGAACGTCCTGCCGAGCCTTACACTCGAACTCCGGCCTAGTCCCTTCGCCTGACTCCTACTAGGCTTAGGAAGCTTGGTCTCCCTGCCGAGGTAAGGTCGAAGTTCCTGCCGAGCCTTACACTCGAACTCCGGCCAATTCCCCTTGTCTGACTCCTACTAGGCTTAGGAAGCATGGTCTCCCTGCCGAGTTAAGTTTGAACGTCCAGTCGGGCCTTTGTCTCAAACTTCGGCCAAGTTCCTTTGCCTGACTCCGACTAGGCTTAGGAAGCTTGGTCTCCCTGCCGAGGTAAGGTCGAGCGTCCTTCCGAGACTTACACTCGAACTCCGGACAAGTCCCTTTGCCTGACTCCTTCTAGGCTTAGGAAGCTTGGTCTCCCTGCCGAGGTAAGGTAGAACGTCCTGCCGAGCATTACACTCGAACTCCGGCCAACTCCCTTTGCCTGACTCCTACTAGGCTTAGGAATCTTGGTCTCCCTGCCGAGTTAAGGTCGAACGACCTGCCGAACCTTACACTCGAAGTCCGGCCAACTCCCTTCGCCTAACTCTCCTACTAGGCTTAGGAAGCTTTATCTCCCTGGCAAGGTACGGTCGAAAGTCCTGCCGAGCCTTACAATCGAACTCCAGCCATGTCCACTCGCCTGACTCTGCTACTAGGCTTAAGAAGCTTGGTGTCCCTGCCGTGGTACGGTCGAACGTCCTGCCGAGCCTTACACTCGAACTCCGGCCAAGTCCCCTCGCCTGACTCTCCTACTAGGCTTAGGAAGCTGGGTTTCCCTGCCGAGGTAAGGTCAAACGTCCTGCCGAGCCTTACACTCGAACTCCGGCCAAGTCCCTTTCCCTGACTCCTACTAGGCTTAGGAAGCATGGTCTCCCTGCCGAGTTAAGGTCGAACGACCTGCCGAAACTTACACTCGAACTCCGGCCAACTACCTTCGCCTAGCTCTCCTACTAGGCTTAGGGAGCTTTATCTCCCTGGCGAGGTACGGTCGAAAGTCCTGCCGAGCCTTACAATCGAACTCCAGCCATGTCCCCTCGCCTGACTCTGCTACTAGGCTTAGGAAGCTTGGTTTCCCTGCCGAGATAAGGTCAAACGTCCTGCCGAGCCTTACACTCGAACTCCGGCCAAGTCCCTTTGCCTGACTCCAACTAGGCTTAGGAAGCTTGGTCTCCCGGCCGACCTAAAGTCAAACGTCCTGCCGAGCCTTATACTCGATCTCCGTCCGAGTCCCTTCGCCTGACTCTCCTACTAGGCTTAGGAAGCTTGGTCTCCCTGCCGAGGTAAGGTCGAAAGTCCTGCCGAGCCTTACACTCGAACTCCGGCCAAGTCCCTTTGCCTGACTCCTACTAGGCTTAGGAAGCTTTGTCTCCCAGCCGAGGTAAGGTCCAACATCCTGCTGAGCCTTAGACTTGAACTCCGGCCAAGTCCTCTCGCCTGACTCTCCTACTAGGCTTAGGAAGCTTGGACTCCCTGCCGAGGTAAGGTCGAACGTCCTGCCGAGCCTTGAACTCAAACACTGGCCAGTCCCTTTGCCTGTCTCCTACTAGGCTTAGATAGCTTGGTCTCCCTGCCGAGGTAACGTCGAACGTCCTGCAGAACCTTAGTCTCAAACTTCGACCAAGTTCCTTCACCTTACTCCAACTAGGCTTAGGAAGCATGGTCTCCCTGCCGAGGTAACGTCCAACGTCTTGCCGAGCCTTAGTCTCAAACTTCGGCCAAGTTCCTTCGCCTGACTCCAACTAGGCTTAGGAAGCTCTGTCTCCCTGCCGAGGTAAGGTCGAACATCCTGCCGAGCCTTACACTCGAACACCGGCCAAGTCCCTTTGCCTGTCTCCTACAAGGCTTAGGAAGTATGGTCTCCCTGCCGAGGTAAGGTCAGACGTCCTGCCGAGCCTTACACTCGAACTCCGTCCGAGTCCCTTCGCCTGACTCTCCTTCTAGGCTTAGGAAGCTTGGTCTCCCTGCCGAGGTAAGGTCGAAAGTCCTGCCGAGCCTTACACTCGAACTCCGGCCAAGTCCCTTTGCCTGACTCCTACTAAGCTTAGGAAGCTTGGTCCCCCTGCCGAGGTAAGGTCGAAAGTCCTGCCGAGCCTTACACTCGAACTCCGGCCAAGTCCCTTTGCCTGACTCCTACTAGGCTTAGGAATCTTGGTCTCCCTGCCGAATTAAGGTCGAACGACCTGCCGAACCTTACACTCGAACTCCGGCCGACTCCCTTCGCCTGACTCTCCTACTAGGCTTAGGAATCTTGGTCTCCCTGCTGAGGTAAGGTCGAACGTCCTGCCGAGCCTTACACTCGAACTCCGGCCAAGTCCACTCGCCTGACTCTGCTACTAGTCTTAAGAAGCTTGGTCTCCCTGCCGAGGTACAGTCGAACGTCCTGCCGAGCCTTACAATCGAACTCTAGCCAAGTTCCTTTTGCCTGTCTCCTACTAATCTTAGATAGCTTGGTGTCCCTGCCGAGGTACGGTCGAACGTCCTGCCGAGCCTTACACTCGAACTCCGGCCTAGTCCCTTCGCCTGACTCCTACTAGGCTTAGGAAGCTTGGTCTCCCTGCCGAGGTAAGGTCGAAGTTCCTGCCGAGCCTTACACTCGAACTCCGGCCAATTCCCCTTGTCTGACTCCTACTAGGCTTAGGAAGCATGGTCTCCCTGCCGAGTTAAGTTTGAACGTCCAGTCGGGCCTTTGTCTCAAACTTCGGCCAAGTTCCTTTGCCTGACTCCAACTAGGCTTAGGAAGCTTTGTCTCCCAGCCGAGGTAAGGTCGAACGTCCTGCTGAGCCTTAGACTTGAACTCCGGCCAAGTCCTCTCGTCTGACTCTCCTACTAGGCTTAGGGAGCTTGGTCTCCCTGCCGAGTTAAGGTCGAATGTCCTGCCGAGCCTTACACTCGAACACCGGACAAGTCCCCTCGCCTGACTCTCCTACTAGGCTTAGGAATCTTGGTATCCCTGCCGAGGTAAGGTCGAAGGTCCTGCCGAGCCTTACACTCGAACTCCGGCCAAGTCCCCTTGTCTGACTCCTACTAGGGTTAGGAAGCCTGGTCTCCCTGCCGAGTTAAGGTCGAACGTCCTGCTGAGCCTTAGTCTCAAACTTCGGCCAAGTTCCTTCGCCTGACTCCGACTAGGCTTAGGAAGCTTGGTCTCCCTGCCGAGTTAAGGTCGAACGTCCTGCCGAACCTTACACTCAAACTCCGGCCAACTCCCTTTGCCTGACTCCTACTAGGCTTAGGAATCTTGGTCTCCCTGCCGAGTTAAGTTCGAACGACCTGCCGAACCTTACACTCGAAGTCCGGCCAACTCCCTTCGCCTAACTCTCCTACTAGGCTTAGGAAGCTTTATCTCCCTGGCAAGGTACGGACGAAAGTCCTGCCGAGCCTTACAATCGAACTCCAGCCATGTCCACTCGCCTGACTCTGCTACTAGGCTTAAGAAGCTTGGTGTCCCTGCCGTGGTACGGTCGAACGTCCTGCCGAGCCTTACACTCGAACTCCGGCCAAGTCCCCTCGCCTGACTCTCCTACTAGGCTTAGGAAGCTTGGTTTCCCTGCCGAGGTAAGGTCAAACGTCCTGCCGAGCCTTACACTCGAACTCCGGCCAAGTCCCTTTGCCTGACTCCAACTAGGCTTAGGTAGCTTGGTCTCCCGGCCGACCTAAGGTCAAACGTCCTGCCGAGCCTTATACTCGAACTCCGTCCGAGTCCCTTCGCCTGACTCTCCTACTAGGCTTAGGAAGCTTGGTCTCCCTGCCGAGGTAAGGTCGAAAGTCCTGCCGAGCCTTACACTCGAACTCCGGCCAAGTCCCTTTGCCTGACTCCTACTAGGCTTAGGAAGCTTTGTCTCCCAGCCGAGGTAAGGTCCAACATCCTGCTGAGCCTTAGACTTGAACTCCGGCCAAGTCCTCTCGCCTGACTCTCCTACTAGGCTTAGGAAGCTTGGACTCCCTGCCGAGGTAAGGTCGAACGTCCTGCCGAGCCTTGAACTCAAACACCGGCCAGTCCCTTTGCCTGTCTCCTACTAGGCTTAGATAGCTTGGTCTCCCTGCCGAGGTAACGTCGAATGTCCTGCAGAAACTTAGTCTCAAACTTCGACCAAGTTCCTTCGCCAACCTCCAACTGGCCTTAGGAAGCATGGTCTCCCTGCCGAGGTAACGTCCAACGTCTTGCCGAGCCTTAGTCTCAAACTTCGGCCAAGTTCCTTCGCCTGACTCCAACTAGGCTTAGGAAGCTCTGTCTCCCTGCCGAGGTAAGGTCGAACATCCTGCCGAGCCTTACACTCGAACACCGGCCAAGTCCCTTTGCCTGTCTCCTACAAGGCTTAGGAAGTATGGTCTCCCTGCCGAGGTAAGGTCAGACGTCCTGCCGAGCCTTACACTCGAACTCCGGCCACGTCCCCTCGCCTGACTCTCCTACTAGGCTTAGGGAGCTTGGTCTCCCTGCCGAGGTAAGGTCGAACGTCCTGCCGAGCCTTACACTCGAACTCCGTCCGAGTCCCTTCGCCTGACTCTCCTTCTAGGCTTAGGAAGCTTGGTCTCCCTGCCGAGGTAAGGTCGAAAGTCCTGCCGAGCCTTACACTCGAACTCCGGCCAAGTCCACTCGCCTGACTCTGCTACGAGGCTTAAGAAGCTTGGTGTCCCTGCCGAGGTACGGTCGAACGTCCTGCCAAGCCTTACAATCAAACTCCAGCCAAGTTCATTTTGCTTATCTCCTACTAATCTTAGATAGCTTGGTCTCCCTGCCGAGGTAAGGTCGAAGGTCCTGCCGAGCCTTACGCTCAAACTCCGGCCAAGTCCCCTAGTCTGACTCCAACTAGGCTTAGGAAGCATGGTCTCCCTGCCGAGTTAAGGTCGAACGTCCTGCCGAGCCTTATACTCGAACTCCGGCCAAGTCCCTTTGCCTGACTCCAACTAGGCTTAGGAAGCTTGGTCTCCCGGCCGACCTAAAGTCAAACGTCCTGCCGAGCCTTACACTCGAACACCGGCCAAGTCACTTTGCCTGTCTCCTACAAGGCTTAGGAAGTATGGTCTCCCTGCCGAAGTAAGGTCGAATGTCCTGCCCAGCCTTACACTCAAACTCCGGCCAAGTCCCCTCGCCTAACTGTCCTACAAGGCTTAGGAAGCTTGGTCTCCCTGCCGAGGTAAGGTAGAACGTCGTTCCGAGCCTTGCACTCGAAGTCCGGTCAAGTCCCTTCCCCTGACACTCCTAGTAGGCTTAGGAAGCTTGGTCTCCCTACCGAGGTAAGGTCGAGCGTCCTTCCGAGCCTTACACTCGAACTCCGGCCAAGTCCCCTTGTTTGACTCCTACTAGGCTTAGGACTCTTGGTCCCCCAGCCGAGGTAAGGTCGAAACTCCTGCCGAGCCTTACAATCGAACTCCAGCCAAGTTCATTTTGCCTGTCTCCTACTAGGCTTAGGAAGCTTGGACTCCCTGCCGAGGTAAGGTCGAACGTCCTGTCTAGCCTTACACTCAAACACCGGCCAGTCCCTTTGCCTGTCTCCTACTAGGCTTAGAAAGCTTGGTCTCCCTGCCGAGGTAACGTCGAACGTCCTGCCGAGACTTACACTCGAACTCTGGCCAAGACCCCTCGCCTGACTCCAACTAGGCTTAGGAAGCTTTGTCTCCCAGCCGAGGTAGGGTCGAACGTCCTGCCGAGCCTCACACTCGAACTCCGGCCAAGTCCCTTCCCCTGACACTCCTACTAGGCTTAGGAAGCTTGGTCTCCCTGCCGAGTTAAGATCGAACGTCCTGCCAAGCTTTACACTCGAACTCTGGCCAAGTCCCTTTGCCTGACTCCTACTAGGCTTAGGAAGCTTGGTCTCCCTGCCGAGGTAAGGTCGAAAGTCCTGCCGAGCCTTACATTCTAACTCCTGCCAAGTTCCTTTTGCCTGTCTCCTACTCGGCTTAGGAAGCTTGGACTCCCTGCGGAGGTAAGGTCGAACGTCCTGCCGAGCCTTACACTCAAACACCGGCCAGTCCCTTTGCCTGTCTCCTACTAGGCTTAGGAAGCTTGGTCTCCTTGCCGAGGAAAGGTCGAACGTCCTGCCGAGCCTTACACTCGAACTCTGGCCAAGTCCCCTTGTCTGACTCCTACTAGGCTTAGGAAGCATGGTCTCCCAGCCGAGGTAACGTCGAACGTCCTGCTGAGCCTTACACTTTAACTCCGGCCAAGTCCCTTCGCGTGACTCTCCTACTAGGCTTAAGAAGCTTGGTCTCCCTGCCTAGGTAAGGTCGAACGTCCTGCCGAGCCTTACACTCGAGCACCGGCCAAGTCCCTTTGCCTCTCTCCTAATAGGCTTAGGAAGTATGGTCTCCCTGCCGAGGTAAGGTCAGACGTCCTGCCAAGCCTTACACTCGAACTCCGGCCAAGTCCCTTTGCATGACACCTACTAAGCTTAGGAAGCTTGGTCTCCCTGCTGAGGTAAGGTCGAACGTCCTGCCAAGCCTTACACTAGAAAACCGGACAAGTCCCCTCGCCTGACTCCTACTAGACTTAGGAAGCTTGGTCTCCCAGCCGAGGTAAGGTCGAACGTCCTGCCGAGCCTTACACTCGAACACCAACCCAGTCCCCTCTCCTAACTGTCCTCCCAGGCTTAGGAAGATTTGTCTCCCTGCCGAGGTAACATCGAACGTCCTGCCGAGCCTTACACTCGAACTCCGGCCAAGTCCCTTCCCCTGACACTCCTACTAGGCTTAGGAAGCTTGGTCTCCCTGCCGAGGTAAGGTCGAATGTCCTGCCAAGCCTTACACTCAAACTCCAGCCAAGTCCCCTCGCCTAACTCTCCTACTAGGCTTAGGAAGCTTGGTCTCCCTGCCGAGGTAAGGTCGAGCGTCCTGCCGAGCCTTACACTCGAACTCCGGCCAAGTCCCCTTGTTTGACTCCTTCTAGGCTTAGGAAGCTTGGTCTCCCTGCCGAGGTAAGGTTGAACGTCCTGCCGAGCCTTACACTCGAACTCCGGCCAAGTCCACTCGCCTGACTCCCACTAGGCTTAGGAAGCTTGGTCCCCCTGCCGAGGTACGGTCGAAAGTCCTGCCGAGCCTTACAATCGAACTCCGGCCAAGTCCACTCGCCTGACTCTGCTACTAGGCTTAAGAAGCGTGGTGTCCCTGCCGTGGTACGGTCGAACGTCCTGCCGAGCCTTACACTCGAACTCCGGCCAAGTCCCCTCGCCTGACTCTCCTACTAGGCTTAGGAAGCTTGGTTTCCCTGCCGAGGTAAGGTCAAACGTCCTGCCGAGCCTTACACTCGAACTCCGGCCAAGTCCCTTTGCCTGACTCCAACTAGGCTTAGGAAGCTTGGTCTCTTGGCCGACCTAAGGTCAAACGTCCTGCCGAGCCTTACACTCGAACACCGGCCAAGTCCCTTTGCCTATCTCCTACAAGGCTTAGGAAGTATGGTCTCCCTGCCGAGGTAAGGTCGAATGTCCTGCCCAGCCTTACACTCAAACTCCGGCCAAGTCCCCTCGCCTAACTGTCCTACAAGGCTTAGGAAGCTTGGTCTCCCTGCCGATGTAAGGTAGAACGTCCTTCCGAGCCTTGCACTCGAAGTCCGGTCAAGTCCCTTCCCCTGACACTCCTAGTAGGCTTAGGAAGCTTGGTCTCCCTACCAAGGTAAGGTCGAGCGTCCTTCCGAGCCTTACACTCGAACTCCGGCCAAGTCCCCTTGTTTGACTCCTTCTAGGCTTAGGAAGCTTGGTCCCCCAGCCGAGGTAAGGTCGAAACTCCTGCCGAGCCTTACAATCGAACTCCAGCCAAGTTCATTTTGCCTGTCTCCTACTAGGCTTAGGAAGCTTGGACTCCCTGCCGAGGTAAGGTCGAACGTCCTGTCTAGCCTTACACTCAAACACCGGCCAGTCCCTTTGCCTGTCTCCTACTAGGCTTAGAAAGCTTGGTCTCCCTGCCGAGGAAAGGTCGAACGTCCTGACGAGCCTTACTCTCGAACTCCGGCCAAGTCCTTTTGCATGACTCCTACTAAGCTTAGATAGCTTGGTCTCCCTGCCGAGGTAAGGTCGAACGTCCTGCCGAGACTTACACTCGAACTCTGGCCAAGACCCCTCGCCTGACTCCAACTAGGCTTAGGAAGCTTTGTCTCCCAGCCGAGGTAGGGTCGAACGTCCTGCCGAGCCTCACACTCGAACTCCGGCCAAGTCCCTTCCCCTGACACTCCTACTAGGCTTAGGAAGCTTGGTCTCCCTGCCGAGTTAAGATCGAACGTCCTGCCAAGCTTTACACTCGAACTCTGGCCAAGTCCCTTTGCCTGACTCCTACTAGGCTTAGGAAGCTTGGTCTCCCTGCCGAGGTAAGGTCGAAAGTCCTGCCGAGCCTTACAATCGAACTCCTGCCAAGTTCCTTTTGCCTGTCTCCTACTCGGCATAGGAAGCTTGGACTCCCTGCCGAGGTAACGTCGAACGTCCTGCCGAGCCTTACACTCAAACACCGGCCAGTCCCTTTGCCTGTCTCCTACTAGGCTTAGGAAGCTTGGTCTCCTTGCCGAGGAAAGGTCGAACGTCCTGCCGAGCCTTACACTCGAACTCTGGCCAAGTCCCCTTGTCTGACTCCTACTAGACTTAGGAAGCATGGTCTCCCAGCCGAGGTAACGTCGAACGTCCTGCTGAGCCTTACACTTTAACTCCGGCCAAGTCCCTTCGCGTGACTCTCCTACTAGGCTTAAGAAGCTTGGTCTCCCTGCCTAGGTAAGGTCGAACGTCCTGCCGAGCCTTACACTCGAAGTCCGGCCAAGTCCCTTCCCCTGACACTCCTACTAGGATTAGGAACCTTGGTCTCCCTGTCGAGGTAAGGTCATGCGTCCTTCCGAACCTTACACAAGAACTTTGGCCAAGTCCCTTTGCCTGATACCTTCTAGGCTTTGGAAGCTTGGTCTCCCTGCCGAGGTAAGGTAGAACGTCCTGCCGAGCCTTACACTCGAACTCCGGCCAAGTCCCTTTGCCTGACTCCTACTAGGCTTAGGAATCTTGGTCTCCCTGCCGAGTTAAGGTCGAACGACCTGCCGAACCTTACACTCGAACTCCGGCCAACTCCCTTCGCCTAACTCTCCTACTAGGCTTAGGAATCTTGGTCTCCCTGCCGAGTTAAGTTCGAACGTCCAGCCGAGCCTTTGTCTCAAACTTCGGCCAAGTTCCTTCACCTGACTCCAACTAGGCTTAGGAAGCTTTGTCTCCCAGCCGAGGTAAGGTCCAACGTCCTGCTGAGCCTTAAACTTGAACGCCGGCCAAGTCCTCTCGCCTGACTCTCCTACTAGGCTTAGGGAGCTTGGTCTCCCTGCCGAGTTAAGGTCGAACGTCCTGCCGAGCCTTACACTCAAACACCGGAGAAGTGCCCTCGCCTAACTCTCCTACTAGGCTTAGGAATCTTGGTATCCCTGCCGAGGTAAGGTCGAACGTCCTGCCGAGCCTTACACTCGAACTCCGGCCAAGTCCCCTTGTCTGACTCCTACTAGGGTTAGGAAGCATGGTCTCCCTGCCGAGGAAAGGTCGAACGTCCTGCCGAGCCTTAGTCTCAAACTTCGGCCAAGTTCCTTCGCCTGACTCCGACTAGGCTTAGGAAGCTTGGTCTCCCTGCCGAGTTAAGGTCGAACGTCCTGCTGAGTCTTACACTCGAAGTCTGGCCAGGTCCCTTCCCCTGACACTCCTACTAGGCTTAGGAACCTTGGTCTCCCTGCCGAGGTAAGGTCGAGCGTCCTTCCGAGACTTACACTCGAACTCCGGCCAAGTCCCTTTGCCTGACTCCTTCTAGGCTTAGGAATCTTGGTCTCCCTGCCGAGGTAAGGTAGAACGTCCTGCCGAGCCTTACACTCGAACTCCGGCCAACTCCCTTCGCCTAACTCTCCTACTAGGCTTAGGAAGCTTTATCTCCCTGGCGAGGTACGGTCGAAAGTCCTGCCGAGCCTTACAATCGAACTCCAGCCAAATCCACTCGCCTGACTCTGCTACTAGGCTTAAGAAGCTTGGTGTCCCTGCCGTGGTACGGTCGAACGTCCTGCCGAGCCTTACACTCGAACTCCGGCCAAGTCCCCTCGCCTGACTCTCCTACTAGGCTTAGGAAGCTTGGTTTCCCTGCCGAGGTAAGGTCAAACGTCCTGCCGAGCCTTACAATCGAACTCCGGCCAAGTCCCTTTGCCTGACTCCAACTAGGCTTAGGAAGCTTGGTCTCCCGGCCGACCTAAGGTCAAACGTCCTGCCGAGCCTTACACTCGAACTCGGGCCAAGTCCCTTCGCCTGACTCTCTTACTAGGCTTAGGAAGCTTGGTCTCCCTGCCGAGGTAAGGTCGAACGTCCTGCCGAGCCTTACACTTGAACTCCGGCCAAGTCCCTTCGCCTAAGTCACTTAATAGGCTTAGCCTGCTTGCCTTTGTACTTGCTTCTTTACTTGTTTGCTTACTCTGCCTTCTAGGACATGCCTCCTGCCTGCCATAACCCCTATTCACCCTGCCAGGACCTGCTCGCTGCCTACCAAGACATGCCCTTGCCTGCCAGGACCTTCCTGCCTGCCAGGACATGCCCCTCCCATCCAGGACCTATGCCCTCTCTGCTAGGTCATGCCCCTGTCTTGCAGGACACTCCTCCTTTCCTGCCAGGACCTGTCCCTTGCCTGTTAGTACATGCCATACCTGCCAGGACATGTCCCCTTCCTGCCAGGACCTGCCCTCTGCCTGACAGGACATGCCCCTGCCTGTTAGGACATGCCCCTGTCTTTTAAGACATGCCCTGCCTGCCAGGACATGCCCCCTCTCTGCCAGGATATGACCCCTGCCTGTGAGGACATGACTTGTGCCTGCCTGCCAGGTCATGCGCCCTTCCTCCCAGGACATGCCCCTGCCTGCCAGGTCATGCCCCTTGCCTGTTAGGACATGCTCCTTGTCTACTAGAACATGTCCCCTGGCTGCCAGGACCTGCCTCCTGCCTGCCAGGACCTGCTTTCTGACAGGACATGCCCCTGCCTGTTAGGACATGCCCCTGCCTGCCTGCCAGGACATCCTTCCCCACCTGCCAGGGACATCCCACCTGCCCGGCTGTGGACAACCCCCTTGTCCTGATTGCCAGGGACTTTATCCCTAGAGATTCTCCACATGCCCAGTGGAGGGCCTTTACCTCTAAGGAGACACCTCAGTCACTCCTCTATTCCTTTCACTTCCCCCCTTCCTGGCCGGCCCCTTCTCAGGAGTCCAGAAACGCGGTACTGGCGGGTCCCTCTTACTTCGGGGGTCCGAGCTGCCGGCCCCCGTCTCACTCACTCACTTGCTTCCCGGTTTTTCTCACCAATCTGTCGTCCCTTCGCGTTGCTCCTCTGCGTGGCTCGTCTCACGCTGATCCTAGGGTCCAGTAGACAGCAAATCCCAAGGGTCCCTTGAAGTTGGTAGTCCAGCTGTCCAGGAGTCCAGGGTTCCTCTTCGGGTGTGGCTATCTCGGACCGAGCCCCCAAATTGAAATGAACAGATTTTATGCTTTTTTTAGTGTTCAGTTTTTATTAAAAAGTCAGCTCGGCAGGGGGGTGTTGTAGCTTCTTCCGGTAGCCGAAGGGTGAGAAGGCGTGCAGAGTCTGTCCCTGGAGTCTCTGTGGCACACTGGTAGCCAGAGGTGAAGAGGTGTCCAGTCTGTATTTGAAGTCCCGATCAGCAGACCGTCCTCTCTCCTTTCCTCCTGGCACACTGGTAGCCGAATGGTGGGGGGATGTGCAGAGCCTGCTGCCGAGATCCAGCAGCAGATATCCCACTCCTGCCCTTCTGGTAACACCAGGTAGATTGTCTGATTCCTTGTGCCTACTTCCCACAACCCAGTCCAATCTGATCCTCTGCAGGTTATAGTGACAGGTTAAACACAGACTAGGGATGGGGTTCCTTTTTCCCCAACCAGCACACCAATCCAGCCCCCTCCACTGTGCCCCTCTTTTTCATTTTGGGGTGTTTTTCATCCCCAAAACCCCCTCCCATGATTCCACTGGCTTATTTTGCATCCTAGTCCTAGTTTGGGTGGGGGTGTAGGTGATTCCCAAGAGCGATTAGCTAATTAACATTTCAATGTCAGTACTTAGGTTGAGCCAAGTGTCCCAGCCAGGCTGTTTTGTTCATAACACATCCATGCATTGGTGGTTAGAGCACTGTGCATGGAAAGGAGAGTGTCACACTGGAAAATTTTTTCTCCAGGCGGCGCCATGTGTGATATGGAAACACAAGTAGTAGCACCTGTTTTTCCTGGGGTTCTATTGTGCAAGGGAGAATCCTCTCTCCCCTGATGGACATAGTATTGATTATCTGGAGGGTGGGAACATGATTGGGGTACAGGTTGTGTCTCACTGTGGTTTGTTGGAAATTGGGGGGGGGGGGGAGGAATGTTTTGGAAGGTTTTAATTTTGGGTTTTGGTGTGTGCTTTTCTTTCTTTTTTTTCTTTAATAGTAGTGTCCTGGTTTGTAAGATAAGCTTGTATTCTATTTGCCATTTGTTGGAGGTTGGGCAGGTTTGTTATCTCTTCCAAGAACAATGGTTTGCTCCGAAGAGGTAATCGTTTGTTAATGGGCCATTGACTGAATCACTGCAGGCCTGGTAACGTAACACCATCCCATGGTGAGATGCTCCACCCAGAGGGGGAAGCCAAGAACTCTTTTATTGTATAAAGGGGTACCTTTTGGGAGACAGAGCAGCTCTCTCTCTTTGTGGGATTCCCAGAGAAGCAGCTCCTTCGGCGGGAATCCCAGAAAAGCAGCTCCTTCAGCGGGATTCCCAGAGAAACGGCCGGAGCGCGGTGAGGCGGCGGCGGCGGAGCTCGGAGGCGGCCCCGGCGCAGAGGAAGACCGGCCCAACTGCCACCAGCTGCCGCGCTCCCGCCCCGGTTCCCTTTGTCTCAGCCCCGGCTAGCTCTCATCCTGGGGCGAGGGCGGGCGATGGAGGCACCCTCCGCCGCTCCCAGCTGGGGTTTGGAGAGTGCCTTTGTGGGTCCCGAGCAGCGCTAGCAAGCCTCGCGGTGGTAAATGAAGAGCGGATCCTGCTGGGGGCTAAGTCCGAGTTTATTGTAGCCCAACGGGGCCAAATGTCCTAGAACGATGCCAGCCAACAGGAACAAGCACAAGGTGCTTGCACTGGCTTATAAACTGTAAGGGAGGGGTATCCAACGACCAATGGGGATAGGGATAGGGGGTGGCTCCGGGATGGGGGGATATGGTAGGGTCCAATGGGGGAAGGATATGGGGGGAGCCCCAGGTCCTCGCCCAATCACCCGGTGCCCTGAGTAGAAGCTTCTGGATGAATGGGAAGGGGCACCGAGTGATAGACAAGGCACCCGGGGGGGGTAAAATGCCTCTTTCAGGGTGATGGATAGATACTGGGAAGGCGGGAAGGGCGGACAAGGCGGGAAAACTGGGGATAAACCAAGTTGCACACGGGGGTACAAAGGAATAAACCAATACATAATACAGGGATAATAAAACATATACATAACGCAACTCCACAACCAGATCTTCAGAGAAAACTATACCCTTCTAAAGATCACCACTTCAGCTGCAATTCATCAGCCACTGCAAGAGGAGCAGCTGTCATTTCAACTGGACTGCTACCAACACCCCGAATCCTCAGGGTGTCAGGTTGTAGACTTTATCACTAGTTTTGTTTGTACCAATTGCATTTGCCTTTTTAAATTGTTATCTAGCTTCTCCTAGTAAAGAATTGTTACTCCCATTCCCATATCTTTGCCTGAGAGCCTTTTAATTTAAAAATCCCGGTAGGTAATTCGGAGGGAGGGGGTTTACCTTCTCCATTGCACAGGAGGCTTTTGCCCTCCTTCACAGACTCCTGTCTTGTCAAACCAAGACAAGTAGTATAGTAGTAGTAGCTTAATAAAGTGTTTTTTTCCTTTTTGTTATTCGGCTTGGCCTGCTTTGCTCTGTTCTAGATCGCATTTCACAGCATTCAATTAAGAGGTTGCATTTTCATGGCTGGCATTGTGCCAGTGTCAAACCATGACACCCATTTTGCCTGCAGGTACTTAATTTGGATGGGTTGTAACAGTGGTTGTTGACATGGATGTGTGTAACAAAAAGGAACCTTGGTGTCTTTCCATATACAGCTTTCAAAAACGCTTGTGGCATGGCTTTGTCGGTATCCCAATAGGGAAAAGACAAAAAATGAGTGCCAGAAGGATTGACAGAGGTCCAGTATGGCTTATACTCCCACCTCCAATTCCTGTGGGGTTGCAACCCACAGCAGGTGTATTTGATCTTCTTGGTGACAAATACAGAGGCCAATCCATTCTTGCCCTCTAATTCTTTGTCACTTTCTCTTTCTCTTTCCTAACTTCCAGGCAAATTGTTTTCGGCATTCCTTAACTGTGGTTTCTCACTGTTCCTCAGGTATCTTTCAGTTAACAGGCACTAATAATTCCCATCCACAAAAAAAAGTTTTTACTTCAGTCATTTTGAGTTCTATCTCTATAGGGGTTTGATTCAGTACTCGATACTTCTTGAAATGAGAACATAGATTTTGTGAACTACAATACCAATTATTCCCATAATTTAAACATTTACTTATAACTCAGTTAGCGTGTCCAGTATTGGGATGAATCAAATAAAGTATACAGTGTAGTACTAATGGTAATTTCCCTTCTTCCCTGTACAAGTCACAGGTTAAAAACAGAATATAAGAACTCTTTGACTAAAACAGTCCTGATCCTCCTGTTTGAAGTGGCAGTATTCCTCTCCCAAGGAAGTGTCAGAGACTTCTCAGGGCTTATTCAGGCAGTACTTAAAATTAGTGATGTAAGCTTTGCTTTATTTCTCAGTTAGGTGTTATTCTTTCTGTTGCCTTCAGGGGAAGGCAAGGCGACCTGGTTGCAAGGAACAGCACGGCAGCCTGGCCTCGCCCAGGCCACTCGGGCCACAGACATACACAGACGCCAACATGGTGGATGGTCAAATGGCATTTATTATCTTATCTCGTGAGGTTAAAGAGTCAAGGGGGACTTTGCTACGTCAAAGGAAGAAGGTAGGGTCTCCAGGATTAGTAAGGAGTGGAAAACTACTGGGTTAGGTGGGGTTACATGTCTTGGGGGTAATGGATCACGTATTACAGGATGAGGGTGAAGGGTCTTGCTTTCCGTCACATCCCAAAATCTTCCGTTCGCTTGTCCCTATCTACCACATCTTTGTACCTTCCTTGGATCATTTGGGTCTTCCCAAACCATTATCACTCAGTCCTGGTTGAAAGTCAATTTGGCATCACCCAGTTTAGATGTGATAGTCCATTCCTCAAGTTTCTTCACAGATTTTTTTATTTTGCTGTCATGAATTCACCCTCTTTCTGTGGTTTGGATTGCTGCTTTAGTAGTACCTGGAAAGGACTTCTTAATAACACGGTGTTAAAAGAAAAACAATTCTGCATAAACTTTTACTATTAGTTTTCTTCAAAACTTTCAGGGTTTAACTAAAAGCTTTTTCTACAGCTGCCTCTTCTTCTTGTATCCAGCTGTGTTAATAGTTGCAGAGGCAAATTCTTCTTATTCTTGTGAGTTATAGTTAGTTAAATAAGAAAGACCAGGCAAATTTTAACACAAGATGTACCACATCTCTTGCTTTTTACTTTTTGTGTAACATTTAACTATTTAACTGTTTTAGCCTTACAGACCTATTCTTCAGAACAAAAGCCTCCTCTTCTTAACAAAAAAAAAAAGAAAAAAAACTGAAAGAAAAAAAGAAATCTTGCTTAAAAATATAAACCACTTTGTGAGAGTCAGCTATCTCTGCCTTGATCTTATCTCTAGCGGTGGTCCCTTTCTCCCTCTTTTTCACAGCCTTGCCTTTAACTGTCCTTCGCCCTTCCCCCGCTGCCGCCACTTTGCCTAGCGGGAGCGGGGGGCAGGGGGCGGGGACGGAGTTGGGGAAGAACTTACAGACAGCTATGGGGACCCTGGGGGCATACCTCACCTCCCTTTCGCCCTCTCTCTCTCTCCCTATTCCTCTACTCGCTGGGGCCGAGGCTACCTGTCACTGTGGGACACGTGAAAGCACAACGCGGACCACCTGTTGCTTGCAAGGTAAAAAAGGGACGTTTATTATCTGACTCTGTCTTTTATACCTTCCCAAGGGTGACATTGGATTGGAGAGTGAATGGGCCACCTCTCCAAAGACATTGGACAAACCACCAGTACATCAAGTGTTCTCCACCCCCATAAAAGAATGTAAACAATACGTTGTTTACAGAAATTGTGTGGGAAAGTTCTCCAAAGGAATGTAAACTCAGAAGGCTTTAGGAAGTCTTAAGAATCAGGGTGACATCTCAACCTTTTTAGTTTAAAAGAAAAGAAAGAAAAATAAATAAATAAATAGATAAATAAATAAGGTTCAATGTCCATTCACGGAGGAATCGTCAGAGTGATCACCCGCCATCATCCTCAACTGAGTCATCACTCGACGATCCATCCATTGGATGCCTTTCAGTTTGGTCACGGTTTCCATGTTGCCCGTTGATCGGGTTCTGTCTCTGCGGTTGCAGATCAGGACGAACACACTTCAAAGGTACCCAGCGCACCCCAGTATCTGTGGATACACAAGCATACCCGCACCCCGAAGCGATAAGGTCATAGGGACCTTCCCATTGTTTGGTGACTAAATTCCGCACTCGAACTTTTGCTCGAGGCTGATGTGCCTCGTCTGAAGCCTGCAACGAGAGATGATGATTTAAAATGACAGGGTTATTTGAATTCTGCTGCACCGAAAGATGATTGATGGTGTACAATGCTTTCTCCAACCGACTGTGTGGGGTCTCACCCTGCATTCCCCGTTTTTGTTTTTGAAGAACCTGCTTCAGAGTACCATGAGCACGTTCTACAATAGCTTGGCCAGTTGGAAAGTGGGCGATACCAAACTTGTGTGACACCCCCCACAACTGCAGGAACTGCCGCACCTGCTGCGATGCGTAAGCAGGACCATTGTCGGTTTTCACAGCAGAAGGTATGCCTAGAACGGCAAAGGCCTGCCTCCAGTGGGCAATGACATCGCGGGCCTTTTCTCCAGTGTGAGCGGAAGCCCACATTGCAGAGGAGAACGTGTCCACCGTGACATGCACATACTTGAGCCGGCCAAACTCAGCAATCTGGGTGACATCGGTCTGCCAAAGCTCCAGGGCCCTAAGGCCTCTAGGGTTTACCCCTGCTGGTAGAGGCGGAGCAAGTGCATGGCAGTCGTCACAGGACTCAACAATGCCACGAGCCTCTGCCGGTGTCAGCTGAAACTGCTTCTGCAGAGTATGTGCATTCTGATGGAAAAACCCATGCGATGCCTTGGCCTGCGCGAGTGTATCAGGCTGAGGTGCTACCCACGCTGGATTAGCCAACCTGTCAGCCCTCGCGTTACCTTCCGCCACAAACCCTGGTAAATTGGTGTGACTTCTCACATGCAGAACGTAAAACGGATGAACCCGGGCCTGAATAGCACACCACAAGGTCTTCAGTAAATGAAACAAGGCAGGGTTACTGACCTCCTTCAAAACTGAATGACCCAACCGCTGTGCGATGTCAGCCACATAGGCAGAATCCGTGACCAAATTGAAAGGTTCCTGGGAAAATCTCTCAAATGCCATAACAGCAGCCCTCAACTCAACCAATTGGGCCGACCCCTCCTGATGAGCTTTCAGAACCTGCCACTCAGATCCGTCCTTCCAAGTAACAATGGCCTTTCCTGTTTTCCCTGAACCATCAGTAAAGACGGTGGGTCCTTGCACGGGTTCCTGACTATTTTTGGGCCGCAAAGAGATCTGCGTAGATTTCGCCACCTGCAGTAGCTTGTGGCTGGGCAAATGATAAGTGATTTGCCCTGAAAAATTTTCCAGCGCACATTGCATGGACACACAGTGTGCAAAGCTCCAGTCAAAGTCCTCCCGGGATATTGGGAGTACGATCTTTGCAGGTTCCGCACCCATCAATTGCAAACACCGTTGCCGGCATTTGATTATCAACCGAGCAATCAACTCAGCCAATGTCGTTGCCGTCTTCTGCGGCTGATGGGGCAGGAAAACCCATTCCAAAATGTGCAAGGGATCAGACCATTTGTCACTCCATTGACCAATGATACCTGTGGGATGCAAATCTGGAGTGGTAACGAACACAGTGACATCAACGGAAAGATCAATGCGATAAACCTGACGGGCAGAAACAGCCTGCTGAACCTCCTCCAGCACCTGACGTGCCTCAGGGGTCAATGTGCGAGGTGATTTTAAATCAGGGTCTCCTTTCAACAGATCATACACAGGAGACAGTTGTGCGTCGGTTAGTCCCAAGTATGGACGTAACCAGGTGATGACACCCGTCAGTTTTTGAACATCATTCAGTGTCTTCACCGAATGCACAAATTGCACCTCCTGGTGTTGGATTGTCCGTTCCAGAATTTTGACCCCCAAATACTTCCAAGGAGGTTGTTGCTGAACCTTTTCTGGAGCCACCTGCAACCCATGAGCATGCAAAGCATCGAGCAACCAAGGCTGAATCCTCAGCAGCTCCTCCTGAGTGGACGCAGCCACCAGGATGTCGTCCATATAATGATACAGACGTGCATCAGGGAACTGCTTGCGAACTCCAGACAAGGCACGAGCCACATACCATTGGCATATAACCAGGGAATTGCGCATCCCCTGTGGCAGAACTCTCCATTGATATCGCTGTGCGGGCTCATCATTGTCAACTGCTGGCACTGTGAAGGCAAATTTTGGTCTGTCATCGGGAAGCAAAGGAATTGTAAAGAAGCAATCCTTCAAATCCACGATGAAGATTGGCCAGCCTGCAGGAAGCATGGTAGGCGATGGCATGCCCGCCTGTAATGTTCCCATGCCTTCCATGATGGCATTGACCTTCCGGAGGTCCTGTAACAACCTCCATTTCCCAGACTTCTTTTTGATGCAGCAAACAGGGGTGTTCCAGGGGCTCCTGGAAGGCTCCAGACGACCCTGGTCCAACTGTTCCTGCACTAAATTTTGAAGGGCGGTCAGTTTATCTTGAGGGAGGGGCCACTGGTTTTCCCAAACAGGTGTATCCACCAGCCACCGTATAGGAGGTGTAGGACACTCCTCGCCCTTCGCTGCAGTGGCCCCCATCAAAAACCCGTCACGATGCGCACCCCCCATGCAGACAAAACATCCCTCCCCCAGAGGTTAGCAGGAGAAGAAGTAACATGAGGCCTGATCCAAGCCGTCTGTCCCTCTGGGTTTGTGACCAGCACGGGCCGCTGGCTCACATAACATCGCGCTGTTCCTCCCAGGCCCGCAACAGACGTCTCCGCTGGATCCAGGGGCCAATCTGGAGGCCAGGCGGCAAGGGAGAGAACCGTGACATCAGCGCCGCTGTCAAAGAGCCCGTGCAGGCGGATCTCTGACGGCGTCGCACCAGGGATGGACAGGGTACACAGCATCTCGGGACGGTCTTTAGTCAGGACAGCGGTCCAGTGAACTTGAGGCGGTCCAGTGGATCCAAAACCGCCATCCCCTCGTGACTGGTCAGCCGTCCTGCGAACAGAAGACTTAAAAGGCACAAGTTGAGCAAGCCGTGTCCCTTTTGGGATTGTAACAGGGGGGGTGAGCGTGGAGATCATTGCACAGATCTGCCCTGTGAAGTCTACATCTATAAGACCCAGATGCACAATGATGCCCTGAAGGGTGGCACTAGACATCCCCATAAGGAAGGCACTCATGCCCTCACCCAAAGGACCAAAGGCGTCCAGGGGAACCTTGTGCACCTTGCAAGAGTCTAAAACAACTGTTGCTGCTGTGCAGACATCCACACCTGCTGACCCGCAGGTGCTGGCTACGAGCTGGCTGAGCAGACCTCCATGGGCTCCGGGGTCTGGAGAGGAACTTTTGTCTGAGCGCGCCCCCCTTTCGCGCTCTGCTTCCCGTTTCCCGAGCTCGGGATTGCCTGGCCACTTGCATGAACAGTCACCTTGCAAACATCTGATAGATGGCCTGGCCTTCCGCACCGGCCACACACATACAAGGGAAATTTTCCCTTCTGTGTTTTCTTCCCTCGTTTGGTGCTTGTCTGAGCAGCCCCCTGCGGCTGCTTCCAGACTGGCTGTGCGGCAGCAGCCCAAGAATCCACCTTCCGAACCGACGGGCCTATGTCTACACAGGCTGCTGCCATCTGTGAAATGGTAGCCCCTTCAGGAAGAGCCTGTATGACTCTTTTGCATTCTGCATTGCAATGGATCCTAGCAAATCTTGCAAGGACCATTCGCCTCAGCTCAGATTCTACCACCTGCCGCTCTACAGAGGCAGTCAACCTTGATGCAAAGTCTATGAAAGGCTCGTCAGCCCTTTGAACAACAGTCAGAAAGGGCTCCATTGGAGCAGCCATTTCTAGGGCCTGGATTATAGCTGCCAAGCCTAACGTCCGGCATTGCTCAAGCACAGGAGGATCGTATCCAGCCTGGCCCCGAGGATCAACATAATTGCCTGTGCCCATCAACATGTCAGCGTTAACAACACGCCTGGGATCCTGCTGCCCCCGTGTAGCGTTCTTCCGCACTGCACTGGCCACTAGACTAACCCATTTGTCCTCAAACAGGTCAAACTGCACAGGGTTAAAAAGAGCCTGTGCCACAGCGCGAATATCAAAAGGCGTCAGCAGGTCAGTAACAAGTAGCCGAATCGTGTGCATAACCTCATCAGACCCAAGACCATGTTGTGCCACAGTGTCTCGGATTTCCTTCAACACCTTAAACGAAAAGGGCTGATGAGTGTTGTGAGTAACACCCCTGAGCACAGGGAAAGCCTGAAGACCCCCTGGCAAGGCTGCACCGTCCACTGTTTCATGTCCCGTGGACTCTGGGACAGTGACAGCTCCTGGGCTGCGAGGCAGTGCGACATCACTGGACACCACACCCCCTGCAGCATCAGCAGAGCCAGAGGAGCCTTCCCCGTGATCCGGCAGGCTCTGCGAGGGACCAAGGTCACACATCTCCTCAGCCTTATTGAGGACCTCCTGCCAGAACCACCCGTGGTTTCTCGGGCGCACGGTCACCTGGCAAGGGGGGAGGGTCCACAAGGACGACGGGGAGGATCCATGGCCACGGGGAGTCACCGCTCTCCCGCCAGCCGCGTCAGCAGTCATGCTAAAGGTGAAAACCCCAGCGCTTCACTGGGCTGCAGTCCCCGCCCCCGCGGCCGGCGGGGAAGACGGAGCCGACCCAGCCGGCGTCCCAGCAGTGCCATCTGCACCATCAGCAGAGGACACTGCGGCGGACGCAGGCGGCGGCGCGGACCGCAACCCCAGCTCAGCACTCCTGTCCCCCAGGGCGGGGAAAGGGCGGGATGTAGAGGGAGACGCGGAGCGCGGAGAAACGTCACTGCGGGACGACACAACGGAGGCCGGCACGCCCCCAAGAAGCCTCGGACCCGCAACCCGCAATCGCCCGGCGTGCACCGCCCCCATCAGGCGGGACCGGACGGGCTGCCCGCCTGCTGGGGCGGAGCCCGACGGAACAGAGACCAACGCCCCGTCCTTGGCGGTGCCCACCGCCTGCGCACGCCCAGCAGGCTGCACAGGCTCAGGGATTGGAGCTGACTCATCCTTGGAAGATGAACCCGAAACCTATCCGGGCGAATCCGCCTGGGTCGCTTTCAGGGGGAATGTGACCCCGCAATTCGGGCAATTCACCTTCACTGAGCCAGATGCAACCCGAGGCGAGGGCTGGTCCACAAGCCCCCATTCGCCCCCAAGCGCCGGGAAGGCACAAAGAGGAAGTGCTTTCCCCTTCGTCCCACCACGCCAGCGGCGCGGGGCAGGGCGGGGCGGTCGGACCCGCTCCACCGACCGGACGCTCGGAGCCAGCGGGCTGGGAGCCCGGGGCTCCCCAGAGGAGAAGCCGTCCTCTGACTCACTCTCCTGGGCACAAGGGGAATCTGGGCCACGCCCCAGGGACTCGGCCTCCCCAACATCAGAGGTAGAAAAGTTTCTCAGAGAATCACGAGAGCCACCAGTGTCAGAGCCCTGCCAGATGGCATCCAATCTCTTCCACAACATCATCAGCGGCCCAATGCCTTCAAAACGATTATCAAGCAGGGCATCCATGAGGCGTTCTCCTACCGGAGCCCAATTTTCCCAGGAAAGAGCCTCGGCAAGACTGGGAAAGAATCCCTGTTCCCTTGCCCATAAAAACAGCCTCTCAAAATCATCCTAATAAAAAGGAACGCGTTTCTGCTTCAACACCTCCCTCCAAACGCTCAAAGCCACTGACTCCTCCCTGATGCTCTCAAAACTCTCCATTACCAACAATAGCAACAGGCAGAGCGCTGGACAGAGAGAGAAAAAAAAAACCTCACCCGCGTGCTTTCAGCCTAAGCTGCAATACACGTCGGCGGTCACCAGATGTCGCTGTGGGACACGTGAAAGCACAACGCGGACCACCTGTTGCTTGCAAGGTAAAAAAGGGGCGTTTATTATCTGGCTCTGTCTTTTATACCTTCCCAAGGGTGACATTGGATTGGAGAGTGAATGGGCCACCTCTCCAAAGACATTGGACAAACCACCAGTACATCAAGTGTTCTCCACCCCCATAAAAGAATGTAAACAATACGTTGTTTACAGAAATTGTGTGGGAAAGTTCTCCAAAGGAATGTAAACTCAGAAGGCTTTAGGAAGTCTTAAGAATCAGGGTGACAGCTACCCCCCTGGACTCAGGACCCTGGCAGGATGGGAGACACCCCTGGTAGTTTCGCTACGGAGCCAGCCCGCTCCTCAGAGGCAAACCCACGCGATCCGCACTAAGCACCGCTGCCGGGGCGGCCAGTATATCCGGCAACCCCGCACCTTCCTGGACCCTGGCACCACCAAGCCAGCTCCCAACCCCGAGTAGCGTCTCACGCAAACCGCGCCTTGCTCTGCTTCTACCGGGTGTGAGAACACTGGCAGTAGCCTCTCTGGGTCGTCCCCATGAATCAGTCCCTGCTGCAGCCCTTGAGACCTTGCCGTTCGCATGAGAGCGGCCAAACACCTCTTAACTTTGACAATCTTTAACTTGGCATCCCCAGGTGTTCTTGACATTCTCTTTCTTTAGTCTACATATCTTCTTTTCCCTTCAAGGAGGACCCATTCTGCTAAACTTTTTCCGGACCCCAGTTCGGCATTGAACAACTTGTGTTGAGACACTTCTCTGCCCTTTATGCAGAGACTGCATTCAAACCCTTGTCCTCTTCTAACACCAAGACATCATCATTCCACATTCCAACATCCACATTTCAACATTACATTCTAACATCCTGGAGAGGTGAGTCTGCCAATCACCCCTCCCCACTTTTTCAACTTCTTTCTTCCTTCCCTTCTCTGATTCAACACACCTCCAACTGCATGAGGTGTACACACAACTAGTTTACTTCTAAAAGTAAGCTTGCAACCTTCTTTTACTAGGATCACAGTAGCTGCTATAGCTTGAATACGTACTAGCCAGCCGTGGTTTATTGGGTCTAGCACCTTTGAAAAACAAGTTACTGGTTTCTTTATTCCTCCCTACACCTGAATTAAAATTCTATGAGCTACTCAATTTTCTACATCTATGTGCAAATAAAAAGGGGTTTTTTTCTAATCAGGGTAAGCTTAAAGCTGGTACTTAGGCCATTTTTAACTTCAACTCTTCTAATTTAACATAATTTTCTTTTGTTAATTTTCTATATAAATAATTGTATTGCTTGTATGTACCCATCAATCCATAATCTGCAATATCCTAATAATCCGAGTAGTCTTCTTATTTCCCTCTTTGAAGAGGGAGGGGGAAGAGATGAAATTCCTGAAATTCCCTCATAGTTGAGTTTCCAGCTAACCTTACTTATTAAGTATACAAGATATTTTACCTCTGGTTCTACAAATTGAAGTTTCCCTTTTGATACACTTAATCCTTTCTCCCCGCAGAAAATTTAAAAGTTTTATAATAGCATCTCTAACCTCAACTTCAGCTTCCCCAGATGTTACAGTGAGCTCATGGGCACTCTATTTCCCCTTCCCCGGGACCCTGTGACTCTGATCAAGATATCCCCAGACCACTCCTTCCTGCCCCAACGGGGTTGGCGGAGAGCCAGGGAAGCCCATCCTGTCCAAAGTCTATATAGACCCCTGACATTTCCTGTTCGTTCTCTTTTGCCCCGCTCTCCCCTTGGACACCACAGAATAAAGAGAGCTGAACCAACATATATTGGGGTAAGAGTCTCTTTTAGAAATCTTTGCCATCTCCTGATATTCCTCCCCTCCACAGCCTGCTTACCTCTGAGCTAGCCTAGGATATTTTGGGGGGCTGTGCGGGGGGGGAGGGGGGGGGAAGGAACATCAGTTGGCGCCCAGCGTGTGCTGCCATAAGCCCACGAAGAAGCTGGAGGTACTATTTCATAGGACCTCGGTAGATTTTTGGGACATTCAACTGCCCTATTACTCTAGCTGCCTTTAAAGGCTTTGAGTGACAGGGAAAAGCCGGGGACCTCGCCTGCGTGCCCCAGGCAGGCCGGCCGGAGAGGGACCCCAGACAAGTTCACAGACGAACCCCACACTTCACAGGCCTGGTAAGTCCTCCGATCGCGACGCCCGGGATCGCGTCTGGCTGGGAGGAGTTATCATAGGGACTGCGGGAGCTGCGTGCGGGGGTGAGCCAAGAACCCTTCGCACGCCAGCGTGGAACCGGTGGGCTGAGACCCACGTTCCCCCGGGGGTGCAGTGACGGGAGGGAGTCAGCAGCTCGTCACGGCAGCGGAGGAAACCCCCCTGTCCCAGAGCAGAAGCCGCTCCGGCAGCGGCGGGATGAGCACCCCTCCCCCCGCCCTCCGTTTGGATCCCGTGCTACAGCAGGAATTTAAACAATTTGTACTGTGTTGCAAAGTCTGGTGGAGAAGAGACCAGCGATACGATTAAAATAATGGGTGCAAAAGTATTGATGGAAAAAAACAGTACACTAAAACATCTTAGTAATATTTTAAACAATGTATCGTTTTCAGATAAGCTCCTCCAGCGTTTTGCATGCTGGCTGCTAGCAGAAATACCAAATTTAACTGTGCAAGAACTGAATTCGCTTCCTTTTTGGGACAAAATTGGACAGATATTAACTTTAAAAGTCGAAAATGGTGAACATAAAGCTTCTCGATTTATTCCGATATTTTTACAAGCCCGAAAAAATATTTTAGAAGCAGAAAAGAGCATACAGACGCAGGATCACAGTCCGAATAATCCCCTTTCCCCCACCTACCCACCCCCTCAGTATCCCAGCCCCAGTACCCCTTCTGCCACCCTGTATCTTCCTCTAACACCTGTTTTTTCTGAGAAATATAGTCCAGACTGAGATAAGTAGAAGATAATTTGTTCACTGTAGTATGCTTGCTTACCTTGGTTTGCATAAGAATGTACTGTGGTATGTTAACCTAATTTGTTTTGCATAAGATAGTGGCTAAGAATGTACTGGTGTGTCTTTGAAATGCTTATTTGCTTACAAGGTGATAAGGAGGTTGAGATTAAAGTCCTGGGCGTGTGTGTATCTGGTCTGCTTGCTGTATCTCAAAAGAAGAGACTTAGAAGCTATCACAACGACCAGACTCAGACTACATTTGGAGAGTCACGTCTGCAAGGAGAAAGGGGGGGATAAAAGGAAGGTTGGGACAGAACATTTTTGCGCGCCGTTGGTGGAGCAGGAGACTCCCCGGCCGCCCAGCGCTGGATTTTGCCTGCCTTACTCGCTTGCTAATTTTAAATAAAATTGCTTTATTGAATTAAGACACTTCAAATTGTCATGTCACAATTTATAACAATTTGGTGCCGTGACTCGGATGGAGAAGTAGATCAGTCGCTACGGGACGATCGGGAGGCGCCCCGCCCTTATGGCGGCCCGGCTGCCCCAGGCTTTCTGATCACTCTCCACCGACGAACCTAAATTGAGTAACGGGCAAATGAGAACCGGTTACCCCTGTAATCTTTGTGCACGAAGAACCAGCGAAGACGTAGGACGCGTGAGTATAGGCCGGTTTCCCGCTCGGTTTGGGGTGGTTTTCCCGGAGTGCTGTGTGTGAGAGGTCTCGTGGAGACCAAGTGAGTGCGGACTCTGTATTAGTGCGTTTTCCATTCCCCGCGAGGGGCTGGGCCACGAACCAGGGGAGCACGTGTGTGAGAAATTGAGTGCACTCCGGAAGATGGGACAGAGGAAAAGCAAGCCCTCTGGTCCCATGGGAGAGGGGACCCATGCTAAGCTTCCCCAGATTCCCAGGGATAGCCCCTTGGGTTTGATGATAATTAATTGGGATGCTTTCTCATCTAGAAAAGGGAAAGACAAAGTTAAAATGATACATTATTGTATGGAAGTATGGGGGGGGAAACAAATTAGGGGAGACCATTTGTATTGGCCGGTATTCGGGTCCTTTGAGGATTGGATTTGTCAGGCTCTAAATATATATGTTAACTCAAAGGAAGCCTTTGATTCAGAAGAGAGCGAATATGCTTCCCTGTGGACAGTTGGGGAGACAAGGACAAAACTATTTGCCTTATCAGCCAGGGAAAAGAACAAGAAAAACAAGGAGGAAGATAATATGCCCCCCTACGTTCCTCCTCCATATATTCCTCCACTCCCACCCCCTGCCAGTCAAAATATATATCCCCAGCTGCCTGCGGAGCCGGTTGGCCCCGGGGTCCCCACGGCTCCTTCAGACTCTGATGATGAGGCAGAGAGTGGAGGAACAAGGGAAAACAATCATAGAGTAACTAGAAGTCAGACTAGGAAAAAGGAACAGGAATTGGGGATGTTTCCCCTAAGAGAACAAAGCATTGGTATGATCCCGAATCCCCAAGCGGGACAGGAAGGTCAGCCACCCCAAATAGCAGGGGTTGCCTATGTAACTGTGCCTTTAGACTCTGGGCAAGTCAGGGACTTTAAGAAGGAAATGGGACATTTGTTGGACGATCCTCTAGGAGTGGCAGAACGGTTGGACCAATTTTTGGGGCCCAATGTATACACATGGGAGGAGTTACAGTCAATACTAAGGATTTTGTTCACGGCAGAGGAAAGGAGGATGATAAGGGAAACGGGTATGAGGATATGGGATGATGAACACCACCAAGGACCCTTAGCAGATATAAAGTGGCCCCTACAAAATCCCCAGTGGAATAACCAGGATCCCTTGCATCGCACTCACATGGGTGATTTGCGAAACATCATCATTCAGGGAATAAAACAATCAGTTCCGCGGGGGCAGAATGTGAAGAAGGCTTTTGGATTACAACAAAAAAAAGATGAGGATCCCACGGAATGGTTAGAGGAAATGGTTAAGGAAAGCCTTCCGCTTGTATTCTGGGATAGACCCTGATACCCAGGAGGGAGAGGCGGTGTTGAAAATGCAGTTTGTGGCAAATGCATGGGTAGATATTAGGAGGAAACTGGAAAAGTTGGACGGATGGCAGACTAGAGGATTAGAGGAGCTCTTGAGGGAAGCGCAGAAGGTTTTTGTGAGAAGGGAGGATGAGAATTTCAAGAGACAGGCGAGGATTATGGCTGCAGTTGTGCGGGAAGGGCCTAACCCTAATTTCCATGCAAGGAATGTAGAACAAAGGGAGAATCGGGAGCAGAGTTATATTTCTAGGGAAGGAAAAGAAAGAGGTCGTGAAATTGTCTGCTTCTACTGTGGAAAGAAGGGACATATGAAGAGGGGATGCAGACAACGGATAGCGGATGAGAAGGCCTTTAAGGAAGATTAGGGGTGTCAAGGGCTCTATTTGTTGGGGAAGAAACATCATAAGGAGCCCTTGGTAAAGCTTAAAGTAGGACCCCAACAACAAGAGATGGAATTTTTAGTGGATACCGGGGCTGAAAGATCCACGGTGCAAGCCTTGCCGCTTGGATGTAAAAAGTCATCTGACACTGTACATGTAATTGGGGCAAAAGGAGAGCCCTTTGAGGTATCTGTTATCAAGGATGTGATGGTAGAAACTGATTCCAAATTTGGTATAGGTTCTTTACTACTGGTACCTGAAGCAGATTACAATTTATTAGGGAGAGATCTGATAATAGAATTGGGTATTAATTTAGAAGTTGTAAATAAAGAATTACAGATAAAGCTCTGCCCTTTAAGGGTAGAGGATGAAAAGAAAATTAATCCTGAGGTGTGGTATACCCCAGAAACGGTGGGAAAATTGCAGATTAAGCCTTTTTCAGTGGAAATAAGTGATCCTGGCAAACCCGTAAGAATAAAACAATACCCTATCCCTAGGGAGGGAAAATTAGGACTAAAACCTGAAATAGATAGGTTATTGGAAAAAGGGCTTTTAGAGCCCTGTATGTCTCCCTTCAATACTCCCATCCTGCCTGTAAAGAAGTCAGATGGGTCCTACAGATTGGTACACGATTTAAGAGAAATAAATAAGAGGACTTTGGCCCGGTTTCCAGTAGTTGCAAATCCATATACTTTGTTGAGCCGTCTGGGACCTGAAAATCGATGGTATAGTGTTATTGATCTAAAGGATGCCTTTTGGGCATGCCCCCTGGATGAGAAAAGTAGGGATTATTTTGCATTTGAATGGGAGGATCCGGCAACACACCGGCGGCAGCAATTAAGGTGGACGGTTTTGCCGCAGGGATTCACGGATTCACCTAACTTATTTGGCCAAGCTTTGGAACAAATTCTTCAGGAATATAAAGTAGATAAAGGGACGACCCTGATTCAGTATGTGGATGATTTGCTTATTGCTGGGACAGGAGAAGAAACAGTGAGGCAAGAAAGTATTAAATTACTAAACTTCCTAAGCCTAAAAGGACTAAAAGTATCCAAATCTAAATTACAGTTTGTAGAGGAGGAGGTGAAGTATTTGGGGCATTATTTAAGTGGAGGGGTAAAGAAGATTGATCCTGAAAGAGTAAAAGGAATCCTCTCGATTCCAGCCCCCAGAAATAAAAGGCAAGTTCGTCAGCTACTGGGGTTAATTGGATATTGCAGACAATGGATTGAAAATTATAGTCAGAAGGTCAGATTCCTCTATGATAAATTAAGCCAAGATAGCCTAATGAAATGGAGCCCCACGGATGATCAGCGACTCCAGGAGCTCCAGAATGATTTGGTAAACGCGCCAGTCCTCAGCCTACCTGATTTAAAAAGACCCTTCTATTTGTTTGTTAATACGGAGGGAGGAACAGCATACGGGGTTTTAACCCAAGAATGGGCGGATAAAAAGAAGCCTGTAGCATATTTATCTAAATTACTGGATCCGGTGAGCAGAGGATGGCCTACATGCTTGCAGGCTATAGTAGCCACTGCCCTTTTGGTAAAAGAGGCTCATAAAATAATTTTTAATGGAAAATTGAAAGTGTTATCCCCACATAATATCAGAGGAATCTTACAACAGAAAGCTGATAAATGGATTACAGATTCTAGACTTCTGAAGTATCAAGGTATTTTAATTGATTCCCCCAATTTGTCACTTGAAGTGGTTACCTCGCAAAATCCTGCCCAATTTTTGTATGGGAAACCCTGTGATGAAAAGTTAGCACATGACTGTTTTCAAACTATTGAAAGTCAAACAAAAATTAGACCCGATCTGGAAGAGGAAGAATTAGACGAAGGGGAGCGATTGTTTGTAGATGGTTCTTCTCGGGTTGTAGAAGGAAAAAGAAAGTCAGGATATGCTATAATTGGGGAAAAAGATTTAAAGGTAATTGAATCCGGACCACTAAGTAACTCCTGGTCTGCACAAGCTTGTGAATTATATGCAGTACTCAGGGCTTTAAGGTTATTAAAAGGAAAAATTGGAACAATATACACAGACTCTAAATATGCATATGCGGTAGTGCACACATTTGGAAAAATTTGGGAAGAAAGGGGACTTATAAACTCACAGGGAAAAGATCTAATTCATCAAGAGCTAATTGTCCAAGTTTTAAATGCCTTAAGGGGCCCGGCTCAAATTGCTGTGGTCCACTTAAGGGGACACCAGAGAGGATTGGACTTTAGAAACAGAGGAAATAATTTAGCTGACCAAGAAGCCAAAAAAGCAGCCCTACGAACTCAGGGGAACATGGGGCAGAGCGACACTGTATCTGTGGACTCCCCCAAAGAAAAATGGCAAATATATAGTTTTACCACTCAAGAAAAGGAAAAATTACAAAAGATGGGAATTGAGGAGGGGTCTGATGGGCAATGGAAGCTCCCAGATGGGAGAACTGTTTTACCTAAAAGCAAGGCCTCAGAAATTTTGCAAAGATTGCATGACCAGACTCATTGGGGAACTCAGGCATTAGTAGATCAATTTGCCACTAAATATATGAGTATTGGAATCTATGATTTGGCTAAAAGAGTAGTGGGAGATTGTCTGATCTGTCAAAAAGTAAACAGAAAACATCTTAGGGAAAGACCCATGGGAGGAAGGGAATTAGCTCACAGGCCTTTTGCCAAAATACAAATAGACTTCACTGAATTGCCTAAAGTGGGTAGATATAAATATTTGTTAGTAATAGTAGATCATCTCACCCATTTTGTAGAAGCTTACCCCACTACTCGGACTACTGCTCAGACAGTGGTCAGAATATTATTAGAAGAAATAATCCCTAGATATGGGATAGTAGAAACAATAGATTCTGATAGGGGACCTCACTTTGTGTCCAAAATAACTGAGGATATCTCACATGCTCTGGGAATTAAGTGGGAATACCATACCCCATGGCATTCCCAGAGTTCGGGAAGAGTGGAAAGAATGAATGGGGAACTAAAAAAGCAATTAACCAAATTAATAATAGAAACAAAATTGACATGGGTCAAGTGTCTCCCTTTAGCCCTATTGTACATAAGAACAAGACCCAGAGCAGATGTTGGGATTTCCTCTTTTGAAATGCTATACGGGATGCCATATGATTTGGAGGAACCCCGAGACCACCCCCGGTTAAAAGACTATAAAATAACCTCATATATTATTGCCTTAATGAAACGCCGCAATGAACTTTGGGAAAAAGGAATCATTACGCAAAGACCCCCTTTAGATTTAAAAATACATAAAATACACCCAGGAGACTATGTGTTAATAAAATCCTGGAAAGAATCTACACTAACCCCACAATGGGAAGGTCCTTATCTTGTGTTACTCACTACAGAAACTGCAATTCGGACTGCAGAAAGAGGATGGACACATGCCAGTCGAGTAAAAGGACCAGTTAACAACACTGTGTGGCAAGTAACCAGTCCTCTCGGGAACCTGAAATTGAAGTTACAGAGAAACTAATGGACTCTTATCAGATTGAATACACATCAGACTTATATTACTTAGATAGTGGGCTAATTAGTAATTCAAGTGTTAGAGTAAAGTGTAAAAATCAAAATTGTAATTGCTATCCTTTTGTATGCTATATCTGTAAGGTGTGTGGGGAACGGTGGTGGTCACATTGCAACAGAGGGTATCCTCCACGAGGAACTTGCAATTCCTGTTGGAACGTACAAAGAGAGATTACAGCTTGGGTACTGACCTGTAAAGTGACTAGAAGGGAAATCCGATTGGAATCTAAAGAGTGGTGGGAAATTTTCTCAAATTACTGCTACCATACAAACGAGCCGAGCCCATTTGTGGCAGAGATCATAAAAGGCCTTTGTAAGAAAGACCTAAAAGGGGTCAGTTGTACCGCATCAGAGGTAAAAGATCAGAATTGGCGTTCTTATTGCATGCGGCAAGGCACCAGAGGGCATAAATCCCCTCCTGAAGAATACTCTTGCTGCCAAGAAGATGGTACACCCTGTGGCTCGAAGCACCCGAGTCGACAGGCGAGGCAGAGGAGTAAACAGCTGTGGAGGAAGGAGCCCTCAGGATGGAATACGCAAGCAATATTTGCGGAACTACCCCGGGACTGGGAGTAACAAAGGCAGAAATAGTTTTTGGGCTCAAGGGTATAATTGTTGCAGTGTGAGAAACCAGACCCCACATGCCATTTGCTTACTGCTTGTGATTTTCCTTTGTATATATTGTAATACTGCAGAAGTAACAACTCATGAACCTTTCAAGTGGACTTTAGGAAGATGGGAGGATTCACGAGTTATAAGGAGCAATTCTACAGCTGGAGCTCCCACTTTCCAGTTACCTGTGGCATCCTTAGGTACTGGTTAGGGTTCCCATTGGGTTTCATCGTTTTATATGTGTCCTGCTTCAAATCCTGGTAAAGGGTATTGCAATAGTCCTGGACAATATTACTGTGCATATTGGGGTTGTGAAACAATAGCTGGTACATGGGACCCCCCCACTCCTGATCCATACATTAAGGTGGTCTGGAAGCCAGATGGTTGTATTCCTCCCGGCTACTGGACAGGTCATAAACCCCCAGAAAATATTTGCAGGAATATACAAATTACTGCATTAAGGCCAGAGGATAGTATATGGTTAATTGGAAAAACTTGGGGCGTTCGCTTATATTCGGCTGATTTTGGCAATTTTGGTAGCTTAATATTTATAAAGAAGGAACTTGTGCCCCCTGATCCTGAACCTGTAGGGCCAAACCCAGTGTTATTAGAAAAGAAGGTTGTTTTAGCCAACCAAACAAAAGAAAGGGATCAGACCCAGAATAAAATTCAGAATGAAAACACTTCAGGAGACGAACAGGAAAAAACCCAGGAGGGTAATATACTCTGGAAGGTTATGAAAGCAAGTTATGGTGTCCTAAATAGAACCAACCCAAAACTGACGGAAGACTGTTGGCTGTGCTATAATTTAAGACCCCCATTTTATGAAGCCATAGGGGTCACTGCAAAGCCCAGAAGAGTGAATGGAACTAATCCGAATCAGTGTTTTTGGAAAAAGGGTAAAGAGACAACACCGGGGCTTACCTTGGCTCAGGTAACAGGGAAAGGGAGATGCATAGGAAAAATCCCAACACAAAGAGAATACCTTTGTGGAGTAATAGAAACAGGTGGAAAGAAACCGGCTGACTGGCTATTGCCAGCAGCTAACACTAAGTGGGTATGTAACACTCTGGGTGTCACACCGTGCATCTCACTGAAACTGTTTAATCCAAGCCAAGACTACTGCATCCAGGTAACGATTATGCCCAGAATTACCTACCATACAAGTGACTACATATATGAACAACAAACTGTGCCAGAACACCATCTAATGAAAAGGGAACCCCTCACTGCCCTAACTATTGCAACTCTCCTTACCATCGGGGGAATAGGAGCTGGAACTGGGGGGGCATCCCTAGTAAATCAACAAAAGGAATTTAAAGCATTAAGAATTTCAGTAGATGAAGATCTGAGTAAAATTGAGCAGGCCATCGATGGATTGGTAAAATCATTAAGGTCCCTATCTGAGGTAGCGTTGCAGAACAGAAGGGGTTTAGACTTGCTATTATTACAACAAGGGGGATTGTGTGTAGCCCTAAAGGAGGAATGCTGTGCATACGCTGATCATACTGGAATTGTTACAGACACCATGGCAGAATTAAGGAGAAGATTAGAGCAGAGAAAGAGGGAAAGAGAGGCACAGCAAAGTTGGTATGAATCATGGTTCAATCAATCTCCTTGGTTAACTACCTTGCTATCCACCCTTGCAGGACCTCTGATACTGATAATATTGGGACTGACCTTTGGGCCATGCATCTTCAATAAGGCAATAAAAATAGTAAAGGGACTATTAGAGGCAGCACATTTAATGCTCATTAGGGCAAAATATGAACCCATACACAATGTAGATGAGACCCTAATACTAAGTCACCAGGAGTTACAAAGATTCAGTGAACAAAATAAAGATGAACAAGAAAAGGGGGAAATTGAGATAAGTAGAAGATAATTTGTTCACTGTAGTATGCTTGCTTACCTTGGTTTGCATAAGAATGTACTGTGGTATGTTAACCTAATTTGTTTTGCATAAGATAGTGGCTAAGAATGTACTGGTGTGTCTTTGAAATGCTTATTTGCTTACAAGGTGATAAGGAGGTTGAGATTAAAGTCCTGGGCGTGTGTGTATCTGGTCTGCTTGCTGTATCTCAAAAGAAGAGACTTAGAAGCTATCACAACGACCAGACTCAGACTACATTTGGAGAGTCACGTCTGCAAGGAGAAAGGGGGGGATAAAAGGAAGGTTGGGACAGAACATTTTTGTGCGCTGTTGGTGGAGCAGGAGACTCCCCGGCCGCCCAGCGCTGGATTTTGCCTGCCTTACTCGCTTGCTAATTTTAAATAAAATTGCTTTATTGAATTAAGACACTTCAAATTGTCGTGTCACAATTTATAACACAGACTTCTCCGAAAGCGACAATTTCTCTCCACAGCACCCTGCAATGCCTCTGAAACACACGCAGCAGTGCAGCCATGTGCTCAAATCCCAACGCCCTCCCCCTTCCCCTCACAATCCTTTCCTGCCCCCACCCACCCACTCCTCCTCCAACCCATTCCGATCTCCCACAGCCCCCCCCCCCCCAACCTCCTTATCAGAGCCAGCCCCCGCGTTTCCCCGGGAACGGGGGCGAGGCCGGCCTCTGCATAGCTCCCAGCCCCGGCGCTGAGCACAGCGAGGCGGGGGCAGGGCAGAGCAGCTCAGCAGCTCACAGCATGGGCGGGGCTGGGGTTTCCACCGCGGCGCCGGCACCCCGAGAAAAGGGGGGCGGGTTGCCTCTCACCGGCACCCAGGAAGTGGCGGGGGGACAGAACCCTGCCTCTGCCGAGGACCCTATACCATCTATAGCACCGGTTGTTTATTTAGGAAGGAGAAACGGTACCAGAACATACCAACCATTACCATATAGGGACAAAACAGAGATCTGTAAAATACAGAGAGAGTTTGGGAGGTCTTGTGAGATTTTTAAAGGGATGATAAGTGTTATAAATTGAGACACGACAATTTACTGTGTCTTTATCCAATTGGTAATTTATTAATTAGTTATAGCAAGCGGATAATAAGCGAAGCACAGTGCAGGGCGACAGGGGAGTCTCCGCTCCACCAACTGCCACGCCCAAGGTCTCTGTTTCCCATCTTTTATACAGTTTCTCCTCCGGGTACGTGTCCCTAAAGTCCTTCTCTGTGCATGTGTGTCGTGTTGCTAGGGGGTCTTTCTTCTGCCTCCTGGTGATCATGGGATGAAGGCCCGAAGTCTTCCTCTTCTTGTCCTTTTGACCTGCAGCACTCTTGTGTCCTTCTAAGGCATCTCTGTACGACTTCCTGGGAAAAACTGCTGAGACTGGGAAAACTGCTGAGACTGATAGCTGAGTTAATGTAAACCCTTTGTGCTTGCGTAAGTGGTTTCACAATCCCTTGTACTCACATCCTGGTTTGCGAACAAACACATTTCTCACAATAAGGGCAACATTCAATTCAAATGAAATGGTACCCAAAGATATCAATGATTTATTTAAATGTTTACTAACACCTTCTGAATATGAGATATGGAAAGTAAGTGGAAGTTAGTTTTGACAGTAGTTTTACAAGAAATACAACAGACACCCAGTGAGGCGATAGACAGTGATGGCAATTCTATTACAATGCATCATTTATGTGGTACACGAGACATACAATGCCCAGAAAAACAAACCAGACTGTTATCTAGATCAGTTTTGGAAAAAATCTGTAATGCTGCAGAAAAGACATTGTACCAGTTACCAATAACTGAGGCAAAGGGCAGCTATATTAACATTAAACAGCTTATTCTGAGAGTTTTTTTACAGTTTGTCAATCATTTAAGAGCCCAGGTGGAAAGACAGGTGCAAGACACTAGAGTACAAGCAGAGCTGATTAAAGAAATAGCTCAGAGGAATGCAAATGAGACCTGTCGCAGAATCCTTCTCAGTCTTCCTCTCGACCCAGCACCTAGTCTTGCTCAGATGATTGATGCCTGCACCAGCAGAGCAGAGCTGCTCCATACCCCTGACAGCCATACAACATCTGCATAACTACAGCCTGTTGCCACTGCCACTGGAAGTCCAAGGAGACAGCCCATGTCATCACAACAGCTGCAGCATATCATCTGCCTTCGTTGCAAGAAACCAGGACACTGCCAGAAACTGTCCTCAAAACCAGCACCAGAAACAGATCAACAAACAAAAAAACTGATCTCCCAGCACGGACCTCCTGCTAAACCAACTACGCGCAAAGACATAAATATAGCGGGACCCACACGGAAAAATACCTCTCTCTTAACAAATAAGGGGGAGGGTGGGACTCATGGTGGGGGGGGGAGAGAAAAAAAAATGTAAAATGTACAACTAACAAGGTTTGGCAGACATTAGGCCGACCTCGCCTAGTGACTGCCAAAGGATTTCATTTCAGATCCACTGATTGGAAAGTTATTATAGTGGACCTGTCACACAGCCCACAAGACCGGCAGGCGTACGATATGGAACTCGACAGGGAGTATTTTGTTATTGGGGACACAGCATACACACCTCCAGAGATTGAAATAATTCCCATGACCACTAAAGGAAAAATATCCAGTCTTATGCTGTTGGCACGATGCTTACACCCTCTGTTTTATCTAGAAAAGGGGCAAATTCTGGCACAAGCCATGCCTATCCCAGTAGAAATAACAGTAGAAGGAAAATCACCAGAAGTCTACTGGGCAGAGGTAGTAGGAGAGGATAGACCCTCGATGGCATGCAACCTAGCACATGGGTCAGAGCACCTTCAGGTGGAAGGAATTCTGGACACAGGTGCAGACATCACAGTAATACCTAAAACCATGTGGCCACCACACTGGAAATTGCAACCTGTGGCAGGAAAACTTCAGGGTATAGGAGGGACCACATTGGCAAAAATTTCAAAAAATGTTGTGCAAATTGAGGGACCTGATGGGAAATTGGCAAGTGTTCGCCCATTTGTGGCAGACTACGAGACTCCTCTGTGGGGGAGAGACACCATGTCCCAGTGGGGAGTCCAGTTAATCATTCCTAAGACACCCCAGGATTTTTGGAAGTAGCCACTGTGGCGCGCCCTGCCCACAAGTTAAAGTGGTTGGATAACACCCCAAAGTGGGTAGCACAGTGGCCTTTGAGTAGTGAGAAACTCGAGGCGCTTGAGAAACTTGTGAAGGAGCAGGTGGCTCAAGGACACCTACAAGAGACAGACAGCCCTTGGAATTTCCCAGTCTTTGTAATAAAGAAGCCTGGGAAAGACAAGTGGAGATTGCTCCATGATCTCAGAGAAATAAACAAAATTGTAGAGGACATGGGACCTCTCCAACCAGGCATGCCTAGTCCAGCCATGCTCCCCCTAGATTGGAAATTAGCTGTATTAGATATAAAGGACTATTCCTTCCAAATTCCATTGCACCCTGAAGATGCCCTGAGGTTTCCATTCTCGGTTCCCACCATCAATAGGGAAGGCCCAATGAAACGCTATCACTGGAGAGTTTTGCCCCAAGGTCTAAAATCCAGTCTTTTCATATGCCAACAGTATGTAGCAGCACTACTGTCTCCAGTACGTGCAGAGAGAAAGGATGCCACCATCCTTCACTACATGGATGATGTGCTTGTGTGTGCTCCCAATGACTCTATACTCCAATACACGCTTGACCTAGTGGTTGAAGTTCTAACCGCTGTTGGATTTGAATTGCAGAAAAACAAAGTTCAAAGAATGCCACCTTGGAGATACCTGGGCCTGGAAATCTCTGCAAGGACTATTGTCCCTCAGAAATTGGAGATCGATTGCAACCCCAGAACACTAGCAGACCTCCACTCACTATGTGGGTCTTTGAATTGGGTAAGGCCCTGTCTAGGCCTCACAAATGAGGACCTAGCACCTCTCTTCAATTTATTGAAAGGGAAGAGGGAGCTGGCCTCCCCCAGGTAACTGACCCCTGAGGCAAAGACAGCAATCAAAAAGGTACAGAAGGCCTTGTCAGAAAGGCAGGCACATCGGTGTGACCCAAACATGCCTTTCCAGTTCATTGTTCTAGGAAAGCTGCCACACCTGCATGGTTTGATTTTCCAATGGATCGAGGGGCAGAAGGATTCACTCTTTATCATAGAATGGATTTTCCTATCGCTCCAAAGATCCAAAACCATCACTAGGCCACAAGAGCTGATAGCAAAACTGATTAAGAAGGCCCCAGTGAGGTTGTGCGAACTAGCAGGGTGTGACTTTGCATGCATTCACCTCCCACTCAGACTTTCTGAGGAGGGAAGGAGTTCTCCTGAGAGACTGCCCAAAGAGATGTTTGAGCATTTGCTCCAGAGCAATGCCAGTCTCCAGTTATCTCTGGACAGCTACAGGGGACAAATATCAGTCCATGCCCCATCTCACAAGTTGTTCAATGAGGAATTCCACCTTATTCCTTAAGAGAAAAGGAGCTGGAGGACACTCAGGGCTCTCACAGTGTTCACGGATGCCTCTGGGGCTTCCCACAAGTTGGTGATAACTTGGAGAAACCCACAGACTTAGCATTGGAAAGCTGATGTTGAGCTTGTGGAGGGATCCCCCCAGGTGGCGAACTGGCTGCAGTGGTGAGAGCTTTTGAGAAGTTTTCTGAGCCAATCAACTTGGTGACAGACTCTGCTTATGTAGCAGGAGTAGTGTCCAGGGCGGAGCAGGCTGTGCTCAAAGAGATAGAGAATGAACATCTCTTCAGATTGCTCTCAAGGCTGATTTATTTAATTTCTCACCGAGAGCATCCATTCTTTGTGATGCATGTGAGGTCACACACTTATTTACCAGGTGAGATTGCAGAAGGTAATCGCAAAGCAGACTCCCTTGCCACACCAGTCAAAAAAGGCATGTCTCCCTGATGTTTTCCAACAGGCAAAGCTGAGTCACCAGCATTACCATCACAATGTGCCAGGTCTGATCTGACAGTTCCAGCTAACCGGAGTCAGGCTCGAGCCATTGTGACCAACTGTCCTAATTGCCAGCTCCAGGCCGTGCCATCGTTGGGCATGGGGGTAAACCCCGGAGGCCTTAGCAGCTGTGAGGTATGGCAGACAGACATCACACACATTCAGAGTTTTGTTTGCCTTGAATGCATTCGTGTAAGCGTGGACACATTCTCAGGTGCAGTGTATGCCTCTGCTCATATAGGACAAAGGGCTGTACATGTCAAACAACACCTAGTGCAAGCATTTTCAGTATTGGGGGTTCCAAAAACGATCAAAACAGATAATGTCCCAGCGTATATATCCAAGGAGTTTCTGGATTTTCTCCAGCAGTGGGGAGTGGAACATAAAACTGGCATTGCTCACTCCCCCACAGGTCAAGCTGTAGTCGAGCGTGCACACCAGACGCTCAAACAGGTACTGAAAAAACAAAACAGCTCAGCTCCGTGGATGTCTACACGAGAGAGGCTCTGTAAAGCCATGTTTACCATCAATTTTCTGAACTGCTCATTTGAAAACACGAGTCCACCTGTAGTACGCCACTTTAACAGTGGCAAGCAGTTCAAATTGTCTCAGGATCCCCCGGTCTTGATTAGGGACCCAGAAACTTGGGAAACCAAGGGTCCCAATGAACTTGTAACCTGAGGTCGTGGCTATGCGTGTGTAGCTACACCCTCAGGCCCTCGGTGGATTCCCCAGAAGTGGGTGAAACCTTTTGTCCCCAAAAATCCAAGTCAGACAGAAGGGGACAGGAAGCAAGTAGCGGATGCTGCAAAGAGAAGACGCCGCCGGATAGAAGAAGAAGAATGTTCCCAAGTGTGAATTCCTTCCGACAGAAACAGAAACTTTAATATGTTCTTAAAATGTTTGTTTTTCCCTTTTAGAGAAAATCTACCTCCCACTCAACCTTGTGATGAACCTCATACAAGTTGTCATCCTGCTAATGCTGAACAGTCAGGCAGCTGCATGGATCGTCCCTCAGCTGCGTCAAAACATCTGGGTAACCCTGGCACAGACTCTACAGCAGGAAAACATTTGCTTGTCCACTGCAGCAACAAAAGACCTTATGTCCACCTGTCTGGTAGGAATTCCATGGCAGGCTGGAGAATTTCCAGCAGGCCTGAACAAACATAGGTCCAACGAAATCCCAGAGTCATAACACCCCTCGACCACACAAGGATCAGAAGCAAGTTGGGGTGATCCTGAAATCCTTAGAGGAGTGGTTGCAGGGTTTTCCCAGGATGGCTCAGGAACCCCGAGAGTTAGAGCTATTGGGTTCCTCTCCTGCAGCTTACTGCGTACACTTTGCTGTGCTCCCAAAACCTTCTAACACTGTTGAATACCAAGTTATAAAACAACACCGTGGGGAGTTCACTGCATGGAGGTGGTGTCAGAACACGAGCCATGTCGGGGCAGACAACCCATCTCACTCCAGTTCCAGAGGTCTCCCTAAGGGATTGTTTTTAATTTGTGGATATAGAGCATGGGTAGGAATTCCATCTTGGCTTTTAGGAGGGCCATGTACAATCGGGAGGCTGTCTGTATTGACACCCAACCAAATTCTGATTGGTGAATGGACGCACAAAAACAAATTGGCAAACAAAATTCGAAAGAGGAGTGCAGAGAATCTGGACCCAAATTGTAACTCAGAAATTTTTCATTGGGCCAAGTCAAAAAGAGTTGCTGTGTCCCTGTTTCTTCCATGGGTTGCAGCAGTCAAAGCTCTAGGTGAATTGGGTTACCTAGAGTGCTGGGTAGTCAAACAGGCAAACTTAACATCTGCCACCATCAGCTCCCTCCTAGAAGATGAGGAAATTACCAGACAGGCCACGCTGCAAAATCGTGCTGCAATAGATTTCCTTTTGTTACTGCATGGACATGAATGCAAGGAATTTAGAGGACTTTGTTGCATGGACCTGACTTCAAAGGCTCCAAACATCCATGCTGCCCTTTGAAGCATGAACAGCCTGATTGGACAAGTGAAGCAAGAATCTGAAGATTGGTTTACAGAACTGTTTAAGGGCTGGGGATTCACGGGGTGGTGGACATCTATAGTTAGATCAATTTTGTTACTACTTTTTATTTTGTTCCTTGTAACCTTGGCGTTCGGGATCCTGGGTCACTTGATTTTCAAGGCTATCAAGGGTCTCATACCTTCTGCCTCAGAAGTCAACCACACAGAGCTGGCTAACCTGAGGAGGCCTGACTACGCCACCAACTGTAGGTGGTGGGAAACCCATACTCAGGGTTGAATCGAGTCCAGTGAATTCCTGTAACCTTGTTTAACAAATAAGGGGGAGGTGTTACAGTGAGCTCATGGGCACTCTATTTCCCCTTCCCCAGGACCCTGTGACTCTGATCAAGATAACCCTGGACCCCTCCTTCCTGCCCCAAAGGGGTTGGCGGAGAGCCAGGGAAGCCCACCCTGTCCGAAGTTTATATAGACCCCTGACATTTCCTGTTCGTTCTCTTTTGCCCCGCTCTCCCCTTGGACACCACAGAATAAAGAGAGCTGAACCAACATATATTGGGGTAAGAGCCTCTTTTGGAAATCTTTGCCATCTCCTGATATTCCTCCCCTTCACAGCCTGCTTACCTCTGAGCTAGCCTAGGATATTTTGGGGGGCTGTACAGGGGGGGGTGGGGGACATCACCCAGATAATAAAAGATAGTTCCCCTCGGGCTTCTTTACTGGGAGAGTTTCAAGTGGGGGTATTATGAGGAGACATACAAGGTTCTAATGTCCCATCTTTTATTAGTCTTTCTGGCTTCAAACTTTCCCGTCCTTCTAAGGATATAGGACACATATGGGACAAACTTCTGCCTCAATTGTGACCCTTATCGGGTCTATATCTAATCCTCCCCTATTTCCTTCCCCAGCACAGATTTCCTTGTTATTTTTGTTTTCATCTTCTTGGCCAAGTTTTAAAACTCTAGCTGTCATTTTCCCTTAATTATCAAATTCCAATAATTATTCTTATGTTTCCTCCCCTCCTCATCATTTTGACCCCACTCAGGAGGTGCTTCGTCTAGAGAGAGTTTCCCTGAACAGCCGGAGTTGTGGTTACCGAGGGAACGGAACACAGGGCAGGAGGGGGGTTTAGGGGAGGGATCCGTGCAGAAGCTTAATCCTCCAAGGCGCAGGTGGGGTCCGCTGCCGGAACCGCCAAAGGGGGATCTGGTGGAGGCCGAGCTGCACATGGCTGATGGCGGCTGATTTGGTAGCTCCCGGCAGAGACAAAGCAGGCGAGGCGGACCCGGCAGCAGCAGCGACGCCCAGCGTAGCCGGCACGGGCAGGGCAGCCAGGGATGGGACGGCCGGGACAGACAGGACACCCCCCCGGTGCGGTCAGCGCGGCGACCCCAGACCACGTGACAGGACGGACCCCCGGGATGGCCAGCGCAGCACCCGCAGGCCAGGCAGCCAGGACCGGGGCTGACAAATTCATTGGCAGGGCTGGAGCCGGGATGGGGGCGGGGACTGGCGGTGGAGCCCCGGGCGGCGACACGGGGCCGGGATGGGAACTGGGACTGGTGGGGCAGCCGCGGGCGGTGGTTGGATCGAGTTTGAACGGAGGAGGCAACACTTGCAAAGGATCCCAATCTTTTTCTTTCCTCCTGTGAAAAACGCCAATCACTTGGTTTTTAAAATTATAAAAGTTTAATAATAATAAAATTGTTATAAAAATAATAGAGTAATAAAGTGTTATAAATTTACGCCACAACGGATCATAATCCAATTAGAATTTTATTAATTACAGCAAGTAGGATATGAGCAAAGACAGCACTGGACGGCCGGGGAGTCTCCGCTCCCCCTCTGCCGCGCCGATTCGTTCAAACAGCCTTCTTTTTATTCCATTCTTTCCATGAAGTTCTGGGGGCCTCCTTTTGTCTTCCTGGAATTTGCAAGCTAATTCCTGGATCATCTTGCAGTTCCCTTCTGTTTACATAAGCAGTCTGTAAGTGATTGTGGTTCTCTTATCTTGCAAATGCTGTGCCCGCAGGCTATTTGCATATCCTCCATTTCCTAAACAATACCCCAGTCTGTAGTTTCTCACAAATCCCCCATTTTCTTTTTATCCCATTATTGTTTATTAGACGCTGCTTTCATTCTCGGCACTGCAAATAAACCATTTTTCCACAATCCCAACATTTATCATAGCACTCACAAGGTAATACTTCACAATTACAATAGGCGTAGCCCCCACGTGGCACAACACATTCACAACAATCTTCATCCTCATCAATAGATGCACTTTTATATTTTGCCCCCGACCTCGTAGTTAAAATAAGTAGTTTAGCTATGTCCAATCGTTTTTTAACATCGTGTAAAATACAGTGTAATATACAAGGCCCAAATATAAGTCCCAGAATCAATATAATCAGTGGTCCTGCTAAGGCAGACAACAAAGTGGTTAGCCAAGGTGAAACATTAAACCAATTTTCATACCATGACCTGCCCACCTCACGATCTGTTTTACGTTGATTTAACCTTTTCCGGAGTTACTAAATCACAAAGTTTTACTATGAATTCAGGTGGACCTGGGTTGCTAAAAGTGGCTATTGTTCTCGTTCCTTCCCAAGATATTAGTTCTCACTTAAATGGTTCATGTGGATTTCCCCCTTCTGCCTGGGTTATTATCAATATCAAGACTAACGGTGTACCAGGAAAAAGGGTGTCTGTCAATTTTGCCAATTTAAGTATATTTTTACCAATCCTGGGGAAGTTCGGCCGTTGCTGCTTTGCGTCCCATTGTTCTGTTTTTTTTCTCCACAGTTTGTTCCTCTTCTGCCTCGCCCGTCGACTCGGTTGTGTCGAGTCACGGGGGGTATCATCTTCTCGGCAGCAAGGGAATTCTTCAGGAGAACAGCTGTTTCGGGATTTCTGCCTGTTTATATAGGCTTCCCACTTTGCAGCTTGAACTAATGGGGCAAAGCAAGACACAGTTAGTACTTCCCCTCTACACTTTATAGCCAAGATTTCAACCACAAAGGGGACTGGTTCATTGGAATGGTAACAATAATATTGAAGGTATCCACCTTCACAGTGTGTCCACCATTTATCCTGGCATACCTTATACCTAAAACAAGCAAATGGATAACAATTGCAGTTTATATCATTACCACGAATTCGTATATTTAGAGTACATATATTATTTACATCAGCATACCTTCTATATTCACTATGGTGTGGCTACATATGTCTAGCAATTTCCTTCAACACACTTTGTACGCTTCCATATATAATAGATAAAAAAAGAAATAATTATAGCATATATAAACAGCAATACACACTTTATACCAAAAGGTAATGCAGCAAAAAAATCAAATAACGTCTTTATCATTATGTTATCTTTTCAGGGTTATCTTGGTGTCACCTGGGGTACTGATTACTTTCCAGTGGGGTCTCGTTACTGGGCCTTTAAGGCGGCTGGCATGAGTCCATCCACGCTCAGCAGTCCGGACAGCTGTTTCTGTTGTCAACAAAACAAGATAAGGTCCCTCCCAATTGGGCTTTAGGGTTTCTTCCTTCCACACTTTAATCAATATCCAATCCCCAGGTTTAACGTTGTGTATTTTTAAGTCCAACGGGGGTCGTTGCACAATCAGTCCATGTTCCCAAAGCTGGTTACGATGTTTTGCTAATTGTGAAACATATTCATTAATCACACGGTCTCTAATTAAAACATTTGTTTGTGGGCTTTCAATTCTGTAGGACATTCCATACACCATTTCAAATGCTGATATTCTTACATCTGCTCGGGGTCTGGTTCTTTTGTCTTAAATTCCCCTTTTTCCCACTTAACGATGGCATATCCGGACAATCGTTTACCTTCTACTATTCGTGATGACCCATCTATGAATAATACTTCTCCACATTGTAGTTCTTCTTCTTCTAAGTCTAACCTAATGCATGTTTGTTGTTCAATTGTTTGAAAACAATTGTGCAATGGTTCATTACCTTCTCCTGAGTACAAAAATTCAGCGGGGTTAACTGCTCCAGTAGTTTTTAAAGATAGTTTAGGGGATTCTATAAGTATTCCCTCATACTTTAATAATCGGCTATCTGTAAGCCATTTTTCTGCTTTTTGTTGTAACACTCCCCTGATGTTATGAGGCGCATATAAGACCACTTCTCTATTAAAAGTAATGCGATTTGTTTCCTCAAGCAATAGGGCAGCAGCAACAATGATCTGTAAACAACTCGGCCAACCCCTGCTCACAGGGTCTAACAGCTTTGATAAGTATGCCACCGGTTTCTTTTGACGGCCCATTCCTGAGTTAATACTCCGAATGCCGTTCCTTCATGTATGTTAACAAATAAATGGAATGGCCATTTTAAATCCAGGAGACTTAAAACTGGTGCTTGACTTAGCTCCCTTTTGAGACTGGCAAACTGCTCTTGATCCTGAAGAGTCCACTTGGGTATTTTGTCTTTAAGCAGTTGTTCATATAGGAATTTAACTTTAAAGCTGTAGTTCTCTATCCATTGCCTACAATACTCAAATAGCCCTAATGCCTGCCGAATTTGCCTCTTAGTGACAGGCATAGGTAATTCCAGAATTCCTTTAATACGCTCTGGATCTAATATCTTCTGGCCGTTAAACAGATAATGTCCCAGATATTTTACTTTTTCCTCCGCAAATTGTAACTTTTCTTGTGATACCCGTAGTCCCTTTTGTGCAAGAAAGTTTAGGAGTTGAATGGTTTCTTTTCTTACAATCTCCTTATTATTCCCCGCTATGAGCAGATCATCTACATATTGTAACAGCACATTCCCCGTTTGTACCTGATATTCTGTTAAGAGCTCTTCTAGGGCCTGTCCAAACAGATTAGGGGATTCCGTGAACCCTTAGGGGAGCACGGTCCATCTTAATTGCTGTCTCCGGCCTGTCTCTATGTCTTCCCATTCAAAGGCAAAATAATTACGGCATTCTTCTGCCAGTGGACAGGCCCAAAAAGCATCCTTTAAATCAATCACACTATACCTGGAATTATGGGGTCCTAGTTTGCTTAGCAATGTGTATGGGTTTGCTACTACAGGGAACCGAGTGATAGTTCTTTTGTTTATTTCCCTTAGATCATGTACGAGACGATATTTCCCATTTGGTTTCTTTACAGGCAAAAAGGGGGTGTTAAAGGGTGACATACAAGGCTCTAAGATTCCTTGTGCCAACAATCGATCAATTTCTGGCTTCAATCCTCTCCGTCCTTCTAAGGATATGGGATATTGCCTTACCTTCACAGGTATGTGGGGTTCGGAAATTTGGATTTTAATCGGTGGCATTTCCAGTCTACTAATTGTGTCCGGAGAGTACCAGACATTTGGGTTAATTTGTTTTTGATCATCCACGGTCAAAGGATAAGCAGACACTGCCAACTCTTGATTTTTCACTTTAATTTCTAATTGCAATTCAACAATTAAATCTCGTCCTAACAGATTAAATTCTGCTTCAGGGACGAGCAAGAGTTCACCCATTCCAAATTTATTTTCAGTTTCAAATACCACATTTTTGATTTTACTTACTTTAAAGGGTTCCCCTTTTGCCCCAATTACTTGTACTTTTTCAGGGGAAACTTTACATCCCTCAGGTATTTGCTTAATAGTTGATTTCTCAGCCCCAGTGTCTACTAAAAAGGTGAACTCTTGTTTATGGGGACCTATTTTTAATTTTTATCAAGGGCTCATGATGACTCCGGTCCCCTAAGATATAGAGCCCCTGACTCCCCTATTCTGTTTTCAATGTTCCCTCATCTCTGATCATTTCTCTGCAATTCCTTCTTTTTCTTATGTTTAGTTTTTATTTCATTCAGCGGATAAAGTCCAGCTCCCGGTCTTTCTAGCCACACTTCCGCATATTGTCTCTCTTCCGGGTTAAGGAGTTTTTTATTATTTACCCAGAGGTTTAACTGCTGTCTTACCTAATTTTTTTCTGACTCATAGACTGGCCAAAAGACATTTTTAGAAATCTTCTTCCCTCCCCATATCTTAGTACAATATTCTATCATTTTTTTGCTTATCTTTCCCTAGGGTTCCAGGGAAATATCTCCAATTATCTAAGATATATGCCAGAGGGGTATTCTTAGGTACAGTGGGTACCCTTCCCATGGGAGTCGAAGGCTTGCTGCCCTTCACCCCCATCTTCTGGAATATCCCCACACACACACACGCACTCACTCCTCTTGTTCCTGGCCCAGTCCCTCGCGGGAGATGGAAAACGCAGTACTTAAGAGTCCACACTTGCTTGGTTCAATATATCAAACCTCTCATTCGTTATATTCCAGGAAACCCAATCCCGCCCGAACAGAAAACCCGTGAACAATTTCGCCGCAAACAATTTCACTCTGCGAATAATTTCACTACTTACGCGTCCTCCGTTTTGGTCCGGACTCCCGTGCACAGAAACTTTATGGAATTTTACCGGTCTCGCCTTTGCTCATTATCCTAGACTTTAGGTTCGTCGGTAAGGTTAGGGTAAGCTGTTGGTCGCGGGGCCGCGAAATGTCGCGGGGCGCCTCCCTGGAGGACCAAAGCCCACCGTTCCTTATCCAAGTCACGGCACCAGAAATTGTTATAAATTTATGCCACAACGGATCATAATCCAATTAGAATTTTATTAATTACAGCAAGTAGGATATGAGCAAAGACAGCTGCGGTGGTGTGTTTTTCTTTCATTTGATAATTTGTTTAATATCTGTTTCGCCCCCCAACCCCCCTTTCCCTGCCCCTTTCCCTAGAACCTTCCCTGTCATTCATTCTAGCCCCCTCCTCAGCTTCCAGATGTTAGTTCTGCCCTAAACTCCTCCCCTGCTATTCCCTCATTGGTTACTGTTCCTACACCCGTCCTCCTGAGTTCTGTATAAAACCTTTGCCCCCCCGCCCGCCGGGGTCTTGGGGCTCATGGAATAAAACCATCTCGTTCCCCCCCAAGTCCCGTGTCGCCTTCGTCTGTCCCTGAGCGCCACGAACTGAAACTGCAGAGCTTGCGGGGGAAAGCGGCCGCCCGTTCTCTTCCCTCACCGCCCAGCACGGCACCGCTCGGGGTGCCGCGGCGAGGAGCGCATGCCGCGCCACAACAGACAGCGCTGGACGGCCGGGGAGTCTCCGCTCCCCCTCTGCCGCGCCGATTCATTCAAACAGCCTTCTTTTTATTCCATCCTTTCCATGAAGTTCTGGGGGCCTCCTTTTGTCTTCCTGGAATTTGCAAGCTAATTCCTGGATCATCTTGCAGTTCCCTTCTGTTTACATAAGCAGTCTGTAAGTGATTGTGGTTCTCTTATCTTGCAAATGCTGTGCCCGCAGGCTATTTGCATATCCTCCGTTTCCTAAACAATACCCCAGTCTATAGTTTCTCACATAAAGTTTAGAGTTAGGGCAATTACAAGACAATAAAAAGCAAAGAATTACAAAAGTCCAGATGCTCTTGGACACTTAAGTCACGAAAAGCATACCTTGTGAACAAAGGAATCACCCTTAAACCAATACACTTGTTGCATATTCATACATCCTTCATGGTTATGCATACATTCTATTCTAAACAAGAAACTCTGTCTGTTGTATGTCAACTGTTTCCTTTAATCCCCTGGCGTCTTCGAGTCTGAGCAAGGCCTGAAGAAATTAGCTTCTTCTGATAAGAAGCCATAAATTCTTCTCCTTTGGAAGATTTAGGTGTTCTTTGAAGTGAGTATCTCATTCCTTAAAAGAAAACTCCCCCCACATACGTAGTCTCTATTTTAACATTATGTTGTAACCTAAAACTACACTTAACACAATACGTAAGAGAATTAATACAGCATAACTTTCTAACATTACACATATAATATTCATTGTAACATTTGCGAAAAGCCAATCATAAATATGCATTTTTCACACTCCCTTCCTCCTGTTCCCAGCCCTTTTCTTTCCCCCCTTTTTTCTTTTCTTGCGTTGTCTCGGTGGTTTCTGATACTTAATGACTTTTATTCTCCCAAAATCTCCCGTCCAGCATATGGCATATTCTGTCTTCTGGATTGAACGGTTCTTTTGAATTTAGAAATAAATTTTAGAGCCTAACAAATCTAAACTTCTACTTGGATACTTTAAAATGGTCGAAGAGCTAACTCACAACGTCCTAATGTTGATTTTTTCATCACCTTTTTATTTAGCCCTTGGCAAGTTATACATCTTTCAGGCACTTGCTACTCTGCGGTTGTCTTGGTTCGACAAGACAGGAGTCTGTGAAAGAGGGCAAAGCCTCCTGTGCAATGGAGAAGGTAAACCCCCCTCCCTCTGAATTACCAGGATCTTTAAATTAAAAGGCTCTCAGGCAAAGATGTGGGAATGGGAGTAACAATTCTTTACTAGGAGAAAACTAGACAACAATTTAAAAAGGCAAATGCAATCGGTACAAACAAAACCAGTGAAAAAAGTCCAGAACCTGAGGAGTCAGGGTGCCAGTATCAGTTCTGCTGGGACAATTGATCCCCTTGCAATGGTTGATGAATTGCAGCTGAAGTGGTGATCTTTAGAAGGGTATAGTTTTCCTCTGAAGATCTGGTGGCAGTGGGGCCGGTCTTCCTCTGTGCCGGGGTTGCCTCCGAGCTCCGCCGCCGCCGCCTCAGCGCGCTCCGGCTGCTTCGCTGCGAGAGCCGCCGAAGAGAGCTGCTTCCCTGGGAATCCCGCGAAGAGAGAGAGCCAGCTGCCTCTCTCCCCAAAAGCTACCCCTTTAAACCATAATAGAGTGCTTGGCTTCCCCCTCTGGGTGGGACCCCTCACAATAGGATGGTGTTACATTTACCAGCCCGGCAGTGAGTCAGTCAATAGTGTATAAACAAACCATTGCCTCTACAGGGCAAACCATTGTCTCTGAGAGAGATAACAAAAAACCTGTCCAACCGGTTTGCCTTCAACAGATGGCAAATAGAATACAAGCTTATCTTACAACCCAGGACATTATCCACCCCTTATTCTATTTCCATCTGCACACCATGAAATCTTACACCCAGTTCTCACTTAAGACCAAGTTTCCCTGTGGTACACAGCGGGTCTCCCCATCTTTCTGCATTACCCACCAAGTGTAACCAGGTCCTTGAGCAAAGACAATCCCACGAATGGGTTGGTCTTTGCCTGAGGTGGGATTAATCCAAACAGTTTTCCCTAAAATACCATTCATATGTACTACAGGGACCTTATCTCCATCTACTGCGTGTAAGGGTTCTGACTGAGCAGGGCCAGCTCGATTGACAGACCCCCGGGTGTTGACCATCCAGGTTGCTTTTGCCAGGTTAATTTCCCAGTTTCTAAATGTTCCCCCACCAAGTGCCTTCAGAGTAGTCTTAAGGAGTCCATTGCACCGTTCAACTTTGCCGGCAGCTGGAGCATGATAGGGAATATGATATATCCATTCGATACCATGTTCTCTGGCCCAGGTGTTGATAAGGCTGTTCTTGAAATGGGTACCGTTGTCAGACTCAATTCTCTCAGGGGTGCCGTGTCTCCACAGGACTTGCTTTTCCAAGCCTAAGATGGTGTTCCGGGCAGTGGCATGAGGTACAGGGAAAGTCTCCAGCCATCCAGTGGTGGCTTCCACCATGGTCAGCACGTAGCGCTTGCCTTGGCGTGTCCGGGGCAGTGTGATATAGTCAATCTGCCAGGCCTCCCCATACTTGTACTTGGACCACCGCCCACCATACCATAGGGGCTTCACTCTCTTAGCCTGTTTGATGGCAGCACACATCTCACAGTCATGGATAACCTGGGAAACACTGTCCATGGTTAGATCCACCCCTCGGTCTCGTGCCCACTTGTAGGTGGCATCTCTGCCCTGATGACCTGAGGCATCATGAGCCCATCGAGCCAGGAACAACTCCCCCTTATGGTGCCAATCTAAGTCTATCTTTGACACCTCTATTTTTGCTGCCTGATCTACCTGCTCGTTGTTTCGGTGCTCCTCATTAGCCCGACTTTTGGGGACATGGGCATCTACATGACGGACTTTCACCGTCAGCTTTTCCACCCGAGAGGCAATGTCTTTCCATATATCAGCAGCCCAGATTGGCTTTCCTCTACGTTGCCAGTTGGCCTTCTTCCACCTTCCCAGCCAGCCCCACAGAGCATTGGCTACCATCCACGAATCAGTATAAAGGTAGAGCTTTGGCCACTTCTCCCTTTCAGCAATGTCCAGAGCCAGCTGAACGGCCTTGAGTTCGGCGAGTTGGCTCGATCCACCTTCTCCTTCGGTAGCTTGTGCAACTTGGCGTGTGGGGCTCCATACGGCTGCTTTCCACTTCCGGTTCATCCCTACGATGCGACAGGAACCGTCAGTGAAAAGAGCGTAGCAGGTCTCCTCTGCTGGTAGTTGGTTGTATGGTGGAGCCTCTTCAGCCCTTGTCACTTGTACCTGCTCCTCATCATCAGTGAGACCAAAGTTTTCACCTTCTGGCCAGTTCGTAATTATCTCCAAAATCCCAGGGCGATTCAGGTTTCCAATACGGGCGCGTTGAGTGATGAGGGCAATCCATTTGCTCCATGTGGTGTCAGTGGCATGGTGGGTAGAGGGAACCTTTCCTTTAAACATCCACCCCAGCACCGGTAGTCGGGGTGCCAGGAGGAGTTGTGTTTGTGTGCCAATTACCTCCGAGGCGGCTTGAACTCCTTCAAAGGCAGCCAAGATTTCCTTCTCTGTGGGAGTGTAGTTGGCTTCAGACCCTCTGTAACTTCGGCTCCAGAATCCCAGTGGTCAGCCTCGAGTCTCCCCAGGCACTTTCTGCCAAAGGCTCCAGGACAACCCATGGTTCCCGGCTGCAGAGTAGAGCACATTCTTGACCTCTGGTCCCGTCCTGACTGGGCCAAGGGCTACAGCATGAGAGATCACCTGCTTGATCTGGGTGAAGGCTTGTTGCTGCTCAGGGCCCCAGTGGAAATCATTCTTCTTTTGGGTAACCAGATAAAGAGGGCTCACAATCTGGCTATACTCAGGAATGTGCATTCTCCAGAAACCTATGGCACCCAGGAAAGCTTGTGTTTCCTTTTTGCTGGTTGGTGGGGACATAGCTGTGATCTTGTTGATGACCTCAGTGGGAATCTGGCGCCGTCCGTCCTGCCATTTCACTCCCAGGAACTGGATCTCTCGGGCAGGTCCCTTGACTTTGCTCTTCTTGATGGCAAAGCCAGCTTCTAGTAGTATCTGGATGATCCTCTCACCTTTCTCAAACACTTCTGCCGCTGTGCTCCCCCACACAATGATGTCATCAATGTATTGCAGGTGTTCTGGAGCCTCACCCTTTTCTAGTGCAGCCTGGATCAGTCCATGGCAGATGGTGGGGCTGTGTTTCCACCCCTGGGGCAGTCGGTTCCAGGTGTACTGCACGCCCCTCCAGGTGAAAGCAAACTGAGGCCTGCATTCTGCTGCCAGAGGAATGGAGAAAAACGCATTAGCAATATCAATGGTGGCATACCACTTTGCTGCCTTGGACTCCAGCTCGTACTGGAGTTCCAGCATGTCCGGCACAGCAGCGCTCAGCGGTGGAGTCACTTCATTTAAGCCACGATAGTCCACAGTCAATCTCCATTCTTTGTCAGATTTGCGCACAGGCCAGATGGGGCTGTTGAAGGGTGAGTGGGTTTTGCTGACCACCCCTTGGCTCTCCAGCTCCCTAATCATTTTGTGGATGGGGATCACGGCATCTTGATCCGTCCGATACTGCCAGCGGTGCACTGTCGAGGTCGCAATTGGCACGCGTTGTTCTTCCACCCTTAGGAGTCCTACTGCAGAGGGGTTTTCTGACAGTCCAGGCAAGGTGTTCAATTGCTTAATGTCTTCTGCCTCTACAGCGGCTATTCCAAAAGCCCACCTGAGTCCCTTTGGGTCTTTGTAATATCCGTTCCGGAGGAAGTCTATGCCTAGGATACACGGAGCATCTGGGCCAGTCACTATAGGATGTTTCTTCCACTCCTTCCCAGTCAGGCTCACCTCAGCTTCCACCAGGGTCAATTGTTGTGATCCCCCTGTCACACCAGCAATGGAAACAGGCTCTGCCCCCACATGTCCCGATGGTATCAGAGTACACTGTGCACCAGTATCAACTAAAGCATCATATTTTTGTGGCTCTGATGTGCCAGGCCATCGGATCCACACTGTCCAGAAGATCCGGTTTTCCCGTGCCTCTCCCTGGCTAGAGACAGGGCCCCTCTAACACTGGTTATCATTCCTTTCCTGGGCATACATACTAGAGGTCCCTTCAAGGGGGTCTGACAGATCGTACCCACAAGCTTGGTCACGGGAGGTTGAGGCTACCTTCACTTTGGTGGAACTCCTCCGGTTAGAGTTTCCCTCCTTGAGTTGACGGACCCGTGCTGCCAGGACAGAAGTGGGTTTCCCATCCCACCTCCCCATGTCTTCCCCATGGTCACGCAGGAAGAACCACAGATTAGCCCTTGGGGTGTACCCTCTCTCTCTAGCTGGGGATTGTTGGGCGCTGATTCTGGGGCCTGTGACTCTCACGGGTGCTGTATTAACCTTCCTTATCTCCTCCCTCATCTCCTCTTTAAACTCCTTAATCACAGCTGAGATATGAGCCTGCATTGGGCCATTAATCATACTCTCATAATTCCTAAGTTTGTTGGCAACAGAACCTATTGTCTCCCGGTGGGCATCAGCATTGATTGTTGCAATGAAGGTGGTGTATTGAGATGGCCCAAGATTTGCCAGACTCCACAGCATTTGTCCCGTACACCTGACCTTGTCGGGGTCATTATTGTGTCGTCCATCCCTCCCAAAGAGTACCTCCAATACTGCCACTTCCCTCAGCTGTTGGATCCCTTCCTCGAGGGTCTTCCAGCGCATTCTATGATGGTGCTCTTGCATTCTCTCTCTGTGGACAAACCTCTCCCTGACACTCATTAAGAGCCGCTCCCAGAGAGAAAGGGACCCTGGTTCCCTTACAAAAACCTGATTTATACCCGAGTCCTGGGTCAAGGGTCCCAAGTTCCTTGCCTCACCACCGTCAAGCTGCACGCCTGTACCCATAAGATCCCAAACCCGGAGTAACCAGGTAGTATAAGCCTCACGCCCTCGTCATACAATGTCTTTATGCAGATTACGAAGACTTTCATACGTCAGGGACTCGGTGATGATAGCAATCTCTGGGTCCCCTGTGGGTTGTGAGGTTCCTCCATTCCTGTCCCTATCTGCAGGGTGCTCTGCTTTCTCCTTAGACTTCCTTGTTTCTACCGGGGCCACTGCTGCCGACCGTGACTGCCTTTGTGGTTCAGCTGGAACCTGGACAGTTGTAACATCTGTGGGTTCCACAGCTGTACTATTAGACTGTCCCTCCTCAAGGCAAAGGGCCGGTTTCTCACCAGCTGGGGAAATGCATTCCTTCAGCATCTCTCGTATCTCCTTAACCAGAACCCTCACCCAATCTGGGCGGTTCATTTCTGAGGTGGGCTGTGGGGCAGGGTCAGGCTCTGGAGCAGCAGCATCTCGAGTCTGTGGTGTAGGTGTGAGGGTAGTTATCCAGGTTAATCTTCCCTTATCTCTGAATGCTAAATATAACAGGACTATCAGCAACACCACCCATTGTATGGTATCATTAGCACTTAGAAAGGATCTTAACCCTTTGAGAACTGGTGGAGCAGACCCAAAACGTGGTTAAAAGGTTGGGAGAAAGTTTGCCCAGGTGCTATTTCCTCGCAGTAGGTACCGTTATTAAAGTAACCCCAAAAACATACAGTTAACGTGTGATAGCTATGAATCCATGTACCTGCCTTCCAGAGGAAATTAAAGATCCATGAATTCCTCACCCAATTAACCCAGAAGCCAAACTTGATAACAGAAACCGTAGCCTTAGTTATAGGACCCATTTTTAGATAAGGGTCTGCAAATGGGAAAAGTATAGCTACGATCACATGCCACCCAAACCAAGGTAAACTAGACCACATGGTGATGCTGAAGATGTTTTTACACACAACAAAAAACCAAATTACTTAAGAACTGTTAATCCTTTTTCCCTCTCAATGCCCACGGGCCCCACGTTGGGCGCCAAAATCTGTCTTGGTTCGACAAGACAGGAGTCTGTGAAAGAGGGCAAAGCCTCCTGTGCAATGGAGAACGGCAAACCCCCCTCCCTCTGAATTACCAGGATCTTTAAATTAAAAGGCTCTCAGGCAAAGATGTGGGAATGGGAGTAACAATTCTTTACTAGGAGAAAACTAGACAACAATTTAAAAAGGCAAATGCAATCGGTACAAACAAAACCAGTGAAAAAAGTCCAGAACCTGAGGAGTCGGGGTGCCAGTAGCAGTTCTGCTGGGACAATTGATCCCCTTGCAATGGTTGATGAATTGCAGCTGAAGTGGTGATCTTTAGAAGGGTATAGTTTTCCTCTGAAGATCTGGTGGCAGTGGGGCCAGTCTTCCTCTGTGCCGGGGTTGCCTCCGAGCTCCGCCGCCGCCGCCTCAGCGCGCTCCGGCTGCTTCGCTGCGAGAGCCGCCGAAGAGAGCTGCTTCCCTGGGAATCCCGCGAAGAGAGAGAGCCAGCTGCCTCTCTCCCCAAAAGCTACCCCTTTAAACCATAATAGAGTGCTTGGCTTCCCCCTCTGGGTGGGACCCCTCACAATAGGATGGTGTTACATTTACCAGCCCGGCAGTGAGTCAGTCAATAGTGTATAAACAAACCATTGCCTCTACGGGGCAAACCATTGTCTCTGAGAGAGATAACAAAAAACCTGTCCAACCGGTTTGCCTTCAACAGATGGCAAATAGAATACAAGCTTATCTTACAACCCAGGACAGTGGTGGTGTGTCTTTTCTTTAATTTGATATTTGTTCAATATCTGTTCCCCCCCCATCCCTAATCTCTTCCTCTCCCCAGTTGTCAGTCTTCCCTAGCTCTCCCCTAATCCCCTCATCTCCAAGTTGTCAATCCTCCCTTTCCCTGCCCCTTTCCCTGGAACCTTCCCTGTCATTCCTCCTAGCCCCCTTCTCTGCTTCCAGAGCATTCCCTGTCTATTTAGTGAGACTCGAAGCCCTATTGCTTATTTTGTGTTATTCCACTTTCCTGCTTCCCCTGATAGGTTTGTGATGGGTTAATTCTGCCCTAAACTCCTCCCCTTATTGGTTGCTGTTCCTACACCCGTCTCCCTGAATTCTTTTATAAAACCTCTGCTCCCCCTCCCAAGGGGGTCTTGGGGCTCACTGAATAATACCATCCTGTTCACCCCCAAGTCCCGTGTCGCCTCCATGTGTTCCCGCACCACCGACTGGGACAGCAGAGCTTTGCAGGGGGAGCGGCCGCCCATTCTCTTCCCTCTCGCCGCCCAGCACGGCTTCCGCTCGGGGTATCGCGGCGAGGGGAGCGCATACCGCGATACAACATTACTCCAAAAAAATCCCAATGCATCCATAGCTCCTTTCTTGTGTGTTACATACTCCAGTGCTCTTTTTAGAGCATATAATTCACAAGTTAGAGTTTACCAGTTTAAGGTTAATTTCCCTTTTTCAATAGTTTGCATGTTTTTCCCATCAACTACTGGGTACCCTATATTTTCCCTTGGTGTAGGGATTTGTATCTCTGTTAGCTAACATAACCCCCCCCCACCCCAGAGGACTACCTTTGGGTGCCTATGCTGGTACCCTTTTACTCCCTTTTTTTACTGGTTTTCTGTCCCATTTTTCAAGATCCTATCTATTCGTCCCATGCCTCTGTTTTCCCATTTTCTCTAACAACCTGAATACCACCTTCTTTCAACTACCCACACAAAAAATCCTTTCTCTCCCAATACTGTTCAACACAATACACCTCCGTCCAAGGAGATAAAGCTCAAAATAAACATATACTTCCATTCATCTCCATTTACTCACCTTTATTTCTCATTCACTCTCACACACAGTCACACCCTCAGGCCTGTTCATTCATACTTCTCGACTTCTGCCTGGTCGATTTTTTTTTTTTTTTGTATCGTCCACCTGGACTGTGTAAGGTTTTATACAGACAGGTGTGGGCATGGGGACGCTGGGAGCATACCTCGCAAACCTGGCATTCCCTAGGTGTGTTTTACCCCCCAGAACCTTATGTACTGACACCCCTAAGTTTCCCACTGACTTAGGTTCAGCACTTCATATATTTCCCTTTATTTTATTGCACAGAGGAAGGAAATGTTAGCAGACCTCTTGAACTTACACAAAGGGATTTCTGTTGCCAGAGAATCAGGGATCTGTGTAAGTCCCCACCCTGACCCCTTCCACCTCCCCGAGGTTTGGCTATCCCTCTTCCCTAGAGATAGCCTTGTGAAAAACTGCATTGACTTGTTTATCAAGAGTGTAAAATTAGGATAGAGGAAAAGTGTGGGGGTCGGGGCATGGAACTTGCAGGCTTGGGCAAGGCTGGTAACCGCAAGCAAATATTGTGAAATAATGTAATGACTATATATGTAAGAAAGATCTTGCAGGACTGGCTGGAACTGATAACCACGGTGGAGGAAACCCATCACCCCACTTGTGAAATCAACTGTTGCCAGCCCAGTACAACACAGAGGAGATAAGAATGGGAAGCTCTCAAGAAAAGTATAAAAAGTGACTGAAGAGAGGGAGGGGTGTCAGGCCTTGGTGGAGCACGGACTCCCCGGCTGCACCCAGTGCTCTTTGCTTGTTATCGCTTGCTGTAATTAATAAAATTATTAATTGATCTTAAAAGGCTGAATCAAATTGTGAGGAACTGCATTGACTTGTTTGTTCATCAAAAGTATGAAATTAGGATAAAAGGGGGGGAAGTCGGGACATGGAATTTGCAGGCTTGACTGGTAACCACAAACAAAGATTGTGAAAGATTTTGCAGGACTGGCTGGAACTGATAACCGCAGTGGAAGGAGACACACCACCCCCACTTGTGAAACCCATTGTGCTGGAACTGATAACCACGGTGGAACGAGACCCATCACCCCCACTTATGCAGGATAAAAAGGGACTGAAGAGAAAGAAAGGGTGTCAGCTTTTGGCGGAGCCAGGCTCCCAGCTGAACCCAGTGCTGTTTTGCTTGCTATCGCTTGCTGTAATTAATAAAATTATTAATTGATCTTAAAAGGCTGAATCAAATTATTCGCCTCAACTTATAACAAAATTATTCGCCTCAATTTAGAACAGGCAACAAGAGGGGAAAAGAGGAAAAGGAGTGGGATCCTTCACAGGTTTTGCCCCCTCCGTTCCCGTTCGCGCCCGCACCACTCGGGGCCGAGCCGCTTGTACCCGGCCCCGGCTCACTGCCCGCTTCGGCTCCGCCTGCCCCGGTCCCGGCGCCTGCCCCGGTCCCTGCTCCGCCGCCCGCAGCCTCTGTGCCCGTCCCCGTCCCGCTGCTCGCGGCTGCCCGGCCGGCCCCGGCCCCGTCCCGCCCGGCTGCTCCGCCTGCCGGGCTCCCGTCGGTCCCACCCGTCCCATCCCGGAGCGCTCCTCCCGCGGCTGATTTCTCTGCCCCATCCCCGGCGACTTTGCCCGTCCCAGCTGCGCTGGGCACCCTCGCTGCTGCTTTGCCTCTGCCGGGGACCACCGGCCCAGCTGCCATTAACCTCGTGCGGGCTGACCACGCTCCCGGCTGGTACCCGGCACTGCCCCTCCCTTGGCGGTTCCGGCAGCACACCCTGCCCGGGCTCCGCCTTTGGAGGACCAGGTCTCGGCGGTGTGCCCTCCCCTCACCCCCTTCCTGCCCGGAGCTCCGTTCCCCCGGTAACCGCAGCTCCAGCTCAGAGAAACTCTTATTATCTGGAAGACGCCCCTTATAGGAACACAGGAAGTTCAATTAGAAGACAAAATTCTCCAGACTCTTTCTCACAGCACGGGAGAAAGGCTATAGGAAAAAAAACTAAACTAAAAAAATTAGTCTACTTCCACTAAGAGAGGTCCTGATAGGAGGGGATGGAACGGAGTTTGTAAATGCTCCTTTGACTTCTTCTGGGGTCAGGAATTTTAAAAAATAAATCAAAGGGATTTTGGAAGATCCCATAATCACTGCTGAACAATTAGACCACTTTTTAAGTTCAAACATTTATACTTGGGAAGAAATGCGGTCAATATTAAAGATACTATTTTCTCCAGAAGAAAGGGAAATGATCAGAATTGCAGGCATAAAAGCCTGGAGTAAAGAAAATCCACAGGACCCCCCGGGGAGGAGAAAATGCCAACTGCACCTCCTGAGTGGGGTCAAAATGATGAGGAGGGGAGAAAACATATGAATGACCATCGTAATTTGATTGTTGGGGAAATAGGGGGAGCAGCATCTCGAGGGCAAAGTGCTGAGGGGACTTTTGCGGCACAGCAGGGGAGGAGGGAGGCTTCAGCTGAGTGGTTGAACAGACTTGGGAGAAATAGGAGGCAGTGTTCCAGAGTGAATCCTAAGACTGATGTGAAAAAAGCTTTGTTAAAGATTAGCTTTGTGCTTGGCCAGATAATAAAAAAAAATTTGAAGATTGGCATGACAAATTATTAGATGATTCATTAAAGGAGGCTCAGAAAGTCTGTGGCCAAAGCCAAACTAAAAGCAAAGATTGTGGAAGTCACCATGCAAGAAAACAATTTCAAGAAAGCAATAAAAAACCCACAGGCACTACTCCTAGATATGATAGTGGTAGAGACAGGGGAACAGGAAAGAATAAAATCCCAATGCAATCAAAGTTTCAAAAACATTCTAGAAATGTCTGCTTTTACTGTAAAGGCAAAGGTCATTATAAGAGAGATTGTCCTAAGAGGGTAACAGATCTGAGAATTTGTAAAGAGATGGGCACCAAAGAAGAATAAGGATTTCAGACGCTCTATTTTTTGGGGGGGACAAATATAATCTAAAGCCTGTGATAACTTTAAAAGTAGGTCCCCAAGAAGAAGAATTGGAGTTTTTGGTAGACACAGGGGCAGAAAGAACCTGCCTGTTAAATATTCCATAAGGTTATAGTGTAAGCAAAGATACTGTAAAAGTAACAGGAGCAAAAGGAGAGAGTTTCACAGTACCCGTTATTAAAAATGTGGTAATAGAGAGAGAAACTAGATTTTGGATGGGGGATATTTTATTGGTCCCAGGGGCAGGTAGCAACTTATTAGGACGAGATGATAAGAAGATGGGAAGATGACAACTAGACTTTTAAAACTAGGCCAAGAGGATGAAAGAAGAATTAACAAGGAAGTTTGGGCTGGGGAGGGAAATAGGGGAGGATTAAATATTGACCCCATAAGAATTACAATTGAGGAAAAAAAAATTCTCCCATATGTATACGGCAGTATCCTATATCTTTAGAAGGACGGGAATGTTTAAAGCCAGTAATAGAAGGACTAATAAAGAATGAGACATTAGAACCTTGTATGTCTCCCCATAATACCCCTATACTCCCAGTAAAGAAGCCTGATGGGAGCTGTAGACTGGTACAAGACTTAAGGGAGGTTAACAAAAGAACTCAGACCCACTATCCAGTGATACCAAATCCTTATACTCTTTTAAGTAAAGTTCCTCCCCAGCATCAGTGGTTTAGTGTAGTGGACCTTAAAGATGCCTTTTGGGCTTGCCCATTAGCCCAGGAGAGCAAGTTATCTTTGCTTTTGAATGGGAGGACCCACTAACTAAGATAAAACAGCAATTAAGATAGACAAAACTACCATAGGTGTTTACAAAATCCCCAAACTTATTTGGACAAGCTTTAGAAACAATACTACAAACTTTCTCCACTCACCCTGGAATACAAATTATCCAATATATAGATGATCTTTTACTTTCTAGATAAGCTAAAGCTGAAGTTAGAGAGGCTACTATAAAGCTTTTGAATTTTCTTGGGGGAAAAGGATTAAGGGTATCAAAAGGGAAGCTGCAATTTGTAGAATCAGAGGTAAAATATCTTAGACACTTGATTAGGCAGGGTAGTTAGAAGCTCAACCCAGACTGAATCACAGGGGGAAATCAGAAAGCTACTCAGATTATTGGGATATTATAGATTATGGATTAAAGGATATACACAGGCAGTAAAATTTTTGATTAAAAAATTGACAGAGGGAGATTATATAAAATAGACCAAAAAGGATGATGAAAAACTAAGAAAACTGAAGTTAAAACTAACCCCAATATCAACTTTAAGCCTACCTTCACCAGCAAAACCCTTTCATCTGTACATAAATGAAGAAAAGGGGGTAGCTCATAGGGTTTTGTTTCAGGAGTGGGGAGGAGTAAAGAGACCCGTGGCTTATTTATCAAAAATGTTAGATCCAGTAAATCAAGGCTGGCCAGTGTGTATTCAACCTATAGCAGCTACTGCAATGATAGTAAAGGAAAGTTGTAAACTGACTTTTAGAGGTAAATTAATTGTGTGTACACCTCATGCAGCACTAAATTTCTTCCAATTTTCATTGTGATTTTTATCTTGAAATACATAACTTATTATACTCTAAGATTGAAAAATTAATTTACAGCTGTGACATAGCAAAACCTGCTATAAATTTGAGTCAATGCAGTCTGTTCAATCAAGTGTTCTCAGTGTGTTAGGTTAAACTAAAGGTAACACCATCTACTTGGTAGGTCAATGAGAAATATTTGAGAAACATTTTTCCTTCCAAGCAGTCCTTTTTCATGTACCCAAATGTGTTTTGCTTTCTTAGTTTTTTTGTTTTGTTTGTTTGTTAGTTTTTCTGGAAGTGCTAACTACTTGCAGTGTATCTAGAACAGCAATTAAAGTTGTGCATACAAAACACTTGTAAAAAATAGGGCACATTTTTTTCCCAGAATGGAAGGTGGCTACATATAGAGAACCTACAAAGCTAGATGAAGAAAAAGTTTCAGTATCTTCTAATGTAAACTGTTAATTTGTTACTTTCAGCGTCACAGTGGGTGTGTGACACACACATATGAAAAAGATGGTAAGGGAGATCTCTGTTTACTACAGTTTCCTATTTCTTGAATAATTTAAAGAGCTATGAAACAGTTGTGAGTTCCTTGTGTGGATTACCCAGGCCTGCAGGGAGAGCTTGTCCATGATTCCGTCTGTGCTGCAGGTAGCCCTGCAGCGTGGCAGCAGTGGCTTGCCTCTAGTGAGTTTGCAGGCAGGGTGCTTCACCACTGCAGTGCTCAGGTGCAGTTTCCTATTTTGACATCAAAGCTTAAATTCAAGAGTGCCTCTTGCCATACAGTTATTGTTTGTACCGTAGGAACCTCTTTAAAGAGTGTTTCCTGGCAGTCAAAAAGAGAGTATTGCAGCAAAAAATTCCTTACTTGCTGTCTTACCCACTGTATCCACATTTTGTCTATTCCCTCTTCAAATTATAGATTTGTAAAACTCATGCTCTGTGTCCTCAGATGCCTTTCCCAAATCAAACCTTGGCTTCTTTGCAAATTATATTGCACGAACAAGCATTGCCTTAAATTTTTTTGGTGCAGGCAAGATCACTTCAGAAGTAAGTTGTTGTTTACCTTGTTCCTACAACCCTTTCAAACTTGTAAATGGAAAATAGTGATAGCAAAATAAGTCTTTAGTTTTGGCACTGTCAGATCTGAGTAGCTGGTAGCCCTTGGTGGAGGGTGCCGTGAATTACACACCTGCAGAACACACATAACAAAAGTAATTGAATTTATAAGGAAGTTGAAAAAGGGGGGGGAGAGGTGATTGGCAGACTCACCTCTCCAGGAGGTAGGACTAATGTTAGAAAGTGGACTGATATTGGAATGTGGATATTGAAATGTGAAAAGAGAAAAAAGGAGCAAAAGAGAGAGAAAGGGAGAAAAGAGAAAAAGAGAAAGATAGAGAGGGAGAGAGAAATACACCCCAAAGTCCCCATACCATAGCTATTTGTAGTTCTCCCCCATTCCTGCTAGATAGAGTGACAACAAGGGGGGGGGGGGGGAGGTGGCCAAGGACAGAGTCAAACGCAAGGCTGTGAAAAAGAGGGAGAGCGGGACCACCAATAGACATAAGATCAAAGCAGAGATAGGTGGCTCTCACAAAGTGGTTTATTTTTTTAAAACAAGACTTCTTTTTTTTCGTTCTGATTTTTGTTGTTAAGGAGAGGAGCCTTTTGTTCTGAAGAATGGGTCTGTAAGACTAAAACAGTTAGATGTTGCCTAAAAAGCAAAAAGCAAGAGATGTGATACATCTCGTGCTAAATTTGGCCTAGTCTTTTTTTATTTAACTAATTATAGCTCTCAGGAAGAAGAATTGGCCTCTGCAGCTATTAACATAGCTGGATACAAGAAGAAGAAGCATCTGTAGAAAAAGTTTTTAGTTAAACCCAGAAAGTTTTGAAGAAAACTAATGGTAAAAGTAAATGCAGTATTGTTTTTCTTTTAACACTGTGTTATTAAGAAGTCCTTTCCAAGTACTACTAAAGCAGCAATCCAAACCATGGAAAAAAGGGTGAATTCATGACAGCAAAATAAAAAGATCAGTGAAGAAATGTGAGGAATGGACTATCACATCTAAACCAGGTGATACTAAATTGACTTTCAACTGGGACTGGGTGGTAACAGTTTGGGAAGACCCAAATGAACAAAGGAAGGTACAAAGAATAACACATAACTGAGAAATAAGGCAAAGCTTATATCACTGCTTTTAAGCACTGCTTGAATAAGCCCTGAGATGCCTCCAACACCTCCTTGGGAGAGGAATACTGCCACTTCAAACAGGAGAATCAGGAGTGTTTTAGTCAAAATAGTTCTTGTTCTGACCTTAGCCTGTGACTTGTACATGGAAGAAGGGAAATTACCGTTAATACTATGCTGTATACTTTATTTAATTCATCCCCATATTGGACATGGCAGCTGGGTTATAAGTGAATGTTTAAATTATGAGAATAATTGGCATTGTAGTTCACAAAATCTATGTTCTTGTTGCAAGAAGTATTGAGTACTGAATCAATCCCCTATACAGAAAGAACTCAAAAAAACCCTGAAGTAATAAATTGGTTTTGTGGATGGGAATTATCAGTGCCTGTGGACTGAGAGATACCTGAGGAATGGTGGGAAACCACAGTTAAAAGGTGTCAAAAACAATTTGCCTGGAAAATAGTAAAAAAGGAGTGACAAGGGAAACAGAGGGCAAGCCTGGATTGACCACTGTACTCGCCACTGAGAAGATCACATGTACCTACTGTGGGAAGTAACCCCATAGGAAGAGGAGGTGGGGGTATAAGCCATGCCAGAACTCTTTTATTCATTTTTCTGTCTCTCATTTGTTGTCTTTTACCTTTCGAGATACCAGCAAGATCGTGTCACAAATGCTACAGGAAAGTATTACATAAAAAGAAACCAAAGTTCCTTTTTTGTTACACACACCCATGTCAACAGCCACTGTTATAATCCATCCAAATTAAGTACCTTCAGGAAAAAGGGGGAAAATTATTACATTACAAAAAACTTAGGAAAAAGTAGTAATACTTGGGGCATAGAATGTCCAAAAGGAGAGAGACAAGCACAGCAGTCCAGTCTGTATTAACCCAAATTATATACTGAATCTTATTAAAGGACTCCAAGCAGTTATAGAGAAGATAACAAACAAAGCTGCTCAGGCATTGGAATATATATTGAATCAGCAAAGCCAAACAAAAACTGCAGTGTATTAAAATAGGTTGGCTTTACGCTATTTATTGGCTAAAGAATGGGGTGTACAGATTGTTGAAAATAGATGGCAATGAGGATGTCATACTGGAAAAAAAAACAAAACAAAAAGAAAAGACCCAGGTATCAGTCCAAAAATGGGAAAACAATGTTAAAAACTAACAAGTGGAGTAATGTATTGAGAATGGGATGGTGAAAGAAATTAGGATTCTTCCTTTTATGTGTTGCAAGTGTTTTGATATTTCTTCTTTGTTTAATCCCAAGTTTTATTTGATTACCAACAGAGTCCAAAGAATGCAAGAGGATAAGAAATATTGCTCAAGCCAAATGATTTATAAAGATTAAGAGGAGGGATTGTGAAAAATGCATATTTATGATTGGCTTTTTGCAAATGTTACAATGAATATTATATGTGTAATGTTAGAAAGTTATGCTGTATTAATTCCCTTATGTATTCTGTTAAGTGTAGTTTTAGGTTACAACATAATGTTAAAATAGAGACTATGTATGTGGGGGGAGTTTTCTTTTTAGGAATGAGATACTTGCTTCCAGGAACACCTAAATCTTCCAAAGGAGAGGAATTTATGGCTTCTTATCAGAAGAAACTAATTTCTTCAGGCCTTGCTCAGACTCGAAGACGCCAGGGGATAAAAGGAAACAGTTGACATACAACAGAGTTTCTTGTTTAGAATAGAATGTATGCATAACCATGAAGGATGTATGAATATGCAACAAGTGTATTGGTTTAAGGGTGATTCCTTTGTTCACAAGTCATGCTTTTCATGACTTAGTGTCCAAGAGCATCTGGACTTTCGTAATTCTTTGATTTTTATTGTCTTGTAATTGTCCTAACTCTAAACTTTATTACTCTAATTGTATTATTATTTTTATAATTATTTTATTATTATTAAACTTTTAAAATTTTAAAAACCAAGTGATTGGCATTTTTCACATTATATAAGCAGTTAAAAAGACACGAGAGACATCTCATATCCGTGGTTTGGCAGTCTGTGTCTCGTAGAGGAGACAGCGGCTGTGGTGTTGTGGATTTAGATTGGAGCAGGGGTGGCTCTGGTTTCAGTTTGTAATTTAAAGGTGCACCTTAGTAATCCATAATTTGGGTGGCTAGTCTGAATTTTTGGGACGCGAAGGGTCCCACTGTGACAATTTGGGTTGTGGCCCCCGCTGTATTATGTGTATTGTAACCGGATCAGTGTTTGTTTGGTGAGTTTGTGATTTTGCGTGTTTAGGCTGTGGAAAATTATTTGGGCGTTGTATTTGTTGTGGTTTGTATTATGAACAAAACAGCCTGGCTGGGACACTTTGCTCGAACTAAATACTGACATTGAAATGTTAATTAGCTAATTGCTCCTGGGAATCGCTTACCGCCCCACCCTCACTACCATTCTAGGACTGGGATGCAAAATAGGGAGACCAGTGGAATCATGGGAGGGGGTTTTGGGGATGAAAACACCCCTAAATGGAAGGCTGGGCACAATGGAGGGGGCTGGATGGGTGTGCTGGTTGGGGAACAGGGAACCCCATCCCTAGTCTGTGTTTGACCTGTCACCATAACCGGCAGAGGACCAGACTGGACTGGGCTGTGGGAAGCAGACACAAAGGAACAGATACTTCCTGGTGTTACCAGGAGGGAAGGAGAGGGGACAGCTGCTGCTGAACTTCGGCAGAAGGCTCTGCACATCCCCTCACCCTTCGGCTACCAGTGTGCCAGGAGGAAAGGAGAGAGGATGGTCTCCTGGGACTTCAGATACTGACTGCACACCTCTTCACCTCCAGTTACCAGTGTGCCACGGAGACTCCAGGGATAGACTCTGCACACCTTCTCACCCTTTGGCTACCGGGAAAAAGCTACAACAGCGGGGGCAAGCTCCGTGTCGAGCCCCCTGCCCAGCTGACTTTTTAATAAAGAGCTGAACATTAATAAAGGCATAGACCCTGTTCATTTCAGTTTGCAAGAATTAGTGTTGTGAGCATTATAATTTGTGTGATTTGGAATGTGTTATTATTTTTTTTGTAAGTGATTTTAGGAGTTTTGTGAACTTGAAGTTGTAAGAGGTTTGTGAAATTGTTATTTGCTTTGCAGAGGAATACTGACTTTTTGGGAGAGGAGGCTGATTTAAAGTATTTGCATTGTGCTTAGATCGTGTGTGAATCTAGGCAGCATGTGGTTTTGGCTGTGAAAATTTTATTTGATATGTTGTTGGATGAAAAGGCTTTGCGAGTTAAATTTGTTTGTTTTATAGTTAGAGGGTAAAGTGAAAAGCCTAAACTACTCCTGAGATAGTCCTGGTGATTAGGACGTCATTTGTTTCCCGGGTAACCAGAGGAGAATGCAGGCTTTGTGGCCTCAGGATACATTTTTAAACTGCCTGGAAAACCCCAAGTTTAGCTAGTGAGTGTTTGTTGGTAGCTTACCCCCACCCCTCCACTCCTTCTGGAGGGATTTGTGCTGTGTTTTGACTGAAGTTTGTGTGATTTCAGCAAGACCTTGTTAAAACTTTTGTTGAATGTGTTTGGGGTCGTGAAAAACCCCAGGCTGTTTGTTGTGAGCATAAACTATTAGGGTTTAGGTCCTCCTGAGAAAAGAGAAACCCGGTTTTGCAGCTGTGAATACGCAGACGAGCTCTGCATTTCGTAACATTTTCTCATTTAGCATGAGAGGCGAAGACAGGCGGGGCCAGGGGTTGAATATGCATAGAAAAGTTGTGTAATGTATTGCATATGGAACACCTTTGTGAATAAAATTGTGGGACAAACATCAGCTCGGGGCACATGATTTTGGAGAGCTATCTCACTTGTGCCGGGCGCTGTCATACATACCCACTTCATAACTACATTGAGTTGTGGAGTCTATTTATTCCGCGTATCGCTTCATCCTCTAGCTGAGGAAAGTCGGGACTACTTTGCCTTCCAGTGGGAAGACCTGGAGACACAAAGAAAACAGCAATTAAGATAAACCTCTCTCCCTCAAGGGTTTGTAGACTTATCTTTTTAGCCAATCCCTTGAAAAATTATTAAGTGAGTTTGTGCCAGTTACTGGGACAAAATGGTTGCAATATATAGATGATCTATTGGTAGCTAATCCTAAAGGGGAAAATATAAGGGCAGGAAGTATAAACCTATTAAACTTCTTAAGAAAAAGGGGACAATTTTCACTGATTCCAAATATGCATTTGGGGTAGTACACACCTTTGGGAAAATCTGAGAAGAAAGAAGTCTACTAAACACACGGGAAAAAAGATTAATTCATGACTATATAATCAAATGTTAGACATTTTATTTTAAAAATTATCAGTGGTATTCGGTGGGGCTATCACACACTGTGGCACCCTCAGAGTTCTGGGCCAGTCAAAAGAATTAATCAAATGTTAAAAGCCCAATTAGCCAAATTGATGTTAAAAACAAATGTCATAAATAAAATGCATCCCATTGGCCTTATTAAACATAAGAACTATGCCTCATTCTGAAATGGGATTTCCACCTTTTGAAATGTTACATGGGATACCTTATAACCATGGTATGCCTGTAGGGCATCTGAGAGTAGAGAATAGACAGATACAACCATAACTGATAGCATTAAATAAGAATCTCAAGGGGGGTGATCATGCAGCACAGCACCCCACCCCCCCAGGTTTCTTGATATATAAGATACAGCTATAAGTAAAATACATCCTGAAGACAGAATAATGGTAAAAGCATAAAAGGAGTCAACATTCACACCTCATTAGGAGGGACCCTATATTGTCCTTTTAACTACAGATACTGCTATACAAACTGCAGAAAAGGGCCAGACACACACGTCAAGAGTGCAGAAAGTCGATCTCCGGGAGCAGGCACCAGAGTGGGAAATCACTCCCCCCCCCCCGGAGATTTGAAAATAACCCTGCACCAGCCAAGTAAATGACTGAGAGCATCTCTATCAAACGTTCTGTGCCAGAGTGTAACTATTATCCTCTCATACATTTCTCTTGCAAATAACTGTCATAAAGTTTGAACTGTTCATTACTGAATTAAACCAAGTGGGTTGTGTGAGAAGTGCTTTGAGCAGGAGGAAGACCTGACTAGCTGTTTTCTGGTAATAGCCACAAGGCTAAGATTGTTTTAATTAGATTCAATAATCTAAGTTTTGTTTTTTTCTTTTTCTCTCATATCAAAAGGGATGAAGGGAGAAATTACAAACAAAAGCAAAAATTATTATTGTTGTCATAGGTCAAACAACGTACCCTGCAGTGCAGACACTGGTGAACTACACCGGTAAGGCATTTTAAACAAAAGTATGCGGCTCGGCCTTGGTATGAAACCAGAGACAAAGATTCCTGCTGCCAAGAAGATGGTTTACCCTACCGCTGGAGGCACCCCAGCGGCGCTGGGAACAGCAGAGTGATCCTAGCAGTGGGATTAGTCCTGGTGAGCCTGAGCCTAGCATCGTGCCTCAGTAACCTCCCCAATCCTGGGAAGAGGGAACTCGGTGGCAAATACCCAGAGAAATCACCTCTTACCTCATGGAACTGCAGCAGGGGTAAGCCTAATAAACATTGTCTTGACACTAACACTCAACAGGGGGTGCACAAATTTAAAGAGAAATCGAAAACATACCTTAAAAATGGACAGTCAGCTCATAAACTACATCGAAGGAGCACAGGGGAAGTTTCAATTCCAGTTTGTAACAAATGTAATCGTACTGTATGGGTTGGGAGAAAGCAGGAATCTGTCTTTGTTGCTTATTTCCAAGCTAACCCAGTGTGTTATGATCCGAATATGTGTAATGTCGGGGGGGGGGGGGGGGGGGAACCTACTGGGTGGGAAATAACCTCAAATATGAAAACAAGATACCTCTAGAAACTGAGCCAATCATCCTGGACCTCTTAGGGGATCAGGACGACAGGATTTATCTACAGTATTATAAAATGTTTTGTTTCACCAAGGATAAAGAAGGGATGGATCCAGAAAATAAGATTAAGCAGGTAATGCAAGAGGTAAAAAGACAGGACGCTGAAATAAGGAAAAAGAGAATAGAACAAGAAGAGCTGAAATCCCTAAGCAAACAGTATGACCAATTGGAAAAACAATATGCAAAGTGGGGATTCCCTGCCTCAGATCAAAATCTTTTTGTGGATCTGATGCAGGAGATTGCCACAGAACTAAAGTTGTCTAATTGCTGTGTCTGTGGGGGGCTGAAATCCACGGAAAAATGGCCTTAGAGGGGTGAGGGTTTGACTCCTGAGCAACTACTAAAATGAGAAACTGGTGGGACCCCCAAAATAATTCAGAAACCGGAGGGGTGAGTATTGGACCAACGAGTAATTGGAACATTCTGCCTTAGCAGAGAGGGAGGGTTATATTCAGAAATTGCAGGATACACTCCATGCATTTCCACCCTATCCATAAACTCCACCAGCCACATCAAGGTCTGGCAGCCCTAAAGCCCTACCGGCTACTGAAGCCAGGATAAAAAGGATAACTGTAAGTGGAGTGACAAAATTTGGCTTTGCTGGTACAAAAGCCCCGGAGCTAACCCTTATCAGTCAATCAGCAAACTAAGTAAGAATTGGGATGAGCCTGAGAGCATAACAATCAGGCAGAAAGCACCTAATGGATTACACTAGATCTGTCGGAAAAAAGCCTACAGCGAATTACCTCCACGTTTTAAGGGATCCTGCATGGTAGGACTAATCAGACCTGTTTTCTTCACCCTACCCAGGTCAGAAAGTAGCTCACTGGGAGCCCCCTTGTATGAATCCCTGAATCGAGAGAAGAAGAGCTTAAAGGAAAGATTCCCTCTCATCGGTGGGGAACAAACTTGGGGAGAGGATGAATGGCCTGCTGAAAGGATCATTGAATATTATGGTCCTGCCACATGGACTCAGGATGGGTCGTGGGGATACCAGACCCCCATCTATTTACTGAATCGCTTAATAAGGTTGCAGGCTGTAGTGGAGATTGTATCCAATCACACTTCAGATGCTCTTGAATTATTATCCCAGCAACACTCTCAAATGAGGGCTTTTGTGTATCAAAACAGGATAGCCCTTGATTACTTACTAGCTGGAGAAGGAGGTGTGTGTGGAAAATTTAACAAATCTCAATGCTGTGTAGAAATAGATGATTATGGGGAAACCATTAGAGATCTGGCCACAGAAATTAAACGGGTAGCCCATGTTCCAGTACAAAAGTGGAACTCACTTCTCCAGGCATCGTGGTGAGACCATTTGTTTGATGGGGCTTGGTGGAAGAAAATAATTTTCTTCATTTTATGTTCAGTAGCAGGAGTCGTATTCCTACCCTGTCTCATCCCCTGTTTTATAAGACTCATCCATTCGGTGGTACAGGGGATGCAAATAGCAGCATTACCCACAGACCCTAAGAAAAACAAATCAGGTACCAAAAATAATGACACTGGGAGAAGAAATTCCTCATAGCAGGGCGGCTGAGGCCCTAGCAAAGTTTGAAGGATGAATAAAGGGTAAAAAACAAAACTACAAAATTTACCAAGAAATTCCAGATGTAGACCAGAATGGGGAAAAATTAATGAAAGGGAATAAAATGTTTTTCTCTAATAAATAAATCTTGGGAGTCCATAGGGGTAGAAATTAGGGCGCAAATTAATGGGTTAATATAAAAGGTGGGGGATTGTTATATGTAGTGGATATAATTCACACCATTTCTAATATGATATATGTGATATTGAATATTTGTTAGAGTATACACGTTTGTATTAGGATTTCCCCCACCCTCGAAGGTGAGAGCGGGCGTATATTAGAAACTGATTTACAAATAAGAAGGTATGGCTCGCCAGGAGATGGGCCATGTCTGGAGAGATATGGGAACCCCAGGTGCTGATCGTTCGCGTGAACGACTGTCCTGGGTTGTAAAATAAGCTTGTATTCTATTTGCCATCTGTTGAAGGCAAACCTGTTGGACAGGTTTTGTTATCTCTCTCAGAGACAATGGTTTGCCCCGTAGAGGCAATGGTTTGTTTATACACTATTGACTGACTCACTGCCGGGCTGGTAAATGTAACACCATCCTATTGTGAGGGGTCCCACCCAGAGGGGGAAGCCAAGTGCTCTATTATTGTTTAAAAGGGGTAGCTTTTGGGGAGAGAGGCAGCTGGCTCTCTCTCTTCGCAGGATTCCCGGAGAAGCAGCTCTTCGGCGGCTCTCGCAGCGAAGCAGCCGGAGCGTGCTGAGGCGGCGGCGGCGGAGCTCGGAGGCAACCCCGGCACAGAGGAAGACCGGCCCCACTGCCACCAGATCTTCAGAGGAAAACTATACCCTTCTAAAGATCACCACTGCAGCTGCAATTCATCAACCATTGCAAGGGGAGCAATTGTCCCAGCAGAACTGATACTGGCACCCCGACTCCTCAGGTTCTGGACTTTTTCACTGGTTTTGTTTGTACCGATTGCATTTGCCTTTTTAAATTGTTGTCTAGTTTTCTCCTAGTAAAGAATTGTTACTCCCATTCCCACATCTTTGCCTGAGAGCCTTTTAATTTAAAGATCCTGGTAATTCAGAGGGAGGGGGGTTTGCCGTTCTCCATTGCACAGGAGGCTTTGCCCTCTTTCACAGACTCCTGTCTTGTCGAACCAAGACAACGACCAAACATGGATATCATGGAAATCCTTGGTCAGATACATGTGAATGCAGCATTTCTGAAATCCCATAAATTTCATCAAGGGATTCAACAAACTCTGGACACTGAATTGTTCTCCCTCATGACCAAAAAAGAAAATCTTATTAACATATGGACTCTGAATAGAAGAAAAGACTGATTGCTGAAATCTTGGCCTGAGGCGGAATTTTTCCTATAAAAACCGCTTGTGCCAGGATGGAGGTGTGTGGGCATAGAGGAAAACCTCTCCTGAGGCTGACCTCTTTGTTGCACACCCAGGGCCGACCCTGGGCTTGGGTCTGTTCTTTCCTTGTGGCTGGCTAGATAGAATTTGATTGCAAAATAAATATTTTATTTTTTCATATTAATTTGGCTGGACAAATTTTCATTTCTAACACCACCTTTCCCAGTGAGTTTGTGTGGTTCTTCCCCTGCATTGTGATAATTTGATTCTTGGGATTGTATGGTTGTGTTTGTGGAGATTTTAGGATTTTGTTTGCAACAAGTGTAGCATTTTATGCAGAAGAGCTACAGTATGGTGATTTATGTTTAACTGTGGTAAAGCAAATTAAAGGAATTCCAGGAATTCCTTAAGCCTTGCCTCTCGTGAATTTGAGATAAGGGGGGGGGGGGGAATCTGTATTTGTGGTCATATCAAAGTTTTTGCTGCAACAGGCACAGCCTGTTGCAAGGCAGCAAAGTGAGTGTCAGTGCAAACAATGCTTTAATTAGATTGTGTGGGAAGAGAACTGGAAAAGACTGAGATTTTATAAAAGAGAGTTTAAATAAAGGAGAAACTCCGAAGTGATAAACAGAATAGCCTGCAGGCAATTCCCGGGAGTTTTTGGTGCATTGAGAGGCTGACACCTTTCATGAGTACTATTGCAATGCAGAGTTTGTGAGAAGGGCTGGTATTGCTGTCCTATGCCCCAAGTGTAAATTGGAGGTTCCTGATCAAGCCGATTCAGAACCTGAGATCTTAAAGCTTATGTGTGGAGGATCGCATCTGATACCTGCCACCTGGAGGTCTGTGTGTGAGAAAAAAAAAAAACAACAAACGACTGTGAGGCTTGGGTGAAAACAAAATAGTATAAGGAATGAGAACTAACCAGAGCAAAGAGGTTCCCAAGCTAGCCACTCTGGCGGGGGGCTCGATGGGAGAAAGCCACCAGTAGGGGAACCTCGGAAAATTAAAGGATTTATATTGCAATTAATAAGCACAAAAGCGACATACATGATTTTTTTATAGGCTCCTCCTAAGGTAAGGGAGGATGAGGAGGACCTCCCCAAAAGGGAAGAGTACTCAGGCTCCGAAGGTATACCCACCTGAACCCATCCCCCTCCTGGCAGTCCAATCTCATCCAGAACTAGCAGGTAACAGACCCCTCTGTGAAAGGCAGTGGGACCAGAAGAAAGGAAAAAGGTGGAATTTTATGTGATACAGGGGCCATATATTCCATTTTAAATAAAGCTTTAGTACCTGTGGAGAATGATTATGTTGTAGTGTGGGGAACTACTGGCTAATCTGAGAAGTCATATTTTGCAAACCTTTAAAGTAACAATGGGGTATTTACAAGTTTTTGCATATGCTCAACTCGCTAAACATTCTAGAATGAGGAGGTTACTCTGGAGGTAAATGATCAAAGGTACATAGAGGTATTAAGTTTAACATTAACAGCCATTGAAAATAAGGAGGAAATTAGTGAAGAGATATTAGGACAAGTATTTTTGGGTGTATGGGCCTCTGGTATACCAGGGAGGGCAAAGAACTCCCCCCCCCCCCCCCCCAGTAACCAGTAATCAAGGTTAAGGAAGGGACACAACCAGTCAAAAATTAAGCGATACCTGAAAAAGATAGGGAAGAAATCAGCCCAATAATTGATAGTACAGGATTGAGGGCTGTCAATAAAATAACAAATGATTTATATCCTGTGGTAGTAAATCCATATACCTTACTAACTTATTTAACACCTGAACTAAACTGGTTTACTGTTTTAGATCTGAAAGATGCTTTCTTTTGCCTCCCTATCCATGAAGCCAGCCAGAAAATTTTTGCATTTGAATAGAAAAGCCCTAAAAGCAGGCAAAAAAACCTAGCTCACATGGTCCATGTGCCTCAAGGCTTCAAAATCCCCCACTCTGAAGAACAACTTGCAAAGATCCAGAATCTTTGGAAACTCCACAGGAAGAAGCCTTTTGAATTTCCTAGAACTCCAAGAATACAGAGTATTAAAGAAAAGACACAGGCATGACAGGGTGGTGCCAGCTGTGGGTCTATAATTACAGACTGTTTGTCAAATAGAGATCTCCAGTGGACAAAAGAAGCCACACAGACCTTTCACCAGCTAAAGAGTGCCCTCATGTCAGCTCCAGCTTTAGGACTTCCAGATGTAAGTAAACTATTCTTTCTATTCTCCCATGTAGCTCAGGACTTGAATTCATACCGGAGGGCAGTTGCTTACTTTTCCAAGCAGCTAGATGCAATGTCAAAGGATGGCCAGGTTGCCTCAGAGCTGTAGCAGCAGTCATGCTGAATATACAAGAAGTATGCAAGTTTCCCCTGGGATAGAAACTGACTGTACTAGTGTCCCACACAGTGTCCGCAGTACTGGAAGTAAAGGGCGACCACTGGCTCTCACCACAGAGGTTCCTGAAGTACCAGGCCATCATGGTAGAACAAGATGATATAGAGTGGTAACTAATATTGTCAATCCAGCTTCTTTTCTCAGTGGAAATCAAGGAGAAGCAGTACACCACAATTGCCTGGAGACTACTGAAGCAACTTACTCCAGCCACCCAAACTTAAAGGACACTCCTTTGGATGATGCAGAGACCTGGTTCACTGATGGGAGTAGCTACATTGCCAGTGGAAAACGACATGCTGCATATGCAGTCACTACCTGCAGAGAGGTAATAGAATCTGGACCCTTACCAACAGGTACCTGACCTCTGCGCAGAAGGCCGAGATTATTGGACTGACCTGTGCCTTGGAAATGGCAAAAGGAAAGAAAAGAAACATTTATACAGACTCTAGATATGCATTCGGAGTTGTGCAAGCATGTTGTGGCGCGGTACGCGCTCCTCTCGCCGCGGCACTCCAAGCCGTGCTGGGCTGGGCGGTAAGGGAAGAGAAACGGGCGGCCGCTTTCCCCTGCAAGCTCTGCAGTTCAGTTCGTGACACGCGGGGACAGACGAAGGCGACACGGGACTTGGGGGGTGAACGGGATGGTTTTATTCACTGAGCCCCAAGACCCCCTCGGGGGCGGGAGCAGAGGTTTTCTACAGAACTCAGGAGGACGGGTGTAGGAACAGCAACCAATGAGGGAATAGCAGGGGAGGAGTTTAGGGCAGAACTAACATCTGGAAGCTGAGGAGGGGGCTAGAATGAATGACAGGGAAGGTTCTAGGGAAAGGGGCAGGGAAAGGGAGGATTGACCACTTGGAGATGGGGGGGGGGGAAACAGATATTAAACAAATATCAAATGAAAGAAAAACACACCACCGCATCTCCCTCTTTTCCTTTACAAAAGGAAGGAGAATTTTGTGGTTTAAGCAAATTAATAAAACATGCAAATAATATAAAATCATATGATAACATTGTAAATTACTTAAAGGACATGAAAGACACATTATTGCATTTATAGGGCAGGAAGAGTAGTAATATCCTAAATTAGACACAAGACTGCACAAAACTTGCTGTTTTGCTGCTCTGAGTAACAATCTAAAATAATGTAAATAATTGAAATAATTGAAATAGAATTGAAATCAGATAAAGTCAGGCGATTGAAATAAAATGAAATAGTTAACAGAAATTAAATTAAAAAATTGAATTAGAATGATTAAAATTACAATTATTTAATTTAAATAAAATAATTAAATGGAATTAATAAAAGATCAACTAAATATAACTAATAAATTTTTAAACTTCGCAGCAATGCAGCAAGCCTGAAGCGATATAGTAGCTGAGTGATTCCTGTAGCAATAATGGTTAAACACAGTCTTTAAGTCAAAAAATATCAGAAAAGACTGAATTAATTATAATTATAACAAAACAACTTAATATAAAATCAAATTGTAACATTACATATTATTAAAAAAAAAACATAAATTGAAAGACATTAAAAAATGATAAACTAATTGTGATTACAATATATGAAACATATAAAAACTTCATCTGGAATATATAAAATTGTCCTAAATGAAAGTCCAAATTAAGGGTACAAAGCACAGCAGGATTTGTGACTTCATCTGATTTAGAATTTGCTTTGTCGCGGCGCTTGCGATGTTCAGCTTCTTAAATTCTTAAAGCAGAGTTAGCGGATAGCGGCGCTTGTCTTAAAGCAGAGTCAGCGGATAGCGATGTGGTTTGTTTAATTTGAATGTTTGTTTGCGAGGTGGGCATAATATCTTGAGTATTAATTAACTGGGATGATATTTCTTTCTATAAAATATAACTCAACAAACAGATTATTCAAAAATAATCAAAAGCAAAAAGAGGAATTTGTAGTTAAATAAAAAGGAATATTGGGTAGGGTACATTAAGGAATAGGATAGGGGAATCAGACAATCACTTAATTAGTGATTGCCATGATTAACAGGGGGTATCGGTAAGGGGTGGACTGGGGCGCCGCCATTTTAGGGGGAAGACAAAATGACGGATCCTCAGTCCCGGGTTTCGGCTCCATTTCCTCGGAAGAAGATCTCTCCCGACCTTCCCCCTGGAGGAAGAGCTAAAAGAAGGATTGGGGAATATCCAACCCCGCCTCCCCCAACATGGACTAGCCTCGTGCAGGGACGGTGCAGGGCTATTGGGGGAGAAATGGGACTGGCGGGAAACCAGGGGCGGAAAAGAAGGGTCAAGGCGGGAAAGCGGGTCCCGAGCGGTGTGGCCAGCACCATCTTGGGAGGGGGTGCCAGATACACTGCACTTGGCCTGAGCAGTGTCCGTCAGGGCACTTGGGGTGGCTCGGCCACAGCAATCCCCAAGGGAGGATAGGAAAAGGTTTTAGGAAAGTCCGAGGGGATGGGGATATAGGGAGCTTCACAGAAGCAAAAAGGGGAAATTTATAGGAGGGGGGGGGGGGGCCGCCCGACGCAGCTGGATGTCGGCGCAATGCGTGGGTGTAAAGGGCCCCTTTTAACAATGCTCCTATAGCTAACGTGTCGCCCTCTTAGCTGATCCCTACTGGTGTCTTTTCTACCCCCTCCGTCCAGCCCAGAATGGGGAGGGGAGGATAGAGAAGACAACTTTTTCGAGGAGAAGAAAAAGCGATCTAATCTAGGTCCCCACAGAAGACTAGGCGAAGGATAGCACTCAGTGCTAGCTTCCCCGAGAAAAAGAAAACCCACCCGCTTGCCAGGGACATGCACGGCTACAGCCCCAGTCTGGGCGCAGACGGGGGTTAAAATGCGAGAAAAAAAAAAGCGGCAAACCCAGCCGTCCGTCGGGGCGACCCCCACCCCGTGTAGCCTACCTTACCTTGCAGGCTCGGACGGAGATGGCTTGAATCTTCTCCTCGACTCGATGGAAAAGTCGCACTGAAAACTGGGGATGTTCTTTCCCGGTTTTGGCCCTTCCGGAAGCCTGGGTGTTCCCGTTAAACCAAGACTCGTCCCCGAAGCCTTGGTTTCGGCCACTATCAGCCTCCGTTGGTCTCACTGCAGCTGCTGACCGAGGAACCTCTTCTCGGTCAGTCCCTCTTCAGGCTCCCCCGAGCCGCTGCCAAAACCGCCTTCTGTGTCCTCGGGTAAGTCTGCCCGCCAAAAAGCTCTGCAGCCCGGCTGCCCGTGCAGCGCGGCTGCTCCCGGGCGGGAAGATGGCGAGAACAAAGAGGGTCCCGGAGCGTCAGTTTTTCGCTCGGCGCTCAGCTCCTCTTAGCATCAGGCAGAGCTTTTACGGCCGTAGATGTTCCTCTTCCCTCCTTCTTCTTCTGTGAGGCGGGCGCCCCCACGAATTTGCCCGTTTTTTTTTACAAGACGAAGGAGGGAACCATCCTCTTGCTACCATATGTTGTGGCGCGGTACGCGCTCCTCTCGCCGCGGCACTCCGAGCCGTGCTGGGCTGGGCGGTAAGGGAAGAGAAACGGGCGGCCGCTTTCCCCTGCAAGCTCTGCAGTTCAGTTCGTGGCGCGCGGGGACAGACGAAGGCGACACGGGACTTGGGGGGTGAACGGGATGGTTTTATTCACTGAGCCCCAAGACCCCCTCGGGGGCGGGAGCAGAGGTTTTATACAGAACTCAGGAGGACGGGTGTAGGAACAGCAACCAATGAGGGAATAGCAGGGGAGGAGTTTAGGGCAGAACTAACATCTGGAAGCTGAGGAGGGGGCTAGAATGAATGACAGGGAAGGTTCTAGGGAAAGGGGCAGGGAAAGGGAGGATTGACCACTTGGAGATGGGGGGGGGGGAAAACAGATATTAAACAAATATCAAATGAAAGAAAAACACACCACCGCACAAGCACATGGAGCTGTCTAGAGAGAGAGAGGGGACTGCTGACCTCGCAAGGAAAGAACATCAGCCATGCACAAGAGATAATCCAGCTCCTGGAAGTATGCATATTAAAGCACACCAGAAAGTGAGCTCAAAATTTGGAAAAAAAAAAGAGCTGGTGGATAGAAAGGCAAAGAAAGCAGTAAAGGATGAGGTAATTATGGACACATTTCCCTTAAAGGTAAGTGAGAATATAATAATAATACTAATCAAAAGGGACATATAACCAAGAAGGGTGGGCTACCACTGAAAGGGAGCTAGAAATCCCTTCCCATACGTGTGGTCACTAGTAAAGGAGAAGCACCAGAAAACACACTGGGGCCTAACTACTTAAAAGCTTTTGTAAAGTGTGGGTCCTTTCCCAGAATGACCAAGGCTGCCAGTGTTACAGAGTGCATTGAAAAGAAGTGTTGACTTCTAAGTGGTAGCTTCCACAGGCTTTTTAGAACACATATCTGATTGAAAGTATCACTGCCAGGAATTTATATGCCACTATCGCTCAGGTGAACTGATAGTATGATCCTTGCCTCCAAAATAACCCCAAGAATACCCCAGAGAAAACTTGGTCAAGTTGGGAGGGGCCATGGATCTGGACAGCAGTGGTAAATTGGCTTTTCAAAACCCCCATGGAAAGGGGGGTGTCTGTATTTATGAGTATTGACAAATACATTTTCAGGGTGGACAGAAGCATTCCGTACCAGAACTGTCAAGGTGACCAGAGTAAATAATATTGCTTTCGGAGTTCCAGTCACAATATTCCCAGACAAAGGATCACATTTTATTTACAGAATAGTGCAAGATATCTATATGGTGGCTTTAAGTAGAGAGGTAAAAGAAAATGAAAAGACATGTGGCTGGAACTCAGAGCAGGGAGCTAAGTGAACCAGTACATAACATACAGCTTGGGAATTATGTATGCGTTAAGTCTTTTACAGAAAAAACTTTGGAACCACAGTGGGAAGGACCATTCCAGATGTTTCTCACCACCTTTACTGCAATCAAGACTAAGAAGCAGAATGCCTGCATCCACCACACGAATGTAGCAAGCACCAGAAGCCCCTTGGAAATTGACGCCAAGAGACAATGAACTAAGACTAAAACTTATTTGGGCAAAATGAGTGTATTGTGGGGGGAGGTAGTTTGCAATTTTATTTATAGAATTGTTTTGTGTATAATTGTAATTGAAGTCCTGTCACTATAGGACACGAGAAAGCACGATACAAGCCGCTGCTATTGTAAAGGTAAAAAAGGCAAGTTTGTTTTCTGACTCCAGCATTTATAGTTTTCCAAAGGTGACCGCGGATTGGAGAGTGAAAGTGCCACCTCTCCAACAACAGTGGACAAACTACCAGTCCATCAAATTTCTCCACCTCTATGAAGGAATGCAAAAATAATAAGTTATTTACAGAAAGTGGGTGAGAAAGTTTGCTACAAGAATGTAAACTCAGAAGGCTTTAGAAAATCTTAAAAAATCAGGGTAACATCTCAAACTTCTCAATTAAAAAAAAAAAAAAGGAAAAGAAAAAATGAACAAGCTTCAGTGTCCATTCATGGAGGAATCATCAGAGTGATCACTCGCATTGTCTGCATCCGAGTCATCACTCAATTATTCACACACTTGATGCCTTTCAGTTTGGTCACGGTTTCCATTTTGCCCATCTGCCAGATTCTGTCTCTGCAGTTGCAGGTCAGGGTGAACACATTTCGAAGGTACTCAGCGTATCCCAGTATATGTGGATACACAAGCATACCTGCACCCCGAAGCAATAAGGTCATAGGGACCTTCCCACTGTTTGGTGACTAAATTCTGAACACGAACCTTCGCTCGAGGATGATGTGCCTCGTCCGCAGCCTGCAACAAGAGATGATGATTCAAAATGACAGGGTTATTTGAGTTCTGCGGCACAGTAAGATGATTGATGGTGTACAATGCTTTTTCCAACTGACTGTGCGGGTTTCATGCTGCATTCCCCATTTTTGTTTTTGAAGAACCCGCTACAGAGTACCATGAGCGTGTTCTACAATAGCTTAACCAGTTGGAGAATGAGGGATACCAAATTTGTGTGACACACCCCATGACTGCAGGAACTGCCGCACCTTCTGCGATGCATAAGCAGGACCATTGTCGGTTTTCACAGCAGAAGGTATGCCCAGAACAGCAAAGGCCTGCCTCCAGTGGGCAAGGACATAGTGGGCCTTTTCTCCAGTGTGAGCAGAAGCCCATATCGCAGAGAAGAACGTGTCCACCATGACATGCACATACTTGAGCCGGCCAAACTTGGCAATCTGGGTGACATCGGTTTGCCAAAGCTCCAAGGCTCTAAGACCTCTGGGGTTTACCCCTGCTGGTAAAGGCGGAGCAAGTACATGGCAGTCGTCACATGACTCAACAATGTCACGAGCCTCAGTTGGCATCAGCTGAAACTGCTTCTGCAGAGTATGTGCATTCTGATGGAAAAAACCCATGCGATGCCTTGGCCTGCGTGAGTGTATCAGGCTGAGGTGCTGCGCACACCAGATTAGCCAACTTGTCAGCCCTCGTGTTACCTTCCACTATAAACCCTGGCAAATTGGTGTGACTCCTCACATGCAGAACGTAGTATGGATGAACCTGGGCCTGAATGGCACACCACAAGGTCTTCAGTAAATGAAACAAGGCAGAATTACTGGCCTCCTTCAAAACCAAATGATCCAACCGCTGTGCGAAGTCAGCCACATAGGCAGAATCCATGACCAAATTGAAAGATTCCTGGGAAAATTTCTCAAATGCCATGACAGCAGCCCTCAATTCAACCAATTGGGCTGACCCATCCTGATGACCTTCCAGAACCTGCCACTCAGATCTGTCCCTGCAAGTAATAATGGTCTTTCCTGTTTTCCCTGAACCGTCAGTGAAGACGGTGGGTCCTTGCACTGGCTCCTGACTATTTTTGGGCCACAAAGAGATTTGTGTGAATTTTGCCACCTGCATTAGCTTGTGGCTAGGCAGATGTGATCTGCCCTGAAAAGTTTTCCAGAGCACTTTGCAGGAACATGCTGTGTGCAAAGCTCCAGTCAAAATCCTCCCACTGTACCAGGAGTATGATCTTTGCGGGATCCACACCCATCAATTGCAAACACCGTTGCCAGCATTTGGTTATCAAGCGAGCAATTAGTTCAAACAATGTGGTTGCCGTCTTCTGCAGCTGATGGGGCAGGAAAGCCCATTCCGAGATGTGCTAGGGATCAGACCATTTGTCACTCCATTGGCCAATGATGCCTGTGGGATGCAAATCTGGAGTGGTAATGAACACAGTGACATCAATGGAAGGATCAATGTGAAAAATCTGGCAAGCAGAAACAGCATGCTGAACCTCCTCCAGCACCTGACGTGCCTCAGGGGTCAATGTGCGAGGCGACTTTAGATCAGAGTCTCTTTTCCACAAATCATACAAAGGAGACAGTTGTGCGTCAGTTAGTCCCAGGTATGGACGTAACCAAGTGATGACACCCATCAATTTCTGGACATCATTCAGTGTCTTCACTGAATGCACAAATTGCACCTCCTAGTGACAGATTGTCTGTTCCAGAATTTTGACCCCCAAATACTTACAAGGAGGTTGTTGTTTAACCTTTTCTGGAGCCACCTGCAGTCCATGAGCATGCAAAGCATTGAGCAACCGAGGCTGAATCCTCAGCAGCTCATCCTGGATGGACGCAGCCACCAAAATGTCATCCATATAGTGATACAGATGTGTCGCTGTTGAGGCAGGACAGGAATGAATAGACTCACTCAGAAGGCTGCTGAGAGTAAAACTCCGGTTTATTCAAAATAAACCACTCTTTTATACAGAGCTTCGTGAGGACCAACTTCATTGGTCCTGAAGTGAAAACAACATACCCATTGGTGCAAAGTGCTTAATGCACAGTGATAGAACTTAACTATAAACAATGTGAAAAACAAGAGAGATAAAGAATTATTTACATTCTTCTCCAGCTCTTTCCCAGGCTTCTGCCTGGCTAGAAACTCTTGTTTCTCTCTTTGGCTGAATCTGAGTCCCACACAGACATGCATCAGGAAACTGCTTGCGAACTCCAGACAAGGCACGAGCCACATACCATTGGCATATGGCAGGGGAATTGCGCATCCCCTGGGGCAAAACTTTCCATTGATATCACTGTGTAGGCTCAGCATTGTCTATTGCTGGCACCGAGAATGCAAATTTTGGTCTGTCATCGGGATGCAAAGGAATTGTAAAGAAACAATTCTTCAAATCCATGATGAAGATTGACCAACCTGTGGGAAGCATGGTAGGCTATGGTATGCCCACCTGCAATCTTCCCATGCTTTCCATAATGGCATTGACCTTTCGGAGGTCTTGTAACAACCTCCATTTCCCAGAATTTTTCTTGATGCAGAAGACAGGAGTGTTACAGGGACTGGTAGAAGGCTCCAGATCACCCTGGTCCAACTGCTCCTGCACCAGTTTTTAAAGGGTGACTAATTTGTCTTGAGGGAGGGGCCACTGGTTCTCCCAGACAGGTTTGTCCACCAGCCACCATATAGGAGGTGTAGGACACTCTGCGCCCTTCCTCACAGTGGCCCCCATCAAAAATCCATCCTGATGCGCACCCCCCATGCAGACAGAACATCCTTCCCCCATAGGTTAGCAGAAGTAGAAGTAACATGAGGCCTAATCCAGGCCATCTGTCCCTCTGGGTTTGTGAGCAGCATGGACCGGTGGCTCACGTAACATCACCGCGTTCCCCCCAGTCCCTTGACAGGCATCTCCACTGGATCCAGGGGCCAGTCCGGTGGCCAGGTGGCAAGGGAGAGAACCATGACATCAGTGCCGCTGTCGAAAAGCGTTCGGAGGCGGATATCCGACAGCGTCGCACCAGGACAGGGTACACAGCATCTCGGGATGGTTTCTGGTCAGGACAGCGGTCCAGTGAACTTGAAGCAGCCCAGTGGATCCAAAGCCGCCAGCCCCACATGACTGGTCAGCCGTCCTGCAAACAGAAGACTTAAAAGGCACAAGTTGAGTAAGTAGCGTCCTCTTTGGGATCGTGCGGGGGGGGTGTGGGGGGGTGTGGAGACCATTGCACAAATCTGCCCTGTGAAGTCTTCATCAATGAGCCCCAGGTGCACAATGATGCCCTGAAGGGTGGCACTAGACTTCCCCATAAGGAGAGCACTCATGCCCTCACCCAAGGGACTAAAGGCATCCAGGGGAACCTTGTGTATTTGACAAGATTGTAAAACATCTGTTTCTGCCGTGCAGACATTCACACCTACTGAGCTGCGGGTGCTGGCTGCAAGCTGGCTGAGCAGACCTCCATGGGCTCCAGGGTCTGGAGAGGAACTTGTGTCTGGGCGTGCCTCCCCTTCATGCTCCGCTTCCCATTTCCTGGGCCTGGCAGTGCTTGGCCATTAACATGAACAGTTGCCTTGCAGACATTTGTCATATGGTTTGGCCTTCTTGCTGGCTTGCAAAAGGAGCTAACACTACTAGTGCTGCTCTTTCAGCACTGCTAGTGGACATTGATTCAGTACAACATGCAACATTACAAAATAGGGTAGCTGTAGGAATGTGCTCCCAGTTGATGGAGTAAAAAAGTTACCCTTTGTCTCCTTAAAAAGGACAAAAGCCCAGAAATTTCTCTCCTCAATTTGGTTAAGACACCTCATAGGACCTTGGAGACTTTACCTCAAACATAAGGATAGCCAATTGGACAGAAGCCAAAAAGTCCTGCCTAAGAAATTCACTAGAAAATACGAGAACAAAAGAAGGAAATTGCTTTTGAGAAGTGTTTTAGCAGGAGCAAGAACCTCTTGCCCTGGCTCAGTTTTTCTCTGTAAAGAGCTTTGTTGTTTTTGCCTTTTATTAAAACTTTTTGTTTCCAACACTGTCACAGGAGCCATCCTTCTACTTTTATGCCACCTGAGGTAGCTGAGCTATCAAGGGTATGATGTTTGTCTATGAGAACCTATAAGACCTGGCTCGAATAGATAAAATATTTGGCACCCGAACAGGCTTTTTCATATTGAAGAACAATGTTTGGGATATTTTTTATTTGCCCTGGATCAAAATAGGACATTTTTCCTTGGTCTGGCATTTTTTGGGGGTCAGGCCTGTGACTGGGGTTTTTTGGCACCAAAAACAAAAGAAACACCCATGTTACAGAGGATCTGAGGCCATCAGAGGGATCTCAGATCGATAGCCTCGAGCCGGTGAGAAGGGGCTGAAAACCGGGACAGGCTGGAGAACACGCTGTGAAAGTCCTAAGGACATCTTCAGAGAGAGAGCTGCAATTGGTTGAGCCAAGGCTGAGACACCACTGTGTTTCCAGATCCGGGAAGGAGACCAAGGATGACAGCTTCTCTGAAAACCATCATTTGGTGAGTAAGAAAGAATGGGAAACAAGCTGTCTGTAGCTGAGCAGGATCTGTATTTATTTATTTATTTATTTATTTATTTTGAACTACAAATTAGAAATTCAAGATGTAAAATTTGAGAAGAAACAGCTTTAAAAACTCATTAGATGGGTTTTCACATAATTCCCGACTCTAAATACATCTGAGATGCTTACCCTAAGGTTCTGGGATACTGTGGGACTTAGATTATACAGTATGGAAAAGAATAAAAAGTCCATCTTAAAGTTACACCAAATATTCAGGACAGTGTTGCAATTTGTAACATTGGAAAGTGAAAAACAAGCTAGAAACAGCCAAAAAACTCCTCCGAGCAGAGAGAGAGAGAGGACTACAGGCTGCGGCACAAAGGAGGGGAGGCAGAGATTCCGAGACCCCAACACTGTTCCCAACTGGCCCTGAAACCTGCAGACCCCAGAAGGGCAGGCAGGAGCCAGCAAGACCAGTCCCTCCCTGTCCCGTTCCTCCTTCAACCCTGAGAGGGACACAGACAAGTCCTGGCCAAATAAGTCTGCAACCCATCTCTCCTAACCCACCTAACCTGAAGAATTCTCCTCGGTTTCCTCTCAAAAGTAACCACCGACATGCAAAATCAGTGAATTTTGGTAGTGTAAAGGAAAAAAGCCGAGCTGAATCCATACTTTGTGAGAACAAAGGCACTTGTGGCCAGTGCCATGTTTCAGAGCTGTCGAGCTCTGCCCTTCGTGGGCATGTTCCATCCTCAGAGTCCCAGGATTCCCTTTGCGATTTGTCACTAAACTCCTGCCCATCAGATGCAGGACACTGCCCTTTTGTGGGCCGAGCTCGGTCTGCCTCTCTGACTGAAATCCCCACGCACACCCCCAGGATGGCACGCCCTCACCCTGTCAATCATGGGAACCAGAGGTGAGCTCCTGGAAGTCACCCCATCCAAAATGGCAGCACCCATATCAGGAAAAGCCCCGATTCAAAACAGATATTCTCACACCCCCCAAGGTAGTCCCCCAGAATCTGAGGACGAGTTTTGTACATCAGGAGGCACAGATACCTGGCAGAGGATCAGAAGGGATGCAGTACAGCACGGAGAATGGGAGATTGCTTCCAAGCTGTTTTTTCAGTCAGATATAATGCTGCCGGTGCAGGGGGACCACAGTGGGAAAAAATAAGCTTTGCAGAAATAAAAGAGATTTGCAAAGCAGGTAGAGCTGATGGAAGAGAATCAGCATATTTCAGAGGATTATTACAAGCCACCTTTTCAGCAAATGTATATACCCCTCATGACCTAAAGCAGCTTTGTACATCTTTACTGTCTCCAACAGAGTATTCTTTGTGGGAACTGGCATGGAAGGGTTTATTAAATGACCTTTTAAGAGGTTATGCAAGAACTTCATCCACTGCAAATATAACTCTTGTGAAAAACTGCATTGACTTGTTTGTTCATCAAAAGTATGAAATTAGGATAAAAGGGTGTGTGTGGGGGGTGGGTCGAGGCATGGAATTTGCAGGCTTGGGCAAGGCTGGTAACCGCAAACAAGGATTGTGAAAGATCTTGCAGGACTGGCTGGAACTGATAACCACAGTGGAAGGAGACCCATCACCCCCACTTGTGAAACCAACTGCTGCTGGAACTGATAACCACAGTGGAAGGAAACACATCATCACCACTTGTGCTGGATAAAAAGGGACTGAAGAGAAGGAAAGGTTGTCAGCTTTTGGCGGAAGAGAGATTCCCCGCTGCACCCAGCGCTGTTTGCTTGCTATCGCTTGCTGTAATTAATAAAATTATTAATTGATCTTAAAAGGCTGAATCAAATTATTTGCCTCAATTTATAACAAATTTGGTGCCGTGACTCGGATCGGAACACCCGGAGAGGAGGTCTCCTAAGGAGGTGCCTCACTGCCTTTGCTTTAACAGTGGCCTTACGGGGACACTCCTCCCCGGACTCCGACTGACGAACCTAAAATCCAATAGCAAGCAAAGAACTGCCGGCGACCCCCTCAATCTTTGTGCACGAAGCCCCTGGGCGAAGACACCAGATGGTGTAAGTATTTTCCGAAGGACCTGGTGTCCGGAGGAGGCCTGTTCTGGGAGAATGGGACAGCCTGGTCGGGGGTCGGGGATCCTGGAGTGTGACGAGTGTGATGTATGAGAGGGGAGCCAGCAGCTCGGACTCCCCAAGCAAGTGCAGACCTCATAGTAGTGCGGTTCCCATATCCGGTGACGGACTGGGCCACGAATTGAGGGAAGCAAGTGTGTGTGTGTTAGAAGGCACTCCAGAAGATGGGTCAGAGGAAAAGCAAGCCTGCTGAACCCATGGGTGGGGGAATCCCTGTAAAATTCCCCATATTTCAGAGGATAGTCCATTAGGCTTAATGATTAAATATTGGAATGCCTTTCCTTCTAGGAAGGGAAAAGATAAAGTAAAAATGGCTCATTACTGCATGGAACTTTGAGAAGGGAAACAAATAAGAGGAGATGCAATCCATGTTAAGGATTTTGTATTCTGCAGAAGAAAGGAGAATGATTAAGGAAACGGGCATGAGAATCTGGGATGATGAACATCAACAGAGACCATTAACAGATATTAAATGGCCCCTATAGAATCCCCAGTGGAATAATCAAAACCCGTTACACTGTACCCATATGGGCGATTTGCGAAATATAATAATACAGGGAATAAGGAAGGCTGTCCCTCGTGGACAGAATGTACAAAAGGCATTCAAGGAACAACAAAAGAAGGATGAAGATCCAACTGAGTGGTTGGAGAGGCTGAGAAAAGCCTTTCAGTTATATTCAGGAGTGGACCCTAACACTCCTGAAGGAGAGACACTGTTGAAAGTTCATTTTGTGGTAAACTCGTGGGTAGATATTCGAAAGAAGTTGGAAAAGTTAGAACGGTGGCAAGCAAGGGGGCTGGATGAGTTACTGCGGGAGGCTCAGAAGGTTTATGTTAGGAGGGAGGATGAGAACTACAAGAAGCAGTCTAAGATTATGTTAGCAGCTGTAAGGGAAGGACAGAGGCAATCTCCCCAAAGAAGGGGTGGTGGTCACCCAGGAGGTTTGAGGGGAGCTGGTTGACAGGTGCATGAAGGAAGACAAGGTGGAGGAAATAGGATTGTTTGCTCTTACTGTGGGAAAAAGGGACATATGAAGCGGGAATGCCGACAAAGGATGGCTGATGAAGAGCAGTTTAAGGAAGATTAGTGGTGTCAGGGGCTCTATCTGCTGGGAACAAGAGAAAGAACAGAGCCCCTGGTAAAATTAAAAATAAGTCCCCAGCAGCAAGAATATGAGTTCCTTGTGGACTCAGGGGCAAAAAGATCGACCATCCAGACCCTTCCCCAAGGGTGTAAGATTTCATCTGAAATAATAGAGGTGATTAGAGCCAAAGGGGGACCCTTTGGAGTACTAATAATCAAGGATGTACTCTTAGAAAGTAACTCCAAATTAGGAATTGGGTCGTTTTTATTAGTACCAGAAGCAGATAATAATTTACTGGGAAGGGATTTGGTGATTGAATTGGGAATAGGGATAGAGATTAATAAGGGAGGACTGACAGTAAAACTGTGTCCTCTCCGGGCTGAGGATGAGAAAAAGATTAATCCAGAGGTTTGGTACACCCCTGATAGTGTAAGAAAATTAAGTATTGAACCCTTTGAAGTAACTATTAGGAACCCAGAGATACCTGTCAGAATTAGGCAATATCCTATATCTAAGGAGGGGAGGCAAGGACTGAAACCAGAAATAGAAAGGCTTAAAAAAAAAAACAAAAAAAACCCCAGACTTTTAGAACCATGTATGTCCCCTTTTAATACCCCCATTTTACAATGGATCGTAAATTTTAGTAGAAAAGTTAAATTTTTATATGAAAAATTAACTAATGATGGGTTATTGAAATGGAGCACCAATGATGAAGATCAATTAGAGGCATTAAAAACTGAACTAGTCAATGCTCCAGTCCTTAGCATTCTAGATTTGAAGAGATCATTTTACTTATTTATTAATGTAAATGAGGAAGTAGCATATAGTGTATTAGCTCAGGATTGGGCTGGAAAAAAAACCAAAAAAACAAAACAAAAAAAAACCAAACAAGCTTACAGGCGATAGTGGCTGCTGCTCTCCTAGTAGAGGAAGCTGGGAAGATAACCTTTAGAAGTGAGCTAAAAATCTTATCTCCCTATAACATTCATGGAGTTTTGCAACAGAAGGCCGACAAATAGATAACGGATGCCAGATTCCTAAAGTATGAAGGCATCTTAGTCTCCTCTCCTAAGTTAGAAAAAAATGGGCCTGAAAAACCCAGCCCAGTTTTTTTAATATAAGGAACCAATTACAGAGCTAAAACATGATTACCTCCAACAGATAGAGGAACAAACAAAAATAAGGCCAGATCTTGAGGAAGAAAAACTAAAAGAAGGGGCTCAATTATATGTAGACAAGTTCTCTCAAGTTCTGAAAAAAAAAAAAAAAAAGAAAAATTAGGGTATGCTATAATAGATGAGAAAACATTTAAGACAGTAGAATCTAGTCCCCTTAGCCCCAGCTGGTCAGCCTAAGCATGCAAATTATATGCTGTGCTTAAAGCTCTAAATTTATTGAAAGGAAAAAGTGAGACTATTTTTACTAATTCTACATATGCCTATGAATTAGTTCATGCTTTTAGTAAAATCCGAGAAGAAAGAAAACCAAAAGAACTGCGATACGGACAGCCGAAAAAGAGTAGAGGCATGCCAGTCGAGTTAAAAGTCCGGCCACCATGGATGACCAGTAAAAATTAGACAGCGAGCCTAGGAATTTGAAGGTTACCATTAAGAAAAATCGATGAACTCTGTGTGCATCATTTAAGTCGATCGCAAAGGAGAACAAAAAGGGATATAATTACCTACTTATTAGTAATTATTTAGTAGTTTATAATAAGGTAGATTATAATTATTATCCTTTCGTATGTGTTAGTAATTATTTTAATGATTATTTGATTATTTGTTATAAGGTAGATTGTGATTGTTGTCCTTTTAAGTGCTTTACATGTAAGATTTGCCAAGAACAGTGGCAGGTCCATTGCCAAGGGGGGGAAGCCGCCAACTGGGGTCTGAACAGAATTTGTGTTAAAATCAAGAAAATTGAAAAATCAGTAGATTCGTTTTGAGTCTGAGGACTGGTAAAAAAATATACACCAAAGGAGTGCATCAGGAAACTTTTGTTTCCATACTAACAAACCCACTCCATTTGTTGCCCGAATTCTAAAAAGGTGTTGTCAGAGGGAACTAAAGGGGGTCCCGTGCAACCCACCCCCAGTCAAGGATAAAAATTGGGAACAGTACGAAGTTAGGCGGGAGCAGGGGAAAGGATGCCTAGGCAAGTACCTCTGCTGCCGAGAAGATAATTTACCTCGCAGCTCGAAGCTACCGGGTCGGCGAGCGAGGCAGAGGGGAAAAAGCCAGGTTCCCCCCCCCCCCCCCCTCTCCGCCCCAGATAGAATAATGCTGAAATGCTTCAACTATTGCCAACCGAGTACTAGGCTCCCCCAGACGACCGGTCTGATTGCCTCTGAAACACCAGAAAGGCAACAAACCCAAAAGGGGAAAAAAAGATATTATGCAATAAAAACAAGGTCAGGACCCCACCCTTATTGGCAAATTATTAATATGATAATGCTTTGTACTGTATACCAAAGAGAGGGTTCCCCAGCTTTGCACCAATCCTTTAAGTAGACAATAACTGGAGTAAATAGTAGAGTAATTCAGAGTCAGATAACATCCAGACCCCCTAGTTTTACCCACGGTTATGCAAACTAGCCCCTGTAGAGCCCTGTTTTAATAACGTAGGATTTTATATGTGTCCAGCATCAAACCCAGGGAAAGGGTATTGCAATTACCCTAGGGAATATTTCTGTAGGTACTGAGAGTGTAAAACAATAGCCTCAAACTGGCAAACAGCAGGAGATAAAATTAGAATAGCAAAAAAAACAATGAAGGCAGCACACCTAATGCTGATCAAAGCCAAATATGAAACTTTCCTTAGGAATCCTGAAGTAGGAGAGACTTTGATTCTAGCCCACTAAGAAGTAAAACAATTTGATGAACAAAATGATAAAAGAGAAAATGGGCGAATGTGAAAAACTGCATTGACTTGTTTGTTCGTCAAAAGTATGAAATTAGGATAAAAGGGTGGGGGGGGGGGGGGGTCGGGGCATGGAATTTGCAGGCTTGGGCAAGGCTGGTAACCGCAAACAAAGATTGTGAAAGATCTTGCAGGACTGGCTGGAACTGATAACCACAGTGGAAGGAGACCCATCACTCCCACTTGTGAAACCAACTGCTGCTGGAACTGATAACCACAGTGGAAGGAAACACATCACCCCCACTTGTGCTGGATAAAAAGGGACTGAAGAGAAGAAAGGTTGTCAGCTTTTGGCGGAACACAGATTTCCCACTGCACCCAGCGCTGTTTGCTTGCTATCGCTTGCTGTAATTAATAAAATTATTAATTGATCTTAAAAGGCTGAATCAAATTATTCGCCTCAATTTATAACAACGCTAGATCAGCTTGCTGGAGAAGGAGCCTATACAGATCCACAAAGACAGGCAAGGGTTCTTAACAGACAGGTCCTGCAGGATATTAAGGAAGCGGCAAGGACTGCACTGATCCAGATGCCTGATGGGAATAAACCAGAATTAGACTTCACAGAAATAAAACAAGGGATGGATGAGCCATACAATAAATTTTTGGATCATTTAAAATTGGCATTAGATAAGCAAATTCCCATAGATCGTGCCAGAGAAGAGTTATTAAAATGGATTGCTATTTCTAATGCAATCCAAACTGCAAAAAAAAATATTATGAGCATTGCCACAAGACCTTGAGCCTACTCTAACACAGCTAGTGGACGCTTGCAATCGCCTGGGTATCCCTGAACATGCAGCAGCCATGCAGGCAGAGGTGTTAGCTAATTCCATCACAACTGCACAGGAAAACACCCTAAAGCAGCAGGAATAATCAGTAGAAATTCAGACACAAACCCTAGCAGAGGCTCTGACAGCATTTAAAGGGGCAATTGAAAACCAACAGACTCCAAAGGATACATGCTATTTGTGTGGCCAGAGAGGACATTTTAAGCGAGAGTATCCTAAACTACGAAGGAGGCCACCTCCAAAAAACAGTGGATACAGAGGTCCTTATCAAAATACTAACAGTTTTCACCTAGTACAGGGTTGTCCATGCCATCTTCCGGGAAACTTGCAGTCGAGCACGACTCAGTGGCGTGCAAGGACAGAAGAACCACTGTTTCACAGGCCAGAGACCACCACAGGCCACTGTGGAGTTGCGTTATGTATATGTTTTATTATCCCTGTATTATGTATTGGTTTATTCCTTTGTACCCCCGTGTGCAACTTGGTTTATCCCCAGTTTTCCCGCCTTGTCCGCCCTTCCCGCCTTCCCAGTATCTATCCATCACCCTGAAAGAGGCATTTTACCCCCCCCCGGGTGCCTTGTCTATCACTCGGTGCCCCTTCCCATCCATCCAGAAGCTTCTACTCAGGGCACCGGGTGATTGGGCGAGGACCTGGGGCTCCCCCCATATCCTTCCCCCATTGGACCCCACCATATCCCCCCATCCCGGAGCCACCCCCTATCCCTATCCCCATTGGTCGTTGGATACCCCTCCCTTACAGTTTATAAGCCAGTGCAAGCACCTTGTGCTTGTTCCTGTTGGCTGGCATCGTTCTAGGACATTTGGCCCCGTTGGGCTACAATAAACTCGGACTTAGCCCCCAGCAGGATCCGCTCTTCATTTACCACCGCGAGGCTTGCTAGCGCTGCTCGGGACCCACAAAGGCACTCTCCAAACCCCAGCTGGGAGCGGCGGAGGGTGCCTCCATCGCCCGCCCTCGCCCCAGGATGAGAGCTAGCCGGGGCTGAGACAAAGGGAACCGGGGCGGGAGCGCGGCAGCTGGCGCCCAACGTGGGGCCCCGTTTTCGCGGCGTTGGACCCTCGTTTGAGGATTTTAGGGTCGCGCAGACCTGAAGAATCGTCCTCCTGGCCGTCAGCTACCCCGGCGAGAGCAGACCCACGTTTTAGTGGGTGGCACTCTTGGGACAGGATCGGCAGCTCTGGAAAGCACCTCCGGAGTCGATTCTCTCGCGGAGAAGCCCTGCGATTGGTTTTTCTTTTCCACCCTTCCCTCTCGGACCCCTGTGGTTTGTGAGTATAGGGGCCCCTGGGGCTTTCCCGGTCCTTTTTTTTTGGTTGGTTCCTTTCCCCTAGGTTTTAGGGGAAGGATCCCTTTTTGGTGGGTTTCTTTTTCCCCGGGGTTCGGGAAAAAAATTCCTGTTTTTGGTGCTTCCCTTTCCGGGCGGGAAGCTTAAGGACCGCGACAAAGCCGGAAGTGTGGTCTTTTGTTTTTCGTTCGTGTTTTCCCAATCGTAGGCGCTGCAGCACGATTTAACATCTAACAGCCATAAGTGCAAGGCTGTCCGTGCCGCAGAAGAGCATTTATTCCCAAGTTGTGGGTATCCTTTTAGTGGGGGGAATTAAGGTTAAAAAATCTGAAGTAAAACGGTTCGTTCAGTGGTTGTCGCAAACTTTCCCTGACATTTCGCCAGCTAAATTATACCAAGCCCCTTTTTGGGAACAGGTAGCGGGGAAGATCCTGCGACAGTCAGATCTCTCTCTCTCCATATTCACCCATTTGGCTCTCCAAATTCGCGATATAATTAAATATCGCTACGAAAGTCTGCCACAGCCAGCCGCAAACAAACCGATCCCCAGTTCGGCGGGTAGTTCATATAACCCTACTCCGCTTCCCTGTCCCTCAGCCCGGTCGCTGCAGTACGATGCAGCGCTCGCCGCTGCAGCGGGGCGCAGGGCAGCTGCTGTCGCTGCTCCCGAGGCTGCGGCTGCGGCGGGCGCTGCGGGAAAACTGCGGCAAAACTCTCCCTCTCTCCCGAAGTCGGGTATTATCAGACAGGCATCCCGGCATTGCCCGCAGGCAGATTCTGGCCCCTCTGAGAATACCCTAGACACCCCGCAGAGCGGTGCAGGCACTGTCTCTGCTTCTACCCGTTCCCCTTCTTCCCCGCGCTGTACAGCCCCGTCCCGTAGAGACTCCGTTCGTTTTCAGTTATCCCAGACCCCCGAAGATCCCTCATCCCCCATCCTCCATCCCCAAACCCCACGAAATGGCTCCCCTTCTTCCCCCTTCCCCAGGACACAAGATGGAGGTGACCGCGTGGGTTTTCCCGCCACTCGTGCTCCTTCTTCCCATGATCCCTGTCCTCCCCCCTCCCATAATCCCTTCCGGCAGACCAACCCCTTCTGCTCCCCGGATTTCTCCGCCCACCTCCCTCCTCCACCCCCCGTCAACTCCCCCTCCCTTGAATTATTCAACACCCCACCCCTCAGCTCCACCCCCGGGGAGCGGAGTCCCCACCATACCACTCCTCCTGCTCCAGACCACGCCTCGTCCCCTGGTTCCCACGACCCCACTTCTAGTTCCCACGCTTTCGGTTCCGGGGGGGGGGAGCGTGGGAACCCCGATCCACCCCAGTCCCTACCTGCCTTCTCGGCCGCACCTGTCACCTGTACCCCGCGGCAGGGGGGTAGGCCCCTTGCACAGTGGTCCCCCATCCCCCAGCAGACCATCAAAGAGCTCTGGAAGGCCAAGAAGGGGTTCGGGATGGAAAGCGAATACTTCCGAGGCTTATTAAAAGCAACCCTCTCCTCCAAAGAATATGTCCCAGCAGACATGCGAACTCTCTTCTCCTGTTTAATTACCCACGGAGAATTCCTCATCTGGGAGTCCGAGTGGAAGCGGGAGGTCAGAGAGGTGTTACCTGACCTCTGGGCCAATGCAGATAGCTCTAGGGATGAGGATGGGGCTGTAATATCGCTAGACCACTTGTGCAGGGAGGGGGATTGGAAAATGGGGACCAAGCAGGCGGAAAAAATCCCCAGAGAGGCGCTGCAAGTCAGCACTAGGGCAGCAGAAAAGGCGTTTTTTAAGTTAAGACCCAGCGGTACGGTTATTAACTTCTTGTCCCTAAAGCAGGAATCCCTAGAACCTTTTGTCGCGTTCGTGGATCGCTTGCATCACGCGATGGAGGCTCAGGTCCCGGACGAGAGGCTGCGAGAGGGGATGCTTGCCACAGTTGCGAGGCAGAACGCTAACGACGCGTGCCGGCAAGCAATCCTCAGTCTGCCCCTGGACCCTGAGGCTACCCTTCAAAGCATGCTACAAGTCTGTGCGAGGAAGGTGACAGTTCCTGCTAAAGACATTCCAGAGACTCCTAAACCACCAACAAAGAGAGTAGCCTTCGTTGAAGCCGTGACACCGCCAGCCACCCCTTCTCCAGATCGCCGCCCTACAGGAGCACCCCCGAGGGGACAACAGCACCATCAGGCCTGCAATCTATGTAGGCAGAAGGGACATTGGGCTTCCCAATGCCCGCTGAGGGACGAGTTTTTTAGGTTTAAACAGCAGCGACAAGAAAAGAGTGCCCCCAACTCGGGGGGAAAACAAAAAAACTGAGTCATCAGCGCAGTCCCTCCCTGCGCGAGGACATAAATATGGTGGGTTCTATAACATCAGAGGAGGGGAGGGACGACTACCTGCAATGCCCACCTGAGGACATTTCACTGGACTTGACACACCGGATTATGGCTGACAAACCAGCCTATATGAGAGAAGATGTGGATTTCATTCCCACTGCTTGGCTGGGTCGAGGCCCGAACCAGCCCAAGCCGATACTTAACATCGTATCTGGTTTCTCCCCATATAGGTTGGCCCTGACTGAGGCTCTGCACCTAAGGGACAGCGACTGGCACTCCATCGCTGTCGACACAGAGGACCCAGGAACCTGGAGGAACCTCCACAGTAAGTACATCGTTCTTGGGGACACAAAATTCACGCCTCTCGAAGTCACTATTGCACCATCCCTAACATCCATGAACACCGAGCGATTAGTGGTGTGGCTGCACTGCCCCCATCCTCCAGTCTTCCTTCCCAAGGGCCAAATCATCGCCCAAGCCATTCCAGCATCTGGGCCTCCGGCACACCCTGAGGATCTATGGAAGAAGTCAGCGAAGAAGAGCTACCAGGTGTGCCAGGCCCAGGTCATAGGGAAGGAAAGACCAAAGCTCTCCTGCTATATGCGGAAGGATGGGGAGTACAAACACCTAAGCGGTCTCCTAGATACAGGAGCAGACGTGACAGTCATTCCCGCACGGAATTGGCCGTCACGCTGGGAATTGCAAAACGTGGCGGGGAAAATTCAAGGTGTAGGGGGTTCTCAATTAGCAAAGCAATCAAAAAACATCGTAAAATTTGAGGGGCCGAACGGACAATCGGCCTATTTACGCCCGTTCGTATTAGATTACACAGAACCCTTATGGGGGAGAGACCTGATGGCCCAGTGGGGGGTCACAATTAACATCCCGACCCCCCAGGTTTTTCGGGCAACAGTCACTGAGGAGCGTCCTACCCGGAAACTTAATTGGCTCACAGATACACCAGTGTGGGTAGAGCAGTGGCCGCTCAATAAACAGAAATTAAAAGCGCTTCGGGAGCTCGTGAAGGAGCAACTTGCCAAAGGGAATATCCAGGAAACAACATCCCCCTGGAATTCCCCTGTCTTTGTCCTGAAAAAACCTGGCAAAGACGAGTGGCGCCTCCTTCATGACCTTCGCGCCATCAACAATGTAATAGAAGACATGGGTCCTCTCCAGCCAGGGATGCCGTCCCCCACGATGTTACCAGAAAATTGGGAATTAGCTGTCATTAACATCAAAAATTGTTTTTTCCAAATTCCCCTACACCCTGATGACGCACCACGGTTCGCCTTCTCGGTTCCTTCCATCAACCGAGAAGCCCCAATGGAGAGATACCACTGGAAAGTTCTTCCCCAAGGCATGAAAGTCAGCCCAAGCATTTGCCAGTGGTACGTCTCTTCATTGCTGTCCCCTGTGCGTGCAGCCACCGAGGGCGTGATCATCCAGCACTATATGGATGATATTCTTATTTGTGCCCCCAACAGCGATCTACTTACACACGCGCTTGAACTGACAACCAGTGCGTTGGTTGCTGTAGGGTTCGAGCTGCGAGAGGATAAGATTCAAAGAATGCCACCTTGGAAGTACCTGGGTTTAGAAATAAACAAGCGGACCATTGTTCCGCAGAAATTGGCCATAAAAAATTCAATTCGGACTCTAGCCGACGTGCAGCAGCTGTGTGGGTCTTTAAACTGGGTGAGACCCTGGTTAGGTATTAACAACGAAGACCTAGCCCCTCTTTTCAATTTATTGAAAGGGGGGGAAGAGCCTAGTTCTCCCAGGGAACTCACTCCAGAGGCCAAAGCTGCTTTGCAGAAGGTTCAGGAGGCAGTCTGCCAGGCAGGCCCACAGGTACGATCCGGGCCTGCCCTTCAGATTCATCATATTGGGCAGACTGCCACACCTCCACGGTGTCATCTTCCAATGGGCAGACACCCTAGGAAAGGGCAAGGATCAGGACAAAAGGGACCCACTCTCCATCATAGAGTGGGTATTCCTGAGTCATTCACGATCCAAAAGGTTGACACGGCCACAAGAGCTGGTGGCAGAGCTAATCCGCAAAGCGAGAACGCGGATTCGGGAGCTGGCGGGGTGTGACTTTGATCACATCCACATTCCTTTGAAATTAGAATCGGGCCAATTCACAAAGGCAATGTTAGAACACCTGCTGCAAGAGAATGAATCATTGCAGTTTGCACTGGACAGCTACACCGGAAAAATTTCTGTTTTGAGACCGGCCCACAAAATTTTCAATTCCGAAATCCAATTCACTCTGTCAACAAAACAAATTCAGAGCAAAAAACCCTTAAAGGCTCTAACAGTTTTTACGGACGCGTCCGGAGGGTCCCACAAGTCAGTAGTGACTTGGAAAGATCCTCAAACTCAGCAGTGGGAGGCAGATGTTGTTGAAGTAGAAGGATCCCCTCAAGTAGCTGAGTTGGCCGCAGTCGTTAGAGCTTTTGAGCGGTTCTCTGAACCTTTTAATTTGGTAACTGATTCGGCCTATGTAGCAGGTGTAGTGTCTAGAGCACAGGATGCAATCCTGCAAGGTGTCTCCAACGATGCCCTTAACAGGTTGCTCTCTAAGCTGATAAGGCTAGTCTCCCACCGAGAGCAACCGTTTTATGTGATGCATATCAGGTCACACACCGACCTGCCGGGGTTCTTGGCCGAGGGCAATCGCCGTGCCGATTCCCTCGCTGCCGCCCCCGCACAGCTGGCGCCGCTCCCGGACAAGTTCCAGCAAGCCAAAATAAGCCACCAGCTTTACCATCAAAATGCGCCTGGTCTGGTCCGGCAGTTCCATCTAACCCGGGACCAGGCCAAGGCCATTGTGGCCACATGCCCGTCCTGTAAGTCGCTCCCACTACCATCGGTGAGCGCAGGGGCTAACCCTAGGGGTCTGAAGTCCTGTGAGGTGTGGCAGATGGACGTTACTCATATCCCCTCCTTCGGGAGGATGAAGTACGTCCATGTCTCCGTGGACACCTTCTCTGGAGCAGTTTTCGCCTCTGCCCACACAGGGGAGAAGGCCAAGGAAATAGAGAAACACCTGATACAAGCCTTCTCCATGCTAGGCGTCCCAAAACAGATAAAAACAGACAATGCCCCCGGGTACACATCCAAGGAATTCGCAGGCTTCCTGCAGCAATGGGGAATAGAACATAAAACTGGCATTGCCTATTCCCCGACAGGTCAAGCCGTGGTAGAGAGGACTCATCAAAGCATCAAAAGGATGCTTAAACAACAACAGTCGTCAGCTAAAAATGAGTCCCCCCAGGTTCAGTTAGCGCGGGCCCTTTTTACCATCAATTTCTTAAACTGTTCCTTCGAGTGCCTCAACCCCCCCATCGCGAGGCACTTTAATTCCTACGAGCAGAGCAAGGTCAGGGAAAAGCCGCCAGTTCTCATTAAAAACCCTGAGACCTGGCAGCAGGAAGGACCCTATGACTTGGTCACCTGGGGACGGGGGTACGCTTGCGTATCCACGCCCTCAGGCCTGAGATGGGTCCCTTCCAAATTCGTCAGACCATATGTCCCTAAGACCCAGAAGAGAAAACCGGACAGTCCTCAAGTTGGGTACGCCGCCCTCCGACGGCGGAAAAGGTCCCCCTCACCTGGTCCCCCCTCTTCCCTCCCTGGCTCCTGGGATTCTTTGTTCCCCTTTGAGTTAGACCTCCCCTACCTCGACTATTAATTTCAGTTGCTTTCTAAAGAAACAGGACTTTTGCTGCTGCTGGGACTCATTGTGTTTATTACAAGCTTTAACATAGTGATGAACTGAAACCCTTGAACAAAGAAGGGTTTCAAGAAGAAGAATTTCCAAAAAAAGGAAACATCTAGTTTCAAAATGAGCCCAGTGACTGTGAAGCCCCCGTTTAAAGACTTACTTTATCCTCTTCACCTTTCTTTCTTTTTAAACAAAAAAAGGAGGAGATGTGGAGTTGCGTTATGTATATGTTTTATCCCCAGTTTTCCCGCCTTGTCCGCCCTTCCCGCCTTCCCAGTATCTATCCATCACCCTGAAAGAGGCATTTTACCCCCCCCGGGTGCCTTGTCTATCACTCGGTGCCCCTTCCCATCCATCCAGAAGCTTCTACTCAGGGCACCGGGTGATTGGGCGAGGACCTGGGGCTCCCCCCATATCCTTCCCCCATTGGACCCCACCATATCCCCCCATCCCGGAGCCACCCCCTATCCCTATCCCCATTGGTCGTTGGATACCCCTCCCTTACAGTTTATAAGCCAGTGCAAGCACCTTGTGCTTGTTCCTGTTGGCTGGCATCGTTCTAGGACATTTGGCCCCGTTGGGCTACAATAAACTCGGACTTAGCCCCCAGCAGGATCCGCTCTTCATTTACCACCGCGAGGCTTGCTAGCGCTGCTCGGGACCCACAAAGGCACTCTCCAAACCCCAGCTGGGAGCGGCGGAGGGTGCCTCCATCGCCCGCCCTCGCCCCAGGATGAGAGCTAGCCGGGGCTGAGACAAAGGGAACCGGGGCGGGAGCGCGGCAGGCCACCAAACACAGAACTGCAGCAGATCTTTACAGGACTACCAAGCACAATGTCCCCAGGTACCATATTGGAGCTGTCTACAGCCCAACCAGTAATGCTAACCAATGCCATTCCTCACACAGTATCCACAGGACAGCTGGGACATGAACCACAACCAAGTCAGTTCTTAATAGTGGGAGTGAACAGATCCCATGCAGAAGGTTTCTATATCATTCCAACTGTGTTATCTGTCACTTGTTCACAGAAAATCACCGTTTTAGCTTTGTGTCCACACCCTCCATGTTTTATCCCTAAAGGACTAACCATAGCACAAGCTTTTCTCCTACCAGAGTCACAGAGGAACACATCTCTCATTGCTTGGACCAGGAACATCAGCTGTTGGCAGCCACAACTCACCTGTGTCCTGAAGCATCTTGGGAAAACCATCACCCTCATTGGCCTGATAGATACCGGAGCTGGCATCACTCTGATATTGATATTGAAATTGAAATGGCCACAGGTCTGGATCATCGTACCCATGCTGGACCAACTGGCAGGTATTGGTGATCACTGTGAAAGCTTTTGTAGCTTGCACTCAGTCACATTTGAGGGACCTGAAGGTCGTGTTGCCACCACAAAACCATTCATAGTAGGAGCAGATATAGTTCTTTGGGGAAGAGACATTCTCTCTCAATGGGGTCTGAGACTAGAAACAGATTTTAATAAGGGCTGTTGATGAACACAATACTCTAAAATTCACATGGACATCCAATGCACCTGTCTGGGTCAGCCAATGGCCCTTACCAGAAGAGAAACCTGCAGCATTAGAGCAATTAGTACAGGAACAGTCAAATAAAGGTCACCTAGCTCCAACTACCAGCCCCTGGAACACTCCTGTTTTCTTAATCAAAAAGCCAAACAGTGGGAAATAGAGGTTATTGCAGGATCTCAAAAAAGTTAATGAAGTGATTCAAGAAAAGGGTTCTTAACAACCAGGTTTACCTTCTCCTGTTATGATTCCAAAGGATTGGAAGTTGACTGTTATTGATTTAAATGACTGTTTTTTCAATATTCATTTACATCCAGATGACACACCACAATTTGCCTTTTCAATCCCATTGATAAATCAGCAGGCTCCTTTAAGAAAATATCATTGGCTTGTACTTCCCTAAGGTATGCGCAATTCTCCAAGTATATGCCAGTGGTATGTAGCAAAAGTACTTTCCTCAGTTCGGACACAGTACCCAAATTACCTCCTCTTACATTATATGGATGATATTTTAGTAGCAGCAAAGGACCAGGCATCAATGCAGGAAACAACAGATCAGGTCACCTCAGCAGTGGAGAAAGCAGGACTCACAGTAGCAAAGGAGAAAATACAGACACTTCCTCCCTGGAAATATTTAGGATACAGAATCACAGAACAGACTAACTCCGCAACCACTCCAACTAAAGAAAAATCCAAAAACATTGAATGAAGTGCAGCAGCTGGTAGGGACTATGAACTGGCTTTGTCCACTGTGGTATTGATGATTCCGAGATTTTAGAAAGTCTCTGTCTTTTAGCCCTGCTGCCACAGAAGTCATAATTCATCTGTGCTGGTTTTCAAGGTTGTTTATTCTTGCTTATCTATAACATGTTCTGCTGCCCTGCCGCAGGTCTGTCCTGCAGGGCAGCGTGTGGGGCTCTGCCCCTCAGTGGGATGTTACAAACTTTATATACCAGAAACTATGTGTGCTATATTTACAATAATGTGCCAATATCTATCATCTACGTTGAACAGTGTGTCCCCAGCCTAAACCAATAGAAAAATGCCAACACTACAGTGAAACATGGAGGGCATGAAGAAGAAGAAAAAGGACAAGACACACCCAATTTCCTCTATCTTGTCCCCTTTGGACCCCTTATCTAGAATCCTAAAATTTTATTTCTGCACCCGTGCCACACTTAATTATTACTTATATCAAACACTCAGAGATTGTAATTCATCCTATAAGATTGAAAACTCTTTTCCATGGACAGAGATCAGAGACAGTGTCTCTCGGGGCTCTGTACAGGGGGGTTTCTGGCCCCCTTATCAGGGTCCCAGACCTTTCAGGGCAGCCAGAGGGATGCTCTGGATTCCTACAGTCCACTGTTAGGCATTTCAAACCAGGACTTAGCTCCTCTGTCTGATCTACTGAAGGGAGACACAGCTTTAAACTCACCATGAAAATTCAACAAAGAAGCCCAAAATGCTTTAGGTAAAGTGATGCGAGGCATCCAATCACACCAGGCTCATCAATAGAATCCTAACTTGTCTTTTTTGTTTGCAGTTTTAGGGGAGAGTCCACAGCTTCACGGTCTAACATTCCAGTGGGATCTAGAGAAGAAGGACCACCTGATAATCTTAGAATGGGTTTGCCTATCTCATTGTCCAAGATTGAAGACCAAAAAAAAAGTTTTCCTATTGCCATCTGAGGAACAGTTGCCTAGGGGCAGTTTTCCTTATCTGCTGTTAATAGCCCCATCAATGCCTTGCCACATGACTCAGAGATAACACTGTCCAGGAGCAGGTGATTAAGGACACACCTCGTGACTCATAATAATCCATTGTGAGATGCTCTGCCCAGGGGGGAGGAGCTAGGTATTCCCACCTGGATAAAACTGGGGATTTCTAGACAGAGGGTCAGCCTTTTCACAGGTTCTGCGAGAAGACACAGCAACTACATTTGCCATCCCAAGAGGACTGCAGCTACTCCAATTTGGACTGCTACCAGCACACTGGCCAGATTGTATTCTGACTTTGTCAGTAGTCTTTCCCTTTGTATTATTGCATGTATTTTTGTCCTTTTCCCTTTTCCCAATAAATTGTATTTCTGACTTGGAGTCTCTCACTGGTTTTGCTTTCAAACCAGAACACTCATCATCTGGGTAAAACTATAACAACTTCCCCTGACATTATATCACAATTGATTATAAAGGCTAGATCCTGAATGTTTTCCCTTTCAGGAAAGGATTTTGCCAAAATCTTTCTGCTTGTCAAATCCATCTATTTGGAATGGTTACTTCAAGATTAAGGGGTTATGCAATTTGCCCTAGAAAATTTTACAGGGAAAATTTCAGTCAATTGTCCAAAACATTAGCTACTAAATTAATCTCTAAAATTAATTCATAAGCCCTTAAGAAGTCATGTACCCCTTGATGCAATCAAATTTTTGCAGATGGTTCAGAAAAGTCTGAAACAATCTGTGATTGCTTGGCAAAATCCAGAGACAAAAAATGGGAATCAGATATTGAAGTAGAAGGTTCTTCACAAATTATAGAGTTAACAGCAGTTGTGTGATTTTTTTCAAAATTCACATTTCCTTTTAATTTAATAACGGATTCATTCTATGTTGCAGGTGTAGTGGAAAGTGCATAAGGGTCTCTGCTAAAAGAGGTTTCCAATGACCAGCTATATGGTTTGCTAAAAAAAACTAATCTTCCTTCTTTCTATTTGACAGGAACCTTATTTCATAATGCACATTCATTCACATTCTGTGCTCCCAGGTTTTGTAGCAGAAGGCAATGCCATAACTGATTTGCTAGCCGTGCCAATACGGAGTACACTTCCCAATATTATCGAACAAGCCAGAATGAGCCATGCTTTCTATCATCAAAATGCACCTGCCTTAGTAAGAATGTTTAACATCTCTCAGAAACAGGCAAAAGCAATTGTCCTGTCATGTCCAGATTGCCAAAAATTAGCCATACCAGCAATAGCAACAGGGGTTAACCCTCAAGGCTTAAATAGCCTGCAGATATGGCAAATTGACATAATATCAGTCATTTGCATGGTTAAAACATATACACCTATCAAGAGACACATTCTCAGGAGCAATTTTTGCATCCACACATCAAGGAGAAAAGAGTAGAGATGTAATTAAACCATTTCTTACAAGCATTTGCATCCCTAGGTATCCCTCAAGAAATTAAAACAAACAATGGACCAGCCTATGTTTCTAACAAACTGCAAGAGTTTTTCAAAATCTGGGGTATCAAACATACCACAGGTATTCCACCCACAGGCCAATCTCTTGTAGAAAGAGCACACAGATCACTGAAAATGATCCTTGAAAGGTAAAAGGGAGGCACAAAAGTGCTGTGTACTATAGAGAGGCTGAACAAAGCTATATATGTTTTTAATTTCTTAAATAATTATTTTATGGAACAGGTACCACCAATTTTCAGACATTTCAGCAATACCAGTCAAGCAAAGCTCAAGGAAAGGCCACCAGTCTTCATAAAGGATCCAGAGACAGGAAAAATTTCAGGACCCCATCCTCTTGTGACTTGGGGGAGGGGGTTTGCATGCATTTCTATAGATGCAGGTCTTTGATGGGTCCCTGCAAAGAATGTTAAGCCACAGGTACAGCTGATCCAACAGCAGCAAGAGAAGCCAGAAAAAGAACACACAGACAATTGAGCGACAGCTGGAATGCAGACTGTGTTTTCTAAATTTGCACTGGTTAAAATTCTTTAAAAAATAGTTTGCACTGAAAAACTTCTGTAATTATTATTGTTGTGTTAAAAAGTTATTAACTTACCTCTAAATCATATGTTAATGTCATGGTTTGACACTGGCACAATGCCAGCGCCCCCATGAAAATGCAACCTCTTAATTGAATGCTGTGAAATGTGATCGAGAACAGAGCAAAGCAGGCCCAAGCTTAATAAAAAGGGAAAAAACTTTATTAAGCTACTATTACTATACTACTATAAAAGAAAAAATAAAGAAAACACACACACAAATTTCAAAATTAAAACCTTTCAAAACATTCCTCCTCCCACCACCCAACTCCAACAAACCACAGTAGGAAACAACCTGGACCCCTGTCACCCTGATTCTTAAGACTTCCTAAAGCCTTCTGAGTTTACATTCCTTTGGAGAACTTTCCCACACAATTTCTGTAAACAACGTATTGTTTACATTCTTTTATGGGGGTGGAGAACACTTGATGTACTGGTGGTTTGTCCAATGTCTTTGGAGAGGTGGCCCATTCACTCTCCAATCCAATGTCACCCTTGGGAAGGTATAAAAGACAGAGTCAGATAATAAACGTTCCTTTTTTACCTTGCAAGCAGCAGGTGGTCCGCGTGGTGCTTTCACGTGTCCCACAGCGACAGACCCCAATCAGGTTCCCACACTCCAGATAATCAATACTCAGTCTATCAAGGGAAAGAGGAGTCTCTCCCATGCCACAGCCCCTCCAAGAAACACAGCTGCCACATCCGGTGTTTCCATGTCACACATGGCACCGCCCAGAGAAAATATACCAGTGTAACACTCTCCTTTCCATGCACAGTGCTCTCACTACTGATGCATGGATGGACAGACTGCTCTTAGAATTTTTCTTTCAAGGATGCTCTGCCAAGAGGGAAAAAACAACAGTTTAGTTTTTTCATTTTTGGGACCACAGTACCCCCCATTTCCCCCTTGTGCCGAGGGTCCAAGAACAGAGATCTTCTTCTCTTCTTCTTCTCTGAAGACAGGGGACACCATCACAAACCTCCCAAACTTTTCTCTGTTTGCTCCACTTCTTTTTTTTCCCAGCTGAAGCAGACCTCTTGGCTCACCGGCATCCTCCTAAAATACAGTCTCTTTCTCAGAGGAGACAATTGGTTCAGTCCATGTCTAACAAGAAAAAGTCCAGCCAAAAGCCACTCCATCATCTCCTCCCACTCAGAATTTCTCCTTCTAACATCCCAGGTCCAGGCTCTCTCTCTTCCTCTCTTTCAAGCTGAGGAGGAATACAATTTCATAAAACTTTTCTTTTTCAAGGAAGGGTTAAAAGTCCCGACTCCCTGGCTGGCTCTCTGCTCGGATCTTCGGCTCCCACAGCAGCTGGGCACCTTGCGGCCTGGTGGCCCCCCGCTCTTCTCCTTCCCTGCGGTGTACTGCTGACAAACTGCCGCTGTCTCTTTCTCTCTATCTCTTTCTTCCTCTACTCTCAGTCAGGCCACGGGCCTTCCCCTCCCCCACCCAGCCACCTGGCCAGGCAGGAGAGAGTCCTGCACTGCACCCTGACCAGAACCAAAGACAGAGAGTTCTCCTGGGAATTCTGCTTTTAACCCCTCTGTGTTCTCAGAGGTGTGTCCAGCCTCAATTGGTCAATATCCAAATTGACCTCTTCCTTCCGAGAAGATTCTTTTTCTGTGTCAAGCCACAACAGTTAAAAATGTTTTAAAGTTCTATATGTTTAAATCATATATAGCCAGAAACTTGAGGCTTGCCTGGGAAAACACTTCACCAAAGTTAAGATGGAAGAATAACTCACAAGCAATAAAAATTATAATCAAATTTAAAAATTATTAGCATAACTACAAATTGTGAACAAAGGTGATATTTTTCAGATCACGTTCCTTTGCCATCTTTCCTTTTTAGATATATATAGAAAGGATGAGATGTAGGAATGTGCCCCCTGTTGACAGAGTAAACAAGTTACCCTTTGTCTCCTTAAAAAGGAAAAAATCCCAGAAGTTTCTCTCCTCAATTAGGTTAAAAGACACCTCATAGGACCTTGGGGACTTCACCTCAAACTTAAAGATAGCTACTTGGACAGGAGCCAAAAAGTCCCACCTAAGCAATTCACTAGAAAAGAAGAAAGCAAAAGAAGTAAATCGCTTTTGTGAAGTGTTTTAGCAGGAGCAAGAACCTCTTGCCCTCACTCGGTTTTTCTCTGTAAAGAGCTTTTTTGTTTTGCCTTTTATTAAAATGTTTTGTTTCCAACACTGTCACAGGAGCCATCCTGCTACTTTTATGACACCTGAGGTAGCTGAGCTATCAAGGGTATGATGTTTGTCTATGAGAGCCAATAAGACCTGGCTCGAATAGATAAAACAGGCAGTCATTGACTTTTTGCTGTTAGCCCAAGGCCATGGCTGTGAAGATATGTGTTGCATGAATCTGAGTGATCATTCAAAGTCCATTCATAAAAACATCAGCAACCTTAAGCAGCTGTTACAAATGGAAATGGGAGCTTAGATGAGCCCCCACCTTTTGTCCAGGCCTCTGGCAGCAGACAGTAGCTTTATTGGGGTGGCCAGCACTCCAAAATGCACTCTTGTTTGCAAGTTCTTTAATAATGGCTGATTAGGTCTATTACAAAATAAATTATTTAATAGACACAAAATTAACAGTCATAAGTCTTTAAACAGACTATTTACTACACAGGAATAAAACAAAAAAGAACTACTAGTAGATAAAAAATACAGTGCATGATTAAGGTACCTATTATTACAGCTAGCGAAGAAACAGTACCACTTAAGATCCAATGTACTTACCACCTAATTGATGATGGAGTGCACATAGAATTTTTTCTCTCAATTCAATAGTATAGATAAGGATTCAATGGATCATACCATCCAATTGCTGATGGAGCATACATCAAGATCCTTTCCCTCAGTTTATGAAAAAGTGCCTATGAAGATGCATCCAAGCTTTGTAGGAGAAGCCGCCCCACATTTTTCCAGGGAGTGTGTAAGAGGCTTCTACCTCCATGACAATTTGTGTGACTTTTATAGTGTAAAACAGGGGCTTTTGGTCACTAATATTTATTTTCTTCTATCTCTTCCCACATCTGCTCTCCATACCAAGATGTTGATTCTTGGTTGGGGCTTCAGACTTTTTGGCACTAGGAGATGACCTCTTGCTGGGCCTTTGACCAGGATTGGGTTATCTCTTCCATCTGCACAAACCATCTGTGGTAAAGAGAGGGGGAAGATGTCCTGCCACAGCAGCTTACTAAACAGCTGCAGCAACATGATGAAGGTGATTTGTGGGGTTTATTTTGAAACTGTTTGCATAAAGAGTGTGCATTCTGGTGAAAAAAGTAATGAGATAGTTTGGCTTGTGCAAAAGCTTTTGGTACAATACCTGGCATAACAGTGATATCTGCGTAATTATTACCTTCTGCAATAGGGCCAGGCAAAACTGTTTGAGTGCAAATGTGTAGCACATAAAAGTCATGCTGTCGACTGTTAATAAAGGTCTACAAAATCCGTAACTCTGTGAATAAAAGTAGATTGTTGACATATCGTAAATCAGAGGATTTTGAGTGAAAGACCACATTAGCAGCATATGCAGAATCAGTGACAATATTAACCAGTTCCTGTGAAAACAATTGAAAGGCATATTGAATAGCAGTTAATTCTAAAATTTGCACTGAGGCATTCTCCACTGCCAACACCTTTTTATGCCATTGAGCAGAGTCACTTATATGCCAAACCACCACAGCTTTGCTAGCTCTGGTGGATGCATTGGTAAAAACAGTCAATCCGTCGACAGGGGTCATACTGCAGCAGTATTTCACATATAAGTGGAGGTTCTCCGCCTCTTTCCATAGATGATGTGGAGGGTAATGGATAGACAACTGCCCAGAAAAGTCTGCAAGTGCAATTTGAATGTTAGTATTTTCCAATAATAGCCATGACAAATTGCCCTTACTTGCAGGCATGTAAATAATATTATATGAGGCTAGGCTCCTGGCCGCTGAGCATCTGCAGCTGCTCATGGCCTCTCACAATCAGCTGGGCAAACATCTCATTAATAGTCTATTGGAGTCCTGGATGCTGAGAATATTAAATTTTCTGTGCTGAAAGGCACAGACTTGCAAGAGAGCACTGCATTTGACATGAAGCTGTGGAGAAGACTTCCAAAATTGATTAATAGTACTGGGATTACAGGTGTGTAGTTGGTTAGAAGTGTGTAATATCACAGGATGCAAAATTTAGAGTTTGGGGTTTTAGAATATAGAAATAAATAAGACGCGAGATGGAGGTTTTAGGGCAGAGGCAGGTTGTTCTTCACCTTCTTCTTCCTTCTTCATGAGTTTGGGTGATGTTTTGAATTTGGACAGAAAAGTCTGCATTGCAGGCTTTGAGGGATCAGTTATTGGGTTAAAAGGGAAAATAATCTAGTTGCCATTTCTTAATTGGATAGTTTAGTCTTAAAAGTCCTTGTAAGAAGAGATAGTTAGCCATTTTGTGCCTTGTTAACAAAGGACTGCAGAACTCACATCTGTGAGGTTGTTTCACTGGTAAGAAATAAACACCTGAGTCTGAACATGAAACATCATCTCAAGTGCCTTCAATCCCAACCTTGACAAAGGTAGAAAAAAACAAGCAGAGAACCCACAATAGTCTGCACAATTTTCATTGCAGTGTGAGGTAAAAACAACCATTCTAAAACATGCAAAGGATCCTTATAATTAACAAACCACTGAAATAAAATACCAAAAGATTGAAATTTACTATCAACTATCACAAGAGAAACAGGTTCATCAGGGTCCCATCTCCAACCTTGTTGGTTTTCTAGTGTCTGAGCACAAAGAAAAAAACCTTTTTTAGCCTCCGGGGTTAACTGTTGCTGAGAATTCAGGTGGGGCTTTCCTTTAAGCAATGTAAATAAAGGATGGAAAAGTTCTGTAGATAAACCCAGAATAGGATGTAACTAGGTCAAGGAACCTATCAATATTTGCAAGGCATTTCAAGTCAAGGTATCCTGAATACAAAGCTTTAGAGGCTGAGGGCAAACAGTCTGCTGAGTAATTTTCCACCCCAAATAATTCCATGGGGACTCATGCTGCACCTTTCCAGGTGCAACAGTCAGGCCTGCTGCCTGAATTGCCTTAATAACAGCCAGCTGAATGGAACACAAAACATAGTGATCTTTAGCTGTAAGCAAAATATCATCCATGTAATGATATATGGTTGCAGTATGAAATGTGTGGCGGACAGGTTGCAAGGCGAGATCAACCATTTTTGGCAGATGGTTGGGCTGTTACACATGCCTTGTGGCAACACTATCCAATGAAATATTTTCATTGGTTCCACATGATTCAAAGTGGGTACTGAAAAGGCAAAACCTGGCACATCATTAGGGTGTGAAGGTATGGTAAAGAAACAGTTTTTTAGATTTATGACTACCAGGGGACAATCAAGGGGAATCATTGCAGGTGACAGAAGTCCAGGCTGCAAAGCCCCTATCGGTTCAATGATCATATTTACTGCTCACAGGTCATGCAACAATTGCCATGTACCACTTTTCTTGGGTATATGGAATACAGGGGTGTTCCAAGGGCTAGAAGATGGGTAAATATGACCTAAGGACAATTGCTCTTCTACGAGTTGTTGTAGAATTTTCAGACATTCATTTTTTAGGGGCCATTGGTTGACCCACATAGGGTCATTTGTATTCCATGTGAGTTTGCATATGCTCAATATTTGTCATTGGAACGGCTGATCAATGGCCCCTATGAGAAAGATCCTTAGGTGAAGCTGATTTTATCTGTATGGTGGTTCCAAATTGCCCCAAAACATCTCTTCCTCACGAAGTACATGTTATGGCATCAATAAATGGTGCAATTCAGGCAGTTTCCTCATCAGGGTCCAGAACAAGCTGGAGATGAGTGCTCTGCCTAGGGTGCTGTAGTTATCCCACCCCAATTAGGGTCAAGGTGGAGTTAATTGTGGGTCAATCACTAGGCCATTCACTACTTTTGATGATAGAGATATCAGCTCCGGTATCTACAAGGCCCTTGAACTTGTGACCATCTGTGCTGCATACCAAGGTATGTTGAGCTGTCATAATAGAACTTCTCCAGAAAATTTATGGTTGGCCTGTGCTGCCAAAACTACCCATGCCACACTTACCCTTACCACCAGGGGTTTTGTTGGAAAAAGGAACAAGTTGCGCCAAATGCTGACCTGCAGGTATATAGCAAGGCGGCTCAGGGGTCCAAAGCATAATTCATATTTCACCCTCATAATCTGAATTAATAACCTCAGGGATCACAAAAAGCCCCATCTTAGTGGTGGAAGAGCATCCAATTAACAAAGCATGCATATTATTCCCAATTGGTCCTCACACCCCTGTAGGAACTAAGTGCACAGCAGGGGTCATAAGGGTTACTGTCTGACTGGCTCCAAGGTCAAATCTTGCACTTCCTGCAGTTATGGGAGTAAGATCGCTCACCAAGCGCCTTGCTTTGCATTTGATTGATTCTGCAGTGAGCAACAACCTGCCGCCTGCTGGTGGTTTCCTGACTATACAGGTTCTTCTTTAGCATTGTAGTGAGAATGTCATTCACTAGCCCAATGTTTCCCCTTCCCACATCAGGGGCAATCTCTAATAAGCATCATCCCCCCCCCCCCCCCCCCAAGATGAGATGGCTGGGTTGGTGCATATGGACGAGATAACCCAGGTGGAGTAAAAGGCCCAGCAAGGGGTCATCTCAAAAGGTCTGAGGCCCCCAACTAAGAATCAACATCTTAGTCTGGAGACCAGATGTGAAAAGACATAAAAGAAAAATAAATATCACTGACTGAGGGACACTGTTTTACAAATGTAGCAGGCAGAAGCCCTGCAAGGCCTCCCTGGCAGTAACTTGCCTAAGATAAAAAAATGCCTAGTCATGATGACTGGACCAAAGAAGCCCCTCTTCCTCATTCAGACCCTTGTTATCTCTCTGTAAGGCTATAGGTTGCATTCTCCCCAGCCCTGACCATTAGACAATTTCCAACACCTCGGTACCCTATATAACCCCCATTTCTGCCTTGTTCAAGAGAGAAGGTCTGTCCCTGCACTCCTTCACAGGAGCTGGCAATAAAAGGACACTGCTGTGGAACTGCATACAGCCTTCTCTCTCTCTCTTCCTATGCGTCTGCAGAGGCACTTGCAAGCACGGAGCGAAATCACTAAGAGTTGAATTCATAAAGAGCTGAAATCACTCTAGAGGCGCTCGCTAAGTTTGCCCACGGCTGGGACCCAGACAGGCTGAGCCTAACAGCTCAGAGCTATCTGGACAGCCACAGCAGCAGCTGCCCGGGGGGCCAGACGGACCCCTAGGACCCCAGGCTGCCTTATTTCTACAGATAGAAGTCACCTATACACTCCTTGAAACATATAGGGGATCTTGTCCTGCAAGGTCAGGCGTGACTCTGTGGATACTTTACCTGGGAACTGAGAGAAAAGATTCTATGTGCACTCCATCATCAATTAGGTGGTAAGTACATTGGAGCTTAATCTGTACTGTTTCTTCGCTAGCTGTAATAATAGGTACCTTAATCATTAACTGTATGTTATCTACTAGCAGTTATTTTTATTTTATTCCTGTGTAGTAAATAGTCTGTTTAGTCTTATGACTGTTAATTTTGTGTCTATTAAATAATTTATTTTGTAATAAACCTAATCAGCCATTATTAAAGAACTTGCAAATGAGAGTGCATTTTGTGTTGCTGGCTGCCCCAATAAAACTACTGTCAGCTGCCAGAGGCCTGGGCAAAAGGCGGGGGCTCCCATCTCCATTTCTAACACCCTCCTGACCCCAAAACCCAGGGGAGAGTGTCTGAACCTGAGGTGAGAGAATTAGTTTCATGGGTGGTCGAACCTGCACTCTGAAAGGCCCTAACCATGTCTGCTATATCACAAATACCCCAATTGCAAATAGGCAATAACGCCCTCATACAGTCATCATTTACATTGTCAAAAGCCAATTGCAGCAGCAAGATGGCTTGGGCTTCCTCATGATCAATATGCCAGGAAAGTGCAGGTTGCAGCCTGACAAGAAACTGTACAAAGTTTTCTGATGGACCTTGTGAAATCTTAGTGTCTTAGTTTGACAAGACAGGAGTCTGTGAAGGAGGGCAAGGGCCTCCTGTGCAATGGAGAAGGTAAACCCCCTCCTTCTGAATTACCAGGATTTTTAAATTAAAAGGCTCTCAGGCAAAGATATGGGAATGGGAGTAACAATTCTTTACTAGCAGAAACTAAATAACAATTTTAAAAAGGCAAATGCAATTGGTACAAACAAAACTAGTGATAAAGTCCACAACCTGACACCCTGATGAGTCGGGGTGTTGGTAGCAGCCCAGTTGAAATGATAGCTGCTCCTCTTGAAGTGGCTGATGAATTGCAGATGAAGTGGTGATCTTTAGAAGGGTATAGTTTTCTCTGAAGATCTGGTGGCAGTTGGGCCTGTCTTCCTCTGCGCCGGGGCCGCATCCGAGCTCTGCCGCCGCCACCTCACCGCACCCCGGCCGTTTCTCTGGGAGTCCCGCCGAAGGAGCCGCTTCTCTGGGAGTCCCGCCGAAGGAGCTGCTTCTCTGGGAATCTCACAAAGAGTGAGAGCTGCTCTGTCACCCAAAAGGTACCCCATTATAAAATAAAAGAGTGCTTGGCTTCCCCCTCTGGGTGGAGCATCTTACAATGGGATGGTGTTACGTTACCATGCCTGCAGTGAGCCAGTCAATGGCCCATTAACAAACGATTACCTCTTCGGAGCAAACCATTGTTCTTGGAAGAGATAACAAACCTGCCCAACCTCCAACAGATGGCAAATAGAATACAAGCTTATCTTACAAACCAGGACATTATCCACCCCTTATGCTATTTCCATCTGCACACAATGAAATCTTACACCTAGTTCTAACTTAAGACCAAGTATCCCTGTGGTATACAGCGGGTCTCTCCATCTTTCTGCATTACCCATCAAGTGTAACTAGGTCCTTGAGCAAAGACAATCCCACGAATGGGTTGGTCTTTGCCTGAGGTGGGATTAATCTAAACAGTTTTCCCTAAAATACCTTTCGTATGTACTACAGGGACCTTATCTCTATCTAATGTGTGTAAGGGTCCTGACTGGGCAGGGCCAGCTCAATTGACAGACTCTCGGGTGTTGACCATCCAGGTTGCTTTTGCCAGGTTCATTTCCTAGTTCCTAAATGTTCCCCCACCAAGTGCCTTTAGGGTAGTCGTTAGGAGTCCGTTGCACCGTTCAACTTTGCCGGCAGCTGGAGCATGATAGGGAATATGATATATCCATTCGATACCATGTTCTCTGGCCCAGGTGTTGATAAGGCTGTTCTTGAAATGGGTGCCGTTGTCAGACTCAATTCTCTCAGGGGTGCCGTGTCTCCACAGGACTTGCTTTTCCAAGCCTAAGATGGTGTTCCGGGCAGTGGCATGAGGTACAGGGAAAGTCTCCAGCCATCCAGTGGTGGCTTCCACCATGGTCAGCACGTAGCGCTTGCCTTGGAGTGTCTGGGGCAGTGTGATGTAGTCAATCTGCCAGGCCTCCCCATACTTGTACTTGGACCACCGCACAGTATACCAGGGGGGCTTCACCCGCTTGGCCTGTTTGATGGCAGCACACGTCTCACAGTCATGTATAACCTGAGGAACACTGTCCATGGTTAGATCTACCCCTCGGTCTCGTGCCCACTTGTAGGTGGCATCTCTGCCCTGATGACCTGAGGCATCATGAGCCCATCGAGCCAGGAACAACTCCCCCTTATGTTACCAATCTAAGTCTATCTTTGACACCTCTATTTTGGCTGCCTGATCTAAGTGATCGTTATTTCGGTGCTCTTCATTAGCCCGACTTTTGGGGACATGGGCATCTATAGGAGGGATTTTCACCATTAGCTTTTTTACTAGAGAGGCAATGTCTTTTCAAATATCAGCAGCCCAGACTGGCTTTCCTCTACGCTGCCAGTTGGCCTTCCTCCACCTCCCCAGCCAGCCCCACAGAGCATTGGCTACCATCCACGAATCAGTATAAAGGTAGAGCTTTGGCCACTTCTCCCTTTCAGCAATGTCCAGAGCCAGCTGAACGGCCTTGAGTTCGGCGAGTTGGCTCGATCCACCTTCTCCTTCGGTAGCTTGTGCAACTTGGCGTGTGGGGCTACATACGGCTGCTTTCCACTTCCGGTTCATCCCTACAATGCGACAGGAACCGTCAGTGAAAAGAGCGTAGCAGGTCTCCTCTGCTGGTAGTTGGTTGTATGGTGGAGCTTCTTCAGTCCTTGTCACTTGTACCTGCTCCTCATCATCGGTGAGACCAAAGTTTTCACCTTCTGGCCAGTTCGTAATTATCTCCAAAATCCCAGGGCGATTCAGGTTTCCAATACGGGCGCGCTGAGTGATGAGGGCAATCCATTTGCTCCATGTGGTGTCAGTGGCATGGTGGGTAGAGGGAACCTTTCCTTTAAACATCCACCCCAGCACCGGTAGTCGGGGTGCCAGGAGGAGTTGTGCTTCTGTGCCAATTACCTCCGAGGCGGCTTGAACTCCTTCAAAGGCAGCCAAGATTTCCTTCTCTGTGGGAGTGTAGTTGGCTTCAGACCCTCTGTAACTTCGGCTCCAGAATCCCAGTGGTCAGCCTCGAGTCTCCCCAGGCACTTTCTGCTAAAGGCTCCAGGACAACCCATGGTTCCCGGCTGCAGAGTAGAGCACGTTCTTGATCTCTGGTCCCGTCCTGACTGGGCCAAGGGCTACAGCATAAGCGATCTCCTGCTTGATCTGGGTGAAGGCTTGTTGCTGCTCAGGGCCCCAGTGGAAATCATTCTTCTTTCGGGTAACCAGATAAAGAGGGCTCACAATCTGGCTATACTCGGGAATGTGCATTCTCCAGAAACCTATGGCACCTAGGAAAGCTTGTGTTTCCTTTTTGCTGGTTGGGGGGGACATAGCTGTGATCTTGTTGATGACCTCAGTGGGAATCTGGCGCCGTCCGTCCTGCCATTTCACTCCCAGGAACTGGATCTCTCGGGCAGGTCCCTTGATGTTGCACTTCTAGATGGCGAAGCCAGCTTCTAGTAGTATCTGGATGATCCTCTCACCTTTCTCAAACACTTCTGCCGCTGTGCTCCCCCACACAATGATGTCATCAATGTATTGCAGGTGTTCTGGAGCCTCACCCTTTTCTAGCGCAGTCTGGATCAGTCCATGGCAGATGGTGGGGCTGTGTTTCCACCCCTGGGGCAGTCGGTTCCAGGTGTACTGCGCGCCCCTCCAGGTGAAAGCAAACTGAGGCCTGCATTCTGCTGCCAGAGGAATGGAGAAAAACGCATTAGCAATATCAATGGTGGCATACCACTTTGCTGCCTTGGACTCCAGCTCGTACTGGAGTTCCAGCATATCCGGTACAGCAGCGCTCAGCGGTGGAGTCACTTCATTTAAGCCACGATAGTCCACAGTCAATCTCCATTCTTTGTCAGATTTGCGCACAGGCCAGATGGGGCTGTTGAAGGGTGAGTGGGTTTTGCTGACCACCCCTTGGCTCTCCAGCTCCCGAATCATTTTGTGGATGGGGATCACGGTATCTCCATCTGTCCGATACTGCCGGCGGTGCACTGTCGAGGTCGCAATTGGCACGCGTTATTTTTCCACCCTTAGGAGTCCTACTGCAGACGGGTTTTCTGACAGTCCAGGCAAGGTGTTCAATTGCTTAATGTCTTCTGCCTCTACAGCGGCTATTCCAAAAGCCCACCTGAGTCCCTTTGGGTCTTTGTAATAGCCGTTCCGGAGGAAGTCTATGCCGAAGATACACGGAACATCTGGGCCAGTCACTATAGGATGTTTCTTCCACTCCTTCCCAGTCAAGCTCACCTCGGCTTCCACCAGAGTCAATTGTTGTGATCCCGCTGTTACACCAGCAATGGAAACAGGCTCTGCCCCCACATGTCCCGATGGTATCAGAGTATACTGTGCACCAGTATCAACTAAAGCATCATTTTTCTGTGGATCTGATGGCCTGGCACATCAGATCCACACTGTCCAGAAGATCCGGTTTTCCCGTGCCTCTCCCTGGCTAGAGACAGGGCCCCTCTAACACTGGTTATCATTCCTTTCCTGGGCATACATACTAGAGGTCCCTTCAAGGGGGTCTGACAGATCGTACCCACAAGCTTGGTCACGGGAGGTTGAGGCTACCTTCACTTTGGTGGAACTCCCCCGGTTAGAGTTTCCCTCCTTGAGTTGACGGACCCGTGCTGCCAGGACAGAAGTGGGTTTCCCATCCCACCTCCCCATGTCTTCCCCATGGTCACGCAGGAAGAACCACAGATTAGCCCTTGGGGTGTACCCTCTCTCTCTAGCTGGGGATTGTTGGGCGCTGATTCTGGGGCCTGTGACTCTCACGGGTGCTGTATTAACCTTCCTTATCTCCTCCCTCATCTCCTCTTTAAACTCCTTAATCACAGCTGAGATATGAGCCTGCATTGGGCCATTAATCATACTCTCATAATTCCGAAGTTTGTTGGCAACAGAACCCACTGTCTCCCGGTGGGCGTCAGCATTGATTGTTGCAATGAAGGTGGTGTATTGGGATGGCCCAAGATTTGCTAGACTCCACAGCATTTGTCCCGTACACCTGACCTTGTCGGGGTCATTATTGTGTCGTCCATCCCTCGCAAAGAGTACCTCCAATACTGCCACTTCCCTCAGCTGTTGGATCCCTTCCTCGAGGGTCTTCCAGAGCATTCTATGATGGTGCTGTTGCATTCTCTCTCTGTGGACCGACCTTGTGGGATGAGTAGGCTCCTCTGCACGGTTGGGGTGTAGTGAGGCAGAGATCTCTGAAGCTTGCTCTTGGGGAGAGAGGTTTATTCAAAGATTCAGGAATGCCCGAGCCTCGTGCTCTCAGGCGTAGCACGTGGCTGGGCTTAGGAGGACGGGGGAGGAGAGAGAGAAACTGAGGGTTTAGGAGAGGGGAAGGTGCAGAGGGGGAGGAAGTCCAAGAGAGGAGGAGAGGGTCAAAAGGGGAGGAAGGAGGAAGGCCAAGAGACCGCATGGCCCCTCGGAGCCCCCTTATCAGGGGCTCCCAGGTGGGCTGGGACAAGGCATGGGCCAATGGGGTTACAGACGCTGATGTTTTAGGGGCAGGTACAGGAGTGCGGGATGAGCCACAATCTTTTGCGGTGTGGGATGGAACAGTCCATTTCACTCCATGATTCATCCAAGGGTAGAAGTGACATTCGGCTAGCTAAGATAACAATCATATCTATCTATCCTCTGCAACAAAACCTCTCCCTGACACTCATTAAGATTCGCTCCCAGAGAGAAAGGGACCCTGGTTCCCTTACAAAAACCTGATTTATACCCAAGTCCTGGGTCAAGGGTCCCAAGTTCCTTGCCTCACCACCGTCCAGCTGCATGCCTGTACCCATAAGATCCCAAACCCGGAGTAGTCAGGTAGCATAAGCCTCACGCCCTCGTCGCACAATGTCTTTATGCAGATTACGAAGACTTTCGTACGTCAGGGACTCGGTGATGATAGCAATCTCTGGGTCCCCTGTGGGTTGTGAGGTTCCTCCATTCCTGTCCCTATCTGCAGGGTGCTCTACTTTCATCTTAGACTTCCTTGTTTCTACTGGGGCAACTGCTGCTGGCTGTCACTGCCTTTGTGGTTCAGCTGGAACCTGGACAGTTGTAACATCTGTGGGTTCCACAGCTGTACTATTAGACTGTCCCTCCTCAAGGGAAAGGGCCGGTTTCTCACCAGCTGGGGAAATGCACTCCTTCAGCATCTCTCGTATCTCCTTAACCAGAACCCTCACCCAATCTGTGCGGCTCATTTCTGAGGTGGGCTGTGGGGCAGGGTCAGGCTCTGGAGTAGCAGCATCTCGAGTCTCTGGTGTAGGTGTGAGGGTAGTTATCCAGGTTAATCTTCCCTTATCTCTGAATGCTAAATATATCAGGACTATCAGCAACACCACCAATTGTATGGCATCATTAGCACTTAGAAAGGATCTTAACCCTTTGAGAACTGGTGGAGCAGACCCAAAAAGATGGTTAAAAGGTTGGGAGAAAGTTTGCCCAGGTGCTATTTCCTCGCAGTAGGTACCGTTATTAAAGTAACCCCAAAAACATACAGTTAACGTGTGATAGCTATGAATCCATGTACCTGCCTTCCAGAGGAAATTAAAGATCCATGAATTCCTCACCCAATTAACTCTGGGAGTCCCGCAAAGAGAGCTGCCTCGTCTCCCCAAAAAGCTACCCCTTTATACAATAATAGAGTGCTTGGCTTCCCCCTCTGGTTGGGACCCCTCACAATGGGATGGTGTTACATTTACCAGCCCTGCATTGAATCAGTCAATGGCCCATTAGCAAACCATTACCTCTTAGGAGCAAAACCGGTTCTTGGAAAAGATAACAAACTTGCCCAACTTTCAACAGATGGCAAATAGAATACAAGCTTATCTTACAACCCAGGACACCGGCCCTTTGCCTGGAGGAGGGACAGTCTAATAGTACAGCTGTGGAACCCACAGATGTTACAACTGTCCAGGTTCCAGCTGAACCACAAAGGCAGTCACAGCCAGCAGCAGTTGCCCCGGTAGAAACAAGGAAGTCAAAGATGAAAGCAGAGCACCCTGCAGATAGGGACAGGAATGGAGGAACCTCACAACCCACAGGGGACCCAGAGATTGCTATCATCACCGAGTCCCTGACGTACGAAAGTCTTCGTAATCTGCATAAAGACATTGTGCGACGAGGGCGTGAAGCTTATACTACCTGGTTACTCCGGGTTTGGGATCTTATGGGTACAGGCATGCAGCTGGACGGTGGTGAGGAAAGGAACTTGGGACTCTTGACCCAGGACTAGGGTATAAATCAGATTTTTGTAAGGGAACCAGGGTCCCTTTCTCTCTGGGAGCGGCTCTTAATGAGTGTCAGGGAGAGGTTTGTCCACAGGGAGAGAATGCAGGAGCACCATCATATAATGCGCTGGAAGACCCTCGAGGAAAGGATCCAAAAGCTGAGAGAAGTGGCAGTATTAGAGGTACTCTTTGGGAGGGATGGGACGACACAATAATAACCCCGACAAGTTCAGGTGTACAGGACAAATGCTGTAGAGTCTAGCAAATCTTGGGCCATCTCAATACACCACTTTGATTGCAACAATCAATGCTGACGCTCACCGAGAGACAGTGGGCTCTGTTGCCAACCAACTTCGGAATTATGAGAGTATGATTAATGGCCCAATGCAGGCTCATATCTCAGCTGTGATTAAGGAGTTTAAAGAGGAGATGAGGGAGGAGATAAAGAAGGCTAATACAGCACCCGTGAGAATCACAGGCCCCAGAATCAGCGCCCAACAATCCCCAGCTAGAGAGAGAGGGTACACCCCAAGGGCTAATCTGTGGTTCTCCTTCGTGACCATGGGGAAGACATGGGGAAGTGGGATGGGAAACCCACTTCTGTCCTGGCAGCACGGGTCCGTCAACTCAAGGAGGGAAACTCTAACCGGGGTAGTTCAATCAAAGTGAAAGTAGCCTCAACCCCCCGTGACCAAGCTTGTGGGTACGATCTGTCAGACCCACTTGAAGGGACCTCTAGTATGTATGCCCAGGAAAGGAATGATAACCAGTGTTAGAGGGGCCCTGTCTCTAGCCAGGGAGAGGCACGGGAAAACCGGATCTTCTGGACAGTGTGGATCTGATGGCCTGGCACATCAGATCCACAGAAATATGATGCTTTAGTTGATACTGGTGCACAGTGTACTCTGATACCATCGGGACATGTGGGGCAGAGCCTGTTTCCATTGCTGGTGTGACAGCGGGATCACAACAATTGACTCTGGTGGAAGCCGAGGTGAGCTTGACTGGGAAGAAGTAGAAGAATCATCTTATAGTGACTGGCCCAGATGTTCCGTGTATCTTCGGCATAGACTTCCTCCAGAACGGCTATTACAAAGACCCAAAGGGACTCAGGTGGGCTTTTGGAATAGCCGCTGTAGAGGCAGAAGACAGTAAGCAATTGAACACCTTGCCTGGACTGTCAGAAAACCCGTCTGCAGTAGGACTCCTAAGGGTGGAAAAATAACGCGTGCCAATTGCGACCTCGACAGTGCACCGCCGGCAGTATCGGACAGATGGAGATACCGTGATCCCCATCCACAAAATGATTCGGGAGCTGGAGAGCCAAGGGGTGGTCAGCAAAACCCACTCACCCTTCAACAGCCCCATCTGGCCTGTGCGCAAATCTGACAAAGAATGGAGATTGACTGTGGACTATCGTGGCTTAAATGAAGTGACTCCACCGCTGAGCGCTGCTGTACCGGATATGCTGGAACTCCAGTACGAGCTGGAGTCCAAGGCAGCAAAGTGGTATGCCACCATTGATATTGCTAATGCGTTTTTCTCCATTCCTCTGGCAGCAGAATGCAGGCCTCAGTTTGCTTTCACCTGGAGGGGCGCGCAGTACACCTGGAACCGACTGCCCCAGGGGTGGAAACACAGCCCCACCATCTGCCATGGACTGATCCAGACTGCGCTAGAAAAGGGTGAGGTTCCAGAACACCTGCAATACATTGATGACATCATTGTGTGGGGGAGCACAGCGGCAGAAGTGTTTGAGAAAGGTGAGAGGATCATCCAGATACTACTAGAAGCTGGCTTCGCCATCTAGAAGTGCAACATCAAGGGACCTGCCCGAGAGATCCAGTTCCTGGGAGTGAAATGGCAGGACGGACGGCGCCAGATTCCCACTGAGGTCATCAACAAGATCACAGCTATGTCCCCCCCAACCAGCAAAAAGGAAACACAAGCTTTCCTAGGTGCCATAGGTTTCTGGAGAATGCACATTCCCGAGTATAGCCAGATTGTGAGCCCTCTTTATCTGGTTACCCGAAAGAAGAATGATTTCCACTGGGGCCCTGAGCAGCAACAAGCCTTCACCCAGATCAAGCAGGAGATCGCTTATGCTGTAGCCCTTGGCCCAGTCAGGACGGGACCAGAGATCAAGAACGTGCTCTACTCTGCAGCCGGGAACCATGGGTTGTCCTGGAGCCTTTGGCAGAAAGTGCCTGGGGAGACTCGAGGCTGACCACTGGGATTCTGGAGCCGAAGTTACAGAGGGTCTGAAGCCAACTACACTCCCACAGAGAAGGAAATCTTGGCTGCCTTTGAAGGAGTTCAAGCCGCCTCGGAGGTAATTGGCACAGAAGCACAACTCCTCCTGGCACCCCGACTACCGGTGCTGGGGTGGATGTTTAAAGGAAAGGTTCCCTCTACCCACCATGCCACTGACACCACATGGAGCAAATGGATTGCCCTCATCACTCAGCGCGCCCGTATTGGAAACCTGAATCGCCCTGGGATTTTGGAGATAATTACGAACTGGCCAGAAGGTGAAAACTTTGGTCTCACTGATGATGAGGAGCAGGTACAAGTGGCAAGGACTGAAGAAGCTCCACCATACAACCAACTACCAGCAGAGGAGACCTGCTACGCTCTTTTCACTGACGGTTCCTGTCGAATTGTAGGGATGAACCAGAAGTTGAAAGCAGCCGTATGGAGCCCCACACGCCAAGTTGCACAAGCTACCGAAGGAGAAGGTGGATCGAGCCAACTCGCCGAACTCAAGGCCGTTCAGCTGGCTCTGGACATTGCTGAAAGGGAGAAGTGGCCAAAGCTCTACCTTTATACTGATTCGTGGATGGTAGCCAATGCTCTGTGGGGCTGGCTGGGGAGGTGGAGGAAGGCCAACTGGCAGCGTAGAGGAAAGCCTATCTGGGCTGCTGATATATGGAAAGACATTGCCTCTCAGGTGGAAAAGCTAACGGTGAAAGTCCGTCATGTAGATGCCCATGTTCCCAAAAGTCGGGCTAATGAGGAGCACCGAAACAACGAGCAGGTAGATCAGGCAGCAAAAATAGAGGTGTCAAAGATAGACTTAGATTGGCACCATAAGGGGGAGTTGTTCCTGGCTCGATGGGCTCATGATGCCTCAGGTCATCAGGGCAGAGATGCCACCTACAAGTGGGCACGAGACCGAGGGGTGGATCTAACCATGGACACTGTTTCCCAGGTTATCCATGACTGTGAGACGTGTGCTGCCATCAAACAGGCCAAGAGAGTGAAGCCCCTATGGTATGGTGGGCGGTGGTCCAAGTACAAGTATGGGGAGGCCTGGCAGATTGACTACATCACACTGCCCCAGACACGCCAAGGCAAGCGCTACGTGCTGACCATGGTGGAAGCCACCACTGGATGGCTGGAGACTTTCCCTGTACCTCATGCCACTGCCCGGAACACCATCTTAGGCTTGGAAAAGCAAGTCCTGTGGAGACACGGCACCCCTGAGAGAATTGAGTCTGACAACGGCACCCATTTCAAGAACAGCCTTATCAACACCTGGGCCAGAGAACATGGTATCGAATGGATATATCATATTCCCTATCATGCTCCAGCTGCCGGCAAAGTTGAACGGTGCAACGGACTCCTTAAGACTACCCTAAAGGCACTTGGTGGGGGAACATTTAGAAACTGGGAAATTAACCTGGCAAAAGCAACCTGGATGGTCAACACCCGAGGGTCTGTCAATCGAGCTGGCCCTGCCCATTCAGGACCCTTACACGCTGTAGATGGAGATTAGGTCCCTGTAGTACATATGAGAGGTATTTTAGGGAAAACTGTTTGGATTAATCCCACCTCAGGCAAAGACCAACCCATTCGTGGGATTGTCTTTGCTCAAGGACCTGGTTACACTTGGTGGGTAATGCAGAAAGATGGGGAGACCCGCTGTGTACCACAGGGAAACTTGGTCTTAAGAGAGAACTGGGTGTAAGATTTCATGGTGTGCAGATGGAAATAGCATAAGGGGTGGATAATGTCCTGGGTTGTAAGATAAGCTTGTATTCTATTTGCCATCTGTTGAAATTTGGGCAAGTTTGTTATCTTTTCCAAGAACCGGTTTTGCTCCTAAGAGGTAATGGTTTGCTAACGGGCCATTGACTGATTCAATGCAGGGCTTGTAAATGTAACACCATCCCATTGTGAGGGGTCCCACCCAGAGGGGGAAGCCAAGCACTCTATTATTGTATAAAGGGGTAGCTTTTTGGGGAGACGAGGCAGCTCTCTGGGCGGGACTCCCAGAAAAGCAGCGCGCGCTCTCTCTTTGCGGGATTCCCAGAGAAGCAGCTCCCTCTCTCTCTTCGCGGGATCTCGCAGCGAAACAGCCGGTGAGGCGGCGGCGGCGGAGCTTGGAGGCAACCCCGGGGCAGAGGAAGACCGGCCCCACTGCCACCAGATCTTCAGAGGAAAACTATACCCTTCTAAAGATCACCACTGCAGCTGCAGTTCATCAGCCACTGCAAGGGGAGCAATCGTTCCCGCAGGACTGCCACTGGCACCCCGAATCCTCAGGTTGTGGACTTTTTTCACTGGTTTTGTTTGTACCAATTGCATTTGCCTTATTAAATTGTAGTCTAGTTTTCTCCTAGTAAAGAATTGTTACTCCCATTCCCATATTTTTGCCTGAGAGCCTTTTAATTTAAAACTCCTAGAAATTCGGAGGGAGGGGGCTTACCTTCTCCATTGCACAGGAGGCTTTAGCCCTCCTTCACAGACTCCTGTCTTGTCGAACCAAGACAGCCGGTTTCTCACCAGCTGGGGAAATGCACTCCTTCAGCATCTCTCATATCTCCTTAACCAGAACCCTCACCCAATCTGGGTGGTTCATTTCTGAGGTGGGCTGTGGGGCAGGGTCAGACTCTGGATCAGCAGCATCTCGAGTCTCTGGGGCAGTGTCAGGTTCTGCAGGAGCATACCTAGCCTCTGGTGTAGGTGTGAGGGTAGTTATCCAGGTAAATCTTCCCTTATCTCTGAGTGCTAAATATAAGAGGCCTATCAGCAACACCACCCATTGTATGATATCATTAGTACTTAGAGAGGATCTTAACCCTTTGAAAACTGGTGGAGCAGACCCAAAAAATGGTTAAAAAGTTGGGAGAAAGTTTCCCCAGGTACAAACCAGAACACTTAGCAAAAGCCAGATTAGAATCTTTGCCCACCCCAGGGAGCTGGCGCAAAGTCTGTAGAACAAATCAGCTAATAAAGTCATAGACATCCCAAGAATAGCTCGTTTGCAATGAGGAGGCTTCATGCTGACCCTCCTGTCAACTGTGTAACAACATTAGGCAGATCTCTGCATTCTATTGTCTCCAACTGAATAGTACATAGGTCACAGTAATTGGTAAGCCAAACCATTTTCTTATTTTACAAGACAGGTGTCTGCTAGGGAAGGCAGAAAAAGCCTCCTGTGAAATGGAGAATATAAATCTTCTCCCTCTGAATGATTAGAATTGTGAAATTAAGGGGCTGTCAGGCAAAGATATGGGAATAGGAATAACAGTTCTTTACTAGTGTGTATAATAAAGCAAACAAACAACAACAACTACCACATTAACAACAAACAGAACCTGGAACCCAGTAACAGCCTTTCAGCTGCGGCACTTTCCCCTTTGGTGTAGTTATGGTCTCAACCGGCAGGGCCGTTGGCAGGCTCCTGGTGGGCAGGGCAGGTGCAGTGATCCCCATATGGCTGCAGGGGGCGCTCTGGAACAGGCTCTGGGAGCACGTGGCAATGGCAGCTTTTGTCCGAAGACAGGAAGGGGTGGAAGAGAGGCTCTGCTTCAAAAACCCCTGGGGTAGCCGGCTTCGGTGGCCACAACAGGACTCTGGGAAAGCAGCAAGCTGGGCCAGCAGGATGTTTCGGCAGGCAGGGGGTGAGGGTCTCCCAGCAGGGCAGGGAGAGCTGAGCTCAGGATCCCAGGCACCCGAGCAAACAGTGACAGGTCTCTCCTTTAGTGAGGTAGGTGTCAACGAGTGTTAGAAAAATAGGGCCCTTCTTGTTCATAATATAGAGTTTTCTCACATTCATAGAATAAAGTTTTTACTTGGAGTTTTCACTTGTCTGAATATGTTCTCATTTTGCCAGGCATTCCAGTAAGTATCTCTCAAGGACAATTCCGTTACAAACTGTTTTAGGGAGTTGATGTTGCTAGGCACCTAATCACCTAAGCAAGTATCTTTCAAGGACAGTTCCGTTACGGACTTAGCAAAACATGTACTCTTGTGAAATGCAAGTAAACGTGCCTAGAGATAACATTTCTTGTTTTGAGAAAATTCCCAGATCACAGGAACAACCTTGAGGAAGACTACTGGCCTTCATCCCACGACCACCAAGAGGCAGAAAACGACCACCTAGCAACAGAGTGCGCCTGCGCAGAAAAGACACCAGAACGTCACACATCCGGAAGAGGAGACCCAATAAGTGGGAGGGGGACGGGGGACAAAGGCGCGGTAGTTGGAATGACTGCCGCCCAGCGCAGCACTGATTTGCTTTCGCTTTCTACCATTAATAAATCTTTTTAATTGGATTAGAAAGCCTATTGTGCTCGTTCATAACAATTTGGTGCCGTGACTCGGATCGGGGATCTGGGGAACCTCTCTCTGAGAGGGGCGCCACGATTCCGCTCCTTTGAGCGGACTCAGACCGGGGTTTCTACCCTCATCCCGACCGACGAACCTAAAAGCCTAGAAAGCGAAAGCAAGAAAGGGAAGCGGGCCCAGGGTACCCCTTAAATTTTGTGCACAAAGTCCGGACGAAGGCGCAGGACGCGTAAGTATAAAGGGGATCCGTCCGGGCGGGGTTCGGGATCCCGGAGTACGGCGAGTGTGTGTGTGTATGAGAGGAGGACCGGCAGCCGGATTCTCCAAGCGAGTGTGGACCCTTAGTAGTGCGTTTTCCAGAGCCCGCGAGGGCCTGGGCCACGAACCAGGGGAAGCGATTGTGCTGTCGTGAGTGATTGAAGGTACTCCGGAGGACATGGGGCAGGGGAAGAGTAAGAGTAAATCCCCCTCCCCGGTGGGGGTAAAACTTCCCCCAATTCCTAAGGATAGTCCCTTAGGGTTTATGCTGACAAATTGGGAGCACTTTCCAGGGGCACCTGGGAAGGATAAGGCAAAGATGATACACTATTACATAGAAGTATGGGGAGGACAAGAGATTTCTAAAGGTGTTTTTTGGCCCATCTTTGGGTCCTCGGAGGACTGGGTAAAGCAACTGTTGAATGGTTGGATAAACACTAAACAACCTTCTAACCCTGAGGAGAGTGCCTATGCCCGAGTCTGGACAGAAAAGTCGGAGGTGCTCGTGTTTAAACTCTCGGGGGTTTCAGGAGGAAAGAAAAAGAAGGGGCGAGCGGAAGAAGTAATTATTGCACCCCCGCCCTACATTCCCCTTGCGCCAGATGCACCCCCTCCTCCTCCACAATCGGATGGGGAAGAATCAGACTCAGACTCTGATCAACCCTCAGGCTCGCGTGGTCCTCTTACCCGAAGTAAGACACGAGGCAAACTATTTCCTTTAAGGGAAATGCCGATGGGGGGACCACAGCCGGGGATTGGGTTTATTTCGGTGCCCTTGAGTTCAGGGGATGTTAGAGACTTTAAGAAGGAGATGGGAAATTTGCTAGAAGACCCCCTGGGCGTGGCAGAGCGGGTGGATCAATTTTTAGGTCCTAATATATACACTTGGGAGGAATTACAATCTATACTTAACATTTTATTCACGGCTGAGGAAAAGAACATGATAAGAACTGCTGGAATGCGGGCCTGGGATGCCCAACCCGCACATGCCCAGCACCCGGCCGATACCAAATGGCCTCTCCAGAATCCCAATTGGAATAACCAGGATGCGGCCCATAGAGCTAACATGCGGGACTTTCGGACCATATTAATTGATGGCATAAAAGAGTCCGTTCCTAGGGGCCAGAATATAAATAAAGCATTTAATGACAGACAAAAGAAGGATGAAACCCCCACTGAATGGTTAGAGAGGTTAAGGAAAAGTTTTCAGCTGTACTCGGGGTTAAACCCGAATGACCCAATGGGACAGGCAATTCTTAAAGTCCAGTTTGCCTCTAAGTCCTGGGATGATATTAGGAGAAAGATACAGAAAATGGATGATTGGCAGGACAGGGATTTAGCAGAATTATTGCGAGAGGCGCAGAAGGTTTATGTCCGAAGAGAGGATGAAAGTCAGAAGAGACAGGTGAAAATGATGGTTGCTGCAGTGAGGGAAAGCAGGCGGGCGGAGGAAGGACAGAAGAGAGTCACTCGGAATAGGGAGGGTGACAAGGGAAAGGTAGGAGAAAGGGTGTGTTATTATTGTGGTAAGAAGGGACATTTCAAGAAGGAGTGCAGAAGGAAGCTTAGGGACGAGGAGGAGTTCAAAATCGAATAGGGGAGTCAGGGGCTCTACTTTATGGGGACCGGGAAACATCAAAAAGAGCCCTTGATAAAATTGAAGGTGGGTCCCCAGGGCCAGGAAATAGATTTCCTGGTCGATACGGGGGCAGAAAAATCTACTATTCAATTTCTGCCTCAGGGCTGTAATTTATCGAAACAGACAGCCACGATAATAGGGGCTAAGGGGGAACCATTTGAAGTACAAATTATTAAAGGGGTGATGGTAGAATCGGGAACTAAAATGGGGGTGGGTGATTTCCTATTAGTTCCTGAAGCGGACTACAATTTGTTAGGGAGAGACTTGATTGTTGAATTAGGAGTTCAAATTGAGGTGGTAGAGAAGGAGTTAAAGATTAGACTCTGTTCCCTCCGTTTAGAAGACGAAGAGAAAATAAACCCTGAAGTGTGGTATAATCCAGGGACCGTGGGCAAATTAAATATAACCCCATTTACAGTAAAAATCAGAAATCCCGAGATCCCGGTAAGAATAAAACAGTATCCAGTTTCACTAGAAGGGAGAAAAGGGTTAAAACCTGAAATTGAAAGGCTGTTAAACAAAGGACTGCTAGAACCATGCATGTCGCCTTTTAACACCCCTATACTCCCGGTAAAAAAGGCAGATGGATCCTACCGATTGGTGCACGACCTTAGGGAAATTAATAAGCGAACCGTGGCTCGGTTCCCAGTAGTGGCAAATCCCTATACCCTTTTGAGTAAATTAGGACCTGAAAACGAGTGGTATAGTGTTATAGACCTGAAAGATGCCTTTTGGGCCTGCCCTCTGGACGAATCCAGTCGAGATTATTTTGCCTTTGAATGGGAGGACCCTGACACGGGGAGGCGACAGCAACTCAGGTGGGCGGTACTACCTCAAGGTTTTACGGAATCTCCTAATTTATTCGGGCAAGCCCTAGAACAAATTTTGCAAGATTATAAAACAGACCCAGAGGTAAAGCTAGTTCAGTATGTGGATGATTTGTTAATAGCAGGTAAAGAAGAAGACAAAGTCCGAAAGGAAAGTATCAAACTATTAAATTTCCTGGGGCTGAAAGGATTGAAAGTTTCTAAAGCAAAACTACAATTTGTAGAGGAGGAAGTTAGGTACCTGGGACATTATTTGAAAAAGGGAGAGAAGAAAATTGATCCAGATAGAGTACAAGCAATCCTATCCCTGCCTCTACCGCAAAATAAACGACAAATTCGTCAGATATTAGGACTTACAGGGTATTGTAGGCAGTGGATTGAGAACTATAGCGGGAAGGCAAGATTTCTGTATCAAAAACTTACCCAAGATGGGCACCTTAAGTGGACAGAGGAGGAAAAATCTAAATTCCAAGAATTAAAAGAAACTCTCGTCCATGCTCCAGTCCTAAGCCTCCCAGATTTAAAGAGGCCCTTCTTTTTATTTGTCAGTATTACAGATGGGGTAACTTATGGAGTACTTACCCAGGACTGGGCGGGGAAAAAGAAACCTATTGCATATCTATCTAAAATTTTAGACCCTGTAAGTAGGGGATGGCCGGGCTGTTTACAAATAATTGCAGGCTGTGCAGAGTTAGTAGAAGAAACAAGGAAGATCACCTTTAATGCCACTCTGAAGGTGTTAACTCCACATAACATACGGAGTGTGATGCAGCAAAAAGCGGACAAATGGATCTCTGATGCCAGGCTCCTAAAGTATGAGGGGATTCTTTTAGAAACCCCTAATTTCACTTTAGAAACCACCTCATTGCAAAATCCAGCCTCCTTCCTCTTCGGAGAGCCCGAAACTGAATCACTGATGCATGACTGTGTAATCACTATAGAAGAACAAACCAAAATTAGACCTGACCTAGAAGAAGAGGAATTAGAGACTGGAGAAAAATTGTTTGTTGATGGATCATCCAGAGTAGTCGAGGGTCAAAGAAGATCAGGATATGCCAAAGTGGGGGGGCCTGACTTAGAAGTAATCGAATCTGGAGCCCTAGACAAAACATGGTCAGCCCAAGCCTGCGACATATACGCTATCCTAAGAGCCTTGGAACTATTAGAAGGAAAAGAGGGGACCATCTATACAGATTCTAAATATGGATACGGGGTGGTACACACTTTTGGGAAATTATGGGAAGAGAGGGGCCTCGTGAACTCACAGGGGAGGGACTTAATACATCAGAAACTAATAGTAGCCCTCCTGAGGGCTTTGAGAGGCCCTACCAGGATAGCAGTGGTCCATTTAAAAGGGCATCAACGGGGAATGGATTACCGGAGTAGGGGTAACAATGCGGCAGATTATGAGGCAAAGAAAGCTGCAATTATTAAAACACTAACTTTAAGTGAGGGAATTAGGAAGGACCTTGTGGATACCCCAAAGGACCCTGAGTCGACTACCCAGGATAAGCTTATATTTACAATAGAAGAACAGGAGAAGCTTACAAAATTAGGAATAAAAGAGGAATCAGGGAAATGGCTGTTAAAGGATGGGAGGGAAGTTCTACCTAGAGCCATAGCCCAGCGGATGCTCAGTAAATTACACCAGAGAACACACTGGGGCGCTCAAGGACTGGTGGATCACTTTGCCACCCATTATATGACGGTGGGCCTACATGACTTAGCGAAAGGGATTACTAGGAGTTGTCCAACCTGTCTACGGGTAAACAGGAAAAATCTAAGGAAACTACCCCTGGGTGGGAGGCCAGTGGCAAAGAAGCCCTTTTCAAATCTGCAAGTAGACTTTACTGAGCTCCCCAAGATAGGGAGACTAAAATATCTTTTGGTTATAGTGGATCATTTAACACATTATGTGGAAGTAATCCCCACTGCCAGAGAGACAGCTCGGACAGTAACAAAAGCCTTGCTGGAAGAAATAATACCTAGATATGGGGTCCCAGAGATGATAGACTCTGATAAAGGCCCCCATTTTACTTCAAAAATAACACAGATGCTAGCAGAAGCTCTGGGCATAAGATGGGAACAACATACTCCCTGGCATCCACAGAGTTCGGGAAGGGTAGAAAGAATGAATGGGGAAATTAAGAAACAACTCACCAAATTAGTACTAGAAACTAAACTATCCTGGATAAAATGTCTGCCGTTGGCATTATTAAATGTTCGAACTCAGCCACGAGCTGATATAGGACTGTCCCCATTTGAAATGCTGTATGGGATGCCCTATTCCCTAGAAAGAGTTCAAACCAATCCTAACATTACTGATCAAAGTATTAATAAATATTTAACCACTTTAATGAAATATAAAAAACAGTTATGGGAAAAGGGGATGTGGGCCCAAAGACCACCCCTAGATCTTGTGTTACACCAGGTACAACCCGGCGACTGGGTCCTCATCCGGAGCTGGAAGGAAGATTCAATCACCCCAAAGTGGGACGGACCATACCTGGTTTTAATCACCACTGACTCCGCAGTCCGCACAGCAGAGAAGGGATGGACTCATGCTAGCAGAATAAAGGGGCCGGTGGATCCAACTCGATTCCATACAGCTTCCAGGGAAACGAGCTGGAAAATTGACGGGAAGCCGGGGGATTTAAAGTTAACAGTAAAAAGGACTTACAAATAATTTTCATGAACACTATCAACTCTAAGGACATTTGGGTTGGAGATAACTGGGGACTGCAAGTACAACTGGTTGGAGAAACAAAACCCCCAGGACACTGTAAACGTCTAGAGGATTCAGCCCAGCAGCCCTTTTATCGGTTCATCCGACTTGAAAAGGATCAGAGACCTTGGGAAGGGGAGGGCCATGCTGAACATCAAAGTATTAGAGTAAAGTGTAGCTGGTTAGATTGTCATTGTTACCCCTTTGCCTGTTTTTCCTGCAAAATCTGTAAAGGATTGTGGTGGGCTCACTGCAGAAAGGGGAGAGCTCCAAGAAGTGTATGTCAACGCTGCTGGCTGGAGCAGCGCAAATTGACATCTGAAGTACTAAATTACAAGGTTGCCACTCGGGAATTGACTAAAGGATCCCCTGAGTGGTGGGAGGTTTTCATAAAAGGAATAAACCCTGAATTCCACTGTTACCATTCCAATGAACCCCTGGGTCCATTCCTTACAGATATAGTCCAGGTCAAGTGTTGCAAATTAGTCAAAAGGCTCAGGTGTGACACCCCACAGTTGAATACGAAAAACTGGAACTCCCGGAGATCAAAGTGGGAGAGAGGGAACAACCCCACCCCTGAAGAATATCTCTGCTGTCGAGAAGATGGCTTACCCTGTAATTTGTAGCAACCAAGTTGACAGGCGAGACAGAGAGGTAGGTAGTGGGGATGAGGGGCCCTCCAAAACCTTGAAAAAGAACGTAAATCATCATGGGTATGAGAATGGTGACAACGGAATGAGGGAAAATGGGAATGTAAAACTGAGCATGATAAGTAACATCCTCCCCTGCAGTGCGTATCACTCAATCCTATGGGTTTTTATGTTTGTATGGCTTCCCCTTCAGAGTGCCACAATTAATATACATGAACCCTTTAAATGGACCTTAAGCAGGTGGGAGGATCACGATACCCGTCATATTTTACAGACAATAACGGGACCTGGAGCACCGAGCTTTAAGATTGGGATCTGTGATCTAACTCGAAGTTTAAAATGCGGGCGGCTGTTAAATTTAACAAGCTTCTATATGTGCCCTGCTTCGAACCCAGGGAAGCAATACTGTAATTACCCTGAACATTATTACTGCGCCTATTGGGGCTGTGAAACAATAGCATCAGCGTGGGCTCCGGGTGGGGGATTAGACAAATATTTAAAGGTAGGGCATGGACCAGCAGGGTGTAAACAACCACGAGAGTGGCCTTGGACTGGGAAAAACTTACTTGGGAACTGCACCTTTCTTTACCTAAACGTCACTCAACCAAGTGATTCTGGATGGTTAATAGGCAAAACATGGGGGGTTAGGCATTGGATAGAAGGACATGATCCAGGGAATCTGATACAAATAAAAAAAGAGGTAGCGCCACATGACCCTAGTCCTATAGGCCCAAATCCAGTAATAAGCAATGACTTAAAGGAGAGTAATAAAACCAGAGATAATGTTATGAAATCAAACAAAGGTAATCAAGAACCTCAACTATTAGTGCAGAAGTATACAACCTTATGGAAAATTATGCAAGCCACTTTTGGAGTTTTGAATCATACTTATCCTAACTTAACCAAGGGATGTTGGCTTTGCTATATGATAAATCCACCCTTTTATTAAGCTATTGGGATTACATCTGAGGCAAGAGAAATAAATGGTACAAATCCAAAAGAGTGTCTCTGGAGAAAGGGGGGAGATAGTGTTTCAGGCATTACACTGTCCCAAGTTAGTGGACAAGGAAGGTGTGTAGGGAAGGTTCCAGCAGATATGCGACACCTCTGCAACACAACAATGAGCATTAGCAGAACAGACAAGCCTTCTGATTGGCTTATGCCAGCAGTCAATACTAAATGGGTATGTCAACAACTTGGAGTTACACCCTGCCTATCGGTAAAAGCCTTTAATAATTCAGACTTCTGCATTCAAGTTCTAATAATCCCCAGAATCGTATACCATCCAAAAGAATACGTACTAGAACATCAGATGACCCCTGAACACTACCTGGTTAAAAGGGAACCACTTACAGCACTAACGGTAGCAATTTTGCTCAGCATAGGAGGAGCGGGAGTAGGAACAGGGGTCGCTTCCTTAGTAAGTCAAAACCAGGGTATGAAAGCTCTGCGCACATCTGTAGATGAAGATCTGAGTAGAATAGATAAGGCCATAAGTGAACTAGTTAAATCAGTAAAATCCCTTTCTGAGGTAGTCCTCCAGAACCGAAGGGGATTAGATTTGTTATTCTTACAGCAAGGGGGACTGTGTGTTGCCTTACAAGAAGAATGTTGCACTTATGTAGATCACACAGGTATCGTAAAAGACACGATGGCTGAATTACGCAAACAAATAGAACAACGAAAAAGAGAAAGAGGATCCCAGCAGAGTTGGTATGAATCCTGGCTCACCTATTCTCCCTGGCTAACCACTCTATTATCCACCCTTGCAGGACCAGTAATTTTACCAATTCTAGTACTTACTTTTGGGCCATGTATTCTTAACAAGCTTATTACACTAGTGAAAAATAGGTTAGAAGCTGCACATTTAATGATGGTAAGATCAAAGTACGAGCCACTTAGCGGAGTAGAAACTGAAAATTATTTAGAATTGAGCAAAAGGGAATTAAAGCGCTTTAGTGAACAAAAAGGGGGTTAAAATAAAAAGGGGGGATATTGTTAGAAAAATAGGGCCCTTTTTGTTCATAATATAGAGTTTTCTCACATTCATAGAATAAAGTTTTTACTTGGAGTTTTCACTTGTCTGAATATGTTCTCATTTTGCCAGGCATTCCAGTAAGTATCTCTCAAGGACAATTCCGTTACAAACTGTTTTAGGGAGTTGATGTTGCTAGGCACCTAAGCACCTAAGCAAGTATCTTTCAAGGACAGTTCCGTTACGGACTTAGCAAAACATGTACTCTTGTGAAATGCAAGTAAACGTGCCTAGAGATAACATTTCTTGTTTTGAGAAAATTCCCAGATCACAGGAACAACCTTGAGGAAGACTACTGGCCTTCATCCCACGACCACCAAGAGGCAGAAAACGACCACCTAGCAACAGAGTGCGCCTGCGCAGAAAAGACACCAGAATGTCACACATCCGGAAGAGGAGACCCAATAAGTGGGAGGGGGACGGGGGACAAAGGCGCGGTAGTTGGAATGACTGCCGCCCAGCGCAGCACTGATTTGCTTTCGCTTTCTACCATTAATAAATCTTTTTAATTGGATTAGAAAGCCTATTGTGCTCGTTCATAACAACGAGGTCCCAGTTCAGTGGCTGTTCTCATGAGCAGAAGCTCACTCCACCGCAGAAGAAGGAGACCTGGGCCGGGCTCCAGCAGCAGCAGTGGAAATCCCTTCCCCAAGAGCAGCAGCTCCCACCATCCTTCTCTGAAAATGAGAGAGGGCCAGCAGCTGCTCCCAGCCCAAATTCCCCAGCATCTCCACCCCTTCCCCCAAGGGAAAACTCCCAAAACACCAGTTCCCCCCTTGTCCCAAGCATCTAGCAATCAGCTCCCATCAGCAACTCAATGGGAAGAAATTCTACAAGTGATAAGGAAGGAAGAGAAAAGAAAACCCAACCCTCAACAACCATGAACTGGGTCATGGTCAAAATCATCTTCATTACGTTTCTCCAATCACTAGGTGTAAGAACATAAGCGTTACTTATGGGTTCCAAGTAGCTTAAGACATGATACGCAGATACACTGCTTTCTTTCACTAGTTTCCTTAGTTCTTTGATAACCTGGTAATCTAAATCTTTATAACTAGGCCATTGATTTGGTGTATAAATAACAGGACAGGCTCTTACAACTGCCCAGTTGCCCGCAACATACTGCATCATCACTATCACATGGAGGGTATGAACTTGCCCCTTTTTCAGGGTCCAAGAGTATGAGGTCGAGTGTACCGACTGGGTCAGGATTTTCATCACAGTCAAACAGCACCATGGGGGTTGGCATTACCTTGGAATCACCCAGTGTGTTGGAAATGGGTGAGGTCAGATCTGAGGGCTCAGGGGAATCAGTTGCTAAAGCCACCAATGGATGGTCCTGCATACAGGGTTCTTTAAGGACTACCATAATAATGCCCCATGTTGCAAGGAATCTGCAAGCATCAGCATCGCCAATCCTGGCAATATCCAAAAGTGTCTGGCCTATGGCCTGCCAGGCCTCCAAAAGAAAAGTCCCATTAGGAGGGAAGTCATACATGCATAGACGCCCAGTCCAGCAAGGTACTTATCTTAGCATCAGAAATGTCTCTATTTTGCTGATGCAGAAGTCGCCTTAAAGTTTCAAGGCCTTGTTTCTGTTCCAGGGACATTTTTTTCCTCCCATGACTTCCCCACTGCTCCCCTGTTAGGTGATTGGTACTTGCTTTGGGTCCCTTTGTTGAATATTTCTGGTCGAACGTCTCCTGTTGTACAGTGGAGGTTGCTACTGGAATGATGAATGTCTTTACCATCTGTGAGATGTCTGAGCTGTTCAGGTGGCCATTTGTAGCAATGAAAAATGAATACATGGATTCTCTTGGTTCTTGATCCAAAGAGAATTGAGTTTATTGCTGTCCTAGGGTGACTGTATGGTTCTGTATCCCCCATCATCTATTTTCTGCCAGATATGAGCCCTGTGCCTTTAAGTTGGATTCGAGAGAGAAGGGGGGGAAGCAGTGGAATTTTTTTGGTGCCTGTGTTCAAAACACAGATAAGCCTCTCGGCTTTCCCAGCTCTCAGCTCTGCAGCAGGGAAGAGAGATGGAGAGCTTTGCTTTGCTTTTTTAGCTAGCTTTTTGTTCATTAGCTGAGGCAAGAGGTTTTTCCTGGGACTGTGGCTTCACTTTCTTTTCTTTCTTCTTCTGGAACTGGTCAGCTTTGCTCCGGTCCGGAACACCATTGCCATGAGCCCTCTCCCCCACTTCAGCCCAGAGAGGCCCCTGCCACGTCCCAGCTCTGCAGAGAACGGAGCCACACCTATGGAAAGGAATCTGAATCTCTTCAAAGCAGGGAGAGCTTTTATTATTTAACATTGTTCTTTTTTTTTTTTTTTTCATACCTATGAGCAACCTGCTTGTTAAATAAACAGGGTTTTTTTCACTTTTTCCAGGGGAAATCCTTTCAAATCTGTGGGAACCCATGGGGGAGGGGTTGCTAAAACCTACTCTTCTTTAGAGGAGACACCCTTTTGGGACATTTCCTCCTAAATTTGTCTCAAATTTGGACAACTGCCAACACACAAGGCCTTATATACTGTTTGTGAAAAACGCCAATTACTTGTTTCAAAAGTTTAATAGTAATTAAATAGTTATAAAAATAGTAATAAAATTAAAGCAATAAGAATTCAGACAATCAGAGTTAGAACAATAAAGGACAATAAAAAGCAAAGAATTACGGGTGTCCGGATGGTCTTGGGCACTAAGCCACAAAAGCATACCTTGCTAACAAAGTATTACCTCTTAAAAGCATTACCCTGTTGCATATTCATATATCTCACACACACATGATGCAAACATTATTTTCAAACAAAGGATGTCCTCTGCTTAATTTCTGCCTCCCCCCCCCCCCCCCCCCCCGCCTTCATCTTGTAAATGACTTTCTTCATTCCAAGAAGTCTGGAAGAAGTCTCTGAACAGTCTCAATAAGGAGGTCATACCCCTTCTCTTTTAGATCTTGGTGTCTTGTTGCTGTTATCAGTATGCGAAGAATTTCTTGGTTACCCATTCCTTGAGCTAGTTGAAAAAAGTATGTTACATCACATAGTTTCTATTTTAATATTATGTTATAGCTTAAAAAACTATCTTTATCACACTACCTAAAAGAGATTAATGCAGCATAATGTCCCAGATTGAAAGGCAAGATGTATTCTATTTGCTATCTGTATGGCAGTTGTCCTCTGTTAAGTGAGCAGATTTCCATATTTCTGGATTTCCCAGAGGAACAGCTGCCTCTTCCATTAGATCTTCAAAGGAAGACTACACCCTTCTACAGGATCACTACTCCAACAGAACCACATCTGACACTCCAGGAGGACTGCAGCCACAATTCCAATTAGACTGCTACCAACACCCTGACCAACAGGGTGTCAGGATATATTCTGACTGTCAGTGTTGTTTTAGTTTACTGCATTGTTTATTTTATCATTTTATTTTCTTCCCTAATAAAGAACTGTTATTCCTGCTCCCATATTTTTGCCTGAGAGCTCCCCTTAATTACAAATTTATAACAATTCAGAGGGAGCTGGTTTACATTTTTCCATTTTAGGGGAGGCTCCTGCCTTCCTTAGCAGACACCTGTCTTTCCAAACCAAGACACATAACTTTCCAACATAACACATATAGAATTAATTTTAATATTTGCAAAAAGGCAATCATATACTCTGCATCTATAACACTGTATGAGTATGCTTAAGCTTTTATACTATGATAAAAATACACCATGCAGGTTTTATACTGTGCAAACCATACACTAGCTAAAATTATACCTGTTAACATTTTTCTTTGGCAAAACAAACATACATTGGTCACATGCCAAGACTTGTGTTGCTGTCCATGTGTTCCCTTAAACAATCAGCACTCTGGTTACGAGGACATTAGACAACTTATTTTTTTGTCATGCTAGCTGCACATCTTCCAAAGTGCTTCTCGTGAATGAACAGAAGTGATCAGAGGCCTAGAAGGCCCTTATTCTATAAAATTGTTCTTATCTCCCACAATACCATGCTGCTTCCACCGGTGTGCAGGCCCAGTTATGGGTCTTGAATGGGATTGCTCTTGAGATCCCGTCTGCCAGAACACACTTATCCAATGGTTACCAGGCAGTTATGGTACAAAGGTCTCTGGGCTTCTTCTGAAGCCTGGAGAAACATGGCTGAGTTCAAAGCAGCGGTTACCTTAAGGAGCTCAACATTGTCCTGTTCCAATAGGGCAACCTGGTATTTCAGCATCCTGCTGGTGATATGCAATGTCTTCCTTTTTGTTCCAAACCAGCTATCACCATGTGGGGCACATATCATCTTTTGCGATTTTCTGCACTCTCAGGTATCTGGGCCATTCTTTACTCACACCGTCCAACTCTTTGGACAGGCTGCTTCCATGACCCCAAATGCTGCACCAGTTCCCCTAGTGCCAGGTGCATCCTTCCATGCCCAAATAACTCAAATGGTTTGGTTTAAATGTGAGAATCACAGTGCAGGCATTATCATTAAGGTTCTTTTAGGGCTTCAAAGGCCCTCTGACTCTCAGGAGTCCAGACCAAGTATTTTTTTAGTGGAGGATTGTACAAGGGTTTTGCCAGTATTCTATAACTGCCAATACATAACTGACACCATGTCTTGGTTCGACAAGACAGGAGTCTGTGGAAGAGGGCAAAGCCTCCTGTGCAATGGAGAACGGCAAACCCCCCTCCCTCTGAATTACCAGGATCTTTAAATTAAAAGGCTCTCAGGCAAAGATGTGGGAATGGGAGTAACAATTCTTTACTAGGAGAAAACTAGACAACAATTTAAAAAGGCAAATGCAATCGGTACAAACAAAACCAGTGAGAAAGTCCAGAACCTGAGGAGTCGGGGTGCCCGTAGCAGTTCTGCTGGGACAGCAGGTTGATGAGTTGCAGCTGAAGTGGTGATCTTTAGAAGGGTACAGTTTTCCTCTGAAGATCTGGTGGCAGTGGGGCCGGTCTTCCTCTGCGCCGGGGTTGCCTCTGAGCTCCGCTGCCGTCGCCTCAGCGCGCTCCGGCTGCTTCGCTGCGAGATCCCGCGAAGAGAGAGAGAGAGAGCTGCTTCTCTGGGAATCCCGCGAAGAGAGAGAGAGCGAGCTGCTTCTCTCAGAGTCCCGCCCAGAGAGCTGCCTCCTCTCCCCAAAAAGCTACCCCTTTAAACAATAATAGAGTGCTTGGCTTCCCCCTCTGGGTGGGACCCCTCACGGTGTTACATTTACCAGCCCGGCAGTGAGTCAGTCAATAGTGTATAAACAAACCATTGCCTCTACGGGGCAAACCATTGTCTCTGAGAGAGATAACAAAAACCTGTCCAACCGGTTTGCCTTCAACAGATGGCAAATGGAATACAAGCTTATCTTACAACCCAGGACATTATCCACCCCTTATTCTATTTCCATCTGCACACCATGAAATCTTACACCCAGTTCTCTCTTAAGACCAAGTTTCCCTGTGGTACACAGCGGGTCTCCCCATCTTTCTGCATTACCCACCAAGTGTAACCAGGTCCTTGAGCAAAGACAATCCCACTAATGGGTTGGTCTTTGCCTGAGGTGGGATTAATACAAACAGTTTTCCCTAAAATACCTTTCATATGTACTACAGGGACCTTATCTCCATCTACAGCGTGTAAGGGTTCTGACTGAGTAGGGCCAGCTCGATTGACTAACCCCCGGGTGTTGACCATCCAGATTGCTTTTGCCAGGTTAATTTCCCAGTTTCTAAATGTTCCCCCACCAAGTGCCTTTAGGGTAGTCTTAAGGAGTCCGTTGCACAGTTCAACTTTGCCGGCAGCTGGAGCATGATAGGGAATATGATAGATCCATTCGATACCATGTTCTCTGGCCCAGGTGTTGATAAGGCTGTTCTTGAAATGGGTGCCATTGTCAGACTCAATTCTCTCAGGGGTGCCGTGTCTCCACAGGACTTGCTTTTCCAAGCCTAAGATGGTGTTCCGGGCAGTGGCATGAGGTACAGGGAAAGTCTCCAGCCATCCAGTGGTGGCTTCCACCATGGTCAGCACGTAGCGCTTGCCTTGGCGTGTCCGGGGCAGTGTGATATAGTCAATCTGCCAGGCCTCCCCATACTTGTACTTGGACCACCGCCCACCATACCATTGGGGCTTCACTCTCTTGGCCTGTTTGATGGCAGCACACGTCTCACAGTCATGGATAACCTGGGAAACACTGTCCATGGTTAGATCCACCCCTCGGTCTCGTGCCCACTTGTAGGTGGCATCTCTGCCCTGATGACCTGAGGCATCATGAGCCCATCGAGCCAGGAACAACTCCCCCTTATGGTGCCAATCTAAGTCTATCTTTGACACCTCTATTTTTGCTGCCTGATCTACCTGCTCGTTGTTTCGGTGTTCTTCATTAGCCCGACTTTTGGGGACATGGGCATCTACATGACGGACTTTCACCGTCAGCTTTTCCACCCGAGAGGCAATGTCTTTCCATATATCAGCAGCCCAGATTGGCTTTCCTCTACGTTGCCAGTTGGCCTTCCTCCACCTTTCCAGCCAGCCCCACAGAGCATTGGCTACCATCCATGAATCAGTATAAAGGTAGAGCTTTGGCAACTTCTCCTTTTCAGCAATGTCCAGAGCTAGCTGAACGGCCTTGAGTTCAGCGAGTTGGCTTGATCCACCTTCTCCTTCGGTAGCTTGTGCAACTTGGCGTGTGGGGCTCCATACGGCTGCTTTCCACTTCCGGTTCATCCCTACAATGCGACAGGAACCGTCAGTGAAAAGAGCGTAGCAGGTCTCCTCTGCTGGTAGTTGGTTGTATGGTGGAGCTTCTTCAGCCCTTGCCACTTGTACCTGCTCCTCATCATCAGTGAGACCAAAGTTTTCACCTTCTGGCCAGTTCGTAATTATCTCCAAAATCCCAGGGCGATTCATGTTTCCAATACAGGCGCGTTGAGTGATGAGGGCAACCCATTTGCTCCATGTGGTGTCAGTGGCATGGTGGGTAGAGGGAACCTTTCCTTTAAACATCCACCCCAGCACCGGTAGTCGGGGTGCCAGGAGGAGTTGTGTTTCTGTGCCAATTACCTCCGAGGCGGCTTGAACTCCTTCAAAGGCAGCCAAGATTTCCTTCTCTGTGGGAGTGTAGTTGGCTTCAGACCCTCTGTAACTTCGGCTCCAGAATCCCAGTGGTCGGCCTCGAGTCTCCCCAGGCACTTTCTGCCAAAGGCTCCAGGACAACCCATGGTTCCCGGCTGCAGAGTAGAGCACATTCTTGACCTCTGGTCCCATTCTGACTGGGCCAAGGGCTACAGCATGAGCGGTCTCCTGCTTGATCTGGGTGAAGGCTTGTTGCTGCTCAGGGCCCCAGTGGAAATCATTCTTCTTTCGGGTAACCAGATAAAGAGGGCTCACAATCTGGCTATACTCAGGAATGTGCATTCTCCAGAAACCTATGGCACCCAGGAAAGCTTGTGTTTCCTTTTTGCTGGTTGGTGGGGACATAGCTGTGATCTTGTTGATGACCTCAGTGGGAATCTGGCGCCGTCCATCTTGCCATTTCACTCCCAGGAACTGGATCTCTCGGGCAGGTCCCTTGACTTTGCTCTTTTTGATGGCGAAGCCAGCTTCTAGTAGTATATGGATGATCCTCTCACCTTTTTCAAACACTTCTGCCGCTGTGCTCCCCCACACAATGATGTCATCAATGTATTGCAGGTGTTCTGGAGCCTCACCCTTTTCTAGTGCAGCCTGGATCAGTCCATGGCAGATGGTGGGGCTGTGTTTCCACCCCTGGGGCAGTCGGTTCCAGGTGTACTGCGCGCCCCTCCAGGTGAAAGTGAACTGAGGCCTGCATTCTGCTGCCAGAGGAATGGAGAAAAACGCATTAGCAATATCAATGGTGGCATACCACTTTGCTGCCTTGGACTCCAGCTCGTACTGGAGTTCCAGCATGTCCGGCACAGCAGCGCTCAGCGGTGGAGTCACTTCATTTAAGCCACGATAGTCCACAGTCAATCTCCATTCTTTGTCAGATTTGCGCACAGGCCAGATGGGGCTGTTGAAGGGTGAGTGGGTTTTGCTGACCACCCCTTGGCTCTCCAGCTCCCGAATCATTTTGTGGATGGGGATCACGGCATCTCGATCCGTCCGATACTGCCGGCGGTGCACTGTCGAGGTCGCAATTGGCACGCGTTGTTCTTCCACCCTTAGGAGTCCTACTGCAGAGGGGTTTTCTGACAGCCCAGGCAAGGTGTTCAATTGCTTACTGTCTTCTGCCTCTACAGCGGCTATTCCAAAAGCCCACCTGAGTCCCTTTGGGTCTTTGTAATATCCATTCCGGAGGAAGTCTATGCCTAGGATACACGGAGCATCTGGGCCAGTCACTATAGGATGTTTCTTCCACTCCTTCCCAGTCAGGCTCACCTCGGCTTCCACCAGAGTCAATTGTTGTGATCCCCCTGTCACACCAGCAATGGAAACAGGCTCTTCCCCCACATGTCCCGATGGTATTAGAGTTCACTGTGCACCAGTATCAACTAAAGCATCATATTTTTGTGGCTCTGATGTGCCAGGCCATCAGATCCACACTGTCCAGAAGATCCGGTTTTCCCGTGCCTCTCCCTGGCTAGAGACAGGGCCCCTCTAACACTGGTTATCATTCCTTTCCTGGGCATACATACTAGAGGTCCCTTCAAGGGGGTCTGACAGATCATACCCACAAGCTTGGTCACGGGAGGTTGAGGCTACCTTCACTTTGGTGGAACTCCCCCGGTTAGAGTTTCCCTCCTTAAGTTGACAGACCCGTGCTGCCAGGACAGAAGTGGGTTTCCCATCCCACCTCCCCATGTCTTCCCCATGGTCACGCAGGAAGAACCACAGATTACCCCTTGGGGTGTACCCTCTCTCTCTAGCTGGGGAATGTTGGGCGCTGATTCTGGGGCCTGTGACTCTCACGGGTGCTGTATTAACCTTCCTTATCTCCTCCCTCATCTCCTCTTTAAACTCTTTAATCACAGCTGAGATATGAGCCTGCATTGGGCCATTAATCATACTCTCATAATTCCTAAGTTTGTTGGCAACACAACCTATTGTCTCCCGGTGGGCGTCAGCATTGATTGTTGCAATGAAGGTGGTGTATTGAGATGGCCCAAGATTAGCCAGACTCCACAGCATTTGTCCCGTACACCTGACCTTGTCAGGGTCATTATTGTGTCGTCCATCCCTCCCAAAGAGTACCTCCAATACTGCCACTTCCCTCAGCTGTTGGATCCCTTCCTCGAGGGTCTTCCAGCGCATTATATGATGGTGCTCTTGCATTCTCTCTCTGTGGACAAACCTCTCCCGGACACTCATTAAGAGCCGCTCCCAGAGAGAAAGGGATCCTGGTTCCCTTACAAAAACCTGATTTATACCCGAGTCCTGGGTCAAGGGTCCCAAGTTCCTTGCCTCACCACAGTCCAGCTGCACGCCTGTACCCATAAGATCCCAAACCCGGAGTAGCCAGGTAGCATAAGCCTCACGCCCTTGTCGCACATTGTCTTTATGCAGATTACAAAGACTTTCGTACGTCAGGGACTCGGTGATGATAGCAATCTCTGGGTCCCCTGTGGGTTGTGAGGTTCCTCCATTCCTGTCCCTATCTGCAGGGTGCTCTGCTTTCACCTTAGACTTCCTTGTTTCTACCGGGGCCACTGCTGCTGACCGTGACTGCCTTTGTGGTTCAGCTGGAACCTGGACAGTTGTAACATCTGTGGGTTCCACAGCTGTACTATTAGACTGTCCTTCCTCAAGGCAAAGGGCCGGTTTCTCACCAGCTGGGGAAATGCACTCCTTCAGCATCTCTCGTATCTCCTTAACCAGAACCCTCACCCAATCTGGGCGATTTATTTCTGGGGTGGGCTGTGGGGCAGGGTCAGGCTCTGGAGCAGCAGCATCTCGAGTCTGTGGTGTAGGTGTGAGGGTAGTTATCCAGGTTAATCTTCCCTTATCTCTGAATGCTAAATATAACAGGACTATCAGCAACACCACCCATTGTATGGTATCATTAGCACTTAGAAAGGATCTTAACCCTTTGTGAACTGGTGGAGCAGACCCAAAAAGATGGTTAAAAGGTTGGGAGAAAGTTTGCCCAGGTGCTATTTCCTCGCAGTAGGTACCGTTATTAAAGTAACCCCAAAAACATACAGTTAACGTGTGATAGCTATGAATCCATGTACCTGCCTTCCAGAGGAAATTAAAGATCCATGAATTCCTCACCCAATTAACCCAGAAGCCAAACTTGATAACAGACACCGTAGCCTTAGTTATAGGACCCATTTTTAGATAAGGGTCTGCAAATGGGAAAAGTATAGCTACGATCACGTGCCACCCAAACCAAGGTAAACTAGACCACATTGTGATGCTGAAGATGTTTTTACACACAACAAAAAACCAAATTACTTAAGAACTGTTAATCCTTTTTCCCTCTCAATGCCCTCGGACCTCACGTTGATGCACCAATATCTGTCTTGGTTCGACAAGACACGAGTCTGTGGAAGAGGGCAAAGCCTCCTGTGCAATGGAGAACGGCAAACCCCCCTCCCTCTGAATTACCAGGATCTTTAAATTAAAAGGCTCTCAGGCAAAGATGTGGGAATGGGAGTAACAATTCTTTACTAGGAGAAAACTAGACAACAATTTAAAAAGGCAAATGCAATCGGTACAAACAAAACCAGTGAGAAAGTCCAGAACCTGAGGAGTCGGTGTGCCCGTAGCAGTTCTGCTGGGACAATTGCTCCCCTTGCAATGGTTGATGAGTTGCAGCTGAAGTGGTGATCTTTAGAAGGGTACAGTTTTCCTCTGAAGATCTGGTGGCAGTGGGGCCGGTCTTCCTCTGCGCCGGGGTTGCCTCTGAGCTCCGCTGCCGTCGCCTCAGCGCGCTCCGGCTGCTTCGCTGCGAGATCCCGCGAAGAGAGAGAGAGAGAGAGCTGCTTCTCTGGGAATCCCGCGAAGAGAGAGAGAGCGAGCTGCTTCTCTCAGAGTCCCGCCCAGAGAGCTGCCTCCTCTCCCCAAAAAGCTACCCCTTTAAACAATAATAGAGTGCTTGGCTTCCCCCCTCTGGGTGGGACCCCTCACGGTGTTACATTTACCAGCCCGGCAGTGAGTCAGTCAATAGTGTATAAACAAACCATTGCCTCTACGGGGCAAACCATTGTCTCTGAGAGAGATAACAAAAACCTGTCCAACCGGTTTGCCTTCAACAGATGGCAAATGGAATACAAGCTTATCTTACAACCCAGGACACACCATCTGGCCATACCTAAGTAGGCTTGTAGTCTTGGCTCCAGACACTGGAAAAGGCTTATTTTCAGCTGCTTCTCAAGCTCCTTTTCTCCTGATAGATATCAAAACTAAAATATATTACAGCTTCTTAGGCTCTTTGTGCCATTTTCTTTGATACCCTGTATCCAGATTGCCCCAAGAAATTTAACAGATTTACAGCAGCATTGAGGTACTTATTTTCAGTCTTGATTGCTGGTAAAATATCAACTGTAGGAATGTGCCCCCTGTTGACGGAGTAAACAAGTTACCCTTTGTCTCCTAAAAAAGGAAAAAAGCCCAGAAGTTTCTCTCCTCAATTTGGTTAAAAGACACCTCATAGGGCCTTGAAGACTTCACTTCAAACTTAAGGATAGCTACTTGGACAGGAACCAAAAAGTCACGCCTAAGCAATTTACTAGAAAATAAGTTTTTTGAACTACAAATTAGAAATTCAAGATGTAAAATTTGAGAAGAAAGAGCTTTAAAAACTCATTAGATGGGTTTTCACAGAATTCCCGACTCTAAATACATCTGAGACGCTTACCATAAAGTTCTGGGATACTGTGGGACTTAGATTATGCAGTATGGAGAAGAATAAGAAGTCCAGCTTAAAGTTAAGTCCCCCTCCAAAAAAAATTAAAGATCCTGCTCAGCTACAGACAGCTTGTTTCCCATTCTTTCTTACTCACCAAATGATGGTTTTCAGAGAAGCTGTCATCCTTGGTCTCTTCCCCAGGTCTGGAAACACAGCGGTGTCTCAGCCTTGGCTGAGCCAATTGCAGCTCTCTTTCTGAAGATGTCCTTAGGACTTTACGCAGCGCGTTCTCCAGCCCGTCCCAGTTTTCAGCCCCTTCTCACCGGCTCGAGGCTATCGATCTGAGACCCCCCTCTGATGGCCTCAGATCCTCTGTAACCTGGGTGTTTCTTTTGTTTTTGGTGCCACAAAAACCCCAGTCACAGGCCTACCACCCAAAAAATGCCAGACCAAGGAAAAAATGTCCTATTTTGATCGAGGGTAAATCAAAAATATCCCGAACTATGTCCCTCAATATGAGAAATCACCAGTCCAGGCACCAAGTAATACTTGGTCTCTTTGAGCCAGGTCTTATAAGTTCTCAGAGATAAGTATTACATCCTAGGTAGCTCAGCTACCTCAGATGACATAAAAGTAGCAGGATGGCTCCTGCGACAGTGTTGGAAACAAAAAGTTTTAATAAAAGGCAAAAACAACCAAGCTCTTTACAGAGAAAAACTGAGCCAGGGCAAGAGGTTCTTGCTCCTGCTAAAACACTTCACAAAAGCAACTTACTTCTTTTGTTCTCTTCTTTTTCTAGGGAATTGCTTAGATGGGACTTTTTGGCTTCTGTCCAATTGGCTATCCTTATGTTTGAGGTGAAGTCTCCAAGGTCCTATGAGGTGTCTTTTAACCAAATTGAGAAGAGAAACTTCTGGGATTTTTTCCTTTTTAAGGAGACAAAGGGTAACTTGTTTGCTCCATCAACAGGGGGCACATTCCTACACTCGTGCAAACTTCTCACAAAACATTGGTGCAAACCTCTCTGGATCCCCCTGAATGCTGGTGCAAATCTCTCCCCTAATGCTGATGCAGTGGGTGGGGCTGAACAGCTTGTTCCTGTCTTAACTTTAAATCCCACAGTAGTGTCCTCATCCTTTGGTTTGAGGTCTTCGGGACTTTTTTTGGGCAGACCTGAACCAACATTCGGTGGTAAGTTACATTCAACTCCTAATAAATAGTATTGCTTTTGCAAGGTTTAATATACACATCTTGATATCATGAACTGTTTTATGTTATGCTGTATTCTACTAGTAGTTTTTTTAGTTTTATACTGTGTAGTAACTGCAATCAAGATCATTTGTCTGTTAACTTTTGTCTGTTTAATAAAAAATTCATTTTATAAACACGTGATCTGCTGTCACTAGAACTTGCAGGCCAGTGATTTCTTAAATTTAAACTGTTGCCAAAATCTCAGGCTAAGGCTAGGCTTGTGTGAAGCTCCCCCTTTCCTGTGACATTTTTTGGCATAGTTGAAGGCAGGATGGCAAACAATTTTGCAAAACAGACAAAAGGCTTAGCAGATTACTTATGGAGGCACAGTATTCATATTGAAACTGGTGAACCTTGACCAGAAGATAACTGGTATGAGTGAGACAAGATACAAGCAAAAATAGATTAAAAATGGAGATTGCTAAAATATAAAAAAGGAAAAAGTATTACTTGTCATGCCCTTGAACTATGCATAAAATCTGCATTGCAATGGAGGGAACAGATTATAAAAGAAACTGATAATCTGAGAAATGAAATAAAGGAAAATGAACATGTGGAATTGTCTCTACAATACCAAAATGACAGATTGAAACAACAGTTAGAAGAAGCCAAGGGAAAAAAAAAAAACTTGAAAGAAAAATTAGAATTGACATTATTAAAAAACCCCAATTTTATGGTTAGTAAAAAAATTCGTAAATTCATAACATCACCCAAAGATTAGGATGGTGATATTTGGGAAAGTGCTAGTGAAATTAGTGATGAAAATACTGAATATGATTCTGATGTGTCTTGGTTTGAAAGACAGGTGTCTGCCAAGGAAGGCAGGTGTTGCAGAAGATAGATAAATATGATTATCCATAAATAATACAGCCAGGATGAGAACGGTTCTCCCAGCTTGCCGGACAGCGCCCCTGCCTACGGATGGGTCCTAGGGTCAAGTGGACTGTTCCATCTCACCCCAAAAGATGTATGGTTCACCCCACACCTCTGTCCCTCCCCTAAAACATCAAGTGCCTGTAACCCCATTGGCCCGAGTCTTGTTCCAGCCCACCTTGAAGCCCCTTGAAAAGGGGGCTTTGAGGGGCCACACGGCCTCTTAGAAATTCCTCTCCTCTCTTGGAACTTCCTCCCCTCTCTTGGAACTTCCCCTCTCCTAGAGCATCCTTTTGTCTCTCGCCTCCCCCACCTCTTGAAGCCTTGCCACATGCTGCGTTTGGCAGCACGAGGCAGGACCTTTCTACATCCCCAATAAACCTCATTCCCCAAGAGCAGCCTTGAGAGATCTATCGTCTTCATTCACCCAAACCGTCCTGGAGAGGCAGAAATCTTCTACAGTCAGGAATCTCCCTTTGAATGGAAAAAATATTACTCCTGTCCCTCTGAATTATTATAACTTTGAAATTATGGGACTTTCAGGCAAAGATACACAAAAATGAATAGCAGTTCTTTACTAGTATATATATGTGTATATAACAAGACACACAAACAACAACAATGGCAGTAACAACATACAAAACCAGAAACCAAATACCAGCCTTGTGTCAGCTGTCAGGAACTTTCCCCTTTGGTGTAGTTATGATCACAGCCAGCAGGGGTGGTGTTGATTCCTGGCTGGACAGGGCAGGTGCGATCATTCCCCTGCGGTTGCAGGGGGCGCTGTGGCACAAGCTCAGCTGCTTCTCTGCACATAGGTAATGGTGGGCAAGCCAGCAGGAGTGATAGAAAAGGGGCTTCCTTTACAAGCCCACAAGGGCAGCCAATCCTGGTGTCCCTTTGGATAGCAGAATATACTGTAGCAGGAACCTTGGAGTGGCAGGCTGGAATGGCAGAGGAGGACAGACCCTGGGTGGAAAACAATGTAGCAGAAACTCCACAGCTGTAGCAGTAGACGGGGGGGGGGGGGGGGGGGGGGGGGGGTTAGGAAGACATGGGGTATCAGGTTAAAGTGTAGCAAAAAACCCAAAGCAACAGCAGAAGACAGCAGGGCTGGGCAGCAGCAGCTGGGCTCCTGCATGTAGCCAGGAGAGGCTCCCTTGGAGGGGGGAAGGGGGAGGGTGTAGCGATTGCTGTCGCCGGGACGGTATAGATGAATGGAGGCGAGAGATCTCTGAAGGCTGCTCTTGGGGTACAAGGTTTATTAGGGATGGAGAAAGGTCCTGCCTCGTGCTGCACGTGGCAGGGCTTGAGAGGGTGGTGGAGGGGAGAGACAAAAGGATGCTCTAGGAGAGGGGGAGTTCTAAGAAGAGGGGAAGTTCCAAGAGGACGTGTGCCCCCTCAGAGACCCCTTTTCAGGGGGCTTCAAGGTGGGCTGGAACAAGGCTCGGGCCAATGGGGTTGCAGGCACTTGATGTTTTAGGGGAGGGATACAGGTGCGGGGTGAACCATACATTTTAGGGGGTGAGATGGAACAGTCCACTTGACCCCTGGACCCATCCGTAGGCAGGGACATTGTCCAGCTAGCAGAGAGGACTGTTTTCATCCTAGCTATATTATTTATGAATAATTATATTTATCTATCTTCTCCAACAGGAGTGGTCCTGGGTTTTCCCCTGGAGCACCTGAATAGATGATGAGGGTCTTTCTCCAGTGAGGTTGGGTGTTAATAAGGTCCCAGTTCAACAGCTGCTCCTATGAGTAAAGGTTCACCCACAGTAGGAGAAGCAGTGGGAGGACAAAAGCTCTGCAGTGGCAGCAAATCCTCTGGGCAGTGATGCCTGAAAGATAGGCTGGAAGTAAATCCCCATAGATGGATGTCTATAGAGCAACGCTGGTGGTGAGGGGTGTTATAGATGCATATTATATGATTTGCTTTCCACAAATATTAAAATGAATACTATATGTGTTATGTTGGAAAGTTATGCTGTATTTAATCTCTTTTAAGTAGTGTGGTAAATATAGTTTTTAGGCTATAGCATAATATTAAAATAGAAACTATGTGATGTAAGATACTTTTTGTAACTAGTGCAGGAAATTGAAAAGATAATCAAGAAATTATTTGCATTATCCTATATGGATAGATATAACAGCAACAAGACACTAAGATTCCAAAAAAAGAATTATTGCCTCCTTATCAGGAACGCTCAGACTTCGAGGAGTCAAGAAGGTTAATTTACAAGATGAGGGGGGGAAGCTAAAATTAAACAGAAGCACCCTTAATTTGAAAGGAATGTTTGAATTACGTATGAGATATATAAATATGCAATAGCCTATTGCTTTTAAAGGTTAATCCTTTGTTAGCAAAATGTGCTTTTGTGGCAGACTGCAAAAGCATCCAGATGTCTGTAATTCTTTGCTTTTTCTTGTCTTTTATTGTTCTAACTTTGATTGTCCAAATTCTTGTTGTCCCAATTTTTATTACTATTTTATTACTATTAAACTTCTAAAATTTTAACACAAGTGATTGGCGTTTTTAGCAAGGGGGATTTCTCCTCCTAACTCACCCACCTTTGTCAAATGCTGTGGTATATTTATACAGTAAGTATTGCTTAGTATCACTATATCACTATAGCATCATCACATACGTGCTATAACTAATTTGCATAGTATGATCTCATGGTTATTAGACAGTCTTTTTGCACTGTGCTTGCACCTCCCCAATTCTAAAGTCGTCAGGGATCTTTGCTTGTGAAAAATGCATATTATGTGATTGGCTCTTCAGAAATATTAAAATGAATACTGTATGTGTTATGTTTGAAAGCAATGTTGTATTAATCCTTTTTTAGTAATGTTGTATTAATCTTTTTTAAGTAGTGTGGTAAATATAGCTTTAAGCTATAGCATAATATTAAAATAGAAGGTATGTGATGTAAGATACATTTTTGTGACCAGCACAAGGAATGGATAAGATAAACAAGAAATTCTTCACATAGAGATAACAGCAACAAGAAACAAACAGAAAAAAATCTCAAGACAAGATTTATTGTCTTTATTGGACTGTACAGAGTTCTTCCAGACACCTCGGAGCCAAAAGGATTGATTTACAAGATAAGGGGGGAAGTTGACGAAAACCAGAAAAATTCCTAGTTTAAAAGGAATATTTGCATCATGCAACAGGCTATGGCTTTTAAGGGTTAAACCTTTGTTAGCGGACATGCTTTCTTGAGCAAAGCATCCAGATATCCATAATTCTTTGCTTTTTATTGAGAGGCAGCTGGTTATCCCAGACCGGCCAAGTGAGTGATGAGTGATGAGTGATGAGTGATGAGTGATGAGTGATGAGCAATGACACGGACATGAACACTGTTGCTTTGCTTCTTGTTTCCTCTTCCTCAAGTACACGCTGCATCACGCTATGTAGTGTTTTGTTTCCAAGCATGTTGCAGATTGTGTAGAGAAGACAAAGCAGAACTAACAACAACATTATGCTGTCCTTGGCATCTAGAGGGAACTCAACATTTTCAAAAACTGCTCTGTCAAGCCTGAAAGGTTGGAAAAAATAATTTTATACCCCTCCCACCAGGGGCTGGGTGTGATTGTCGAGGCCCCAGACGTAGCAACCTAGATTAGGACAAGCAAACAGAATTGAGGACATATTCCGAATCATGTTCATTGCCTCGGAGGTTATAATGCAATAGACATAATAGACCGATAAAGCAATTCTCATACCATACCCTGGTCTACACATGAGTATTACAATCATCAGATAATTCCCCATGTTCGGGAAAATATAGAGAGCTAGGTATAAGACCCATGTAAGCATGTTAAGTATCATAGTGAATAGGTACCTTCTACAATACAAAATTGTAATTCTGACTTTTCTCAGTACCTTGAGCCCCACGTTGGGCACCAACATTATGTTCTGGTTTGAAAGCAAAACTAGTGAGATACTCCAAGTCAGAAATATACATTATTGTGAAAAGGGAAAAGAAACAAAATGCATGCAATAATACAAAAGGAAAACCACTGACAAAGTCAGAATACAACTTGACACCCCTTTGGCCAGCGTGTTGGTAGCAGTCCAAATTGGAGTGGCTGCAGTCCTCCTGGAGTGGCTGATGTGGTCCTGTTGGGGCAGTGGTCCTGTAGAAAAGGTGTAGTCTGTCCAGTGGAAAACCCCAGATGTGTCCTCTTGGGAACCTGTGGAAAGGCTGCCTGTTCTGTCCAAAAATACAAGAATATATCTAGGTGGGAATGCTTAGCTCCTCCCCCCTGGGTGGGGCATCTCACAATGGGCTGATGTCATACTGAGTCATGCCGTGGGTTCTTGATCACCTGTTAAACAGAAATGGCTCCTGGAGGGAGTTATCTCTGAGTCATGTGGTGAGACATTGAACTGCCCATTAACAGGAGATAAGGAAAACTGCCCAGAAGACAATTGCTACAATGTCCTTTGCTCTTACAGTAAAAGCATACATTCCTGGAATGCTCTTAAGACTTGGTTTGTATTGGGGTTTTATTCTTTTCTGTTCCCTTGTCTCTAACACCGTCATATCTAGGAGTAGTGCTTGTGTGTTTTTGATTTTTTTCTTGTAATTGTTTTCTTGCATGGTGACTGCCACAAACCTTGCTTTTAGTTTGGCTTTGGCCACAGACTTTCTGAGCCTCCTTTAATAAACTGTCTGATGATTTATCATGCCAATCTTCAATTTTTTTCCATTTTTTCCTTATATCTGGCCAAGCATCAGTAACAAAGTTAATCCTTAACAAAGCTTTTCTCACATCAGTCTCAGGATCCATTCCGGAACATTGCCCTGTATTTCTCCCAAGTCTGTCCAACCATTCAGTTGGAGCCTCCTCTTTCCCCTGCTGTGCCTCAAAAGTCCCTTCAGCATTTTGCCCTTGAGATGCTGCCCATTCTATTCCCTTAATTATTGTATTACGATACTCATAAATATGTTTTCTCCCCTCCTCATTATTTTGACCCCGCTCAGGAGGTGCAGTTGGTATTTTGTCCTCTCTGGGGGGGGCCTGTGGATTTTCTTTACTCCAGGCTTGTATGACCACAATTCTGATAATGTTCCTTTCTTCTGGAGAAAATAGTATCTTTATTATCGACCACAATTCTTCTCATGTATAAATGTTTGAACCTAAAAACTGGTCTAATTGTTAGGCAGCACTTATGGGGTCCTCCAAAATCCCTTTGATTTTCTTTTTAAAATTCCTGACCTCAGAAGAAGTCAAAGGAGCATTCACAAACATAGTTCCACCCTTGCCCATCAGGACTTCTATTAGTGGAAATAGATCAATTTCTTCATCCCAGTCTTTTTCTATAGCTGTTACAGTGCACTCAGACAAGCCTTTTCCCCATTCCCTGGGACCCCTCTGACTCTGATCAGATAACCCTGGACCCCTCCTTCCTGCCCTGACAGGGTTGGCAGAGATCCAAGAAGCCCTCCCTGTCCAAAGCCTAGATAAACCCCTGACATTTCCTGTTTGCTCTCTTTTGCCCTGCTCTTTCCCTTGGACATCACAGAATAAAGAGAGCTGGACCAACATACATCAGGGTAAGAGCCTCTTTTGGAAATCTTTACCTATATCCTGATATTTCTCCCCTCAAAGCCTCCGATCTCTGGGCTAGACTGATTATTTACGGGCTGAGAGGGGGGAAAATATCAGTTGGCCCCCAATGCAGGTTGAAAAGCCCACAAAGGAGCTGGAGACTATGGATCTCAAAAGCTCTTTGGAACAGTCAACTGCCCTATTACTCTAGCTGCTTTTAAAGGCTGTTGCCTTTAGGAGAAGGCAAGACGATCTGGTTGTAAGGAACAGCACGGCAGCCGGGTCTTGCACAGGCCACTCGGGCCACCAACACGCGCTGACACCAATGTGGTGGATGGTCAAATGGCCTTTATTATCTTATCTCATGGGGTTATATAGCCTAGGGGGACTTTGCTATGTCAGGGGGAGTTGGTAGGGTCTCTAGGGTTAGTAAGGAGTGGAAAACTACTGGGTTAGGTTTGGTTACATGTTCTGGGGGTAATAGATAACATGTTGCAGGGTGAGGGGGAAGGGTTTTTGCTTTCTGTCACATCCCGAAATTTCCGTTCGCCTGTCCCTATCTACTACAAAGGCTTTGAGTGACAGGGAAAGGTCGGGGACCTTGCCTGCGTACCCCAGGCGAGCCGGCTGGAGAGGGACCCAAGACGGGTTCACAGACGAACCCTACAGTTCACAGACGTGGTAAGTCCTGCGATCGTGTTTTCCCAGGACCGCGTCTAGCTGGGAGGAGCTACCATAGTGACTGTGGGAGCTGCCTGCGTGGGCTAAGCTAGAAGCCTGCGCATGTCAGCTAGGAACAGGCAGGCTGCTGTCTGGGGCAGAGCGGACCGCTCTAACCGACAACCCACGTTCCCAGGGTGGGGAAGTGACGGAAAGGGGTTTGCAGTTCTGGCACAAGTGCCCATCCCTGCTCAGATCCCCATGCTACAGCTGGAATTCAAAAAATTCATGCTGTGTTACAAAGGCTGGTAGACCATCGATACGATTAAAATAATGGGTGCAAAATTATCGGTGGAACAAAAGAGCACACTAAAACACCTTAAAAATATTTTAAACAATATATCATTCCCAAATAAGCTCCTACTGCATTTTGTATGCTGGCTATCAACTGAAATACCAAATTTTACTGTGCAGGAACTGAATTAGCTTTCATTTTGGGACCAAATTGGACAGATATTAACTTTAAAAGTTGAAAATGGTGAACATAAAGATTCTCTATTTATTCCAATATTTTTACAAGCCCAAAAAAAGATTTTAGAAGCAGAAAAAAGCATACAAACACAGACTAACAGTCTGAATAACTCCTTTTCACCCCCCTACCCACCTCCTCAATATCCCAGCCCTGATATCGCTTCACCCACCCTGTACCCCCCTATAACACCTGGTTCTTGTGAAAAACTGCATTGACTTGTTTGGTCATCAAGAGTATAAAATTAGGGTAGAGGAAAAGGGTGGGGGTCGGAGCATAGAATTTGCAGGCTTGGGCAACGCTGGTAACCGCAAACAAAGATTGTGAAAGATCTTGCAGGACTTGCTTGAACTGATAACCACAGCGGAAGGAGACCCATCACCCCCACTTGTGAAACCAATTGTTGCTGGACAAAAAGGGACTGAAGAGAAGGAAGGTTGTCAGCTTTTGGCAGAACACAGACTCCCCAGCTGCACCTAGTGCTGTTTGCTTGATATTGCTTGCTGTAATTAATAAAATTATTAATTGATCTTAAAAGGCTGAATCAAATTATTCGCCTCAATTTATAACAAATTTGGTGCCGTGACTAGGATCGGAACACCTGGAGACGAGGTCTCCTAAGGAGGTGCCCCACTGCCTTTGCTTTAACAGTGGCCTTACGGGGACACTCCTCCCCGAACTCCGACCGACGAACCTAAAATCCAATAGCAAGCAAAGAACTGCCGGCGACCCCCTTAATCTTTGAGCACTAAGCCCTGGGCGAAGACACCGGATGGTGTAAGTATTTTCCGAAGGACCTGGTGTCCGAAGGAGGCCTGTTCTGGGAGAACGGGACCGCCTGGTCGGGGGTCGGGGATCCTGGAGTGTGATGAGTGTGGTGCATGAGAGGGGAGCCAGCAGCTCGGACTCCCCAAGCAAGTGCAGACCTCATAGTAGTGCGGTTCCCATATCCGGTGACGGACTGGGCCATGAATTGAGGGAAGCAAGTGTGTGTGTGTTAGAAGGCACTCCAGAAGATGGGTCAGAGGAAAAGCAAGCCTGCTGAACCCATGGGTGGGGGAATCCCTGTAAAATTCCCCATATTTCAGAGGATAGTCCATTAGGCTTAATGATTAAATATTGGAATGCCTTTCCTTCTAGGAAGGGAAAAGATAAAGTAAAAATGGCTCATTACTGCATGGAAGTTTGAGAAGGGAAACAAATAAGAGGAGATGCAATCCATGTTAAGGATTTTGTATTCTGCAGAAGAAAGGAGAATGATTAAGGAAACGGGCATGAGAATCTGGGATGATGAACATCAACAGAGACCATTAGCAGATATTAAATGGCCCCTATAGAATCCCCAGTGGAATAATCAAAACCCGTTACACTGTACCCATATGGGCGATTTGCGAAATATAATAATACAGGGAATAAGGAAGGCTGTCCCTCGTGGAAAGAATGTACAAAAGGCATTCAAGGAACAACAAAAGAAGGATGAAGATCCAACTGAGTGGTTGGAGAGGCTGAGAAAAGCCTTTCAGTTATATTCAGGAGTGGACCCTAACACTCCTGAAGGAGAGACACTGTTGAAAGTTCATTTTGTGGTAAACTCGTGGGTAGATATTCGAAAGAAGTTGGAAAAGTTAGAACGGTGGCAAGCAAGGGGGCTGGATGAGTTACTGCGGGAGGCTCAGAAGGTTTATGTCAGGAGGGAGGATGAGAACTACAAGAAGCAGTCTAAGATTATGTTAGCAGCTGTAAGGGAAGGACAGAGGCAATCTCCCCAAAGAAGGGGTGGTGGTCACCCAGGAGGTTTGAGGGGAGCTGGTTGACCAGTGCATGAAGGAAGACAAGGTGGAGGAGATAGGATTGTTTGCTTTTACTGCGGGAAAAGGGGACATATGAAGCGGGAATGCCGACAAAGGATGGCTGATGAAGAGCAGTTTAAGGAAGATTAGTGGTGTCAGGGGCTCTATCTGCTGGGAACAAGAGAAAGAACAGAGCCCCTGGTAAAATTAAAAATAAGTCCCCAGCAGCAAGAATATGAGTTCCTTGTGGACTCAGGGGCAAAAAGATCGACCGTCCAGACCCTTCCCCAAGGGTGTAAGATTTCATCTGAAATAATACAAGTGATTAGAGCCAAAGGGGGACCCTTTGGAGTACTAATAATCAAGGATGTACTCTTAGAAAGTAACTCCAAATTAGGAATTGGGTCATTTTTATTAGTACCAGAAGCAGATTATTATTTACTGGGAAGGGATTTGATGATTGAATTGGGAATAGGGATAGAGATTAATAAAGGAGAACTAACAGTAAAATTGTGTCCTCTCCGGGCTGAGGATGAAAAAAAGATTAATCCAGAGGTTTGGTACACCCCTGATAGTGTAAGAAAATTAAGTATTGAACCCTTTGAAGTAACTATTAGGAACCCGGAGATACCTGTCAAAATTAGGAAATATCCTATATCTAAAGAAGGGAGGCAAGGACTGAAACCAGAAATAGAAAGGCTTAAAAAAAAAAAAAAAAAAAAACAAACCCCAGACTTTTAGAACCATGTATGTCCCCTTTTAATACCCCCATTTTACAATGGATCGAAAATTTTAGTAGAAAATTTAAATTTTTATATGAAAAATTAACTAATGATGGGTTATTGAAATGGAGCACTAATGATGAAGATCAATTAGAGGCATTAAAAACTGAACTAGTCAATGCTCCAGTCCTTAGCATTCCAGATTTCAAGAGATCATTTTGCTTATTTATTAATGTAAATGAGGGAGTAGCATATAGTGTATTACCTCAGAATTGGGCTGGGAAAAAAAACCAAAAAAACAAAACCAAACCAAACCAAACCAAAACAAAACAAAAAAACCCAGTGGCATACCTCTCCCCAAACTCCTAGATCCCGTTAGCTAGGGGTGGCCCACATGCTTACAGGCGATAGTGGCCGCTGCTCTCCTGGTAGAGGAAGCTGAGAAGATAACCTTTAGAAGTGAGCTAAAAATCTTATCTCCCTATAACATTCATGGAGTTTTGCAACAGAAGGCCAACAAATAAATAACAGATGCCAGATTCCTAAAATATGAAGACATCCTAGTCTCCTCTCCTAAGTTAAGAAACAATGGGCCTGAAAAACCCAGCCCAGTTTTTTTATATAAAGAACCAATTACAGAACTAACACATGATTACCTCCAACAGACAGAGGAACAAACAAAAATAAGGCCAGATCTTGAGGAAGAAAAACTAAAAGAAGGGGCTCAATTATATGTAGACAAGTTCTCTCAAGTTCTGAAAAAAAAAAAAAAGAAAAAAGAAAAATTAGGGTATGCTATAATAGATGAGAAAACATTTAAGACAGTAGAATCTAGTCCCCTTAGCCCCAGCTGGTCAGCCTAAGCATGCAAATTATATGCTGTGCTTAAAGCTCTAAATTTATTGAAAGGAAAAAGTGAGACTATTTTTACTAATTCTACATATGCCTATGAATTAGTTCATACTTTTAGTAAAATCCGAGAAGAAAGAAAACCAAAAGAACTGTGATACGGACAGCCAAAAAAGAGTAGATGCATGCCAGTCGAGTTAAAAGTCCGGCCACCATGGATGACCAGTAAAAAATAGACAGCCAGCCTAGGAATTTGAAGGTTACCATTAAGAAAAATCGATGAACTCTGTGTGCATCATTTAAGTCGATCGCAAAGGAGAACAAAAAGGGATATAATTACCTACTTATTAGTAATTATTTAGTAGTTTATAATAAGGTAGATTATAATTATTATCCTTTCGTATGTGTTAGTAATTATTTTAATGATTATTTGATTATTTGTTATAAGGTAGATTGTGATTGTTGTCCTTTTAAGTGCTTTACATGTAAGATTTGCCAAGAACAGTGGCAGGTCCATTGCCAAGGGGGGGAAGCCGCCAACTGGGGTCTGAACAGAATTTGTGTTAAAATCAAGAAAATTGAAAAATCAGTAGATTTGTTTGGAGTCTGAGGACTGGTAAAAAAATATACACCAAAGGAGTGCATCAGGAAACTTTTGTTTCCATACTAACAAACCCACTCCATTTGTTGCCCAAATTCTAAAACGGTGTTGTCAGAGGGAACTAAAGGGGGTCCCGTGCAACCCACCCCCAGTCAAGGATAAAAATTGGGAACAGTACGAAGTTAGGCGGGAGCAGGGGAAATCAACTATTGCCAACTGAGTACTAGACTCCCCCAGACGACCGGTCTGATTGCCTCTGAAACACCAGAAAGGCAACAAACCCAAAAGGGGAAAAAAAGATATTATGCAATAAAAACAAGGTCAGGACCCCACCCTTATTGGCAAATTATTAATATGATAATGCTTTGTACTGTATACCAAAGAGAGGGTTCCCCAGCTTTGCACCAATCCTTTAAGTAGACAATAACTGGAGTAAATAGTAGAGTAATTCAGAGTCAGATAACATCCAGACCCCCTAGTTTTACCCACGGTTATGCAAACTAGCCCCTGTAGAGCCCTGTTTTAATAACGTAGGATTTTATATGTGTCCAGCATCAAACCCAGGGAAAGGGTATTGCAATTACCCTAGGGAATATTTCTGTAGGTACTGAGAGTGTAAAACAATAGCCTCAAAGTGGCAAACAGCAGGAGATAAAATTAGAATAGTAAAAAAAAAAAATGAAGGCAGCACACCTAATGCTGATCAAAGTCAAATATGAAACTCTCCTTAGAAATCCTGAAGTAGGAGAGACTTTGATTCTAGCCCACCAAAAAGTAAAACGATTTGATGAACAAAATGATAAAAGAGAAAATGGGCGAATGTGAAAAACTGCATTGACTTGTTTGTTCATCAAGAGTATAAAATTAGGGTAGAGGAAAAGGGTGGGGGTCGGAGCATAGAATTTGCAGGCTTGGGCAACGCTGGTAACCGCAAACAAAGATTGTGAAAGATCTTGCAGGACTTGCTAGAACTGATAACCGCAGCGGAAGGAGACCCATCACCCCCACTTGTGAAACCAATTGTTGCTGGATAAAAAGGGACTGAAGAGAAGGAACGTTGTCAGCTTTTGGCAGAACACAGACTCCCCAGCTGCACCCAGCGCTGTTTGCTTGCTATCGCTTGCTGTAATTAATAAAATTATTAATTGATCTTAAAAGGATTAATCAAATTATTCGCCTCAATTTATAACAGTTCTTCTGAGAAATATAGTCCGGATTTCTCCAAAACCAAAGAGTTCTCTCCACAGAGCCCTGAGGATGTTGCAGTGCCTCTGAAACACAGGCAGCAGCATAATGGCAGTGACCATGTGCTCTTATCTCCTCACAACCCTTTCCTGCCCCCAGCCCCAGCCCCCCACCACTCCCCTGTGAGATGATTATGGTCCTGCATGGTGGGGGTGTAGGGAGGCAGAGATCTCTGAAGCTTGCTCTTGGGGAGAGAGGTTTATTGTTGGTTCAGGAAGGTCCGAGCCTCGTTCTCCCGGGCGTAGCACGTGGCTGGGCCTCAGAGGGTGGGGGAGGGGAGAGACAAAAGAGAAGGGTTCCGGAGAGGGGAGGAAGTCCAAGAGAGGGAGGAAGTCCAAGAGCCCGCATGGCCCCTCAGAGCCCCCTTATCAGGGGCTCCTAGTTGGCTGGGACAAGGCATGGGCCAATGGGGTTACAGACGTTGATGTTTTAGGGGCAGGTACAGAGGTGCAGGATGAGCCACAATCTTTTGGGGGGTGGGATGGAACAGTCCATTTCACTCCAGGATTCATCCAAGGGCAGAAGTGACATCTGGCTAACTGAGAGAGCAATCATATCTATCTATCCTCTGCAACACTCCCCCAATCTCTTCTGGTCTCCAACAGCTCCACCCCACCCTCCTTATCAGTGCGAGCCTCCGCGTTGCCTCGGGAATGGGGGAGGGGCCGGTCCCTGCACAGCTCCAAGTCCGGACGGTGCGGAGGGAGGGCAGGGCAGCTCAGCTCACAGTGCCTGTGGGGCCGGAGCTTGCACCATGGCACCGGCACCCCGAGAAAGGGGGGGCGACCTGCCTCTCACCGGGACCCAGGGGGTAGCGGAGGCAAACCCCTCTGCCTCTACCGGCATTAGAAATGAATCTATACCATCTGTAGCACCTGTTGTATATCTAGGTAGGAGAAACAGTACCAGAGTTTACTAACCACTAACATATAGAGACAAAACAGAGGTTTGTAAAATACAGAGAGAATTTGGAAGAACAAGTGAAATTTTTAAAGGCATGATAAGGGCAACTTTTAATTCAAATGAAATGGTACCAAAAGATATTAGTGATTTATTTAAATGTTTACTAACACCTTCTGAATATGAGATATGGGAAAATAAGTGGAAGTTAGCTTTTACAGTAGTCTTACAAGAAATACAACAAACACCCAGTGAAACCATGGACAGTGATGGCAACCCTATTACAATAGAGCATTTATGCGGCACAGGAAATATGCAATGCCCAGAAAAACAAACCTGACTGCTATCTAGGTCGGTTTTGGAAAAAATCTGTAATGCTGCAGAAAAAACATTTTATCAATTACCAGTAACTGAGGCTAAGGGCAGCTATATTAGCATTAAACAGTTTCCTTCAGAGAGTTTTTTGCAGTTTGTAGATCGCTTGAGAACCCAAGTTGGAAGACAGGTGCAAGACCCCAGGGTACAAACAGAGCTGATCAAAGAAATAGCTCAGAGGAATGCGAATGACACCTGTCGTAGAATTATCCTCAGCCTTCCTCTCAACCCATCACCTAGTCTCGCTCAGATGGTTGATGCCTGCACCAGGAAAGCAAAGCTGTTCAATACCACAGACACAAATACAGCATCTGCAGAACTACAGCCTGCTGCCCCAGCTGCACCAAGTCCACAGCGACAACCAGTGTCATCAGACCAGAGGCAGCACATCATCTGCCTGCGTTGCAAGAAACCAGAACACTTTGCCAGAAACTGTCCTCAAAACCAGAACCAGAGAAAGTTCAACAAACAAAAAAAACTGAGTGTAAAGAGCGTGCCCGCTGCTAAAACAACTACGCGCAAAGATATAAATATAGCGGGACCCACAAGGAAAAATGCCTCTCTCTTAACAAATAAAGGGGAGGGCACAACTCATACGGGGGGGGGGGAGGCAGAAAAATAAAAATGTAAAATGTACAACTAACAAGGTCTTGCAGCCGCTAGGCAGACCTCGCCTAGTGACTGCCAAAGGGTTTCATTTCAGATCCACTGATTGGGAAGTCATTATAGCAGACCTGTCAAACAGCTCACAGGACCTGCAGGCATACCAAATGAAACTGGGCAGTGAGTATTTTGTCATTGGAGATACAGCATACACACCTTCAGAGACTGAAATAGCTCCCATGACTACTAAGGGAAAAATATCAAGCCTTATGCTGTTGGCACATTGCTCACACCCTCCATTTTACCTAGAAAAAGGGCAAATTCTGGCCCAAGCCATTCCCATCCCAGTAGAAATAACAGTAGAAGGAAAATCACCAGAAGTCTACTGGGCAGAGGTGGTAGGAGAGGATAGACCTTCGATGGCATGCAACCTAGCCCATGGTTCAGAGCACCTTCAGATGGAAGGGGCTCTGAACACAGGCACAGACATCATGGTAATACTTAAAACCATGTGGCCAGCACACTGGGAGTTGCAACCTGTGGCCGGCAAACTTCAGGGCATAAGAGGAACTACATTGACTAAGATATAAAAAAATGTTGTGAAAATTGAGGGACCTGATGGGAAATTGGTAAGTGTTCGCCCATTTGTGGCAGACTATAAGGCTCCGCTGTAGGGGAGAGACACCATGTCCCAGTGGGGAGTCCAGTTAATCATTCCTAAGACACCCCAGGATTTTTGGAAGTAGCCACTGTGGCGCGCCCTGCCCACAAGTTAAAGTGGTTGGATAACACCCCAAAGTGGGTAGCACAGTGGCCTTTGAGTAGTGAGAAACTCGAGGCGCTTGAGAAATTTGTGAAGGAGCAGTTAGCTCAAGGACACCTACAAGAGACAGACAGCCCTTGGAATTTCCCAGTCTTTGTAATAAAGAAGCCTGGGAAAGACAAGTGGAGATTGCTCCATGATCTCAGAGAAATAAACAAAATTGTAGAGGACATGGGACCTCTCCAACCAGGCATGCCTAGTCCAGCAATACTCCCTTGTGATTGGCAATTGGCTGTTCTATATATCAAGGACTGTTTTTTCCAAATTCCATTGCACCCTGAAGATGCCCCAAGGTTTGCATTCTCAGTTCCTACCATCAATCGGGAAGCCCCAATGAAACGCTATCACCGGAAAGTTTTGCCCCAAGGTCTAAAATCCAGTCCTTTCATATGCCAACAGTATGTAGCATCGCTGCTGTCTCCGCTACGTGTAGAGAGAAAGGATACCATCATCCTTCACTATATAGATGATGTGCTTGTGTATGCCCCCAATGACTCTATACTCCAATGCACGCTTGACCTAGTGGTTGACGTTCTAACCGCTGTTGGATTTGAATTGCAGAAAAACAAAGTTCAAAGAATGCCACCTTGGAGATACCTGGGTCTGGAAATCTCTGCAAGGACTATTGTCCCTCAGAAATTAGAGATCAATTGCAACCACAGAACACTAGCAGACCTCCATTCACTATGTGGGTCTTTGAATTGGGTAAGACCTTCGCTAGGTCTCACAAATGAGGATCTGGACCATCTCTTCAATTTATTGAAAGGGAAGAGGGAGCTGGCCTCCCCCGGGGAACTGACCCCTGAGGCAAAGACAGCAATCGAAAAGGTACAGAAGGCCTTGTCAGAAAGGCAGGCACATCGGTGTGACCCAAACGTGCCTTTCCAATTCATTGTTCTAGGAAAGCTGCCACATTTGCATGGGTTGATTTTCCAATGGATCGAGGGGCAGAAGGATCCACTCTTGATCATAGAGTGGGTTTTCCGCTCCCACCAAAGATCCAAGACCATCACTAAGCCATAAGAGCTGATAGCAAAGATGATTCAGAAGGCCAGGGTGAGGTTGTGCGAATTATCAGGGTGTGACTTTGCATGTATCCACCTCCCAGTCAGGCTTTCTGAGGAGGGAAGGAACTCTCCTGAGTGTCTGAACAAAGGGATGTTTGAGCATTTGCTCCAGAGCAATGCCAGTCTCCAGTTATCTCTGGACAGCTACAGAGGACAAATATCAGTCCATGCCCCATCTCACAAGTTTTTCACTGAGGAATTCCACCTTATTCCTCAAGAGAAAAGGAGCCAGAGGGCACTCAAGGCTCTCAGTGTTCACGGATGCCTCTGGGGCTTCCCACAAGTCGGTGATGACTTGGAGAAATCCACAGACTCAGCATTGGGAAGCTGATGTTGAGCTTGTGGAGGGATCCCCCCAGGTGGCTGAACTGGTTGCAGTGGTGAGAGCTTTTGAGAAGTTTTCTGAGCCAATCAACTTGGTGACAGACTCTGCCTATGTAGCAGGAGTAGTGTCCAGGGCGGAGCAGGCTGTGCTCAAAGAAATAGAGAATGAACATCTCTTCAGATTGCTCTCAAGGCTGATTTATTTAATCTCTCACCGAGAGCATCCATTCTTTGTGATGCATGTGAGGTCACACACTGATTTGCCAGGTGAGATTGCAGAAGGTATTCGCAAAGCAGATTCCCTTGCTGCACCAGTCGAAAAGGCATGTCTCCCTGATGTCTTCCAACAGGCAAAGCTGAGTCACCAGCATTACCATCTCAATGTGCCAGGTCTGATCTGACAGTTCCAGCTAACCGGAGTCAGGCTCGAGCCATTGTGACCAACTGTCCCAACTGCCAGCTCCAGGCCATGCCATCGTTGGGCATGGGAGTAACCCCCCGGGGCCTTGGCAGCTGTGAGGTATGGCAGACAGACATCACACACATTCAGAGTTTTGTTTGCCTTGAATGCATTCATGTAAGTGTGAACACATTCTCAGGTGCAGTGTACGCCTCTGCTCATATAGGACAAAAGGCTGCTCATGCCAAACAGCACCTAGTGCAAGCATTTTCAGTATTGGGGGTTCCAAAAATGATTAAAACAGATAATGGCCCAGCGTATATATCCAAGGAGTTTCTGAAATTTCTCCAGCAGTGGGGAGTGGAACATAAAACTGGCATCGCCCACTCCCCCACAGGTCAAGCTGTAGTCGAGCGTGCCGTCCAGATGCTCAAACAGGTATTAAAAAAACAGAATAGTTCAGCTCCGTGGATGTCTCCACGAGAGAAGCTCTGTAAAGCCATATTTACCATCAATTTTCTGAACTGCTCATTTGAAAATATGAGTCCACCTGTAGTACGCCACTTTAACTGTGGCAATCAGTTCAAATTGTCTCAGCATCCACCGGTCTTGATTAGGGATCCAGAAACTTGGGAAACCAAGGGTCCCTATGAACTCTTGACCTGGGGTCATGGCTATGCATGTATAGCTACACCCTCAGGCCCTCGGTGGATTCCCCAGAAGTGGGTGAAACCTTTTGTCCCCAAAAATCCAAGTCAGACAGAAGGGGACAGGAAGCAAGTAGCTGATGCTTCAAAGAGAAGATGCCGCCGAATGGAAGAAGAGGAATGTTCCTAAGTGTGAATTCCTTCCGGCAGAAACAGAAACTTTAATATGTTCTTAAAATGTTTGTTTTTCCCTGTTAGAGAAAATCTACCTCCCACTCAACCCTGTGATGAACCTCATCCAAGTTGTCATCCTGCTGATGCTGAACAGTCAGGCAGCTGCATGGATCGTCCCTCAGCTGCGTCAAAACATCTGGGTGACCCTGGCACAGACACTTCAGCAAGAAAACATTTGCTTGTCCACTGCAGCAACAAAGGACCTTATGTCCACCTGTCTGGTAGAAATTCCATGGCAGGCTGGAGAATTTCCAGCAGGCCTGAACACACATAGGTCCAACAAAATCCCAGAATTATACACCCCCTGACCACACAAAGATCAGAAACAAGTTGGGGTGATCCTGAAATCCTTAGAGGAGTGGTTGCGAGGTTTGTCCTGGATGGCTCAGGACGCCCAAGAGTTAAAGCTATTGGGTTCTTCTCCTGCAGCTTACTGTGTGCATTTTGCTGTGTTCCCAAAACCATCCAACACTGACGAGTACCACGTTATAAAACAACATCATGTGGAGTTCACTGCAAGGAGGTGGTGTCAGAACACGAGCCATATCGGGGCAGACAACCCATCTCACTCAAGTCCCAAAGGTCTACTTAAGAGATTGTTCTTGATTTGCGGGGATAGGGCATGGGCAGGAATTCCGTCTTTGCTTTTAGGAGGGCCATGTACAATTGGGAAGGTGTCCGTATTGACAACCAACCAAACTCTAATTGGTGAATGGACGCACAAAAACAAATCGGTAAACAAAATTCAAGAGGAGTGCAGACAATCTGGACCCAAATTGTAACTCAGACGCTGTTGAGGCAGGACGGGAATGAGGAGACTTTGAGCCAGAAGGTTGAGAGAGTAAAACTCGGATGTATTTCAAAATGCATCGCTCTTTATACAGAGCTTCATCCAGGCCAATTCCAATGGTCTTGAAGTGAAAACAACTCAACCATTGGTGCAGAGTGCATAACATACAGTGGTAGACCTTAACTATAAACAATGTGAACAACAAGAGAGATAAAGAACCTTATTTACGTTCTTTTCCAACAGATTCCCAGGCTTCTGCCTGGTTAGAAACTTTCAGTTTCTCTCTTTGACTGAATCTGAGACTGACAACTCACTCTTGTTTTTCACTCACTCTCACATCTACATTCATTTACCCTGAGTTCTCTTGGAATGTTAATCCCTCAACCCAGCAAATTTAATCCTGTATGTCTCTTAATCCAGCAGAATTTTAGGGTCCCCTCCCACACATTTTCAATCCAACAGAATATTTTTCTTCGCCAATTTATTTTGTAAGGAAATCCCTCTTTTTTCCTTTTATTTTTGAATTAACCCTCTTTTTACCTTTTTTTTTTTCCCAATGAATTATGCCAAGAAAACCCTCTTTTTATTTCCCTCCCCCCCCCCCCCCACCCCGCCAAGTAGTCCCACTCTGTCCCGGAGACTCAGTCCCAGTTTCCCCAGGGGGGATTCTCTCAGTCTTTTTTTCACTCGCTTTGTCTCTTTACCGGCTGTTTTTCTCGTGACAAAAGATGGAAACGAAGCATGAGAGACTCCACAATCACTTGGCAAGTCTGGGATAACCAGCCCGCCTCTCATTCACACACATTCATCCCCCCTTATCTGCCCTGTCCCAACAAATACTTACCTATCCTTTGTCCTTGGGTCTTGGTTCTTCATGTACACTTTAGTCTTAGGGGCTAATTACCACGGTTTTAGGGAATCCTTTCCCTTTTCTTTGTTTTATTGCCTCCTTTGGTTCCATCAGATCATAACCTGCGTCTGTCGATAACACCAGGGGAGCACAGTGAGGCTGCGTAATCAGGGCAGGATGCATCTTCCTCACCCTGACTCTCCGGCACCGGCAAAGAGGTGTTAGAAACCATCCTCTGCTACCGTAATTGTGCAAAACACCAATCACTTGTTTTTTAAAATTTTAAAAGTTTATTAATAATAAAATGGTTATAAAAATAGTAATACAATTAGAGTAATAAAATTTAGTTAGGGCAATTACAAGACAATAAAAAGCAAAGAATTACGGATGTCTGGATTCTCTCGGACACTAAGTCACGAAAAGCATGTTTTGTGAACAAAGGAAGAACCCTTAAAAGCCATACACTGTTGCATATTCATACATACTTCATGGTTATGCATATATTCTATTTAAAATAAGAAACTCTGGAACATGTCAACTCCTTCTAATCCTCACGGTGTCTTCGAGTCTGAGCAAGGCCTGAAGGAATTAGCTTCTTCTGGTAAGAAAACCATAAATTCCTCTTCTCTAGAAGATTTAGGTGTTCTGTGATTGTTCTCTCGAAGTATCTCATTCTTTAAAAAAAAAACCCCACATAAATAGTTTTTATTTTAACTACAAAACTACATTTACCATACTATTAAAATGTTAATACAGAAATTCTAATAAATATAATATAATACATATAGTATTCAATTTAATATTTGCAAAAAGCCAATCGTAAAATATGCATTTTTCACACATATTAATTATTAAATTTATTCTATTGTATACATTGATCTTATTCAAGCATGAATTTCTCGTGATCTCTCTCAAGCCCCTGAACAAAGTTTCTCATGATTATTCTTACAATTAAACAGTAATTATATTTAATTACTAAACAATCATCGCATCTAACAATTATATCATGTATCATATACTAGTTACACAGGTGCAGTTCTAGCAAGTACAAGGCCTATACTTTCCCAGGGTATTTTCCCAGGGCCTGCTAAGCCTAACTTTCCTTCTAACTCTCCAAATCCCCATGATTTTAAAACCCTTTTACTATCATAGATACGGCTCTTTTGAAGTTTGGATTTGTCAGGCTCTGAATATATTTGTAAATTCAGAAGAACTGTTTAATCCAGAAGAGAATATGCCACATGCTGGACAGGAGATTTTAGAAGAATAAAAATCTTTAAAGTATCAGAAACCCCTGAGACAAAGGAAGAAAAAAAAAAGGGGGAAAGAAAAGGGCAGGGAGCAAGAAGAGAAAAAGAACGAAAAAGGGTGGGATCCTTTGCAAGTATTGCCCTCCCCGTTCCTGCTTGCTCCCCCACCGCTCGTGGCTGAGACACTACTTCCGGCCCCCGTCCCAGGTCAGGGCTCGCCGCCTGCGACTGTGCCACTGGTCCCTGTCCCACCGCCCGCGGCGGCTCTCCCAGTCTCTGTCCCGCCGCCCGCAGCTGCTCTCCCGGTCTCTGTCCCACAGCCTGTGGCTGCTCTCCTGGTCCTGGTCTTGCCGCTCAAGGCTGCACCACCAGTCCCCATCCCCATCCCGGCCACATGGCCCGTGGCCGTTATGCCAGCCATGCCAGGTGGGGTCCTGTAAGAGAAGGGTGACCTTTTTGTTCGCTGTAGCCGCAGATGTTAACTTGTTTCAAGGATATAATGTAAGGAGATTTGTTTTTACAGCGGTAGTAGGCAATAGACTGTGCATTGCTGATAATGTAAGGGAAGGGTGACCTTTTTGTTTGATGTAGCTGCAGATGTTAATTTGTTTCAAGAATATAATGTAAGGAAATTTGTTTTTACAGAGGTAGTAGGCAATAGGCTTTGCATTGCTTAAGTGATAACACGCATTCCTAAGATAACACGTATTCCTGAGACTGTGAGAATCCCCAGATCAAAGGACACCTGTGAGGAAGACAACTGGCCTTCCTCCCACGACCATCAGGAGGCAGAAAACGACCACCTAGCAACAGAATGAGACTGCGCAGAAGAAACGAGTGAACTAAGGAGAAAGATAAAAGAGCGAACTAGGGGACCACAAGCGCGGCAGTTTGGCGGAGTGGTGGCTCCCCTCGTTCGCCCAGCGCTGCTTTGCTTTCGCTTTCATATACACTATTAAATGAATTTAAATAAATTCTGTTAATTGGATCGGATGGCCTCTTGTGCTCACTCATAACAATTTGGTGCCGTGACTCGGATCGCGGATTTGGAGGACCCCTCTCTGGGAGAGGCGCCACCACTCCGCTCTTTTGAGCGGACTCAGACTGGGGGTCTTGTCCTCATCCCAACCGACGAACCCAAAAGCCTTGAGAGGAAAGCAAAGAAAGGGAAGCGGGCCCAAGATACCCCTTACATTTTGTGCACAAAGTCCGGACGAAGGTGCAGGACGCATAAGTATAAGAGTTCCGTTCGGGCGGGGTCGGGATCCCGGAGTGTGGCGAGTGTGTGAGTTGCATGAGAGGGGAGCCGGCAGCCGGACTCCCCAAGTGAACGCGGACCCTCAGTAGTGCAGTTCCCAAAGCCCGCGAGGGTCTGGGCCACGAACCAGGGGAAGTGATTGTGATTCTTTGATTATTTGTGTGTGTTAGAAGGCACTCCGGAGGAATGGGGCAGGGGAAGAGTAAATCCCCCTCCCCAGTGGGGGTAAAACTCCCTTCGGTTCCTAAGGACAGTCCCCTGGGGTTCATGTTGACCAATTGGGAACACTTCCCAGGAACGAGGGGGAAGGATAAAGCAAAAATGATACATTACTGTATAGAAGTGTGGGGAGGGAAGGAAGTTTCAAAAAATGTATTTTGGCCCATATTCGGGTCCTCAGAGGAATGGGTTAGACAAGCTCTAAACATCTGGGTGAGCACCAAACAACCCCCTAACCCGGAGGAGAGCGACTATGCCAAGATCTGGGTGAGCCGACCGGAGGTGCTTGTGTTCAAACTTTCCGAAAAGCCTAAGGGGAAAAGAAAGGGACCACCAGAGGAACTGATAGTAGCCCCACCCCCTTATGTTCCTCCTGTACCACGAGCACCCCCTCTCCCCTCATCGGATGATGAGTCTGACTCAGATTCCGAGAAGCCTGGTCCAGTCACCCGAAGCAGGGCAAAAGGCAAACTGTTTCCCTTGAGGGAAATGCCCATGGGGGGGCCACAACCAGGAATAGGATTCATTTCTGTTCCTTTGAGTTCGGGAGATGTGAGAGATTTCAAGAAGGAGATGGGAAACTTATTAGAGGATCCTTTAGGTGTGGCAGAAAGAGTGGATCAATTTTTGGGCCCCAATATATACACTTGGGAAGAACTGCAGTCCATACTGAATATCCTATTTATGGTTGAAGAAAAGAATATGATTAGGGCAGCTGGGATGCGGGTCTGGGATGCCCAGCCGGCACATGCTCAACACCCAGCTGACACTAAGTGGCCTCTTCAAAATCCTAATTGGAATAACCAAGACCAGGCTCATAGGGCCAATATGCGGGACTTCCGAACCATATTAATTGATGGTATTCGGGAATCGGTCCCCAGGGGTCAAAACATCAATAAAGCATTCAATGACAGACAGAGGAAAGATGAAACACCCACTGAGTGGCTGGAGAGGCTGCGAAAGTACTTCCAATTATATTCAGGATTAAAACCGAATGATCCAATAGGGCAGGCAATATTAAAAGTGCATTTTGTATCTAAGTCTTGGGACGATATTAGGAAGAAGATACAAAAGATGGAGGATTGGCAGGATAGGGATTTGGCAGAGCTGCTGCGGGAGGCGCAGAAAGTGTACGTCCGGAGAGAGGAAGAGAGTCAGAAGAGGCAAGTTAAAATGATGGTTGCTGCGGTAAGGGAAAATAGGAGCATAGAGACAGGACAGAAGAAGTTTACTCGAGACAAAGCGGGTAATAAAGAAAAGGGGGGGGGGAATGGAAGAAAAGACTTGTTATTATTGTGGCAAAAAGGGACATTTCAAGAGGGAGTGCAGGGTGCGGCTTAGAGATGAGAAAGAATTCAAGGCCGACTAGGGGGGTCAGGGGCTCTACTTTATGGGGACAAGGAGACATCAAAAGGAGCCCTTGATAAAATTAAAGGTGGGTCCCCAAGGCCAGGAAATAGAATTCTTGGTCGATACAGGGGCGGAAAGATCTACCATTCAATTCCTGCCCCAAGGCTGTACCCTGTCAAAACAGACAGCCATGGTAGTAGGGGCAAAAGGGGAACCATTTGAAGTACAAATTATTAAAGAGGTAATGGTAGAATCAGAAACTAAAATGGGGGTGGGTGACTTCTTATTAGTCCCTGAAACAGATTACAACTTATTGGGAAGGGATTTAATTGTTGAATTGGGAATTCAAATCAAAGTGGTAGAAAAGGAATTGAAAATCAGGCTTTGCCCTCTTCGATTGGAAGATGAAGAGAAAATAAATCCTGAAGTATGGTACAATCCGGGAACCGTGGGCAAATTGAATATGACTCCATTCACGGTAAAGATCAGAAACCCTGAGGTCCCGGTGAGAATAAAACAGTACCCTATTTCACTAGAGGAAAGGGAAGGATTGAAACCCGAAATTGAAAGATTACTAAATAAAGGATTATTAGAACCATGTATGTCGCCTTTTAACACCCCCATACTCCCAGTTAAAAAGGCAGACGGATCCTATCGGCTGGTGCATGACGTTAGGGAAATTAATAAGCGAACCGTAGCTCGGTTCCCAGTAGTGGCAAACCCCTATACCCTTTTGAGTAAATTGGGACCTGAAAACGAGTGGTATAGTGTCATAGACCTGAAAGATGCCTTTTGGGCCTGCCCTCTGGACGAATCCAGTCGAGACTATTTTGCCTTTGAATGGGAGGACCCTGATACGGGGAGGCGACAGCAACTCAGGTGGGCAGTATTACCTCCGGGGTTCACCGAGTCTCCCAATTTATTCGGGCAAGCCCTGGAACAAATTTTGCAAGATTATAAAACAGACCCAGAGGTAAAGCTAGTTCAGTATGTGGATGATTTGTTAATAGCAGGTAAAGAAGAAGACAAAGTCTGGAAAGAAAGTATCAAACTATTAAATTTCCTGGGGCTGAAAGGATTGAAAGTTTCTAAAGCAAAACTACAATTTGTGGAAGAGGACGTTAGGTACCTGGGACATTATTTGAAAAAGGGAGAGAAGAAAATTGATCCAGATAGAGTACAAGCAATCCTATCCCTGCCTCTACCGCAAAATAAACGACAAATTCGTCAGATATTAGGACTTACAGGGTATTGTAGGCAGTGGATTGAAAACTATAGCGGGAAGGCAAGATTTCTGTATCAAAAACTTACCCAAGATGGGCACCTTAAGTGGACAGAAGAGGAAAAATCTAAATTCCAAGAATTAAAAGAAACTCTGGTCCATGCTCCAGTCCTGAGCCTCCCAGATTTAAAGAGGCCCTTCTTTTTATTTGTCAGTATTACAGATGGGGTAACTTATGGAGTACTTACCCAGGACTGGGCGGGGAAAAAGAAACCTATTGCATATCTATCTAAAATTTTAGACCCTGTAAGTAGGGGATGGCCGGGATGCTTACAAATAATTGCAGGCTGTGCAGCGTTGGTGGAAGAAACAAGGAAGATCACCTTTAATGCCATCCTGAAGGTATTAACTCCACATAACATACGGAGTGTGATGCAACAAAAAGCAGACAAATGGATATCTGATGCTAGGCTCCTAAAGTATGAGGGGATTCTATTAGAAACCCCTAATTTCACTTTAGAAACCACCTCATTGCAAAATCCAGCCTCCTTCCTCTTCGGAGAGCCAGAGACTGACCCACTGACTCACGACTGTGTGATCACTATAGAGGAGCAAACTAAAATTAGACCTGACTTGGAAGAGGAGGAGTTAGAGACTGGAGAAAAACTGTTTGTAGATGGATCATCCAGAGTAGTAGAGGGCCAAAGAAAATCAGGGTATGCAATAGTAGGGGGACCTGACCTAGAAGTAATTGAGTCCGGAGCCCTAGACAAAGCATGGTCAGCCCAAGCCTGTGAAATATACGCCATCCTAAGAGCCTTGGAATTATTCAAGGGAAAAGAGGGAACCATTTATACAGATTCTAAATATGGGTACGGGGTAGTACATACATTTGGGAAATTATGGGAGGAAAGGGGCCTCGTGAATTCACAAGGAAAGGACCTGGTGCATCAGAGATTAATAGTAGCCCTCCTGAAGGCCTTGAGAGGCCCTGCAAAGACAGCTGTAGTTCATTTAAAAGGGCATCAGCGGGGAATGGATTACCGGAGTAGGGGTAACAACGCAGCGGACCATGAAGCGAAGAAGGCTGCAATGATCAAGACACTGACCTTGAGCGAGAGAACTGGGAGGGATCTTACAGATACCCCAGAGAATCCTGGGTTGACCACCCAGGAGAAGCTTGTATTTACTGTAGAAGAGCGGGAGAAACTTGCGAAATTGGGGATAAAAGAAGAATCGGGGAAATGGCTGTTGAAGGATGGGAGGGAGGTTCTGCCTAGGGCCATAGCCCAGCAGATGCTTAATAAACTATACCAGAAGACACACTGGGGCGCTCAAGGGCTGGTAGACCACTTTGCCACCCATTACATGACTGTGGGTCTCCATGATCTAACAAAAAGTATTACTAAGGGTTGTCCAACCTGTTTACGTGTAAATAGGAAGAATTTAAAGAAGCCACCCTTGGGAGGGAGACCAGTGGCAAAGAGGCCTTTTACAAATTTACAGGTGGACTTTACTGAGCTTCCCAAAGTGGGGAGGGTAAAATATCTTTTAGTTATAATAGATCATCTAACACATTATGTGGAAGCAATCCCCACCGCTGGAGAGACAGCCCGAACGGTGACAAAGGCCCTGCTAGAGGAAATAATACCCAGGTATGGGGTCCCAGAAACAATAGACTCCGATAAGGGCCCCCACTTTACTTCAAAAATAACACAGCTGCTAGCAGAAGCCCTGGGCATAAATTGGGAACAACATACTCCCTGGCACCCCCAGAGTTCAAGGAGGGTGGAAAGAATGAATGGGGAAATTAAGAAACAACTCACTAAATTGGTACTAGAAACTAAGTTATCTTGGATAAAATGTCTGTCACTAGCATTATTAAATATTCGGACTCAACCACGAGCAGACATAGGGCTTTCCCCATTTGAAATGTTGTATGGAATGCCCTACTCCCTGGAGAAAGTTCAATCTGATCCTAATATCACTGACCAAAGTATTAACAAATATTTAACTGTTTTAATGAAATACAATAAACAGTTATGGGAAAAGGGGATGTGGGCCCAAAGACCACCATTAGATCTTGTATTACACCAGGTACAACCCGGCGACTGGGTTCTCATCCGAAGCTGGAAGGAAGATTCAATCACCCCAAAGTGGGACGGACCGTATCTGGTTTTAATCACCACTGATTCCGCAGTTCGTACGGCAGAAAAAGGATGGACCCATGCTGGCAGAATAAAGGGGCCAGTGGACCCGACTCGATTCCATGCAACTTCCAGAGAGACGAGCTGGAAGATTGATGGGAAGCCGGGGGATTTGAAGCTAACAGTAAAGAGAACTCTCAAGTAATTTTAATGGACACTGCCAGTTCCGGGGACATTTGGGTCGGGACTGACTGGGGATTGCAAAAACAACTGATAGGAGAAACAAAACCCCCAGGATACTGTAAGCATTTAGAAGATTTAGCTCAGCAGCCCTATTATCGGCCCATCTGACTCGAAAAGGAGCAGAGACCTTGGGAAGGGGAGGGCCATGCCGAGCATGAAAATATTAGAGTAAAATGTAGCTGGTTAGATTGTGCTTGTTTCCCTTTTGCTTGCTTTTCTAGTAAAATTTGTAAAGGGCTGTGGTGGGCTCACTGTAGAAAGGGGAGGGCTCCAAAAAGTGTGTGTCAACGCTGCTGGCTAGAACAACGCAAATTGACCTCTGAAATATTGAATTATAAGGTCGCCACTCGGGAATTGACTAAGGAATCTCCCGAGTGGTGGGAAATTTTTGTGAAGGGAATAAACCCTGAATTCCATTGCTACCACTCCAACGAGCTTTCAAGTCCATTTCTTACGGACATAGTCCAGGTCAAGTGTCGCAGGCTGGTCAAAGGACTTAGGTGCGACACCCCACAATTAAATGAGAAATATTGAACTCCCGGAGGTCAAAGTGGTAGAGAGGAAATAATCCCGCCCCTGAAGAATATCTCTGCTGTCAAGAAGATGGCCTACCCTGTAGCTTGTAGCAACCAAGTTGACAGGCGAGACAGAGAGGTAGCTAGTGGGGATGAGGGACCCTCCCAAATCTTAGAAGAAACACTGACCACCATAGGCACGGGAATGGTGACAATGGAATGAGAAAAAGTAGGAATGTGAAATTGGGCATGATAAGCAGCATCCCCTGCAGTGCGTACTACTCAGCCCTAAAGATTCTTACATTTGTGATGATATGCTTTCCTCTCCAAAGTGTTGCTACTGAAACCCATGAACCCTTTAAATGGACATTAAGTAGGTGGGGAAATCATGATAGTCGTTACAACCTGCAGACTGTGATGACCCCCTGGGTGCCAAGCTTTAAAGCTGGAGTATGTAACATGAGCAAGAATCCAAGCTGTGGGCAGCTGTTAAATTTGACAAGTTTCTATATGTGCCCTGCTTCAAATTCGGGGAGGTCATATTGTAACCTTCCCGGGCATTACTACTGCGGTTATTGGGGTTGTGAAACAGTAGCATCAGCATGGGCCCCAGGGGGAGGGTCAGATAAATACCTAAGGGTGGGATATGGACCAGCTGGATGTGTAAAGCCACAAGAATGGCCATGGGCAGGGAAGAATTTACTCGGGAACTGTACTTTCATATACCTCAATGTTACTCATCCAAATGACCCAGGGTGGCTGCTGGGAAAGACATGGGGAATTAGGCATTGGATAGAGGGACACGATTTGGGAAACCTAATACTTATTAAAAAAGAACCTATTCCTTATGACCCAGCACCAATTGGACCCAACAAAGTAATAAGTGACATTAAAACTAAAACAATCAACTACACGGAGACAGAGGTTATTACCAACCACATTAGTATAGATGAGCCAGGTGTTCCTAAACCCGAACATGCCACCTTGTGGAAAATAATGCAAGCCACATTCGGCGTTTTAAACTATACGTACCCAAACCTGACAGAGGGTTGCTGGCTCTGTTACATGATGAATCCACCCTTTTATGAGGCGATAGGATCCTTTGCCAAAACCAAAAGAATTAATGGGACAAACCCAAGAGAATGTCTGTGGAAACAGGGAAAAGATAGCACCCCAGGAATAACCCTAGCACAAATAAGAGGGAAAGGGAAATGTGTGGGAAAAGTACCCGCAATAATGCAACACTTGTGTGAGACGACAATCAGCATCAAGAGAAAAGATAAACCGGCAGAATGGCTCCTGCCGGCGCCTAACACCAAATGGGTATGTAATACACTCGGAAACACCCCTTGCTTATCCATAAGGCTTTTCAATGAAAGTTCAGATTATTGTGTACAGGTGTTAATTGTCCCTCGCATATCATATCACCCGAAGGAGTATGTACTAGAGCATCAAATAACTCCCGAACACCATATAGTCAAAAGAGAACCACTCACAGTATTAACGGTAGCAGTCTTGCTTAGTATAGGTGGAGCTGGAGTGGGAACGGGGGTAGCCTCCCTAGTAAATCAACAACAAGGTATGAAAAATTTACGGGTATCTGTAGATGAAGACACAAGCAGAATCGAAAAGGCCATAGATGGGTTAGTAAAATCAGTCAGGTCCCTCTCTGAGGTAGTGTTACAAAATAGACGGGGACTTGATCTATTATTTTTACAACAAGGGGGGCTCTGCGTTGCCTTACGAGAAGAATGTTGCACTTATGCAGACCACACAGGAATTGTGATTGATACTATGACTGAGCTACGCAAACAAATAGAGCAAAGAAAGAAAGAGCAAGAATCTCAACAAAGTTGGTATGAATCATGGTTTACTCACTCCCCTTGGTTAACCACCCTTTTATCCACTATTGCAGGACCGGCAATTCTGCTCATCTTAGTGCTAACTTTCGGACCCTGCATCTTTAATAAGCTTATTGCTATAGTAAAGAGTAGGTTAGAGGCCGCTCATTTGATGATGGTAAGATCAAAATATGAACCACTCACTTGGGTAGAGGCCGAAGATTATCTAGAGTTTAGTAGAAAAGAATTAATACGGTTCAACGAACAGAAAGAAGGATGAAAGGGAAAGGGGGGAATTGTAAGGGAAGGGTGACCTTTTTGTTTGCTGTAGCCGCAGATGTTAATTTGTTTCAAGGATATAATGTAAGGAGATTTGTTTTTACAGCGGTAGTAGGCAATAGACTGTGCATTGCTGATAATGTAAGGGAAGGGTGACCTTTTTGTTTGATGTAGCTGCAGATGTTAATTTGTTTCAAGAATATAATGTAAGGAAATTTGTTTTTACAGCGGTAGTAGGCAATAGGCTTTGCATTGCTTAAGTGATAACACGCATTCCTAAGATAACACGTATTCCTGAGACTGTGAGAATCCCCAGATCAAAGGACACCTGTGAGGAAGACAACCGGCCTTCCTCCCACGACCATCAGGAGGCAGAAAACGACCACCTAGCAACAGAATGAGACTGCGCAGAAGAAACGAGTGAACTAAGGAGAAAGATAAAAGAGCGAACTAGGGGACCACAAGCGCGGCAGTTTGGCGGAGTGGTGGCTCCCCTCGTTCGCCCAGCGCTGCTTTGCTTTCGCTCCTATATACTCTATTAAATGAATTTAAATAAATTCTGTTAGTCGGATCGGATGGCCTCTTGTGCTCACTCATAACAGTCCCATCGGTCATTGCCGTCCCATCCTTGACTGCTTTCCCCATGGCTGTCTCCCCCCCGGCTACTCTGCCCGTGCTGGCTGCACTAGGTGCCACAGCTGCTGCTGGGGCCGCCCAGCCTCCTTTGTCTGCGCTGGGAGCTGCCGCCATAAGCCATGTGCAGGCTCTCCATGCTCCGGTTTGGTTTCGACTGAAGATCTCCCTTCTTTGGCGGTTCCGGCCGCAGACCCCGCCTGCGTCCCATCCTTGGAGGACCGAGTCTAGGCACAAGGCCCTCTCCTCAGCTCCCTTCTGGCCCTGAGTTCAGTTCCCTTGGTAACCACAGCTCCAGCAGTTCAGAGAAACTCTCTCTAGACGAAGCACCTTATCGAAACACTAGAAACTCAGTCAAAAGACAGCCCTCTCCTGATCCTTCCTCAAAACATGGGAAAGAGGCTATAGAGGATAAAAACCAAAAAGAGTGGGATGAAGGAATTAGTCTATTTCCACTAAGAGAGGTTCCAATGGGAGGGGGTGGAACAGGGTTTGTAAACGCCCCTTTGACTTCTTATGAGGTCAGGAATTTAAAAAAATAAATCAAAGGGATTCTGGAAGATCCCATAGGCACAGCTGAACAATTAGACCAATTTTTAGGTTCAAACATTTATACTTGGGAAGAAATGCAGTCTATAATGAAAACTATTTTTCTCAGGAAGAAAAGCAATTAATCAGAGCAGCTGGAATAAAAGTTTGGGGAAAAGAAAACCCGCAGAGCCCCCCAGGAGAAGACAAAATTCCAACAGCACCTCCTGAGTGGGGTCAAAATAATGAGGAGGGGAGGAAACACATTAATGAATATCATAATTTAATAATCAAGGGAATAAAAGAGGCAGCACTCTGAGGGCAAAATGCTAAAAAGGCTTTTGAGGCACAGCACAGGAAAGAAGAAACTCAAACTGAATGGTTAGATAGACTTAGGAGAAATATGAAGCAATATTCCAGGATAGACACTGAAAATGATGTGGGAAAAACTCTGTTAAGGATTAATTTTGTCACTAATGATTGGCCATATATTACAAAAAAAATAGAAAAAAATGAGGATTGGCATAATCAATCATTAGATGATTTATTAAAGGAGGGTCAGAAAGTTTATGTAGAGAGGGATGAAGAAAAAACTAAAGTGAAAGCAAAAATTATGGCAGCCACCATGCGAGAAAACAATTTCCAGGGAAATCTAAAACACCCAGGCACTACTCCTACATATGAAGGTTGTAGAGACAGGGGAAAGGAAAATAATAGAACCCCAATACAAACCAAATCTCAGAAGCATTCCAGAAATGTCTGTTTTTACTGTGGGGTCGAAGGACATTATAGGAGAAATTGTCCTAAGAAGGTAAAAGATCTGAAAATCTTTTGAGAGATGGGCACAGAGGAGGAATAGGGAAGTCACAGGCTCTATTTTTTGGGGGACAAATACCATCTGGAGCCTGTGATAACTTTAAAAGTGGGTTCCCAAGAAGTAGAATTAAAATTTGTGGTAGACAGAGGGGCGGAAAGAACCTGCCTGTTAAATATTCCAAAAGGTTATAGTGTGAGCAAAGATACTGCAAAAGTAACAGGAGCAAAAGGAGGAGACAGTTTCACAGTTCCTGTTGTTAAAGATGTGGTAATTGAGGGAGAAACTAGAATATGGATGGGGGATGTCTTATTGGTCCTTGGGGCAGGTAGCAACTTATTGGGAAGAGATTTACAGGTGAACCTAGGAATATGAGTTATACTAGAAAAAGGGAAAATGACAGCTAGAATTTTAAAACTTGGCCAAGAGGATGAGGAAAAAATTAACAAGGAAGTTTGGGCTGGGGAAGGAAATAGGGGAGGATTAGATATTGACCCCATAAGGGTCACAACTGAGAGAGAAGATTGTCCCATAACTGCACGTCAGTATCCTATCTCATTAGAAGGATTGGAAGGTTTGAAGCCAGTAATAGAAGGACTAATAAAGGATGGTGATAGTAAAAGTTTTTTAAAATCATGGGGATTTGGGAGTTAGAAGGAAAATTAAGCTTAGTAGGCCCTGGGAAAGTGTAGGCCTTGTACTTGATAGAACTGCACCTGTGTAGCTAGTATATGATAAATGATATAATTGTTATATGTGATGATTGTTTAGTAATTAAATATAATTACTGTTTAATCGTAAGAATAATTATGAGAAACTGTGGTCAGGGGCTTGAGAGAGATCACGAGAAATTCATGCTTGAATAAGATCAATGTATACAATAGAACAATATAAGTTTAATAATTAATATGTAAGTTATATAAGGATAGAATATAAAATACATTCAGCTTGAAAGCCATATTGGAGTCAGATTTGGGTCTGTATCCCTGATTCCCAGAGCTCTTCAATAAAAGCACCTGCATATAATCATATCCCATGATTATGTGTGTTCCTGAACGCTAACAATGGGACATTAGAACCTTGTCTGTCTCCTCATAATGCCCCTATTCTCCCAGTAAAGAAGCCTATGAGAACTATAGATTGGTACAAGATTTATGGGAGGTTAACAAAAGAACTCGGACTCATTACCCAGTGGTACCAAATCCTTATACTCTTCTAAGTAAAGTCCCACCTCAGCATAAGTGGTTTAGTGTAGTGGATCTTAAAGATGCTGTTTGGGCTTGTCTATTAGCCAAGGAGAGCTGAAATATCTTTGCATTTCAATGGGAGGATCCACAAACTGGGAGAAAGCCCCAATTAAGATGGACAAAATTACCACAGGGGTTTACTGAATCTCCAAACCTATTTGGGCAAGCTTTGGAAACAGTACTACAAGCTTTCCCCACTCCTTCTGGAATACAAATTATCCAATATGTGGATGATCTTTTACTATCTGGGGAAGCTGAAGTTAGGAAGGCTACTATAAAACTTTTGAATTTTCTGCAGGAGAAAGGATTAAGGGTATCAAAAGGTGTCCTAGTTTAGGGCAAATTTGGGGAAAACCCTCGGGAAGGAGCCCCCAGAAAAAAAACTCCCACGGCCCCTTCCCACCCACCTGGTTCGGGAAAAAATTTTCTCTGAGAGAAGTGGAAAATAACCTGTTTATTTAATAAACAAAGCACTCCCCAGCACCAAAACAATTAACAACACCAGATGACAACAAAACTCTTTCACCACTCTGAAGAGATGAACAAATCCAGAGAGTCTTTCCTGGGAGTGGTCACCCAGGTCTGGACGCTGGGGATTGTTCTCCGGCACTGGAGATGTCTGCTGCAGCTCACAAAGCGCAGGCTCTCAGTGTTCCTCGGTGTTTCCCAGGTTCCAGTCCAGAGCAGGTTGGATGGTATTCAGGAAAAGGAAAGGGAAAAGAAACAGTCCAGGGAAAGAACTGGACTGCTTAGCTAAACTAACTTGAAAGCAAAGGCAAAAGCAGAAGCTAGCAAAGCAAGTGAAAGCCAGCAAGCAAAGAAAAGCAAGCCAGCCAGCACTAGCCTCTTCTAGACAACAGACCATGGGGGGAGGTTAACCGGCTGATAACAAGACAAAACAAACCTTCACTTTCAGAGTCAGTTCTGAACGCACAGAACATATCAAACATAAAAAGAACACACGATTGGGGATACCAGCATCATAACGTCACCCCATGACAAAAGGGAAGCTGCAATTTGTAGAACCAGAGGTAAAATATTTTTGGCACTTAATAAGTAAGGGTAGCCGAAAGCTCAATCCCGAGAGAATTGCAGGAATTTTATTTCTTCCCCCTCCCTCTTCAAAGAGGGAAATCAGGAAGTTACTTGGATTATTGGGATATTGTAGATTATGGATTGATGGGTACACACAAGCAGTAAAATTTTTGTATGGAAAATTGACAGAGGGAGATGGTATAAAGTGGACCAAGGAGGATGATGTTAAATTAGAAGAATTTAAGTTAAAACTGGCCTCAGTACCAGCTTTAAGCTTAGCCTCATTAGAAAAAACCCTTCCATCTGTACGTAAATGTTGAAAATGGGGTAGCTCATGGAGTTCTGGTTCAAGAATGGGAAGGAATAAAGTGACCAGTGGCTTATTTGTCAAAGATGTTAGATCCAGTGAGCCACAACTGGCCAGTGTGTATTCAAGCTATAACAGCTACTGCAATCCTGGTAGAAGAAAATAGTAATCTTACTTTTGGAAATAAATTAGTTGTGTGTACACCTTATGCAGTTCGAAATGTGTTAAACCAGAAGGCTGAAAAATGGTTGACAGACTTTAGAATGTTAAAATATGAAGCAATCTTGATAGACAGTGATGATTTAACACTAGAAGTAAACAGAAGTTTAAATCCAGCTCAATTCTTATATGGAGAACCAACAGATAACTTAATACATAATTGTTCAGAAATTATACAATACCAAACAAAAGTTCAAGATCTTGAAGAACAAGCCCTTTCAGAAGGGGAAATAATCTGTGTGGATGGTTCCTCTAGATGTCTAGAAGGAAAAAGAATGTCATGGTATGCAGTAGTTGATAGAAAAAACATGCAAACTATTGAAAAAGGGAAATTAAGCTTAAACTGGTCAGCTCAAACCTGTGAATTATATGGTCTAAAAAGAGCACTGGAATATTTAGCAGACAAGAAAGGAACTATATATACTGATTCAAGGTATGCCTTTAGAGTAGTGAGAGAGAGTGAAAATTTAACAGGGTAGAAATACATTTGGATTTAGGTGAAATGTGCTGCTTTGAGCTTGCTAGCATAAGTAAAATATGGTGTTTAGTCTGGTAACTTTGGAGCAAGTAAAACTGCCCCAGCTGAGGAGAAAGAATGCAAATTTCCAAGTTGAAGAGATAAGAGATAAGAAAGACTCCTCAGACTTTGAAACAGACAGGGCAAAGTGACACAGGAGTTCTTTCTGTACTTTCTGACAAAAACTGAGTACAGGCATAACTAGCTGTAAGTGTAGAGCAAAATCAGCAGAATGAATATGCATGAGCCTATTGTGAAATTCTATGCATATGTAAATTAGTAAAGGGTAATAAAAAAAGGATCGGGAGTCCTCAGGGGCATGCATGTCCTTTGAAGGGGAAAGATCCCTCACATGAGTATAGCACTGTAATAAACATACTATCCCTACAAATCTTTATAGGAATTGTGGGGTTTTGATTTTTCATCCGCGTTTCAGTAGTACATACCTTTGGAAAAATTTGGGAAGAAAGAGGATTACTTAATTGAAGAGGAAAGGGGTTAGTACATAAGGGACTCATTTTAGAAGTTTTAGAGGCATTAAAATTACCTGAAGAGATAGCTGTAGCACATATTAAGGGACACCAAAAGGAAGTGACCCCAGAAATAAGAGGAAATAATCTGGCAGATCAGGCAGCTAAAGATGCAGCAGAAAATGGGGCTGAAAGTTATGTTAATTTTAAGTCCAAAGAAGGAGAAATTGGAAATTCCAAAGTTTAGTGAAGCAAATGAAAAATAATTAAGCAAGATAGGAGGAGAGCAAGATGAATCTGGGAAATGAAAACTTCCTGATATTTATTATTACTTAATAAAATGCTTACTAGGAAAATATTAGAAAACATGCATCAGAAAACACAGTGGGCTACCCAGGCTTTGTGTGATCATTTTTTAAGGAACTATGAGTGTATTGGGATTTTTGGAGTAGCAAAGCAAGTAACTGAAAGATGTATAACTTGCCAAAGGATAAATGAAAAGGTGATGAGAAAATCAACATTAGGAGGTCGTGAGTTAGGTCTTTGACTATTTCAAAGTATCCAAGTAGATTTTAGTGAATTTCCTCAAGTAAAAAGATGGAAGTATTTATTAGTAATGACAGACCACCTAACTCATTGGGTGGAAGCTGTTCCCACTGTCAAGGCCACAGCCAACGTGGTAAGCAAAACCCTTTTGGAACAGATTATTCTTAGATATGGAATGGTTAATAGGATAGATTCTGACAGAGGACTGCATTTTACGTCAAAAGTGTTACAACAAATAATTCAAGCCTTGGGGATAAAATGGGAGTTACACACCCCACAGACTTCTGGTCAGGTAGAGAAGATGGACCAGACTTTAAAGAGAACTTTGACTAAATTAATAGTGGAAACCCAAATGTCATGGGTACAATGCCTACCTTTAGCATTACTGAGGATTCAAACACAACCCAGGTCCAACCTGGGAGTGTCACCTTATGAGATGATGTTTGGGTTGCCTTTTCTAACCACCCAACATGAAAATGCTACCTATGAAGTAGGGGAAATGAGTGTTAAATGATATGTGAGCACCACTGCAAAAACTCTTGAAAACTTGAAGTTAAAAGGGATAATCCCTCAAACCACACCTTTAGACTTTAAAATCCATAATATTCATCCAGGGTAGTGGGTGCTAGTAAAAACCTGGAAAGAACAATCTTTAACTCCACAATGGGAAGGTCCTTTTCGGGTATTGCTGATGACTGAGTCTGTGATCCAGACCAGTGAACAAGGGTGGATCCACACCAGCAGAATCAAAGGACATGTAGAAGAACCCACGGAGTGGACGATAACATCTAAACTGGGTGATACCAAATTGACTCTTAAACGAGGAATGGGTGGTAATGAACTGGGAAGACCCAAATGATCTAGCAAACATACAAAGAATCACATCTGATTAGGAAATAAGACAGAGCTTATATCAGTTTTTTCAAGTACCACTCAGACAAGTTCTGAGTCTCCTCCGATAGCCTCCTTGGGGAGGAATACTGCCACTTCAAACAGGAGGATCAGGACTGTTTTGGACAGACAACTCTTGTATTTTGGCCTTAGCCTGTGATTTATACAAAGAGGACAATGAGTTACAACTTCAATCAGTGCCATATCATATACCCTGTTTGATTCACCCAAATACCGGACATGCTAGTTGGATTAAATGTAAATGTTTAATTTGTGGGAAAAATTGGTATTATAGTTCACACAATTTACACCTTTGTGGCAGAAGTGTCGAGTGCCAAATAGATCCCTTATCCAGGTAGAATTCGAAGCAACTGAAATAATAACTTTGTTTTGTGGATGGGAATTATTAGTGCCTGTTGAATGGGAGATAACTGTCTTGGTTTGAAAAGACAGTAGTCTGTGAAGGAAGGCAAGAGTCTCCCATGAAATGGAGAATGTAAACCCCCTCCCTCCAAATTACCACAATTTCAAAATTAAAAGGCTCTCAGGCAAAGATATGGGAATGGGAATAACAGTTCCTTACTAGGAAAAAAAACCAAAATAAAAAAATGTGATTAGTACAAAAAAAACTACTCATCGAGTAAAAACCTGTCACCCTGAGGAGTCAGGGTGTTGGTAATGGTCCAGTGAAATGGTGGCTGCTCCTCCTGGAGTGGCAGATGAAATGCTGCTGAGGTGGTGATCTGTAGAAAGGTGCAGCTTTCTTTAAAGGTCTGGTGACAGAGTAGATGGGCCTAGTCTTCCTCTGGGAATCCAGCAGGGCAGAAGCTGCTCCTCTGGGAATCCAGTGGAGAAGCTGCTGCTCCTCTGGGAATCCAGCAAAGAGGCTGCCCTGATGTCCCAAAAAATGCTGATTTTATACAGGTAGGGAATGCTTGGCTCTTCCCTCTGGGCGGAGCATCTCACAATGGGATGATGTAACTTTATCAGTCATGCAGTGAGTTATCAATGGCCCATTAACAGAAGATATCTCCCCGGAGGGAGACGTCATTCTTGGAAGAGATAAGAAAACTGCCCAACTTAACAGAAGATACGTGCCCCACCTCCAACAGATGGTAAATAGAATACATGCTTATCTTACAAACCAGGACAATACCTGAGTAATGGTAGGAAACCACAGTTAAGGAGTATCAAAAACTATTTCTCTGGAAATTAACTAAGAGCAAGTGACAAGGAAATAGAGGGCAAGACTGGATTGCCCTCTGTATTCGCCACAAAGAAGATCATATACACTGGCTGTGGGTTGCAACCACATAGGCATGGGAGGCGGGAGTATAAGCCACACTGGACCTCTGTTATTCCTTTTTCTGTCGCTCAATTTTTTGTCTTTCCCTTTTGGGATACCGGCAAGATCATGTCATAGGTGTTACTGAAAGCTGTATTTGGAAAGACACCGAGGTTCCTTTTTTATTACTCACCTCTTGTAAACATTCACTATTATAACCCATCCAAATTAGGCAACTGTATGCATAATGGGAAAAAGTATTGGATTGCAGACAATATAGGAACAAGTGGTAACAGGATGGGAAGTGAATGCCCAAAAGGGGACAGATGGATTTGTATCACATACACTATTGGCAATAAAGCACAAGATTTGATAAGAAAAAGGCTAATCCAGCACAACAACCTAAACCTGTGCCAATCACACTTGATGATTGGAATACAAAACTTGAATATCCATTAGAAAAAGAAATAGATATCTCAAGAAAGGGTAAAAAGTTTGTGGAATTGGGGGAAAGAATAGGTTGGGAACTTAACCAGCTGGGTCTGTGGAGGGGCTTTGATGTCAGAAGAATGGCCATGGAAAGGCAGCAGCTTAGGCCCTTGAGCCCCACATTGATGCGCCAAAATCTGTCTTGGTTTGACAAGACAGGAGTCTGTGAAGGAGGGCAAAAGCCTCCTGTGCAATGGAGAAGGTAAACCACCTCCTTCCGAATTACCAGGATTTTTAAATTAAAAGGCTCTCAGGCAAAGATATGGGAATGGTAGTAACAATTCTTTACTAGGAGAAACTAGGTAACAATTTAAAAAGGCAAATGCAATTGGTACAAACAAAACTAGTGATAAAGTCCACAACCTGACACCCTGAGGATTCGGGGTGTTGGTAGCAGTCTGGTTGAAATGACAGCTGCTCCTCTTGCAGTGGCTGATGAATTGCGGCTGAAGTGGTGATCTTTAGAAGAGTATACTTTTCTCTGAAGATCTGGTGGCAGTTGGGCCGGTCTTCCTCTGCGCCGGGGCCACCTCCGAGCTCCGCCGCCGCCGCCTCACCGCACCCCGGCCGTTTCTCTGGGAGTCCCGCCGAAGGAGCTGCTTCTCTGGGAATCCTGCAAAGAGAGAGCTGCTCTGTCTCCCAAAAGGTACCCCTTTATACAATAAAAGAGTGCTTGGCTTCCCCCTCTGGGTGGAGCATCTCACAATGGGATGGTGTTACGTTACCAGCCCTGCAGTGAGTCAGTCAATGGCCCATTAACAAACCATTACCTCTTCGGAGCAAACCATCGTTCTTGGAAGAGATAAGAAACCTGCCCAACCTCCAACAGATGGCAAATAGAATACAAGCTTATCTTACAAACCAGGTTAGCCCAGTTCAGCTCCTTAAGTCAAACCAAACAAGTATAAGTGGAGAAAACCAACCAGAAGGGTGGATTTTAAGTTCAATAGTGATAGGAGAAGAATGTTTGTGGTGTATTGGAAGAAAAGTTTCTTCAAGAAGTAGGAAAAACTCCTTATAAAAGATATAAGGTTAGTAATGGGACTTCTATTTGGTGGATTGCAGAGGTACCAACCCTGTACTGGATCCCGGAAAAAATTAAAAAAGGAAATTTTAAGTATAATAGTAAAATTAGACTTTTTCAATGTAATGAGACTGTAGGTCTCAGATTCAATCAAAGAGAGAAACAGAAAGTTCCTAGTCAGGCAGAAGCCTGGGAATCTGTTGGAAAAGAATGTAAATAAGGGTTTTATCTCTTGTTGTTCACATTTTTTATAGTTAAGTTCTACCCACTGTGTGTCATGCACTCTGCACCAATGGTGTGAGCTGTTTTTACTTCAGGACCATTGGAATTGTCCTGGATGAAACTCTGTATAAAGAGCAATGCATTTTGAAATAAATCGGAGTTTCATTCTATCAGCCTTCTGACTCAGTCTCTTCATTCCCGTCCTGCCTCAACAGCATCATGATACAGGCAAGACTCCTTACTTTGGCATCCCAGAAATCTCCAAATTTTGGAAGTATATAGATCAACAGAAAAATGGTTATTGTAAAGCTCCAGATGGCCTATTTTGGATATGTGGAAAAAGAGCACACCCAAAACTCCCCTCTCAGGGGAAAGGGAGATGTACTCTGGGAATCATACAGCCAGGATTTTTTCTTTCACCAGGACCTGATGGACATAAAGAGCAATAAAAGAGAGTTGATTGGAGGATTCTAAAAATGGGGAGATGAAGAATGGCCCCCTGAATGCATACTGGAAACATATGAGCCACCCACCTGAGCACAAGATGGAAATTGGGGATATCAAACCCCAATTTATATGTTAAATCATATTATAAGACTCCAAGCTGCTGTAGCGATAATAAGGAACAAAACTGGTCAGGCAATGGAATTAATATCAAGGCAACAAACCCAAACAAGAGCGGCCGTGTATCAGAACAGATTACCTTTAGACTATTTGTTAGCTGAAGAAGGGGATATTTGTGGAAAATTCAGTACATCAGACTGCTGTTTAAAAATAGGTGACAATGGGGATGCTGTTCTGGATATCGTCAACTATATCAGAAAAATCGCCCATGTACCAGTTCAAAAATGGGAATCAATGTTAAATAACTGCTGGTGGGATAACATATTGGGAGTGGAATGGTGGAAGAAGTTAGGGTTCTTTCTTTTATGTGCTATAGCTGGTCTAATATTTCTTCCTTGTTTGATCCCGTTTCATTCGGCTTATCACCAGTGTAGTCCAAGACATGCAAGTAGTGACAATGCCCATGGACCAAAAGTTGACCACATCTCAAATGGCACAAAGGATCATGGTGTTAAAGAAAGAAAATAATATAGAAGATCCCCTCAAATAAGCGAGATTGATTTGTGAAAAAAATAAGCAAATAATGAAGGATAGAAAATAAGGAATATTGCTCAAGCAAAATGATTTCTAAAAACAAAGAGGCAGGATTGTGAAAAATGTATATTAAATGATTGGCTCTTCGTAAATATTAAATTGAATACTATATGTATTATGGAGGGTTATTTTGTAATACTGTATTAATCCTTTTTAAGTAGTGTGTTAAATATAGTTTTAGGCTATAGCATAATATTAAAATAGAAACTATGTGATGTAAGATACCTTTTTGTGACCAGCTCATAAAAGGGATGAGATAATCAAGAAATTCTTTGCACAGAGATAACAGCAACAAGACACCTAAAGAGTTACTGCCTCCTTATCAGAAAAAACAAACATTCTGCCACCTCCTGTTTGTCTTTAATGAGCCACCAGGATTAAGAGGAAGAAGTTGACAATAACCAGAGAACACCATCTGTTTGAAAATAATTTATGCATCATGTATGAGATATATGAATATGCAACAGGCTACTTCTTTTAAGGGTTAATTCTTTGTTAGTGTGTGTGCTTTTGCGGCTTACTTGCCCTAGGAAGGCACCCAGACTGTCCATATTTCTTTGTTTTTTATTGTCCTTTATAGTCCTAACTCAGATTGTCCAAATTCTTATTACTCTATTTTTATAACCATTTTATTATTATTAAACTTTTAAAATTTTAAAAACTGAGTGAATGGTGTTTTTCACAATCCCATAGGTGTGGGGGAAATGATAGAGGAATATTTGGGAAATGTGGATTATACATGGAAGGATTGGGATTTTCTTTTGGGGATTTTGTTTGGGCAAGCTTTGCAGAAAATATTAAGAGAGTTTACTCCACCTTCAGGAGTTAGGTTGTTGAAGTATTTTTCTGTTGTGGCCAGACCTTTGTGTGACTTTTTAACTCAGGTTAGTCCTGGTGTCGTGGTGTTGTTAAAAATGGAACCACATTCCCAGTTCTAAAAGTGATTTCAGCATTTATTGTAATTAAAAAAATGGCCTAAAGCAAGGGGGCCCATAGGCTGAGCAGGAGCATTCCCGTCGAGGATGCTGCAGCATCAGCGCTGGGTCTTCTGAGCAGCGATGTCCCCGATGTTCCAGGTGGAGCGGCACAGGTTGAGTGGGTCAGAAGTCCCCTTTTTATACTGTTTTTTGTCCATTTGGATTGGTTTCTTTTTGAATCCTTCATTTGCATGAAGGTTTAAGGTACTTGATTGGCCCATTACAGTTCTGTCCAGTCTGGCTTGTTTCGCTTGGGGGTGGTGCACTTTATGTAAGTGTATTATGGTATGTAGAGTACCATATTTCTGACAACTACCCCTTTAAACCCCTTTTACTATAACCAAACTACCAGTACATGCTTAACAACTATCAACTATTTTACAATAGTTTCTAAACTATTTTTAACAATTCCCCCCTCTAACTATTTGATCAGGCTTCCAGCCTGCATCAACCTTTTAAAGTTCAATTTCTACTTTTTTCAGTTTCTTGTACCGTTCAAGAATATCTCTGGCATTCTGATCACTCTGTTCTCTTATTAACATTACTTTGTTACCATTTTTCCCTTCTATGTTACCTTGCAGCATGATGCTGCTTTGGACAATGCTGTTTACTATATGGACTAGACATGGAATTGCACATGGTAGAAATGTCACACTTGCTAGTGTACACACTACAAAGAAGACCAATTTCTTCCACCATTCACCATTCCAGGTGAACAAGTTGTCCCGCCAATCGAAGCCTCCAAAAAAGGGGGTCCATTTTTGCATTCCAACATAGGTTAATTTCCTAATATTTTGAGTAATGTTTTTAATTACATTACTATGGTCATCAATCTCTAGGCAGCATTCTGAAGTATTACATTTCCCACAGATCCCTCCTTCCTCTGTGAGGAGGTAGTCCACTGCCAATCGGATCTGGTAAATTACTGATCATGTTTGTTGTTGCTGCTGGTTTAAGAGATCAATGGTCAGAGTTGTTTGATTTGACATTATTTCAAGTACTGCTTGCAAACGGATGATTCAATTGAGCATGTATACTGGGGTTCTGTACCTCCAGGATCCACCTTGGGCCCAGGTAGCGGGCTCAAAAGTATTGATAATCTTTTGTGGGGTCCAAATTTCATTGTTCTAATTTTGGGTTCCGCCAAATAAACTCCTTTTCTTTCTGGCCATATCATCATATACTGGGACTCCCAAATTTGATTTTGCATCCTTAGGCAGTAAGAAAAAGGATGGCTTTATAGCTCCAATTGTGCAACTCCTGATCCAACCTCCCAGTAATTTCACATATGCCATGTGACCACAGATCCAAAATAAATTTTTAGGTGCATCCCAGAAATTAGAATCTTGATTTGTTATATGTTTCCAATATTTGTATAGGGTTTCTATTGCCCAGAATGGGTTAATATAATCTCTGAAGCATTCAAACATTTATTCTTTTTCACTGTATACACATCTACTTCCAGTTTTTTCTATTGACCGATATGAATGGGGGGTTTCTGGGATCCACCTGGTGTGTGTGTCATTTGCTGCTTGATATCTTTTACACGGTGTTTCTCCTTCTTCTATAGTATACAATTTCCCTTTTCTTGATAAACACTCTTCCTCTATTATTGTGGATTTTAGCTTCCACTCTCTTTCCTTTCTTTTGGGTACTTCCATGCTTTTTCTTGATGTAATCCATTTTAGAATGTCTAGGGGACTCAAACTGATACCATCCCATGGCCAAATCTCACTTAAGTGTGTCCCCCCGCACACCCAACAATCAGTCAAATTAAATTATTTTGTAATCTTTTCCACTATATCAATAAAAATATTTTTACCATATATTTGTCCCTCTCTCTCACTTTGTCTTTTCAACTGCACTTCTTTATCCTTGAATGTATCCTCTAAGTTGGTTTTACTTTCTTGTTCAAAACATACCCATCTGTCTTTCATAGAGTACTCTCCTGACATCCTATGGCTTGGGTTTGCAATATATTTAGCCAATCAATATATCTTATTATCTTTTTTACAGGTTGTTAACTGGGAGTGATTGATACATTTGGGATTCATGTTTGTGTGTACTCTGATTAATACGCTTACTGTATCTCCTCTATACAAGGGATAGTAACACTTCTCACAAGTGTTTCCTTCACTTCCTCCGAAGTGGATGAGTAGTAGCATTGCTATGAGTGGGAGTCTTCTACAGGCTGGCTTCCTCACCTCTCAAGCCACAGGGGTTTTCTTGGTGCCCTGAGAGTGTTTCCTGGAAGTAGTTCCCGATCCAGTCTTGCCTCCCACCTCTGGTTTTCCCTTCTTCTGGAGATGACACCGCGCCCCAGTTGCAAAGAGCATGTCACGAGTGGCCACTCCCCGCCTCAGCCACCAGCAGGCAGAAGGTAGCGGTTTGGCCATTGGCTGTGGTTCCTTACTGACAGAAGCGGCTGAAACTAGTGGACCCATGTCAGGGGACTGAGGCAAAGGAAGAGGGAAGGACCCTTTGCTTGCATCTCAGAGCAATCTTTATTCTTCCCTGTGCAGCGGGGCAACTGCACAGGGTGATACAGTGTAATGACTCAAAGTAAAGGCAAGGCAAAAGGGCCCTCTGAGGGGGGGCAGCCTAACAACAAATCAAGGGCTAGATAGGAGGAGTATCGGGTGTATATGTGTAAACATAAAACCAATAGGGAAGGGGAAGGGGAGAGTGCATACATAATATGCCAACGAGTGAAGGAAAATTAAATGAACAGGGCTAATGCCTTTATTAATGTTCAGCTCTTTATTAAAAAGATCAGCTGGGCAGGGAGCTTGACACGGAGCTTGCCCCCACTGTTGTAGCTTTTTCCAGGTAGCCAAAGGGTGAGGAGGCATGCAGAGTCTTGCTGAAGTCCTGAGCAGCACCTGTCCCCTCTCCTTTCCTCATGGCAAGGCCAGGAAAATTCTGCCTCTTTGTTCCTGCTTTCTACAGCCCACTCTAGTCTAGTCTTCCGTAGGTAATGGTGACAGGTCCAATGTTGATCAGGGGATGTGTTTCCCTCTTCCTCAGCCAGGGCACCTGTCTAGCCCCCTCTACTGTGTTTAGTCCTTCATGTAGGGGTGTCTTTATCCCCTTATCCCCCAAAACACACTTCCATGGTTCCACGGGTTCCCCTATTTGCATCTTAGTCCTAGAATGGCAGCGTGGGGGGGGGGGTGGGGGGGGGGGGAGGGGGGAGGGGAGGGGCGGACAAGTGATCTCCAGGTAGTTAAGAGAAAACAAACAGAGCAATTAGCTAATTTAATTAACATTTCAATATCAGTACTCAGCTAGAGCCAGCAGCCATGGGAACCAGGAAGGCTCTTTTGTTCATTAGAGACAGGGAGAGGCAACATTTCCAGGGGGTCTCAGCCCCTTTCTCTGGTTCCCTGTCTCATTTCCCCAGGCTCCAATCCATTCCCCTGACAGCTTTGTTACAGGTAAAAATTAATCCAGCCAAATTAAAAAAAAAAAAAAAAAATTATTTAGCAATTGAATTCTATCTGAGCCAGCCACAAAGAAAAGGACAGTGCCAAACCTGGGAGACACAGGTCTGACCACTACAGCATAGGGTCCCCTATGTTTCACCCAGACCATCCTGTGTAAGCAATTTTTATACAGTTTATTTTGCTCAAGTCCGGGATTTCGGCGATCAGCCTTTTCTTGCCATTGAAAGTCCCACATATTCATAGTCTCTTTTCTCTGCACTGAGTTGAACAAACCGGTGTCTGGAAGCGATGTACATCCTTGATGGAGTTAGAGAAACCTGGCATTGAGATGTATCTTTTTGGTGATTCCAGTGATATCAGTCTGGCATTGACATGTATCTTTTTGGTGATTCCAGTGATATCAGTCTTGGGTAGTTGTCGTGATGATCATCGCCTGGGAGTTCCTAGACCACCTTGAGAAACGGCCAATCTCTGGACGAGCTACGTGTATTAACTTGTAAATGAAGTTTTATCAGCAGTCATTTCAATATATGTGAGGCAACCCCCAGCTCAGACTCGTATGCTTTATGCCAATATTTCTTAGTAATATAAAACATTACATACATATCAACCTATAGGCATGAATTATCCATATTACACATAACAGCTTGAAAACTTCCCACTCTTCACAGCACAGAAATAAACAATTCACCTTCTTCCAGAAAAGTTGAACTTTAATTCAACAATCCATGTTATGTGTAATAAATATAATTCACGCCATTCCTTGTATGAAATATGTAATATTAGATACTTGTTAAATCATGCCCGTCGTATTAGTTCCCCCCCACCCCCCTTGCAGGCGAGACTGGATGTATATTGGAAACTGATTTACAAGTAAAAAGATGTGGCTCGGCCAGGAGATGGGCCATGTCTGGGCTCCAGGTGTTGATCATCACGATCATCGGTGCTGATCGTCCGAGATGGATATCATGGAAATCCTCAGACAGATCCATGTGAATACAGCCTTCCCATAAACTCTCATCAAGAATTCAACTACTCTGGACATTGAATTATTTCTCCTCATCACCAAAAAAAGAAAATCTTATTAACCTATAGACTCTGAATAGAAGAAAAGACTAACTGCTGAAATCTTGGCCTCAGGCGGAATTTTCCCTATAAAAACTGCTTGTGCCAGGATGGAGGTGTGGGCATAAGAGAAAACCTCTGCTGAGGCTTGTAGGAACTCAAAATGTTTCTCAGACATTTTTAGAGGTTCCAGGCCGTGGTCAGACGCAGTCTGGACCCCAGCAGGCAGCTGGATTTAACTATGATTTCGAGTTTGAACCATGGAATGAATTACCAACTTTGAAGGTGGAACAAGCAGTCACAAAATTCTAGATAGTATAGTAAATGCAGTCACAAAGTAGAGGGAAAAAATTTTTGGTAGTGTACAGGGGGGTTTTAGTGCATGTACAGGGGGGTTTTTACTTTGTACATGGGGGTCAGAAGTTCTAAGATGGAGGAAAGTGGGCTGAACCCATCCTTCTTCTTTCTTCTTCCTTACCTCCATGTTCTTGGTGATGTTGGCACTCATAGATTGGTTTAGAATAGAAAAACACTTGGCAACGTAGGTAATAGGTATTGGGGAATAATTGTAAACATGTTATACGTAATATATCTTATAAAAGATAGCAGCAGCCCTGGGCGGGGGGAGAGAAGAAGAAGACACCAGACAGTCAGGGTGTCAGGAGTGTGTGCCTCTCCGCCTGGGCCACTGACCAAAGGGCCGCAGCCCGAGAACCTAATCTGTTAGATAACTAGCAATAAATCATCTTGAGACTGAACAAGAAGAGGCTGCAGAGTTTTTCTTTGGGAACACGGGTTGGAGGAGAAGCTTTATCACCACACGAGACCCCAAACCAAGCCCGGGGTTCTCACAGAGGCTGACTTGTTGTTGCACACCCAGGGTCGATCCCGGGCTCGGCTCTGTCCTTTCCGTGTGGCTGACTAGATAGAATTTGACCGCAAATAAAATGATTTTTATTTTTAATCTGGCTGAAGAAATTCTCATTTATAACAATCTTGGTGACCCCGATGTGATCTGGTTTGGGGGTATCCAGGGGGTTCCCCTATCCTTGATCCGGGCGACGCCCCGCTGATTTCAGCGGCCGGACAGGACTGAGGAACTCCACGGAACCAACCAGATTCTGAAAACAGCCAAAAAGCCACGTTAAGGAAAGGGTATAAACGGGCCCAGAGCTCTCGGAACTCGGAGCTAAATCTCCAAGGCTGCAGCAGCAAACTTTCACTAGTAAAATCAACGTGCACGAAGAATCCATGCGGGAAAAGAAGCCGTGAGTATCGCGTGGTTGAGTGGGGCGTGAGTGGGTGTGTGTGTGAGACGTGACATAGTCATAGCACGAGAGCGGACCCCAATGAACCGCAGTTCCACTAGCCCGTGAGGGAGGTGGTCGGTCACGGGGGAAGCAAAAGGATTCCAGTATACTCACAACACGCATATGACCTGAAACTCAGGGAGTCACGGGGATCCACCCACGGACGGGTCGGGGGAGGGAAGGTACGTTCTCGTGGATTCGAGAAAATGGTAAACCTCACTGGCTCCGGGCTCTGGGAGCCCGACAAAAAGGCAAAGAGAGCTCACTGTTCTTCCAACTGAAAACCCACGGACCGGATAGCCGTGAGATAACTAGGTTGGCAAGGTTTGGTTGGGAACAGACCGGTTTAAACACTTGGTAAGACTCAGTCCAGGACAGGACTGAAATACACATTTTAGCACGCGGGTTGCTGACTTCTTGGAACGGCTTATAGACACTGACTTAGAATACGGTAAGGAAAACTTTTAAATATGGGACAGGGGAGCAGTAAAATGCCCCTTAAGTTAATGTTTTAAAAAGGCTGCGCAGCCCCGTGCAGCTGCAGGCAGCGTGGCTCTGCAGTTTTTAGAACCCTTGTGGCAGCGGCAGAGGCGGCGGTGCCGGCTCAGAGGGAGCGGGGGGGGCTCTGCCTGCCCCTGCCCTTCACAGCGGTGTGGAGCAGCTTTGGTTTCCCCGTGGCGGAAGGGGGAGGGGGCTCCGACCTACCCCGATGGCGGCGGGAGGCGGCAGCGGCTCCTGGAGGCGGTGGGGAGCGCGGGCAGCGAGGGGAGCCCGGCTCGAGCTTCCCTGCCACGCACGGGCAGCGGGGGAGCCCGGCTCGGCAACGTAGCATGAGAAGTCCCCGTTCCTTCAAGCGGCAGTTTTAAAAGCAGCACAAGCTGCTGCCGCTCTGAAGGGTTGAAATCTAAGTGCTTTTCGCTTCTCAACCACAGTTTTTAGAAATCAGTAGTGAATTTGTTTTGTTGCTAGTCAGTATAAAGTTGTGCTGTGCATTTTACGCCTAAAATGAGAATGGGACAATAAGGAAAAACAAAAGACACAAGCCAGGGTGTTAGTGGCAGCAGTAAGGAAAGCACAAGCACAAACAGTTGGGACATCAGCTCCAGCCCGAGGGCCCCAGGGAAAGCTGGCGCACACACAAAAGACAAACAAACAGGTAAGCGCCCCTGAATGTTTTTACTGTAAAAAGAAAAGACACCTCAAGAGGGATTATAAGAAACGAATAAAAGATAAAAATAGTCTTTCAAGAAGAATAGAGGTATCAGGGGCTTTACAATCTGGGGTCAAGGACATCTAGAGAGCCCTTGATAAAATTAAAGGTTAGACCCCAAAAACAAGAACTAGTCTTTTTAGTTGACTCTAGAGCAGAAAAAACCACAGTCAAACAACTACCTCCTGAGTGCATCAAAGGTAAAGATTTTATGACTGTGATCAGGGCAAAAGGAGAACCTTTTCAGGTCCCTGTGCTAAAAAAAAAAAAAAAAAAAAAAAAAAAAAAGTAGAAATAGAACCTAATAATAAAATCTATGTTGGAGATATTTTATTAGTAGAAGAAACAGAATACAATTTACTGGTAACATTAAAAATAAGTATAATTGCAAAAGACTCACAACTCATGGTAAGTTTATACAGCTTAACTACCAAAGATGAAAATAAAATTAATCCCAGGGTCTGGCACACTCCCAGGGAAGCTGGAAAATTAGACATGGAACCAATCCACATTAAAATTGAGAGACCAGAAGACCCCATAAGGGTGAAGCAATATCCCATGCCTCTAGAGGGAAGAAAAGGATTAAAACCAATAATCGAAGATTTAATAAAAAGGGGCACCTTAGAGCCTTGCATGTCAAGACATAATACACCTATCTTGGCAGTTCAAAAATCAGATAGTAATATGGTATAGTGTGATCGACCTAAAAAAATGTCTTCTAGACTTGTCCTCTAGCTGAGGAAAGCGTGATTATTTTGCCTTCCAATGGGAGGATCCAAACACCCACAGAAAACAACTAAGATGGACTTCCCCCCCTCAAGAGTTTGTAGACTCACCAAATCTTTTCAGTCAGGTCCTTGAAAAGGTGCTCAGCGAATTTGTGCCAGTCCTTGGGACCAAACTATTACAATATGTAGATGACTTATTGGTAGCTAGCTCTAAGGAGGAAGAAATCAGGGCTGGAACCATAGCTTTATTAAACTTCCTGGGAGGACAAGTGTTAAAAGTTTCAAAGTCTAAATTACAATTCACTGAACCTGAAGTAAAATATTTAGGGCACTAGTTAACAAAAGGGAAAAAGAAACTAGATCCATGAGATAAGTGGAAAATCATTTGTTCACTGTGATATACTCGCTTACCTTGGTTTGCATAAGAATGTACTGGTGTGTCTTTGAAATGCTTATTTGCTTACAAGGTGATAAGGAGGTTGAGATTAGAGTTCTGGGTGTGTGTATCTGGTCTGCTTGCTGTATCTCAAAAGAAGAGACTTAGAAGCTATCACAACGACCAGACTCAGACTACATCTGGAGAGTCACGCCTGCAAGGAGAAGGGGGGGGATAAAAGGAAGGTTGGGACAGAACATTTTTGCGCGCCGTTGGTGGAGCAGGAGACTCCCCGGCCGCCCAGCGCTGTGCTTTGCCTGCCTTACTCGCTTGCTATTTTAAATAAAATTGCTTTATTGAATTAAGACACTTCAAATTGTCGTGTCACAATTTATAACAATTTGGTGCCATGACTTGGATGGAGAAGTAGATCAGTCGCTACGGGACGATCGGGAGGCGCCCCGCCCTTATGGCGGCCCGGCTGCCCCAGGCTTTCTGATCACTCTCCACCGACGAACCTAAATTGAGTAACGGGCAAAGGAGAACCGGTTACCCCTGTAATCTTTGTGCACGAAGAACCAGCGAAGACGCAGGACACGTGAGTATAGGCCGGTTTCCCGCTCGGTTTGGGGTGGTTTTCCCAGAGTGCTGTGTGTGAGAGGTCTCGTGGAGACCAAGTGAGTGCGGACTCTGTATTAGTGCGTTTTCCATTCCCCGCGAGGGGCTGGGCCACGAACCAGGGGAGCACGTGTGTGAGAAATTGAGTGCACTCCGGAAGATGGGACAGAGGAAAAGCAAGCCCTCTGGTCCCATGGGAGAGGGGACCCATGCAAACTTCCCCAGATTCCCAAGCCCCTTGGGTTTGATGATAATTAATTGGGATGCTTTCCCATCTAGAAAAGGGAAAGACAAAGTTAAAATGATACATTATTGTATGGAAGTGTGCGGGAAGGGCCTAACCCTAATTCCCATGCAAGGAATGTAGAACAAAGGGAGAATCGGGAGCAGAGTTATATTTCTAGGGAAGGAAAAGGAAGAGGTCGTGAAATTGTCTGCTTCTACTGTGGAAAGAAGGGACATATGAAGAGGGGATGCAGACAACGGATAGCGGATGAGAAGGCCTTTAAGGAAGATTAGGGGTGTCAAGGGCTCTATTTGTTGGGGAAGAAACATCATAAGGAGCCCTTGGTAAAGCTTAAAGTGGGACCCCAACAACAAGAGATGGAATTTTTAGTGGATACCGGGGCTGAAAGATCCACGGTGCAAGCCTTGCCGCTTGGATGTAAAAAGTCATCTGACACTGTACATGTAATTGGGGCAAAAGGAGAGCCCTTTGAGGTATCTGTTATCAAGGATGTGATGGTAGAAACTGATTCCAAATGTGGTATAGGTTCTTTACTACTGGTACCTGAAGCAGATTACAATTTATTAGGGAGAGATCTGATAATAGAATTGGGTATTAATTTAGAAGTTGTAAATAAAGAATTACAGATAAAGCTCTGCCCTTTAAGGGTGGAGGATGAAAAGAAAATTAATCCTGAGGTGTGGTATACCCCAGAAACGGTGGGGAAATTGCAGATTAAGCCTTTCTCAGTGGAAATAAGTGATCCTGGCAAACCTGTAAGAATAAAACAATACCCTATCCCTAGGGAGGGAAAATTAGGACTAAAACCTGAAATAGATAGGTTTTTGGAAAAAGGGCTTTTAGAGCCCTGTGTGTCTCCCTTCAATACTCCCATCCTGCCTGTAAAGAAGTCAGACGGGTCCTACAGATTGGTGCACGATTTAAGAGAAATAAATAAGAGGACTTTGGCCCGGTTTCCGGTAGTTGCAAATCCATAAAAAGATTTAAAGGTAATTGAATCCGGACCACTAAGTAACTCCTGGTCTGCACAAGCTTGTGAATTATATGCAGTACTCAGGGCTTTAAGGTTATTAAAAGGAAAAATTGGAACAATATACACAGACTCTAAATATGCATATGGGATAGTGCACACATTTGGAAAATTTGGGAAGAGAGGGGACTTATAAACTCACAGGGAAAAGATCTAATTCATCAAGAGCTAATTGTCCAAGTTTTAAATGCCTTAAGGGGCCCGGCTCAAATTGCTGTGGTCCACTTAAGGGGACACCAGAGAGGATTGGACTTTAGAAACAGGGGAAATAATTTAGCTGACCAAGAAGCCAAGAAAGCAGCCCTACGAACTCGGGGGGACATGGGGCAGAGCGACACTGTATCTGTGGACTCCCCCAAAGAAAAATGGCAAATATATAGTTTTACCACTCAAGAAAAGGAAAAATTACAAAAGATGGGAATTGAGGAGGGGTCTGAAGGGCAATGGAAGCTCCCAGATGGGAGAACTGTTTTACCTAAAAGCAAGGCCTCAGAAATTTTGCAAAGATTGCATGACCAGACTCATTGGGGAACTCAGGCATTAGTAGATCAATTTGCCACTAAATATATGAGTATTGGAATCTATGATTTGGCTAAAAGAGTAGTGGGAGATTGTCTGATCTGTCAAAAAGTAAACAGAAAACATCTTAGGGAAAGGCCCATGGGAGGAAGGGAATTAGCTCACAGGCCTTTTGTCAAAATACAAATAGACTTCACTGAATTGCCTAAAGTGGGTAGATATAAATATTTGTTAGTAATAGTAGATCATCTTGCCCATTTTGTAGAAGCTTACCCCACTACTCGGACTACTGCTCAGACAGTGGTCAGAATATTATTAAAAGAAATAATCCCTAGATATGGGATAGTAGAAACAATAGATTCTGATAGGGGACCCCACATGCCATATGATTTGGAGGAACCCCGAGACCACCCCCAGTTGAAGGACTATAAAATAACCTCATATATTATTGCCTTAATGAAACACCGCAATGAACTTTGGGAAAAAGGAATCATTACGCAAAGACCCCCTTTAGATTTAAAAATACATAAAATGCACCCAGGAGACTATGTGTTAATAAAATCCTGGAAAGAATCTACACTAACCCCACAATGGGAAGGTCCTTATCTTGTGTTACTCACTACAGAAACTGCAATTCGGACTGCAGAAAGAGGATGGACACATGCCAGTCGAGTAAAAGGACCAGTTAACAACACTGTGTGGCAAATAACCAGTCCTCCCGGGAACCTGAAATTGAAGTTACAGAGAAACTAATGAACTCTTATCAGATTGAATACACATCAGACTTATATTACTTAGATAGTGGACTAAGTAGTAATTCAAGTGTTAGAGTAAAGTGTAAAAATTAAAATTGTAATTGCTATCCTTTTGTATGCTATATCTGTAAGGTGTGTGGGGAACGGTGGTGGTCACATTGCAACAGAGGGTATCCTCCACGAGGAACTTGCAATTCCTGTTGGAACGTACAAAGAGAGATTACAGCTTGGGCACTGACCTGTAAAGTGACTAGAGGGGAAATCCGATTGGAATCTAAAGAGTGGTGGGAAATTTTCTCAAAGGGCATTCACCCAGACTATTACTGCTACCATACAAACGAGCCGAGCCCATTTGTGGCAGAGATCATAGAAGGCCTTTGTAAGAAAGACCTAAAAGGGGTCAGTTGTACTGCACCAGAGGTAAAAGATCAGAATTGGCGTTCTTATTGCATGCGGCAAGGCACTAGAGGGCATAAATCCCCTCCTGAAGAATACTCTTGCTGCCGAGAAGATGGTACACCCTGTGGCTCGAAGCACCCGAGTCGACGGGCGAGGCAGAGGAGTAAACAGCTGTGGAGGAAGGAGCCCTCAGGATGGAATACGCAAGCAATATTTGTGGAACTACCCCGGGACTGGGAGTAACAAAGGCAGAAATAGTTTTTGGGCTCAAGGGTATTTTGGTGACAACCAGCTAATAGAGGGAAAGAAGTCACAAGGGTATAATTGCTGCAGTGTGAGAAACCAGACCCCACATGCCATTTGCTTACTGCTTGTGATTTTCCTTTGTATATATTGTAATACTGCAGAAATAACAACTCATGAACCTTTCAAGTGGACTTTAGAAAGATGGGAGGATTCACGAGTTATAAGGAGCAATACTACAGCTGGAGCTCCCACTTTCCAGTTACCTGTGGCATCCTTAGGTACTCGTTGGGGTTCCCATTGGGTTTCATCGTTTTATATGTGTCCTGCTTTGAATGCTGGTAAAGGGCATTGCAATAGTCCTGGACAATATTACTGTGCATATTGGGGTTGTGAAACAATAGCTGGTACATGGGACCCCCCCACTCCTGATCCATACATTAAGGTGGTCTGGAAGCCAGATGGTTGTATTCCTCCCGGCTACTGGACAGGTCATAAACCCCCAGAAAATATTTGCAGGAATATACAAATTACTGCATTAAGGCCAGAGGATAGTATATGGTTAATTGGAAAAACTTGGGGCGTTCGTTTATATTCGGCTGATTTTGGCAATTTTGGTAGCTTAATATTTATAAAGAAGGAAATTGTGCCCCCTGATCCTGAACCTGTAGGGCCAAACCCAGTGTTATTAGAAAAGGAGGTTGTTTTAGCCAACCAAACAAAAGAAAGGGATCAGACCCAGAATAAAATTCAGAATGAAAACACTTCAGGAGACAAACAGGAAAAAACCCAGGAGGGTAATATACTCTGGAAGGTTATGAAAGCGAGTTATGGTGTCCTAAATAGAACCAACCCAAAACTGACGGAAGACTGTTGGCTGTGCTATAATTTAAGACCCCCATTTTATGAAGCCATAGGGGTCACTGCAAAGCCCAGAAGAGTGAATGGAACTAATCCGAATCAGTGTTTGTGGAAAAAGGGTAAAGAGACAACACCGGGGCTTACCTTGGCTCAGGTAACAGGGAAAGGGAGATGCATAGGAAAAATCCCAACACAAAGAGAATACCTTTGTGGAGTAATAGAAACAGGTGGAAAGAAACCGGCTGACTGGCTATTGCCAGCAGCTAACACTAAGTGGGTATGTAACACTCTGGGTGTCACACCGTGCATCTCACTGAAACTGTTTAATCCAAGCCAAGACTACTGCATCCAGGTAACAATTATGCCCAGAATTACCTACCATACAAGTGACTACATATATGAACAACAAACTGTGCCAGAACACCATCTAATGAAAAGGGAACCCCTCACTGCCTTAACTATTGCAACTCTCCTTACCATCGGGGGAATAGGAGCTGGAACTGGGGTGGCATCCCTAGTAAATCAACAAAAGGAATTTAAAGCATTAAGAATTTCAGTAGATGAAGATCTGAGTAAAATTGAGCAGGCCATCGATGGATTGGTAAAATCATTAAGGTCCCTATCTGAGGTGGTGTTGCAGAACAGAAGGGGTTTAGACTTGCTATTATTACAACAAGGGGGATTGTGTGTAGCCCTGAAGGAGGAATGCTGTGCATACGCTGATCATACTGGAGTTGTTACAGACACCATGACAGAATTAAGGAGAAGATTAGAGCAGAGAAAGAGGGAAAGAGAGGCACAGCAAAGTTGGTATGAATCATGGTTCAATCAATCTCCTTGGTTAACTACCTTGTTATCCACCCTTGCAGGACCTCTGATACTGATAATATTGGGACTGACCTTTGGGCCATGCATCTTCAATAAGGCAATAAAAATAGTAAAGGGACGATTAGAGGCAGCACATTTAATGCTCATTAGGGCAAAATATGAACCCATACACAATGTAGATGAGACCCTAATACTAAGTCACCAAGAGTTACAAAGATTCAGTGAACAAAATAAAGATGAACAAGAAAAAGGGGGGAATTGAGATAAGTGGAAAATCATTTGTTCACTGTGATATACTCGCTTACCTTGGTTTGCATAAGAATGTACTGGTGTGTCTTTGAAATGCTTATTTGCTTACAAGGTGATAAGGAGGTTGAGATTAGAGTCCTGGGTGTGTGTATCTGGTCTGCTTGCTGTATCTCAAAAGAAGAGACTTAGAAGCTATCACAACGACCAGACTCAGACTACATCTGGAGAGTCACGCCTGCAAGGAGAAGGGGGGGGATAAAAGGAAGGTTGGGACAGAACATTTTTGCGCGCCGTTGGTGGAGCAGGAGACTCCCCGGCCGCCCAGCGCTGTGCTTTGCCTGCCTTACTCGCTTGCTATTTTAAATAAAATTGCTTTATTGAATTAAGACACTTCAAATTGTCGTGTCACAATTTATAACAATCCAGACCGGGTGGCAGGAAAATTGCATTACCCTCTCCTAAGACAAAAAGAGAAAACAGGCAATTACTGGGACTTTTGGGCTTTTGCAGACAATGGATCGAAGGATAGGTATGTGACAAACTTACCACAGACAGACTGAAGTGGACTAAAAAAAAAAAAAAGACAAAGAGAGTTACCAACGATTAAAAGAAACCCTCATAGCAGCTCCAATACTCCCTAACATAAAAAGGCCCTTTCATCTCTTTGTGGATGTTAGTAACCACACTGCCCACGGGGTTCTAACCCAGGACTGGGCAGGGGCCAAGAAACCAGTTGAATATCTATCCAAGCTTCTAGACCCTGTCAGCAGGGGGTGGCCCACCTGCCTACAAGCAATTGTGGCAGTGGCAATATTAGTAGAAGAAGCCAAAAAGGTAACATTCGGGGCTTCATTAACCATCTACTCCCCCATAATGTAAGAAGCATCTTACAGCAAAAAGCTGACAAGTGGCTGACAGACACCAGGCTTCTGAAATATGAAGCCATTCTAACCCACTCCCAGGACCTGGAGCTAAAGACTACCCCGGCACAAAATCCTGCCCAATTCCTGTTTGGGGCAGTCCCAGGGGACCCCCTCCATAACTGTGCTGAAATTGTAGAATTACAGACCAAAATACGACCAGATTTGGAAGAGGAAGAACTAAAAGAAGGGGGAAAATGGTTTGTAGATGGTTCTGCAAAAATTGTGGAAGGTAAAAGAAAGTCAAGATATGCAGTCATAGATGGGAAGGGTGGTAGAATCTGGGCCCCTGAGTGCAGGGTGGTCGGCTCAGGCCTGTGAGCTGTATGCAATATACAGGGCTCTGCTGGGACTTGAAGGGGAAAAAAAAGAACAATTTTCACTAACTCCAAATATGCATTTGGGGTAGTGCACACCTTTAAAAAATATGGGAAGAAAGAGGTCTGCTAAACACATGGGAAAAAGGGCTAATTCATGAAGAAATAATTAGACAAATCCTAAAAGCTGTTAGGGGACCAGAAGCTATTGCTGTGGTCCATGTAAAGGGACACCAAACTGGGATGCAATTCAGGACTCCGGGAAACAATTTAGCCCAAAGAGACAAAGAGTGCTCCTTTGTTAAGTACCCCAGAACTTGAGAAAGGAAAAGCTCAAGAATTCCCCCACCACCCCTCTGAAAAAGAGATAAAGGCTTATCAAGAGATCGGGGGACTGTTGGAAGAAGGTAAGTGGAAGTTACCAGATGAAGGAATACACCAAGAAAATTTTAAAAAGATTACATCAACAAACACACTGGGGGGCCTGAGCTCTAGCAGAACAATTCCTGAGATTCTTTAGCTGCAGAAATACATATGAATTGTCTAAACAAGAGGTACAGGGGTGTATAATTTGCAGAAAAATAAATCGAGCAAACTCCCAAAGGTTAACAACGGGGAGTCGCCCAGAAACTTACCAGCCTTTTGAAAGGGTCCAGGTAGATATCACTGATCTACCTAAGGTCGGGAGATACAAATTCCTATTAGTCATAGTGGACAAACTAACCCACTGGGTAGAGGCTTTCCAAGCTCTTGGGCTACAGCCCAAACAGTGTCAAGAATTTTATTAGAAGAAATTATACCACGATATGGGTTAGTAAGTTACATTGATTCAGACCAGGGAACACATTTCACATCAAAAATTATTAAGCAATTGGCAGATGCTTTAGGCATTCAGTAGGAATACCACACCCCGTGATACCCCCAGAGCTCAAGACAAGTTGAGAAGATAAATCAAACACTAAAAGCCCAATTAGCCAAATTGATGTTAGAAACAAGAATGTCATGGACAAAATGCCTCCCGTTGGCCTTATTAAATATAAAGACTATGCCTCACTCTGAAACAGGACCTTCACCTTTTGAAATATTATATAGGATGCCTTATACCCACAGTATGCCTGTAGGGCATCCGAGATTAGAGGATAGACAAATACAACCATACCTAATAGCATTAAATAAGAATCTTAAAAAATTGTGAAGGCAGGGGGTGATCATGCAGCACAGTCCTCTTAGCTTCTCGATACATAAAATAAAACCTGGGGACAAAGTGCTTGTAAAAGCATGGAGAGAATCTCCATTAACGCCTCATTGGGAGGGACCCTTCATTGTTCTTTTGACCACAGACACTGCTATAGGAACTGCAGGAAAGGGGTGGACACACGCATCAAGGATAAAGAAAGTCGAACTCCAGGATCAGGCACCAGAGTGGAAAATCACCTCCTGCCCTGGAGATACGAAGATAACCCTGCACCAGCAAAGTAAATGACTGAAAACATCTCAATCAAACTTTCAGTGCCAAAGTGTAACTATTATCCTCTTTGTATGCTTCCCCTATGAATACTGTTAGACTGCTCCAACTAAGTGGGTTATGTGGGAGTGCTTTAAGCAGGAGTTAGACCTGACTATCCACTTTCTGGTAATAGCCACAAGGCTGAGATTGTTTCAATTAAATTCAATAATCTGATGTTTTCCCATATTAGAATGGATTAAGGGAGAAATTACTTGCAAAACTAAAATTATTATTGTTGAGTGTCATAGGTTGAACAACGCACAGGCTCTGCTGAACTACACCAGGGAGGCATTTTTAAACAGGTATGCAGCTCAGCCTGAGCATGAAACCACAGACGAAGATTCCTGCTGCCAAGAAAATGGTTTGCCCTGCCGCTGGAGGCAACCCAGTGGGCGCTGGGAACGGCAGAGGGATCCTAGCAGTGGGAGTAATCCTGGTGAGCCTGAGCCTAGCCACATGCCTCAAGGGGGAACTTGGGGATAAATACCCAGAGAAGTTATCCCTCACGTCATGGAACTGCAGCAGGGGTAAGCCTAATTAACCGTATCTTGAGACAAACACTCAACAAGGGGTATGCAAATTAAAGGGGAAATTAAAAAAAAAAACAAAAAAAAAAACCATACCGTAAAAACGGACAGTCAGCTCATCAACTGCATCAAAAGAGCACAGGGAAATCTCAATTCTGATTTATAATGAATGTAACTGTACTGGATGGGTCGTGGGGATACCAAACCCCCTATCTATTTATTGAATCGCTTAATAAGGTTGCAGGCTGTAGTGGAGATTGTATCCAATCACACTTCAGGTGCTCTTGAATTATTATCCCAGCAACACTCTCAAATGAGGGCTTTTGTATATCAAAATAGGATATCCCTTGATTACTTACTAGCTAGAAAAGGAGGTGTGTGTGAAAAATATAACAAATCTCAGTGCTGTGTAGAAATAGATGATTATAGAAAAACCATTAGAAATCTAACCACGAAAATTAAACAAGTAGCCCATGTTCCAGTACAAAAGTGGAACTCACTTCTCCAGGCATCGTAGTGGGATCATTTGTTTGATAGGGCTTGGTGGAAGAAAATAATTTTCTTTGTTTTTATATTCAATAGCAGGAGTCATATTCCTACCCTGTCTCATCCCCTGTTTTAAAAGACTCATCCATTCGGTAGTACAGGGGATGCAAATAGCAGCTTTACCCACAGACCCAGAGGCTGCCCTTAGAAAAACAAATAAGGTACCAAAAATAATGACACCGGGAGAAGAAATTCCTCACAGCAGGGCAGCTGAGGCTCTAGCAAAATTTGAAAGGCGAATAAAGGGAAAAGAACAAAACTACAAAATTTACCAAGATATTCCAGATGTAAACTAAAAGCCAGTCTCAAGGTAGTCAACACACTACCTTGAGAGTGAATAGAGGTAGAAATTAGGGCACGAATTAATGAGTTAATATAGAAGGTGGGGGATTGTTATGTGTAATAAATATAATTCACACCATTCCTTATATGAAATATGTAATATTAGATACTTGTTAAATCATGCCCGTCGTATTAGTTCCCCCCCACCCCCCCTCCCCCCTTGCAGGCGAGACTGGATGTATATTGGAAACTGATTTACAAGTAAAAAGATGTGGCTCGGCCAGGAGATGGGCCATGTCTGGGCTCCAGGTGTTGATCATCACGATCATCGGTGCTGATCGTCCGAGATGGATATCATGGAAATCCTCAGACAGATCCATGTGAATACAGCCTTCCCATAAACTCTCATCAAGAATTCAACTACTCTGGACATTGAATTATTTCTCCTCATCACCAAAAAAAGAAAATCTTATTAACCTATAGACTCTGAATAGAAGAAAAGACTAACTGCTGAAATCTTGGCCTCAGGCGGAATTTTCCCTATAAAAACTGCTTGTGCCAGGATGGAGGTGTGGGCATAGGAGAAAACCTCTGCTGAGGCTGACTCCTTGTTGCACACCCAGGGTCGATCCTGGGCTCGGCTCTGTCCTTTCCGTGTGGCTGGCTAGATAGAATTTGACTGCAAATAAAATTATTTTTATTTTTAATCTGGATGAATAAATTCTCATTTATAACAATCCATATCACTTATATTTTCATTCATTCACACTCACTTTTATTTCTTTAATATCTCGCTCATTCTCACTCACAGGACAACAACAAGGTACATTTTACTTTCAAGTCACTTGCTAATATCCACCTATGGGTATTGTAAATGCAGGCAAACCCAATGAGAAGAAATGATGATGTCTGACTCAATTCAGAAGGCTGAATGATTTCTTTATTATAACTATGCTAAAATACATTAATATACTCTATAAAAGGAAGATACTAAAACTACATACTACTTTCTCTGACTCTACCTCTACCTCTAACACAACTCGTGACCCTCTCTCTCGAGTCCAGCCACAGGTGTATTGAATTGGCCATGAGGCTCAAACAATCCTCACCAGAATCCAATCAAGCACTCACTCCTGAGGGCTTCTTGGTCTCTGACCACTCTGCTTGTCAGAGAGCCGAGTCCTCGAAAGCCGGATAGCGTAATGAAATCTTCCTCTATGAAGGCGGGACGACTCACAGGCGGCTTTAATTCCAGGAGGGTTTATTGAGGAACAGCAATTCAGGGAGCGAAAGGAAAACAACCTCTCCGGGAGGGAGCTCGCTCTGAGAGCCTCGAACAGGGGGCGGAATCGGGATTATAACTGGGACAAGAGAGGGAGGGTCCAGGCATGAAGCGTTCAGTGAAGGAAGGCTTCGGGGGCAGAGTCAGGGTCGAGTGGCAGGGTTATAACCAATGAGGGTAAGGGGAAAGAGCGGCTTCAGGGAAGGAACCAATGGAGGTATAAAGAACAAAGAATTTTCTAGAACCAAGGGATGACAGACATACTGATTGATAACAGGGGAGGCGGGGAACTACACACCTGTCACCTCCCAGGGTAATTCGGGGGGACAGTTTCCCAAGTCCCCTCCCACACACTCCAGGTAAACAATTCTCCAAACACATTCCACATAGGAAAAACAAGGAGCAGAAATAGAAATTGTTTTCTCTTTAATTTCTCTCTGTGCACCTCTATGAAAAATCCTGAGAGTGAGAGAAATGTGCTTGCCACACACGGGTATTGTAAAATCTCAAAATGTTATTGGCCAACCCTGGATTTTCTTGGGTATCCCTCAATACAGCAGTGTTGTTAAACCCCAGATGCTCTTGGGCATCTTATCCCTCAATCCAGCAAGTTTGTGGCGTACCCACTTTTGTCCCATTTTCCCAGTGGATTGTCCCAGGAAAATCCTCAGCTCCCTTCCTCCAAGGGGTCCAACCCCTGGGACCCCATCCCAGTTACCCTGGGGGCATCTCTCATTCCTTTTATCTCTCGCTTCATCTCCTCACTGGCTGCCTCTGTCACTGTGCCTTCCCAGGTCTCAGCTAGCACTAGTGCCTTTGCCAGGAATCAAACCCAGGCTGCCAGCATGGCAGGCGGGAATTCTACCACCGAGCCACCAGGGCTGTTGCTAGCTTCCCAAGTCTCGGCTAGCCCAGTACCTTTAGCACTGTGGCAGCAAAGGCCACTCTCATGTGCCGCTGTGGGCACGAGGTATGGCCTGTGGGAAGACGAAGCCACCAGACTGAAAGACACGCAGAGCGATTCTGACAAAAGCAAGGAGCCGTCCTTCTGGGGGTATCTGTGTTCCGAGTTTATTGGCTCGAAGAAGATAAGCACCAAAAGGCGATGGGCACCGTGTGCCCTGCTTGTTGAAGGGGGGTGGTAACAAGGGGAGGAAACAGCAGCCAACCAATGGGATAACACCTGGGGGTGGTAACAGGGGTGACACGCAGGGGAAGCTTCCAATGAGGTAGGAGGGAGGGAGGGGACCCTGGAGACCAGCTTATCACTCGAAACTCTGGATGGAACTTTCTAGGTGGAAGGGAGAGATCTCTGAGAGACAGACAGGCTCTGGGGTGGGGTTGGGGGGGATAACTCAGCAGGAATACAATGAACTGGGTGGAGGGAGGAATGACATGCAGATGGAGGGGGGAGGAGAAGGGACGCTGGAACATTTTACAAAAAGAGGGGGAGAGGGAGCAACCATAACTGGGGGGAAACTTAAAACACACCCCAACAGCCATCTTTCTCAGAAAAGGTCAGAAATGCAGCCCTCGGAAACCCCCCACTCACTTTGCAGGTCTGGAATAACCAGCCGGCCGTCTCATTCACACACATTCATCCCGCGTATTTGCCCCCGTGAAAGAATACTTACCAATCCTCTTTTCTTCCTCGAGTCTTTGTGGACAAGAATTTGTGGGGCTACCGCAGTTTAGGGAGCCTTTTCCCTTTTGCTTTGCTTTATGTGTCTCCTTTTTTCCACCGGGTGTTATACCTGCAACCATGGATCATGCCAGGAGAGACAGAGCGAGACTGCCTAAACCTGGCAGGGCACGCCTTCCCCACTTGGGATCTCCTGGTGGTCTTGGAAGCAAGGTGTTATATTGGTATTACCAATATCGAGAATGGGACATGCCTAGGCTTTTCTGGCCCCTGCTGCTGAACCAAATAGCGGCCACTGTGGTGTTTCACCCCAGAGTCACTTTTGGCTAGCTGGATGTTGTAGATGGGCATGTGGAGACAAGTCCAGACATGCTGGAGCTCCGGTGGTGGGGGGATGGAGCTTCCTCTCACAGACGGTCTGCTCTTCAGATTTCCCTCTGCCAGAGAAGCCTTTAAGGCTATGGTGAAGGAAAGGAGTAGGTTCTGATTGAGGGTTTTAATCCAGAGTTTTTATTCTGGCCCGCAGGCCTCTGAGTCCAGTCACAGCTCCACCAGAACTCTCGGACTGCGTGGTTCCCCTCTCTTTTACCTGGGGGAGGGGAGGGGAGGGGAGGGGAGGGGGGAAGGGATAGGGAGCCCACCAAACAGGTCCGGGAGAGGAGGTCTCAGGGGACAAAGGACACCTGGATGTCCCAATGCCCCCCTGAGGGTGGAGGGCATCTTTTGAATCTGCCCTATCACTCAACGCACTTCTGGAATGCCAGGAGTGACAGACAGTGATGGCAGGGTTCAGGGTGGGGAAAAGAGGAGTGATTGACACACCTGGGAGGACATCTTCAGGGGAGGAACCGGGGTTCGGGGGTAAACCATGAAATCACACTGCAACGGTGCTACATCCCAGACAAATGCCCATTTGTGAAAAACACGTTCACTTGCCTGTAAAATTTTAAAGGTTTAGTAAAGGACAATACGAGAGAAGGACCATAGAGCGACTGCCTATCCAAGACAGAAGAAGGGAGTCAGGCTGTTGAACTTGGATGGGATGTGTCCCCTGCTCTGCATCCCCTGGGGTCTTGGAGGCAAGGTGTTAATCTTGGGCAAGGACCCCAAATTGTGAAAAACACGTTCACTTTCCTGGGAAAATTTAAAAAGTTTAATAAAGGACAATAGGAGACAAAGACAGTGTGTCTTGTGTTTTTGAGAGGAAGGGGTTTCTGTGTTGTGGGGAGTGGGTGGTATTCAAGTTGTTGGGGAGGTGGGAAACAGAGGCCAGGGATGAATAGACAAAATCCTTAAAAAAATAATGGGACAAAAAAACAGTAAGTCAGGCTCAGGGAAAGAAGGGAGTAAAAGGGTGTGGGAATCCAGGGCATTACTCTGGCTGCCCTGAAAAGTCTGGGACCCTGATAAGGGGGTCAGAAACCCCCCTGTACAGAGCCCCGAGAGACACTGTCTCTGATCTCTGTCCATGGAAAAGAGTTTTCAATCTTACAGGATGAATTACAAGCTCTGAGTGTTTGATATAAGTAATAATTAGTGTGGCACGGATGCAAAAGTAGAATTTTAGGATTCTAGATAAGGGGTTCAAAGGGGGCAAGTTGGAGGAAAGTGGGTGTGCCTTGTCCTTTTTCTCCTTCTTCATGCCCTCCATGTTTCACTGTAGTGATGGCATTTTTCTATTGGTTTAGGCTGGGAACACACTGTTCAACATAGGTTGCCGCGCTCCCGCCCCGGTTCCCTTTTCTCTCAGCCCCGGCTAGCTCTTGTGGGGCGAGGGCGGGCGATGGAGGCACCCTCCGCCACTCCCAGCTGGGGTTTGGAGAGTGCCTTTGTGGGTTCCGGGCAGCGCTAGCAAGCCTCGCGGTGGTAAATGAAGAGCGGATCCTGCTGGGGGCTAAGTCCGAGTTTATTGTAGCCCAACGGGGCCAAATATCCTAGAACGATGCCAGCCAACAGGAACAAGCACAAGGTGCTTGCACTGGCTTATAAACTGTAAGGGAGGGGTATCCAACGACCAATGGGGATAGGGATAGGGGGTGGCTCCGGGATGGGGGGATATGGTGGGGTCCAATGGGGGAAAGATATGGGGGGAGTCCCAGGTCCTCGCCCAATCACCCGGTGCCCTGAGTAGAAGCTTCTGGATGGATGGGAAGGGGCACCAAGTGATAGACAAGGCACCCGGGGGGGGTAAAATGCCTCTTTCAGGGTGATGGATAGATACTGGAAAGGCGGGAAGGGAGGACAAGGCGGGAAAACTGGGGATAAACCAAGTTGCACACGGGGGTACAAAGGAATAAACCAATACATAATACAGGGATAATAAAACATACAAATAACGCAACTCCACAATAGGTGATAGACATTGGCACGTTATTGTAAGTATAGCACATGTAGTTTCTGGTATATAATGTTTGTAACATCCCACTGAGGGGCAGAGCCCTGCACGCTGTCCTGCAAGACAGACCTGCTGAAGGTCAGACAGAACATGTTATAGATAAGCAAGAATAAACAACCTTGAAAACCAGCACAGACCAATTATGACTTCTTCTTTGGCAGCAGGGCTGAAAGACAGACTTTCTACAATCTCGGTACCATTTAAATATCACAGATTCTGACAAAAGGGTGCCAGCAGATATACCCCAAGACAGCCCCTTGGGAGTAATGTTAGCTAACTGGGACACTGATCCTTGTACAAGAGAAAATGATAAAGTAAAAATGATTCAGTATTGTATGATAGAATGGACAAAAAAGGAAATAAGACCTGTCCACGTCTATTGGCCTAGATATGGTTCTTTTGAAGTTTGGATTTGTCAGACCTTAAACACATTTTTAAATTCCAAAGAACTGTTTAATCTGAAACAGGGAGAATATGCGGTGTGCTGGACAGGAGACATGGAACCCCTGGGGATAAAAGGTTTTAAAATATCAGAAACCCCAAAAACAGAGCAAGAAAGGGAAAAGAAAGAAAAGGGCTGGGACCCCCTGAAAATGTTGCCCCCCCCCCCACTCCCACTTGTTTCCCCACCAGCTCTGGCTTTTTTGCCCACCCCAGCCCCAGCGACGAAGAGGCTAGGTAGGGACATATGAATGATAACCATAATCTGATAATCAGAGGCATAAAAGAGGCAGCATCCCGAGGGCAAAATGCTAAAAGGGTCTTTGAGGGACAACAGGGAAAAAAGAGACCCCATGTGAGTGGTTAGAGAGGCTCCAAAAGAATATGAAACAATACTGTGGAATATACTGACACGCAGATGAAAAATCAAAACCCCACAATTCCAATAAAGATTTGTACGGAATGGTAATTTTTTATTTTCAGCGCTGGACACACACCGGGATTTCCCCTGCAGCAGAGATTTCACTTCAAAGGGCATGCACACCGCTTGGGGATTCCCAATCCTTTTTATTATCCTGTACTAATTTACATATACATAGAATCTCACAATAGGTTCACGCATATTCATTATGTTGATTTCGAGTTACAATTTACATTTGGCCCTTTGTACAGAGAACTCTCTAATCCCTTTGTCCATTTTTGCAGACTTCTTTTCTTAGTTTCAGAGTTCAAGGGGCTCCTCATCTCTTCACCTTGGAGATTGTATTCTTTTCTCCTTGGCTGGGACAGTTTTACAAGAACAGCAGAGTTAACAGACTAAACAGCATATTTCACTCATGCTAGCAAGCCACTACGAAGTACACTTCACCTAAATCCAGATGGATTTTCTACGCTGTTAAATTTTACTCTGTTTCTGAAACCATAGCAGGGCAAGCCCTATTGCGAGTTAATTTTGTCACTCATGCCTGGCCAGATATTAGAAAAAAGCTGGACAAAATGGAGGACTGGCATGATAAACCCTTAAATGACTTGTTAAAAGAGGCACAAAGTGTTTATGTATGGAGAGATGGAAAAAATGCCAAAGTGGATGCAAAGATTATGATAGCCACTATGAGACAGAGTAACTTCCAGAGGAATCTAAAGCCCCCAAGTAGCACTCCCGAACATTTGGATTTTAAAGAAATGGAAAAGGGATGAAATAGAATCCTGGCATGATCAAAATTTGAGGAGCAATCTAAAAAGGCCTGTTTTTATTGTGGGGAAGAAGGGCACTATAAGAGGGAATGTCCTCACCTAAAAAAGGGTCTGAAAATTTTCCAAGAGATGCACCCAGAAGAGGAATTGGGAGGTCATGGGGTCTATTTTCTGGGGGATAAGTACCATCTAGAGGCTTTGATAGCTTTAAACATAGACCCCCAAGAGGAGGTATTAGAATTTATAGTTGATATTGGGGCAGTGAGAACTTGTGTGGTAAATCTCACTAAGGGATGTGATGTCAGTAATGACACTGTGAAGGGAACAGGAGCAAAAGGAGAGAGGTTTAAAGTCCTTGTCATTAAAAATGTAATAATTGAAGGAGAAACCAGAATAGGGATGGGAGATGTCTTATTAGTTCCTGGACCAGGCAGCAACTTATTGAGGAGGGACTTACAGGTGGAACTATGAACAGGGGTCATACCAGAAGGAGGGAAGATGACAGTTAGTGTTAAAACTGGGCCAAGAAGGTGAGGAAAAGATAAACAAAGAGGTTTGGGCTGGGGAAGGGAATAGGGGGAGGCTGAATATTGACCCTGTAAGGATCTTGATTAAGAGAGAAGAATGTTCCATACATGTTCATCAGTACCCTATATCCTTAGAAGGAAGAGAAGGCTTAAAGCCGGTAATAGAAGAATTGATAAATGATGGGACATTGGAACCTAGTATGTCTCCTCACAGTACCCCTATTCTCCCAGTAAAAAAATCTGATGGGAATTATAGATTAATACAAGACCTAAGGGAATTTAACAAGAGTACTCATACCTGTTACTCAGTGGTACCAAATCCCTATACTCTTTTAAGTAAAGTCCCACCCCAGCATCAGTGGTTTAGTGTGGGCGATCTTAAAGATGCTTTTTGAACTTGCCCATTACTAGGGGAAAGCTAAAATATTTTTGCCTTTGAATGAGAGGATTCAAATACTGGGAGAAAACAGCAACAAAGATGGACAAAGTTATCACAGGGATTTACAGAATCTCCAAACCTATTTGGACAAGCTTTAGAAGAAATATTACAAACTATCCCCAATCTTCCTGGAATACAAGTTACCCAATATGTGGATTGTTCTGAACAAAACAGCCTGGCTGGGACACTTGGCTTGCACTAAGTACTGACATTGAAATGTGAATTAGCTAATCGCTCCTGAGAATCACCTACACCCCCACCCAAACTAGGACTAGGATGCAAAATAAGCCAGTGGAATCATGGGAGGGGGTTTTGGGGATGAAAAACACCCCAAAATGAAAAAGAGTGGCACAGTGGAGGGGGCTGGATGGGTGTGCTGGTTGGGGAAAAAGGAACCCCATCCCTAGTCTGTGTTTAACCTGTCACTATAACCTGCAGAGGACCAAATTGGACTGGGCTGTGAGAAGCAGGCACAAGGAATAAGACAATCTACCTGGTGTTACCAGGAGGGCAGGAGTGGGATAGCTGCTGCTGGATCTCGGCAGCAGGCTCTGCACATCCTCCCACCCTTCAGCTACCAGTGTGCCAGGAGGAAAGGAGAGAGGACGGTCTGCTGATCGGGACTTCAGATACAGACTGGACACCTCTTCACCTCTGGCTACCAGTGTGCCACGGAGACTCCAGGGACAGACTCTGCACGCCTTCTCACCCTTCGGCTACCAGAAGAAGCTACAACACCCCCCCTGCCGAGCTGACTTTTTAAAAAAGAGCTGAACACTAATAAAGGCATAAAACCTGTTCATTTCAATTTGGGGGCTCGTCTGGGATAGCCACACCCGAAGTTGGACCCTGGACTCCTGGACAGCTCGACCACCGGCTTTGAGGGACCCTCGGGATTTGCTGGCTACTGGACCCTAGGATCAGCGTGAGACGAGCCACACAGAGAAGCAACGCGAAGGGACAACGGATTGGTGAGAAAAACTGGGAGACAAGCGAGTGAGTGTGTGAGACGGGGGCCGGCAGCTTGGACCCCCGAAGTGAGAGGGACCCGCTAGTACCGCGTTTCCGGACTCCTGCGAAGGGGCCGGCCGGGAACCAGGGGGAAGTGAGTGGAACAGAGGAGTGACTGAGGTGTCTCCTTAGAGGTAAAGGCCCTCCTCTGGGCATGTGGAGATTCTCTAGGGATAAAGTCCCTGGCAATCAGGGCATGGGGGTTGTCCACAGCCGGGCAGGTGGGATGTCCCTGGCAGGTGGGGAAGGATGTCCTGGCAGGCAGGGGCATGTCCTGGCAGGCAGGGGCATGTCCTGTCAGGAGGCAGGTCCTGGCAGGCAGGAGGCAGGTCCTGGCAGGAAGGGGACATGTTCTGGTAGACAAGGGGCATGTCCTAACAGTCAAGGGGCATGTCCTGGCAGGCAGGGAGCAGGTCCTGGCAGGCTGGATAGGTGTTATGGCAGGCAGGAGGCATGTCCTGGCAGGTAGAGTAAGCAAGCAAGTAAAGAAGCAAGTACAAAGGCAAGCAGGCTAAGCCTATTAAGAGGCGAAGGGACTTGGCCGGAGTTCGAGTGTAAGGCTCGGCAGGACGTTCGACCTTACCTCGGCAGGGAGACCAAGCTTCCTAAGCTTAGTAGGAGAGTTAGGCGAGGGGACTTGGCCGGAGTTCGAGTGTAAGGCTCGGCAGGACGTTCAACCTTACCTCGGCAGGGAGACCAAGCTTCCTAAGCCTAGTAGGAGTCAGGCGAAGGGACTTGGCCGGAGTTCGAGTGTAAGGCTCGGCAGGACGTTCGACCTTACCTCGGCAGGGAGACCAAGCTTCCTAAGCCTAGTAAGGAGGTTGGGCAAAATTCCAAGTAAGAATTGGGGCGAGACCTCCCCAGGGTCCAAGCTTAGAAAGTCCATCAAGAAGTCCAAAAAAGAACAGGAAAGCAGAAGACAATATATGTGAGCGTGATTAGTGGTTATCCTGGGCAAGGAACAGATATAAATGCCAAGAGTGGGAGGTTAGCTCGAAGAGATTAAGTTCAGTTAAGAGATTTAATATACTAAGTTGTGGGAAAGAGCCAAATGAACTATAGCATATCGGTATATTCCATTTTAGAGGGGGGCACCATTTGAGGTATTTTTTTCTTTTCTTTTTGAGGCCTGGAAATGGGAAGAGGTTATAGCAAAGGAGCGGATCCTTCAGAAGAGAAAGCAAAGAGAATTCCTCCTAACAGCCCCTTGGGGCAATTGTTAGACCAATGGGATTCTTGGGAAACCACAAAGGGTCTGGACAAGCATAAAATGATAAATTACAGTACAGAAGTATGGCCAAAGTTAAAATTACAGGGAGAGTGGCCATGGTATGTAACCCGAGATCAGTGGTTGTGTAATCAGTTAAACCAACACCTAGAAGCCCAAGAAGAACTCAATGTAGAACAACTATCTTATGCAGCTTGCTGGCTGGAGAACTCTAGAAATGATGGGACTGTGAGAATATGAAAGTTACAAAGAAAAAAAGAAGAGGATGGAGAAAAAGAGACTAGAAAAAGAAAAAAATGGGACCCCCTCGAATACCTACCCCACTCGACTCCTGCTCCCTCCCCACCATTTCCCCAGCTAATCCTTCGGCCTCTCCTATCCCATCATCCCTTCCCCAAATTTCCCCAACCATCTCCCCAGCTCCCTCATCCCCTTCTCCAACAAGAGTTTCCTTGCCTCCTCCCACTGGGGAGCTGAGGCCACCCTTCCCTAGTGATTGTTCACCACCTAGCATGCCCCATAGCCTCCAGCAAGCATCTATCTCCACTACTATTTCCCCACCTGGTGCCTTGGGAGAAGGCCCATATTTTAACACCCGATCCAAAATACCAAGGGTAGAAAAGCTCTTTCCCCTTAGAGAAGTTCCTATGGGTGGGGCAGCTGGAGGAGTTGGGTTTGTAGATGTACCTTTGACCACTTCTGAAGTTCGGGGATTTAAGAAAGAGCTAGGAAATTTGGTAGAAGACCCTGTTGGAATATCTAATCAGTTAGACCAATTCTTAGGGCCAAATATCTATACCTGGGGAGAGCTGAACTCTATTCTAAGCATCCTGTTCTCTCCAGAAGAGGTCTGGATGATCCGAACAGCAGGGGTGAAGATATGGGAAAGAGAAAATAGACTGGGACCCCCAGGAGACCAAAAGATACCCTTAGTAGACCCCAGTTGGAATCCTAACCAGGAAGAAGGAAGGCAAAACATGAGAGACTATAGATCCCTCATGATGGGAGGAATCAAAGAGTCTATCCCTAGGGGAAGCAACACAAAATTTGCCTTTGATAGTACTCAAGAGAAAGATGCGACTCCAGCAATTTGGCTTAACCGACTAAAACGAAATTTCCAGTTATATTCAAATATAGACCCAGATAGTCCAGAGGGTCAAGTCCTCTTAAAGGTCCAGTTTGTCACTAAATCCTGGCCGGATATCAGACGGAAGCTCGAAAAAATGGATGACTGGCAAGAAAAGAACATGAATGAGTTGCTCAAAGAAGCCCTAAGAATATATTTAAGGAGGGAGGAAGAAAAGGCCAAAACCAAAGCCAGAATTATGGTTGCAGTTGCTCGAGAAAGTGTAAGAGTAGAGAAATCACCAGCACTGATGTCTAAGCCAGGTTGGAATAGACCAGGGCCATTATCAAAAAGGGGTAGGGACCAACCAGCACCATCATATGAAACAAATAAGAGTCTTAACGAGTTCAGGAAACCTGAGGCCTCACAAAGCAACAGGAGGTGCTATTACTGTGGTGAGATAGGACACCTTAAGAAGAATTGTAAGAAATTTCACCTTGATGAAGCAATTCAGAAAGAACAAGAAGTCTTAGAAGATATTTCAAGAGGAGACAACTAGGGGCGTCAGGGGCTCTATAAGTTAGGGGATCCGATGAACCATCAAGAAGAGCCCTTGGTAAGCTTTGAAGTAGGTCCCCATTATGAAGATTTTGAGTTCTTAGTTGACACAGGGGCAGATAAGTCCAGTATAAACAAGTTACCAGTAGGAGTCACCATTGGAAAGAAAGTCTGTGAGGTTTTAGGGGCGAAAGGAAGACCATTTAAAGCATCTATAGCTGAAAATATATAAAATCAAGGGGAATTCTAGACAATGTTTGGCAGACTTTATCTATCTGCCTAATTTAGGAAGTAATCTCTTAGGAAGGGACTTGCAAGTCCAATTGGGGGTAGGGATCATCCCACGAGATGGAAGGATGGTAGTCCAGGTCATGAGACTGACCCAGAGAGACATAGAAGAAATAGACCCCAAAGTATGGGCGGAAGAAAGTAAGTGTGGATATTTAAACATCACACCAATAAAAATAGAAATGCAAAGAGATACACCCCCTATCTGAGTCAAGCAATACCCAATATCCCCTGAGGGCAGGAGAGGATTAGCCCCAGTGATTGAACGACTACTAGAGCAAGGTATTCTAGAACCATGTATGTCCCCCCATAACACCCCTATACTAGCTGTAAGAAAAGCAGAAGGGAAATACAGGCTAGTCCAGGACTTAAGGGAAGTAAACAAGAAAACTATTACCAGACACCCCGTGGTATCCAACCCCTATACCCTTGTAAGCCAAATTCCAAGAGAGCATGCCTGGTTCACAGTTATAGATTTGAAAGATGCCTTCTGGGCATGCCCGCTAGCAGAGGAATGTCGTGACTGGTTTGCATTTGAGTGGGAAGATCCTGACAGAAGGAGGAAGCAGCAGCTAAGATGGACACGTCTCCCACAGGGGTTTACAGAATCCCCAAACCTCTTTGGGCAAGCACTAGAGGAATTATTGGGGCAGTTCACCCCTGAGGAAAATGTTCAGATCTTACAGTATGTAGACGACTTATTAGTATCTGGAGAAGAGCGAGGCCGGGTCAAAGCCACTAGCATTCGACTCCTAAATTTCCTAGGAGAAAATGGCCTAAAAGTATCCCAAGAAAAACTACAATTTGTAGAATCTGAGGTGACCTACCTAGGTCATATAATTGGAGAAGGATATAAGAAATTAAGTCCTGAAAGAATCTCAGGTATCCTGTCTATCCCAGCTCCCAAGACGAAGAGAGATGTAAGGAAGCTACTAGGCTTGTTTGGTTATTGTAAGCTGTGGTTAGATCAATACACTAAAAGTGTGAGGTTCCTTTATGATAAATTACTAGACCCTTAGCCTATAAAATGGACAAAAGAAGATGAAGAACAACTACAAAATTTGAAAACAAAACTATCCTCAGCACCTGTTCTAAGCCTGCCTGACCTTAAGAAAGAGTTTAACCTGTTTGTGAGCACAGAAGGAGGAATTGCATATGGGGTATTAACTCAGGAGTGGGGAAGGCATAAAAAGCCAATAGCCTCCCTCTCAAAGCTACTAGACCCAGTAGCCAGAGGATGGCCAACTTGCCTGCAAGCAATTGCAGCAGCAGCCATCCTAATAGAAGAAGCTCAAAAGTTAACCCTGCAAGGAAAAATTAAAGTCCATACCCCCCATGACCTAAAAACGGTACTAGGCCAAAAAGCTCAGCAGTGGTTGACTGATTCTAGAATATTGAGGTATGAAATCATCTTAATCAACACAGGTCACCTAGAGTTAGTCACCTCCAAATGTCTAAACCCTGCACAGTTTCTTGCTGGAGAACCCCTGGCTGATCTGGAACATGATTGTATTGAACTCATAAATCTACAGACCAAAGTGAGAGAGGATTTAGAAGATGTACCCCTACCATATGGGAGATCTCTCTTTATAGATGGGTCCTCAAGAATAGTAGGAGGGAAAAGAGCCTCAGGGTATGCTGTCATACATGGGGAAAGCATGAAAGTCGCAGAAAAAGGGAAACTACCCTCAAATTGGTCAGCCCAGTGTTGCGAAGTCTATGCCTTGAAAAGAGGACTAGACCTATTAGAGGGAGACCAAGGAACTATTTACACAGACTCGCAATATGCGTTTGGGATCATCCATACCTTCGGAAAAATTTGGGAAGAGCGGGGCTACCTAAACTCAAAAGGGAAGAATTTGGTTCATGAGAGGCTGATAAAACTAGTATTAGAATCCTTACAAAAGCCCACAGAGATAGCTGTGGTGCACATAAAGGGACATCAGAAAGGACATACCCATGAAGAGGAGGGAAACAGATTAGCAGATCAGATAGCTAAAGAAGCAGCCTCAGACACAACAAGCCCAGTAAAAGCTTTTAGAATGGAAGTAGGACTAAGTAGAGAAGGAGAAGAGCCAAGGTTCAGTGAGAAAGAACTAAAATTAATAAAAGAACTAAGATTACATCAAGGGGAACAGGGAGAATGGTTAACTCCAGATGGGCGCAAATTCCTAAATAAAGCCCTAGCTCGAAGAGTGCTAGTAGAGTTACATGAACTGACACACTGGGGAATCCAAGGTTTGTGTGACCACTTTTTACGGGCAAATTTATGTATTGGAGCATATGATCTAGCAAAAGCAGTCACAAGAGGGTGTGCAATTTGTTTGAAAACTGACCAAAAAGTAATGAGAAAAACAGCACATGGGGGGGGGGGGAAAACTTGCTTTAAGACCTTTCCAGAACATACAAGTAGATTTCACTGAAATGCCTTCTGTGCAGAGGTACAAGCATTTACTAGTGATCGTAGATCATCTCACCCACTGGGTGGAGACTTTCCCAACCAAAAAGGAAACGGCTCAAGAAGTTGCAAGAATAATCTTAGAAAATATCATACCTCGATACAGGCTAGTCAATAACATTGACTCGGACGGGGGTCCACATTTTGCTGCTCGAACATTGCATCAAATAACAGAAGTCCTGGGGATAAGGTGGAGATTGCACACCCCATGGCATCCTCAAAGCTCAGGAAGAGTAGAAAGGATGAATAAAACTCTTAAAAATGTAATAACCAAATTAATTGAAGAGACAAAAATGAATTGGCTCAAGTGTTTACCTCTCGCTCTCTTGCGCATCAGAACAAGACCTTGGTCCGACACAGGGGTTTCTCCTTATGAAATGATGTTTGGACTCCCCTTTCTAATCACCCCTTTCAGTACTGCAGATTATTTAGAAGGGGAGGCAGCAACTCAAAAATATTTAAAAATCATAGGAAAATCCCTAGAAGGCCTCAGAAAGAAGGGGTATCTTCCCCAGACCTCCCCTCTGGATACCAATGCCCACAACATCAGTCCCAGGGATTGGGTGTTAATAAAATCCTGGAACACCACTCCACTAACCCCCAAATTTGAAGGACCTTTCCAGGTGGTACTCACCACACACACTGCAGTGCGAACCCAAGAAAAAGGCTGGATCCATATCCCCAGAGTAAAAGGACCACTGCCACCCCCAGACGCCAGACCAGACCCAACAGAGTCACCCACCTCCTCTTGTGCATGGACAGTAATTAAGGGACCAGAAGACTTAAAATTTACTTTAAAGAAGACTTGCTAGAAGCTGATATATGGTAAGGTGGTAACCGCGTCTGAGTTAAGGTACCATGGTCAAAGTTTAAGTACTTTGTAACTATTTAGTAAGAGTAAGTGTCCTTTAGAGGGTCACCTAACCCACCTCCTTTTGTGCATATACAGTAATTAAAGAACGCTTGCTAGAAGCTGATATATAAAATTAAGAAAATTACCCAAAGAAGCTAACCCTCAAGAGCCAGAGACTGTAAATTGATGCGGGCTTAAGCCCTATCAAAGAAATAGAGGAGGGATTTGTTATGAACAAAACAGCCTGGCTGGGACACTTGGCTTGAACTGAGTACTGACACTGAAATGTGAATTAGCTAATCGCTCCTGAGAATCACCTACACCCCCACCCAAACTAGGACTAGGATGCAAAATAAGCCAGTGGAATCATGGGAGGGGGCTTTGGGGATGAAAAACACCCCAAAATGAAAAAAAGGGGCACAGTGGAGGGGGCTGGATGGGTGTGCTGGTTGGGGAAAAAGGAACCCCATCCCTAGTCTGTGTTTAACCTGTCACTATAACCTGCAGAGGATCAGATTGGACTGGGCTGTGAGAAGCAGGCACAAGGAATAAGACAATCTACCTGGTTTTACCAGGAGGGCAGGAGTGGGATAGCTGCTGCTGGATCTCGGCAGAAGGCTCTGCACATCCCCCCACCATTCGGCTACCAGTGTGCCAGGAGGAAAGGAGAGAGGACGGTCTGCTGATCGGGACTTCAGATACAGACTGGACACCTCTTCACCTCTGGCTACCAGTGTGCCACGGAGACTCCAGGGACAGAATCTGCACGCCTTCTCACCCTTCGGCTACCGGAAGAAGCTACAACACCCCCCCTGCCGAGCTGACTTTTTAAAAAAGAGCTGAACACTAATAAAGGCATAAAACCTGTTCATTTCATGGATGATTTTTTACTATCCAGAGAAGTTGAAGGTGAAGTAAAGGAGGTTACAATAAAACTTTTGAATTTTCTTGGGGAAAAAAGGATCAAGAGTATCAAAAGGGAAACTACAATTTGTGGAACCAGAAATGAAATATGTCAGCCACTTAATAAGCAAAGGTAGCCGAAAGCTAAATCCTGAGAGGGTTGCAGGAATTTTATCACTTCCCCTTCCCTCTACAAAGAAGGAAGTTAGAAGGCTGCTTGGATTATTGGGATATTGTAGATTATGGATAGAAGGGTATACACAGGCAGTAAAATTTTTTAATGAAAAATTGACAGAGGAAGACGATATAAAGCGGACCAGGAAAGATGATAATAAATTAGAAGAATTGAAGTTGAAGCTGGCTTCAGTACCAGCTTTGAGTTTACCTTCATTAGAAAAACCCTTTCTTCTGTATGTGAATGTGGAAGGTGGAGTAGCTCATGGAGTTTTAGTCCAAGAATAGGGGGGAATAAAAAGACCAGTAGCTTATTTATCAGAATTGTTTGATCCAGTTTGTATTCAGGCTATAGCAACTACTGCTATTTTGGTGAAGGAAAGCTTTAAAATTACTTTTGGAAGTAAACTAATTGTGTAGATACCTCATGCAGTCTGAAATGTGTTAAATCAAAAAGCTGAAAAATGGTTAACAGATTCTAGGATATTAAAATATGAAGCTATTTTGATAGACAGTAATGACCTAGCTCTAGAAGTAAACAAAAGTTTGAATCCAGCACAATTTTTGTATGGGGAACCAAAAAGTAATTTAACACATAATTGTTTAGAAATTATCCAATGCCAAAGTAAAGTTTGGGAAGATCTAGGAGAACATGCCCTCTGAGAAGGGGAAAGAATATATATTGATGGTTTATCCAGATGCTTTCAAGGAAAAAGAATATCAGGTTATGCCTTGGTTGATGGGCAAAAAATGCAGACCATCGAAAAAGGAAAATTACCTTCGAATTGGTCGGCTCAATCTTGTGAATTATATACTCTAAAAAGAGTACTGAAATATTTGGTACACAAGAAAGGAGCTATATATACTGATTCAATGTATGCTTTTGGGGCAGTACATACCTTTGGAAAAAATTGGGAAGAAAGGGGGTTACTAAATTCAAAAGGAAAGGGACTGATACATGAAGGACTAATTTTAGAGGTTTTAGAGGCATTAAAATTGCCTGAAGAAATTGCTGAGAACATATGAAAGGACACCAAAGGGGAATGACTTTAGAAATAAGAGGAAATAACTTGGCATATCAAGAGGCTAGAGACGTGGCAGAAAATGGGACCAAAAGGGTTATGTTAATCTTGACCGCAGATAAGGAAGAATTGGAAATTCCAAAGTTTAGTGAGGCAGAAGAGAGGGAACTAAGTAGGATAGGGCGAGAGAAAGATCAGTTAGGGAAATTGAAACTTCCTGATGGGAGACAATTGCTTAATAAGCCACTTACTAGGAAAATATTAGGAGAAATGTGTGGATGCTGAGAGAGAGAAATGGACAATATCCCAGGCATTGTTCTGGGAAAAGCTGTGAGAAGCTCAGAGAAAGAATCAAAACAATCCTTAATCTCTGCAGCTGTGATTATGTTAATGTGTGCTATGTGATGTTTACAGTAAGATGTTTACCAAAGGGAGTTTATTAATTAACCAATGGGTGACAGGTGTCATCAAGAACCAATCAAGTTCTGTGTGAACAATATTGGTTATAAATATCGGGAAATTGTAATAAAGCAAGCCTTTTATGACTTCTGAAAATCCATGGAGTGTGTCACCTTTCTTCCCGTTCCTGACGCAGTGGTGACAGATATGCATCAAAAAACTCATTGGGGTACTCAAGCTCTTGTGTGATCACTTTCTAAGGAATTACAGGTGTATTGGGATGTTTGGATTGGCAAAACAAGTAACTGAAAGGTGTATAATTTGTCAAAAGGTAAATAAAAAGGTAATGAGGAAAATAACATGTTAAGGCCATGAGTTAGCTCTTCGACCATTTCAAAGTATCCAAGTGGACTTTAGTGAACTTCTCCAAGTACAGAAATGGAAATTTTTATTAGTAATAATAGACCATCTAACTCAATGGGTGGAAGCTATTCCTACTGTCAGAGCCACAGCCAATGTAGTATGCAAAACCCTTTTGGAACAAATTATTCCCAGGTATGGAATGGTTAATAGGATAGACTCAGATAGAGGAACACATTTTACATCCAAAGTTTTACAGCAAATAACTCAAGCCTTGGGAATAAAATGGGAATGACATATCCCATGGCATCTACAGAGTTTGGGCCGGGTAGAGAAGATGAACCAGACTTTAAATATAACTTTAACAAAATTAATGAACGAAACCCAAATATCATGGGAAAATGCCTACTTTTGGCTCTATTGAGGGTCAAAACACAACCCAGGTCAGACCTGGGAGTGTCACCCTATGAGATGATGTTCAGATCACCCTTTCTGACCACCCAACATGACACTGCTACGCATGAAGCAGGGGAAATAAGTGTTAGAAAATATGTCACCAAAACACCAAAATTGCAAAAGCACTTGAAAATTTGTGGTTGAAAGGGATGTGAAAAACGCCAATCACTTGGTTTAAAAATTTTTAAAGGTTTAATAATAATAAAATGGTTATAAAAATAGTAATACAATTAGAGTAATAAAATTTAGAGTTAGGACAATTACAAGACAATAAAAAGCAAATAATTACTGACATCCGGATGCTCTCAGACACTAAGTCACAAAAAGCATACCTTGTGAACAAAGGAATAACCTTAAAAGCAATAGCCTGTTGCATATTCGTGTATCTCATACATGATGTATAAATTCCTTGCAAATTAAGAACTTTTCTGGTTTTTGTCAATTTCTTCTCCTTAATCCTGGTGGCTTCAAAAAGATGGAGAGAAGGTGGAAGAATGTTTGTCTTTTCTGATAAGGAGGCAGTAACTTTTTATGGGCTCCCTTCATTGATATCTCTGTGTGAAGAGTTTCTTGGTTATCTCATCTTCCTGCTTGAGCTTGTAACAAATACTATATGGCAGAGTTTCTATTTTAACGTTATGTTGTAACCTAAAACTACATTTAACACACTACTTAAGAAGAGAATAAATACAGCATAACTTTCTAACATTACACATATAATATTCATTGTAACATTTCTGAAAAGCCAATCATAAAATATGCATTTTTCGCAGGGATAATCCCTCAAACTTGAAATCCATAATATTCATCCAGGGGAATGGGTACTTGTGAAAACATGGAAAGAACAATCTTTGACCCCACAATGAGAAGGTCCTTTTTCAGGTACTACTGATGACTGAGCCAGCAATCTGGACCAGGGAAAGATGGGGTATCCATGCCAGCAGAATCATAGGACCTGTGGAAGAAACTAAGGAGTGGACTATAACATCTAAATCATGTGGTAACAAACTGATTCTTAAGTGGGGACCGGGTGGTAATGAACTGGGAAGACCCAAATGATCCAAGGAATCTACTAAGAATTACACCTAATTGGGAAATAAGGTCAAGCTTATATGAGTGGTTTCAAGTACTGCCTGGACAAGTTCTGAGACACCTCCAACACCCCCCCAGGGCAGAATACTTCCACTTCAAACAGGAAGATCAGGACTGTTTCAGACAGAGAGTTTGCGTATTCTGGCCTTAGCCTGGGACTTATACAAAGAAGAGGAGGAATTAATTACAATTTCCATCAGTGCCATATCATATACCCTGCTTGATTCATCCCAATACCTCACATGCTAGCTGGGTTAAAGGCAAATGTTTAAATTGTGGGAAAAATTGGTATTGTAGTTCACAAAATCGTCACTCTCCTTTCAGGAAGTGTCGAGTGCCAAATCTATCCTCTATCCAGATTGAACTCAAAACAACTGAAATAATAAGTTTGTTTTGTGTATGGGAATTATTAGTGTCTGTTGAATGGGAGATACCTGAGGAACAGTGGGAAACTACAGTTAAGGAGTATCAAAAATAATTTGCCTTGACATTTGCAAAAAGGAAGTGAAAAAGAAAGAAGAGGGCAAGACTGGGTTGGCTGCTGTACTTTCCACCAAAGATCATATACACCTGCTATGCGTTGCTGTCACCGTTGAGTTAGGAATGACAAGGAAAAGACAACAGACTCCAGTGATTCTTAGAAGGCATGAAGCAGGGTTTATTAGAAACTACACATATTTATAGATAGGATTGTTCACCCAGAACCTGACTGGTCCTTAACACCCCTCACACCATTGGTTAATTAGGAACAACACCTTCTTGCAAATATCTTTCTATAAACATCACGTACAAACATTCCACATACTCACAAACACCAGGTGCAGAGATTAAGAAAATATTTGTTTTAATTCTTTCTCTGAGCTTTCTCACAACTTCCCCAGGGTGATGCCTGGGAAAGTTACCTGTTTCTCTCTCTGACTAAACTGTCAGCATCCACAGGTTGCAACCCCATAGGTATGGGAGGTGGGGATATAAGCCATACCACATGTGAGAAATGTGTTTGTTCACAAACCAGGATGCGAGTACAAGGGATTGTGAAACCACTTACACAAGCACAAAGGGTTTACATTAACTCAGCTATCAGTCTCAGCAGTTTTCCCAGTCTCAGCAGTTTTTCCCAGGAAGTCGTACAGAGATGCCTTAAAAGGACACAAGAGTGCTGTGGGTCAAAAGGACAAGAAGAGGAAGACTTCGGGCCTTCATCCCATGACCACTGGGAGGCAGAAGAAAGACCCCCTAGCAACACGACACACATGTGCAGAGAAGGACTTTAGGGACACGTACCCGGAGGAGAAACTGTATAAAAGATGGGAAACAGAGACCTTGGGCACGGCAGCTGGTGGAGCGGAGACTCCCCTGTCGCCCGGCGCTGTGCTTCGCTTATTATCCGCTTGCTATAACTAATTAATAAATTACCAATTGGATAAAGACACAGTAAATTGTCGTGTCTCAATTTATAACACCAGACCTCTGTTATTCCTTTTTCTGTCACTCATTAGTTGTCTTTTCCCTTTTGGGAAACCGGCAAAGTCACGTCACAGATGTTAACAAAAGCTGTATATGGAAAGACACCGAGCTTCCTTTATTACTCACACCCATATCAGCAGTCACTCTTATAACCCATACAAATTAGGGAATTGTATACAAAATGGGAAAAAATACTGGATTGTGGTGCGGGAGTTTGTAATTTTCCCTTCTTCCCCCCATTCCCCCTCCCCCCTTCCCGCGCGTTCCCCCTCCCTCCCGCGGTACCTTGTCTCATTCCTGCACCCCCCCGCCTTCCCCCTCATCACGCGGTCCAGTCCCTGCCCCCTCCCGCCTTCCCACTCACCACGCGGTCCGGTCCCTGCCCCCCCGCCTTTCTCATCGCTGTCCCCGGGGTTTCCCTGCCCCTGTCCCCTGCCTCCCATCCCATTGGCCGCAGCTCAGGTTCCCCCTGCCCCTGGCACGGGGTATAACCGACCCGCAGGTTGGTGTCCCGGTGTCTCGGGGACACGCTCCCGCAATAAACACATGTCTGCACCCGAGTCCCGTGTCGCCCTTTTGTCTGTTCCCGCGCTAGAACTGAGCCTCGCAGAGTCGAAGGGGAAAAAGCGGCGCCGCCTCTCTCCCCCTCCCGCTGTGTCCCGCCGGCGCCCGCCTGGAGTCGGTAGCGAACAGCAACAAATGGTAGCCGAGGATGGTTCTTCCCATCGATTTGTGAAAGGGGGGAGAGAGAAAGGAACTCTGCCGCCACAATAGCTCTGCAGACGCTAAGAGGAGTGGATTTGCTGGGCAGAAAACAAACCCGAAGCTCCGGGACCCTCTTCATCCTCGCCGGTGTGCTCTCTAACCCGCCCGGGAGCGGCCGCGCTGCGGGGGCAGCAGGACTGCAGGGGCTGGGAGCCGGGTAGACTTACCCGAGGAACAAAGAGGAGAGTTTGGCAGAGGCTCGATGGACTGAGCTCAATGAGTGGCCTGTCAGGGGACGGCATTGGAATGGAGACCAGAGGCTGACAGTAGCCGAACCCAGAGATTCAGGGGACGAACTCTGGGTTAACGGGAACACCCAGGTCTCTGGGAGTGCCAAACTACAAAAGAATACGTCCTCAGTTTAGCGCGATTTTCCACCACCGAGGAGAGAGATAGAGATTTCACCGCCTGAGCCCGGAGGGTAAGTTGGGTCAGAGCAGGGTGTGGGACCCTGGCAGACGGCTGAGCTACCTTTTTTTCTTTTGAATTTTAACCACCGTCCACGTCCAGACGGGGGCTGTAGGCTTACATGTCCCTGGCGGCTGGGAGGCTTTTTTCTTTTCCAAGGAGGACGCAACCTCGCTCGGTCTTTTCTGGGGTAACTCATACTGGAAAGCTCCTTCTCTTTCTCGGAAAGCTGCCTTTTCTACCCTCTCCTCCCTATTCTGGGCTATGGGGGCAGGGGGGGGGTCGAAAGGACACCAATGGGACAGAATTGTAAACGGCGACACGTTAGCTATGGGAGAATTGTTAACATCCTAAGAGACGCCTTTCACATCCACGCATTTTGTCAGTTTCCAGCCGCCTTGGGCCCCTCTCCTGTAGTTTTCCCCCTCAGCTTCTGTGAAGCTTCCCCTTCCCTTTTCCCTACAGACTTCCCCAAACCTTCTCCCTGGGGGATGGCAGCAGCCGAGCCGTCCCAAGCGCCCTGCCGGACATTTTTATCCTTCCTTAGGGGTGGCATTGGCCATGCCTCCCCGGGCAAGATGCAGTGCACCTGGAACCCCCTCCCAAGATGGCGCTGGCCACACTACTTGGAACCCATTTTCCCGCCTTGACCCTTCTTTTCCGCCCACGTTTTCCCGCCGGCCCCACCCCTCTCCCAATGGCCCTGCACCATCCCTGCACGAGGCTAGTCCCTATTGTGGGGAGATGGGGTTGGATACTCCCCAATCCTTCTTCTGGCTCTTCCTCCGGGGGGAAGGATCGGGAGGGACCTTCTTCCGAGGAAATGGAGTCGAAACCCGGGACCGGGAATCCGTCATTTTGTTTTCCCCCTAAGATGGTGGTATCCTGGTCCACTCCTTAATGATTCCCCTTAGTATTCATGACAATAACTAATTAAGTGATTGTCTGATGTTCCTATCCTATTCCTTAATGTACCCTACCCAATGTTCCCTTTTATTTTGCTACAAATTCTTCTTATTGCTTTTGATTATTTTTGGAATAATCTGTTTGTTGAGTTATATTTTATAGAAAGAAAGATCATCCCATTTAATTAATACCCAAGATATTATGCCTACTTTGCAACCCAATAATCAAATTGGAGAAACCACATTGCTGTTCGCTGCCTGCTTCTGCTCTGCTAGAATTTGAAAAACCACAAGCATCGCATCAGGAATCCTGCTTTCATCCTCAATACAGAATGTGTTTCTGATAATTTAGTACCCTTTATCTTCAGTTGTAATGTAAAAAAGATTTTTGCCCCATTCATTGTAACTATGATTGGTGTATCACTTTCTGATGTCTTTTTGCAACCTTACTAATTTATTTTTACCTCAGAACTCCCTTTCCTTTATGTTAATACAAAAGAGTGAGCTGCGGGGGTTTGTAATTTTCCCTTCTTCCCCCCATTCCCCCTCCTCCCTTCCCGCGCGTTTCCCCTCCCTCCCACGGTACCTTGTCTCATTCCTGCACCCCTCCGCCTTCCCCCTCACCACGCGGTCCGGTCCCTGCCTCCTCCCACCTTCCCCCTCACCACGCGGTCCAGTTCCTGCCCCCTCCCGCCTTCCCCCTCACCACGCGGTCTGGTCCCTGCCCCCCCGCCTTTCCCATCGCTGTCCCCGGGGTTTCCCTGCCCCTGTCCCCTGCCTCCCATCCCATTGGCCGCAGCTCAGGTTCCCCCCGCCCCTGGCATGGGGTATAACTGACCCGCAGGTTGGTGTCCCGGTGTCTCGGGGACACGCTCCCACAATAAACACGTGTCTGCACCCGAGTCCCGTGTCGCCCTTTCATCTGTTCCCACGCTAGAACTGAGCCTCGCAGAGTCGAAGGGGAAAAAGCGGAGCCACCTCTCTCCCCCTCCCGCTGTGTCCCGCCGGTGCCCGCCCGAAGTTGGTAGCGAACAGCAACATTGTGGAAAATTTAGGAACAAGTGGTAACAGGTTGGGAAGTAAATGTCCTAAAGGAGAGAGATGGATTTGTTTCACTTTTGCCACTGGGAGTAAAGTCCAAGATTTGGTTAAAGAGCAACTGGCAAGCATAAAGGCAAAACCAGTAGAGCAATCAAAATCTGTGCCAATTTCACTTCCAGATTTACATAAAAAACTTGAGCATCAATTAGAAAAAGAAATAGATATCTCAAGACTGGGGAAAAAAAATCTGTTTGTGGAATAAGGGGAAAGAATAAGTAAGGAACTTAACCAACTCTTGGGTCTGTGGAGGAGCTTTGATGTCAGAGGAATGGCCACGGAAAGGTAGCACCTTAGGCCCAGTTGAACTCCTTAAGTGCAACCAGACAAATACAAAGGGGGGAAAATGCGCCAGAAGGGTGGATTTTAAGTTCAACAGTGATAGGGGAAGAAAGTCTCTGGTGCAGTGGGAAAAATTTTTTTAATGAAGTTGGAAATACTCCCTGTAAGAGACATAAAATTAGCAATGGAACTTTTACATGGTGGATCCCAGAGGAACCAACTCAGTATTGGTCTCAAGGAAAAATGAAAAAGAGAAATTGTAAATATAATAACTTTTTCAATGTAATGATACAGGCAAAAATCCTTATGGGATTCCAGAAATATCCAAATTTTGGAAAAATATAAATCAACAGAAAAATTATTATTGGAATGCACCAGATGGCTTATTTTCTATATATGGAAAGAGAGCATACCCAAGACTCCCCTCTAGTTGGAAAGGGAATTGCACTTTGGGAATTATACAACCAGGATTATTTCTTCTACCAGGACCAAATGGAGATCATTTAGGAGTACCAGTTTATGGGGACCTGAAAAGAAATAAAAGGGACTTGATTGTGGGATTCCAAAAAGGGGAGATGAAGAATGGCCCCCAGAATTCATAGTGGAAACATATGGGCCAGCCACCTGGGCACAAGATGGGAGTTGGGGATATTGGACCCCAATTTATAATAGTATTATAAGACTCCAAACAGTTGTAGGGATAATAAAAAACAGAACTGGTCATGCAATAGAATTAATATCAAGGCAACAAACCCAAACAAGAGCTGCAGTGTATCAAAATAGGTTGGCCTTAGACTATTTGTTAGCTGAAGGAAGGGAGTGTTTGTGGAAAATTTCATACATCAGATTGTTGTTTGAAAATAGATGGCAACAGAGATGCCGTCCTAGATATAGTCAATGATATAATAAAAATAGGGAATCAGTGCTAAAAACTAGCTGGTGGGATAAGGTATTGAGAATGGAACGGTGGAAGAAGCCAGGCATCTTCCTTTTATGTGCTACAGCTTGTTTTATATTTCTTCCTTTCTTGATCCCCTGCTTTATTTGGCTAATCACCAGCATAGTCCAGGGCATTCAAGTGGTAACAATGCCTATAGGCCCAAAATGAACTACATCTGGGACTGCACAAAATATTATGCTGTTAAAGAAACAAAATAATATGGAAGACCCCTTGGAAGAAGCAAAAATTATTTATGAAAAAAGTAAGCAAATAATGAAGGATGGGAAAAAAGAAATATTTCTCAAGCCAAATGATTTGTAAAAAGGGAAGAATAGGGATTGTTATAAATACATATTATATTGCTGGCTTTTTGCAAATGTTAAGATGAATGCTATATGTATAATGTTAAAATAGCTTTGCTTTTATTTCTGCTGTTAACAAAAACTTAGACATATATCATGGTTTTGAGCTGGCGCAGTGCCAGTGCACCCATGAAAATATATTTTTCTCAAATGGCTACTGTGAGATGTGACCAGAGACAGAGCAGAGCAGGCTCAAGCTTAGAAATAAAGAAAAAAACCTTTATGAACCTACACTATAATGAAAAGAACACACAGGAAACAGAATTAAAACCTTTCCAAAACATTCCTCCACCTCCCAGGAAACAGAATGAAAACCTTTCCAAAACATTTCTCCACCTCCCACCCAATTACCACCATATCACAGTGAGACAAAACCTTGGACTCTTGATCAAGTTACCACCTCTCAGATAATCAATTCTCAGTCCATCAGGGGAGAGAGGAGTCTCTCTTGTACCACAGTCTTCCACAGGAAACACAATTGCATCCTCTTGTGTTTCCATGTCACATATGGCACCGCCCAGAAAAAATCTGACATTGCGACATCCTCCTTCCATGTACAGTGCTCTCACCACTGTCCATGGACCAAAACTGCTTATAGAGTTCCTTTTAAGGATGCTTTGCCAAGTACTAAAACACAACAAATTCTCATTTTGGGACAAGAGTCCCCCCCATTTTCTCCTCTCCTGGGGCCAAGGGCCTTGAGAACAGAGATCTTCCTCTTCCCTGAAGACAGAGGGCACCACCACACCCTCCTCATCTTACTCTGTTCACTCCACTCCTGCACATGGCATCACTGCAGCAGGTCATTCTCTTGGCTCGAGCCATTGCATCCTCCTAAATGCAGTCTCTGTGTTACAGGAAAATTGGTTCAGTCTATGGCTACTGTCATGGTTTGACGCTGAAAAAGAATTTTGCCGTAAGGAAGAGGTCAATTTGGATATTGACCAATTGAAGGTGGACACCCCTTTGAGAACACAGAGGGGTTAAAAGCAGAATTCCCAGGAGAACTCGCTCTCTTTGGTTCCGGTCAGCGTGCAGTGCAGGACACTCCCCTGCCCAGCCCGTGGCTGGGTGGGGGAGGGGAAGGCCCATGGCCTGACTGAGGTAGGCCGAAGGGTGGAGGGACTGGAACCGGGCTGGCCCCCTGCAGATGAAAGGGTGGAGAAATCTAGGATGTCTCCGTCCCCCCCCCCCCACCCCCGAGTTTCTCTCCCGAGAGAGAGAGACAAAGAGACAGCAGCAGTTTCGTCAGGAGTTTCACTGTGGGGAAGGAGGAGCAGAGGGAGGGCCCGCAAGGTGCCCAGTTGCTTGGGAGCGACGGAGTCTGGGCATCGAGCCATCCTGGGGGTTCAGACTTTTAACCCTTCCTTGAGAAATGAAAGCTTTGTGAATTTCTTTTTCCCCTCCTTGGTATGAAAGAGAGGAAGAAGGACACCTTAGACTCTGGGATGTTAGAAGGAGAAATTCCAGATGGGAGGGGTGCTGCGTCTCTCCCTCAAATCCACAGGGATAAAACCCCTGTGGAGCCCGGCCAGCTGGGCAGTGGGGTGAGGTGGGCAAAGGGAAGGAACTTCTCCTTGGATCCCGGGGGACTTGGAGAAGCTCCCTCGTGAGTCCAAAAATTAGCTGGTCCCACAAGCAAAGGAAAGAGGCACTCTCCCTCAGGATTAGTTCCAAAGTTTAATGAGAGCCTGGAGAGGTCCCAGGCCACATCTGGCTTCGAAGGACCTCCCAAGAAAGAGAGCGAGCCCCGCCTAGAGCAGCCAGATATAGGGAGGGTGGGGAAAACCGAACAGCCAATGGGGGAAGGACAGGGGAGTGGCTCTCGGGGGGCAAAGCCTCAGAGTGACCAAAGGAGGGGAAAACTGGGATAGAGCAATCAGGTACAAAGAGGGGATATGGAAGGATAAACCAATATGAGGGGATATACATTGAAAACACAACTCTACAGAGGGGGACAAGGAGTGGCTTTTGGCTGGACTTTTCCGTGTTAGCCACAAACTGAACCAATCTTCTCCTTCAAGAGAGACTGTATTTTGGGAGGATGCCAGTAAGTCAAGAGACCTGCTTCAGCTGGGAAAAGACAGAAGTGGAGTGAACAGAAAAAAAGTTAGGGAATTTGTGGTAGTGCCCCCTGTCCTCAAAAGAAAGAGAAGAGAAGATCTCTGTTCTTAGACCCTCAGCCCCAGGGGAAATGAGAAAATAGGGGAGACTATAGTCCCCAAAAATGAAAAAACTAAACTGTTGTTTTCTCCCCTCTTGGCAGGACATCCTTAAAAAAAAAAAATCCTAAAAGCAGTCTGTCCATCCATACATTAGTGGTGAGAGCACTGTGCATAGAAAGGAGAAAAAGGTCACCATAGCAAACTTTTCTCCAGGCAGTGCCATGTGTAACATAGAAACACAAGATGTTCCAGCTGTCTTTCTTTGGGGGTCTGTGGCACAGGAGAAACTCTGTTCCCTCGATGGGCTAAATATAGATTATTTAGAAGGTAAAAACCTGATTGGGGTCCAGATTGTGTCTCACTGTGGTTTGTTGGAGTTGGGTGGTGGGAGGAGGAATGCTTTGCAAGGTTTTCATTTTAATCTTTGTGTGCTTTTTTTTTTCCCTTTTTCCTTTCTTTTTTTTTTTTTCTTTTATAATAGTAGCTTAATAAAGTTTTTTTTCTGTTATTAAACTTGAGCCTGCTTTACTCTGTTCTCAATTCCACTTCACAGCATTCAATAGAGAAATTACATTTTCATGAGGGCACTAGCATTGTGCCAGTGTCAAACCATAACAGCTACACAAGAAAAAGTCCAGCCAAAAGCCACTCCATCATCTCCTCCCACCTAGGATTCTTTCCCATCTTCTTCTGACATCTCAGGCCCCAGGCCGTCTCTCTTGTCTTTCAGATCAAGGAGGATTAATGTTTTGCAAAGCTTTCTTTATCCAGAAAAGTGTAAAGTCTCAGTCTCTGCTGCCCTCATGACGGCCAATATCTCACAGCAGGCTGCCCAGGACTCCCATGGCTGGGCACCTTCCCCCCCACCTTCTCTTTCTCGTCTGCTGGTGTACTGCCAGCACATGATATCAAATTTGCAGGTGGAACAGGCTCTCTCCCTCTCTCTCTCTCTGGAGGGGAGACAAAAAAACATCTCAGTTTTTCTTCACCTTTCCGTCCTGCAGGGGCCGACCCAGTTCCATTCCCTTCACCCCCTTCTCTGTCTAGGGCTCCTGGCCTTCCTCAGCCTAGGCCGCATGGCTACCCCTCCCCCATCCAGCCTGTGGCTCGGCGGGGGAGGTATGAACTCGGGGGAGGTCTGAACTCTTCGCTGACCAGAACAAAAGAGAGACTTCCTCTGGGAGTTCTCTGCTTTTAACCCCCTGTGTCCTCAGAGGCATATCCATGCCTTCAGTATGATATATATGTTGACTATAATTCGGGCTAATGCAATATTGTTGTATTTGGTTCAGGGAAGTATAATTTGATATGTGTAATATTTTGTTGTTGCAAGCACACATGCCAGCACTGAGAGCTACCTCCACATATCTGTTACACCCAAAACTGTTTTTTTGGACAAAGCCTCATTTACAATTTAATAGATGTGTCTCGGCCTGCCCAGAGACGGGTCATTCCTCGAGGTGATTCAGTAATGCCTAGGCATTGATCATCCTGGTAACGATTGGGATGCTGGAGTCCTCCAGGCTCATATATCTGAAAGCCCATAACTCCATCAAGGAAAATTGTCCACACCTGGTCTCGGATTGTTCAACCTCAGCAGAGAGAAAAGAAACTTTATGAATATGTGTGACTTTGAATGGGAAGAAAAGGCGGATTGCCAAAATCCTGGCCTCAGGTGGAAAATTTCCTATAATAACTGCTTGGTCCAAAAGGGTGGTGTGTGTGTCCAGGGGAACCTCTGACGAGAGGCATCCTCTGTTACGCACCCATCACCAATCCTGGGCTCGGCACTGTCCTTTTCCTTGTGGCTGACTCAGAGAGAATTCGATATAAAATAAAATTTTTATTTTTTCATTTTTAATTTGGCTGGATCAATTCTTATCTGTAACAAGTGGTTGCAGCAAGTGTCAATATTAAAATCTGACCACTGATTGGTTTGACTATAACTTCCCAAGAAAACTCACTTCCTTGTCAACCTACGACACTATAGTAGTAGTGGTAGCTCATAGTTATGAGTGAACTGTCTGTTTGGTTGGGATAACATCCAGCGAACATGTAATGAGGACCCTGCTACTGCTATGCCATCAGCATCTGCCATCTGAAGAAAGTATGGACCAAGGCCCAAACTGGAAGTGATAAAGGGAAGGAGCCAAAAGCACAGCCGAGAAACACACATGCTCTAAAAAGGTGGACCAAAGGAGTGCCCATGAAAAATAGTTCCTGGAATATGTAAACTAGTTTATGGAATAATATGGATATGCATAAAGGTCTAAGAATATGCAATGGGCTGATGTAATGGAAAAGGTATTTAAGGGGTATCCCTGAAGGTAACAGTGTGCTATTGGCTGAATGCCAAGATGCACCCAGTTGTAATCTTTGCTTTACTGTCTTTGTCTCCTATTGCCCTTTATTAAACTTTTAAAATTTTCACAGGAGGGTGAACATGTTTTTCAAAGGATGCCGGCAAGATCATGTTACAAATGCTACTGAAAGAAACCAAAGGACTTTTTTTGTTACACATACCCCTGCCAACAGTCACTGTTATAACCCATCCAATTTAAGTACCTGCAGGCAAAAAGGGGAAAAATATTGGATTACAAGAACAAAAAGGTAAAACAAGCACAGCAATCTAACTGCATTGGCCTCAAATTATATGCTGAATTGTATTATAAGATTCCAAGCTGTCACCCTGATTCTTAAGACTTCCTAAAGCCTTCTGAGTTTACATTCCTTTGGAGAACTTTCCCACACAATTTCTGTAAACAACGTATTGTTTACATTCTTTTATGGGGGTGGAGAGCACTTGATGTACTGGTGGTTTGTCCAATGTCTTTGGAGAGGTGGCCCGTTCACTCTCCAATCCAATGTCACCCTTGGGAAGGTATAAAAGACAGAGTCAGATAATAAACGTTCCTTTTTACCTTGCAAGCAGCAGGTGGTCCGCGTGGTGCTTTCGCGTGTCCCACAGCGACATCTGGTGACCGCCGACGTGTATTGCAGCTTAGGCTGAAAGCACGCGGGTGAGGTGTTTTTTTTCTCTCTCTGTCCAGCGCTCTGCCTGTCGCTATTGTTGGTAATGGAGAGTTTTGAGAGCATCAGGGAGGAGTCAGTGGCTTTGAGCGTTTGGAGGGAGGTGTTGAAGCGGAAACGCGTTCTCTTTTATTGGGATGATTTTGAGAGGCTGTTTTTATGGGCAAGGGAACAGGGATTCTTTCCCAGTCTTGCCGAGGCTCTGTCCTGGGAGAAATGGGCTCCTGTGGGAGACCACCTCATGGATGCCCTGCTTGATAATCGTTTTGAAGGCATTGGGCCGCTGCTGATGTTGTGGAAGAGATTGGATGCCATCTGGCAGGGCTCTGACACTGGTGGCTCTCGTGATTCTCTGAGAAATTTTTCTACCTCTGATGTTGGGGAGTCCGAGTCCCTGGGGCGTGGCCCGGATTCCCCTTGTGCCCAGGAGAGTGACTCAGAGGACGGCTTCTCCTCTGGGGAGCCCCGGGCTCCCAGCCCGCTGGCTCCGAGCGTCCGGTCGGTGGAGCGGGTCCGACCGCCCCGCCCTGCCCCGCGCCGCCGGCGTGGTGGGACGAAGGGGAAAGCACTTCCTCTTTGTGCCTTCCCGGCGCTCGGGGGCGAACGGGGGCTTGTGGACCAGCCCTCACCTCAGGTTGCATCTGGCTCAGTGAAGGTGAATTGCCCGAATTGCGGGGTCACATTCCCCTTGAAAGCGACCCAGGCGGATTCGCCCGGATCGGTTTCGGGTTCATCTTCCGAGGATGAGTCAGCTCCAATCCCTGAGCCTGCGCAGCCTGCTGGGCATGCGCAGGCGGTGGGTGCCGCCAAGGACGGGGCGTTGGTCTCTGTTCCGTCGGGCTCCGCCCCAGCAGGCGGGCAGCCCGTCCGGTCCCGCCTGATGGGGGCGGCGCCCGCCGGGTGGTTGCGGGTTGCGGGCCCAAGGCTTCTTGGGGGCGTGCCGGCCTCCGTCGTGTCGTCCCGCAGTGACATTTCTCCGCGCTCCGCGTCTCCCTCTACATCCCGCCCTTCCCCCGCCCCGGGGGACAGGAGTGCTGAGCTGGGGTTGCGGTCCGCGCCGCCGCCTGCGTCCGCCGCAGTATCCTCTGCTGATGGTGCGGAGGGCACTGCTGGGACGCCGGCTGGGTCGGCTCCATCTTCCCCGCCTGCCGCGGGGGCTGGGACTGCTGACGCGGCTGGCCGGAGACCAGTGACTCCCCGTGGCCGTGGATCCTCCCCGTCGTCCTTGTGGACCCTCCCCCCTTGCCAGGTGACCCTGCGCCCGAGAAACTACGGGCGGTTCTGGCAGGAGGTCCTCGATAAGGCTGAGGAGATGTGTGACCTTGGTCCCTCGCAGAGCCTGCCGGATCACGGGGAAGGCTCCTCTGGCTCTGCTGATGCTGCAGGGGGTGTGGTGTCCAGTGATGTCGCACTGCCTCGCAGCCCAGGAGCTTCCACTGTCCCAGAGTCCACGGGACATGAAACAGTGGACGATGCAGCCTTGCCAGGGGATCTTCAGGCTTTCCCTGTGCTCAGGGGTGTTACTCACAACACTCATCAGCCTTTTTCGTTTAAGGTGTTGAAGGAAATCCGAGACACTGTGGCACAATATGGTCTTGGGTCTGATGAGGTTATGCACACGATTCGGCTACTTGTTACTGACCTGCTGACGCCTTTTGATATTCGCGCTGTGGCACAGGCTCTTTTTAACCCTGTGCAGTTTGACCTGTTCGAGGACAAATGGGTTAGTCTAGTGGCTAGTGCAGTGCGGAAGAATGCTACACGGGGGCAGCAGGATCCCAGGCGTGTTGTTAACGCTGACATGTTGATGGGCACAGGAAATTATGTTGATCCTCGGGGGCAGGCTGGATACGATCCTCTTGTGCTTGATCAATGCCGGACGTTAGGCTTGGCAGCTATAATCCAGGCCCTAGAAATGGCTGCTCCAATGGAGCCCTTTCTGACTGTTGTTCAAAGGGCTGACGAGCCTTTCATAGACTTTGCATCGAGGTTGACTGCCTCTGTAGAGCGGCAGGTGGTAGAACCTGAGCTGAGGCGAATGGTCCTTGCAAGATTTGCTAGGATCCATTGTAACGCAGAATGCAAAAGAGTCATACAGGCTCTTCCTGAAGGGGCTACCATTTCACAGATGGCAGCAGCCTGTGTAGACATAGGCCCGTCGGTTCGGAAGGTGGATTCTTGGGCTGCTGCCGCACAGCCAGTCTGGAAGCAGCCGCAGGGGGCTGCTCAGACAAGCACCAAACGAGGGAAGAAAACACAGAAGGGAAAATTTCCCTTGTATGTGTGTGGCCGGTGCGGAAGGCCAGGCCATCTATCAGATGTTTGCAAGGCGACTGTTCATGCAAGTGGCCAGGCAATCCCGAGCTCGGGAAACGGGAAGCGGAGCGCGAAAGGGGGGCGCGCTCAGACACAAGTTCCTCTCCAGACCCCGGAGCCCATGGAGGTCTGCTCAGCCAGCTCGTAGCCAGCACCTGCGGGTCAGCAGGTGTGGATGTCTGCACAGCAGCAACAGTTGTTTTGGACTCTTGCAAGGTGCACAAGGTTCCCCTGGACGCCTTTGGTCCTTTGGGTGAGGGCATGAGTGCCTTCCTTATGGGGAGGTCTAGTGCCACCCTTCAGGGCATCATTGTGCATCTGGGTCTTATAGATGCAGACTTCACAGGGCAGATCTGTGCAATGATCTCCACGCCCACCCCCCCTGTTACAATCCCAAAAGGGAAACGGCTTGCTCAACTTGTGCCTTTTAAGTCTTCTGTTCGCAGGACGGCTGACCAGTCACGAGGGGATGGCGGTTTTGGATCCACTGGACCGCCTCAAGTTCACTGGACCGCTGTCCTGACTAAAGACCGTCCCGAGATGCTGTGTACCCTGTCCATCCCTGGTGCGACACCGTCAGAGATCCGCCTGCGTGGGCTCCTTGACAGCGGCGCTGATGTCACGGTTCTCTCCCTTGCCGCCTGGCCTCCAGACTGGCCCCTGGATCCAGCGGAGACGTCTGTTGCGGGCCTGGGAGGAACAGCGCGATGTTATGTGAGCCAGCGGCCCGTGCTGGTCACAAACCCAGAGGGACAGACGGCTTGGATCAGGCCTCATGTTACTTCTTCTCCTGCTAACCTCTGGGGGAGGGATGTTTTGTCTGCATGGGGGGTGCGCATCGGGACGGGTTTTTGATGGGGGCCACTGCAGCGAAGGGCGAGGAGTGTCCTACGCCTCCTATACGGTGGCTGGTGGATACACCTGTTTGGGAAAATCAGTGGCCCCTCCCTCAAGATAAACTGACCGCCCTTCAAAATTTAGTGCAGGAACAGTTGGACCAGGGTCGTCTGGAGCCTTCCAGGAGCCCCTGGAACACCCCTGTTTTCTGCATCAAAAAGAAGTCTGGGAAATGGAGGTTGTTACAGGACCTCCGGAAGGTCAATGCTGTCATGGAAGGCATGGGAACATTACAGGCGGGCATGCCATCGCCTACCATGCTTCCTGCAGGCTGGCCGATCTTCATCGTGGATTTGAAGGATTGCTTCTTTACAATTCCTTTGCATCCCGATGACAGACCAAAATTTGCCTTCACACTGCCAGCAGTTGACAATAATGAGCCTGCACAGCGATATCAATGGAGAGTTCTGCCACAGGGGATGCGCAACTCCCCAGTTATATGCCAATGGTATGTGGCTCGTGCCTTGTCTGGAGTTCGCAAGCAGTTCCCTGATGTGCGTCTGTATCATTATATGGACGACATCCTGGTGGCTGCGTCCACTCAGGAGGAGCTGCTGAGGATTCAGCCTCGGTTGCTCGATGCTTTGCATGCTCATGGGTTGCAGGTGGCTCCAGAAAAGGTTCAGCAACAACCTCCTTGGAAGTATTTGGGGGTCAAAATTCTGGAACGGACAATCCAACACCAGGAGGTGCAATTTGTGCATTCGGTGAAGACACTGAATGATGTTCAAAAACTGACGGGTGTCATCACCTGGTTACGTCCATACTTGGGACTAACCGACGCACAACTGTCTCCTGTGTATGATCTGTTGAAAGGAGACCCTGATTTAAAATCACCTCGCACATTGACCCCTGAGGCATGTCAGGTGCTGGAGGAGGTTCAGCGGGCTGTTTCTGCCCGTCAGGTTTATCGCATTGATCTTTCCGTTGATGTCACTGTGTTCGTTACCACTCCAGATTCGCATCCCACAGGTATCATTGGTCAATGGAGTGACAAATGGTCTGATCCCTTGCACATTTTGGAATGGGTTTTCCTGCCCCATCAGCCGCAGAAGACGGCAACGACATTGGCTGAGTTGATTGCTCGGTTGATAATCAAATGCCGGCAACGGTGTTTGCAATTGATGGGTGCGGAACCTGCAAAGATCGTACTCCCAATATCCCGGGAGGACTTTGACTGGAGCTTTGCACACTGTGTGTCCATGCAATGTGCGCTGGAAAATTTTTCAGGGCAAATCACTTATCATTTGCCCAGCCACAAGCTACTGCAGGTGGCGAAATCTACGCAGATCTCTTTGCGGCCCAAAAATAGTCAGGAACCCGTGCAAGGACCCACCGTCTTTACTGATGGTTCAGGGAAAACAGGAAAGGCCATTGTTACTTGGAAGGACGGATCTGAGTGGCAGGTTCTGAAAGCTCATCAGGAGGGGTCGGCCCAATTGGTTGAGTTGAGGGCTGCTGTTATGGCATTTGAGAGATTTTCCCAGGAACCTTTCAATTTGGTCACGGATTCTGCCTATGTGGCTGACATCGCACAGCGGTTGGGTCATTCAGTTTTGAAGGAGGTCAGTAACCCTGCCTTGTTTCATTTACTGAAGACCTTGTGGTGTGCTATTCAGGCCCGGGTTCATCCGTTTTACGTTCTGCATGTGAGAAGTCACACCAATTTACCAGGGTTTGTGGCGGAAGGTAACGCGAGGGCTGACAGGTTGGCTAATCCAGCGTGGGTAGCACCTCAGCCTGATACACTCGCGCAGGCCAAGGCATCGCATGGGTTTTTCCATCAGAATGCACATACTCTGCAGAAGCAGTTTCAGCTGACACCGGCAGAGGCTCGTGGCATTGTTGAGTCCTGTGACGACTGCCATGCACTTGCTCCACCTCTACCAGCAGGGGTAAACCCTAGAGGCCTTAGGGCCCTGGAGCTTTGGCAGACCGATGTCACCCAGATTGCTGAGTTTGGCCGGCTCAAGTATGTGCATGTCACGGTGGACACGTTCTCCTCTGCAATGTGGGCTTCCGCTCACACTGGAGAAAAGGCCCGCGATGTCATTGCCCACTGGAGGCAGGCCTTTGCCGTTCTAGGCATACCTTCTGCTGTGAAAACCGACAATGGTCCTGCTTACGCATCGCAGCAGGTGCGGCAGTTCCTGCAGTTGTGGGGGGTGTCACACAAGTTTGGTATCGCCCACTCTCCAACTGGCCAAGCTATTGTAGAACGTGCTCATGGTACTCTGAAGCGGGTTCTTCAAAAACAAAAACGGGGAATGCAGGGTGAGACCCCACACAGTCGGTTGGAGAAAGCATTGTACACCATCAATCATCTTACGGTGCAGCAGAATTCAAATAACCCTGTCATTTTAAATCATCATCTCTCGTTGCAGGCTTCAGACGAGGCACATCAGCCTCGAGCAAAAGTTCGAGTGCGGAATTTAGTCACCAAACAATGGGAAGGTCCCTATGACCTTATCGCTTCGGGGCGCGGGTATGCTTGTGTGTCCACAGATACTGGGGTACGCTGGGTACCTTCGAAGTGTGTTCGTCCTGATCTGCAACCGCAGAGACAGAACCCGATCAACGGGCAACATGGAAACCGTGACCAAACTGAAAGGCATCAAATGGATGGATCGTCGAGTGATGACTCAGTTGAGGATGATGGCGGGTGATCACTCTGACGATTCCTCCGTGAATGGACATTGAACCTTATTTATTTATCTATTTATTTATTTATTTTTCTTCCTTTTCTTTTAAACTAAAAAGGGTGAGATGTCACCCTGATTCTTAAGACTTCCTAAAGCCTTCTGAGTTTACATTCCTTTGGAGAACTTTCCCACACAATTTCTGTAAACAACGTATTGTTTACATTCTTTTATGGGGGTGGAGAGCACTTGATGTACTGGTGGTTTGTCCAATGTCTTTGGAGAGGTGGCCCGTTCACTCTCCAATCCAATGTCACCCTTGGGAAGGTATAAAAGACAGAGTCAGATAATAAACGTTCCTTTTTACCTTGCAAGCAGCAGGTGGTCTGCGTGGTGCTTTCACGTGTCCCACAGCGACACCAAGCAGTTATAGAGATTATAAGAAACAAAGCTTCTCGGGCATTGGAATTAATATCAAGTCACCAAAGACAAACAAAAGCTGTAGTGTATTGTGGGAATGATTATTCTCCTCTGCACGGTTGGGGTGTAGTGAGGCAGAGATCTCTGAAGCTTGCTCTTGGGGAGAGAGGTTTATTCAAAGATTCAGGAATGCCCGAGCCTCGTGCTCTCAGGCGTAGCACGTGGCTGGGCTTAGGAGGACGGGGGAGGGGAGAGAGAAACGGAGGGTTTAGGAGAGGGGAAGCCCCAGGCAGGGAGGGAGTCCTAGAGGGGAGGAGGGAGGAAGCCCAAGAGGCCGCATGGCCGCTCGGAGCCCCCTTTTCAGGGGCTCCCAGGTGGGCTGGGACAAGGCATGGGCCAATGGGGTTACAGACTCTGTTTTAGGGGCAGGTACAGAGGTGCGGGATGAACCACAATCTTTTGCAGGGTGGGACGGAACAGTCCATTTCACTCCAGGATTCATCCAAGGGTAGAAGTGACATTCGGCTAGCTAAGATAACAATCATATCTATCTACCTCAGCAACATTGTATCAGAATAGGTTGGCTTTAGAATATTTATTGGCTAAATAAGGGGATGTTTGTGGAAAGTTTAATATATCAGATTGTTGAAAATAGATTATCAAGGGGGAGGTCATCCGGAAAAAAAAACCAAACAAAGGATATCAGAAAAAATAATCCAGGTACTGGTCCAAAAATGGGAAAACAATGTTAAAAACTAACTGGTGGGGTAATGTATTGAGGATGGGATTGTGAAAGAAATTAGGATTCTTACTTTTATGTGTTGCAACTGGTTTCATATTTCTTCCTTGTTTAATCCTGTTTTATTCAGCTAATTACCATCATGGTCCAAAGTATGCAAGTGAACAAGAAATATTGCTCAAGCCAAATTATTTATAAAGAATAAGAGGGGGAATTGTTATAGATGCATATTATAATATTGGCTTTTCACAAATATTAGAATGGATACTTGTTGCAGAATTTCTGAGAGAGAGAGGGCATGATTTATGTCTTGAGTGAGAATTGAGCTACCCCTCAGGTTAGGCCCCTGATAAGCAGCCTTGGTGGGGCCTGGAAGCCTTTGACGCAGTAAGAATTTAGTTGTGTCACAGTTAGTAATTATGTTAAGGTAACTACAAAGTAATGAGCTCTCTGAGTGCGAATTAGGGTAGAGCTGCAGTGTGAAAAGCCTGACCACCTTAAGGCAAAGGTAAACAATGTTAGCTTGCCAATAAGAGTGCCTTTGTAAACTGTAAACTGTGAGAACCCCGGCCTTGCTCTGGGGTCTCATGTGGTGGTGAAATTCCTCCTCCAACCCGTGCTTCCAAAGAAAAACTCCGCAGGCTTAGCTGTTCGGTCTCAAGGCAGTTTATTGCTAGTTATCTAACAGATTATGTTCTTGGACTGTGGCTATTTGATCAGCAGCCTGGGTAGAGGCACACACACACACTGACATCCTCTCTATCTGCTGTCTTCTTCGTCTCTCCCTCCGCCCAGGGCTGCTGCTATCTTTTATATGATATATTACGTATAACATGTTTACAATTATTCCCCAATACCTACTACCTACGTTGCCAAGTGTTTTTCTACTCTAAACCAATCTATGAGTGCCAACATCACCAAGAACATGGAGGTAAGGAAGAAGAAGGAGGAAGAACAGGATCAGCCTACTTTCCTCCATCTTAGAACTTCTGACCCCCATGTACAAAGTGAAAACCCCCCTGTACATGTGTTAAAACCCCCCTGTACAATACTAAAAAAATTTCCCCTCTACTTTGTAACTACTTTTACTATACTATCTAACCTTTTGTGATTGCTTGTTCCACCTCCAATGTTGGTAACTCATTCAATGGCTCAAACTCAAAATCACATCTGTTTTTCAGTTGTCTGCCAGGGTTTAGAATGCTTCTGACCAAGGCCTGGAACCTCTACAAATGTCTGAGAGACATTTTGAGTTCCCACATCTCCCCTCTCTGTTTGAACCAGAAACACCTCTTTTGCCATGTTGTTCAAGGCTCTTCGAATGCACATGAAAATGCATGGCAGAACAAGTAGAACTACAAACCCTATAAGAATATATAACACTATTTTAAAAAGTTTTTTCCACAATGGTGAAAGATTAAAAAAGCCAATGAAATCATTTCACCAGAATCCTGTAAGTTTCTTTTTTCTCAATTTGCTGATACTACATTGCATCTGTTTCATATTTTTATGAATAGATTTTGAATGGTCAAGCAAGTTCATGCAGCATATCCCCTCAAATTTTTCACATCTGTGCCCATGTGACAGCAGCAAATAACCAACTGCTGCCTTGTTCTGAAGCACCGCTTGTCTTGCACTGCTGATATCTGTTAACATGTCACTCAGTGCAGACGAAATGGCACGACTGTGTTTACTCAACCAGCAAGCTATGTGGTCCAATTGTGTCAAGGCCACCCCCAACGCTGTTTTTGGGGTGAGAAAATTGCAACTGCAATTCTCCACGCCTTGTCCCAAGTACAAACATCATTATCACAATTTGGCTATATTGTTCAAAGAATCTTTTCTCTTTCCTGTGTGTCTGCTCCTTTAAAGTTCTCAAATCAGGTGTTATCAATGAGAGCTCCTCAATGCTGCATGGACTGCTTTTGACTTTTGCAGGGATAGCAGGCCAAATTCTGTCCCCACAAATCAAAAAACACTCCCTTTGGTAAATTTGTTAGAAAAATAAGGCCTTTTTGTTCATAGTATAGAATCTCTCACATTCACAGAATAGAGTTTTAACTTGTCTGAACATGTTCTCATTTTGCCAGGCATTCCAGTAACTATCTCTCAAGGACAATTACGTTACAAACTTTTTAGGGAGTTGAAACTGTTTTGAGAAAGTTGCTGCTAGGCACCCAAACACCTAAGCGAATAGATATCTTTCAAGGACAGTTCCGTTACAGAGCTTAGCAAAACATGTAAACGTGCCTGGAGATAACATTTCTTGTTTTGAGAAAGTTTCCAGGTCGCAGAGACAACCTTAAAGAAGACCACTGGCACCACCAAGAGACAGAAAACGACCACCTAACAACAGGGTGCGCCTGCGCAGAAGAGACACCAGAACGTCACCAGAACGTCACACATCCGGAAGAGACAACCCAATAAGTGGGGGGGAAACGGGGAACTAGGCGCGGTAGTTGAAACGACTGCCGCCCAGCGCGCGCTGGTTTGCTTTCGCTTTCTGCTATTAATAAATCCTTTTAATTGGATTTGACAGCCTATTGTGCTCGTTTATAACAATTTGGTGCCGTGACTCGGATCGGGATCTGGGGAACCTCTCTCTGAGAGGGGCGCCACGATTCCGCTCCCTTGAGCGGACTCAGACCGGGGTTTTTACCCTCATCCCGACCGACGAACCTAAAAGCCTAGAGAGCGAGAGCAAAGAGAGGGAAGCGGGCCCAGGGTACCCCGTAATTTTTGTGCACAAAAGTCCGGACGAAGACGCAGGACGCGTAAGTATAAAGGGGATCCGTCCGGGCGGGGTTCGGGATCCCGGAGTATGGCGAGTGTGTGTGTGTATGAGAGGAGGACCGGCAGCCGGATTCTCCAAGCGAGTGTGGACCCTTAGTAGTGCGTTTTCCAGAGCCCGCGAGGGCCTGGGCCACGAACCAGGGGAAGCGATTGTGCTGTCGTGAGTGATTGAAGGTACTCCGGAGGACATGGGGCAGGGGAAGAGCAAGGATAAATCCCCCTCCCCGGTGGGGGTAAAACTTCCCCCAATTCCTAAGGATAGTCCCTTAGGGTTTATGCTGACAAATTGGGAGCACTTTCCAGGGGCACCTGGGAAGGATAAGGCAAAGATGATACACTATTGCATAGAAGTATGGGGAGGACAAGAGATTTCTAAAGGTGTGTTTTGGCCCATCTTTGGGTCCTCAGAGGACTGGGTAAAACAACTGTTAAATGGTTGGATACACGCTAAACAACCTCCTAACCCTGAGGAGAGTGCCTATGCCCGAGTCTGGACAGAAAAGCCGGAGGTGCTCGTGTTTAAACTCTCGGAGGTTTCAGGAGGAAAGAAAAAGAAGGGGCGAGCGGAAGAAGTAATTATTGCACCCCCGCCCTACATTCCCCCTGCGCCAAATGCACTCCCTCCTCCTCCACAATTGGATGAGGAAGAATCAGACTCAGACTCTGATCAACCCTCAGGCTCGCGTGGTCCTCTTACCCGAAGTAAGACGCAAGGCAAACTATTTCCTTTAAGGGAAATGCCGATGGGGGGACCACAGCCGGGGATTGGATTTATTTCGGTGCCCTTAAGTTCGGGGGATGTTAGAGACTTTAAGAAGGAGATGGGAAATTTGCTAGAAGACCCCCTGGGCGTGACAGAGCGGGTGGATCAATTTTTAGGTCCTAATATATACACTTGGGAGGAATTACAATCTATACTTAACATTTTATTCACGGCCGAGGAAAAGAACATGATAAGAACTGCTGGAATGCGGGCCTGGGATGCCCAACCCGCACATGCCCAGCAACCGGCCGATACTAAATGGCCTCTCCAGAATCCTAATTGGAATAACCAGGATGCGGCCCATAGAGCTAACATGCGGGACTTTCGGACCATATTAATTGATGGCATAAGAGAGTCCGTTCCTAGGGGCCAGAATATAAATAAAGCATTTAACAACAGACAAAAGAAGGATGAAACCCCCACTGAATGGTTAGAGAGGTTAAGGAAAAGTTTTCAGCTGTACTCGGGGTTAGACCCGAATAACCCAATGGGACAGGCAATTCTTAAAGTCCAGTTTGTCTCTAAATCCTGGGATGATATTAGGAGGAAGATACAGAAAATGGATGATTGGCAGGACAGGGATTTAGCAGAATTATTGCGAGAGGCGCAGAAGGTTTATGTCCGCAGAGAGGATGAAAGTCAGAAGAGACAGGTGAAAATGATGGTTGCTGCAGTGAGGGAAAGCAGGCGGGTGGAGGAAGGACAGAAGTGAGTCACTCGGAATAGGGAGGGTGACAAGGGAAAGATAGGAGAAAGGGTGTGTTATTATTGCGGTAAGAAGGGACATTTCAAGAGGGAGTGCAGGAGGAGGCTAAGGGACGAGGAGGAGTTCAAAATCGAATAGGGGAGTCAGGGGCTCTATTTTATGGGGACCAGGAAACATCAAAAAGAGCCCTTGATAAAATTGAAGGTGGGTCCCCAGGGCCAGGAAATAGATTTCTTGGTCGATACGGGGGCAGAAAGATCTACTATTCAATTTCTGCCTCAGGGCTGTAAGTTATCAAAACAGACAGCCACGGTAATAGGGGCTAAGGGGGAACCTTTTGAAGTACAAATTATTAAAGGGGTGGTGGTAGAATCGGGAACTAAAGTGGGGATGGGTGACTTCCTATTAGTTCCTGAAGCAGATTACAATTTGTTAGGGAGAGACTTGATTGTTGAATTGGGAGTTCAAATTGAGGTGGTAGAGAAGGAGTTAAAGATCAGACTCTGTTCCCTCCGTTTAGAAGATGAAGAGAAAATAAACCCCGAAGTGTGGTATAATCCAGGGACCGTGGGCAAATTAAATATAACCCCATTTACAGTAAAAATCAGAAATCCCGAGATCCCGGTAAGAATAAAACAGTATCCAATTTCACTAGAAGGGAGGAGAGGGTTAAAACCTGAGGTTGAAAGGCTGTTAAACCAAGGACTGCTAGAACCTTGTATGTCGCCTTTTAACACCCCTATACTCCCGGTAAAAAAGGCAGACGGATCCTATTGGCTGGTGCACGACCTTAGGGAAATTAATAAGCGAACTGTGGCCCGGTTCCCAGTAGTGGCAAACCCCTATACTCTTTTAAGCAAACTGGGACCTGAGAACGAATGGTATAGTGTCATAGACCTGAAAGATGCCTTTTGGGCCTGCCCTCTGGACGAATCCAGTCGAGATTATTTTGCCTTTGAATGGGAGGACCCTGACACGGGGAGGCGACAGCAACTCAGGTGGGCGGTACTTCCTCAGGGCTTTACGGAATCACCCAATTTATTCGGGCAAGCCCTGGAACAAATTTTGCAAGATTATAAAACAGACCCAGAGGTAAAGCTAGTTCAGTATGTGGATGATTTGTTAATAGCAGGTAAAGAAGAAGACAAAGTCCGGAAAGAAAGTATCAAACTATTGAATTTCCTGGGACTGAAAGGATTAAAAGTCTCTAAAGCAAAACTACAATTTGTAGAAGAGGAAGTTAGGTACCTGGGACATTATTTGAAAAAGGGAGAAAAGAGAATTGATCCAGATAGAGTACAAGCAATCCTATCCCTGCCTCTACCGCAAAATAAACGACAAATTCGTCAGATATTAGGACTTACAGGGTATTGTAGGCAGTGGATTGAAAACTATAGCGGGAAGGCAAGATTTCTGTATCAAAAACTTACCCAAGATGGGCACCTTAAGTGGACAGAGGAGGAAAAATCTAAATTCCAAGAATTAAAAGAAACTCTGGTCCATGCTCCAGTCCTAAGCCTCCCAGATTTAAAGAGGCCCTTCTTTTTATTTGTTAATATCACAGATGGGGTAACTTATGGAGTACTTACCCAGGACTGGGCGGGGAAAAAGAAACCTATTGCATATCTGTCTAAAATTTTAGACCCTGTAAGCAGGGGATGGCCGGGCTGTTTACAAATAATTGCAGGCTGTGCGGAGTTAGTAGAAGAAGCAAGGAAGATCACCTTTAATGCCACTCTGAAGGTGTTAACTCCACATAACATACGGAGTGTGATGCAGCAAAAAGCAGACAAATGGATCTCTGATGCCAGGCTCCTAAAATATGAGGGGATTCTATTAGAAACCGCTAATTTCACTTTAGAAACCACCTCATTGCAAAATCCAGCCTCCTTCCTCTTCGGAGAGCCCGAAACTGAATCACTGATACATGACTGTGTAATTACTATAGAAGAACAAACCAAAATTAGACCTGACCTGGAGGAAGAGGAATTAGAGACTGGGGAAAAATTGTTGATGGATCATCCAGAGTAGTTGAGGGTCAAAGGAGATCAGGATATGCCATAGTGGGGGGGCCTGACTTAAGAGTAATCGAATCTGGACCCCTAGACAAAACATGGTCAGCCCAAGCCTGCGAGATATACGCTATCTTAAGAGCCTTGGAACTATTAAAAGGAAAAGAGGGGACCATCTATACAGATTCTAAATATGGATACGGGGTGGTGCACACTTTTGGAAAGTTATGGGAAGAGAGGGGCCTCGTGAATTCACAGGGAAGGGACTTAATCCATCAGAAACTAATAATAGCCCTCCTGAGGGCTTTGAGAGGCCCTACCAGGATAGCAGTGGTCCATTTAAAAGGGCATCAACGGGGAATGGATTACCGGAGTAGGGGTAACAATGCGGCAGATTATGAGGCAAAGAAAGCTGCAATTATTAAAACACTAACTTTAAGTGAAGGAATTAGGAAGGATCTTGTGGATACCCCAAAGGACCCTGAGTCGACTACCCAGGATAAGCTTATATTTACAATAGAAGAACAGGAGAAGCTTACAAAATTAGGAATAAAAGAGGAATCAGGGAAATGGCTGTTAAAGGATGGGAGGGAGGTTTTACCTAGAGCCATAGCCCAGCGGATGCTCAGTAAATTACACCAGAGAACACACTGGGGCGCTCAAGGACTGGTGGATCACTTTGCCACCCATTATATGACGGTGGGCCTACATGACTTAGCGAAAGGGATTACTAGAAGTTGTCCAACCTGTCTACGGGTAAACAGGAGAAACCTAAGAAAACTACCCCTGGGTGGGAGGCCAGTGGCAAAGAGGCCCTTTTCAAATCTGCAAGTAGACTTTACTGAGCTCCCCAAGATAGGGAGACTAAAATATCTTTTGGTTATAGTGGATCATTTAACACATTATGTGGAAGTAATCCCCACTGCCAGAGAGACAGCTCGGACAGTAACAAAAGCCTTGCTGGAAGAAATAATACCTAGATATGGGGTCCCAGAGACGATAGACTCTGATAAAGGCCCCCATTTCACTTCAAAAATAACACAGATGCTAGCAGAAGCTCTGGGCATAAGATGGGAACAACATACTCCCTGGCATCCACAGAGTTCGGGGAGGGTAGAAAGAATGAATGGGGAAATTAAGAAACAACTCACCAAATTAGTACTAGAAACTAAATTATCCTGGATAAAATGTTTGCTGTTGGCATTATTAAATGTTCGAACTCAGCCACGAGCTGATATAGGACTGTCCCCATTTGAAATGCTGTATGGGATGCCCTATTCCCTAGAAAAAGTTCAAACCAATCCTAACATTACTGATCAAAGTATTAATAAATACTTAACCATTTTAATGAAATATAAAAAACAGTTATGGGAAAAAGGGATGTGGGCCCAAAGACCACCCCTAGATCTTGTGTTACACCAGGTACAACCCGGCGACTGGGTCCTCATCCGGAGCTGGAAGGAAGATTCAATCACCCCAAAGTGGGACGGACCATACCTGGTTTTAATCACCACTGACTCCGCAGTCCGCACAGCAGAGAAGGGATGGACTCATGCTAGCAGAGTAAAGGGGCCGGTGGATCCAACTCGATTTCATACAGCTTCCAGAGAAACGAGCTGGAAAATTGACGGGAAGCCGGGGGATTTAAAGCTAACAGTAAAAAGGACTTACAAATAATTTTCATGAACTCTATCAGCTCTAGGGACATTTGGGTTGGAGATAACTGGGGACTGCAAGTACAACTAGTTGGAGAAACAAAGCCCCCAGGATACTGTAAACGTCTAGAGGATTCAGCTCAACAGCCCTTTTATCGGTTCATCCGACTTGAAAAAGAACAGAGACCTTGGGAAGGGGAGGGCCATGCTGAACATCAAAGTATTAGAGTAAGGTGTAGCTGGTTAGATTGTCATTGTTACCCTTTTGCCTGTTTTTCCTGCAAAATCTGTAAAGGATTGTGGTGGGCTCACTGCAGAAAGGGGAGAGCTCCAAGAAGTGTATGTCAACGCTGCTGGCTGGAGCAGCGCAAATTGACATCTGAAGTACTAAATTACAAGGTTGCCACTCGGGAATTGACTAAAGGATCCCCTGAGTGGTGGGAGGTTTTCATAAAAGGAATAAACCCTGAATTCCACTGTTACCATTCCAATGAACCCCTGGGTCCGTTCCTCACGGATATAGTCCAGGTCAAGTGTCGCAAATTAGTCAAAAGGCTCAGGTGCGACACTCCACAGTTGAATACGAAAAATTGGAACTCCCGGAGATCAAAGTGGGAGAGAGGGAACGATCCCACCCCTGAAGAATATCTCTGCTGTCGAGAAGATGGCTTGCCCTGTAACTTGTAGCAACCAAGTTGACAGGCGAGACAGAGAGGTAGATAGTGGGGATGAGGGGCCCTCCCAAACCTTGAAAAAGAACGTAAATCATCATGAGTATGAGAATGGTGACAACGGAATGGGGGAAAATGGGAATGTAAAACTGAGCATGATAAGTAACATCCTCCCCTGCAGTGCGTATCACTCAATCCTATGGGTTTTTATGTTTGTATGGCTTCCCCTTCAGAGTGCCACAGTTAATATACATGAACCCTTTAAATGGACCTTAAGCAGATGGGAGGATCACGATACCCGTCATATTTTACAAACAATAACGGGACCTGGAGCACCAAGCTTCAAAGTTGAGATCTGTGATCTAACTCGAAATTTAAAATGCGGGCGACTGTTAAATTTAACAAGCTTCTATATGTGCCCTGCTTCAAACCCAGGGAAGCAATACTGTAATTACCCCGAACATTATTACTGTGCCTATTGGGGCTGTGAAACAATAGCATCAGCGTGGGCTCCGGGTGGGGGATTAGACAAATATTTAAAAGTAGGACATGGACCAGCAGGGTGTAAATGACCACGAGAGTGGCCTTGGACTGGGAAAAACTTACTTGGGAACTGCACCTTTCTTTACCTAAATGTCACTCAACCAAGCGATTCTGGATGGTTAATAGGCAAAACATGGGGGGTTAGGCATTGGATAGAAGGACATGATCCAGGGAATCTAATTCAAATAAAAAAGGAGATAGCGCCACATGACCCTAGCCCTATAGGCCCAAATCCAGTAATAAGCAATGACTTAAAAAAGAGTAATAAAACCAGAGATAATGTTATAAACAAAAGTAATCAAGAACCTCAGCTATTAGTGCAGAAGTATACAACCTTATGGAAAATTATGCAAGCTACTTTTGGAGTTTTGAATCATACCTATCCTAACCTAACTAAAGGATGTTGGCTTTGCTATATGATAAATCCACCCTTTTATAAAGCTATTGGGATTACATCTGAGGCAAGGGAAATAAATGGTACAAATCCAAAAGAGTGTCTCTGGAAAAAAGAAGGAGATAATGTTTCAGGCATTACCTTGTCCCAGGTTAGTGGGCAAGGAAGATGTGTAGGAGAAGTTCCAGCAGATATGCGACACCTCTGCAACACGACAATGAACATTAGCAGAATAGACAAGCCTTTTGATTGGCTTATGCCAGCAGTCAATACTAAATGGGTATGTCAACAACTTGGAGTTACACCCTGCCTATCGGTAAAAGCCTTTAATAATTCAGACTTCTGCATTCAAGTTCTAATAATCCCCAGAATCGTATACCACCCAAAAGAATACGTATTAGAACATCAGAGGACCCCTGAACACTACCTGGTTAAAAGGGAACCACTTACAGCACTAACAGTAGCAATCTTGCTCAGCATAGGAGGAGCAGGAGTAGGAACAGGGGTCGCCTCCCTAGTAAGTCAAACCCAAGGTATGAAAGCTCTGCGCACATCTGTAGATGAAGATCTGAGTAGAATAGATAAAGCCATAAGTGAACTAGTTAAATCAATAAAATCCCTTTCTGAGGTAGTCCTCCAAAACCGAAGGGGATTAGATTTGTTATTCTTACAGCAAGGGGGACTATGTGTTGCTTTGCAAGAAGAATGTTGTGCTTATGTAGATCACACAGGTATTGTAAAAGACACGATGGCTGAGTTACGCAAACAAATAGAACAACGAAAAAGAGAAAGAGGATCCCAGCAGAGTTGGTATGAATCCTGGTTCACCTATTCTCCCTGGCTAACCACTCTATTATCCACCCTTGCAGGACCAGTAATTTTACTAATTCTAATACTTACCTTTGGGCCATGTATTCTTAGCAAGCTTATTACACTAGTGAAAAATAGGTTAGAAGCTGCACATTTAATGATAGTATGGCCAAAATATGAGCCACTTAGCGGAGTAGAGACTGAAGAGTATTTAGAATTGAGCAAAAGGGAATTAGAGCGCTTTAATGAACAAAAAGAGGGTTAAAAATAAAAAGGGGGGATATTGTTAGAAAAATAAGGCCTTTTTGTTCATAGTATAGAATCTCTCACATTCACAGAATAGAGTTTTAACTTGTCTGAACATGTTCTCATTTTGCCAGGCATTCCAGTAACTATCTCTCAAGGACAATTACGTTACAAACTTTTTAGGGAGTTGAAACTGTTTTGAGAAAGTTGCTGCTAGGCACCCAAACACCTAAGCGAATAGATATCTTTCAAGGACAGTTCCGTTACAGAGCTTAGCAAAACATGTAAACGTGCCTGGAGATAACATTTCTTGTTTTGAGAAAGTTTCCAGGTCGCAGAGACAACCTTAAAGAAGACCACTGGCACCACCAAGAGACAGAAAACGACCACCTAACAACAGGGTGCGCCTGCGCAGAAGAGACACCAGAACGTCACCAGAACGTCACACATCCGGAAGAGACAACCCAATAAGTGGGGGGGAAACGGGGAACTAGGCGCGGTAGTTGAAACGACTGCCGCCCAGCGCGCGCTGGTTTGCTTTCGCTTTCTGCTATTAATAAATCCTTTTAATTGGATTTGACAGCCTATTGTGCTCGTTTATAACAAATTGGCTGGGTGTTGAAGGGATAGTTTGCTCATCACTTTGGTGTGATTGCACCAGGCATTTCTATAAAAGAACTCATTTGGAATGATATCTACTATCTGATCATCTATCTTTGCCACTCTCAATGGATTGAATTTGATACCAAATTCCATTCTTGTTGACCCAAAAAAATTCCAACTTTTGAGGTTCAAAGTGAGCCACAGGAAGGAACTGTGTCCAGACATGCCATCCCTCCACAGGATCCGAAAAAGACTTCAGAACCTTTTGGAAGGGTGTCCCCTGGAATTGGTCATTCCTTCACTGGCACACCTACCAAGCATGTCAAAAATTGTTTCCCCAGTTCTGAATGGGTCAGGCAAATGCTGTCCAGACCCGCTGCCTTTGCCAAAGTCTCCCACACCTTTTCCCTTGGTTGTCTCATGGCAAAGCCTGTCCCACTGCCCAAGGCAACAAGCAAGGGAATGAAGCACATGAACACTATCTGTCTGAACCCCATGTCCATGTCCCCAACCTCTGTGAGAAACCCCGCAATGCAGCAACACCCAAACAACACTGGATTCCCCAGAAAAACCCCAAGTCTCTGAGTTCTCAATCGTTGTCTGACGAGACATCTGCAGCGTTGCTGTCCATCTTTGTCTGCGTGCTTGCTTCTCTGCTTCTCTGGTCCATGTTCACTGGCATCTGCACCCGATAAGGTTTCACGTGCCTTGCCGACACCCACTTCGATCCTCGTTCTATAGAAACACAAACAAAACCCTTGCCCCAAGTTATTAATGTAAATGGACTTTCAATTTGTCCTGACTCTGGGTTTTTGACCAAAACTAAAGAATTTTCCCTTAGCACTGCTCGTGCACTGCTTGTAAAATGTCTGACAATTCACATACAAAACTCTGTTCAACTGCATGTGAGATGTTGCTCCTGCCTCCTCCTTTTCTGTTTATCCAAATGGATTTTAAGGTATGATATATTCTGTGGTTTCTCCTGTATGTCATGATCCAAAAATTGCTTCTTGAAATGTGTGAACTGAAATATAAATGTGAAAACATATCAACTGAAACACAAATGTTTTCAAGCCTCTCAAAAGATGCATATTTTGTGACATCAGTTTGCCACAGCTGAAGACTTTTTCAAACCTCTCAAATTGGTCACTCCTGTAAATACAGGACGCTGTACAAACTGACACTCTGACAAACACTGATGATTTCCTTTACCTGACCTTTAGAAAGCGAAAGGATTCCATCAATGCTTGTATACTTTTGTGAAAAAATGCATGGCTCAATTTTTCTTGCTCAAAAATGTCTGGCAGTGTTTGTGAGATGGACACTGTAAATCTGTCTACATGAACATTTACTTTTACTAAAAACCTCAGAAATGAAAAATGCATACTGATGTGCATAACAAAATATTTATGTTCTCTGTCTTTTAGGATTATTTTCATGCATAATAGATATGATTATAAAACTTCATTGTTCATATGTTTTAAAAGTGATTCCTCTAATTGTTTTGTCACATTTGCAATATACACTGAATCTGTGATCAGATTGATGGGTTTTGAAATAACTGAAAAACTCTGACTATTGCTACTAATTTTACAATTTGTGGTGAACCTTATACCATTTTTTAAATCTGATTCCCATTTCTCTATTTTTGGAATTTTCCATGTGATTTGTGAGCTTTCCTTGAACTATCAGTAAACACTGTCATCTTTTCTATTGATTCCTAACTTATTTTTGATTTCTCTTTAAAACTTATTTTTGTATTTAACGTTTTGTGAGCTAAAAAATGAACTGTGCAAACTTCTGGGTATTCTAACAACGTGATTGAAAAATCTTGTGACTTTGGATTGTCCACTCAAAATATTTTTTCTTTCTTTAAATGTAAATGAATGATTAAGAAATCTCTGCCTGAAATTGTCAGCAATCCGGTGTTTGCCTTAACAATGATCTGAGCCATTATCTCTAAATCTATAAGAACACCTTTTGAGGGCCTGTAAGCTAAAAACAAATACCTACTTTAAACTTCTATGAAAACATTACCACGATCCTTGCTCAAAGTTATTAACTTGACTGATTTTTTCAATTTGATCCGTCCAGTGTCTGGCACTCTCTTCATATTTTCCTCAACAATCAGCGAAATCAAATCTACAAAAGAATTATATCAAAAGATTAAAATATACAAAATTTTCATTACTTATTCCAGCCTTATTTCAGGCACTTCTTCACTTCTTTTCTTTTTTCTCTTTACACCATTTTTCTTTTTTCTCTCTTTCACTTCTTTTCTTTTGAAACAAGAAGGTTAAAATATAAAACATAATATAGAACAAGACAAAATATCGTAATAATAAAATGCAGAAAACTTATCAAAATCAATAACAATTCAAAAGAGTTCAAAAGAAAGATTCTAAATAACATATATAAAATTGAACAAAGCATAATTATCAGAAACATTGTGCCAGTGGTTCAGAGTCTGCAAACAGCTGAAACACTTGTTTCCAGTGAAAATTGACATCCCTTCCCGGGCAGGGCTGACAAGTCTCACCCCAAAGCTGTGTCAGCTGTCACATTTGTAGGATCGAATTGATGGATGAAAATTATCTATATAACATTCATTTTTGTGCAAAAACCTCTGAATTTTGCTGGCAAACTCATCCGTCCAAGTTAAAATCAGGGCCTGGCCAAAACCCAAACTTTAAATTGGAGTGATGCTCTTTAACATACTATCTTAAACAAAGCTTATACTAACATTACATATATGATACCTAAAACATAACAACTTATTATAACATTTTCATATAAAATAAACACTCGAAGTTCAAACTGATAAATTGATCAAATGACATGAGGATTCATTCTTCTTGAAACTCCTTTGAAGGAAACAGATGTTTTTTTCAATTGAAAGAAACCATCAAATTAACAAAAGGCTGTCAGAATGCTTCAGGTATCTGTCTCTGAGATCTTCTGAAAAACATTCAAGAACGATAAGAAATAGAAATGCAATGATTCCACTCACAAGAAATACAAAAACAAACCAGAGAGTTCACCTAGAAAAATGCACAATATAGTTAAAATCCAAAATGAGACTTCAGAATGACATGTAACCTGGATGAGATTACAAAAACAACAATAAAACACACGAAAATTCGCTATGAAAGAACAAAGCACACAGCTTCACCTGATAACATGATAAAATTTCTTAACAATAACATTTATAAAACACTTAAATAGTTAAACGCAAAAGAAAGAATTTGGAAACAAACACCCTTTGTATAATTACACAAAGAAATAACAAAATAAACAAGTGATCATTAAACAATGAAATCAATCTCAGAAAAACTCAGAATAAATTTCTTCAAGACTCTTGTACACCGATAAGCTTACAATAAAACAGAAAAGACTAAAATAAAACCAAAAATCCGATAGACTGTTTTCCCTTTAACTTAATATTCATTATCATCTCATAAACTCTTTCAAACAAAACCTTCTTATCCTTAAAGAAAAACAACTAAACTTTGTTAATTAAACAAACTTAACCTTTGAAAAACTTAAAATAATTTTTGAATTAAACATTACTTAAACTTAACATATAAAATATTGGTAAAAAATCTCTAAATTATATTAACTTTATGAAATCTATATATATATCAAATTAACAATATATAAATCCATTATCAATTAAACACTTATAAACTTAACTTTTTCAGGGCCCAAACTAAGATAAACTTAAAGTGATATACTCTAATTAAACAATACTTAAACTTAAACTATATATAAAATTCAATTCTATTATTAATAGAATGCTAAAATACAACTTAACTTAAACCTTAACATAATAAATTACTAAAGTTTCATACTATTCAATTTTCTATCTCAATTCTCATTATGATATCTCTTTTCCACATTGTGTTCCATAAACAATATCACACCGGATGGGTGCATCTGCTGATCAATTCTCTCACCTAACTAAGAAATCTGGGGTTAGCATTTAGAAACATTGGAGAAGTTTGAAGGAGACCCTTATGATTTCAAGTGGCGACTTAGCTGTATCTTATTTTTTGGGTGAATGTTGGAATTCTATCTCATCATTGCTGTGGGACATTTGGTGTAATAGATGTGCTTGCAAAAGGTTGTTTACTTTGGCTGCTGTGGTTTCTGGGCTGTGCTGTGTATTTGTTGTTAATGTTTGCATGTGCACTGCAGTGGAAAAAGCCTCGGCATCTGTCACACCGCAGCTCTGCTGTGGAGAGGCAGCGACCAAGGAGATCCCTGCCTTGGCTCTGCCCAGTCCCCGCTTGCACGAGCCTGAGCGGTTTGGAGGGGAGCAGTTTTGGCACAGTCACACTCCGCTTCTGCCTGCATTGGGGTGACTGTGTCTCTCTCCTGCTCTCAGCCCTCGCTCACACCCAGTGTCGGCTGTGCTGGACCCATGCCTGAAACCTGTCCCTCAGACACTTCTGCGTTCGCTTTAACTTCTGCAAACGCAGTGTGCATTCTGGATTCACCCGTCTCTGTCTGTGTCGCCATGGGAACAAGAGAAGGAACACCAGCCCCGACTGCACCCCGCCGCGCCGGCCCCGGCCACGGCCGTGAGCTCGGGAATGTCCCCTCTCTTGCCCGACTGGACCTGGCACCGCTCCGGTCCCACTCTGGGCCCCGGTGGCTGTCCCCGTCTCAGAGTGATTTGGCGCTCTGTGACGTCATCAGCGCGCGACCGCCGCTTCCCGCCGCTGCCGCGCCCCACGCCGCATCCCGCGCTTGGGTTTTCCCCCCCCCCCACCGCGGTCGCCGCGCAGCCTGTGGATGTCTGGCTGGCTGGCGGCCGCCGCCGCCGCTGACGCCATCAGTGCCCGTGCCGCGCTCGAGATGCGAGAGACCCCGCGCCACGGTTCCATGCACTCCGCTCTCCAATTTGTACTTCCGACAATTGATTTACATTAGCAAACCCCGTACTAATTCCTGATAAACTTTCAGTCTAACATTTCTTCTGACAGCCGATCTATGTGTAACTGATTCTTGTTGCAATAACTATTCTGTTCTGGCCGTGTCTGAAACTGACAGGGGTTGCTGTGGGTTTATGCTGGCTGTTGCCATGGGAACTGCAACGGACCCGTGTCCTGAGTCATCCTGGCCACGCTCCGTCCCTGCCTGTGTCACCCCGGGGGTGAGGACGCTCCTGCTCTGATCCCGGCCGTGCTTTCGCCTATCTCCGGCTCGCAGCGCACGGTTCAGAGCCACTGCCGTTCCCCCCGGGCTGACGTAATCACCTTCCTGTTCCCATTTCGGCCCTGATGTCTCCCATCTCGCTTTGCCCCTCTCCTGACTGTTCCAGCACCCACAGCCCGCGCGCGCCGGCCCCGCCCCGCCTGCGCCCGTCCCACGCGTTCCAGATGCAAAAATTCCCCTGCACCAGTGGCTGTCGGGCTCCGCTCAACCTTCACGCGCGTGCCCACCGCCTGAGTTGCAGCGAGGAACGCCTCTTGCTGTCCCTCTGCTATTTCCTCAGCGGGTCTGACTGCCGCGGTCCGGGAGCTGCCCCCCGCCTCTTGGGTGGCCGCTCTTGCGGCTTCACGGATTTTCGACACCGAACGCGTCACGGGAGGCTCGGGACGCCTGGCCACTGCACCCGCGCCCCCGCCGCCCCGTGTCTGCGCTGTTTCCGCTGCCCCAACTCTCGCCTGCACCACGGGCTGTTTTGAACTCCCTGCCCGCGCAGCTACGAAAGATTTCTCCTCTCCCCTCCTCTTCCCTCTCTGCTCTGCACTCCCTCTGCACCCTCCCCCGCGGAGACGCCGCCGCCGCTGCCCCTCTCGTCGCGGGTTTGGACTCGAGCAGTGCTTGGTCCCTTCCCCCACCGGGGGCTGCGGCTGTGCTTGGCTTATCTCTCTGTCTGGGGGATTTGCATTGGAGGAGCTCAGGGATTGAGGTTCGAGGGAAACTGAGGAACAGTGGGAACCCGGAGACAAAGGGCATGATGACAGACCATCCCCTGATTCTCCCCTGGATCTGTGGTGAGGAAAACTGCCCCAAGCTGCTGGCTGGGCAATCTTCCCCCTTTGTGTTCCCATAGAAGCCCCAGCTGTCCGGCTGGACGTGCCGTGCCGTAGAGCTGGCTATAATATTGTCCTTGTTAAAAGCAAAAGTTTTGCGGCAGTCTTATCTTTTTGTACTTTTGTGGCTCAGTAATAAAGTTACTTATTGATCCTTTGCCAAAAATTCAATCCCAAGAAAAAATATACATCTGTGTGCGAGTGACTACACCGCACCTATGATAACAAAGCTTTCATTTCATTTGGGCTGTCTCTACCTGATGGGTAGAAGTTTCGCCCTATAGGGCTAAAAAAAAATCTTTGGTGTTTCCTTGGGAAAAATCCTTCCCTCCCCATGTTCTTAATTTTGACCATTCTCACCAAAAGCTGAGTCAACATGAAGTCAGTCTGGAGATGGCACTGTCCATCGTCCAGCAGGCCACAGGCGAGGAATCCCAGGCGCGCTTCTGGTTTCTCTCCTCCTGGCTGTCTTCCAGACGAAATGCCTTGGTGAAGGTCAGGTTCTTATCTTGAGCTTTCCGCTTCCTCTCTTCTTGAAATTGCGGAGAGTGTGTACTGCTCTTCCTTTTTTTTTTTTTTTTTTCTTCTTCTTCTTCTTTCTTTTTCTGCCGATGAAGGTTGGAGGTTGTTTGATGTTTCTTTTTCTTCTTTTTGCTGATGCCCGCGCAGGGACGCCAAATGTGAGAACCCCGGCCTTGCTCTGGGGTCTCATGTGGTGGTGAAATTCCTCCTCCAACCCGTGCTTCCAAAGAAAAACTCCGCAGGCTTAGCTGTTCGGTCTCAAGGCAGTTTATTGCTAGTTATCTAACAGATTATGTTCTTGGACTGTGGCTATTTGATCAGCAGCCTGGGTAGAGGCACACACACACACTGACATCCTCTCTATCTGCTGTCTTCTTCGTCTCTCCCTCCGCCCAGGGCTGCTGCTATCTTTTATATGATATATTACGTATAACATGTTTACAATTATTCCCCAATACCTACTACCTACGTTGCCAAGTGTTTTTCTACTCTAAACCAATCTATGAGTGCCAACATCACCAAGAACATGGAGGTAAGGAAGAAGAAGGAGGAAGAACAGGATCAGCCTACTTTCCTCCATCTTAGAACTTCTGACCCCCATGTACAAAGTGAAAACCCCCCTGTACATGTGTTAAAACCCCCCTGTACAATACTAAAAAAATTTCCCCTCTACTTTGTAACTACTTTTACTATACTATCTAACCTTTTGTGATTGCTTGTTCCACCTCCAAAGTTGGTAATTCATTCCATGGCTCAAACTCAAAATCACAGCTGTTTTTCAGTTGTCTGCCAGGGTTTAGAATGCTTCTGACCAAGGCCTGGAACCTCTACAAATGTCTGAGAGACATTTTGAGTTCCCACAGTAAACTATATAGAAGTGTATATAAACTGCCATCTTCTCACTAATAAAGGGAGAATATTTGCTTAACCATATTGGTTCGATGTGTGTTCTGTCCTGTCCAGCTTTCCTGTCATATGAGGACCCTGGTTTCGTATTCTATATGTGTAAGGTTAAAGTAACTTTTTAATAAAGATATAATTTTTATTTCTGTTGTTGATTAAGCTTAGTGAAATAGCTGATGTAAGTATGCTTGTGTTAAAATGCCTGCTTGGATGGGATAACATCCAATGAACATAAGAGGATACCTGCTACAGATATGCCAACTATCAGCACTCACTGTCTGAAGACAATGTGGGCTGGGGCCAAAACTGAAGATGATGATAAAAAAGGACTAAAACCACAACCAAGGAATATGCATGCTCTAAAAAGGTTGACCCAAGAAGAAGATATGCTAAACAGTTCTTAGAACATGTAAACTAGTTTGGGGAAAAGTTTACTATGCACAAGAGTCTATGAATATGCAATAGGCTGATGCAAGGGAAATGGTATTTAAGGGGTATCTCCAAAGATAACAGTATGGTCTTGGCTAAGTTCCAAGATACAACCAGCCATAATAACCTTTTCCCTTATGGTCTTTGTGTCCTATTGTCCTTTATTAAACTTTCATTTCTCAAGGAAGGGTTAAAAGTCTGAACTTTTAGGATGGCTTGATGCCCGGACATCTAGCAATTTTTATACAACTGGGCACCTTGCAGCAGCTCCCCCCGCTCTTTTTTTCTTGTGGCTTTTTCTCTCCCTCTTAGGAGAAGAACTCTGGGGGGGGAAATGGAGACATTCTAGATTTCTTCTACCCTTCTATTTGCAGGGGCCAGCCCGGTTCTAGTTTTTTTACCACCCTTGGGGCTTTCGGCCTACCTTTCTCAGGCCATGGGGGCTTCCCCTCCCCCACCCAGCTCGTGGCTGGGTGGGGGAAGGTCTGCACTGCACGCTGACTGGAATTAAAGAGAGTGAGTTCCCCTGGGAATTCTGCTTTTAACCTCTCTGTGTTCTCAGAGGCGTGTCTACTTTTAATTGGTTAATATCTAAATTGACCTCTTCCTTCCGGAAAAAATTATCTTTCTGTGTCAAACCACGACATTCTACCCTTCGCCTCTGAGAACACAGACTACAAAAAAAAAATCATTATTAAAATTATATTCAACACATTTTACATAAAACAGTAACTTACACTAAATTTCCACCCCAATTTATCTTAAAACTCAATATATGCTTTGCTCTTATTCTTCCTGATTCTATTTTACAGCATTCACTTTATCACTATTTTATTTTATTTTATTTTATTTTATTTTATTTTATTTTATTTTATTTTATTTTATTTTATCTTATCTTATCTTATCTTTTCCCGGTCAGGGAACCAAATGTTATGGTTTGACACTGGCACAATGCCAGTGCTCTTATGAAAATGTGATTTTTATTTGGAATGCTGTGAAGTGGAATTTAGAATTGAGTAAAGCAGGCTTAAGCTTGATAACAGGAAAAAAAACTTTATTAAATTATTATTATAAAAGAAAAGAGAAAATTAAAGAAGGGAAAAAAAAATATATAAAGATTTAAATGAAAATCTTGTAAAACATTTCTCCCCCCACTACCTAACTCTAATAAACTACAGTGAGACACAATCTGGACCTTAATTAGGTTTCTACTTTCTAAGCAATTGATATTCAGTTTATTGAGGGAACAGAGTCTTTCCTGTGCCACAGACCCCCTAAGAAACACAGCTCTATATTTTGTGTTTCCATGTCACACATGGCACCGCCCGGAGAAAAAGTTTGCTATGGTGACCCTTCTCCTTTCTATGCATAGTGCTCTTACTACTAATGTATGGATGGTTATTGCCTTTAGGATTTTTCCTTTTAAGGATGCCCTGCCAAGAGGGGAGAAAACAACAGTTCAGTTTTTTATTGTTTAGGACTACAGTCCCCCCCCCATTTTCCCCTGGGGCTGAGGGTTTAAGAACAGAGATTTTCTTTTCTTCTCTTTTCCTTTCTAGGGCAAGGGGGCGCTACTATAAACTCCTTAACTTTTTCTCTGTTTATTTTACTTTTGTCTTTTTTTTAGCTGAAGCAGGTCTTTTGACTTACTGGCATCTTCTTAAAACACAGTCTCTTTTGACGGAGAAGATTTGGTTTAAGTTGTGGCTAACACGGAAAAGTCTAGTTAAAAACTATTTTTTGTCTTTCTCTTATTTAGAATTTTTCTTTTTAACATCCCATCCCAGGATTTAAGGTGTTCCTCTTCTTCTCTTTTAAACTGAGGAGGAGAAAGGAAAATTTACAAAGCTTTCATTTCTCAAGGAAGGGTTAAAAGTCTGAACTTTTAAGATGGCTTGATGCCCGGACATCTAGCAATTTTTATACAACTGGGCACCTTGCAGCAGCTCCCCCCGCTCTTTTTTTCTTGTGGCTTTTTCTCTCCCTCTTAGGAGAAGAACTCTGGGGGGGAAAATGGAGACATTCTAGATTTCTTCTACCCTTCTATTTGCAGGAGCCAGCCCGGTTCTAGTTTTTTTACCACCCTTGAGGCTTTCGGCCTACCTTTCTCAGGCCATGGGGGCTTCCCCTCCCCCACCCAGCTCGTGGCTGGGTGGGGGAAGGTCTGCACTGCACGCTGACTAGAATTAAAGAGAGTGAGTTCCCCTGGAAATTCTGCTTTTAACCTCTCTGTGTTCTCAGAGGCGTGTCTACTTTTAATTAGTTAATATCTAAATTAACCTCTTCCTTCCAGAAAAAATTATCTTTCTGTATCAAACCACGACACCAGAAAAAGCAAAACTCAGCCTTTCTTTCAACCTTTAAAATGTAAAATGGAGAAGCACTAAGTAACTCATCAATTCCTCTATATGCCTAACTCCCCTAAACCATTGCTAGGAAGGGATTTGCTAGAAAAATTTGAAGCAGAAATTAAATTTAAAAAGAAAAAAGGTGCAAGATCTGGATCTAAATTTGTCCAACTTGCTGCACTTTTTATACAGAGAAAAAATGTAGTGAAATTCCCATTAAAGTTGAAAATACAGTTAATCCAATAGTGTAACCCAGTAATATCCCAGGAAGATCCAAACTGGCTGAACTAGTGAGAATTGCACTCAAGCCAAGAGCCACACTGGTAAAGCAAAAACAATACCCTTTGAAATTAGAGAACTGTAAGAGACTAGTATCTATAATTGAAAAAATTCCTACAGCATAGCTTATTAGTGCAATGTGATTCCAAATACAACACCCTCATTTTAGCTGTTAAAAAAGCAGATAATATGAATTATCGATTAGTACAAGATTTAAGAGCAATTAACAAAGTTACAGAGGACATACACCCAGTGGTAGCCAATCCCTACACCCTTTTGACCACACTGACAGACAAATTAGGGTGGTTTACTGTTGTAAACCTGAAGAATGCCGTTTTCTGCATTCCTGTGCACAAAAACAGCCAAGAGCTTTTTCCTTTTGAGTGAGAAAATTCCGAGACAGGGAAGAAAAGTCAACTTACTTAGACAGTTCTACCTCAAGGTTTCAAGAATAGCCCAACAATATTTAGAAACCAGCTAGCAAAAAATTTAAAATACTAGAAAAGACAGGAACCAGAAAGAATTATTCTTCAATATGTAGATAAAATCCTGATTGGGGCTAGAACCAGAAATGACTGCATACGATTTACCGTGAGTTTATTAAACTTCTTAAGACGAAGTGCAGAGTTTCTAAAGACAAAGCAAAGATTGCTAAAGAAGCAGTTTACTTAGGGCTTGAGACCTTTTTTAGACATTGAGAGCTCAGCAAAGAACAGAAAGAAGCCATCTGTCGACCCCCAGAGCCCCATACCATGAAAGAGATGCAAACTTTCCTGGGAATAGTAAGTTAGTGTCATTTGTAGATAGCAAATTATGGACTGCTAGTAAAACCCCTATATAGAACATTAAAGACAGCCAAAACAAGAATTATTATATAGACTGAAAACACCAAAACAGCTTTTAAACAACTGAAACACTCTCTAATGTCAACTCCGGCACTGGGACTGCCAGACTTAATTAAACCTTTTGAACTTTTTACATATGAGAGACTGAATGAAGCTTTACGAGTACCAGCACAGAGAGCTGCAGCCTACTCTTCTGAACAGCTAGAAAGTGTTGCCCAAGGATAGCCAAGGTGCCTGAAAGCTGTGGCAGCCACTGTCATCTTGATCCAGGAAGCCTAAAAACTCATCCTTGGGAGACACATTGTAGTGTATGTACCCCATGCTGTAACACCTGTACTTGAACAAAAGGAGAGATATTAGCTGTCCAGTAACCAGATTGTTGAAATCCTGGATGCCAAGAATTTTAAACTTTCTGTGCTGAAAGGCACAGACTTGCAAGAAAGCACTGCATTTTACCTGAGGCTGTGGAGAAGACTTCCAAAATTGATTAATAGCACTGGGATTACAGGTGTGTAGTTGGTTAGAAGTGTGTAATATCACAGTGTGGAAAACTTAAAGTTTAGGTTTTAGAATATAGTAATGGATATGAAACAAGATGGAGGGTATAGGGCATTGTCTCAAGTTCCTTTTTCTTCCTTCTTCCTCCTTCTTCTTCATGGGTTTGGATGGTATATTGCAATTGGACAGAAAAGTCCACATTGCAGGTCTTGAGGGATCAGTTGTTGGGTTAAAAGGGAAAATAATCTAGGTGTCATTTCTTAATTGGGTAGTTTAATTTTAGTTCAGCCTTAAAAGACCTTGAAACTGTACTTCTGGGGCCATTTTTGTGCTGTTTTCCTGCATGCAAGGTCTGGTGCAGACGGTGTGCTGAAGTTTTGATAAGGTAACAATAAATAAGAAGCTGAAGACCGAAAAAGTCCAATGTGTCTCTTGTTCCTGACACAGAACTGCTCCAGGAGGGCTTCCCCCGTCAGTGGAACCCCCAGGGAGTGGCCTAACATGGGGCCAACAAAGCCATACCAGATGTTTAAATATCAGTCACTGTTGTTAAAACAGGGTGATGTTACCTTAAAAGCAACTTCTATTATTAACCCTACAGTGTTTCTGTCCTCTACCTTAATTGGCAATGTGCCTGACCATGACTGTTCAGAGATAATTGAAGAAGTCTATTTCAGCTGACCAGACCTAAAAGACGTGCTCCTAGAAAATCCAGATTGAGAGCTTTTTACAGATAAGAGCAGCTTTATAAAAAATAGCAAAAAGATGACAGGCTATACAGTGACCACACAGGACAAGGTGATCAAGAAAATGGCCTTGTCAGCAGATGTGTCATCACAGAAAGCTGAACTGATTACACTGACGAAAGCCCTAGACCTAAGTGAAAGAAAAAAGGTAAATATATATAGTCTGACTCTAAATATGCATTTAAAGTTGTCCACGCCCATGGACCCATCTAGAAAGAGAGAAGACTTATGAACGGTCAAGGTAATGAAATCAAACATGCTGAACAGATCCTTGCCCTCTTAGAGAACATTTAAAAACCCACAAAAATAGCTACCATGCATTGTAGAAGTCACCAAAAAGGAAAAACCACTCCATAAGTGAGAAATCATTTTGCTAATAAAGCAGCAAGAATTGCAGAAAAAAGTATTTTTACAGTAATTCCACAAAAAAAGATTAATTTGTCAGAGTTCACCCCAAAATATGACCAAGCAGACCACAAACTAAGTTCCTTAAAGCTGAGATAATAGAAAATAGAAAAGCTGTTGCACCAGCAAATCAAGTTGTAGTCCCACCCCTAATCCTTTGGGAGCTAGCTCAGAGACAACATGAAAACACACATTTCAAAGTTAAAAACTTTTAAAACTGTCACACTACAGCATGAAATAACTCACGCATGCACACTAAGATCAAAAGAGCAAAAGGAAGCAAAACGAGCAATTTTATTCCTGACCTCACAATATATTGAATTCCAAAAGTGGCAGTGGATTGGAGAATGAAATTGCCACCTCTCCAACCACACTGGTCAAACCAACAGTCCATCAATTCTCTCCTCCCACAAAGAAGAATGCAAAACAATCGTTACTTACATGAACATGTGTGAAAAACTCCAGTAGAAATATGTAAACATCAGAAGGCATAGGAAACTTTTAAAAGTACTTTAAAACCTTTAAAAGAATAGGGAGACATCTCACCGTTTTTCCGTTTAAAAAAAAAAAAAAAAGGAAAAAGGAAAATGAAAATTTGAACAATGTTCAGTGTCCACTTGTGGAGGAATTATCAGAGTGATCACTTGTGTCGTCTGCATCTGAGTCATCACTCAATGATTCATCCACTTGATGACTTTCAGTTTGGACAAGGTTTCCATTTTGCCTGTCGGCCGGATTCTGTTTCTGCAGTCGCAGGTCAGGACGAACACACATCAAAGGTACTCAGTGTACCTCAGTATCTGTGGATATGCACACATATTCATGCCCCGAAGCGATAAGGTCATAAGGACCTTCCCACTGTTTGGTGACTAAATTCCACACCCAAACCTTCAGTCAAGGCTGATGTGTCTCATCCGAAGCCTGCAACAATAGGTGATGATTCAAAATGACAGGGTTATTTGAATTCTGCGGCACAGTAAGATGATTGATAGTATACAAAGCTTTTGCCAACCAACTGTGAGGGGTTTCACGCTGCATTCCCCATTTTTGTTTTTGAAGAACCCGCTACAGAGTACCATGAGCATGTTCTACAATAGCTTAACCAGTCGGAGAATGAGGGATACCAAACTTGTGTGACACACCTCATGACTGCAGGAACTGCCGCACCTTCTGTGATGCATAAGCAGGACCATTGTCGGTTTTCACCGCAGAAGGTATGCCCAGAACATCAAAGGCCTGCCTCCAGTGGGCAAGGACATAGTGGGCCTTTTCTCCAGTGTGAGCAGAAGCCCACATCGCAGAGGAGAACATGTCCACCATGACATGCACATACGTGAGCCGGCCAAACTCGGCAATCTGGGTGACATTGGTCCGCCAAAGCTCCAAGGCCCTAAGACCTCTGGGGTTTACCCCTGCCGGTAAAGGCGCAGCAAGCGCGTGACAGTCGTCACATGACTCAACAATGACATGAGCCTCAGTTGGTGTCAACTGAAACTACTTCTGCAGAGTATGTGCATTCTGATGGAAAAAACCCATGCTATGCCTTGGCCAGCGCAAGTGTGTCAGGCTGAGGTGCTGTCCACACTGGGTTAACCAAGTTTTCAGCCCTCACATTACCTTCTTCTACAAACCCTGGCAAATTGGTGTGACTCCTCACATGCAGAACGTAGTATGGGTGAACGCAGGCCTGAATGGCACACCACAAGGTCTTCAGTAAATGAAACAAGGCAGGGTTACTGACCTCCTTCAAAACTGAATAACCCAACCGCTGTGCGATGTCAGCCACATAGGCAGAATCCATGACCAAATTGAAAGGTTCCTGGGAAAATTTCTCAAATGCCATGACAGCAGCCCTCAATTCAACCAATTGGACTGACCCATCCTCATGACCTTCCAGGACCTGCCACTCAGATCCATCCCTCCAAGTAACAATGTCCTTCCCTGTTTTCCCCGAACCATCAGTGAAGACGGTGTGTCCTTGCATTGGCTTCTGACTATTTTTGGGCCGCAAAGAGATTTGTGTGAATTTTGCCACCTGCATTAGCTTGTGGCTGGGCAGATAATATGTGATCTGCCCTGAAAAGTTTTCCAGAGCACTTTGAAGGGACACGCTGCATGCAAAGCTCCAGTCAAAATCCTCCCACTATACCGGGAGCATGATCTTTGTGGGATCCACACCCATCAATTGCAAACACCGTTGCCGGCATTTGATTATCAAGCGAGCAATTAGCTCAAACAATGTGGTTGCCATTTTCTGCGGCTGATGGGGCAGGAAAACCCATTCCAAGATGTGCAAAGAATCGGACCATTTGTCACTCCATTGGCCAATGATGCCTGTGGGATGCAAATCTGGAGTGGTAATGAATACAGTGACATCAATGGAAGGATCAATGTGAAAAACCTGGCAAGCAGAAACAGCTTGCTGAACTTCCTCCAGCATCTGACGTGCCTCAGGGGTCAATGTGCGAGGCGACTTTAAATCAGAGTCTCCCTTTAACAAATCAAACAGAGGAGACAGTTGTGCGTTGGTCAGTCCCAAGTATGGATGTAACCAAGTGATGACACCTACCAATTTCTGGGCATCATTCAGTGTCTTCACCAAATGCACAAATTGCACCTCCTGGTATCGGATTGTCCGTTCCAGAATTTTGATCCGCAAATACTTCCAAGGAGGCTGTTGTTGAACCTTTTCTGGAGCCACCTGCAGCCCATGAGAATGCAAAGCATTGAGCAACTGAGGTGGTATCCTCAGCAGCTCATCCTGGGTGGACGCAGCCACCAAAATGTTGCCCATATAGTGTTAAAGATGGGCATCAGGAAACTGCTTGCAAACTCCAGACAAGGCACAGGGCCATATACCATCAGCATATGGCTGGAGAATTTCGCATGCCCTGGGGCAAAAACTTCCCTTGATATCGCTGTGCAGGCTCAGCATTGTTGATTGCTGGCACCAAGAAGGTGAATTTTGGTCTGTCATCAGGATGCAAAGGAATTGTTAAAAAACAATCCTTCAAATCCACAGTGAGGATTGGCTAATCTGCAGGAAGCATGGTAGGCGATGGTATGCCCACCTGCAATGTTCCCATGCTTTCCATCATGGCATTGACCTTTCGGAGGTCTTGTAACAACCTCCATTTCCCAGATTTTTTCTTGATGCAGAAGACAGGAGTGTTCCAGGGACTGTAGAAGGCTGCAGATGACCCTGGTCAAACTGCTTCTGCACCAGGTTTCGAAGGGCGACTAATTTGTCTTGAGGGAGGGGCCATTGGTTCTCCCAGATGGGTTTGTCCACCAGCCACTGTAAAGGAGGTGTAGGACACTCTGCGCCCTTCATTGCAGTGGCTCCCATCAAAAATCCATCCTGATGCGCACCCCCAGTGGACAGAACATCCCTCCCCCAGAGGTTAACAGTAGTTGAAGTAACATGAGGCCAAATCATGGCCATCTGTCCCTCTGGATTCACGATCAGCATGGGCTGCTGGCTCACGTAGCATTGTGCTGTTCCTCTCAATCCCACAATAGGTGTCTCCACTGGATCCAAGCGCCACTCCAGGGGCCAGGCAGCAAGGGAGAGAACTGTGACGTCCGAACCGCTGTCAAGAAGCCCGCTGAGACAGATCTCCGGCAGCATCGCGCCAGGGATGGACAGGGTACACAGCATCTCAGGATGTTTTTCATTCAGGACAGCAGACCAGTGAACTTGAGGCAGCCCAGTGGATCCAAAGCTGCTGTCATCTCGTGACCGATCAACTGTCCTGTGAACAGAAGACTTAAAAGGCACAAGTTGAGCAATTTGTGTCCCTTTCAGGATAGTGACAGGAGGGGTGGTTGTGGAGACCATGGCACAAATCTGTTCTGTGAAATCTGCATCAATGAGTCCTATTTGCACAATGATGCCCTGAAGGGTGGCACTAGATCTCCCCATAAGGAGAGCACTCATGCCCTCACCCAAGGGATCAAAGGCATCCAGGGGAACCCTGTGTATTTTGCCAGAATCTATGACAACTCTTGCTTCGGTGCAGAAATCAACAGCTGCTGAGCCGCGGGTGCTGGCTGCAAGCTGGCTAAGCAGACCTCCATCGGCATCGGCACCGGGGCTTAGAGAGAAGCTTGTGTCTGGGCGTGTCTCCCCTTCATCGTCTGCTTCCCATTTCCCGAGCCCGGCAAAGCCTGGCCATTAGCATGAACAGTCTCCTTACAGACATTTGCAGTATGGTTTGGCCTTCTACACCAACCACACAAAAAGAAGAGAGTTGCGACCTGCTGTACCTTCTTTCTCTGTTTCTTGCTGGCCTGAGCATTCCTGTGCTGTCGCTGCCCGCTCTGCGGCATTACCCAGACCAGCTGCACAGCAGTAGCCACAGTAGGCTGCACAGCAGTAGCCAAGGCAGCCATCTTATGACCAGAGGTGCCTACCTTTGTACAGGCCTCTGCCATCTGAGGGACAGAAGGATCACCAGGAAGAGCATCTATGATTCTCCTATGTCGGAACCCCGGGTTTGGCTGGGGTTCCTGTGTGGTGGTAGAGCTTCTCCTCCAACCCGCGTTCCCAAAGGAAAACTCCACAGTCTCTTCTTGTTCGGTCTCAAGATGTTTTATTGCTAGTTATCTAACAGATTAAGTTCTCGGGCTGCGGCCCTTTGGTCAGCGGCCCAGGCAGAGAGGCACACACTCCTGACACCCTGACTGTCCGGTGTCTTCTTCTCCTCTCTCTCCGCCCAGGGCTGCTGCTATCTTTTATAAGATATATTACGTATAACATGTTTACAATTATCCCCCAATACCTATTACCTACGTTACCAAGTGTTTTTCTATTCTAAACCAATCTGTGAGTGCCAACATCACCAAGAACATGGAGGCAAGGAAGAAGAAAGAAGGAGGATGGGTTCAGCCCACTTTCCTCCATCTTAGAACTTCTGACCCCCATGTACAAAGTAAAAACCCCCCTGTACATGCACTAAAACCCCCCTGTACACTACCAAAAAATATTTCCCCCTACTTTGTGACTACATTTACTATATTATCTAGCACTTTGTGACTGCTTGTTCTACCTTCAAAGTTGGTAATTCATTCCATGGTTCAAACTCGAAATCACAGCTAAATCCAGCTGCCTGCTGGGGTCCAGACTGCGTCTGACCACGGCCTGGAGCCTCTAAAAATGTCTGAGAGGCATTTTGAGTTCCCACATCTCCCCTCCCTGTTTGAACCAAAAACACCTGCTTTGCCACTTTGTTCAAGGCCCTTCGAATACACATGAAAATGCATGGCATGACAAGCAGAAGAACTACAAGCCCTATAAGAATATATGATATTACTTTCAAAATTTCTTTCCACACTGGTGAGAGATCAAAAAGGTTAAAGAAATCATCCCACCAGGACCCTGTTACTTTTTTCAGCTTGGTGATACTACTTTCTATTTGTTTTATATTTTCATGAATGGATTTTGAATGATCTGACAAGTTCATGCAGCACATCCCCTCAAACTCTTCACATCCGTGCCCATGTGACAGCAGCAAATAATCAATTGCCGCTCTGTTTTGAAGCACTGCCTGTCTTGCACTGCTGATGTCTGTTAACATGTCACTCAGTGCAGACGAAATGGCACGACTGTGTTTGCTCAACCAGCAAGCTATGTGGTCCAATTGTGTCAAGGCCACCCCCGATGCTGTTTGGGGCGAGAAAATTGCAACTGCAATTCTCCGAGCCTTGTCCCAGGTATAAACATCATCATCACAATTTGGACTGTATTGATCAAGGGATCTTTCTTCCCTGCGTGTCTGCTCCTTTAAAGTTTTCAAATCAGGTGCAATCAATGAGAGTTCCCCAATGCTGCATGGACCGCCCTTGATTTTTGCAGGGATAGCAGGCCAAACTCTGTCCCCGCAAATCAAAAACACTCCCTTCGGTAAAGTGACTGGGTGTTGAAGGGATGCTTTGCTTGTCACCTTGGTGTAATTGCACCAAGGTGATGCATTTTTATAAAAAGATAGATTTGGAGTGACATCTATTGTATGATTATCTGTCTTTGCCACTCCCACTGGATCAAATTTGATGCAATATTTCATTTTTGTTGACCCAAAAATGTCTAGTTCTGGAGGTTCCAGGTGAGCCACAGGAAGGTATGGTGTCCAAACATGCCACCCTTCCATAGGATCTGAAAAGGTTTTTAAAACCTTTAGAGGGATATTTTTTGGAATTGGCCACTCCTTCACTGGTACACCTACCAAACATGTTGAAAATGGTTTCCCTGGCTTTGAATGAGTCAGACAAATACTGTCCAGACCCGCTGCCTTTGCCAAAGTTTCCCACACATTTTCCCTTGGTTGTTTCATGGGAAAATCTGTCTCATTGTCCAAAGCAACGGACAAGAGAATGAGACACATGAACACTACCTGTCTAAACTCCATGTCCATGTCCCCAACCTTTGTGAAAAACCCTGCAATGCAGCAATATTTAAATGACACTTAATTTCCCCGAAAAACCCCAAGTCTCTGAATAATTAATTGTTGTCTGACGAGACGTCTGCAGCGTCCTTGTCTGCCTCCGTCTGCGTGCTCTCTTCTTTGCTCCTCGGGTCCACGTCCACCTGCGTCTGCACCCGGAAAGGTTTCACGTGCCTCGCCGACACCCACTTCGGTCCTCGCTCTGTGGAAACACAAGCGAAACCCTTGCCCCAAGTTATTAATGTAAATGGACCTTCAATTTGTCCTGATTCCGGATTTCTGATCAAAACCAAAGGATTTTCCCTTAACTTTGCTTGTGTACTGTTTGCAAAATGCCTAACAATTGGTGGTGTGGGCTCTGAGAAAGAACCATTTAAAAAATTCAATACATACAGAGCTTTGTTCAGCCGCATATAAGGTGTTGAACCTGCCTCTCCCCTTTTCTGTTTATCCAAAAGGGATTTCAGGGTGTGATGTGTTCTTTCAATGATTGCTTGACTTGTGGGAGAATAAGGAATACCAAAAATGTGTTTCACTCCCCATTTTTTCAAAAATTTGTCAAGCACTTTGCCTGTATAAGTTGGACCATTATCTGTTTTTATTTCTTGTGGCACCCCGAGTGATGCGAAAGCTTGCAAAAAGTGTCTGCAGGCATGTTCTGCGGTTTCCCCTGTATGTAATGATGCAAAAATTGCCCCTGAAAATGTGTCAACTGAAACATGGATATTTTTGAGCCTCCCAAAAGATGGGTATTTTGTGACATCAGCCTGCCAGAGCTGAAGACTCTGCAATCCCCTTGGATTGACAGCTCCTGTAGACGCAGGAGGCTGCACAAGCTGACAGTCTGGACAAGCATTGATGATCTCCCTCGCCTGACTTTTGGAGAGGCGAAAGGATTCCACCAATGCCTGTGCATTCTGATGGAAAAATGCATGGCTCAATTTTGCCTGCTCAAAAATATCCGGCAATGTCTGAGATATGGTCATTGTGAGTTTGTCTGCTTGAGCATTTCCCTCTGCTAAGAACCCTGGGAGTGATGAGTGTGCCCTGATATGTGTAACAAAATATTTGTGTTCTCTGTTTTCCAAAATTGTTCTCATGCATGACAGATATGAATATAAAATTTCATTGTCAGTGTGTTTCAAAAGTGATCCCTCCAACCGTCTGACCACATTTGCAACATATGCTGAATCTGTGACCAGATTGAGAGGTTCCCGAAACAATTGAAAAACCCTGACAACTGCTGCCAATTCTACAATTTGTGGCGAACCCTGTACCATTTTTATGTCTGATTCCCACTCCCCTGTTTTAGAATTTTGCCATGTAACTACTGATTTATGAGTTTTTCCTGAACCATCGGTGAACACTGTCATCCCATCCACTGGTTCCTGGCTTATTTTTGGCTTTTCTCTGAGACTTACTTTCGCATTCAGCATCCTGTGAGCTGGAAAATGAACAGTACAAATTCCTGGATAACCTAACAAAGCAATTGCAAAATCCTGTGATTTCTGCATCGCCCATTCAAAATATACTTTTTTCAAAGGAACATGAATAACTGAGAAATCTCTGCCTGACATTGTCAACAACCTGGTTCTCGCCTTAATGATAATCTGTGCTACCATTTCTAGATCCGTAAGAATTGTTTTTGAGGGCCTGTAAGCTAAGAAAACCCACTCTATCAACAAAAGAGGGTCCATTTGAGACAAATCCCATTGGAAAACCAACCCATATAACTGTGCTGTTTCCCCCAACACTGCTAAATGAAAAGGCAATGATTCTACAAAGCGATGTGCTTGTCTCTGCTGAATCATGTCTGTGATCTTTTCAAGGTCCTTTTTTGCTTCAGGCGTCAGAGTTCTGGGAGATTTAATGTTATTGTCCCCTCTCAAAAGATCAAGCAACGATGAGATGTCGTCATTGGTGATTCCCAGGATCGGTCTCATCCAGTTGATCTCCCCCAAAAGCTGTTGCAAATCCTGGAGATTGGTGATCTTTGTATTGATTTCCAGTTTCTGTGGCCTTATTGTTTGTTTCGTGATCTTCCACCCCAGGTATTTCCAAGGTGCAATTTCCTGTATTTTTGGTGTACTAATTTCCAGTCCTGCTTTTTGCACCTGCGCAATCACACAGTCGCGAACTTCTTGCACCTCTTGTTTTGTTGGCGCTGCAATGAGCAAATCATCCATATAATGGATAATTTTTGCTTTTGGATGTTTTTCTCGTGCTGGATGCAAGGCTTGGGCCACGTACCATTGGCAAATGCTTGGAGAGTTTTTGAGTCCCTGAGGAAGAACCGTCCAGTGGTATCTCTGCAAAGGTTCTCTGTTGATGCTTGGAACAGAAAATGCAAAGCGTGGGGCATCATCTGGATGAAGTGGAATGCTGAAAAAACAGTCCTTGAGATCAATGATCACAAGCGACCAGTCCCTTGGGATCATCGAGAGAGATGGAAGCCCAAGCTGCAGTGGCCCCATGTCCTCGATGACCTCGTTGATTTTCCTGAGATCATGAAGCAGTCTCCAAGACCCTGAAGTTTTCTTGTGAATGACAAACACTGGGGAATTCCATGGGCTGTTTGTTGGTTTGATGTGTCCCTTCTGCAGCTGTTCTTGGACCAACTTTTTCAATGCACTCAATTTTTTCTGCTCCAGGGGCCACTGATCCACCCAAACAGGATCATTTGTTTTCCAGGTCAGTTTCAAAGTGGCGAGTGCCACAGTGACCCCTGTTAAAAATCCAATTCTAATTTCAGTCCCCATTGTGCCAAAAGGTCCCTTCCCCATACTGTGATGGGCTTTTGCACGATGAAAGGACGGATAACTGCTGTCTTTTTTCCCGGACCTGTGACAACAATTGCGTTCTCACTCTGCATGCACAGGGAACTCCCCCCTATGCCTGTGAGAGAACCCAAAGGTGCAACCAAGTCCCATTCCCGAGGCCAAAAAATGTATGAAATAACTGTAACATCCGCTCCTGTGTCAAGCATCCCTGTAATAGCAATTGTCTTTTCGTTACAAGTCAACTGACAAGTAACAATGGGCCGATCCCGGCTCAAATGTTTCACCCAAGATGCATGCACTTCTGCTTGATCACCAGGAAAAGAGTCCCGTTTGTTGAACACCGGCATGGCTTGCCTTTCTGGATGAGATGGCAAAGCCATAGCTCGAGCAATCGGTGTGTTTTGTGGAATTGTCAGAGGTGGTCGCAAGGCTTTTGCCGTGACCATCAGCTCCTCATTACAGTTTGCTGAAATCAAAGATGGATAAACAACAAGTCCAAGGATACTGCTCCTGTCCCTGGCCATTATTAAAAAGTCCTGTCTTTTCCAAGAGGTCCCTGTGACACCTGTAGGTATCACTGCATGGCTATTGTCCAAAAGACACGTCAGTTTGGAGGTTGCCAAGACGCATTGGAATCCGGGTGGTACCAAGTCTGGGTCGCTGGGGATTTTGGAGATTGCTCTGCTGAGAGGTTCTGTTTGTTGCTCCCCGAGGATTGTCCCTGTTGGTTCTGTGCCACTGCCAGGATTTGTGTCTGAGCGCGCTGGCGTTGATTCGCGCTCTTTTTCCCGTTTCCCGGAATAGGAAGAAGTTTCCCATCCACATCTGTCTGTGAGTGACACTCACTGGCGAGATGTTTCCCTCTCCTGCACCGAGGGCAAAGGTCTGGTAGCTTGTTGGGCTTTGAAAGTTGTGGGCAGTTCCTTTTAATATGTCCTTGTGCCCCACACCCAAAGCACCGTCTCTCTGCATTAGGGTTGCTCTTTGTATAATTTGCAAGAGCTTCCCTAACACGTTTTTCAATTTGATCCCCCAAGTGTTCCTCCATGATGGAAGCAACATGTTGTGGTGTCCCCACCTTGCTGCACGCCTCGATCATGTCTGCCAAGGTGGCCTGGTGCGGCATCATGCTGATGATCCGTCTGCACTCCGGATTGGCATTGGAGAACGCGAGGCTTTTGACCAGATGTGGTTTCGCTCCCTCCTCGCTCACCTGCCGCTCCACCGCCTGAGAAAGACGATCCACGAATGAAGAAAACGGCTCTGCAGGACCTTGTTTGATCTCGGTGTAGATTGTGTCCTGGACCCCCGCTGGAGCAATTTGAAGAATCGCCCTCCGTGCTGCCTCTTTGATGTCGCTGAGCACGTGACGCGGGAGCCTCACAGCCTGTTGAGTTGGATCGTCCTCAGGAGGATCACCAGCAAGCTGCGCCATGGTGAGGTTCGCATTCGGCCCGCCCTGGTATCTGGCTCTCAGCTCCTCCAGGGATCTCCTCCACGCCTTCTGCCACACGAGAGCTTGGGTGTCTGTAAGAACTGATGTCGCAAGATATTTAAGATCATACGGTGTCAAATCATACATTCCAAAAATACTTTTTAACATTTGCTTGAAATATGGTGATGACAACCCATTGTCCCGAATGGCCTTAGCTAAATCTTTGATTGCTCCACGATCCAGGCGTTCCCATCTTGGGTTTTGGCCCTGAGCGTCATAGTTCACTGGCATCATTATATTTCCCGAGCCCTGCAATAAACCTTTCTCTTTCTCCAATTCTGCTCGAATGTCCTGCCAGTCCACTTTTGCGCTCTGCAAAGCTGTAAATTCAGTGGGTACTTGCCTGTAGAGTGGAGTCATCTGTTGTGGCTGCAGTTCTGGTGCAGCAGCACTCACCGATACCAATGGCGTCTGCAGCATCTGTGAAGACGAAGGCTGGAAGCCTCTGGAGAAAAGTGAAGCATCTGCTGTGGAGGAGAACACACGACTGCCTTGCATTATTTGGAAAATTTTTGGAAGATGAACCAACAGTTCTGGCTGTGACTCCAAGGCTGTGCTTAAATATCGTAAAAGAAATTCAACAACCCCCTTTGATATTAAAATTGACTCTCCCTGCCCCGAAAGTTTGGCAGACCTTGATTTTGGAATTGTCCAAGCTGGGACACCCTCCGAAGCAGTGATGCGTATCGTTTCCCCCCGTTGCTGCGCCTCAGCAGAAGTGTCCTGAGTCCCGCACTGTTCCGGTGTCAGTGGAGGTTCCTGCTGCCGTGCAGATGTGACTTTTTTCACCCTGGATTTTTTCTTATAAGAAACTGGAAAAAAGTCCTGCAATGTTACAGTCCCACCACTGGGTGGCGCAGTGCCTCGACCTGACAAGTTCTGCGAAGCCTGTTGCAATGTTGTGGTTCCGCCGCTAGATGGCGCTGCCGCCTGACCAGCTGAGGTCGGAACCGCACTCTGCTCATCAATCTGCACTTCTGACAAACATTTTAACACCTCTTCTGTCAACTGATTTACATTTGCAAATCCCGCACTAATTCCCGATAAACCTTTGAGCATTTCTCCTAATAACTGATTCACGTTTGCAATCCCTGCAGTTGATGAAACTGACTCTTGTTGTAACAACTGTTCTAATTTGGTCATGTCAGAAGCAGACAGGGATTGGCCGTGGGCTTGGGCTGTCTGTTGCCATGGGAACTGTGATGGAACCGTGCCCTGAGGAATGTTTACCTCCTGGCCACGCCCCATCCCTGCCTGCGTCATCTCAGGGGAGTGAACGCTCCTGCTCTGACCCCGGCTATGCTTTGGCCTCGCTCCGCCCCGCACCGCCTCCGAATCAGAGCCACTGCCGTCCCCCCCAAGACTGACGCCATCACCCTCCTGTTCCCATTCCAGCCCTGATGTTTCCGTCTCACTTTGCCCGTCTCCTGGCTCCATGCCAGCACCCACAGCCTGCGCGCGCCGGCTCCGCCCCCTGTGTGCCCGTCCCGCGCGTTCGAAATGTGAGAAATCCCCTCCACCCGTGGCTGTTAGGTTTTGCTCGACCTTCGCGCACAAGCCCGCCGCCTGAGCTGCAGCGAGGAACGCCTCCCGCTGTCCCTCTGCCGCTTCCTCAGCAGCCCTGGCTGCCGCGGTCAGGGAGCTAAGTTCCCACGCCCTTTGGGCGGCCGCTTCTGCGGCCTCACGGATTCTCGACATTGAACGCGTCACCGGGCGCTCCGAGCGTACCACCGCCGCACTCGCACCCCCCGCTTTCGCCCCGATCCGTCCCGCCCCCGCCGCTCTCCCCGGCCTCGCCTTCTGCGCGGGCTGTTTTGAACTCCCAGCCTGCGCAGATGTGGAGGCGCTTTCCTCTCCCTCCTCCCCCTGCTCTGCACTCACGTTCGCGCCTTCCCCCACCGGAGCTGCTGCCGCCGCCGCTGCCCCCCCCACCGTGGGTTTGGACTTGGGCAATGCCTTCCCCCCACTGAGGGTCGCAGCTGTGCCTGGCTCGCCCGCCTCCGTCTGGGGAATTTCTGCGTCGGAGGAGCTTAGGGACTCTTGGGAAACTGAGGAACAGTGAGAACCCGGGGACACGGGACGCGATGGGGTATCATCTCCCTGATGTTCCACAGAAAGCATTCCCGCTTGTCCTGTGCTTGTGGGGAGAGGGTCTGTCCCAAGCTGCTGGCCGGACTGTCCCCCCTCCTGTTTGTCACCAGGAGCCGTAGCTGCCTGGCTTGAGCTGCCGCGTTGTGAGAGTGACTCTAAAACTGTTCTTGCTGAAGATAAAAGTTTTGCGGCAAGCTTATTATTTTTTATAGCCTGATAATATAATTGCTTGTTAATTTCCTGCCAAAAATTTGGCTCATACAACAAATCTGGATCTGAGTGTGGGAAGTTACACCGCACCCATAATAATAAATCTTTCAACTCCTTTTGAGCAATCTCTACCGGATGGGCAGAGATGATGCCCTGGAAAGCAGATACTATTTCTTTTTCCTCTTGGGAGAATTCCCCCCCCATGTTCTTAATTTTGACCGTTCTCACCAAAAGCTGTCGGCTCGAGGTCAGTCCGGAGATGGCACTGATCACCGTCCAGCAGGTCACAGGTGAGAGATCCCAGGCGCGCTTCTGGGTCGTCTCCTCCCTGGAAAGTCCCCGAGACGAGTTGTTTTGGTGAAGGTCAGGTTCTTATCTCGAGCTGTCCGCTCCCTCTCGTCTTGGAATTTGCGGCGAGTGTGTGCTCTGCTCTTCTCTCTCTTCTTTTTTTTTTTTTTTTTTTTCTTTTCTCCGCTGATGCAGGTTGGAGGTTGTTTGATGTTTCTTTTTGGTCTTCTTGCTGATGCCCGCCCAGGGACGCCAGTTGTCGGAACCCCGGGTTTGGCTGGGGTTCCTGTGTGGTGGTAGAGCTTCTCCTCCAACCCGCGTTCCCAAAGGAAAACTCCACAGTCTCTTCTTGTTCGGTCTCAAGATGTTTTATTGCTAGTTATCTAACAGATTAAGTTCTCGGGCTGCGGCCCTTTGGTCAGCGGCCCAGGCAGAGAGGCACACACTCCTGACACCCTGACTGTCCGGTGTCTTCTTCTCCTCTCTCTCCGCCCAGGGCTGCTGCTATCTTTTATAAGATATATTACGTATAACATGTTTACAATTATCCCCCAATACCTATTACCTACGTTACCAAGTGTTTTTCTATTCTAAACCAATCTGTGAGTGCCAACATCACCAAGAACATGGAGGCAAGGAAGAAGAAAGAAGGAGGATGGGTTCAGCCCACTTTCCTCCATCTTAGAACTTCTGACCCCCATGTACAAAGTAAAAACCCCCCTGTACATGCACTAAAACCCCCCTGTACACTACCAAAAAATATTTCCCCCTACTTTGTGACTACATTTACTATATTATCTAGCACTTTGTGACTGCTTGTTCTACCTTCAAAGTTGGTAATTCATTCCATGGTTCAAACTCGAAATCACAGCTAAATCCAGCTGCCTGCTGGGGTCCAGACTGCGTCTGACCACGGCCTGGAGCCTCTAAAAATGTCTGAGAGGCATTTTGAGTTCCCACACTCCTACAGTCGACATTGAAGTTATTTCTCGCAAGGTGTTTAAGCAAAAGCTTCCTTGCTTCAGGATATCCCACCTGCTTCTCCACAGAGGCAGACAGCCTGTCTGCAAATCATAGGAAAGACTCATCACCTCCCTGGACAACAGTCACAAATTACTCCTTTGGAGCAGCCACTTCTATGGTCTGAATCAACGCTGCCATGCCTGTTGTCTGGCACTGATCCAGCACCAGGGGAGCAAAGCTGAGGATCAGCATAATTGCCTGTGCCTAGCAGCACATCAGTACCAATCACAAATCTGGGATCCTGTTGGCCCAACGTAGCATTTTGCTCCACTGCTCTTGCTGCCAGCTGAGACTCAAAAAGGTTGTATTCTACGGGCTGAAAAAGAACACGAGCCTAGCTTCAAATATCATAAGGTGTCAGCAAATCAGCAGCAAACACTTGAAGTATCTGCATTACTTCAACAGACCCCAGACCATATTTTCCAAACTTATCATGGAGTTCTATCAAAGCTTTCAATGGTAAAGGCTGATGGGCATTATGAGCAACACCCCTGAGCACAGGGAAAGCCTGGAGACCCCCTGGTAAGGCGGCAGCACCTGCTAAGTCCCATCCCGTGGACTCCACAGGGACAGAAGCAGATGCCTGACTGGGAGTCGGCTCAACACCACCCTATATCGTGTCTCCTGCAGCATCAGCAGGGCCAGAGCAGCCATCTGAGTACCCCGGGAGGCTACACACAGGGGCACAATCAAGCACATTCTCGACCTTAGCTTTGACTTCTTGCCACAACCGCTCGTGCTTCCTCGGACATACAGTCACCTGACACAGCAGAAGTGTCCACAAGGCCGAGGAAAAAGACCCACAGCCCCGGGGAAGCACGGGTCTCCCGCTGGCCGAGTCACCTTTTGCGGCAAAGGTAAACACCGCAGTGCTCGCACTCGCTGCAGCCCCGGTACCCGCAGGAGGGACGGGCGGCGGAGACGGGCCAGCGCCCGCCGGGGGCCCACCGGGGCCACCCTCCCCCGGCACGGGGGGAGACCGGTGCGCAGAGAGAGACGCAGAGCCGCACCATCGCTCCGCTCCCTGGCCCCGGGGCCCGGCACAGGCTGCGCAAGGACGGGGCCGTCAGGCACCACACCCAAAAGAGTCCCACCCGTGACGCGGAATGCCACAGCAGACACCTCACGTGGATGGAGCGGGCAGGGCCGCCCGCCCACCAGGGCGGGGTCCAACAGAAAGTCGACCAACGTCCAGCCTCCGGCGGCTTCCTCCACCTGCGCATGCCTGGCAGGCTGCGCAGACACAGAATCAATGAATGACGTCGACCCCAGCGGGAGAGCAGGGGGGGAGCAGCTGACTACACTCCCGCCGCACCCAAAGAATACATTGTGGAAACCCCGCAGTTCGGACAAAGTATTGTCACCGAATCAGGCTCCAGCAGAGGCTGAGGCTGAGCCAGGGGCTCCCCGTAACCCCCAAGCACTGGAAAGGCACGGAGACGGGGCGTTTCCACCCCGCTCCGCCGTCACCCCAGAGCGGAAAGGAACGGGGTTGGCACCGCCAACTCTGCGGGACCCCAGAGGCCCATTCACTGGCCGGGAGTCCAGTCCACCCTGGAGGAACAAGAGTCGCCATCTAAGCCGGAACCGTCACCCAGCGCAGCGTCCTGGGGGAAGGGGAAGGCTCCGATCTGCACAAAGACTCAAAATCTACCTCAGCCTCCGAAAAGACTTCAGCGTCACCCAGTTCAGAGGCTGGGGAGCTGGGAGATTCAAAGTTCTGCCAAAGCTTATCAATCCATCTCCATTTCAACAGCATTGCCACCATGCCTGCACTATAACCAGCAAAGAGAGAGCCCATGAGGTGTTCTCCCAGGAGAGTACATGCCTCCCTGGAGAACGCCTCCTCAAGGGCTGAAAAAGCTCATGATCTTTGTCCCAGTAAAACAGTTGTTTAAAGCCATCCCAAAGAACAAAAGCCCTCTTTCGCTCCAGAAGAGCATTCCAAACATCCAAGACCAGGAAGTCCTCCATAGAAATCACAGGGGTTGCCCTGACCACAAGCACTGCAGGCAGACAGGAAGGCAGAGAGGCAGTCAACAATTAAAAAGACCTCACCCACGGCTGTCCTACACATGGCGGCCACCAGATGTCGCACTATGACATGAAATAACTCACGCACTCACTCCAAGACGCAAAAGAACAAAAGGAGGAAATTTTATTCCTGACCTTGCAATATATAGAATTCCAAAAGTGACAGTGGATTGGAGGATGAAATTGCCACCTCTCTAAACACACTGGTCAAACCAACAGTCCATCAATTCTCTTCTCCCACAAAGAAGACTGCAAAACAATCATTATTTACATGAACATGCATGAGAAACTCCAGTAGAAATATGTAAACATCAGAAGGCATAGAAAACTTTTAAAATAACTTTAAAAGTTTTAAAAGAACAGGGCGACATCACATGGCTCATGTTTCTCAATATTATGGCACCAACCCTAGGAGTCTATCCGCTTTAAAGGAATGGCAAACTGATGTTACAAAAATGCCAGAATTTGGTCATTTTAAGTATGTTCATGTTGCAGTGGATGCCTTTTCTCATGCAATGGTTGCTTCAGCATTCACAGGAGAAAAAACTTGTGATACTATTCATCATTTTTATCATGCCTTTTCTATCCTAGGTATTCCATGTCACATAAAAACAGATATCGGCCCAGCATACACTTCGCAGAAAATGCAATCTTTCTTTTGTGCTTGGGACATTCCACATGTTCCCACGGGCCAAGTGGTCATCAAAAGGGCTCATGGTCTTCTTAAACATCAGGTTAAAAAACAAAAAGGGGGAATGCAACAGGAGTCACCTCAAGTCAGATTAGATAAAGCTGTTTATGTGTTAAATTTTTTGCATCCCCTACCTGACTCACAGTTGTCTCCAATTTTTTACCATTTTTCCTCTTTGAATTCTAAGCAACCAGATTTCCATAGATATGTTAAGGTATGTGTTAAGGATTTAATTACTGGTATGTGGCCTGGTCCAGTGGAACTAATAACCTGGGGAAGATGTTATGCTTGTGTTTTGACAGATAATGGTCCTCGATGGGTACCTGCTCACTGTATTAAACCTTATCTAGAGCACGCAGGAAGGAATAGAATGAATGGTTCTGCAGCTGAAGCAGAACGTGCGGATGACACTGGCTAAGGCCATATATCAGGACATGTATGTCATCAGTCATAATGTGTCTTTACAATAATTAAAGGAAGTGGGTTTGGTTTGCACTGATCAGGACAATGCAGGTTTTTGGAACCTTTGTTCTAGTATTCCTACATCTCCTTTTGAGCACTTTGGGTGGTAATAGCTTAAGGTTTTGTCCTGGTTTGACACTGGCGCAATGCCAATGCCCCCCTGAAATGCACCTTCCCAAATAAATGCTGTGAGATGCAATCCGGAACAGAGCAGAGCAGTCCCAGCTTAGAAATAAAGGAAAAAGAACTTTATTAAACTACTCCTATGATAAAAGACACACACTAAATCCATAATGAAAACCTTCCAAAACATTCCTCCTCCCCCCACCCCAACTCCAACAAACCACAGTGAGACACAACTTGGACCCTCAATCAAGTCATCACCCTTCAGATAATCAATACTCAGTCCATCAAGGGAGAGAGGAATCTCCCTTGCACCATAGACCCCCAGGAAACACAATTGCCACTTCTTGTGTTTCCATGTCACACATGGCACCGCTCAGAGAAAATCTGCCAGTGTGACACTCTCCTCTCCATGTCACAGTGCTCTCACCACCGTGCATGGACAGACTGCTCATAGGGCTCCTTTAAGGATGTTTTGCCAAGGACCCACAGGAAAAACAGTCCAGTGTCTCATTTGGGGACCACAGTCCCCCCCATTTTCCTCCTCCCCTGGGGCTGAGGGTGAAAACAGAGATCTTCTTCTTCCTGAAGACAGAGGGCATCATCACACCCTCCTCAGCTTTTCTCTGTTCACTCCATTTCTGCACTGGTAGTCACTGAAGCAGGTCTCTTGGCTCACCATGCATCCCCCTAAAATGCAGTCTCTGTTGCAGAAGAAATTGGTTCAGTCTATGGCTAACAAGAAAAGTCCAGCCAAAAGCCACTCCATCATCTCCCCCCAACATTCTGTTCCTAACATCTCAGGTGCCAGGCTGTCTCTTCTTCAAATCGAGGAGGAGTAATATTTCACAAAGCCCTCATTCCCCAGGAAAGGGGTTAAAAGTCCCGGACTCTCCGGACAGCTGAAACCTCAGCCCAGGACTCCATCTCCCATGCTGGGCACCTTCCCCCCCCCCCCCCCCCACACACACACACACTTTTCCTATGCCGGCAAACTTCCAGGTGTCTTCAGGCTCTCTTTTTCTTTCCCTCTAGGTTGGGGGAGGGGAACAAAGACATCTCAGACTTCTTCCACCCTTCTGTCCAAAGGTGCCACGTCCCCGCCCCAGTCCACTGTCCTCAGCCCTGGCTAGCTCTCCTGCGGGGTGAGTAGGGCAAGTGGAAGCACCCTCCGCTGTACCCGGCTGGGCTTTGGAGAGTGCTTTGTGGGTCCTGAGGTCGCTGCTGATTCCAACGGCAAGGAAATGAGGAGAGGAACTTGTTGGGGGCAAAAATCTGATGTTTATTGAGGTCCTGTGGATCCAACAGTACCGGAGGGGGCCAGCCAGCAAATGCAACTCGGGGGTGCTGGCAACAGGTTACATAGGGAGAGGGAGGGGGGCCGATCAGCCAGTGGGGAACAGACAGGAGTTACTCTTGTGGGGATTGACATCTGGGGGATCCAGTGAGGGGGAGACAGGGTAGGGGTCCCAGGACCTCATCCAATCACTCGGTGCCCTGGATGGAAGTTTCCAGAGGTAGGGGAAGGGGCACCGAGTGACAGACAAGGCACTTGGGAGGGAGCAGGGAACTGGCTTGGCACCTTCCAGGGAAACCGACACTTGGGGAAAGGCGGGAAAACTCAGGGAGAAACCAATACAGTATGGGGGTACACTGGAACAAACCATGACAGAATAAAGATGTAATAAAACATATAAAACCGCAACTCCACACAAAGGAGCTGACTTGGTTCCAGATCCTACCTCTCTAGGCCACATGGCTTCCCCTCCCCCACCCAACCTGTGGCTGGGCAGAGGAGGTCTGCTCTCTCCGATGACCGGAACCAAAGACAGAGTTCTGCTGGGAGTTCTTGCTTTTAACCCCCTGTGTTCTCAGAGGTGTGTCCAGACTTCAGTGATCACTCCAGGTGCCAATATCCAAACATGACCACTGATTGGTTTGACTACCAACTTCCTGAGAAAATTCCCTTCCATGTCAAACCACGACAGGTTTCAGTATTAGGCATATAACTTTATAGGATAGAGTAGTTAAGAAACTTAAAAGCACTTATAGATGGATGAAGGATAGGAATTATTGTATTAAGAATGGGAATGTTAATTTTGTTGATGGTTCTAACTGTTGTTTTGTGTTTCCCCTGTCTGCTTGGATTTTGCAAAGGGCCCTGCAAAAATCCATATCAGCTGTGTTTACAGTTCAAAAACAAAAAGGAGGAATTGTGGGAGGGGCTAACAGGGGGCCTGTTAGCTAAAAGAGTGAGAAGAAGCTGAGAAGCAAGAAGAAGCTGATAAGGATCTCTCTCCAAGGCTGTTACCAAGGAGACCAAGAGAAGAGAGGAACTGAAGAAAGATAAGGAGAGAACTTTGCAGCTGGACAAAGTATTTTTAAAAAGTTATCAGAAGTCACTGTTACTTTTCACCAATTGGTGTTATGTTGATTCCTTGTGGCCAATAGTTGGGGTAGAAGAAGTATAAACAATTAGAAAGTGTATAAAAGGTCAGCCATTTTAGATACTAAAGATTTTCCATCTTTGACTGCTTGTGGTCTCTGCTTTGTGTCGCAACCGCCTCGACAGCAACACTCTTATAGTGCCCTTCTTCCCCACAATAATAGCAGGCAGTTTTAGATTGCTCCTCAATTTTTGATCATTCCAGGATTCTATTTCTTCCCTTTTCCCTTTCTCTAAAACCCAAACTTTTGGGAGTGGTACTTAGGGGATTTAGATTCCTCTGGAAATTGCTTTGTCGCATTGTGGCTATCATAATCTTTGCATCCACTTTGGCTTTTTCTTCATCTCTCCATACATAAACCCTTTGCACTTCTTTTAACAAGTAATTTAAGGGTTTATCATGCCAGTTCTCAATTTTTTCCAGCTTTTTTCTAATATCTGGCCAGGCATGAGTGACAAAATTAACTCGCAATAGGGCTTGCCCTGCTATGGTCTCAGGGTCTATTCCAGAGTACTGGTTCATATTCTTTTGGAGCCTCTCTAACCACTCAGTTAGGGTTTCTTCTTTTCTTTGCTGTCCCTCAAAGGCCCTTTAACATTTTGACCTTGGGGTGCTGCCTCTTTTATGCCTCTGATTATCAGGTTACGATAATCATTCATATGTTCCCGCCTAGCTTCTTAATTTTGGTTCCAGTTAGGACATGCAATTGGCATTTTCTGGTCCCCTGGTAGACCTTGTTGGTTCTTCCTTTCCCAAATTCTCATTCCAGTGGCTCTAATCATCTGCCTTTCTTCTTGGGAAAATAGTATTTTCATTCTTGACTACATTTCTTCCCAAGTAAAAATATTGGGACTTAAGAATTGATCTAATTGTTCAACTGTACCTATGGGATCTTCCAATAATCCTTTAATCTCCTTTTTAAAATTTCTGACTTCTGAAGAAGTCAGGGGGACATTTACAAATCCTGTCGCTCCTTGGACTCCACCCATTGGTACTTCTCGTAATGGAAATAAACTAACATCTTGATCCCAACCCTTTTGTTCCTCATTCTTTATAACTTTTTTCCCTTGTTTAGGCAAAGTGTCAGGGGAGAGATTATTAAGCTACTTTTTAACTGAGCTTCTTGTATTTTGGCATGGTAGCCCTCCTTTAAGGAGACAGTTCCCATGAACAGCAGGAGCCATCATTACCAAGGGGATGGCGACAAGGGCAGGGATTGATGGGGCTGCCAGAGAAAGAGGGTTGGGGGCGGGAGTCAGTACCCAGGCTGAGTCCTCCAAAAGGAGAGGGTGGAGGTGCAGACCATAGCCGGAACTACAAAAGGGGCAGAACCTTCTGGTGGAAACCAAACTGGTTTGTGGATGATGTGCACGAGGTCCGTGGCAGCAGGATTGGTGGTACCTAGCACCACTGGTGTTGGCACAGACGGAGCAGCTGGGGTTGGGACGGCCACAAGCAGCTGGGGCCTGCACAGGCAGGGATACTAGCGAGGCTGGGGAGGCTGGAAAAGCCAAGTCAACCTGAGCTGCTGGAGTCCTGGCGCAGCCAGAGGGGCTGGAGGAACTGGAGCAGTCTCGGTGGCCGAGGTGGCAGGGGCTTAGGCGGATGGAGATGCCGTAAGTGGGGCAGCAGGAGCTGGAGCAAGCGGGAATCCTGTCACGGCCGGGACTGGGGTGGACGGAGCCAGCACAGGCAGGAGCTCTGGCGTGGCTGGGGCTGGGCCAGGAGGAAAATCCTGACCTGGAAGAACTAGAGGGAGTGAGGGAGGTAGCATTTCCAAGGGATCCCAGCCCTTTTCTTACTTTTTTTCTTCTTGCTCTGTTTTTGGGGTTTCTGCTATTTTAAAAACTTTTATTCCCAGGGGTTCCATGTCTCTTGTCCAGCATGCAGCATATTCTCCCTCTTCTGGATTAAATGGTTCTTTAGAATTTACAAATGTGTTTAAAGCTTGGCAAATCCAACTCTCAAAGAAACCATATCTAGGCCAATAAACATGGTCTGGTCTTATTTCCTTTTTTGTCCATTCTATCATACAATATTACTTTATCCTTTTTTCTTGTACAAGGCTCAATATCCCAGTTAGCTAACATAATTCCTAGAGGACTATCTTGGGGTATATCTGCTGGCACCCTTTTACTCCCTCCTTTCCCAGAACCCAACTTACTGGTTCTTTGTCCCATTTTTCAGGATTTTATCTATTTGTCCATGGCCCCTGTTTCCTACTTCCCAATCACTTGAATTTCACCCCCTTCCCACAACACAGAAAATCACCTTTCTCCACAACACAGTATAAAACACCTCCTTTCAGAAAATAAAATTAAACCTAAAATGAACAACACTGATTACATATACTTTCCTCCATTCACACTCACTCATTTCAAGTTCTTTATTGTCTGTCTCAATCACTCTCACTCACAACAGGACAACACAAAAATAAGGTGCCTCTGTTCTCAAGTCACTTGTTAATATACACCCATGGGTAGTATAAAATCCCAAAATGTTATTGGCTAGTAAAAAAATACCTTACACCGCATAGTTTCTATTTTAACATTATGTTATGTAAAAAATGCATATTTTATGATTGGCTTTTCACAAATATTAAAATGAATATTATATGTGTAATGTTAGAAAGTTATGCTGTATTAATTCTCTTAAGTGGTGTGTTAAATATAGTTTTAGGTTATAACATAATGTTAAAATAGAAACAATGCAATGTAAGATATTTTTTATTAGCTCGAGTAAAGGGATAAGATGATCAAGAAATTCTTCGCACAGATATAACAGCAACAGGGCACAATACGACTTACGGCGTCCTTATTGGAAAAGACAAACATTCTTCTACCTTCTCTCCGTCTTTATGGAACCACCAGGATTAAGGGGAAAAAGTTGACAAAAAACAGAAAAGTTCTTAATTTACAAGGAATTTATGCATCATGTATGATTTATATGAATATGCAACAGGATATTGCTTTTAAGGGTTATTCCTTTGTTCACAAGGCATGTTTTTGGTAGCTTAGTGCCCAAAAACATCCGGACATCAGTAATTCTTTGTTTTTTATTGTCTTGTAATTGTCCTAACTCTAAATTTTTATTACTCGAATTGTATTACTATTTTTATAACCATTTCATTATTATTAAACTTTTAAAGATTCTAAAAACAAGTGATTGGTGTTTTTCAGATGTTGTAATCTAAAACTATATTCAACACACTACTTAAAAAGGATTAATACAGTATTAAAAAATAACCCTCCATAATACATATAGTATTCAATTTAATATTTGCGAAGAGACAATCATAAAATACATTTTTCACAATTACTATTAAACTTCTAAAATTTTAACACAAGTGAATGGTGTTTTTCACGCCCTCCATGGGTCCCCTCCCAGGTTTGCTCCACTCACTGCCCACCGCCTCGGATGGTGGAAAGTAACTCTTAAGTGCCTTGTTGCTGTTATCTGTGTAAAGAATTTCTTGATTATCTCATCCACTTCTTGACCTGGTTAAAAAAAAAATCTTACGTCACATAGTTTTGTTATATGTGTATATAATAATTCATGCAAATAAAATTGTTGTATATTTTATAATTATAATCTGTTAAGATATACTCTTATAAGAAGTTGTTAAAACACACAACCCAGGACGGGGATTGCAACACAATGTCAAAACCACCTGGACAAAGGAGGGAGGACTTCATTTACAATCAAGTGAACATGGCCAACCCGGAGTTGTATCATCTATCAAGGTGGTCCAAGGAACACCCGGATGATAAATACGCAATAAATACCCGAGATTGAGATAGCCAGAGCCACCAGGGATATACATCTCAATACCGAATTCTAGGAACGTGATCATGGGTGTTCATCACTCTCTGGACATGTATTGTTCAACTTGCCACAGAGAAAAGAACTCCACGTGAATACGTGCAGTCCAAAAAATTGCCTCGGGCAAGAAAAATTGCATAAAAATCGGTCAGACAGGACAGTCGGTGTGAAGCATAGGAGACCCTCTGCTGCAGCGATCAAACCTGTGTGTCACCCAGCAGTGATAACCCGGGCTCGGCACTGACCCTTTTTGATAGTGGCTTTTTTGTTGTTATTCTCTAAATTTATATTTGGACCATTTAATAAATTTTCTTTAATTAATAAATTGGAGAATTCATTTATAACAATCGTGGTGGCCTGTATGGGGATCTGATTTGGGGGTCCAGGAAACCTTTTTTGTCCGGGCAGTGCCCCGCCGATTTCAGCGGCCAGACAGGATTGGGGAATCTCATAGAACCAATCAGATTTTGAATTCTGAGACAGAACCACTATCAAAAAGGGATAAAAACGGGCCCAGAGCTCTTGGGAACTCGGAGAAGAATCTCCAAGGCTGCAGTTAATTTTTTTCATTCATAAAACTCTACGTGCATGAAGAATCCACATGGGAAAAAAGACTGTAAGTATCGCCTGGTTGAGTGAGGGGTGATCGAGCGTGTTGTGAGACGTGACATTGTCACGGGGAAAGTGCGGACCCCAAAATCACATTTCCACTATTCCGCGAGGAAAGTGGTTGGTTGTGGGGGAAGCGAATGGAACTGGGAAAACTCATTTCACAAATAAAGCCTACAACTTGGGGAGTTTAGGGGTTTGATCACAGGCGGATGGAAGAGGGAGAGTATGTTCTCGGGTGTGTGAGAACTGGCAAACCTCTTCAGTCCAGGACTTTGGAAGTCCAGGAAAAAAAGTAAGAGAGCTCACCATCAGTCGTAGGTCCACTGAGTGGTTTGCTGTGTGACTGATAGGCTGGTAACATTCAGTAGAGACAGGCTAAACCTATGGTATCGACCGTGACTGATTTAAGGACTTTGTTCAAGGAATTAAGGTAAGCAGGCTTGTTGAGATATGGGGCAGAAAAAGAGTAAAATTCAGGGAAAAACCCAGGGAAAACCTAGTGAAGGGCAGCGGGACTGTTTGCCAGAAATCCCAAGGAGGAGCCTGTTGGGGTAGATATTAGAGCACTGGGGACACTGCCCCGAGAGATGGAGGAAATCTAAGGAAAAGATGATTCATTACTGTGTGGAGGTATGGGGGAACATGGAAATTGGGAAATATCAGTTTTGGCCCACGTTTGGCACATTTCATACAAGAATGTGTCGGGCATTATATGATAGTATATATGAAGAAAGCAGGCCAGAAGGGGAGGAGCTGGACTATGCCAGATTGTGGGAAAATGCTGGTGCCCGGCTATTCCCAGTCCGAACTCAGGGCAGTAACATAAACCAGGGTGAGACCTGGGAACCCTTGGACAACCTTCCACCCTCGTATCTAAACCAGGTCCATGCCCCAGTGCTCGCACCAGCGGGTCACGCACCTCAACCTGCACAGGCACAGGCACCGCTGCGTAACATACAGCCCTTGGCTCTGGTGGTGCCAGACCCGCAGGGTCCTTCCCAGCCGCTGCCTGTGCCACAACAGGCGGACAGTCCCAGGAACCCACTCCTCACTGGGGAAACTGCCTCTCCTCCAGCTAGCAGGACACGGCACAAGACGCAAAGGGACAACCATGACAATAGTGAGGGGGAAGGGGACAGACCTGGTCTCTACCCCCTAAGGGAAGTACCAACCACTCCTGGAGTCATTGGGTATGTAAATGTGCCAATCAACTCAGGGGATGTAAGGGCCTTCAAAAGGGAAATGGGGAAATTAGTGGATGAACCTCTGGGGGTGGCAGAGAGGCTGGACAAGTTTTTGGGGAACAGTATCTATTCATATGATGATATCTGCGCCATTCTAAGGTCAGTGTTCAATGACGAGGAAACGGCAGGCTGCAATAAAGGATTGGGAACATAGGAATCCCAAGAGGTGGCCTGAACAGAGGCCATCATAGAATGCCCAGGCAGAGGAGGATTGGCTCAAAATGACAGGGCTGGGGAACATGGTAATACAGGGAATTTGGGGGACGGTACCAAAGGGGCAGAACATCAGTAAGGCATTGGGGGATTTCCAGGGGAGGGATGAAACACCCACCAAATGGCTAGAGCGGTTAAGAAAAATTCTTCAGATGTATTAGGGCACTGACACTAATTCTCCCATAGGGGGAATTTTGTTAAAAACACAATTTGTTGCTAAATCGTGGGAGGACATATGGAAAAAGCTAGAAAAAATAGAGAATTGTCATGAGAAAAGCCTCCAAGAATTGCTAAGGGAGGCACAGAAAGTTTACATGAGGAGAGATGAAGAAAAACAAAAGGTACAAGCAAGGGTGTTAGTGGCGGCAGTACGGGAAGCACATAAACAAGAGTGGCTGCAGAATCCTGGAAAGCTGGCACAAGCCCAACGGCCCCAAGGAAAACTAAACCCCTCTCAAAGGAAGGGCGCAAACCAACAGGTGAGTGGCCCTGAGTGCTTGTACTGTAAACAGAAAGGGCACTTCAAGAGGGAGTGCAAGAAAAGAATAAAAGATGAACACATTTTTCAGTAGGATTAGAGGTGTCAGGGGCTCTATAATTTTGGGTCCAAAATCGGACCCCAGAAACAAGAATTGGTATTTTTGGTGGATTCAGGTGCAGAAAGAACTACAGTTCAGCGACTGCCATGAGGATATACTAAAAGTGAGGACTCAGTGGTGGTCATCGGGGCCAAAGGGGAACCCTTCAAGGTACTGGTTTTAAAAAATGTGGAAGTAGAATCGGAAAATAAGTCTTGCCTGGGGAACATACTACTGCTAGAAGAAGCAGATCATAACTTGCTGGGGAGAGCTTTAATGGTAGTCCTGGGAATAAGCCTGATATCACAGGGTCACTTGGCAAGACCCCAACAGTGTGAAAGTCCCTTTTTCCCTAGCCTGGCCACTGAAGAAAAGGTCTGGAATGCGTGAAGTCGAGTTTTCAAGGTTGTTTATTTTTTCTTACCTATAATAGCTTCTCTCTGATCTGTTGAGGTCCAGCTAGCACAAAAGCCATGGCAGTCTCCTTCCAGCCCCGGGCGGCTCCCACATTATATACCCAAAATTGCATGTACCATGTTTACATTTCCCGTACCAATAGCTAAAATCTACCTTGGACAGTGTGTCCCTATCCTAAACCAATAGAAAAGTGTCACCATCACACAAGACATGGAGGACAAGAAGAAGGAAGAAGAAGCTAGGACACGCCCAGATTCCTCCATCTTGTACCCCTGAATTTCATTCTAAAAAATCCCAAAATTCTACTTTTCCACCCTGTGTCAATTTCTCTATTACACTACTCAAACCCTTTTGGCTTGTATAAGGTTGGCAACCTCTCCCATGAACTAAAATTGAAACCACAGGTGTTTTTGATTTGCTGCCAAGGTTCCTGGGCTCTTTGCCAGGGTCTCGAGGCATCCGGGGCAGCCAGAGGGATGCTCTGGACTCCAACAGACTCCCAGCTAATGATAAGTTTATACAAACTAACAGCGGAAGATAAGAATAAGATAAACACTAAAGTGTGGCACACACAGGGGAGGCAGGGAAGTTAAATATGAAGCCTATTCACACTGAGATCGAGAGACCAGAGGATCTGATCAGGATCAAAGAGTACCCAATTCCCATGGATGGTAGGAGGGGACTAAAACCTATAATAGAGGATCTTATAAAGAAGGACACTTTAGAGCTGAGTATGTCAATACATAATACTCCTATCCTGGCAGTACAAAAGGCAGATGGTAGTTATAGGCTGGTGCAAGATATGCAGACAGTAAATCAAAGGACAAAAACCTTGTTTCCTACCATCTCGAACCCGTACACACTGCTGAATAACATATCCCCGGCAGATACCTGGTACAGTGTAATAGATTTAAAGGATGCCTTTTGGACTTGCCCACTAGCCCAGGAAAGTCAGGACTATTTCACATTTCAATGAGAAGACCCGGACACAAATAGAAAGCAACAATTAAGGTGGACATCCTTGCCTCTGTGCTTTGTAGCTTCACCCAACCTATTTGGGCAAGCCCTTGAGAAACTGTTAAGTGAGTTTGTGCCTGTCAAAGGGACCAAGTTATTACAATATGTGGATGATCTGTTGGTGGCCAGACCCAGGGAGGAGGATGTACGGGCAGGTATAATAACACTATTAAATGTTCTGGGGCAGAAAGGGCTGAAGGTCTCAAAATCCAAATTACAGTTCACAGAGCCCGAATTCAAGTACTTCGGACATTGGTTAACAAAAAGTAAGAAAAAGCTGGATCCAGACATGAAAATTGGTATTTTCACCTTACCCCCTCCCCGGACAAAAAGGGAGGTCAGGCATATGCTGGGTCTTCTAGGATACTGCCGGCAATGGATTGAGGGATACAGCGAGAAGATAAGGTTTCCTTATGAAAAGCTTACCACAGATAAACTCAAGTGGACAAAGCAGGATGAGGAGAGTTTTAAAGAAATAAAGGACACTCTTGTGACTGCCCCAGTGTTGAGTTTTCCTAATGCAAGGAAACCTTTTCAACTATTTGTGAATGTCAGCAATCACACTGCCCATTGGTTCTAACCCAGGACTGGGCAGGGGCCAGGAAGCCAGTAGGATACCTATCAAAGCTTCTAGATCCCATAAGTAGGGGGTGGCCCACCTGCTTACAAGCAATTGTAGCAATAGCAATATTAGTAGAGGAAGCTAAGAAGGTAACCTTCGGGACTCTGCTGACAGTTTACACCCCACAGAGTGTAAGGAGCATCCTGCAGCAAAAGGCTGATAAATGGCTGACTGACACCAGGATCCTAAAATATGAGGCTATATTAATCCACTCCCAAGACCCTGCGCAATTCCTCTTTGGGGGAAATAGCAGGAGTGCCTTTCCATGGCTGGGCTGATGTAGTGGAACTATAAACTAAAATAAGACCAGACTCAGCGATGTTTCTCCTCTCTCTCAGCCCCTAAATTATCAGACTAGTCCAGAATTACGAGGCCTTTGTTGCCTTCAGGGGAAGGCAAGGCGACCTGGTTTTGAGGAACAGCACGGCAGCCTGGCTTCGCCCAGGCCACTTGGGCCACAGACATACACAGACACCAACGTGGTGGATGGTCAAATGGCGTTTATTATCTTATCTCATGGGGTTAAATAGTCAAGGGGGACTTTGCTACGTCAAAGGAAGAAGGTAGGGTCTCTAGGATTAGTAAGGAGTGGAAAACTACTGGGTTAGGTGAGGTTGTGTGTCTTGGGAGTAATGGATCACATATTACAGGGGTAGGGGGAAGGGTCTTACTTTCCGTCACATCCCGAAATCTTCCGTTCGCCTGTCCCTATGTACTACAGGCCTTGAGGGGAGCAACATCAGGAGATGGGCAAAGATTTCCAGAAGAGGCTCTCACCCCGATGTAGTTGTCCAGCTCTTTTTATTCCATGGTTCGAGGGGAAGAACAGGGGAAAGAGAGCGAACAGGAAGGGTCATCAACTTTTCCAGGCTCTCTACAAGAAGGGCTTTACTGGGTCTCCGCCAACTCTGTTGGGGCATGAAGGAGGAGACCAGGCTTATCTGATCAGAGTCACAGGGGTCCCGAGGAATGGGGGAAAACATGGCCTGAGCGCAATCTAACACCTGCCTCTTATTTGTTTATCAAGGTTACAGGAATTCACTGGGCTCAATTTAACCCTGAGTATGGGTTTCCCACCACCTATCATTACTGGCGTAGTCAGACCTCCTTAAGTTTGCCAACCCTATGTGGTTGACTTCTGAGGTAGAAGGTATGCGACCCTTGATAGCTTTGAAAAGCAGGTGATGCAGGATCCCGGACACCAAGGTTACAAGGAAAAGAATAACAAGGAGTAACAAAATTTATCTAACTATAGATGTCCACCACCCCATGAATTCCCAGCCCTTGAACAGTTCTTTGAACCAATCCTCAGATTTTTGCTTCACTTGTTTGATCAGGCTGTTCATGCTTTGAAGGGCAGCATGGATGTGTCTAGGTTCGACAAGACAGGAATCTGCGAAGGAGGGCTAAAGCCTCCTGTGCAATGGAGAAGGTAAACCCCCTCCCTCCGAATTACTAGGAGTTTTAAATCAAAAGGCTCTCAGGCAAAGATATGGGAATGGGAGTAACAATTCTTTACTAGGAGAAAACTAGACAACAATTTAAAAAGGCAAATGCAATCGGTACAAACAAAACCAGTGAAAAAGTCCAGAACCTGAGGATTCGGGGTGCCAGTAGAAGTCCTGCTGGGACGATTGCTCCCCTTGCAGTGATTGATGAACTGCAGCTGCAGTGGTGATCTTTTGAAGGGTATAGTTTTCCTCTGAAGATCTGGTGGCAGTGGGGCCGGTCTTCCTCTGCGCCGGGGTTGCCTCCGAGCTCCGCCGCCGCCGCCTCCCCGGCTGTTTCGCTGCGAGATCCCGCGAAGAAAAAAAGAGAGAGCTGCTTCTCTGGGAATCCCGCAAAGAGAGAGAGCGAGCTGCTTCTCTCGGAGTCCCGCCCAGAGAGCTGCCTCCTCTCCCCAAAAAGCTACCCCTTTTAAACAATAATAGAGTGCTTGGCTTCCCCCTCTGGGTGGGACCCCTCACGGTGTTACATTTACCAGCCCGGCAGTGAGTCAGTCAATAGTGTATAAACAAACCATTGCCTCTACGGGGCAAACCATTGTCTTTGGGAGAGATAACAAAACCTGCCCAAGCTTTCGACAGATGACAAATAGAATACAAGCTTATCTTACAACCCAGGACATTATCCACCCCTTATTCTATTTCCATCTGCACACCATGAAATCTTACACCCAGTTCTCTCTTAAGACCAAGTTTCCCTGTGGTACACAGCGGCTCTCCCCATCTTTCTGCATTACCCACCAAGTGTAACCAGGTCCTTGAGCAAAGACAATCCCACGAATGGGTTGGTCTTTGCCTGAGGTGGGATTAATCCAAACAGTTTTCCCTAAAATACCTTTCATATGTACTACAGGGACCTTATCTCCATCTACTGTGTGTAAGGGTTCTGACTGAGCAGGGCCAGCTCGATTGACAGACCCTCGGGTGTTGACCATCCAGGTTGCTTTTGCCAGGTTAATTTCCCAGTTTCTAAATGTTCCTCCACCAAGTGCCTTTAGGGTAGTCTTAAGGAGTCCGTTGCACCGTTCAACTTAGCCGGCAGCTGGAGCATGATAGGGAATACGATATATCCATTCGATACCATGTTCTCTGGCCCAGGTGTTGATAAGGCTGTTCTTGAAATGGGTGCTGTTGTCAGACTCAATTCTCTCAGGGGTGCCGTGTCTCCACAGGACTTGCTTTTCCAAGCCTAAGATGGTGTTCCGGGCAGTGGCATGAGGTACAGGGAAAGTCTCCAGCCATCCAGTGGTGGCTTCCACCATGGTCAACACGTAGCGCTTGCCTTGGCGTGTCTGGGGCAGTGTGATGTAGTCAATCTGCCAGGCCTCCCCATACTTGTACTTGGACCACCGCCCACCATACAAGAGGGGCTTCACTCTCTTGGCCTGTTTGATGGCAGCACACGTCTCACAGTCATGGATAACCTGGGAAACACTGTCCATGGTTAGATCCACCCCTCGGTCTCGTGCCCACTTGTAGGTGGCATCTCTGCCCTGATGACCTGAGGCATCATGAGCCCATCGAGCCAGGAACAACTCCCCCTTATGGTGCCAATCTAAGTCTATCTTTGACACCTCTATTTTTGCTGCCTGATCTACCTGCTCGTTGTTTCGGTGCTCCTCATTAGCCCGACTTTTGGGGACATGGGCATCTACATGACGGACTTTCACCGTCAGCTTTTCCACCCGAGAGGCAATGTCTTTCCATATATCAGCAGCCCAGATTGGCTTTCCTCTACGTTGCCAGTTGGCCTTCCTCCACCTTCCCAGCCAGCCCCACAGAGCATTGGCTACCATCCATGAATCAGTATAAAGGTAGAGCTTTGGCCACTTCTCCCTTTCAGCAATGTCCAGAGCCAGCTGAACGGCCTTGAGCTCAGCGAGTTGGCTTGATCCACCTTCTCCTTCGGTAGCTTGTGCAACTTGGCGTGTGGGGCTCCATACAGCTGCTTTCCACTTCCGGTTCATCCCTACAATGCGACAGGAACCGTCAGTGAAAAGAGCGTAGCAGGTCTCCTCTGCTGGTAGTTGGTTGTATGGTGGAGCTTCTTCAGCCCTTGCCACTTGTACCTGCTCCTCATCATCAGTGAGACCAAAGTTTTCACCTTCTGGCCAGTTCGTAATTATCTCCAAAATCCCAGGGCGATTCAGGTTTCCAATACGGGCGCGTTGAGTCATGAGGGCAATCCATTTGCTCCATGTGGCGTCAGTGGCATGGTGGGTAGTAGGAACCTTTCCTTTAAACATCCACCCCAGCACCGGTAGTCGGGGTGCCAGGAGGAGTTGTGCTTCTGTGCCAATTACCTCCGAGGCGGCTTGAACTCCTTCAAAGGCAGCCAAGATTTCCTTCTCTGTGGGAGTGTAGTTGGCTTCAGACCCTCTGTAACTTTGGCTCCAGAATCCCAGTGGTCGGCCTCGAGTCTCCCCAGGCACTTTCTGCCAAAGGCTCCAGGACAACCCATGGTTCCCGGCTGCAGAGTAGAGCACATTCTTGACCTCTGGTCCCGTTCTGACTGGGCCAAGGGCTACAGCATGAGCGATCTCCTGCTTGATCTGGGTGAAGGCTTGTTGCTGCTCAGGGCCCCAGTGGAAATCATTCTTCTTTCGGGTAACCAGATAAAGAGGGCTCACAATCTGGCTATACTCAGGAATGTGCATTCTCCAGAAACCTATGGCACCCAGGAAAGCTTGTGTTTCCTTTTTGCTGGTTGGTGGGGACATAGCTGTGATCTTCTTGATGACCTCAGTGGGAATCTGGCGCCGTCCGTCTTGCCATTTCACTCCCAGGAACTGGATTTCTCGGGCAGGTCCCTTGACTTTGCTCTTCTTGATGGCGAAGCCAGCTTCTAGTAGTATATGGATGATCCTCTCACCTTTCTCAAACACTTCTGCCGCTGTGCTCCCCCACACAATGATGTCATCAATGTATTGCAGGTGTTCTGGAGCCTCACCCTTTTCTAGTGCAGCCTGGATCAGTCCATGGCAGATGGTGGGGCTGTGTTTCCACCCCTGGGGCAGTCGGTTCCAGGTGTACTGCACGCCCCTCCAGGTGAAAGCAAACTGAGGCCTGCATTCTGCTGCCAGAGGAATGGAGAAAAACGCATTAGCAATATCAATGGTGGCATACCACTTTGCTGCCTTGGACTCCAGCTCGTACTGGAGTTCCAGCATGTCCGGCACAGCAGCGCTCAGCGGTGGAGTCACTTCATTTAAGCCACGATAGTCCACAGTCAATCTCCATTCTTTGTCAGATTTGCGCACAGGCCAGATGGGGCTGTTGAAGGGTGAGTGGGTTTTGTTGACCACCCCTTGGCTCTCCAGCTCCCGAATCATTTTGTGGATGGGGATCACGGCATCTCGATCCGTCCGATACTGCCGGCGGTGCACTGTCGAGGTCGCAATTGGCACGTGTTGTTCTTCCACCCTTAGGAGTCCTACTGCAGAGGGGTTTTCTGACAGTCCAGGCAAGGCGTTCAATTGCTTAATGTCTTCTGCCTCTACAGCGGCTATTCCAAAAGCCCACCTGAGTCCCTTTGGGTCTTTGTAATAGCCGTTCCGGAGGAAGTCTATGCCTAGGATACACGGAGCATCTGGGCCAGTCACTATAGGATGTTTCTTCCACTCCTTCCCAGTCAGGCTCACCTCGGCTTCCACCAGAGTCAATTGTTGTGATCCCCCTGTCACACCAGCAATGGAAACAGGCTCTGCCCCCACATGTCCCGATGGTATCAGAGTACACTGTGCACCAGTATCAACTAAAGCATCATATTTTTGTGGCTCTGATGTGCCAGGCCATTGGATCCACACTGTCCAGAAGATCCGGTTTTCCCGTGCCTCTCCCTGGCTAGAGACAGGGCCCCTCTAACACTGGTTATCATTCCTTTCCTGGGCATACATACTAGAGGTCCCTTCAAGGGGGTCTGACAGATCGTACCCACAAGCTTGGTCACGGGAGGTTGAGGCTACCTTCACTTTGGTGGAACTCCCCCGGTTAGAGTTTCCCTCCTTAAGTTGACGGACCCGTGCTGCCAGGACAGAAGTGGGTTTCCCATCCCACCTCCCCATGTCTTCCCCATGGTCACGCAGGAAGAACCACAGATTAGCCCTTGGGGTGTACCCTCTCTCTCTAGCTGGGGATTGTTGGGCGCTGATTCTGGGGCCTGTGACTCTCACGGGTGCTGTATTAACCTTCCTTATCTCCTCCCTCATCTCCTCTTTAAACTCCTTAATCACAGCTGAGATATGAGCCTGCATTGGGCCATTAATCATACTCTCATAATTCCTAAGTTTGTTGGCAACAGAACCCACTGTCTCCCGGTGGGCATCAGTATTGATTGTTGCAATGAAGGTGGTGTATTGAGATAGCCCCAGATTTGCTAGACTCCACAGCATTTGTCCCGTACACCTGACCTTGTCGGGGTCATTATTGTGTCGTCCATCCCTCCCAAAGAGTACCTCCAATACTGCCACTTCCCTCAGCTGTTGGATCCCTTCCTCGAGGGTCTTCCAGCGCATTCTATGATGGTGCTCTTGCATTCTCTCTCTGTGGACAAACCTCTCCCTGACACTCATTAAGAGCCGCTCCCAGAGAGAAAGGGACCCTGGTTCCCTTACAAAAACCTGATTTATACCCGAGTCCTGGGTCAAGGGTCTCAAGTTCCTTGCCTCACCACCGTCCAGCTGCACGCCTGTACCCATAAGATCCCAAACCCGGAGTAGCCAGGTAGCATAAACCTCACGCCCTCGTCGCACAATGTCTTTATGCAGATTACAAAGACTTTCGTACGTCAGGGACTCGGTGATGATAGCAATCTCTGGGTCCCCTGTGGGTTGTGAGGTTCCTCCATTCCTGTCCCTATCTGCAGGGTGCTCTGCTTTCTCCTTAGACTTCCTTGTTTCTACCAGGGCAACTGCTGCTGACCATGACTGCCTTTGTGGTTCAGCTGGAACCTGGACAGTTGTAACATCTGTGGGTTCCACAGCTGTACTATTAGACTGTCCCTCTTTAAGGCAAAGGGCCGGTTTCTCACCAGCTGGGGAAATGCACTCCTTCAGCATCTCTCGTATCTCCTTAACCAGAACCCTCACCCAATCTGGGTGGTTCATTTCTGAGGTGGGCTGTGGGGCAGGGTCAGGCTCTGGAGCAGCAGCATCTCGAGTCTGTGGTGTAGGTGTGAGGGTAGTTATCCAGGTTAATCTTCCCTTATCTCTGAATGCTAAATATAACAGGACTATCAACAACACCACCCATTGTATGGTATCATTAGCACTTAGAAAGGATCTTAACCCTTTGAGAACTGGTGGAGCAGACCCAAAAAGATGGTTAAAAGGTTGGGAGAAAGTTTGCCCAGGCGCTATTTCCTCGCAGTAGGTACCGTTATTAAAGTAACCCCAAAAACATACAGTTAATGTGTGATAGCTATGAATCCATGTACCTGCCTTCCAGAGGAAATTAAAGATCGATGAATTCCTCACCCAATTAACCCAGAAGCCAAACTTGACAATAGACACCCTAGCCTTAGTTATAGGACCCATTTTTAGATAAGGGTCTGCAAATGGGAAAAGTATAGCTACGATCACATGCCACCCAAACAAAGGTAAACTAGACCACATGGTGATGCTTAAGATGTTTCTACACACAACAACAACAAAAAACAAAACCAAATTACTTAAGAACTGTTAATCCTTTTTCCCTCTCAATGCCCTCGGGCCTCACGTTGATGCGCCAAAATCTGTCTTGGTTCGACAAGACAGGAATCTGCGAAGGAGGGCTAAAGCCTCCTGTGCAATGGAGCAGGTAAACCCCCTCCCTCCGAATTACTAGGAGTTTTAAATCAAAAGGCTCTCAGGCAAAGATATGGGAATGGGAGTAACAATTCTTTGCTAGGAGAAAACTAGACAACAATTTAAAAAGGCAAATGCAATCGGTACAAACAAAACCAGTGAAAAAGTCCAGAACCTGAGGATTCGGGGTGCCAGTAGCAGTCCTGCTGGGACGATTGCTCCCATTGCAGTGGTTGATGAACTGCAGCTGCAGTGGTGATCTTTTGAAGGGTATAGTTTTCCTCTGAAGATCTGGTGGCGGTGGGGCCGGTCTTCCTCTGCGCTGGGGTTGCCTCCGAGCTCCGCCGCCATCGCCTCAGCGCGCTCCGGCTGCTTCGCTGCGAGTGCTGCTGAAGAGAGCTGCTTCTCTGGCAATCCCCCAAAGTAATGAGCTGCTCTGTCCCCAAAAAGGTACCCCCTTATATCCAATAAAAGAGTGCTTGGCTTCCCCCTCTGGGTGGAACATCTCACAATAGGATGGTGTTATGTTACCAGCCCTGCATTGAATCAGTCAATGGCCCACTAACAAACCATTACCTCTTAGGAGCAAAACCGGTTCTTGGAAAAGATAACAAAACCTGCCCAACAGGTTTGCCTTCAACAGATGGCAAATAGAATACAAGCTTATCTTACAACCCAGGACAGAATCTTATATGGTTTCGAAGTTAGGAGATCAGTCTCTACTGCGGCTGCCAAGTCCAGGCCGAGGCTCCCACAGGTGGCAGGTTGGAGTTGCTGGCGGGCTTCGCTTCTGCAGCTGCCATTTGTGTCCCGGCGCGGCCGCTGTTCGCGCTGCTCTGGAAGTTTCCCTGCTTCTTTCAGCATGCGTTGGAGTTGTGGGTATTTGATTGGCACCTGCCGCACCAGACTCCTGTCGCTCTGCATTCCTTTCGAACGTGACCTAAGTTCCCGCAGCGGTAGCATCTTACTCGTGCCTCTCCGGTGGTGTTGGAACGGGGGCGCACAGCTGCAGCTTGAAGGGGAGCAAGGGCTGCTAAAACCTGATTTTGAGAGCTTATTGCTTGTTCCCGCAACCCCTGTCCTATTTCTTGCAAAGCATTAACCAATAGCGCCTGTGATCCAACTGGTACTGAAGCAGCCTTCTCTAGCAATGCCTGGACGGTCCAATCCCCAGGGATGGAAGTAATCAAATTTCTGGTTGTGGAATTGCTATTCTGCAGTATGCACTGTTTAAGCAGGGCATCCTGCATATGATCGGCCACCCCTGCTTTGGACAATGCCTCCATTATCTTGTCCATGAAGGCGCCAAGAGGCTCTTCTCTGCCCTGTTTAATCCCCATATATATTGGGATTCCACCCGGGGTTTTGACCTTGTCTATCGCTCTTCTTGCCACTACTGTGGCTTCCCTTAATTTGTCAGGTCCTAGTGCAGCCTGTTGTTCCAAACGTACATGGGCACCCTGTCCCAGAAGCTCGGCTACAGTAAGCCCTGCTAAAGGATCCCCCTGAGCCCTTGGTAAATTGGTGCTTATTTCCGCCTCCTCTCTCCAGCGTGCCTCAAAGAGTAAGCGTTGATGTGGCGTAAAGATCAATTTGGCCATTCCCCTGACATCGGATGGCAATAAGGTATGAGCACTAAAGATAAAATCAAGCATTTGCCTAGCAGGCTCACTGGTGATACCATAGCTCCCCACAGTGCCGCGCAGCTGTGTCAAAATTTTCCAGTCCATGCTCTGGACCTGTGCATTGTACCCCCCTTGGCCATTTGGCGTAAATATCACTGGAAAAGCAAGGGTTTCCTGCGCTGCCGTGAAGAGCTCAGTGTCCCCCGTCTGCATGCCCTCCTGTGCAACAGCAGCCCATAACTCACGTCTTTCTTTAGCCATGGCCTCTGCGAGGTCAGATTCTGCCCCAGGGACAGGCTCCTGGCCGGGAGACGGAGGAGGTTGCGGGGCGGGTGCTACAGTAACTTTCTGTATGGCCGGAGTGGGACGCGACGGTGGAGGTAAAGGGGGAGCTGACGGCAGCACCGCAATGCTACCAGTGTCTATGGGAGGTACAGGCATTTCAGAAGCAGAGATGGGAATGGGAAAATTTGTGAGAACCGGAGGGTTTGGCTCACTGGAGAGAAGCGAGGGTTCACATTCCTTATTTTTCTCCTGAGCCGTCCGTATCCCTTCCACCGCCCTCTTTTCTGCCTGACACATTAGCAATTCGTTATGAACCACTCTCCAAAGTTTACTCATTTTCTTGCCCAGTTTGTCATCATCTAACACTAATTCCCACAACTTATCCCCATATCTTCTCCATTCTGAAAGTTCATGAACAGTATGGGGGTTTATGAAAAAACCATAAGAATGAGCATGATGTAATAGCGAGGGGAGATCCTTATCTAAGTCAATCCCCCTAATCTGCCTTTTTCTAAGAGAAGTACTAAACAAATCATATGCTGCCTGCCTTTCCATGGTTATGTCGGTACCGTTGCTGGCCCCTTCAAGCTTCGGCAGCACGTATCAGCTGAGCCCGCCGCTGCGGTCACTCAGGGCGCGGATCAGAGAGTATCGGCTCTTTCGCTGTCCTTTCAGCTGCAGGACCCGAACCCAACACAGCACCTCCCCCACCTTTACCTCGGATGAGGTCCCTGTTCGGGCGCCAGTTGTTGGGGGGTGCCGCGGGAGACAAGACTCAAGATATCATGATCATCAAGTCTCAGTTTATTGTGATAGATTACACAGTTTATATATACTCGCTAATTAGCTCATGCATATTGTGAAAGCCAAGCTCCTAATTGGTTGCTATGTGACTTGTGCTACTATCTCGCTTGTAGTTAGTACTTCTTTGTTCCTCTTTATCTTTTCTACATACCAAGCAGTTTCAATCATCCTGATTTCTGCATACCACCTGCTTTCAAGGTCATGCAGACCTTGCAGTAGTCACGTAGCCCTTCATACTTTGACTAATCTTACAGTCTCATGTCCCTTGCTATTTAACCATTCTTCTGCCAAGCTCTCTACAACTGTGCTGCTGGGTTAACAGTTGGACTCAATCATCTTAGAGCACATTTCCTGCCTTTGTAATTCAATGATTCTATAGCTAGCTCATGTCCAGTTTTTCATCTACCAGTAATTCCAAGTCCTCTACAGGGCTGCTCTCAATCTGTTCATCCTGAAGAAGTCCAGGAAGATTCTGGCTATGCATGTATGTTGTGAACTCAATATTGAATCTGGGGTGATGCGTCATTTCTAGTCCTTAGACTTGTTTTTAATTTTTATTATTTTTTACATGTATCAAACAGCTCCTGTGGAACCCCCGCAGCTTGAAGCTGCTGCTGCCATTGCTCCCCTAGTGTGTGAGGTACAGGAAGAGAAGTCTGGCCTGGGGAGACTGGCAGTGCCCTGAGAGAAGGGCATCTGTGAGGGGCCTATTTGTGCTGATGGGTCTGTGTGAGAACCCCAGCCTTGCTCTGGGGTCTCATATGGTGGTGAAATTCCTCCTCCAACCCGTGCTTCCAAAGAAAAACTCTGCAGGCTTTTGCTATTTGGCCTCAAGGCAGTTTATTGTTAGTTATCTAAAAGATTGTCTTCTCGGGCTGCGGCTGCTCTGTCAACGGCCTGGGTAGAGGTGCACACACACTGACATCCTCTCTATCTGCTGTCTTCTTCTTTTCTCCCCCGCGCCCAGGGCTGCTGTTTTCTTTTATATGATATATTACATATTACATGTTTATAGTTTTCCCCCAATACCTACTACCTCTATTACAAAGTGCTTTTCTACTCTAAACCAATCTGTGAGTGCCAACATCACCAAGAACATGGAGGTAAGGAAAAAGAAAGAGGAAGGACAGGATCAGCTCACTTTCCTCCATCTTAGAACTTCTGACCCCCATGTACAAAGTAAAAACCCCCCTGTACAAGTGTTAAAACCCCCCTGTACAATACTAAAAAAAATTTTTCCTCTACTTTGTAATTACTTATACTATACTATCTTGTCACCCTGATTCTTAAGACTTCCTAAAGCCTTCTGAGTTTACATTCCTTTGGAGAACTTTCCCACACAATTTATGTATACAACATATTGTTTACATTCTTTTATGGGAGTAGAGAACACTTAATGTACTGGTAGTTTGTCCAATGTCTTTAGAGAGGTGGCCCATTCACTCTCCAATCCAATATCACCTTTGGGAAAGTATAAAAGACAGAGTCAGATAATAAACTTTCTTCTTTACCTTGCAAATAGCAGGTGGCTCACGTCGTGCTTTCACGTGTCCTACAGCGACACTATCTAACCTTTTGTGACTGCTTGTTCCACCTCCAAAGTTGGTAATTCATTTCATGGCTCAAACTCAAAATCACAGCTGTTTTTCAGCTGTCTGCCAGGGTATAAAATGCTTCTGACCAAGGCCTGGAACCTCTAAAAATGTCTGAGAGACACTTTGAGTTCCCACAGGTCTGAGATACAGGTACTGCTGAGAAGGTAAGAGAGCTCGTTATGGGAGGTCATGTTGTCCACAAAAATCAGATTCTTTACCCGATGTGCAACAAGACAATAATTATGCACTTCGTAGAGTGTCTCAGTTTGAAAAGACAGGTGTCTGCTAAGGAAAGCAGAAGCCTCTCCTGAAATGGAAAATGTAAAACCCCTCCCTCTGAATTATTATGTTGAAATTAAGAATCTCTCAGGCAAAGATAGGGGAGTAGGAATAGCAGTTTTTTTATTAGAAAAAGTAATAATGCAGTAATACAAAACAACACTGACAGAGTCAGAATACAATTTGACACCCTGTTGCTCAGGGTGTTGGTAGCAGTCCTGTAGCCAAATTTCTGAGAAAGGGAGGACACAATTCATATTAAGAGTGAAGGTTGAGCTACCCCCAGTCTAGGCCTCAGATAATGGGCCTTGGTGAGGCCTTTGAAGCCTTTGATGCAGTAAGAAATTAGTCGTGGCGCAGTTAGAAATCATGTTAAGGTAACTACAGTATTAATGAGTTTTCTGGGTGTGAATTGGCATAGGGCTGCAGTGTGGAACTCTAGCCACCTTAAGACAAAAACAAACAATGTTTACTAGCCAATGATAGTGTGCTCACAATTTGTAAACTATATTGAAATGTATATAAACTGCCATCTTAAAAAGAATAAACAGAGAATGTAGCATTAACCATATTGGCTTGATCTGAGTTTGTCCTGTCCAGCATTCCCTATTTTATAACAAGTCCCTAGCTTCTTCTGGTACCTGGAACAAGGACTTGAAAGACTCTGATGAGTTCCCGAATCGCCTCAGGGGCGGCGGGGAGTGATTTCCAAATCATGTGAAGGGAGGACGCACGATGGGAAACTCACGATCCCAAATCGCTTCTATAAGCAATGGGGATCAGAATGCCAGAGCAGTGAAGACTACACACTCCAAATCATGCTGGCCACGATGGGAGGATGGTTTCCAAATTGCTTGTTTGTGACGGGAAACACAGGAGCACAACACAGAAGACTCCGTGGTTCACGCATTGCCTGCGCAGCAGACGTGGACATTTCGGAGCAGGGGGACTGAAGCGAGTGCCGCTGCTGGCTCAAGTGAAAGCTAGGAGCGCCTCACATTGGTTGGAAGGTAAGCCGCATGCAAAGACAGAGAGTGTAAACATGGATAGCACCTGGGAAGCAGCGCTGCAGCTCCTTTTGAATATCCTCTCCAAGAGAGGGAAAAAGAATAAAAGAGTCCAATTTAGAGCAATTGACTCTGTGGGCAAAAGATAAAGGAAAGTTACAGAAGCCGTAACTCATCCCTTGCAAGACGGGGTGGCAAGAACTAAGGCAGCGGGCTGTGGCAATGAGCACCAGCCAGCGGCCTGGGCAGAACACGCTGGCGGTGGGCACGGAGCCAGGCGGCAGTGGCCGGGCGGCGCTGAGCCTGAGGCGGGTCCAAGGCGGCGCTGGTGTCGGCCGAGAGAAGGAAAGTTCCTTGTTGTCAAGCAACAACGAAAGGGGAGAGAGGGTCATTCCTGGGGGTGTGGCCTCACTGGAGCCAGGGCAGGTGGGAAGTGGCCACGGCGGGGGCATTTTTTCTCACATCCCCATGGTGACGCAGCAAAGATGGGGCGTGGTCTGGGCAGAGACGATCTGCACAGCACCACCTAGTCCTGGTTGCCATGACAGCGACAACACCGAGGGCAGCAGCGCCACCGGTGGTGGGATTGCAACATTACAGGAAAAATTTCAACAGTATTTTTCCGATTTCTTACAAGAGAAAGAAAACACAACAGAAGATGCAGCAGTACTGAGTCACTGTCCAAGATGCAAAGAAGGGGGAACACTATGCAAATCAATGTTATTTCAAATACGATATGGATGGATATCACAGTATAAAGATAAAAGTATTTGTAATTATTTAACTATCAAAAATGTCTCTGCAAAACAGAACATTTGAGAAATGTCAGTCAGATGGATTGTTGGTATTGTGCTGCGTCTCTCCCTCGAATCCACGGGGATAGAACGCCTGTGGAGCCTGGCCAGCTGGGCAGTGGGGCGAGGTGGGCAGAGGGAAGGAACTGCTCCTTGGATCCCAGGGGCTTTGGAGAAGCTCCCTCATGAGTCCAAAGACGAGCTGGTCCCACAAGCAAAGGAAAGAGGCGCTCTCCCTCAGGATTAGTTCCAAAGTTTAATGAGGGCCTGGAGAGATCCCAGGCCACATCTGGCTTCGAAGGACCTCCAGAAAAAGAGAGAGAGGGCCCCGCCCAGAGCACCCAGATATAGGGGGGGCAGGGAAAACCGAACAGCCAATGGGGGAAGGACATGGGAGTGGCTCTCTGGGGGCAAGGCCTCAGAGTGACCAGAGGAAAGGAAAGCTGGGATGGATCAAACAGGTACAAAGAGGGGATATGGAGGGACAAACCACTATGAGGGGATATACATTGAAAACACAACTCTACACCTCCTCCCTTTAGATATAAAAAAATGAAAATGGCTTAAGCAGGGGTTGTCTCTGAGTCCATTTGATCTTCAAACCAAGTATCCTGATTCAGAGGCTCTTCTTCTGGAGTAGGATGTTCATCTTCATTGATGGAGAGATAGGCTCTATTAACTGAGATGGTGGAGTTCGGAGCTTTCAGAATAAGCCCCTTTACAACACTGAAACCCATGACAAGCCCAATAAGAAGCAGTGCAAGTAACAGTCCAGTTTGAATTAGTGACTTGATCCAACCTGAGAGATTCCATCCCTGAAAGACCCTAGCCAGTCTGATGATTCTCTCTTTAGGTCTCACATCAGGATCTGCATATTTTGTATTGTGTCATGGATGTCCTCAGCCCATGATCTTAAATTTAAGCAGCATAGTCCTGCAAACTCCTCACAGCTGTGATTGTGAAGGAGTAAAAGGAAATCAATTGCAGTCTGGTTTTGGAGGGTGGTCTGCCTCGTTATTTCCTCGTCTGATACGAGGTCAGCTAGGGCCTTTGAAGTAAAATTGGCCTGCTTAGCAACCCAGCACTAGAGGTGTACCAATTCCCTGACTGTGTTTGCCATAGCTACCCAAGGCAAAAGTGCAATGGCAGCTATGTTTTTAGATGTAAACCAATGGGAAACCTAAGAGTCACAATTTTGATCCCAATTTTCAAGGTCAGTGTCCCTTTTTTGGCGTGCCAATTGATAGGTTTTGTTTAGATTTTGCCAGTGTGAAATTTGAGTTTTGTTAGGTGTAAACAAGCTCAACTGCCCAAAAGTACAGGGACCTCCGATTAGGCGAGGGGGGATGCCTGCCCAAGCCCGCTGGCCGCAGATGAGGAAGGTACCTTTGGGTAGGGAGTGAGGTTTATTATCAGGGGTGGAGTCCATGGGGACATGGATTACCCTCTGGCACCATTCCCCTGCAGTGTACTCAGTGGTGGTCTGCCTGATTTCAATGGCAAGTCGGTCTTGGGGGTCAGGGGTGACTGAGAAATGCACACAGGTAGAAGCAGGGGAAGAACGAAGTGTCCATTATGGGGAACAGTTTGACCCACCTCCTCCATTCATAGGGGTGGAAGTGGGTTTGGGGAGGGTGAATGGGAATTCATTTATTTGGTATGGGATCCCCACGAGGCAGGATAGGAGAAGGTCAGATGCAGAGGATATGGACAGGCAAATGTGATCCTGATTTAGGGATTTAGCTAATGTGGCCCACACATTGGCGTTGGGCTGAGGAACAATCCATGCTAGCTGGAGCGGTGAGATGGTGGCCAGGATGAGGAGGATGAGGCCTTTTCTCAGCAGCATCACAGGTTGGATCTGGGTGACAATGATTTCTGTAAAATAACTGTGATACAAAATTAGTAATTTAGGTAGGGGAGGTCTAAATCAAAAGTGAACAGAGAACTGAGGGAGCTGGAGAGAGAGGATGACTCTGAAAGGGATGATTTCCGCCGCCTTCTCAGCGCTGCATTCTCCACCTGAGGACTGACAATAACAGGCTGTACTTTAGGGGTGTGGTCTCAATAATTTTGATGGAACGCAAGCATACCCACGCCACCAGGCTACTAAATCATAGGGTCCCTCCTGCTGCCAGGTTTCTGGATTTTTTATCATGACAGGAGGTTTCTCTTTGAATTTAGCTTCTGGGTATGTGTGAAAATGCCAGATGATTGGAGGGTTTAGGTTTTCGAAAGAGCAGTTTAGAAAATTGTTTGTAAAAAGTGCCCTAGCAAGCCGGACCTGGGGGGATTCCACCTTCATCACTGGCTGTTGCTGTCTGAGGACTCTCTTTAAGCTCTGGTGGGTCCGCTCCACCACGGCTTGACCTGACGGGGAATAGGGGATACCTGTCTTATGTTCTATTCCCCATTGCTGCAGGAAGCTCTCGAGGTCCTTGGAGGTATACGCTGGGGCATTGTCTATTTTGATCCCTTTAGGGATGCCCAGTGTGGAGAAAGCCTGTATCAGGTGTTTCTCAGCATCTGCACCTTTCTCCCCTGCATGGGCAGAAGCAAAGACAGCACCAGAGAAAGTATCCACAGAGACATGAACGTGCTTAAATCTGCCAAAAGAGTGGATGTGTGTTACATCCATCTGCCACAATTCACAGCTTCTCAGACCTCTGGGGTTAGCCTCTGCACTCACAGATGGCATTGGGAGTGACTTACAAGAAGGGCATGTGGCTACAATGGCCCGGGCCTGGTCATGGGTGAGCTGGAATTGTCTCACCAGGCCGGGTGCATTCTGATGGTAGAGCTGGCGACTGATTTTTGTCTGTTGGAATTTGTCTGGGAGCGGAGCCATCTGCACGGGGGCAGCTGCAAGGGAATCAGCATGCCTATTACCCTTTGCCAGGAACGCCAGCAAGTTGGTGTGTGACCTGATGTGCATCACATAGAAGGGTTGCTCTCTGTGGGAGAATAATCTTATCAGCTTGGAGAGCAAGTTTTACAAAGCAGTGTTAGAAACCCCCTGCAAAATTGCATCTTGAGCTCTAGATACTACACCTGCTACATATGCCGAATCAGTGACCAGATTAAAAGGTTCAGAAAATCTCTCAAAAGTTCTGACAACTGCGGCCAACTCAGCTACCTTAGGTGAACATACCACCTCAGTAATATCTGACTCCCACTGCTGAGTCTGAGGATTTTTCCATGTTACCACGGATTTGTGGGACCCTCCGGACGCGTCTGTAAAAACAGTCAAAGCTTTTAAAGGTTTTTTACTTTGAATAATTTTTGTTGACAATGTGAATTGAACATCCAGATTAAAAATTTTGTGGGCCAGTCTCAAAACAGAAATTTGACTGGTGTAGCTATCTAGAGCAAATTGTAGGGCCCGATTTTCCTGTAAGAAGTGTTCTAACATTGCTTTGGTAAATTGGCCCAATTCTAATTTTAAAGGAATGTGAACATACTCAAAGTCACATCCAACCAGCTCCCTGATCCTGGCTCTGGCCTTGCAGATCAGTTCTGCTACCAGCTCCTGTGGCTGTGTCATTCTTTTGGCCCTTTGATGACTTATGAAGACCCACTCTATAATCAAGAGAGGATCCTTCCAGTCCTTCTTTTTCCTGTGGGTGTCTCTCCACTGAAAGATAACTCCGTGGAGGTGTGGCAGTCTGCCCAGGACTATAAATTTAAAGGGCAGGTCTGGATCATATCTATGGAACTGCTGGGCAGACATTGTCTCTTGGACTTTCTCCAGCGCAGCTTTGGCCTCTGGAGTAAGAACCCTAGGAGAGCTAGGCTCCTCTGCCCCTTTCAATAAATTGAAAAGGGGGGCTAGGTCTTCATTTGTGATACTCAGCCAGGGCCTTACCCAGTTTAAAGAGCCACACAGCTGCTGGACATCTGTTAAAGTTTTGATGTTATTTTTAATTACCAATTTTTGTGGAACGATGGTCCGCTTACCAATTTCCAGCCCCAGGTACTTGCAAGGTGGCATCCTCTGAACTTTGTCCTCACAAAGCTCGAACCCTGCAGCAATCAACGCCTTGGTTGTCACTTCAAGCACGTGTGCAAGTAGATCGTCATCGGGGGCACAAATTAAAATATCATCCATATAATGATGGATAATCACGCTGTTGTTGGCTGCATGGATTGGGGCCAGCAATGAGGAGACATACCACTGGCAGATACTTGGGCTGTTTTTCATGCTCTGAGGAAGGACTTTTCAATGGTATCTCTCTGCTGGAGCTTCTCGATTGATAGAGGGAACTGAGAATGCAAAACGTGGTGCGTCATCAGGGTGCAGAGGAATTTGGAAAAAACAATTTTTAATATCAATAACTGCCAGATTCCAATCTTGGGGTAACATTGTGGGGGACGGCATCCCTGGCTGGAGAGGACCCATATCTTCAATTACTTTGTTAATTTCTCTGAGGTCATGGAGGAGCTGCCACTCGTCCTTGCCAGGTTTTTTAATGACAAAGACAGGGGAATTCCAGGGAGATGTTGTTCCCTGGATGTTCCCTTTGGCTAACTGCTCATCCACGAGCTTTCGGAGTGCTTTTAATTTTTGTTTGTTTAGCGGCCACTGTTCTACCCAGACTGGAGTATCAGATAGCCAATTTAATTTCTGGGTAGAATGCTCCTCAGTGACGGCTGCCCAAAAAACCTGGGGACTCGGGATGTCAATTGAGACCACCCAATGGGCCATTAGGTCTCTCCCCCACAGAGGTTCCGTGTAATCTAAAATAAATGGACATAAGTGTGCCAATTGCCCATTTGGCCCCTCAAATTTTACAATGTATTTTGATTGCTTAGCCAATTGTACACCCCCTCCACCCTGAATGTGGCCACCCACCTCCTGCAATTCCCAATTAGATGGCCAATTCCGTGAGGGAATGATTGTCACATCTGCCCCTGTGTCTAGGAGTCCATTCATGTGTTTACACTCACCTCCTTTCCACAAATAGTTAATTTGGGGGCGATATTTTCCCAGTACCTGGGCTTGACAGGTCTTATGGATCTTCTTTGGTGACAGCTTCCACAGATGTTCCAGATGCACTGCTGGGCCAGTCACTGGAATAGCCTGTGCAATGATTTGTCCTTTGGGAATGAACACTGGGGGTTGAAAACAGTGCAGCCACACTACTAACTGTTTTGGGTCTGAATCAATTAAACAAGGAGCAATGGTTATCTCAACTGGCGTGTATTTAGTGTCCCCAATAACGATGTACCTACCGCGGATATTTCTCCAGGTTCCGGGGTTCTTAGTATTGACTGTGACGAAATGCCAATCTGTGTCCTTGAGATGCAAAGGCTCAGTTAATGCCAGCCTGAAAGGAGAATTAGAACAGGTGTTAAGCACAGGTTTAGGATGGTCAGGGTCCCAACTCAACCAAAACCTGGAAATAAAGGCACATCATCTCCCGGGTTATTAATTTAATTTTGTAAAGTCATGTCACATAAATGATTGTCTGTGTCCTCAGGTGGGTGCTGGAAGTCACTGCCCCCACCGCCCCCTCCAGTGATGGTATTTGTCCCACCTCATTTTTGTCTGCACGCAGGGAGGGACTGCGCTGACAACTTAGTTTTTTTGATTTCCCCCCTGATGAGGAATCCCTTGCCCCTGTTTTTGATTTTTAAACTGTAAAAATTCATCCTTTATTGGGCAGTGATGTGCCCAATGTCCCTTCTGGTTGCACAGAAGACACGCTGTTCATTGTTTCAGTCCCTTTGGGGGTGGTCCCAGAAAGCGACGTGGCGGGGCGGCTGCAGCTGCCGGTGGTGCAGTGTCCGTGCCGGAGGCTTCAGCGATAGAAACCCTTTTCAGAGACGCCCAGAATTCTCTAAAGTCCTTTGCAGGGATGGAAACATTCCGTGCACAAACACAGGAGACATGGAGCGCAGCGCGCACATGTTTATTAGCTACACCTAAGCTAGGGGTAGGAGTGGCAATGCAAACCATCTCTGAGGGCAATCTGCCCAGGAGCAAAGACCCGGGGGGGCCTGACGCGTCACCCCCCTCCCCGAGCCAGAGTCCAAAACCCCCCACGGAACCTTCCCAAAAATCCGCGGGTTCCCCATCCGTCCCGCCGCCGCCGGTCAGCGATTCGGCGCTGGAGGTGCAGCAGCGCGCGGAATCCTTTTGGCAGGGACTGGCGAAGGCAGCCAGAAACGTAGAAACCGTGGCTCAGTAAGAGATCCGACCCACGCCACACCCCTACCCCGCTGAAAATGGCGCTGGCGGCCAAGGAGATGGGCGGGGCGCGGGCAGTCTCGGCAGGAAAAGCCTGGAGGCGCGGAGTTTTGCTAATGCGCATATGCAGGCAAAAGAGGAGGAGAACGACAGAGGGCACAGACCCAATCGGCAGCCGCGCCTGATGCCGCTATCATTTAAGGGAGAAACCCGCCCCTGCAGGAGGCAGGGCAAGCCCGGGGGCAGGAGCGGCACCACCCCCGGGGGGAGGAGCGGGGCCGGAGTCGCACAAAATGGCACCAAACCCCGGAAGTGCGCTGGCATTCGACTTCCGACGCTGAGTCCAGCAGCAGCTCCGGCAGCTCGGAAGAGCTGACAGAAGCCAGCTGGGACTCTGAAATGGAGAGAACAGAGCCAACGCAATTTAAAACAAAACCAAGTAAAGCTTTAAGCCGCACTGAAAAGCAATCACAATACGAACCAGCCCAGTTTACCGACTGGGGAAAAATAAAAATAGCTTGTGCTGAATGGGCCCCAGCAGCTACCATTCAAGCCTTCCCGGTGGGGATCACCGGTCCGGAAGGGAACCAGCAGAGAGTATATACTCCGGTGAACCCAAAAGATGTACAGACAGTTGTCAAAGCCATTTCAGAGAAAGGGATTAATTCGGCCATGGTCTCCACCCTCGTCGATGGTCTCTTTAGTAATGACGACTTGCTTCCCTTTGATATTAAACAAATAGGTTGCATGATGTTTGACGGTGCAGGAATGATCGTGTTTAGACAGGAATGGGAAGATAATTGTACAAGGCTACTAGCCCAGGCATCTGGGGCGGGGCAACCACTGCACGGCTCGAGCTTATCCAGGCTGATAGGAAAACATGATGATATGATCACGCTTTAGCAACAAGCTGCACAAATGCGGGCTGAGGAAATCAAGGCCACCACTCGAGCCGCTAGGGTAGCTATCCGCGCCGCATCTCTAGTCGTGGCCAAGCCGTTGCCGTGGTCCACCGTGAGTCAGGCAGAGTGAAAGCTTCACGCAGTTCGTAGATCGCCTGCAGGTGGTGATAGACTCCTCTACCCTGCCAGCGGAGGCAAAGGGCCCTGTGGTAGCTGACTGCTTGCGCCAGCAGTGCAACTCCGTCACCAAGGACATCTTACGTTCCTTGCCGGTCGGAGCCAGCCTGGCTGACGTGATCAGACGTGTAGTAAGGGAAGAGCACCTGACACCCATTCAGGCAGCCGTCCGCACCATGACCAGCGCAATGACATGCTTCAAGTGCGGTCAGGCAGGCCACATCGTGGTGAGCTGCCCCCAGCCAGCACAGCAGTTCACGGCAGCGCCCCCTCCCCGAGCACGCTCGAGAGGGTCCTGTTGGGGCTGCGGGAAGAAGGGGCACCTCGCCAAGGATTGCAGGTCCCGGCCCCAGGGAAACGGGAAAGGGAGGGGGTGCGTGGGCCGCACTCAGCCTCCTCCCACCACGAATGCAAGGCATCCCATCTATGCCAACCCGAAGTGGGGCGGGGCGCCCTTATACCCCATACCCCCATGGGAGGCAGCCAGTTTCGTACCCCCGCCAGTGACACAATTGCAGAATTTTGCAACACAGCCTGCGGTACCTTCGCACCCACTACCACAACAAGCAGCTCTTGTGCTGCAGGGCCAGCAGGGGGCGCCGTAGAGCGGGACCCCCGGGTGGCCCTGGCCATGAAAATAGGGAAAGAGCCCCCGAAGGTGTGGGGGACATGCTGTCTTTCTGGCAGCCAGGACTCCCACGTAATAGAGCTTCAGTTTTGGGTAGACACAGGAGCAGGCTGCTCGATTTTTCCCCAAGCACTGTGGCCCCAAGATTGGCAATGCAAAGAAGTCCCCCCAGTGAACGGAGTGGGAGGGCCTTCCCGAGCTTGGAAAAGCACCCAGTTGGTGGCTATAACACTTCATACAAAAAAGGGACCAGAACAGACAATGACGATCTACCCCTACATTTTGCAAAACTCTCCACCCCTGATAGGAAGGGACATCCTTGCTATGTTAGGAGTCAGGATTACAAATTTATAATGAGGGCCACTGCCGTACACCCGCCGCTGCCAATCAAACTGACTTGGAAATCACCAGACCCCGTATGGGTCGAGCAGTGGCCCCTGTCAAAGCCTCGAATGGCAGCCTTGCTGGAACTGGTCGACTGCGAGCTGCAAAAGGGTCACATAGAACCCTCCACCAGCCCGTGGAACACCCCCGTATTTGTAATCCCCAAAAGGTCTGGAGAAGGTTATCGTCTCATCCACGACCTGAGGGAGGTGAACAAGACAATCCAGCCCATGGGTCCAGTTCAGACACTGCTGCCCACGAACTCCGCCATCACAGAAGGGCAGCCATGCGCAGTGCTGGACATCAAAGACTGTTTCTTTTCAATACCCCTGCACGCTGAGGACAAAGAACGATTCGCCTTTTCCGTCGTGTTCCCAAACGGCGAGCGACCTAACCTCCGCTTCCAATGGAAGGTGTTACCACAAGGTCTTGTGGACAGCCCGACCATATGCCAGATCACCGTAGACAGGGCACTGATGCCAGTCCAGCACTCCCACCCCGCTGCAACCATCATTCAGTACATGGACGACATCCTCGTCGCTGCACCATCAGCAAGCCAAGTGGATCACTTAGTGTCCACAATCACGGAAACTCTCCAGGCCAACGGCTTTGAGATCGCGAACACGAAGATCAAGAAAGGACCGTGCGTGACCTTCCTGGGAGTGGGGATCACAAATTCCTTCGTGACCCCACCCAGGGTAAAGGTCTGACGAGACATCAAGACCCTCCATGACATGCAGCGCCTTGTGGGATCTCTGCAGTGGCTCCGCAACGCCGTCCTAATTCCTCCAGAGGTCATGGACCCCTTATATGACCTCCTGAAAGGAAAACACCCCTGGGACCCCAAGGAGCTGACGCCGCAAGCAGCGAACTCCCTCAAATTCATCGAACGTCAGATGTCCACTGGCACACTTGCCAGGTGGAACCCAAGCGTACCGCTAGATTTATACATCCACTTCACGCAGAAGGGAAGAGTGGGAGCACTGGCCCAAGGACCTTCCGAAAGGTCCAGCCGATCCAATGGGTGGTCCTCCGGAGACCAACTCATGCATTTTCCCCAGGAGTTGAATGTATTGCTAACCTCATCATGAAAGGCAGGAAACTCGCCCTGAGACACCTGGGAACCGAGCCGGCAAGAATCCGCCTTCCCTTCCGCAAGTGACCAACCATGGAGTCAACCACGATATCAGAGCATCTGGCCCTTGCTCTCACTGGCTTCGGAGGAGAAATCTCCTATGCTACCAGACCACCTTGGACTCAGCTAATGACCATTGTTGACATAGACGTGCCACCAAAGGTCATGGACCGACTGCAGCCAGGACCGTAGGTCTTTCCAGATGCTTCCTCCATTACTTCCACCACAGCAGTGGTGTGGCAGGCAGGAGAAATATGGCATTGTGTCAAAACATGTGACCCCACACTGTCAGTGCAACAACTGGAGGCAGCAGCAGTGGTCTTCGCGTGTGGACTCTTCCAAGTTGAACACCTCAACATCTTGACAGACTCTATATTTGTGGCAAAGCTTTGCCTAGCCATGTCGAGACCAGGTGTATCAACATCTACAGCAGCCTCAATGCTTGAAGAGGCGCTCTTCTCGCAACGGGGCACCGTGTCTGTCATTCACATCAACAGCCACAACCCAGTCAAGTGTTTCTTCCAGACTGGCAATGACAAAGCATATGCCGCGGCGAAGGGAGTGTGGGCATTGCAGGAAGCTCGTCATCTGCACGAGTCACTCCACATCGGAGCCAAAGCACTGGCAAAAAGATGCGGGGTCTCGACAGCAGACACAAGACACATAGTGGCCACTTGCCCTCACTGCCAGAAGTCACCCCTATGGACCGGTGGGGTCAACCCGAGAGGTCTCAAAGCCTCAGAAATCTGGCAGTTGGACTTTACTTTCTGCAAACTGCTGAAGCCCCGAGCATGGCTTGCAGTGACAGTGGACACTTACAGCGGAGTGATCGTGGCAACACAGCACCTCAAATCCAACTCTAAGGCCACAATTCAGCACTGGCTGACAGTTATGGCATGGCTTGGTATCTCCAAGCAAATTAAAACTGACAATGCTTCCAATTTTATCTCCAAATCAGTGCAGGAATTCGCCTCGGTATGGGGCATCAGCTTAGTACAGGGGATCCCATATAACAGCACCGGACAGGCCATTGTTGAGCGAGCAAATCAGACCCTGAAAGCCAAGTTAGAAGTATTGGCAAAGGCAGAGGGCTTTGCCAATTCCATTCCCTCAGGAGACCAAGCACGTATGCTGGCAACCACGTTGCTAGCACTGAACCAATTCTCTAGGGGAGATGAGACAGACAGTCCCATTTGAAAGCACTGGGCCACCCTAACACTAGAGGAGGGCCCGCAGGTCATGGTCAGAAACGAGCTAGGCGAATGGGAACGGGGCTAGAGACTGGTGCTTATGGGACGAGGGTACGCGGCGGTCAAAAAAGAGGACAGAATCAGGTGGTGTCCACTCAGGTCGATCAAACCTGTCCTTTACAATTAGACTAATGAAAAACTGTGAGTTTCTGTTAGCAGGACATGTGCATGGGCTGTTCCCGTGACGCGTACACCCCTGTTCCAGAGGGAAAACCCAAGAGTCCCACACTGGTGAGACCCAGACATGCACAGTGTCTTTGTGCAACTTTGCTGTTGGGGCTTGTCGCCGGAGGGCGGGCCGACCCAGGCCATTACCCTCATCAGCCATTCAGGTGGGTCATGAAACATCTTTCAAGCGACAAGGTGTTCAAAGAAGTCACCACAGCGAACACCCCATCCTTCGTGTTCCACATAGCCAATCTGTTTCCAGGACAACCCAAACTACGGCCCATTAACCCACATATCATACTAATGTACATATCTTACTAGTGCCCAGCGTCCAACCCAGGGAAAAGGTACTGCAACTACCCGGAGTGGGGACATTGCGGATATTTGGGCTGCAAAACCATTGTTACAGATGCCAGACCATGGGGAGATGGGTGGCAACTGCAGGAGCCCGACAAAATTTTACAGTTCACCTGGGCACCCACCGGCTGTGGAAACCACAATGAACAGCCTAGATATCTGGGATGAACAAGTTATAACATGACCGTTTGTCCTGGTTTGTAAGATAAGCTTGTATTCTATTTGCCATCTGTTGGAGGTTGGGCAGGTTTGTTATCTCTTCCAAGAACAATGGTTTGCTCCGAAGAGGTAATCGACTGTTAATGGGCCATTGACTGACTCACTGCAGGCCTGGTAACATAACACCATCCCATTGTGAGATGCTCCACCCAGAGGGGGAAGCCAAGCACTCTTTTATTGTATAAAGGGGTACCTTTTGGGAGACAGAGCAGCTCTTCTCTCTCTTTGCGGAATTCCCAGAGAAGCAGCTCCTTCGGCCAGATTCCCAGAGAAGCAGCTCCTTCGGCGAGACTAGCACGGTGAGGCGGCGGCAGCAGACCTCAGAGGCAGCCCCAGCGCAGAGGAAGACCGGCCCAACTGCCACCAGATCTTCAGAGAAAACTATACCCTTCTAAAGATCACCACTTCAGCTGCAATTCATCAGCCACTGCAAGAGGAGCAGCTGTCATTTCAACTAGACTGCTACCAACACCCCGAATCCTCAGGATGTCAGGTTGTGGACTTTATCACTAGTTTTGTTTCTACCAATTGCATTTGCCTTTTTAAATTGTTATTTAGTTTTCTCCTAGTAAAGAATTGTTATTCCCATTCCCATATCTTTGCCTGAGAGCCTTTTAATTTAAAAATCCTGGTAATTCGAAGGGAGGGGGTTTACCTTCTCCATTGCACAGGAGGCTTTTACCCTCCTTCACAGACTCCTGTCTTGTCAAACCAAGACAGATTTTGGCGCCCAATGTAGGGCTCGAGGGCATTGAGAGGGAAAAAGGATTAACAGTTCTTAAGTAATTTGGTTTTTTGTTGTGTGTAGAAACACCTTAAGCATCACCATGTGGTCTAGTTTACCTTTGTTTGTGTGGCATGTGATCGTAGCTATACTTTTTCCATTTGCAGACCCTTATCTAAAATGTGTCCTATAACTAAAGCTACTGTGTCTGTTATCAAGTTTGGCTTCTGGGTTAATTGGGTGAAGAATTCATGGATCTTTAATTTCCTCTGTAAGGCAGGTACATGGATTCATAGCTATCACACACTAACTGTATGTTTTTGGGGTTACATTAATAACGGTACCTACTGCGAGGAAATAGCACCTGGGAAAACTTTCTCCCAACCTTTTAACCATCTTTTTAGGTCTGCTCCACCAGTTTTCAAAGGGTTAAGATCCTCTCAAAGTGCTAATGACATCATACAATGGGTGGTGTTGCTAATAGGCCTGTAATATATAGCACTCAGAGATAAGGGAAGATTAACCTGGATAACTACCCTCACACCTACACCAGAAGCTAGGTATGCTCCTGCAGAACCTGACACTGCTCCAGAGACTCGAGATGCTGCTGCTCCAGAGCCTGACCCTGCCCCACAGCCCACCTCAGAAATGAACCACCCAGATTGGGTGAGGGTTCTGGTTAAGGAGATACGAGAGATGCTGAAGGAGTGCATTTCCCCAGCTGGTGAAAAACCGGCCCTTTGCCTTGAGGAGGGACAGTCGAATAGTACAGCTGTGGAACCCACAAATGTTACAACTGTCCAGGTTCCAGCTGAACCACAAAGGCAGTCACAGCCAGCAGCAGTTGCCCCGGTAGAAACAAGGAAGTCTAAGGTGAAAGCAGAGCACCCTGCAGATAGGGACAGGAATGGAGGAACCTCACAACCCACAGGGGACCCAGAGATTGCTATCATCACCGAGTCCCTGACGTACGAAAGTCTTCGTAATCTGCGTAAAGACATTGTGAGGCGAGGGCGTGAGGCTTATACTCCCTGGTTACTCCGGGTTTGGGATCTTATGGGTACAGGCATGCAGCTGGACGGTGGTGAGGCAAGGAACTTGAGACCCTTGACCCTGACATGGGTATAAATCAGATTTTTGTAAGGGAACCAGGGTCCCTTTCTCTCTGGGAGCGGCTCTTAATGAGTGTCAGGGAGAGGTTTGTCCACAGAGAGAGAATGCAAGAGCACCATCATAGAATGTGCTGGAAGACCCTCGAGGAAGGGATCCAACAGCTGAGGGAAGTGGCAGTATTGGAGGTACTCTTTGGGAGGGATGGACGACACAATAATGACCCCGACAAGGTCAGGTGTACGGGACAAATGCTGTGGAGTCTGGCAAATCTTGGGCCATCTCAATACATCACCTTCATTGCAACAATCAATGCTGGCGCCCACCGGGAGACAGTGGGTTCTGTTGCCAACAAACTTAGGAATTATGAGAGTATGATTAATGGCCCAATGCAGGCTCATATCTCAGCTGTGATTAAGGAGTTTAAAGAGGAGATGAGGGAGGAGATAAAGAAGGTTAATGCAGCACCCATGAGAGTCACAGGCCCCAGAATCAGCGCCCAACAATCCCCAGCTAGAGAGAGAGGGTACACCCCAAGGGCTAATCTGTGGTTCTTCCTGCGTGACCATGGGGAAGACATGGGGAGGTGGGATGGGAAACCCACTTCTGTCCTGGCAGCACGGGTCCGTCAACTCAAGGAGGGAAACTCTAACCGGGGGAGTTCCACCAAAGTGAAGGTAGCCTCAACCTCCCGTGACCAAGCTTGTGGGTACGATCTGTCAGACCCCCTTGAAGGGACCTCTAGTATGTATGCCCAGGAAAGGAATGATAACCAGTGTTAGAGGGGCCCTGTCTCTAGCCAGGGAGAGGCACGGGAAAACCGGATCTTCTGGACAGTGTGGATCCAATGGCCTGGCACATCAGAGCCACAAAAATATGATGCTTTAGTTGATACTGGTGCACAGTGTACTCTGATACCATCGGGACATGTGGGGGCAGAGCCTGTTTCCATTGCTGGTGTGACAGGGGGATCACAACAATTGACTCTGGTGGAAGCCGAGGTGAGCCTGACTGGGAAGGAGTGGAAGAAACATCCTATAGTGACTGGCCCAGATGCTCCGTGTATCCTAGGCATAGACTTCCTCCGGAACGGCTATTACAAAGACCCAAAGGGACTCAGGTGGGCTTTTGGAATAGCCGCTGTAGAGGCAGAAGACATTAAGCAATTGAACGCCTTGCCTGGACTGTCAGAAAACCCCTCTGCAGTAGGACTCCTAAGGGTGGAAGAACAACACGTGCCAATTGCGACCTCGACAGTGCACCGCCGGCAGTATCGGACGGATCGAGATGCCGTGATCCCCATCCACAAAATGATTCGGGAGCTGGAGAGCCAAGGGGTGGTCAACAAAACCCACTCACCCTTCAACAGCCCCATCTGGCCTGTGCGCAAATCTGACAAAGAATGGAGATTGACTGTGGACTATCGTGGCTTAAATGAAGTGACTCCACCGCTGAGCGCTGCTGTGCCGGACATGCTGGAACTCCAGTACGAGCTGGAGTCCAAGGCAGCAAAGTGGTATGCCACCATTGATATTGCTAATGCGTTTTTCTCCATTCCTCTGGCAGCAGAATGCAGGCCTCAGTTTGCTTTCACCTGGAGGGGCGTGCAGTACACCTGGAACCGACTGCCCCAGGGGTGGAAACACAGCCCCACCATCTGCCATGGACTGATCCAGGCTGCACTAGAAAAGGGTGAGGCTCCAGAACACCTGCAATACATTGATGACATCATTGTGTGGGGGAGCACAGCGGCAGAAGTGTTTGAGAAAGGTGAGAGGATCATCCAGATACTACTAGAAGCTGGCTTTGCCATCAAGAAGAGCAAAGTCAAGGGACCTGCCCGAGAGATCCAGTTCCTGGGAGTGAAATGGCAAGATGGACGGCGCCAGATTCCCACTGAGGTCATCAACAAGATCACAGCTATGTCCCCACCAACCAGCAAAAAGGAAACACAAGCTTTCCTGGGTGCCATAGGTTTCTGGAGAATGCACATTCCTGAGTATAGCCAGATTGTGAGCCCTCTTTATCTGGTTACCCGAAAGAAGAATGATTTCCACTGGGGCCCTGAGCAGCAACAAGCCTTCACCCAGATCAAGCAGGAGATCGCTCATGCTGTAGCCCTTGGCCCAGTCAGAACGGGACCAGAGGTCAAGAATGTGCTCTACTCTGCAGCCGGGAACCATGGGTTGTCCTGGAGCCTTTGGCAGAAAGTGCCTGGGGAGACTCGAGGCTGACCACTGGGATTCTGGAGCCGAAGTTACAGAGGGTCTGAAGCCAACTACACTCCCACAGAGAAGGAAATCTTGGCTGCCTTTGAAGGAGTTCAAGCCGCCTCGGAGGTAATTGGCACAGAAGCACAACTCCTCCTGGCACCCCGACTACCGGTGCTGGGGTGGATGTTTAAAGGAAAGGTTCCCACTACCCACCATGCCACTGATGCCACATGGAGCAAATGGATTGCCCTCATGACTCAACGCGCCCGTATTGGAAACCTGAATCGCCCTGGGATTTTGGAGATAATTACGAACTGGCCAGAAGGTGAAAACTTTGGTCTCACTGATGATGAGGAGCAGGTACAAGTGGCAAGGACTGAAGAAGCTCCACCATACAACCAACTACCAGCAGAGGAGACCTGCTACGCTCTTTTCACTGACGGTTCCTGTCGCATTGTAGGGATGAACCAGAAGTTGAAAGCAGCCGTATGGAGCCCCACACGCCAAGTTGCACAAGCTACCGAAGGAGAAGGTGGATCAAGCCAGCTCGCTGAGCTCAAGGCCGTTCAGCTGGCTCTGGACATTGCTGAAAGGGAGAAGTGGCCAAAGCTCTACCTTTATACTGATTCATGGATGGTAGCCAATGCTCTGTGGGGCTGGCTGGGAAGGTGGAGGAAGGCCAACTGGCAACGTAGAGGAAAGCCAATCTGGGCTGCTGATATATGGAAAGACATTGCCTCTCGGGTGGAAAAGCTGACGGTGAAAGTCCGTCATGTAGATGCCCATGTCCCCAAAAGTCGGGCTAATGAGGAGCACCGAAACAACGAGCAGGTAGATCAGGCAGCAAAAATAGAGGTGTCAAAGATAGACTTAGATTGGCACCATAAGGGGGAGTTGTTCCTGGCTCGATGGGCTCATGATGCCTCAGGTCATCAGGGCAGAGATGCCACCTACAAGTGGGCACAAGACCGAGGGGTGGATCTAACCATGGACAGTGTTTCCCAGGTTATCCATGACTGTGAGACGTGTGCTGCCATCAAACAGGCCAAGAGAGTGAAGCCCCTCTTGTATGGTGGGCGGTGGTCCAAGTACAAGTATGGGGAGGCCTGGCAGATTGACTATATCACACTGCCCCAGACACGCCAAGGCAAGCGCTACGTGCTGACCATGGTAGAAGCCACCACTGGATGGCTGGAGACTTTCCCTGTACCTCATGCCACTGCCCGGAACACCATCTTAGGCTTGGAAAAGCAAGTCCTGTGGAGACACGGCACCCCTGAGAGAATTGAGTCTGACAACGGCACCCATTTCAAGAACAGCCTTATCAACACCTGGGCCAGAGAACATGGTATCGAATGGATATATCGTATTCCCTATCATGCTCCAGCTGCCGGCTAAGTTGAACGGTGCAACGGACTCCTTAAGACTACCCTAAAGGCACTTGGTGGGGGAACATTTAGAAACTGGGAAATTAACCTGGCAAAAGCAACCTGGATGGTCAACACCCGAGGGTCTGTCAATCGAGCTGGCCCTGCCCAGTCAGAACCCTTACACGCAGTAGATGGAGATAAGGTCCCTGTAGTACATATGAAAGGTATTTTAGGGAAAACTGTTTGGATTAATCCCACCTCAGGCAAAGACCAACCCATTCGTGGGATTGTCTTTGCTCAAGGACCTGGTTACACTTGGTGGGTAATGCAGAAAGATGGGGAGACCCGCTGTGTACCACAGGGAAACTTGGTCTTAAGTGAGAACTGGGTGTAAGATTTCATGGTGTGCAGATGGAAATAGAATAAGGGGTGGATAATGTCCTGGGTTGTAAGATAAGCTTGTATTCCATTTGCCATCTGTTGAAGGCAAACCGGTTGGACAGGTTTTTGTTATCTCTCTCAGAGACAATGGTTTGCCCCGTAGAGGCAATGGTTTGTTTATACACTATTGACTGACTCACTGCCGGGCTGGTAAATGTAACACCATCCTATTGTGAGGGGTCCCACCCAGAGGGGGAAGCCAAGCACTCTATTATTGTTTAAAGGGGTAGCTTTTGGGGAGAGAGGCAGCTGGCTCTCTCTTTTCGCGGGATTTCCGGGAGAAGCAGCTCTCTTCGGCGGCTCTCGCAGCGAAGCAGCCGGAGCGTGCTGAGGCGGCGGCGGCGGAGCTCGGAGGCAACCCCGGCACAGAGGAAGTCCGGCCCCACTGCCACCAGATCTTCAGAGGAAAACTATACCCTTCTAAAGATCACCACTTCAGCTGCAATTCATCAATCATTGCAAGGGGAGCAATTGTCCCAGCAGAACCGCTACTGGCACCCCGACTCCTCAGGTTCTGGACTTTTTTCACTGGTTTTGTTTGTACCGATTGCATTTGCCTTTTTAAATTGTTGTCTAGTTTTCTCCTAGTAAAGAATTGTTACTCCCATTCCCATATCTTTGCCTGAGAGCCTTTTAATTTAAAGATCCTGGTAATTCAGAGGGAGGGGGGTTTGCCGTTCTCCATTGCACAGGAGGCTTTGCCCTCTTTCACAGACTCCTGTCTTGTCGAACCAAGACAGCCTGCCTCTCCCCTTTTCTGTTTATCCAAAAGGGATTTCAGGGTGTGATGTGTTCTTTCAATGATTGCTTGACCTGAGGGAGAATAAGGAATACCAAAAATGTGCTTCACTCCCTATTTTTTCAGAAATTTGTCAAGCACCTTGCCTGTATAAGTTAGACCATTATCTGTTTTTATTTTTTGTGGCACCCTGAGTGATGCAAATGCTCGTAGAAAGTGTCTGCAGGCATGTTCTGCGGTTTCCCCTGTATGTAATGATGCAAAAATCGCCCCTGAAAATGTGTCAACTGAGACATGGATATTTTTGAGCCTCCCAAAAGATGGGTATTTTGTGACATCAGCCTGGCAGAGCTGAAGACTCTGCAATCCCCTTGGATTGACCGCTCCTGTAGACGCAGGAGGCTGCACAAGCTGACAGTCTGGACAAGCACTGATGATCTCCCTCGCCTGACTTTTGGAGAGGCGAAAGGATTCCATCAATGCCTGTGCATTCTGATGGAAAAATGCATGGCTCAATTTTGCCTGCTCAAAAATATCTGTCAATGTCTGAGATATGGTCATTGTGAGTCTGTCCGCGTGAGCATTTCCTTCTGCTAAGAACCCTGGGAGTGAGGAATGTGCCCTAATATGTGTAACAAAATATTCATGTTCTCTACTTTCCAGAATTGTCCTCATGCATGACAAATATGAATATAAAATTTCATTGTCAGTGTGTTTCAAAAGTGATCCCTCTAACCGTTTGACCACATTTGCAACATATGCTGAATCTGTGATCAGATTGAGAGGTTCCTGAAACAATTGAAAAACCCTGACCACTGCTGCCAATTCCACAATTTGTGGTGAACCCTGTACCATTTTAATGTCTGATTCTCACTCCCCTGTTTTTGGATTTTGCCATGTAACTACTTATTTGTGAGTTTTTCCTGAACCATCAGTGAACACTTGTCACCCCTTCCACCGGTTCCTGGCTTATTTTTGGTTTTTCCCTGAAACTCACTTTCGCATTCAGCATCCTGTGAGCTGGAAAATGAATTGTACAAACTCCCGGATAACCTAACAAAGCAATTGCAAAATCCTGTGATTTCTGCATCGCCCATTTAAAATACCCTTTTTTCAAAGGAACATGAATAACTGAGAAATCTCTGCCTGACATTGTCAGCAACCTGGTTCTCGCCTTAATAATAATCTGTGCTACCATTTCTAGATCTGTGAGAATTGTTTTTGAGGGCCTGTAAGCTAAAAAACCCACTCTATCAACAAAAGAGGGTCCATTTGAGACAAATCCCGTTGAAAAATCAACCCATATAACTGTGCTGTTTCCCCCAACACTGCTAAATGAAAAGGCAATGATTCTACAAAGCAATGCGCTTGTCTCTGCTGAATCATGTCTGTGATGTTTTCAAGGTCTCTTTTTGCTTCAGGCATCAGAGTTCTGGGAGATTTGATGTTGTTGTCCCCTCTCAAAAGATCGAGCAACGACGAGATGTCATCATTGGTGATTCCCAGGATTGGTCTCATCCAGTTGATTTCCCCCATAAGCTGTTGCCAACATCACCAAGAACATGGATGTAAGGAAGAAGAAAGAAGGACAGGTTCAGCCCACTTTCCTCCATCTTAGAACTTCTGACCCCCATGTACAAAGTAAAAACCCCTCTGTACATGCGCTAAAACCCCTCTGTACACTACCAAAAAAATACAGAGAGACATTTTGAGTTCCCACACCCCTTGACTATTTAACCCCATGAGATAAGATAATAAATGCCATTTGACCATCCACCACATTGGTGTCTGTGCGTGTCTGTGGCTCGAGTAGCCTGGGCGAGGTCAGGCTGCCGTGTTGTCCCTTGCAACCAGGTCGCCTTGCCTTCCCCTGAAGGCAACACTGAGTCAGCTCCTGGCAGGGGCAAAGCAGCAGCGGCGGCGCCCAGCGCAGCCGGCATGGACAGGGCTGCCGGGGATTGGGCAGTGGGGGAAGCGATCGGAGATGGGACGGCAGGGACTGATGGGACCCCCAGTGCGGTTGGAGCGGTGGTCATAGAGCACGCAACCAGAGGGATCCCCGGCATAGCCGTTAGGGCGGCTGCGGACCAGGTGGCTGGGACCGGGGCAGACGAATTCACCAGTGGGGCCAAGGCTGGGATGTGGGTGGGGACTGGCGAAGCTGCCGCGGGCAGCGAGCCCACACTTGGGATGGGAACCGGGGTTGAAGCAGGCGGCGAGACGGGACTCAGGACAGGCATCGGGGCTGGGACCAGCACTGGCGCCAGGACCGGGAGAGTCACCAGGACTGGGAGAGGCGGAGCTGAAGCGGGTGGCAAGCCGGGACCCGGGAGAGACAGCTCAGCCGCAAGCGGTGGAGGTGGAGGCGCGAGCAGGAACGGAGGGGGGGAAAGACCTGCAAAGGATCCCACCTTTTTTTGTTTCCTATTTTTTTCTCTTGCTCCCCTCCCTTTTCTTTCCCCTTTTTCTTTTCTTGTTTTGTCTCGGAGGTCTCTGATACTTTAAAGATTTTTATTCTCCTAAAATCTCCTGTCCAACAGGTGGTATATTCTCTTTCATCTAGATTAAATGGTTCCTTTGAATTCACAAATACATTTAGAGCCTGACAAATTCAGTTTTCAAAAGAGCTGTACCTAGGCCAATAAATGTGGTCAGATCTTATTTCCTTTGTTGGCCATTTGAATTGTATCACCTTTACCTTGTCCTTTTTTCTTGTACAAGGATTTTTTTCCCAGTTGGCTAACATAACTCCCAGAGGGCTATCTTGGGGTATTTCCGTTGGTACTTTTTTATTCCTTTTTTTCTTATCCAGTATCCATCTTACCGGATTTCTGTCCTATTTTTCAAGATTTTATCTATTCGTCTCCTGCCTCTGTTTTTCACCCTGATATGTATGATTATAATTTGAGCCAATGAAATATTGTTATATTGTGTGGGAATCCAGGGCTTCCCTCTGACTGCCCTGGAAGACCTGGGACCCTGGCAGGGGGTCAGGAACGCCCCTGTAGAGAGCCCCAAGAGACAATGTCTCTGATCTCTGTCCATGGAAAAGAGTTTTCAGTCTTACAGGATGAATTACAAGCTCTGAGTGTTTGATATAAGTAATAATCAAGTGTGGCACGTGTTATAAATTGAGGCGAATAATTTGATTCAGCCTTTTAAGATCAATTAATAATTTTATTAATTACAGCAAGCGATAGCAAGCAAACAGTGCTGGGTGCAGCTTGGGAGTCTGGCTCCGCCAAAAGCTGGCAACCTTTCTTTCTTTTCAGTCCCTTTTTATCCAGCACAAGTGGGGGTGATGGGTTTCCTTCCACTGTGGTTATCAGTTCCAGCAGCAGTTGGTTTCACAAGTGGGGGTGATGGGTCTCCTTCCGCTGCAGTCATCAGTTCCAGCAGCAATTGGTTTCACAAGTGGGGGTGATGGATCTCCTTCCGCTGCGGTTATCAGTTCCAGCCAGTCCTGCAAGATCTTTCACAATCTTTGTTTGCGGTTACCAGCCTTGCCCAACCCTGCAAATTCCATGCCCCGACCCCCCCCCCCAACCCCTTTTATCCTGATTTCATACTTTTGATGAACAAACAAGTCAATGCAGTTTTTCACAGTCCCCCATTTCATCTTTTATCATTTTGTTCATCAAATCGTTTTATTTCTTGGTGGGCTAGAATTAAAGTCTCTTCTACTTCAGGATCTCCAGGGAGAGTTTCATATTTGGCTTTGATTAGCATCAGGCGTCCTGCTTCCAATCTTCTTTTTACTATTTCAATTACCTTGTTGAATATACATGAGCCAAATGTTAATCCTAACACTAATAATATTAAAGGACCCGCAATTGTAGATAGCAAGGTAGTTAACCAAGGGGAGTGATTAAACCAGGTCTCATACCAGCTCTGCTGGGCCTCTCTTTCCCTTTTCCTTTTCTCAAGTCCTGCTTTTAGTTTTGTCGTGGTGTCTCGTACCACCCCAGTGTGATCTGCATACACACAACATTCTTCCCGGAGAGCCGCACACAGTCCTCCCTGTTGTAAGAATAGCAGATCTAGTCCTCTTCTATTCTGCAGAACTACTTCCGATAAGGACCTTACTGATTTTTCCAATGCTGATATTGATTGTTCTATACGTTCCAAATCTTCGTTTACAGCAATCCTCAGGGAATTAAACTCCTTTGTTTGTTTTACTAGGGAGACTACTCCTGTACCGACACCTGCTCCCCCTGCAAGCATTAAAACTGCCACTGTAAGTGCGGTGAAAGGCTCACGTTTTTGTATGTGGTGTTCTGGGATGTTTTGTACATTATACATATATTCGTTGGGGTGATAGATAATTTTGGGAACCACAGCTACCCATATACAATAGTCAGAGGTTTCATTAAATATTTCTAAGGAAATACAGGGGGTGAATCCTCCTTTTGAGCAGATCCACTCGGTGTTTTTAGCGGGAACTAGCCATTTAGCTGGAGTATCTTCCCATTTAGCTTTAGTAACATTCTCACATAAATATTCCAGGTGTGTGGGTACTCTGCCAATACATCGTCCCCTTCCTGTTATTGAAGCCAAAGTCATTCCTTTACCCCAGGAATCTTTCCAATTACATTGCGGGGGATTGCTACCATTAAGACGTCTCGCCTTTTCAGATATCCCTACAGCTTCGTAAAATGGAGGCCTAATATCAAAGCAGAGCCAACAGTGTTCTGTTAATTCTGGCTGAGTAGCATTTAAGACTTTATATACTCCGTCAACTAACTTCCAGAGAGTGTTAAACCGGGAATCCACACTTGGCGGTGTTGTAGGAGTTGTAGTTTGGTTATCCGTTATCAGGTTCCTAGCTGTTAAATCCCCAGCTATTACAGGATTAGGGCCCACTGCCTGTGTGTCTGCTGGTACAGGCCTTTTCTTTATGGTAAATACACTCCCTCTGTCTTTTCCAGGTTCCCAATATCGAAAGCCCCATGATCTTCCCACCATCCATCCTGGGTCTATGGGCTCAGTTATGTTTAAATGCACAAATTGGCAACTCCCTTTCCACCCGCCCAAGAAGGTGCCACTAGAATCCTTTTGTGGAGGTGTACACCCATAGGGTCCCCATGATACTTTAAGAAATTTATCTCTTGCTGCTTGCCAGTCTGAGGCTATTCTTTTACACTCTCACTACCTACAGAAATATTCCCTAGGGTAATTGCAATACCCTTTCCCTGGGTTTGATGCTGGACACATATAAAATCCTACGTTATTAAAACAGGGCTCTACAGGGGCTAGTTTGCATAACCGTGGGTAAAATTAGAGGGTCTGGATGTTATCTGACTCTGAATTACCCTACTATTTACTCCAGTTTATTGTCTACTTAAAGGGTTGGTGCAAAGCTGGGGAACCCTCTCTTTGGTATACAGTACAAAGCATTAACATATTAATAATTTTCCAATAAGGGTGAGGTCCTGACCTTGTTTTTATTGCATATCTTGTTTTCCCCTCTTGGGTTTGTTGCCTTTCTGGTGTTTCAGAGGCAATCAGACTGGTCGTCTGGGGGAGCCTACTACTCGGTTGGCAATAGTTGGAGCATTTCAGCATTATTCTATCTGGGGGGAGGGAGGACCTGGCTTTTTCCCCTCTGCCTCACTCGCGAACTCGGGTGCTTCGAGCCGCGAGGTAAATTATCTTCTCAGCAGCAGCGGTACTTGCCTAGGCGTCCTTTCCCCTGCTCCCGCCTAACTTCGTACTGTTCCCAATTTTTATCCTTGACTGGGGGTGGGTTGCACGGGACCCCCTTTAGTTCCCTCTGACAACACCTTTTTAGAATTTGGGCAACAAATGGAGTGGGTTTGTTAGTACGGAAACAAAAGTTTCCTGATGCACTCCTTTGGTGTAGATTTTTTACCAGTCCTCAGACTCAAAACGAATCTACTGATTTTTCAATTTCCTGGATTTTAACACAATTTCTGTTCAGACCCCAGTTGGCGGCTTCCCCCTTTGGCAATGGACCTACCACCGTTCTTGGCAAATTTTACATGCAAAGCACCTAAAAGGACAACAATCACAATCTACCTTATTACAAATTATTAAATAATTGTTAAAATAATTACTAACACATACGAAAGGATAATAATTATAATCTACCTTATTATAAACTACTAAATAATTACTAATAAGTAGGTAATTATATCCCTTTTTGTTCTCCTTTGCGATCAACTTAAATGATGCACACAGAGTTCATAGATTTTTCTTAATGGTAACTTTCAAATTCCTAGGCTGGCTGTCTACTTTCCACTGGTCATCCATGGTGGCCGGACTTTTAACTCGACTGGCATGTGTCTACTCTTTCTCGGCTGTCCATATCACAGTTCTTGTGGTCTTCTTTCTTCTCAGATTTTACTAAAAGTATGAACTACTTCATAGGCATATTTAGAATCAGTGAAAATAGTCCCACTTTTTCCTTTCAATAAATTTAGAGCTTTAAGCACAGCATATAATTTGCATTCTTGGGCTGACCAGCTGGGGCTAAGGGGACTAGATTCTATTGTCTTAAATGTTTTCTCATCTATTATAGCATACCCGGAGTTTTTTTTTTCTTTTTCTTTTTTTTTTTTTTTTTTCCCAGAACTTGAGAGAACTTAGCTACATTTAATTGAGCCTCTTCTTTTAGTTTTTCTTCCTCAAGATCTGGCCTTATTTTTGTTTGTTCCTCTATCTGTTGGAGGTAATCATGTGTTAGTTCTGTAATTGGTTCTTTATATTAAAAAAAAAAACAAACAACTGTGCTGGGTTTTTCAGGCCCATTGTTTCTTAACTTAGGAGAGGAGACTAGGATGCCTTCATACTTTAGGAATCTGGCATCCGTTATCTATTTGTCAGCCTGCTGTTGCAAAACTCCATGAATGTTATAGGGAGATAAGATTTTTAGCTCACTTCTAAAGGTTATCTTCCCAGCTTCCTCTACTAGGAGAGCAGTGGCCACTATCGCCTGTAAGCTTGGGGGTTTTTTTGTGTTTTTTTTTTTTTTTTTGTTTTGTTTTTGTTTTTTTTAAGCCTTTCTATTTCTGGTTTCAGTCCTTGCCTCCCCTCCTTAGATATAGGATATTGTCTAATTCTGACAGGTATCTCCGGGTTCCTAATAGTTACTTCAAAGGGTTTAATACTTAATTTTCCTATACTATCAGGGGTGTACCAAACTTCTGGATTAATCTTTTTCTCATCCTCAGCCCGGATAGGACACAATTTTGCTGTCAGTTCTCCCTTATTAATCTCTATCCCTGTTTCTAATTCAATCATTAAATCCCTTCCCAGTAAATTATAATCTGCTTCTGGTACTAATAAAAACGACCCAATTCTTAATTTGGAGTTACTTTTTAAGAGTATATCCTTGATTATAGGTACTCCAAAGGGTTCCCCTTTGGCTCCAATTACCTGTATTATTTCAGATGAAATCTTACACCCTTGGGGAAGGGTCTGGACGGTCGATCTTTCCGCCCCTGAGTCCACAAGGAACTCATATTCTTGCTGCTGGGGACTTTTTTTTTTTTTAATTTTACCAGGGGCTTTGTTCTTTCTCTTGTCCCCAGCAGATAGAGCCCCTGACACCCCTAATCTTCCTTAAACTGCTCTTCATCAACCATCCTTTGTCAGCATTCCCGCTTCATATGTTCCTTTTCCCCACAGTAAAAGCAAACAATTCTATCTCCTCCACCTTGTCTTCCTTCATGCACCTGTCGACCAGCTCCCCTCAAACCTCCTGGGTGACCACCACCCCTTCTCTCGGGAGATTGCCTCTGTCCTTCCCTTACAGCTGCTAACATAATCTTAGACTGCTTCTTGTAGTTCTCATCCTCCCTCCTAACATAAACCTTCTGAGCCTCCCACAGTAACTCATCCAGCCCCCTTGCTTGCCACCCTTCTAACTTTTCCAACTTTTTTTGAATATCCACCCACGAATTTACCACGAAATGAACTTTCAACAATGTCTCTCCTTCAGGAGTGTTAGGGTCCACCCCTGAATATAACTGTAAGGCTTTTCTCAGCCTCTCCAACCACTCAGTTGGATCTTCATCCTTCTTTTGTTGTTCCTTGAATGCCTTTTGTACATTCTGTCCACGAGGGACAGCCTTCCTTATTCCCTGTATTATTCTCCTCTTATTTTTTTCCCCCCCCAAACTTCCATGCAGTAATGAGCCATTTTTACTTTATCTTTTCCCTTCCTAGAAGGAAAGGTATTCCAATATTTAATCATTAAGCCTAATGGACTATCCTCTGAAATATGGGGAATTTTACAGGGATTCCCCCACCCATGAGTTCAGCAGGCTTGCTTTTCCTCTGACCCATCTTCTGGAGTGCCTTCTAACACACACACACTTGCTTCCCTCAATTCGTGGCCCAGTCCGTCACCGGATATGGGAACCACACTACTATGAGGTCTGCACTTGCTTGGGGAGTCCGAGCTGCTGGCTCCGCTCTCATACACCACACTCGTCACACTTCAGGATCCCCGACCCCCAACCAGGCGGTCCCGTTCTCCCAGAACAGGCCTCCTCCAGACACAAGGTCCTTCGGAAAATACTTACACCATCCGGTGTCTTCGCCCCGGGCTTCGTGCACAAAGATTAAGGGGGTCGCCGGCAGTTCCTTGCTTGCTATCGGATTTTAGGTTCATCGGTCAGAGTCCGGGGAGGAGTGTCCCCGTAAGGCCACTGTTAAAGCAAAGGCAGTGAGGCACCTCCTTAGGAGACCTCCTCTCCGGGTGTTCCGATTCGAGTCACAGCACCAAATTTGTTATAAATTGAGGCGAATAATTTGAATCAACCTTTTAAGATCAATTAATAATTTTATTAATTACAGCAAGCTATAGCAAGCAAACAGCGCTGGGTGCAGCTTGGGAGTCTGGCTCCGCCAAAAGCTGGCAACCTTTCTTTCTTTTCAGTCCCTTTTTATCCAGCACAAGTGGGGGTGATGGGTTTCCTTCCACTGTGGTTATCAGTTCCAGCAGCAGTTGGTTTCACAAGTGGGGGTGATGGGTCTCCTTCCGCTGCAGTCATCAGTTCCAGCAGCAATTGGTTTCACAAGTGGGGGTGATGGATCTCCTTCTGCTGCGGTTATCAGTTCCAGCCAGTCCTGCAAGATCTTTCACAATCTTTGTTTGCGGTTACCAGCCTTGCCCAAGCCTGCAAATTCCATGCCCCGACCCCCCCCCCAACCCCTTTTATCCTAATTTCATACTTTTGATGAACAAACAAGTCAATGCAGTTTTTCACAGCACGGGTGCAGAAATAAAATTTTAGGATTCTAGATTAGGGGTTCAAAGGGGACAAGATGGAGGAAATTTGGTTTGTCTTGTCCTTTTTCTTCTTCTTCATGTCCTCCATGTTTCACTGTAGTGTTGGCATTTTTCTATTGGTTTGGGCTGGGGACACACTCTTCAACATAGATGATAGATATTGGCACATTATTGTAAATATAGCACACGTAGTTTCTGGTATATAATGTTTATAACATCCCACTGAGGGGCAGAGCCCCACACGCTGCCCTACAGGACAGACCTGCGGCAGGGCAGCAGAACATGTTAGAGATAAGCAAGAATAAACAACCTTGAAAACAGCACAGATGAATTACGGCTTCTTCTTTGGCAACGGGGCAGAAAGAGACTTTTTACAATCTCAGAATCATCAATACCACAGATTCCGACAATACTGAATTAAGGAAAATATTATTTGGCATGTATAATATTTAGTTATTACAAAATACACACACCAGCACTGTGAGCTGCCCCCCCCCCTCCCCCCATATTTGGTTACACCAGAGCCAGTTCTTGGGGACAATGTCTCATTTACAATCTAATACATGTGGCTGGCCTGGAGATGGGCTGTCCCAAAGGGTGATACTGGAACACCTGGGAGCTGATCATCCTGGTAAGGACTCAAGATTGGGATCGATGGAGTCCTCCGGGCTGATACATCTGAATGCCATGGTTCCCGTAACCATCAGGAAAAATCATCCACACCTGGACCTGGATTGTTCAACCCCGGCTCGGAGAAAATAACTTTATGAATATGCGGGACTCTGAATAGAAAGAAAAGGCGGATGGCTGAAATCCTCGCCTCAGGCAGAAAATTTCCTATAAGAACTGCAGGGTCCAAGAGGGAGGTGTGTGTGTTCAGGGGAACCTCTGCTGAGAGGCGTCCTTCCTGTCATGCACCCAGCGCCGAACCCGGGCTCAACGCTGTTCTTTTCCTTGTGGCTGGCTCAGACAGAATTCGATCCTAAATAAATTTTTTATTATTTCATTTTTAATTTGGCTGGACTAATTTTCATTTATAACAACCCTTTTTTTTTCTTTTTCTAGCAACTTAAATACCACTTTCTTTTGACTACACTCACAAAAAAAAAAAATAAAATCCCCTTTTTCTCACAATACTATGTAACACAATACACCTTCCTCCAAGGAGATAAAGTGAAGCTCAAAATAAGCAATCTACATTACATATGCTTCCATTCATCTCCATTTACTCACCTTTATTTTTCACTCACTCTCACACACATTCACACCCTCAGGCCTGTTCATTCATAGTTCTCAACTTCTGCCTGGTCGAGTTTTTTTGGTATCTCGCCCACCTGAACTGTGTAAGGTTTTATACAGACAGGCGTGGGCATGGGGACGCTGGGAGTATACCTTACAAACCTGGCATCCCCCAGGTGCTTTTTACCCCCCAGAACCTTAAGTACTGACACCCCTAAGTTTCCCATTGACTTAGGTTCAGCACTTCATACATTTCCCTTTATTTTATTGCACAGAGGAAGGAAACATTAGCAAATCTCTTAGACTTACACGAAAGGATTTCTGGTGCCAGAGAATCACGGATCGTGTAAGCCCCCACCCTGACCCCTTCCACCTCCCCGAGGTTTGGCTATCCCTCTTCCCTAGAGATAGCCTCAGAGTTAGGGGTTCAGACCTCCACACCTTGCCCAGTCTGGACTCCCCACCCCCACCCCCCTTCCCCCCAGGGGAATGGGTTACACAACTACCCTTTCTTTGGGGTCAGCCTCTCTGGACTTCAGTACCGCCAGGCCTCCGGGAAGTGCCCTGAATTTGGTTGCCTCTTGTGCCAGTTCACCTTTGAGGCTGTCTGCATGTGACTCACACTTTGTAGTCACAGCTTTCCCCTCACACCCGGGACAACAAGCCTTGTTTTGAGGGTTTTGCCTCAGTCCCCAGTCGCAGGGGAAATGGCTTGTTGGTGTGGGACCCACCTTCACACACACAATAAGACAACAAGGTACCTTTTACTTTCAATTAACCTATTACACTTTTAGGTGTTACTGGCCAGTCCCAGTGGTCTTGGATATCCCTCAATCCAGCTGTGTTGTCCAACCCCAGATGCTCTTGGGCATTTTTATCCCTCAATCCAGCTGTGTTGTCCAACCCTGGATGTTCTTGGGCATATCCTCAATCCGGCAGAATTTTGCTCAGCCCTGGATGCTCTTGGAACGTTAATCCCTCAACCCAGCAGGTTTGAATCCTGGATGTTCTTGGACACTCTTATCCCTCAATCCAGCAGAATTTTTAGGGGCCCCTTTCACACTATTTCTTCTATTTTCCCTAGTGGATTATGCCAGAAAAACCTTTGGCTTCTTCTCTCCAAGGGATTTCACTCCTTCCCTAAGACCCAGTCCCAGTTTCCCCGGGGGGGATTCTCTCACTCTTTTTTATCACTCGCTTCATCTCTTTACTGGCTGCTTTTCTCCTGAAAAAGACTGAAACGCAGCATGGGAGACTACCGCAATCACTTGGCAGGTCTGGGATAACCAGCCCGCCTCTCTTTGTCCTTGGGTCTTTGTTCTTCATGTACACTTTAGTCTCGGGGCTAATTACTGCGGTTTTAGGGAATCCATTCTCTTTTCTTTGTTTTATTGCCTCCTTTTGGCCATTGATGGTAACCTGCATCTGTGGGCCACACTAAAGGAACAGAGCAAGGCTGCCTAACAGGGCAGGATGCATCTTCCTCACCCGGACTCTCCTAAGGCACTGGCAGAGAGGTGTTAGAAACCATCCTCTGCTACCATAATTGTGAAAAATCTCAATCACTTGTTTTAAATTTTTTAAAAGTTTAATAGTATAAAAACAGTAATAAAAAATAGAGCAATAAGAATTTAGACAGAGTTAGGACCATAAAGGACAATTCTTTGTTTTAAACAAAGAATTACGGATGTCCGGATGCTCTCGGGCACTAAGACACGAAAAGCATGCCTTGTGAACAAAGGGGATTGGGAACTAGCTCAGAAAATTTCTGCCTTCCCAGTAATTTATATAAAGGTAAGAAGAGGAGATGCCTCCACTAAAACAACGTGGGAATCTAACACAAAGAGCTCATACAACTCCGTAAAGTGGCAAAAGAACATGGTAGAAGTTCACATATTTTTAAAAATTTCCTAGAAGCTATCTTCTTGGCACATGTTTTAGTGCCTCACTATGTTAAAAATATTGCCCACTGCCTTCTTTCCTTGGCGGAATATATGCTGTGTGAAAGGCATTGGAAAAGAAAATGAAAAACATTATCAGACACCTATTCTCAATATGCCAATAGGCCAAATTTTACAGTCGAACAGCTGGCTAGAGAAGGGGATTAACAGAAGCCCTCTGACCAAGCTAACACCTTGTCTGAGGTGGCACTACAGGACTTGGCTATTAAAGCAAAAACCTCCTTACTTCTTGCCCCAGATGACTCTATTCCTACCTAACACTTCGCTAATATTAAACAAGGACTAGATGAAAGCTTTATCAAGTTTGTGGACAGAATTAAGGATGCTCTGGAAAAAGAGATAGAGAGCATAGAGGCAAGAAAGGAGCTTTTGTGTAAACTTGCTATGAGAAATGCTAATGAACAATGTAAAACAATTCTGAGGGCCCTACCCTTGGTTACAGAACCTACCATAGAGCAAATGGTGGAAAGCTGTGCATGTCATTTGTCCACTGAAAACACAGTGGCTCAAGCAGTTGCTAAGGGTATTGCAGGAGTTTCTGGTGCATTTGCAGTAGTGACTTCCAAAGACCAGGCCCGCTGCTATCACTGTGGAGACTTTGGACATTTTATAAAGGACTGCCCAGTTAGGTCACCTATCCGAAACTCCTACAACACCCACCAAAAACCCCAGAGTCAGCAGTGCTACCAGCAGTGCTACCAGCAGTGCTTGGGAAACTTCCAGCGGAGCGCTGCCAGGCCCCGCACAAAGATAACAAATCAAAAGCCATTCAGATCTAACCACTCATCATCCCAGGAGATTCCATGTCACATGAAGAGGATCCAACACACGGAGCCATACAGATGGGAACCTAGCGCCAACTGATAACTACTCTGTCCATTGATTTTAATAATGAGGATGTTTACCATACTCCCACAGGAAAGCATAGGCCAAAATGTGGTCCTTTTGACATTTTAATTATAGGTGACACTTTGCATACTCCAGAAGAAATCTTTGTTCTTCTAGAAGTACAAACAGTGCACCCAGGACAAGAAATCTTTGTCCAGCTGTGCTGTTTCATAGGGAACCCTGATTGTACAAGCCTTTTTACTCCCAAAGAATCACAGGGAAAGACTTCCTCTCAACCCTACAGCAATGTGGGCACAAGTTGTGGGTCCAAGTAAGCCTACCATCGAGTGTGGTCTATCCTGCAAAGGAGAGAAGATCTACTGACCAAGGATGCCGGACACTGGTGCGTACGTGACCATCATCGCCCGCTCAGAATAGCCAGCAAACTGGGAACTACAACTGGTAGCAGGCATGATTTCAGGGATCGATGTAGCCACAATGTCTATGTGAAGCAAGCACAACATCCTTGTTGAAGAGCCTGAAGGCAAGTTGGCAACCATCTGCCCATTTGTGGTAAGGGCCCCAATCACCCTTTGGGGCAGGGATGTTCTATCCCAATGGGGGGCTTCCCTACATATTCCCAGTCGGAATTTCTAATTGGGGCCACTGAGGAGCGTGCACAACCAGATACCCCTCAGCTCCCCTGAAAATGCCAAGACCCGATATGGATTGAACAGTGGCCCCTGTCTAAAGTAAAACTTCGTGCACTACAAGCCCTTGTGGAAGAACAGCTTCCCAAAGGCCACATGGTCGAGACCACCAGCCCTTGTAACTCCCCAGTCTTCGTACTATTACAGCCTGGGGTTCTTGGGGTCTATCTGACCCCGGCTGCTGTAGGTGTCCCAGATAGTGATGTCCAGCTAAGCACAACCTGTCCAGGTCCCTCAGGCAAGCTCCCAGACACAGGCACTCTTAGCAAGCAGCTCAGCTCTTTAAGTAATTTCAGCTCTTTGCTTGCTAAATGCCTTGGCAGATGCAGGGAGAGAGAGAACAGAAGGCTGTATGAGGTTCCACAGATGTGTCTTTATTGGCAGCTTCTGCAAAGGGTTTCAGTGATAGCTCTTCTGACAAACTGGGCAGAAATGGGGGGTTATATAGGGCACAGGGGTTTTGGGAAAAAGTCCAATAGTAAGGGTTGAGACAAATACGACCTATGGTCTTACAGAGAGATAACGAGGGTCCGAAGGTGGAAGAGGGGCTACTTTGGTCCAGTCATCATGACTAGGCATTTCTTATCTTAGGCAAGTGACTGCCAGGGAGGCCTTGCAGGCCCTGTGGCTGCTTCAACTCAACTTTCTATATTTAGTAAATTTGCCTTCCCAATAGTTCTTTTAAAGCAATGGAAAACGCATGAGAACATAGTTAATACAATCAAAATTACAATGAAAATCCACAAAATTCCCTTAACCAAAGATGCAACCCATCCTGTTAATCCCCATTGACCAAAAAGGTCATTGACCCAGTCTGGGTTGTTTTCTACTTTTAAGTCCTTCACAAGTTCCTTCAGTTTCTGGATGTTTGTGTGGATGGTGTTCTGGTTTGAAAACAAAACCAGTGAGAGACTCCAAGTCAGAAATACAATTTATTGGGAAAAGGGGAAAAGGACAAAAAATACATGCAATAATACAAAGGGAAAGGCTACTGACAAAGCCAGAATACAACCTGGCCAGCGTGCTGGTAGCAGTCTGAATTGGAGTAGCTGCAGTCCTCTTGGGATGGCAGATGTAGTTGCTGTGTCTTCTCGGAGAACCTGTGAAAAGGCTCCCCTCTGTCTAGAAATCTCCAGTTTTATCCAGGTGGGAATGCCTAGCTCCTCCCATTGGGCAGAGCATCTCACAATGGGTTATTATGAGTCACAAGGTGTGTCCTTAATCACCTCCTCCTGGACAGTGTTATCTCTGAGTCATGTGGCCAGGCATTGATGGGGCTATTAACAGCAGATAAGAAAAACTGCCCTAAGGCAACTCCTACTCAGATGGTAATTGGAAAACTTTTTTTTTTTTTTTTTTTTAAATCTTGGACAGATGGATTCCCAGCATGGAGAGATATTGAAGCAGCACATCCCTTTGAGGCCTTAGCAGCCATGTCCTTGGGCAAGCAGTAGGATGTCAATGGCCACTCGATTTTGAAGTGATGCATGTCTTGTTGTTTCTTCTTCCTTTAAAAGATTGCTCAGGGCAGCAGAGGTAGTGTTGGCTTGCTTACTGAGCCAGCACCCTAGGTGATTTATTTCACCAAGGGCTTTAGCTGCAGCTACCCATGGTAGGAATAGGGAGACCACAATCTTTTTTGGTTTGTTCCAGTCATATAATTTGGGATCGCAATTTTCATCAAATTCTGTGTAGGATCTTTTGTGGCATTTTAATTCACTTCCTTTTTTCCAATTATGGAACAAGGTGATATTTGAAGTGAGGGTAGAAAGTTTTCTAAGGCTACAGGGACCTCCATGGAGATGCGAGGGGATCCCAGTCCGTTCTCGGTCACCACAGATAAGAAACGTTCCCTCGGGGAATACTTTGGGGTGGAGAAAGGATACAGAGATCATGTGAGAGATGTAATTACACCAGTCCGGATAGTTATAGGCTTTGTTAATGGGTGGTATGTCTTCTCTGTATGTGTTTTTTGTCTGGTCAATTTCTGGCCAATTATTCTTTGACATCTAAAGTAAAGTTTGATGCAGTATGTTGCTTTGGAGGACCCCAGCAGGTCCAGTTCTTAGGGTTCCTCTATAGCATTGGGCAACATTTTTGCCCACTCCTCCCAAGTATCTACCAGGTTGGGTCTCTTAAATGTGGTGCGGTGGAGCTCTGAATTATAGATGGGCCAGTCATCTGCTACAAATGGAATCCCTACCAAACATGTGGAAAGTGGGTTATCAAGGCTTCCCATGGATAAGCACATGTTATCCTGATTTAATGTCTTTGCTAAGGTTACCCAGACATTGTGGCTAGGCTGTGGGCTAATCCAGCCGAAGGCATACGGTAGGGTGAGGAGCATCCAGGCAGCAGTGAGGACAGCACCAACGGAGATAATTTTCATCTTTGGGCAAGGATGAGGCTTCTGATAGGGAATATAAGCAAAATTTGTTATCTTTATGATGGGAGGGGAGGGTTAGGGTTTTCTCCCTTATTCCTTTCTTCCCCCCCCCCCCTTCTTTTTTTTTTTTTTCTTTAAGCTAAGGATAGGGGAGTGAGTATAAGGTTAGGGGGTTTTGGTAAGAGTTGAGAAAGGGGAATAATATGGTTTTTGAGGGTAAAAGGGGTAATAACATGTAAGTCAGAGAACAATTTGTGTTTCGGCTGTGCCTGGCCTATGGCTTGACTGATGCAGCAGAATGTTGTTCACCTTTCTGTTTTGTCTGCTGTTGCATAATGGGACGGTCTTTTCTTCGGTATACAGACATTCTTCTCCAGGCAGAACTGGTCTGGTTTTGAGGAGGTCTTGTATTTGACTCAGGGGAATTCTTGTCACTGTTTGTGGGAGTAGTGTTTGCAGTGCCTAGGTATGGTTTTTTGTTTTTTCCTGGGTACCATCTTGGACCAGATGGTAGTAGAACACACGCATACCCTCTACCCCAACTAATCAACTGGAAAGGCCCAGAAATTTGATGTGTTCCTGGGTCCTTCACTAGCACAGGTGGTTTCTCAGTGAGCTTTGCTTGGGTGGTTGTTGCAGAGGATAGATAGATATGATTGTTATCTTAGCTAGCCGAATGTCACTTCTACCCTTGGATGAATCCTGGAGTGAAATGGACTGTTCCATCCCACCCCGCAAAAGATTGTGGTTCAACCCGCACCTCTGTACCTGCCCCTAAAACAGAGTCTGTAACCCCATTGGCCCATGCCTTGTCCCAGCCCACCTGGGAGCCCCTGATAAGGGGGCTCCGAGCGGCCATGCGGCCTCTTGGACTTCCTCCCTCTCTTGGATTTCCTCCCTCTCTTGGGCTTCCTCCCTCCTCCCCTCTAGGACTCCCTCCCTCCCTGGGGCTTCCCCTCTCCTAAACCCTCCATTTCTCTCTCCCCTCCCCCGTCCTCCTAAGCCCAGCCACGTGCTACGCCTGAGAGCACGAGGCTTGGGCATTCCTGAATCTTTGAATAAACCTCTCTCCCCAAGAGCAAGCTTCAGAGATCTCTGCCTCCCTACACCCCAACCGTGCAAAGGAGAATACTCTTCCCACAACTGGCGCCCGACGTGAAAGAAAAAGGAATCCATGAATCTCGACACCTCCATGCACGGTAATTACCTGTGATAGCCTCCTCTTCGCTCTGAGCACAGGCTGTCGTTGCTAAGCAATGTAGAAGCCTTATCTCTTTAAAGTTTGCTGAGGCATTTTACCCTCGAGCACCATCGCCTGTGAATAGCCGGCTTTTGGAGCTCTTGGGACTGCCCGAGCAAGGAGCTGTTAGCTGGTGGCACGTGGCCACGTTAAGAGAGCGCACCGAGCACTGCCTAGCACTGCCTGCGCTGGAAGCCCCGAGGGGGGAGGTCTGAAGGTCCCGAGCACGGAAAAGCCGTCCGGAGAGACACCCGGAGCTCTGAGGGGACCTGTGCAGAGTCCTGAGGAGAGGGTCTCTGCTTTTGCGAACTCGAGGTGAGCTACACAGGTCTAAAATATGGGACAATCCCACTCAACCCAAGATAGAGATCTCTACAAACAATTGAACCATCTTTTACGTAGTCATAATAGTACTTTGCCTAAGAAAGAGTTAAAATCCCTTTTGGAATGGGTCCTGCCCCACTTCCCTCATGCGGATCGATCAGCCGCCTTTACCAAAGACTTCTGGGACTCAGTAGGTGATAGGCTTTTTATTGAGATTTCCAGGAGAGACCCGAAGGCTTGCGACCTACTCCCAGCTTTTAGAGCTGTGACTGTTCGTTCCTCAAAAGCTGGTCCTGGCCATGTGGCCGGCCCGTGCGGCTGCTGACGACCGTGCCGCGATCCCCTTCCGCCCCGCCCCTCCCCCCCCACCTGCTGCGGCCCCGGCCCCGGCCGCAACCGCCGCAGCCGCCCCCCTGAGTGACGCGGTTCCCGCCGCCCCGGCCCCTGCGACCCCCCACCCAACCCCCGCGCCGCGCCGCCTTCTGCTTGCCCCCGCGGCTGCTTCCACCCCTCCCGCTTCCGACGCGACCGCGACCCCACCCCCAACCGCCGCGGCTGCGCCGGCCCCCGCGGCCGCTTCCACCGCGACCGCGACCCCATTCCCAACCGACGCGGCTGCGCCGGCCCCCGCGGCTGCTTCCACCGCGACCGCGACCCCATTCCCAACCGACGCGGCCCCCGCCCCTCCCGCCTTCGCCGCAGCCCCACCCCCCACCGCCGCGATCGGCCCCGCCCCACCCCCCGCGGCCGCCGCTCCTGTCCCGGCCCCCGCGGCCGCCCCGCCCCCCCCACTGGCCGCGGGGCTTGTGCCCGCCCCGGCTCCCCCCGAAACCCCCCTAGCAGCGGCGGTTGCTACTTTCGCTGGCTCCTTACAAAGCGCCTTCGCCGCGTTTCTACAAACGCTCGGTCCGGCGCTCGCCGCCGCCGCTGCCTTGCCGCCGCCGCCCGCGCCGGGAGGGCGCTTGGCCACGCCCCCAATCCCGGACGCGCGGCAGGACACACCGGGAAGCCCGGTGCGCCCACCCCAGCCCAAGCCCCGGCCGTGGGGGGACACCCCGGGGCCTCGCGCCGCGACCCCACCACCCCCCGCCCCCCGGCAACCCCCCCGCGGTGCGGGCCCGATCCCAGAGAGCTCCGGCGGGGCGGCAGACGCGGCCGCCATCTTGGTTCGGCCGGCGGACCACGTGGCGCGCCCCGCGCATGCGCAGCTCGCGGTGCCCCCGGTCCGGCCGGTCCCCGTCGCCTCTGCCGCGCCGCCGATGGAGCCCGCCGCTCCCCCTGAGCCCCGTGCTGCGGTCTGCGATCAACCAGAACCCCCGAGCTCAGCGGCGGCGCCGGCAGGACCCCCGGAGCCGCCAGAAGGAGCCTCACCGCCATCGCTGATGCCGGGGACCACCGAGTCGCTTCCGGGTTCGCCCCAAAATCCCTCCGCGCCGGGTGCCCGCCCGGAACTCCGGCCAGCCGCGCAACAAGTAGTTCTCGTCACCCCACCGCCGCCCCTGCAGCCCCTGGATGCCCCCGCTTCCTCTCCTAGGCTGCATCCACATTCCACAGCTGCAGCCTCAGCTTGGAGAGATCCCTCCGCATCCTCAGGTTTCTCCCATGAGCCTTTGCTGACAGTCTCCACTCCTGCCCCTCTGCCCCAGCTGTTTGCATCTGCTGCATCTAATTCACAGCTTAGCATGCAGCCAGGGAAAGAGAGACAGCACCTGGCAGCTGCTTTGACGAGTACAGGATCCACGGAGAACTGTGCTACCCCTACCAATACCACCCCTGCTGCCTCAGTTTCCCAGGATGCTCAGGGGATCATTGATGGCCTCCAACTGATGGACAGGCATATATCCAAGCCTCATAGTCCCAGAGAGTGGACAGCTGTCCCATCTCTGGACGAGAGAGAATTCCTAGTAGCGGCAGGAGATAGTAGCTTCCCTTTCTCCTATGGTTACCAGCTGTTGGGGGGTACCATAGAAAAGACATCTGAGGCCCTAGAAAGCAGCTTATTAAAACAGAAGAGGGGAATATATAAGGCCACACCCCAAAATAGGTTCAGCAAAGCCCCATACACATACAATTTTTCAAATTTCTGTATAGGGCAGCCTGACATCCCCATTTACAGACACTTTCTGAACAACAAAAAAGTAAAAATAAAAGTCTTGATCAAGACCTCAGTCACAGGACAAATAGAAAGCCCATGCAACCTTGTAACATGGGAGAGAGGGTTTGCTTGTGTCTCTACAGGCGAAGGACTCAGATGGATCCCGGCAAAGAATGTAAGGCCTTACCATACACCGAAATCTGGCAGTGCCCTCACCAGTGGCAATGACTTTGCAGGTGCAAACCAAGAAGCAAGCGCTCAGATATGAACTGTGCTAAGACGAGATGAAAACTACCTGCCAGAAACAATTCAAGACTATGGACATTTGTTTTCACATGCATGTTACTTTTGTACCCTTGTTGTTACATTTGTTCTCTTATTTCAAATTTTTGTATTGAAGTTACACCTATAGGTTAACCAAAGACAAATGCCTGGGTTACTCTGGCCAAGACTGCAAGCTCTGATACCATATCTCTAACTGATACAAAGCTCTAATAGACTTTTTCAACCTAGTCAATTATAGAACCTTCCCCAAAAGGTTTTAATAACACTACCTCAGTTAAATTCTTCCATTAGACTAAAGTATTCAAAAGGTTAAAATGCTCAATCAGTAACGAAATAAACACCACCTTGATTACAATTAAAAATCTAGCTAAACAGTTTATCTGAAGGTTTCAGTTCTGCATCTTGGCTGAAGGAACTCTGTAAAGTAAGCTTGATTGTTTTTAGAGTAATAAGTATAGTTTCATTAGCAATATGTTATGTACCCCAAGTTGTGCAAAAATAGTAATTAAGTCTGTATTTACCTTTTCAAAAGTTTAACGAAAAAGGGCAATTGTTGCAGAGGATAGATAGATATGATTGTTATCTTAGCTAGCTGAATGTCACTTCTACCCTTGGATGAATCCTGGAGTGAAATGGACTGTTCCATCCCACCCCGCAAAAGATTGTGGTTCATCCCGCACCTCTATACCTGCCCCTAAAACAGAGTCTGTAACCCCATTGGCCCATGCCTTGTCCCAGCCCACCTGGGAGCCCCTGATAAGGGGGCTCCGAGCGGCCATGAGGCCTCTTGGACTTCCTCCCTCTCTTGGATTTCCTCCCTCTCTTGGGCTTCCTCCCTCCTCCCCTCTAGGACTCCCTCCCTCCCTGGGGCTTCCCCTCTCCTAAACCCTCCGTTTCTCTCTCCCCTCCCCCGTCCTCCTAAGCTCAGCCACGTGCTACGCCTGAGAGCACGAGGCTTGGGCATTCCTGAATCTTTGAATAAACCTCTCTCCCCAAGAGCAAGCTTCAGAGATCTCTGCCTCCCTACACCCCAACCGTGCAAAGGAGAATACTCTTCCCACAGGTGGTATTTGCCAAGTGGTGAAGAATTTGTTTTTTAAACATGTTATAAATGAAAATTTGTCCAGTCAAATTTTAAATGAAAAAATAAAATATTTATTTGCAATCAAATTCTATCTAGCCAGCCACAAGGAAAGAGCAGAGCAGAGCCGAGCCCGGGGTTGGCCCTGGGTGTGTAACAAAGAGGTCAGCCTAAGTAGAGGTTTTCTTCTATGCCCACACACCTCCATCCTGTCACAAGAGGTTTTTAGAGGGAAAATTCCGCCTGAGGCTAAGATTTCGGCAGTCAGTCTTTTTTTCCGTTCAGAGTCCATAGGTTAATAAGATTTTCTTTTTTGGTGATAAGGAAGAACAATTCAGTGTCCAGAGTTGTTGAATCTCTTGATGAAATTTACAGGAACCTGCATTTACATGTATCTGCCCGAGGATTTCCATGATATCCATCTCGGGTTGTTCACGCGATGATCAGCGCCTGGGGTCCCCCATCTTGGGTTGTTCACGTGACGATCAGCGCCTGGGGTCCCCGTATCTCTCTAGACATGGCCCATCTCCTGGCCAAGCCATATCCTTTTACTTGTAAATCGGGTTCTAATATACACCAGGTTTTGCATGGGGGGGGGGGGGTGGGGGGGACGGACTCCTAATGAAATAAACAGGGTCTATGCCTTTATTAATGTTCAGCTCTTTATTAAAAAGTCAGCTCGGCAGGGGGGTGTTGTAGCTTCTTCCAGTAGCTGAAGGGTGAGAAGGCGTGCAGAGTCTGTCCCTGGAGTCTCCGTGGCACGCTGGTAGCTGAAGGTTAAGAGGTGTGCAGTCTGTATCTGAAGTCCCGATCAGCAGACCGTCTTCTCTCCTTTCCTCCTGGCACACTGGTAGCCGAAGGGTGGGGGGATGTGCAGAGCCTTCTGCCGAAGTCCAGCAGCAGCTATCCCTCTCCTTCCCTCCTGGTAACACGAAGAAGAGTGTCTGTTTTCCTTGTGCCTGCTTCCCACAGCCCAGTCCAGTCTGGTCCTCTGCAGGTTATGGTGTGTCATGGTTTGACACTGGCACAATGCCAGTGCCCCTATGAAAATGTGATTTTTTCCCTTGAATGCTGTGAAGTGGAATCTAGAATAGAGCAAAGCAGGCCTAAGCTTAATAACAGGAAAAAAAACCAAAACAACAAACTTTATTAAACTATTACTACAAAATAAAAGAGAAAGGAAAAAAGGGAAAAAAACCCATATAAAGATCAAATTAAAATCTTGTAAAGCATTCCTCCCCCCACCACCTAACTTCAACAAATTACAGTGAGACACAATTTGGACCCAAATCAGGTTTCCACCCTCCAGACAATCGATACTCAGCCCCTTTGAGGGAGGCAGGAGTCTCTCCTGTGCCACAGACTCCCTAAGAAAACACAGCTCTACATCCTGTGTTTCCATGTCACACATGGCACTGCTCGGAGAAAAGTTTGCCATGGTGACCCTTCTCCTTTCTATGCACAGTGCTCTTACTACTAATGCATGGATGGACAGATTGCTTTTAGGATTTTTTTGTTTTTAAGAATGCCCTGCCAAGAGGAGAAAAAACAACAGTTTAGTTTTTTTTATTTTTTGGGACTACAGTCCCCCCCATTTTCCTATTTCCCCTGGGGCTGGGGGTCTAAGAACAGAGATCTTCTTCTCTTCTTTTTCCTTTGAGGACAGGGGGTGCTATTACAAACCCCCTAACTTTTTTTTTGTTTACTCCACTTTTGTCTTTTCCCAGCTGAAGCAGGTCTCTTGACTCACTGGCATCCTCTCAAAATACAGTCTCTCTTGGAAGAGAAGATTAGTTTAGTTTGTGGCTAAAATGGAAAAGTCTAGCCAAAAGCCACTCCTTGTCCCCCTCCCATCTAGAATTCCTCCTTCTAACATCCCAAGGTCTAAGGTGTCCCTCTTCTTCTCTTTTAAACTGAGGAGGGGAAGGAAAAATTTACAAAGCTTTCATTTTTTTACGGAAGGGTTAAAAGTCCGACCTCCCCAGGGACAGCTCGATGCCTAGACTCTGGCAACTCTCATACACTGGGCACCTTGCAGCTCCCCCCGCTCCTCTTTCCTCGCGGTGGAATTGCTGACAAAACTGCTACTGTCTCTTTCTCTCTCTCGGGAGAGAAGCTCTGGGGGGGGGGGGGGGGGGGAACGGAGACATCTTAAATTTCTTCCACTTCTATATTTGCAGGGGCTAGCTTAGTTCTAGTCCCTCCATCCTTCAACCTACCTCCGTCAGGCCATGGGCCTTCCCCTCCCCCACCCAGCCACGGGCCGGGATGGGGAGGCTGCACTGCACGCTGACCGGAACTAAAGAGAGCGAGTTCCCCTGGGAATTTTGCTTTTAACCCCTCTGTGTTCTCAGAGGCGTATCCACCTTCAATTGGTCAATATCCAAATTGACCTCTTCTTTCCCGAAAACACTCTCTTTCCGTATCAAACTACAACATGGTGACAGATCAAACACAGAGTAGGGATGGGGTTCCCTTTTCCCCAACCAGCACACCCATCCAGCCCCCTCCACTGTGCCCATATTTTTCATTTAGGGGTGTTTTTCATCCCCAAAACCGCATCCCATGATTCCACTGAATTATTTTGCATCCCGGTCCTAGTGTGGGTGAGGGTGTAGGTGATTCCCAGGAGCAATTGGCTAATTAACATTTTAATGTCAGTACTTAGCTCAAGCTGAAGTGTCCCAGCCAGGCTGTTTTGTTCATAACACTAATACAAATGTGTGTACTCTAACAAATATTCAATATCACATATATCATACTAGAAATGGCACGGATTATATCTACTACACATAACTAACACATGGACATCACTTAGAGCTTGTTAGCTGCTCTCTGTTTCACAGATTAAATCTCCTTGTTGATTAGGCTTGAAAATATTCAAAGGATAAAGAACATCCTTTTTAAATAAAATTTTACATATTCCACATTTTGCAGCAGCTACATGCTTTCTGAATGGTTGGTGACCCTTCACGCTAGTGCCTCTGAGAGAGGCGGTGACATGTTGGGAGAAAGGGGACTGACTGTGTGTGGGTTCCCCTAAGGGGGACAAATCACAGAATTTTCTGAGTTGAAAGGGACCCACAAGCATCATGAAATCCAACTCTTAAGTGAATGGCCGATACAGGGATCAAACCCACAACTTTGGTGTTATTAGCACCATAATCTACCCCCCATCCCCAGGCATGAGGCAACACCTGGTCGTGAGGCCTGTGTGCATGTGTCCAGCAGCAAGCCATGTGGAAGTAGGGGATCAGCAGGGTAAAGAGTGGTCCTGTTGTCCTAGTTTAGGGCAAATTTGGGGAAAACCCTCTGGAAGGATCCCCCAGAAAACAGACCCACATGGCCCCTCCCCACCCACCTGGTTCAGGAAAAACAAATTTCTCTGAGAGAAGTGGAAAAGAACCTGTTTATTTAACAAACAAAGCACTCCCCAGAACCAAAGAAAATAACAACACCAGATGACAACAAAACTCTTTCACCACTCTGAAGAGATGAACAAATCCAGAAAGTCTTTCCTGGGGGTGGTCTCCCAGGTCTGGACGCTGGGGGTTGCTCTCCTTCATTGGGGATGGCTGCTGCAGATCACAAAATGCAGGCTCTGGGTGTTCCTCGGTGTTTCCAGGTCCCAGTCCGGAGCAGGTTGGATGGTATTCAGGAAAAGGAAAGGAAAGGAAAGAGTCCAGGGAAAGAATTGGACTGCTTAGCTAAACTAACTAGGAAGCAAAGGCAAAAGCAGAAGCAAGCAAAGCAAGCAATCAAGCAAGCAAAGCAAGCAATCAAGCAAGCAAGCAAGCCAAGCAAGCAAGCAATCACCAGCCTTTTCTAGACAGCATACCATGGGGGGGGGGGGGGGGGGGGGGTGAACCGGCTGATAACAAGGCAAAACAAACTGACTTTCAGAGTCAGTTCTGAAAGCACAGAACATAATATCAAATATAAACAGAACACACGATTGGAGATACAAACACCATAACGTCACCCTAGGACACCTGTGCATTAGATAGGAAAGATGAGTGCTAATGTCTTTACAAAAAAATGGATTGGGTGAGGGTCTTTAGGAGAAATGGGTGTTAATGTCTTTGAAATGGGTCTTAATGTCTCTATGAACTTAGGGCTGCCCAAGTTTGTTACAGAACCCAGACAGTTTGACTACAATTTGAATTCCTGAACTTTAAGGTAGTAGACAAATGGGTCCATGTAAACTTGATTGAAGAGCCCAGACAGTCTGAATTTCTGGTGGATCTGCAGAACTCGGACAACCTGAACTTCCAAACTTTGTGGGAAAATGATGATATATGTTCAAGGGGGTGAATATGTGGTATTGAATCCTAAGTGGTATGCAACAAAAGGTTAACCACAAGTAATACTGTAACAAGATGTGCAGATAAAACAAGCAAGATAGCAAAGCAAGCAAGATAGCAAAGCCGGTGAGATAACAAGCACCAATCAAGAGAAAGATAGCAAGATTTAAAGGAACTTGAAAACGGCAAAATTAGCTAAAAAGAAGTTAGACTGAAAAAACAAGAAGGGCGAGGCATGCACTGAAGATAGAGGTAAAAAGTTCAAACATGAGGAAGACTACAGAGCCTTCATCAAAAGACCACCAGAAGACTGACTACCACCACAGAACTGTTGCAAAACCATGACACAGCCTTATGCAAATATGAGTTTGCTATGTTGTAAATGGGACTGTTATAGATACATAATATTGGCTTTTTGCAAATTTTAAAATGTATTTTATATGTGTGGTATTAAAGTAACTGTTATATAGTTTTATTTCTGCTGTTAATTAATCTTAAACATAGTAGTGAAATAGCTGATATAAGTATGCTTGCGTTAAAATGCCTGCTTGGATGGGATAACATCCAATGAACATATGATGAGGACACCTGCTACAGATATGTCAACTATCAGGATTCAGCTTCTGAAGACAGTGTGGACCAAGGCCCAAAAACTGGAGGTGATAAGAATGGACTAAAACCACAACCAAGGAATACACATACTCTAAAAAGGTGGAACCAAGAAGAAGATATGCTAAACAGTTCTTGGAACATGTAAACTAATTTGGGGAAAAGTTTACTATGCATAAGGGTCTATGAAGATGCAACAGGATGATGTAAGGGAAAAGGTATTTCACAGGTATCCTGAAGATAACAGTGTGCTCTTGGTGTTGCCTTCAGGGGAAGGCAAGGCGACCTGGTTGCAAGGAACAGCACGGCAGCCCAGTCTCCCCTGGGCCACTCGGGCTAACGACACACGCAGGACACCAATGTGGTGGACAGTCAAAAAGCCTTTATTATCTTATCTCATGGGTTTAAATAGTCTTGGGGGACTCTGCTACGTCAGGGGGGGTTGGCAGGGTCTCTAGGGTTAGTCAGGAGTGGAAAACTACTGGGTTAGGTGTGGTTACATTCTTTGGGGTAATGGATAACATGTTGCAGGGTGAGAGGGGGATGGGGGTCTTTCTTTCCGTCACATCCCGAAATCTTCCGTTCGCCTGTCCCTATCTACTACATCTCCCCCCTCCTTTTCATAAATAAAATGAGGTAGTCGTAGATATAGGCACTGGAGTGAGGTATAAACTTGTAACTTGGTAAGGGAAAAGGGGTTTGGTAAACCTGAGTAATTCTCGCAAGGTGAGTTTCGAAGGCTTTTGCAACTGACTGTGTTCACAGTTTTTGGTTTACAGCATTTGTTGCTGGCCCACGAACAGAATGTTCGCCCGTTCTAGACGGGCCTGAACAAACAAGACTAGCTTGTTCATCAATCATGGTCCTATGGTAACAGCTAAAAGCAGTATTGCCAGTGGACCTACCAGGGCGGAAATTAAAGTGGTGAGCCAAGGTGATTGATTGAACCAGGATTCGAACCAACTCTGTTGGGTTTCCCTGTCTCTCTTTCTCTGAGCCAGTCTATCTCGGAGTTCTGCCATGGAGTCTTTAACGACTCCCGTATGATCTGCATAAAAGCAGCATTCCTCTTTCAAAGCTGCACACAGTCCTCCTTGTTGCATGAACAAGAGGTCCAGTCCTCACCTATTCTGTAAAACTACTTCTGAAAGAGAAGAGACTGATTTCTCTAGATAGGAGATGGATTTCTCGATCCTCTGCAGGTCTTCGTCGATGGTCATTTGCAGCTGAGAGAGTCCGTGCTGTTGTGTTGCGATGGCTGAGACACCCGTGGCTGTGCCAGCTGCTCCCAGGCCGAGTAGCATTGCGATAGTTATACCTGTGATTATTTCTCTTTTGTGGAGTCTGTCAGGTTCTTCGAAAAGGTGGTACACTTCTTCATCTGAGTGGTACAGGACCCTAGGAACAATCAGAACTTGGACACAGAAGTCAATAGAGTCATTAAATTTGGCAAGGAACACACAAGGACTCACTCCGGATCGCTGGCAAACCCACATCCCAGATGCGGATGGGACCACCCACTTATTGGTCTTTCTGTTGGGCTTGACAACTTTAGTGCAGAAGTTGCCTTTCTGCTTTGCTAAAGTTGCATTGCCAAAACATTTGCCCTGTCCTGTGATTTGACTCAGGGTGATTCCTCTGCGGGGAGTGTCCCATCTGCACTGCTGGGGGGCACTGGCTGTGGAGTAACTGAAGGGGGTGTCTAAAGCAATGCCTTCGTAGAAAGGGGGTTTAACATCATAACAAAGCCAACAGGAGTTAGTCAGGTTCGGTTTGGTTTCGTTTAGGGTTAGAAAGGTAGCTTCTAGCATACGAAAGATTGGGTTTGGATCGGACTCGGCTGTGCGGCTTATCTGGAAGGCATCTGCATGGCCAGCCGGGGTGTCGGTGACTTTTGGGGGCAAGGTTTTGGGGTGGGTTGTGTTTTTCCCTTTTAGCACATTCTTGATAACTTTATTGGGTCCTACTGGTCGAGGTGCTGGTGGTTGGAGTCTGATAATTCGTACATTCACCCACCTTCTCGGTCCTCTGAGGACCACTGTCCACGTTCTACCCGTGGTCCAACTAGGGTGGTCTGGCTGTAGAACGGTCATGTTATAACTTACACATCCCCGATATCTAGGCTGTGCATTGTGATCTCCGCAGCCAAAGGGTGCCCAGGTGAACTGTAAGAATTTGTCGGGCTCCTGCAGTTGTCACCCATCTCCCCATGGTCTGGCATCTGTAACAATGGTTTCGCAGCCCCAATATCCGCAATGTCCCCACCCCGGGTAGTCACAGTACCTTTTCCCTGGGTTGGACGCTGGGCACCAGTAGGCTATGTACATGAGTACGATACGTGGGTTTATGGGCCGTAGTTTTGGTTGTCCTGGAAACAGATTGGCTATGTGGAACACGAAGGATGGGGTGTTCGCTGTGGTGACCTCTTTGAACACCTTGTCACTTGAGATATGTTGCATGACCCACCTGAATGGCTGATGAGGGTAGTGGCCTGGGTTGGCTTGCCCCCCAGCCACAAGCTCCAACAGCAAAATCGCACAAAGACACTGTGCATGTCTGGGTCTCACCGGTGTGGGACTCTTGGGTTTTGTCTGGCAGCTTGTTGGTCCGTCATCTCCCTCTGGAACAGGGGTGTACACATCGCGGGGACGGTCCACGAGCATGTCCTGCAAGTAGAAACTCACAGTTTTTCATTAGTTTCATTCTGAAGGTCAGGTTTGATTGACCTGAGTGGACACCACCTGGTTCTGCCCTCTTTTTTAACTGCCACGTACCCTTGTCCCGTAAGCACCAGTCTCTAGCCCCGTTCCCATTCGCCTAGCTCGTTTTTGATCATGACCTGCGGGCCCTCCTCTAGTGTCTGGGTGGCCCAGTGCTTTCGGATGGGACTGTTGGTCTCATCTCCCCTAGGGAATTGGTTCAGTGCTAGCAACGCGGTTGCCAGCATACGCGTTTGGTCCTTTGAGGGAATGGAATTGGCAAAGCCCTCTGCCTTTGATAATACTTCTAACTTGGCTTTTAGGGTCTGGTTTGCTCGCTCAACAATGGCCTGTCTGGTGCTGTTATATGGGATTCCCTGTACTAAGGTGATGCCCCACACCGAGGCGAATTCCTGCACAGATTTGGAGATAAAATTGGAAGCATTGTCAGTTTTAATTTGCTTGGGGATACCAAGCCATGCCATAACTGTCAGCCAGTGCTGGATTGTGGCCTTAGAGTTGGATTTGAGGTGCTGTGTTGCTATGATCACTCCGCTGTAAGTGTCCACTGTCACTGCAAGCCATGCTCAGGGCTTCAGCAGTTCGGAGAGAGTGAAGTCTGACTGCCAGATTTCTGAGGCCTTGAGACCTCTCGGGTTGACCCCACCAGTCCATAGGGGTGACTTCTGGCAGTGAGGGCAAGTGGCCACTACGTGTCTCGCGTCCGCTGTCGAGATCCCACATCTCTTTGCCAGTGCTTTGGCTCCGATGTGGAGTGACTCGTGCAGTTGACGAGCTTCCTGCAATGCCCACACTCCCTTCGCCACGGCATCTGCTTTGTCATTTCCAGTCTGGAAGAAGCCCTTGATTGGGTTATGGCTGTTGATGTGAATGACAGACACAGTGCCCTGTCGTGAGGAGAGTGCCTCTTCAAGCATTGAGGCCGCTGTAGATGTTGACACACCTGGTCTCGACATGGCTAGGCAAAGCTTTGCCACGAATATAGAGTCTGTTACGATGTTGAGGTGTTCATCTTGGAAGAGTCCGCATGCCAAGACCACTGCTGCTGCTTCCAGCTGTTGCACTGACAGTGTGGGGTCACATGTTTTGACACAATGCCATGTTTCTTCTGCCTGCCACACCGCTGCTGCAGTAGAAGTCGTGGAGGAGGTGTCTGTAAAAACCGTTGGTCCTGGCTGTGGTCTGTCCATGACCTTTGGTGGCACGTCTATGTCGACAATGGTCAGTAGCTGGGTCCAAGGTGGTCCGGTGGCGTAGGAGACTTCTCCTCCGAAGCCAGTGAGAGCAAGGGCCAGGTGCTCCGATATCGCAGTTGACTCTACGGTCGGTTGCTTGCGGAAGGGGAGATGGATCCTTGCCGGCTCGGTCCCCAGGTGTCTCAGGGCGAGCTTCCTACCTTTCATGATGAGGTTAGCAACGCATTCGACTCCTGGGGAAAACGCTCGAGTTGGTCTTCCGAGGACCACCCATTGGATCGGCTGGGATTTTTCGGAAGGTCCTTGGGCCAGTGCTCCCACTCCTCTCTTCTGCGTGAAGTGGACGTATAAATCTAGTGGTACACTTGGGTTCCACCTGGCAAGCATGACAGTGGACATCTGATGTTCTATGAAGTCAAGGGATTTCGTTGCTTGCGGTGTCAGCTCCTTGGGGTCCCAGGGGTGTTTTCCTTTCAGGAGGTCATATAAGGGGTCCATGACCTCTGGAGGAACTAGGATGATGTTGCGGAGCCACTGTAGAGATCCCACAAGGCGCTGCATGTCATGGAGGGTCTTGATGTCTCGGTGGACCTTCACTGTGGGTGGAGTCACGTAGGAATTTGTGACCCCCACTCCCAGGAAGGTCACGCATGGTCCTCTCTTGATCTTCGTGTTTGCGATCTCAAAGCCGTTGGCCTGGAGAGTTTCTGTGATGGTGGACACTAGGTGATCCACTTGGCTTGCTGATGGTGCAGCGACGAGGATGTCGTCCATGTACTGAATGATGGTTGCAGCAGGGTGGGAGTGTCAGACTGGCATCAGTGCCCTGTCTACGGTGATCTGGCATATGGTTGGGCTGTCTACGAGACCTTGTGGTAGCACCTTCCATTGGAAGCGGAGGTTGGGTCTCTCGCCATTTGGGAACATGACGGAAAAGGCGAATCGTTCTTTGTCCTCAGCATGCAGGGGTATTGAAAAGAAACAGTCTTTGATGTCCAGCACTGCGCATGGCTGCCCTTCGGGGATGGCTGAGTTCGCGGGCAGCAGTGTTTGAACTGGACCCATGGGCTGGATTGTCTTGTTCACCTCCCTCAGGTCGTGGATGAGACGATAACCTTCTCCAGACCTTTTGGGGATTACAAATACGGGGGTGTTCCACGGGCTGGTGGAGGGTTCTATGTGACCCTTTTGCAGCTCGCAGTCGACCAGTTCCAGCAAGGCTGCCATTCGAGGCTTTGACAGGGGCCACTGCTCGACCCATACGGGGTCTGGTGATTTCCAAGTCAGTTTGATTGGCAGCAGTGGGTGTACGGCAGTGACCCTCATTATAAATTTGTAATCCTGACTCCTAACATAGCAAGGATGTCCCTTCCTATCAGGGGTGGAGAGTTTTGCAAAATGTAGGGGTGGATTGCTACTGTTTGTTCTGGTCCCTTTTTTGTATGAAGTGTTATAGCTACAAATTGGGTGCTTTTCCAAGCTCGGGACGGCCCTCCCACTCCGTTCACTGGGGGGACTTCTTTGCATTGCCAGTGTCAGGGCCACAGTGCTTGGGGAAAAATCAAGCAGTCTGCTCCTGTGTCTGCCCATAACTGAAGCCCTATGATGTGGGGGTCCTGACTGCCATAAAGGTGGCACGTCCCCCACACCTTCGGGGGCTCCTTCCCTATTTTCATGGCCAGGGCCACCCAGGGGTCTCGTTCTGGGGCGTCCCCTGCTGACCCTGCGGCACGGGCGCTGCTTGCGGTGGTAGTGGGTACGAAGGTACCGCAGGCTGGGTTGCGAAATTCGCTGGTGAGGGTACGAAGCTGGCTGCCTCCCGTGGGGGTATGGGGTATAAGGGCGCCCCGTCCCACTTGGGGTTGGCATAGATGGGCCGCCTTGCATTCGCGGCGGGAGGAGGCTGAGTGCGGCCCGCACGCCTCCTCCCTTTCCCGTTTCCCTGGGGCTGGGACCTGCAGTCCTTGGCGAGGTGCCCCTTCCTCCCGCAGCCCCAACAGGCTCCTCTCGGGCGTGTTTGGGGTGGAGGCGCCGTGGCGGGCTGCCATGCCGGCTGGGGACAGCTCACCACGATGTGACCTGCGTCACCACACTTGAAACATGCCATGGTCAGGGTGTGGACGGCTGCCTGAATGGGTGTCAGGTGTTCTTCCCTCACTACATGTCTGATCATGTCAGCCAGGCTGGCTCCGGCTGGCAGGGAACGTAAGATATCCTTGGTGACAGAGTTGCACTGCTGGCGCAAGCAGTCAGCTGCCACGGGGCCCTTTGCCTCTGCCGGCAGGGTAGAGGAGTCTATCACTGCCTGCAGGCGATCCACAAACTGCGTGAAGCTTTCGCTCTCTGCCTGCCTCACGGTGGACCACGGCAACGGCTTGGCCACGACCCGAGAGGGTGCACGAATAGCCTCCCTAGCAGCCCGAGTGGTCGCCCTGACCTCCTCAGCTCGCATCTGTGTGGCTTGTTGCTGAGGCGTGATCATATCATCGTGCTTTCCCATAAGCCTGGATAAAGTCAATCCGCGTAGTGGCTGCCTCGCGCCAGATGCTTGGGCTAATAGCTTTGTACAATTATCCTCCCATTCCTGTCTAAACACAATCATTCTTGCTCCATCAATTATCATGCGACCTATTCGCTCGATATCAAAGGGAAGTAGGTAGTCATTACTAAAAAGACCATCGATTAATGTGGAGACCATGGCCGAATTGATTCCTTTTTCTGCAATGGCTTTGACAATTGACTGTACATTTTTTGGGTTTACCGGGGTATATACCCTCTGCTGGTTCCCTTCCAGGCCGGTGATCCTCACCGGGAAGGCTTGTATGGCAGTCGCTGGGGACCATTCAGCACAGGCTATTTTTATTTTTCCCCAGTCGGTAAACTGGGCGGGTTTGTATTGTGGCTGCTTTTCGGTGCGGCTTACAGCTTTACCCGGTTTTGTTTTAAATTGCGTTGGCTCCGTTCCGTCCATTTCAGAGTCCCAGTCGGCTTCCGTCAGCTCTTCCGAGCTGCCGGAGCTGCTGCTGGACTCCGAATCGGAAGTCGAATGCCAGCGCACTTCCGGGGCTCGGTGCCATTTTGTTCGGCTCCGACCCCGCTCCTCCCACCGGGGGTGGCGCCGCTGCCGCCCCCCGGGCTCGCCCTGCCTCCTGCAGGGGTGGGTTTCTCCCTTACATGGTGGTGGCGTCAGGCGCGGCTGCTGATTGGCTCCGAGCCCTCTGCCGCTCCCCTCCTCTTTCTCCCGCACACGCGCATTAGCAAAACTCCGCGCCTCTGGGCTCTTCGCGCCGAGACTGCCCACGCCCCGCCCTTCCCCTTGGCTGCCGGCGCCATTTTCAAAGGGGTACGGGGGTGGCGTGGGTAGGATCTCCGTCCGAGCCACGGCCTCCGTGCCTCTGGCTTCCCCCGCCAGCCTCTGCCAACAGAATCCCGCTCGCCGCTGCACCTCCGGCAGCGGGTCACTGACCGGCGGCGGCGGGACGGATGGGGAAGCCGCGGATTTTTGGGAAGGCTCTGCAGGGGGTTCCGGGCTTCGGCCCGGGGAGGGGGGTGACGCGCCGGGCCCCCCCGGATCCCCGCTACCCGAGCAAATTATTCCCGGGCTTCGGCACCAGATATGTTGCCTTCAGGGGAAGGCAAGGCGACCTGGTTGCAAGGAACAGCACAGCAGCCCAGTCTCCCCTGGGCCACTCGGGCTAACGACACACGCAGGACACCAATGTGGTGGACGGTCGAAAAGCTTTTATTATCTTATCTCATGGGTTTAAATAGTCTTGGGGGACTCTGCTATGTCAGGGGGGGTTGGCAGGGTCTCTAGGGTTAGTCAGGAGTGGAAAACTACTGGGTTAGGTGTGGTTACATTCTTTGGGGTAATGGATAACATGTTGCAGGGTGAGAGGGGGATGGGGTCTTTCTTTCCGTCACATCCCGAAATCTTCCGTTCGCCTGTGCCTATCTACTACATCTTGGCTGAATGCCAAGCACCTGGCCTTTTTTAACCCTTTGCTTTATTTCTGTCTCCTAATGTCTTTTTATTAAACTTTTAAAATTTTACCTGGAAAGTGAACCTCGTTTTTCACATGACATTGCGTGGAAGGACTTTTAAAATATAACTAAAGGCTAAAGAAGATTGAGTGAGTTTTTGGGGGAGAGATCTCCCTCACTCCCAGCACTGAATAAACAAATACCTGCTGTGTAGCTGTCTTGTCAAAAATAGGTTAGAAACGGTTGCAAAATAGTTGATAATTGTTAAGCATGTACTGTTAGCTTGGTTATGGTAAAAGGAGTTAAAATGGTAGTTATAAGAAATACAGTACTCAACTTACCGTATTGCACCTAAGTGCACCACCCCCCAAGTGAAACGAGCCAGCCTGGACAGAACTGTAATGGACCAATCAAGTGCCTTAAACCTTCATGCAAATGAACGGATCCAGACAGAAACCAATGCAGAGGGACAAAAAAACAGGATAAAAAGGGGCATCTGACCCAGTGAATTTATGCTGCTCTGTGAAAAACACCAATCACTTGGTTTCTAAAATTTTTGAAGCTTAATAAAATGGTTGTAAAAATAGTAATACAATTAGAGTAATACAATTTAGAGTTAGGACAATTAGAAGACAATAAAAAGCAAAGAATTACGGACGTCCGGATGGTCTCGGACACTAAGTCACGAAAAGCATGCCTTGTGAACAAAGGAATAACCGTAAAAGCAATAGCCTGTTGCATATTCACATATCTCACACATGATGCATAAATTCCTTGCAAATTAAGAATTTTTATGTTTTTTGTCAACTTCTTCCCCTTAATCCTGGTGGTTCCATAAAGATGGAGAGAAGGTGGAAGAATGTTTGTCTTTTCCGATAAGGAGGTTGCAACTCTTTATGGGCCCCAAGTCACTGTCATCTCTGTGTGAAGAGTTTCTTGATTATCTAATCTCTTGCTTGAGCTAGTAAAAAAATCCTACACCGCAGAATTTCTATTTCAACATTATGTTGTAACCTAAAACTATATTTAACATATTACTTAAGAAAATTAATACAGAATAACTTTCTAACATTACACATATAATATTCATTTTAACATTTGTGAAAAGCCAATCATAAAATATGCATTTTTCACACGCTCCACCTGGAACATTGGGGACATCACTGTCCAAGAAAGAACCCAGTACCAGCGCTGCAGCATTCTTGACAGGACGGCTCCTGCTCAGCCCACAAGCCCCCTTGCTTTAGGCCTTCCTTTTTATTATAATAAATGCGGAAATCATTTTTAGTACTGGGAGTGCGGTCCCGTTTTTAACAGTCTGACTATAGAGTTTTATTTTCTTGCCTAGTTTTGGGCATCAGTAGGTGGTTCAGGAAGGCGGTACCTTCCTTTTACCTCAGCAATGGGGAGTCGGGAGTTTAGAATAAAAGGAGGCTGTGTTCTCTGAAGCCTCGAGAGAGAAACCCCACGGGGGTATGCCCCAGTGGACTCTCCCTTTATTCGAATAAAGTTGCAGGATTCCTCTGTCTCCTTTATGAACACCGGCTTTTCATAGCGTGATTTTCCGCACAAGTGGGAGCCCGGGAGAAGCTGAGGGCAGGGACCAGGGCTGAAAGGCTGGGTGGGGCCGGGCAGCCATTTCACTGCCGTCCTATCACACCCGAGGCCACGGGCCCTAGACTAGGCCACCGTTGCCACCGTGACCGGCCAGTGGCGCCCCGCCCTGCACCGCGCGGCGGGCCCCGCCCCGGCCAATCGGAGGGGTGGTGGCAACGGAGCGAGGTTCCCTTTGTTCAGCCATTTCAGAAGCCCTAGTGGGTTTTGTCACTGAGCTGCGGAGGCAGAGGACTGGCTGCTTCGCTCCCTCGCCACTTCTCTGCCGTCGGGGTCTGGGATGGTGTGGGTAGGTGTTTGGGCTACGAGGGGGGGGTTGGGATGTCCCATCTCCGGCAGCCGCTGCCTGCATGCCTACGGGCGGCAGTCGGGCCGGTTGGGTAGCTGGGCCCGGACCTAGGCTGCTCCCTCTCTTCCCGCTGTCGTTGGAGGGCTATGTCGTCTCGTCCGGATGGATTGGATGGTGGGGGAAGACCGGGCATCCACCCACATCTCCAGCTCCCGCGGCTCCTCCCAGTGCTACAGCTGGTATCGTCCCCGCAGCCTTGCGGTGAAAGTCACCTGGGGAATATAAGAAAGTGTCCATATTTCCTGCCTTTTTTTTTTTTTTTTCTACGGTGTATAGGGTCCCTGCTAACCAGGTCTGCTAGGTGGGTTTCCTTTTTTTTTTTTATTTTTCCTAAGAAATATTAGAAAGGAGTGAAATCTCGGAATTGTTTTGTACTTTTTGTTTGCTTCCTTGGGGAGCTTGTTAATTTAGGTGCTTACGGGAAATAGCTGATGGAACTCGTAAAGCCTTTGTGGAGTGACTGTACAAAAGCCACAAACGCCTTTTGGGGTTGGCATAAATGGTTTGCTCAGTCTTCAAGCTCTTTTTTTCCTTGTTGTGAAGGTAATTCCACTCCCTTGAATTTGCGCTCAGGACCCAAGAGATCTTCCTACTGTGAGGCTTGTTCTGCTATGCATTCTGGCCACCACAGGTTCATAACTTGTTTCCTTGCCTTCTTGGCTGTTTAAGTAGTCCTTAATGTGGTATTTAAATATTAAATATGTAAATCCTTACAACAGCCATTGAACAAAACGTTAATTTGTGAGTAATTAAACAGAAAAAAATAATTGTATGCCCAAGATCATACTAGGAGCCTTTGTTAGAACTGCAAAGTGAGCCTATGTTTCTAATGAAGAATCTCATCTGCGTGTAAAAATAACTGTTTGTGGTCTGTTTCTAAAAGTCCTCACTTTGCATCTGCTGTGTGAACTGTAGTTATTTTGGTATTATATGTGGGAGGATGGAGGAAAGCTGCTCACAGTTGGGAAGAATAGTTTTTATATGATCATTATTACTTTAGAGTGTATTTGTTCAAAATTTTTCTTGAGGAAGAACTTTACTGTGTGGGTGACCGTGTACTGGAACAGATTGCCTGGAGAAATTGTGGAGTCTCCCTCACTGGAGATATTCAAGAACTATCTGGATGCAATCCTGTGCCATGTGCTCTAGGATGACTCTGCTTGAGCAGGGGGGTGGGACTAGATGACCCACTGTGGTCCCTTCCAACCTGATCCATTCTGTGAAAATATCTAGTTAGTTTATACTCAAAGCACTATAATGCAAAGGGATAATTATGATCCTGCAAAAACAGGGTTAAAAAGCAGTTTACTCTGTCTTAAAGGTGAAAGGCTCTGGTTAGAATTAATATTGACTAAGGACCATTTTTACCATTGGATATAGGCAGTAACAGACTTCAGAGACTTCTGAAATTGATATAAATGTAAGCACAACTGATAAATTGAGCTAAGCATGCCTTGTGGCAAGAAGGTAAAAATAACATTAGTAGTGGGTTTAGGAATGTAGACTTATTGGATTATCCAGCATATGTTTTTCTAGTATATTTATTTAGATTGCAGTTTAGGAGTGCTTGTATGCAGATATTCAAGAGAACCAATATATGTGCTTAATTTTAGGTTAGTGTTGTAAATTGGAGCAACACCAGGGACTGAGTTATCTTATAATCAGGTGATAGGTGCACACAGAGCTGTCCAGCAGACTGGCAGATCTGGAATAGAGTTTAATTCTATCAAATTTAATTCCTGTTTCCACTTTGGGCACACCAAGATGCTATAGCTACAAAGGAAAGTGGCAGAAGGCCAAGTATAATCCTCCTTCATAAAAGCTGATATTCAGAATTTGTATGGTCTGAAGATCAGGGCTAAAATGAATACTGAGATTTTATTTTTTAAATGTTTAATTGATAAAGATCTCCTTTTGTAGACTCAGCATTGTCACTGTCATAAAAGTTGGACCACAGGTTTGTGAAACTTCTGCACCAATCAATGCATTGTCAGTATAATTGTGTCAGTGATATGCAACAGGGGGAGGATTTTTCTTTGCTTTTTTTTTTTTTTTTTTTGAAAGGGCTAAGACTGTTTTTACCATTATTTTCATGTGTTAATTATGTTGTAACTTTGAGTAAATTTGACCACAGAAATGAATTTTACTAGTTAATTCAGTTCCAGATTCTTTGAACATTCAAATACATGTAACAGAATATTTTTGTCACCTATTCCACTTCTTTAAATTATTTTATAGTTTGATTTGGATAGCTCAGATAGGTTTTCTATATATTTTGATAGATTTCATATCTATATGATGATTGAAAAAATGAATATGTATTTATGTGTATAATATACAGAAGCTATAAGGGCTCAGGATCAGGCCTGTAATTCATAGTGAAATTTTATTTTAAAAATATTTAATTGGTAGATATATATTTGTGTAGACCCAGTGTTGTTCAGTTTATATATGTGATCTATCATATACATGATAAATCAGTGTACATAATAATCTGTTTATGGATGTGCACATGGAGGCCATGGAATGTGGCATCTTTTAATGCTATAGAAATAAATTTCCAAACATCACTTTTAGCCTTCAGTTTTCCCTTTCCAGACCAGATTACAGAGTGTAACTTAATCAATTAATAAGATCACTGTTAATTTTCTGTGTACTAAATGCTTTGAAATTTTGTTTGTGTATGTGTACATTTTTAGTCAAAATTAACATGTTAAGTAAACGTGGGGTTTTGAGCCTTGAGGATAAAGTTACTGTTAAATTATTCATCTGTTAAATAATATAATTTAATATAACCTTTTCTACAAGCCATTGTGTAATCCCTTAAACATTCAAAATATGCTGCTTATGTAGAAGTTGCCATTAAGGGCATTGATTTAAATAATTGATTGATGCTAAATATAATGGTAGAGGAAAAGGCAAGATAAAATTGTTTTTGGAGAATAGAAAATAGTAGGTAAGTAGGTACAAAGATGCAAGGAAACTCTTACTCTATTAGAAACCAAAAAGGAAATACTTGCAGAAATTATGGTGAGGTAGCACAGACCAGGGTCTTCCAAACCTAGTTAGGAGGTATATGATTATCATTAGTAACTTCTGGCATCCAGAGTCGCATGTATTTCTAACCACACAAAACCAGAATCTCGTCTATGGCTTTTCTGCTCCCAGCTTTCCTACTGGATGTTCTTGTCTTGCAAGCTAGGATTGCAGTCCAATGCTCATACTCACCTTCCCCATCCATTCATACATCTGCAGAAATTTACTCTAATTTTTCACTTCAGCCACATTCTTTCCCCTTGCACATGTCCAAATCCTGAATTTTCACTTCCAGCAAGTACAAAGTGGAACCTTAGTTACCCCTGTGTGTATGCCATCACCCTAATCCTGGTCTTCCTACTTCACCATGTTTTGGCCCTCTTTCTATATCCTGAACTAGAAGTGCAGGTCTGCCTGGAGGTGGTAGAGCTGTTCATTGTTGTTGAATGCAGATGGTGGCTGCGGTAGTTCCTAACTGTGTTTACAGAGCCTTTATAGGACTTAGTAGGTAGTTACTGTGCTGCCTGTATAAAAGCAGTGAGAGCCAGGAGCCATGGCTCAGTTCATCATTGAGCATATCACAAAGCAGACATGAGTGGTAGGTGCACTATAGTTTGGCCACCTTTCTAATAGAGAAAAAAGGAAGGTCAGTAGCAGACAACTGTGGAAAGACAAGAGTAATTCTCATTGGAGAATAAAAAGCACAGGTCTGATTTTTAAACCAAATAAGCTAAATCGATGCAAAAGTCCAAATAGATGCCTTTATTTCAGTCTGCTTCACATCAGCTGAGCTTGAGTCCATTCCTTAAAATAAAAAAAAAACAAACATAAGCCAGCCTTAAATTTAAAGAAATTGTTCCACACAGGATTTTGAAAATTAGAATATAAGGAAGTTTAAGCTAAACTGACATAACTTTCTTGCACAGTCAAGCCCTGAACTATCTGCCTGAAAATCAGGAGGGATTTTACTGCATTCTGTTAGGTGTAATGTAGGCAAGTGGAGTTGACATAAGAGGTGAAAGTTTCAGTTGTTGATTCAGGTCCATAAGCAGTGAAAAAAGAAAGATCAGGTTTGAATGATCCTTTTGAGCACATGGGAACCAATTGCATTAACAAGAACACTCTAATAATGTAATTACGTTCTTCACTCTTTTGTGAGAGACTAGTCAGCACTAGGTTGAAAACACGAGTCTGAACAGACATGCTATTGGAGCTCCATGGAAAAGGAATTAAGGTAGACAAAGTGATGAGAGGAAATAATTGGTTTAAAAAATTATGGTTTTGTGTTTCTCTCTTGCACAGTGCAAATGTGTGTATTTGGGTGTCACATCTTCAAATATCTGTTTATTTAAAAATCCTTTAACCTTTGATATGTAAAAATCCAGTTGGTCATTTGGTCACATTACCAAACATCTTCAGACATCTTCCCTTCCAAAGTCCTCCTTTCTGTAGAAAATACTATAAGAAGTCCTGTATTTCTTGACTAAAAACTGGTGGGTAACGCACTGTAATTTCACATAATGTTTTGCTTCTGGTGAATACCCTATTACAGTTGTTCTCTGAGCCAATGAGTACTTGTAATATATTTTGCAATGTATAATATATCTTTCAGTTTAGCAAGGAAGCATATTTTAGGTTAGGCACTCTCCATTCCAATGATTCTCTTAATTTATTGGTAATTGCACAGAATCAAAATAGCAAACAAAAATTAAATAAAGCACAATTGATGGTATTTTCACAGCTTCCTTCATTTAGAGTGTACATTTCACGACCTGCCTTGTTTTGTTTGCTACTTACGTTTGCAATCCTTTAAAATGTGTATCAGAAAAGATGATACTGAGAAGGGAATTTTGAGACAGAGGAAAATCTTGCATGTAACCACTACTGAGTTCAATCTCTCATTAATAGTTGTACAATGTGTTTCAAAAATGAGACAGCTTTCTTTTAGATAAGAAAAAATTAATATAATATATGAAGTTCCATGCTTTAATAGTTTTCCATTTAAAATTATGGACTTTTATATCTGGACATGAGATTAAAAATTGGCAGGCATTGAGATTACTGCTGTTGCTTGTTTCTTTTATGATATGTAAGAGGGTAAATGGAGCATAGTGAGGCTTTGATAACCTTAGATCCACTGGGGTAGAACTCTCCCTGTTTTTAAAAAATAAGCAAATAAGATAGCAGAGGCTGTGATAGTAAAAGGGTTTAAAATCATGGGGATTTAGGGTTAAAAGGAAAATTAATCTTTGTAGGCCCTGGAAAAATAAATACCTTAAGCATATGAAGACCTAGTACTTGGTAGAACTGCACCTGTGTAGCTAGTACATGATAAGTGATATAATTGTTAGATGTGATGATTGTTTAGTAATTAAATATAATTACTGTTTAATCATAAGAATAATCATGAGAAACTCTGGTCAGGGACCTAAGAAAGATCACGAGAAACTCATGTCAATGTATACAATAGAAGAATATAAGTTTAATAATTAATATGTAAGTTATATAACGATAGAATATAAAATATGTTCAGCTTGAAAGCCATGTCGGAGTCAGATTTGGGTTGGTACCCCTGATTCCCAGAGCTCTTAATAAAAGCACCTGCATATAATCATATCCTGTGATTATGTGTGTTCCGGAACGCTAACATTTTGGCGAACCCAGATTGGGACCCTGCGAGCGCTGTTGAGGACCCTGCGACCCGATCACGCTCCAGCCAGCACCGAGGGATTCTCGGGGAGCCCATCGGCGCCGCGACCCTCCGCCGCTCACAATGTCCCCTGGAGAGAGGTAAGGTGCTTTTAATTTGGTGTGGAACCTGCCGATAAGACACAGCGAAAGCTACGCTCGGTTGTGTTAAAGGAATTCCTGTGGTGTTGCCCAGGCGCCGTCCGTTAGACATCGCGAAAGCGTTGCAGGTTCGGCATTCTGTGGTGTTTTGTGGCTGTAATATGGAAAAGCTTAAAGGTCTCTTGGGCAGCAATGCCCCCATACCACGTTCTTCTCCTTTGGGGTGCTTATTAGCACATTGGAAACAAGGTAATTTTGGGTAAGACTTACATAGGGGTAAATTAATTGATTACTGTAATACATGGTGGCCAGAATATGTTTTGGAAGGTGGTGAAAAATGGCCACCGAATGGAACACTGCAACATAACACTATTTTGCAATTGATGTTGTTTTGTAAACGCGAAGGAAAATGGGATGAGGTTCTGTATATTGATTTGTTTTTCTACTTGCGAGATAAGCCAGAATGGCAGGTTGAATGTGGATTGATGGTAGTTAAGGCATCTACAAGTGATAAGTGTGAGGTTTGTGTGAAGGAGAAACATTGTTTAGAACATTTTGCATTGAAAGAAAGCCTGAATCGGAGGAACGATACAGATGTTGATTTACAGGTAACCCCCACAAGACCAAGAGAACCTAACCCTATCCTGCCTGCCCCTACCCCCACTTCATCACCTGCTTCACCCAATCCTATTTTGTCTAGTCGTATTTCACCCACTCAAACTCTCTCTCGCTATCCTCCTCTTCCACCATCACCTGACCCCTCTTCCCCTGGAGATGATCTAAATTTAACTGTGATGAATAGAAGGGGGGAGGATGAAAGTGAAGGAGATAGCGAGAGTAGAGATGAAAGTGAATCTGCGATACGATACCGGTATCTCATAGGACTCAGAGTCGGTCAAAGCCCGCCCCGGCCTTGGCCAGAAAAGATCTGGGTAGACGGAAGCGGACTGTGATTGCCCCCTTACGACAGGGAACAGGAGCGGAGGGGTTGGTGTTTGTAAAAGTACCTTTTTCCCTTGCAGATTTAGTAATTTGGAAACAATCGACTGGAACTTATAGGGAAAATTCTGATAAAGTGGCAAGAGTGGTAAAAATTATTATGAAAACTCAGAATCCAGATTGAGATGATATACAAGTAATATTAGATACCCTAATGGATTCTACAGAGAAGGAGATGGTACTTAGAGCAGCCAAGGAAAGGGCAAGGGAGGATATCAGAAACAGGCTTGTAATGGGAACCCTAGATGATAATTTTCCAACCGAGGATCCAGGGTGGGATCCTAATGCACCTGGGCATATGCAGAGTCTGAAGAAATATCAGGAGTGGGTCCAGATGGGCATTCAAAATGCTGTACCTAAGACTATAAATTGGTCTAAATTGTATGAGATAAGGCAGGAGAAGAAAGAATCCCCTACTGTGTTTTTGGAAAGGCTTAAGAAAGCAGCAAGAAAATACACAGATCTCCAAATAGATACACCACAAGCAAAGATTCAGCTTGCTCTCATTTTCCTGGGGCAGTCACAGGATGACATTAGGAGAAAACTGCAAAACTAGAAGGGGAAGAATTAAGAAATCTGGACAAATTGCTTGAAGTAGCTTGGAAAGTATACAATAACCAGGAAAAGGAAATAAGTAAAAGACAACAGCAAAACCTCTTGGCAGTAATACAGGGGAAAGGAAACCCAGGCATCGGAGGGAGAGGCAGGGGTGGTCTGGACGGGGGAGGGGAGGTGGACTTGGCAGGGGACATGGGGGAACTGCTGTGCCAAAATTAGGATTTAATCAGTGCGCTTTTTGCCTGCAAGAAGGTCACTGGATGAACGAGTGTCCAAACCGGTTTTACCAAGGCAACCAGCCAAGCCAAGATCAAGATATTGCAAAATTAATGGTGGTGGGACAATACAGTAGCTGTCTAAAAAATAACAAGAAACCTTTCGTGACCATACAGCTAGGTGATAGAGCAGTAAAATTCCTGGTGGATACGGGGGCCACGTATTCTGTACTGAATGATTTGCAAGGACAAATTGGGGACAAACAAACAACAATAGTCAGGGCAACGGGGAAGGAGGAAAATCGGCCATTCCTACAACCCTTAGATCTGTGTTTTGGAAATAAGGTCCTGACGCATGAATTCCTGTATGTGCCTGAGTGTCCAATTCCCCTTTTAGGTAGAGATTTATTGGCAAAACTTGATGCAGTAATAACCTTTGAGAATGGGGATCTTTTAATGAAAGTACATGAATCAAAGACAGGAAAAATTTTAATGATTAAGGAAAAACCAGCTCCCTCTATTCCTAGGGAAGTAGAAGATGCAGCAATTCCTTCAGTATGGGAAACAGATACACCTGGGAAATCTAAATTAGCACAACCAATACATATTGAATTAAAGGAAGGGGCAAAAGCAGTACAGGTTAAACAGTATCCTATAAAACCAGAAGCACGGCAGGGAATAGTAAAAATTATTGATAAATTCTTGAAATACCAAATTTTAGAAGAATGTGAATCAGAATATAATACACCTATATTTCCAGTGAGGAAACCCAATGGTGAGTATAGACTAGTGCAGGATTTGAGAGCAATAAATGAAATAACTAAGGACATTTATCCAGTGGTTGCCAATCCTTACACATTGTTAACATCCGTGAAAGAGACATAAAAATGGTTTACAGTAATTGATCTAAAATATGCCTTTTTCTGCATACCCCTTGACAAGGAAAGTAGGAACCTGTTTACCTTTGAGTGGGAAAATCCAGGAAATGGAAGAAAGACCCAGCTCACCTGGATACGGCTCCCACAAGTATTCAAGAACAGTCCCACCCTATTCAGAAACCAACTGGCAAAGGAGCTGGAGACCTGGACGACAGGAGGGCAAGTACTGAGAGAACAATACCTGCTGCTACAGTATGTTGATGATATACTGATAGCCACAGAAGAGAAAGCAACCTGCATAAAGGTAACAATTGAGATTTTAAATTCACTGGGAATGGTAGGATATAAGGTATCTAAACAAAAAGCACAAATTGCCCAACAGACTGTGATTTACCTGGGATGTGAAATCTCACAAGGGCAACGAAAACAGGGTACTAACCGTATTCAAGCTATTTGTGCCATTCCAGAGCCCCAGAATCTACATGAGCTGCGAGTCTTCCTTGGCATGACAGGGTGGTGCCGCCTGTGGACTATGGACTAATTGCAAAACCCCTGTATGAGGCCCAGAAGACGCAGCCATTTACCTGGGGCAAACCACAGAAGGAGGCTTTCCTCAAACTAAAGGAGGCCTTGACAACTGCTCCTGCATTGGGGTTACCTGATTTGTCCAAAGATTTTCAGCTGTTTGTACATGAAAGGATGCATCTAGCATTGGGAGTCTTAACCCAATGTTTGGGAAGCTGGAAAAGGCCGGTGGGCTACTTTTCCAAACAACTTGACAACATCAGTGCCGGATGGCCTTCATGTCTGCAGGCAGTTGCAGCCACTGCGATCCTGATACAAGAAGCCAGGAAGCTCACCATGGGAAAGCACATAGATCTCTATGTACCACATATGGTAACTACTGTGTTGGACCAGAAGGGGGACCATTTGATCTCCCCGAGTCGAATGATGAAATTCCAGGTAATCTTAACGGAGCAAGATGATGTAACATTAAAAACAACTAACCTTTTGAACCCAGCCTTGTTCCTAGGTACAACATCTGAAGAAAGCCTATTGGAACACGATTGCGTGGAAGTAATAGAACACATCTGTGCGGCTAGAGCAGATCTGAAAGATGTCCCTTTAGAACAGCCAGACTGGGAGTTGTTCACAGATGGAAGCAGTTTCATGGAGAACGGAATCAGAAACGCTGGATATGCGGTAACAACAATCAGTACAGTGGTAGAGGCAAAACATTGCCACCAAATACATTTGCCCAGAAGGCAGAACTGATTGCTTTAACCAGAGCACTAGAATTAAGTGAAGGGAAAAAGGTGAACATATGGACTAATTCAAAATATGATTTTGGAGTAATGCATGTGCATGGGGCCCTATGGAAAGAACGGGGCCTGCTTTCATCTCAAGGGATGCACATTAAACATCAAGATGCAGTTCTGCAGCTGATAGGAGCAGTACAAAAACCTGAACAAGTGGCAATTATGCACTGTAAAGTACATCAATCAGGAAACTCCAAAATTCGTGAGGGAAATCGAAAGGCAGATTGCAGAGCTCGACAGGCTGCTCGAAAGGTGCAAACAAAAATGGCATTGGTCCCTTTAAAACTTAATGTATCTCAATTCAATTTACCTCCACAGCCGAAATATTCAGGAGAAGATGAGAAATTGGGACATTTACTGAATGCACAGAAGAATCCAGAAGGGTGGTATGTAACTGCACATGGACAGATAGTGGTACCCCCTTGGTAATGAGACAGGTTCTACAAATTAAACATAACGAATGTCATTGGGGTGCAGAGGCATTGGTAAAATTTCTAAAATGTTATTTGCTCTCAGTATGAATATTAACAATGGCAAAATCAATAATGTCAAAGTGTGAGATTTGCTTGAAAAATAACCCAGTGGCTAGACGACAGGCACAACTAGGAAGGGTTTGGGTAGGGATAGAACCAGGAGATTATTGGCAGGTAGATTTTGTAGAATTACCAAGAACTCGAGGATACAAATATTTGTTAGTAGGGGTTGATACATTTTCTGGATGGCCAGAAGCCCTTCCCTGTTGCACGAACCAAGCAAAAGAAACAATTAAGTGGTTACTACAAGAAATCATTCCCAGATTCGGGGTGCCTATAGGGATATCATCAGATAGGGGACCCCATTTCATAGCCACGGTGGTAAAAGAAGTGAGTAGGTTGCTGGGAATAACTTGGGACCTCCACACACCATGGAGACACCAGTCAAGTGGACAGGTGGAGAGGATGAATCAGACACTAAAAAGGCAGATCAGTAAAATATGTCAAGAAGCCAAACTGCAGCGGCCACAGGCTTTACCAATAGCATTGCTGCATCCACATCCCAAATGTAACTGCAGATGTAGAATATGACATCAATCAGTTAAAACAAATAGAGCATGAAGTACAAGAAGAGCAGAAAGATTTGACTACGAGCTGGTTAGACAAAGTCTTTAAAGGGTTAGGGTGGAATGTGAGTTCATGGATTAAGTCTATCACTGAGAGTGTAATAATCCTATTAATTGTATTCTTAGTAATTTGGTTAGTCTACAGTGTCCTAAAAGGAGAAATACAGAAGAGGACATCCTGGAACCGGAAAATAATCAAGGCACTGGCACGGAATCCACACCCATCATCCTCTGATCCTCCAGTCCATAACAACGTTCACGTCAATCCTGGATTTGAAGAACATCATGTATAAACTTAGAAACTAAAGACTGTATCAAGTGAAAGTATTTGCGCTTATAGTGAAGTGAAAATACTTTCAAAGGGGGGAAAATGATAGTAAAAGGGTTTTTAAATCATGGGGATTTAGAGTTAAAAGGAAAATTAAGCTTAGTAGGCCCTGGAAAAATAAATACCTTAAGCACATTAAGAACTAGTACTTGCTAGAACTGCACCTGTGTAGCTAGTACATGATAAATGATATAATTGTTAGATGTGATGATTGTTTAGTAATTAAATATAATTACTGTTTAATCATAAGAATAATCATGAGAAACTATGGTTAGGGACCTAAGAAAGATCACGAGAAACTCATGTCAATGTATACAATAGAACAATATAAGTTTAATAATTAATATGTAAGTTATATAATGATAGAATATAAAATACGTTCAGCTTGAAAGCCATGTCGGAGTCAGATTTGGGTTGGTACCCCTGATTCCCAGAGCTCTTAATAAAAGCACCTGCATATAATCATATCCTGTGATTATGTGTGTTCCAGAAGGCTAACCGCTGCATTTTAAGGGTCTTTTGGTAGGTCTTGCTTTGGATAAGCATATTTGTCCTGGCTTAAAGGACAGGTGTCTGCCAAGGAAGGTGAGAACGTCCCTTGGAATGGAAAATGTGACCCCCTTCCCTCTGAATTAATGTGACTTTGAAATTACAGGGCTTTCAGTCAAAGATATGGGAAAACAAATAACAGTTCTTTACTAGTATATATATATATATGTATAACAAGGCAAACAAACGACAATAACAACATCAGCAACAACAAACAGAAAAAAAACAGACCTGACAACAGCCTTCTCTGGGCTGTCAAGTGCTTTTCCCTTTGGTGTAGTTACAGTCACGGCCAGCAGGGGCGATGTTGGCTCCCAGCTTAGCAAAGGAAGTGTGATGATTCCCCCTTGGCTGCAGGGGACACTGTGGCGTGAGCACAGCCTCCTCTCCACATGGGTAATGGTGACTCAGTCAGCGGAAGAGAGAGAGAGAGAAAAGGGGCTTCCTTTTCAAACTCATGGGAGGGGGTGACGGGGGACGGGGACCTGGTCTCAGTGCCCCTCCAGGTTGTGAAATGGACTGTAGCAGGAACTTCGGAGCAGCAGGCTGGTACAGCAGATGCGGGCACACCTGGGGTGGCAAACAAAATGTAGCAGAATCTCCGGAGCTACAGCAAGAGCTGTGGGGGTTAAGTGGACACGGGGTGTTGGGTTAAAGTGTAGCAAGAAACCCAAAGCAGTGGCAGAAAATCAGCAGGGCTGAGGAGTGGCATCTGGGGTCCTGCAAACAGCTGGGAGGCATTGAGACAGTCCTGTGGAGGAGAGAGGGTTCCCAGGTTTTCCCCTGAGGCATCGAGTAGATAGGGAGGGTCCTTTCCAGTGAGATTGGATGTTGATAAGATCCCAGTTCAACAGCCACTCTTATGAGCAAAGCCTTGCTCACAGTAGGAGAAGCAGTAAAAGACAGAGCTCCGCGGTGGCAGCGAATTCTTCCTACAGCAACTGTAGCCTGGCTGTCTCCTCTCTGATCTGAGAACAAGAGAGTGAGGAGCCGAGCCCATGCCCTCACCCCCCAGCCAAAATCTCACAGCATCCCTGCCCCTCCCAAGAGAAAATTCCCCAGCCAAGAGTGAAACCAACTGCACCCCTGCCCCTGCTCCTTCCCCCAGCACATCTCCTCTTCCTCTTAAGTGCTCATTGCCACCATCTCCTAGGCAACAAATGGGAGAAAATTCTCCAATTCCCTGAGAAAAAGAAAAAAAAAAAAGGGAAAAATTGTAACCTCCAACAATATTTCAGGATGTTTCCAAGCTCAGCAGTAATGCAGATTTAATTGGACATAAGGGTTCTTTAAAACTTTCTTTGCCACACTTATTTCTTGAACTTTTGGAGAAACAGAATACCCTTGAAAACAAATAATTATATCCTAAATTATCTGAGGTTATACAAGTTGAGTTTATACTATGATAGAAATTTTAAAATCCGGCCTGTGATTTATTCGTTATTTGAGTTTGTATTTTCACAAAAAACAGATGATACATGGATTTTTACATGTAGGGAAAACAATAATAGAAAATAAAATTTATCAATTTGGCAGCAGTGAGAATTAATTTATATTTTTCATCCAGTTTTCTTGATACTCTTGTTTTATCTAAGGTTTATAGCAGAAAGAATGAAGAGTTAGAATTGAGAGATTTGGTGACAAAGTGATAAATAAGGAAGTGAGATGTTAATTTCAGAAATTGCCCAGTATAGAAGAATTTGATATCTGTGATAAAACATGACATCTATTAGAAGAAATTCTAGAAAATATGCTATAGTATGTGATTTTGGGCCCTGGAACATCCCTTGTAGCATCTTCTGTGCAGATTACAAGAGATACCTCAAGGTCAAAGGAAATTTAACAAAGTAGTCATATACAGTGCAATGTTTTCATTGCAAATTAATCCTTAGGTCCTCCATAAGAGGATATTAATTTAAGGTAATAAAATTCATAACACTGTTGTCACACTTTTGTATAGATGAAGTTACTGCAGCATTGCATCTGGGAAAAGCTGAATGAAAGGAAGCAATTTTATTTATTTTTTTTAACTGGAGTGAAGTCTAACTGTCCTGTTTATACTAGGTAAGTGTATATTAGGGAAAACTGGTTATTATACAGATGTTCTTTGATATTGTGCTAATTTAGTAATGAGTATGTGTGGAACTGAACCCTGCTTTCCTCAGTTACACTTTCAAGTTCAATTTTGAAATTATGAAGAAATACTAAAACTCAGTGTTGGTCTTAACCATGATGAACAACTTTCTTATAATCATGGATTCATTTAAGTTGGAAAAGACCTTTTAAGATGATGAAGTTAAGCTGTAAACTTAATAGTGCTAAGCCTACAACAAAACTGTGACCCTAAGTGTCACATCTTCACATCTTTGAATCCCTCCAGGAGTGGTGACTCCACCACTTTCCTGGACAGCCTGTTCCAATGCTTGATAACCCTTTTTGCTAATATCCAATTGTAGTGGTTTGGGTTCACCAATTTGAGATTTCGCCAATTTTGAGATTTCCCAGGCGGCACACCAATGAGTGTGGTGGGTTTCCGTGCTGGCCAATCACCAGTGCACTCACTTTCTGCTGTGAGGTAGGATTAGGAGAAAGGCAAAGCAGGCTCAAAACTTTAAAATGGTATAAAGAAAAATTTATTAACAGTAACTAAAAGAAAGAGTAATAAAAATCAGAACAAAACTTTCAGAACACTTCTCCTCTCCCCACAACCTTTTCTTCCCACTGACAATGTAAAGAAACAAAACCTAAAATTTCAGTCAGTTTATGTCTTGGTTTGATAAGACAGGTGTCTGCTAAGGAAGGCATGAGCCTCCCCTGAAATGGAAAATGTAAACCCCCTCCCTCTGATTTATTAAAAAAAAAATGGATATTGATCTAGTACTGATATCCAACTGTGATGGACAAAAACTCTCTAACAGTATAAAGTTAGAAAGTGTATGTTTATTCGATGCTGGGCGGCGTGCGGGATAGCTTCCAAATACACACTGCAGCTCCCAGGTGATTACAGAGTCTTTTTATCCATAAAGTATTGAATACCCAAAATACAAATACATATTCATCATTTTGGTACATCCCATTCCTCGCTTCGTATGCTAATCACTCCAAAAGCTATTAAGCATGCGTAGTTTGTCCCTTGAAATGGGTCGGTGGTCCCTTTCATGGGGAGGGGTCCCAAAATGAGGAAGTAAATTAAGTCTTCCCCGTTCTGACTTTTCTACCTTTTCAATGCAAATATGACAAATGAACTCTTGGTAGAACTCCCATTCCTTGTCTTCAATTGGTTTCAGAAGAGAGGAGGCCCACAATTGTCTTATGTTCCTAAAAGCTATTTGTCAGTTTGTATATTCTTCATTATAAACCCAGCTAACTAAACATTATGCTGACAAGCAATGAATTATTAGTTAACTACTAACTCTTAACTTCATCAAGGCCTATTCATTTATTTTAAGTAACTCTAATAAGACTTATCTCTAACTAAAATCTTAGCTCTTCTAAAATCTCTAAATTCCTTAAAATTTACCTTTCACCTCCAAATTGTTATAAATTTGAAATTAAGGGGGGGCTCTCAGGCAAAGATATGGGAGCAGGAATAACAGTTTTTTATTAGGGAAGAAAATAAAAAAATAAAATAAACAATGCAGTAATACAAAACAACACTGACAGAGTCAGAATATGACCTGACACCCTGATGGTCAGGGTGTTGGTAGCAGTCCAATTGGAATTGTGGCTGCAGTCCTTCTGGAGTGGCAGATGTGGTTCTGTTGGAGCAGTGATGCTGTAGAAGGGTGTAGTCTTCCTCTGAAGATCCAATGGAAAAGCAGCTATTCCTCTGGTAATCCACTAGAAAGGCTGTTCTGGTGTCCCAAAATATCACATTATATCCAGTTAGGAATGCTTGGCTCCTCCCCCTGGGTGGAGCATCTCACAATGGGATGATGTAATTTTTATTAGTCCTGCAGTGACATTCAGTAGCCCATTAACAGCGGATGTCTCCCTGGAGGGAGGATTGGTTTGTGGAAGAGATAAACAAAACTGCTCAATTAACAGAAGATAACTACCACACCTCTAACATGGCAAATAGAATACATCTTGCCTTGCAATCTAGGACAGTTTACCACCTCTAAAATAGTCTTTCTTCAGTTCACTTAGGGAGAGAAGTCCCTCTTGTTCATGTTATGGAGACTTAACAAGAAAAAAACAGTTCTCTGCCACCCGGGGAAATCTGCAATTGTGAAGTCCCTCTCATTTTCCACAAGCTTTTCCTACAGCTGTGTTTATGGGCCATGTGAATTTATGGGATACAGTTTTAAAGATGAGCTGTTCAAAGGCAAAAGTTCTCATTATCCATCTCTAAAATCATCTTCATCTCTGGGAACAGAGGTCTTCTCTTCCTGGGAGCACAGGGTCTTCTTCACTCTTCTTTCTCTCTCTCTGTTCAAACTCCTCATAGATTACAGCTACTTTATCATCTGCTTACTTTAGCATGGAGGCCTTTGCTCAATATCTACAATTTGAACACTTTCATCTCCCCATACCTTCATGCATTATAGGGAAAAAGTCTTTCTCCATAGCTTTACAAGAGGATTTCAACCCCAAGATTAAAGCATCTCCTCGTCTCTCCCATCTGGGACTTGACTTCTTCACTGATCTCCATGTCTTCATGTTGCTCCTTTACATGCTTGCATCTTGTTCCTTTCACTCGAGGGAGGATTGAAGCACTGAAAGAGTTAACATCTCGCCTGGGGCCTGCAGATGGTCACTTAACTCTGGCTGGCAGCTTTGGGAGAAACTGCTGTTGCTAGGAGGGGTGGCTAAGATCTAATCAGCCAGGCCAGAACTCCAAAGCAGCATGCTGAGAAGGGGGGGTGGGGGGGTGGGGGGGGGGTGACTTCTCTTTCCCCCTGCCCAGTGGTTGCAGGTGAATCTCCATGGTGGTGGGATTGCTGCTCATGGGGCTGCTCCTGGGGCCCAGTCGGGCCCCGGGCTGTAGCAAGTAGCCAGATGTTAGCAATCGCAGCCATGGCCTGGCCCAGCTCCATGGACTCTGTCTCTGTGGCCTCCCCTCCCCTGCCTGGCCACTGATTGGGGGGGGGGGGGTCCGGCGGGGGGTCCGGCAGGTGCCCCGGGAAAGGGTGCCCAGCCCCGTGGCAGGGCCCGCCCAGCCATGTTACCTCTCTGCTGGCCAGAAGAGAAAGAAGAAGTTCCTGGGTTTCTTTTGTCTTTAACATGTGTTTTTCACAGAGGCGTTTACAGTTTTCTAGTGGGTAAAAGCTTTGCATCACTTCCATAAATGTCTCCCATGCAAAACCATGACACCAGTGTAAACCTCCCCTGGCACAACTTGAGACTGTTTCCTCTTGTCCTTTCATTTGCTTAAGAGAACAGTTCAACCCCCTACCTGAATACAACCTCTTTTTCCAGCTCAACTTGTTGTCTGCAAACTTACTGAGGGTGCACCCAATCCCCTCATCAAGATCATTGATAAAGATATTTAACAGAACTGGCCCAAATACTGAGCCCTGGGGAACCCCACTAGCGACTGGCCCCAGCTGGATATAGCACTGTTCACCACTGCTCTCTGTGCCTGGCCATCCAGCCAAATCTTAACCCGGCAAAGAGTATTCTCATCCAAACCATGTGCTGCAACTTGTGCAGGAGGATGCTGTGGGAGACAGTGTCAAAGGCTTTACTGAACCTGATAGACAACATCCCCAGTCTTTCCCTCATCCACTAGGTGGGTCACCTGGTCATAGAAGGAGATCAGGTTGGTCACAACCTGCCCCTCCTAAACCCATGCTGGCTGGGATTGATCCCCTGATTGTCCTGTATGTGTTGAATGATTGCACTCAATATGATCTGTTCCATGACCTTCCCTGGCACTGAGGTCAGGCTGACAGGCTTGTTGTTCCCCAGATCTTCCTTTTGTCCAACCTTGTAGATTGGCATCATATTTGCTCACCTCTAGTAACCTGAAGCCCTCCTGGTTAACCAGGACTGCTGGTAAATTATTGCAGGTGACTTGGTGAGCCCTTCTGCCAGCTCCCTCAGTACTCTTGGGTGGATCCTATCTGGCCCCATAGACTTGTGAGTATAAGTTGCATAGCAGGTCAGTAACCATTTCCTGGACCCCTTTGCCCTTCAGGGCTTCCTCCTGAGGGCCTCTGTCAACCAGGCCCTTAAACAGGCCAAAGTATGTCCTTTGGAAGTCCAAGGTGGCAGTTGCCTAGTTGGCTCTCATTGTGTCACGAAGTTATGTCCTGCACACTCCAGGAACCTCCTGGACTGTTTTCTCTTTGATGTGTTGTATTTCTGTTGCCCTGATTTTTAAAAGTGTTAAGTTTTCTTATATAGTTCTTTTCAAAGTTTTAAAGTTCTTATAAAACTTCTTTAGCCTTCTGATAATGTTTACATATTTCTACTGGAGTTCTCACACACTGTTCATGTAAATAATGATTGTGTTGCATTCTTCTTTGTGGGAGGGGAGAATTGATGGACTGTTGGTTTGACCAGTGTGGTTGGAGAGGTGGCAATTTCATCCTCCAATCCACTGTCACTTTGGGAATTCTGTATATTGCGAGGTCAGAAATAAAATTGGCTCTTTTCCTCTCTTGAACTCACCAAGCTTCTGTGTACTCATTTCATGTCCAATAGTGACAGTATTTCCAGCAGATGTCTGGTAAGTTGAAATCCCCCATGAGAATCTCCCAGCTGCTTATAGAATATTTCATCTGCCTCCTCATGCTGGTTGAGTGCTCTGTAACAAACTCCCACCAGGATATCTGCCTTGCTGGCCTCACCCCTGATCCTTACCCATAAACGCATGACCCTTTCATCACCACTGGCAAGCTCTAGACAGTCTAAACACTCCCTAACATACAGGGGCTACCCTGCTGCCTCTCTTGCCTTGCCTGTTCCTTTCTGAAGAGTTTATAGCCATCCATTGTAGCATTCCAGTTGTGTAAGTCATCCCACTATGTCTCCATGATGGCAACTATATCATAGTGTTTTCCAGCTGTGCAATGTTTGTTGCTCCTCCTGTTTGTTGTCCATGCTACATGCATTGTTGTAGATGCACTTCAGCTGGGCTATCGATCTGGCCATCTTTTTAGGGGGAAAAGACCTCATTCCTATGTGATTCTTTTCAGGCACTTCCATAGTTTCTGATAAATCAATAACCTCTGTGTCTTTGCTGCCACATAGATCTCCATTCCCTACCTCCACTGAGATGGCAGAGCAAAGGACCTTGCTAGCACACCCCTCAGTCACATGCCTCCCCCCCAACCCTTCCCCCAGCTTACCTGTAGCAAGCTTGGTTTTATCCCTTTCCTCCTTCAAAGATTGTTTAAAGCTCTTTCAATGAGCCCTGTTAACTCCTGTGCAAAGATCCTTTTCTTCCTTTGAGACAGGTGAACCCAGCAGGCCTGGTGTTGTATAGACTGACCTATGATCAAGAACCCCCAAAGTTCTACCAGTGACACCACACTCGGTGCCAGGTATTGAATTGCTGGCTCTTCCTGGTTCTTCCTTCATCATTCTTTGTGACTGGAAGGATAGAGGAGAACACTTCTTGTGCCTCTGATTCCTTAACCAGTCGTCTCAATGCCCTGATGTCTCTCTTGATTGCCCTCAGACTTCTTGTTGCAACCTCATTGCTGCCTACCTTAAAAATCAATACTGGATAATAATCTGAGGGCTGTACTGGGTAGGAAGCTTTCTCTTCACATCTTTAATGCCCCAGGGAGGCAGCAAACTTCCTTAAGGAGTGGGTCTGATCTGCATATGGTACCTTCTGTTCCCTTCAGAAGGGAGTCTCCTAAAACTTTGATATTATTTATATTGGTATGCTATGATACTAAGACCAAGTATTACAAAAGAGATTTTTAATTTAGAGGTGTATTTTTTTAATCTAGTGCATTGTCAATTTCTCAAAATTATTATTGAAGATGATTCAAAAGAATTTAAAAAAAGAAAAATAAAGCCCCCAAGAACTAAAAAAAACCAAACTGGCTGCTATGTCATGCTGTCTTGGTTTGACAAGACAGAAGTTTGTGAAGGAGGGCAAAAGCCTCCTGTGCAATGGAGAAGGTAAACCCCCTCTCTCCGAATTACTAGGATTTTTAAATTAAATGGCTTTCAGGCAAAGATATGGGAATGGGAGTAACAATTCTTTATTAGGAGAAACTAAATAACAATTTAAAAAGGCAAATGCAATTGGTACAAACAGAACTAATGATAAAGTCCACAACCTGACACCCTGAGGATTCGGGGTGTTGGTAGCAGTCCAGTTGAAATGACAGCTGCTCCTCTTGCAGTGGCTGATGAATTGCAGCTGAAGTGGTGATCTTTAGAAGGGTAGTTTTCTCTGAAGATCTGGTGGCAGTTGGGCCGGTCTTCCTCTGGGAATCCAGCGAAGGGGCCACTTCTCTGTGAATCCTGCCGAAGGAGCCGCTTCTCTGGGAATCCCGCCAAAGGAGCTGCTTTTCTGGGAATCCCGCAAAGAGAGAGAGCTGCTCTGTCTCCTAAAAGGTATCACTTTATACTATAAAAGAGTGCTTGGCTTCCCCCTCTGGGTGGAGCATCTCACAATGGGATGGTGTAATGTTACCAGGCCTGCAGTGAGTCAGTGAATGGCCCATTAACAAACGATTACCTCTTCGGAGCAAACCATCCTTCTTGGAAGAGATAATAAACCTACCCAACCTCCAACAGATGGCAAATAGAATACAAGCTTATCTTATAAACCAGGACAGATATAAAAGGAAAAATATTTAGGCATCACTTAAAATGCTGCATTTGAAATAAAATGAGATAAAATAATTGCTATGGGGACTGGTCATGCTTGTAATGTCTATTCTATAGTTTAAGGCTGCATTAATCACCAAGAAATTTTACCTGATTGTTCATCTACACAACAGCAATCTCTCAGTGTAGAAAAAAGTAACATAGCTTTACTTTGCGCATTCCTTTATGCTTATTCAATACTGCTTCAAAACTGGTATTATAGATGTAGTTGTAAGACTGCTTTTTCAAAAAACAGTGGTAGAAATGAGTGAAGAAGGTAAAAATTAAGAACACAGTAAGAATTATATTGTCATGTACTATTTTTGTTTTTTTTTTAACCAGACACTGTAAGTGCATAGAATCATAGAAAGGTTTGGGTCGGAAGGGACTATAAAGATCATCTAGTTCCAACCTCCTCCACATTGGCAAGGACAACTTTTACTAGACCAGGTTGCTCAAAGCCCAATCCATCCTGGTGTTAAACACTTCCAGGGATGGGGCAGCCACAGCTTCTCTGGGCAACCTGTGCCAGGGCCTCACCACCCTCACAGTAAAGAAGTTCTTACTAATCTCCAGTGTAAACCAACCCTCTTTCAGTTTGGAGCCATTTTTCCTTATTCTATCACTCTGTGCCCTTGTAAAAAGTCCTTTCCCAGGTTCTTGTAGCCCTTTTAGGTACTTGAAGACTGCAATAAGGTCACAGTGAAGCTTTTTCTTCCCAGGCTAAACGACTCCAACTCCCTCAGCCTTTCCACATAGGAGAGGCGCTCTATCCCTCTAATCAACTTGGGCTCATCTGGACTTGCTCCAACAGGTCCATGTCCTTCCTGGGTTGGGGGCCCCAGAGCTGGATGCAGTACTCCAGGAGGGGTCTCAAGATCAGAGGGGCAAAATCCCCTCCCTCGACTGGCTCGTCATGATGCTTTGAATGCAGCCCAGGATACGATTGCCTTTCTGGGCTGCCAGTGCATATTGCCAGCTCATGTCCAGCCTCCCATCCACCTGCGTCTCCAAAGTAATTTTCCTTGATGCTGCTCTTAATTCATTCATCACTCTGCCGGTATTGATACTGAGGGTTGCCCCAACCCAGGTGCAGTACCTTGCACTTGGCCTTGTTGAACCTGATGAGGTTCCCATGGGCCCACTTCTCGAGCTTGTCCAGGTCCCTCTAGATGGCATCCTGTCCTTCAGGTGTGTCAATTGCACCACTCAGCTTGGTGTCATCTGCAGACTTGCTGAGGATGCATTCGATCCCACTGTCTGTCACTGATGAAGACATTGCATAGCACTGGTCCCAATATGGACCCCTGAGGGACACCACTTGTCAACGATGTCCATTGGGGCTCTGAGCCATTGATCACTACTCTCTGGATGTGGCTAACAAATTCCTCATCCACCAAACAGTCCATCAAATCCATGTCTCTTTTCAATTTAGTGAGAAGGATGTTGTGGGGGACCGTGTCAAAGGTTTTACAGAAGTCCAGATAAATGACATCCATAGCCCTTCCCTTGTCCACTGATGTAGTCACTCCATTGTAGAAGGCTACAGGTTGGTGAGGGAGGTTTTGACCTTGGTGAATCTGTGCTGGTTGTCCCAAATCACCTCCCTGTCCTCCATATGCCTTAGCAGAGCTTCTAGGAAGATCTGTTCCAGGATCTTCTCAGGCTCAGAGGGGAAGCCATGACTTTTCATGGAGAGTGGCTTGGCAACTACATCAGCCAATTCCCTCAGAACTCTGGGATGCATTTCATTGGATTCCATAGACATGTATATTAAGGTTCCTCAGGTGGACATGAACCTGATCTTCACTTACAGTTGGAGGGACTTTGCTTCCCCAGTTTCCATTTTTCTGTCCACCCACTTGAGAGGTGTGGGAAGAGAGGTTGCCATTGAAGACTGAGGCAAAAGTTGTTGAGTATGTCAGCCTTCTTGTCTGTAGTTATCAGTTTGCTGGCCTTGTTTATTGAGGGGAGAGTAAACCTTTGGTTTTCCTTTTCTGGCTGATGTACCTGTAGAAGCCCTTCCTTGTTATTTTCTGTGCCCCTTTCCAAGTTCAGCTCCAGGTTTGCCTTGGCCTTCCTCACTACATCCCTTCACAACTGGACTGCATCCCTAGACTCTTCTGATTGTACCTGTCTCTTCTTCCACTGCCTGTGCATTTACTTCTTGCTCTTTAGTTTGACCACCAGGTCAACTCAGCCATGCTGGCATCTTGCTTTCCTTGCCTGATTTCTTGTCCCTGGGGTTCACTAGGTCTTTTACTCCATGGAAGATGTACTTAAAAATCTGCTAGCTCTGTTCTGCTCCCTTGTCTCTGAGGGCAGCCTCCCAGGGGATCCTACTGACTTTCTCCTTGAAGAGCTAGAAATTTGCTTTCCTAAAGTTCAGGGGCCTAACTTTCCTCTTTATGTGACCCTTGTCCCTCGGGACTACAAACTCCACCAGTGCACGATCACTGCAGCCCAGGCTGCCTCCATTCGTGACATCCCCAATTAGTTCACTTACATTGGTGACCATCAGATCCAGTATCAGATCCCCTCTGGTAGGGCTGTCTATTACTTGGTTCAAGAAGTTATCCTCCATGCATTCCAGGAGTCTCTTGGATTGCCTACAGCTCTCCATGCTCATTTTCCAGCAGATGTCAGGGTAAAGTCTCTCAGTAGGACAAGAGCCTGCAAGTGCAATGCATCCTGTAGCTAGAACAAGAAGACTTCATCACTAGGCTCCCCTTGAAGACATGGCCTTTACTAGTTTAGTGGGTTGACCTTGGCTGAAAGCCAGGTGCCCACCAAGCTGCTCTATTACTCTCTGGTGGGACAGGGGAGAGAAAATAAGATAGAAAACAACTTGTAGGTTGAGATAAGGCAGTTTGCTAAAGCTAAATAAGTGAAAATTTGTGCACGCATAAGCAAAGGGAAAAAAGGTTTATTCTCTTTTTCCATTAGCGAGCAATATTCAGACACTTCCCAGGAAACAGGGCTTTGGCATGTGTAGTGGTTGCTCTGGAAGGTAAATGTTGTAGAATAATGAATACCACCTGGTTCTTCCTGTCTCCCTTAGCTTTTATATCTGAGCTGACATTATATGGTATGGAATACCCTTTGTTCAGTTTGGGTCAGCTGGTCTAGTTGTGTCCCCACACAGGATTTTGCCTACCCCCAGCCCCTTGATGGGGAGGGAATGCTGAGAGACAGTGCTGATGCTGTGCCAGTGCTGCTCAGCAGTAGCCAAAACACTGGTGTGTTATCAACACCTTTACAGCTCCTAATGCAAAGCACAGCCCTGTGAGGGCTGCTAGGGGGAAGTGAACTCCAGCTCAGCAGGACCCAATACAATCTCTACCCATTATTCCATAGCATTTGCATCATACTCAGAACTTACATAATTTTATATATATATATATTTATCATCTAGCTGATCCTTTGTATTTATTTCTCATTACTGGAATCCCTTCTTACTTACACATACAATTTAAACTACATCCTTAAACCATCTCTGTATCCAACATAGAGATTTGTACATTTTTATTAACTACTATCCCCTGTCCTTTCACAGATAGATAATGTTTTCCCTTTTCATGGGCTTCTTCCACCCCTCCAGATCCATGACTTGGGCTCTAGTCCATCAGCATGGGTGGTCAGGACAGGAGAAGCACCACAATTGATCATTGGGCACTGGCACCAGCCCGGTTTGGGTTGTTATCACATTCTCCTTGCTCCTCACAAAATTCATTCTTCATCAGTTCATGTCATCCCTGCTACTTTACTTCCTGCAGCATAAAACTTACACAGATTATTTTTCTTCCAAGGTTAAATTGCCTTGAGGCACACACCAAGTCTCCCCATCCTTCTGTATTACTCAGCAAATTACACCTTGGTCCTTGGGCAAAGACAACCCCACAAATGGGTTTGTTATTTGTCATGGGAGTAGAAATCCACACCAACTTCCCCAGCCACTTCCATATGCATAGTATGGGGACCTTATCTTCTCCCAGTGTGTAGGGGTTTTGTGTGGGCAGGACCAGGGCAGTTAGCAGATCCCCTAGTGTTGACCAGCCAAGTGGCTCCTACTAAATTTGTATCCCAGTGCTTCTACACCTCATTACCTAATGCTCTTAACATAGTCTTCAACAATCCATTATACCTCTCAATCTTTCCAGAGGCTTGTGGATGATAAGGGATGGGATATATCCACTCAATACCATGTTTCTTTGCCCAAGAGTTTATAAGGTTATTTTGAAAATGAGTCCCATTGTCTGATTTGATTCTCTCTGGGGTACCATGTCACCACAAAATGTGTTTCTCAAGGCCTAAGATAGTGTTTTGAGCAGTGGCTTGGTTTACAGGGTGTGTTTCCAGCCAGGCAGTTGTTGCCTCTACCATGGTATGTAGCTCTTTCCTTGGAGTGTTCGTGGCAGTGGTCCAATGTAGTCAATTTGACAGGCCTCACTATATCAGAAACCCAGCCATCACCCTCTATTCCAAGGAGAATTTACAGAATTACAAATCAACTAGGTTGGAAAAGACCTTTGAGATCATTTGGTCCAACCTATGACCTAACACCACCTTTTCAACTAGACCATGGGACTAAGTGGCATATCTAGTCTTTTCTTAAACATCTCCAGGGATGGTGAGTCTGCCACCTCCCTGGGCAGCCCATTCCAATGCCAAATCTATCTCAACCCTTTGTGCTGCACATTGGGCACCAAATAAGGCTGTCATGGCTTAGGAATGGTACTCCCCAATTAAGTTCTCACACCGACTTTCCAAACCACACTGCTGCTCGCTTCCTCTCCCCTCTTCCCCCCCTTCCCCCTGCAGGTGGCTGGAGAGAATTAGAGGCACAAAAGTCAAAGGTCACAGGTTGAGATATGAACAATTTACTAGAAAAAACAATGAGATAAAAAACTGAAAAGTAACAGCAACAATGTTAATAATTAAAGTATGCAAAAAGGGAATGATTCACATGCAAAAATGTTCACCATAGACCCTGAGACAATGAACAATGGCTGACTGGTTCCCCACCCCACCACACTTTGCTCTATTTGAAAGGGACGCCCTTCTCAAAAGTTGAGAGTCCCTTTTGCCTACCTCTAGCAATGATGTAAGGTGGTAATGATTAACACGTCTTGGCCACGCCCCCTCCTGCTGATCTTGGCCGGAACCAGGACAGGTACCTGCTTTGATTTCTATATATGCTGAGTAGTTCCCAGTGGTAAAGGATCCTGTATGTAGCCTAAGGAGGAACCTACCCTGGAGGATGATTGTCTAAAGCTTTTTGATGTCCCCACTAATAGTAGAGGCTCACATTCATACTCTGATTTGTAGGCTTTTTTCTCTTCCACTGCAGAAAGATCTTATTAAGATTTAAGTCTAGTCATGTTGATGGAAAGGAAACCTATGTCAGTTTTTCTTAGGTTTGGATCCATTGCCTACATATCTTCCTGTTTTTTCCGGTTCTGTCTCTCAACCTTCCTTTCTGGTTCTTGTTTCCCATATTTAATCTTCTTTTTCTTGAGTGCACTTGGTTTCCTGATAAAAATTGACAGATGCAATAATTGTGTCATATTTTCTGAATAGTAACTTTTGAAGCTCTAATCAATTTCAACCAAATTTGATAGTGGTACAAAAGTCTCAAAGATCATTGAATTTCTACAGCCTGCCTAGCAAGGCAGCAGTCAGAGTAATGAGACCTAAATTAGCACTTCCTTGTTTTGCTGGACCTCACTTTTCATCTGTTCCATCTGTGCAAGCATCACTACGGAGAACTCTCCTGCCTATATGGTTGTGAGACACAAGCATAGGTTTTAATGGCCTGAGTCTGGCTAACCCAGATTCTTTGCTTGATACTTTTCTGTACTAGAGAGACTGCTCACAAAAATTTCACATAAACTTTTGTGCCCATCCTTTCTTACTAACTGGTGACAATCCTTTACTCACCCAGGACACTTCTTAGCACCTAGAGATACTTGTCTCCGGGACACTTCGTAATGCATGAGACTGGACAGCTGACTGTAACTTAAATATGGATTTAATTGAAAGCATTAGTGAGGTGAGATTAGGAACCACACATCACCTGGGCCACACTTAGGAACCACTAATGTTTCCTGTCCTCAGTGCCTCTGAACAATTGTTAAGGCTGTGATGTGCAGCATGTGTGTGACACTCATATTGAGTACTATGCTGCAGGAAAGCAAGCAGAAAGTTTTCACTGAAAGGGAAATGTTAGCAGGATGATTACAAACACAATGACTAAAAAAAAGATTGTAAAAGGATAAGTAATTACTGGTGTTGATTTTCATATTTTAGACCAGTTTTAATCAGTGTATGTTCTTATTTTGCCCAGTAGCATATGTATAAGATATATATAAAATATGTACATAACGCAAATGTATTTTAAATGTATTTTAAATCCCTCCAGGGAGGGTGACTCTACCACTTCCCTGGGCAGCCTGTTCCAATACTTGTCAACACTTTCTGTGAAGATTTTTTTCCTAAAATCATTGTAGGTCCCTTCCAACTGAACTATTCTATTCTATATACACAAAATTTGCTAATTTTGACCTGAAATTTCCTCTGATATATTTTGATGCTAAGGATAAGATACACTAGGTATTCAAAGTATTTTCTTTCCCCCCTTCTTATGTAGTTGGTCTTATTCCCTCTTTACACACGACATTGAGAACTTATGAAATCTATCAATCATTAAACTAAATAATGTAGAAGTAAAGCAGACAGCAAAGCAGGTACCACGTTCTTAACTCTTTGGTCTGCATTCGCATCCCCACTTCGTCATGGGCTGCAGCCTCCTAGGTCGCCGACAGATGCTGCGGGTGCGTGGCCGCAGCTGTCCCGAGGAGGCCGGGCGGAGGCTCTGCCTTTTGCCTGTCCGGGCTGCTGGAGCGTTCTCTCTGGTTTCGGGTGGTGGTGGGGAAGGGCTGTGGAGGAGACGCCCCATTTTCCCCTCCTCGGAATTGAGGGGCTCGCCTTTTGTCGCCCTCCAGGCTCCTGACGGTGTGGAACGCACTGGGGAAAGGCTGACGGTGGCGCTGGCGGGCGGGGCGTGCGCGGCGCTAGGACCCAGGAGGACGCAAGGCGGCTCTTGGAGCCAGATTGCAAATTCGCCGTGACTCAGTCCGTGTACTGGAGCAGGTTAGTGCTGTCCTTCTGTGGGGCCGGGCTCGGGTGAGAGCAGGCCGGGCGTCATGCAGCCAGTTAGCTAGCTAGCGTGCTTGCTTGCTTCCCCCCTACCTTCCTTCCTCCCTTCCTTCCCGGGGCCTGCCACGCCGCTAATCGCGGCCTCTTGTTTGATGTTTTTTCAGCAAGCCAAGATGGAGTATGAGTGGAAGCCTGACGAACAGGGGCTTCTACAGATCCTGCAGCTGCTCAAGGAATCGCAGTCTCCGGACACCACCACGCAGAGAGCCGTTCAACAAGTATCCTTGGTCGAGGCCTACGCCGCGGGCAGGCGGAGCAGGCAGAGCGGGGCTCCGGCCGTCCGGGCGACCGCTAGGGAGGCTGGGGACTCTGGGTAGGGGGTAGCGCGGCCACAGGCCAGTGCTATGGCAGACAGGTGGCGGCCGGGCCTTTCCGGGGAGCCACCACAGCGAACACTGTGGGCTGAGCCTCTGCTTGAGCGGGTGGCCGTGGCGCGGCATTTGAACCGCTAAGGTGGCGTATGGGCCGCAGGGCCACCTTCCCCCGCTGAGAACCCGGGCATCTGTTGCGAGCCCCGAGCCAAGGTTCGTTGCTTTTTGTTTTGCTTTTTTTGGCTTATTTTATTTTATTTTATTTTATTTTATTTTATTTTATTTTATTTTATTTTTAAAGCCCTGGCTCATTTGTGGCTGCTTTGGTATCTGCTGCTTTTCCAGATTACTCCATGCTGGGCCGCTGCCAGCACTTAGCCCTTATCCTCAGCATATCCCACCGAGAAGGCTGGAGCGGGGGAGGGGGGGGCGGCCTCTACTCGCCAGGCAGAGTTGATGATGTGGCGCGGGGTAGCTGTCGCCCCTGCAACAAAGCAGGGGTGGTGAGCAAGGGCTTCCTAAACTAATCCAGCGCTAGGATTCACGGCGAAAGCCGGAGTTAGTGGGAGGAGTGTTCCTGGTAGAGCCGCCTGTACGCTCTCGGTGACCTGCTGGCTCTGACTGTGTTTTGCTGTGTTGTGAGGATGTTCCTGCCTAGAATCCTGAGCCTGAAATACTGTTCGTTACACTTTTTACATCTTACAGGAAGAGTGAAATCTACCCTATGTGGCTTGTGCAGCTTTGCAGTGCATTTTGCGTTAGTGTTGTGGATTCTTGGTTTGTTGTTTGGGTGTGGAGTTGTTTGTTCCCCCCTCAGGTCTCTCTTGATTGTATAAGTGAGGAAATAGCAAGGTTTTAAGGACCAAAGATTGAAAGAGGAAAATTTTACATTAAGTCTAGTAGAAGCATAAGTCTTGAAAAATAAAGCTCTCATCTACTATCTCCTGTTCCTTGAGCTAACTATAGAGGTGCTTTAAAATATCTAGAAGTCCTAAAAGGATATCCTCCTATGAAGAATATGAGTTTAGCATATTGATCCCTTTTTATTTAAGGCATTTGCTTGAAAGTCTTCACAAAAGGCAACAAAACATTTATGTAGGTAAGAATACCTATGTATGTTGTGTTAGGAGTTTAGCTTGAAGCCAAATTTGCTTGACTTCTTGCTTTTCCTAGTAGATGTGGTCAAACCTTGGAAGGCTTCTGTTCTTACCTGAAAGGTGAAGGTAGATTTCACCTTGTTTTTGCAGCTGTGTTTCAGATTCTTAAGATGATATTGCTTCCTATGAAAAATATTATACAGAAGTTGCTAAGTGTTCTGATAATGCCCCAGATTTAAACAGGTGCTCTTTAGTATTTCAAATACAAAAGTGATTATAGCAGCAGTGATTATAATTAGCTTTCATGTAAAATTACATTTTGAAGGTCTGCTTCAAGTAATGGCATCTGGCTATTGATCAGTGGAAGGGCCATCAATGTCAACATAAATATGTATGGTCAGGGTTTAGCAACTTTGAATATTTAGAGCTTTAGCTGTACAGCAAGTAAAATAAATGCCTATGAAGCAAATAATCCTACTGGTTCTAAAAATAATTTTTTTTGTTAAATGTCTTCATTGTTTGCCATACTGATGATATCTAGTATATTTGGTAACTGCATGCTTATGACTTAAAATATTGTTGAACATAATAGTAATTAATACCAAGGTGTGAGAACAAGATACAAGGAGAATGCCAGAATGCTGTTCTAGGCAAGCAGTGGCAGAATACTTAGAAATTTGAGGCAAAACTAATGACAAATTTTAGCAAAACAGCTACGTGCCTTCTAATTGTTCAGAAACATAATAATTCTTCTTGCAGTTGCCCCAGAGAACATAGTAAAGAGGTTGGTATTGCTAGTAAGATGCTTATTCAGAGAGGTATCACTAGAAAATTGTTTTGTGTACAGGTTTTTGTTTTTTTTTAAGAGACCATGGATAAACATGAACTTCTTTGTACAAATATCTGGGCATTTACAATGAAACAGCTTCTCACAGTTAAAAGCTCAGACTGGCTAGTTAGCATCATAGAAATGTATATGACTAATATTAAAGTGACTAGCTTATAAAAATCATCATAGTTGTATTTTAATGCTGAAATGCTTTTATTTATTGTGGAGTAAAAAAATTATGTATTATGTGATTGTGTCTCAGTGGATTCCTTAGGTTTTGTTGACTTTTAAGTGCAAATTTTGAAATCTAAAACTGTACAGAGGAATGTAGGGGGTTTGGGGAGGGTGGGAATTTCTGTGTTTGTTCCTGGATTCTTTTCTCAGATTTCAACATAACTAAAGAACTACTGCTTCAGTATGAAAATTACAGAAATTGTTTTTAAAGTGTTCATAGCCTGTATGTTGTGAGTTTCTAGTCATAGCATTTTTAAATGATGCAATAGTACATAGCTCACTTAATCATAGTATTCAGAAAGCTATAAATGCTGTGTGTGAAGATTTTAATTTCCTTAACAGTTTTTCTCTTCAGAAACTAGAACAACTCAATCAGTATCCAGATTTCAACAACTACCTGATTTTTGTTCTTACAAAGCTGAAGTCTGAAGGTAAGTTCTTGGGATATTGACTGGTTTATTTTATTTTTTTTCCTTTAAAAAAATTATTTTATTTTGCTTGAAAGAAAAAGGAAACTGATTTTTATACTCAGTCTGCTGGTGGCTTGATCTCCATAGTCATGTAGAAGAATTTTTTATCTTCTTGGGAATCTTTGTGGGAAAAGATCTGATAACATGGTGCTGGTAGTTTCAGTCTTGAAAGAGATTCCATTCTAAAAGTCCAATGAAATATTAAAAAAAATGTGGGAGCATCATACTTCTATCAGACTACAGTGAAACTGTGGAATAACTTTGCATGTCATGGTGATGAATCATGACTATACATGTTATAAAACATGCTGCTAAATCCAGTTGTAATTGTGATCTCCCTAGTAATCAATCTATTAAATATTTAGAAGATTAGTTGCAGCTGCTTGTTCAACCCCCATCTCTCCTCCACACCCTGGTGGAATGGGGAGGAGAATCAAAAGTAAAACTTGTATGTTGAGATAAAAACAGTTAAATAATTGAAAATAAAGTAAAACACAGTAATAATGATAAATTATAATAATAATGATAATAAAAAGGAAAAAACAAGTGATGCACAATGCAATTGCTCATCATCTGCTGACTGATGCCAGACACCCCTTCCTGAACCCAGATCGGCCACCCTTCTGGGTAACTCCCACCAGTTTATATACTGGGCATGACATTCTATGGTGTGGAATATCCCTTTGGTCAGTTTGGGTCACCTGTCCCAGTTGTGCTCCCTCCCAGTTTCTTTTGTGAACCTCCTCACTTGCAGAACATGAGACAAGAAAAAATTCCTTGACTTAGGATAAAAATGAGTTAGCAAAAAATGAAAACATCAGTGTGTTATGAACACCATTTTCTTTCTAAATCCAAAACACAGCACTGTAACAGCTACTGAGAATAAATTAACTCTACCCCATCTGAAACCACACAATCACATCCAAGAGTTGTCCAAATATTATGTCTGTAGAATCTTCATTCTGAAACCTTAATTCTAAAATAATGTAGTTTCTTACTGTTTGTCATGGTTTGACACTGGCACAATGCCAGCGCCCCCATGAAAATGCAATCTCTCAATTGAATGCTGAGAAATGCAATTGAGAACAGAGCAAATCAGTCCCAAGCTTAATAACAGAAAAAAAAAAAAAACAACTTTATTAAGCTACTACTATAAAAGAAAAAAATAAAGGAAAAAAACCACACAAAGATCAAAATGAAAATCTTGCAAAGCATTCCTACTCCCACCACCCAACTCCATCAAACCACAGTGAGACACAATCTGGACCCCAATCAGGTTTCCACCCTCCAGACAATCGATACTCAGTCCATCGAGGGAGAGAGGAGTCTCTCCTGTGCCACAGACCTCCCCAAGAAACACAGCTCCTCATCCTGTGTTTCCATGTCACACATGGCACTGCCCGGAGAAAAAGTTTGCCATGGTGACCCTTCTCCTTTCCATGCACAGTGCTCTCACCACCAATGCGTGGATGGACAGACTGCTTTTAGGATTTTTCCTTTCAAGGATGCCCTGCCAAGAGGGGAAAAAAAAAAAACAACAGTTCAGTTTTTCATTTTTTGGGACCACAGTCCCTTCCATTTTCCCCTGGGGCCTAGGGTCCAAGAACAGAGATCTTCTCTTCTTCTTCTCTGAAGACAGGGGGCACCACCACGAACGTCCCTAACTTTTCTCTGTTTGCTCCACTTCTGTCTTTTCCCAGCTGAAGCATGGTCTCTTTGGCTCACTGGAATCCTCCTAAAATACAGTCTCTCTTGGAGGAAAAGATTGGTTCAGTCTGTGGCTACCAAGGAAAAAGTCCAGCCAAAAGCCACTCCATCATCCCCTCCCATCTAGAATTTCTCCTTCTAACATCCCAGGGTCCAAGCTGTCTCTCTTCCTCTCTTTCAAACCGAGGAGGAGAAAAATTTCACAAAGCTTTCATTTCTCAGGAAGGGTTAAAAGTCCCGAGTCCCAGGGATGGCTCGATGCCCAGATTCTCTGACTCCCACAGGCAGCTGGGCACCCTGTCTCTCTCTCTCTCTCTCTCTCTCTCTCTCTCTCTCTCGGAAACATCCCAGATTTCTCCACCCTTCCATCTGCAGGGGGCCAGCCTGGTTCCAGTCCCTCCACCCTTGGGCCTACCTCAGTCAGGCCATGGGCCTTCCCCTCCCCCACCCAGCTTGTCACCAGGCAGGGGAGAGTTCTGCACTGCACGCTGATCCGAACCAAAGAGAGTGAGTTCTCCTGGGAATTCTGCTTTTAACCCCTCTGTGTTCTCAGAGGCATGTCCACCTTCAATTGGTCAATATCCAAATTGACCTCTTCCTTCCGAGAAAATTCTCTTTCTGTGTCAAACCACGACACTGTTAGATTATTTTTATGGACATTTTTACAAACTGTTTATGGCATAGTGTAGCCTCTTCCAGTTGGAAAATTCAGGCAATTCCCTGGTAATGATCAGTAATGACTATCCACCCTCAGGGCAGATCTTTAACACCTTTCTAGAAACCTCTTTCTTAACTCTAAACATGGTGTGGACTACACTGAGGAGACCTGGCAGACGTAGCAATAAGAACATGCTTTCCTTAACATCCAAAGGGAATTCAAAATTCCCAAAAATTGTTGTAACAGGCCTGAAGGAGGAAAAGGGGGTTAACGGCTGGGGAAAATCATCCTCCCCTGTTCCCCCCAGAGGCTGGGTACAATTATTAATGGATTCCCAAAGGTAGCACCCAAGGCCAGGGCAGGAGAGCAACACTGAATGCACATCCCAATCGATCCTCATTGCACTTGATGTTATCATGTTATAAATTAATATCCTACAGTACAGCAACAAAGCAATCCTGATCCTTCTCCCTGCTCTGAAAAAGAGCACCACAAGGAGTATATACGAGAACATACACAGGATTTGGCACCACACCCACCTGAACAGAGCAAGCAACATTATGACCAGTGGCTCCGCACCTAATACAACAAATGGTTAGATCAAATTTGTTTCCAACCTTCTCTGGTCAGATCTCTTGTTATCTCAACCCTTTGTACTGCACATTGGGCACCAAATAAGGCTGTCATAGCTTAGGAATGGTACTCTCCAATTTAGTGCTCCCACTGTGTCATGAATTGAATGAGTGTTTTAATATTGCTTAAAGAATCACCGGCAAAGGTATCAGTAAAAACAGGTTTAAAATAAAAGCAAAAGCACAACAACCTTCATTGGCAAGGTTCACTCTACTAACTAGATGGTTAAGGCACACGGAGGAAAAGCAAAAAAAAATCCAGTCAATCAATCCAGACTGAAATAAATCCAAAATTATTGGGGAGGGGTGGGGGAGAGACAAAAGGATAGAAAGGGTAAGGATAAAAACTAATATGGTCTAAAGGCCCAACAGCAGAAGCTTAACAGTTCTTAAACTTATCAGTACTTATCCTGACTTAAACTTGACAGCACCTTAACAGCATTTGACTTAATTTATAACTTAAACAATTTAACAAAGGATTCATATAGGATTTACTGTAGCACAACAGTAACTTTCTTACAGGCCTAATTTACAAATCTAAAGTACTTAAAAATCTCAGAGAGCAATGTTTCTCCTACATTTGCTATAGCATATGCGCACTTACATGCACACAGATATAAAGAGTCTGTACAAGGTATCTGAAAAATTCCTCTCAAAGTTAGTGAAACACTAACTTCAGATGCCTTTGCATCTTCTCAATGGGCGAAGGGTCAAGCCTTGAGGAGTGGGAGTATCAGCCCAGGATTTATTGTTGTTTAGCAATCCTCCGAGTACAGCAAACTTAAGAGTTTGCTGCGTCTCAGAGGTCCCGCTCAGGGAGGTTGCTGGTTGCAGCTGCTATGGGCCAGGAGAACTCAAAGGGTCTTACTTTGGACTGCTGTTTATAGAGTTGCAAGGAGGGCTTTGGTCATAATATTTCATCCGGGCTGCACTTCAGGTCCTGCCATTGGGTCACAACAACCCCCTGCAACACTACAGGCTTGGGGAAGAGTGGCTGGAAAGGGGTCCCGTGGAAAAGGACCTGGAGGTGCTTGTTGACAGTAGCTGAACATGAGCCAGCAGTGTGCCCGGGTGGCCAAGAAGGCCAATGGAATCCTTGCTTGTATCAGAAATAGTGTGGCCAGCAGGACCAGGGCAGTGATTTTTCCCCTTCACTTGGCACTGGTGTTTAGAAGTTGGTAGGTATTTAAAACCTGTAGTATAGGCAAAGTTATAGAATTCTTTTAAATATATATGCATTGGATAGATTCCTGGTTTATGAAGTTACTGAATTCTATGTAAGAGCGATGTTTGTAAATCTATTTATAGTTACAGAGTTAATTAGTGCTTCTTTAGGAAGTGTCTTGGTTTGAAAAGACAGGTGTCTGCTAAGGAAGGCAGGAGCCTTCCTTGAAATGGAAAATGTAAACCCCCTCCCTCCGAATTATTATAATTTTGAAATTAAGGGTCTCTCAAGCAAAGATATGGGAATAGGAATAACAGTTCTTTACTAGGAAAATTAAAAATACAAATGCAATAGTATGTAAGAGGATAGATTGTGAGAAAATAGTGTTGAAGGCAATCTTGCCCCTGAAGAGTTGTAGTTGTACTAATTACTAAAATGTAGGAACAGCCTTGCTTTTAATAGGTTATAGCTGTGTTTAATAAGGATGGTCTAATAAAGATGAGTGTTATAAAAGAGTGAGTCAACTAGGTAAGAAGAGAGTTGGAGAGTTAGAGTCAGTCAGCTGTGCTGCTGTGAGGAGGTGAGGAGTAAGGGTTAGACATGCTAGGGACAATAAGGGTTAGTATGTCTGTTAGAGACAGAAGGAGTCAGGCGTTCATGTTAGGGACAGTAAGAATTAGTATGCATTACTAGAAACAGATAGAGTTAGGCGGTCATAATAAGGATAAGCAGAAGTCAGCCAGCCATGCAGAAGAAAGAAAAAGAATCTGTGTTGCAAGAAGCTGCTTGTAAGAACTCACAGAGAGAAAATGTGAAAGTCTTACAGTAAGATAATAAACTAACCTTGACAGTTCCCATCCACCACTGATTAGTGCCAAGCACCGACACCAACAATTAGTAGCCCGTATGGAGATAAGTTCTGACAATAGTACAAACAAGAAAACAAACCACTGACAGAGTCAGGATACAACCTGACACCCTGTTGGTCAGGGTGTTGGTAGCAGTTCTATTAAATGGTGGCTGCAGTCCTCCTGGAGTGACACATGTGGTTCTGTTCAAGCAGTGATCCTGTAGAAAGGTGTAGTTTCCTCTGAAGGTCCAGTGGTAGTGTAGATGGGCCTGGTCTTCCTCTGGAAATCCAGAGGAGAAGAAAGCTGCTCCTCTGGGAATCCAGTGGGAAAAGGCTGCCTGTGGTGTTCCAAATCTCTGATTACATCCAGGTAGGAATGCTTGGTTCCTCCCTCTGGGCAGAGCTTCTTGGAATGGGATGATGTAATTTTACCAGTCATGCAGCAACACTCAGTGGCCCATTAACAGAAGACAGCTCCCCAGAGGGAGGATTGGTTGTGGAGGAGATAATTAAACTGCCTAATTAACAAAAGATAACTGCCCCACCTCTAACAGATAAGAATAGAATACACACCCCCATTTCCTACCTAAGATAGGAAGACTGAAATATACTTTAAAATCTTGTTCTAATACTCATATACATCATTCTGGTTTTGGAACTCATAATCAGTTGATTAAAATTAATTTTAGCAGTAACCACTCTCTTTAAAAGTGCCATTTTTGTTCAACTAGCAATGATTGCACTCAAAAGTATTTTTAATGGCCCTCAGTCAGTCATCATGGGTATGATAGGAGTCCTTGTGTTATGATGCACTAACTTTTAGTTTTAAAATATTTTATATTTGAAAGTTATATCTCTTTCTTATATTTCTTTGGGAATGTTAATAGTTTTGAAGGCCTAGAATAGATCTTTGTGTAAACTGTAACTCTTGGTGCAAATTAACTTTAAACATCCTTACTTCTTGCCAAAATCAGGGCTTCTCTTCTGGTTTGGGCTGAGGTATAGTTAATTTTTTTCACTGTGGCTGGTATGGGACTGTGTTTTGGATTTGTGCTGGAAACTATGATAACACAGGAATGTTTTTGATACTGCTGATCAGGGCTTACACAGAGCCAAGGCCTTTCCTGCTTCTCACACCAACCCACTAGTGAGTAGGCTGGGGGTGCACAACTGACCAAAGGCTAAAATGCTGATTAAAATTAGCTTTATTGGCTGTTTTGGATTGTTGTAAACTTTAAATTTAAATTTTCTTATACTATAAATTAATCCTTTCTATGTAGAACATTCGCATCTCACTTTCAGCATGCTTCAGAAAAAATACCAAGTTACTTATGCCCTTGGTTGAAGAACTAAGCATGGATCTGCTCACAAGTAAACTCTGAAACTAAAAAACTACTTTGCTATGTTAATTGATGGTTGTATTTGGAAGGAGGGATAAGGAAATAAAGATTAACATTTATCACTGTAAGCTTTGATCTTGTTGCATTGTTCTGCATATCTGCTTTATCCTAAGAACTGATGGAAATTATAAACACAATTATTTTCTGTTGCAGATGAGCCGACACGTTCCTTGAGTGGTCTCATCTTGAAGAATAATGTAAAAGCACATTTTCACAACTTTCCAAATGGAGTAACTGACTTCATTAAAAGTGAATGTTTGAACAATATTGGTGATTCCTCCCCCTTAATTAGAGCTACTGTAGGTAAGTTTACTCTTATTACTGTATTCTGCACAATGAAAATGTTACTTATATAAGTGAGATATGCTAGTGAGAGTTATTAAACTCCTAAAATTGCTTCTGATAATTGTCACAACTGCATAATTATTTGATTCTGATATTAATCTTCAGTGTGAATATACAAATATATTTTTCCTTCCTATTTTCTTAAAACTGATTTAGCAATTCAGTTCATATCTCTTGAAATGTGACTGAACATAAGTTTACTTGAATCTGCTAAAATTCAGCTTTCTGCCAATTTTTATACCGAAAACCAGGAGTAAGGTAAAGGTTCTGACTTAAGAACTATTTCAGCACTCCACTTGCATTAGTAAAACACTTCTGTTTGCGGATTTCGTCTTTGCTCCCCCATATGCACACCTCTTCAGGGAATCATTACACCAGATGTTACGTACATTAACATAATGAGTTTATGTTTTTAAATAGCTTCTGTCAGAAAACAGTAGATAAAGTGTGGTGATCAGAACATCAGCTACAAGTGTTTTTGTTGTATGTTTTTTTTTATTTCCTAAATCCTGTGCTTTAGTATACGTCTTCCATAACATGAATACTTTTTATTTTCACTTATTTCTAGGTAATATTGGTTTTCTGTCTGCTCTTTGAGAATATGATTTCCCCCAATTATTACAATTGTAATTTTCCTTGTCCACTCCAAAAACTAGGAAAAAAGTGAAATTAATGTATATTTAAGTACAGAAGAAAAAAAACAGGGATTGGATGAAAGTTCAGAAAGGCATTCAGCTTGTATCAGCTGATTTCTGTTATAAAATAATGTCATGGTTTCACCCCTAAGTAACTAGGTACCACACACATGCCTGCTCACTCCCCCATCTTTCCTTCCCAGTGCGGAGGAGAATCTGGTTGAGATAAGAACAATTTAATAATTGAAAGAAAATAATAATTTCAATAATAGAAATATGCAAATAATATTACTAATAATTGTCACAAGAAGGACATAGAGTTACAGAAGCCAAGAGAAACAAGTGATGTGCTCACCATCCACTGAGTGATGCCCAGCACATCCCTGAGCAGCAATTGGCCCCTCATAGCCAACTACCCCCAGTTTATATAGTGGACATGATGTTCTATGGTGTGGAATATCCCCTTGGCCAGTTCAGATCAATTGTCCCAGCTGAAATGAACAGGGCTTATGCCTTTATTAATGTTCATCTCTTTATTAAAAAGATCAGCTGGGCAGGGGGCTCGACACAGAGCTCGCCCCTACTGTTGTAGCTTTTTCCAGGTAGCCGAAGGGGGAGATGGCATGCAGAGTCTGTCACCCAATGTCTCTGTGGCACACTGGTAGCCGAAGGGTGAAGAGGTGTGCGGTCTGTTGCTAAAGTCTCGATTAGCAACTGTCCTCTCTCCTTTAGATGTGCAGAGTCTGTTGCTGAAGTCCAGCAGCAGCTGTCCCCTCTCCTTTCCTCGTGGTAACACCAGGAAGATCTGCCTCCTTGTTCCTTCTTTCCACAGCCCACTCTAGTCTAGTCTTCTGTAGGTTATGGTGGCAGGTCAAACATCGATCAGGGATGTGTTTCCCTTTTCCTCAGTCAGCGCACCTGTCCAGTCCCCTCTACTGTGTTTAGTTCTCCATTTAGGGGTGTCTTTATCCCCAAAACCTGCTCCCATGATTCCACAGGTTCCTCTATTTGCATCTTAGTCTTAGAATGGTGGGGGGGGGGGGGTAGGTAGTCCCCAGGTGGTTTCAAAAAAACAAACAGAGCAATTAGCTAATTAGCATTTCAATATCAGTACTTAACTAGAAGTAGCCACTGCCCCAGTGTTGCCATGGGAACCAGGAAGGCCCTGTCCGCTGGGACCCGGGGGCATTGGGAACTTTGTTCATTACACCAGCTATGCTCCCTCCTGGTTTCTTTTGTGCAGCTCCTCACTGGCAGAGCCTGAGATACTACTGAAAAGTCCTTGTCTCAGGGTAAGCACTGCTCAGCAACAATCAAAACATCAGTGTATTATCAGCATTATTCTCATACTGAATCCAAACCACAGCACTGTACTAGCTACTGAGAAGAAAATGAACTCTCCTAGAAGAAACCAGAACATTTTCCTCCTCTAATTCCATACCATTTACATCATGCCAGGTCACACAGTTCCCAGTTCCCCATCACCTGTCTTTTGATAGATATACACACACATATACTCCCGTAGTCTATGGACTATGGACCCTGTAAGTCTGTTGAGTTCATTCACTCCACGTGCCAGGTCCTGCAATTCCATGCAGTGCTACAGGCTTGGGGCAGAGTGGCTGTTTTGCAGCAAAGTGGGACAGTTTCAGACAAAGTTTATTAGAGAAGCCCTCTGGTTGAGTCACGAGGTGCAGAAAGGACTGCCTTGATTTCTAAAACTCCTTAGAGAGAGGAGCCTAGGCGCAGCTGGATCCAGTCTTAGCCCCAGACTTGGTTAACAGTTTACATCTAAAGGATTATATAGGTGTAATTGAACCTTTATACAATTTTGTCCTGCAGGATTAAGGCTGACAAACCAGATGTATTTATATAAATATATATGACTTATTATGATAATGATTAGACAAAAATATCTAAATCAAAATTATTTACTGCACAGTATAGGAGCTATAATTACTAGTATAGTATAGTGCACTATTTTAAAGCAATATTAAAGCTAGGAAAAACAGTTAAATAGCAATTGATGTTACTCACCCATACCATTGATTGTGAGCAAATCTCTTTTGCTTGACCTCAAGGAGTAACCTTGAGAGGTGTCCCCATTTAAGGGAGGAATCTCCACAGATACACTTCAAGAAGGGGTATGTTAAAAGACCCTGACATTAAAATTTGGGACTGGGCTTTTATAGTGTAAAGTGATTGACTGTCAGTCATATGTCTCCAGACCAGCTGTGTCAGCTCAGCAGCTTTCGATAAATTATCAGTAGTATAATTTGTTCATTTATTCGGGTATTTTACCAGGTCGTCCACATCTTCATCTCACTATCAGGGTGTTAAACCTTGGGATTGATGAGTCACACTGGTTTCAGCATTGTTCAACACCAAAAGCAGCAGGACTCCCCCTTCTTCATTTATTTATTTATTTCTGATAGCTTTGCAAATAGGACATTGTTCGAGTTGTTTTCCCCATTCCAGGCAGAGCATCCTGCTGCACTCTACTATGTGACTTCAGTCAATCATTGTCTCATGAAATAGTAATGCAGGTATCTCTTGTCTTCATGCTATGAAAATGTCTTGGTTTGAAAAGACAGGAGTCTGTGAAGGAAGGCAAGAGCCTCCCATGAAACGGAAAACGTAAAACCCCTCCCTCTGAATTACCACAATTTCAAAATAAAAAGGCTTTCAGGCAAAGATATGGGAATGGGAATAACAGTTCTTTACTAGGAAAAAAAAACTAAATTAAAAAAAATTTAATTAGTGCAAACAAAACTACTGATAGAGTCAGAAACCTGACATCCTGAGGAGTCAGGGTGTTGGTAGTAGTCCAGTTAAATGGTGGCTGCTCCTCCTGGAGTGGCAGATGAAATGCTGCTGAAGTGGTGGTTCTGTAGAAGGGTGTAGTTTTCTCTGAAGGTCTGGTGATGGAGTAGATGGGCCTGGTCTTCCTCTGGGGATCCAGCGGGGAAGAAGCTTCTCCTCTGGGAATCCAGCAGAGAAGAAGCTGCTCCTCTGGGAATCCAGCAAAGAGGCTGTTCTGATGTCCCAAAAAATGCTGATTTTATGCAGGTAGAAATGCTTGGCTCCCCCCTCTGGGTGGAGCATCTCACAATGGGATGATGTAACTTTATCAGTCATCCATTGAGTCATTCAATGGCCCATTAAGAGAAGATATCTCCCCAAGGGAGACATTGTTCTTGGAAGAGATAAGAAAACTGCCTAACTTAAGAGGAGATACCTGCCCCACCTCCAACAGATGGCAAATAGAATACATGCTTATCTTACAAGCCAGGACAGAAAGCATCCACTGCATATGTGTACATTATCCTTAAATATGTTGAGGTGTGAGAACCCTGGCCTTATTCTGGGGTCCCATTTGGTGGTGAAATTCCTCCTCCAACCCGTGCTTCCAAAGAAAAACTGCGCAGGCTCTTGCTGTTCGGTCTCAAGGCAGTTTATTGTGAGTTATCTAAAAGATTGTCTTCTCGGGCTGCGGCTGCTTGGTCAGCAGAGCAGGCAGAGACACACACGCACCCTGACATCCTCTCTGTCTGCTGTCTTCTTCTTTTCTCCCCCGCGCCCAGAGCTGCTGCTATCTTTTATATGATATATTACATATTACATGTTTATAGTTTCCCCCCAATACCTACTACCTATATTACCAAGTGCTTTTCTACTCTAAACCAATCTGTGAGTGCCAACATCACCAAGAACATGGAGGTAAGGAAGAAGAAAGAGGAAGGACAGGATCAGCCCACTTTCCTCCATCTTAGAACTTCTGACCCCCATGTACAAAGTAAAAACCCCCCTGTACATGTGCTAAAAAAATTTCCCCTCTGTTTTGTAACTACTTTTACTATACTATCTAACCTTTTGTGACTGCTTGTTCCACCTCCAAAGTTGGTAACTCATTCCATGGCTCAAACTCAAAATCACAGCTGTTTTCAGCTGTCTGCCAGGGTCTAAAATGCTTCTGACCAAGGCCTGGAACCTCTAAAAATGTCTGAGAGACATTTTGAGTTTCGACATGGAGGTACATCAATCTCCTAAGGTTTACTATTTTAACTCATATGGTTTGGTAATATTAGCTATTTTATAATTATACATTACAAGTTTGCACACAAAGTTATTATCAAAATCAGTTAGAATTTAGCCAGAAATATTAAACAGAGCATAATACAGAGTTACCTATTGATTATGGCAAAAACGCCACTTATTATTTCAATTTATATACTTCTGGAAGGGTTAGTATCCTTATTTGTTGGATTAGGTACCACACATATTGTAGTGGTTTTGGTTCACCAATTTAAGATTTCCCTAATTTTAAGATTTTCTGGTTAACGCATTAAAGAGTGTGGTAGGTTTCGGTGCTGGTCAATTGCCAATGTATTTACTTCCTGTTGTGAGATAGGATTTGGAGAAAGGCAAAGTAGGTTCAAAATGTTAAAAGGATATAAGGAAAATTTTATTAATAGTAACTAAAAGGACAAAAAGTAATAGGGATCAAAACAAACCCTTCAAAACACTTATCTTTTCCCTACAACTTTTTCTGACAATGTAAAGGAAAAAAAATTAAAATTCCTAGTCAGTTTACTACCTCTAAAATAGTCTTTCTTCAGTTTACTTAGGGAGAGAAGTTCTTGTTAATGTTATGGAGACTTCTCCACAAGAGGAAAAACAGTTCTCTCGTGGTTCTTAATTTGGTCACGAATAGCAGCCGCCTGCTATTGTGAAGCACCTCTCATTTTCCACCAGCCTTTCCACAGCTTGTTTATGGGTTGTGTTGACTTATGGGGTATTGTTTTAAAGATGAGTTGGTTAAAGGCAAAAGTTCTCATTATCTATCTCTAAAATCATCTTCATCCCTGGGAACAGAGATCATCTTCTCCTGGGGATGCAGGACTACTATTCTTTCTTTCTCTGTTCAAACTTTTCATGGGATCACAGCAACTTTAATATCTGTTTACTTTAGCATGGAGGCTTTTGCTCGATATCAATTTCAACCCTTCATCTCCTCATAGTTTTATGTATTATAGGGAAAAGAGTCTTTTTTCTATAGCTTAAAAGAGGATTTTAGCTCTAAAATTAAGGCATCTCCTCATCTCTCCTATCTGGGAATTAATTTCTTCCTCACTGACCATGATATTTTCCTGTTGCTCTTTTATATGCTTGTATTTTGTTCCTTTCACTCGAGGGAGGATTGAACCACTGAAAGGGTTAACATCTCGCTTGGAACTTGCAGATGGTCAACCTGACTCCCGGTCTGTCTGGGTGCTATATACTGCAGGACTTGCGGCTGGGGGGGTGCCTGGGATTTAATCAACAGGCTAGAAGTCAGCAGCAGCAGTACTCTTGGGGAGGGGAGGGAGGGTAGTGGTTTCTCCTTCCCCTTGCCCGACACTTGTGCACAACTTCTATGGGGGTAAAATCCCAGCACCTACCCAGGGGTTGCTCCTAGGAGCCAACAGGTTCAACTGGGCCCCGGGCTGGGGGGGGGGCGGGTGGGGGGGGGTATAGCAAGCCGCTAGATGTTAGCATGGCCCTGAGGTACCACCATCTCCCTGCCCAGCAGCCGATGGAGGGGCCAGCAGGTGGCCCAGGGGGAAGGGGATCCCGGGCCATCTGGCCTGGCCCCATGGTAGGGGTTGCCCAGTCGTATTACTTCACTCCCAGTCTGAAGGGAAAGAGGAAGTTCCCAGGTTTCTTTTAACATGTGTTTTTCACAGAGGCGTGTCTAGTTTTCTAGTGGTTGGAAGCTTTGCATTACTTCCTTAAATGTCTCTCATGCAAAAGCATGACACATATATACAATGATTACTAATAAAAACCAGATTCCGACTAATAACAATATTACAGTAACAAGTTGTAGCATTAAGGCCAGAATGCCCATTGCGGTTGGAGACCATCTGTGTGAGTTGACACATGCAGGTAGCCAGAACAGCCACAAAACAACAGCTGAAATGCAAGGAATAAATTAATTTTATTATCTCACTAAGTGGAGGATCCTGAAGCTATACCTGGGCAGAAATACATAAGTAGGGACACAGCACCATCAGACTCAGTCCTTCCTAGTGGGTAGTGGGGCTGCTGTTTGTGCTCATTTATCAAGGGCCTACACACATGTAGTTTACCACTATGCTGTGATCTCATCTGTGCTTTTTATGATCTCTGAGCTTTGATCTTCCATCTCCTAAGACTGGGAGCTCAAGCATGTCTGTGAGAGGGTCTCCAAATCTCTTCAAACACCTATGGTATCTCTACACAGATTCTATTTCTCATAACAGACAGAGGATAAACAGCAGTAGGCATAATACATGGAGTTTCCTGCACTGTTATTCTCCAGGCCTTGGCAATCCCAGCTGCAAGGTCCCTTGACCAAATCTACCATCCTGCTCATCATTCTTCTGCTTTTACCTGTTTCCTCCCAACAGCATCCAAAGGAGTTGTCCCACTAGTTATATTCTCCATCCTTTTTTATTTGCTCTAGGACATGATGCATTTTTTCCACATCATTTGGGACAGTGATTAGTGTTTTCCAACTTTTCAGTTGTTTTACTAGTTTGTGTAGATCAGGATGTTCCAACAGCTTTTTGACCAGGGTAATGTCCATTCCATTAGGTGTTGGAGACAGTGTCATATAACACAAAGTTGATGTATATGTTCTAGAACACAGTTTCTTGTAGGAAATAGTTGACATCACATCCTGCTATGTTAATAAAGTTACGAATTCATAGATTGGACTGGCTAGAAAGCTGGATCTTTGTGTTATTTACTATTAGCACAAGGGGTTCTTAAACATTCACATCCTTGTCCTATGTATACCTGGACAGATTCGGGATCATTGTCAGAGTACATTTCAAAGTGACACATGCTTTGTTCTGCTTCTAAACAGGTATCTGGGGCTTTTACAGTGTTACTTTAACATCTAAGTCCCTGTCATACTCTCACCATACAAGCATCTACCTCAATTGTTTACCGTGTGTGTGGGATTGTTTTTGAAAGCGTATGTTCAGTGTTGCAACGGATAGAGTATGGTTTTGTTGTGATTTAGTCCCAGTGTAATGATTTGATATATGGTATTGTTGTGGTTTAGGAATGGTATTTTCAAATGTAATACTCCTGTTAAAACCATGACCTGCTTTCCCCCCCACCAATTTGAGGCACAAAAGACAAAGATCATAGGCTGAGATAAGAAAAATTTACTTGAAACAGCAATGAGATAAGAAAACCAATAGTAACAGCAACAATATTAATAATAAATGGTATAAGATAAAGAAACTATTTACATGGAAAGCCCCTGACAATAAACAATACTGGACTGATCCACCCACTATGTTTTCTCAACCCCTCTGAAGCAAGTCTTTTTCTCCCCTCCCCTAGCAATGATCAGAGGTGGTATAGAATAACCTCTGAGTACTAGCCACGCCCCCTCCCTGCTACTGCAAAAAGTTAACTTTGTCCTGGCCAGAAGTAGGCTAGGTATACACTGAAGCATTTCTTATTGTCCATAAAAAAGCTGTGGCCTTATTAGTGACTGGGTCATAGGAACATCTGATTGAAGACCACCAGGATTGAAATTCCCTCTGAAATTTAGTTACATTGTCCCTAATTGCCTTTCAAATTTCAATAAGTAAAAAATCCATTTCCTCATTCTCTAATTATTGCAGCACTGGTAGTTTGTAGCCATAAGTGAGCTTGGATACAGCTTAGTGCTAGACACATTACACTGAGTAATTCCTGAAGCATCAACCAGTAATTCATGATCAGCATACTGGCCCATGGGATCTGTCTTGTTTACAAGTCCATGCTTAGGCAGGCCTCCAAGTGTATTGGAGTATATTAGTATCTACAGTAGCATTCCTGGTGTTACCATCAGGATGATGACCAATAGCAGCCATTGACCTGTAAAATAAAATAATGTCTATCTCAGCAGATGCACCAGATGGGACAGGTTAATTTCCTTAGTTGAAAATGTGGTAAATACCCATCTGGAACTGATTCTGTGTTGGTGACCATTAGAGTCAGTAGCCACCCAGGCTAGTGGTGCTTGAGTGTCCCTTAGAGTCATAGGTACAATTCCAGTTTGGGGTAATTTGACTATGACTGGTTGGCCTAATTTTAAATTCTCCTGAAAGGCTTCAATTTTATCATTTGAACTTGATTCAAGAGATATGGGGCTCAAAAAAACTCATGAAACGGGACTACCCATTGGTTCATATCAGTTATTTATCTCATATAATACAGAGGGTAACCTTTTATCTCATCCAGATTTGTGTGGTCTAAGGTAGTGTTTCAGCAAATCATTTGTATGCTCTACCATCCCCTTTGCTTGAGGATAATAAGGTGCACGAAAAACCCATTTGATACTTTTCTTTCTGTACCTGGTGAAGTGTGATTGTTACTCTGTATAGAATCTTGTGGGAACGCAAAATGTCTCTCAGACATTTTTAGAGGTTCCAGGCCTTGGTCAGAAGCATTTTAGACCCTGGCAGACAGCTGAAAACAGCTGTGATTTTGAGTTTGAGCCATGGAATGAGTTACCAACTTTGGAGGTGGAACAAGCAGTCACAAAAGGTTAGATAGTATAGTAAAAGTAGTTACAAAACAGAGAGGAAATTTTTTTAGCACATGTACAGGGGGGTTTTTACTTTGTACATGGGGGTCAGAAGTTCTAAGATGGAGGAAAGTGGGCTGATCCTGTCCTTCCTCTTTCTTTTTCCTTACCTCCATGTTCTTGGTGATGTTGGCACTCACAGATTGGTTTAGAGTAGAAAAGCACTTGGTAATATAGGTAGTAGGTATTGGGGGGAAACTATAAACATGTAATATGTAATATATCATATAAAAGATAGCAGCAGCCCTGGGCGCGGGGGAGAAAAGAAGAAGACAGCAGACAGAGAGGATGTCAGGGTGCGTGTGTGTCTCTGCCTGCTCCGCTGACCAAGCAGCCGCAGCCCGAGAAGACAATCTTTTAGATAACTCACAATAAACTGCCTTGAGACCGAACAGCAAGAGCCTGCGCAGTTTTTCTTTGGAAGCATGGGTTGGAGGAGGAATTTCACCACCAAATGGGACCCCAGAATAAGGCCAGGGTTCTCACAAATCTGGAATAGGGAGACTGGAAAACCAATTACAGAGTCCTTAAAGAGTAGATTTGGCATCCGCTTGACGGCTTTTAGTAGCCACTAACAGTCCAGATACCACTTCTATACCACTTAGGATGTACTTGTAACCATTAAATGTCTTCTGAAGTCCTATATCATCTTTTTGCCAAGTGGACCACAGTGCCTTGTTATTTTTGATAAGTAAAGGCAGTGCCTGGTCTGGGTGATTTTGTACAAGTCTTAATTGGCACTGGGGACATTGTGTGAGAATGTGTTTACACATCTTCCTGGTCAGTGGCCAACCTCTACTTTGTTATGTAAAAAATAAAACCTCCAGTATGCCTCAGTTTGCAGTGTAACCACTCAGCCAATCAATACCAATGTTGTGGATCCTCCAAGTGATCAGTTTTTATCTTTCTAATTTTTGCCATATGATCCACCTTGGTGTTTCAATTAGTCTATAAGGCTTAAGTATATTGGCATGAGCTTTGAACCATCCTTTGTGGGTTGGTTGGGATTGAGCCTGTAACAAGAACCATATCCAATTTTCCTTCTGCCAAACCTGCTTTCCATTTAACTGCCAACCTAATGCTTTCCATGGACACCAGCACTGTGTGGCATTAGCCCAAATATATATTGTCCTTTCTTTCTCATTTACTGCAAGCAGCTCAGCCTTTAATTCTCCCACCTGTGCATTTCCCATATCGTATTATTCTACTTCTATTCCTGTCTGAAAGTTGAGCAACTGCTCTGTACTTCCATTTGCCATCAATCCGTTTGGCTGAGGCATCAGTGAACCAGGTATCTAACTTCAGAGTCTGAAGTTAATGGGGGAGCATCCTGTATAGGACTAGCCTTATATGGCTGTTGCAAAGCCAGCATATCTGGGGTTCCATGTATCTGCAATTTTGTAGGTTTTTTCAGTCCTTTACTTATATCCATCTGTGTAGCAGCCAGAGGCCCTGCAAGGCCTCCCTGACAGTCACTTGCCTAAGATAAGAAATGCCTAGTTATGATGACTGGACCAAAGTAGCCCCTCTTCCGCCTTCGGACCCTCATTATCTCTCTGTAAGACTATAGGTCATATTCGCCTCGACCCTTACTATTGGGCCATTTCTAAAACCCCTGTACCCTATATAAAACCCCATTTCTGCCCAGTTCAGCAGAAGAGCTGTCACTGAAACCCTTTGGAGAAGCTGCTAATAGACACCTCTGTGGAACCTTATACAGCCTTCTCCTCTCTCTCTCTCCCTTCATCTGCCCGTGGCACTTAGCAAGCAAAGAGCTGAAATCACTGAAGAGCTGAATTCACCAAAGAGCTGATCTCACTTAAGATTGCCTGTGTCTGGGAGCTTGTCTGAGGGACCTGGACAGGTTGTGCTTATCAGCCCAGTGCTATCCTGGATACCTATGGCAGCCTGGGTTGGATAGACCCTGGGAACCCCAGGACATAATACATCTGATCTGTGAGTCCTGAGACATGTGCATACCATTTGTGTACTGTTGTTTTTTGTGTAATCCCATTAGGCAGAGCACTGCCTTTTTCAATACTGGCTAACAAGTTAAAAGGTCCTTGGATTTGCACAGGTTGATGCTGTTGAATTTTCTCTACCTGTTTGAGGGCTTGAGTCAGAGACAATAATACCTTTTCCCAGACAGGATATCTCTTTTCAGTATCTTTTAATGCTGTGAAACGGAACCCTTTTGGTTATTTGGGTTTATGAGGGCCTTTCTGGAACATATTACATTAAGTCCCATGTTCAGCAAAACCCCATTCAACTGTTATAGGATCACTGGGATGAACTGGTCCTAGTGACTGATATGTTTTTAATTCTTCTATTAGTGTTTGCAAAGCCTGTTTGTGACTATTAAAAATGGGACCACACTCCCAGTACTAAAAGTGATTTCAGCATTTATTATAAAAAAAAGAAAGGCCTAAAGCAAGGGGGCACACAGGCTGAGCAGGAGCATTCCCATCGAGGATGCTGCAGCACTGGTGCTGGGTCTTGCACGCAGCAATGTCCCTGTTCCAGGTGGAGAGGCACAAATTCAATGGGTCAGATGCCCCTTTTTATCCTGTTTTTTTGTCCCTTTGGATTGGTTTCTTTTTGGATCCTTAATTTGCATGAAGGTTTAAGGCACTTGATTGGCCCATTACAGTTCTGTCCAGGCTGGCTCATTTTGCTTGGGGGGTGGTGCACTTCACTTAGGTCTATTATGGTACATAGAGTACCGTATTTCTTATAACTACCCTTTTTAACCCCTTTTACCATAACCAAACTATCAGTGCATGCTTAACAATTATCAACTGTTTTACAGCCATTTCTAACCTATTTTTAACAACTATCAAGCCTCTCCCGTGGTCTGTTTTTTCCTCATTACTGAGTACAATGGCCTCACTATTAGAGAAAATCCAGGTACATGATTTCTCCAATATCCTAAACTCCCCATGATCTTTTGAAGTTCCTTTTTAGTAGTCAGGGTGGGTTTAGCATCCAATTTTGTAATGGTTTTCTCTGTGATTACAGCCTGACCAGAAATCCACCAGGCTTCCAGGAATTTTGCCTCCTTAGAGGGGCCTTGGCATTTAGCAGAGAGCACTTCTATCCCCTCATCATTTAATTTATTCCCTATATCTTGTGCTGTTGTTCTTACCAAACTTTCCCCTTCACCCCCTATCAACACATCATCGATGTATTGATAAATTTGTACCACTCCCAGGATTTCTATTTGTTTAGGAATTTAGCTAGAGCATTGTGTGCTATTGTGGGTGAATGCTTATAGCCTTGGGGTCGGCAATTAAAGGTATATTATGTCCCCTCCCAAGTAAATGCAAATGTGGGCTTTTCTTCTTCCTGAACTGGAACCATGAAGAACATGTCTTTTACATCTAAAACTGCCATCCATTTAGGTGCAGCTATTTGCAGGGTAGCAGTGAGACTAACAATGTTTGGGACTGCTGCAGGAAATGGTCTTGTGTTGGCATTCAGCCACCAATAATCAGTAGTTAAGCATCAGCTCCCATTTCCTTACTGGTCTAACAGGATAATTGAATGGGGAATGTGTCCTAAATAAAATACCCCTGTATTATATATTCCTAATTACTTAATTTATCCCTTCTCTTGCTGCAGGGAAAAATGGGGGGGGGGGGAGGTCCTGTGGAAGGTTTTTGTTATTTGTGTTTTCCCCTTCTACTACTTTGAATAAGTCTACTATTATTGCAGTTGGTTGTCCCCTCAGAGCTGCACAGGAAATACCTAAAGTCACTGCCATCCTCCACAGCTCATTTAGCTCTTCCCGGAAGTGAACTGGGGTTTTTGATCTTTCTATTATCTTGGGTGGAGTATGTTCACATTTCAGTTGTTGAGCTCCTCTCAATAGCCTGAGTTTGTTTTTCGGGATGAGTTTCCCAGCCCATTTTTTTTGTGTGATTTATATCATGCAAAAGTCCTGCCCACATGGGATAGGTCATCTCAGGGCTTGGGGATCTTGCAATGCTTCATTATGCATTACGTCTCTTCTAATTTCATCTCATTGCCCCACTAAATAAGTTTTTAACAATGTTAAGGCTCCTCTCAACAGATGTCTTAATATATTAGGATACACCTCTGCAGAGATTGGTGCCTCAGTTTGCACAACTGTACACTTCCCAGAGGCAAACCTGCCTTTGTACCAGTGGCAGCAATTTCATTAGCTGACTGTATGGGTATGGAAGCTGGTTCTCCTCTTTCCATAACATCTATTCCTCCTGCCCAACATGTAACCCTGCTGATTATGGAATGGGGTTGATTGGTAGGCTCAGGTCCTAGATATAATAAGACTCTTGGCCCCCAGTATCTGTCATCTTCATTTCCATCCAGCAATATTCTGTCTCTCCCTGAGAGGCTCACTCTCAATAAATACTTAGTTTCTGGTACCCCTGGTTATTGTCCATATTTTTCCTGTAGATTTGCCAATTATAGGGGGTCCCAGGGAGTAGTTCTGACCATGTTCCTCCTGATCTTGAGGTCCTTCAGACACTTTGGTCTTAATTATGGGTCTCATTTTTAATTCTGGAACCTCTTCCACTTTAGGAGCTAGAGGTTCAGTTGTTTCACTGGAGCTGGAGAAGGGTCTGGAGCACAAGTCTGATGAGGAGAAGCTGAGGGAGCTTGGGGTCTCAGCCTAGAAAAAAAGGAGACTGAGGGGGGACCTTATTGCTCTCTACAACTACCTGAAAGAAGGTTGTAGCCAGGTAGGGGTCAGTCTCTTCTTCCAGGTAACAAGTGACAGGATGAGAGGAAATGGCCTCAAGTTGTGCTAGAAGAGGTTTAGATTGGATATTAGGAAACATTTTTTCACTGAAATGGTTGTAAAGCATTGGAACTGGCTGCCCAGACAAGTGATGGAGTCATCATCTCTGGAAGTGTTCAAAAAATACGTGGATATGACACTTGAGGACATGGTTTAGTGGTGAACATGGTGGTGGTGCTGGGTTAATGGTTGGAGTTGATGATCTTGAGTATCTTTTCCAACCTTAACGATTCTATGATTTAGTCCATGACCTTGGGCTCTATCTGACTTAACAGTATTTGAGGTAGGAAAGATCATGTGTGGTGTTGGATTGTTGTGTCTTTAAGCCAGTTCTGTTCCCACCACTGCTGTGCTTATTCAGTTTTCTCCAAGTTCATTCTTCATTAATGTGGTGATTGAAGGGAAGTTGGGTTCAAATCCCCAAATTTGGAGTGGTGAAGATCTATGCTATGACATGTTCAGTGTGGTGATGCACATACAGCTGCTACAGAGGTGATAATACACAGTTATACAGCAATTAACATAATAGAATTAAATTCATTGGCTATTCTCATCCAAAATCAAATGCTCTTTGAGTCACTGTTATGATCCCACTCCTGAAATAATGTTAGGGTCCAATTATTAAGAGGCCTCTGCCTGCATTCAGGTGCAAATGAGACTGTCTGCCAAAGTCAATAGTATGGATTTTATTTAACAGTAAATGTGAGGTAGAGAAAGAAAGAGGAGGAGAGAAAGAGAGAGACAGATTAAGTAGAAAGATAGTCACCACAACATGGGCCCCTGCAGCATTCCACTGGCCCTCCTTCTTCTCGTCTTCTCAGAGGTGGGGCTCCCCTGAGTGTTCTTCTGGAGGTACCACTTTTATACAGTACAAGTCCAGGGTATCCACAAGGTGTATGTACTATTCCAAAAACTTGGGATGGCATGTGTTTGAGCAGTTGCTTCCTTTCTCACAGTTTGCCATGCTGGGAATTTTTGTTTGAATAGGTTACCCAGATCTGCCTCACCAGGCCTGGCATTTTCCTGTTTTTGCCATCTGTGCTTTTCCCACAGTCTGCACAGGGGAATTTTGTCTGGTGAGCTAATTCCAAACCTTTCACCTCCATGTAGGCCTGAAATTAACACCTTCATGTTTGCTATCTGAGTTTATCTTAAGTTCTTGTTGTGGTAGTTCCTCTTGTAGGAACTTCCTCCTTTGAAAGTTTTTGAGACCATTTAACTGCATTTTTTAAGTCCTGACAGGCACTCACAGGACTTCCCCATCCTCCCGCATTACCCACCAAGTGCTCCAGAATTCTTGAGCAAAAGTAATCCCACAGATGGGTTTGCCTTTACCTGAGGTAGGAATAACCCAGAGTGTTTTCCCCAGCATGTTTTTAATGTGCACTACAGGAACTTTATCCCCCTCTATAGTTCATTAAAATTTTGATTGGGCAGGACCAGCCCGATTGGCAGATCCTCTGGTGTTGACTAACTAGTTGGCCTTTGCAAATGAGTATCCCAGTGTTTGAAAGTCCCAGCACACATTTCTCAGTGTAGTCTTTAACAATTCATTTCATAATTTGATTTTTCCATAGGATGGTGCATAATAGGTAATGTGATACACCCACTCAATGCCATGTTCTTTGGCCCAAGTGTCTATGAGATTGTTTTGGAAATGGGTTCCATTGTCTGATTCAATTCCTTCTGGGGTACTATGTCACCATAAGACTTGCTTTTCAAGCCCCAGGATAGCATTCCAAGTGGTGGCATGGGGCACAGAGTAGGTTTCCTGCTATCTAGTGGTTGCTTCCACTACTGTATCATAGAATATGCTGAGTTGGAAGAGACCCATCATGATCATTGAGTATAAGTCCTGGCCCTGTGTTGGACATCCCAAGAACCACACCATGTGCCTGAGAACATCATCTTAGATGCTTGAACTCTCTCAGGCTTGGTGCTATGACCACTTCCCTGGGGAGCCTGTTCCAGTGCCCGACCACCCTCTGGGTGAAGAACCTATTTGTAATATCCAACATAAACCTCCCCTGACCCAGCTTCATGCAGTTTCCTTGAGTCCTGTCACTGGTAACCAAAGAGAAGAGATCAGTTCCTGCCCCTCCACTTCCCCTTGTGAGGATGTTGAAGACCACAATGAGGTCTACCCTCAGCCTCCTCCAGGCTGAATTAATCAAGTGATCTCAGCTGCTCCTCATATGACTTCCCCTCCAGGCCCTTCACCATCTTTGTGACCCTCCTTTGGAGACTCTCTAATAGTTTAATATCTTTTTTATATTGTGGTGACGAAAACTGCACACAGGACTCAAGGTGAGGTCGCACCATTGCAGAGAAGAGTGGGACAATCACCTCCTTTGACTGGCTGGTGATGCTGTGCCTGATGCACCCCAGGACACAGTTGGGCCTCCTGGCTGCCAGGACGCTGCTGACTCATATCCAACTTTGCATCAACCAGGACCCCCAGGTCCCTTTCTGCAGTGCTGCCCTCCAGCCTCTCACTCACCAGTCTATACACACAACCAGGGTTGCCCTTTCCCAGGTGCAGAATCTGGCACATCTTTGTTAAATTTCATACGGTTGGTGATTGCACCTCCCTCTAATTTGTCTAGGTCTCTCTGCAGGGCCTCCCTGCCTTCAAGGGATTTAACAGTTGTTGGCAAACTTAGTATTCCTCCAAGTCCTGTGTCTGAGTTGTTAATAAAGATGCTGAAGAGAACTGGGCTGAGGATGGAGCCCTGCAGAATGCCACTAGTGACCAGCCGCCAGTCTGATATTACCCCATTTACTATAACCCTTTGTGCCTGAACCATGAGGCAGTTGCTCACCCATCACATAACATGGTTATCCAGATATGTGCTGGACATTTTGTGCAGAAGGATCCTGCGAGAGACCGTGTCAAAAGCTTTGCTGAAGTCCAACAAGATTATATCTACTGTCTTTCCTGGATCAACTAGGTGGGTTACTTTGTCATAGAAGGAAATCAGGTTTGACAAGCAGGACTTTCCCTTCATGAAGCTGTGCTGGCTGTGACCAATGACTGTGTTGGCCTCCAGCTGTTTTTCAATACCTCCCAGAATAATATTTTCCATGATTTTACCCGGTACTGAAGTAAGACTGACAGGCCTGTATTTTCTGGGGTTCTCCTTCTTGCCCATCTGGAAAATTGGGACAACGTTATGGAGTTTTTGGTCAGCTGGCACCTCTCTGGATTCCCAAGAGCACTCAAAAATCAAGAGAGGTTTTGCAATGACACGAGCCAGCACCTTCAGGATTCTTGGATGAATCCCATCAGGACCCATAGATTTGTAGGGATCTAGCTGGAGCAGCAGATCCTGCACAAGTTCAGGGTTGACTGGGAGTTGACCATTCTTGCAGGCATGGTCCTTCAGCTCAGGGCACTGAGACTGCCTTGGTCCATCATCAGTGTTGATGACAGAGTCAAAGAATGCATTAAACATCTCTGCCTTGTCCACAGTTCTGGCAGCTTCAACTCCAGTTGAGCTTTGGCCACATGAATTTTCTCCCTATAGTGGTAAGCAGCATCTCTGTATTCCTCTCATGTCACCTGAACTTGCTTCAATTGGCCATATACCTCTCTTTTTTTGCCTTTTTTCCCAAGAGTCCCTGCTCAGCCAAGCTGGCCCTCTGCCTTGTGTACTTGACTTCTGACATTTGGGGATCTTCTGTGCCCTTAAGAGGTGATTAAAAAGTGACCAGCCCGGATGGACCTCAGCATCTGCAAAAACTTTTTCCATGGGGACTTTACTCACTAGTTCCCTGAGCAGCCTGAAGTCTTCTCTCATCATGTCCAGAGTTGAGATTTTGTTGGGACCTTTCCTCCTGTCAGCAGAGATTTTAAATTCGGTCACTTCATTGTTGCTGTGGCCAAGACGACTGCCAATCTCCACTTTGCTCATGAGATCCTCTCTGTTGACAAGCAGTAGATCAAGGAGGGCATCTTTCTGAGTAGTCTCCCTTAGGACCTATTCCATAATGTTTTCATCCAGGTGTTTTAGGGATCTTCTGGCCTGCATTGTACCAGCTGTGTGGTGTTCTCAGTAAACATCTGGTAAGTTGAAGTCTCACATAAGGGCAAGGGTAGTTGACTTAGAAGGGTCCTTTAGTTCCTCAAAGAATAATTTGTTGGTGTCATCATCCTGGCTAGGAGGTCTATTAGACTTCCATGATGACATCTGCATTATTTGCTTGTCCCTCGATTCTTACCCAGAGTCTCTCAACTGTGCCATTTCCAACTGCAAGCTCCCTACATTCCAGCCCTTCCATTACATACAACGCTATCCCCCACCTCCCCCTCTTCTGCTCTTCTATCCCTCCTAAAGAGTCTGTAACCATCCATCAGGGCACTCCAATCACAGGACTCATTCTACCAGGTTTCACTTATACCAATGATGTCAAATCTCTGGGACTGGGCCAAAGCTTCAAGCTTATCTTGTTTGTTCTTCATGTTGCGTGCATTGGTATAGAAACATTTCAGGTGTGGTACATTGTAGCCTACACCTCCTGAAACATATTGAGGGATCCCATTAGTGCTTGTTTCCTCAAGTTTTGTCACACTATTCCATTGCTCATCACTGGCAAGCCTGGTTTTGTCCCTTTCCTCCTTCCAAGGTAGTTTAAAGCTCTGTCACCAAGTCCCACTAGCTCCAGGCAACCCCGACAGGGAAGAAATGATGATGTCTTGCTCCAGATCAGAAGGCTGAAGGATAACTTTATTAAAACTATACTATATTACATTAATATACTATTTAAAGAGAGACTATCCTATTCTACATACATATTTCTTACTTACCTATCAACTAACAACTTGTGACTTCTCTGCTGAGAGTCCAAGACACAGCTGGATCCAATTGGTCATTGAACCCAAACAACCTTCACCAGAATCCAATCAAGCAATCACTTCGGGTAAACAATCTCCATACCAAATTCCATATGGGGAAAACAAAGGAGCAGAGATAAAGATTGTTTTATCTTCTCTCTGTGCTTCTCCTGAGAGACAGAATTATGTCTCTTTGTCCAGAGAATGTGAATGCCACAGCTAGAACTGTTTTTCCCCTCTGAGACAGGTGCATCCTGTCAGGTGTCAGTGGACCAGGTGTTGAATAGATCATCCCATGGTCAAAAAACCCCAAATTCTTCCAACAACACCAGCCTTGGAGCCATGCATTGACCTAATGGATCTGTCTATTCCTATCAATGTTATTCCTTGTTACTAGAAGGATCAAGGAAATCACTACCTGTGCTCCTGATCCTTTAACCAATCTTCCCAAGGCCCTGAATTCTTTTTTGATTGCCCTTGGACTTCTCTTTGTTATTTCATCGCTGCTGGCTTGAACAACCAATAATCAATAATAATCAGTGTCTTACTAGACTGGAGAGTTTTCCAGTAATGTCCCTTACCCAAGCCCCTGTGAGACAGCAGACTTCCTTGTGAGTTGGGTCCAGTCTGCATATCAAGCCCTCTGTTCCCCTTAGAAGGGAGTCTCCTATTATGTCTTGGTTTGACAAGACAGGAGTCTGTGAAGGAGGGCAAAAGCCTCCTGTGCAATGGAGAAGGTAAACCCCCTCCCTCCGAATTACCAGGATTTTTAAATTAAAAGGCTCTCAGGCAAAGATATGGGAATGGGAGTAACAATTCTTTACTAGGAGAAAACTAGATAACAATTTAAAAAGGCAAATGCAATTGGTACAAACAAAACTAGTGATAAAGTCCAGAACCTGAGGAGTCGGGGTGTTGGTAGCAGTCCGGTTGAAATGGTAGCTGCTCCTCTTGCAGTGGCTGATGAATTGCAGCTGAAGTGGTGATCTTTAGAAGGGTATAGTTTTCTCTGAAGATCTGGTGGCAGTTGGGCCGGTCTTCCTCTGCGCCGGGGCCGCCTCACCGCGCTCCAGCCGCTTCTCTGGGAAATCCCGTAAAGAGAGAGCTGCTCTGTCCCCCAAAAGGTACCCCTTTATCCAATAAAAGAGTGCTTGGCTTCCCCCTCTGGTTGGAGCATCTCACAATGGGATGGTGTTACTTTACCAGCCCTGCATTGAGTCAGTCAATGGCCCATTAACAAACCATTACCTCTTCGGAGCAAACCATTGTTCTTGGAAGAGATAACAAACCTGCCCAACCTCCAACAGATGGCAAATAGAATACAAGCCTATCTTACAAACCAGGACATATTACAACCACCTTTCTTTTCCTCTTAATAGAGGTCACGATGCAGGGTACAGGTGTTGTTTTTTTAGGAGGCCCCTCTATCCCAGAAGGACCTTTGTCTACCTTATCAGTTGACTGGCCTTCTAGTTCCAGAGCCTCATACCTGTTGTAGAAGGTGCCAGTCCTACTTGTCAAATTTTCAGAAGGAAGAGGAACCTTCCTCCTGGTATGTGCAGTGACCTGCTTCCAAACCTTCAACTGACCCTTGTCTAATTATCCTGCACAGTTCTGAGTCCATCTGCTTCTCCACTTCAATGGAGGTTCAAGAGTCCCAAGAGTCATGAGACTGTAACGTCTTTGAAAATAACTGGTCAGTCTCCTGCTTGTTTGCTAGAATACTACATAGCTTACTCAGTTCCTCCTGAAGCTCCTTTACCTGGTGACTCAGCTCATCAACTGCAGCATACTTTCTGCAAAAGCAATGATTGTTGGCCCCAGCCTTGCACAACGATCAGGCACTCCTGGCAACCTGTGACCTGGAGAACTATGTCTAGCATCAGCAGGTCTGTCTGTCTGGAGGCCTCTGACATGGCTGGTTCAGTGACTCCAGCAGCTACAGGGGAATAAGTGCTGCAGTGTGTCAGTGCCATAAATAAGGAAGCTTACACTAGTATGCTAATAATGCTGGGGCTGAAAGGATCTCTTGTGCTCTTCCTCACCAGCTACTGAGTCTGCTGCCTCTGTTGGCTGCTCCCGAATGGTTGGAGAGGAGCCCTTCCTGCACGTCCCACCTGCTTGCCTTGCCCGCACAAACTGTCATGCCACACCCCTATTTGCCTGCTCCAGGTCACTCCTGCTCCCATTTAAAACTCCCATGGTGATCCTGTTTCTGCCCCTTCCTCCTCTGATTGGCTGTCATGCTCTTCTGGGTCCTGATGGGGCTCTGGGCTGCTGCTCAAGTGTCCCTGAGTTCTGGAACCCCCCTGTTCAGCCTGATCTTAAATTCACCCCTGTATTTACCTCAGTCACTGTAAGCACACGGTGCTTGCTGTATGGGTTTGGGGGAGTGTGATAGAGTCAGTCTGCCAGGCCTCCCCATATTTATATTTCTGCCATCATCCTCCATACCAGAGGGACTTTACCTGCTTGATCTGCTTAATTGTAATGCGTTTCACAGTCATGGATAATCTGTGCAATAGTGTCCGTGGTTAAGTCCACCCCTTGATCATGAGCCCAGCTATATGTTGCATCGCTTCCTTGATGTCCCAAGGTGTCATGGGCCCACCAAGCCAGAAGTAATTCACCCTTATGTTGCCAGTCCAAATCCACCTGAGCCACTTCAATCCTAGCAGCCTGATCCACCTGCTAGTTGTTCTGATGTTCTTCAGTGGCCGGACTCTTGGGTCTACAGTGGCTGAGCTCCTGGTGCATCTACATGATGCACCTTCACAACCAGGTTCTTTCTACCTAAGCAGCAGTATCTTGCCATGGTTCAGCAGCCCAGATGACTTTATCTCTGCACTGCCAGTTATTCTGCTTCCATTGTTGCAACCATCCACAGAGGGCATTTGCCACTATCCATGAATCAGTATAAAGTATTGTCCGTTTTTCTCATTCAGCAATGTCTATGGCCACCTGTATGGCTTTCACCTCTGCAGTGACTTGATTCACCTTCTCCTTCAGCAGTTTTCAGACTTGATGTAGAGGTCTCCATACAGCTGCTTTCCATTTCTGATGCTTTTCCACAAGATGGCAGGATCCATCAGTAAACAAGGCATATTGCCTCTCACTTTCTGTTAATTTATTATACAATGGGGCCTCTTCAGCACGTATTATCTCCTTCTTTGGTGACATTCCAAAATCTTTGCCTTCTGGCCAGTCCATGATCACTTCTAAAATTCCTGGATTACTGGGATTTCATATGTGAGCTTGTGTGATCAGTGCAACCCATTTACTTCATGTAGCATCTGTTCCATGATGTGTAGAGAAGACCCTTCCTTTGAACATCCAGCCCAGCACTGTCAATCGGGGTGCCAGGAGGATCTGTGCTTCAGTGCCAATCACCTCCAAAGTGATTTGGATACCTTCATAAGCTGCCAGCATCTCCTTTTCAGTTGGAGTATAGTGGGCTTCAGATTCTCTGTATCCCCAACCCTAAAATGATAGGGGTCAATGTGGGATGGGGTCACGCTCCAGCACGGTGTGGGTGGAGGGAGGCAGAGATCTCTGAAGCTTGCTCTTAGGGAAAGAGGTTTATTGGGGGTGCAGGAAGGTCCGAGCCTCGTGCTGTCAGGCGTAGCACATGGCCGGGCCTAAGAGGATGGGGGAGGGGAGAGACAAACAGTAGGAGAGGGGAAGCCCCAGGGGGGGAGGAAGTCCAAGAGCGGGGGAGAGGTTCCAAGAGGGGGGAGAGGTTCCAAGAGGGGGAAGAGGTTCTAAGGGGGGAGGAAGTCCAAGAGACTGCATGGCCCCTCGGAGCTCCCTTATCAGGAGCTCCCAGGTGGGCCGGGACAAGGCATGGGCCAATGGGGTTACAGACTCTGATGTTTTAGGGGCAGGTACAGAGGTGTGGGATGAGCCACAATCTTTTGGGGGGTGGGATGGAACAGTCCATTTCACTCCAGGATTCATCCAAGGGCAGAAGTGACATCCGGCTAGCTGAGAGAACAATCATATCTATCTATCATTTGCAACAGGTCAACCTTGAGTCTCCCCTGATGCCTTCTGCCAGAGGCTCCAGGTAGGGGCATTCTCCTCAGCTGCAGTATAAAGCACATTTTTTTACATCTTGCCCTCTTTTGACTGGCCTGAGGTCTACAGCATGCACTATCTCCTGCTTGATTTGTTCAAAGGCTTGTCCTGGCTCAGGGCCCTACTGGAAATCATTCTTCTGCATCACATGATAGAGAGGGCTGACAAACAGGCTGTAATTTGGAATGTGCATTCTCCAAAATCCAACAACACCTAAAAAAGCTTGTGTTTCTTTCTTGTTAGTTGGTGGAGACATTGCTGTTATCTTGTTAATCACTTCTACTGGGATCTGACGATGTCCAACTTACCATTTTATTACTAAAAGCTGGATCTCCTGTGCAGGTTCCTTTACCTTACTTTGTTTTATGGTAAAACCCCCTTTCAGAAGGATTTGGATTATTTTCTTCCCTTTCTCAAAAACTTATTCTGCTGTGTTGCCCCACACAATGTCATCAATGTATTGTAGGTGTTCCAGAGCTTCACCCTGTGCAGTCTGGATCACTCCATGACAAATAGTGGGGCTGTGTTTCCACCCCTGGCACAGTTGATTCCAGGTATACCGGACACCCCTCTAAGTGAAAGGGAACCGTGGCCTGTACTCTGTTGCCAGAGGGATTGATGAAAATACATTAGCAATGCCAGTTGTGGCAGCACTGGGCTGCCTTTGACTCCAGCTCATATTGAAGTTCCAACATGTCTAACACAGCAGCACTCAGAGGCAGTGTGACTTAATTCAGGCCACAGTAGTCTATTGTTGGCCTCCATTCTCTGTTAGAGTTTTGCACTGGCCATATGAGGCTGTTAAAGGGTGAGAGGGTCCTGCTGATCACTCCTTGGCTCTCCAGTTCACAAATCATCTTATGGATGGGAATTACAGAGTCTTGGTGCGATATAGCTTCTGGTGCACTTTTGTGGTAGCGATCAGCACCTGTTGTTCTTTGGGTTCTATGGCAAACCCACAGCAAAAAGGTCAATGCTTGCTTCCATAGAAGGTGATCCCAGCTGCTTGCCTTCCTTACCCTCTTATTTCAAACTGCTAACCCTATTATCTCAGCATCGGAGCAGCCAGGTGGTAACATGCTCACTGGGATAATGGCTGAAATATTTTCTCATCTTCCACAGCTCACTCAGGGATAGGGATGAAGTGGTCTTTTTCTGCCTCCTCTTTCTGTCCCTGTGATGGCCCTGCTTTGCCATCCTTGTCCTTTACTAAACAAGATGATTTTTGTGTGCATTTCTTCTTGTGTATAGGGGTGACTGATACCAGTGTAGGTTGGTTCTCTGGTTCATCTGCACTGTCCATTGTTAAAGTCTGGCTGTAGCATTCATCACTGGTGTCCTGGCTTGTAAGATAAGCATGTATTTTATTGCCATCTGTTGGAGGTTGGGCAGTTTTCTTATCTCTTTCAAGAACAATGTCTCCCTCCGGGGAGATATCTTCTATTAATAAACGATTGAATGACTCACTGCATGACTGGTAACGTTACATCATCCCATTGTGAGATGCTCCACCTAGAGGGAGGAGCCAAGCATTCCTACCTACATAAAATCAGCACTTTTTGGGACACCAGAGCAGCCCTTCGCTAGATTCCCAGAAAAACAGCTCTCTTCTCTGATGGATTCCCAGAGGAAGACCAGGCCCAACTCCTACCAAACCTTCAAAGAAAACTACACCCTTCTATAGATCACTGCTTCAGCAGCATTTAATCTGCCACTCCAGGAGGAACAGCCACCATTTAACTAGACTACTACCAACACCCTGACTCCTCAGGGTGTCAGGTTTCTGACTCCATCACTTGTTTTGTTTGTACTAATTACATTTTTATTATTATTTTTTAATTTAGTTTTTCTCCTAGTACAAAACTGTTATTCCCATTCCCATATCTTTTCCTGAGAGCCTTTTTTGAAATTGTGGTAATTCAGAAGGAGGGGGTTTACCTTTTCCATTTCACAGGACACTTTTGCCTTCCTTCACAGACTCCTGTCTTTTCAAACCAAGACAACTGGGATTTGAGCAGTCACAGTACTTGTTGCAAGGGTTAAAGTAGCTTGAGTGGCCCCAATGCTTATCACCAGAATTTTAATAGCTGCAGTGCATCTTGCAGCGACAGAAGGAGCTGCAGTGCCCGTCACTGGAGTTTTAGTGGCTGCACTGCTTGTCATGGGGATTGAAGTAGCTGCAATGCTTGTTGCCAAGGTTTGAGTAGCTACAGTCCCTCTCCTTCTTCCTCAGTCTGCAGTGCTTGTCACAGGGGTTGGGGTGACTACAGTTCATTCTTAACACTAAACAAGATGTGAACCATAAGCAAGCCCATGCTTGTTTCTAGGAAAAGGACCACACTGGATTCAAGGCTATTCAAAGGATAATAAAAATCTTTAAAATTCTGAAATGCTGCTGTAATCAGTATATTCAACCTGGAGGGTTGGAGGGCTTCCAAAAGTAAAAGAAAGGAAAAGTTTTAAGATATTTATCCCATATGTTGGATCCCCAAGGAAAAAAGATAAAAGTTGCAATTATTGATCTTTCCCCACAAGATGTCTCCCGAGTTACAGAGGGGACCCCAATTCTGATTACACATACCATATTAGGTTCATGACCAGTGGTTCTTTCATATCAGAAACCACTACTTCACAGGGAACACATACACCAAAACCAGTATATATTGGTTTTTCACAGCCTTGTTCTTGGTAGTTGGGGGGGGGGGGGGGGGGCAGAGGTGGCTTCTGTAAGAAGCTGCTAGAAGCTTTCACCATGTCTGGCAGAGCCAAACCCTGATGGCTCTGAAGATGGACATGCTGCTGGCCAAGGCTGGGCCAATTAGAGGTGGTGGTAGCAACTCTGTGGTAACATATTTAAGAAGAAATCAAAACAGAGTTTGGGGTGCAGTTTTAATTGCAGCTAGAGAGGAGTAGGAGTGAGAATATGAAAAAAACATGCAGACACCAAGGTCAGTGAAGGGGGGAAGGAGGTGCTCCAGGTACCAGAAATGAGATTCCTCTGCAGGCCATGGTGAGGACCATGGTGAAGCAGGCTGTCCCCCTGCGGCCCATGGGGATCCACAGGGGATGCAGAGATCCACCTGTAGCCCATGGAGGAGCCCATACCAGAGCAGGTGGATGCCTAGAGGAGGCTGTGATCCTGTGGGAGACCTGTGGAAAGAGAGGCTCTGCTCCCATGCTGGAGCAGCCTGTCCTTGAAGGACTGCACCCTGTGGAAGAGTGACCTATGCTGGAGCAGTTTGAGGGGTTCTGCTTCCCGTGAGAGGGACTCACACTGCAGCAGTTCGCAGAGAGTTGCTGCTTGCAAGTTCGAGCCACATCAGAGAAGTTTGCAGAGAACTGTCTCCCTTGAGAAGGACCCCACAGTGCAGCAGGGGGAGGACTCTTCTCCCTGAGCAGCAGGAGACCCTACGGGTGATAAACTGACGATAACCCCATTCCCTGTCTCCTTGCACTGCTGGGGTAGGAGGTAGAACTGGGAAGGAGGGAGGAATGGGAGGAAGGTGTTTTTAAGGGTTCATTTTACTTCTCATTATTCTGCCCTGTTTTTGTTAGCAATAAATTTACTTTAGATCTCTAAGGTGAGCCTGTTTTGCCCTTGATGGTATTTATTGAGCAATCTCTCCTGATACCTATTGCAACTCATGAACCCTTCATTATATTTTCTCCTCTGTAGAGCTGTAGTGGGGGGTGAGCAAGCAGCTGTCATGGGTGCCTGGCATCTAGCCAGGGTCAAACCATGACACAGTATTATATAATGTGCCCATGAGCAAAAGCCCAAGAACTCTAAGAGGAAATGAAAAAACATTGTGATCAGCAACTGCTTGACTAATAGAATAAATACTTATAACAAATTTGTTTTAACAGGCTCTGGTTAAGATCTGTTATTTTAATCCTTTGTGCCCTATATTGGGTGCCAAAAAGGACTGTCGTGGTTTAACTCCACTTAGCAACTTATAACCCTGCAGCCATTCACTCATACCCCCTCCATACCCATCTTCCCCCAAGTTGGGAGGAGAATTGAAAAGAAAAGGTAAATCTCATGGGTTGAGATAAGAACAATTTAATAATCTAAACAAATTATTATTATTGTTGTTGTTATTAAACTAATAATACTACTGATAATAATATTTGTAATTGGGGGGGGGGGGTGGGGGAGAGAGCGAGCATAACAGAAGCCAAGAGAAACAAGTGATGTATAATACAGTTGCTCACCACCCAGTGACCGATGCTCAGCCTGTCCCCAAGCAGTGATCAGCAGCTCCTGGCCAAGCCTCCCATCTCCAGTTTATATACTAGGCATGATGTTCTATGGTGTATAATATCCCTTTGGCCAGTTTAGTTCAGCTGTTCCAGCTGTGCTCACTCCCAGCTTCTTGTGCAGTTCCTCACTGGCAGAGCCTGAGACACTGAAAAGCCCTTGTCTCAGGGTAAGCACTGTTTCATCAATAACCAAAACATCTCTGTATTATCAGCATTATTCTCATACTGAATCCAAAACACAGCATTGTATCAGCTACTGAACAGAAAATGACCTCTTATCCCAGATGAAATCAGGACAAATAATCTGCCTTTAGAATCCCTTGCTTTCTCTATAGGATTCCTTCTCCAGACATCTGGGTTAAGGACTTTGGACTAGAAGAAAATGTCCATCTATTTGCTTTTCCTACTGTCTCATCCCTTTGTAAATTTGCTTTACTGTGAACTATATTAATGCTCCATTTTCTTAATGACAGTAATGATTTAAGGTTGTGCTTAATTGATTGTTCGAAGCTTCGCCAAATTACCGAAAATGGTTGAATAAGGCCCCTTAACACCAATTTAGTGTTAAAGATGGCATTATTTATTCAGGCACCTGGAGTGGTACAGGGGATAACTCATCCTAATGTGCCCCCCAATCCCCCAATTTCTACAAGTGTATTGGTAACATACAGTCACTACATGCATATTATAATTTGACCATTACCATAAAACCCTCCCCATGTTTCCCAAGTTCCTAAACTCAGTCCTTGTTTTGGCTATAGCTGCATTTCTGAGCCAGATATCTATTCTTTATCTTCCAATTTCCTTGCTTGGAGAGCAGTTTCTGCAGGCCTTGTTTCTCTGCTAAACACTCACAGTCACAGTAGAAATTGAAATAACCTTTTTTGTATCAAAATGAGTTGTTAGGGGAGTACAAGGGAGATATCTAAATAATAGAATATCATAGAATTAAAGAATGGTTTGAGCTGGACAAGACCATAAAGATCATCTGGTTCCAACCACTCTGCCATGGGCACAAACATCTTCCATTAGACCAGGTTGCCCAATGCCCCATCCAGCCTGGCCTTGAATGCTTCCAGGGATGGGACATCCACAGCTTCTCTCAGCAACCTGTGCCAGGGCCTCACCACCCTCACAATAAAGAATTTCTTCCTAATCTCCAATCTAACCTTTCCCTCTTTCAGTTTAAAGCCATTCCCCTTGTCCTGTCACTACATGTCCTTGTATAGTCTTTCTCCGTCTCTCTAGTAGACTTCCTTCAGGTATTGTAAGGCTTCTGTAAGGTCACCCTGGATCCTTGTCTTCTCCAGGCTGAACAATCCCAGTTCTTCCAGCCTTTCCACAGGACAGATGCTCCATCCCTCTAATCAACTTGGTGGCCTCCTCTGGACTTGCTCCAACAGGCCCATGTCCTTCCTGTGCTGTGGCTCCCAGAGCTGGATGCAGTACTCCAGGAGGGGTGTCACCAGAGCAGAGGGCCAGAATCCCCTCCCTCGACTGGCTGGCCACTCTGCTTTGAATGCAGCCCAGGATATGATTGGCTTTCTAGGCTGCAAGTGCACATTGCCAGCTCATATCCAGCCTCTCATCCACCAGCACCCTCAAGTCTTTCTTGGCAGGGCTGCTCTCAATCCGTTCATCCCCCAGCCTGTATTGATACTAGGGTTTGCCCCAACCCAGGTGCAGCACCAGCACTTGGTCTTTTTAAACCTCATGAGGTTCTCATGAGCTGACTTCTTGATTTGTCCAGGTCTCTCTGGATGGCATCCCATCCTTCAGGTGTGTCAACAGCACCACTCAGTTTGGTGTTATCTGCAGACTTGCTGAGGATGCATTCGATCCCACTGTCTGTCACTGATGAAGACATTGCATAGCACTGATCCCAATATGGACCCCTGAGGGACACCACTTGTCAACGATGTCCATTGGGGCTCTGAGCCGTTGACCAATACCCTCTCAGTGCGACTGTCTAACCAATTCCTATCTATCCCTCAAATTCATCCCTCTCCAATTTAGCAAGAAGGATGTTGTGGGAGACTGTGTCAAAGGCTTTACAGAAGTCCAGATAAATGACATCTGTAGCCCTTCCCTTGTCCACTGATGTAGTCACTCCATTGTAGAAGGCCACAGGTTGGTGAGGGAGGTTTTGCCCTTTGGAGCCGTGCTGGCTGTTCCGACCTCCCTCTCCTTCATGTTCTTTAGCAGAGCTTCTAGAAATCTTCCTATGCACGGAGGTGAGACTGACAGGTCAGTAGTTCCCAGGGTCCTCCTTTCAACCCTTTTTAAAGATGGGTACAATATTTCCCTTTTTCAGTCTCCATGGACTTCACCTGACAGCCATGACTTTTCAAATATCATGGAGAGATGCTTGGCAACTACATCAGCCAGGTCCCTCAGGAGAATATATTACAGCTGTGTTTGGATTGCACCTTTAGGGTCATTTGATGGTGGTGACAGCTGGGGGAGGGACTGTGTTTTAAGCATATTTGTTTTGAGCATTTTCATTTTGAGCAGTTTATTGTTTGATTTCAGGAAACATTTGTGGATTAGTAGCTCAATTGCAGTTGAGCTTCAAGTGGTCCTTGCAAGGATTATTCAAGTATATATGAACTCTGAAGATGTATAGCAACTGTTGAACTGTAAGCTTACATTATAAGAGTTGCTATTTAATATTTTTTACCCTCCTGTGTGAAGTAATTAAGTATTGAATCCTTGTAGGTTTGTGTCCCAATAGTGAGGTTGGTTCAGTACTCACTGGTCTCTTCATACTATCTAGGTGTAAAAATATTGCTACCTGCATAGGCTTCCTTGTTAGCATATAAGTTGGCATAGCTGCTCTTTCGGATGCTGTAATGGGTTTGCATGGCCATGTTTTAGTAGTGGGTGGGGTTACAAGGGGGGTGACTTCTTTGACCCTCATGTCTGACAGAGCCCATGCCAAGTGGCTCCAAGATGGACCTGGTGCTGGCCCGTGCTGAGTCAATCAATGATGGTAGTAATGCCTCTGGAGTAACATTTAAGAAGGAAAAGAGTTATGGCATAGATGTAATTGCAGTCAGAGAAGAGTGGAGTGAGAATATGAGAGAGAAACAATTCTGCAGACACCAAGGTCAGTGCAGGAGGGGGAGGAAGTGCTCCAGGCACTGGAGCTGAGATTCCCCTGCAGCCCATAGTGTTAGGGTCTGGTTATTAAAATTATTTAGGTCTTCCTCAGTCCAAATCAACATGCAAACAAGACCATATGCCAGTGACAATAGTATGGATTTTATTTGTGGGTCTCAGATTCAGTCAAAGAGAGAAATGGAGAGTTTCTAGACAGGCAGAAGCCTGGGAAAGAGTTGGAGAAGAATGTAAATAATTCTTTATCTCTCTTGCTGTTCACATTGTTTATAGTTAAGTTCTATCACTGTGTGTCAAGCACTTTGCACCAATGCTTTGGGTTGTTTTCACTTCAGGACCAATGGAATTGGTCCTCACAAAGCTCTGTATAAAAGAGCGGTGTATTTTGAATAAACTGGAGTTTTACCCTCACAGCCTTCTGAGTCAGAGTCTTCTCATTCCCATCCTGCCTCGACAGCGACATTTATTTGATAGTAAATATTAGGGAAAGGGAAGAGAAAGAAATAGGGAAAAAGGAGCTTGGGGGGTGTGGAGGGGTGAGAATAAGGATGGAGACAGACTAAGTAGAAAGTATCACCACTCCATATATCCTAATGGTGTCCTGTTGATCCTCTTCTTCCGGTCTTCTTGAGGGTGAAGGTCCCCCTGAAAAGCATAGAATACAATGGATTAATATATGCTCGGGCCAGGTGGCAATGTCAAGGTACTTCCCCCGGAGGGGGGAACAGTTTCTTGCAACAGACTCTGGATTTCTTGCATCATGTGCAGTCCTGTGGTGCAAGGCCTCTGGGTAGCACTTTGGAATGTCTTTGATGGATTATGACATTCCCCCCCCCCACCTGCCTCTCACGTGAATGTCCTGTGGATGTGGCCTGTGGGGTTGGGGGTTCCACAGCTGGGCCAGTTTGTGTAAGGGAGGGTGGGTATTCACTGCCTCTGACCAGAGGTCACGCCACACACCTGAAACATCCCCCCTCTTTGTTTCAGGGGGGAGCCTATGTAAACCTGGCTTCTGTGGGCTGTGGTCTCCCCCATCCCAAATCCAGCCAGAGGTGGCTCTCAGCATGGCTGCTGGGTTTGTCTCTCATTCATTTCATTGTTTATTTGTTTCCATCTCACTGGGCCTGAGTTGACTGAAGAATGGGTTTCTAATAATCAGTTTGACTTTCAGTCCAAAGTCCCAGTCAGACATCTTTTAGGCAAGGGTGGGCTTCTTCATACAGTTTTGCTATAATGTTGCCGCAGGTCTCTAGCTGGGTAATAATTAGTATTGACTTTATGATTGTAGAAGGTTGATCAATTGCTTTATTATATTATCTTATACTATATTATATTATTCTTATTAAGAAACTTAGTAACTTTTACAGTTAGTCCAATACTGCTTTGACCTAATTGGTCAATCCTTCTAAACATTATTTAGTGTCTAATTAAGAAATCACTTTTTGGTAAACAAATCTCTATGGCACATTCCACATGTGCACAACAGCAGGTGCAACAAGTGGAGATAAGAATTGTTTCTCATTCTTTTCACTGATCTTCTCTCAGCCTTCCCTGGGAAAATGCTTGGGAAAGTCTGTGCCTGTTCTCTGTGGCCAGAGAGCTGCTGCCACACTATAATGGGCAAAACTTTATATCAGTGTTTGAGGCATGAACTATTTCAGTCTCTGATACATAGTGCAGACCATGGTTAAGCAGCTGTGCCCCTGCAAACCATGGCAGAGATCTACCCGCAGCCTATGGAGGACACCCATGTTGGAGCATGTAGATGCCTGAAAGAAGGTTGTAATCCTGTGGGAATCCCATTCTGGAGAAGGCTTCTGGCAGGACCTGGGCCTTGTGGGAAGGGGTGCCCAGGCTGGAGCAGGTTTGTTGGTAGGACTTGTGATACTATGGAGGGTCCACACTGGAGCAGCCTGTTCCTTAAGGACAGCACCCCATGGAAAGGATCCACAGTGGAGCAGTTTCTGAAGGGCTGAAGCCTGTGGGAAGGACTCGTGCTGGAGAAGTTTGTGGAGGACTGCCTCCTGTAGGAGGGACCCCACGCTGGAGCAGGGGAAGGACTCCTTTACCTGAGGAGGAAACAGTGGCAGAAACATGTGATGAACTGATCATAGCCCTCATGCTACATCTCCCTGCCCTGCTGTGGGGGGAAGGAGGTAGAGAATCAGGAATAAAGTTAAGCCTGAGAAGGAGGAAGAGGTGGAGGGAAGGTGTTTTTTAGGATTTATTTTACTTCTCATTATCCTGCTCTGGTTTTGACTGTTAATACATTCAACTCATTTCCCTAAGTCAAGTCTGTTTTGCCCATGACGGTAATCAGTGGGTGATCTCTTCCCATCCTTAATTCATGAACCTTTTGTTATATTTTGTCTCCCCTGTCCAGTTGAGGAGGGGAGTGATAGAGTGGCTTTGGTGGGTACCTGGCATCCAGCCAGGGTCAAATCACCACAGATGCATATGTATTTTTGCTGTTCAAGTACTGACAACCTAATGAGCCAATCACAAATAAGATCTCTGGAGTTCTAAGGGGAGGATGAGCAAGTACATCAAAATAGCATCAGGGAAGAAGTAATGCAGCATTTGTAGTCTTTAGCATCTGATGTTAACCAAACAAAAGCTGATACTTTTTGATCAAGATGGAAGCAAACTAATTAATTCCATTCTCAGAAGTCATCTCACTGAGGATGATAAAGATGGTAATAGAGTCTATTTTAGGACTGTGATTGGAGCTGCAATAACTACACATTGTTGTATCCTTACTTAGGTTTTCTTTTTTAAAAAAAACTCTGAAATGAGTAACATTGTGAAACTTCTTTGTGCTGTGTGGTACAGGTTTTAAAAAACCTTGTGCCAACATTGAAATATGGATTCAAGTTCAAAAAATACAGTTGCATATGTTTAGGACCCACAAACTTACCAGGAAATAAATGCATCTATTTAGGAGGTTTCTGTGTAATATTGTTCTGTATTCTTGTATATTTAAATACAGTGTTAACATTTTATTTCAAAGGAAGAGGATATATGGTGATTAGCTCAATGAAAAAGCTTAGAAAAGTGGTTTTTTTTTTTTTTATTTGGGAGATTATTAGTTGAGGCAAAATGGACTCATAGTCAGTCCTAGTTTATAAGCAGCCTTCCCCATTCCTGTCACCTAATTAGTTTTCCCTGGCATTTCTGTATGTGTTAAAAATGGAACTGACCCTTTCAGCCATCCTCTCTGCTGGATCTGAATCAGCCAACCCCTACAGCTGATCACTGGATGACCTGCTATAGTGTGTAAGCTGTTAGTAGGTATCTGTCTTAGAATTTTTGTCCCAAACGTGGGCCTTCTGCCCTGTGTGCAGTGCCAATTCACACACTGAGGATGAGGTACTTCTATTTCTTTGTTGTAGTAGGCACAAAATAGGGAGCTGGGTGGTAACCCACAAAAGGTTGGCTCCCCAGTCATCAAATCTTTATGTTAATTATACATTTTTAGCAAACAAAGGCATTAATGTTCACTGGCTACAAGCTACCCAGTTCTTTTATTAATTAGTATTCTACCTTCTATTGGTTAATGATTCTCTTGCTTCTCATGCTAATTAGTCCATATGGTCAGTCATCCTCTTCTTTTGGGTCTGTGGGTTTCTTGGGTCAGTGATCTGTGAGTCAGTGGTCACAATCTCCCCCTGCCAGAATTACCTTTTACCCAGTCGGATCTGATTTCAACACAGTTGCTGAGTTGGCTTTATTAGTTTCTTCCTTTTCTTGGGAGTTCTGCCAAATATCCTTATGGCCTGTGAATTCTGCATTCTTTGTGGCTACTATCAGGGGTACATCCTTCTCCCCAAGCCTTGTTAACCTCCCCCTAGGTCTGAGATCAGTGAAGCATGTCAAGCCCTAAACATCAACAAGGCAATTCTACCAACAAATAATTTATATTTCTAACACCTGGACATCAGTATGTGCCCTTAATGTTTTGTGTAAACAGTAAAGTTGTGAACACATAATTTAGCAATGAGTTATCATTTTATTGAATGACAGCTTTCAGTGTTCATACATTTGTATCATAATAAAGAGGGGGTGACTTGAGATGGATACTCTACTGGAGGTCAAGATTTGTACAGTTTTTAGTAAACTTAGAGCAGAACCTGCCCTGCAGTGTTTGGACATGATTATTACCTTAACTGGAATACTTTGTGCTTGATGTCTCACATCTGAGCCCTTCATGATAGCAGGAAGGGGCAACCTGCCTTTGCATTTCAAAGCCCTTCAAATATAATTTGTAATTTATTGCAGTGTGATGCCACCTTGGAGGTATTTGGGCTTAGCCCAGGTGTGTCAATCACTCCTCCTTTCCCCACCCTGACCCCTGCCAGCACTGTCTGTCACTCCTGGGATTCCAGAAGGGCATGGAGTGATTGGGCAGATTCAAAAGATGCCCTCTACCCCTGGGAGGCATTGGACCATCCAGGTGTCCTTTGTCCCGAGACCTCCTCTCCCGTACCTGTTTGGTGGGCTCCCTATCTGTGAAAAATGCCAATCACTTGGTTTTTAAAATTTTAAAAGTTTAATAATACTAAAATGGTTATAAAAATAATAATACAATTAGAGTAATAAAGTTTAGAGTTAGGACAATTACAAGACAATAAAAAGCAAAGAATTACAGACATCCGGATGCTCTTGGACACTAAGTCATGAAAAGCATGACTTGTGAACAAAGGAATCGCCCTTAAACCAATACACTTGTTGCATACATCCTTCATGGTTATGCATACTTTCTATTCTAAACAAGAAACTCTGTCTGTTGTATGTTAACTGTTTCCTTTAATCCCCTGGCGTTCCTCTTCGAGTCTGAGCAAGGCCTGAAGAAATTAGCTTCTTCTGATAAGAAGCCATAAATTCCTCTCCTTTGGAAGATTTAGGTATTCTTCGAAGCGAGTATCTCATTCCTAAAAAGAAAACTCCCCCCACATACATAGTCTCTATTTTAACATTATGTTGTAACCTAAAAATACACTTAATACAATACATAAGAGAATTAATACAGCATAACTTTCTAACATTACACATATAATATTCATTGTAACATATCCGAAAAGCCAATCATAAATATGCATTTTTCACACTATCACTTCCCCCCTCCCCTCCCCCAGGTAAAAGAGAGAGCAACCATGCGGTCCAGGAGTTCTATTGGAGGGGTTGCTGCATTCAGAGGCCTGCGGGCAAGAATAAAAGCTCTGGATAAAGCCCGCCATCAGAACCAACTCCTTTCCTTCACCACCGTCTTAAAGCTTCTCTGGCAGAGGGAATCCTGAGGGAGCGGACCCTCTATGAGAGTAAGCTCCATCCCGCTGTTATAAATGAGAATTTATTCAGCCAGATTAAAAATAAAAATAATTTTATTAGCGGTCAAATTCTATCTAGGCAGCCACAAGGAAAGAACAGAGCCGAGCCCGGGGTCGGCCCTGGGTGTGCAACAAGGAGTCAGCCTCAGCAGAGGTCTTCCCCTATGCCCACACACCTCCATCCTGGCACAAGCAGTTTTTTATAGGGAAAATTCTGCCTGAGGCCAAGATTTCAGCAATCAGTCCTTTCTTCTATTCAGAGTCCATAGGTTAATAAGATTTTCTTTTTTTGGTGATGAGGAGAAATAATTCAATGTCCAGAGTAGGTGAATTCTTGATGAGATTTTACGGGAAGGCTGCATTCACATGGATCTGTGTGAGGATTTCCATGATATCCATCTCGGGCCATTCATGGGATGATCAGCACCGATGATCAACACCTGGAGCCCAGACATGGCCCATCTCCTGGCGGAGCCAATCCTTTTACTTGTAAATCAGTTTCCAATATACATCCAGTCTCGCCTGCAAGGGGGGGGAACTAATACAAATGGGCATGATCTAACAAGTATCTAATATTACATATTTCATACAAGGAATGGCACAAATCATATTTACTACACATAACAATCCCCCACCTTCTATATTAACCTATTAATTCACACCTTAATTTCTACCTCTATTCACTCTCAAGGTAGTGTATTGACTACTTTGAGACTGGCTTCTAGTCTACATCTGGAATATCTTGGTAAATTTTGTAGTTTTGTTCTTTTCCCTTTATTCGCCTTTCAAATTTTGCTAGAGCCTCAGCCGCCCTGCTGTGAGGAATTTCTTCTCCCAGTGTCATTATTTTTGGTACCTGATTTGTTTTTCCAAGGGCAGCTTCTGCGTCTGTGGGTAAAGCTGCTATTTGCATCCTCTGTACCACCGAATGGATGAGTCTTATAAAACAGGGGATGAGACAGGGTAGGAATATGACTCCTGCTATTGAACATAAAATGAAGAAAATTATTTTCTTCCACCAAGCCCCATCTAACAAATGATCCCACCACAATGCCTGGAGAAGTGAGTTCCACTTTTGTACTGGAACATGGGCTACTTGTTTAATTTTTGTGGTTAGATTTCTAATGGTTTTTCTATAATCATCTATTTCTACACAGCACTGAGATTCGTTAAATTTTCCACACACACCTCCTTCTCCAGCTAGTAAGTAATCAAGGGCTATCCTATTTTGATATACAAAAGCCCTCATGTGAGAGTGTTGCTGGGATAATAATTCAAGAGCACCTGAAGTGTGATTGGATACAATCTCCACTACAGCCTGCAACCTTATTAAGCAATTCAGTAAATAGATGGGGGTTCAGTATCCCCACGACCCATCCTGAGCCCATGTGGCAGGACCATAATATTCAATGATCCTTTCAGCAGGCCATTCATCCTCTCCCCACGTTTGTTTCCCTCCGATGAGAGGGGAATTTTTCCTTGAAGCCCCTTTTTCCTCGGTTCAGGGATTCATACAAGGGGGCTCCTAGTGAACTACTCTCTGACCTGGGTAGGGTGAAGAAAACAGGTCTGATTAGTCCTACTGTGTGGGATCCCTTCCAGCGTGGAGGTAATTCACTGTAGGCTTTTTTCCCACAGATCCAGTGTGATGCATTAGGTGCTTTCCATCTGATTGTTATGCTCTCAGGCTCATCCCAATACTTTTTTAGTTTGATGATTGACCGATACGGGTTAGCTCCGGGGTTTTTGTACCAGCAGAGCCCAATTTTGTCACTCCATTCAGTTATCCTTTTTCTCCTGGCTCCAGTACCCAGTAGGGCTTTCAGGCTGCCAGACTTTGATGTGGCTGGTGGAATTTATAGATAGGGTGGAAACACATGGAGTGTATCCTACAATTTCTGAATATAACCCTCCCTCTCTGCTAAGGCAGAATGTTCCAATTACTCGTTGGTCTAATATCCACCCCTCCGGTCTCTGAATTATTTTGGGGGTCCCACTAGTTTCCCATTTTAGTAGTTGCTCAGGAGTCAAACCCTCACCCCTCCAAGGCCATTTTTCTGCAGATTTTAGCCCCCCACAGATCCAGAAATTAGACAACCTCAGCTCTGTTGAAATTTCCTGCATTAGATCCACAAAAAGATTCTGATCTGAGGCAGGCAATCCCCATTTTGCGTATTGTTTTTCTAATTGGTCATACTGTTCGCTTAGGGATTTTAGCCTTTCTTGTTCTATTCTCTTTTTCCTCATCTCACCTTCTTGTCTTTTTACCTCTTGCATTACCTGTTTCATTTTATTTTCTGGGTCCACCCCTTCTTTATCCTTGGTGAAACAAAACATTTTATCATACTGCAGACAGATTCTGTCATATTGGTCCCCTAAGAGGTCCAGAATGATTGGCTCAGCTTCTAGAGGTATCTTATTTTCATATTTCAGATTATTCCCCACCCAGTAAGTTTTTCCCCCCATTACACACATACTAATTTTATTCGGATTGTAACACACTGGGTTAGCTTGGAAATAAGCAACAAAGATAAACTCCTGCCTTCCCCCAACCCATACAGTACGGTTACATTCCTTACAAACCGGAATTGAGATTTCCCCTGTGCTCCTTCAATGCAGTTGATGAGCTGACTGTCCGTTTTCACAGTATGTTTTTGATTTCCCCTTTAATTTGTATACCCCTGTTGAGTGTTTGTCTCAAGACACGGTTAATTAGGCTTACCCCTGCTGCAGTTCCATGAGGTGAGGGGTAACTTCTCTGGGTATCTGCCCCCAAGTTCCCCCTTGAGGCACGTGGCTAGGCTTAGGCTCACTAGGATTACTCCCACTGCTAGGATCCCTCTGCCGTTCCCAGCGCCCACTGGGTTGCCTCCAGCGGCAGGACAAACAATCTTCTTGGCAGCAGGAATCTTCGTCTGTGGTTTCATGCTCAGGCTGAGCTGCATACCTGTTTAAAAATGCCTCCCTGGTGTAGTTCAGCAGAGCCTGCGCGTTGTTCAACCTATGACACTCAACAATAATAATTTTAGTTTTGCAAGTAATTTCTCCCTTAATCCGTTCTAATATGGGAAAACACCAGATTATTGAATTTAATTGAAACAATCTCAGCCTTGTGGCTATTACCAGAAAACGGTTAGTGAGGTCTAACTCCTGCTCAAAGCACTCCCACACAACCCACTTAGTTTGAGCAGTCTAAACTTTACAACAGTATTCATAGGGGAAACATACAAAAGGATAATAGTTACACTCTGGCACAGAAAGTTTGATTGAGATGTTTTCAGTCATTTACTTTGCTGGTGCAGGGTTATCTTCATATCTCCGGGGCAGGAGGTGATTTTCCACTCTGGTGCCTGATCCTGGAGTTCGACTTTCTTTATCCTTGATGTGTGTGTCCACCCCTTTTCTGCAGTTCCTATAGCAGTGTCTGTGGTCAAAAGAACAATGAAGGATCCCTCCCAATGAGGCGTTAATGGAGATTGTCTCCACGCTTTTACAAGCACTTTGTCCTCAGGTTGTATTTTATGTATCGAGAAGCCAAGAGGACTGTGCTGCATGATCACCCCCTGCTTTCGCAATTCTTCAAGATTCTTATTTAATGCTATTAGGCATGGTTGTATTTGTCTATCCTCTAATCTCGGATGCCCTACAGGCATACCATGGGTATAAGGCATCCCATATAACATTTCAAAAGGTGAAAGTCCCGTTTCAGAGTGAGGCATAGTCCTTATATTTAATAAGGCCAACGGGAGGCATTTTGTCCATGACATTCTTGTTTCTAACATCAATTTGGCTAATTGGGCTTTTAATGTTTGATTCATCCTCTCAACTTGTCCTGAGCTCTGGGGGTGCCACGGGGTGTGGTATTCCTAATGAATGCCTAAAGCATCTGCCAATTGCTTAATAATTTTTGATGTGAAATGTGTCCCCTGGTCCAAATCAATGCAGCTTACTAACCCATATCGTGGTATAATTTCTTCTAATAAAATTCTTGACACTGTTTGGGCTGTAGCCCGAGAGCTTGGGAAAGCCTCTACCCAGTGGGTTAGTTTGTCCACTATGACTAATAGGAATTTGTATCTCCCGACCTTAGGTAGATCGGTGAAATCTACCTGGACCCTTTCAAAAGGCTGGTAAGCTACTGGGCGACTCCCCATTGTTAACTTTTGGGAGTTCGCTCGATTTATTTTTTTGCAAATTATACACCCCTGTACCTCTTGTTTAGCCAATTCGTATATACCTCTGCAGCCAAAGAATCTCAGGAATTGTTCTGCCAGAGCTGGGGCCCCCCAGTGTGTTTGTTGATGTAATCTTTTTAAAATCTTCCTGGTGTATTCCTTTGATAACAATTCCCTTCTGTCTGGTAACTTCCACTTACCTTCTTCCAACCATCCCGATCTCTTGATAAGCCTTTATCTTTTTTTCAGAGGGGTGGTGGGGGAATTCCTGAGCATCTTCTTTCTCAATCTCTGGGGTACTTACCTTAAACAAAGCAGCGCTTTTTGCGTCTTTGTCCGCTAAATTGTTTCCCGGAGTCCTGAATTGCATCCCAGTTTGGTGTCCTTTTACATGGACCACAGCAATAGCTTCTGGTCCTTTAATGGCTTTTAGGATTTGTCTAATTATTTCTTCATGAATTAGTCATTTTCCCGTGTGTGTTTAGCAGACCCCTTTCCTCCCAGATTTTTCCAAAGGTGTGCACTACCCCAAATGCATATTTGGAGTCAGTGAAAATTGTTCCCTTTTTCCCTTAATCCCAGCAAAGCCCTGTATGCTGCATACAGCTCACAGGCCTGAGCCGACCACCCTGCACTCAGGGGCCCGGATTCTACCACCCTTCCCGTCTTCCCATCTAGGAGTGCATATCCTGACTTTCTTTTACCTTCCACAATTTTTGCAGAACCATCCACAAACCATTTTTCCCCTTCTTCGAGCTCTTCCTCTTCCAAATCTGGTCGTATTTTGGTCTGTAATTCTACTATCTCAGCACAGTTATGGAGGGGGTCCCCTGGTACTGCCCCAAACAGGAATTGGGCAGGATTTTGTGCCGGGGTAGTCTTTAGCTCCAGGTCCTGGGAGTGGATTAGAATGGTGTCTGTCAGCCACGTGTCAGATTTTTGCTGCAAGATGATTCTTACATTATGGGGGGAGTATGTTATAAGTTGAGGCGAATAATTTGATTCAGCCTTTTAAGATCAATTAATAATTTTATTAATTAGAGCAAGTGATAGCAAGCAAAACAGCGCTGGGTTCAGCTGGGAGCCTGGCTCCGCCAAAAGCTGACACCCTTTCCTTCTCTTCAGTCCCTTTTTATCCTGCATAAGTGGGGGTGATGGGTCTCCTTCCACTGTGGTTATCAGTTTTCAACAATGGGTTTCCACTGCGGTTATCAGTTCCAGCCAGTCCTGCAAAATCTTTCACAATCTTTGTTTGTGGTTACCAGTCAAGCCTGCAAATTCCATGTCCCGACTTCCCCCCCTTTTATCCTAATTTCATACTTTTGATGAACAAACAAGTCAATGCAGTTCCTCACAGTCCCCCATTCCATATTTTATCATTTTGTTCATCAAATCGTTTTATTTCTTGGTGGGCTAGAATCAAAGTTTCTTCTACTTCAGGATCTCTAGGGAGAGTTTTATATTTGGCTTTGATTAGCATCAGGTGTGCTGCTTCCAATCTTCTTTTTACTATTTTAATTACCTTGTTGAATATACATGGGCCAAATGTTAATCCTAACACTAATAATATTAAAGGACCCACAATTGTAGATAGCAAGGTAGTTAACCAAGGAGAGTGATTAAACCAGGTCTCATACCAGCTCTGCTGGGCCTCTCTTTCCCTTTTCCTTTTCTCAAGTCCTGCTTTCAGTTTTGTCATAGTGTCTCGTACCACCCCAGTGTGATCTGCATACACACAACATTCTTCCCGGAGAGCCGCACACAGTCCTCCCTGTTGTAAGAATAGCAGATCTAGTCCTCTTCTATTCTGCAGAACTACTTCCGATAAGGACCTTACTGATTTTTCTAATGCTGATATTGATTGTTCTATACGTTCCAAATCTTCGTCTACAGCACTCCTCAGGGAATTAAACTCCTTTGTTTGTTTTACTAGGGAGGCTACTCTTGTACCGACACCTGCTCCCCCTGCAAGCATTAAAACTGCCACTGTAAGTGCGGTGAAAGGCTCACGTTTTTGTATGTGGTGTTCTGGGATGTTTTGTACATTATACATATATTCATTGGGGTGATAGATAATTTTGGGAATCACGGCTACCTGTATACAATAGTTAGAGGTTTCATTAAATATTTCTAAGGAAATACAGGGGGTGAATCCTCCTTTTGCACACCCCCAGTACCTACAGAAATATTCTCCAGGGTAATTGCAATACCCTTTCCCTGGGTTCGATGCTGGACACATGTAAAATCCTGCGGTATTAAAACAGGGCTCTACAGGGGCTAGTTCACATAACTGTGGGGTGAAGGTAGGGGGTCTGGATGTTATCTGACTCCGAATTACCCTGCCATCTATTCCGGTTAGCGTCCACTTAAAGGGCTGGTGCAGAGCCGGGGAACTCTCCCCCTTATGTATGATATAAAGCATTAAAATACTTATAATTTGCCAATAAGGGTGGGGTCCTGACCTTGTTTTTGTGACATAATATCCTGTTTTCCCTTTTTGGGTTTGTTGCCTTTCTGGTGTTTCAGAGGCAATCAGACTGGTCGTCTGGGGGAGCCTAGTACTCAGTTGGCAATAGTTGGAGCATTTCAGCATTATTCCATTGGGAGGACACATGGCTTTTTCCCCTCTGCCTCGCTCACCGACCCGGTTGCTTCGAGCTGCAAGGTGAACCATCTTCTTGGCAGCAGCGGTACTTGCCTGGGCGTCCCTTCCCCTGCTCCTACCTAACTTTGTACTGTTCCCAATTTTTATCTTTGACCGGGGGTGGGTGGCACGGGACCCCCTTTAGTTCCCTCTGACAACACCTTTTTAGAATTTGGTTTGGGCAACAAATGGAGTGGGTTTGTTAATATGGAAACAAAAGTTTCCTGATGTACTTCTTTGGTGTAGATTTTTTTTTTTTTTTTTTTTTTAACCAGTCCTCAGACTCCAAACAAATCTACTGATTTTTCAATTTTCTTGATTTTACCACAATTTCTGTTCAGACCCCAGTTGGTGGCTCCCCCCCTTGGCAATGGACCTGCCACCGTTCTTGGCAAATTTTACATGTAAAGCACTTAAAAGGACAACAATCACAATTTACCTTATTACAAATTATTAAATAATTGTTAAAATAATTACTAACACATACGAAAGGATAATAATTATAATCTACCTTATTATAAACTACTAAATAATTACTAATAAGTAGGTAATTATATCCCTTTTTGTTCTCTTTTGCGATCAACTTAAATGATGTACACAGAGTTCATAGATTTTTCTTAATGGTAACCTTCAAATTCCCAGGCTGGCTGTCTACTTTCCACTGGTCATCCGTGGTGGCCGGACTTTTAACTCGACTGGCATGCGTCCACTCTTTTTCGGCCATCCGTATTGCAGTTTTTGTAGTCTTCTTTTCTTCTCAAATTTTACTAAAAGTATGAACTACTTTATGGGCATCTTTAGAATTAGGAAAAATAGTCCCACTTTTTCCTTTCAATAAATTTAGAGCTTTAAGCACATCATATAATTTGCATGCTTGGGCCGACCAGCTGGGGCTAAGTGACTAGATTCTACTGTCTTAAATGTTTTTCTCATCTATTGTAGCATACCCGGATTTTTTTTTTTTTTTTTTTTTTTTTCTCAGAACTTGAGAGAACTTGTCTACATATAATTGAGTCCCTTCTTTTAGTTTTTCTTCCTCAAGATCTGGCCTTATTTTTGTTTGTTCTTTTATTTGTTGGAGGTAATCATGTGTTAGTTCTGTAATTGGTTCTTTATATTAAAAAAAAAAACAAACAACTGTGCTGGGTTTTTCAGGCCCATTGTTTCTTAACTTAGGAGAGGAGACTAGGATGCCTTCATACTTTAGGAATCTGGCATCCGTTATCTATTTGTCAGCCTGCTGTTGCAAAACTCCATGAATGTTATAGGGAGATAAGATTTTTAGCTCACTTCTAAAGGTTATCTTCCCAGCTTCCTCTACTAGGAGAGCAGTGGCCACTATCGCCTGTAAGCTTGGGGGTTTTTTTTGTGGTTTTTTTTTTTTTGTGTGTTTTTTTTTTTTGTTTTTGTTTTTGTTTTTTTTAAGCCTTTCTATTTCTGGTTTCAGTCCTTGCCTCCCCTCCTTAGATATAGGATATTGTCTAATTCTGACAGGTATCTCCGGGTTCCTAATAGTTACTTCAAAGGGTTTAATACTTAATTTTCCTATACTATCAGGGGTGTACCAAACTTCTGCATTAATCTTTTTCTCATCCTCAGCCCGGATAGGACACAATTTTGCTGTCAGTTCTCCCTTATTAATCTCTATCCCTGTTTCTAATTCAATCATTAAATCCCTTCCCAGTAAATTATAATCTGCTTCTGGTACTAATAAAAACGACCCAATTCTTAATTTGGAGTTACTTTTTAAGAGTATATCCTTGATTATAGGTACTCCAAAGGGTTCCCCTTTGGCTCCAATTACCTGTATTATTTCAGATGAAATCTTACACCCTTGGGGAAGGGTCTGGACGGTCGATCTTTCCGCCCCTGAGTCCACAAGGAACTCATATTCTTGCTGCTGGGGACTTTTTTTTTTTTTAATTTTACCAGGGGCTTTGTTCTTTCTCTTGTCCCCAGCAGATAGAGCCCCTGACACCCCTAATCTTCCTTAAACTGCTCTTCATCAACCATCCTTTGTCAGCATTCCTGTTTCATATGTTCCTTTTCCCCACAATAAAAGCAAACAATTCTATCTCCTCCACCTTGTCTTCCTTCATGCACCTGTCGACCAGCTCCCCTCAAACCTCCTGGGTGACCACCACCCCTTCTCTCGGGAGATTGCCTCTGTCCTTCCCTTACAGCTGCTAACATAATCTTAGACTGCTTCTTGTAGTTCTCATCCTCCCTCCTAACATAAACCTTCTGAGCCTCCCACAGTAACTCATCCAGCCCCCTTGCTTGCCACCCTTCTAACTTTTCCAACTTTTTTTGAATATCCACCCACGAATTTACCACGAAATGAACTTTCAACAATGTCTCTCCTTCAGGAGTGTTAGGGTCCACCCCTGAATATAACTGTAAGGCTTTTCTCAGCCTCTCCAACCACTCAGTTGGATCTTCATCCTTCTTTTGTTGTTCCTTGAATGCCTTTTGTACATTCTGTCCACGAGGGACAGCCTTCCTTATTCCCTGTATTATTATATTTCTCAAATCGCCCATATGGGTATGGTGTAACGGGTCTTGATTATTCCACTGGGGATTATGTAGGGGCCATTTAATATCTGCTAATGGTCCCTGTTGATGTTCATCAACCCTAGATTCTCTTGCCCGTTTCTCTAATCATTCTCCTTTCTTCTGCAAAAAACAAAATCCCTAACATGGATTGCATCTCCTATTATTTGTTTCCCCCCCGCAAACTTCTATGCAGTAATGAGCCATTTTTACTTTATCTTTTCCCTTCCTAGAAGGAAAGGCATTCCAATATTTAATCATTAAGCCTAATGGACTATCCTCTGAAATATGGGGAAGTTTTACAGGGATTCCCCCACCCATGGGTTCAGCAGGCTTGCTTTTCCTCTGACCCATCTTCTGGAGTGCCTTCTAACACACACACACACTTGCTTCCCTCAATTCGTGGCCCAGTCCGTCGCCGGATATGGGAACCGCACTACTATGAGGTCTGCACTTGCTTGGGGAGTCCGAGCTGCCAGCCCCCCTCTCATACACCACACTCGTCACACTCCAGGATCCCTGATCCCTGACCAGGCGGTCCCGTTCTCCCAGAACAGGCCTCCTCCAGACACCAGGTCCTTCGGAAAATACTTACACCATCCGGTGTCTTCGCCCGGGGCTTCGTGCACAAAGATTAAGGGGGTAGCCAGCAGTTCCTTGCTTGCTATCGGATTTTAGGTTCGTCGGTCGGAGTCTGGGGAGGAGTGTCCCCGTAAGGCCACTGTTAAAGCAAAGGCAGTGGGGCGCCTCCTTAGGAGACCTCCTCTCCAGGTGTTCCGATCCAAGTCACGGCACCAAATTTGTTATAAGTTGAGGCGAATAATTTGATTCAGCCTTTTAAGATCAATTAATAATTTTATTAATTACAGCAAGTGATAGCAAGCAAAACAGCGCTGGGTTCAGCTGGGAGCCTGGCTCCGCCAAAAGCTGACACCCTTTCCTTCTCTTCAGTCCCTTTTTATCCTGCATAAGTGGGGGTGATGGGTCTCGTTCCACCGTGGTTATCAGTTCCAGCACAATGGGTTTCACAAGTGGGGGTGATGGGTCTCCTTCCACTGTGGTTATCAGTTTTCAACAATGGGTTTCCACTGCGGTTATCAGTTCCAGCCAGTCCTGCAAAATCTTTCACAATCTTTGTTTGTGGTTACCAGTCAAGCCTGCAAATTCCATGTCCCGACTTCCCCCCCTTTTATCCTAATTTCATACTTTTGATGAACAAACAGGTCAATGCAGTTCCTCACAAGTAGATGGTTAATGAAGCCCCGAACGTTTTTTTTTTTGGCTTCTTCTACTAATATTTCCACTGCCACAATTGCTTGTAAGCAGGTGGGCCACCCCCTGCTGACAGGGTCTAGAAGCTTGGATAGATATCTGACTGGTTTCTTGGCCCCTGCCCAGTCCTGGGTCAGAACCCCGTGGGCAGTGTGGTTACTAACATCCACAAAGAGCTGAAAGAGCCTTTTTATGTCAGGGAGACTTAGTACTGGAGCTGCTATGAGGGTTTCTTTTAATCCTCTGTAACTCTCTTCGTCTTTTTCAGTCCACTTAAGTCTGTCTGTGGAAAGTTTGTCATTTAAAAACCTTACCTTTTCACTGTATCCTTCGATCAATTGTCTGCAAAAGCCCAAAAGTCCCAGCAATTGCCTGATTTCTCTTTTTTTCTTAGGAGAGGGCAATGCAATTATTCCTGCCACCCGGTCTGGATCTAGTTTCTTTTTCCCTTTTGTCAACCAGTGCCCTAAATATTTTACTTCAGGTTCAGTGAATTGTAATTTAGACTTTGAAGCTTTCAACCCTTGTCCTCTCAGGTAGTTTAATAAAGCTATGGTTCCAGCCCTGACTTCTTCCTCCTTAGAGCCAGCTACCAATAAGTCATCTACATATTGTAATAGTTTGGTCCCAGGGACTGGCACAAATTTGCTGAGCACCCTTTCAAGGGCCTGACCGAAAAGATTTGGTGAGTCTACAAACCCTTGAGGATGGGAAGTCTATCTTAGTTGTTGTTTTCTGTGGGTGTCCGGATCCTCCCATTGGAAGGCAAAATAATCACGGCTTTCCTCAGCTAGAGGACAAGTCCAGAAGGCATCTTTTAGGTCGATTACACTATACCATTTATCATCCGGGGACACATTGTTCAGCAAAGTATATGGATTAGAGACCGTGGGAAATAGGGTTTTTGTTCTTTGATTTACTGCTCTTAAGTCTTGTACTAGCTGATAATTGCCATCTGATTTTTTAACTGACAAGATAGGTGTATTATGTCTTGACATGCAAGGCTCCAAGGTGCCTCTTTTTATTAAATCTTCGATTATTGGTTTTAATCCTTTTATTCCCTCTAGAGGGATGGGATATTGCTTCACTCTTATGGGGTCTTCTGGACTCTCAATTTTAATGTGGATTGGTTCCATGTCTAATTTTCCAGCTTCCCCGGGAGTGTGCCAGACCCTGGGATCAATTTTTTTTCATCCTCAGTAGTTAGGTTGTATAAACTTACCATGAGTTGTGAGTCCTTTGCAATTATACTTATTCCTAATATTACCATTAAATCCCTCCCCAGTAAATTGTATTCTGTTTCTTCCACTAATAAAATAGCCCCAACACAGATTTTATTATCAGATTCTATTTCTGCATTTTTAGGACAGGGACCTGAAAAGGTTCTCCTTTTGCCCCGATCACAGTCATAAAATCTTTACCTTTGATACACCCAAGAGGTAGTTGCTTGACTGTGTTTTTTTCTGCTCCAGAGTCAACTAAGAAGACTAGCTCCTGTTTTTGGGGTCCAACCTTTAATTTTATCAAGGGCTCTTTAGATGTTCTTGACCCCAAATTGTAAAGCCCCTGACACCTCTATTCCTCTTGAAAGACCATTTCATCCTTTATTCGTTTCTTACAATCCCTCTTGAGGTGGCCTTTCTTTTTACAGTAAAAATATTCAGGGGCGCTTACCTGCTTGTTTAATTTTTGTGTGTGTGCCGGCTTTCCCTGGGGCTCCTGGGCTAGAGCTGATGTCCCAGCCGTTTGTGCTTGTGCTTCCCTTACTGCTGCCACTAACACCCTGGCTTGTGTCTTTTGTTTTTCCTCATCCCTCCTCATATATACCTTTTGTGCTTCACTCAATAGTTCCTGTAAACTTTTTTCTTGCCAATTATGTATTTTCTCTAACTTCCTTCGAATGTCCTTCCATGATTTAGCCACGAATTGTGTTTTTAAAAGGACCGCCCCCACGGGGGATTCAGGGTCGGTACTGGAATACATTTGAAGGCTTTTTCTGAGTCTCTCCAACCACTCGGTGGGAGTTTCATCCTTCCCCTGGCATTCCCCCAATGCCTTGCTAATGTTTTGTCCCTTGGGGACCGTTCCCCGAATACTTTGTATTACCATGTTCCTCAATCCGATCATTTTTGCTCGGTCCACCTCCACCTGAGTGTTCCATGATGGTCTTTGTTCTGGCCACTTTTCCACCCCGCTCCCACCCTGGGGGTTCCTGAATTCACAATCCTTTATGGCGGCCTGCCTTATCATATCTCGTTCTTCAGCATTAAACAAAGATCTTAATATTGCTGAGATATCATCATATGAATATATACTATTTCCCAAAAATTCATCCAACCTCTCCGCCACACCCAAAGGGTCATCCATTAATTTCCCCGTTTCTTTTTTGAAAGCCCTTACATCCCCGGTGTTGATGGAAACATTTACAAACCCGATGATTCTGGGAGCTGTAGGGACTTCCCTTAAAGGGTATAGATTAGGTCTGCCCCTTTCATCATCGCTATCTCCCGTGTTTTCTCTCCTCGTTTTCTTCCGGGTTCTACTGGCAGGAGGAGATGTGTTTTCCCTGGTGTGGTGTGCGTGTGTGTGTGCGTGTGTGTGTGTGTCCCCGTGCTGTGTGGAAGGGGAAGTTGGGGGCTGAGAAGGTCCCAGAGCGCTTGCCTCTGGGACTTGTACATTATTTGGCAGTGCAGGCTGAGCCGGGGGCGCTGATGGGGGGGCTGCCGGGACCCGTGCTTGAGCTGGGGGAATCTGGTATAGGGGGGGCAGGTTTTCTAGGGGTTCCCAAGTTTTTTCTGAGCTTACCCTGTTGCCAGAGGTCTTAATAGGGAACAGTTGTGCACTGGCATATTCCCATAGCCTGGCATAGTCCAATTCCTCATTGTCCCACTCCTCTTCCTCGTACAAGTGATCCGAAAGTGCTTGGCAGAGCTTATTTTCGAAGGTACCAAAAACGGGCCAGTATTGGTATTTTCCAATTTCCATATTTTCCCATACTTCTACAAAATAGTGTATAATTTTTTCTTTGGACTTTGGACCTTTTCCGTCTCACAGAACAGTCCTCCCAGTGTTCTAACATCCAACGCAGGGGACTATCACTCGGAATCTCAGGGAATTCCTCTGTTTCCCCACTTCTTGTTTTTGAATGCTTACCTTTTCTTGCTGTCAGGTGTTCACCCTTTCCTGGTGTCTTGGTTTGACAAGACAGGAGTCTGTGAAGGAGGGCTAAAGCCTCCTGTGCAATGGAGAAGGTAAACCCCCTCCCTCCGAATTACCAGGATTTTTAAATTAAAAGGCTCTCAGGCAAAGATATGGGAATGGGAGTAACAATTCTTTACTAGGAGAAAACTAGATAACAATTTAAAAAGGCAAATGCAATCGGTACAAACAAAACTAGTGAAAAAAGTCCACAACCTGAGGATTCAGGGTGTTAGTAGCAGTCCGATTGGGATCATTGCTCCTCTTGCAGTGGCTGATGAATTGCAGCTGCAGTGGTGATCTTTTTAAGGGTATAGTTTTCCTCTGAAGATCTGGTGGCAGTGGGGCCGGTCTTCCTCTGCACCGGGGTTGCCTCCGAGCTCCGCCGCCGCTGCCTCAGCGCGCTCCGTCTGCTTCGCTGCGAGTGCCGCCGCCGAAGAGAGCTGCTTCTCTGGCAATCCCCCAAAGTAAAGAGCTGCTCTGTCCCCAAAAAGGTACCCCATTATACCATAAAGGAGTGCTTAGCCTCCCCCTCTGGGTGGGACATCTCACAATAGGATGGTGTTACATTTACCAGCCCTGCAGTGAGTCAGTCAATAGTGTATAAACAAACCATTGCCTCTACGGGGCAAACCATTGTCTTTGGGAGAGATAACAAACCTGCCCAACCTTCGACAGATGGCAAATAGAATACAAGCTTATCTTACAACCCAGGACACCTGGCTTAGGATTTTTCCCTTTTTGTCCCCCCCGCACCTTTCTGGTTTTTTGTCCCATATTAAAGGTTTTCCTTACCGTAATCTAAGTCAGTGTCTGCCAGCCATTCCAAGAAGTCAGCAACCCGCGTGCTAAAATGTGTATTTCGGTCCTGTCCCAGACCGAGTCTTACCAAGTGTTTAAACCGGTATGTTCCCGACCGAACCTTGCCAACCTAGTTACGTCACGGCGAGCCAGTCCGTGGGTTTTCAGTTGGAAGAACAGTGAGCTCTCTTTTACCTGTTTGTCGGGCTCCCCGAGCCCGGAGCCAGTGAGGTTTACCAGTTTCTCGAATCCACGAGAACGTACCTTCCCTTCCCTGACCCGTCTGTGAGTAGATTCCTGTAACTCCCCGAGTTTCAGGTCGTATGCGTTTTGTGAGTATACCGGAATCCTTTCGCTTCCCCCGTGACCGACCACCTCCCTCTTGGGCTAGTGGAACTGTGGTTCGTTGGGTCCGCTCTCGTGCCGTGACTATGTCATGTCTCACACACACACCCACTCACGCCCCACTCAACCACGCAATACTTACGGCTCCTTTTCCCGCGTGGATTCTTCGTGCACGTTGATTTTACGAGTGAAAGTTTGTTGCTGCAAGCCTTGGAGATTTAGCTCCGAGTTCCAAGAGCTCTGGGCCCGTTTATACCCTTTCTTTAACGTGGCTTTTCGGCTGTTTTCGGAATCTGGTTGGTTCCGTGGAGTTCCTCAGTCCTGTCCGGCTGCTGAAATCAGCAGGGTGCCGCCCGGATGGAGAGTAGGGAACTCCCTGGATACCCCCAAACCAGATCACGTAAGGGGTCACCAAGATTGTTATAAATGAGAATTTATTCAGCCAGATTAAAAATAAAAATAATTTTATTAGCGGTCAAATTCTATCTAGCCAGCCACACGGAAATAACAGAGTCGAGCCCGGGGTCGGCCCTGGGTGTGCAACAAGGAGTCAGCCTCAGCAGAGGTCTTCCCTAATGCCCACACACTTCCATCCTGGCACAAGCGGTTTTTTATAGGGAAAATTCCGCCTGAGGCCAAGATTTCAGCAATCAGTCCTTTCTTCTATTCAGAGTCCATAGGTTAATAAGATTTTCTTTTTTTGGTGATGAGGAGAAATAATTCAATGTCCAGAGTAGGTGAATTCTTGATGAGATTTTACGGGAAGGCTGCATTCACATGGATCTGTGTGAGGATTTCCATGATATCCATCTCTGGTCATTCATGGGATGATCAGCACCGATGTTCAACACCTGGAGCCCAGACATGGCCCATCTCCTGGCGGAGCCAATCCTTTTACTTGTAAATCAGTTTCCAATATACACCCAGTCTCGCCTGCAAGGGGGGGTGGAACTAATACAAATGGGCATGATCTAACAAGTATCTAATATTACATATTTCATACAAGGAATGGCGCAAATTATATTTACTACATATAACACCGCTGTCACCTGAGCTCTGGCATGTCTGGACTTGTCTCCACGCACCCAGCTGCAACATCCAGCTAGCCAAAGTTGTCTCTGGGGTGAAACACCACAGTTGCCGCTATTTGGTTCAGCCACAGGGGCCAGACAAGTCAAGCACATCCCGTCCTCACTATTGGTAATACCAGTAGTAGTTAAATGTATTTCCTCTTTTTATGCTTGACAGCTCTTAATAAAACAAGAAATTTCTAAATTCAGATCTTTGAGAAGAGTAAAATGGTAAAATGAGAAAAAAATTTGGTGAAACCTGTGAAGATATGTGAGATCTCATTTCCTTTATTCCTCTGATTCACTTAGGCATTCTGATAACAACCATTGCTTCAAAAGGGGAATTGCAGAATTGGCCTGAGCTCTTGCCAAAGCTTTGCAGCCTGTTGGATTCTGAAGATTACAATACCTGTGAGGTAAGGAGAAATGTATTTTCATGTAAATTTAATTATTTTTTGCCTTTGTTCATAGATACTTTATATATGTATAGTATTTTGTGTATGTGTGCACATATATAACCTTTTTTTTTCAGTATTCATGAAGGAAAATAAATAAATACCAGCTCAACTGTTTTCAGCTATGAGGAGAAAAATCTTGTTTGATTTTTAAAAAAATCTTGCTTTTGAACATTTAAAAAAATATTATTAAATAAATGAGCACTGAATGTTGACATTAAAATTACAACTTACCTATAATACACTCATCCAGCTTGAAATCTTACAGATGACAATATAAAGTGCTTAAAGAAAAATTCTTTAAGGCTATTTTAATTTAACTCCATATTTAGTTAGCTACATTTACTTTGCTAATTAGCTATGTTTACTGTGGTCTTTTGCTAAAATTACCTGTTCTGTAAAAACCCTGAAATGTTGCTTTCTTCAAAATGTAAAATAACAGATTTTCTTTTGCTTTGTTTTTTTTTTTTGTTGCTGTTGTTGTTTGTTTATTTGATTTTGTTTTTAAACAGGGTGCATTTGGTGCTCTTCAGAAGATATGCGAAGATTCTGCTGAAATTTTAGATAGTGATGTATTGGACCGACCACTCAATATCATGATACCTAAATTCTTGCAGTTCTTCAAACACAGCAGTCCAAAAATAAGGTAGGTTTAGGTGCTATAATAATGTTACCTGTTAAAAATTTATTTACATGATCAGCAAGGTTGATATTTTGTAGATCAGTTTAAAACATACTTAGTTTTTTTAAATGATCCTGCATATGCAAATGTGAGAAGGCACAGCAATTTCATGCATTGGTCATTTCCACGCTTATCTGTTTAGTTTTTAGATCAGCCTCACCTCTTTATACATCTTCCAAATCAAGAATCTGTCTGACTTTGAAAATCAAATTATGTTTTAAGAATTTGCATATTATTATGAAAATTTAAATGCTATGGTTAAAATTTCAAATTTTGAAAGAACTATCTTGCATTTGTTTTGTTATGACTGCAGCAATGAAAGAGTAAAAAGTCATTTGCTGATAATGGTTTCTGAGTTCTTGCAGAAAAGTATTTTGCTGCTTTAACTCCACCAAAACTTATAAAGCTCTTTATCTTTCAGATATATCAAATTAAATGGGTTCAACATCCTTTTACTTTAATACAGTATTAGTCTCTCCAAAGTAACAGAAGTATAGAAGAAAAATTCCACAATTAATTTGTTATTGCTAATATTTATCAACAAGAACAGTACCTTTTACCCTGTGTAGTGGTTTTGGTTCACCAATATAAGATTTCCCCAATTTTCAGATTTCCTGGTCCAATGCACCAAAGAGTGTGACAGGTTTTGGTGCTGGTCAATCACCAATGCACTCACTTCCTGCTGTGAAATAGAATTAGGAGAAAGGCAAAGCAGGCTCAAAACTTTAAGAGGGTATAAAAAAAAATTTATTAACAGTAACTAAAAGGACAAAAAGTAGTAGGAATCAAAACAAACCCTTCAGAACACTTCTCATTCCACAACCTTTTCTTTCCCACTGACAATGTAAAGAAAAAAACCCTAAAATTTCCAGTCAGTTTACCACCTCTAAAATAGGCTTTCTTCAGTTCACTTGTTAATTCAGTTCAGTTGTTAATGTTATGGAGACTTCTCCACAAGAGGAAAAAACAGTCCTCTCTTGGCTCTCAATTTCCATGACTAGCACCTACCCAGGGAAATCTGCAGTCATGAAGTCCCTCCCATTTTCCACAAGCCTTACTACAGCCTGTCTATGGCCCATGTCGACTTATGGGGTGCTGTTTTAAAGATGAGCTGTTCAAAGGCAAAAGTTCTCATTATCTATTTCTAAAATCATCTTCATCTCTGGGAACAGAGATCATCTTCTCCTGGGGACACAGGACTACTCTCTCTGTTCAAACTTCTCATGGGATCACAGCTGCTTTAACATCTGCTTACTTTAACATGGAGGCCTTTGCTCAATATCAATTTGAACCCTTCATCTCCCCTTAGTTTCATGCATTATAGGGAAAAAGAGTCTTTCTCCATAGCTTACAAGATGATTTCAGCCCCAAAATCAAGGCATTTCCTCATCCCTCTCATCTGGGACTTGACTTCTTTTTCACTGACCTCGACGTCTTCATGTTGTTCCTTTACATGCTTGTATCTTGTTCCTTTCTCTCACTTGAGGGAGGATTGAAGCACTGAAAGGGTTAACATGTTGCCTGGGCCCTGCAAATAATCACCTAACCGGCCAGTAACTTGTGGCAGGAGCTGCAGCTGGGGCTGTGTCAGGATCGGCTTCATGGCTGGTCTTTGGTTTTCTCTGTGTTCAATTCTAGCCAGAGGACCACTCTGCATGGCTGCAGGGTTGGCTACAGGGCTGCCTCTGGTCTCAGCCATGCTGGGTGCTGGGGACCTGACAGCAAGGTATTAATAGCCACAACCAGTCCTGCTCCAGCCAGGGCTCCAAAGCCTCCCCCACTTCCTGCCTGGAAGCTGCTGGGGGGCCAGCCAGGCCAGAACAGGGCTTGGAGTACCCTGGACTACCCCCAGAGAGAGGCCTGGCCCTCTGTGGCAGGGCCGCTCGGCCCAGCCTAGCCGAGACAGGGTCCAGCGGGCCCTGTTACCTGTACCCAGGCCAGAAGCAAAAGAGGAAGTTCCTGGGTTTATTTTGTCTTTAACATGTGTTTTTCACAGAGGCTCATCTAGCTTTCTAGTGACTGGAAGCTTTGCATCACTTCCAAATGTCTCTCATATCAAACCATGACACCCTGAAATGAGCCAGCAATGTGCCCTTGCCACAAAGATGGTGAATGTCATCCTGGGCTGGAGTGTTGACAGCATGGGAGGCAATCCTTCCCCTCACCCTCCAGATGAGGCCACACTTGAAGTACTGTGCCCAGTTCTGGGCTCCCCAATACAAGAGAGACATGGAGCTACTAGAGGAAGTCTAGTAAAGGACCACAATGATGATGAAGGGACTGGAGCATCTCTCCTATGAGGAAAGACTGAGAAAACTGGGACTGTTTAGCCTGGAGAAGAGGAGGTTCAGGGGTAGCATCATCCATGTCTTTAAATACCCGAAGGGAGGGTGCAAAGAAGACAGAGCCAGGCTCTTTTCAGTTGTGTCCAGTGACAGGACATGTGGCAGTGGGCATAGACTGAGACACAGGAGGTTGACTCTGAACATTGGATAGCACTTTTTTTTACTGTGAAGGTGACTGAGAACTGGCACAGGTTACCAGAGAGGTGGTAGAGTCCCCATCCTTGGAGATATTCAAAAGCCATCTGTAAGGTCCCAGAAAACTTGCTCGATGAGACTCTTAAAAGGGCTTATGGTTGTTCATGTACTCTTGAGTTTGACACACAGAAGAAATACTGACAAGATATTCTCAAGGGATCAAAACAACAAAAAAATTTACTGTCAACTTGTCCTAGGGTGATGTTATGATGCTTGTATCCCCAATCGTGTGTTCTGTTTATGCTGGATATTATGTTCTGTGCCTTCAAGACTGGCTCTGAAAAGTGAAGGTGGGCTGAAGAAGAAGCACAGAGTTTTGTTATCAGCCTGCTCACTCGCCCACAGTCTGCTGGACACAGATGGCGCAGAACACCACACTCCTTTGCTTTTTAGTTAGTTTAGCTAGCTGAGGTAGTTCAAGTTTTCCCTGGACTGGTTTTCTTTTCCTTTTCTTGGATCCATTTGAACCTGCTCCGGACTGGGACCTGGGGAAACACTGAGAGCTTGCACTTTTTGGCCTACCAGGGCCTACTCTGAGCAGCATCCTTTCCCAGCGCTGGAGGGACTGATAACAGAGGTCCACCCACTGGAGAGACTTTCTTAATTTGTCATCTCTTCAGAGCGGTTAATGAGTTTTGTTACCTGGTATTGTTCATTTTGTGTGCTGGGGAGTGCTTTGCCTGTTTATTTAAATAAACAGGTTTTTTCCACTTCTCTCCGAGGAAATTCTTCCTGAACTAATTGGGGGGAGGGGCCATGTGGGTTTGTTTTCTGGGGGGGGGCCCTTTTTGGAGTTTTTCTCCCAAATTTGCCCTAAACCAGGACACAACTTTGTAAAATCAGAGAACTTTGGCAAAAGTTTAGAGCAGCATTCAATAAACATAAAACACTTCTCAAAGCATTAACTTAGCCCATTCAACTTAACAAACTCAAAGCCCATCCAATTTTAAATTATTCAAAACTCCAAGAAGAGGGAATTAGAAGAGAGATACAGACAAAAAAAGATATAGAAAAGAACAAATATAGCTACCACTCCTGATTCCAGCAGTGTTCAGCTGATAGAAATTCCAAGAGGAAGTAGGGTCAAAACATGTGTTCACCTCATGTCCTTGGTTAAATATCCTTTGGCTTTCCTGGGTCCTTCCCCCAGGTGGGACTTCCAGTCATCTGACCACTCCGGGGCTAGATTGGGGCTCTAGGGAGAGGTGTGGAGCAGTGCCTCCAGTGTGCCAGTGATAGGTGGCCCTTGCAGGGGCTGAGATACAGGCCCCAGGGGCCTTGGGGTGTGTGGAGCAGGGCATTGCCACACCAAAGCAAGGCCCAACCTGCCCCTTCCCCCACACATGCACCCAAAATGTTTCAAGCTAGCAATCCTTCCAGTCTCACACTGTTGTGATGTGGTCCTGTGCAACCAGCTGTAGGCGGCCCTACTTGAGCAAATGATCTACAGAGGTCCCTTCCAACCTCAATCATTATGGGTGATTCTCTGAAATGTGTTTTTGGACTCCTCTTTGAAAATTATATCAAAAGATTCTACAACTTGGAGGGCTCAGTTATTGCCAGCAGTAGTATAGATGGTGAAGAGTAAAAGGAAGAGTATAACTAGGAATATATCTTGATAGGATTTAATAAGATTTAGAAACTCCCTTAAAATAGATGCACACTAAGAAAATTATATAAAAAAGCATGAACTGGCACTTGTAGGAAGATAAGCTTTTGCTCTGAAATAGGTAAACCAGTTTCAACTTTAAAGCAGATCATCTGCTGACCTGTGACCTGGTTTCCGTACATAGTACTGAAGTACTGAGACAGAGTAAAAATTTAACAGGGTAGAAATCTATTTAGATTTAGGTGAAATGTGCCACTTTGAGCTTGCTAACATAAGTGAAATATGCTGTTTAGTCTGGTAACTGCAGCACTAGCAAAGTTACCCCAGCTAAAGAGAAAAGTGCAAATTTCTACACTAAAAAAATAAAGAGATAAGAAAGACTCCTTGGACCTTGAAACAGACAGGGCAGAGTGATCCAAGAGTTCTTTCCGTACTTTCTGACAAAAACTGAGTACAAGTGTAACTAGCTGTAAGTGTAACACTAAATCAGTAGAATAAATATGCATGAACCTATTATAAAATTCTATGCATATAGAAATTAGTAAGGGTAATAAAAAAGGATCAGGAGTTCTCAAGGGTGTGCATGTCCATTGAAGGGGAATGAGTCCCCACATACGTCCAGCGCTGTAATAAACATACCGTCCCTACAAATCTTTATTAGAATTGTGAGGTTTTGATTTTTTATCCATGTTTCAGTACGAAGAATATTAGTTGTGTCAGTAAAATACTATTAGTACTTAATAGTTTTTAAATATTATCAGTATTTAAATCTGAAGAGACAACTTGCGAACACTGTTTTATGAGACTCTCTTCCAAGAAATGTCTGAAGAGACTAGATGTTTGGAGTTAGATTAGTAAAAATACTTGAATGGATTTCAGAGGTTTTGAAAGGTAGCTTTATATTGTACCTCTACTTATATAATTTGGCTTTTGTGTCTCTGAGCATGAAAAAGACTTGTAAGTAATGGCTTTGCATGAAATGGAATAGAAGAACCAGTTCTTCACTTTAAGTTTGTTTCTACCACAATTGTTTTATTATGTATCCTAATGCAAGTGTGTATTTGTTCTAAGCTACAACTATATTACTGATGCATATTGGTCTCATTAAATGGTAAAAATCTTGCAAAGGCAGTTGGATACTTAGCAATGAAGAAGGGCATGCTAAAATTTCACCATGTTAACTTGTATGGAATTGTTAACATTGTTACCAAAAATCAGTGAAAATAAAACTCCTTTATGCTAATGTAGCATTAAGAAGCAGGCATTCTTTATTTAGCCGGATGCACAGGGGGATAGCTCCTCTGAAATATTGTGCTTCCCGAGTACAGAAAGAGCTCCTGTTTATATACTATATTTTACAAATCTATACACATAGGCTTTCCTAGAAGAAACATACATATTATAATCATTTCACCAAAGTAATTAACATATTTTCTCTCCCTTTTACACATGTTTTTCTGTCCTGAGGTTCTTTTTGGTGGTCCCTGGTGGTTGGCGACCCCAAAGTCATATCTGACCACTTGTTTAACTGGGCAAAGTTGGCATAACTGGGCTGGCTGCTTTCCAGTTCTTCTTCCTACAGAAAACATTGTGTGGTTCCATAGGCCAGTGGTCCTTGAAGAATAAGTATTGTGTTAGCTCACCAGGTGTAAATGATTCTTCATCTAGCAACAATATCAGAGAAAACTGATAATCATAATATACTGAAAAGACCATCCTTACATGCTGTTTGGAACAAATGTGCCAGGTAGTCATCCTGCTATAGTTCTTATTTACTGAATACTTAATTTAAAGTTATTTATTAGATATATTGGAGTATAAGGTAGTACTTAAAAATGTGGTTTACTAATTTTTATTGGTAACAAAATAGATGTTCAGATTTAATCCCTCTTGTCTCTAGAATATGCTTGGACAGTGTGTCTTGGTTTGAAAAGACAGGTGTCTGCTAAGGAAAGCAGGAGCCTCTCTTGAAATGGAAAATGTAAACCCCCTCCCTCTGAATTATTATAATTTTGAAAATTAAGGGGCTCTCAGGCAAAGGTATGGGAGTGGGAATAACAGTTCTTTATTAGGAAAAAATAAAAATGCAATGATGCAAAACAACACTGACAGAGTCACAATACGATCTGACACCCTGTTGGTCAGGATGTTGGTAGCAGTTTGATTAAATGGTGGCTTCAGTCCTCCTGGAGTGATAGATGTAGTTCTGTTTAAACAATGAGCCTGTAGAAAGGATGTAGTTTTCCTCTGAAGGACCAGTGGTGGTATATATGGGCCTGGTCTTTCTCTGGGAATCCAGTGAGAAAAGGCTGCTTGTGGTGTTCCAAATCTCCAGTTATATCCAGGTAGGAATGCTTGGCTCCTCCCCCTGAGCAGAGCATCTCACAGTGGGATGATGTAACTTTATCAGTCATGCAGTGAGACTCAATGGCCCATTAACAGAAGATATCTCCCTGGAGGCAGGATGGGTGAGGAAGAGATAAAGAAACCTGTCCCATCTGGTTTTAACAGGTGACCTAATTAACAGAAGATAACTGCCCCACCTCTAACAGATGGCAATAGAATACATAACCCCCAGCCACATCTTGCATTTGCAACCTAAGACATGGTGTTATTTACATCCTAATGTTTGTGATGCCTATATACAGTTTGGAAAATGTTTAAGACATTAAAAACATATATATTTTAACTGTTCAATTTGTAGGTCTCATGCTGTTGCGTGTGTCAATCAATTTATCATCAGCAGAACTCAAGCTCTTATGTTGCACATAGATTCTTTTATTGAGGTAAGTGCATTTTTGCTTGGAGGGGTAGGCAAGTCAAATAACAACTAATTTGTCAAGAGCTTTGAATAATGTTTTACAACTGAAACAGAGCAAAAATATAACAAGGTAGAAATCTATTTAAATTTAAGTGAAATGTGCTGCTTTGAGCTTGCTAGCATAAGGAAAATATACTGTTTAGTCTAGTAACTCTGCAACACTAGTAAAACTGCCCCAACTGTAGAGAAAGAATGCGAATTTCCAAGCTGAAGAGATAAAAGAAGCAAACAAGGCAGGGTAACCCAGGAGTTCTTTCTGTACTTTCTGATAAAAAAACTAGCTACAAGTGTAACTAGCTGTAAGTGTAATGCAAAATCAGTAAAATTAATATGCATTAACCTTTTGTGAAATTCTATGCATATGTAAAATAGTAAAGAGCAATGAAAAAAGATCAAGTCCTCAAGAGCACACATGTCCTTTGAAGAAAAAACAATCTTCACTGTTTACAAATCTTTATAAAAATTGTAGGGTTTTAATTTTTTTGTCCGCATTTCACAACCTCCACTACCCCTACACTCCACAGTGATGGCTTCCCATTCTTAGCTTCAATGTCCATGGGTTGAAAGTCATTCTGCATACTTTTCTTTAAATTAATCTAAGCACCCTCCCAGCCCAAGGAATTAGTATTTTGAAAATGCTTCCTTTTCATAAATACAGGAAACTCTTCTTGCATAGAGGTACTGGCAGCAATCTGTCACTTATGTGTGATGGAGAGTTCAGTACAGGGATCACCATGTCACTGAGTCTAGATTATGAATCTCTCTGAATACTACTACTGAATGTGGATTAGAAGGATGATATTTTGGCTTAACCAGGGTATTTTATTGCTGCTGTTATGTTCTGAAGGCATTTTCTAGCTTCAGAACTTCATTAATGTTTAGGAAAAAAAATTCAGGGAATAATGTTCTTGTGTCTAATGTATACATGACCAAAACACTGGGTAACAATACACATTGAAAGTCTGAAGAGTTCATTTGCTAAACCATATGTCTTTAGGAAATAATACAGTTTTCTGAGGTGTGGGGTGGGATGGTACAGAAGTATATGTTTGCATACTTTAGTTTGCCAATAATGTAAATTTTAATACAAGTTGAACTAGATGAATTGAGGCTTTTCTACTGGTATATTACTTTCCAACAGAATCTTTTTGCACTGGCTGGTGATGAGGAGCCTGAAGTACGCAAAAATGTTTGTCGTGCTCTGGTAATGTTGCTAGAAGTTCGAATGGATCGCCTGCTTCCTCATATGATTAGTATAGTTGAGGTGAGTCTCATTTCTCTGATTGTATGCTGGAACATGTTTGGAATTGCAGAAATAATAGCAAATTAAAAGCATACATCAGAATAGATATGTTACTTTTGTGCTCCCCTACTCTTTGTTTTACATTTTTTCTCCCCTACTCTTTGTTTTCCTTCAAGACTGAAGTTGCAGCAGTTTCTTTTTAGCTAATTGCCTGTGGTATTCACATTCTCTGAACAGAGAGAGACATGATTCTCTCTCCCAGGATTTTTCCTGGGAAGTTGTGTGATGCAGTGAGAAAGCTCAGAGATAGAAGAAAACAATTCTTATCTCTAATCGCTGCTCCTGTTGTTTGGCACATGTGGAATGTGTTATGGAAATTGTTTATTGAAGAGTTAATTGGACATCGGTGATGGTTGTTTGGATTGATTGGCCAATTGGGTCAAAGTTTGTGGGAATGTGCTCCCTGTTGATGGAGTAAACAAGTTACCCTTTGTCCCCTTAAAAAGGAAAAAAAGCCCAGAAGTTTCTCTCCTCAATTTGGTTAAAAGACACCTCATAGGACCTTGGGGACTTCACCTCAAACTGAAGGATAGCTAATTGGACAGGAGCCAAAAAGTCCTGCCTAAGCAATTCCCTAGAAAAAGAAGAGGACAAAAGAAGTAAATCGCTTTTGTGAAGTGTTTTAGCAGGAGCAAGAACCTCTTGTCCTGACTTGGCTTTTCTCTGTAAAGAGCTTTTTTATTTTGCCTTTTATTAAAACTTTCTGTTTCCAACACTGTCACAGGAGCCATCCTGCTTCTTTTATGCCACCTGAGGTAGCTGAGCTATCAAGGGTATAATGCTTTTTTCTGAGAGCTTATAAGACCAGCCTCAGAAAACCAAAAAGCATTAAAAGTTGTGTTGTGACTGTCTGGAGACAGTCATGGGTTTTTCTTTAGTATCTTTTTAGTATGATATAGTTCTAGTATAGTATAGTATTAATGTAATATAATTTAGCTTAATAAAAGCAATTTGTTCAGCCTTCTGCAACATGGAGTCAGAGCGCAGGGGTGTTGCGCTGCTTCGATAATTGCCAACATGACATTGTATTTGACAGTGCATATGGCAGTTGTTCATTCTTCTTTAAGTTAATTGATCCTGAAATGGCCAGGATCAGCTATACCATGGAGTAGCCAGGCATTGCCTGATCACAAGTGAGATCATGTTAAAAATCTTCGTTCTGATGCTGATACTGTTACAGTTTACACATTGAAGCTGTCACCTTTTTTGGATCTTTTGCCACAGCAAGGATAAGGAATGTAATTTTAAATATCTGAGAGGCTCTTTAAGCTACTAACAAAGCTGCCAGCCATTGCATTCAATTTTATAGGTGGACATCTTTGGATAGTTCCTTGATTATTCTAGATTAGTGCGGACTTGCCTATCAGAAGACCAATCAACTGGTACTTGTTTTCTCAACTGAGTTGTAATTTCCATGTTTCTGGGAAATACTGGCAGTTTCTAGATAGCCTTTACATGCACTACTTGCTAAACTGGAAATATAACAAAGATCAGAATCTTTCTCATGTACATATAAGACCAAATGGGTCATAACCCAGTGTCAAATTTCGTAAGTGCCAAGTCCAGACAATATGAAGCAGATTTTTTGTTTTTCTTTTTTTTTTGCTTCTGGACCAAGGCATTAGAGAGGCATAAAATTGAGGTGACTTGTAGCATCTGTCTAGTGTTGTCTGGAATTCCATGACACCAAGCCTGGCACACATCTTCTCATCTATCACAGGACAAGTAGGCATTGTTGGTACTTGAGATAGATTTTTTTTTTTCTTTTGTTTGGTCTGGTTTGGGTTTTTTTTTGGAGAGAGAGACAATAAAGCTTTGGAGATTATATTGTCAACAAGTGATAACTTCTCTGACTCTTCACCCTCCTGCAGTCATAAAATCCTAGAATGGTTTGGGTTGGAAGGAACCTTAAAGATCATCTAGTTCCAACCCCTCTTCCATTACTGGAAGGTGCTCTACAATCTGCTTTCTTTTCTGAACAGGTTTCTGAACTGGAAACAGACTGAACACTCCCAACTGTCTCAGTCTGTCTTCATGGCAGAGGTGCTTCAGCCCTCTGAGCATCTTCATGGCCTCTGCTGGACTTGCGCCAGCAGCTCCACATCCTCCTTATACTGGGGGCCCCAGAACTGTATGCAGTAATGCAGGTGGGGGTCTCAAAAGAGTGGAGTAGAGGAGGAGAATTCACCCCTCTTGACCTGCTGCCCACACTGCTTTGGGTGCAGACCAGGACACAGTTGGCTTCTGGGCTGCGAGTGTATAGGTTGCTAGTTCATGTTGAACTTCTTGTCAACTACTGTTCCCAAGTCCTTCTCAGCAGGGCTGCTCTCTGCATTCTCTGCCCAGCCTGTACTTGTGTTTGGGGTTGCCTCAACCAGGTGCAGGACCTTGCACTTGGCCTTGTTGAACTTTATGAGGTTCACACAGACCCACCTCTCAAGCCTGTACAGGTCCCTCTGGATGCCATTCCTTCCCTCCAGCGTGTCAACCACACCACACAACTTGGGGTTGTCAGCAAACAAATCAGTAAGGAACTTCTGGATTTTGCAGGTAGAAATTATGTCAGCAACCAGAAGATCCAAGATTGTATTCTCATTGTATCCCTTCTTTTTTTGGGAAAACTATTACTAGGCATCTTCTCTACAAAAGACAGCAGTAGTGAATTTTTTATCAAAATCAGACTTCCTCCCCTTCCTCTGCAGTTTTGGGAGTACTGTGTACTGTTACTGATTTGTCCAGTTCTGTATACAAACATATTGATATGTGACAGTGTAATATCTGAGAACTGACTATTTTTAATTCAAATGAGTCTGGTTTTGCCCTTTTGAATCTTGAATACCTCCAAGCTGAATGCTTCTAATAGTGGCTGCTCTAACTAAAGGAATTCTTAAAAAGAGAGAAACTGATATCCACATGATAGGGTTTTTTATGCTTATGAAGAATTACTTTTAAAATAGTTAAGAATATTAATAATTTGGTAGTGATTTTAAGACAGGTCTTGGCCAGTGTCATGCTTTTAAACTAGACAAGTTTAATATTAACTGTTTTGCCAAGTTCCTGGAGGAACAGGGGTGGTTGAATTTCAATTCCAGTGGGTTTTTTGAGCATGTACTTCCAGGTAAGCAGAAGTAGATATGTATTTCTCTGTGGGTTTTTTTCCTCCTTCCTTTGTCTGAGAACATGACAACAGGATATATCAGAAGTAGACTGACCTAATAGATTTCAGTTATTAGATTGCACTTGTATATTCATATAGCATATTTAGCCAGGCATGTGGTGCCCAAGATCTTTTTCAATAGAAGTCTTGACTTTTTATTTTACAATGCATAATGAGATTACTTACTATGATGTTGATAGTATGATGTTATAACACAGAAACTCAGCTTGTTGCTAAAGAAATAAAATTGTTTGCATCCTGTTGCTTTCAGATAGACGTCTTTTACTGCTCAAAGGATTTTTCTTAATGCATTGTGCATCCTTTTCTTGATGCTTGAAGACGAAATTACAGTGTGAGAAGAACCTTCAAACAGACATTACTTTTTGTCATTCTGGTTTTGTCTTTGTGATGAATAACTGAATACAACAAAAGTGTTGATTTTCAAGGCCTCTGGGGAAAAATGCCAAATCACTTCAGTTGTATTAATTAACCTTGCTTGCAATGGTGTCCTGGGGTGACTTTATGATGCTGGTGTCCTCATCATCTGTTCTCTTGCTCGGAAATGGGACCTGTACCTTTAAGCTAGGCCCAGCAAGAAAAAGAGGGTAAAGCGGGGGGAGAATCAGCATGCAGTTTACAGACAAATGGATAGGACGTTTTTCAAATTTTCCAAGCTGTAATATGTTCATAACTCAGAATAGAGCAGTGTTTTTATTGCCATCAGTTCTTAATCACAATAATGACCTTTTAGGAAACACTTGCAATTTAGTGCATTTCATAGAATCACAGAATGGTTTGGACTGAAAAGGACCTTAAAAATCATCTAATTCCAACCTCCCCCACATGGGCAAGAACACCTTCTGCTAGACCAGATTACTTGGAGCCCCGTCCAGACTGGTCTTGAACACTGCCAGAAATGGGGAGAGGAGTCCATAACCTCTCTGGGCAACATGTGCCGGGGCCTCACCACCCTCACAGTAAAGAATTTCTTCCAAATATCTAATCTAAACTTACCCTCCTTCAGCATAATACCATTCCTCTTGTTCCTATCACTCTATGACATTGTAAAAAGTCCTTCTCCAGCTCTCTTGGAGCCCCTTTAAGTCCTGGAAGGTGCTAGAAGGTCTTGAATCCTTCACTTCTCCAGTTTGAATAGCCCCAACTCCTTCTGCCTGTCTTTATAGAAGAGGAGCTCCAGCCCTCTGAGCATCTTTGTGGCTTCCCCTGGTCTTGCTCCAACAGGTCCACATCTTTCTTGTGTTGGGACCCCAGTGCTGGACACAGTTCTTCAGGTGGGGTCTCAGGAGAGCAGAACAGAAGGGGAGAATCCCCTCTCTTCACCTTCTGCCCATGCTGCTTTGGATGCAGCCCTGTAAGAATGCAGTTCTGTAGAAAGGGATATGTTTGTTGTAAATCTTGCATCCCTGAAATACATAAGGATAATATAGGTTGCCCCATTCTATTTAATTTTGAGAACAAAATAGTATTCTGAAGGAGAATTTATTTTCTTCATTTTAAATCAATGTGTGATGAAAGGTAGCTGCATGGACTTCCATGAGGCTTCTAAAATGAGTGGAAAGACCAACTGTTTCAGAAATAAATGCTGGCATGGAAGAATGCAGAAATTACTGTTTTGGAAGTTGCAAGCACTTTCTCTAAATTGCTTTGGAAGTCATGTACAAGAAACTGATGTAGCCGTGGTATATTAAGCCTTTCTGCATATGCAGGTATTTGAGTATTTTTTGTTTAAGGGGGTTTAAATTTTAAGAGCAAGCTTAAAGATTTGACACTGAATCTCTGAATTACAATTCATACTTGGAGAAAGTGAGACTTTTTTTTGCCCTGAGTTCTACTTTATTGCATCCTGTCAGATAATCAATATTTGAAAGAGAGGCTTTTTTATGGTACTGGATATAAAAAGTATTTCCACCTCACTAAGTGTGTAATTGTACTCTTATTCAAAAGGAGAAGGGAGGAGTGGGAAAATAATTTTTAAATCCCTTCACTATTCTCAGGAAACTGTCTATTGTTTTGGATCTCTGTCTATAGATTCTTGGTAATAATGTTCTCACTTAAACTGGGAAAAAACTTAGAATCTCAATCATCTCTCATTGAGAAATAAGTCTCAGCTTATTCTCACTATAGCCTTAAGTAGTCTTTTATATCTGTTTCTTCCCATTGCCCCAAAGAAACAAAATTACTCTGGAAGCATAGTTTATTTTTGCAAACACACTTTGCAATGTCAATAGCTTCTTCATTTAAAACTTATACAAGATTGTGTTTGTTGTTTTTGTTTTTTTTTTGTCTAGTATATGCTTCAAAGGACCCAGGACCAAGATGAAAATGTTGCATTGGAGGCTTGTGAGTTTTGGCTGACTTTGGCTGAACAGCCAATTTGTAAAGATGTATTATGTCGGCATCTTGCTAAGTAAGTATTAAGAATTAGAACTAGTTATTTTGAAATAGTCATCCTTAAACTTCAGTTAACTTTTTCCTGATTACTCTTTTGGAGACTGTATCTAGCTTGCTGTATGTTTGGGAGGAGCTTCCTCTAGCTGGTTCTTGTACATATTAAGAATGGCTGTATCACAGAGGTCACTGAAAAAACTTTTGAGGATTTCAGACTTGGTTCCTGAGGCAACCTAAACTGTGTCACTGGTGCTTTATCTCAAGCTTAACATCCTGTTAAGTATCAGATGGAGGCAAAGGTATACTAACATGTGCTTAACCTTAAACAAACATCTCCATGTGACATTAGCTATAATATCTGGTGTACCATGAACGTTTTCTTGACAACTGCTATTGTGAGCATTTCTGTGCAATGCTTCTGTGTGCATAGTCATGACAGGGGTTCCCCATCTTCATGAAGACATAACAAAATGACAAGATCATTTAGATTTAGGAATCAATTTCATATCAATTGCCAGGGCAATTTAAGCTTGAAAGCATGTATATATAATGTTTTTCATTCTTCTTCAGACTGACAGTAGTTTTTAAGCTTCAAAAACTGTTTTGTAAGTTTCAAAAATTATCATAAACCTTAAAATGTAGAGCCCTGATTGAATGGGAATTTAACACCCATGCTTGACATTTAAACATCTGCATGTCTTCAACAGTGCTAATAACTTATTTCCAGACTAAAGACTTTTTCAATAGGAAACAAATTCTTCAGTGTTCCCAGTAAATGAAGACCCAACTTTTGATATAAGCATGGAAGGTTTTTGAAAACACTAAAGCAGTTCTGTCTGTGATTCTGCTCTTCCAGTGAAAGTGTGGAGAGAAGAGATGCATTATTTCCAGCAAAAATTACCATTTTAGATGTAAAGCAATTTTTTAAAAAAGGGAGAGACTTTCCAAATTTCAGTTTTCATAAGCATTTAGAAAATAGAATTGAGATTAATGCAGCTGCTGTAGCAGTACAGGAATAGGAATTGAAAACAGAAGAACCAATGTTATGAGAAATCACTTTTGAATTTTAATTTTTTTTTTACTTAAATCCTACTCTTATAGCTTAAAATACAAAAGAATGATAGTACAGTCCTTGATTCTACCTACCTCCTTCCCAAGACACATATTAATACTAGTCACCTTCTCAGTATAAATTGCAAACCTCTTCTGTCCTACATTAACATTGACATTACAACAGCTTCATCCTTGGTTTCTGGGGTTTTTTTAAGAAGCTTTTAAATTTCTAGTAAAACAGATAAGAGTAACATTACATATCTCTTATCTTTCAATGTCATTTTTGTTGAAAGCAACTTGTTTGTTGGAGAGTTTTTTTGATTAGGTAGCTATATAAATTTCACAATACTTGATTATAACCTTAGGTCTTTTTTATATTAGATTAAGTGGGACAAGATCTTCTAGAAACCTGTTTAATATCTTGTTCCATTTTGCTCCTGTAGGTTTTTTATAAAATACATACCTCCTGCATACTTCATGAAGTATGCTGCAGAAATGCCAAGTAATGGGTGTTAATCTGAATACTTACTGTTCTTTCATTGAAAGTTCAGAAGGTAATTGTTGCAAACAAGTGGTTTCAGCTTCTCAGAGTCACCATCAAAGGTACTGGCAAAAAGCAAGTTTTAATATATATTTGTGAAAGTGTGACTTTACAGAGTTTGATGGCAAGGCTCACTCTATTACTACATAGAAGAAGCATACATAGGAAAATTGGATTAGAATCAATTTAGAATTATTTGCATGGAGACATGGAATGCAAAACAGAGTAAAGGTGCAAAGGATATGGATACAAAAGATAATGGTGCAGAAGACTTTAGCAGCACTTAATCATTGACTAATTTAACATTTAAAAAGTTATTCAGTAGGATTTATTACAGTTATAACAGTGACTTAATTATAGATTCACTATAAAAACATTCATACCATAATCAATTCACACACGCACAGGTAAACCCATGTCTACACCTATTTCTACATGTGTAAATGTACCTATCAAAACCTCCCCTCAGGTTCAGTGAAATACTCACGTCAATTTCCTTTGCGTTTCCCAACAGGCAAGGGTTGCACCTGGAGGAGCATGGAGATGGGGGGGAAATATCAGCCTAGGCCTCATCATCAGTGATGGTCCTTTGAGTATCACAAACTTGAGGGTTTGCGAGCTCTGACTCAGCCCACTGCAGTCCAAGAGAGCTCAAAGGGCCTCACTGACACAAGTTGGTAACTACTGGACTTTTTTCCTAGGAATTTCAGTAACAATAGTGCCGTTCCACAATGCTCCCATGACAAAAATCAATCTCTCTTGCTCCACAGAGCAGTGGTGTGGTTGCCTCTTGCCACTGTGCCTATACACATGTTAATGCCATGTTCAAGTTGTAATTTGAGAGAAATTTTTGTTTTGTTCATATTGCCATTGAGATGCATTACTATTATTGCTGGCCTGAATACCTTCAGAAACAATACTCATCTGCAGAATATAGAGAGACTGAGTCTGTTGCTGTTGCTTGGTCAGTCCATGGTGATTTCAGTATTCACTTGATTTGGCATGTAATGCATATATTTATTTTTACAGATTAACTTTTGTAGTGAATGTGTTTATATGGGAAATATTTGACTTTTTTTTCCCTAGTCCTTTTTTTTTTTGCCATATATCATTACCATTGGAGACCCATGGCCATAACCAGTTTAATAACTAAATAAAGTTCTAATAAAGACTAATGACGACTAATGTCAAGATCTCTGCAATGTCAGGGACTTGTCTTAAGGAGTGATACTTGAAGTAATCACAAAAGGATAGGAGGGCTTGATGTAGTTAGACTTCTATCCTTAAGAGTAGCGAGGTAGAGTTTTCAGCCACAGGTAAGTAAAGTGACAAATTATATACAGGAGAGCCAATGTAATAACTTGTTTATCAAGCATATTTGGAAGTGTGAATTCTTACTGAAAAGCTTTTGACTTAATTTCTGAAAGGTACTTCACAATAGATTTCATCATGTGGAAGAATATCCTATTTTTAAAGTGTAAAACTCAGTTGTGCCATCTGGCTGCATCTAGTTAGAAATTAACACTTTTTCAGATTACAAAGTATTAATGAACCTCATGAAATGGAGTATGGTTAAGGTGCTGACTTGTTATCAGGATGAGTTTTTATCTGTTTTTTTTTATTTTGTTTTATTTTGTTGTTGTTGTTGGGGGGGGGGGTTACAGCCAAAATTATGGACCAGCTAACTGAAAACCAGCTTGCTTTATTTATGTGTTATTTTGACATAGAATCATGGAATCTCTTAAGTTGGAAGGGACCCATAAGAATCATCAAGTCCAACTCCCTGCTACTTGCAGGACTATCTAACACTAAATCATATGACTAAGAGTGTTGTCCAGATGCTCCTTGAACATTTGTCAGGCTTGGTGCCATGACCACTTCTCTAGGGAGCCTGTTCCAGTGACTTGACTTTTTCCTAATGTCCTGTCTGAACTTGCCCTGATGTGGCTTCATTCCATACCCTCAAGTCCTGTCACTGGTCACTAGGCAGAGGAGATCAGCACCTCCCCCTCCACTGGCCTCCTTGAGGAAGTTGTAGATTGCAATGAGGTCACCCCTCAGCCTTCTCTTCTCCAGGCTGAACAGAGCAAGTGACCTCAGCCAGTCTTCATAAGTCTTGCCCTTGAGACCCCTCACCATCTTCTTTGGAGACTCTCTAATAGCTTTATATCTTTCTTATATTGTGATGCCCAAAACTGCACACAGCACTTGAGGTGAGACTGCACCAGTGCAGAGCAGAGTGGAACAATCCCCTCCCTTGCCCAGCTGGTGATTCTGTGCCTGATGCACCTCAGGATACAGTTGGCCCTCCTGACTGCCAGGGTACTGCTGACTCACATTCAACTACCCATTGACCAGAACCCCCAGGTCCCTTTCTGTAGTACTGCTCTCCAGCCTCTTGTTCTCCTGTTTGTCTGTACATCCAGGGTTGCCCCATCCCAGGTGCAGAATCCAACACTTTTCTTTTTGAAACTCCATATTGTTGGTGATTGCCCAGTCCTCTTATTTGTCTGTCTCTGCAAGGTGCTTCTGCCTCCAGGGAGTCCACAGCTCCTCCTACTCTAGTATCATCAGCAAACTTACTAAATGTACATTTGATTCCTGCTTCCAGATAATTTATAAAAAAATTAAAGAGTACTGGCCCTAAAATTGAACCCTGGAGAATCTAGGGATAACCAGTTGCCAGTCTGATGTGACCCCATTTACTATAACCCTTTGAGACTGACCTGTCAGCCAGTTGTTCACTCAGTCTATTATAAACCTTTCTAGCTGTGTGCTGGACATTTTGTGCAGAAGGATACTGTGAGAAACAGTATTAAAGCTTTGCTAAAATCCAAAAATCCTCACATCTACTAGTGTCCCTTTGTCAGCTAGATGGGTGACCTTGTAAAAGGAAAGTAAGTTGATTAAGCAGGACTTCCCTCTCGTGAACCCGTGCTGGCTGTGACCAATGATTGCATTGTCTCTCAAGTGTTTTTCAATAAGTCCCAGAATAAATGTCCCCATAATTTTACCAGGTGCTGAAGTGCGACTGACAGGCCTGTAGTTACCAGGGTCTTCCTTCTTGACATGTATCAATATTTCTTTGTAGACTGATACCTGTGCTGGTAAATGGTATGAAATATTCAGAGATTGATATTATTCTGTTAAAGGTAAGCATTCATTTCTTTTATACTCAGTAAGAATATCTGGTTAGCTTCTGACTTGTAAATCAGAATGGTTGAGCTGATACATCAGATCTGATCTGCCATCTGTTCAATGGAGATTTAGCTTTCTGAGGCAAGGTGTGCTGTTCCAAAAACTGAATGTGACTGCTGCCATATTTGTTGGAAAATAATTGTGGGTTTTCCTGCTTTGCTCCTCTCCCCTTCCACCCAATTTTGGCAGAGATGGGATACTTTTACCCATGAATTACTGCAGCAAAGCAGCCTATAAAGAAATTATCAGAATTAATTTTAATGCCCTTCTAGCTTGAACTATGCAGCTTTTTCCATCACAACATTTTAGAATGTGTCTGTGTACTAGAATTTCTCTATCTCTTCTTCTTTCTAATTCCATCCCATCAAGAGTAATTTCTTAATAAGAAGAGTACTTTGTGCTTTTCTGTGAGATTACCTTCGTTGCTTCTGTTTTCTCCAAATTTTTCTGGTAAATACTGTATCACAATGCAGGAACAATGGCATTTTTAGTTAGCTAGGCAGCACAAGTGGGATGTGAATTTTTCACATGTTTATAAAATATTGAACTAAAATTTGCACTAAATTCTCAACTTCCTTGAGCAATATAGTTGCACTGGTTTATCTGATAAAACATTTTTTGACAGGGAGATGTTGAAGAAGATGAAGCTATTCCAGATAGTGAGCAGGACATAAGACCTCGTTTTCATCGTTCACGGACAGTAGCTCAGCCACATGAAGATCATATTGAAGATGATGATGATGATGACGACAATGATCTTGATGATGATGATACTATTTCTGACTGGAATTTAAGTATGTCAAAGTAATGTGTAAAATGTTTTGAAATATAGCTACTTGCATAATACAAGAACCACAGTAAACAGAGGAGTTTTTGTATAGGAATACTGAGGCTTTGCTTTTGAATAGAAAATGAACTATCTGCTGATATAATTGGTGTTTTGGGCAGAGGGGGGAGTCTTTCAGGTGATGTTTTGGCTATATAACTATGGAAAAATCTAACCACCTCTAAACTTATTTTGAATATGGCCAATAGAGCTGCAAACATCTACTAGATGCAATTCAACAGAAGCTTTGGATTTTGAATTTTAATTCTACAAGGTAATAAAAAATATGTATTACTGTTTACTTTAGTAAAAATCTTTGTGGTGAGTTGACCTTGGCTATATGCCAGGTGCCCACTAAGCCACTCTATCACTCCCTTTCCCATCTGGACAGGGGAGAGAAAATAAGATGGAAAACAACTAGTAGGTTGAGCTAAGGCAGTTTACTAAAGCAAAAGTGAAAGTTAATGTGCACACAAAGAAAGAGGAACACAAAATTGGTTTATTTTCTTCTTCCCATCAGTGAGCGATGTTCAGCACCTTCCCAGAAGCAGGGCTTCAGCACTCGTAGGGGTTGCTCCAGAAGGCAAACATTATAAATAATGAATGCCATCCCTTTCCTCCTCCCTCCCTTAGCTTTTATATCTGAGCTGACATCATATGGTATGGAATATCCCTTTGGTCAGTTTGTGTCAGCTGGCCTGGCTATGTCCCCTCCCAGGATCTTGCCCATCCCTACCCTACTGATGGGGGGTGGAATGTTGAAACAATGTTGATGCTATGCCAGCATTGCTCAGCAGTAACCAAAACACTGGTATGTAAACAACACTTTACAAGCTCCAAATGCAAAGCACAGCGCTGTGAGGGCTACTATGGGGAAATGAACTCCAGCTCAGCCAGATCCAATACAATCTTACACATTGTTCTTAACTTAAAAATGCTTTCTTTTAGTTCAGTCTTCCGTCTATGCGTTCGATTTTTTTCTTCCTCTTACATGCTACTACTAACCACTATTACCAGTAGTTCAGATGTAGTACAGATGAATGTGCCTTGAAGCTAATGGATCAAACAATTTTGAGACATATGTAAATTTTAAAATACTGCTAATATTGTTATTATTATTATTATTATTATTATTATTATTATTATTATTATTATTATTATTTAGAAGACAAAAAGCACAAATATATTTACCTTTGTAAAGTATCTTTTTATAGTTTTAAATTCATAATGCTATTCCTGTAGTCACTGTGTGTAGAGATTGCAGAATTAAATCAATATTTCCTGGAAAACATAACTGAAATGACAGAGAGTGCTCTGTGGTCCACAGTTTTGGTTAAGAAGATGAGGAAGATAAGCTCTCTAGGAAAGAGAGAGAGGAGAACAGTTAAAAAATCTGTTTTGATGTATGTTATCTGTACTTGACAGAATTTGGATTATCTGAATTTCAGAATTGAATGCCCTATTTTTTATCCACTGTTCCATATTTGACTTCCAATTTGAACAGAGAGGAAATGTCAGCACAGCCTGACACAGCAGCATTGGTTACTAATGAGACCTGATAACTAAATATGGGAGTCCACATTTTTTTCCTCTAGTAGAAAGCTGAAACAGTCTAAACTGAAGCAGCAGGTGCTGGTCTTGGGGAGTCTGTGGTGTTTATTATTGTTTTTTAGTGGAGATCTGCTCTGAGTTAAGGGCTCATGTTTGGTTTTATTCAAACCTGTTGGATATCATCTAGAAGCAGAGTAGAAAAAATTTTGTATTTATTATCTATTCCAGTAGTTGCTACCTCCCAAGTGAAAAACTGTCTGTGTCTTGCTTGGGCCCACTACCAGTTTAGATCCAGTTTAGGAATTTTGCATGTTACATTTGCTATGTATATTTTGCCTGATTACCTGTTTTGTTTATACTTTTGTTTCACTTGAATCAAGGAACTGAGATCATAATAAACTGGAAAAAAAATACAGTATAAATTCTGTAATACGAGCATTCTTTATAAATCCATCTTAGCATTATTTTTCTAGACATGTCAGCCCCACAGCAAAAAAAACAGAGAAATGATTTTTGAATTGTGTTTTGAAGCTCTTGTTTTATGAGCTTCTGTGTGCTAAAATATGAGTTTAAAAACTTTCAAACAAATTTCAAAGTAGTGTTCTTTGTATAGATGCATCACAGAATTAGGAGTTAGAACAAAAGTCAGTAAATTTCAGTCTCTAGAGATTGATGATTTTTACTTTTTTTTTGCTTTGAGACATAGGTCATGTTCAAACATTTTCTTTTTAATCACTTGCTAGTATTTTTTGGCTATTTCTCCTTAATTTCTTTGGTATGTTGCATTCATGTCACAGACCTTCCCTCTTTTGTTGTGTTACACCATCCTGAAATTATGTAGTGTATATAATGTTGCAATATAATGGTGTGGTTCCTGTCTATTGGTGATGGAGAGAGGCAGGGAGACTGAGTGATGGTGGTCAGAATCTGAATTTATTGTGGACTACATATGCTTATATACTATTCTAGGAAGGCTAGTAATTTTTTACTACAATGATTGGGTTAATCATCACATAAACAAACTTATACATTTTGCAACATCTCTTGTTTGTAGAACTCAATTCAATCTTCTTACTCTGTTTGTTCTTGCCAATGCATCTTGATTATCAAAATCTCTTATGCTAATCAGGTCCAAAGTATATCACCTGTCATTGAGTGTTTTAATATCCCTAGTGTATAAGTCCTTTTAGTGGCTATAAAAATGTTGCAAAAATGGCTCTCTAAAAGCTTTGGCTTTGTACCAGAGCACAATGGATCCCTGTGTATTGTAATGAAATTAAAGTATCTTTCCTCCTGATACCTTGGTGATGCCTAAAGAGGCTGACCTAGAACAGAGGCTAGGCAGAGTTAAAGAATAAAGTAGGTATTTATTAAAAGGCCTTAATGGATACACCTTGGCAGTACAAGAGCCTGGCCAGGGCTACACCCAAGATGGACCCGAGATGGTCACAAGAGGGGATGACCAGTCACTAGCTTTCACACTTTTATAAATTTTGGTTCATTTATTATTGGGTTAATTGTCCAATTACAGCTTCAGGTTATGAAGTCACATCCTCCTGCTTTGCTCTCTTCAATTCATCATTGGTTTATGCTTTTTGCGCCTGAAGCTGCAACAGTGTCCTTGGTTTTCATGCTGGAAAAGGATTGTTTTGTTTAACTAAACTATTAATAGAACTTGCTAACATTTAATATGAAGTTCAGAGTTATACACTAAGGCAGTACAGAATCTGAAAAATATGAAAGACAAAACTTAAGGCATCACTGGCAGCTCAAAGTTAAAATGAGGATCATACTGTTTAACTACAACTGTTTGTATAATAAGAAGATTTACACTGTCAATTTCCCTCAGGGAAATGTTCTGCTGCTGCTCTAGATGTCCTGGCTAATGTATTTCGTGATGAACTTCTGCCACACATCTTGCCCCTTTTGAAGGAATTGCTTTTCCATCCTGAATGGGTAGTTAAAGAATCTGGTATCCTTGTTCTTGGAGCAATTGCTGAAGGTAAGGCAACAGTGCATATCAGGTTACTGAATTTTTATTGGTTCTAAAGCAGTTCTGGGATTCCTTCTAGATGAATTTACTTGTGCAAGCAAGTATACATCCTTAGATGTTTGTTTGTTGGTTTTTTTTTTGGTTTTTTTTTTTTTTTTAGTGATTCATCTCTACATCTACTGGTTGATGACTGCAGTTACTTGTTTAATTTTTCATTTTCAAATCTGTGCATTTTTTGGAGGCTTCAATAACTTAGATAATTTCTTTTATTCCTCCCCTTCTTAACTCTGTAACATATACTTTTTGGTCTCTCATGAAATACTACCTTGATTTGATACAACAGGAAAATTTACATTTCATTCAGTGTTTTCAGAAATGGAGAATACAAGTCCCATGACTTCAGTGCCCTGAGCTGCTTTTTGGGGATGGCTGTCTGATTTAAATGTGTTAACTTACATTTAATTGTATTTACTTACACTCTTGGCTTTTTGCCTGTATTTCCATAATCTCTGTCCATTTTGGAAATTGAAGGAATATGTTTGAGTCCATGCCTGGATTATCTATCTTTTCCAACAGTGCCTAGTGAACATATATTTTCTTTGTTGCTAGAAAGCATTTTTGTTGGTTTTGATTTCAAGTCAAGCAAGGTAAAAGTACTTCTTGCAAATCTCAGTGTATTACTGCCCTTGCTAACTCAAAGTGTGCAGCTTTTATTGTTGGTCAGTATTTGTGTTATATTGGGAAAAAACAAGAAGAAAATTAAATTTTTTAAGAAATCTTTTTTAATGATATGATGATTAGTTATCAAGGCCTAATCTTTCTCTGCTTGTTGTCTTGGTCACTCTGAGTAGACTGGCATAAGACTTCCAAGCTTTGTAAAACAATTTTATTTGGATGCTCTTGCTATACTCCCTTTAATTAAGCAGAATTTATGGAGATTGGGGAAGCATTAAAGTAGAAATGTAGTTGGAATGAATGTAAATTCTATTGAGGATTTTAATTACTGTTTATGATGTAGTTTCATTTTAGGACTTAAATTAGGTAGACTTGCTTTGTATATTGGTAAAATGTATTACTACATGATAGAGGAAGAAGATATATCCCTTCTAGGAAATAACAAAAAGCTCTATTATGTTTTCTAATTCTCATACTGTAATAGCTATATTTTTCCTTCTAGGCTGCATGCAGGGTATGATTCCATATCTTCCTGAGCTGATCCCTCACCTTATTCAGTGCCTCTCTAATAAAAAGGCTCTTGTGCGCTCCATCACTTGCTGGACTCTTAGTCGCTATGCACACTGGGTAGTTAGTCAACCCCCAGACACATACTTGAAGCCATTAATGACCGAGTTGCTAAAGCGCATTCTAGATAGCAACAAGAGAGTACAAGAAGCTGCCTGCAGGTGAGCCAAAGCTTAAAAAAAAAGAACTATCTATTACACTGCTTTTTCATGGGAAAATATTTTAATGCCTTAGTTGATTATTCTATAACTCCGTTTCTAGCTCCTAATGTTTTTTTTTTTCCTTTTAAATTGGGGTGGGTTCAGCTTCTTCTGAAATCATCACAACTGAGTTGTGGTAAAACAAAATCAGATAATTTGTCTTTCTCTTGTCCAGTTTGTTTTTAGAATATATGAAAAGCAAACTAAACTGTAAAAAATTGCTGTAAAAGAAATTATTTGTATGTCACACCCGTTTATTTTCAATATTTGAAATTTCATTGACCAGGAATCTGGCTTTTATGGGCCTATGAGCAAGGTCAATATGGGAAAACTATCCTATAATTGCATTAGCAATGTTTATATTTAGCTCAGGATTACCAAAAAGTCTGGGTTACAACTATTTCAAGGGATATTCCCTTTCTCTTGAAAGGAGATCCTTGGTGGTAAGATTCCCTTCTGTCCCTTGTCTGCCGATATTAAAAAAAAGAAAGAAAGAATGGACACACCATTAATGGAATGGGTATACCACTTGTGCAGGAAGCTCAGCAAATAAAGCTTTTACATGTCAGTTTGTGTAGGGCAGGAGTACACAGCAGACTGCCAGGAAAGTTTCTTCATAAAGCAGGATTTGATCTGTAACTTATGCATAAATGGTATTTACCAGAATATTTTTAAATTTTGCTCATCACAGTTTAAGAGCAGAATCTTTGTGTTCAATCAAAATAGATTGAGTTTGTCTCAATAATACCATTGTGAAAACATACCTTGGATGAATTTAAAGACTAAATACAGTTCTATGTTTAAACAGGAATGGGTAGTGTAGGGCATTTTGGGGTGGTCTTGTTTTGTTTTTTACAAGATATTGACTGACCTATTTGGGGTGGGTTTTTTTGTCATTCAGTGCCTTTGCTACTCTAGAAGAGGAGGCTTGTACAGAGCTTGTTCCTTATCTTGCATATATACTTGATACTTTGGTCTTCGCATTTAGTAAATACCAGCATAAAAACCTGCTCATTCTTTATGATGCTATAGGAACTCTAGCAGATTCTGTAGGACATCATCTAAATAAACCTGTGAGTATACCTTATGTTCTATAGAAACACTCATCATATATTGAAAAACTGGTTGAGTGGCTTTTGTAGTGTGCTTTATATGTTTTTAAACAAAAAATCTGGATTCAGTAATAATAAATATTTACATGTAATATATATAGATTGTATGTAACTTTCACACTACACAAATATTCCCCATTTTGAATAAATAATCGTGTTTGGTGGCTTGCAAAATGTACTTTTTATTTTTGTGACTTTTTTTCTTGCTCTCAGAATTTTTCAGCTCAGAGGAGATATATAAATATATATAGATATGAAATGGGATTTTAAAGAAATTTGTAGAATTTGTGTGCTAATTTCTAATTACTTTTTTGTTGTTTGTAACCACTTTCAGTATAGCTAAACTGCTCTGAGTGTCTTTCCAATGCATCAAAGCATATCATCATTAGAGATTGCTTTATCCAAGAGCAGGATAGATGTGTATTTTATATCTAAAAACACAGAATCCTTTGAGTAAAGCACAGAGAGCACAAGCAAGTGTAGTGGCGTTTTTGTAGTATACATGTTCATTAATAGGATATACATACATGTCACATGCATACTGTTGAAATTTGGTTTATTTCTCTATAGTGCTTCACATGACATAGACAAACTAGAATAAAACAATTTGGGTTGTTGCCATAGCATTTTATTTGCCATTCAAGACTCAACACTATCAAAGGATGTATTTTCCAATTTTTCTCTGGCCCTGGCCAGCTTGACTTTTGACACCACCAGGAGGAAGCTAAATGGGAGCTCCTGATAATGGTGGGACTTTCTTTGGTCACTTAAAATATTGTATCTTTGGACATAGCATTAGCTGGCAGTATCTGTTGTCTCTTTGGATACTTTCTGGGAGCAACAGTACTACAGGGATGCCTTGCTTAATGTCCTTGTGACTGTGACAGCAGTGGTTGAGAAGTTGCAACATTTTATTCAGAATTGGTAAGTGTGCATTTCTAGAGGGATAGAAAATTACTTTCTTCATGGATGAGTAATTGAATGAGGAAGAGGTTTCAGGAACTTCTGGGGATAGAGTTGTAGCATCTGGGCAACAGAAGATGATTGAGAAAAGCAGGTGGCAGATGCACAGCCAGATTGTATTGATGGTAAAAGCATTTTCTGTAGCCCCTGAGTCAATCCTATAGATATGTAACAACCCAGGCAGCTATTAAAAGTTGCTAGACTGAAGCCAAACCTGGAGGAAAAGATTTGTTTTGCAAAAGTACTTATGTGCCTCAGCAAAAAATCTTAAGACATAAAATTTAAGTTCTAATATTCAACTACTTCTATATATTTCAACAATGGTTGAATTACAGTATATAATTTTTTTTCCTGAAAAAGTAGAATATATACATTTTCTAGCTTTGAAATAAACTAGTATGCAATTGAGTGCTTCAGTAGCTGATGCATTTTCATCTTAAACAGGAATATATTCAGATGCTAATGCCTCCATTAATCCAGAAGTGGAACATGTTGAAGGATGAAGATAAAGATCTCTTCCCTTTATTGGAGGTGAATGTTAAAATTTGAATATGTGTCTTTTGGAATTGCCTCTTTTATTTTATTAAGGGTGTTCCTACTAGGAAGTGTGACTATAAATGCTGTCAGTGTTAGGTATTTCCCATTATGGAGAAAATATTATTACAATAGTGAGAAATTTTTTTAACTGAGGAAATGTTATTAAGTTTAGCATAAATCTTTTAGAATTATTTTTTCCATGCCATTCTTGGGTGTTTTCTTTGGGATTCTTTGTTTTTAAAAAATCGTTCCATCTCTGTTCTTCTTGTCTTGTCTCCCTGCTTTCCTTTCGTCCCTTCATTAAAAAAATTACCAACAGGCTGAAGGTATGAACTAGACAATGTAGTCTGTTCTCTGTACTTTCCAAGTGTGAAGCAGGAAAACACTTCTAGAGAAATTAGTTTCATAACTCTTGGGTAATGTTAGGGCTTGTACATTGTCAGCATAGTGAAGTTTAGTGTAAATGCTAGCTGAATTATAGTAATTGTCCTCATATGAACTGTCTTGGCACCTTGAAGAAGATGCTGCTCCTGAGAAATTTTCTCAACTGACATACATAGGAGAGAATAACAATTAGCTGATGGTTGCCTTGGCTCAGCTAATCAGTACTACCCTTCCAGGTTGTTTTTACTTCAACAGTTACTTGTGGGTATACTTAAAATGCTTTTAATTTACTACACACAAGTAAAGGGTACTTGGGGGAGGTGAAGAAAGTTAGTGTCTCTCTCACTTTTTTTTCCTTCTTTATTTTATTCCAGTGCCTGTCATCAGTTGCTACTGCCTTGCAATCTGGATTTCTTCCGTACTGTGAGCCTGTGTACCAGCGTTGTGTAAATCTGGTGCAGAAGACTCTTGCACAAGCCATGGTATTTTTCTATTGCTATTCCAATGTTTTCAGAATATCTCCTTAAACCAATGTATTAAATAACTAGAGTTAGGGGTTTGCAGGGAGATTTGTAGTATTAATTACTGAATATTTAAATGAAGCTGCAGTTCTGAAACTTGTTTGTTTTTACTTTTATGCATGCCCCTGAGAAAATCTAATACTCATTTTGAAAATGCATAATTATTTGTTGCAGTTGCACAATGCTCAGCCAGACCAATATGAGGCTCCAGATAAAGATTTCATGATTGTAGCTCTTGATTTACTCAGTGGTTTAGCTGAAGGACTTGGAGGCAACATTGAACAGCTAGTGGCTTGCAGCAATATCCTGACACTAATGTACCAATGTATGCAGGTGAGATGAGTAATCTGCTTAATCCAAGAATTTTCTTTCTAAAGAGAATCAGAAACACTTCTAGAATTGTCAGGTTTCTTTTCTTCCTCTTTAGGATAAAATGCCTGAGGTGCGGCAGAGTTCTTTTGCATTGTTAGGTGATCTGACAAAGGCGTGTTTTCAGCATGTTAAGCCTTGCATCGGTATGTTTCTTTTACATATTAAATAATTAATTTGGTTTACAAACTGATAGGAGGCTGGTTTAGCCATTGTTAAGTTCCCTTTTCTGTGGGTTACCTTGTCATAGTGTAAATTTTAGTTTTCCTTTATCAGCAAGGGTCTGTAGTCTTCTTCTTTAAACTGTATGTTTTAAGATGTGTTGTTCTTTTTGTAGACAGTGCAAAAATTCATTTTGTTGCTTGATTTTTATAATGTAACATGCTTTCTGTTTTGCTGGAATACAGAAAAACAGATGTACTTAGACTTCAATTAGAACAGTTGCTTTGTAGGTTTTTTGCTCTACTAGAATCTATGAATACTTGGATAGATTTGGAATTTTAATTTTAGTGAAATATTAGTCACAAAGATAGATTATAACATCTATCATTTTAATCAAAGCTGGGATTTGCTTTCTAGGCTTCGTTGTTGTTGGCTTTTGGGGTTTTTTGGGGGGGCTTGGTGTTGTGTTTGGTGTTTTTTTTTTGTTGCTGAAGGGGGTGTTTGTTTTGGGGAGAGGTGTTTGGTAATTTTTTTTTTTTAGCAAAGCTGAATACATGGCTATCCAGGTGTGCTTTTCTTTCCTTATTACCAGGAAGGGGATAAAAAAGGTTTCTAGAGTTACATCAATGTAAAATCTATTAGAAATATTTTTAAATCATAGTTTGAAAGGATTTGCATTGATCTGCTTAGGTTGTATCATCCAGATTAATCTGATATATAGCAAAAATACAGCTCTTGTTAATTCAAGTGTAATGCTTTACAAGAATTTAAATAGACTTCTATGGTTTTTTTTAACTCTCCTTGTGATCTTACAGTAATAGAACAAGATGATTGCTTGTATTGTATTATGAGATTTTAAAATGTTCTTTCTAGCTGATTTCATGCCTATTTTGGGAACAAACCTAAACCCTGAATTCATTTCTGTGTGTAACAATGCCACCTGGGCCATTGGAGAAATCTCCATCCAAATGGGTAAGATTTTTTTTTTCTTTGAATATTTGCATATTTAGAATGCTTTGTTTCGGTTGTGGATTGTTTTTTATTTCTAGTGATGCTTTCGTGTTAAAATTTTAAATTCAGTTTTGCATTCTTGTCTTTGACGGTAAGTTCAATGTACCAGATCTAAATAGATTATATATACTAATGGTCATTTTCTTCTGAATTTTTTTTTTTTTTTTTTTCTGTTTCAGGTATAGAGATGCAGCATTATATTCCAATGGTGTTGCACCAGCTTGTAGAAATAATTAACAGACCCAACACACCAAAGACTTTGTTAGAGAACACAGGTATCCAAAAACTGAATCATTTATGGTTAAGGGAATTAATTTTTTTTCTACAATGATTTAAAAAAATTGAATAGAACTTATTTTATTGCTATGTATTTGGCTTTTATAAGCAAAAAAAACTGTTTTGGAGAAACTCTTACAAGTCTCAGTCTTGCAGAAAAGCATCTATCATATATCTAGATTATTAAAGTTATTGTTTTCTCACCTTTATATAATTTTATATTTATTTACCATCTATTTAAGTATTCTTCCAATTTTATTTATGCAAACAATATGACAGATGTATGCAGTAACACTTAAAGACTTAGTGGCTTTACACCGATTTTAATATATGCATGTCTTTTCATGTGTACTGTATGTATATGTCTAGTGTTTGAAACAAATATAATTGGCATATATATAACAAATAATGAACTATTTGAATTTACATTCATGTATTTTTTTAAAAACATTAATTTGTAGTAATATGCACAAAATCTAGATCTGTGATGGCAGTTTTACCACAACATAACTGAAATTATGTATAATTTATATTACCTGGTCACTTAATAGCAAATTTCTGAAAAGAAGTCTTAACAGTGGCATGTATGTTTCTATGTGCTGACCAACTGCTTTGCCTTCCAAATTGGAAGCAGTCCCCAAATGCCTTATTGAACTGAAATTTCTGAGGCTTAGTTTTTTTGCATTTATAGAGGGCATGTTCTGGTATGAGGAGCACCTTCCATACTTCAGCAAAACTTTATTAATAATTTAACAGGTTTCAGGTTTACTATTTTACTATTTGAGAATCTTTTGATTCTGTTTGAAAACGGTCTTGTAAGAAAAATGATAGATTAGTCATTATACTGAACATAATTGAAAATGTTGCAAATTCAGTGCTAGTTATATTTGGGCTTGAGCTAAGTATGAGATAAATTGGGATTTCTTTCTATGCATATTTTTCCTTCAGTATTCTCCACACCCCATCCCCTCATTTGGTATGGAAGGCGAACTTGAAGGAAAAATTGCCTAGTTGTCTGGCATATTATAGGTACTGCTTTTTGAAAATATAATTTTCATGCTAATTGCTTGTTATGAAATGCACCATGGAATAGTATAGCAATATAAATTTTCTTACCCCTTGCCCCAAACCCCCTTTGTCTGCATTGATGGATATGTAATATCTGTATCTGAGAAACATCCAGTACCTAAAAGTTTACTTCCATCACTGGTAGAGAATTTTTTAGGCATCCAAACACTGATTTTTTTTTTTAGTATCTTAATAGTTACTTTAAATGCAGATGCAAAACTGTAAATAAATGTTGAGTATGGTGTAATGATAAGTTTGTTGTGGGATATTGTGTACATGCCATCGGTATGCGCAAGAGTATTAATGTTTTCTACTGTAGGTTGTTATGTAATGAGTTATGAAAGCACTTCTGTTATGGAACCATATGAGATCAGCTTAAGTAAAATAGTTGCATAGAAAATAATGAGTACATGCCAGAAAGTTACACTTTGACAGAAATTACTATTCCTCATACAGACTCTTGCTGTGAGAATTTACAGATAAACCTTAAAAGTGCACTTTTATTTTAAAGTATCTCTTCAAATGCATTTTTATGTTAGATCTGCTGAAAATCTGAAATCAATGTATGGGCAAAATAGTACATTACCAGTGAGATGTAGCTTTCATGGACTGGGTACATTTAAAACTGCTAGTGCATTCTACACTAAATTTTTACTGGAGAAAGCATCATCTGCTTTATTGCATGTTTCATGAAACTGTTCACAAATGCCTGTTAATTAGTGTTGCATAGTATGTCCCTTGAACATAGGTTTCTTTGCTTCATATAAATCTGCTGGATTTTAGTATTATTCATGTATTTTGCTTCAAGTAATCCTGATACATTATTTCCCACCTTCTCTTTTTTCTGAAGAATAATCTTTTGTGAGTTGAGCAAACACCATTAAAACACACTGGCATTATGATATTATCTTCAGTCTGGCCCTCTGAACAAAGGACCACAATACCTAATCATTCAGAGAAGCAGTTTTACTTTTTTTTTTCTTTATGCTTTTGTATCAGAAGCCAATTATACAACTTTTATGAGGAAATTTTTCTAAACAGGAAAAATATTTGGACTAAAAAAAATAATTTTATCCAGTCACTTGCTATGAGCTAGCAACCACTTTAATTTTTCTACAAGATTATGAAGAAAGCAAATATTTGTGTCTCTTTGAGAGTGTTTAATCTATTTAGTGTTTATTAGATAGACCACAATGTATTCCATGTAAAAGTGTTTATAAATGTATTTTTACTGATAGTAGGCCTATTAAAATCTTGAATTCTAAATATTGATAAAATAAATTATTTAGGACTACTTGATACTAAAACTGAAAATGGTTAATTCCTTTCTATCAATAGTATCCATAATAGTACTTTTTATTTAAAACTTTTAAGTGTATAGTGGGTAAATTTACTGTAAGAGGTGATTCTGAAGAGAGCAGAATGACTATTTACATCAGAAAGCCTTTGGACACCTTTGTATTTCAAATTGTGTTTTTTGGTGTTCTCTCATTTACTTCTTTAATTTTTCTTTTACCCTGGAGACTATACCATATATGTTGCTGCCTCTTATTCAAGGGGTTGTAATAAACAGCACTGGTGAAATCTTATGTTTACTATCATATACGGATTCTGTTGGCTTCTGTTTCTGAGTTATTTGTTGTTTTTTCTTTATTTTTTCTTCCCCCCCCCCCCCTCATTTGCTCATGTCTTGGTTGGCGTTTGGTGGTGTATAACCGTGATTGCATTACCTTAGCAATAACAATTGGTCGTCTTGGTTACGTTTGTCCTCAAGAGGTGGCCCCCATGCTACAGCAGTTTATAAGACCCTGGTGTGTATTATTCAAAATTTTTTTTAATTCATTTTTCTTCTTTCTTTCTTTCTTTCTTTCTTTCTTTCTTTCTTTCTTTCTTTCTTTCTTTCTTTCTTTCTTTCTATCTCACTTTTAGATATATTTTCAGTTGGTTACAAAATCTCAAACCTTAATCATTGCCAACCATGTGACTAATCTTGTCCTATCAGGTTTGTGAGTTTTTAGTAGCACTGTCATGTATTCTTTATGTTGTGGCTAACGACTAATTTATGCATGGGATAAGATTGTCACATGCTTGCGTGTTAAAGCTTGACTATGAAAGAGCATTTTAAAATCCATGAGAATGATAATACAATGCATGCAAATACACTAAAATTTAAACTGTGCATTACTTACTGAGGCTTGAATTGTTGTAAGGAATCTATTTCTATACTTGTTATGTATAAAATAGCTTGCTTGCTGCTAGAAAGGTTAAATAATTGTTCTTTAAGTGATATCTGACATAATTCATATTGCAATAGTATTATATGTTCCACTTCTAATAATGATCATTTCTATAATTATTTTATATGTGTTTCTTTTGTATTTAATGGAATACAGGTCACACTTTCTAACTATATAGTGCAACAGGAAAGCAAGATTCTGTAGATGATACCTAATGGGAATATACTAGTAAATACTGTGTGCAACAAGTATCCTTCTAAGTGTTCAAAATAGTGTTTCAGATAATCTTATCAGTGTGACTTATTCCATCAAATGCAGTCATCTAGTCCTGACTTGATTGAATCAAAAAGTAATAGAATTAGTTAAGTTTTGCTCTCCAACTTACTAGGTGCACTTCTCTGCGAAACATAAGAGACAATGAGGAAAAGGATTCAGCGTTCCGAGGGATATGTACCATGATCTCAGTCAACCCTAGTGGAGTAGTCCAAGTAAGATACATAAATAGATCTTAACTTCTTTTTTCTTTGCTCATGGGAAATTTAATGAAAGCTGTATATGGAGTATGAAAAATATTTAGCTTGATGTCGATTCCCAATAGTATGTGCTGTAACTTCTTTTTAGGTCTCAAGGAGACCAAAATGTTTCTATTTCAAATTATACATATCATGGTACTTCAGGATTTCTGCTTCATTAATTATAACTTATGGAACAAAGATAGCATTGTTAAATTCATTTTTTGTCTTTTACTTACAAGGAATATGTCAATAATGAACTTCGATTAACTGTATTTTTATACTTCTATCAGTCTTTTTTATGTTGATGATATGTATGAAAATACAAGGCAAAAGCTGACATATTGAAACTTATTTTTCAGATACAATCTAGGCTTTTAAAAAAAGAAAGAGAACAACAACAATAACCACCCCTTTATTTTTAAAACTTGGTCAGGGAAGATTCTCTTTCAGCTTAGGATATATTGCTTAAATAGTCAACATGACAAGGAAGATGCATCCCTTTAAAATAAATTGTACATCTCAAGAATAGAATATGATTTGCTCTTTAGTCTGTGCAGCTCCAAGGTAAAGCTGTATGAAGGTAATATTTTCTAAGAGGAAAATAAAGGTGAATTTCCCTCTCCTCTGCCTGGAATCCTTCTTCCTGAAATACAACAATTGAACCTTTATCTTGTTTTGAATTTTTCAGTTCATTTCACGTATCCCCTATCTTGTACTTAGCATTTTCCTCTTCTGCTGTCTGTTCTTTCACACAGCTTAAATGGAGGGAACAATTAAGGAGACTATTCATTATCCAAGCTCTCCTCCAATGTAGTTGTTATCCTCAGTTCCTATCCAAAAACATGCACTATCAACTTAATCATTAAGACTGATGTTTTAATGGTATAGTAGGAGGTAATGCAAAATAGTGATTTTAGGGTGACTTTAGTTTTGAACATGTACACATTCTGGTTTTCCCAGAAACAACTTCTGGCTCTGCTTAAAAAAATACAACAGCTTTTTTCCCAACTGAAAATACATGAGAGTAAGTTGCAAGTGTGATCCTGAGTTTGTTGATTGTTACTAAAATGGTTGGTTCTCAAACTTGTAATGTGTACTAAAAGGATTAGTTAGGCAAGTGTAGTGTGGGAGGGGAAGAGATGTTTGTTTGTTGGTTTGGGGTGTTTTTAACTGTGGTTCAATTTAATAAAAAATCCTATTAAACAAAGGTATTCCTACACTCAGATATTTCTATTTCCATATACATTTTTGTCTGAAATAACTAGAAAATAAAGGCATAAAACTAAAAGTTGCGAGTTAGGATTAGATACCCTGCATAGTTCATAGAACAAACATTGGACATTGTTTTCAGGCCTATAAATATGAGGTTCCTAACCCATGTGATTGTTTAATTTTATAGGACTTTATTTTTTTTTGTGATGCTGTTGCATCATGGATTAACCCAAAAGATGATCTCCGAGACATGTTCTGTAAGGTAATGTTTCTATTATATTTGAACTGTGGTTATTTTTGAGTCCTTTTTTTTTTCTTGTTTTTTATTTCCATTATTGACACTTATTGTATTCATGGTCATGAAGGCTTTCTTGCAAAGTCATAAACTTTCAAACAAAACATCATAAAAATATGGGGTTTTTTTAACCTATGTTTTTATAATGTCCAGCCTACTATGTTTTGGCTGCATTTGGAAGAACAGGGGGTTTTATACCACATAGAAAACTTTTTCCCCCCCTTTTTTTTTTGCTTTTCTAGAAAATTAGATCTGTGTGGTTTAAGACTCATCCCCCCCAAGAAGAATGTTTTTTTTTTTAATATCTAGAAAATTGAAAATGGAAAATCTTCTGGTAGTATTCTGATCTGTTTATCTTGCTCCAGCTGAAAATAAGTTTTTGGGACTGCTTAACCCTCCTCAGAATTCCTCTTGGATAAGCAAGTCTTCAAGAAACTTATCTAGAGAGATAGCTAAGAATGCATCCCTAGACAGCGTCAATAGAATTTAATCAAAAGGACTGTTTGCCTTGTGTGAAATAAATAAAACACACACACAGACACAAAATATTGTATTGTGTTTATGCACTAGTCTCTTCAGTTAAAAACCAGAACAAAATAAACTTATTTCAGTTTCATGCACGGATGTTGTTATTGTTCAGTAGTGTGGTTTTTCTTGTATGTTGTAAAGTGAAATTTCTAGTTTTAGGAAAGATGTATGTCAAAAGTTAATGGTTGTCTTAAAGATAAAAAGGAACATTTTTCTAAGTACATACTTGGATTGTGGGCCAATAGTGGCACTTCCTCTTCAAGTAATGCCAAGTGTGTGCATCAGAACGGACTAGAACATTGGAATCATGTTTTGAGTATCAAAGACAAAAATTCTCACTGTCCTAGTTAGGAGATCAAATATCTGAGAAGCTTCAAAGGAATATCAGTCAGGAAATGCATGGCTGTGTATATTCTAGCATCAGCATAAGGAAATAAGAAATACAAGCTTAAAAGAAAGTCCAGGATGCTGTCTGTGATGGTTGTCCAAAGCAGTTTCAGTACATGTTTCTGTCCTGGTCCTTCAGCATTCAATACTTACTTCAATAAGCTATGCTCTAATTTTTCAGCTTCTTTCCACGATATCCATGTGGGATCTAGTGCATTCAAAGTAGACAGTGTTTCTTGGTCACTTGGCATAAGGACATCCTTGCTTTTTAAAGTGCATTTTTTGTGGTTTTTGCCAAGCAAGGACAGAGACAAAGCTTTCTTCAAGTGATGGCATACAAATTTTTTAGATTACTTCCTCACTGAAATGAGTTTTTATGTTAGTTGAATACATGATTATTGTAGTCCAGTTACATATTTTCCAACTATAATTATGCCTTTTAGAAATAATGAGAAAAATAATTTGTAGTCCCCCAAGGTCTTTCTCTTGATAGTGCATAGTGTTTGGGTTTTGGGGGGGTGGGTTGATTGGTTTCTTGGTTTTGGAGCACTAGAGCTAAGAGAAAATACTCCTTCCAAGAGCAAAGGTGCATTAGCTCCCAGTGTTGAGATCTGATATATACCCTAATTGTATCACATTTTATAAAAGCAAGATATCTGAATACTGTAACTGAAGCTCAATTGCTAAAATTGTCCTGTAAGATAATTTTTAAAAGTGTTCCTTTTGTTGTACCTGAACATTTAGATTTTTTTGGTAGTTTCTTGGCAGCTGGCAAATCAGAATTTTTGGGTTAGGAAAGAGAGGTGAATCTGTCTGTGGAAAGTCTCTTTCAGGGAGAAAAGCAGTAAATTAATTTGTGACACTATAATATTATTGCTACATGCTGTTTAAAAACAGCTCTGCTTGAGAAAGTTGTGTTGAGGGTGAACTCAGTATCATGAGCTTGAACTTTGACATTGCCTTTTTTGTGAGGATGTTTTCATTATAGACTGTTCCACAATTATCTACCCTTGAGTTTAAAAAAGAAAAACAAACCAAAACTTTAGAGACTGCATTATTTTCTATTAAGAGGAGCTAAAATACTAAGACGTTTTTGAGAGTGTCATTCAATTTTTGTAGCTTTCAGTTAATTTATTACATTGGAGGGTCCAGAATGAAACCTATAGATTTGATTTTTTTTCCCCCTCTTATGTTGTGGATCCCTGTTCTTTCAAAACACAAAATATTTTAATAGCTTCCTTTTTAGTAACAGTTTTCTACAGGTTCCATGGAAAAAACACAGCTCTCACAGATACTTTTGGTTTTTTGCAAGAAATTGACAGGCATTCATTCTGTCAAATGCTGGCAGTGGTTCTGTGACATGGTTTGACACTGGCACAATGCCAGTGCCCCCATGAAAATGCAATCTCTCAATTGAATGCTGTGAAACGCAATCGAGAACAGGGCAAAGCAGTCCCAAGCTTAATAACAGGAAAAAAACTTTATTAAGCTACTACTATAAAAGAAAAAAAGAAAGAAAAAAACACACACAAAGATCAAAATGAAAACCTTGCAAAACATTCCTCCTCCCACCACCCAACTCCAACAAACCACAGTGAGACACAATCTGGACCCCAATCAGGTTTCCACCCTCCAGACAATCGATACTCAGTCCATCGAGGGAGAGAGGAGTCTCTCCTGTACCACAGACCCCCCAAGAAACACAGCTCCTCATCCTGTGTTTCCATGTCATACATGGCACTGCCCGGAGAAAAAGTTTGCCATGGTGACCCTTCTCCTTTCCATGCACAGTGCTCTCACCACCAATGCGTGGATGGACAGACTGCTTTTAGGATTTTTCCTTTCAAGGATGCCCTGCCAAGAGGGGAAAAAAAACAACAGTTCAGTTTTTCATTTTTTGGGAACACAGTCCCTTCCATTTTCCCCTGGGGCCGAGGGTCCAAGAACAGAGATCTTCTTCTCTGAAGACAGGGGGCACCACCATGAACCTCCCTAACTTTTCTCTGATTGCTCCACTTCTGTCTTTTCCCAGCTGAAGCATGGTCTCTTTGGCTCACTGGCATCCTCCTAAAATACAGTCTCTCTTGGAGGAAAAGATTGGTTCAGTCTGTGGCTACCAAGGAAAAAGTCCAGCCAAAAGCCACTCCATCATCCCCTCCTATCTAGAATTTCTCCTTCTAACATCCCAGGGTCCAAGCTGTCTCTCTTCCTCTCTTTCAAACCGAGGAGGAGAAAAATTTCACAAAGCTTTCATTTCTCAGGAAGGGTTAAAAGTTCCGACTCCCAAGGATGGCTCGATGCCCAGGCTCCGGCTTCCACGGCCAGCTGGGCACCTTGCGGCCCCCCCGCTCTTCTCCTTCCCTGCGGCGTACTGCTGATGAAACCGCCGCTGTCTCTTTCTCTCTCTCTCTCTCTCTCTCTCTCTCGAGAGAGAGAGAGAGAGAGAGAGACTCTGGGGGGGGGGGGGGGGTACGGAGACATCCCAGATTTCTCCACCCTTCCATCTGCAGGGGGCCAGCCCGGTTCCAGTCCCTCCACCCTTTAGCCTACCTCAGTCAGGCCATGGGCCTTCCCCTCCCCCACCCAGCTTGTCACCAGGCAGGGGAGAGTTCTGCACTGCACGCTGATCCGAACCAAAGAGAGTGAGTTCTCCTGGGAATTCTGCTTTTAACCCCTCTGTGTTCTCAGAGGCATGTCCACCTTCAATTGGTCAATATCCAAATTGACCTCTTCCTTCCAAGAAAATTATTTTTCCGTGTCAAACCACGACATCCTGGCTCAGTTTCCTCCCAGAACATCTTACAGGTTTAAAAACATGAATGTGAACTCAGTAATCTTAACACATAAACTGTGTCAATTGACAAAATGTTTAGCCTAAATCTAGGTTGTCAGCATAGTCATTAAAACTGCACACACATTTATAGTTATAGTTATAGTTATATAGAATACATATTTATATACTTTATGCTAATCTGTGTGTGTAGCGGTTGGTTTTTTTTCCTTTAAGAAAGACATTAGCATAATAGAATCATAAAAAGTTTGGGTTGGAAGGGAACTTTAAGATCATCTAGTTCTGACCCACCACCACGGCCAGAAACACCTTTCACTAGACCAGGTTGCTCAATGCTCCATTCAACCTAGCCTTGAACACCTCCAGGGATAGGGAGTTAGCCTCTCTGGGCAACCTGTTCCAGTGTCTCACCACCTTCACAGCATCTAATCTGAACCTGCCCTCTTTCAATTTGAAGTCATTCCCCCTTGTTCTATCACTCCATGCCCTTGTGAAAAGTCCCTCTCCAGCTCTTATAAGCCCCCTTTAGGTATTGGAAGGTGCTCTAAAGTCTCCTTGAAGCCTTCACTTCTCCAGGCTGAACAACCCCAACTCTCTCAGCCTGTCTTCATAGAAGAGGGGCTCCAGCCCTCTGATCAGCTTAGTAGCTTCCTCTGGACTCACTCCAACAGGTAGACATATTTTTTGTGTTGAGGACCCCAGAGCTGCATGCAATACTCAGGTGGGGTCTCAGGAGAGCAGAGTAGAAGGGGAGAATCCCCTCTCTCCACCTGCTGGCCATGCTACTTTGGATGCAGCCCAGGATACAGTTGGTATCTGGGCTGCAAGTGCATATTGCTGAGTCATGTCAAGCTTTTTGTCCACAAACACAACTTGTATAAAGTTCCTCTCCATTTTTCTTCAGGTACCAGAAGGCTGCAATTAGGTGACCCCAAAGCCTTCTCTTTTTCAAGCTGAACAACCCCATCTCTCTCAGCACGTCTTTGTAGGAGAGGTGCTCCGTCCCTCTAATCATCTTCATGGCCTCCTCTGGACTTGCTCCAACAGGTCCATGTCCTTCCTGTGCTGGGGACTCCAGAGTTGGATGCAATACTCCAGGTGGGGTCTCACCAGAGAAGAGAGGCAGAATCCCTTCCCTTAACCTGCTGGTCACACCTCTTGATGTAACCCAGAATACAATTGGCTTTCTGTGCTGCAAGCACACATTGCCAGCTCATGTCCAGCCTCTCATCCAACAGCACCCCCAAGTCGTTCTTAGCAGGGCTGCTCTCAATCTGTTCATCCCCCAGCCTGTTGTATACCTGGGGTTGACCTGATCCAGGTGCAGCACCAGCACTTGTTTTTATTAAACCTCATGTGATTCCCATGGGCAATGGGACTTGGACTTGTTGAATTTCATGAGGTTCACACAGACCCACCTCTCAAGCCTCTCTAGGTCCCTCTGGATGCCATCCCTTCCCTCCAGTGTATGTACCCCACCACACAGCTTGGTGTCATTGGCAAACTTGCTGAGGGTGCACTCAATTCCACTGTCCATGTCACTGACACAGATGTTAAACAGTGCTGGTCCCAACACTGACTCCTGAGGACACCACTTGTCACTGGTCTCCACTTGGACATTGAGCTGTTGATCATACTTTGAGTGTGACCATCCATCCAATTCCTTATCCACTGAGTGGTCCACCCATCAAATCCACATCTCTTCAGTTTAGAGCCCAAGATGTCATGTGGGATAGTGTCAAATGCTTTGCACAAGTCCAGGTAGATGATGTCAGTTGCTCTTCCCTCATCTACCACTACTGTAACCTCATCATATAAGGCCACTAAGTTTTTTAGGCTTGTTTTACCTTTGGTGAAGCCATGGTGGCTGTCAGCAATCACCACCTTGTTTTTCATGGGCCTTAGCGTAGTTTCCAGGAGGATCTGCTCCATGACCCTGCCTGGCACTGAGGTGAGGCTGACTGACCTGTAGTTCCCTGGGACTTCCTTATTTCCCTTTTTAAAAATGAGGTTTATGTATCCCCTTTTCCAGTCAGGGGAAACTTCACTGGGCTGCCATGACTTCTTAAATATCTTTAATATGATGGATATCCTTGGCCAGTTCCCTCAGGATCAGTGGATGTATCTTGTCAGGTCCCATGGACTTGTGCACCTTCAGGTACCCCAAATGGTTTCAAACCTGGTCTCAAGTCCCTGCTTTCATCTTCTGCAACTTGAACATTGTATCTGGAACACTTGTTGGTGAAGACTGAGGCAAAAAAGTCACCGAGTACCTCAGCCTTCTCCATGTCCTGGGTAACCAAGTTTCCCATATCCTTCCTGAGAGGACCCACATTTCCCCTCGTTTTTCCATTATCTCTGATGTACCTAAAGAAGCTTTTTTGTTACCCTTGATGTCCTTGGCCAGGTTTAATTCTATCAGGGCTTTAGCTATCCTAACCTGATCCCTGACTGTTTGGACAATCTCTCTGTATTCCTCCCAGGCTACCTTTCCCTGCTTCCACCCTCTGTAAGCTACCTGTTTGTGTTTAAGTTTGTCCAGGAGCTCCTTGTTCATCCACACATGTGTTCTTCCCTGATTTCCTCTGTTGGAATACATTGCTCTTGAGTCTGGAGGAGACAATCCTTAAATATCATCCAGCTCTCTTGGGCCCTTCTTCCCTCCAGGGCTCTATCCCACAGCACTCTATCAAGCAGATCCCTGAAGAGGCCAAAGTCAGCTCTCCTGAAATCCAGGACAGTGAGCTTGTTGTGCACCCTCCTTGCTGCCTCAAGGGTCTTGAACTCCACCATTCCATGGTCACTGCAGCCAAGGCTGCCCTTGAGCTTCACATTCCCCACCGCTCCCTCCTTGTTGGTGAGAACAAGGTCCAGCATAGCACCTCTACTCATGGACTCCTCTTTCACTTGGAGAAGGAAGTTGTCATCAGCACATTCCAGGAACCTTATGGATTGCCTGTGCCCTGCTGCATCATCCCTCCAACAGATGTCAGGGTGGTTGAAGTCCCCCATGAGGACCAGGGCTTTTGAATGTGAGACCACTCCTATCTATCTGCAGAAATCTCATCAGCTCAGTCTTCCTGGTTGAGTGGCCTTTAGCAGACCCCCACTATAATGTCACCTGCCCTTGCCCTCCCTTTAATCCTGACTCACAAGCTCTCAGTCAACTCCTCATCCATCCCCAAGCAGAGCTCCATGTACTCTAGATGGTCACTGACATAGAGGGCAACACACCCTCCTCATCTCCCCTGGGCTATCCTTCCTAAAGAGCCTGTATCCTTCCATTCCAGCACTCCAGTCATAGGAATCATCCCACCATGTCTCTGCAATGCCAATAAGATTATAGTCTTTCTCCTCCTGTTTGTTCCCTATGCTGCGTGCATTGGCATAGAGGCATTTATGTTGGGCCCCAGATGAAGCTTTCTGTCTTGAGTGGCTGGAATTCCTTTGTGCTGCCCTTCAGGTTCTCTCCTGCTGACCTTTGATCCTTCTTCAGGCTCCAGCATCCATCTACTATGAGTGAGATGGCATGCCATCCCACACCTTATCACTGTTAAACCTGATGATGTCCCCCTTCCCCATCAATCTAGTTTAAAGCCCTGTCAATAAGCTCCGCTAGCTCTTGACCCAAGATCCTCTTCCTCCTTTGAGAAAGATTAATCTCATCTGAATCCAGCAAGCCTGCACCTAGAAGAACAGAGGAAAAAATAACCTGTGCTCCTGCTTCCCTCACTAACCATCCCAAGGGCTTAAAGTCTCTTTTGATCACCCTTGAACTATGCTTTGTGACTTCATTGCCACTCACATGGAGGATAAGCAATGAATAGTAGTCCAAAGACCGAACCAGGCTAGGAAGTTTCATGGAATTCCTTTTTCTCTTAGTAACATTTAAATATTAAACTGAGAAATTCAAATGAACAGATGCAGAATCCAGCAGTTTATTGCTTACTGCATATGCTGCTAGTAAATAATGATAGTGTATCTACTGTTTAATGATTATTTTGATTTTCCTCGCCCCTCTCATTTGTAGATTCTTCATGGATTTAAAAATCAAGTTGGGGATGAGAATTGGAGGCGTTTCTCTGACCAGTTTCCTCTTCCCTTAAAAGAGCGCCTTGCAGCTTACTATGGAGTTTAGCCTTATGCATTGTGGCTGCAGTCCCACAATTAGAGGTAAGTACACAAATCTTCCTTGCTAAACAGAGCTGTATAACAAGTCTTTCTCCCTGTTTATATTATATGAAGCATAACTAATTCACTAGAATAAAAATTTACTGATATGTTGGAACAGCTACCTTTCCATACACAAGATAAGGTTGAAAATGCAGGTGTAAAAAAGTGCCTGTTTAATAAGCAAAATGATTATTATAATCCTCAAGCCATCATGCTAAAGTAACAGGCTCCCTTATGACTTATGAATTAGTAGATGGCTGATGTAGTCGAAGGCAGGGATATTGACCTAGGATAGGAAAGCAACTTTGTTAAGACACTAGCAATGAGAAGTTAAATGCATTCATAACCACATACTATATTACCTTGGCATTGAATAAAGAATGTTATGTTAATCATAGAACAATAGAATATCCTGAGTTGGAAGGGACCCACCAGGATCAAGTCCATGTCCTGGCTCTGCACAGGACACCCCAAGAATCATACCATGTTCCTGAGAACATTGTCCAAACACTTCTTGAACTCTGTCAGGCTTGGTGCTGTGACCACTTCCCTGGGGAGCCCAACCACCCTCTGGGTGAAGAACCTTTCCCAAATATCCAACCTAAACCTCCCCTGACACATCTTCATGCCATTCCCTTGGGTTCCGTCACTGGTCACTAGAGAGAAGAGACAGTGCCTGCCCCTCCGCTTCCCCTCATGAGGAAGCTGTAGACCGCAATCAGGTCTACCCTCAGTCTCCTCCAAGCTGAACAAGCCAAGTTACCTCAGCCACTCCTCGTATGACTTCCCCTCTAGACCCTTTACCATCTTTGCTGCCATCCTTTGGACTCTCTCTAATAGCTTTATATCTTTCTTATATTGTGGTGCCCAAAACTGCACACAGGACTAGAGGTGAGGCTGCACCAGTGCAGAGAAGAGTGGAACAATCCCCTCCCTTGCCTGGCTGGCAATGCTGTGCCTGATGCATCCCAGGATACGGTTGGCCCTCCTGGCTGCCAGGGCACTGCTGACTCAAATCAAACTACCCATCGACCAGGACCCCCAGGTCACTTTCTACGGCACTGCTCTTCAGCCTCTTGTTCTCCTGTTTGTCTGTACATGTAGGGTTGCTCCATCACAGGTGCAGAATGTGGCACTTTTCTTTGTTGAACTTCATACAGTTGGTGATTGCCCAGCCCTCTCATTTAATAATGAGTTCTACCAGCAACAAAGAGCTGCTCCTAAATTTTGCCTTCCCATATTCTGTATGCTGATCTTGTCATCTGTCTCTAAAGTAGCACATATTGAACAATCCTTACTCAGGACAATTCTATTATGCACACTATTCCTTTTGAGACTGGGCTGGTTAAGAAAGTCCTAGATTACTGATTGCCTTACTTTAAGTGATGCTGGATATAAGAAGAGTCATATGGCATAAATATATATAATATAAAGAGAGAGCACAACTTTTTACATAGGCAGATAGTGAAAAGTCAAGAAGGAATGGTTTTAAACTAAAAGAAGAGAGATTTAGATTAGAAGTTAAGAAGAAATTAATTACTCAGAGGGTAGTGTGCCACTGGAACAGGTTGCCCAGAGATGTGGATGCCCTGTCCCTGGAAGGGTTCAAGGCCAGGTGGGATGGGGCTTGGAGCAACCTGGGATAGTGGAAGGTGTTCCTGCCCATGGTGGGGGGTTGGAACTAGATGATCTTTAAGGTCCCTTCTAACACAAGTAATTCTGATTCTATTATAACATTCTTTTCATTTAAGATGCTAGTACTTACTCTACTCATCTTGTTTGTATATAGAAGTAGTAATTAAGCTCAGACTCAGGCCTGGGTCAATAGTCAGATGTTTTGTTCAAGTTCCCCCTTGACAGCAGCATGCTCTAACACAAGTACCCCATGACAGAATGGGAGTGGGGAGGGCTATTTGAATGAAGACAAAACAAAAACTACATCCTGCCTTCCCAGTCACTGGTTTACTCATGTCTTATAGCCAACAGGAACTGATCTCTTTTCTAATCAGCTCGGTCTCTACACACTTACTGTGCTGCCAACATCTATTCCATGGTCTTCTCTTTCTGGAGGCAGAAATCAAAGTCCTTATTTAAGCAGACTTTCAGCCAAATATGCAGCAACTAATTTCTACTATACATTTTATTATGAATTTACTCAGTAGTTATATCATGATAATGTATTTCATTGATTTTGTTACAATACAGAAGGTCCCTATGCTAGACATGTAGTTGTCTAGATTGTTTATATGTTATTGACCAACTACAAATAATGGAAGCAAATATAAACAATCAAATCGACATGGGTAAATTTTGTAAAGGGAGCTACTACTGTTAGTTTCATACTTTCATTTTAGAGACTCCTGTTATCAGGAAGTTAAATAAGTTTAAGAACAGACCTTTAAACAGTTTGCATGATCACCCCATAAAAGCTAGATAAAATTAGAATAAGACCATTGCAAGACTTGGCTCAAGGTCTTGAATAATTTTCATTTAGTTTTAGCTTATTCAAATTTTTACTCAACTATTGACAAACACAAGTAATGAGAATGACACCACAAGGCCCCATTGAGAAGTGAGAACAATATAACACCATACATCTACTCAATAAGTGAGCAGCAGAGGAGGATGGAACCATAAATTTACCAAACAAGGAGATAATGCAGGAACAAACTATTGATAAGACCAAACAAGTCTTTGGCTTGAACTTTTGCGCTAACTTTAGTCAGATAACCAGCATAGCAAAATTCACCTCTATAGAAGCCCCTTACTCACATAAGCTCCTTCCCTATAGAGCATGTGTGATAAAATAAATGGGTACTGTGTCTTTAAGTGAAAGTGAAAAAATATTTAGCCAATTGTGATAGTTTCAGTTCAAAACTGTGCAGAAACACTAATTTTGTGTAGTGGTTTTGGTTTGTTAATATAAGATTTTATTTAATTTTAAGATTTCTCGGCTAATGCACTAAAGAGTGCGGTGGGTTTTGGTGTTGGTTAATCACTAATGTACTTCCTGCTGTGAGATAGGATTAGGAGAAAGGTAAAGTAGGTTTAAAACTTTAAAAGGGTGTAGGAGTGACAGTCGGGATGGACGGAGACGAGAGATCTCTGAAGCCAGGTTTTGGAACTTGCGGTTTATTGCAAAGGGTGTGGGTGCAGGGGCCCTGTTTGGAGCTGCCAGCCACAGCTCTGAGAAGGCCTGAAAGAGGAGCCCGAAAGAGAGACCCAAAAGAGCAAGAGGGCAAGAGAGGAGCAAGAGGGCAAGAGAGGCAAGAGAGAGAAGTTCCCGTTACAATACAATAAATCTTCTGTGCTGAATACAAGATACAGTACAAGATACAAATCCTATAACATTTACATACAGCCTATAAGAATCATTACATTACCATACTGTGTTACATTTTAAACCCTAAAAACTACTCTTTGGACCCCTTCTGCCAAGCTACTAGGGTCTGCTCTGACCCTTGGACCTGTCTGCAAGCAGAGGGTATTGTTTAATCAAAAGGGGATTACCTTTAGCCGGCCATACTATTTTTTTCCAGTTGATCAGTAACTAAGGCTTGGTATCTCAAAGCTTGCTTTCATTTCAATCTCGCTTATAGTTTCCATATTCTCAAAATCTTTTGCCAGGCAATCATATTTATAAGGCTTTCCTGTTTCATCTTCCCCAACAAAAGGGTATAAAGAAAATTTTATAAACAGTAACTAAAATAAAAAAGTAGTAAGAATCAAGATAAATCTTTCAGAACACTTCTTCTCACAACCTTTTCTTTTCTACTGACAATGTAAAGAAACAAAGTTTTCAGTCAGTTTATGACTTCTAAAATAGTCCATTATTCAGTTTACTTAGAGAGAGAAGTCTTTCTTGTTAATGTTATGGAGACTTCTCTATAAGAGGAAAAACTGATTTTTTGTGGTTCTCAACTTGGTCATGAATAGCAGATGCCCGGGGGAAATTTGCTATTGTGATATCTCTCCCATTTTCTGCAAGCCTTCCCACAGCTTGTTTATGGGCTATGTTGACTTATGGGGTATTGTTTTAAAGATGAGTTGGTCAAAGTTCTCATTATCTATATTTAAAATTACCTTTATCTCTGGGAACAGAGATCTTCTCTTGGGGGTATAGGACTACTTTTTCTCAGTTGAAACTTCTCATGGGATCACAGCTACTTTAACAGTTTATTAATAATAAAATTGTTATTAAAAATAGTAATAAAATTAGAGTAATAAAAATTTGGACAATGAGGATTAGGACACTATGAGACAATAAAACACAAAATATTATGGATATCCGCATGCCAAAATCATGCCTTGCGAACAAAGGAATAACCATTAAAAGCAATAGCCTGTTGCATATTCATATATCTCATACATGATGCATATATTCCTTGTAAATTAAGAATTTTTCTGGTTTTTGTCAACTTCTTCCCCTTAATCCTGGTGATTCCTTAAAGACGGAGAGAAGATGGAAGAATGCTTGTCTTTTCTGATAAGGAGGCTGTAACTCTTCAGGTTTCGTTTCGCTGTTATCTCTGTGCAAAGAGTTTCTTGATTATCTTCTCCTTTTCTTGAGCTAGTAAAAAATATCTTACATTGCAGAGTTTTTATTTTAACATTATGTTGTAACCTAAAACTATATTTAACACACTACTCAAAAAGGATTGATACAGTATTACAAAATAACCCTCCATAATATATATAGTATTCAATTTAATATTTGCGAAGAGCTAGTCATAAAATACGCATTTTTCACAAAGCCATGATCATTATTTCCCCAACCAAGTCAGCGTCAATGACTCCTGGCAGCACAAACAACCCTGGTACCAAGGTAGATGATCTACCCATAAGCAAAGCGTGGTTACCAGGTTTTAAGGGTCCATAGATTCCTGTAGGGAGACAAAAAACTGAGCAATCAGACAACTTTACAGTGTTAATTGGTTGATATGTCCAGTCCTGCACTGCCTGGAGTGCCTACACACAGGTCGGCAACAGTCCAGTGGGGGCTGCTTGTGGTCTGGCAAAGGCTGCTTGGGGCGGCGACTGGGGAGGTGGGAGTCCTCTCTGAGGCATCGGCTTGGGCATCTGTGCCTTTGCGTGGTTCCACTCCGCACTTTGGCTCCAGTTTCCCGATATCAGAAAACTTTTTCCTCCTCCTTTTTGGAACAGTCATTTTTCAAATGCCCAGATTTCCCACACCCAAAGCACATTCAGGGGTCCCCCTCCTTAGCCTTTTTCTTTAATTGCATCCAGTTATCATGAGGGTCGGGAGGGAATAGATCAGTCTCATAATCTGAATCTATCCGTCCTGTATCAAAAGGCTCCCCCTCCTCCTGACTGTGAGAGCTGAGGTCAGCAATATAAACTGCTAACCACTGTAAGAAAGGATGCCTTCCCCTCCTTTGTCTGGGCAGGGGTGAGGTTGATGACTGCAGCTGTCTTCAGTATCAGACGTGCCAGTTTGAAGTGGGCAGGGAGAGACAGCAGGGTGGGGGGGCGGTGGTATCTGCTGAGGATACAGCCTGAGACTGTTTTTGCTTTTTCAATGTCTCAAAAATTATTCTCCAGCACGGGAGCATACACATTGCTGGCTCATGTCCTGTAGTAGCTAAATCATAGAGCTTTACCCCCACATCATCCCAAACAGCAGTTGTAAAAATAGAGGAGTCCAGCTTTGGCAAAAATTTGCCATGTTTCACAAGCAAAGCAAGCATTAGTTCAAAAACGCCTCTCTTCTTTAGACATACTTTGTCCTACGTTTCCCCTGGCCCACCTCCTTTCTCTGTGGTGGGATTGTTTCAGGCCCACTCCTGGTTCTCACACCAACACTTCCAGTTTCGGGGGACTCACCAATTGCAGCCAGATAGGCTGTTCCTTGCTCCTCACGTGGGGCACCAATTATCGGTGATGGAGAGAGACAAGGAGACTGTTGATCAGAATTCAAATTTATTGTGGACTACATATGCTTATATACTATTCTAGGAAGGCTAGTAATTTTTTACTACAATGATTGGGTTAATCATCACATAAACAAAATTATCCATTTTGCAATGTCTCTTGCTTGCAGAAGTTGATTCTTCTTTTCCTGTCAGCCAGTCTTGATTCAGTCTTCAAAGATCTGTTTGTTCTTGCCAAGGCATCCTAATTATCAGATCTCTTATTCTAATCAGATCCAAAGTACATCACAGCACCTCGGAGACTCTTCCAAGGTAGATGCCACTCACTCACTCCCTCCTCTTTCACCTTCCCCTTCCCATTCCAGGGATGGAGTTGAGAATTGGATGCACAAAAATGTGAAAATCACAGGTCAAGATAAGAACAATTTACTGGAAATAGCAATGAGATAAGGAAAGAGTAACACCAACAATAGTAATAACAAAAGGTATAAGACAAAGAAATTATTTACATAGAAAGTCAAACAATACTGGATAGTTTTGCCTGCCACTGGAAATGAGACAGTGCCTGCCACTGGCTGGAAAGGAGAGAGTGAGTCCCTACTTGCTTACAAGTGAGGTGAGATGACATCAAATAACATTAGGGTCTGGCCATGCCCCCCTGCCAGCTACTGTAAAAAATTATCCTGTCCTGGCCAAAACTAGGACACAATGATGCCATACCTCGGGGACTGGGCCAAGGGTTTGAGCTCCTCTTGCTTGTTCCTCATTCTGTGTGCATTGGTACAGAAACATTTAAAGTGTGTTTCACTGTAGCCGATACGTTGTGTAGCAGATTGAAGAATCTCACTGGCACTCAGTCCCTCAGATTAGGGTATGCCATCCCACTGATCATCTCTGGCAAGCCTGGTTTTGTCCCTTTCCCCATTTCAGTCTAGTTAAAGCTCTATCAATGAGTCCTACTAACTCCAGTGCAAAAATCCTTTTTCCCCTCTGAGAAAAATGCATCATGTCAGGTGTAAGCAGGCCTGGTGTTATATGTAATCTGTAACTTTCCTGACTTTAGACATTGATGTTTTGTGTATGCTGATGTGTTTAATATTTCCATGTTCCACTTTATACCTCAATTCACAATTGTTATAGTTCTGTCTGGAGAATGATTCAACTTCAGAAAAGAACAGTGATTGTGCACTCCAGAATACTTTTATTCTTTTACCACCCTGCTTTGTATGCTATTTGTTCACAATGTATAAATCAAGCTTTCCACATGTAGTGTGATATTGTGAAGAGATTATTATACTACCCAGAAAAAGAGGGTAAATTATGTTTATTCATTCAGTCTTTGAATAAATTTGATACTTGCTCTAGAATTTTTATGCTGAAATTATGTGAGTGAATCATGCAATTCTGTTTTATTGTTGAATGGACAACTATTTAGAAGTCAGCCTGAGATTTGTCAGTCAGTGACATAAGAAATTTAATTACATTTTTATCTGAAAAATTGATTAAAAAATGAATAATTTTCAAGCATTTACATATTCATAAATTAGGGAATTTTAGTTCTGAAATAAGTGGGTTTTTTCATCCTAATGAAGGGGATTCCAAAGTGGTAAAATTGGCAATTAGTCTCAGCCATAGTGTCTTCTCAGTACAAAACATCTCGTTTAATCCATCTAAAAGTGAAATTGTTAGGTTAGTATAAGGTATATTTAATATTCTTTCTCTAACTACCTGTAGTGGTTTCCGTGTTGGTTAATCACTAGTGTATTTTTTAGAATGTGCTTACTTATTTTCTGTTGTGATATAGAATTAGGAGAAAGGTAAAGTAGGCTCAAAACTTTAAAAGGGTATAACAAGAAATTTATTAACAGTAACTAAAAGTAATAAGAATCAAAACAAAACTTTCAGGATGCTTCTCTTTCCCCTACAACTTTTTCTTTCTCAATGACAATGTAAAGAAACAAAACTTAAAATTTCACTTAGTTTATCACTTTTAGAATAGTCTTTCTTTAGTTTACTTAGGGAGAGAAGTCTCTTTTGTTAATGTTATGGAGACTTCTCTACAAGAAAACAGTTTTCTCATGGCTTTCAATTATCACAAATAGCATCCACCTGGGTAAATTTGTAATTGTGAAATCCCTTTCATTTTCTACAAGTTTTTCTCATACTTGTGTTTATGGTCTATGTCAATTTATGGGGTACTGTTTTAAAGATGAGTTATTTAAAGGCAAAGGTTCTTATTATCTATTTCTGAAATCACTTTGAAGCGATACGCGGAATAAATAAATAGACTCCACAACTCGATGTAGTTATGAAGTGGGTATGTATGTCAGCGCCCCGCACAAGCGAGATAGCTCTCCAAAAACTTGTGCGCCAAGCCGCAGTCTGTCCCACATCTTTATTCACAAAGGTGTTCCATGTGCAATACATTACACAACTTTTCTATGCATATTCAACCCCTGGCCCCACCTGTCCTCACCTCTCATGCTAAATAGGTCCACGCCCTTCTGGGCATGCGTGGTTTGCTGTGGTGGTCCCATGGGGATCTCTGGTGGTCTTCTGAGGCTGAAAATTGTAGTCTTCCTCTGGATTGAACTTTTGAACTTTCCCCCTCTGTGCATGCGCTTTTGGTCCTTTGGTGTCTTATCTGAGTATGTCAGTTAGCCTTGATATGGCCTCTTTATCTGGGTTCTTTGCATTCAGGGAAACAGATGGGACTTTGTCTGGGTTCTTTGCATTCCCTGGTCTTCTCCGGTATTGTCTTTTATGCAGGAAGCTTCAAAGATTTACATTTCCCTATGCCCTTTGTACCATGGCAGAGGTTTCTTAAAATTCAACACATGATTCCACAAGCTAAAAGTTAAATTTGTTTTGTTAGTTCAAGTTGAAATGAACAGGGTCTATGCCTTTATTAGTGTTCAGCTCTTTATTAAAAAGTCAGCTCCGCAGGGGGCTCGACACAGAGCTCGCCCCCGCTGTTGTAGCATTTCCGGTAGCCGAAGGGGGAGAAGGCGTGCAGAGTCTGTCCCTGGAATCTCCGTGGCACACTGGTAGCTGGAGGTGAAGAGGTGTCCAGTCTGTATCTGAAGTCCCGATCAGCAGACCGTCGTCTCTCCTTTCCTCTTGGCAGGCTGGTAGCCAAAGGGTGAGGGGATGTGCAGAGCCTGATGCCGAGTACAGCAGCAGCTATCCCTCTCCTTCCCTCCTGGTAACACCAGGAAGAGTGTCTGTTTTCCTTGTGCCTGCTTCCCACAGCCCAGTCCAGGCTGGTCCTCTGCAGGTTATGGTGACAGGTAAAATGCAGACTAGAGATGTGGTTCCCTGTTCCCCAACCAGCACACCCATCCAGCCCCTTCCACTGTGCCCAGCCTTCCATTTAGGGGTGTTTTCATCCCCAAAACCCCCTCCCATGATTGCACTGATCTCCCTATTTTGCATCCCAGTCCTAGAATGGTAGTGAGGGTGGGGGTGTAGGTGATTCCCAGGAGCAATTAGGTAATTAACATTTCAATGTCAGTACTTAGTTCAAGCCAAGTGTCCCAGCCAGGCTGTTTTGTTCATAACAAATCCCTCCTCTATTTCCTTGATCGGGCTTAAGCCCGCATCAACTTACAGTCTCTGGCTTTTGCAGGTTAGCTGCTTTGGGTAATTCTCTTAATTCCGTAGATCAGCTTCTAGCAAGCCTTCTTTAAAGCTAATTTTAAGTATTTTGGTTCTTTAATTACTGTCCGTGCACAAGAGAAGGTGGGTTGGGTGACCTTCTAAAGGACACTTATTCTTATTAAACAGTTACAAAGTACTTAAACTTTGACCATGGTACCTTAACTCAGAAGCGGTTACCACCTTACCGTATATCATCTTCTAGCAAGTCTTCTTTAAAGTTAATTTTAAGTCTTCTGGTCCCTTAATTACCATCTATGCACAAGAGGACGTGGGTGACCTTGTTGGGTCTGGTCTGGCGTCTGGGGGTGGCACTGGTCCTTTTACTCTGGGGATATGGATCCAGCCTTTTTCTTGGGTTCACACCGCAGTGTGTGTGGTGAGTAACACCTGAAAAGGTCCTTCGAATTTGGGGGTTAGTGGAGTGGTGGTGTTCCAGGATTTTATTAACACCTAATCTTCAGGACTGATGTTGTGGGCATTGGTATCCAGAGGGGAGGTCTGGGGAAGATACCCCTTCTTTCTGAAGCCGCCTAGGGATTTTCTTATGATTTTTAAATATTTTTAAGTTGCTGCCTCCCCTTCTAAATAATTTGCAGTATTGATAGGGGTGGTTAGAAAAAGGAGTCCAAATATCATTTTATAAGGAGAAATCCCTATGTTGGACCAAGGTCTTGTTGATGCGCAAGAAAGCGAGAGGTAAACGCTTGAGCCAATTCATTTTTGTCTCTTCAATTAATTTTGTTATTACATTTTTAAGAGTTCTATTCATCCTTTCTACCCTTCCCGAGCTTTGAGGATGCCATGGGGTGTGCAATCTCTACCTTATTCCCAGGGCTTTTGTTACTTGATGCAAAGTTTGAGCAACAAAATGTGGAACTCGGTCGAGTCAATGTTATTGACTAGCCCGTATCAAGGTATGATATTTTCTAAGATTATTCTTGGAACTTTTTGCACGGTTTCCTTTTTGGCTGAGAAAGCCTCCACCCAGTGAATGAGATGATCTATTATCACTAGAAAATGCTTGTATCTCTGCACAGAGGGCATTTCAGTGATATCTACTTGTAAGTTCTGGAAAGGTCTTAAAGCAAGTTTTCCTCCCCCATGTGCTGTTTTTCTCATTACTTTTTGGTCAGTTTTCAGGCAAATTGCACACCCTCATGTGACTGCTTTTGCCAGGTCATACACTAATACATAAATTCTCCCGTAAAAAGTGGTCACACAAACCTTGGATTCCCCAGTGGGTCAATTCATGAGTTGAACTACTATCTTTCTATCTCGTGGGATGATCCTTACCCTTTATTGGACTTGTATGTCTCTTCTTAAGAGATTACTTTTTAAATTTGGCAGATAGATAAAGTCTGCCAAAAATTGTCTAGAATTCTCCTTGATTTTTATATTTTTGGCTATAGATGCTTTAAATGGCCTTCCCTTCACCTCTAAAACCTCTCAGACCTTACACTCAAACTCTGGCCAAGTCCCCTCGACTGACTCTCCTACTAGGCTTAGCCTGCTTGCTTTTCTACTCGCTTACTTGCTTACTTACTCTGCCTGCCAGGACATGCCTCCTGCCTACCAGAACATGTACCCTGCCTGCCAGGACCTGCCCCCTGCCTGCCAGGACATGCCCCCTTCTGGCCAGGACCTATGCCCTGTCTGCCCGGACATGCCCCTGTCTGCCAGGACTTGCCTCCTGCTTATTAGGACATGACCCCTGCCTGCCAGGACATGTCTTCTGCCTCCCAGGACATGCTCTCTGCTTCCCAGGACCTGCCCCTGCCTGCCAGGACATGCCCCCTGCCTGTTAGGACATGCCCCTTGCTTACCAGAACATGTCCCCTTCCTGCCAGGACCTGCCTCCTGCCTGTTAGGACATGCCCTGCCTGCCAGGACATGCCCCCTGCCTTCCAGGACATGCCCCCTGCCTGCCAGGACATGCCCCCTTCTGGCCAGGACCTATGCCCTGTCTGCCCGGACATGCCCCTGTCTGCCAGGACTTGCCTCCTGCCTATTAGGACATGCCCCCTGCCTGCCAGGACATGACCTCTGCCTCCCAGGACATGCTCTCTGCTTCCCAGGACCTGCCCCTGCCTGCCAGGACATGCCCTCTGCCTGTCAGGACCTGCCCCCTGCCTTTTAGGACATGCCCTCTACCTGCGCTGCACGGACATCCTGCCCTGCCTTCCAGGGACATCTCACATGCCGTTATCCTGTCCTGCCTGCCACGGACATGCCCCCTGCCTGGTGGAACTTGCTGCTCCTGCCTGCCAGAACATGCACTCTGCCTCCCAGGAGATCCTTCCCCACCTGCCAGGGACATCCCACCTGCCCGGCTGTGGACATTCCCCTTGCCCTGTTTGCCAGGGACTTAATTTATCCCTAGACAATCTCCACATGCCCAGAGGAGGGCCTTTACCTCTAAGGAGATGCCTCAGTCATTCCATTGTTCCACTTGCTTCGCCCCGTTCCCGGCCAGCCCCTTCGCAGGAGTCCGGAAACGCAGTACTAGCAGGTCCCTCTCACTTCGGGGGTCCGAGCTGCCGGCCCCCGTCTCACTCACTCGCTTGCTCGTCTCCCAGTTTTACCAATTCGTCGTCCCTCCGTGTTGCTCCTCCGTGTGGCTCGTCCATGTTGCTCCTCCACATGGCTAGGGTCCAGTAGCCAGCAAATCCCGAGGGTCCCTCGAAGCCGGTGGTCAAGCTGTCCAGCTGTCCAGAGTTCCTCTTTGGGTGTGGCTTTCCCGGACCGAGCCCCCAAATTGGAATGAACAGGGTCTATACCTTTATTAATGTTCAGCACACCCCTGCTGTTGTAGCTTCTTCCAGTAGCCGAAGGGGGAGAAGGCATGCAGAGTCTGTCCCTGGAATCTCCGTGGCACACTGGTAGCTGGAGGTGAAGAGGTGTCCAGTCTGTATCTGAAGTCCCGATCAGCAGACCGTCCTCTCTCCTTTCCTCTTGGCAGGCTGGTAGCCAAAGGGTGAGGGGATGTGCAGAGCCTGATGCCGAGTACAGCAGCAGCTATCCCTCTCCTTCCCTCCTGGTAACACCAGGAAGAGTGTCTGTTTTCCTTGTGCCTGCTTCCCACAGCCCAGTCCAGTCTGGTCCTCTGCAGATTATGGTGACAGGTCAAACACAGACTAGGGATGTGGTTCCCTGTTCCCCAACCAGCACACCCATCCAGCCCCTTCCACTGTGCCCAGCCTTCCATTTAGGGGTGTTTTCATCCCCAAAACCCCCTCCCATGATTCCACTGGTCTCCCTATTTTGCATCCCAGTCCTAGAATGGTAGTGAGGGTGTAGGTGATTCCCAGGATCAATTAGGTAATTAACATTTCAATGTCAGTACTTAGTTCAAGCCAAGTGTCCCAGCCAGGCTGTTTTGTTCATAACAAAGTGAACTGGGAAAATCTTTATTTCAACTTTCTTTTTGGGGGCACATGATTTTCATCACTCTTTTGTCCTTCTCTGTTCAAACTTCTAGTAGGATCACAGCTACTTTAACATTTGCTTACTTAGCATGGAGCTTTTTGTTCGATATTTGCAATTTGAACACTTTTATCTCCTCATACCTTCATGCGTTATAGAGAAAAAGTTTTTCTTTATAGTTTTATAAGAGAATTTCAGCCCCAAGATGAAGGAATCTCCTCATCCCTCCCATCTGGGACTTGACTATTTCTTCATTGACTTCAGTGTTTTCATGTTGTTCTTCTATATTGTCTGCATTTTGTTATTTTTTTCTCACTCGAAGGAGGATTGTAGTACTGAAAGAGTTAATATCTCGCCCCAGTTGGGTTTTGTAGCTTGCAGCCGGAGCTGTAGCCGGGGGGGTGGGGGGGCGGGGATTGATGCCTTTCTCCTCTCCCCTGCCCGGTGGTTGTGGTAGAATTTTGCCCGAGCCCGCCCGGCCCGGGGCTGTTCCTTGGGGCCGGCAGACTTAGCTCGGCCCCGGGCTGGCGGCGGGGCAGGGCCCAGCAGCAAGATGTTAGAAATCACAGCCATGGCCGGGCCCGGCAGCTGATGGCGGGGGCCCAGCGGGCGCCCCGCGGAAGGGGCCATCAGGACCCAGCGTGGCCGAGACAGGGGCTGGGCCGGCTGTATTACCTGGTTGCCTGAACGGAAAGTTCTTGGGTTTCTTTCGTCTTTAACATGTGTTTTTCACAGAGGCGTGTACAGCTTCCTAGTGGCAGGAAGCTTTGCATCACTTCCGTAAATGCCTCTCATGCAAAACCACCACATTACCTCATAATCTTGTACTAAAAAGGCACAAGCCTGTTGGAATATATAGGACTGCTTTTATCTTAAATCTAAGCCACAATAGTGGAATTGTCAGTCTAGCTTTAAAGTAAATGGTGTTGTTTAATGAATTTATTTGGTACAAATGGGCTCTTTTCTTAAAAGGGAAGATCTAGGCTTAAATTTGTTTTTGTATTAAAGGTTGGCACCTGCCCCTTAAAAAAGGCAAAAAGCTCTTTGTTTATGCACTGATCTGTCAGTTAAGGTTCAAGATAAGATTTAACTATACTTCTATCTTTTCCTTTTACAGGTCCTTCAGTCTGGGAGACTATGAGGGAGACTCTGCACCCAGGGAAAATGTTACCCTTTACTGGGGGGAAGGGTAAACCAGTAGGGAATACAGTACAGTCCCAACCCTACTGGGAGGGGTGGGAGGGAGGTGTTGCTGTCACTGTATTAAGTCGATGTTGGGAAATGTTTTAACATCTGGAGCCTTTGTCGGTGGAAATAGTCTCCTATTACAACTCTGCACTGGATGTGAAGAAGAAAAAAAGTCTATTAACAAAACAGCACATTCTGGATTATTGTGGGGAATTGTACCAAAATAAGAACCATATAATTGAACCATAGGGATACATAAAGAGAAAAACTATTTTACGCACAATAAAGGTAACCTACAAACTGAGGTCACAGACTGTAAAAGGCTTTCTCCTTTTTTATGTTTCTTTTAAGTAAGGATTTTCTGCATAATTTCATCCTTCTTAATGGGACTCCTAGATAATTTGCATGTTAATGAATAGCTCAAATTAAATTAGTACAGTTAAAATGCAGCTTGTGTCAGTACTAGGAACAGGCACTTGCAGTGTACAATATAGAAACCCTGTCGAAAATTAAAAGAGGTTAAACTGGACAAAATGAAGTAACCTGCAAGCTGCAAATGAGTCACTCCTTTCATTTTTGGGGTAAGGGGAGGGACAAATCAAAGGAAAGATTCACATCTTAATTTTTGCATTTAAAAAAATTAAAGTAGCATCATGTGGGTATTGTAATTAATTAGCTTTAATTTCTAGAGTAAGGCATTATTCTTAACATGCAGTTTAAGGTTCAGGCATGCATTCTGGCTCATAATGATCAGAGGAAATTTAAATTAGTGGGAAAGTATCATGCTTGCATCATATAGAATGAAATTGGTATACATTTACCTATGTGACAGTCTTATGTTGCAGTTTACCAATTCAATATATCCCTGAAGGTAAAATTCTTTTTTCTGAGATTCTGTGGATCTTATTTTTATTAAGAATATAGTTATAAAGTACTGTGGTTAACAATTAGGCCTTGAAATACCTTTTTAGGATCTGTTAAGATTAAGATTCATATTGTATTGTGTGTAACCTGCACAATGTGGAAAGCTGATATAACTGTGCAAAATATTTGCCTCTGTGCTGTCAGTGTGATGTGCTTTCTGCATGGTTATATACTAGTGATTTTTAGCAGAATCTCTAAAAATTATTTACATGGTAAGACCTGTTAAAGGCTGCATAAATGTTAATTCGCACATAAAGACAATTGTAGAAGTTGATGACAGTTGCTATCTTTGTGTTTATTCCCACTCAATGTATTACCTTTTATGCTTAATTTTTGTTCACCGCATGATCTTAGAGATGTTTAAGTTAGTAGATGTAATGCAGGGTATCTATAATGTATTGGCACGTGTTGGTGGCCCTTTGTGATATAATTAAATGCACAAGGGTGCAAGTTTAAACCTAAAGAGTGAAAGTTGGTTTGGATCCTCTTAATTTCATTTGTTTAGCTTTTCTGTTGATTTTTTTTCTTTTTTTCCTCTAATTACATGTAATCCTGTGAATAAATCTTTATTAAGGTAATCCTTTACTTTTCTTTCAATGTGTTTTTTTTTATGTACTGTGAAGGTGAAATCCTAACTGGTAAACTTGATCTTGTGTTTATCTGAAAATGGCAAGTCTCTATTTAGATTGCCTAAAGAGTATCCCATGATGTTAAAGGAAAATGGAAAGACTTAACTGTGCTGGTCAGAGGTGAAACCACAGCTTTCCATTTTTCAAGTGCTGCGTAATTAACCTGCAAAACAAAACTAAGCCATAACAGCCTTTTTATAGATTTCTTTTCTCGCCTTTGCATTGCAAAATTGATTATTGGATAACAGTTTGGGGTTTGGGTTTTTTTGGTGTTTTGTGGTTTGTTTGTGGGGGATTTTTTGTTTTGTTTGTTTGCAGTTGTGTAGTATTTTTTAAGAACTTGCTACTCTTTGCATGGTTCTGTTCTTTGAGTGTTAAATGATTTAGCCATTGCACTGAAGTTTGAGCTGTATGACTGTGGACTTATAAATGCTATTATACTGTTTTCAAAGTTGGGGGGGGGGGGGGGGGGGGGAGGTTTACATGCATATTTTAAATGTGTCCCGCTCTCCACCCCATCCTTTTTTTATTTTTGTGGCTTTGCAAATATGAATGGATTATGCCTGAAGAATAGTTTGAATATGTACTGTATGAAGTACATTCACTAATGCTCATACATAGTATTTATTCAAATTGGTAACATTTGCATGTGATAACTTCCTTTCAAATTACATTGCTTTGGTAGCAAATACTAAATTCTTTCTTAACTAATAGCACTGAAGAAAATTCCTAAGAGTTTTAGTCACTAAAAAAACTTTGAAATCAGTTTTCAAAGAAGAAAAAAAAAACAGTAGGATATTATTTTAGACACAAATTAGCTATAGTTTTGAGTGCATTTGAACATTAGGGAAGAGTTTCAGAGAAATTACATTAAAACAAACTGTAGATTAGAAAAGCTACCTAAATAATACTGTAGCATTACAGCTAGAATCTGGGTTTAACTAACCTGTTTAAATTTCAGAGAGCCCCTTTAACCAAATAAACCCACTTCACCTCACATTACCATAGGATACCACTTTTGTACATAGTATTTTAATAGGTATTTGTACAGATATGAACTGATCTAGTATAACAGCAAAGAAAATAATTAAGGCAGAAATAAACAGTACTGACAGAATAGTCTGTTGTATCAGTAAGTTCCCTTGTGGTATATTTTAAAGCGAATAAACTATATTCCTAATGCATAATATAGTGCAGACATTTGCAGAAACCATTTCGAGTCTAATCTGAGGCAAGAAAAGTTCTGAATCAGCATTAACAGTTATAATTCAATTATTGCATCATGGGATAAATAAAAAGCATTTCAATTCTTGTAGTGTAGGCTTGAAAGTTCTTGAATGTTGACTGAATGTTCATATTGGTAGAATTGTGAGTTTGTTACATTCCAGTGTTTCTGCCTCTTGGCATGCTAAAAGTATGGCTTCATTTGCTCCTTTCACACTGAATAAAGTGCTGTTAGTCTGCTAAGCTACAAAATAGTAGCTGCTAAGTAATGGTGTAGATTTTCTACTTGAATAGTTTTGTTGTAGGAGCCTCAGGAGGTCAGTGTTTACTGTTTTTCATATATGTCTTTTTTCTGTTTTACGTTTACCTTTTTGAAGGATTCAGAGTGAAGAAAAGCTGCTGATCAACCTAAGTTGATAACAGAAAGGGTATTTAAAATCCTTATAAAATACATATTTTTGGCAGTTCTAAATTGCTGTGAAATTATATGTTCAATACTAAATTTTTTTTCTTTATACATTCAGGAAACAACTATTTTCATTTAGGAAAAACTTATTAGAAGATTCATTATTCTAAGAGGACAAGAAAATATAATCAATTTTATAATTTTTTTCCAAATCTTGATTATTTTCTAAATCGGTGAATATGTATATATTTAAACTGTAATTAACTAATTCTTATGCTTTTGTTTATTGCTCCTTAAAGCTTGTACTCAAAAGATCAGTTTTGGAAGAATGAGTTTAAAATTTATAATAATTATAATTTTTAAAAGTTATGAAGCAGCATAAGTTTTGTAACTAGAATTGGTGATACACTGTGGATTTGGTGGGGTTTTATTTAGAACTTTTATGTAAACATCAATTTTATTTACTTATACCACATATATTGTATAATAATAAAATGTATATTTAAAAACTTCAAGTAGTTTTACTCAAGTGAAACTCATTGCTACTTAGAAATATTCAAATACTAGCTTTATCTCAGGTGAATACTCTTGTACCCTTTTTGTTCAGAACACATGCTTATAAAAATGTGTCAATTATATCAGTTTATGTATTTCATATTATGGAGCTCTGTCTTAAACTTACTCTAACCTTCTACTGTTAGACAATAATGACTTTTGCTTCACCTATTTTATTCATATTGAATGTATTAGCAGATAAAAGTGCAAAAATCTTCTTTCCTTGAGGAGAATGCATCCATATTCAAACAACTGAAATATTTCTTGAAAAATGCTTTTAAGTAACATTGTGTTAGAAATCTTTTCTTTCAGATTTTGTCATGGAAAGAAGTTGCAAATTAAGATGAATTGTTTTGATGCTCTCTCTTTTATGAGCATAAATGCATAAAGCTTCTACATAGGGTCTAAAGAGTAAATTTTTATCTTAGATAAAGGTTAAGCTGTACAGTGAAATGACTGCTATAAATTACAAAACATCCTGAAGTTACTTCAGGTAGATGCTGATATGGTTTGCATACATATTTGTGATATATTGCATATTTCCAGTAACCTCATCTTGAGTAAGTAAAGCTTGATCAGGAGCTGTGTATTTCACTCACCTATGCATTCACCAGAATGACTTGCACCATCAGTCTACTTTTTTGGGGCTGACACTGATGCTTGCTCTTTGCATGTAATGGTTGGAGCAAGCCAGTTTTGGAAAATTAGTTTAAATGGAAGACTCTGAGGTGAATACTCTTGTTGCTTGCCTTGTAGAGTATATTCTCCTAAAATAATAAGGATACTTACTTGAATGTATTTGTGAGGGCAGTTAAAATGTCTCTATAAAAGGTGGATCCCTGTCTGGTGTTAGACTATCCTTTTTAAGTAAGTCAACTCCGCATCTCAAAGAATTCAGTGCTTATAGTATATCACTTTCCTATAAGGTGGTTCTATTATGCTACTTTCACCTAAGGTATCTAATTCCTTACTTTGGGTGAACAACAAAACTGAGAAGGCCTAGGTGATCTTTGTGGGAAAGAGATTAGAAAAAAAAAGGTGGGTATAAGCAGGTTTCTCTGGCTGTTGAAATCTTCACTGTAATACTTTCTTTTTTCATGAGAAGAAATAGGTAGCTATGTATTGCTGACTTACTAATACTGAGCACGTCTAACATTTTCAATTGGATGCAGTATAGAAAATAATTTAAAATTAAAGATGACTGATCTTTCTGCTGACAACTTAGGTTGTATGAGTTTTGCTTGAAAGCTTTAAAACTGATGTTTCTGTGTCTGCCACAATGTTGGAATGTATCCTTCAAACATATCCTCCTGCAACCTTTCAAACTGTACTAAATTGAGTGATATTTCTTGAAGTCTGCCTATTTGCTAACAGAACTTCATTTAAATAGAATATTGTTTTAATTTTTGATAAGCTGCTGAATTTTAGAGCTTTTGGGGGCCCCAAATATTTTGAATCATGCAGAGCATATATATTGTACTGTAGTAATTTTGTATCTACATTTGTATGATGTGACATAATAGATGTGGATGCCAATCACTGCTTGACTATGTTAATAAAGTTGTAAAAATATATATGTTGCATTCCAATTTTTGATGAAAGATGAAAATGTCATGTTCAGCTTGTGTTTTGTCTGACTCAGTAGGTACTCTTCTGGTTCACACATATAAGTTCTGGAGTCTCTTGAATAAGGAGGATTTTAATTTTTTGTGAATGAAAAAGATCTTTGGATAAGTTAAGGTCAGTTCAATTTAGATGTTTTATGCTGCTTTGGAGCCAATAAATGTAGACATAGGAGGTTTACCTGAACTGAATTTAATGTTCATGGGGTGATACTGGTAACTGATCTGCTACTGAGAAGTTACATTGCCTATATTTTTGTTTGAAACAGCTAAGACTAGCTAGCTAAATCTGGTTAAATGAGGATGTTGTCCCAAATATAGATTCTACCCAGTGTGCAAGAAACCAATCCACACACAGTCAAGGTATTTGTTTAATTAATGTCTGCACAGACATGGGTGCTGGGTGATAAATCCACAAAGCTGGCACACCTTCAGTATGCTAGTTACCGCTTCCATAAACTTCAAACATTGAAAGATCATAACCTCCAGTATATGCAATAATGTAAACTACATTCATTGGTGTCATGGTTTTGCATGAGAAACATTTAGAGAAGTGATGCAAAACTTCCAACCACTAGAAAGCTAGACACGCCTCTGTGAAAAACACATGTTAAAAGATGAAAGAAACCCAGGAACTTCCTCTTTCCCTTCCAGCTGGGAGCGAAATCACATGGCTGGGCGGCCCCTACCACGGGGGTTGGGGTGGATGGCCCTGCCGCGGAGCTGGGCCCCCTTCCCCCTTGACCGTCTGCTGATCCCCCATCAGCTACCAGGCAAGGAGAGAGGGGTGCCATAGGGCCAGATAGAACCAGCCTTACTAACATCTAGCTGCTTACTAAAACCCCTCCAAGCACGAGGCTTAGCTGAGTCTGCTGGGCCCCGAGAGCAGCCCCAGGTCAGCAATGAGATTTTACCCCCATAGAAGTTACCCGCAACCATCAGGCAGGGGGAAGGAGAAGCCACCCCCCGACACACACACACACACCCAGAGTGCTGGTGCTACTAGGTTCTAGCCTAGCTAATTAGATACGAGCCACCCCCCCAGCTGCAGCTCCCACCGTCTGTAACACCCAGCCACCGGGGTCAAGTTGACCATCTACAAGCTCCAAACAAAATACTAACCCTTTCAGTGCTTCAATCCTCACTCAAATAAGAGAAAAGAACAAGATACAAACATGTAAAAGAACATGAAGACATCATAGTCAGTGAGAAAAAAGTTAAGTCCCAGATAAGAGGGATGAAGAGATGCCTTGATTTTAGAGATTAAATCCTCTTGTAAGCTATAGAAAAAAAACTCTTTTCCCTATAATGCATGAAACTATGAAAATATGAAAGGTTCAAATTTATATCAAGCAAAGGCCTCCATGCAAAGTAAACAGATGTTAAAGTAGCTGTGATCCCATGAGAAGTTTCAACTGAGAAAAAGTAGTCCTATACCCCCAAGAGAAGATCTCTGTTCCCAGAGATAAAGATAATTTTAAATATAGATAATGAGAACTTTGACCAACTCATCTTTAAAACAATACCCCATAAGTCAACATAGCCCATAAACAAGCTGTGGGAAGGCTTGCAGAAAATGGGAGAGATATCACAATAGCAAATTTCCCCCGGGCATCTGCTATTCATGACCAAGTTGAGAACCACAAAAAATCAGTTTTTCCTCTTATAGAGAAGTCTCCATAACATTAACAAGAAAGACTTCTCTCTCTAAGTAAACTGAATAATGGACTATTTTAGAAGTCATAAACTGACTGAAAACTTTGTTTCTTTACATTGTCAGTAGAAAAGAAAAGGTTGTGAGAAGAAGTGTTCTGAAAGATTTATCTTGATTCTTACTACTTTTTTATTTTAGTTACTGTTTATAAAATTTTCTTTATACCCTTTTGTTGGGGAAGATGAAACAGGAAAGCCTTATAAATATGATTGCCTGGCAAAAGATTTTGAGAATATGGAAACTATAAGCGAGATTGAAATGAAAGCAAGCTTTGAGATACCAAGCCTTAGTTACTGATCAACTGGAAAACAATAGTATGGCCGGCTAAAGGTAATCCCCTTTTGATTAAACAATACCCTCTGCTTGCAGACAGGTCCAAGGGTCAGAGCAGACCCTAGTAGCTTGGCAGAAGGAGTCCAAAGAGTAGTTTTTAGGGTTTAAAATGTAACACAGTATGGTAATGTAATGATTCTTATAGGCTGTATGTAAATGTTATAGGATTTGTATCTTGTACTGTATCTTGTATTCAGCACAGAAGATTTATTGTATTGTAACGGGAACTTCTCTCTCTTGCCTCTCTTGCCCTCTTGCTCCTCTCTTGCCCTCTTGCTCTTTTGGGTCTCTCTTTCGGGCTCCTCTCTCAGGCCTTCTCAGAGCTGTGGCTGGCAGCTCCAAACAGGGCCCCTGCACCCACACCCTTTGCAATAAACCGCAAGTTCCAAAACCTGGCTTCAGAGATCTCTCGTCTCCGTCCATCCCGACTGTCACTCCTACACCCTTTTAAAGTTTTAAACCTACTTTACCTTTCTCCTAATCCTATCTCACAGCAGGAAGTACATTAGTGATTAACCAACACCAAAACCCACCGCACTCTTTAGTGCATTAGCCGAGAAATCTTAAAATTAAATAAAATCTTATATTAACAAACCAAAACCACTACACAAAATTAGTGTTTCTGCACAGTTTTGAACTGAAACTATCACAATTGGCTAAATATTTTTTCACTTTCACTTAAAGACACAGTACCCATTTATTTTATCACACATGCTCTATAGGGAAGGAGCTTATGTGAGTAAGGGGCTTCTATAGAGGTGAATTTTGCTATGCTGGTTATCTGACTAAAGTTAGCGCAAAAGTTCAAGCCAAAGACTTGTTTGGTCTTATCAATAGTTTGTTCCTGCATTATCTCCTTGTTTGGTAAATTTATGGTTCCATCCTCCTCTGCTGCTCACTTATTGAGTAGATGTATGGTGTTATATTGTTCTCACTTCTCAATGGGGCCTTGTGGTGTCATTCTCATTACTTGTGTTTGTCAATAGTTGAGTAAAAATTTGAATAAGCTAAAACTAAATGAAAATTATTCAAGACCTTGAGCCAAGTCTTGCAATGGTCTTATTCTAATTTTATCTAGCTTTTATGGGGTGATCATGCAAACTGTTTAAAGGTCTGTTCTTAAACTTATTTAACTTCCTGATAACAGGAGTCTCTAAAATGAAAGTATGAAACTAACAGTAGTAGCTCCCTTTACAAAATTTACCCATGTCGATTTGATTGTTTATATTTGCTTCCATTATTTGTAGTTGGTCAATAACATATAAACAATCTAGACAACTACATGTCTAGCATAGGGACCTTCTGTATTGTAACAAAATCAATGAAATACATTATCATGATATAACTACTGAGTAAATTCATAATAAAATGTATAGTAGAAATTAGTTGCTGCATATTTGGCTGAAAGTCTGCTTAAATAAGGACTTTGATTTCTGCCTCCAGAAAGAGAAGACCATGGAATAGATGTTGGCAGCACAGTAAGTGTGTAGAGACCGAGCTGATTAGAAAAGAGATCAGTTCCTGTTGGCTATAAGACATGAGTAAACCAGTGACTGGGAAGGCAGGATGTAGTTTTTGTTTTGTCTTCATTCAAATAGCCCTCCCCACTCCCATTCTGTCATGGGGTACTTGTGTTAGAGCATGCTGCTGTCAAGGGGGAACTTGAACAAAACATCTGACTATTGACCCAGGCCTGAGTCTGAGCTTAATTACTACTTCTATATACAAACAAGATGAGTAGAGTAAGTACTAGCATCTTAAATGAAAAGAATGTTATAATAGAATCAGAATTACTTGTGTTAGAAGGGACCTTAAAGATCATCTAGTTCCAACCCCCCACCATGGGCAGGAACACCTTCCACTATCCCAGGTTGCTCCAAGCCCCATCCCACCTGGCCTTGAACCCTTCCAGGGACAGGGCATCCACATCTCTGGGCAACCTGTTCCAGTGGCACACTACCCTCTGAGTAATTAATTTCTTCTTAACTTCTAATCTAAATCTCTCTTCTTTTAGTTTAAAACCATTCCTTCTTGTCTTTTCACTATCTGCCTTAGTTCGACAAGACAGGAGTCTGTGAAAGAGGGCAAAGCCTCCTGTGCAATGGAGAACGGCAAACCCCCCTCCCTCTGAATTACCAGGATCTTTAAATTAAAAGGCTCTCAGGCAAAGATATGGGAATGGGAGTAACAATTCTTTACTAGGAGAAAACTAGACAACAATTTAAAAAAAGCAAATGCAATCGGTACAAACAAAACCAGTGAAAAAGTCCAGAACCTGAGGATTCGGGGTGCCAGTATCAGTTCTGCTGGGATAATTGCTTCCCTTGCAATGGTTGATGAATTGCAGCTGAAGTGGTGATCTTTAGAAGGGTATAGTTTTCCTCTGAAGATCTGGTGGCAGTGGGGCCGGTCTTCCTCTGTGCCGGGGTTGCCTCTGAGCTCCGCTGCCGTCGCCTCAGCGCGCGCCGGCTGCTTCGCTGCGAGTGCCGCCAAAGAGAGCTGCTTCTCCGGGAATCCCGCGAAGAGAGAGAGAGCGAGCTGCTTCTCTCCCTAAGAGCTACCCCTTTATACCATAATAGAGTGCTTGGCTTCCCCCTCTGGGTGGGACCCCTCACGGTGTTACATTTACCGGCCCGGCAGTGAGTCAGTCAATAGTGTATAAACAAACCATTGCCTCTACGGGGCAAACCATTGTCTCTGAGAGAGATAACAAAACCTGTCCGACAGGTTTGCCTTCAACAGATGGCAAATAGAATACAAGCTTATTTTACAACCCAGGACATTATCCACCCCTTATTCTATTTCCATCTGCACACCATGAAATCTTACACCCAGTTCTCTCTTAAGACCAAGTTTCCCTGTGGTACACAGCGGGTCTCCCCATCTTTCTGCATTACCCACCAAGTGTAACCAGGTCCTTGAGCAAAGACAATCCCACGAATGGGTTGGTCTTTGCCTGAGGTGGGATTAATCCAAACAGTTTTCCCTAAAATACCTTTCATATGTACTACAGGGACCTTATCTCCATCTACTGCGTGTAAGGGTTCTGACTGAGCAGGGCCAGCTCGATTGACAGACCCCCGGGTGTTGACCATCCAGGTTGCTTTTGCCAGGTTAATTTCCCAGTTTCTAAATGTTCCCCCACCAAGTGCCTTCAGGGTAGTCTTAAGGAGTCCGTTGCACCGTTCAACTTTGCCGGCAGCTGGAGCATGATAGGGAATATGATATATCCATTCGATACCATGTTCTCTGGCCCAGGTGTTGATAAGGCTGTTCTTGAAATGGGTACCGTTGTCAGACTCAATTCTCTCAGGGTTGCCGTGTCTCCACAGGACTTGCTTTTCCAAGCCTAAGATGGTGTTCCGGGCAGTGGCATGAGGTACAGGGAAAGTCTCCAGCCATCCAGTGGTGGCTTCCACCATGGTCAGCACGTAGCGCTTGCCTTGGCGTGTCTGGGGCAGTGTGATGTAGTCAATCTGCCAGGCCTCCCCATACTTGTACTTGGACCACCGCCCACCATACCATAGGGGCTTCACTCTCTTGGCCTGTTTGATGGCAGCACACGTCTCACAGTCATGGATAACCTGGGAAACACTGTCCATGGTTAGATCCACCCCTCGGTCTCGTGCCCACTTGTAGGTGGCATCTCTGCCCTGATGACCTGAGGCATCATGAGCCCATCGAGCCAGGAACAACTCCCCCTTATGGTGCCAATCTAAGTCTATCTTTGACACCTCTATTTTTGCTGCCTGATCTACCTGCTCGTTGTTTCGGTGCTCCTCATTAGCCCGACTTTTGGGGACATGGGCATCTACATGACAGACTTTCACCGTCAGCTTTTCCACACGAGAGGCAATGTCTTTCCATATATCAGCAGCCCAGATTGGCTTTCCTCTACGTTGCCAGTTGGCCTTCCTCCACCTTCCCAGCCAGCCTCACAGAGCATTGGCTACCATCCATGAATCAGTATAAAGGTAGAGCTTTGGCCACTTCTCCCTTTCAGCAATGTCCAGAGCCAGCTGAACGGCCTTGAGTTCGGCGAGTTGGCTCGATCCACCTTCTCCTTCGGTAGCTTGTGCAACTTGGCGTGTGGGGCTCCATACGACTGCTTTCCACTTCCGGTTCATCCCTACAATGCGACAGGAACCGTCAGTGAAAAGAGCGTAGCAGGTCTCCTCTGCTGGTAGTTGGTTGTATGGTGGAGCTTCTTCAGCCCTTGCCACTTGTACCTGCTCCTCATCATCAGTGAGACCAAAGTTTTCACCTTCTGGCCAGTTCGTAATTATCTCCAAAATCCCAGGGCGATTCAGGTTTCCAATACGGGCGCGTTGAGTCATGAGGGCAATCCATTTGCTCCATGTGGCGTCAGTGGCATGGTGGGTAGTAGGAACCTTTCCTTTAAACATCCACCCCAGCACCGGTAGCCGGGGTGCCAGGAGGAGTTGTGTTTCTGTGCCAATTACCTCCGAGGCGGCTTGAACTCCTTCAAAGGCAGCCAAGATTTCCTTCTCTGTGGGAGTGTAGTTGGCTTCAGACCCTCTGTAACTTCGGCTCCAGAATCCCAGTGGTCGGCCTCGAGTCTCCCCAGGCACTTTCTGCCAAAGGCTCCAGGACAACCCATGGTTCCCGGCTGCAGAGTAGAGCACATTCTTGACCTCTGGTCCTGTTCTGACTGGGCCAAGGGCAACAGCATGAGCGATCTCCTGCTTGATCTGGGTGAAGGCTTGTTGCTGCTCAGGGCCCCAGTGGAAATCATTCTTCTTTCGGGTAACCAGATAAAGAGGGCTCACAATCTGGCTATACTCAGGAATGTGCATTCTCCAGAAACCTATGGCACCCAGGAAAGCTTGTGTTTCCTTTTTGCTGGTTGGTGGGGACATAGCTGTGATCTTGTTGATGACCTCAGTGGGAATCTGGCGCCGTCCATCTTGCCATTTCACTCCCAGGAACTGGATCTCTCGGGCAGGTCCCTTGACTTTGCTCTTCTTGATGGCAAAGCCAGCTTCTAGTAGTATCTGGATGATCCTCTCACCTTTCTCAAACACTTCTGCTGCTGTGCTCCCCCACACAATGATGTCATCAATGTATTGCAGGTGTTCTGGAGCCTCACCCTTTTCTAGTGCAGCCTGGATCAGTCCATGGCAGATGGTGGGGCTGTGTTTCCACCCCTGGGGCAGTCGGTTCCAGGTGTACTGCACGCCCCTCCAGGTGAAAGCAAACTGAGGCCTGCATTCTGCTGCCAGAGGAATGGAGAAAAACGCATTAGCAATATCAATGGTGGCATACCACTTTGCTGCCTTGGACTCCAGCTCGTACTGGAGTTCCAGCATGTCCGGCACAGCAGCGCTCAGCGGTGGAGTCACTTCATTTAAGCCACGATAGTCCACAGTCAATCTCCATTCTTTGTCAGATTTGCGCACAGGCCAGATGGGGCTGTTGAAGGGTGAGTGGGTTTTGCTGACCACCCCTTGGCTCTCCAGCTCCCGAATCATTTTGTGGATGGGAATCACGGCATCTCGATCCGTCCGATACTGCCGGCGGTGCACTGTCGAGGTCGCAATTGGCACGCGTTGTTCTTCCACCCTTAGGAGTCCTACTGCAGAGGGGTTTTCTGACAGTCCAGGCAAGGTGTTCAATTGCTTAATGTCTTCTGCCTCTACAGCGGCTATTCCAAAAGCCCACCTGAGTCCCTTTGGGTCTTTGTAATAGCCGTTCCGGAGGAAGTCTATGCCTAGGATACACGGAGCATCTGGGCCAGTCACTATAGGATGTTTCTTCCACTCCTTCCCAGTCAGGCTCACCTCAGCTTCCACCAGAGTCAATTGTTGTGATCCCCCTGTCACACCAGCAATGGAAACAGGCTCTGCCCCCACATGTCCCGATGGTATCAGAGTACACTGTGCACCAGTATCAACTAAAGCATCATATTTTTGTGGCTCTGATGTGCCAGGCCATCGGATCCACACTGTCCAGAAGATCCGGTTTTCCCGTGCCTCTCCCTGGCTAGAGACAGGGCCCCTCTAACACTGGTTATCATTCCTTTCCTGGGCATACATACTAGAGGTCCCTTCAAGGGGGTCTGACAGATCGTACCCACAAGCTTGGTCACGGGAGGTTGAGGCTACCTTCACCTTGGTGGAACTCCCCCGGTTAGAGTTTCCCTCCTTGAGTTGACGGACCCGTGCTGCCAGGACAGAAGTGGGTTTCCCATCCCACCTCCCCATGTCTTCCCCATGGTCATGCAGGAAGAACCACAGATTAGCCCTTGGGGTGTACCCTCTCCCTCTAGCTGGGGATTGTTGGGCGCTGATTCTGGGGCCTGTGACTCTCACGGGTGCTGTATTAACCTTCCTTATCTCCTCCCTCATCTCCTCTTTAAACTCCTTAATCACAGCTGAGATATGAGCCTGCATTGGGCCATTAATCATACTCTCATAATTCCTAAGTTTGTTGGCAACAGAACCTATTGTCTCCCGGTGGGCGTCAGCATTGATTGTTGCAATGAAGGTGGTGTATTGAGATGGCCCAAGATTTGCCAGACTCCACAGCATTTGTCCCGTACACCTGACCTTGTCAGGGTCATTATTGTGTCGTCCATCCCTCCCAAAGAGTACCTCCAATACTGCCACTTCCCTCAGCTGTTGGATCCCTTCCTCGAGGGTCTTCCAGCGCATTCTATGATGGTGCTCTTGCATTCTCTCTCTGTGGACAAACTGACACTCATTAAGAGCCGCTCCCAGAGAGAAAGGGACCCTGGTTCCCTTACAAAAACCTGATTTATACCCGAGTCCTGGGTCAAGGGTCCCAAGTTCCTTGCCTCACCACCGTCCAGCTGCACGCCTGTACCCATAAGATCCCAAACCCGGAGTAGCCAGGTAGCATAAGCCTCACGCCCTCGTCGCACAATGTCTTTATGCAGATTGCGAAGACTTTCGTACGTCAGGGACTCGGTGATGATAGCAATCTCTGGCTCCCCTGTGGGTTGTGAGGTTCCTCCATTCCTGTCCCTATCTGCAGGGTGCTCTGCTTTCACCTTAGACTTCCTTGTTTCTACCGGGGCCACTGCTGCTGACCGTGACTGCCCTTGTGGTTCAGCTGGAACCTGGACAGTTGTAACATTAGTGGGTTCCACAGCTGTACTATTAGACTGTCCCTTCTCAAGGCAAAGGGCCGGTTTCTCACCAGCTGGGGAAATGCACTCCTTCAGCATCTCTCGTATCTCCTTAACCAGAACCCTCACCCAATCTGGGCGGTTCATTTCTGAGGTGGGCTGTGGGGCAGGGTCAGGCTCTGGAGCAGCAGCATCTCGAGTCTGTGGTGTAGGTGTGAGGGTAGTTATCCAGGTTAATCTTCCCTTATCTCTGAATGCTAAATATAACCGGACTATCAGCAACACCACCCATTGTATGGTATCATTAGCACTTAGAAAGGATCTTAACCCTTTGAGAACTGGTGGAGCAGACCCAAAAAGATGGTTAAAAGGTTGGGAGAAAGTTTGCCCAGGTGCTATTTCCTCGCAGTAGGTACCGTTATTAAAGTAACCCCAAAAACATACAGTTAACGTGTGATAGCTATGAATCCATGTACCTGCCTTCCAGAGGAAATTAAAGATCCATGAATTCCTCACCCAATTAACCCAGAAGCCAAACTTGATAACAGACACCGTAGCCTTAGTTATAGGACCCATTTTTAGATAAGGGTCTGCAAATGGGAAAAGTATAGCTACGATCACATGCCACCCAAACCAAGGTAAACTAGACCACATGGTGATGCTGAAGATGTTTTTACACACAACAAAAAACCAAATTACTTAAGAACTGTTAATCCTTTTTCCCTCTCAATGCCCTCGTGCCACACGTTGGGCGCCAAAATCTGTCTTAGTTCGACAAGACAGGAGTCTGTGAAAGAGGGCAAAGCCTCCTTTGCAATGGAGAACGGCAAACCCCCCTCCCTCTGAATTACCAGGATCTTTAAATTAAAAGGCTCTCAGGCAAAGATATGGGAATGGGAGTAACAATTCTTTACTAGGAGAAAACTAGACAACAATTTAAAAAAAGCAAATGCAATCGGTACAAACAAAACCAGTGAAAAAGTCCAGAACCTGAGGATTCGGGGTGCCAGTATCAGTTCTGCTGGGACAATTGCTTCCCTTGCAATGGTTGATGAATTGCAGCTGAAGTGGTGATCTTTAGAAGGGTATAGTTTTCCTCTGAAGATCTGGTGGCAGTGGGGCCGGTCTTCCTCTGTGCCGGGGTTGCCTCTGAGCTCCGCTGCCGTCGCCTCAGCGCGCGCCGGCTGCTTCGCTGCGAGTGCCGCCGAAGAGAGCTGCTTCTCCGGGAATCCCGCGAAGAGAGAGAGAGCGAGCTGCTTCTCTCCCTAAAAGCTACCCCTTTATACCATAATAGAGTGCTTGGCTTCCCCCTCTGGGTGGGACCCCTCACGGTGTTACATTTACCAGCCCGGCAGTGAGTCAGTCAATAGTGTATAAACAAACCATTGCCTCTACGGGGCAAACCATTGTCTCTGAGAGAGATAACAAAACCTGTCCGACAGGTTTGCCTTCAACAGATGGCAAATAGAATACAAGCTTATTTTACAACCCAGGACACTGCCTATGTAAAAAGTTGTGCTCTCTCTTTATATTATATATATTTATGCCATATGACTCTTCTTATATCCAGCATCACTTAAAGTAAGGCAATCAGTAATCTAGGACTTTCTTAACCAGCCCAGTCTCAAAAGGAATAGTGTGCATAATAGTATTGTCCTGAGTAAGGATTGTTCAATATGTGCTACTTTAGAGACAGATGACAAGATCAGCATACAGAATATGGGAAGGCAAAATTTAGGAGCAGCTCTTTGTTGCTGGTAGAACTCATTATTAAATGAGAGGGCTGGGCAATCACCAACTGTATGAAGTTCAACAAAGAAAAGTGCCACATTCTGCACCTGTGATGGAGCAACCCTACATGTACAGACAAACAGGAGAACAAGAGGCTGAAGAGCAGTGCCGTAGAAAGTGACCTGGGGGTCCTGGTCGATGGGTAGTTTGATTTGAGTCAGCAGTGCCCTGGCAGCCAGGAGGGCCAACCGTATCCTGGGATGCATCAGGCACAGCATTGCCAGCCAGGCAAGGGAGGGGATTGTTCCACTCTTCTCTGCACTGGTGCAGCCTCACCTCTAGTCCTGTGTGCAGTTTTGGGCACCACAATATAAGAAAGATATAAAACTATTAGAGAGAGTCCAAAGGATGGCAGCAAAGATGGTAAAGGGTCTAGAGGGGAAGTCATACGAGGAGTGGCTGAGGTAACTTGGCTTGTTCAGCTTGGAGGAGACTGAGGGTAGACCTGATTGCGGTCTACAGCTTCCTCATGAGGGGAAGCGGAGGGGCAGGCACTGTCTCTTCTCTCTAGTGACCAGTGACGGAACCCAAGGGAATGGCATGAAGATGTGTCAGGGGAGGTTTAGGTTGGATATTTGGGAAAGGTTCTTCACCCAGAGGGTGGTTGGGCTCCCCAGGGAAGTGGTCACAGCACCAAGCCTGACAGAGTTCAAGAAGTGTTTGGACAATGTTCTCAGGAACATGGTATGATTCTTGGGGTGTCCTGTGCAGAGCCAGGACATGGACTTGATCCTGGTGGGTCCCTTCCAACTCAGGATATTCTATTGTTCTATGATTAACATAACATTCTTTATTCAATGCCAAGGTAATATAGTATGTGGTTATGAATGCATTTAACTTCTCATTGCTAGTGTCTTAACAAAGTTGCTTTCCTATCCTAGGTCAATATCCCTGCCTTCGACTACATCAGCCATCTACTAATTCATAAGTCATAAGGGAGCCTGTTACTTTAGCATGATGGCTTGAGGATTATAATAATCATTTTGCTTATTAAACAGGCACTTTTTTACACCTGCATTTTCAACCTTATCTTGTGTATGGAAAGGTAGCTGTTCCAACATATCAGTAAATTTTTATTCTAGTGAATTAGTTATGCTTCATATAATATAAACAGGGAGAAAGACTTGTTATACAGCTCTGTTTAGCAAGGAAGATTTGTGTACTTACCTCTAATTGTGGGACTGCAGCCACAATGCATAAGGCTAAACTCCATAGTAAGCTGCAAGGCGCTCTTTTAAGGGAAGAGGAAACTGGTCAGAGAAACGCCTCCAATTCTCATCCCCAACTTGATTTTTAAATCCATGAAGAATCTACAAATGAGAGGGGCGAGGAAAATCAAAATAATCATTAAACAGTAGATACACTATCATTATTTACTAGCAGCATATGCAGTAAGCAATAAACTGCTGGATTCTGCATCTGTTCATTTGAATTTCTCAGTTTAATATTTAAATGTTACTAAGAGAAAAAGGAATTCCATGAAACTTCCTAGCCTGGTTCGGTCTTTGGACTACTATTCATTGCTTATCCTCCATGTGAGTGGCAATGAAGTCACAAAGCATAGTTCAAGGGTGATCAAAAGAGACTTTAAGCCCTTGGGATGGTTAGTGAGGGAAGCAGGAGCACAGGTTATTTTTTCCTCTGTTCTTCTAGGTGCAGGCTTGCTGGATTCAGATGAGATTAATCTTTCTCAAAGGAGGAAGAGGATCTTGGGTCAAGAGCTAGCGGAGCTTATTGACAGGGCTTTAAACTAGATTGATGGGGAAGGGGGACATCATCAGGTTTAACAGTGATAAGGTGTGGGATGGCATGCCATCTCACTCATAGTAGATGGATGCTGGAGCCTGAAGAAGGATCAAAGGTCAGCAGGAGAGAACCTGAAGGGCAGCACAAAGGAATTCCAGCCACTCAAGACAGAAAGCTTCATCTGGGGCCCAACATAAATGCCTCTATGCCAATGCACGCAGCATAGGGAACAAACAGGAGGAGAAAGACTATAATCTTATTGGCATTGCAGAGACATGGTGGGATGATTCCTATGACTGGAGTGCTGGAATGGAAGGATACAGGCTCTTTAGGAAGGATAGCCCAGGGGAGATGAGGAGGGTGTGTTGCCCTCTATGTCAGTGACCATCTAGAGTACATGGAGCTCTGCTTGGGGATGGATGAGGAGTTGACTGAGAGCTTGTGAGTCAGGATTAAAGGGAGGGCAAGGGCAGGTGACATTATAGTGGGGGTCTGCTAAAGGCCACTCAACCAGGAAGACTGAGCTGATGAGATTTCTGCAGATAGATAGGAGTGGTCTCACATTCAAAAGCCCTGGTCCTCATGGGGGACTTCAACCACCCTGACATCTGTTGGAGGGATGATGCAGCAGGGCACAGGCAATCCATAAGGTTCCTGGAATGTGCTGATGACAACTTCCTTCTCCAAGTGAAAGAGGAGTCCATGAGTAGAGGTGCTATGCTGGACCTTGTTCTCACCAACAAGGAGGGAGCGGTGGGGAATGTGAAGCTCAAGGGCAGCCTTGGCTGCAGTGACCATGGAATGGTGGAGTTCAAGACCCTTGAGGCAGCAAGGAGGGTGCACAACAAGCTCACTGTCCTGGATTTCAGGAGAGCTGACTTTGGCCTCTTCAGGGATCTGCTTGATAGAGTGCTGTGGGATAGAGCCCTGGAGGGAAGAAGGGCCCAAGAGAGCTGGATGATATTTAAGGATTGTCTCCTCCAGACTCAAGAGCAATGTATTCCAACAGAGGAAATCAGGGAAGAACACATGTGTGGATGAACAAGGAGCTCCTGGACAAACTTAAACACAAACAGGTAGCTTACAGAGGGTGGAAGCAGGGAAAGGTAGCCTGGGAGGAATACAGAGAGATTGTCCAAACAGTCAGGGATCAGGTTAGGATAGCTAAAGCCCTGATAGAATTAAACCTGGCCAAGGACATCAAGGGTAACAAAAAAGCTTCTTTAGGTACATCAGAGATAATGGAAAAACGAGGGGAAATGTGGGTCCTCTCAGGAAGGATATGGGAAACTTGGTTACCCAGGACATGGAGAAGGCTGAGGTACTCGGTGACTTTTTTGCCTCAGTCTTCACCAACAAGTGTTCCAGATACAATGTTCAAGTTGCAGAAGATGAAAGCAGGGACTTGAGACCAGGTTTGAAACCATTTGGGGTACCTGAAGGTGCACAAGTCCATGGGACCTGACAAGATACATCCACTGATCCTGAGGGAACTGGCCAAGGATATCCATCATATTAAAGATATTTAAGAAGTCATGGCAGCCCAGTGAAGTTTCCCCTGACTGGAAAAGGGGATACATAAACCTCATTTTTAAAAAGGGAAATAAGGAAGTCCCAGGGAACTACAGGTCAGTCAGCCTCACCTCAGTGCCAGGCAGGGTCATGGAGCAGATCCTCCTGGAAACTACGCTAAGGCCCATGAAAAACAAGGTGGTGATTGCTGACAGCCACCATGGCTTCACCAAAGGTAAAACAAGCCTAAAAAACTTAGTGGCCTTATATGATGAGGTTACAGTAGTGGTAGATGAGGGAAGAGCAACTGACATCATCTACCTGGACTTGTGCAAAGCATTTGACACTATCCCACATGACATCTTGGGCTCTAAACTGAAGAGATGTGGATTTGATGGGTGGACCACTCAGTGGATAAGGAATTGGATGGATGGTCACACTCAAAGTATGATCAACAGCTCAATGTCCAAGTGGAGACCAGTGACAAGTGGTGTCCTCAGGAGTCAGTGTTGGGACCAGCACTGTTTAACATCTGTGTCAGTGACATGGACAGTGGAATTGAGTGCACCCTCAGCAAGTTTGCCAATGACACCAAGCTGTGTGGTGGGGTACATACACTGGAGGGAAGGGATGGCATCCAGAGGGACCTAGAGAGGCTTGAGAGGTGGGTCTGTGTGAACCTCATGAAATTCAACAAGTCCAAGTCCCATTGCCCATGGGAATCACATGAGGTTTAATAAAAACAAGTGCTGGTGCTGCACCTGGATCAGGTCAACCCCAGGTATACAACAGGCTGGGGGATGAACAGATTGAGAGCAGCCCTGCTAAGAACGACTTGGGGGTGCTGTTGGATGAGAGGCTGGACATGAGCTGGCAATGTGTGCTTGCAGCACAGAAAGCCAATTGTATTCTGGGTTACATCAAGAGGTGTGACCAGCAGGTTAAGGGAAGGGATTCTGCCTCTCTTCTCTGGTGAGACCCCACCTGGAGTATTGCATCCAACTCTGGAGTCCCCAGCACAGGAAGGACATGGACCTGTTGGAGCAAGTCCAGAGGAGGCCATGAAGATGATTAGAGGGACGGAGCACCTCTCCTACAAAGACGTGCTGAGAGAGATGGGGTTGTTCAGCTTGAAAAAGAGAAGGCTTTGGGGTCACCTAATTGCAGCCTTCTGGTACCTGAAGAAAAATGGAGAGGAACTTTATACAAGTTGTGTTTGTGGACAAAAAGCTTGACATGACTCAGCAATATGCACTTGCAGCCCAGATACCAACTGTATCCTGGGCTGCATCCAAAGTAGCATGGCCAGCAGGTGGAGAGAGGGGATTCTCCCCTTCTACTCTGCTCTCCTGAGACCCCACCTGAGTATTGCATGCAGCTCTGGGGTCCTCAACACAAAAAATATGTCTACCTGTTGGAGTGAGTCCAGAGGAAGCTACTAAGCTGATCAGAGGGCTGGAGCCCCTCTTCTATGAAGACAGGCTGAGAGAGTTGGGGTTGTTCAGCCTGGAGAAGTGAAGGCTTCAAGGAGACTTTAGAGCACCTTCCAATACCTAAAGGGGGCTTATAAGAGCTGGAGAGGGACTTTTCACAAGGGCATGGAGTGATAGAACAAGGGGGAATGACTTCAAATTGAAAGAGGGCAGGTTCAGATTAGATGCTGTGAAGGTGGTGAGACACTGGAACAGGTTGCCCAGAGAGGCTAACTCCCTATCCCTGGAGGTGTTCAAGGCTAGGTTGAATGGAGCATTGAGCAACCTGGTCTAGTGAAAGGTGTTTCTGGCCGTGGTGGTGGGTCAGAACTAGATGATCTTAAAGTTCCCTTCCAACCCAAACTTTTTATGATTCTATTATGCTAATGTCTTTCTTAAAGGAAAAAAAACCAACCGCTACACACACAGATTAGCATAAAGTATATAAATATGTATTCTATATAACTATAACTATAACTATAAATGTGTGTGCAGTTTTAATGACTATGCTGACAACCTAGATTTAGGCTAAACATTTTGTCAATTGACACAGTTTATGTGTTAAGATTACTGAGTTCACATTCATGTTTTTAAACCTGTAAGATGTTCTGGGAGGAAACTGAGCCAGGATGTCGTGGTTTGACACGGAAAAATAATTTTCTTGGAAGGAAGAGGTCAATTTGGATATTGACCAATTGAAGGTGGACATGCCTCTGAGAACACAGAGGGGTTAAAAGCAGAATTCCCAGGAGAACTCACTCTCTTTGGTTCGGATCAGCGTGCAGTGCAGAACTCTCCCCTGCCTGGTGACAAGCTGGGTGGGGGAGGGGAAGGCCCATGGCCTGACTGAGGTAGGCTAAAGGGTGGAGGGACTGGAACCGGGCTGGCCCCCTGCAGATGGAAGGGTGGAGAAATCTGGGATGTCTCCGTACCCCCCCCCCCCCCCCAGAGTCTCTCTCTCTCTCTCTCTCTCTCTCGAGAGAGAGAGAGAGAGAGAGAGAAAGAGACAGCGGCGGTTTCATCAGCAGTACGCCGCAGGGAAGGAGAAGAGCGGGGGGGCCGCAAGGTGCCCAGCTGGCCGTGGAAGCCGGAGCCTGGGCATCGAGCCATCCTTGGGAGTCGGAACTTTTAACCCTTCCTGAGAAATGAAAGCTTTGTGAAATTTTTCTCCTCCTCGGTTTGAAAGAGAGGAAGAGAGACAGCTTGGACCCTGGGATGTTAGAAGGAGAAATTCTAGATAGGAGGGGATGATGGAGTGGCTTTTGGCTGGACTTTTTCCTTGGTAGCCACAGACTGAACCAATCTTTTCCTCCAAGAGAGACTGTATTTTAGGAGGATGCCAGTGAGCCAAAGAGACCATGCTTCAGCTGGGAAAAGACAGAAGTGGAGCAATCAGAGAAAAGTTAGGGAGGTTCATGGTGGTGCCCCCTGTCTTCAGAGAAGAAGATCTCTGTTCTTGGACCCTCGGCCCCAGGGGAAAATGGAAGGGACTGTGTTCCCAAAAAATGAAAAACTGAACTGTTGTTTTTTTTCCCCTCTTGGCAGGGCATCCTTGAAAGGAAAAATCCTAAAAGCAGTCTGTCCATCCACGCATTGGTGGTGAGAGCACTGTGCATGGAAAGGAGAAGGGTCACCATGGCAAACTTTTTCTCCGGGCAGTGCCATGTATGACATGGAAACACAGGATGAGGAGCTGTGTTTCTTGGGGGGTCTGTGGTACAGGAGAGACTCCTCTCTCCCTCGATGGACTGAGTATCGATTGTCTGGAGGGTGGAAACCTGATTGGGGTCCAGATTGTGTCTCACTGTGGTTTGTTGGAGTTGGGTGGTGGGAGGAGGAATGTTTTGCAAGGTTTTCATTTTGATCTTTGTGTGTGTTTTTTTCTTTCTTTTTTTCTTTTATAGTAGTAGCTTAATAAAGTTTTTTTCCTGTTATTAAGCTTGGGACTGCTTTGCCCTGTTCTCGATTGCGTTTCACAGCATTCAATTGAGAGATTGCATTTTCATGGGGGCACTGGCATTGTGCCAGTGTCAAACCATGTCACAGAACCACTGCCAGCATTTGACAGAATGAATGCCTGTCAATTTCTTGCAAAAAACCAAAAGTATCTGTGAGAGCTGTGTTTTTTCCATGGAACCTGTAGAAAACTGTTACTAAAAAGGAAGCTATTAAAATATTTTGTGTTTTGAAAGAACAGGGATCCACAACATAAGAGGGGGAAAAAAAATCAAATCTATAGGTTTCATTCTGGACCCTCCAATGTAATAAATTAACTGAAAGCTACAAAAATTGAATGACACTCTCAAAAACGTCTTAGTATTTTAGCTCCTCTTAATAGAAAATAATGCAGTCTCTAAAGTTTTGGTTTGTTTTTCTTTTTTAAACTCAAGGGTAGATAATTGTGGAACAGTCTATAATGAAAACATCCTCACAAAAAAGGCAATGTCAAAGTTCAAGCTCATGATACTGAGTTCACCCTCAACACAACTTTCTCAAGCAGAGCTGTTTTTAAACAGCATGTAGCAATAATATTATAGTGTCACAAATTAATTTACTGCTTTTCTCCCTGAAAGAGACTTTCCACAGACAGATTCACCTCTCTTTCCTAACCCAAAAATTCTGATTTGCCAGCTGCCAAGAAACTACCAAAAAAATCTAAATGTTCAGGTACAACAAAAGGAACACTTTTAAAAATTATCTTACAGGACAATTTTAGCAATTGAGCTTCAGTTACAGTATTCAGATATCTTGCTTTTATAAAATGTGATACAATTAGGGTATATATCAGATCTCAACACTGGGAGCTAATGCACCTTTGCTCTTGGAAGGAGTATTTTCTCTTAGCTCTAGTGCTCCAAAACCAAGAAACCAATCAACCCACCCCCCCAAAACCCAAACACTATGCACTATCAAGAGAAAGACCTTGGGGGACTACAAATTATTTTTCTCATTATTTCTAAAAGGCATAATTATAGTTGGAAAATATGTAACTGGACTACAATAATCATGTATTCAACTAACATAAAAACTCATTTCAGTGAGGAAGTAATCTAAAAAATTTGTATGCCATCACTTGAAGAAAGCTTTGTCTCTGTCCTTGCTTGGCAAAAACCACAAAAAATGCACTTTAAAAAGCAAGGATGTCCTTATGCCAAGTGACCAAGAAACACTGTCTACTTTGAATGCACTAGATCCCACATGGATATCGTGGAAAGAAGCTGAAAAATTAGAGCATAGCTTATTGAAGTAAGTATTGAATGCTGAAGGACCAGGACAGAAACATGTACTGAAACTGCTTTGGACAACCATCACAGACAGCATCCTGGACTTTCTTTTAAGCTTGTATTTCTTATTTCCTTATGCTGATGCTAGAATATACACAGCCATGCATTTCCTGACTGATATTCCTTTGAAGCTTCTCAGATATTTGATCTCCTAACTAGGACAGTGAGAATTTTTGTCTTTGATACTCAAAACATGATTCCAATGTTCTAGTCCGTTCTGATGCACACACTTGGCATTACTTGAAGAGGAAGTGCCACTATTGGCCCACAATCCAAGTATGTACTTAGAAAAATGTTCCTTTTTATCTTTAAGACAACCATTAACTTTTGACATACATCTTTCCTAAAACTAGAAATTTCACTTTACAACATACAAGAAAAACCACACTACTGAACAATAACAACATCCGTGCATGAAACTGAAATAAGTTTATTTTGTTCTGGTTTTTAACTGAAGAGACTAGTGCATAAACACAATACAATATTTTGTGTCTGTGTGTGTGTTTTATTTATTTCACACAAGGCAAACAGTCCTTTTGATTAAATTCTATTGACGCTGTCTAGGGATGCATTCTTAGCTATCTCTCTAGATAAGTTTCTTGAAGACTTGCTTATCCAAGAGGAATTCTGAGGAGGGTTAAGCAGTCCCAAAAACTTATTTTCAGCTGGAGCAAGATAAACAGATCAGAATACTACCAGAAGATTTTCCATTTTCAATTTTCTAGATATTAAAAAAAAAAACATTCTTCTTGGGGGGGATGAGTCTTAAACCACACAGATCTAATTTTCTAGAAAAGCAAAAAAAAAAGGGGGGGAAAAAGTTTTCTATGTGGTATAAAACCCCCTGTTCTTCCAAATGCAGCCAAAACATAGTAGGCTGGACATTATAAAAACATAGGTTAAAAAAACCCCATATTTTTATGATGTTTTGTTTGAAAGTTTATGACTTTGCAAGAAAGCCTTCATGACCATGAATACAATAAGTGTCAATAATGGAAATAAAAAACAAGAAAAAAAAAAGGACTCAAAAATAACCACAGTTCAAATATAATAGAAACATTACCTTACAGAACATGTCTCGGAGATCATCTTTTGGGTTAATCCATGATGCAACAGCATCACAAAAAAAAATAAAGTCCTATAAAATTAAACAATCACATGGGTTAGGAACCTCATATTTATAGGCCTGAAAACAATGTCCAATGTTTGTTCTATGAACTATGCAGGGTATCTAATCCTAACTCGCAACTTTTAGTTTTATGCCTTTATTTTCTAGTTATTTCAGACAAAAATGTATATGGAAATAGAAATATCTGAGTGTAGGAATACCTTTGTTTAATAGGATTTTTTATTAAATTGAACCACAGTTAAAAACACCCCAAACCAACAAACAAACATCTCTTCCCCTCCCACACTACACTTGCCTAACTAATCCTTTTAGTACACATTACAAGTTTGAGAACCAACCATTTTAGTAACAATCAACAAACTCAGGATCACACTTGCAACTTACTCTCATGTATTTTCAGTTGGGAAAAAAGCTGTTGTATTTTTTTAAGCAGAGCCAGAAGTTGTTTCTGGGAAAACCAGAATGTGTACATGTTCAAAACTAAAGTCACCCTAAAATCACTATTTTGCATTACCTCCTACTATACCATTAAAACATCAGTCTTAATGATTAAGTTGATAGTGCATGTTTTTGGATAGGAACTGAGGATAACAACTACATTGGAGGAGAGCTTGGATAATGAATAGTCTCCTTAATTGTTCCCTCCATTTAAGCTGTGTGAAAGAACAGACAGCAGAAGAGGAAAATGCTAAGTACAAGATAGGGGATACGTGAAATGAACTGAAAAATTCAAAACAAGATAAAGGTTCAATTGTTGTATTTCAGGAAGAAGGATTCCAGGCAGAGGAGAGGGAAATTCACCTTTATTTTCCTCTTAGAAAATATTACCTTCATACAGCTTTACCTTGGAGCTGCACAGACTAAAGAGCAAATCATATTCTATTCTTGAGATGTACAATTTATTTTAAAGGGATGCATCTTCCTTGTCATGTTGACTATTTAAGCAATATATCCTAAGCTGAAAGAGAATCTTCCCTGACCAAGTTTTAAAAATAAAGGGGTGGTTATTGTTGTTGTTCTCTTTCTTTTTTTAAAAGCCTAGATTGTATCTGAAAAATAAGTTTCAATATGTCAGCTTTTGCCTTGTATTTTCATACATATCATCAACATAAAAAAGACTGATAGAAGTATAAAAATACAGTTAATCGAAGTTCATTATTGACATATTCCTTGTAAGTAAAAGACAAAAAATGAATTTAACAATGCTATCTTTGTTCCATAAGTTATAATTAATGAAGCAGAAATCCTGAAGTACCATGATATGTATAATTTGAAATAGAAACATTTTGGTCTCCTTGAGACCTAAAAAGAAGTTACAGCACATACTATTGGGAATCGACATCAAGCTAAATATTTTTCATACTCCATATACAGCTTTCATTAAATTTCCCATGAGCAAAGAAAAAAGAAGTTAAGATCTATTTATGTATCTTACTTGGACTACTCCACTAGGGTTGACTGAGATCATGGTACATATCCCTCGGAACGCTGAATCCTTTTCCTCATTGTCTCTTATGTTTCGCAGAGAAGTGCACCTAGTAAGTTGGAGAGCAAAACTTAACTAATTCTATTACTTTTTGATTCAATCAAGTCAGGACTAGATGACTGCATTTGATGGAATAAGTCACACTGATAAGATTATCTGAAACACTATTTTGAACACTTAGAAGGATACTTGTTGCACACAGTATTTACTAGTATATTCCCATTAGGTATCATCTACAGAATCTTGCTTTCCTGTTGCACTATATAGTTAGAAAGTGTGACCTGTATTCCATTAAATACAAAAGAAACACATATAAAATAATTATAGAAATGATCATTATTAGAAGTGGAACATATAATACTATTGCAATATGAATTATGTCAGATATCACTTAAAGAACAATTATTTAACCTTTCTAGCAGCAAGCAAGCTATTTTATACATAACAAGTATAGAAATAGATTCCTTACAACAATTCAAGCCTCAGTAAGTAATGCACAGTTTAAATTTTAGTGTATTTGCATGCATTGTATTATCATTCTCATGGATTTTAAAATGCTCTTTCATAGTCAAGCTTTAACACGCAAGCATGTGACAATCTTATCCCATGCATAAATTAGTCGTTAGCCACAACATAAAGAATACATGACAGTGCTACTAAAAACTCACAAACCTGATAGGACAAGATTAGTCACATGGTTGGCAATGATTAAGGTTTGAGATTTTGTAACCAACTGAAAATATATCTAAAAGTGAGATAGAAAGAAAGAAAGAAAGAAAGAAAGAAAGAAAGAAAGAAAGAAAGAAGAAAAATGAATTAAAAAAAATTTTGAATAATACACACCAGGGTCTTATAAACTGCTGTAGCATGGGGGCCACCTCTTGAGGACAAACGTAACCAAGACGACCAATTGTTATTGCTAAGGTAATGCAATCACGGTTATACACCACCAAACGCCAACCAAGACATGAGCAAATGAGGGGGGGGGGGGGGAAGAAAAAATAAAGAAAAAACAACAAATAACTCAGAAACAGAAGCCAACAGAATCCGTATATGATAGTAAACATAAGATTTCACCAGTGCTGTTTATTACAACCCCTTGAATAAGAGGCAGCAACATATATGGTATAGTCTCCAGGGTAAAAGAAAAATTAAAGAAGTAAATGAGAGAACACCAAAAAACACAATTTGAAATACAAAGGCTTTCTGATGTAAATAGTCATTCTGCTCTCTTCAGAATCACCTCTTACAGTAAATTTACCCACTATACACTTAAAAGTTTTAAATAAAAAGTACTATTATGGATACTATTGATAGAAAGGAATTAACCATTTTCAGTTTTAGTATCAAGTAGTCCTAAATAATTTATTTTATCAATATTTAGAATTCAAGATTTTAATAGGCCTACTATCAGTAAAAATACATTTATAAACACTTTTACATGGAATACATTGTGGTCTATCTAATAAACACTAAATAGATTAAACACTCTCAAAGAGACACAAATATTTGCTTTCTTCATAATCTTGTAGAAAAATTAAAGTGGTTGCTAGCTCATAGCAAGTGACTGGAGCCAGGATGTCGTGGTTTGACACGGAAAGAGAATTTTTTCCGGAAGGAAGAGGTCAATTTAGATATTGACCAATTGAAAGTAGACACGTCTCTGAGAACACAGAGGGGTTGAAAGCAGAATTCCCAGGGTAACTTGCTCTCTTCGGTTTCGGTCAGCGTGCAGTGCAGACCTTACCCCGCCCAGCAACGAGCTGGGTGGGGGAGGGGAAGCCCCACAGCCTGAGAAAGGTAGGCCGAAGGCCCCAAGGGTGGTGGAAGGACTGGAACCAGGATGGCCCCTGCAGATGGAAGGGTGGAAGAAATCTGGGATGTCTCCATTCCCCCCCTCCCCCGCCTCAGAGTTCCTCTCCCAAGAGGGAGAGAGAAAACCACGAGGAAGGAGGAGCAGGGGGAGCTGCAAGGCAAGGTGCCCAGTCGCGTGGGAGTTGCTGGATGTCCGGGCATCGAGCCATCCCTGGGAGTTCGGACTTTTAACCCTTCCTTGAGAAATGAAAGCTTGTGAATTTTCCTTTCCCCTCCTCGGTTTGAAAGAGAGGAAGAGGGACACCTTGGACCCTGGGATGTTGGAAGGAGGAATTCTGGATGGGAGGGGGACAAGGAGGGGCTTTTGGCTGGACTTTTTCCTTGGTAGCCACAGACTGAACCAATCTTCTCCTTCAAGAGGGACTGTGTTTTGGGAGGATGCCAGTGAGTCAAGAGACCTGCTTCAGCTGGGAAAAAGACAAAATTGGAGTGAACAGAGAAAAGGTTAGGGGGTTTGTGGTGGCGCCCCCTTGTCCTGGAAAGGAAAGAGAAGAAGATCTCTGTTCTTGAGCCCTCGGCCCCAGGGGAAAATGGGGGGGGACTGTGTTCCCAAAAAATGAAAAACTGAACTGTTGTTTTCTCCCCTCTTGGCAGGGCATCCTTGAAAGGAAAAATCCTAAAAGCAGTCTGTCCATCCATGCATTGGTGGTGAGAGCACTGTGCATGGAAAGGAGAAGGGTCACCATGGCAAACTTTTTCTCCGGGCGGTGCCATGTGTGACATGGAAACACAGGATGAGGAGCTGTGTTTCCTGGGGGGTCTGTGGCACAGGAGAGACTCTGTTCCCTCGATGGACTGAGTATCGATTGTTTGGAGGGTGGAAACCTGATTGGGGTCCAGATTGTGTCTCACTGTGGTTTGTTGGAGTTGGGTGGTGGGGGGAGGAATGTTTTGCAAGGTTTTCATTTGATCTTTGTGTGTGTTTTTTTTCCCCTCCTTTAGTTTTCTCTTTTCTTTTGTAGTAGTAGTTTAACAAAGTTTTTTTCCTGTTATTAAGCTTGGGCCTGCTTTGCTCTGTTCTAGATTCCACTCCACAGCATTCAAGGGACGATCACATTTTCATGGGGGCACTGGCATTGTGCCAGTGTCAAACCATGACAATGCTGCAAGATGCCTTTAAGTTCAAGTCTAAGATTTTGCATTTCCTTCTGATTTTTGTGGAAAGCAGTTGTTGAAAACCCGAGAATGGGTTTGATACCTGTGTGTTGGTAGATTGTTGCAGCACTGGAGTCGTTGCTGCACGTCTTGATGTAGCAGTAGGTAAAGGATTGCTGTATGCCTTTGAAAATGTGGAAGATATGGACTTCTCTCTGAAATGTAGAAGTGAATATGACTCTCCTTCCTTCATCACATAGTATCTGTCCATGTAAAAGGTATTTGGGAAAACAATCCCAAAGCTTCCGCTCTGGTCATGCAGCTTTTTTCTCATTGTTTGCTCTGGTGTATATCTTTACAGATACCAAGACAGACTGCAAAAAGTACTATAGTAATGTCTTCCATGAGGCTAAGATAATTATAATACAGGCTGTTTACTTATGTCAAGCAGACAGATACATACTGTACTTTTTAAAAAATGTAGTCCTACAGCATGTTGTTATTGTTTAAAATACACATGTTTACTCCTATTATCAAAAGTGAGAGAACCAGATCTAGGTCTTGAGATTTTAAAGAGGCTTTAACCATGAAAGGAGTCCAGAAGTTTTTTCTTTTTTGGTATTGGCAACTTAGCAAACTTTGAATATACTGAAACTTTGGGAGAATGTTCCTAGAAAGAAAGGAACTCCTAAAGTTACCATGGAGCTACAGGAAGTGGTGTACTAAAGGTATAGCCAGTTACCAGTGATTGTTATACCAATTAAGAATGATATTGTTCATCTTTCATGAACGTATCTTTGGTAAAGATAGTTGAAATGTCATAATGTAGAATGAGTCATACTGACTTATATCACTAATACTGATTTGGCTGTCTTAAGTTTACCCTAATATTTTTTTGCCTGATGAATTTGTATATTTCTGTAAACTTTTGAACTTCATTTTTCCTAACCACTTGACTTTCATGGAAGTTTTTAAGAAACATAAATTTGACATAAGTTGTGGATTCATCAGATTCTTCGGGATGACTTTAATGTTCTGCTATATGCCTTACCTAATATCTTGCAGCACAAAGGGCAGACATCAGTGTTAAGATGGGAGGTAGGGGAGATTCTCAAACCAGAACTGATAGAATTTCCCTTGACGGGGAACCCAACATAAAATATGAGATTCTTACTTTTTTTTCAATCTTGGATAAAGCTTTGTGCTGACAAAATCATAAATAAAATTTTGATAAAGCACTTAACCACTGGTGTGCCTAGGACTGTGAGCTGCAGCCCCTTACATAATTACTTAGATCTGGACTGCTATTTTTAGTTAATAATGAAAAATGACTGCTGTCTTGAACATTGAATTATCTTCTTAAGGTAGAACAAGGAAGTTTTTGGTATCTCAGAAAGAGACCAGTAGTGCTGGCTCTCTTATGAAGAATATTGTCTTGGTTTGACAAGACAGGAGTCTGTGAAGGAGGGCAAAAGCCTCCTGTGCAATGGAGAAGGTAAACCCCCTCCCTCCGAATTACCAGGATTTTTAAATTAAAAGGCTCTCAGGCAAAGATATGGGAATGGGAGTAACAATTCTTTACTAGGAGAAAACTAGATAACAACTTAAAAAGGCAAATGCAATTGGTACAAACAAAACTAGTGATAAAGTCCACAACCTGAGGATTCGGGGTGTTGGTAGCAGTCCGGTTGAAATGGTAGCTGCTCCTCTTGCAGTGGCTGATGAATTGCAGCTGAAGTGGTGATCTTTAGAAGGGTATAGTTTTCTCTGAAGATCTGGTGGCAGTTGGGCCGGTCTTCCTCTACGCCGGGGCCGCCTCCGAGCTCCGCCGCCGCCGCCTCACCGCGCTCTGGCCGCTTCTCTCGGGAGTCCTGCCGAAGGAGCTGCTTCTCTGGGAAATCCCGCAAAGAGAGAGCTGCTTCTCTGGGAATCCCGTAAAGAGAGAGAGCTGCCCTGTCTCCCCAAAAAAAGGTACCACTTTATACAATAAAAGAGTGCTTGGCTTCCCCCTCTGGGTGGAGCATCTCACAATGGGATGGTGTAACGTTACCAGCCCTGCATTGAATCAGTCAATGGCCCATTAACAAACCATTACCTTTTTGGAGCAAACCATTGTTCTTGGAAGAGATAACAAACCTGCCCAACCTCCAACAGATGGCAAATAGAATACATGCTTATCTTACAAACCAGGACAAATATCTAAAGATATTCTGTGGAGTTGCGTTATGTATATGTTTTATTATCCCTGTATTATGTATTGGTTTATTCCTTTGTACCCCCGTGTGCAACTTGGTTTATCCCCAGTTTTCCCGCCTTGTCCTCCCTTCCCGCCTTCCCAGTATCTATCCATCACCCTAAAAGAGGCATTTTACCCCCCCCCGGGTGCCTTGTCTATCACTCAGTGCCCCTTCCCATCCATCCAGAAGCTTCTACTCAGGGCACCGGGTGATTGGGTGAGGACCTGGGGCTACCCCCATATCCTTCCCCCATTGGACCCCACCATATCCCCCCATCCCGGAGCCACCCCCTATCCCTATCCCCATTGGTCGTTGGATACCCCTCCCTTACAGTTTATAAGCCAGTGCAAGCACCTTGTGCTTGTTCCTGTTGGCTGGCATCGTTCTAGGTTATTTGGCCCCGTTGGGCTACAATAAACTTGGACTTAGCCCCCAGCAGGATCCGCTCTTCATTTACCACCGCGAGGCTTGCTAGCGCTGCCCGGAACCCACAAAGGCACTCTCCAAACCCCAGCTGGGAGCGGCGGAGGGTGCCTCCATCGCCCACTCTCGCCCCAGAGAAGAGCTAGCCGGGGCTGAGACAAAGGGAACCGGGGCGGGAGCGCGGCAGCTGGCGCCCAACGAGCGGCCCCGTTTTCGCGGCGTTGGACCCTCGTTTGAGGATTTTAGGGTCGTGCGGACCCGAAGAATCGTCCTCCTGGCCGTCAGCTACCCCGGCGAGAGCAGACCCACGTTCTAGTGGGTGGCGCTCTCGGGGACAGGATCGGCAGCTCTGGAACGCACCTCCGGAGTCGATCCTCTCGCGGAGGAATCCTACGATTGGTTTTTCTTTTCCACCCTTCCCTCTTGGACCCCTTTGGTTCGTGAGTATAGGGGCCCCTGGGGCTTTCCCGGTCCTTTTTTTGGTTGGTTCCTTTCCCCTAGGGTTTAGGGGAAGGATCCCTTTTTGGTGGGTTTCTTTTTCCCCGGGGTTTGGAGAAAAAATTCCTGTTTTTGGTGCTTCCCTTTCCGGGCGGGAAGCTTAAGGACCGCGACAAAGCCGGAAGTGTGGTCTTTTGTTTTTCGTTCGTGTTTTCCCAATCGTAGGTGCTGCGGCACGATTTAACATCTAACAGCCATGGGTGCAAGGCTGTCCGTGCCGCAGAAGAGCATTTATTCCCAAGTTGTGGGTATCCTTTTAGTGGGGGGAATTAAGGTTAAAAAATCTGAAGTTAAGAAGTTTGTTCAGTGGTCGTCTCAGACTTTCCCTGACATTTCGGCAGCTAAATTATACCAAGCCCCTTTTTGGGAACAGGCAGCAGGGGAGATCCTGCGACAGTCGGATCTCTCTCTCTCCATATTCACCCATTTGGCTCTCCAAATTCGCGATATAATTAAATATCGCTACGAAAGTCTGCCACAGCCAGCCGCAAACAAACCGATCCCCAGTTCAGCGGGTAATTCATATAACCCTACTCCGCTTCCCTGTCCCTCAGCCCGGTCTCTGCAGTACGATGCAGCGCTCGCCGCAGCGGCGAGGCGCGGGGCGGCTGCTGTCGCTGCTCCCGCGGCCGTGGCTGCGGCAGACCGCAGGGCAGCTGCCGTCGCTGCTCCCGCGGCTGCGGCTGCGGCAGGCGCTGCGGGAAAACTGCGGCAAAACTCTCCCTCTCTCCTGAAGTCGGGTATTATCAGACAGGCATCCCGGCATTGCCCGCAGGCAGATTCTGGCCCCTCTGAGAATACCCTAGACACCCCGCAAAGCGGTGCAGGCACTGTCTCTGCTTCTACCCGTTCCCCTTCTTCCCCGCGCTGTACAGCCCCGTCGCGTAGAGACTCCGTTCGTTTTCAGTTATCCCAGACCCCCGAAGATCCCTCATCCCCCATCCTCCATCCCCAAACCCCACAAAATGGCTTCCCTTCTCCCCCCTTCCCCAGGACACAAGATGGTGGTGACCGCGTGGGTTTTCCCGCCACTCGTGCTCCTTCTTCCCATGATCCCTGTCCTCCCCCCTCCCATAATCCCTTCCAGCAGACCAACCCCTTCTGCTCCCCGGATTTCTCCGCCCACCTCCCTCCTCCACCCACCGTCAACTCCCCCTTGCTTGAATTATTCAACACCCCACCCCTCAGCTCCACCCCCGGGGAGGGGAGTCCCCACCATACCACTCCCCCTGCTCCAGACCACGCCTCGTCCCCTGGTTCCCACGACCCCACTTCCAGCTCCCACGCTTTCGGTTCCGGGGGGGGGGGAGCGTGGGAACCCCGATCCACCCCAATCTCTACCTGCCTTCTCGGCCGCACCTGTCACCTGTACCCCGCGGCAGGGGGGTAGGCCCCTTGCACAGTGGTCCCCCATCCCCCAGCAGACCATCAAAGAGCTCTGCAAGGCCAAGAAGGGGTTCGGGATGGAAAGCGAATACTTCCGAGGCTTATTAAAAGCAACCCTCTCCTCCAAAGAATATGTCCCAGCAGACATGCGAACTCTCTTCTCCTGTTTAATTACCCACGGAGAATTCCTCATCTGGGAGTCAGAGTGGAAGCGGGAGATCAGGGAGGTGTTACCTGACCTCTGGGCCAATGCAGATAACTCTAGGGATGAGGATGGGGCTGTAATATCGCTAGACCACTTGTGCGGGGAGGGGGATTGGAAAATGGGGACCAAGCAGGCAGAAAAAATCCCCAGAGAGGCGCTGCAAGTCAGCACTAGGGCAGCAGAAAAGGCGTTTTTTAACTTAAGACCCAGCGGTACGGTTATTAACTTCTTGTCCCTAAAGCAGGAACCCCTAGAACCTTTTGTCGCGTTCGTGGATCGCTTGCATCATGCGATAGAGGCTCAGGTCCCGGACAAGAGGCTGCGAGAGGGGATGCTTGCCACAGTTGCGAGGCAGAACGCTAACGACACGTGCCGGCAAGCCATCCTCATTCTGCCCCTGGACCCTGAGCCTACCCTTCAAAGCATGCTGCAAGTCTGTGCGAGGAAGGTGACAGTTCCTGCTAAAGACATTCCAGAGACTCCTAAACCACCAACAAGGAGAGTGGCTTTTGCTGCAGCCGTGACACCGCCAGCCACCCCTTCTCCAGATCGCCGCCCTACAGGAGCACCCCCGAGGGGACAACAACACCATCAGGCCTGCAATCTATGTAGGCAGAAGGGACATTGGGCTTCCCAATGCCCGCTGAGGGATGAGTTTTTTAGGTTTAAACAGCAGCGACAAGAAAAGAGTGCCCCCAACTTGGGGGGAAAACAAAAAAACTGAGTCATCTGCGCAGTCCCTCCCTGCGCGAGGACATAAATATGGTGGGTTCTATAACATCAGAGGAGGGGAGGGACGACTACCTGCAATGCCCACCTGAGGACATTTCACTGGACTTGACACACCGGATTATGGCTGACAAACCAGCCTATATGAGGGAAGATGTGGATTTCATTCCCACTGCCTGGCTGGGTCGAGACCCGAACCAGCCCAAGCTGGTACTTAACACCCCATCTGATTTCTCCCCATATAGGTTGGCCCTGACTGAGGCTCTGCACCTAAGGGACAGCGACTGGCACCCCATCGCTGTCGACACAGAGGACCCGGGAACCTGGAGGAACCTCCACAGTAGGTACATCGTTCTTGGGGACACAAAATTCACGCCTCTCGAAGTCACTATTGCACCATCCCTGACATCTAGGAACACCGAGCGATTAGTGGTGTGGCTGCACTGCTCCCATCCTCCGGTCTTCCTTCCCAAGGGCCAAATCATCGCCCAGGCCATTCCAGCATCTGGGCCCCCGGCACACCCTGAGGATCTATGGAAGAAGTCAGCGAAGAAGAGCTACCAGGTGTGCCAGGCCCAGGTCATAGGGAAGGAAAGACCAAAGCTCTCCTACTATATGCGGAAGGATGGGGAGTACAAACATCTAAGCAGTCTCCTGGATACAGGGGCAGACGTGACAGTCATTCCCGCACGGGATTGGCCGTCACGCTGGGAATTGCAAAACGTGGCGGGGAAAATTCAAGGTGTAGGGGGTTCTCAATTAGCAAAGCAATCAAAAACATCGTAAAATTTGAGGGGCCGAACGGACAATCGGCCTATTTACGCCCGTTCGTTTTAGACTACATGGAACCCTTATGGGGGAGAGACCTGATGGCCCAGTGGGGGGTCACAATTAACATCCCGACCCCCCAGGTTTTTCGGGCAACAGTCACTGAGGAGCGTCCTACCTGGAAACTTAATTGGCTCACAGACACACCAGTGTGGGTAGAGCAGTGGCCGCTCAATAAACAGAAATTAAAAGCGCTTCGGGAGCTCGTGAAGGAGCAACTCGCCAAAGGGAATATCCAGGAAACAACATCCCCCTGGAATTCCCCCGTCTTTGTCCTGAAAAAACCTGGCAAAGACGAGTGGCGCCTCCTTCATGACCTTCGTGCCATCAACAATGTAATAGAAGACATGGGTCCTCTCCAGCCAGGGATGCCGTCCCCCACGATGTTACCAGAAAATTGGGAATTGGCTGTCATTGACATCAAAAATTGTTTCTTTCAAATTCCCCTACACCCTGATGACGCACCACGGTTCGCCTTCTCGGTTCCTTCCATCAACCGAGAAGCCCCAATGGAGAGATACCACTGGAAAGTTCTTCCCCAAGGCATAAAAGTCAGCCCAAGCATTTGCCAGTGGTACGTCTCTTCATTGCTGTCCCCTGTGCGTGCAGCCACCGAGGGCGTGATCATCCAGCACTATATGGATGATATTCTTATTTGTGCCCCCAACAGCGATTTACTTACACACGCGCTTGAACTGACAACCAGTGCGTTGGTTGCTGTAGGGTTCGAGCTGCGAGAAGATAAGATTCAAAGAATGCCACCTTGGAAATACCTGGGTTTGGAGATAAACAAGCGGACCATTGTTCCGCAGAAATTGGCCATAAAAAATTCAATTAGGACTCTAGCCGACGTGCAGCAGCTGTGTGGGTCTTTAAATTGGGTGAGACCCTGGTTAGGTATTAACAACGAAGACCTAGCCCCTCTTTTCAATTTATTGAAAGGGGGGGAAGAGCCTAGTTCTCCCAGGGAACTCACTCCAGAGGCCAAAGCTGCTTTGCAGAAGGTTCAGGAGGCAATGTCTGCCAGGCAGGCCCACAGGTACGATCCGGGCCTGCCCTTCAGATTCATCATATTGGGCAGACTGCCACACCTCCACGGAGTCATCTTTCAGTGGGCAGACACCCTAGGAAAGGGCAAGGATCAGGACAAAAGGGACCCACTCTCCATCATAGAGTGGGTATTCCTGAGTCATTCACGATCCAAAAGGTTGACACGGCCACAAGAGCTGGTGGCAGAGCTAATCCGCAAAGCGAGAACGCGGATTCGGGAGCTGGCGGGGTGTGACTTTGATCACATCCACATTCCCTTGAAATTGGAATCGGGCCAATTCACAAAGGCAATGTTGGAACACCTGCTGCAAGAGAATGAATCATTGCAGTTTGCACTGGACAGCTACACCGGAAAAATTTCTGTTTTGAGACCGGCCCACAAAATTTTCAATTCCGAAATCCAATTCACTCTGTCAACAAAACAGATTCAAAGCAAAAAACCCTTAAAGGCTCTAACAGTTTTTACGGACGCGTCCGGAGGGTCCCACAAGTCAGTAGTGACTTGGAAAGATCCTCAAACTCAGCAGTGGGAGACAGATGTTGTTGAGGTGGAAGGATCCCCTCAAGTAGCTGAGTTGGCCGCAGTCGTTAGAGCTTTTGAGCGGTTCTCTGAACCTTTTAATTTGGTAACCACTTCGGCCTATGTAGCAGGTGTAGTGTCTAGAGCACAGGATGCAATCCTGCAAGGTGTCTCCAACGATGCCCTTAGCAGGTTGCTCTCAAAGCTGATAAGGCTAGTCTCCCACCGAGAGCAATCATTTTATGTGATGCATATCAGGTCACACACCGACCTGCTGGGGTTCTTGGCGGAGGGCAATCGCCATGCCGATTCCCTCGCTGCCGCCCCCGCACAGCTGGCGCCGCTCCCGGACAAGTTCCAGCAAGCCAAAATAAGCCACCAGCTTTACCACCAAAATGCGCCTGGTCTGGTCCGGCAGTTCCATCTAACCCGGGACCAGGCCAAGGCCATTGTGGCCACATGCCCGTCCTGTAAGTCGCTCCCACTACCATCGGTGAGCGCAGGGGCTAATCCTAGGGGTCTAAAGTCCTGTGAGGTGTGGCAGATGGACGTTACTCATATCCCCTCCTTCGGGAGGATGAAGTACGTCCATGTCTCCGTGGACACCTTCTCTGGAGCAGTTTTCGCCTCTGCCCACACAGGGGAGAAGGCCAAGGACGTGGAGAAACACCTGATACAAGCCTTCTCCATGCTGGGCGTCCCAAAACAGATAAAAACAGACAATGCCCCCGGGTACACGTCCAAGGAATTCGCAGGCTTCCTGCAGCAATGGGGAATAGAACATAAAACTGGCATCGCCTATTCCCCGACAGGTCAAGCCGTGGTGGAGAGGACTCATCAAAGCATCAAAAGGATGCTTAAACAACAACAGTCGTCAGCTAAAAATGAGTCCCCCCAGGTTCAGTTGGCGCGGGCCCTTTTTACCATCAATTTCTTAAACTGTTCCTTCGAGTGCCTCAACCCCCCCATCGCGAGGCACTTTAATTCCTACGAGCAGAGCAAGGTCAGAGAAAAGCCACCAGTTCTCATTTAAGACCCTGAGACCTGGCAGCAGGAAGGACCCTATGACTTGGTCACCTGGGGACGGGGGTACGCTTGCGTATCCACGCCCTCAGGCCTGAGATGGGTCCCTTCCAAATTCGTCAGACCATATGTCCCTAAGACCCAAAAGAGAAAGCCGGACAGTCCTCAAGTTGGGTACGCCGCCCTCCGACGGCGGAAAAGGTCCCCCTCACCTGATCCCCCCTCTTCCCTCTCTGGCTCCTGGGATTCTCTGTTCCCCTTTGAGTTAGACCTCCCCTACCTCAACTATTAATTTCAGTTGTTTTCAAAAAAAACAGGACTTTTGCTGCTGCTGGGACTCATTGTGTTTATTACAGGCTTTAGCGTAGTGATGAACTGGAACCCTTGAACAAGGAAGGGTTCCAAGAAGAAGAACTTCCTGAAGAAAACAACATCTAGTTTCAAGATGAGCCCAGGAACTGTACAGCCCCCGTTTAAAGACTTACTTTATCCTCTTCACCTTTCTTTCTTTTTAAACAAAAAAAGGAGGAGATGTGGAGTTGCGTTATGTATATGTTTTATTATCCCTGTATTATGTATTGGTTTATTCCTTTGTACCCCCATGTGCAACTTGGTTTATCCCCAGTTTTCCCGCCTTGTCCTCCCTTCCCGCCTTCCCAGTATCTATCCATCACCCTGAAAGAGGCATTTTACCCCCCCCGGGTGCCTTGTCTATCACTCAGTGCCCCTTCCCATCCATCCAGAAGCTTCTACTCAGGGCACCGGGTGATTGGGCGAGGACCTGGGGCTCCCCCCATATCCTTCCCCCATTGGACCCCACCATATCCCCCCATCCCGGAGCCACCCCCTATCCCTATCCCCATTGGTCGTTGGATACCCCTCCCTTACAGTTTATAAGCCAGTGCAAGCACCTTGTGCTTGTTCCTGTTGGCTGGCATCGTTCTAGGTTATTTGGCCCCGTTGGGCTACAATAAACTTGGACTTAGCCCCCAGCAGGATCCGCTCTTCATTTACCACCACGAGGCTTGCTAGCGCTGCCCGGGACCCACAAAGGCACTCTCCAAACCCCAGCTGGGAGCGGTGGAGGGTGCCTCCATCGCCCACTCTCGCCCCAGAGAAGAGCTAGCCGGGGCTGAGACAAAGGGAACCGGGGCGGGAGCGCGGCAATATTCTAACTGAAAAGCAGCAGTCCAAGTACAGACTGGTCGCAGACAGCAATTCAATGGATCTGTATTCCAGGAATCAATATGATCCAAATTGGCTAATAATCTACATCAATCAAAAGATGAGTCTGGAAAACTGAACTATCATTGAAGCATATAAAAGTTTGAAGTAAACAGTTTCTTCAGAGTGACTTTAGATGAAGTGTATACTTTTTAGGACCCTGTAGGAAACTGTAAAATACTGAAAGAGTAGGTACTGGAGACGGTAAGCTACATTTTGTTAATAAAGTGCCTAGTAGTCATCAAATGCCTTGAAAGATCTTATCATATTGTAACTCAAAGTTGGGAATAAATCTCTCTAACACTCTAATTTCAGTATTAGAAAGTATCATTCCTTTACTTTGGCACCAGACATGCAGGGGATCTCTCCTCCTATCACACATACTACAGCTATCTAACAGACTAGTTTATATCTATGTAACTAATGCATATTCATTACATTTTCTGAAACTCATACATATATACTAAACATTCTTGCAAATTCATTTGCATATTTAAATCACTTCTCAGAGCTTATTTGCATTAGAGTAGGGGGTCTTTTGAGGGTCTCTGTTGGTCATTTGGGGAACATCCTATTCCTCAAATTATCCTTTCCCAGTTACAGGTGTTATGCGTAATAAATATAATTTGCGCCATTCCTCGTATGAAATATGTAATATTGGATATTTGTTAAATCATGCCCGTCGTATTAGTTCTTCCCCCCCCCCCCCCCCTTTACAGGCGAGACTGGATGTATATTAGAAACTGATTTACAAGTAAAAGGATGTGGCTTGGCCAGGAGATGGGCCATGTCTGGGCTCCAGGTGTTAATCATCACGATCATCAGTGCTGATCGTCCAAGATGGATATCATGGAAATCCTCAGACAGATCCATGTGAATGCAGCCTTCCCGTAAACCCTCATCAAGAATTCAACTACTCCGGACATTGAATTATTTCTCCTCATCACCAAAAAAAGAAAATCTTATTAACCTATGGACTCTGAATAGAAGAAAGGACTGATTGCTGAAATCTTGGCCTCAGGCGGAATTTTCCCTATAAAAACCACTTGTGCCAGGATGGAGGTGTGTGGGCATAGGGGAAAACCTCTGCTGAGGCTGACTCCTTGTTGCACACCCAGGGTCGACCCCGGGCTCGGCTCTGTCCTTTCCGTGTGGCTGACTAGATAGAATTTGACCGCAAATAAAATGATTTTTATTTTTAATCTGTCTGAATAAATTCTCATTAATAACAATCTTGGTGACCCCGGCGCGGTCTGGTTTGGGGGTATCCAGGGGGTTCCCCTATCCTTGATCCAGGTGGCGCCCCGCTGATTTCAGCGGTTGGACAGGACTGAGAAACTCCACGGGACCAACCAGATTCCGAAAACAGCCGAAAAGCCACGTTAAGGAAAGGGTATAAACGGGCCCAGAGCTCTCGGAACTCGGAGCTAAATCTCCGAGGCTGCAGCAGCAAAGTTTCACTAGTAAAATCAACGTGCACGAAGAACCCATGCGGGAAAAGGAGCCGTGAGTATCGCGTGGTTGAGTGGGGCGTGAGTGGGTGTGTGTGTGAGACGTGACATAGTCACGGCGCGAGTTCGGGCCCCAATGAACCGCAGTTCCACTAGCCCGAGAGGGAGGTGGTCGGTCACGGGGGAACTGAAAGGATTCCAGTATACTCACAACATGCATACGACCTAAAACTCGGGGAGTTACGGGGATCCACCCACCGACGGGTCGGGGGAGGGAAGGTACGTTCTCGTGGATTCGAGAAAATGGTAAACCTCACTGGCCCCGGGCTCGGGGAGCCCGACAAAAAGGTAAAAGAGAGCTCACTGTAAGATAAGTGGAAAATAATTTGTTCACTGTGATATACTCGCTTACCTTGGTTTGCATAAGAATGTACTAGTGTGTCTTTGAAATGCTTATTTGCTTACAAGGTGATAAGGAGGTTGAGATTAGAGTCCTGGGTGTGTGTATCTGGTCTGCTCGCTGTATCTCAAAAGAAGAGACTTAGAAGCTATCACAACGACCAGACTCAGACTACATCTGGAGAGTCACGCCTGCAAGGAGAAGGGGGGGGATAAAAGGAAGGTTGGGACAGAACATTTTTGCGCGCCGTTGGTGGAGCAGGAGACTCCCCGGCCGCCCAGCGCTGTGCTTTGCCTGCCTTACTCACTTGCTATTTTCAATAAAATTGCTTTATTGGATTAAGACACTTCAAATTGCCGTGTCACAATTTATAACAATTTGGTGCCGTGACTCGGATGGAGAAGTAGATCAGTCGCTACGGGACGATCGGGAGGCGCCCCGCCCTTATGGCGGCCCGGCTGCCCCAGGCTTTCTGATCACTCTCCACCGACGAACCTAAATTGAGTAACGGGCAAAGGAGAACCGGTTACCCCTGTAATCTTTGTGCACGAAGAACCAGCGAAGACGCAGGACGCGTGAGTATAGGCCGGTTTCCCGCTCGGTTTGGGGTGGTTTTCCCGGAGTGCTGTGTGTGAGAGGTCTCGTGGAGACCAAGTGAGTGCGGACTCTGTATTAGTGCGTTTTCCATTCCCCGCGAGGGGCTGGGCCACGAACCAGGGGAGCACGTGTGTGAGAAATTGAGTGCACTCCGGAAGATGGGACAGAGGAAAAGCAAGCCCTCTGGTCCCATGGGAGAGGGGACCCATGCTAAACTTCCCCAGATTCCCAAGCCCCTTGGGTTTGATGATAATTAATTGGGATGCTTTCCCATCTAGAAAAGGGAAAGACAAAGTTAAAATGATACATTATTGTATGGAAGTGTGCGGGAAGGGCCTAACCCTAATTCCCATGCAAGGAATGTAGAACAAAGGGAGAATCGGGAGCAGAGTTATATTTCTAGGGAAGGAAAAGGAAGAGGTCGTGAAATTGTCTGCTTCTACTGTGGAAAGAAGGGACATATGAAGAGGGGATGCAGACAATGGATAGCGGATGAGAAGGCCTTTAAGGAAGATTAGGGGTGTCAAGGGCTCTATTTGTTGGGGAAGAAACATCATAAGGAGCCCTTGGTAAAGCTTAAAGTGGGACCCCAACAACAAGAGATGGAATTTTTAGTAGATACCGGGGCTGAAAGATCCACGGTGCAAGCCTTGCCGCTTGGATGTAAAAAGTCATCTGACACTGTACATGTAATTGGGGCAAAAGGAGAGCCCTTTGAGGTATCTGTTATCAAGGATGTGATGGTAGAAACTGATTCCAAATGTGGTATAGGTTCTTTACTACTGGTACCTGAAGCAGATTACAATTTATTAGGGAGAGATCTGATAATAGAATTGGGTATTAATTTAGAAGTTGTAAATAAAGAATTACAGATAAAGCTCTGCCCTTTAAGGGTGGAGGATGAAAAGAAAATTAATCCTGAGGTGTGGTATACCCCAGAAACGGTGGGGAAATTGCAGATTAAGCCTTTCTCAGTGGAAATGAGTGATCCTGGCAAACCCGTAAGAATAAAACAATACCCTATCCCTAGGGAGGGAAAAATTAAGACTAAAACCTGAAATAGATAGGTTATTGGAAAAAGGGCTTTTAGAGCCCTGTATGTCTCCCTTCAATACTCCCATCCTGCCTGTAAAGAAGTCAGATGGGTCCTACAGATTGGTGCACGATTTAAGAGAAATAAATAAGAGGACTTTGGCCCGGTTTCCAGTAGTTGCAAATCCATAAAAAGATTTAAAGGTAATTGAATCCGGACCACTAAGTAACTCCTGGTCTGCACAAGCTTGTGAATTATATGCAGTACTCAGGGCTTTAAGGTTATTAAAAGGAAAAATTGGAACAATATACACAGACTCTAAATATGCATATGGGATAGTGCACACATTTGGAAAATTTGGGAAGAGAGGGGACTTATAAACTCACAGGGAAAAGATCTAATTCATCAAGAGCTAATTGTCCAAGTTTTAAATGCCTTAAGGGGCCCGGCTCAAATTGCTGTGGTCCACTTAAGGGGACACCAGAGAGGATTGGACTTTAGAAACAGGGGAAATAATTTAGCTGACCAAGAAGCCAAGAAAGCAGCCCTACGAACTCGGGGGGACATGGGGCAGAGCGACACTGTATCTGTGGACTCCCCCAAAGAAAAATGGCAAATATATAGTTTTACCACTCAAGAAAAGGAAAAATTACAAAAGATGGGAATTGAGGAGGGGTCTGAAGGGCAATGGAAGCTCCCAGATGGGAGAACTGTTTTACCTAAAAGCAAGGCCTCAGAAATTTTGCAAAGATTGCATGGCCAGACTCATTAGGGAACTCAGGCATTAGTAAATCAATTTGCCACTAAATATATGAGTATTGGAATCTATGATTTGGCTAAAAGAGTAGTGGGAGATTGTCTGATCTGTCAAAAAGTAAACAGAAAACATCTTAGGGAAAGGCCCATGGGAGGAAGGGAATTAGCTCACAGGCCTTTTGCCAAAATACAAATAGACTTCACTGAATTGCCTAAAGTGGGTAGATATAAATATTAATAGACTTCACTGAATTGCCTAAAGTGGGTAGATATAAATATTTGTTAGTAATAGTAGATCATCTCACCCATTTTGTAGAAGCTTACCCCACTACTCGGACTACTGCTCAGACAGTGGTCAGAATATTATTAGAAGAAATAATCCCTAGATATGGGATAGTAAAAACAATAGATTCTGATAGGGGACCCCACATGCCATATGATTTGGAGGAACCCCGAGACCACCCCCAGTTGAAGGACTATAAAATAACCTCATATATTATTGCCTTAATGAAACGCCGCAATGAACTTTGGGAAAAAGGAATCATTACGCAAAGACCCCCTTTAGATTTAAAAATACATAAAATATACCCAGGAGACTATGTGTTAATAAAATCCTGGAAAGAATCTACACTAACCCCACAATGGGAAGGTCCTTATCTTGTGTTACACACTACAGAAACTGCAATTCGGACTGCAGAAAGAGGATGGACACATGCCAGTCGAGTAAAAGGACCAGTTAACAACACTGTGTGGCAAGTAACCAGTCCTCCCGGGAACCTGAAATTGAAGTTACAGAGAAACTAATGGACTCTTATCAGATTGAATACACATCAGACTTATATTACTTAGATAGTGGACTAATTAGTAATTCAAGTATTAGAGTAAAGTGTAAAAATCAAAATTGTAATTGCTATCCTTTTGTATGCTATATCTGTAAGGTGTGTGGGGAACGGTGGTGGTCACATTGCAACAGAGGGTATCCTCCACGAGGAACTTGCAATTCCTGTTGGAACGTACAAAGAGAGATTACAGCTTGGGTACTGACCTGTAAAGTGACTAGAGGGGAAATCCGATTGGAATCTAAAGAGTGGTGGGAAATTTTCTCAAAGGGCATTCACCCAGACTATTACTGCTACCATACAAACGAGCCGAGCCCATTTGTGGCAGAGATCATAGAAGGCCTTTGTAGGAAAGACCTAAAAGGGGTCAGTTGTACCGCACCAGAGGTAAAAGATCAGAATTGGCATTCTTATTGCATGCGGCAAGGCACCAGAGGGCATAAATCCCCTCCTGAAGAATACTCTTGCTGCCGAGAAGATGGTACACCCTGTGGCTCGAAGCACCCGAGTCGACGGGCGAGGCAGAGGAGTAAACAGCTGTGGAGGAAGGAGCCCTCAGGATGGAATACGCAAGCAATATTTGCGGAACTACCCCGGGACTGGGAGTAACAAAGGCAGAAATAGTTTTTGGGCTCAAGGGTATTTTGGTGATAACCAGCTAATAGAGGGAAAGAAGTCACAAGGGTATAATTGTTGCAGTGTGAGAAACCAGACCCCACATGCCATTTGCTTACTGCTTGTGATTTTCCTTTGTATATCTTGTAATACTGCGGAAATAACAACTCATGAACCTTTCAAGTGGACTTTAGGAAGATGGGAGGATTCACGAGTTATAAGGAGCAATACTACAGCTGGAGCTCCCATTTTCCAGTTACCTGTGGCATCCTTAGGTACTCGTTGGGGTTCCCATTGGGTTTCATCGTTTTATATGTGTCCTGCTTCAAATCCTGGTAAAGGGTATTGCAATAGTCCTGGACAATATTACTGTGCATATTGGGGTTGTGAAACAATAGCTGGTACATGGGACCCCCCCACTCCTGATCCATACATTAAGGTGGTCTGGAAGCCAGATGGTTGTATTCCTCCCGGCTACTGGACAGGTCATAAACCCCCAGAAAATATTTGCAGGAATATACAAATTACTGCATTAAGGCCAGAGGATAGTATATGGTTAATTGGAAAAACTTGGGGCGTTCGTTTATATTCGGCTGATTTTGGCAATTTTGGTAGCTTAATATTTATAAAGAAGGAACTTGTGCCCCCTGATCCTGAACCTGTAGGGCCAAACCCAGTGTTATTAGAAAAGGAGGTTGTTTTAGCCAACCAAACAAAAGAAAGGGATCAGACCCAGAATAAAATTCAGAATGAAAACACTTCAGGAGACAAACAGGAAAAAACCCAGGAGGGTAATATACTCTGGAAGGTTATGAAAGCGAGTTATGGTGTCCTAAATAGAACCAACCCAAAACTGACGGAAGACTGTTGGCTGTGCTATAATTTAAGACCCCCATTTTATGAAGCCATAGGGGTCACTGCAAAGCCCAGAAGAGTGAATGGAACTAATCAGAATCAGTGTGGAAAAAGGGTAAAGAGACAACACCGGGGCTTACCTTGGCTCAGGTAACAGGGAAAGGGAGATGCATAGGAAAAATCCCAACACAAAGAGAATACCTTTGTGGAGTAATAGAAACAGGTGGAAAGAAACCGGCTGACTGGCTATTGCCAGCAGCTAACACTAAGTGGGTATGTAACACTCTGGGTGTCACACCGTGCATCTCACTGAAACTGTTTAATCCAAGCCAAGACTACTGCATCCAGGTAACGATTATGCCCAGAATTACCTACCATACAAGTGACTACATATATGAACAACAAACTGTGCCAGAACACCATCTAATGAAAAGGGAACCCCTCACTGCCTTAACTATTGCAACTCTCCTTACCATCGGGGGAATAGGAGCTGGAACTGGGGTGGCATCCCTAGTAAATCAACAAAAGGAATTTAAAGCATTAAGAATTTCAGTAGATGAAGATCTGAGTAAAATTGAGCAGGCCATCGATGGATTGGTAAAATCATTAAGGTCCCTATCTGAGGTGGTGTTGCAGAACAGAAGGGGTTTAGACTTGCTATTATTACAACAAGGGGGATTGTGTGTAGCCCTGAAGGAGGAATGCTGTGCATACGCTGATCATACTGGAGTTGTTACAGACACCATGGCAGAATTAAGGAGAAGATTAGAGCAGAGAAAGAGGGAAAGAGAGGCACAGCAAAGTTGGTATGAATCATGGTTCAATCAATCTCCTTGGTTAACTACCTTGTTATCCACCCTTGCAGGACCTCTGATACTGATAATATTGGGACTGACCTTTGGGCCATGCATCTTCAATAAGGCAATAAAAATAGTAAAGGGACGATTAGAGGCAGCACATTTAATGCTCATTAGGGCAAAATATGAACCCATACACAATGTAGATGAGACCCTAATACTAAGTCACCAAGAGTTACAAAGATTCAGTGAACAAAATAAAGATGAACAAGAAAAAGGGGGGAATTGAGATAAGTGGAAAATAATTTGTTCACTGTGATATACTCGCTTACCTTGGTTTGCATAAGAATGTACTAGTGTGTCTTTGAAATGCTTATTTGCTTACAAGGTGATAAGGAGGTTGAGATTAGAGTCCTGGGTGTGTGTATCTGGTCTGCTCGCTGTATCTCAAAAGAAGAGACTTAGAAGCTATCACAACGACCAGACTCAGACTACATCTGGAGAGTCACGCCTGCAAGGAGAAGGGGGGGGATAAAAGGAAGGTTGGGACAGAACATTTTTGCGCGCCGTTGGTGGAGCAGGAGACTCCCCGGCCGCCCAGCGCTGTGCTTTGCCTGCCTTACTCGCTTGCTATTTTCAATAAAATTGCTTTATTGGATTAAGACACTTCAAATTGCCGTGTCACAATTTATAACAACTGTTCTTCCAACTGAAAACCCACGGACCGGTTCGCCGTGAGGTAACTAGGTTGGCAAGGTTCGGTCAGGAATAGACCGGTTTAAACACTTGGTAAGACTCAGTCCGGGACAGGACTGAAATACACATTTTAGCACGCCGGTTGCTGACTTCATGGAACGGCTTACAGACACTGACTTAGAATACGGTAAGGAAAACTTTTAAATATGGGACAGGGGAGCAGTAAAATGCCCCTTAAGTTAATGTTTTAAAAAGGCTGCGCAGCCCCGTGCAGCCGCAGGCAGCATGGCTCTGCAGTTTTTAAAACCCGCGCGGCAGCGGCAGAGGCGGCGGTGCCGGCTCAGAGGGAGCGGGGGGGCTCTTCCTCCCCCTGCCCTTCGCAGCGGTGCGGAGCGGCTTTGGTTTCTCTGTGGCGGGATGGGGAGAGGGCTCCGACCTACTCCGATAGCGGCGGGAGGCGGCGGCGGCTCCCGGAGGCGGCAGCGGCTCCCAGAGGCGGCGGGGTGCGCGGGTGGCGGGGGGAGCACGGCTCGGGCTTCCCTGACACGCACGGGCAGCGGGGAAGCCCGGCTCGGCCACGTAGCGTGAGAAGTTCCCGTTCCTGCAGGCGGCAGTTTTAAAAGCAGCACAAGCTGCTGCTGCTCTGCAGGGTTGAAATCTAAGCGCGTTTCGCTTCTCAACCACAATTTTTAGAAATCAGTAGTGAATTTGTTTTGTTGCTAGTCAGTATAAAGTTGTGTTGTGCATTTTAGGCCTAAAATGAGAATGGGACCAAACTGTTACAATATGTAGATGACTTATTGGTAGCTAGCTCTAAGGAGGAAGAAGTCAGGGCTGGAACCATAGCTTTATTAAACTTCCTGGGAGGACAAGGGTTGAAAGTTTCAAAGTCTAAATTACAATTCACTGAACCTGAAGTAAAATATTTAGGGCACTAGTTAACAAAACGGAAAAAGAAACTGGATCCAGACCGGGTAGCAGGAAAATTGCATTACCTTCTCCTAAGACAAAAAGAGAATTCGGACAATTACTGGGACTTTTGGGCTTTTGCAGACAATGGATCGAAGGATACAGTGAAAAGGTAAGGTTTTTATATGACAAACTTACCACAGACAGACTTAAGTGGACTAAAAAAGGATGAAGAGAGTTACCAAGGATTAAAAGAAACCCTCATAGCAGCTCCAATACTCCCCAACATAAAAAGGCCCTTTCAGCTCTTTGTGGATGTTAGTAACCACACTGCCCACGGGGTTCTGACCCAGGACTGGGCAGGGGCCAAGAAACCAGTCGGTTATCTATCCAAGCTTCTGGACCCTGTCAGCAGGGGGTGGCCCACCTGCTTACATGCAATTGTGGCAGTGGCAATATTAGTAGAAGAAGCCAAAAAGGTAACATTCGGGGCTTCATTAACCATCTACTCCCCCATAATGTAAGAAGCATCTTGCAGCAAAAAGCTGACAAGTGGCTGACAGACACCAGGCTTCTGAAATATGAAGCCATTCTAACCCATTCCCAGGACCTGGAGCTAAAGACTACCCCGGCACAAAATCCTGCCCAATTCCTGTTTGGGGCAGTCCCAGGGGACCCCCTCCATAACTGTGCTGAAATTGTAGAATTACAGACCAAAATACAACCAGATTTAGAAGAAGAAGAACTCGAAGAAGGGGAAAAATGGTTTGTGGACGGTTCTGCAAAAATTGTGGAAGGTAAAAGAAAGTCAGGATATGCAGTCATAGATGGGAAGATGGGAAGGGTAGTAGAATCCAGGCCCCTGAGTGCAGGGTGGTCGGCTCAGGCCTGTGGGCTGTATGTTGTATACAGGGCTCTACTGGGACTTGAAGGGAAAAAGGGAACAATTTTCACTGATTCCAAATATGCATTTGGGGTAGTACACATCTTTGGAAAAATAGGGGGTCTGATAAACACACGGGGAAAAGGGCTAATTCATGAAGAAATAATTAGACAAATCCTAAAAGCCATTAGTGGACCAGAAGCTATTGCTGTGGTCCATGTAAAGGGATGCAGTTCAGGACTCGAGGAAACAATTTAGCCGACAAAGAGGCAAAGAGTGCTGCTTTGTTAAAACTAAGTATCCCAGAACTTGGGAAAGGAAAAGCTCAAGAATTCCCCCACCACCCTTCTGAAAAAGAGATAAAGGCTTATCAAGAGATCGGGGGACGGCTAGAAGAAGGTAAATGGAAGTTATCAGATGGGCGGGAATTGTTATCAAAGGAATACACCAGGAAAATTTTAAAAAGATTACATCAACAAACACACTGGGGAGCCCGAGCTCTGGCAGAACAATTCCTAAGATTCTTTGGCTACAGAGGTATATACGAATTGGCTAAACAAGAGGTACAGGGGTGTATAATTTGAAGAAAAATAAATCGAGCAAACTCCCAAAAGTTAACAATGGGGAGTCGCCCAGCGGCTTACCGGCCTTTTGAAAGAGTCCAGGTAGACTTCACTGATCTACCTAAGGTCGGGAGATACAAATTCCTATTAGTCATAGTGGACAAACTAACCCACTGGGTAGAGGCTTTCCCAAGCTCTCAGGCTACAGCCCAAACAGTGTCAAGAATCTTATTGGAAGAAATTATACCACGATATGGGTTAGTAAGCTACATTGATTCAGACCAGGGAACACATTTCACATCAAAAATTATTAAGCAATTGGCATATGCTTTAGGCATTCGGTAGGAATACCACACCCCGTGGCACCCCCAGAGCTCAGGACAAGTTGAGAAGATCAATCAAACACTAAAAGCCCAATTAGCCAAATTGATGTTAGAAACAAGAATGTCATGGACAAAATGCCTCCCGTTGGCCTTATTAAATATAAGGACTATGTCTCACTCTGAAACAGGACTTTCACCTTTTGAAATGTTATATAGGATGCCTTATACACACAGTATGCCTGTAGGGCATCCGAGATTAGAGGATAGACAAATACAACCATACCTAATAGCATTAAATAAGAATCTTAAAAAATTGTGAAGGCTGGGGGTGATCATGCAGCGCAGTCCTCTTAGCTTCTCGATACATAAAATACAACCTGGGGACAAAGTGCTTGTAAAAGCATGGAGGGAATCCCTATTAACACCTCATTGGGAGGGACCCTTCATTGTTCTTTTGATCACAGATACTGCTATACTATACGAACTGCAGAAAAGGGGTGGACACACGCATCAAGGATAAAGAAAGTCGAACTCCAGGATCAGGCACCAGAGTGGAAAATCACCTCCTGCCCTGGAGATATGAAGATAACCCTGCACCGGCAAAGTAAATGACTGAAAACATCTCAATCAAACTTTCAGTGCCAGAGTGTAACTAGTATCTTCTTTGTATTCTTCCCCTATGAATACTGTTAGACTGCTCCAACTAAGTGGGTTGTGTGGGAGTGCTTTGAGCAGGAGTTAGACCTGACTATCCGCTTTCTGGTAATAGCCACAAGGCTGAGATTGTTTCAATTAAATTCAATAATCTGGTGTTTTCCCATATTAGAATGGATTAAGGGAGAAATTACTTGCAAAACTAAAATTATTATTGTTGAGTGTCATAGGTTGAACAACGCGCAGGCTCTGCTGAACTACACCAGGGAGGCATTTTTAAACAGGTCTGCAGCTCATCCTGAACATGAAACCACAGACGAAGATTCCTGCTACCAAGAAGATAGTTTGCCCCACCGCTGGAAGCACCCCAGTAGGCGCTGGGAACGGCAGAGGGATCCTAGCAGTGGAAGTAATCCTGGTGAGCCTGAGCCTAGCCATGTGCCTCAAGGGGGAACTTGGGGATAAATACCCAGAGAAGTTATCCCTCACCTCATGGAACTGCAGCAGGGGTAAGCCTAATTAACAGTATCTTGAGACAAACACTCAACAGGGGGTATACAAATTAAAAGGGGAAATAAAACAAAACAAAACAAAAACAAACAAACAAACAAAAAAAACCCCTACCATAAAAACAGACAGTCAGCTCATCAACTGCATCAAAAGAGCACAGGGAAATCTCAGTTCCAGTTTATAATGAATGTAACTGTACTGGATGGGTCGTGGGGATACCAAACCCCCATCTATTTAAATCACTTAATAAAGTTGCAAGTTGTAGTGGAGATTGTATCCAATCACACTTCAGGTACTCTTGAATTATTATCCCAGCAACACTCTCAAATGAGGGCTTTTGTATATCAAAATAGGATAGCCCTTGATTACTTACTAGCTGGAGAAGGAGGTGTGTGTGGAAAATTTAACGAATCTCAGTGCTGTGTAGAAATAGATGATTATAGAAAAACCATTAGAAATCTAACCACAAAAATTAAACAAGTAGCCCATGTTCCAGTACAAAAGTGGAACTCACTTCTCCAGGCATTGTGGTGGGATCATTTGTTTGATGGGGCTTAGTGGAAGAAAATAATTTTCTTCATTTTATGTTCAATAGCAGGAGTCATATTCCTACCCTGTCTCATCCCCTGTTTTATAAGATTCATCCATTCGGTGGTACAGGGGTTGCAAATAGCAGCTTTACCCAGAGACCTAGAAGCTGCCCTTGGAAAAACAAATCAAATACCAAAAATAATGACACTGGGAGAAGAAATTCCTCACAGCAGGGCGGCTGAGGCTCTAGCAAAATTTGAAAGGCGAATAAAGGGAAAAGAACAAAACTACAAAATTTACCAAGATATTCCAGATGTAAACTAAAAGCCAGTCTCAAGGTAGTCAACACACTACCTTGAGAGTGAATAGAGGTAGAAATTAAGGCGCGAATTAATGAGTTAATATAGAAGGTGGGGGATTGTTATGTGTAATAAATATAATTCGCGCCATTCCTCGTATGAAATATGTAATATTGGATATTTGTTAAATCATGCCCGTCATATTAGTTCCCTCCCCCCTTACAGGAGAGACTGGATGTATATTAGAAACTGATTTACAAGTAAAAGGATGTGGTTTGGCCAGGAGATGGGCCATGTCTGGGCTCCAGGTGTTAATCATCACGATCATCAGTGCTGATCGTCCAAGATGGATATCATGGAAATCCTCAGACAGATCCATGTGAATGCAGCCTTCCCGTAAACTCTCATCAAGAATTCAACTACTCCGGACATTGGAAAAAAGAAAATCTTATTAACCTATAGACTCTGAATAGAAGAAAAGACTAACTGCTGAAATCTTGGCCTCAGGCGGAATTTTCCCTATAAAAACCGCTTGTGCCAGGATAGAGGTGTGTGGGCATAGGAGAAAACCGCTGCTGAGGCTGACTCCTTGTTGCACACCCAGGGTCGACCCCGGGCTCGGCTCTGTCTTTTCCGTGTGGCTGACTAGATAGAATTTGACTGCAAATAAAAAATTATTTTTATTTTTAATCTGGCTGAATAAATTCTCATTTCTAACAAAGGGATGTGTAGATACAAGGACAGCATTCGCTGGGGGGGGTCTTAACACTTGCAGCCACTGGTGCGTAGATGGGGCTTTACTGCAGTCTGATCTCTCTTCGTTGTCTCCCATACAATACAGTTGTTTGGGGGAACGGCGTTAACTGTAACAGCTTACACAATTCTTTCATGTCAAAGCAAAACTGCGTCCCGGAACTTTATACTTCTGTACTGACAACTCAGTTCTATCTGCATGACAGAAGGTACAGTCTGAACAGCAGTCAACTAGAGAAACTACACTTTCCAGTCTGTTTTAGAAACATAATTTGTCAGCAATTTCTGTGCAAATATTTATATTTTAATTGGATAGTTATACATGGAGGAAAACCTTAAAATTTGGATTATTGACCCTTGCATGAAATGAAACTTGTTTTTGTTGTGACTGTAGCTGGTTTGAAACATTAAAGTAAGTGTTCTTGTAAGTAATTTCCATTATACATAGCTAGGTTTTGTCATTTTGAGTATACTCATACTGGTACAGTATTCATTATCTTTCACTTACTGTTTTCTTAGCACTTCTTGGGAAGTGTTTCTTAAGCTTTGACATCTTTGATTTAATTTTTTTTTTTTAACTGACTGGTGCAGGCACCCTTGTTAATTGTGAGTCTATTAAAATGATTCAGGTCAACCAAAATAAACCACTTCTTAAGCCAGTCAGTATAATTGTTTTAGGTTTTGTAAGTTCTATATATAGCTGAGATTGGTCTCTCTTGTAATGCTGTACTATTGTTTAAAAATTCTGGGATATAAAAATATGTGTTAAAAAAAATTAATCAAAAACAATTTACTTTTATCTTTTTAATTGCTGATGTTACTTGTAGATTTTTGAGAAATGGTTGTGAGGAAGATTCCTTTCTTTTCAAGTTCTTTTGCAACATGTGGCTGTGTCCAGAGTTAATTACTGTGAAGATGCTCACTCTAATAAGACACATTCTCTTATGCACTTATGTGATATGAGTGATAATGAAACTTGTCTTGTTTCCACTTGGAGTTCCATTCACATGTTTACAGGGTGATACTCTTCTGCTTGGCATACAGTTGGATGCTCTGTTTCAAGAGAGCTGTTGTGCAATATTTGCTCAGTCTCTTCCCTTTGTGTGTGTATTTTAGCATGAGTTGGCAACTTTTCATCTTTTTGTTCAAAAGAAATATTTTTAATTATATAGATATAGATAAAATATCTGTTCTTCATATACATAGTATTTCTCTGGAGATTATTTTTATTTAAATTATTGCAGCTAGGAGAAGAAAATTGAAATTGCCAGGTTGCTTTTGTGTTCAAACGTCTCAAAATTTTTAGAACTGAAGATATGTTGCCAGTATAAATATCAGGTGACTATTAAAAAAAAAAAATTGATGCTCTCAATTTTATGTAGCTCTTTTGGACACTTGGTCACTGAAAATTACTGTTAGCTAGCTTTCAAAAATATAACACCATAATATTAATCAGAGGAATATTTTAATCTATGCAGGGTCAATTAAGTAATTGCCTAGGTGGAATGTATGAAACACGTGTTATTTATTTGAAACTGCAGCAAGCAGCAACAGTTTTAAACAAAATGTGATATTTATCAGAGCATCTAAAATGAGTTTAAATTTACCTGGACTTAGATGAATGAAAAGAAGTTGACAATACAAATGAACAAACAATAATTACTACTATATGTCTTTCTACATTTGTGGGTAAAGAGAAGATTGGTTTTGGTTGATATTTGAAACTTTCATTTTAGAATCACAGGAATGTACACACAGTTTCTATTGATCTGTTGCACTAAAATTTGCAAATAATTATGAAATGGGGTATCTTTTAAGCAGAATAAATCAAATCTTGTAGTTGTTGAAAAGTTGTACCTAGTTACAACAAATACTTTATTTCACCCATATGAGGGAGTTGTGTATATTGGTGCAACTCTGGAATAACTAAAATTTTCTTGATACGGACAAACTTTTTCTGTCAAAAGGACTTCTATGCCATTATCACTTATCTGTATTAGTATTCTTACATACATGATCTGTTGGTCAGGGGTGTGTGTTTTTTTTTTTTTTTATTCTGCTATCTGACAGAATAGTATGGGTAGTACTTTTAAGTGCAAATCTAGCTGTAGGACAGCTTCTCTGGAGCTGACCAAAACAAGAGTCAAAGGATACAAATTTTTCAATTCTCACCCTAGAAATTGAAGCAAGTAATTATTTCCTACATTCATTCTTTTCTAGGCTTTTCCTATTTAGAGATTATCTAAGAAGAGGGGATGGATTTTTTGGTCATATTTCATTGATATATCATGTTTGTTGTAGGCAGTTGTAAGGCTTAAATAGGGTTTGGAAACTTAATTAGGAGATTATCCATTTTTCATTTTATGACAATTTTAAGTAAATTAGGAACCTAAACTTTTTATGGTTGATTGCCATTTCCAAATGTTGCAGTTGGAATACTTTTCTGCTTGTTTCCTGGAGAATAAGTTGTGGGCTTGGTAGGCTATTTTAAAAAGATGATTAAGCAGGTTATTACTTTATTTATAATAAAAAGTATTGTTTTTTCTCAGTCTGATTTATTCAGTGTAATGTGCTTATATGGTCATGTTTAAAGGGTTGAATAAAAATGATTGTGAATGTTTAACCACTGCTAATGCATACTATAAAAGCATAGGTCAAAATTATGGTAATTCAATTACTGTCAAATGTTTATTTACTTGCTGAACTGTCTGAACTTCTCTCATCAAGCTTTTGCAATTTGACCAAAGACCAAGGGCCACAAACCTGATGAGACAGCTGGAGCACCTCTGTTATGGACACAGGCTGAGAGTTGGGGCTGTTCAGCCTGGAGAAGAGATGGCTCTGGGGAGACCTTACAGCACCTTTCAGTGCCTAAAGGGGCTCCAAGAGAGCTGGAGAGGGACTTTTCACAAAGGCCTGTAGTGACAGAACAAGGGGGAATAGCTTCATACAGACAGAGGGGCAGGGTTAGATTAGAAATCCTTTACTGTGAATGTGGTGAGGCCTTGGCACAAGTTGCCCAGAGAAGTTGGGGATGCCCCATCCCTGGAAGTGTTCAAAGCCAGGTTGAATGGGGCTCTGAGCAACCTGGTCTAGTGGAAAGTGTCCCTGCCCATGGCAAGGAGTTGGAACTAGATGACCTTCAAGGTCCCTTTCAACCCAAACCATTCTGTGATTTCATAAAAATAAAAATGTGTTTGAGAACTGTGTTGTTCCTTTCATTGTTTCATCTACACTGTTTTTTCTGTGCAATCATGTAGTGGTTTTGGTTCGCCAGTTTGAGATTTCTTGTCTAATGCACTAATTAGTGTGGTGGGTTCAGTGTTGGCTAATCACTAGTGTACTTATTAGAATGTACTTATTTATTTTTTGTTGTGAGATAGGATTAGGAGAAAGGTAAAGCAGGCTCAAAACTTTAAAAGGGTATAAAGAAAAAAGTTATTAACAGTAACTAAAAGAAAGAGTAATAAGAATCAGAACAAAACTTTCAGAACACTTGTACTCCCTCCACAACCTTTGCTTTCTCACTCACAACGCACAGAAACAATTCAGTTAGTTAAGCAATATCAGCGATGATGAGAGAGACGGGGAAACTGAAAGATGGTCAGAATCTAAATTTATTGTGGACTACATATGCTTATATACTATTCTAGGAAGGCTAGTAATGTTTTACTACAATGATTGGATTAATCATCCCATAAACAAACTTATGCTCTTTACAATATATCTTGCTTGCAGAAGTCTTGATGTAATCTTATTTTTCAGTAAGTCAGTCTGATTTAATCTTCCTGCAATCTTCAAAGCTGTTTGTTCTTGCCAAGGCATCCTGATTAGCAGATCACTTATGCTAATCAGGTCCAAAGTACATCATCTGTCTTGTGTGTCCCAATATATCTCCCTTCTCTTTTCAACCAAAAACACTCCTTTAATGGCAATTAATCTCTGCACACATTGAAACAAGCAAGGTGTCATGATTAATACAATTATTATCAAAATCATCACATACGTACCCATCTTAAAAAGAATCTTTTAGCTATGGTGTTGAACCCCGGCCACTAAATAGGTTATTGGCAGCTGCAGGGGGCACATGACTGGATTTAGAAGGTTTGCCAGACGTATAATTGCACCAAAAGGTTTGATTCTTATACACGAGGTGATAGGGAGAAACATTTAAAAAAATTTAGACAGATTTCTTCCCGTGTATTTAAAATTAACACAAAAAAATCCATGTTTCACAGAACACAGGAGCTCTAATTCTTGGGGCTCCAAGGGTACTTCAGGAGGGTAAGGGATTAATTTTGATCTGATTTGATTTGCTTTCAAAAGTTTTAGTGTAAATATTAGTGTAAAGTTCTTGAGCAGCTATATTCCCCCCTAAAGTTTTGTTTTTTTAAAACCGTGTGTTTCTCATTATAAGCATGAAGGAAACATAAAAGCATAACAATATGGAACAAAACAAACTTATACTAAGTAAAAATAAATTAGATAATATATACAATTAGTAGTACATGAAAAATAGATTGGTGATTTAGAACAATGCCAAAACCAGGGTCCTCATAAGACAGGAAAACTGGACTGGACAAACGCACGTCAAACCAATATGGTTAATCAAACGTTCTCTATTTATTAGTGAGAAGATGGCAGTTTATATACACTTCTATATAGTTTACAGTTTACAAAGGCACTCTCATTGGCAAGCCAGCATTGTTTGTCTTTGTCTTAAGGTGGACTAAACTTCACACTATAAACCTATACTACTTCACACCCAGAAAGCCCAGTGCTTCACATCACACCTTAATATAATTTCTAACTGCACCACAAGCTCTTAATTTCTAATTGCGTCACAGGCTTGAAGGCCTTACAAGGCCCATATCTGAGGCCTAGACTGGAGTAACTCAAATCTCATTCCAGACATAAATCATGCCCTCTCTCTCTCAGAAATGCTGCAACAATTCCCTCTTTTTCTTTTTGCGCTACCCAGGCTGACGTGAAGGCACGGTGCACTATCTTCTGCATACACTGTAATAAACACAGTATAAAAACTAAAATAATTATAAAGATAAGAAAAAACACAATACCAAAATGAATTAAATCTTTGATCCAGCCATCAAAACCTAGAGAATTGAGCCAGTTATCAAACGGAGTGTCTACTACGACAAGTTTCTTCATGTTGTCCCTCAATTGCGTTAACTGTTTATAAATCAATTGAGTATGGTCATAGAAATTCATGCAACGCGTGCCTTCAAATTCTTCACACCCATGTCCTTGTGCTAGAAGAAGGAAATCAATGGCAGCTCTGTTTTGCAGAACTGCATGACGAGTACTATCTACATCTGCAGCAAGCTCACTTATCAGTTTAGATGTGATATTAATTTGTTTTCCTGTCCAACAGGCTAGGGTTCTCAATTGTGTGAGAGCTTGCACTGAAGCAACTCCTGGGGTGAAAAATGAGGCTAGTATTACAGAAGTGTGTCCCCATAATGACACTTGATCTTTACAAATGGGGTCTATTTGTAGAAGACTGTTTGGCTCGTTGAGTCTTCTGAGGCAATCCAAGAACCTGATGTATGGTGGGAGCAAAAAGCGTTAATCTACCAATATAACATGGGCCTCCCCTAGCATTTTGAGGTACTGCAGACGAGGCTCGGTCCCCACAAATGAGGAAGGTTCCTGGGGGCAGTTTTCCCGCACCGCCTCTTGACGGTGTCACAGGATGAGTCCAATTGTTAAAATATTCTGAATAATTATAATACAATGGTGATCTGGGAGACAACCAAGTGTTGTCATCTGTTAATTGTCTTTTTTCTTAAGTTGGTTTGGTAGCATAAGGTCCAAATATTATCAAGCAGTAATTTCCTGGGACAGAACCCAAAAGATCAAATTCTTGAAGACTGACATCAATAAATTTAAGATTTTGCACAAATGCAACAGCTTGCGCTCCCAGTGTGCTTTTTGGATTCATTTGAGCTCGGGTCCAAGTTTTAAACTCTGCCATGGGACCCAACAGAACTCCAATTAAACAAGTACAAAAAGGATTAGATGGCGTGGCTAACGACAGGCAGAATGAATCTTGCCTAGTTTGTTTGGCCCAAGTGATCCACATGTTTTCTTTCTTGTCAATGTCAAGGATTCCAAACACTTCAATTATCAAAACATTACTTAATAGAAACATTGTGACCCACCACATAGTTCTCATGTTCTTGAATGCCTTGTTTAACATAAAAGGAACAAACTTAATTCTAAACATAAATTATAACTTATAATAAAGTAACTTCTGATAAATCTAACTTCACACTTATGATAATCTAACTTATTTCTCTGTACTCTACAAAGTTAATTTTCATCAGAACTGCATTTATCACGGGATGTTCCAGGCAAATTGTCATTGTCGACGTTATTATCACTGCGGGTTGGTATCTTTGCCTGTGGACACGCATGGGTAAATCTGCTCGGCACCCAGACTGGACCAGTACCTGTTGAAACACACATATAACCTCTACCATTAAACAACACCAGACTTGGCCCTTGCCATTTGCCCGTCCGCATGTCCTTGTGATAAACGTAAAGTCCTGGAATTGCTTGTGGTCTTCCTTCTTTCACTGCTTGGTGGTGTATTACAACCGCAGGTTCTTCTCTGCCTTCTGCTAAACACAAATAGTTTAGAGTAAACAATACTTTTGACAATCGATTAAATATATCAGTTTCATCACTTTGCTTTTGTTTTGCTAGGTATTCTTTCAGGGTACGGTTGGCTCTCTCTAGAATGGCTTGACCTGTAGATGAGTGAGGGATCCCTGTAGTATGTTTCACCCCCCACCTCTGCATAAATGTAGCAATTTGTTGACTAACATAAGATGGAGCATTATCAGTTTTGATTTCTACAGGTGCACCCATTACTGCAAAGCAGGCAAATAAGTGCCTTTTCACGTGCAGAGCCTTTCCCCCTGTTTGTGCTGTGGCCCAAATAAATCTAGAATAAGTGTCTACAGTGACATGGACATATTTCAGCCTACCAAACTCTGGAACATGAGTTACATCCATCTGCCACAACTCTAAAGCTTTCAGACCCCTTGGATTTGTGCCAAGTCCAAGGCCAGGCCCATAATGACTACATTGAGGGCAGGCTCGAACAATCCCTTGTGCATCATTCATGGGGATCTGAAATTGTCAGTGCATGGCTCTCACATTTTGGTGGAATGTCTCATGACTGTTGCGAGCTCTCTCAAAGCTATTCTGTGGGCAAACATGGACAGCATAACTGACCGCAGCATCCGCCAATGCGTTGCCCTCTCCCAAACCTCTGTTCCATTGATGACTTTGAATGTGCATGATGCAAAAGACATGCTGGCGTTGTTTCAACACACTCCGCAACTGCAGGAACAGTTCTCCAAGACGTTGGTTTTGGGTTCTTCTGAGGAGTGCATCCTCAATTCTCTGCACAACTCCAACTACATATAATGAGTCTGAAACAACGTTGAGTGGTTCTTTGTTCCAGGTGTGGAAAGCCCAACACACGGCCTTCAACTCAAGGGTTTGTAGACTATCTTTCACATCACTTCTGATTAGATGTTTCAACCATTTCCCTCGTTGTTGCCAAACACGCACAGCTCTTTTTGATTTTTGGCCGACATCAGTAAAAACTGTTTTTCCTTCAACTGGTTTCAGTGAACACAAGGGTCTTTCCAACCACTGATAACGACTGATGAAATGCCACATCGGGCCTTTTGGTTGTTTGTTGTACACCACTCCTGTGAAATCTAACAATGCTTCCTGCAGTGCAGCAGAGTGTCTGAGCAGCCATTCTAAATCTTCGTTCTTCACAGGAACACTGATGTCTGCTGGCTCTTTTCCATCCATTTCTAAAATTCTGTCTCTGCCTTTTCGTATCAATGCAGCAAGAGCATCTGTCCTGCCCATCACACGACTTTTTGGTTGAACGGGTAAAAACACCCACTCAAGCAGGATTGCTGTTGATCCATGTTGGGACCCCCTCTTTTTCTTTTGCCATTGAAAGACAATGTCAAGTGGAGAAGTGTCAGTGTTGGAGAGGAACAGTAACAACAGCAAATGTTCAATGCGACGAGGACTCCAACCATGTTGTAATTTTTCTGAAACCCAAATCAAAGCTTTTTGTTTTTCAGGGGTGCAGACCCGAGGGCTGTTGGCATCACTGCCATGAAGACATGGCAAAAATTCTTGCAGATCATAGTTGGTGATTCCTACAATGGTACAAACCCACTGCAGGTCTCCAAAAAGTCTCTGGGCATCATGTAAAGTAGAAATGTTAACATGTAAGGTAAGTTTTTGGGGTCAAATTTGTGCATCTGTGATCAGCCAGCCTAAGTATTTCCAGGGGCCTGATCGCTGTATTTTTTCTGGGGACACTGTCAATCCATGCTTCTTTAGTTGTGAAAAGAGCCAATTCAAGTCTGCATCTGCCAACGGCTGTTTGGTGGTGATGAGAATGTCATCCATGTAGTGATAAATCATCGCATTGGAAAAATGATGATTAATTGGTTGCAGGGCCCAGTCAACAAACAGGTGACACATGGTCGGAGAATTGCACATTCCTTGAGGGAGAGAAACCCACTCATACCGTTTAGCTGGTGCTGCTCTGTTGATAGATGGCATGGTGAAGGCAAATCGCTGGGTATCTTGTGGATGAAGAGGAATGGTAAAGAAACAGTCCTTTAGATCAATGACAACAATGCTCCACCCTTGTGGAATCATGGTTGGTGACGGCAGCCCAGGTTGCAAAGCACCCATTGCTTGCATCTGTTCATTCACCTTTTGTAAATCATGCACCAATCTCCATTTTCCTGATTTCATGGGTGTCCTAGGGTGATGTTATGGTGTTTGTATCTCCAATCGTGTGTTCTGTTTATGTTTGATATTATGTTCTGTGCTTTCAGAAATGACTCTGAAAGCGAAGGTTTGTTTTGCCTTGTTATCAGCCAGTTCACCTCCGCCCATGGTCTGCTGTCTAGAAGAGGCTAGTGCTGGCTGGCTTGCTTTTTGCTTGCTTGCTTGGCTAGCTTGCTTTGCTTGCTTCTGCTTTTGCCTTTGCTTCCTAGTTAGTTTAGCTAAGCAGTCCAATTCTTTCCCTGGACTGTTTCTTTTCCTTTCCTTTCCCTGAATACCATCCAACCTGCTCTGGACTGGGACCTGGGAAACACCGAGTAACACCGAGAGGCTGCGTTTTGTGATCTGCAACAGACATCCCCAGTGCCGGAGAGCAATCCCCAGCATCCAGACCCGGGCAACCACTCCCAGGAAAGACTTTCTGGATTTGTTCATCTCTTCAGAGTGGTGAAAGAGTTTTGTTGTCAATTTTTTTTTGTGCTGGGCAGTGCTTTGTTTGTTGAATAAACAGGTTCTTTTCCACTTAGAGAAAATTTTTTCCCAGACTATGTGGGTGGGGAGGGGCCGTGGAGGTTTGTTTTCTGGGGGCTCCTTCCAGAGGGTTTTCCCCAAATTTGCCCTAAACTAGGACATTTGGGATGATGAAAATCGTGGTGTTCCAAGGACTGACAGAGGGCTGAACATGTCCAGCTTCAAATTGTTCTTGTACTAATTGTTCAGCAATTTGCAGCCGTTCTTCTGACATTGGCCACTGCTCAATCCACACAGGTGTTTCAGTCAACCAGGTAATCTTGAGGATGGGCAGCTGCTCTGCAGTAGCCATTAAGGAAAATGCTGATCTGTGGTCAAAACCATCCCAAGCTGGGAAAGCACATCTCTGTCTATCAGTCCTGGAAGCAGTTTGGGTAAAGGCATGACATATAGTTGAGTCACGATAACCTGGTTGTCTTCAAAACTGATGCTGATGGGGTCTCTGCTTACTGAAGGAATCTTCATTCCACCCACTCCTACAATGTGGGAACTTGGAGCTCGCAAAGGCCAGTTGGATGGCCAGTACATCTGATTGATAATTGAGACATCTGCTCCTGTATCAAGCATTGGTTCCAATTGAACACAATGTGAACCATGTTGTAATTGTACTTTCTTGTATGGACAATCTTTCAGGTTAATTGTAAAGAAGACATCGTGGACAGTGGATGCAAAGCCATTGTCCTGTCTTTCAGATTCAGTTGGCTCTTTTGGGCACTGGTGATGTGGCAGGAAATTTTCAGTTGCTACAATTTGGGCCATCTTGCTTCCTTTGGGAATTGTCACAGGTGGTTGCAAGGCATGAACCATTATTTTCACTTGACTGGTGAAGTCTGCATCAATGATTCCTGGAATCATGATCACACCTTGTTTACTTATGGAAGATCTCCCCAGCAATAAACCTCCAACTAGAGAAGTTGTGCTATACATTGGTCCATATACATTGGTAGGAATTATGGTTACCTTTGTATAATTCAGAGTGACTTCTGTTGCTGTGGCCACATCGACTCCAAGACTTCCCCAGGTAGCAGGTGAGTTGTTCAACAGGAAACTGTTCTTGGAGTCTGGGGTTGGGGCATCGATTTATTTCTTCACGCGGTGCCTCGACGCGCTGCGCTGGCCATTTCCCACTCTGCGACAAGCTTCTGTAGCATGACTGTCAGTGTTGCACCTGTGCTGCCACACAGTCTTCTGGCAGTCTCGCCAGAGATGACCTGTTCCACTGCATCTAAAGCAGTTGGTTTTAGATGATCTAAGGTTAGGTTGACTTTTGCTGCGATGAAAAAAGTTGTTACCATTGCTGCCTGACAAGGCAGCTGCGATCATGTGTCCTTGTTGTTGCATAGCATCCTGGATTGCCGCGCTCCCGCCCCAAATCCCTTTTCTCTCAGCCCCGGCTAGCTCTTGTGGGGCGAGGGCGGGCGATGGAGGCACCCTCCGCCGCTCCCAGCTGGGGTTTGGAGAGTGCCTTTGTGGGTTCCGGGCAGCGCTAGCAAGCCTCACGGTGGTAAATGAAGAGCGGATCCTGCTGGGGGCTAAGTCCGAGTTTATTGTAGCCCAACGGGGCCAAATATCCTAGAACGGTGCCAGCCAACAGGAACAAGCACAAGGTGCTTGCACTGGCTTATAAACTGTAAGGGAGGGGTATCCAACGACCAGTGGGGATAGGGATAGGGGGTGGCTCCGGGATGGGGGGATATGATGGGGTCCAATGGGAGAAAGATATGGGGGGAGCCCCAGGTCCTCGCCCAATCACCCGGTGCCCTGAGTAGAAGCTTCTGGATGGATGGGAAGGGGCACCGAGTGACAGACAAGGCACCCGGGGGGGGGTAAAATGCCTCTTTCAGGGTGATGGATAGATACTGGGAAGGCGGGAAGGGAGGACAAGGCGGGAAAACTGGGGATAAACCAAGTTGCACACGGGGGTACAAAGGAATAAACCAATACATAATACAGGGATAATAAAACATACAAATAACGCAACTCCACACTGGATGGTTGCTGTGAATGACGCAGCTTGGTTGCTCTGTTTTGCGCATGTGGCTCTAACAAGCATCTCTTCGATGGGACAGCCTTGAGGAAGGGTGGCTAAGATGGTTCTTGTGTGTGAAGCTAGCATTTTCAAAAGCAAGTGAGCGGAATAAATGCTCTTGAACATCTGGTGGCACATCAGGAGCATCTTTCAAGGCAGCTGACAGCCTATCAATAAATTGTCCAAATGGTTCGGTGGCTCCTTGCTTTATTGTCGCATAGGATGCTGACTTTTTCTTGTCTGGTACCAAAAGCAAAGCTTGATGGGCCAGCTGCTGTGACAATTGATGCATTTCAATGGGGTAGGTAAGTTGCACTCTGTTGGTTGCATATGGTCCATGCCCAGTCAGCATATCTGGGTGGACTCCATAGAAAGGATCTCCCACAACTGTATGTCTGTTGGCCTCTTCAATTGCCAAATGTCTCCATTCCCTTTCAAACATTAGAAACTGTGAAAGTGTCAGTAGCAGGGAGGCAATATTAGATGAATCAGTGGGACAAAGCACATGTGCTGTAAATATATATTGAATGATGTTCCTTGCTGCTTCTGACCTGATCCCATAAGTGGTGACTGTCTGTTTAGCTGATTGTAGGATTTTCCACTCATGGGGCTCCCACATGGCATTCCCATTAGATAATATGACAGGACAGGCCAGGGAGCTGACAGCCTGCCAGTCACCATCTAAAATAGCATCCTTTACCACTGACGCCCATTGCGACTGCAATGGATTTTTAAAAACAGCTGGCAATGCCAATTGCTGCTCAGTGGAGGGTTCCACTGGTTGAACCTGGTGAATTGAAAGGGTGTCAAGTTGGGCTATTTTTTTCTGTAACATATTTGGTCTTTGTATCTTATTTTGTGATTGCTTCTTCCTGCTACAATTGACATCAGGGGAGTCTGGTTCTGAGTCCTCAGAATCTGAGCCTGGTGGGAGGAGACAGTGCAGTGCTACCGTTGTGGGGTGGGGGCTGACTGGGGCGGGGGTCTGCACTGCTGTTGTCTGGGTAGCTGCTTCTGCCATCCAGCTAGCACAGCTATGCTCAACCCCCCTGCCCCACTCCGGGCTGCTCGCTGCTGCCGCGTACTGCCGAGCCGCACCTCTGCGCACGCTTGCCGCCGCCTCCGCAGCTGCCGCGTCCGTGAGGGGCGAGGGGTCGGGGCCGCCTCGCTCCCGTCTCCGCCCTGGTCTCCGCCTTGATCTCCTCCCCTGTGTTCCGCCTCCTGACTCAGCCCCCGTTTCGTCACCAACTCCGCCTGCCTCCTCAGGTGTCACCCCGCCTCCCGAAGGACATGGCGAGGCTACTTCTGGATTTGCTTCACTCCGTGGGACCGCCGAGCTGCTAACATCCACTGTGTGCGGGCACATTTATGCCCCTGCCGCGCCAGCACGTCCTGGCCCGCTCAGTCCCGTGCCTCCCGGCCCTGCGCTGCCTGGCTCTGCACCTGCGTCTATACGAGCGACAAATTCCTTAACAGAGGGACTGACTGGAGCCTTCTGCCCTCGCACTGGCCGCATATTATAAACACTAAAGAATTTTTCAACCCGAGATGGTTTCTGGACCTCTATCTGTTCTGGTGTGGACCGCTTAAATGCCTGAATGGCAGCCTCTGCGGCTTTTTTCTCTGCGGCCATGCTCTGCAAGGTATATAAATTTTTTTCCAAATGCCTGCGAACTCCAGTACCATTTTCTTGTCCTTTCCGCCCTCCACCACGGAGTCCCAAAGCAACTGCCCTAGTTCTTGCCATTCGGTTTCACTAAAAATCAGCGAAGGCTTTTGCAACTTGCCTTTGTTCCTTGCCCACAAAACCAGCTGCTTTAAATCAGCCTCTTTCACTTTTTCAGCTCTCTTTGAGAGAATATGCAAGAGCAGCCGCAATGAGGCCTGCAGATCCCCATCCATGATGACTGTTCACCCTCTCTGTTTGCGACTTACCTCATCCACCTCCGCGGGGCGCTCCGTTTTCTTTTATTTGGCGTGGCAGCACCCTTGCTCCAGTTCCCGGCTCTGGCTTACGTCCACACCCGCTGTTCGGGCCGCTCGAACACTGGAGTCTCCTTTTTCTCTGTGCTCCAGCGGGTTCCTGCCACCACACAGCGACACGGAAAGCCTTCTTCCTTCCATCGTGAACGGCACGATTTGGATTCTGGAGTCTTCCCTGCTTTGTTCACTTGATCCTCGTTTGCAATAGAGCAAATTCAGGATCCCGGTCTTCGTCGCTATGAAGAAATGCGGACCTGATTTTTGTCGCGACTAAAACTCGGCTCCCCGTTACCCTATAAGTAATTTGGGGGCTCTCGGAGCATTCTGGGTCCCTGGTTCAGGGCACCACTCAAAGCCAGGGTCCTCATAAGACAGGAAAACTGGACTGGACAAACGCACGTCAAACCAATATGGTCATTAAAACGTTCTCCGTTTATTAGTGAGAAGATGGCAGTTTATATACACTTCTATGTAGTTTACAGTCTACAAAGGCACTCTCATTGGCAAGCCAACATTGTTTGTCTTTGTCTTAAGGTGGACTAAACTTCACACTATAAGCCTATACTACTTCACACCCAGAAAGCCTAGTGCTTCACATCACACCTTAATATAATTTCTAACTGTGTCACAGGCTCACAAGGCCCATATCTGAGGCCTAGGCTGGAGTAGCTCAAATCTCATTCCAGACATAAATCATGCCCTCTCTCTCTCAAAAATGCTGCAACACAATGCATTATCAATTTCTTAAATATTGTACTATTACTTAGAGTCTGTAGTAATTGGCAGGCTTTATTTTAAAGTGAGGGCTTAGAGAACTATTTCTGGGTAAGTTTTCCAAGTTCACTTTAATATCAGGCCAAGCTATTATAGATACAAATTTGGCAAGTCTGAATGACTTGAGTATAGTTTTGATGTAGAAAGCGCTTGGGTTTATTGGTATATTTCTCCACTCGTTAAGACTAGGACTTGGCCAGGGCCCATGCCCTAACTGGAAGAGGCTCTTCAATATATTTTAAAAACCTCTTAGTAATAGTAGTTAGAAAAGTTCTTTAAAATAATATGTCTTATAAATAGCCACGCAACAATATGTAAAGGTTTGTAAATCAGATGGCTTTGTAATTTGTCTTTAGCTAAATAGTAGTAAAACAAAAAAGGCATTAAACAGCTTACAACTGATATCAATCATAATATAAAATTGTTACTCATTCTTTAGTGGTACTTATAAAAAATAATAAGAAAAAATTGTTCTTATTTCTATAACAAAATAGCTCTATCACATAATTTAATTGAGCAAATTTCTATAAAATTCATTTAAGCTTTATGTCATTCACTTCTACAGCAAAGAAATATATCTTATTGAAGCGATACGCGGAAGAAATAGACTCCACAACCTGATGTATTTATGAAGTGGGTCTGTATTGTCAGCACCCGGCACAAGTGAGATATCTCTCCAAAAACTTGTGTGCCGAGCCTTGGTCTGACTCACACCTTTATTCACAAGGTGTTCCATATGCAGTACATTGCACAACTTTTCCATGCATATTCAACCCCTGGCCCTGCCTGTCTTTGCCTCTCATGCTAAATAGGTCCACACCCTTATGGGCATGCGTGGTTTGCTGTGGTCATCCTGTGGGGGTCTCTCGGTGGTCTCTGAGGCTGAAGGTTGTGGTCTTTCTCATGATTGAACTTTTGAACTTTTCCTCCTCTGTGCGTGCACTTTTGGTCCTTTGGTGCTTATCTGAATACATCTGTCAGTCTTGATTGGCTTGGAGACAGAGGACCCCCTTTATCTGGGTTCTTTGCATCTCTTGGTATTGTTCTTGATGCAAGAAGCTTTAGGAATTGGCATTTTCTTATGCCCTTTGTACCATGGCAGAGGTTTCTTAAGTAAAAGGTTAAAATTCAACACATAACTCTACAAGCTAAAATATAAATGCTTAATTCATTTTGTTAACTCAAGTGAACTCCAAAAATCTCTGTTTCATTATCATTCAAACAGGTATATTTCAATGAAATTTTAAAGCAACTTCACAAAAACTTCAGTAAAACATAACAAAAATATACTTAAAAGAACTTAAAGTTAACATCACTGAGACTAAACAAAATTAATCTTAAGATGAATTAACTCATTTAAACTCTATTATTACAAAAAGGGTACTGAAAATTTGTCATATAGCAATTAAACATCAAGGTAAACAATAAATGTTCTGAAAAATTTGCAATAAAATTGCTTTGTTAAAACTGTGGAGTAGAAGTAAGCAACTAATAAAGCTGACAGTGGATTTTATATACTAATTATAGTTAAGTCTCAAAAAACTACTACAAATAAAGTTCAAAGTTTGTCTTGTATGTGTTATAGATGGATAATGAGATGATTGACTCTCGCAATTAAGGGATGAATATTGTGTGAATATTAAGAGAAACTTTACTGATGTATAGTTATGTTACTGTAGTTTAGATGTCCTCTGTTCTCCCCATAGTTCCCTTTCCCCTCCCCTCTGTAGTGTTGCCATCAGACTGCCTGGATTGCCTAGGACAGGTAGAAAGAAGACGTGCACATGTGCACCTTACATGGGGTAGTTGGGAATGGAAAAGCCTGTTGCTGGGAGGCACAGCATGACAACACCTGACCCTCCAATCAAGTTGCAAGAAAGCAGTCTCCACCAATAAATTGCAAAGAAGAGTTGACTGAAAAACTTTGGGAGGGACCAGGGTTGGCTGATGCAACCCCCAGGAGTATAAAAGACTGAGCATCCATCTTGAAGATGAACCGGCCACGTGATAGGCAGCCTTATTTAATCCTTTGTTGAATTTTTGTTAAGGTTTAATAAACCTTTTAAAAAATTTTAAGTGAGCAGTTGTCTCTCACATATGTGAGCTAAAGAATCTTTAATTTACGACTTATCTAATTACTCTCAGTGAACTATGCAGTTTTGCTATGTTACTAATATGTAGGAAGACACCACTTTTACACAAACACCTTTGAATTTTTCTAGTAACAATCCTGTTAAAAATCGCAAATCACAAGTTACTAAAATTAGAAAGTAAATTTTAACACTGGCTGGTGCCAGGCGGGGGGGGGGGGGGGGGGAAGCACACCCCCTGTAGCAGCTTTTAAAGATTGCTTGTAGGATAGATTTAAGTTGGGCTTAATAAAAGTAATGGGATAGAAACATCGAAGTCTAAAACAATAAAAATTTAATTATATAGTACTAAATAGCTGTACTGAAAGATTCGCAATAAAATTACTTTGTTAATAAGGCAAGTAATGTGAAGCAGAAACAGTTTGACTAAGGTTAGATTGAAGCAATACGCAGAATAAATAAATAGACTCCACAACCTGGGGTAGATATGAAGTGGGTATGTATTGTCAGTGTCCGGCACAAGTGAGATATCTCTCCAAACCTTGTGCGCCGGGCCTCAGTCTGACCCACACTTTTATTCAGAAAGGTGTTCCATATGCAGTACATTGCACAACTTTTCCATGCATATTCAACTCCTGGCCCCACCTGTCTTTGCCTCTCATGCTAAATAGGTCAACACCCGTCTGGGCACACCTGGTCTGCTGTGGTGCTTTTGGTCAGGTGCTTATCTGTGTAGTCTGTCAGTCTTGATAGGCTTGGAAGGAGGGAAGCTTCTTTATTTGGGTTCTTTGCATCCTTAGGCATTGTTCTTTGTGCAATAAGATTCAGAAATTTACATTTTCTTATGCCCTTTTGTACCATGGCAGAGGTTTCTTAAGTAAAAGGTTAAAATTCAACACATAACTCTACAAACTAAAATATAAATGCTTAATTCATTTTGTTAACATAAGTGAATTCCAAAAATCTCCATGTCAAGATATCACTCAGGGCTTTAAATTTGTATCAAGTGTCTCTGAGAGCTAGGCTGCTCCTTCCAATGCTTGAAAGGGCCTGAGGCACTTAAGCAGGGGACTATTGTGGGGGCATCACAATGACTCCTATACAAAATTAGAATGCATAAAAATTCCCCACTGTGTTAATACATCCCTCCCCCACAAAACCAGGGGGACAGACAGCACAAAAGTTTTAACTGTGGCTATCCTCCCATCAGGCCCTGTTAGTTGTAAAAAGTGTTGGCTTTGCAAGTTTTGACTATTCCCACACAGCCAGAGAGTACCTGAGGCACAGTCGTTAATGGCCAATCACTTGACCATTGGCTTTTTGAGATAACAGTCACATCTGCACCACTACCAATGAATCCTGTTAAAATTATGTCCCTGCCTTTCAGAGTCACTTTGCATTGGCATGTGGGATGCTGAGATGTAATACATTGTGTCCAAAAACTCTGTGTGACCCCTGTGGAACCAAACCTCCAATCCCTCTGTTCAGCTATTAGGGGTGAAGATAGGGGTGCTGCCGGGACAAGTATGAGTTGGGCTATATTGCTCCTTGCTGGGACCTCACAGGGCTGCTGGGAGGTCCAAGCCATGATCATTATTTCCCCAACCGAGTCAGTCAATGACTCCTGGCAGTACAAACAACCCTGGTATCAAAGTAGATGATCTAACTATAAGCAAAGTTGGTAACCCAACGAAACAGGTGGAAAAGGCATTGTCAGGGATGGCTACTCACAGACACAGGGTTTCCTGCTTGGTGATATTCACTAACATAACCCAGATATTTTTTCTTTGGCTGTGGGACTTCTCAGGCCTTAGCGAGGGGCATGGCATCAATCAGGATGGCTGTTGCAAGCAGGAGTCTTCTAAGAGTCATGTCCAGCAGAACAACCTGCAGGTTAAATTTAAAAATTAATAATGCTTAAGGAGTTAAGAAAACAGTGGCATTAATCAGCACTAGGTAGGAGGTGAGGGATGGATATTTGCAAGTCTCATGGTGTCTTTTCTGCAGGTTCTTCTCGGGGTTCCTCCTGTAGAGCTTCTTGGTGATCTTGCAGAGGCTGCAGATATGGCTTGTTCTTTGCTGGAACCCACCAAGGTCATTTACCTGTAGACATACAAGCATACCGTTTTCCCCAAGTAATCAGAGGAAAGGGTCCCATAATTTGGCCTGTTTCAATGTGAAAAATGCATATTTTATGACTGGCTTTTCACAAATATTAAAATGAATATTATATGTGTAATTTTAGAAAGTTATGCTGCATTAATTCTCTTAAGTAGTGTGTTAAATATAGTTTTAGGTTACAACATAATGTTAAAATTGAAACTCTGTGATGTAGGATTTTTTTACTAGCTCAAGCAAGGGATGAAATTAACAGGGTCTATGCCTTTATTAGTGTTCAGCTCTTTATTAAAAAGTCAGCTCGGCAGGGGGGTGTTGTAGCTTCTTCCAGTAGCCGAAGGGTGAGAAGGCATGCCGAGTCTATCCCTGGAGTCTCCGTGGCACACTGGTAGCCGGAGGTGAAGAGGTGTCCAGTCTGTATCTGAAGTCCCGATCAGCAGACCGTCCTCTCTCCTTTCCTCCTGGCACACTGGTAGCCGAAGGGTGGGGGGATGTGCAGAGCCTGCTGCTGAGGTCCAGCAGCAGCTATCCCTCTCCTTCCCTCCTGGTAACACCAGGAAGAGTGTCTGTTTTCCTTGTGCCTGCTTCCCACAGCCCAGTCCAGTGCCTTGGTTTGACAAGACAGGAATCTGCGAAGGAGGGCTAAAGCCTCCTGTGCAATGGAGAAGGCAAACCCCCCTCCCTCCGAATTACCAGGATCTTTAAATTAAAAGGCTCTCAGGCAAAGATATGGGAATGGGAGTAACAATTCTTTACTAGGAGAAAACTAGATAACAATTTAAAAAGGCAAATGCAATCGGTACAAACAAAACTAGTGAAAAAAAAAGTCCACAACCTGAGGATTTGGGGTGTTGGTAGCAGTCCGGTTGGGATGATTGATCCTCTTGCAGTGACTGATGAATTGCAGCTGAAATGGTGATATTTAGAAGGGTATAGTTTTCTCTGAATATCTGGTGGCAGTTGGGCCGGTCTTCCTCTGCGCCGGGGCTGCCTCTGAGCTCCACCGCCGCCGCCTGACCGCGCTCCAGCCGCTTCTCTGGGAAATCTCGCCGAAGGAGCTGCTTCTCCGCGAAATCCCGCAAAGACAGAGAGAGATGCTTGTCTGGGAGTCCCGTAAAGAGAGAGAGAGCTGCTTCTCTGGGAAATCCCGCAAAGAGAGAGCTGCTCTGTCCCCCAAAAGGTACCCCTTTTATCCAATAAAAGAGTGCTTTGGCTTCCCCCTCTGGCTGGAGCACCTCACAATGGGATGGTTTTACGTTACCAGACCTGCATTGAATCAGTCAATGGCCCATTAACAAACCATTACCTCTTCGAGCAAACCATTGTTCTTGAGAGATAACAAACCTGCCCAACCTTCAACAGATGGCAAATAGAATACAAGCTTATCTTACAAACCAGGACATCCAGTCTGGTCCTCTGCAGGTTATGGTGACAGGTCAAACACAGACTAGGGATGGGGTTCCCTTTTCCCATACCTGCACACCCATCTAGCCCCCTCCACTGTGCCCCTCTTTTTCATTTTGGAGTGTTTTTCATCCCCAAAACTCCCTCCATTGATTCCATTGGATTATTTTGCATCCCAGTCCTAGTTTGCGTGGGGGTATAGGTGATTCCCTGGATCAATTGGCTAATTAACATTTCAATGTCAGTACTTAGTTCAAGCCAAGTGTCCCAGCCAGGCTGTTTTGTTCATAACAAATCCCTCCTCTATTTCTTTGATCGGGCTTAAGCCCGCATCAACTTACAGTCTCTGGCTTTTGAGGGTTAGCTGCTTTGGGTAATTCTCTTAATTCCGTAGATCAGCTTCTAGCAAGCCTTCTTTAAAGCTAATTTTAAGTCTTTTGGTTCTTTCATTACTGTCTATGCACAAGAGGAGGTGGGTTGGGTGACCCTCTAAAGGACACTTATTAAACAGTTACAAAGTACTTAAACTTTGACAAGGGTACTTTAACTCAGAAGCGGTTATTACCACCTTACCTTATATCAGCTTCTAGCAAGTCTTCTTTAAAGTTAATTTTAAGTCTTCTGGTCCCTTAATTAACGTCTATGAACAAGAGGACGTGGGTGACCTTGTTGGGTCTGGTCTGGCGTCTGGGGGTGGCACTGGTCCTTTTACTCTGGGGATATGGATCCAGCCTTTTTCTTGGGTTCACACCGCAGTGTGTGTGGTGAGTAACACCTGAAAAGGTCCTTCGAATTTGGGGGTTAGTGGAGTGGTGGTGTTCCAGGATTTTATTAACACCTAATCTTCAGGACTGATGTTGTGGGCATTGGTATCCAGAGGGGAGGTCTGGGGAAGATACCCCTTCTTTCTGAAGCCGCCTAGGGATTTTCTTATGATTTTTAAATATTTTTAAGTTGCTGCCTCCCCTTCTAAATAATTTGCAGTATTGATAGGGGTGGTTAGAAAAAGGAGTCCAAATATCATTTTATAAGGAGAAATCCCTATGTTGGACCGAGGTCTTGTTGATGCGCAAGAAAGCGAGAGGTAAACGCTTGAGCCAATTCATTTTTGTCTCTTCAATTAATTTTGTTATTCCATTTTTAAGAGTTTTATTCATCCTTTCTACCCTTCCCGAGCTCTGAGGATGCCATGGGGTGTGCAATCTCTACCTTATCCCCAGGGCTTTTGTTACTTGATGCAAAGTTTGAGCAACAAAATGTGGACCGCAGTTGAGTCAATGTTATTAACTAGCCCGTATCGAGGTATGATATTTTCTAAGATTATTCTTTCAACTTTTTGCGTGGTTTCCTTTTTGAAAAAGCCTCCACCCAGTGAGTGAGATGATCTATTATCACTAGAAAATGCTTTTACCTCTGCACAGAGGGCATTTCAGTGATATCTACTTGTATGTTCTGGAAAGGTCTTAAAGCAAGTTTTCCTCCCCCATGTGCTGTTTTTCTCATTACCTTTTGGTCAGTTTTCAGGCAAATCGCACACCCTCTTGTGACTGCTTTTGCCAGGTCATATACTCTAATACATAAATTCTCCCATAAAAAGTGGTCGTACAAACCTTGGATTCCCCAGTAGGTCAATTCACGATTTGAACTACTATCTTTTTATCTCGTGGGATGATCTTTTCCCTTTATTGGACTTGCAAGTCTCTTCTTATGAGATTACTTTTTAAATTTGGCAGATAGATGAAGTCTGCCAAAAATTGTCTAGAATTCTCCTTGATTTTTATATTTTTGGCTATAGATGCTTTAAATGGCCTTCCCTTCACCTCTAAAACCTCTCAGACCTTCTTCCCAATGGTGACTATTACTGGTAACTTGTGCTAGATTTATCTGCCCCTGTGTTAACTAAGGACTCAAAATCTTTATAGTGGGGACTTACTTTAAAGTTTACCAAGGGCTCCTCTTGATGGTTGATTGGATCTCTTCGCTTATAGAACCCTTAACACCTCTAGTCATCTCCCCTTGAAATCTTTTCTAAGACTTCTTTTTCTTTATGCATTGTTTTATCAAACTGAAACATAAGACACATTTCACTACAGTAATAGCACCTCCTGTCGCTTTGTGAAGCTTCAGGTTTCCTAAACTCATTGAAGTTCTTATTTGTCTCATATGATGGTGCTGGCTGGTCTCTATTTTTTTTTTTTTTTGGTAATAGCCCTGGTCTATTCCAACTTGACTTAGACGGCAGTGCTGGTGACCTCTTATACTTTCTCAAGAACTGCAACTATAAGTCTAGATCTAGTTTTGGCTTTTTCTTCTTTCATTAAATATAATCTTAGGGTTTCTAGGTGTTGGTTTAGCTGATTATACATCTACTGATCTAGGCTTCCATACCATGGCCACTGTCCCTGTAATTTTAACTCTGGCCATACTTCTGTATTCATGTCTAAACCCTTTGTGGTCTCCCAAGAATCCCACTGGTCTAACTATTGCCCTAATGGCCTGTTAGGGGGAATTCTCTTTGCTTTCTCTTTTGAAGGATCTGCTCCTTTTCTATAACCTGTTCCCATTTCCAAGCCTCAAAAAAAGAAAATAAAAAAAACATACATTAAATGGTGCTCCCCTCTAAAATGGAATATACAGATATGCAACTGTGGGATGATTATGCTCCTGCACGGTGGGGGCTTAGGGAGGCAGATATCTCTGAAGCTTGCTCTTGGGGAGAGAGGTTTATTGGAGGATTCAGGAATGCCCGAGCCTTGTGCTCTCAGGCGTAGCACGTGGCCGGGCTTAGGAGGACGGGGGAGGGGAGAGAGAAACGGAGGGTTTAGGAGAGGGGAAGCCCCAGGGGGGGAGGAAGTCCAAGAGAGGAGGAGAGGGCCAAGAGAGGAGGAGAGGGCCAAGAGGCCGCATGGCCCCTCAGACCCCCCTTTTCAGGGGCTCCTAGGTGGGCTGGGACAAGGCATGGGCCAATGGGGTTACAGACTCCAATGCTTCAGGGGCAGGTACAGAGGTGGGGGATGAGCCACAATCTTTTCGGGGGTAGGATGGAACAGTCCATTTCACTCCAGGATTCATCCAAGGGCAGAAGTGACATTCGGCTAGCTAAGATAACAATCATATCTATCTATCCTCTGCAACATGCAACTATAGTTCATTTGGCTTCTTCCCACAACTTAGTATTTTAAATCTCTTGACTGAACTTTATTTCTTGGAGCTAACCTCCCACTCTTGGCATTTATCTCTGTCTCTTGCCCAGGATAACCACTAATCACACTCACATATATTGTCTTCTGATCTCCTGTTCTTTTTGGACTTCTTGAAGGACTTTCTAGGCTTGGAGCCCGGGTAGGACTCACCCTAATTCTTACTTGGCATTTTGCCCTACCTCCTTACTAGGCTTAGGAAGCTTGGTCTCCCTGCTGAGGTAAGGTCGAACGTCCTGCCAAGCCTTACACTCGAACTCCGGCCAAGTTCCCTCGCCTGACTCCTACTAGGCTTAGGAAGCTTGGTCTCCCTGCCGAGGTAAGGTCGAATGTCCTGCTGAGCCTCACACTTGAACTCCAGCCAAGTCCCTTCGCCTGACGCCTACTAGGCTTAGGAAGCTTGGTCTCCTTGCCGAGGTAAGGTCGAACGTCCTGCTGAGCCTCACACTTGAACTCCAGCCAAGTCCCTTCGCCTGACTCCTACTAGGCTTAGGAAGCTTGGTCTCCCTGCTGAGGTAAGGTCGAACGTCCTGCCAAGCCTTAGACTCGAACTCCGGCCAAGTTCCCTCGCCTGACTCCTACTAGGCTTAGGAGGCTTGGTCTCCCTGCCGAGGTAAGGTCGAACGTCCTGCCGAGCTTTACAGTTGAACTCCGGCCAAGTTCCTTCGCCTCAGTCTCCTACTAGGCTTAGGAAGCTTGGTCTCCCTGCCGACGTAAGGTCTAACGTCCTGCTGAGCCTTACACTTGAACTCCGGCCAAGTCCCTTCGCCTCAGTCTCTTTCTAGGCTTAGCCTGCTTGCCTTTTTACTCGCTTCTTAACTTGCTTACTTACTCTGCCTGCCAGGACATGCCTCCTGCCTGCCAGAACATGTACCCTGCCTTCCAGGACCCGCCCATTGCCTGCCAGGACATGCCCCCTCCTTGCCAGGACCTATGCCATATCTGCCAGGACATGCCCCTGTCTGCCAGGACACGCCCCCTTCTTGCCAGGTCCTGTCCCTTGCCTGTTAGTACTTGCCCTACCTGACAGGACCGGCCCCCTGCCTGCCAGCACATGGCCCCTCCTTGCCAGGACCTATGCCATATCTGCCAGGACATGCCCCTGTCTGCCAGGACACGCCCCCTTCTTGCCAGGTCCTGTCCCTTGCCTGTTAGTACTTGCCCTACCTGACAGGACCGGCCCCCTGCCTGCCAGCACATGGCCCCTCCTTGCCAGGACCTATGCCATATCTGCCAGGACATGCCCCTGTCTGCCAGGACACGCCCCCTTCTTGCCAGGTCCTGTCCCTTGCCTGTTAGTACTTGCCCTACCTGACAGGACCGGCCCCCTGCCTGCCAGCACATGGCCCCTCCTTGCCAGGACCTATGCCCTATCTGCCAGGACATGCCCCTGTCTGCCAGGACACACCCTCTTCTTGCCAGGACCTGTCCCTTGCCTGTTAGTACATACCCTTCCTGCCAGGACCAGCCCCCTGCCTGACAGGACATGCCCCTTGTCTGCCAGGATACGACCCCTGACTACCAGGACATGCCCCCTGCTTACCAGAACATGTCCCCTTGCCAGGACATGCCATATGCCTGCCAGGACATGCCTCCTGCCTGTTAGGACATGCCCCTTGCCTACCAGAACATGTCCCCTTCTGGCCAGGACCTGCCTCCTGCCTTTAGGACATGCCCCCTACCTGCCAGGACATGACTCCTGCCTGCCCGCCAGGACATGCCCCTGCCTCCCAGGACATGGCCCCTGACTGCTAGGACATATCCCCTGCCTTGCCAGGACATGCCCCCTGTGTGCTAGGACATGCCCTGCCTGCCAGGACATGCCCCTTGCCTGTTAGGACATGCCCTCTGCCTCCCAGGACATGACCCCTGCCTGTGAGGACCTGCCTGTTTGCCAGGGACTTACTTTATCCCCAGAGAATCTCCACATGCCCAGAGGAGGGCCTTTACCTCTAAGGAGACGCCTCAGTCATTCCTCTGTTCCACTCACTTCCCCCCGTTCCTGGCCAGCCCCTTCGCAGGAGTCCGGAAACGCGGTACTAGCGGGTCTCTCTCACTTCGGGGGTCCGAGCTGCCAGCCCCCGTCTCACTCACTCGCTCGCTCGTCTCCCAGTTTTTCTCACCAATCCATCGTCTCTTCGCGTTGCTCCTCCACGTGGCTCGTCCGCATTGTTCCTCTGCGTGGCTCGTCTCATGCTGATCTTAGGGTCCAGTAGCCAGCAAATCCCAAGGGTACCTCAAAGCCGGTGGTCAAGCTGTCCAGTTGTCCAGTGTTCCTCTTTGGGTGTGGCTATCCCGGATGAGCCCCCAAATGGAAATGAACAGGATCTATGCCTTTATTAGTGTTCAGCTCTTTATTAAAAATCAGCTCGGCAGGGGGGTGTTGTAGCTTCTTCCGGTAGCCGAAGGGTGAGAAGGCGTGCAGAGTCTGTCCCTGGAGTCTCCGTGGCACACTGGTAGCCGGAGGTGAAGAGGTGTCCAGTCTGTATCTGAAGTCCCGATCAGCAGACCGTCCTCTCCTTTCCTCCTGGCACACTGGTAGCCGAATGGTGGGGGGATGTGCAGAGCCTGCTGCTGAGGTCCAGCAGCAGCTATCCCTCTCCTTCCCTCCTGGTAACACCAGGAAGAGTGTCTGTTTTCCTTGTGCCTGCTTCCCACAGCCCAGTCCAGTCTGGTCCTCTGCAGGTTATGGTGATAGGTCAAACACAGACTAGGGATGGGGTTCCCTTTTCCCCAACCTGCACACCCATCTAGCCCCCTCCACTGTGCCCCTCTTTTTCATTTTGGAGTGTTTTTCATCCCCAAAACCCCCTCCTATGATTCCACTGGATTATTTTGCATCCCAGTCCTAGTTTGGGTGGGGGTGTAGGTGATTCCCAGGAGCAATTGGCTAATTAACATTTCGATGTCAGTACTTAGTTTGAGCCAAGTGTCCCAACCAGGCTGTTTTGTTCATAACAAGGGATAAGATACTCAAGAAACTTTGCACAGAGATAACAGAGTTTCAGCCTCCTTATCAGAAAAGACAAACATTCTTCTACCTTCTCTCCGCCTTCATGGAACCAGCAGGATTAAGGGGAAGGAGTTGACAAGAACCAGAGAAATTCTTAATTTGTAAGGAATTTATGCATCATGTATGAGATATATGAATATGCAACAGGCTATTGCTTTTAAGGGTTATTCCTTTGTTCACAAAGTATGCTTTTTGTGTCTTAGTGTCTGAGAGCATCCCGACATCCATAATTCTTTGCTTTTTATTGTCTTGTAATTGTCCTAACTCTAAATTTTTATTACTCTAATTGTATTACTATTTTTATTACCATTTTTATTATTAAACTTTAAAAATTTTAAAAACCAAGTGATTTGCGTTTTTCACATCAAGATCTTTAATTAAGACTGGTGGTGTCTCTTTTAAGTTTGCCTGGATTGTATTAGAAAAATTTCTCATAATTGGGGGATTTGGTTCCATAAAGCAATTATTCAAAAAATTAAATACATATGTGGCTTCAGCAAGCCTTTCAACTGTGGATAACATTTATATTTCTCTTTTTTCTTGTTCCAGAAGGAGTTTTAAAGACCGTTGTGTTCATTCAATAATTGATTGGCCTGTGGGAGAGTGTGGAATGCCTGTGATATGTTTGAATCCCTATAGATTAAAAACTTGCTGTATTCTCTGGGAGACATAGGCAGGTCCATTATCTGTTTTTATTTCTTGTGGGATGCCTAGAGTTGAAAATGCTCATAGGAAATATTTAATAACATCTTTTGCCACTTCACTCGTGAGCAGAGGCAAAGATTGTTCCTGAGAAAGTGTCTGTTGAAACATATATGTATTTAAAGCGACCAAAAGATGCATAATGGAAGAATGCATGGCTGAGCCGTGCTTGCTCAAAGATGTTTGAGATTGTAGTGTGTATGGTCATAGCCAGGGTATCAGCTTGTCTATTACATTCTGCTAGAAATCCTGGCAAGGAAGTGTGAGAATGAATGTGCATGACAAAATAGGGATGCTGTCTCTGAGAAAGAATAGAAAATAAAGTTTTAAGCAAAGAGCATAACTGATCATTAGAAACTGTCTTTAGGAACAAATTTTCAGCTCTCTCGACAATGCCTGCAACATAAACAGAATCAGTTACCAGGTTAAAAGGATATGTGAACTTAGAAAAAGCTCTAATAACCACAGCTAATTCAACTATTTGGGGTGAACCGTCTATTGTTTCCATGTCATATTCCTAATCATGTGTTACAGGGTTTTGCCAGGTTATAACAGATTTATGGGACTGTCCTGATCTGTAGTGGCACGGCATGAACTCCCCTCGCCGCGATACCCCGAGCGGAAGGCGTGCTGGGCGGCGAGAGGGAAGAGAATGGACGGCCACTCCCCCTGCGAAGCTATGCTGTCCCAGTCGGTGGTGTGGGAACAGACGGAGGCGACACGGGACTTGGGGGTGAACAGGATGGTTTTATTCAGTGAGCCCCAAGACCCCCTCGGGAGCGGGAGCAGAGGTTTTATACAAGAATTCAGGGAGATGGGTGTAGAAACAGCAACCAATGAGGGAATAGCAGGGGAGGAGTTTAGGGCAGAATTAACCCACCACAAACCTATCAGGTGAAGCAGGGAAGTGAAATAACACAAAATAAGCAATAGGGTTTCGAGTCTCACCAAACAGACAGGGAATGCTCTGGAAGCAGAGGAGGGGGCTAGGATGAATGACAGGGAAGGTTCCAGGGAAAGGGGCAGGGAAAGGGAGGATTGACAACTTGGAGATGAGGGGGTTAGGGGAGAGCTAGGGAATACTGACAACTGGGGAGAGGAGGAGATTAGGAATGGGGGGGGGGGGGAAACAGATATTGAACAAAAATCAAATTAAAGACACCACCGCACTGATCCATCAGTGAAGATGGTTAGTGAATCAAGGGGTACAACACTTTTAAAAGGTTTAGGAATCATTCTAAGGGAAGAATGCAACAGCCTATGGTTTAGGGTAATGGACTGAAATTTACCCATTAAATTTTTTTAGAGTGCAATTTGCAAACATTTTGATTGTTTTAATAGCCAATCTAAATATAGAGTAGTTGTGGGTAGGAATATAGTAAAGAAATCTTTTCCTGCAAGAGAAAATAAGCATGACCTGGCTCTTATAACAAGCTGAGCCATCATTCTGGCTTTGTTGTTATAGTTTTACTAAGCTGGTGGGGTAGGAAAACCCATTCTAAAATTAACAAAGGATCAGATGTCTCAGGGTCCCATTGAAAGATTAAGGCATGGGGTTGGGGTCCCTTTCCCAAAATAGCTAGCAGGAATGGTAAGTTTGGATTTATTCTGTGTGCCTGATGAGTTTGAATGGCATGGGATACCTTATATAAGGTATCCCTTGCCTCATCTGTTAGCTGCTTAGGTGAATTTAACTCAGAATCCCCCCTTAACAAAGAAAACAACAGAATTAAATCTTTGTTAGTAATTCCCAGCAGAGATCTGACCCAATTAGTTGTTCCCCAAAGTTTTTGTAAATCATGGAGCTTTTCTGGTTTCTCATTTAGTTGCAATGGCTGGTGCTGTACAGTCTGAGAAAGAATTTTGAGTTCCAAATATTTCCAGGCTGATGTTTGTTGTATCTTTTCCTCTGTGATGGTCAGTCCTGCCTGTTGGATAGCTGTGACGATGGCTTTTAAAGTTGTATCTAAAGATGGATCATTTTCGGCTGCAATATCATCCTTATAATGGTAAATAATTGCTTGTGAATGATCTCGGCGAACTGGAGCTAAAACTTTAGCCACAAACCATTGTTATGTGGTAGGCGAATTTTTCATGCCTTGGGGTAGTACCATACAGTGGTACCTCTGAAGAGGTGCCTGTCTGTTAAGGTTTGGAATTGAAAATGCAAATCGAGGGACATCATCAGGGTGAAGGGGAATGTCAAAGAAACAGTCTTTTAAATTGATAACCATCAATTTCCATTCCTTAGGGATCGTGACAGGGAATGGCAGACCAAGTTTTAATTTGCCCATTTCTTCAATGACCTCATTTGTTTTACATATGTCCTATAAGAGCTGCCACTTATTGCTGTTTCATTTTTGGATGACAAAGACGGGTGTATTCCATGGGCTTGTGGTCAGTATTATGTGACCCTTTTGGAGTTGTTCTTGCACTAGAGACTTAAGTGTGATGAGTTTTGCTTCAGGGAGGGGCCTTTGATCAATCCACATGGGTTTATCTGTTTTCCAAGTTAATTTGAGGATGTCACACAGTTCAATGGCCCCAATTAATCACTTCACACATTTTAGTAGTCGACACAGGTCATGGTGCTGCACTGATCTGGATCGTCGGTCTTTATTTATTAGCTTTATTTTTAAGCTGTATAATTTCCCATATCAGGTGTGCCTTATGGCTGCACAAACAATTTTTTCCAGAATAAAAAGGACAGAAATTGACTTGTGCCTGACCAAATCTTTCACTGGAGATGTAGAGCTGCCATTGTGAAAAGTCCAAATTTCTGTTTCTCATCCTTTTTTTCCTTCAAACATGAGCATGCAATCAATTTTACTGAGGGTGTGCTTCTGGATCTAGTAGCAGCAGTGTTATGCATCTGAAGCTTTTGGAAGGCAGGAGGGGAATGGATAGTTTGATAGGAAAACTCTTCTAGTAGCAGTGTTATGCTGTGCCTTGCCTCACTTTCATTTATTGTTGCTTTCTTCTTTTCAGGGGGAAGGTCACCATGGTGCCAGAGATGATAAGCTGGCTGAATTTATTAATCAGTATTTTGGACAGTGTCTTAGTTTTAATTGTAAGAAATGCCTTACTGATGGAAAAGTGGTTTATGTTTTGAAACTAAAGTTAAGAATAGACGAAGGTAAGTTAGCTATGAGAAAGAAGAATTTAATTATCTTTACCATTTAAAAAAAAAAAACAAAAAAAACCCCAGAAATATCCATGAAGTATAAAGAACTGGGGAGGTGGGAATTTTAGTTCATGGGAAATAAGGAAAAATATGAGGGAATGCAGTATTAAAAATGTGTTTAATGAGATGGGAAGTGAAAGAATACAAAACCTGTAGAAAACTAGAAAATAAATGGCTTTAAATATAGTCTAGAAATATGTAATCGAAGACTTGTCATTCACAGGGTGGTAGTGGTTGTTAAGGTGATTTTACTTTTTTTTATATATAAGGGATTGAAGGCAACTAACAGCAATTGGTAAGAAGCTGAAGCATTAGAAATAATTGATTTCATGAAACTTGATCAATTATTAAAATGCATATTTATATTATTAAGATGCATATTTCTATACTTTGTAGTTGTTTTAGCTTGTGATTCACAGTTCTGCTTTCTTTTTGTTATTAATCTTTAGGGGGAAAGGAACAGTGGCTTTGATGTTTTCTATCAAACATGAAACATGGACATTTTTCAACAAAAGACTTGGCAGACGTTATAAGAGAAAGGTAAGAATTCATCCTTGCTAATCCTGTCTCTTTAATATACAGTTTGTGCTTTTAATTAACTTTATCATTATGTATTACAGTAACACACAAAACATAAAAAGCAGTGGGCATTTTGAAGTCTCTCATATCCTACAAGAATATTTAGGTTTATTCCATTCACTTAGAACTGAATAATGATTTCTAAGTCACTGATTAGTAACTTCTAATAACAAGCTTCTAATTTTTAGGTTTTAATTAAATGATAAGTAAAAAGCAAGAAATATCACAGTAGGTGTCCATTAGTTTATTTAAATTAATCACAATTTTTCATCATGTTTGGAAGAAAAGCAATAATTTAAGTAGAAAAAATTGATGATAGGTGTAGAATTAGGATATTAGCAAGTTCTGTTATGATCTTAAAAACTTATACTTTTTGATTAAGGTTTCAAGAAACTAGGTTGGTTAAAGAAAAGGGAGTGATACCTATGGACAAGAAAATAATTTGCAGAAAATAACCCAGGTTGTTCTTTATGGGATGAATAGGACAGAACTGAAATCTGAAAATGTGACAACTTCCTAAACAGATCTTTATAGAAGATGACTCCTGCTGCTACTTTGAACATAATAATGTCTGTTCTGGATGAAACGAATGATATGACTGCTTCAGAATTCTGTCTTACTCAGCTACCGATACCAGATAATACATAGAAAAAACACACAAGAGACTAATTGAGGACCTGTTTCAGTGAAGGTTTCTTGCAGTAAAAGCTGTCAAAATAACCAGCCTTTGTTTCCTGAAATTTTCCATCAAAACTTTAGTTTTAGCCCAAAATAGACCTCAATTAAGAATTTATTTTAAAATTTCAACAAAATGTAATCACCATTGATCTGACAGATACTCAGTGACACTGACATTTGCGTGGTTTCTATGTGAGTTGAAATGGAGACAAATACAAAAATCTTTCCACTAAGTGAAACAGGTGAATTCCAGAGTCCATGGGATAGGCAGTCTCCTGTTGGAAGGACTGCACAAACCAAGGAATGTTGTTTTAAGAATCCCTGATTCCAGAGAACACGTTATGAAGCCAGACAGGTATCTGGATTAGTGGATTCTGGATTTAGTGGAGGGATATCATGCTGTTGATGCTTAGTATGAAATGTTTAGGGCTTCATGAGCTGTGAAAAATGTTTTTGTTTTTTTTTTTCTAAACTGCTTTTAATATTGACTGTTAAAAAAGTTTGCCTTGTGTTATCTTTGTGTATGCCTGGATTTTTCCTTTGAAACCTGCTTTAATTCTTGTAATCAGTCTTTTATATATATATATATATATAGTAATAAGTCATAGAATTAAGCTGTACATCACCTGGAGACATGTAATTTTATTAGTTTTATATCTGTTGTGTTTTGATTCATATCCACATTTAGATCAGAAGTTTGCTTGCTCACTCTTCTCCATTAAATTGTATTCTTTGGGTATGCTTCATTTTATTCATACTGATCCTAAGGTTAAAGATCTTACGTAAATGGGTAAAAATAACTTGATGCTGTCTGTCTTGGATTCTTTATTATTATGACATAAAACTTGACAGCATTGTTTATCTACAGCATTTTTTTGTAAAATATTTGAAAAATTTTAGTTATAATTACCACACTGAGATTCACTAGAATCTTAGCACTAAATTTTAATTTATTTGATAAGGCTTCAGTATACTTCCTTAAGAACAACTTGCCCTGGAATTAAATAATATCTGTGATGTAGACCCGCAGCAATAACTTCAGACCTTTCCAGCTATCCTCTCTGTATGAGATATTAAACATGATATCTATGATATCTGTTCTGTTGCGTCTTCTTCAGCTATGCTTTATTGATCCATTAGGTATGCCAGGCTGCCATTAAAAAAAAAAAATGAATGCCAAAGAGATGCTTCTTTTCAAGTTAAGGGTGCATTGCTGATCAATCTTAGTCTAAGCTAGTGACACCTTATGGCATATAGTTGTAGTTTCAAAGAAATATTTGGTGTCCTTGCTTTAGTGAAAATGTTTGAGCATCCATATCTAGGGAGTGACATCCTTCCACGACCACTGTGAGGTTACTGCAGTATGTCGGTCTTATTTCCCAGGAAATAAATATGGTTCAGTAGCACACATTTATTCATGTGGGTCAAATTCTTGATCTCAGCGTTTGTATTGGGCAGTACTTCAACAGTGTTTTGCAACTGTTTGATCGTCTTGACTGTATTGTTTTGCATCTTTGTTTATTGCAAAGAAATTAAGAGATGTTGCTGAAAATTATCTGTTCCCCTCCTGTAATCTGAATATTATTATGCAGTACTCTTTTCTCCTAGAGTTATGTAAGTAGATGAGCAAGATACATTAGGAACCTCCTAGATCTAGTGGTTTTATGCACTACTTAAACCTCATTTTCTGAGCTGCTCCCTATTGTGTTGGATATGCACAGCCTGGTTTTTAATAGTGGGGGGCCACAGAGGTGACTTGTGTGAGAAGCTGCTAGAAGCTTCCATCATGTCTGGCAGAGCCAATCCCTGATGGCTCTGAAGATGGACATGCTGCTGGCCAAGGCTCAGCCAATTAGAGATGTGGGTGATAACGTATTTAAGAAGAAAATCAAAACAAAGAGGGGCACTGTTAATTCCAGCTAGAGAAGAGGAGGAGGTGAGAACATGTGAGGGAAACAACATGGAGACACTAAAGTCAGTGGAGAAGGAGGAGGAGGAGATGCTCTAGGCTCTGGAGCCAAGATTCCTCTGCAAGCTGTGGTGAGGACCATGGTAAAGCAGGTTGTCCCCCTGCAGCACACGAGGATCCAGGTTTGGGACAAATTTGGAAGGGAACTTCCAAAGGGATGATTCCCTAAAGGGCAAAATTCAGCGACCCTTCCCCCCACCTGTTTGGGAGATAAACCTCCTTTGAGAAAAGTGGAAAAAACTGTTTATTTAACAAGCAGAGTATTCATAAACATGAGAAAATGAATAATAATAAACAATGGAACCTCTTGTTGTTCTGAAGAGACGGCAAATTCAGAGAGATTTCTTTTTGTGGGGTATAGCTTGGCTCTCTCAGTCTCTTATCAGTCCCTCCTGTGCTGGAAAATGCTGCATCCAAGGCCCTGGTGGGCCACAGGTGTGAGTTCATGGTGTTTTTCTGGGTTTTCGGTCCAAAGCAGGACTGAACAGTTACAAGAAAAAGAAAAGCCACAATCCAGGAAACTTCTCTGCCTCACTAGCTAAAAAAACTAACTAAAAGCAAGAGAGAGCTCACTCCTGCTGTCTGTGCTGCAGACAACACAGTCAGTGAGAAAGAATGCGGGACAACAAGTGCAGTTTCTGCAGCCCAACTTCTCTCCCCTTCACTCTCAAAACCAGTCTTAAAGGCACAGAATCACAGCTTAACCAGGTTGGAAGAGACCGTCAAGATCAAGTCCAACCCATGCCCTAACAGCACCTCAACTAAATCATGGCATCGATTGCCACATCCGGTCTTTTTTTAAACACATCCAGGGATGGTGATTCCAATACCTCCCTGGGCAGACCATTCCAATACTTTATCACTCTTTCTGTAAAAACATTTTTCCAAATATCCAACCTATATTTCCCTTAGCACAGCTTAAGACTGTGTCCTCTCATTCTGTCAGTTTCTGTCTGGAGAAAGAGACCTGACTACCATTACCCATCAGGAAGTTGTAGAGAGTGATAAGGTCACCTCTGAGTCTCCTTTTCTCCAGGCTAAACAACCCCAGCTCCTTCAGTCGTTCCTCATAGGGTTTGTGTTTCAAGCCTTTCACCAGCCTTGTTGCCCTCCTCCAGACACGCTCAAGCATCTCAACATCCTTCCTAAACTGAGGGGCCCAGAACTGGACACAGTACTCAAGATGCAGCCTTATCAGTGCCAAGTACAAGGGAAGAACTGATGCCTTGAGAAGGCTGACCTAGAACATAGTCTAGGCAGTTAAAGAATAAAGTAGGTATTTATTAAAAGGCCTTAATGGATACACCTTGGGCAGTACAAGAGCTTGTTCAGAGTTACACCCAAGAGGAACCCAAAATGGTCACTGTCACACTACGACACGAAATAACTCACACATTCACGCTAGATGCAAAAGAGGGAAAAGAGAGGAAGTTTTTTCCTGACCTCGCAATATATAGAATTACAAAAGTGACAGTGGATTGGAGGATCAAATTGCCACATCTCCAACCACACTGGTCAAACCAACAGTCGATCAATTCTCTCCTCCCACAAAGAAGAATGCAAAACAATCATTATTTACATGACAGTGCATGAGAAACTCCAGTAGAAATATGTAAACATCAGAAGGCATATAAAACTTTCAAAAGAACAGGGAGACATCTCAACCTTTTTCCCTTAAAAAAAAGAAAAAGAAAAATGAACAATGTTAAAAGGGAAAAATTTGGACAATGTTCACTTTCCACTCGTGGAGGAATCATTGGAGTGATCACTCGCGTCATCTGCATCTGAGTCAATACTCAATGATTCATCCTCTTGATGACTTTCAGTTTGGTCACGGTTTCCATTTTGCCTGTCGGATGGATTCTGTTTCTGCAGTCACAAGTCAGGACAAACACACTTCGAAGGTACCCAGCGTACCCCAGCATCTGTGCATATGTACGCATACCCACGTCCTGAAGCAATAAGGTCATAGGGACATTCCCACTGTTCGGTGACTAAATTCTGCACACAAACCTTTGCTCAAGGCTGATGTGTCTCATCCGCAGCCTGCAACGAAAGGTGATGATTCAAAATGACAGGGTTATTTGAATTCTATGGCACAGTAAGATGATTGATAGTATACAAAGCTTTTGCCAACCGACTGTGCAGTGTCTCACCCTGCATTCCCTGTTTGTGTTTTTGAAGAACCCGCTTCAGAGTACCATGAGCATGTTCTACAATAGCTTGACCAGTCAGAGAATGAGGGATACCAAACTTGTGTGACACACCCCACAACTACAGGAACTGATGCACCTTCTGCGATGCGTAAGCAGGACCATTGTCAGTTTTCAAAGCAGAAGGTATGCTCAGAACGGCAAAGGCCTGCCTCCAGTGGGCAAGGACATTGCGGGCCTTTTCTCCAGTGTGAGCAGAAGCCCACATCACAGAGGATAATGTGTCCACAGTGACATCTACATACTTGAGCCGGCCAAACTCGGCAACCTGGGTGACATCGGTCTGCCAAAGCTCCAAGGCCCTGAGACCTCTGGGGTTTACCCCTACCGGCAAAGGCGCAACAAGTGTGTGACAGTTGTCACACAACTCGACAATGTCGTGAGTCTCAGTTAGCATCAACTGAAACTGCTTCTGCAAGGTATGTGTGTTCTGATGGAAAAACCCATGCGATGCCTTGGCCTGCGCGAGTGTGTCAGGCTGAGGTGCTGCCCACACTGGGTTGGCCAACTTGTCAGCCCTCGTGTTACCTTCTGCTATAAACCCTGGCAGATGAACCTGGGCCTGAATGGCACTCCACAAGGTCTTCAGTAAATGAAACAAGGCAGGATAACAGACCTCCTTCAAAACTGAATAACCCAACCGCTGTGCGATGTCAGACACATAGGCAGAATCTGTGACCAAACTGAAAGGTTCCTGGGAAAATTTCTCAAATGCCATGACAGCAGCCCTCAATTCAACCAATTGGGCTGACCCATCCTCATAACCGTCCAGGACCTGCCACTCAGATCCATCCCTCCAAGTGACAATGGCCTTTCCTGTTTTCCCTGAACCGTCAGTGAACACAGTGGGTCCTTGCACTGGCTCCTGACTATTTTTGGGCCACAAAGAGATTTGTTTGAATTTCGCCACCTGCAGTAGCTTGTGGCTGGGCAGATGATAAGTGATCTGCCCTGAAAAGTTTTCCAGAGCACTTTGCAGGGACACACTGTGCGCAAAGCTCCAGTCAAAATCCTCCCACTGTACCAGGAGTATGATCTTTGCGGCATCCACACCCATCAATTTCAAACGCTGTTGCCAGCATTTGATTATCAAGCAAGCAATTAGCTCAAACGATGCGGTTGCCATTTTCTGCATCTGATGGGGCAGGAAAACCCATTCCAGGATGTGCAAAGAATCGGACCATTTGTCACTCCACTGACCAATGATGCCTGTGGGATGCAAATATGGAGTGGTAATGAACACAGTGACATCAATGGAAGGATCAATGCAATAAACCCGGCAAGCAGAAACAGCTTGCTGAACCTCCTCCAGCACCTGACATGCCTCAGGGGTCAATGTGCAAGGCGACTTTAAATCAGTCTCCCTTTAACAAATCAAACAGAGGAGACAGTTGTACATTGGTCAGTCCCAAGTACAGACATAATCAAATAATGACACCTACCAATTTCTGGGCATCATTCAGTGTCTTCACCGAATGCAGAAATTGCACCTCCTGGTGTCGTATTGTCCGTTCCAGAATTTTGACCCCCAAATACTTCCAAGGAGGTTGTTGTCAAGCATTTTCTGGAGCCCAGGAGGATGCAAAGCATCGAGCAACTGAGGCTGTATCCTCAGCAGCTCATCCTGGGTGGACGCAGCCACCAAATTGTTGTCCATATAGTGTTAAAGATGGGCATCACGAAACTGCTTGCGAACTCCAGACAAGGCACGGGCCACATACCACTGACATATGGCAGGAAAATTTTGTGTGTTCTGAGACAAAAAATTCCATTGATAGCACTGTGCAGGCTCAGCATTATTGATTGCTGGCACCCAGAAGGCAAATTTTGGTCTGTCATCAGGATGCAAATAAATCATAAAGAAACAATCCTTCAAATCCACAATGAGGATCGGCCAATCTGCGGGAAGCATGGTAGGCAATGGCATGCCCACCTGCAATGTTCCCATGCTTTCCATTATGGCATTGACCTTTTGGAGGTCTTGTAACAACCTACATTTCCCAGATTTTTTCTTGATGCAGAAGACAGGAGTGTTCGAGGGACTGGTAGAAGGCTCCAGATGACCCTGGTCCAACTGCTCCTGCACCAGGTTTTGAAGGGTGACTAATTTATCTTGAGGGAGGGGCCACTGGTCCTCCCAGACAGGTTTGTCCACCAGCCACTGTAAAGGAGGCGTAGGACACTCTGCGCCCTTCATCGCGGTGGCCCGTATCAAAAATCCATCCCAATGCACACTCCCCATGCAAGACAGAACATCCCTCCTCCAGAGGTTAACAGTAGTTGAAGTAACATGAGGCCAAATCATGGCCATCTGTCCCTCTGGGTTCGCGATCAGCACGGGCTGCTGGCTCACATAGCAATAGGTATCTCCACTGGATCCAAGGGCCACTCCGGGAGCCAGGTGGCAAGGGAGAGAACTGTGACATCCATGCCACTGTCAAGAAGCCCATGGAGATGGATCTTCGCCAGCATCACACCAGAGATGGACAGGGTACACAGCATCTCAGGATGTTTTTCATTCAGGACAGCAGACCAGTGAACTTGAGGCGGCCCAGTGGATCCAAAGCTGCAGTCACCTCGCGACTGATCAACTGTCCTGCGAACAAAATACTTAAAAGGTACAAGTTGAACAATTTGTGTCCCTTTTGGGATAGTGACGGGCCGGTGGGTGTGGAGACCATTGTACAAATCTGTCCTGTGAAATCTGCATCAATGAGTCCCATGTGCACAATGATGCCCTGAAGGATGGCACTAGATCTCCCCATAAGGAGAGCACTCAGCACTCATGCCCTCACCCAAGGGACCAAAGGCATCCAGGGGAACCTTGTGTATTTTTCCAGAATCTATGACAACCGTTGCTGCAGTGCAGACATCAACACCTGCTGAACCTAGGGTTCTCGCTGCAAGCCGGCTAAGCTGACCTTCATTGGCACCGGGGCTTGGAGAGAAGCTTGTGTCTGGGCACGTCTTCCCTTTGCACTCCGCTTCCCATTTCCTGCACCGAGCAACACCTGGCCATTAGCATGAACAGTCGCCTTACAGACATTTGCAGTATGGTTTGGCCTTCCACACTGACCACACAAAAACAAGGGAGTTGCGACCTGCTGTACCTTCTTTCTCCATTTCTTGTTGGCCTGGGCATTCCCCTGCTATCGTTGCCTGCCCTGCGGCACCACCCAGACCAGCTTCACAGCAGTAGCCAAGGCAACCATCTTATGACCTGAGCTGCCTACCTTTGCACAGGGCCCTGCCATCTGAGGTACAGAAGAATCAAGAGGAAGAGCCTCTATGATTCTCCTACAATCGGCATTGCAGTTACTTTTCTCAAGGTGTTTAAGCAAAAGCTTCCTTGCTTCAGGATCTCCCACCTGCTTCTCCACAGAGGCAGACAGCCTGTCTGCAAATCGTAGGAAAGACTCATCAGCTCCCTGGACAACAGTCACAAATTACTCCTTTGGTGCAGCCACTTCTATGGTCTGAATCAATGCTGCCATGCCTGTTGCCTGGCACTGATCCAGCACCAGGGGACCAAAGCCAGCCTGCCCCTGAGGATCAGCATAATTGAATTAACAGAATTAAAATAATTAGAAGACCTCACCCACGGCTGTCCTACACATGGCGACCACCAGATGTCACACTATGACACGAAATAACTCACACATTCACACTAGATGCAAAAGTGGGAAAAGAGAGGAAGTTTATTCCTGACCTTGCAATATATAGAATTCCAAAAGTGACAGTGGATTGGAGGATCAAATTGCTACCTCTCTAGCCACACTGATCAAACCAACAGTCCATCAATTCTCTCCTCCTATAAAGAAGAATGCAAAACAATCATTATTTACATGACAGTGCATGAGAAAGTCCAGTAGAAATATGTGAACATCAGAAGGAATAGAAAACTTTTAAAATAACTTTAAAACTTTTAAAAAGAACAGGGCGACAGGTCACAAAAATGGACAACAAATCACAAGGTCTCACACCTTATAAGTTTTGGTCCATTTGCATATTGGAGTTAATTGTCCAATGACAGCTTTAGGTTATTAAGTTCTATCCTCCTTGTTTTTCTCTCTTCAATTCAGCGTTGTTTATACTTTTTGGGCCTGGAGCTTGTAATGGTTGTCCTTGGTCAAGGTGGAATAGGATTGTTTTGTCCACCTACCCTGTGAAGAGAACTTGCCAACACCCAATATGAAGCCCAGAGCTACACACCAAAGCAACACAGAATCTGAAAAACATGAAAACTAAAACTTAAGGAATCAGAATTACTTCCCTGTTCCTGCTGTCCACGCTATTCGTGATACAGGCCAAAATGCCATTGGCCTTCTTGGCCACCAGGGCACACTGCTGGCTCATGTTCAGCCTGCTGTCGACCAGTACCCGCAGGTCTCGGGGTCTGCTGGGTGTTGGGATGACCCCAAGAGTGTGAAAGTCCTTGTTTCCTAGCCCGCGCAGACAAAGAAGTCTGGAATGCGTAGGGTCGGCTTCTCAAGGTTGTTTATTTTTTTCCTTATCTATAACATTCTTTCTCTGACCTGCTGAGCTCCATCTAGCAAGTCGGTCATGGCATTCTGTCTGCCTTCTTGGGTGGCGTTTACATTTTATACTAAAAACTATGTGCACTATGTTTACAATAATGTGCCAATATTTATCATTTATGTTAGACAGTGTGTCTCTACCTTAAACCAACAGAAAAGTGTCACCATCACACTAAGACATGGAGGACAAGAAGAAGGACAAGAAGGCCAGGACACACCCAAATCCCTCCATCTTGTCCCCCTGAACCCCATTCTAAAAAGCCCCAAAAATCTACTTTTTCACCCTGTGTTAATTCAACCATCACACTACTCAAACCCTTGTGGCTTGTAATTCCTCATACAAAGTTGGCGGTTTTTTCCACAGGCTGAAATCGAAACCACAGGTGTTTTTGACTTCATGCCAAGGTCTCCAAGCAAGCCCCCTGCCAGGGCTTTGAGACAGCCAGGGCAGCCAGAGGGATGTCCTGGACTCCGACAATCAGGTCCCTTTCCGCCTGGGCACTGTCCAGCCACACTGTCTCCAGACTATAGTGTTGCAGGGGGTTATTGTGGCCAAAATGCAGGACTCGGCACTTGGACTTATTAAATGTCATCTTTTTGGATTCTGCTCATCCATCCAACCGTTCCAGGTCTCTTTGCAGAGCCCTCCTACCTTCCAACAGATCGACACATGCTTAGTGTCGTCTGCAAATTTACTAATGAAAGACTCAATAACCTCATCCATATCATCAATAAAAATATTGAACAGAACTGGTCCCAGCACAGACCCCTGAGGGACACCACTGGTGACTGGCCACCAAGTGGATGCAGCACTGTTCACCACCAATCTCTGGGCCCAGCCATCCAGCCAGTTCTTAACGCAGCAAAGAGTGCTTCTGTCCAAGCTGTGGGCTGCCAGCTTTTCCAGGAGTGTGCTGTAGGAGACAGTGTCAAAAGCCTTGCTGAAGTCCAAATAGACAACATCCACAGCCTTTCCTGCATCCACCAGGTGGGTCACCTGGTCATAAAAGGAGACTAGGTTGGTCAAACACAACCTACCCCTCCTAAACCCATACTGACTAGGTCTGATACCCTGGCCATCCTCTAAGTGCTGCGTAATGACATTCAATATAAACTGCTCTATTACCTTACCAGGTACTGAGGTCAGGCTAACTGGCTTATAGTTACAAGGATCCTCCTTCCTACCCTTTTTGTGAATGGGTGTCACATTGTCCAGCTTCCAGTCATCTGGAACATCACCAGTGAGCCAGGACTGTTGGTAAATGATGGAGAGCGGCTTCACAAGCTCATCTTCCAGCTCCCTCATCATCCAGGGATTGATCCCATCTGGTCCCATAGATTTATGAACATCCAAGTGGCTCAGCAGTTCTCTGATTGCCTCCTCCTGGATAACAGGGGGACCATTCTGCTTCCTAAGACCATCTACCAACCCAGGAGGACAGTTGTCCAGAGGACAAGCCATCTTCCCACTAAAGACTGAGGCAAAGCAGGCGTTAAGCACTTCTGCCTTCTCATCTGCAGTTACTAAGTTCCCTCCCACATCCAATAGAGAACAAAGGTTGGTCTTACCCTTCACTTTACTATTAATCTATTTGTAAAAACATTTTTTATTATCCTTTACAAAAGTGTACAAATTAGGCGTGAACTGAGATTTGGCCTCTCTAATTTTTTTCTTATATGCCCTAGCAACCCCTTTAAATACTTCCTGAGAGACCTGACCCTCCTTCCAAAGATGATACATCCTCTTTTTATTCCTAAGTTCCTTCAAAACCTTGTTGCCCATCCTGCTGAATGTTTGCCTTATCGATTCATCTTTCAGCACACAGGGTCAGTCATGGTTTGACACTGTACCTTCAAGATCTCTGCTTTGAAGCACGCCCACCTTTCCTGGACTCCTTTGTTTTTAAGGGCTGCTTCCCAAGGAACTCTCTGAATAAGTCTCCTAAGTAGGCCAAAGACTACCCTCCAGAAGTCAAATGTATAAGTCTTATTGATGTTCCTCCTGATTTCACCAAATATCAAGAACTATGTCACGATCACTATGCCCCAAGCAGCCTCCAACCACCGCATCTCCCACCAGTCCATCTCCATTTGCAAGCAGGTCTAACATAGTCCCTCCCCTGGTAGGCTCACTCACCAGCTGCAACAAAAAGTTGTCCTCCACACACTCTAAAAACTTCCTGGACTGCCTCTTTGCTGTATTAAGTTCCCAGCAGATGTCTGGTAGGTTAAAATCACCTACAAGAACATGGACTGGTGATCCTGAAACATTGTTCAGTTGCTTATAGAATAAGTTGTCCACTTCTTCCTGGTTGGGTGGTCAATAACAGGCTCCCAGTAGGATGTCAGCCTTGTTGGCCTTCCCCTTAATTCTTACCCATAGGCATTCAACTTCACCATCACTAGTTTCAATACCCATGGCATCAAGATCCTCCCTAATATAAATTCAATATCTATCATAAACAGAACAGATGACTGGGGATACAAGCATCATAAAGTCACCCTAGGACAACAGGGGATGCAGAGGTCCACCCACAGCCCATGTGGGAGGTTCCTACATCAGAGTGGGTAGATGCCTGGAGGAGGCTGTGATCGAGTGGAAGACATGGTGGAGAGAGCAGGCCCCTGCTTCCAAGCTGGAGCAGCCTGTCCTTGTATGATTGAACCCCATGGAAGAGTGACCCATGTCACAGCAGTTTTGGAAGGACTGCTGCTCATGAGATTGGACCCATGCTGGAGAAGTTCACAGAGAACTGTGTCCTGTGGGAAGGGACCCCACAGTATAGCAGGGCAAAGACTCCTCTCCCAGAGCAGCAAAAGAAAACCTCGGGTGACAAACTGACCAAAACCACCACGCCCTGTTTCCTGCACTGTCAATGGGAAGGAGGGAAGGGTTGGGGAAAGAAAAGGTGTTTTTAAGGGCTTATTTTACTTCTCATTTTCCTCGTCTGATTCTGTTGTTAATAAATTCACTTTGTACCTCAAAGTTGAGCCTGTTTTGCCCTTGGAGTGTTTTCTCACAGTCCTTATCTCACTTCATGAACCATTCATTAATTTTTTCTCTCCTTTGCCCAACTGTGGCAGGGGAGGGTGAGTGAGTGACTTTCATAGGTGCCTGGCTTTTGGCCAGTGTCAAACTACGACACCTATGAAAACTAAACTTGCACATATTTGCAATTTCTTCATGTCTTCCATTCCTTCTGAACATACTGACCAGTTTTATTCAGATATGGAGGAATATGAGAGTGAAAACTGAAAATTTCTGGCTAGGTAAAGGAGAGACATGTGAGTTGGTGATGATAATTCCAAAAAGTTGGAGTACTGTCAAACATTATATACAGTTGTCAGCTTGTCAGTCAGCATTTCTAGAGTCTCCAGAAGAATAACCAAAATATTTGCTTTATTTTAACGGAGTGGCATAAAAGAGAAAGAGGAAAGATACTTGAGTATACTTGGATGTACAGACTGCTTAGGGCACAAAGGACATGTCTGAATGAACTCTGAAAAAAAAACCCTGGATCTTCCTAGAAGGAGCAGAAGATTTCCCCTTTGGATATGTTCAGTTAATAAATACCAATTGAGTTTTTAACTATGGTGTTTCAGATGTTTGATTTTTGAGTGTTTGTTAATGGGTTAGTACTAAAAGAAATGAGACTATTGAATCTATGGTTCTTTAGTGCCTTTTGTTCAGCTATTCTTCTACTGTAAATGGGAAGGACTTCCTCGGTCAGTAGTTATTGCTTTCTAGGAGGTTCAGATATGTCTCCTGAATGAGCAGATTGTCTGCCACAAAATTCATTCTATATTGACAAATCTTCAGGGGGGCAGAATATCTGCTTAAATGTAGGTATCTTTGTTTTAGTCTTGATAAAGCATGTAGAAATTATCTTTTTAAAGACATTAACATATAAGATTATGATTCCCTATCCTGGGTTGTAAGATAAGCTTGTATTCTATTTGCCATCTGTTGAAGGCAAACCTGTTGGGCAGGTTTTGTTATTTATCTCTCCCAAAGACAATGGTTTGCCCCGTAGAGGCAATGGTTTGTTTATACACTATTGACTGACTCACTGCCGGGCTGGTAAATGTAACACCATCCTATTGTGAGGGGTCCCACCCAGAGGGGGAAGCCAAGCACTCTATTATTGTATAAAGGGGTAGCTTTTTGGGGAGAGAGGCAGCTCGCGCTCTCTCTTCGCGGGATTCCCGGAGAAGCAGCTCTCTTCGGCGGCACTCACAGCGAAGCAGCCGGAGCGCGCTGAGGCGACGGCAGCGGAGCTCGGAGGCAACCCCGGCACAGAGGAAGACCGGCCCCACTGCCACCAGATCTTCAGAGGAAAACTATACCCTTCTAAAGATCACCACTTCAGCTGCAATTCATCAACCACTGCAAGGGGAGCAATCGTCCCAGCAGGACTGCTACTGGCACCCTGAATCCTCAGGTTCTGGACTTTTTCACTGGTTTTGTTTGTACCGATTGCATTTGCCTTTTTAAATTGTTGTCTAGTTTTCTCCTAGTAAAGAATTGTTACTCCCATTCCCGTATCTTTGCCTGAGAGCCTTTTAATTTAAAGATCCTGGTAATTCAGAGGGAGGGGGGTTTGCCATTCTCCATTGCACAGGAGGCTTTGCCCTCTTTCACAGACTCCTGTCTTGTCGAACCAAGACATTCCCCTGCAGTGGTTTTTTTGGTGTTTAGTTTGGTTGTTGTTGTAGTTTTTTTTTCTTTAAATACTGGTAAGATTTTGTAGGTGAACTATCTTTTGTGCATTTAACACCTTAAATGTTTAAGAAACCGCTGTGCTCAACTAGGGATTGTTGACTTTTCTACAGAAGTCTTTAAAACATTTCTTTTGCACCAGTTGTCTATAAGTGTCAAAAAAAAAAAAAAAAGAAACTTCTTGATCAGAACAATCTGACAATGCACATATTCATTTCAGTTTAAATGTTTAACAGATTCCAAAGACAGATTTTCAAATCAGTGAAAATTAATTTACTCAGATGTTCATAGTGTGTTACCGGTACATCAGGATGCTCTGGGAAGTCAACTGATAAAACAAATGTAGATATACATGCTACACTGATTAGCAACAGTGTGTTTTGATTGTTAGTGTTTGTAATCATTGTATGTGGATAATATGTAGTAAGTTAGGGAACTCTAGTTTTGTGGAGATTGCTGCAAAGAAAGGTATGGATTTTGGTCTGAAATCTTGTGTTTAAAAGAACCCAAAACACTGAGTTCTCAAATCTATAAAACTCTGATAGAAACTACTGTTAATTAAGCAAAATATATTGTTCATCATGGTAATTTTTAGAAAGTGTCACTTTCTGGTTATTGTGATTTAAGCCCAGCTGGCAACTAATGTTTTTAATAATATTTTCATTGCAAATATATTTGATTTTGTTGCTTTGTAAATCCCTGGTATTTTGACAGTGTTAGGTTTGTGATTGTTATGTCACTGTGTTCTGACTCTTACTAAGGAATGTTAAAGGCAGAAGGGAACAGCAGACAGTATAGGAAGGAAGAAATTTTACAAGTCTTTAGCAAGTCTTGAGCCCTGATATGGTTACAAATCCAGGGACTGGAGCATTGGTTTTGAATATTTGATACCACTCACATCACTGCTGGGGTGTGTGGTTTTAGTGTGAAAGGCTTGGGGGCCAGAAGCCAGAAGGGGGCCATCTTGCATTGTAGTCTTTGGGGAGAAGGTATCGGGGACAGTTTAGTAGACCTAGCTCCTCTCAGCCACTGGTGGTCCCTTTCCCATTCCTCTGAGCTATGGCTTTTGTGGTTTGGTGCTGAAGGACAGTGATGGTGAGCCCAAGACTGGGCTCCAAGAAAAAGAAACAATGAGAGAGTGCCAGCGTCCCGTAGCAGAGCCCAGCTGACCCTTGTGAAGCCCAAGTCACAGCAGAGCCCAGACAAGCCGCATGAAGCCCAAGCCTCAGTGGAACCCAGCCAAGCTGTGTGGAGCCCAAGCTGCAGTCACCACTGCCATGGGATTGGTTGCCATTTTTCCTTTGTTTGGAGATCATGTCAGGTGCTGTCTTTGGGGAGTGTTCTTCTTTGTTCCCAGTGGTACATTCTTCTTTCTGGGTAGGGCATCTTCTTTTTGTGTACTTTTTGCTCTTGATGTTGTTATTTGTGATTTTAGTAAATTGGTATTTTAATTTATAATCTCTCCATATTGCCCCTTCATTGTTGGAGGGGGTGGGGGAAAGGGGAGTGACTTTTTTAGAGTTTAGTTTCCCTGTTGGTTCTCAAAACCAGCACATCAATTAGCACCTCAATGTGCGGCATGAGAGAGAACGTAAAATAGCAATTGTGGTCAAAGCATTTGTGTATTAGGTCCAGAACTCTCTGGTTAACATGTTGCTCAGTCTGTTCATGTGGGTGTTGCTCCTAGTCCTGTATCTATTCCCATATGTGCTCTTCGTGATAACATTTGTCAACATAGGGAAAGGGATCAGGATTGTTCTGGTAATGTATTGTGTGATGTTGATTTATGACATGATAACATCAAGGGCAACGAGGGCTATTTAGGATGTGTATTTAGTGTTGTTTGCCTGTTCTGGCCTTGGCTGCTACCTCTGGGGATTCATTAATTGTACCCAACCTGTTGGGGGAACAGGAGAGGATTATTTATCCCAGCCTTCCATGTCCTTCTCCTCCTTCAGGTCTGCTACAACAGTTTTTGAGAATGTTGAATTCCCTCTGGATTTTAAGGACAGCATAATCATGTTGTTAGTTCTGCTATGTCTCCTCTGTATGGTCTACACCATGTTTAGAGACAGGACAAAGATTTGTAGGGAGGTTGTCCAGACGCCTGCCCCAGGGGTGGATAGTTATGAGTGGCATGGAATGTGGGAGTACACAAGCCAGTATTTGAAGGACTTCTGCAGTGGTTTTGAAGTTCACCCCTGAACAACTATAGGACCCTGTTAAAGTGATAAAATGTGTGAAGGAAAAATGCTGTGGCAGTTTCAGAGGTGTGAAGTTATACAACATGCTGGGCCCTGACCACTGCCTACCAGACACTGCTTGTTATGGTACACCACCTTCAGGAGAGGGGGAGGAAACCAGATCAACAAGCACTGTGGCTGCTCAAACTGCAGCTGAACCAGAGGGACAGCCCAAGCCAGTAGCAGTTGACCATATTCAGAACAGGAAATCCAAGACCAAATCAGTTTGCATACTGAGGGATGAAGAGGATGCAGGACCCTCACAACCAGTGGAAGAGAAAGGGCCAGAGATCCCTATCCTTGGGTGAATTGCACAGTATGTGGAAAGATTTCAGCCACCAGACAGGTAAGTCCCTATTGACCCGGCTGCTCTGATTCTGGGATGCTGTAGCCAACAATATGAACCTAGTTGGTAGTGATGTCAAGCAACTGGGATCCCTGTCCCAGGATGTGGGTATTGATGAGGGCATTGGGAGAAGACCAGAACCTCTAAACCTCTGTAGGCAACTCCTGTCAAGTGTGAGGGAAAGATACCTTTGCAAGGAAGACCTTTCAGTGTGCCAAGGCTAGTGGGACACCATGGAGCAATGTATCCAGTGTCTGAGAGAACTAGCATTGCTGGAGACAATTTATTCAGATGACAAGCGATTCCCTACTAATCCAGACAGTGTCCAATGTACATCACAGATGTGGCTGAAATTTGTATGGAACACTCCAACATCACATGCCAGCCAATAAGCTATGATGGCATGGAAGGAGGGAGAAGACTAAGTGGGTGCTTTGTTTGGCAAACTCTGGATATACGAAGTGTCATGGTGTGACCCTGGCGCAATACCAGTGTCCCCATGAAAATACACCCTCCCCAAATGAGTGTTGTGAGATGTGATCAGGAACAGAGAAGAGCAGGCTCAAGCTTAAAAACAAAGGAGAAAACTTTATTATCCTACAACTACAATAAAAGGAACACACAGAATCCAGAATGAAAACCTTCCAAAACATTCCTTGTCCCCCCACCCAATTTCCACCAAAACATGGTGAGACACAAACTCTGGATTCCTGATCAAATTACCACCCTTCAGATAATCAATTCTTAGTTCATCAAGGGAGATAGGAGTCTTTCCTGTACCATAGACCCCCAGGAAACACAATTGCAACCTCTTGTGTTTCCATGTCACACATGGCAATTGCCTGGAGAAAATCTGCCATTGTGACACCCTCCTTTCCGTGTCACAGTGTTCTCACTACCATGCATGGACTGAAACTGCTCATAGGGTTCCTTTAAGGATGCTTTGCCAAGGACAAAAGAAACAACAGTTTTTCATTTTTGGGACAACAGTCCCCCCCCATTTTTTCCTCCCCTGGGGCCGAGGGTCTTGAGAACAGAATTTTCTTCTTCCTGAAGATAGAGGGCACCACCACACCCTCCTTAACCTTTTCTCTGTTCACTCCTGTCACTCTCAGTCGCTGAAGAAGGTTACTCCCACTCCTGCACTCTCTTGGCCCAAGTCATTGCATCCCCCTAAAAATGCAGTCTCTGTGTTGCAGGAGAAAATTGGTTCAGTCTATGGCTATACAAGAAAAGTCCAGCTAAGGCCACTCCATCATCTCCTCCCACCTAGGATTTTCTTCTTCTAACATCTCTTTTTCAAATAGAGGAGGAGTAGTGTTTTGCAAAACCTTCTTTTCCCTGAAAAGGGTTAAAAGTCTTGGGCTCCCAGGACGGCTGAGATCTCACAGCAGGCTGCCGAACTCCCACAACTTGCACATGGTATCAAATTTCCGGGTGGAACGGGCTCTCTCTCCCTCTGGGGGGGCTGCCTGGGACATCTCAGTGTTTCTCCACCCTTCCGTCTTGTGGGGGGCTGGCCTGGTTCCATTCCCCTCACCTCCCTCTCTCTGGGGCTCCGGCCTACCTCAGCCTAGGCCGCATGGCTTCCCCTCCCCCACCCAGCCTGTGGCTGGGCAGGGGAGGTCTGCACTCTTCACTGACCGGAACCAAAGAGAAAGTTCCCCTGGGAGTTCTCTGCTTTTAGCCCCCTGTGTTCTCAGAGGCGTATCCAATGCCTTCAGTGGTCACTCCGAGTGTCAGTATCTAAACCTGACCACTGATTGGTTTGACCCCCAACTTCCTGAGAAAATTCACTTCCTTGTCAAACCATGACACGAAAAAACTATCACCACCCTGTTGTGGGCCCATAGCTCATCCATAGAGAAACTGCTTGGGGATTTCTGGAACTTAAAAGAAGAAAGTTTAAGGGGGCCACCAAAAACTTAAGAGAGGAGCTTAGAGAGGAAATTTTCCATGCCCCACCAGTACAGACAAGAGTCTCTGTTATTAGGAGCAGGCACCCCCCACCAATGGAGAGAGGGTCCACTCCACAAGGTAATCTATAGTTTTACCTGCATGACCATGGAGAAAATGTAGAGGTGGGATGGACAACCCACCTCTGCCCTAGCAGCATGGCTACGTGAGTTGAAAGGAGCAACAACTACCACAGGAAACTTGTCAAGGATAAATGCTTCTCTGGTCTATTGTGGGCAAGTCCCTAGGCAGAATAGAAGGGATGATATTATGTCTGATCCTCTTGAAGGGACCTGCAGGTCATATTTACAAGAAGTGACTGAGGACCATGACCAGAACTAGAGTGGTCCTGCCTCCAGCCAGGAGAAGGAAAGGGACAATCAAATCTATTGGACTGTGTGGATCTGATCGTCTGGTACATCAGACTGTCTTGGTTTAAAAGACAGCTGTCTGCCAAAGAAGGGGAGAACCTTCCTGGGATAGAAAATATTACTCCCCTCCAAATTATTATAACTTTGAAATTATGGGGCTTTCAGGCAAAGATATGGGAAAAGGAATAACAGTTCTTTACTAGTATGTATATGTATAACAAGACAAACAACAACAACAGCAGCAACAACAAAGAAAACAGAAACCAAATAACAGCCTTCTCTCGGCCATCAAGCACTTTCCCCTTTTGTGTAGTTATGACCACAGCTGGCAGGGGCTCTGTTGACTCCCAGCCAGGCAGAGCCAGTGCAATTATTCCCCTGCTGATGCAGGGGCTGCTGTGGTGCGAGCTCAGCTGCCTCTCTGCTGGCAATGGCAACTCAGGCAATAGGGAAGAGGGGAGGTGGCTCCCTTTTGCAAAACTCACAGGAAGGAGCCAGTCTCAGTGCCACTCTGGGTGGTGAAATGGACTGTAGCAGGAACTTTGGAGCAGCAGGCTGGAACAGCAGAGATGAGCACACCCAGGGTGGCAAACAAAGTGTAGCAAAAAGCCCCAAAGCCTTGGCAGGAGCAGCCGAGGTCCAGCTGGACATGGGATGTCAAGTTAAAGTGTAGCAAAAAACACAAAGCAGCAGCAGAAAACAGCAGGGCTGGGCAGCAGCAGCTGGGCTCCTGCAAACAGCCAGGAGATGCTCCCTCTGGAGAGGGGAAGAGGGTCAGGGTCCTGGGTTTCCCCTGAGGCACCTGAGCAGATAGTGAAGGTCTCTCCCAGTGAGATCAGGTGTAGAAAAGGTCCCAGTTCAATGACCTCTCTTGTGAGCAGAAGCTCACCCATGGTAACGAGAAGCAGTAAAGGACAAAACTCCACAGTGGCAGCGAATCCTCTGGGTAGCAGCAGTCTGGCACCAAAACCACACCTGTCTCCCCTCTGATACCATGAGAATGAGAGTGAGAGTGAGAGAGGGCTGAGCCCAGCCCCCTGGCCCCCAGCCCAGTCTGCATTTCCCAAGAGAAAATCCCCTCAGCTAAGAGACTGTAGCAAAGTGCATGCCTTTCTGCCTCCTCCCCATCTTGCCCACATCTTTTGTCTTTCTTAAGTACCTGTCATTCCCATCTCTTAGGCAACAAATGGGAGAAAAATTCCCTGGGAAAAAAAAAAAAAAACAAGGAAAAAATCTGAACCTCCAATACAGATGAACTGGATGAGAGTATAAGGCTTTAGTTGACACTTGCGCACAATGTACCCTGATGCCATCTAGACATGTAGGGGCAGAATCTCTCTCTATTTCTGGAGTGACAGGGGTGTCACTATTGAGTAAGAAATGACACAGACTCATCAGAAGGCTGATTGGCATACTAACCCACCAAATATTTGGAACTGCTCTTTTTTATAAGCTGTTCCAATCCAGGTAGATTTGATTGGTCATTTAGTTAATATATTTCACCTGATTAGCTAATTAACAAGATACCCTTCTTATAAACAATCTTTGAGAAAAACAAGAAAACAGAGAGTAGGAAAATACCACCTGCAGGTTTTTTATAATAATAAGCTATCATTGTTTATCTTCAACTCCCTAAAGTCTCTCAGGCCAATTCTGGGAAAACTTATGTAGTTTTCTCACTCTCTGACCAGGCTGTCACATCCACAGCTCCCCCTTTTTGTTTAAAGGAGGAGGCGGTGTTTGTAATCCTCTACGGGGCCCCTTGCAGAAAGGAGAACAAACACAGCTCCATAGGTTCCTCTAGCAGTTGCTAGTTATCAATGAGAACCTCTATCGGATGCCACTTTGAAATGGTTGGAGAGATCAAATCTTGTGATTCCCTCTTACAAGAAATACACTATTAATCTTAAAATCAGTTACCTATTCTAATACAATATCAATACTAATTCTAATATAGTACCAACTTATCATTAGTTTTTTCAAAGAACTGTCAGTCTTAACTTGTCAACAGTCCTTTTCTAGAAACAAGGAAAGGATAGAATGTTCATTCCCCACTTGTGGAGGGGCCATCTGATTGATGGTTGGCATCTTGATCATCATTTGGAGGTTGCCTGTCAGCCACATTCTGTTTTTGGTGTCCCAAATCAGGGTGGACACACCTCGCAGGTACACATCATACTCCAGTATCTGTGGAAACACATGCATACCCACAGCCCCAAGTGATAAGTTCATACGGGCCCTACCACTTATTAGTGTCTAGGTCCCGTATCCAGACTTTTGCTCGAGGCAGGTGTATCTCACCTGAAGAGTGCAAAATGATTTAGAATGACAGGATTCTCTGAATTCTGTGGCACTGTAAGATGACTGATTGTATATAGAGCTTTTTCCAATTGACTGTGTGGTGTTTCTCCAGGAATTCCCCTTTTTTGTTTGTCTAGAACATGCTTTAAAGTGCCGTGAGTGTGTTCAACAATGTCCTGGCCCATTGGAGAGTTCAGGATACCAAGTTTGTGTGACACTCCCCATAAGCGTAAAAACTGCCGCATCTTCTGTGAGACATAGGTGGGGCCATTGTCACCTTTCAGAGAAGAAGGTATTCCCAAGATTGCAAAAGCCATCCTCCAATGGGCAATCACATCGCGATCCTTTTCTCCAGTGTGAGCAGAGGTCCACATGGCAGAGGAGAAGGTGTCAATAGACACGTGAACATACTTAAGTCGGCTAAATTCAGTGATGTGAGTAACATCTGTTTGCCAAAGCTGCAAGGCCTTTAAGCCTCTGGGGTTCATCCCCACTGGTAAAGGTGCAGCAAGTCCATGACAGTCAGCACAAGAACTGACAATGTCATGAGCCTTAGTTGGCGTTAAATGAAATTGTTTCTGCAGGGTATGTGCACTTTGATAGAAAACATCATGCGACACTTTGGCTTGTGAAATCTTGTTAGGCTGAGGCACTACCCACACAGGGTTAGCCAACCTGCCAGCCGTGGCATTACCTTCTATTATGAAATCTGGTAACTTAGTGTGACTCCAAATGTTCAAGATGTAATACGAATGAACTCGGGCCTGAATTGCACTCTACAAGGTTCTCAATAACTGAAACAAAACTGCGTTATTGACTTCCTTCAGAAGTGAACAATCCAAACGCTTGGCTATGTTTGCAACATAGGCAGAATCAGTGACCAAGTTCAGAGGCACATGAGAAAATTTCTGGAATGCCATGGCAACGGCCTTTAACTCAACCAGTTGGGCTGAGCCTGACTCATGGCTCTCCAACATTTGTCATCCAGATTCATCCTTCCAAGTAACAATGGCTTTCCATGTTTTTCCGGAACCATCAGTGAAGACAATGGGTCCTTGCACTGGCACCTGGCTGCTTTTTGGCCGCAATGACAGATTGGTTGTTTTTGCAAACTGCAATAACTTGTGACTGGACATATGATAGGCAATCTGCCCTGAAAAGTTTTGCAAAGGAGCACTGTTAGCAAAGCTCCATTAAAAGTCTTCCTGTTCTACTGGAAGAATGATTGTTGCGGGATCAGCTGCCATTAATTGCAAACACCGTTGATGGCATTTGATTATCAAATGAGCCATTAATTCAAACATTGTGGGTGCTGTCTTTTTTGGTTGATGGGGCAAGAAGACCTATTCCAAAATGTGCAAAGAATCAAACCATTTGTCACTCCATTAGCCAATGATACCCATAGGATAAAAATCTGGATTGGTAATGAAGACAGTGATGTCAATGGAAAGGTCTATTTGATGAACCTGACAAGCAGAAACAGTCATTTGGACCTCCCTCAGCACTCATCACGCCTCAGGAGTCAATTTCCGAGCTGATCTCAGGTCAAGGTCCCCCTTTAGAGTATCATACAGTGAGTCCCAAGTAAGGATGCAACCAACTGATGACACCCATCAATTTCTGGGTATCGTTCAAGGTCTTAATAGAATCCAAGAATTGCACCTCCTGATGCTGAATAGTTTGGTCAAGAATTTTGACTCCCAGATATTTCCAAGGAGGATTCTGTTGAACCTTCTCTGGAGCCACCTGCAGCCCATAAGAATGCAGAGCAGTGAACATCTGAGGCCGTATCCTCAGCAACTCATCCTGGGTGGGTGCTGCCACCAGGATGTCGTCCATGTAATGATAACAATACGCGTCAGGAAACTCATCACGGACTCTGAACAAGGCCTGACCCACATATCACTGACAAATAGTCGGGCTATTGCTACAGCCCTGTGGCAAAACTTTCCATTGATATCTCTGCACAGGTTCGGCATTGTTGATTGAAGGCACTGTGAAGGCAAACTTTGGTTTGTCATCAGGATGCAAAGGAATTGTGAACAAACAATCCTTCAAATCAATGATCAAGATCTCCCATCCCGCAGGGAGCATGGTGGGTGAGGGTATACCAGGCTGCAGTGCCCCCATGCTTTCCATCACTGCATTAATTTTTTGGAGGTCCTGTAACAGCCTCCATTTCCCAGATTTTTTCTTTATCACAAAGACAGGAGTATTCCAGGGACTAGTAGAAGGCTCAATGTGTCCCTGTTGAAGTTGATCCTGAACCAATTCATGAAGGGCGACCAATTTTTCTTTTGTCAGGGGCCACTGGTGTACCCAAATGGGTTTGTCCACCCGCCACTCTAAAGGCAGCGCAGGATATTTTCCGCCCTTTAGTGCAGTGGCCCCAATTAAAAATCTGTCCCAATTCGTACCCCCCCAGGCTGCTGATACATCCCGCCCCCAAAGATTGATCAGTGCTGAAGTGACATAGGGCCAAACTGCAGCTGTCTGCCCATCCATGTTTTTGATAAGCACAGACCGTTGGCTTACAAAGGTATGCGCTGCACTCCCCAACCCTTGGATGGCCAACCCTACGGAAGCCGAAGACCACATAGGAAGCCACAGAGAGAAGGAGATGACTGTCACATCCGCCCCTGTGTCGATCAAACCTCGAAGTCAGGTCTCCAGCGGGTAGGCACCCAGTAGGGTCAGGGTACATACCATGTGGGGTCGCTGAGCAGAAATATCTGCAGACCAGAAGACTTGTGGCGGTTCTGTGGATTTGAAGCCGCCATTCCCACAAGTCTCCTGGCCAGTCCTCGGGACACATGACAATTGGAGAGATGCTGCTTGTGCGGCGGTAACTGTCGCTGTCTTCTGCGCAGGCGCCATGGAGAAGGGGGGAAAAGCCGGTGGGGGATGTGATGTTGGCTGGATCAAATGCTTGCTGGCAGGCGCCGATGATGGGTGTGGCCAGTACATCAGCACAGGCTCCATGGCTGATGACAAGGGAGCTGACAGAGTGACTGGTACAGCTGTGGCGACTGCCGATGACGGAGGTGGTTCCGTCCTCACCCGCAGCGGTGGAGGGAGGAATCTGAGTCGAGAGCAGCAGCTCCTGCTGGCCATGAAAGAGTCGGTCCCCAGCTTGCAGTGGGGGGGAAGGCCATCCTGCTGGGTAGAGTGAGGTTGGCCAAAACACAGACATGTCCACTGCATCCCGTGGAGTGGAGGCGGGCATCACCAGTGGCTGGAGCAGGGCCAGCTGTTGCAGCGGCTCGCCAGCTGCTCTTTGCTAGGTAGGGGAAAGCCAATCCACTAGGTGTGGCAGCAACGGTTCTGGCATTGCCAGCAGTGGTGGAGGGGCCACCCCCCCGGCCCAGACGGGATGCAGCTATTGTGCTCGGCGGTGCCAGTTTTGCAGGAGGAGGATACATTGGCCTCACAGAATCATAGGTATGAGGATATTTCGGCAGAACATAATCTCTAGGTGAGAGATAGGTTTCGCGGGGGGTCCCCACATCCCCCGTCAGTCCTCGCGAAGCTGGAGAAAAGCTGGCAGCTGCCCAGTCTGCCGGTCCTCCCCCTGGGGTGTCGGTGCCCCCAGAGGCAACATTGTCGCCCTCTGAGGCCCCCATTTATGATTTGCTTTCCCTCTGGTTGTGGCCTTGGAAGATACGGGACAGGAGTCCCCATACAGGTATGAGTCAAGGCACAGTAACTTTAGTAACTTCCTCCAAGAGCCAGTGGCCCAATGCCTCCTACAGTTGCGGACTAAAAGCAGTGTCTATATCTAACAGAAAGTCATGAGATTTGGCCCAGGCAAGTAGAGTGCAGAGTGACTCATCTCATACAGAGACTCCAATAAAGGAAATCATGTGCTTCCACACAGAAACGATTGTGCCTTCTTCCCTATAGAGGTGACTCCCCATCATGAAAACACTGGCCCCCAACCTCCAGCAAGAGGTACTGACTGTCTGCTTTGCTGGGGAATTCATTCCCACCCGAACTTTTAAGCTATCAGGGCAAAAACATGTTCCCAGTCCTTTCCAGGAGGACGCAGGGAAAGGTCGTTACCTCTCCGGGGGAACAGAGGGTGTCCAGATGCGGACGGCCTACGCTGGCGCCACGAGGTCCCAGCAGAGTTCCAGCGGGGGTCTGAGGCGTCCCTTTGTCCATCCCACAATACACGAAGGGCTGACCGATGCAATATATGGCGTGGTCACCAGATGTTGCTATTGAGTAAGAAATGACACAGACTCATCAGAAAGCTGATTGGCTTATTAACCTGCTGAATATTAGGAACTGCTCTTTTTTAAGCTGTTCCAATCCAGGTAGATTTGATTGGTCATTTAGTTAAAACATTTCACCTGATTGGCTATTTAACAAGTTGCCCTTCTTATAAACAATCTTTGAGAAAAACCAGAAAACAGAGAGTAGGAAAACACCACCTGCAGGTTGTTTATAATAATAAGCTATCATTGTTTATCTTCAACTCCCTAAAGTCTCTCAGGCCGATTCTGGGAAAACTTATGTAGTTTTCTCACTCTCTGACCAGGCTGTCACATCCACACAGGGGGATCCCAACAACTGACTGTACTGAAAGCTGAAGTAAGCCCTGACCATGAAGCAGTGGCAAAACCACCTCCTTGTGACTGGTCCAGAGGCTCTGTGTATCCTTGGCATAGATTACCTCAGGAGCAGGTATTTCAAAGACCAAAAAGCACATCATTGGGTGTGGATGTGACAGCCTGGTCAGAGAAAAAGAAAACAAGATAAGTTTTCTCATGACAGACTTGTGAGATTTTTAGGGAGTTGTAGAGAAACTATGATAACCTGTTATTGTAAACAAACTGCAGGTGGTGTTTTTCTACTCTTTCTTTTTCTGTTCTTCTCAAGGATTGTTTGTGAGTGTCATGGTTTGACACTGGCACAATGCCAGCGCCCCCATGAAAATGCAATCTCTCAATTGAATGCTGAGAAATGCAATTGAGAACAGAGCAAATCAGGCCCAAGCTTAATAACAGGGAAAAAATCTTTATTAAGCTACTACTATAAAAGAAAAAAATAAAGGAAAAAAAACCACACACAAAGATCAAAATGAAAACCTTGCAAAACATTCCTCCTCCCACCACCCAACTTCAACAAACCACAGCGAGACACAATCTGGACCCCAATCAGGTTTCCACCCTCCAGACAATCGATATTCAGTCCATCGAGGGAGAGAGGAGTCCCTCCCATGCCACAGACCCCCAAGAAACACAGCTCCTCATCCTGTGTTTCCATGTCACACATGGCACTGCCCGGAGAAAAAGTTTGCCATGGTGACCCTTCTCCTTTCCATGCACAGTGCTCTCACCACCAATGCATGGATGGTCAGACTGCTTTTAGGATTTTTCCTTTCAAGGATGCCCTGCCAAGAGGGGAAAAAAAACCAGTTCAGTTTTTCATTTTTTGGGACCACAGTCCTCCCCCATTTTCCCTTGGGGCTGAGGGTCCAAGAACAGAGATCTTCTTCTCTTTTTCTTCTCTGAAGACAGGGGGCACCACCACAAACCTCCCTAACTTTTCTCTGTTTGCTCCACTTCTGTCTTTTCCCAGCTGAAGCATGGTCTCTTTGGCTCACTGGCATCCTCTTAAAATACAGTCTCTCCTGGAGGAGAAAATCGGTTCAGTCTGTGGCTACCAAGAAAAAGTCCAGCCAAAAGCCACTCCATCATCCCCTCCCATCTAGAATTTCTCCTTCTAACATCCCAGGGTCCAAGCTGTCTCTCTTCCTCTCTTTCAAACCGAGGAGGAGAAAAATTTCACAAAGCTTTCATTTCTCAAGGAAGGGTTAAAAGTCCCGACTCCCAAGGATGGCTCGATGCCCAGGCTCCGGCTCTACAGGCAGCTGGGCACCTTGCGGACCCCCCGCTCTTCTCCTTCCCTGCGGCATACTGCTGATAAAACCGCCGCTGTCTCTTTCTCTCTCTCTCTCTCGACTCTGGGGGGGGGGGGGGGAACATCCCAGATTTCTCCACCCTTCCATCTGCAGGGGGCCAGCCCGGTTGTAGTCCCTCCACCCTTTAATCTACCTCAGTCAGGCCATGCGCCTTCTCCTCCCCTACCCAGCCACCTGGCCGGGCAGGGGAGAGTCCTGCACTGCACGCTGACCGGAACCAAAGAGAGTGAGTTCTCCTGGGATTTCTGCTTTTAACTCCTCTGTGTTCTCAGAGGCGTGTCCACCTTCAACTGGTCAATATCCAAATTGACCTTTTCCTTCTGAGAAAATTCTTTTTCCATGTCAAACCACAACACTGAGAAAAGTGTTTTTGTTAATTAGCCAATCTGGTAGAATGTGTTGGGTTAGTCTATAAAGAGGGGAGTTTTTCGCATTAAAGCTGCTGTTGTGCAAACCAGCCTTCTTGGCGTCTGTGCCGCTTTCTTACTCAGTAGCAACAATTGGGCTTTAGGGATAACTGCTGTGGAGACAGAAGCAACACAGATTAATACCGTGCCTGGCCTCTCATCAGACCCTTCTGCTATGGGAGTGCTGTGGGTTGACGAACAACAAGTACTGATTGCTGCAACAGCAGTGCATCATCGGCAATACCACACCAACCAGGACTCGATGATTCCCATCCATGAGATGATTCGTGAACTGGAGAGCCAAAGAGTGGTCAGCAAGACTTGCTCACCTTTTAATGGCCCCATATGGCCTGTGTGTAAATCTAATAGAGAGTGGACACTGACAGTGGACTATCAAGGCCTGATCCGAGTCACACCACCACTGAATGCTACCATACCAGACATGCTGGAGTTCAGTACAAGCTGGAGTCCAAGGCAGCAAAGTATTGCCACCACTGACATTGCTAATGTGTTTTTCTCCATCCCTGTAACAGCAGAATGCAGGCCACAATTTGGTTTCACTTGGAGCAATGTCCAGTACACCTGGAACTGACTTTCCTAGGGGTGGAAGCACAGCCCCACCATTTGCCATGGACTGACTGATCCAGGCTGCACTGGAAAAGGGTGAGGGTCCAGAACACTTACAATACACTGATGATATAATCATATAGGGAAACATGGTAGAGGAAATTTTTGAGAAAAGCAGAGAAGATTATCCCAATCTTCCTGAAGGCTGGTTTTGCCAAAAAGCAAATGTCCAGGAACCTGCCTAGGAAATCCAGTTTTTAGGAGTTAAATGGCAAGATGGATGTAATCAGATTCCAATGGATGTGGTCAACAAAATAGCAGCTATGTCCCCACTGACCAGCAAGAAGGAAACACAGGCTTCCCTAGTGTCTTGGTTTGAAAAGACAGAATTTTGTGAAGGAAGGCAAGAGTCTCTTGTGAAATGGAAAAGGTAAACCCCTTCCCTCTGAATTACTACAATTTTAAAATTAAAGGGTCTCAGGCAAAGATATGGGAATGGGAATAACAGTTCTTTACTAGGAAAAAAACCTAAATTAAAAAAAAATGCAATTAGTATAAACAAAACTACTGATAGATTCAGAAACCTGACACCCTGAGGAGTCAGGGTGTTGCTAATAGTCCAGTTAAATGGTGGCTGCTCCTCCTGGAGTGGCAGATGAAATGCTGCTGAAGCAGTGATCTGTAGAAGGGTGTAGTTTTCTCTGAAGGTCTGGTGATAAAGTAGATGGGCTTGGTCTTCCTCTGGGGATCCAGCAGGGAAGAAGCTGCTCCTCTGGGAATCTAGCGAAGAGGCTGCTCTGATGTTCTAAAAAATGCTGATTTTATGCAGGTAGGAATGCTTGGCTCCTCCCTCTGGGTGGAGCATCTCACAATGCTAGCCTATTGTGCTCGTTTATAACAGGATGATGTAACTTTATCTGTCACGCAGTGAGTCATTCAGTGGCCCATTAACAGAAGATATCTCCCGGGATGGAGACTTCATTCTTGGAAGAGATAAGAAAACTGCCTAACTTAAGAGGAGATACCTGCCCCACTTCCAACAGATGGCAAATAGAATACATGCTTGTCTTACAAGCCAGGACACCTGGGTTTTTGGAGGATGCATATTCCATATTACAATCAGATTTTAATCCCTATCATGTGTGTTGGAGGTTAAAATTTTTCCTTTTTTTTTTCTTTTCTTTCTCTCAGTGAATTTTGTTCCATTTGTTGCCTAAGAGATGGGAACAACCAATACTTATGAGACAAAGGAAGTGGCCAAGGTGGGGGGGGGAGGGTGCAGCTGGCTGCAGCCTCTTAGCTTGAAGGCTTTCCCTTGGGAAGTGCAGAGATACCACAAGATTTTGCCGGGGGGTCAGGGGGCTGGGCTCAGCTTCTCCCTCTCTCGCTCTTGGAATTGGAGTGGAGAGGTGTGGTTTTGGTTCCAGACTGCTGCTGCCCAGAGGATTCACTGCCACTGCAGAGTTTTCATCCTGCACAGCTTTTACTTATGTGTGTGAGCTTCCACTTGCAAAAGCAGCTGTTTTAACTGGGACATGTGAGCTGTTTAACAGCTCATGCCACAGCACCCCCTGCAGCTGCGGGGGAATAATCACACCTGCCCCTGCCTGGCCAAGAGCCAACAGTGCCCCTGCCAGCTGTGGTCATAACTACACCAAAGAGGAAAGTGCTTGACAGCAGAGAAGGCTGTTAATGGGCTTCTGTTTTCTTTCTTGTTGGTGCTGTTGTTGTTTGTTTGCCTTGTTGTATACTTATATTCTAGTAATGAACTGTTGAGGTTTAGGATTTTTCCTTTTCTTTCTTTCTCTCAGCGAATTTTCTCCCATTTTTTTGCTAAGGAACAATAACAACCAGGTATTTAAGAGAGACAAAAGAAGTTGCCACAGCTCAGGGGAGGGGTGCAGCTGGCTATTCTCTCTCTTTACCTGCCAGCTCCTCCTGGCACCTTTACTGCCAGTGCTGGGCTGGATGTTCAAAGGAAAGGTCCCTTCCACATCATTCCACTAATGCCACATGGAGCAAGTGGATCGTTCTCATCACACAGTGAGCTCGGATGGGAAATCCCAAGCACCCAGGGATCTTGGACATCATCATGAACTGGCCTGAAGGTGAAAATTTTGGACTCATATCAGAAGAGGAAGAGGAGCAGGCAACACGCGCATAGAAGGCCGCACCATATAACCAGTTATCAGAAAATGAAAAGCGATATACTCTCTTCACTGATGATTCTTGCTATATATTGTAAGAATACTTTGTAAAAGGAAAGCTGTCATATGGAGTTCTATACAATGACTCATAGAAGCTATTGAGGGGCAAGTTGGATCAAGTCAAGTTGCAGAGCTGAAAGACATCCAGCTGTCTTTAGATATTGCTGAAAGAGAGTAATGGCTAACACTTTACATTGATTCCTGGATGGTAGCAAATGCTCTCTTGGGGTGGCTGGAAGAATGGAAAAAGACCAATTGGCAGCATAGAGGGAAACTCATCTGGGCTGCTGAATTCTGGCAAGACCTCACTGCCCGGGTAGAGAAGTTAACTGTGAAAGCATGTCATGTAGTTGCACACATACCTAAGAGCTGGGCTACTGAAGAACATCTCAGCAATTGACAGGTAGATAAAGCTGCCAAGATTAAAGTATTGCAGGTAGATCTTGATTGGCAACACAAGGGAGATACATTTCTGGCTCGATGGGCCCATAACACCTCAGGTCATCAGAGAAGAGCTGCAACATAGAGATGGGCTCATTATTGAGAGGTGGACTTAACCATGGACACTGTCTCCCAGGTTATCCATAACTGTGAAACATGTGCTGCAATCAAGGAGGCTGAGCAGGTAAAGCCCCTGTGGTATGGTGGATAATGGTCAAAATATGGGAAGGCCCTGCAGACTGATTACATCACACTCCTGCTAACCTGCCAAGGCAAGCGGTCTGTTCTGACAGTGGTGGAAACAACCACTGGATGGCTGGAGACATGCCCTGTATCTCACACCACTTCCCAGAACACCATCCTGGGCCCTGAAAAGCAAGTCCTGTGGTGACATGGCAGCCCTGCAAGTATTGAGTCAGACAGTGGGACTCATTTCAAAAATAGCCTCATAGACACCTGGGCCAAAGAACATGGCATCAAGTGGATGTATCACATTCCATATCATGCACCAGCCTCTGGAAAAATTGAACAGTATAATGGACTGTTAAGAAACACATTGAAAGCAATGAGTGGTGGGACCTTCAAACACTGGGATTTACATTTAGCAAAGGGCACCTGGATAGTTGACACTGGAGGCTCTACCAATCAGGCTGACCCTGCCCAATCAGAACCCTTAACATCCCCATGGTGCATATGAGGAATGTCTTAGGAAATACATTTGGATTAGTCCTGCCTCAAGCAAAGGCAAGCCCATCTATGGGATTGTTTTTGCTCCAGGACCTGGATGCATTTAGTGGGTAATGCAGAGGGACAGTGAAATATTGTATACCTCAGGGTGATTTGACTTTGTGTGAGAACAGCCTGTAATATTGAATTACATATGTAATTCTGTTTTCTGTATGACTCTGACACTGTATGCTGTAAATACCATGGACAATGAGTATGGACTGCTCCAGTTATGCCATCCATGGACTAAATGAACTCTACAAACATTTTGGGGGGATGATCAGTGACTACTGAAATCATACCTGTGCCTGTGCATAGTTATATGTGTGTATATATATATGTATATAGTTGAAAGGTGTAAATCCAGGCATGATGTAGATGGTATAGAATAAGTGGTGGATAATGTTATGGTTTCAAAGCCAGGGGATGGAGCTTTGGTGTTTAATATTTGATACCACCTATATCACTGCTAGGAGGTGTGGTTTCATCAGGAAAGGCTGAAGGCCAGATGCTGGGAAAGGTATTGGGGACAGCCCAGCAGACCTAGCCCCTCTTTGCCACTGGCAGTTGTTGCAGATGACAGATAGATATGACTGTTCTCTCAGCTAGCCGGATGTCACTTCTGCCCTTGGATGAATCCTGGAGTGAAATGGACTGTTCCATCCCACCCCCCAAAAGATGTGTGGCTCATCCCACACCTCTGTACCTGCCCCTAAAACATCAGTGTCTGTAACCCCATTGGCCCATGCCTTGTCCCGGCCCACCTGGGAGCCCCTGATAAAGGGGGTCTGAGAGGCCATGCGGTCTCTTGGACCCTTCCCCCTCTTGGACCTCTCCCCCTCTCTTAGAACCTCTCCCTCCCCTCCTGGGGCTTCCCCTCTCCTAAACCCTCCGTTTGTCTCTCCCCTCCCCCGTCCTCTTAAGCCCGGCCGTGTGCTACGCCTAAAAGCACGAAGCTCGGGCCTTCCTACACCCCCAGTAAACCTCTTTCCCCAAGAGCAAGCTTCAGAGATCTCTGCCTCCCTCCACCCACACCGTGCTGGAGCGTGACCCTTCCCGCAGGCAGTCCCTTTCCCATTCCTCTGATCTACAGCTTTTGTGGTTTGCTTCTGGAGGACAGCGATGGTGAGCCTAAGATGCCATTTTGAGAAAAAAAAGAGTGGTAGTGGCATGTAGTGGAGCCCAGCCGAGCTGTGTGAAGCCCAAGCCGCAACAAAGCCCAGCTGAGCTGAGTGGAGCCAAGCTGTAGCTGCAGCCACAAACCATGGAATTGGTTGCCATTTTTTCATTTGTTTGGCGATCATGTCAGATGCTGTCTTTGGGTGATATGGACAGTAGAACAGAACAGCATAGCTTTGGAGAAATAAAGGATGTAACTTAGGCAAAGAGAAGGTATGCAAAACAACAATATTGCACTTATTCAAAAGTGGCGATTGAGGAAGAGCCACCTAAAAAGGACACCAGACATTGAAGACAGACTCCAAAGAACCATATAAGGACTAAGAGGTATGATAATGTAAAATAAAGTAATACAAGTAAGTGGGGATAGCTAATGAATATGTAATCAGTATGTATAATAAAAACTGTTTACCCGACGCTCAGGACACTCAATTAGGGGGAGGATCCTCCGAGTAACCAGCACTGCAATAAAGAATGCATGCCTTCTAATACTCAAAACTGTGTTAGAAAGTTTCTCTCTGGCCTATTTCAGTACCATGGGAAGTGTTTTTCTTTGTTCTGGGCAGTAAATTCCTTTTTGTGGGTAAGGCATCTTCTTTTTATGCTTTTTTTTTTTTTAATTGATGCCATTGTTATTTGTGATTTTAGTAAATTGTTATTTTTAACTTATAATCTCTCCCTATTGTCTCTTCATTGTCTGAGGGGGTGGGGGAAAGGGAGTAGTTTATTTGGAGTTTAGTTTCCTCATTGGTTGTGAAGGCCAGCAGAAGCCCTTAGGTTTTATTTGTTTCTGTTCCCTGCAACCTTCTATCAGTGTTCTTAGATTATTTTTTTTAATATACTTCTGTGGTTTTACATATAGTTGTTGAGTGGAGTAATTTTCAGTTAAAGTAAAAATTCCTCCTATGCTTTGCATCTTTAGAGTGCCTATGCATTTTTCTTTAAATATCTTCAAAATTTCAGTTATGCTTTTGTTTGCTTTCTTTTACAGGGCTGAAATAGAGGAGGCATATTCAAGATCAATGACAAAACTAGCCAAATCAGTGAGCAATTACACACAACTCGGGTAAGTCTGTAGAAGAGAGAAATAGTTCAACATGTTAAGCATCAAGTTTGATTCTATTTTATTGATGATGTTCAAGGTACTATAACTGTTCTACATTTAATGATTCTTACTTTTTCAGTTACTGTGCAGCTATGCAAAAGATCATGCAGCTATGAAAACCAAGACTGTATAGTTCTTTATTCACAGTTAAAAAAAACCAACCCAAACAAAAAAGCCCAACACCATGGAGGAGTTGCCTGTTCCTCTGTGTTTAAGGTTGAGGTTTTTTCAGACATAATAAAGAATGTGATTTTCTATTCTGTGTTCCCAAGCCTATGACAATAAATTTGAAGAAAGAACTTATGCTCTGCAAATGTAACAGTGAATTTTTTTATTTTATTATTTCTACTTTTTCAAGTGTCTTCTCTGTCCTTGGACATGTTAAGAACGAGAGTTTTCAATATATTTATTCCATAGCTTAATTAAAATTTAATGCACAGGATATGTTTTTTAAAAAATTAAATGTTAATGGATTTTTTAAAATTAGAAATATTATGACAACAGCTCAGACTTCTTACATGAGGCTAAAGAGTATTTTTATTTGTAGTAATCACAGCTAGAAATGTGGAGAGCTTTCCTCACTGGATAATCTGATACTAGTTGTTGCTGCTCTTCAAAGGTTCTATATTTTCATGTTAGTTATAACATCAGCGCTTTAAAGGCTATAAATAGTATTGATTTTTCAGCCACACTGACCTAGAAATTGAAGTAGGAGTGTATCTTTAGAATAGCTGGAGAAGTCCATGCAGTATAGAAATCTGAATCTGAAGAATTACCTGTCCTTCACCTTCCTTTACCATATGGTTAACCCTGTGGCCGCAATGATGTAAGACAATTGAAAACGTAATTAGTCAAGTAACTTTTGGGTTCTTTTCACTATTCAAGTATGAACATAAAAATACCTGTATATGTTCAATTTTTTGAGCTGCTCTTGTATCATCTTTAGGAATATCATTTGTCATTATTGTGTTGCTGATGGAGAAGAATTAGTTAATTTGCTGCATTTTACTCAATAGATTCAACACAGGTAAAACATATAACACTGAACAATCAAGTAAGATGCCAACTACATTTAAAACATCAAATAATATTTATAGCAGTTGCTGGATTTTTTATTTGCTTCAGTTTTAGGAACAGAACTGAAATTCTGTAGATATATCAGTTATACTGTAGCACTATTTTGAAAAAAAATATAATCAACAAAGAAAAAAACCCACAGAATAATTAGGGTTGAAAGGGACCTCTGGAGATCATCCCACCCTACCCTCTTGCTAAGGCAGGGTCACCTAGAGCAGGTTACACAGGAACACATCCAGCTGGATTTTGAATGCCTTGAGAGGGACACTCCACGACCTCCCTGGGCAGACTATTCCAGTGCTTTGCCACTCTCAATGGAAAGAAGTTCTTCCTCATGTTGAGGTAGAACTTCTTGTGTTTTAGTTTATGGCCATTTCTCCTTGTCCTGTCACTGGGAACCACTGAAATGAGTCTGGCACGATCCTATTGGCACCTGCCTTTGAGATATTTATATGTATTGATAAGATGCCTTCTCAGTCTTCTCTAGACTAAACTGGCCCAGCTCCTTCAGTCTCTCATAAGAATGATGCTCCAGACCCATCATCATCTTTGTGGCTTCTTCTGAACCCTCTCCAGTAGTTCCTTGTCTTTCTTATACTGAGGAGCCCAGAACTGGACACAGTACTCCAGGTGTGGCCTCACTAGGATTAAATAGAGGGGCAGGATCATCTCCTCCACCTTACTGGCCACACTCTTCCCAATGCACCCCATGATACCATTTTCCCTTCTGGCCGCAAGGGCACACTCATGGTCAATTTGTCATCCACCAAGACTCCCACATGCTTCTCCACAGAGCTGATCTCTAGTAGGTTGGCACCCAACCTATACTGGTACTTGAGGTTATTCCTCTTCAGGTGCAGGACCCTACACTTGTCCTTGTTGAACCACACTAGGTTTTTCTCTATCCAGCTCTCCAGCCTATCAAGGTATTGCTGAATGGCAGCACAACCTTCAGGTGTATCATCCACTCCTCTCCATTTTGAATCAGCAGCAAACTTGCAGAGGGTATATTCTATCCTGTCGTCCAGGTCCTTGATAAACAAATTGAATAAGACTGGACCCAGTATTGATCCATGGGGAATGCCAATGACTGCAGGCCTCCAACTGGATTCTACTCTGCTGATCACGACCCTCTGAGCTCTGCCATTAAGCCAGTTCTTGAACCACCTCACTGTCCATTCATCTAATTTACGAGGATATTATGGGAGACTGTCTTAGGTTGCAAATGTAAGATGTGGCTGGGGATGTATATTCTTTTGCCATCTGTTAGAACCAGGTGGGGCAGTTACCTTCTGTTAATTGGGTCACCTGTTAAAACCAGGTGGAGCAGTTTTCTTTATCTCTTCCACAACCAGTCCTTTCTCCAGGAAATATCTTCTGTTAAGTCTGCCATTGATTGTCACTGCATTAATGATAAAATTACATCATCCCATTGTGAGATGCTCTGCCCAGGGGGAGGAGCCAAGCATTCCTACCTGGATATAATCAGAGATTTGGAACACCACAGGCAGCTTTTTCCCACTGGATTCCTGAAGGAGCAGCTTTCTTTTCCACTGGATTTCCAGATGAACACCAGGCCCATCTACACCACCACTGGACCTTCACAGAAAAACTACACCCTTCTACAGCATCACTGCTTCAACAGAACCACATTTGTCACTCCAGAAGGACTGAAGCCACCATTTATTTGGACTGCTACCAACATCCTGACCAACAGGGTGTCAAGTCACATTCTGACTTTGTCAGTGTTGTTTTGTATTACTGCATTTTTATTTTTAATTTTTATTTTTCCTAATAAAGATCTGTTATTCTTGCTCCCATACCTTAGCCTGAGAACCCCTTAATTTAAAAATTATAATAATTCAGAGGGAGGGGGTTTACATTTTCCATTTCAAGAGAGGCCCCTGCCTTCCTTAGCAGACTCCTGTCTTGTCAAACCAAGACAGATTTTGGTGCCCAACGTGAGGCATGAGGGCATTGAGAGAAAAAGGATGAAAAAAGGAATAACAGTTCTTGAGTAACCTAATTTTTGTGTCCTGGATATAGAAAGTTTGTTAGGTGTTGCCATGTAGTTTAGCTTACCCTGGTTCAGGTGGCACGTGGTCATGGCTACATTTCTCCCATTTGCAGGTCCTTATCTAAGCATTGGTCCTATAACTAAGACTACTGTGGCTGTTATCCAGTTTGCTTTATGGCTTAATAAGGTAAGGAATTCATGGAATTTTAACTTCCTCTGGAAGGCAGGCACATGGATTCAGAGCTATCACACACTAACTGTATGATTTTGGGAATACTTTAAAATGGCACCGACTGTGACAAAATTATACCAGGGGAAATTTTCTCTCAACCCTTCACCCAGCTCGTTGGGTCTACCCCACCAGTTTTTGAAGGGTTCAAATCCTCTCTATATGCTAATGATATCATACCGTGGTTGGTGTTGCTGATATGCCTGTGGAGCCTGTTCTATTTAGCATTCAGAGATAGGGGAAGATTGACTTGGATAACCACCCTGATACATATTCAAGAAAATAGGGATGCTGCTCCAGAACCTGACATAGCCCCAGAAACTAGGGGTGCTGCCCCAGAGCCTGACCGTGCCCCACAGCCCACCTCAGAAATGAACCACCCAGATTTGGTGGGGGTTCTGGTGAAGGAGATAGGCCAGATGCTGAAGGAGTGCATTTCCTCAGCTGGTGGGAAACCCTCCCCTATTATGGCCTGGTGTTCCGGGGTCTATTAGACCCTGGCTGCCGTAGGTGTCCTGGATAGCACTGGGCTCATAAGCATAACCTGTCCAGGTCCCTCAGGCAAGCTCCCAGACACAGGCAATCTTAGCAAGCAGCTCAGCTCTTAAGAGAGATCAGCTCTTTGGTGAATTCAGCTCTTCAGTGATTTCAGCCCTTTGATAGCTAAGTGCCACCGGCAGATGCAGGGAGAGAGAGAGAAGGCTGTGTGAGGTTCTGTCGAAGACCACCCTAGATTGCGGGGTGGCTTTGTGTGGTGGAAAAACTTCTCCTTTGTTCTGGTTTGAAAGCAAAACTAGTGAGAGACTCCAAGTCAGAAATACAATTTATTGGGAAAAGGGAAAAGGACAAAAATACATGCAATAATACAAAGGGAAAGACTACTGACAAAGTCAGAATACAACCTGGCCAGCATGCTGGTAGTAGTCCAAATTGGAGTATCTGCAGTCATCTTGGGATGGCAGATATAGTTGCTGTGTCTTCTCGCAGAACCTGTGAAAAGGCTGCCCCTCTGTCTAGAAATCCCCAGTTTTATCCAGGTGGGAATGCCTAGCTCCTCCCCCCTGGGCAGAGCATCTCACAATGGGTTATTATGAGTCACGAGGTGTGTCCTTAATCACCTGCTCCTGGACAGTGTTATCTCTGAGCCATGTGGCAAGGCATTGATGGGGCTATTAAGAGCAGATAAGGAAAAATGCCCCAAGGCAACTCCTACTCAGATGGTAATTGGAAAACGTTTTTTTTTGGTCTTCAATCTTGGACATTATCTACCCCTTTTCCTATTTACATCTTCATCATGATGAAACCTTACACATAGTTCTCACTTAAGACTAAGTTTCCCTGTGGTACACAACGGGTTTGCCCGTCCTTCTGCATTACCCACCAAGTATAACCGGGTCCTTGAGCAAAAACAATCCCACAGATGGGTTTGTCTTTGCCGGGGGTGGGATTAATCCAAACAGTCTTTCCTAAAATACCTTTCATATGTACCACGGGGACTTTATCTCCATCCACTGTGTGCAAGGGTTCTGACTGGGCAGGACCAGCTCGATTGATGGACCCTCGGGTGTTGACTATCCAGGTAGCTTTTGCTAAGTTCAGTTCCCAATTCCTGAAAGTTCCCCCACCGAGTGCCTTTAGGGTGGTCTTAAGCAGTCCATTGCATCGTTCAACTTTCCCGGCAGCTGATGCATGATATGGGATATGATATATCCACTCAATCCCATGTTCTCTGGCCCAGGTGTTGATGAGGCCACTCTTGAAATGTGTTCCATTGTCTGACTCAATTCTCTCAGGAGTGCCGTGTCTCCACAAGACCTGTTTTTCTAGGCCTTAAATGGTGTTTTGGGCAGTGGCATGAGGCACAGGGTAGGTTTCCAACCACCCTGTGGTTGCTTCCACCATGGTCAGTACATAACGCTTGCCTTGTCGGGTTTGGGGAAGCGTGATGTAGTCAATTTGCCAGGCTTCCCCATACCTGTATTTCAACCATTGCCCACCATACCACAGAGGCTTGATCCGCTTGGCCTGTTTGATTGCAGCGTAGGTCTTGCAGTCGTGCATGACCTGTGAGATGTTATCCATAGTAAGGTCCACCCCTCGGTCTCTCCCCTGATGACCTGAAGCATCATGGGCCCAACGAGCTAGGAATAGTTCTCCCTTATGCTGCCAATCTAGGTCTAATTGTGATATTTTCACTTTGGCAGCTCGGTCTACCTGTTCATTGTTGTGATGCTCCTCAGTAGCCCGACTCTTGGGTATGTGTGCATCCACATGTTGAATCTTCACGGTCAACTTCTCTACTCGGGAGGCAACGTCCTGCCAGATCTCGGCGGCCCAGATGGGTTTCCCTCTGCGCTGCCAGTTAGCCTTTTTCCAGCGACTTAGCCATCCCCAGAGAGCATTAGCTACCATCCATGAGTCGGTGTAGAGATAGAGCCTCGGCCACTTCTCTCGCTCAGCAATATCCAAAGCCAGCTGGATGGCTTTAAGCTCTGCAAGCTGACTCGATCCACCTTGTCCCTCAGTAGCTTGTGCCACTTGTCATGTGGAGCTCCACACTGCAGCTTTCCATTTCCGGCTAGTGCCTATGATTCGGCAGGAACCATCCGTAAAAAGGGCATATTGTCTTTCAGTTTCTGGTAGCTCATTATATGGTGGGGCCTCCTCAGCATGTGCCACTTGCTCCTCTTCTTCAGAAGACAATCCAAAAGTCTCCCCCTCAGGCCAGTTTGTTATAATTTCCAGAATCCCAGGGCGATTCGGATTTCCAATACGGGCGCGCTGAGTGATGAGGGCAATCCATTTACTCCATGTGGCATCAGTGGCATGATGTGTAGAAGGAACCTTTCCTTTAAACATCCACCCCAGCACTGGTAGTCGGGGTGCCAGAAGCAGCTGTGTTTCAGTGCCAATTACTTCCGAAGCAGCTTGAACTCCTTCATAGGCAGCCAAGTTTCCTTCTCTGTGGGAGTGTAGTTTGCTTCAGAGCCTTTGTAGCTCCAGCTCCAGAATCCCAGTGGTCGACTTCGAGTCTCCCCAGGCACCTTCTGCCAAAGGCTCCAGGATAAACCATGGTTCCCGGCTGCAGAGTAGAGCACGTTCTTGATCTCTGGTCCTGTCCTAACTGGGCCAAAGGCTACAGCATGAGCGATCTCCTGCTTGATCTGAGTGAAGGCTTGTTGCTGCTCAGGGCCCCAGTGGAAATCATTCTTTTTTCGGGTGACCAGGTAGAGAGGGCTCACAATCTGGCTGTACTCGGGAATGTCCATCCTCCAAAAGCCTATGGCACCTAGGAAGGCTTGTGTCTCCTTCTTGTTGGTAGGTGGAAACATAGCGGTGATCTTGTCGATTATTTCTGTCGGGATCAGTCCATGGCAGATGGTGGGACTGTGTTTCCACCCCTGGGGCAGTCGGTTCCAGGTGTACTGCACTCCCTTCCAGGTGAAGGCAAACTTAGGTCTGCATTCCGTTGCCAAAGGAATGGAGAAGAAGGCATTTGCAATATCAATGGTCGCATACCACTTTGCTGCCTTGGACTCCAGCTCGTACTGAAGCTCCAACATGTCTGGCACGGCACCGCTCAGTGGTGGTGTATCCTCATTCAGGCCACGGTAGTCCACCGTCAGTCTCCATTCCCTACTGGACTTGCGCACTGGCCATATAGGGCTGTTGAAAGGTGAATGGGCCTTGCTGACCACCCCTTGGCTCTCCTATTTACGAATCATCTCATGGATGGGGATCACAGAGTCTCTGCTTGTACGATATTGCCGACGGTGCACTGTTGTCATGGCAATTGGTACCTGCTGTACTTCAACTCTCAGCAGTCCCACAGCAGAAGGGTCATCTGAGAGACCAGGCAAGGTATTCAGTTTCCGGATGTCTTCTGTCTCTACAGCAGCTATCCCTAAAGCCCAGCGATGTCCTTTTGGGTCTTTGAAATATCCATTTCTGAGATAGTCTATGCCAAGGATGCATGGGGCCTCTGGGCCAGTCACGATGGGGTGTTTCTGCCACCCGTTCCCAATTAAACTCACTTCAGCCTCTAATACAGTAAGCTGCTGGGATCCTCCTGTTACCCCAGAAATAGAAATGGATTCTTCTCCTACATATCTTGATGGCATCAGGGTACATTGGGCACCGGTGTCAACCAAAGCTGTATATTTTTGTGGTTCAGATGTGCCAGGCCATCGAATCCACACGGTCCAATAGATCCGATTGTCCCTGTCCTCTATCTGGCTAGAGGCAGGGCCCCTCTATTCCTGGTCATGATACACGTTGCTCTCTTCTGGTAAATAGGTTCTTGAGGTTCCTTCAAGAGGATCAGTTATATCATTATTCTTATATTGTCTGGAACTCTGTGTTTGAAAGACTGGAGCAGCATTGACTCTTTTTGTGTTAGGTGTTCTTTTTAGTTCACGTACTCGGGCTGCTAAGGAAGAGGTGGGTTTTCCATCCCACTTCCTCATGTCTTCTCCATGCTCCTGATGAAAAAAACAGAGGTTTCCTCGTGGAGTGTATCCTCTCTCCTTGGCTTGGGAGCGCTGGCTCCTAATGGCAGAGATTCTTCTTGGTTCTAGTGAAATATGGTAGCCTTCTTCCTTAAGTTCCTTTTTTAGTTTCTTATGACTCTCTTCAATCAAGTCCCGGACTTGCTCAGCCAACCTTGTTTCCACGGACGAGACATGGGTACGAAATGGGGCAGTGACCGTATCCTCGTAAATTCTTAATTCATTGGCTAAGACGCCCACCCTGTCCTCGCCTTCTCTCCACTGCAGTGTTGCCAGGTAACGAGAGTACATCTCTGGTCCAAGCCATGCAAATCTCAACCACATTTGTGATGTGCACTGGACACAGTCTGGACTCTTAGGAAATCTCTCGTCTTCTGCAAAAATTATCTCCAACACAGCAAATTCCCTCAGGCATCGGATACCTTGTTCCATGGTATTCCATTTTCCTTGGAGCACCTGTAGGTCTTTACAAAGGTATCTGTCCCTCACTCTTGCTAGCAGTCGCCACCGGAGGCTGAGAGTTTCTTGGGTTCTCCCAATCCCCTGGTCAATGACCACATCCCGGGATAGTGATCCCAGTTGCCTGGCCTCACTTCCATCCAGAATGGTGTCATTGGCTGCAGCGTCCCAGATGCGGAGAAGCCAGGTCAGGATGGACTCATTTGTCTGGCGGGTGAATTCTCTCCGCAGGTCACGTAGCTCACCCAGGGATAGAGAGCGAGTGATGATCTCTGGTTCTGTCTCTTCCGCTGGGTGCGAGGGTCCTGCAGTGTCCTCATCAGTCACTATGCGGACTGATTTGCTCCTCGATTTCTTCTTCTGAACGGGGGCAACTACCATGGGTTCAGGCTGCTCTGGTTTGGTGATGGTTTGTGTGGAGATGCTGATGGTGCTTTCGGTTCCTTCCTCCTCTGTGCCGGTCTGTGTAGACATAGACACTTTTGCTTTGCTTTTTGTTTTTTCCTCTTCCTCAAGAAGAGGCTGCACCACACTATGTAGTGTTTTGTTTCTAAGCATGTTGCAGATTGTGCAGAGAAGACAAAGAAGAACTAACAACAACATTATGCTGTCCTTGGCATCCAGAGGGAACTTAACATTTTCAAAAACTGCTGTGTCAAGCCTGAAAGGTTTGAAAACATCAATCTTTACCCCTCCCCCCAGGGGCTGGGTGAGGTTGCCGAGGCCCCAGATGTAGCAGCCTAGATTAGGACAAGCAAACAGAATTGAGTACATATTCCAAATCATGTTCATTGCCTCAGAGGTCATAATGCAATAGACATAGTAGACCAATAAAGCAATTCTTATACCATACCCTGGTCTACACATGAGCATTACAATTGCCAAATAATTCCTCGCATTCGGGAAAATATAGAGAGCTAGGTATAAGACCCAAAAAAGCATGTTAAGCATCATAGTGAATAGGTACCCTCTACAATACAAGATTGTAATTCTGACTTCTCTCAGTACTTTCTTGCCCCACGTTGGGCGCCAAAAATATGTTCTGGTTTGAAAGTAAAACCAGTGAGAGACTCCAAGTCAGAAATACAATTTATTGGGAAAAGGGGAAAAGGACAAAAATACATGCAATAATACAAAGGGAAAGGCTACTGACAAAGTCAGAATACAACCTGGCCAGCGTGCTGGTAGCAGTCCGAATTGGAAGAGCTGCAGTCGTCTTGGGATGGCAGATGTAGTTGCTTGTGTCTTCTCAGAGAACCTGTGAAAAGGCTCCCCTCTGTCTAGAAATCTCCACTTTTATCCAGGTGGGAATGCCTAGCTCCTCCCCTTGGGCAGAGCATCTCACAATGGGTTATTATGAGTCACAAGGTGTGTCCTTAATCACCTCCTCCTCCTGGACAGTGTTATCTCTGAGTCATGTGTCCAGGCATTGATGGGGCCATTAACAGCAGATAAGGAAAACTGCCCCAAGGCAACTCCTACTCAGATGGTAATTGGAAAACGTTTTTTTTTTTTAATCTTGGACACCTTGGGATACAGAACCTACTATAGAGCAAATGGTGGAAAGCTGTACACGTCATTTGTCCACTGAAAGCACAGTGGCCCAAGCAGTTGCTAAGGGTATTGCAGAAGGAGTTTCTGGTGCATTTGCAGTAGTGACTTCCAAAGACCAGGCACGCTGCTATCACTGTGGGGAATTTGGGCATTTTATAAAGGACTGTTCAGACAGGTCACCTACCCAAAACCCCCGTAACACCTACCAAAGACCCCAGAATCATCAGTGCTACCAGCAGTGTTCGGGAAACTTCCAGGGGAGCACAGCCGGGCCCTGTGCAAAGACAACAAATCAAAAGCCATCCAGACCCAACCACCCATCATCCCAGGAGATTCCAGGTCACATGGAGAGGATCCAACACCCAGAGCGATACAGATGGGAACACGGTGTCAGTTTGTAACTGCTCTGTCTATTCACTTTAATAATAAGGATGTTTACAGTATTCCCACAGGCAAGCATAGGTCAAAAGGTGGTCCTTTTGACATTTTAATTATAGGTGACACTCTCCATGGGCCAGAGGAAATCTTTGTTGTTCCAGAAGTACAAAGAGTGCACCCAGGACAAGAAATCTCTGTCCAGCTGTGCTGCACGGACTTACCATTTTTCCTTTCATGGGGAACTCCGATTGCACAAGCCTTTCTACTCCCAAAGAATCACAGGGAACAGCTTCTTCTCAACCCTACAGCAATGTGGGAACAAGTTGTGGGTCTAAGTAAGCCTACCATCGAGTATGGTCTATCCTGCAGAGGAGAGAAGATCTACCTACCAGGGATGCTGGACACTGGTGCGGACGTGGCCATCATCACTCACTCAGAATGGCCAGCACACTGGGAACTACAACCAGTAGCAGGCATGATTTCAGGGATTGGTGGAGCCACAGTGTCTATGCAAAGCAAGCACAACATCCTCGTCAAAGGGCCTGAAGGCAAATTGGCAACCATCTGCCCCTTTGTGGTAAGGGCCCCCATCACCCTTTGGGGCAGGGATGTTCTATCCCAATGGAGAGCTTCCCTACGTATTCTCAGTTGGGATTTCTGACTGGAGCCACTGAGGAGTGCGCACTATCAAATACCCCTCGGCTCACCTGGAAATGCCATGACCTGATCTGGATCAAACAGTGGCCCCTCTCTAAAGTATAACTGCGCACACTACAAGCCCTTGTGGAAGAACAGCTCACCAAAAGCCACATTGTCGAGACCACCAGCCCTTGGAACTCTCCAGTCTTCGTACTGCAAAAACCTGGAACGGACAGGTGGAGGTTCCTCCACAACCTTCGCAAAATCAGAGGTCACCAAGGACATGGGCCCCCTCCAGTCTGGCCTGCCTTCACCATCGATGCTGCCTCAAAACTGGACACTTGCCATCATAGATATTAAAGACTGTTTCTTCAACATTCTGCTGCACCCCCAGGACGCTCCACAGTTTGCTTTCTCCGTTCCCTGTCTTAACAGAGAGGTTCCACTCAAAAGATGTCATTGGTGTTATCTTCCTCAAGGTATGAAAAACTCACCCACTATATGCCAGTGGTACGTTGCTCACATTGTCTCCTGTCCGGAACCTATTTCCAGATGCAATCATCTACCACTATATTGATGATATCCTGGTCTGGGCATCAGAAAAAACTTACTTAGACAAAGCAGTTAAAAAGGCAATTGAAACAATAGAAATAGCAGGGTTCGAGATCTGTGAGGACAAAATACAGTACACCAACCCATGGACTTATCTTGGATTCCAGATCTGGGAAAGGACCATCATATGCCAGCAGCTCGCCATCCAAGACGACCCAAAAACCCTGAGACACTTACACAGTCTGTGTGGATCCATCAACTGGGTATGTCCCCTGCTAGGAATTACAACAGAGGACCTTGCTCCCCTGTTCAACCTTCTCCATGACAACGAAGACCTAGACTCTCCAAGCACTCTCACCAAGGTCCAATAAGCCCTGTCTTCACCCCAAGCCCATCGCTTCAAGCCCAACCTGCCTTTCCAATTCATCATTCTCAGAAAAGCACCCCAGTTCTATGGACTGATTTTCCAATGGGATCTTCAACTTTGAGACCCTTTATTGATACTGGAATGGATCTTTACAAACAACCAACCTTCAAAGACAATTACCACCTTCTAAGAAATCATGGAACATTTAATAAAAAAAGCCAGAACTCTCCTCTGCTCTCTTGCAAGGTGTGAGTTGTCATGCATATACTTGCCACTGACCATGGGGACCTGGAGAATTTACTCCAGACCAATGAAAATCTCCAATTTGCCCTAGACAGCTATATAGGCCAAATTTCCATCCATATCCCAAAACATAAACTTTTTAATTGTGATGCAGCCTTTAATCTGACCCCAAAATTAGTCCAAAGTAAAACACCTCTCAAAATTTTTACAGATGGCTCAGGGTCATCCCACAAGTCTGTAAATACCTGGAAGGACCCTAAGACCCAAAAATGGGAATCTGACATCCAAATAGTGGAGGCATCTCCACAGATTTCAGAATTAGCAGCTGTTGTCAGAGCCTTTGAGAAATTCAAAGATGAACCCTTTAATCTGGTTACAGATTCAGCGTATGTTGCTAGTAAAGCTATGAAAGCAGAACACGCTCTTCTCAAAGAGGTTTGCAATCCAAAGTTACACCAATTGATTTCAGCATTAACACACTCAATCTCCCACAGAAAGCAACCTTACCATATAATGCATGTGAGGTCACACACCGACCTCCCAGGTTTCATCACAGAAGGGAACAGGAAAGCAGACACATTGGCCATGGCAATAGAAACTGCTAACGTCCCTGACATCTTTGCCCAGGCAAAGTTGTCACACACATTTTATCATCAAAATGTACTTGCCCTTATCAGAATGTTCAAGCTCTTAAAAGATCAAGCAAAACTTTCGGCACCACATGCCTGAACTGCCAAAATTACCAAATACCATCTATGGGGGCAGGAGTCAATCCCCAAGGCCTGCACATCTGCCAGTTGTGGCAGACAGATGTAACTCACTTCCCACCTTTTGGAAGGTCAAAATACATGTACGTGTCGGTCAATACATTTTCTGGAGCAATATCTGCATCAGCTCATCCAGGAGAAACTACACAGCACACCGTAAAGCACTTCCTCCTTGCACCTAGGGTGCTAGCTTAGTAAGCAAGCCAACACTACATCAGCTGGTCTGAGCGATCTTTTAAAGGAAGAAGAAACCACAAGACATGTATCACTTCAAAATCGAGCAGCGATTGACTTCCTACTGCTAGCCCGCGGTCATGGCTGCCAAAACTTTGAAGGGATGTGTTGCTTCAGTCTCTCTTCATGCTCAGAATCCATCCATGCAAACATCCAGAAACTGAAGGAACTTGTGAAGGGCTTAAAAGTAGAAAACAACCCAGACTGGGTCAATGATCTTTTCAGTCAATGTGGATTAACAGGATGGGTTGCATCTTTGGTTAAGGGAATTTTGTGGATTTTCATTGTAATTGTCATTGTGTTAGCTATGTTCTCATGCGTTTTCCATTGCTTTAAAAGAACTACTGGGAACACCTTTTTACTAAATGCCCTATAGCAGTCTGTCCATGCATGGTGGTGAGAACACTGTGACATGGAAAGAAGGGTGTTGCAGATGATAGATAAATATGATTGTTCATAAATAATACATTGGGATGAGAACAGTTCTCCCAGCTAGCCGGACAATGCCCCTGCCTTTGGATGGGTCCTGGGGTGAAATGGACTGTTCCATCCCACCCCCCAAAAGATGTATGGTTCACCCCACACCTCTATCCCTCCGTTAAAACATTAGTGCATGCAACCCCATTGGATATGCCTTATTCCAACTCACCTCGAAGCCCCCTGATAAGGAGGCTTCAAGGGGCCACGCGGTCTCTTGGAACCTCTTCCCCTCTCTTGGAGCTTCCCCTCTCCTAGACCCTCCTTTTGTCTCACCCCTCCCCTACCCTCTCAGGCCCTGCCACGTGCTACGCCTGGGAGCACGAGGCAGAACCTCCTGCACCCCCAATAAACCTCTTTCCCCAAGAGCAAACTTCAGAGATCTCTGCCTCCTTTCATCCACACCGTGCTGGAGCATGGTATTTTCCACAGGAGGGTGTCACAATGGCAGATTTTTTCTGGGCAGTGTCATGTGTGACATGGAAACACAAGAGGTGGCAATTGTGTTTCCTGGGGGTCTATGGTGCAAGGGGGACTCCTCTCTCCCTTGATGGAATGAGTATTGATAATTTTGAAGGGTGATAACTTGAGTGAGGGTCCAAGTTGTGTCTCACTGTGGTTTGTTGGAGTTTGGGTGGGGGGAAGAGGAATGTGTTATAAGGTTTTCATTCTGGATTTAGTGTGTGGGTTTTTTTGTTTTTTACTTTTTTTCCCTTTTATCATAGTAGTAGTTTAATAAAGTTTTTTTTCCCTTTGTTATTAAGCTTGGGCCTGCTCTGCTCTGTTCCGGATTGCATCTCACAGCATTTATTTGGGAAGGTGCATTTTCATGGGGGCACTGGCATTGCGCCAGCGTCAAACCATGACAATAGGTGATGGGAATTGGCAAAAAAATTGTAAACATACACACGTAGTTCTGAGTATATAATGTGGGAGCTGCCCAGGGCTCAAGGTCAGATGGCCATGGCATCCTTGCTAGCTAGAGCTTGGCAGGTCAGAGAAAGAATGTTTAGATAGGAAGAAATAAACAACCTTGAAAGCACAATCAGAAGCATTCCAGGCTCCTTCTTTGGCTGCATCAGGCTAGGGAATGAGGATTCTCACAACCTCAAAGACTCTTTTTGATCTCTTGGGGTCACCCTGACCCTTCAAAACCCCGAGAGAAACTGACACCATAAGTCATATTCACCTCGACCCCTACTATTGGACCATTTCCAAAACCCCTGTACCCTATATAAAACCCCATTTCTGCCCAGTTCGGCAGAAGAGTTGTCACAGAAACCCTTTGCAGGAGCTGCCAATAAAGACACATCTGTGGAACCTTGTGGGAACTCAAAATGTCCCTCAGACATTTTTGGAGGTTCCAGGTCCAGGTCAGAAGCATTTGAGACTCTGGCAGGCAGCTGGAAACAGCTGTGACTTTGGATTTGAGCCATGGAATGATTTACCAACCTTGCAGGAAGAACAAGAAGTCACAAAAGTTTAGATATTATAGTAGAAGTAGTTACAAATCAGAGGGAAGAATTTTTTCATGCTGTGCAGGGAGGTTTTAACACCTGTACAGGGGGGTTTCTGTTTTGTACATGGGGGTCAGAGGTTTTAAGATGGAGGGATCTCGGCCTGTCCTGTCCTCCCTCTTTCTTCTTCCTTACCTCCATGTCTTTGGTTATGTTGGAACTCACAGATTGGTTTAGAGTAGAAAAGCACCATTTGATATAGGTAGTAGGTATTGTGGAAAAACTGTAAACATGTAACATGTAATATATCATATAAAAGATAGCAGAAGCCCTGGGCAGAGGGAGAGAAGAAGAAGACGGCAGACAGAGAGGATGTCAGGGGTGTGTGTGCCTTTGCCTGAGCTGCTAAGCAAACCGCAGCAGCCCAAGAAGACAATCTTTTAGATAACTTGCAATAAACAACCATGAGACGGAACAACAAGAGACTGCTGAGCCTTTCTTTCGAAGCAGGGGTTGGAGGATGTCCAAGATTGAAGACCAAAAAAAAACGTTTTCCTATTACCATGTAGTATGCGACCATCGATATTGCAAATGCCTTCTTCTCCATTCCCTTGGCAGCAGAATGCAGACCTAAGTTTGCCTTCACCTGGAAGGGAGTGCAGTACACCTGGAACCGACTGCCCCAGGGGTGGAAACACAGTCCCACCATCTGCCATGGACTGATCCAGGCTGCACTGGAAAAGAACGAGGCTCCCGAACATCTACAGTATATCGATGACATCATTGTATGGGGGAGCACAGCAGGGGAAGTCTTCGAAAAAGGAGAAAAAATTATCCAGACTTTACTGAAAGCTGGTTTTGCCATTAAACGAAGCAAGGTTAAGGGACCAGCTCAAGAAATTCAGTTTCTAGGAGTCAAGTGGCAAGATGGACGTCGTCAGATCCCGACAGAAATAATCGACAAGATCACCGCTATGTTTCCACCTACCAACAAGAAGGAGACACAAGCCTTCCTAGGTGCCATAGGCTTTTGGAGGATGGACATTCCCGAGTACAGCCAGATTGTGAGCCCTCTCTACCTGGTCACCCGAAAAAAGAATGATTTCCACTGGGGCCCTGAGCAGCAACAAGCCTTCACTCAGATCAAGCAGGAGATCGCTCATGCTGTAGCCTTTGGCCCAGTTAGGACAGGACCAGAGATCAAGAACGTGCTCTACTCTGCAGCCGGGAACCATGGTTTATCCTGGAGCCTTTGGCAGAAGGTGCCTGGGGAGACTCGAAGTCGACCACTGGGATTCTGGAGCTGGAGCTACAAAGGCTCTGAAGCAAACTACACTCCCACAGAGAAGGAAACTTGGCTGCCTATGAAGGAGTTCAAGCTGCTTCGGAAGTAATTGGCACTGAAACACAGCTGCTTCTGGCACCCCGACTACCAGTGCTGGGGTGGATGTTTAAAGGAAAGGTTCCTTCTACACATCATGCCACTGATGCCACATGGAGTAAATGGATTGCCCTCATCACTCAGCGCGCCCGTATTGGAAATCCGAATCGCCCTGGGATTCTGGAAATTATAACAAACTGGCCTGAGGGGGAGACTTTTGGATTGTCTTCTGAAGAAGAGGAGCAAGTGGCACATGCTGAGGAGGCCCCACCATATAATGAGCTACCAGAAACTGAAAGACAATATGCCCTTTTTACGGATGGTTCCTGCCGAATCATAGGCACTAGCCGGAAATGGAAAGCTGCAGTGTGGAGCTCCACATGACAAGTGGCACAAGCTACTGAGGGACAAGGTGGATCGAGTCAGCTTGCAGAGCTTAAAGCCATCCAGCTGGCTTTGGATATTGCTGAGCGAGAGAAGTGGCCGAGGCTCTATCTCTACACCGACTCATGGATGGTAGCTAATGCTCTCTGGGGATGGCTAAGTCGCTGGAAAAAGGCTAACTGGCAGCGCAGAGGGAAACCCATCTGGGCCGCCGAGATCTGGCAGGACGTTGCCTCCCGAGTAGAGAAGTTGACCGTGAAGATTCAACATGTGGATGCACACATACCCAAGAGTCGGGCTACTGAGGAGCATCACAACAATGAACAGGTAGACCGAGCTGCCAAAGTGAAAATATCACAATTAGACCTAGATTGGCAGCATAAGGGAGAACTATTCCTAGCTCGTTGGGCCCATGATGCTTCAGGTCATCAGGGGAGAGACCGAGGGGTGGACCTTACTATGGATAACATCTCACAGGTCATGCACGACTGCAAGACCTACGCTGCAATCAAACAGGCCAAGCGGATCAAGCCTCTGTGGTATGGTGGGCAATGGTTGAAATACAGGTATGGGGAAGCCTGGCAAATTGACTACATCACGCTTCCCCAAACCCGACAAGGCAAGCGTTATGTACTGACCATGGTGGAAGCAACCACAGGGTGGTTGGAAACCTACCCTGTGCCTCATGCCACTGCCCAAAACACCATTTAAGGCCTAGAAAAACAGGTCTTGTGGAGACACGGCACTCCTGAGAGAATTGAGTCAGACAATGGAACACATTTCAAGAGTGGCCTCATCAACACCTGGGCCAGAGAACATGGGATTGAGTGGATATATCATATCCCATATCATGCATCAGCTGCCGGGAAAGTTGAACGATGCAATGGACTGCTTAAGACCACCCTAAAGGCACTCGGTGGGGGAACTTTCAGGAATTGGGAACTGAACTTAGCAAAAGCTACCTGGATAGTCAACACCCGAGGGTCCATCAATCGAGCTGGTCCTGCCCAGTCAGAACCCTTGCACACAGTGGATGGAGATAAAGTCCCCGTGGTACATATGAAAGGTATTTTAGGAAAGACTGTTTGGATTAATCCCACCCCCGGCAAAGACAAACCCATCTGTGGGATTGTTTTTGCTCAAGGACCCGGTTATACTTGGTGGGTAATGCAGAAGGACGGGCAAACCCGTTGTGTACCACAGGGAAACTTAGTCTTAAGTGAGAACTATGTGTAAGGTTTCATCATGATGAAGATGTAAATAGGAAAAGGGGTAGATAATGTCCAAGATTGAAGACCAAAAAAAAACGTTTTCCAATTACCATCTGAGTAGGAGTTGCCTTGGGGCATTTTTCCTTATCTGCTCTTAATAGCCCCATCAATGCCTTGCCACATGGCTCAGAGATAACACTGTCCAGGAGCAGGTGATTAAGGACACACCTCGTGACTCATAATAACCCATTGTGAGATGCTCTGCCCAGGGGGGAGGAGCTAGGCATTCCCACCTGGATAAAACTGGGGATTTCTAGACAGAGGGGCAGCCTTTTCACAGGTTCTGCGAGAAGACACAGCAACTATATCTGCCATCCCAAGATGACTGCAGATACTCCAATTTGGACTACTACCAGCATGCTGGCCAGGTTGTATTCTGACTTTGTCAGTAGTCTTTCCCTTTGTATTATTGCATGTATTTTTGTCCTTTTCCCTTTTCCCAATAAATTGTATTTCTGACTTGGAGTCTCTCACTAGTTTTGCTTTCAAACCAGAACAAAGGAGAAGTTTTTCCACCACACAAAGCCACCCCGCAATCTAGGGTGGTCTTCGACAGAACCTCACACAGCCTTCTCTCTCTCTCCCTGCATCTGCCGGTGGCACTTAGCTATCAAAGGGCTGAAATCACTGAAGAGCTGAATTCACCAAAGAGCTGATCTCTCTTAAGAGCTGAGCTGCTTGCTAAGATTGCCTGTGTCTGGGAGCTTGCCTGAGGGACCTGGACAGGTTATGCTTATGAGCCCAGTGCTATCCAGGACACCTACGGCAGCCAGGGTCTAATAGACCCCGGAACACCAGGCCATAATAGGGGAGGGTTTCCCACCAGCTGAGGAAATGCACTCCTTCAGCATCTGGCCTATCTCCTTCACCAGAACCCCCACCAAATCTGGGTGGTTCATTTCTGAGGTGGGCTGTGGGGCACGGTCAGGCTCTGGGGCAGCACCCCTAGTTTCTGGGGCTATGTCAGGTTCTGGAGCAGCATCCCTATTTTCTTGAATATGTATCAGGGTGGTTATCCAAGTCAATCTTCCCCTATCTCTGAATGCTAAATAGAACAGGCTCCACAGGCATATCAGCAACACCAACCACGGTATGATATCATTAGCATATAGAGAGGATTTGAACCCTTCAAAAACTGGTGGGGTAGACCCAACGAGCTGGGTGAAGGGTTGAGAGAAAATTTCCCCTGGTATAATTTTGTCACAGTCGGTGCCATTTTAAAGTATTCCCAAAATCATACAGTTAGTGTGTGATAGCTCTGAATCCATGTGCCTGCCTTCCAGAGGAAGTTAAAATTCCATGAATTCCTTACCTTATTAAGCCATAAAGCAAACTGGATAACAGCCACAGTAGTCTTAGTTATAGGACCAATGCTTAGATAAGGACCTGCAAATGGGAGAAATGTAGCCATGACCACGTGCCACCTGAACCAGGGTAAGCTAAACTACATGGCAACACCTAACAAACTTTCTATATCCAGGACACAAAAATTAGGTTACTCAAGAACTGTTATTCCTTTTTTCATCCTTTTTCTCTCAATGCCCTCATGCCTCACGTTGGGCACCAAAATCTGTCTTGGTTTGACAAGACAGGAGTCTGCTAAGGAAGGCAGGGGCCTCTCTTGAAATGGAAAATGTAAACCCCCTCCCTCTGAATTATTATAATTTTTAAATTAAGGGGTTCTCAGGCTAAGGTATGGGAGCAAGAATAACAGATCTTTATTAGGAAAAATAAAAATTAAAAATAAAAATGCAGTAATACAAAACAACACTGACAAAGTCAGAATGTGACTTGACACCCTGTTGGTCAGGATGTTGGTAGCAGTCCAAATAAATGGTGGCTTCAGTCCTTCTGGAGTGACAAATGTGGTTCTGTTGAAGCAGTGATGCTGTAGAAGGGTGTAGTTTTTCTGTGAAGGTCCAGTGGTGGTGTAGATGGGCCTGGTGTTCATCTGGAAATCCAGTGGAAAAGAAAGCTGCTCCTTCAGGAATCCAGTGGGAAAAAGCTGCCTGTGGTGTTCCAAATCTCTGATTATATCCAGGTAGGAATGCTTGGCTCCTCCCCCTGGGCAGAGCATCTCACAATGGGATGATGTAATTTTATCATTAATGCAGTGACAATCAATGGCAGACTTAACAGAAGATATTTCCTGGAGAAAGGACTGGTTGTGGAAGAGATAAAGAAAACTGCTCCACCTGGTTTTAACAGGTGACCCAATTAACAGAAGGTAACTGCCCCACCTGGTTCTAACAGATGGCAAAAGAATATACATCCCCAGCCACATCTTACATTTGCAACCTAAGACAGTCTCCCATAATATCCTCGTAAATTAGATGAATGGACAGTGAGGTGGTTCAAGAACTGGCTTAATGGCAGAGCTCAGAGGGTCGTGATCAGCAGAGTAGAATCCAGTTGGAGGCCTGCAGTCATTGGCATTCCCCATGGATCAATACTGGGTCCAGTCTTATTCAATTTGTTTATCAAGGACCTGGACGACAGGATAGAATATACCCTCTGCAAGTTTGCTGCTGATTCAAAATGGAGAGGAGTGGATGATACACCTGAAGGTTGTGCTGCCATTCAGCAATACCTTGATAGGCTGGAGAGCTGGATAGAGAAAAACCTAGTGTGGTTCAACAAGGACAAGTGTAGGGTCCTGCACCTGAAGAGGAATAACCTCAAGTACCAGTATAGGTTGGGTGCCAACCTACTAGAGATCAGCTCTGTGGAGAAGCATGTGGGAGTCTTGGTGGATGACAAATTGACCATGAGTGTGCCCTTGCGGCCAGAAGGGAAAATGGTATCATGGGGTGCATTGGGAAGAGTGTGGCCAGTAAGGTGGAGGAGATGATCCTGCCCCTCTATTTAATCCTAGTGAGGCCACACCTGGAGTACTGTGTCCAGTTCTGGGCTCCTCAGTATAAGAAAGACAAGGAACTACTGGAGAGGGTTCAGAAGAAGCCACAAAGATGATGATGGGTCTGGAGCATCATTCTTATGAGAGACTGAAGGAGCTGGGCCAGTTTAGTCTAGAGAAGACTGAGAAGGCATCTTATCAATACATATAAATATCTCAAAGGCAGGTGCCAATAGGATCGTGCCAGACTCATTTCAGTGGTTCCCAGTGACAGGACAAGGAGAAATGGCCATAAACTAAAACACAAGAAGTTCTACCTCAACATGAGGAAGAACTTCTTTCCATTGAGAGTGGCAAAGCACTGGAATAGTCTGCCCAGGGAGGTCGTGGAGTGTCCCTCTCAAGGCATTCAAAATCCAGCTGGATGTGTTCCTGTGTAACCTGCTCTAGGTGACCCTGCCTTAGCAAGAGGGTAGGGTGGGATGATCTCCAGAGGTCCCTTTCAACCCTAATTATTCTGTGGGTTTTTTTCTTTGTTGATTATATTTTTTTTCAAAATAGTGCTACAGTATAACTGATATATCTACAGAATTTCAGTTCTGTTCCTAAAACTGAAGCAAATAAAAAATCCAGCAACTGCTATAAATATTATTTGATGTTTTAAATGTAGTTGGCATCTTACTTGATTGTTCAGTGTTATATGTTTTACCTGTGTTGAATCTATTGAGTAAAATGCAGCAAATTAACTAATTCTTCTCCATCAGCAACACAATAATGACAAATGATATTCCTAAAGATGATACAAGAGCAGCTCAAAAAATTGAACATATACAGGTATTTTTATGTTCATACTTGAATAGTGAAAAGAACCCAAAAGTTACTTGACTAATTACGTTTTCAATTGTCTTACATCATTGCGGCCACAGGGTTAACCATATGGTAAAGGAAGGTGAAGGACAGGTAATTCTTCAGATTCAGATTTCTATACTGCATGGACTTCTCCAGCTATTCTAAAGATACACTCCTACTTCAATTTCTAGGTCAGTGTGGCTGAAAAATCAATACTATTTATAGCCTTTAAAGCGCTGATGTTATAACTAACATGAAAATATAGAACCTTTGAAGAGCAGCAACAACTAGTATCAGATTATCCAGTGAGGAAAGCTCTCCACATTTCTAGCTGTGATTACTACAAATAAAAATACTCTTTAGCCTCATGTAAGAAGTCTGAGCTGTTGTCATAATATTTCTAATTTTAAAAAATCCATTAACATTTAATTTTTTAAAAAACATATCCTGTGCATTAAATTTTAATTAAGCTATGGAATAAATATATTGAAAACTCTCGTTCTTAACATGTCCAAGGACAGAGAAGACACTTGAAAAAGTAGAAATAATAAAATAAAAAAATTCACTGTTACATTTGCAGAGCATAAGTTCTTTCTTCAAATTTATTGTCATAGGCTTGGGAACACAGAATAGAAAATCACATTCTTTATTATGTCTGAAAAAACCTCAACCTTAAACACAGAGGAACAGGCAACTCCTCCATGGTGTTGGGCTTTTTTGTTTGGGTTGGTTTTTTTTAACTGTGAATAAAGAACTATACAGTCTTGGTTTTCATAGCTGCATGATCTTTTGCATAGCTGCACAGTAACTGAAAAAGTAAGAATCATTAAATGTAGAACAGTTATAGTACCTTGAACATCATCAATAAAATAGAATCAAACTTGATGCTTAACATGTTGAACTATTTCTCTCTTCTACAGACTTACCCGAGTTGTGTGTAATTGCTCACTGATTTGGCTAGTTTTGTCATTGATCTTGAATATGCCTCCTCTATTTCAGCCCTGTAAAAGAAAGCAAACAAAAGCATAACTGAAATTTTGAAGATATTTAAAGAAAAATGCATAGGCACTCTAAAGATGCAAAGCATAGGAGGAATTTTTACTTTAACTGAAAATTACTCCACTCAACAACTATATGTAAAACCACAGAAGTATATTAAAAAAAATAATCTAAGAACACTGATAGAAGGTTGCAGGGAACAGAAACAAATAAAACCTAAGGGCTTCTGCTGGCCTTCACAACCAATGAGGAAACTAAACTCCAAATAAACTACTCCCTTTCCCCCACCCCCTCAGACAATGAAGAGACAATAGGGAGAGATTATAAGTTAAAAATAACAATTTACTAAAATCACAAATAACAATGGCATCAATTAAAAAAAAAAAAAGCATAAAAAGAAGATGCCTTACCCACAAAAAGGAATTTACTGCCCAGAACAAAGAAAAACACTTCCCATGGTACTGAAATAGGCCAGAGAGAAACTTTCTAACACAGTTTTGAGTATTAGAAGGCATGCATTCTTTATTGCAGTGCTGGTTACTCGGAGGATCCTCCCCCTAATTGAGTGTCCTGAGCGTCGGGTAAACAGTTTTTATTATACATACTGATTACATATTCATTAGCTATCCCCACTTACTTGTATTACTTTATTTTACATTATCATACCTCTTAGTCCTTATATGGTTCTTTGGAGTCTGTCTTCAATGTCTGGTGTCCTTTTTAGGTGGCTCTTCCTCAATCGCCACTTTTGAATAAGTGCAATATTGTTGTTTTGCATACCTTCTCTTTGCCTAAGTTACATCCTTTATTTCTCCAAAGCTATGCTGTTCTGTTCTACTGTCCATATCACCCAAAGACAGCATCTGACATGATCGCCAAACAAATGAAAAAATGGCAACCAATTCCATGGTTTGTGGCTGCAGCTACAGCTTGGCTCCACTCAGCTCAGCTGGGCTTTGTTGCGGCTTGGGCTTCACACAGCTCGGCTGGGCTCCACTACATGCCACTACCACTCTTTTTTTTCTCAAAATGGCATCTTAGGCTCACCATCGCTGTCCTCCAGAAGCAAACCACAAAAGCTGTAGATCAGAGGAATGGGAAAGGGACTGCCTGCGGGAAGGGTCACGCTCCAGCACGGTGTGGGTGGAGGGAGGCAGAGATCTCTGAAGCTTGCTCTTGGGGAAAGAGGTTTACTGGGGGTGTAGGAAGGCCCGAGCTTCGTGCTTTTAGGCGTAGCACACGGCCGGGCTTAAGAGGACGGGGGAGGGGAGAGACAAACGGAGGGTTTAGGAGAGGGGAAGCCCCAGGAGGGGAGGGAGAGGTTCTAAGAGAGGGGGAGAGGTCCAAGAGGGGGAAGGGTCCAAGAGACCGCATGGCCTCTCAGACCCCCTTTATCAGGGGCTCCCAGGTGGGCCGGGACAAGGCATGGGCCAATGGGGTTACAGACACTGATGTTTTAGGGGCAGGTACAGAGGTGTGGGATGAGCCACACATCTTTTGGGGGGTGGGATGGAACAGTCCATTTCACTCCAGGATTCATCCAAGGGCAGAAGTGACATCCGGCTAGCTGAGAGAACAGTCATATCTATCTGTCATCTGCAACAACTGCCAGTGGCAAAGAGGGGCTAGGTCTGCTGGGCTGTCCCCAATACCTTTCCCAGCATCTGGCCTTCAGCCTTTCCTGATGAAACCACACCTCCTAGCAGTGATATAGGTGGTATCAAATATTAAACACCAAAGCTCCATCCCCTGGCTTTGAAACCATAACATTATCCACCACTTATTCTATACCATCTACATCATGCCTGGATTTACACCTTTCAACTATATACATATATATATACACACATATAACTATGCACAGGCACAGGTATGATTTCAGTAGTCACTGATCATCCCCCCAAAATGTTTGTAGAGTTCATTTAGTCCATGGATGGCATAACTGGAGCAGTCCATACTCATTGTCCATGGTATTTACAGCATACAGTGTCAGAGTCATACAGAAAACAGAATTACATATGTAATTCAATATTACAGGCTGTTCTCACACAAAGTCAAATCACCCTGAGGTATACAATATTTCACTGTCCCTCTGCATTACCCACTAAATGCATCCAGGTCCTGGAGCAAAAACAATCCCATAGATGGGCTTGCCTTTGCTTGAGGCAGGACTAATCCAAATGTATTTCCTAAGACATTCCTCATATGCACCATGGGGATGTTAAGGGTTCTGATTGGGCAGGGTCAGCCTGATTGGTAGAGCCTCCAGTGTCAACTATCCAGGTGCCCTTTGCTAAATGTAAATCCCAGTGTTTGAAGGTCCCACCACTCATTGCTTTCAATGTGTTTCTTAACAGTCCATTATACTGTTCAATTTTTCCAGAGGCTGGTGCATGATATGGAATGTGATACATCCACTTGATGCCATGTTCTTTGGCCCAGGTGTCTATGAGGCTATTTTTGAAATGAGTCCCACTGTCTGACTCAATACTTGCAGGGCTGCCATGTCACCACAGGACTTGCTTTTCAGGGCCCAGGATGGTGTTCTGGGAAGTGGTGTGAGATACAGGGCATGTCTCCAGCCATCCAGTGGTTGTTTCCACCACTGTCAGAACAGACCGCTTGCCTTGGCAGGTTAGCAGGAGTGTGATGTAATCAGTCTGCAGGGCCTTCCCATATTTTGACCATTATCCACCATACCACAGGGGCTTTACCTGCTCAGCCTCCTTGATTGCAGCACATGTTTCACAGTTATGGATAACCTGGGAGACAGTGTCCATGGTTAAGTCCACCTCTCAATAATGAGCCCATCTCTATGTTGCAGCTCTTCTCTGATGACCTGAGGTGTTATGGGCCCATCGAGCCAGAAATGTATCTCCCTTGTGTTGCCAATCAAGATCTACCTGCAATACTTTAATCTTGGCAGCTTTATCTACCTGTCAATTGCTGAGATGTTCTTCAGTAGCCCAGCTCTTAGGTATGTGTGCAACTACATGACATGCTTTCACAGTTAACTTCTCTACCCGGGCAGTGAGGTCTTGCCAGAATTCAGCAGCCCAGATGAGTTTCCCTCTATGCTGCCAATTGGTCTTTTTCCATTCTTCCAGCCACCCCAAGAGAGCATTTGCTACCATCCAGGAATCAATGTAAAGTGTTAGCCATTACTCTCTTTCAGCAATATCTAAAGACAGCTGGATGTCTTTCAGCTCTGCAACTTGACTTGATCCAACTTGCCCCTCAATAGCTTCTATGAGTCATTGTATAGAACTCCATATGACAGCTTTCCTTTTACAAAGTATTCTTACAATATATAGCAAGAATCATCAGTGAAGAGAGTATATCGCTTTTCATTTTCTGATAACTGGTTATATGGTGCGGCCTTCTATGCGCGTGTTGCCTGCTCCTCTTCCTCTTCTGATATGAGTCCAAAATTTTCACCTTCAGGCCAGTTCATGATGATGTCCAAGATCCCTGGGTGCTTGGGATTTCCCATCCGAGCTCACTGTGTGATGAGAACGATCCACTTGCTCCATGTGGCATTAGTGGAATGATGTGGAAGGGACCTTTCCTTTGAACATCCAGCCCAGCACTGGCAGTAAAGGTGCCAGGAGGAGCTGGCAGGTAAAGAGAGAGAATAGCCAGCTGCACCCCTCCCCTGAGCTGTGGCAACTTCTTTTGTCTCTCTTAAATACCTGGTTGTTATTGTTCCTTAGCAAAAAAATGGGAGAAAATTCGCTGAGAGAAAGAAAGAAAAGGAAAAATCCTAAACCTCAACAGTTCATTACTAGAATATAAGTATACAACAAGGCAAACAAACAACAACAGCACCAACAAGAAAGAAAACAGAAGCCCATTAACAGCCTTCTCTGCTGTCAAGCACTTTCCTCTTTGGTGTAGTTATGACCACAGCTGGCAGGGGCACTGTTGGCTCTTGGCCAGGCAGGGGCAGGTGTGATTATTCCCCCGCAGCTGCAGGGGGTGCTGTGGCATGAGCTGTTAAACAGCTCACATGTCCCAGTTAAAACAGCTGCTTTTGCAAGTGGAAGCTCACACACATAAGTAAAAGCTGTGCAGGATGAAAACTCTGCAGTGGCAGTGAATCCTCTGGGCAGCAGCAGTCTGGAACCAAAACCACACCTCTCCACTCCAATTCCAAGAGCGAGAGAGGGAGAAGCTGAGCCCAGCCCCCTGACCCCCCGGCAAAATCTTGTGGTATCTCTGCACTTCCCAAGGGAAAGCCTTCAAGCTAAGAGGCTGCAGCCAGCTGCACCCTCCCCCCCCCACCTTGGCCACTTCCTTTGTCTCATAAGTATTGGTTGTTCCCATCTCTTAGGCAACAAATGGAACAAAATTCACTGAGAGAAAGAAAAGAAAAAAAAAAGGAAAAATTTTAACCTCCAACACACATGATAGGGATTAAAATCTGATTGTAATATGGAATATGCATCCTCCAAAAACCCAGGTGTCCTGGCTTGTAAGACAAGCATGTATTCTATTTGCCATCTGTTGGAAGTGGGGCAGGTATCTCCTCTTAAGTTAGGCAGTTTTCTTATCTCTTCCAAGAATGAAGTCTCCATCCCGGGAGATATCTTCTGTTAATGGGCCACTGAATGACTCACTGCGTGACAGATAAAGTTACATCATCCTGTTATAAACGAGCACAATAGGCTAGCATTGTGAGATGCTCCACCCAGAGGGAGGAGCCAAGCATTCCTACCTGCATAAAATCAGCATTTTTTAGAACATCAGAGCAGCCTCTTCGCTAGATTCCCAGAGGAGCAGCTTCTTCCCTGCTGGATCCCCAGAGGAAGACCAAGCCCATCTACTTTATCACCAGACCTTCAGAGAAAACTACACCCTTCTACAGATCACTGCTTCAGCAGCATTTCATCTGCCACTCCAGGAGGAGCAGCCACCATTTAACTGGACTATTAGCAACACCCTGACTCCTCAGGGTGTCAGGTTTCTGAATCTATCAGTAGTTTTGTTTATACTAATTGCATTTTTTTTTAATTTAGGTTTTTTTCCTAGTAAAGAACTGTTATTCCCATTCCCATATCTTTGCCTGAGACCCTTTAATTTTAAAATTGTAGTAATTCAGAGGGAAGGGGTTTACCTTTTCCATTTCACAAGAGACTCTTGCCTTCCTTCACAAAATTCTGTCTTTTCAAACCAAGACACTAGGGAAGCCTGTGTTTCCTTCTTGCTGGTCAGTGGGGACATAGCTGCTATTTTGTTGACCACATCCATTGGAATCTGATTACATCCATCTTGCCATTTAACTCCTAAAAACTGGATTTCCTAGGCAGGTTCCTGGACATTTGCTTTTTGGCAAAACCAGCCTTCAGGAAGATTGGGATAATCTTCTCTGCTTTTCTCAAAAATTTCCTCTACCATGTTTCCCTATATGATTATATCATCAGTGTATTGTAAGTGTTCTGGACCCTCACCCTTTTCCAGTGCAGCCTGGATCAGTCAGTCCATGGCAAATGGTGGGGCTGTGCTTCCACCCCTAGGAAAGTCAGTTCCAGGTGTACTGGACATTGCTCCAAGTGAAACCAAATTGTGGCCTGCATTCTGCTGTTACAGGGATGGAGAAAAACACATTAGCAATGTCAGTGGTGGCAATACTTTGCTGCCTTGGACTCCAGCTTGTACTGAACTCCAGCATGTCTGGTATGGTAGCATTCAGTGGTGGTGTGACTCGGATCAGGCCTTGATAGTCCACTGTCAGTGTCCACTCTCTATTAGATTTACACACAGGCCATATGGGGCCATTAAAAGGTGAGCAAGTCTTGCTGACCACTCTTTGGCTCTCCAGTTCACGAATCATCTCATGGATGGGAATCATCGAGTCCTGGTTGGTGTGGTATTGCCGATGATGCACTGCTGTTGCAGCAATCAGTACTTGTTGTTCATCAACCCACAGCACTCCCATAGCAGAAGGGTCTGATGAGAGGCCAGGCACGGTATTAATCTGTGTTGCTTCTGTCTCCACAGCAGTTATCCCTAAAGCCCAATTGTTGCTACTGAGTAAGAAAGCGGCACAGACGCCAAGAAGGCTGGTTTGCACAACAGCAGCTTTAATGCGAAAAACTCCCCTCTTTATAGACTAACCCAACACATTCTACCAGATTGGCTAATTAACAAAAACACTTTTCTCAGTGTTGTGGTTTGACATGGAAAAAGAATTTTCTCAGAAGGAAAAGGTCAATTTGGATATTGACCAGTTGAAGGTGGACACGCCTCTGAGAACACAGAGGAGTTAAAAGCAGAAATCCCAGGAGAACTCACTCTCTTTGGTTCCGGTCAGCGTGCAGTGCAGGACTCTCCCCTGCCCGGCCAGGTGGCTGGGTAGGGGAGGAGAAGGCGCATGGCCTGACTGAGGTAGATTAAAGGGTGGAGGGACTACAACCGGGCTGGCCCCCTGCAGATGGAAGGGTGGAGAAATCTGGGATGTTCCCCCCCCCCCCCCCCAGAGTCGAGAGAGAGAGAGAGAAAGAGACAGCGGCGGTTTTATCAGCAGTATGCCGCAGGGAAGGAGAAGAGCGGGGGGTCCGCAAGGTGCCCAGCTGCCTGTAGAGCCGGAGCCTGGGCATCGAGCCATCCTTGGGAGTCGGGACTTTTAACCCTTCCTTGAGAAATGAAAGCTTTGTGAAATTTTTCTCCTCCTCGGTTTGAAAGAGAGGAAGAGAGACAGCTTGGACCCTGGGATGTTAGAAGGAGAAATTCTAGATGGGAGGGGATGATGGAGTGGCTTTTGGCTGGACTTTTTCTTGGTAGCCACAGACTGAACCGATTTTCTCCTCCAGGAGAGACTGTATTTTAAGAGGATGCCAGTGAGCCAAAGAGACCATGCTTCAGCTGGGAAAAGACAGAAGTGGAGCAAACAGAGAAAAGTTAGGGAGGTTTGTGGTGGTGCCCCCTGTCTTCAGAGAAGAAAAAGAGAAGAAGATCTCTGTTCTTGGACCCTCAGCCCCAAGGGAAAATGGGGGAGGACTGTGGTCCCAAAAAATGAAAAACTGAACTGGTTTTTTTTCCCCTCTTGGCAGGGCATCCTTGAAAGGAAAAATCCTAAAAGCAGTCTGACCATCCATGCATTGGTGGTGAGAGCACTGTGCATGGAAAGGAGAAGGGTCACCATGGCAAACTTTTTCTCCGGGCAGTGCCATGTGTGACATGGAAACACAGGATGAGGAGCTGTGTTTCTTGGGGGTCTGTGGCATGGGAGGGACTCCTCTCTCCCTCGATGGACTGAATATCGATTGTCTGGAGGGTGGAAACCTGATTGGGGTCCAGATTGTGTCTCGCTGTGGTTTGTTGAAGTTGGGTGGTGGGAGGAGGAATGTTTTGCAAGGTTTTCATTTTGATCTTTGTGTGTGGTTTTTTTTCCTTTATTTTTTTCTTTTATAGTAGTAGCTTAATAAAGATTTTTTCCCTGTTATTAAGCTTGGGCCTGATTTGCTCTGTTCTCAATTGCATTTCTCAGCATTCAATTGAGAGATTGCATTTTCATGGGGGCGCTGGCATTGTGCCAGTGTCAAACCATGACACTCACAAACAATCCTTGAGAAGAACAGAAAAAGAAAGAGTAGAAAAACACCACCTGCAGTTTGTTTACAATAACAGGTTATCATAGTTTCTCTACAACTCCCTAAAAATCTCACAAGTCTGTCATGAGAAAACTTATCTTGTTTTCTTTTTCTCTGACCAGGCTGTCACATCCACACCCAATGATGTGCTTTTTGGTCTTTGAAATACCTGCTCCTGAGGTAATCTATGCCAAGGATACACAGAGCCTCTGGACCAGTCACAAGGAGGTGGTTTTGCCACTGCTTCATGGTCAGGGCTTACTTCAGCTTTCAGTACAGTCAGTTGTTGGGATCCCCCTGTGTGGATGTGACAGCCTGGTCAGAGAGTGAGAAAACTACATAAGTTTTCCCAGAATCGGCCTGAGAGACTTTAGGGAGTTGAAGATAAACAATGATAGCTTATTATTATAAACAACCTGCAGGTGGTGTTTTCCTACTCTCTGTTTTCTGGTTTTTCTCAAAGATTGTTTATAAGAAGGGCAACTTGTTAAATAGCCAATCAGGTGAAATGTTTTAACTAAATGACCAATCAAATCTACCTGGATTGGAACAGCTTAAAAAAGAGCAGTTCCTAATATTCAGCAGGTTAATAAGCCAATCAGCTTTCTGATGAGTCTGTGTCATTTCTTACTCAATAGCAACATCTGGTGACCACGCCATATATTGCATCGGTCAGCCCTTCGTGTATTGTGGGATGGACAAAGGGACGCCTCAGACCCCCGCTGGAACTCTGCTGGGACCTCGTGGCGCCAGCGTAGGCCGTCCGCATCTGGACACCCTCTGTTCCCCCGGAGAGGTAACGACCTTTCCCTGCGTCCTCCTGGAAAGGACTGGGAACATGTTTTTGCCCTGATAGCTTAAAAGTTCGGGTGGGAATGAATTCCCCAGCAAAGCAGACAGTCAGTACCTCTTGCTGGAGGTTGGGGGCCAGTGTTTTCATGATGGGGAGTCACCTCTATAGGGAAGAAGGCACAATCGTTTCTGTGTGGAAGCACATGATTTCCTTTATTGGAGTCTCTGTATGAGATGAGTCACTCTGCACTCTACTTGCCTGGGCCAAATCTCATGACTTTCTGTTAGATATAGACACTGCTTTTAGTCCGCAACTGTAGGAGGCATTGGGCCACTGGCTCTTGGAGGAAGTTACTAAAGTTACTGTGCCTTGACTCATACCTGTATGGGGACTCCTGTCCCGTATCTTCCAAGGCCACAACCAGAGGGAAAGCAAATCATAAATGGGGGCCTCAGAGGGCGACAATGTTGCCTCTGGGGGCACCGACACCCCAGGGGGAGGACCGGCAGACTGGGCAGCTGCCAGCTTTTCTCCAGCTTCGCGAGGACTGACGGGGGATGTGGGGACCCCCCGCGAAACCTATCTCTCACCTAGAGATTATGTTCTGCCGAAATATCCTCATACCTATGATTCTGTGAGGCCAATGTATCCTCCTCCTGCAAAACTGGCACCGCCGAGCACAATAGCTGCATCCCGTCTGGGCCGGGGGGGTGGCCCCTCCACCACTGCTGGCAATGCCAGAACCGTTGCTGCCACACCTAGTGGATTGGCTTTCCCCTACCTAGCAAAGAGCAGCTGGCGAGCCGCTGCAACAGCTGGCCCTGCTCCAGCCACTGGTGATGCCCGCCTCCACTCCACGGGATGCAGTGGACATGTCTGTGTTTTGGCCAACCTCACTCTACCCAGCAGGATGGCCTTCCCCCCCACTGCAAGCTGGGGACCGACTCTTTCATGGCCAGCAGGAGCTGCTGCTCTCGACTCAGATTCCTCCCTCCACCGCTGCGGGTGAGGACGGAACCACCTCCGTCATCGGCAGTCGCCACAGCTGTACCAGTCACTCTGTCAGCTCCCTTGTCATCAGCCATGGAGCCTGTGCTGATGTACTGGCCACACCCATCATCGGCGCCTGCCAGCAAGCATTTGATCCAGCCAACATCACATCCCCCACCGGCTTTTCCCCCCTTCTCCATGGCGCCTGCGCAGAAGACAGCGACAGTTACCGCCGCACAAGCAGCATCTCTCCAATTGTCATGTGTCCCGAGGACTGGCCAGGAGACTTGTGGGAATGGCGGCTTCAAATCCACAGAACCGCCACAAGTCTTCTGGTCTGCAGATATTTCTGCTCAGCGACCCCACATGGTATGTACCCTGACCCTACTGGGTGCCTACCCGCTGGAGACCTGACTTCGAGGTTTGATCGACACAGGGGCGGATGTGACAGTCATCTCCTTCTCTCTGTGGCCTCCTATGTGGTCTTCGGCTTCCGTAGGGTTGGCCATCCAAGGGTTGGGGAGTGCAGCGCATACCTTTGTAAGCCAACGGTCTGTGCTTATCAAAAACATGGATGGGCAGACAGCTGCAGTTTGGCCCTATGTCACTTCAGCACTGATCAATCTTTGGGGGCGGGATGTATCAGCAGCCTGGGGGGGTACGAATTGGGACAGATTTTTAATTGGGGCCACTGCACTAAAGGGCGGAAAATATCCTGCGCTGCCTTTAGAGTGGCGGGTGGACAAACCCATTTGGGTACACCAGTGGCCCCTGACAAAAGAAAAATTGGTCGCCCTTCATGAATTGGTTCAGGATCAACTTCAACAGGGACACATTGAGCCTTCTACTAGTCCCTGGAATACTCCTGTCTTTGTGATAAAGAAAAAATCTGGGAAATGGAGGCTGTTACAGGACCTCCAAAAAATTAATGCAGTGATGGAAAGCATGGGGGCACTGCAGCCTGGTATACCCTCACCCACCATGCTCCCTGCGGGATGGGAGATCTTGATCATTGATTTGAAGGATTGTTTGTTCACAATTCCTTTGCATCCTGATGACAAACCAAAGTTTGCCTTCACAGTGCCTTCAATCAACAATGCCGAACCTGTGCAGAGATATCAATGGAAAGTTTTGCCACAGGGCTGTAGCAATAGCCCGACTATTTGTCAGTGATATGTGGGTCAGGCCTTGTTCAGAGTCCGTGATGAGTTTCCTGACGCGTATTGTTATCATTACATGGACGACATCCTGGTGGCAGCACCCACCCAGGATGAGTTGCTGAGGATACGGCCTCAGATGTTCACTGCTCTGCATTCTTATGGGCTGCAGGTGGCTCCAGAGAAGGTTCAACAGAATCCTCCTTGGAAATATCTGGGAGTCAAAATTCTTGACCAAACTATTCAGCATCAGGAGGTGCAATTCTTGGATTCTATTAAGACCTTGAACGATACCCAGAAATTGATGGGTGTCATCAGTTGGTTGCATCCTTACTTGGGACTCACTGTATGATACTCTAAAGGGGGACCTTGACCTGAGATCAGCTCGGAAATTGACTCCTGAGGCGTGATGAGTGCTGAGGGAGGTCCAAATGACTGTTTCTGCTTGTCAGGTTCATCAAATAGACCTTTCCATTGACATCACTGTCTTCATTACCAATCCAGATTTTTATCCTATGGGTATCATTGGCTAATGGAGTGACAAATGGTTTGATTCTTTGCACATTTTGGAATAGGTCTTCTTGCCCCATCAACCAAAAAAGACAGCACCCACAATGTTTGAATTAATGGCTCATTTGATAATCAAATGCCATCAACGGTGTTTGCAATTAATGGCAGCTGATCCCGCAACAATCATTCTTCCAGTAGAACAGGAAGACTTTTAATGGAGCTTTGCTAACAGTGCTCCTTTGCAAAACTTTTCAGGGCAGATTGCCTATCATATGTCCAGTCACAAGTTATTGCAGTTTGCAAAAACAACCAATCTGTCATTGCGGCCAAAAAGCAGCCAGGTGCCAGTGCAAGGACCCATTGTCTTCACTGATGGTTCCGGAAAAACATGGAAAGCCATTGTTACTTGGAAGGATGAATCTGGATGACAAATGTTGGAGAGCCATGAGTCAGGCTCAGCCCAACTGGTTGAGTTAAAGGCCGTTGCCATGGCATTCCAGAAATTTTCTCATGTGCCTCTGAACTTGGTCACTGATTCTGCCTATGTTGCAAACATAGCCAAGCGTTTGGATTGTTCACTTCTGAAGGAAGTCAATAACGCAGTTTTGTTTCAGTTATTGAGAACCTTGTAGAGTGCAATTCAGGCCCGAGTTCATTCGTATTACATCTTGAACATTTGGAGTCACACTAAGTTACCAGATTTCATAATAGAAGGTAATGCCACGGCTGGCAGGTTGGCTAACCCTGTGTGGGTAGTGCCTCAGCCTAACAAGATTTCACAAGCCAAAGTGTCGCATGATGTTTTCTATCAAAGTGCACATACCCTGCAGAAACAATTTCATTTAACGCCAACTAAGGCTCATGACATTGTCAGTTCTTGTGCTGACTGTCATGGACTTGCTGCACCTTTACCAGTGGGGATGAACCCCAGAGGCTTAAAGGCCTTGCAGCTTTGGCAAACAGATGTTACTCACATCACTGAATTTAGCCGACTTAAGTATGTTCACGTGTCTATTGACACCTTCTCCTCTGCCATGTGGACCTCTGCTCACACTGGAGAAAAGGATCGCGATGTGATTGCCCATTGGAGGATGGCTTTTGCAATCTTGGGAATACCTTCTTCTCTGAAAGGTGACAATGGCCCCACCTATGTCTCACAGAAGATGCGGCAGTTTTTACGCTTATGGGGAGTGTCACACAAACTTGGTATCCTGAACTCTCCAATGGGCCAGGACATTGTTGAACACACTCACGGCACTTTAAAGCATGTTCTAGACAAACAAAAAAGGGGAATTCCTGGAGAAACACCACACAGTCAATTGGAAAAAGCTCTATATACAATCAGTCATCTTACAGTGCCACAGAATTCAGAGAATCCTGTCATTCTAAATCATTTTGCACTCTTCAGGTGAGATACACCTGCCTCGAGCAAAAGTCTGGATACGGGACCTAGACACTAATAAGTGGTAGGGCCCGTATGAACTTATCACTTGGGGCTGTGGGTATGCATGTGTTTCCACAGATACTGGAGTATGATGTGTACCTGCGAGGTGTGTCCACCCTGATTTGGGACACCAAAAACAGAATGTGGCTGACAGGCAACCTCCAAATGATGATCAAGATGCCAACCATCAATCAGATGGCCCCTCCACAAGTGGGGAATGAACATTCTATCCTTTCCTTGTTTCTAGAAAAGGACTGTTGACAAGTTAAGACTGACAGTTCTTTGAAAAAAACTAATGATAAGTTGGTACTATATTAGAATTAGTATTGATATTGTATTAGAATAGGTAACTGATTTTAAGATTAATAGTGTATTTCTTGTAAGAGGGAATCACAAGATTTGATCTCTCCAACCATTTCAAAGTGGCATCCGATAGAGGTTCTCATTGATAACTAGCAACTGCTAGAGGAACCTATGGAGCTGTGTTTGTTCTCCTTTCTGCAAGGGGCCCCGTAGAGGATTACAAACACCGCCTCCTCCTTTAAACAAAAAGGGGGAGCTGTGGATGTGACAGCCTGGTCAGAGAGTGAGAAAACTACATAAGTTTTCCCAGAATTGGCCTGAGAGACTTTAGGGAGTTGAAGATAAACAATGATAGCTTATTATTATAAAAAACCTGCAGGTGGTATTTTCCTACTCTCTGTTTTCTTGTTTTTCTCAAAGATTGTTTATAAGAAGGGTATCTTGTTAATTAGCTAATCAGGTGAAATATATTAACTAAATGACCAATCAAATCTACCTGGATTGGAACAGCTTATAAAAAAGAGCAGTTCCAAATATTTGGTGGGTTAGTATGCCAATCAGCCTTCTGATGAGTCTGTGTCATTTCTTACTCAATAGTGACACCCCTGTCACTCCAGAAATAGAGAGAGATTCTGCCCCTACATGTCTAGATGGCATCAGGGTACATTGTGCGCAAGTGTCAACTAAAGCCTTATACTCTCATCCAGTTCATCTGTATTGGAGGTTCAGATTTTTTCCTTGTTTTTTTTTTTTTTCCCAGGGAATTTTTCTCCCATTTGTTGCCTAAGAGATGGGAATGACAGGTACTTAAGAAAGACAAAAGATGTGGGCAAGATGGGGAGGAGGCAGAAAGGCATGCACTTTGCTACAGTCTCTTAGCTGAGGGGATTTTCTCTTGGGAAATGCAGACTGGGCTGGGGGCCAGGGGGCTGGGCTCAGCCCTCTCTCACTCTCACTCTCATTCTCATGGGATCAGAGGGGAGACAGGTGTGGTTTTGGTGCCAGACTGCTGCTACCCAGAGGATTCGCTGCCACTGTGGAGTTTTGTCCTTTACTGCTTCTCGTTACCATGGGTGAGCTTCTGCTCACAAGAGAGGTCATTGAACTGGGACCTTTTCTACACCTGATCTCACTGGGAGAGACCTTCACTATCTGCTCAGGTGCCTCAGGGGAAACCCAGGACCCTGACCCTCTTCCCCTCTCCAGAGGGAGCATCTCCTGGCTGTTTGCAGGAGCCCAGCTGCTGCTGCCCAGCCCTGCTGTTTTCTGCTGCTGCTTTGTGTTTTTTGCTACACTTTAACTTGACATCCCATGTCCAGCTGGACCTCGGCTGCTCCTGCCAAGGCTTTGGGGCTTTTTGCTACACTTTGTTTGCCACCCTGGGTGTGCTCATCTCTGCTGTTCCAGCCTGCTGCTCCAAAGTTCCTGCTACAGTCCATTTCACCACCCAGAGTGGCACTGAGACTGGCTCCTTCCTGTGAGTTTTGCAAAAGGGAGCCACCTCCCCTCTTCCCTATTGCCTGAGTTGCCATTGCCAGCAGAGAGGCAGCTGAGCTCGCACCACAGCAGCCCCTGCATCAGCAGGGGAATAATTGCACTGGCTCTGCCTGGCTGGGAGTCAACAGAGCCCCTGCCAGCTGTGGTCATAACTACACAAAAGGGGAAAGTGCTTGATGGCCGAGAGAAGGCTGTTATTTGGTTTCTGTTTTCTTTGTTGTTGCTGCTGTTGTTGTTGTTTGTCTTGTTATACATATACATACTAGTAAAGAACTGTTATTCCTTTTCCCATATCTTTGCCTGAAAGCCCCATAATTTCAAAGTTATAATAATTTGGAGGGGAGTAATATTTTCTATCCCAGGAAGGTTCTCCCCTTCTTTGGCAGACAGCTGTCTTTTAAACCAAGACAGTCTGATGTACCAGACGATCAGATCCACACAGTCCAATAGATTTGATTGTCCCTTTCCTTCTCCTGGCTGGAGGCAGGACCACTCTAGTTCTGGTCATGGTCCTCAGTCACTTCTTGTAAATATGACCTGCAGGTCCCTTCAAGAGGATCAGACATAATATCATCCCTTCTATTCTGCCTAGGGACTTGCCCACAATAGACCAGAGAAGCATTTATCCTTGACAAGTTTCCTGTGGTAGTTGTTGCTCCTTTCAACTCACGTAGCCATGCTGCTAGGGCAGAGGTGGGTTGTCCATCCCACCTCTACATTTTCTCCATGGTCATGCAGGTAAAACTATAGATTACCTTGTGGAGTGGACCCTCTCTCCATTGGTGGGGGGTGCCTGCTCCTAATAACAGAGACTCTTGTCTGTACTGGTGGGGCATGGAAAATTTCCTCTCTAAGCTCCTCTCTTAAGTTTTTGGTGGCCCCCTTAAACTTTCTTCTTTTAAGTTCCAGAAATCCCCAAGCAGTTTCTCTATGGATGAGCTATGGGCCCACAACAGGGTGGTGATAGTTTTTTCGTGTCATGGTTTGACAAGGAAGTGAATTTTCTCAGGAAGTTGGGGGTCAAACCAATCAGTGGTCAGGTTTAGATACTGACACTCGGAGTGACCACTGAAGGCATTGGATACGCCTCTGAGAACACAGGGGGCTAAAAGCAGAGAACTCCCAGGGGAACTTTCTCTTTGGTTCCGGTCAGTGAAGAGTGCAGACCTCCCCTGCCCAGCCACAGGCTGGGTGGGGGAGGGGAAGCCATGCGGCCTAGGCTGAGGTAGGCCGGAGCCCCAGAGAGAGGGAGGTGAGGGGAATGGAACCAGGCCAGCCCCCCACAAGACGGAAGGGTGGAGAAACACTGAGATGTCCCAGGCAGCCCCCCCAGAGGGAGAGAGAGCCCGTTCCACCCGGAAATTTGATACCATGTGCAAGTTGTGGGAGTTCGGCAGCCTGCTGTGAGATCTCAGCCGTCCTGGGAGCCCAAGACTTTTAACCCTTTTCAGGGAAAAGAAGGTTTTGCAAAACACTACTCCTCCTCTATTTGAAAAAGAGATGTTAGAAGAAGAAAATCCTAGGTGGGAGGAGATGATGGAGTGGCCTTAGCTGGACTTTTCTTGTATAGCCATAGACTGAACCAATTTTCTCCTGCAACACAGAGACTGCATTTTTAGGGGGATGCAATGACTTGGGCCAAGAGAGTGCAGGAGTGGGAGTAACCTTCTTCAGCGACTGAGAGTGACAGGAGTGAACAGAGAAAAGGTTAAGGAGGGTGTGGTGGTGCCCTCTATCTTCAGGAAGAAGAAAATTCTGTTCTCAAGACCCTCGGCCCCAGGGGAGGAAAAAATGGGGGGGGACTGTTGTCCCAAAAATGAAAAACTGTTGTTTCTTTTGTCCTTGGCAAAGCATCCTTAAAGGAACCCTATGAGCAGTTTCAGTCCATGCATGGTAGTGAGAACACTGTGACACGGAAAGGAGGGTGTCACAATGGCAGATTTTCTCCAGGCAATTGCCATGTGTGACATGGAAACACAAGAGGTTGCAATTGTGTTTCCTGGGGGTCTATGGTACAGGAAAGACTCCTATCTCCCTTGATGAACTAAGAATTGATTATCTGAAGGGTGGTAATTTGATCAGGAATCCAGAGTTTGTGTCTCACCATGTTTTGGTGGAAATTGGGTGGGGGGACAAGGAATGTTTTGGAAGGTTTTCATTCTGGATTCTGTGTGTTCCTTTTATTGTAGTTGTAGGATAATAAAGTTTTCTCCTTTGTTTTTAAGCTTGAGCCTGCTCTTCTCTGTTCCTGATCACATCTCACAACACTCATTTGGGGAGGGTGTATTTTCATGGGGACACTGGTATTGCGCCAGGGTCACACCATGACACTTCGTATATCCAGAGTTTGCCAAACAAAGCACCCACTTAGTCTTCTCCCTCCTTCCATGCCATCATAGCTTATTGGCTGGCATGTGATGTTGGAGTGTTCCATACAAATTTCAGCCACATCTGTGATGTACATTGGACACTGTCTGGATTAGTAGGGAATCGCTTGTCATCTGAATAAATTGTCTCCAGCAATGCTAGTTCTCTCAGACACTGGATACATTGCTCCATGGTGTCCCACTAGCCTTGGCACACTGAAAGGTCTTCCTTGCAAAGGTATCTTTCCCTCACACTTGACAGGAGTTGCCTACAGAGGTTTAGAGGTTCTGGTCTTCTCCCAATGCCCTCATCAATACCCACATCCTGGGACAGGGATCCCAGTTGCTTGACATCACTACCAACTAGGTTCATATTGTTGGCTACAGCATCCCAGAATCAGAGCAGCCGGGTCAATAGGGACTTACCTGTCTGGTGGCTGAAATCTTTCCACATACTGTGCAATTCACCCAAGGATAGGGATCTCTGGCCCTTTCTCTTCCACTGGTTGTGAGGGTCCTGCATCCTCTTCATCCCTCAGTATGCAAACTGATTTGGTCTTGGATTTCCTGTTCTGAATATGGTCAACTGCTACTGGCTTGGGCTGTCCCTCTGGTTCAGCTGCAGTTTGAGCGGCCACAGTGCTTGTTGATCTGGTTTCCTCCCCCTCTCCTGAAGGTGGTGTACCATAACAAGCAGTGTCTGGTAGGCAGTGGTCAGGGCCCAGCATGTTGTATAACTTCACACCTCTGAAACTGCCACAGCATTTTTCCTTCACACATTTTATCACTTTAACAGGGTCCTACAGTTGTTCAGGGGTGAACTTCAAAACCACTGCAGAAGTCCTTCAAATACTGGCTTGTGTACTCCCACATTCCATGCCACTCATAACTATCCACCCCTGGGGCAGGCGTCTGGACAACCTCCCTACAAATCTTTGTCCTGTCTCTAAACATGGTGTAGACCATACAGAGGAGACATAGCAGAACTAACAACATGATTATGCTGTCCTTAAAATCCAGAGGGAATTCAACATTCTCAAAAACTGTTGTAGCAGACCTGAAGGAGGAGAAGGACATGGAAGGCTGGGATAAATAATCCTCTCCTGTTCCCCCAACAGGTTGGGTACAATTAATGAATCCCCAGAGGTAGCAGCCAAGGCCAGAACAGGCAAACAACACTAAATACACATCCTAAATAGCCCTCGTTGCCCTTGATGTTATCATGTCATAAATCAACATCACACAATACATTACCAGAACAATCCTGATCCCTTTCCCTATGTTGACAAATGTTATCACAAAGAGCACATATGGGAATAGATACAGGACTAGGAGCAACACCCACATGAACAGACTGAGCAACATGTTAACCAGAGAGTTCTGGACCTAATACACAAATGCTTTGACCACAATTGCTATTTTACGTTCTCTCTCATGCCGCACATTGAGGTGCTAATTGATGTGCTGGTTTTGAGAACCAACAGGGAAACTAAACTCTAAAAAAGTCACTCCCCTTTCCCCCACCCCCTCCAACAATGAAGGGGCAATATGGAGAGATTTTAAATTAAAATACCAATTTACTAAAATCACAAATAACAACATCAAGAGCAAAAAGTACACAAAAAGAAGATGCCCTACCCAGAAAGAAGAATGTACCACTGGGAACAAAGAAGAACACTCCCCAAAGACAGCACCTGACATGATCTCCAAACAAAGGAAAAATGGCAACCAATCCCATGGCAGTGGTGACTGCAGCTTGGGCTCCACACAGCTTGGCTGGGTTCCACTGAGGCTTGGGCTTCATGCGGCTTGTCTGGGCTCTGCTGTGACTTGGGCTTCACAAGGGTCAGCTGGGCTCTGCTACGGGACGCTGGCACTCTCTCATTGTTTCTTTTTCTTGGAGCCCAGTCTTGGGCTCACCATCACTGTCCTTCAGCACCAAACCACAAAAGCCATAGCTCAGAGGAATGGGAAAGGGACCACCAGTGGCTGAGAGGAGCTAGGTCTGCTAAACTGTCGCCGATACCTTCTCCCCAAAGACTACAATGCAAGATGGCCCCCTTCTGGCTTCTGGCCCCCAAGCCTTTCACACTAAAACCACACACCCCAGCAGTGATGTGAGTGGTATCAAATATTCAAAACCAATGCTCCAGTCCCTGGATTTGTAACCATATCAGGGCTCAAGACTTGCTAAAGACTTGTAAAATTTCTTCCTTCCTATACTCTCTGCTGTTCCCCTCTGCCTTTAACATTCCTTAGTAAGAGTCAGAACACAGTGACATAACAATCACAAACCTAACACTGTCAAAATACCAGGGATTTACAAAGCAACAAAATCAAATATATTTGCAATGAAAATATTATTAAAAACATTAGTTGCCAGCTGGGCTTAAATCACAATAACCAGGAAGTGACACTTTCTAAAAATTACCATGATGAACAATATATTTTGCTTAATTAACAGTAGTTTCTATCAGAGTTTTATAGATTTGAGAACTCAGTGTTTTGGGTTCTTTTAAACACAAGATTTCAGACCAAAATCCATACCTTTCTTTGCAGCAATCTCCACAAAACTAGAGTTCCCTAACTTACTACATATTATCCACATACAATGATTACAAACACTAACAATCAAAACACACTGTTGCTAATCAGTGTAGCATGTATATCTACATTTGTTTTATCAGTTGACTTCCCAGAGCATCCTGATGTACTGGTAACACACTATGAACATCTGAGTAAATTAATTTTCACTGATTTGAAAATCTGTCTTTGGAATCTGTTAAACATTTAAACTGAAATGAATATGTGCATTGTCAGATTGTTCTGATCAAGAAGTTTCTTTTTTTTTTTTTTTTGACACTTATAGACAACTGGTGCAAAAGAAATGTTTTAAAGACTTCTGTAGAAAAGTCAACAATCCCTAGTTGAGCACAGCGGTTTCTTAAACATTTAAGGTGTTAAATGCACAAAAGATAGTTCACCTACAAAATCTTACCAGTATTTAAAGAAAAAAAAACTACAACAACAACCAAACAAAACACCAAAAAAACCACTGCAGGGGAATCATAATCTTATATGTTAATGTCTTTAAAAAGATAATTTCTACATGCTTTATCAAGACTAAAACAAAGATACCTACATTTAAGCAGATATTCTGCCCCCCTGAAGATTTGTCAATATAGAATGAATTTTGTGGCAGACAATCTGCTCATTCAGGAGACATATCTGAACCTCCTAGAAAGCAATAACTACTGACCGAGGAAGTCCTTCCCATTTACAGTAGAAGAATAGCTGAACAAAAGGCACTAAAGAACCATAGATCCAATAGTCTCATTTCTTTTAGTACTAACCCATTAACAAACACTCAAAAATCAAACATCTGAAACACCATAGTTAAAAACTCAATTGGTATTTATTAACTGAACATATCCAAAGGGGAAATCTTCTGCTCCTTCTAGGAAGATCCAGGGTTTTTTTTTCAGAGTTCATTCAGACATGTCCTTTGTGCCCTAAGCAGTCTATACATCCAAGTATACTCAAGTATCTTTCCTCTTTCTCTTTTATGCCACTCCGTTAAAATAAAGCAAATATTTTGGTTATTCTTCTGGAGACTCTAGCAATGCTGACTGACAAGCTGACAACTGTATATAATGTTTGACAGTACTCCAACTTTTTGGAATTATCATCACCAACTCACATGTCTCTCCTTTACCTAGCCAGAAATTTTCAGTTTTCACTCTCATATTCCTCCATATCTGAATAAAACTGGTCAGTATGTTCAGAAGGAATGGAAGACATGAAGAAATTGCAAATATGTGCAAGTTTAGTTTTCATAGGTGTCGTAGTTTGACACTGGCCAAAAGCCAGGCACCTATGAAAGTCACTCACTCACCCTCCCCTGCCACAGTTGGGCAAAGGAGAGAAAAAATTAATGAATGGTTCATGAAGTGAGATAAGGACTGTGAGAAAACACTCCAAGGGCAAAACAGGCTCAACTTTGAGGTACAAAGTGAATTTATTAACAACAGAATCAGACGAGGAAAATGAGAAGTAAAATAAGCCCTTAAAAACACCTTTTCTTTCCCCAACCCTTCCCTCCTTCCCATTGACAGTGCAGGAAACAGGGCGTGGTGGTTTTGGTCAGTTTGTCACCCGAGGTTTTCTTTTGCTGCTCTGGGAGAGGAGTCTTTGCCCTGCTATACTGTGGGGTCCCTTCCCACAGGACACAGTTCTCTGTGAACTTCTCCAGCATGGGTCCAATCTCATGAGCAGCAGTCCTTCCAAAACTGCTGTGACATGGGTCACTCTTCCATGGGGTTCAATCATACAAGGACAGGCTGCTCCAGCTTGGAAGCAGGGGCCTGCTCTCTCCACCATGTCTTCCACTCGATCACAGCCTCCTCCAGGCATCTACCCACTCTGATGTAGGAACCTCCCACATGGGCTGTGGGTGGACCTCTGCATCCCCTGTTGTCCTAGGGTGACTTTATGATGCTTGTATCCCCAGTCATCTGTTCTGTTTATGATAGATATTGAATTTATATTAGGGAGGATCTTGATGCCATGGGTATTGAAACTAGTGATGGTGAAGTTGAATGCCTATGGGTAAGAATTAAGGGGAAGGCCAACAAGGCTGACATCCTACTGGGAGCCTGTTATTGACCACCCAACCAGGAAGAAGTGGACAACTTATTCTATAAGCAACTGAACAATGTTTCAGGATCACCAGTCCATGTTCTTGTAGGTGATTTTAACCTACCAGACATCTGCTGGGAACTTAATACAGCAAAGAGGCAGTCCAGGAAGTTTTTAGAGTGTGTGGAGGACAACTTTTTGTTGCAGCTGGTGAGTGAGCCTACCAGGGGAGGGACTATGTTAGACCTGCTTGCAAATGGAGATGGACGGGTGGGAGATGCGGTGGTTGGAGGCTGCTTGGGGCATAGTGATCGTGACATAGTTCTTGATATTTGGTGAAATCAGGAGGAACATCAATAAGACTTATACATTTGACTTCTGGAGGGTAGTCTTTGGCCTACTTAGGAGACTTATTCAGAGAGTTCCTTGGGAAGCAGCCCTTAAAAACAAAGGAGTCCAGGAAAGGTGGGCGTGCTTCAAAGCAGAGATCTTGAAGGTACAGTGTCAAACCATGACTGCCCCTGTGTGCTGAAAGATGAATCGATAAGGCAAACATTCAGCAGGATGGGCAACAAGGTTTTGAAGGAACTTAGGAATAAAAAGAGGATGTATCATCTTTGGAAGGAGGGTCAGGTCTCTCAGGAAGTATTTAAAGGGGTTGCTAGGGCATATAAGAAAAAAATTAGAGAGGCCAAATCTCAGTTCACACCTAATTTGTACACTTTTGTAAAGGATAATAAAAAATGTTTTTACAAATAGATTAATAGTAAAGTGAAGGGTAAGACCAACCTTTGTTCTCTATTGGATGTGGGAGGGAACTTAGTAACTGCAGATGAGAAGGCAGAAGTGCTTAACGCCTGCTTTGCCTCAGTCTTTAGTGGGAAGATGGCTTGTCCTCTGGACAACTGTCCTCCTGGGTTGGTAGATGGTCTTAGGAAGCAGAATGGTCCCCCTGTTATCCAGGAGGAGGCAATCAGAGAACTGCTGAGCCACTTGGATGTTCATAAATCTATGGGACCAGATGGGATCAATCCCTGGATGATGAGGGAGCTGGAAGATGAGCTTGTGAAGCCGCTCTCCATCATTTACCAACAGTCCTGGCTCACTGGTGATGTTCCAGATGACTGGAAGCTGGACAATGTGACACCCATTCACAAAAAGGGTAGGAAGGAGGATCCTTGTAACTATAAGCCAGTTAGCCTGACCTCAGTACCTGGTAAGGTAATAGAGCAGTTTATATTGAATGTCATTACGCAGCACTTAGAGGATGGCCAGGGTATCAGACCTAGTCAGTATGGGTTTAGGAGGGGTAGGTTGTGTTTGACCAACCTAGTCTCCTTTTATGACCAGGTGACCCACCTGGTGGATGCAGGAAAGGCTGTGGATGTTGTCTATTTGGACTTCAGCAAGGCTTTTGACACTGTCTCCTACAGCACACTCCTGGAAAAGCTGGCAGCCCACAGCTTGGACAGAAGCACTCTTTGCTGCGTTAAGAACTGGCTGGATGGCTGGGCCCAGAGATTGGTGGTGAACAGTGCTGCATCCACTTGGTGGCCAGTCACCAGTGGTGTCCCTCAGGGGTCTGTGCTGGGACCAGTTCTGTTCAATATTTTTATTGATGATATGGATGAGGTTATTGAGTCTTTCATTAGTAAATTTGCAGACGACACTAAGCATGTGTCGATCTGTTGGAAGGTAGGAGGGCTCTGCAAAGAGACCTGGAACGGTTGGATGGATGAGCAGAATCCAAAAAGATGACATTTAATAAGTCCAAGTGCCGAGTCCTGCATTTTGGCCACAATAACCCCCTGCAACACTATAGTCTGGAGACAGTGTGGCTGGACAGTGCCCAGGCGGAAAGGGACCTGATTGTCGGAGTCCAGGACATCCCTCTGGCTGCCCTGGCTGTCTCAAAGCCCTGGCAGGGGGCTTGCTTGGAGACCTTGGCATGAAGTCAAAAACACCTGTGGTTTCGATTTCAGCCTGTGGAAAAAACCGCCAACTTTGTATGAGGAATTACAAGCCACAAGGGTTTGAGTAGTGTGATGGTTGAATTAACACAGGGTGAAAAAGTAGATTTTTGGGGCTTTTTAGAATGGGGTTCAGGGGGACAAGATGGAGGGATTTGGGTGTGTCCTGGCCTTCTTGTCCTTCTTCTTGTCCTCCATGTCTTAGTGTGATGGTGACACTTTTCTGTTGGTTTAAGGTAGAGACACACTGTCTAACATAAATGATAAATATTGGCACATTATTGTAAACATAGTGCACATAGTTTTTAGTATAAAATGTAAACGCCACCCAAGAAGGCAGACAGAATGCCATGACCGACTTGCTAGATGGAGCTCAGCAGGTCAGAGAAAGAATGTTATAGATAAGGAAAAAAATAAACAACCTTGAGAAGCCGACCCTACGCATTCCAGACTTCTTTGTCTGCGCGGGCTAGGAAACAAGGACTTTCACACTCTTGGGGTCATCCCAACACCCAGCAGACCCCGAGACCTGCGGGTACTGGTCGACAGCAGGCTGAACATGAGCCAGCAGTGTGCCCTGGTGGCCAAGAAGGCCAATGGCATTTTGGCCTGTATCACGAATAGCGTGGACAGCAGGAACAGGGAAGTAATTCTGATTCCTTAAGTTTTAGTTTTCATGTTTTTCAGATTCTGTGTTGCTTTGGTGTGTAGCTCTGGGCTTCATATTGGGTGTTGGCAAGTTCTCTTCACAGGGTAGGTGGACAAAACAATCCTATTCCACCTTGACCAAGGACAACCATTACAAGCTCCAGGCCCAAAAAGTATAAACAACGCTGAATTGAAGAGAGAAAAACAAGGAGGATAGAACTTAATAACCTAAAGCTGTCATTGGACAATTAACTCCAATATGCAAATGGACCAAAACTTATAAGGTGTGAGACCTTGTGATTTGTTGTCCATTTTTGTGACCTGTCGCCCTGTTCTTTTTAAAAGTTTTAAAGTTATTTTAAAAGTTTTCTATTCCTTCTGATGTTCACATATTTCTACTGGACTTTCTCATGCACTGTCATGTAAATAATGATTGTTTTGCATTCTTCTTTATAGGAGGAGAGAATTGATGGACTGTTGGTTTGATCAGTGTGGCTAGAGAGGTAGCAATTTGATCCTCCAATCCACTGTCACTTTTGGAATTCTATATATTGCAAGGTCAGGAATAAACTTCCTCTCTTTTCCCACTTTTGCATCTAGTGTGAATGTGTGAGTTATTTCGTGTCATAGTGTGACATCTGGTGGTCGCCATGTGTAGGACAGCCGTGGGTGAGGTCTTCTAATTATTTTAATTCTGTTAATTCAATTATGCTGATCCTCAGGGGCAGGCTGGCTTTGGTCCCCTGGTGCTGGATCAGTGCCAGGCAACAGGCATGGCAGCATTGATTCAGACCATAGAAGTGGCTGCACCAAAGGAGTAATTTGTGACTGTTGTCCAGGGAGCTGATGAGTCTTTCCTACGATTTGCAGACAGGCTGTCTGCCTCTGTGGAGAAGCAGGTGGGAGATCCTGAAGCAAGGAAGCTTTTGCTTAAACACCTTGAGAAAAGTAACTGCAATGCCGATTGTAGGAGAATCATAGAGGCTCTTCCTCTTGATTCTTCTGTACCTCAGATGGCAGGGCCCTGTGCAAAGGTAGGCAGCTCAGGTCATAAGATGGTTGCCTTGGCTACTGCTGTGAAGCTGGTCTGGGTGGTGCCGCAGGGCAGGCAACGATAGCAGGGGAATGCCCAGGCCAACAAGAAATGGAGAAAGAAGGTACAGCAGGTCGCAACTCCCTTGTTTTTGTGTGGTCAGTGTGGAAGGCCAAACCATACTGCAAATGTCTGTAAGGCGACTGTTCATGCTAATGGCCAGGTGTTGCTCGGTGCAGGAAATGGGAAGCGGAGTGCAAAGGGAAGACGTGCCCAGACACAAGCTTCTCTCCAAGCCCCGGTGCCAATGAAGGTCAGCTTAGCCGGCTTGCAGCGAGAACCCTAGGTTCAGCAGGTGTTGATGTCTGCACTGCAGCAACGGTTGTCATAGATTCTGGAAAAATACACAAGGTTCCCCTGGATGCCTTTGGTCCCTTGGGTGAGGGCATGAGTGCTGAGTGCTCTCCTTATGGGGAGATCTAGTGCCATCCTTCAGGGCATCATTGTGCACATGGGACTCATTGATGCAGATTTCACAGGACAGATTTGTACAATGGTCTCCACACCCACCGGCCCGTCACTATCCCAAAAGGGACACAAATTGTTCAACTTGTACCTTTTAAGTATTTTGTTCGCAGGACAGTTGATCAGTCGCGAGGTGACTGCAGCTTTGGATCCACTGGGCCGCCTCAAGTTCACTGGTCTGCTGTCCTGAATGAAAAACATCCTGAGATGCTGTGTACCCTGTCCATCTCTGGTGTGATGCTGGCGAAGATCCATCTCCATGGGCTTCTTGACAGTGGCATGGATGTCACAGTTCTCTCCCTTGCCACCTGGCTCCCGGAGTGGCCCTTGGATCCAGTGGAGATACCTATTGCTATGTGAGCCAGCAGCCCGTGCTGATCGCGAACCCAGAGGGACAGATGGCCATGATTTGGCCTCATGTTACTTCAAATACTGTTAACTTCTGGAGGAGGGATGTTCTGTCTGCATGGGGAGTGTGCATTGGGATGGATTTTTGATACGGGCCACCGCGATGAAGGGCGCAGAGTGTCCTACGCCTCCTTTACAGTGGCTGGTGGACAAACCTGTCTGGGAGGACCAGTGGCCCCTCCCTCAAGATAAATTAGTCACCCTTCAAAACCTGGTGCAGGAGCAGTTGGACCAGGGTCATCTGGAGCCTTCTACCAGTCCCTCGAACACTCCTGTCTTCTGCATCAAGAAAAAATCTGGGAAATGTAGGTTGTTACAAGACCTCCAAAAGGTCAATGCCATAATGGAAAGCATGGGAACATTGCAGGTGGGCATGCCATTGCCTACCATGCTTCCCGCAGATTGGCCGATCCTCATTGTGGATTTGAAGGATTGTTTCTTTATGATTTATTTGCATCCTGATGACAGACCAAAATTTGCCTTCTGGGTGCCAGCAATCAATAATGCTGAGCCTGCACAGTGCTATCAATGGAATTTTTTGTCTCAGAACACACAAAATTTTCCTGCCATATGTCAGTGGTATGTGGCCCGTGCCTTGTCTGGAGTTCGCAAGCAGTTTCGTGATGCCCATCTTTAACACTATATGGACAACATTTTGGTGGCTGCATCCACCCAGGATGAGCTGCTGAGGATACAGCCTCAGTTGCTCGATGCTTTGCATCCTCCTGGGCTCCAGAAAATGCTTGACAACAACCTCCTTGGAAGTATTTGGAGGTCAAAATTCTGGAACGGACAATACGACACCAGGAGGTGCAATTTCTGCATTCGGTGAAGACACTGAATGATGCCCAGAAATTGGTAGGTGTCATTATTTGATTATGTCTGTACTTGGGACTGACCAATGTACAACTGTCTCCTCTGTTTGATTTGTTAAAGGGAGACTGATTTAAAGTCGCCTTGCACATTGACCCCTGAGGCATGTCAGGTGCTGGAGGAGGTTCAGCAAGCTGTTTCTGCTTGCCGGGTTTATTGCATTGATCCTTCCATTGATGTCACTGTGTTCATTACCACTCCATATTTGCATCCCACAGGCATCATTGGTCAGTGGAGTGACAAATGGTCCGATTCTTTGCACATCCTGGAATGGGTTTTCCTGCCCCATCAGATGCAGAAAATGGCAACCGCATCGTTTGAGCTAATTGCTTGCTTGATAATCAAATGCTGGCAACAGCGTTTGAAATTGATGGGTGTGGATGCCGCAAAGATCATACTCCTGGTACAGTGGGAGGATTTTGACTGGAGCTTTGCGCACAGTGTGTCCCTGCAAAGTGCTCTGGAAAACTTTTCAGGGCAGATCACTTATCATCTGCCCAGCCACAAGCTACTGCAGGTGGCGAAATTCAAACAAATCTCTTTGTGGCCCAAAAATAGTCAGGAGCCAGTGCAAGGACCCACTGTGTTCACTGACGGTTCAGGGAAAACAGGAAAGGCCATTGTCACTTGGAGGGATGGATCTGAGTGGCAGGTCCTGGACGGTTATGAGGATGGGTCAGCCCAATTGGTTGAATTGAGGGCTGCTGTCATGGCATTTGAGAAATTTTCCCAGGAACCTTTCAGTTTGGTCACAGATTCTGCCTATGTGTCTGACATCGCACAGCGGTTGGGTTATTCAGTTTTGAAGGAGGTCTGTTATCCTGCCTTGTTTCATTTACTGAAGACCTTGTGGAGTGCCATTCAGGCCCAGGTTCATCTGCCAGGGTTTATAGCAGAAGGTAACACGAGGGCTGACAAGTTGGCCAACCCAGTGTGGGCAGCACCTCAGCCTGACACACTCGCGCAGGCCAAGGCATCGCATGGGTTTTTCCATCAGAACACACATACCTTGCAGAAGCAGTTTCAGTTGATGCTAACTGAGACTCACGACATTGTCGAGTTGTGTGACAACTGTCACACACTTGTTGCGCCTTTGCCGGTAGGGGTAAACCCCAGAGGTCTCAGGGCCTTGGAGCTTTGGCAGACCGATGTCACCCAGGTTGCCGAGTTTGGCCGGCTCAAGTATGTAGATGTCACTGTGGACACATTATCCTCTGTGATGTGGGCTTCTGCTCACACTGGAGAAAAGGCCCGCAATGTCCTTGCCCACTGGAGGCAGGCCTTTGCCGTTCTGAGCATACCTTCTGCTTTGAAAACTGACAATGGTCCTGCTTACGCATCGCAGAAGGTGCATCAGTTCCTGTAGTTGTGGGGTGTGTCACACAAGTTTGGTATCCCTCATTCTCTGACTGGTCAAGCTATTGTAGAACATGCTCATGGTACTCTGAAGCGGGTTCTTCAAAAACACAAACAGGGAATGCAGGGTGAGACACTGCACAGTCGGTTGGCAAAAGCTTTGTATACTATCAATCATCTTACTGTGCCATAGAATTCAAATAACCCTGTCATTTTGAATCATCACCTTTCGTTGCAGGCTGCGGATGAGACACATCAGCCTTGAGCAAAGGTTTGTGTGCAGAATTTAGTCACCGAACAGTGGGAATGTCCCTATGACCTTATTGCTTCAGGACGTGGGTATGCGTACATATGCACAGATACTGGGGTACGCTGGGTACCTTCGAAGTGTGTTTGTCCTGACTTGTGACTGCAGAAACAGAATCCATCCGACAGGCAAAATGGAAACCGTGACCAAACTGAAAGTCATCAAGAGGATGAATCATTGAGTATTGACTCAGATGCAGATGACGCGAGTGATCACTCCAATGATTCCTCCACGAGTGGAAAGTGAACATTGTCCAAATTTTTCCCTTTTAACATTGTTCATTTTTCTTTTTCTTTTTTTTAAGGGAAAAAGGTTGAGATGTCTCCCTGTTCTTTTGAAAGTTTTATATGCCTTCTGATGTTTACATATTTCTACTGGAGTTTCTCATGCACTGTCATGTAAATAATGATTGTTTTGCATTCTTCTTTGTGGGAGGAGAGAATTGATCGACTGTTGGTTTGACCAGTGTGGTTGGAGATGTGGCAATTTGATCCTCCAATCCACTGTCACTTTTGTAATTCTATATATTGCGAGGTCAGGAAAAAACTTCCTCTCTTTTCCCACTTTTGCATCTAGCGTGAATGTGTGAGTTATTTCGTGTCGTAGTGTGACAGTGACCATTTTGGGTTCCTCTTGGGTGTAACTCTGAACAAGCTCTTGTACTGCCCAAGGTGTATCCATTAAGGCCTTTTAATAAATACCTACTTTATTCTTTAACTGCCTAGACTATGTTCTAGGTCAGCCTTCTCAAGGCATCAGTTCTTCCCTTGTACTTGGCACTGATAAGGCTGCATCTTGAGTACTGTGTCCAGTTCTGGGCCCCTCAGTTTAGGAAGGATGTTGAGATGCTTGAGCGTGTCTGGAGGAGGGCAACAAGGCTGGTGAAAGGCTTGAAACACAAACCCTATGAGGAACGACTGAAGGAGCTGGGGTTGTTTAGCCTGGAGAAAAGGAGACTCAGAGGTGACCTTATCACTCTCTACAACTTCCTGATGGGTAATGGTAGTCAGGTCTCTTTCTCCAGACAGAAACTGACAGAATGAGAGGACACAGTCTTAAGCTGTGCTAAGGGAAATATAGGTTGGATATTTGGAAAAATGTTTTTACAGAAAGAGTGATAAAGTATTGGAATGGTCTGCCCAGGGAGGTATTGGAATCACCATCCCTGGATGTGTTTAAAAAAAGACCGGATGTGGCAATCGATGCCATGATTTAGTTGAGGTGCTGTTAGGGCATGGGTTGGACTTGATCTTGACGGTCTCTTCCAACCTGGTTAAGCTGTGATTCTGTGCCTTTAAGACTGGTTTTGAGAGTGAAGGGGAGAGAAGTTGGGCTGCAGAAACTGCACTTGTTGTCCCGCATTCTTTCTCACTGACTGTGTTGTCTGCAGCACAGACAGCAGGAGTGAGCTCTCTCTTGCTTTTAGTTAGTTTTTTTAGCTAGTGAGGCAGAGAAGTTTCCTGGATTGTGGCTTTTCTTTTTCTTGTAACTGTTCAGTCCTGCTTTGGACCGAAAACCCAGAAAAACACCATGAACTCACACCTGTGGCCCACCAGGGCCTTGGATGCAGCATTTTCCAGCACAGGAGGGACTGATAAGAGACTGAGAGAGCCAAGCTATACCCCACAAAAAGAAATCTCTCTGAATTTGCCGTCTCTTCAGAACAACAAGAGGTTCCATTGTTTATTATTATTCATTTTCTCATGTTTATGAATACTCTGCTTGTTAAATAAACAGTTTTTTCCACTTTTCTCAAAGGAGGTTTATCTCCCAAACAGGTGGGGGGAAGGGTCGCTGAATTTTGCCCTTTAGGGAATCATCCCTTTGGAAGTTCCCTTCCAAATTTGTCCCAAACCTGGATCCTCGTGTGCTGCAGGGGGACAACCTGCTTTACCATGGTCCTCACCACAGCTTGCAGAGGAATCTTGGCTCCAGAGCCTAGAGCATCTCCTCCTCCTCCTTCTCCACTGACTTTAGTGTCTCCATGTTGTTTCCCTCACATGTTCTCACCTCCTCCTCTTCTCTAGCTGGAATTAACAGTGCCCCTCTTTGTTTTGATTTTCTTCTTAAATACGTTATCACAGAGGCATTACCCACATCTCTAATTGGCTGAGCCTTGGCCAGCAGCATGTCCATCTTCAGAGCCATCAGGGATTGGCTCTGCCAGACATGATGGAAGCTTCTAGCAGCTTCTCACACAAGTCACCTCTGTGGCCCCCCACTATTAAAAACCAGGCTGTGCATATCCAACACAATAGGGAGCAGCTCAGAAAATGAGGTTTAAGTAGTGCATAAAACCACTAGATCTAGGAGGTTCCTAATGTATCTTGCTCATCTACTTACATAACTCTAGGAGAAAAGAGTACTGCATAATAATATTCAGATTACAGGAGGGGAACAGATAATTTTCAGCAACATCTCTTAATTTCTTTGCAATAAACAAAGATGCAAAACAATACAGTCAAGACGATCAAACAGTTGCAAAACACTGTTGAAGTACTGCCCAATACAAACGCTGAGATCAAGAATTTGACCCACATGAATAAATGTGTGCTACTGAACCATATTTATTTCCTGGGAAATAAGACCGACATACTGCAGTAACCTCACAGTGGTCGTGGAAGGATGTCACTCCCTAGATATGGATGCTCAAACATTTTCACTAAAGCAAGGACACCAAATATTTCTTTGAAACTACAACTATATGCCATAAGGTGTCACTAGCTTAGACTAAGATTGATCAGCAATGCACCCTTAACTTGAAAAGAAGCATCTCTTTGGCATTCATTTTTTTTTTTTAATGGCAGCCTGGCATACCTAATGGATCAATAAAGCATAGCTGAAGAAGACGCAACAGAACAGATATCATAGATATCATGTTTAATATCTCATACAGAGAGGATAGCTGGAAAGGTCTGAAGTTATTGCTGCGGGTCTACATCACAGATATTATTTAATTCCAGGGCAAGTTGTTCTTAAGGAAGTATACTGAAGCCTTATCAAATAAATTAAAATTTAGTGCTAAGATTCTAGTGAATCTCAGTGTGGTAATTATAACTAAAATTTTTCAAATATTTTACAAAAAAATGCTGTAGATAAACAATGCTGTCAAGTTTTATGTCATAATAATAAAGAATCCAAGACAGACAGCATCAAGTTATTTTTACCCATTTACGTAAGATCTTTAACCTTAGGATCAGTATGAATAAAATGAAGCATGCCCAAAGAATACAATTTAATGGAGAAGAGTGAGCAAGCAAACTTCTGATCTAAATGTGGATATGAATCAAAACACAACAGATATAAAACTAATAAAATTACATGTCTCCAGGTGATGTACAGCTTAATTCTATGACTTATTACTATATATATATATATATATATAAAAGACTGATTACAAGAATTAAAGCAGGTTTCAAAGGAAAAATCCAGGCATACACAAAGATAACACAAGGCAAACTTTTTTAACAGTCAATATTAAAAGCAGTTTAGAAAAAAAAACAAAACCATTTTTCACAGCTCATGAAGCCCTAAACATTTCATACTAAGCATCAACAGCATGATATCCCTCCACTAAATCCAGAATCCACTAATCCAGATACCTGTCTGGCTTCATAACATGTTCTCTGGAATCAGGGATTCTTAAAACAACATTCCTTGGTTTGTGCAGTCCTTCCAACAGGAGACTGCCTATCACATGGACTCTGGAATTCACCTGTTTCACTTAGTGGAAAGATTTTTGTATTTGTCTCCATTTCAACTCACATAGAAACCACGCAAATGTCAGTGTCACTGAGTATCTGTCAGATCAATGGTGATTACATTTTGTTGAAATTTTAAAATAAATTCTTAATTGAGGTCTATTTTGGGCTAAAACTAAAGTTTTGATGGAAAATTTCAGGAAACAAAGGCTGGTTATTTTGACAGCTTTTACTGCAAGAAACCTTCACTGAAACAGGTCCTCAATTAGTCTCTTGTGTGTTTTTTCTATGTATTATCTGGTATCGGTAGCTGAGTAAGACAGAATTCTGAAGCAGTCATATCATTCGTTTCATCCAGAACAGACATTATTATGTTCAAAGTAGCAGCAGGAGTCATCTTCTATAAAGATCTGTTTAGGAAGTTGTCACATTTTCAGATTTCAGTTCTGTCCTATTCATCCCATAAAGAACAACCTGGGTTATTTTCTGCAAATTATTTTCTTGTCCATAGGTATCACTCCCTTTTCTTTAACCAACCTAGTTTCTTGAAACCTTAATCAAAAAGTATAAGTTTTTAAGATCATAACAGAACTTGCTAATATCCTAATTCTACACCTATCATCAATTTTTTCTACTTAAATTATTGCTTTTCTTCCAAACATGATGAAAAATTGTGATTAATTTAAATAAACTAATGGACACCTACTGTGATATTTCTTGCTTTTTACTTATCATTTAATTAAAACCTAAAAATTAGAAGCTTGTTATTAGAAGTTACTAATCAGTGACTTAGAAATCATTATTCAGTTCTAAGTGAATGGAATAAACCTAAATATTCTTGTAGGATATGAGAGACTTCAAAATGCCCACTGCTTTTTATGTTTTGTGTGTTACTGTAATACATAATGATAAAGTTAATTAAAAGCACAAACTGTATATTAAAGAGACAGGATTAGCAAGGATGAATTCTTACCTTTCTCTTATAAAGTCTGCCAAGTCTTTTGTTGAAAAATGTCCATGTTTCATGTTTGATAGAAAACATCAAAGCCACTGTTCCTTTCCCCCTAAAGATTAATAACAAAAAGAAAGCAGAACTGTGAATCACAAGCTAAAACAACTACAAAGTATAGAAATATGCATCTTAATAATATAAATATGCATTTTAATAATTGATCAAGTTTCATGAAATCAATTATTTCTAATGCTTCAGCTTCTTACCAATTGCTGTTAGTTGCCTTCAATCCCTTATATATAAAAAAAAGTAAAATCACCTTAACAACCACTACCACCCTGTGAATGACAAGTCTTCGATTACATATTTCTAGACTATATTTAAAGCCATTTATTTTCTAGTTTTCTACAGGTTTTGTATTCTTTCACTTCCCATCTCATTAAACACATTTTTAATACTGCATTCCCTCATATTTTTCCTTATTTCCCATGAACTAAAATTCCCACCTCCCCAGTTCTTTATACTTCATGGATATTTCTGGGGTTTTTTTTGTTTTTTTTTTTTAAATGGTAAAGATAATTAAATTCTTCTTTCTCATAGCTAACTTACCTTCGTCTATTCTTAACTTTAGTTTCAAAACATAAACCACTTTTCCATCAGTAAGGCATTTCTTACAATTAAAACTAAGACACTGTCCAAAATACTGATTAATAAATTCAGCCAGCTTATCATCTCTGGCACCATGGTGACCTTCCCCCTGAAAAGAAGAAAGCAACAATAAATGAAAGTGAGGCAAGGCACAGCATAACACTGCTACTAGAAGAGTTTTCCTATCAAACTATCCATTCCCCTCCTGCCTTCCAAAAGCTTCAGATGCATAACACTGCTGCTACTAGATCCAGAAGCACACCCTCAGTAAAATTGATTGCATGCTCATGTTTGAAGGAAAAAAAGGATGAGAAACAGAAATTTGGACTTTTCACAATGGCAGCTCTACATCTCCAGTGAAAGATTTGGTCAGGCACAAGTCAATTTCTGTCCTTTTTATTCTGGAAAAAATTGTTTGTGCAGCCATAAGGCACACCTGATATGGGAAATTATACAGCTTAAAAATAAAGCTAATAAATAAAGACCGACGATCCAGATCAGTGCAGCACCATGACCTGTGTCGACTACTAAAATGTGTGAAGTGATTAATTGGGGCCATTGAACTGTGTGACATCCTCAAATTAACTTGGAAAACAGATAAACCCATGTGGATTGATCAAAGGCCCCTCCCTGAAGCAAAACTCATCACACTTAAGTCTCTAGTGCAAGAACAACTCCAAAAGGGTCACATAATACTGACCACAAGCCCATGGAATACACCCGTCTTTGTCATCCAAAAATGAAACAGCAATAAGTGGCAGCTCTTATAGGACATATGTAAAACAAATGAGGTCATTGAAGAAATGGGCAAATTAAAACTTGGTCTGCCATTCCCTGTCACGATCCCTAAGGAATGGAAATTGATGGTTATCAATTTAAAAGACTGTTTCTTTGACATTCCCCTTCACCCTGATGATGTCCCTCGATTTGCATTTTCAATTCCAAACCTTAACAGACAGGCACCTCTTCAGAGGTACCACTGTATGGTACTACCCCAAGGCATGAAAAATTCGCCTACCACATAACAATGGTTTGTGGCTAAAGTTTTAGCTCCAGTTCGCCGAGATCATTCACAAGCAATTATTTACCATTATAAGGATGATATTGCAGCCGAAAATGATCCATCTTTAGATACAACTTTAAAAGCCATCGTCACAGCTATCCAACAGGCAGGACTGACCATCACAGAGGAAAAGATACAACAAACATCAGCCTGGAAATATTTGGAACTCAAAATTCTTTCTCAGACTGTACAGCACCAGCCATTGCAACTAAATGAGAAACCAGAAAAGCTCCATGATTTACAAAAACTTTGGGGAACAACTAATTGGGTCAGATCTCTGCTGGGAATTACTAACAAAGATTTAATTCTGTTGTTTTCTTTGTTAAGGGGGGATTCTGAGTTAAATTCACCTAAGCAGCTAACAGATGAGGCAAGGGATACCTTATATAAGGTATCCCATGCCATTCAAACTCATCAGGCACACAGAATAAATCCAAACTTACCATTCCTGCTAGCTATTTTGGGAAAGGGACCCCAACCCCATGCCTTAATCTTTCAATGGGACCCTGAGACATCTGATCCTTTGTTAATTTTAGAATGGGTTTTCCTACCCCACCAGCTTAGTAAAACTATAACAACAAAGCCAGAATGATGGCTCAGCTTGTTATAAGAGCCAGGTCATGCTTATTTTCTCTTGCAGGAAAAGATTTCTTTACTATATTCCTACCCACAACTACTCTATATTTAGATTGGCTATTAAAACAATCAAAATGTTTGCAAATTGCACTCTAAAAAAATTTAATGGGTAAATTTCAGTCCATTACCCTAAACCATAGGCTGTTGCATTCTTCCCTTAGAATGATTCCTAAACCTTTTAAAAGTGTTGTACCCCTTGATTCACTAACCATCTTCACTGATGGATCAGTGCGGTGGTGTCTTTAATTTGATTTTTGTTCAATATCTGTTTCCCCCCCCCCCCCCATTCCTAATCTCCTCCTCTCCCCAGTTGTCAGTATTCCCTAGCTCTCCCCTAACCCCCTCATCTCCAAGTTGTCAATCCTCCCTTTCCCTGCCCCTTTCCCTGGAACCTTCCCTGTCATTCATCCTAGCCCCCTCCTCTGCTTCCAGAGCATTCCCTGTCTGTTTGGTGAGACTCGAAACCCTATTGCTTATTTTGTGTTATTTCACTTCCCTGCTTCACCTGATAGGTTTGTGGTGGGTTAATTCTGCCCTAAACTCCTCCCCTGCTATTCCCTCATTGGTTGCTGTTTCTACACCCATCTCCCTGAATTCTTGTATAAAACCTCTGCTCCCGCTCCCGAGGGGGTCTTGGGGCTCACTGAATAAAACCATCCTGTTCACCCCCAAGTCCCGTGTCGCCTCCGTCTGTTCCCACACCACCGACTGGGACAGCAGAGCTTCGCAGGGGGAGTGGCCGTCCATTCTCTTCCCTCTCGCCGCCCAGCACGCCTTCCGCTCGGGGTATCGCGGCGAGGGGAGTTCATGCCGTGCCACTACAGATCAGGACAGTCCCATAAATCTGTTATAACCTGGCAAAACCCTGTAACCCATGATTAGGAATATGACATGGAAACAATAGACGGTTCACCCCAAATAGTTGAATTAGCTGTGGTTATTAGAGCTTTTTCTAAGTTCACATATCCTTTTAACCTGGTAACTGATTCTGTTTATGTTGCAGGCATTGTCGAGAGAGCTGAAAATTTGTTCCTAAAGACAGTTTCTAATGATCAGTTATGCTCTTTGCTTAAAACTTTATTTTCTATTCTTTCTCAGAGACAGCATCCCTATTTTGTCATGCACATTCATTCTCACACTTCCTTGCCAGGATTTCTAGCAGAATGTAATAGACAAGCTGATACCCTGGCTATGACCATACACACTACAATCTCAAACATCTTTGAGCAAGCACGGCTCAGCCATGCATTCTTCCATTATGCATCTTTTGGTCGCTTTAAATACATATATGTTTCAACAGACACTTTCTCAGGAACAATCTTTGCCTCTGCTCACGAGTGAAGTGGCAAAAGATGTTATTAAATATTTCCTATGAGCATTTTCAACTCTAGGCATCCCACAAGAAATAAAAACAGATAATGGACCTGCCTATGTCTCCCAGAGAATACAGCAAGTTTTTAATCTATAGGGATTCAAACATATCACAGGCATTCCACACTCTCCCACAGGCCAATCAATTATTGAATGAACACAACGGTCTTTAAAACTCCTTCTGGAACAAGAAAAAAGAGAAATATAAATGTTATCCACAGTTGAAAGGCTTGCTGAAGCCACATATGTATTTAATTTTTTGAATAATTGCTTTATGGAACCAAATCCCCCAATTATGAGAAATTTTTCTAATACAATCCAGGCAAACTTAAAAGAGACACCACCAGTCTTAATTAAAGATCTTGATGTGAAAAACGCAAATCACTTGGTTTTTAAAATTTTTAAAGTTTAATAATAAAAATGGTAATAAAAATAGTAATACAATTAGAGTAATAAAAATTTAGAGTTAGGACAATTACAAGACAATAAAAAGCAAAGAATTATGGATGTCGGGATGCTCTCAGACACTAAGTCACAAAAAGCATACTTTGTGAACAAAGGAATAACCCTTAAAAGCAATAGCCTGTTGCATATTCATATATCTCATACATGATGCATAAATTCCTTACAAATTAAGAATTTCTCTGGTTCTTGTCAACTCCTTCCCCTTAATCCTGCTGGTTCCATGAAGGCGGAGAGAAGGTAGAAGAATGTTTGTCTTTTCTGATAAGGAGGCTGAAACTCTGTTATCTCTGTGCAAAGTTTCTTGAGTATCTTATCCCTTGTTATGAACAAAACAGCCTGGTTGGGACACTTGGCTCAAACTAAGTACTGACATCGAAATGTTAATTAGCCAATTGCTCCTGGGAATCACCTACACCCCCACCCAAACTAGGACTGGGATGCAAAATAATCCAGTGGAATCATAGGAGGGGGTTTTGGGGATGAAAAACACTCCAAAATGAAAAAGAGGGGCACAGTGGAGGGGGCTAGATGGGTGTGCAGGTTGGGGAAAAGGGAACCCCATCCCTAGTCTGTGTTTGACCTGTCACCATAACCTGCAGAGGACCAGACTGGACTGGGCTGTGGGAAGCAGGCACAAGGAAAACAGACACTCTTCCTGGTGTTACCAGGAGGGAAGGAGAGGGATAGCTGCTGCTGGACCTCAGCAGCAGGCTCTGCACATCCCCCCACCCTTCGGCTACCAGTGTGCCAGGAGGAAAGGAGAGAGGACGGTCTGCTGATCGGGACTTCAGATACAGACTGGACACCTCTTCACCTCCGGCTACCAGTGTGCCACGGAGACTCCAGGGACAGACTCTGCACGCCTTCTCACCCTTCGGCTACCGGAAGAAGCTACAACACCCCCCTGCCGAGCTGATTTTTAATAAAGAGCTGAACACTAATAAAGGCATAGATCCTGTTCATTTCCATTTGGGGGCTCATCCGGGATAGCCACACCCAAAGAGGAACACTGGACAACTGGACAGCTTGACCACCGGCTTTGAGGTACCCTTGGGATTTGCTGGCTACTGGACCCTAAGATCAGCATGAGACGAGCCACGCAGAGGAACAATGCGGACGAGCCACGTGGAGGAGCAACGCGAAGAGACGACGGATTGGTGAGAAAAACTGGGAGACGAGAGAGCGAGTGAGTGAGACGGGGGCTGGCAGCTCGGACCCCCGAAGTGAGAGGGACCCGCTAGTACCGCGTTTCCGGACTCCTGCGAAGGGGCTGGCCAGGAACGGGGGGAAGTGAGTGGAACAGAGGAATGACTGAGGCGTCTCCTTAGAGGTAAAGGCCCTCCTCTGGGCATGTGGAGATTCTCTGGGGATAAAGTAAGTCCCTGGCAAACAGGCAGGTCCTCACAGGCAGGGGTCATGTCCTGGGAGGCAGAGGGCATGTCCTAACAGGCAAGGGGCATGTCCTGGCAGGCAGGGCATGTCCTAGCATGCAGGGGGCATGTCCTGGCAAGGCAGGGGATATGTCCTAGCAGTCAGGGGCCATGTCCTGGGAGGCAGGGGCATGTCCTGGCAGGCAGGCAGGAGTCATGTCCTGGCAGGCAGGGGGCATGTCCTAAAGGCAGGAGGCAGGTCCTGGCCAGAAGGGGACATGTTCTGGTAGGCAAGGGGCATGTCCTAACAGGCAGGAGGCATGTCCTGGCAGGCATATGGCATGTCCTGGCAAGGGGACATGTTCTGGTAAGCAGGGGGCATGTCCTGGTAGTCAGGGGTCGTATCCTGGCAGACAAGGGGCATGTCCTGTCAGGCAGGGGGCTGGTCCTGGCAGGAAGGGTATGTACTAACAGGCAAGGGACAGGTCCTGGCAAGAAGGGGGTGTGTCCTGGCAGACAGGGGCATGTCCTGGCAGATAGGGCATAGGTCCTGGCAAGGAGGGGCCATGTCCTGGCAGGCAGGGGGCCGGTCCTGGAAGGCAGGGTACATGTTCTGGCAGGCAGGAGGCATGTCCTGGCAGGCAGAGTAAGTAAGCAAGTTAAGAAGCGAGTAAAAAGGCAAGCAGGCTAAGCCTAGAAAGAGACTGAGGTGAAGGGACTTGGCCGGAGTTCAAGTGTAAGGCTCAGCAGGACGTTAGACCTTACGTCGGCAGGGAGACCAAGCTTCCTAAGCCTAGTAGGAGTCAGGCGAGGGGACTTGGCCAGAGTTCGAGTGTAAAGCTCGGCAGGACGTTCGACCTTACCTCGGCAGGGAGACCAAGCTTCCTAAGCCTAGTAGGAGACTGAGGCGAAGGAACTTGGCCGGAGTTCGAGTGTAAGACTTGGCAGGACGTTCGACCTTACCTCAGCAGGGAGACCAAGCTTCCTAAGCCTAGTAGGAGTCAGGCGAAGGGACTTGGCTGGAGTTCAAGTGTGAGGCTCAGCAGGACGTTCGACCTTACCTCGGCAAGGAGACCAAGCTTCCTAAGCCTAGTAGGCGTCAGGCGAAGGGACTTGGCTGGAGTTCAAGTGTGAGGCTCAGCAGGACGTTCGACCTTACCTCGGCAGGGAGACCAAGCTTCCTAAGCCTAGTAGGAGTCAGGCGAGGGAACTTGGCCGGAGTTCGAGTGTAAGGCTTGGCAGGACGTTCGACCTTACCTCAGCAGGGAGACCAAGCTTCCTAAGCCTAGTAGGAGTCAGGCGAAGGGACTTGGCTGGAGTTTAAGTGTGAGGCTCAGCAGGACGTTCGACCTTACCTCGGCAGGGAGACCAAGCTTCCTAAGCCTAGTAAGGAGGTAGGGCAAAATGCCAAGTAAGAATTAGGGTGAGTCCTACCCGGGCTCCAAGCCTAGAAAGTCCTTCAAGAAGTCCAAAAAGAACAGGAGATCAGAAGACAATATATGTGAGTGTGATTAGTGGTTATCCTGGGCAAGAGACAGAGATAAATGCCAAGAGTGGGAGGTTAGCTCCAAGAAATAAAGTTCAGTCAAGAGATTTAAAATACTAAGTTGTGGGAAGGAGCCAAATGAACTATAGTTGCATGTTGCAGAGGATAGATAGATATGATTGTTATCTTAGCTAGCCGAATGTCACTTCTGCCCTTGGATGAATCCTGGAGTGAAATGGACTGTTCCATCCTACCCCCGAAAAGATTGTGGCTCATCCCCCACCTCTGTACCTGCCCCTGAAGCATCGGAGTCTGTAACCCCATTGGCCCATGCCTTGTCCCAGCCCACCTAGGAGCCCCTGAAAAGGGGGGTCTGAGGGGCCATGCGGCCTCTTGGCCCTCTCCTCCTCTCTTGGCCCTCTCCTCCTCTCTTGGACTTCCTCCCCCCCTGGGGCTTCCCCTCTCCTAAACCCTCCGTTTCTCTCTCCCCTCCCCCGTCCTCCTAAGCCCGGCCACGTGCTACGCCTGAGAGCACAAGGCTCGGGCATTCCTGAATCCTCCAATAAACCTCTCTCCCCAAGAGCAAGCTTCAGAGATATCTGCCTCCCTAAGCCCCCACCGTGCAGGAGCATAATCATCCCACAGTTGCATATCTGTATATTCCATTTTAGAGGGGAGCACCATTTAATGTATGTTTTTTTTATTTTCTTTTTTTGAGGCTTGGAAATGGGAACAGGTTATAGAAAAGGAGCAGATCCTTCAAAAGAGAAAGCAAAGAGAATTCCCCCTAACAGGCCATTAGGGCAATAGTTAGACCAGTGGGATTCTTGGGAGACCACAAAGGGTTTAGACATGAATACAGAAGTATGGCCAGAGTTAAAATTACAGGGACAGTGGCCATGGTATGGAAGCCTAGATCAGTAGATGTATAATCAGCTAAACCAACACCTAGAAACCCTAAGATTATATTTAATGAAAGAAGAAAAAGCCAAAACTAGATCTAGACTTATAGTTGCAGTTCTTGAGAAAGTATAAGAGGTCACCAGCACTGCCGTCTAAGTCAAGTTGGAATAGACCAGGGCTATTACCAAAAAAAAAAAAAATAGAGACCAGCCAGCACCATCATATGAGACAAATAAGAACTTCAATGAGTTTAGGAAACCTGAAGCTTCACAAAGCGACAGGAGGTGCTATTACTGTAGTGAAATGTGTCTTATGTTTCAGTTTGATAAAACAGTGCATAAAGAAAAAGAAGTCTTAGAAAAGATTTCAAGGGGAGATGACTAGAGGTGTTAAGGGTTCTATAAGCGAAGAGATCCAATCAACCATCAAGAGGAGCCCTTGGTAAACTTTAAAGTAAGTCCCCACTATAAAGATTTTGAGTCCTTAGTTAACACAGGGGCAGATAAATCTAGCACAAGTTACCAGTAATAGTCACCATTGGGAAGAAGGTCTGAGAGGTTTTAGAGGTGAAGGGAAGGCCATTTAAAGCATCTATAGCCAAAAATATAAAAATCAAGGAGAATTCTAGACAATTTTTGGCAGACTTCATCTATCTGCCAAATTTAAAAAGTAATCTCATAAGAAGAGACTTGCAAGTCCAATAAAGGGAAAAGATCATCCCACGAGATAAAAAGATAGTAGTTCAAATCGTGAATTGACCTACTGGGGAATCCAAGGTTTGTACGACCACTTTTTATGGGAGAATTTATGTATTAGAGTATATGACCTGGCAAAAGCAGTCACAAGAGGGTGTGCGATTTGCCTGAAAACTGACCAAAAGGTAATGAGAAAAACAGCACATGGGGGAGGAAAACTTGCTTTAAGACCTTTCCAGAACATACAAGTAGATATCACTGAAATGCCCTCTGTGCAGAGGTAAAAGCATTTTCTAGTGATAATAGATCATCTCACTCACTGGGTGGAGGCTTTTTCAAAAAGGAAACCACGCAAAAAGTTGAAAGAATAATCTTAGAAAATATCATACCTCGATACGGGCTAGTTAATAACATTGACTCAACTGCGGTCCACATTTTGTTGCTCAAACTTTGCATCAAGTAACAAAAGCCCTGGGGATAAGGTAGAGATTGCACACCCCATGGCATCCTCAGAGCTCGGGAAGGGTAGAAAGGATGAATAAAACTCTTAAAAATGGAATAACAAAATTAATTGAAGAGACAAAAATGAATTGGCTCAAGCGTTTACCTCTCACTCTCTTGTGCATCAGAACAAGACCTCAGTCCGACATGGGGGTTTCTCCTTATGAAATTATGTTTGGACTACCTTATCTAATCCCCCCTTTCAGTACTGCAGATTATTTAGAAGGGGAGGCAGCAACTTAAAAATATTTAAAAATCATAGGAAAATCCCTAGAAGGCTTCAGAAAGAAGGGGTATCTTCCCCAGACCTCCCCTCTGGATACCAATGCCCACAACATCAGTCCTAAAGATTAGGTGTTAATAAAATCCTGGAACACCACCACTCCACTAACCCCCAAATTCGAAGGACCTTTTCAGGTGTTACTCATCACACACACTGCGGTGTGAACCCAAGAAAAAGGCTGGATCCATATCCCCAGAGTAAAAGGACCAGTGCCACCCCCAGACGCCAGACCAGACCCAACAAGGTCACCCACGTCCTCTTGTTCATAGACGTTAATTAAGGGACCAGAAGACTTAAAATTAACTTTAAAGAAGACTTGCTAGAAGCTGATATAAGGTAAGGTGGTAATAACCGCTTCTGAGTTAAAGTACCCTTGTCAAAGTTTAAGTACTTTGTAACTGTTTAATAAGTGTCCTTTAGAGGGTCACCCAACCCACCTCCTCTTGTGCATAGACAGTAATGAAAGAACCAAAAGACTTAAAATTAGCTTTAAAGAAGGCTTGCTAGAAGCTGATCTACGGAATTAAGAGAATTACCCAAAGCAGCTAACCCTCAAAAGCAAGAGACTGTAAGTTGATGCGGGCTTAAGCCCGATCAAAGAAATAGAGGAGGGATTTGTTATGAACAAAACAGCCTGGCTGGGACACTTGGCTTGAACTAAGTACTGACATTGAAATGTTAATTAGCCAATTGATCCAGGGAATCACCTATACCCCCACGCAAACTAGGATTGGGATGCAAAATAATCCAATGGAATCAATGGAGGGAGTTTTGGGGATGAAAAACACTCCAAAATGAAAAAGAGGGGCACAGTGGAGGGGGCTAGATGGGTGTGCAGGTATGGGAAAAGGGAACCCCATCCCTAGTCTGTGTTTGACCTGTCACCATAACCTACAGAGGACCAGACTGGATGTCCTGGGTTGTAAGATAAGCTTGTATTCTATTTGCCATCTGTTGAAGGTTGGGCAGGTTTGTTATCTCTCAAGAACAATGGTTTGCTCAAAGAGGTAATGGTTTGTTAATGGGCCATTGACTGATTCAATGCAGGGCTGGTAACGTAAAACCATCCCATTGTGAGGTGCTCCAGCCAGAGGGGGAAGCCAAAGCACTCTTTTATTGGATAAAAGGGGTACCTTTTGGGGGACAGAGCAGCTCTCTCTTTGCGGGATTTCCCAGAGAAGCAGCTCTCTCTCTCTTTACGGGACTCCCAGACAAGCATCTCTCTCTGTCTTTGCGGGATTTCGCGGAGAAGCAGCTCCTTCGGCGAGATTTCCCAGAGAAGCGGCTGGAGCGCGGTCAGGCGGCGGCGGTGGAGCTCAGAGGCAGCCCCGGCGCAGAGGAAGACCGGCCCAACTGCCACCAGATATTCAGAGAAAACTATACCCTTCTAAATATCACCATTTCAGCTGCAATTCATCAGTCACTGCAAGAGGATCAATCATCCCAACCGGACTGCTACCAACACCCCAAATCCTCAGGTTGTGGACTTTTTTTTTCACTAGTTTTGTTTGTACCAATTGCATTTGCCTTTTTAAATTGTTATCTAGTTTTCTCCTAGTAAAGAATTGTTACTCCCATTCCCATATCTTTGCCTGAGAGCCTTTTAATTTAAAGATCCTGGTAATTCGGAGGGAGGGGGGTTTGCCTTCTCCATTGCACAGGAGGCTTTGCCCTCTTTCACAGACTCCTGTCTTGTCAAACCAAGGCACTGGACTGGGCTGTGGGAAGCAGGCACAAGGAAAACAGACACTCTTCCTGGTGTTACCAGGAGGGAAGGAGAGGGATAGCTGCTGCTGGACCTCAGCAGCAGGCTCTGCACATCCCCCCCACCCTTCGGCTACCAGTGTGCCAGGAGGAAAGGAGAGAGGACGGTCTGCTGATCGGGACTTCAGATACAGACTGGACACCTCTTCACCTCCGGCTACCAGTGTGCCACGGAGACTCCAGGGATAGACTCGGCATGCCTTCTCACCCTTCGGCTACTGGAAGAAGCTACAACACCCCCCTGCCGAGCTGACTTTTTAATAAAGAGCTGAACACTAATAAAGGCATAGACCCTGTTAATTTCATCCCTTGCTTGAGCTAGTAAAAAAATCCTACATCACAGAGTTTCAATTTTAACATTATGTTGTAACCTAAAACTATATTTAACACACTACTTAAGAGAATTAATGCAGCATAACTTTCTAAAATTACACATATAATATTCATTTTAATATTTGTGAAAAGCCAGTCATAAAATATGCATTTTTCACATTGAAACAGGCCAAATTATGGGACCCTTTCCTCTGATTACTTGGGGAAAACGGTATGCTTGTATGTCTACAGGTAAATGACCTTGGTGGGTTCCAGCAAAGAACAAGCCATATCTGCAGCCTCTGCAAGATCACCAAGAAGCTCTACAGGAGGAACCCCGAGAAGAACCTGCAGAAAAGACACCATGAGACTTGCAAATATCCATCCCTCACCTCCTACCTAGTGCTGATTAATGCCACTGTTTTCTTAACTCCTTAAGCATTATTAATTTTTAAATTTAACCTGCAGGTTGTTCTGCTGGACATGACTCTTAGAAGACTCCTGCTTGCAACAGCCATCCTGATTGATGCCATGCCCCTCGCTAAGGCCTGAGAAGTCCCACAGCCAAAGAAAAAATATCTGGGTTATGTTAGTGAATATCACCAAGCAGGAAACCCTGTGTCTGTGAGTAGCCATCCCTGACAATGCCTTTTCCACCTGTTTCGTTGGGTTACCAACTTTGCTTATAGTTAGATCATCTACTTTGATACCAGGGTTGTTTGTACTGCCAGGAGTCATTGACTGACTCGGTTGGGGAAATAATGATCATGGCTTGGACCTCCCAGCAGCCCTGTGAGGTCCCAGCAAGGAGCAATATAGCCCAACTCATACTTGTCCCGGCAGCACCCCTATCTTCACCCCTAATAGCTGAACAGAGGGATTGGAGGTTTGGTTCCACAGGGGTCACACAGAGTTTTTGGACACAATGTATTACATCTCAGCATCCCACATGCCAATGCAAAGTGACTCTGAAAGGCAGGGACATAATTTTAACAGGATTCATTGGTAGTGGTGCAGATGTGACTGTTATCTCAAAAAGCCAATGGTCAAGTGATTGGCCATTAACGACTGTGCCTCAGGTACTCTCTGGCTGTGTGGGAATAGTCAAAACTTGCAAAGCCAACACTTTTTACAACTAACAGGGCCTGATGGGAGGATAGCCACAGTTAAAACTTTTGTGCTGTCTGTCCCCCTGGTTTTGTGGGGGAGGGATGTATTAACACAGTGGGGAATTTTTATGCATTCTAATTTTGTATAGGAGTCATTGTGATGCCCCCACAATAGTCCCCTGCTTAAGTGCCTCAGGCCCTTTCAAGCATTGGAAGGAGCAGCCTAGCTCTCAGAGACACTTGATACAAATTTAAAGCCCTGAGTGATATCTTGACATGGAGATTTTTGGAATTCACTTATGTTAACAAAATGAATTAAGCATTTATATTTTAGTTTGTAGAGTTATGTGTTGAATTTTAACCTTTTACTTAAGAAACCTCTGCCATGGTACAAAAGGGCATAAGAAAATGTAAATTTCTGAATCTTATTGCACAAAGAACAATGCCTAAGGATGCAAAGAACCCAAATAAAGAAGCTTCCCTCCTTCCAAGCCTATCAAGACTGACAGACTACACAGATAAGCACCTGACCAAAAGCACCACAGCAGACCAGGTGTGCCCAGACGGGTGTTGACCTATTTAGCATGAGAGGCAAAGACAGGTGGGGCCAGGAGTTGAATATGCATGGAAAAGTTGTGCAATGTACTGCATATGGAACACCTTTCTGAATAAAAGTGTGGGTCAGACTGAGGCCCGGCGCACAAGGTTTGGAGAGATATCTCACTTGTGCCGGACACTGACAATACATACCCACTTCATATCTACCCCAGGTTGTGGAGTCTATTTATTCTGCGTATTGCTTCAATCTAACCTTAGTCAAACTGTTTCTGCTTCACATTACTTGCCTTATTAACAAAGTAATTTTATTGCGAATCTTTCAGTACAGCTATTTAGTACTATATAATTAAATTTTTATTGTTTTAGACTTCGATGTTTCTATCCCATTACTTTTATTAAGCCCAACTTAAATCTATCCTACAAGCAATCTTTAAAAGCTGCTACAGGGGGTGTGCTTCCCCCCCCCCCCCCCCCGCCTGGCACCAGCCAGTGTTAAAATTTACTTTCTAATTTTAGTAACTTGTGATTTGCGATTTTTAACAGGATTGTTACTAGAAAAATTCAAAGGTGTTTGTGTAAAAGTGGTGTCTTCCTACATATTAGTAACATAGCAAAACTGCATAGTTCACTGAGAGTAATTAGATAAGTCGTAAATTAAAGATTCTTTAGCTCACATATGTGAGAGACAACTGCTCACTTAAAATTTTTTAAAAGGTTTATTAAACCTTAACAAAAATTCAACAAAGGATTAAATAAGGCTGCCTATCACGTGGCCGGTTCATCTTCAAGATGGATGCTCAGTCTTTTATACTCCTGGGGGTTGCATCAGCCAACCCTGGTCCCTCCCAAAGTTTTTCAGTCAACTCTTCTTTGCAATTTATTGGTGGAGACTGCTTTCTTGCAACTTGATTGGAGGGTCAGGTGTTGTCATGCTGTGCCTCCCAGCAACAGGCTTTTCCATTCCCAACTACCCCATGTAAGGTGCACATGTGCACGTCTTCTTTCTACCTGTCCTAGGCAATCCAGGCAGTCTGATGGCAACACTACAGAGGGGAGGGGAAAGGGAACTATGGGGAGAACAGAGGACATCTAAACTACAGTAACATAACTATACATCAGTAAAGTTTCTCTTAATATTCACACAATATTCATCCCTTAATTGCGAGAGTCAATCATCTCATTATCCATCTATAACACATACAAGACAAACTTTGAACTTTATTTGTAGTAGTTTTTTGAGACTTAACTATAATTAGTATATAAAATCCACTGTCAGCTTTATTAGTTGCTTACTTCTACTCCACAGTTTTAACAAAGCAATTTTATTGCAAATTTTTCAGAACATTTATTGTTTACCTTGATGTTTAATTGCTATATGACAAATTTTCAGTACCCTTTTTGTAATAATAGAGTTTAAATGAGTTAATTCATCTTAAGATTAATTTTGTTTAGTCTCAGTGATGTTAACTTTAAGTTCTTTTAAGTATATTTTTGTTATGTTTTACTGAAGTTTTTGTGAAGTTGCTTTAAAATTTCATTGAAATATACCTGTTTGAATGATAATGAAACAGAGATTTTTGGAGTTCACTTGAGTTAACAAAATGAATTAAGCATTTATATTTTAGCTTGTAGAGTTATGTGTTGAATTTTAACCTTTTACTTAAGAAACCTCTGCCATGGTACAAAGGGCATAAGAAAATGCCAATTCCTAAAGCTTCTTGCATCAAGAACAATACCAAGAGATGCAAAGAACCCAGATAAAGGGGGTCCTCTGTCTCCAAGCCAATCAAGACTGACAGATGTATTCAGATAAGCACCAAAGGACCAAAAGTGCACGCACAGAGGAGGAAAAGTTCAAAAGTTCAATCATGAGAAAGACCACAACCTTCAGCCTCAGAGACCACCGAGAGACCCCCACAGGATGACCACAGCAAACCACGCATGCCCATAAGGGTGTGGACCTATTTAGCATGAGAGGCAAAGACAGGCAGGGCCAGGGGTTGAATATGCATGGAAAAGTTGTGCAATGTACTGCATATGGAACACCTTGTGAATAAAGGTGTGAGTCAGACCAAGGCTCGGCACACAAGTTTTTGGAGAGATATCTCACTTGTGCCGGGTGCTGACAATACAGACCCACTTCATAAATACATCAGGTTGTGGAGTCTATTTCTTCCGCGTATCGCTTCAATAAGATATATTTCTTTGCTGTAGAAGTGAATGACATAAAGCTTAAATGAATTTTATAGAAATTTGCTCAATTAAATTATGTGATAGAGCTATTTTGTTATAGAAATAAGAACAATTTTTTCTTATTATTTTTTATAAGTACCACTAAAGAATGAGTAACAATTTTATATTATGATTGATATCAGTTGTAAGCTGTTTAATGCCTTTTTTGTTTTACTACTATTTAGCTAAAGACAAATTACAAAGCCATCTGATTTACAAACCTTTACATATTGTTGCGTGGCTATTTATAAGACATATTATTTTAAAGAACTTTTCTAACTACTATTACTAAGAGGTTTTTAAAATATATTGAAGAGCCTCTTCCAGTTAGGGCATGGGCCCTGGCCAAGTCCTAGTCTTAACGAGTGGAGAAATATACCAATAAACCCAAGCGCTTTCTACATCAAAACTATACTCAAGTCATTCAGACTTGCCAAATTTGTATCTATAATAGCTTGGCCTGATATTAAAGTGAACTTGGAAAACTTACCCAGAAATAGTTCTCTAAGCCCTCACTTTAAAATAAAGCCTGCCAATTACTACAGACTCTAAGTAATAGTACAATATTTAAGAAATTGATAATGCATTGTGTTGCAGCATTTTTGAGAGAGAGAGGGCATGATTTATGTCTGGAATGAGATTTGAGCTACTCCAGCCTAGGCCTCAGATATGGGCCTTGTGAGCCTGTGACACAGTTAGAAATTATATTAAGGTGTGATGTGAAGCACTAGGCTTTCTGGGTGTGAAGTAGTATAGGCTTATAGTGTGAAGTTTAGTCCACCTTAAGACAAAGACAAACAATGTTGGCTTGCCAATGAGAGTGCCTTTGTAGACTGTAAACTACATAGAAGTGTATATAAACTGCCATCTTCTCACTAATAAACGGAGAACGTTTTAATGACCATATTGGTTTGACGTGCGTTTGTCCAGTCCAGTTTTCCTGTCTTATGAGGACCCTGGCTTTGAGTGGTGCCCTGAACCAGGGACCCAGAATGCTCCGAGAGCCCCCAAATTACTTATAGGGTAACGGGGAGCCGAGTTTTAGTCGCGACAAAAATCAGGTCCGCATTTCTTCATAGCGACGAAGACCGGGATCCTGAATTTGCTCTATTGCAAACGAGGATCAAGTGAACAAAGCAGGGAAGACTCCAGAATCCAAATCGTGCCGTTCACGATGGAAGGAAGAAGGCTTTCCGTGTCGCTGTGTGGTGGCAGGAACCCGCTGGAGCACAGAGAAAAAGGAGACTCCAGTGTTCGAGCGGCCCGAACAGCGGGTGTGGACGTAAGCCAGAGCCGGGAACTGGAGCAAGGGTGCTGCCACGCCAAATAAAAGAAAACGGAGCGCCCCGCGGAGGTGGATGAGGTAAGTCGCAAACAGAGAGGGTGAACAGTCATCATGGATGGGGATCTGCAGGCCTCATTGCGGCTGCTCTTGCATATTCTCTCAAAGAGAGCTGAAAAAGTGAAAGAGGCTGATTTAAAGCAGCTGGTTTTGTGGGCAAGGAACAAAGGCAAGTTGCAAAAGCCTTCGCTGATTTTTAGTGAAACCGAATGGCAAGAACTAGGGCAGTTGCTTTGGGACTCCGTGGTGGAGGGCGGAAAGGACAAGAAAATGGTACTGGAGTTCGCAGGCATTTGGAAAAAAATTTATATACCTTGCAGAGCATGGCCGCAGAGAAAAAAGCCGCAGAGGCTGCCATTCAGGCATTTAAGCGGTCCACACCAGAACAGATAGAGGTCCAGAAACCATCTCGGGTTGAAAAATTCTTTAGTGTTTATAATATGCGGCCAGTGCGAGGGCAGAAGGCTCCAGTCAGTCCCTCTGTTAAGGAATTTGTCGCTCGTATAGACGCAGGTGCAGAGCCAGGCAGCGCAGGGCCGGGAGGCACGGGACTGAGCGGGCCAGGACGTGCTGGCGCGGCAGGGGCATAAATGTGCCCGCACACAGTGGATGTTAGCAGCTCGGCGGTCCCACGGAGTGAAGCAAATCCAGAAGTAGCCTCGCCATGTCCTTCGGGAGGCGGGGTGACACCTGAGGAGGCAGGCGGAGTTGGTGACGAAACGGGGGCTGAGTCAGGAGGCGGAACACAGGGGAGGAGATCAAGGCGGAGACCAGGGCGGAGACGGGAGCGAGGCGGCCCCGACCCCTCGCCCCTCACGGACGCGGCAGCTGCGGAGGCGGCGGCAAGCGTGCGCAGAGGTGCGGCTCGGCAGTACGCGGCAGCAGCGAGCAGCCCGGAGTGGGGCAGGGGGGTTGAGCATAGCTGTGCTAGCTGGATGGCAGAAGCAGCTACCCAGACAACAGCAGTGCAGACCCCCGCCCCAGTCAGCCCCCACCCCACAACGGTAGCACTGCACTGTCTCCTCCCACCAGGCTCAGATTCTGAGGACTCAGAACCAGACTCCCCTGATGTCAATTGTAGCAGGAAGAAGCAATCACAAAATAAGATACAAAGACCAAATATGTTACAGAAAAAAATAGCCCAACTTGACACCCTTTCAATTCACCAGGTTCAACCAGTGGAACCCTCCACTGAGCAGCAATTGGCATTGCCAGCTGTTTTTAAAAATCCATTGCAGTCGCAATGGGCGTCAGTGGTAAAGGATGCTATTTTAGATGGTGACTGGCAGGCTGTCAGCTCCCTGGCCTGTCCTGTCATATTATCTAATGGGAATGCCATGTGGGAGCCCCATGAGTGGAAAATCCTACAATCAGCTAAACAGACAGTCACCACTTATGGGATCAGGTCAGAAGCAGCAAGGAACATCATTCAATATATATTTACAGCACATGTGCTTTGTCCCACTGATTCATCTAATATTGCCTCCCTGCTACTGACACTTTCACAGTTTCTAATGTTTGAAAGGGAATGGAGACATTTGGCAATTGAAGAGGCCAACAGACATACAGTTGTGGGAGATCCTTTCTATGGAGTCCACCCAGATATGCTGACTGGGCATGGACCATATGCAACCAACAGAGTGCAACTTACCTACCCCATTGAAATGCATCAATTGTCACAGCAGCTGGCCCATCAAGCTTTGCTTTTGGTACCAGACAAGAAAAAGTCAGCCTCCTATGCGACAATAAAGCAAGGAGCCACCGAACCATTTGGACAATTTATTGATAGGCTGTCAGCTGCCTTGAAAGATGCTCCTGATGTGCCACCAGATGTTCAAGAGCATTTATTCCGCTCACTTGCTTTTGAAAATGCTAGCTTCACACACAAGAACCATCTTAGCCACCCTTCCTCAAGGCTGTCCCATCGAAGAGATGCTTGTTAGAGCCACATGCGCAAAACAGAGCAACCAAGCTGCGTCATTCACAGCAACCATCCAGTGTGGAGTTGCGTTATTTGTATGTTTTATTATCCCTGTATTATGTATTGGTTTATTCCTTTGTACCCCCGTGTGCAACTTGGTTTATCCCCAGTTTTCCCGCCTTGTCCTCCCTTCCTGCCTTCCCAGTATCTATCCATCACCCTGAAAGAGGCAGGAAGGACCCTATGACTTGGTCACCTGGGGACGGGGGTACGCTTGCGTATCCACGCCCTCAGGCCTAAGATGGGTCCCTTCCAAATTCATCAGACCATATGTCCCTAAGACCCAGAAGAGAAAACCGGACAGTCCTCAAGTTGGGTATGCCACCCTCCGACGGCGGAAAAGGTCCCCCTCACCTGGTCCCCCCTCTTCCCTCTCTGGCTCCTGGGATTCTCTGTTCCCCTTTGAGTTAGACCTCCCCTACCTCGACTATTAATTTCAGTTGTTTTCTAAAAAAACAGGACTTTTGCTGCTGCTGGGACTCATTGTGTTTATTACAGGCTTTAGCGTAGTGATGAACTGGAACCCTTGAACAAGGAAGGGTTCCAAGAAGAAGAACTTCCTGAAGAAGACAACATCTAGTTTCAGGATGAGCCCAGAGACTGTGCAGCCCCCGTTTAAAGACTCATTTTGCCCATTTCCCCTTTCTTTTTAAACAAAAAAAGGAGGAGATGTGGAGTTGCGTTATTTGTATGTTTTATTATCCCTGTATTATGTATTGGTTTATTCCTTTGTACCCCCGTGTGCAACTTGGTTTATCCCCAGTTTTCCCGCCTTGTCCTCCCTTCCTGCCTTCCCAGTATCTATCCATCACCCTGAAAGAGGCATTTTACCCCCCCCGGGTGCCTTGTCTGTCACTCGGTGCCCCTTCCCATCCATCCAGAAGCTTCTACTCAGGGCACCGGGTGATTGGGCGAGGACCTGGGGCTCCCCCCATATCTTTCTCCCATTGGACCCCATCATATCCCCCCATCCCGGAGCCACCCCCTATCCCTATCCCCACTGGTCGTTGGATACCCCTCCCTTACAGTTTATAAGCCAGTGCAAGCACCTTGTGCTTGTTCCTGTTGGCTGGCACCGTTCTAGGATATTTGGCCCCGTTGGGCTACAATAAACTCGGACTTAGCCCCCAGCAGGATCCGCTCTTCATTTACCACCGTGAGGCTTGCTAGCGCTGCCCGGAACCCACAAAGGCACTCTCCAAACCCCAGCTGGGAGCGGCGGAGGGTGCCTCCATCGCCCGCCCTCGCCCCACAAGAGCTAGCCGGGGCTGAGAGAAAAGGGATTTGGGGCGGGAGCGCGGCAATCCAGGATGCTATGCAACAACAAGGACACATGATCGCAGCTGCCTTGTCAGGCAGCAATGGTAACAACTTTTTTCATCGCAGCAAAAGTCAACCTAACCTTAGATCATCTAAAACCAACTGCTTTAGATGCAGTGGAACAGGTCATCTCTGGCGAGACTGCCAGAAGACTGTGTGGCAGCACAGGTGCAACACTGACAGTCATGCTACAGAAGCTTGTCGCAGAGTGGGAAATGGCCAGCGCAGCGCGTCGAGGCACCGCGTGAAGAAATAAATCGATGCCCCAACCCCAGACTCCAAGAACAGCTTCCTGTTGAACAACTCACCTGCTACCTGGGGAAGTCTTGGAGTCGATGTGGCCACAGCAACAGAAGTCACTCTGAATTATACAAAGGTAACCATAATTCCTACCAATGTATATGGACCAATGTATAGCACAACTTCTCTAGTTGGAGGTTTATTGCTGGGGAGATCTTCCATAAGTAAACAAGGTGTGATCATGATTCCAGGAATCATTGATGCAGACTTCACCAGTCAAGTGAAAATAATGGTTCATGCCTTGCAACCACCTGTGACAATTCCCAAAGGAAGCAAGATGGCCCAAATTGTAGCAACTGAAAATTTCCTGCCACATCACCAGTGCCCAAAAGAGCCAACTGAATCTGAAAGACAGGACAATGGCTTTGCATCCACTGTCCACGATGTCTTCTTTACAATTAACCTGAAAGATTGTCCATACAAGAAAGTACAATTACAACATGGTTCACATTGTGTTCAATTGGAACCAATGCTTGATACAGGAGCAGATGTCTCAATTATCAATCAGATGTACTGGCCATCCAACTGGCCTTTGCGAGCTCCAAGTTCCCACATTGTAGGAGTGGGTGGAATGAAGATTCCTTCAGTAAGCAGAGACCCCATCAGCATCAGTTTTGAAGACAACCAGGTTATCGTGACTCAACTATATGTCATGCCTTTACCCAAACTGCTTCCAGGACTGATAGACAGAGATGTGCTTTCCCAGCTTGGGATGGTTTTGACCACAGATCAGCATTTTCCTTAATGGCTACTGCAGAGCAGCTGCCCATCCTCAAGATTACCTGGTTGACTGAAACACCTGTGTGGATTGAGCAGTGGCCAATGTCAGAAGAACGGCTGCAAATTGCTGAACAATTAGTACAAGAACAATTTGAAGCTGGACATGTTCAGCCCTCTGTCAGTCCTTGGAACACCACGATTTTCATCATCCCAAATGTCCTAGTTTAGGGCAAATTTGGGGAAAACCCTCTGGAAGGAGCCCCCAGAAAACAAACCTCCACGGCCCCTCCCCACCCACATAGTCTGGGAAAAAATTTTCTCTAAGTGGAAAAGAACCTGTTTATTCAACAAACAAAGCACTGCCCAGCACAAAAAAAAATTGACAACAAAACTCTTTCACCACTCTGAAGAGATGAACAAATCCAGAAAGTCTTTCCTGGGAGTGGTTGCCCGGGTCTGGATGCTGGGGATTGCTCTCCGGCACTGGGGATGTCTGTTGCAGATCACAAAACGCAGCCTCTCGGTGTTACTCGGTGTTTCCCAGGTCCCAGTCCAGAGCAGGTTGGATGGTATTCAGGGAAAGGAAAGGAAAAGAAACAGTCCAGGGAAAGAATTGGACTGCTTAGCTAAACTAACTAGGAAGCAAAGGCAAAAGCAGAAGCAAGCAAAGCAAGCTAGCCAAGCAAGCAAGCAAAAAGCAAGCCAGCCAGCACTAGCCTCTTCTAGACAGCAGACCATGGGCGGAGGTGAACTGGCTGATAACAAGGCAAAACAAACCTTCGCTTTCAGAGTCATTTCTGAAAGCACAGAACATAATATCAAACATAAACAGAACACACGATTGGAGATACAAACACCATAATATCACCCTAGGACACCCATGAAATCAGGAAAATGGAGATTGGTGCATGATTTACAAAAGGTGAATGAACAGATGCAAGCAATGGGTGCTTTGCAACCTGGGCTGCCGTCACCAACCATGATTCCACAAGGGTGGAGCATTGTTGTCATTGATCTAAAGGACTGTTTCTTTACCATTCCTCTTCATCCACAAGATACCCAGCGATTTGCCTTCACCATGCCATCTATCAACAGAGCAGCACCAGCTAAACGGTATGAGTGGGTTTCTCTCCCTCAAGGAATGTGCAATTCTCCGACCATGTGTCACCTGTTTGTTGACTGGGCCCTGCAACCAATTAATCATCATTTTTCCAACGCGATGATTTATCACTACATGGATGACATTCTCATCACCACCAAACAGCCGTTGGCAGATGCAGACTTGAATTGGCTCTTTTCACAACTAAAGAAGCATGGATTGACAGTGTCCCCAGAAAAAATACAGCGATCAGGCCCCTGGAAATACTTAGGCTGGCTGATCACAGATGCACAAATTTGACCCCAAAAACTTACCTTACATGTTAACATTTCTACTTTACATGATGCCCAGAGACTTTTTGGAGACCTGCAGTGGGTTTGTACCATTGTAGGAATCACCAACTATGATCTGCAAGAATTTTTGCCATGTCTTCATGGCAGTGATGCCAACAGCCCTCGGGTCTGCACCCCTGAAAAACAAAAAGCTTTGATTTGGGTTTCAGAAAAATTACAACATGGTTGGAGTCCTCGTCGCATTGAACATTTGCTGTTGTTACTGTTCCTCTCCAACACTGACACTTCTCCACTTGACATTGTCTTTCAATGGCAAAAGAAAAAGAGGGGGTCCCAACATGGATCAACAGCAATCCTGCTTGAGTGGGTGTTTTTACCCGTTCAACCAAAAAGTCGTGTGATGGGCAGGACAGATGCTCTTGCTGCATTGATACGAAAAGGCAGAGACAGAATTTTAGAAATGGATGGAAAAGAGCCAGCAGACATCAGTGTTCCTGTGAAGAACGAAGATTTAGAATGGCTGCTCAGACACTCTGCTGCACTGCAGGAAGCATTGTTAGATTTCACAGGAGTGGTGTACAACAAACAACCAAAAGGCCCGATGTGGCATTTCATCAGTCGTTATCAGTGGTTGGAAAGACCCTTGTGTTCACTGAAACCAGTTGAAGGAAAAACAGTTTTTACTGATGTCGGCCAAAAATCAAAAAGAGCTGTGCGTGTTTGGCAACAACGAGGGAAATGGTTGAAACATCTAATCAGAAGTGATGTGAAAGATAGTCTACAAACCCTTGAGTTGAAGGCCGTGTGTTGGGCTTTCCACACCTGGAACAAAGAACCACTCAACGTTGTTTCAGACTCATTATATGTAGTTGGAGTTGTGCAGAGAATTGAGGATGCACTCCTCAGAAGAACCCAAAACCAACGTCTTGGAGAACTGTTCCTGCAGTTGCGGAGTGTGTTGAAACAACGCCAGCATGTCTTTTGCATCATGCACATTCAAAGTCATCAATGGAACAGAGGTTTGGGAGAGGGCAACGCATTGGCGGATGCTGCGGTCAGTTATGCTGTCCATGTTTGCCCACAGAATAGCTTTGAGAGAGCTCGCAACAGTCATGAGACATTCCACCAAAATGTGAGAGCCATGCACCGACAATTTCAGATCCCCATGAATGATGCACAAGGGATTGTTCGAGCCTGCCCTCAATGTAGTCATTATGGGCCTGGCCTTGGACTTGGCACAAATCCAAGGGGTCTGAAAGCTTTAGAGTTGTGGCAGATGGATGTAACTCATGTTCCAGAGTTTGGTAGGCTGAAATATGTCCATGTCACTGTAGACACTTATTCTAGATTTATTTGGGCCACAGCACAAACAGGGGGAAAGGCTCTGCACGTGAAAAGGCACTTATTTGCCTGCTTTGCAGTAATGGGTGCACCTGTAGAAATCAAAACTGATAATGCTCCATCTTATGTTAGTCAACAAATTGCTACATTTATGCAGAGGTGGGGGGTGAAACATACTACAGGGATCCCTCACTCATCTACAGGTCAAGCCATTCTAGAGAGAGCCAACCGTACCCTGAAAGAATACCTAGCAAAACAAAAGCAAAGTGATGAAACTGATATATTTAATCGATTGTCAAAAGTATTGTTTACTCTAAACTATTTGTGTTTAGCAGAAGGCAGAGAAGAACCTGCGGTTGTAATACACCACCAAGCAGTGAAAGAAGGAAGACCACAAGCAATTCCAGGACTTTACGTTTATCACAAGGACATGCGGACGGGCAAATGGCAAGGGCCAAGTCTGGTGTTGTTTAATGGTAGAGGTTATATGTGTGTTTCAACAGGTACTGGTCCAGTCTGGGTGCCGAGCAGATTTACCCATGCGTGTCCACAGGCAAAGATACCAACCCGCAGTGATAATAATGTCGACAATGACAATTTGCCTGGAACATCCCGTGATAAATGCAGTTCTGATGAAAATTAACTTTGTAGAGTACAGAGAAATAAGTTAGATTATCATAAGTGTGAAGTTAGATTTATCAGAAGTTACTTTATTATAAGTTATAATTTATGTTTAGAATTAAGTTTGTTCCTTTTATGTTAAACAAGGCATTCAAGAACATGAGAACTATGTGGTGGGTCACAATGTTTCTATTAAGTAATGTTTTGATAATTGAAGTGTTTGGAATCCTTGACATTGACAAGAAAGAAAACATGTGGATCACTTGGGCCAAACAAACTAGGCAAGATTCATTCTGCCTGTTGTTAGCCACGCCATCTAATCCTTTTCGTACTTGTTTAATTGGAGTTCTGTTGGGTCCCATGGCAGAGTTTAAAACTTGGACCCGAGCTCAAATGAATCCAAAAAGCACACTGGGAGCGCAAGCTGTTGCATTTGTGCAAAATCTTAAATTTATTGATGTCAGTCTTCAAGAATTTGATCTTTTGGGTTCTGTCCCAGGAAATTACTGCTTGATAATATTTGGACCTTATGCTACCAAACCAACTTAAGAAAAAAGACAATTAACAGATGACAACACTTGGTTGTCTCCCAGATCACCATTGTATTATAATTATTCAGAATATTGTAACAATTGGACTCATCCTGTGACACCGTCAAGAGGCGGTGCGGGAAAACTGCCCCCAGGAACCTTCCTCATTTGTGGGGACCGAGCCTCGTCTGCAGTACCTCAAAATGCTAGGGGAGGCCCATGTTATATTGGTAGATTAACGCTTTTTGCTCCCACCATACATCAGGTTCTTGGATTGCCTCAGAAGACTCAACGAGCCAAACAGTCTTCTACAAATAGACCCCATTTGTAAAGATCAAGTGTCATTATGGGGACACACTTCTGTAATACTAGCCTCATTTTTCACCCCAGGAGTTGCTTCAGTGCAAGCTCTCACACAATTGAGAACCCTAGCCTGTTGGACAGGAAAACAAATTAATATCATATCTAAACTGATAAGTGAGCTTGCTGCAGATGTAGATAGTACTCGTCATGCAGTTCTGCAAAACAGAGCTGCCATTGATTTCCTTCTTCTAGCACAAGGACATGGGTGTGAAGAATTTGAAGGCACGCGTTGCATGAATTTGTCTGACCATTCTCAATTGATTTATAAACAGTTAACGCAATTGAGGGACAACATGAAGAAACTTGTCGTAGTAGACACTCCGTTTGATAACTGGCTCAATTCTCTAGGTTTTGATGGCTGGATCAAAGATTTAATTCATTTTGGTATTGTGTTTTTTCTTATCTTTATAATTATTTTAGTTTTTATACTGTGTTTATTACAGTGTATGCAGAAGATAGTGCACCGTGCCTTCACGTCAGCCTGGGTAGCGCAAAAAGAAAAAGAGGGAATTGTTGCAGCATTTCTGAGAGAGAGAGGGCATGATTTATGTCTGGAATGAGATTTGAGTTACTCCAGTCTAGGCCTCAGATATGGGCCTTGTAAGGCCTTCAAGCCTGTGACGCAGTTAGAAATTAAGAGCTTGTGGTGCAGTTAGAAATTATATTAAGGTGTGATGTGAAGCACTAGGCTTTCTGGGTGTGAAGTAGTATAGGTTTATAGTGTGAAGTTTAGTCCACCTTAAGACAAAGACAAACAATGCTGGCTTGCCAATGAGAGTGCCTTTGTAAACTGTAAACTATATAGAAGTGTATATAAACTGCCATCTTCTCACTAATAAATAGAGAACGTTTGATTAACCATATTGGTTTGACGTGCGTTTGTCCAGTCCAGTTTTCCTGTCTTATGAGGACCCTGGTTTTGGCATTGTTCTAAATCACCAATCTATTTTTCATGTACTACTAATTGTATATATTATCTAATTTATTTTTACTTAGTATAAGTTTGTTTTGTTCCATATTGTTATGCTTTTATGTTTCCTTCATGCTTATAATGAGAAACACACGGTTTTAAAAAACAAAAATTTAGGGGGGAATATAGCTGCTCAAGAACTTTACACTAATATTTACACTAAAACTTTTGAAAGCAAATCAAATCAGATCAAAATTAATCCCTTACCCTCCTGAAGTACCCTTGGAGCCCCAAGAATTAGAGCTCCTGTGTTCTGTGAAACATGGATTTTTTTGTGTTAATTTTAAATACACGGGAAGAAATCTGTCTAAAATTTTTTAAATGTTTCTCCCTATCACCTCGTGTATAAGAATCAAACCTTTTGGTGCAATTATACGTCTGGCAAACCTTCTAAATCCAGTCATGTGCCCCCTGCAGCTGCCAATAACCTATTTAGTGGCCGGGGTTCAACACCATAGCTAAAAGATTCTTTTTAAGATGGGTACGTATGTGATGATTTTGATAATAATTGTATTAATCATGACACTTTGCTTGTTTCAATGTGTGCAGAGATTAATTGCCATTAAAGGAGTGTTTTTGGTTGAAAAGAGAAGGGAGAGATATTGGGACACACAAGACAGATGATGTACTTTGGACCTGATTAGCATAAGTGATCTGCTAATCAGGATGCCTTGGCAAGAACAAACAGCTTTGAAGATTGCAGGAAGATTAAATCAGACTGACTTACTGAAAAATAAGATTACATCAAGACTTCTGCAAGCAAGATATATTGTAAAGCGCATAAGTTTGTTTATGGGATGATTAATCCAATCATTGTAGTAAAACATTACTAGCCTTCCTAGAATAGTGTATAAGCATATGTAGTCCACAATAAATTTGGATTCTGACCATCTTTCAGTTTCCCCGTCTCTCTCATCATCGCTGATATTGCTTAACTAACTGAATTGTTTCTGTGCGTTGTGAGTGAGAAAGCAAAGGTTGTGGAGGGAGTACAAGTGTTCTGAAAGTTTTGTTCTGATTCTTATTACTCTTTCTTTTAGTTACTGTTAATAACTTTTTTCTTTATACCCTTTTAAAGTTTTGAGCCTGCTTTACCTTTCTCCTAATCCTATCTCACAACAAAAAATAAATAAGTACATTCTAATAAGTACACTAGTGATTAGCCAACACTGAACCCACCACACTAATTAGTGCATTAGACAAGAAATCTCAAACTGGCGAACCAAAACCACTACATGATTGCACAGAAAAAACAGTGTAGATGAAACAATGAAAGGAACAACACAGTTCTCAAACACATTTTTATTTTTATGAAATCACAGAATGGTTTGGGTTGAAAGGGACCTTGAAGGTCATCTAGTTCCAACTCCTTGCCATGGGCAGAGACACTTTCCACTAGACCAGGTTGCTCAGAGCCCCATTCAACCTGGCTTTGAACACTTCCAGGGATGGGGCATCCCCAACTTCTCTGGGCAACTTGTGCCAAGGCCTCACCACATTCACAGTAAAGGATTTCTAATCTAACCCTGCCCCTCTGTCTGTATGAAGCTATTCCCCCTTGTTCTGTCACTACAGGCCTTTGTGAAAAGTCCCTCTCCAGCTCTCTTGGAGCCCCTTTAGGCACTGAAAGGTGCTGTAAGGTCTCCCCAGAGCCATCTCTTCTCCAGGCTGAACAGCCCCAACTCTCAGCCTGTGTCCATAACAGAGGTGCTCCAGCTGTCTCATCAGGTTTGTGGCCCTTGGTCTTTGGTCAAATTGCAAAAGCTTGATGAGAGAAGTTCAGACAGTTCAGCAAGTACATAAACATTTGACAGTAATTGAATTACCATAATTTTGACCTATGCTTTTATAGTATGCATTAGCAGTGGTTAAACATTCACAATAATTTTTATTCAACCCTTTAAACATGACCATATAAGCACATTACACTGAATAAATCAGACTGAGAAAAAACAATACTTTTTATTATAAATAAAGTAATAACCTGCTTAATCATCTTTTTAAAATAGCCTACCAAGCCCACAACTTATTCTCCAGGAAACAAGCAGAAAAGTATTCCAACTGCAACATTTGGAAGTGGCAATCAACCATAAAAAGTTTAGGTTCCTTATTTACTTAAAATTGTCATAAAATGAAAAATGGATCACCTCCTAATTAAGTTTCCAAACCCTATTTAAGCCTTACAACTGCCTACAACAAACATGATATATCAATGAAATATGACCAAAAAATCCATCCCCTCTTCTTAGATAATCTCTAAATAGGAAAAGCCTAGAAAAGAATGAATGTAGGAAATAATTACTTGCTTCAATTTCTAGGGTGAGAATTGAAAAATTTGTATCCTTTGACTCTTGTTTTGGTCAGCTCCAGAGAAGCTGTCCTACAGCTAGATTTGCACTTAAAAGTACTACCCATACTATTCTGTCAGATAGCAGAATAAAAAAAAAAAAAAACCACACACCCCTGACCAACAGATCATGTATGTAAGAATACTAATACAGATAAGTGATAATGGCATAGAAGTCCTTTTGACAGAAAAAGTTTGTCCGTATCAAGAAAATTTTAGTTATTCCAGAGTTGCACCAATATACACAACTCCCTCATATGGGTGAAATAAAGTATTTGTTGTAACTAGGTACAACTTTTCAACAACTACAAGATTTGATTTATTCTGCTTAAAAGATACCCCATTTCATAATTATTTGCAAATTTTAGTGCAACAGATCAATAGAAACTGTGTGTACATTCCTGTGATTCTAAAATGAAAGTTTCAAATATCAACCAAAACCAATCTTCTCTTTACCCACAAATGTAGAAAGACATATAGTAGTAATTATTGTTTGTTCATTTGTATTGTCAACTTCTTTTCATTCATCTAAGTCCAGGTAAATTTAAACTCATTTTAGATGCTCTGATAAATATCACATTTTGTTTAAAACTGTTGCTGCTTGCTGCAGTTTCAAATAAATAACACGTGTTTCATACATTCCACCTAGGCAATTACTTAATTGACCCTGCATAGATTAAAATATTCCTCTGATTAATATTATGGTGTTATATTTTTGAAAGCTAGCTAACAGTAATTTTCAGTGACCAAGTGTCCAAAAGAGCTACATAAAATTGAGAGCATCAATTTTTTTTTTTTTAATAGTCACCTGATATTTATACTGGCAACATATCTTCAGTTCTAAAAATTTTGAGACGTTTGAACACAAAAGCAACCTGGCAATTTCAATTTTCTTCTCCTAGCTGCAATAATTTAAATAAAAATAATCTCCAGAGAAATACTATGTATATGAAGAACAGATATTTTATCTATATCTATATAATTAAAAATATTTCTTTTGAACAAAAAGATGAAAAGTTGCCAACTCATGCTAAAATACACACACAAAGGGAAGAGACTGAGCAAATATTGCACAACAGCTCTCTTGAAACAGAGCATCCAACTGTATGCCAAGCAGAAGAGTATCACCCTGTAAACATGTGAATGGAACTCCAAGTGGAAACAAGACAAGTTTCATTATCACTCATATCACATAAGTGCATAAGAGAATGTGTCTTATTAGAGTGAGCATCTTCACAGTAATTAACTCTGGACACAGCCACATGTTGCAAAAGAACTTGAAAAGAAAGGAATCTTCCTCACAACCATTTCTCAAAAATCTACAAGTAACATCAGCAATTAAAAAGATAAAAGTAAATTGTTTTTGATTAATTTTTTTTAACACATATTTTTATATCCCAGAATTTTTAAACAATAGTACAGCATTACAAGAGAGACCAATCTCAGCTATATATAGAACTTACAAAACCTAAAACAATTATACTGACTGGCTTAAGAAGTGGTTTATTTTGGTTGACCTGAATCATTTTAATAGACTCACAATTAACAAGGGTGCCTGCACCAGTCAGTTAAAAAAAAAAAAATTAAATCAAAGATGTCAAAGCTTAAGAAACACTTCCCAAGAAGTGCTAAGAAAACAGTAAGTGAAAGATAATGAATACTGTACCAGTATGAGTATACTCAAAATGACAAAACCTAGCTATGTATAATGGAAATTACTTACAAGAACACTTACTTTAATGTTTCAAACCAGCTACAGTCACAACAAAAACAAGTTTCATTTCATGCAAGGGTCAATAATCAAAATTTTAAGGTTTTCCTCCATGTATAATTATCCAATTAAAATATAAATATTTGCACAGAAATTGCTGACAAATTATGTTTCTAAAACAGACTGGAAAGTGTAGTTTCTCTAGTTGACTGCTGTTCAGACTGTACCTTCTGTCATGCAGATAGAACTGTGTTGTCAGTACAGAAGTATAAAGTTCCGGGACGCAGTTTTGCTCTGACATGAAAGAATTGTGTAAGCTGTTACAGTTAACGCCGTTCCCCCAAACAACTGTATTGTATGGGAGACAACGAAGAGAGATCAGACTGCAGTAAAGCCCCATCTACGCACCAGTGGCTGCAAGTGTTAAGACCCCCCCCAGCGAATGCTGTCCTCGTATCTACACATCCCTTTGTTATAAATGAGAATTTATTCAGCCAGATTAAAAAAAAATAATAATAATTTTTTATTTGCAGTCAAATTCTCTCTAGTCAGCCACACGGAAAGGACAGAGCCGAGCCCGGGGTCAACCCTGGGTGTGCAACAAGGAGTCAGCCTCAGCAGAGGTTTTCTCCTATGCCCACACACCTCTATCCTGGCACAAGCGGTTTTTATAGGGAAAATTCCGCCTGAGGCCAAGATTTCAGCAGTTAGTCTTTTCTTCTATTCAGAGTCTATAGGTTAATAAGATTTTCTTTTTTCCAATGTCCGGAGTAGTTGAATTCTTGATGAGAGTTTACGGGAAGGCTGCATTCACATGGATCTGTCTGAGGATTTCCATGATATCCATCTTGGACGATCAGCACTGATGATAGTGATGATCAACACCTGGAGCCCAGACATGGCCCATGGCCCATCTCCTGGCCAAGCCACATCCTTTTACTTGTAAATCAGTTTCTAATATACATCCAGTCTCGCCTGTAAAGGGGGGGGGGGGGGGGGAACTAATATGACGGGCATGATTTAACAAATATCCAATATTACATATTTCATACGAGGAATGGTGCGAATTATATTTATTACACATAACAATCCCCCACCTTCTATATTAACTCATTAATTCGCACGTTAATTTCTACCTCTATTCAGTCTCAAGGTAGTGTGTTGACTACCTTGAGACTGGCTTTTAGTTTACATCTGGAATATCTTGGTAAATTTTGTAGTTTTGTTCTTTTCCCTGTATTCACCTTTCAAATTTTGCTAGAGCCTCAGCCGCCCTGCTGTGAGGAATTTCTTCTCCCAGTGTCATTATTTTTGGTATTTGATTTGTTTTTCCAATGGCAGCTTCTGGGTCTGTGGGTAAAGCTGCTATTTGCATCCCCTGTACTACTGAATGGATGAGTTATATAAAACAGGGGATGAGACAGGGTAGGAATATGACTCCTGCTATTGAACATAAAATGAAGAAAATTATTTTCTTCCACTAAGCCCCATCAAACAAATGATCCCACCATGATGCCTGGAGAAGTGAGTTCCACTTTTGTACTGGAACATGGGCTACTTGTTTAATTTTTGTGGTTAGATTTCTAATGGTTTTTCTATAATCATCTATTTCTACACAGCACTGAGATTCGTTAAATTTTCCACACACACCTCCTTCTCCAGCTAGTAAGTAATCAAGGGCTATCCTATTTTGATATACAAGAGCCCTCATTTGAGAGTGTTGCTGGGATAATAATTCAAGAGTACCTGAAGTGTGATTGGATACAATCTCCACTACAACTTGCAACTTTATTAAGCTATTTAAATAGATGGGGGTTTGGTATCCCCACGACCCATCCAGTACAGTTACATTCATTATAAACTGGAATTGAGATTTCCCTGTGCTCTTTTGATGCAGTTGATGAGCTGACTGTCTGTTTTTATGGTATGGGTTTTTTTTGTTTGGTTGTTTTTTTTGTTTTGTTTTTTTTTATTTCCCCTTTTAATTTGTATACCCCCTGTTGAGTGTTTGTCTCAAGATACTGTTAATTAGGCTTACCCCTGCTGCAGTTCCATGAGGTGAGGGATAACTTCTCTGGGTATTTATCCCCAAGTTCCCCCTTGAGGCACATGGCTAGGCTCAGGCTCACCAGGATTACTCCCACTGCTAGGATCCCTCTGCCGTTCCCAGCGCCCACTGGGGTGCTTCCAGCGGCGGGGCAAACCATCTTCTTGGTAGCAGGAATCTTCGTCTGTGGTTTCATGTTCAGGATGAGCTGCAGACCTGTTTAAAAATGCCTCCCTGGTGTAGTTCAGCAGAGCCTGCGCGTTGTTCAACCTATGACACTCAACAATCATAATTTTAGTTTTGCAAGTAATTTTTCCCTTAATCCGTTCTAATATGGGAAAACATCAGATTATTGAATTTAATTGAAACAATCTCAGCCTTGTGGCTATTACCAGAAAACGGATAGTCAGCTCTAACTCCTGCTCAAAGCACTCCCACACAACCCACTTTGTGGAGTTGCGTTATTTGTATGTTTTATTATCACTGTATCGTATATTGGTTTATTCCTTTGTACCCCCAGGGTCAATTTGGTTTTGTCCCCAGTTTTCCTGCCCTGCCTCATGTGTCAATCCTCCCTACTACTGCCAAGCCATTCCCTTGCCCCCTCCCAGGCACCTTGTCTGTCACCAGGCGGCCCTTCCCATCCATCTAGAAGCTTCTACTCAGGGCACCGGGTGATTGGGCGAGGGCCTGGGGCCCCTCCCGTATCCTTCTCCCATTAGTCCACATGTGCATCACCCCATCCAGGAGCCACTCTCTACCTCTATCCCTATTGGTTACCGGTCTTCCCCTCCCTTACAGTTTATAAGCCGGTGCAAGCACCTTGTGCTCGTTCCTGTTGGCTGGCACCGTTCTGGGATATTTGGCCCCGTTGGGCTGCAATAAACCTGGACTTCGCCCCCATCGGATCCTCTCTTCTTTGCCACCGCGAGGCTTGCTAGCGCTGCCCGGAACCCACAAAGGCACTCTCCAAAGCCCAGCTGGGACCAGCAGAGGGTGCCTCAATCGCCCCTCTCGCCCCAGAAGGAGAGCTAGCCGGGGCTGAGGAAAAGGGACCTGGGGCGGGAGCGCGGCACCACTTAGTTGGAGCAGTCTAACAGTATTCATAGGGGAAGAATACAAAGAGGATATTAGTTACACTCTGGCACTGAAAGTTTGATTGAGATGTTTTCAGTCATTTACTTTGCCGGTGCAGGGTTATCTTCATATCTCCAGGGCAGGAGGTGATTTTCCACTCTGGTACCTGATCCTGGAGTTCGACTTTCTTTATCCTTGATGCATGTGTCCACCCTTTTTTTGCAGTTTGTATAGTATAGCAGTATCTGTGATCAAAAGAACAATGAAGGGTCCCTCCCAATGAGGTGTTAATAGGGATTCCCTCCATGCTTTTACAAGCACTTTGTCCCCAGGTTGTATTTTATGTATCGAGAAGCTAAGAGGACTGCGCTGCATGATCACCCCCAGCCTTCACAATTTTTTAAGATTCTTATTTAATGCTATTAGGTATGGTTGTATTTGTCTATCCTCTAATCTCGGATGCCCTACAGGCATACTGTGTGTATAAGGCATCCTATATAACATTTCAAAAGGTGAAAGTCCTGTTTCAGAGTGAGACATAGTCCTTATATTTAATAAGGCCAACGGGAGGCATTTTGTCCATGACATTCTTGTTTCTAACATCAATTTGGCTAATTGGGCTTTTAGTGTTTGATTGATCTTCTCAACTTGTCCTGAGCTCTGGGGGTGCCACGGGGTGTGGTATTCCTACCGAATGCCTAAAGCATCTGCCAATTGCTTAATAATTTTTGATGTGAAATGTGTTCCCTGGTCTGAATCAATGTAGCTTACTAACCCATATCGTGGTATAATTTCTTCCAATAAGATTCTTGACACTGTTTGGGCTGTAGCCCGAGAGCTTGGGAAAGCCTCTACCCAGTGGGTTAGTTTGTCCACTATGACTAATAGGAATTTGTATCTCCCGACCTTAGGTAGATCAGTGAAGTCTACCTGGACTCTTTCAAAAGGCCGGTAAGCCGCTGGGCGACTCCCCATTGTTAACTTTTGGGAGTTTGCTCGATTTATTTTTCTTCAAATTATACACCCCTGTACCTCTTGTTTAGCCAATTCGTATATACCTCTGTAGCCAAAGAATCTTAGGAATTGTTCTGCCAGAGCTCGGGCTCCCCAGTGTGTTTGTTGATGTAATCTTTTTAAAATTTTCCTGGTGTATTCCTTTGATAACAATTCCCGCCCATCTGATAACTTCCATTTACCTTCTTCTAGCCGTCCCCCGATCTCTTGATAAGCCTTTATCTCTTTTTCAGAAGGGTGGTGGGGGAATTCTTGAGCTTTTCCTTTCCCAAGTTCTGGGATACTTAGTTTTAACAAAGCAGCACTCTTTGCCTCTTTGTCGGCTAAATTGTTTCCTCGAGTCCTGAACTGCATCCCTTTACATGGACCACAGCAATAGCTTCTGGTCCACTAATGGCTTTTAGGATTTGTCTAATTATTTCTTCATGAATTAGCCCTTTTCCCCGTGTGTTTATCAGACCCCCTATTTTTCCAAAGATGTGTACTACCCCAAATGCATATTTGGAATCAGTGAAAATTGTTCCCTTTTTCCCTTCAAGTCCCAGTAGAGCCCTGTATACAACATACAGCCCACAGGCCTGAGCCGACCACCCTGCACTCAGGGGCCTGGATTCTACTACCCTTCCCATCTTCCCATCTATGACTGCATATCCTGACTTTCTTTTACCTTCCACAATTTTTGCAGAACCGTCCACAAACCATTTTTCCCCTTCTTCGAGTTCTTCTTCTTCTAAATCTGGTTGTATTTTGGTCTGTAATTCTACAATTTCAGCACAGTTATGGAGGGGGTCCCCTGGGACTGCCCCAAACAGGAATTGGGCAGGATTTTGTGCCGGGGTAGTCTTTAGCTCCAGGTCCTGGGAATGGGTTAGAATGGCTTCATATTTCAGAAGCCTGGTGTCTGTCAGCCACTTGTCAGCTTTTTGCTGCAAGATGCTTCTTACATTATGGGGGAGTAGATGGTTAATGAAGCCCCGAATGTTACCTTTTTGGCTTCTTCTACTAATATTGCCACTGCCACAATTGCATGTAAGCAGGTGGGCCACCCCCTGCTGACAGGGTCCAGAAGCTTGGATAGATAACCGACTGGTTTCTTGGCCCCTGCCCAGTCCTGGGTCAGAACCCCGTGGGCAGTGTGGTTACTAACATCCACAAAGAGCTGAAAAGGCCTTTTTATGTTGGGGAGTATTGGAGCTGCTATGAGGGTTTCTTTTAATCCTTGGTAACTCTCTTCATCCTTTTTTAGTCCACTTAAGTCTGTCTGTGGTAAGTTTGTCATATAAAAACCTTACCTTTTCATTGTATCTTTCGATCAATTGTCTGCAAAAGCCCAAAAGTCCCAGTAATTGTCCGAATTCTCTTTTTGTCTTAGGAGAGGGTAATGCAATTTTCCTGCTACCCGGTCTGGATCTAGTTTCTTTTTCCCTTTTGTTAACTAGTGCCCTAAATATTTTACTTCAGGTTCAGTGAATTGTAATTTAGACTTTGAAACTTTCAACCCTTGTCCTCCCAGGAAGTTTAATAAAGTTATGGTTCCAGCCCTGACTTCTTCCTCCTTAGAGCTAGCTACCAATAAGTCATCTACATATTGTAACAGTTTGGTCCCATTCTCATTTTAGGCCTAAAATGCACAACACAACTTTATACTGACTAGCAACAAAACAAATTCACTACTGATTTCTAAAAATTGTGGTTGAGAAGCGAAACGCGCTTAGATTATAACCCTGCAGAGCAGCAGCAGCTTGTGCTGCTTTTAAAACTGCCGCCTGCAGGAACGAGAACTTCTCACGCTACGTGGCCGAGCCGGGCTCCCCCGCTGCCCGTGCGTGTCAGGGAAGCCCAAGCCGTGCTCCCCTCGCCACCCGCGCTCCCCGCCGCCTCCAGGAGCCGCCGCCGCCTCCCGCCGCTATCGGGGTAGGTCGGAGCCCTCTCCCCCTCCCGCCACGGAGAAACCAAAGCCGCTCCACACTGCTGCGAAGGGCAGGGGGAGGAAGAGCCCCCCCGCTCCCTCTGAGCCGGCACCGCCGCCTCTGCCGCTGCCACGCGGGTTTTAAAAACTGCAGATCCACGCTGCCTGCGGCTGCACGGGGCTGCGCAGCCTTTTTAAAACATTAACTTAAGGGGCATTTTACTGCTCCCCTGTCCCATATTTAAAAGTTTTCCTTACCGTATTCTAAGTCGGTGTCTGTAAGCCGTTCCAAGAAGTCAGCAACCCGCGTGCTAAAATGTGTATTTCAGTCCTGTCCCGGACTGAGTCTTACCAACTGTTTAAACCGGTCTGTTCCCGACCAAACCTTGCCAACCTAGTTACCTCACGGCGATCTGGTCCGTGGGTTTTCAGTTGGAAGAACAGTGAGCTCTCTTTGCCTTTTTGTCGGGCTCCCAGAGCCCGGAGCCAGTGAGGTTTACCAGTTTCTCGAATCCACGAGAACGTACCTTCCCTCCCCCGACCCGTCCGTGGGTGGATCCCCGTGACTCCCTGAGTTTCAGGTCATATGCGTGTTGTGAGTATACTGGAATCCTTTTGCTTCCCCCGTGACCGACCACCTCCCTCACGGGCTAGTGGAACTGCGGTTCATTGGGGTCCGCTCTCGTGCTATGACTATGTCACGTCTCACACACACACCCACTCACGCCCCACTCAACCACGCGATACTCACGGCTTCTTTTCCCGCATGGATTCTTCGTGCACGTTGATTTTACTAGTGAAAGTTTGCTGCTGCAGCCTTGGAGATTTAGCTCCGAGTTCCGAGAGCTCTGGGCCCGTTGATACCCTTTCCTTAACGTGGCTTTTCGGCTGTTTTCGGAATCTGGTTGGTCCCGTGAAGTTTCTCAGTCCTGTCCGGCCACTGAAATCAGTGGGGCGCCGCCCGGATCAAGGATAGGGGAACCCCCTGGATACCCCCAAACCAGACCGCGTCGGGGTCACCAAGATTGTTATAAATGAGAATTTATTCAGCCAGATTAAAAATAAAAATCATTTTTTATTTGCAGTCAAATTCTCTCTAGTCAGCCACACGGAAAGGACAGAGCCGAGCCCGGGGTCAACCCTGGGTGTGCAACAAGGAGTCAGCCTCAGCAGAGCTTTTCTCCTATGCCCACACACCTCCAACCTGGCACAAGCGGTTTTTATAGGGAAAATTCCACCTGAGGCCAAGATTTGAGCAGTTAGTCTTTTCTTCTATTCAGAGTCTATAGGTTAATAAGATTTTCTTTTTTTGGTGATGAGGAGAAATAATTCAATGTCCGGAGTAGTTGAATTCTTGATGAGAGTTTACGGGAAGGCTGCATTCACATGGATCTGTCTGAGGATTTCCATGATATCCATCTTGGACGATCAGCACTGATGATAGTGATGATCAACACCTGGAGCCCAGACATGGCCCATCTCCTGGCCAAGCCACATCCTTTTACTTGTAAATCAGTTTCTAATATACATCCAGTCTCGCCTGTAAAGGGGGGGGGGGGAACTAATATGACGGGCATGATTTAACAAATATCCAATATTACATATTTCATACGAGGAATGGCGCGAATTATATTTATTACACATAACACCTGTAACTGGGAAAGGATAATTTGAGGAATGGGATGTTCCCCAAATGACCAACAGAGACCCTCAAAAGACCCCCTACTCTAATGCAAATAAGCTCTGAGAAATAATTTAAATATGCAAATGAATTTGCGAGAATGTTTAGCATATATGTATGAGTTTCAGAAAATGCAATGAATATGCATTAGTTACATAGATATAAACTAGTCTGTTAGACAGCTGTAGTATGTATGATAGGAGGAGAGATCCCCTGCATGTCTGGTGCCAAAGTAAAGGAATGATGCTTTCTAATACTGAAATTAGAGTGTTAGAGAGTTTTATTCCCAACTTTCAGTTACAATATGATAAGATCTTTCAAGGCATTTGATGACTGCTAGGCACTTTATTAACAAAATGTAGCTTACCATCTCCAGTAGCTACTCTTTCAGTATTTTACAGTTTCCTACAGGGTCCTAAAAAGTATACACTTCATCTAAAGTCACTCTGAAGAAACTGTTTACTTCAAACTTTTATCTGCTTCAATGATAGTTCAGTTTTCCAGACTCTTCTTTTGATTGATGTAGATTATTAGCCAATTTGGATCATATTGATTCCTGGAATACAGATCCATTGAATTGCTGTCTGCGACCAGTCTGTACTTGGACTGCTGCTTTTCAGTTAGAATATCTTTCGATATTTGTCCTGGTTTGTAAGATAAGCATGTATTCTATTTGCCATCTGTTGGAGGTTGGGCAGGTTTGTTATCTCTTCCAAGAACAATGGTTTGCTTCGAAGAGGTAATGGTTTATTAATGGGCCATTGACTGATTCACTGCAGGGCTGGTAACGTTACACCATCCCATTGTGAGATGCTCCACCCAGAGGGGGAAGCCAAGCACTCTTTTATTGTATAAAGTGGTACCTTTTTTTGGGGAGACAGGGCAGCTCTCTCTCTTTGCGGGATTCCCAGAGAAGCAGCTCTCTCTTTGCGGGATTTCGCAGAGAAGCAGCTCCTTTGGCAGGACTCCCGAGAGAAGCGGCCGGAGCGCGGTGAGGCAGCGGCGGCGGAGCTCGGAGGCGGCCCCGGTGTAGAGGAAGACCGGCCCAACTGCCACCAGATCTTCAGAGGAAAACTATACCCTTCTAAAGATCACCACTTCAGCTGCAATTCATCAGCCACTGCAAGAGGAGCAGCTACCATTTCAACCGGACTGCTACCAACACCCCGAATCCTCAGGTTGTGGACTTTATCACTAGTTTTGTTTGTACCAATTGCATTTGCCTTTTTAAGTTGTTATCTAGTTTTCTCCTAGTAAAGAATTGTTACTCCCATTCCCATATCTTTGCCTGAGAGCCCTTTAATTTAAAAATCCTGGTAATTCGGAGGGAGGGGGTTTACCTTCTCCATTGCACAGGAGGCTTTTGCCCTCCTTCACAGACTCCTGTCTTGTCAAACCAAGACAATTTTCTTCATAAGAGAGTCAGCTCTACTGGTCTCTTTCTGAGATACCAAAAACTTCCTTATTCTACCTTAAGAAGATAATTCAATGTTCAAGACAGCAGTCATTTTTCATTATTAACTAAAAATAGCAGTCCAGATCTAAGTAATGATGTAAGGGGCTGCAGCTCACAGTCCTAGGCACACCAGTGGTTAAGTGCTTTATCAAAATTTTATTTATGATTTTGTCAGCACAAAGCTTTATCCAAGATTGAAAAAAAAGTAAGAATCTCATATTTTATGTTGGGTTCCCCGTCAAGGGAAATTTTATCAGTTCTGGTTTGAGAATCTCCCCTACCTCCCATCTTAACGCTGATGTCTGCCCTTTGTGCTTCAAGATATTAGGTAAGGCATATAGCAGAACATTAAAGTCATCCCGAAGAATCTGATGAATCCACAACTTATGTCAAATTTATGTTACTTAAAAACTTTCATGAAAGTCAAGTGATTAGGAAAAATGAAGTTCAAAAGTTTACAGAAATATACAAATTCATCAAGCAAAAAAATATTAGGGTAAACTTAAGACAGCCAAATCAGTATTAGTGATATAAGTCAGTATGACTCATTCTACATTATGACATTTCAACTATCTTTACCAAAGATACGTTCATGAAAGATGAACAATATCATTCTTAATTGGTATAACAATCACTGGTAACTGGCTATACCTTTAGTACACCACTTCCTGTAGCTCCATGGTAACTTTAGGAGTTCCTTTCTTTCTAGGAACATTCTCCCAAAGTTTCAGTATATTCAAAGTTTGCTAAGTTGCCAATACCAAAACAGAAAAAACTTCTGGACTCCTTTCATGGTTAAAGCTTCTTTAAAAGTCTCAAGACCTAGATCTGGTTCTCTCACTTTTGATAATAGGAGTAAGCATGTGTATTTTAAACAATAACAACATGCTGTAGGACTACATTTTTTAAAAAGTACAGTATGTATCTGTTTGCTTGACATAAGTAAGCAGCCTGTATTATAATTATCTTAGCCTCATGGAAGACATTACTATAGTACTTTTTGCAGTCTGTCTTGGTATCTGTAAAGATATACACCAGGGCAAACAATGAGAAAAAAGCTGCATGACCAGAGCAGAAGCTTTGGGATTGTTTTCCCAAATACCTTTTACATGGACAGATACTATGCGATGAAGGAAGGAGAGTCATATTCACTTCTACATTTCAGAGAGAAGTCCACATCTTCCACATTTTCAAAGGCATACAGCAATCCTTTACCTACTGCTACATCAAGACGTGCAGCAACGACTCCAGTGCTGCAACAATCTACCAACACACAGGTATCAAACCCATTCTCGGGTTTTCAACAACAGCTTTCCACAAAAATCAGAAGGAAATGCAAAATCTTAGACTTGAACTTAAAGGCATCCTGCAGCATATATTGATTTACCTAGATAATTATTTTGATAAAGGATGAAAATCAGGAGCAGTAGTTATATTAAGTCAAACTGGAATTGCGCTCAAAAAATTAATTTCTTCAGGAGCCTTAGCGTAGTTTCCAGGAGGATCTGCTCCATGACCCTGCCTGGCACTGAGGTGAGGCTGACTGACCTGTAGTTCCCTGGGACTTCCTTATTTCCCTTTTTAAAAATGAGGTTTATGTATCCCCTTTTCCAGTCAGGGGAAACTTCACTGGGCTGCCATGACTTCTTAAATATCTTTAATATGATGGATATCCTTGGCCAGTTCCCTCAGGATCAGTGGATGTATCTTGTCAGGTCCCATGGACTTGTGCACCTTCAGGTACCCCAAATGGTTTCAAACCTGGTCTCAAGTCCCTGCTTTCATCTTCTGCAACTTGAACAGTGTATCTGGAACACTTGTTGGTGAAGACTGAGGCAAAAAAGTCACCGAGTACCTCAGCCTTCTCCATGTCCTGGGTAACCAAGTTTCCCATATCCTTCCTGAGAGGACCCACATTTCCCCCGGTTTTTCCATTATCTCTGATGTACCTAAAGAAGCTTTTTTGTTACCCTTGATGTCCTTGGCCAGGTTTAATTCTATCAGGGCTTTAGCTATCCTAACCTGATCCCTGACTGTTTGGACAATCTCTCTGTATTCCTCCCAGGCTACCTTTCCCTGCTTCCACCCTTTGTAAGCTACCTGTTTGTGTTTAAGTTTGTCCAGGAGCTCCTTGTTCATCCACACATGTGTTCTTCCCTGATTTCCTCTGTTGGAATACATTGCTCTTGAGTCTGGAGGAGACAATCCTTAAATATCATCCAGCTCTCTTGGGCCCTTCTTCCCTCCAGGGCTCTATCCCACAGCACTCTATCAAGCAGATCCCTGAAGAGGCCAAAGTCAGCTCTCCTGAAATCCAGGACAGTGAGCTTGTTGTGCACCCTCCTTGCTGCCTCAAGGGTCTTGAACTCCACCATTCCATGGTCACTGCAGCCAAGGCTGCCCTTGAGCTTCACATTCCCCACCGCTCCCTCCTTGTTGGTGAGAACAAGGTCCAGCATAGCACCTCTACTCATGGACTCCTCTTTCACTTGGAGAAGGAAGTTGTCATCAGCACATTCCAGGAACCTTATGGATTGCCTGTGCCCTGCTGCATCATCCCTCCAACAGATGTCAGGGTGGTTGAAGTCCCCCATGAGGACCAGGGCTTGTGAATGTGAGACCACTCCTATCTATCTGCAGAAATCTCATCAGCTCAGTCTTCCTGGTTGAGTGGCCTTTAGCAGACCCCCACTATAATGTCACCTGCCCTTGCCCTCCCTTTAATCCTGACTCACAAGCTCTCAGTCAACTCCTCATCCATCCCCAAGCAGAGCTCCATGTACTCTAGATGGTCACTGACATAGAGGGCAACACACCCTCCTCATCTCCCCTGGGCTATCCTTCCTAAAGAGCCTGTATCCTTCCATTCCAGCACTCCAGTCATAGGAATCTGTCGTGGTTTGACACGGAAAGAGAATTTTTTCCGGAAGGAAGAGGTCAATTTAGATATTGACCAATTGAAAGTAGACACGCCTCTGAGAACACAGAGGGGTTGAAAGCAGAATTCCCAGGGGAACTCGCTCTCTTTGGTTCCGGTCAGCGTGCAGTGCAGACCTTCCCCCGCCCAGCCACAAGCTGGGTGGGGGAGGGGAAGCCCCCATGGCCTGAAAGGTAGGCCCCAAGGGTGGTGGAAGGACTGGAACCGGGCTGGCCCCTGCAGATGGAAGGGTGGAAGAAATCTGGGATGTCTCCATTTCCCCCCCTCCCCCGGTTTCTCTCCCGAGGGGGAGAGAGAAAGAGACGGCGGCGATCCTGTCCTGTCAGCAATTCCACCGCGAGGAAGGAGAAGCGGGGGGAGCTCCAAGGTGCCCAGTTGTGTGGGAGTTGCTGGATGTCTGGGCATCGAGCCATCCTGGGAGTTCGGACTTTTAACCCTTCCTTGAGAAATGAAAGCTTTGTGAATTTTCCTTTCCCCTCCTCGGTTTGAAAGAGAGGAAGAGGGACACCTTGGACCCTGGGATGGGATGTTGGAAGGAGGAATTCTGGATAGGAGGGAGACAAGGAGTGGCTTTTGGCTGGACTTTTCCATGTTAGCCACAACCTGAACCAAATCTTCTCCTTCAAGAGGGACTGTGTTTTGGGAGGATGCCAGTGAGTCAAGAGACCTGCTTCAGCTGGGAAAAAGACAGAAGTGGAGTGAACAGAGAAAAGGTTAGGGGGTTTGTGGTGGCACCCCCTTGCCCTGGAAAGGAAAGAGAAGAGAAGAAGATCTCTGTTCTTGAGCCCTCGGCCCCAGGGGAAAATGGGGGGGGGACTGTGGTCCCAAACAATGAAAAACTGAACTGTTGTTTTCTCCCCTCTTGGCAGGGCATCCTTGAAAGGAAAAATCCTAAAGGCAGTCTGACCATCCATGCATTGTGGTGAGAGCACTGTGCATGTAAAGGAGAAGGGTCACCATGGCAAACTTTTTCTCCGGGCGGTGCCATGTGTGACATGGAAACACAGGATGAGGAGCTGTGTTTCTTGGGGGGTCTGTGGCACAGGAGAGACTCTGTTCCCTCGATGGACTGAGTATCGATTGCTTGGAGGGTGGAAACCTGATTGGGGTCCAGATTGTGTCTCACTGTGGTTTGTTGGAGTTGGGTGGTGGGGGGAGGAATGTTTTGCAAGGTTTTCATTTGGATCTTTGTGCGGTTTTTTTTTCCCTTCTTTAGTTTTCTCTTTTCTTTTGTAGTGGTAGTTTAATAAAGTTTTTTTCTTGTTATTAAGCTTGGGCCTGCTTTGCTCTATTCTAGATTCCACTTCACAGCATTCAAGGTAGGGATCACATTTTCATGGGGGCACTGGCATTGTGCCAGTGTCAAACCATGACAGAATCATCCCACCATGTCTCTGCGATGCCAATAAGATTATAGTCTTTCTCCTCCTGTTTGTTCCCTATGCTGCGTGCATTGGCATAGAGGCATTTATGTTGGGCCCCAGATGAAGCTTTCTGTCTTGAGTGGCTGGAATTCCTTTGTGCTGCCCTTCAGGTTCTCTCCTGCTGACCTTTGATCCTTCTTCAGGCTCCAGCATCCATCTACTATGAGTGAGATGGCATGCCATCCCACACCTTATCACTGTTAAACCTGATGATGTCCCCCTTCCCCATCAATCTAGTTTAAAGCCCTGTCAATAAGCTCCGCTAGCTCTTGACCCAAGATCCTCTTCCTCCTTTGAGAAAGATTAATCTCATCTGAATCCAGCAAGCCTGCACCTAGAAGAACAGAGGAAAAAATAACCTGTGCTCCTGCTTCCCTCACTAACCATCCCAAGGGCTTAAAGTCTCTTTTGATCACCCTTGAACTATGCTTTGTGACTTCATTGCCACTCACATGGAGGATAAGCAATGAATAGTAGTCCAAAGACCGAACCAGGCTAGGAAGTTTCATGGAATTCCTTTTTCTCTTAGTAACATTTAAATATTAAACTGAGAAATTCAAATGAACAGATGCAGAATCCAGCAGTTTATTGCTTACTGCATATGCTGCTAGTAAATAATGATAGTGTATCTACTGTTTAATGATTATTTTGATTTTCCTCGCCCCTCTCATTTGTAGATTCTTCATGGATTTAAAAATCAAGTTGGGGATGAGAATTGGAGGCGTTTCTCTGACCAGTTTCCTCTTTCCTTAAAAGAGCGCCTTGCAGCTTACTATGGAGTTTAGCCTTATGCATTGTGGCTGCAGTCCCACAATTAGAGGTAAGTACACAAATCTTCCTTGCTAAACAGAGCTGTATAACAAGTCTTTCTCCCTGTTTATATTATATGAAGCATAACTAATTCACTAGAATAAAAATTTACTGATATGTTGGAACAGCTACCTTTCCATACACAAGATAAGGTTGAAAATGCAGGTGTAAAAAAGTGCCTGTTTAATAAGCAAAATGATTATTATAATCCTCAAGCCATCATGCTAAAGTAACAGGCTCCCTTATGACTTATAAATTAGTAGATGGCTGATGTAGTCGAAGGCAGGGATATTGACCTAGGATAGGAAAGCAACTTTGTTAAGACACTAGCAATGAGAAGTTAAATGCATTCATAACCACATGCTATATTACCTTGGCATTGAATAAAGAATGTTATGTTAATCATAGAACAATAGAATATCCTGAGTTGGAAGGGACCCACCAGGATCAAGTCCATGTCCTGCTCTGCACAGGACACCCCAAGAATCATACCATGTTCCTGAGAACATTGTCCAAACACTTCTTGAACTCTGTCAGGCTTGGTGCTGTGACCACTTCCCTGGGGAGCCCAACCACCCTCTGGGTGAAGAACCTTTCCCAAATATCCAACCTAAACCTCCCCTGACACATCTTCATGCCATTCCCTTGGGTTCCGTCACTGGTCACTAGAGAGAAGAGACAGTGCCTGCCCCTCCGCTTCCCCTCATGAGGAAGCTGTAGACCGCAATCAGGTCTACCCTCAGTCTCCTCCAAGCTGAACAAGCCAAGTTACCTCAGCCACTCCTCGTATGACTTCCCCTCTAGACCCTTTACCATCTTTGCTGCCATCCTTTGGACTCTCTCTAATAGCTTTATATCTTTCTTATATTGTGGTGCCGAAAACTGCACACAGGACTAGAGGTGAGGTTGCACCAGTGCAGAGAAGAGTGGAACAATCCCCTCCCTTGCCTGGCTGGCAATGCTGTGCCTGATGCATCCCAGGATACGGTTGGCCCTCCTGGCTGCCAGGGCACTGCTGACTCAAATCAAACTACCCATCGACCAGGACCCCCAGGTCACTTTCTACGGCACTGCTCTTCAGCCTCTTGTTGTCCTGTTTGTCTGTACATGTAGGGTTGCTCCATCACAGGTGCAGAATGTGGCACTTTTCTTTGTTGAACTTCATACAGTTGGTGATTGCCCAGCCCTCTCATTTAATAATGAGTTCTACCAGCAACAAAGAGCTGCTCCTAAATTTTGCCTTCCCATATTCTGTATGCTGATCTTGTCATCTGTCTCTAAAGTAGCACATATTGAACAATCCTTACTCAGGACAATTCTATTATGCACACTATTCCTTTTGAGACTGGGCTGGTTAAGAAAGTCCTAGATTACTGATTGCCTTACTTTAAGTGATGCTGGATATAAGAAGAGTCATATGGCATAAATATATATAATATAAAGAGAGAGCACAACTTTTTACATAGGCAGATAGTGAAAAGACAAGAAGGAATGGTTTTAAACTAAAAGAAGAGAGATTTAGATTAGAAGTTAAGAAGAAATTAATTACTCAGAGGGTAGTGTGCCACTGGAACAGGTTGCCCAGAGATGTGGATGCCCTATCCCTGGAAGGGTTCAAGGCCAGGTGGGATGGGGCTTGGAGCAACCTGGGATAGTGGAAGGTGTTCCTGCCCATGGTGGGGGGTTGGAACTAGATGATCTTTAAGGTCCCTTCTAACACAAGTAATTCTGATTCTATTATAACATTCTTTTCATTTAAGATGCTAGTACTTACTCTACTCATCTTGTTTGTATATAGAAGTAGTAATTAAGCTCAGACTCAGGCCTGGGTCAATAGTCAGATGTTTTGTTCAAGTTCCCCCTTGACAGCAGCATGCTCTAACACAAGTACCCCATGACAGAATGGGAGTGGGGAGGGCTATTTGAATGAAGACAAAACAAAAACTACATCCTGCCTTCCCAGTCACTGGTTTACTCATGTCTTATAGCCAACAGGAACTGATCTCTTTTCTAATCAGCTCGGTCTCTACACACTTACTGTGCTGCCAACATCTATTCCATGGTCTTCTCTTTCTGGAGGCAGAAATCAAAGTCCTTATTTAAGCAGACTTTCAGCCAAATATGCAGCAACTAATTTCTACTATACATTTTATTATGAATTTACTCAGTAGTTATATCATGATAATGTATTTCATTGATTTTGTTACAATACAGAAGGTCCCTATGCTAGACATGTAGTTGTCTAGATTGTTTATATGTTATTGACCAACTACAAATAATGGAAGCAAATATAAACAATCAAATCGACATGGGTAAATTTTGTAAAGGGAGCTACTACTGTTAGTTTCATACTTTCATTTTAGAGACTCCTGTTATCAGGAAGTTAAATAAGTTTAAGAACAGACCTTTAAACAGTTTGCATGATCACCCCATAAAAGCTAGATAAAATTAGAATAAGACCATTGCAAGACTTGGCTCAAGGTCTTGAATAATTTTCATTTAGTTTTAGCTTATTCAAATTTTTACTCAACTATTGACAAACACAAGTAATGAGAATGACACCACAAGGCCCCATTGAGAAGTGAGAACAGTATAACACCATACATCTACTCAATAAGTGAGCAGCAGAGGAGGATGGAACCATAAATTTACCAAACAAGGGGATAATGCAGGAACAAACTATTGATAAGACCAAACAAGTCTTTGGCTTGAACTTTTGCGCTAACTTTAGTCAGATAACCAGCATAGCAAAATTCACATCTATAGAGGCCCCTTACTCACATAAGCTCCTTCCCTATAGAGCATGTGTGATAAAATAAATGGGTACTGTGTCTTTAAGTGAAAGTGAAAAAATATTTAGCCAATTGTGATAGTTTCAGTTCAAAACTGTGCAGAAACACTAATTTTGTGTAGTGGTTTTGGTTTGTTAATTTAAGATTTTATTTAATTTTAAGATTTCTCGGCTAATGCACTAAAGAGTGTGGTGGGTTTTGGTGTTGGTTAATCACTAATGTACTTCCTGCTGTGAGATAGGATTAGGAGAAAGGTAAAGTAGGTTTAAAACTTTAAAAGGGTGTAGGAGTGACAGTCGGGATGGACGGAGACAAGAGATCTCTGAAGCCAGGTTTTGGAACTTGCGGTTTATTGCAAAGGGTGTGGGTGCAGGGGCCCTGTTTGGAGCTGCCAGCCACAGCTCTGAGAAGGCCTGAAAGAGGAGCCCGAAAGAGACACCCAAAAGAGCAAGAAGGCAAGAGAGGAGCAAGAGGGCAAGAGAGGCAAGAGAGAGAAGTTCCCGTTACAATACAATAAATCTTCTGTGCTGAATACAAGATACAGTACAAGATACAAATCCTATAACATTTACATACAGCCTATAAGAATCATTACATTACCATACTGTGTTACATTTTAAACCCTAAAAACTACTCTTTGGACCCCTTCTGCCAAGCTACTAGGGTCTGCTCTGACCCTTGGACCTGTCTGCAAGCAGAGGGTATTGTTTAATCAAAAGGGGATTACCTTTAGCCGGCCATACTATTGTTTTCCAGTTGATCAGTAACTAAGGCTTGGTATCTCAAAGCTTGCTTTCATTTCAATCTCGCTTATAGTTTCCATATTCTCAAAATCTTTTGCCAGGCAATCATATTTATAAGGCTTTCCTGTTTCATCTTCCCCAACAAAAGGGTATAAAGAAAATTTTATAAACAGTAACTAAAATAAAAAAGTAGTAAGAATCAAGATAAATATTTCAGAACACTTCTTCTCACAACCTTTTCTTTTCTACTGACAATGTAAAGAAACAAAGTTTTCAGTCAGTTTATGACTTCTAAAATAGTCCTTTTTTCAGTTTACTTAGAGAGAGAAGTCTTTCTTGTTAATGTTATGGAGACTTCTCTATAAGAGGAAAAACTGATTTTTTGTGGTTCTCAACTTGGTCATGAATAGCAGATGCCCGGGGGAAATTTGCTATTGTGATATCTCTCCCATTTTCTGCAAGCCTTCCCACAGCTTGTTTATGGGTTATGTCGACTTATGGGGTATTGTTTTAAAGATGAGTTGGTCAAAGTTGTCATTATCTATATTTAAAATTATCTTTATCTCTGGGAACAGAGATCTTCTCTTGGGGGTATAGCACTACTTTTTCTCGGTTGAAACTTCTCATGGGATCACAGCTACTTTAACATCTGTTTACTTTGCATGGAGGTCTTTGCTTGATATAAATTTGAACCTTTCATATTTTCATAGTTTCATGTGTTATAGGGAAAAGAGTTTTTTCTCTATAGCTTACAAGAGGATTTAATCTCTAAAATCAAGGCAGCTCTTCATCCCTCTTATCTGGGACTCAACTTTTTTCTCACAGACTATGATGCCTTCATGTTCTTTCACATGTTTGTATCTTGTTCTTTTCTCTTATTTGAGTGAGGATTGAAGCACTGAAAGGGTTAGTATTTTGTTTGGAGCTTGTAGATGGTCAACTTGACCCCGGTGGCTGGGTGTTACAGACAGTGGGAGCTGCAGCTGGGGGGATGGCTTGTATCTAATTAGCTAGGCTAGAACCTAGTAGCACCAGCACTCTGGGGGTGTGTGTGTGTGTGGGGGGGGGGGGGGGGGGGGGGGCTTCTCCTACCCCCTGCCTGATGGTTGCGGGTAACTTCTATGGGGGTAAAATCTCATTGCTGACCTGGGGCTGCTCTCGGGGACCAGCAGACTCAGCTGAGCCTTGTGCGTGGAAAGGTTTTAGTAAACAGCTAGATGTTAGTAAGGCTGGTTCTATCTGGCGCTATAGCACCCCTCTCTCCTTGCCTGGTAGCTGATGGGGGGGTCAGCAGACAGTCAAGGGGGAAGACGGGCCCAGCTCCGCGGCAGGGCCGTCCACCCCAACCCCCGTGGTAGGGGCCGCCCAGCCATGTGATTTCGCACCCAGCTGCTAAGCTTTCTCCCTGAGAGACACACTGGCAAAGCTTTTCGCTGTGATGCAGTCTAGTGCAGATGTACACTACGGCTCTCCGGAGCTGATAGGAGGGAAGCGCCGGTCGCCGGCATTTTTCGGCTGAAGCAGCGCTTCGGAGCGTACGGCTGCCGCTCCGGTGTTGTGTGCGCGAAGCAGCCGCTTCTCCTGCTCCGGGAGCCGGACAGAGCGGTAGCTTGTACGTGGGCGAAGAACGAAGCCGCTGAGAGACGAGATTGTGTGCACAACCTCGGGACTGCTAGAGGACGGTGGCAAAAGCTCTCTGCCTTTTCAATGCACTGCTGGCATGCTTTATTGAAGGTGTTCCGAGACAACTTTTCTGGGTTTTGACTTCGTTCTGATGCAGCCCCTCTTGGGAAATTCGTGCTCCTCCCCTGAGGCTCGAGATGCAGAGAACTCGAAGGCAGATGCCGAAATGAAAAACTGCATTGAGTTGTTGAGAAGCAAGAACATACACAACGCCTTGTGATTGGGAGACAGCCACTGCTGGACTTTTGCGATTGCTTTCACTCTGCACTGAATGCCAGGACGGCATGTGCACGCTACAGCAACGAGCTGGCAGGAGTGGGCAGAAGAGAACGTCCGTCAGACAGCAGCTTACATATTACCCAGGAAAGAGCAGTGTTTTTGGAGTGTGCAGCAAATCCGTGGTTCTGGGCAAGGGCGGGATAAGTGCGCTGAGCTGCTAAGCTTTCTCCCTGCGAGACACACTGGCAAAGCTTTTCGCTATGATGCAGTCTAGTGCAGACACACACTACAGCTCTCCGGAGCTGATCGGAGGGAAGCGCCGGTCACTGGTGTCTTTCGGCTGAAACAGCGCTTCGGAGCTTACGGCTGCCGCTCCGGTGTTGTGTGCGCGAAGCAGCCGCTTCTCCTGCTCCCCGAGGCCAGACAGAGCGGTAGCTTCTACGAGGGTGAAGAACGAAGCCGCTGGGAGACAAGATTGTGTGCACAGCCTTGGGACTGCTAGAGGACGGTGGCTAAAGCTCCCTGCCTATTCAATGCACTGCTGGCATGCTTTACTGAAGGTGTTCCGAGACAACTTTTCTGGGTTTTGACTTCGTCCTGATGTAGCCCTTTTTTGGAAATTCGTGCTCGTCCCCTGAGGCTCGAGATGCAGAGGAGTCGAAGGAAGCTGCCTAAATGAAAAACTCCGTTGAGTTGTCGAGAAGCAAGAACATAGACAGCGCCTTGTGATTGGGAGTCAGCCGCTGCTGGACTTTTGCAATTGCTTTCACTGTGCACTGAATGCCAGGACGGCATGTGCACGCTGCAACAACGAGCTGGGCAGGAGTGGGCAGAAGAGAACGGCGTCAGACAGCAGCTTACATACTACCCAGGAAAAAGCAGTGTTTTTGGAGTGTGCAGAAAATCCGTGTTTCTGGGCTAGGGCGGCATAAGTGGTAAGCGCTGCTAAGCTTTCTCTCTGTGAGACACACTGGCAAAGCTTTTCGCTATGATGCAGTCTAGTGCAGATGCACACTACGGCTTTCCGGAGCTGATCGGAGGGAAGCGCCGGTCGCCGGGGTCATTCAGCTGAAGCAGCGCTTTGGAGCTTATGGCAGCCGCTCTGGTGCTGTGTGCGTGAAGCAGCCGCTTCTCCTTAACCGAGAGCCGGACAGAGCGGTAGCATCTACGAGGGCGAAGAACGAAGCCGCTGAGAGACGAGATTATGTGCACAGCCTTGGGACTGCTAGAGGACGGTGGCTAAAGCTCTCTGCCTTTTCAATGCACTGCTGGCATGCTCTATTGAAGGTGTTCCGAGACAACTTTTCTGGGTTTTGACTTCGTACTGATGCAGCCCCTCTTGGGAAATTCGTGTTCGTCTCCTGAGGCTCGAGATGCAGTGAACCTGATGGCACCTGCCTAAATGAAAAACTCCGTTGAGTTGTCGAGAAGCAAGAACATAGACAGCGCCTTGTGATTGGGAGTCAGCCGCTGCTGGACTTTTGCGATTGCTTTCACTGTGCACTGAATACAAGGACGGCATGTGCACGCTACAACAACGAGCTGGGCAGGAGTGGGCAGAAGAGAACGGCCGTCAGACAGCAGCTTCCATATTACCCAGGAAAGAGCAGTGTTTTTGGAGTGTGCAGCAAATCCGTGTTTCTGGGTAAGGGCGACATAAGCGCGCTGCGCTGCTAAGCTTTCTCCCTGTGAGACACACTGGCAAAGCTTTTCGCTATGATGCAGTTAAGTGCGGACGCACACTACGGCTCCCCGGAGCTGATCGGAGGGAAGCGCCGGTCGCCGGCGTCTTTCGGCTGAAACAGCGCTTTGGAGCTTACGGCTGCCGCTCCGGTGTTGTGTGTGTGAAGCAGCCGCTTCTCCTGCTCCCGGAGCCGGACAGAGCGATAGGTTCTGCGAAGGCGAAAAACGAAGCCGCTGAGAGACGAGATTGTGTGCACAGCCTTGGGACTGCTAGAGGACGGTGGATAAAGCTCCCTGCCTATTCAATGCACTGCTGGCATGCTCTATTGAAGGTGTTCCGAGACAACTTTTCTGGGTTTTGACTTCGTACTGATGCAGCCCCTCTTGGGAAATTCGTGTTCGTCTCCTGAGGCTCGAGATGCAGTGAACCCGATGGCACCTGCCGAAATGAAAAACTCCGTTGAGTTGTCGAGAAGCAAGAACATAGACAGCGCCTTGTGATTGGGAGTCAGCCGCTGCTGGACTTTTGCGATTGCTTTCACTGTGCACTGAATACAAGGACGGCATGTGCACGCTACAACAACGAGCTGGGCAGGAGTGGGCAGAAGAGAACGGCCGTCAGACAGCAGCTTACATATTACCCAGGAAAGAGTAGTGTTTTTGGAGTGTGCAGCAAATCCGTGTTTCTGGGCAAGGGCGGCATAAGTGCGCTGCGCTGCTAAGCTTTCTCCCTGTGAGACACACTGGCAAAGCTTTTCGCTATGATGCAGTCTAGTGCAGACGCACACTACGGCTCTCCGGAGCTGATCGGAGGGAAGCGCCGGTCGCCGGCGTCTTTCGGCTGAAGCAGCGCTTCGGAGCTTACGGCTGCCGCTCCGGTGTTGTGTGCGCGAAGCAGCCGCTTCTCCTGCTCCCGGAGCCGGACAGAGCGGTTGCTTCTACGAAGGCGAAGAACGAAGCCGCTGAGAGACGAGATTATGTGCACAGCCTTGGGACTTCTAGAGGACGGTGGCTAAAGCTCCCGGCCTTTTCAAGGCCCTGCTGGCATGCTTTACTGAAGGTGTTTCGAGACAACTTTTTCTGGGTTTTGATTTCGTCCTGATGCAGCCCCTCTTGGGAAATTCGTGCTCGTCCCCTCAGGCACGAGATGCACAGAAATCGAAGGCAGCTTTCGAAATTAAAAACTCCATTGAGTTGTCGAGAAGCAAGAACATAGACAGCGCCTTGTGATTGGGAGTCAGCCGCTGCTGGACTTTTGCGATTGCTTTCACTGTGCACTGAATGCCAGGACCGCATGTGCACGCTACAACAACGAGCTGGGCAGGAGTGGGCAGAAGAGAACGGCCGTCAGACAGCAGCTTACATATTACCCAGGAAAGAGCAGTGTTTTTGGAGTGTGCAGCAAATCCGTGGTTCTGGGCAAGGGCAGGATAAGTGCGCTGAGCTGCTAAGCTTTCTCCCTGCGAGACACACTGGCAAAGCTTTTCGCTATGATGCAGTCTAGTGCAGACACACACTACAGCTCTCCGGAGCTGATCGGAGGGAAGCGCCGGTCACTGGTGTCTTTCGGCTTAAGCAGCGCTTCGGAGCTTACGGCTGCCGCTCCGGTGTTGTGTGCGCGAAGCAGCCGCTTCTCCTGCTCCCCGAGGCCAGACAGAGCGGTAGCTTCTACGAGGGTGAAGAACGAAGCCGCTGGGAGACAAGATTGTATGCACAGCCTTGGGACTGCTAGAGGACGGTGGCTAAAGCTCCCTGCCTATTCAATGCACTGCTGGCATGCTTTACTGAAGGTGTTCCGAGACAACTTTTCTGGGTTTTGACTTCGTCCTGGTGCAGCCCCTCTTGGGAAATTCGTGTTCGTCTCCTGAGGCTCGAGATGCAGTGAACCTGATGGCACCTGCCTAAATGAAAAACTCCATTGAGTTGTCGAGAAGCAAGAACATAGACAGCGCCTTGTGATTGGGAGTCAGCCGCTGCTGGACTTTTGCGATTGCTTTCACTGTGCACTGAATACAAGGACGGCATGTGCACGCTACAACAACGAGCTGGGCAGGAGTGGGCAGAAGAGAACGGCCGTCAGACAGCAGCTTCCATATTACCCAGGAAAGAGCAGTGTTTTTGGAGTGTGCAGCAAATCCGTGTTTCTGGGTAAGGGCGACATAAGCGCGCTGCGCTGCTAAGCTTTCTCCCTGTGAGACACACTGGCAAAGCTTTTCGCTATGATGCAGTTAAGTGCGGACGCACACTACGGCTCCCCGGAGCTGATCGGAGGGAAGCGCCGGTCGCCGGCGTCTTTCGGCTGAAACAGCGCTTCGGAGCTTACGGCTGCCGCTCCGGTGTTGTGTGTGTGAAGCAGCCGCTTCTCCTGCTCCCGGAGCCGGACAGAGCGGTAGCTTCTGCGAAGGCGAAAAACGAAGCCGCTGAGAGACGAGATTGTGTGCACAGCCTTGGGACTGCTAGAGGACGGTGGATAAAGCTCCCTGCCTATTCAATGCACTGCTGGCATGCTCTATTGAAGGTGTTCCGAGACAACTTTTCTGGGTTTTGACTTCGTAATGATGCAGCCCCTCTTGGGAAATTCGTGTTCGTCTCCTGAGGCTCGAGATGCAGTGAACCCGATGGCACCTGCCGAAATGAAAAACTCCGTTGAGTTGTCGAGAAGCAAGAACATAGACAGCGCCTTGTGATTGGGAGTCAGCCGCTGCTGGACTTTTGCGATTGCTTTCACTGTGCACTGAATACAAGGACGGCATGTGCACGCTACAACAACGAGCTGGGCAGGAGTGGGCAGAAGAGAACGGCCGTCAGACAGCAGCTTACATATTACCCAGGAAAGAGTAGTGTTTTTGGAGTGTGCAGCAAATCCGTGTTTCTGGGCAAGGGCGGCATAAGTGCGCTGCGCTGCTAAGCTTTCTCCCTGTGAGACACACTGGCAAAGCTTTTCGCTATGATGCAGTCTAGTGCAGACGCACACTACGGCTCTCCGGAGCTGATCGGAGGGAAGCGCCGGTCGCCGGCGTCTTTCGGCTGAAGCAGCGCTTCGGAGCTTACGGCTGCCGCTCCGGTGTTGTGTGCGCGAAGCAGCCGCTTCTCCTGCTCCCGGAGCCGGACAGAGCGGTTGCTTCTACGAAGGCGAAGAACGAAGCCGCTGAGAGACGAGATTATGTGCACAGCCTTGGGACTTCTAGAGGACGGTGGCTAAAGCTCCCGGCCTTTTCAAGGCCCTGCTGGCATGCTTTACTGAAGGTGTTTCGAGACAACTTTTTCTGGGTTTTGATTTCGTCCTGATGCAGCCCCTCTTGGGAAATTCGTGCTCGTCCCCTCAGGCACGAGATGCACAGAAATCGAAGGCAGCTTTCGAAATTAAAAACTCCATTGAGTTGTCGAGAAGCAAGAACATAGACAGCGCCTTGTGATTGGGAGTCAGCCGCTGCTGGACTTTTGCGATTGCTTTCACTGTGCACTGAATGCCAGGACCGCATGTGCACGCTACAACAACGAGCTGGGCAGGAGTGGGCAGAAGAGAACGGCCGTCAGACAGCAGCTTACATATTACCCAGGAAAGAGCAGTGTTTTTGGAGTGTGCAGCAAATCCGTGGTTCTGGGCAAGGGCGACATAAGCGCGCTGCGCTGCTAAGCTTTCTCCCTGTGAGACACACTGGCAAAGCTTTTCGCTATGATGCAGTCTAGTGCAGACACACACTACAGCTCTCCGGAGCTGATCGGAGGGAAGCGCCGGTCACTGGTGTCTTTCGGCTTAAGCAGCGCTTCGGAGCTTACGGCTGCCGCTCCGGTGTTGTGTGCGCGAAGCAGCCGCTTCTCCTGCTCCCCGAGGCCAGACAGAGCGGTAGCTTCTACGAGGGTGAAGAACGAAGCCGCTGGGAGACAAGATTGTGTGCACAGCCTTGGGACTGCTAGAGGACGGTGGCTAAAGCTCCCTGCCTATTCAATGCACTGCTGGCATGCTTTACTGAAGGTGTTCCGAGACAACTTTTCTGGGTTTTGACTTCGTCCTGGTGCAGCCCCTCTTGGGAAATTCGTGTTCGTCTCCTGAGGCTCGAGATGCAGTGAACCTGATGGCACCTGCCTAAATGAAAAACTCCATTGAGTTGTCGAGAAGCAAGAACATAGACAGCGCCTTGTGATTGGGAGTCAGCCGCTGCTGGACTTTTGCGATTGCTTTCACTGTGCACTGAATACAAGGACGGCATGTGCACGCTACAACAACGAGCTGGGCAGGAGTGGGCAGAAGAGAACGGCCGTCAGACAGCAGCTTCCATATTACCCAGGAAAGAGCAGTGTTTTTGGAGTGTGCAGCAAATCCGTGTTTCTGGGTAAGGGCGACATAAGCGCGCTGCGCTGCTAAGCTTTCTCCCTGTGAGACACACTGGCAAAGCTTTTCGCTATGATGCAGTCTAGTGCGGACGCACACTATGGCTCCCCGGAGCTGATCGGAGTGAAGCGCCGGTCGCCGGCGTCTTTCGGCTGAAACAGCGCTTCGGAGCTTACGGCTGCCGCTCCGGTGTTGTGTGCGCGAAGCAGCCGCTTCTCCTGCTCCCGGAGCCGGACAGAGCGGTAGCTTCTACGAGGGCGCAGAACTAAGCCGCTGAGAGACGAGATTGTGTGCACAGCCTTTGGACTGCTAGAGGACGGTGGCTAAAGCTCCCAGCCTTTTCAATGCCCTGCTGGCATGCTCTATTGAAGGTGTTCCGAGACAACTTTTTCTGGGTTTTGACTTCGTCCTGATGCAGCCCCTCTTGGGAAATTCGTGTTCGTCTCCTGAGGCTCGAGATGCAGTGAACCTGATGGCACCTGCCTAAATGAAAAACTCCGTTGAGTTGTCGAGAAGCAAGAACATAGACAGCGCCTTGTGATTGGGAGTCAGCCGCTGCTGGACTTTTGCGATTGCTTTCACTGTGCACTGAATACAAGGACGGCATGTGCACGCTACAACAACGAGCTGGGCAGGAGTGGGCAGAAGAGAACGGCCGTCAGACAGCAGCTTCCATATTACCCAGGAAAGAGCAGTGTTTTTGGAGTGTGCAGCAAATCCGTGTTTCTGGGTAAGGGCGACATAAGCGCGCTGCGCTGCTAAGCTTTCTCCCTGTGAGACACACTGGCAAAGCTTTTCGCTATGATGCAGTTAAGTGCGGACGCACACTACGGCTCCCCGGAGCTGATCGGAGGGAAGCGCCGGTCGCCGGCGTCTTTCGGCTGAAACAGCGCTTCGGAGCTTACGGCTGCCGCTCCGGTGTTGTGTGTGTGAAGCAGCCGCTTCTCCTGCTCCCGGAGCCGGACAGAGCGGTAGCTTCTGCGAAGGCGAAAAACGAAGCCGCTGCGAGACGAGATTGTGTGCACAGCCTTGGGACTGCTAGAGGACGGTGGATAAAGCTCCCTGCCTATTCAATGCACTGCTGGCATGCTCTATTGAAGGTGTTCCGAGACAACTTTTCTGGGTTTTGACTTCGTAATGATGCAGCCCCTCTTGGGAAATTCGTGTTCGTCTCCTGAGGCTCGAGATGCAGTGAACCCGATGGCACCTGCCGAAATGAAAAACTCCGTTGAGTTGTCGAGAAGCAAGAACATAGACAGCGCCTTGTGATTGGGAGTCAGCCGCTGCTGGACTTTTGCGATTGCTTTCACTGTGCACTGAATACAAGGACGGCATGTGCACGCTACAACAACGAGCTGGGCAGGAGTGGGCAGAAGAGAACGGCCGTCAGACAGCAGCTTACATATTACCCAGGAAAGAGTAGTGTTTTTGGAGTGTGCAGCAAATCCGTGTTTCTGGGCAAGGGCGGCATAAGTGCGCTGCGCTGCTAAGCTTTCTCCCTGTGAGACACACTGGCAAAGCTTTTCGCTATGATGCAGTCTAGTGCAGACGCACACTACGGCTCTCCGGAGCTGATCGGAGGGAAGCGCCGGTCGCCGGCGTCTTTCGGCTGAAGCAGCGCTTCGGAGCTTACGGCTGCCGCTCCGGTGTTGTGTGCGCGAAGCAGCCGCTTCTCCTGCTCCCGGAGCCGGACAGAGCGGTTGCTTCTACGAAGGCGAAGAACGAAGCCGCTGAGAGACGAGATTATGTGCACAGCCTTGGGACTTCTAGAGGACGGTGGCTAAAGCTCCCGGCCTTTTCAAGGCCCTGCTGGCATGCTTTACTGAAGGTGTTTCGAGACAACTTTTTCTGGTTTTTGATTTCGTCCTGATGCAGCCCCTCTTGGGAAATTCGTGCTCGTCCCCTCAGGCACGAGATGCACAGAAATCGAAGGCAGCTTTCGAAATTAAAAACTCCATTGAGTTGTCGAGAAGCAAGAACATAGACAGCGCCTTGTGATTGGGAGTCAGCCGCTGCTGGACTTTTGCGATTGCTTTCACTGTGCACTGAATGCCAGGACCGCATGTGCACGCTACAACAACGAGCTGGGCAGGAGTGGGCAGAAGAGAACGGCCGTCAGACAGCAGCTTACATATTACCCAGGAAAGAGCAGTGTTTTTGGAGTGTGCAGCAAATCCGTGGTTCTGGGCAAGGGCGACATAAGCGCGCTGCGCTGCTAAGCTTTCTCCCTGTGAGACACACTGGCAAAGCTTTTCGCTATGATGCAGTCTAGTGCAGACACACACTACAGCTCTCCGGAGCTGATCGGAGGGAAGCGCCGGTCACTGGTGTCTTTCGGCTTAAGCAGCGCTTCGGAGCTTACGGCTGCCGCTCCGGTGTTGTGTGCGCGAAGCAGCCGCTTCTCCTGCTCCCCGAGGCCAGACAGAGCGGTAGCTTCTACGAGGGTGAAGAACGAAGCCGCTGGGAGACAAGATTGTGTGCACAGCCTTGGGACTGCTAGAGGACGGTGGCTAAAGCTCCCTGCCTATTCAATGCACTGCTGGCATGCTTTACTGAAGGTGTTCCGAGACAACTTTTCTGGGTTTTGACTTCGTCCTGGTGCAGCCCCTCTTGGGAAATTCGTGTTCGTCTCCTGAGGCTCGAGATGCAGTGAACCTGATGGCACCTGCCTAAATGAAAAACTCCATTGAGTTGTCGAGAAGCAAGAACATAGACAGCGCCTTGTGATTGGGAGTCAGCCGCTGCTGGACTTTTGCGATTGCTTTCACTGTGCACTGAATACAAGGACGGCATGTGCACGCTACAACAACGAGCTGGGCAGGAGTGGGCAGAAGAGAACGGCCGTCAGACAGCAGCTTCCATATTACCCAGGAAAGAGCAGTGTTTTTGGAGTGTGCAGCAAATCCGTGTTTCTGGGTAAGGGCGACATAAGCGCGCTGCGCTGCTAAGCTTTCTCCCTGTGAGACACACTGGCAAAGCTTTTCGCTATGATGCAGTCTAGTGCGGACGCACACTATGGCTCCCCGGAGCTGATCGGAGTGAAGCGCCGGTCGCCGGCGTCTTTCGGCTGAAACAGCGCTTCGGAGCTTACGGCTGCCGCTCCGGTGTTGTGTGCGCGAAGCAGCCGCTTCTCCTGCTCCCGGAGCCGGACAGAGCGGTAGCTTCTACGAGGGCGCAGAACTAAGCCGCTGAGAGACGAGATTGTGTGCACAGCCTTTGGACTGCTAGAGGACGGTGGCTAAAGCTCCCAGCCTTTTCAATGCCCTGCTGGCATGCTCTATTGAAGGTGTTCCGAGACAACTTTTTCTGGGTTTTGACTTCGTCCTGATGCAGCCCCTCTTGGGAAATTCGTGTTCGTCTCCTGAGGCTCGAGATGCAGTGAACCTGATGGCACCTGCCTAAATGAAAAACTCCGTTGAGTTGTCGAGAAGCAAGAACATAGACAGCGCCTTGTGATTGGGAGTCAGCCGCTGCTGGACTTTTGCGATTGCTTTCACTGTGCACTGAATACAAGGACAGCATGTGCACGCTACAACAACGAGCTGGGCAGGAGTGGGCAGAAGAGAACCGCCGTCAGATAGCAGCTTACGTATTACCCAGGAAAGAGTAGTGTTTTTGGAGTGTGCAGCAAGTCCGTGTTTCTGGGCAAGGGCGGCATAAGTGCGCTGCGCTGCTAAGCTTTCTCCCTGCGAGACACACTGGCAAAGGTTTTCGCTATGATGCAGTCTAGTGCAGACGCACACAATGGCCCTCCGGAGCTGATCGGAAGGAAGCGCCGGTCACTGGTGTCTTTCGGCTGAAGCAGCGCTTCGGAGCTTACGGCTGCCGCTCCGGTGTTGTGTGCGCGAAGCAGCCGCTTCTCCTGCTCCCCGAGGCCGGACAGAGCGGTAGCTTCTACGAGGGCGAAGAACGAAGCCGCTGGGAGACGAGATTGTGTGCACAGCCTTGGGACTGCTAGAGGACGGTGGCTAAAGCTCCCTGCCTATTCAATGCACTGCTGGCATGCTCTATTGAAGGTGTTCCGAGACAACTTTTCTGGGTTTTGACTTCGTACTGATGCAGCCCCTCCTGGGAAATTCGTGTTCGTCTCCTGAGGCTCGAGATGCAGTGAACCCGATGGCACCTGCCGAAATGAAAAACTCCGTTGAGTTGTCGAGAAGCAAGAACATAGACAGAGCCTTGTGATTGGGAGTCAGCCGCTGCTGGACTTTTGCGATTGCTTTCACTGTGCAGTGAATACAAGGACGGCATGTGCACGCTACAACAACGAGCTGGGCAGGAGTGGGCAGAAGAGAACGGCCGTCAGACAGCAGCTTCCATATTACCCAGGAAAGAGTAGTGTTTTTGGAGTGTGCAGCAAATCCGTGTTTCTGGGCAAGGGCGGCATAAGTGCGCTGCGCTGCTAAGCTTTCTCCCTGTGAGACACACTGGCAAAGCTTTTCGCTATGATGCAGTCTAGTGCAGACGCACACTACGGCTCTCCGGAGCTGATCGGAGGGAAGCGCCGGTCGCCGGTGTCTTTCGGCTGAAGCAGCGCTTCGGAGCTTACGGCTGCCGCTCCGGTGTTGTGTGCGCGAAGCAGCCGCTTCTCCTGCTCCCGGAGCCGGACAGAGCGGTTCCTTCTACGAAGGCGAAGAACGAAGCCGCTGAGAGACGAGATTATGTGCACAGCCTTGGGACTGGTAGAGGACGGTGGCTAAAGCTCCCGGCCTTTTCAAGGCCCTGCTGGCATGCTTTACTGAAGGTGTTTCGAGACAACTTTTCTGGGTTTTGATTTCGTCCTGATGCAGCCCCTCTTGGGAAATTCGTGCTCGTCCCCTCAGGCACGAGATGCACAGAAATCGAAGGCAGCTGTCGAAATTAAAAACTCCATTGAGTTGTCGAGAAGCAAGAACATAGACAGCGCCTTGTGATTGGGAGTCAGCCGCTGCTGGACTTTTGCGATTGCTTTCACTGTGCACTGAATGCCAGGACGGCATGTGCATGCTACAACAACGAGCTGGGCAGGAGTGGGCAGAAGAGAACGGCCGTCAGACAGCAGCTTCCATATTACCCAGGAAAGAGCAGTGTTTTTGGAGTGTGCAGCAAATCCGTGTTTCTGGGCAAGGGCGGCATAAGTGCGCTGCGCTGCTAAGCTTTCTCCCTGTGAGACACACTGGCAAAGCTTTTCGCTATGATGCAGTCTAGTGCGGACGCACACTACAGCTCCCCGGAGCTGATCGGAGGGAAGCGCCGGTCGCCGGCGTCTTTCGGCTGAAGCAGCGCTTCGGAGCTTACGGCTGCCGCTCCGGTGTTGTGCGCGAATCAGCCGCTTCTCCTGCTCCCGGAGCCGGACAGAGCGGTAGCTTCTACGAGGGAGCAGAACGAAGCCGCTGAGAGACGAGATTGTGTGCACAGCCTTGGGACTGCTAGAGGACGGTGGCTAAAGCTCCCGGCCTCTTCAATGCCCTGCTGGCATGCTCTATTGAAGGTGTTCCGAGACAACTTTTTCTGGGTTTTGACTTCGTCCTGATGCAGCCCCTCTTGGGAAATTCGTGTTCATCTCCTGAGGCTCGAGATGCTGTGAACCTGATGGCACCTGCCGAAATGAAAAACTCCGTTGAGTTGTCGAGAAGCAAGAACATAGACAGCGCCTTGTGATTGGGAGTCAGCCGCTGCTGGACTTTTGCGATTGCTTTCACTGTGCACTGAATGCCAGGACGGCATGTGCACGCTACAACAACGAGCTGGGCAGGAGTGGGCAGAAGAGAACGGCCATCAGACAGCAGCTTACATACTACCCAGGAAAAAGCAGTGTTTTTGGAGTGTGCAGCAAATCCGTGGTTCTGGGCAAGGGCAGGATAAGTGCGCTGAGCTGCTAAGCTTTCTCCCTGAGAGACACACTGGCAAAGCTTTTCGCTATGATGCAGTCTAGTGCAGACACACACTACAGCTCTCCGGAGCTGATCGGAGGGAAGCGCCGGTCACTGGTGTCTTTCGGCTTAAGCAGCGCTTCGTAGCTTACGGCTGCCGCTCCGGTGTTGTGTGCGCGAAGCAGCCGCTTCTCCTGCTCCCCGAGGCCAGACAGAGCGGTAGCTTCTACGAGGGCGAAGAACGAAGCCGCTGGGAGACGAGATTGTGTGCACAGCCTTGGGACTGCTAGAGGACGGTGGCTAAAGCTCCCTGCCTATTCAATGCACTGCTGGCATGCTCTATTGAAGGTGTTCCGAGACAACTTTTCTGGGTTTTGACTTCGTACTGATGCAGCCCCTCTTGGGAAATTCGTGTTCGTCTCCCGAGGCTCGAGATGCAGTGAACCCGATGGCACCTGCCGAAATGAAAAACTCCGTTGAGTTGTTGAGAAGCAAGAACATAGACAGCGCCTTGTGATTGGGAGTCAGCCGCTGCTGGACTTTTGCGATTGCTTTCACTGTGCACTGAATACAAGGACGGCATGTGCACGCTACAACAACGAACTGGGCAGGAGTGGGCAGAAGAGAACAGCCGTCAGACAGCAGCTTACGTATTACCCAGGAAAGAGTAGTGTTTTTGGAGTGTGCAGCAAGTCCGTGTTTCTGGGCAAGGGCGGCATAAGTGCGCTGCGCCGCTAAGCTTTCTCCCTGCGAGACACACTGGCAAAGCTTTTCGCTATGATGCAGTCTAGTGCAGACGCATACTATGGCCCTCCGGAGCTGATCGGAGGGAAGCGCCGGTCACTGGTGTCTTTCGGCTGAAGCAGCGCTTCGTAGCTTACGGCTGCCGCTCCGGTGTTGTGTGCACGAAGCAGCCGCTTCTCCTGCTCCCCGAGGCCAGACAGAGCGGTAGCTTCTACGAGGGCGAAGAACGAAGCCGCTGGGAGACGAGATTGTGTGCACAGCCTTGGGACTGCTAGAGGACGGTGGCTAAAGCTCCCTGCCTATTCAATGCACTGCTGGCATGCTCTATTGAAGGTGTTCCGAGACAACTTTTCTGGGTTTTGACTTCGTACTGATGCAGCCCCTCTTGGGAAATTCGTGTTCGTCTCCCGAGGCTCGAGATGCAGTGAACCCGATGGCACCTGCCGAAATGAAAAACTCCGTTGAGTTGTTGAGAAGCAAGAACATAGACAGCGCCTTGTGATTGGGAGTCAGCCGCTGCTGGACTTTTGCGATTGCTTTCACTGTGCACTGAATACAAGGACGGCATGTGCACGCTACAACAACGAACTGGGCAGGAGTGGGCAGAAGAGAACAGCCGTCAGACAGCAGCTTACGTATTACCCAGGAAAGAGTAGTGTTTTTGGAGTGTGCAGCAAGTCCGTGTTTCTGGGCAAGGGCGGCATAAGTGCGCTGCGCCGCTAAGCTTTCTCCCTGCGAGACACACTGGCAAAGCTTTTCGCTATGATGCAGTCTAGTGCAGACGCATACTATGGCCCTCCGGAGCTGATCGGAGGGAAGCGCCGGTCACTGGTGTCTTTCGGCTGAAGCAGCGCTTCGGAGCTTACGGCAGCCGCTCCGGTGTTGTGTGCGCGAAGCAGCCGCTTCTCCTGCTCCCCGAGGCCGGACAGAGCGGTAGCTTCTACGAGGGCGAAGAACGAAGCCGCTGGGAGACGAGATTGTGTGCACAGCCTTGGGACAGCTAGAGGACAGTGGCTAAAGCTCCCTGCCTATTCAATGCACTGCTGGCATGCTCTATTGAAGGTGTTCCGAGACAACTTTTCTGGGTTTTGACTTCGTACTGATGCAGCCCCTCTTGGGAAATTCGTGTTCGTCTCCTGAGGCTCGAGATGCAGTGAACCCGATGGCACCTGCCGAAATGAAAAACTCCGTTGAGTTGTCGAGAAGCAAGAACATAGACAGCACCTTGTGATTGGGAGTCAGCCGCTGCTGGACTTTTGCGATTGCTTTCACTGTGCACTGAATACAAGGACGGCATGTGCACGCTACAACAACGAGCTGGGCAGGAGTGGGCAGAAGAGAACGGCCGTCAGACAGCAGCTTCCATATTACCCAGGAAAGAGCAGTGTTTTTGGAGTGTGCAGCAAATCCGTGTTTCCGGGTAAGGGCGGCATAAGTGCGCTGCGCTGCTAAGCTTTCTCCCTGTGAGACACACTGGCAAAGCTTTTCGCTATGATGCAGTCTAGTGCGGACGCACACTACGGCTCCCCGGAGCTGATCGGAGGGAAGCGCCGGTCGCCGGCGTCTTTCGGCTGAAACAGCGCTTCGGAGCTTACGGCTGCCGCTCCGGTGTTGTGTGTTTGAAGCAGCCGCTTCTCCTGCTCCCGGAGCCGGACAGAGCGGTAGCTTCTGCGAAGGCGAAAAACGAAGCCGCTGAGAGACGAGATTGTGTGCACAGCCTTGGGACTGCTAGAGGACGGTGGATAAAGCTCCCTGCCTATTCAATGCACTGCTGGCATGCTCTATTGAAGGTGTTCCGAGACAACTTTTCTGGGTTTTGACTTCGTCCTGATGCAGCCCCTCTTGGGAAATTCGTGTTCGTCTCCTGAGGCTCGAGATGCAGTGAACCCGATGGCACCTGCCGAAATGAAAAACTCCGTTGAGTTGTCGAGAAGCAAGAACATAGACAGCGCCTTGTGATTGGGAGTCAGCCGCTGCTGGACTTTTGCGATTGCTTTCACTGTGCACTGAATGCCAGGACCGCATGTGCACGCTACAACAACGAGCTGGGCAGGAGTGGGCAGAAGAGAACGGCCGTCAGACAGCAGCTTACATATTACCCAGGAAAGAGCAGTGTTTTTTGAGTGTGCAGCAAATCCGTGGTTCTGGGCAAGGGCGGGATAAGTGCGCTGAGCTGCTAAGCTTTCTCCCTGCGAGACACACTGGCAAAGCTTTTCGCTATGATGCAGTCTAGTGCAGACACACACTACAGCTCTCCGGAGCTGATCGGAGGGAAGCGCCGGTCACTGGTGTCTTTCGGCTTAAGCAGCGCTTCGGAGCTTACGGCTGCCGCTCCGGTGTTGTGTGCGCGAAGCAGCCGCTTCTCCTGCTCCCCGAGGCCAGACAGAGCGGTAGCTTCTACGAGGGCGAAGAACGAAGCCGCTGGGAGACGAGATTGTGTGCACAGCCTTGGGACTGCTAGAGGACGGTGGCTAAAGCTCCCTGCCTATTCAATGCACTGCTGGCATGCTTTACTGAAGGTGTTCCGAGACAACTTTTCTGGGTTTTGACTTCGTCCTGGTGCAGCCCCTCTTGGGAAATTCGTGTTCGTCTCCTGAGGCTCGAGATGCAGTGAACCTGATGGCACCTGCCTAAATGAAAAACTCCGTTGAGTTATCGAGAAGCAAGAACATAGACAGCGCCTTGTGATTGGGAGTCAGCCGCTGCTGGACTTTTGCGATTGCTTTCACTGTGCACTGAATGCCAGGACGGCATGTGCACGCTACAACAACGAGCTGGGCAGGAGTGGGCAGAAGAGAACGGCCGTCAGACAGCAGCTTCCATATTACCCAGGAAAGAGCAGTGTTTTTGGAGTGTGCAGCAAATCCGTGTTTCTGGGTAAGGGCGACATAAGCGCGCTGCGCTGCTAAGCTTTCTCCCTGTGAGACACACTGGCAAAGCTTTTCGCTATGATGCAGTCTAGTGCGGACGCACACTACGGCTCCCCGGAGCTGATCGGAGTGAAGCGCCGGTCGCCGGCGTCTTTCGGCTGAAGCAGCGCTTCGGAGCTTACGGCTGCCGCTCCGGTGTTGTGTGCGCGAAGCAGCCGCTTCTCCTGCTCCCGGAGCCGGACAGAGCGGTTGCTTCTACGAAGGCGAAGAACGAAGCCGCTGAGAGACGAGATTATGTGCACAGCCTTGGGACTGGTAGAGGACGGTGGCTAAAGCTCCCGGCCTTTTCAAGGCCCTGCTGGCATGCTTTACTGAAGGTGTTTCGAGACAACTTTTCTGGGTTTTGATTTCGTCCTGATGCAGCCCCTCTTGGGAAATTCGTGCTCGTCCCCTCAGGCACGAGATGCACAGAAATCGAAGGCAGCTGTCGAAATTAAAAACTCCATTGAGTTGTCGAGAAGCAAGAACATAGACAGCGCCTTGTGATTGGGAGTCAGCCGCTGCTGGACTTTTGCGATTGCTTTCACTGTGCACTGAATGCCAGGACGGCATGTGCACGCTACAACAACGAGCTGGGCAGGAGTGGGCAGAAGAGAACGGCCGTCAGACAGCAGCTTCCATATTACCCAGGAAAGAGCAGTGTTTTTGGAGTGTGCAGCAAATCCGTGTTTCTGGGCAAGGGCGGCATAAGTGCGCTGCGCTGCTAAGCTTTCTCCCTGTGAGACACACTGGCAAAGCTTTTCGCTAAGATGCAGTCTAGTTCAGACGCACACTACGGCTCTCCGGAGCTGATCGGACGGAAGCGCCGGTCGCCGGCGTCTTTCGGCTGAAGCAGCGCTTCGGAGCTTACGGCTGCCGCTCCGGTGTTGTGCGCGAATCAGCCGCTTCTCCTGCTCCCGGAGCCGGACAGAGCGGTAGCTTCTACGAGGGAGCAGAACTAAGCCGCTGAGAGACGAGATTGTGTGCACAGCCTTGGGACTGCTAGAGGACGGTGGCTAAAGCTCCCGGCCTTTTCAATGCCCTGCTGGCATGCTCTATTGAAGGTGTTCCGAGACAACTTTTTCTGGGTTTTGACTTCGTCCTGATGCAGCCCCTCTTGAAAAATTCGTGTTCATCTCCTGAGGCTCGAGATGCTGTGAACCTGATGGCACCTGCCGAAATGAAAAACTCCGTTGAGTTGTCGAGAAGCAAGAACATAGACAGCGCCTTGTGATTGGGAGTCAGCCGCTGCTGGACTTTTGCGATTGCTTTCACTGTGCACTGAATACAAGGACGGCATGTGCACGCTACAACAACGAACTGGGCAGGAGTGGGCAGAAGAGAACAGCCGTCAGACAGCAGCTTACGTATTACCCAGGAAAGAGTAGTGTTTTTGGAGTGTGCAGCAAGTCCGTGTTTCTGGGCAAGGGCGGCATAAGTGCGCTGCGCTGCTAAGCTTTCTCCCTGCGAGACACACTGGCAAAGCTTTTCGCTATGATGCAGTCTAGTGCAGACGCATACTATGGCCCTCCGGAGCTGATCGGAGGGAAGCGCCGGTCACTGGTGTCTTTCGGCTGAAGCAGCGCTTCGGAGCTTACGGCAGCCGCTCCGGTGTTGTGTGCGCGAAGCAGCCGCTTCTCCTGCTCCCCGAGGCCGGACAGAGCGGTAGCTTCTACGAGGGCGAAGAACGAAGCCGCTGGGAGACGAGATTGTGTGCACAGCCTTGGGACAGCTAGAGGACAGTGGCTAAAGCTCCCTGCCTATTCAATGCACTGCTGGCATGCTCTATTGAAGGTGTTCCGAGACAACTTTTCTGGGTTTTGACTTCGTACTGATGCAGCCCCTCTTGGGAAATTCGTGTTCGTCTCCTGAGGCTCGAGATGCAGTGAACCCGATGGCACCTGCCGAAATGAAAAACTCCGTTGAGTTGTCGAGAAGCAAGAACATAGACAGCACCTTGTGATTGGGAGTCAGCCGCTGCTGGACTTTTGCGATTGCTTTCACTGTGCACTGAATACAAGGACGGCATGTGCACGCTACAACAACGAGCTAGGCAGGAGTGGGCAGAAGAGAACGGCCGTCAGACAGCAGCTTCCATATTACCCAGGAAAGAGCAGTGTTTTTGGAGTGTGCAGCAAATCCGTGTTTCCGGGTAAGGGCGGCATAAGTGCGCTGCGCTGCTAAGCTTTCTCCCTGTGAGACACACTGGCAAAGCTTTTCGCTATGATGCAGTCTAGTGCGGACGCACACTACGGCTCCCCGGAGCTGATCGGAGGGAAGCGCCGGTCGCCGGCGTCTTTCGGCTGAAACAGCGCTTCGGAGCTTACGGCTGCCGCTCCGGTGTTGTGTGTGTGAAGCAGCCGCTTCTCCTGCTCCCGGAGCCGGACAGAGCGGTAGCTTCTGCGAAGGCGAAAAACGAAGCCGCTGAGAGACGAGATTGTGTGCACAGCCTTGGGACTGCTAGAGGACGGTGGATAAAGCTCCCTGCCTATTCAATGCACTGCTGGCATGCTCTATTGAAGGTGTTCCGAGACAACTTTTCTGGGTTTTGACTTCGTACTGATGCAGCCCCTCTTGGGAAATTCGTGTTCGTCTCCTGAGGCTCGAGATGCAGTGAACCCGATGGCACCTGCCGAAATGAAAAACTCCGTTGAGTTGTCGAGAAGCAAGAACATAGACAGCGCCTTGTGATTGGGAGTCAGCCGCTGCTGGACTTTTGCGATTGCTTTCACTGTGCACTGAATGCCAGGACCGCATGTGCACGCTACAACAACGAGCTGGGCAGGAGTGGGCAGAAGAGAACGGCCGTCAGACAGCAGCTTACATATTACCCAGGAAAGAGCAGTGTTTTTTGAGTGTGCAGCAAATCCGTGGTTCTGGGCAAGGGCGGGATAAGTGCGCTGAGCTGCTAAGCTTTCTCCCTGCGAGACACACTGGCAAAGCTTTTCGCTATGATGCAGTCTAGTGCAGACACACACTACAGCTCTCCGGAGCTGATCGGAGGGAAGCGCCGGTCACTGGTGTCTTTCGGCTTAAGCAGCGCTTCGGAGCTTACGGCTGCCGCTCCGGTGTTGTGTGCGCGAAGCAGCCGCTTCTCCTGCTCCCCGAGGCCAGACAGAGCGGTAGCTTCTACGAGGGCGAAGAACGAAGCCGCTGGGAGACGAGATTGTGTGCACAGCCTTGGGACTGCTAGAGGACGGTGGCTAAAGCTCCCTGCCTATTCAATGCACTGCTGGCATGCTTTACTGAAGGTGTTCCGAGACAACTTTTCTGGGTTTTGACTTCGTCCTGGTGCAGCCCCTCTTGGGAAATTCGTGTTCGTCTCCTGAGGCTCGAGATGCAGTGAACCTGATGGCACCTGCCTAAATGAAAAACTCCGTTGAGTTATCGAGAAGCAAGAACATAGACAGCGCCTTGTGATTGGGAGTCAGCCGCTGCTGGACTTTTGCGATTGCTTTCACTGTGCACTGAATGCCAGGACGGCATGTGCACGCTACAACAACGAGCTGGGCAGGAGTGGGCAGAAGAGAACGGCCGTCAGACAGCAGCTTCCATATTACCCAGGAAAGAGCAGTGTTTTTGGAGTGTGCAGCAAATCCGTGTTTCTGGGTAAGGGCGACATAAGCGCGCTGCGCTGCTAAGCTTTCTCCCTGTGAGACACACTGGCAAAGCTTTTCGCTATGATGCAGTCTAGTGCGGACGCACACTACGGCTCCCCGGAGCTGATCGGAGTGAAGCGCCGGTCGCCGGCGTCTTTCGGCTGAAGCAGCGCTTCGGAGCTTACGGCTGCCGCTCCGGTGTTGTGTGCGCGAAGCAGCCGCTTCTCCTGCTCCCGGAGCCGGACAGAGCGGTTGCTTCTACGAAGGCGAAGAACGAAGCCGCTGAGAGACGAGATTATGTGCACAGCCTTGGGACTGGTAGAGGACGGTGGCTAAAGCTCCCGGCCTTTTCAAGGCCCTGCTGGCATGCTTTACTGAAGGTGTTTCGAGACAACTTTTCTGGGTTTTGATTTCGTCCTGATGCAGCCCCTCTTGGGAAATTCGTGCTCGTCCCCTCAGGCACGAGATGCACAGAAATCGAAGGCAGCTGTCGAAATTAAAAACTCCATTGAGTTGTCGAGAAGCAAGAACATAGACAGCGCCTTGTGATTGGGAGTCAGCCGCTGCTGGACTTTTGCGATTGCTTTCACTGTGCACTGAATGCCAGGACGGCATGTGCACGCTACAACAACGAGCTGGGCAGGAGTGGGCAGAAGAGAACGGCCGTCAGACAGCAGCTTCCATATTACCCAGGAAAGAGCAGTGTTTTTGGAGTGTGCAGCAAATCCGTGTTTCTGGGCAAGGGCGGCATAAGTGCGCTGCGCTGCTAAGCTTTCTCCCTGTGAGACACACTGGCAAAGCTTTTCGCTAAGATGCAGTCTAGTTCAGACGCACACTACGGCTCTCCGGAGCTGATCGGACGGAAGCGCCGGTCGCCGGCGTCTTTCGGCTGAAGCAGCGCTTCGGAGCTTACGGCTGCCGCTCCGGTGTTGTGCGCGAATCAGCCGCTTCTCCTGCTCCCGGAGCCGGACAGAGCGGTAGCTTCTACGAGGGAGCAGAACTAAGCCGCTGAGAGACGAGATTGTGTGCACAGCCTTGGGACTGCTAGAGGACGGTGGCTAAAGCTCCCGGCCTTTTCAATGCCCTGCTGGCATGCTCTATTGAAGGTGTTCCGAGACAACTTTTCTGGGTTTTGACTTCGTCCTGATGCAGCCCCTCTTGAAAAATTCGTGTTCATCTCCTGAGGCTCGAGATGCTGTGAACCTGATGGCACCTGCCGAAATGAAAAACTCCGTTGAGTTGTCGAGAAGCAAGAACATAGACAGCGCCTTGTGATTGGGAGTCAGCCGCTGCTGGACTTTTGCGATTGCTTTCACTGTGCACTGAATACAAGGACGGCATGTGCACGCTACAACAACGAACTGGGCAGGAGTGGGCAGAAGAGAACAGCCGTCAGACAGCAGCTTACGTATTACCCAGGAAAGAGTAGTGTTTTTGGAGTGTGCAGCAAGTCCGTGTTTCTGGGCAAGGGCGGCATAAGTGCGCTGCGCTGCTAAGCTTTCTCCCTGCGAGACACACTGGCAAAGCTTTTCGCTATGATGCAGTCTAGTGCAGACGCATACTATGGCCCTCCGGAGCTGATCGGAGGGAAGCGCCGGTCACTGGTGTCTTTCGGCTGAAGCAGCGCTTCGGAGCTTACGGCAGCCGCTCCGGTGTTGTGTGCGCGAAGCAGCCGCTTCTCCTACTCCCCGAGGCCGGACAGAGCGGTAGCTTCTACGAGGGCGAAGAACGAAGCCGCTGGGAGACGAGATTGTGTGCACAGCCTTGGGACAGCTAGAGGACAGTGGCTAAAGCTCCCTGCCTATTCAATGCACTGCTGGCATGCTCTATTGAAGGTGTTCCGAGACAACTTTTCTGGGTTTTGACTTCGTCCTGATGCAGCCCCTCTTGGGAAATTCGTGTTCGTCTCCTGAGGCTCGAGATGCAGTGAACCCGATGGCACCTGCCGAAATGAAAAACTCCGCTGAGTTGTCGAGAAGCAAGAACATAGACAGCGCCTTGTGATTGGGAGTCAGCCGCTGCTGGACTTTTGCGATTGCTTTCACTGTGCACTGAATACAAGGACGGCATGTGCACGCTACAACAACGAGCTGGGCAGGAGTGGGCAGAAGAGAACGGCCATCAGACAGCAGCTTCCATATTACCCAGGAAAGAGCAGTGTTTTTGGAGTGTGCAGCAAATCCGTGTTTCTGGGTAAGGGCGACATAAGCGCGCTGCGCTGCTAAGCTTTCTCCCTGTGAGACACACTGGCAAAGCTTTTCGCTATGATGCAGTCTAGTGCGGACGCACACTACGGCTCCCCGGAGCTGATCGGAGGGAAGCGCCGGTCGCCGGCGTCTTTCGGCTGAAACAGCGCTTCGGAGCTTACGGCTGCCGCTCCGGTGTTGTGTGTGTGAAGCAGCCGCTTCTCCTGCTCCCGGAGCCGGACAGAGCGGTAGCTTCTGCGAAGGCGAAAAACGAAGCCGCTGAGAGACGAGATTGTGTGCACAGCCTTGGGACTGCTAGAGGACGGTGGATAAAGCTCCCTGCCTATTCAATGCACTGCTGGCATGCTCTATTGAAGGTGTTCCGAGACAACTTTTCTGGGTTTTGACTTCGTACTGATGCAGCCCCTCTTGGGAAATTCGTGTTCGTCTCCTGAGGCTCGAGATGCAGTGAACCCGATGGCACCTGCCGAAATGAAAAACTCCGTTGAGTTGTCGAGAAGCAAGAACATAGACAGCGCCTTGTGATTGGGCGTCAGCCGCTGCTGGACTTTTGCGATTGCTTTCACTGTGCACTGAATACAAGGACGGCATGTGCACGCTACAACAACGAGCTGGGCAGGAGTGGGCAGAAGAGAACGGCCGTCAGACAGCAGCTTACATATTACCCAGGAAAGAGTAGTGTTTTTGGAGTGTGCAGCAAATCCGTGTTTCTGGGCAAGGGCGGCATAAGTGCGCTGCGCTGCTAAGCTTTCTCCCTGTGAGACACACTGGCAAAGCTTTTCGCTATGATGCAGTCTAGTGCAGACGCACACTACGGCTCTCCGGAGCTGATCGGAGGGAAGCGCCGGTCGCCGGCGTCTTTCGGCTGAAGCAGCGCTTCGGAGCTTACGGCTGCCGCTCCGGTGTTGTGTGCGCGAAGCAGCCGCTTCTCCTGCTCCCGGAGCCGGACAGAGCGGTTGCTTCTACAAAGGCGAAGAACGAAGCCGCTGAGAGACGAGATTATGTGCACAGCCTTGGGACTTCTAGAGGACGGTGGCTAAAGCTCCCGGCCTTTTCAAGGCCCTGCTGGCATGCTTTACTGAAGGTGTTTCGAGACAACTTTTTCTGGGTTTTGATTTCGTCCTGATGCAGCCCCTCTTGGGAAATTCGTGCTCGTCTCCTGAGGCTCGAGATGCAGTGAACCCGATGGCACCTGCCGAAATGAAAAACTCCGTTGAGTTGTCGAGAAGCAAGAACATAGACAGCGCCTTGTGATTGGGAGTCAGCCGCTGCTGGACTTTTGCGATTGCTTTCACTGTGCACTGAATGCCAGGACCGCATGTGCACGCTACAACAACGAGCTGGGCAGGAGTGGGCAGAAGAGAACGGCCGTCAGACAGCAGCTTACATATTACCCAGGAAAGAGCAGTGTTTTTTGAGTGTGCAGCAAATCCGTGGTTCTGGGCAAGGGCGGGATAAGTGCGCTGAGCTGCTAAGCTTTCTCCCTGCGAGACACACTGGCAAAGCTTTTCGCTATGATGCAGTCTAGTGCAGACACACACTACAGCTCTCCGGAGCTGATCGGAGGGAAGCGCCGGTCACTGGTGTCTTTCGGCTTAAGCAGCGCTTCGGAGCTTACGGCTGCCGCTCCGGTGTTGTGTGCGCGAAGCAGCCGCTTCTCCTGCTCCCCGAGGCCAGACAGAGCGGTAGCTTCTACGAGGGCGAAGAACGAAGCCGCTGGGAGACGAGATTGTGTGCACAGCCTTGGGACTGCTAGAGGACGGTGGCTAAAGCTCCCTGCCTATTCAATGCACTGCTGGCATGCTTTACTGAAGGTGTTCCGAGACAACTTTTCTGGGTTTTGACTTCGTCCTGGTGCAGCCCCTCTTGGGAAATTCGTGTTCGTCTCCTGAGGCTCGAGATGCAGTGAACCTGATGGCACCTGCCTAAATGAAAAACTCCGTTGAGTTATCGAGAAGCAAGAACATAGACAGCGCCTTGTGATTGGGAGTCAGCCGCTGCTGGACTTTTGCGATTGCTTTCACTGTGCACTGAATGCCAGGACGGCATGTGCACGCTACAACAACGAGCTGGGCAGGAGTGGGCAGAAGAGAACGGCCGTCAGACAGCAGCTTCCATATTACCCAGGAAAGAGCAGTGTTTTTGGAGTGTGCAGCAAATCCGTGTTTCTGGGTAAGGGCGACATAAGCGCGCTGCGCTGCTAAGCTTTCTCCCTGTGAGACACACTGGCAAAGCTTTTCGCTATGATGCAGTCTAGTGCGGACGCACACTACGGCTCCCCGGAGCTGATCGGAGTGAAGCGCCGGTCGCCGGCGTCTTTCGGCTGAAGCAGCGCTTCGGAGCTTACGGCTGCCGCTCCGGTGTTGTGTGCGCGAAGCAGCCGCTTCTCCTGCTCCCGGAGCCGGACAGAGCGGTTGCTTCTACGAAGGCGAAGAACGAAGCCGCTGAGAGACGAGATTATGTGCACAGCCTTGGGACTGGTAGAGGACGGTGGCTAAAGCTCCCGGCCTTTTCAAGGCCCTGCTGGCATGCTTTACTGAAGGTGTTTCGAGACAACTTTTCTGGGTTTTGATTTCGTCCTGATGCAGCCCCTCTTGGGAAATTCGTGCTCGTCCCCTCAGGCACGAGATGCACAGAAATCGAAGGCAGCTGTCGAAATTAAAAACTCCATTGAGTTGTCGAGAAGCAAGAACATAGACAGCGCCTTGTGATTGGGAGTCAGCCGCTGCTGGACTTTTGCGATTGCTTTCACTGTGCACTGAATGCCAGGACGGCATGTGCACGCTACAACAACGAGCTGGGCAGGAGTGGGCAGAAGAGAACGGCCGTCAGACAGCAGCTTCCATATTACCCAGGAAAGAGCAGTGTTTTTGGAGTGTGCAGCAAATCCGTGTTTCTGGGCAAGGGCGGCATAAGTGCGCTGCGCTGCTAAGCTTTCTCCCTGTGAGACACACTGGCAAAGCTTTTCGCTAAGATGCAGTCTAGTTCAGACGCACACTACGGCTCTCCGGAGCTGATCGGACGGAAGCGCCGGTCGCCGGCGTCTTTCGGCTGAAGCAGCGCTTCGGAGCTTACGGCTGCCGCTCCGGTGTTGTGCGCGAATCAGCCGCTTCTCCTGCTCCCGGAGCCGGACAGAGCGGTAGCTTCTACGAGGGAGCAGAACTAAGCCGCTGAGAGACGAGATTGTGTGCACAGCCTTGGGACTGCTAGAGGACGGTGGCTAAAGCTCCCGGCCTTTTCAATGCCCTGCTGGCATGCTCTATTGAAGGTGTTCCGAGACAACTTTTCTGGGTTTTGACTTCGTCCTGATGCAGCCCCTCTTGAAAAATTCGTGTTCATCTCCTGAGGCTCGAGATGCTGTGAACCTGATGGCACCTGCCGAAATGAAAAACTCCGTTGAGTTGTCGAGAAGCAAGAACATAGACAGCGCCTTGTGATTGGGAGTCAGCCGCTGCTGGACTTTTGCGATTGCTTTCACTGTGCACTGAATACAAGGACGGCATGTGCACGCTACAACAACGAACTGGGCAGGAGTGGGCAGAAGAGAACAGCCGTCAGACAGCAGCTTACGTATTACCCAGGAAAGAGTAGTGTTTTTGGAGTGTGCAGCAAGTCCGTGTTTCTGGGCAAGGGCGGCATAAGTGCGCTGCGCTGCTAAGCTTTCTCCCTGCGAGACACACTGGCAAAGCTTTTCGCTATGATGCAGTCTAGTGCAGACGCATACTATGGCCCTCCGGAGCTGATCGGAGGGAAGCGCCGGTCACTGGTGTCTTTCGGCTGAAGCAGCGCTTCGGAGCTTACGGCAGCCGCTCCGGTGTTGTGTGCGCGAAGCAGCCGCTTCTCCTACTCCCCGAGGCCGGACAGAGCGGTAGCTTCTACGAGGGCGAAGAACGAAGCCGCTGGGAGACGAGATTGTGTGCACAGCCTTGGGACAGCTAGAGGACAGTGGCTAAAGCTCCCTGCCTATTCAATGCACTGCTGGCATGCTCTATTGAAGGTGTTCCGAGACAACTTTTCTGGGTTTTGACTTCGTCCTGATGCAGCCCCTCTTGGGAAATTCGTGTTCGTCTCCTGAGGCTCGAGATGCAGTGAACCCGATGGCACCTGCCGAAATGAAAAACTCCGCTGAGTTGTCGAGAAGCAAGAACATAGACAGCGCCTTGTGATTGGGAGTCAGCCGCTGCTGGACTTTTGCGATTGCTTTCACTGTGCACTGAATACAAGGACGGCATGTGCACGCTACAACAACGAGCTGGGCAGGAGTGGGCAGAAGAGAACGGCCATCAGACAGCAGCTTCCATATTACCCAGGAAAGAGCAGTGTTTTTGGAGTGTGCAGCAAATCCGTGTTTCTGGGTAAGGGCGACATAAGCGCGCTGCGCTGCTAAGCTTTCTCCCTGTGAGACACACTGGCAAAGCTTTTCGCTATGATGCAGTCTAGTGCGGACGCACACTACGGCTCCCCGGAGCTGATCGGAGGGAAGCGCCGGTCGCCGGCGTCTTTCGGCTGAAACAGCGCTTCGGAGCTTACGGCTGCCGCTCCGGTGTTGTGTGTGTGAAGCAGCCGCTTCTCCTGCTCCCGGAGCCGGACAGAGCGGTAGCTTCTGCGAAGGCGAAAAACGAAGCCGCTGAGAGACGAGATTGTGTGCACAGCCTTGGGACTGCTAGAGGACGGTGGATAAAGCTCCCTGCCTATTCAATGCACTGCTGGCATGCTCTATTGAAGGTGTTCCGAGACAACTTTTCTGGGTTTTGACTTCGTACTGATGCAGCCCCTCTTGGGAAATTCGTGTTCGTCTCCTGAGGCTCGAGATGCAGTGAACCCGATGGCACCTGCCGAAATGAAAAACTCCGTTGAGTTGTCGAGAAGCAAGAACATAGACAGCGCCTTGTGATTGGGCGTCAGCCGCTGCTGGACTTTTGCGATTGCTTTCACTGTGCACTGAATACAAGGACGGCATGTGCACGCTACAACAACGAGCTGGGCAGGAGTGGGCAGAAGAGAACGGCCGTCAGACAGCAGCTTACATATTACCCAGGAAAGAGTAGTGTTTTTGGAGTGTGCAGCAAATCCGTGTTTCTGGGCAAGGGCGGCATAAGTGCGCTGCGCTGCTAAGCTTTCTCCCTGTGAGACACACTGGCAAAGCTTTTCGCTATGATGCAGTCTAGTGCAGACGCACACTACGGCTCTCCGGAGCTGATCGGAGGGAAGCGCCGGTCGCCGGCGTCTTTCGGCTGAAGCAGCGCTTCGGAGCTTACGGCTGCCGCTCCGGTGTTGTGTGCGCGAAGCAGCCGCTTCTCCTGCTCCCGGAGCCGGACAGAGCGGTTGCTTCTACAAAGGCGAAGAACGAAGCCGCTGAGAGACGAGATTATGTGCACAGCCTTGGGACTTCTAGAGGACGGTGGCTAAAGCTCCCGGCCTTTTCAAGGCCCTGCTGGCATGCTTTACTGAAGGTGTTTCGAGACAACTTTTTCTGGGTTTTGATTTCGTCCTGATGCAGCCCCTCTTGGGAAATTCGTGCTCGTCTCCTGAGGCTCGAGATGCAGTGAACCCGATGGCACCTGCCGAAATGAAAAACTCCGTTGAGTTGTCGAGAAGCAAGAACATAGACAGCGCCTTGTGATTGGGAGTCAGCCGCTGCTGGACTTTTGCGATTGCTTTCACTGTGCACTGAATGCCAGGACCGCATGTGCACGCTACAACAACGAGCTGGGCAGGAGTGGGCAGAAGAGAACCGCCGTCAGACAGCAGCTTACGTATTACCCAGGAAAGAGTAGTGTTTTTGGAGTGTGCAGCAAGTCCGTGTTTCTGGGCAAGGGCGGCATAAGTGCGCTGCGCTGCTAAGCTTTCTCCCTGCGAGACACACTGGCAAAGCTTTTCGCTATGATGCAGTCTAGTGCAGACGCACACAATGGCCCTCCGGAGCTGATCGGAGGGAAGCGCCGGTCACTGGCGTCTTTCGGCTGAAGCAGCGCTTCGGAGCTTACGGCTGCCGCTCCGGTGTTGTGTGCGCGAAGCAGCCGCTTCTCCTGCTCCCCGAGGCCGGACAGAGCGGTAGCTTCTACGAGGGCGAAGAACGAAGCCGCTTGGAGACGAGATTGTGTGCACAGCCTTGGGACTGCTAGAGGACGGTGGCTAAAGCTCCCTGCCTATTCAATGCACTGCTGGCATGCTCTATTGAAGGTGTTCCGAGACAACTTTTCTGGGTTTTGACTTCGTCCTGATGCAGCCCCTCCTGGGAAATTCGTGTTCGTCTCCTGAGGCTCGAGATGCAGTGAACCCGATGGCACCTGCCGAAATGAAAAACTCCGTTGAGTTGTCGAGAAGCAAGAACATAGACAGAGCCTTGTGATTGGGAGTCAGCCGCTGCTGGACTTTTGCGATTGCTTCCACTGTGCAGTGAATACAAGGACGGCATGTGCACGCTACAACAACGAGCTGGGCAGGAGTGGGCAGAAGAGAACGGCCGTCAGACAGCAGCTTCCATATTACCCAGGAAAGAGTAGTGTTTTTGGAGTGTGCAGCAAATCCGTGTTTCTGGGCAAGGGCGGCATAAGTGCGCTGCGCTGCTAAGCTTTCTCCCTGTGAGACACACTGGCAAAGCTTTTCGCTAAGATGCAGTCTAGTTCAGACGCACACTACGGCTCTCCGGAGCTGATCGGAGGGAAGCGCCGGTCGCCGGCGTCTTTCGGCTGAAGCAGCGCTTCGGAGCTTACGGCTGCCGCTCCGGTGTTGTGCGCGAATCAGCCGCTTCTCCTGCTCCCGGAGCCGGACAGAGCGGTAGCTTCTACGAGGGAGCAGAACTAAGCCGCTGAGAGACGAGATTGTGTGCACAGCCTTGGGACTGCTAGAGGACGGTGGCTAAAGCTCCCGGCCTTTTCAATGCCCTGCTGGCATGCTCTATTGAAGGTGTTCCGAGACAACTTTTTCTGGGTTTTGACTTCGTCCTGATGCAGCCCCTCTTGAAAAATTCGTGTTCATCTCCTGAGGCTCGAGATGCAGTGAACCCGATGGCACCTGCCGAAATGAAAAACTCCGTTGAGTTGTCGAGAAGCAAGAACATAGACAGCGCCTTGTGATTGGGAGTCAGCCGCTGCTGGACTTTTGCGATTGCTTTCACTGTGCACTGAATACAAGGACGGCATGTGCACGCTACAACAACGAACTGGGCAGGAGTGGGCAGAAGAGAACAGCCGTCAGACAGCAGCTTACGTATTACCCAGGAAAGAGTAGTGTTTTTGGAGTGTGCAGCAAGTCCGTGTTTCTGGGCAAGGGCGGCATAAGTGCGCTGCGCTGCTAAGCTTTCTCCCTGTGAGACACACTGGCAAAGCTTTTCGCTATGATGCAGTCTAGTTCAGACGCACACTACGGCTCTCCGGAGCTGATCGGAGGGAAGCGCCGGTCGCCGGCGTCTTTCGGCTGAAGCAGCGCTTCGGAGCTTACGGCTGCCGCTCCGGTGTTGTGCGCGAATCAGCCGCTTCTCCTGCTCCCGGAGCCGGACAGAGCGGTAGCTTCTACGAGGGAGCAGAACTAAGCCGCTGAGAGACGAGATTATGTGCACAGCCTTGGGACTTCTAGAGGACGGTGGCTAAAGCTCCCGGCCTTTTCAAGGCTCTGCTGGCATGCTTTACTGAAGGTGTTTCGAGACAACTTTTCTGGGTTTTGATTTCGTCCTGATGCAGCCCCTCTTGGGAAATTCGTGCTCGTCCCCTCAGGCACGAGATGCACAGAAATCGAAGGCAGCTGTCGAAATTAAAAACTCCATTGAGTTGTCGAGAAGCAAGAACATAGACAGCGCCTTGTGATTGGGAGTCAGCCGCTGCTGGACTTTTGCGATTGCTTTCACTGTGCACTGAATGCCAGGACGGCATGTGCACGCTACAACAACGAGCTGGGCAGGAGTGGGCAGAAGAGAACGGCCGTCAGACAGCAGCTTCCATATTACCCAGGAAAGAGCAGTGTTTTTGGAGTGTGCAGCAAATCCGTGTTTCTGGGTAAGGGCGGCATAAGTGCGCTGCGCTGCTAAGCTTTCTCCCTGTGAGACACACTGGCAAAGCTTTTCGCTATGATGCAGTCTAGTTCAGACGCACACTACGGCTCTCCGGAGCTGATCGGAGGGAAGCGCCGGTCGCCGGCGTCTTTCGGCTGAAGCAGCGCTTCGGAGCTTACGGCTGCCGCTCCGGTGTTGTGCGCGAATCAGCCGCTTCTCCTGCTCCCGGAGCCGGACAGAGCGGTAGCTTCTACGAGGGAGCAGAACTAAGCCGCTGAGAGACGAGATTGTGTGCACAGCCTTGGGACTGCTAGAGGACGGTGGCTAAAGCTCCCGGCCTTTTCAATGCCCTGCTGGCATGCTCTATTGAAGGTGTTCCGAGACAACTTTTTCTGGGTTTTGACTTCGTCCTGATGCAGCCCCTCTTGGGAAATTCGTGTTCATCTCCTGAGGCTCGAGATGCTGTGAACCTGATGGCACCTGCCGAAATGAAAAACTCCGTTGAGTTGTCGAGAAGCAAGAACATAGACAGCGCCTTGTGATTGGGAGTCAGCCGCTGCTGGACTTTTGCGATTGCTTTCACTGTGCACTGAATACAAGGACGGCATGTGCACGCTACAACAACGAGCTGGGCAGGAGTGGGCAGAAGAGAACGGCCGTCAGACAGCAGCTTCCATATTACCCAGGAAAGAGCAGTGTTTTTGGAGTGTGCAGCAAATCCGTTTTTCTGGGTAAGGGCAACATAAGCGCGCTGCGCTGCTAAGCTTTCTCCCTGTGAGACACACTGGCAAAGCTTTTCGCTATGATGCAGTGTAGTGCGGACGCACACTACGGCTCCCCGGAGCTGATCGGAGGGAAGCGCCGGTCGCCGGCGTCTTTCAACTGAAACAGCGCTTCGGAGCTTACGGCTGCCGCTCCGGTGTTGTGTGTGTGAAGCAGCCGCTTCTCCTGCTCCCGGAGCCGGACTGAGCGGTAGCTTCTAGGAAGGCGAAGAACGAAGCCGCTGAGAGACGAGATTATGTGCACAGCCTTGGGACTGCTAGAGGACGGTGGCTAAAGCTCCCGGCCTTTTCAAGGCCCTGCTGGCATGCTTTACTGAAGGTGTTTCGAGACAACTTTTCTGGGTTTTGATTTCGTCCTGATGCAGCCCCTCTTGGGAAATTCGTGCTCGTCCCCTCAGGCACGAGATGCACAGAAATCGAAGGCAGCTGTCGAAATTAAAAACTCCATTGAGTTGTCGAGAAGCAAGAACATAGACAGCGCCTTGTGATTGGGAGTCAGCCGCTGCTGGACTTTTGCGATTGCTTTCACTGTGCACTGAATGCCAGGACGGCATGTGCACGCTACAACAACGAGCTGGGCAGGAGTGGGCAGAAGAGAACGGCCGTCAGACAGCAGCTTCCATATTACCCAGGAAAGAGCAGTGTTTTTGGAGTGTGCAGCAAATCCGTGTTTCTGGGCAAGGGCGGCATAAGTGCGCTGCGCTGCTAAGCTTTCTCCCTGTGAGACACACTGGCAAAGCTTTTCGCTATGATGCAGTCTAGTTCAGACGCACACTACGGCTCTCCGGAGCTGATCGGAGGGAAGCGCCGGTCGCCGGCGTCTTTCGGCTGAAGCAGCGCTTCGGAGCTTACGGCTGCCGCTCCGGTGTTGTGCGCGAATCAGCCGCTTCTCCTGCTCCCGGAGCCGGACAGAGCGGTAGCTTCTACGAGGGAGCAGAACTAAGCCGCTGAGAGACGAGATTGTGTGCACAGCCTTGGGACTGCTAGAGGACGGTGGCTAAAGCTCCCGGCCTTTTCAATGCCCTGCTGGCATGCTCTATTGAAGGTGTTCCGAGACAACTTTTTCTGGGTTTTGACTTCGTCCTGATGCAGCCCCTCTTGGGAAATTCGTGTTCATCTCCTGAGGCTCGAGATGCTGTGAACCTGATGGCACCTGCCGAAATGAAAAACTCCGTTGAGTTGTCGAGAAGCAAGAACATAGACAGCGCCTTGTGATTGGGAGTCAGCCGCTGCTGGACTTTTGCGATTGCTTTCACTGTGCACTGAATACAAGGACGGCATGTGCACGCTACAACAACGAGCTGGGCAGGAGTGGGCAGAAGAGAACGGCCGTCAGACAGCAGCTTCCATATTACCCAGGAAAGAGCAGTGTTTTTGGAGTGTGCAGCAAATCCGTTTTTCTGGGTAAGGGCAACATAAGCGCGCTGCGCTGCTAAGCTTTCTCCCTGTGAGACACACTGGCAAAGCTTTTCGCTATGATGCAGTGTAGTGCGGACGCACACTACGGCTCCCCGGAGCTGATCGGAGGGAAGCGCCGGTCGCCGGCGTCTTTCAACTGAAACAGCGCTTCGGAGCTTACGGCTGCCGCTCCGGTGTTGTGTGTGTGAAGCAGCCGCTTCTCCTGCTCCCGGAGCCGGACTGAGCGGTAGCTTCTGCGAAGGCGAAAAACGAAGCCGCTGAGAGACGAGATTGTGTGCACAGCCTTGGGACTGCTAGAGGACGGTGGATAAAGCTCCCTGCCTTTTCAAGGCACTGATGGCATGCTTTATTGAAGGTGTTCCGAGACAACTTTTCTGGGTTTTGATTTCGTCCTGATGCAGCCCCTCTTGGGAAATTCGTGTTCGTCTCCTGAGGCTCGAGATGCAGTGAACCCGATGGCACCTGCCGAAATGAAAAACTCCGTTGAGTTGTCGAGAAGCAAGAACATAGACAGCGCCTTGTGATTGGGAGTCAGCCGCTGCTGGACTTTTGCGATTGCTTTCACTGTGCACTGAATACAAGGACGGCATGTGCACGCTACAACAACGAGCTGGGCAGGAGTGGGCAGAAGAGAACGGCCGTCAGACAGCAGCTTCCATATTACCCAGGAAAGAGCAGTGTTTTTGGAGTGTGCAGCAAATCCGTGTTTCTGGGTAAGGGCAACATAAGCGCGCTGCGCTGCTAAGCTTTCTCCCTGTGAGACACACTGGCAAAGCTTTTCGCTATGATGCAGTCTAGTGCGGGCGCACACTACGGCTCCCCGGAGCTGATCGGAGGGAAGCGCCGGTCGCCGGCGTCTTTCGGCTGAAACAGCGCTTCGGAGCTTACGGCTGCCGCTCCGGTGTTGTGTGTGTGAAGCAGCCGCTTCTCCTGCTCCCGGAGCCGGACTGAGCGGTAGCTTCTGCGAAGGCGAAAAACGAAGCCGCTGAGAGACGCGATTGTGTGCACAGCCTTGGGACTGCTAGAGGACGGTGGATAAAGCTCCCTGCCTTTTCAAGGCACTGCTGGCATGCTTTATTGAAGGTGTTCCGAGACAACTTTTCTGGGTTTTGATTTCGTCCTGATGCAGCCCCTCTTGGGAAATTCGTGCTCGTCCCCTCAGGCACGAGATGCACAGAAATCGAAGGCAGCTGTCGAAATTAAAAACTCCATTGAGTTGTCGAGAAGCAAGAACATAGACAGAGCCTTGTGATTGGGAGTCAGCCGCTGCTGGACTTTTGCGATTGCTTCCACTGTGCAGTGAATACAAGGACGGCATGTGCACGCTACAACAACGAGCTGGGCAGGAGTGGGCAGAAGAGAACGGCCGTCAGACAGCAGCTTCCATATTACCCAGGAAAGAGTAGTGTTTTTGGAGTGTGCAGCAAATCCGTGTTTCTGGGCAAGGGCGGCATAAGTGCGCTGCGCTGCTAAGCTTTCTCCCTGTGAGACACACTGGCAAAGCTTTTCGCTAAGATGCAGTCTAGTTCAGACGCACACTACGGCTCTCCGGAGCTGATCGGAGGGAAGCGCCGGTCGCCGGCGTCTTTCGGCTGAAGCAGCGCTTCGGAGCTTACGGCTGCCGCTCCGGTGTTGTGCGCGAATCAGCCGCTTCTCCTGCTCCCGGAGCCGGACAGAGCGGTAGCTTCTACGAGGGAGCAGAACTAAGCCGCTGAGAGACGAGATTGTGTGCACAGCCTTGGGACTGCTAGAGGACGGTGGCTAAAGCTCCCGGCCTTTTCAATGCCCTGCTGGCATGCTCTATTGAAGGTGTTCCGAGACAACTTTTTCTGGGTTTTGACTTCGTCCTGATGCAGCCCCTCTTGAAAAATTCGTGTTCATCTCCTGAGGCTCGAGATGCAGTGAACCCGATGGCACCTGCCGAAATGAAAAACTCCGTTGAGTTGTCGAGAAGCAAGAACATAGACAGCGCCTTGTGATTGGGAGTCAGCCGCTGCTGGACTTTTGCGATTGCTTTCACTGTGCACTGAATACAAGGACGGCATGTGCACGCTACAACAACGAACTGGGCAGGAGTGGGCAGAAGAGAACAGCCGTCAGACAGCAGCTTACGTATTACCCAGGAAAGAGTAGTGTTTTTGGAGTGTGCAGCAAGTCCGTGTTTCTGGGCAAGGGCGGCATAAGTGCGCTGCGCTGCTAAGCTTTCTCCCTGTGAGACACACTGGCAAAGCTTTTCGCTATGATGCAGTCTAGTTCAGACGCACACTACGGCTCTCCGGAGCTGATCGGAGGGAAGCGCCGGTCGCCGGCGTCTTTCGGCTGAAGCAGCGCTTCGGAGCTTACGGCTGCCGCTCCGGTGTTGTGCGCGAATCAGCCGCTTCTCCTGCTCCCGGAGCCGGACAGAGCGGTAGCTTCTACGAGGGAGCAGAACTAAGCCGCTGAGAGACGAGATTATGTGCACAGCCTTGGGACTTCTAGAGGACGGTGGCTAAAGCTCCCGGCCTTTTCAAGGCCCTGCTGGCATGCTTTACTGAAGGTGTTTCGAGACAACTTTTCTGGGTTTTGATTTCGTCCTGATGCAGCCCCTCTTGGGAAATTCGTGCTCGTCCCCTCAGGCACGAGATGCACAGAAATCGAAGGCAGCTGTCGAAATTAAAAACTCCATTGAGTTGTCGAGAAGCAAGAACATAGACAGCGCCTTGTGATTGGGAGTCAGCCGCTGCTGGACTTTTGCGATTGCTTTCACTGTGCACTGAATGCCAGGACGGCATGTGCACGCTACAACAACGAGCTGGGCAGGAGTGGGCAGAAGAGAACGGCCGTCAGACAGCAGCTTCCATATTACCCAGGAAAGAGCAGTGTTTTTGGAGTGTGCAGCAAATCCGTGTTTCTGGGTAAGGGCGGCATAAGTGCGCTGCGCTGCTAAGCTTTCTCCCTGTGAGACACACTGGCAAAGCTTTTCGCTATGATGCAGTCTAGTTCAGACGCACACTACGGCTCTCCGGAGCTGATCGGAGGGAAGCGCCGGTCGCCGGCGTCTTTCGGCTGAAGCAGCGCTTCGGAGCTTACGGCTGCCGCTCCGGTGTTGTGCGCGAATCAGCCGCTTCTCCTGCTCCCGGAGCCGGACAGAGCGGTAGCTTCTACGAGGGAGCAGAACTAAGCCGCTGAGAGACGAGATTGTGTGCACAGCCTTGGGACTGCTAGAGGACGGTGGCTAAAGCTCCCGGCCTTTTCAATGCCCTGCTGGCATGCTCTATTGAAGGTGTTCCGAGACAACTTTTTCTGGGTTTTGACTTCGTCCTGATGCAGCCCCTCTTGGGAAATTCGTGTTCATCTCCTGAGGCTCGAGATGCTGTGAACCTGATGGCACCTGCCGAAATGAAAAACTCCGTTGAGTTGTCGAGAAGCAAGAACATAGACAGCGCCTTGTGATTGGGAGTCAGCCGCTGCTGGACTTTTGCGATTGCTTTCACTGTGCACTGAATACAAGGACGGCATGTGCACGCTACAACAACGAGCTGGGCAGGAGTGGGCAGAAGAGAACGGCCGTCAGACAGCAGCTTCCATATTACCCAGGAAAGAGCAGTGTTTTTGGAGTGTGCAGCAAATCCGTTTTTCTGGGTAAGGGCAACATAAGCGCGCTGCGCTGCTAAGCTTTCTCCCTGTGAGACACACTGGCAAAGCTTTTCGCTATGATGCAGTGTAGTGCGGACGCACACTACGGCTCCCCGGAGCTGATCGGAGGGAAGCGCCGGTCGCCGGCGTCTTTCAACTGAAACAGCGCTTCGGAGCTTACGGCTGCCGCTCCGGTGTTGTGTGTGTGAAGCAGCCGCTTCTCCTGCTCCCGGAGCCGGACTGAGCGGTAGCTTCTAGGAAGGCGAAGAACGAAGCCGCTGAGAGACGAGATTATGTGCACAGCCTTGGGACTGCTAGAGGACGGTGGCTAAAGCTCCCGGCCTTTTCAAGGCCCTGCTGGCATGCTTTACTGAAGGTGTTTCGAGACAACTTTTCTGGGTTTTGATTTCGTCCTGATGCAGCCCCTCTTGGGAAATTCGTGCTCGTCCCCTCAGGCACGAGATGCACAGAAATCGAAGGCAGCTGTCGAAATTAAAAACTCCATTGAGTTGTCGAGAAGCAAGAACATAGACAGCGCCTTGTGATTGGGAGTCAGCCGCTGCTGGACTTTTGCGATTGCTTTCACTGTGCACTGAATGCCAGGACGGCATGTGCACGCTACAACAACGAGCTGGGCAGGAGTGGGCAGAAGAGAACGGCCGTCAGACAGCAGCTTCCATATTACCCAGGAAAGAGCAGTGTTTTTGGAGTGTGCAGCAAATCCGTGTTTCTGGGCAAGGGCGGCATAAGTGCGCTGCGCTGCTAAGCTTTCTCCCTGTGAGACACACTGGCAAAGCTTTTCGCTATGATGCAGTCTAGTTCAGACGCACACTACGGCTCTCCGGAGCTGATCGGAGGGAAGCGCCGGTCGCCGGCGTCTTTCGGCTGAAGCAGCGCTTCGGAGCTTACGGCTGCCGCTCCGGTGTTGTGCGCGAATCAGCCGCTTCTCCTGCTCCCGGAGCCGGACAGAGCGGTAGCTTCTACGAGGGAGCAGAACTAAGCCGCTGAGAGACGAGATTGTGTGCACAGCCTTGGGACTGCTAGAGGACGGTGGCTAAAGCTCCCGGCCTTTTCAATGCCCTGCTGGCATGCTCTATTGAAGGTGTTCCGAGACAACTTTTTCTGGGTTTTGACTTCGTCCTGATGCAGCCCCTCTTGGGAAATTCGTGTTCATCTCCTGAGGCTCGAGATGCTGTGAACCTGATGGCACCTGCCGAAATGAAAAACTCCGTTGAGTTGTCGAGAAGCAAGAACATAGACAGCGCCTTGTGATTGGGAGTCAGCCGCTGCTGGACTTTTGCGATTGCTTTCACTGTGCACTGAATACAAGGACGGCATGTGCACGCTACAACAACGAGCTGGGCAGGAGTGGGCAGAAGAGAACGGCCGTCAGACAGCAGCTTCCATATTACCCAGGAAAGAGCAGTGTTTTTGGAGTGTGCAGCAAATCCGTTTTTCTGGGTAAGGGCAACATAAGCGCGCTGCGCTGCTAAGCTTTCTCCCTGTGAGACACACTGGCAAAGCTTTTCGCTATGATGCAGTGTAGTGCGGACGCACACTACGGCTCCCCGGAGCTGATCGGAGGGAAGCGCCGGTCGCCGGCGTCTTTCAACTGAAACAGCGCTTCGGAGCTTACGGCTGCCGCTCCGGTGTTGTGTGTGTGAAGCAGCCGCTTCTCCTGCTCCCGGAGCCGGACTGAGCGGTAGCTTCTGCGAAGGCGAAAAACGAAGCCGCTGAGAGACGAGATTGTGTGCACAGCCTTGGGACTGCTAGAGGACGGTGGATAAAGCTCCCTGCCTTTTCAAGGCACTGATGGCATGCTTTATTGAAGGTGTTCCGAGACAACTTTTCTGGGTTTTGATTTCGTCCTGATGCAGCCCCTCTTGGGAAATTCGTGTTCGTCTCCTGAGGCTCGAGATGCAGTGAACCCGATGGCACCTGCCGAAATGAAAAACTCCGTTGAGTTGTCGAGAAGCAAGAACATAGACAGCGCCTTGTGATTGGGAGTCAGCCGCTGCTGGACTTTTGCGATTGCTTTCACTGTGCACTGAATACAAGGACGGCATGTGCACGCTACAACAACGAGCTGGGCAGGAGTGGGCAGAAGAGAACGGCCGTCAGACAGCAGCTTCCATATTACCCAGGAAAGAGCAGTGTTTTTGGAGTGTGCAGCAAATCCGTGTTTCTGGGTAAGGGCAACATAAGCGCGCTGCGCTGCTAAGCTTTCTCCCTGTGAGACACACTGGCAAAGCTTTTCGCTATGATGCAGTCTAGTGCGGGCGCACACTACGGCTCCCCGGAGCTGATCGGAGGGAAGCGCCGGTCGCCGGCGTCTTTCGGCTGAAACAGCGCTTCGGAGCTTACGGCTGCCGCTCCGGTGTTGTGTGTGTGAAGCAGCCGCTTCTCCTGCTCCCGGAGCCGGACTGAGCGGTAGCTTCTGCGAAGGCGAAAAACGAAGCCGCTGAGAGACGCGATTGTGTGCACAGCCTTGGGACTGCTAGAGGACGGTGGATAAAGCTCCCTGCCTTTTCAAGGCACTGCTGGCATGCTTTATTGAAGGTGTTCCGAGACAACTTTTCTGGGTTTTGATTTCGTCCTGATGCAGCCCCTCTTGGGAAATTCGTGCTCGTCCCCTCAGGCACGAGATGCACAGAAATCGAAGGCAGCTGTCGAAATTAAAAACTCCATTGAGTTGTCGAGAAGCAAGAACATAGACAGCGCCTTGTGATTGGGAGTCAGCCGCTGCTGGACTTTTGCGATTGCTTTCACTGTGCACTGAATGCCAGGACGGCATGTGCACGCTACAACAACGAGCTGGGCAGGAGTGGGCAGAAGAGAACGGCCGTCAGACAGCAGCTTCCATATTACCCAGGAAAGAGCAGTGTTTTTGGAGTGTGCAGCAAATCCGTGTTTCTGGGCAAGGGCGGCATAAGTGCGCTGCGCTGCTAAGCTTTCTCCCTGTGAGACACACTGGCAAAGCTTTTCGCTAAGATGCAGTCTAGTTCAGACGCACACTACGGCTCTCCGGAGCTGATCGGAGGGAAGCGCCGGTCGCCGGCGTCTTTCGGCTGAAGCAGCGCTTCGGAGCTTACGGCTGCCGCTCCGGTGTTGTGCGCGAATCAGCCGCTTCTCCTGCTCCCGGAGCCGGACAGAGCGGTAGCTTCTACGAGGGAGCAGAACTAAGCCGCTGAGAGACGAGATTGTGTGCACAGCCTTGGGACTGCTAGAGGACGGTGGCTAAAGCTCCCGGCCTTTTCAATGCCCTGCTGGCATGCTCTATTGAAGGTGTTCCGAGACAACTTTTTCTGGGTTTTGACTTCGTCCTGATGCAGCCCCTCTTGAAAAATTCGTGTTCATCTCCTGAGGCTCGAGATGCAGTGAACCCGATGGCACCTGCCGAAATGAAAAACTCCGTTGAGTTGTCGAGAAGCAAGAACATAGACAGCGCCTTGTGATTGGGAGTCAGCCGCTGCTGGACTTTTGCGATTGCTTTCACTGTGCACTGAATACAAGGACGGCATGTGCACGCTACAACAACGAACTGGGCAGGAGTGGGCAGAAGAGAACAGCCGTCAGACAGCAGCTTACGTATTACCCAGGAAAGAGTAGTGTTTTTGGAGTGTGCAGCAAGTCCGTGTTTCTGGGCAAGGGCGGCATAAGTGCGCTGCGCTGCTAAGCTTTCTCCCTGCGAGACACACTGGCAAAGCTTTTCGCTATGATGCAGTCTAGTGCAGACGCATACTATGGCCCTCCGGAGCTGATCGGAGGGAAGCGCCGGTCACTGGTGTCTTTCGGCTGAAGCAGCGCTTCGGAGCTTACGGCTGCCGCTCCGGTGTTGTGCGCGCGAATCAGCCGCTTCTCCTGCTCCCGGAGCCGGACAGAGCGGTAGCTTCTACGAGGGCGCAGAACTAAGCCGCTGAGAGACGAGATTGTGTGCACAGCCTTGGGAGTGCTAGAGGACGGTGGCTAAAGCTCCCGGCCTTTTCAATGCCCTGCTGGCATGCTCTATTGAAGGTGTTCCGAGACAACTTTTTCTGGGTTTTGACTTCGTCCTGATGCAGCCCCTCTTGGGAAATTCGTGTTCGTCTCCTGAGGCTCGAGATGCAGTGAACCTGATGGCACCTGCCTAAATGAAAAACTCCGTTGAGTTGTCGAGAAGCAAGAACATAGACAGCGCCTTGTGATTGGGAGTCAGCCGCTGCTGGACTTTTGCGATTGCTTTCACTGTGCACTGAATACAAGGACAGCATGTGCACGCTACAACAACGAGCTGGGCAGGAGTGGGCAGAAGAGAACCGCCGTCAGACAGCAGCTTACGTATTACCCAGGAAAGAGTAGTGTTTTTGGAGTGTGCAGCAAGTCCGTGTTTCTGGGCAAGGGCGGCATAAGTGCGCTGCGCTGCTAAGCTTTCTCCCTGCGAGACACACTGGCAAAGCTTTTCGCTATGATGCAGTCTAGTGCAGACGCACACAATGGCCCTCCGGAGCTGATCGGAGGGAAGCGCCGGTCACTGGTGTCTTTCGGCTGAAGCAGTGCTTCGGAGCTTACGGCTGCCGCTCCGGTGTTGTGTGCGCGAAGCAGCCGCTTCTCCTGCTCCCCGAGGCCGGACAGAGCGGTAGCTTCTACGAGGGCGAAGAACGAAGCCGCTGGGAGACGAGATTGTGTGCACAGCCTTGGGACTGCTAGAGGACGGTGGCTAAAGCTCCCTGCCTATTCAATGCACTGCTGGCATGCTCTATTGAAGGTGTTCCGAGACAACTTTTCTGGGTTTTGACTTCGTACTGATGCAGCCCCTCCTGGGAAATTCGTGTTCGTCTCCTGAGGCTCGAGATGCAGTGAACCCGATGGCACCTGCCGAAATGAAAAACTCCGTTGAGTTGTCGAGAAGCAAGAACATAGACAGAGCCTTGTGATTGGGAGTCAGCCGCTGCTGGACTTTTGCGATTGCTTTCACTGTGCACTGAATACAAGGACGGCATGTGCACGCTACAACAACGAGCTGGGCAGGAGTGGGCAGAAGAGAACGGCCGTCAGACAGCAGCTTCCATATTACCCAGGAAAGAGCAGTGTTTTTGGAGTGTGCAGCAAATCCGTTTTTCTGGGCAAGGGCGGCATAAGTGCGCTGCGCTGCTAAGGTTTCTCCCTGTGAGACACACTGGCAAAGCTTTTCGCTATGATGCAGTCTAGTGCAGACGCACACTACGGCTCTCCGGAGCTGATCGGAGGGAAGCGCCGGTCGCCGGTGTCTTTCGGCTGAAGCAGCGCTTCGGAGCTTACGGCTGCCGCTCCGGTGTTGTGTGCGCGAAGCAGCCGCTTCTCCTGCCCCCGGAGCCGGACAGAGCGGTTGCTTCTACGAAGGCGAAGAACGAAGCCGCTGAGAGACGAGATTATGTGCACAGCCTTGGGACTGGTAGAGGACGGTGGCTAAAGCTCCCGGCCTTTTCAAGGCCCTGCTGGCATGCTTTACTGAAGGTGTTTCGAGACAACTTTTCTGGGTTTTGATTTCGTCCTGATGCAGCCCCTCTTGGGAAATTCGTGCTCGTCCCCTCAGGCACGAGATGCACAGAAATCGAAGGCAGCTGTCGAAATTAAAAACTCCATTGAGTTGTCGAGAAGCAAGAACATAGACAGCGCCTTGTGATTGGGAGTCAGCCGCTGCTGGACTTTTGCGATTGCTTTCACTGTGCACTGAATGCCAGGACGGCATGTGCACGCTACAACAACGAGCTGGGCAGGAGTGGGCAGAAGAGAACGGCCGTCAGACAGCAGCTTCCATATTACCCAGGAAAGAGCAGTGTTTTTGGAGTGTGCAGCAAATCCGTGTTTCTGGGCAAGGGCGGCATAAGTGCGCTGCGCTGCTAAGCTTTCTCCCTGTGAGACACACTGGCAAAGCTTTTCGCTATGATGCAGTCTAGTTCAGACGCACACTACGGCTCTCCGGAGCTGATCGGAGGGAAGCGCCGGTCGCCGGCGTCTTTCGGCTGAAGCAGCGCTTCGGAGCTTACGGCTGCCGCTCCGGTGTTGTGCGCGAATCAGCCGCTTCTCCTGCTCCCGGAGCCGGACAGAGCGGTAGCTTCTACGAGGGAGCAGAACTAAGCCGCTGAGAGACGAGATTGTGTGCACAGCCTTGGGACTGCTAGAGGACGGTGGCTAAAGCTCCCGGCCTTTTCAATGCCCTGCTGGCATGCTCTATTGAAGGTGTTCCGAGACAACTTTTTCTGGGTTTTGACTTCGTCCTGATGCAGCCCCTCTTGGGAAATTCGTGTTCATCTCCTGAGGCTCGAGATGCTGTGAACCTGATGGCACCTGCCGAAATGAAAAACTCCGTTGAGTTGTCGAGAAGCAAGAACATAGACAGCGCCTTGTGATTGGGAGTCAGCCGCTGCTGGACTTTTGCGATTGCTTTCACTGTGCACTGAATACAAGGACGGCATGTGCACGCTACAACAACGAGCTGGGCAGGAGTGGGCAGAAGAGAACGGCCGTCAGACAGCAGCTTCCATATTACCCAGGAAAGAGCAGTGTTTTTGGAGTGTGCAGCAAATCCGTTTTTCTGGGTAAGGGCAACATAAGCGCGCTGCGCTGCTAAGCTTTCTCCCTGTGAGACACACTGGCAAAGCTTTTCGCTATGATGCAGTGTAGTGCGGACGCACACTACGGCTCCCCGGAGCTGATCGGAGGGAAGCGCCGGTCGCCGGCGTCTTTCAACTGAAACAGCGCTTCGGAGCTTACGGCTGCCGCTCCGGTGTTGTGTGTGTGAAGCAGCCGCTTCTCCTGCTCCCGGAGCCGGACTGAGCGGTAGCTTCTGCGAAGGCGAAAAACGAAGCCGCTGAGAGACGAGATTGTGTGCACAGCCTTGGGACTGCTAGAGGACGGTGGATAAAGCTCCCTGCCTTTTCAAGGCACTGATGGCATGCTTTATTGAAGGTGTTCCGAGACAACTTTTCTGGGTTTTGATTTCGTCCTGATGCAGCCCCTCTTGGGAAATTCGTGTTCGTCTCCTGAGGCTCGAGATGCAGTGAACCCGATGGCACCTGCCGAAATGAAAAACTCCGTTGAGTTGTCGAGAAGCAAGAACATAGACAGCGCCTTGTGATTGGGAGTCAGCCGCTGCTGGACTTTTGCGATTGCTTTCACTGTGCACTGAATACAAGGACGGCATGTGCACGCTACAACAACGAGCTGGGCAGGAGTGGGCAGAAGAGAACGGCCGTCAGACAGCAGCTTCCATATTACCCCGGAAAGAGCAGTGTTTTTGGAGTGTGCAGCAAATCCGTGTTTCTGGGTAAGGGCAACATAAGCGCGCTGCGCTGCTAAGCTTTCTCCCTGTGAGACACACTGGCAAAGCTTTTCGCTATGATGCAGTCTAGTGCGGGCGCACACTACGGCTCCCCGGAGCAGATCGGAGGGAAGCGCCGGTCGCCGGCGTCTTTCGGCTGAAACAGCGCTTCGGAGCTTACGGCTGCCGCTCCGGTGTTGTGTGTGTGAAGCAGCCGCTTCTCCTGCTCCCGGAGCCGGACTGAGCGGTAGCTTCTGCGAAGGCGAAAAACGAAGCCGCTGAGAGACGCGATTGTGTGCACAGCCTTGGGACTGCTAGAGGACGGTGGATAAAGCTCCCTGCCTTTTCAAGGCACTGCTGGCATGCTTTATTGAAGGTGTTCCGAGACAACTTTTCTGGGTTTTGATTTCGTCCTGATGCAGCCCCTCTTGGGAAATTCGTGTTCGTCTCCTGAGGCTCAAGATGCAGTGAACCCGATGGCACCTGCCGAAATGAAAAAATCCGTTGAGTTGTCGAGAAGCAAGAACATAGACAGCGCCTTGTGATTGGGAGTCAGCCGCTGCTGGACTTTTGCGATTGCTTTCACTGTGCACTGAATACAAGGACGGCATGTGCACGCTACAACAACGAGCTGGGCAGGAGTGGGCAGAAGAGAACGGCCGTCAGACAGCAGCTTACATATTACCCAGGAAAGAGTAGTGTTTTTGGAGTGTGCAGCAAATCCGTGTTTCTGGGCAAGGGCGGCATAAGTGCGCTGCGCTGCTAAGGTTTCTCCCTGTGAGACACACTGGCAAAGCTTTTCGCTATGATGCAGTCTAGTGCAGACGCACACTACGGCTCTCCGGAGCTGATCGGAGGGAAGCGCCGGTCGCCGGTGTCTTTCGGCTGAAGCAGCGCTTCGGAGCTTACGGCTGCCGCTCCGGTGTTGTGTGCGCGAAGCAGCCGCTTCTCCTGCTCCCGGAGCCGGACAGAGCGGTTGCTTCTACGAAGGCGAAGAACGAAGCCGCTGAGAGACGAGATTATGTGCACAGCCTTGGGACTGGTAGAGGACGGTGGCTAAAGCTCCCGGCCTTTTCAAGGCCCTGCTGGCATGCTTTACTGAAGGTGTTTCGAGACAACTTTTCTGGGTTTTGATTTCGTCCTGATGCAGCCCCTCTTGGGAAATTCGTGCTCGTCCCCTCAGGCACGAGATGCACAGAAATCGAAGGCAGCTGTCGAAATTAAAAACTCCATTGAGTTGTCGAGAAGCAAGAACATAGACAGCGCCTTGTGATTGGGAGTCAGCCGCTGCTGGACTTTTGCGATTGCTTTCACTGTGCACTGAATGCCAGGACGGCATGTGCACGCTACAACAACGAGCTGGGCAGGAGTGGGCAGAAGAGAACGGCCGTCAGACAGCAGCTTCCATATTACCCAGGAAAGAGCAGTGTTTTTGGAGTGTGCAGCAAATCCGTGTTTCTGGGCAAGGGCGGCATAAGTGCGCTGCGCTGCTAAGCTTTCTCCCTGTGAGACACACTGGCAAAGCTTTTCGCTAAGATGCAGTCTAGTTCAGACGCACACTACGGCTCTCCGGAGCTGATCGGAGGGAAGCGCCGGTCGCCGGCGTCTTTCGGCTGAAGCAGCGCTTCGGAGCTTACGGCTGCCGCTCCGGTGTTGTGCGCAAATCAGCCGCTTCTCCTGCTCCCGGAGCCGGACAGAGCGGTAGCTTCTACGAGGGAGCAGAACTAAGCCGCTGAGAGACGAGATTGTGTGCACAGCCTTGGGACTGCTAGAGGACGGTGGCTAAAGCTCCCGGCCTTTTCAATGCCCTGCTGGCATGCTCTATTGAAGGTGTTCCGAGACAACTTTTTCTGGGTTTTGACTTCGTCCTGATGCAGCCCCTCTTGAAAAATTCGTGTTCATCTCCTGAGGCTCGAGATGCTGTGAACCTGATGGCACCTGCCGAAATGAAAAACTCCGTTGAGTTGTCGAGAAGCAAGAACATAGACAGCGCCTTGTGATTGGGAGTCAGCCGCTGCTGGACTTTTGCGATTGCTTTCACTGTGCACTGAATACAAGGACGGCATGTGCACGCTACAACAACGAACTGGGCAGGAGTGGGCAGAAGAGAACAGCCGTCAGACAGCAGCTTACGTATTACCCAGGAAAGAGTAGTGTTTTTGGAGTGTGCAGCAAGTCCGTGTTTCTGGGCAAGGGCGGCATAAGTGCGCTGCGCTGCTAAGCTTTCTCCCTGCGAGACACACTGGCAAAGCTTTTCGCTATGATGCAGTCTAGTGCAGACGCATACTATGGCCCTCCGGAGCTGATCGGAGGGAAGCGCCGGTCACTGGTGTCTTTCGGCTGAAGCAGCGCTTCGGAGCTTACGGCTGCCGCTCCGGTGTTGTGCGCGCGAATCAGCCGCTTCTCCTGCTCCCGGAGCCGGACAGAGCGGTAGCTTCTACGAGGGCGCAGAACTAAGCCGCTGAGAGACGAGATTGTGTGCACAGCCTTGGGAGTGCTAGAGGACGGTGGCTAAAGCTCCCGGCCTTTTCAATGCCCTGCTGGCATGCTCTATTGAAGGTGTTCCGAGACAACTTTTTCTGGGTTTTGACTTCGTCCTGATGCAGCCCCTCTTGGGAAATTCGTGTTCGTCTCCTGAGGCTCGAGATGCAGTGAACCTGATGGCACCTGCCTAAATGAAAAACTCCGTTGAGTTGTCGAGAAGCAAGAACATAGACAGCGCCTTGTGATTGGGAGTCAGCCGCTGCTGGACTTTTGCGATTGCTTTCACTGTGCACTGAATACAAGGACAGCATGTGCACGCTACAACAACGAGCTGGGCAGGAGTGGGCAGAAGAGAACCGCCGTCAGACAGCAGCTTACGTATTACCCAGGAAAGAGTAGTGTTTTTGGAGTGTGCAGCAAGTCCGTGTTTCTGGGCAAGGGCGGCATAAGTGCGCTGCGCTGCTAAGCTTTCTCCCTGCGAGACACACTGGCAAAGCTTTTCGCTATGATGCAGTCTAGTGCAGACGCACACAATGGCCCTCCGGAGCTGATCGGAGGGAAGCGCCGGTCACTGGTGTCTTTCGGCTGAAGCAGTGCTTCGGAGCTTACGGCTGCCGCTCCGGTGTTGTGTGCGCGAAGCAGCCGCTTCTCCTGCTCCCCGAGGCCGGACAGAGCGGTAGCTTCTACGAGGGCGAAGAACGAAGCCGCTGGGAGACGAGATTGTGTGCACAGCCTTGGGACTGCTAGAGGACGGTGGCTAAAGCTCCCTGCCTATTCAATGCACTGCTGGCATGCTCTATTGAAGGTGTTCCGAGACAACTTTTCTGGGTTTTGACTTCGTACTGATGCAGCCCCTCCTGGGAAATTCGTGTTCGTCTCCTGAGGCTCGAGATGCAGTGAACCCGATGGCACCTGCCGAAATGAAAAACTCCGTTGAGTTGTCGAGAAGCAAGAACATAGACAGAGCCTTGTGATTGGGAGTCAGCCGCTGCTGGACTTTTGCGATTGCTTTCACTGTGCACTGAATACAAGGACGGCATGTGCACGCTACAACAACGAGCTGGGCAGGAGTGGGCAGAAGAGAACGGCCGTCAGACAGCAGCTTCCATATTACCCAGGAAAGAGCAGTGTTTTTGGAGTGTGCAGCAAATCCGTTTTTCTGGGCAAGGGCGGCATAAGTGCGCTGCGCTGCTAAGGTTTCTCCCTGTGAGACACACTGGCAAAGCTTTTCGCTATGATGCAGTCTAGTGCAGACGCACACTACGGCTCTCCGGAGCTGATCGGAGGGAAGCGCCGGTCGCCGGTGTCTTTCGGCTGAAGCAGCGCTTCGGAGCTTACGGCTGCCGCTCCGGTGTTGTGTGCGCGAAGCAGCCGCTTCTCCTGCCCCCGGAGCCGGACAGAGCGGTTGCTTCTACGAAGGCGAAGAACGAAGCCGCTGAGAGACGAGATTATGTGCACAGCCTTGGGACTGGTAGAGGACGGTGGCTAAAGCTCCCGGCCTTTTCAAGGCCCTGCTGGCATGCTTTACTGAAGGTGTTTCGAGACAACTTTTCTGGGTTTTGATTTCGTCCTGATGCAGCCCCTCTTGGGAAATTCGTGCTCGTCCCCTCAGGCACGAGATGCACAGAAATCGAAGGCAGCTGTCGAAATTAAAAACTCCATTGAGTTGTCGAGAAGCAAGAACATAGACAGCGCCTTGTGATTGGGAGTCAGCCGCTGCTGGACTTTTGCGATTGCTTTCACTGTGCACTGAATGCCAGGACGGCATGTGCACGCTACAACAACGAGCTGGGCAGGAGTGGGCAGAAGAGAACGGCCGTCAGACAGCAGCTTCCATATTACCCAGGAAAGAGCAGTGTTTTTGGAGTGTGCAGCAAATCCGTGTTTCTGGGCAAGGGCGGCATAAGTGCGCTGCGCTGCTAAGCTTTCTCCCTGTGAGACACACTGGCAAAGCTTTTCGCTAAGATGCAGTCTAGTTCAGACGCACACTACGGCTCTCCGGAGCTGATCGGAGGGAAGCGCCGGTCGCCGGCGTCTTTCGGCTGAAGCAGCGCTTCGGAGCTTACGGCTGCCGCTCCGGTGTTGTGCGCGAATCAGCCGCTTCTCCTGCTCCCGGAGCCGGACAGAGCGGTAGCTTCTACGAGGGAGCAGAACTAAGCCGCTGAGAGACGAGATTGTGTGCACAGCCTTGGGACTGCTAGAGGACGGTGGCTAAAGCTCCCGGCCTTTTCAATGCCCTGCTGGCATGCTCTATTGAAGGTGTTCCGAGACAACTTTTTCTGGGTTTTGACTTCGTCCTGATGCAGCCCCTCTTGAAAAATTCGTGTTCATCTCCTGAGGCTCGAGATGCTGTGAACCCGATGGCACCTGCCGAAATGAAAAACTCCGTTGAGTTGTCGAGAAGCAAGAACATAGACAGCGCCTTGTGATTGGGAGTCAGCCGCTGCTGGACTTTTGCGATTGCTTTCACTGTGCACTGAATACAAGGACGGCATGTGCACGCTACAACAACGAACTGGGCAGGAGTGGGCAGAAGAGAACAGCCGTCAGACAGCAGCTTACGTATTACCCAGGAAAGAGTAGTGTTTTTGGAGTGTGCAGCAAGTCCGTGTTTCTGGGCAAGGGCGGCATAAGTGCGCTGCGCTGCTAAGCTTTCTCCCTGTGAGACACACTGGCAAAGCTTTTCGCTATGATGCAGTCTAGTGCAGACGCACACTACAGCTCTCCGGAGCTGATCGGAGGGAAGCGCCGGTCGCCGGCGTCTTTCGGCTGAAGCAGCGCTTCGGAGCTTACGGCTGCCGCTCCGGTGTTGTGTGCGCGAAGCAGCCGCTTCTCCTGCTCCCGGAGCCGGACAGAGCGGTTGCTTCTACAAAGGCGAAGAACGAAGCCGCTGAGAGACGAGATTATGTGCACAGCCTTGGGACTTCTAGAGGACGGTGGCTAAAGCTCCCGGCCTTTTCAAGGCCCTGCTGGCATGCTTTACTGAAGGTGTTTCGAGACAACTTTTCTGGGTTTTGATTTCGTCCTGATGCAGCCCCTCTTGGGAAATTCGTGCTCGTCCCCTCAGGCACGAGATGCACAGAAATCGAAGGCAGCTGTCGAAATTAAAAACTCCATTGAGTTGTCGAGAAGCAAGAACATAGACAGCGCCTTGTGATTGGGAGTCAGCCGCTGCTGGACTTTTGCGATTGCTTTCACTGTGCACTGAATGCCAGGACGGCATGTGCACGCTACAACAACGAGCTGGGCAGGAGTGGGCAGAAGAGAACGGCCGTCAGACAGCAGCTTCCATATTACCCAGGAAAGAGCAGTGTTTTTGGAGTGTGCAGCAAATCCGTGTTTCTGGGTAAGGGCGGCATAAGTGCGCTGCGCTGCTAAGCTTTCTCCCTGTGAGACACACTGGCAAAGCTTTTCGCTATGATGCAGTCTAGTTCAGACGCACACTACGGCTCTCCGGAGCTGATCGGAGGGAAGCGCCGGTCGCCGGCGTCTTTCGGCTGAAGCAGCGCTTCGGAGCTTACGGCTGCCGCTCCGGTGTTGTGCGCGAATCAGCCGCTTCTCCTGCTCCCGGAGCCGGACAGAGCGGTAGCTTCTACGAGGGAGCAGAACTAAGCCGCTGAGAGACGAGATTGTGTGCACAGCCTTGGGACTGCTAGAGGACGGTGGCTAAAGCTCCCGGCCTTTTCAATGCCCTGCTGGCATGCTCTATTGAAGGTGTTCCGAGACAACTTTTTCTGGGTTTTGACTTCGTCCTGATGCAGCCCCTCTTGGGAAATTCGTGTTCATCTCCTGAGGCTCGAGATGCTGTGAACCTGATGGCACCTGCCGAAATGAAAAACTCCGTTGAGTTGTCGAGAAGCAAGAACATAGACAGCGCCTTGTGATTGGGAGTCAGCCGCTGCTGGACTTTTGCGATTGCTTTCACTGTGCACTGAATACAAGGACGGCATGTGCACGCTACAACAACGAGCTGGGCAGGAGTGGGCAGAAGAGAACGGCCGTCAGACAGCAGCTTCCATATTACCCAGGAAAGAGCAGTGTTTTTGGAGTGTGCAGCAAATCCGTTTTTCTGGGTAAGGGCAACATAAGCGCGCTGCGCTGCTAAGCTTTCTCCCTGTGAGACACACTGGCAAAGCTTTTCGCTATGATGCAGTGTAGTGCGGACGCACACTACGGCTCCCCGGAGCTGATCGGAGGGAAGCGCCGGTCGCCGGCGTCTTTCAACTGAAACAGCGCTTCGGAGCTTACGGCTGCCGCTCCGGTGTTGTGTGTGTGAAGCAGCCGCTTCTCCTGCTCCCGGAGCCGGACTGAGCGGTAGCTTCTAGGAAGGCGAAGAACGAAGCCGCTGAGAGACGAGATTATGTGCACAGCCTTGGGACTGCTAGAGGACGGTGGCTAAAGCTCCCTGCCTTTTCAAGGCCCTGCTGGCATGCTTTACTGAAGGTGTTTCGAGACAACTTTTCTGGGTTTTGATTTCGTCCTGATGCAGCCCCTCTTGGGAAATTCGTGCTCGTCCCCTCAGGCACGAGATGCACAGAAATCGAAGGCAGCTGTCGAAATTAAAAACTCCATTGAGTTGTCGAGAAGCAAGAACATAGACAGCGCCTTGTGATTGGGAGTCAGCCGCTGCTGGACTTTTGCGATTGCTTTCACTGTGCACTGAATACAAGGACGGCATGTGCACGCTACAACAACGAGCTGGGCAGGAGTGGGCAGAAGAGAACGGCCGTCAGACAGCAGCTTCCATATTACCCAGGAAAGAGCAGTGTTTTTGGAGTGTGCAGCAAATCCGTTTTTCTGGGTAAGGGCAACATAAGCGCGCTGCGCTGCTAAGCTTTCTCCCTGTGAGACACACTGGCAAAGCTTTTCGCTATGATGCAGTGTAGTGCGGACGCACACTACGGCTCCCCGGAGCTGATCGGAGGGAAGCGCCGGTCGCCGGCGTCTTTCAACTGAAACAGCGCTTCGGAGCTTACGGCTGCCGCTCCGGTGTTGTGTGTGTGAAGCAGCCGCTTCTCCTGCTCCCGGAGCCGGACTGAGCGGTAGCTTCTAGGAAGGCGAAGAACGAAGCCGCTGAGAGACGAGATTATGTGCACAGCCTTGGGACTGCTAGAGGACGGTGGCTAAAGCTCCCGGCCTTTTCAAGGCCCTGCTGGCATGCTTTACTGAAGGTGTTTCGAGACAACTTTTCTGGGTTTTGATTTCGTCCTGATGCAGCCCCTCTTGGGAAATTCGTGCTCGTCCCCTCAGGCACGAGATGCACAGAAATCGAAGGCAGCTGTCGAAATTAAAAACTCCATTGAGTTGTCGAGAAGCAAGAACATAGACAGCGCCTTGTGATTGGGAGTCAGCCGCTGCTGGACTTTTGCGATTGCTTTCACTGTGCACTGAATACAAGGACGGCATGTGCACGCTACAACAACGAGCGGGGCAGGAGTGGGCAGAAGAGAACGGCCGTCAGACAGCAGCTTACATATTACCCAGGAAAGAGTAGTGTTTTTGGAGTGTGCAGCAAATCCGTGTTTCTGGGCAAGGGCGGCATAAGTGCGCTGCGCTGCTAAGCTTTCTCCCTGTGAGACACACTGGCAAAGCTTTTCGCTATGATGCAGTCTAGTGCAGACGCACACTACGGCTCTCCAGAGCTGATCGGAGGGAAGCGCCGGTCGCTGGTGTCTTTCGGCTGAAGCAGCGCTTCGGAGCTTACGGCTGCCGCTCCGGTGTTGTGTGCGCGAAGCAGCCGCTTCTCCTGCTCCCCGAGGCCAGACAGAGCGGTAGCTTCTACGAGGGCGAAGAACGAAGCCGCTGGGAGACGAGATTGTGTGCACAGCCTTGGGACTGCTAGAGGACGGTGGATAAAGCTCCCTGCCTTTTCAAGGCACTGCTGGCATGCTTTATTGAAGGTGTTCCGAGACAACTTTTCTGGGTTTTGATTTCGTCCTGATGCAGCCCCTCTTGGGAAATTCGTGTTCGTCTCCTGAGGCTCGAGATGCAGTGAACCCGATGGCACCTGCCGAAATGAAAAAATCCGTTGAGTTGTCGAGAAGCAAGAACATAGACAGCGCCTTGTGATTGGGAGTCAGCCGCTGCTGGACTTTTGCGATTGCTTTCACTGTGCACTGAATACAAGGACGGCATGTGCACGCTACAACAACGAGCTGGGCAGGAGTGGGCAGAAGAGAACGGCCGTCAGACAGCAGCTTCCATATTACCCAGGAAAGAGCAGTGTTTTTGGAGTGTGCAGCAAATCCGTATTTCTGTGTAAGGGCAACATAAGCGCGCTGCGCTGCTAAGCTTTCTCCCTGTGAGACACACTGGCAAAGCTTTTCGCTATGATGCAGTCTAGTGCGGGCGCACACTACGGCTCCCCGGAGCAGATCGGAGGGAAGCGCCGGTCGCCGGCGTCTTTCGGCTGAAACAGCGCTTCGGAGCTTACGGCTGCCGCTCCGGTGTTGTGTGCGCGAAGCAGCCGCTTCTCCTGCTCCCGGAGCCGGACAGAGCGGTAGCTTCTACGAAGGTGAAGAACGAAGCCGCTGAGAGACGAGATTGTGTGCACAGCCTTGGGACTGCTAGAGGACGGTGGCTAAAGCTCCCTGCCTTTTCAAGGCACTGCTGGCATGCTTTATTGAAGGTGTTCCGAGACAACTTTTCTGGGTTTTGACTTCGTCCTGATGCAGCCCCTCTTGGGAAATTCGTGTTCGTCTCCTGAGGCTCGAGATGCAGTGAACCCGATGGCACCTGCCGAAATGAAAAACTCCGTTCAGTTGTCGAGAAGGAAGAACATAGACAGCGCCTTGTGATTGGGAGTCAGCCGCTGCTGGACTTTTGCGATTGCTTTCACTGTGCACTGAATGCAAGGACGGCACGTGCACGCTACAACAACGAGCTGGGCAGGAGTGGGCAGAAGAGAACGGCCGTCAGACAGCAGCTTCCATATTACCCAGGAAAGAGCAGTGTTTTTGGAGTGTGCAGCAAATCCGTGTTTCTGGGCAAGGGCGACATAAGTGCGCTGCGCTGCTAAGCTTTCACCCTGCGAGACACACTGGCAAAGCTTTTCGCTATGATGCAGTCTAGTGCAGACGCACACTACGGCTCTCCGGAGCTGATCGGAGGGAAGCGCCGGTCGCCGGTGTCTTTCGGCTTAAGCAGCGCTTCGGAGCTTACGGCTGCCGCTCCGGTGTTGTGTGCGCGAAGCAGCCGCTTCTCCTGCTCCCGGAGCCGGACAGAGCGGTAGCTTCTACAAGGGTGAAGAACGAAGCCGCTGGGAGACGAGATTGTGTGCACAGCCTTGGGACTGCTAGAGGATGGTGGCTAAAGCGCCCTGCCTTTTCTATGCACTGCTGGCATGCTTTACTGAAGGTGTTCCGAGACAACATTTCTGGGTTTTGACTTCGTCCTGATGCAGCCCCTCTTGGGAAATTCGTGTTCGTCTCCTGAGGCTCGAGATGCAGTGAACCCGATGGCACCTGCCGAAATGAAAAACTCCGTTGAGTTGTCGAGAAGCAAGAACATAGACAGCGCCTTGTGATTGGGAGTCAGCCGCTGCTGGACTTTTGCGATTGCTTTCACTGTGCACTGAATGCCAGGACGGCATGTGCACGCTACAACAACGAGCTGGGCAGGAGTGGGCAGAAGAGAACGGCCGTCAGACAGCAGCTTACATATTACCCAGGAAAGAGCAGTGTTTTTGGAGTGTGCAGCAAATCCGTGGTTCTGGGCAAGGGCAGGATAAGTGCGCTGCGCTGCTAAGCTTTCTCCCTGCGAGACACACTGGCAAAGCTTTTCGCTATGATACAGTCTAGTGCGGACGCACACTACGGCTCCCCGGAGCTGATCGGAGGGAAGCGCCGGTCACTGGTGTCTTTCGGCTTAAGCAGCGCTTCGGAGCTTACGGCTGCCGCTCCGGTGTTGTGTGCGCTAAGCAGCCGCTTCTCCTGCTCCCCGCGGCCGGACAGAGCGGTAGCTTCTACGAGGGCGAAGAACGAAGCCGCTGGGAGACGAGATTGTGTGCACAGCCTTGGGACTGCTAGAGGACGGTGGCTAAAGCTCCCTGCCTTTTCAATGCACTGCTGGCATGCTTTACTTAAGGTGTTCCGAGACAACATTTCTGGGTTTTGACTTCGTCCTGATGCAGCCCCTCTTGGGTAATTCGTGTTCGTCTCCTGAGGCTCGAGATGCAGTGAACCCGATGGCACCTGCCGAAATGAAAAACTCCGTTGAGTTGTCGACAAGCAAGAACATAGACAGCGCCTTGTGATTGGGAGTCAGCCGCTGCTGGACTTTTGCGATTGCTTTCACTGTGCACTGAATGCCAGGACGGCATGTGCACGCTACAACAACGAGCTGGGCAGGAGTGGGCAGAAGAGAACGGCCGTCAGACAGCAGCTTACATATTACCCAGGAAAGAGCAGTGTTTTTGGAGTGTGCAGCAAATCCGTGTTTCTGGGCAAGGGCGGCATAAGTGCGCTGCGCTGCTAAGCTTTCTCCCTGCGAGACACACTGGCAAAGCTTTTCGCTATGATGCAGTCTAGTGCAGACACACACTACAGCTCTCCGGAGCTGATCGGAGGGAAGCGCCGGTCGCCGGTGTCTTTCGGCTGAAGCAGCGCTTCGGAGCTTACGGCTGCCGCTCCGGTGTTGTGTGCGCGAAGCAGCCGCTTCTCCTGCTCCCGGAGCCGGACAGAGCGGTAGCTTCTTCGAAAGCGAAGAACGAAGCCGCTGAGAGACGAGATTGTGTGCACAGCCTTGGGACTGCTAGAGGACGGTGGCTAAAGCTCCCTGCCTTTTCAAGGCACTGCTGGCATGCTTTATTGAAGGTGTTCCGAGACAACTTTTCTGGGTTTTGACTTCGTCCTGATGCAGCCCCTCTTGGGAAATTCGTGTTCGTCTCCTGAGGCTCGAGATGCAGTGAACCCGATGGCACCTGCCGAAATGAAAAACTCCGTTGAGTTGTCGAGAAGCAAGAACATAGACACTGCCTTGTGATTGGGAGTCAGCCGCTGCTGGACTTTTGCGATTGCTTTCACTGTGCACTGAATGCCAGGACGGCATGTGCACGCTACAACAACGAGCTGGGCAGGAGTGGGCAGAAGAGAACGGCCGTCAGACAGCAGCTTACATATTACCCAGGAAAGAGCAGTGTTTTTGGAGTGTGCAGCAAATCCGTGTTTCTGGGCAAGGGCGACATAAGTGCGCTGCGCTGCTAAGCTTTCTCCCTGTGAGACACACTGGCAAAGCTTTTCGCTATGATACAGTCTAGTGCGGACGCACACTACGGCTCCCCGGAGCTGATCGGAGGGAAGCGCCGGTCGCCGGCGTCTTTCGGCTTAAGCAGCGCTTCGGAGCTAACGGCTGCCGCTCCGGTGTTGTGTGCGTGAAGCAGCCGCTTCTCCTGCTCCCGGAGCCGGACAGAGCGGTAGCTTCTGCGAAGGCGAAGAACGAAGCCGCTGAGAGACGAGATTGTGTGCACAGCCTTGGGACTGCTAGAGGACGGTGGCTAAAGCTCCCTGCCTTTTCAAGGCACTGCTGGCATGCTTTATTGAAGGTGTTCCGAGACAACATTTCTGGGTTTTGACTTCGTCCTGATGCAGCCCCTCTTGGGAAATTCGTGTTCGTCTCCTGAGGCTCGAGATGCAGTGAACCTGATGGCACCTGCCGAAATGAAAAACTCCGTTGAGTTGTCGAGAAGCAAGAACATAGACAGCGCCTTGTGATTGGGAGTCAGCCGCTGCTGGACTTTTGCGATTGCTTTCACTGTGCACTGAATACAAGGACGGCATGTGCACGCTACAACAACGAGCTGGGCAGGAGTGGGCAGAAGAGAATGGCCGTCAGACAGCAGCTTACATATTACCCAGGAAAGTGTAGTGTTTTTGGAGTGTGCAGCAAATCCGTGTTTCTGGGCAAGGGCGGCATAAGTGCGCTGCGCTGCTAAGCTTTCTCCCTGCGAGACACAATGGCAAAGCTTTTCGCTATGATGCAGTCTAGTGCAGACGCACACTACGGCTCTCCGGAGCTGATCGGAGGGAAGCGCCGGTCGCCGGTGTCTTTCGGCTGAAGCAGCGCTTCGGAGCTTACGGCTGCCGCTCCGGTGTTGTGTGCGCGAAGCAGCCGCTTCTCCTGCTCCCGGAGCCGGACAGAGCGGTAGCTTCTGCAAAGGCGAAGAACAAAGCCGCTGAGAGACGAGATTGTGTGCACAGCCTTGGGACTGCTAGAGGACGGTGGCTAAAGCTCCCTGCCTTTTCAATGCACTGCTGGCATGCTTTATTGAAGGTGTTCCGAGACAACTTTTCTGGGTTTTGACTTCGTCCTGATGCAGCCCCTCTTGGGAAATTCGTGTTCGTCTCCTGAGGCTCGAGATGCAGTGAACCCGATGGCACCTGCCGAAATGAAAAACTCCGTTGAGTTGTCAAGAAGCAAGAACATAGACAGCGCCTTGTGATTGGGAGTCAGCCGCTGCTGGACTTTTGCGATTGCTTTCACTGTGCCCTGAATACAAGGACGGCATGTGCACGCTACAACAACGAGCTGGGCAGGAGTGGGCAGAAGAGAACGGCCGTCAGACAGCAGCTTCCATATTACCCAGGAAAGAGCAGTGTTTTTGGAGTGTGCAGCAAATCCGTGTTTCTGGGCAAGAGCGGCATAAGTACGCTGCGCTGCTAAGCTTTCTCCCTGCGAGACACACTGGCAAAGCTTTTCGCTATGATGCAGTCTAGTGCGGACGCACATTACGGCTCCCCGGAGCTGATCGGAGGGAAGCGCCGGTCGCCGGCGTCTTTCGGCTGAAACAGCGCTTCGGAGCTTACGGCTGCCGCTCCGGTGTTTTGCGCGCGAATCAGCCGCTTCTCCTGCTCCCAGAGCCGGACAGAGCGGTAGCTTCTACGAGGGCGCAGAACTAAGCCGCTGAGAGACGAGATTGTGTGCACAGCCTTGGGACTGCTAGAGGACGGTGGATAAAGCTCCCTGCCTTTTCAATGCACTGCTGGAATGCTTTATTGAAAGTGTTCCTAGACAACTTTTCTGGTTTTTGACTTCGTTCTGATGCAGCCCCTCTTGGGAAATTCGTGCTTGTCCCCTGAGGCACGAGATGCAGTGAACTCGAAGGCAGCTGTCGAAATTAAAAACTCCATTGAGTTGTCGAGAAGCAAGAACATAGACAGCGCCTTGTGATTGGGAGTCAGCCGCTGCTGGACTTTTGCGATTGCTTTCACTGTGCACTGAATGCCAGGATGGCATGTGCACGCTACAACAACGAGCTGGGCAGGAGTGGGCAGAAGAGAACGGCCGTCAGAGAGCAGCTTCCATATTACCCAGGAAAGAGCAGTGTTTTTGGAGTGTGCAGCAAATCCGTGTTTCTGGGCAAGAGCGGCATAAGTACGCTGCGCTGCTAAGCTTTCTCCCTGCGAGACACACTGGCAAAGCTTTTCGCTATGATGCAGTCTAGTGCGGACGCACATTACGGCTCCCCGGAGCTGATCGGAGGGAAGCGCCGGTCGCCGGCGTCTTTCGGCTGAAACAGCGCTTCGGAGCTTACGGCTGCCGCTCCGGTGTTTTGCGCGCGAATCAGCCGCTTCTCCTGCTCCCAGAGCCGGACAGAGCGGTAGCTTCTACGAGGGCGCAGAACTAAGCCGCTGAGAGACGAGATTGTGTGCACAGCCTTGGGACTGCTAGAGGACGGTGGATAAAGCTCCCTGCCTTTTCAATGCACTGCTGGAATGCTTTATTGAAAGTGTTCCTAGACAACTTTTCTGTTTTTTGACTTCGTTCTGATGCAGCCCCTCTTGGGAAATTCGTGCTTGTCCCCTGAGGCACGAGATGCAGTGAACTCGAAGGCAGCTGTCGAAATTAAAAACTCCATTGAGTTGTCGCGAAGCAAGAACATAGACAGCGCCTTGTGATTGGGAGTCAGCCGCTGCTGGACTTTTGCGATTGCTTTCACTGTGCACTGAATGCCAGGATAGCATGTGCACGCTACAACAACGAGCTGGGCAGGAGTGGGCAGAAGAGAACGGCCGTCAGACAGCAGCTTCCATATTACCCAGGAAAGAGCAGTGTTTTTGGAGTGTGCAGCAAATCCGTGTTTCTGGGCAAGAGCGGCATAAGTACGCTGCGCTGCTAAGCTTTCTCCCTGCGATACACACTGGCAAAGCTTTTCGCTATGATGCAGTCTAGTGCGGACGCACATTACGGCTCCCCGGAGCTGATCGGAGGGAAGCGCCGGTCGCCGGCGTCTTTCGGCTGAAACAGCGCTTCGGAGCTTACGGCTGCCGCTCCGGTGTTGTGCGCGCGAATCAGCCGCTTCTCCTGCTCCCGGAGCCGGACAGAGCGGTAGCTTCTACGAGGGCGCAGAACTAAGCCGCTGAGAGACGAGATTGTGTGCACAGCCTTGGGACTGCTAGAGGACGGTGGATAAAGCTCCCTGCCTTTTCAATGCACTGCTGGCATGCTTTATTGAAAGTGTTCCTAGACAATTTTCTGGTTTTTGACTTTGTTCTGATGCAGCCCCTCTTGGGAAATTCGTGCTTGTCCCCTGAGGCACGAGATGCAGTGAACTCGAAGGCAGCTGTCGAAATTAAAAACTCCATTGAGTTGTCGAGAAGCAAGAACATAGACAGCGCCTTGTGATTGGGAGTCAGCCGCTGCTGGACTTTTGCGATTGCTTTCACTGTGCACTGAATGCCAGGATGGCATGTGCACGCTACAACAACGAGCTGGGCAGGAGTGGGCAGAAGAGAACGGCCGTCAGACAGCAGCTTCCATATTACCCAGGAAAGAGCAGTGTTTTTGGAGTGTGCAGCAAATCCGTGTTTCTGGGCAAGAGCGGCATAAGTACGCTGCGCTGCTAAGCTTTCTCCCTGCGAGACACACTGGCAAAGCTTTTCGCTATGATGCAGTCTAGTGCGGACGCACATTACGCCTCCCCGGAGCTGATCGGAGGGAAGCGCCGGTCGCCGGCGTCTTTTGGCTGAAACAGCGCTTCGGAGCTTACGGCTGCCGCTCCGGTGTTGTGCGCGCGAATCAGCCGCTTCTCCTGCTCCCGGAGCCGGACAGAGCGGTAGCTTCTACGAGGGCGCAGAACTAAGCCGCTGAGAGACGAGATTGTGTGCACAGCCTTGGGACTGCTAGAGGACGGTGGATAAAGCTCCCTGCCTTTTCAATGCACTGCTGGCATGCTTTATTGAAAGTGTTCCTAGACAACTTTTCTGGTTTTTGACTTCGTTCTGATGCAGCCCCTCTTGGGAAATTCGTGCTTGTCCCCTGAGGCACGAGATGCAGTGAACTCGAAGGCAGCTGTCGAAATTAAAAACTCCATTGAGTTGTCGAGAAGCAAGAACATAGACAGCGCCTTGTGATTGGGAGTCAGCCGCTGCTGGACTTTTGCGATTGCTTTCACTGTGCACTGAATGCCAGGATGGCATGTGCACGCTACAACAACGAGCTGGGCAGGAGTGGGCAGAAGAGAACGGCCGTCAGACAGCAGCTTACATATTACCCAGGAAAGAGCAGTGTTTTTGGAGTGTGCAGCAAATCCGTGGTTCTAGGCAAGGGCAGGATAAGTGCGCTGAGCTGCTAAGCTTTCTCCCTGCGAGACACACTGGCAAAGCTTTTCGCTATGATGCAGTCTAGTGCAGACTCACACTACAGCTCTCCGGAGCTGATCGGAGGGAAGCACCGGTCGCCGGTGTCTTTCGACTGAAGCAGCGCTTCGGAGCTTACGGCTGCCGCTCCGGTGTTGTGTGCGCGAAGCAGCCGCTTCTCCTGCTCCCGGAGCCGGACAGAGCGGTAGCTTCTACGAAGGCGAAGAACGAAGCCGCTAAGAGACGAGATTGTGTGCACAGCCTATGGACTGCTAGAGGACGGTGGCTAAAGCTCCCTGCCTTTTCAATGCACTGCTGGCATGCTTTATTGAAGGTGTTCCGAGACAACTTTTCTGGGTTTCAACTTCGTCCTGATGCAGCCCCTCTTGGGAAATTCGTGTTCGTCCCCTGAGGCACGAGATGCAGTGAACCCGATGGCACCTGCCGAAATGAAAAACTCCGTTGAGTTGTCGAGAAGCAAGAACATAGACAGCGCCTTGTGATTGGGAGTCAGCCGCTGCTGAACTTTTGCGATTGCTTTCACTGTGCGCTGAATGCCAGGACGGCATGTGCACGCTACAAGAACAAACTGGGCAGGAGTGGGCAGAAGAGAACGGCCGTCAGACAGCAGCTAACATATTACCCAGGAAAGAGCAGTGTTTTTGGAGTGTGCAGCAAATTCGTGTTTCTGGGCAAGGGCGGCATAAGTGCGCTGCGCTGCTAAGCTTTCTCCCTGCGAGACACACAGGCAAAGCTTTTCGCTATGATGCAGTCTAGTGCAGACACACACTACAGCTCTCCGGAGCTGATCGGAGGGAAGCACCGGTCGCCGGTGTCTTTCGACTGAAGCGGCGCTTCGGAGCTTACGGCTGCCGCTCCGGTGTTGTGTGCGCGAAGCAGCCGCTTCTCCTGCTCCCGGAGCCGGACAGAGCGGTAGCTTCTACGAAGGCAAAGAACGAAGCCGCTGAGAGACAAGATTGTGTGCACAGCCTTGGGACTGCTAGAGGACGGTGGCTAAAATTCCCTGACTTTTCTATGCACTGCTGGCATGCTTTACTGAAGGTGTTCCGAGACAACATTTCTGGGTTTTGACTTCGTCCTGATGCAGCCCCTCTTGGGAAATTCGTGTTCGTCTCCTGAGGCTCGAGAAGCAGTGAACCCGATGGCACCTGCCGAAATGAAAAACTCGGTTGAGTTGTCGAGAAGGAAGAACATAGACCGCGCCTTGTGATTGGGAGTCAGCCGCTGCTGGACTTTTGCGATTGCTTTCACTGTGCACTGAATGCAAGGACGGCACGTGCACGCTACAACAACGAGCTGGGCAGTAGTGGGCAGAAGAGAACGGCTGTCAGACAGCAGCTTCCATATTACCCAGGAAAGAGCAGTGTTTTTGGAGTGTGCAGCAAATCCGTGTTTCTCGGCAAGGGCAACATAATTGCGCTGCGCTGCTAAGCTTTCTCCCTGCGAGACACACTGGCAAAGCTTTTCGCTATGATGCAGTCTAGTGCAGACGCACACTACGGCTCTCCGGAGCTGATCGGAGGGAAGCGCCGGTCGCCGGTGTCTTTCGGCTGAAGCAGCGCTTCGGAGCTTACGGCTGCCGCTCCGGTGTTGTGCGCGCGAATCAGCCGCTTCTCCTGCTCCCGGAGCCGGACAGAGCGGTAGCTTCTACGAGGGCGCAGAACTAAGCCGCTGAGAGACGAGATTGTGTGCACAGCCTTGGGACTGCTAGAGGACGGTGGCTAAAGCTCCCTGCCTTTTCAATGCACTGCTGGCATGCTTTATTGAAGGTGTTCCGAGACAACTTTTCTGGGTTTCGACTTCGTCCTGATGCAGCCCCTCTTGGGAAATTCGTGTTCGTCTCCTGAGGCTCGAGATGCAGTGAACCCGATGGCACCTGCCGAAATGAAAAACTCCGTTCAGTTGTCGAGAAGGAAGAACATAGACAGCGCCTTGTGATTGGGAGTCAGCCGCTGCTGGACTTTTGCGATTGCTTTCACTGTGCACTGAATGCAAGGACGGCACGTGCACGCTACAACAACGAGCTGGGCAGGAGTGGGCAGAAGAGAACGGCCGTCAGACAGCAGCTTCCATATTACCCAGGAAAGAGCAGTGTTTTTGGAGTGTGCAGCAAATCCGTGTTTCTGGGCAAGGGCGACATAAGTGCGCTGCGCTGCTAAGCTTTCTCCCTGCGAGACACACTGGCAAAGCTTTTCGCTATGATGCAGTCTAGTGCAGACGCACACTACGGCTCTCCGGAGCTGATCGGAGGGAAGCGCCGGTCGCCGGTGTCTTTCGGCTTAAGCAGCGCTTCGGAGCTTACGGCTGCCGCTCCGGTGTTGTGTGCGCGAAGCAGCCGCTTCTCCTGCTCCCGGAGCCGGACAGAGCGGTAGCTTCTACGAAGGCGAAGAACGAAGCCGCTGAGAGACGAGATTGTGTTCACAGCCTTGGGACTGCTAGAGGACGGTGGCTAAAGCTCCCTGCCTTTTCTAAGCACTGCTGGCATGCTTTATTGAAGGTGTTCTGAGACAACTTTTCTGGGTTTTGACTTCGTCCTGATGCAGCCCCTCTTGGGAAATTCGTGTTCGTCTCCTGAGGCTCGAGATGCAGTGAACCCGATGGCACCTGCCGAAATGAAAATCTCCGTTCAGTTGTCGAGAAGCAAGAACATAGACTGCGCCTTGTGATTGGGAGTCAGCCGCTGCTGGACTTTTGCGATTGCTTTCACTGTGCACTGAATGCAAGGACGGCACGTGCACGCTACAACAACGAGCTGGGCAGGAGTGGGCAGAAGAGAACGGCCGTCAGACAGCAGCTTACATATTACCCAGGAAAGAGCAGTGTTTTTGGAGTGTGCGACAAATCCGTGTTTCTGGGCAAGGGCGACATAAGTGCGCTGCGCTGCTAAGCTTTCACCCTGCGAGACACACTGGCAAAGCTTTTCGCTATGATGCAGTCTAGTGCAGACGCACACTACGGCTCTCCGGAGCTGATCGGAGGGAAGCGCCGGTCGCCGGTGTCTTTCGGCTTAAGCAGCGCTTCGGAGCTTACGGCTGCCGCTCCGGTGTTGTGTGCGCGAAGCAGCCGCTTCTCCTGCTCCCGGAGCCGGACAGAGCGGTAGGTTCTACGAAGGCGAAGAACGAAGCCGCTGAGAGACGAGATTGTGTTCACAGCCTTGGGACTGCTAGAGGACGGTGGCTAAAGCTCCCTGCCTTTTCCATGCACTGCTGGCATGCTTTATTGAAGGTGTTCCTAGACAACTTTTCTGGTTTTTGACTTCGTTCTGATGCAGCCCCTCTTGGGAAATTCGTGCTTGTCCCCTGAGGCACGAGATGCAGTGAACTCGAAGGCAGCTGTCGAAATTAAAAACTCCATTGAGTTGTCGAGAAGCAAGAACATAGACAGCGCCTTGTGATTGGGAGTCAGCCGCTGCTGGACTTTTGCGATTGCTTTCACTGTGCACTGAATGCCAGGATGGCATGTGCACGCTACAACAACGAGCTGGGCAGGAGTGGGCAGAAGAGAACGGCCGTCAGACAGCAGCTAACATATTACCCAGGAAAGAGCAGTGTTTTTGGAGTGTGCAGCAAATCCGTGTTTCTGGGCAAGAGCGGCATAAGTACGCTGCGCTGCTAAGCTTTCTCCCTGCGAGACACACTGGCAAAGCTTTTCGCTATGATGCAGTCTAGTGCAGACACACACTACAGCTCTCCGGAGCTGATCGGAGGGAAGCACCGGTCGCCGGTGTCTTTCGACTGAAGCAGCGCTTCGGAGCTTACGGCTGCCGCTCCGGTGTTGTGTGCGCGAAGCAGCCGCTTCTCCTGCTCCCGGAGCCGGACAGAGCGGTAGCTTCTACGAAGGCGAAGAACGAAGCCGCTGAGAGACGTGATTGTGTGCACAGCCTTGGGACTGCTAGAGGACGGTGGATAAAGCTCCCTGCCTTTTCAATGCACTGCTGGCATGCTTTATTGAAGGTGTTCCTAGACAACTTTTCTGGTTTTTGACTTCGTTCTGATGCAGCCCCTCTTGGGAAATTCGTGCTTGTCCCCTGAGGCACGAGATGCAGTGAACTCGAAGGCAGCTGTCGAAATTAAAAACTCCATTGAGTTGTCGAGAAGCAAGAACATAGACAGCGCCTTGTGATTGGGAGTCAGCCGCTGCTGGACTTTTGCGATTGCTTTCACTGTGCACTGAATGCCAGGATGGCATGTGCACGCTACAACAACGAGCTGGGCAGGAGTGGGCAGAAGAGAACGGCCGTCAGACAGCAGCTTCCATATTACCCAGGAAAGAGCAGTGTTTTTGGAGTGTGCAGCAAATCCGTGGTTCTGGGCAAGAGCGGCATAAGTACGCTGCGCTGCTAAGCTTTCTCCCTGCGAGACACACTGGCAAAGCTTTTCGCTATGATGCAGTCTAGTGCGGACGCACATTACGCCTCCCCGGAGCTGATCGGAGGGAAGCGCCGGTCGCCGGCGTCTTTTGGCTGAAACAGCGCTTCGGAGCTTACGGCTGCCGCTCCGGTGTTGTGCGCGCGAATCAGCCGCTTCTCCTGCTCCCGGAGCCGGACAGAGCGGTAGCTTCTACGAGGGCGCAGAACTAAGCCGCTGAGAGACGAGATTGTGTGCACAGCCTTGGGACTGCTAGAGGACGGTGGATAAAGCTCCCTGCCTTTTCAATGCACTGCTGGCATGCTTTATTGAAAGTGTTCCTAGACAACTTTTCTGGTTTTTGACTTCGTTCTGATGCAGCCCCTCTTGGGAAATTCGTGCTTGTCCCCTGAGGCACGAGATGCAGTGAACTCGAAGGCAGCTGTCGAAATTAAAAACTCCATTGAGTTGTCGAGAAGCAAGAACATAGACAGCGCCTTGTGATTGGGAGTCAGCCGCTGCTGGACTTTTGCGATTGCTTTCACTGTGCACTGAATGCCAGGATGGCATGTGCACGCTACAACAACGAGCTGGGCAGGAGTGGGCAGAAGAGAACGGCCGTCAGACAGCAGCTTACATATTACCCAGGAAAGAGCAGTGTTTTTGGAGTGTGCAGCAAATCCGTGGTTCTAGGCAAGGGCAGGATAAGTGCGCTGAGCTGCTAAGCTTTCTCCCTGCGAGACACACTGGCAAAGCTTTTCGCTATGATGCAGTCTAGTGCAGACTCACACTACAGCTCTCCGGAGCTGATCGGAGGGAAGCACCGGTCGCCGGTGTCTTTCGACTGAAGCAGCGCTTCGGAGCTTACGGCTGCCGCTCCGGTGTTGTGTGCGCGAAGCAGCCGCTTCTCCTGCTCCCGGAGCCGGACAGAGCGGTAGCTTCTACGAAGGCGAAGAACGAAGCCGCTAAGAGACGAGATTGTGTGCACAGCCTTGGGACTGCTAGAGGACGGTGGCTAAAGCTCCCTGCCTTTTCAAGGCACTGCTGGCATGCTTTATTGAAGGTGTTCCGAGACAACTTTTCTGGGTTTCGACTTCGTCCTGATGCAGCCCCTCTTGGGAAATTCGTGTTCGTCTCCTGAGGCTCGAGATGCAGTGAACCCGATGGCACCTGCCGAAATGAAAAACTCCGTTCAGTTGTCGAGAAGGAAGAACATAGACAGCGCCTTGTGATTGGGAGTCAGCCGCTGCTGGACTTTTGCGATTGCTTTCACTGTGCACTGAATGCAAGGACGGCACGTGCACGCTACAACAACGAGCTGGGCAGGAGTGGGCAGAAGAGAACGGCCGTCAGACAGCAGCTTCCATATTACCCAGGAAAGAGCAGTGTTTTTGGAGTGTGCAGCAAATCCGTGTTTCTGGGCAAGGGCGACATAAGTGCGCTGCGCTGCTAAGCTTTCTCCCTGCGAGACACACTGGCAAAGCTTTTCGCTATGATGCAGTCTAGTGCAGACGCACACTACGGCTCTCCGGAGCTGATCGGAGGGAAGCGCCGGTCGCCGGTGTCTTTCGGCTTAAGCAGCGCTTCGGAGCTTACGGCTGCCGCTCCGGTGTTGTGTGCGCGAAGCAGCCGCTTCTCCTGCTCCCGGAGCCGGACAGAGCGGTAGCTTCTACGAAGGCGAAGAACGAAGCCGCTGAGAGACGAGATTGTGTTCACAGCCTTGGGACTGCTAGAGGACGGTGGCTAAAGCTCCCTGCCTTTTCTAAGCACTGCTGGCATGCTTTATTGAAGGTGTTCTGAGACAACTTTTCTGGGTTTTGACTTCGTCCTGATGCAGCCCCTCTTGGGAAATTCGTGTTCGTCTCCTGAGGCTCGAGATGCAGTGAACCCGATGGCACCTGCCGAAATGAAAAACTCCGTTGAGTTGTCGAGAAGCAAGAACATAGACAGCGCCTTGTGATTGGGAGTCAGCCGCTGCTGAACTTTTGCGATTGCTTTCACTGTGCGCTGAATGCCAGGACGGCATGTGCACGCTACAAGAACAAACTGGGCAGGAGTGGGCAGAAGAGAACGGCCGTCAGACAGCAGCTAACATATTACCCAGGAAAGAGCAGTGTTTTTGGAGTGTGCAGCAAATTCGTGTTTCTGGGCAAGGGCGGCATAAGTGCGCTGCGCTGCTAAGCTTTCTCCCTGCGAGACACACAGGCAAAGCTTTTCGCTATGATGCAGTCTAGTGCAGACACACACTACAGCTCTCCGGAGCTGATCGGAGGGAAGCACCGGTCGCCGGTGTCTTTCGACTGAAGCGGCGCTTCGGAGCTTACGGCTGCCGCTCCGGTGTTGTGTGCGCGAAGCAGCCGCTTCTCCTGCTCCCGGAGCCGGACAGAGCGGTAGCTTCTACGAAGGCAAAGAACGAAGCCGCTGAGAGACAAGATTGTGTGCACAGCCTTGGGACTGCTAGAGGACGGTGGCTAAAATTCCCTGACTTTTCTATGCACTGCTGGCATGCTTTACTGAAGGTGTTCCGAGACAACATTTCTGGGTTTTGACTTCGTCCTGATGCAGCCCCTCTTGGGAAATTCGTGTTCGTCTCCTGAGGCTCGAGAAGCAGTGAACCCGATGGCACCTGCCGAAATGAAAAACTCCGTTGAGTTGTCGAGAAGGAAGAACATAGACCGCGCCTTGTGATTGGGAGTCAGCCGCTGCTGGACTTTTGCGATTGCTTTCACTGTGCACTGAATGCAAGGACGGCACGTGCACGCTACAACAACGAGCTGGGCAGTAGTGGGCAGAAGAGAACGGCCGTCAGACAGCAGCTTCCATATTACCCAGGAAAGAGCAGTGTTTTTGGAGTGTGCAGCAAATCCGTGTTTCTCGGCAAGGGCAACATAATTGCGCTGCGCTGCTAAGCTTTCTCCCTGCGAGACACACTGGCAAAGCTTTTCGCTATGATGCAGTCTAGTGCAGACGCACACTACGGCTCTCCGGAGCTGATCGGAGGGAAGCGCCGGTCGCCGGTGTCTTTCGGCTGAAGCAGCGCTTCGGAGCTTACGGCTGCCGCTCCGGTGTTGTGCGCGCGAATCAGCCGCTTCTCCTGCTCCCGGAGCCGGACAGAGCGGTAGCTTCTACGAGGGCGCAGAACTAAGCCGCTGAGAGACGAGATTGTGTGCACAGCCTTGGGACTGCTAGAGGACGGTGGATAAAGCTCCCTGCCTTTTCAATGCACTGCTGGCATGCTTTATTGAAAGTGTTCCTAGACAACTTTTCTGGTTTTTGACTTCGTTCTGATGCAGCCCCTCTTGGGAAATTCGTGCTTGTCCCCTGAGGCACGAGATGCAGTGAACTCGAAGGCAGCTGTCGAAATTAAAAACTCCATTGAGTTGTCGAGAAGCAAGAACATAGACAGCGCCTTGTGATTGGGAGTCAGCCGCTGCTGGACTTTTGCGATTGCTTTCACTGTGCACTGAATGCCAGGATGGCATGTGCACGCTACAACAACGAGCTGGGCAGGAGTGGGCAGAAGAGAACGGCCGTCAGACAGCAGCTTACATATTACCCAGGAAAGAGCAGTGTTTTTGGAGTGTGCAGCAAATCCGTGGTTCTAGGCAAGGGCAGGATAAGTGCGCTGAGCTGCTAAGCTTTCTCCCTGCGAGACACACTGGCAAAGCTTTTCGCTATGATGCAGTCTAGTGCAGACTCACACTACAGCTCTCCGGAGCTGATCGGAGGGAAGCACCGGTCGCCGGTGTCTTTCGACTGAAGCAGCGCTTCGGAGCTTACGGCTGCCGCTCCGGTGTTGTGTGCGCGAAGCAGCCGCTTCTCCTGCTCCCGGAGCCGGACAGAGCGGTAGCTTCTACGAAGGCGAAGAACGAAGCCGCTGAGAGACGAGATTGTGTGCACAGCCTTGGGACTGCTAGAGGACGGTGGCTAAAGCTCCCTGCCTTTTCAAGGCACTGCTGGCATGCTTTATTGAAGGTGTTCCGAGACAACTTTTCTGGGTTTTGACTTCGTCCTGATGCAGCCCCTCTTGGGAAATTCGTGTTCGTCTCCTGAGGCTCGAGATGCAGTGAACCCGATGGCACCTGCCGAAATGAAAAACTCCGTTCAGTTGTCGAGAAGGAAGAACATAGACAGCGCCTTGTGATTGGGAGTCAGCCGCTGCTGGACTTTTGCGATTGCTTTCACTGTGCACTGAATGCAAGGACGGCACGTGCGCGCTACAACAACGAGCTGGGCAGGAGTGGGCAGAAGAGAACGGCCGTCAGACAGCAGCTTCCATATTACCCAGGAAAGAGCAGTGTTTTTGGAGTGTGCAGCAAATCCGTGTTTTTGGACAAGGGCGACATAAGTGCGCTGCGCTGCTAAGCTTTCTCCCTGCGAGACACACTGGCAAAGCTTTTCGCTATGATGCAGTCTAGTGCAGACGCACACTACGGCTCTCCGGAGCTGATCGGAGGGAAGCGCCGGTCGCCGGTGTCTTTCGGCTTAAGCAGCGCTTCGGAGCTTACGGCTGCCGCTCCGGTGTTGTGTGCGCGAAGCAGCCGCTTCTCCTGCTCCCGGAGCCGGACAGAGCGGTAGCTTCTACGAAGGCAAAGAACGAAGCCGCTGAGAGACAAGATTGTGTGCACAGCCTTGGGACTGCTAGAGGACGGTGGCTAAAATTCCCTGACTTTTCTATGCACTGCTGGCATGCTTTACTGAAGGTGTTCCGAGACAACATTTCTGGGTTTTGACTTCGTCCTGATGCAGCCCCTCTTGGGAAATTCGTGTTCGTCTCCTGAGGCTCGAGAAGCAGTGAACCCGATGGCACCTGCCGAAATGAAAAACTCCGTTGAGTTGTCGAGAAGGAAGAACATAGACCGCGCCTTGTGATTGGGAGTCAGCCGCTGCTGGACTTTTGCGATTGCTTTCACTGTGCACTGAATGCAAGGACGGCACGTGCACGCTACAACAACGAGCTGGGCAGTAGTGGGCAGAAGAGAACGGCCGTCAGACAGCAGCTTCCATATTACCCAGGAAAGAGCAGTGTTTTTGGAGTGTGCAGCAAATCCGTGTTTCTCGGCAAGGGCAACATAATTGCGCTGCGCTGCTAAGCTTTCTCCCTGCGAGACACACTGGCAAAGCTTTTCGCTATGATGCAGTCTAGTGCAGACGCACACTACGGCTCTCCGGAGCTGATCGGAGGGAAGCGCCGGTCGCCGGTGTCTTTCGGCTGAAGCAGCGCTTCGGAGCTTACGGCTGCCGCTCCGGTGTTGTGCGCGCGAATCAGCCGCTTCTCCTGCTCCCGGAGCCGGACAGAGCGGTAGCTTCTACGAGGGCGCAGAACTAAGCCGCTGAGAGACGAGATTGTGTGCACAGCCTTGGGACTGCTAGAGGACGGTGGATAAAGCTCCCTGCCTTTTCAATGCACTGCTGGCATGCTTTATTGAAAGTGTTCCTAGACAACTTTTCTGGTTTTTGACTTCGTTCTGATGCAGCCCCTCTTGGGAAATTCGTGCTTGTCCCCTGAGGCACGAGATGCAGTGAACTCGAAGGCAGCTGTCGAAATTAAAAACTCCATTGAGTTGTCGAGAAGCAAGAACATAGACAGCGCCTTGTGATTGGGAGTCAGCCGCTGCTGGACTTTTGCGATTGCTTTCACTGTGCACTGAATGCCAGGATGGCATGTGCACGCTACAACAACGAGCTGGGCAGGAGTGGGCAGAAGAGAACGGCCGTCAGACAGCAGCTTACATATTACCCAGGAAAGAGCAGTGTTTTTGGAGTGTGCAGCAAATCCGTGGTTCTAGGCAAGGGCAGGATAAGTGCGCTGAGCTGCTAAGCTTTCTCCCTGCGAGACACACTGGCAAAGCTTTTCGCTATGATGCAGTCTAGTGCAGACTCACACTACAGCTCTCCGGAGCTGATCGGAGGGAAGCACCGGTCGCCGGTGTCTTTCGACTGAAGCAGCGCTTCGGAGCTTACGGCTGCCGCTCCGGTGTTGTGTGCGCGAAGCAGCCGCTTCTCCTGCTCCCGGAGCCGGACAGAGCGGTAGCTTCTACGAAGGCGAAGAACGAAGCCGCTGAGAGACGAGATTGTGTGCACAGCCTTGGGACTGCTAGAGGACGGTGGCTAAAGCTCCCTGCCTTTTCAAGGCACTGCTGGCATGCTTTATTGAAGGTGTTCCGAGACAACTTTTCTGGGTTTTGACTTCGTCCTGATGCAGCCCCTCTTGGGAAATTCGTGTTCGTCTCCTGAGGCTCGAGATGCAGTGAACCCGATGGCACCTGCCGAAATGAAAAACTCCGTTCAGTTGTCGAGAAGGAAGAACATAGACAGCGCCTTGTGATTGGGAGTCAGCCGCTGCTGGACTTTTGCGATTGCTTTCACTGTGCACTGAATGCAAGGACGGCACGTGCGCGCTACAACAACGAGCTGGGCAGGAGTGGGCAGAAGAGAACGGCCGTCAGACAGCAGCTTCCATATTACCCAGGAAAGAGCAGTGTTTTTGGAGTGTGCAGCAAATCCGTGTTTTTGGACAAGGGCGACATAAGTGCGCTGCGCTGCTAAGCTTTCTCCCTGCGAGACACACTGGCAAAGCTTTTCGCTATGATGCAGTCTAGTGCAGACGCACACTACGGCTCTCCGGAGCTGATTGGAGGGAAGCGCCGGTCGCCGGTGTCTTTCGGCTTAAGCAGCGCTTCGGAGCTTACGGCTGCCGCTCCGGTGTTGTGTGCGCGAAGCAGCCGCTTCTCCTGCTCCCGGAGCCGGACAGAGCGGTAGCTTCTACGAAGGCAAAGAACGAAGCCGCTGAGAGACAAGATTGTGTGCACAGCCTTGGGACTGCTAGAGGACGGTGGCTAAAATTCCCTGACTTTTCTATGCACTGCTGGCATGCTTTACTGAAGGTGTTCCGAGACAACTTTTCTGGGTTTTGACTTCGTCCTGATGCAGCCCCTCTTGGGAAATTCGTGTTCGTCTCCTGAGGCTCGAGATGCAGTGAACCCGATGGCACCTGCCGAAATGAAAAACTCCGTTGAGTTGTCGAGAAGCAAGAACATAGACAGCGCCTTGTGATTGGGAGTCAGCCGCTGCTGAACTTTTGCGATTGCTTTCACTGTGCGCTGAATGCCAGGACGGCATGTGCACGCTACAAGAACAAACTGGGCAGGAGTGGGCAGAAGAGAACGGCCGTCAGACAGCAGCTAACATATTACCCAGGAAAGAGCAGTGTTTTTGGAGTGTGCAGCAAATTCGTGTTTCTGGGCAAGGGCGGCATAAGTGCGCTGCGCTGCTAAGCTTTCTCCCTGCGAGACACACAGGCAAAGCTTTTCGCTATGATGCAGTCTAGTGCAGACACACACTACAGCTCTCCGGAGCTGATCGGAGGGAAGCACCGGTCGCCGGTGTCTTTCGACTGAAGCAGCGCTTCGGAGCTTACGGCTGCCGCTCCGGTGTTGTGTGCGCGAAGCAGCCGCTTCTCCTGCTCCCGGAGCCGGACAGAGCGGTAGCTTCTACGAAGGCAAAGAACGAAGCCGCTGAGAGACAAGATTGTGTGCACAGCCTTGGGACTGCTAGAGGACGGTGGCTAAAATTCCCTGACTTTTCTATGCACTGCTGGCATGCTTTACTGAAGGTGTTCCGAGACAACATTTCTGGGTTTTGACTTCGTCCTGATGCAGCCCCTCTTGGGAAATTCGTGTTCGTCTCCTGAGGCTCGAGAAGCAGTGAACCCGATGGCACCTGCCGAAATGAAAAACTCCGTTGAGTTGTCGAGAAGGAAGAACATAGACCGCGCCTTGTGATTGGGAGTCAGCCGCTGCTGGACTTTTGCGATTGCTTTCACTGTGCACTGAATGCAAGGACGGCACGTGCACGCTACAACAACGAGCTGGGCAGTAGTGGGCAGAAGAGAACGGCCGTCAGACAGCAGCTTCCATATTACCCAGGAAAGAGCAGTGTTTTTGGAGTGTGCAGCAAATCCGTGTTTCTCGGCAAGGGCAACATAATTGCGCTGCGCTGCTAAGCTTTCTCCCTGCGAGACACACTGGCAAAGCTTTTCGCTATGATGCAGTCTAGTGCAGACGCACACTACGGCTCTCCGGAGCTGATCGGAGGGAAGCGCCGGTCGCCGGTGTCTTTCGGCTGAAGCAGCGCTTCGGAGCTTACGGCTGCCGCTCCGGTGTTGTGCGCGCGAATCAGCCGCTTCTCCTGCTCCCGGAGCCGGACAGAGCGGTAGCTTCTACGAGGGCGCAGAACTAAGCCGCTGAGAGACGAGATTGTGTGCACAGCCTTGGGACTGCTAGAGGACGGTGGATAAAGCTCCCTGCCTTTTCAATGCACTGCTGGCATGCTTTATTGAAAGTGTTCCTAGACAACTTTTCTGGTTTTTGACTTCGTTCTGATGCAGCCCCTCTTGGGAAATTCGTGCTTGTCCCCTGAGGCACGAGATGCAGTGAACTCGAAGGCAGCTGTCGAAATTAAAAACTCCATTGAGTTGTCGAGAAGCAAGAACATAGACAGCGCCTTGTGATTGGGAGTCAGCCGCTGCTGGACTTTTGCGATTGCTTTCACTGTGCACTGAATGCCAGGATGGCATGTGCACGCTACAACAACGAGCTGGGCAGGAGTGGGCAGAAGAGAACGGCCGTCAGACAGCAGCTTACATATTACCCAGGAAAGAGCAGTGTTTTTGGAGTGTGCAGCAAATCCGTGGTTCTAGGCAAGGGCAGGATAAGTGCGCTGAGCTGCTAAGCTTTCTCCCTGCGAGACACACTGGCAAAGCTTTTCGCTATGATGCAGTCTAGTGCAGACTCACACTACAGCTCTCCGGAGCTGATCGGAGGGAAGCACCGGTCGCCGGTGTCTTTCGACTGAAGCAGCGCTTCGGAGCTTACGGCTGCCGCTCCGGTGTTGTGTGCGCGAAGCAGCCGCTTCTCCTGCTCCCGGAGCCGGACAGAGCGGTAGCTTCTACGAAGGCGAAGAACGAAGCCGCTGAGAGACGAGATTGTGTGCACAGCCTTGGGACTGCTAGAGGACGGTGGCTAAAGCTCCCTGCCTTTTCAAGGCACTGCTGGCATGCTTTATTGAAGGTGTTCCGAGACAACTTTTCTGGGTTTTGACTTCGTCCTGATGCAGCCCCTCTTGGGAAATTCGTGTTCGTCTCCTGAGGCTCGAGATGCAGTGAACCCGATGGCACCTGCCGAAATGAAAAACTCCGTTCAGTTGTCGAGAAGGAAGAACATAGACAGCGCCTTGTGATTGGGAGTCAGCCGCTGCTGGACTTTTGCGATTGCTTTCACTGTGCACTGAATGCAAGGACGGCACGTGCGCGCTACAACAACGAGCTGGGCAGGAGTGGGCAGAAGAGAACGGCCGTCAGACAGCAGCTTCCATATTACCCAGGAAAGAGCAGTGTTTTTGGAGTGTGCAGCAAATCCGTGTTTTTGGGCAAGGGCGACATAAGTGCGCTGCGCTGCTAAGCTTTCTCCCTGCGAGACACACTGGCAAAGCTTTTCGCTATGATGCAGTCTAGTGCAGACGCACACTACGGCTCTCCGGAGCTGATCGGAGGGAAGCGCCGGTCGCCGGTGTCTTTCGGCTTAAGCAGCGCTTCGGAGCTTACGGCTGCCGCTCCGGTGTTGTGTGCGCGAAGCAGCCGCTTCTCCTGCTCCCGGAGCCGGACAGAGCGGTAGCTTCTACGAAGGCAAAGAACGAAGCCGCTGAGAGACAAGATTGTGTGCACAGCCTTGGGACTGCTAGAGGACGGTGGCTAAAATTCCCTGACTTTTCTATGCACTGCTGGCATGCTTTACTGAAGGTGTTCCGAGACAACTTTTCTGGGTTTTGACTTCGTCCTGATGCAGCCCCTCTTGGGAAATTCGTGTTCGTCTCCTGAGGCTCGAGATGCAGTGAACCCGATGGCACCTGCCGAAATGAAAAACTCCGTTCAGTTGTCGAGAAGGAAGAACATAGACCGCGCCTTGTGATTGGGAGTCAGCCGCTGCTGGACTTTTGCGATTGCTTTCACTGTGCACTGAATGCAAGGACGGCACGTGCACGCTACAACAACGAGCTGGGCAGTAGTGGGCAGAAGAGAACGGCCGTCAGACAGCAGCTTCCATATTACCCAGGAAAGAGCAGTGTTTTTGGAGTGTGCAGCAAATCCGTGTTTCTGGGCAAGGGCGGCATAAGTGCGCTGCGCTGCTAAGCTTTCTCCCTGCGAGACACACTGGCAAAGCTTTTCGCTATGATGCAGTCTAGTGCAGACGCACACTACGGCTCTCCGGAGCTGATCGGAGGGAAGCGCCGGTCGCCGGTGTCTTTCGGCTGAAGCAGCGCTTCGGAGCTTACGGCTGCCGCTCTGGTGTTGTGTGCGCGAAGCAGCCGCTTCTCCTGCTCCCCGCGGCCGGACAGAGCGGTAGCTTCTACAAGGGTGAAGAACGAAGCCGCTGGGAGACGAGATTGTGTGCACAGCCTTGGGACTGCTAGAGGATGGTGGCTAAAGCTCCCTGCCTTTTCTATGCACTGCTGGCATGCTTTACTGAAGGTGTTCCGAGACAACTTTTCTGGGTTTTGACTTCGTCCTGATGCAGCCCCTCTTGGGAAATTCGTGTTCGTCTCCTGAGGCTCGAGATGCAGTGAACCCGATGGCACCTGCCGAAATGAAAAACTCCGTTGAGTTGTCGAGAAGCAAGAACATAGCGCCTTGTGATTGGGAGTCAGCCGCTGCTGGACTTTTGCGATTGCTTTCACTGTGCACTGAATGCCAGGACGGCATGTGCACGCTACAACAACGAGCTGGGCAGGAGTGGGCAGAAGAGAACAGCCGTCAGACAGCAGCTTACATATTACCCAGGAAAGAGCAGTGTTTTTGGAGTGTGCAGCAAATCCGTGGTTCTGGGCAAGGGCAGGATAAGTGCGCTGCGCTGCTAAGCTTTCTCCCTGCGAGACACACTGGCAAAGCTTTTCGCTATGATGCAGTCTAGTGCAGACTCACACTACAGCTCTCCGGAGCTGATCGGAGGGAAGCACCGGTCGCCGGTGTCTTTCGACTGAAGCAGCGCTTCGGAGCTTACGGCTGCCGCTCCGGTGTTGTGTGCGCGAAGCAGCCGCTTCTCCTGCTCCCGGAGCCGGACAGAGCGGTAGCTTCTACGAAGGCAAAGAACGAAGCCGCTGAGAGACAAGATTGTGTGCACAGCCTTGGGACTGCTAGAGGACGGTGGCTAAAATTCCCTGACTTTTCTATGCACTGCTGGCATGCTTTACTGAAGGTGTTCCGAGACAACTTTTCTGGGTTTTGACTTCGTCCTGATGCAGCCCCTCTTGGGAAATTCGTGTTCGTCTCCTGAGGCTCGAGAAGCAGTGAACCCGATGGCACCTGCCGAAATGAAAAACTCCGTTGAGTTGTCGAGAAGGAAGAACATAGACCGCGCCTTGTGATTGGGAGTCAGCCGCTGCTGGACTTTTGCGATTGCTTTCACTGTGCACTGAATGCAAGGACGGCACGTGCACGCTACAACAACGAGCTGGGCAGTAGTGGGCAGAAGAGAACGGCCGTCAGACAGCAGCTTCCATATTACCCAGGAAAGAGCAGTGTTTTTGGAGTGTGCAGCAAATCCGTGTTTCTGGGCAAGGGCGGCATAAGTGCGCTGCGCTGCTAAGCTTTCTCCCTGCGAGACACACTGGCAAAGCTTTTCGCTATGATGCAGTCTAGTGCAGACGCACACTACGGCTCTCCGGAGCTGATCGGAGGGAAGCGCCGGTCGCCGGTGTCTTTCGGCTGAAGCAGCGCTTCGGAGCTTACGGCTGCCGCTCCGGTGTTGTGTGCGCGAAGCAGCCGCTTCTCCTGCTCCCGGAGCCGGACAGAGCGGTAGCTTCTACGAAGGCGAAAAACGAAGCCGCTGAGAGACAAGATTGTGTGCACAGCCTTGGGACTGCTAGAGGACGGTGGCTAAAGCTCCCTGCCTTTTCTATGCACTGCTGGCATGCTTTACTGAAGGTGTTCCGAGACAACTTTTCTGGGTTTTGACTTCGTCCTGATGCAGCCCCTCTTGGGAAATTCGTGTTCGTCTCCTGAGGCTCGAGATGCAGTGAACCCGATGGCACCTGCCGAAATGAAAAACTCCGTTGAGTTGTCGAGAAGCAAGAACATAGACAGCGCCTTGTGATTGGGAGTCAGCCGCTGCTGAACTTTTGCGATTGCTTTCACTGTGCGCTGATTGCCAGGACGGCATGTGCACGCTACAAGAACGAACTGGGCAGGAGTGGGCAGAAGAGAACGGCCGTCAGACAGCAGCTAACATATTACCCAGGAAAGAGCAGTGTTTTTGGAGTGTGCAGCAAATTCTTGTTTCTGGGCAAGGGCGGCATAAGTGCGCTGCGCTGCTAAGCTTTCTCCCTGCGAGACACACTGGCAAAGCTTTTCGCTATGATGCAGTCTAGTGCAGACACACACTACAGCTCTCCGGAGCTGATCGGAGGGAAGCGCCGGTCACTGGTGTCTTTCGGCTTAAGCAGCGCTTCAGAGCTTACGGCTGCCGCTCCGGTGTTGTGTGCGCTAAGCAGCCGCTTCTCCTGCTCCCCGCGGCCGGACAGAGCGGTAGCTTCTACAAGGGTGAAGAACGAAGCCGCTGGGAGACGAGATTGTGTGCACAGCCTTGGGACTGCTAGAGGATGGTGGCTAAAGCTCCCTGCCTTTTCTATGCACTGCTGGCATGCTTTACTGAAGGTGTTCCGAGACAACTTTTCTGGGTTTTGACTTCGTCCTGATGCAGCCCCTCTTGGGAAATTCGTGTTCGTCTCCTGAGGCTCGAGATGCAGTGAACCCGATGGCACCTGCCGAAATGAAAAACTCCGTTGAGTTGTCGAGAAGCAAGAACATAGCGCCTTGTGATTGGGAGTCAGCCGCTGCTGGACTTTTGCGATTGCTTTCACTGTGCACTGAATGCCAGGACGGCATGTGCACGCTACAACAACGAGCTGGGCAGGAGTGGGCAGAAGAGAACGGCCGTCAGACAGCAGCTTACATATTACCCAGGAAAGAGCAGTGTTTTTGGAGTGTGCAGCAAATCCGTGGTTCTGGGCAAGGGCAGGATAAGTGCGCTGCGCTGCTAAGCTTTCTCCCTGCGAGACACACTGGCAAAGCTTTTCGCTATGATGCAGTCTAGTGCAGACACACACTACAGCTCTCCGGAGCTGATCGGAGGGAAGCGCCGGTCACTGGTGTCTTTCGGCTTAAGCAGCGCTTCAGAGCTTACGGCTGCCGCTCCGGTGTTGTGTGCGCTAAGCAGCCGCTTCTCCTGCTCCCCGCGGCCGGACAGAGCGGTAGCTTCTACAAGGGTGAAGAACGAAGCCGCTGGGAGACGAGATTGTGTGCACAGCCTTGGGACTGCTAGAGGACGGTGGCTAAAGCTGCCTGCCTTTTCTATGCACTGCTGGCATGCTTTACTGAAGGTGTTCCGAGACAACTTTTCTGGGTTTTGACTTCGTCCTGATGCAGGCCCTCTTGGGAAATTCGTGTTCGTCTCCTGAGGCTCGAGATGCAGTGAACCCGATGGCACCTGCCGAAATGAAAAACTCCGTTGAGTTGTCGACAAGCAAGAACATAGACAGCGCCTTGTGATTGGGAGTCAGCCGCTGCAGGACTTTTGCGATTGCTTTCACTGTGCACTGAATGCCAGGACGGCATGTGCACGCTACAACAACGAGCTGGGCAGGAGTGGGCAGAAGAGAACGGCCGTCAGACAGCAGCTTACATATTACCCAGGAAAGAGCAGTGTTTTTGGAGTGTGCAGCAAATCCGTGTTTCTGGGCAAGGGCGGCATAAGTGCGCTGCGCTGCTAAGCTTTCTCCCTGCGAGACACACTGGCAAAGCTTTTCGCTATGATACAGTCTAGTGCGGACGCACACTACGGCTCCCCGGAGCTGATCGGAGGGAAGCGCCGGTCGCCGGCGTCTTTCGGCTGAAACAGCGCTTCGGAGCTAACGGCTGCCGCTCCGGTGTTGTGTGCGTGAAGCAGCCGCTTCTCCTGCTCCCGGAGCCGGACAGAGCGGTAGCTTCTACAAGGGTGAAGAACGAAGCCGCTGGGAGACGAGATTGTGTGCACAGCCTTGGGACTGCTAGAGGATGGTGGCTAAAGCGCCCTGCCTTTTCTATGCACTGCTGGCATGCTTTACTGAAGGTGTTCCGAGACAACTTTTCTGGGTTTTGACTTCGTCCTGATGCAGCCCCTCTTGGGAAATTCGTGTTCGTCTCCTGAGGCTCGAGATGCAGTGAACCCGATGGCACCTGCCGAAATGAAAAACTCCGTTGAGTTGTCGAGAAGCAAGAACATAGACAGCGCCTTGTGATTGGGAGTCAGCCGCTGCTGGACTTTTGCGATTGCTTTCACTGTGCACTGAATGCCAGGACGGCATGTGCACGCTACAACAACGAGCTGGGCAGGAGTGGGCAGAAGAGAACGGCCGTCAGACAGCAGCTTACATATTACCCAGGAAAGAGCAGTGTTTTTGGAGTGTGCAGCAAATCCGTGGTTCTGGGCAAGGGCAGGATAAGTGCGCTGCGCTGCTAAGCTTTCTCCCTGCGAGACACACTGGCAAAGCTTTTCGCTATGATACAGTCTAGTGCGGACGCACACTACGGCTCCCCGGAGCTGATCGGAGGGAAGCGCCGGTCACTGGTGTCTTTCGGCTTAAGCAGCGCTTCGGAGCTTACGGCTGCCGCTCCGGTGTTGTGTGCGCTAAGCAGCCGCTTCTCCTGCTCCCCGCGGCCGGACAGAGCGGTAGCTTCTACAAGGGTGAAGAACGAAGCAGCTGGGAGACGAGATTGTGTGCACAGCCTTGGGACTGCTAGAGGACGGTGGCTAAAGCTCCCTGCCTTTTCAATGCACTGCTGGCATGCTTTACTTAAGGTGTTCCGAGACAACATTTCTGGGTTTTGACTTCGTCCTGATGCAGCCCCTCTTGGGTAATTCGTGTTCGTCTCCTGAGGCTCGAGATGCAGTGAACCCGATGGCACCTGCCGAAATGAAAAACTCCGTTGAGTTGTCGACAAGCAAGAACATAGACAGCGCCTTGTGATTGGGAGTCAGCCGCTGCTGGACTTTTGCGATTGCTTTCACTGTGCACTGAATTCCAGGACGGCATGTGCACGCTACAACAACGAGCTGGGCAGGAGTGGGCAGAAGAGAACGGCCGTCAGACAGCAGCTTACATATTACCCAGGAAAGAGCAGTGTTTTTGGAGTGTGCAGCAAATCCGTGGTTCTGGGCAAGGGCGGCATAAGTGCGCTGCGCTGCTAAGCTTTCTCCCTGCGAGACACACTGGCAAAGCTTTTCGCTATGATACAGTCTAGTGCGGACGCACACTACGGCTCCCCGGAGCTGATCGGAGGGAAGCGCCGGTCGCCGGCGTCTTTCGGCTGAAACAGCGCTTCGGAGCTAACGGCTGCCGCTCCGGTGTTGTGTGCGTGAAGCAGCCGCTTCTCCTGCTCCCGGAGCTGGACAGAGCGGTAGCTTCTGCGAAGGAGAAGAACGAAGCCGCTGAGAGACGAGATTGTGTGCACAGCCTTGGGACTGCTAGAGGACGGTGGCTAAAGCTCCCTGCCTTTTCAAGGCACTGCTGACATGCTTTATTGAAGGTGTTCCGAGACAACTTTTCTGGGTTTTGACTTCGTCCTGATGCAGCCCCTCTTGGGAAATTCGTGTTCGTCTCCTGAGGCTCGAGATGCAGTGAACCCGATGGCACCTGCCGAAATGAAAAACTCCGTTGAGTTGTCGAGAAGCAAGAACATAGACAGCGCCTTGTGATTGGGAGTCAGCCGCTGCTGGACTTTTGCGATTGCTTTCATTGTGCACTGAGTGCCAGGACGGCATGTGCACGCTACAACAACGAGCTGGGCAGGAGTGGGCAGAAGAGAACGGCCGTCAGACAGCAGCTTACATATTACCCAGGAAGGAGCAGTGTTTTTGGAGTGTGCAGCAAATCCGTGGTTCTGGGCAAGGGCAGGATAAGTGCGCTGCGCTGCTAAGCTTTCTCCCTGCGAGACACACTGGCAAAGCTTTTCGCTATGATGCAGTCTAGTACAGACACACACTACAGCTCTCCGGAGCTGATTGGAGGGAAGCGCCGGTCACTGGTGTCTTTTGGCTTAAGCAGCGCTTCGGAGCTTACGGCTGCCGCTCCGGTGTTGTGTGCGCTAAGCAGCCGCTTCTCCTGCTCCCCGCGGCCGGACAGAGCGGTAGCTTCTACAAGGGTGAAGAACGAAGCCGCTGGGAGACGAGATTGTGTGCACAGCCTTGGGACTGCTAGAGGACGGTGGCTAAAGCGCCCTGCCTTTTCTATGCACTGCTGGCATGCTTTACTGAAGGTGTTCCGAGACAACATTTCTGGGTTTTGACTTCGTCCTGATGCAGCCCCTCTTGGGAAATTCGTGTTCGTCTCCTGAGGCTCGAGATGCAGTGAACCCGATGGCACCTGCCGAAATGAAAAACTCCGTTGAGTTGTCGACAAGCAAGAACATAGACAGCGCCTTGTGATTGGGAGTCAGCCGCTGCTGGACTTTTGCGATTGCTTTCACTGTGCACTGAATGCCAGGACGGCATGTGCACGCTACAACAACGAGCTGGGCAGGAGTGGGCAGAAGAGAACGGCCGTCAGACAGCAGCTTACATATTACCCAGGAAAGAGCAGTGTTTTTGGAGTGTGCAGCAAATCCGTGTTTCTGGGCAAGGGCGGCATAAGTGCGCTGCGCTGCTAAGCTTTCTCCCTGCGAGACACACTGGCAAAGCTTTTCGCTATGATACAGTCTAGTGCGGACGCACACTAGGGCTCCCCGGAGCTGATCGGAGGGAAGCGCCGGTCACTGGTGTCTTTCGGCTTAAGCAGCGCTTCGGAGCTTACGGCTGCCGCTCCGGTGTTGTGTGCGCTAAGCAGCCGCTTCTCCTGCTCCCCGCGGCCGGACAGAGCGGTAGCTTCTACAAGGGTGAAGAACGAAGCAGCTGGGAGACGAGATTGTGTGCACAGCCTTGGGACTGCTAGAGGACGGTGGCTAAAGCTCCCTGCCTTTTCAATGCACTGCTGGCATGCTTTACTTAAGGTGTTCCGAGACAACATTTCTGGGTTTTGACTTCGTCCTGATGCAGCCCCTCTTGGGTAATTCGTGTTCGTCTCCTGAGGCTCGAGATGCAGTGAACCCGATGGCACCTGCCGAAATGAAAAACTCCGTTGAGTTGTCGACAAGCAAGAACATAGACAGCGCCTTGTGATTGGGAGTCAGCCGCTGCTGGACTTTTGCGATTGCTTTCACTGTGCACTGAATGCCAGGACGGCATGTGCACGCTACAACAACGAGCTGGGCAGGAGTGGGCAGAAGAGAACGGCCGTCAGACAGCAGCTTACGTATTACCCAGGAAGGAGCAGTGTTTTTGGAGTGTGCAGCAAATCCGTGGTTCTGGGCAAGGGCAGGATAAGTGCGCTGCGCTGCTAAGCTTTCTCCCTGCGAGACACACTGGCAAAGCTTTTCGCTATGATGCAGTCTAGTACAGACACACACTACAGCTCTCCGGAGCTGATTGGAGGGAAGCGCCGGTCACTGGTGTCTTTCGGCTTAAGCAGCGCTTCGGAGCTTACGGCTGCCGCTCCGGTGTTGTGTGCGCTAAGCAGCCGCTTCTCCTGCTCCCCGCGGCCGGACAGAGCGGTAGCTTCTACAAAGGTGAAGAACGAAGCCGCTGGGAGACGAGATTGTGTGCACAGCCTTGGGACTGCTAGAGGACGGTGGCTAAAGCGCCCTGCCTTTTCAAGGCACTGCTGGCATGCTTTACTGAAGGTGTTCCGAGACAACATTTCTGGGTTTTGACTTCGTCCTGATGCAGCCCCTCTTGGGAAATTCGTGTTCGTCTCCTGAGGCTCGAGATGCAGTGAACCCGATGGCACCTGCCGAAATGAAAAACTCCGTTGAGTTGTCGACAAGCAAGAACATAGACAGCGCCTTGTGATTGGGAGTCAGCCGCTGCTGGACTTTTGCGATTGCTTTCACTGTGCACTGAATGCCAGGACGGCATGTGCACGCTACAACAACGAGCTGGGCAGGAGTGGGCAGAAGAGAACGGCCGTCAGACAGCAGCTTACATATTACCCAGGAAAGAGCAGTGTTTTTGGAGTGTGCAGCAAATCCGTGTTTCTGGGCAAGGGCGGCATAAGTGCGCTGCGCTGCTAAGCTTTCTCCCTGCGATACACACTGGCAAAGCTTTTCGCTATGATGCAGTCTAGTGCAGACACACACTACAGCTCTCCGGAGCTGATCGGAGGGAAGCGCCGGTCGCCGGTGTCTTTCGGCTGAAGCAGCGCTTCGGAGCTTACGGCTGCCGCTCCGGTGTTGTGTGCGCGAAGCAGCCGCTTCTCCTGCTCCCGGAGCCGGACATAGCGGTAGCTTCTACGAAAGCGAAGAACGAAGCCGCTGAGAGACGAGATTGTGTGCACAGCCTTGGGACTGCTAGAGGACGGTGGCTAAAGCTCCCTGCCTTTTCAAGGCACTGCTGGCATGCTTTATTGAAGGTGTTCCGAGACAACTTTTCTGGGTTTTGACTTCGTCCTGATGCAGCCCCTCTTGGGAAATTCGTGTTCGTCTCCTGAGGCTCGAGATGCAGTGAACCCGATGGCACCTGCCGAAATGAAAAACTCCGTTGAGTTGTCGAGAAGCAAGAACATAGACACTGCCTTGTGATTGGGAGTCAGCCGCTGCTGGACTTTTGCGATTGCTTTCACTGTGCACTGAATGCCAGGACGGCATGTGCACGCTACAACAACGAGCTGGGCAGGAGTGGGCAGAAGAGAACGGCCGTCAGACAGCAGCTTACATATTACCCAGGAAAGAGCAGTGTTTTTGGAGTGTGCAGCAAATCCGTGGTTCTGGGCAAGGGCGGCATAAGTGCGCTGCGCTGCTAAGCTTTCTCCCTGCGAGACACACTGGCAAAGCTTTTCGCTATGATACAGTCTAGTGCGGACGCACACTACGGCTCCCCGGAGCTGATCGGAGGGAAGCGCCGGTCGCCGGCGTCTTTCGGCTTAAGCAGCGCTTCGGAGCTAACGGCTGCCGCTCCGGTGTTGTGTGCGTGAAGCAGCCGCTTCTCCTGCTCCCGGAGCCGGACAGAGCGGTAGCTTCTGCGAAGGCGAAGAACGAAGCCGCTGAGAGACGACATTGTGTGCACAGCCTTGGGACTGCTAGAGGACGGTGGCTAAAGCTCCCTGCCTTTTCAAGGCACTGCTGGCATGCTTTATTGAAGGTGTTCCGAGACAACATTTCTGGGTTTTGACTTCGTCCTGATGCAGCCCCTCTTGGGAAATTCGTGTTCGTCTCCTGAGGCTCGAGATGCAGTGAACCTGATGGCACCTGCCGAAATGAAAAACTCCGTTGAGTTGTCGAGAAGCAAGAACATAGACAGCGCCTTGTGATTGGGAGTCAGCCGCTGCTGGACTTTTGCGATTGCTTTCACTGTGCACTGAATACAAGGACGGCATGTGCACGCTACAACAACGAGCTGGGCAGGAGTGGGCAGAAGAGAATGGCCGTCAGACAGCAGCTTACATATTACCCAGGAAAGTGTAGTGTTTTTGGAGTGTGCAGCAAATCCGTGTTTCTGGGCAAGGGCGGCATAAGTGCGCTGCGCTGCTAAGCTTTCTCCCTGCGAGACACAATGGCAAAGCTTTTCGCTATGATGCAGTCTAGTGCAGACGCACACTACGGCTCTCCGGAGCTGATCGGAGGGAAGCGCCGGTCGCCGGTGTCTTTCGGCTGAAGCAGCGCTTCGGAGCTTACGGCTGCCGCTCCGGTGTTGTGTGCGCGAAGCAGCCGCTTCTCCTGCTCCCGGAGCCGGACAGAGCGGTAGCTTCTGCAAAGGCGAAGAACAAAGCCGCTGAGAGACGAGATTGTGTGAACAGCCTTGGGACTGCTAGAGGACGGTGGCTAAAGCTCCCTGCCTTTTCTATGCACTGCTGGCATGCTTTACTGAATGTGTTCCGAGACAACTTTTCTGGTTTTTGACTTCGTTCTGATGCAGCCCCTCTTGGGAAATTCGTGCTTGTCCCCTGAGGCACGAGATGCAGTGAACTCGAAGGCAGCAGTCGAAATTAAAAACACCATTGAGTTGTCGAGAAGCGAGAACATAGACAGCGCCTTGTGATTGGGAGTCAGCCGCTGCTGGACTTTTGCGATTGCTTTCACTGTGCACTGAATGGCAGGACGGCATGTGCACGCTACAACAACGAGCTGGGCAGGAGTGGGCAGAAGAGAACGGCCGTCAGACAGCAGCTTACATATTACCCAGGAAAGAGCAGTGTTTTTGGAGTGTGCAGCAAATCCGTGGTTCTGGGCAAGGGCGGCATAAGTGCGCTGCGCTGCTAAGCTTTCTCCCTGCGAGACACACTGGCAAAGCTTTTCGCTATGATGCAGTCTAGTGCAGACACACACTACAGCTCTCCGGAGCTGATCGGAGGGAAGCGCTGGTCGCCGGTGTCTTTCGGCTGAAGCAGCGCTTCGGAGCTTACGGCTGCCGCTCCGGTGTTGTGTGCGCGAAGCAGCCGCTTCTCCTGCTCCCGGAGCCGGACAGAGCGGTAGCTTCTACGAAGGCGAAGAACGAAGCCGCTGAGAGACGAGATTGTGTGCACAGCCTTGTGACTGCTGGAGGACGGTGGCTAAAGCTCCCTGCCTTTTCAATGCACTGCTGGCATGCTTTATTGAAGGTGTTCCGAGACAACTTTTCTGGGTTTTGACTTCGTCCTGATGCAGCCCCTCTTGGGAAATTTGTGTTCGTCTCCTGAGGCTCGAGATGCAGTGAACCCGATGGCACCTGCCGAAATGAAAAACTCCGTTGAGTTGTCGACAAGCAAGAACATAGACAGCGCCTTGTGATTGGGAGTCAGCCGCTGCTGGACTTTTGCGATTGCTTTCACTGTGCACTGAGTGCCAGGACGGCATGTGCACGCTACAACAACGAGCTGGGCAGGAGTGGGCAGAAGAGAACGGCCGTCAGACAGCAGCTTACATATTACCCAGGAAGGAGCAGTGTTTTTGGAGTGTGCAGCAAATCTGTGTTTCTGGGCAAGGGCGACATAAGTGCGCTGCGCTGCTAAGCTTTCTCCCTGCGAGACACACTGGCAAAGCTTTTCGCTATGATGCAGTCTAGTGCAGACGCACACTACGGCTCTCCGGAGCTGATCGGAGGGAAGCGCCGGTCGCCGGTGTCTTTCGGCTGAAGCAGCGCTTCGGAGCTTACGGCTGCCGCTCCGGTGTTGTGTGCGCGAAGCAGCCGCTTCTCCTGCTCCCGGAGCCGGAGAGAGCGGTCGCTTCTACGAGGGCGCAGAACTAAGCCGCTGAGAGACGAGATTGTGTGCACAGCCTTGGGACTGCTAGAGGATGGTGGATAAAGCTCCCTGCCTTTTCAATGCACTGCTGGCATGCCGTATTGAAGGTGTTCCTAGACAACTTTTCTGGTTTTTGACTTCGTTCTGATGCAGCCCCTCTTGGGAAATTCGTGCTTGTCCCCTGAGGCACGAGATGCAGTGAACTCGAAGGCAGCAGTCGAAATTAAAAACACCATTGAGTTGTCGAGAAGCGAGAACATAGACAGCGCCTTGTGATTGGGAGTCAGCCGCTGCTGGACTTTTGCGATTGCTTTCACTGTGCACTGAATGCCAGGACGGCATGTGCACGCTACAACAACGAGCTGGGCAGGAGTGGGCAGAAGAGAACGGCCGTCAGACAGCAGCTTACATATTACCCAGGAAAGAGCAGTGTTTTTGGAGTGTGCAGCAAATCCGTGTTTCTGGGCAAGGGCGGCATAAGTGCGCTGCGCTGCTAAGCTTTCTCCCTGCGAGACACACTGGCAAAGCTTTTCGCTATGATGCAGTCTAGTGCAGACGCACACTACGGCTCTCCGGAGCTGATAGGAGGGAAGCGCCGGTCGCCGGCATCTTTCGGCTGAAGCAGCTCTTCGGAGCTTACGGCTGCCGCTCCGGTGTTGTGTGCGCGAAGCAGCCGCTTCTCCTGCTCCCAGAGACGGAGAGAGCAGTATATTCTACAAGGGCGAAGAACGAAGCCGCTGGTAGACGAGATTGTGTGCACAGCCTTGGGACTGCTAGAGGACGGTGGATAAAGCTCCCAGCCTTTTCAATGCACTGCTGGCATGCTTCCTTGAAGGTGTTCCTAGACAACTTTTCTGGTTTTTGACTTCGTTCTGATGCAGCCCCTCTTGGGAAATTCGTGCATGTCCCCTGAGGCACGAGATGCAGTGAACCCGATGGCACCTGCCGAAATGAAAAACTCCTTTGAGTTGTCGAGAAGCAAGAACATAGACAGCGCCTTGTGATTGGGAGTCAGCCGCTGCTGGACTTTTGCGATTGCTTTCACTGTGCACTGAATGCCAGGACGGCATGTGCACGCTACAACAACGAGCTGGGCAGGAGTGGGCAGAAGAGAATGGCAGTCAGACAGCAGCTTACATATTACCCAGGAAAGAGCAGTGTTTTTGGAGTGTGCAGCAAATCCGTGGTTCTGGGCAAGGGCAGGATAAGTGCGCTGCGCTGCTAAGCTTTCTCCCTGCGAGACACACTGGCAAAGCTTTTCGCTATGATGCAGTCTAGTGCAGACACACACTACAGCTCTCCGGAGCTGATCGGAGGGAAGCGCCGGTCGCCGGTGTCTTTCGGCTGAAGCAGCGCTTCGGAGCTTACGGCTGCCGCTCCGGTGTTGTGTGCGCGAAGCAGACGCTTCTCCTGCTCCCGGAGCCGGACAGAGCGGTAGCTTCTACGAAGGCGAAGAACGAAGCCACTGAGAGACGAGATTGTGTGCACAGCCTTGTGACTGCTGGAGGACGGTGGCTAAAGATCCCTGCCTTTTCTATGCACTGCTGGCATGCGTTACTGAAGGTGTTCCGAGACAACTTTTCTGGGTTTTGACTTCGTCCTGATGCAGCCCCTCTTGGGAAATTCGTGTTCGTCTCCTGAGGCTCGAGATGCAGTGAACCCGATGGCACCTGCCGAAATGAAAATCTCCGTTGAGTTGTCGAGAAGCAAGAACATAGACAGCGCCTTGTGATTGGGAGTCAGCCGCTGCTGGACTTTTGCGATTGCTTTCACTGTGCACTGAATGCCAGGACGGCATGTGCACGCTACAACAACGAGCTGGGCAGGAGTGGGCAGAAGAGAACGGCCGTCAGACAGCAGCTTACATATTACCCAGGAAAGAGCGATGTTTTTGGAGTGTGCAGCAAATCCGTGTTTCTGGGCAAGAGCGGCATAAGTACGCTGCGCTGCTAAGCTTTCTCCCTGCGAGACACACTGGCAAAGCTTTTCGCTATGATGCAGTCTAGTGCAGACGCACACTACGGCTCTCGGGAGCTGAGAGGAGGGAAGCGCCGGTCGCCGGCATCTTTCGGCTGAAGCAGCGCTTCGGAGCTAACGGCTGCCGCTCCGGTGTTGTGTGCGCGAAGCAGCCGCTTCTCCTGCTCCCGGAGCCGGACAGAGCGGTAGCTTCTACGAGGGCGCAGAACTAAGCCGCTGAGAGTCGAGATTGTGTGCACAGCCTTCGGACTGCCAGAGGACGGTGGATAAAGCTCCCTGCCTTTTCAATGCACTGCTGGCATGCCGTATTGAAGGTGTTCCTAGACAACTTTTCTGGTTTTTGACTTCGTTCTGATGCAGCCCCTCTTGGGAAATTCGTGCTTGTCCCCTGAGGCACGAGATGCAGTGAACTCGAAGGCAGCAGTCGAAATTAAAAACTCCATTGAGTTGTCGAGAAGCAAGAACATAGACAGCGCCTTGTGATTTGGAGTCAGCCGCTGCTGGACTTTTGCGATTGCTTTCACTGTGCACTGAATGCCAGGACGGCATGTGCACGCTACAACAACGAGCTGGGCAGGAGTGGGCAGAAGAGAACGGCCGTCAGACAGCAGCTTACATATTACCCAGGAAGGAGCAGTGTTTTTGGAGTGTGCAGCAAATCTGTGTTTCTGGGCAAGGGCGACATAAGTGCGCTGCGCTGCTAAGCTTTCTCCCTGCGAGACACACTGGCAAAGCTTTTCGCTATGATGCAGTCTAGTGCAGACGCACACTACGGCTCTCCGGAGCTGATCGGAGGGAAGCGCCGGTCGCCGGTGTCTTTCGGCTGAAGCAGCGCTTCGGAGCTTACGGCTGCCGCTCCGGTGTTGTGTGCGCGAAGCAGCCGCTTCTCCTGCTCCCGGAGCCGGACAGAGCGGTAGCTTCCACGAAGGCGAAGAACGAAGCCGCTGAGAGACGAGATTGTGTGCACAGCCTTGTGACTGCTGGAGGACGGTGGCTAAAGCTCCCTGCCTTTACTATGCACTGCTGGCATGCGTTACTGAAGCTGTACCGAGACAACTTTTCTGGGTTTTGACTTCGTCCTGATGCAGCCCCTCTTGGGAAATTCGTGTTCGTCTCCTGAGGCTCGAGATGCAGTGAACCCGATGGCACCTGCCGAAATGAAAAACTCCGTTGAGTTGTCGAGAAGCAAGAACATAGACAGCGCCTTGTGATTGGGAGTCAGCCGCTGCTGGACTTTTGCGATTGCTTTCACTGTGCACTGAGTGCCAGGACGGCATGTGCACGCTACAACAACGAGCTGGGCAGGAGTGGGCAGAAGAGAACGGCCGTCAGACAGCAGCTTACATATTACCCAGGAAAGAGCAGTGTTTTTGGAGTGTGCAGCAAATCCGTGTTTCTGGGCAAGAGCGGCATAAGTACGCTGCGCTGCTAAGCTTTCTCCCTGCGAGACACACTGGCAAAGCTTTTCGCTATGATGCAGTCTAGTGCAGACGCACACTACGGCTCTCCGGAGCTGATCGGAGGGAAGCGCCGGTCGCCGGTGTCTTTCGGCTGAAGCAGCGCTTCGGAGCTTACGGCTGCCGCTCCGGTGTTGTGTGCGCGAAGCAGCCGCTTCTCCTGCTCCCGGAGCCGGACAGAGCGGTCGCTTCTACGAGGGCGCAGAACTAAGCCGCTGAGAGACGAGATTGTGTGCACAGCCTTGGGACTGCTAGAGGATGGTGGATAAAGCTCCCTGCCTTTTCTATGCACTGCTGGCATGCCGTATTGAAGGTGTTCCTAGACAACTTTTCTGGTTTTTGACTTCGTTCTGATGCAGCCCCTCTTGGGAAATTCGTGCTTGTCCCCTGAGGCACGAGATGCAGTGAACTCGAAGGCAGCAGTCGAAATTAAAAACACCATTGAGTTGTCGAGAAGCGAGAACATAGACAGCGCCTTGTGATTGGGAGTCAGCCGCTGCTGGACTTTTGCGATTGCTTTCACTGTGCACTGAATGCCAGGACGGCATGTGCACGCTACAACAACGAGCTGGGCAGGAGGGGGCAGAAGAGAACGGCCGTCAGACAGCAGCTTACATATTACCCAGGAAAGAGCAGTGTTTTTGGAGTGTGCAGCAAATCCGTGTTTCTGGGCAAGGGCGGCATAAGTGCGCTGCGCTGCTAAGCTTTCTCCCTGCGAGACACACTGGCAAAGCTTTTCGCTATGATGCAGTCTAGTGCAGACGCACACTACGGCTCTCCGGAGCTGATAGGAGGGAAGCGCCGGTCGCCGGCATCTTTCGGCTGAAGCAGCTCTTCGGAGCTTACGGCTGCCGCTCCGGTGTTGTGTGCGCGAAGCAGCCGCTTCTCCTGCTCCCAGAGACGGAGAGAGCAGTAGATTCTACAAGGGCGAAGAACGAAGCCGCTGGTAGACGAGATTGTGTGCACAGCCTTGGGACTGCTAGAGGACGGTGGATAAAGCTCCCAGCCTCTTCAATGCACTGCTGGCATGCTTCCTTGAAGGTGTTCCTAGACAACTTTTCTGGTTTTTGACTTCGTTCTGATGCAGCCCCTCTTGGGAAATTCGTGCATGTCCCCTGAGGCACGAGATGCAGTGAACCCGATGGCACCTGCCGAAATGAAAAACTCCTTTGAGTTGTCGAGAAGCAAGAACATAGACAGCGCCTTGTGATTGGGAGTCAGCCGCTGCTGGACTTTTGCGATTGCTTTCACTGTGCACTGAATGCCAGGACGGCATGTGCACGCTACAACAACGAGCTGGGCAGGAGTGGGCAGAAGAGAATGGCAGTCAGACAGCAGCTTACATATTACCCAGGAAAGAGCAGTGTTTTTGGAGTGTGCAGCAAATCCGTGGTTCTGGGCAAGGGCAGGATAAGTGCGCTGCGCTGCTAAGCTTTCTCCCTGCGAGACACACTGGCAAAGCTTTTCGCTATGATGCAGTCTAGTGCAGACACACACTACAGCTCTCCGGAGCTGATCGGAGGGAAGCGCCGGTCGCCGGTGTCTTTCGGCTGAAGCAGCGCTTCGGAGCTTACGGCTGCCGCTCCGGTGTTGTGTGCGCGAAGCAGACGCTTCTCCTGCTCCCGGAGCCGGACAGAGCGGTAGCTTCTACGAAGGCGAAGAACGAAGCCGCTGAGAGACGAGATTGTGTGCACAGCCTTGTGACTGCTGGAGGACGGTGGCTAAAGCTCCCTGCCTTTTCTATGCACTGCTGGCATGCGTTACTGAAGGTGTTCCGAGACAACTTTTCTGGGTTTTGACTTCGTCCTGATGCAGCCCCTCTTGGGAAATTTGTGTTCGTCTCCTGAGGCTCGAGATGCAGTGAACCCGATGGCACCTGCCGAAATGAAAAACTCCGTTGAGTTGTCGACAAGCAAGAACATAGACAGCGCCTTGTGATTGGGAGTCAGCCGCTGCTGGACTTTTGCGATTGCTTTCACTGTGCACTGAGTGCCAGGACGGCATGTGCACGCTACAACAACGAGCTGGGCAGGAGTGGGCAGAAGAGAACGGCCGTCAGACAGCAGCTTACATATTACCCAGGAAGGAGCAGTGTTTTTGGAGTGTGCAGCAAATCTGTGTTTCTGGGCAAGGGCGACATAAGTGCGCTGCGCTGCTAAGCTTTCTCCCTGCGAGACACACTGGCAAAGCTTTTCGCTATGATGCAGTCTAGTGCAGACGCACACTACGGCTCTCCGGAGCTGATCGGAGGGAAGCGCCGGTCGCCGGTGTCTTTCGGCTGAAGCAGCGCTTCGGAGCTTACGGCTGCCGCTCCGGTGTTGTGTGCGCGAAGCAGCCGCTTCTCCTGCTCCCGGAGCCGGACAGAGCGGTAGCTTCCACGAAGGCGAAGAACGAAGCCGCTGAGAGACGAGATTGTGTGCACAGCCTTGTGACTGCTGGAGGACGGTGGCTAAAGCTCCCTGCCTTTTCTATGCACTGCTGGCATGCGTTACTGAAGCTGTACCGAGACAACTTTTCTGGGTTTTGACTTCGTCCTGATGCAGCCCCTCTTGGGAAATTCGTGTTCGTCTCCTGAGGCTCGAGATGCAGTGAACCCGATGGCACCTGCCGAAATGAAAAACTCCGTTGAGTTGTCGAGAAGCAAGAACATAGACAGCGCCTTGTGATTGGGAGTCAGCCGCTGCTGGACTTTTGCGATTGCTTTCACTGTGCACTGAATGCCAGGACGGCATGTGCACGCTACAACAACGAGCTGGGCAGGAGTGGGCAGAAGAGAACGGCCGTCAGACAGCAGCTTACATATTACCCAGGAAAGAGCAGTGTTTTTGGAGTGTGCAGCAAATCCGTGTTTCTGGGCAAGAGCGGCATAAGTACGCTGCGCTGCTAAGCTTTCTCCCTGCGAGACACACTGGCAAAGCTTTTCGCTATGATGCAGTCTAGTGCAGACGCACACTACGGCTCTCCGGAGCTGAGAGGAGGGAAGCGCCGGTCGCCGGTGTCTTTCGGCTGAAGCAGCGCTTCGGAGCTTACGGCTGCCGCTCCGGTGTTGTGTGCGCGAAGCAGCCGCTTCTCCTGCTCCCGGAGCCGGAGAGAGCGGTCGCTTCTACGAGGGCGCAGAACTAAGCCGCTGAGAGACGAGATTGTGTGCACAGCCTTGGGACTGCTAGAGGATGGTGGATAAAGCTCCCTGCCTTTTCTATGCACTGCTGGCATGCCGTATTGAAGGTGTTCCTAGACAACTTTTCTGGTTTTTGACTTCGTTCTGATGCAGCCCCTCTTGGGAAATTCGTACTTGTCCCCTGAGGCACGAGATGCAGTGAACTCGAAGGCAGCAGTCGAAATTAAAAACACCATTGGGTTGTCGAGAAGCGAGAACATAGACAGCGCCTTGTGATTGGGAGTCAGCCGCTGCTGGACTTTTGCGATTGCTTTCACTGTGCACTGAATGCCAGGACGGCATGTGCACGCTACAACAACGAGCTGGGCAGGAGGGGGCAGAAGAGAACGGCCGTCAGACAGCAGCTTACATATTACCCAGGAAAGAGCAGTGTTTTTGGAGTGTGCAGCAAATCCGTGTTTCTGGGCAAGGGCGGCATAAGTGCGCTGCGCTGCTAAGCTTTCTCCCTGCGAGACACACTGGCAAAGCTTTTCGCTATGATGCAGTCTAGTGCAGACGCACACTACGGCTCTCCGGAGCTGATAGGAGGGAAGCGCCGGTCGCCGGCATCTTTCGGCTGAAGCAGCTCTTCGGAGCTTACGGCTGCCGCTCCGGTGTTGTGTGCGCGAAGCAGCCGCTTCTCCTGCTCCCAGAGACGGAGAGAGCAGTAGATTCTACAAGGGCGATAAAAGAAGCCGCTGGTAGACGAGATTGTGTGCACAGCCTTGGGACTGCTAGAGGACGGTGGATAAAGCTCCCAGCCTTTTCAATGCACTGCTGGCATGCTTCCTTGAAGGTGTTCCTAGACAACTTTTCTGGTTTTTGACTTCGTTCTGATGCAGCCCCTCTTGGGAAATTCGTGCATGTCCCCTGAGGCACGAGATGCAGTGAACCCGATGGCACCTGCCGAAATGAAAAACTCCTTTGAGTTGTCGAGAAGCAAGAACATAGACAGCGCCTTGTGATTGGGAGTCAGCCGCTGCTGGACTTTTGCGATTGCTTTCACTGTGCACTGAATGCCAGGACGGCATGTGCACGCTACAACAACGAGCTGGGCAGGAGTGGGCAGAAGAGAATGGCAGTCAGACAGCAGCTTACATATTACCCAGGAAAGAGCAGTGTTTTTGGAGTGTGCAGCAAATCCGTGGTTCTGGGCAAGGGCAGGATAAGTGCGCTGCGCTGCTAAGCTTTCTCCCTGCGAGACACACTGGCAAAGCTTTTCGCTATGATGCAGTCTAGTGCAGACACACACTACAGCTCTCCGGAGCTGATCGGAGGGAAGCGCCGGTCGCCGGTGTCTTTCGGCTGAAGCAGCGCTTCGGAGCTTACGGCTGCCGCTCCGGTGTTGTGTGCGCGAAGCAGACGCTTCTCCTGCTCCCGGAGCCGGACAGAGCGGTAGCTTCTACGAAGGCGAAGAACGAAGCCGCTGAGAGACGAGATTGTGTGCACAGCCTTGTGACTGCTGGAGGACGGTGGCTAAAGCTCCCTGCCTTTTCTATGCACTGCTGGCATGCGTTACTGAAGGTGTTCCGAGACAACTTTTCTGGGTTTTGACTTCGTCCTGATGCAGCCCCTCTTGGGAAATTTGTGTTCGTCTCCTGAGGCTCGAGATGCAGTGAACCCGATGGCACCTGCCGAAATGAAAAACTCCGTTGAGTTGTCGACAAGCAAGAACATAGACAGCGCCTTGTGATTGGGAGTCAGCCGCTGCTGGACTTTTGCGATTGCTTTCACTGTGCACTGAGTGCCAGGACGGCATGTGCACGCTACAACAACGAGCTGGGCAGGAGTGGGCAGAAGAGAACGGCCGTCAGACAGCAGCTTACATATTACCCAGGAAGGAGCAGTGTTTTTGGAGTGTGCAGCAAATCTGTGTTTCTGGGCAAGGGCGACATAAGTGCGCTGCGCTGCTAAGCTTTCTCCCTGCGAGACACACTGGCAAAGCTTTTCGCTATGATGCAGTCTAGTGCAGACGCACACTACGGCTCTCCGGAGCTGATCGGAGGGAAGCGCCGGTCGCCGGTGTCTTTCGGCTGAAGCAGCGCTTCGGAGCTTACGGCTGCCGCTCCGGTGTTGTGTGCGCGAAGCAGCCGCTTCTCCTGCTCCCGGAGCCGGACAGAGCGGTAGCTTCCACGAAGGCGAAGAACGAAGCCGCTGAGAGACGAGATTGTGTGCACAGCCTTGTGACTGCTGGAGGACGGTGGCTAAAGCTCCCTGCCTTTTCTATGCACTGCTGGCATGCGTTACTGAAGCTGTACCGAGACAACTTTTCTGGGTTTTGACTTCGTCCTGATGCAGCCCCTCTTGGGAAATTCGTGTTCGTCTCCTGAGGCTCGAGATGCAGTGAACCCGATGGCACCTGCCGAAATGAAAAACTCCGTTGAGTTGTCGAGAAGCAAGAACATAGACAGCGCCTTGTGATTGGGAGTCAGCCGCTGCTGGACTTTTGCGATTGCTTTCACTGTGCACTGAATGCCAGGACGGCATGTGCACGCTACAACAACGAGCTGGGCAGGAGTGGGCAGAAGAGAACGGCCGTCAGACAGCAGCTTACATATTACCCAGGAAAGAGCAGTGTTTTTGGAGTGTGCAGCAAATCCGTGTTTCTGGGCAAGAGCGGCATAAGTACGCTGCGCTGCTAAGCTTTCTCCCTGCGAGACACACTGGCAAAGCTTTTCGCTATGATGCAGTCTAGTGCAGACGCACACTACGGCTCTCCGGAGCTGAGAGGAGGGAAGCGCCGGTCGCCGGTGTCTTTCGGCTGAAGCAGCGCTTCGGAGCTTACGGCTGCCGCTCCGGTGTTGTGTGCGCGAAGCAGCCGCTTCTCCTGCTCCCGGAGCCGGAGAGAGCGGTCGCTTCTACGAGGGCGCAGAACTAAGCCGCTGAGAGACGAGATTGTGTGCACAGCCTTGGGACTGCTAGAGGATGGTGGATAAAGCTCCCTGCCTTTTCTATGCACTGCTGGCATGCCGTATTGAAGGTGTTCCTAGACAACTTTTCTGGTTTTTGACTTCGTTCTGATGCAGCCCCTCTTGGGAAATTCGTGCTTGTCCCCTGAGGCACGAGATGCAGTGAACTCGAAGGCAGCAGTCGAAATTAAAAACACCATTGGGTTGTCGAGAAGCGAGAACATAGACAGCGCCTTGTGATTGGGAGTCAGCCGCTGCTGGACTTTTGCGATTGCTTTCACTGTGCACTGAATGCCAGGACGGCATGTGCACGCTACAACAACGAGCTGGGCAGGAGGGGGCAGAAGAGAACGGCCGTCAGACAGCAGCTTACATATTACCCAGGAAAGAGCAGTGTTTTTGGAGTGTGCAGCAAATCCGTGTTTCTGGGCAAGGGCGGCATAAGTGCGCTGCGCTGCTAAGCTTTCTCCCTGCGAGACACACTGGCAAAGCTTTTCGCTATGATGCAGTCTAGTGCAGACGCACACTACGGCTCTCCGGAGCTGATAGGAGGGAAGCGCCGGTCGCCGGCATCTTTCGGCTGAAGCAGCTCTTCGGAGCTTACGGCTGCCGCTCCGGTGTTGTGTGCGCGAAGCAGCCGCTTCTCCTGCTCCCAGAGACGGAGAGAGCAGTAGATTCTACAAGGGCAAAGAACGAAGCCGCTGGTAGACGAGATTGTGTGCACAGCCTTGGGACTGCTAGAGGACGGTGGATAAAGCTCCCAGCCTTTTCAATGCACTGCTGGCATGCTTCCTTGAAGGTGTTCCGAGACAACTTTTCTGGTTTTTGACTTCGTTCTGATGCAGCCCCTCTTGGGAAATTCGTGCATGTCCCCTGAGGCACGAGATGCAGTGAACCCGATGGCACCTGCCGAAATGAAAAACTCCTTTGAGTTGTCGAGAAGCAAGAACATAGACAGCGCCTTGTGATTGGGAGTCAGCCGCTGCTGGACTTTTGCGATTGCTTTCACTGTGCACTGAATGCCAGGACGGCATGTGCACTCTACAACAACGAGCTGGGCAGGAGTGGGCAGAAGAGAATGGCAGTCAGACAGCAGCTTACATATTACCCAGGAAAGAGCAGTGTTTTTGGAGTGTGCAGCAAATCCGTGGTTCTGGGCAAGGGCAGGATAAGTGCGCTGCGCTGCTAAGCTTTCTCCCTGCGAGACACACTGGCAAAGCTTTTCGCTATGATGCAGTCTAGTGCAGACACACACTACAGCTGTCCGGAGCTGATCGGAGGGAAGCGCCGGTCGCCGGTGTCTTTCGGCTGAAGCAGCGCTTCGGAGCTTACGGCTGCCGCTCCGGTGTTGTGTGCGCGAAGCAGACGCTTCTCCTGCTCCCGGAGCCGGACAGAGCGGTAGCTTCTACGAAGGCGAAGAACGAAGCCGCTGAGAGACGAGATTGTGTGCACAGCCTTGTGACTGCTGGAGGACGGTGGCTAAAGCTCCCTGCCTTTTCAAGGCACTGCTGGCATGCTTTATTGAAGGTGTTCCGAGACAACTTTTCTGGGTTTTGACTTCGTCCTGATGCAGCCCCTCTTGGGAAATTCGTGTTCGTCTCCTGAGGCTCGAGATGCAGTGAACCCGATGGCACCTGCCGAAATGAAAAACTCCGTTCAGTTGTCGAGAAGGAAGAACATAGACCGCGCCTTGTGATTGGGAGTCAGCCGCTGCTGGACTTTTGCGATTGCTTTCACTGTGCACTGAATGCAAGGACGGCACGTGCACGCTACAACAACGAGCTGGGCAGTAGTGGGCAGAAGAGAACGGCCGTCAGACAGCAGCTTCCATATTACCCAGGAAAGAGCAGTGTTTTTGGAGTGTGCAGCAAATCCGTGTTTCTGGGCAAGGGCGGCATAAGTGCGCTGCGCTGCTAAGCTTTCTCCCTGCGAGACACACTGGCAAAGCTTTTCGCTATGATGCAGTCTAGTGCAGACGCACACTACGGCTCTCCGGAGCTGATCGGAGGGAAGCGCCGGTCGCCGGTGTCTTTCGGCTGAAGCAGCGCTTCGGAGCTTACGGCTGCCGCTCTGGTGTTGTGTGCGCGAAGCAGCCGCTTCTCCTGCTCCCCGCGGCCGGACAGAGCGGTAGCTTCTACAAGGGTGAAGAACGAAGCCGCTGGGAGACGAGATTGTGTGCACAGCCTTGGGACTGCTAGAGGATGGTGGCTAAAGCTCCCTGCCTTTTCTATGCACTGCTGGCATGCTTTACTGAAGGTGTTCCGAGACAACTTTTCTGGGTTTTGACTTCGTCCTGATGCAGCCCCTCTTGGGAAATTCGTGTTCGTCTCCTGAGGCTCGAGATGCAGTGAACCCGATGGCACCTGCCGAAATGAAAAACTCCGTTGAGTTGTCGAGAAGCAAGAACATAGCGCCTTGTGATTGGGAGTCAGCCGCTGCTGGACTTTTGCGATTGCTTTCACTGTGCACTGAATGCCAGGACGGCATGTGCACGCTACAACAACGAGCTGGGCAGGAGTGGGCAGAAGAGAACAGCCGTCAGACAGCAGCTTACATATTACCCAGGAAAGAGCAGTGTTTTTGGAGTGTGCAGCAAATCCGTGGTTCTGGGCAAGGGCAGGATAAGTGCGCTGCGCTGCTAAGCTTTCTCCCTGCGAGACACACTGGCAAAGCTTTTCGCTATGATGCAGTCTAGTGCAGACTCACACTACAGCTCTCCGGAGCTGATCGGAGGGAAGCACCGGTCGCCGGTGTCTTTCGACTGAAGCAGCGCTTCGGAGCTTACGGCTGCCGCTCCGGTGTTGTGTGCGCGAAGCAGCCGCTTCTCCTGCTCCCGGAGCCGGACAGAGCGGTAGCTTCTACGAAGGCAAAGAACGAAGCCGCTGAGAGACAAGATTGTGTGCACAGCCTTGGGACTGCTAGAGGACGGTGGCTAAAATTCCCTGACTTTTCTATGCACTGCTGGCATGCTTTACTGAAGGTGTTCCGAGACAACTTTTCTGGGTTTTGACTTCGTCCTGATGCAGCCCCTCTTGGGAAATTCGTGTTCGTCTCCTGAGGCTCGAGAAGCAGTGAACCCGATGGCACCTGCCGAAATGAAAAACTCCGTTGAGTTGTCGAGAAGGAAGAACATAGACCGCGCCTTGTGATTGGGAGTCAGCCGCTGCTGGACTTTTGCGATTGCTTTCACTGTGCACTGAATGCAAGGACGGCACGTGCACGCTACAACAACGAGCTGGGCAGTAGTGGGCAGAAGAGAACGGCCGTCAGACAGCAGCTTCCATATTACCCAGGAAAGAGCAGTGTTTTTGGAGTGTGCAGCAAATCCGTGTTTCTGGGCAAGGGCGGCATAAGTGCGCTGCGCTGCTAAGCTTTCTCCCTGCGAGACACACTGGCAAAGCTTTTCGCTATGATGCAGTCTAGTGCAGACGCACACTACGGCTCTCCGGAGCTGATCGGAGGGAAGCGCCGGTCGCCGGTGTCTTTCGGCTGAAGCAGCGCTTCGGAGCTTACGGCTGCCGCTCCGGTGTTGTGTGCGCGAAGCAGCCGCTTCTCCTGCTCCCGGAGCCGGACAGAGCGGTAGCTTCTACGAAGGCGAAAAACGAAGCCGCTGAGAGACAAGATTGTGTGCACAGCCTTGGGACTGCTAGAGGACGGTGGCTAAAGCTCCCTGCCTTTTCTATGCACTGCTGGCATGCTTTACTGAAGGTGTTCCGAGACAACTTTTCTGGGTTTTGACTTCGTCCTGATGCAGCCCCTCTTGGGAAATTCGTGTTCGTCTCCTGAGGCTCGAGATGCAGTGAACCCGATGGCACCTGCCGAAATGAAAAACTCCGTTGAGTTGTCGAGAAGCAAGAACATAGACAGCGCCTTGTGATTGGGAGTCAGCCGCTGCTGAACTTTTGCGATTGCTTTCACTGTGCGCTGATTGCCAGGACGGCATGTGCACGCTACAAGAACGAACTGGGCAGGAGTGGGCAGAAGAGAACGGCCGTCAGACAGCAGCTAACATATTACCCAGGAAAGAGCAGTGTTTTTGGAGTGTGCAGCAAATTCTTGTTTCTGGGCAAGGGCGGCATAAGTGCGCTGCGCTGCTAAGCTTTCTCCCTGCGAGACACACTGGCAAAGCTTTTCGCTATGATGCAGTCTAGTGCAGACACACACTACAGCTCTCCGGAGCTGATCGGAGGGAAGCGCCGGTCACTGGTGTCTTTCGGCTTAAGCAGCGCTTCAGAGCTTACGGCTGCCGCTCCGGTGTTGTGTGCGCTAAGCAGCCGCTTCTCCTGCTCCCCGCGGCCGGACAGAGCGGTAGCTTCTACAAGGGTGAAGAACGAAGCCGCTGGGAGACGAGATTGTGTGCACAGCCTTGGGACTGCTAGAGGATGGTGGCTAAAGCTCCCTGCCTTTTCTATGCACTGCTGGCATGCTTTACTGAAGGTGTTCCGAGACAACTTTTCTGGGTTTTGACTTCGTCCTGATGCAGCCCCTCTTGGGAAATTCGTGTTCGTCTCCTGAGGCTCGAGATGCAGTGAACCCGATGGCACCTGCCGAAATGAAAAACTCCGTTGAGTTGTCGAGAAGCAAGAACATAGCGCCTTGTGATTGGGAGTCAGCCGCTGCTGGACTTTTGCGATTGCTTTCACTGTGCACTGAATGCCAGGACGGCATGTGCACGCTACAACAACGAGCTGGGCAGGAGTGGGCAGAAGAGAACGGCCGTCAGACAGCAGCTTACATATTACCCAGGAAAGAGCAGTGTTTTTGGAGTGTGCAGCAAATCCGTGGTTCTGGGCAAGGGCAGGATAAGTGCGCTGCGCTGCTAAGCTTTCTCCCTGCGAGACACACTGGCAAAGCTTTTCGCTATGATGCAGTCTAGTGCAGACACACACTACAGCTCTCCGGAGCTGATCGGAGGGAAGCGCCGGTCACTGGTGTCTTTCGGCTTAAGCAGCGCTTCAGAGCTTACGGCTGCCGCTCCGGTGTTGTGTGCGCTAAGCAGCCGCTTCTCCTGCTCCCCGCGGCCGGACAGAGCGGTAGCTTCTACAAGGGTGAAGAACGAAGCCGCTGGGAGACGAGATTGTGTGCACAGCCTTGGGACTGCTAGAGGACGGTGGCTAAAGCTGCCTGCCTTTTCTATGCACTGCTGGCATGCTTTACTGAAGGTGTTCCGAGACAACTTTTCTGGGTTTTGACTTCGTCCTGATGCAGGCCCTCTTGGGAAATTCGTGTTCGTCTCCTGAGGCTCGAGATGCAGTGAACCCGATGGCACCTGCCGAAATGAAAAACTCCGTTGAGTTGTCGACAAGCAAGAACATAGACAGCGCCTTGTGATTGGGAGTCAGCCGCTGCAGGACTTTTGCGATTGCTTTCACTGTGCACTGAATGCCAGGACGGCATGTGCACGCTACAACAACGAGCTGGGCAGGAGTGGGCAGAAGAGAACGGCCGTCAGACAGCAGCTTACATATTACCCAGGAAAGAGCAGTGTTTTTGGAGTGTGCAGCAAATCCGTGTTTCTGGGCAAGGGCGGCATAAGTGCGCTGCGCTGCTAAGCTTTCTCCCTGCGAGACACACTGGCAAAGCTTTTCGCTATGATACAGTCTAGTGCGGACGCACACTACGGCTCCCCGGAGCTGATCGGAGGGAAGCGCCGGTCGCCGGCGTCTTTCGGCTGAAACAGCGCTTCGGAGCTAACGGCTGCCGCTCCGGTGTTGTGTGCGTGAAGCAGCCGCTTCTCCTGCTCCCGGAGCCGGACAGAGCGGTAGCTTCTACAAGGGTGAAGAACGAAGCCGCTGGGAGACGAGATTGTGTGCACAGCCTTGGGACTGCTAGAGGATGGTGGCTAAAGCGCCCTGCCTTTTCTATGCACTGCTGGCATGCTTTACTGAAGGTGTTCCGAGACAACTTTTCTGGGTTTTGACTTCGTCCTGATGCAGCCCCTCTTGGGAAATTCGTGTTCGTCTCCTGAGGCTCGAGATGCAGTGAACCCGATGGCACCTGCCGAAATGAAAAACTCCGTTGAGTTGTCGAGAAGCAAGAACATAGACAGCGCCTTGTGATTGGGAGTCAGCCGCTGCTGGACTTTTGCGATTGCTTTCACTGTGCACTGAATGCCAGGACGGCATGTGCACGCTACAACAACGAGCTGGGCAGGAGTGGGCAGAAGAGAACGGCCGTCAGACAGCAGCTTACATATTACCCAGGAAAGAGCAGTGTTTTTGGAGTGTGCAGCAAATCCGTGGTTCTGGGCAAGGGCAGGATAAGTGCGCTGCGCTGCTAAGCTTTCTCCCTGCGAGACACACTGGCAAAGCTTTTCGCTATGATACAGTCTAGTGCGGACGCACACTACGGCTCCCCGGAGCTGATCGGAGGGAAGCGCCGGTCACTGGTGTCTTTCGGCTTAAGCAGCGCTTCGGAGCTTACGGCTGCCGCTCCGGTGTTGTGTGCGCTAAGCAGCCGCTTCTCCTGCTCCCCGCGGCCGGACAGAGCGGTAGCTTCTACAAGGGTGAAGAACGAAGCAGCTGGGAGACGAGATTGTGTGCACAGCCTTGGGACTGCTAGAGGACGGTGGCTAAAGCTCCCTGCCTTTTCAATGCACTGCTGGCATGCTTTACTTAAGGTGTTCCGAGACAACATTTCTGGGTTTTGACTTCGTCCTGATGCAGCCCCTCTTGGGTAATTCGTGTTCGTCTCCTGAGGCTCGAGATGCAGTGAACCCGATGGCACCTGCCGAAATGAAAAACTCCGTTGAGTTGTCGACAAGCAAGAACATAGACAGCGCCTTGTGATTGGGAGTCAGCCGCTGCTGGACTTTTGCGATTGCTTTCACTGTGCACTGAATTCCAGGACGGCATGTGCACGCTACAACAACGAGCTGGGCAGGAGTGGGCAGAAGAGAACGGCCGTCAGACAGCAGCTTACATATTACCCAGGAAAGAGCAGTGTTTTTGGAGTGTGCAGCAAATCCGTGGTTCTGGGCAAGGGCGGCATAAGTGCGCTGCGCTGCTAAGCTTTCTCCCTGCGAGACACACTGGCAAAGCTTTTCGCTATGATACAGTCTAGTGCGGACGCACACTACGGCTCCCCGGAGCTGATCGGAGGGAAGCGCCGGTCGCCGGCGTCTTTCGGCTGAAACAGCGCTTCGGAGCTAACGGCTGCCGCTCCGGTGTTGTGTGCGTGAAGCAGCCGCTTCTCCTGCTCCCGGAGCTGGACAGAGCGGTAGCTTCTGCGAAGGAGAAGAACGAAGCCGCTGAGAGACGAGATTGTGTGCACAGCCTTGGGACTGCTAGAGGACGGTGGCTAAAGCTCCCTGCCTTTTCAAGGCACTGCTGACATGCTTTATTGAAGGTGTTCCGAGACAACTTTTCTGGGTTTTGACTTCGTCCTGATGCAGCCCCTCTTGGGAAATTCGTGTTCGTCTCCTGAGGCTCGAGATGCAGTGAACCCGATGGCACCTGCCGAAATGAAAAACTCCGTTGAGTTGTCGAGAAGCAAGAACATAGACAGCGCCTTGTGATTGGGAGTCAGCCGCTGCTGGACTTTTGCGATTGCTTTCATTGTGCACTGAGTGCCAGGACGGCATGTGCACGCTACAACAACGAGCTGGGCAGGAGTGGGCAGAAGAGAACGGCCGTCAGACAGCAGCTTACATATTACCCAGGAAGGAGCAGTGTTTTTGGAGTGTGCAGCAAATCCGTGGTTCTGGGCAAGGGCAGGATAAGTGCGCTGCGCTGCTAAGCTTTCTCCCTGCGAGACACACTGGCAAAGCTTTTCGCTATGATGCAGTCTAGTACAGACACACACTACAGCTCTCCGGAGCTGATTGGAGGGAAGCGCCGGTCACTGGTGTCTTTTGGCTTAAGCAGCGCTTCGGAGCTTACGGCTGCCGCTCCGGTGTTGTGTGCGCTAAGCAGCCGCTTCTCCTGCTCCCCGCGGCCGGACAGAGCGGTAGCTTCTACAAGGGTGAAGAACGAAGCCGCTGGGAGACGAGATTGTGTGCACAGCCTTGGGACTGCTAGAGGACGGTGGCTAAAGCGCCCTGCCTTTTCTATGCACTGCTGGCATGCTTTACTGAAGGTGTTCCGAGACAACATTTCTGGGTTTTGACTTCGTCCTGATGCAGCCCCTCTTGGGAAATTCGTGTTCGTCTCCTGAGGCTCGAGATGCAGTGAACCCGATGGCACCTGCCGAAATGAAAAACTCCGTTGAGTTGTCGACAAGCAAGAACATAGACAGCGCCTTGTGATTGGGAGTCAGCCGCTGCTGGACTTTTGCGATTGCTTTCACTGTGCACTGAATGCCAGGACGGCATGTGCACGCTACAACAACGAGCTGGGCAGGAGTGGGCAGAAGAGAACGGCCGTCAGACAGCAGCTTACATATTACCCAGGAAAGAGCAGTGTTTTTGGAGTGTGCAGCAAATCCGTGTTTCTGGGCAAGGGCGGCATAAGTGCGCTGCGCTGCTAAGCTTTCTCCCTGCGAGACACACTGGCAAAGCTTTTCGCTATGATACAGTCTAGTGCGGACGCACACTAGGGCTCCCCGGAGCTGATCGGAGGGAAGCGCCGGTCACTGGTGTCTTTCGGCTTAAGCAGCGCTTCGGAGCTTACGGCTGCCGCTCCGGTGTTGTGTGCGCTAAGCAGCCGCTTCTCCTGCTCCCCGCGGCCGGACAGAGCGGTAGCTTCTACAAGGGTGAAGAACGAAGCAGCTGGGAGACGAGATTGTGTGCACAGCCTTGGGACTGCTAGAGGACGGTGGCTAAAGCTCCCTGCCTTTTCAATGCACTGCTGGCATGCTTTACTTAAGGTGTTCCGAGACAACATTTCTGGGTTTTGACTTCGTCCTGATGCAGCCCCTCTTGGGTAATTCGTGTTCGTCTCCTGAGGCTCGAGATGCAGTGAACCCGATGGCACCTGCCGAAATGAAAAACTCCGTTGAGTTGTCGACAAGCAAGAACATAGACAGCGCCTTGTGATTGGGAGTCAGCCGCTGCTGGACTTTTGCGATTGCTTTCACTGTGCACTGAATGCCAGGACGGCATGTGCACGCTACAACAACGAGCTGGGCAGGAGTGGGCAGAAGAGAACGGCCGTCAGACAGCAGCTTACGTATTACCCAGGAAGGAGCAGTGTTTTTGGAGTGTGCAGCAAATCCGTGGTTCTGGGCAAGGGCAGGATAAGTGCGCTGCGCTGCTAAGCTTTCTCCCTGCGAGACACACTGGCAAAGCTTTTCGCTATGATGCAGTCTAGTACAGACACACACTACAGCTCTCCGGAGCTGATTGGAGGGAAGCGCCGGTCACTGGTGTCTTTCGGCTTAAGCAGCGCTTCGGAGCTTACGGCTGCCGCTCCGGTGTTGTGTGCGCTAAGCAGCCGCTTCTCCTGCTCCCCGCGGCCGGACAGAGCGGTAGCTTCTACAAAGGTGAAGAACGAAGCCGCTGGGAGACGAGATTGTGTGCACAGCCTTGGGACTGCTAGAGGACGGTGGCTAAAGCGCCCTGCCTTTTCAAGGCACTGCTGGCATGCTTTACTGAAGGTGTTCCGAGACAACATTTCTGGGTTTTGACTTCGTCCTGATGCAGCCCCTCTTGGGAAATTCGTGTTCGTCTCCTGAGGCTCGAGATGCAGTGAACCCGATGGCACCTGCCGAAATGAAAAACTCCGTTGAGTTGTCGACAAGCAAGAACATAGACAGCGCCTTGTGATTGGGAGTCAGCCGCTGCTGGACTTTTGCGATTGCTTTCACTGTGCACTGAATGCCAGGACGGCATGTGCACGCTACAACAACGAGCTGGGCAGGAGTGGGCAGAAGAGAACGGCCGTCAGACAGCAGCTTACATATTACCCAGGAAAGAGCAGTGTTTTTGGAGTGTGCAGCAAATCCGTGTTTCTGGGCAAGGGCGGCATAAGTGCGCTGCGCTGCTAAGCTTTCTCCCTGCGATACACACTGGCAAAGCTTTTCGCTATGATGCAGTCTAGTGCAGACACACACTACAGCTCTCCGGAGCTGATCGGAGGGAAGCGCCGGTCGCCGGTGTCTTTCGGCTGAAGCAGCGCTTCGGAGCTTACGGCTGCCGCTCCGGTGTTGTGTGCGCGAAGCAGCCGCTTCTCCTGCTCCCGGAGCCGGACATAGCGGTAGCTTCTACGAAAGCGAAGAACGAAGCCGCTGAGAGACGAGATTGTGTGCACAGCCTTGGGACTGCTAGAGGACGGTGGCTAAAGCTCCCTGCCTTTTCAAGGCACTGCTGGCATGCTTTATTGAAGGTGTTCCGAGACAACTTTTCTGGGTTTTGACTTCGTCCTGATGCAGCCCCTCTTGGGAAATTCGTGTTCGTCTCCTGAGGCTCGAGATGCAGTGAACCCGATGGCACCTGCCGAAATGAAAAACTCCGTTGAGTTGTCGAGAAGCAAGAACATAGACACTGCCTTGTGATTGGGAGTCAGCCGCTGCTGGACTTTTGCGATTGCTTTCACTGTGCACTGAATGCCAGGACGGCATGTGCACGCTACAACAACGAGCTGGGCAGGAGTGGGCAGAAGAGAACGGCCGTCAGACAGCAGCTTACATATTACCCAGGAAAGAGCAGTGTTTTTGGAGTGTGCAGCAAATCCGTGGTTCTGGGCAAGGGCGGCATAAGTGCGCTGCGCTGCTAAGCTTTCTCCCTGCGAGACACACTGGCAAAGCTTTTCGCTATGATACAGTCTAGTGCGGACGCACACTACGGCTCCCCGGAGCTGATCGGAGGGAAGCGCCGGTCGCCGGCGTCTTTCGGCTTAAGCAGCGCTTCGGAGCTAACGGCTGCCGCTCCGGTGTTGTGTGCGTGAAGCAGCCGCTTCTCCTGCTCCCGGAGCCGGACAGAGCGGTAGCTTCTGCGAAGGCGAAGAACGAAGCCGCTGAGAGACGACATTGTGTGCACAGCCTTGGGACTGCTAGAGGACGGTGGCTAAAGCTCCCTGCCTTTTCAAGGCACTGCTGGCATGCTTTATTGAAGGTGTTCCGAGACAACATTTCTGGGTTTTGACTTCGTCCTGATGCAGCCCCTCTTGGGAAATTCGTGTTCGTCTCCTGAGGCTCGAGATGCAGTGAACCTGATGGCACCTGCCGAAATGAAAAACTCCGTTGAGTTGTCGAGAAGCAAGAACATAGACAGCGCCTTGTGATTGGGAGTCAGCCGCTGCTGGACTTTTGCGATTGCTTTCACTGTGCACTGAATACAAGGACGGCATGTGCACGCTACAACAACGAGCTGGGCAGGAGTGGGCAGAAGAGAATGGCCGTCAGACAGCAGCTTACATATTACCCAGGAAAGTGTAGTGTTTTTGGAGTGTGCAGCAAATCCGTGTTTCTGGGCAAGGGCGGCATAAGTGCGCTGCGCTGCTAAGCTTTCTCCCTGCGAGACACAATGGCAAAGCTTTTCGCTATGATGCAGTCTAGTGCAGACGCACACTACGGCTCTCCGGAGCTGATCGGAGGGAAGCGCCGGTCGCCGGTGTCTTTCGGCTGAAGCAGCGCTTCGGAGCTTACGGCTGCCGCTCCGGTGTTGTGTGCGCGAAGCAGCCGCTTCTCCTGCTCCCGGAGCCGGACAGAGCGGTAGCTTCTGCAAAGGCGAAGAACAAAGCCGCTGAGAGACGAGATTGTGTGAACAGCCTTGGGACTGCTAGAGGACGGTGGCTAAAGCTCCCTGCCTTTTCTATGCACTGCTGGCATGCTTTACTGAATGTGTTCCGAGACAACTTTTCTGGTTTTTGACTTCGTTCTGATGCAGCCCCTCTTGGGAAATTCGTGCTTGTCCCCTGAGGCACGAGATGCAGTGAACTCGAAGGCAGCAGTCGAAATTAAAAACACCATTGAGTTGTCGAGAAGCGAGAACATAGACAGCGCCTTGTGATTGGGAGTCAGCCGCTGCTGGACTTTTGCGATTGCTTTCACTGTGCACTGAATGGCAGGACGGCATGTGCACGCTACAACAACGAGCTGGGCAGGAGTGGGCAGAAGAGAACGGCCGTCAGACAGCAGCTTACATATTACCCAGGAAAGAGCAGTGTTTTTGGAGTGTGCAGCAAATCCGTGGTTCTGGGCAAGGGCGGCATAAGTGCGCTGCGCTGCTAAGCTTTCTCCCTGCGAGACACACTGGCAAAGCTTTTCGCTATGATGCAGTCTAGTGCAGACACACACTACAGCTCTCCGGAGCTGATCGGAGGGAAGCGCTGGTCGCCGGTGTCTTTCGGCTGAAGCAGCGCTTCGGAGCTTACGGCTGCCGCTCCGGTGTTGTGTGCGCGAAGCAGCCGCTTCTCCTGCTCCCGGAGCCGGACAGAGCGGTAGCTTCTACGAAGGCGAAGAACGAAGCCGCTGAGAGACGAGATTGTGTGCACAGCCTTGTGACTGCTGGAGGACGGTGGCTAAAGCTCCCTGCCTTTTCAATGCACTGCTGGCATGCTTTATTGAAGGTGTTCCGAGACAACTTTTCTGGGTTTTGACTTCGTCCTGATGCAGCCCCTCTTGGGAAATTTGTGTTCGTCTCCTGAGGCTCGAGATGCAGTGAACCCGATGGCACCTGCCGAAATGAAAAACTCCGTTGAGTTGTCGACAAGCAAGAACATAGACAGCGCCTTGTGATTGGGAGTCAGCCGCTGCTGGACTTTTGCGATTGCTTTCACTGTGCACTGAGTGCCAGGACGGCATGTGCACGCTACAACAACGAGCTGGGCAGGAGTGGGCAGAAGAGAACGGCCGTCAGACAGCAGCTTACATATTACCCAGGAAGGAGCAGTGTTTTTGGAGTGTGCAGCAAATCTGTGTTTCTGGGCAAGGGCGACATAAGTGCGCTGCGCTGCTAAGCTTTCTCCCTGCGAGACACACTGGCAAAGCTTTTCGCTATGATGCAGTCTAGTGCAGACGCACACTACGGCTCTCCGGAGCTGATCGGAGGGAAGCGCCGGTCGCCGGTGTCTTTCGGCTGAAGCAGCGCTTCGGAGCTTACGGCTGCCGCTCCGGTGTTGTGTGCGCGAAGCAGCCGCTTCTCCTGCTCCCGGAGCCGGAGAGAGCGGTCGCTTCTACGAGGGCGCAGAACTAAGCCGCTGAGAGACGAGATTGTGTGCACAGCCTTGGGACTGCTAGAGGATGGTGGATAAAGCTCCCTGCCTTTTCAATGCACTGCTGGCATGCCGTATTGAAGGTGTTCCTAGACAACTTTTCTGGTTTTTGACTTCGTTCTGATGCAGCCCCTCTTGGGAAATTCGTGCTTGTCCCCTGAGGCACGAGATGCAGTGAACTCGAAGGCAGCAGTCGAAATTAAAAACACCATTGAGTTGTCGAGAAGCGAGAACATAGACAGCGCCTTGTGATTGGGAGTCAGCCGCTGCTGGACTTTTGCGATTGCTTTCACTGTGCACTGAATGCCAGGACGGCATGTGCACGCTACAACAACGAGCTGGGCAGGAGTGGGCAGAAGAGAACGGCCGTCAGACAGCAGCTTACATATTACCCAGGAAAGAGCAGTGTTTTTGGAGTGTGCAGCAAATCCGTGTTTCTGGGCAAGGGCGGCATAAGTGCGCTGCGCTGCTAAGCTTTCTCCCTGCGAGACACACTGGCAAAGCTTTTCGCTATGATGCAGTCTAGTGCAGACGCACACTACGGCTCTCCGGAGCTGATAGGAGGGAAGCGCCGGTCGCCGGCATCTTTCGGCTGAAGCAGCTCTTCGGAGCTTACGGCTGCCGCTCCGGTGTTGTGTGCGCGAAGCAGCCGCTTCTCCTGCTCCCAGAGACGGAGAGAGCAGTATATTCTACAAGGGCGAAGAACGAAGCCGCTGGTAGACGAGATTGTGTGCACAGCCTTGGGACTGCTAGAGGACGGTGGATAAAGCTCCCAGCCTTTTCAATGCACTGCTGGCATGCTTCCTTGAAGGTGTTCCTAGACAACTTTTCTGGTTTTTGACTTCGTTCTGATGCAGCCCCTCTTGGGAAATTCGTGCATGTCCCCTGAGGCACGAGATGCAGTGAACCCGATGGCACCTGCCGAAATGAAAAACTCCTTTGAGTTGTCGAGAAGCAAGAACATAGACAGCGCCTTGTGATTGGGAGTCAGCCGCTGCTGGACTTTTGCGATTGCTTTCACTGTGCACTGAATGCCAGGACGGCATGTGCACGCTACAACAACGAGCTGGGCAGGAGTGGGCAGAAGAGAATGGCAGTCAGACAGCAGCTTACATATTACCCAGGAAAGAGCAGTGTTTTTGGAGTGTGCAGCAAATCCGTGGTTCTGGGCAAGGGCAGGATAAGTGCGCTGCGCTGCTAAGCTTTCTCCCTGCGAGACACACTGGCAAAGCTTTTCGCTATGATGCAGTCTAGTGCAGACACACACTACAGCTCTCCGGAGCTGATCGGAGGGAAGCGCCGGTCGCCGGTGTCTTTCGGCTGAAGCAGCGCTTCGGAGCTTACGGCTGCCGCTCCGGTGTTGTGTGCGCGAAGCAGACGCTTCTCCTGCTCCCGGAGCCGGACAGAGCGGTAGCTTCTACGAAGGCGAAGAACGAAGCCACTGAGAGACGAGATTGTGTGCACAGCCTTGTGACTGCTGGAGGACGGTGGCTAAAGATCCCTGCCTTTTCTATGCACTGCTGGCATGCGTTACTGAAGGTGTTCCGAGACAACTTTTCTGGGTTTTGACTTCGTCCTGATGCAGCCCCTCTTGGGAAATTCGTGTTCGTCTCCTGAGGCTCGAGATGCAGTGAACCCGATGGCACCTGCCGAAATGAAAATCTCCGTTGAGTTGTCGAGAAGCAAGAACATAGACAGCGCCTTGTGATTGGGAGTCAGCCGCTGCTGGACTTTTGCGATTGCTTTCACTGTGCACTGAATGCCAGGACGGCATGTGCACGCTACAACAACGAGCTGGGCAGGAGTGGGCAGAAGAGAACGGCCGTCAGACAGCAGCTTACATATTACCCAGGAAAGAGCGATGTTTTTGGAGTGTGCAGCAAATCCGTGTTTCTGGGCAAGAGCGGCATAAGTACGCTGCGCTGCTAAGCTTTCTCCCTGCGAGACACACTGGCAAAGCTTTTCGCTATGATGCAGTCTAGTGCAGACGCACACTACGGCTCTCGGGAGCTGAGAGGAGGGAAGCGCCGGTCGCCGGCATCTTTCGGCTGAAGCAGCGCTTCGGAGCTAACGGCTGCCGCTCCGGTGTTGTGTGCGCGAAGCAGCCGCTTCTCCTGCTCCCGGAGCCGGACAGAGCGGTAGCTTCTACGAGGGCGCAGAACTAAGCCGCTGAGAGTCGAGATTGTGTGCACAGCCTTCGGACTGCCAGAGGACGGTGGATAAAGCTCCCTGCCTTTTCAATGCACTGCTGGCATGCCGTATTGAAGGTGTTCCTAGACAACTTTTCTGGTTTTTGACTTCGTTCTGATGCAGCCCCTCTTGGGAAATTCGTGCTTGTCCCCTGAGGCACGAGATGCAGTGAACTCGAAGGCAGCAGTCGAAATTAAAAACTCCATTGAGTTGTCGAGAAGCAAGAACATAGACAGCGCCTTGTGATTTGGAGTCAGCCGCTGCTGGACTTTTGCGATTGCTTTCACTGTGCACTGAATGCCAGGACGGCATGTGCACGCTACAACAACGAGCTGGGCAGGAGTGGGCAGAAGAGAACGGCCGTCAGACAGCAGCTTACATATTACCCAGGAAGGAGCAGTGTTTTTGGAGTGTGCAGCAAATCTGTGTTTCTGGGCAAGGGCGACATAAGTGCGCTGCGCTGCTAAGCTTTCTCCCTGCGAGACACACTGGCAAAGCTTTTCGCTATGATGCAGTCTAGTGCAGACGCACACTACGGCTCTCCGGAGCTGATCGGAGGGAAGCGCCGGTCGCCGGTGTCTTTCGGCTGAAGCAGCGCTTCGGAGCTTACGGCTGCCGCTCCGGTGTTGTGTGCGCGAAGCAGCCGCTTCTCCTGCTCCCGGAGCCGGACAGAGCGGTAGCTTCCACGAAGGCGAAGAACGAAGCCGCTGAGAGACGAGATTGTGTGCACAGCCTTGTGACTGCTGGAGGACGGTGGCTAAAGCTCCCTGCCTTTACTATGCACTGCTGGCATGCGTTACTGAAGCTGTACCGAGACAACTTTTCTGGGTTTTGACTTCGTCCTGATGCAGCCCCTCTTGGGAAATTCGTGTTCGTCTCCTGAGGCTCGAGATGCAGTGAACCCGATGGCACCTGCCGAAATGAAAAACTCCGTTGAGTTGTCGAGAAGCAAGAACATAGACAGCGCCTTGTGATTGGGAGTCAGCCGCTGCTGGACTTTTGCGATTGCTTTCACTGTGCACTGAGTGCCAGGACGGCATGTGCACGCTACAACAACGAGCTGGGCAGGAGTGGGCAGAAGAGAACGGCCGTCAGACAGCAGCTTACATATTACCCAGGAAAGAGCAGTGTTTTTGGAGTGTGCAGCAAATCCGTGTTTCTGGGCAAGAGCGGCATAAGTACGCTGCGCTGCTAAGCTTTCTCCCTGCGAGACACACTGGCAAAGCTTTTCGCTATGATGCAGTCTAGTGCAGACGCACACTACGGCTCTCCGGAGCTGATCGGAGGGAAGCGCCGGTCGCCGGTGTCTTTCGGCTGAAGCAGCGCTTCGGAGCTTACGGCTGCCGCTCCGGTGTTGTGTGCGCGAAGCAGCCGCTTCTCCTGCTCCCGGAGCCGGAGAGAGCGGTCGCTTCTACGAGGGCGCAGAACTAAGCCGCTGAGAGACGAGATTGTGTGCACAGCCTTGGGACTGCTAGAGGATGGTGGATAAAGCTCCCTGCCTTTTCTATGCACTGCTGGCATGCCGTATTGAAGGTGTTCCTAGACAACTTTTCTGGTTTTTGACTTCGTTCTGATGCAGCCCCTCTTGGGAAATTCGTGCTTGTCCCCTGAGGCACGAGATGCAGTGAACTCGAAGGCAGCAGTCGAAATTAAAAACACCATTGAGTTGTCGAGAAGCGAGAACATAGACAGCGCCTTGTGATTGGGAGTCAGCCGCTGCTGGACTTTTGCGATTGCTTTCACTGTGCACTGAATGCCAGGACGGCATGTGCACGCTACAACAACGAGCTGGGCAGGAGGGGGCAGAAGAGAACGGCCGTCAGACAGCAGCTTACATATTACCCAGGAAAGAGCAGTGTTTTTGGAGTGTGCAGCAAATCCGTGTTTCTGGGCAAGGGCGGCATAAGTGCGCTGCGCTGCTAAGCTTTCTCCCTGCGAGACACACTGGCAAAGCTTTTCGCTATGATGCAGTCTAGTGCAGACGCACACTACGGCTCTCCGGAGCTGATAGGAGGGAAGCGCCGGTCGCCGGCATCTTTCGGCTGAAGCAGCTCTTCGGAGCTTACGGCTGCCGCTCCGGTGTTGTGTGCGCGAAGCAGCCGCTTCTCCTGCTCCCAGAGACGGAGAGAGCAGTAGATTCTACAAGGGCGAAGAACGAAGCCGCTGGTAGACGAGATTGTGTGCACAGCCTTGGGACTGCTAGAGGACGGTGGATAAAGCTCCCAGCCTTTTCAATGCACTGCTGGCATGCTTCCTTGAAGGTGTTCCTAGACAACTTTTCTGGTTTTTGACTTCGTTCTGATGCAGCCCCTCTTGGGAAATTCGTGCATGTCCCCTGAGGCACGAGATGCAGTGAACCCGATGGCACCTGCCGAAATGAAAAACTCCTTTGAGTTGTCGAGAAGCAAGAACATAGACAGCGCCTTGTGATTGGGAGTCAGCCGCTGCTGGACTTTTGCGATTGCTTTCACTGTGCACTGAATGCCAGGACGGCATGTGCACGCTACAACAACGAGCTGGGCAGGAGTGGGCAGAAGAGAATGGCAGTCAGACAGCAGCTTACATATTACCCAGGAAAGAGCAGTGTTTTTGGAGTGTGCAGCAAATCCGTGGTTCTGGGCAAGGGCAGGATAAGTGCGCTGCGCTGCTAAGCTTTCTCCCTGCGAGACACACTGGCAAAGCTTTTCGCTATGATGCAGTCTAGTGCAGACACACACTACAGCTCTCCGGAGCTGATCGGAGGGAAGCGCCGGTCGCCGGTGTCTTTCGGCTGAAGCAGCGCTTCGGAGCTTACGGCTGCCGCTCCGGTGTTGTGTGCGCGAAGCAGACGCTTCTCCTGCTCCCGGAGCCGGACAGAGCGGTAGCTTCTACGAAGGCGAAGAACGAAGCCGCTGAGAGACGAGATTGTGTGCACAGCCTTGTGACTGCTGGAGGACGGTGGCTAAAGCTCCCTGCCTTTTCTATGCACTGCTGGCATGCGTTACTGAAGGTGTTCCGAGACAACTTTTCTGGGTTTTGACTTCGTCCTGATGCAGCCCCTCTTGGGAAATTTGTGTTCGTCTCCTGAGGCTCGAGATGCAGTGAACCCGATGGCACCTGCCGAAATGAAAAACTCCGTTGAGTTGTCGACAAGCAAGAACATAGACAGCGCCTTGTGATTGGGAGTCAGCCGCTGCTGGACTTTTGCGATTGCTTTCACTGTGCACTGAGTGCCAGGACGGCATGTGCACGCTACAACAACGAGCTGGGCAGGAGTGGGCAGAAGAGAACGGCCGTCAGACAGCAGCTTACATATTACCCAGGAAGGAGCAGTGTTTTTGGAGTGTGCAGCAAATCTGTGTTTCTGGGCAAGGGCGACATAAGTGCGCTGCGCTGCTAAGCTTTCTCCCTGCGAGACACACTGGCAAAGCTTTTCGCTATGATGCAGTCTAGTGCAGACGCACACTACGGCTCTCCGGAGCTGATCGGAGGGAAGCGCCGGTCGCCGGTGTCTTTCGGCTGAAGCAGCGCTTCGGAGCTTACGGCTGCCGCTCCGGTGTTGTGTGCGCGAAGCAGCCGCTTCTCCTGCTCCCGGAGCCGGACAGAGCGGTAGCTTCCACGAAGGCGAAGAACGAAGCCGCTGAGAGACGAGATTGTGTGCACAGCCTTGTGACTGCTGGAGGACGGTGGCTAAAGCTCCCTGCCTTTTCTATGCACTGCTGGCATGCGTTACTGAAGCTGTACCGAGACAACTTTTCTGGGTTTTGACTTCGTCCTGATGCAGCCCCTCTTGGGAAATTCGTGTTCGTCTCCTGAGGCTCGAGATGCAGTGAACCCGATGGCACCTGCCGAAATGAAAAACTCCGTTGAGTTGTCGAGAAGCAAGAACATAGACAGCGCCTTGTGATTGGGAGTCAGCCGCTGCTGGACTTTTGCGATTGCTTTCACTGTGCACTGAATGCCAGGACGGCATGTGCACGCTACAACAACGAGCTGGGCAGGAGTGGGCAGAAGAGAACGGCCGTCAGACAGCAGCTTACATATTACCCAGGAAAGAGCAGTGTTTTTGGAGTGTGCAGCAAATCCGTGTTTCTGGGCAAGAGCGGCATAAGTACGCTGCGCTGCTAAGCTTTCTCCCTGCGAGACACACTGGCAAAGCTTTTCGCTATGATGCAGTCTAGTGCAGACGCACACTACGGCTCTCCGGAGCTGAGAGGAGGGAAGCGCCGGTCGCCGGTGTCTTTCGGCTGAAGCAGCGCTTCGGAGCTTACGGCTGCCGCTCCGGTGTTGTGTGCGCGAAGCAGCCGCTTCTCCTGCTCCCGGAGCCGGAGAGAGCGGTCGCTTCTACGAGGGCGCAGAACTAAGCCGCTGAGAGACGAGATTGTGTGCACAGCCTTGGGACTGCTAGAGGATGGTGGATAAAGCTCCCTGCCTTTTCTATGCACTGCTGGCATGCCGTATTGAAGGTGTTCCTAGACAACTTTTCTGGTTTTTGACTTCGTTCTGATGCAGCCCCTCTTGGGAAATTCGTACTTGTCCCCTGAGGCACGAGATGCAGTGAACTCGAAGGCAGCAGTCGAAATTAAAAACACCATTGGGTTGTCGAGAAGCGAGAACATAGACAGCGCCTTGTGATTGGGAGTCAGCCGCTGCTGGACTTTTGCGATTGCTTTCACTGTGCACTGAATGCCAGGACGGCATGTGCACGCTACAACAACGAGCTGGGCAGGAGGGGGCAGAAGAGAACGGCCGTCAGACAGCAGCTTACATATTACCCAGGAAAGAGCAGTGTTTTTGGAGTGTGCAGCAAATCCGTGTTTCTGGGCAAGGGCGGCATAAGTGCGCTGCGCTGCTAAGCTTTCTCCCTGCGAGACACACTGGCAAAGCTTTTCGCTATGATGCAGTCTAGTGCAGACGCACACTACGGCTCTCCGGAGCTGATAGGAGGGAAGCGCCGGTCGCCGGCATCTTTCGGCTGAAGCAGCTCTTCGGAGCTTACGGCTGCCGCTCCGGTGTTGTGTGCGCGAAGCAGCCGCTTCTCCTGCTCCCAGAGACGGAGAGAGCAGTAGATTCTACAAGGGCGATAAAAGAAGCCGCTGGTAGACGAGATTGTGTGCACAGCCTTGGGACTGCTAGAGGACGGTGGATAAAGCTCCCAGCCTTTTCAATGCACTGCTGGCATGCTTCCTTGAAGGTGTTCCTAGACAACTTTTCTGGTTTTTGACTTCGTTCTGATGCAGCCCCTCTTGGGAAATTCGTGCATGTCCCCTGAGGCACGAGATGCAGTGAACCCGATGGCACCTGCCGAAATGAAAAACTCCTTTGAGTTGTCGAGAAGCAAGAACATAGACAGCGCCTTGTGATTGGGAGTCAGCCGCTGCTGGACTTTTGCGATTGCTTTCACTGTGCACTGAATGCCAGGACGGCATGTGCACGCTACAACAACGAGCTGGGCAGGAGTGGGCAGAAGAGAATGGCAGTCAGACAGCAGCTTACATATTACCCAGGAAAGAGCAGTGTTTTTGGAGTGTGCAGCAAATCCGTGGTTCTGGGCAAGGGCAGGATAAGTGCGCTGCGCTGCTAAGCTTTCTCCCTGCGAGACACACTGGCAAAGCTTTTCGCTATGATGCAGTCTAGTGCAGACACACACTACAGCTCTCCGGAGCTGATCGGAGGGAAGCGCCGGTCGCCGGTGTCTTTCGGCTGAAGCAGCGCTTCGGAGCTTACGGCTGCCGCTCCGGTGTTGTGTGCGCGAAGCAGACGCTTCTCCTGCTCCCGGAGCCGGACAGAGCGGTAGCTTCTACGAAGGCGAAGAACGAAGCCGCTGAGAGACGAGATTGTGTGCACAGCCTTGTGACTGCTGGAGGACGGTGGCTAAAGCTCCCTGCCTTTTCTATGCACTGCTGGCATGCGTTACTGAAGGTGTTCCGAGACAACTTTTCTGGGTTTTGACTTCGTCCTGATGCAGCCCCTCTTGGGAAATTTGTGTTCGTCTCCTGAGGCTCGAGATGCAGTGAACCCGATGGCACCTGCCGAAATGAAAAACTCCGTTGAGTTGTCGACAAGCAAGAACATAGACAGCGCCTTGTGATTGGGAGTCAGCCGCTGCTGGACTTTTGCGATTGCTTTCACTGTGCACTGAGTGCCAGGACGGCATGTGCACGCTACAACAACGAGCTGGGCAGGAGTGGGCAGAAGAGAACGGCCGTCAGACAGCAGCTTACATATTACCCAGGAAGGAGCAGTGTTTTTGGAGTGTGCAGCAAATCTGTGTTTCTGGGCAAGGGCGACATAAGTGCGCTGCGCTGCTAAGCTTTCTCCCTGCGAGACACACTGGCAAAGCTTTTCGCTATGATGCAGTCTAGTGCAGACGCACACTACGGCTCTCCGGAGCTGATCGGAGGGAAGCGCCGGTCGCCGGTGTCTTTCGGCTGAAGCAGCGCTTCGGAGCTTACGGCTGCCGCTCCGGTGTTGTGTGCGCGAAGCAGCCGCTTCTCCTGCTCCCGGAGCCGGACAGAGCGGTAGCTTCCACGAAGGCGAAGAACGAAGCCGCTGAGAGACGAGATTGTGTGCACAGCCTTGTGACTGCTGGAGGACGGTGGCTAAAGCTCCCTGCCTTTTCTATGCACTGCTGGCATGCGTTACTGAAGCTGTACCGAGACAACTTTTCTGGGTTTTGACTTCGTCCTGATGCAGCCCCTCTTGGGAAATTCGTGTTCGTCTCCTGAGGCTCGAGATGCAGTGAACCCGATGGCACCTGCCGAAATGAAAAACTCCGTTGAGTTGTCGAGAAGCAAGAACATAGACAGCGCCTTGTGATTGGGAGTCAGCCGCTGCTGGACTTTTGCGATTGCTTTCACTGTGCACTGAATGCCAGGACGGCATGTGCACGCTACAACAACGAGCTGGGCAGGAGTGGGCAGAAGAGAACGGCCGTCAGACAGCAGCTTACATATTACCCAGGAAAGAGCAGTGTTTTTGGAGTGTGCAGCAAATCCGTGTTTCTGGGCAAGAGCGGCATAAGTACGCTGCGCTGCTAAGCTTTCTCCCTGCGAGACACACTGGCAAAGCTTTTCGCTATGATGCAGTCTAGTGCAGACGCACACTACGGCTCTCCGGAGCTGAGAGGAGGGAAGCGCCGGTCGCCGGTGTCTTTCGGCTGAAGCAGCGCTTCGGAGCTTACGGCTGCCGCTCCGGTGTTGTGTGCGCGAAGCAGCCGCTTCTCCTGCTCCCGGAGCCGGAGAGAGCGGTCGCTTCTACGAGGGCGCAGAACTAAGCCGCTGAGAGACGAGATTGTGTGCACAGCCTTGGGACTGCTAGAGGATGGTGGATAAAGCTCCCTGCCTTTTCTATGCACTGCTGGCATGCCGTATTGAAGGTGTTCCTAGACAACTTTTCTGGTTTTTGACTTCGTTCTGATGCAGCCCCTCTTGGGAAATTCGTGCTTGTCCCCTGAGGCACGAGATGCAGTGAACTCGAAGGCAGCAGTCGAAATTAAAAACACCATTGGGTTGTCGAGAAGCGAGAACATAGACAGCGCCTTGTGATTGGGAGTCAGCCGCTGCTGGACTTTTGCGATTGCTTTCACTGTGCACTGAATGCCAGGACGGCATGTGCACGCTACAACAACGAGCTGGGCAGGAGGGGGCAGAAGAGAACGGCCGTCAGACAGCAGCTTACATATTACCCAGGAAAGAGCAGTGTTTTTGGAGTGTGCAGCAAATCCGTGTTTCTGGGCAAGGGCGGCATAAGTGCGCTGCGCTGCTAAGCTTTCTCCCTGCGAGACACACTGGCAAAGCTTTTCGCTATGATGCAGTCTAGTGCAGACGCACACTACGGCTCTCCGGAGCTGATAGGAGGGAAGCGCCGGTCGCCGGCATCTTTCGGCTGAAGCAGCTCTTCGGAGCTTACGGCTGCCGCTCCGGTGTTGTGTGCGCGAAGCAGCCGCTTCTCCTGCTCCCAGAGACGGAGAGAGCAGTAGATTCTACAAGGGCAAAGAACGAAGCCGCTGGTAGACGAGATTGTGTGCACAGCCTTGGGACTGCTAGAGGACGGTGGATAAAGCTCCCAGCCTTTTCAATGCACTGCTGGCATGCTTCCTTGAAGGTGTTCCGAGACAACTTTTCTGGTTTTTGACTTCGTTCTGATGCAGCCCCTCTTGGGAAATTCGTGCATGTCCCCTGAGGCACGAGATGCAGTGAACCCGATGGCACCTGCCGAAATGAAAAACTCCTTTGAGTTGTCGAGAAGCAAGAACATAGACAGCGCCTTGTGATTGGGAGTCAGCCGCTGCTGGACTTTTGCGATTGCTTTCACTGTGCACTGAATGCCAGGACGGCATGTGCACTCTACAACAACGAGCTGGGCAGGAGTGGGCAGAAGAGAATGGCAGTCAGACAGCAGCTTACATATTACCCAGGAAAGAGCAGTGTTTTTGGAGTGTGCAGCAAATCCGTGGTTCTGGGCAAGGGCAGGATAAGTGCGCTGCGCTGCTAAGCTTTCTCCCTGCGAGACACACTGGCAAAGCTTTTCGCTATGATGCAGTCTAGTGCAGACACACACTACAGCTGTCCGGAGCTGATCGGAGGGAAGCGCCGGTCGCCGGTGTCTTTCGGCTGAAGCAGCGCTTCGGAGCTTACGGCTGCCGCTCCGGTGTTGTGTGCGCGAAGCAGACGCTTCTCCTGCTCCCGGAGCCGGACAGAGCGGTAGCTTCTACGAAGGCGAAGAACGAAGCCGCTGAGAGACGAGATTGTGTGCACAGCCTTGTGACTGCTGGAGGACGGTGGCTAAAGCTCCCTGCCTTTTCAAGGCACTGCTGGCATGCTTTATTGAAGGTGTTCCGAGACAACTTTTCTGGGTTTTGACTTCGTCCTGATGCAGCCCCTCTTGGGAAATTCGTGTTCGTCTCCTGAGGCTCGAGATGCAGTGAACCCGATGGCACCTGCCGAAATGAAAAACTCCGTTGAGTTGTCGAGAAGCAAGAACATAGACAGTGCCTTGTGATTGGGAGTCAGCCGCTGCTGGACTTTTGCGATTGCTTTCACTGTGCACTGAATGCCAGGACGGCATGTGCACGCTACAACAACGAGCTGGGCAGGAGGGGGCAGAAGAGAACGGCCGTCAGACAGCAGCTTACATATTACCCAGGAAAGAGCAGTGTTTTTGGAGTGTGCAGCAAATCCGTGTTTCTGGGCAAGGGCGGCATAAGTGCGCTGCGCTGCTAAGCTTTCTCCCTGCGAGACACACTGGCAAAGCTTTTCGCTATGATGCAGTCTAGTGCAGACGCACACTACGGCTCTCCGGAGCTGATAGGAGGGAAGCGCCGGTCGCCGGCATCTTTCGGCTGAAGCAGCTCTTCGGAGCTTACGGCTGCCGCTCCGGTGTTGTGTGCGCGAAGCAGCCGCTTCTCCTGCTCCCAGAGACGGAGAGAGCAGTAGATTCTACAAGGGCGAAGAACGAAGCCGCTGGTAGACGAGATTGTGTGCACAGCCTTGGGACTGCTAGAGGACGGTGGATAAAGCTCCCAGCCTTTTCAATGCACTGCTGGCATGCTTCCTTGAAGGTGTTCCTAGACAACTTTTCTGGTTTTTGACTTCGTTCTGATGCAGCCCCTCTTGGGAAATTCGTGCATGTCCCCTGAGGCACGAGATGCAGTGAACCCGATGGCACCTGCCGAAATGAAAAACTCCTTTGAGTTGTCGAGAAGCAAGAACATAGACAGCGCCTTGTGATTGGGAGTCAGCCGCTGCTGGACTTTTGCGATTGCTTTCACTGTGCACTGAATGCCAGGACGGCATGTGCACGCTACAACAACGAGCTGGGCAGGAGTGGGCAGAAGAGAATGGCAGTCAGACAGCAGCTTACATATTACCCAGGAAAGAGCAGTGTTTTTGGAGTGTGCAGCAAATCCGTGGTTCTGGGCAAGGGCAGGATAAGTGCGCTGCGCTGCTAAGCTTTCTCCCTGCGAGACACACTGGCAAAGCTTTTCGCTATGATGCAGTCTAGTGCAGACACACACTACAGCTCTCCGGAGCTGATCGGAGGGAAGCGCCGGTCGCCGGTGTCTTTCGGCTGAAGCAGCGCTTCGGAGCTTACGGCTGCCGCTCCGGTGTTGTGTGCGCGAAGCAGACGCTTCTCCTGCTCCCGGAGCCGGACAGAGCGGTAGCTTCTACGAAGGCGAAGAACGAAGCCGCTGAGAGACGAGATTGTGTGCACAGCCTTGTGACTGCTGGAGGACGGTGGCTAAAGCTCCCTGCCTTTTCAAGGCACTGCTGGCATGCTTTATTGAAGGTGTTCCGAGACAACTTTTCTGGGTTTTGACTTCGTCCTGATGCAGCCCCTCTTGGGAAATTCGTGTTCGTCTCCTGAGGCTCGAGATGCAGTGAACCCGATGGCACCTGCCGAAATGAAAAACTCCGTTGAGTTGTCGACAAGCAAGAACATAGACAGTGCCTTGTGATTGGGAGTCAGCCGCTGCTGGACTTTTGCGATTGCTTTCACTGTGCACTGAATGCCAGGACGGCATGTGCACGCTACAACAACGAGCTGGGCAGGAGTGGGCAGAAGAGAACGGCCGTCAGACAGCAGCTTACATATTACCCAGGAAAGAGCAGTGTTTTTGGAGTGTGCAGCAAATCCGTGTTTCTGGGCAAGGGCGACATAAGTGCGCTGCGCTGCTAAGCTTTCTCCCTGTGAGACACACTGGCAAAGCTTTTCGCTATGATACAGTCTAGTGCGGACGCACACTACGGCTCCCCGGAGCTGATCGGAGGGAAGCGCCGGTCGCCGGCGTCTTTCGGCTTAAGCAGCGCTTCGGAGCTAACGGCTGCCGCTCCGGTGTTGTGTGCGTGAAGCAGCCGCTTCTCCTGCTCCCGGAGCCGGACAGAGCGGTAGCTTCTGCGAAGGCGAAGAACGAAGCCGCTGAGAGACGAGATTGTGTGCACAGCCTTGGGACTGCTAGAGGACGGTGGCTAAAGCTCCCTGCCTTTTCAAGGCACTGCTGGCATGCTTTATTGAAGGTGTTCCGAGACAACATTTCTGGGTTTTGCCTTCGTCCTGATGCAGCCCCTCTTGGGAAATTCGTGTTCGTCTCCTGAGGCTCGAGATGCAGTGAACCTGATGGCACCTGCCGAAATGAAAAACTCTGTTGAGTTGTCGAGAAGCAAGAACATAGACAGCGCCTTGTGATTGGGAGTCAGCCGCTGCTGGACTTTTGCGATTGCTTTCACTGTGCACTGAATACAAGGACGGCATGTGCACGCTACAACAACGAGCTGGGCAGGAGTGGGCAGAAGAGAACGGCCGTCAGACAGCAGCTTACATATTACCCAGGAAAGTGTAGTGTTTTTGGAGTGTGCAGCAAATCCGTGTTTCTGGGCAAGGGCGGCATAAGTGCGCTGCGCTGCTAAGCTTTCTCCCTGCGAGACACAATGGCAAAGCTTTTCGCTATGATGCAGTCTAGTGCAGACGCACACTACGGCTCTCCGGAGCTGATCGGAGGGAAGCGCCGGTCGCCGGTGTCTTTCGGCTGAAGCAGCGCTTCGGAGCTTACGGCTGCCGCTCCGGTGTTGTGTGCGCGAAGCAGCCGCTTCTCCTGCTCCCAGAGACGGAGAGAGCAGTAGCTTCTGCAAAGGCGAAGAACAAAGCCGCTGAGAGACGAGATTGTGTGAACAGCCTTGGGACTGCTAGAGGACGGTGGCTAAAGCTCCCTGCCTTTTCTATGCACTGCTGGCATGCTTTACTGAATGTGTTCCGAGACAACTTTTCTGGGTTTTGACTTCGTCCTGATGCAGCCCCTCTTGGGAAATTCGTGTTCGTCTCCTGAGGCTCGAGATGCAGTGAACCCGATGGCACCTGCCGAAATGAAAAACTCCGTTGAGTTGTCGAGAAGCAAGAACATAGACAGCGCCTTGTGATTGGGAGTCAGCCGCTGCTGGACTTTTGCGATTGCTTTCACTGTGCACTGAATGCCAGGACGGCATGTGCACGCTACAACAATGAGCTGGGCAGGAGTGGGCAGAAGAGAACGGCCGTCAGACAGCATATTACATATTACCCAGGAAAGAGCAGTGTTTTTGGAGTGTGCAGGAAATCTGTGTTTCTGGGCAAGGGCGACATAAGTGTGCTGCGCTGCTAAGCTTTCTCCCTGCGAGACACACTGGCAAAGCTTTTCGCTATGATGCAGTCTAGTGCAGACGCACACTACGGCTCTCCTGAGCTGATCGGAGGGAAGCGCCGGTCGCCGGCATCTTTCGGCTGAAGCAGCGCTTCGGAGCTTACGGCTGCCGCTCCGGTGTTGTGTGCGCGAAGCAGCCGCTTCTCCTGCTCCCGGAGCCGGACAGAGCGGTAGCTTCTACGAAGGCGAAGAACGAAGCCTCTGAAAGACGAGATTGTGTGCACAGCCTTGGGACTGCTAGAGGACGGTGGCTAAAGCTCCCTGCCTTTTCAAGGCACTGCTGGCATGCTTTATTGAAGGTGTTCCGAGACAACTTTTCTGGGTTTTGACTTCGTCCTGATGCAGCCCCTCTTGGGAAATTCGTGTTCGTCTCCTGAGGCTCGAGATGCAGTGAACCCGATGGCACCTGCCGAAATGAAAAACTCCGTTGAGTTGTCGACAAGCAAGAACATAGACAGCGCCTTGTGATTGGGAGTCAGCCGCTGCTGGACTTTTGCGATTGCTTTCACTGTGCACTGAATGCCAGGACGGCATGTGCACGCTACAACAACGAGCTGGGCAGGAGTGGGCAGAAGAGAACGGCCGTCAGACAGCAGCTTACATATTACCCAGGAAAGAGCAGTGTTTTTGGAGTGTGCAGCAAATCCGTGGTTCTGGGCAAGGGCGACATAAGTGCGCTGCGCTGCTAAGCTTTCTCCCTGCGAGACACACTGGCAAAGCTTTTCGCTATGATGCAGTCTAGTGCAGACGCACACTTCGGCTCTCCGGAGCTGATCGGAGGGAAGCGCCGGTCGCCGGTGTCTTTCGGCTGAAGCAGCGCTTTGGAGCTTACGGCTGCCGCTCCGGTGTTGTGTGCGCGAAGCAGCCGCTTCTCCTGCTCCCGGAGCCGGAGAGAGCGGTCGCTTCTATGAGGGCGCAGAACTAAGCCGCTGAGAGACGAGATTGTGTGCACAGCCTTGGGACTGCTAGAGGATGGTGGATAAAGCTCCCTGCCTTTTCAAGGCACTGCTGGCATGCTTTATTGAAGGTGTTCCGAGACAACTTTTCTGGTTTTTGACTTCGTTCTGATGCAGCCCCTCTTGGGAAATTCGTGCTTGTCCCCTAAGGCACGAGATGCAGTGTACTCGAAGGCAGCAGTCGAAATTAAAAACTCCATTGAGTTGTCGAGAAGCAAGAACATAGACAGCGCCTTGTGATTTGGAGTCAGCCGCTGCTGGACTTTTGCGATTGCTTTCACTGTGCACTGAATGCCAGGACGGCATGTGCACGCTACAACAACGAGCTGGGCAGGAGTGGGCAGAAGAGAACGGCCGTCAGACAGCAGCTTACATATTACCCAGGAAAGAGTAGTGTTTTTGGAGTGTGCAGCAAGTCCGTGTTTCTGGGCAAGGGCGGCATAAGTGCGCTGCGCTGCTAAGCTTTCTCCCTGTGAGACACACTGGCAAAGCTTTTCGCTATGATGCAGTCTAGTGCAGATGCACACTACGACTCTCCGGAGCTGATCGGAGGGAAGCGCCGGTCGCCGGTGTCTTTCGGCTGAAGCAGCGCTTCGGAGCTTACGGCTGCTGCTCCGGTGTTGTGTGCGCGAAGCAGCCGCTTCTCCTGCTCCCGGAGCCGGACAGAGCGGTAGCTTCTACGAAGGCGAAGAACGAAGCCGCTGAGTGACGAGATTGTGTGCACAGCCTTGGGACTGCTAGAGGACGGTGGCTAAAGCTCCCTGCCTTTTCAAGGCACTGCTGGCATGCTTTATTGAAGGTGTTCCGAGACAACTTTTCTGGGTTTTGACTTCGTCCTGATGCAGCCCCTCTTGGGAAATTTGTGTTCGTCTCCTGAGGCTCGAGATGCAGTGAACCCGATGGCACCTGCCGAAATGAAAAACTCCGTTGAGTTGTCGACAAGCAAGAACATAGACAGCGCCTTGTGATTGGGAGTCAGCCGCTGCTGGACTTTTGCGATTGCTTTCACTGTGCACTGAGTGCCAGGACGGCATGTGCACGCTACAACAACGAGCTGGGCAGGAGTGGGCAGAAGAGAAAGGCCGTCAGACAGCAGCTTACATATTACCCAGGAAGGAGCAGTGTTTTTGGAGTGTGCAGCAAATCTGTGTTTCTGGGCAAGGGCGACATAAGTGCGCTGCGCTGCTAAGCTTTCTCCCTGCGAGACACACTGGCAAAGCTTTTCGCTATGATGCAGTCTAGTGCAGACGCACACTACGGCTCTCCGGAGCTGATCGGAGGGAAGCGCCGGTCGCCGGTGTCTTTCGGCTGAAGCAGCGCTTCGGAGCTTACGGCTGCCGCTCCGGTGTTGTGTGCGCGAAGCAGCCGCTTCTCCTGCTCCCGGAGCCGGACAGAGCGGTAGCTTCCACGAAGGCGAAGAACGAAGCCGCTGAGAGACGAGATTGTGTGCACAGCCTTGTGACTGCTGGAGGACGGTGGCTAAAGCTCCCTGCCTTTTCTATGCACTGCTGGCATGCGTTACTGAAGCTGTACCGAGACAACTTTTCTGGGTTTTGACTTCGTCCTGATGCAGCCCCTCTTGGGAAATTCGTGTTCGTCTCCTGAGGCTCGAGATGCAGTGAACCCGATGGCACCTGCCGAAATGAAAAACTCCGTTGAGTTGTCGAGAAGCAAGAACATAGACAGCGCCTTGTGATTGGGAGTCAGCCGCTGCTGGACTTTTGCGATTGCTTTCACTGTGCACTGAATGCCAGGACGGCATGTGCACGCTACAACAACGAGCTGGGCAGGAGTGGGCAGAAGAGAACGGCCGTCAGACAGCAGCTTACATATTACCCAGGAAAGAGCAGTGTTTTTGGAGTGTGCAGCAAATCCGTGTTTCTGGGCAAGAGCGGCATAAGTACGCTGCGCTGCTAAGCTTTCTCCCTGCGAGACACACTGGCAAAGCTTTTCGCTATGATGCAGTCTAGTGCAGACGCACACTACGGCTCTCCGGAGCTGAGAGGAGGGAAGCGCCGGTCGCCGGCATTTTTCGGCTGAAGCAGCGCTTCGGAGCTTACGGCTGCCGCTCCGGTGTTGTGTGCGCGAAGCAGCCGCTTCTCCTGCTCCCGGAGCCGGACAGAGCGGTAGCTTCTACGAAGGCGAAGAACGAAGCCGCTGAGTGACGAGATTGTGTGCACAGCCTTGGGACTGCTAGAGGACGGTGGCTAAAGCTCCCTGCCTTTTCAATGCACTGCTGGCATGCTTTATTGAAGGTGTTCCGAGACAACTTTTTCTGGGTTTTGACTTCGTCCTGATGCAGCCCCTCTTGGGAAATTTGTGTTCGTCTCCTGAGGCTCGAGATGCAGTGAACCCGATGGCACCTGCCGAAATGAAAAACTCCGTTGAGTTGTCGACAAGCAAGAACATAGACAGCGCCTTGTGATTGGGAGTCAGCCGCTGCTGGACTTTTGCGATTGCTTTCACTGTGCACTGAGTGCCAGGACGGCATGTGCACGCTACAACAACGAGCTGGGCAGGAGTGGGCAGAAGAGAACGGCCGTCAGACAGCAGCTTACATATTACCCAGGAAGGAGCAGTGTTTTTGGAGTGTGCAGCAAATCTGTGTTTCTGGGCAAGGGCGACATAAGTGCGCTGCGCTGCTAAGCTTTCTCCCTGCGAGACACACTGGCAAAGCTTTTCGCTATGATGCAGTCTAGTGCAGACGCACACTACGGCTCTCCGGAGCTGATCGGAGGGAAGCGCTGGTCGCCGGTGTCTTTCGGCTGAAGCAGCGCTTCGGAGCTTACGGCTGCCGCTCCGGTGTTGTGTGCGCGAAGCAGCCGCTTCTCCTGCTCCCGGAGCCGGAGAGAGCGGTCGCTTCTACGAGGGCGCAGAACTAAGCCGCTGAGAGACGAGATTGTGTGCACAGCCTTGGGACTGCTAGAGGATGGTGGATAAAGCTCCCTGCCTTTTCTATGCACTGCTGGCATGCCGTATTGAAGGTGTTCCTAGACAACTTTTCTGGTTTTTGACTTCGTTCTGATGCAGCCCCTCTTGGGAAATTCGTGCTTGTCCCCTGAGGCACGAGATGCAGTGAACTCGAAGGCAGCAGTCGAAATTAAAAACACCATTGAGTTGTCGAGAAGCGAGAACATAGACAGCGCCTTGTGATTGGGAGTCAGCCGCTGCTGGACTTTTGCGATTGCTTTCACTGTGCACTGAATGCCAGGACGGCATGTGCACGCTACAACAACGAGCTGGGCAGGAGGGGGCAGAAGAGAACGGCCGTCAGACAGCAGCTTACATATTACCCAGGAAAGAGCAGTGTTTTTGGAGTGTGCAGCAAATCCGTGTTTCTGGGCAAGGGCGGCATAAGTGCGCTGCGCTGCTAAGCTTTCTCCCTGCGAGACACACTGGCAAAGCTTTTCGCTATGATGCAGTCTAGTGCAGACGCACACTACGGCTCTCCGGAGCTGATAGGAGGGAAGCGCCGGTCGCCGGCATCTTTCGGCTGAAGCAGCTCTTCGGAGCTTACGGCTGCCGCTCCGGTGTTGTGTGCGCGAAGCAGCCGCTTCTCCTGCTCCCAGAGACGGAGAGAGCAGTATATTCTACAAGGGCGAAGAACGAAGCCGCTGGTAGACGAGATTGTGTGCACAGCCTTGGGACTGCTAGAGGACGGTGGATAAAGCTCCCAGCCTTTTCAATGCACTGCTGGCATGCTTCCTTGAAGGTGTTCCTAGACAACTTTTCTGGTTTTTGACTTCGTTCTGATGCAGCCCCTCTTGGGAAATTCGTGCATGTCCCCTGAGGCACGAGATGCAGTGAACCCGATGGCACCTGCCGAAATGAAAAACTCCTTTGAGTTGTCGAGAAGCAAGAACATAGACAGCGCCTTGTGATTGGGAGTCAGCCGCTGCTGGACTTTTGCGATTGCTTTCACTGTGCACTGAATGCCAGGACGGCATGTGCACGCTACAACAACGAGCTGGGCAGGAGTGGGCAGAAGAGAATGGCAGTCAGACAGCAGCTTACATATTACCCAGGAAAGAGCAGTGTTTTTGGAGTGTGCAGCAAATCCGTGGTTCTGGGCAAGGGCAGGATAAGTGCGCTGCGCTGCTAAGCTTTCTCCCTGCGAGACACACTGGCAAAGCTTTTCGCTATGATGCAGTCTAGTGCAGACACACACTACAGCTCTCCGGAGCTGATCGGAGGGAAGCGCCGGTCGCCGGTGTCTTTCGGCTGAAGCAGCGCTTCGGAGCTTACGGCTGCCGCTCCGGTGTTGTGTGCGCGAAGCAGACGCTTCTCCTGCTCCCGGAGCCGGACAGAGCGGTAGCTTCTACGAAGGCGAAGAACGAAGCCGCTGAGAGACGAGATTGTGTGCACAGCCTTGTGACTGCTGGAGGACGGTGGCTAAAGCTCCCTGCCTTTTCAAGGCACTGCTGGCATGCTTTATTGAAGGTGTTCCGAGACAACTTTTCTGGGTTTTGACTTCGTCCTGATGCAGCCCCTCTTGGGAAATTCGTGTTCGTCTCCTGAGGCTCGAGATGCAGTGAACCCGATGGCACCTGCCGAAATGAAAAACTCCGTTGAGTTGTCGAGAAGCAAGAACATAGACAGTGCCTTGTGATTGGGAGTCAGCCGCTGCTGGACTTTTGCGATTGCTTTCACTGTGCACTGAATGCCAGGACGGCATGTGCACGCTACAACAACGAGCTGGGCAGGAGGGGGCAGAAGAGAACGGCCGTCAGACAGCAGCTTACATATTACCCAGGAAAGAGCAGTGTTTTTGGAGTGTGCAGCAAATCCGTGTTTCTGGGCAAGGGCGGCATAAGTGCGCTGCGCTGCTAAGCTTTCTCCCTGCGAGACACACTGGCAAAGCTTTTCGCTATGATGCAGTCTAGTGCAGACGCACACTACGGCTCTCCGGAGCTGATAGGAGGGAAGCGCCGGTCGCCGGCATCTTTCGGCTGAAGCAGCTCTTCGGAGCTTACGGCTGCCGCTCCGGTGTTGTGTGCGCGAAGCAGCCGCTTCTCCTGCTCCCAGAGACGGAGAGAGCAGTAGATTCTACAAGGGCGAAGAACGAAGCCGCTGGTAGACGAGATTGTGTGCACAGCCTTGGGACTGCTAGAGGACGGTGGATAAAGCTCCCAGCCTTTTCAATGCACTGCTGGCATGCTTCCTTGAAGGTGTTCCTAGACAACTTTTCTGGTTTTTGACTTCGTCCTGATGCAGCCCCTCTTGGGAAATTCGTGTTCGTCTCCTGAGGCTCGAGATGCAGTGAACCCGATGGCACCTGCCGAAATGAAAAACTCCGTTGAGTTGTCGACAAGCAAGAACATAGACAGCGCCTTGTGATTGGGAGTCAGCCGCTGCTGGACTTTTGCGATTGCTTTCACTGTGCACTGAATGCCAGGACGGCATGTGCACGCTACAACAACGAGCTGGGCAGGAGTGGGCAGAAGAGAACGGCCGTCAGACAGCAGCTTACATATTACCCAGGAAAGAGCAGTGTTTTTGGAGTGTGCAGCAAATCCGTGGTTCTGGGCAAGGGCGACATAAGTGCGCTGCGCTGCTAAGCTTTCTCCCTGCGAGACACACTGGCAAAGCTTTTCGCTATGATGCAGTCTAGTGCAGACGCACACTTCGGCTCTCCGGAGCTGATCGGAGGGAAGCGCCGGTCGCCGGTGTCTTTCGGCTGAAGCAGCGCTTTGGAGCTTACGGCTGCCGCTCCGGTGTTGTGTGCGCGAAGCAGCCGCTTCTCCTGCTCCCGGAGCCGGAGAGAGCGGTCGCTTCTACGAGGGCGCAGAACTAAGCCGCTGAGAGACAAGATTGTGTGCACAGCCTTGGGACTGCTAGAGGATGGTGGATAAAGCTCCCTGCCTTTTCAATGCACTGCTGGCATGCCGTATTGAAGGTGTTCCTAGACAACTTTTCTGGTTTTTGACTTCGTTCTGATGCAGCCCCTCTTGGGAAATTCGTGCTTGTCCCCTGAGGCACGAGATGCAGTGAACTCGAAGGCAGCAGTCGAAATTAAAAACACCGTTGAGTTGTCGAGAAGCGAGAACATAGACAGCGCCTTGTGATTGGGAGTCAGCCGCTGCTGGACTTTTGCGATTGCTTTCACTGTGCACTGAATGCCAGGACGGCATGTGCACGCTACAACAACGAGCTGGGCAGGAGTGGGCAGAAGAGAACGGCCGTCAGACAGCAGCTTACATATTACCCAGGAAAGAGCAGTGTTTTTGGAGTGTGCAGCAAATCCGTGTTTCTGGGCAAGGGCGGCATAAGTGCGCTGCGCTGCTAAGCTTTCTCCCTGCGAGACACACTGGCAAAGCTTTTCGCTATGATGCAGTCTAGTGCAGACACACACTACAGCTCTCCGGAGCTGATCGGAGGGAAGCGCTGGTCGCCGGTGTCTTTCGGCTGAAGCAGCGCTTCGGAGCTTACGGCTGCCGCTCCGGTGTTGTGTGCACGAAGCAGCCGCTTCTCCTGCTCCCGGAGCCGGACAGAGCGGTAGCTTCTACGAAGGCGAAGAACGAAGCCGCTGAGAGACGAGATTGTGTGCACAGCCTTGTGACTGCTGGAGGACGGTGGCTAAAGCTCCCTGCCTTTTCTATGCACTGCTGGCATGCGTTACTGAAGCTGTACCGAGACAACTTTTCTGGGTTTTGACTTCGTCCTGATGCAGCCCCTCTTGGGAAATTCGTGTTCGTCTCCTGAGGCTCGAGATGCAGTGAACCCGATGGCACCTGCCGAAATGAAAAACTCCGTTGAGTTGTCGAGAAGCAAGAACATAGACAGCGCCTTGTGATTGGGAGTCAGCCGCTGCTGGACTTTTGCGATTGCTTTCACTGTGCACTGAATGCCAGGACGGCATGTGCACGCTACAACAACGAGCTGGGCAGGAGTGGGCAGAAGAGAACGGCCGTCAGACAGCAGCTTACATATTACCCAGGAAAGAGCAGTGTTTTTGGAGTGTGCAGCAAATCCGTGTTTCTGGGCAAGAGCGGCATAAGTACGCTGCGCTGCTAAGCTTTCTCCCTGCGAGACACACTGGCAAAGCTTTTCGCTATGATGCAGTCTAGTGCAGACGCACACTACGGCTCTCCGGAGCTGATCGGAGGGAAGCGCCGGTCGCCGGCATCTTTCGGCTGAAGCAGCGCTTCGGAGCTAACGGCTGCCGCTCCGGTGTTGTGTGCGCGAAGCAGCCGCTTCTCCTGCTCCCGGAGCTGGACAGAGCGGTAGCTCCTACGAGGGCGCAGAACTAAGCCGCTGAGAGACGAGATTGTGTGCACAGCCTTCGGACTGCCAGAGGACGGTGGATAAAGCTCCCTGCCTTTTCAATGCACTGCTGGCATGCCGTATTGAAGGTGTTCCTAGACAACTTTTCTGGTTTTTGACTTCGTTCTGATGCAGCCCCTCTTGGGAAATTCGTGCTTGTCCCCTGAGGCACGAGATGCAGTGAACTCGAAGGCAGCAGTCGAAATTAAGAACTCCATTGAGTTGTCGAGAAGCAAGAACATAGACAGCGCCTTGTGATTTGGAGTCAGCCGCTGCTGGACTTTTGCGATTGCTTTCACTGTGCACTGAATGCCAGGACGGCATGTGCACGCTACAACAACGAGCTGGGCAGGAGTGGGCAGAAGAGAACGGCCGTCAGACAGCAGCTTACATATTACCCAGGAAAGAGTAGTGTTTTTGGAGTGTGCAGCAAGTCCGTGTTTCTGGGCAAGGGCGGCATAAGTGCGCTGCGCTGCTAAGCTTTCTCCCTGTGAGACACACTGGCAAAGCTTTTCGCTATGATGCAGTCTAGTGCAGATGCACACTACGACTCTCCGGAGCTGATCGGAGGGAAGCGCTGGTCGCCGGTGTCTTTCGGCTGAAGCAGCGCTTCGGAGCTTACGGCTGCCGCTCCGGTGTTGTGTGCGCGAAGCAGCCGCTTCTCCTGCTCCCGGAGCCGGACAGAGCGGTAGCTTCTACGAAGGCGAAGAACGAAGCCGCTGAGTGACGAGATTGTGTGCACAGCCTTGGGACTGCTAGAGGACGGTGGCTAAAGCTCCCTGCCTTTTCAATGCACTGCTGGCATGCTTCCTTGAAGGTGTTCCTAGACAACTTTTCTGCTTTTTGACTTCGTTCTGATGCAGCCCCTCTTGGGAAATTCGTGCATGTCCCCTGAGGCACGAGATGCAGTGAACTCGATGGCACCTGCCGAAATGAAAAACTCCTTTGAGTTGTCGAGAAGCAAGAACATAGACAGCGCCTTGTGATTGGGAGTCAGCCGCTGCTGGACTTTTGCGATTGCTTTCACTGTGCACTGAATGCCAGGACGGCATGTGCACGCTACAACAACGAGCTGGGCAGGAGTGGGCAGAAGAGAATGGCAGTCAGACAGCAGCTTACATATTACCCAGGAAAGAGCAGTGTTTTTGGAGTGTGCAGCAAATCCGTGGTTCTGGGCAAGGGCGACATAAGTGCGCTGCGCTGCTAAGCTTTCTCCCTGTGAGACACACTGGCAAAGCTTTTCGCTATGATACAGTCTAGTGCGGACGCACACTACGGCTCCCCGGAGCTGATCGGAGGGAAGCGCCGGTCGCCGGCGTCTTTCGGCTTAAGCAGCGCTTCGGAGCTAACGGCTGCCGCTCCGGTGTTGTGTGCGTGAAGCAGCCGCTTCTCCTGCTCCCGGAGCCGGACAGAGCGGTAGCTTCTGCGAAGGCGAAGAACGAAGCCGCTGAGAGACGAGATTGTGTGCACAGCCTTGGGACTGCTAGAGGACGGTGGCTAAAGCTCCCTGCCTTTTCAAGGCACTGCTGGCATGCTTTATTGAAGGTGTTCCGAGACAACATTTCTGGGTTTTGACTTCGTCCTGATGCAGCCCCTCTTGGGAAATTCGTGTTCGTCTCCTGAGGCTCGAGATGCAGTGAACCTGATGGCACCTGCCGAAATGAAAAACTCCGTTGAGTTGTCGAGAAGCAAGAACATAGACAGCGCCTTGTGATTGGGAGTCAGCCGCTGCTGGACTTTTGCGATTGCTTTCACTGTGCACTGAATACAAGGACGGCATGTGCACGCTACAACAACGAGCTGGGCAGGAGTGGGCAGAAGAGAACGGCCGTCAGACAGCAGCTTACATATTACCCAGGAAAGTGTAGTGTTTTTGGAGTGTGCAGCAAATCCGTGTTTCTGGGCAAGGGCGGCATAAGTGCGCTGCGCTGCTAAGCTTTCTCCCTGCGAGACACAATGGCAAAGCTTTTCGCTATGATGCAGTCTAGTGCAGACGCACACTACGGCTCTCCGGAGCTGATCGGAGGGAAGCGCCGGTCGCCGGTGTCTTTCGGCTGAAGCAGCGCTTCGGAGCTTACGGCTGCCGCTCCGGTGTTGTGTGCGCGAAGCAGCCGCTTCTCCTGCTCCCAGAGATGGAGAGAGCAGTAGCTTCTGCAAAGGCGAAGAACAAAGCCGCTGAGAGACGAGATTGTGTGAACAGCCTTGGGACTGCTAGAGGACGGTGGCTAAAGCTCCCTGCCTTTTCTATGCACTGCTGGCATGCTTTACTGAATGTGTTCCGAGACAACTTTTCTGGGTTTTGACTTCGTCCTGATGCAGCCCCTCTTGGGAAATTCGTGTTCGTCTCCTGAGGCTCGAGATGCAGTGAACCCGATGGCACCTGCCGAAATGAAAAACTCCGTTGAGTTGTCGACAAGCAAGAACATAGACAGCGCCTTGTGATTGGGAGTCAGCCGCTGCTGGACTTTTGCGATTGCTTTCACTGTGCACTGAATGCCAGGACGGCATGTGCACGCTACAACAATGAGCTGGGCAGGAGTGGGCAGAAGAGAACGGCCGTCAGACAGCATATTACATATTACCCAGGAAAGAGCAGTGTTTTTGGAGTGTGCAGGAAATCTGTGTTTCTGGGCAAGGGCGACATAAGTGTGCTGCGCTGCTAAGCTTTCTCCCTGCGAGACACACTGGCAAAGCTTTTCGCTATGATGCAGTCTAGTGCAGACGCACACTACGGCTCTCCTGAGCTGATCGGAGGGAAGCGCCGGTCGCCGGCATCTTTCGGCTGAAGCAGCGCTTCGGAGCTTACGGCTGCCGCTCCGGTGTTGTGTGCGCGAAGCAGCCGCTTCTCCTGCTCCCGGAGCCGGACAGAGCGGTAGCTTCTACGAAGGCGAAGAACGAAGCCTCTGAAAGACGAGATTGTGTGCACAGCCTTGGGACTGCTAGAGGACGGTGGCTAAAGCTCCCTGCCTTTTCAAGGCACTGCTGGCATGCTTTATTGAAGGTGTTCCGAGACAACTTTTCTGGGTTTTGACTTCGTCCTGATGCAGCCCCTCTTGGGAAATTCGTGTTCGTCTCATGAGGCTCGAGATGCAGTGAACCCGATGGCACCTGCCGAAATGAAAAACTCCGTTGAGTTGTCGACAAGCAAGAACATAGACAGCGCCTTGTGATTGGGAGTCAGCCGCTGCTGGACTTTTGCGATTGCTTTCACTGTGCACTGAATGCCAGGACGGCATGTGCACGCTACAACAACGAGCTGGGCAGGAGTGGGCAGAAGAGAACGGCCGTCAGACAGCAGCTTACATATTACCCAGGAAAGAGCAGTGTTTTTGGAGTGTGCAGCAAATCCGTGGTTCTGGGCAAGGGCGACATAAGTGCGCTGCGCTGCTAAGCTTTCTCCCTGCGAGACACACTGGCAAAGCTTTTCGCTATGATGCAGTCTAGTGCAGACGCACACTTCGGCTCTCCGGAGCTGATCGGAGGGAAGCGCCGGTCGCCAGTGTCTTTCGGCTGAAGCAGCGCTTTGGAGCTTACGGCTGCCGCTCCGGTGTTGTGTTCGCGAAGCAGCCGCTTCTCCTGCTCCCGGAGCCGGAGAGAGCGGTCGCTTCTACGAGGGCGCAGAACTAAGCCGCTGAGAGACGAGATTGTGTGCACAGCCTTGGGACTGCTAGAGGATGGTGGATAAAGCTCCCTGCCTTTTCAATGCACTGCTGGCATGCCGTATTGAAGGTGTTCCTAGACAACTTTTCTGGTTTTTGACTTCGTTCTGATGCAGCCCCTCTTGGGAAATTCGTGCTTGTCCCCTGAGGCACGAGATGCAGTGAACTCGAAGGCAGCAGTCGAAATTAAAAACACCGTTGAGTTGTCGAGAAGCGAGAACATAGACAGCGCCTTGTGATTGGGAGTCAGCCGCTGCTGGACTTTTGCGATTGCTTTCACTGTGCACTGAATGCCAGGACGGCATGTGCACGCTACAACAACGAGCTGGGCAGGAGTGGGCAGAAGAGAACGGCCGTCAGACAGCAGCTTACATATTACCCAGGAAAGAGCAGTGTTTTTGGAGTGTGCAGCAAATCCGTGTTTCTGGGCAAGGGCGGCATAAGTGCGCTGCGCTGCTAAGCTTTCTCCCTGCGATACACACTGGCAAAGCTTTTCGCTATGATGCAGTCTAGTGCAGACACACACTACAGCTCTCCGGAGCTGATCGGAGGGAAGCGCTGGTCGCCGGTGTCTTTCGGCTGAAGCAGCGCTTCGGAGCTTACGGCTGCCGCTCCGGTGTTGTGTGCGCGAAGCAGCCGCTTCTCCTGCTCCCGGAGCCGGACAGAGCGGTAGCTTCTACGAAGGCGAAGAACGAAGCCGCTGAGAGACGAGATTGTGTGCACAGCCTTGTGACTGCTGGAGGACGGTGGCTAAAGCTCCCTGCCTTTTCTATGCACTGCTGGCATGCGTTACTGAAGCTGTACCGAGACAACTTTTCTGGGTTTTGACTTCGTCCTGATGCAGCCCCTCTTGGGAAATTCGTGTTCGTCTCCTGAGGCTCGAGATGCAGTGAACCCGATGGCACCTGCCGAAATGAAAAACTCCGTTGAGTTGTCGAGAAGCAAGAACATAGACAGCGCCTTGTGATTGGGAGTCAGCCGCTGCTGGACTTTTGCGATTGCTTTCACTGTGCACTGAATGCCAGGACGGCATGTGCACGCTACAACAACGAGCTGGGCAGGAGTGGGCAGAAGAGAACGGCCGTCAGACAGCAGCTTACATATTACCCAGGAAAGAGCAGTGTTTTTGGAGTGTGCAGCAAATCCGTGGTTCTGGACAAGGGCAGGATAAGTGCGCTGCGCTGCTAAGCTTTCTCCCTGCGAGACACACTGGCAAAGCTTTTCGCTATGATACAGTCTAGTGCGGACGCACACTACGGCTCCCCGGAGCTGATCGGAGGGAAGCGCCGGTCACTGGTGTCTTTCGGCTTAAGCAGCGCTTCGGAGCTTACGGCTGCCGCTCCGGTGTTGTGTGCACTAAGCAGCCGCTTCTCCTGCTCCCCGCGGCCGGACAGAGCGGTAGCTTCTACAAGGGTGAAGAACGAAGCAGCTGGGAGACGAGATTGTGTGCACAGCCTTGGGACTGCTAGAGGACGGTGGCTAAAGCTCCCTGCCTTTTCAATGCACTGCTGGCATGCTTTACTTAAGGTGTTCCGAGACAACATTTCTGGGTTTTGACTTCGTCCTGATGCAGCCCCTCTTGGGTAATTCGTGTTCGTCTCCTGAGGCTCGAGATGCAGTGAACCCGATGGCACCTGCCGAAATGAAAAACTCCGTTGAGTTGTCGACAAGCAAGAACATAGACAGCGCCTTGTGATTGGGAGTCAGCCGCTGCTGGACTTTTGCGATTGCTTTCACTGTGCACTGAATTCCAGGACGGCATGTGCACGCTACAACAACGAGCTGGGCAGGAGTGGGCAGAAGAGAACGGCCGTCAGACAGCAGCTTACATATTACCCAGGAAAGAGCAGTGTTTTTGGAGTGTGCAGCAAATCCGTGTTTCTGGGCAAGGGCGGCATAAGTGCGCTGCGCTGCTAAGCTTTCTCCCTGCGAGACACACTGGCAAAGCTTTTCGCTATGATACAGTCTAGTGCGGACGCACACTACGGCTCCCCGGAGCTGATCGGAGGGAAGCGCCGGTCGCCGGCGTCTTTCGGCTGAAACAGCGCTTCGGAGCTAACGGCTGCCGCTCCGGTGTTGTGTGCGTGAAGCAGCCGCTTCTCCTGCTCCCGGAGCTGGACAGAGCGGTAGCTTCTGCGAAGGAGAAGAACGAAGCCGCTGAGAGACGAGATTGTGTGCACAGCCTTGGGACTGCTAGAGGACGGTGGCTAAAGCTCCCTGCCTTTTCAAGGCACTGCTGACATGCTTTATTGAAGGTGTTCCGAGACAACTTTTCTGGGTTTTGACTTCGTCCTGATGCAGCCCCTCTTGGGAAATTCGTGTTCGTCTCCTGAGGCTCGAGATGCAGTGAACCCGATGGCACCTGCCGAAATGAAATCTCCGTTGAGTTGTCGACAAGCAAGAACATAGACAGCGCCTTGTGATTGGGAGTCAGCCGCTGCTGGACTTTTGCGATTGCTTTCACTGTGCACTGAATGCCAGGACGGCATGTGCACGCTACAACAACGAGCTGGGCAGGAGTGGGCAGAAGAGAACGGCCGTCAGACAGCAGCTTACATATTACCCAGGAAAGAGCAGTGTTTTTGGAGTGTGCAGCAAATCCGTTTTTCTGGGTAAGGGCAACATAAGTACGCTGCGCTGCTAAGCTTTCTCCCTGCGAGACACACTGGCAAAGCTTTTCGCTATGATGCAGTCTAGTGCAGACGCACACTACGGCTCTCCGGAGCTGAGAGGAGGGAAGCGCCGGTCGCCGGCATCTTTCGGCTGAAGCAGCGCTTCGGAGCTAACGGCTGCCGCTCCGGTGTTGTGTGCGCGAAGCAGCCGCTTCTCCTGCTCCCGGAGCCGGACAGAGCGGTAGCTTCTACAAGGGTGAAGAACGAAGCCGCTGGGAGACGAGATTGTGTGCACAGCCTTGGGACTGCTAGAGGATGGTGGCTAAAGCGCCCTGCCTTTTCTATGCACTGCTGGCATGCTTTACTGAAGGTGTTCCGAGACAACTTTTCTGGGTTTTGACTTCGTCCTGATGCAGCCCCTCTTGGGAAATTCGTGTTCGTCTCCTGAGGCTCGAGATGCAGTGAACCCGATGGCACCTGCCGAAATGAAAAACTCCGTTGAGTTGTCGAGAAGCAAGAACATAGACAGCGCCTTGTGATTGGGAGTCAGCCGCTGCTGGACTTTTGCGATTGCTTTCACTGTGCACTGAATGCCAGGACGGCATGTGCACGCTACAACAACGAGCTGGGCAGGAGTGGGCAGAAGAGAACGGCCGTCAGACAGCAGCTTACATATTACCCAGGAAAGAGCAGTGTTTTTGGAGTGTGCAGCAAATCCGTGGTTCTGGGCAAGGGCAGGATAAGTGCGCTGCGCTGCTAAGCTTTCTCCCTGCGAGACACACTGGCAAAGCTTTTCGCTATGATACAGTCTAGTGCGGACGCACACTACGGCTCCCCGGAGCTGATCGGAGGGAAGCGCCGGTCACTGGTGTCTTTCGGCTTAAGCAGCGCTTCGGAGCTTACGGCTGCCGCTCCGGTGTTGTGTGCGCTAAGCAGCCGCTTCTCCTGCTCCCCGCGGCCGGACAGAGCGGTAGCTTCTACAAGGGTGAAGAACGAAGCAGCTGGGAGACGAGATTGTGTGCACAGCCTTGGGACTGCTAGAGGACGGTGGCTAAAGCTCCCTGCCTTTTCAATGCACTGCTGGCATGCTTTACTTAAGGTGTTCCGAGACAACATTTCTGGGTTTTGACTTCGTCCTGATGCAGCCCCTCTTGGGTAATTCGTGTTCGTCTCCTGAGGCTCGAGATGCAGTGAACCCGATGGCACCTGCCGAAATGAAAAACTCCGTTGAGTTGTCGACAAGCAAGAACATAGACAGCGCCTTGTGATTGGGAGTCAGCCGCTGCTGGACTTTTGCGATTGCTTTCACTGTGCACTGAATTCCAGGACGGCATGTGCACGCTACAACAACGAGCTGGGCAGGAGTGGGCAGAAGAGAACGGCCGTCAGACAGCAGCTTACATATTACCCAGGAAAGAGCAGTGTTTTTGGAGTGTGCAGCAAATCCGTGTTTCTGGGCAAGGGCGGCATAAGTGCGCTGCGCTGCTAAGCTTTCTCCCTGCGAGACACACTGGCAAAGCTTTTCGCTATGATACAGTCTAGTGCGGACGCACACTACGGCTCCCCGGAGCTGATCGGAGGGAAGCGCCGGTCGCCGGCGTCTTTCGGCTGAAACAGCGCTTCGGAGCTAACGGCTGCCGCTCCGGTGTTGTGTGCGTGAAGCAGCCGCTTCTCCTGCTCCCGGAGCTGGACAGAGCGGTAGCTTCTGCGAAGGAGAAGAACGAAGCCGCTGAGAGACGAGATTGTGTGCACAGCCTTGGGACTGCTAGAGGACGGTGGCTAAAGCTCCCTGCCTTTTCAAGGCACTGCTGACATGCTTTATTGAAGGTGTTCCGAGACAACTTTTCTGGGTTTTGACTTCGTCCTGATGCAGCCCCTCTTGGGAAATTCGTGTTCGTCTCCTGAGGCTCGAGATGCAGTGAACCCGATGGCACCTGCCGAAATGAAAAACTCCGTTGAGTTGTCGAGAAGCAAGAACATAGACAGCGCCTTGTGATTGGGAGTCAGCCGCTGCTGGACTTTTGCGATTGCTTTCATTGTGCACTGAGTGCCAGGACGGCATGTGCACGCTACAACAACGAGCTGGGCAGGAGTGGGCAGAAGAGAACGGCCGTCAGACAGCAGCTTACATATTACCCAGGAAGGAGCAGTGTTTTTGGAGTGTGCAGCAAATCCGTGGTTCTTGGCAAGGGCAGGATAAGTGCGCTGCGCTGCTAAGCTTTCTCCCTGCGAGACACACTGGCAAAGCTTTTCGCTATGATGCAGTCTAGTACAGACACACACTACAGCTCTCCGGAGCTGATTGGAGGGAAGCGCCGGTCACTGGTGTCTTTTGGCTTAAGCAGCGCTTCGGAGCTTACGGCTGCCGCTCCGGTGTTGTGTGCGCTAAGCAGCCGCTTCTCCTGCTCCCCGCGGCCGGACAGAGCGGTAGCTTCTACAAGGGTGAAGAACGAAGCCGCTGGGAGACGAGATTGTGTGCACAGCCTTGGGACTGCTAGAGGACGGTGGCTAAAGCGCCCTGCCTTTTCTATGCACTGCTGGCATGCTTTACTGAAGGTGTTCCGAGACAACATTTCTGGGTTTTGACTTCGTCCTGATGCAGCCCCTCTTGGGAAATTCGTGTTCGTCTCCTGAGGCTCGAGATGCAGTGAACCCGATGGCACCTGCCGAAATGAAAAACTCCGTTGAGTTGTCGACAAGCAAGAACATAGACAGCGCCTTGTGATTGGGAGTCAGCCGCTGCTGGACTTTTGCGATTGCTTTCACTGTGCACTGAATGCCAGGACGGCATGTGCACGCTACAACAACGAGCTGGGCAGGAGTGGGCAGAAGAGAACGGCCGTCAGACAGCAGCTTACATATTACCCAGGAAAGAGCAGTGTTTTTGGAGTGTGCAGCAAATCCGTGTTTCTGGGCAAGGGCGGCATAAGTGCGCTGCGCTGCTAAGCTTTCTCCCTGCGAGACACACTGGCAAAGCTTTTCGCTATGATACAGTCTAGTGCGGACGCACACTAGGGCTCCCCGGAGCTGATCGGAGGGAAGCGCCGGTCACTGGTGTCTTTCGGCTTAAGCAGCGCTTCGGAGCTTACGGCTGCCGCTCCGGTGTTGTGTGCGTGAAGCAGCCGCTTCTCCTGCTCCCGGAGCTGGACAGAGCGGTAGCTTCTGCGAAGGAGAAGAACGAAGCCGCTGAGAGACGAGATTGTGTGCACAGCCTTGGGACTGCTAGAGGACGGTGGCTAAAGCTCCCTGCTTTTTCAAGGCACTGCTGACATGCTTTATTGAAGGTGTTCCGAGACAACTTTTCTGGGTTTTGACTTCGTCCTGATGCAGCCCCTCTTGGGAAATTCGTGTTCGTCTCCTGAGGCTCGAGATGCAGTGAACCCGATGGCACCTGCCGAAATGAAAAACTCCGTTGAGTTGTCGAGAAGCAAGAACATAGACAGCGCCTTGTGATTGGGAGTCAGCCGCTGCTGGACTTTTGCGATTGCTTTCACTGTGCACTGAGTGCCAGGACGGCATGTGCACGCTACAACAACGAGCTGGGCAGGAGTGGGCAGAAGAGAACGGCCGTCAGACAGCAGCTTACATATTACCCAGGAAGGAGCAGTGTTTTTGGAGTGTGCAGCAAATCCGTGGTTCTGGGCAAGGGCAGGATAAGTGCGCTGCGCTGCTAAGCTTTCTCCCTGCGAGACACACTGGCAAAGCTTTTCGCTATGATGCAGTCTAGTACAGACACACACTACAGCTCTCCGGAGCTGATTGGAGGGAAGCGCCGGTCACTGGTGTCTTTCGGCTTAAGCAGCGCTTCGGAGCTTACGGCTGCCGCTCCGGTGTTGTGTGCGCTAAGCAGCCGCTTCTCCTGCTCCCCGCGGCCGGACAGAGCGGTAGCTTCTACAAAGGTGAAGAACGAAGCCGCTGGGAGACGAGATTGTGTGCACAGCCTTGGGACTGCTAGAGGACGGTGGCTAAAGCGCCCTGCCTTTTCTATGCACTGCTGGCATGCTTTACTGAAGGTGTTCCGAGACAACATTTCTGGGTTTTGACTTCGTCCTGATGCAGCCCCTCTTGGGAAATTCGTGTTCGTCTCCTGAGGCTCGAGATGCAGTGAACCCGATGGCACCTGCCGAAATGAAAAACTCCGTTGAGTTGTCGACAAGCAAGAACATAGACAGCGCCTTGTGATTGGGAGTCAGCCGCTGCTGGACTTTTGCGATTGCTTTCACTGTGCACTGAATGCCAGGACGGCATGTGCACGCTACAACAACGAGCTGGGCAGGAGTGGGCAGAAGAGAACGGCCGTCAGACAGCAGCTTACATATTACCCAGGAAAGAGCAGTGTTTTTGGAGTGTGCAGCAAATCCGTGTTTCTGGGCAAGGGCGGCATAAGTGCGCTGCGCTGCTAAGCTTTCTCCCTGCGATACACACTGGCAAAGCTTTTCGCTATGATGCAGTCTAGTGCAGACACACACTACAGCTCTCCGGAGCTGATCGGAGGGAAGCGCCGGTCGCCGGTGTCTTTCGGCTGAAGCAGCGCTTCGGAGCTTACGGCTGCCGCTCCGGTGTTGTGTGCGCGAAGCAGCCGCTTCTCCTGCTCCCGGAGCCGGACAGAGCGGTAGCTTCTACGAAAGCGAAGAACGAAGCCGCTGAGAGACGAGATTGTGTGCACAGCCTTGGGACTGCTAGAGGACGGTGGCTAAAGCTCCCTGCCTTTTCAAGGCACTGCTGGCATGCTTTATTGAAGGTGTTCCGAGACAACTTTTCTGGGTTTTGACTTCGTCCTGATGCAGCCCCTCTTGGGAAATTCGTGTTCGTCTCCTGAGGCTCGAGATGCAGTGAACCCGATGGCACCTGCCGAAATGAAAAACTCCGTTGAGTTGTCGAGAAGCAAGAACATAGACACTGCCTTGTGATTGGGAGTCAGCCGCTGCTGGACTTTTGCGATTGCTTTCACTGTGCACTGAATGCCAGGACGGCATGTGCACGCTACAACAACGAGCTGGGCAGGAGTGGGCAGAAGAGAACGGCCGTCAGACAGCAGCTTACATATTACCCAGGAAAGAGCAGTGTTTTTGGAGTGTGCAGCAAATCCGTGTTTCTGGGCAAGGGCGACATAAGTGCGCTGCGCTGCTAAGCTTTCTCCCTGTGAGACACACTGGCAAAGCTTTTCGCTATGATACAGTCTAGTGCGGACGCACACTACGGCTCCCCGGAGCTGATCGGAGGGAAGCGCCGGTCGCCGGCGTCTTTCGGCTTAAGCAGCGCTTCGGAGCTAACGGCTGCCGCTCCGGTGTTGTGTGCGTGAAGCAGCCGCTTCTCCTGCTCCCGGAGCCGGACAGAGCGGTAGCTTCTGCGAAGGCGAAGAACGAAGCCGCTGAGAGACGAGATTGTGTGCACAGCCTTGGGACTGCTAGAGGACGGTGGCTAAAGCTCCCTGCCTTTTCAAGGCACTGCTGGCATGCTTTATTGAAGGTGTTCCGAGACAACATTTCTGGGTTTTGACTTCGTCCTGATGCAGCCCCTCTTGGGAAATTCGTGTTCGTCTCCTGAGGCTCGAGATGCAGTGAACCTGATGGCACCTGCCGAAATGAAAAACTCCATTGAGTTGTCGAGAAGCAAGAACATAGACAGCGCCTTGTGATTGGGAGTCAGCCGCTGCTGGACTTTTGCGATTGCTTTCACTGTGCACTGAATACAAGGACGGCATGTGCACGCTACAACAACGAGCTGGGCAGGAGTGGGCAGAAGAGAATGGCCGTCAGACAGCAGCTTACATATTACCCAGGAAAGTGTAGTGTTTTTGGAGTGTGCAGCAAATCCGTGTTTCTGGGCAAGGGCGGCATAAGTGCGCTGCGCTGCTAAGCTTTCTCCCTGCGAGACACAATGGCAAAGCTTTTCGCTATGATGCAGTCTAGTGCAGACGCACACTACGGCTCTCCGGAGCTGATCGGAGGGAAGCGCCGGTCGCCGGTGTCTTTCGGCTGAAGCAGCGCTTCGGAGCTTACGGCTGCCGCTCCGGTGTTGTGTGCGCGAAGCAGCCGCTTCTCCTGCTCCCGGAGCCGGACAGAGCGGTAGCTTCTGCAAAGGCGAAGAACAAAGCCGCTGAGAGACGAGATTGTGTGAACAGCCTTGGGACTGCTAGAGGACGGTGGCTAAAGCTCCCTGCCTTTTCTATGCACTGCTGGCATGCTTTACTGAATGTGTTCCGAGACAACTTTTCTGGGTTTTGACTTCGTCCTGATGCAGCCCCTCTTGGGAAATTCGTGTTCGTCTCCTGAGGCTCGAGATGCATTGAACCCGATGGCACCTGCCGAAATGAAAAACTCCGTTGAGTTGTCGACAAGCAAGAACATAGACAGCGCCTTGTGATTGGGAGTCAGCCGCTGCTGGACTTTTGCGATTGCTTTCACTGTGCACTGAATGCCAGGACGGCATGTGCACGCTACAACAACGAGCTGGGCAGGAGTGGGCAGAAGAGAACGGCCGTCAGACAGCAGCTTACATATTACCCAGGAAAGAGCAGTGTTTTTGGAGTGTGCAGCAAATCCGTGTTTCTGGGCAAGGGCGGCATAAGTGCGCTGCGCTGCTAAGCTTTCTCCCTGCGATACACACTGGCAAAGCTTTTCGCTATGATGCAGTCTAGTGCAGACACACACTACAGCTCTCCGGAGCTGATCGGAGGGAAGCGCCGGTCGCCGGTGTCTTTCGGCTGAAGCAGCGCTTCGGAGCTTACGGCTGCCGCTCCGGTGTTGTGTGCGCGAAGCAGCCGCTTCTCCTGCTCCCGGAGCCGGACAGAGCGGTAGCTTCTACAAAGGTGAAGAACGAAGCCGCTGGGAGACGAGATTGTGTGCACAGCCTTGGGACTGCTAGAGGACGGTGGCTAAAGCTCCCTGCCTTTTCTATGCACTGCTGGCATGCTTTACTTAAGGTGTTCCGAGACAACATTTCTGGGTTTTGACTTCGTCCTGATGCAGCCCCTCTTGGGAAATTCGTGTTCGTCTCCTGAGGCTCGAGATGCAGTGAACCCGATGGCACCTGCCGAAATGAAAAACTCCGTTGAGTTGTCGACAAGCAAGAACATAGACAGCGCCTTGTGATTGGGAGTCAGCCGCTGCTGGACTTTTGCGATTGCTTTCACTGTGCACTGAATGCCAGGACGGCATGTGCACGCTACAACAACGAGCTGGGCAGGAGTGGGCAGAAGAGAACGGCCGTCAGACAGCAGCTTACATATTACCCAGGAAAGAGCAGTGTTTTTGGAGTGTGCAGCAAATCCGTGTTTCTGGGCAAGGGCGGCATAAGTGCGCTGCGCTGCTAAGCTTTCTCCCTGCGATACACACTGGCAAAGCTTTTCGCTATGATGCAGTCTAGTGCAGACACACACTACAGCTCTCCGGAGCTGATCGGAGGGAAGCGCCGGTCGCCGGTGTCTTTCGGCTGAAGCAGCGCTTCGGAGCTTACGGCTGCCGCTCCGGTGTTGTGTGCGCGAAGCAGCCGCTTCTCCTGCTCCCGGAGCCGGACAGAGCGGTAGCTTCTACGAAAGCGAAGAACGAAGCCGCTGAGAGACGAGATTGTGTGCACAGCCTTGGGACTGCTAGAGGACGGTGGCTAAAGCGCCCTGCCTTTTCTATGCACTGCTGGCATGCTTTACTGAAGGTGTTCCGAGACAACATTTCTGGGTTTTGACTTCGTCCTGATGCAGCCCCTCTTGGGAAATTCGTGTTCGTCTCCTGAGGCTCGAGATGCAGTGAACCCGATGGCACCTGCCGAAATGAAAAACTCCGTTGAGTTGTCGACAAGCAAGAACATAGACAGCGCCTTATGATTGGGAGTCAGCCGCTGCTGGACTTTTGCGATTGCTTTCACTGTGCACTGAATGCCAGGACGGCATGTGCACGCTACAACAACGAGCTGGGCAGGAGTGGGCAGAAGAGAACGGCCGTCAGACAGCAGCTTACATATTACCCAGGAAAGAGCAGTGTTTTTGGAGTGTGCAGCAAATCCGTGTTTCTGGGCAAGGGCGGCATAAGTGCGCTGCGCTGCTAAGCTTTCTCCCTGCGAGACACACTGGCAAAGCTTTTCGCTATGATACAGTCTAGTGCGGACGCACACTAGGGCTCCCCGGAGCTGATCGGAGGGAAGCGCCGGTCACTGGTGTCTTTCGGCTTAAGCAGCGCTTCGGAGCTTACGGCTGCCGCTCCGGTGTTGTGTGCGCTAAGCAGCCGCTTCTCCTGCTCCCCGCGGCCGGACAGAGCGGTAGCTTCTACAAGGGTGAAGAACGAAGCAGCTGGGAGACGAGATTGTGTGCACAGCCTTGGGACTGCTAGAGGACGGTGGCTAAAGCTCCCTGCCTTTTCAATGCACTGCTGGCATGCTTTACTTAAGGTGTTCCGAGACAACATTTCTGGGTTTTGACTTCGTCCTGATGCAGCCCCTCTTGGGTAATTCGTGTTCGTCTCCTGAGGCTCGAGATGCAGTGAACCCGATGGCACCTGCCGAAATGAAAAACTCCGTTGAGTTGTCGACAAGCAAGAACATAGACAGCGCCTTGTGATTGGGAGTCAGCCGCTGCTGGACGTTTGCGATTGCTTTCACTGTGCACTGAATGCCAGGACGGCATGTGCACGCTACAACAACGAGCTGGGCAGGAGTGGGCAGAAGAGAACGGCCGTCAGACAGCAGCTTACATATTACCCAGGAAAGAGCAGTGTTTTTGGAGTGTGCAGCAAATCCGTGTTTCTGGGCAAGGGCGGCATAAGTGCGCTGCGCTGCTAAGCTTTCTCCCTGCGAGACACACTGGCAAAGCTTTTCGCTATGATACAGTCTAGTGCGGACGCACACTACGGCTCCCCGGAGCTGATCGGAGGGAAGCGCCGGTCGCCGGCGTCTTTCGGCTGAAACAGCGCTTCGGAGCTAACGGCTGCCGCTCCGGTGTTGTGTGCGTGAAGCAGCCGCTTCTCCTGCTCCCGGAGCTGGACAGAGCGGTAGCTTCTGCGAAGGAGAAGAACGAAGCCGCTGAGAGACGAGATTGTGTGCACAGCCTTGGGACTGCTAGAGGACGGTGGCTAAAGCTCCCTGCTTTTTCAAGGCACTGCTGACATGCTTTATTGAAGGTGTTCCGAGACAACTTTTCTGGGTTTTGACTTCGTCCTGATGCAGCCCCTCTTGGGAAATTCGTGTTCGTCTCCTGAGGCTCGAGATGCAGTGAACCCGATGGCACCTGCCGAAATGAAAAACTCCGTTGAGTTGTCGAGAAGCAAGAACATAGACAGCGCCTTGTGATTGGGAGTCAGCCGCTGCTGGACTTTTGCGATTGCTTTCACTGTGCACTGAGTGCCAGGACGGCATGTGCACGCTACAACAACGAGCTGGGCAGGAGTGGGCAGAAGAGAACGGCCGTCAGACAGCAGCTTACATATTACCCAGGAAGGAGCAGTGTTTTTGGAGTGTGCAGCAAATCCGTGGTTCTGGGCAAGGGCAGGATAAGTGCGCTGCGCTGCTAAGCTTTCTCCCTGCGAGACACACTGGCAAAGCTTTTCGCTATGATGCAGTCTAGTACAGACACACACTACAGCTCTCCGGAGCTGATTGGAGGGAAGCGCCGGTCACTGGTGTCTTTCGGCTTAAGCAGCGCTTCGGAGCTTACGGCTGCCGCTCCGGTGTTGTGTGCGCTAAGCAGCCGCTTCTCCTGCTCCCCGCGGCCGGACAGAGCGGTAGCTTCTACAAAGGTGAAGAACGAAGCCGCTGGGAGACGAGATTGTGTGCACAGCCTTGGGACTGCTAGAGGACGGTGGCTAAAGCGCCCTGCCTTTTCTATGCACTGCTGGCATGCTTTACTGAAGGTGTTCCGAGACAACATTTCTGGGTTTTGACTTCGTCCTGATGCAGCCCCTCTTGGGAAATTCGTGTTCGTCTCCTGAGGCTCGAGATGCAGTGAACCCGATGGCACCTGCCGAAATGAAAAACTCCGTTGAGTTGTCGACAAGCAAGAACATAGACAGCGCCTTGTGATTGGGAGTCAGCCGCTGCTGGACTTTTGCGATTGCTTTCACTGTGCACTGAATGCCAGGACGGCATGTGCACGCTACAACAACGAGCTGGGCAGGAGTGGGCAGAAGAGAACGGCCGTCAGACAGCAGCTTACATATTACCCAGGAAAGAGCAGTGTTTTTGGAGTGTGCAGCAAATCCGTGTTTCTGGGCAAGGGCGGCATAAGTGCGCTGCGCTGCTAAGCTTTCTCCCTGCGATACACACTGGCAAAGCTTTTCGCTATGATGCAGTCTAGTGCAGACACACACTACAGCTCTCCGGAGCTGATCGGAGGGAAGCGCCGGTCGCCGGTGTCTTTCGGCTGAAGCAGCGCTTCGGAGCTTACGGCTGCCGCTCCGGTGTTGTGTGCGCGAAGCAGCCGCTTCTCCTGCTCCCGGAGCCGGACAGAGCGGTAGCTTCTACGAAAGCGAAGAACGAAGCCGCTGAGAGACGAGATTGTGTGCACAGCCTTGGGACTGCTAGAGGACGGTGGCTAAAGCTCCCTGCCTTTTCAAGGCACTGCTGGCATGCTTTATTGAAGGTGTTCCGAGACAACTTTTCTGGGTTTTGACTTCGTCCTGATGCAGCCCCTCTTGGGAAATTCGTGTTCGTCTCCTGAGGCTCGAGATGCAGTGAACCCGATGGCACCTGCCGAAATGAAAAACTCCGTTGAGTTGTCGAGAAGCAAGAACATAGACACTGCCTTGTGATTGGGAGTCAGCCGCTGCTGGACTTTTGCGATTGCTTTCACTGTGCACTGAATGCCAGGACGGCATGTGCACGCTACAACAACGAGCTGGGCAGGAGTGGGCAGAAGAGAACGGCCGTCAGACAGCAGCTTACATATTACCCAGGAAAGAGCAGTGTTTTTGGAGTGTGCAGCAAATCCGTGTTTCTGGGCAAGGGCGACATAAGTGCGCTGCGCTGCTAAGCTTTCTCCCTGTGAGACACACTGGCAAAGCTTTTCGCTATGATACAGTCTAGTGCGGACGCACACTACGGCTCCCCGGAGCTGATCGGAGGGAAGCGCCGGTCGCCGGCGTCTTTCGGCTTAAGCAGCGCTTCGGAGCTAACGGCTGCCGCTCCGGTGTTGTGTGCGTGAAGCAGCCGCTTCTCCTGCTCCCGGAGCCGGACAGAGCGGTAGCTTCTGCGAAGGCGAAGAACGAAGCCGCTGAGAGACGAGATTGTGTGCACAGCCTTGGGACTGCTAGAGGACGGTGGCTAAAGCTCCCTGCCTTTTCAAGGCACTGCTGGCATGCTTTATTGAAGGTGTTCCGAGACAACATTTCTGGGTTTTGACTTCGTCCTGATGCAGCCCCTCTTGGGAAATTCGTGTTCGTCTCCTGAGGCTCGAGATGCAGTGAACCTGATGGCACCTGCCGAAATGAAAAACTCCGTTGAGTTGTCGAGAAGCAAGAACATAGACAGCGCCTTGTGATTGGGAGTCAGCCGCTGCTGGACTTTTGCGATTGCTTTCACTGTGCACTGAATACAAGGACGGCATGTGCACGCTACAACAACGAGCTGGGCAGGAGTGGGCAGAAGAGAATGGCCGTCAGACAGCAGCTTACATATTACCCAGGAAAGTGTAGTGTTTTTGGAGTGTGCAGCAAATCCGTGTTTCTGGGCAAGGGCGGCATAAGTGCGCTGCGCTGCTAAGCTTTCTCCCTGCGAGACACAATGGCAAAGCTTTTCGCTATGATGCAGTCTAGTGCAGACGCACACTACGGCTCTCCGGAGCTGATCGGAGGGAAGCGCCGGTCGCCGGTGTCTTTCGGCTGAAGCAGCGCTTCGGAGCTTACGGCTGCCGCTCCGGTGTTGTGTGCGCGAAGCAGCCGCTTCTCCTGCTCCCGGAGCCGGACAGAGCGGTAGCTTCTGCAAAGGCGAAGAACAAAGCCGCTGAGAGACGAGATTGTGTGAACAGCCTTGGGACTGCTAGAGGACGGTGGCTAAAGCTCCCTGCCTTTTCTATGCACTGCTGGCATGCTTTACTGAATGTGTTCCGAGACAACTTTTCTGGGTTTTGACTTCGTCCTGATGCAGCCCCTCTTGGGAAATTCGTGTTCGTCTCCTGAGGCTCGAGATGCAGTGAACCCGATGGCACCTGCCGAAATGAAAAACTCCGTTGAGTTGTCGACAAGCAAGAACATAGACAGCGCCTTGTGATTGGGAGTCAGCCGCTGCTGGACTTTTGCGATTGCTTTCACTGTGCACTGAATGCCAGGACGGCATGTGCACGCTACAACAACGAGCTGGGCAGGAGTGGGCAGAAGAGAACGGCCGTCAGACAGCAGCTTACATATTACCCAGGAAAGAGCAGTGTTTTTGGAGTGTGCAGCAAATCCGTGGTTCTGGGCAAGGGCGACATAAGTGCGCTGCGCTGCTAAGCTTTCTCCCTGCGAGACACACTGGCAAAGCTTTTCGCTATGATGCAGTCTAGTGCAGACGCACACTACGGCTCTCCGGAGCTGATAGGAGGGAAGCGCCGGTCGCCGGTGTCTTTCGGCTGAAGCAGCGCTTCGGAGCTTACGGCTGCCGCTCCGGTGTTGTGTGCGCGAAGCAGCCGCTTCTCCTGCTCCCGGAGCCGGAGAGAGCGGTCGCTTCTACGAGGGCGCAGAACGAAGCCGCTGAGAGACGAGATTGTGTGCACAGCCTTGGGACTGCTGGAGGATGGTGGATAAAGCTCCCTGCCTTTTCTATGCACTGCTGGCATGCCGTATTGAAGGTGTTCCTAGACAACTTTTCTGGTTTTTGACTTCGTTCTGATGCAGCCCCTCTTGGGAAATTCGTGCTTGTCCCCTGAGGCACGAGATGCAGTGAACTCGAAGGCAGCAGTCGAAATTAAAAACACCATTGAGTTGTCGAGAAGCGAGAACATAGACAGCGCCTTGTGATTGGGAGTCAGCCGCTGCTGGACTTTTGCGATTGCTTTCACTGTGCACTGAATGGCAGGACGGCATGTGCACGCTACAACAACGAGCTGGGCAGGAGTGGGCAGAAGAGAACGGCCGTCAGACAGCAGCTTACATATTACCCAGGAAAGAGCAGTGTTTTTGGAGTGTGCAGCAAATCCGTGGTTCTGGGCAAGGGCGGCATAAGTGCGCTGCGCTGCTAAGCTTTCTCCCTGCGAGACACACTGGCAAAGCTTTTCTCTATGATGCAGTCTAGTGCAGACACACACTACAGCTCTCCGGAGCTGATCGGAGGGAAGCGCTGGTCGCCGGTGTCTTTCGGCTGAAGCAGCGCTTCGGAGCTTACGGCTGCCGCTCCGGTGTTGTGTGCGCGAAGCAGCCGCTTCTCCTGCTCCCGGAGCCGGACAGAGCGGTAGCTTCTACGAAGGCGAAGAACGAAGCCGCTGAGAGACGAGATTGTGTGCACAGCCTTGTGACTGCTGGAGGACGGTGGCTAAAGCTCCCTGCCTTTTCAATGCACTGCTGGCATGCTTTATTGAAGGTGTTCCTAGACAACTTTTCTGGGTTTTGACTTCGTCCTGATGCAGCCCCTCTTGGGAAATTTGTGTTCGTCTCCTGAGGCTCGAGATGCAGTGAACCCGATGGCACCTGCCGAAATGAAAAACTCCGTTGAGTTGTCGACAAGCAAGAACATAGACAGCGCCTTGTGATTGGGAGTCAGCCGCTGCTGGACTTTTGCGATTGCTTTCACTGTGCACTGAGTGCCAGGACGGCATGTGCACGCTACAACAACGAGCTGGGCAGGAGTGGGCAGAAGAGAACGGCCGTCAGACAGCAGCTTACATATTACCCAGGAAGGAGCAGTGTTTTTGGAGTGTGCAGCAAATCTGTGTTTCTGGGCAAGGGCGACATAAGTGCGCTGCGCTGCTAAGCTTTCTCCCTGCGAGACACACTGGCAAAGCTTTTCGCTATGATGCAGTCTAGTGCAGACGCACACTACGGCTCTCCGGAGCTGATCGGAGGGAAGCGCCGGTCGCCGGTGTCTTTCGGCTGAAGCAGCGCTTCGGAGCTTACGGCTGCCGCTCCGGTGTTGTGTGCGCGAAGCAGCCGCTTCTCCTGCTCCCGGAGCCGGAGAGAGCGGTCGCTTCTACGAGGGCGCAGAACTAAGCCGCTGAGAGACGAGATTGTGTGCACAGCCTTGGGACTGCTAGAGGATGGTGGATAAAGCTCCCTGCCTTTTCAATGCACTGCTGGCATGCCGTATTGAAGGTGTTCCTAGACAACTTTTCTGGTTTTTGACTTCGTTCTGATGCAGCCCCTCTTGGGAAATTCGTGCTTGTCCCCTGAGGCACGAGATGCAGTGAACTCGAAGGCAGCAGTCGAAATTAAAAACACCATTGAGTTGTCGAGAAGCGAGAACATAGACAGCGCCTTGTGATTGGGAGTCAGCCGCTGCTGGACTTTTGCGATTGCTTTCACTGTGCACTGAATGCCAGGACGGCATGTGCACGCTACAACAACGAGCTGGGCAGGAGTGGGCAGAAGAGAACGGCCGTCAGACAGCAGCTTACATATTACCCAGGAAAGAGCAGTGTTTTTGGAGTGTGCAGCAAATCCGTGTTTCTGGGCAAGGGCGGCATAAGTGCGCTGCGCTGCTAAGCTTTCTCCCTGCGAGACACACTGGCAAAGCTTTTCGCTATGATGCAGTCTAGTGCAGACGCACACTACGGCTCTCCGGAGCTGATAGGAGGGAAGCGCCGGTCGCCGGCATCTTTCGGCTGAAGCAGCTCTTCGGAGCTTACGGCTGCCGCTCCGGTGTTGTGTGCGCGAAGCAGCCGCTTCTCCTGCTCCCAGAGACGGAGAGAGCAGTATATTCTACAAGGGCGAAGAACGAAGCCGCTGGTAGACGAGATTGTGTGCACAGCCTTGGGACTGCTAGAGGACGGTGGATAAAGCTCCCAGCCTTTTCAATGCACTGCTGGCATGCTTCCTTGAAGGTGTTCCTAGACAACTTTTCTGGTTTTTGACTTCGTTCTGATGCAGCCCCTCTTGGGAAATTCGTGCATGTCCCCTGAGGCACGAGATGCAGTGAACCCGATGGCACCTGCCGAAATGAAAAACTCCTTTGAGTTGTCGAGAAGCAAGAACATAGACAGCGCCTTGTGATTGGGAGTCAGCCGCTGCTGGACTTTTGCGATTGCTTTCACTGTGCACTGAATGCCAGGACGGCATGTGCACGCTACAACAACGAGCTGGGCAGGAGTGGGCAGAAGAGAATGGCAGTCAGACAGCAGCTTACATATTACCCAGGAAAGAGCAGTGTTTTTGGAGTGTGCAGCAAATCCGTGGTTCTGGGCAAGGGCAGGATAAGTGCGCTGCGCTGCTAAGCTTTCTCCCTGCGAGACACACTGGCAAAGCTTTTCGCTATGATGCAGTCTAGTGCAGACACACACTACAGCTCTCCGGAGCTGATCGGAGGGAAGCGCCGGTCGCCGGTGTCTTTCGGCTGAAGCAGCGCTTCGGAGCTTACGGCTGCCGCTCCGGTGTTGTGTGCGCGAAGCAGACGCTTCTCCTGCTCCCGGAGCCGGACAGAGCGGTAGCTTCTACGAAGGCGAAGAACGAAGCCGCTGAGAGACGAGATTGTGTGCACAGCCTTGTGACTGCTGGAGGACGGTGGCTAAAGATCCCTGCCTTTTCTATGCACTGCTGGCATGCGTTACTGAAGCTGTACCGAGACAACTTTTCTGGGTTTTGACTTCGTCCTGATGCAGCCCCTCTTGGGAAATTCGTGTTCGTCTCCTGAGGCTCGAGATGCAGTGAACCCGATGGCACCTGCCGAAATGAAAATCTCCGTTGAGTTGTCGACAAGCAAGAACATAGACAGCGCCTTGTGATTGGGAGTCAGCCGCTGCTGGACTTTTGCGATTGCTTTCACTGTGCACTGAATGCCAGGACGGCATGTGCACGCTACAACAACGAGCTGGGCAGGAGTGGGCAGAAGAGAACGGCCGTCAGACAGCAGCTTACATATTACCCAGGAAAGAGCGATGTTTTTGGAGTGTGCAGCAAATCCGTGTTTCTGGGCAAGAGCGGCATAAGTACGCTGCGCTGCTAAGCTTTCTCCCTGCGAGACACACTGGCAAAGCTTTTCGCTATGATGCAGTCTAGTGCAGACGCACACTACGGCTCTCGGGAGCTGAGAGGAGGGAAGCGCCGGTCGCCGGCATCTTTCGGCTGAAGCAGCGCTTCGGAGCTAACGGCTGCCGCTCCGGTGTTGTGTGCGCGAAGCAGTCGCTTCTCCTGCTCCCGGAGCCGGACAGAGCGGTAGCTTCTACGAGGGCGCAGAACTAAGCCGCTGAGAGTCGAGATTGTGTGCACAGCCTTCGGACTGCCAGAGGACGGTGGATAAAGCTCCCTGCCTTTTCAATGCACTGCTGGCATGCCGTATTGAAGGTGTTCCTAGACAACTTTTCTGGTTTTTGACTTCGTCCTGATGCAGCCCCTCTTGGGAAATTCGTGCTTGTCCCCTGAGGCACGAGATGCAGTGAACTCGAAGGCAGCAGTCGAAATTAAAAACTCCATTGAGTTGTCGAGAAGCAAGAACATAGACAGCGCCTTGTGATTTGGAGTCAGCCGCTGCTGGACTTTTGCGATTGCTTTCACTGTGCACTGAATGCCAGGACGGCATGTGCACGCTACAACAACGAGCTGGGCAGGAGTGGGCAGAAGAGAACGGCCGTCAGACAGCAGCTTACATATTACCCAGGAAAGAGTAGTGTTTTTGGAGTGTGCAGCAAGTCCGTGTTTCTGGGCAAGGGCGGCATAAGTGCGCTGCGCTGCTAAGCTTTCTCCCTGTGAGACACACTGGCAAAGCTTTTCGCTATGATGCAGTCTAGTGCAGATGCACACTACGACTCTCCGGAGCTGATCGGAGGGAAGCGCCGGTCGCCGGTGTCTTTCGGCTGAAGCAGCGCTTCGGAGCTTACGGCTGCTGCTCCGGTGTTGTGTGCGCGAAGCAGCCGCTTCTCCTGCTCCCGGAGCCGGACAGAGCGGTAGCTTCTACGACGGCGAAGAACGAAGCCGCTGAGTGACGAGATTGTGTGCACAGCCTTGGGACTGCTAGAGGACGGTGGCTAAAGCTCCCTGCCTTTTCAAGGCACTGCTGGCATGCTTTATTGAAGGTGTTCCGAGACAACTTTTCTGGGTTTTGACTTCGTCCTGATGCAGCCCCTCTTGGGAAATTTGTGTTCGTCTCCTGAGGCTCGAGATGCAGTGAACCCGATGGCACCTGCCGAAATGAAAAACTCCGTTGAGTTGTCGACAAGCAAGAACATAGACAGCGCCTTGTGATTGGGAGTCAGCCGCTGCTGGACTTTTGCGATTGCTTTCACTGTGCACTGAGTGCCAGGACGGCATGTGCACGCTACAACAACGAGCTGGGCAGGAGTGGGCAGAAGAGAACGGCCGTCAGACAGCAGCTTACATATTACCCAGGAAGGAGCAGTGTTTTTGGAGTGTGCAGCAAATCTGTGTTTCTGGGCAAGGGCGACATAAGTGCGCTGCGCTGCTAAGCTTTCTCCCTGCGAGACACACTGGCAAAGCTTTTCGCTATGATGCAGTCTAGTGCAGACGCACACTACGGCTCTCCGGAGCTGATCGGAGGGAAGCGCCGGTCGCCGGTGTCTTTCGGCTGAAGCAGCGCTTCGGAGCTTACGGCTGCCGCTCCGGTGTTGTGTGCGCGAAGCAGCCGCTTCTCCTGCTCCCGGAGCCGGAGAGAGCGGTCGCTTCTACGAGGGCGCAGAACTAAGCCGCTGAGAGACGAGATTGTGTGCACAGCCTTGGGACTGCTAGAGGATGGTGGATAAAGCTCCCTGCCTTTTCAATGCACTGCTGGCATGCCGTATTGAAGGTGTTCCTAGACAACTTTTCTGGTTTTTGACTTCGTTCTGATGCAGCCCCTCTTGGGAAATTCGTGCTTGTCCCCTGAGGCACGAGATGCAGTGAACTCGAAGGCAGCAGTCGAAATTAAAAACACCATTGAGTTGTCGAGAAGCGAGAACATAGACAGCGCCTTGTGATTGGGAGTCAGCCGCTGCTGGACTTTTGCGATTGCTTTCACTGTGCACTGAATGCCAGGACGGCATGTGCACGCTACAACAACGAGCTGGGCAGGAGTGGGCAGAAGAGAACGGCCGTCAGACAGCAGCTTACATATTACCCAGGAAAGAGCAGTGTTTTTGGAGTGTGCAGCAAATCCGTGTTTCTGGGCAAGGGCGACATAAGTGCGCTGCGCTGCTAAGCTTTCTCCCTGTGAGACACACTGGCAAAGCTTTTCGCTATGATGCAGTCTAGTGCAGACACACACTACAGCTCTCCGGAGCTGATCGGAGGGAAGCGCCGGTCGCCGGTGTCTTTCGGCTGAAGCAGCGCTTCGGAGCTTACGGCTGCCGCTCCGGTGTTGTGTGCGCGAAGCAGACGCTTCTCCTGCTCCCGGAGCCGGACAGAGCGGTAGCTTCTACGAAGGCGAAGAACGAAGCCGCTGAGAGACGAGATTGTGTGCACAGCCTTGTGACTGCTGGAGGACGGTGGCTAAAGCTCCCTGCCTTTTCTATGCACTGCTGGCATGCGTTACTGAAGGTGTTCCGAGACAACTTTTCTGGGTTTTGACTTCGTCCTGATGCAGCCCCTCTTGGGAAATTTGTGTTCGTCTCCTGAGGCTCGAGATGCAGTGAACCCGATGGCACCTGCCGAAATGAAAAACTCCGTTGAGTTGTCGACAAGCAAGAACATAGACAGCGCCTTGTGATTGGGAGTCAGCCGCTGCTGGACTTTTGCGATTGCTTTCACTGTGCACTGAATGCCAGGACGGCATGTGCACGCTACAACAACGAGCTGGGCAGGAGTGGGCAGAAGAGAACGGCCGTCAGACAGCAGCTTACATATTACCCAGGAAAGAGCGATGTTTTTGGAGTGTGCAGCAAATCCGTGTTTCTGGGCAAGAGCGGCATAAGTACGCTGCGCTGCTAAGCTTTCTCCCTGCGAGACACACTGGCAAAGCTTTTCGCTATGATGCAGTCTAGTGCAGACGCACACTACGGCTCTCGGGAGCTGAGAGGAGGGAAGCGCCGGTCGCCGGCATCTTTCGGCTGAAGCAGCGCTTCGGAGCTAACGGCTGCCGCTCCGGTGTTGTGTGCGCGAAGCAGCCGCTTCTCCTGCTCCCGGAGCCGGACAGAGCGGTAGCTTCTACGAGGGCGCAGAACTAAGCCGCTGAGAGTCGAGATTGTGTGCACAGCCTTCGGACTGCCAGAGGACGGTGGATAAAGCTCCCTGCCTTTTCAATGCACTGCTGGCATGCCGTATTGAAGGTGTTCCTAGACAACTTTTCTGGTTTTTGACTTCGTTCTGATGCAGCCCCTCTTGGGAAATTCGTGCTTGTCCCCTGAGGCACGAGATGCAGTGAACTCGAAGGCAGCAGTCGAAATTAAAAACTCCATTGAGTTGTCGAGAAGCAAGAACATAGACAGCGCCTTGTGATTTGGAGTCAGCCGCTGCTGGACTTTTGCGATTGCTTTCACTGTGCACTGAATGCCAGGACGGCATGTGCACGCTACAACAACGAGCTGGGCAGGAGTGGGCAGAAGAGAACGGCCGTCAGACAGCAGCTTACATATTACCCAGGAAAGAGTAGTGTTTTTGGAGTGTGCAGCAAGTCCGTGTTTCTGGGCAAGGGCGGCATAAGTGCGCTGCGCTGCTAAGCTTTCTCCCTGTGAGACACACTGGCAAAGCTTTTCGCTATGATGCAGTCTAGTGCAGATGCACACTACGACTCTCCGGAGCTGATCGGAGGGAAGCGCCGGTCGCCGGTGTCTTTCGGCTGAAGCAGCGCTTCGGAGCTTACGGCTGCTGCTCCGGTGTTGTGTGCGCGAAGCAGCCGCTTCTCCTGCTCCCGGAGCCGGACAGAGCGGTAGCTTCTACGAAGGCGAAGAACGAAGCCGCTGAGTGACGAGATTGTGTGCACAGCCTTGGGACTGCTAGAGGACGGTGGCTAAAGCTCCCTGTCTTTTCAAGGCACTGCTGGCATGCTTTATTGAAGGTGTTCCGAGACAACTTTTCTGGGTTTTGACTTCGTCCTGATGCAGCCCCTCTTGGGAAATTTGTGTTCGTCTCCTGAGGCTCGAGATGCAGTGAACCCGATGGCACCTGCCGAAATGAAAAACTCCGTTGAGTTGTCGACAAGCAAGAACATAGACAGCGCCTTGTGATTGGGAGTCAGCCGCTGCTGGACTTTTGCGATTGCTTTCACTGTGCACTGAGTGCCAGGACGGCATGTGCACGCTACAACAACGAGCTGGGCAGGAGTGGGCAGAAGAGAACGGCCGTCAGACAGCAGCTTACATATTACCCAGGAAGGAGCAGTGTTTTTGGAGTGTGCAGCAAATCTGTGTTTCTGGGCAAGGGCGACATAAGTGCGCTGCGCTGCTAAGCTTTCTCCCTGCGAGACACACTGGCAAAGCTTTTCGCTATGATGCAGTCTAGTGCAGACGCACACTACGGCTCTCCGGAGCTGATCGGAGGGAAGCGCCGGTCGCCGGTGTCTTTCGGCTGAAGCAGCGCTTCGGAGCTTACGGCTGCCGCTCCGGTGTTGTGTGCGCGAAGCAGCCGCTTCTCCTGCTCCCGGAGCCGGACAGAGCGGTAGCTTCCACGAAGGCGAAGAACGAAGCCGCTGAGAGACGAGATTGTGTGCACAGCCTTGTGACTGCTGGAGGACGGTGGCTAAAGCTCCCTGCCTTTTCTATGCACTGCTGGCATGCGTTACTGAAGCTGTACCGAGACAACTTTTCTGGGTTTTGACTTCGTCCTGATGCAGCCCCTCTTGGGAAATTCGTGTTCGTCTCCTGAGGCTCGAGATGCAGTGAACCCGATGGCACCTGCCGAAATGAAAAACTCCGTTGAGTTGTCGAGAAGCAAGAACATAGACAGCGCCTTGTGATTGGGAGTCAGCCGCTGCTGGACTTTTGCGATTGCTTTCACTGTGCACTGAGTGCCAGGACGGCATGTGCACGCTACAACAACGAGCTGGGCAGGAGTGGGCAGAAGAGAACGGCCGTCAGACAGCAGCTTACATATTACCCAGGAAGGAGCAGTGTTTTTGGAGTGTGCAGCAAATCTGTGTTTCTGGGCAAGGGCGACATAAGTGCGCTGCGCTGCTAAGCTTTCTCCCTGCGAGACACACTGGCAAAGCTTTTCGCTATGATGCAGTCTAGTGCAGACGCACACTACGGCTCTCCGGAGCTGATCGGAGGGAAGCGCCGGTCGCCGGTGTCTTTCGGCTGAAGCAGCGCTTCGGAGCTTACGGCTGCCGCTCCGGTGTTGTGTGCGCGAAGCAGCCGCTTCTCCTGCTCCCGGAGCCGGACAGAGCGGTAGCTTCCACGAAGGCGAAGAACGAAGCCGCTGAGAGACGAGATTGTGTGCACAGCCTTGTGACTGCTGGAGGACGGTGGCTAAAGCTCCCTGCCTTTTCTATGCACTGCTGGCATGCGTTACTGAAGCTGTACCGAGACAACTTTTCTGGGTTTTGACTTCGTCCTGATGCAGCCCCTCTTGGGAAATTCGTGTTCGTCTCCTGAGGCTCGAGATGCAGTGAACCCGATGGCACCTGCCGAAATGAAAAATTCCGTTGAGTTGTCGAGAAGCAAGAACATAGACAGCGCCTTGTGATTGGGAGTCAGCCGCTGCTGGACTTTTGCGATTGCTTTCACTGTGCACTGAGTGCCAGGACGGCATGTGCACGCTACAACAACGAGCTGGGCAGGAGTGGGCAGAAGAGAACGGCCGTCAGACAGCAGCTTACATATTACCCAGGAAGGAGCAGTGTTTTTGGAGTGTGCAGCAAATCCGTGTTTCTGGGCAAGAGCGGCATAAGTACGCTGCGCTGCTAAGCTTTCTCCCTGCGAGACACACTGGCAAAGCTTTTCGCTATGATGCAGTCTAGTGCAGACGCACACTACGGCTCTCCGGAGCTGATCGGAGGGAAGCGCCGGTCGCCGGCATCTTTCGGCTGAAGCAGCGCTTCGGAGCTTACGGCTGCCGCTCCGGTGTTGTGTGCGCGAAGCAGCCGCTTCTCCTGCTCCCGGAGCCGGAGAGAGCGGTCGCTTCTACGAGGGCGCAGAACTAAGCCGCTGAGAGACGAGATTGTGTGCACAGCCTTGGGACTGCTAGAGGATGGTGGATAAAGCTCCCTGCCTTTTCAATGCACTGCTGGCATGCCGTATTGAAGGTGTTCCTAGACAACTTTTCTGGTTTTTGACTTCGTTCTGATGCAGCCCCTCTTGGGAAATTCGTGCTTGTCCCCTGAGGCACGAGATGCAGTGAACTCGAAGGCAGCAGTCGAAATTAAAAACACCATTGGGTTGTCGAGAAGCGAGAACATAGACAGCGCCTTGTGATTGGGAGTCAGCCGCTGCTGGACTTTTGCGATTGCTTTCACTGTGCACTGAATGCCAGGACGGCATGTGCACGCTACAACAACGAGCTGGGCAGGAGTGGGCAGAAGAGAACGGCCGTCAGACAGCAGCTTACATATTACCCAGGAAAGAGCAGTGTTTTTGGAGTGTGCAGCAAATCCGTGTTTCTGGGCAAGGGCGGCATAAGTGCGCTGCGCTGCTAAGCTTTCTCCCTGCGAGACACACTGGCAAAGCTTTTCGCTATGATGCAGTCTAGTGCAGAGGCACACTACGGCTCTCCGGAGCTGATAGGAGGGAAGCGCCGGTCGCCGGCATCTTTCGGCTGAAGCAGCTCTTCGGAGCTTACGGCTGCCGCTCCGGTGTTGTGTGCGCGAAGCAGCCGCTTCTCCTGCTCCCAGAGACGGAGAGAGCAGTATATTCTACAAGGGCGAAGAACGAAGCCGCTGGTAGACGAGATTGTGTGCACAGCCTTGGGACTGCTAGAGGACGGTGGATAAAGCTCCCAGCCTTTTCAATGCACTGCTGGCATGCTTCCTTGAAGGTGTTCCTAGACAACTTTTCTGGTTTTTGACTTCGTTCTGATGCAGCCCCTCTTGGGAAATTCGTGCATGTCCCCTGAGGCACGAGATGCAGTGAACCCGATGGCACCTGCCGAAATGAAAAACTCCTTTGAGTTGTCGAGAAGCAAGAACATAGACAGCGCCTTGTGATTGGGAGTCAGCCGCTGCTGGACTTTTGCGATTGCTTTCACTGTGCACTGAATGCCAGGACGGCATGTGCACGCTACAACAACGAGCTGGGCAGGAGTGGGCAGAAGAGAATGGCAGTCAGACAGCAGCTTACATATTACCCAGGAAAGAGCAGTGTTTTTGGAGTGTGCAGCAAATCCGTGGTTCTGGGCAAGGGCAGGATAAGTGCGCTGCGCTGCTAAGCTTTCTCCCTGCGAGACACACTGGCAAAGCTTTTCGCTATGATGCAGTCTAGTGCAGACACACACTACAGCTCTCCGGAGCTGATCGGAGGGAAGCGCCGGTCGCCGGTGTCTTTCGGCTGAAGCAGCGCTTCGGAGCTTACGGCTGCCGCTCCGGTGTTGTGTGCGCGAAGCAGACGCTTCTCCTGCTCCCGGAGCCGGACAGAGCGGTAGCTTCTACGAAGGCGAAGAACGAAGCCGCTGAGAGACGAGATTGTGTGCACAGCCTTGTGACTGCTGGAGGACGGTGGCTAAAGCTCCCTGCCTTTTCTATGCACTGCTGGCATGCGTTACTGAAGGTGTTCCGAGACAACTTTTCTGGGTTTTGACTTCGTCCTGATGCAGCCCCTCTTGGGAAATTTGTGTTCGTCTCCTGAGGCTCGAGATGCAGTGAACCCGATGGCACCTGCCGAAATGAAAAACTCCGTTGAGTTGTCGACAAGCAAGAACATAGACAGCGCCTTGTGATTGGGAGTCAGCCGCTGCTGGACTTTTGCGATTGCTTTCACTGTGCACTGAATGCCAGGACGGCATGTGCACGCTACAACAACGAGCTGGGCAGGAGTGGGCAGAAGAGAACGGCCGTCAGACAGCAGCTTACATATTACCCAGGAAAGAGCGATGTTTTTGGAGTGTGCAGCAAATCCGTGTTTCTGGGCAAGAGCGGCATAAGTACGCTGCGCTGCTAAGCTTTCTCCCTGCGAGACACACTGGCAAAGCTTTTCGCTATGATGCAGTCTAGTGCAGACGCACACTACGGCTCTCGGGAGCTGAGAGGAGGGAAGCGCCGGTCGCCGGCATCTTTCGGCTGAAGCAGCGCTTCGGAGCTAACGGCTGCCGCTCCGGTGTTGTGTGCGCGAAGCAGCCGCTTCTCCTGCTCCCGGAGCCGGACAGAGCGGTAGCTTCTACGAGGGCGCAGAACTAAGCCGCTGAGAGTCGAGATTGTGTGCACAGCCTTCGGACTGCCAGAGGACGGTGGATAAAGCTCCCTGCCTTTTCAATGCACTGCTGGCATGCCGTATTGAAGGTGTTCCTAGACAACTTTTCTGGTTTTTGACTTCGTTCTGATGCAGCCCCTCTTGGGAAATTCGTGCTTGTCCCCTGAGGCACGAGATGCAGTGAACTCGAAGGCAGCAGTCGAAATTAAAAACTCCATTGAGTTGTCGAGAAGCAAGAACATAGACAGCGCCTTGTGATTTGGAGTCAGCCGCTGCTGGACTTTTGCGATTGCTTTCACTGTGCACTGAATGCCAGGACGGCATGTGCACGCTACAACAACGAGCTGGGCAGGAGTGGGCAGAAGAGAACGGCCGTCAGACAGCAGCTTACATATTACCCAGGAAAGAGTAGTGTTTTTGGAGTGTGCAGCAAGTCCGTGTTTCTGGGCAAGGGCGGCATAAGTGCGCTGCGCTGCTAAGCTTTCTCCCTGTGAGACACACTGGCAAAGCTTTTCGCTATGATGCAGTCTAGTGCAGATGCACACTACGACTCTCCGGAGCTGATCGGAGGGAAGCGCCGGTCGCCGGTGTCTTTCGGCTGAAGCAGCGCTTCGGAGCTTACGGCTGCTGCTCCGGTGTTGTGTGCGCGAAGCAGCCGCTTCTCCTGCTCCCGGAGCCGGACAGAGCGGTAGCTTCTACGAAGGCGAAGAACGAAGCCGCTGAGTGACGAGATTGTGTGCACAGCCTTGGGACTGCTAGAGGACGGTGGCTAAAGCTCCCTGCCTTTTCAAGGCACTGCTGGCATGCTTTATTGAAGGTGTTCCGAGACAACTTTTCTGGGTTTTGACTTCGTCCTGATGCAGCCCCTCTTGGGAAATTTGTGTTCGTCTCCTGAGGCTCGAGATGCAGTGAACCCGATGGCACCTGCCGAAATGAAAAACTCCGTTGAGTTGTCGACAAGCAAGAACATAGACAGCGCCTTGTGATTGGGAGTCAGCCGCTGCTGGACGTTTGCGATTGCTTTCACTGTGCACTGAGTGCCAGGACGGCATGTGCACGCTACAACAACGAGCTGGGCAGGAGTGGGCAGAAGAGAACGGCCGTCAGACAGCAGCTTACATATTACCCAGGAAGGAGCAGTGTTTTTGGAGTGTGCAGCAAATCTGTGTTTCTGGGCAAGGGCAGGATAAGTGCGCTGCGCTGCTAAGCTTTCTCCCTGCGAGACACACTGGCAAAGCTTTTCGCTATGATGCAGTCTAGTGCAGACGCACACTACGGCTCTCCGGAGCTGATCGGAGGGAAGCGCCGGTCGCCGGTGTCTTTCGGCTGAAGCAGCGCTTCGGAGCTTACGGCTGCTGCTCCGGTGTTGTGTGCGCGAAGCAGCCGCTTCTCCTGCTCCCGGAGCCGGACAGAGCGGTAGCTTCCACGAAGGCGAAGAACGAAGCCGCTGAGAGACGAGATTGTGTGCACAGCCTTGTGACTGCTGGAGGACGGTGGCTAAAGCTCCCTGCCTTTTCTATGCACTGCTGGCATGCGTTACTGAAGCTGTACCGAGACAACTTTTCTGGGTTTTGACTTCGTCCTGATGCAGCCCCTCTTGGGAAATTCGTGTTCGTCTCCTGAGGCTCGAGATGCAGTGAACCCGATGGCACCTGCCGAAATGAAAAACTCCGTTGAGTTGTCGAGAAGCAAGAACATAGACAGCGCCTTGTGATTGGGAGTCAGCCGCTGCTGGACTTTTGCGATTGCTTTCACTGTGCACTGAATGCCAGGACGGCATGTGCACGCTACAACAACGAGCTGGGCAGGAGTGGGCAGAAGAGAACGGCCGTCAGACAGCAGCTTACATATTACCCAGGAAAGAGCAGTGTTTTTGGAGTGTGCAGCAAATCCGTGTTTCTGGGCAAGAGCGGCATAAGTACGCTGCGCTGCTAAGCTTTCTCCCTGCGAGACACACTGGCAAAGCTTTTCGCTATGATGCAGTCTAGTGCAGACGCACACTACGGCTCTCCGGAGCTGATCGGAGGGAAGCGCCGGTCGCCGGTGTCTTTCGGCTGAAGCAGCGCTTCGGAGCTTACGGCTGCCGCTCCGGTGTTGTGTGCGCGAAGCAGCCGCTTCTCCTGCTCCCGGAGCCGGAGAGAGCGGTCGCTTCTACGAGGGCGCAGAACTAAGCCGCTGAGAGACGAGATTGTGTGCACAGCCTTGGGACTGCTAGAGGATGGTGGATAAAGCTCCCTGCCTTTTCTATGCACTGCTGGCATGCCGTATTGAAGGTGTTCCTAGACAACTTTTCTGGTTTTTGACTTCGTTCTGATGCAGCCCCTCTTGGGAAATTCGTGCTTGTCCCCTGAGGCACGAGATGCAGTGAACTCGAAGGCAGCAGTCGAAATTAAAAACACCATTGAATTGTCGAGAAGCGAGAACATAGACAGCGCCTTGTGATTGGGAGTCAGCCGCTGCTGGACTTTTGCGATTGCTTTCACTGTGCACTGAATGCCAGGACGGCATGTGCACGCTAAAACAACGAGCTGGGCAGGAGGGGGCAGAAGAGAACGGCCGTCAGACAGCAGCTTACATATTACCCAGGAAAGAGCAGTGTTTTTGGAGTGTGCAGCAAATCCGTGTTTCTGGGCAAAGGCGGCATAAGTGCGCTGCGCTGCTAAGCTTTCTCCCTGCGAGACACACTGGCAAAGCTTTTCGCTATGATGCAGTCTAGTGCAGACGCACACTACGGCTCTCCGGAGCTGATAGGAGGGAAGCGCCGGTCGCCGGCATCTTTCGGCTGAAGCAGCTCTTCGGAGCTTACGGCTGCCGCTCCGGTGTTGTGTGCGCGAAGCAGCCGCTTCTCCTGCTCCCAGAGACGGAGAGAGCAGTAGATTCTACAAGGGCGAAGAACGAAGCCGCTGGTAGACGAGATTGTGTGCACAGCCTTGGGACTGCTAGAGGACGGTGGATAAAGCTCCCAGCCTTTTCAATGCACTGCTGGCATGCTTCCTTGAAGGTGTTCCTAGACAACTTTTCTGGTTTTTGACTTCGTTCTGATGCAGCCCCTCTTGGGAAATTCGTGCATGTCCCCTGAGGCACGAGATGCAGTGAACCCGATGGCACCTGCCGAAATGAAAAACTCCTTTGAGTTGTCGAGAAGCAAGAACATAGACAGCGCCTTGTGATTGGGAGTCAGCCGCTGCTGGACTTTTGCGATTGCTTTCACTGTGCACTGAATGCCAGGACGGCATGTGCACTCTACAACAACGAGCTGGGCAGGAGTGGGCAGAAGAGAATGGCAGTCAGACAGCAGCTTACATATTACCCAGGAAAGAGCAGTGTTTTTGGAGTGTGCAGCAAATCCGTGGTTCTGGGCAAGGGCAGGATAAGTGCGCTGCGCTGCTAAGCTTTCTCCCTGCGAGACACACTGGCAAAGCTTTTCGCTATGATGCAGTCTAGTGCAGACACACACTACAGCTCTCCGGAGCTGATCGGAGGGAAGCGCCGGTCGCCGGTGTCTTTCGGCTGAAGCAGCGCTTCGGAGCTTACGGCTGCCGCTCCGGTGTTGTGTGCGCGAAGCAGCCGCTTCTCCTGCTCCCGGAGCCGGACAGAGCGGTAGCTTCTACGAAGGCGAAGAACGAAGCCGCTGAGAGACGAGATTGTGTGCACAGCCTTGTGACTGCTGGAGGACGGTGGCTAAAGCTCCCTGCCTTTTCAAGGCACTGCTGGCATGCTTTATTGAAGGTGTTCCGAGACAACTTTTCTGGGTTTTGACTTCGTCCTGATGCAGCCCCTCTTGGGAAATTCGTGTTCGTCTCCTGAGGCTCGAGATGCAGTGAGCCCGATGGCACCTGCCGAAATGAAAAACTCCGTTGAGTTGTCGAGAAGCAAGAACATAGACAGTGCCTTGTGATTGGGAGTCAGCCGCTGCTGGACTTTTGCGATTGCTTTCACTGTGCACTGAATGCCAGGACGGCATGTGCACGCTACAACAACGAGCTGGGCAGGAGTGGGCAGAAGAGAACGGCCGTCAGACAGCAGCTTACATATTACCCAGGAAAGAGCAGTGTTTTTGGAGTGTGCAGCAAATCCGTGTTTCTGGGCAAGGGCGACATAAGTGCGCTGCGCTGCTAAGCTTTCTCCCTGTGAGACACACTGGCAAAGCTTTTCGCTATGATACAGTCTAGTGCGGACGCACACTACGGCTCCCCGGAGCTGATCGGAGGGAAGCGCCGGTCGCCGGCGTCTTTCGGCTTAAGCAGCGCTTCGGAGCTAACGGCTGCCGCTCCGGTGTTGTGTGCGTGAAGCAGCCGCTTCTCCTGCTCCCGGAGCCGGACAGAGCGGTAGCTTCTGCGAAGGCGAAGAACGAAGCCGCTGAGAGACGAGATTGTGTGCACAGCCTTGGGACTGCTAGAGGACGGTGGCTAAAGCTCCCTGCCTTTTCAAGGCACTGCTGGCATGCTTTATTGAAGGTGTTCCGAGACAACATTTCTGGGTTTTGACTTCGTCCTGATGCAGCCCCTCTTGGGAAATTCGTGTTCGTCTCCTGAGGCTCGAGATGCAGTGAACCTGATGGCACCTGCCGAAATGAAAAACTCTGTTGAGTTGTCGAGAAGCAAGAACATAGACAGCGCCTTGTGATTGGGAGTCAGCCGCTGCTGGACTTTTGCGATTGCTTTCACTGTGCACTGAATACAAGGACGGCATGTGCACGCTACAACAACGAGCTGGGCAGGAGTGGGCAGAAGAGAACGGCCGTCAGACAGCAGCTTACATATTACCCAGGAAAGTGTAGTGTTTTTGGAGTGTGCAGCAAATCCGTGTTTCTGGGCAAGGGCGGCATAAGTGCGCTGCGCTGCTAAGCTTTCTCCCTGCGAGACACAATGGCAAAGCTTTTCGCTATGATGCAGTCTAGTGCAGACGCACACTACGGCTCTCCGGAGCTGATCGGAGGGAAGCGCCGGTCGCCGGTGTCTTTCGGCTGAAGCAGCGCTTCGGAGCTTACGGCTGCCTCTCCGGTGTTGTGTGCGCGAAGCAGCCGCTTCTCCTGCTCCCAGAGACGGAGAGAGCAGTAGCTTCTGCAAAGGCGAAGAACAAAGCCGCTGAGAGACGAGATTGTGTGAACAGCCTTGGGACTGCTAGAGGACGGTGGCTAAAGCTCCCTGCCTTTTCTATGCACTTCTGGCATGCTTTACTGAATGTGTTCCGAGACAACTTTTCTGGGTTTTGACTTCGTCCTGATGCAGCCCCTCTTGGGAAATTCGTGTTCGTCTCCTGAGGCTCGAGATGCAGTGAACCCGATGGCACCTGCCGAAATGAAAAACTCCGTTGAGTTGTCGAGAAGCAAGAACATAGACAGCGCCTTGTGATTGGGAGTCAGCCGCTGCTGGACTTTTGCGATTGCTTTCACTGTGCACTGAATGCCAGGACGGCATGTGCACGCTACAACAATGAGCTGGGCAGGAGTGGGCAGAAGAGAACGGCCGTCAGACAGCATATTACATATTACCCAGGAAAGAGCAGTGTTTTTGGAGTGTGCAGGAAATCTGTGTTTCTGGGCAAGGGCGACATAAGTGTGCTGCGCTGCTAAGCTTTCTCCCTGCGAGACACACTGGCAAAGCTTTTCGCTATGATGCAGTCTAGTGCAGACGCACACTACGGCTCTCCTGAGCTGATCGGAGGGAAGCGCCGGTCGCCGGCATCTTTCGGCTGAAGCAGCGCTTCGGAGCTTACGGCTGCCGCTCCGGTGTTGTGTGCGCGAAGCAGCCGCTTCTCCTGCTCCCGGAGCCGGACAGAGCGGTAGCTTCTACGAAGGCGAAGAACGAAGCCTCTGAAAGACGAGATTGTGTGCACAGCCTTGGGACTGCTAGAGGACGGTGGCTAAAGCTCCCTGCCTTTTCAAGGCACTGCTGGCATGCTTTATTGAAGGTGTTCCGAGACAACTTTTCTGGGTTTTGACTTCGTCCTGATGCAGCCCCTCTTGGGAAATTCGTGTTCGTCTCCTGAGGCTCGAGATGCAGTGAACCCGATGGCACCTGCCGAAATGAAAAACTCCGTTGAGTTGTCGACAAGCAAGAACATAGACAGCGCCTTGTGATTGGGAGTCAGCCGCTGCTGGACTTTTGCGATTGCTTTCACTGTGCACTGAATGCCAGGACGGCATGTGCACGCTACAACAACGAGCTGGGCAGGAGTGGGCAGAAGAGAACGGCCGTCAGACAGCAGCTTACATATTACCCAGGAAAGAGCAGTGTTTTTGGAGTGTGCAGCAAATCCGTGGTTCTGGGCAAGGGCGACATAAGTGCGCTGCGCTGCTAAGCTTTCTCCCTGCGAGACACACTGGCAAAGCTTTTCGCTATGATGCAGTCTAGTGCAGACGCACACTTCGGCTCTCCGGAGCTGATCGGAGGGAAGCGCCGGTCGCCGGTGTCTTTCGGCTGAAGCAGCGCTTTGGAGCTTACGGCTGCCGCTCCGGTGTTGTGTGCGCGAAGCAGCCGCTTCTCCTGCTCCCGGAGCCGGAGAGAGCGGTCGCTTCTATGAGGGCGCAGAACTAAGCCGCTGAGAGACGAGATTGTGTGCACAGCCTTGGGACTGCTAGAGGATGGTGGATAAAGCTCCCTGCCTTTTCAATGCACTGCTGGCATGCCGTATTGAAGGTGTTCCTAGACAACTTTTCTGGTTTTTGACTTCGTTCTGATGCAGCCCCTCTTGGGAAATTCGTGCTTGTCCCCTGAGGCACGAGATGCAGTGAACTCGAAGGCAGCAGTCGAAATTAAAAACTCCATTGAGTTGTCGAGAAGCAAGAACATAGACAGCGCCTTGTGATTTGGAGTCAGCCGCTGCTGGACTTTTGCGATTGCTTTCACTGTGCACTGAATGCCAGGACGGCATGTGCACGCTACAACAACGAGCTGGGCAGGAGTGGGCAGAAGAGAACGGCCGTCAGACAGCAGCTTACATATTACCCAGGAAAGAGTAGTGTTTTTGGAGTGTGCAGCAAGTCCGTGTTTCTGGGCAAGGGCGGCATAAGTGCGCTGCGCTGCTAAGCTTTCTCCCTGTGAGACACACTGGCAAAGCTTTTCGCTATGATGCAGTCTAGTGCAGATGCACACTACGACTCTCCGGAGCTGATCGGAGGGAAGCGCCGGTCGCCGGTGTCTTTCGGCTGAAGCAGCGCTTCGGAGCTTACGGCTGCTGCTCCCGTGTTGTGTGCGCGAAGCAGCCGCTTCTCCTGCTCCCGGAGCCGGACAGAGCGGTAGCTTCTACGAAGGCGAAGAACGAAGCCGCTGAGTGACGAGATTGTGTGCACAGCCTTGGGACTGCTAGAGGACGGTGGCTAAAGCTCCCTGCCTTTTCAAGGCACTGCTGGCATGCTTTATTGAAGGTGTTCCGAGACAACTTTTCTGGGTTTTGACTTCGTCCTGATGCAGCCCCTCTTGGGAAATTTGTGTTCGTCTCCTGAGGCTCGAGATGCAGTGAACCCGATGGCACCTGCCGAAATGAAAAACTCCGTTGAGTTGTCGACAAGCAAGAACATAGACAGCGCCTTGTGATTGGGAGTCAGCCGCTGCTGGACTTTTGCGATTGCTTTCACTGTGCACTGAGTGCCAGGACGGCATGTGCACGCTACAACAACGAGCTGGGCAGGAGTGGGCAGAAGAGAACGGCCGTCAGACAGCAGCTTACATATTACCCAGGAAGGAGCAGTGTTTTTGGAGTGTGCAGCAAATCTGTGTTTCTGGGCAAGGGCGACATAAGTGCGCTGCGCTGCTAAGCTTTCTCCCTGCGAGACACACTGGCAAAGCTTTTCGCTATGATGCAGTCTAGTGCAGACGCACACTACGGCTCTCCGGAGCTGATCGGAGGGAAGCGCCGGTCGCCGGTGTCTTTCGGCTGAAGCAGCGCTTCGGAGCTTACGGCTGCCGCTCCGGTGTTGTGTGCGCGAAGCAGCCGCTTCTCCTGCTCCCGGAGCCGGACAGAGCGGTAGCTTCCACGAAGGCGAAGAACGAAGCCGCTGAGAGACGAGATTGTGTGCACAGCCTTGTGACTGCTGGAGGACGGTGGCTAAAGCTCCCTGCCTTTTCTATGCACTGCTGGCATGCGTTACTGAAGCTGTACCGAGACAACTTTTCTGGGTTTTGACTTCGTCCTGATGCAGCCCCTCTTGGGAAATTCGTGTTCGTCTCCTGAGGCTCGAGATGCAGTGAACCCGATGGCACCTGCCGAAATGAAAAACTCCGTTGAGTTGTCGACAAGCAAGAACATAGACAGCGCCTTGTGATTGGGAGTCAGCCGCTGCTGGACTTTTGCGATTGCTTTCACTGTGCACTGAATGCCAGGACGGCATGTGCACGCTACAACAACGAGCTGGGCAGGAGTGGGCAGAAGAGAACGGCCGTCAGACAGCAGCTTACATATTACCCAGGAAAGAGCAGTGTTTTTGGAGTGTGCAGCAAATCCGTGTTTCTGGGCAAGAGCGGCATAAGTACGCTGCGCTGCTAAGCTTTCTCCCTGCGAGACACACTGGCAAAGCTTTTCGCTATGATGCAGTCTAGTGCAGACGCACACTACGGCTCTCCGGAGCTGAGAGGAGGGAAGCGCCGGTCGCCGGCATTTTTCGGCTGAAGCAGCGCTCCGGAGCTTACGGCTGCCGCTCCGGTGTTGTGTGCGCGAAGCAGCCGCTTCTCCTGCTCCCGGAGCCGGACAGAGCGGTAGCTTCTACGAAGGCGAAGAACGAAGCCGCTGAGTGACGAGATTGTGTGCACAGCCTTGGGACTGCTAGAGGACGGTGGCTAAAGCTCCCTGCCTTTTCAATGCACTGCTGGCATGCTTTATTGAAGGTGTTCCGAGACAACTTTTTCTGGGTTTTGACTTCGTCCTGATGCAGCCCCTCTTGGGAAATTTGTGTTCGTCTCCTGAGGCTCGAGATGCAGTGAACCCGATGGCACCTGCCGAAATGAAAAACTCCGTTGAGTTGTCGAGAAGCAAGAACATAGACAGCGCCTTGTGATTGGGAGTCAGCCGCTGCTGGACTTTTGCGATTGCTTTCACTGTGCACTGAGTGCCAGGACGGCATGTGCACGCTACAACAACGAGCTGGGCAGGAGTGGGCAGAAGAGAACGGCCGTCAGACAGCAGCTTACATATTACCCAGGAAGGTGCAGTGTTTTTGGAGTGTGCAGCAAATCTGTGTTTCTGGGCAAGGGCGACATAAGTGCGCTGCGCTGCTAAGCTTTCTCCCTGCGAGACACACTGGCAAAGCTTTTCGCTATGATGCAGTCTAGTGCAGACGCACACTACGGCTCTCCGGAGCTGATCGGAGGGAAGCGCCGGTCGCCGGTGTCTTTCGGCTGAAGCAGCGCTTCGGAGCTTACGGCTGCCGCTCCGGTGTTGTGTGCGCGAAGCAGCCGCTTCTCCTGCTCCCGGAGCCGGAGAGAGCGGTCGCTTCTACGAGGGCGCAGAACTAAGCCGCTGAGAGACGAGATTGTGTGCACAGCCTTGGGACTGCTAGAGGATGGTGGATAAAGCTCCCTGCCTTTTCTATGCACTGCTGGCATGCCGTATTGAAGGTGTTCCTAGACAACTTTTCTGGTTTTTGACTTCGTTCTGATGCAGCCCCTCTTGGGAAATTCGTGCTTGTCCCCTGAGGCACGAGATGCAGTGAACTCGAAGGCAGCAGTCGAAATTAAAAACACCATTGAGTTGTCGAGAAGCGAGAACATAGACAGCGCCTTGTGATTGGGAGTCAGCCGCTGCTGGACTTTTGCGATTGCTTTCACTGTGCACTGAATGCCAGGACGGCATGTGCACGCTACAACAACGAGCTGGGCAGGAGGGGGCAGAAGAGAACGGCCGTCAGACAGCAGCTTACATATTACCCAGGAAAGAGCAGTGTTTTTGGAGTGTGCAGCAAATCCGTGTTTCTGGGCAAGGGCGGCATAAGTGCGCTGCGCTGCTAAGCTTTCTCCCTGCGAGACACACTGGCAAAGCTTTTCGCTATGATGCAGTCTAGTGCAGACGCACACTACGGCTCTCCGGAGCTGATAGGAGGGAAGCGCCGGTCGCCGGCATCTTTCGGCTGAAGCAGCTCTTCGGAGCTTACGGCTGCCGCTCCGGTGTTGTGTGCGCGAAGCAGCCGCTTCTCCTGCTCCCAGAGACGGAGAGAGCAGTAGATTCTACAAGGGCGAAGAACGAAGCCGCTGGTAGACGAGATTGTGTGCACAGCCTTGGGACTGCTAGAGGACGGTGGATAAAGCTCCCAGCCTTTTCAATGCACTGCTGGCATGCTTCCTTGAAGGTGTTCCTAGACAACTTTTCTGGTTTTTGACTTCGTTCTGATGCAGCCCCTCTTGGGAAATTCGTGCATGTCCCCTGAGGCACGAGATGCAGTGAACCCGATGGCACCTGCCGAAATGAAAAACTCCTTTGAGTAGTCGAGAAGCAAGAACATAGACAGCGCCTTGTGATTGGGAGTCAGCCGCTGCTGGACTTTTGCGATTGCTTTCACTGTGCACTGAATGCCAGGACGGCATGTGCACTCTACAACAACGAGCTGGGCAGGAGTGGGCAGAAGAGAATGGCAGTCAGACAGCAGCTTACATATTACCCAGGAAATGGCAGTGTTTTTGGAGTGTGCAGCAAATCCGTGGTTCTGGGCAAGGGCAGGATAAGTGCGCTGCGCTGCTAAGCTTTCTCCCTGCGAGACACACTGGCAAAGCTTTTCGCTATGATGCAGTCTAGTGCAGACACACACTACAGCTCTCCGGAGCTGATCGGAGGGAAGCGCCGGTCGCCGGTGTCTTTCGGCTGAAGCAGCGCTTCGGAGCTTACGGCTGCCGCTCCGGTGTTGTGTGCGCGAAGCAGCCGCTTCTCCTGCTCCCGGAGCCGGACAGAGCGGTAGCTTCTACGAAGGCGAAGAACGAAGCCGCTGAGAGACGAGATTGTGTGCACAGCCTTGTGACTGCTGGAGGACGGTGGCTAAAGCTCCCTGCCTTTTCAAGGCACTGCTGGCATGCTTTATTGAAGGTGTTCCGAGACAACTTTTCTGGGTTTTGACTTCGTCCTGATGCAGCCCCTCTTGGGAAATTCGTGTTCGTCTCCTGAGGCTCGAGATGCAGTGAACCCGATGGCACCTGCCGAAATGAAAAACTCCGTTGAGTTGTCGAGAAGCAAGAACATAGACAGTGCCTTGTGATTGGGAGTCAGCCGCTGCTGGACTTTTGCGATTGCTTTCACTGTGCACTGAATGCCAGGACGGCATGTGCACGCTACAACAACGAGCTGGGCAGGAGGGGGCAGAAGAGAACGGCCGTCAGACAGCAGCTTACATATTACCCAGGAAAGAGCAGTGTTTTTGGAGTGTGCAGCAAATCCGTGTTTCTGGGCAAGGGCGGCATAAGTGCGCTGCGCTGCTAAGCTTTCTCCCTGCGAGACACACTGGCAAAGCTTTTCGCTATGATGCAGTCTAGTGCAGACGCACACTACGGCTCTCCGGAGCTGATAGGAGGGAAGCGCCGGTCGCCGGCATCTTTCGGCTGAAGCAGCTCTTCGGAGCTTACGGCTGCCGCTCCGGTGTTGTGTGCGCGAAGCAGCCGCTTCTCCTGCTCCCAGAGACGGAGAGAGCAGTAGATTCTACAAGGGCGAAGAACGAAGCCGCTGGTAGACGAGATTGTGTGCACAGCCTTGGGACTGCTAGAGGACGGTGGATAAAGCTCCCAGCCTTTTCAATGCACTGCTGGCATGCTTCCTTGAAGGTGTTCCTAGACAACTTTTCTGGTTTTTGACTTCGTTCTGATGCAGCCCCTCTTGGGAAATTCGTGCATGTCCCCTGAGGCACGAGATGCAGTGAACTCGATGGCACCTGCCGAAATGAAAAACTCCTTTGAGTTGTCGAGAAGCAAGAACATAGACAGCGCCTTGTGATTGGGAGTCAGCCGCTGCTGGACTTTTGCGATTGCTTTCACTGTGCACTGAATGCCAGGACGGCATGTGCACGCTACAACAACGAGCTGGGCAGGAGTGGGCAGAAGAGAATGGCAGTCAGACAGCAGCTTACATATTACCCAGGAAAGAGCAGTGTTTTTGGAGTGTGCAGCAAATCCGTGGTTCTGGGCAAGGGCAGGATAAGTGCGCTGCGCTGCTAAGCTTTCTCCCTGCGAGACACACTGGCAAAGCTTTTCGCTATGATGCAGTCTAGTGCAGACACACACTACAGCTCTCCGGAGCTGATCGGAGGGAAGCGCCGGTCGCCGGTGTCTTTCGGCTGAAGCAGCGCTTCGGAGCTTACGGCTGCCGCTCCGGTGTTGTGTGCGCGAAGCAGCCGCTTCTCCTGCTCCCGGAGCCGGACAGAGCGGTAGCTTCTACGAAGGCGAAGAACGAAGCCGCTGAGAGACGAGATTGTGTGCACAGCCTTGTGACTGCTGGAGGACGGTGGCTAAAGCTCCCTGCCTTTTCAAGGCACTGCTGGCATGCTTTATTGAAGGTGTTCCGAGACAACTTTTCTGGGTTTTGACTTCGTCCTGATGCAGCCCCTCTTGGGAAATTCGTGTTCGTCTCCTGAGGCTCGAGATGCAGTGAGCCCGATGGCACCTGCCGAAATGAAAAACTCCGTTGAGTTGTCGAGAAGCAAGAACATAGACAGTGCCTTGTGATTGGGAGTCAGCCGCTGCTGGACTTTTGCGATTGCTTTCACTGTGCACTGAATGCCAGGACGGCATGTGCACGCTACAACAACGAGCTGGGCAGGAGTGGGCAGAAGAGAACGGCCGTCAGACAGCAGCTTACATATTACCCAGGAAAGAGCAGTGTTTTTGGAGTGTGCAGCAAATCCGTGTTTCTGGGCAAGGGCGACATAAGTGCGCTGCGCTGCTAAGCTTTCTCCCTGTGAGACACACTGGCAAAGCTTTTCGCTATGATACAGTCGAGTGCGGACGCACAATACGGCTCCCTGGAGCTGATCAGAGGGAAGCGCCGGTCGCCGGCGTCTTTCGGCTTAAGCAGCGCTTCGGAGCTAACGGCTGCCGCTCCGGTGTTGTGTGCGTGAAGCAGCCGCTTCTCCTGCTCCCGGAGCCGGACAGAGCAGTAGCTTCTGCGAAGGCGAAGAACGAAGCCGCTGAGAGACGAGATTGTGTGCACAGCCTTGGGACTGCTAGAGGACGGTGGCTAAAGCTCCCTGCCTTTTCAAGGCACTGCTGGCATGCTTTATTGAAGGTGTTCCGAGACAACATTTCTGGGTTTTGACTTCGTCCTGATGCAGCCCCTCTTGGGAAATTCGTGTTCGTCTCCTGAGGCTCGAGATGCAGTGAACCTGATGGCACCTGCCGAAATGAAAAACTCCGTTGAGTTGTCGAGAAGCAAGAACATAGACAGCGCCTTGTGATTGGGAGTCAGCCGCTGCTGGACTTTTGCGATTGCTTTCACTGTGCACTGAATACAAGGACGGCATGTGCACGCTACAACAACGAGCTGGGCAGGAGTGGGCAGAAGAGAACGGCCGTCAGACAGCAGCTTACATATTACCCAGGAAAGTGTAGTGTTTTTGGAGTGTGCAGCAAATCCGTGTTTCTGGGCAAGGGCGGCATAAGTGCGCTGCGCTGCTAAGCTTTCTCCCTGCGAGACACAATGGCAAAGCTTTTCGCTATGATGCAGTCTAGTGCAGACGCACACTACGGCTCTCCGGAGCTGATCGGAGGGAAGCGCCGGTCGCCGGTGTCTTTCGGCTGAAGCAGCGCTTCGGAGCTTACGGCTGCCGCTCCGGTGTTGTGTGCGCGAAGCAGCCGCTTCTCCTGCTCCCAGAGATGGAGAGAGCAGTAGCTTCTGCAAAGGCGAAGAACAAAGCCGCTGAGAGACGAGATTGTGTGAACAGCCTTGGGACTGCTAGAGGACGGTGGCTAAAGCTCCCTGCCTTTTCTATGCACTGCTGGCATGCTTTACTGAATGTGTTCCGAGACAACTCTTCTGGGTTTTGACTTCGTCCTGATGCAGCCCCTCTTGGGAAATTCGTGTTCGTCTCCTGAGGCTCGAGATGCAGTGAACCCGATGGCACCTGCCGAAATGAAAAACTCCGTTGAGTTGTCGAGAAGCAAGAACATAGACAGCGCCTTGTGATTGGGAGTCAGCCGCTGCTGGACTTTTGCGATTGCTTTCACTGTGCACTGAATGCCAGGACGGCATGTGCACGCTACAACAATGAGCTGGGCAGGAGTGGGCAGAAGAGAACGGCCGTCAGACAGCATATTACATATTACCCAGGAAAGAGCAGTGTTTTTGGAGTGTGCAGGAAATCTGTGTTTCTGGGCAAGGGCGACATAAGTGTGCTGCGCTGCTAAGATTTCTCCCTGCGAGACACACTGGCAAAGCTTTTCGCTATGATGCAGTCTAGTGCAGACGCACACTACGGCTCTCCTGAGCTGATCGGAGGGAAGCGCCGGTCGCCGGCATCTTTCGGCTGAAGCAGCGCTTCGGAGCTTACGGCTGCCGCTCCGGTGTTGTGTGCGCGAAGCAGCCGCTTCTCCTGCTCCCGGAGCCGGACAGAGCGGTAGCTTCTACGAAGGCGAAGAACGAAGCCGCTGAGAGACGAGATTGTGTGCACAGCCTTGTGACTGCTGGAGGACGGTGGCTAAAGCTCCCTGCCTTTTCAAGGCACTGCTGGCATGCTTTATTGAAGGTGTTCCGAGACAACTTTTCTGGGTTTTGACTTCGTCCTGATGCAGCCCCTCTTGGGAAATTCGTGTTCGTCTCCTGAGGCTCGAGATGCAGTGAACCCGATGGCACCTGCCGAAATGAAAAACTCCGTTGAGTTGTCGACAAGCAAGAACATAGACAGCGCCTTGTGATTGGGAGTCAGCCGCTGCTGGACTTTTGCGATTGCTTTCACTGTGCACTGAATGCCAGGACGGCATGTGCACGCTACAACAACGAGCTGGGCAGGAGTGGGCAGAAGAGAACGGCCGTCAGACAGCAGCTTACATATTACCCAGGAAAGAGCAGTGTTTTTGGAGTGTGCAGCAAATCCGTGGTTCTGGGCAAGGGCGACATAAGTGCGCTGCGCTGCTAAGCTTTCTCCCTGCGAGACACACTGGCAAAGCTTTTCGCTATGATGCAGTCTAGTGCAGACGCACACTTCGGCTCTCCGGAGCTGATCGGAGGGAAGCGCCGGTCGCCGGTGTCTTTCGGCTGAAGCAGCGCTTTGGAGCTTACGGCTGCCGCTCCGGTGTTGTGTGCGCGAAGCAGCCGCTTCTCCTGCTCCCGGAGCCGGAGAGAGCGGTCGCTTCTACGAGGGCGCAGAACTAAGCCGCTGAGAGACGAGATTGTGTGCACAGCCTTGGGACTGCTAGAGGATGGTGGATAAAGCTCCCTGCCTTTTCAATGCACTGCTGGCATGCCGTATTGAAGGTGTTCCTAGACAACTTTTCTGGTTTTTGACTTCGTTCTGATGCAGCCCCTCTTGGGAAATTCGTGCTTGTCCCCTGAGGCACGAGATGCAGTGAACTCGAAGGCAGCAGTCGAAATTAAAAACACCGTTGAGTTGTCGAGAAGCGAGAACATAGACAGCGCCTTGTGATTGGGAGTCAGCCACTGCTGGACTTTTGCGATTGCTTTCACTGTGCACTGAATGCCAGGACGGCATGTGCACGCTACAACAACGAGCTGGGCAGGAGTGGGCAGAAGAGAACGGCCGTCAGACAGCAGCTTACATATTACCCAGGAAAGAGCAGTGTTTTTGGAGTGTGCAGCAAATCCGTGTTTCTGGGCAAGGGCGGCATAAGTGCGCTGCGCTGCTAAGCTTTCTCCCTGCGAGACACACTGGCAAAGCTTTTCGCTATGATGCAGTCTAGTGCAGACACACACTACAGCTCTCCGGAGCTGATCGGAGGGAAGCGCTGGTCGCCGGTGTCTTTCGGCTGAAGCAGCGCTTCGGAGCTTACGGCTGCCGCTCCGGTGTTGTGTGCGCGAAGCAGCCGCTTCTCCTGCTCCCGGAGCCGGACAGAGCGGTAGCTTCTACGAAGGCGAAGAACGAAGCCGCTGAGAGACGAGATTGTGTGCACAGCCTTGTGACTGCTGGAGGACGGTGGCTAAAGCTCCCTGCCTTTTCTATGCACTGCTGGCATGCGTTACTGAAGCTGTACCGAGACAACTTTTCTGGGTTTTGACTTCGTCCTGATGCAGCCCCTCTTGGGAAATTCGTGTTCGTCTCCTGAGGCTCGAGATGCAGTGAACCCGATGGCACCTGCCGAAATGAAAAACTCCGTTGAGTTGTCGAGAAGCAAGAACATAGACAGCGCCTTGTGATTGGGAGTCAGCCGCTGCTGGACTTTTGCGATTGCTTTCACTGTGCACTGAATGCCAGGACGGCATGTGCACGCTACAACAACGAGCTGGGCAGGAGTGGGCAGAAGAGAACGGCCGTCAGACAGCAGCTTACATATTACCCAGGAAAGAGCAGTGTTTTTGGAGTGTGCAGCAAATCCGTGTTTCTGGGCAAGAGCGGCATAAGTACGCTGCGCTGCTAAGCTTTCTCCCTGCGAGACACACTGGCAAAGCTTTTCGCTATGATGCAGTCTAGTGCAGACGCACACTACGGCTCTCCGGAGCTGATCGGAGGGAAGCGCCGGTCGCCGGCATCTTTCGGCTGAAGCAGCGCTTCGGAGCTAACGGCTGCCGCTCCGGTGTTGTGTGCGCGAAGCAGCCGCTTCTCCTGCTCCCGGAGCTGGACAGAGCGGTAGCTCCTACGAGGGCGCAGAACTAAGCCGCTGAGAGACGAGATTGTGTGCACAGCCTTCGGACTGCCAGAGGACGGTGGATAAAGCTCCCTGCCTTTTCAATGCACTGCTGGCATGCCGTATTGAAGGTGTTCCTAGACAACTTTTCTGGTTTTTGACTTCGTTCTGATGCAGCCCCTCTTGGGAAATTCGTGCTTGTCCCCTGAGGCACGAGATGCAGTGAACTCGAAGGCAGCAGTCGAAATTAAGAACTCCATTGAGTTGTCGAGAAGCAAGAACATAGACAGCGCCTTGTGATTTGGAGTCAGCCGCTGCTGGACTTTTGCGATTGCTTTCACTGTGCACTGAATGCCAGGACGGCATGTGCACGCTACAACAACGAGCTGGGCAGGAGTGGGCAGAAGAGAACGGCCGTCAGACAGCAGCTTACATATTACCCAGGAAAGAGTAGTGTTTTTGGAGTGTGCAGCAAGTCCGTGTTTCTGGGCAAGGGCGGCATAAGTGCGCTGCGCTGCTAAGCTTTCTCCCTGTGAGACACACTGGCAAAGCTTTTCGCTATGATGCAGTCTAGTGCAGATGCACACTACGACTCTCCGGAGCTGATCGGAGGGAAGCGCCGGTCGCCGGTGTCTTTCGGCTGAAGCAGCGCTTCGGAGCTTACGGCTGCTGCTCCGGTGTTGTGTGCGCGAAGCAGCCGCTTCTCCTGCTCCCGGAGCCGGACAGAGCGGTAGCTTCTACGAAGGCGAAGAACGAAGCCGCTGAGTGACGAGATTGTGTGCACAGCCTTGGGACTGCTGGAGGACGGTGGCTAAAGCTCCCTGCCTTTTCAATGCACTGCTGGCATGCTTTATTGAAGGTGTTCCGAGACAACTTTTCTGGGTTTTGACTTCGTCCTGATGCAGCCCCTCTTGGGAAATTCGTGCATGTCCCCTGAGGCACGAGATGCAGTGAACCCGATGGCACCTGCCGAAATGAAAAACTCCTTTGAGTTGTCGAGAAGCAAGAACATAGACAGCGCCTTGTGATTGGGAGTCAGCCGCTGCTGGACTTTTGCGATTGCTTTCACTGTGCACTGAATGCCAGGACGGCATGTGCACTCTACAACAACGAGCTGGGCAGGAGTGGGCAGAAGAGAATGGCAGTCAGACAGCAGCTTACATATTACCCAGGAAAGAGCAGTGTTTTTGGAGTGTGCAGCAAATCCGTGGTTCTGGGCAAGGGCAGGATAAGTGCGCTGCGCTGCTAAGCTTTCTCCCTGCGAGACACACTGGCAAAGCTTTTCGCTATGATGCAGTCTAGTGCAGACACACACTACAGCTCTCCGGAGCTGATCGGAGGGAAGCGCCGGTCGCCGGTGTCTTTCGGCTGAAGCAGCGCTTCGGAGCTTACGGCTGCCGCTCCGGTGTTGTGTGCGCGAAGCAGACGCTTCTCCTGCTCCCGGAGCCGGACAGAGCGGTAGCTTCTACGAAGGCGAAGAACGAAGCCGCTGAGAGACGAGATTGTGTGCACAGCCTTGTGACTGCTGGAGGACGGTGGCTAAAGCTCCCTGCCTTTTCAAGGCACTGCTGGCATGCTTTATTGAAGGTGTTCCGAGACAACTTTTCTGGGTTTTGACTTCGTCCTGATGCAGCCCCTCTTGGGAAATTCGTGTTCGTCTCCTGAGGCTCGAGATGCAGTGAACCCGATGGCACCTGCCGAAATGAAAAACTCCGTTGAGTTGTCGAGAAGCAAGAACATAGACAGTGCCTTGTGATTGGGAGTCAGCCGCTGCTGGACTTTTGCGATTGCTTTCACTGTGCACTGAATGCCAGGACGGCATGTGCACGCTACAACAACGAGCTGGGCAGGAGGGGGCAGAAGAGAACGGCCGTCAGACAGCAGCTTACATATTACCCAGGAAAGAGCAGTGTTTTTGGAGTGTGCAGCAAATCCGTGTTTCTGGGCAAGGGCGGCATAAGTGCGCTGCGCTGCTAAGCTTTCTCCCTGCGAGACACACTGGCAAAGCTTTTCGCTATGATGCAGTCTAGTGCAGACGCACACTACGGCTCTCCGGAGCTGATAGGAGGGAAGCGCCGGTCGCCGGCATCTTTCGGCTGAAGCAGCTCTTCGGAGCTTACGGCTGCCGCTCCGGTGTTGTGTGCGCGAAGCAGCCGCTTCTCCTGCTCCCAGAGACGGAGAGAGCAGTAGATTCTACAAGGGCGAAGAACGAAGCCGCTGGTAGACGAGATTGTGTGCACAGCCTTGGGACTGCTAGAGGACGGTGGATAAAGCTCCCAGCCTTTTCAATGCACTGCTGGCATGCTTCCTTGAAGGTGTTCCTAGACAACTTTTCTGGTTTTTGACTTCGTTCTGATGCAGCCCCTCTTGGGAAATTCGTGCATGTCCCCTGAGGCACGAGATGCAGTGAACTCGATGGCACCTGCCGAAATGAAAAACTCCTTTGAGTTGTCGAGAAGCAAGAACATAGACAGCGCCTTGTGATTGGGAGTCAGCCGCTGCTGGACTTTTGCGATTGCTTTCACTGTGCACTGAATGCCAGGACGGCATGTGCACGCTACAACAACGAGCTGGGCAGGAGTGGGCAGAAGAGAATGGCAGTCAGACAGCAGCTTACATATTACCCAGGAAAGAGCAGTGTTTTTGGAGTGTGCAGCAAATCCGTGGTTCTGGGCAAGGGCAGGATAAGTGCGCTGCGCTGCTAAGCTTTCTCCCTGCGAGACACACTGGCAAAGCTTTTCGCTATGATGCAGTCTAGTGCAGACACACACTACAGCTCTCCGGAGCTGATCGGAGGGAAGCGCCGGTCGCCGGTGTCTTTCGGCTGAAGCAGCGCTTCGGAGCTTACGGCTGCCGCTCCGGTGTTGTGTGCGCGAAGCAGCCGCTTCTCCTGCTCCCGGAGCCGGACAGAGCGGTAGCTTCTACGAAGGCGAAGAACGAAGCCGCTGAGAGACGAGATTGTGTGCACAGCCTTGTGACTGCTGGAGGACGGTGGCTAAAGCTCCCTGCCTTTTCAAGGCACTGCTGGCATGCTTTATTGAAGGTGTTCCGAGACAACATTTCTGGGTTTTGACTTCGTCCTGATGCAGCCCCTCTTGGGAAATTCGTGTTCGTCTCCTGAGGCTCGAGATGCAGTGAACCCGATGGCACCTGCCGAAATGAAAAACTCCGTTGAGTTGTCGAGAAGCAAGAACATAGACAGTGCCTTGTGATTGGGAGTCAGCCGCTGCTGGACTTTTGCGATTGCTTTCACTGTGCACTGAATGCCAGGACGGCATGTGCACGCTACAACAACGAGCTGGGCAGGAGTGGGCAGAAGAGAACGGCCGTCAGACAGCAGCTTACATATTACCCAGGAAAGAGCAGTGTTTTTGGAGTGTGCAGCAAATCCGTGTTTCTGGGCAAGGGCGACATAAGTGCGCTGCGCTGCTAAGCTTTCTCCCTGTGAGACACACTGGCAAAGCTTTTCGCTATGATACAGTCTAGTGCGGACGCACACTACGGCTCCCCGGAGCTGATCGGAGGGAAGCGCCGGTCGCCGGCGTCTTTCGGCTTAAGCAGCGCTTCGGAGCTAACGGCTGCCGCTCCGGTGTTGTGTGCGTGAAGCAGCCGCTTCTCCTGCTCCCGGAGCCGGACAGAGCGGTAGCTTCTGCGAAGGCGAAGAACGAAGCCGCTGAGAGACGAGATTGTGTGCACAGCCTTGGGACTGCTAGAGGACGGTGGCTAAAGCTCCCTGCCTTTTCAAGGCACTGCTGGCATGCTTTATTGAAGGTGTTCCGAGACAACATTTCTGGGTTTTGACTTCGTCCTGATGCAGCCCCTCTTGGGAAATTCGTGTTCGTCTCCTGAGGCTCGAGATGCAGTGAACCTGATGGCACCTGCCGAAATGAAAAACTCCGTTGAGTTGTCGAGAAGCAAGAACATAGACAGCGCCTTGTGATTGGGAGTCAGCCGCTGCTGGACTTTTGCGATTGCTTTCACTGTGCACTGAATACAAGGACGGCATGTGCACGCTACAACAACGAGCTGGGCAGGAGTGGGCAGAAGAGAACGGCCGTCAGACAGCAGCTTACATATTACCCAGGAAAGTGTAGTGTTTTTGGAGTGTGCAGCAAATCCGTGTTTCTGGGCAAGGGCGGCATAAGTGCGCTGCGCTGCTAAGCTTTCTCCCTGCGAGACACAATGGCAAAGCTTTTCGCTATGATGCAGTCTAGTGCAGACGCACACTACGGCTCTCCGGAGCTGATCGGAGGGAAGCGCCGGTCGCCGGTGTCTTTCGGCTGAAGCAGCGCTTCGGAGCTTACGGCTGCCGCTCCGGTGTTGTGTGCGCGAAGCAGCCGCTTCTCCTGCTCCCAGAGATGGAGAGAGCAGTAGCTTCTGCAAAGGCGAAGAACAAAGCCGCTGAGAGACGAGATTGTGTGAACAGCCTTGGGACTGCTAGAGGACGGTGGCTAAAGCTCCCTGCCTTTTCTATGCACTGCTGGCATGCTTTACTGAATGTGTTCCGAGACAACTTTTCTGGGTTTTGACTTCGTCCTGATGCAGCCCCTCTTGGGAAATTCGTGTTCGTCTCCTGAGGCTCGAGATGCAGTGAACCCGATGGCACCTGCCGAAATGAAAAACTCCGTTGAGTTGTCGAGAAGCAAGAACATAGACAGCGCCTTGTGATTGGGAGTCAGCCGCTGCTGGACTTTTGCGATGGCTTTCACTGTGCACTGAATGCCAGGACGGCATGTGCACGCTACAACAATGAGCTGGGCAGGAGTGGGCAGAAGAGAACGGCCGTCAGACAGCATATTACATATTACCCAGGAAAGAGCAGTGTTTTTGGAGTGTGCAGGAAATCTGTGTTTCTGGGCAAGGGCGACATAAGTGTGCTGCGCTGCTAAGCTTTCTCCCTGCGAGACACACTGGCAAAGCTTTTCGCTATGATGCAGTCTAGTGCAGACGCACACTACGGCTCTCCTGAGCTGATCTGAGGGAAGCGCCGGTCGCCGGCATCTTTCGGCTGAAGCAGCGCTTCGGAGCTTACGGCTGCCGCTCCGGTGTTGTGTGCGCGAAGCAGCCGCTTCTCCTGCTCCCGGAGCCGGACAGAGCGGTAGCTTCTACGAAGGCGAAGAACGAAGCCTCTGAAAGACGAGATTGTGTGCACAGCCTTGGGACTGCTAGAGGACGGTGGCTAAAGCTCCCTGCCTTTTCAAGGCACTGCTGGCATGCTTTATTGAAGGTGTTCCGAGACAACTTTTCTGGGTTTTGATTTCGTCCTGATGCAGCCCCTCTTGGGAAATTCGTGTTCGTCTCCTGAGGCTCGAGATGCAGTGAACCCGATGGCACCTGCCGAAATGAAAAACTCCGTTGAGTTGTCGACAAGCAAGAACATAGACAGCGCCTTGTGATTGGGAGTCAGCCGCTGCTGGACTTTTGCGATTGCTTTCACTGTGCACTGAATGCCAGGACGGCATGTGCACGCTACAACAACGAGCTGGGCAGGAGTGGGCAGAAGAGAACGGCCGTCAGACAGCAGCTTACATATTACCCAGGAAAGAGCAGTGTTTTTGGAGTGTGCAGCAAATCCGTGGTTCTGGGCAAGGGCGACATAAGTGCGCTGCGCTGCTAAGCTTTCTCCCTGCGAGACACACTGGCAAAGCTTTTCGCTATGATGCAGTCTAGTGCAGACGCACACTTCGGCTCTCCGGAGCTGATCGGAGGGAAGCGCCGGTCGCCAGTGTCTTTCGGCTGAAGCAGCGCTTTGGAGCTTACGGCTGCCGCTCCGGTGTTGTGTGCGCGAAGCAGCCGCTTCTCCTGCTCCCGGAGCCGGAGAGAGCGGTCGCTTCTACGAGGGCGCAGAACTAAGCCGCTGAGAGACGAGATTGTGTGCAGAGCCTTGGGACTGCTAGAGGATGGTGGATAAAGCTCCCTGCCTTTTCAATGCACTGCTGGCATGCCGTATTGAAGGTGTTCCTAGACAACTTTTCTGGTTTTTGACTTCGTTCTGATGCAGCCCCTCTTGGGAAATTCGTGCTTGTCCCCTGAGGCACGAGATGCAGTGAACTCGAAGGCAGCAGTCGAAATTAAAAACACCGTTGAGTTGTCGAGAAGCGAGAACATAGACAGCGCCTTGTGATTGGGAGTCAGCCGCTGCTGGACTTTTGCGATTGCTTTCACTGTGCACTGAATGCCAGGACGGCATGTGCACGCTACAACAACGAGCTGGGCAGGAGTGGGCAGAAGAGAACGGCCGTCAGACAGCAGCTTACATATTACCCAGGAAAGAGCAGTGTTTTTGGAGTGTGCAGCAAATCCGTGTTTCTGGGCAAGGGCGGCATAAGTGCGCTGCGCTGCTAAGCTTTCTCCCTGCGATACACACTGGCAAAGCTTTTCGCTATGATGCAGTCTAGTGCAGACACACACTACAGCTCTCCGGAGCTGATCGGAGGGAAGCGCTGGTCGCCGGTGTCTTTCGGCTGAAGCAGCGCTTCGGAGCTTACGGCTGCCGCTCCGGTGTTGTGTGCGCGAAGCAGCCGCTTCTCCTGCTCCCGGAGCCGGACAGAGCGGTAGCTTCTACGAAGGTGAAGAACGAAGCCGCTGAGAGACGAGATTGTGTGCACAGCCTTGTGACTGCTGGAGGACGGTGGCTAAAGCTCCCTGCCTTTTCTATGCACTGCTGGCATGCCGTATTGAAGGTGTTCCTAGACAACTTTTCTGGTTTTTGACTTCGTTCTGATGCAGCCCCTCTTGGGAAATTCGTGCTTGTCCCCTGAGGCACGAGATGCAGTGAACTCGAAGGCAGCAGTCGAAATTAAGAACTCCATTGAGTTGTCGAGAAGCAAGAACATAGACAGCGCCTTGTGATTTGGAGTCAGCCGCTGCTGGACTTTTGCGATTGCTTTCACTGTGCACTGAATGCCAGGACGGCATGTGCACGCTACAACAACGAGCTGGGCAGGAGTGGGCAGAAGAGAACGGCCGTCAGACAGCAGCTTACATATTACCCAGGAAAGAGTAGTATTTTTGGAGTGTGCAGCAAGTCCGTGTTTCTGGGCAAGGGCGGCATAAGTGCGCTGCGCTGCTAAGCTTTCTCCCTGTGAGACACACTGGCAAAGCTTTTCGCTATGATGCAGTCTAGTGCAGATGCACACTACGACTCTCCGGAGCTGATCGGAGGGAAGCGCCGGTCGCCGGTGTCTTTCGGCTGAAGCAGCGCTTCGGAGCTTACGGCTGCTGCTCCGGTGTTGTGTGCGCGAAGCAGCCGCTTCTCCTGCTCCCGGAGCCGGACAGAGCGGTAGCTTCTACGAAGGCGAAGAACGAAGCCGCTGAGTGACGAGATTGTGTGCACAGCCTTGGGACTGCTAGAGGACGGTGGCTAAAGCTCCCTGCCTTTTCAATGCACTGCTGGCATGCTTTATTGAAGGTGTTCCGAGACAACTTTTCTGGGTTTTGACTTCGTCCTGATGCAGCCCCTCTTGGGAAATTCGTGCATGTCCCCTGAGGCACGAGATGCAGTGAACCCGATGGCACCTGCCGAAATGAAAAACTCCTTTGAGTTGTCGAGAAGCAAGAACATAGACAGCGCCTTGTGATTGGGAGTCAGCCGCTGCTGGACTTTTGCGATTGCTTTCACTGTGCACTGAATGCCAGGACGGCATGTGCACTCTACAACAACGAGCTGGGCAGGAGTGGGCAGAAGAGAATGGCAGTCAGACAGCAGCTTACATATTACCCAGGAAAGAGCAGTGTTTTTGGAGTGTGCAGCAAATCCGTGGTTCTGGGCAAGGGCAGGATAAGTGCGCTGCGCTGCTAAGCTTTCTCCCTGCGAGACACACTGGCAAAGCTTTTCGCTATGATGCAGTCTAGTGCAGACACACACTACAGCTCTCCGGAGCTGATCGGAGGGAAGCGCCGGTCGCCGGTGTCTTTCGGCTGAAGCAGCGCTTCGGAGCTTACGGCTGCCGCTCCGGTGTTGTGTGCGCGAAGCAGACGCTTCTCCTGCTCCCGGAGCCGGACAGAGCGGTAGCTTCTACGAAGGCGAAGAACGAAGCCGCTGAGAGACGAGATTGTGTGCACAGCCTTGTGACTGCTGGAGGACGGTGGCTAAAGCTCCCTGCCTTTTCAAGGCACTGCTGGCATGCTTTATTGAAGGTGTTCCGAGACAACTTTTCTGGGTTTTGACTTCGTCCTGATGCAGCCCCTCTTGGGAAATTCGTGTTCGTCTCCTGAGGCTCGAGATGCAGTGAACCCGATGGCACCTGCCGAAATGAAAAACTCCTTTGAGTTGTCGAGAAGCAAGAACATAGACAGTGCCTTGTGATTGGGAGTCAGCCGCTGCTGGACTTTTGCGATTGCTTTCACTGTGCACTGAATGCCAGGACGGCATGTGCACGCTACAACAACGAGCTGGGCAGGAGGGGGCAGAAGAGAACGGCCGTCAGACAGCAGCTTACATATTACCCAGGAAAGAGCAGTGTTTTTGGAGTGTGCAGCAAATCCGTGTTTCTGGGCAAGGGCGGCATAAGTGCGCTGCGCTGCTAAGCTTTCTCCCTGCGAGACACACTGGCAAAGCTTTTCGCTATGATGCAGTCTAGTGCAGACGCACACTACGGCTCTCCGGAGCTGATAGGAGGGAAGCGCCGGTCGCCGGCATCTTTCGGTTGAAGCAGCTCTTCGGAGCTTACGGCTGCCGCTCCGGTGTTGTGTGCGCGAAGCAGCCGCTTCTCCTGCTCCCAGAGACGGAGAGAGCAGTAGATTCTACAAGGGCGAAGAACGAAGCCGCTGGTAGACGAGATTGTGTGCACAGCCTTGGGACTGCTAGAGGACGGTGGATAAAGCTCCCAGCCTTTTCAATGCACTGCTGGCATGCTTCCTTGAAGGTGTTCCTAGACAACTTTTCTGGTTTTTGACTTCGTTCTGATGCAGCCCCTCTTGGGAAATTCGTGCATGTCCCCTGAGGCACGAGATGCAGTGAACTCGATGGCACCTGCCGAAATGAAAAACTCCTTTGAGTTGTCGAGAAGCAAGAACATAGACAGCGCCTTGTGATTGGGAGTCAGCCGCTGCTGGACTTTTGCGATTGCTTTCACTGTGCACTGAATGCCAGGACGGCATGTGCACGCTACAACAACGAGCTGGGCAGGAGTGGGCAGAAGAGAATGGCAGTCAGACAGCAGCTTACATATTACCCAGGAAAGAGCAGTGTTTTTGGAGTGTGCAGCAAATCCGTGGTTCTGGGCAAGGGCAGGATAAGTGCGCTGCGCTGCTAAGCTTTCTCCCTGCGAGACACACTGGCAAAGCTTTTCGCTATGATGCAGTCTAGTGCAGACACACACTACAGCTCTCCGGAGCTGATCGGAGGGAAGCGCCGGTCGCCGGTGTCTTTCGGCTGAAGCAGCGCTTCGGAGCTTACGGCTGCCGCTCCGGTGTTGTGTGCGCGAAGCAGCCGCTTCTCCTGCTCCCGGAGCCGGACAGAGCGGTAGCTTCTACGAAGGCGAAGAACGAAGCCGCTGAGAGACGAGATTGTGTGCACAGCCTTGTGACTGCTGGAGGACGGTGGCTAAAGCTCCCTGCCTTTTCAAGGCACTGCTGGCATGCTTTATTGAAGGTGTTCCGAGACAACATTTCTGGGTTTTGACTTCGTCCTGATGCAGCCCCTCTTGGGAAATTCGTGTTCGTCTCCTGAGGCTCGAGATGCAGTGAACCCGATGGCACCTGCCGAAATGAAAAACTCCGTTGAGTTGTCGAGAAGCAAGAACATAGACAGCGCCTTGTGATTGGGAGTCAGCCGCTGCTGGACTTTTGCGATTGCTTTCACTGTGCACTGAATGCCAGGACGGCATGTGCACGCTACAACAACGAGCTGGGCAGGAGTGGGCAGAAGAGAACGGCCGTCAGACAGCAGCTTACATATTACCCAGGAAAGAGCAGTGTTTTTGGAGTGTGCAGCAAATCCGTGTTTCTGGGCAAGGGCGACATAAGTGCGCTGCGCTGCTAAGCTTTCTCCCTGCGAGACACACTGGCAAAGCTTTTCGCTATGATACAGTCTAGTGCGGACGCACACTACGGCTCCCCGGAGCTGATCGGAGGGAAGCGCCGGTCGCCGGCGTCTTTCGGCTTAAGCAGCGCTTCGGAGCTAACGGCTGCCGCTCCGGTGTTGTGTGCGTGAAGCAGCCGCTTCTCCTGCTCCCGGAGCCGGACAGAGCGGTAGCGTCTGCGAAGGCGAAGAACGAAGCCGCTGAGAGACGAGATTGTGTGCACAGCCTTGGGACTGCTAGAGGACGGTGGCTAAAGCTCCCTGCCTTTTCAAGGCACTGCTGGCATGCTTTATTGAAGGTGTTCCGAGACAACATTTCTGGGTTTTGACTTCGTCCTGATGCAGCCCCTCTTGGGAAATTCGTGTTCGTCTCCTGAGGCTCGAGATGCAGTGAACCTGATGGCACCTGCCGAAATGAAAAACTCCGTTGAGTTGTCGAGAAGCAAGAACATAGACAGCGCCTTGTGATTGGGAGTCAGCCGCTGCTGGACTTTTGCGATTGCTTTCACTGTGCACTGAATACAAGGACGGCATGTGCACGCTACAACAACGAGCTGGGCAGGAGTGGGCAGAAGAGAACGGCCGTCAGACAGCAGCTTACATATTACCCAGGAAAGTGTAGTGTTTTTGGAGTGTGCAGCAAATCCGTGTTTCTGGGCAAGGGCGGCATAAGTGCGCTGCGCTGCTAAGCTTTCTCCCTGCGAGACACAATGGCAAAGCTTTTCGCTATGATGCAGTCTAGTGCAGACGCACACTACGGCTCTCCGGAGCTGATCGGAGGGAAGCGCCGGTCGCCGGTGTCTTTCGGCTGAAGCAGCGCTTCGGAGCTTACGGCTGCCGCTCCGGTGTTGTGTGCGCGAAGCAGCCGCTTCTCCTGCTCCCAGAGATGGAGAGAGCAGTAGCTTCTGCAAAGGCGAAGAACAAAGCCGCTGAGAGACGAGATTGTGTGAACAGCCTTGGGACTGCTAGAGGACGGTGGCTAAAGCTCCCTGCCTTTTCTATGCACTGCTGGCATGCTTTACTGAATGTGTTCCGAGACAACTTTTCTGGGTTTTGACTTCGTCCTGATGCAGCCCCTCTTGGGAAATTCGTGTTCGTCTCCTGAGGCTCGAGATGCAGTGAACCCGATGGCACCTGCCGAAATGAAAAACTCCGTTGAGTTGTCGAGAAGCAAGAACATAGACAGCGCCTTGTGATTGGGAGTCAGCCGCTGCTGGACTTTTGCGATTGCTTTCACTGTGCACTGAATGCCAGGACGGCATGTGCACGCTACAACAACGAGCTGGGCAGGAGTGGGCAGAAGAGAACGGCCGTCAGACAGCATATTACATATTACCCAGGAAAGAGCAGTGTTTTTGGAGTGTGCAGCAAATCCGTGTTTCTGGGCAAGGGCGGCATAAGTGCGCTGCGCTGCTAAGCTTTCTCCCTGCGAGACACACTGGCAAAGCTTTTCGCTATGATGCAGTCTAGTGCAGACACACACTACAGCTCTCCGGAGCTGATCGGAGGGAAGCGCTGGTCGCCGGTGTCTTTCGGCTGAAGCAGCGCTTCGGAGCTTACGGCTGCCGCTCCGGTGTTGTGTGCGCGAAGCAGCCGCTTCTCCTGCTCCCGGAGCCGGACAGAGCGGTAGCTTCTACGAAGGCGAAGAACGAAGCCGCTGAGAGACGAGATTGTGTGCACAGCCTTGTGACTGCTGGAGGACGGTGGCTAAAGCTCCCTGCCTTTTCTATGCACTGCTGGCATGCGTTACTGAAGCTGTACCGAGACAACTTTTCTGGGTTTTGACTTCGTCCTGATGCAGCCCCTCTTGGGAAATTCGTGTTCGTCTCCTGAGGCTCGAGATGCAGTGAACCCGATGGCACCTGCCGAAATGAAAAACTCCGTTGAGTTGTCGAGAAGCAAGAACATAGACAGCGCCTTGTGATTGGGAGTCAGCCGCTGCTGGACTTTTGCGATTGCTTTCACTGTGCACTGAATGCCAGGACGGCATGTGCACGCTACAACAACGAGCTGGGCAGGAGTGGGCAGAAGAGAACGGCCGTCAGACAGCAGCTTACATATTACCCAGGAAAGAGCAGTGTTTTTGGAGTGTGCAGCAAATCCGTGTTTCTGGGCAAGAGCGGCATAAGTACGCTGCGCTGCTAAGCTTTCTCCCTGCGAGACACACTGGCAAAGCTTTTCGCTATGATGCAGTCTAGTGCAGACGCACACTACGGCTCTCCGGAGCTGAGAGGAGGGAAGCGCCGGTCGCCGGCATCTTTCGGCTGAAGCAGCGCTTCGGAGCTAACGGCTGCCGCTCCGGTGTTGTGTGCGCGAAGCAGCCGCTTCTCCTGCTCCCGGAGCTGGACAGAGCGGTAGCTCCTACGAGGGCGCAGAACTAAGCCGCTGAGAGACGAGATTGTGTGCACAGCCTTCGGACTGCCAGAGGACGGTGGATAAAGCTCCCTGCCTTTTCAATGCACTGCTGGCATGCCGTATTGAAGGTGTTCCTAGACAACTTTTCTGGTTTTTGACTTCGTTCTGATGCAGCCCCTCTTGGGAAATTCGTGCTTGTCCCCTGAGGCACGAGATGCAGTGAACTCGAAGGCAGCAGTCGAAATTAAGAACTCCATTGAGTTGTCGAGAAGCAAGAACATAGACAGCGCCTTGTGATTTGGAGTCAGCCGCTGCTGGACTTTTGCGATTGCTTTCACTGTGCACTGAATGCCAGGACGGCATGTGCACGCTACAACAACGAGCTGGGCAGGAGTGGGCAGCAGAGAACGGCCGTCAGACAGCAGCTTACATATTACCCAGGAAAGAGTAGTGTTTTTGGAGTGTGCAGCAAGTCCGTGTTTCTGGGCAAGGGCGGCATAAGTGCGCTGCGCTGCTAAGCTTTCTCCCTGTGAGACACACTGGCAAAGCTTTTCGCTATGATGCAGTCTAGTGCAGATGCACACTACGACTCTCCGGAGCTGATCGGAGGGAAGCGCCGGTCGCCGGTGTCTTTCGGCTGAAGCAGCGCTTCGGAGCTTACGGCTGCTGCTCCGGTGTTGTGTGCGCGAAGCAGCCGCTTCTCCTGCTCCCGGAGCCGGACAGAGCGGTAGCTTCTACGAAGGCGAAGAACGAAGCCGCTGAGTGACGAGATTGTGTGCACAGCCTTGGGACTGCTAGAGGACGGTGGCTAAAGCTCCCTGCCTTTTCAAGGCACTGCTGGCATGCTTTATTGAAGGTGTTCCGAGACAACTTTTCTGGGTTTTGACTTCGTCCTGATGCAGCCCCTCTTGGGAAATTTGTGTTCGTCTCCTGAGGCTCGAGATGCAGTGAACCCGATGGCACCTGCCGAAATGAAAAACTCCGTTGAGTTGTTGACAAGCAAGAACATAGACAGCGCCTTGTGATTGGGAGTCAGCCGCTGCTGGACTTTTGCGATTGCTTTCACTGTGCACTGAGTGCCAGGACGGCATGTGCACGCTACAACAACGAGCTGGGCAGGAGTGGGCAGAAGAGAACGGCCGTCAGACAGCAGCTTACATATTACCCAGGAAAGAGCAGTGTTTTTGGAGTGTGCAGCAAATCCGTGGTTCTGGGCAAGGGCGACATAAGTGCGCTGCGCTGCTAAGCTTTCTCCCTGCGAGACACACTGGCAAAGCTTTTCGCTATGATGCAGTCTAGTGCAGACGCACACTTCGGCTCTCCGGAGCTGATCGGAGGGAAGCGCCGGTCGCCGGTGTCTTTCGGCTGAAGCAGCGCTTTGGAGCTTACGGCTGCCGCTCCGGTGTTGTGTGCGCGAAGCAGCCGCTTCTCCTGCTCCCGGAGCCGGAGAGAGCGGTCGCTTCTACGAGGGCGCAGAACTAAGCCGCTGAGAGACGAGATTGTGTGCACAGCCTTGGGACTGCTAGAGGATGGTGGATAAAGCTCCCTGCCTTTTCAATGCACTGCTGGCATGCCGTATTGAAGGTGTTCCTAGACAACTTTTCTGGTTTTTGACTTCGTTCTGATGCAGCCCCTCTTGGGAAATTCGTGTTCGTCTCCTGAGGCTCGAGATGCAGTGAACCCGATGGCACCTGCCGAAATGAAAAACTCCGTTGAGTTGTCGAGAAGCAAGAACATAGACAGTGCCTTGTGATTGGGAGTCAGCCGCTGCTGGACTTTTGCGATTGCTTTCACTGTGCACTGAATGCCAGGACGGCATGTGCACGCTACAACAACGAGCTGGGCAGGAGTGGGCAGAAGAGAACGGCCGTCAGACAGCAGCTTACATATTACCCAGGAAAGAGCAGTGTTTTTGGAGTGTGCAGCAAATCCGTGTTTCTGGGCAAGGGCGACATAAGTGCGCTGCGCTGCTAAGCTTTCTCCCTGTGAGACACACTGGCAAAGCTTTTCGCTATGATACAGTCTAGTGCGGACGCACACTACGGCTCCCCGGAGCTGATCGGAGGGAAGCGCCGGTCGCCGGCGTCTTTCGGCTTAAGCAGCGCTTCGGAGCTAACGGCTGCCGCTCCGGTGTTGTGTGCGTGAAGCAGCCGCTTCTCCTGCTCCCGGAGCCGGACAGAGCGGTAGCTTCTGCGAAGGCGAAGAACGAAGCCGCTGAGAGACGAGATTGTGTGCACAGCCTTGGGACTGCTAGAGGACGGTGGCTAAAGCTCCCTGCCTTTTCAAGGCACTGCTGGCATGCTTTATTGAAGGTGTTCCGAGACAACATTTCTGGGTTTTGACTTCGTCCTGATGCAGCCCCTCTTGGGAAATTCGTGTTCGTCTCCTGAGGCTCGAGATGCAGTGAACCTGATGGCACCTGCCGAAATGAAAAACTCCGTTGAGTTGTCGAGAAGCAAGAACATAGACAGCGCCTTGTGATTGGGAGTCAGCCGCTGCTGGACTTTTGCGATTGCTTTCACTGTGCACTGAATACAAGGACGGCATGTGCACGCTACAACAACGAGCTGGGCAGGAGTGGGCAGAAGAGAACGGCCGTCAGACAGCAGCTTACATATTACCCAGGAAAGAGCAGTGTTTTTGGAGTGTGCAGCAAATCCGTGGTTCTGGGCAAGGGCGACATAAGTGCGCTGCGCTGCTAAGCTTTCTCCCTGCGAGACACACTGGCAAAGCTTTTCGCTATGATGCAGTCTAGTGCAGACGCACACTTCGGCTCTCCGGAGCTGATCGGAGGGAAGCGCCGGTCGCCGGTGTCTTTCGGCTGAAGCAGCGCTTTGGAGCTTACGGCTGCCGCTCCGGTGTTGTGTGCGCGAAGCAGCCGCTTCTCCTGCTCCCGGAGCCGGAGAGAGCGGTCGCTTCTACGAGGGCGCAGAACTAAGCCGCTGAGAGACGAGATTGTGTGCACAGCCTTGGGACTGCTAGAGGATGGTGGATAAAGCTCCCTGCCTTTTCAATGCACTGCTGGCATGCCGTATTGAAGGTGTTCCTAGACAACTTTTCTGGTTTTTGACTTCGTTCTGATGCAGCCCCTCTTGGGAAATTCGTGTTCGTCTCCTGAGGCTCGAGATGCAGTGAACCCGATGGCACCTGCCGAAATGAAAAACTCCGTTGAGTTGTCGACAAGCAAGAACATAGACAGTGCCTTGTGATTGGGAGTCAGCCGCTGCTGGACTTTTGCGATTGCTTTCACTGTGCACTGAATGCCAGGACGGCATGTGCACGCTACAACAACGAGCTGGGCAGGAGTGGGCAGAAGAGAACGGCCGTCAGACAGCAGCTTACATATTACCCAGGAAAGAGCAGTGTTTTTGGAGTGTGCAGCAAATCCGTGTTTCTGGGCAAGGGCGACATAAGTGCGCTGCGCTGCTAAGCTTTCTCCCTGTGAGACACACTGGCAAAGCCTTTCGCTATGATACAGTCTAGTGCGGACGCACACTACGGCTCCCCGGAGCTGATCGGAGGGAAGCGCCGGTCGCCGGCGTCTTTCGGCTTAAGCAGCGCTTCGGAGCTAACGGCTGCCGCTCCGGTGTTGTGTGCGTGAAGCAGCCGCTTCTCCTGCTCCCGGAGCCGGACAGAGCGGTAGCTTCTGCGAAGGCGAAGAACGAAGCCGCTGAGAGACGAGATTGTGTGCACAGCCTTGGGACTGCTAGAGGACGGTGGCTAAAGCTCCCTGCCTTTTCAAGGCACTGCTGGCATGCTTTATTGAAGGTGTTCCGAGACAACATTTCTGGGTTTTGACTTCGTCCTGATGCAGCCCCTCTTGGGAAATTCGTGTTCGTCTCCTGAGGCTCGAGATGCAGTGAACCTGATGGCACCTGCCGAAATGAAAAACTCCGTTGAGTTGTCGAGAAGCAAGAACATAGACAGCGCCTTGTGATTGGGAGTCAGCCGCTGCTGGACTTTTGCGATTGCTTTCACTGTGCACTGAATACAAGGACGGCATGTGCACGCTACAACAACGAGCTGGGCAGGAGTGGGCAGAAGAGAACGGCCGTCAGACAGCAGCTTACATATTACCCAGGAAAGTGTAGTGTTTTTGGAGTGTGCAGCAAATCCGTGTTTCTGGGCAAGGGTGGCATAAGTGCGCTGTGCTGCTAAGCTTTCTCCCTGCGAGACACAATGGCAAAGCTTTTCGCTATGATGCAGTCTAGTGCAGACGCACACTACGGCTCTCCGGAGCTGATCGGAGGGAAGCGCCGGTCGCCGGTGTCTTTCGGCTGAAGCAGCGCTTCGGAGCTTACGGCTGCCGCTCCGGTGTTGTGTGCGCGAAGCAGCCGCTTCTCCTGCTCCCAGAGATGGAGAGAGCAGTAGCTTCTGCAAAGGCGAAGAACAAAGCCGCTGAGAGACGAGATTGTGTGAACAGCCTTGGGACTGCTAGAGGACGGTGGCTAAAGCTCCCTGCCTTTTCTATGCACTGCTGGCATGCTTTACTGAATGTGTTCCGAGACAACTTTTCTGGGTTTTGACTTCGTCCTGATGCAGCCCCTCTTGGGAAATTCGTGTTCGTCTCCTGAGGCTCGAGATGCAGTGAACCCGATGGCACCTGCCGAAATGAAAAACTCCGTTGAGTTGTCGAGAAGCAAGAACATAGACAGCGCCTTGTGATTGGGAGTCAGCCGCTGCTGGACTTTTGCGATTGCTTTCACTGTGCACTGAATGCCAGGACGGCATGTGCACGCTACAACAATGAGCTGGGCAGGAGTGGGCAGAAGAGAACGGCCGTCAGACAGCATATTACATATTACCCAGGAAAGAGCAGTGTTTTTGGAGTGTGCAGGAAATCTGTGTTTCTGGGCAAGGGCGACATAAGTGTGCTGCGCTGCTAAGCTTTCTCCCTGCGAGACACACTGGCAAAGCTTTTCGCTATGATGCAGTCTAGTGCAGACGCACACTACGGCTCTCCTGAGCTGATCGGAGGGAAGCGCCGGTCGCCGGCATCTTTCGGCTGAAGCAGCGCTTCGGAGCTTACGGCTGCCGCTCCGGTGTTGTGTGCGCGAAGCAGCCGCTTCTCCTGCTCCCGGAGCCGGACAGAGCGGTAGCTTCTACGAAGGCGAAGAACGAAGCCTCTGAAAGACGAGATTGTGTGCACAGCCTTGGGACTGCTAGAGGACGGTGGCTAAAGCTCCCTGCCTTTTCAAGGCACTGCTGGCATGCTTTATTGAAGGTGTTCCGAGACAACTTTTCTGGGTTTTGACTTCGTCCTGATGCAGCCCCTCTTGGGAAATTCGTGTTCGTCTCCTGAGGCTCGAGATGCAGTGAACCCGATGGCACCTGCTGAAATGAAAAACTCCGTTGAGTTGTCGACAAGCAAGAACATAGACAGCGCCTTGTGATTGGGAGTCAGCCGCTGCTGGACTTTTGCGATTGCTTTCACTGTGCACTGAATGCCAGGACGGCATGTGCACGCTACAACAACGAGCTGGGCAGGAGTGGGCAGAAGAGAACGGCCGTCAGACAGCAGCTTACATATTACCCAGGAAAGAGCAGTGTTTTTGGAGTGTGCAGCAAATCCGTGGTTCTGGGCAAGGGCGACATAAGTGCGCTGCGCTGCTAAGCTTTCTCCCTGCGAGACACACTGGCAAAGCTTTTCGCTATGATGCAGTCTAGTGCAGACGCACACTTCGGCTCTCCGGAGCTGATCGGAGGGAAGCGCCGGTCGCCGGTGTCTTTCGGCTGAAGCAGCGCTTTGGAGCTTACGGCTGCCGCTCCGGTGTTGTGTGCGCGAAGCAGCCGCTTCTCCTGCTCCCGGAGCCGGAGAGAGCGGTCGCTTCTACGAGGGCGCAGAACTAAGCCGCTGAGAGACGAGATTGTGTGCACAGCCTTGGGACTGCTAGAGGATGGTGGATAAAGCTCCCTGCCTTTTCAATGCACTGCTGGCATGCCGTATTGAAGGTGTTCCTAGACAACTTTTCTGGTTTTTGACTTCGTTCTGATGCAGCCCCTCTTGGGAAATTCGTGCTTGTCCCCTGAGGCACGAGATGCAGTGAACTCGAAGGCAGCAGTCGAAATTAAAAACACCGTTGAGTTGTCGAGAAGCGAGAACATAGACAGCGCCTTGTGATTGGGAGTCAGCCGCTGCTGGACTTTTGCGATTGCTTTCACTGTGCACTGAATGCCAGGACGGCATGTGCACGCTACAACAACGAGCTGGGCAGGAGTGGGCAGAAGAGAACGGCCGTCAGACAGCAGCTTACATATTACCCAGGAAAGAGCAGTGTTTTTGGAGTGTGCAGCAAATCCGTGTTTCTGGGCAAGGGCGGCATAAGTGCGCTGCGCTGCTAAGCTTTCTCCCTGCGAGACACACTGGCAAAGCTTTTCGCTATGATGCAGTCTAGTGCAGACACACACTACAGCTCTCCGGAGCTGATCGGAGGGAAGCGCTGGTCGCCGGTGTCTTTCGGCTGAAGCAGCGCTTCGGAGCTTACGGCTGCCGCTCCGGTGTTGTGTGCGCGAAGCAGCCGCTTCTCCTGCTCCCGGAGCCGGACAGAGCGGTAGCTTCTACGAAGGCGAAGAACGAAGCCGCTGAGAGACGAGATTGTGTGCACAGCCTTGTGACTGCTGGAGGACGGTGGCTAAAGCTCCCTGCCTTTTCTATGCACTGCTGGCATGCGTTACTGAAGCTGTACCGAGACAACTTTTCTGGGTTTTGACTTCGTCCTGATGCAGCCCCTCTTGGGAAATTCGTGTTCGTCTCCTGAGGCTCGAGATGCAGTGAACCCGATGGCACCTGCCGAAATGAAAAACTCCGTTGAGTTGTCGAGAAGCAAGAACATAGACAGCGCCTTGTGATTGGGAGTCAGCCGCTGCTGGACTTTTGCGATTGCTTTCACTGTGCACTGAATGCCAGGACGGCATGTGCACGCTACAACAACGAGCTGGGCAGGAGTGGGCAGAAGAGAACGGCCGTCAGACAGCAGCTTACATATTACCCAGGAAAGAGTAGTGTTTTTGGAGTGTGCAGCAAGTCCGTGTTTCTGGGCAAGGGCGGCATAAGTGCGCTGCGCTGCTAAGCTTTCTCCCTGTGAGACACACTGGCAAAGCTTTTCGCTATGATGCAGTCTAGTGCAGATGCACACTACGACTCTCCGGAGCTGATCGGAGGGAAGCGCCGGTCGCCGGTGTCTTTCGGCTGAAGCAGCGCTTCGGAGCTTACGGCTGCTGCTCTGGTGTTGTGTGCGCGAAGCAGCCGCTTCTCCTGCTCCCGGAGCCGGACAGAGCGGTAGCTTCTACGAAGGCGAAGAACGAAGCCGCTGAGTGACGAGATTGTGTGCACAGCCTTGGGACTGCTAGAGGACGGTGGCTAAAGCTCCCTGCCTTTTCAAGGCACTGCTGGCATGCTTTATTGAAGGTGTTCCGAGACAACTTTTCTGGGTTTTGACTTCGTCCTGATGCAGCCCCTCTTGGGAAATTTGTGTTCGTCTCCTGAGGCTCGAGATGCAGTGAACCCGATGGCACCTGCCGAAATGAAAAACTCCGTTGAGTTGTCGACAAGCAAGAACATAGACAGCGCCTTGTGATTGGGAGTCAGCCGCTGCTGGACTTTTGCGATTGCTTTCACTGTGCACTGAGTGCCAGGACGGCATGTGCACGCTACAACAACGAGCTGGGCAGGAGTGGGCAGAAGAGAACGGCCGTCAGACAGCAGCTTACATATTACCCAGGAAAGAGCAGTGTTTTTGGAGTGTGCAGCAAATCCGTGGTTCTGGGCAAGGGCGACATAAGTGCGCTGCGCTGCTAAGCTTTCTCCCTGCGAGACACACTGGCAAAGCTTTTCGCTATGATGCAGTCTAGTGCAGACGCACACTTCGGCTCTCCGGAGCTGATCGGAGGGAAGCGCCGGTCGCCGGTGTCTTTCGGCTGAAGCAGCGCTTTGGAGCTTACGGCTGCCGCTCCGGTGTTGTGTGCGCGAAGCAGCCGCTTCTCCTGCTCCCGGAGCCGGAGAGAGCGGTCGCTTCTACGAGGGCGCAGAACTAAGCCGCTGAGAGACGAGATTGTGTGCACAGCCTTGGGACTGCTAGAGGATGGTGGATAAAGCTCCCTGCCTTTTCAATGCACTGCTGGCATGCCGTATTGAAGGTGTTCCTAGACAACTTTTCTGGTTTTTGACTTCGTTCTGATGCAGCCCCTCTTGGGAAATTCGTGCTTGTCCCCTGAGGCACGAGATGCAGTGAACTCGAAGGCAGCAGTCGAAATTAAAAACACCGTTGAGTTGTCGAGAAGCGAGAACATAGACAGCGCCTTGTGATTGGGAGTCAGCCGCTGCTGGACTTTTGCGATTGCTTTCACTGTGCACTGAATGCCAGGACGGCATGTGCACGCTACAACAACGAGCTGGGCAGGAGTGGGCAGAAGAGAACGGCCGTCAGACAGCAGCTTACATATTACCCAGGAAAGAGCAGTGTTTTTGGAGTGTGCAGCAAATCCGTGTTTCTGGGCAAGGGCGGCATAAGTGCGCTGCGCTGCTAAGCTTTCTCCCTGCGAGACACACTGGCAAAGCTTTTCGCTATGATGCAGTCTAGTGCAGACACACACTACAGCTCTCCGGAGCTGATCGGAGGGAAGCGCTGGTCGCCGGTGTCTTTCGGCTGAAGCAGCGCTTCGGAGCTTACGGCTGCCGCTCCGGTGTTGTGTGCGCGAAGCAGCCGCTTCTCCTGCTCCCGGAGCCGGACAGAGCGGTAGCTTCTACGAAGGCGAAGAACGAAGCCGCTGAGAGACGAGATTGTGTGCACAGCCTTGTGACTGCTGGAGGACGGTGGCTAAAGCTCCCTGCCTTTTCTATGCACTGCTGGCATGCGTTACTGAAGCTGTACCGAGACAACTTTTCTGGGTTTTGACTTCGTCCTGATGCAGCCCCTCTTGGGAAATTCGTGTTCGTCTCCTGAGGCTCGAGATGCAGTGAACCCGATGGCACCTGCCGAAATGAAAAACTCCGTTGAGTTGTCGAGAAGCAAGAACATAGACAGCGCCTTGTGATTGGGAGTCAGCCGCTGCTGGACTTTTGCGATTGCTTTCACTGTGCACTGAATGCCAGGACGGCATGTGCACGCTACAACAACGAGCTGGGCAGGAGTGGGCAGAAGAGAACGGCCGTCAGACAGCAGCTTACATATTACCCAGGAAAGAGCAGTGTTTTTGGAGTGTGCAGCAAATCCGTGTTTCTGGGCAAGAGCGGCATAAGTACGCTGCGCTGCTAAGCTTTCTCCCTGCGAGACACACTGGCAAAGCTTTTCGCTATGATGCAGTCTAGTGCAGACGCACACTACGGCTCTCCGGAGCTGAGAGGAGGGAAGCGCCGGTCGCCGGCATCTTTCGGCTGAAGCAGCGCTTCGGAGCTAACGGCTGCCGCTCCGGTGTTGTGTGCGCGAAGCAGCCGCTTCTCCTGCTCCCGGAGCTGGACAGAGCGGTAGCTCCTACGAGGGCGCAGAACTAAGCCGCTGAGAGACGAGATTGTGTGCACAGCCTTCGGACTGCCAGAGGACGGTGGATAAAGCTCCCTGCCTTTTCAATGCACTGCTGGCATGCCGTATTGAAGGTGTTCCTAGACAACTTTTCTGGTTTTTGACTTCGTTCTGATGCAGCCCCTCTTGGGAAATTCGTGCTTGTCCCCTGAGGCACGAGATGCAGTGAACTCGAAGGCAGCAGTCGAAATTAAGAACTCCATTGAGTTGTCGAGAAGCAAGAACATAGACAGCGCCTTGTGATTTGGAGTCAGCCGCTGCTGGACTTTTGCGATTGCTTTCACTGTGCACTGAATGCCAGGACGGCATGTGCACGCTACAACAACGAGCTGGGCAGGAGTGGGCAGAAGAGAACGGCCGTCAGACAGCAGCTTACATATTACCCAGGAAAGAGTAGTGTTTTTGGAGTGTGCAGCAAGTCCGTGTTTCTGGGCAAGGGCGGCATAAGTGCGCTGCGCTGCTAAGCTTTCTCCCTGTGAGACACACTGGCAAAGCTTTTCGCTATGATGCAGTCTAGTGCAGATGCACACTACGACTCTCCGGAGCTGATCGGAGGGAAGCGCCGGTCGCCGGTGTCTTTCGGCTGAAGCAGCGCTTCGGAGCTTACGGCTGCTGCTCTGGTGTTGTGTGCGCGAAGCAGCCGCTTCTCCTGCTCCCGGAGCCGGACAGAGCGGTAGCTTCTACGAAGGCGAAGAACGAAGCCGCTGAGTGACGAGATTGTGTGCACAGCCTTGGGACTGCTAGAGGACGGTGGCTAAAGCTCCCTGCCTTTTCAAGGCACTGCTGGCATGCTTTATTGAAGGTGTTCCGAGACAACTTTTCTGGGTTTTGACTTCGTCCTGATGCAGCCCCTCTTGGGAAATTTGTGTTCGTCTCCTGAGGCTCGAGATGCAGTGAACCCGATGGCACCTGCCGAAATGAAAAACTCCGTTGAGTTGTCGACAAGCAAGAACATAGACAGCGCCTTGTGATTGGGAGTCAGCCGCTGCTGGACTTTTGCGATTGCTTTCACTGTGCACTGAGTGCCAGGACGGCATGTGCACGCTACAACAACGAGCTGGGCAGGAGTGGGCAGAAGAGAACGGCCGTCAGACAGCAGCTTACATATTACCCAGGAAAGAGCAGTGTTTTTGGAGTGTGCAGCAAATCCGTGGTTCTGGGCAAGGGCGACATAAGTGCGCTGCGCTGCTAAGCTTTCTCCCTGCGAGACACACTGGCAAAGCTTTTCGCTATGATGCAGTCTAGTGCAGACGCACACTTCGGCTCTCCGGAGCTGATCGGAGGGAAGCGCCGGTCGCCGGTGTCTTTCGGCTGAAGCAGCGCTTTGGAGCTTACGGCTGCCGCTCCGGTGTTGTGTGCGCGAAGCAGCCGCTTCTCCTGCTCCCGGAGCCGGAGAGAGCGGTCGCTTCTACGAGGGCGCAGAACTAAGCCGCTGAGAGACGAGATTGTGTGCACAGCCTTGGGACTGCTAGAGGATGGTGGATAAAGCTCCCTGCCTTTTCAATGCACTGCTGGCATGCCGTATTGAAGGTGTTCCTAGACAACTTTTCTGGTTTTTGACTTCGTTCTGATGCAGCCCCTCTTGGGAAATTCGTGCTTGTCCCCTGAGGCACGAGATGCAGTGAACTCGAAGGCAGCAGTCGAAATTAAAAACACCGTTGAGTTGTCGAGAAGCGAGAACATAGACAGCGCCTTGTGATTGGGAGTCAGCCGCTGCTGGACTTTTGCGATTGCTTTCACTGTGCACTGAATGCCAGGACGGCATGTGCACGCTACAACAACGAGCTGGGCAGGAGTGGGCAGAAGAGAACGGCCGTCAGACAGCAGCTTACATATTACCCAGGAAAGAGCAGTGTTTTTGGAGTGTGCAGCAAATCCGTGTTTCTGGGCAAGGGCGGCATAAGTGCGCTGCGCTGCTAAGCTTTCTCCCTGCGAGACACACTGGCAAAGCTTTTCGCTATGATGCAGTCTAGTGCAGACACACACTACAGCTCTCCGGAGCTGATCGGAGGGAAGCGCTGGTCGCCGGTGTCTTTCGGCTGAAGCAGCGCTTCGGAGCTTACGGCTGCCGCTCCGGTGTTGTGTGCGCGAAGCAGCCGCTTCTCCTGCTCCCGGAGCCGGACAGAGCGGTAGCTTCTACGAAGGCGAAGAACGAAGCCGCTGAGAGACGAGATTGTGTGCACAGCCTTGTGACTGCTGGAGGACGGTGGCTAAAGCTCCCTGCCTTTTCTATGCACTGCTGGCATGCGTTACTGAAGCTGTACCGAGACAACTTTTCTGGGTTTTGACTTCGTCCTGATGCAGCCCCTCTTGGGAAATTCGTGTTCGTCTCCTGAGGCTCGAGATGCAGTGAACCCGATGGCACCTGCCGAAATGAAAAACTCCATTGAGTTGTCGAGAAGCAAGAACATAGACAGCGCCTTGTGATTTGGAGTCAGCCGCTGCTGGACTTTTGCGATTGCTTTCACTGTGCACTGAATGCCAGGACGGCATGTGCACGCTACAACAACGAGCTGGGCAGGAGTGGGCAGAAGAGAACGGCCGTCAGACAGCAGCTTACATATTACCCAGGAAAGAGTAGTGTTTTTGGAGTGTGCAGCAAGTCTGTGTTTCTGGGCAAGGGCGGCATAAGTGCGCTGCGCTGCTAAGCTTTCTCCCTGTGAGACACACTGGCAAAGATTTTCGCTATGATGCAGTCTAGTGCAGATGCACACTACGACTCTCCGGAGCTGATCGGAGGGAAGCGCCGGTCGCCGGTGTCTTTCGGCTGAAGCAGCGCTTCGGAGCTTACGGCTGCTGCTCCGGTGTTGTGTGCGCGAAGCAGCCGCTTCTCCTGCTCCCGGAGCCGGACAGAGCGGTAGCTTCTACGAAGGCGAAGAACGAAGCCGCTGAGTGACGAGATTGTGTGCACAGCCTTGGGACTGCTAGAGGACGGTGGCTAAAGCTCCCTGCCTTTTCAATGCACTGCTGGCATGCTTTATTGAAGGTGTTCCGAGACAACTTTTCTGGGTTTTGACTTCGTCCTGATGCAGCCCCTCTTGGGAAATTTGTGTTCGTCTCCTGAGGCTCGAGATGCAGTGAACCCGATGGCACCTGCCGAAATGAAAAACTCCGTTGAGTTGTCGACAAGCAAGAACATAGACAGCGCATTGTGATTGGGAGTCAGCCGCTGCTGGACTTTTGCGATTGCTTTCACTGTGCACTGAGTGCCAGGACGGCATGTGCACGCTACAACAACGAGCTGGGCAGGAGTGGGCAGAAGAGAACGGCCGTCAGACAGCAGCTTACATATTACCCAGGAAGGAGCAGTGTTTTTGGAGTGTGCAGCAAATCTGTGTTTCTGGGCAAGGGCGACATAAGTGCGCTGCGCTGCTAAGCTTTCTCCCTGCGAGACACACTGGCAAAGCTTTTCGCTATGATGCAGTCTAGTGCAGACGCACACTACGGCTCTCCGGAGCTGATCGGAGGAAAGCGCCGGTCGCCGGTGTCTTTCGGCTGAAGCAGCGCTTCGGAGCTTACGGCTGCCGCTCCGGTGTTGTGTGCGCGAAGCAGCCGCTTCTCCTGCTCCCGGAGCCGGAGAGAGCGGTCGCTTCTACGAGGGCGCAGAACTAAGCCGCTGAGAGACGAGATTGTGTGCACAGCCTTGGGACTGCTAGAGGATGGTGGATAAAGCTCCCTGCCTTTTCAATGCACTGCTGGCATGCCGTATTGAAGGTGTTCCTAGACAACTTTTCTGGTTTTTGACTTCGTTCTGATGCAGCCCCTCTTGGGAAATTCGTGCATGTCCCCTGAGGCACGAGATGCAGTGAACCCGATGGCACCTGCCGAAATGAAAAACTCCTTTGAGTTGTCGAGAAGCAAGAACATAAACAGCGCCTTGTGATTGGGAGTCAGCCGCTGCTGGACTTTTGCGATTGCTTTCACTGTGCACTGAATGCCAGGACGGCATGTGCACGCTACAACAACGAGCTGGGCAGGAGTGGGCAGAAGAGAATGGCAGTCAGACAGCAGCTTACATATTACCCAGGAAAGAGTAGTGTTTTTGGAGTGTGCAGCAAGTCCGTGTTTCTGGGCAAGGGCGGCATAAGTGCGCTGCGCTGCTAAGCTTTCTCCTTGTGAGACACACTGGCAAAGCTTTTCGCTATGATGCAGTCTAGTGCAGATGCACACTACGGCTCTCCGGAGCTGATCGGAGGGAAGCGCCGGTCGCCGGTGTCTTTCGGCTGAAGCAGCGCTTCGGAGCTTACGGCTGCCGCTCCGGTGTTGTGTGCGCGAAGCAGCCGCTTCTCCTGCTCCCGGAGCCGGAGAGAGCGGTCGCTTCTACGAGGGCGCAGAACTAAGCCGCTGAGAGACGAGATTGTGTGCACAGTCTTGGGACTGCTAGAGGACGGTGGATAAAGCTCCCAGCCTTTTCAATGCACTGCTGGCATGCTTCCTTGAAGGTGTTCCTAGACAACTTTTCTGGTTTTTGACTTCGTTCTGATGCAGCCCCTCTTGGGAAATTCGTGCATGTCCCCTGAGGCACGAGATGCAGTGAACCCGATGGCACCTGCCGAAATGAAAAACTCCTTTGAGTTGTCGAGAAGCAAGAACATAGACAGCGCCTTGTGATTGGGAGTCAGCCGCTGCTGGACTTTTGCGATTGCTTTCACTGTGCACTGAATGCCAGGACGGCATGTGCACTCTACAACAACGAGCTGGGCAGGAGTGGGCAGAAGAGAATGGCAGTCAGACAGCAGCTTACATATTACCCAGGAAAGAGCAGTGTTTTTGGAGTGTGCAGCAAATCCGTGGTTCTGGGCAAGGGCAGGATAAGTGCGCTGCGCTGCTAAGCTTTCTCCCTGCGAGACACACTGGCAAAGCTTTTCGCTATGATGCAGTCTAGTGCAAACACACACTACAGCTCTCCGGAGCTGATCGGAGGGAAGCGCCGGTCGCCGGTGTCTTTCGGCTGAAGCAGCGCTTCGGAGCTTACGGCTGCCGCTCCGGTGTTGTGTGCGCGAAGCAGCCGCTTCTCCTGCTCCCGGAGCCGGAGAGAGCGGTAGCTTCTACGAAGGCGAAGAACGAAGCCGCTGAGAGACGAGATTGTGTGCACAGCCTTGTGACTGCTGGAGGACGGTGGCTAAAGCTCCCTGCCTTTTCAAGGCACTGCTGGCATGCTTTATTGAAGGTGTTCCGAGACAACTTTTCTGGGTTTTGACTTCGTCCTGATGCAGCCCCTCTTGGGAAATTCGTGTTCGTCTCCTGAGGCTCGAGATGCAGTGAACCCGATGGCACCTGCCGAAATGAAAAACTCCGTTGAGTTGTCGAGAAGCAAGAACATAGACAGTGCCTTGTGATTGGGAGTCAGCCGCTGCTGGACTTTTGCGATTGCTTTCACTGTGCACTGAATGCCAGGACGGCATGTGCACGCTACAACAACGAGCTGGGCAGGAGGGGGCAGAAGAGAACGGCCGTCAGACAGCAGCTTACATATTACCCAGGAAAGAGCAGTGTTTTTGGAGTGTGCAGCAAATCCGTGTTTCTGGGCAAGGGCGGCATAAGTGCGCTGCGCTGCTAAGCTTTCTCCCTGCGAGACACACTGGCAAAGCTTTTCGCTATGATGCAGTCTAGTGCAGACGCACACTACGGCTCTCCGGAGCTGATAGGAGGGAAGCGCCGGTCGCCGGCATCTTTCGGCTGAAGCAGCTCTTCGGAGCTTACGGCTGCCGCTCCGGTGTTGTGTGCGCGAAGCAGCCGCTTCTCCTGCTCCCAGAGACGGAGAGAGCAGTAGATTCTACAAGGGCGAAGAACGAAGCCGCTGGTAGACGAGATTGTGTGCACAGCCTTGGGACTGCTAGAGGACGGTGGATAAAGCTCCCAGCCTTTTCAATGCACTGCTGGCATGCTTCCTTGAAGGTGTTCCTAGACAACTTTTCTGGTTTTTGACTTCGTTCTGATGCAGCCCCTCTTGGGAAATTCGTGCATGTCCCCTGAGGCACGAGATGCAGTGAACTCGATGGCACCTGCCGAAATGAAAAACTCCTTTGAGTTGTCGAGAAGCAAGAACATAGACAGCGCCTTGTGATTGGGAGTCAGCCGCTGCTGGACTTTTGCGATTGCTTTCACTGTGCACTGAATGCCAGGACGGCATGTGCACGCTACAACAACGAGCTGGGCAGGAGTGGGCAGAAGAGAATGGCAGTCAGACAGCAGCTTACATATTACCCAGGAAAGAGCAGTGTTTTTGGAGTGTGCAGCAAATCCGTGGTTCTGGGCAAGGGCAGGATAAGTGCGCTGCGCTGCTAAGCTTTCTCCCTGCGAGACACACTGGCAAAGCTTTTCGCTATGATGCAGTCTAGTGCAGACACACACTACAGCTCTCCGGAGCTGATCGGAGGGAAGCGCTGGTCGCCGGTGTCTTTCGGCTGAAGCAGCGCTTCGGAGCTTACGGCTGCCGCTCCGGTGTTGTGTGCGCGAAGCAGCCGCTTCTCCTGCTCCCGGAGCCGGACAGAGCGGTAGCTTCTACGAAGGCGAAGAACGAAGCCGCTGAGAGACGAGATTGTGTGCACAGCCTTGTGACTGCTGGAGGACGGTGGCTAAAGCTCCCTGCCTTTTCAAGGCACTGCTGGCATGCTTTATTGAAGGTGTTCCGAGACAACATTTCTGGGTTTTGACTTCGTCCTGATGCAGCCCCTCTTGGGAAATTCGTGTTCGTCTCCTGAGGCTCGAGATGCAGTGAACCCGATGGCACCTGCCGAAATGAAAAACTCCGTTGAGTTGTCGAGAAGCAAGAACATAGACAGTGCCTTGTGATTGGGAGTCAGCCGCTGCTGGACTTTTGCGATTGCTTTCACTGTGCACTGAATGCCAGGACGGCATGTGCACGCTACAACAACGAGCTGGGCAGGAGTGGGCAGAAGAGAACGGCCGTCAGACAGCAGCTTACATATTACCCAGGAAAGAGCAGTGTTTTTGGAGTGTGCAGCAAATCCGTGTTTCTGGGCAAGGGCGACATAAGTGCGCTGCGCTGCTAAGCTTTCTCCCTGTGAGACACACTGGCAAAGCTTTTCGCTATGATACAGTCTAGTGCGGACGCACACTACGGCTCCCCGGAGCTGATCGGAGGGAAGCGCCGGTCGCCGGCGTCTTTCGGCTTAAGCAGCGCTTCGGAGCTAACGGCTGCCGCTCCGGTGTTGTGTGCGTGAAGCAGCCGCTTCTCCTGCTCCCGGAGCCGGACAGAGCGGTAGCTTCTGCGAAGGCGAAGAACGAAGCCGCTGAGAGACGAGATTGTGTGCACAGCCTTGGGACTGCTAGAGGACGGTGGCTAAAGCTCCCTGCCTTTTCAAGGCACTGCTGGCATGCTTTATTGAAGGTGTTCCGAGACAACATTTCTGGGTTTTGACTTCGTCCTGATGCAGCCCCTCTTGGGAAATTCGTGTTCGTCTCCTGAGGCTCGAGATGCAGTGAACCTGATGGCACCTGCCGAAATGAAAAACTCCGTTGAGTTGTCGACAAGCAAGAACATAGACAGCGCCTTGTGATTGGGAGTCAGCCGCTGCTGGACTTTTGCGATTGCTTTCACTGTGCACTGAATACAAGGACGGCATGTGCACGCTACAACAACGAGCTGGGCAGGAGTGGGCAGAAGAGAACGGCCGTCAGACAGCAGCTTACATATTACCCAGGAAAGTGTAGTGTTTTTGGAGTGTGCAGCAAATCCGTGTTTCTGGGCAAGGGCGGCATAAGTGCGCTGCGCTGCTAAGCTTTCTCCCTGCGAGACACAATGGCAAAGCTTTTCGCTATGATGCAGTCTAGTGCAGACGCACACTACGGCTCTCCGGAGCTGATCGGAGGGAAGCGCCGGTCGCCGGTGTCTTTCGGCTGAAGCAGCGCTTCGGAGCTTACGGCTGCCGCTCCGGTGTTGTGTGCGCGAAGCAGCCGCTTCTCCTGCTCCCAGAGATGGAGAGAGCATTAGCTTCTACGAGGGCGCAGAACTAAGCCGCTGAGAGACGAGATTGTGTGCACAGCCTTGGGACTGCTAGAGGATGGTGGATAAAGCTCCCTGCCTTTTCAATGCACTGCTGGCATGCCGTATTGAAGGTGTTCCTAGACAACTTTTCTGGTTTTTGACTTCGTTCTGATGCAGCCCCTCTTGGGAAATTCGTGCTTGTCCCCTGAGGCACGAGATGCAGTGAACTCGAAGGCAGCAGTCGAAATGAAAAAAACACCGTTGAGTTGTCGAGAAGCGAGAACATAGACAGCGCCTTGTGATTGGGAGTCAGCCGCTGCTGGACTTTTGCGATTGCTTTCACTGTGCACTGAATGCCAGGACGGCATGTGCACGCTACAACAACGAGCTGGGCAGGAGTGGGCAGAAGAGAACGGCCGTCAGACAGCAGCTTACATATTACCCAGGAAAGAGCAGTGTTTTTGGAGTGTGCAGCAAATCCGTGTTTCTGGGCAAGGGCGGCATAAGTGCGCTGCGCTGCTAAGCTTCCTCCCTGCGAGACACACTGGCAAAGCTTTTCGCTATGATGCAGTCTAGTGCAAACACACACTACAGCTCTCCGGAGCTGATCGGAGGGAAGCGCTGGTCGCCGGTGTCTTTCGGCTGAAGCAGCGCTTCGGAGCTTACGGCTGCCGCTCCGGTGTTGTGTGCGCGAAGCAGCCGCTTCTCCTGCTCCCGGAGCCGGACAGAGCGGTAGCTTCTACGAAGGCGAAGAACGAAGCCGCTGAGAGACGAGATTGTGTGCACAGCCTTGTGACTGCTGGAGGACGGTGGCTAAAGCTCCCTGCCTTTTCTATGCACTGCTGGCATGCGTTACTGAAGCTGTACCGAGACAACTTTTCTGGGTTTTGACTTCGTCCTGATGCAGCCCCTCTTGGGAAATTCGTGTTCGTCTCCTGAGGCTCGAGATGCAGTGAACCCGATGGCACCTGCCGAAATGAAAAACTCCGTTGAGTTGTCGAGAAGCAAGAACATAGACAGCGCCTTGTGATTGGGAGTCAGCCGCTGCTGGACTTTTGCGATTGCTTTCACTGTGCACTGAATGCCAGGACGGCATGTGCACGCTACAACAACGAGCTGGGCAGGAGTGGGCAGAAGAGAACGGCCGTCAGACAGCAGCTTACATATTACCCAGGAAAGAGCAGTGTTTTTGGAGTGTGCAGCAAATCCGTGTTTCTGGGCAAGAGCGGCATAAGTACGCTGCGCTGCTAAGCTTTCTCCCTGCGAGACACACTGGCAAAGCTTTTCGCTATGATGCAGTCTAGTGCAGACGCACACTACGGCTCTCCGGAGCTGAGAGGAGGGAAGCGCCGGTCGCCGGCATCTTTCGGCTGAAGCAGCGCTTCGGAGCTAACGGCTGCCGCTCCGGTGTTGTGTGCGCGAAGCAGCCGCTTCTCCTGCTCCCGGAGCTGGACAGAGCGGTAGCTCCTACGAGGGCGCAGAACTAAGCCGCTGAGAGACGAGATTGTGTGCACAGCCTTCGGACTGCCAGAGGACGGTGGATAAAGCTCCCTGCCTTTTCAATGCACTGCTGGCATGCTTCCTTGAAGGTGTTCCTAGACAACTTTTCTGGTTTTTGACTTCGTTCTGATGCAGCCCCTCTTGGGAAATTCGTGCTTGTCCCCTGAGGCACGAGATGCAGTGAACTCGAAGGCAGCAGTCGAAATTAAGAACTCCATTGAGTTGTCGAGAAGCAAGAACATAGACAGCGCCTTGTGATTGGGAGTCAGCCGCTGCTGGACTTTTGCGATTGCTTTCACTGTGCACTGAATGCCAGGACGGCATGTGCACGCTACAACAACGAGCTGGGCAGGAGTGGGCAGAAGAGAACGGCCGTCAGACAGCAGCTTACATATTACCCAGGAAAGAGTAGTGTTTTTGGAGTGTGCAGCAAGTCCGTGTTTCTGGGCAAGGGCGGCATAAGTGCGCTGCGCTGCTAAGCTTTCTCCCTGTGAGACACACTGGCAAAGCTTTTCGCTATGATGCAGTCTAGTGCAGATGCACACTACGACTCTCCGGAGCTGATCGGAGGGAAGCGCCGGTCGCCGGTGTCTTTCGGCTGAAGCAGCGCTTCGGAGCTTACGGCTGCTGCTCCGGTGTTGTGTGCGCGAAGCAGCCGCTTCTCCTGCTCCCGGAGCCGGACAGAGCGGTAGCTTCTACGAAGGCGAAGAACGAAGCCGCTGAGTGACGAGATTGTGTGCACAGCCTTGGGACTGCTAGAGGACGGTGGCTAAAGCTCCCTGCCTTTTCAATGCACTGCTGGCATGCTTTATTGAAGGTGTTCCGAGACAACTTTTCTGGGTTTTGACTTCGTCCTGATGCAGCCCCTCTTGGGAAATTTGTGTTCGTCTCCTGAGGCTCGAGATGCAGTGAACCCGATGGCACCTGCCGAAATGAAAAACTCCGTTGAGTTGTCGACAAGCAAGAACATAGACAGCGCCTTGTGATTGGGAGTCAGCCGCTGCTGGACTTTTGCGATTGCTTTCACTGTGCACTGAGTGCCAGGACGGCATGTGCACGCTACAACAACGAGCTGGGCAGGAGTGGGCAGAAGAGAACGGCCGTCAGACAGCAGCTTACATATTACCCAGGAAGGAGCAGTGTTTTTGGAGTGTGCAGCAAATCCGTGGTTCTGGGCAAGGGCAGGATAAGTGCGCTGCGCTGCTAAGCTTTCTCCCTGCGAGACACACTGGCAAAGCTTTTCGCTATGATGCAGTCTAGTGCAGACACACACTACAGCTCTCCGGAGCTGATCGGAGGGAAGCGCCGGTCGCCGGTGTCTTTCGGCTGAAGCAGCGCTTCGGAGTTTACGGCTGCCGCTCCGGTGTTGTGTGCGCGAAGCAGCCGCTTCTCCTGCTCCCGGAGCCGGACAGAGCGGTAGCTTCTACGAAGGCGAAGAACGAAGCCGCTGAGAGACGAGATTGTGTGCACAGCCTTGTGACTGCTGGAGGACGGTGGCTAAAGCTCCCTGCCTTTTCTATGCACTGCTGGCATGCGTTACTGAAGCTGTACCGAGACAACTTTTCTGGGTTTTAACTTCGTCCTGATGCAGCCCCTCTTGGGAAATTCGTGTTCGTCTCCTGAGGCTCGAGATGCAGTGAACCCGATGGCACCTGCCGAAATGAAAATCTCCGTTGAGTTGTCGAGAAGCAAGAACATAGACAGCGCCTTGTGATTGGGAGTCAGCCGCTGCTGGACTTTTGCGATTGCTTTCACTGTGCACTGAATGCCAGGACGGCATGTGCACGCTACAACAACGAGCTGGGCAGGAGTGGGCAGAAGAGAACGGCCGTCAGACAGCAGCTTACATATTACCCAGGAAAGAGCGATGTTTTTGGAGTGTGCAGCAAATCCGTGTTTCTGGGCAAGAGCGGCATAAGTACGCTGCGCTGCTAAGCTTTCTCCCTGCGAGACACACTGGCAAAGCTTTTCGCTATGATGCAGTCTAGTGCAGACGCACACTACGGCTCTCCGGAGCTGATCGGAGGGAAGCGCCGGTCGCCGGCATCTTTCGGCTGAAGCAGCGCTTCGGAGCTAACGGCTGCCGCTCCGGTGTTGTGTGCGTGAAGCAGCCGCTTCTCCTGCTCCCGGAGCCGGACAGAGCGGTAGCTTCTACGAGGGCGCAGAACTAAGCCGCTGAGAGACGAGATTGTGTGCACAGCCTTCGGACTGCCAGAGGACGGTGGATAAAGCTCCCTGCCTTTTCAATGCACTGCTGGCATGCCGTATTGAAGGTGTTCCTAGACAACTTTTCTGGTTTTTGACTTCGTTCTGATGCAGCCCCTCTTGGGAAATTCGTGCTTGTCCCCTGAGGCACGAGATGCAGTGAACTCGAAGGCAGCAGTCGAAATTAAAAACTCCATTGAGTTGTCGAGAAGCAAGAACATAGACAGCGCCTTGTGATTTGGAGTCAGCCGCTGCTGGACTTTTGCGATTGCTTTCACTGTGCACTGAATGCCAGGACGGCATGTGCACGCTACAACAACGAGCTGGGCAGGAGTGGGCAGAAGAGAACGGCCGTCAGACAGCAGCTTACATATTACCCAGGAAAGAGTAGTGTTTTTGGAGTGTGCAGCAAGTCCGTGTTTCTGGGCAAGGGCGGCATAAGTGCGCTGCGCTGCTAAGCTTTCTCCTTGTGAGACACACTGGCAAAGCTTTTCGCTATGATGCAGTCTAGTGCAGATGCACACTACGGCTCTCCGGAGCTGATCGGAGGGAAGCGCCGGTCGCCGGTGTCTTTCGGCTGAAGCAGCGCTTCGGAGCTTACGGCTGCCGCTCCGGTGTTGTGTGCGCGAAGCAGCCGCTTCTCCTGCTCCCGGAGCCGGAGAGAGCGGTCGCTTCTACGAGGGCGCAGAACTAAGCCGCTGAGAGACGAGATTGTGTGCACAGCCTTGGGACTGCTAGAGGATGGTGGATAAAGCTCCCTGCCTTTTCAATGCACTGCTGGCATGCCGTATTGAAGGTGTTCCTAGACAACTTTTCTGGTTTTTGACTTCGTTCTGATGCAGCCCCTCTTGGGAAATTCGTGCTTGTCCCCTGAGGCACGAGATGCAGTGAACTCGAAGGCAGCAGTCGAAATTAAAAACACCATTGAGTTGTCGAGAAGCGAGAACATAGACAGCGCCTTGTGATTGGGAGTCAGCCGCTGCTGGACTTTTGCGATTGCTTTCACTGTGCACTGAATGCCAGGACGGCATGTGCACGCTACAACAACGAGCTGGGCAGGAGTGGGCAGAAGAGAACGGCCGTCAGACAGCAGCTTACATATTACCCAGGAAAGAGCAGTGTTTTTGGAGTGTGCAGCAAATCCGTGTTTCTGGGCAAGGGCGGCATAAGTGCGCTGCGCTGCTAAGCTTTCTCCCTGCGAGACACACTGGCAAAGCTTTTCGCTATGATGCAGTCTAGTGCAGACGCACACTACGGCTCTCCGGAGCTGATAGGAGGGAAGCGCCGGTCGCCGGCATCTTTCGGCTGAAGCAGCTCTTCGGAGCTTACGGCTGCCGCTCCGGTGTTGTGTGCGCGAAGCAGCCGCTTCTCCTGCTCCCAGAGACGGAGAGAGCAGTATATTCTACAAGGGCGAAGAACGAAGCCGCTGGTAGACGAGATTGTGTGCACAGCCTTGGGACTGCTAGAGGACGGTGGATAAAGCTCCCAGCCTTTTCAATGCACTGCTGGCATGCTTCCTTGAAGGTGTTCCTAGACAACTTTTCTGGTTTTTGACTTCGTTCTGATGCAGCCCCTCTTGGGAAATTCGTGCATGTCCCCTGAGGCACGAGATGCAGTGAACCCGATGGCACCTGCCGAAATGAAAAACTCCTTTGAGTTGTCGAGAAGCAAGAACATAAACAGCGCCTTGTGATTGGGAGTCAGCCGCTGCTGGACTTTTGCGATTGCTTTCACTGTGCACTGAATGCCAGGACGGCATGTGCACGCTACAACAACGAGCTGGGCAGGAGTGGGCAGAAGAGAATGGCAGTCAGACAGCAGCTTACATATTACCCAGGAAAGAGCAGTGTTTTTGGAGTGTGCAGCAAATCCGTGGTTCTGGGCAAGGGCAGGATAAGTGCGCTGCGCTGCTAAGCTTTCTCCCTGCGAGACACACTGGCAAAGCTTTTCGCTATGATGCAGTCTAGTGCAGACACACACTACAGCTCTCCGGAGCTGATCGGAGGGAAGCGCCGGTCGCCGGTGTCTTTCGGCTGAAGCAGCGCTTCGGAGCTTACGGCTGCCGCTCCGGTGTTGTGTGCGCGAAGCAGCCGCTTCTCCTGCTCCCGGAGCCGGACAGAGCGGTAGCTTCTACGAAGGCGAAGAACGAAGCCGCTGAGAGACGAGATTGTGTGCACAGCCTTGTGACTGCTGGAGGACGGTGGCTAAAGCTCCCTGCCTTTTCTATGCACTGCTGGCATGCGTTACTGAAGCTGTACCGAGACAACTTTTCTGGGTTTTAACTTCGTCCTGATGCAGCCCCTCTTGGGAAATTCGTGTTCGTCTCCTGAGGCTCGAGATGCAGTGAACCCGATGGCACCTGCCGAAATGAAAATCTCCGTTGAGTTGTCGAGAAGCAAGAACATAGACAGCGCCTTGTGATTGGGAGTCAGCCGCTGCTGGACTTTTGCGATTGCTTTCACTGTGCACTGAATGCCAGGACGGCATGTGCACGCTACAACAACGAGCTGGGCAGGAGTGGGCAGAAGAGAACGGCCGTCAGACAGCAGCTTACATATTACCCAGGAAAGAGCGATGTTTTTGGAGTGTGCAGCAAATCCGTGTTTCTGGGCAAGAGCGGCATAAGTACGCTGCGCTGCTAAGCTTTCTCCCTGCGAGACACACTGGCAAAGCTTTTCGCTATGATGCAGTCTAGTGCAGACGCACACTACGGCTCTCCGGAGCTGATCGGAGGGAAGCGCCGGTCGCCGGCATCTTTCGGCTGAAGCAGCGCTTCGGAGCTAACGGCTGCCGCTCCGGTGTTGTGTGCGCGAAGCAGCCGCTTCTCCTGCTCCCGGAGCCGGACAGAGCGGTAGCTTCTACGAGGGCGCAGAACTAAGCCGCTGAGAGACGAGATTGTGTGCACAGCCTTCGGACTGCCAGAGGACGGTGGATAAAGCTCCCTGCCTTTTCAATGCACTGCTGGCATGCCGTATTGAAGGTGTTCCTAGACAACTTTTCTGGTTTTTGACTTCGTTCTGATGCAGCCCCTCTTGGGAAATTCGTGCTTGTCCCCTGAGGCACGAGATGCAGTGAACTCGAAGGCAGCAGTCGAAATTAAAAACTCCATTGAGTTGTCGAGAAGCAAGAACATAGACAGCGCCTTGTGATTTGGAGTCAGCCGCTGCTGGACTTTTGCGATTGCTTTCACTGTGCACTGAATGCCAGGACGGCATGTGCACGCTACAACAACGAGCTGGGCAGGAGTGGGCAGAAGAGAACGGCCGTCAGACAGCAGCTTACATATTACCCAGGAAGGAGCAGTGTTTTTGGAGTGTGCAGCAAATCTGTGTTTCTGGGCAAGGGCGACATAAGTGCGCTGCGCTGCTAAGCTTTCTCCCTGCGAGACACACTGGCAAAGCTTTTCGCTATGATGCAGTCTAGTGCAGACGCACACTACGGCTCTCCGGAGCTGATCGGAGGGAAGCGCCGGTCGCCGGTGTCTTTCGGCTGAAGCAGCGCTTCGGAGCTTACGGCTGCCGCCCCGGTGTTGTGTGCGCGAAGCAGCCGCTTCTCCTGCTCCCGGAGCCGGACAGAGCGGTAGCTTCTACGAAGGCGAAGAACGAAGCCGCTGAGTGATGAGATTGTGTGCACAGCCTTGGGACTGCTAGAGGACGGTGGCTAAAGCTCCCTGCCTTTTCAATGCACTGCTGGCATGCTTTATTGAAGGTGTTCCGAGACAACTTTTTCTGGGTTTTGACTTCGTCCTGATGCAGCCCCTCTTGGGAAATTTGTGTTCGTCTCCTGAGGCTCGAGATGCAGTGAACCCGATGGCACCTGCCGAAATGAAAAACTCCGTTGAGTTGTCGACAAGCAAGAACATAGACAGCGCCTTGTGATTGGGAGTCAGCCGCTGCTGGACTTTTGCGATTGCTTTCACTGTGCACTGAGTGCCTGGACGGCATGTGCACGCTACAACAACGAGCTGGGCAGGAGTGGGCAGAAGAGAACGGCCGTCAGACAGCAGCTTACATATTACCCAGGAAGGAGCAGTGTTTTTGGAGTGTGCAGCAAATCTGTGTTTCTGGGCAAGGGCGACATAAGTGCGCTGCGCTGCTAAGCTTTCTCCCTGCGAGACACACTGGCAAAGCTTTTCGCTATGATGCAGTCTAGTGCAGACGCACACTACGGCTCTCCGGAGCTGATCGGAGGGAAGCGCCGGTCGCCGGCATCTTTCGGCTGAAGCAGCGCTTCGGAGCTTACGGCTGCCGCTCCGGTGTTGTGTGCGCGAAGCAGCCGCTTCTCCTGCTCCCGGAGCCGGAGAGAGCGGTCGCTTCTACGAGGGCGCAGAACTAAGCCGCTGAGAGACGAGATTGTGTGCACAGCCTTGGGACTGCTAGAGGATGGTGGATAAAGCTCCCTGCCTTTTCTATGCACTGCTGGCATGCGTTACTGAAGCTGTACCGAGACAACTTTTCTGGGTTTTGACTTCGTCCTGATGCAGCCCCTCTTGGGAAATTCGTGTTCGTCTCCTGAGGCTCGAGATGCAGTGAACCCGATGGCACCTGCCGAAATGAAAATCTCCGTTGAGTTGTCGAGAAGCAAGAACATAGACAGCGCCTTGTGATTGGGAGTCAGCCGCTGCTGGACTTTTGCGATTGCTTTCACTGTGCACTGAATGCCAGGACGGCATGTGCACGCTACAACAACGAGCTGGGCAGGAGTGGGCAGAAGAGAACGGCCGTCAGACAGCAGCTTACATATTACCCAGGAAAGAGCGATGTTTTTGGAGTGTGCAGCAAATCCGTGTTTCTGGGCAAGAGCGGCATAAGTACGCTGCGCTGCTAAGCTTTCTCCCTGCGAGACACACTGGCAAAGCTTTTCGCTATGATGCAGTCTAGTGCAGACGCACACTACGGCTCTCCGGAGCTGATCGGAGGGAAGCGCCGGTCGCCGGCATCTTTCGGCTGAAGCAGCGCTTCGGAGCTAACGGCTGCCGCTCCGGTGTTGTGTGCGCGAAGCAGCCGCTTCTCCTGCTCCCGGAGCCGGACAGAGCGGTAGCTTCTACGAGGGCGCAGAACTAAGCCGCTGAGAGACGAGATTGTGTGCACAGCCTTCGGACTGCCAGAGGACGGTGGATAAAGCTCCCTGCCTTTTCAATGCACTGCTGGCATGCCGTATTGAAGGTGTTCCTAGACAACTTTTCTGGTTTTTGACTTCGTTCTGATGCAGCCCCTCTTGGGAAATTCGTGCTTGTCCCCTGAGGCACGAGATGCAGTGAACTCGAAGGCAGCAGTCGAAATTAAAAACTCCATTGAGTTGTCGAGAAGCAAGAACATAGACAGCGCCTTGTGATTTGGAGTCAGCCGCTGCTGGACTTTTGCGATTGCTTTCACTGTGCACTGAATGCCAGGACGGCATGTGCACGCTACAACAACGAGCTGGGCAGGAGTGGGCAGAAGAGAACGGCCGTCAGACAGCAGCTTACATATTACCCAGGAAGGAGCAGTGTTTTTGGAGTGTGCAGCAAATCTGTGTTTCTGGGCAAGGGCGACATAAGTGCGCTGCGCTGCTAAGCTTTCTCCCTGCGAGACACACTGGCAAAGCTTTTCGCTATGATGCAGTCTAGTGCAGACGCACACTACGGCTCTCCGGAGCTGATCGGAGGGAAGCGCCGGTCGCCGGTGTCTTTCGGCTGAAGCAGCGCTTCGGAGCTTACGGCTGCCGCCCCGGTGTTGTGTGCGCGAAGCAGCCGCTTCTCCTGCTCCCGGAGCCGGACAGAGCGGTAGCTTCTACGAAGGCGAAGAACGAAGCCGCTGAGTGATGAGATTGTGTGCACAGCCTTGGGACTGCTAGAGGACGGTGGCTAAAGCTCCCTGCCTTTTCAATGCACTGCTGGCATGCTTTATTGAAGGTGTTCCGAGACAACTTTTTCTGGGTTTTGACTTCGTCCTGATGCAGCCCCTCTTGGGAAATTTGTGTTCGTCTCCTGAGGCTCGAGATGCAGTGAACCCGATGGCACCTGCCGAAATGAAAAACTCCGTTGAGTTGTCGACAAGCAAGAACATAGACAGCGCCTTGTGATTGGGAGTCAGCCGCTGCTGGACTTTTGCGATTGCTTTCACTGTGCACTGAGTGCCTGGACGGCATGTGCACGCTACAACAACGAGCTGGGCAGGAGTGGGCAGAAGAGAACGGCCGTCAGACAGCAGCTTACATATTACCCAGGAAGGAGCAGTGTTTTTGGAGTGTGCAGCAAATCTGTGTTTCTGGGCAAGGGCGACATAAGTGCGCTGCGCTGCTAAGCTTTCTCCCTGCGAGACACACTGGCAAAGCTTTTCGCTATGATGCAGTCTAGTGCAGACGCACACTACGGCTCTCCGGAGCTGATCGGAGGGAAGCGCCGGTCGCCGGCATCTTTCGGCTGAAGCAGCGCTTCGGAGCTTACGGCTGCCGCTCCGGTGTTGTGTGCGCGAAGCAGCCGCTTCTCCTGCTCCCGGAGCCGGAGAGAGCGGTCGCTTCTACGAGGGCGCAGAACTAAGCCGCTGAGAGACGAGATTGTGTGCACAGCCTTGGGACTGCTAGAGGATGGTGGATAAAGCTCCCTGCCTTTTCTATGCACTGCTGGCATGCGTTACTGAAGCTGTACCGAGACAACTTTTCTGGGTTTTGACTTCGTCCTGATGCAGCCCCTCTTGGGAAATTCGTGTTCGTCTCCTGAGGCTCGAGATGCAGTGAACCCGATGGCACCTGCCGAAATGAAAATCTCCGTTGAGTTGTCGAGAAGCAAGAACATAGACAGCGCCTTGTGATTGGGAGTCAGCCGCTGCTGGACTTTTGCGATTGCTTTCACTGTGCACTGAATGCCAGGACGGCATGTGCACGCTACAACAACGAGCTGGGCAGGAGTGGGCAGAAGAGAACGGCCGTCAGACAGCAGCTTACATATTACCCAGGAAAGAGCGATGTTTTTGGAGTGTGCAGCAAATCCGTGTTTCTGGGCAAGAGCGGCATAAGTACGCTGCGCTGCTAAGCTTTCTCCCTGCGAGACACACTGGCAAAGCTTTTCGCTATGATGCAGTCTAGTGCAGACGCACACTACGGCTCTCCGGAGCTGAGAGGAGGGAAGCGCCGGTCGCCGGCATCTTTCGGCTGAAGCAGCGCTTCGGAGCTAACGGCTGCCGCTCCGGTGTTGTGTGCGCGAAGCAGCCGCTTCTCCTGCTCCCGGAGCCGGACAGAGCGGTAGCTTCTACGAGGGCGCAGAACTAAGCCGCTGAGAGACGAGATTGTGTGCACAGCCTTCGGACTGCTAGAGGACGGTGGATAAAGCTCCCAGCCTTTTCAATGCACTGCTGGCATGCTTCCTTGAAGGTGTTCCTAGACAACTTTTCTGGTTTTTGACTTCGTTCTGATGCAGCCCCTCTTGGGAAATTCGTGCTTGTCCCCTGAGGCACGAGATGCAGTGAACTCGAAGGCAGCAGTCGAAATTAAAAACTCCATTGAGTTGTCGAGAAGCAAGAACATAGACAGCGCCTTGTGATTTGGAGTCAGCCGCTGCTGGACTTTTGCGATTGCTTTCACTGTGCACTGAATGCCAGGACGGCATGTGCACGCTACAACAACGAGCTGGGCAGGAGTGGGCAGAAGAGAACGGCCGTCAGACAGCAGCTTACATATTACCCAGGAAAGAGTAGTGTTTTTGGAGTGTGCAGCAAGTCCGTGTTTCTGGGCAAGGGCGGCATAAGTGCGCTGCGCTGCTAAGCTTTCTCCCTGTGAGACACACTGGCAAAGCTTTTCGCTATGATGCAGTCTAGTGCAGATGCACACTACGACTCTCCGGAGCTGATCGGAGGGAAGCGCCGGTCGCCGGTGTCTTTCGGCTGAAGCAGCGCTTCGGAGCTTACGGCTGCTGCTCCGGTGTTGTGTGCGCGAAGCAGCCGCTTCTCCTGCTCCCGGAGCCGGACAGAGCGGTAGCTTCTACGAAGGCGAAGAACGAAGCCGCTGAGTGACGAGATTGTGTGCACAGCCTTGGGACTGCTAGAGGACGGTGACTAAAGCTCCCTGCCTTTTCAAGGCACTGCTGGCATGCTTTATTGAAGGTATTCCGAGACAACTTTTCTGGGTTTTGACTTCGTCCTGATGCAGCCCCTCTTGGGAAATTTGTGTTCGTCTCCTGAGGCTCGAGATGCAGTGAACCCGATGGCACCTGCCGAAATGAAAAACTCCGTTGAGTTGTCGACAAGCAAGAACATAGACAGCGCCTTGTGATTGGGAGTCAGCCGCTGCTGGACTTTTGCGATTGCTTTCACTGTGCACTGAGTGCCAGGATGGCATGTGCACGCTACAACAACGAGCTGGGCAGGAGTGGGCAGAAGAGAACGGCCGTCAGACAGCAGCTTACATATTACCCAGGAAGGAGCAGTGTTTTTGGAGTGTGCAGCAAATCTGTGTTTCTGGGCAAGGGCGACATAAGTGCGCTGCGCTGCTAAGCTTTCTCCCTGCGAGACACACTGGCAAAGCTTTTCGCTATGATGCAGTCTAGTGCAGACGCACACTACGGCTCTCCGGAGCTGATCGGAGGGAAGCGCCGGTCGCCGGCATCTTTCGGCTGAAGCAGCGCTTCGGAGCTTACGGCTGCCGCTCCGGTGTTGTGTGCGCGAAGCAGCCGCTTCTCCTGCTCCCGGAGCCGGAGAGAGCGGTCGCTTCTACGAGGGCGCAGAACTAAGCCGCTGAGAGACGAGATTGTGTGCACAGCCTTGGGACTGCTAGAGGATGGTGGATAAAGCTCCCTGCCTTTTCAATGCACTGCTGGCATGCCGTATTGAAGGTGTTCCTAGACAACTTTTCTGGTTTTTGACTTCGTTCTGATGCAGCCCCTCTTGGGAAATTCGTGCTTGTCCCCTGAGGCACGAGATGCAGTGAACTCGAAGGCAGCAGTCGAAATTAAAAACACCATTGAGTTGTCGAGAAGCGAGAACATAGACAGCGCCTTGTGATTGGGAGTCAGCCGCTGCTGGACTTTTGCGATTGCTTTCACTGTGCACTGAATGCCAGGACGGCATGTGCACGCTACAACAACGAGCTGGGCAGGAGTGGGCAGAAGAGAACGGCCGTCAGACAGCAGCTTACATATTACCCAGGAAAGAGCAGTGTTTTTGGAGTGTGCAGCAAATCCGTGTTTCTGGGCAAGGGCGGCATAAGTGCGCTGCGCTGCTAAGCTTTCTCCCTGCGAGACACACTGGCAAAGCTTTTCGCTATGATGCAGTCTAGTGCAGACGCACACTACAGCTCTCCGGAGCTGATAGGAGGGAAGCGCCGGTCGCTGGCATCTTTCGGCTGAAGCAGCTCTTCGGAGCTTACGGCTGCCGCTCCGGTGTTGTGTGCGCGAAGCAGCCGCTTCTCCTGCTCCCAGAGACGGAGAGAGCAGTAGATTCTACAAGGGCGAAGAACGAAGCCGCTGGTAGACGAGATTGTGTGCACAGCCTTGGGACTGCTAGAGGACGGTGGATAAAGCTCCCAGCCTTTTCAATGCACTGCTGGCATGCTTCCTTGAAGGTGTTCCTAGACAACTTTTCTGGTTTTTGACTTCGTTCTGATGCAGCCCCTCTTGGGAAATTCGTGCATGTCCCCTGAGGCACGAGATGCAGTGAACCCGATGGCACCTGCCGAAATGAAAAACTCCTTTGAGTTGTCGAGAAGCAAGAACATAGACAGCGCCTTGTGATTGGGAGTCAGCCGCTGCTGGACTTTTGCGATTGCTTTCACTGTGCACTGAATGCCAGGACGGCATGTGCACTCTACAACAACGAGCTGGGCAGGAGTGGGCAGAAGAGAATGGCAGTCAGACAGCAGCTTACATATTACCCAGGAAAGAGCAGTGTTTTTGGAGTGTGCAGCAAATCCGTGGTTCTGGGCAAGGGCAGGATAAGTGCGCTGCGCTGCTAAGCTTTCTCCCTGCGAGACACACTGGCAAAGCTTTTCGCTATGATGCAGTCTAGTGCAGACACACACTACAGCTCTCCGGAGCTGATCGGAGGGAAGCGCCGGTCGCCGGTGTCTTTCGGCTGAAGCAGCGCTTCGGAGCTTACGGCTGCCGCTCCGGTGTTGTGTGCGCGAAGCAGACGCTTCTCCTGCTCCCGGAGCCGGACAGAGCGGTAGCTTCTACGAAGGCGAAGAACGAAGCCGCTGAGAGACGAGATTGTGTGCACAGCCTTGTGACTGCTGGAGGACGGTGGCTAAAGCTCCCTGCCTTTTCTATGCACTGCTGGCATGCGTTACTGAAGCTGTACCGAGACAACTTTTCTGGGTTTTGACTTCGTCCTGATGCAGCCCCTCTTGGGAAATTCGTGTTCGTCTCCTGCGGCTCGAGATGCAGTGAACCCGATGGCACCTGCCGAAATGAAAATCTCCGTTGAGTTGTCGAGAAGCAAGAACATAGACAGCGCCTTGTGATTGGGAGTCAGCCGCTGCTGGACTTTTGCGATTGCTTTCACTGTGCACTGAATGCCAGGACGGCATGTGCACGCTACAACAACGAGCTGGGCAGGAGTGGGCAGAAGAGAACGGCCGTCAGACAGCAGCTTACATATTACCCAGGAAAGAGCGATGTTTTTGGAGTGTGCAGCAAATCCGTGTTTCTGGGAAAGAGCGGCATAAGTACGCTGCGCTGCTAAGCTTTCTCCCTGCGAGACACACTGGCAAAGCTTTTCGCTATGATGCAGTCTAGTGCAGACGCACACTACGGCTCTCCGGAGCTGAGAGGAGGGAAGCGCCGGTCGCCGGCATCTTTCGGCTGAAGCAGCGCTTCGGAGCTAACGGCTGCCGCTCCGGTGTTGTGTGCGCGAAGCAGCCGCTTCTCCTGCTCCCGGAGCCGGACAGAGCGGTAGCTTCTACGAGGGCGCAGAACTAAGCCGCTGAGAGACGAGATTGTGTGCACAGCCTTCGGACTGCCAGAGGACGGTGGATAAAGCTCCCTGCCTTTTCAATGCACTGCTGGCATGCCGTATTGAAGGTGTTCCTACACAACTTTTCTGGTTTTTGACTTCGTTCTGATGCAGCCCCTCTTGGGAAATTCGTGCTTGTCCCCTGAGGCACGAGATGCAGTGAACTCGAAGTCAGCAGTCGAAATTAAAAACTCCATTGAGTTGTCGAGAAGCAAGAACATAGACAGCGCCTTGTGATTTGGAGTCAGCCGCTGCTGGACTTTTGCGATTGCTTTCACTGTGCACTGAATGCCAGGACGGCATGTGCACGCTACAACAACGAGCTGGGCAGGAGTGGGCAGAAGAGAACGGCCGTCAGACAGCAGCTTACATATTACCCAGGAAAGAGCAGTGTTTTTGGAGTGTGCAGCAAGTCCGTGTTTCTGGGCAAGGGCGGCATAAGTGCGCTGCGCTGCTAAGCTTTCTCCCTGTGAGACACACTGGCAAAGCTTTTCGCTATGATGCAGTCTAGTGCAGATGCACACTACGACTCTCCGGAGCTGATCGGAGGGAAGCGCCGGTCGCCGGTGTCTTTCGGCTGAAGCAGCGCTTCGGAGCTTACGGCTGCTGCTCCGGTGTTGTGTGCGCGAAGCAGCCGCTTCTCCTGCTCCCGGAGCCGGACAGAGCGGTAGCTTCTACGAAGGCGAAGAACGAAGCCGCTGAGTGACGAGATTGTGTGCACAGCCTTGGGACTGCTAGAGGACGGTGGCTAAAGCTCCCTGCCTTTTCAAGGCACTGCTGGCATGCTTTATTGAAGGTGTTCCGAGACAACTTTTCTGGGTTTTGACTTCGTCCTGATGCAGCCCCTCTTGGGAAATTTGTGTTCGTCTCCTGAGGCTCGAGATGCAGTGAACCCGATGGCACCTGCCGAAATGAAAAACTCCGTTGAGTTGTCGACAAGCAAGAACATAGACAGCGCCTTGTGATTGGGAGTCAGCCGCTGCTGGACTTTTGCGATTGCTTTCACTGTGCACTGAGTGCCAGGACGGCATGTGCACGCTACAACAACGAGCTGGGCAGGAGTGGGCAGAAGAGAACGGCCGTCAGACAGCAGCTTACATATTACCCAGGAAGGAGCAGTGTTTTTGGAGTGTGCAGCAAATCTGTGTTTCTGGGCAAGGGCGACATAAGTGCGCTGCGATGCTAAGCTTTCTCCCTGCGAGACACACTGGCAAAGCTTTTCGCTATGATGCAGTCTAGTGCAGACGCACACTACGGCTCTCCGGAGCTGATCGGAGGGAAGCGCCGGTCGCCGGTGTCTTTCGGCTGAAGCAGCGCTTCGGAGCTTACGGCTGCCGCTCCGGTGTTGTGTGCGCGAAGCAGCCGCTTCTCCTGCTCCCGGAGCCGGACAGAGCGGTAGCTTCTACGAAGGCGAAGAACGAAGCCGCTGAGAGACGAGATTGTGTGCACAGCCTTGTGACTGCTGGAGGACGGTGGCTAAAGCTCCCTGCCTTTTCTATGCACTGCTGGCATGCGTTACTGAAGCTGTACCGAGACAACTTTTCTGGGTTTTGACTTCGTCCTGATGCAGCCCCTCTTGGGAAATTCGTGTTCGTCTTCTGAGGCTCGAGATGCAGTGAACCCGATGGCACCTGCCGAAATGAAAAACTCCTTTGAGTTGTCGAGAAGCAAGAACATAGACAGCGCCTTGTGATTTGGAGTCAGCCGCTGCTGGACTTTTGCGATTGCTTTCACTGTGCACTGAATGCCAGGACGGCATGTGCACGCTACAACAACGAGCTGGGCAGGAGTGGGCAGAAGAGAACGGCCGTCAGACAGCAGCTTACATATTACCCAGGAAAGAGTAGTGTTTTTGGAGTGTGCAGCAAGTCCGTGTTTCTGGGCAAGGGCGGCATAAGTGCGCTGCGCTGCTAAGCTTTCTCCTTGTGAGACACACTGGCAAAGCTTTTCGCTATGATGCAGTCTAGTGCAGATGCACACTACGACTCTCCGGAGCTGATCGGAGGGAAGCGCCGGTCGCCGGTGTCTTTCGGCTGAAGCAGCGCTTCGGAGCTTACGGCTGCCGCTCCGGTGTTGTGTGCGCGAAGCAGCCGCTTCTCCTGCTCCCGGAGCCGGACAGAGCGGTAGCTTCTACGAAGGCGAAGAACGAAGCCGCTGGTAGACGAGATTGTGTGCACAGCCTTGGGACTGCTAGAGGACGGTGGATAAAGCTCCCAGCCTTTTCAATGCACTGCTGGCATGCTTCCTTGAAGGTGTTCCTAGACAACTTTTCTGGTTTTTGACTTCGTTCTGATGCAGCCCCTCTTGGGAAATTCGTGCATGTCCCCTGAGACACGAGATGCAGTGAACCCGATGGCACCTGCCGAAATGAAAAACTCCTTTGAGTTGTCGAGAAGCAAGAACATAGACAGCGCCTTGTGATTGGGAGTCAGCCGCTGCTGGACTTTTGCGATTGCTTTCACTGTGCACTGAATGCCAGGACGGCATGTGCACGCTACAACAACGAGCTGGGCAGGAGTGGGCAGAAGAGAACGGCCGTCAGACAGCAGCTTACATATTACCCAGGAAAGAGCGATGTTTTTGGAGTGTGCAGCAAATCCGTGTTTCTGGGCAAGAGCGGCATAAGTACGCTGCGCTGCTAAGCTTTCTCCCTGCGAGACACACTGGCAAAGCTTTTCGCTATGATGCAGTCTAGTGCAGACGCACACTACGGCTCTCCGGAGCTGAGAGGAGGGAAGCGCCGGTCGCCGGCATCTTTCGGCTGAAGCAGCGCTTCGGAGCTAACGGCTGCCGCTCCGGTGTTGTGTGCGCGAAGCAGCCGCTTCTCCTGCTCCCGGAGCCGGACAGAGCGGTAGCTTCTACGAGGGCGCAGAACTAAGCCGCTGAGAGACGAGATTGTGTGCACAGCCTTCGGACTGCCAGAGGACGGTGGATAAAGCTCCCTGCCTTTTCAATGCACTGCTGGCATGCTTTATTGAAGGTGTTCCGAGACAACTTTTCTGGGTTTTGACTTCGTCCTGATGCAGCCCCTCTTGGGAAATTCGTGTTCGTCTCCTGAGGCTCGAGATGCAGTGAACCCGATGGCACCTGCCGAAATGAAAAACTCCGTTGAGTTGTCGACAAGCAAGAACATAGACAGCGCCTTGTGATTGGGAGTCAGCCGCTGCTGGACTTTTGCGATTGCTTTCACTGTGCACTGAGTGCCAGGACGGCATGTGCACGCTACAACAACGAGCTGGGCAGGAGTGGGCAGAAGAGAACGGCCGTCAGACAGCAGCTTACATATTACCCAGGAAGGAGCAGTGTTTTTGGAGTGTGCAGCAAATCTGTGTTTCTGGGCAAGGGCGACATAAGTGCGCTGCGCTGCTAAGCTTTCTCCCTGCGAGACACACTGGCAAAGCTTTTCGCTATGATGCAGTCTAGTGCAGACGCACACTACGGCTCTCCGGAGCTGATCGGAGGGAAGCGCCGGTCGCCGGTGTCTTTCGGCTGAAGCAGCGCTTCGGAGCTTACGGCTGCCGCTCCGGTGTTGTGTGCGCGAAGCAGCCGCTTCTCCTGCTCCCGGAGCCGGAGAGAGCGGTCGCTTCTACGAGGGCGCAGAACTAAGCCGCTGAGAGACGAGATTGTGTGCACAGCCTTGGGACTGCTAGAGGATGGTGGATAAAGCTCCCTGCCTTTTCAATGCACTGCTGGCATGCCGTATTGAAGGTGTTCCTAGACAACTTTTCTGGTTTTTGACTTCGTCCTGATGCAGCCCCTCTTGGGAAATTCGTGTTCGTCTTCTGAGGCTCGAGATGCAGTGAACCCGATGGCACCTGCCGAAATTAAAAACACCATTGAGTTGTCGAGAAGCGAGAACATAGACAGCGCCTTGTGATTGGGAGTCAGCCGCTGCTGGACTTTTGCGATTGCTTTCACTGTGCACTGAATGCCAGGACGGCATGTGCACGCTACAACAACGAGCTGGGCAGGAGTGGGCAGAAGAGAACGGCCGTCAGACAGCAGCTTACATATTACCCAGGAAAGAGCAGTGTTTTTGGAGTGTGCAGCAAATCCGTGTTTCTGGGCAAGGGCGGCATAAGTGCGCTGCGCTGCTAAGCTTTCTCCCTGCGAGACACACTGGCAAAGCTTTTCGCTATGATGCAGTCTAGTGCAGACGCACACTACGGCTCTCCGGAGCTGAGAGGAGGGAAGCGCCGGTCGCCGGCATCTTTCGGCTGAAGCAGCGCTTCGGTGCTTACGGCTGCCGCTCCGGTGTTGTGTGCGCGAAGCAGCCGCTTCTCCTGCTCCCAGAGACGGAGAGAGCAGTAGATTCTACAAGGGTGAAGAACGAAGCCGCTGGTAGACGAGATTGTGTGCACAGCCTTGGGACTGCTAGAGGACGGTGGATAAAGCTCCCAGCCTTTTCAATGCACTGCTGGCATGCTTCCTTGAAGGTGTTCCTAGACAACTTTTCTGGTTTTTGACTTCGTTCTGATGCAGCCCCTCTTGGGAAATTCGTGCATGTCCCCTGAGGCACGAGATGCAGTGAACCCGATGGCACCTGCCGAAATGAAAAACTCCTTTGAGTTGTCGAGAAGCAAGAACATAGACAGCGCCTTGTGATTGGGAGTCAGCCGCTGCTGGACTTTTGCGATTGCTTTCACTGTGCACTGAATGCCAGGACGGCATGTGCACGCTACAACAACGAGCTGGGCAGGAGTGGGCAGAAGAGAATGGCAGTCAGACAGCAGCTTACATATTACCCAGGAAAGAGCAGTGTTTTTGGAGTGTGCAGCAAATCCGTGGTTCTGGGCAAGGGCAGGATAAGTGCGCTGCGCTGCTAAGCTTTCTCCCTGCGAGACACACTGGCAAAGCTTTTCGCTATGATGCAGTCTAGTGCAGACACACACTACAGCTCTCCGGAGCTGATCGGAGGGAAGCGCCGGTCGCCGGTGTCTTTCGGCTGAAGCAGCGCTTCGGAGCTTACGGCTGCCGCTCCGGTGTTGTGTGCGCGAAGCAGCCGCTTCTCCTGCTCCCGGAGCCGGACAGAGCGGTAGCTTCTACGAAGGCGAAGAACGAAGCCGCTGAGAGACGAGATTGTGTGCACAGCCTTGTGACTGCTGGAGGACGGTGGCTAAAGCTCCCTGCCTTTTCTATGCACTGCTGGCATGCGTTACTGAAGCTGTACCGAGACAACTTTTCTGGGTTTTGACTTCGTCCTGATGCAGCCCCTCTTGGGAAATTCGTGTTCGTCTCCTGAGGCTCGAGATGCAGTGAACCCGATGGCACCTGCCGAAATGAAAATCTCCGTTGAGTTGTCGAGAAGCAAGAACATAGACAGCGCCTTGTGATTGGGAGTCAGCCGCTGCTGGACTTTTGCGATTGCTTTCACTGTGCACTGAATGCCAGGACGGCATGTGCACGCTACAACAACGAGCTGGGCAGGAGTGGGCAGAAGAGAACGGCCGTCAGACAGCAGCTTCCATATTACCCAGGAAAGAGCAGTGTTTTTGGAGTGTGCAGCAAATCCGTGTTTCTGGGCAAGAGCGGCATAAGTACGGTGCGCTGCTAAGCTTTCTCCCTGCGAGACACACTGGCAAAGCTTTTCGCTATGATGCAGTCTAGTGCAGACGCACACTACGGCTCTCCGGAGCTGAGAGGAGGGAAGCGCCGGTCGCCGGCATCTTTCGGCTGAAGCAGCGCTTCGGAGCTAACGGCTGCCGCTCCGGTGTTGTGTGCGCGAAGCAGCCGCTTCTCCTGCTCCCGGAGCCGGACAGAGCGGTAGCTTCTACGAGGGCGCAGAACTAAGCCGCTGAGAGACGAGATTGTGTGCACAGCCTTGGGACTGCCAGAGGACGGTGGATAAAGCTCCCTGCCTTTTCAATGCACTGCTGGCATGCCGTATTGAAGGTGTTCCTAGACAACTTTTCTGGTTTTTGACTTCGTTCTGATGCAGCCCCTCTTGGGAAATTCGTGCTTGTCCCCTGAGGCACGAGATGCAGTGAACTCGAAGGCAGCAGTCGAAATTAAAAACTCCATTGAGTTGTCGAGAAGCAAGAACATAGACAGCGCCTTGTGATTTGGAGTCAGCCGCTGCTGGACTTTTGCGATTGCTTTCACTGTGCACTGAATGCCAGGACGGCATGTGCACGCTACAACAACGAGCTGGGCAGGAGTGGGCAGAAGAGAACGGCCGTCAGACAGCAGCTTACATATTACCCAGGAAAGAGTAGTGTTTTTGGAATGTGCAGCAAGTCCGTGTTTCTGGGCAAGGGCGGCATAAGTGCGCTGCGCTGCTTAGCTTTCTCCCTGTGAGACACACTGGCAAAGCTTTTCGCTATGATGCAGTCTAGTGCAGATGCACACTACGACTCTCCGGAGCTGATCGGAGGGAAGCGCCGGTCTCCGGTGTCTTTCGGCTGAAGCAGCGCTTCGGAGCTTACGGCTGCTGCTCCGGTGTTGTGTGCGCGAAGCAGCCGCTTCTCCTGCTCCCGGAGCCGGACAGAGCGGTAGCTTCTACGAAGGCGAAGAACGAAGCCGCTGAGTGACGAGATTGTGTGCACAGCCTTGGGACTGCTGGAGGACGGTGGCTAAAGCTCCCTGCCTTTTCAAGGCACTGCTGGCATGCTTTATTGAAGGTGTTCCGAGACAACTTTTCTGGGTTTTGACTTCGTCCTGATGCAGCCCCTCTTGGGAAATTCGTGCTCGTCCCCTGAGGCTCGAGATGCAGTGAACCCGATGGCACCTGCCAAAATGAAAAAATCCGTTGAGTTGTCGAGAAGCATGAACATAGACAGCGCCTTCTGATTGGGAGTCAGCCGCTGCTGGGCTTTTGCGATTGCTTTCACTGTGCACTGAATGCCAGGACGGCATGTGCACGCTACAACAACGAGCTGGGCAGGAGTGGGCAGAAGAGAACGGCCGTCAGACAGCAGCTTACATATTACCCAGGAAAGAGCAGTGTTTTTGGAGTGTGCAGCAAATCCGTGTTTCTGGGTAAGGGCGACATAAGCGCGCTGCGCTGCTAAGCTTTCTCCCTGCGAGACACACTTGTATCGGGGCGCGGCTCTCCGGTACGGAGGCTCCGCCGATACGGTGGTAATAAGAATGCGTACACCACGGCAGGTTGTCTCTCAGGCGCTGCTTTATTCGCTGAGGGCTGGGTGTCAGGGAGGATCCGCGACCCGTCCGCTCGGCAAGGGAGCAGGTTCTGAGAGCCCCGAATAAGGGGCGGGGTAGGGCTTATAACAGGTGGCAAATAGGAGGGACAGGGTACAAAGGGTCCAGTAGGAATGGGGTTCGGAGGAGGAGTTGGGATGGAATAATTGGGGTACAGCAAATGGGGATGAGGGAAGGGGGCGATAACGGGGGAAGAGCCAATTACAGACAGAGAACTTAGGAACATTCTGGAACTAAAGGCAAGTACAAAAATGATTGACATAAAGATGGACATAACTGACAGTTACATAACATAAGGGGAGTGGTAGATTCGATGGGCAGCTTGGAGGCGGGAATTTATACAACAGCCTCCTCCCAAGGCATATTCGGGGGGGCTTTTCCCAAGTCCCCTACCACAGATGTGCCCACGGGACCCTGGCCCTGGGCTGGGACCTCACTGCAAAAAATCCTTATATCGAAGGATGGAGGCCAGACCGAAGTTGTCCCCACCTCAAACTTGTGCTGCCCTGATAGACCCAAGGGAGCCCTACAAACTGACATCAGGAACCTGGACTGGTGAGTTTTCTTTCCCAGAAAAAATGGACAAACGATGTGCCCTGGGGCCCCTGGCCCTGGCCTGGGACCGGACTCCAAAAAATCCTTATATCGAAGGATGCATCCCACACCGAAGTTGTCCCCACCTCAAACTTGTGCTGCCCTGATAGACCCAAGGGAGCCCTACAAACTGACATCAGGAACCTGGACTGGTGAGTTTTCTTTCCCAGGGAAAAGGGACAAAGGATGTGCCTAGGTGCCACCGGCCATGGCTGGGCCCTGACTGCAAAAAATCCTTATATCGAAGGATGGACCCCACACCGAAGTTGTCCCCACCTCAAACTTGTGCTGCCCTGATAGACCCAAGGGAGCCCTAAAAACTGACATCAGGTACCTGGACTGGTGAGTTTTCTTTCCCAGGGAAAATGGCCAAAGGATGTGCCTAGGTGCCCCTGGCCCTGGGCTGGGCCTGAGTGCAAAAAATCCTTATATCGAAGGATGGACCCCACACCGAAGTTGTCCCCACCTCAAACTTGTGCTGCCCTGATAGACCCAAAGGAGCCCTACAAACTGACATCAGGAACCTGGACTGGTGAGTTTTCTTTCCCAGGGAAAATGGCCAAAGGATGTGCCCAGGGGCCCCTGGCCCTCGGCTGGGCGCTGACTGCAAAAAATCCTTATATCGAAGGATGGATTCAAGACTGAAATTGCCCACTCCTCAAAATTCTTCTGCCCTGAGAGCCCCAAGGGAGCCCTACAAACTGACATCAGCAACCTGGACTGGTGAGTTTTCTTTCCCAGGGAAAATGGCCAAAGGATGTGCCCAGGGGCCCCCCATACTCAGCAGGTCCTGACTGCAAAAATCATTATATTGAAGGATGGAGCCCAGACCGAAGTTGTCCCCACATCAAACCTGTGCTGTCCTGATCGTCCCAAGTGAGCCCTACAAACTGACATCAGGAACCTGAACTGGTGAGTTTTCTTTCCCAGGGAAAATGGCCAATGGATGTGCTCAAGAGCCCACTACACTGGCCTAGGCCTGACTGCAAAAAATCCTTATATCGCAGGATGGACCCCAGACCGAACTTGTCCCCACCTCATATTTGTGATGCCCTGATAGACCTCAGGGAGCCCTAAAAACTGACATCAGGAACTTGAACTGGTGAGATTTCTTTCCCAGGGAAAATGGCCAAAGTTTGTGCCCAGGGGCCCCTGGCACTGGGCTGGGCCTGACTGCAAAAAATCCTTATATCGAAGGATGGACCCCACACCGAAGTTGTCCCCACCTCAAACCTGTGCTGCCCTGATAGAGCCAAGGGAGCCCTAAAAACTGACATCAGGAACATGGACTGGTGAGTTTTCTTTCCCAGGGAAAATTACCAAAGGATGTGCCCAGGGGCTCCTGAACCTGGGGTGGGACATGACTGCAAAAAATCCTTATATCGAAGGATGCACCCCACACCGAAGTTGTCCCCACCTAAACCTTGTGCTGCCTTGATAGTCCCAAGGGAGCCCTACAAACTGACATCAGGAACCTGGACTGGTGAGTTTTCTTTCCCAGGGAAAATGGCCAAAGGTTTTGCCCAGGGGCCCCTGGTCCTGGCCTGCGACCTCACTGCAAAAAATCCTTCTATCGAAGGATGGACCCCACACCGAAGTTGTCCCCTCCTCAAACTTGTGCTACCCTGATAGACCCAAGGGAGCCCTACAAACTGACATCAGGAACCTGGACTGGTGAATTTTCTTTCCCAGGGAAAAGGGACAAAGGATGTGCCTAGGTGCCACCGGCCCTGGGCTGGGCCTGAGTGCAAAAAATCCTTATATCGAAGGATGGACCCCACACCGAAGTTGTCCCCACCTCAAACTTGTGCTGCCCTGATAGACCCAAAGGAGCCCTACAAACTGACATCAGGAACCTGGACTGGTGAGTTTTCTTTCCCAGGGAAAATGGCCAAAGGATGTGCCCAGGGGCCCCTGGCCCTCGGCTGCGCGATGACTGCAAAAAATCCTTATATCGAAGGATGGATTCAAGACTGAAATTGCCCACTCCTCAAAATTCTTCTGCCCTGACAGCCCTAAGGGAGCCCTACAAACTGACATCAGCAACCTGGACTGGTGAGTTTTCTTTCCCAGGGAAAATGGCCAAAGGATGTGCCCAGGGAGCCCCCCATACTCAGCTGGTCCTGACTGCAAAAATCACTATATTGAAGGATGGAGCCCAGACCGAAGTTGTCCCCACATCAAACCTGTGCTGTCCTGATCGTCCCAAGTGAGCCCTACAAACTGACATCAGGAACCTGAACTGGTGAGTTTTCTTTCCCAGGGAAAATGGCCAATGGATGTGCTCAAGGGCCCACTACACTGGCCTAGGCCTGACTGCAAAAAATCCTTATATCGCAGGATGGACCCCAGACCGAACTTGTCCCCACCTCATATTTGTGATGCCCTGATAGACCCCAGGGAGCCCTAAAAACTGACATCAGGAACTTGAACTGGTGAGATTTCTTTCCCAGGGAAAATGGCCAAAGGTTGTGCCCAGGGGCCCCTGGCACTGGGCTGGGCCTGACTGCAAAAAATCCTTATATCGAAGGATGGACCCCACACCGAAGTTGTCCACACCTCAAACCTGTGCTGCCCTGATAGAGCCAAGGGAGCCCTACAAACTGACATCAGGAACATGGACTGGTGAGTTTTCTTTCCCAGGGAAAATTACCAAAGGATGTTCCCATGGGCCCCTGGCCCTGGGCTGGGACCTGTCTCCAAAAAATCCTTATATCGAAGGATGCATCCCACACCGAAGTTGTCCCCACCTCAAACTTGTGCTGCCCTGATAGACCCAAGGGAGCCCTACAAACTGACATCAGGAACCTGGACTGGTGAGTTTTCTTTCCCAGGGATAAGGTACAAAGGATGTGCCTAGGCGCCCCCGGACATGGCTGGGACCTGACTGCAAAAAATACTTATATCGAAGGATGGACCCCAGACCGAAGTTGTCCCCACCTCAAACTTGTGCTGCCCTGATAGACCCAAGGGAGCCCTACCAACTTACATCAGGAAACTGGACTGGTGAGTTTTTTTTCCCAGGGAAAAGGGCCAAAAAATATGCCCAGGGGCGCCGCACACTGGGCTGGGACCTGAATGCAAAAAATCCTTATATCGAAGGATGGAGCCCAGACCGAAGTTGTCCCCACATCAAATTTGTGCTGCCCTGATAGACGCAAGGGAGCCCTACAAACTGACATCAGGAACCTGGACTGGTGAGTTTTCTTTCCCAGGGAAATTGGCCAAAGGATGTGCCCATGGGCCCCTGGCCCTGGGCAGGGACCTGTCTCCAAAATATCCTTATATCGAAGGATGCACCCCACACCGAAGCAGTCCCCACCTAAAACCTGTGCTGCCCTGATAGACCCAAGGAAGCCCTACAAACTGACATCAGGAAACTGGACTGCTGAGTTTTCTTTCCCAGGGAAAAAGGCCAAAGGATGCGCCCAGGGGCCCCCCACACTCAGCTGCGCCTGACTGCAAAAAATCATTATATCGAAGGATGCACCCCACACCGAAGTTGTCCCCACCTCAAATTTGTGCTGCCCTGATAGACCCAAAGGAGCCCTACAAACTGACATCAGGACCCAGGACTGGTGAGTTTTCTTTCCCAGGGAAAAGGGCCAAAGGATGTGCCGAGGGGCCCCTGGCTCTGGGCTGGGCCTGACTGCAAAAAATCCTTATATCAAAGGATGGACGCCACACCGAAGTTGTTCCCACCTCAAACCTTTGCTGCCCTGATGGACCCAAGGGGTCCCTACAAACTGACATCATGAACATGGACTGATGAGTTTTCTTTCCCAGGGAAAATGGCCAAAGGATGTGCCCAGAGGCCCGCGGCCCTGGGCTGGGACCTCACTGCAAAAAATCCTTATATCGAAGGATGGAGGCCAGACCAAAGTTGTCCCCACCTCAAACTTGTGCTGCCCTGATAGACCCAAGGGATCCCTACAAACTGACATCAGGAACCTGGACTGCTGAGTTTTCTTTCCCAGGGAAAATGGACAAAGGAAGTCCCTAGGTGCCACCTGCCATGGCTGGGCCCTGACTGCAAAAAATCCTTATATCGAAGGATGGACCCCAGACCAAAGTTGTCCCCACCTCAAACTTGTGCTGCCCTGATAGACCCAAGGGAGCCCTACAACCTGACATCAGGAACCTGGATTGGTGTGTTTTCTTTCCCAGGGAAAATGGCCAAAGGATGTGCCCAGGGAGCCCCCCCATACTCAGCTGGTCCTGACTGCAAAAAATCATTATATTGAAGGATGGACCCCAGACCGAAGTTGTCCCCACATCAGACCTGTGCTGTCCTGATAGTCCCAAGGGAGCCCTACAAACTGACATCCGGAACCTGGACTGGTGAGTTTTCTTTCCCAGGGAAAATGGCCACAGGATGTGCCTAGGTGCCCCCGGCCACGGCTGTGACCTGACTGCAAAAATACCTTATATCGAAAGATGGACCCCAGACCGAAATTGTCCCCACGTGAAACCTGTGCTGCCCTGATAGTCCCAAGGGAGCCCTAAAAACTGACATCAGGAACCTGGACTCGTGAGTTTTCTTTCCCAGGGAAAAAGGCCAAAGGATGTGCCCATGGGCCCCTGGCCCTGGGCTGGGGCCTGTCTCCAAAAAATCCTTATATCAAAGGATGCACCCCAGACCGAAGTTGTCCCCACCTCAAATTTGTAATGCCCTGATAGACCCCAGGGAGCCCTACAAACTAACATCAGGAACCTGGACTGGTGAGTTTTCTTTCCCAGGGAAAAAGGCCAAAGGATGTGCCCAGGGGCGCCGCACACTGGGCTGGGACCTGACTGCAAAAAATCCTTGTATCGAAGGATGGACCCCAGACCGAAGTTGTCCCCACCTCAAACCTCTGCTGCCCTGATAGACCCAAGGAAGCCCTACAAACTGACATCAGGAACCTGGACTGGTGAGTTTTCTTTCCCAGGGAAAATGGCCAAAGGATGTGCCCAGGGGCCCCAAGCTATGGGCTGCGACCTGACTGCAAAAAATCCTTATATCGAAGGATGGACCCCAGACCAAAGTTGTCCCCACCTCAAATTTGTAATGCCCTGTTTGTCCCAAAGGAACCCTACAAAATGACATCAGGAACCTGGACTGGTGAGTTTTCTTTCACAGGGAAAATGGCCAAAGGATGTGCCCAGGGGCCCCTGGCCCTGGGCTGGAACCTGACTGCAAAAAATCCTTATATCGAAGGATGGACCCCAGACCGAAGTTGTCCCCACATCAGACCTGTGCTGTCCTGATAGTCCCAAGGGAGCCCTACAAACTGACATCAGGAACCTGGACTGGTGAGTTTTCTTTCCCAGGGAAAATGGCCACAGGATGTGCCTAGGTGCCCCCGGCCACGGCTGTGACCTGACTGCAAAAATACCTTATATCGAAAGATGGACCCCAGACCGAAGTTGTCCCCACGTGAAACCTGTGCTGCCCTGATAGTCCCAAGGGAGCCCTAAAAACTGACATCAGGAACCTGGACTGGTGAGTTTTCTTTCCCAGGGAAAAAGGCCAAAGGAAGTGCCCATGGGCCCCTGGCCCTGGGCTGGGGCCTGTCTCCAAAAAATCCTTATATCAAAGGATGGACCCCAGACCAAAGTTGTCCCCACCTCAAATTTGTAATGCCCTGTTCGTCCCTAAGGAGCCCTACAAACTGACATCAGGAACCTGGACTGGTGAGTTTTCTTTCCCAGGGAAAATGGCCAAAGGATGTGCCCAGGGGCCCCTGGCCCTGGGTTGGAACCTGACTGCAAAAAATCCTTATATCGAAGGATGGAGCCCAGACCGAAGTTGTCCCCACATCAAACTTGTGCTGCCCTGATAGACCCAAAGGAGCCCTACAAACTGACATCAGGAACCTGGACTGCTGAGTTTTCTTTCACAGGGAAAATGGCCAAAGGATGTGCCCAGGGGCCCCTGGCCCTGGGCTGGGACCTGACTGCAAAAAATCCTTATATCGAAGGATGGACCCCAGACCGAAGTTGTCCCCACATCAGACCTGTGCTGTCCTGATAGTCCCAAGGGAGCCCTACAAACTGACATCCGGAACCTGGACTGGTGAGTTTTCTTTCCCAGGGAAAATGGCCAAAGGATGTGCCTAGGTGCCCCCGGCCACGGCTGTGACCTGACTGCAAAAATGCCTTATATCGAAAGATGGACCCCAGACCAAAGTTGTCCCCACATGAAACCTGTGCTGCCCTGATAATACCAAGGGAGCCCTAAAAACTGACATCAGGAACCTGGACTCGTGAGTTTTCTTTCCCAGGGAAAAGGGACAAAGAATGTGTCCATGGGCCCCTGGCAATCGGCTGGGACCTGACTGCAAAAAATCTTTATTTCGAAGGATGGAGGCCAGACCGATGTTGTCCCCACTTCAAATTTGTAATGCCCTGATAGACCCCAGGGAGCCCTACAAACTGACATCAGGAACCTGGACTGGTGAGTTTTCTTTCCCAGGGAAAAAGGCCAAAGGATGTGCCCAGGGGCGCCGCACACTGGGCTGGGACCTGACTGCAAAAAATCCTTGTATCGAAGGATGGACCCCGGACCGAAGTTGACCCCACCTCAAACCTCTGCTGTCCTGATAGACCCAAGGAAGCCCTACAAACTGACATCAGGAACCTGGACTGGTGAGCTTTCTTTCCCAGGGAAAAGGACCAAGGGATGTGCCCAGGGGCCCCTGGCCCTAGGGTGGGCCTGACTGCAAAAAATCCTTATATCAAAGGATGGACCCCAGACCGAAGTTGTTCCCACCTCAAATCTTTGCTGCCCTGATAGACCCAAGGGGGCCCTACAAACTGACATCAGGAACATGGACTGGTGAGTTTTCTTTCCCAGGGAAAATGGCCAAAGGATGTGCCCAGGGGCCCCTGGCCCTCGGCTGGGACCTGACTGCAAAAAATCCATATATCGAAGGATGGATTCCAGACCGAAGTTGCCCACTCCTAAAAATTCTGCTGCCCTGACAGCCCCAAGGGAGCCCTAAAAACTGACATCAGGAACCTGGAATGGTGAGTTTTCTTTCCAAGGGAAAAGGGACAAAGGATGTGCCCAGGGGCCCCTGGCCCTGGGCTGGGACCTGACTGCAAAAAATCCTTATATCGAAGGATGGACCTCAGACCGAAGTTGTCCCCACATCAGACCTGTGCTGTCCTGATAGTCCCAAGGGAGCCCTACAAACTGACATCCGGAACCTGGACTGGTGAGTTTTCTTTCCCAGGGAAAATGGCCAAAGGATGTGCCTAGGTGCCCCCGGCCACGGCTGTGACCTGACTGCAAAAATGCCTTATATCGAAAGATGGACCCCAGACCAAAGTTGTCCCCACGTGAAACCTGTGCTGCCTTGATAGTCCCAAGGGAGCCCTAAAAACTGACATCAGGAACCTGGACTGGTGAGTTTTCTTTCCCAGGGAAAAAGGCCAAAGGATATGCCCATGGGCCCCTGGCCCTGGGCTGGGACCTGTCTCCAAAAAATCCTTATATCAAAGGATGCACCCCAGACCGAAGTTGTCCCCACCTCAAATTTCAGCTGCCCTGATAGACCCAAGGAAGCCCTACAAACTGGCATCAGGAACCTGGACTGGTGAGTTTTCTTTCCCAGGGAAATTGGCCAAAGGATGTGCCCAGGGGCCCCCCACACTCAGCTGGGCCTGACTGCAAAAAATCATTATATCGAAGGATGGAGCCCAGACCGAAGTTGTCCCCACCTCAAACTTGTGCTGCCCTGATAGACGCAAGGGAGCTCTACAAACTGACATCAGGAACCTGGACTGGTGAGTTTTCTTTCCCAGGGAAAAGGACCAAGGGATGTGCCCAGGGGCCCCTGGCCCTGGGCTGGGCCTGACTGCAAAAAATCCTTATATCAAAGGATGGACCCCAGACCGAAGTTGTTCCCACCTCAAATCTTTGCTGCCCTGATAGACCCAAGGGGGCCCTACAAACTGACATCAGGAACATGGACTGGTGAGTTTTCTTTCCCAGGGAAAATGGCCAAAGGATGTGCCCAGGGGCCCCTGGCCCTCGGCTGGGACCTGACTGCAAAAAATCCTTATATCGAAGGATGGATTCCAGACCGAAGTTGCCCACTCCTAAAAATTCTGCTGCCCTGACAGCCCCAAGGGAGCCCTACAAACTGACATCAGGAACCTGGACTGGTGAGTTTTCTTTCCCAGGGAAAAGGGACAAAGGATGTGCCCAGGGGCCCCCCATACTCAGCTGGTCCTGACTGCAAAAAATCATTATATTGAAGGATGGAGCCCAGACCGAAGTTGTCCCCACATCAAACTTGTGATGCCCTGATATACCCAAAGGAGCCCTACAAACTGACATCAGGAACCTGGACTGGTGAATTTTCTTTCCAAGGGAAAATGGCCAAAGGATGTGCCCAGGGGCCCCAAGCCATGGGCTGCGACCTGACTGCAAAAAATCCTTATATCGAAGTATGGACCCCAGACCAAAGTTGTCCCCACCTCAAATTTGTAATGCCCTGATCGTCCCAAGGGAGCCCTACAAACTGACATCAGGAACCTGGACTGGTGAGTTTTCTTTCCCAGGGAAAAAGGCCAAAGGATGTGCCCATGGGTCCCTGGCCCTGGGCTGGGACCTGTCTCCAAAAAATCTTTATATCAAAAGATGCACCCCAGACCGAAGTTGTCCCCACCTCAAATTTCAGCTGCCCTGATAGACCCAAGGAAGCCCTACAAACTGGCATCAGGAACCTGGACTGGTGAGTTTTCTTTCCCAGGGAAATTGGCCAAAGGATGTGCCCAGGGGCCCCCCACACTCAGCTGGGCCTGACTGCAAAAAATCATTATATTGAAGGATGGAGCCCAGACCGAAGTTGTTCCCACCTCAAATCTGTGCTGCCCTGATAGACCCAAGGGGGCCCTACAAACTGACATCAGGAACATGGACTGGTGAGTTTTCATTCCCAGGGAAAATGGCCAAAGGATGTGCCTAGGTGCCCCCGGCCACGGCTGTGACCTGACTGCAAAAATGCCTTATATCGAAAGATGGACCCCAGACCAAAGTTGTCCCCACATGAAACCTGTGCTGCCCTGATAGTCCCAAGGGAGCCCTAAAAACTGACATCAGGAACCTGGACTGGTGAGTTTTCTTTCCCAGGGAAAAAGGCCAAAGGATGTGCCCATGGGCCCCTGGCCCTGGGCTGGGACCTGTCTCCAAAAAATCCTTATATCAAAGGATGCACCCCAGACCGAAGTTGTCCCCACCTCAAATTTCAGCTGCCCTGATAGACCCAAGGAAGCCCTACAAACTGGCATCAGGAACCTGGACTGGTGAGTTTTCTTTCCCAGGGAAATTGGCCAAAGGATGTGCCCAGGGGCCCCCCACACTCAGCTGGGCCTGACTGCAAAAAATCATTATATCGAAGGATGGAGCCCAGACCGAAGTTGTCCCCACCTCAAATTTGTGCTGCCCTGATAGACGCAAGGGAGCCCTACAAACTGACATCAGGAACCTGGACTGGTGAGTTTTCTTTCCCAGGGAAAAGGACCAAGGGATGTGCCCAGGGGCCCCTGGCCCTGGGCTGGGCCTGACTGCAAAAAATCCTTATATCAAAGGATGGACCCCAGACCGAAGTTGTTCCCACCTCAAATCTTTGCTGCCCTGATAGACCCAAGGGGGCCCTACAAACTGACATCAGGAACATGGACTGGTGAGTTTTCTTTCCCAGGGAAAATGGCCAAAGGATGTGCCCAGGGGCCCCTGGCCCTCGGCTGGGACCTGACTGCAAAAAATCCTTATATCGAAGGATGGATTCCAGACCGAAGTTGCCCACTCCTAAAAATTCTGCTGCCCTGACAGCCCCAAGGGAGCCCTACAAACTGACATCAGGAACCTGGACTGGTGAGTTTTCTTTCCCAGGGAAAAGGGACAAAGGATGTGCCCAGGGGCCCCCCATACTCAGCTGGTCCTGACTGCAAAAAATCATTATATTGAAGGATGGAGCCCAGACCGAAGTTGTCCCCACATCAAACTTGTGATGCCCTGATATACCCAAAGGAGCCCTACAAACTGACATCAGGAACCTGGACTGGTGAATTTTCTTTCCAAGGGAAAATGGCCAAAGGATGTGCCCAGGGGCCCCAAGCCATGGGCTGCGACCTGACTGCAAAAAATCCTTATATCGAAGGATGGACCCCAGACCAAAGTTGTCCCCACCTCAAATTTGTAATGCCCTGATCGTCCCAAGGGAGCCCTACAAACTGACATCAGGAACCTGGACTGGTGAGTTTTCTTTCCCAGGGAAAAAGGCCAAAGGATGTGCCCATGGGTCCCTGGCCCTGGGCTGGGACCTGTCTCCAAAAAATCTTTATATCAAAAGATGCACCCCAGACCGAAGTTGTCCCCACCTCAAATTTCAGCTGCCCTGATAGACCCAAGGAAGCCCTACAAACTGGCATCAGGAACCTGGACTGGTGAGTTTTCTTTCCCAGGGAAATTGGCCAAAGGATGTGCCCAGGGGCCCCCCACACTCAGCTGGGCCTGACTGCAAAAAATCATTATATCGAAGGATGGAGCCCAGACCGAAGTTGTTCCCACCTCAAATCTGTGCTGCCCTGATAGACCCAAGGGGGCCCTACAAACTGACATCAGGAACATGGACTGGTGAGTTTTCATTCCCAGGGAAAATGGCCAAAGGATGTGCCCAGGGGCCCCTGGCACTGGGCTGGGACCTGACTGCAAAAAATCCTTATATCGAAGGATGGATTCCAGACCGAAGTTGCCCACTCCTAAAAATTCTGCTGCCCTTACAGCCCCAAGGGAGCCCTACAAACAGACATCAGGAACCTGGACTGGTGAGTTTTCTTTCCCAGGGAAAATGGCCAAAGGATGTGCCCAGGGGCCCCCCATACTCAGCTGGTCCTGACTGCAAAAATCATTATATTGAAGGATGGAGCCCAGACCGAAGTTGTACCCACATCAAACTTGTGCTGCCCTGATAGACCCAAAGGAGCCCTACAAACTGACATCAGGAACCTGGACTGCTGAGTTTTCTTTCCCAGGGAAAAGGGACAAAGGATGTGCCCAGGGGCCCCTGGCCCTGGGCTGGGACCTGACTGCAAAAAATCTTATATCGAAGGATGGATTCCAGACAGAAATTACCCACTCCTCAAAATTCTGCTGCCCTGACAGCCCCAAGGGAGCCCTACAAACTGACATCAGCAACCTGGACTGGTGAGTTTTCTTTCCCAGGGAAAATGGCCAAAGGATGTGCCCAGGGGCCCCCCATACTCAGCTGGTCCTGACTGCAAAAATCATTATATTGAAGGATGGAGCCCGGACGGAAGATGTCCCCACATCAAACCTGTGCTGTCCTGATCGTCCCAAGGGAGCCCTACAAACTGACATCAGGAACCTGTACTGGTGAGTTTTCTTTCCCAGGGAATATGGCCAAAGAATGTGCCCATGGGCCCTTGGCAATGGGCTGGGCCTGACTGCAAAAAATCATTATATCGAAGGATGGAGGCCAGACCGATGTTGGCCCCACCTCAAATTTGTAATGCCCTGATAGACCCCAGGGAGCCCTACAAACTGACATCAGGAACCTGGACTGGTGAGTTTTCTTTCCCAGGGAAAAGGGCCAAGGGATGTGCCCAGGGGTGCCGCACACTGGACTGGGACCTGACTGCAAAAAATCCTTATATCGAAGTATGGACCCCAGACCAAAGTTGTCCCCACCTCAAATTTGTAATGCCCTGATCGTCCCAAGGGAGCCCTACAAACTGACATCAGGAACCTGGACTGGTGAGTTTTCTTTCCCAGGGAAAAAGGCCAAAGGATGTGCCCATGGGTCCCTGGCCCTGGGCTGGGACCTGTCTCCAAAAAATCTTTATATCAAAAGATGCACCCCAGACCGAAGTTGTCCCCACCTCAAATTTCAGCTGCCCTGATAGACCCAAGGAAGCCCTACAAACTGGCATCAGGAACCTGGACTGGTGAGTTTTCTTTCCCAGGGAAATTGGCCAAAGGATGTGCCCAGGGGCCCCCCACACTCAGCTGGGCCTGACTGCAAAAAATCATTATATTGAAGGATGGAGCCCAGACCGAAGTTGTTCCCACCTCAAATCTGTGCTGCCCTGATAGACCCAAGGGGGCCCTACAAACTGACATCAGGAACATGGACTGGTGAGTTTTCATTCCCAGGGAAAATGGCCAAAGGATGTGCCTAGGTGCCCCCGGCCACGGCTGTGACCTGACTGCAAAAATGCCTTATATCGAAGGATGGACCCCAGACCAAAGTTGTCCCCACATGAAACCTGTGCTGCCCTGATAGTCCCAAGGGAGCCCTAAAAACTGACATCAGGAACCTGGACTGGTGAGTTTTCTTTCCCAGGGAAAAAGGCCAAAGGATGTGCCCATGGGCCCCTGGCCCTGGGCTGGGACCTGTCTCCAAAAAATCCTTATATCAAAGGATGCACCCCAGACCGAAGTTGTCCCCACCTCAAATTTCAGCTGCCCTGATAGACCCAAGGAAGCCCTACAAACTGGCATCAGGAACCTGGACTGGTGAGTTTTCTTTCCCAGGGAAATTGGCCAAAGGATGTGCCCAGGGGCCCCCCACACTCAGCTGGGCCTGACTGCAAAAAATCATTATATCGAAGGATGGAGCCCAGACCGAAGTTGTCCCCACCTCAAATTTGTGCTGCCCTGATAGACGCAAGGGAGCCCTACAAACTGACATCAGGAACCTGGACTGGTGAGTTTTCTTTCCCAGGGAAAAGGACCAAGGGATGTGCCCAGGGGCCCCTGGCCCTGGGCTGGGCCTGACTGCAAAAAATCCTTATATCAAAGGATGGACCCCAGACCGAAGTTGTTCCCACCTCAAATCTTTGCTGCCCTGGTAGACCCAAGGGGGCCCTACAAACTGACATCAGGAACATGGACTGGTGAGTTTTCTTTCCCAGGGAAAATGGCCAAAGGATGTGCCCAGGGGCCCCTGGCCCTCGGCTGGGACCTGACTGCAAAAAATCCTTATATCGAAGGATGGATTCCAGACCGAAGTTGCCCACTCCTAAAAATTCTGCTGCCCTGACAGCCCCAAGGGAGCCCTACAAACTGACATCAGGAACCTGGACTGGTGAGTTTTCTTTCCCAGGGAAAAGGGACAAAGGATGTGCCCAGGGGCCCCCCATACTCAGCTGGTCCTGACTGCAAAAAATCATTATATTGAAGGATGGAGCCCAGACCGAAGTTGTCCCCACATCAAACTTGTGATGCCCTGATATACCCAAAGGAGCCCTACAAACTGACATCAGGAACCTGGACTGGTGAATTTTCTTTCCAAGGGAAAATGGCCAAAGGATGTGCCCAGGGGCCCCAAGCCATGGGCTGCGACCTGACTGCAAAAAATCCTTATATCGAAGGATGGACCCCAGACCAAAGTTGTCCCCACCTCAAATTTGTAATGCCCTGATCGTCCCAAGGGAGCCCTACAAACTGACATCAGGAACCTGGACTGGTGAGTTTTCTTTCCCAGGGAAAAAGGCCAAAGGATGTGCCCATGGGTCCCTGGCCCTGGGCTGGGACCTGTCTCCAAAAAATCTTTATATCAAAAGATGCACCCCAGACCGAAGTTGTCCCCACCTCAAATTTCAGCTGCCCTGATAGACCCAAGGAAGCCCTACAAACTGGCATCAGGAACCTGGACTGGTGAGTTTTCTTTCCCAGGGAAATTGGCCAAAGGATGTGCCCAGGGGCCCCCCACACTCAGCTGGGCCTGACTGCAAAAAATCATTATATCGAAGGATGGAGCCCAGACCGAAGTTGTTCCCACCTCAAATCTGTGCTGCCCTGATAGACCCAAGGGGGCCCTACAAACTGACATCAGGAACATGGACTGGTGAGTTTTCATTCCCAGGGAAAATGGCCAAAGGATGTGCCCAGGGGCCCCTGGCACTGGGCTGGGACCTGACTGCAAAAAATCCTTATATCGAAGGATGGATTCCAGACCGAAGTTGCCCACTCCTAAAAATTCTGCTGCCCTTACAGCCCCAAGGGAGCCCTACAAACAGACATCAGGAACCTGGACTGGTGAGTTTTCTTTCCCAGGGAAAATGGCCAAAGGATGTGCCCAGGGGCCCCCCATACTCAGCTGGTCCTGACTGCAAAAATCATTATATTGAAGGATGGAGCCCAGACCGAAGTTGTACCCACATCAAACTTGTGCTGCCCTGATAGACCCAAAGGAGCCCTACAAACTGACATCAGGAACCTGGACTGCTGAGTTTTCTTTCCCAGGGAAAAGGGACAAAGGATGTGCCCAGGGGCCCCTGGCCCTGGGCTGGGACCTGACTGCAAAAAATCTTATATCGAAGGATGGATTCCAGACAGAAATTACCCACTCCTCAAAATTCTGCTGCCCTGACAGCCCCAAGGGAGCCCTACAAACTGACATCAGCAACCTGGACTGGTGAGTTTTCTTTCCCAGGGAAAATGGCCAAAGGATGTGCCCAGGGGCCCCCCATACTCAGCTGGTCCTGACTGCAAAAATCATTATATTGAAGGATGGAGCCCGGACGGAAGATGTCCCCACATCAAACCTGTGCTGTCCTGATCGTCCCAAGGGAGCCCTACAAACTGACATCAGGAACCTGTACTGGTGAGTTTTCTTTCCCAGGGAATATGGCCAAAGAATGTGCCCATGGGCCCTTGGCAATGGGCTGGGCCTGACTGCAAAAAATCATTATATCGAAGGATGGAGGCCAGACCGATGTTGGCCCCACCTCAAATTTGTAATGCCCTGATAGACCCCAGGGAGCCCTACAAACTGACATCAGGAACCTGGACTGGTGAGTTTTCTTTCCCAGGGAAAAGGGCCAAGGGATGTGCCCAGGGGTGCCGCACACTGGACTGGGACCTGACTGCAAAAAATCCTTGTATCGAAGGATGCACCCCACACCGAAGTTGTCCCCACCTCAAACCTCTGCTGCCCTGATAGACCCAAGGAAGCCCTAAAAACTGACATCAGGAACCTGGACTGCTGAGTTTTCTTTCCCAGGGAAAACGGACAAAGGATGTGCACATGGGCCCCTGGCCCTGGGCTGGGACCTGTCTCCAAAAAATCCTTATATCGAAGGATGCACCCCACACCGAAGTTGTCCCCACCTCAAACCTCTGCTGCCCTGATAGACCCAAGGGAGCCCTACAAACTGACATCAGGAACCTGGACTGGTGAGTTTTCTTTCCCAGGGAAAATGGCCAAAAGATCTGCCCAGGGGCCCCTGGCCCTGGGCTGGGCCTGACTGCAAAAAATCCTTATATCAAAGGATGTACCGACACCAAAGTTGTCCCCACCTCAAACCTGTGCTACCCTGATAGTCCCACGGGAGCCCTACAAACTGACATTAGGAACCTGGACTGGTGAGTTTTCTTTCCCAGGGAAAATGGCCAAAGGATGTGCCCAGGTGCCCCTGGCACTGGGCTGGGCCTGAGTGCAAAAAATCCTTATATCGAAGGATGGACCCCACACCAAAGTTGTCCCCACCTCAAAATTCTGCTGCCCTGATAGACCCAAGGAAGCCCTACAAACTGACATCAGGAACCCGGACTGGTGAGTTTTCTTTCCCAGGGAAAAGGACCAAGGGATGTGCCCAGGGGCCCCTGGCCCTCGGCTGGGACCTGACTGCAAAAAATCCTTATATCGAAGGATGGATTCCAGACCGAAGTTGCCCACTCCTAAAAATTCTGCTGCCCTGACAGCCCCAAGGGAGCCCTACAAACTGACATCAGGAACCTGGACTGGTGAGTTTTCTTTCCCAGGGAAAATGGCCAAAAGATCTGCCCAGGGGCCCCTGGCCCTGGGCTGGGCCTGACTCCAAAAAATCCTTATATCAAAGGATGTACCGACACCAAAGTTGTCCCCACCTCAAAATTCTGCTGCCCTGATAGACCCAAGGAAGCCCTAAAAACTGACATCAGGAACCCGAACTGGTGAGTTTTCTTTCCCAGGGAAAAGGACCAAGGGATGTGCCCAGGGGCCCCTGGCCCTGGGCTGGGCCTGACTGCAAAAAATCCTTATATCAAAGGATGGACCCCAGACCGAAGTTGTTCCCACCTCAAATCTGTGCTGCCCTGATAGACCCAAGGGGGCCCTACAAACTGACATCAGGAACATGGACTGGTGAGTTTTCATTCCCAGGGAAAATGGCCAAAGGATGTGCCCAGGGGCCCCCCATACTCAGCTGGTCCTGACTGCAAAAAATCATTATATTGAATGATGGAGCCCAGACCGAAGTTGTCCCCACATCAAACTTGTGCTTCCCTGATAGACCCAAAGGAGCCCTACAAACTGACATCAGGAACCTGGACTGGTGAGTTTTCTTTCCCAGGGAAAATGGAAAAAGGATGTGCCCAGGGGCCCCAAGCCATGGGCTGCGACCTGACTGCAAAAAATCCTTATATCGAAGGATGGACCCCAGACCAAAGTTGTCCCCACCTCAAATTTGTAATGCCCTGATCGTCCCAAGGGAGCCCTACAAACTGACATCAGGAACCTGGACTGGTGAGTTTTCTTTCCCAGGGAAAAGGGCCAAATTATGTGCCCAGGGGTGCCGCACACTGGACTGGGACCTGACTGCAAAAAATCCTTGTATCGAAGGATGCACCCCACACCGAAGTTGTCCCCACCTCAAACCTCTGCTGCCCTGATAGACCCAAGGAAGCCCTACAAACTGACATCAGGAACCTGGACTGCTGAGTTTTCTTTCCCAGGGAAAACGGACAAAGGATGTGCACATGGGCCCCTGGCCCTGGGCTGGGACCTGTCTCCAAAAAATCCTTATATCGAAGGATGCACCCCACACTGAAGTTGTCCCCACCTCAAACCTCTGCTGCCCTGATAGACCCAAGGGAGCCCTACAACTGACATCAGGAACCTGGACTGGTGAGTTTTCTTTCCCAGGGAAAATGGCCAAAAGATCTGCCAAAGGGGCCCCTGGCCCTGGGCGGGGCCTGACTCCAAAAAATCCTTATATCAAAGGATGTACCGACACCGAAGTTGTCCCCACCTCAAACCTGTGCTGCCCTGATAGTCCCAAGGGAGCCCTACAAACTGACATTAGGAACCTGGACTGGTGAGTTTTCTTTCCCAGGGAAAATGGCCAAAGGATGTGCCCAGGTGGCCCTGGCACTGGGCTGGGCCTGAGTGCAAAAAATCCTTATATCGAAGGATGGACCCCACACCAAAGTTGTCCCCACCTCAAAATTCTGCTGCCCTGATAGACCCAAAGGAGCCCTACAAACTGACATCAGGAACCTGGACTGCTGAGTTTTCTTTCCCAGGGAAAATGGACAAAGGATGTGCCCATGGCCCCTTGGCAATGGGCTGGGCCTGACTGCAAAAAATCCTTGTATCGAAGGATGGAGGCCAGAGCGATGTTGGCCCGACCTCAAATTTGTAATGCCCTGATAGACCCCAGGGAGCCCTACAAACTGACATCAGGAACCTGGACTGGTGAGTTTTCTTTCCCAGGGAAAAGGGCCAAATTATGTGCCCAGGGGTGCCGCACACTGGACTGGGACCTGACTGCAAAAAATCCTTGTATCGAAGGATGCACCCCACACCGAAGTTGTCCCCACCTCAAACCTCTGCTGCCCTGATAGACCCAAGGGAGCCCTACAACCTGACATCAGGAACCTGGACTGGTGAGTTTTCTTTCCCAGGGAAAAGGGCCAAGGGATGTGCCCAGGGGCCCCTGGCCCTGGGCTGGGACCTGACTGCAAAAAATCCTTATATCAAAGGATGGACCCCAGACCGAAGTTGTCCCCACCTCAAACTTGTGCTGCCCTGATAGACCCAAGGGAGCCCTACAAACTGACATCAGGAACCTGGACTGGTGAGTTTTCTTTCCCAGGGAAAATGGACAAACGATGTGCCCTGGGGCCCCTGGCCCTGGGCTGGGACCGGACTCCAAAAAATCCTTCTATCGAAGGATGGACCCCAGACCGAAGTTGTCCCCTCCTCAAACTTGTGCTGCCCTGATAGACCCAAGGGAGCCCTACAAACTGACATCAGGAACCTGGACTGGTGAGTTTTCTTTCCCAGGGAAAAGGGACAAAGGATGTGCCTAGGTGCCACCGGCCATGGCTGGGCCGTGACTGCAAAAAATCCTTATATCGAAGGATGGACCCCAGACCGAAGTTGTCCCCACCTCAAACTTGTGCTGCCCTGATAGACCCAAGGGAGCCCTACAAACTGACATCAGGAACCTGGACTGGTGAGTTTTGTTTCCCAGGGAAAATGGCCAAAGGATGTGCCCAGGTGCCCCTGGAACTGGGCTGGGCCTGAGTGCAAAAAATCCTTATATCGAAGGATGGACCCCACACCAAAGTTGTCCCCACCTCAAACTTCTGCTGCCCTGATAGACCCAAAGGAGCCCTACAAACTGACATCAGGAACCTGGACTGGTGAGTTTTCTTTCCCAGGGAAAATAGCCAAAAGATGTGCCCAGGGGCCCCTGGCCCTGGGCTGGGCCTGACTCCAAAAAATCCTTATATCAAAGGATGCACCGACACCGAAGTTGTCCCCACCTCAAACCTGTGCTGCCCTGATAGTCCCAAGGGAGCCCTACAAACTGACATTAGGAACCTGGACTGGTGAGTTTTCTTTCCCAGGGAAAATGGCCAAAGGATGTGCCCAGGTGTCCCTGGCACTGGGCTGGGCCTGAGTGCAAAAAATCCTTATATCGAAGGATGGACCCCACATCAAAGTTGTCCCCACCTCAAACTTCTGCTGCCCTGATAGACCCAAAGGAGCCCTACAAACTGACATCAGGAACCTGGACTGGTGAGTTTTCTTTCCCAGGGAAAATGGCCAAAGGATGTGCCCAGGGGCCCCTGGCCCTCGGCTGGGACCTGACTGCAAAAAATCCTTATATCGAAGGATGGATTCCAGACAGAAATTACCCACTCCTCAAAATTCTGCTGCCCTAACAGCCCCAAGGGAGCCCTACAAACTGACATCAGCAACCTGGACTGGTGAGTTTTCTTTCCCAGGGAAAAGGGACAAAGGATGTGCCCAGGGGCCCCCCATACTCAGCTGGTCCTGACTGCAAAAAATCATTATATTGAAGGATGGAGCCCAGACCGAAGTTGTCCCCACATCAAACTTGTGCTGCCCTGATAGACCCAAAGGAGCCCTACAAACTGACATCAGGAACCTGGACTGCTGAGTTTTCTTTCACAGGGAAAATGGCCAAAGGATGTGCCCAGGGGCCCCTGGCCCTGGGCTGGGACCGGACTCCAAAAAATCCTTATATCGAAGGATGGAGCCCACACCGAAGTTGTCCCCACTTAAAATTTCTGCTGCCCTGATAGACCCAAAGAAGCCCTACAAACTGGCATCAGGAACCTGGACTGGTGAGCTTTCTTTCCCAGGGAAATTGGCCAAAGGATGTGCCCAGGGGCCCCCCACACTCAGCTGCGCCTGACTGCAAAAAATCACTATACCGAAGGATGGAGCCCAGACCGAAGTTGTCCCCACCTCAAATTTGTGCTGCCCTGATAGAACCAAGGGAGCCCTACAAACTGACAACAGGAACCTGGACTGGTGAGTGTTCTTTCCCAGGGAAAATGGCCAAAGGATGTGCCCAGGTGCCCCTGGCACTGGGCTGGGCCTGAGTGCAAAAAATCCTTATATCGAAGGATGGACCCCACACCAAAGTTGTCCCCACCTCAAAATTCTGCCGCCCTGATAGACCCAAAGGAGCCCTACAAACTGACATCAGGTACCTGGACTGCTGAGTTTTCTTTCCCAGGGAAAATGGACAAAGGATGTGCCTAGGTGCCACTGGCCTTGGCTGGGCCCTGACTGCAAAAAATCCTGATATCAAAGGATGGACCCCAGACCGAAGTTGTCCCCACCTCAAACTTCTGCTGCCCTGATAGACCCAAGGGAGCCCTACAAATTGACATCAGGAACCTGGACTGGTGAGTTTTCTTTCCCAGGGAAAATGGCCAAAGGGTGTGCCCAGGTGCCCCTGGCCCTGGGCTGGGCCTGACTGCCAAAAATCCTTATATCAAAGGATGGATTCCAGAACGAAATTGCCCACTCCTCAAAATTCTGCTGCCTTGACAACCCCAAGGGAGCCCTACAAACTGACATCAGGAACCTGGACTGGTGTATTTTCTTTCCCAGGGAAATTGGCAAAAGGATGTGCACAGGGGCCCCCCACACTGGGCTGGGACCTCACTGCAAAAAATCCTTGTATCGAAGGATGGAGCCCAGACCGAAGTTGTCCCCACCTCAAATTTGTGATGCCCTGATAGACCCAAGGGAGCCCTACAACCTGACATCAGGAACCTGGACTGGTGAGTTTTCTTTCCCAGGGAAAAGGGCCAAGGGATGTGCCCAGTGGCCCCTGGCCCTGGGCTGAGACCTCACTGCAAAAAATCCTTATATCAAAGGATGGACCCCAGACCGAAGTTGTCCCCACCTCAAACTTGTGCTGCCCTGATAGACCCAAGGGAGCCCTACAAACTGACATCAGGAACCTGGACTGGTGAGTTTTCTTTCCCAGGGAAAATGGACAAACGATGTGCCCTGGGGCCCCTGGCCCTGGGCTGGGACTGGACTCCAAAAAATCCTTATATCGAAGGATGGACCCCAGACCGAAGTTGTCCCCTCCTCAAACTTGTGCTGCCCTGATAGACCCAAGGGAGCCCTACAAACTGACATCAGGAACCTGGACTGGTGAGTTTTCTTTCCCAGGGAAAAGGGACAAAGGATGTGCCTAGGTGCCACCGGCCATGGCTGGGCCGTGACTGCAAAAAATCCTTCTATCGAAGGATGGACCCCAGACCGAAGTTGTCCCCACCTCAAACTTGTGCTGCCCTGATAGACCCAAGGGAGCCCTACAAACTGACATCAGGAACCTGGACTGGTGAGTTTTGTTTCCCAGGGAAAATGGCCAAAGGATGTGCCCAGGTGCCCCTGGCACTGGGCTGGGCCTGAGTGCAAAAAATCCTTATATCGAAGGATGGACCCCACACCAAAGTTGTCCCCACCTCAAACTTCTGCTGCCCTGATAGACCCAAAGGAGCCCTACAAACTGACATCAGCAACCTGGACTGGTGAGTTTTCTTTCCCAGGGAAAATGGCCAAAGGATGTGCCCAGGGGCCCCTGGCCTTGGGCTGCGACCTGACTGCAAAAAATCCTTATATCGAAGGATGGACCCCAGACCGAAGTTTTCCCCACCTCAAACCTGGGCTGTCCTGATAGTCCCAAGGGAGCCCTACAATCTGACATCAGCAACCTGGACTGGTGAGTTTTCTTTCCCAGGGAAAAGGGACAAAGGATGTGCCCAGGAGACCCCCATACTCAGCTGGTCCTGAGTGCAAAAATCATTATATTGAAGGATGGAGCCCAGACCGAAGTTGTCCCCACATCAAACCTGTGCTGTCCTGATCGTCCCAAGGGAGCCCTACAAACTGACATCAGGAACCTGGACTCGTGAGTTTTCTTTCCCAGGGAATATGGCCAAAGAATGTGCCCATGGGCCCCTGGCTATGGGCTGGGCCTGACTGCAAAAAATCTTTATATCGAAGGATGGAGGCCAGACTGATGTTGTCCCCACCTCAAATTTTTAATGCCCTGATAGACCCCAGGGATCCCTACAAACTGACATCAGGAACCTGGACTGGTGAGTTTTCTTTCCCAGGGAAAAGGGACAAATAATGTGCCCAGGGGTGCCGCACACTGGACTGGGACCTGTCTCCAAAAAATCCTTATATCGAAGGATGCAACCCACACCGAAGTTGTCCCCACCTCAAACCTCTGCTGCCCTGATAGATTCAAAGGAGCCCTACAAACTGACATCAGGAACCTGGACTGCTGAGTTTTCTTTCCCAGGGAAAATGGCCAAAAGATGTGCCCAGGGGCCCCTGGCCCTGGGCTGTGCCTGACTCCAAAAAATCCTTATATCAAAGGACGCACCGACACCGAAGTTGTCCCCACCTCAAACCTGTGCTGCCCTGATAGTGCCAAGGGAGCCCTACAAACTGACATTAGGAACCTGGACTGGTGAGTTTTCTTTCCCAGGGAAAATCGCCAAAGGATGTGACCAGGGGCCCCCCACACTGGGCTGGGACTTCACTGCAAAAAATCCTTATATCCAAGGATGGAGCCCAGACCGAAGTTGTCCCCACCTCAAGTTTGTCATGCCCTGATAGACCCAAGGGAGCCTTACAAACTGACATCAGGAACCTGGACTGCTGAGTTTTCTTTCCCAGGGAAAATGGAAAAAGGATGTGCCCAGGGGCCCCTGGCCCTGGGCTGGGCCCTGACGGCAAAGAATCCTTATATCGAAGGATGCACCCCACACCGAAGTTTTCCCCACCTCAAACTTGTGCTGCCCTGATAGACCCAAGGGAGCCCTACAAACTGACATCAGGAACCTGGACTGGTGAGTTTTCTTTCCCAGGGAATATGGCCAAAGAATGTGCCCATGGGCCCTTGGCAATGGGCTGGGCCTGACTGCAAAAAATCTTTCTATCGAAGGATGGAGGCCAGACCGATGTTGGCCCCACCTCAAATTTGTAATGCCCTGACAGACCCCAGGGAGCCCTACAAACTGACATCAGTAACCTGGACTGGTGAGTTTTCTTTCCCAGGGAAAAGGGCCAAATTATGTGCCCAGGGGTGCCGCACACTGGACTGGGACCTGACTGCAAAAAATCCTTGTATCGAAGGATGCACCCCACACCGAAGTTGTCCCCACCTCAAACCTCTGCTGCCCTGATAGACCCAAGGAAGCCCTACAAACTGACATCAGGAACCTGGACTGCTGAGTCTTCTTTCCCAGGGAAAACGGACAAAGGATGTGCACATGGGCCCCTGGCCCTGGGCTGGGACCTGTCTCCAAAAAATCCTTATATCGAAGGATGCACCCCACACCGAAGTTGTCCCCACCTCAAACCTCTGCTGCCCTGATAGACCCAAGGGAGCCCTACAAACTGACATCAGGAACCTGGACTGGTGAGTTTTCTTTCCCAGGGAAAATGGCCAAAAGGTGTGCCCAGGGGCCCCTGGCCCTGGGCTGGGCCTGACTCCAAAAAATCCTTATATCAAAGGATGTACCGACACCGAAGTTGTCCCCACCTCAAACCTGTGCTGCCCTGATAGTCCCAAGGGAGCCCTACAAACTGACATCAGGAACCTGGACTGGTGAGTTTTCTTTCCCAGGGAAAATGGACAAACGATGTTCCCTGGGGCCCCTGGCCCTGGGCTGGGACCGGACTCCAAAAAATCCTTCCATCGAAGGATGGACCCCAGACCGAAGTTGTCCCCACCTCAAAATTCTGCTGCCCTGATAGACCCAAGGGAGCCTTACAAACTGACATCAGGAACCTGGACTGGTGAGTTTTCTTTCCCAGGGAAAATGGACAAAGGATGTGCCTAGGTGCCACTGGCCATGGCTGGGACCTGACTGCAAAAAATCCTTATATCGAAGGATGGACCCCAGACCGAAGTTGTCTCCACCTCAAACTTCTGCTGCCCTGATAGACCCAAGGGAGCCCTACAAATTGACATCAGGAACCTGGACTGGTGAGTTTTCTTTCCCAGGGAAAATGGCCAAAGGGTGTGCCCAGGTGCCCCTGGCCCTGGGCTGGGCCTGACTGCAAAAAATCCTTATATCAAAGGATGGATTCCAGAACGAAATTGCCCACTCCTCAAAATTCTGCTGCCCTGACAACCCCAAGGGAGCCCTACAAACTGACATCAGGAACCTGGACTGGTGTATTTTCTTTCCCAGGGAAATTGGCCAAAGGATGTGCACAGGGGCCCCCCACACTGGGCTGGGACCTCACTGCAAAAAATCCTTGTATCGAAGGATGGAGCCCAGACCGAAGTTGTCCCCACCTCAAATTTGTAATGCCCTGATAGACCCAAGGGAGCCCTACAACCTGACATCAGGAACCTGGACTGGTGAGTTTTCTTTCCCAGGGAAAAGGGCCAAGGGATGTGCCCAGTGGCCCCTGGCCCTGGGCTGAGACCTCACTGCAAAAAATCCTTATATCAAAGGATGGACCCCAGACCGAAGTTGTCCCCACCTCAAACTTGTGCTGCCCTGATAGACCCAAGGGAGCCCTACAAACTGACATCAGGAACCTGGACTGGTGAGTTTTCTTTCCCAGGGAAAATGGACAAACGATGTGCCCTGGGGCCCCTGGCCCTGGGCTGGGACCGGACTCCAAAAAATCCTTCTATCGAAGGATGGACCCCAGACCGAAGTTGTCCCCACCTCAAACTTGTGCTGCCCTGATAGACCCAAGGGAGCCCTACAAACTGACATCAGGAACCTGGACTGGTGAGTTTTCTTTCCCAGGGAAAATGGAAAAAGGATGTGCCCAGGGGCCCCTGGCCCTGGGCTGGGCCCTGACGGCAAAGAATCCTTATATCGAAGGATGCACCCCACACCGAAGTTGTCCCCACCTCAAACTTGTGCTGCCCTGATAGACCCAAGGGAGCCCTACAAACTGACATTAGGAACCTGGACTGGTGAGTTTTCTTTCCCAGGGAATATGGCCAAAGAATGTGCCCAAGGGCCCTTGGCAATGGGCTGGGCCTGACTGCAAAAAATCCTTATATCGAAGGATGGAGGCCAGACCGATGTTGGCCCCACCTCAAATTTGTAATGCCTTGACAGACCCCAGGGAGCCCTACAAACTGACATCAGGAACCTGGACTGGTGAGTTTTCTTTCCCAGGGAAAAGGGACAAATAATGTGCCCAGGGGTGCCGCACACTGGACTGGGACCTGTCTCCAAAAAATCCTTATATCGAAGGATGCAACCCACACCGAAGTTGTCCCCACCTCAAACCTCTGCTGCCCTGATAGATTCAAAGGAGCCCTACAAACTGACATCAGGAACCTGGACTGCTGAGTTTTCTTTCCCAGGGAAAAGGGCCAAAAGATGTGCCCAGGGGCCCCTGGCCCTGGGCTGTGCCTGACTCCAAAAAATCCTTATATCAAAGGACGCACCGACACCGAAGTTGTCCCCACCTCAAACCTGTGCTGCCCTGATAGTGCCAAGGGAGCCCTACAAACTGACATTAGGAACCTGGACTTGTGAGTTTTCTTTCCCAGGGAAAATCGCCAAAGGATGTGACCAGGGGCCCCCCACACTGGGCTGGGACTTCACTGCAAAAAATCCTTATATCCAAGGATGGCGCCCAGACCGAAGTTGTCCCCACCTCAAGTTTCTCATGCCCTGATAGACCCAAGGGAGCCTTACAAACTGACATCAGGAACCTGGACTGCTGAGTTTTCTTTCCCAGGGAAAATGGAAAAGGATGTGCCCAGGGGCCCCTGGCCCTGGGCTGGGCCCTGACGGCAAAGAATCCTTATATCGAAGGATGCACCCCACACCGAAGTTGTCCCCACCTCAAACTTGTGCTGCCCTGATAGACCCAAGGGAGCCCTACAAACTGACATCAGGAACCTGGACTGGTGAGTTTTCTTTCCCAGGGAATATGGCCAAAGAATGTGCCCATGGGCCCTTGGCAATGGGCTGGGCCTGACTGCAAAAAATCTTTCTATCGAAGGATGGAGGCCAGACCGATGTTGGCCCCACCTCAAATTTGTAATGCCCTGACAGACCCCAGGGAGCCCTACAAACTGACATCAGTAACCTGGACTGGTGAGTTTTCTTTCCCAGGGAAAATGGCCAAAGGATGAGCTCAGGTGCCCCTGGCACTGGGCTGGGCCTGAGTGCAAAAAATCCTTATATCGAAGGATGGACCCCACACCAAAGTTGTCCCCACCTCAAAATTCTGCTGCCCTGATAGACCCAAGGGAGCCTTACAAACTGACATCAGGAACCTGGACTGGTGAGTTTTCTTTCCCAGGGAAAATGGACAAAGGATGTGCCTAGGTGCCACTGGCCATGGCTGGGACCTGACTGCAAAAAATCCTTATATCGAAGGATGGACCCCAGACCGAAGTTGTCTCCACCTCAAACTTCTGCTGCCCTGATAGACCCAAGGGAGCCCTACAAATTGACATCAGGAACCTGGACTGGTGAGTTTTCTTTCCCAGGGAAAATGGCCAAAGGGTGTGCCCAGGTGCCCCTGGCCCTGGGCTGGGCCTGACTGCAAAAAATCCTTATATCAAAGAATGGATTCCAGAACGAAATTGCCCACTCCTCAAAATTCTGCTGCCCTGACAACCCCAAGGGAGCCCTACAAACTGACATCAGGAACCTGGACTAGTGTATTTTCTTTCCCAGGGAAATTGGCCAAAGGATGTGCACAGGGGCCCCCCACACTGGGCTGGGACCTCACTGCAAAAAATCCTTGTATCGAAGGATGGAGCCCAGACCGAAGTTGTCCCCACCTCAAATTTGTGATGCCCTGATCGACCCAAGGGAGCCCTACAACCTGACATCAGGAACCTGGACTGGTGAGTTTTCTTTCCCAGGAAAAAGGGCCAAGGGATGTGCCCAGTGGCCCCTGGCCCTGGGCTGAGACCTCACTGCAAAAAATCCTTATATCAAAGGATGGACCCCAGACCGAAGTTGTCCCCACCTCAAACTTGTGCTGCCCTGATAGACCCAAGGGAGCCCTACAAACTGACATCAGGAACCTGGACTGGTGAGTTTTCTTTCCCAGGGAAAATGGACAAACGATGTGCCCTGGGGCCCCTGGCCCTGGGCTGGGACCGGACTCCAAAAAATCCTTCTATCGAAGGATGGACCCCAGACCGAAGTTGTCCCCTCCTCAAACTTGTGCTGCCCTGATAGACCCAAGGGAGCCCTACAAACTGACATCAGGAACCTGGACTGGTGAGTTTTCTTTCCCAGGGAAAAGGGACAAAGGATGTGCCTAGGTGCCACCGGCCATGGCTGGGCCGTGACTGCAAAAAATCCTTCTATCGAAGGATGGACCCCAGACCGAAGTTGTCCCCACCTCAAACTTGTGCTGCCCTGATAGACCCAAGGGAGCCCTACAAACTGACATCAGGAACATGGACTGCTGAGTTTTCTTTCCCAGGGAAAATGGCCAAAGGATGTGCCCAGGGGCCCCTGGCCCTCGGCTGGGTCCTGACTGCAAAAAATCCTTATATCGAAGGATGGATTCCAGACAGAAATTACCCACTCCTAAAAATTCTGCTGCCCTGACAGCCCCAAGGGAGCCCTACAAACTGACATCAGGAACCTGGACTGCTGAGTTTTCTTTCCCAGGGAAAATGGAAAAAGGATGTGCCCAGGGGCCCCTGGCCCTGGGCTGGGCCCTGACGGCAAAGAATCCTTATATCGAAGGATGCACCCCACACCGAAGTTGTCCCCACCTCAAACTTGTGCTGCCCTGATAGACCCAAGGGAGCCCTACAAACTGACATTAGGAACCTGGACTGGTGAGTTTTCTTTCCCAGGGAATATGGCCAAAGAATGTGCCCATGGGCCCTTGGCAATGGGCTGGGCCTGACTGCAAAAAATCCTTATATCGAAGGATGGAGGCCAGACCGATGTTGGCCCCACCTCAAATTTGTAATGCCTTGACAGACCCCAGGGAGCCCTACAAACTGACATCAGGAACCTGGACTGGTGAGTTTTCTTTCCCAGGGAAAAGGGACAAATAATGTGCCCAGGGGTGCCGCACACTGGACTGGGACCTGTCTCCAAAAAATCCTTATATCGAAGGATGCAACCCACACCGAAGTTGTCCCCACCTCAAACCTCTGCTGCCCTGATAGACCCAAAGGAGCCCTACAAACTGACATCAGGAACCTGGACTGCTGAGTTTTCTTTCCCAGGGAAAAGGGCCAAAAGATGTGCCCAGGGGCCCCTGGCCCTGGGCTGTGCCTGACTCCAAAAAATCCTTATATCAAAGGACGCACCGACACCGAAGTTGTCCCCACCTCAAATTTCTGCTGCCCTGATAGTGCCAAGGGAGCCCTACAAACTGACATTAGGAACCTGGACTGGTGAGTTTTCTTTCCCAGGGAAAATCGCCAAAGGATGTGACCAGGGGCCCCCCACACTGGGCTGGGACTTCACTGCAAAAAATCCTTATATCCAAGGATGGAGCCCAGACCGAAGTTGTCCCCACCTCAAGTTTCTCATGCCCTGATAGACCCAAGGGAGCCTTACAAACTGACATCAGGAACCTGGACTGCTGAGTTTTCTTTCCCAGGGAAAATGGAAAAGGATGTGCCCAGGGGCCCCTGGCCCTGGGCTGGGCCCTGACGGCAAAGAATCCTTATATCGAAGGATGCACCCCACACCGAAGTTGTCCCCACCTCAAACTTGTGCTGCCCTGATAGACCCAAGGGAGCCCTACAAACTGACATCAGGAACCTGGACTGGTGAGTTTTCTTTCCCAGGGAATATGGCCAAAGAATGTGCCCATGGGCCCTTGGCAATGGGCTGGGCCTGACTGCAAAAAATCTTTCTATCGAAGGATGGAGGCCAGACCGATGTTGGCCCCACCTCAAATTTGTAATGCCCTGACAGACCCCAGGGAGCCCTACAAACTGACATCAGTAACCTGGACTGGTGAGTTTTCTTTCCCAGGGAAAATGGCCAAAAGGTGTGCCCAGGGGCCCCTGGCCCTGGGCTGGGCCTGACTCCAAAAAATCCTTATATCAAAGGATGTACCGACACCGAAGTTGTCCCCACCTCAAACCTGTGCTGCCCTGATAGTCCCAAGGGAGCCCTACAAACTGACATCAGGAACCTGGACTGGTGAGTTTTCTTTCCCAGGGAAAATGGCCAAAGGATGAGCTCAGGTGCCCCTGGCACTGGGCTGGGCCTGAGTGCAAAAAATCCTTATATCGAAGGATGGACCCCACACCAAAGTTGTCCCCACCTCAAAATTCTGCTGCCCTGATAGACCCAAGGGAGCCTTACAAACTGACATCAGGAACCTGGACTGGTGAGTTTTCTTTCCCAGGGAAAATGGACAAAGGATGTGCCTAGGTGCCACTGGCCATGGCTGGGACCTGACTGCAAAAAATCCTTATATCGAAGGATGGACCCCAGACCGAAGTTGTCTCCACCTCAAACTTCTGCTGCCCTGATAGTCCCAAGGGAGCCCTACAAATTGACATCAGGAACCTGGACTGGTGAGTTTTCTTTCCCAGGGAAAATGGCCAAAGGGTGTGCCCAGGTGCCCCTGGCCCTGGGCTGGGCCTGACTGCAAAAAATCCTTATATCAAAGGATGGATTCCAGAACGAAATTGCCCACTCCTCAAAATTCTGCTGCCCTGACAACCCCAAGGGAGCCCTACAAACTGACATCAGGAACCTGGACTGGTGTATTTTCTTTCCCAGGGAAATTGGCCAAAGGATGTGCACAGGGGCCCCCCACACTGGGCTGGGACCTCACTGCAAAAAATCCTTGTATCGAAGGATGGAGCCCAGACCGAAGTTGTCCCCACCTCAAATTTGTGATGCCCTGATCGACCCAAGGGAGCCCTACAACCTGACATCAGGAACCTGGACTGGTGAGTTTTCTTTCCCAGGGAAAAGGGCCAAGGGATGTGCCCAGTGGCCCCTGGCCCTGGGCTGAGACCTCACTGCAAAAAATCCTTATATCAAAGGATGGACCCCAGACCGAAGTTGTCCCCACCTCAAACTTGTGCTGCCCTGATAGACCCAAGGGAGCCCTACAAACTGACATCAGGAACCTGGACTGGTGAGTTTTCTTTCCCAGGGAAAATGGACAAACGATGTGCCCTGGGGCCCCTGGCCCTGGGCTGGGACCGGACTCCAAAAAATCCTTCTATCGAAGGATGGACCCCAGACCGAAGATGTCCCCTCCTCAAACTTGTGCTGCCCTGATAGACCCAAGGGAGCCCTACAAACTGACATCAGGAACCTGGACTGGTGAGTTTTCTTTCCCAGGGAAAAGGGACAAAGGATGTGCCTAGGTGCCACCGGCCATGGCTGGGCCGTGACTGCAAAAAATCCTTCTATCGAAGGATGGACCCCAGACCGAAGTTGTTCCCACCTCAAACTTGTGCTGCCCTGATAGACCCAAGGGAGCCCTACAAACTGACATCAGGAACATGGACTGCTGAGTTTTCTTTCCCAGGGAAAATGGCCAAAGGATGTGCCCAGGGGCCCCTGGCCCTCGGCTGGGTCCTGACTGCAAAAAATCCTTATATCGAAGGATGGATTCCAGACAGAAATTACCCACTCCTCAAAATTCTGCTGCCCTGACAGCCCCAAGGGAGCCCTACAAACTGACATCAGGAACCTGGACGGCTGAGTTTTCTTTCCCAGGGAAAAGGGACAAATAAAGTGCGCAGGGGCGCCGCACACTGGGCTGGGACCTGACTGCAAAAAATCCTTATATCGAAGGATAGAGGCCAGACCGAAGATGTCCCCACCTCAAATTTGTAATGCCCTGATAGACCTCAGGGAGCCCTACAAACTGACATCAGGAACCTGGACTGGTGAGTTTTCTTTCCCAGGGAAAAGGGACAAAGGATGTGCCCAGGGGCCCCTGGCCCTGGGCTGGGACCTGAATCCAAAAAATCCTTATATCGAAGGATGCACCCCACACCGTAGTTGTCCCCACCTCAAACTTGTGCTGCCCTGATACACCCTAGGGAGCCCTACAAACTGACATCAGGAACCTGGACTGGTGAGTTTTCTTTCCCAGGGAAAATCGCCAAAGGATGCGACCAGGGGCCCCCCACACTGGGCTGGGACTTCACTGCAAAAAATCCTTATATCCAAGGATGGAGCCCAGACCGAAGTTGTCCCCACCTCAAGTTTGTCATGCCCTGATAGACCCAAGGGAGCCTTACAAACTGACATCAGGAACCTGGACTGCTGAGTTTTCTTTCCCAGGGAAAATGGAAAAAGGATGTGCCCAGGGGCCCCTGGCCCTGGGCTGGGCCCTGACGGCAAAGAATCCTTATATCGAAGGATGCACCCCACACCGAAGTTGTCCCCACCTCAAACTTGTGCTGCCCTGATAGACCCAAGGGAGCCCTACAAACTGACATTAGGAACCTGGACTGGTGAGTTTTCTTTCCCAGGGAATATGGCCAAAGAATGTGCCCATGGGCTCTTGGCAATGGGCTGGGCCTGACTGCAAAAAATCTTTCTATCGAAGGATGCACCCCACACCGAAGTTGTCCCCACCTCAAACCTCTGCTGCCCTGATAGACCCAAGGGAGCCCTACAAACTGACATCAGGAACCTGGACTGGTGAGTTTTCTTTCCCAGGGAAAATGGCCAAAGGATGTGCCCAGGTGCCCCTGGCACTGGGCTGGGCCTGAGTGCAAAAAATCCTTATATCGAAGGATGGACCCCACACCAAAGTTGTCCCCACCTCAAACCTCTGCTGCCCTGATAGACCCAAGGGAGCCTTACAAACTGACATCAGGAACCTGGACTGCTGAGTTTTCTTTCCCAGGGAAAATGGCCAAAAGATGTGCCCAGGGGCCCCTGGCCCTGGGCTGGGCCTGACTCCAAAAAATCCTTATATCAAAGGATGCACCGACACCGAAGTTGTCCCCACCTCAAACCTGTGCTGCCCTGATAGTCCCAAGGGAGCCCTACAAACTGACATTAGGAACCTGGACTGGTGAGTTTTCTTTCCCAGGGAAAATGGCCAAAGGTGTGCCCAGGTGCCCCTGGCACTGGGCTGGGCCTGAGTGCAAAAAATCCTTATATCGAAGGATGGACCCCACATCAAAGTTGTCCCCACCTCAAACTTCTGCTGCCCTGATAGACCCAAAGGAGCCCTACAAACTGACATCAGGAACCTGGACTGGTGAGTTTTCTTTCCCAGGGAAAATGGCCAAAGGATGTGCCCAGGGGCCCCTGGCCCTCGGCTGGGACCTGACTGCAAAAAATCCTTATATCGAAGGATGGATTCCAGACAGAAATTAACCACTCCTCAAAATTCTGCTGCCCTGACAGCCCCAAGGGAGCCCTACAAACTGACATCAGCAACCTGGACTGGTGAGTTTTCTTTCCCAGGGAAAATGGCCAAAGGATGTGCCCAGGGGCCCCTGGCCTTGGGCTGCGACCTGACTGCAAAAAATCCTTATATCGAAGGATGGACCCCAGACCGAAGTTTTCCCCACCTCAAACCTGGGCTGTCCTGATAGTCCCAAGGGAGCCCTACAATCTGACTTCAGCAACCTGGACTGGTGAGTTTTCTTTCCCAGGGAAAAGGGACAAATAATGTGCCCAGGGGTGCCGCACACTGGACTGGGACCTGTCTCCAAAAAATCCTTATATCGAAGGATGCACCCCACACCAAAGTTGTCCCCACCTCAAACCTCTGCTGCCCTGATAGATTCAAAGGAGCCCTACAAACTGACATCAGGAACCTGGACTGCTGAGTTTTCTTTCCCAGGGAAAATGGCCAAAAGATGTGCCCAGGGGCCCCTGGCCCTGGGCTGTACCTGACTCCAAAAAATCTTTATATCAAAGGATGCACCGACACCGAAGTTGTCCCCACCTCAAACCTGTGCTGCCCTGATAGTGCCAAGGGAGCCCTACATACTGACATTAGGAACCTGGACTGGTGAGTTTTCTTTCCCAGGGAAAATGGCCAAAGGATGTGACCAGGGACCCCCACACTGGGCTGGGACTTCACTGCAAAAAATCCTTATATCGAAGGATGGACCCCACACCGAAGTTGTCCCCACCTCAAACTTGTGCTGCCCTGATACACCCAAGGGAGCCCTACAAAGTGACATCAGGAACCTGGACGGCTGAGTTTTCTTTCCCAGGGAAAAGGGACAAATAAAGTGCGCAGGGGCGCCGCACACTGGGCTGGGACCTGACTGCAAAAAATCCTTATATCGAAGGATAGAGGCCAGACCGAAGATGTCCCCACCTCAAATTTGTAATGCCCTGATAGACCTCAGGGAGCCCTACAAACTGACATCAGGAACCTGGACTGGTGAGTTTTCTTTCCCAGGGAAAAGGGACAAAGGATGTGCCCAGGGGCCCCTGGCCCTGGGCTGGGACCTGAATCCAAAAAATCCTTATATCGAAGGATGGACCCCACACCGAAGTTGTCCCCACCTCAAACTTGTGCTGCACTGATACACCCAAGGGAGCCCTACAAACTGACATCAGGAACCTGGACTGCTGAGTTTTCTTTCCCAGGGAAAATGGCCAATAGATGTGCCCGGGGGCCCCTGGCCCTGACTGCAAAAAATCCTTGTATCGAAGGATGCACCCCACACCGAAGTTGTTCCCACCTCAAACTTGTGCTGCCCTGATAGAACCAAGGGAGCCCTACAAACTCACATCACTAACCTGGACTGCTGAGTTTTCTTTCCCAGGGAAAATGGAAAAAGGATGTGCCCAGGGACCCCTGGCCCTGGGCCCCTGGACCTGACTGCAAAAAATCCTTATATCGAAGGATGGACCCCACACTGAAGTTGTCCCCACCTCAAACTTGTGCTGCCCTGATACACCCTAGGGAGCCCTACAAACTGACATCAGGAACCTGGACTGCTGAGTTTTCTTTCCCAGGGAAAATGGCCAAGGATGTGCCCAGGGGCCCCTGGCCCTGACTGCAAAATGTCCTTATATCGAAGGATGCACCCCACACCGAAGTTGTCCCCACCTCAAACTTGTGCTGCCCTGATAGACCCAAGGGAGCCCTACAAAGTCACATCAGGAACCTGGACTGCTGAGTTTTCTTTCCCAGGGAAAATGGAAAAAGGATGTGCCCAGGGGCCCTTGGCCCTGGGCTGGGACCTCACTGCAAAAAATCCTTATATCGAAGGATGGACCCCACACCGAACTTGTCCCCACCTCAAACTTGTGCTGCCCTGATAGACCCAAGGGAGCCCTACAAAGTGACATCAGGAACCTGGACTGGTGAGTTTTCTTTCCCAGGGAAAAGGGACAAATAAAGTGCGCAGGGGCGCCGCACACTGGGCTGGGACCTGACTGCAAAAAATCCTTATATCGAAGGATAGAGGCCAGACCGAAGATGTCCCCACCTCAAACTTGTGCTGCCCTGATAGACCCGAGGGAGCCCTACAAACTGACATCAGGAACCTGGACTGCTGAGTTTTCTTTCCCAGGGAAAATGGCCAAAGGATGTGCCCAGGGGCCCCCCATACTCAGCTGGTCCTGACTGCAAAAAATCATTATATTGAAGGATGGACCCCACACCGAAGTTGCCCCCACCTCAAACTTGTGCTGCCCTGATAGACCCAAAGGAGCCCTACAAACTGACATCAGGAACCTGGACTGCTGAGTTTTCTTTCACAGGGAAAATGGCCAAAGGATGTGCCCAGGGGCCCCTGGCCCTGGGCAGGAGCCTGACTGCAAAAAATCCTTATATCGAAGGATGGACCCCAGACCGAAGTTGTCCCCACATCAGACCTGTGCTGTCCTGATAGTCCCAAGGGACCCGTAAAAACTGACATCAGGAACCTGGACTGGTGAGTTTTCTTTCCCAGGGAAAATGGCCAAAGAATGTGTCCATGGGCCCCTGGCAATCGGCTGGGACCTGACTGCAAAAAATCTTTATTTCGAAGGATGGAGGCCAGACCGATGTTGTCCCCACCTCAAATTTGTAATGCCCTGATAGACCCCAGGGAGCCCTACAAACTGACATCAGGAACCTGGACTGGTGAGTTTTCTTTCCCAGGGAAAATTGCCAAAGGATGTGCCCAGGGGCGCCGCACACTGGGCTGGGATCCGACTGCCAAAAATCCTTATATCGAAGGATGGACCCCAGACCAAAGTTGTCCCCACCTCAAATTTGTAATACCCTGATCATCCCAAGGGAGCCCTACAAACTGACATCAGGAACCTGGACTGGTGAGTTTTCTTTCCCAGGGAAAAAGGCCAAAGGATGTGCCCATGGGTCCCTGGCCCTGGGCTGGGACCTGTCTCCAAAAAATCCTTATATCAAAGGATGCACCCCAGACCGAAGTTGTCCCCACCTCAAATTTCAGCTGCCCTGATAGACCCAAGGAAGCCCTACAAACTGGCATCAGGAACCTGGACTGGTGAGTTTTCTTTCCCAGGGAAATTGGCCAAACGATGTGCCCAGGGGCCCCCCACACTCAGCTGGGCCTGACTGCAAAAAATCATTATATCAAAGGATGCACCCCAGACCGAAGTTGTCCCCACCTCAAATTTCAGCTGCCCTGATCGACCCAAGGAAGCCCTACAAACTGGCATCAGGAACCTGGACTGGTGAGTTTTCTTTCCCAGGGAAATTGGCCAAAGGATGTGCCCAGGGGCCCCCCACACTCAGCTGGGCCTGACTGCAAAAAATCATTATATCGAAGGATGGAGCCCAGACCGAAGTTGTCCCCACCTCAAATTTGTGCTGCCCTGATAGACGCAAGGGAGCCCTACACACTGACATCAGGAACCCGGACTGGTGAGTTTTCTTTCCCAGGGAAAATGGCCAAAGGATGTGCCCAGGGGCCCCTGGCACTGGGCTGGGCCTGACTGCAAAAAATCCTTATATCAAAGGATGGACCCCAGACCGAAGTTGTTCCCACCTCAAATCTGGGCTGCCCTGATAGACCCAAGGGGGCCCTACAAACTGAAATCAGGTACATGGACTGGTGAGTTTTCTTTCCCAGGGAAAATGGCCAAAGGATGTGCCCAGGGGCCCCTGGCCCTCGGCTGGGACTTGACTGCAAAAAATACTTATATCGAAGGATGGATTCCAGACCGAAGTTGCCCACTCCTGAAAATTCTGCTGCCCTGACAGCCCCAAGGGAGCCCTACAAACTGACATCAGGAACCTGGACTGGTGAGTTTTCTTTCCCAGGGAAAATGGCAAAAGGATGTGCCCAGGGGCCCCCCATACTCAGGTGGTCTTGACTGCAAAAAATCATTATATTGAAGGATGGAGCCCAGACCGAAGTTGTCCCCACATCAGACCTGTGCTGTCCTGATAGTCCCAAGGGAGCCCTACAAACTGACATCTGGAACCTGGACTGGTGAGTTTTCTTTCCCAGGGAAAAAGGCCAAAGGATGTGCCCAGGGGCGCCGCACACTGGGCTGGGACCTGACTGCAAAAAATCCTTGTATCGAAGCATGGACCCCGGACCGAAGTTGTCCCCACCTCAAACCTCTGCTGCCCTGATAGACCCAAGGAAGCCCTACAAACTGACATCAGGAACCTGGACTGGTGAGTTTTCTTTCCCAGGGAAAATGGCCAAAGGATGTGCCCAGGGGCCCCAAGCCATGGGCTGCGACCTGACTGCAAAAAATCGTTATATTGAAGGATGGACCCCAGACCGAAGTTGTCCCCACCTCAAATTTGTAATGCCCTGATCGTCCCAAGGGAGCCCTACAAACTGACATCAGGAACCTGGACTGGTGAGTTTTCTTTCCCAGGGAAAAAGGCCAAAGGATGTGCCCATGGGTCCCTGGCCCTGGGCTGGGACCTGTCTCCAAAAAATCCTAATATCAAAGGATGCACCCCACACCGAAGTTGTCCCCACCTCAAATTTGTGCTGCCCTGATAGACCCAAGGAAGCCCTACAAACTGGCATCAGCAACCTGGACTGGTGAGCTTTCTTTCCCAGGGAAATTGGCCAAAGGATGTGCCCAGGGGCGCCGCACACTGGGCTGGGACCTGACTGCAAAAAATCCTTGTATCGAAGGATGGGCCCCGGACCGAAGTTGTCCCCACCTCAAATTTGTGCTGCCCTGATAGACCCAAGGGAGCCCTACAAACTAACATCAGGACCCTGGACTGGTGAGTTTCCCTTTCCCAGGGAAAATGGCCAAGGGATGTGCCCAGGGGCCCCTGGCCCTCGGCTGGGACCTGACTGCAAAAAATCCTTATATCGAAGGATGGATTCCAGACCGAAGTTGCCCACTCCTAAAAATTCTGCTGCCCTGATCGTCCCAAGGGAGCCCTACAAACTGACAACAGGAACCTGGACTGCTGAGTTTTCTTTCCCAGGGAAAAGGGACAAAGGATGTTCCTAGGTGCCCCCGGCCATGGCTGGGCCTGACTGCAAAAAATCTTTATATCGAAGGATGGTGGCCAGACCGATGTTGTCCCCACCTCAAATTTGTAATGCCCTGATAGACCCAGGGAGCCCTACAAACTGACATCAGGAACCTGGACTGCTGAGTTTTCTTTCCCAGGAAAAATGGAAGAAGGATGTGCCCAGGGGCCCCTGGCCGTGGGCAGGGACCTCACTGCAAAAAATCCTTATATCGAAGGATGGACCCCACACCGAAGTTGTCCCCACCTCAAACTTGTGCTGCCCTGATAGAACCAAGGGAGCCCTACAAACTGACATCACTAACCTGGACTGCTGAGTTTTCTTTCCCAGGGAAAATGGAAAAAGGATGTGCCCAGGGGCCCCTGGCCCTCGGCCCCTGGACCTGACTGCAAAAAATCCTTATATCGAAGGATGGAGCCCACACCGAAGTTGTCCCCACCTCAAACTTGTGCTGCCCTGATACACCCAAGGGAGCCCTACAAACTGACATCAGGAACCTGGACTGCTGAGTTTTCTTTCCCAGGGAAAATGGCCAAAGGATGTGCCCAGGGGCCCCGGGCCCTGGGCTGGGACCTCACTGCAAAAAATCCTTATATCGAAGGATGGACCCCACACCGAACTTGTCCCCACCTCAAACTTGTGCTGCCCTGATAGACCCAAGGGAGCCCTACAAACTGACATCAGGAACCTGGACTGCTGAGTTTTCTTTCCTAGGGAAAATGGCCAAAGGATGTGCCCAGGGGCCCCTGGCCCTGACTGCAAAAAATCCTTTTATCGAAGGATGGAGCCCACACCGAAGTTGTCCCCACCTCAAACTTTTGCTGACCTGATAGACCCAAGGGAGCCCTACAAACTGACATCAGGAACCTGGACTGGTGAGTTTTCTTTCCCAGGGAAAATGGCCAAAGGATGTGCCTAGGTGCCCCCGGCAATGGCTGGGACCTGACTTCAAAAAATCCTTATATCATAGGATGGACCCCAGACCGAAGTTGTCCACACCTCAAACTTGTGCTGCCCTGATAGACCCAAGGGAGCCCTACAACCTGACATCAGGAACCTGGACTGGTGAGTTTTCTTTCCCAGGGAAAAGGGACAAATATACTGCCCAGGGGCGCCGCACACTGGGCTGGGACCTGACTGCAAAAAATCCTTATATCGAAGGATAGAGGCCAGACCGAAGATGTCCCCACCTCAAATTTGTAATGCCCTGATAGACCCCAGGGAGCCCTACAAACTGACATCAGGAACCTGGACTGGTGAGTTTTCTTTCCCAGGGAAAAGGGACAAAGGATGTGCCCAGGGGCCCCCCATACTCAGCTGGTCCTGACTGCAAAAAATCATTATATTGAAGGATGGAGCCCAGGTCGAAGTTGTCCCCACATCAAACTTGTGCTGCCCTGATAGACCCAAAAGAGCCCTAAAAACTGACATCAGGAACCTGGACTGGTGAGTTTTCTTTCCCAGGGAAAAGGGACAAAGAATGTGTCCATGGGCCCCTGGCAATCGGCTGGGACCTGACTGCAAAAAATCTTTATTTCGAAGGATGGAGGCCAGACCGATGTTGTCCCCACCTCAAATTTGTAATGCCCTGATAGACCCCAAGGGAGCCCTACAAACAGACATCAGGAACCTGGACTGGTGAGTTTTCTTTCCCAGGGAAAAAGGCCAAAGGATGTGCCCAGGGGCGCCGCACACTGGGCTGGGACCTGACTGCAAAAAATCCTTGTATCAAAGGATGGACCCCGGACCGAAGTTGTCCCCACCTCAAACCTCTGCTGCCCTGATAGACCCAAGGAAGCCCTACAAACTGACATCAGGAACCTGGACTGGTGAGTTTTCTTTCCCAGGGAAAATGGCCAAAGGATGTCCCCAGGGGCCCCCCACACTCAGCTGGGCCTGACTGCAAAAAATCATTATATTGAAGGATGGAGCCAAGACCGAAGTTGTCCCCACCTCAAATTTGTGCTGCCCTGATAGACGCAAGGGAGCCCTACACACTGACATCAGGAACCCGGACTGGTGAGTTTTCTTTCCCAGGGAAAAGGACCAAGGGATGTGCCCAGGGGCCCCTGGCCCTGGGCTGGGCCTGACTGCAAAAAAACCTTATATCAAAGGATGGACCCCAGACCGAAGTTGTTCCCACCTCAAATTTGTAATGCCCTGATAGTCCCAAGGGAGCCCTACAAACTGACATCAGGAACCTGGACTGGTGAGTTTTCTTTCCCAGGGAAAAAGGCCAAAGGATGTGCCCATGGGTCCCTGGCCCTGGGCTGGGACCTGTCTCCAAAAAATCCATATATCAAAGGATGCACCCCAGACCGAAGTTGTCCCCACCTCAAATTTCAGCTGCCCTGATAGACCCAAGGAATCCCTACAAACTGGCATCAGGAACCTGGACTGGTGAGTTTTCTTTCCCAGGGAAATTGGCCAAAGGATGTCCCCAGGGGCCCCCCACACTCAGCTGGGCCTGACTGCAAAAAATAATTATATTGAAGGATGGAGCCCAGACCGAAGTTGTCCCCACCTCAAATTTGTGCTGCCCTGATAGACGCAAGGGAGCCCTACACACTGACATCAGGAACCCGGACTGGTGAGTTTTCTTTCCCAGGGAAAAGGACCAAGGGATGTGCCCAGGGGCCCCTGGCCCTGGGCTGGGCCTGACTGCAAAAAATCCTTATATCAAAGGATGGACCCCAGACCTAAGTTGTTCCCACCTCAAATTTGTAATGCCCTGATCGTCCCAAGGGAGCCCTACAAACTGATATCAGGAACCTGGACTGGTGAGTTTTCTTTCCCAGGGAAAAAGGCCAAAGGATGTGCCCATGGGTCCCTGGCCCTGGGCTGGGACCTGTCTCCAAAAATCCTTATATCAAAGGATGCACCCCAGACCGAAGTTGTCCCCACCTCAAATTTCAGCTGCCCTGATAGACCCAAAGAAGCCCTACAAACTGGCATCAGGAACCTGGACTGGTGAGGTTTCTTTCCCAGGGAAAAAGGCCAAAGGATGTGCCCAGGGGCGCCGCACACTGGGCTGGGACATGACTGCAAAAAATCCTTTTATCGAAGCATGGACCCCGGACCGAAGTTGTCCCCACCTCAAACCTCTGCTGCCCTGATAGACCCAAGGAAGCCCTACAAACTGACATCAGGAACCTGGACTGGTGAGTTTTCTTTCCCAAAGAAAATGGCCAAAGGATGTGCCCAGGGGCCCCAAGCCATGGGGTGCGACCTGACTGCAAAAAATCCTTATATCGAAGGATGGACCCCAGACAAAAGTTGTCCCCACCTCAAACTTGTGCTGCCCTGATACACCCTAGGGAGCCCTACAAACTGACATCAGGAACCTGGACTGCTGAGTTTTCTTTACCAGGGAAAATGGCCAAGGGGGTGCCCAGGGGCCCCTGGCCCTGACTGCAAAAAATCCTTATATCGAAGGATGGACCCCAGACAAAAGTTGTCCCCACCTCAAACTTGTGCTGCCCTGATAGACCCAAAAGAGCCCTACAAACTGACATCAGGAACCTGGACTGCTGAGTTTTCTTTCCCAGGGAAAATGGCCAAAGGATGTGCCCAGGGGCCCCAAGCCATGGGCTGGGACCTGACTGCAAAAAATCCTTATATCGTAGGATAGAGGCCAGACCGATGTTGTCCCCACCTCAAATTTGTAATGCCCTGATAGACCCCAGGGAGCCCTACAAACTGACATCAGGAACCTGGACTGCTGAGTTTTCTTTCCCAGGGAAAATGGCCAAAGGATGTGCCCAGGGGCCCCCCATACTCATCTGGTCCTGACGGCAAAAAATCATTATATTGAAGGATGGAGCCCAGACTGAAGTTGTCCCCCCATCAAACTTGTGCTGCCCTGATAGACCCAAAGGAGCCCTACAAACTGACATCAGGAACCTGGACTGCTGAGTTTTCTTTCACAGGGAAAATGGCCAAAGGATGTGCCCAGGGGCCCCTGGCCCTGGGCAGGACCCTGACTGCAAAAAATCCTTATATCGAAGGATGGACCCCAGACCGAAGTTGTCCCCACATCAGACCTGTCCTGTCCTGATAGTCCCAAGGGAGCCCTAAAAACTGACATCAGGAACCTGGACTGGTGAGTTTTCTTTCCCAGGGAAAATGGCCAAAGAATGTGTCCATGGGCCCCTGGCAATCGGCTGGGCCCTGACTGCAAAAAGTCTTTATTTCGAAGGATGGAGGCCAGACCGATGTTGTCCCCACCTCAAATTTGTAATGCCCTGATCGTCCCAAGGGAGCCCTACAAACTGACATCAGGAACCTGGACTGGTGAGTTTTCTTTCCCAGGGAAAATGGCCAAAGGATTTGCCCACGGGCCCCAAACCATGGGCTGCGACCTGTCTCCAAAAAATCCTTATATCAAAGGATGCACCCCAGACCGAAGTTGTCTCCACCTCAAATTTCAGCTGCCCTGATAGACCCAAAGAAGCCCTACAAACTGACATCAGGAACCTGGACTGGTGAGTTTTCTTTCCCAGGGAAATTGGCCAAAGGATGTGCCCACGGGCCCCTTGCCGTGTGCAGGGACCTCACTGCAAAAAATCCTTATATCGAAGGATGGACCCCACACCGAAGTTGTCCCCACCTCAAACTTGTGCTGCCCTGATACACCCAAGGGAGCCCGACAAACTGACATCAGGAACCTGGACGTCTGAGTTTTCTTTCCCAGGGAAAATGGCCAATAGATGTGCCCGGGGGCCCCTGGCCCTGACTGCAAAACATCCTTTTATCGAAGGATGCACCCCACACCGAAGTTGTCCCCACCTCAAACTTGTGCTGCCCTGATAGACCCAAGGAAGCCCTACAAACTGGCATCAGGAACCTGGACTGGTGAGTTTTCTTTCCCAGGGAAATTGGCCAAAGGATGTGCCCAGGGGCCCCCCACACTCAGCTGGGCCTGACTGCAAAAAATCATTATATCGAAGGATGGAGCCCAGACCGAAGTTGTCCCCACCTCAAATTTGTGCTGCCCTGATAGACGCAAGGGAGCCCTACAAACTGACATCAGGAACCCGGACTGGTGAGTTTTCTTTCCCAGGGAAAAGGACCAAGGGATGTGCCCAGGGGCCCCTGGCCCTGGGCTGGGCCTGACTGCAAAAAATCCTTATATCAAAGGATGGACCCCAGACCGAAGTTGTTCCCACCTCAAATCTGTGCTGCCCTGATTGACCCAAAGGAGCCCTACAAACTGACATCAGGAACCTGGACTGCTGAGTTTTCTTTCACAGGGAAAATGGCCAAAGGATGTGCCCAGGGGCCCCTGGCCCTGGGCTGGGACCGGACTCCAAAAAATCCTTCTATCTAAGGATGGACCCCAGACCGAAGTTGTCCCCACATCAGACCTGTGCTGTCCTGATAGTCCCAAGGGAGCCCTACAAACTGACATCTGGAACCTGGACTGGTGAGTTTTCTTTCCCAGGGAAAATGGCCAAAGGATGTGCCAAGGTGCCCCCGGCCACAGCTGTGACCTGACTGCAAAAATACCTTATATCGAAAGATGGACCCCAGACCGAAGTTGTCCCCACATTAAACCTGCGCTGCCCTGATAGTCCCAAGGGAGCCCTAAAAACTGACATCAGGAACCTGGACTGCTGAGTTTTCTTTCCCAGGGAAAATGGCCCAAGAATGTGTCCATGGGCCCCTGGCAATCGGCTGGGCCCTGACTGAAAAAAATCTTTATTTCGAAGGATGGAGGCCAGACCGATGTTGTCCCCACCTCAAATTTGTAATGCCCTGATAGACCTCAGGGAGTCCTACAAACTGACATCAGGAACCTGGACTGGTGAGTTTGCTTTCCCAGGGAAAATGGCCAAAGGATGTGCCCAGGGGCCCCAAGCCATGGGCTGCGACCTGACTGCAAAAAATCCTTATATCGAAGGATGGACCCCAGACCGAAGTTGTCCCCACCTCAAATTTGTAATGCCCTGATCGTCCCAAGGGAGCCCTACAAAATGACATCAGGAACCTGGACTGGTGAGTTTTCTTTCCCAGGGAAAAAGGCCAAAGGATGTGCCCAGGGGCCCCTGGCCGTGGGCAGGAACCTCACTGCAAAAAATCCTTATATCGAAGGATGGACCCCACACCAAAGTTGTCCCCACCTCAAACTTGTGCTGCCCTGATACACCCAAGGGAGCCCTACAAACTGACATCAGGAACCTGGACGGCTGAGTTTTCTTTCCCAGGGAAATTGGCCAAAGGATGTGCCCAGGGGCCCCCCACACTCAGCTGGGCCGGACTGCAAAAAATAATTATATCGAAGGATGGAGCCCAGACCGAAGTTGTCCCCACCTCAAATTTCAGCTGCCCTGATAGACCCAAGGAAGCCCTACAAACTGGCATCAGGAACCTGGACTGGTGAGTTTTCTTTCCCAGGGAAATTGGCCAAAGGATGTGCCCAGGGGCCCCCCACACTCAGCTGGGCCTGACTGCAAAAAATCATTATATCGAAGGATGGAGCCCAGACCAAAGTTGTCCCCACCTCAAATTTGTGCTGCCCTGATAGACGCAAGGGAGCCCTACACACTGACATCAGGAACCCGGACTGGTGAGTTTTCTTTCCCAGGGAAAAGGTCCAAGGGATGTGCCCAGGGGCCCCTGGCCCTGGGCTGAACCTGACTGCAAAAAATCCTTATATCGAAGGATGGACCCCAGACCGAAGTTGTTCCCACCTCAAATCTGTGCTGCCCTGATAGACCCAAGGGGGCCCTACAAACTGACATCAGGAACATGGACTGGTGAGTTTTCTTTCCCAGGGAAAATGGCCAAAGGATGTGCCCAGGGGCCCCTGGCCCTCGGCTGGGACCTGACTGAAAAAAATCCTTATATCGAAGGATGGATTCCAGAACGAAGTTGCCCACTCCTAAAAATTCTGCTGCCCTGACAGCCCCAAAGGAGCCCTACAAACTGACATCAGGAACCTGGACTGGTGAGTTTTCTTTCCCAGGGAAAAGGGACAAAGGATGTGCCCAGGGGCCCCTCATACTCAGCTGGTCCTGACTGCAAAAAATCATTATATTGAAGGATGGAGCCCAGACCGAAGTTGTCCCCACATCAAACTTGTGATGCCCTGATATACCCAAAGGAGCCCTACAAACTGACAACAGGAACCTGGACTGGTGAGTTTTCTTTCCCAAAGAAAATGGCCAAAGGATGTGCCCAGGGGCCCCAAGCCATGGGGTGCGACCTGACTGCAAAAAATCCTTATATCGAAGGATGGACCCCAGACAAAAGTTGTCCCCACCTCAAACTTGTGCTGCCCTGATACACCCTAGGGAGCCCTACAAACTGACATCAGGAACCTGGACTGCTGAATTTTCTTTACCAGGGAAAATGGCCAAGGGGGTGCCCAGGGGCCCCTGGCCCTGACTGCAAAATATCCTTATATCGAAGGATGGACCCCACACCGAAGTTGTCCCCACCTCAAACTTGTGCTGCCCTGATAGACCCAAGGGAGCCCTACAAAGTCACATCAGGAACCTGGACTGCTGAGTTTTCTTTCCCAGGGAAAATGGAAAAAGGATGTGCCCAGGGGCCCCTGGCCCTGGGCTGGGACCTCACTGCAAAAAATCCTTATATCGAAGGATGGAGCCCACACCGAAGTTGTCCCCACCTCAAACTTGTGCTGCCCTGATAGACCGAAGGGAGCCCTACAAACTGACATCAGGAACCTGGACTGGTGAGTTTTCTTTCCCAGGGAAAATGGCCAAAGGATGTGCCCAGGGGCCCCAAGCCATGGGCTGGGACCTGACTGCAAAAAATCCTTATATCGTAGGATAGAGGCCAGACCGATGTTGTCCCCACCTCAAATTTGTAATGCCCTGATAGACCCCAGGGAGCCCTACAAACTGACATCAGGAACCTGGACTGCTGAGTTTTCTTTCCCAGGGAAAATGGCCAAAGGATGTGCCCAGGGGCCCCCCATACTCATCTGGTCCTGACGGCAAAAAATCATTATATTGAAGGATGGAGCCCAGACTGAAATTGTCCCCCCATCAAACTTGTGCTGCCCTGATAGACCCAAAGGAGCCCTACAAACTGACATCAGGAACCTGGTCTGCTGAGTTTTCTTTCACAGGGAAAATGGCCAAAGGATGTGCCCAGGGGCCCCTGGCCCTGGGCAGGACCCTGACTGCAAAAAATCCTTATATCGAAGGATGGACCCCAGACCGAAGTTGTGCCCACATCAGACCTGTGCTGTCCTGATAGCCCCAAGGGAGCCCTAAAAACTGACATCAGGAACCTGGACTGGTGAGTTTTCTTTCCCAGGGAAAATGGCCAAAGGATGTGCCCAGGGGCCCCAAACCATGGGCTGCGACCTGACTGCAAAAAATCCTTATATCGAAGGATGGACCCCAGACCAAAGTTGTCCCCACCTCAAATTTGTAATGCCCTGATCGTCCCAAGGGAGCCCTACAAACTGACATCAGGAACCTGGACTGGTGAGTTTTCTTTCCCAGGGAAAAAGGCCAAAGGATGTGCCCATGGGTCCCTGGCCCTGGGCTGGGACCTGTCTCCAAAAAATCCTTATATCAAAGGATGCACCCCAGACCGAAGTTGTCCCCACCTCAAATTTCAGCTGCCCTGATAGACCCAAGGAAGCCCTACAAACTGGCATCAGGAACCTGGACTGGTGAGTTTTCTTTCCCAGGGAAATTGGCCAAAGGATGTGCCCAGGGGCCCCTGGCCGTGGGCAGGGACCTCACTGCAAAAAATCCTTATATCGAAGGATGGACCCCACACCAAAGTTGTCCCCACCTCAAACTTGTGCTGCCCTGATACACCCAAGGGAGCCCTACAAACTGACATCAGGAACCTGGACGGCTGAGTTTTCTTTCCCAGGGAAAATGGCCAATAGATGTGCCCGGGGGCCCCTGGCCCTGACTGCAAAACATCCTTTTATCGAAGGATGCACCCCACAACGAAGTTGTCCCCACCTCAAACTTGTGCTGCCCTGATAGACCCAAGGAAGCCCTACAAACTGGCATCAGGAACCTGGACTGGTGAGTTTTCTTTCCCAGGGAAATTGGCCAAAGGATGTGCCCAGGGGCCCCCCACACTCAGCTGGGCCGGACTGCAAAAAATCATTATATCGAAGGATGGAGCCCAGACCGAAGTTGTCCCCACCTCAAATTTCAGCTGCCCTGATAGACCCAAGGAAGCCCTACAAACTGGCATCAGGAACCTGGACTGGTGAGTTTTCTTTCCCAAGGAAATTGGCCAAAGGATGTGCCCAGGGGCCCCCCACACTCAGCTGGGCCTGACTGCAAAAAATCATTATATCGAAGGATGGAGCCCAGACCGAAGTTGTCCCCACCTCAAATTTGTGCTGCCCTGATAGACGCAAGGGAGCCCTACACACTGACATCAGGAACCCGGACTGGTGAGTTTTCTTTCCCAGGGAAAAGGACCAAGGGATGTGCCCAGGGGCCCCTGGCCCTGGGCTGGGCCTGACTGCAAAAAATCCTTATATCAAAGGATGGACCCCAGACCGAAGTTGTTCCCACCTCAAATCTGTGCTGCCCTGATAGACCCAAGGGGGCCCTACAAACTGACATCAGGAACATGGACTGGTGAGTTTTCTTTCCCAGGGAAAATGGCCAAAGGATGTGCCCAGGGGCCCCTGGCCCTCGGCTGGGACCTGACTGCAAAAAATCCTTATATCGAAGGATGGATTCCAGACCGAAGTTGCCCACTCCTAAAAATTCTGCTGCCCTGATTGACCCAAAGGAGCCCTACAAACTGACATCAGGAACCTGGACTGGTGAGTTTTCTTTCCCAGGGAAAATGGCCAAAGGATGTGCCCAGTTGCCCCCCATACTCAGGTGGTCTTGACTGCAAAAAATCATTATATTGAAGGATGGAGCCCAGACCGAAGTTGTCCCCACATCAAACTTGTGCTGCCCTGATAGACCCAAAAGAGCCCTCCAAACTGACATCAGGAACCTGGACTACTGAGTTTTCTTTCACAGGGAAAATGGCCAAAGGATGTGCCCAGGGGCCCCTGGCCCTGGGCTGGGACCGGAGTCCAAAAAATCCTTCTATCTAAGGATGGACCCCAGACCGAAGTTGTCCCCACATCAGACCTGTGCTGTCCTGATAGTCCCAAGGGAGCCCTACAAACTGACATCTGGAACCTGGACTGGTGAGTTTTATTTCCCAGGGAAAATGGCCAAAGGATGTGCCAAGGTGCCCCCGGCCACAGCTGTGACCTGACTGCAAAAATACCTTATATCGAAAGATGGACCCCAGACCGAAGTTGTCCCCACATTAAACCTGCGCTGCCCTGATAGTCCCAAGGGAGCCCTAAAAACTGACATCAGGAACCTGGACTGGTGAGTTTTCTTTCCCAGGGAAAATGGCCCAAGAATGTGTCCATGGGCCCCTGGCAATCGGCTGGGCCCTGACTGAAAAAAATCTTTATTTCGAAGGATGGAGGCCAGACCGATGTTGTCCCCACCTCAAATTTGTAATGCCCTGATAGACCCCAGGGAGTCCTGCAAACTGACATCAGGAACCTGGACTGGTGAGTTTTCTTTCCCAGGGAAAATGGCCAAAGGATGTGCCCAGGGGCCCCAAGCCATGGGCTGCGACCTGACTGCAAAAAATCCTTATATCGAAGGATGGACCCCAGACCGAAGTTGTCCCCACCTCAAATTTGTAATGCCCTGATCGTCCCAAGGGAGCCCTACAAAATGACATCAGGAACCTGGACTGGTGAGTTTTCTTTCCCAGGGAAAAAGGCCAAAGGATGTGCCCATGGGTCCCTGGCCCTGAGCTGGGACCTGTCTCCAAAAAATCCTAATATCAAAGGAGGCACCCCACACCGAAGTTGTCCCCACCTCAAATTTCATCTGCCCTGATAGACCCAAGGAAGCCCTACAAACTGGCATCAGGAACCTGGACTGGTGAGTTTTCTTACCCAGGGAAATTGGCCAAAGGATGTGCCCAGGGGCCCCCCACACTCAGCTGGACCTGACTGCAAAAAATCCTTATATCGAAGGACGGAGCCCAGACCGAAGTTGTCCCCACATCAAACTTGTGCTGCCCTGATAGACGCAAGGGAGCCCTACAAACTGACATCAGGAACCCGGACTGGTGAGTTTTCTTTCCCAGGGAAAAGGGCCAAGGGATGTGCCCAGGGGCCCCTGGCCCTGGGCTGGGCCTGACTGCAAAAAATCCTATATCAAAGGATGGACCCCAGACCGAAGTTGTTCCCACCTCAAATCTGTGCTGCCCTGATAGACCCAAGGGGGCCCTACAAACTGACATCAGGAACATGGACTGGTGAGTTTTTTTTCCCAGGGAAAATGGCCAAAGGATGTGCCCAGGGGCCCCTGGCCCTGGGCTGGGACCAGTCTCCAAAAAATCCTTATATCGAAGGATGCACCCCACACCGAAGTTGTCCCCACTTAAAATTTCTGCTGCCCTGATAGACCCAAGGAAGCCCTGCAAACTGGCATCAGGAACCTGGACTGGTGAGCTTTCTTTCCCAGGGAAATTGGCCAAAGGATGTGCCCAGGGGCCCCCCACACTCAGCTGCGCCTGGCTGCAAAAAATCACTATATCGAAGGATGGAGCCCAGACCGAAGTTGTCCCCACCTCAAATTTGTGCTGCCCTGATAGACCCAAGGGAGCCCTACAAACTGACATCAGGACCCTGGACTGGTGAGTTTCCTTTCCCAGGGAAAATGGCCAAGGGATGTGCCCAGGGGCCCCTGGCCCGCGGCTGGGACCTGACTGCAAAAAATCCTTATATCGAAGGATGGATTCCAGACCGAAGTTGCCCACTCCTAAAAATTGTGCTGCCCTGTTACACCCAAGGGAGCCCTACAAACTGACATCAGGAACCTGGACTGCTGAGTTTTCTTTCCCAGGGAAAATGGAAAAAGGATGTTCCCAGGGGCCCCTGGCCCTGGGCTGGGACCTCACTGCAAAAAATCTTTATATCGAAGGATGGACCCCACACCGAACTTGTCCCCACCTCAAACTTTTGCTGCCCTGATAGACCTAAGGGAGCCCTACAAAGTCACATCAGGAACCTGGACTGGTGAGTTTTCTTTCCCAGGGAAAATGGCCAAAGGATGTGCCTAGGTGCCCCCGGCCATGGCTGGGACCTGACTGCAAAAAATCCTTAAATCGTAGGATGGACCCCAGACCGAAGTTTTCCCCACCTCAAACTTGTGCTGCCCTGATAGACCCAAGGGAGCCCTACAACCTGACATCAGGAACCTGGACTGGTGAGTTTTCTTTTCCAGGGAAAAGGGACAAATAAAGTGCCCAGGGGCGCCGCACACTGGGCTGGGACCTGACTGCAAAAAATCCTTATATCGAAGGATAGAGGCCAGACCGAAGATGTCCCCACCTCAAATTTGTAATGCCCTGATAGACCCCAGGGAGCCCTACAAACTGACATCAGGAACCTGGACTGGTGAGTTTTCTTTCCCAGGGAAAATGGCCAAAGGATGTGCCCAGGGGCCCCCCATACTCAGCTTGTCCTGACTGCAAAAAATCATTATATTGAAGGATGGAGCCCAGACCGAAGTTGTCCCCACATCAAACTTGTGCTGCCCTGATAGACCCAAAGGAGCCCTACAAACTGACATCAGGAACCTGGACTGCTGAGTTTTCTTTCACAGGGAAAATGGCCAAAGGATGTGCCCAGGGGCCCCTGGCCCTGGGCTGGGACCTGACTGCAAAAAATCCTTATATCGAAGGATGGACCCCAGACCGAAGTTGTCCCCACATCAGACCTGTGCTGTCCTGATAGTCCCAAGGGAGCCCTACAAACTGACATCCGGAACCTGGACTGGTGAGTTTTCTTTCCCAGGGAAAATGGCCAAAGGATGTGCCTAGGTGCCCCCGGCCACGGCTGTGACCTGACTGCAAAAATGCCTTATATCAAAAGATGGACCCCAGACCGAAGCTGTTCCCACATGAAACCTGTGCTGCCCTGATAGTCCCAAGGGAGCCCTAAAAACTGACATCAGGAACCTGGACTGGTGAGTTTTCTTTCCCAGGGAAAAGGGACAAAGAATGTGTCCATGGGCCCCTGGCAATCGGCTGGGACCTGACTGCAAAAAATCTTTATTTCGAAGGATGGAGGCCAGACCGATGTTGTCCCCACCTCAAATTTGTAATGCCCTGATAGACCCCAGGGAGCCCTACAAACTGACATCAGGAACCTGGACTGGTGAGTTTTCTTTCCCAGGGAAAAAGGCCAAAGGATGTGCCCAGGGGCGCCGCACACTGGGCTGGGACCTGACTGCAAAAAATCCTTGTATCGAAGGATGGACCCCGGACCGAAATTGTCCCCACCTCAAACCTCTGCTGCCCTGATAGACCCAAGGAAGCCCTACAAACTGACATCAGGAACCTGGACTGGTGAGTTTTCTTTCCCAGGGAAAATGGCCAAAGGATGTGCCCAGGGGCCCCAAGCCATGGGCTGCGACCTGACTGCAAAAAATCCTTATATCGAAGGATGGACCCCAGACCAAAGTTGTCCCCACCTCAAATTTGTAATGCCCTGATCGTCCCAAGGGAGCCCTACAAACTGACATCAGGAACCTGGACTGGTGAGTTTTCTTTCCCAGGGAAAAAGGCCAAAGGATATGCCCATCGGTCCCTGGCCCTGGGCTGGGACCTGTCTCCAAAAAATCCTTATATCAAAGGATGCACCCCAGACCGAAGTTGTCCCCACCTCAAATTTCAGCTGCCCTGATAGACCCAAGGAAGCCCTACAAACTGACATCAGGAACCTGGACTGGTGAGTTTTCTTTCCCAGGGAAAAAGGCCAAAGGATATGCCCATCGGTCCCTGGCCCTGGGCTGGGACCTGTCTCCAAAAAATCCTTATATCAAAGGATGCACCCCAGACCGAAGTTGTCCCCACCTCAAATTTCAGCTGCCCTGATAGACCCAAGGAAGCCCTACAAACTGGCATCAGGAACCTGGACTGGTGAGTTTTCTTTCCCAGGGAAATTGGCCAAAGGATGTGCCCAGGGGCCCCTGGCCGTGGGCAGGGACCTCACTGCAAAAAATCCTTATATCGAAGGATGGACCCCACACCGAAGTTGTCCCCACCTCAAACTTGTGCTGCCCTGATAGACCCAAGGGAGCCCTACAAACTGACATCAGGAACCTGGACTGCTGAGTTTTCTTTCCCAGGGAAAATGGAGAAAGGATGTGCCCAGAGGCCTCTGGCCCTGGGCAGGGACCTCACTGCAAAAAATCCTTATATCGAAGGATGGACCCCACACCGAAGTTGTCCCCACCTCAAACTTGTGCTGCCCTGATAGAACCAAGGGAGCCCTACAAACTGACATCACTAACCTGGACTGCTGAGTTTTCTTTCCCAGGGAAAATGGAAAAAGGATGTGCCCAGGGGCCCCTGGCCCTCGGCCCCTGGACCTGACTGCAAAAAATCCTTATATCGAAGGATGGACCCCACACTGAAGTTGTCCCCACCTCAGACTTGTGCTGCCCTGATAGACCGAAGGGAGCCCTACAAACTGACATCAGGAACCTGGACTGGTGAGTTTTCTTTACCAGGGAAAATGGCCAAGGATGTGCCCAGGGGCCCCTGGCCCTGACTGCAAAAAATCCTTATATCGAAGGATGGACCCCACACCGAAGTTGTCCCCACCTCAAACTTGTGCTGCCCTGATACACCCAAGGGAGTCCTAAAAACTGACATCAGGAACCTGGACTGCTGAGTTTTCTTTCCCAGGGAAAATGGCCAATAGATGTGCCCGGGGGCCCCTGGCCCTGACTGCAAAAGATCCTTGTATCGAAGGATGCACCCCACACCGAAGTTGTCCCCACCTCAAACTTGTGCTGCCCTGATAGACCCTAGGGAGCCCTACAAACTGATATCAGGAACCTGGACTGCTGAGTTTTCTTTCCCAGGGAAAATGGAAAAAGGATGTGCCCAGGGGCCTCTGGCCCTGGGCAGGGACCTCACTGCAAAAAATCCTTACATCGAAGGATGGACCCCACACCGAAGTTGTCCCCGCCTCAAAATTGTGCTGCCCTGTTACACCCAAGGGAGCCCTACAAACTGACATCAGGAACCTGGACTGCTGAGTTTTCTTTCCCAGGGAAAATGGAAAAAGGATGTTCCCAGGGGCCCCTGGCCCTGGGCTGGGACCTCACTGCAAAAAATCCTTATATCGAAGGATAGAGGCCAGACCGAAGATGTCCCCACCTCAAATTTGTAATGCCCTGATAGACCCCAGGGAGCCCTACAAACTGACATCAGGAACCTGGACTGGTGAGTTTTCTTTCCCAGGGAAAATGGCCAAAGGATGTGCCCAGGGGCCCCCCATACTCAGCTGGTCCTGACTGCAAAAAATCATTATATTGAAGGATGGAGCCCAGACCGAAGTTGTCCCCACATCAAACTTGTGCTGCCCTGATAGACCCAAAGGAGCCCTACAAACTGACATCAGGAACCTGGACTGGTGAGTTTTCTTTACCAGGGAAAATGGCCAAAGGATGTGCCCAGGGGCCCCTGGCCCTGGGCTGGGACCTGACTGCAAAAAATCCTTATATCGAAGGATGGACCCCAGACCGAAGTTGTCCCCACATCAGACCTGTGCTGTCCTGATAGTCCCAAGGGAGCCCTACAAACTGACATCCGGAACCTGGACTGGTGAGTTTTCTTTCCCAGGGAAAATGGCCAAAGGATGTGCCTAGGTGCCCCCGGCCACGGCTGTGACCTGACTGCAAAAATGCCTTATATCAAAAGATGGACCCCAGACCGAAGCTGTTCCCACATGAAACCTGTGCTGCCCTGATAGTCCCAAGGGAGCCCTAAAAACTGACATCAGGAACCTGGACTGGTGAGTTTTCTTTCCCAGGGAAAAGGGACAAAGAATGTGTCCATGGGCCCCTGGCAATTTGCTGGGACCTGACTGCAAAAAATCTTTATTTCGAAGGATGGAGGCCAGACCGATGTTGTCCCCACCTCAAATTTGTAATGCCCTGATAGACCCCAGGGAGCCCTACAAACTGACATCAGGAACCTGGACTGGTGAGTTTTCTTTCCCAGGGAAAAAGGCCAAAGGATGTGCTCAGGGGCGCCGCACACTGGGCTGGGACCTGACTGCAAAAAATCCTTGTATCGAAGGATGGACCCCGGACCGAAATTGTCCCCACCTCAAACCTCTGCTGCCCTGATAGACCCAAGGAAGCCCTACAAACTGACATCAGGAACCTGGACTGGTGAGTTTTCTTTCCCAGGGAAAATGGCCAAAGGATGTGCCCAGGGGCCCCAAGCCATGGGCTGCGACCTGACTGCAAAAAATCCTTATATCGAAGGATGGACCCCAGACCAAAGTTGTCCCCACCTCAAATTTTTAATGCCCTGATCGTCCCAAGGGAGCCCTACAAACTGACATCAGGAACCTGGACTGGTGAGTTTTCTTTCCCAGGGAAAAAGGCCAAAGGATATGCCCATCGGTCCCTGGCCCTGGGCTGGGACCTGTCTCCAAAAAATCCTTATATCAAAGGATGCACCCCAGACCGAAGTTGTCCCCACCTCAAATTTCAGCTGCCCTGATAGACCCAAGGAAGCCCTACAAACTGGCATCAGGAACCTGGACTGGTGAGTTTTCTTTCCCAGGGAAATTGGCCAAAGGATGTGCCCAGGGGCCCCTGGCCGTGGGCAGGGACCTCACTGCAAAAAATCCTTATATCGAAGGATGGACCCCACACCGAAGTTGTCCCCACCTCAAACTTGTGCTGCCCTGATAGACCCAAGGGAGCCCTACAAACTGACATCAGGAACCTGGACTGCTGAGTTTTCTTTCCCAGGGAAAATGGAAAAAGGATGTGCCCAGAGGCCTCTGGCCCTGGGCAGGGACCTCACTGCAAAAAATCCTTATATCGAAGGATGGACCCCACACCGAAGTTGTCCCCACCTCAAACTTGTGCTGCCCTGATAGAACCAAGGGAGCCCTACAAACTGACATCACTAACCTGGACTGCTGAGTTTTCTTTCCCAGGGAAAATGGAAAAAGGATGTGCCCAGGGGCCCCTGGCCCTCGGCCCCTGGACCTGACTGCAAAAAATCCTTATATCGAAGGATGGACCCCACACTGAAGTTGTCCCCACCTCAGACTTGTGCTGCCCTGATAGACCAAAGGGAGCCCTACAAACTGACATCAGGAACCTGGACTGGTGAGTTTTCTTTACCAGGGAAAATGGCCAAGGATGTGCCCAGGGGCCCCTGGCCCTGACTGCAAAAAATCCTTATATCGAAGGATGGACCCCACACCGAAGTTGTCCCCACCTCAAACTTGTGCTGCCCTGATACACCCAAGGGAGTCCTACAAACTGACATCAGGAACCTGGACTGCTGAGTTTTCTTTCCCAGGGAAAATGGCCAATAGATGTGCCCGGGGGCCCCTGGCCCTGACTGCAAAAGATCCTTGTATCGAAGGATGCACCCCACACCGAAGTTGTCCCCACCTCAAACTTGTGCTGCCCTGATAGACCCTAGGGAGCCCTACAAACTGATATCAGGAACCTGGACTGCTGAGTTTTCTTTCCCAGGGAAAATGGAAAAAGGATGTGCCCAGGGGCCTCTGGCCCTGGGCAGGGACCTCACTGCAAAAAATCCTTATATCGAAGGATGGACCCCACACCGAAGTTGTCCCCACCTCAAACTTGTGCTGCCCTGATAGAACCAAGGGAGCCCTACAAACTGACATCACTAACCTGGACTGCTGAGTTTTCTTTCCCAGGGAAAATGGAAAAAGGATGTGCCCAGGGGCCCCTGGCCCTCGGCCCCTGGACCTGACTGCAAAAAATCCTTATATCGAAGGATGGACCGCACACTGAAGTTGTCCCCACCTCAAACTTGTGCTGCCCTGATACACCCTAGGGAGCCCTACAAACTGACATCAGGAACCTGGACTGCTGAGTTTTCTTTCCTAAGGAAAATGGCCAAAGGATGTGCCCAGGGGCCCCTGGCCCTGACTGCAAAAAATCCTTATATCGAAGGATGGAGCCCACACCGAAGTTGTCCCCACCTCAAAATTGTGCTGCCCTGTTACACCCAAGGGAGCCCTACAAACTGACATCAGGAACCTGGACTGCTGAGTTTTCTTTCCCAGGGAAAATGGAAAAAGGATGTTCCCAGGGGCCCCTGGCCCTGGGCTGGGACCTCACTGCAAAAAATCCTTATATCGAAGGATGGACCCCACACCGAACTTGTCCCCACCTCAAACTTTTGCTGCCCTGATAGACCTAAGGGAGCCCTACAAAGTCACATCAGGAACCTGGACTGGTGAGTTTTCTTTCCCAGGGAAAATGGCCAAAGGATGTGCCTAGGTGCCCCCGGCCATGGCTGGGACCTGACTGCAAAAAATCCTTAAATCGTAGGATGGACCCCAGACCGAAGTTTTCCCCACCTCAAACTTGTGCTGCCCTGATAGACCCAAGGGAGCCCTACAACCTGACATCAGGAACCTGGACTGGTGAGTTTTCTTTTCCAGGGAAAAGGGACAAATAAAGTGCCCAGGGGCGCCGCACACTGGGCTGGGACCTGACTGCAAAAAATCCTTATATCGAAGGATAGAGGCCAGACCGAAGATGTCCCCACCTCAAATTTGTAATGCCCTGATAGACCCCAGGGAGCCCTACAAACTGAAATCAGGAACCTGGACTGGTGAGTTTTCTTTCCCAGGGAAAATGGCCAAACGATGTGCCCAGGGGCCCCCCATACTCAGCTGGTCCTGACTGCAAAAAATCATTATATTGAAGGATGGAGCCCAGACCGAAGTTGTCCCCACATCAAACTTGTGCTGCCCTGATAGACCCAAAGGAGCCCTACAAACTGACATCAGGAACCTGGACTGCTGAGTTTTCTTTCACAGGGAAAATGGCCAAAGGATGTGCCCAGGGGCCCCTGGCCCTGGGCTGGGACCTGACTGCAAAAAATCCTTATATCGAAGGATGGACCCCAGACCGAAGTTGTCCCCACATCAGACCTGTGCTGTCCTGATAGTCCCAAGGGAGCCCTACAAACTGACATCAGGAACCTGGACTGCTGAGTTTTCTTTACCAGGGAAAATGGCCAAAGGATGTGCCTAGGTGCCCCCGGCCACGGCTGTGACCTGACTGCAAAAATGCCTTATATCAAAAGATGGACCCCAGACCGAAGCTGTTCCCACATGAAACCTGTGCTGCCCTGATAGTCCCAAGGGAGCCCTAAAAACTGACATCAGGAACCTGGACTGGTGAGTTTTCTTTCCCAGGGAAAAGGGACAAAGAATGTGTCCATGGGCCCCTGGCAATCGGCTGGGACCTGACTGCAAAAAATCTTTATTTCGAAGGATGGAGGCCAGACCGATGTTGTCCCCACCTCAAATTTGTAATGCCCTGATAGACCCCAGGGAGCCCTACAAACTGACATCAGGAACCTGGACTGGTGAGTTTTCTTTCCCAGGGAAAAAGGCCAAAGGATGTGCCCAGGGGCGCCGCACACTGGGCTGGGACCTGACTGCAAAAAATCCTTGTATCGAAGGATGGACCCCGGACCGAAATTGTCCCCACCTCAAACCTCTGCTGCCCTGATAGACCCAAGGAAGCCCTACAAACTGACATCAGGAACCTGGACTGGTGAGTTTTCTTTCCCAGGGAAAATGGCCAAAGGATGTGCCCAGGGGCCCCAAGCCATGGGCTGCGACCTGACTGCAAAAAATCCTTATATCGAAGGATGGACCCCAGACCAAAGTTGTCCCCACCTCAAATTTGTAATGCCCTGATCGTCCCAAGGGAGCCCTACAAACTGACATCAGGAACCTGGACTGGTGAGTTTTCTTTCCCAGGGAAAAAGGCCAAAGGATATGCCCATCGGTCCCTGGCCCTGGGCTGGGACCTGTCTCCAAAAAATCCTTATATCAAAGGATGCACCCCAGACCGAAGTTGTCCCCACCTCAAATTTCAGCTGCCCTGATAGACCCAAGGAAGCCCTACAAACTGGCATCAGGAACCTGGACTGGTGAGTTTTCTTTCCCAGGGAAATTGGCCAAAGGATGTGCCCAGGGGCCCCTGGCCGTGGGCAGGGACCTCACTGCAAAAAATCCTTATATCGAAGGATGGACCCCACACCGAAGTTGTCCCCACCTCAAACTTGTGCTGCCCTGATAGACCCAAGGGAGCCCTACAAACTGACATCAGGAACCTGGACTGCTGAGTTTTCTTTCCCAGGGAAAATGGAAAAAGGAATTGCCCAGAGGCCTCTGGCCCTGGGCAGGGACCTCACTGCAAAAAATCCTTATATCGAAGGATGGACCCCACACCGAAGTTGTCCCCACCTCAAACTTGTGCTGCCCTGATAGAACCAAGGGAGCCCTACAAACTGACATCACTAACCTGGACTGCTGAGTTTTCTTTCCCAGGGAAAATGGAAAAAGGATGTGCCCAGGGGCCCCTGGCCCTCGGCCCCTGGACCTGACTGCAAAAAATCCTTATATCGAAGGATGGACCCCACACTGAAGTTGTCCCCACCTCAGACTTGTGCTGCCCTGATAGACCGAAGGGAGCCCTACAAACTGACATCAGGAACCTGGAGTGGTGAGTTTTCTTTACCAGGGAAAATGGCCAAGGATGTGCCCAGGGGCCCCTGGCCCTGACTGCAAAAAATCCTTATATCGAAGGATGGACCCCACACCGAAGTTGTCCCCACCTCAAACTTGTGCTGCCCTGATACACCCAAGGGAGTCCTAAAAACTGACATCAGGAACCTGGACTGCTGAGTTTTCTTTCCCAGGGAAAATGGCCAATAGATGTGCCCGGGGGCCCCTGGCCCTGACTGCAAAAGATCCTTGTATCGAAGGATGCACCCCACACCGAAGTTGTCCCCACCTCAAACTTGTGCTGCCCTGATAGACCCTAGGGAGCCCTACAAACTGATATCAGGAACCTGGACTGCTGAGTTTTCTTTCCCAGGGAAAATGGAAAAAGGATGTGCCCAGGGGCCTCTGGCCCTGGGCAGGGACCTCACTGCAAAAAATCCTTACATCGAAGGATGGACCCCACACCGAAGTTGTCCCCACCTCAAACTTGTGCTGCCCTGATAGAACCAAGGGAGCCCTACAAACTGACATCAGGAACCTGGACTGCTGAGTTTTCTTTCCTAGGGAAAATGGCCAAAGGATGTGCCCAGGGGCCCCTGGCCCTGACTGCAAAAAATCCTTATATCGAAGGATGGAGCCCACACCGAAGTTGTCCCCACCTCAAACTTGTGCTGCCCTGATACACCCAAGGGAGCCCTACAAACTGACATCAGGAACCTGGACGGCTGAGTTTTCTTTCCCAGGGAAAATGGCCAATAGATGTGCCAGGGGGCCCCTGGCCCTGACTGCAAAACATCCTTGTATCGAAGGATGCACCCCACACCGAAGTTGTCCCCACCTCAAACTTGTGCTGCCCTGATAGAACCAAGGGAGCCCTACAAACTGACATCACTAACCTGGACTGCTGAGTTTTCTTTCCCAGGGAAAATGGAAAAAGGATGTTCCCAGGGGCCCCTGGCCCTGGGCTGGGACCTCACTGCAAAAAATCCTTATATCGAAGGATAGAGGCCAGACCGAAGATGTCCCCACCTCAAATTTGTAATGCCCTGATAGACCCCAGGGAGCCCTACAAACTGACATCAGGAACCTGGACTGGTGAGTTTTCTTTCCCAGGGAAAATGGCCAAAGGATGTGCCCAGGGGCCCCCCATACTCAGCTGGTCCTGACTGCAAAAAATCATTATATTGAAGGATGGAGCCCAGACCGAAGTTGTCCCCACATCAAACTTGTGCTGCCCTGATAGACCCAAAGGAGCCCTACAAACTGACATCAGGAACCTGGACTGGTGAGTTTTCTTTACCAGGGAAAATGGCCAAAGGATGTGCCCAGGGGCCCCTGGCCCTGGGCTGGGACCTGACTGCAAAAAATCCTTATATCGAAGGATGGACCCCAGACCGAAGTTGTCCCCACATCAGACCTGTGCTGTCCTGATAGTCCCAAGGGAGCCCTACAAACTGACATCCGGAACCTGGACTGGTGAGTTTTCTTTCCCAGGGAAAATGGCCAAAGGATGTGCCTAGGTGCCCCCGGCCACGGCTGTGACCTGACTGCAAAAATGCCTTATATCAAAAGATGGACCCCAGACCGAAGCTGTTCCCACATGAAACCTGTGCTGCCCTGATAGTCCCAAGGGAGCCCTAAAAACTGACATCAGGAACCTGGACTGGTGAGTTTTCTTTCCCAGGGAAAAGGGACAAAGAATGTGTCCATGGGCCCCTGGCAATCGGCAGGGACCTGACTGCAAAAAATCTTTATTTCGAAGGATGGAGGCCAGACCGATGTTGTCCCCACCTCAAATTTGTAATGCCCTGATAGACCCCAGGGAGCCCAACAAACTGACATCAGGAACCTGGACTGGTGAGTTTTCTTTCCCAGGGAAAAAGGCCAAAGGATGTGCCCAGGGGCGCCGCACACTGGGCTGGGACCTGACTGCAAAAAATCCTTGTATCGAAGGATGGACCCCGGACCGAAATTGTCCCCACCTCAAACCTCTGCTGCCCTGATAGACCCAAGGAAGCCCTACAAACTGACATCAGGAACCTGGACTGGTGAGTTTTCTTTCCCAGGGAAAATGGCCAAAGGATGTGCCCAGGGGCCCCAAGCCATGGGCTGCGACCTGACTGCAAAAAATCCTTATATCGAAGGATGGACCCCAGACCAAAGTTGTCCCCACCTCAAATTTTTAATGCCCTGATCGTCCCAAGGGAGCCCTACAAACTGACATCAGGAACCTGGACTGGTGAGTTTTCTTTCCCAGGGAAAAAGGCCAAAGGATATGCCCATCGGTCCCTGGCCCTGGGCTGGGACCTGTCTCCAAAAAATCCTTATATCAAAGGATGCACCCCAGACCGAAGTTGTCCCCACCTCAAATTTCAGCTGCCCTGATAGACCCAAGGAAGCCCTACAAACTGGCATCAGGAACCTGGACTGGTGAGTTTTCTTTCCCAGGGAAATTGGCCAAAGGATGTGCCCAGGGGCCCCTGGCCGTGGGCAGGGACCTCACTGCAAAAAATCCTTATATCGAAGGATGGACCCCACACCGAAGTTGTCCCCACCTCAAACTTGTGCTGCCCTGATAGACCCAAGGGAGCCCTACAAACTGACATCAGGAACCTGGACTGCTGAGTTTTCTTTCCCAGGGAAAATGGAAAAAGGATGTGCCCAGAGGCCTCTGGCCCTGGGCAGGGACCTCACTGCAAAAAATCCTTATATCGAAGGATGGACCCCACACCGAAGTTGTCCCCACCTCAAACTTGTGCTGCCCTGATAGAACCAAGGGAGCCCTACAAACTGACATCACTAACCTGGACTGCTGAGTTTTCTTTCCCAGGGAAAATGGAAAAAGGATGTGCCCAGGGGCCCCTGGCCCTCGGCCCCTGGACCTGACTGCAAAAAATCCTTATATCGAAGGATGGACCCCACACTGAAGTTGTCCCCACCTCAGACTTGTGCTGCCCTGATAGACCGAAGGGAGCCCTACAAACTGACATCAGGAACCTGGACTGGTGAGTTTTCTTTACCAGGGAAAATGGCCAAGGATGTGCCCAGGGGCCCCTGGCCCTGACTGCAAAAAATCCTTATATCGAAGGATGGACCCCACACCGAAGTTGTCCCCACCTCAAACTTGTGCTGCCCTGATACACCCAAGGGAGTCCTACAAACTGACATCAGGAACCTGGACTGCTGAGTTTTCTTTCCCAGGGAAAATGGCCAATAGATGTGCCCGGGGGCCCCTGGCCCTGACAGCAAAAGATCCTTGTATCGAAGGATGCACCCCACACCGAAGTTGTCCCCACCTCAAACTTGTGCTGCCCTGATAGACCCTAGGGAGCCCTACAAACTGATATCAGGAACCTGGACTGCTGAGTTTTCTTTCCCAGGGAAAATGGAAAAAGGATGTGCCCAGGGGCCTCTGGCCCTGGGCAGGGACCTCACTGCAAAAAATCCTTACATCGAAGGATGGACCCCACACCGAAGTTGTCCCCACCTCAAACTTGTGCTGCCCTGATAGAACCAAGGGAGCCCTACAAACTGACATCAGGAACCTGGACTGCTGAGTTTTCTTTCCTAGGGAAAATGGCCAAAGGATGTGCCCAGGGGCCCCTGGCCCTGACTGCAAAAAATCCTTATATCGAAGGATGGAGCCCACACCGAAGTTGTCCCCACCTCAAACTTGTGCTGCCCTGATACACCCAAGGGAGCCCTACAAACTGACATCAGGAACCTGGACGGCTGAGTTTTCTTTCCCAGGGAAAATGGCCAATAGATGTGCCAGGGGGCCCCTGGCCCTGACTGCAAAACATCCTTGTATCGAAGGATGCACCCCACACCGAAGTTGTCCCCACCTCAAACTTGTGCTGCCCTGATAGACCCAAGGGAGCCCTACAAACTGATATCAGGAACCAGGACTGCTGAGTTTTCTTTCCCAGGGAAAATGGAAAAAGGATGTGCCCAGAGGCCTCTGGCCCTGGGCAGGGACCTCACTGCAAAGAATCCTTATATCGAAGGAATGGACCCCACACCGAAGTTGTCCCCACCTCAAACTTGTGCTGCCCTGATAGACCCAAGGGAGCCCTACAAACTGACATCACTAACCTGGACTGCTGAGTTTTCTTTCCCAGGGAAAATGGAAAAAGGATGTGCCCAGGGGCCCCTGGCCCTCGGCCCCTGGACCTGACTTCAAAAAATCCTTATATCGAAGGATGGACCCCACACTGAAGTTGTCCCCACCTCAGACTTGTGCTGCCCTGATAGACCGAAGGGAGCCCTACAAACTGACATCAGGAACCTGGACTGGTGAGTTTTCTTTACCAGGGAAAATGGCCAAGGATGTGCCCAGGGGCCCCTGGCCCTGACTGCAAAAAATCCTTATATCGAAGGATGGACCCCACACCGAAGTTGTCCCCACCTCAAACTTGTGCTGCCCTGATACACCCAAGGGAGTCCTACAAACTGACATCAGGAACCTGGACTGCTGAGTTTTCTTTCCCAGGGAAAATGGCCAAGAGATGTGCCCGGGGGCCCCTGGCCCTGACTGCAAAAGATCCTTGTATCGAAGGATGCACCCCACACCGAAGTTGTCCCCACCTCAAACTTGTGCTGCCCTGATAGACCCAAGGGAGCCCTACAAACTGATATCAGGAACCTGGACTGCTGAGTTTTCTTTCCCAGGGAAAATGGAAAAAGGATGTGCCCAGGGGCCTCTGGCCCTGGGCAGGGACCTCACTGCAAAAAATCCTTACATCGAAGGATGGACCCCACACCGAAGTTGTCCCCACCTCAAACTTGTGCTGCCCTGATAGAACCAAGGGAGCCCTACAAACTGACATCAGGAACCTGGACTGCTGAGTTTTCTTTCCTAGGGAAAATGGCCAAAGGATGTGCCCAGGGGCCCCTGGCCCTGACTGCAAAAAATCCTTATATCGAAGGATGGAGCCCACACCGAAGTCGTCCCCACCTCAAACTTTTGCTGCCCTGATAGACCCAAGGGAGCCCTACACACTGACATCAGGAACCCGGACTGGTGAGTATTCTTTCCCAGGGAAAATGGCCAAAGGATGTGCCTAGGTGCCCCCGGCCATGGCTGGGACCTGACTGCAAAAAATCCTTATATAGTAGGATGAACCCCAGACCGAAGTTTTCCCCACCTCAAACTTGTGCTGCCCTGATAGACCCAAGGGAGCCCTACAACCTGACATCAGGAACCTGGACTGGTGAGTTTTCTTTCCCAGGGAAAAGGGACAAAGAATGTGCCCAGGGGCGCCGCACACTGGGCTGGGACCTGACTGCAAAAAATCCTTATATCGAAGGATAGAGGCCAGACCGAAGATGTCCCCACCTCAAATTTGTAATTCCCTGATAGACCCCAGGGAGCCTTACAAACTGACATCAGGAACCTGGACTGCTGAGTTTTCTTTCCCAGGGAAAAAGGCCAAAGGATGTGCCCAGGGGCCCCCCATACTCAGCTGGTCCTGACTGCAAAAAATCATTATATTGAAGGATGGAGCCCAGACCGAAGTTGTCCCCACATCAAACTTGTGCTGCCCTGATAGACCCAAAGGAGCCCTACAAACTGACATCAGGAACCTGGACTGCTGAGTTTTCTTTCACAGGGAAAATGGCCAAAGGATGTGCCCAGGGGCCCCTGGCCCTGGGCTGGGACCTGACTGCAAAAAATCCTTATATCGAAGGATGGACCCCAGACCGCAGTTGTCCCCACATCAGACCTGTGCTGTCCTGATAGTCCCAAGGGAGCCCTACAAACTGACATCCGGAACCTGGACTGGTGAGTTTTCTTTCCCAGGGAAAATGGCCAAAGGATGTGCCTAGGTGCCCCCGGCCACGGCTGTGACCTGACTGCAAAAATGCCTTATATCGAAAGATGGACCCCAGACCGAAGTTGTCTCCACATGAAACCTGTGCTGCCCTGATAGTCCCAAGGGAGCCCTAAAAACTGACATCAGGAACCTGGACTGGTGAGTTTTCTTTCCCAGGGAAAAGGGACAAAGAATGTGTCCATGGGCCCCTGGCAATCGGCTGGGACCTGACTGCAAAAAATCTTAATTTCGAAGGATGGAGGCCAGACCGATGTTGTCCCCACCTCAAATTTGTAATGCCCTGATAGACCCCAGGGAGCCCTACAAACTGACATCAGGAACCTGGACTGGTGAGTTTTCTTTCCCAGGGAAAAAGGCCAAAGGATGTGCCCAGGGGCGCCGCACACTGGGCTGGGACCTGACTGCAAAAAATCCTTGTATCGAAGGATGGACCCCGGACCGAAGTTGTCCCCACCTCAAACCTCTGCTGCCCTGATAGACCCAAGGAAGCCCTACAAACTGACATCAGGAACCTGGACTGGTGAGTTTTCTTTCCCAGGGAAAATGGCCAAAGGATGTGCCCAGGGGCCCCAAGCCATGGGCTGCGACCTGACTGCAAAAAATCCTTATATCGAAGGATGGACCCCAGACCAAAGTTGTCCCCACCTCAAATTTGTAATGCCCTGATCGTCCCAAGGGAGCCCTACAAACTGACATCAGGAACCTGGACTGGTGAGTTTTTTTTCCCAGGGAAAAAGGCCAAAGGGTGTGCCCATGGGTCCCAGGCCCTGGGCTGGGACCTGTCTCCAAAAAATCCTTATATCAAAGGATGCACCCCACACCGAAGTTGTCCCCACCTCAAATTTCAGCTGCCCTGATCAACCCAAGGAAGCCCTACAAACTGGCATCAGGAACCTGGACTGGTGAGTTTTCTTTCCCAGGGAAATTGGCCAAAGGATGTGCCCAGGGGCCCCCCACACTCAGCTGGGCCTGACTGCAAAAAATCATTATATCGAAGGATGGAGCCCAGACCGAAGTTGTCCCCACCTCAAATTTGTGCTGCCCTGATAGACGCAAGGGAGCCCTACAAACTGACATCAGGGACCCGGACTGGTGAGTTTTCTTTCCCAGGGAAAAGGACCAAGGGATGTGCCCAGGGGCCCCTGGCCCTGGGCTTGGACTGACTGCAAAAAATCCTTATATCAAAGGATGGACCCCAGACCGAAGTTGTTCCCACCTCAAATCTGTGCTGCCCTGATAGACCCAAGGGGGCCCTACAAACTGACATCAGGAACATGGACTGGTGAGTTTTCTTTCCCAGGGAAAATGGCCAAAGGATGTGCCCTGGGGCCCCTGGCCCTCGGCTGGGACTTGACTGCAAATAATCCTTATATCGAAGGATGGATTCCAGACCGAAGTTGCCCACTCCTAAAAATTCTGCTGCCCTGACAGCCCCAAGGGAGCCCTACAAACTGACATCAGGAACCTAGACTGGTGAGTTTTCTTTCCCAGGGAAAAGGGACAAAGGATGTGTCCATGGGCCCCTGGCAATCGGCTGGGACCTGACTGCAAAAAATCTTTATTTCGAAGGATGGAGGCCAGACCGATGTTTTCCCCACCTCAAATTTGTAATGCCCTGATAGACCCCAGGGAGCCCTACAAACTGACATCAGGAACCTGGACTGCTGAGTTTTATTTCCAAGGGAAAATGGACAAATGATGTGCCCAGGGGCGCCACACACTGGGCTGGGACCTGACTGCAAAAAATCCTTATATCAAAGGATGCACCCCAGACCGAAGTTGTCCCCACCTCAAATTTCAGCTGCCCTGATAGACCCAAGGAAGCCCTACAAACTGGCATCAGGAACCTGGACTGGTGAGTTTTCTTTCCCAGGGAAATTGGCCAAGAGATGTGCCCAGGGGCCCCCCATACTCAGCTGGTCCTGACTGCAAAAAATCATTATATTGAAGGATGGAGCCCAGACCGAAGTTGTCCCCACATCAAACTTGTGATGCCCTGATATACCCAAAGGAGCCCTACAAACTGACATCAGGAACCTGGACTGGTGAGTTTTCTTTCCCAGGGAAAATGGCCAAATAATGTGCCCAGGGGCCCCAAGCCATGGGCTGCGACCTGACTGCAAAAAATCCTTATATCGAAGGATGGACCCCAGACCAAAGTTGTCCCCATCTCAAATTTGTAATGCCCTGATCGTCCCAAGGGAGCCCTACAAACTGACATCAGGAACCTGGACTGGTGAGTTTTCTTTCCCAGGGAAAAAGGCCAAAGGATGTGCCCAGGGGCGCCGCACACTGGGCTGGGACCTGACTGCAAAAAATCCTTATATCAAAGGATGCACCCCAGACCGAAGTTGTCCCCACCTCAAATTTCAGCTGCCCTGATAGACCCAAGGAAGCCCTACAAACTGGCATCAGGAACCTGGACTGGTGAGTTTTCTTTCCCAGGGAAATTGGCCAAAGGATGTGCCCAGGGGCCCCCCACACTCAGCTGGGCCTGACTGCAAAAAATCATTATATCGAAGGATGGAGCCCAGACCGAAGTTGTCCCCACCTCAAATTTGTGCTGCCCTGATAGACGCAAGGGAGCCCTACAAACTGACATCAGGAACCCGGACTGGTGAGTTTTCTTTCCCAGGGAAAAGGACCAAGGGATGTGCCCAGGGGCCCCTGGCCCTGGGCTGGGCCTGACTGCAAAAAATCCTTATATCAAAGGATGGACCCCAGACCGAAGTTGTTCCCACCTCAAATCTGTGCTGCCCTGATAGACCCAATGGGGCCCTACAAACTGACATCAGGAACCTGGACTGGTGAGTTTTCTTTCCCAGGGAAAATGGAAAAAGGATGAGCCCAGGGGCCCCAAGCCATGGGCTGCGACCTGACTGCAAAAAATCCTTATATCGAAGGATGGACCCCACACTGAAGTTGTCCCCACCTCAAACTTGTGCTGCCCTGATAGACCCAAGGGAGCCCTACAAACTGACATCAGGAACCTGGACTGCTGAGTTTTCTTTACCAGGGAAAATGGAAAAGGGATGTTCCCAGGGGCCCCTGGCCCTGGGCTGGGACCTCACTGCAAAAAATCCTTATATCGAAGGATGGACCCCACACCGAACTTGTCCCCACCTCAAACTTGTGCTGCCCTGATAGACCCAAGGGAGCCCTACAAACTGACATCAGGAACCTGGACTGCTGAGTTTTCTTTCCCAGGGAAAATGGCCAAAGGATGTGCCCAGGGGCGGCTGGCCCTGACTGCAAAAAATCCTTATATCGAAGGATGGAGCCCACACCGAAGTTGTCCCCACCTCAAACTTTTGCAGCCCTGATAGACCCAAGGGAGCCCTACAAACTGACATCAGGAACCTGGACTGGTGAGTTTTCTTTCCCAGGGAAAATGGCCAAAGGATGTGCCTAGGTGCCCCCGGCCATGGCTGGGACCTGACTGCAAAAAATCCTTATATCGCAGGATGGACCCCAGACCGAAGTTTTCCCCACCTCAAATCTGTGCTGCCCTGATAGACCCCAGGGAGCCCTACAAACTGACATCAGGAGCCTGGACTGGTGAGTTTTCTTTCCCAGGGAAAAAGGCCAAAGGATGTGCCCAGGGGCCCCTGGCCCTGGGCTGGGCCTGACTGCAAAAAATCCTTATATCAAAGGATGGACCCCAGGCCGAAGTTGTTCCCACCTCAAATCTGTGCTGCCCTGATAGACCCAAGGGGGCCCTACAAACTGACATCAGGAACATGGACTGGTGAGTTTTCTTTCCCAGGGAAAATGGCCAAAGGATGTGCCCAGGGGCCCCCCATAGTCAGCTGGTCCTGACTGCAAAAAATCCTTATATCGAAGGATGGAGCCCAGACGAAAGTTGTCCCCACCTCAAACCTCTGCTGCCCTGATAGACCCAAGGAAGCCCTACAAACTGACATCAGGGACCTAGACTGGTGAGTTTTCTTTCCCAGGGAAAATGGCCAAAGGATGTGCCCAGGGGCCCCAAGCCATGGGCTGCGACCTGACTGCAAAAAATCCTTATATCGAAGGATGGACCCCAGACCGAAGTTGTCCCCACATCAAATTTGTAATGCCCTGATCGTCCCAAGGGAGCCCTACAAACTGACATCAGGAACCTGGACTGGTGAGTTTTCTTTCCCAGGGAAAAAGGCCAAAGGATGTGCCCATGCGTCCCTGGCCCTGGGCTGGGACCTGTCTCCAAAAAATCCTTATATCAAAGGATGCACCCCAGACCGAAGTTGTCCACACCTCAAATTTCAGCTGCCCTGATAGACCCAAGGAAGCCCTACAAACTGGCATCAGGAACCTGGACTGGTGAGTTTTCTTTCCCAGGGAAATTGGCCAAAGGATGTGCCCAGGGGCCCCCCACACTCAGCTGGGCCTGACTGCAAAAAATCATTATATCGAAGGATGGAGCCCAGACCGAAGTTGTCCCCACCTCAAATTTGTGCTGCCCTGATAGACGCAAGGGAGCCCTACAAACTGACATCAGGAACCCGGACTGGTGAGTTTTCTTTCCCAGGGAAAAGGACCAAGGGATGTGCCCAGGGGCCCCTGGCCCTGGGCTGGGCCTGACTGCAAAAAATCCTTATATCAAAAGATGGACCCCAGACCGAAGTTGTTCCCACCTCAAATCTGTGCTGCCCTGATAGACCCAAGGGGGCCCTACAAACTGACATCAGGAACATGGACTGGTGAGTTTTCTTTCCCAGGGAAAATGGCCAAAGGATGTGCCCAGGGGCCCCCCATACTCAGCTGGTCCTGACTGCAAAAAATCATTATATTGAAGGATGGAGCCCAGACGGAAGTTGTCCCCACCTCAAACTTGTGCTGCCCTGATTGACCCAAAGGAGCCCTACAAACTGACATCAGGAACCTGGACTGGTGAGTTTTCTTTCACAGGGAAAATGGAAAAAGGATGTGCCCAGGGGCCCCAAGCCATGGGCTGCGACCTGACTGCAAAAAATCCTTATATCGAAGGATGGACCCCACACTGAAGTTGTCCCCACCTCAAACTTGTGCTGCCCTGATACACCCTAGGGAGCCCTACAAACTGACATCAGGAACCTGGACTGCTGAGTTTTCTTTCCCAGGGAAAATGGCCAAGGATGTGCCCAGGGGCCCCTGGCCCTGACTGCAAAATATCCTTATATCGAAGGATGGAACCCACACCGAAGTTGTCCCCACCTCAAACTTGTGCTGCCCTGATAGACCCAAGGGAGCCCTACAAAGTCACATCAGGAACCTGGACTGCTGAGTTTTCTTTCCCAGGGAAAATGAAAAAAGGGTGTGCCCAGGGGCCCCTGGCCCTGGGCAGGAGCCTGACTGCAAAAAATCCTTATATCGAAGGATGGAGCCCACACCGAAGTTGTCCCCACCTCAAACTTGTGCTGCCCTGATACACCCAAGGGAGCCCTACAAACTGACATCAGGAACCTGGACTGCTGAGTTTTCTTTCCCAGGGAAAATGGAAAAAGGATGTTCCCAGGGGCCCCTGGCCCTGGGCTGGGACCTCACTGCAAAAAATCCTTATATCGAAGGATGGACCCCACACCGAACTTCTCCCCACCTCAAACTTGTGCTGCCCTGATAGACCCAAGGGAGCCCTACAAACTGACATCAGGAACCTGGACTGCTGAGTTTTCTTTCCCAGGGAAAATGGCCAAAGGATGTGCCCAGGGGCCCCTGTCCCTGACTGCAAAAAATCCTTATATCGAAGGATGGAGCCCACACCGAAGTTGTCCCCACCTCAAACTTTTGCAGCCCTGATAGACCCAAGGGAGCCCTACAAACTGACATCAGGAACCTGGACTGGTGAGTTTTCTTTCCCAGGGAAAATGGCCAAAGGATGTGCCTAGGTGCCCCCGGCCATGGCTGGGACCTGACTGCAAAAAATCCTTATATCAAAGGATGCACCCCAGACCGAAGTTGTCCACACCTCAAATTTCAGCTGACCTGATCAACCCAAGGAAGCCCTACAAACTGGCATCAGGAACCTGGACTGGTGAGTTTTCTTTCCCAGGGAAATTGGCCAAAGGATGTGCCCAGGGGCCCCCCATACTCAGCTGGTCCTGACTGCAAAAAATCATTATATTGAAGGATGGGGCCCAGACCGAAGTTGTCCCCACATCAAACTTGTGCTGCCCTGATAGACCCAAGGGAGCCCTACAAACTGACACCAGGAACCTGGACTGCTGAGTTTTCTTTCACAGGGAAAATGGCCAAAGGATGTGCCCAGGGGCCCCTGGCCCTGGGCTGGGACCTCACTGCAAAAAATCCATATATCGAAGGATGGACCCCAGACCGAAGTTGTCCCCACATCAGACCTGTGCTGTCCTGATAGTCCCAAGGGAGCCCTACAAACTGACATCCGGAACCTGGACTGTTGAGTTTTCTTTCCCAGGGAAAAAGGCCAAAGGATGTGCCCAGGGGCGCCGCACACTGGGCTGGGAACTGACTGCAAAAAATCCTTGTATCGAAGGATGGACCCTGGACCGAAGTTTTCCCCACCTCAAACCTCTGCTGCCCGGATAGACCCAAGGAAGCCCTACAAACTGACATCAGGGACCTGGACTGGTGAGTTTTCTTTCCCAGGGAAAATGGCCAAAGGTTGTGCCCAGGGGCCCCAAGCCATGGGCTGCGACCTGACTGCAAAAAATCCTTATATCGAAGGATGGACCCAAGACCAAAGTTGTCCCTACCTCAAATTTGTAATGCCCTGATCGTCCCAAGGGAGCCCTACAAACTGACATCAGGAACCTGGACTGGTGAGTTTTCTTTCCCAGGGAAAAAGGCCAAAGGATGTGCCCATGCGTCCCTGGCCCTGGGCTGGGACCTGTCTCTAAAAAATCCTTATATCAAAGGATGCACCCCAGACCGAAGTTGTCCACACCTCAAATTTCAGCTGCCCTGATAGACCCAAGGAAGCCCTACAAACTGGCATCAGGAACCTGGACTGGTGAGTTTTCTTTCCCAGGGAAATTGGCCAAAGGATGTGCCCAGGGGCCCCCCACACTCAGCTGGGCCTGACTGCAAAAAATCATTATATCGAAGGATGGAGCCCAGACCGAAGTTGTCCCCACCTCAAATTTGTGCTGCCCTGATAGACGCAAGGGAGCCCTACAAACTGACATCAGGAACCCGGACTGGTGAGTTTTCTTTCCCAGGGAAAAGGACCAAGGGATGTGCCCAGGGGCCCCAGGCCCTGGGCTGGGCCTGACTGCAAAAAATCCTTATATCAAAGGATGGACCCCAGACCGAAGTTGTTCCCACCTCAAATCTGTGCTGCCCTGATAGACCCAAGGGGGCCCTACAAACTGACATCAGGAACATGGACTGGTGAGTTTTCTTTCCCAGGGAAATTGGCCAAACGATGTGCCCAGGGGCCCCCCACACTCAGCTGGGCCTGACTGCAAAAAATCATTATATCAAAGGATGCACCCCAGACCGAAGTTGTCCCCACCTCAAATTTCAGCTGCCCTGATCGACCCAAGGAAGCCCTACAAACTGGCATCAGGAACCTGGACTGGTGAGTTTTCTTTCCCAGGGAAATTGGCCAAAGGATGTGCCCAGGGGCCCCCCACACTCAGCTGGTCCTGACTGCAAAAAATCATTATATTGAAGGATGGAGCCCAGACCGAAGTTGTCCCCACATCAAACTTGTGATGCCCTGATATACCCAAATGAGCCCTACAAACTGACATCAGGAACCTGGACTGGTGAGTTTTCTTTCCCAGGGAAAATGGCCAAATAATGTGCCCAGGGGCCCCAAGCCATGGGCTGCAACCTGACTGCAAAAAATCCTTATATCGAAGGATGGACCCCAGACCAAAGTTGTCCCCATCTCAAATTTGTAATGCCCTGATCGTCCCAAGGGAGCCCTACAAACTGACATCAGGAACCTGGACTGGTGAGTTTTCTTTCCCAGGGAAAAAGGCCAAAGGATGTGCCCATGCGTCCCTGGCCCTGGGCTGGGACCTGTCTCCAAAAAACCCTTATATCAAAGGATGCACCCCAGACCGAAGTTGTCCACACCTCAAATTTCAGCTGCCCTGATAGACCCAAGGAAGACCTACAAACTGGCATCAGGAACCTGGACTGGTGAGTTTTCTTTCCCAGGGAAAAAGGCCAAAGGATGTGCCCAGGGGCCCCCCACACTCAGCTGGGCCTGACTGCAAAAAATCATTATATCGAAGGATGGAGCCCAGACCGAAGTTGTCCCCACCTCAAACTTGTGCTGCCCTGATAGACCCAAGGGAGCCCTACAAAGTCACATCAGGAACCTGGACTGCTGAGTTTTCTTTCCCAGGGAAAATGAAAAAAGGGTGTGCCCAGGGGCCCCTGGCCCTGGGCAGGAGCCTGACTGCAAAAAATCCTTATATCGAAGGATGGAGCCCACACCGAAGTTGTCCCCACCTCAAACTAGCGCTGCCCTGATACACCCAAGGGAGCCCTACAAACTGACATCAGGAACCTGGACTGCTGAGTTTTCTTTCCCAGGGAAAATGGCCAAAGGATGTGCCCAGGGGCCCCCCATACTCAGCTGGTCCTGACTGCAAAAAATCATTATATTGAAGGATGGAGCCCAGACGGAAGTTGTCCCCACCTCAAACTTGTGCTGCCCTGATTGACCCAAAGGAGCCCTACAAACTGACATCAGGAACCTGGACTGCTGAGTTTTCTTTCCCAGGGAAAATGGCCAAGGATGTGCCCAGGGGCCCCTGGCCCTGACTGCAAAATATCCTTATATCGAAGGATGGAACCCACACCGAAGTTGTCCCCACCTCAAACTTGTGCTGCCCTGATAGACCCAAGGGAGCCCTACAAAGTCACATCAGGAACCTGGACTGCTGAGTTTTCTTTCCCAGGGAAAATGAAAAAAGGGTGTGCCCAGGGGCCCCTGGCCCTGGGCAGGAGCCTGACTGCAAAAAATCCTTATATCGAAGGATGGAGCCCACACCGAAGTTGTCCCCACCTCAAACTTGTGCTGCCCTGATACACCCAAGGGAGCCCTACAAACTGACATCAGGAACCTGGACTGCTGAGTTTTCTTTCCCAGGGAAAATGGAAAAAGGATGTTCCCAGGGGCCCCTGGCCCTAAGCTGGGACCTCACTGCAAAAAATCCTTATATCGAAGGATGGACCCCACACCGAACTTCTCCCCACCTCAAACTTGTGCTGCCCTGATAGACCCAAGGGAGCCCTACAAACTGACATCAGGAACCTGGACTGCTGAGTTTTCTTTCCCAGGGAAAATGGCCAAAGGATGTGCCCAGGGGCCCCTGTCCCTGACTGCAAAAAATCCTTATATCGAAGGATGGAGCCCACACCGAAGTTGTCCCCACCTCAAACTTTTGCAGCCCTGATAGACCCAAGGGAGCCCTACAAACTGACATCAGGAACCTGGACTGGTGAGTTTTCTTTCCCAGGGAAAATGGCCAAAGGATGTGCCTAGGTGCCCCCGGCCATGGCTGGGACCTGACTGCAAAAAATCCTTATATCAAAGGATGCACCCCAGACCGAAGTTGTCCCCACCTCAAATTTCAGCTGCCCTTATAGACCCAAGGAAGCCCTACAAACTGGCATCTGGAACCTGGACTGGTGAGTTTTCTTTCCCAGGGAAAATGGCCAAAGGATGTGCCCAGGGGCCCCCCATACTCAGCTGGTCCTGACTGCAAAAAATCATTATATTGAAGGATGGAGCCCAGACCGAAGTTGTCCCCACATCAAACTTGTGCTGCCCGGATAGACCCAAGGGAGCCCTACAAACTGACACCAGGAACCTGGACTGCTGAGTTTTCTTTCACAGGGAAAATGGCCAAAGGATGTGCCCAGGGGCCCCTGGCCCTGGGCTGGGACCTCACTGCAAAAAATCCATATATCGAAGGTTGGACCCCAGACTGAAGTTGTCCCCACATCAGACCTGTGCTGTCCTGATAGTCCCAAGGGAGCCCTACAAACTGACATCTGGAACCTGGACTGTTGAGTTTTCTTTCCCAGGGAAAAAGGCCAAAGGATGTGCCCAGGGGCGCCGCACACTGGGCTGGGACCTGACTGCAAAAAATCCTTGTATCGAAGGATGGACCCTGGACCGAAGTTTTCCCCACCTCAAACCTCTGCTGCCCTGATAGACCCAAGGAAGCCCTACAAACTGACATCAGGGACCTGGACTGGTGAGTTTTCTTTCACAGGGAAAATGGCCAAAGGATGTGCCCAGGGGCCCCAAGCCATGGGCTGCGACCTGACTGCAAAAAATCCTTATATCGAAGGATGGACCCAAGACCAAAGTTGTCCCTACCTCAAATTTGTAATGCCCTGATCGTCCCAAGGGAGCCCTACAAACTGACATCAGGAACCTGGACTGGTGAGTTTTCTTTCCCAGGGAAAAGGGACAAAGGATGTGCCCAGGGGCCCCCCATACTCAGCTGGTCCTGACTGCAAAAAATCATTATATTGAAGGATGGAGCCCAGACCGAAGTTGTCCCCACATCAAACTTGTGATGCCCTGATATACCCAAATGAGCCCTACAAACTGACATCAGGAACCTGGACTGGTGAGTTTTCTTTCCCAGGGAAAATGGCCAAATAATGTGCCCAGGGGCCCCAAGCCATGGGCTGCGACCTGACTGCAAAAAATCCTTATATCGAAGGATGGACCCCAGACCAAAGTTGTCCCCATCTCAAATTTGTAATGCCCTGATCGTCCCAAGGGAGCCCTAAAAACTGACATCAGGAACCTGGACTGCTGAGTTTTCTTTCCCAGGGAAAAAGGCCTAAGGATGTGCCCATGCGTCCCTGGCCCTGGGCTGGGACCTGTCTCCAAAAAACCCTTATATCAAAGGATGCACCCCAGACCGAAGTTGTCCACACCTCAAATTTCAGCTGCCCTGATAGACCCAAGGAAGACCTACAAACTGGCATCAGGAACCTGGACTGGTGAGTTTTCTTTCCCAGGGAAATTGGCCAAAGGATGTGCCCAGGGGCCCCCCACACTCAGCTGGGCCTGACTGCAAAAAATCATTATATCGAAGGATGGAGCCCAGACCGAAGTTGTCCCCACCTCAAATTTGTGCTGCCCTGATAGACCCAAGGGAGCCCTACAAAGTCACATCAGGAACCTGGACTGCTGAGTTTTCTTTCCCAGGGAAAATGAAAAAAGGGTGTGCCCAGGGGCCCCTGGCCCTGGGCAGGAGCCTGACTGCAAAAAATCCTTATATCGAAGGATGGAGCCCACACCGAAGTTGTCCCCACCTCAAACTAGTGCTGCCCTGATACACCCAAGGGAGCCCTACAAACTGACATCAGGAACCTGGACTGCTGAGTTTTCTTTCCCAGGGAAAATGGAAAAAGGATGTTCCCAGGGGCCCCTGGCCCTGACTGCAAAAAATCCTTATATCGAAGGATGGAGCCCCTACTGAAGTTGTCCCCACCTCAAACTTTTGCAGCCCTGATAGACCCAAGGGAGCCCTAGAAACTGACATCAGGAACCTGGACTGGTGAGTTTTCTTTCCCAGGGAAAATGGCCAAAGGATGTGCCTAGGTGCCCCCGGCCATGGCTGGGACCTGACTGCAAAAAATCCTTATATCGCAGGATGGAGCCCAGACCGAAGTTTTCCCCACCTCAAACTTGTGCAGCCCTGATAGACCCAAGGGAGCCCTACAAACGGACATCAGGAACCTGGACTGCTGAGTTTTCTTTCCCAGGGAAAATGGCCAAAGGATGTGCCCAGGGGCCCCCCATACTCAGCTGGTCCTGACTGCAAAAAATCATTATATTGAAGGATGGAGCCCAGACGGAAGTTGTCCCCACCTCAAACTTGTGCTGCCCTGATTGACCCAAAGGAGCCCTACAAACTGACATCAGGAACCTGGACTGGTGAGTTTTCTTTCACAGGGAAAATGGAAAAAGGATGTTCCCAGGGGCCCCAAGCCATGGGCTGCGACCTGACTGCAAAAAATCCTTATATCGAAGGATGGACCCCACACTGAAGTTGTCCCCACCTCAAACTTGTGCTGCCCTGATACACCCTAGGGAGCCCTACAAACTGACATCAGGAACCTGGACTGCTGAGTTTTCTTTCCCAGGGAAAATGGCCAAGGATGTGCCTAGGGGCCCCTGGCCCTGACTGCAAAATATCCTTATATCGAAGGATGGAACCCACACCGAAGTTGTCCCCACCTCAAACTTGTGCTGCCCTGATAGACCCAAGGGAGCCCTACAAAGTCACATCAGGAACCTGGACTGCTGAGTTTTCTTTCCCAGGGAAAATGGAAAAAGGGTGTGCCCAGGGGCCCCTGGCCCTGGGCAGGAGCCTGACTGCAAAAAATCCTTATATCGAAGGATGGAGCCCACACCGAAGTTGTCCCCACCTCAAACTTGTGCTGCCCTGATACACCCAAGGGAGCCCTACAAACTGACATCAGGAACCTGGACTGCTGAGTTTTCTTTCCCAGGGAAAATGGAAAAAGAATGTTCCCAGGGGCCCCTGGCCCTGGGCTGGGACCTCACTGCAAAAAATCCTTATATCGAAGGATGGAGCCCACACCGAAGTTGTCCCCACCTCAAACTTGTGCTGCCCTGATACACCCAAGGGAGCCCTACAAACTGACATCAGGAACCTGGACTGCTGAGTTTTCTTTCCCAGGGAAAATGGCCAAAGGATGTGCCCAGGGGCCCCTGTCCCTGACTGCAAAAAATCCTTATATCGAAGGATGGAGCCCACACCGAAGTTGTCCCCACCTCAAACTTTTGCAGCCCTGATAGACCCAAGGGAGCCCTACAAACTGACATCAGGAACCTGGACTGGTGAGTTTTCTTTCCCAGGGAAAATGAAAAAAGGATGTGCCTAGGTGCCCCCGGCCATGGCTGGGACCTGACTGCAAAAAATCCTTATATCAAAGGATGCACCCCAGACCAAAGTTGTCCCCACCTCAAATTTCAGCTGCCCTGATAGACCCAAGGAAGCCCTACAAACTGGCATCTGGAACCTGGACTGGTGAGTTTTCTTTCCCAGGGAAAATGGCCAAAGGATGTGCCCAGGGGCCCCCCATACTCAGCTGGTCCTGACTGCAAAAAATCATTATATTGAAGGATGGAGCCCAGACCGAAGTTGTCCCCACATCAAACTTGTGCTGCCCGGATAGACCCAAGGGAGCCCTACAAACTGACACCAGGAACCTGGACTGCTGAGTTTTCTTTCACAGGGAAAATGGCCAAAGGATGTGCCCAGGGGCCCCTGGCCCTGGGCTGGGACCTCACTGCAAAAAATCCATATATCGAAGGATGGACCCCAGACCGAAGTTGTCCCCACATCAGACCTGTGCTGTCCTGATAGTCCCAAGGGAGCCCTACAAACTGACATCTGGAACCTGGACTGTTGAGTTTTCTTTTCCAGGGAAAAAGGCCAAAGGATGTGCCCAGGGGCGCCGCACACTGGGCTGGGACCTGACTGCAAAAAATCCTTGTATCGAAGGATGGACCCTGGACCGAAATTTTCCCCACCTCAAACCTCTGCTGCCCTGATAGACCCAAGGAAGCCCTACAAACTGACATCAGGGACCTGGACTGGTGAGTTTTCTTTCCCAGGGAAAATGGCCAAAGTATGTGCCCAGGGGCCCCAAGCCATGGGCAGTGACCTGACTGCAAAAAATCCTTATATCGAAGGATGGACCCAAGACCAAAGTTGTCCCTACCTCAAATTTGTAATGCCCTGATCGTCCCAAGGGAGCCCTACAAACTGACATCAGGAACCTGGACTGGTGAGTTTTCTTTCCCAGGGAAAAAGGCCAAAGGATGTGCCCATGCGTCCCTGGCCCTGGGCTGGGACCTGTCTCTAAAAAATCCTTATATCAAAGGATGCACCCCAGACCGAAGTTGTCCACACCTCAAATTTCAGCTGCCCTGATAGACCCAAGGAAGCCCTACAAACTGGCATCTGGAACCTGGACTGGTGAGTTTTCTTTCCCAGGGAAAATGGCCAAAGGATGTGCCCAGGGGCCCCCCATACTCAGCTGGTCCTGACTGCAAAAAATCATTATATTGAAGGATGGAGCCCAGACCGAAGTTGTCCCCACATCAAACTTGTGCTGCCCGGATAGACCCAAGGGAGCCCTACAAACTGACACCAGGAACCTGGACTGCTGAGTTTTCTTTCACAGGGAAAATGGCCAAAGGATGTGCCCAGGGGCCCCTGGCCCTGGGCTGGGACCTCACTGCAAAAAATCCATATATCGAAGGATGGACCCCAGACCGAAGTTGTCCCCACATCAGACCTGTGCTGTCCTGATAGTCCCAAGGGAGCCCTACAAACTGACATCTGGAACCTGGACTGTTGAGTTTTCTTTTCCAGGGAAAAAGGCCAAAGGATGTGCCCAGGGGCGCCGCACACTGGGCTGGGACCTGACTGCAAAAAATCCTTGTATCGAAGGATGGACCCTGGACCGAAATTTTCCCCACCTCAAACCTCTGCTGCCCTGATAGACCCAAGGAAGCCCTACAAACTGACATCAGGGACCTGGACTGGTGAGTTTTCTTTCCCAGGGAAAATGGCCAAAGTATGTGCCCAGGGGCCCCAAGCCATGGGCAGTGACCTGACTGCAAAAAATCCTTATATCGAAGGATGGACCCAAGACCAAAGTTGTCCCTACCTCAAATTTGTAATGCCCTGATCGTCCCAAGGGAGCCCTACAAACTGACATCAGGAACCTGGACTGGTGAGTTTTCTTTCCCAGGGAAAAAGGCCAAAGGATGTGCCCATGCGTCCCTGGCCCTGGGCTGGGACCTGTCTCTAAAAAATCCTTATATCAAAGGATGCACCCCAGACCGAAGTTGTCCACACCTCAAATTTCAGCTGCCCTGATAGACCCAAGGAAGCCCTACAAACTGGCATCAGGAACCTGGACTGGTGAGTTTTCTTTCCCAGGGAAATTGGCCAAAGGATGTGCCCAGGGGCCCCCCACACTCAGCTGGGCCTGACTGCAAAAAATCATTATATCGAAGGATGGAGCCCAGACCGAAGTTGTCCCCACCTCAAATTTGTGCTGCCCTGATAGTCGCAAGGGAGCCCTACAAACTGACATCAGGAACCCGGACTGGTGTGTTTTCTTTCCCAGGGAAAAGGACCAAGGGATGTGCCCAGGGGCCCCAGGCCCTCGGTGGGACCTGACTGCAAAAAATCCTTATATCGAAGGATGGATTCCAGACCGAAGTTGCCCACTCCTAAAAATTCTGCTGCCCTGACAGCCCCAAGGGAGCCCTACAAACTGACATCAGGAACCTGGACTGGTGAGTTTTCTTTCCCAGGGAAAAGGGCCAAAGGATGTGCCCAGGGGCCCCCCATACTCAGCTGGTCCTGACTGCAAAAAATCATTATATTGAAGGATGGAGCCCAGACCGAAGTTGTCCCCACATCAAACTTGTGATGCCCTGATATACCCAAATGAGCCCTACAAACTGACATCAGGAACCTGGACTGGTGAGTTTTCTTTCCCAGGGAAAATGGCCAAATAATGTGCCCAGGGGCCCCAAGCCATGGGCTGCGACCTGACTGCAAAAAATCCTTATATCGAAGGATGGACCCCAGACCAAAGTTGTCCCCATCTCAAATTTGTAATGCCCTGATCGTCCCAAGGGAGCCCTACAAACTGACATCAGGAATCTGGACTGGTGAGTTTTCTTTCCCAGGGAAAAAGGCCAAAGGATGTGCCCATGCGTCCCTGGACCTGGGCTGGGACCTGTCTCCAAAAAACCCTTATATCAAAGGATGCACCCCAGACCGAAGTTGTCCACACCTCAAATTTCAGCTGCCCTGATAGACCCAAGGGAGCCCTACAAACTGACATCAGGAACCTGGACTGCTGAGTTTTCTTTCCTAGGGAAAATGGAAAAGGGATGTGCCCAGGGGCCCCTGGCCCTGGGCTCGGCCTGACTGCAAAAAATCATTATATCGAAGGATGGAGCCCAGACCGAAGTTGTCCCCACCTCAAATTTGTGCTGCCCTGATAGACCCAAGGGAGCCCTACAAAGTCACATCAGGAACCTGGACTGCTGAGTTTTCTTTCCCAGGGAAAATGAAAAAAGGGTGTGCCCAGGGGCCCCTGGCCCTGGGCAGGAGCCTGACTGCAAAAAATCCTTATATCGAAGGATGGAGCCCACACCGAAGTTGTCCCCACCTCAAACTAGTGCTGCCCTGATACACCCAAGGGAGCCCTACAAACTGACATCAGGAACCTGGACTGCTGAGTTTTCTTTCCCAGGGAAAATGGAAAAAGGATGTTCCCAGGGGCCCCTGGCCCTGACTGCAAAAAATCCTTATATCGAAGGATGGAGCCCACACCGAAGTTGTCCCCACCTCAAACTTTTGCAGCCCTGATAGACCCAAGGGAGCCCTAGAAACTGACATCAGGAACCTGGACTGGTGAGTTTTCTTTCCCAGGGAAAATGGCCAAAGGATGTGCCTAGGTGCCCCCGGCCATGGCTGGGACCTGACTGCAAAAAATCCTTATATCGCAGGATGGAGCCCAGACCGAAGTTTTCCCCACCTCAAACTTGTGCTGCCCTGATAGACCCCAGGGAGCCCTACAAACTGACATCAGGAACCTGGACTGGTGAGTTTTCTTTCCCAGGGAAAAAGGCCAAAGGATGTGCCCAGGGGCACCGCACACTGGGCTGGGACCTGACTGCAAAAAATCCTTGTATCGAAGGATGGACCCCGGACCGAAATTGTCCCCACCTCAAACCTCTGCTGCCCTGATAGACCCAAGGAAGCCCTACAAACTGACATCAGGGACCTAGACTGGTGAGTTTTCTTTCCCAGGGAAAATGGCCAAAGGATGTGCCCAGGGGCCCCAAGCCATGGGCTGCGACCTGACTGCAAAAAATCCTTATATCGAAGGATGGACCCAAGACCAAAATTGTCCCCACCTCAAATTTGTAATGCCCTGATCGTCCCAAGGGAGCCCTACAAACTGACATCAGGAACCTGGACTGGTGAGTTTTCTTTCCCAGGGAAAAAGGCCAAAGGATGTGCCCATGCGTCCCTGGCCCTGGGCTGGGACCTGTCTCCAAAAAATCCTTATATCAAAGGATGCACCCCAGACCGAAGTTGTCCACACCTCAAATTTCAGCTGCCCTGATAGACCCAAGGAAGCCCTACAAACTGGCATCAGGAACCTGGACTGGTGAGTTTTCTTTCCCAGGGAAATTGGCCAAAGGATGTGCCCAGGGGCCCCCCACACTCAGCTGCGCCTGACTGCAAAAAATCATTATAACGAAGGATGGAGCCCAGACCGAAGTTGTCCCCACCTCAAATTTGTGCTGCCCTGATAGACGCAAGGGAGCCCTACAAACTGACATCAGGAACCCGGACTGGTGAGTTTTCTTTCCCAGGGAAAAGGACCAAGGGATGTGCCCAGGGGCCCCTGGCCCTGGGCTGGGCCTGACTGCAAAAAATCCTTATATCAAAGGATGGACCCCAGACCGAAGTTGTTCCCACCTCAAATCTGTGCTGCCCTGATAGACCGAAGGGGGCCCTACAAACTGACATCAGGAACATGGACTGGTGAGTTTTCTTTCCCAGGGAAAATGGCCAAAGGATGTGCCCAGGGGCCCCCCATACTCAGCTGGTCCTGACTGCAAAAAATCATTATATTGAAGGATGGAGCCCAGACGGAAGTTGTCCCCACCTCAAACTTGTGCTGCCCTGATTGACCCAAAGGAGCCCTACAAACTGACATCAGGAACCTGGACTGGTGAGTTTTCTTTCCCAGGGAAAATGGAAAAAGGATGTGCCCAGGGGCCCCAAGCCATGGGCTGCGACCTGACTGCAAAAAATCCTTATATCGAAGGATGGACCCCACACTGAAGTTGTCCCCACCTCAAACTTGTGCTGCCCTGATACACCCTAGGGAGCCCTACAAACTGACATCAGGAACCTGGACTGCTGAGTTTTCTTTCCCAGGGAAAATGGCCAAGGATGTGCCCAGGGGCCCCTGGCCCTGACTGCAAAATATCCTTATATCGAAGGATGGACCCCACACCGAAGTTGTCCCCACCTGAAACTTGTGCTGCCCTGATAGACCCAAGGGAGCCCTACAAAGTCACATCAGGAACCTGGACTGCTGAGTTTTCTTTCCCAGGGAAAATGAAAAAAGGGTGTGCCCAGGGGCCCCTGGCCCTGGGCAGGGCACTGACTGCAAAAAATCCTTATATCGAAGGATGGAGCCCACACCGAAGTTGTCCCCACCTCAAACTTGTGCTGCCCTGATACACCCAAGGGAGCCCTACAAACTGACATCAGGAACCTGGACTGCTGAGTTTTCTTTCCCAGGGAAAATGGAAAAAGGATGTTCCCAGGGGCCCCTGGCCCTGGGCTGGGACCTCACTGCAAAAAATCCTTATATCGAAGGATGGACCCCACGCCGAACTTGTCCCCACCTCAAACTTGTGCTGCCCTGATAGACCCAAGGGAGCCCTACAAACTGACATCAGGAACCTGGACTGGTGAGTTTTCTTTCCCAGGGAAAATGGCCAAAGGATGTGCCTAGGTGCCCCCGGCCATGGCTGGGACCTGACTGCAAAAAATCCTTATATCGCAGGATGGACCCCAGACCGAAGTTTTCCCCACCTCAAACTTGTGCTGCCCTGATAGACCCCAGGGAGCCCTACAAACTGACATCAGGAACCTGGACTGGTGAGTTTTCTTTCCCAGGGAAAATGGCCAAAGGATGTGCCCAGGGGCCCCCCATACTCAGCTGGTCCTGACTGCAAAAAATCATTATATTGAAGGATGGAGCCCAGACCGAAGTTGTCCCCACATCAAACTTGTGCTGCCCTGATAGACCCAAAGGAGCCCTACAAACTGACATCAGGAACCTGGACTGCTGAGTTTTCTTTCACAGGGAAAATGGCCAAAGGATGTGCCCAGGGGCCCCTGGCCCTGGGCTGGGACCTCACTGCAAAAAATCCATATATCGAAGGATGGACCCCAGACCGAAGTTGTCCCCACATCAGACCTGTGCTGTCCTGATAGTCCCAAGGGAGCCCTACAAACTGACATCCGGAACCTGGACTGGTGAGTTTTCTTTCCCAGGGAAAAAGGCCAAAGGATGTGCCAAGGTGCCCCCGGCCACGGCTGTGACCTGACTGCAAAAAAACCTTATATCGAAAGATGGAGCCCAGACCGAAGTTGTCCCCACATTAAACCTGTGCTGCCCTGATAGTCCCAAGGGAGCCCTACAAACTGACATCAGGAACCTGGACTGGTGAGTTTTCTTTCCAAGGGAAAATGGCCAAAGAATGTGCCCATGGGCCCCTGGCAATCGGCTGGGACCTGACTGCAAAAAATCTTTATTTTGAAGGATGGAGGCCAGACCGATGTTGTCCCCACCTCAAATTTGTAATGCCCTGATAGACCCAAGGAAGCCCTACAAACTGGCATCAGGAACCTGGACTGGTGAGTTTTCTTTCCCAGGGAAATTGGCCAAAGGATGTGCCCAGGGGCCCCCCACACTCAGCTGGGCCTGACTGCACAAAATCATTATATCGAAGCATGGAGCCCAGACCGAAGTTGTCCCCACCTCAAACCTCTGCTGCCCTGATAGACCCAAGGAAGCCCTACAAACTGACATCAGGGACCTGGACTGGTGAGTTTTCTTTCCCAGGGAAAATGGCCAAAGGATGTGCCCAGGGGCCCGAAGCCATGGGCTGCGACCTGACTGCAAAAAATCCTTATATCGAAGGATGGACCCCAGACCAAAGTTGTCCCCACCTCAAATTTGTAATGCCCTGATCGTCCCAAGGGAGCCCTACAAACTGACATCAGGAACCTGGACTGCTGAGTTTTCTTTCCCAGGGAAAAAGGCCAGAGGATGTCCCAATGGGTCCCTGGCCCTGGGCTGGGACCTGTCTCCAAAAAATCCTTATATCAAAGGATGCACCCCAGACCGAAGTTGTCCCCACCTCAAATTTCAGCTGCCCTGATAGACCCAAGGAAGCCCTACAAACTGGCATCTGGAACCTGGACTGGTGAGTTTTCTTTCCCAGGGAAAATGGCCAAAGGATGTGCCCAGGGGCCCCCCATACTCAGCTGGTCCTGACTGCAAAAAATCATTATATTGAAGGATGGAGCCCAGACCGAAGTTGTCCCCACATCAAACTTGTGCTGCCCTGATAGACCCAAAGGAGCCCTACAAACTGACATCAGGAACCTGGACTGCTGAGTTTTCTTTCACAGGGAAAATGGCCAAAGGATGTGCCCAGGGGCCCCTGGCCCTGGGCTGGGACCTCACTGCAAAAAATCCATATATCGAAGGATGGACCCCAGACCGAAGTTGTCCCCACATCAGACCTGTGCTGTCCTGATAGTCCCAAGGGAGCCCTACAAACTGACATCCGGAACCTGGACTGGTGAGTTTTCTTTCCCAGGGAAAAAGGCCAAAGGATGTGCCAAGGTGCCCCCGGCCACGGCTGTGACCTGACTGCAAAAAAACCTTATATCGAAAGATGGAGCCCAGACCGAAGTTGTCCCCACATTAAACCTGTGCTGCCCTGATAGTCCCAAGGGAGCCCTAAAAACTGACATCAGGAACCTGGACTGGTGAGTTTTCTTTCCAAGGGAAAATGGCCAAAGAATGTGCCCATGGGCCCCTGGCAATCGGCTGGGACCTGACTGCAAAAAATCTTTATTTTGAAGGATGGAGGCCAGACCGATGTTGTCCCCACCTCAAATTTGTAATGCCCTGATAGACCCAAGGAAGCCCTACAAACTGGCATCAGGAACCTGGACTGGTGAGTTTTCTTTCCCAGGGAAATTGGCCAAAGGATGTGCCCAGGGGCCCCCCACACTCAGCTGGGCCTGACTGCACAAAATCATTATATCGAAGCATGGAGCCCAGACCGAAGTTGTCCCCACCTCAAATTTGTGCTGCCCTGATAGACGCAAGGGAGCCCTACAAACTGACATCAGGAACCCGGACTGGTGAGTTTTCTTTCCCAGGGAAAAGGGCCAAGGGATGTGCCCAGGGGCCCCTGGCCCTGGGCTGGGACCTGACTGCAAAAAATCCTATATCAAAGGATGGACCCCAGACCGAAGTTGTCCCCACCTCAAATCTGTGCTGCCCTGATAGACCCAAGGGGGCCCTAAAACTGGCATCAGGAACCTGGACTGGTGAGCTTTCTTTTCCAGGGAAATTGGCCAAAGGATGTGCACAGGGGCCCCCCACACTCAGCTGCGCCTGACTGCAAAAAATCACTATATCGAAGGATGGAGCCCAGACCGAAGTTGTCCCCACCTCAAATTTCAGCTGCCCTGATAGACCCAAGGAAGCCCTACAAACTGGCATCTGGAACCTGGACTGGTGAGTTTTCTTTCCCAGGGAAAATGGCCAAAGGATGTGCCCAGGGGCCCCCCATACTCAGCTGGTCCTGACTGCAAAAAATCATTATATTGAAGGATGGAGCCCAGACCGAAGTTGTCCCCACATTAAACCTGTGCTGCCCTGATAATCCCAAGGGAGCCCTAAAAACTGACATCAGGAACCTGGACTGGTGAGTTTTCTTTCCAAGGGAAAATGGCCAAAGGATGTGCCGAGGGGCCCCAAGCCATGGGCTGCGACCTGACTGCAAAAAATCCTTATATGGAAGGATGGACCCCAGACCAAAGTTGTCCCCACCTCAAATTTGTAATGCCCTGATCGTCCCAAGGGAGCCCTACAAACTGACATCAGGAACCTGGACTGGTGAGTTTTCTTTCCCAGGGAAAAAGGCCAAAGGATGTCCCAATGGGTCCCTGGCCCTGGGCTGGGACCTGTCTCCAAAAAATCCTTATATCGAAGGATGGACCCCACACCCTAGTTTTCCCCACCTCAAACTTGTGCTGCCCTGATAGACCCAAGGGAGCCCTACAAACTGACATCAGGAACCTGGACTGGTGAGTTTTCTTTCCCAGGGAAAAGGGACAAATAAAGTGCCCAGGGGCCCCCCATACTCAGCTGGTCCTGACTGCAAAAAATCATTATATTGAAGGATGGAGCCCACAACGAAGTTGTCCCCACATCAGACCTGTGCTGTCCTGATAGTCCCAAGGGAGCCCTACAAACTGACATCCGGAACCTGGACTGGTGAGTTTTCTTTCCCAGGGAAAATGGCCAAAGGATGTGCCTAGGTGCCCCCGGCCACGGCTGTGACCTGACTGCAAAAATGCCTTATATCGAAAGATGGAGCCCAGACCGAAGTTGTCCCCATATGAAACCTGTGCTGCCCTGATAGTCCCAAGGTAGCCCTAAAAACTGACATCAGGAACCTGGACTGGTGAGTTTTCTTTCCCAGGGAAAATGGCCAAAGAATGTGTCCATGGGCCCCTGGCAATCGGCTGGGACCTGACTGCAAAAAATCTTTATTTCGAAGGATGGAGGCCAGACCGATGTTGTCCCCACCTCAAATTTGTAATGCCCTGATAGACCCCAGGGAGCCCTACAAACTGACATCAGGAACCTGGACTGGTGAGTTTTCTTTCCCAGGGAAAAAGGCCAAAGGATGTGCCCAGGGGCGCGGCACACTGGGCTGGGACCTGACTGCAAAAAATTCTTGTATCGAAGGATGGACCCCGGACCGAAGTTGTCCCCACCTCAAATTTGTAATGCCCTGATCGTCCCAAGGGAGCCCTACAAACTGACATCAGGAACCTGGACTGGTGAGTTTTCTTTCCCAGGGAAAAAGGCCAAAGGATGTCCCAATGGGTCCCTGGCCCTGGGCTGGGACCTGTCTCCAAAAAATCCTTATATCAAAGGATGCACCCCAGACCGAAGTTGTCCCCACCTCAAATTTCAGCTGCCCTGATAGACCCAAGGAAGCCCTACAAACTGGCATCTGGAACCTGGACTCGTGAGTTTTCTTTCCCAGGGAAAATGGCCAAAGGATGTGCCCAGGGGCCCCCCACACTCAGCTGGGCCTGACTGCAAAAAATCATTATATCGAAGGATGGAGCCCAGACCGAAGTTGTCCCCACCTCAAACTTGTGCTGCCCTGATAGACCCAAAGGAGCCCTACAAACTGACATCAGGAACCTGGACGGGTGAGTTTTCTTTCCCAGGGAAAAGGACCAAGGGATGTGCCCAGGGGCCCCTGGCCCTGGGCTGGGACCTCACTGCAAAAAATCCTTATATCGAAGGATGAACCCCAGACCGAAGTTGTCCCCACATCAAAACTGTGCTATCCTGATCGTCCCAAGGGAGCCCTACAAACTGACATCAGGAACCTGGACTGGTGAGTTTTCTTTCCCAGGGAAAATGGCCAAATAATGTGCCCAGGTGCGCCGCACACTGGGCTGGGACCTGACTGCAAAAAATCCTTATATTGAAGGATGGAGCCCAGACTGAAGCTGTCTCCACATAAAATTTGCGCTGCCCTGATAGACCCAAAGGAGCCTTACAAACTGACATCAGGAACCTGGACTGCTGAGTTTTCTTTCCCAGGGAAAAGGGACAAAGGATGTGCACATGGGCCCCTGGCCCTGGGCTGGGCCAGACTCCAAAAAATCCTTATATCGAAGGATGCACCCCACACCGAAGTTGTCCCCACCTCAAACCTGTGCTGCCCTGATAGTCCCAAGGGAGCCCTACAACCTGACATCAGGAACCTGGACTGGTGAGTTTTCTTTCCCAGGGAAAAGGGACAAAGGATGCGCCATGGTGCCCCCGGCCATGGCTGGGACCTGACTGCAAAAAATCCTTATATCGAAGGATGGACCCCACACTGAAGTTGTCCCCACCTCAAACTTGTGCTGCCCTCATACACCCTAGGGAGCCCTACAAACTGACATCAGGAACCTGGACTGCTGAGTTTTCTTTCCCAGGGAAAATGGCCAAGGATGTGCCCAGGGGCCCCTGGCCCTGACTGCAAAATATCCTTATATCGAAGAATGGACCCCACACCGAAGTTGTCCCCACCTGAAACTTGTGCTGCCCTGATAGACCCAAGGGAGCCCTACAAAGTCACATCAGGAACCTGGACTGCTGAGTTTTCTTTCCCAGGGAAAATGAAAAAAGGGTGTGCCCAGGGGCCCCTGGCCCTGGGCAGGGCACTGACTGCAAAAAATCCTTATATCGAAGGATGGAGCCCACACCGAAGTTGTCCCCACCTCAAACTTGTGCTGCCCTGATAGACCCCAGGGAGCCCTACAAACTGACATCAGGAACCTGGACTGGTGAGTTTTCTTTCCCAGGGAAAAAGGCCAAATGATGTGCCCAGGGGCGCCGCACACTGGGCTGGGACCTGACTGCAAAAAATCCTTGTATCGAAGGATGGACCCCGGACCGAAGTTGTCCCCACCTCAAACCTCTGCTGCCCTGATAGACCCAAGGAAGCCCTACAAACTGACATCAGGGACCTGGACTGGTGAGTTTTCTTTCCCAGGGAAAATGGCCAAAGGATGTGCCCAGGAGCCCGAAGCCATGGGCTGCGACCTGACTGCAAAAAATCCTTATATCGAAGGATGGACCCCAGACCGAAGTTGTCCCCACATGAAACCTGTGCTGCCCTGATAGTCCCAAGGTAGCCCTAAAAACTGACATCAGGAACCTGGACTGGTGAGTTTTCTTTCCCAGGGAAAATGGCCAAAGAATGTGTCCATGGGCCCCTGGCAATCGGCTGGGACCTGACTGCAAAAAATCTTTATTTCGAAGGATGGAGGCCAGACCGATGTTGTCCCCACCTCAAATTTGTAATGCCCTGATAGACCCCAGGGAGCCCTACAAACTGACATCAGGAACCTGGACTGGTGAGTTTTCTTTCCCAGGGAAAAAGGCCAAAGGATGTGCCCAGGGGCGCGGCACACTGGGCTGGGACCTGACTGCAAAAAATTCTTGTATCGAAGGATGGACCCCGGACCGAAGTTGTCCCCACCTCAAATTTGTAATGCCCTGATCGTCCCAAGGGAGCCCTACAAACTGACATCAGGAACCTGGACTGGTGAGTTTTCTTTCCCAGGGAAAAAGGCCAAAGGATGTCCCAATGGGTCCCTGGCCCTGGGCTGGGACCTGTCTCCAAAAAATCCTTATATCAAAGGATGCACCCCAGACCGAAGTTGTCCCCACCTCAAATTTCAGCTGCCCTGATACACCCAAGGAAGCCCTACAAACTGGCATCTGGAACCTGGACTCGTGAGTTCTCTTTCCCAGGGAAAATGGCCAAAGGATGTGCCCAGGGGCCCCCCACACTCAGCTGGGCCTGACTGCAAAAAATCATTATATCGAAGGATGGAGCCCAGACCGAAGTTGTCCCCACCTCAAACTTGTGCTGCCCTGATAGACCCAAAGGAGCCCTACAAACTGACATCAGGAACCTGGACGGGTGGGTTTTCTTTCCCAGGGAAAAGGACCAAGGGATGTGCCCAGGGGCCCCTGGCCCTGGGCTGGGACCTCACTGCAAAAAATCCTTATATCGAAGGATGAACCCCAGACCGAAGTTGTCCCCACATCAAAACTGTGCTGTCCTGATCGTCCCAAGGGAGCCCTACAAACTGACATCAGGAACCTGGACTGGTGAGTTTTCTTTCCCAGGGAAAATGGCCAAATAATGTGCCCAGGTGCGCCGCACACTGGGCTGGGACCTGACTGCAAAAAATCCTTATATTGAAGGATGGAACCCAGACCGAAGCTGTCTCCACATAAAATTTCGCTGCCCTGATAGACCCAAAGGAGCCCTACAAACTGACATCAGGAACCTGGACTGCTGAGTTTTCTTTCCCAGGGAAAAGGGACAAAGGATGTGCACATGGGCCCCTGGCCCTGGGCTGGGCCAGACTCCAAAAAATCCTTATATCGAAGGATGCACCCCACACCGAAGTTGTCCCCACCTCAAACCTGTGCTGCCCTGATAGTCCCAAGGGAGCCCTACAACCTGACATCAGGAACCTGGACTGGTGAGTTTTCTTTCCCAGGGAAAAGGGACAAAGGATGCGCCAAGGTGCCCCCGGCCATGGCTGGGACCTGACTGCAAAAAATCCTTATATCGAAGGATGGAGGCAGACCGAAGTTGTCCCCACCTCAAATTTGTAATGCCCTGATAGACCCAAGGGAGCCCTACAAACTGACATCAGGAACCTGGACTGGTGAGTTTTATTTCCCAGGGAAAATGGCCAAAGGATGTGCCCAGGGGCCCCTGGCCCTGGGCTGGGCACTGACTGCAAAAAATCCTTATATCGAAGGATGGACCCCAGACCGAAGTTGTCCCCACCTCAAATTTGTAATGCCCTGATCGTCCCAAGGGAGCCCTACAAACTGACATCAGGAACCTGGACTGGTGAGTTTTCTTTCCCAGGGAAAAAGGCCAAAGGATGTGCCCAGGGGCCTTACACACTCAGCTGCGAATGACTGCAAAAAATCCTTATATCGAAGGATGGAGCCCACACCGAAGTTGTCCCCACCTCAAAATTGTGCTGCCCTGTTACACCCAAGGGAGCCCTACAAACTGACATCAGGAACCTGGACTGCTGAGTTTTCTTTCCCAGGGAAAATGGAAAAAGGATGTTCCCAGGGGCCCCTGGCCCTGGGCTGGGACCTCACTGCAAAAAATCCTTATATCGAAGGATGGACCCCACACCGAACTTGTCCCCACCTCAAACTTTTGCTGCCCTGATAGACCTAAGGGAGCCCTACAAAGTCACATCAGGAACCTGGACTGGTGAGTTTTCTTTCCCAGGGAAAATGGCCAAAGGATGTGCCTAGGTGCCCCCGGCCATGGCTGGGACCTGACTGCAAAAAATCCTTAAATCGTAGGATGGACCCCAGACCGAAGTTTTCCCCACCTCAAACTTGTGCTGCCCTGATAGACCCAAGGGAGCCCTACAACCTGACATCAGGAACCTGGACTGGTGAGTTTTCTTTTCCAGGGAAAAGGGACAAATAAAGTGCCCAGGGGCGCCGCACACTGGGCTGGGACCTGACTGCAAAAAATCCTTATATCGAAGGATAGAGGCCAGACCGAAGATGTCCCCACCTCAAATTTGTAATGCCCTGATAGACCCCAGGGAGCCCTACAAACTGACATCAGGAACCTGGACTGGTGAGTTTTCTTTCCCAGGGAAAATGGCCAAACGATGTGCCCAGGGGCCCCCCATACTCAGCTGGTCCTGACTGCAAAAAATCATTATATTGAAGGATGGAGCCCAGACCGAAGTTGTCCCCACATCAAACTTGTGCTGCCCTGATAGACCCAAAGGAGCCCTACAAACTGACATCAGGAACCTGGACTGCTGAGTTTTCTTTCACAGGGAAAATGGCCAAAGGATGTGCCCAGGGGCCCCTGGCCCTGGGCTGGGACCTGACTGCAAAAAATCCTTATATCGAAGGATGGACCCCAGACCGAAGTTGTCCCCACATCAGACCTGTGCTGTCCTGATAGTCCCAAGGGAGCCCTACAAACTGACATCAGGAACCTGGACTGCTGAGTTTTCTTTACCAGGGAAAATGGCCAAAGGATGTGCCCAGGGGCCCCCCATACTCAGCTGGTCCTGACTGCAAAAAATCATTATATTGAAGGATGGAGCCCAGACCGAAGTTGTCCCCACATCAAACTTGTGCTGCCCTGATAGACCCAAAGGAGCCCTACAAACTGACATCAGGAACCTGGACTGGTGAGTTTTCTTTACCAGGGAAAATGGCCAAAGGATGTGCCCAGGGGCCCCTGGCCCTGGGCTGGGACCTGACTGCAAAAAATCCTTATATCGAAGGATGGACCCCAGACCGAAGTTGTCCCCACATCAGACCTGTGCTGTCCTGATAGTCCCAAGGGAGCCCTACAAACTGACATCCGGAACCTGGACTGGTGAGTTTTCTTTCCCAGGGAAAATGGCCAAAGGATGTGCCTAGGTGCCCCCGGCCACGGCTGTGACCTGACTGCAAAAATGCCTTATATCAAAAGATGGACCCCAGACCGAAGCTGTTCCCACATGAAACCTGTGCTGCCCTGATAGTCCCAAGGGAGCCCTAAAAACTGACATCAGGAACCTGGACTGGTGAGTTTTCTTTCCCAGGGAAAAGGGACAAAGAATGTGTCCATGGGCCCCTGGCAATCGGCAGGGACCTGACTGCAAAAAATCTTTATTTCGAAGGATGGAGGCCAGACCGATGTTGTCCCCACCTCAAATTTGTAATGCCCTGATAGACCCCAGGGAGCCCTACAAACTGACATCAGGAACCTGGACTGGTGAGTTTTCTTTCCCAGGGAAAAAGGCCAAAGGATGTGCCCAGGGGCGCCGCACACTGGGCTGGGACCTGACTGCAAAAAATCCTTGTATCGAAGGATGGACCCCGGACCGAAATTGTCCCCACCTCAAACCTCTGCTGCCCTGATAGACCCAAGGAAGCCCTACAAACTGACATCAGGAACCTGGACTGGTGAGTTTTCTTTCCCAGGGAAAATGGCCAAAGGATGTGCCCAGGGGCCCCAAGCCATGGGCTGCGACCTGACTGCAAAAAATCCTTATATCGAAGGATGGACCCCAGACCAAAGTTGTCCCCACCTCAAATTTTTAATGCCCTGATCGTCCCAAGGGAGCCCTACAAACTGACATCAGGAACCTGGACTGGTGAGTTTTCTTTCCCAGGGAAAAAGGCCAAAGGATATGCCCATCGGTCCCTGGCCCTGGGCTGGGACCTGTCTCCAAAAAATCCTTATATCAAAGGATGCACCCCAGACCGAAGTTGTCCCCACCTCAAATTTCAGCTGCCCTGATAGACCCAAGGAAGCCCTACAAACTGGCATCAGGAACCTGGACTGGTGAGTTTTCTTTCCCAGGGAAATTGGCCAAAGGATGTGCCCAGGGGCCCCTGGCCGTGGGCAGGGACCTCACTGCAAAAAATCCTTATATCGAAGGATGGACCCCACACCGAAGTTGTCCCCACCTCAAACTTGTGCTGCCCTGATAGACCCAAGGGAGCCCTACAAACTGACATCAGGAACCTGGACTGCTGAGTTTTCTTTACCAGGGAAAATGGAAAAAGGATGTGCCCAGAGGCCTCTGGCCCTGGGCAGGGACCTCACTGCAAAAAATCCTTATATCGAAGGATGGACCCCACACCGAAGTTGTCCCCACCTCAAACTTGTGCTGCCCTGATAGAACCAAGGGAGCCCTACAAACTGACATCACTAACCTGGACTGCTGAGTTTTCTTTCCCAGGGAAAATGGAAAAAGGATGTGCCCAGGGGCCCCTGGCCCTCGGCCCCTGGACCTGACTGCAAAAAATCCTTATATCGAAGGATGGACCCCACACTGAAGTTGTCCCCACCTCAGACTTGTGCTGCCCTGATAGACCGAAGGGAGCCCTACAAACTGACATCAGGAACCTGGACTGGTGAGTTTTCTTTACCAGGGAAAATGGCCAAGGATGTGCCCAGGGGCCCCTGGCCCTGACTGCAAAAAATCCTTATATCGAAGGCTGGACCCCACACCGAAGTTGTCCCCACCTCAAACTTGTGCTGCCCTGATACACCCAAGGGAGTCCTACAAACTGACATCAGGAACCTGGACTGCTGAGTTTTCTTTCCCAGGGAAAATGGCCAATAGATGTGCCCGGGGGCCCCTGGCCCTGACTGCAAAAGATCCTTGTATCGAAGGATGCACCCCACACCGAAGTTGTCCCCACCTCAAACTTGTGCTGCCCTGATAGACCCTAGGGAGCCCTACAAACTGATATCAGGAACCTGGACTGCTGAGTTTTCTTTCCCAGGGAAAATGGAAAAAGGATGTGCCCAGGGGCCTCTGGCCCTGGGCAGGGACCTCACTGCAAAAAATCCTTACATCGAAGGATGGACCCCACACCGAAGTTGTCCCCACCTCAAACTTGTGCTGCCCTGATAGAACCAAGGGAGCCCTACAAACTGACATCAGGAACCTGGACTGCTGAGTTTTCTTTCCTAGGGAAAATGGCCAAAGGATGTGCCCAGGGGCCCCTGGCCCTGACTGCAAAAAATCCTTATATCGAAGGATGGAGCCCACACCGAAGTTGTCCCCACCTCAAACTTGTGCTGCCCTGATACACCCAAGGGAGCCCTACAAACTGACATCAGGAACCTGGACGGCTGAGTTTTCTTTCCCAGGGAAAATGGCCAATAGATGTGCCAGGGGGCCCCTGGCCCTGACTGCAAAACATCCTTGTATCGAAGGATGCACCCCACACCGAAGTTGTCCCCACCTCAAACTAGTGCTGCCCTGATACACCCAAGGGAGCCCTACAAACTGATATCAGGAACCAGGACTGCTGAGTTTTCTTTCCCAGGGAAAATGGAAAAAGGATGTGCCCAGAGGCCTCTGGCCCTGGGCAGGGACCTCACTGCAAAGAATCCTTATATCGAAGGAATGGACCCCACACCGAAGTTGTCCCCACCTCAAACTTGTGCTGCCCTGATAGACCCAAGGGAGCCCTACAAACTGACATCACTAACCTGGACTGCTGAGTTTTCTTTCCCAGGGAAAATGGAAAAAGGATGTGCCCAGGGGCCCCTGGCCCTCGGCCCCTGGACCTGACTTCAAAAAATCCTTATATCGAAGGATGGACCCCACACTGAAGTTGTCCCCACCTCAGACTTGTGCTGCCCTGATAGACCGAAGGGAGCCCTACAAACTGACATCAGGAACCTGGACTGGTGAGTTTTCTTTACCAGGGAAAATGGCCAAGGATGTGCCCAGGGGCCCCTGGCCCTGACTGCAAAAAATCCTTATATCGAAGGATGGACCCCACACCGAAGTTGTCCCCACCTCAAACTTGTGCTGCCCTGATACACCCAAGGGAGTCCTACAAACTGACATCAGGAACCTGGACTGCTGAGTTTTCTTTCCCAGGGAAAATGGCCAAGAGATGTGCCCGGGGGCCCCTGGCCCTGACTGCAAAAGATCCTTGTATCGAAGGATGCACCCCACACCGAAGTTGTCCCCACCTCAAACTTGTGCTGCCCTGATAGACCCAAGGGAGCCCTACAAACTGATATCAGGAACCTGGACTGCTGAGTTTTCTTTCCCAGGGAAAATGGAAAAAGGATGTGCCCAGGGGCCTCTGGCCCTGGGCAGGGACCTCACTGCAAAAAATCCTTACATCGAAGGATGGACCCCACACCGAAGTTGTCCCCACCTCAAACTTGTGCTGCCCTGATAGAACCAAGGGAGCCCTACAAACTGACATCAGGAACCTGGACTGCTGAGTTTTCTTTCCTAGGGAAAATGGCCAAAGGATGTGCCCAGGGGCCCCTGGCCCTGACTGCAAAAAATCCTTATATCGAAGGATGGAGCCCACACCGAAGTCGTCCCCACCTCAAACTTTTGCTGCCCTGATAGACCCAAGGGAGCCCTACACACTGACATCAGGAAACCGGACTGGTGAGTATTCTTTCCCAGGGAAAATGGCCAAAGGATGTGCCTAGGTGCCCCCGGCCATGGCTGGGACCTGACTGCAAAAAATCCTTATATAGTAGGATGAACCCCAGACCGAAGTTTTCCCCACCTCAAACTTGTGCTGCCCTGATAGACCCAAGGGAGCCCTACAACCTGACATCAGGAACCTGGACTGGTGAGTTTTCTTTCCCAGGGAAAAGGGACAAATAATGTGCCCAGGGGCGCCGCACACTGGGCTGGGACCTGACTGCAAAAAATCCTTATATCGAAGGATAGAGGCCAGACCGAAGATGTCCCCACCTCAAATTTGTAATTCCCTGATAGACCCCAGGGAGCCTTACAAACTGACATCAGGAACCTGGACTGCTGAGTTTTCTTTCCCAGGGAAAAAGGCCAAAGGATGTGCCCAGGGGCCCCCCATACTCAGCTGGTCCTGACTGCAAAAAATCATTATATTGAAGGATGGAGCCCAGACCGAAGTTGTCCCCACATCAAACTTGTGCTGCCCTGATAGACCCAAAGGAGCCCTACAAACTGACATCAGGAACCTGGACTGCTGAGTTTTCTTTCACAGGGAAAATGGCCAAAGGATGTGCCCAGGGGCCCCTGGCCCTGGGCTGGGACCTGACTGCAAAAAATCCTTATATCGAAGGATGGACCCCAGACCGCAGTTGTCCCCACATCAGACCTGTGCTGTCCTGATAGTCCCAAGGGAGCCCTACAAACTGACATCCGGAACCTGGACTGGTGAGTTTTCTTTCCCAGGGAAAATGGCCAAAGGATGTGCCTAGGTGCCCCCGGCCACGGCTGTGACCTGACTGCAAAAATGCCTTATATCGAAAGATGGACCCCAGACCGAAGTTGTCTCCACATGAAACCTGTGCTGCCCTGATAGTCCCAAGGGAGCCCTAAAAACTGACATCAGGAACCTGGACTGGTGAGTTTTCTTTCCCAGGGAAAAGGGACAAAGAATGTGTCCATGGGCCCCTGGCAATCGGCTGGGACCTGACTGCAAAAAATCTTAATTTCGAAGGATGGAGGCCAGACCGATGTTGTCCCCACCTCAGATTTGTAATGCCCTGATAGACCCCAGGGAGCCCTACAAACTGACATCAGGAACCTGGACTGGTGAGTTTTCTTTACCAGGGAAAATGGAAAAGGGATGTGCCCAGGGGCGCCGCACACTGGGCTGGGACCTGACTGCAAAAAATCCTTGTATCGAAGGATGGACCCCGGACCGAAGTTGTCCCCACCTCAAACCTCTGCTGCCCTGATAGACCCAAGGAACCCCTACAAACTGACATCAGGAACCTGGACTGGTGAGTTTTCTTTCCCAGGGAAAATGGCCAAAGGATGTGCCCAGGGGCCCCAAGCCATGGGCTGCGACCTGACTGCAAAAAATCCTTATATCGAAGGATGGACCCCAGACCAAAGTTGTCCCCACCTCAAATTTGTAATGCCCTGATCGTCCCAAGGGAGCCCTACAAACTGACATCAGGAACCTGGACTGCTGAGTTTTCTTTCCCAGGGAAAAAGGCCAGAGGATGTCCCAATGGGTCCCTGGCCCTGGGCTGGGACCTGTCTCCAAAAAATCCTTATATCAAAGGATGCACCCCAGACCGAAGTTGTCCCCACCTCAAATTTCAGCTGCCCTGATAGACCCAAGGAAGCCCTACAAACTGGCATCTGGAACCTGGACTGGTGAGTTTTCTTTCCCAGGGAAAATGGCCAAAGGATGTGCCCAGGGGCCCCCCATACTCAGCTGGTCCTGACTGCAAAAAATCATTATATTGAAGGATGGAGCCCAGACCGAAGTTGTCCCCACATCAAACTTGTGCTGCCCTGATAGACCCAAAGGAGCCCTACAAACTGACATCAGGAACCTGGACTGCTGAGTTTTCTTTCACAGGGAAAATGGCCAAAGGATGTGCCCAGGGGCCCCTGGCCCTGGGCTGGGACCTCACTGCAAAAAATCCATATATCGAAGGATGGACCCCAGACCGAAGTTGTCCCCACATCAGACCTGTGCTGTCCTGATAGTCCCAAGGGAGCCCTACAAACTGACATCCGGAACCTGGACTGGTGAGTTTTCTTTCCCAGGGAAAAAGGCCAAAGGATGTGCCAAGGTGCCCCCGGCCACGGCTGTGACCTGACTGCAAAAAAACCTTATATCGAAAGATGGAGCCCAGACCGAAGTTGTCCCCACATTAAACCTGTGCTGCCCTGATAGTCCCAAGGGAGCCCTAAAAACTGACATCAGGAACCTGGACTGGTGAGTTTTCTTTCCAAGGGAAAATGGCCAAAGAATGTGCCCATGGGCCCCTGGCAATCGGCTGGGACCTGACTGCAAAAAATCTTTATTTTGAAGGATGGAGGCCAGACCGATGTTGTCCCCACCTCAAATTTGTAATGCCCTGATAGACCCAAGGAAGCCCTACAAACTGGCATCAGGAACCTGGACTGGTGAGTTTTCTTTCCCAGGGAAATTGGCCAAAGGATGTGCCCAGGGGCCCCCCACACTCAGCTGGGCCTGACTGCACAAAATCATTATATCGAAGCATGGAGCCCAGACCGAAGTTGTCCCCACCTCAAACCTCTGCTGCCCTGATAGACCCAAGGAAGCCCTACAAACTGACATCAGGGACCTGGACTGGTGAGTTTTCTTTCCCAGGGAAAATGGCCAAAGAATGTGCCCAGGGGCCCGAAGCCATGGGCTGCGACCTGACTGCAAAAAATCCTTATATCGAAGGATGGACCCCAGACCAAAGTTGTCCCCACCTCAAATTTGTAATGCCCTGATCGTCCCAAGGGAGCCCTACAAACTGACATCAGGAACCTGGACTGCTGAGTTTTCTTTCCCAGGGAAAAAGGCCAGAGGATGTCCCAATGGGTCCCTGGCCCTGGGCTGGGACCTGTCTCCAAAAAATCCTTATATCAAAGGATGCACCCCAGACCGAAGTTGTCCCCACCTCAAATTTCAGCTGCCCTGATAGACCCAAGGAAGCCCTACAAACTGGCATCTGGAACCTGGACTGGTGAGTTTTCTTTCCCAGGGAAAATGGCCAAAGGATGTGCCCAGGGGCCCCCCATACTCAGCTGGTCCTGACTGCAAAAAATCATTATATTGAAGGATGGAGCCCAGACCGAAGTTGTCCCCACATCAAACTTGTGCTGCCCTGATAGACCCAAAGGAGCCCTACAAACTGACATCAGGAACCTGGACTGCTGAGTTTTCTTTCACAGGGAAAATGGCCAAAGGATGTGCCCAGGGGCCCCTGGCCCTGGGCTGGGACCTCACTGCAAAAAATCCATATATCGAAGGATGGACCCCAGACCGAAGTTGTCCCCACATCAGACCTGTGCTGTCCTGATAGTCCCAAGGGAGCCCTACAAACTGACATCCGGAACCTGGACTGGTGAGTTTTCTTTCCCAGGGAAAAAGGCCAAAGGATGTGCCAAGGTGCCCTCGGCCACGGCTGTGACCTGACTGCAAAAAAACCTTATATCGAAAGATGGAGCCCAGACCGAAGTTGTCCCCACATGAAACCTGTGCTGCCCTGATAGTCCCAAGGTAGCCCTAAAAACTGACATCAGGAACCTGGACTGGTGAGTTTTCTTTCCAAGGGAAAATGGCCAAAGAATGTGCCCATGGGCCCCTGGCAATCGGCTGGGACCTGACTGCAAAAAATCTTTATTTTGAAGGATGGAGGCCAGACCGATGTTGTCCCCACCTCAAATTTGTAATGCCCTGATAGACCCAAGGAAGCCCTACAAACTGGCATCAGGAACCTGGACTGGTGAGTTTTCTTTCCCAGGGAAATTGGCCAAAGGATGTGCCCAGGGGCCCCCCACACTCAGCTGGGCCTGACTGCACAAAATCATTATATCGAAGCATGGAGCCCAGACCGAAGTTGTCCCCACCTCAAATTTGTGCTGCCCTGATAGACGCAAGGGAGCCCTACAAACTGACATCAGGAACCCGGACTGGTGAGTTTTCTTTCCCAGGGAAAAGGGCCAAGGGATGTGCCCAGGGGCCCCTGGCCCTGGGCTGGGACCTGACTGCAAAAAATCCTATATCAAAGGATGGACCCCAGACCGAAGTTGTCCCCACCTCAAATCTGTGCTGCACTGATAGACCCAAGGGGGCCCTAAAACTGGCATCAGGAACCTGGACTGGTGAGCTTTCTTTTCCAGGGAAATTGGCCAAAGGATGTGCACAGGGGCCCCCCACACTCAGCTGCGCCTGACTGCAAAAAATCACTATATCGAAGGATGGAGCCCAGACCGAAGTTGTCCCCACCTCAAATTTCAGCTGCCCTGATAGACCCAAGGAAGCCCTACAAACTGGCATCTGGAACCTGGACTGGTGAGTCTTCTTTCCCAGGGAAAATGGCCAAAGGATGTGCCCAGGGGCCCCCCATACTCAGCTGGTCCTGACTGCAAAAAATCATTATATTGAAGGATGGAGCCCAGACCGAAGTTGTCCCCACATTAAACCTGTGCTGCCCTGATAATCCCAAGGGAGCCCTAAAAACTGACATCAGGAACCTGGACTGGTGAGTTTTCTTTCCAAGGGAAAATGGCCAAAGGATGTGCCGAGGGGCCCCAAGCCATGGGCTGCGACCTGACTGCAAAAAATCCTTATATGGAAGGATGGACCCCAGACCAAAGTTGTCCCCACCTCAAATTTGTAATGCCCTGATCGTCCCAAGGGAGCCCTACAAACTGACATCAGGAACCTGGACTGGTGAGTTTTCTTTCCCAGGGAAAAAGGCCAAAGGATGTGCCCATGGGTCCCTGGCCCTGGGCTGGGACCTGTCTCCAAAAAATCCTTATATCAAAGGATGCACCCCAGACCGAAGTTGTCCCCACCTCAAATTTCAGCTGCCCTGATACACCCAAGGAAGCCCTACAAACTGGCATCAGGAACCTGGACTGGTGAGTTTTCTTTCCCAGGGAAATTGGCCACAGGATGTGCCCAGGGGCCGCCCACACTCAGCTGGGCCTGACTGCAAAAAATCATTATATCGAAGGATGGAGCCTAGACCGAAGTTGTCCCCACCTCAAATTTGTGCTGCCCTGATAGACGCAAGGGAGCCCTACAAACTGACATCAGGAACCCGGACTGGTGAGTTTTCTTTCCCAGGGAAAAGGACCAAGGGATGTGCCCAGGGGCCCCAAGCCATGGGCTGCGACCTGACTGCAAAAAATCCTTATATCGAAGGATGGACCCCACACCCTAGTTTTCCCCACCTCAAACTTGTGCTGCCCTGATAGACCCAAGGGAGCCCTACAAACTGACATCAGGAACCTGGACTGGTGAGTTTTCTTTCCCAGGGAAAAGGGACAAATAAAGTGCCCAGGGGCCCCCCATACTCAGCTGGTCCTGACTGCAAAAAATCATTATATTGAAGGATGGAGCCCACAACGAAGTTGTCCCCACATCAGACCTGTGCTGTCCTGATAGTCCCAAGGGAGCCCTACAAACTGACATCCGGAACCTGGACTGGTGAGTTTTCTTTCCCAGGGAAAATGGCCAAAGGATGTGCCTAGGTGCCCCCGGCCACGGCTGTGACCTGACTGCAAAAATGCCTTATATCGAAAGATGGAGCCCAGACCGAAGTTGTCCCCACATGAAACCTGTGCTGCCCTGATAGTCCCAAGGTAGCCCTAAAAACTGACATCAGGAACCTGGACTGGTGAGTTTTCTTTCCCAGGGAAAATGGCCAAAGAATGTGTCCATGGGCCCCTGGCAATCGGCTGGGACCTGACTGCAAAAAATCTTTATTTCGAAGGATGGAGGCCAGACCGATGTTGTCCCCACCTCAAATTTGTAATGCCCTGATAGACCCCAGGGAGCCCTACAAACTGACATCAGGAACCTGGACTGGTGAGTTTTCTTTCCCAGGGAAAAAGGCCAAAGGATGTGCCCAGGGGCGCGGCACACTGGGCTGGGACCTGACTGCAAAAAATTCTTGTATCGAAGGATGGACCCCGGACCGAAGTTGTCCCCACCTCAAATTTGTAATGCCCTGATCGTCCCAAGGGAGCCCTACAAACTGACATCAGGAACCTGGACTGGTGAGTTTTCTTTCCCAGGGAAAAAGGCCAAAGGATGTCCCAATGGGTCCCTGGCCCTGGGCTGGGACCTGTCTCCAAAAAATCCTTATATCAAAGGATGCACCCCAGACCGAAGTTGTCCCCACCTCAAATTTCAGCTGCCCTGATAGACCCAAGGAAGCCCTACAAACTGGCATCTGGAACCTGGACTCGTGAGTTTTCTTTCCCAGGGAAAATGGCCAAAGGATGTGCCCAGGGGCCCCCCACACTCAGCTGGGCCTGACTGCAAAAAATCATTATATCAAAGGATGGAGCCCAGACCGAAGTTGTCCCCACCTCAAACTTGTGCTGCCCTGATAGACCCAAAGGAGCCCTACAAACTGACATCAGGAACCTGGACGGGTGAGTTTTCTTTCCCAGGGAAAAGGACCAAGGGATGTGCCCAGGGGCCCCTGGCCCTGGGCTGGGACCTCACTGCAAAAAATCCTTATATCGAAGGATGAACCCCAGACCGAAGTTGTCCCCACATCAAAACTGTGCTGTCCTGATCGTCCCAAGGGAGCCCTACAAACTGACATCAGGAACCTGGACTGGTGAGTTTTCTTTCCCAGGGAAAATGGCCAAATAATGTGCCCAGGTGCGCCGCACACTGGGCTGGGACCTGACTGCAAAAAATCCTTATATTGAAGGATGGAGCCCAGACCGAAGCTGTCTCCACATAAAATTTGCGCTGCCCTGATAGACCCAAAGGAGCCTTACAAACTGACATCAGGAACCTGGACTGCTGAGTTTTCTTTCCCAGGGAAAAGGGACAAAGGATGTGCACATGGGCCCCTGGCCCTGGGCTGGGCCAGACTCCAAAAAATCCTTATATCGAAGGATGCACCCCACACCGAAGTTGTCCCCACCTCAAACCTGTGCTGCCCTGATAGTCCCAAGGGAGCCCTACAACCTGACATCAGGAACCTGGACTGGTGAGTTTTCTTTCCCAGGGAAAAGGGACAAAGGATGCGCCATGGTGCCCCCGGCCATGGCTGGGACCTGACTGCAAAAAATCCTTATATCGAAGGATGGACCCCACACTGAAGTTGTCCCCACCTCAAACTTGTGCTGCCCTGATACACCCTAGGGAGCCCTACAAACTGACATCAGGAACCTGGACTGCTGAGTTTTCTTTCCCAGGGAAAATGGCCAAGGATGTGCCCAGGGGCCCCTGGCCCTGACTGCAAAATATCCTTATATCGAAGAATGGACCCCACACCGAAGTTGTCCCCACCTGAAACTTGTGCTGCCCTGATAGACCCAAGGGAGCCCTACAAAGTCACATCAGGAACCTGGACTGCTGAGTTTTCTTTCCCAGGGAAAATGAAAAAAGGGTGTGCCCAGGGGCCCCTGGCCCTGGGCAGGGCACTGACTGCAAAAAATCCTTATATCGAAGGATGGAGCCCACACCGAAGTTGTCCCCACCTCAAACTTGTGCTGCCCTGATAGACCCCAGGGAGCCCTACAAACTGACATCAGGAACCTGGACTGGTGAGTTTTCTTTCCCAGGGAAAAAGGCCAAAGGATGTGCCCAGGGGCGCCGCACACTGGGCTGGGACCTGACTGCAAAAAATCCTTGTATCGAAGGATGGACCCCGGACCGAAGTTGTCCCCACCTCAAACCTCTGCTGCCCTGATAGACCCAAGGAAGCCCTACAAACTGACATCAGGGACCTGGACTGGTGAGTTTTCTTTCCCAGGGAAAATGGCCAAAGGATGTGCCCAGGAGCCCGAAGCCATGGGCTGCGACCTGACTGCAAAAAATCCTTATATCGAAGGATGGACCCCAGACCAAAGTTGTCCCCACCTCAAATTTGTAATGCCCTGATCGTCCCAAGGGAGCCCTACAAACTGACATCAGGAACCTGGACTGCTGAGTTTTCTTTCCCAGGGAAAAAGGCCAGAGGATGTCCCAATGGGTCCCTGGCCCTGGGCTGGGACCTGTCTCCAAAAAATCCTTATATCAAAGGATGCACCCCAGACCGAAGTTGTCCCCACCTCAAATTTCAGCTGCCCTGATAGACCCAAGGAAGCCCTACAAACTGGCATCTGGAACCTGGACTGCTGAGTTTTCTTTCCCAGGGGAAATGGCCAAAGGATGTGCCCAGGGGCCCCCCATACTCAGCTGGTCCTGACTGCAAAAAATCATTATATTGAAGGATGGAGCCCAGACCGAAGTTGTCCCCACATCAAACTTGTGCTGCCCTGATAGACCCAAAGGAGCCCTACAAACTGACATCAGGAACCTGGACTGCTGAGTTTTCTTTCACAGGGAAAATGGCCAAAGGATGTGCCCAGGGGCCCCTGGCCCTGGGCTGGGACCTCACTGCAAAAAATCCATATATCGAAGGATGGACCCCAGACCGAAGTTGTCCCCACATCAGACCTGTGCTGTCCTGATAGTCCCAAGGGAGCCCTACAAACTGACATCCGGAACCTGGACTGGTGAGTTTTCTTTCCCAGGGAAAATGGCCAAAGGATGTGCCTAGGTGCCCCCGGCCACGGCTGTGACCTGACTGCAAAAATGCCTTATATCGAAAGATGGACCCCAGACCGAAGTTGTCCCCACATGAAACCTGTGCTGCCCTGATAGTCCCAAGGTAGCCCTAAAAACTGACATCAGGAACCTGGACTGGTGAGTTTTCTTTCCCAGGGAAAATGGCCAAAGAATGTGTCCATGGGCCCCTGGCAATCGGCTGGGACCTGACTGCAAAAAATCTTTATTTCGAAGGATGGAGGCCAGACCGATGTTGTCCCCACCTCAAATTTGTAATGCCCTGATAGACCCCAGGGAGCCCTACAAACTGACATCAGGAACCTGGACTGGTGAGTTTTCTTTCCCAGGGAAAAAGGCCAAAGGATGTGCCCAGGGGCGCGGCACACTGGGCTGGGACCTGACTGCAAAAAATTCTTGTATCGAAGGATGGACCCCGGACCGAAGTTGTCCCCACCTCAAATTTGTAATGCCCTGATCGTCCCAAGGGAGCCCTACAAACTGACATCAGGAACCTGGACTGGTGAGTTTTCTTTCCCAGGGAAAAAGGCCAAAGGATGTCCCAATGGGTCCCTGGCCCTGGGCTGGGACCTGTCTCTAAAAAATTCTTATATCAAAGGATGCACCCCAGACCGAAGTTGTCCCCACCTCAAATTTCAGCTGCCCTGATAGACCCAAGGAAGCCCTACAAACTGGCATCTGGAACCTGGACTCGTGAGTTTTCTTTCCCAGGGAAAATGGCCAAAGGATGTGCCCAGGGGCCCCCCACACTCAGCTGGGCCTGACTGCAAAAAATCCTTATATCGAAGGATGAACCCCAGACCGAAGTTGTCCCCACATCAAAACTGTGCTGTCCTGATCGTCCCAAGGGAGCCCTACAAACTGACATCAGGAACCTGGACTGGTGAGTTTTCTTTCCCAGGGAAAATGGCCAAATAATGTGCCCAGGTGCGCCGCACACTGGGCTGGGACCTGACTGCAAAAAATCCTTATATTGAAGGATGGAACCCAGACCGAAGCTGTCTCCACATAAAATTTCGCTGCCCTGATAGACCCAAAGGAGCCCTACAAACTGACATCAGGAACCTGGACTGCTGAGTTTTCTTTCCCAGGGAAAAGGGACAAAGGATGTGCACATGGGCCCCTGGCCCTGGGCTGGGCCAGACTCCAAAAAATCCTTATATCGAAGGATGCACCCCACACCGAAGTTGTCCCCACCTCAAACCTGTGCTGCCCTGATAGTCCCAAGGGAGCCCTACAACCTGACATCAGGAACCTGGACTGGTGAGTTTTCTTTCCCAGGGAAAAGGGACAAAGGATGCGCCAAGGTGCCCCCGGCCATGGCTGGGACCTGACTGCAAAAAATCCTTATATCGAAGGATGGAGGCAGACCGAAGTTGTCCCCACCTCAAATTTGTAATGCCCTGATAGACCCAAGGGAGCCCTACAAACTGACATCAGGAACCTGGACTGGTGAGTTTTATTTCCCAGGGAAAATGGCCAAAGGATGTGCCCAGGGGCCCCTGGCCCTGGGCTGGGCACTGACTGCAAAAAATCCTTATATCGAAGGATGGACCCCAGACCGAAGTTGTCCCCACCTCAAATTTGTAATGCCCTGATCGTCCCAAGGGAGCCCTACAAACTGACATCAGGAACCTGGACTGGTGAGTTTTCTTTCCCAGGGAAAAAGGCCAAAGGATGTGCCCAGGGGCGCGGCACACTGGGCTGGGACCTGACTGCAAAAAATTCTTGTATCGAAGGATGGACCCCGGACCGAAGTTGTCCCCACCTCAAATTTGTAATGCCCTGATCGTCCCAAGGGAGCCCTACAAACTGACATCAGGAACCTGGACTGGTGAGTTTTCTTTCCCAGGGAAAAAGGCCAAAGGATGTCCCAATGGGTCCCTGGCCCTGGGCTGGGACCTGTCTCTAAAAAATTCTTATATCAAAGGATGCACCCCAGACCGAAGTTGTCCCCACCTCAAATTTCAGCTGCCCTGATAGACCCAAGGAAGCCCTACAAACTGGCATCTGGAACCTGGACTCGTGAGTTTTCTTTCCCAGGGAAAATGGCCAAAGGATGTGCCCAGGGGCCCCCCACACTCAGCTGGGCCTGACTGCAAAAAATCCTTATATCGAAGGATGAACCCCAGACCGAAGTTGTCCCCACATCAAAACTGTGCTGTCCTGATCGTCCCAAGGGAGCCCTACAAACTGACATCAGGAACCTGGACTGGTGAGTTTTCTTTCCCAGGGAAAATGGCCAAATAATGTGCCCAGGTGCGCCGCACACTGGGCTGGGACCTGACTGCAAAAAATCCTTATATTGAAGGATGGAACCCAGACCGAAGCTGTCTCCACATAAAATTTCGCTGCCCTGATAGACCCAAAGGAGCCCTACAAACTGACATCAGGAACCTGGACTGCTGAGTTTTCTTTCCCAGGGAAAAGGGACAAAGGATGTGCACATGGGCCCCTGGCCCTGGGCTGGGCCAGACTCCAAAAAATCCTTATATCGAAGGATGCACCCCACACCGAAGTTGTCCCCACCTCAAACCTGTGCTGCCCTGATAGTCCCAAGGGAGCCCTACAACCTGACATCAGGAACCTGGACTGGTGAGTTTTCTTTCCCAGGGAAAAGGGACAAAGGATGCGCCAAGGTGCCCCCGGCCATGGCTGGGACCTGACTGCAAAAAATCCTTATATCGAAGGATGGAGGCAGACCGAAGTTGTCCCCACCTCAAATTTGTAATGCCCTGATAGACCCAAGGGAGCCCTACAAACTGACATCAGGAACCTGGACTGGTGAGTTTTATTTCCCAGGGAAAATGGCCAAAGGATGTGCCCAGGGGCCCCTGGCCCTGGGCTGGGCACTGACTGCAAAAAATCCTTATATCGAAGGATGGACCCCAGACCGAAGTTGTCCCCACCTCAAATTTGTAATGCCCTGATCGTCCCAAGGGAGCCCTACAAACTGACATCAGGAACCTGGACTGGTGAGTTTTCTTTCCCAGGGAAAAAGGCCAAAGGATGTGCCCAGGGGCCTTACACACTCAGCTGCGCATGACTGCAAAAAATCCTTATATCGAAGGATGGAGCCCACACCGAAGTTGTCCCCACCTCAAAATTGTGCTGCCCTGTTACACCCAAGGGAGCCCTACAAACTGACATCAGGAACCTGGACTGCTGAGTTTTCTTTCCCAGGGAAAATGGAAAAAGGATGTTCCCAGGGGCCCCTGGCCCTGGGCTGGGACCTCACTGCAAAAAATCCTTATATCGAAGGATGGACCCCACACCGAACTTGTCCCCACCTCAAACTTTTGCTGCCCTGATAGACCCAAGGGAGCCCTACAAAGTCACATCAGGAACCTGGACTGGTGAGTTTTCTTTCCCAGGGAAAATGGCCAAAGGATGTGCCTAGGTGCCCCCGGCCATGGCTGGGACCTGACTGCAAAAAATCCTTAAATCGTAGGATGGACCCCAGACCGAAGTTTTCCCCACCTCAAACTTGTGCTGCCCTGATAGACCCAAGGGAGCCCTACAACCTGACATCAGGAACCTGGACTGGTGAGTTTTCTTTTCCAGGGAAAAGGGACAAATAAAGTGCCCAGGGGCGCCGCACACTGGGCTGGGACCTGACTGCAAAAAATCCTTATATCGAAGGATAGAGGCCAGACCGAAGATGTCCCCACCTCAAATTTGTAATGCCCTGATAGACCCCAGGGAGCCCTACAAACTGACATCAGGAACCTGGACTGGTGAGTTTTCTTTCCCAGGGAAAATGGCCAAATAATGTGCCCAGGTGCGCCGCACACTGGGCTGGGACCTGACTGCAAAAAATCCTTATATTGAAGGATGGAACCCAGACCGAAGCTGTCTCCACATAAAATTTCGCTGCCCTGATAGACCCAAAGGAGCCCTACAGACTGACATCAGGAACCTGGACTGCTGAGTTTTCTTTCCCAGGGAAAAGGGACAAAGGATGTGCACATGGGCCCCTGGCCCTGGGCTGGGCCAGACTCCAAAAAATCCTTATATCGAAGGATGCACCCCACACCGAAGTTGTCCCCACCTCAAACCTGTGCTGCCCTGATAGTCCCAAGGGAGCCCTACAACCTGACATCAGGAACCTGGACTGGTGAGTTTTCTTTCCCAGGGAAAAGGGACAAAGGATGCGCCAAGGTGCCCCCGGCCATGGCTGGGACCTGACTGCAAAAAATCCTTATATCGAAGGATGGAGGCAGACCGAAGTTGTCCCCACCTCAAATTTGTAATGCCCTGATCGTCCCAAGGGAGCCCTACAAACTGACATCAGGAACCTGGACTGGTGAGTTTTCTTTCCCAGGGAAAAAGGCCAAAGGATGTGCCCAGGGGCCTTACACACTCAGCTGCGCATGACTGCAAAAAATCCTTATATCGAAGGATGGAGCCCACACCGAAGTTGTCCCCACCTCAAAATTGTGCTGCCCTGTTACACCCAAGGGAGCCCTACAAACTGACATCAGGAACCTGGACTGCTGAGTTTTCTTTCCCAGGGAAAATGGAAAAAGGATGTTCCCAGGGGCCCCTGGCCCTGGGCTGGGACCTCACTGCAAAAAATCCTTATATCGAAGGATGGACCCCACACCGAACTTGTCCCCACCTCAAACTTTTGCTGCCCTGATAGACCTAAGGGAGCCCTACAAAGTCACATCAGGAACCTGGACTGGTGAGTTTTCTTTCCCAGGGAAAATGGCCAAAGGATGTGCCTAGGTGCCCCCGGCCATGGCTGGGACCTGACTGCAAAAAATCCTTAAATCGTAGGATGGACCCCAGACCGAAGTTTTCCCCACCTCAAACTTGTGCTGCCCTGATAGACCCAAGGGAGCCCTACAACCTGACATCAGGAACCTGGACTGGTGAGTTTTCTTTTCCAGGGAAAATGGCCAAAGGATGTGCCCAGGGGCCCCCCACACTCAGCTGGGCCTGACTGCAAAAAATCATTATATCGAAGGATGGAGCCCAGACCGAAGTTGTCCCCACCTCAAACTTGTGCTGCCCTGATAGACCCAAAGGAGCCCTACAAACTGACATCAGGAACCTGGACGGGTGGGTTTTCTTTCCCAGGGAAAAGGACCAAGGGATGTGCCCAGGGGCCCCTGGCCCTGGGCTGGGACCTCACTGCAAAAAATCCTTATATCGAAGGATGAACCCCAGACCGAAGTTGTCCCCACATCAAAACTGTGCTGTCCTGATCGTCCCAAGGGAGCCCTACAAACTGACATCAGGAACCTGGACTGGTGAGTTTTCTTTCCCAGGGAAAATGGCCAAATAATGTGCCCAGGTGCGCCGCACACTGGGCTGGGACCTGACTGCAAAAAATCCTTATATTGAAGGATGGAACCCAGACCGAAGCTGTCTCCACATAAAATTTCGCTGCCCTGATAGACCCAAAGGAGCCCTACAAACGGACATCAGGAACCTGGACTGCTGAGTTTTCTTTCCCAGGGAAAAGGGACAAAGGATGTGCACATGGGCCCCTGGCCCTGGGCTGGGCCAGACTCCAAAAAATCCTTATATCGAAGGATGCACCCCACACCGAAGTTGTCCCCACCTCAAACCTGTGCTGCCCTGATAGTCCCAAGGGAGCCCTACAACCTGACATCAGGAACCTGGACTGGTGAGTTTTCTTTCCCAGGGAAAAGGGACAAAGGATGCGCCAAGGTGCCCCCGGCCATGGCTGGGACCTGACTGCAAAAAATCCTTATATCGAAGGATGGAGGCAGACCGAAGTTGTCCCCACCTCAAATTTGTAATGCCCTGATAGACCCAAGGGAGCCCTACAAACTGACATCAGGAACCTGGACTGGTGAGTTTTATTTCCCAGGGAAAATGGCCAAAGGATGTGCCCAGGGGCCCCTGGCCCTGGGCTGGGCACTGACTGCAAAAAATCCTTATATCGAAGGATGGACCCCAGACCGAAGTTGTCCCCACCTCAAATTTGTAATGCCCTGATCGTCCCAAGGGAGCCCTACAAACTGACATCAGGAACCTGGACTGGTGAGTTTTCTTTCCCAGGGAAAAAGGCCAAAGGATGTGCCCAGGGGCCTTACACACTCAGCTGCGCATGACTGCAAAAAATCATTATATCGAAGGATGGAGCCCAGACCGAAGTTGTCCCCACCTCAAATTTGTGCTGCCCTGATAGACCCAAGGGAGCCCTACAAACTGACATCAGGACCCAGGACTGGTGAGTTTTCTTTCCCAGGGAAAAGGGCCAAAGGATGTGCCCAGGGGCCCCTGGCTCTGGGCTGGGCCTTTCTGCAAAAAATCCTTATATCAAAGGATGGACCCCACACCGAAGTTGTTCCCACCTCGAACCTGTGCTGCCCTGATAGACCCAAGGGGGCCCTACAAACTGACATCATGAACATGGACTGATGAGTTTTCTTTCCCAGGGAAAATGGCCAAAGGATGTGCCCAGTGGCCCCTGGCCCTGGGCTGGGACCTCACTGCAAAAAATCATTATATCAAAGGATGCACCCCAGACCGAAGTTGTCCCCACCTCAAACTTGTGCTGCCCTGATAGACCCAAGGGAGCCCTACAAACTGACATCAGGAACCTGGACTGGTGAGTTTTCTTTCCCAGGGAAAAGGGACAAAGGATGTGCCCATGGGCCCCTGGCCCTGGGCTGGGACCTGTCTCCAAATAATCCTTTTATCGAAGGATGCACCCCACACCGAAGTTGTCCCCACCTCAAACCTCTACTGCCCTGATAGACCCAAGGGAGCTCTACAAACTGACATCAGGAACCTGGACTGGTGAGTTTTCTTTCCCAGGGAAAATGGCCAAAAGATGTGCCCAGGGGCCCCTGGCCCTTGGCTGGGCCTGACTCCAAAAAATCCTTATATCAAAGGATGCACCGACACCGAAGTTGTCCCCACCTCAAACCTGTGCTGCCCTCATAGTCCCAAGGGAGACCTACAAACTGACATTAGGAACCTGGACTGGTGAGTTTTCTTTCCCAGGGAAAATGGCCAAAGGATGTGCCCATGGGCACCCCACACTGGGCTGGGACCTCACTGCAAAAAATCCTTATATCGAAGGATGGAGCCCAGACCGAAGTTGTCCCCACCTCAAATTTGTGCTGCCCTGATAGACCCAAGGGAGCCCTACAAACTGACATCAGGAACCTGGACTGGTGAGTTTTCTTTACCAGGGAAAATGGAAAAGGGATGTGCCCAGCGGCCCCTGGCCCTGGGCTGGGACCGGACTCCAAAAAATCCTTCTATCAAAGGATGGACCCCAGACCGAAGTTGTCCCCTCCTCAAACTTGTGCTGCCCTGATAGACCCAAGGGAGCCCTACAAACTGACATCAGGAACCTGGACTGGTGAGTTTTCTTTCCCAGGGAAAAGGGACAAAGAATGTGCCTAGGTGCCACCGGCCATGGCTGGGCCCTGACTGCAAAAAATCCTTATATCGAAGGATGGACCCCAGACCGAAGTTGTCCCCACCTCAAACTTGTGCTGCCCTGATAGACCCAAGGGAGCCCTACAAACTGACATCAGGAACCTGGACTGGTGAGTTTTCTTTCCCAGGGAAAATGGCCAAAGGATGTGCCCAGGTGCCCCTGGCCCTGGGCTGGGCCTGAGTGCAAAAAATCCTTATATCGAAGGATGGGCCCCACACCGAAATTGTCCCCACCTCAAACTTCTGCTGCCCTGATAGACCCAAAGGAGCCCTACAAACTGACATCAGGAACCTGGACTGCTGAGTTTTCTTTCCCAGGGAAAATGGCCAAAGGATGTGCCCAGGGGCCCCTGGCCCTCGGCTGGGACCTGACTGCAAAAAATCCTTATATCGAAGGATGGCGGCCAGACCGAAATTGTCCCCACCTCAAACTTGTGCTGCCCTGATAGACCCAAGGGAGCCCTACAAACTGACATCAGGAACCTGGACTGCTGAGTTTTCTTTCCCAGGGAAAATGGACAAACGATGTACCCTGGGGCCCCTGGCCCTGACTGCAAAAAATCCTTGTATCGAAGGATGGACCCCACACCGAAGTTGTCCCTTCCTCAAATTTGTGCTGCCCTGATAGACCCAAGGGAGCCCTACAAACTGACATCAGAAACCTGGACTGGTCAGTTTTCTTTCCCGGGGAAAAGGGAGAAAGGATGTGCCTAGGTGCCACCGGCCATGGCTGGGACCTGACTGCAAAAAATCCTTATATCGAAGGATGGAGCCCAGACCAAAGTTGTCCCCACCTCAAACTTCTGCTGCCCTCATAGACCCAAGGGAGCCCTAAAAACTGACATCAGGAACCTGGACTGGTGAGTTTTCTTTCCCAGGGAAAATGGCCAAAGGATTTGCCCAGGTGCCCGTGGCCCTGGGCTGGGGCCTCACTGCAAAAAATCCTTATATCGAAGGATGGACCCCAGACCGAAGTTGTCCCCACCTCAAACTTGTGCTGCCCTGATACACCCAAGGGAGCCCTAAAAACTGACATCAGGAACCTGGACTGCTGAGTTTTCTTTCCCAGGGAAAAAGGCCAAAGGATGTGCCCAGGAGTCCCTGTCCCTGGGCTGGGGCCTCACTGCAAAAAATCCTTATATCGAAGGATGGACCCCACACCGAAGTTGTCCCCACCTCAAACTTGTGCTGCCCTGATACACCCAAGGGAGCCCTACAAACTGACATCAGGAACCTGGACTGCTGAGTTTTCTTTCCCAGGGAAAATGGCCAAAGGATGTGCCCAGGGGCCACGGGCCCTGACTGCAAAAAATCCTTATATCGAAGGATGGAGCCCACACCGAAGTTTTCCCCACCTCAAACTTGTGCTGCCCTGATAGACCCAAGGGAGCCCTACAAACTGACATCAGGAACCTGGACTGCTGAGTTTTCTTTCCCAGGGAAAATGGCCAAAGGTTGTGCCCAGGGGCCCCTGGCCATGGCTGGGTCCTGACTGCAAAAAATCCTTATATCGCAGGATGGACCCCAGACCGAAGTTGTCCCCACCTCAAACTTGTGCTGCCCTGATAGACCCAAAGGAGCCCTACAAACTGACATCAGGAACCTGGACTGGTGAGTTTTCTTTCCCAGGGAAAAGGGACAAATAAAGTGCCCAGGGGCGCCGCACACTGGGTTGGGACCTGACTGCAAAAAATCCTTATATCGAAGGATAGAGGCCAGACCGAAGATGTCCCCACCTCAAATTTGTAATGCCCTGATAGACCCCAGGGAGCCCTACAAACTGACATCAGGAGCCTGGACTGGTGAGTTTTCTTTCCCAGGAAAAGGGACAAAGGATGTGCCCAGGGGCTTCTGGCCCTAGGCGGCGACCTGACTGCAAAAAATCCTTATATCGAAGGATGGACCCCAGACCGAAGTTGTCCCCACCTCAAATTTGTGCTGCCCTGATAGACCCAAGGGAGCTCTACAAACTGACATCAGGAACCTGGACTAGTGAGTTTTCTTTCCCAGGGAAAAGGGAATAAGGATGTGCACATGGGCCCCTGGCCCTGGGCTGGGACCTGAATCCAAAAAATCCTTATATCGAAGGATGCACCCCACACCGTAGTTGTCCCCACCTAAAACCTGTGCTTTCCTGATAGACCCAAGGGAGCCCTACAAACAGACATCAGGAACCTGGACTGCTGAGTTTTCTTTCCCAGGGGAAATGGCCAAAGGATGTGCCCGGGGGCCCCTGGCCCTGACTGCAAAAATCCTTATATCAACGGATGGACCCCACACCAGAGTTGTCCCCACCTGAAACTTGTGCTGCCCTGATACACCCAAGGGAGCCCTACAAACTGACATCAGGAACCTGGACTGCTGAGTTTTTTTTCCCAGGGAAAATGGAAAAAGGATGTACCCAGGGGCCCCTGGCTCTGGGCTGGGACCTCACTGCAAAAAATCCTTATATCGAAGGATGGACCCCACACCGAAGTTGTCCCCACCTCAAACTTGTGCTCCCCTGATAGACCCAAGGGAGCCCTACAAACTGACATCAGGAACCTGGACTGCTGAGTTTTCTTCCCCAGGGAAAATGGAAAAAGGATGTGCCCAGGGGCCCCTGCCCTCGGCTGGGAACTCACTGCAAAGAATCCTTATATCGAAGGATGGACCCCACACCGAAATTGTCCCCACCTCAAACTTGTGCTGCCCTGATAGACCCAAGGGAGCCCTACAAACTGACATCAATAACCTGGACTGCTGAGTTTTCTTTCCCAGGGAAAATGGACAAACGATGTACCCTGGGGCCCCTGGCCCTGACTGCAAAAAATCCTTGTATCGAAGGATGGACCCCACACCGAAGTTGTCCCTTCCTCAAATTTGTGCTGCCCTGATAGACCCAAGGGAGCCCTACAAACTGACATCAGGAACCTGGACTGGTCAGTTTTCTTTCCCGGGGAAAAGGGAGAAAGGATGTGCCTAGGTGCCACCGGCCATGGCTGGGACCTGACTGCAAAAAATCCTTATATCGAAGGATGGAGCCCACACCGAAGTTTTCCCCACCTCAAACTTGTGCTGCCCTGATAGACCCAAGGGAGCCCTACAAACTGACATCAGGAACCTGGACTGCTGAGTTTTCTTTCCCAGGGAAAATGGACAAACGATGTACCCTGGGGCCCCTGGCCCTGACTGCAAAAAATCCTTGTATCGAAGGATGGACCCCACACCGAAGTTGTCCCTTCCTCAAATTTGTGCTGCCCTGATAGACCCAAGGGAGCCCTACAAACTGACATCAGGAACCTGGACTGGTCAGTTTTCTTTCCCGGGGAAAAGGGAGAAAGGATGTGCCTAGGTGCCACCGGCCATGGCTGGGACCTGACTGCAAAAAATCCTTATATCGAAGGATGGAGCCCAGACCAAAGTTGTCCCCACCTCAAACTTCTGCTGCCCTGATAGACCCAAGGGAGCCCTAAAAACTGACATCAGGAACCTGGACTGGTGAGTTTTCTTTCCCAGGGAAAATGGCCAAAGGATTTGCCCAGGTGCCCGTGGCCCTGGGCTGGGGCCTCACTGCAAAAAATCCTTATATCGAAGGATGGACCCCAGACCGAAGTTGTCCCCACCTCAAACTTGTGCTGCCCTGATACACCCAAGGGAGCCCTAAAAACTGACATCAGGAACCTGGACTGCTGAGTTTTCTTTCCCAGGGAAAATGGCCAAAGGATGTTCCCAGGAGTCCCTGTCCCTGGGCTGGGGCCTCACTGCAAAAAATCCTTATATCGAAGGATGGACCCCACACCGAAGTTGTCCCCACCTCAAACTTGTGCTGCCCTGATACACCCAAGGGAGCCCTACAAACTGACATCAGGAACCTGGACTGCTGAGTTTTCTTTCCCAGGGAAAATGGCCAAAGGATGTGCCCAGGGGCCCCGGGCCCTGACTGCAAAAAATCCTTATATCGAAGGATGGAGCCCACACCGAAGTTTTCCCCACCTCAAACTTGTGCTGCCCTGATAGACCCAAGGGAGCCCTACAAACTGACATCAGGAACCTGGACTGCTGAGTTTTCTTTCCCAGGGAAAATGGCCAAAGGTTGTGCCCAGGGGCCCCTGGCCATGGCTGGGTCCTGACTGCAAAAAATCCTTATATCGCAGGATGGACCCCAGACCGAAGTTGTCCCCACCTCAAACTTGTGCTGCCCTGATAGACCCAAAGGAGCCCTACAAACTGACATCAGGAACCTGGACTGGTGAGTTTTCTTTCCCAGGGAAAAGGGACAAATAAAGTGCCCAGGGGCGCCGCACACTGGGTTGGGACCTGACTGCAAAAAATCCTTATATCGAAGGATAGAGGCCAGACCGAAGATGTCCCCACCTCAAATTTGTAATGCCCTGATAGACCCCAGGGAGCCCTACAAACTGACATCAGGAGCCTGGACTGGTGAGTTTTCTTTCCCAGGAAAAGGGACAAAGGATGTGCCCAGGGGCTTCTGGCCCTAGGCGGCGACCTGACTGCAAAAAATCCTTATATCGAAGGATGGACCCCAGACCGAAGTTGTCCCCACCTCAAATTTGTGCTGCCCTGATAGACCCAAGGGAGCTCTACAAACTGACATCAGGAACCTGGACTAGTGAGTTTTCTTTCCCAGGGAAAAGGGAATAAGGATGTGCACATGGGCCCCTGGCCCTGGGCTGGGACCTGAATCCAAAAAATCCTTATATCGAAGGATGCACCCCACACCGTAGTTGTCCCCACCTAAAACCTGTGCTTTCCTGATAGACCCAAGGGAGCCCTACAAACTGACATCAGGAACCTGGACTGCTGAGTTTTCTTTCCCAGGGGAAATGGCCAAAGGATGTGCCCGGGGGCCCCTGGCCCTGACTGCAAAAATCCTTATATCAACGGATGGACCCCACACCAGAGTTGTCCCCACCTGAAACTTGTGCTGCCCTGATACACCCAAGGGAGCCCTACAAACTGACATCAGGAACCTGGACTGCTGAGTTTTTTTTCCCAGGGAAAATGGAAAAAGGATGTACCCAGGGGCCCCTGGCTCTGGGCTGGGACCTCACTGCAAAAAATCCTTATATCGAAGGATGGACCCCACACCGAAGTTGTCCCCACCTCAAACTTGTGCTCCCCTGATAGACCCAAGGGAGCCCTACAAACTGACATCAGGAACCTGGACTGCTGAGTTTTCTTCCCCAGGGAAAATGGAAAAAGGATGTGCCCAGGGGCCCCTGCCCTCGGCTGGGAACTCACTGCAAAGAATCCTTATATCGAAGGATGGACCCCACACCGAAATTGTCCCCACCTCAAACTTGTGCTGCCCTGATAGACCCAAGGGAGCCCTACAAACTGACATCAGGAACCTGGACTGCTGAGTTTTCTTTCCCAGGGAAAATGGACAAACGATGTACCCTGGGGCCCCTGGCCCTGACTGCAAAAAATCCTTGTATCGAAGGATGGACCCCACACCGAAGTTGTCCCTTCCTCAAATTTGTGCTGCCCTGATAGACCCAAGGGAGCCCTACAAACTGACATCAGGAACCTGGACTGGTCAGTTTTCTTTCCCGGGGAAAAGGGAGAAAGGATGTGCCTAGGTGCCACCGGCCATGGCTGGGACCTGACTGCAAAAAATCCTTATATCGAAGGATGGAGCCCACACCGAAGTTTTCCCCACCTCAAACTTGTGCTGCCCTGATAGACCCAAGGGAGCCCTACAAACTGACATCAGGAACCTGGACTGCTGAGTTTTCTTTCCCAGGGAAAATGGACAAACGATGTACCCTGGGGCCCCTGGCCCTGACTGCAAAAAATCCTTGTATCGAAGGATGGACCCCACACCGAAGTTGTCCCTTCCTCAAATTTGTGCTGCCCTGATAGACCCAAGGGAGCCCTACAAACTGACATCAGGAACCTGGACTGGTCAGTTTTCTTTCCCGGGGAAAAGGGAGAAAGGATGTGCCTAGGTGCCACCGGCCATGGCTGGGACCTGACTGCAAAAAATCCTTATATCGAAGGATGGAGCCCAGACCAAAGTTGTCCCCACCTCAAACTTCTGCTGCCCTGATAGACCCAAGGGAGCCCTAAAAACTGACATCAGGAACCTGGACTGGTGAGTTTTCTTTCCCAGGGAAAATGGCCAAAGGATTTGCCCAGGTGCCCGTGGCCCTGGGCTGGGGCCTCACTGCAAAAAATCCTTATATCGAAGGATGGACCCCAGACCGAAGTTGTCCCCACCTCAAACTTGTGCTGCCCTGATACACCCAAGGGAGCCCTAAAAACTGACATCAGGAACCTGGACTGCTGAGTTTTCTTTCCCAGGGAAAATGGCCAAAGGATGTGCCCAGGAGTCCCTGTCCCTGGGCTGGGGCCTCACTGCAAAAAATCCTTATATCGAAGGATGGACCCCACACCGAAGTTGTCCCCACCTCAAACTTGTGCTGCCCTGATACACCCAAGGGAGCCCTACAAACTGACATCAGGAACCTGGACTGCTGAGTTTTCTTTCCCAGGGAAAATGGCCAAAGGATGTGCCCAGGGGCCCCGGGCCCTGACTGCAAAAAATCCTTATATCGAAGGATGGAGCCCACACCGAAGTTTTCCCCACCTCAAACTTGTGCTGCCCTGATAGACCCAAGGGAGCCCTACAAACTGACATCAGGAACCTGGACTGCTGAGTTTTCTTTCCCAGGGAAAATGGCCAAAGGTTGTGCCCAGGGGCCCCTGGCCATGGCTGGGTCCTGACTGCAAAAAATCCTTATATCGCAGGATGGACCCCAGACCGAAGTTGTCCCCACCTCAAACTTGTGCTGCCCTGATAGACCCAAAGGAGCCCTACAAACTGACATCAGGAACCTGGACTGGTGAGTTTTCTTTCCCAGGGAAAAGGGACAAATAAAGTGCCCAGGGGCGCCGCACACTGGGTTGGGACCTGACTGCAAAAAATCCTTATATCGAAGGATAGAGGCCAGACCGAAGATGTCCCCACCTCAAATTTGTAATGCCCTGATAGACCCCAGGGAGCCCTACAAACTGACATCAGGAGCCTGGACTGGTGAGTTTTCTTTCCCAGGAAAAGGGACAAAGGATGTGCCCAGGGGCTTCTGGCCCTAGGCGGCGACCTGACTGCAAAAAATCCTTATATCGAAGGATGGACCCCAGACCGAAGTTGTCCCCACCTCAAATTTGTGCTGCCCTGATAGACCCAAGGGAGCTCTACAAACTGACATCAGGAACCTGGACTAGTGAGTTTTCTTTCCCAGGGAAAAGGGAATAAGGATGTGCACATGGGCCCCTGGCCCTGGGCTGGGACCTGAATCCAAAAAATCCTTATATCGAAGGATGCACCCCACACCGTAGTTGTCCCCACCTAAAACCTGTGCTTTCCTGATAGACCCAAGGGAGCCCTACAAACTGACATCAGGAACCTGGACTGCTGAGTTTTCTTTCCCAGGGGAAATGGCCAAAGGATGTGCCCGGGGGCCCCTGGCCCTGACTGCAAAAATCCTTATATCAACGGATGGACCCCACACCAGAGTTGTCCCCACCTGAAACTTGTGCTGCCCTGATACACCCAAGGGAGCCCTACAAACTGACATCAGGAACCTGGACTGCTGAGTTTTCTTTCACAGGGAAAATGGCCAAAGGATGTGCCCAGGGGCCCCTGGCCCTGGGCTGGGACCGGACTCCAAAAAATCCTTATATCGAAGGATGGAGCCCACACCGAAGTTGTCCCCACTTAAAATTTCTGCTGCCCTGATAGACCCAAAGAAGCCCTACAAACTGGCATCAGGAACTTGGACTGGTGAGCTTTCTTTCCCAGGGAAATTGGCCAAAGGATGTGCCCAGGGGCCCCCCACACTCAGCTGCGCCTGACTGCAAAAAATCACTATACCGAAGGATGGAGCCCAGACCGAAGTTGTCCCCACCTCAAATTTGTGCTGCCCTGATAGAACCAAGGGAGCCCTACAAACTGACAACAGGAACCTGGACTGGTGAGTGTTCTTTCCCAGGGAAAATGGCCAAAGGATGTGCCCAGGTGCCCCTGGCACTGGGCTGGGCCTGAGTGCAAAAAATCCTTATATCGAAGGATGGACCCCACACCAAAGTTGTCCCCACCTCAAAATTCTGCCGCCCTGATAGACCCAAAGGAGCCCTACAAACTGACATCAGGTACCTGGACTGCTGAGTTTTCTTTCCCAGGGAAAATGGACAAAGGATGTGCCTAGGTGCCACTGGCCTTGGCTGGGCCCTGACTGCAAAAAATCCTGATATCAAAGGATGGACCCCAGACCGAAGTTGTCCCCACCTCAAACTTCTGCTGCCCTGATAGACCCAAGGGAGCCCTACAAATTGACATCAGGAACCTGGACTGGTGAGTTTTCTTTCCCAGGGAAAATGGCCAAAGGGTGTGCCCAGGTGCCCCTGGCCCTGGGCTGGGCCTGACTGCCAAAAATCCTTATATCAAAGGATGGATTCCAGAACGAAATTGCCCACTCCTCAAAATTCTGCTGCCTTGACAACCCCAAGGGAGCCCTACAAACTGACATCAGGAACCTGGACTGGTGTATTTTCTTTCCCAGGGAAATTGGCAAAAGGATGTGCACAGGGGCCCCCCACACTGGGCTGGGACCTCACTGCAAAAAATCCTTGTATCGAAGGATGGAGCCCAGACCGAAGTTGTCCCCACCTCAAATTTGTGATGCCCTGATAGACCCAAGGGAGCCCTACAACCTGACATCAGGAACCTGGACTGGTGAGTTTTCTTTCCCAGGGAAAAGGGCCAAGGGATGTGCCCAGTGGCCCCTGGCCCTGGGCTGAGACCTCACTGCAAAAAATCCTTATATCAAAGGATGGACCCCAGACCGAAGTTGTCCCCACCTCAAACTTGTGCTGCCCTGATAGACCCAAGGGAGCCCTACAAACTGACATCAGGAACCTGAACTGGTGAGTTTTCTTTCCCAGGGAAAATGGACAAACGATGTGCCCTGGGGCCCCTGGCCCTGGGCTGGGACTGGACTCCAAAAAATCCTTCTATCGAAGGATGGACCCCAGACCGAAGTTGTCCCCTCCTCAAACTTGTGCTGCCCTGATAGACCCAAGGGAGCCCTACAAACTGACATCAGGAACCTGGACTGGTGAGTTTTCTTTCCCAGGGAAAAGGGACAAAGGATGTGCCTAGGTGCCACCGGCCATGGCTGGGCCGTGACTGCAAAAAATCCTTCTATCGAAGGATGGACCCCAGACCGAAGTTGTCCCCACCTCAAACTTGTGCTGCCCTGATAGACCCAAGGGAGCCCTACAAACTGACATCAGGAACCTGGACTGCTGAGTTTTCTTTCCCAGGGAAAATGGACAAAGGATGTGCCTAGGTGCCACTGGCCTTGGCTGGGCCCTGACTGCAAAAAATCCTGATATCAAAGGATGGACCCCAGACCGAAGTTGTCCCCACCTCAAACTTCTGCTGCCCTGATAGACCCAAGGGAGCCCTACAAATTGACATCAGGAACCTGGACTGGTGAGTTTTCTTTCCCAGGGAAAATGGCCAAAGGGTGTGCCCAGGTGCCCCTGGCCCTGGGCTGGGCCTGACTGCCAAAAATCCTTATATCAAAGGATGGATTCCAGAACGAAATTGCCCACTCCTCAAAATTCTGCTGCCTTGACAACCCCAAGGGAGCCCTACAAACTGACATCAGGAACCTGGACTGGTGTATTTTCTTTCCCAGGGAAATTGGCAAAAGGATGTGCACAGGGGCCCCCCACACTGGGCTGGGACCTCACTGCAAAAAATCCTTGTATCGAAGGATGGAGCCCAGACCGAAGTTGTCCCCACCTCAAATTTGTGATGCCCTGATAGACCCAAGGGAGCCCTACAACCTGACATCAGGAACCTGGACTGGTGAGTTTTCTTTCCCAGGGAAAAGGGCCAAGGGATGTGCCCAGTGGCCCCTGGCCCTGGGCTGAGACCTCACTGCAAAAAATCCTTATATCAAAGGATGGACCCCAGACCGAAGTTGTCCCCACCTCAAACTTGTGCTGCCCTGATAGACCCAAGGGAGCCCTACAAACTGACATCAGGAACCTGAACTGGTGAGTTTTCTTTCCCAGGGAAAATGGACAAACGATGTGCCCTGGGGCCCCTGGCCCTGGGCTGGGACTGGACTCCAAAAAATCCTTCTATCGAAGGATGGACCCCAGACCGAAGTTGTCCCCTCCTCAAACTTGTGCTGCCCTGATAGACCCAAGGGAGCCCTACAAACTGACATCAGGAACCTGGACTGGTGAGTTTTCTTTCCCAGGGAAAAGGGACAAAGGATGTGCCTAGGTGCCACCGGCCATGGCTGGGCCGTGACTGCAAAAAATCCTTCTATCGAAGGATGGACCCCAGACCGAAGTTGTCCCCACCTCAAACTTGTGCTGCCCTGATAGACCCAAGGGAGCCCTACAAACTGACATCAGGAACCTGGACTGGTGAGTTTTGTTTCCCAGGGAAAATGGCCAAAGGATGTGCCCAGGTGCCCCTGGCACTGGGCTGGGCCTGAGTGCAAAAAATCCTTATATCGAAGGATGGACCCCACACCAAAGTTGTCCCCACCTCAAACTTCTGCTGCCCTGATAGACCCAAAGGAGCCCTACAAACTGACATCAGCAACCTGGACTGGTGAGTTTTGTTTCCCAGGGAAAATGGCCAAAGGATGTTCCCAGGGGCCCCTGGCCCTGGGCTGGGACCTCACTGCAAAAAATCCTTATATCGAAGGATGGACCCCACACCGAACTTGTCCCCACCTCAAACTTTTGCTGCCCTGATAGACCTAAGGGAGCCCTACAAAGTCACATCAGGAACCTGGACTGGTGAGTTTTCTTTCCCAGGGAAAATGGCCAAAGGATGTTCCCAGGGGCCCCTGGCCCTGGGCTGGGACCTCACTGCAAAAAATCCTTATATCGAAGGATGGACCCCACACCGAACTTGTCCCCACCTCAAACTTTTGCTGCCCTGATAGACCTAAGGGAGCCCTACAAAGTCACATCAGGAACCTGGACTGGTGAGTTTTCTTTCCCAGGGAAAATGGCCAAAGGATGTGCCTAGGTGCCCCCGGCCATGGCTGGGACCTGACTGCAAAAAATCCTTAAATCGTAGGATGGACCCCAGACCGAAGTTTTCCCCACCTCAAACTTGTGCTGCCCTGATAGACCCAAGGGAGCCCTACAACCTGACATCAGGAACCTGGACTGGTGAGTTTTCTTTTCCAGGGAAAATGGCCAAAGGATGTGCCCAGGGGCCCCCCACACTCAGCTGGGCCTGACTGCAAAAAATCATTATATCGAAGGATGGAGCCCAGACCGAAGTTGTCCCCACCTCAAACTTGTGCTGCCCTGATAGACCCAAAGGAGCCCTACAAACTGACATCAGGAACCTGGACGGGTGGGTTTTCTTTCCCAGGGAAAAGGACCAAGGGATGTGCCCAGGGGCCCCTGGCCCTGGGCTGGGACCTCACTGCAAAAAATCCTTATATCGAAGGATGAACCCCAGACCGAAGTTGTCCCCACATCAAAACTGTGCTGTCCTGATCGTCCCAAGGGAGCCCTACAAACTGACATCAGGAACCTGGACTGGTGAGTTTTCTTTCCCAGGGAAAATGGCCAAATAATGTGCCCAGGTGCGCCGCACACTGGGCTGGGACCTGACTGCAAAAAATCTTTATTTTGAAGGATGGAGGCCAGACCGAAGCTGTCTCCACATAAAATTTCGCTGCCCTGATAGACCCAAAGGAGCCCTACAAACTGACATCAGGAACCTGGACTGCTGAGTTTTCTTTCCCAGGGAAAAGGGACAAAGGATGTGCACATGGGCCCCTGGCCCTGGGCTGGGACAGACTCCAAAAAATCCTTATATCGAAGGATGCACCCCACACCGAAGTTGTCCCCACCTCAAACCTGTGCTGTCCTGATAGTCCCAAGGGAGCCCTACAACCTGACATCAGGAACCTGGACTGGTGAGTTTTCTTTCCCAGGGAAAAGGGACAAAGGATGCGCCAAGGTGCCCCCGGCCATGGCTGGGACCTGACTGCAAAAAATCCTTATATCGAAGGATGGAGGCAGACCGAAGTTGTCCCCACCTCAAATTTGTAATGCCCTGATAGACCCAAGGGAGCCCTACAAACTGACATCAGGAACCTGGACTGGTGAGTTTTATTTCCCAGGGAAAATGGCCAAAGGATGTGCCCAGGGGCCCCTGGCCCTGGGCTGGGCACTGACTGCAAAAAATCCTTATATCGAAGGATGGACCCCAGACCGAAGTTGTCCCCACCTCAAATTTGTAATGCCCTGATCGTCCCAAGGGAGCCCTACAAACTGACATCAGGAACCTGGACTGGTGAGTTTTCTTTCCCAGGGAAAAAGGCCAAAGGATGTGCCCAGGGGCCTTACACACTCAGCTGCGCATGACTGCAAAAAATCATTATATCGAAGGATGGAGCCCAGACCGAAGTTGTCCCCACCTCAAATTTGTGCTGCCCTGATAGACCCAAGGGAGCCCTACAAACTGACATCAGGACCCAGGACTGGTGAGTTTTCTTTCCCAGGGAAAAGGGCCAAAGGATGTGCCCAGGGGCCCCTGGCTCTGGGCTGGGCCTTTCTGCAAAAAATCCTTATATCAAAGGATGGACCCCACACCGAAGTTGTTCCCACCTCGAACCTGTGCTGCCCTGATAGACCCAAGGGGGCCCTACAAACTGACATCATGAACATGGACTGATGAGTTTTCTTTCCCAGGGAAAATGGCCAAAGGATGTGCCCAGTGGCCCCTGGCCCTGGGCTGGGACCTCACTGCAAAAAATCATTATATCAAAGGATGCACCCCAGACCGAAGTTGTCCCCACCTCAAACTTGTGCTGCCCTGATAGACCCAAGGGAGCCCTACAAACTGACATCAGGAACCTGGACTGGTGAGTTTTCTTTCCCAGGGAAAAGGGACAAAGGATGTGCCCATGGGCCCCTGGCCCTGGGCTGGGACCTGTCTCCAAATAATCCTTATATCGAAGGATGCACCCCACACCGAAGTTGTCCCCACCTCAAACCTCTACTGCCCTGATAGACCCAAGGGAGCTCTACAAACTGACATCAGGAACCTGGACTGGTGAGTTTTCTTTCCCAGGGAAAATGGCCAAAAGATGTGCCCAGGGGCCCCTGGCCCTTGGCTGGGCCTGACTCCAAAAAATCCTTATATCAAAGGATGCACCGACACCGAAGTTGTCCCCACCTCAAACCTGTGCTGCCCTCATAGTCCCAAGGGAGACCTACAAACTGACATTAGGAACCTGGACTGGTGAGTTTTCTTTCCCAGGGAAAATGGCCAAAGGATGTGCCCATGGGCACCCCACACTGGGCTGGGACCTCACTGCAAAAAATCCTTATATCGAAGGATGGAGCCCAGACCGAAGTTGTCCCCACCTCAAATTTGTGCTGCCCTGATAGACCCAAGGGAGCCCTACAAACTGACATCAGGAACCTGGACTGGTGAGTTTTCTTTACCAGGGAAAATGGAAAAGGGATGTGCCCAGCGGCCCCTGGCCCTGGGCTGGGACCGGACTCCAAAAAATCCTTCTATCAAAGGATGGACCCCAGACCGAAGTTGTCCCCTCCTCAAACTTGTGCTGCCCTGATAGACCCAAGGGAGCCCTACAAACTGACATCAGGAACCTGGACTGGTGAGTTTTCTTTCCCAGGGAAAAGGGACAAAGAATGTGCCTAGGTGCCACCGGCCATGGCTGGGCCCTGACTGCAAAAAATCCTTATATCGAAGGATGGACCCCAGACCGAAGTTGTCCCCACCTCAAACTTGTGCTGCCCTGATAGACCCAAGGGAGCCCTACAAACTGACATCAGGAACCTGGACTGGTGAGTTTTGTTTCCCAGGGAAAATGGCCAAAGGATGTGCCCAGGTGCCCCTGGCCCTGGGCTGGGCCTGAGTGCAAAAAATCCTTATATCGAAGGATGGGCCCCACACCGAAATTGTCCCCACCTCAAACTTCTGCTGCCCTGATAGACCCAAAGGAGCCCTACAAACTGACATCAGGAACCTGGACTGCTGAGTTTTCTTTCCCAGGGAAAATGGCCAAAGGATGTGCCCAGGGGCCCCTGGCCCTCGGCTGGGACCTGACTGCAAAAAATCCTTATATCGAAGGATGGCGGCCAGACCGAAATTGTCCCCACCTCAAACTTGTGCTGCCCTGATAGACCCAAGGGAGCCCTAGAAACTGACATCAGGAACCTGGACTGCTGAGTTTTCTTTCCCAGGGAAAATGGACAAACGATGTACCCTGGGGCCCCTGGCCCTGACTGCAAAAAATCCTTGTATCGAAGGATGGACCCCACACCGAAGTTGTCCCTTCCTCAAATTTGTGCTGCCCTGATAGACCCAAGGGAGCCCTACAAACTGACATCAGGAACCTGGACTGGTCAGTTTTCTTTCCCGGGGAAAAGGGAGAAAGGATGTGCCTAGGTGCCACCGGCCATGGCTGGGACCTGACTGCAAAAAATCCTTATATCGAAGGATGGAGCCCAGACCAAAGTTGTCCCCACCTCAAACTTCTGCTGCCCTGATAGACCCAAGGGAGCCCTACAAACTGACATCAGGAACCTGGACTGGTGAGTTTTCTTTCCCAGGGAAAATGGCCAAAGGATTTGCCCAGGTGCCCGTGGCCCTGGGCTGGGGCCTCACTGCAAAAAATCCTTATATCGAAGGATGGACCCCAGACCGAAGTTGTCCCCACCTCAAACTTGTGCTGCCCTGATACACCCAAGGGAGCCCTAAAAACTGACATCAGGAACCTGGACTGCTGAGTTTTCTTTCCCAGGGAAAATGGCCAAAGGATGTGCCCAGGAGTCCCTGTCCCTGGGCTGGGGCCTCACTGCAAAAAATCCTTATATCGAAGGATGGACCCCACACCGAAGTTGTCCCCACCTCAAACTTGTGCTGCCCTGATACACCCAAGGGAGCCCTACAAACTGACATCAGGAACCTGGACTGCTGAGTTTTCTTTCCCAGGGAAAATGGCCAAAGGATGTGCCCAGGGGCCCCGGGCCCTGACTGCAAAAAATCCTTATATCGAAGGATGGAGCCCACACCGAAGTTTTCCCCACCTCAAACTTGTGCTGCCCTGATAGACCCAAGGGAGCCCTACAAACTGACATCAGGAACCTGGACTGCTGAGTTTTCTTTCCCAGGGAAAATGGCCAAAGGTTGTGCCCAGGGGCCCCTGGCCATGGCTGGGTCCTGACTGCAAAAAATCCTTATATCGCAGGATGGACCCCAGACCGAAATTGTCCCCACCTCAAACTTGTGCTGCCCTGATAGACCCAAAGGAGCCCTACAAACTGACATCAGGAACCTGGACTGGTGAGTTTTCTTTCCCAGGGAAAAGGGACAAATAAAGTGCCCAGGGGCGCCGCACACTGGGTTGGGACCTGACTGCAAAAAATCCTTATATCGAAGGATAGAGGCCAGACCGAAGATGTCCCCACCTCAAATTTGTAATGCCCTGATAGACCCCAGGGAGCCCTACAAACTGACATCAGGAGCCTGGACTGGTGAGTTTTCTTTCCCAGGAAAAGGGACAAAGGATGTGCCCAGGGGCTTCTGGCCCTAGGCGGCGACCTGACTGCAAAAAATCCTTATATCGAAGGATGGACCCCAGACCGAAGTTGTCCCCACCTCAAATTTGTGCTGCCCTGATAGACCCAAGGGAGCTCTACAAACTGACATCAGGAACCTGGACTAGTGAGTTTTCTTTCCCAGGGAAAAGGGAATAAGGATGTGCACATGGGCCCCTGGCCCTGGGCTGGGACCTGAATCCAAAAAATCCTTATATCGAAGGATGCACCCCACACCGTAGTTGTCCCCACCTAAAACCTGTGCTTTCCTGATAGACCCAAGGGAGCCCTACAAACTGACATCAGGAACCTGGACTGCTGAGTTTTCTTTCCCAGGGGAAATGGCCAAAGGATGTGCCCGGGGGCCCCTGGCCCTGACTGCAAAAATCCTTATATCAACGGATGGACCCCACACCAGAGTTGTCCCCACCTGAAACTTGTGCTGCCCTGATACACCCAAGGGAGCCCTACAAACTGACATCAGGAACCTGGACTGCTGAGTTTTTTTTCCCAGGGAAAATGGAAAAAGGATGTACCCAGGGGCCCCTGGCTCTGGGCTGGGACCTCACTGCAAAAAATCCTTATATCGAAGGATGGACCCCACACCGAAGTTGTCCCCACCTCAAACTTGTGCTCCCCTGATAGACCCAAGGGAGCCCTACAAACTGACATCAGGAACCTGGACTGCTGAGTTTTCTTCCCCAGGGAAAATGGAAAAAGGATGTGCCCAGGGGCCCCTGCCCTCGGCTGGGAACTCACTGCAAAGAATCCTTATATCGAAGGATGGACCCCACACCGAAATTGTCCCCACCTCAAACTTGTGCTGCCCTGATAGACCCAAGGGAGCCCTACAAACTGACATCAGGAACCTGGACTGCTGAGTTTTCTTTCCCAGGGAAAATGGACAAACGATGTACCCTGGGGCCCCTGGCCCTGACTGCAAAAAATCCTTGTATCGAAGGATGGACCCCACACCGAAGTTGTCCCTTCCTCAAATTTGTGCTGCCCTGATAGACCCAAGGGAGCCCTACAAACTGACATCAGGAACCTGGACTGGTCAGTTTTCTTTCCCAGGGAAAAGGACCAAGGGATGTGCCCAGGGGCCCCTGGCCCTGGGCTGGGACCTCACTGCAAAAAATCCTTATATCGAAGGATGAACCCCAGACCGAAGTTGTCCCCACATCAAAACTGTGCTGTCCTGATCGTCCCAAGGGAGCCCTACAAACTGACATCAGGAACCTGGACTGGTGAGTTTTCTTTCCCAGGGAAAATGGCCAAATAATGTGCCCAGGTGCGCCGCACACTGGGCTGGGACCTGACTGCAAAAAATCCTTATATTGAAGGATGGAACCCAGACCGAAGCTGTCTCCACATAAAATTTCGCTGCCCTGATAGACCCAAAGGAGCCCTACAAACTGACATCAGGAACCTGGACTGCTGAGTTTTCTTTCCCAGGGAAAAGGGACAAAGGATGTGCACATGGGCCCCTGGCCCTGGGCTGGGACAGACTCCAAAAAATCCTTATATCGAAGGATGCACCCCACACCGAAGTTGTCCCCACCTCAAACCTGTGCTGCCCTGATAGTCCCAAGGGAGCCCTACAACCTGACATCAGGAACCTGGACTGGTGAGTTTTCTTTCCCAGGGAAAAGGGACAAAGGATGCGCCAAGGTGCCCCCGGCCATGGCTGGGACCTGACTGCAAAAAATCCTTATATCGAAGGATGGAGGCAGACCGAAGTTGTCCCCACCTCAAATTTGTAATGCCCTGATAGACCCAAGGGAGCCCTACAAACTGACATCAGGAACCTGGACTGGTGAGTTTTATTTCCCAGGGAAAATGGCCAAAGGATGTGCCCAGGGGCCCCTGGCCCTGGGCTGGGCACTGACTGCAAAAAATCCTTATATCGAAGGATGGACCCCAGACCGAAGTTGTCCCCACCTCAAATTTGTAATGCCCTGATCGTCCCAAGGGAGCCCTACAAACTGACATCAGGAACCTGGACTGGTGAGTTTTCTTTCCCAGGGAAAAAGGCCAAAGGATGTGCCCAGGGGCCTTACACACTCAGCTGCGCATGACTGCAAAAAATCATTATATCGAAGGATGGAGCCCAGACCGAAGTTGTCCCCACCTCAAATTTGTGCTGCCCTGATAGACCCAAGGGAGCCCTACAAACTGACATCAGGACCCAGGACTGGTGAGTTTTCTTTCCCAGGGAAAAGGGCCAAAGGATGTGCCCAGGGGCCCCTGGCTCTGGGCTGGGCCTTTCTGCAAAAAATCCTTATATCAAAGGATGGACCCCACACCGAAGTTGTTCCCACCTCGAACCTGTGCTGCCCTGATAGACCCAAGGGGGCCCTACAAACTGACATCATGAACATGGACTGATGAGTTTTCTTTCCCAGGGAAAATGGCCAAAGGATGTGCCCAGTGGCCCCTGGCCCTGGGCTGGGACCTCACTGCAAAAAATCATTATATCAAAGGATGCACCCCAGACCGAAGTTGTCCCCACCTCAAACTTGTGCTGCCCTGATAGACCCAAGGGAGCCCTACAAACTGACATCAGGAACCTGGACTGGTGAGTTTTCTTTCCCAGGGAAAAGGGACAAAGGATGTGCCCATGGGCCCCTGGCCCTGGGCTGGGACCTGTCTCCAAATAATCCTTATATCGAAGGATGCACCCCACACCGAAGTTGTCCCCACCTCAAACCTCTACTGCCCTGATAGACCCAAGGGAGCTCTACAAACTGACATCAGGAACCTGGACTGGTGAGTTTTCTTTCCCAGGGAAAATGGCCAAAAGATGTGCCCAGGGGCCCCTGGCCCTTGGCTGGGCCTGACTCCAAAAAATCCTTATATCAAAGGATGCACCGACACCGAAGTTGTCCCCACCTCAAACCTGTGCTGCCCTCATAGTCCCAAGGGAGACCTACAAACTGACATTAGGAACCTGGACTGGTGAGTTTTCTTTCCCAGGGAAAATGGCCAAAGGATGTGCCCATGGGCACCCCACACTGGGCTGGGACCTCACTGCAAAAAATCCTTATATCGAAGGATGGAGCCCAGACCGAAGTTGTCCCCACCTCAAATTTGTGCTGCCCTGATAGACCCAAGGGAGCCCTACAAACTGACATCAGGAACCTGGACTGGTGAGTTTTCTTTACCAGGGAAAATGGAAAAGGGATGTGCCCAGCGGCCCCTGGCCCTGGGCTGGGACCGGACTCCAAAAAATCCTTCTATCAAAGGATGGACCCCAGACCGAAGTTGTCCCCTCCTCAAACTTGTGCTGCCCTGATAGACCCAAGGGAGCCCTACAAACTGACATCAGGAACCTGGACTGGTGAGTTTTCTTTCCCAGGGAAAAGGGACAAAGAATGTGCCTAGGTGCCACCGGCCATGGCTGGGCCCTGACTGCAAAAAATCCTTATATCGAAGGATGGACCCCAGACCGAAGTTGTCCCCACCTCAAACTTGTGCTGCCCTGATAGACCCAAGGGAGCCCTACAAACTGACATCAGGAACCTGGACTGGTGAGTTTTCTTTCCCAGGGAAAATGGCCAAAGGATGTGCCCAGGTGCCCCTGGCCCTGGGCTGGGCCTGAGTGCAAAAAATCCTTATATCGAAGGATGGGCCCCACACCGAAATTGTCCCCACCTCAAACTTCTGCTGCCCTGATAGACCCAAAGGAGCCCTACAAACTGACATCAGGAACCTGGACTGCTGAGTTTTCTTTCCCAGGGAAAATGGCCAAAGGATGTGCCCAGGGGCCCCTGGCCCTCGGCTGGGACCTGACTGCAAAAAATCCTTATATCGAAGGATGGCGGCCAGACCGAAATTGTCCCCACCTCAAACTTGTGCTGCCCTGATAGACCCAAGGGAGCCCTACAAACTGACATCAGGAACCTGGACTGCTGAGTTTTCTTTCCCAGGGAAAATGGACAAACGATGTACCCTGGGGCCCCTGGCCCTGACTGCAAAAAATCCTTGTATCGAAGGATGGACCCCACACCGAAGTTGTCCCTTCCTCAAATTTGTGCTGCCCTGATAGACCCAAGGGAGCCCTACAAACTGACATCAGGAACCTGGACTGGTCAGTTTTCTTTCCCGGGGAAAAGGGAGAAAGGATGTGCCTAGGTGCCACCGGCCATGGCTGGGACCTGACTGCAAAAAATCCTTATATCGAAGGATGGAGCCCAGACCAAAGTTGTCCCCACCTCAAACTTCTGCTGCCCTGATAGACCCAAGGGAGCCCTAAAAACTGACATCAGGAACCTGGACTGGTGAGTTTTCTTTCCCAGGGAAAATGGCCAAAGGATTTGCCCAGGTGCCCGTGGCCCTGGGCTGGGGCCTCACTGCAAAAAATCCTTATATCGAAGGATGGACCCCAGACCGAAGTTGTCCCCACCTCAAACTTGTGCTGCCCTGATACACCCAAGGGAGCCCTAAAAACTGACATCAGGAACCTGGACTGCTGAGTTTTCTTTCCCAGGGAAAATGGCCAAAGGATGTGCCCAGGAGTCCCTGGCCCTGGGCTGGGGCCTCACTGCAAAAAATCCTTATATCGAAGGATGGACCCCACACCGAAGTTGTCCCCACCTCAAACTTGTGCTGCCCTGATACACCCAAGGGAGCCCTACAAACTGACATCAGGAACCTGGACTGCTGAGTTTTCTTTCCCAGGGAAAATGGCCAAAGGATGTGCCCAGGGGCCCCGGGCCCTGACTGCAAAAAATCCTTATATCGAAGGATGGAGCCCACACCGAAGTTTTCCCCACCTCAAACTTGTGCTGCCCTGATAGACCCAAGGGAGCCCTACAAACTGACATCAGGAACCTGGACTGCTGAGTTTTCTTTCCCAGGGAAAATGGCCAAAGGTTGTGCCCAGGGGCCCCTGGCCATGGCTGGGTCCTGACTGCAAAAAATCCTTATATCGCAGGATGGACCCCAGACCGAAGTTGTCCCCACCTCAAACTTGTGCTGCCCTGATAGACCCAAAGGAGCCCTACAAACTGACATCAGGAACCTGGACTGGTGAGTTTTCTTTCCCAGGGAAAAGGGACAAATAAAGTGCCCAGGGGCGCCGCACACTGGGTTGGGACCTGACTGCAAAAAATCCTTATATCGAAGGATAGAGGCCAGACCGAAGATGTCCCCACCTCAAATTTGTAATGCCCTGATAGACCCCAGGGAGCCCTACAAACTGACATCAGGAGCCTGGACTGGTGAGTTTTCTTTCCCAGGAAAAGGGACAAAGGATGTGCCCAGGGGCTTCTGGCCCTAGGCGGCGACCTGACTGCAAAAAATCCTTATATCGAAGGATGGACCCCAGACCGAAGTTGTCCCCACCTCAAATTTGTGCTGCCCTGATAGACCCAAGGGAGCTCTACAAACTGACATCAGGAACCTGGACTAGTGAGTTTTCTTTCCCAGGGAAAAGGGAATAAGGATGTGCACATGGGCCCCTGGCCCTGGGCTGGGACCTGAATCCAAAAAATCCTTATATCGAAGGATGCACCCCACACCGTAGTTGTCCCCACCTAAAACCTGTGCTTTCCTGATAGACCCAAGGGAGCCCTACAAACAGACATCAGGAACCTGGACTGCTGAGTTTTCTTTCCCAGGGGAAATGGCCAAAGGATGTGCCCGGGGGCCCCTGGCCCTGACTGCAAAAATCCTTATATCAACGGATGGACCCCACACCAGAGTTGTCCCCACCTGAAACTTGTGCTGCCCTGATACACCCAAGGGAGCCCTACAAACTGACATCAGGAACCTGGACTGCTGAGTTTTTTTTCCCAGGGAAAATGGAAAAAGGATGTACCCAGGGGCCCCTGGCTCTGGGCTGGGACCTCACTGCAAAAAATCCTTATATCGAAGGATGGACCCCACACCGAAGTTGTCCCCACCTCAAACTTGTGCTCCCCTGATAGACCCAAGGGAGCCCTACAAACTGACATCAGGAACCTGGACTGCTGAGTTTTCTTCCCCAGGGAAAATGGAAAAAGGATGTGCCCAGGGGCCCCTGCCCTCGGCTGGGAACTCACTGCAAAGAATCCTTATATCGAAGGATGGACCCCACACCGAAATTGTCCCCACCTCAAACTTGTGCTCCCCTGATAGACCCAAGGGAGCCCTACAAACTGACATCAATAACCTGGACTGCTGAGTTTTCTTTCCCAGGGAAAATGGACAAACGATGTACCCTGGGGCCCCTGGCCCTGACTGCAAAAAATCCTTGTATCGAAGGATGGACCCCACACCGAAGTTGTCCCTTCCTCAAATTTGTGCTGCCCTGATAGACCCAAAGGAGCCCTACAAACTGACATCAGGAACCTGGACTGGTCAGTTTTCTTTCCCGGGGAAAAGGGAGAAAGGATGTGCCTAGGTGCCACCGGCCATGGCTGGGACCTGACTGCAAAAAATCCTTATATCGAAGGATGGAGCCCACACCGAAGTTTTCCCCACCTCAAACTTGTGCTGCCCTGATAGACCCAAGGGAGCCCTACAAACTGACATCAGGAACCTGGACTGCTGACTTTTCTTTCCCAGGGAAAATGGACAAACGATGTACCCTGGGGCCCCTGGCCCTGACTGCAAAAAATCCTTATATCGAAGGATGGACCCCACACCGAAGTTGTCCCTTCCTCAAATTTGTGCTGCCCTGATAGACCCAAGGGAGCCCTACAAACTGACATCAGGAACCTGGACTGGTCAGTTTTCTTTCCCGGGGAAAAGGGAGAAAGGATGTGCCTAGGTGCCACCGGCCATGGCTGGGACCTGACTGCAAAAAATCCTTATATCGAAGGATGGAGCCCAGACCAAAGTTGTCCCCACCTCAAACTTCTGCTGCCCTGATAGACCCAAGGGAGCCCTAAAAACTGACATCAGGAACCTGGACTGGTGAGTTTTCTTTCCCAGGGAAAATGGCCAAAGGATTTGCCCAGGTGCCCGTGGCCCTGGGCTGGGGCCTCACTGCAAAAAATCCTTATATCGAAGGATGGACCCCAGACCGAAGTTGTCCCCACCTCAAACTTGTGCTGCCCTGATACACCCAAGGGAGCCCTAAAAACTGACATCAGGAACCTGGACTGCTGAGTTTTCTTTCCCAGGGAAAATGGCCAAAGGATGTGCCCAGGAGTCCCTGTCCCTGGGCTGGGGCCTCACTGCAAAAAATCCTTATATCGAAGGATGGACCCCACACCGAAGTTGTCCCCACCTCAAACTTGTGCTGCCCTGATACACCCAAGGGAGCCCTACAAACTGACATCAGGAACCTGGACTGCTGAGTTTTCTTTCCCAGGGAAAATGGCCAAAGGATGTGCCCAGGGGCCCCGGGCCCTGACTGCAAAAAATCCTTATATCGAAGGATGGAGCCCACACCGAAGTTGTCCCCACCTCAAACTTGTGCTGCCCTGATAGACCCAAGGGAGCCCTACAAACTGACATCAGGAACCTGGACTGCTGAGTTTTCTTTCCCAGGGAAAATGGCCAAAGGTTGTGCCCAGGGGCCCCTGGCCATGGCTGGGTCCTGACTGCAAAAAATCCTTATATCGCAGGATGGACCCCAGACCGAAGTTGTCCCCACCTCAAACTTGTGCTGCCCTGATAGACCCAAAGGAGCCCTACAAACTGACATCAGGAACCTGGACTGGTGAGTTTTCTTTCCCAGGGAAAAGGGACAAATAAAGTGCCCAGGGGCGCCGCACACTGGGTTGGGACCTGACTGCAAAAAATCCTTATATCGAAGGATAGAGGCCAGACCGAAGATGTCCCCACCTCAAATTTGTAATGCCCTGATAGACCCCAGGGAGCCCTACAAACTGACATCAGGAGCCTGGACTGGTGAGTTTTCTTTCCCAGGAAAAGGGACAAAGGATGTGCCCAGGGGCTTCTGGCCCTAGGCGGCGACCTGACTGCAAAAAATCCTTATATCGAAGGATGGACCCCAGACCGAAGTTGTCCCCACCTCAAATTTGTGCTGCCCTGATAGACCCAAGGGAGCTCTACAAACTGACATCAGGAACCTGGACTAGTGAGTTTTCTTTCCCAGGGAAAAGGGAATAAGGATGTGCACATGGGCCCCTGGCCCTGGGCTGGGACCTGAATCCAAAAAATCCTTATATCGAAGGATGCACCCCACACCGTAGTTGTCCCCACCTAAAACCTGTGCTTTCCTGATAGACCCAAGGGAGCCCTACAAACTGACATCAGGAACCTGGACTGCTGAGTTTTCTTTCCCAGGGGAAATGGCCAAAGGATGTGCCCGGGGGCCCCTGGCCCTGACTGCAAAAATCCTTATATCAACGGATGGACCCCACACCAGAGTTGTCCCCACCTGAAACTTGTGCTGCCCTGATACACCCAAGGGAGCCCTACAAACTGACATCAGGAACCTGGACTGCTGAGTTTTTTTTCCCAGGGAAAATGGAAAAAGGATGTACCCAGGGGCCCCTGGCTCTGGGCTGGGACCTCACTGCAAAAAATCCTTATATCGAAGGATGGACCCCACACCGAAGTTGTCCCCACCTCAAACTTGTGCTCCCCTGATAGACCCAAGGGAGCCCTACAAACTGACATCAGGAACCTGGACTGCTGAGTTTTCTTCCCCAGGGAAAATGGAAAAAGGATGTGCCCAGGGGCCCCTGCCCTCGGCTGGGAACTCACTGCAAAGAATCCTTATATCGAAGGATGGACCCCACACCGAAATTGTCCCCACCTCAAACTTGTGCTGCCCTGATAGACCCAAGGGAGCCCTACAAACTGACATCAGGAACCTGGACTGCTGAGTTTTCTTTCCCAGGGAAAATGGACAAACGATGTACCCTGGGGCCCCTGGCCCTGACTGCAAAAAATCCTTGTATCGAAGGATGGACCCCACACCGAAGTTGTCCCTTCCTCAAATTTGTGCTGCCCTGATAGACCCAAGGGAGCCCTACAAACTGACATCAGGAACCTGGACTGGTCAGTTTTCTTTCCCGGGGAAAAGGGAGAAAGGATGTGCCTAGGTGCCACCGGCCATGGCTGGGACCTGACTGCAAAAAATCCTTATATCGAAGGATGGAGCCCACACCGAAGTTTTCCCCACCTCAAACTTGTGCTGCCCTGATAGACCCAAGGGAGCCCTACAAACTGACATCAGGAACCTGGACTGCTGAGTTTTCTTTCCCAGGGAAAATGGACAAACGATGTACCCTGGGGCCCCTGGCCCTGACTGCAAAAAATCCTTGTATCGAAGGATGGACCCCACACCGAAGTTGTCCCTTCCTCAAATTTGTGCTGCCCTGATAGACCCAAGGGAGCCCTACAAACTGACATCAGGAACCTGGACTGGTCAGTTTTCTTTCCCGGGGAAAAGGGAGAAAGGATGTGCCTAGGTGCCACCGGCCATGGCTGGGACCTGACTGCAAAAAATCCTTATATCGAAGGATGGAGCCCAGACCAAAGTTGTCCCCACCTCAAACTTCTGCTGCCCTGATAGACCCAAGGGAGCCCTAAAAACTGACATCAGGAACCTGGACTGGTGAGTTTTCTTTCCCAGGGAAAATGGCCAAAGGATTTGCCCAGGTGCCCGTGGCCCTGGGCTGGGGCCTCACTGCAAAAAATCCTTATATCGAAGGATGGACCCCAGACCGAAGTTGTCCCCACCTCAAACTTGTGCTGCCCTGATACACCCAAGGGAGCCCTAAAAACTGACATCAGGAACCTGGACTGCTGAGTTTTCTTTCCCAGGGAAAATGGCCAAAGGATGTGCCCAGGAGTCCCTGTCCCTGGGCTGGGGCCTCACTGCAAAAAATCCTTATATCGAAGGATGGACCCCACACCGAAGTTGTCCCCACCTCAAACTTGTGCTGCCCTGATACACCCAAGGGAGCCCTACAAACTGACATCAGGAACCTGGACTGCTGAGTTTTCTTTCCCAGGGAAAATGGCCAAAGGATGTGCCCAGGGGCCCCGGGCCCTGACTGCAAAAAATCCTTATATCGAAGGATGGAGCCCACACCGAAGTTTTCCCCACCTCAAACTTGTGCTGCCCTGATAGACCCAAGGGAGCCCTACAAACTGACATCAGGAACCTGGACTGCTGAGTTTTCTTTCCCAGGGAAAATGGCCAAAGGTTGTGCCCAGGGGCCCCTGGCCATGGCTGGGTCCTGACTGCAAAAAATCCTTATATCGCAGGATGGACCCCAGACCGAAGTTGTCCCCACCTCAAACTTGTGCTGCCCTGATAGACCCAAAGGAGCCCTACAAACTGACATCAGGAACCTGGACTGGTGAGTTTTCTTTCCCAGGGAAAAGGGACAAATAAAGTGCCCAGGGGCGCCGCACACTGGGTTGGGACCTGACTGCAAAAAATCCTTATATCGAAGGATAGAGGCCAGACCGAAGATGTCCCCACCTCAAATTTGTAATGCCCTGATAGACCCCAGGGAGCCCTACAAACTGACATCAGGAGCCTGGACTGGTGAGTTTTCTTTCCCAGGAAAAGGGACAAAGGATGTGCCCAGGGGCTTCTGGCCCTAGGCGGCGACCTGACTGCAAAAAATCCTTATATCGAAGGATGGACCCCAGACCGAAGTTGTCCCCACCTCAAATTTGTGCTGCCCTGATAGACCCAAGGGAGCTCTACAAACTGACATCAGGAACCTGGACTAGTGAGTTTTCTTTCCCAGGGAAAAGGGAATAAGGATGTGCACATGGGCCCCTGGCCCTGGGCTGGGACCTGAATCCAAAAAATCCTTATATCGAAGGATGCACCCCACACCGTAGTTGTCCCCACCTAAAACCTGTGCTTTCCTGATAGACCCAAGGGAGCCCTACAAACTGACATCAGGAACCTGGACTGCTGAGTTTTCTTTCCCAGGGGAAATGGCCAAAGGATGTGCCCGGGGGCCCCTGGCCCTGACTGCAAAAATCCTTATATCAACGGATGGACCCCACACCAGAGTTGTCCCCACCTGAAACTTGTGCTGCCCTGATACACCCAAGGGAGCCCTACAAACTGACATCAGGAACCTGGACTGCTGAGTTTTTTTTCCCAGGGAAAATGGAAAAAGGATGTACCCAGGGGCCCCTGGCTCTGGGCTGGGACCTCACTGCAAAAAATCCTTATATCGAAGGATGGACCCCACACCGAAGTTGTCCCCACCTCAAACTTGTGCTCCCCTGATAGACCCAAGGGAGCCCTACAAACTGACATCAGGAACCTGGACTGCTGAGTTTTCTTCCCCAGGGAAAATGGAAAAAGGATGTGCCCAGGGGCCCCTGCCCTCGGCTGGGAACTCACTGCAAAGAATCCTTATATCGAAGGATGGACCCCACACCGAAATTGTCCCCACCTCAAACTTGTGCTGCCCTGATAGACCCAAGGGAGCCCTACAAACTGACATCAGGAACCTGGACTGCTGAGTTTTCTTTCCCAGGGAAAATGGACAAACGATGTACCCTGGGGCCCCTGGCCCTGACTGCAAAAAATCCTTGTATCGAAGGATGGACCCCACACCGAAGTTGTCCCTTCCTCAAATTTGTGCTGCCCTGATAGACCCAAGGGAGCCCTACAAACTGACATCAGGAACCTGGACTGGTCAGTTTTCTTTCCCGGGGAAAAGGGAGAAAGGATGTGCCTAGGTGCCACCGGCCATGGCTGGGACCTGACTGCAAAAAATCCTTATATCGAAGGATGGAGCCCAGACCAAAGTTGTCCCCACCTCAAACTTCTGCTGCCCTGATAGACCCAAGGGAGCCCTAAAAACTGACATCAGGAACCTGGACTGGTGAGTTTTCTTTCCCAGGGAAAATGGCCAAAGGATTTGCCCAGGTGCCCGTGGCCCTGGGCTGGGGCCTCACTGCAAAAAATCCTTATATCGAAGGATGGACCCCAGACCGAAGTTGTCCCCACCTCAAACTTGTGCTGCCCTGATACACCCAAGGGAGCCCTACAAACTGACATCAGGAACCTGTACTGCTGAGTTTTCTTTCCCAGGGAAAATGGCCAAAGCGTGTGCCCAGGAGTCCCTGTCCCTGGGCTGGGGCCTCACTGCAAAAAATCCTTATATCGAAGGATGGACCCCACACCGAAGTTGTCCCCACCTCAAACTTGTGCTGCCCTGATACACCCAAGGGAGCCCTACAAACTGACATCAGGAACCTGGACTGCTGAGTTTTCTTTCCCAGGGAAAATGGCCAAAGGATGTGCCCAGGGGCCCCGGGCCCTGACTGCAAAAAATCCTTATATCGAAGGATGGAGCCCACACCGAAGTTTTCCCCACCTCAAACTTGTGCTGCCCTGATAGACCCAAGGGAGCCCTACAAACTGACATCAGGAACCTGGACTGGTGAGTTTTCTTTCCCAGGGAAAATGGCCAAAGGATGTGCCTAGGTGCCCCTGGCCATGGCTGGGTCCTGACTCCAAAAAATCCTTATATCGCAGGATGGACCCCAGACCGAAGTTGTCCCCACCTCAAACTTGTGCTGCCCTGATAGACCCAAAGGAGCCCTACAAACTGACATCAGGAACCTGGACTGGTGAGTTTTCTTTCCCAGGGAAAAGGGACAAATAAAGTGCCCAGGGGCGCCGCACACTGGGTTGGGACCTGACTGCAAAAAATCCTTATATCGAAGGATAGAGGCCAGACCGAAGATGTCCCCACCTCAAATTTGTAATGCCCTGATAGACCCCAGGGAGCCCTACAAACTGACATCAGGAGCCTGGACTGGTGAGTTTTCTTTCCCAGGAAAAGGGACAAAGGATGTGCCCAGGGGCTTCTGGCCCTAGGCGGCGACCTGACTGCAAAAAATCCTTATATCGAAGGATGGACCCCAGACCGAAGTTGTCCCCACCTCAAATTTGTGCTGCCCTGATAGACCCAAGGGAGCTCTACAAACTGACATCAGGAACCTGGACTAGTGAGTTTTCTTTCCCAGGGAAAAGGGAATAAGGATGTGCACATGGGCCCCTGGCCCTGGGCTGGGACCTGAATCCAAAAAATCCTTATATCGAAGGATGCACCCCACACCGTAGTTGTCCCCACCTAAAACCTGTGCTTTCCTGATAGACCCAAGGGAGCCCTACAAACTGACATCAGGAACCTGGACTGCTGAGTTTTTTTTCCCAGGGAAAATGGAAAAAGGATGTACCCAGGGGCCCCTGGCTCTGGGCTGGGACCTCACTGCAAAAAATCCTTATATCGAAGGATGGACCCCACACCGAAGTTGTCCCCACCTCAAACTTGTGCTCCCCTGATAGACCCAAGGGAGCCCTACAAACTGACATCAGGAACCTGGACTGCTGAGTTTTCTTCCCCAGGGAAAATGGAAAAAGGATGTGCCCAGGGGCCCCTGCCCTCGGCTGGGAACTCACTGCAAAGAATCCTTATATCGAAGGATGGACCCCACACCGAAGTTGTCCCCACCTCAAACTTGTGCTGCCCTGATAGACCCAAGGGAGCCCTACAAACTGACATCAGGAACCTGGACTGCTGAGTTTTCTTTCCCAGGGGAAATGGAAAAAGGATGTGCCCAGGGGCCCCTGGCCCTGGGCTGGGACCTCACTGCAAAAAATCCTTATATCGAAGGATGGACCCCGCACCGAAGTTGTCCCCACCTCAAATTTGTGCTGCCCTGATAGACCCAAGGGAGCCCTACAAACTGACATCAGGAACCTGGACTGCTGAGTTTTCTTTCCCAGGGAAAATGGCCAAAGGATGTGCCCAGGGGCCCCTGGCCCTGGGCTGGGAACTCACTGCAAAGAATCCTTATATCGAAGGATGGACACCACACCGAAGTTGTCCCCACCTCAAACTTGTGCTGCCCTGATAGACCCAAGGGAGCCCTACAAACTGACATCAGGAACCTGGACTGCTGAGTTTTATTTCCCAGGGAAAATGGCCAAAGGATGTGCCCAGGGGCCCCTGGCCCTGGGCCCCTGGCCCTGAATGCAAAAAATCCTTATATCAAAGGATGGACCCCACACCGAAGTTGTCCTCACCTCAAACTTGTGCTGCCCTAAAAGACCGGAGGGAGCCCTACAAACTGACATCAGGAACCTGGACTGCTGAGTTTTCTTTCCCAGGGAAAATGGCCAAAGGATGTGCCCGGGGGCCCCTGGCCCTGACTGCAAAAAATCCTCATATCGACGAATGGACCCCACACCGAAGTTGTCCCCACCTGAAACTTGTGCTGCCCTGATACACCCAAGGGAGCCCTACAAACTGACATCAGGAACCTGGACTGGTGAGTTTTCTTTCCCAGGGAAAATGGCCAAAGGATGTGCCCAGGGATCCCTGGCCCTGGGCAGGGACCTCACTACAAAAAATCCTTATATCAAAGGATGGACCCCACAACGAAGTTGTCCCCACCTCAAACTTGTGCTGCCCTGAAAGACCCAAGGGAGCCCTACAAACTGACATCAGGAACCTGGACTGCTGAGTTTTCTTTCCCAGGGAAAATGACCAAAGGATGTGCCCGGGGGCCCCTGGCCCTGACTGCAAAGAATCCTTATATCGAAGGATGGAGCCCACACCGAAGTTGTCCCCACCTGAAACTTGTGCTGCCCTGATACACCCAAGGGAGCCCTACAAACTGACATCAGGAACCTGGACTGCTGAGTTTTCTTTCCCAGGGGAAATGGAAAAAGGATGTGCCCAGGGGCCCCTGGCCCTGGGCTGGGAGCTCACTGCAAAAATTCCTTATATCGAAGGATGGACCCCAGACCGAAGTTGTTCCCACCTCAAACTTGTGCTGCCCTGATAGACCCAAGGGGGCCCTACAAACTGACATCAGGAACCTGGACTACTGAGTTTTCTTTCCCAGGGAAAATGGAAAAAGGATGTGCCCAGGGGCCTCTGGTCCTGGGCCCCTGGCCCTGACTGCAAAAAAACCTTATATCAAAGGATGGACCCCACAACGAAGTTGTCCCCACCTCAAACTTGTGCTGCCCTGATACACCCAAGGGAGCCCTACAAACTGACATCAGGAACCTGGACTGCTGAGTTTTCTTTCCTAGGGAAAATGGAAAAGGGATGTGCCCAGGGGCCCCTGGCCCTGGGCTGGGAGCTCACTGCAAAAATTCCTTATATCGAAGGATGGACCCCACACCGAAGTTGTCCCCACCTCAAACTTGTGCTGCCCTGATACACCCAAGGGAGCCCTACAAACTGACATCAGGAACCTGGACTACTGAGTTTTCTTTCCCAGGGAAAATGGAAAAAGGATGTGCCCAAGGGCCTCTGGTCCTGGGCCCCTGGCCCTGACTGCAAAAAAACCTTATATCAAAGGCTGGACCCCACAACGAAGTTGTCCCCACCTCAAACTTGTGCTGCCCTGAAAGACCCAAGGGAGCCCTACAAACTGACATCAGGAACCTGGACTGCTGAGTTTTCTTTCCCAGGGAAAATGGCCAAAGGATGTGCCCGGGGGCCCCTGGCCCTGACTGCAAAAAATCCTTATATCGACGGATGGACCCCACACCGAAGTTGTCCCCACCTGAAACTTGTGCTGCCCTGATACACCCAAGGGAGCCCTACAAACTGACATCAGGAACCTGGACTGCTGAGTTTTCTTTCCAAGGGAAAATGGAAAAAGGATGTGCCCAGGGGCCCCTGGCCCTGGGCAGGGACCTCACTACAAAAAACCTTATATCGAAGGATGGACCCCACACCGAAGTTGTCCCCACCTCAAACTTGTGCTGCCCTGATACACCCAAGGGAGCCCTACAAACTGACATCAGGAACCTGGACTGCTGAGTTTTCTTTCCCAGGGAAAATGGAAAAAGGATGTGCCCAGGGGCCCCTGGCCCTGGGTTGGGACCTCACTACAAAAAATCCTTTATCGAAGGATGGACCCCACACCGAAGTTGTCCCCACCTCAAACTTGTGCTGCCCTGATAGACCCAAGGGAGCCCTACAAACTGACATCAGGAACCTGGACTGCTGAGTTTTCTTTCCTAGGGAAAATGGAAAAGGGATGTGCCCAGGGGCCCCTGGCCCTGGGCTGGGCCCTGACTGCAAAGAATCCTTATATCGAAGGATGCACCCCACACCGAAGTTGTCCCCACCTCAAATTTGTGCTGGCCTGATAGACCCAAGGGAGCCCTACAAACTGACATCAGGAACCTGGACTGCTGAGTTTTCTTTCCCAGGGGAAATGTAAAAAGGATGTGCCCAGGGGCCCCTGGCCCTGGGCAGGGCCCTGAATGCAAAAAATCCTTATATCGAAGGATGGACCCCGCACCGAAGTTGTCCCCACCTCAAATTTGTGCTGCCCTGATAGACCCAAGGGAGCCCTACAAACTGACATCAGGAACCTGGACTGCTGAGTTTTCTTCCCAGGGAAAATGGCCAAAGGATGTGCCCAGGGGCCCCTGGCCCTGGGCTGGGAACTCACTGCAAAGAATCCTTATATCGAAGGATGGACACCACACCGAAGTTGTCCCCACCTCAAACTTGTGCTGCCCTGATAGACCCAAGGGAGCCCTACAAACTGACATCAGGAACCTGGACTGCTGAGTTTTCTTTCCCAGGGAAAATGGCCAAAGGATGTGCCCAGGGGCCCCTGGCCCTGGGCCCCTGGCCCTGAATGCAAAAAATCCTTATATCAAAGGATGGACCCCACACCGAAGTTGTCCTCACCTCAAACTTGTGCTGCCCTAAAAGACCGGAGGGAGCCCTACAAACTGACATCAGGAACCTGGACTGCTGAGTTTTCTTTCCCAGGGAAAATGGCCAAAGGATGTGCCCGGGGGCCCCTGGCCCTGACTGCAAAAAATCCTCATATCGACGAATGGACCCCACACCGAAGTTGTCCCCACCTGAAACTTGTGCTGCCCTGATACACCCAAGGGAGCCCTACAAACTGACATCAGGAACCTGGACTGGTGAGTTTTCTTTCCCAGGGAAAATGGCCAAAGGATGTGCCCAGGGGCCCCTGGCCCTGGGCAGGGACCTCACTACAAAAAATCCTTATATCAAAGGATGGACCCCACAACGAAGTTGTCCCCACCTCAAACTTGTGCTGCCCTGAAAGACCCAAGGGAGCCCTACAAACTGACATCAGGAACCTGGACTGCTGAGTTTTCTTTCCCAGGGAAAATGACCAAAGGATGTGCCCGGGGGCCCCTGGCCTTGACTGCAAAGAATCCTTATATCGAAGGATGGAGCCCACACCGAAGTTGTCCCCACCTGAAACTTGTGCTGCCCTGATACACCCAAGGGAGCCCTACAAACTGACATCAGGAACCTGGACTGCTGAGTTTTCTTTCCCAGGGGAAATGGAAAAAGGATGTGCCCAGGGGCCCCTGGCCCTGGGCTGGGAGCTCACTGCAAAAATTCCTTATATCGAAGGATGGACCCCAGACCGAAGTTGTTCCCACCTCAAACTTGTGCTGCCCTGATAGACCCAAGGGGGCCCTACAAACTGACATCAGGAACCTGGACTACTGAGTTTTCTTTCCCAGGGAAAATGGAAAAAGGATGTGCCCAGGGGCCTCTGGTAGTGGGCCCCTGGCCCTGACTGCAAAAAAACCTTATATCAAAGGATGGACCCCACAACGAAGTTGTCCCCACCTCAAACTTGTGCTGCCCTGAAAGACCCAAGGGAGCCCTACAAACTGACATCAGGAACCTGGACTGCTGAGTTTTCTTTCCCAGGGAAAATGGCCAAAGGATGTGCCCGGGGGCCCCTGGCCCTGACTGCAAAAAATCCTTATATCGACGGATGGACCCCACACCGAAGTTGTCCCCACCTGAAACTTGTGCTGCCCTGATACACCCAAGGGAGCCCTACAAACTGACATCAGGAACCTGGACTGCTGAGTTTTCTTTCCAAGGGAAAATGGAAAAAGGATGTGCCCAGGGGCCCCTGGCCCTGGGCAGGGACCTCACTACAAAAAAACCTTATATCGAAGGATGGACCCCACACCGAAGTTGTCCCCACCTCAAACTTGTGCTGCCCTGATAGACCCAAGGGAGCCCTACAAACTGACATCAGGAACCTGGACTGCTGAGTTTTCTTTCCTAGGGAAAATGGAAAAGGGATGTGCCCAGGGGCCCCTGGCCCTGGGCTGGGCCCTGACTGCAAAGAATCCTTATATCGAAGGATGCACCCCACACCGAAGTTGTCCCCACCTCAAATTTGTGCTGCCCTGATAGACCCAAGGGAGCCCTACAAACTGACATCAGGAACCTGGACTGCTGAGTTTTCTTTCCCAGGGAAAAGGCCAAAGGATGTGCCCAGGGGCCCCTGGCCCTGGGCAGGGGCCTGAATGCAAAAAATTCTTATATCGAAGGATGGAGCCCACACCGAAGTTGTCCCCACCTCAAACTTGTGCTGCCCTGATAGACCCAAGGGAGCCCTACAAACTGACATCAGGAACCTGGACTGCTGAGTTTTCTTCCCCAGGGAAAATGGAAAAAGGATGTGCCCAGGCGCCCCTGGCCCTCGGCTGGGAACTCACTGCAAAGAATCCTTATATCGAAGGATGGACCCCACACCGAAGTTGTCCCCACCTCAAACTTGTGCTGCCCTGATACACCCAAGGGAGCCCTACAAACTGACATCAGGAACCTGGACTGCTGAGTTTTCTTTCCCAGGGAAAATGGAAAAAGGATGTGCCCAGGGGCCCCTGGCCCTGGGCTGGGACCTCACTACAAAAAATCCTTATATCGAAGGATGGACCCCACACCGAAGTTGTCCCCACCTCAAACTTGTGCTGCCCTGATACACCCAAGGGAGCCCTACAAACTGACATCAGGAACCTGGACTGCTGAGTTTTCTTTCCTAGGGAAAATGGAAAAGGGATGTGCCCAGGGGCCCCTGGCCCTGGGCTGGGAGCTCACTGCAAAAATTCCTTATATCGAAGGATGGACCCCACACCGATGTTGTCCCCACCTCAAACTTGTGCTGCCCTGATACACCCAAGGGAGCCCTACAAACTGACATCAGGAACCTGGACTACTGAGTTTTCTTTCCCAGGGAAAATGGAAAAAGGATGTGCCCAAGGGCCTCTGGTCCTGGGCCCCTGGCCCTGACTGCAAAAAAACCTTATATCAAAGGCTGGACCCCACAACGAAGTTGTCCCCACCTCAAACTTGTGCTGCCCTGAAAGACCCAAGGGAGCCCTACAAACTGACATCAGGAACCTGGACTGCTGAGTTTTCTTTCCCAGGGAAAATGGCCAAAGGATGTGCCCGGGGGCCCCTGGCCCTGACTGCAAAAAATCCTTATATCGACGGATGGACCCCACACCGAAGTTGTCCCCACCTGAAACTTGTGCTGCCCTGATACACCCAAGGGAGCCCTACAAACTGACATCAGGAACCTGGACTGCTGAGTTTTCTTTCCAAGGGAAAATGGAAAAAGGATGTGCCCAGGGGCCCCTGGCCCTGGGCAGGGACCTCACTACAAAAAACCTTATATCGAAGGATGGACCCCACACCGAAGTTGTCCCCACCTCAAACTTGTGCTGCCCTGATACACCCAAGGGAGCCCTACAAACTGACATCAGGAACCTGGACTGCTGAGTTTTCTTTCCCAGGGAAAATGGAAAAAGGATGTGCCCAGGGGCCCCTGGCCCTGGGCTGGGACCTCACTACAAAAAATCCTTTATCGAAGGATGGACCCCACACCGAAGTTGTCCCCACCTCAAACTTGTGCTGCCCTGATAGACCCAAGGGAGCCCTACAAACTGACATCAGGAACCTGGACTGCTGAGTTTTCTTTCCTAGGGAAAATGGAAAAGGGATGTGCCCAGGGGCCCCTGGCCCTGGGCTGGGCCCTGACTGCAAAGAATCCTTATATCGAAGGATGCACCCCACACCGAAGTTGTCCCCACCTCAAATTTGTGCTGCCCTGATAGACCCAAGGGAGCCCTACAAACTGACATCAGGAACCTGGACTGCTGAGTTTTCTTTCCCAGGGGAAATGTAAAAAGGATGTGCCCAGGGGCCCCTGGCCCTGGGCAGGGCCCTGAATGCAAAAAATCCTTATATCGAAGGATGGAGCCCACACCGAAGTTGTCCCCACCTCAAACTTGTGCTGCCCTGATACACCCAAGGGAGCCCTACAAACTGACATCAGGAACCTGGACTGCTGAGTTTTCTTTCCCAGGGAAAATGGAAAAAGGATGTACCCAGGGGCCTCTGGTCCTGGGCCCCCGGCCCTGACTGCAAAAAAACCATATATCAAAGGATGGACCCCACAACGAAGTTGTCCCCACCTCAAACTTGTGCTGCCCTGATAGACCCAAGGGAGCCCTACAAACTGACATCAGGAACCTGGACTGCTGAGTTTTCTTCCCCAGGGAAAATGGAAAAAGGATGTGCCCAGGGGCCCCTGGCCCTGGGCTGGGAACTCACTGCAAAGAATCCTTATATCGAAGGATGGACCCCACACCGAATTTGTCCCCACCTCAAACTTGTGCTGCCCTGATAGACCCAAGGGAGCCCTACAAACTGACATCAGGAACCTGGACTGCTGAGTTTTCTTTCCCAGGGGAAATGGCCAAACGATGTGCCCAGGGGCCCCTGGCCCTGGGCTGGGACCTCACTGCAAAAAATCCTTATATCGAAGGATGGACCCCGCACCGAAGTTGTCCCCACCTCAAATTTGTGCTGCCCTGATAGACCCAAGGGAGCCCTACAAACTGACATCAGGAACCTGGACTGCTGAGTTTTCTTTCCCAGGGAAAATGGAAAAAGGATGTGCCCAGGGGCCCCTGGCCCTGGGCTGGGACTTCACTACAAAAAATCCTTATATCGAAGGATGGACCCCACAGCGAAGTTGTCCCCACCTCAAACTTGTGCTGCCCTGATAGACCCAAGGGAGCCCTACAAACTGACATCAGGAACCTGGACTGCTGAGTTTTCTTTCCCAGGGAAAATGGAAAAAGGATGTACCCAGGGGCCCCTGGCCCTCGACTGGGCCCTGACTGCAAAGAATCCTTATATCGAAGGATGGAGCCCACACCGAAGTTGTCCCCACCTCAAATTTGTGCTGCCCTGATACACCCAAGGGAGCCCTACAAACTGACATCAGGAACCTGGACTGCTGAGTTTTCTTTCCCAGGGAAAATGGAAAAAGGATGTACCCAGGGGCCTCTGGTCCTGGGCCCCTGGCCCTGACTGCAAAAAATGCTTATATCAAAGGATGGACCCCACACCGAAGTTGTCCCCACCTCAAACTTGTGCTGCCCTGATAGACCCAAGGGAGCCCTACAAACTGACATCAGGAACCTGGACTGCTGAGTTTTCTTTCCTAGGGAAAATGGAAAAGGGATGTGCCCAGGGGCCCCTGGCCCTGGGCTGGGCCCTGACTGCAAAGAATCCTTATATCGAAGGATGCACCCCACACCGAAGTTGTCCCCACCTCAAATTTGTACTGCCCTGATAGACCCAAGGGAGCCCTACAAACTGACATCAGGAACCTGGACTGCTGAGTTTTCTTTCCCAGGGAAAAGGCCAAAGGATGTGCCCAGGGGCCCCTGGCCCTGGGCAGGGGCCTGAATGCAAAAAATTCTTATATCGAAGGATGGAGCCCACACCGAAGTTGTCCCCACCTCAAACTTGTGCTGCCCTGATAGACCCAAGGGAGCCCTACAAACTGACATCAGGAACCTGGACTGCTGAGTTTTCTTCCCCAGGGAAAATGGAAAAAGGATGTGCCCAGGCGCCCCTGGCCCTCGGCTGGGAACTCACTGCAAAGAATCCTTATATCGAAGGATGGACCCCACACCGAAGTTGTCCCCACCTCAAACTTGTGCTGCCCTGATACACCCAAGGGAGCCCTACAAACTGACATCAGGAACCTGGACTGCTGAGTTTTCTTTCCCAGGGAAAATGGAAAAAGGATGTGCCCAGGGGCCCCTGGCCCTGGGCTGGGACCTCACTACAAAAAATCCTTATATCGAAGGATGGACCCCACACCGAAGTTGTCCCCACCTCAAACTTGTGCTGCCCTGATACACCCAAGGGAGCCCTACAAACTGACATCAGGAACCTGGACTGCTGAGTTTTCTTTCCTAGGGAAAATGGAAAAGGGATGTGCCCAGGGGCCCCTGGCCCTGGGCTGGGAGCTCACTGCAAAAATTCCTTATATCGAAGGATGGACCCCACACCGAAGTTGTCCCCACCTCAAACTTGTGCTGCCCTGATACACCCAAGGGAGCCCTACAAACTGACATCAGGAACCTGGACTACTGAGTTTTCTTTCCCAGGGAAAATGGAAAAAGGATGTGCCCAAGGGCCTCTGGTCCTGGGCCCCTGGCCCTGACTGCAAAAAAACCTTATATCAAAGGCTGGACCCCACAACGAAGTTGTCCCCACCTCAAACTTGTGCTGCCCTGAAAGACCCAAGGGAGCCCTACAAACTGACATCAGGAACCTGGACTGCTGAGTTTTCTTTCCCAGGGAAAATGGCCAAAGGATGTGCCCGGGGGCCCCTGGCCCTGACTGCAAAAAATCCTTATATCGACGGATGGACCCCACACCGAAGTTGTCCCCACCTGAAACTTGTGCTGCCCTGATACACCCAAGGGAGCCCTACAAACTGACATCAGGAACCTGGACTGCTGAGTTTTCTTTCCAAGGGAAAATGGAAAAAGGATGTGCCCAGGGGCCCCTGGCCCTGGGCAGGGACCTCACTACAAAAAACCTTATATCGAAGGATGGACCCCACACCGAAGTTGTCCCCACCTCAAACTTGTGCTGCCCTGATACACCCAAGGGAGCCCTACAAACTGACATCAGGAACCTGGACTGCTGAGTTTTCTTTCCCAGGGAAAATGGAAAAAGGATGTGCCCAGGGGCCCCTGGCCCTGGGCTGGGACCTCACTACAAAAAATCCTTTATCGAAGGATGGACCCCACACCGAAGTTGTCCCCACCTCAAACTTGTGCTGCCCTGATAGACCTAAGGGAGCCCTACAAACTGTCATCAGGAACCTGGACTGCTGAGTTTTCTTTCCTAGGGAAAATGGAAAAGGGATGTGCCCAGGGGCCCCTGGCCCTGGGCTGGGCCCTGACTGCAAAGAATCCTTATATCGAAGGATGCACCCCACACCGAAGTTGTCCCCACCTCAAATTTGTGCTGCCCTGATAGACCCAAGGGAGCCCTACAAACTGACATCAGGAACCTGGACTGCTGAGTTTTCTTTCCCAGGGGAAATGTAAAAAGGATGTGCCCAGGGGCCCCTGGCCCTGGGCAGGGCCCTGAATGCAAAAAATCCTTATATCGAAGGATGGAGCCCACACCGAAGTTGTCCCCACCTCAAACTTGTGCTGCCCTGATACACCCAAGGGAGCCCTACAAACTGACATCAGGAACCTGGACTGCTGAGTTTTCTTTCCCAGGGAAAATGGAAAAAGGATGTACCCAGGGGCCTCTGGTCCTGGGCCCCTGGCCCTGACTGCAAAAAAACCATATATCAAAGGATGGACCCCACAACGAAGTTGTCCCCACCTCAAACTTGTGCTGCCCTGATAGACCCAAGGGAGCCCTACAAACTGACATCAGGAACCTGGACTGCTGAGTTTTCTTCCCCAGGGAAAATGGAAAAAGGATGTGCCCAGGGGCCCCTGGCCCTGGGCTGGGAACTCACTGCAAAGAATCCTTATATCGAAGGATGGACCCCACACCGAATTTGTCCCCACCTCAAACTTGTGCTGCCCTGATAGACCCAAGGGAGCCCTACAAACTGACATCAGGAACCTGGACTGCTGAGTTTTCTTTCCCAGGGGAAATGGCCAAACGATGTGCCCAGGGGCCCCTGGCCCTGGGCTGGGACCTCACTGCAAAAAATCCTTATATCGAAGGATGGACCCCGCACCGAAGTTGTCCCCACCTCAAATTTGTGCTGCCCTGATAGACCCAAGGGAGCCCTACAAACTGACATCAGGAACCTGGACTGCTGAGTTTTCTTTCCCAGGGAAAATGGAAAAAGGATGTGCCCAGGGGCCCCTGGCCCTGGGCTGGGACTTCACTACAAAAAATCCTTATATCGAAGGATGGACCCCACACCGAAGTTGTCCCCACCTCAAATTTGTGCTGCCCTGATACACCCAAGGGAGCCCTACAAACTGACATCAGGAACCTGGACTGCTGAGTTTTCTTTCCCAGGGAAAATGGAAAAAGGATGTACCCAGGGGCCTCTGGTCCTGGGCCCCTGGCCCTGACTGCAAAAAATGCTTATATCAAAGGATGGACCCCACAACGAAGTTGTCCCCACCTCAAACTTGTGCTGCCCTGATAGACCCAAGGGAGCCCTACAAACTGACATCAGGAACCTGGACTGCTGAGTTTTCTTTCCCAGGGGAAATGGCCAAACGATGTGCCCAGGGGCCCCTGGCCCTGGGCTGGGACCTCACTGCAAAAAATCCTTATATCGAAGGATGGACCCCGCACCGAAGTTGTCCCCACCTCAAATTTGTGCTGCCCTGATAGACCCAAGGGAGCCCTACAAACTGACATCAGGAACCTGGACTGCTGAGTTTTCTTTCCCAGGGAAAATGGAAAAAGGATGTGCCCAGGGGCCCCTGGCCCTGGGCTGGGACTTCACTACAAAAAATCCTTATATCGAAGGATGGACCCCACACCGAAGTTGTCCCCACCTCAAACTTGTGCTGCCCTGATAGACCCAAGGGAGCCCTACAAACTGACATCAGGAACCTGGACTGCTGAGTTTTCTTTCCCAGGGAAAATGGAAAAAGGATGTACCCAGGGGCCCCTGGCCCTCGACTGGGCCCTGACTGCAAAGAATCCTTATATCGAAGGATGGAGCCCACACCGAAGTTGTCCCCACCTCAAATTTGTGCTGCCCTGATACACCCAAGGGAGCCCTACAAACTGACATCAGGAACCTGGACTGCTGAGTTTTCTTTCCCAGGGAAAATGGAAAAAGGATGTACCCAGGGGCCTCTGGTCCTGGGCCCCTGGCCCTGACTGCAAAAAATGCTTATATCAAAGGATGGACCCCACACCGAAGTTGTCCCCACCTCAAACTTGTGCTGCCCTGATAGACCCAAGGGAGCCCTACAAACTGACATCAGGAACCTGGACTGCTGAGTTTTCTTTCCCAGGGAAAATGGAAAAGGGATGTGCCCAGGGGCCCCTGGCCCTGGGCTGGGCCCTGACTGCAAAGAATCCTTATATCGAAGGATGCACCCCACACCGAAGTTGTCCCCACCTCAAATTTGTACTGCCCTGATAGACCCAAGGGAGCCCTACAAACTGACATCAGGAACCTGGACTGCTGAGTTTTCTTTCCCAGGGAAGAGGCCAAAGGATGTGCCCAGGGGCCCCTGGCCCTGGGCAGGGGCCTGAATGCAAAAAATTCTTATATCGAAGGATGGAGCCCACACCGAAGTTGTCCCCACCTCAAACTTGTGCTGCCCTGATAGACCCAAGGGAGCCCTACAAACTGACATCAGGAACCTGGACTGCTGAGTTTTCTTTCCCAGGGAAAATGGAAAAAGGATGTACCCAGGGGCCCCTGGCCCTCGACTGGGCCCTGACTGCAAAGAATCCTTATATCGAAGGATGGAGCCCACACCGAAGTTGTCCCCACCTCAAATTTGTGCTGCCCTGATACACCCAAGGGAGCCCTACAAACTGACATCAGGAACCTGGACTGCTGAGTTTTCTTTCCCAGGGAAAATGGAAAAAGGATGTACCCAGGGGCCTCTGGTCCTGGGCCCCTGGCCCTGACTGCAAAAAATGCTTATATCAAAGGATGGACCCCACACCGAAGTTGTCCCCACCTCAAACTTGTGCTGCCCTGATAGACCCAAGGGAGCCCTACAAACTGACATCAGGAACCTGGACTGCTGAGTTTTCTTTCCTAGGGAAAATGGAAAAGGGATGTGCCCAGGGGCCCCTGGCCCTGGGCTGGGCCCTGACTGCAAAGAATCCTTATATCGAAGGATGCACCCCACACCGAAGTTGTCCCCACCTCAAATTTGTACTGCCCTGATAGACCCAAGGGAGCCCTACAAACTGACATCAGGAACCTGGACTGCTGAGTTTTCTTTCCCAGGGAAAAGGCCAAAGGATGTGCCCAGGGGCCCCTGGCCCTGGGCAGGGGCCTGAATGCAAAAAATTCTTATATCGAAGGATGGAGCCCACACCGAAGTTGTCCCCACCTCAAACTTGTGCTGCCCTGATAGACCCAAGGGAGCCCTACAAACTGACATCAGGAACCTGGACTGCTGAGTTTTCTTCCCCAGGGAAAATGGAAAAAGGATGTGCCCAGGCGCCCCTGGCCCTCGGCTGGGAACTCACTGCAAAGAATCCTTATATCGAAGGATGGACCCCACACCGAAGTTGTCCCCACCTCAAACTTGTGCTGCCCTGATACACCCAAGGGAGCCCTACAAACTGACATCAGGAACCTGGACTGCTGAGTTTTCTTTCCCAGGGAAAATGGAAAAAGGATGTGCCCAGGGGCCCCTGGCCCTGGGCTGGGACCTCACTACAAAAAATCCTTATATCGAAGGATGGACCCCACACCGAAGTTGTCCCCACCTCAAACTTGTGCTGCCCTGATACACCCAAGGGAGCCCTACAAACTGACATCAGGAACCTGGACTGCTGAGTTTTCTTTCCTAGGGAAAATGGAAAAGGGATGTGCCCAGGGGCCCCTGGCCCTGGGCTGGGAGCTCACTGCAAAAATTCCTTATATCGAAGGATGGACCCCACACCGAAGTTGTCCCCACCTCAAACTTGTGCTGCCCTGATACACCCAAGGGAGCCCTACAAACTGACATCAGGAACCTGGACTACTGAGTTTTCTTTCCCAGGGAAAATGGAAAAAGGATGTGCCCAAGGGCCTCTGGTCCTGGGCCCCTGGCCCTGACTGCAAAAAAACCTTATATCAAAGGCTGGACCCCACAACGAAGTTGTCCCCACCTCAAACTTGTGCTGCCCTGAAAGACCCAAGGGAGCCCTACAAACTGACATCAGGAACCTGGACTGCTGAGTTTTCTTTCCCAGGGAAAATGGCCAAAGGATGTGCCCGGGGGCCCCTGGCCCTGACTGCAAAAAATCCTTATATCGACGGATGGACCCCACACCGAAGTTGTCCCCACCTGAAACTTGTGCTGCCCTGATACACCCAAGGGAGCCCTACAAACTGACATCAGGAACCTGGACTGCTGAGTTTTCTTTCCAAGGGAAAATGGAAAAAGGATGTGCCCAGGGGCCCCTGGCCCTGGGCAGGGACCTCACTACAAAAAACCTTATATCGAAGGATGGACCCCACACCGAAGTTGTCCCCACCTCAAACTTGTGCTGCCCTGATACACCCAAGGGAGCCCTACAAACTGACATCAGGAACCTGGACTGCTGAGTTTTCTTTCCCAGGGAAAATGGAAAAAGGATGTGCCCAGGGGCCCCTGGCCCTGGGCTGGGACCTCACTACAAAAAATCCTTTATCGAAGGATGGACCCCACACCGAAGTTGTCCCCACCTCAAACTTGTGCTGCCCTGATAGACCTAAGGGAGCCCTACAAACTGTCATCAGGAACCTGGACTGCTGAGTTTTCTTTCCTAGGGAAAATGGAAAAGGGATGTGCCCAGGGGCCCCTGGCCCTGGGCTGGGCCCTGACTGCAAAGAATCCTTATATCGAAGGATGCACCCCACACCGAAGTTGTCCCCACCTCAAATTTGTGCTGCCCTGATAGACCCAAGGGAGCCCTACAAACTGACATCAGGAACCTGGACTGCTGAGTTTTCTTTCCCAGGGGAAATGTAAAAAGGATGTGCCCAGGGGCCCCTGGCCCTGGGCAGGGCCCTGAATGCAAAAAATCCTTATATCGAAGGATGGAGCCCACACCGAAGTTGTCCCCACCTCAAACTTGTGCTGCCCTGATACACCCAAGGGAGCCCTACAAACTGACATCAGGAACCTGGACTGCTGAGTTTTCTTTCCCAGGGAAAATGGAAAAAGGATGTACCCAGGGGCCTCTGGTCCTGGGCCCCTGGCCCTGACTGCAAAAAAACCATATATCAAAGGATGGACCCCACAACGAAGTTGTCCCCACCTCAAACTTGTGCTGCCCTGATAGACCCAAGGGAGCCCTACAAACTGACATCAGGAACCTGGACTGCTGAGTTTTCTTCCCCAGGGAAAATGGAAAAAGGATGTGCCCAGGGGCCCCTGGCCCTGGGCTGGGAACTCACTGCAAAGAATCCTTATATCGAAGGATGGACCCCACACCGAATTTGTCCCCACCTCAAACTTGTGCTGCCCTGATAGACCCAAGGGAGCCCTACAAACTGACATCAGGAACCTGGACTGCTGAGTTTTCTTTCCCAGGGGAAATGGCCAAACGATGTGCCCAGGGGCCCCTGGCCCTGGGCTGGGACCTCACTGCAAAAAATCCTTATATCGAAGGATGGACCCCGCACCGAAGTTGTCCCCACCTCAAATTTGTGCTGCCCTGATACACCCAAGGGAGCCCTACAAACTGACATCAGGAACCTGGACTGCTGAGTTTTCTTTCCCAGGGAAAATGGAAAAAGGATGTGCCCAGGGGCCCCTGGCCCTGGGCTGGGACTTCACTACAAAAAATCCTTATATCGAAGGATGGACCCCACACCGAAGTTGTCCCCACCTCAAATTTGTGCTGCCCTGATACACCCAAGGGAGCCCTACAAACTGACATCAGGAACCTGGACTGCTGAGTTTTCTTTCCCAGGGAAAATGGAAAAAGGATGTACCCAGGGGCCTCTGGTCCTGGGCCCCTGGCCCTGACTGCAAAAAATGCTTATATCAAAGGATGGACCCCACAACGAAGTTGTCCCCACCTCAAACTTGTGCTGCCCTGATAGACCCAAGGGAGCCCTACAAACTGACATCAGGAACCTGGACTGCTGAGTTTTCTTTCCCAGGGGAAATGGCCAAACGATGTGCCCAGGGGCCCCTGGCCCTGGGCTGGGACCTCACTGCAAAAAATCCTTATATCGAAGGATGGACCCCGCACCGAAGTTGTCCCCACCTCAAATTTGTGCTGCCCTGATAGACCCAAGGGAGCCCTACAAACTGACATCAGGAACCTGGACTGCTGAGTTTTCTTTCCCAGGGAAAATGGAAAAAGGATGTGCCCAGGGGCCCCTGGCCCTGGGCTGGGACTTCACTACAAAAAATCCTTATATCGAAGGATGGACCCCACACCGAAGTTGTCCCCACCTCAAACTTGTGCTGCCCTGATAGACCCAAGGGAGCCCTACAAACTGACATCAGGAACCTGGACTGCTGAGTTTTCTTTCCCAGGGAAAATGGAAAAAGGATGTACCCAGGGGCCCCTGGCCCTCGACTGGGCCCTGACTGCAAAGAATCCTTATATCGAAGGATGGAGCCCACACCGAAGTTGTCCCCACCTCAAATTTGTGCTGCCCTGATACACCCAAGGGAGCCCTACAAACTGACATCAGGAACCTGGACTGCTGAGTTTTCTTTCCCAGGGAAAATGGAAAAAGGATGTACCCAGGGGCCTCTGGTCCTGGGCCCCTGGCCCTGACTGCAAAAAATGCTTATATCAAAGGATGGACCCCACACCGAAGTTGTCCCCACCTCAAACTTGTGCTGCCCTGATAGACCCAAGGGAGCCCTACAAACTGACATCAGGAACCTGGACTGCTGAGTTTTCTTTCCTAGGGAAAATGGAAAAGGGATGTGCCCAGGGGCCCCTGGCCCTGGGCTGGGCCCTGACTGCAAAGAATCCTTATATCGAAGGATGCACCCCACACCGAAGTTGTCCCCACCTCAAATTTGTACTGCCCTGATAGACCCAAGGGAGCCCTACAAACTGACATCAGGAACCTGGACTGCTGAGTTTTCTTTCCCAGGGAAAAGGCCAAAGGATGTGCCCAGGGGCCCCTGGCCCTGGGCAGGGGCCTGAATGCAAAAAATTCTTATATCGAAGGATGGAGCCCACACCGAAGTTGTCCCCACCTCAAACTTGTGCTGCCCTGATAGACCCAAGGGAGCCCTACAAACTGACATCAGGAACCTGGACTGCTGAGTTTTCTTCCCCAGGGAAAATGGAAAAAGGATGTGCCCAGGCGCCCCTGGCCCTCGGCTGGGAACTCACTGCAAAGAATCCTTATATCGAAGGATGGACCCCACACCGAAGTTGTCCCCACCTCAAACTTGTGCTGCCCTGATACACCCAAGGGAGCCCTACAAACTGACATCAGGAACCTGGACTGCTGAGTTTTCTTTCCCAGGGAAAATGGAAAAAGGATGTGCCCAGGGGCCCCTGGCCCTGGGCTGGGACCTCACTACAAAAAATCCTTATATCGAAGGATGGACCCCACACCGAAGTTGTCCCCACCTCAAACTTGTGCTGCCCTGATACACCCAAGGGAGCCCTACAAACTGACATCAGGAACCTGGACTGCTGAGTTTTCTTTCCTAGGGAAAATGGAAAAGGGATGTGCCCAGGGGCCCCTGGCCCTGGGCTGGGAGCTCACTGCAAAAATTCCTTATATCGAAGGATGAACCCCACACCGAAGTTGTCCCCACCTCAAACTTGTGCTGCCCTGATACACCCAAGGGAGCCCTACAAACTGACATCAGGAACCTGGACTACTGAGTTTTCTTTCCCAGGGAAAATGGAAAAAGGATGTGCCCAAGGGCCTCTGGTCCTGGGCCCCTGGCCCTGACTGCAAAAAAACCTTATATCAAAGGCTGGACCCCACAACGAAGTTGTCCCCACCTCAAACTTGTGCTGCCCTGAAAGACCCAAGGGAGCCCTACAAACTGACATCAGGAACCTGGACTGCTGAGTTTTCTTTCCCAGGGAAAATGGCCAAAGGATGTGCCCGGGGGCCCCTGGCCCTGACTGCAAAAAATCCTTATATCGACGGATGGACCCCACACCGAAGTTGTCCCCACCTGAAACTTGTGCTGCCCTGATACACCCAAGGGAGCCCTACAAACTGACATCAGGAACCTGGACTGCTGAGTTTTCTTTCCAAGGGAAAATGGAAAAAGGATGTGCCCAGGGGCCCCTGGCCCTGGGCAGGGACCTCACTACAAAAAACCTTATATCGAAGGATGGACCCCACACCGAAGTTGTCCCCACCTCAAACTTGTGCTGCCCTGATACACCCAAGGGAGCCCTACAAACTGACATCAGGAACCTGGACTGCTGAGTTTTCTTTCCCAGGGAAAATGGAAAAAGGATGTGCCCAGGGGCCCCTGGCCCTGGGCTGGGACCTCACTACAAAAAATCCTTTATCGAAGGATGGACCCCACACCGAAGTTGTCCCCACCTCAAACTTGTGCTGCCCTGATAGACCTAAGGGAGCCCTACAAACTGTCATCAGGAACCTGGACTGCTGAGTTTTCTTTCCTAGGGAAAATGGAAAAGGGATGTGCCCAGGGGCCCCTGGCCCTGGGCTGGGCCCTGACTGCAAAGAATCCTTATATCGAAGGATGCACCCCACACCGAAGTTGTCCCCACCTCAAATTTGTGCTGCCCTGATAGACCCAAGGGAGCCCTACAAACTGACATCAGGAACCTGGACTGCTGAGTTTTCTTTCCCAGGGGAAATGTAAAAAGGATGTGCCCAGGGGCCCCTGGCCCTGGGCAGGGCCCTGAATGCAAAAAATCCTTATATCGAAGGATGGAGCCCACACCGAAGTTGTCCCCACCTCAAACTTGTGCTGCCCTGATACACCCAAGGGAGCCCTACAAACTGACATCAGGAACCTGGACTGCTGAGTTTTCTTTCCCAGGGAAAATGGAAAAAGGATGTACCCAGGGGCCTCTGGTCCTGGGCCCCTGGCCCTGACTGCAAAAAAACCATATATCAAAGGATGGACCCCACAACGAAGTTGTCCCCACCTCAAACTTGTGCTGCCCTGATAGACCCAAGGGAGCCCTACAAACTGACATCAGGAACCTGGACTGCTGAGTTTTCTTCCCCAGGGAAAATGGAAAAAGGATGTGCCCAGGGGCCCCTGGCCCTGGGCTGGGAACTCACTGCAAAGAATCCTTATATCGAAGGATGGACCCCACACCGAATTTGTCCCCACCTCAAACTTGTGCTGCCCTGATAGACCCAAGGGAGCCCTACAAACTGACATCAGGAACCTGGACTGCTGAGTTTTCTTTCCCAGGGGAAATGGCCAAACGATGTGCCCAGGGGCCCCTGGCCCTGGGCTGGGACCTCACTGCAAAAAATCCTTATATCGAAGGATGGACCCCGCACCGAAGTTGTCCCCACCTCAAATTTGTGCTGCCCTGATAGACCCAAGGGAGCCCTACAAACTGACATCAGGAACCTGGACTGCTGAGTTTTCTTTCCCAGGGAAAATGGAAAAAGGATGTGCCCAGGGGCCCCTGGCCCTGGGCTGGGACTTCACTACAAAAAATCCTTATATCGAAGGATGGACCCCACACCGAAGTTGTCCCCACCTCAAATTTGTGCTGCCCTGATACACCCAAGGGAGCCCTACAAACTGACATCAGGAACCTGGACTGCTGAGTTTTCTTTCCCAGGGAAAATGGAAAAAGGATGTACCCAGGGGCCTCTGGTCCTGGGCCCCTGGCCCTGACTGCAAAAAATGCTTATATCAAAGGATGGACCCCACAACGAAGTTGTCCCCACCTCAAACTTGTGCTGCCCTGATAGACCCAAGGGAGCCCTACAAACTGACATCAGGAACCTGGACTGCTGAGTTTTCTTTCCCAGGGGAAATGGCCAAACGATGTGCCCAGGGGCCCCTGGCCCTGGGCTGGGACCTCACTGCAAAAAATCCTTATATCGAAGGATGGACCCCGCACCGAAGTTGTCCCCACCTCAAATTTGTGCTGCCCTGATAGACCCAAGGGAGCCCTACAAACTGACATCAGGAACCTGGACTGCTGAGTTTTCTTTCCAAGGGAAAATGGAAAAAGGATGTGCCCAGGGGCCCCTGGCCCTGGGCTGGGCCCTGACTGCAAAGAATCCTTATATCGAAGGATGCACCCCACACCGAAGTTGTCCCCACCTCAAATTTGTGCTGCCCTGATAGACCCAAGGGAGCCCTACAAACTGACATCAGGAACCTGGACTGCTGAGTTTTCTTTCCCAGGGAAAATGGCCAAAGGATGTGCCCGGGGGCCCCTGGCCCTGACTGCAAAAAATCCTTATATCGACGGATGGACCCCAGACCGAAGTTGTCCCCACCTCAAATTTGTGCTGCCCTGATAGACCCAAGGGAGCTCTACAAACTGACATCAGGAACCTGGACTAGTGAGTTTTCTTTCCCAGGGAAAAGGGAATAAGGATGTGCACATGGGCCCCTGGCCCTGGGCTGGGACCTGAATCCAAAAAATCCTTATATCGAAGGATGCACCCCACACCGTAGTTGTCCCCACCTAAAACCTGTGCTTTCCTGATAGACCCAAGGGAGCCCTACAAACTGACATCAGGAACCTGGACTGCTGAGTTTTCTTTCCCAGGGGAAATGGCCAAAGGATGTGCCCGGGGGCCCCTGGCCCTGACTGCAAAAATCCTTATATCAACGGATGGACCCCACACCAGAGTTGTCCCCACCTGAAACTTGTGCTGCCCTGATACACCCAAGGGAGCCCTACAAACTGACATCAGGAACCTGGACTGCTGAGTTTTTTTTCCCAGGGAAAATGGAAAAAGGATGTACCCAGGGGCCCCTGGCTCTGGGCTGGGACCTCACTGCAAAAAATCCTTATATCGAAGGATGGACCCCACAACGAAGTTGTCCCCACCTCAAACTTGTGCTCCCCTGATAGACCCAAGGGAGCCCTACAAACTGACATCAGGAACCTGGACTGCTGAGTTTTCTTCCCCAGGGAAAATGGAAAAAGGATGTGCCCAGGGGCCCCTGCCCTCGGCTGGGAACTCACTGCAAAGAATCCTTATATCGAAGGATGGACCCCACACCGAAGTTGTCCCCACCTCAAACTTGTGCTGCCCTGATAGACCCAAGGGAGCCCTACAAACTGACATCAGGAACCTGGACTGCTGAGTTTTCTTTCCCAGGGGAAATGGAAAAAGGATGTGCCCAGGGGCCCCTGGCCCTGGGCTGGGACCTCACTGCAAAAAATCCTTATATCGAAGGATGGACCCCGCACCGAAGTTGTCCCCACCTCAAATTTGTGCTGCCCTGATAGACCCAAGGGAGCCCTACAAACTGACATCAGGAACCTGGACTGCTGAGTTTTCTTTCCCAGGGAAAATGGCCAAAGGATGTGCCCAGGGGCCCCTGGCCCTGGGCTGGGAACTCACTGCAAAGAATCCTTATATCGAAGGATGGACACCACACCGAAGTTGTCCCCACCTCAAACTTGTGCTGCCCTGATAGACCCAAGGGAGCCCTACAAACTGACATCAGGAACCTGGACTGCTGAGTTTTCTTTCCCAGGGAAAATGGCCAAAGGATGTGCCCAGGGGCCCCTGGCCCTGGGCCCCTGGCCCTGAATGCAAAAAATCCTTATATCAAAGGATGGACCCCACACCGAAGTTGTCCTCACCTCAAACTTGTGCTGCCCTAAAAGACCGGAGGGAGCCCTACAAACTGACATCAGGAACCTGGACTGCTGAGTTTTCTTTCCCAGGGAAAATGGCCAAAGGATGTGCCCGGGGGCCCCTGGCCCTGACTGCAAAAAATCCTCATATCGACGAATGGACCCCACACCGAAGTTGTCCCCACCTGAAACTTGTGCTGCCCTGATACACCCAAGGGAGCCCTACAAACTGACATCAGGAACCTGGACTGGTGAGTTTTCTTTCCCAGGGAAAATGGCCAAAGGATGTGCCCAGGGGCCCCTGGCCCTGGGCAGGGACCTCACTACAAAAAATCCTTATATCAAAGGATGGACCCCACAACGAAGTTGTCCCCACCTCAAACTTGTGCTGCCCTGAAAGACCCAAGGGAGCCCTACAAACTGACATCAGGAACCTGGACTGCTGAGTTTTCTTTCCCAGGGAAAATGGCCAAAGGATGTGCCCGGGGGCCCCTGGCCCTGACTGCAAAAAATCCTTATATCGACGGATGGACCCCACACCGAAGTTGTCCCCACCTGAAACTTGTGCTGCCCTGATACACCCAAGGGAGCCCTACAAACTGACATCAGGAACCTGGACTGCTGAGTTTTCTTTCCAAGGGAAAATGGAAAAAGGATGTGCCCAGGGGCCCCTGGCCCTGGGCAGGGACCTCACTACAAAAAAACCTTATATCGAAGGATGGACCCCACACCGAAGTTGTCCCCACCTCAAACTTGTGCTGCCCTGATAGACCCAAGGGAGCCCTACAAACTGACATCAGGAACCTGGACTGCTGAGTTTTCTTTCCTAGGGAAAATGGAAAAGGGATGTGCCCAGGGGCCCCTGGCCCTGGGCTGGGCCCTGACTGCAAAGAATCCTTATATCGAAGGATGCACCCCACACCGAAGTTGTCCCCACCTCAAATTTGTGCTGCCCTGATAGACCCAAGGGAGCCCTACAAACTGACATCAGGAACCTGGACTGCTGAGTTTTCTTTCCCAGGGAAAAGGCCAAAGGATGTGCCCAGGGGCCCCTGGCCCTGGGCAGGGGCCTGAATGCAAAAAATTCTTATATCGAAGGATGGAGCCCACACCGAAGTTGTCCCCACCTCAAACTTGTGCTGCCCTGATAGACCGAAGGGAGCCCTACAAACTGACATCAGGAACCTGGACTGCTGAGTTTTCTTCCCCAGGGAAAATGGAAAAAGGATGTGCCCAGGCGCCCCTGGCCCTCGGCTGGGAACTCACTGCAAAGAATCCTTATATCGAAGGATGGACCCCACACCGAAGTTGTCCCCACCTCAAACTTGTGCTGCCCTGATACACCCAAGGGAGCCCTACAAACTGACATCAGGAACCTGGACTGCTGAGTTTTCTTTCCCAGGGAAAATGGAAAAAGGATGTGCCCAGGGGCCCCTGGCCCTGGGCTGGGACCTCACTACAAAAAATCCTTATATCGAAGGATGGACCCCACACCGAAGTTGTCCCCACCTCAAACTTGTGCTGCCCTGATACACCCAAGGGAGCCCTACAAACTGACATCAGGAACCTGGACTGCTGAGTTTTCTTTCCTAGGGAAAATGGAAAAGGGATGTGCCCAGGGGCCCCTGGCCCTGGGCTGGGAGCTCACTGCAAAAATTCCTTATATCGAAGGATGGACCCCACACCGAAGTTGTCCCCACCTCAAACTTGTGCTGCCCTGATACACCCAAGGGAGCCCTACAAACTGACATCAGGAACCTGGACTACTGAGTTTTCTTTCCCAGGGAAAATGGAAAAAGGATGTGCCCAAGGGCCTCTGGTCCTGGGCCCCTGGCCCTGACTGCAAAAAAACCTTATATCAAAGGCTGGACCCCACAACGAAGTTGTCCCCACCTCAAACTTGTGCTGCCCTGAAAGACCCAAGGGAGCCCTACAAACTGACATCAGGAACCTGGACTGCTGAGTTTTCTTTCCCAGGGAAAATGGCCAAAGGATGTGCCCGGGGGCCCCTGGCCCTGACTGCAAAAAATCCTTATATCGACGGATGGACCCCACACCGAAGTTGTCCCCACCTGAAACTTGTGCTGCCCTGATACACCCAAGGGAGCCCTACAAACTGACATCAGGAACCTGGACTGCTGAGTTTTCTTTCCAAGGGAAAATGGAAAAAGGATGTGCCCAGGGGCCCCTGGCCCTGGGCAGGGACCTCACTACAAAAAACCTTATATCGAAGGATGGACCCCACACCGAAGTTGTCCCCACCTCAAACTTGTGCTGCCCTGATACACCCAAGGGAGCCCTACAAACTGACATCAGGAACCTGGACTGCTGAGTTTTCTTTCCCAGGGAAAATGGAAAAAGGATGTGCCCAGGGGCCCCTGGCCCTGGGCTGGGACCTCACTACAAAAAGTCCTTTATCGAAGGATGGACCCCACACCGAAGTTGTCCCCACCTCAAACTTGTGCTGCCCTGATAGACCCAAGGGAGCCCTACAAACTGACATCAGGAACCTGGACTGCTGAGTTTTCTTTCCTAGGGAAAATGGAAAAGGGATGTGCCCAGGGGCCCCTGGCCCTGGGCTGGGCCCTGACTGCAAAGAATCCTTATATCGAAGGATGCACCCCACACCGAAGTTGTCCCCACCTCAAATTTGTGCTGCCCTGATAGACCCAAGGGAGCCCTACAAACTGACATCAGGAACCTGGACTGCTGAGTTTTCTTTCCCAGGGGAAATGTAAAAAGGATGTGCCCAGGGGCCCCTGGCCCTGGGCAGGGCCCTGAATGCAAAAAATCCTTATATCGAAGGATGGAGCCCACACCGAAGTTGTCCCCACCTCAAACTTGTGCTGCCCTGATAGACCCAAGGGAGCCCTACAAACTGACATCAGGAACCTGGACTGCTGAGTTTTCTTTCCCAGGGGAAATGGAAAAAGGATGTGCCCAGGGGCCCCTGGCCCTGGGCTGGGACCTCACTGCAAAAAATCCTTATATCGAAGGATGGACCCCGCACCGAAGTTGTCCCCACCTCAAATTTGTGCTGCCCTGATAGACCCAAGGGAGCCCTACAAACTGACATCAGGAACCTGGACTGCTGAGTTTTCTTTCCCAGGGAAAATGGCCAAAGGATGTGCCCAGGGGCCCCTGGCCCTGGGCTGGGAACTCACTGCAAAGAATCCTTATATCGAAGGATGGACACCACACCGAAGTTGTCCCCACCTCAAACTTGTGCTGCCCTGATAGACCCAAGGGAGCCCTACAAACTGACATCAGGAACCTGGACTGCTGAGTTTTCTTTCCCAGGGAAAATGGCCAAAGGATGTGCCCAGGGGCCCCTGGCCCTGGGCCCCTGGCCCTGAATGCAAAAAATCCTTATATCAAAGGATGGACCCCACACCGAAGTTGTCCTCACCTCAAACTTGTGCTGCCCTAAAAGACCGGAGGGAGCCCTACAAACTGACATCAGGAACCTGGACTGCTGAGTTTTCTTTCCCAGGGAAAATGGCCAAAGGATGTGCCCGGGGGCCCCTGGCCCTGACTGCAAAAAATCCTCATATCGACGAATGGACCCCACACCGAAGTTGTCCCCACCTGAAACTTGTGCTGCCCTGATACACCCAAGGGAGCCCTACAAACTGACATCAGGAACCTGGACTGGTGAGTTTTCTTTCCCAGGGAAAATGGCCAAAGGATGTGCCCAGGGGCCCCTGGCCCTGGGCAGGGACCTCACTACAAAAAATCCTTATATCAAAGGATGGACCCCACAACGAAGTTGTCCCCACCTCAAACTTGTGCTGCCCTGAAAGACCCAAGGGAGCCCTACAAACTGACATCAGGAACCTGGACTGCTGAGTTTTCTTTCCCAGGGAAAATGACCAAAGGATGTGCCCGGGGGCCCCTGGCCCTGACTGCAAAGAATCCTTATATCGAAGGATGGAGCCCACACCGAAGTTGTCCCCACCTGAAACTTGTGCTGCCCTGATACACCCAAGGGAGCCCTACAAACTGACATCAGGAACCTGGACTGCTGAGTTTTCTTTCCCAGGGGAAATGGAAAAAGGATGTGCCCAGGGGCCCCTGGCCCTGGGCTGGGAGCTCACTGCAAAAATTCCTTATATCGAAGGATGGACCCCAGACCGAAGTTGTTCCCACCTCAAACTTGTGCTGCCCTGATAGACCCAAGGGGGCCCTACAAACTGACATCAGGAACCTGGACTACTGAGTTTTCTTTCCCAGGGAAAATGGAAAAAGGATGTGCCCAGGGGCCTCTGGTCCTGGGCCCCTGGCCCTGACTGCAAAAAAACCTTATATCAAAGGATGGACCCCACAACGAAGTTGTCCCCACCTCAAACTTGTGCTGCCCTGAAAGACCCAAGGGAGCCCTACAAACTGACATCAGGAACCTGGACTGCTGAGTTTTCTTTCCCAGGGAAAATGGCCAAAGGATGTGCCCGGGGGCCCCTGGCCCTGACTGCAAAAAATCCTTATATCGACGGATGGACCCCACACCGAAGTTGTCCCCACCTGAAACTTGTGCTGCCCTGATACACCCAAGGGAGCCCTACAAACTGACATCAGGAACCTGGACTGCTGAGTTTTCTTTCCAAGGGAAAATGGAAAAAGGATGTGCCCAGGGGCCCCTGGCCCTGGGCAGGGACCTCACTACAAAAAAACCTTATATCGAAGGATGGACCCCACACCGAAGTTGTCCCCACCTCAAACTTGTGCTGCCCTGATAGACCCAAGGGAGCCCTACAAACTGACATCAGGAACCTGGACTGCTGAGTTTTCTTTCCTAGGGAAAATGGAAAAGGGATGTGCCCAGGGGCCCCTGGTCCTGGGCTGGGCCCTGACTGCAAAGAATCCTTATATCGAAGGATGCACCCCACACCGAAGTTGTCCCCACCTCAAATTTGTGCTGCCCTGATAGACCCAAGGGAGCCCTACAAACTGACATCAGGAACCTGGACTGCTGAGTTTTCTTTCCCAGGGAAAAGGCCAAAGGATGTGCCCAGGGGCCCCTGGCCCTGGGCAGGGGCCTGAATGCAAAAAATTCTTATATCGAAGGATGGAGCCCACACCGAAGTTGTCCCCACCTCAAACTTGTGCTGCCCTGATAGACCCAAGGGAGCCCTACAAACTGACATCAGGAACCTGGACTGCTGAGTTTTCTTCCCCAGGGAAAATGGAAAAAGGATGTGCCCAGGCGCCCCTGGCCCTCGGCTGGGAACTCACTGCAAAGAATCCTTATATCGAAGGATGGACCCCACACCGAAGTTGTCCCCACCTCAAACTTGTGCTGCCCTGATACACCCAAGGGAGCCCTACAAACTGACATCAGGAACCTGGACTGCTGAGTTTTCTTTCCCAGGGAAAATGGAAAAAGGATGTGCCCAGGGGCCCCTGGCCCTGGGCTGGGACCTCACTACAAAAAATCCTTATATCGAAGGATGGACCCCACACCGAAGTTGTCCCCACCTCAAACTTGTGCTGCCCTGATACACCCAAGGGAGCCCTACAAACTGACATCAGGAACCTGGACTGCTGAGTTTTCTTTCCTAGGGAAAATGGAAAAGGGATGTGCCCAGGGGCCCCTGGCCCTGGGCTGGGAGCTCACTGCAAAAATTCCTTATATCGAAGGATGGACCCCACACCGAAGTTGTCCCCACCTCAAACTTGTGCTGCCCTGATACACCCAAGGGAGCCCTACAAACTGACATCAGGAACCTGGACTACTGAGTTTTCTTTCCCAGGGAAAATGGAAAAAGGATGTGCCCAAGGGCCTCTGGTCCTGGGCCCCTGGCCCTGACTGCAAAAAAACCTTATATCAAAGGCTGGACCCCACAACGAAGTTGTCCCCACCTCAAACTTGTGCTGCCCTGAAAGACCCAAGGGAGCCCTACAAACTGACATCAGGAACCTGGACTGCTGAGTTTTCTTTCCCAGGGAAAATGGCCAAAGGATGTGCCCGGGGGCCCCTGGCCCTGACTGCAAAAAATCCTTATATCGACGGATGGACCCCACACCGAAGTTGTCCCCACCTGAAACTTGTGCTGCCCTGATACACCCAAGGGAGCCCTACAAACTGACATCAGGAACCTGGACTGCTGAGTTTTCTTTCCCAGGGAAAATGGCCAAAGGATGTGCCCGGGGGCCCCTGGCCCTGACTGCAAAAAATCCTTATATCGACGGATGGACCCCACACCGAAGTTGTCCCCACCTGAAACTTGTGCTGCCCTGATACACCCAAGGGAGCCCTACAAACTGACATCAGGAACCTGGACTGCTGAGTTTTCTTTCCAAGGGAAAATGGAAAAAGGATGTGCCCAGGGGCCCCTGGCCCTGGGCAGGGACCTCACTACAAAAAACCTTATATCGAAGGATGGACCCCACACCGAAGTTGTCCCCACCTCAAACTTGTGCTGCCCTGATACACCCAAGGGAGCCCTACAAACTGACATCAGGAACCTGGACTGCTGAGTTTTCTTTCCCAGGGAAAATGGAAAAAGGATGTGCCCAGGGGCCCCTGGCCCTGGGCTGGGACCTCACTACAAAAAATCCTTTATCGAAGGATGGACCCCACACCGAAGTTGTCCCCACCTCAAACTTGTGCTGCCCTGATAGACCCAAGGGAGCCCTACAAACTGACATCAGGAACCTGGACTGCTGAGTTTTCTTTCCTAGGGAAAATGGAAAAGGGATGTGCCCAGGGGCCCCTGGCCCTGGGCTGGGCCCTGACTGCAAAGAATCCTTATATCGAAGGATGCACCCCACACCGAAGTTGTCCCCACCTCAAATTTGTGCTGCCCTGATAGACCCAAGGGAGCCCTACAAACTGACATCAGGAACCTGGACTGCTGAGTTTTCTTTCCCAGGGGAAATGTAAAAAGGATGTGCCCAGGGGCCCCTGGCCCTGGGCAGGGCCCTGAATGCAAAAAATCCTTATATCGAAGGATGGAGCCCACACCGAAGTTGTCCCCACCTCAAACTTGTGCTGCCCTGATACACCCAAGGGAGCCCTACAAACTGACATCAGGAACCTGGACTGCTGAGTTTTCTTTCCCAGGGAAAATGGAAAAAGGATGTACCCAGGGGCCTCTGGTCCTGGGCCCCCGGCCCTGACTGCAAAAAAACCATATATCAAAGGATGGACCCCACAACGAAGTTGTCCCCACCTCAAACTTGTGCTGCCCTGATAGACCCAAGGGAGCCCTACAAACTGACATCAGGAACCTGGACTGCTGAGTTTTCTTCCCCAGGGAAAATGGAAAAAGGATGTGCCCAGGGGCCCCTGGCCCTGGGCTGGGAACTCACTGCAAAGAATCCTTATATCGAAGGATGGACCCCACACCGAATTTGTCCCCACCTCAAACTTGTGCTGCCCTGATAGACCCAAGGGAGCCCTACAAACTGACATCAGGAACCTGGACTGCTGAGTTTTCTTTCCCAGGGGAAATGGCCAAACGATGTGCCCAGGGGCCCCTGGCCCTGGGCTGGGACCTCACTGCAAAAAATCCTTATATCGAAGGATGGACCCCGCACCGAAGTTGTCCCCACCTCAAATTTGTGCTGCCCTGATAGACCCAAGGGAGCCCTACAAACTGACATCAGGAACCTGGACTGCTGAGTTTTCTTTCCCAGGGAAAATGGAAAAAGGATGTGCCCAGGGGCCCCTGGCCCTGGGCTGGGACTTCACTACAAAAAATCCTTATATCGAAGGATGGACCCCACACCGAAGTTGTCCCCACCTCAAACTTGTGCTGCCCTGATAGACCCAAGGGAGCCCTACAAACTGACATCAGGAACCTGGACTGCTGAGTTTTCTTTCCCAGGGAAAATGGAAAAAGGATGTACCCAGGGGCCCCTGGCCCTCGACTGGGCCCTGACTGCAAAGAATCCTTATATCGAAGGATGGAGCCCACACCGAAGTTGTCCCCACCTCAAATTTGTGCTGCCCTGATACACCCAAGGGAGCCCTACAAACTGACATCAGGAACCTGGACTGCTGAGTTTTCTTTCCCAGGGAAAATGGAAAAAGGATGTACCCAGGGGCCTCTGGTCCTGGGCCCCTGGCCCTGACTGCAAAAAATGCTTATATCAAAGGATGGAACCCACACCGAAGTTGTCCCCACCTCAAACTTGTGCTGCCCTGATAGACCCAAGGGAGCCCTACAAACTGACATCAGGAACCTGGACTGCTGAGTTTTCTTTCCTAGGGAAAATGGCCAAAGGATGTGCCCAGGGGCCCCTGGCCCTGGGCTGGGACCTCACTACAAAAAACCTTATATCGAAGGATGGACCCCACACCGAAGTTGTCCCCACCTCAAACTTGTGCTGCCCTGATACACCCAAGGGAGCCCTACAAACTGACATCAGGAACCTGGACTGCTGAGTTTTCTTTCCCAGGGAAAATGGAAAAAGGATGTGCCCAGGGGCCCCTGGCCCTGGGCTGGGACCTCACTACAAAAAGTCCTTTATCGAAGGATGGACCCCACACCGAAGTTGTCCCCACCTCAAACTTGTGCTGCCCTGATAGACCCAAGGGAGCCCTACAAACTGACATCAGGAACCTGGACTGCTGAGTTTTCTTTCCTAGGGAAAATGGAAAAGGGATGTGCCCAGGGGCCCCTGGCCCTGGGCTGGGCCCTGACTGCAAAGAATCCTTATATCGAAGGATGCACCCCACACCGAAGTTGTCCCCACCTCAAATTTGTGCTGCCCTGTGTCCTGGGTTGTAAGATAAGCTTGTATTCCATTTGCCATCTGTCGAAGGCGAACCGGTTGGACAGGTTTTTTGTTATCTCTCTCAGAGACAATGGTTTGTGTATACACCTTCGACTGATTCAATGAAGGGGGTCCCACCCAGAGGGGAGAAGCAGCTCTCTCCCTCTTCTTCGCGGGACTCCGGAGAAGCAGCTCTCTCCCTCTTCTTCGCGGGACTCCGGAGAAGCAGCTCTCTCCCTTTTCTTCGCGGGACTCCGAGAGAAGCAGCTCTCTCTCTCCCTTTTCTTCGCGGGACTCCGAGAGAAGCAGCTCTCTCTCTCTCTTCTTCGCGGGACTCCGAGAGAAGCAGCTCTCTCCCTTTTCTTCGCGGGACTCCGAGAGAAGCAGCTCTCTCTCTCTCTCTGCGCGGGATTCCCGGGGAAGCAGCTCTCTCTCGCTCTCTCTTCGGCGGCACTCGCAGCGAAGCAGCCGACGCGCAGAGGCGACGGCAGCGGAGCTCAGAGGCAACCCCGGCGCAGAGGAAGACCGGCCCCACTGCCACCAGATCTTCAGAGGGAAACTATACCCTTCTAGAGATCACCACTGCAGCTACAATTCACCAGCCACTGCAAGGGAAGCAAATTGTCCCAGTAGAACTGATACTGGCACCCCGCAGGTTCTGGACTTTTTTTTTTCCTTTCACTGGTTTTGTTTGTACCGATTGCATTTGCCTTTTTAAATTGTTGTCTAGTTTTCTCCTAGTAAAGAATTGTTACTCCCACTCCCATATCTTTGCCTGAGAGCCTTTTAATTTAAAGATCCTCGTAATTCAGAGGGAGGGGGGTTTGCCGTTCTCCATTGCACAGGAGGCTTTGCCCTCTTTCACAGACTCCTGTCTTGTCGAACCAAGACAGAATTTGGCGCATCAACGTGAGGCCCGAGGGCATTGAGAGGGAAAAAGGATTAACAGTTCTTAAGTAATTTGGTTTTGTTGTGTGTAAAAACATCTTCAGCATCACCATGTGGTCTAGTTTACCTTGGTTTGGGTGGCATGTGATCGTAGCTATACTTTTCCCATTTGCAGACCCTTATCTAAAAATGGGTCCTATAACTAAGGCTACGGTGTCTGTTATCAAGTTTGGCTTCTGGGTTAATTGGGTGAGGAATTCATGGATCTTTAATTTCCTCTGGAAGGCAGGTACATGGATTCATAGCTATCACACGTTAACTGTATGTTTTTGGGGTTACTTTAATAACGGTACCTACTGCGAGGAAATAGCACCTGGGCAAACTTTCTCTCAACCTTTTAACCATCTTTTTGGGTCTGCTCCACCAGTTCTCAAAGGGTTAAGATCCTTTATAAGTGCTAATGATACCATACAATGGGTGGTGTTGCTGATAGTCCTGTTATATTTAGCATTCAGAGATAAGGGAAGATTAACCTGGATAACTACCCTCACACCTACACCACAGACTCGAGATGCTGCTGCTCCAGAGCCTGACCCTGCCCCACAGCCCACCTCAGAAATGAACCGCCCAGATTGGGTGAGGGTTCTGGTTAAGGAGATACGAGAGATGCTGAAGGAGTGCATTTCCCCAGCTGGTGAGAAACCGGCCCTTTGCCTTGAGGAGGGACAGTCTAATAGTACAGCTGTGGAACCCACAGATGTTACAACTGTCCAGGTTCCAGCTGAACCACAAAGGCAGTCACGGTCAGCAGCAGTGGCCCCGGTAGAAACAAGGAAGTCTAAGGTGAAAGCAGAGCACCCTGCAGATAGGGACAGGAATGGAGGAACCTCACAACCCACAGGGGAGCCAGAGATTGCTATCATCACCGAGTCCCTGACGTACGAAAGTCTTCGCAATCTGCATAAAGACATTGTGCGACGAGGGCGTGAGGCTTATGCTACCTGGCTACTCCGGGTTTGGGATCTTATGGGTACAGGCGTGCAGCTGGACGGTGGTGAGGCAAGGAACTTGGGACCCTTGACCCAGGACTCAGGTATAAATCAGGTTTTTGTAAGGGAACCAGGGTCCCTTTCTCTCTGGGAGCGGCTCTTAATGAGTGTCAGGGAGAGGTTTATCCACAGAGAGAGAATGCAAGAGCACCATCATAGAATGCGCTGGAAGACCCTCGAGGAAGGGATCCAACAGCTGAGAGAAGTGGCAGTATTGGAGGTACTCTTTGGGAGGGATGGACGACACAATAATGATCCTGACAAGGTCAGGTGTACGGGACAAATGCTGTGGAGTCTGGCAAATCTTGGGCCATCTCAATACGCCACCTTCATTGCAACGATCAATGCTGACACCCACCGGGAGACAATAGGTTCTGTTGCCAACAAACTTAGGAATTATGAGAGTATGATTAATGGCCCAATGCAGGCTCATATCTCAGCTGTGATTAAGGAGTTTAAAGAGGAGATGAGGGAGGAGATAAGGAAAGTTAATACAGCACCCGTGAGAGTCACAGGCCCCAGAATCAGCACCCAACAATCCCCAGCTAGAGAGAGAGGGTACACCCCAAGGGCTAATCTGTGGTTCTTCCTGCGTGACCATGGGGAAGACATGGGGAGGTGGGATGGGAAACCCACTTCTGTCCTGGCAGCACGGGTCCGTCAACTCAAGGAGGGAAACTCTAACCGGGGGAGTTCCACCAAAGTGAAGGTAGCCTCAACCTCCCGTGACCAAGCTTGTGGGTACGATCTGTCAGACCCCCTTGAAGGGACCTCTAGTATGTATGCCCAGGGAAGGAATGATAACCAGTGTTAGAGGGGCCCTGTCTCTAGCCAGGGAGAGGCACGGGAAAACCGGATCTTCTGGACAGTGTGGATCCGATGGCCTGGCACATCAGAGCCACAAAAATATGATGCTTTAGTTGATACTGGTGCACAGTGTACTCTGATACCATCGGGACATGTGGGGGCAGAGCCTGTTTCCATTGCTGGTGTGACAGGGGGATCACAACAATTGACTCTGGTGGAAGCTGAGGTGAGCCTGACTGGGAAGGAGTGGAAGAAACACCCTATAGTGACTGGCCCAGATGCTCCGTGTATCCTAGGCATAGACTTCCTCCGGAACGGATATTACAAAGACCCAAAGGGACTCAGGTGGGCTTTTGGAATAGCCGCTGTAGAGGCAGAAGACATTAAGCAATTGAACACCTTGCCTGGACTGTCAGAAAACCCCTCTGCAGTAGGACTCCTAAGGGTGGAAGAACAACGCGTGCCAATTGCGACCTCGACAGTGCACCGCCGGCAGTATCGGACGGATCGAGATGCCGTGATCCCCATCCACAAAATGATTCGGGAGCTGGAGAGCCAAGGGGTGGTCAGCAAAACCCACTCACCCTTCAACAGCCCCATCTGGCCTGTGCGCAAATCTGACAAAGAATGGAGATTGACTGTGGACTATCGTGGCTTAAATGAAGTGACTCCACCGCTGAGTGCTGCTGTGCCGGACATGCTGGAACTCCAGTACGAGCTGGAGTCCAAGGCAGCAAAGTGGTATGCCACCATTGATATTGCTAATGCGTTTTTCTCCATTCCTCTGGCAGCAGAATGCAGGCCTCAGTTCGCTTTCACCTGGAGGGGCGTGCAGTACACCTGGAACCGACTGCCCCAGGGGTGGAAACACAGCCCCACCATCTGCCATGGACTGATCCAGGCTGCACTAGAAAAGGGTGAGGCTCCAGAACACCTGCAATACATTGATGACATCATTGTGTGGGGGAGCACAGCGGCAGAAGTGTTTGAGAAAGGTGAGAGGATCATCCAGATACTACTAGAAGCTGGCTTTGCCATCAAGAAGAGCAAAGTCAAGGGACCTGCCCGAGAGATCCAGTTCCTGGGAGTGAAATGGCAAGATGGACGGCGCCAGATTCCCACTGAGGTCATCAACAAGATCACAGCTATGTCCCCACCAACCAGCAAAAAGGAAACACAAGCTTTCCTGGGTGCCATAGGTTTCTGGAGAATGCACATTCCTGAGTATAGCCAGATTGTGAGCCCTCTTTATCTGGTTACCCGAAAGAAGAATGATTTCCACTGGGGCCCTGAGCAGCAACAAGCCTTCACCCAGATCAAGCAGGAGATCGCTCATGCTGTAGCCCTTGGCCCAGTCAGAACGGGACCAGAGGTCAAGAATGTGCTCTACTCTGCAGCCGGGAACCATGGGTTGTCCTGGAGCCTTTGGCAGAAAGTGCCTGGGGAGACTCGAGGCCGACCACTGGGATTCTGGAGCCGAAGTTACAGAGGGTCTGAAGCCAACTACACTCCCACAGAGAAGGAAATCTTGGCTGCCTTTGAAGGAGTTCAAGCCGCCTCGGAGGTAATTGGCACAGAAACACAACTCCTCCTGGCACCCCGACTACCGGTGCTGGGGTGGATGTTTAAAGGAAAGGTTCCTACTACCCACCATGCCACTGACGCAACATGGAGCAAATGGATTGCCCTCATCACTCAACGCGCCCGTATTGGAAACCTGAATCGCCCTGGGATTTTGGAGATAATTACGAACTGGCCAGAAGGTGAAAACTTTGGTCTCACTGATGATGAGGAGCAGGTACAAGTGACAAGGGCTGAAGAGGCTCCACCATACAACCAACTACCAGCAGAAGAGACCTGCTACGCTCTTTTCACTGATGGTTCCTGTCGCATTGTAGGGATGAACCGGAAGTGGAAAGCAGCCGTATGGAGCCCCACACGCCAAGTTGCACAAGCTACCGAAGGAGAAGGTGGATCGAGCCAACTCGCCGAACTCAAGGCCGTTCAGCTGGCTCTGGACATTGCTGAAAGGGAGAAGTGGCCAAAGCTCTACCTTTATACTGATTCATGGATGGTAGCCAATGCTCTGTGGGGCTGGCTGGGAAGGTGGAGGAAGGCCAACTGGCAACGTAGAGGAAAGCCAATCTGGGCTGCTGATATATGGAAAGACATTGCCTCTCGGGTGGAAAAGCTGACGGTGAAAGTCCGTCATGTAGATGCCCATGTCCCCAAAAGTCGGGCTAATGAGGAGCACCGAAACAACGAGCAAGTAGATCAGGCAGCAAAAATAGAGGTGTCAAAGATAGACTTAGATTGGCACCATAAGGGGGAGTTGTTCCTGGCTCGATGGGCTCATGATGCCTCAGGTCATCAGGGCAGAGATGCCACCTACAAGTGGGCACGAGACCGAGGGGTGGATCTAACCATGGACAGTGTTTCCCAGGTTATCCATGACTGTGAGACGTGTGCTGCCATCAAACAGGCCAAGAGGGTGAAGCCCCTATGGTATGGTGGGCGGTGGTCCAAGTACAAGTATGGGGAGGCCTGGCAGATTGACTATATCACACTGCCCCAGACACGCCAAGGCAAGCGCTACGTGCTGACCATGGTGGAAGCCACCACTGGATGGCTGGAGACTTTCCCTGTACCTCATGCCACTGCCCGGAACACCATCTTAGGCTTGGAAAAGCAAGTCCTGTGGAGACACGGCACCCCTGAGAGAATTGAGTCTGACAACGGCACCCATTTCAAGAACAGCCTTATCAACACCTGGGCCAGAGAACATGGTATCGAATGGATATATCATATTCCCTATCATGCTCCAGCTGCCGGCAAAGTTGAACGGTGCAACGGACTCCTTAAGACTACCCTGAAGGCACTTGGTGGGGGAACATTTAGAAACTGGGAAATTAACCTGGCAAAAGCAACCTGGATGGTCAACACCCGGGGGTCTGTCAGTCGAGCTGGCCCTGCTCAGTCAGAACCCTTACACGCAGTAGATGGAGATAAGGTCCCTGTAGTACATATGAAAGGTATTTTAGGGAAAACTGTTTGGATTAATCCCACCTCAGGCAAAGACCAACCCATTCGTGGGATTGTCTTTGCTCAAGGACCTGGTTACACTTGGTGGGTAATGCAGGAAGATGGGGAGACCCGCTGTGTACCACAGGGAAACTTGGTCTTAAGAGAGAACTGGGTGTAAGATTTCATGGTGTGCAGATGGAAATAGAATAAGGGGTGGATAATGTCCTGGGTTGTAAGATAAGCTTGTATTCCATTTGCCATCTGTCGAAGGCGAACCGGTTGGACAGGTTTTTTGTTATCTCTCTCAGAGACAATGGTTTGTGTATACACCTTCGACTGATTCAATGAAGGGGGTCCCACCCAGAGGGGAGAAGCAGCTCTCTCCCTCTTCTTCGCGGGACTCCGGAGAAGCAGCTCTCTCCCTCTTCTTCGCGGGACTCCGGAGAAGCAGCTCTCTCCCTTTTCTTCGCGGGACTCCGAGAGAAGCAGCTCTCTCTCTCCCTTTTCTTCGCGGGACTCCGAGAGAAGCAGCTCTCTCTCTCTCTTCTTCGCGGGACTCCGAGAGAAGCAGCTCTCTCCCTTTTCTTCGCGGGACTCCGAGAGAAGCAGCTCTCTCTCTCTCTCTGCGCGGGATTCCCGGGGAAGCAGCTCTCTCTCGCTCTCTCTTCGGCGGCACTCGCAGCGAAGCAGCCGACGCGCAGAGGCGACGGCAGCGGAGCTCAGAGGCAACCCCGGCGCAGAGGAAGACCGGCCCCACTGCCACCAGATCTTCAGAGGGAAACTATACCCTTCTAGAGATCACCACTGCAGCTACAATTCACCAGCCACTGCAAGGGAAGCAAATTGTCCCAGTAGAACTGATACTGGCACCCCGCAGGTTCTGGACTTTTTTTTTTCCTTTCACTGGTTTTGTTTGTACCGATTGCATTTGCCTTTTTAAATTGTTGTCTAGTTTTCTCCTAGTAAAGAATTGTTACTCCCACTCCCATATCTTTGCCTGAGAGCCTTTTAATTTAAAGATCCTCGTAATTCAGAGGGAGGGGGGTTTGCCGTTCTCCATTGCACAGGAGGCTTTGCCCTCTTTCACAGACTCCTGTCTTGTCGAACCAAGACACCCTGATAGACCCAAGGGAGCCCTACAAACTGACATCAGGAACCTGGACTGCTGAGTTTTCTTTCCCAGGGGAAATGTAAAAAGGATGTGCCCAGGGGCCCCTGGCCCTGGGCAGGGCCCTGAATGCAAAAAATCCTTATATCGAAGGATGGAGCCCACACCGAAGTTGTCCCCACCTCAAACTTGTGCTGCCCTGATAGACCCAAGGGAGCCCTACAAACTGACATCAGGAACCTGGACTGCTGAGTTTTCTTTCCCAGGGGAAATGGAAAAAGGATGTGCCCAGGGGCCCCTGGCCCTGGGCTGGGACCTCACTGCAAAAAATCCTTATATCGAAGGATGGACCCCGCACCGAAGTTGTCCCCACCTCAAATTTGTGCTGCCCTGATAGACCCAAGGGAGCCCTACAAACTGACATCAGGAACCTGGACTGCTGAGTTTTCTTTCCCAGGGAAAATGGCCAAAGGATGTGCCCAGGGGCCCCTGGCCCTGGGCTGGGAACTCACTGCAAAGAATCCTTATATCGAAGGATGGACACCACACCGAAGTTGTCCCCACCTCAAACTTGTGCTGCCCTGATAGACCCAAGGGAGCCCTACAAACTGACATCAGGAACCTGGACTGCTGAGTTTTCTTTCCCAGGGAAAATGGAAAAAGGATGTACCCAGGGGCCTCTGGTCCTGGGCCCCTGGCCCTGAATGCAAAAAATCCTTATATCAAAGGATGGACCCCACACCGAAGTTGTCCCCACCTCAAACTTGTGCTGCCCTGATAGACCCAAGGGAGCCCTACAAACTGACATCAGGAACCTGGACTGCTGAGTTTTCTTTCCTAGGGAAAATGGCCAAAGGATGTGCCCAGGGGCCCCTGGCCCTGGGCTGGGACCTCACTACAAAAAACCTTATATCGAAGGATGGACCCCACACCGAAGTTGTCCCCACCTCAAACTTGTGCTGCCCTGATACACCCAAGGGAGCCCTACAAACTGACATCAGGAACCTGGACTGCTGAGTTTTCTTTCCCAGGGAAAATGGAAAAAGGATGTGCCCAGGGGCCCCTGGCCCTGGGCTGGGACCTCACTACAAAAAGTCCTTTATCGAAGGATGGACCCCACACCGAAGTTGTCCCCACCTCAAACTTGTGCTGCCCTGATAGACCCAAGGGAGCCCTACAAACTGACATCAGGAACCTGGACTGCTGAGTTTTCTTTCCTAGGGAAAATGGAAAAGGGATGTGCCCAGGGGCCCCTGGCCCTGGGCTGGGCCCTGACTGCAAAGAATCCTTATATCGAAGGATGCACCCCACACCGAAGTTGTCCCCACCTCAAATTTGTGCTGCCCTGTGTCCTGGGTTGTAAGATAAGCTTGTATTCCATTTGCCATCTGTCGAAGGCGAACCGGTTGGACAGGTTTTTTGTTATCTCTCTCAGAGACAATGGTTTGTGTATACACCTTCGACTGATTCAATGAAGGGGGTCCCACCCAGAGGGGAGAAGCAGCTCTCTCCCTCTTCTTCGCGGGACTCCGGAGAAGCAGCTCTCTCCCTCTTCTTCGCGGGACTCCGGAGAAGCAGCTCTCTCCCTTTTCTTCGCGGGACTCCGAGAGAAGCAGCTCTCTCTCTCCCTTTTCTTCGCGGGACTCCGAGAGAAGCAGCTCTCTCTCTCTCTTCTTCGCGGGACTCCGAGAGAAGCAGCTCTCTCCCTTTTCTTCGCGGGACTCCGAGAGAAGCAGCTCTCTCTCTCTCTCTGCGCGGGATTCCCGGGGAAGCAGCTCTCTCTCGCTCTCTCTTCGGCGGCACTCGCAGCGAAGCAGCCGACGCGCAGAGGCGACGGCAGCGGAGCTCAGAGGCAACCCCGGCGCAGAGGAAGACCGGCCCCACTGCCACCAGATCTTCAGAGGGAAACTATACCCTTCTAGAGATCACCACTGCAGCTACAATTCACCAGCCACTGCAAGGGAAGCAAATTGTCCCAGTAGAACTGATACTGGCACCCCGCAGGTTCTGGACTTTTTTTTTTCCTTTCACTGGTTTTGTTTGTACCGATTGCATTTGCCTTTTTAAATTGTTGTCTAGTTTTCTCCTAGTAAAGAATTGTTACTCCCACTCCCATATCTTTGCCTGAGAGCCTTTTAATTTAAAGATCCTCGTAATTCAGAGGGAGGGGGGTTTGCCGTTCTCCATTGCACAGGAGGCTTTGCCCTCTTTCACAGACTCCTGTCTTGTCGAACCAAGACACCCTGATAGACCCAAGGGAGCCCTACAAACTGACATCAGGAACCTGGACTGCTGAGTTTTCTTTCCCAGGGGAAATGTAAAAAGGATGTGCCCAGGGGCCCCTGGCCCTGGGCAGGGCCCTGAATGCAAAAAATCCTTATATCGAAGGATGGAGCCCACACCGAAGTTGTCCCCACCTCAAACTTGTGCTGCCCTGATAGACCCAAGGGAGCCCTACAAACTGACATCAGGAACCTGGACTGCTGAGTTTTCTTTCCCAGGGGAAATGGAAAAAGGATGTGCCCAGGGGCCCCTGGCCCTGGGCTGGGACCTCACTGCAAAAAATCCTTATATCGAAGGATGGACCCCGCACCGAAGTTGTCCCCACCTCAAATTTGTGCTGCCCTGATAGACCCAAGGGAGCCCTACAAACTGACATCAGGAACCTGGACTGCTGAGTTTTCTTTCCCAGGGAAAATGGCCAAAGGATGTGCCCAGGGGCCCCTGGCCCTGGGCTGGGAACTCACTGCAAAGAATCCTTATATCGAAGGATGGACACCACACCGAAGTTGTCCCCACCTCAAACTTGTGCTGCCCTGATAGACCCAAGGGAGCCCTACAAACTGACATCAGGAACCTGGACTGCTGAGTTTTCTTTCCCAGGGAAAATGGCCAAAGGATGTGCCCAGGGGCCCCTGGCCCTGGGCCCCTGGCCCTGAATGCAAAAAATCCTTATATCAAAGGATGGACCCCACACCGAAGTTGTCCTCACCTCAAACTTGTGCTGCCCTAAAAGACCGGAGGGAGCCCTACAAACTGACATCAGGAACCTGGACTGCTGAGTTTTCTTTCCCAGGGAAAATGGCCAAAGGATGTGCCCGGGGGCCCCTGGCCCTGACTGCAAAAAATCCTCATATCGACGAATGGACCCCACACCGAAGTTGTCCCCACCTGAAACTTGTGCTGCCCTGATACACCCAAGGGAGCCCTACAAACTGACATCAGGAACCTGGACTGGTGAGTTTTCTTTCCCAGGGAAAATGGCCAAAGGATGTGCCCAGGGGCCCCTGGCCCTGGGCAGGGACCTCACTACAAAAAATCCTTATATCAAAGGATGGACCCCACAACGAAGTTGTCCCCACCTCAAACTTGTGCTGCCCTGAAAGACCCAAGGGAGCCCTACAAACTGACATCAGGAACCTGGACTGCTGAGTTTTCTTTCCCAGGGAAAATGACCAAAGGATGTGCCCGGGGGCCCCTGGCCCTGACTGCAAAGAATCCTTATATCGAAGGATGGAGCCCACACCGAAGTTGTCCCCACCTGAAACTTGTGCTGCCCTGATACACCCAAGGGAGCCCTACAAACTGACATCAGGAACCTGGACTGCTGAGTTTTCTTTCCCAGGGGAAATGGAAAAAGGATGTGCCCAGGGGCCCCTGGCCCTGGGCTGGGAGCTCACTGCAAAAATTCCTTATATCGAAGGATGGACCCCAGACCGAAGTTGTTCCCACCTCAAACTTGTGCTGCCCTGATAGACCCAAGGGGGCCCTACAAACTGACATCAGGAACCTGGACTACTGAGTTTTCTTTCCCAGGGAAAATGGAAAAAGGATGTGCCCAGGGGCCTCTGGTCCTGGGCCCCTGGCCCTGACTGCAAAAAAACCTTATATCAAAGGATGGACCCCACAACGAAGTTGTCCCCACCTCAAACTTGTGCTGCCCTGAAAGACCCAAGGGAGCCCTACAAACTGACATCAGGAACCTGGACTGCTGAGTTTTCTTTCCCAGGGAAAATGGCCAAAGGATGTGCCCGGGGGCCCCTGGCCCTGACTGCAAAAAATCCTTATATCGACGGATGGACCCCACACCGAAGTTGTCCCCACCTGAAACTTGTGCTGCCCTGATACACCCAAGGGAGCCCTACAAACTGACATCAGGAACCTGGACTGCTGAGTTTTCTTTCCAAGGGAAAATGGAAAAAGGATGTGCCCAGGGGCCCCTGGCCCTGGGCAGGGACCTCACTACAAAAAAACCTTATATCGAAGGATGGACCCCACACCGAAGTTGTCCCCACCTCAAACTTGTGCTGCCCTGATAGACCCAAGGGAGCCCTACAAACTGACATCAGGAACCTGGACTGCTGAGTTTTCTTTCCTAGGGAAAATGGAAAAGGGATGTGCCCAGGGGCCCCTGGTCCTGGGCTGGGCCCTGACTGCAAAGAATCCTTATATCGAAGGATGCACCCCACACCGAAGTTGTCCCCACCTCAAATTTGTGCTGCCCTGATAGACCCAAGGGAGCCCTACAAACTGACATCAGGAACCTGGACTGCTGAGTTTTCTTTCCCAGGGAAAAGGCCAAAGGATGTGCCCAGGGGCCCCTGGCCCTGGGCAGGGGCCTGAATGCAAAAAATTCTTATATCGAAGGATGGAGCCCACACCGAAGTTGTCCCCACCTCAAACTTGTGCTGCCCTGATAGACCCAAGGGAGCCCTACAAACTGACATCAGGAACCTGGACTGCTGAGTTTTCTTCCCCAGGGAAAATGGAAAAAGGATGTGCCCAGGCGCCCCTGGCCCTCGGCTGGGAACTCACTGCAAAGAATCCTTATATCGAAGGATGGACCCCACACCGAAGTTGTCCCCACCTCAAACTTGTGCTGCCCTGATACACCCAAGGGAGCCCTACAAACTGACATCAGGAACCTGGACTGCTGAGTTTTCTTTCCCAGGGAAAATGGAAAAAGGATGTGCCCAGGGGCCCCTGGCCCTGGGCTGGGACCTCACTACAAAAAATCCTTATATCGAAGGATGGACCCCACACCGAAGTTGTCCCCACCTCAAACTTGTGCTGCCCTGATACACCCAAGGGAGCCCTACAAACTGACATCAGGAACCTGGACTGCTGAGTTTTCTTTCCTAGGGAAAATGGAAAAGGGATGTGCCCAGGGGCCCCTGGCCCTGGGCTGGGAGCTCACTGCAAAAATTCCTTATATCGAAGGATGGACCCCACACCGAAGTTGTCCCCACCTCAAACTTGTGCTGCCCTGATACACCCAAGGGAGCCCTACAAACTGACATCAGGAACCTGGACTACTGAGTTTTCTTTCCCAGGGAAAATGGAAAAAGGATGTGCCCAAGGGCCTCTGGTCCTGGGCCCCTGGCCCTGACTGCAAAAAAACCTTATATCAAAGGCTGGACCCCACAACGAAGTTGTCCCCACCTCAAACTTGTGCTGCCCTGAAAGACCCAAGGGAGCCCTACAAACTGACATCAGGAACCTGGACTGCTGAGTTTTCTTTCCCAGGGAAAATGGCCAAAGGATGTGCCCGGGGGCCCCTGGCCCTGACTGCAAAAAATCCTTATATCGACGGATGGACCCCACACCGAAGTTGTCCCCACCTGAAACTTGTGCTGCCCTGATACACCCAAGGGAGCCCTACAAACTGACATCAGGAACCTGGACTGCTGAGTTTTCTTTCCCAGGGAAAATGGCCAAAGGATGTGCCCGGGGGCCCCTGGCCCTGACTGCAAAAAATCCTTATATCGACGGATGGACCCCACACCGAAGTTGTCCCCACCTGAAACTTGTGCTGCCCTGATACACCCAAGGGAGCCCTACAAACTGACATCAGGAACCTGGACTGCTGAGTTTTCTTTCCAAGGGAAAATGGAAAAAGGATGTGCCCAGGGGCCCCTGGCCCTGGGCAGGGACCTCACTACAAAAAACCTTATATCGAAGGATGGACCCCACACCGAAGTTGTCCCCACCTCAAACTTGTGCTGCCCTGATACACCCAAGGGAGCCCTACAAACTGACATCAGGAACCTGGACTGCTGAGTTTTCTTTCCCAGGGAAAATGGAAAAAGGATGTGCCCAGGGGCCCCTGGCCCTGGGCTGGGACCTCACTACAAAAAATCCTTTATCGAAGGATGGACCCCACACCGAAGTTGTCCCCACCTCAAACTTGTGCTGCCCTGATAGACCCAAGGGAGCCCTACAAACTGACATCAGGAACCTGGACTGCTGAGTTTTCTTTCCTAGGGAAAATGGAAAAGGGATGTGCCCAGGGGCCCCTGGCCCTGGGCTGGGCCCTGACTGCAAAGAATCCTTATATCGAAGGATGCACCCCACACCGAAGTTGTCCCCACCTCAAATTTGTGCTGCCCTGATAGACCCAAGGGAGCCCTACAAACTGACATCAGGAACCTGGACTGCTGAGTTTTCTTTCCCAGGGGAAATGTAAAAAGGATGTGCCCAGGGGCCCCTGGCCCTGGGCAGGGCCCTGAATGCAAAAAATCCTTATATCGAAGGATGGAGCCCACACCGAAGTTGTCCCCACCTCAAACTTGTGCTGCCCTGATACACCCAAGGGAGCCCTACAAACTGACATCAGGAACCTGGACTGCTGAGTTTTCTTTCCCAGGGAAAATGGAAAAAGGATGTACCCAGGGGCCTCTGGTCCTGGGCCCCCGGCCCTGACTGCAAAAAAACCATATATCAAAGGATGGACCCCACAACGAAGTTGTCCCCACCTCAAACTTGTGCTGCCCTGATAGACCCAAGGGAGCCCTACAAACTGACATCAGGAACCTGGACTGCTGAGTTTTCTTCCCCAGGGAAAATGGAAAAAGGATGTGCCCAGGGGCCCCTGGCCCTGGGCTGGGAACTCACTGCAAAGAATCCTTATATCGAAGGATGGACCCCACACCGAAGTTGTCCCCACCTCAAACTTGTGCTGCCCTGATAGACCCAAGGGAGCCCTACAAACTGACATCAGGAACCTGGACTGCTGAGTTTTCTTTCCCAGGGGAAATGGCCAAACGATGTGCCCAGGGGCCCCTGGCCCTGGGCTGGGACCTCACTGCAAAAAATCCTTATATCGAAGGATGGACCCCGCACCGAAGTTGTCCCCACCTCAAATTTGTGCTGCCCTGATAGACCCAAGGGAGCCCTACAAACTGACATCAGGAACCTGGACTGCTGAGTTTTCTTTCCCAGGGAAAATGGAAAAAGGATGTGCCCAGGGGCCCCTGGCCCTGGGCTGGGACTTCACTACAAAAAATCCTTATATCGAAGGATGGACCCCACACCGAAGTTGTCCCCACCTCAAACTTGTGCTGCCCTGATAGACCCAAGGGAGCCCTACAAACTGACATCAGGAACCTGGACTGCTGAGTTTTCTTTCCCAGGGAAAATGGAAAAAGGATGTACCCAGGGGCCCCTGGCCCTCGACTGGGCCCTGACTGCAAAGAATCCTTATATCGAAGGATGGAGCCCACACCGAAGTTGTCCCCACCTCAAATTTGTGCTGCCCTGATACACCCAAGGGAGCCCTACAAACTGACATCAGGAACCTGGACTGCTGAGTTTTCTTTCCCAGGGAAAATGGAAAAAGGATGTACCCAGGGGCCTCTGGTCCTGGGCCCCTGGCCCTGACTGCAAAAAATGCTTATATCAAAGGATGGAACCCACACCGAAGTTGTCCCCACCTCAAACTTGTGCTGCCCTGATAGACCCAAGGGAGCCCTACAAACTGACATCAGGAACCTGGACTGCTGAGTTTTCTTTCCTAGGGAAAATGGAAAAGGGATGTGCCCAGGGGCCCCTGGCCCTGGGCTGGGCCCTGACTGCAAAGAATCCTTATATCGAAGGATGGACCCCACACCGAAGTTGTCCCCACCTCAAATTTGTGCTGCCCTGATAGACCCAAGGGAGCCCTACAAACTGACATCAGGAACCTGGACTGCTGAGTTTTCTTTCCCAGGGAAAAGGCCAAAGGATGTGCCCAGGGGCCCCTGGCCCTGGGCAGGGGCCTGAATGCAAAAAATTCTTATATCGAAGGATGGAGCCCACACCGAAGTTGTCCCCACCTCAAACTTGTGCTGCCCTGATAGACCCAAGGGAGCCCTACAAACTGACATCAGGAACCTGGACTGCTGAGTTTTCTTCCCCAGGGAAAATGGAAAAAGGATGTGCCCAGGGGCCCCTGGCCCTGGGCTGGGAACTCACTGCAAAGAATCCTTATATCGAAGGATGGACCCCACACCGAATTTGTCCCCACCTCAAACTTGTGCTGCCCTGATAGACCCAAGGGAGCCCTAAAAACTGACATCAGGAACCTGGACTGCTGAGTTTTCTTTCCCAGGGGAAATGGCCAAACGATGTGCCCAGGGGCCCCTGGCCCTGGGCTGGGACCTCACTGCAAAAAATCCTTATATCGAAGGATGGACCCCGCACCGAAGTTGTCCCCACCTCAAATTTGTGCTGCCCTGATAGACCCAAGGGAGCCCTACAAACTGACATCAGGAACCTGGACTGCTGAGTTTTCTTTCCCAGGGAAAATGGAAAAAGGATGTGCCCAGGGGCCCCTGGCCCTGGGCTGGGACTTCACTACAAAAAATCCTTATATCGAAGGATGGACCCCACACCGAAGTTGTCCCCACCTCAAACTTGTGCTGCTCTGATAGACCCAAGGGAGCCCTACAAACTGACATCAGGAACCTGGACTGCTGAGTTTCCTTTCCCAGGGAAAATGGAAAAAGGATGGACCCAGGGGCCCCTGGCCCTCGACTGGGCCCTGACTGCAAAGAATCCTTATATCGAAGGATGGAGCCCACACCGAAGTTGTCCCCACCTCAAATTTGTGCTGCCCTGATACACCCAAGGGAGCCCTACAAACTGACATCAGGAACCTGGACTGCTGAGTTTTCTTTCCCAGGGAAAATGGAAAAAGGATGTACCCAGGGGCCTCTGGTCCTGGGCCCCTGGCCCTGACTGCAAAAAATGCTTATATCAAAGGATGGACCCCACACCGAAGTTGTCCCCACCTCAAACTTGTGCTGCCCTGATAGACCCAAGGGAGCCCTACAAACTGACATCAGGAACCTGGACTGCTGAGTTTTCTTTCCTAGGGAAAATGGAAAAGGGATGTGCCCAGGGGCCCCTGGCCCTGGGCTGGGCCCTGACTGCAAAGAATCCTTATATCGAAGGATGCACCCCACACCGAAGTTGTCCCCACCTCAAATTTGTACTGCCCTGATAGACCCAAGGGAGCCCTACAAACTGACATCAGGAACCTGGACTGCTGAGTTTTCTTTCCCAGGGAAAAGGCCAAAGGATGTGCCCAGGGGCCCCTGGCCCTGGGCAGGGGCCTGAATGCAAAAAATTCTTATATCGAAGGATGGAGCCCACACCGAAGTTGTCCCCACCTCAAACTTGTGCTGCCCTGATACACCCAAGGGAGCCCTACAAACTGACATCAGGAACCTGGACTGCTGAGTTTTCTTCCCCAGGGAAAATGGAAAAAGGATGTGCCCAGGCGCCCCTGGCCCTCGGCTGGGAACTCACTGCAAAGAATCCTTATATCGAAGGATGGACCCCACACCGAAGTTGTCCCCACCTCAAACTTGTGCTGCCCTGATAGACCCAAGGGAGCCCTACAAACTGACATCAGGAACCTGGACTGCTGAGTTTTCTTTCCCAGGGAAAATGGAAAAAGGATGTGCCCAGGGGCCCCTGGCCCTGGGCTGGGACCTCACTACAAAAAATCCTTATATCGAAGGATGGACCCCACACCGAAGTTGTCCCCACCTCAAACTTGTGCTGCCCTGATACACCCAAGGGAGCCCTACAAACTGACATCAGGAACCTGGACTGCTGAGTTTTCTTTCCTAGGGAAAATGGAAAAGGGATGTGCCCAGGGGCCCCTGGCCCTGGGCTGGGAGCTCACTGCAAAAATTCCTTATATCGAAGGATGGACCCCACACCGAAGTTGTCCCCACCTCAAACTTGTGCTGCCCTGATACACCCAAGGGAGCCCTACAAACTGACATCAGGAACCTGGACTACTGAGTTTTCTTTCCCAGGGAAAATGGAAAAAGGATGTGCCCAAGGGCCTCTGGTCCTGGGCCCCTGGCCCTGACTGCAAAAAAACCTTATATCAAAGGCTGGACCCCACAACGAAGTTGTCCCCACCTCAAACTTGTGCTGCCCTGAAAGACCCAAGGGAGCCCTACAAACTGACATCAGGAACCTGGACTGCTGAGTTTTCTTTCCCAGGGAAAATGGCCAAAGGATGTGCCCGGGGGCCCCTGGCCCTGACTGCAAAAAATCCTTATATCGACGGATGGACCCCACACCGAAGTTGTCCCCACCTGAAACTTGTGCTGCCCTGATACACCCAAGGGAGCCCTACAAACTGACATCAGGAACCTGGACTGCTGAGTTTTCTTTCCAAGGGAAAATGGAAAAAGGATGTGCCCAGGGGCCCCTGGCCCTGGGCAGGGACCTCACTACAAAAAACCTTATATCGAAGGATGGACCCCACACCGAAGTTGTCCCCACCTCAAACTTGTGCTGCCCTGATACACCCAAGGGAGCCCTACAAACTGACATCAGGAACCTGGACTGCTGAGTTTTCTTTCCCAGGGAAAATGGAAAAAGGATGTGCCCAGGGGCCCCTGGCCCTGGGCTGGGACCTCACTACAAAAAATCCTTTATCGAAGGATGGACCCCACACCGAAGTTGTCCCCACCTCAAACTTGTGCTGCCCTGATAGACCTAAGGGAGCCCTACAAACTGTCATCAGGAACCTGGACTGCTGAGTTTTCTTTCCTAGGGAAAATGGAAAAGGGATGTGCCCAGGGGCCCCTGGCCCTGGGCTGGGCCCTGACTGCAAAGAATCCTTATATCGAAGGATGCACCCCACACCGAAGTTGTCCCCACCTCAAATTTGTGCTGCCCTGATAGACCCAAGGGAGCCCTACAAACTGACATCAGGAACCTGGACTGCTGAGTTTTCTTTCCCAGGGGAAATGTAAAAAGGATGTGCCCAGGGGCCCCTGGCCCTGGGCAGGGCCCTGAATGCAAAAAATCCTTATATCGAAGGATGGAGCCCACACCGAAGTTGTCCCCACCTCAAACTTGTGCTGCCCTGATACACCCAAGGGAGCCCTACAAACTGACATCAGGAACCTGGACTGCTGAGTTTTCTTTCCCAGGGAAAATGGAAAAAGGATGTACCCAGGGGCCTCTGGTCCTGGGCCCCTGGCCCTGACTGCAAAAAAACCATATATCAAAGGATGGACCCCACAACGAAGTTGTCCCCACCTCAAACTTGTGCTGCCCTGATAGACCCAAGGGAGCCCTACAAACTGACATCAGGAACCTGGACTGCTGAGTTTTCTTCCCCAGGGAAAATGGAAAAAGGATGTGCCCAGGGGCCCCTGGCCCTGGGCTGGGAACTCACTGCAAAGAATCCTTATATCGAAGGATGGACCCCACACCGAATTTGTCCCCACCTCAAACTTGTGCTGCCCTGATAGACCCAAGGGAGCCCTACAAACTGACATCAGGAACCTGGACTGCTGAGTTTTCTTTCCCAGGGGAAATGGCCAAACGATGTGCCCAGGGGCCCCTGGCCCTGGGCTGGGACCTCACTGCAAAAAATCCTTATATCGAAGGATGGACCCCGCACCGAAGTTGTCCCCACCTCAAATTTGTGCTGCCCTGATAGACCCAAGGGAGCCCTACAAACTGACATCAGGAACCTGGACTGCTGAGTTTTCTTTCCCAGGGAAAATGGAAAAAGGATGTGCCCAGGGGCCCCTGGCCCTGGGCTGGGACTTCACTACAAAAAATCCTTATATCGAAGGATGGACCCCACACCGAAGTTGTCCCCACCTCAAATTTGTGCTGCCCTGATACACCCAAGGGAGCCCTACAAACTGACATCAGGAACCTGGACTGCTGAGTTTTCTTTCCCAGGGAAAATGGAAAAAGGATGTACCCAGGGGCCTCTGGTCCTGGGCCCCTGGCCCTGACTGCAAAAAATGCTTATATCAAAGGATGGACCCCACAACGAAGTTGTCCCCACCTCAAACTTGTGCTGCCCTGATAGACCCAAGGGAGCCCTACAAACTGACATCAGGAACCTGGACTGCTGAGTTTTCTTTCCAAGGGAAAATGGAAAAAGGATGTGCCCAGGGGCCCCTGGCCCTGGGCTGGGCCCTGACTGCAAAGAATCCTTATATCGAAGGATGCACCCCACACCGAAGTTGTCCCCACCTCAAATTTGTGCTGCCCTGATAGACCCAAGGGAGCCCTACAAACTGACATCAGGAACCTGGACTGCTGAGTTTTCTTTCCCAGGGAAAATGGCCAAAGCATGTGCCCGGGGGCCCCTGGCCCTGACTGCAAAAAATCCTTATATCGACGGATGGACCCCAGACCGAAGTTGTCCCCACCTCAAATTTGTGCTGCCCTGATAGACCCAAGGGAGCTCTACAAACTGACATCAGGAACCTGGACTAGTGAGTTTTCTTTCCCAGGGAAAAGGGAATAAGGATGTGCACATGGGCCCCTGGCCCTGGGCTGGGACCTGAATCCAAAAAATCCTTATATCGAAGGATGCACCCCACACCGTAGTTGTCCCCACCTAAAACCTGTGCTTTCCTGATAGACCCAAGGGAGCCCTACAAACTGACATCAGGAACCTGGACTGCTGAGTTTTCTTTCCCAGGGGAAATGGCCAAAGGATGTGCCCGGGGGCCCCTGGCCCTGACTGCAAAAATCCTTATATCAACGGATGGACCCCACACCAGAGTTGTCCCCACCTGAAACTTGTGCTGCCCTGATACACCCAAGGGAGCCCTACAAACTGACATCAGGAACCTGGACTGCTGAGTTTTTTTTCCCAGGGAAAATGGAAAAAGGATGTACCCAGGGGCCCCTGGCTCTGGGCTGGGACCTCACTGCAAAAAATCCTTATATCGAAGGATGGACCCCACACCGAAGTTGTCCCCACCTCAAACTTGTGCTCCCCTGATAGACCCAAGGGAGCCCTACAAACTGACATCAGGAACCTGGACTGCTGAGTTTTCTTCCCCAGGGAAAATGGAAAAAGGATGTGCCCAGGGGCCCCTGCCCTCGGCTGGGAACTCACTGCAAAGAATCCTTATATCGAAGGATGGACCCCACACCGAAGTTGTCCCCACCTCAAACTTGTGCTGCCCTGATAGACCCAAGGGAGCCCTACAAACTGACATCAGGAACCTGGACTGCTGAGTTTTCTTTCCCAGGGGAAATGGAAAAAGGATGTGCCCAGGGGCCCCTGGCCCTGGGCTGGGACCTCACTGCAAAAAATCCTTATATCGAAGGATGGACCCCGCACCGAAGTTGTCCCCACCTCAAATTTGTGCTGCCCTGATAGACCCAAGGGAGCCCTACAAACTGACATCAGGAACCTGGACTGCTGAGTTTTCTTTCCCAGGGAAAATGGCCAAAGGATGTGCCCAGGGGCCCCTGGCCCTGGGCTGGGAACTCACTGCAAAGAATCCTTATATCGAAGGATGGACACCACACCGAAGTTGTCCCCACCTCAAACTTGTGCTGCCCTGATAGACCCAAGGGAGCCCTACAAACTGACATCAGGAACCTGGACTGCTGAGTTTTCTTTCCCAGGGAAAATGGCCAAAGGATGTGCCCGGGGGCCCCTGGCCCTGACTGCAAAAAATCCTCATATCGACGAATGGACCCCACACCGAAGTTGTCCCCACCTGAAACTTGTGCTGCCCTGATACACCCAAGGGAGCCCTACAAACTGACATCAGGAACCTGGACTGGTGAGTTTTCTTTCCCAGGGAAAATGGCCAAAGGATGTGCCCAGGGGCCCCTGGCCCTGGGCAGGGACCTCACTACAAAAAATCCTTATATCAAAGGATGGACCCCACAACGAAGTTGTCCCCACCTCAAACTTGTGCTGCCCTGAAAGACCCAAGGGAGCCCTACAAACTGACATCAGGAACCTGGACTGCTGAGTTTTCTTTCCCAGGGAAAATGACCAAAGGATGTGCCCGGGGGCCCCTGGCCCTGACTGCAAAGAATCCTTATATCGAAGGATGGAGCCCACACCGAAGTTGTCCCCACCTGAAACTTGTGCTGCCCTGATACACCCAAGGGAGCCCTACAAACTGACATCAGGAACCTGGACTGCTGAGTTTTCTTTCCCAGGGGAAATGGAAAAAGGATGTGCCCAGGGGCCCCTGGCCCTGGGCTTGGAGCTCACTGCAAAAATTCCTTATATCGAAGGATGGACCCCAGACCGAAGTTGTTCCAACCTCAAACTTGTGCTGCCCTGATAGACCCAAGGGGGCCCTACAAACTGACATCAGGAACCTGGACTACTGAGTTTTCTTTCCCAGGGAAAATGGAAAAAGGATGTGCCCAGGGGCCTCTGGTCCTGGGCCCCTGGCCCTGACTGCAAAAAAACCTTATATCAAAGGATGGACCCCACAACGAAGTTGTCCCCACCTCAAACTTGTGCTGCCCTGAAAGACCCAAGGGAGCCCTACAAACTGACATCAGGAACCTGGACTGCTGAGTTTTCTTTCCCAGGGAAAATGGCCAAAGGATGTGCCCGGGGGCCCCTGGCCCTGACTGCAAAAAATCCTTATATCGACGGATGGACCCCACACCGAAGTTGTCCCCACCTGAAACTTGTGCTGCCCTGATACACCCAAGGGAGCCCTACAAACTGACATCAGGAACCTGGACTGCTGAGTTTTCTTTCCCAGGGAAAATGGAAAAAGGATGTGCCCAGGGGCCCCTGGCCCTGGGCAGGGACCTCACTACAAAAAAACCTTATATCGAAGGATGGACCCCACACCGAAGTTGTCCCCACCTCAAACTTGTGCTGCCCTGATAGACCCAAGGGAGCCCTACAAACTGACATCAGGAACCTGGACTGCTGAGTTTTCTTTCCTAGGGAAAATGGAAAAGGGATGTGCCCAGGGGCCCCTGGCCCTGGGCTGGGCCCTGACTGCAAAGAATCCTTATATCGAAGGATGCACCCCACACCGAAGTTGTCCCCACCTCAAATTTGTGCTGCCCTGATAGACCCAAGGGAGCCCTACAAACTGACATCAGGAACCTGGACTGCTGAGTTTTCTTTCCCAGGGAAAAGGCCAAAGGATGTGCCCAGGGGCCCCTGGCCCTGGGCAGGGGCCTGAATGCAAAAAATTCTTATATCGAAGGATGGAGCCCACACCGAAGTTGTCCCCACCTCAAACTTGTGCTGCCCTGATACACCCAAGGGAGCCCTACAAACTGACATCAGGAACCTGGACTGCTGAGTTTTCTTTCCCAGGGAAAATGGAAAAAGGATGTGCCCAGGCGCCCCTGGCCCTCGGCTGGGAACTCACTGCAAAGAATCCTTATATCGAAGGATGGACCCCACACCGAAGTTGTCCCCACCTCAAACTTGTGCTGCCCTGATACACCCAAGGGAGCCCTACAAACTGACATCAGGAACCTGGACTGCTGAGTTTTCTTTCCCAGGGAAAATGGAAAAAGGATGTGCCCAGGGGCCCCTGGCCCTGGGCTGGGACCTCACTACAAAAAATCCTTATATCGAAGGATGGACCCCACACCGAAGTTGTCCCCACCTCAGACTTGTGCTGCCCTGATACACCCAAGGGAGCCCTACAAACTGACATCAGGAACCTGGACTGCTGAGTTTTCTTTCCTAGGGAAAATGGAAAAGGGATGTGCCCAGGGGCCCCTGGCCCTGGGCTGGGAGCTCACTGCAAAAATTCCTTATATCGAAGGATGGACCCCACACCGAAGTTGTCCCCACCTCAAACTTGTGCTGCCCTGATACACCCAAGGGAGCCCTACAAACTGACATCAGGAACCTGGACTACTGAGTTTTCTTTCCCAGGGAAAATGGAAAAAGGATGTGCCCAAGGGCCTCTGGTCCTGGGCCCCTGGCCCTGACTGCAAAAAAACCTTATATCAAAGGATGGACCCCACAACGAAGTTGTCCCCACCTCAAACTTGTGCTGCCCTGAAAGACCCAAGGGAGCCCTACAAACTGACATCAGGAACCTGGACTGCTGAGTTTTCTTTCCCAGGGAAAATGGCCAAAGGATGTGCCCGGGGGCCCCTGGCCCTGACTGCAAAAAATCCTTATATCGACGGATGGACCCCACACCGAAGTTGTCCCCACCTGAAACTTGTGCTGCCCTGATACACCCAAGGGAGCCCTACAAACTGACATCAGGAACCTGGACTGCTGAGTTTTCTTTCCAAGGGAAAATGGAAAAAGGATGTGCCCAGGGGCCCCTGGCCCTGGGCAGGGACCTCACTACAAAAAACCTTATATCGAAGGATGGACCCCACACCGAAGTTGTCCCCACCTCAAACTTGTGCTGCCCTGATACACCCAAGGGAGCCCTACAAACTGACATCAGGAACCTGGACTGCTGAGTTTTCTTTCCCAGGGAAAATGGAAAAAGGATGTGCCCAGGGGCCCCTGGCCCTGGGCTGGGACCTCACTACAAAAAATCCTTTATCGAAGGATGGACCCCACACCGAAGTTGTCCCCACCTCAAACTTGTGCTGCCCTGATAGACCCAAGGGAGCCCTACAAACTGACATCAGGAACCTGGACTGCTGAGTTTTCTTTCCTAGGGAAAATGGAAAAGGGATGTGCCCAGGGGCCCCTGGCCCTGGGCTGGGCCCTGACTGCAAAGAATCCTTATATCGAAGGATGCACCCCACACCGAAGTTGTCCCCACCTCAAATTTGTGCTGCCCTGATAGACCCAAGGGAGCCCTACAAACTGACATCAGGAACCTGGACTGCTGAGTTTTCTTTCCCAGGGGAAATGGAAAAAGGATGTGCCCAGGGGCCCCTGGCCCTGGGCAGGGCCCTGAATGCAAAAAATCCTTATATCGAAGGATGGAGCCCACACCGAAGTTGTCCCCACCTCAAACTTGTGCTGCCCTGATACACCCAAGGGAGCCCTACAAACTGACATCAGGAACCTGGACTGCTGAGTTTTCTTTCCCAGGGAAAATGGAAAAAGGATGTACCCAGGGGCCTCTGGTCCTGGGCCCCTGGCCCTGACTGCAAAAAAACCTTATATCAAAGGATGGACCCCACAACGAAGTTGTCCCCACCTCAAACTTGTGCTGCCCTGATAGACCCAAGGGAGCCCTACAAACTGACATCAGGAACCTGGACTGCTGAGTTTTCTTTCCTAGGGAAAATGGAAAAGGGATGTGCCCAGGGGCCCCTGGCCCTGGGCTGGGAGCTCACTGCAAAAATTCCTTATATCGAAGGATGGACCCCACACCGAAGTTGTCCCCACCTCAAACTTGTGCTGCCCTGATACACCCAAGGGAGCCCTACAAACTGACATCAGGAACCTGGACTACTGAGTTTTCTTTCCCAGGGAAAATGGAAAAAGGCTGTGCCCAAGGGCCTCTGGTCCTGGGCCCCTGGCCCTGACTGCAAAAAAACCTTATATCAAAGGCTGGACCCCACAACGAAGTTGTCCCCACCTCAAACTTGTGCTGCCCTGAAAGACCCAAGGGAGCCCTACAAACTGACATCAGGAACCTGGACTGCTGAGTTTTCTTTCCCAGGGAAAATGGCCAAAGGATGTGCCCGGGGGCCCCTGGCCCTGACTGCAAAAAATCCTTATATCGACGGATGGACCCCACACCGAAGTTGTCCCCACCTGAAACTTGTGCTGCCCTGATACACCCAAGGGAGCCCTACAAACTGACATCAGGAACCTGGACTGCTGAGTTTTCTTTCCAAGGGAAAATGGAAAAAGGATGTGCCCAGGGGCCCCTGGCCCTGGGCAGGGACCTCACTACAAAAAACCTTATATCGAAGGATGGACCCCACACCGAAGTTGTCCCCACCTCAAACTTGTGCTGCCCTGATACACCCAAGGGAGCCCTACAAACTGACATCAGGAACCTGGACTGCTGAGTTTTCTTTCCCAGGGAAAATGGAAAAAGGATGTGCCCAGGGGCCCCTGGCCCTGGGCTGGGACCTCACTACAAAAAATCCTTTATCGAAGGATGGACCCCACACCGAAGTTGTCCCCACCTCAAACTTGTGCTGCCCTGATAGACCCAAGGGAGCCCTACAAACTGACATCAGGAACCTGGACTGCTGAGTTTTCTTTCCTAGGGAAAATGGAAAAGGGATGTGCCCAGGGGCCCCTGGCCCTGGGCTGGGCCCTGACTGCAAAGAATCCTTATATCGAAGGATGCACCCCACACCGAAGTTGTCCCCACCTCAAATTTGTGCTGCCCTGATAGACCCAAGGGAGCCCTACAAACTGACATCAGGAACCTGGACTGCTGAGTTTTCTTTCCCAGGGGAAATGGAAAAAGGATGTGCCCAGGGGCCCCTGGCCCTGGGCAGGGCCCTGAATGCAAAAAATCCTTATATCGAAGGATGGAGCCCACACCGAAGTTGTCCCCACCTCAAACTTGTGCTGCCCTGATACACCCAAGGGAGCCCTACAAACTGACATCAGGAACCTGGACTGCTGAGTTTTCTTTCCCAGGGAAAATGGAAAAAGGATGTACCCAGGGGCCTCTGGTCCTGGGCCCCTGGCCCTGACTGCAAAAAAACCTTATATCAAAGGATGGACCCCACAACGAAGTTGTCCCCACCTCAAACTTGTGCTGCCCTGATAGACACAAGGGAGCCCTACAAACTGACATCAGGAACCTGGACTGCTGAGTTTTCTTCCCCAGGGAAAATGGAAAAAGGATGTGCCCAGGGGCCCCTGGCCCTGGGCTGGGAACTCACTGCAAAGAATCCTTATATCGAAGGATGGACCCCACACCGAATTTGTCCCCACCTCAAACTTGTGCTGCCCTGATAGACCCAAGGGAGCCCTACAAACTGACATCAGGAACCTGGACTGCTGAGTTTTCTTTCCCAGGGGAAATGGCCAAACGATGTGCCCAGGGGCCCCTGGCCCTGGGCTGGGACCTCACTGCAAAAAATCCTTATATCGAAGGATGGACCCCGCACCGAAGTTGTCCCCACCTCAAATTTGTGCTGCCCTGATAGACCCAAGGGAGCCCTACAAACTGACATCAGGAACCTGGACTGCTGAGTTTTCTTTCCCAGGGAAAATGGAAAAAGGATGTGCCCAGGGGCCCCTGGCCCTGGGCTGGGACTTCACTACAAAAAATCCTTATATCGAAGGATGGACCCCACACCGAAGTTGTCCCCACCTCAAACTTGTGCTGCCCTGATAGACCCAAGGGAGCCCTACAAACTGACATCAGGAACCTGGACTGCTGAGTTTTCTTTCCCAGGGAAAATGGAAAAAGGATGTACCCAGGGGCCCCTGGCCCTCGGCTGGGCCCTGACTGCAAAGAATCCTTATATCGAAGGATGGAGCCCACACCGAAGTTGTCCCCACCTCAAATTTGTGCTGCCCTGATACACCCAAGGGAGCCCTACAAACTGACATCAGGAACCTGGACTGCTGAGTTTTCTTTCCCAGGGAAAATGGAAAAAGGATGTACCCAGGGGCCTCTGGTCCTGGGCCCCTGGCCCTGACTGCAAAAAATGCTTATATCAAAGGATGGACCCCACAACGAAGTTGTCCCCACCTCAAACTTGTGCTGCCCTGATAGACCCAAGGGAGCCCTACAAACTGACATCAGGAACCTGGACTGCTGAGTTTTCTTTCCTAGGGAAAATGGAAAAGGGATGTGCCCAGGGGCCCCTGGCCCTGGGCTGGGCCCTGACTGCAAAGAATCCTTATATCGAAGGATGCACCCCACACCGAAGTTGTCCCCACCTCAAATTTGTGCTGCCCTGATAGACCCAAGGGAGCCCTACAAACTGACATCAGGAACCTGGACTGCTGAGTTTTCTTTCCCAGGGAAAAGGCCAAAGGATGTGCCCAGGGGCCCCTGGCCCTGGGCAGGGGCCTGAATGCAAAAAATTCTTATATCGAAGGATGGAGCCCACACCGAAGTTGTCCCCACCTCAAACTTGTGCTGCCCTGATACACCCAAGGGAGCCCTACAAACTGACATCAGGAACCTGGACTGCTGAGTTTTCTTTCCCAGGGAAAATGGAAAAAGGATGTGCCCAGGCGCCCCTGGCCCTCGGCTGGGAACTCACTGCAAAGAATCCTTATATCGAAGGATGGACCCCACACCGAAGTTGTCCCCACCTCAAACTTGTGCTGCCCTGATACACCCAAGGGAGCCCTACAAACTGACATCAGGAACCTGGACTGCTGAGTTTTCTTTCCCAGGGAAAATGGAAAAAGGATGTGCCCAGGGGCCCCTGGCCCTGGGCTGTGACCTCACTACAAAAAATCCTTATATCGAAGGATGGACCCCACACCGAAGTTGTCCCCACCTCAAACTTGTGCTGCCCTGATACACCCAAGGGAGCCCTACAAACTGACATCAGGAACCTGGACTGCTGAGTTTTCTTTCCTAGGGAAAATGGAAAAGGGATGTGCCCAGGGGCCCCTGGCCCTGGGCTGGGAGCTCACTGCAAAAATTCCTTATATCGAAGGATGGACCCCACACCGAAGTTGTCCCCACCTCAAACTTGTGCTGCCCTGATAGACCCAAGGGAGCCCTACAAACTGACATCAGGAACCTGGACTACTGAGTTTTCTTTCCCAGGGAAAATGGAAAAAGGATGTGCCCAAGGGCCTCTGGTCCTGGGCCCCTGGCCCTGACTGCAAAAAAACCTTATATCAAAGGATGGACCCCACAACGAAGTTGTCCCCACCTCAAACTTGTGCTGCCCTGAAAGACCCAAGGGAGCCCTACAAACTGACATCAGGAACCTGGACTGCTGAGTTTTCTTTCCCAGGGAAAATGGCCAAAGGATGTGCCCGGGGGCCCCTGGCCCTGACTGCAAAAAATCCTTATATCGACGGATGGACCCCACACCGAAGTTGTCCCCACCTGAAACTTGTGCTGCCCTGATACACCCAAGGGAGCCCTACAAACTGACATCAGGAACCTGGACTGCTGAGTTTTCTTTCCAAGGGAAAATGGAAAAAGGATGTGCCCAGGGGCCCCTGGCCCTGGGCAGGGACCTCACTACAAAAAACCTTATATCGAAGGATGGACCCCACACCGAAGTTGTCCCCACCTCAAACTTGTGCTGCCCTGATACACCCAAGGGAGCCCTACAAACTGACATCAGGAACCTGGACTGCTGAGTTTTCTTTCCCAGGGGAAATGGCCAAACGATGTGCCCAGGGGCCCCTGGCCCTGGGCTGGGACCTCACTGCAAAAAATCCTTATATCGAAGGATGGACCCCGCACCGAAGTTGTCCCCACCTCAAATTTGTGCTGCCCTGATAGACCCAAGGGAGCCCTACAAACTGACATCAGGAACCTGGACTGCTGAGTTTTCTTTCCCAGGGAAAATGGAAAAAGGATGTGCCCAGGGGCCCCTGGCCCTGGGCTGGGACTTCACTACAAAAAATCCTTATATCGAAGGATGGACCCCACACCGAAGTTGTCCCCACCTCAAACTTGTGCTGCCCTGATAGACCCAAGGGAGCCCTACAAACTGACATCAGGAACCTGGACTGCTGAGTTTTCTTTCCCAGGGAAAATGGAAAAAGGTTGTAGCCAGGGGCCTCTGGTCCTGGGCCCCTGGCCCTGACTGCAAAAAATGCTTATATCAAAGGATGCACCCCACACCGAAGTTGTCCCCACCTCAAATTTGTGCTGCCCTGATAGACCCAAGGGAGCCCTACAAACTGACATCAGGAACCTGGACTGCTGAGTTTTCTTTCCCAGGGAAAAGGCCAAAGGATGTGCCCAGGGGCCCCTGGCCCTGGGCAGGGGCCTGAATGCAAAAAATTCTTATATCGAAGGATGGAGCCCACACCGAAGTTGTCCCCACCTCAAACTTGTGCTGCCCTGATACACCCAAGGGAGCCCTACAAACTGACATCAGGAACCTGGACTGCTGAGTTTTCTTTCCCAGGGAAAATGGAAAAAGGATGTGCCCAGGCGCCCCTGGCCCTCGGTTGGGAACTCCCTGCAAAGAATCCTTATATCGAAGGATGGACCCCACACCGAAGTTGTCCCCACCTCAAACTTGTGCTGCCCTGATACACCCAAGGGAGCCCTACAAACTGACATCAGGAACCTGGACTGCTGAGTTTTCTTTCCCAGGGAAAATGGAAAAAGGATGTGCCCAGGGGCCGCTGGCCCTGGGCTGTGACCTCACTACAAAAATTTCTTATATCGAAGGATGGACCCCACACCGAAGTTGTCCCCACCTCAAACTTGTGCTGCCCTGATACACCCAAGGGAGCCCTACAAACTGACATCAGGAACCTGGACTGCTGAGTTTTCTTTCCTAGGGAAAATGGAAAAGGGATGTGCCCAGGGGCCCCTGGCCCTGGGCTGGGAGCTCACTGCAAAAATTCCTTATATCGAAGGATGGACCCCACACCGAAGTTGTCCCCACCTCAAACTTGTGCTGCCCTGATAGACCCAAGGGAGCCCTACAAACTGACATCAGGAACCTGGACTACTGAGTTTTCTTTCCCAGGGAAAATGGAAAAAGGATGTGCCCAAGGGCCTCTGGTCCTGGGCCCCTGGCCCTGACTGCAAAAAAACCTTATATCAAAGGATGGACCCCACAACGAAGTTGTCCCCACCTCAAACTTGTGCTGCCCTGAAAGACCCAAGGGAGCCCTACAAACTGACATCAGGAACCTGGACTGCTGAGTTTTCTTTCCCAGGGAAAATGGCCAAAGGATGTGCCCGGGGGCCCCTGGCCCTGACTGCAAAAAATCCTTATATCGACGGATGGACCCCACACCGAAATTGTCCCCACCTGAAACTTGTGCTGCCCTGATACACCCAAGGGAGCCCTACAAACTGACATCAGGAACCTGGACTGCTGAGTTTTCTTTCCAAGGGAAAATGGAAAAAGGATGTGCCCAGGGGCCCCTGGCCCTGGGCTGGGACCTCACTACAAAAAACCTTATATCGAAGGATGGACCCCACACCGAAGTTGTCCCCACCTCAAACTTGTGCTGCCCTGATACACCCAAGGGAGCCCTACAAACAGACATCAGGAACCTGGACTGCTGAGTTTTCTTTCCCAGGGAAAATGGCCAAACGATGTGCCCAGGGGCCCCTGGCTCTGGGCTGGGACCTCACTGCAAAAAATCCTTATATCGAAGGATGGACCCCACACCGAAGTTGTCCCCACCTCAAACTTGTGCTGCCCTGATACACCCAAGGGAGCCCTACAAACTGACATCAGTAACCTGGACTGCTGAGTTTTCTTTCCCAGGGAAAATGGAAAAAGGATGTGCCCAGGGGCCCATGGCCCTGGGCTGGGACCTCACTACAAAAAATCCTTTATCGAAGGATGGAGCCCACACCGAAGTTGTCCCCACCTCAAACTTGTGCTGCCCTGATACACCCAAGGGAGCCCTACAAACTGACATCAGGAACCTGGACTGCTGAGTTTTCTTTCCCAGGGAAAATGGAAAAAGGATGTACCCAGGGGCCTCTGGTCCTGGGCCCCTGGCCCTGACTGCAAAAAAACCTTATATCAAAGGATGGACCCCACAACGAAGTTGTCCCCACCTCAAACTTGTGCTGCCCTGATAGACCCAAGGGAGCCCTACAAACTGACATCAGGAACCTGGACTGCTGAGTTTTCTTCCCCAGGGAAAATGGAAAAAGGATGTGCCCAGGGGCCCCTGGCCCTGGGCTGGGAACTCACTGCAAAGAATCCTTATATCGAAGGATGGACCCCACACCGAATTTGTCCCCACCTCAAACTTGTGCTGCCCTGATAGACCCAAGGGAGCCCTACAAACTGACATCAGGAACCTGGACTGCTGTGTTTTCTTTCCCAGGGGAAATGGCCAAACGATGTGCCCAGGGGCCCCTGGCCCTGGGCTGGGACCTCACTGCAAAAAATCCTTATATCGAAGGATGGACCCCGCACCGAAGTTGTCCCCACCTCAAATTTGTGCTGCCCTGATAGACCCAAGGGAGCCCTACAAACTGACATCAGGAACCTGGACTGCTGAGTTTTCTTTCCCAGGGAAAATGGAAAAAGGATGTGCCCAGGGGCCCCTGGCCCTGGGCTGGGACTTCACTACAAAAAATCCTTATATCGAAGGATGGACCCCACACCGAAGTTGTCCCCACCTCAAACTTGTGCTGCCCTGATAGACCCAAGGGAGCCCTACAAACTGACATCAGGAACCTGGACTGCTGAGTTTTCTTTCCCAGGGAAAATGGAAAAAGGATGTACCCAGGGGCCCCTGGCCCTCGGCTGGGCCCTGACTGCAAAGAATCCTTATATCGAAGGATGGAGCCCACACCGAAGTTGTCCCCACCTCAAATTTGTGCTGCCCTGATACACCCAAGGGAGCCCTACAAACTGACATCAGGAACCTGGACTGCTGAGTTTTCTTTCCCAGGGAAAATGGAAAAAGGATGTACCCAGGGGCCTCTGGTCCTGGGCCCCTGGCCCTGACTGCAAAAAATGCTTATATCAAAGGATGGACCCCACAACGAAGTTGTCCCCACCTCAAACTTGTGCTGCCCTGATAGACCCAAGGGAGCCCTACAAACTGACATCAGGAACCTGGACTGCTGAGTTTTCTTTCCCAGGGGAAATGGCCAAACGATGTGCCCAGGGGCCCCTGGCCCTGGGCTGGGACCTCACTGCAAAAAATCCTTATATCGAAGGATGGACCCCGCACCGAAGTTGTCCCCACCTCAAATTTGTGCTGCCCTGATAGACCCAAGGGAGCCCTACAAACTGACATCAGGAACCTGGACTGCTGAGTTTTCTTTCCAAGGGAAAATGGCCAAAGGATGTGCCCAGGGGCCCCTGGCCCTGGGCTGGGCCCTGACTGCAAAGAATCCTTATATCGAAGGATGCACCCCACACCGAAGTTGTCCCCACCTCAAATTTGTGCTGCCCTGATAGACCCAAGGGAGCCCTACAAACTGACATCAGGAACCTGGACTGCTGAGTTTTCTTTCCCAGGGAAAATGGCCAAAGGATGTGCCCAGGGGCCCCTGGCCCTGGGCAGGGCCCTGAATGCAAAAAATCCTTATATCGAAGGATGGAGCCCACACCGAAGTTGTCCCCACCTCAAACTTGTGCTGCCCTGATACACCCAAGGGAGCCGTACAAACTGACATCAGGAACCTGGACTGCTGAGTTTTCTTTCCCAGGGAAAATGGAAAAAGGATGTACCCAGGGGCCTCTGGTCCTGGGCCCCTGGCCCTGACTGCAAAAAAACCTTATATCAAAGGATGGACCCCACACCGAAGTTGTCCCCACCTCAAACTTGTGCTGCCCTGATACACCCAAGGGAGCCCTACAAACTGACATCAGGAACCTGGACTGCTGAGTTTTCTTTCCCAGGGAAAATGGAAAAAGGATGTACCCAGGGGCCCCTGGCTCTGGGCTGGGACCTCACTGCAAAAAATCCTTATATCGAAGGATGGACCCCACACCGAAGTTGTCCCCACCTCAAACTTGTGCTGACCTGATAGACCCAAGGGAGCCCTACAAACTGACATTAGGAACCTGGACTGCTGAGTTTTCTTCCCCAGGGAAAATGGAAAAAGGATGTGCCCAGGGGCCCCTGGCCCTGGGCTGGGAACTCACTGCAAAAAATCCTTATATCGAAGGATGCACCCCACACCGAAGTTGTCCCCACCTCAAATTTGTGCTGCCCTGATAGACCGAAGGGAGCCCTACAAACTGACATCAGGAACCTGGACTGCTGAGTTTTCTTTCCCAGGGAAAATGGAAAAAGGATGTGCCCAGGGGCCCCTGGCCCTGGGCTGGGCCTTGACTGCAAAGAATCCTTATATCGAAGGATGCACCCCACACCGAAGTTGTCCCCACCTCAAATTTTTGCTGCCCTGATAGACCCAAGGCAGCCCTACAAACTGACATCAGGAACCTGGACTGCTGAGTTTTCTTTCCCAGGGAAAATGGCCAAAGGATGTGCCCAGGGGCCCCTGGCCCTGGGCAGGGCCCTGAATGCAAAAAATCCTTATATCGAAGGATGGAGCCCACACCGAAGTTGTCCCCACCTCAAACTTGTGCTGCCCTGATACACCCAAGGGAGCCCTACAAACTGACATCAGGAACCTGGACTGCTGAGTTTTCTTTCCCAGGGAAAATGGAAAAAGGATGTACCCAGGGGCCTCTGGTCCTGGGCCCCTGGCCCTGACTGCAAAAAATGCTTATATCAAAGGATGGACCCCACAACGAAGTTGTCCCCACCTCAAACTTGTGCTGCCCTGATAGACCCAAGGGAGCCCTACAAACTGACATCAGGAACCTGGACTGCTGAGTTTTCTTTCCCAGGGGAAATGGCCAAACGATGTGCCCAGGGGCCCCTGGCCCTGGGCTGGGACCTCACTGCAAAAAATCCTTATATCGAAGGATGGACCCCGCACCGAAGTTGTCCCCACCTCAAATTTGTGCTGCCCTGATAGACCCAAGGGAGCCCTACAAACTGACATCAGGAACCTGGACTGCTGAGTTTTCTTTCCAAGGGAAAATGGCCAAAGGATGTGCCCAGGGGCCCCTGGTCCTGGGCTGGGCCCTGACTGCAAAGAATCCTTATATCGAAGGATGCACCCCACACCGAAGTTGTCCCCACCTCAAATTTGTGCTGCCCTGATAGACCCAAGGGAGCCCTACAAACTGACATCAGGAACCTGGACTGCTGAGTTTTCTTTCCCAGGGAAAATGGCCAAAGGATGTGCCCAGGGGCCCCTGGCCCAGGGCAGGGCCCTGAATGCAAAAAATCCTTATATCGAAGGATGGAGCCCACACCGAAGTTGTCCCCACCTCAAACTTGTGCTGCCCTGATACACCCAAGGGAGCCGTACAAACTGACATCAGGAACCTGGACTGCTGAGTTTTCTTTCCCAGGGAAAATGGAAAAAGGATGTACCCAGGGGCCTCTGGTCCTGGGCCCCTGGCCCTGACTGCAAAAAAACCTTATATCAAAGGATGGACCCCACAACGAAGTTGTCCCCACCTCAAACTTGTGCTGCCCTGATACACCCAAGGGAGCCCTACAAACTGACATCAGGAACCTGGACTGCTGAGTTTTCTTCCCCAGGGAAAATGGAAAAAGGATGTGCCCAGGGGCCCCTGGCCCTGGGCTGGGAACTCACTGCAAAGAATCCTTATATCGAAGGATGGACCCCACACCGAAGTTGTCCCCACCTCAAACTTGTGCTGCCCTGATAGACCCAAGGGAGCCCTACAAACTGACATCAGGAACCTGGACTGCTGAGTTTTCTTTCCCAGGGGAAATGGCCAAACGATGTGCCCAGGGGCCCCAGGCCCTGGGCTGGGACCTCACTGCAAAAAATCCTTATATCGAAGGATGGACCCCACACCGAAGTTGTCCCCACCTCAAATTTGTGCTGCCCTGATAGACCCAAGGGAGCCCTACAAACTGACATCAGGAACCTGGACTGCTGAGTTTTCTTTCCCAGGGAAAATGGCCAAAGGATGTGCACAGGGGCCCCTGGCCCTGGGCAGGGGCCTGAATGCAAAAAATCCTTATATCGAAGGATGGCGCCCACACCGAAGTTGTCCCCACCTCAAACTTGTGCTGCCCTGATACACCCAAGGGAGCCCTACAAACTGACATCAGGAACCTGGACTGCTGAGTTTTCTTTCCCAGGGAAAATGGAAAAAGGATGTACCCAGGGGCCCCTGGCTCTGGGCTGGGACCTCACTGCAAAAAATCCTTATATCGAAGGATGGACCCCACACCGAAGTTGTCCCCACCTCAAACTTGTGCTGACCTGATAGACCCAAGGGAGCCCTACAAACTGACATTAGGAACCTGGACTGCTGAGTTTTCTTTCCCAGGGAAAATGGAAAAAGGATGTACCCAGGGGCCTCTGGTCCTGGGCCCCTGGCCCTGACTGCAAAAAATGCTTATATCAAAGGATGGACCCCACAACGAAGTTGTCCCCACCTCAAACTTGTGCTGCCCTGATAGACCCAAGGGAGCCCTACAAACTGACATCAGGAACCTGGACTGCTGAGTTTTCTTTCCCAGGGGAAATGGCCAAACGATGTGCCCAGGGGCCCCTGGCCCTGGGCTGGGACCTCACTGCAAAAAATCCTTATATCGAAGGATGGACCCCGCACCGAAGTTGTCCCCACCTCAAATTTGTGCTGCCCTGATAGACCCAAGGGAGCCCTACAAACTGACATCAGGAACCTGGACTGCTGAGTTTTCTTTCCAAGGGAAAATGGCCAAAGGATGTGCCCAGGGGCCCCTGGCCCTGGGCTGGGCCCTGACTGCAAAGAATCCTTATATCGAAGGATGCACCCCACACCGAAGTTGTCCCCACCTCAAATTTGTGCTGCCCTGATAGACCCAAGGGAGCCCTACAAACTGACATCAGGAACCTGGACTGCTGAGTTTTCTTTCCCAGGGAAAATGGCCAAAGGATGTGCCCAGGGGCCCCTGGCCCAGGGCAGGGCCCTGAATGCAAAAAATCCTTATATCGAAGGATGGAGCCCACACCGAAGTTGTCCCCACCTCAAACTTGTGCTGCCCTGATACACCCAAGGGAGCCGTACAAACTGACATCAGGAACCTGGACTGCTGAGTTTTCTTTCCCAGGGAAAATGGAAAAAGGATGTACCCAGGGGCCTCTGGTCCTGGGCCCCTGGCCCTGACTGCAAAAAAACCTTATATCAAAGGATGGACCCCACAACGAAGTTGTCCCCACCTCAAACTTGTGCTGCCCTGATACACCCAAGGGAGCCCTACAAACTGACATCAGGAACCTGGACTGCTGAGTTTTCTTCCCCAGGGAAAATGGAAAAAGGATGTGCCCAGGGGCCCCTGGCCCTGGGCTGGGAACTCACTGCAAAGAATCCTTATATCGAAGGATGGACCCCACACCGAAGTTGTCCCCACCTCAAACTTGTGCTGCCCTGATAGACCCAAGGGAGCCCTACAAACTGACATCAGGAACCTGGACTGCTGAGTTTTCTTTCCCAGGGGAAATGGCCAAACGATGTGCCCAGGGGCCCCAGGCCCTGGGCTGGGACCTCACTGCAAAAAATCCTTATATCGAAGGATGGACCCCACACCGAAGTTGTCCCCACCTCAAATTTGTGCTGCCCTGATAGACCCAAGGGAGCCCTACAAACTGACATCAGGAACCTGGACTGCTGAGTTTTCTTTCCCAGGGAAAATGGCCAAAGGATGTGCACAGGGGCCCCTGGCCCTGGGCAGGGGCCTGAATGCAAAAAATCCTTATATCGAAGGATGGCGCCCACACCGAAGTTGTCCCCACCTCAAACTTGTGCTGCCCTGATACACCCAAGGGAGCCCTACAAACTGACATCAGGAACCTGGACTGCTGAGTTTTCTTTCCCAGGGAAAATGGAAAAAGGATGTACCCAGGGGCCCCTGGCTCTGGGCTGGGACCTCACTGCAAAAAATCCTTATATCGAAGGATGGACCCCACACCGAAGTTGTCCCCACCTCAAACTTGTGCTGACCTGATAGACCCAAGGGAGCCCTACAAACTGACATTAGGAACCTGGACTGCTGAGTTTTCTTTCCCAGGGAAAATGGAAAAAGGATGTACCCAGGGGCCTCTGGTCCTGGGCCCCTGGCCCTGACTGCAAAAAATGCTTATATCAAAGGATGGACCCCACAACGAAGTTGTCCCCACCTCAAACTTGTGCTGCCCTGATAGACCCAAGGGAGCCCTACAAACTGACATCAGGAACCTGGACTGCTGAGTTTTCTTTCCCAGGGGAAATGGCCAAACGATGTGCCCAGGGGCCCCTGGCCCTGGGCTGGGACCTCACTGCAAAAAATCCTTATATCGAAGGATGGACCCCGCACCGAAGTTGTCCCCACCTCAAATTTGTGCTGCCCTGATAGACCCAAGGGAGCCCTACAAACTGACATCAGGAACCTGGACTGCTGAGTTTTCTTTCCAAGGGAAAATGGCCAAAGGATGTGCCCAGGGGCCCCTGGCCCTGGGCTGGGCCCTGACTGCAAAGAATCCTTATATCGAAGGATGCACCCCACACCGAAGTTGTCCCCACCTCAAATTTGTGCTGCCCTGATAGACCCAAGGGAGCCCTACAAACTGACATCAGGAACCTGGACTGCTGAGTTTTCTTTCCCAGGGAAAATGGCCAAAGGATGTGCCCAGGGGCCCCTGGCCCAGGGCAGGGCCCTGAATGCAAAAAATCCTTATATCGAAGGATGGAGCCCACACCGAAGTTGTCCCCACCTCAAACTTGTGCTGCCCTGATACACCCAAGGGAGCCGTACAAACTGACATCAGGAACCTGGACTGCTGAGTTTTCTTTCCCAGGGAAAATGGAAAAAGGATGTACCCAGGGGCCTCTGGTCCTGGGCCCCTGGCCCTGACTGCAAAAAAACCTTATATCAAAGGATGGACCCCACAACGAAGTTGTCCCCACCTCAAACTTGTGCTGCCCTGATACACCCAAGGGAGCCCTACAAACTGACATCAGGAACCTGGACTGCTGAGTTTTCTTCCCCAGGGAAAATGGAAAAAGGATGTGCCCAGGGGCCCCTGGCCCTGGGCTGGGAACTCACTGCAAAGAATCCTTATATCGAAGGATGGACCCCACACCGAAGTTGTCCCCACCTCAAACTTGTGCTGCCCTGATAGACCCAAGGGAGCCCTACAAACTGACATCAGGAACCTGGACTGCTGAGTTTTCTTTCCCAGGGGAAATGGCCAAACGATGTGCCCAGGGGCCCCAGGCCCTGGGCTGGGACCTCACTGCAAAAAATCCTTATATCGAAGGATGGACCCCACACCGAAGTTGTCCCCACCTCAAATTTGTGCTGCCCTGATAGACCCAAGGGAGCCCTACAAACTGACATCAGGAACCTGGACTGCTGAGTTTTCTTTCCCAGGGAAAATGGCCAAAGGATGTGCACAGGGGCCCCTGGCCCTGGGCAGGGGCCTGAATGCAAAAAATCCTTATATCGAAGGATGGCGCCCACACCGAAGTTGTCCCCACCTCAAACTTGTGCTGCCCTGATACACCCAAGGGAGCCCTACAAACTGACATCAGGAACCTGGACTGCTGAGTTTTCTTTCCCAGGGAAAATGGAAAAAGGATGTACCCAGGGGCCCCTGGCTCTGGGCTGGGACCTCACTGCAAAAAATCCTTATATCGAAGGATGGACCCCACACCGAAGTTGTCCCCACCTCAAACTTGTGCTGACCTGATAGACCCAAGGGAGCCCTACAAACTGACATTAGGAACCTGGACTGCTGAGTTTTCTTTCCCAGGGAAAATGGAAAAAGGATGTACCCAGGGGCCTCTGGTCCTGGGCCCCTGGCCCTGACTGCAAAAAATGCTTATATCAAAGGATGGACCCCACAACGAAGTTGTCCCCACCTCAAACTTGTGCTGCCCTGATAGACCCAAGGGAGCCCTACAAACTGACATCAGGAACCTGGACTGCTGAGTTTTCTTTCCCAGGGGAAATGGCCAAACGATGTGCCCAGGGGCCCCTGGCCCTGGGCTGGGACCTCACTGCAAAAAATCCTTATATCGAAGGATGGACCCCGCACCGAAGTTGTCCCCACCTCAAATTTGTGCTGCCCTGATAGACCCAAGGGAGCCCTACAAACTGACATCAGGAACCTGGACTGCTGAGTTTTCTTTCCAAGGGAAAATGGCCAAAGGATGTGCCCAGGGGCCCCTGGCCCTGGGCTGGGCCCTGACTGCAAAGAATCCTTATATCGAAGGATGCACCCCACACCGAAGTTGTCCCCACCTCAAATTTGTGCTGCCCTGATAGACCCAAGGGAGCCCTACAAACTGACATCAGGAACCTGGACTGCTGAGTTTTCTTTCCCAGGGAAAATGGCCAAAGGATGTGCCCAGGGGCCCCTGGCCCAGGGCAGGGCCCTGAATGCAAAAAATCCTTATATCGAAGGATGGAGCCCACACCGAAGTTGTCCCCACCTCAAACTTGTGCTGCCCTGATACACCCAAGGGAGCCGTACAAACTGACATCAGGAACCTGGACTGCTGAGTTTTCTTTCCCAGGGAAAATGGAAAAAGGATGTACCCAGGGGCCTCTGGTCCTGGGCCCCTGGCCCTGACTGCAAAAAAACCTTATATCAAAGGATGGACCCCACAACGAAGTTGTCCCCACCTCAAACTTGTGCTGCCCTGATACACCCAAGGGAGCCCTACAAACTGACATCAGGAACCTGGACTGCTGAGTTTTCTTCCCCAGGGAAAATGGAAAAAGGATGTGCCCAGGGGCCCCTGGCCCTGGGCTGGGAACTCACTGCAAAGAATCCTTATATCGAAGGATGGACCCCACACCGAAGTTGTCCCCACCTCAAACTTGTGCTGCCCTGATAGACCCAAGGGAGCCCTACAAACTGACATCAGGAACCTGGACTGCTGAGTTTTCTTTCCCAGGGGAAATGGCCAAACGATGTGCCCAGGGGCCCCAGGCCCTGGGCTGGGACCTCACTGCAAAAAATCCTTATATCGAAGGATGGACCCCACACCGAAGTTGTCCCCACCTCAAATTTGTGCTGCCCTGATAGACCCAAGGGAGCCCTACAAACTGACATCAGGAACCTGGACTGCTGAGTTTTCTTTCCCAGGGAAAATGGCCAAAGGATGTGCACAGGGGCCCCTGGCCCTGGGCAGGGGCCTGAATGCAAAAAATCCTTATATCGAAGGATGGCGCCCACACCGAAGTTGTCCCCACCTCAAACTTGTGCTGCCCTGATACACCCAAGGGAGCCCTACAAACTGACATCAGGAACCTGGACTGCTGAGTTTTCTTTCCCAGGGAAAATGGAAAAAGGATGTACCCAGGGGCCCCTGGCTCTGGGCTGGGACCTCACTGCAAAAAATCCTTATATCGAAGGATGGACCCCACACCGAAGTTGTCCCCACCTCAAACTTGTGCTGACCTGATAGACCCAAGGGAGCCCTACAAACTGACATTAGGAACCTGGACTGCTGAGTTTTCTTTCCCAGGGAAAATGGAAAAAGGATGTACCCAGGGGCCTCTGGTCCTGGGCCCCTGGCCCTGACTGCAAAAAATGCTTATATCAAAGGATGGACCCCACAACGAAGTTGTCCCCACCTCAAACTTGTGCTGCCCTGATAGACCCAAGGGAGCCCTACAAACTGACATCAGGAACCTGGACTGCTGAGTTTTCTTTCCCAGGGGAAATGGCCAAACGATGTGCCCAGGGGCCCCTGGCCCTGGGCTGGGACCTCACTGCAAAAAATCCTTATATCGAAGGATGGACCCCGCACCGAAGTTGTCCCCACCTCAAATTTGTGCTGCCCTGATAGACCCAAGGGAGCCCTACAAACTGACATCAGGAACCTGGACTGCTGAGTTTTCTTTCCAAGGGAAAATGGCCAAAGGATGTGCCCAGGGGCCCCTGGCCCTGGGCTGGGCCCTGACTGCAAAGAATCCTTATATCGAAGGATGCACCCCACACCGAAGTTGTCCCCACCTCAAATTTGTGCTGCCCTGATAGACCCAAGGGAGCCCTACAAACTGACATCAGGAACCTGGACTGCTGAGTTTTCTTTCCCAGGGAAAATGGCCAAAGGATGTGCCCAGGGGCCCCTGGCCCAGGGCAGGGCCCTGAATGCAAAAAATCCTTATATCGAAGGATGGAGCCCACACCGAAGTTGTCCCCACCTCAAACTTGTGCTGCCCTGATACACCCAAGGGAGCCGTACAAACTGACATCAGGAACCTGGACTGCTGAGTTTTCTTTCCCAGGGAAAATGGAAAAAGGATGTACCCAGGGGCCTCTGGTCCTGGGCCCCTGGCCCTGACTGCAAAAAAACCTTATATCAAAGGATGGACCCCACAACGAAGTTGTCCCCACCTCAAACTTGTGCTGCCCTGATACACCCAAGGGAGCCCTACAAACTGACATCAGGAACCTGGACTGCTGAGTTTTCTTCCCCAGGGAAAATGGAAAAAGGATGTGCCCAGGGGCCCCTGGCCCTGGGCTGGGAACTCACTGCAAAGAATCCTTATATCGAAGGATGGACCCCACACCGAAGTTGTCCCCACCTCAAACTTGTGCTGCCCTGATAGACCCAAGGGAGCCCTACAAACTGACATCAGGAACCTGGACTGCTGAGTTTTCTTTCCCAGGGGAAATGGCCAAACGATGTGCCCAGGGGCCCCAGGCCCTGGGCTGGGACCTCACTGCAAAAAATCCTTATATCGAAGGATGGACCCCACACCGAAGTTGTCCCCACCTCAAATTTGTGCTGCCCTGATAGACCCAAGGGAGCCCTACAAACTGACATCAGGAACCTGGACTGCTGAGTTTTCTTTCCCAGGGAAAATGGCCAAAGGATGTGCACAGGGGCCCCTGGCCCTGGGCAGGGGCCTGAATGCAAAAAATCCTTATATCGAAGGATGGCGCCCACACCGAAGTTGTCCCCACCTCAAACTTGTGCTGCCCTGATACACCCAAGGGAGCCCTACAAACTGACATCAGGAACCTGGACTGCTGAGTTTTCTTTCCCAGGGAAAATGGAAAAAGGATGTACCCAGGGGCCCCTGGCTCTGGGCTGGGACCTCACTGCAAAAAATCCTTATATCGAAGGATGGACCCCACACCGAAGTTGTCCCCACCTCAAACTTGTGCTGACCTGATAGACCCAAGGGAGCCCTACAAACTGACATTAGGAACCTGGACTGCTGAGTTTTCTTCCCCAGGGAAAATGGAAAAAGGATGTGCCCAGGGGCCCCTGGCCCTGGGCTGGGAACTCACTGCAAAAAATCCTTATATCGAAGGATGCACCCCACACCGAAGTTGTCCCCACCTCAAATTTGTGCTGCCCTGATAGACCGAAGGGAGCCCTACAAACTGACATCAGGAACCTGGACTGCTGAGTTTTCTTTCCCAGGGAAAATGGAAAAAGGATGTGCCCAGGGGCCCCTGGCCCTGGGCTGGGCCTTGACTGCAAAGAATCCTTATATCGAAGGATGCACCCCACACCGAAGTTGTCCCCACCTCAAATTTTTGCTGCCCTGATAGACCCAAGGCAGCCCTACAAACTGACATCAGGAACCTGGACTGCTGAGTTTTCTTTCCCAGGGAAAATGGCCAAAGGATGTGCCCAGGGGCCCCTGGCCCTGGGCAGGGCCCTGAATGCAAAAAATCCTTATATCGAAGGATGGAGCCCACACCGAAGTTGTCCCCACCTCAAACTTGTGCTGCCCTGATACACCCAAGGGAGCCCTACAAACTGACATCAGGAACCTGGACTGCTGAGTTTTCTTTCCCAGGGAAAATGGAAAAAGGATGTACCCAGGGGCCTCTGGTCCTGGGCCCCTGGCCCTGACTGCAAAAAAACCTTATATCAAAGGATGGACCCCACAACGAAGTTGTCCCCACCTCAAACTTGTGCTGCCCTGATAGACCCAAGGGAGCCCTACAAACTGACATCAGGAACCTGGACTGCTGAGTTTTCTTTCCCAGGGGAAATGGCCAAACGATGTGCACAGGGGCCCCTGGCCCTGGGCAGGGGCCTGAATGCAAAAAATCCTTATATCGAAGGATGGAGCCCACACCGAAGTTGTCCCCACCTCAAACTTGTGCTGCCCTGATACACCCAAGGGAGCCGTACAAACTGACATCAGGAACCTGGACTGCTGAGTTTTCTTTCCCAGGGAAAAAGACCAAAGGATGTGCCCGGGGGCCCCTGGCCCTGACTGCAAAGAATCCTTATATCGAAGGATGGAGCCCACACCGAAGTTGTCCCCACCTGAAACTTGTGCTGCCCTGATACACCCAAGGGAGCCCTACAAACTGACATCAGGAACCTGGACTGCTGAGTTTTCTTTCCCAGGGGAAATGGAAAAAGGATGTGCCCAGGGGCCCCTGGCCCTGGGCTGGGAGCTCACTGCAAAAATTCCTTATATCGAAGGATGGACCCCACACCGAAGTTGTCCCCACCTCAAACTTGTGCTGCCCTGATACACCCAAGGGAGCCCTACAAACTGACATCAGGAACCTGGACTGCTGAGTTTTCTTTCCCAGGGAAAATGGAAAAAGGATGTGCCCAGGGGCCTCTGGTCCTGGGCCCCTGGCCCTGACTGCAAAAAAACCTTATATCAAAGGATGGACCCCACAACGAAGTTGTCCCCACCTCAAACTTGTGCTGCCCTGAAAGACCCAAGGGAGACCTACAAACTGACATCAGGAACCTGGACTGCTGAGTTTTCTTTCCCAGGGAAAATGGCCAAAGGATGTGCCCGGGGGCCCCTGGCCCTGACTGCAAAAAATCCTTATATCGACGGATGGACCCCACACCGAAGTTGTCCCCACCTGAAACTTGTGCTGCCCTGATACACCCAAGGGAGCCCTACAAACTGACATCAGGAACCTGGACTGCTGAGTTTTCTTTCCAAGGGAAAATGGAAAAAGGATGTGCCCAGGGGCCCCTGGCCCTGGGCTGGGACCTCACTACAAAAAAACCTTATATCGAAGGATGGACCCCACACCGAAGTTGTCCCCACCTCAAACTTGTGCTGCCCTGATAGACCCAAGGGAGCCCTACAAACTGACATCAGGAACCTGGACTGCTGAGTTTTCTTTCCTAGGGAAAATGGAAAAGGGATGTGCCCAGGGGCCCCTGGCCCTGGGCTGGGCCCTGACTGCAAAGAATCCTTATATCGAAGGATGCACCCCACACCGAAGTTGTCCCCACCTCAAATTTGTGCTGCCCTGATAGACCCAAGGGAGCCCTACAAACTGACATCAGGAACCTGGACTGCTGAGTTTTCTTTCCCAGGGAAAAGGCCAAAGGATGTGCCCAGGGGCCCCTGGCCCTGGGCAGGGGCCTGAATGCAAAAAATTCTTATATCGAAGGATGGAGCCCACACCGAAGTTGTCCCCACCTCAAACTTGTGCTGCCCTGATACACCCAAGGGAGCCCTACAAACTGACATCAGGAACCTGGACTGCTGAGTTTTCTTTCCCAGGGAAAATGGAAAAAGGATGTGCCCAGGTGCCCCTGGCCCTCGGCTGGGAACTCACTGCAAAGAATCCTTATATCGAAGGATGGACCCCACACCGAAGTTGTCCCCACCTCAAACTTGTGCTGCCCTGATACACCCAAGGGAGCCCTACAAACTGACATCAGGAACCTGGACTGCTGAGTTTTCTTTCCCAGGGAAAATGGAAAAGGGATGTGCCCAGGGGCCCCTGGCCCTGGGCTGGGAGCTCACTGCAAAAATTCCTTATATCGAAGGATGGACCCCACACCGAAGTTGTCCCCACCTCAAACTTGTGCTGCCCTGATAGACCCAAGGGAGCCCTACAAACTGACATCAGGAACCTGGACTGCTGAGTTTTCTTTCCCAGGGAAAATGGCCAAAGGATGTGCACAGGGGCCCCTGGCCCTGGGCAGGGGCCTGAATGCAAAAAATCCTTATATCGAAGGATGGCGCCCACACCGAAGTTGTCCCCACCTCAAACTTGTGCTGCCCTGATACACCCAAGGGAGCCCTACAAACTAACATCAGGAACCTGGACTGCTAAGTTTTCTTTCCCAGGGAAAATGGAAAAAGGGTGTACCCAGGGGCCCCTGGCTCTGGGCTGGGACCTCACTGCAAAAAATCCTTATATCGAAGGATGGACCCCACACCGAAGTTGTCCCCACCTCAAACTTGTGCTGACCTGATAGACCCAAGGGAGCCCTACAAACTGACATTAGGAACCTGGACTGCTGAGTTTTCTTCCCCAGGGAAAATGGAAAAAGGATGTGCCCAGGGGCCCCTGGCCCTGGGCTGGGAACTCACTGCAAAAAATCCTTATATCGAAGGATGCACCCCACACCGAAGTTGTCCCCACCTCAAATTTGTGCTGCCCTGATAGACCGAAGGGAGCCCTACAAACTGACATCAGGAACCTGGACTGCTGAGTTTTCTTTCCCAGGGAAAATGGAAAAAGGATGTGCCCAGGGGCCCCTGGCCCTGGGCTGGGCCCTGACTGCAAAGAATCCTTATATCGAAGGATGCACCCCACACCGAAGTTGTCCCCACCTCAAATTTTTGCTGCCCTGATAGACTCAAGGCAGCCCTACAAACTGACATCAGGAACCTGGACTGCTGAGTTTTCTTTCCCAGGGAAAATGGCCAAAGGATGTGCCCAGGGGCCCCTGGCCCTGGGCAGGGCCCTGAATGCAAAAAATCCTTATATCGAAGGATGGAGCCCACACCGAAGTTGTCCCCACCTCAAACTTGTGCTGCCCTGATACACCCAAGGGAGCCCTACAAACTGACATCAGGAACCTGGACTGCTGAGTTTTCTTTCCCAGGGAAAATGGAAAAATGATGTACCCAGGGGCCTCTGGTCCTGGGCCCCTGGCCCTGACTGCAAAAAAACCTTATATTAAAGGATGGACCCCACAACGAAGTTGTCCCCACCTCAAACTTGTGCTGCCCTGATAGACCCAAGGGAGCCCTACAAACTGACATCAGGAACCTGGACTGCTGAGTTTTCTTTCCCAGGGGAAATGGCCAAACGATGTGCCCAGGGGCCCCTGGCCCTGGGCTGGGACCTCACTGCAAAAAATCCTTATATCGAAGGATGGACCCCGCACCGAAGTTGTCCCCACCTCAAATTTGTGCTGCCCTGATAGACCCAAGGGAGCCCTACAAACTGACATCAGGAACCTGGACTGCTGAGTTTTCTTTCCCAGGGAAAATGGCCAAAGGATGTGCACAGGGGCCCCTGGCCCTGGGCAGGGGCCTGAATGCAAAAAATCCTTATATCGAAGGATGGAGCCCACACCGAAGTTGTCCCCACCTCAAACTTGTGCTGCCCTGATACACCCAAGGGAGCCGTACAAACTGACATCAGGAACCTGGACTGCTGAGTTTTCTTTCCCAGGGAAAATGACCAAAGGATGTGCCCGGGGGCCCCTGGCCCTGACTGCAAAGAATCCTTATATCGAAGGATGGAGCCCACACCGAAGTTGTCCCCACCTGAAACTTGTGCTGCCCTGATACACCCAAGGGAGCCCTACAAACTGACATCAGGAACCTGGACTGCTGAGTTTTCTTTCCCAGGGGAAATGGAAAAAGGATGTGCCCAGGGGCCCCTGGCCCTGGGCTGGGAGCTCACTGCAAAAATTCCTTATATCGAAGGATGGACCCCACACCGAAGTTGTCCCCACCTCAAACTTGTGCTGCCCTGATACACCCAAGGGAGCCCTACAAACTGACATCAGGAACCTGGACTGCTGAGTTTTCTTTCCCAGGGAAAATGGAAAAAGGATGTGCCCAGGGGCCTCTGGTCCTGGGCCCCTGGCCCTGACTGCAAAAAAACCTTATATCAAAGGATGGACCCCACAACGAAGTTGTCCCCACCTCAAACTTGTGCTGCCCTGAAAGACCCAAGGGAGACCTACAAACTGACATCAGGAACCTGGACTGCTGAGTTTTCTTTCCCAGGGAAAATGGCCAAAGGATGTGCCCGGGGGCCCCTGGCCCTGACTGCAAAAAATCCTTATATCGACGGATGGACCCCACACCGAAGTTGTCCCCACCTGAAACTTGTGCTGCCCTGATACACCCAAGGGAGCCCTACAAACTGACATCAGGAACCTGGACTGCTGAGTTTTCTTTCCAAGGGAAAATGGAAAAAGGATGTGCCCAGGGGCCCCTGGCCCTGGGCTGGGACCTCACTACAAAAAAACCTTATATCGAAGGATGGACCCCACACCGAAGTTGTCCCCACCTCAAACTTGTGCTGCCCTGATAGACCCAAGGGAGCCCTACAAACTGACATCAGGAACCTGGACTGCTGAGTTTTCTTTCCTAGGGAAAATGGAAAAGGGATGTGCCCAGGGGCCCCTGGCCCTGGGCTGGGCCCTGACTGCAAAGAATCCTTATATCGAAGGATGCACCCCACACCGAAGTTGTCCCCACCTCAAATTTGTGCTGCCCTGATAGACCCAAGGGAGCCCTACAAACTGACATCAGGAACCTGGACTGCTGAGTTTTCTTTCCCAGGGAAAAGGCCAAAGGATGTGCCCAGGGGCCCCTGGCCCTGGGCAGGGGCCTGAATGCAAAAAATTCTTATATCGAAGGATGGAGCCCACACCGAAGTTGTCCCCACCTCAAACTTGTGCTGCCCTGATACACCCAAGGGAGCCCTACAAACTGACATCAGGAACCTGGACTGCTGAGTTTTCTTTCCCAGGGGAAATGGCCAAACGATGTGCCCAGGGGCCCCTGGCCCTGGGCTGGGGCCTCACTGCAAAAAATCCTTATATCAAAGGATGGACCCCACACCGAAGTTGTCCCCACCTCAAACTTGTGCTGCCCTGATACACCCAAGGGAGCCCTACAAACTGACATCAGGAACCTGGACTGCTGAGTTTTCTTTCCCAGGGAAAATGGAAAAGGGATGTGCCCAGGGGCCCCTGGCCCTGGGCTGGGAGCTCACTGCAAAAATTCCTTATATCGAAGGATGGACCCCACACCGAAGTTGTCCCCACCTCAAACTTGTGCTGCCCTGATACACCCAAGGGAGCCCTACAAACTGACATCAGGAACCTGGACTGCTGAGTTTTCTTTCCCAGGGAAAATGGCCAAAGGATGTGCACAGGGGCCCCAGGCCCTGGGCTGGGACCTCACTGCAAAAAATCCTTATATCGAAGGATGGCGCCCACACCGAAGTTGTCCCCACCTCAAACTTGTGCTGCCCTGATACACCCAAGGGAGCCCTACAAACTGACATCAGGAACCTGGACTGCTGAGTTTTCTTTCCCAGGGAAAATGGAAAAAGGGTGTACCCAGGGGCCCCTGGCTCTGGGCTGGGACCTCACTGCAAAAAATCCTTATATCGAAGGATGGACCCCACACCGAAGTTGTCCCCACCTCAAACTTGTGCTGACCTGATAGACCCAAGGGAGCCCTACAAACTGACATTAGGAACCTGGACTGCTGAGTTTTCTTCCCCAGGGAAAATGGAAAAGGGATGTGCCCAGGGGCCCCTGGCCCTGGGCTGGGAACTCACTGCAAAAAATCCTTATATCGAAGGATGCACCCCACACCGAAGTTGTCCCCACCTCAAATTTGTGCTGCCCTGATAGACCGAAGGGAGCCCTACAAACTGACATCAGGAACCTGGACTGCTGAGTTTTCTTTCCCAGGGAAAATGGAAAAAGGATGTGCCCAGGGGCCCCTGGCCCTGGGCTGGGCCCTGACTGCAAAGAATCCTTATATCGAAGGATGCACCCCACACCGAAGTTGTCCCCACCTCAAATTTTTGCTGCCCTGATAGACCCAAGGCAGCCCTACAAACTGACATCAGGAACCTGGACTGCTGAGTTTTCTTTCCCAGGGAAAATGGCGAAAGGATGTGCCCAGGGGCCCCTGGCCCTGGGCAGGGCCCTGAATGCAAAAAATCCTTATATCGAAGGATGGAGCCCACACCGAAGTTGTCCGCACCTCAAACTTGTGCTGCCCTGATACACCCAAGGGAGCCCTACAAACTGACATCAGGAACCTGGACTGCTGAGTTTTCTTTCCCAGGGAAAATGGAAAAAGGATGTACCCAGGGGCCTCTGGTCCTGGGCCCCTGGCCCTGACTGCAAAAAAACCTTATATCAAAGGATGGACCCCACAACGAAGTTGTCCCCACCTCAAACTTGTGCTGCCCTGAAAGACCCAAGGGAGCCCTACAAACTGACATCAGGAACCTGGACTGCTGAGTTTTCTTTCCCAGGGAAAATGGCCAAAGGATGTGCCCGGGGGCCCCTGGCCCTGACTGCAAAAAATCCTTATATCGACGGATGGACCCCACACCGAAGTTGTCCCCACCTGAAACTTGTGCTGCCCTGATACACCCAAGGGAGCCCTACAAACTGACATCAGGAACCTGGACTGCTGAGTTTTCTTTCCAAGGGAAAATGGAAAAAGGATGTGCCCAGGGGCCCCTGGCCCTGGGCAGGGACCTCACTACAAAAAACCTTATATCGAAGGATGGACCCCACACCGAAGTTGTCCCCACCTCAAACTTGTGCTGCCCTGATACACCCAAGGGAGCCCTACAAACTGACATCAGGAACCTGGACTGCTGAGTTTTCTTTCCCAGGGAAAATGGAAAAAGGATGTGCCCAAGGGCCTCTGGTCCTGGGCCCCTGGCCCTGACTGCAAAAAAACCTTATATCAAAGGATGGACCCCACAACGAAGTTGTCCCCACCTCAAACTTGTGCTGCCCTGATAGACCCAAGGGAGCCCTACAAACTGACATCAGGAACCTGGACTGCTGAGTTTTCTTCCCCAGGGAAAATGGAAAAACGATGTGCCCAGGGGCCCCTGGCCCTGGGCTGGGAACTCACTGCAAAGAATCCTTATATCGAAGGATGGACCCCACACCGAAGTTGTCCCCACCTCAAACTTGTGCTGCCCTGATAGACCCAAGGGAGCCCTACAAACTGACATCAGGAACCTGGACTGCTGAGTTTTCTTTCCCAGGGGAAATGGCCAAACGATGTGCCCAGGGGCCCCTGGCCCTGGGCTGGGACCTCACTGCAAAAAATCCTTATATCAAAGGATGGACCCCGCACCGAAGTTGTCCCCACCTCAAATTTGTGCTGCCCTGATAGACCCAAGGGAGCCCTACAAACTGACATCAGGAACCTGGACTGCTGAGTTTTCTTTCCCAGGGAAAATGGCCAAAGGATGTGCACAGGGGCCCCTGGCCCTGGGCAGGGGCCTGAATGCAAAAAATCCTTATATCGAAGGATGGAGCCCACACCGAAGTTGTCCCCACCTCAAACTTGTGCTGCCCTGATACACCCAAGGGAGCCCTACAAACTGACATCAGGAACCTGGACTGCTGAGTTTTCTTTCCTAGGGAAAATGGAAAAGGGATGTGCCCAGGGGCCCCTGGCCCTGGGCTGGGCCCTGACTGCAAAGAATCCTTATATCGAAGGATGCACCCCACACCAAAGTTGTCCCCACCTCAAATTTGTGCTGCCCTGATAGACCCAAGGGAGCCCTACAAACTGACATCAGGAACCTGGACTGCTGAGTTTTCTTTCCCAGGGAAAATGGCCAAAGGATGTGCACAGGGGCCCCTGGCCCTGGGCAGGGGCCTGAATGCAAAAAATCCTTATATCGAAGGATGGAGCCCACACCGAAGTTGTCCCCACCTCAAACTTGTGCTGCCCTGATACACCCAAGGGAGCCCTACAAACTGACATCAGGAACCTGGACTGCTGAGTTTTCTTTCCCAGGGAAAATGGAAAAAGGATGTGCCCAGGCGCCCCTGGCCCTCGGCTGGGAACTCACTGCAAAGAATCCTTATATCGAAGGATGGACCCCACACCGAAGTTGTCCCCACCTCAAACTTGTGCTGCCCTGATAGACACAAGGGAGCCCTACAAACTGACATCAGGAACCTGGACTGCTGAGTTTTCTTTCCCAGGGAAAATGGAAAAGGGATGTGCCCAGGGGCCCCTGGCCCTGGGCTGGGAGCTCACTGCAAAAATTCCTTATATTGAAGGATGGACACCACACCGAAGTTGTCCCCACCTCAAACTTGTGCTGCCCTGATAGACCCAAGGGAGCCCTACAAACTGACATCAGGAACCTGGACTACTGAGTTTTCTTTCCCAGGGAAAATGGAAATAGGATGTGCCCAAGGGCCTCTGGTCCTGGGCCCCTGGCCCTGACTGCAAAAAAACCTTATATCAAAGGATGGACCCCACAACGAAGTTGTCCCCACCTCAAACTTGTGCTGCCCTGAAAGACCCAAGGGAGCCCTACAAACTGACATCAGGAACCTGGACTGCTGAGTTTTCTTTCCCAGGGAAAATGGCCAAAGGATGTGCCCGGGGGCCCCTGGCCCTGACTGCAAAAAATCCTTATATCGACGGATGGACCCCACACCGAAGTTGTCCCCACCTGAAACTTGTGCTGCCCTGATACACCCAAGGGAGCCCTACAAACTGACATCAGGAACCTGGACTGCTGAGTTTTCTTTCCAAGGGAAAATGGAAAAAGGATGTGCCCAGGGGCCCCTGGCCCTGGGCAGGGACCTCACTACAAAAAACCTTATATCGAAGGATGGACCCCACACCAAAGTTGTCCCCACCTCAAACTTGTGCTGCCCTGATACACCCAAGGGAGCCCTACAAACTGACATCAGGAACCTGGACTGCTGAGTTTTCTTTCCCAGGGAAAATGGAAAAAGGATGTACCCAGGGGCCTCTGGTCCTGGGCCCCTGGCCCTGACTGCAAAAAAACCTTATATCAAAGGATGGACCCCACAACGAAGTTGTCCCCACCTCAAACTTGTGCTGCCCTGATAGACCCAAGGGAGCCCTACAAACTGACATCAGGAACCTGGACTGCTGAGTTTTCTTCCCCAGGGAAAATGGAAAAACGATGTGCCCAGGGGCCCCTGGCCCTGGGCTGGGAACTCACTGCAAAGAATCCTTATATCGAAGGATGGACCCCACACCGAAGTTGTCCCCACCTCAAACTTGTGCTGCCCTGATAGACCCAAGGGAGCCCTACAAACTGACATCAGGAACCTGGACTGCTGAGTTTTCTTTCCCAGGGGAAATGGCCAAACGATGTGCCCAGGGGCCCCTGGCCCTGGGCTGGGACCTCACTGCAAAAAATCCTTATATCAAAGGATGGACCCCGCACCGAAGTTGTCCCCACCTCAAATTTGTGCTGCCCTGATAGACCCAAGGGAGCCCTACAAACTGACATCAGGAATCTGGACTGCTGAGTTTTCTTTCCCAGGGAAAATGGCCAAAGGATGTGCACAGGGGCCCCTGGCCCTGGGCAGGGGCCTGAATGCAAAAAATCCTTATATCGAAGGATGGAGCCCACACCGAAGTTGTCCCCACCTCAAACTTGTGCTGCCCTGATACACCCAAGGGAGCCCTACAAACTGACATCAGGAACCTGGACTGCTGAGTTTTCTTTCCCAGGGAAAATGGAAAAAGGATGTACCCAGGGGCCTCTGGTCCTGGGCCCCTGGCCCTGACTGCAAAAAAACCTTATATCAAAGGATGGACCCCACAACGAAGTTGTCCCCACCTCAAACTTGTGCTGCCCTGATAGACCCAAGGGAGCCCTACAAACTGACATCAGGAACCTGGACTGCTGAGTTTTCTTCCCCAGGGAAAATGGAAAAACGATGTGCCCAGGGGCCCCTGGCCCTGGGCTGGGAACTCACTGCAAAGAATCCTTATATCGAAGGATGGACCCCACACCGAAGTTGTCCCCACCTCAAACTTGTGCTGCCCTGATAGACCCAAGGGAGCCCTACAAACTGACATCAGGAACCTGGACTGCTGAGTTTTCTTTCCCAGGGGAAATGGCCAAACGATGTGCCCAGGGGCCCCTGGCCCTGGGCTGGGACCTCACTGCAAAAAATCCTTATATCAAAGGATGGACCCCGCACCGAAGTTGTCCCCACCTCAAATTTGTGCTGCCCTGATAGACCCAAGGGAGCCCTACAAACTGACATCAGGAATCTGGACTGCTGAGTTTTCTTTCCCAGGGAAAATGGCCAAAGGATGTGCACAGGGGCCCCTGGCCCTGGGCAGGGGCCTGAATGCAAAAAATCCTTATATCGAAGGATGGAGCCCACACCGAAGTTGTCCCCACCTCAAACTTGTGCTGCCCTGATACACCCAAGGGAGCCCTACAAACTGACATCAGGAACCTGGACTGCTGAGTTTTCTTTCCCAGGGAAAATGGAAAAAGGATGTACCCAGGGGCCTCTGGTCCTGGGCCCCTGGCCCTGACTGCAAAAAAACCTTATATCAAAGGATGGACCCCACAACGAAGTTGTCCCCACCTCAAACTTGTGCTGCCCTGATAGACCCAAGGGAGCCCTACAAACTGACATCAGGAACCTGGACTGCTGAGTTTTCTTCCCCAGGGAAAATGGAAAAACGATGTGCCCAGGGGCCCCTGGCCCTGGGCTGGGAACTCACTGCAAAGAATCCTTATATCGAAGGATGGACCCCACACCGAAGTTGTCCCCACCTCAAACTTGTGCTGCCCTGATAGACCCAAGGGAGCCCTACAAACTGACATCAGGAACCTGGACTGCTGAGTTTTCTTTCCCAGGGGAAATGGCCAAACGATGTGCCCAGGGGCCCCTGGCCCTGGGCTGGGACCTCACTGCAAAAAATCCTTATATCAAAGGATGGACCCCGCACCGAAGTTGTCCCCACCTCAAATTTGTGCTGCCCTGATAGACCCAAGGGAGCCCTACAAACTGACATCAGGAATCTGGACTGCTGAGTTTTCTTTCCCAGGGAAAATGGCCAAAGGATGTGCACAGGGGCCCCTGGCCCTGGGCAGGGGCCTGAATGCAAAAAATCCTTATATCGAAGGATGGAGCCCACACCGAAGTTGTCCCCACCTCAAACTTGTGCTGCCCTGATACACCCAAGGGAGCCCTACAAACTGACATCAGGAACCTGGACTGCTGAGTTTTCTTTCCCAGGGAAAATGACCAAAGGATGTGCCCGGGGGCCCCTGGCCCTGACTGCAAAGAATCCTTATATCGAAGGATGGAGCCCACACCGAAGTTGTCCCCACCTGAAACTTGTGCTGCCCTGATACACCCAAGGGAGCCCTACAAACTGACATCAGGAACCTGGACTGCTGAGTTTTCTTTCCCAGGGGAAATGGAAAAAGGATGTGCCCAGGGGCCCCTGGCCCTGGGCTGGGAGCCCACTGCAAAAATTCCTTATATCGAAGGATGGACCCCACACCGAAGTTGTCCCCACCTCAAACTTGTGCTGCCCTGATAGACCCAAGGGGGCCCTACAAACTGACATCAGGAACCTGGACTACTGAGTTTTCTTTCCCAGGGAAAATGGAAAAAGGATGTGCCCAGGGGCCTCTGGTCCTGGGCCCCTGGCCCTGACTGCAAAAAAACCTTATATGAAAGGATGGACCCCACAACGAAGTTGTCCCCACCTCAAACTTGTGCTGCCCTGAAAGACCCAAGGGAGCCCTACAAACTGACATCAGGAACCTGGACTGCTGAGTTTTCTTTCCCAGGGAAAATGGCCAAAGGATGTGCCCGGGGGCCCCTGGCCCTGACTGCAAAAAATCCTTATATCGACGGATGGACCCCACACCGAAGTTGTCCCCACCTGAAACTTGTGCTGCCCTGATACACCCAAGGGAGCCCTACAAACTGACATCAGGAACCTGGACTGCTGAGTTTTCTTTCCAAGGGAAAATGGAAAAAGGATGTGCCCAGGGGCCCCTGGCCCTGGGCAGGGACCTCACTACAAAAAAACCTTATATCGAAGGATGGACCCCACACCGAAGTTGTCCCCACCTCAAACTTGTGCTGCCCTGATAGACCCAAGGGAGCCCTACAAACTGACATCAGGAACCTGGACTGCTGAGTTTTCTTTCCTAGGGAAAATGGAAAAGGGATGTGCCCAGGGGCCCCTGGCCCTGGGCTGGGCCCTGACTGCAAAGAATCCTTATATCGAAGGATGCACCCCACACCGAAGTTGTCCCCACCTCAAATTTGTGCTGCCCTGATAGACCCAAGGGAGCCCTACAAACTGACATCAGGAACCTGGACTGCTGAGTTTTCTTTCCCAGGGAAAAGGCCAAAGGATGTGCCCAGGGGCCCCTGGCCCTGGGCAGGGGCCTGAATGCAAAAAATTCTTATATCGAAGGATGGAGCCCACACCGAAGTTGTCCCCACCTCAAACTTGTGCTGCCCTGATACACCCAAGGGAGCCCTACAAACTGACATCAGGAACCTGGACTGCTGAGTTTTCTTTCCCAGGGAAAATGGAAAAAGGATGTGCCGAGGCGCCCCTGGCCCTCGGCTGGGAACTCACTGCAAAGAATCCTTATATCGAAGGATGGACCCCACACCGAAGTTGTCCCCACCTCAAACTTGTGCTGCCCTGATACACCCAAGGGAGCCCTACAAACTGACATCAGGAACCTGGACTGCTGAGTTTTCTTTCCCAGGGAAAATGGAAAAGGGATGTGCCCAGGGGCCCCTGGCCCTGGGCTGGGAGCTCACTGCAAAAATTCCTTATATCGAAGGATGGACCCCACACCGAAGTTGTCCCCACCTCAAACTTGTGCTGCCCTGATAGACCCAAGGGAGCCCTACAAACTGACATCAGGAACCTGGACTACTGAGTTTTCTTTCCCAGGGAAAATGGCCAAAGGATGTGCCCGGGGGCCCCTGGCCCTGACTGCAAAAAATCCTTATATCGACGGATGGACCCCACACCGAAGTTGTCCCCACCTGAAACTTGTGCTGCCCTGATACACCCAAGGGAGCCCTACAAACTGACATCAGGAACCTGGACTGCTGAGTTTTCTTTCCAAGGGAAAATGGAAAAAGGATGTGCCCAGGGGCCCCTGGCCCTGGGCAGGGACCTCACTACAAAAAACCTTATATCGAAGGATGGACCCCACACCGAAGTTGTCCCCACCTCAAACTTGTGCTGCCCTGATACACCCAAGGGAGCCCTACAAACTGACATCAGGAACCTGGACTGCTGAGTTTTCTTTCCCAGGGAAAATGGCCAAACGATGTGCCCAGGGGCCCCTGGCTGTGGGCTGGGACCTCACTGCAAAAAATCCTTATATCGAAGGATGGACCCCACACCGAAGTTGTCCCCACCTCAAACTTGTGCTGCCCTGATACACCCAAGGGAGCCCTACAAACTGACATCAGGAACCTGGACTGCTGAGTTTTCTTTCCCAGGGAAAATGGAAAAAGGATGTGCCCAGGGGCCCCTGGCCCTGGGCTGGGACCTCACTACAAAAAATCCTTTATCGAAGGATGGACCCCACACCGAAGTTGTCCCCACCTCAAACTTGTGCTGCCCTGATAGACCCAAGGGAGCCCTAAAAACTGACATCAGGAACCTGGACTGCTGAGTTTTCTTTCCTAGGGAAAATGGAAAAGGGATGTGCCCAGGGGCCCCTGGCCCTGGGCTGGGCCCTGACTGCAAAGAATCCTTATATCGAAGGATGCACCCCACACCGAAGTTGTCCCCACCTCAAATTTGTGCTGCCCTGATAGACCCAAGGGAGCCCTACAAACTGACATCAGGAACCTGGACTGCTGAGTTTTCTTTCCCAGGGGAAATGGAAAAAGGATGTGCCCAGGGGCCCCTGGCCCTGGGCAGGGCCCTGAATGCAAAAAATCCTTATATCGAAGGATGGAGCCCACACCGAAGTTGTCCCCACCTCAAACTTGTGCTGCCCTGATACACCCAAGGGAGCCCTACAAACTGACATCAGGAACCTGGACTGCTGAGTTTTCTTTCCCAGGGAAAATGGAAAAAGGATGTACCCAGGGGCCTCTGGTCCTGGGCCCCTGGCCCTGACTGCAAAAAAACCTTATATCAAAGGATGGACCCCACAACGAAGTTGTCCCCACCTCAAACTTGTGCTGCCCTGATAGACCCAAGGGAGCCCTACAAACTGACATCAGGAACCTGGACTGCTGAGTTTTCTTCCCCAGGGAAAATGGAAAAAGGATGTGCCCAGGGGCCCCTGGCCCTGGGCTGGGAACTCACTGCAAAGAATCCTTATATCGAAGGATGGACCCCACACCGAATTTGTCCCCACCTCACACTTGTGCTGCCCTGATAGACCCAAGGGAGCCCTACAAACTGACATCAGGAACCTGGACTGCTGAGTTTTCTTTCCCAGGGGAAATGGCCAAACGATGTGCCCAGGGGCCCCTGGCCCTGGGCTGGGACCTGACTGCAAAAAATCCTTATATCGAAGGATGGACCCCGCACCGAAGTTGTCCCCACCTCAAATTTGTGCTGCCCTGATAGACCCAAGGGAGCCCTACAAACTGACATCAGGAACCTGGACTGCTGAGTTTTCTTTCCCAGGGAAAATGGAAAAAGGATGTGCCCAGGGGCCCCTGGCCCTGGGCTGGGACTTCACTACAAAAAATCCTTATATCGAAGGATGGACCCCACACCGAAGTTGTCCCCACCTCAAACTTGTGCTGCCCTGATAGACCCAAGGGAGCCCTACAAACTGACATCAGGAACCTGGACTGCTGAGTTTTCATTCCCAGGGAAAATGGAAAAAGGATGTACCCAGGGGCCCCTGGCCCTGGGCTGGGCCCTGACTGCAAAGAATCCTTATATCGAAGGATGGAGCCCACACCGAAGTTGTCCCCACCTCAAATTTGTGCTGCCCTGATACACCCAAGGGAGCCCTACAAACTGACATCAGGAACCTGGACTGCTGAGTTTTCTTTCCCAGGGAAAATGGAAAAAGGATGTACCCAGGGGCCCCTGGCCCTGGGCTGGGACCTCACTGCAAAAAATCCTTATATCGAAGGATGGACCTCGCACCGAAGTTGTCCCCACCTCAAATTTGTGCTGCCCTGATAGACCCAAGGGAACCCTACAAACTGACATCAGGAACCTGGACTGCTGAGTTTTCTTTCCAAGGGAAAATGGAAAAAGGATGTGCCCAGGGGCCCCTGGCCCTGGGCTGGTCCCTGACTGCAAAGAATCCTTATATCGAAGGATGTACCCCACACCGAAGTTGTCCCCACCTCAAATTTGTGCTGCCCTGATAGACCCAAGGGAGCCCTACAAACTGACATCAGGAACCTGGACTGCTGAGTTTTCTTTCCCAGGGAAAATGGCCAAAGGATGTGCCCAGGGGCCCCTGGCCCTGGGCAGGGCCCTGAATGCAAAAAATCCTTATATCGAAGGATGGAGCCCACACCGAAGTTGTCCCCACCTCAAACTTGTGCTGCCCTGATACACCCAAGGGAGCCGTACAAACTGACATCAGGAACCTGGACTGCTGAGTTTTCTTTCCCAGGGAAAATGGAAAAAGGATGTACCCAGGGGCCTCTGGTCCTGGGCCCCTGGCCCTGACTGCAAAAAAACCTTATATCAAAGGATGGACCCCACAACGAAGTTGTCCCCACCTCAAACTTGTGCTGCCCTGATAGACCCAAGGGAGCCCTACAAACTGACATCAGGAACCTGGACTGCTGAGTTTTCTTCCCCAGGGAAAATGGAAAAAGGATGTGCCCAGGGGCCCCTGGCCCTGGGCTGGGAACTCACTGCAAAGAATCCTTATATCGAAGGATGGACCCCACACCGAAGTTGTCCCCACCTCAAACTTGTGCTGCCCTGATAGACCCAAGGGAGCCCTACAAACTGACATCAGGAACCTGGACTGCTGAGTTTTCTTTCCCAGGGGAAATGGCCAAACGATGTGCCCAGGGGCCCCAGGCCCTGGGCTGGGACCTCACTGCAAAAAATCCTTATATCGAAGGATGGACCCCACACCGAAGTTGTCCCCACCTCAAATTTGTGCTGCCCTGATAGACCCAAGGGAGCCCTACAAACTGACATCAGGAACCTGGACTGCTGAGTTTTCTTCCCAAGGGAAAATGGCCAAAGGATGTGCACAGGGGCCCCTGGCCCTGGGCAGGGGCCTGAATGCAAAAAATCCTTATATCGAAGGATGGCGCCCACACCGAAGTTGTCCCCACCTCAAACTTGTGCTGCCCTGATACACCCAAGGGAGCCCTACAAACTGACATCAGGAACCTGGACTGCTGAGTTTTCTTTCCCAGGGAAAATGGAAAAAGGATGTACCCAGGGGCCCCTGGCTCTGGGCTGGGACCTCACTGCAAAAAATCCTTATATCAAAGGATGGACCCCACACCGAAGTTGTCCCCACCTCAAACTTGTGCTGCCCTGATAGACCCAAGGGAGCCCTACAAACTGACATCTAGAACCTGGACTGCTGAGTTTTCTTTCCCAGGGGAAATGGCCAAACGATGTGCCCAGGGGCCCCTGGCCCTCGGCTGGGACCTCACTACAAAAAATCCTTATATCGAAGGATGGACCCCGCACCGAAGTTGTCCCCACCTCAAATTTGTGCTGCCCTGATAGACCCAAGGGAGCCCTACAAACTGACATCAGGAACCTGGACTGCTGAGTTTTCTTTCCCAGGGAAAATGGCCAAAGGATGTGCACAGGGACCCCTGGCCCTGGGCAGGGGCCTGAATGCAAAAAATCCTAATATCGAAGGATGGAGCCCACACCGAAGTTGTCCCCACCTCAAACTTGTGCTGCCCTGATACACCCAAGGGAGCCCTACAAACTGACATCAGGAACCTGGACTGCTGAGTTTTCTTTCCCAGGGAAAATGGAAAAAGGATGTGCCCAGGGGCCCCTGGCCCTGGGCTGGGACTTCACTACAAAAAATCCTTATATCGAAGGATGGACCCCACACCGAAGTTGTCCCCACCTCAAACTTGTGCTGCCCTGATAGACCCAAGGGAGCCCTACAAACTGACATGAGGAACCTGGACTGCTGAGTTTTCATTCCCAGGGAAAATGGAAAAAGGATGTACCCAGGGGCCCCTGGCCCTGGGCTGGGCCCTGACTGCAAAGAATCCTTATATCGAAGGATGGAGCCCACACCGAAGTTGTCCCCACCTCAAATTTGTGCTGCCCTGATACACCCAAGGGAGCCCTACAAACTGACATCAGGAACCTGGACTGCTGAGTTTTCTTTCCCAGGGAAAATGGAAAAAGGATGTACCCAGGGGCATCTGGTCCTGGGCCCCTGGCCCTGACTGCAAAAAATGCTTATATCAAAGGATGGACCCCACAACGAAGTTGTCCCCACCTCAAACTTGTGCTGCCCTGATACACCCAAGGGAGCCCTACAAACTGACATCAGGAACCTGGACTGCTGAGTTTTCTTTCCCAGGGGAAATGGCCAAACGATGTGCCCAGGGGCCCCTGGCCCTGGGCTGGGACCACACTGCAAAAAATCCTTATATCGAAGGATGGACCCCGCACCGAAGTTGTCCCCACCTCAAATTTGTGCTGCCCTGATCGACCCAAGGGAGCCCTACAAACTGACATCAGGAACCTGGACTGCTGAGTTTTCTTTCCAAGGGAAAATGGAAAAAGGATGTGCCCAGGGGCCCCTGGCCCTGGGCTGGTCCCTGACTGCAAAGAATCCTTATATCGAAGGATGCACCCCACACCGAAGTTGTCCCCACCTCAAATTTGTGCTGCCCTGATAGACCCAAGGGAGCCCTACAAACTGACATCAGGAACCTGGACTGCTGAGTTTTCTTTCCCAGGGAAAATGGCCAAAGGATGTGCCCAGGGGCCCCTGGCCCTGGGCAGGGCCCTGAATGCAAAAAATCCTTATATCGAAGGATGGAGCCCACACCGAAGTTGTCCCCACCTCAAACTTGTGCTGCCCTGATACACCCAAGGGAGCCGTACAAACTGACATCAGGAACCTGGACTGCTGAGTTTTCTTTCCCAGGGAAAATGGAAAAAGGATGTACCCAGGGGCCTCTGGTCCTGGGCCCCTGGCCCTGACTGCAAAAAAACCTTATATCAAAGGATGGACCCCACAACGAAGTTGTCCCCACCTCAAACTTGTGCTGCCCTGATAGACCCAAGGGAGCCCTACAAACTGACATCAGGAACCTGGACTGCTGAGTTTTCTTCCCAAGGGAAAATGGCCAAAGGATGTGCACAGGGGCCCCTGGCCCTCGGCAGGGGCCTGAATGCAAAAAATCCTTATATCGAAGGATGGCGCCCACACCGAAGTTGTCCCCACGTCAAATTTGTGCTGCCCTGATAGACCCAAGGGAGCCCTACAAACTGACATCAGGAACCTGGACTGCTGAGTTTTCTTTCCCAGGGAAAATGGCCAAAGGATGTGCACAGGGACCCCTGGCCCTGGGCAGGGGCCTGAATGCAAAAAATCCTTATATCGAAGGATGGAGCCCACACCGAAGTTGTCCCCACCTCAAACTTGTGCTGCCCTGATACACCCAAGGGAGCCCTACAAACTGACATCAGGAACCTGGACTGCTGAGTTTTCTTTCCCAGGGAAAATGGAAAAAGGATGTACCCAGGGGCCCCTGGCTCTGGGCTGGGACCTCACTGCAAAAAATCCTTATATCGAAGGATGGACCCCACACCGAAGTTGTCCCCACCTCAAACTTGTGCTGACCTGATAGACCCAAGGGAGCCCTACAAACTGACATTAGGAACCTGGACTGCTGAGTTTTCTTCCCCAGGGAAAATGGAAAAAGGATGTGCCCAGGGGCCCCTGGCCCTGGGCTGGGAACTCACTGCAAAGAATCCTTATATCGAAGGATGGACCCCACACCGAAGTTGTCCCCACCTCAAACTTGTGCTGCCCTGATAGACCCCAGGGAGCCCTACAATGTGACATCAGGAACCTGGACTGCTGAGTTTTCTTTCCCAGGGGAAATGGCCAAACGATGTGCCCAGGGGCCCCTGGCCCTGGGCTGGGCCCTTACTGCAAAAAATCCTTATATCGAAGGATGCACCCCACACCGAAGTTGTCCCCACCTCAAATTTGTGCTGCCCTGATAGACCGAAGGGAGCCCTACAAACTGACATCAGGAACCTGGACTGCTGAGTTTTCTTTCCCAGGGAAAATGGAAAAAGGATGTGCCCAGGGGCCCCTGGCCCTGGGCTGGGCCCTGACTGCAAAGAATCCTTATATCGAAGGATGCACCCCACACCGAAGTTGTCCCCACCTCAAATTTGTGCTGCCCTGATCGACCCAAGGGAGCCCTACAAACTGACATCAGGAACCTGGACTGCTGAGTTTTCTTTCCCAGGGAAAATGGCCAAAGGATGTGCCCAGGGGCCCCTGGCCCTGGGCAGGGCCCTGAATGCAAAAAATCCTTATATCGAAGGATGGAGCCCACACCGAAGTTGTCCCCACCTCAAACTTGTGCTGCCCTGATACACCCAAGGGAGCCCTACAAACTGACATCAGGAACCTGGACTGCTGAGTTTTCTTTCCCAGGGAAAATGGAAAAAGGATGTACCCAGGGGCCTCTGGTCCTGGGCCCCTGGCCCTGACTGCAAAAAAACCTTATATCAAAGGATGGACCCCACAACGAAGTTGTCCCCACCTCAAACTTGTGCTGCCCTGATAGACCCAAGGGAGCCCTACAAACTGACATCAGGAACCTGGACTGCTGAGTTTTCTTCCCCAGGGAAAATGGAAAAAGGATGTGCCCAGGGGCCCCTGGCCCTGGGCTGGGAACTCACTGCAAAGAATCCTTATATCGAAGGATGGACCCCACACCGAAGTTGTCCCCACCTCAAATTTGTGCTGCCCTGATAGACCCAAGGGAGCCCTACAAACTGACATCAGGAACCTGGACTGCTGAGTTTTCTTTCCCAGGGAAAATGGCCAAAGGATGTGCACAGGGGCCCCTGGCCCTGGGCAGGGGCCTGAATGCAAAAAATCCTTATATCGAAGGATGGAGCCCACACCGAAGTTGTCCCCACCTCAAACTTGTGCTGCCCTGATACACCCAAGGGAGCCCTACAAACTGACATCAGGAACCTGGACTGCTGAGTTTTCTTTCCCAGGGAAAATGGAAAAAGGGTGTACCCAGGGGCCCCTGGCCCTGGGCTGGGACCTCACTGCAAAAAATCCTTATATCGAAGGATGGACCCCGCACCGAATTTGTCCCCACCTCCAATTTGTGCTGCCCTGATAGACCCAAGGGAGCCCTACAAACAGACATCAGGAACCTGGACTGCTGAGTTTTCTTTCCCAGGGGAAATGGCCAAACGATGTGCACAGGGGCCCCTGGCCCTGGGCTGGTCCCTGACTGCAAAGAATCCTTATATCGAAGGATGGACCCCGCACCGAAGTTGTCCCCACCTCAAATTTGTGCTGCCCTGATAGACCCAAGGGAGCCCTACAAACTGACATCAGGAACCTGGACTGCTGAGTTTTCTTTCCCAGGGAAAATGGCCAAAGGATGTGCACAGGGGCCCCTGGCCCTGGGCAGGGGCCTGACTGCAAAGAATCCTTATATCGAAGGATGGAGCCCACACCGAAGTTGTCCCCACCTCAAACTTGTGCTGCCCTGATACACCCAAGGGAGCCCTACAAACTGACATCAGGAACCTGGACTGCTGAGTTTTCTTTCCCAGGGAAAATGGAAAAAGGATGTACCCAGGGGCCCCTGGCTCTGGGCTGGGACCTCACTGCAAAAAATCCTTATATCGAAGGATGGACCCCACACCGAAGTTGTCCCCACCTCAAACTTGTGCTGCCCTGATAGACCCAAGGGAGCCCTACAAACTGACATTAGGAACCTGGACTGCTGAGTTTTCTTCCCCAGGGAAAATGGAAAAAGGATGTGCCCAGGGGCCCCTGGCCCTGGGCTGGGAACTCACTGCAAAGAATCCTTATATCGAAGGATGGACCCCACACCGAAGTTGTCCCCACCTCAAACTTGTGCTGCCCTGATACACCCAAGGGAGCCCTACAAACTGACATCAGGAACCTGGACTGCTGAGTTTTCTTTCCCAGGGAAAATGGCCAAAGGATGTGCCCGGGGGCCCCTGGCCCTGACTGCAAAAATCCTTATATCAACGGATGGACCCCACACCGAAGTTGTCCCCACCTGAAACTTGTGCTGCCCTGATACACCCAAGGGAGCCCTACAAACTGACATCAGGAACCTGGACTGCTGAGTTTTCTTTCCCAGGGAAAATGGAAAAAGGATGTGCCCAGGGGCCCCTGGCCCTGGGCTGGGACCTCACTACAAAAAATCCTTATATCGAAGGATGGACCCCACACCGAAGTTGTCCCCACCTCAAACTTGTGCTGCCCTGATAGACCCAAGGGAGCCCTACAAACTGACATCAGGAACCTGGACTGCTGAGTTTTCTTTCCTAGGGAAAATGGAAAAGGGATGTGCCCAGGGGCCCCTGGCCCTGGGCTGGGCCCTGACTGCAAAGAATCCTTATATCGAAGGATGCACCCCACACCGAAGTTGTCCCCACCTCAAATTTGTGCTGCCCTGATAGACCCAAGGGAGCCCTACAAACTGACATCAGGAACCTGGACTGCTGAGTTTTCTTTCCCAGGGAAAATGGCCAAAGGATGTGCCCAGGGGCCCCTGGCCCTGGGCAGGGCCCTGAATGCAAAAAATCCTTATATCGAAGGATGGAGCCCACACCGAAGTTGTCCCCACCTCAAACTTGTGCTGCCCTGATACACCCAAGGGAGCCCTACAAACTAACATCAGGAACCTGGACTGCTGAGTTTTCTTTCCCAGGGAAAATGGAAAAAGGATGTACCCAGGGGCCTCTGGTCCTGGGCCCCTGGCCCTGACTGCAAAAAATGCTTATATCAAAGGATGGACCCCACAACGAAGTTGTCCCCACCTCAAACTTGTGCTGCCCTGATAGACCCAAGGGAGCCCTACAAACTGACATCAGGAACCTGGACTGCTGAGTTTTCTTTCCCAGGGGAAATGGCCAAACGATGTGCCCAGGGGCCCCTGGCCCTGGGCTGGGACCTGACTGCAAAAAATCCTTATATCGAAGGATGGACCCCGCACCGAAGTTGTCCCCACCTCCAATTTGTGCTGCCCTGATAGACCCAAGGGAGCCCTACAAACTGACATCAGGAACCTGGACTGCTGAGTTTTCTTTCCCAGGGAAAATGGCCAAAGGATGTGCCCAGGGGCCCCTGGCCCTGGGCAGGGCCCTGAATGCAAAAAATCCTTATATCGAAGGATGGAGCCCACACCGAAGTTGTCCCCACCTCAAACTTGTGCTGCCCTGATACACCCAAGGGAGCCCTACAAACTGACATCAGGAACCTGGACTGCTGAGTTTTCTTTCCCAGGGAAAATGGAAAAAGGATGTACCCAGGGGCCTCTGGTCCTGGGCCCCTGGCCCTGACTGCAAAAAAACCTTATATCAAAGGATGGACCCCACAACGAAGTGGTCCCCACCTCAAACTTGTGCTGCCCTGATAGACCCGAGGGAGCCCTACAAACTGACATCAGGAACCTGGACTGCTGAGTTTTCTTCCCCAGGGAAAATGGAAAAAGGATGTGCCCAGGGGCCCCTGGCCCTGGGCTGGGAACTCACTGCAAAGAATCCTTATATCGAAGGATGGACCCCACACCGAAGTTGTCCCCTCCTCAAATTTGTGCTGCCCTGATAGACCCAAGGGAGCCCTACAAACTGACATCAGGAACCTGGACTGCTGAGTTTTCTTTCCCAGGGAAAATGGCCAAAGGATGTGCACAGGGGCCCCTGGCCCTGGGCAGGGGCCTGAATGCAAAAAATCCTTATATCGAAGGATGGAGCCCACACCGAAGTTGTCCCCACCTCAAACTTGTGCTGCCCTGATACACCCAAGGGAGCCCTACAAACTGACATCAGGAACCTGGACTGCTGAGTTTTCTTTCCCAGGGAAAATGACCAAAGGATGTGCCCGGGGGCCCCTGGCCCTGACTGCAAAGAATCCTTATATCGAAGGATGGAGCCCACACCGAAGTTGTCCCCACCTGAAACTTGTGCTGCCCTGATACACCCAAGGGAGCCCTACAAACTGACATCAGGAACCTGGACTGCTGAGTTTTCTTTCCCAGGGGAAATGGAAAAAGGATGTGCCCAGGGGCCCCTGGCCCTGGGCTGGGAGCTCACTGCAAAAATTCCTTATATCGAAGGATGGACCCCACACCGAAGTTGTCCCCACCTCAAACTTGTGCTGCCCTGATAGACCCAAGGGGGCCCTACAAACTGACATCAGGAACCTGGACTACTGAGTTTTCTTTCCCAGGGAAAATGGAAAAAGGATGTGCCCAGGGGCCTCTGGTCCTGGGCCCCTGGCCCTGACTGCAAAAAAACCTTATATGAAAGGATGGACCCCACAACGAAGTTGTCCCCACCTCAAACTTGTGCTGCCCTGAAAGACCCAAGGGAGCCCTACAAACTGACATCAGGAACCTGGACTGCTGAGTTTTCTTTCCCAGGGAAAATGGCCAAAGGATGTGCCCGGGGGCCCCTGGCCCTGACTGCAAAAAATCCTTATATCGACGGATGGACCCCACACCGAAGTTGTCCCCACCTGAAACTTGTGCTGCCCTGATACACCCAAGGGAGCCCTACAAACTGACATCAGGAACCTGGACTGCTGAGTTTTCTTTCCAAGGGAAAATGGAAAAAGGATGTGCCCAGGGGCCCCTGGCCCTGGGCAGGGGCCTGAATGCAAAAAATCCTTATATCGAAGGATGGAGCCCACACCGAAGTTGTCCCCACCTCAAACTTGTGCTGACCTGATACACCCAAGGGAGCCCTACAAACTGACATTAGGAACCTGGACTGCTGAGTTTTCTTCCCCAGGGAAAATGGAAAAAGGATGTGCCCAGGGGCCCCTGGCCCTGGGCTGGGAACTCACTGCAAAAAATCCTTATATCGAAGGATGGACCCCACACCGAAGTTGTCCCCTCCTCAAACTTGTGCTGCCCTGATACACCCAAGGGAGCCCTACAAACTGACATCAGGAACCTGGACTGCTGAGTTTTCTTTCCCAGGGAAAATGGCCAAAGGATGTGCCCGGGGGCCCCTGGCCCTGACTGCAAAAAATCCTTATATCAACGGATGGACCCCACACCGAAGTTGTCCCCACCTGAAACTTGTGCTGCCCTGATACACCCAAGGGAGCCCTACAAACTGACATCAGGAACCTGGACTGCTGAGTTTTCTTTCCTAGGGAAAATGGAAAAGGGATGTGCCCAGGGGCCCCTGGCCCTGGGCTGGGCCCTGACTGCAAAGAATCCTTATATCGAAGGATGCACCCCACACCGAAGTTGTCCCCACCTCAAATTTGTGCTGCCCTGATAGACCCAAGGGAGCCCTACAAACTGACATCAGGAACCTGGACTGCTGAGTTTTCTTTCCCAGGGAAAATGGCCAAAGGATGTGCCCAGGGGCCCCTGGCCCTGGGCAGGGCCCTGAATGCAAAAAATCCTTATATCGAAGGATGGAGCCCACACCGAAGTTGTCCCCACCTCAAACTTGTGCTGCCCTGATACACCCAAGGGAGCCCTACAAACTGACATCAGGAACCTGGACTGCTGAGTTTTCTTTCCCAGGGAAAATGGCCAAACGATGTGCCCAGGGGCCCCTGGCTCTGGGCTGGGACCTCACTTCAAAAAATCCTTATATCGAAGGATGGACCCCACACCGAAGTTGTCCCCACCTGAAACTTGTGCTGCCCTGATACACCCAAGGGAGCCCTACAAACTGACATCAGGAACCTGGACTGCTGAGTTTTCTTTCCCAGGGAAAATGGAAAAAGGATGTGCCCAGGGGCCCCTGGCCCTGGGCTGGGACCTCACTACAAAAAATCCTTTATCGAAGGATGGACCCCACACCAAAGTTGTCCCCACCTCAAACTTGTGCTGCCCTGATAGACCCAAGGGAGCCCTACAAACTGACATCAGGAACCTGGACTGCTGAGTTTTCTTTCCCAGGGAAAATGGCCAAAGGATGTGCCCAGGGGCCCCTGGCCCTGGGCAGGGCCCTGAATGCAAAAAATCCTTATATCGAAGGATGGAGCCCACACCGAAATTGTCCCCACCTCAAACTTGTGCTGCCCTGATACACCCAAGGGAGCCCTACAAACTGACATCAGGAACCTGGACTGCTGAGTTTTCTTTCCCAGGGAAAATGGAAAAAGGATGTGCACAGGGGCCTCTGGTCCTGGGCCCCTGGCCCTGACTGCAAAAAAACCTTATATCAAAGGATGGACCCCACAACGAAGTTGTCCCCACCTCAAACTTGTGCTGCCCTGATAGACCCAAGGGAGCCCTACAAACTGACATCAGGAACCTGGACTGCTGAGTTTTCTTCCCCAGGGAAAATGGATAAAGGATGTGCCCAGGGGCCCCTGGCCCTGGGCTGGGGCCACACTGCAAAGAATCCTTATATCGAAGGATGGACCCCACACCGAATTTGTCCCCACCTCAAACTTGTGCTGCCCTGATAGACCCAAGGGAGCCCTACAAACTGACATCAGGAACCTGGACTGCTGAGTTTTCTTTCCCAGGGGAAATGGCCAAACGGTGTGCCCAGGGGCCCCTGGCCCTGGGCTGGGACCTCACTGCAAAAAATCCTTATATCGAAGGATGGACCCCGCACCGAAGTTGTCCCCACCTCAAATTTGTGCTGCCCTGATAGACCCAAGGGAGCCCTACAAACTGACATCAGGAACCTGGACTGCTGAGTTTTCTTTCCCAGGGAAAATGGAAAAAGGATGTGCCCAGGGGCCCCTGGCCCTGGGCTGGGACCTCACTGCAAAAAATCCTTATATAGAAGGATGGACCCCACACCGAAGTTGTCCCCACCTCAAACTTGTGCTGCCCTGATAGACCCAAGGGAGCCCTACAAACTGACATCAGGAACCTGGACTGCTGAGTTTTCTTTCCCAGGGAAAATGGAAAAAGGATGTACCCAGGGGCCCCTGGCCCTGGGCTGGGCCCTGACTGCAAAGAATCCTTATATCGAAGGATGGAGCCCACACCGAAGTTGTCCCCACCTCAAATTTGTGCTGCCCTGATACACCCAAGGGAGCCCTACAAACTGACATCAGGAACCTGGACTGCTGAGTTTTCTTTCCCAGGGAAAAAGGAAAAAGGATGTACCCAGGGGCCTCTGGTCCTGGGCCCCTGGCCCTGACTGCAAAAAATGCTTTTATCAAAGGATGGACCCCACACCGAAGTTGTCCCCACCTCAAACTTGTGCTGCCCTGATAGACCCAAGGGAGCCCTACAAACTGACATCAGGAACCTGGACTGCTGAGTTTTCTTTCCTAGGGAAAATGGAAAAGGGATGTGCCCAGGGGCCCCTGGCCCTGGGCTGGGCCCTGACTGCAAAGAATCCTTATATCGAAGGATGCACCCCACACCGAAGTTGTCCCCACCTCAAATTTGTGCTGCCCTGATAGACCCAAGGGAGCCCTACAAACTGACATCAGGAACCTGGACTGCTGAGTTTTCTTTCCCAGGGAAAATGGCCAAAGGATGTGCCCAGGGGCCCCTGGCCCTGGGCAGGGCCCTGAATGCAAAAAATCCTTATATCGAAGGATGGAGCCCACACCGAAATTGTCCCCACCTCAAACTTGTGCTGCCCTGATACACCCAAGGGAGCCCTACAAACTGACATCAGGAACCTGGACTGCTGAGTTTTCTTTCCCAGGGAAAATGGAAAAAGGATGTGCACAGGGGCCTCTGGTCCTGGGCCCCTGGCCCTGACTGCAAAAAAACCTTATATCAAAGGATGGACCCCACAACGAAGTTGTCCCCACCTCAAACTTGTGCTGCCCTGATAGACCCAAGGGAGCCCTACAAACTGACATCAGGAACCTGGACTGCTGAGTTTTCTTCCCCAGGGAAAATGGATAAAGGATGTGCCCAGGGGCCCCTGGCCCTGGGCTGGGAACTCACTGCAAAGAATCCTTATATCGAAGGATGGACCCCACACCGAATTTGTCCCCACCTCAAACTTGTGCTGCCCTGATAGACCCAAGGGAGCCCTACAAACTGACATCAGGAACCTGGACTGCTGAGTTTTCTTTCCCAGGGGAAATGGCCAAACGGTGTGCCCAGGGGCCCCTGGCCCTGGGCAGGGACCTCACTGCAAAAAATCCTTATATCGAAGGATGGACCCCGCACCGAAGTTGTCCCCACCTCAAATTTGTGCTGCCCTGATAGACCCAAGGGAGCCCTACAAACTGACATCAGGAACCTGGACTGCTGAGTTTTCTTTCCCAGGGAAAATGGAAAAAGGATGTACCCAGGGGCCCCTGGCCCTGGGCTGGGCCCTGACTGCAAAGAATCCTTATATCGAAGGATGGAGCCCACACCGAAGTTGTCCCCACCTCAAATTTGTGCTGCCCTGATACACCCAAGGGAGCCCTACAAACTGACATCAGGAACCTGGACTGCTGAGTTTTCTTTCCCAGGGAAAAAGGAAAAAGGATGTACCCAGGGGCCTCTGGTCCTGGGCCCCTGGCCCTGACTGCAAAAAATGCTTTTATCAAAGGATGGACCCCACACCGAAGTTGTCCCCACCTCAAACTTGTGCTGCCCTGATAGACCCAAGGGAGCCCTACAAACTGACATCAGGAACCTGGACTGCTGAGTTTTCTTTCCTAGGGAAAATGGAAAAGGGATGTGCCCAGGGGCCCCTGGCCCTGGGCTGGGCCCTGACTGCAAAGAATCCTTATATCGAAGGATGCACCCCACACCGAAGTTGTCCCCACCTCAAATTTGTGCTGCCCTGATAGACCCAAGGGAGCCCTACAAACTGACATCAGGAACCTGGACTGCTGAGTTTTCTTTCCCAGGGAAAATGGCCAAAGGATGTGCCCAGGGGCCCCTGGCCCTGGGCAGGGCCCTGAATGCAAAAAATCCTTATATCGAAGGATGGAGCCCACACCGAAATTGTCCCCACCTCAAACTTGTGCTGCCCTGATACACCCAAGGGAGCCCTACAAACTGACATCAGGAACCTGGACTGCTGAGTTTTCTTTCCCAGGGAAAATGGAAAAAGGATGTGCACAGGGGCCTCTGGTCCTGGGCCCCTGGCCCTGACTGCAAAAAAACCTTATATCAAAGGATGGACCCCACAACGAAGTTGTCCCCACCTCAAACTTGTGCTGCCCTGATAGACCCAAGGGAGCCCTACAAACTGACATCAGGAACCTGGACTGCTGAGTTTTCTTCCCCAGGGAAAATGGATAAAGGATGTGCCCAGGGGCCCCTGGCCCTGGGCTGGGAACTCACTGCAAAGAATCCTTATATCGAAGGATGGACCCCACACCGAATTTGTCCCCACCTCAAACTTGTGCTGCCCTGATAGACCCAAGGGAGCCCTACAAACTGACATCAGGAACCTGGACTGCTGAGTTTTCTTTCCCAGGGGAAATGGCCAAACGGTGTGCCCAGGGGCCCCTGGCCCTGGGCTGGGACCTCACTGCAAAAAATCCTTATATCGAAGGATGGACCCCGCACCGAAGTTGTCCCCACCTCAAATTTGTGCTGCCCTGATAGACCCAAGGGAGCCCTACAAACTGACATCAGGAACCTGGACTGCTGAGTTTTCTTTCCCAGGGAAAATGGAAAAAGGATGTACCCAGGGGCCCCTGGCCCTGGGCTGGGCCCTGACTGCAAAGAATCCTTATATCGAAGGATGGAGCCCACACCGAAGTTGTCCCCACCTCAAATTTGTGCTGCCCTGATACACCCAAGGGAGCCCTACAAACTGACATCAGGAACCTGGACTGCTGAGTTTTCTTTCCCAGGGAAAAAGGAAAAAGGATGTACCCAGGGGCCTCTGGTCCTGGGCCCCTGGCCCTGACTGCAAAAAATGCTTATATCAAAGGATGGACCCCACAACGAAGTTGTCCCCACCTCAAACTTGTGCTGCCCTGATAGACCCAAGGGAGCCCTACAAACTGACATCAGGAACCTGGACTGCTGAGTTTTCTTTCCCAGGGGAAATGGCCAAACGATGTGCCCAGGGGCCCCTGGCCCTGGGCTGGGCCCTGACTGCAAAGAATCCTTATATCGAAGGATGCACCCCACACCGAAGTTGTCCCCACCTCAAATTTGTGCTGCCCTGATAGACCCAAGGGAGCCCTACAAACTGACATCAGGAACCTGGACTGCTGAGTTTTCTTTCCCAGGGAAAATGGCCAAAGGATGTGCCCAGGGGCCCCTGGCCCTGGGCAGGGCCCTGAATGCAAAAAATCCTTATATCGAAGGATGGAGCCCACACCGAAATTGTCCCCACCTCAAACTTGTGCTGCCCTGATACACCCAAGGGAGCCCTACAAACTGACATCAGGAACCTGGACTGCTGAGTTTTCTTTCCCAGGGAAAATGGAAAAAGGATGTGCACAGGGGCCTCTGGTCCTGGGCCCCTGGCCCTGACTGCAAAAAAACCTTATATCAAAGGATGGACCCCACAACGAAGTTGTCCCCACCTCAAACTTGTGCTGCCCTGATAGACCCAAGGGAGCCCTACAAACTAACATCAGGAACCTGGACTGCTGAGTTTTCTTCCCCAGGGAAAATGGATAAAGGATGTGCCCAGGGGCCCCTGGCCCTGGGCTGGGAACTCACTGCAAAGAATCCTTATATCGAAGGATGGACCCCACACCGAATTTGTCCCCACCTCAAACTTGTGCTGCCCTGATAGACCCAAGGGAGCCCTACAAACTGACATCAGGAACCTGGACTGCTGAGTTTTCTTCCCCAGGGAAAATGGAAAAAGGATGTGCCCAGGGGCCCCTGGCCCTGGGCTGGGAACTCACTGCAAAGAATCCTTATATCGAAGGATGGACCCCACACCGAAGTTGTCCCCACCTCAAACTTGTGCTGCCCTGATAGACCCAAGGGAGCCCTACAAACTGACATCAGGAACCTGGACTGCTGAGTTTTCTTTCCCAGGGGAAATGTCCAAACGATGTGCCCAGGGGCCCCTGGCCCTGGGCTGGGACCTCACTGCAAAAAATCCTTATATCGAAGGATGCACCCCACACCGAAGTTGTCCCCACCTCAAATTTGTGCTGCCCTGATAGACCCAAGGGAGCCCTACAAACTGACATCAGGAACCTGGACTGCTGAGTTTTCTTTCCCAGGGAAAATGGCCAAAGGATGTGCCCGGGGGCCCCTGGCCCTGACTGCAAAAAATCCTTATATCGACGGATGGACCCCACACCGAAGTTGTCCCCACCTGAAACTTGTGCTGCCCTGATACACCCAAGGGAGCCCTACAAACTGACATCAGGAACCTGGACTGCTGAGTTTTCTTTCCAAGGGAAAATGGAAAAAGGATGTGCCCAGGGGCCCCTGGCCCTGGGCAGGGACCTCACTACAAAAAAACCTTATATCGAAGGATGGACCCCACACCGAAGTTGTCCCCACCTCAAACTTGTGCTGCCCTGATAGACCCAAGGGAGCCCTACAAACTGACATCAGGAACCTGGACTGCTGAGTTTTCTTTCCTAGGGAAAATGGAAAAGGGATGTGCCCAGGGGCCCCTGGCCCTGGGCTGGGCCCTGACTGCAAAGAATCCTTATATCGAAGGATGCACCCCACACCGAAGTTGTCCCCACCTCAAATTTGTGCTGCCCTGATAGACCCAAGGGAGCCCTACAAACTGACATCAGGAACCTGGACTGCTGAGTTTTCTTTCCCAGGGAAAAGGCCAAAGGATGTGCCCAGGGGCCCCTGGCCCTGGGCAGGGGCCTGAATGCAAAAAATTCTTATATCGAAGGATGGAGCCCACACCGAAGTTGTCCCCACCTCAAACTTGTGCTGCCCTGATACACCCAAGGGAGCCCTACAAACTGACATCAGGAACCTGGACTGCTGAGTTTTCTTTCCCAGGGAAAATGGAAAAAGGATGTGCCGAGGCGCCCCTGGCCCTCGGCTGGGAACTCACTGCAAAGAATCCTTATATCGAAGGATGGACCCCACACCGAAGTTGTCCCCACCTCAAACTTGTGCTGCCCTGATACACCCAAGGGAGCCCTACAAACTGACATCAGGAACCTGGACTGCTGAGTTTTCTTTCCCAGGGAAAATGGAAAAGGGATGTGCCCAGGGGCCCCTGGCCCTGGGCTGGGAGCTCACTGCAAAAATTCCTTATATCGAAGGATGGACCCCACACCGAAGTTGTCCCCACCTCAAACTTGTGCTGCCCTGATAGACCCAAGGGAGCCCTACAAACTGACATCAGGAACCTGGACTACTGAGTTTTCTTTCCCAGGGAAAATGGCCAAAGGATGTGCCCGGGGGCCCCTGGCCCTGACTGCAAAAAATCCTTATATCGACGGATGGACCCCACACCGAAGTTGTCCCCACCTGAAACTTGTGCTGCCCTGATACACCCAAGGGAGCCCTACAAACTGACATCAGGAACCTGGACTGCTGAGTTTTCTTTCCAAGGGAAAATGGAAAAAGGATGTGCCCAGGGGCCCCTGGCCCTGGGCAGGGACCTCACTACAAAAAACCTTATATCGAAGGATGGACCCCACACCGAAGTTGTCCCCACCTCAAACTTGTGCTGCCCTGATACACCCAAGGGAGCCCTACAAACTGACATCAGGAACCTGGACTGCTGAGTTTTCTTTCCCAGGGAAAATGGCCAAACGATGTGCCCAGGGGCCCCTGGCTGTGGGCTGGGACCTCACTGCAAAAAATCCTTATATCGAAGGATGGACCCCACACCGAAGTTGTCCCCACCTCAAACTTGTGCTGCCCTGATACACCCAAGGGAGCCCTACAAACTGACATCAGGAACCTGGACTGCTGAGTTTTCTTTCCCAGGGAAAATGGAAAAAGGATGTGCCCAGGGGCCCCTGGCCCTGGGCTGGGACCTCACTACAAAAAATCCTTTATCGAAGGATGGACCCCACACCGAAGTTGTCCCCACCTCAAACTTGTGCTGCCCTGATAGACCCAAGGGAGCCCTAAAAACTGACATCAGGAACCTGGACTGCTGAGTTTTCTTTCCTAGGGAAAATGGAAAAGGGATGTGCCCAGGGGCCCCTGGCCCTGGGCTGGGCCCTGACTGCAAAGAATCCTTATATCGAAGGATGCACCCCACACCGAAGTTGTCCCCACCTCAAATTTGTGCTGCCCTGATAGACCCAAGGGAGCCCTACAAACTGACATCAGGAACCTGGACTGCTGAGTTTTCTTTCCCAGGGGAAATGGAAAAAGGATGTGCCCAGGGGCCCCTGGCCCTGGGCAGGGCCCTGAATGCAAAAAATCCTTATATCGAAGGATGGAGCCCACACCGAAGTTGTCCCCACCTCAAACTTGTGCTGCCCTGATACACCCAAGGGAGCCCTACAAACTGACATCAGGAACCTGGACTGCTGAGTTTTCTTTCCCAGGGAAAATGGAAAAAGGATGTACCCAGGGGCCTCTGGTCCTGGGCCCCTGGCCCTGACTGCAAAAAAACCTTATATCAAAGGATGGACCCCACAACGAAGTTGTCCCCACCTCAAACTTGTGCTGCCCTGATAGACCCAAGGGAGCCCTACAAACTGACATCAGGAACCTGGACTGCTGAGTTTTCTTCCCCAGGGAAAATGGAAAAAGGATGTGCCCAGGGGCCCCTGGCCCTGGGCTGGGAACTCACTGCAAAGAATCCTTATATCGAAGGATGGACCCCACACCGAATTTGTCCCCACCTCACACTTGTGCTGCCCTGATAGACCCAAGGGAGCCCTACAAACTGACATCAGGAACCTGGACTGCTGAGTTTTCTTTCCCAGGGGAAATGGCCAAACGATGTGCCCAGGGGCCCCTGGCCCTGGGCTGGGACCTGACTGCAAAAAATCCTTATATCGAAGGATGGACCCCGCACCGAAGTTGTCCCCACCTCAAATTTGTGCTGCCCTGATAGACCCAAGGGAGCCCTACAAACTGACATCAGGAACCTGGACTGCTGAGTTTTCTTTCCCAGGGAAAATGGAAAAAGGATGTGCCCAGGGGCCCCTGGCCCTGGGCTGGGACTTCACTACAAAAAATCCTTATATCGAAGGATGGACCCCACACCGAAGTTGTCCCCACCTCAAACTTGTGCTGCCCTGATAGACCCAAGGGAGCCCTACAAACTGACATCAGGAACCTGGACTGCTGAGTTTTCATTCCCAGGGAAAATGGAAAAAGGATGTACCCAGGGGCCCCTGGCCCTGGGCTGGGCCCTGACTGCAAAGAATCCTTATATCGAAGGATGGAGCCCACACCGAAGTTGTCCCCACCTCAAATTTGTGCTGCCCTGATACACCCAAGGGAGCCCTACAAACTGACATCAGGAACCTGGACTGCTGAGTTTTCTTTCCCAGGGAAAATGGAAAAAGGATGTACCCAGGGGCCCCTGGCCCTGGGCTGGGACCTCACTGCAAAAAATCCTTATATCGAAGGATGGACCTCGCACCGAAGTTGTCCCCACCTCAAATTTGTGCTGCCCTGATAGACCCAAGGGAACCCTACAAACTGACATCAGGAACCTGGACTGCTGAGTTTTCTTTCCAAGGGAAAATGGAAAAAGGATGTGCCCAGGGGCCCCTGGCCCTGGGCTGGTCCCTGACTGCAAAGAATCCTTATATCGAAGGATGTACCCCACACCGAAGTTGTCCCCACCTCAAATTTGTGCTGCCCTGATAGACCCAAGGGAGCCCTACAAACTGACATCAGGAACCTGGACTGCTGAGTTTTCTTTCCCAGGGAAAATGGCCAAAGGATGTGCCCAGGGGCCCCTGGCCCTGGGCAGGGCCCTGAATGCAAAAAATCCTTATATCGAAGGATGGAGCCCACACCGAAGTTGTCCCCACCTCAAACTTGTGCTGCCCTGATACACCCAAGGGAGCCGTACAAACTGACATCAGGAACCTGGACTGCTGAGTTTTCTTTCCCAGGGAAAATGGAAAAAGGATGTACCCAGGGGCCTCTGGTCCTGGGCCCCTGGCCCTGACTGCAAAAAAACCTTATATCAAAGGATGGACCCCACAACGAAGTTGTCCCCACCTCAAACTTGTGCTGCCCTGATAGACCCAAGGGAGCCCTACAAACTGACATCAGGAACCTGGACTGCTGAGTTTTCTTCCCCAGGGAAAATGGAAAAAGGATGTGCCCAGGGGCCCCTGGCCCTGGGCTGGGAACTCACTGCAAAGAATCCTTATATCGAAGGATGGACCCCACACCGAAGTTGTCCCCACCTCAAACTTGTGCTGCCCTGATAGACCCAAGGGAGCCCTACAAACTGACATCAGGAACCTGGACTGCTGAGTTTTCTTTCCCAGGGGAAATGGCCAAACGATGTGCCCAGGGGCCCCAGGCCCTGGGCTGGGACCTCACTGCAAAAAATCCTTATATCGAAGGATGGACCCCACACCGAAGTTGTCCCCACCTCAAATTTGTGCTGCCCTGATAGACCCAAGGGAGCCCTACAAACTGACATCAGGAACCTGGACTGCTGAGTTTTCTTCCCAAGGGAAAATGGCCAAAGGATGTGCACAGGGGCCCCTGGCCCTGGGCAGGGGCCTGAATGCAAAAAATCCTTATATCGAAGGATGGCGCCCACACCGAAGTTGTCCCCACCTCAAACTTGTGCTGCCCTGATACACCCAAGGGAGCCCTACAAACTGACATCAGGAACCTGGACTGCTGAGTTTTCTTTCCCAGGGAAAATGGAAAAAGGATGTACCCAGGGGCCCCTGGCTCTGGGCTGGGACCTCACTGCAAAAAATCCTTATATCGAAGGATGGACCCCACACCGAAGTTGTCCCCACCTCAAACTTGTGCTGCCCTGATAGACCCAAGGGAGCCCTACAAACTGACATCTAGAACCTGGACTGCTGAGTTTTCTTTCCCAGGGGAAATGGCCAAACGATGTGCCCAGGGGCCCCTGGCCCTCGGCTGGGACCTCACTACAAAAAATCCTTATATCGAAGGATGGACCCCGCACCGAAGTTGTCCCCACCTCAAATTTGTGCTGCCCTGATAGACCCAAGGGAGCCCTACAAACTGACATCAGGAACCTGGACTGCTGAGTTTTCTTTCCCAGGGAAAATGGCCAAAGGATGTGCACAGGGACCCCTGGCCCTGGGCAGGGGCCTGAATGCAAAAAATCCTAATATCGAAGGATGGAGCCCACACCGAAGTTGTCCCCACCTCAAACTTGTGCTGCCCTGATACACCCAAGGGAGCCCTACAAACTGACATCAGGAACCTGGACTGCTGAGTTTTCTTTCCCAGGGAAAATGGAAAAAGGATGTGCCCAGGGGCCCCTGGCCCTGGGCTGGGACTTCACTACAAAAAATCCTTATATCGAAGGATGGACCCCACACCGAAGTTGTCCCCACCTCAAACTTGTGCTGCCCTGATAGACCCAAGGGAGCCCTACAAACTGACATGAGGAACCTGGACTGCTGAGTTTTCATTCCCAGGGAAAATGGAAAAAGGATGTACCCAGGGGCCCCTGGCCCTGGGCTGGGCCCTGACTGCAAAGAATCCTTATATCGAAGGATGGAGCCCACACCGAAGTTGTCCCCACCTCAAATTTGTGCTGCCCTGATACACCCAAGGGAGCCCTACAAACTGACATCAGGAACCTGGACTGCTGAGTTTTCTTTCCCAGGGAAAATGGAAAAAGGATGTACCCAGGGGCATCTGGTCCTGGGCCCCTGGCCCTGACTGCAAAAAATGCTTATATCAAAGGATGGACCCCACAACGAAGTTGTCCCCACCTCAAACTTGTGCTGCCCTGATACACCCAAGGGAGCCCTACAAACTGACATCAGGAACCTGGACTGCTGAGTTTTCTTTCCCAGGGGAAATGGCCAAACGATGTGCCCAGGGGCCCCTGGCCCTGGGCTGGGACCACACTGCAAAAAATCCTTATATCGAAGGATGGACCCCGCACCGAAGTTGTCCCCACCTCAAATTTGTGCTGCCCTGATCGACCCAAGGGAGCCCTACAAACTGACATCAGGAACCTGGACTGCTGAGTTTTCTTTCCAAGGGAAAATGGAAAAAGGATGTGCCCAGGGGCCCCTGGCCCTGGGCTGGTCCCTGACTGCAAAGAATCCTTATATCGAAGGATGCACCCCACACCGAAGTTGTCCCCACCTCAAATTTGTGCTGCCCTGATAGACCCAAGGGAGCCCTACAAACTGACATCAGGAACCTGGACTGCTGAGTTTTCTTTCCCAGGGAAAATGGCCAAAGGATGTGCCCAGGGGCCCCTGGCCCTGGGCAGGGCCCTGAATGCAAAAAATCCTTATATCGAAGGATGGAGCCCACACCGAAGTTGTCCCCACCTCAAACTTGTGCTGCCCTGATACACCCAAGGGAGCCGTACAAACTGACATCAGGAACCTGGACTGCTGAGTTTTCTTTCCCAGGGAAAATGGAAAAAGGATGTACCCAGGGGCCTCTGGTCCTGGGCCCCTGGCCCTGACTGCAAAAAAACCTTATATCAAAGGATGGACCCCACAACGAAGTTGTCCCCACCTCAAACTTGTGCTGCCCTGATAGACCCAAGGGAGCCCTACAAACTGACATCAGGAACCTGGACTGCTGAGTTTTCTTCCCAAGGGAAAATGGCCAAAGGATGTGCACAGGGGCCCCTGGCCCTCGGCAGGGGCCTGAATGCAAAAAATCCTTATATCGAAGGATGGCGCCCACACCGAAGTTGTCCCCACGTCAAATTTGTGCTGCCCTGATAGACCCAAGGGAGCCCTACAAACTGACATCAGGAACCTGGACTGCTGAGTTTTCTTTCCCAGGGAAAATGGCCAAAGGATGTGCACAGGGACCCCTGGCCCTGGGCAGGGGCCTGAATGCAAAAAATCCTTATATCGAAGGATGGAGCCCACACCGAAGTTGTCCCCACCTCAAACTTGTGCTGCCCTGATACACCCAAGGGAGCCCTACAAACTGACATCAGGAACCTGGACTGCTGAGTTTTCTTTCCCAGGGAAAATGGAAAAAGGATGTACCCAGGGGCCCCTGGCTCTGGGCTGGGACCTCACTGCAAAAAATCCTTATATCGAAGGATGGACCCCACACCGAAGTTGTCCCCACCTCAAACTTGTGCTGACCTGATAGACCCAAGGGAGCCCTACAAACTGACATTAGGAACCTGGACTGCTGAGTTTTCTTCCCCAGGGAAAATGGAAAAAGGATGTGCCCAGGGGCCCCTGGCCCTGGGCTGGGAACTCACTGCAAAGAATCCTTATATCGAAGGATGGACCCCACACCGAAGTTGTCCCCACCTCAAACTTGTGCTGCCCTGATAGACCCCAGGGAGCCCTACAATGTGACATCAGGAACCTGGACTGCTGAGTTTTCTTTCCCAGGGGAAATGGCCAAACGATGTGCCCAGGGGCCCCTGGCCCTGGGCTGGGCCCTTACTGCAAAAAATCCTTATATCGAAGGATGCACCCCACACCGAAGTTGTCCCCACCTCAAATTTGTGCTGCCCTGATAGACCGAAGGGAGCCCTACAAACTGACATCAGGAACCTGGACTGCTGAGTTTTCTTTCCCAGGGAAAATGGAAAAAGGATGTGCCCAGGGGCCCCTGGCCCTGGGCTGGGCCCTGACTGCAAAGAATCCTTATATCGAAGGATGCACCCCACACCGAAGTTGTCCCCACCTCAAATTTGTGCTGCCCTGATCGACCCAAGGGAGCCCTACAAACTGACATCAGGAACCTGGACTGCTGAGTTTTCTTTCCCAGGGAAAATGGCCAAAGGATGTGCCCAGGGGCCCCTGGCCCTGGGCAGGGCCCTGAATGCAAAAAATCCTTATATCGAAGGATGGAGCCCACACCGAAGTTGTCCCCACCTCAAACTTGTGCTGCCCTGATACACCCAAGGGAGCCCTACAAACTGACATCAGGAACCTGGACTGCTGAGTTTTCTTTCCCAGGGAAAATGGAAAAAGGATGTACCCAGGGGCCTCTGGTCCTGGGCCCCTGGCCCTGACTGCAAAAAAACCTTATATCAAAGGATGGACCCCACAACGAAGTTGTCCCCACCTCAAACTTGTGCTGCCCTGATAGACCCAAGGGAGCCCTACAAACTGACATCAGGAACCTGGACTGCTGAGTTTTCTTCCCCAGGGAAAATGGAAAAAGGATGTGCCCAGGGGCCCCTGGCCCTGGGCTGGGAACTCACTGCAAAGAATCCTTATATCGAAGGATGGACCCCACACCGAAGTTGTCCCCACCTCAAATTTGTGCTGCCCTGATAGACCCAAGGGAGCCCTACAAACTGACATCAGGAACCTGGACTGCTGAGTTTTCTTTCCCAGGGAAAATGGCCAAAGGATGTGCACAGGGGCCCCTGGCCCTGGGCAGGGGCCTGAATGCAAAAAATCCTTATATCGAAGGATGGAGCCCACACCGAAGTTGTCCCCACCTCAAACTTGTGCTGCCCTGATACACCCAAGGGAGCCCTACAAACTGACATCAGGAACCTGGACTGCTGAGTTTTCTTTCCCAGGGAAAATGGAAAAAGGGTGTACCCAGGGGCCCCTGGCCCTGGGCTGGGACCTCACTGCAAAAAATCCTTATATCGAAGGATGGACCCCGCACCGAATTTGTCCCCACCTCCAATTTGTGCTGCCCTGATAGACCCAAGGGAGCCCTACAAACAGACATCAGGAACCTGGACTGCTGAGTTTTCTTTCCCAGGGGAAATGGCCAAACGATGTGCACAGGGGCCCCTGGCCCTGGGCTGGTCCCTGACTGCAAAGAATCCTTATATCGAAGGATGGACCCCGCACCGAAGTTGTCCCCACCTCAAATTTGTGCTGCCCTGATAGACCCAAGGGAGCCCTACAAACTGACATCAGGAACCTGGACTGCTGAGTTTTCTTTCCCAGGGAAAATGGCCAAAGGATGTGCACAGGGGCCCCTGGCCCTGGGCAGGGGCCTGACTGCAAAGAATCCTTATATCGAAGGATGGAGCCCACACCGAAGTTGTCCCCACCTCAAACTTGTGCTGCCCTGATACACCCAAGGGAGCCCTACAAACTGACATCAGGAACCTGGACTGCTGAGTTTTCTTTCCCAGGGAAAATGGAAAAAGGATGTACCCAGGGGCCCCTGGCTCTGGGCTGGGACCTCACTGCAAAAAATCCTTATATCGAAGGATGGACCCCACACCGAAGTTGTCCCCACCTCAAACTTGTGCTGACCTGATAGACCCAAGGGAGCCCTACAAACTGACATTAGGAACCTGGACTGCTGAGTTTTCTTCCCCAGGGAAAATGGAAAAAGGATGTGCCCAGGGGCCCCTGGCCCTGGGCTGGGAACTCACTGCAAAGAATCCTTATATCGAAGGATGGACCCCACACCGAAGTTGTCCCCACCTCAAACTTGTGCTGCCCTGATACACCCAAGGGAGCCCTACAAACTGACATCAGGAACCTGGACTGCTGAGTTTTCTTTCCCAGGGAAAATGGCCAAAGGATGTGCCCGGGGGCCCCTGGCCCTGACTGCAAAAATCCTTATATCAACGGATGGACCCCACACCGAAGTTGTCCCCACCTGAAACTTGTGCTGCCCTGATACACCCAAGGGAGCCCTACAAACTGACATCAGGAACCTGGACTGCTGAGTTTTCTTTCCCAGGGAAAATGGAAAAAGGATGTGCCCAGGGGCCCCTGGCCCTGGGCTGGGACCTCACTACAAAAAATCCTTATATCGAAGGATGGACCCCACACCGAAGTTGTCCCCACCTCAAACTTGTGCTGCCCTGATAGACCCAAGGGAGCCCTACAAACTGACATCAGGAACCTGGACTGCTGAGTTTTCTTTCCTAGGGAAAATGGAAAAGGGATGTGCCCAGGGGCCCCTGGCCCTGGGCTGGGCCCTGACTGCAAAGAATCCTTATATCGAAGGATGCACCCCACACCGAAGTTGTCCCCACCTCAAATTTGTGCTGCCCTGATAGACCCAAGGGAGCCCTACAAACTGACATCAGGAACCTGGACTGCTGAGTTTTCTTTCCCAGGGAAAATGGCCAAAGGATGTGCCCAGGGGCCCCTGGCCCTGGGCAGGGCCCTGAATGCAAAAAATCCTTATATCGAAGGATGGAGCCCACACCGAAGTTGTCCCCACCTCAAACTTGTGCTGCCCTGATACACCCAAGGGAGCCCTACAAACTAACATCAGGAACCTGGACTGCTGAGTTTTCTTTCCCAGGGAAAATGGAAAAAGGATGTACCCAGGGGCCTCTGGTCCTGGGCCCCTGGCCCTGACTGCAAAAAATGCTTATATCAAAGGATGGACCCCACAACGAAGTTGTCCCCACCTCAAACTTGTGCTGCCCTGATAGACCCAAGGGAGCCCTACAAACTGACATCAGGAACCTGGACTGCTGAGTTTTCTTTCCCAGGGGAAATGGCCAAACGATGTGCCCAGGGGCCCCTGGCCCTGGGCTGGGACCTGACTGCAAAAAATCCTTATATCGAAGGATGGACCCCGCACCGAAGTTGTCCCCACCTCCAATTTGTGCTGCCCTGATAGACCCAAGGGAGCCCTACAAACTGACATCAGGAACCTGGACTGCTGAGTTTTCTTTCCCAGGGAAAATGGCCAAAGGATGTGCCCAGGGGCCCCTGGCCCTGGGCAGGGCCCTGAATGCAAAAAATCCTTATATCGAAGGATGGAGCCCACACCGAAGTTGTCCCCACCTCAAACTTGTGCTGCCCTGATACACCCAAGGGAGCCCTACAAACTGACATCAGGAACCTGGACTGCTGAGTTTTCTTTCCCAGGGAAAATGGAAAAAGGATGTACCCAGGGGCCTCTGGTCCTGGGCCCCTGGCCCTGACTGCAAAAAAACCTTATATCAAAGGATGGACCCCACAACGAAGTGGTCCCCACCTCAAACTTGTGCTGCCCTGATAGACCCGAGGGAGCCCTACAAACTGACATCAGGAACCTGGACTGCTGAGTTTTCTTCCCCAGGGAAAATGGAAAAAGGATGTGCCCAGGGGCCCCTGGCCCTGGGCTGGGAACTCACTGCAAAGAATCCTTATATCGAAGGATGGACCCCACACCGAAGTTGTCCCCTCCTCAAATTTGTGCTGCCCTGATAGACCCAAGGGAGCCCTACAAACTGACATCAGGAACCTGGACTGCTGAGTTTTCTTTCCCAGGGAAAATGGCCAAAGGATGTGCACAGGGGCCCCTGGCCCTGGGCAGGGGCCTGAATGCAAAAAATCCTTATATCGAAGGATGGAGCCCACACCGAAGTTGTCCCCACCTCAAACTTGTGCTGCCCTGATACACCCAAGGGAGCCCTACAAACTGACATCAGGAACCTGGACTGCTGAGTTTTCTTTCCCAGGGAAAATGACCAAAGGATGTGCCCGGGGGCCCCTGGCCCTGACTGCAAAGAATCCTTATATCGAAGGATGGAGCCCACACCGAAGTTGTCCCCACCTGAAACTTGTGCTGCCCTGATACACCCAAGGGAGCCCTACAAACTGACATCAGGAACCTGGACTGCTGAGTTTTCTTTCCCAGGGGAAATGGAAAAAGGATGTGCCCAGGGGCCCCTGGCCCTGGGCTGGGAGCTCACTGCAAAAATTCCTTATATCGAAGGATGGACCCCACACCGAAGTTGTCCCCACCTCAAACTTGTGCTGCCCTGATAGACCCAAGGGGGCCCTACAAACTGACATCAGGAACCTGGACTACTGAGTTTTCTTTCCCAGGGAAAATGGAAAAAGGATGTGCCCAGGGGCCTCTGGTCCTGGGCCCCTGGCCCTGACTGCAAAAAAACCTTATATGAAAGGATGGACCCCACAACGAAGTTGTCCCCACCTCAAACTTGTGCTGCCCTGAAAGACCCAAGGGAGCCCTACAAACTGACATCAGGAACCTGGACTGCTGAGTTTTCTTTCCCAGGGAAAATGGCCAAAGGATGTGCCCGGGGGCCCCTGGCCCTGACTGCAAAAAATCCTTATATCGACGGATGGACCCCACACCGAAGTTGTCCCCACCTGAAACTTGTGCTGCCCTGATACACCCAAGGGAGCCCTACAAACTGACATCAGGAACCTGGACTGCTGAGTTTTCTTTCCAAGGGAAAATGGAAAAAGGATGTGCCCAGGGGCCCCTGGCCCTGGGCAGGGGCCTGAATGCAAAAAATCCTTATATCGAAGGATGGAGCCCACACCGAAGTTGTCCCCACCTCAAACTTGTGCTGACCTGATACACCCAAGGGAGCCCTACAAACTGACATTAGGAACCTGGACTGCTGAGTTTTCTTCCCCAGGGAAAATGGAAAAAGGATGTGCCCAGGGGCCCCTGGCCCTGGGCTGGGAACTCACTGCAAAAAATCCTTATATCGAAGGATGGACCCCACACCGAAGTTGTCCCCTCCTCAAACTTGTGCTGCCCTGATACACCCAAGGGAGCCCTACAAACTGACATCAGGAACCTGGACTGCTGAGTTTTCTTTCCCAGGGAAAATGGCCAAAGGATGTGCCCGGGGGCCCCTGGCCCTGACTGCAAAAAATCCTTATATCAACGGATGGACCCCACACCGAAGTTGTCCCCACCTGAAACTTGTGCTGCCCTGATACACCCAAGGGAGCCCTACAAACTGACATCAGGAACCTGGACTGCTGAGTTTTCTTTCCTAGGGAAAATGGAAAAGGGATGTGCCCAGGGGCCCCTGGCCCTGGGCTGGGCCCTGACTGCAAAGAATCCTTATATCGAAGGATGCACCCCACACCGAAGTTGTCCCCACCTCAAATTTGTGCTGCCCTGATAGACCCAAGGGAGCCCTACAAACTGACATCAGGAACCTGGACTGCTGAGTTTTCTTTCCCAGGGAAAATGGCCAAAGGATGTGCCCAGGGGCCCCTGGCCCTGGGCAGGGCCCTGAATGCAAAAAATCCTTATATCGAAGGATGGAGCCCACACCGAAGTTGTCCCCACCTCAAACTTGTGCTGCCCTGATACACCCAAGGGAGCCCTACAAACTGACATCAGGAACCTGGACTGCTGAGTTTTCTTTCCCAGGGAAAATGGCCAAACGATGTGCCCAGGGGCCCCTGGCTCTGGGCTGGGACCTCACTTCAAAAAATCCTTATATCGAAGGATGGACCCCACACCGAAGTTGTCCCCACCTGAAACTTGTGCTGCCCTGATACACCCAAGGGAGCCCTACAAACTGACATCAGGAACCTGGACTGCTGAGTTTTCTTTCCCAGGGAAAATGGAAAAAGGATGTGCCCAGGGGCCCCTGGCCCTGGGCTGGGACCTCACTACAAAAAATCCTTTATCGAAGGATGGACCCCACACCAAAGTTGTCCCCACCTCAAACTTGTGCTGCCCTGATAGACCCAAGGGAGCCCTACAAACTGACATCAGGAACCTGGACTGCTGAGTTTTCTTTCCCAGGGAAAATGGCCAAAGGATGTGCCCAGGGGCCCCTGGCCCTGGGCAGGGCCCTGAATGCAAAAAATCCTTATATCGAAGGATGGAGCCCACACCGAAATTGTCCCCACCTCAAACTTGTGCTGCCCTGATACACCCAAGGGAGCCCTACAAACTGACATCAGGAACCTGGACTGCTGAGTTTTCTTTCCCAGGGAAAATGGAAAAAGGATGTGCACAGGGGCCTCTGGTCCTGGGCCCCTGGCCCTGACTGCAAAAAAACCTTATATCAAAGGATGGACCCCACAACGAAGTTGTCCCCACCTCAAACTTGTGCTGCCCTGATAGACCCAAGGGAGCCCTACAAACTGACATCAGGAACCTGGACTGCTGAGTTTTCTTCCCCAGGGAAAATGGATAAAGGATGTGCCCAGGGGCCCCTGGCCCTGGGCTGGGGCCACACTGCAAAGAATCCTTATATCGAAGGATGGACCCCACACCGAATTTGTCCCCACCTCAAACTTGTGCTGCCCTGATAGACCCAAGGGAGCCCTACAAACTGACATCAGGAACCTGGACTGCTGAGTTTTCTTTCCCAGGGGAAATGGCCAAACGGTGTGCCCAGGGGCCCCTGGCCCTGGGCTGGGACCTCACTGCAAAAAATCCTTATATCGAAGGATGGACCCCGCACCGAAGTTGTCCCCACCTCAAATTTGTGCTGCCCTGATAGACCCAAGGGAGCCCTACAAACTGACATCAGGAACCTGGACTGCTGAGTTTTCTTTCCCAGGGAAAATGGAAAAAGGATGTGCCCAGGGGCCCCTGGCCCTGGGCTGGGACCTCACTGCAAAAAATCCTTATATAGAAGGATGGACCCCACACCGAAGTTGTCCCCACCTCAAACTTGTGCTGCCCTGATAGACCCAAGGGAGCCCTACAAACTGACATCAGGAACCTGGACTGCTGAGTTTTCTTTCCCAGGGAAAATGGAAAAAGGATGTACCCAGGGGCCCCTGGCCCTGGGCTGGGCCCTGACTGCAAAGAATCCTTATATCGAAGGATGGAGCCCACACCGAAGTTGTCCCCACCTCAAATTTGTGCTGCCCTGATACACCCAAGGGAGCCCTACAAACTGACATCAGGAACCTGGACTGCTGAGTTTTCTTTCCCAGGGAAAAAGGAAAAAGGATGTACCCAGGGGCCTCTGGTCCTGGGCCCCTGGCCCTGACTGCAAAAAATGCTTTTATCAAAGGATGGACCCCACACCGAAGTTGTCCCCACCTCAAACTTGTGCTGCCCTGATAGACCCAAGGGAGCCCTACAAACTGACATCAGGAACCTGGACTGCTGAGTTTTCTTTCCTAGGGAAAATGGAAAAGGGATGTGCCCAGGGGCCCCTGGCCCTGGGCTGGGCCCTGACTGCAAAGAATCCTTATATCGAAGGATGCACCCCACACCGAAGTTGTCCCCACCTCAAATTTGTGCTGCCCTGATAGACCCAAGGGAGCCCTACAAACTGACATCAGGAACCTGGACTGCTGAGTTTTCTTTCCCAGGGAAAATGGCCAAAGGATGTGCCCAGGGGCCCCTGGCCCTGGGCAGGGCCCTGAATGCAAAAAATCCTTATATCGAAGGATGGAGCCCACACCGAAATTGTCCCCACCTCAAACTTGTGCTGCCCTGATACACCCAAGGGAGCCCTACAAACTGACATCAGGAACCTGGACTGCTGAGTTTTCTTTCCCAGGGAAAATGGAAAAAGGATGTGCACAGGGGCCTCTGGTCCTGGGCCCCTGGCCCTGACTGCAAAAAAACCTTATATCAAAGGATGGACCCCACAACGAAGTTGTCCCCACCTCAAACTTGTGCTGCCCTGATAGACCCAAGGGAGCCCTACAAACTGACATCAGGAACCTGGACTGCTGAGTTTTCTTCCCCAGGGAAAATGGATAAAGGATGTGCCCAGGGGCCCCTGGCCCTGGGCTGGGAACTCACTGCAAAGAATCCTTATATCGAAGGATGGACCCCACACCGAATTTGTCCCCACCTCAAACTTGTGCTGCCCTGATAGACCCAAGGGAGCCCTACAAACTGACATCAGGAACCTGGACTGCTGAGTTTTCTTTCCCAGGGGAAATGGCCAAACGGTGTGCCCAGGGGCCCCTGGCCCTGGGCAGGGACCTCACTGCAAAAAATCCTTATATCGAAGGATGGACCCCGCACCGAAGTTGTCCCCACCTCAAATTTGTGCTGCCCTGATAGACCCAAGGGAGCCCTACAAACTGACATCAGGAACCTGGACTGCTGAGTTTTCTTTCCCAGGGAAAATGGAAAAAGGATGTACCCAGGGGCCCCTGGCCCTGGGCTGGGCCCTGACTGCAAAGAATCCTTATATCGAAGGATGGAGCCCACACCGAAGTTGTCCCCACCTCAAATTTGTGCTGCCCTGATACACCCAAGGGAGCCCTACAAACTGACATCAGGAACCTGGACTGCTGAGTTTTCTTTCCCAGGGAAAAAGGAAAAAGGATGTACCCAGGGGCCTCTGGTCCTGGGCCCCTGGCCCTGACTGCAAAAAATGCTTTTATCAAAGGATGGACCCCACACCGAAGTTGTCCCCACCTCAAACTTGTGCTGCCCTGATAGACCCAAGGGAGCCCTACAAACTGACATCAGGAACCTGGACTGCTGAGTTTTCTTTCCTAGGGAAAATGGAAAAGGGATGTGCCCAGGGGCCCCTGGCCCTGGGCTGGGCCCTGACTGCAAAGAATCCTTATATCGAAGGATGCACCCCACACCGAAGTTGTCCCCACCTCAAATTTGTGCTGCCCTGATAGACCCAAGGGAGCCCTACAAACTGACATCAGGAACCTGGACTGCTGAGTTTTCTTTCCCAGGGAAAATGGCCAAAGGATGTGCCCAGGGGCCCCTGGCCCTGGGCAGGGCCCTGAATGCAAAAAATCCTTATATCGAAGGATGGAGCCCACACCGAAATTGTCCCCACCTCAAACTTGTGCTGCCCTGATACACCCAAGGGAGCCCTACAAACTGACATCAGGAACCTGGACTGCTGAGTTTTCTTTCCCAGGGAAAATGGAAAAAGGATGTGCACAGGGGCCTCTGGTCCTGGGCCCCTGGCCCTGACTGCAAAAAAACCTTATATCAAAGGATGGACCCCACAACGAAGTTGTCCCCACCTCAAACTTGTGCTGCCCTGATAGACCCAAGGGAGCCCTACAAACTGACATCAGGAACCTGGACTGCTGAGTTTTCTTCCCCAGGGAAAATGGATAAAGGATGTGCCCAGGGGCCCCTGGCCCTGGGCTGGGAACTCACTGCAAAGAATCCTTATATCGAAGGATGGACCCCACACCGAATTTGTCCCCACCTCAAACTTGTGCTGCCCTGATAGACCCAAGGGAGCCCTACAAACTGACATCAGGAACCTGGACTGCTGAGTTTTCTTTCCCAGGGGAAATGGCCAAACGGTGTGCCCAGGGGCCCCTGGCCCTGGGCTGGGACCTCACTGCAAAAAATCCTTATATCGAAGGATGGACCCCGCACCGAAGTTGTCCCCACCTCAAATTTGTGCTGCCCTGATAGACCCAAGGGAGCCCTACAAACTGACATCAGGAACCTGGACTGCTGAGTTTTCTTTCCCAGGGAAAATGGAAAAAGGATGTACCCAGGGGCCCCTGGCCCTGGGCTGGGCCCTGACTGCAAAGAATCCTTATATCGAAGGATGGAGCCCACACCGAAGTTGTCCCCACCTCAAATTTGTGCTGCCCTGATACACCCAAGGGAGCCCTACAAACTGACATCAGGAACCTGGACTGCTGAGTTTTCTTTCCCAGGGAAAAAGGAAAAAGGATGTACCCAGGGGCCTCTGGTCCTGGGCCCCTGGCCCTGACTGCAAAAAATGCTTATATCAAAGGATGGACCCCACAACGAAGTTGTCCCCACCTCAAACTTGTGCTGCCCTGATAGACCCAAGGGAGCCCTACAAACTGACATCAGGAACCTGGACTGCTGAGTTTTCTTTCCCAGGGGAAATGGCCAAACGATGTGCCCAGGGGCCCCTGGCCCTGGGCTGGGCCCTGACTGCAAAGAATCCTTATATCGAAGGATGCACCCCACACCGAAGTTGTCCCCACCTCAAATTTGTGCTGCCCTGATAGACCCAAGGGAGCCCTACAAACTGACATCAGGAACCTGGACTGCTGAGTTTTCTTTCCCAGGGAAAATGGCCAAAGGATGTGCCCAGGGGCCCCTGGCCCTGGGCAGGGCCCTGAATGCAAAAAATCCTTATATCGAAGGATGGAGCCCACACCGAAATTGTCCCCACCTCAAACTTGTGCTGCCCTGATACACCCAAGGGAGCCCTACAAACTGACATCAGGAACCTGGACTGCTGAGTTTTCTTTCCCAGGGAAAATGGAAAAAGGATGTGCACAGGGGCCTCTGGTCCTGGGCCCCTGGCCCTGACTGCAAAAAAACCTTATATCAAAGGATGGACCCCACAACGAAGTTGTCCCCACCTCAAACTTGTGCTGCCCTGATAGACCCAAGGGAGCCCTACAAACTAACATCAGGAACCTGGACTGCTGAGTTTTCTTCCCCAGGGAAAATGGATAAAGGATGTGCCCAGGGGCCCCTGGCCCTGGGCTGGGAACTCACTGCAAAGAATCCTTATATCGAAGGATGGACCCCACACCGAATTTGTCCCCACCTCAAACTTGTGCTGCCCTGATAGACCCAAGGGAGCCCTACAAACTGACATCAGGAACCTGGACTGCTGAGTTTTCTTCCCCAGGGAAAATGGAAAAAGGATGTGCCCAGGGGCCCCTGGCCCTGGGCTGGGAACTCACTGCAAAGAATCCTTATATCGAAGGATGGACCCCACACCGAAGTTGTCCCCACCTCAAACTTGTGCTGCCCTGATAGACCCAAGGGAGCCCTACAAACTGACATCAGGAACCTGGACTGCTGAGTTTTCTTTCCCAGGGGAAATGTCCAAACGATGTGCCCAGGGGCCCCTGGCCCTGGGCTGGGACCTCACTGCAAAAAATCCTTATATCGAAGGATGGACCCCGCACCGAAGTTGTCCCCACCTCAAATTTGTGCTGCCCTGATAGACCCAAGGGAGCCCTACAAACTGACATCAGGAACCTGGACTGCTGAGTTTTCTTTCCCAGGGAAAATGGCCAAAGGATGTGCACAGGGGCCCCTGGCCCTGGGCAGGGGCCTGAATGCAAAAAATCCTTATATCGAAGGATGGAGCCCACACTGAAATTGTCCCCACCTCAAACTTGTGCTGCCCTGATACACGCAAGGGAGCCCTACAAACTGACATCAGGAACCTGGACTGCTGAGTTTTCTTTCCCAGGGAAAATGGAAAAAGGATGTACCCAGGGGCCCCTGGCTCTGGGCTGGGACCTCACTGCAAAAAATCCTTATATCGAAGGATGGACCCCACACTGAAGTTGTCCCCACCTCAAACTTGTGCTGCCCTGATAGACCCAAGGGAGCCCTACAAACTGACATCAGGAACCTGGACTGCTGAGTTTTCTTTCCCAGGGGAAATGGCCAAACGATGTGCCCAGGGGCCCCTGGCCCTGGGCTGGGACCTCACTGCAAAAAATCCTTATATCGAAGGATGGACCCCGCACCGAAGTTGTCCCCACCTCAAATTTGTGCTGCCCTGATAGACCCAAGGGAGCCCTACAAACTGACATCAGGAACCTGGACTGCTGAGTTTTCTTTCCCAGGGAAAATGGCCAAAGGATGTGCACAGGGGCCCCTGGCCCTGGGCAGGGGACTGAATGCAAAAAATCCTTATATCGAAGGATGGAGCCCACACCGAAGTTGTCCCCACCTCAAACTTGTGCTGCCCTGATACACCCAAGGGAGCCCTACAAACTGACATCAGGAACCTGGACTGCTGAGTTTTCTTTCCCAGGGAAAATGGAAAAAGGATGTGCCCAGGGGCCCCTGGCTCTGGGCTGGGACCTCACTACAAAAAATCCTTATATCGAAGGATGGACCCCACACCGAAGTTGTCCCCACCTCAAACTTGTGCTGCTCTGATAGACCCAAGGGAGCCCTACAAACTGACATCAGGAACCTGGACTGCTGAGTTTTCTTTCCTAGGGAAAATGGAAAAGGGATGTGCCCAGGGGCCCCTGGCCCTGGGCTGGGCCCTGACTGCAAAGAATCCTTATATCGAAGGATGCACCCCACACCGATGTTGTCCCCACCTCAAATTTGTGCTGCCCTGATAGACCCAAGGGAGCCCTACAAACTGACATCAGGAACCTGGACTGCTGAGTTTTCTTTCCCAGGGAAAATGGCCAAAGGATGTGCCCAGGGGCCCCTGGCCCTGGGCAGGGCCCTGAATGCAAAAAATCCTTATATCGAAGGATGGAGCCCACACCGAAGTTGTCCCCACCTCAAACTTGTGCTGCCCTGATACACCCAAGGGAGCCCTACAAACTAACATCAGGAACCTGGACTGCTGAGTTTTCTTTCCCAGGGAAAATGGAAAAAGGATGTACCCAGGGGCCTCTGGTCCTGGGCCCCTGGCCCTGACTGCAAAAAATGCTTATATCAAAGGATGGACCCCACAACGAAGTTGTCCCCACCTCAAACTTGTGCTGCCCTGATAGACCCAAGGGAGCCCTACAAACTGACATCAGGAACCTGGACTGCTGAGTTTTCTTTCCCAGGGGAAATGGCCAAACGATGTGCCCAGGGGCCCCTGGCCCTGGGCTGGGACCTCACTGCAAAAAATCCTTATATCGAAGGATGGACCCCTCACCGAAGTTGTCCCCACCTCCAATTTGTGCTGCCCTGATAGACCCAAGGGAGCCCTACAAACTGACATCAGGAACCTGGACTGCTGAGTTTTCTTTCCCAGGGAAAATGGCCAAAGGATGTGCCCGGGAGCCCCTGGCCCTGACTGCAAAAAATCCTTATATCGACGGATGGACCCCACACCGAAGTTGTCCCCACCTCAAACTTGTGCTGCCCTGATACACCCAAGGGAGCCCTACAAACTGACATCAGGAACCTGGACTGCTGAGTTTTCTTTCCCAGGGAAAATGGAAAAAGGATGTGCCCAGGGGCCCCTGGCCCTGGGCAGGGACCTCACTACAAAAAACCTTATATCGAAGGATAGACCCCACACCGAAGTTGTCCCCACCTCAAACTTGTGCTGCCCTGATACACCCAAGGGAGCCCTACAAACTGACATCAGGAACCTGGACTGCTGAGTTTTCTTTCCCAGGGAAAATGGCCAAACGATGTGCCCAGGGGCCCCTGGCTCTGGGCTGGGACCTCACTGCAAAAAATCCTTATATCGAAGGATGGACCCCACACCGAAGTTGTCCCCACCTCAAACTTGTGCTGCCCTGATAGACCCAAGGGAGCCCTACAAACTGACATCAGGAACCTGGACTGCTGAGTTTTCTTTCCCAGGGAAAATGGAAAAAGGATGTGCCCAGGGGCCCCTGGCCCTGGGCTGGGACCTCACTACAAAAAATCCTTTATCGAAGGATGGACCCCACACCGAAGTTGTCCCCACCTCAAACTTGTGCTGCCCTGATAGACCCAAGGGAGCCCTACAAACTGACATCAGGAACCTGGACTGCTGAGTTTTCTTTCCTAGGGAAAATGGAAAAGGGATGTGCCCAGGGGCCCCTGGCCCTGGGCTGGGCCCTGACTGCAAAGAATCCTTATATCGAAGGATGCACCCCACACCGAAGTTGTCCCCACCTCAAATTTGTGCTGCCCTGATAGACCCAAGGGAGCCCTACAAACTGACATCAGGAACCTGGACTGCTGAGTTTTCTTTCCCAGGGAAAATGGCCAAAGGATGTGCACAGGGGCCCCTGGCCCTGGGCAGGGGCCTGAATGCAAAAAATCCTTATATCGAAGGATGGACCCCACACCGAAGTTGTCCCCACCTCAAACTTGTGCTGCCCTGATACACCCAAGGGAGCCCTACAAACTGACATCAGGAACCTGGACTGCTGAGTTTTCTTTCCCAGGGAAAATGGAAAAAGGATGTACCCAGGGGCCCCTGGCTCTGGGCTGGGACCTCACTGCAAAAAATCCTTATATCGAAGGATGGACCCCACACCGAAGTTGTCCCCACCTCAAACTTGTGCTGCCCTGATAGACCCAAGGGAGCCCTACAAACTGACATCAGGAACCTGGACTGCTGAGTTTTCTTTCCCAGGGGAAATGGCCAAACGATGTGCCCAGGGGCCCCTGGCCCTGGGCTGGGACCTCACTGCAAAAAATCCTTATATCGAAGGATGGACCCCGCACCGAAGTTGTCCCCACCTCAAATTTGTGCTGCCCTGATAGACCCAAGGGAGCCCTACAAACTGACATCAGGAACCTGGACTGCTGAGTTTTCTTTCCCAGGGAAAATGGCCAAAGGATGTGCACGGGGGCCCCTGGCCCTGGCCAGGGGCCTGATTGCAAAAAATCCTTATATCGAAGGATGGAGCCCACACCGAAGTTGTCCCCACCTCAAACTTGTGCTGCCCTGATACACCCAAGGGAGCCCTACAAACTGACATCAGGAACCTGGACTGCTGAGTTTTCTTTCCCAGGGAAAATGGAAAAAGGATGTACCCAGGGGCCCCTGGCTCTGGGCTGGGACCTCACTGCAAAAAATCCTTATATCGAAGGATGGACCCCACACCGAAGTTGTCCCCACCTCAAACTTGTGCTGACCTGATAGACCCAAGGGAGCCCTACAAACTGACATTAGGAACCTGGACTGCTGAGTTTTCTTCCCCAGGGAAAATGGAAAAAGGATGTGCCCAGGGGCCCCTGGCCCTGGGCTGGGCCCTGACTGCAAAGAATCCTTATATCGAAGGATGGACCCCACACCGAAGTTGTCCCCACCTCAAACTTGTGCTGCCCTGATAGACCCAAGGGAGCCCTACAAACTGACATCAGGAACCTGGACTGCTGAGTTTTCTTTCCTAGGGAAAATGGAAAAGGGATGTGCCCAGGGGCCCCTGGCCCTGGGCTGGGCCCTGACTGCAAAGAATCCTTATATCGAAGGATGCACCCCACACCGAAGTTGTCCCCACCTCAAATTTGTGCTGCCCTGATAGACCCAAGGGAGCCCTACAAACTGACATCAGGAACCTGGACTGCTGAGTTTTCTTTCCCAGGGAAAATGGCCAAAGGATGTGCCCAGGGGCCCCTGGCCCTGGGCAGGGCCCTGAATGCAAAAAATCCTTATATCGAAGGATGGACCCCACACCGAAGTTGTCCCCACCTCAAACTTGTGCTGCCCTGATACACCCAAGGGAGCCCTACAAACTAACATCAGGAACCTGGACTGCTGAGTTTTCTTTCCCAGGGAAAATGGAAAAAGGATGTACCCAGGGGCCTCTGGTCCTGGGCCCCTGGCCCTGACTGCAAAAAATGCTTATATCAAAGGATGGACCCCACAACGAAGTTGTCCCCACCTCAAACTTGTGCTGCCCTGATAGACCCAAGGGAGCCCTACAAACTGACATCAGGAACCTGGACTGCTGAGTTTTCTTTCCCAGGGGAAATGGCCAAACGATGTGCCCAGGGGCCCCTGGCCCTGGGCTGGGACCTCACTGCAAAAAATCCTTATATCGAAGGATGGACCCCGCACCGAAGTTGTCCCCACCTCCAATTTGTGCTGCCCTGATAGACCCAAGGGAGCCCTACAAACTGACATCAGGAACCTGGACTGCTGAGTTTTCTTTCCCAGGGAAAATGGCCAAAGGATGTGCCCGGGAGCCCCTGGCCCTGACTGCAAAAAATCCTTATATCGACGGATGGACCCCACACCGAAGTTGTCCCCACCTCAAACTTGTGCTGCCCTGATACACCCAAGGGAGCCCTACAAACTGACATCAGGAACCTGGACTGCTGAGTTTTCTTTCCCAGGGAAAATGGAAAAAGGATGTGCCCAGGGGCCCCTGGCCCTGGGCAGGGACCTCACTACAAAAAACCTTATATCGAAGGATGGACCCCACACCGAAGTTGTCCCCACCTCAAACTTGTGCTGCCCTGATACACCCAAGGGAGCCCTACAAACTGACATCAGGAACCTGGACTGCTGAGTTTTCTTTCCCAGGGAAAATGGAAAAAGGATGTACCCAGGGGCCTCTGGTCCTGGGCCCCTGGCCCTGACTGCAAAAAATGCTTATATCAAAGGATGGACCCCACAACGAAGTTGTCCCCACCTCAAACTTGTGCTGCCCTGATAGACCCAAGGGAGCCCTACAAACTGACATCAGGAACCTGGACTGCTGAGTTTTCTTTCCTAGGGAAAATGGAAAAGGGATGTGCCCAGGGGCCCCTGGCCCTGGGCTGGGCCCTGACTGCAAAGAATCCTTATATCGAAGGATGCACCCCACACCGAAGTTGTCCCCACCTCAAATTTGTGCTGCCCTGATAGACCCAAGGGAGCCCTACAAACTGACATCAGGAACCTGGACTGCTGAGTTTTCTTTCCCAGGGAAAATGGCCAAAGGATGTGCCCAGGGGCCCCTGGCCCTGGGCAGGGCCCTGAATGCAAAAAATCCTTATATCGAAGGATGGAGCCCACACCGAAATTGTCCCCACCTCAAACTTGTGCTGCCCTGATACACCCAAGGGAGCCCTACAAACTGACATCAGGAACCTGGACTGCTGAGTTTTCTTTCCCAGGGAAAATGGAAAAAGGATGTACCCAGGGGCCTCTGGTCCTGGGCCCCTGGCCCTGACTGCAAAAAAACCTTATATCAAAGGATGGACCCCACAACGAAGTTGTCCCCACCTCAAACTTGTGCTGCCCTGATAGACCCAAGGGAGCCCTACAAACTGACATCAGGAACCTGGACTGCTGAGTTTTCTTCCCCAGGGAAAATGGAAAAAGGATGTGCCCAGGGGCCCCTGGCCCTGGGCTGGGAACTCACTGCAAAGAATCCTTATATCGAAGGATGGACCCCACACCGAATTTGTCCCCACCTCAAACTTGTGCTGCCCTGATAGACCCAAGGGAGCCCTACAAACTGACATCAGGAACCTGGACTGCTGAGTTTTCTTTCCCAGGGGAAATGGCCAAACGGTGTGCCCAGGGGCCCCTGGCCCTGGGCTGGGACCTCACTGCAAAAAATCCTTATATCGAAGGATGGACCCCGCACCGAAGTTGTCCCCACCTCAAATTTGTGCTGCCCTGATAGACCCAAGAGAGCCCTACAAACTGACATCAGGAACCTGGACTGCTGAGTTTTCTTTCCCAGGGAAAATGGAAAAAGGATGTGCCCAGGGGCCCCTGGCCCTGGGCTGGGACCTCACTGCAAAAAATCCTTATATCGAAGGATGGACCCCACACCGAAGTTGTCCCCACCTCAAACTTGTGCTGCCCTGATAGACCCAAGGGAGCCCTACAAACTGACATCAGGAACCTGGACTGCTGAGTTTTCTTTCCCAGGGAAAATGGAAAAAGGATGTACCCAGGGGCCCCTGGCCCTGGGCTGGGCCCTGACTGCAAAGAATCCTTATATCGAAGGATGGAGCCCACACCGAAGTTGTCCCCACCTCAAACTTGTGCTGCCCTGATACACCCAAGGGAGCCCTACAAACTGACATCAGGAACCTGGACTGCTGAGTTTTCTTTCCCAGGGAAAAAGGAAAAAGGATGTACCCAGGGGCCTCTGGTCCTGGGCCCCTGGCCCTGACTGCAAAAAATGCTTATATCAAAGGATGGACCCCACAACGAAGTTGTCCCCACCTCAAACTTGTGCTGCCCTGATAGACCCAAGGGAGCCCTACAAACTGACATCAGGAACCTGGACTGCTGAGTTTTCTTTCCCAGGGGAAATGGCCAAACGATGTGCCCAGGGGCCCCTGGCCCTGGGCTGGGACCTCACTGCAAAAAATCCTTATATCGAAGGATGGACCCCGCACCGAAGTTGTCCCCACCTCAAATTTGTGCTGCCCTGATAGACCCAAGGGAGCCCTACAAACTGACATCAGGAACCTGGACTGCTGAGTTTTCTTTCCCAGGGAAAATGGCCAAAGGATGTGCACAGGGGCCCCTGGCCCTGGGCAGGGGCCTGAAAGCAAAAAATCCTTATATCGAAGGATGGAGCCCACACCGAAGTTGTCCCCACCTCAAACTTGTGCTGCCCTGATACACGCAAGGGAGCCCTACGAACTGACATCAGGAACCTGGACTGCTGAGTTTTCTTTCCCAGGGAAAATGGAAAAAGGATGTACCCAGGGGCCCCTGGCTCTGGGCTGGGACCTCACTGCAAAAAATCCTTATATCGAAGGATGGACCCCACACCGAAGTTGTCCCCACCTCAAACTTGTGCTGCCCTGATAGACGCAAGGGAGCCCTACAAACTGACATCAGGAACCTGGACTGCTGAGTTTTCTTTCCCAGGGGAAATGGCCAAACGATGTGCCCAGGGGCCCCTGGCCCTGGGCTGGGACCTCACTGCAAAAAATCCTTATATCGAAGGATGGACCCCGCACCGAAGTTGTCCCCACCTCAAATTTGTGCTGCCCTGATAGACCCAAGGGAGCCCTACAAACTGACATCAGGAACCTGGACTGCTGAGTTTTCTTTCCCAGGGAAAATGGCCAAAGGATGTGCACAGGGGCCCCTGGCCCTGGGCAGGGGCCTGAATGCAAAAAATCCTTATATCGAAGGATGGAGCCCACACCGAAGTTGTCCCCACCTCAAACTTGTGCTGCCCTGATAGACCCAAGGGAGCCCTACAAACTGACATCAGGAACCTGGACTGCTGAGTTTTCTTTCCCAGGGAAAATGGAAAAAGGATGTACCCAGGGGCCCCTGGCTCTGGGCTGGGACCTCACTGCAAAAAATCCTTATATCGAAGGATGGACCCCACACCGAAGTTGTCCCCACCTCAAACTTGTGCTGACCTGATAGACCCAAGGGAGCCCTACAAACTGACATTAGGAACATGGACTGCTGAGTTTTCTTCCCCAGGGAAAATGGAAAAAGGATGTGCCCAGGGGCCCCTGGCCCTGGGCTGGGAACTCACTGCAAAGAATCCTTATATCGAAGGATGGACCCCACACCGAAGTTGTCCCCACCTCAAACTTGTGCTGCCCTGATAGACCCCAGGGAGCCCTACAAACTGACATCAGGAACCTGGACTGCTGAGTTTTCTTTCCCAGGGAAAAAGGAAAAAGGATGTACCCAGGGGCCTCTGGTCCTGGGCTGGGACCTCACTGCAAAAAATCCTTATATCGAAGGATGGACCCTGCACCGAAGTTGTCCCCACCTCAAATTTGTGCTGCCCTGATAGACCGAAGGGAGCCCTACAAACTGACATCAGGAACCTGGACTGCTGAGTTTTCTTCGCCAGGGAAAATGGAAAAAGGATGTGCCCAGGGGCCCCTGGCCCTGGGCTGGGCCCTGACTGCAAAGAATCCTTATATCGAAGGATGCACCCCACACCGAAGTTGTCCCCACCTCAAATTTGTGCTGCCCTGATAGACCCAAGGGAGCCCTACAAACTGACATCAGGAACCTGGACTGCTGAGTTTTCTTTCCCAGGGAAAATGGCCAAAGGATGTGCCCAGGGGCCCCTGGCCCTGGGCAGGGCCCTGAATGCAAAAAATCCTTATATCGAAGGATGGAGCCCACACCGAAGTTGTCCCCACCTCAAACTTGTGCTGCCCTGATACACCCAAGGGAGCCCTACAAACTGACATCAGGAACCTGGACTGCTGAGTTTTCTTTCCCAGGGAAAATGGAAAAAGGATGTACCCAGGGGCCTCTGGTCCTGGGCCCCTGGCCCTGACTGCAAAAAAACCTTATATCAAAGGATGGACCCCACAACGAAGTGGTCCCCACCTCAAACTTGTGCTGCCCTGATACACCCAAGGGAGCCCTACAAACTGACATCAGGAACCTGGACTGCTGAGTTTTCTTTCCCAGGGAAAATGGAAAAAGGATGTGCCCAGGGGCCCCTGGCCCTGAGCTGGGAACTTACTGCAAAGAATCCTTATATCGAAGGATGGACCCCACACCGAAGTTGTCCCCACCTCAAACTTGTGCTGCCCTGATAGACCCAAGGGAGCCCTACAAACTGACATCAGGAACCTGGACTGCTGAGTTTTCTTTCCCAGGGGAAATGGCCAAACGATGTGGCCAGGGGCCCCTGGCCCTGGGCTGGGACATCACTGCAAAAAATCCTTATATCGAAGGATGGACCCCGCACCGAAGTTGTCCCCACCTCAAATTTGTGCTGCCCTGATAGACCCAAGGGAGCCCTACAAACTGACATCAGGAACGTGGACTGCTGAGTTTTCTTTCCCAGGGAAAATTGCCAAAGGATGTCCACAGGGGCCCCTGGCCCTGGGCAGGGGCCTGAATGCAAAAAATCCTTATATCGAAGGATGGAGCCCACACCGAAGTTGTCCCCACCTCAAACTTGTGCTGCCCTGATACACCCAAGGGAGCCCTACAAACTGACATCAGGAACCTGGACTGCTGAGTTTTCTTTCCCAGGGAAAATGGAAAAAGGGTGTACCCAGGGGCCCCTGTCTCTGGGCTGTGACCTCACTGCAAAAAATCCTTATATCGAAGGATGGACCCCACACCGAAGTTGTCCCCACCTCAAACTTGTGCTGCCCTGATAGACCCAAGGGAGCCCTACAAACTGACATCAGGAACCTGGACTGCTGAGTTTTCTTTCCCAGGGGAAATGGCCAAACGATGTGCCCAGGGGCCCCTGGCCCTGGGCTGGGACCTCACTGCAAAAAATCCTTATATCGAAGGATGGACCCCGCACCGAAGTTGTCCCCACCTCAAATTTGTGCTGCCGTGATAGACCCAAGGGAGCCCTACAAACTGACATCAGGAACCTGGACTGCTGAGTTTTCTTTCCCAGGGAAAATGGCCAAAGGATGTGCACAGGGGCCCCTGGCCCTGGGCAGGGCCCTGAATGCAAAAAATCCTTATATCGAAGGATGGAGCCCACACCGAAGTTGTCCCCACCTCAAACTTGTGCTGCCCTGATACACCCAAGGGAGCCCTACAAACTGACATCAGGAACCTGGACTGCTGAGTTTTCTTTCCCAGGGAAAATGGAAAAAGGATGTGCCCAGGGGCCCCTGGCCCTGGGCTGGGCCCTGACTGCAAAGAATCCTTATATCGAAGGATGCACCCCACACCGAAGTTGTCCCCACCTCAAACTTGTGCTGCCCTGATAGACCCAAGGGAGCCCTACAAACTGACATCAGGAACCTGGACTGCTGAGTTTTCTTTCCCAGGGGAAATGGCCAAACGATGTGGCCAGGGGCCCCTGGCCCTGGGCTGGGACATCACTGCAAAAAATCCTTATATCGAAGGATGGACCCCGCACCGAAGTTGTCCCCACCTCAAATTTGTGCTGCCCTGATAGACCCAAGGGAGCCCTACAAACTGACATCAGGAACGTGGACTGCTGAGTTTTCTTTCCCAGGGAAAATTGCCAAAGGATGTCCACAGGGGCCCCTGGCCCTGGGCAGGGGCCTGAATGCAAAAAATCCTTATATCGAAGGATGGAGCCCACACCGAAGTTGTCCCCACCTCAAACTTGTGCTGCCCTGATACACCCAAGGGAGCCCTACAAACTGACATCAGGAACCTGGACTGCTGAGTTTTCTTTCCCAGGGAAAATGGAAAAAGGGTGTACCCAGGGGCCCCTGTCTCTGGGCTGTGACCTCACTGCAAAAAATCCTTATATCGAAGGATGGACCCCACACCGAAGTTGTCCCCACCTCAAACTTGTGCTGCCCTGATAGACCCAAGGGAGCCCTACAAACTGACATCAGGAACCTGGACTGCTGAGTTTTCTTTCCCAGGGGAAATGGCCAAACGATGTGCCCAGGGGCCCCTGGCCCTGGGCTGGGACCTCACTGCAAAAAATCCTTATATCGAAGGATGGACCCCGCACCGAAGTTGTCCCCACCTCAAATTTGTGCTGCCGTGATAGACCCAAGGGAGCCCTACAAACTGACATCAGGAACCTGGACTGCTGAGTTTTCTTTCCCAGGGAAAATGGCCAAAGGATGTGCACAGGGGCCCCTGGCCCTGGGCAGGGCCCTGAATGCAAAAAATCCTTATATCGAAGGATGGAGCCCACACCGAAGTTGTCCCCACCTCAAACTTGTGCTGCCCTGATACACCCAAGGGAGCCCTACAAACTGACATCAGGAACCTGGACTGCTGAGTTTTCTTTCCCAGGGAAAATGGAAAAAGGATGTGCCCAGGGGCCCCTGGCCCTGGGCTGGGCCCTGACTGCAAAGAATCCTTATATCGAAGGATGCACCCCACACCGAAGTTGTCCCCACCTCAAATTTGTGCTGCCCTGATAGACCCAAGGGAGCCCTACAAACTGACATCAGGAACCTGGACTGCTGAGTTTTCTTTCCCAGGGAAAATGGCCAAAGGATGTGCCCAGGGGCCCCTGGCCCTGGGCAGGGCCCTGAATGCAAAAAATCCTTATATCGAAGGATGGAGCCCACACCGAAATTGTCCCCACCTCAAACTTGTGCTGCCCTGATACACCCAAGGGAGCCCTACAAACTGACATCAGGAACCTGGACTGCTGAGTTTTCTTTCCCAGGGAAAATGGAAAAAGGATGTACCCAGGGGCCTCTGGTCCTGGGCCCCTGGCCCTGACTGCAAAAAAACCTTATATCAAAGGATGGACCCCACAACGAAGTTGTCCCCACCTCAAACTTGTGCTGCCCTGATAGACCCAAGGGAGCCCTACAAACTGACATCAGGAACCTGGACTGCTGAGTTTTCTTCCCCAGGGAAAATGGAAAAAGGATGTGCCCAGGGGCCCCTGGCCCTGGGCTGGGAACTCACTGCAAAGAATCCTTATATCGAAGGATGGACCCCACACCGAATTTGTCCCCACCTCAAACTTGTGCTGCCCTGATAGACCCAAGGGAGCCCTACAAACTGACATCAGGAACCTGGACTGCTGAGTTTTCTTTCCCAGGGGAAATGGCCAAACGGTGTGCCCAGGGGCCCCTGGCCCTGGGCTGGGACCTCACTGCAAAAAATCCTTATATCGAAGGATGGACCCCGCACCGAAGTTGTCCCCACCTCAAATTTGTGCTGCCCTGATAGACCCAAGAGAGCCCTACAAACTGACATCAGGAACCTGGACTGCTGAGTTTTCTTTCCCAGGGAAAATGGAAAAAGGATGTGCCCAGGGGCCCCTGGCCCTGGGCTGGGACCTCACTGCAAAAAATCCTTATATCGAAGGATGGACCCCACACCGAAGTTGTCCCCACCTCAAACTTGTGCTGCCCTGATAGACCCAAGGGAGCCCTACAAACTGACATCAGGAACCTGGACTGCTGAGTTTTCTTTCCTAGGGAAAATGGAAAAGGGATGTGCCCAGGGGCCCCTGGCCCTGGGCTGGGCCCTGACTGCAAAGAATCCTTATATCGAAGGATGCACCCCACACCGAAGTTGTCCCCACCTCAAATTTGTGCTGCCCTGATAGACCCAAGGGAGCCCTACAAACTGACATCAGGAACCTGGACTGCTGAGTTTTCTTTCCTAGGGAAAATGGAAAAGGGATGTGCCCAGGGGCCCCTGGCCCTGGGCTGGGCCCTGACTGCAAAGAATCCTTATATCGAAGGATGCACCCCACACCGAAGTTGTCCCCACCTCAAATTTGTGCTGCCCTGATAGACCCAAGGGAGCCCTACAAACTGACATCAGGAACCTGGACTGCTGAGTTTTCTTTCCCAGGGAAAATGGCCAAAGGATGTGCCCAGGGGCCCCTGGCCCTGGGCAGGGCCCTGAATGCAAAAAATCCTTATATCGAAGGATGGAGCCCACATCGAAGTTGTCCCCACCTCAAACTTGTGCTGCCCTGATACACCCAAGGGAGCCCTACAAACTAACATCAGGAACCTGGACTGCTGAGTTTTCTTTCCCAGGGAAAATGGAAAAAGGATGTACCCAGGGGCCTCTGGTCCTGGGCCCCTGGCCCTGACTGCAAAAAATACTTATATCAAAGGATGGACCCCACAACGAAGTTGTCCCCACCTCAAACTTGTGCTGCCCTGATAGACCCAAGGGAGCCCTACAAACTGACATCAGGAACCTGGACTGCTGAGTTTTCTTTCCCAGGGGAAATGGCCAAACGATGTGCCCAGGGGCCCCTGGCCCTGGGCTGGGACCTCACTGCAAAAAAATCCTTATATCGAAGGATGGACCCCGCACCGAAGTTGTCCCCACCTCCAATTTGTGCTGCCCTGATAGACCCAAGGGAGCCCTACAAACTGACATCAGGAACCTGGACTGCTGAGTTTTCTTTCCCAGGGAAAATGGAAAAAGGATGTACCCAGGGGCCCCTGGCTCTGGGCTGGGACCTCACTGCAAAAAATCCTTATATCGAAGGATGGACCCCACACCGAAGTTGTCCCCACCTCAAACTTGTGCTGCCCTGATAGACCCAAGGGAGCCCTACAAACTGACATCAGGAACCTGGACTGCTGAGTTTTCTTCCCCAGGGAAAATGGAAAAAGGATGTGCCCAGGGGCCCCTGGCCCTGACTGCAAAAAATCCTTATATCGAAGGATGGACACCACACCGAAGTTGTCCCCACCTCAAACTTGTGCTGCCCTGATAGACCCAAGGGAGCCCTACAAACTGACATCAGGAACCTGGACTGCTGAGTTTTCTTTCCCAGGGAAAATGGAAAAAGGATGTACCCAGGGGCCCCTGGCTCTGGGCTGGGACCTCACTGCAAAAAATCCTTATATCGAAGGATGGACCCCACACCGAAGTTGTCCCCACCTCAAACTTGTGCTGCCCTTATAGACCCAAGGGAGCCCTACAAACTGACATCAGGAACCTGGACTGCTGAGTTTTCTTCCCCAGGGAAAATGGAAAAAGGATGTGCCCAGGGGCCCCTGGCCCTGGGCTGGGCCCTGACTGCAAAGAATCCTTATATCGAAGGATGGACCCCACACCGAAGTTGTCCCCACCTCAAACTTGTGCTGCCCTGATAGACCCAAGGGAGCCCTACAAACTGACATCAGGAACCTGGACTGCTGAGTTTTCTTTCCCAGGGAAAATGGCCAAAGGATGTGCCCGGGGGCCCCAGGCCCTGACTGCAAAAAATCCTTATATCAACGGATGGACGCCACACCGAAGTTGTCCCCACCTGAAACTTGTGCTGCCCTGATAGACCCAAGGGAGCCCTACAAACTGACATCAGGAACCTGGACTGCTGAGTTTTCTTTCCAAAGGAAAATGGAAAAAGGATGTGCCCAGGGGCCCCTTGCCCTGGGCTGGGACCTCACTACAAAAAATCCTTATATCGAAGGATGGACCCCACACCGAAGTTGTCCCCACCTCAAACTTGTGCTGCCCTGATAGACCCAAGGGAGCCCTACAAACTGACATCAGGAACCTGGACTGCTGAGTTTTCTTTCCCAGGGAAAATGGCCAAAGGATGTGCACAGGGGCCCCTGGCCCTGGGCAGGGGCCTGAATGCAAAAAATCCTTATATCGAAGGATGGAGCCCACACCGAAGTTGTCCCCACCTCAAACTTGTGCTGCCCTGATACACCCAAGGGAGCCCTACAAACTGACATCAGGAACCTGGACTGCTGAGTTTTCTTCCCCAGGGAAAATGGAAAAAGGATGTGCCCAGGGGCCTCTGGCCCTGGGCTGGGAACTCACTGCAAAAAATGCTTATATCAAAGGATGGACCCCACACCGAAGTTGTCCCCACCTCAAACTTGTGCTGCCCTGATACACCCAAGGGAGCCCTACAAACTGACATCAGGAACCTGGACTGCTGAGTTTTCTTTCCCAGGGAAAATGGCCAAAGGATCTGCCCGGGGGCCCCTGGCCCTGACTGCAAAAAATCCTTATATCAACGGATGGACCCCACACCGAAGTTGTCCCCACCTGAAACTTGTGCTGCCCTGATACACCCAAGGGAGCCCTACAAACTGACATCAGGAACCTGGACTGCTGAGTTTTCTTTCCCAGGGAAAATGGAAAAAGGATGTGCCCAGGGGCCCCTGGCCCTGGGCTGGGACCTCACTACAAAAAATCCTTATATCGAAGGATGGACCCCACACCGAAGTTGTCCCCACCTCAAACTTGTGCTGCCCTGATACACCCAAGGGAGCCCTACAAACTGACATCAGGAACCTGGACTGCTGAGTTTTCTTTCCCAGGGAAAATGGAAAAGGGTTGTGCCCAGGGGCCCCTGGCCCTGGGCTGGGCCCTGACTGCAAAGAATCCTTATATCGAAGGATGGACCCCACACCGAAGTTGTCCCCACCTCAAACTTGTGCTGCCCTGATAGACCCAAGGGAGCCCTACAAACTGACATCAGGAACCTGGACTGCTGAGTTTTCTTCCCCAGGGAAAATGGAAAAAGGATGTGCCCAGGGGCCCCTGGCCCTGGGCTGGGAACTCACTGCAAAGAATCCTTATATCGAAGGATGGACCCCACACCGAAGTTGTCCCCACCTCAAACTTGTGCTGCCCTGATAGACCCAAGGGAGCCCTACAAACTGACATCAGGAACCTGGACTGCTGAGTTTTCTTTCCTAGGGAAAATGGAAAAGGGATGTGCCCAGGGGCCCCTGGCCCTGGGCTGGGCCCTGACTGCAAAGAATCCTTATATCGAAGGATGCACCCCACACCAAAGTTGTCCCCACCTCAAATTTGTGCTGCCCTGATAGACCCAAGGGAGCCCTACAAACTGACATCAGGAACCTGGACTGCTGAGTTTTCTTTCCCAGGGAAAATGGCCAAAGGATGTGCCCAGGGGCCCCTGGCCCTGGGCAGGGCCCTGAATGCAAAAAATCCTTATATCGAAGGATGGAGCCCACACCGAAGTTGTCCCCACCTCAATCTTGTGCTGCCCTGATACACCCAAGGGAGCCCTACAAACTGACATCAGGAACCTGGACTGCTGAGTTTTCTTTCCCAGGGAAAATGGAAAAAGGATGTACCCAGGGGCCTCTGGTCCTGGGCCCCTGGCCCTGACTGCAAAAAATGCTTATATCAAAGGATGGACCCCACAACGAAGTTGTCCCCACCTCAAACTTGTGCTGCCCTGATAGACCCAAGGGAGCCCTACAAACTGACATCAGGAACCTGGACTGCTGAGTTTTCTTCCCCAGGGAAAATGGAAAAAGGATGTGCCCAGGGGCCCCTGGCCCTGGGCTGGGACCTCACTGCAAAAAATCCTTATATCGAAGGATGGACCCCGCACCGAAGTTGTCCCCACCTCCAATTTGTGCTGCCCTGATAGACCCAAGGGAGCCCTACAAACTGACATCAGGAACCTGGACTGCTGAGTTTTCTTTCCCAGGGAAAATGGAAAAAGGATGTACCCAGGGGCCCCTGGCTCTGGGCTGGGACCTCACTGCAAAAAATCCTTATATCGAAGGATGGACCCCACACCGAAGTTGTCCCCACCTCAAACTTGTGCTGCCCTGATAGACCCAAGGGAGCCCTACAAACTGACATCAGGAACCTGGACTGCTGAGTTTTCTTCCCCAGGGAAAATGGAAAAAGGATGTGCCCAGGGGCCCCTGGCCCTGACTGCAAAAAATCCTTATATCGAAGGATGGACACCACACCGAAGTTGGCCCCACCTCAAACTTGTGCTGCCCTGATAGACCCAAGGGAGCCCTACAAACTGACATCAGGAACCTGGACTGCTGAGTTTTCTTTCCCAGGGAAAATGGAAAAAGGATGTACCCAGGGGCCCCTGGCTCTGGGCTGGGACCTCACTGCAAAAAATCCTTATATCGAAGGATGGACCCCACACCGAAGTTGTCCCCACCTCAAACTTGTGCTGCCCTGATAGACCCAAGGGAGCCCTACAAACTGACATCAGGAACCTGGACTGCTGAGTTTTCTTCCCCAGGGAAAATGGAAAAAGGATGTGCCCAGGGGCCCCTGGCCCTGGGCTGGGAACTCACTGCAAAGAATCCTTATATCGAAGGATGGACCCCACACCGAAGTTGTCCCCACCTCAAACTTGTGCTGCCCTGATAGACCCAAGGGAGCCCTACAAACTGACATCAGGAACCTGGACTGCTGAGTTTTCTTTCCCAGGGAAAATGGCCAAAGGATGTGCCCGGGGGCCCCTGGCCGTGACTGCAAAAAATCCTTATATCAACGGATGGACCCCACACCGAAGTTGTCCCCACCTCAAACTTGTGCTGCCCTGATAGACCCAAGGGAGCCCTACAAACTGACATCAGGAACCTGGACTGCTGAGTTTTCTTTCCCAGGGGAAATGGCCAAACGATGTGCCCAGGGGCCCCTGGCCCTGGGCAGGGACCTCACTGCAAAAAATCCTTATATCGAAGGATGGACCCCCTTCCGAAGTTGTCCCCACCTCAAACTTGTGCCGCCCTGATAGACCCAAGGGAGCCCTACAAACTGACATCAGGAACCTGGAATGCTGAGTTTTCTTTCCCAGGGAAAATGGAAAAAGGATGTGCCCCGGGGCCCCTGTCCCTGGGCTGGGCCCTAACTGCAAAGAATCCTTATATCGAAGGATGCACCCCACGCCGAAGTGTTCCCCACCTCAAACTTGTGCTGCCCTGATAGACCCAAGGGAGCCGTACAAACTGACATCAGGAACCTGGACTGCTGAGTTTTCTTTCCCAGGGAAAATGGAAAAAGGATGTGCCCAGGGGCCCCTGGCCCTGGGCCCCTGGCCCTGACTTCAAAAATTTCTTACATCGAAGGTTGGACCCCACATCGAAGTTGTCCCAACCTCAAACTTGTGCTGCCCTGATACACCCAAGGGGGCCCTACAAACTGACATCAGGAACCTGGACTGCTGAGTTTTCTTTCCGAGGGAAAATGGCCAAAGGATGTGCCCAGGGGCCCCTGGCCCTGACAGCAAAAATTCCTTATATCGAAGGATGGACCCCACACCGAAGTTGTCCCCACCTCAAACTTGTGCTGCCCTGATAGACCCAAGGGAGCCCTACAAACTGACATCAGGAACCTGGACTGCTGAGTTTTCTTTCCCAGGGGAAATGGAAAAAGGATGTGCCCAGGGGCCCCTGGCCCTGGGCCCCTGGCCCTGTCTTCAAAAAATCCTTATATCGAAGGATGCACCCCACACCGAAGTTGTCCCCACCTCAAACTTGTGCTGCCCTGATAGACCCAAGGGAGCCCTACAAACTGACATCAGGAACCTGGACTGCTGAGTTTTCTTTCCCAGGGAAAATGGAAAAAGGATGTGCTCAGGGGCCCCTGGTCCTGGGCCCCTGGCCCTGACTGCAAAAAAACCTTATATCGAAGGATGGACCCCACACCGAAGTTGTCCCCACCTCAAACTTGTGCTGCCCTGATACACCCAAGGGAGCCCTACAAACTGACATCAGGAATCTGGACTGCTGAGTTTTCTTTACCAGGGAAAATGCCCAAAGGATGTGCCCAGGGGCCCCTGGACCTGACTGCAAAAAATCCTTATATCGAAGGATGGACCCCACACCGAAGTTGTCCCCACATCAAACTTGTGCTGCCCTGATAGACCCAAGGGAGCCCTACAAACTGACATCAGGAACCTGGACTGCTGAGTTTTCTTTCCCAGGGAAAATGGAAAAAGGATGTGCACAGGGGCACCTGGCCCTGGGCTGGGGCCTCACTGCAAAGAATCCTTATATCGAAGGATGGACCCCACACCGAAGTTGTCCCCACCTCAAACTTGTGCTGCCCTGATAGACCCAAGGGAGCCCTACAAACTGACATCAGGAAGCTGGACTGCTGAGTTTTCTTTCCCAGGGGAAATGGAAAAAGGATGTGCCCAGGGGCCCCTGGCCCTGACTGCAAAGAATCCTTTTATCGAAGGATGCACCCCACACCGAAGTTGTCCCCACCTCAAACTTGTGCTGCCCTGATACACCCAAGGGAGCCCTACAAACTGACATCAGGAACCTGGACTGCTGAGTTTTCTTTCCCAGGGAAAATGGAAAAAGGATGTGCCCAGGGGCCCCTGGCCCTGGGCCCCTGGCCCTGACTGCAAAAAATCCTTATATCGAAGGATGGACCCCACACCGAAGTTGTCCCCACCTCAAACTTGTGCTGCCCTGAGAGACCCAAGGGAGCCCTAAAAACTGACATCAGGAACCTGGACTGCTGAGTTTTCTTTCCCAGGGAAAATGGAAAAAGGATGTGCCCAGGGGCCCCTGGCCCTGGGCCCCTGGCCCTGACTGCAAAAAATCCTTATATCGAAGGATGGACCCCACACCGAAGTTGTCCCAACCTCAAACTTGTGCTGCCCTGATACACCCAAGGGGGCCCTACAAACTGACATCAGGAACCTGGACTGCTGAGTTTTCTTTCCGAGGGAAAATGGCCAAAGGATGTGCCCAGGGGCCCCTGGCCCTGACAGCAAAAATTCCTTATATCGAAGGATGGACCCCACACCGAAGTTGTCCCCACCTCAAACTTGTGCTGCCCTGATAGACCCAAGGGAGCCCTACAAACTGACATCAGGAACCTGGACTGCTGAGTTTTCTTTCCCAGGGGAAATGGAAAAAGGATGTGCCCAGGGGCCCCTGGCCCTGGGCCCCTGGCCCTGACTTCAAAAAATCCTTATATCGAAGGATGCACCCCACACCGAAGTTGTCCCCACCTCAAACTTGTGCTGCCCTGATAGACCCAAGGGAGCCCTACAAACTGACATCAGGAACCTGGACTGCTGAGTTTTCTTTCCCAGGGAAAATGGAAAAAGGATGTGCTCAGGGGCCCCTGGTCCTGGGCCCCTGGCCCTGACTGCAAAAAAACCTTATATCGAAGGATGGACCCCACACCGAAGTTGTCCCCACCTCAAACTTGTGCTGCCCTGATACACCCAAGGGAGCCCTACAAACTGACATCAGGAATCTGGACTGCTGAGTTTTCTTTACCAGGGAAAATGCCCAAAGGATGTGCCCAGGGGCCCCTGGACCTGACTGCAAAAAATCCTTATATCGAAGGATGGACCCCACACCGAAGTTGTCCCCACATCAAACTTGTGCTGCCCTGATAGACCCAAGGGAGCCCTACAAACTGACATCAGGAACCTGGACTGCTGAGTTTTCTTTCCCAGGGAAAATGGAAAAAGGATGTGCACAGGGGCACCTGGCCCTGGGCTGGGGCCTCACTGCAAAGAATCCTTATATCGAAGGATGGACCCCACACCGAAGTTGTCCCCACCTCAAACTTGTGCTGCCCTGATAGACCCAAGGGAGCCCTACAAACTGACATCAGGAAGCTGGACTGCTGAGTTTTCTTTCCCAGGGGAAATGGAAAAAGGATGTGCCCAGGGGCCCCTGGCCCTGACTGCAAAGAATCCTTTTATCGAAGGATGCACCCCACACCGAAGTTGTCCCCACCTCAAACTTGTGCTGCCCTGATACACCCAAGGGAGCCCTACAAACTGACATCAGGAACCTGGACTGCTGAGTTTTCTTTCCCAGGGAAAATGGAAAAAGGATGTTCCCAGGGGCCCCTGGCCCTGGGCTGGGACCTGACTGCAAAAAATCCTTATATCGAAGGATGGACCCCACACCGAAGTTGTCCCCACCTCAAACTTGTGCTGCCCTGATACACACAAGGGAGCCCTACAAACTGACATCAGGAACCTGGACTGCTGCGTTTTCTTTCCCAGGGAAAATGGAAAAAGGATGTGCCCAGGGGCCCCTGGCCCTGGGCTGGGACCTCACTGCAAAAAATCCTTATATCGAAGGATGGACCCCACACCGAAGTTGTCCCCACCTCAAACTTGTGCTGCCCTGATAGACCCAAGGGAGCCCTACAAACTGACATCAGGAACCTGGACTGCTGAGTTTTCTTTCCCAGGGAAAATGGAAAAAGGATGTGCACAGGGGCACCTGGCCCTGGGCTGGGGCCTCACTGCAAAGAATCCTTATATCGAAGGATGGACCCCACACCGAAGTTGTCCCCACCTCAAACTTGTGCTGCCCTGATAGACCCAAGGGAGCCCTACAAACTGACATCAGGAACCTGGACTGCTGAGTTTTCTTTCCCAGGGGAAATGGAAAAAGGATGTGCCCAGGGGCCCCTGGCCCTGACTGCAAAACATCCTTATATCGAAGGATGGACCCCACACCGAAGTTGTCCCCACCTCAAACTTGTGCTGCCCTGATACACACAAGGGAGCCCTACAAACTGACATCAGGAACCTGGACTGCTGCGTTTTCTTTCCCAGGGAAAATGGAAAAAGGATGTGCCCAGGGGCCCCTGGCCCTGGGCTGGGACCACACTGCAAAAAATCCTTATATCGAAGGATGGACCCCACACCGAAGTTGTCCCCACCTCAAACTTGTGCTGCCCTGATAGACCCAAGGGAGCCCTACAAACTGACATCAGGAACCTGGACTGCTGAGTTTTCTTTCCTAGGGAAAATGGAAAAGGGATGTGCCATGGGGCCCCTGGCCCTGGGCTGGGCCCTGACTGCAAAGAATCCTTTTATCGAAGGATGCACCCCACACCGAAGTTGTCCCCACCTCAAACTTGTGCTGCCCTGAGAGACCCAAGGGAGCCCTAAAAACTGACATCAGGAACCTGGACTGCTGAGTTTTCTTTCCCAGGGAAAATGGAAAAAGGATGTGCCCAGGGGCCCCTGGCCCTGGGCCCCTGGCCCTGACTGCAAAAAATCCTTATATCGAAGGATGGACCCCACACCGAAGTTGTCCCCACCTCAAACTTGTGCTGCCCTGAAAGACCCAAGGGAGCCCTACAAACTGACATCAGGAACCTGGACTGCTGAGTTTTCTTTCCCAGGGAAAATGAAAAAAGGATGTGCCCAGGGGCCCCTGGTCCTGGGCCCCTGGCCCTGACTGCAAAAAAACCTTATATCGAAGGATGGACCCCACACCGAAGTTGTCCCCACCTCAAACTTGTGCTGCCCTGATAGACCCAAGGGAGCCCTACAAACTGACATCAGGAACCTGGACTGCTGAGTTTTCTTTCCCAGGGGAAATGGAAAAAGGATGTGCCCAGGGGCCCCTGGCCCTGACTGCAAAAAATCCTTATATCGAAGGATGGACCCCACACCGAAGTTGTCCCCACCTCAAACTTGTGCTGCCCTGATACACCCAAGGGGGCCCTACAAACTGACATCAGGAACCTGGACTGCTGAGTTTTCTTCCCCAGGGAAAATGGAAAAAGGATGTGCCCAGGGGCACCTGGCCCTGGGCTGGGGCCTCACTGCAAAGAATCCTTATATCGAAGGATGGACCCCACACCGAAGTTGTCCCCACCTCAAACTTGTGCTGCCCTGATAGACCCAAGGGAGCCCTACAAACTGACATCAGGAACCTGGACTGCTGAGTTTTCTTTCCCAGGGGAAATGGCCAAAGGATGTGCCCAGGGGCCCCCGGCTCTGACTGCAAAGAATCCTTATATCGAAGGATGGACCCCACACCGAAGTTGTCCCCACCTCAAACTTGTGCTGCCCTGATAGACCCAAGGGAGCCCTACAAACTGACATCAGGAACCTGGACTGCTGAGTTTTCTTTCCCAGGGAAAATGGAAAAAGGATGTGTCCAGGGGCCCCTGGCCCTGGGCTGGGCCCTGGATGCAAAGAATCCTTACATCGAAGGAATGGACCCCACACCGAAGTTGCCCCCACCTCAAACTTGTGCTGCCCTGATACACCCAAGGGGGCCCTACAAACTGACATCAGGAACCTGGACTGCTGAGTTTTCTTTCCCAGGGAAAATGGCCAAAGGATGTGCCAAGGAGCCCCTGGCCCTGACTGCAAAGAATCCTTATATCGAAGGATGGACCCCACACCGAAGTTGTCCCCACCTCAAACTTGTGCTGCCCTGATAGACCCAAGGGAGCCCTACAAACTGACATCAGGAACCTGGACTGCTGAGTTTTCTTTCCCAGGGGAAATGGAGAAAGGATGTGCCCAGGGGCCCCTGGCCATGGGCTGGGCCCTGACTGCAAAGAATCCTTATATCGAAGGATGGACCCCACACCGAAGTTGTCCCCACCTCAAACTTGTGCTACCCTGATACACCCAAGGGGGCCCTACAAACTGACATCAGGAACCTGGACTGCTGAGTTTTCTTTCCCAGGGAAAATGGAAAAAGGATGTGCCCAGGGGCCCCCGGCTCTGACTGCAAAGAATCCTTTTATCGAAGGATGGACCCCACACCGAAGTTGTCCCCACCTCAAACTTGTGCTGCCCTGATAGACCCAAGGGAGCCCTACAAACTGACATCAGGAACCTGGACTGCTGAGTTTTCTTTCCCAGGGAAAATGGAAAAAGGATGTGTCCAGGGGCCCCTGGCCCTGGGCTGGGCCCTGACTGCAAAGAATCCTTATATCGAAGGATGGACCCCACACCGAAGTTGTCCCCACCTCAAACTTGTGCTACCCTGATAGACCCAAGGGAGCCCTACAAACTGACATCAGGAACCTGGACTGCTGAGTTTTCTTCCCCAGGGAAAATGGAAAAAGGATGTGCCCAGTGGCCCCTGGCCCTGGGCCCCTGGCCCTGACTGCAAAAATTCCTTACATCGAAGGAATGGACCCCACACCGAAGTTGTCCCCACCTCAAACTTGTGCTGCCCTGATACACCCAAGGGGGCCCTACAAACTGACATCAGGAACCTGGACTGCTGAGTTTTCTTTCCCAGGGAAAATGGCCAAAGGATGTGCCCAGGAGCCCCTGGTCCTGACTGCAAAGAATCCTTATATCGAAGGATGGACCCCACACCGAAGTTGTCCCCACCTCAAACTTGTGCTGCCCTGATAGACCCAAGGGAGCCCTACAAACTGACATCAGGAACCTGGACTGCTGAGTTTTCTTTCCCAGGGAAAATGGAAAAAGGATGTGCACAGGGGCACCTGGCCCTGGGCTGGGGCCTCACTGCAAAGAATCCTTATATCGAAGGATGGACCCCACACCGAAGTTGTCCCCACCTCAAACTTGTGCTGCCCTGATAGACCCAAGGGAGCCCTACAAACTGACATCAGGAACCTGGACTGCTGAGTTTTCTTTCCCAGGGAAAATGGAAAAAGGATGTTCCCAGGGGCCCCTGGCCCTGGGCTGGGACCTCACTGCAAAAAATCCTTATATCGAAGGATGGACCCCACACCGAAGTTGTCCCCACCTCAAACTTGTGCTGCCCTGATACACACAAGGGAGCCCTACAAACTGACATCAGGAACCTGGACTGCTGAGTTTTCTTTCCCAGGGGAAATGGAAAAAGGATGTGCCCAGGGGCCCCTGGCCCTGACTGCAAAACATCCTTATATCGAAGGATGGACCCCACACCGAAGTTGTCCCCACCTCAAACTTGTGCTGCCCTGATACACCCAAGGGAGCCCTACAAACTGACATCAGGAACCTGGACTGCTGAGTTTTCTTTCCCAGGGAAAATGGAAAAAGGATGTTCCCAGGGGCCCCTGGCCCTGGGCTGGGACCTCACTGCAAAAAATCCTTATATCGAAGGATGGACCCCACACCGAAGTTGTCCCCACCTCAAACTTGTGCTGCCCTGATACACACAAGGGAGCCCTACAAACTGACATCAGGAACCTGGACTGCTGCGTTTTCTTTCCCAGGGAAAATGGAAAAAGGATGTGCCCAGGGGCCCCTGGCCCTGGGCTGGGACCTCACTGCAAAAAATCCTTATATCGAAGGATGGACCCCACACCGAAGTTGTCCCCACCTCAAACTTGTGCTGCCCTGATAGACCCAAGGGAGCCCTACAAACTGACATCAGGAACCTGGACTGCTGAGTTTTCTTTCCTAGGGAAAATGGAAAAGGGATGTGCCATGGGGCCCCTGGCCCTGGGCTGGGCCCTGACTGCAAAGAATCCTTTTATCGAAGGATGCACCCCACACCGAAGTTGTCCCCACCTCAAACTTGTGCTGCCCTGAGAGACCCAAGGGAGCCCTAAAAACTGACATCAGGAACCTGGACTGCTGAGTTTTCTTTCCCAGGGAAAATGGAAAAAGGATGTGCCCAGGGGCCCCTGGCCCTGGGCCCCTGGCCCTGACTGCAAAAAATCCTTATATCGAAGGATGGACCCCACACCGAAGTTGTCCCCACCTCAAACTTGTGCTGCCCTGATAGACCCAAGGGAGCCCTACAAACTGACATCAGGAACCTGGACTGCTGAGTTTTCTTTCGTAGGGGAAATGGAAAAAGGATGTGCCCAGGGGCCCCTGGCCCTGACTGCAAAACATCCTTATATCGAAGGATGGACCCCACACCGAAGTTGTCCCCACCTCAAACTTGTGCTGCCCTGATAGACCCAAGGGAGCCCTACAAACTGACATCAGGAACCTGGACTGCTGAGTTTTCTTTCCCAGGGAAAATGGAAAAAGGATGTGCACAGGGGCACCTGGCCCTGGGCTGGGGCCTCACTGCAAAGAATCCTTATATCGAAGGATGGACCCCACACCGAAGTTGTCCCCACCTCAAACTTGTGCTGCCCTGATAGACCCAAGGGAGCCCTACAAACTGACATCAGGAACCTGGACTGCTGAGTTTTCTTTCCCAGGGGAAATGGAAAAAGGATGTGCCCAGGGGCCCCTGGCCCTGACTGCAAAACATCCTTATATCGAAGGATGGACCCCACACCGAAGTTGTCCCCACCTCAAACTTGTGCTGCCCTGATACACCCAAGGGAGCCCTACAAACTGACATCAGGAACCTGGACTGCTGAGTTTTCTTCCCCAGGGAAAATGGAAAAAGGATGTGCCCAGTGGCCCCTGGCCCTGGGCCCCTGGCCCTGACTGCAAAAATTCCTTACATCGAAGGAATGGACCCCACACCGAAGTTGTCCCCACCTCAAACTTGTGCTGCCCTGATACACCCAAGGGGGCCCTACAAACTGACATCAGGAACCTGGACTGCTGAGTTTTCTTTCCCAGGGAAAATGGCCAAAGGATGTGCCCAGGAGCCCCTGGTCCTGACTGCAAAGAATCCTTATATCGAAGGATGGACCCCACACCGAAGTTGTCCCCACCTCAAACTTGTGCTGCCCTGATAGACCCAAGGGAGCCCTACAAACTGACATCAGGAACCTGGACTGCTGAGTTTTCTTTCCCAGGGAAAATGGAAAAAGGATGTTCCCAGGGGCCCCTGGCCCTGGGCTGGGACCTCACTGCAAAAAATCCTTATATCGAAGGATGGACCCCACACCGAAGTTGTCCCCACCTCAAACTTGTGCTGCCCTGATACACACAAGGGAGCCCTACAAACTGACATCAGGAACCTGGACTGCTGAGTTTTCTTTCCCAGGGAAAATGGAAAAAGGATGTTCCCAGGGGCCCCTGGCCCTGGGCTGGGACCTCACTGCAAAAAATCCTTATATCGAAGGATGGACCCCACACCGAAGTTGTCCCCACCTCAAACTTGTGCTGCCCTGATACACACAAGGGAGCCCTACAAACTGACATCAGGAACCTGGACTGCTGCGTTTTCTTTCCCAGGGAAAATGGAAAAAGGATGTGCCCAGGGGCCCCTGGCCCTGGGCTGGGACCTCACTGCAAAAAATCCTTATATCGAAGGATGGACCCCACACCGAAGTTGTCCCCACCTCAAACTTGTGCTGCCCTGATAGACCCAAGGGAGCCCTACAAACTGACATCAGGAACCTGGACTGCTGAGTTTTCTTTCCTAGGGAAAATGGAAAAGGGATGTGCCATGGGGCCCCTGGCACTGGGCTGGGCCCTGACTGCAAAGAATCCTTTTATCGAAGGATGCACCCCACACCGAAGTTGTCCCCACCTCAAACTTGTGCTGCCCTGAGAGACCCAAGGGAGCCCTAAAAACTGACATCAGGAACCTGGACTGCTGAGTTTTCTTTCCCAGGGAAAATGGAAAAAGGATGTGCCCAGGGGCCCCTGGCCCTGGGCCCCTGGCCCTGACTGCAAAAAATCCTTATATCGAAGGATGGACCCCACACCGAAGTTGTCCCCACCTCAAACTTGTGCTGCCCTGAGAGACCCAAGGGAGCCCTAAAAACTGACATCAGGAACCTGGACTGCTGAGTTTTCTTTCCCAGGGAAAATGGAAAAAGGATGTGCCCAGGGGCCCCTGGCCCTGGGCCCCTGGCCCTGACTGCAAAAAATCCTTATATCGAAGGATGGACCCCACACCGAAGTTGTCCCCACCTCAAACTTGTGCTGCCCTGATAGACCCAAGGGAGCCCTACAAACTGACATCAGGAACCTGGACTGCTGAGTTTTCTTTCGTAGGGGAAATGGAAAAAGGATGTGCCCAGGGGCCCCTGGCCCTGACTGCAAAACATCCTTATATCGAAGGATGGACCCCACACCGAAGTTGTCCCCACCTCAAACTTGTGCTGCCCTGATAGACCCAAGGGAGCCCTACAAACTGACATCAGGAACCTGGACTGCTGAGTTTTCTTTCCCAGGGAAAATGGAAAAAGGATGTGCACAGGGGCACCTGGCCCTGGGCTGGGGCCTCACTGCAAAGAATCCTTATATCGAAGGATGGACCCCACACCGAAGTTGTCCCCACCTCAAACTTGTGCTGCCCTGATAGACCCAAGGGAGCCCTACAAACTGACATCAGGAACCTGGACTGCTGAGTTTTCTTTCCCAGGGGAAATGGAAAAAGGATGTGCCCAGGGGCCCCTGGCCCTGACTGCAAAACATCCTTATATCGAAGGATGGACCCCACACCGAAGTTGTCCCCACCTCAAACTTGTGCTGCCCTGATACACCCAAGGGAGCCCTACAAACTGACATCAGGAACCTGGACTGCTGAGTTTTCTTCCCCAGGGAAAATGGAAAAAGGATGTGCCCAGTGGCCCCTGGCCCTGGGCCCCTGGCCCTGACTGCAAAAATTCCTTACATCGAAGGAATGGACCCCACACCGAAGTTGTCCCCACCTCAAACTTGTGCTGCCCTGATACACCCAAGGGGGCCCTACAAACTGACATCAGGAACCTGGACTGCTGAGTTTTCTTTCCCAGGGAAAATGGCCAAAGGATGTGCCCAGGAGCCCCTGGTCCTGACTGCAAAGAATCCTTATATCGAAGGATGGACCCCACACCGAAGTTGTCCCCACCTCAAACTTGTGCTGCCCTGATAGACCCAAGGGAGCCCTACAAACTGACATCAGGAACCTGGACTGCTGAGTTTTCTTTCCCAGGGAAAATGGAAAAAGGATGTTCCCAGGGGCCCCTGGCCCTGGGCTGGGACCTCACTGCAAAAAATCCTTATATCGAAGGATGGACCCCACACCGAAGTTGTCCCCACCTCAAACTTGTGCTGCCCTGATACACACAAGGGAGCCCTACAAACTGACATCAGGAACCTGGACTGCTGAGTTTTCTTTCCCAGGGAAAATGGAAAAAGGATGTTCCCAGGGGCCCCTGGCCCTGGGCTGGGACCTCACTGCAAAAAATCCTTATATCGAAGGATGGACCCCACACCGAAGTTGTCCCCACCTCAAACTTGTGCTGCCCTGATACACACAAGGGAGCCCTACAAACTGACATCAGGAACCTGGACTGCTGCGTTTTCTTTCCCAGGGAAAATGGAAAAAGGGTGTGCCCAGGGGCCCCTGGCCCTGGGCTGGGACCTCACTGCAAAAAATCCTTATATCGAAGGATGGACCCCACACCGAAGTTGTCCCCACCTCAAACTTGTGCTGCCCTGATAGACCCAAGGGAGCCCTACAAACTGACATCAGGAACCTGGACTGCTGAGTTTTCTTTCCTAGGGAAAATGGAAAAGGGATGTGCCATGGGGCCCCTGGCACTGGGCTGGGCCCTGACTGCAAAGAATCCTTTTATCGAAGGATGCACCCCACACCGAAGTTGTCCCCACCTCAAACTTGTGCTGCCCTGAGAGACCCAAGGGAGCCCTAAAAACTGACATCAGGAACCTGGACTGCTGAGTTTTCTTTCCCAGGGAAAATGGAAAAAGGATGTGCCCAGGGGCCCCTGGCCCTGGGCCCCTGGCCCTGACTGCAAAAAATCCTTATATCGAAGGATGGACCCCACACCGAAGTTGTCCCCACCTCAAACTTGTGCTGCCCTGATAGACCCAAGGGAGCCCTACAAACTGACATCAGGAACCTGGACTGCTGAGTTTTCTTTCGTAGGGGAAATGGAAAAAGGATGTGCCCAGGGGCCCCTGGCCCTGACTGCAAAACATCCTTATATCGAAGGATGGACCCCACACCGAAGTTGTCCCCACCTCAAACTTGTGCTGCCCTGATAGACCCAAGGGAGCCCTACAAACTGACATCAGGAACCTGGACTGCTGAGTTTTCTTTCCCAGGGAAAATGGAAAAAGGATGTGCACAGGGGCACCTGGCCCTGGGCTGGGGCCTCACTGCAAAGAATCCTTATATCGAAGGATGGACCCCACACCGAAGTTGTCCCCACCTCAAACTTGTGCTGCCCTGATAGACCCAAGGGAGCCCTACAAACTGACATCAGGAACCTGGACTGCTGAGTTTTCTTTCCCAGGGGAAATGGAAAAAGGATGTGCACAGGGGCCCCTGGCCCTGACTGCAAAACATCCTTATATCGAAGGATGGACCCCACACCGAAGTTGTCCCCACCTCAAACTTGTGCTGCCCTGATACACCCAAGGGAGCCCTACAAACTGACATCAGGAACCTGGACTGCTGAGTTTTCTTCCCCAGGGAAAATGGAAAAAGGATGTGCCCAGTGGCCCCTGGCCCTGGGCCCCTGGCCCTGACTGCAAAAATTCCTTACATCGAAGGAATGGACCCCACACCGAAGTTGTCCCCACCTCAAACTTGTGCTGCCCTGATACACCCAAGGGGGCCCTACAAACTGACATCAGGAACCTGGACTGCTGAGTTTTCTTTCCCAGGGAAAATGGCCAAAGGATGTGCCCAGGAGCCCCTGGTCCTGACTGCAAAGAATCCTTATATCGAAGGATGGACCCCACACCGAAGTTGTCCCCACCTCAAACTTGTGCTGCCCTGATAGACCCAAGGGAGCCCTACAAACTGACATCAGGAACCTGGACTGCTGAGTTTTCTTTCCTAGGGAAAATGGAAAAGGGATGTGCCATGGGGCCCCTGGCCCTGGGCTGGGCCCTGACTGCAAAGAATCCTTTTATCGAAGGATGCACCCCACACCGAAGTTGTCCCCACCTCAAACTTGTGCTGCCCTGAGAGACCCAAGGGAGCCCTAAAAACTGACATCAGGAACCTGGACTGCTGAGTTTTCTTTCCCAGGGAAAATGGAAAAAGGATGTTCCCAGGGGCCCCTGGCCCTGGGCTGGGACCTCACTGCAAAAAATCCTTATATCGAAGGATGGACCCCACACCGAAGTTGTCCCCACCTCAAACTTGTGCTGCCCTGATACACACAAGGGAGCCCTACAAACTGACATCAGGAACCTGGACTGCTGAGTTTTCTTTCCCAGGGAAAATGGAAAAAGGATGTTCCCAGGGGCCCCTGGCCCTGGGCTGGGACCTCACTGCAAAAAATCCTTATATCGAAGGATGGACCCCACACCGAAGTTGTCCCCACCTCAAACTTGTGCTGCCCTGATACACACAAGGGAGCCCTACAAACTGACATCAGGAACCTGGACTGCTGCGTTTTCTTTCCCAGGGAAAATGGAAAAAGGGTGTGCCCAGGGGCCCCTGGCCCTGGGCTGGGACCTCACTGCAAAAAATCCTTATATCGAAGGATGGACCCCACACCGAAGTTGTCCCCACCTCAAACTTGTGCTGCCCTGATAGACCCAAGGGAGCCCTACAAACTGACATCAGGAACCTGGACTGCTGAGTTTTCTTTCCTAGGGAAAATGGAAAAGGGATGTGCCATGGGGCCCCTGGCACTGGGCTGGGCCCTGACTGCAAAGAATCCTTTTATCGAAGGATGCACCCCACACCGAAGTTGTCCCCACCTCAAACTTGTGCTGCCCTGAGAGACCCAAGGGAGCCCTAAAAACTGACATCAGGAACCTGGACTGCTGAGTTTTCTTTCCCAGGGAAAATGGAAAAAGGATGTGCCCAGGGGCCCCTGGCCCTGGGCCCCTGGCCCTGACTGCAAAAAATCCTTATATCGAAGGATGGACCCCACACCGAAGTTGTCCCCACCTCAAACTTGTGCTGCCCTGATAGACCCAAGGGAGCCCTACAAACTGACATCAGGAACCTGGACTGCTGAGTTTTCTTTCGTAGGGGAAATGGAAAAAGGATGTGCCCAGGGGCCCCTGGCCCTGACTGCAAAACATCCTTATATCGAAGGATGGACCCCACACCGAAGTTGTCCCCACCTCAAACTTGTGCTGCCCTGATAGACCCAAGGGAGCCCTACAAACTGACATCAGGAACCTGGACTGCTGAGTTTTCTTTCCCAGGGAAAATGGAAAAAGGATGTGCACAGGGGCACCTGGCCCTGGGCTGGGGCCTCACTGCAAAGAATCCTTATATCGAAGGATGGACCCCACACCGAAGTTGTCCCCACCTCAAACTTGTGCTGCCCTGATAGACCCAAGGGAGCCCTACAAACTGACATCAGGAACCTGGACTGCTGAGTTTTCTTTCCCAGGGGAAATGGAAAAAGGATGTGCACAGGGGCCCCTGGCCCTGACTGCAAAACATCCTTATATCGAAGGATGGACCCCACACCGAAGTTGTCCCCACCTCAAACTTGTGCTGCCCTGATACACCCAAGGGAGCCCTACAAACTGACATCAGGAACCTGGACTGCTGAGTTTTCTTCCCCAGGGAAAATGGAAAAAGGATGTGCCCAGTGGCCCCTGGCCCTGGGCCCCTGGCCCTGACTGCAAAAATTCCTTACATCGAAGGAATGGACCCCACACCGAAGTTGTCCCCACCTCAAACTTGTGCTGCCCTGATACACCCAAGGGGGCCCTACAAACTGACATCAGGAACCTGGACTGCTGAGTTTTCTTTCCCAGGGAAAATGGCCAAAGGATGTGCCCAGGAGCCCCTGGTCCTGACTGCAAAGAATCCTTATATCGAAGGATGGACCCCACACCGAAGTTGTCCCCACCTCAAACTTGTGCTGCCCTGATAGACCCAAGGGAGCCCTACAAACTGACATCAGGAACCTGGACTGCTGAGTTTTCTTTCCTAGGGAAAATGGAAAAGGGATGTGCCATGGGGCCCCTGGCCCTGGGCTGGGCCCTGACTGCAAAGAATCCTTTTATCGAAGGATGCACCCCACACCGAAGTTGTCCCCACCTCAAACTTGTGCTGCCCTGAGAGACCCAAGGGAGCCCTAAAAACTGACATCAGGAACCTGGACTGCTGAGTTTTCTTTCCCAGGGAAAATGGAAAAAGGATGTGCCCAGGGGCCCCTGGCCCTGGGCCCCTGGCCCTGACTGCAAAAAATCCTTATATCGAAGGATGGAGCCCACACCGAAGTTGTCCCCACCTCAAACTTGTGCTGCCCTGAAAGACCCAAGGGAGCCCTACAAACTGACATCAGGAACCTGGACTGCTGAGTTTTCTTTCCCAGGGAAAATGAAAAAAGGATGTGCCCAGGGGCCCCTGGTCCTGGGCCCCTGGCCCTGACTGCAAAAAAACCTTATATCGAAGGATGGACCCCACACCGAAGTTGTCCCCACCTCAAACTTGTGCTGCCCTGATAGACCCAAGGGAGCCCTACAAACTGACATCAGGAACCTGGACTGCTGAGTTTTCTTTCCCAGGGGAAATGGAAAAAGGATGTGCCCAGGGGCCCCTGGCCCTGACTGCAAAAAATCCTTATATCGAAGGATGGACCCCACACCGAAGTTGTCCCCACCTCAAACTTGTGCTGCCCTGATACACCCAAGGGGCCCCTACAAACTGACATCAGGAACCTGGACTGCTGAGTTTTCTTCCCCAGGGAAAATGGAAAAAGGATGTGCCCAGGGGCACCTGGCCCTGGGCTGGGGCCTCACTGCAAAGAATCCTTATATCGAAGGATGGACCCCACACCGAAGTTGTCCCCACCTCAAACTTGTGCTGCCCTGATAGACCCAAGGGAGCCCTACAAACTGACATCAGGAACCTGGACTGCTGAGTTTTCTTTCCTAGGGAAAATGGAAAAGGGATGTGCCATGGGGCCCCTGGCACTGGGCTGGGCCCTGACTGCAAAGAATCCTTTTATCGAAGGATGCACCCCACACCGAAGTTGTCCCCACCTCAAACTTGTGCTGCCCTGAGAGACCCAAGGGAGCCCTAAAAACTGACATCAGGAACCTGGACTGCTGAGTTTTCTTTCCCAGGGAAAATGGAAAAAGGATGTGCCCAGGGGCCCCTGGCCCTGGGCCCCTGGCCCTGACTGCAAAAAATCCTTATATCGAAGGATGGACCCCACACCGAAGTTGTCCCCACCTCAAACTTGTGCTGCCCTGATAGACCCAAGGGAGCCCTACAAACTGACATCAGGAACCTGGACTGCTGAGTTTTCTTTCGTAGGGGAAATGGAAAAAGGATGTGCCCAGGGGCCCCTGGCCCTGACTGCAAAACATCCTTATATCGAAGGATGGACCCCACACCGAAGTTGTCCCCACCTCAAACTTGTGCTGCCCTGATAGACCCAAGGGAGCCCTACAAACTGACATCAGGAACCTGGACTGCTGAGTTTTCTTTCCCAGGGAAAATGGAAAAAGGATGTGCACAGGGGCACCTGGCCCTGGGCTGGGGCCTCACTGCAAAGAATCCTTATATCGAAGGATGGACCCCACACCGAAGTTGTCCCCACCTCAAACTTGTGCTGCCCTGATAGACCCAAGGGAGCCCTACAAACTGACATCAGGAACCTGGACTGCTGAGTTTTCTTTCCCAGGGGAAATGGAAAAAGGATGTGCACAGGGGCCCCTGGCCCTGACTGCAAAACATCCTTATATCGAAGGATGGACCCCACACCGAAGTTGTCCCCACCTCAAACTTGTGCTGCCCTGATACACCCAAGGGAGCCCTACAAACTGACATCAGGAACCTGGACTGCTGAGTTTTCTTCCCCAGGGAAAATGGAAAAAGGATGTGCCCAGTGGCCCCTGGCCCTGGGCCCCTGGCCCTGACTGCAAAAATTCCTTACATCGAAGGAATGGACCCCACACCGAAGTTGTCCCCACCTCAAACTTGTGCTGCCCTGATACACCCAAGGGGGCCCTACAAACTGACATCAGGAACCTGGACTGCTGAGTTTTCTTTCCCAGGGAAAATGGCCAAAGGATGTGCCCAGGAGCCCCTGGTCCTGACTGCAAAGAATCCTTATATCGAAGGATGGACCCCACACCGAAGTTGTCCCCACCTCAAACTTGTGCTGCCCTGATAGACCCAAGGGAGCCCTACAAACTGACATCAGGAACCTGGACTGCTGAGTTTTCTTTCCTAGGGAAAATGGAAAAGGGATGTGCCATGGGGCCCCTGGCCCTGGGCTGGGCCCTGACTGCAAAGAATCCTTTTATCGAAGGATGCACCCCACACCGAAGTTGTCCCCACCTCAAACTTGTGCTGCCCTGAGAGACCCAAGGGAGCCCTAAAAACTGACATCAGGAACCTGGACTGCTGAGTTTTCTTTCCCAGGGAAAATGGAAAAAGGATGTGCCCAGGGGCCCCTGGCCCTGGGCCCCTGGCCCTGACTGCAAAAAATCCTTATATCGAAGGATGGACCCCACACCGAAGTTGTCCCCACCTCAAACTTGTGCTGCCCTGAAAGACCCAAGGGAGCCCTACAAACTGACATCAGGAACCTGGACTGCTGAGTTTTCTTTCCCAGGGAAAATGAAAAAAGGATGTGCCCAGGGGCCCCTGGTCCTGGGCCCCTGGCCCTGACTGCAAAAAAACCTTATATCGAAGGATGGACCCCACACCGAAGTTGTCCCCACCTCAAACTTGTGCTGCCCTGATAGACCCAAGGGAGCCCTACAAACTGACATCAGGAACCTGGACTGCTGAGTTTTCTTTCCCAGGGGAAATGGAAAAAGGATGTGCCCAGGGGCCCCTGGCCCTGACTGCAAAAAATCCTTATATCGAAGGATGGACCCCACACCGAAGTTGTCCCCACCTCAAACTTGTGCTGCCCTGATACACCCAAGGGGCCCCTACAAACTGACATCAGGAACCTGGACTGCTGAGTTTTCTTCCCCAGGGAAAATGGAAAAAGGATGTGCCCAGGGGCACCTGGCCCTGGGCTGGGGCCTCACTGCAAAGAATCCTTATATCGAAGGATGGACCCCACACCGAAGTTGTCCCCACCTCAAACTTGTGCTGCCCTGATAGACCCAAGGGAGCCCTACAAACTGACATCAGGAACCTGGACTGCTGAGTTTTCTTTCCCAGGGAAAATGGCCAAAGGATGTGCCCAGGGGCCCCCGGCTCTGACTGCAAAGAATCCTTATATCGAAGGATGGACCCCACACCGAAGTTGTCCCCACCTCAAACTTGTGCTGCCCTGATAGACCCAAGGGAGCCCTACAAACGGACATCAGGAACCTGGACTGCTGAGTTTTCTTTCCCAGGGAAAATGGAAAAAGGATGTGTCCAGGGGCCCCTGGCCCTGGGCTGGGCCCTGGCTGCAAAGAATCCTTACATCGAAGGAATGGACCCCACACCGAAGTTGCCCCCACCTCAAACTTGTGCTGCCCTGATACACCCAAGGGGGCCCTACAAACTGACATCAGGAACCTGGACTGCTGAGTTTTCTTTCCCAGGGAAAATGGCCAAAGGATGTGCCAAGGAGCCCCTGGCCCTGACTGCAAAGAATCCTTATATCGAAGGATGGACCCCACACCGAAGTTGTCCCCACCTCAAACTTGTGCTGCCCTGATAGACCCAAGGGAGCCCTACAAACTGACATCAGGAACCTGGACTGCTGAGTTTTCTTTCCCAGGGGAAATGGAGAAAGGATGTGCCCAGGGGCCCCTGGCCATGGGCTGGGCCCCGACTGCAAAGAATCCTTATATCGAAGGATGGACCCCACACCGAAGTTGTCCCCACCTCAAACTTGTGCTACCCTGATACACCCAAGGGGGCCCTACAAACTGACATCAGGAACCTGGACTGCTGAGTTTTCTTTCCCAGGGAAAATGGAAAAAGGATGTGCCCAGGGGCCCCCGGCTCTGACTGCAAAGAATCCTTATATCGAAGGATGGACCCCACACCGAAGTTGTCCCCACCTCAAACTTGTGCTGCCCTGATAGACCCAAGGGAGCCCTACAAACTGACATCAGGAACCTGGACTGCTGAGTTTTCTTTCCCAGGGAAAATGGAAAAAGGATGTGTCCAGGGGCCCCTGGCCCTGGGCAGGGCCCAGACTGCAAAGAATCCTTATATCGAAGGATGGACCCCACACCGAAGTTGTCCCCACCTCAAACTTGTGCTACCCTGATACACCCAAGGGAGCCCTACAAACTGACATCAGGAACCTGGACTGCTGAGTTTTCTTCCCCAGGGAAAATGGAAAAAGGATGTGCCCAGTGGCCCCTGGCCCTGGGCCCCTGGCCCTGACTGCAAAAATTCCTTACATCGAAGGAATGGACCCCACACCGAAGTTGTCCCCACCTCAAACTTGTGCTGCCCTGATACACCCAAGGGGGCCCTACAAACTGACATCAGGAACCTGGACTGCTGAGTTTTCTTTCCCAGGGAAAATGGCCAAAGGATGTGCCCAGGAGCCCCTGGTCCTGACTGCAAAGAATCCTTATATCGAAGGATGGACCCCACACCGAAGTTGTCCCCACCTCAAACTTGTGCTGCCCTGATACACCCAAGGGAGCCCTACAAACTGACATCAGGAACCTGGACTGCTGAGTTTTCTTTCCCAGGGGAAATGGAAAAAGGATGTGCCCAGGGGCCCCTGGCCCTGGGCCCCTGGCCCTGACTGCAAAAAAACCTTATATCGAAGGATGGACCCCACACCGAAGTTGTCCCCACCTCAAACTTGTGCTGCCCTGATAGACCCAAGGGAGCCCTACAAACTGACATCAGGAACCTGGACTGCTGAGTTTTCTTTCGTAGGGGAAATGGAAAAAGGATGTTCCCAGGGGCCCCTGGCCCTGACTGCAAAACATCCTTATATCGAAGGATGGACCCCACACCGAAGTTGTCCCCACCTCAAACTTGTGCTGCCCTGATACACCCAAGGGAGCCCTACAAACTGACATCAGGAACCTGGACTGCTGAGTTTTCTTCCCCAGGGAAAATGGAAAAAGGATGTGCCCAGGGGCCCCTGGCCCTGGGCTGGGAACTCACTGCAAAGAATCCTTATATCGAAGGATGGACCCCACACCGAAGTTGTCCCCACCTCAAACTTGTGCTGCCCTGATAGACCCAAGGGAGCCCTACAAACTGACATCAGGAACCTGGACTGCTGAGTTTTCTTTCCCAGGGAAAATGGCCAAAGGATGTGCCCGGGGGCCCTTGGCCCTGACTGCAAAAAATCCTTATATCAACGGATGGACCCCACACCGAAGTTGTCCCCACCTCAAACTTGTGCTGCCCTGATAGACCCAAGGGAGCCCTACAAACTGACATCAGGAACCTGGACTGCTGAGTTTTCTTTCCTAGGGAAAAGGGAAAAGGGATGTGCCCAGGGGCCCCTGGCCCTGGGCTGGGCCCTGACTGCAAATAATCCTTATATCGAAGGATGGACCCCACACCGAAGTTGTCCCCACCTCAAACCTGTGCTGCCCTGATAGACCCAAGGGAGCCCTACAAACTGACATCAGGAACCTGGACTGCTGAGTTTTCTTTCCCAGGGAAAATGGCCAAAGGATGTGCCCAGGGGCCCCTGGCCCTGGGCAGGGGCCTGAATGCAAAAAATCCTTATATCAAAGGATGGAGCCCACACCGAAGTTGTCCCCACCTCAAACTTGTGCTGCCCTGATACACCCAAGGGAGCCCTATAAACTGACATCAGGAACCTGGACTGCTGAGTTTTCTTTCCCAGGGAAAATGGAAAAAGGATGTACCCAGGGGCCCCTGGCTCTAGGCTGGGACCTCACTGCAAAAAATCCTTATATCGAAGGATGGACCCCACACCGAAGTTGTCCCCACCTCAAACTTGTGCTGCCCTGATAGACCCAAGGGAGCCCTATAAACTGACATCAGGAACCTGGACTGCTGAGTTTTCTTCCCCAGGGAAAATGGAAAAAGGATGTGCCCAGGGGCCCCTGGCCCTGGGCTGGGAACTCACTGCAAAGAATCCTTATATCGAAGGATGTACCCCACACCGAAGTTGTCCCCACCTCAAACTTGTGCTGCCCTGATAGACCCAAGGGAGCCCTACAAACTGACATCAGGAACCTGGACTGCTGAGTTTTCTTTCCCAGGGAAAATGGAAAAAGGATGTACCCAGGGGCCCCAGGCTCTGGGCTGGGACCTCACTGCAAAAAATCCTTATATCGAAGGATGGACCCCACACCGAAGTTGTCCCCACCTCAAACTTGTGCTGCCCTGATAGACCCAAGGGAGCCCTACAAACTGACATCAGGAACCTGGACTGCTGAGTTTTCTTCCCCAGGGAAAATGGAAAAAGGATGTGCCCAGGGGCCCCTGGCCCTGGGCTGGGAACTCACTGCAAAGAATCCTTATATCGAAGGATGGACCCCACACCGAAGTTGTCCCCACCTCAAACTTGTGCTGCCCTGATAGACCCAAGGGAGCCCTACAAACTGACATCAGGAACCTGGACTGCTGAGTTTTCTTTCCCAGGGGAAATGGCCAAACGATGTGCCCAGGGGCCCCTGGCCCTGGGCTGGGACCTCACTGCAAAAAATCCTTATATCGAAGGATGGACCCCGCACCGAAGTTGTCCCCACCTCAAATTTGTGCTGCCCTGATAGACCCAAGGGAGCCCTACAAACTGACATCAGGAACCTGGACTGCTGAGTTTTCTTCCCCAGGGAAAATGGAAAAAGGATGTGGCCAGGGGCCCCAGGCCCTGACTGCAAAAAATCCTTATATCGAAGGATGGACACCACACCGAAGTTGGCCCCACCTCAAACTTGTGCTGCCCTGATAGACCCAAGGGAGCCCTACAAACTGACATCAGGAACCTGGACTGCTGAGTTTTCTTTCCCAGGGAAAATGGAAAAAGGATGTACCCAGGGGCCCCTGGCTCTGGGCTGGGACCTCACTGCAAAAAATCCTTATATCGAAGTATGGACCCCACACCGAAGTTGTCCCCACCTCAAACTTGTGCTGCCCTGATACACCCAAGGGAGCCCTACAAACTGACATCAGGAACCTGGACTGCTGAGTTTTCTTCCCCAGGGAAAATGGAAAAAGGATGTGCCCAGGGGCCCCTGGCCCTGGGCTGGGAACTCACTGCAAAGAATCCTTATATCGAAGGATGGACCCCACACCGAAGTTGTCCCCACCTCAAACTTGTGCTGCCCTGATAGACCCAAGGGAGCCCTACAAACTGACATCAGGAACCTGGACTGCTGAGTTTTCTTTCCCAGGGAAAATGGCCAAAGGATGTGCCCGGGGGCCCTTGGCCCTGACTGCAAAAAATCCTTATATCATCGGATGGACCCCACACCGAAGTTGTCCCCACCTCAAACTTGTGCTGCCCTGATAGACCCAAGGGAGCCCTACAAACTGACATCAGGAACCTGGACTGCTGAGTTTTCTTTCCCAGGGGAAATGGCCAAACGATGTGCCCAGGGGCCCCTGGCCCTGGGCAGGGACCTCACTGCAAAAAATCCTTATATCGAAGGATGGACCCCCTTCCGAAGTTGTCCCCACCTCAAACTTGTGCCGCCCTGATAGACCCAAGGGAGCCCTACAAACTGACATCAGGAACCTGGACTGCTGAGTTTTCTTTCCCAGGGAAAATGGAAAAAGGATGTGCCCAGGGGCCCCTGTCCCTGGGCTGGGCCCTGACTGCAAAGAATCCTTATATCGAAGGATGCACCCCACGCCGAAGTGTTCCCCACCTCAAACTTGTGCTGCCCTGATAGACCCAAGGGAGCCCTACAAACTGACATCAGGAACCTGGACTGCTGAGTTTTCTTTCCCAGGGAAAATGGCCAAAGGATGTGCCCAGGGGCCCCTGGCCCTGGGCAGGGGCCTGAATGCAAAAAATCCTTATATCGAAGGATGTACCCCACACCGAAGTTGTTCCCACCTCAAACTTGTGCTGCCCTGATAGACCCAAGGGAGCCCTACAAACTGACATCAGGAACCTGGACTGCTGAGTTTTCTTTCCCAGGGAAAATGGAAAAAGGATGTACCCAGGGGCCCCTGGCTCTGGGCTGGGACCTCACTGCAAAAAATCCTTATATCGAAGGATGGACCCCACACCGAAGTTGTCCCCACCTCAAACTTGTGCTGCCCTGATAGACCCAAGGGAGCCCTACAAACTGACATCAGGAACCTGGACTGCTGAGTTTTCTTTCCCAGGGAAAATGGCCAAAGGATGTGCCCAGGCGCCCCCGGCTCTGACTGCAAAGAATCCTTATATCGAAGGATGGACCCCACACCGAAGTTGTCCCCACCTCAAACTTGTGCTGCCCTGATACACCCAAGGGGGCCCTACAAACTGACATCAGGAACCTGGACTGCTGAGTTTTCTTTCCCAGGGGAAATGGAAAAAGGATGTACCCAGGGGCCCCTGGCTCTGGGCTGGGACCTCACTGCAAAAAATCCTTATATCGAAGGATGGACCCCACACCGAAGTTGTCCCCACCTCAAACTTGTGCTGCCCTGATAGACCCAAGGGAGCCCTACAAACTGACATCAGGAACCTGGACTGCTGAGTTTTCTTCCCCAGGGAAAATGGAAAAAGGATGTGCCCAGGGGCCCCTGGCCCTGGGCTGGGAACTCACTGCAAAGAATCCTTATATCGAAGGATGTACCCCACACCGAAGTTGTCCCCACCTCAAACTTGTGCTGCCCTGATAGACCCAAGGGAGCCCTACAAACTGACATCAGGAACCTGGACTGCTGAGTTTTCTTTCCCAGGGAAAATGGAAAAAGGATGTACCCAGGGGCCCCTGGCTCTGGGCTGGGACCTCACTGCAAAAAATCCTTATATCGAAGGATGGACCCCACACCGAAGTTGTCCCCACCTCAAACTTGTGCTGCCCTGATAGACCCAAGGGAGCCCTACAAACTGACATCAGGAACCTGGACTGCTGAGTTTTCTTCCCCAGGGAAAATGGAAAAAGGATGTGCCCAGGGGCCCCTGGCCCTGGGCTGGGAACTCACTGCAAAGAATCCTTATATCGAAGGATGGACCCCACACCGAAGTTGTCCCCACCTCAAACTTGTGCTGCCCTGATAGACCCAAGGGAGCCCTACAAACTGACATCAGGAACCTGGACTGCTGAGTTTTCTTTCCCAGGGGAAATGGCCAAACGATGTGCCCAGGGGCCCCTGGCCCTGGGCTGGGACCTCACTGCAAAAAATCCTTATATCGAAGGATGGACCCCGCACCGAAGTTGTCCCCACCTCAAATTTGTGCTGCCCTGATAGACCCAAGGGAGCCCTACAAACTGACATCAGGAACCTGGACTGCTGAGTTTTCTTCCCCAGGGAAAATGGAAAAAGGATGTGGCCAGGGGCCCCAGGCCCTGACTGCAAAAAATCCTTATATCGAAGGATGGACACCACACCGAAGTTGGCCCCACCTCAAACTTGTGCTGCCCTGATAGACCCAAGGGAGCCCTACAAACTGACATCAGGAACCTGGACTGCTGAGTTTTCTTTCCCAGGGAAAATGGAAAAAGGATGTACCCAGGGGCCCCTGGCTCTGGGCTGGGACCTCACTGCAAAAAATCCTTATATCGAAGGATGGACCCCACACCGAAGTTGTCCCCACCTCAAACTTGTGCTGCCCTGATAGACCCAAGGGAGCCCTACAAACTGACATCAGGAACCTGGACTGCTGAGTTTTCTTCCCCAGGGAAAATGGAAAAAGGATGTGCCCAGGGGCCCCTGGCCCTGGGCTGGGAACTCACTGCAAAGAATCCTTATATCGAAGGATGGACCCCACACCGAAGTTGTCCCCATATCAAACTTGTGCTGCCCTGATAGACCCAAGGGAGCCCTATAAACTGACATCAGGAACCTGGACTGCTGAGTTTTCTTTCCCAGGGGAAATGGCCAAACGATGTGCCCAGGGGCCCCTGGCCCTGGGCAGGGACCTCACTGCAAAAAATCCTTATATCGAAGGATGGACCCCCTTCCGAAGTTGTCCCCACCTCAAACTTGTGCCGCCCTGATAGACCCAAGGGAGCCCTACAAACTGACATCAGGAACCTGGACTGCTGAGTTTTCTTTCCCAGGGAAAATGGAAAAAGGATGTGCCCAGGGGCCCCTGTCCCTGGGCTGGGCCCTGACTGCAAAGAATCCTTATATCGAAGGATGCACCCCACGCCGAAGTGTTCCCCACCTCAAACTTGTGCTGCCCTGATAGACCCAAGGGAGCCGTACAAACTGACATCAGGAACCTGGACTGCTGAGTTTTCTTTCCCAGGGAAAATGGAAAAAGGATGTGCCCAGGGGCCCCTGGCCCTGGGCCCCTGGCCCTGACTGCAAAAATTTCTTACATCGAAGGTTGGACCCCACATCGAAGTTGTCCCCACCTCAAACTTGTGCTGCCCTGATACACCCAAGGGGGCCCTACAAACTGACATCAGGAACCTGGACTGCTGAGTTTTCTTTCCGAGGGAAAATGGCCAAAGGATGTGCCCAGGGGCCCCTGGCCCTGACTGCAAATAATCATTATATCGAAGGATGGACCCCACACCGAAGTTGTCCCCACCTCAAACTTGTGCTGCCCTGATAGACCCACGGGAGCCCTACAAACTGACATCAGGAACCTGGACTGCTGAGGTTTCTTTCCCAGGGGAAATGGAAAAAGGATGTGCCCAGGGGCCCCTGGCCCTGGGCCCCTGGCCCTGACTTCAAAAAATCCTTATATCGAAGGATGCACCCCACACCGAAGTTGTCCCCACCTCAAACTTGTGCTGCCCTGATAGACCCAAGGGAGCCCTACAAACTGACATCAGGAACCTGGACTGCTGAGTTTTCTTTCCCAGGGAAAATGGAAAAAGGATGTGCCCAGGGGCCCCTGGTCCTGGGCCCCTGGCCCTGACTGCAAAAAAACCTTATATCGAAGGATGGACCCCACACTGAAGTTGTCCCCACCTCAAACTTGTGCTGCCCTGATACACCCAAGGGAGCCCTACAAACTGACATCAGGAATCTGGACTGCTGAGTTTTCTTTACCAGGGAAAATGCCCAAAGGATGTGCCCAGGGGCCCCTGGAGCTGACTGCAAAAAATCCTTATATCGAAGGATGGACCCCACACCGAAGTTGTCCCCACCTCAAACTTGTGCTGCCCTGATAGACCCAAGGGAGCCCTACAAACTGACATCAGGAACCTGGACTGCTGAGTTTTCTTTCCCAGGGGAAATGGAAAAAGGATGTGCCCAGGGGCCCCTGGCCCTGACTGCAAAAAATCCTTATATCGAAGGATGGACCCCACACCGAAGTTGTCCCCACCTCAAACTTGTGCTGCCCTGATACACCCAAGGGGCCCCTACAAACTGACATCAGGAACCTGGACTGCTGAGTTTTCTTCCCCAGGGAAAATGGAAAAAGGATGTGCCCAGGGGCACCTGGCCCTGGGCTGGGGCCTCACTGCAAAGAATCCTTATATCGAAGGATGGACCCCACACCGAAGTTGTCCCCACCTCAAACTTGTGCTGCCCTGATAGACCCAAGGGAGCCCTACAAACTGACATCAGGAACCTGGACTGCTGAGTTTTCTTTCCCAGGGAAAATGGCCAAAGGATGTGCCCAGGGGCCCCCGGCTCTGACTGCAAAGAATCCTTATATCGAAGGATGGACCCCACACCGAAGTTGTCCCCACCTCAAACTTGTGCTGCCCTGATAGACCCAAGGGAGCCCTACAAACGGACATCAGGAACCTGGACTGCTGAGTTTTCTTTCCCAGGGAAAATGGAAAAAGGATGTGTCCAGGGGCCCCTGGCCCTGGGCTGGGCCCTGGCTGCAAAGAATCCTTACATCGAAGGAATGGACCCCACACCGAAGTTGCCCCCACCTCAAACTTGTGCTGCCCTGATACACCCAAGGGGGCCCTACAAACTGACATCAGGAACCTGGACTGCTGAGTTTTCTTTCCCAGGGAAAATGGCCAAAGGATGTGCCAAGGAGCCCCTGGCCCTGACTGCAAAGAATCCTTATATCGAAGGATGGACCCCACACCGAAGTTGTCCCCACCTCAAACTTGTGCTGCCCTGATAGACCCAAGGGAGCCCTACAAACTGACATCAGGAACCTGGACTGCTGAGTTTTCTTTCCCAGGGGAAATGGAGAAAGGATGTGCCCAGGGGCCCCTGGCCATGGGCTGGGCCCCGACTGCAAAGAATCCTTATATCGAAGGATGGACCCCACACCGAAGTTGTCCCCACCTCAAACTTGTGCTACCCTGATACACCCAAGGGGGCCCTACAAACTGACATCAGGAACCTGGACTGCTGAGTTTTCTTTCCCAGGGAAAATGGAAAAAGGATGTGCCCAGGGGCCCCCGGCTCTGACTGCAAAGAATCCTTATATCGAAGGATGGACCCCACACCGAAGTTGTCCCCACCTCAAACTTGTGCTGCCCTGATAGACCCAAGGGAGCCCTACAAACTGACATCAGGAACCTGGACTGCTGAGTTTTCTTTCCCAGGGAAAATGGAAAAAGGATGTGTCCAGGGGCCCCTGGCCCTGGGCAGGGCCCAGACTGCAAAGAATCCTTATATCGAAGGATGGACCCCACACCGAAGTTGTCCCCACCTCAAACTTGTGCTACCCTGATACACCCAAGGGAGCCCTACAAACTGACATCAGGAACCTGGACTGCTGAGTTTTCTTCCCCAGGGAAAATGGAAAAAGGATGTGCCCAGTGGCCCCTGGCCCTGGGCCCCTGGCCCTGACTGCAAAAATTCCTTACATCGAAGGAATGGACCCCACACCGAAGTTGTCCCCACCTCAAACTTGTGCTGCCCTGATACACCCAAGGGGGCCCTACAAACTGACATCAGGAACCTGGACTGCTGAGTTTTCTTTCCCAGGGAAAATGGCCAAAGGATGTGCCCAGGAGCCCCTGGTCCTGACTGCAAAGAATCCTTATATCGAAGGATGGACCCCACACCGAAGTTGTCCCCACCTCAAACTTGTGCTGCCCTGATACACCCAAGGGAGCCCTACAAACTGACATCAGGAACCTGGACTGCTGAGTTTTCTTTCCCAGGGGAAATGGAAAAAGGATGTGCCCAGGGGCCCCTGGCCCTGGGCCCCTGGCCCTGACTGCAAAAAAACCTTATATCGAAGGATGGACCCCACACCGAAGTTGTCCCCACCTCAAACTTGTGCTGCCCTGATAGACCCAAGGGAGCCCTACAAACTGACATCAGGAACCTGGACTGCTGAGTTTTCTTTCGTAGGGGAAATGGAAAAAGGATGTTCCCAGGGGCCCCTGGCCCTGACTGCAAAACATCCTTATATCGAAGGATGGACCCCACACCGAAGTTGTCCCCACCTCAAACTTGTGCTGCCCTGATACACCCAAGGGAGCCCTACAAACTGACATCAGGAACCTGGACTGCTGAGTTTTCTTCCCCAGGGAAAATGGAAAAAGGATGTGCCCAGGGGCCCCTGGCCCTGGGCTGGGAACTCACTGCAAAGAATCCTTATATCGAAGGATGGACCCCACACCGAAGTTGTCCCCACCTCAAACTTGTGCTGCCCTGATAGACCCAAGGGAGCCCTACAAACTGACATCAGGAACCTGGACTGCTGAGTTTTCTTTCCCAGGGAAAATGGCCAAAGGATGTGCCCGGGGGCCCTTGGCCCTGACTGCAAAAAATCCTTATATCAACGGATGGACCCCACACCGAAGTTGTCCCCACCTCAAACTTGTGCTGCCCTGATAGACCCAAGGGAGCCCTACAAACTGACATCAGGAACCTGGACTGCTGAGTTTTCTTTCCTAGGGAAAAGGGAAAAGGGATGTGCCCAGGGGCCCCTGGCCCTGGGCTGGGCCCTGACTGCAAAGAATCCTTATATCGAAGGATGGACCCCACACCGAAGTTGTCCCCACCTCAAACCTGTGCTGCCCTGATAGACCCAAGGGAGCCCTACAAACTGACATCAGGAACCTGGACTGCTGAGTTTTCTTTCCCAGGGAAAATGGCCAAAGGATGTGCCCAGGGGCCCCTGGCCCTGGGCAGGGGCCTGAATGCAAAAAATCCTTATATCAAAGGATGGAGCCCACACCGAAGTTGTCCCCACCTCAAACTTGTGCTGCCCTGATACACCCAAGGGAGCCCTATAAACTGACATCAGGAACCTGGACTGCTGAGTTTTCTTTCCCAGGGAAAATGGAAAAAGGATGTACCCAGGGGCCCCTGGCTCTAGGCTGGGACCTCACTGCAAAAAATCCTTATATCGAAGGATGGACCCCACACCGAAGTTGTCCCCACCTCAAACTTGTGCTGCCCTGATAGACCCAAGGGAGCCCTATAAACTGACATCAGGAACCTGGACTGCTGAGTTTTCTTCCCCAGGGAAAATGGAAAAAGGATGTGCCCAGGGGCCCCTGGCCCTGGGCTGGGAACTCACTGCAAAGAATCCTTATATCGAAGGATGTACCCCACACCGAAGTTGTCCCCACCTCAAACTTGTGCTGCCCTGATAGACCCAAGGGAGCCCTACAAACTGACATCAGGAACCTGGACTGCTGAGTTTTCTTTCCCAGGGAAAATGGAAAAAGGATGTACCCAGGGGCCCCAGGCTCTGGGCTGGGACCTCACTGCAAAAAATCCTTATATCGAAGGATGGACCCCACACCGAAGTTGTCCCCACCTCAAACTTGTGCTGCCCTGATAGACCCAAGGGAGCCCTACAAACTGACATCAGGAACCTGGACTGCTGAGTTTTCTTCCCCAGGGAAAATGGAAAAAGGATGTGCCCAGGGGCCCCTGGCCCTGGGCTGGTAACTCACTGCAAAGAATCCTTATATCGAAGGATGGACCCCACACCGAAGTTGTCCCCACCTCAAACTTGTGCTGCCCTGATAGACCCAAGGGAGCCCTACAAACTGACATCAGGAACCTGGACTGCTGAGTTTTCTTTCCCAGGGGAAATGGCCAAACGATGTGCCCAGGGGCCCCTGGCCCTGGGCTGGGACCTCACTGCAAAAAATCCTTATATCGAAGGATGGACCCCGCACCGAAGTTGTCCCCACCTCAAATTTGTGCTGCCCTGATAGACCCAAGGGAGCCCTACAAACTGACATCAGGAACCTGGACTGCTGAGTTTTCTTCCCCAGGGAAAATGGAAAAAGGATGTGGCCAGGGGCCCCAGGCCCTGACTGCAAAAAATCCTTATATCGAAGGATGGACACCACACCGAAGTTGGCCCCACCTCAAACTTGTGCTGCCCTGATAGACCCAAGGGAGCCCTACAAACTGACATCAGGAACCTGGACTGCTGAGTTTTCTTTCCCAGGGAAAATGGAAAAAGGATGTACCCAGGGGCCCCTGGCTCTGGGCTAGGACCTCACTGCAAAAAATCCTTATATCGAAGGATGGACCCCACACCGAAGTTGTCCCCACCTCAAACTTGTGCTGCCCTGATACACCCAAGGGAGCCCTACAAACTGACATCAGGAACCTGGACTGCTGAGTTTTCTTCCCCAGGGAAAATGGAAAAAGGATGTGCCCAGGGGCCCCTGGCCCTGGGCTGGGAACTCACTGCAAAGAATCCTTATATCGAAGGATGGACCCCACACCGAAGTTGTCCCCACCTCAAACTTGTGCTGCCCTGATAGACCCAAGGGAGCCCTACAAACTGACATCAGGAACCTGGACTGCTGAGTTTTCTTTCCCAGGGAAAATGGCCAAAGGATGTGCCCGGGGGCCCTTGGCCCTGACTGCAAAAAATCCTTATATCAACGGATGGACCCCACACCGAAGTTGTCCCCACCTCAAACTTGTGCTGCCCTGATAGACCCAAGGGAGCCCTACAAACTGACATCAGGAACCTGGACTGCTGAGTTTTCTTTCCCAGGGGAAATGGCCAAACGATGTGCCCAGGGGCCCCTGGCCCTGGGCAGGGACCTCACTGCAAAAAATCCTTATATCGAAGGATGGACCCCCTTCCGAAGTTGTCCCCACCTCAAACTTGTGCCGCCCTGATAGACCCAAGGGAGCCCTACAAACTGACATCAGGAACCTGGACTGCTGAGTTTTCTTTCCCAGGGAAAATGGAAAAAGGATGTGCCCAGGGGCCCCTGTCCCTGGGCTGGGCCCTGACTGCAAAGAATCCTTATATCGAAGGATGCACCCCACGCCGAAGTGTTCCCCACCTCAAACTTGTGCTGCCCTGATAGACCCAAGGGAGCCCTACAAACTGACATCAGGAACCTGGACTGCTGAGTTTTCTTTCCCAGGGAAAATGGCCAAAGGATGTGCCCAGGGGCCCCTGGCCCTGGGCAGGGGCCTGAATGCAAAAAATCCTTATATCGAAGGATGTACCCCACACCGAAGTTGTTCCCACCTCAAACTTGTGCTGCCCTGATAGACCCAAGGGAGCCCTACAAACTGACATCAGGAACCTGGACTGCTGAGTTTTCTTTCCCAGGGAAAATGGAAAAAGGATGTACCCAGGGGCCCCTGGCTCTGGGCTGGGACCTCACTGCAAAAAATCCTTATATCGAAGGATGGACCCCACACCGAAGTTGTCCCCACCTCAAACTTGTGCTGCCCTGATAGACCCAAGGGAGCCCTACAAACTGACATCAGGAACCTGGACTGCTGAGTTTTCTTTCCCAGGGAAAATGGCCAAAGGATGTGCCCAGGCGCCCCCGGCTCTGACTGCAAAGAATCCTTATATCGAAGGATGGACCCCACACCGAAGTTGTCCCCACCTCAAACTTGTGCTGCCCTGATACACCCAAGGGGGCCCTACAAACTGACATCAGGAACCTGGACTGCTGAGTTTTCTTTCCCAGGGGAAATGGAAAAAGGATGTACCCAGGGGCCCCTGGCTCTGGGCTGGGACCTCACTGCAAAAAATCCTTATATCGAAGGATGGACCCCACACCGAAGTTGTCCCCACCTCAAACTTGTGCTGCCCTGATAGACCCAAGGGAGCCCTACAAACTGACATCAGGAACCTGGACTGCTGAGTTTTCTTCCCCAGGGAAAATGGAAAAAGGATGTGCCCAGGGGCCCCTGGCCCTGGGCTGGGAACTCACTGCAAAGAATCCTTATATCGAAGGATGTACCCCACACCGAAGTTGTCCCCACCTCAAACTTGTGCTGCCCTGATAGACCCAAGGGAGCCCTACAAACTGACATCAGGAACCTGGACTGCTGAGTTTTCTTTCCCAGGGAAAATGGAAAAAGGATGTACCCAGGGGCCCCTGGCTCTGGGCTGGGACCTCACTGCAAAAAATCCTTATATCGAAGGATGGACCCCACACCGAAGTTGTCCCCACCTCAAACTTGTGCTGCCCTGATAGACCCAAGGGAGCCCTACAAACTGACATCAGGAACCTGGACTGCTGAGTTTTCTTCCCCAGGGAAAATGGAAAAAGGATGTGCCCAGGGGCCCCTGGCCCTGGGCTGGGAACTCACTGCAAAGAATCCTTATATCGAAGGATGGACCCCACACCGAAGTTGTCCCCACCTCAAACTTGTGCTGCCCTGATAGACCCAAGGGAGCCCTACAAACTGACATCAGGAACCTGGACTGCTGAGTTTTCTTTCCCAGGGGAAATGGCCAAACGATGTGCCCAGGGGCCCCTGGCCCTGGGCTGGGACCTCACTGCAAAAAATCCTTATATCGAAGGATGGACCCCGCACCGAAGTTGTCCCCACCTCAAATTTGTGCTGCCCTGATAGACCCAAGGGAGCCCTACAAACTGACATCAGGAACCTGGACTGCTGAGTTTTCTTCCCCAGGGAAAATGGAAAAAGGATGTGGCCAGGGGCCCCAGGCCCTGACTGCAAAAAATCCTTATATCGAAGGATGGACACCACACCGAAGTTGGCCCCACCTCAAACTTGTGCTGCCCTGATAGACCCAAGGGAGCCCTACAAACTGACATCAGGAACCTGGACTGCTGAGTTTTCTTTCCCAGGGAAAATGGAAAAAGGATGTACCCAGGGGCCCCTGGCTCTGGGCTGGGACCTCACTGCAAAAAATCCTTATATCGAAGGATGGACCCCACACCGAAGTTGTCCCCACCTCAAACTTGTGCTGCCCTGATAGACCCAAGGGAGCCCTACAAACTGACATCAGGAACCTGGACTGCTGAGTTTTCTTCCCCAGGGAAAATGGAAAAAGGATGTGCCCAGGGGCCCCTGGCCCTGGGCTGGGAACTCACTGCAAAGAATCCTTATATCGAAGGATGGACCCCACACCGAAGTTGTCCCCATATCAAACTTGTGCTGCCCTGATAGACCCAAGGGAGCCCTATAAACTGACATCAGGAACCTGGACTGCTGAGTTTTCTTTCCCAGGGGAAATGGCCAAACGATGTGCCCAGGGGCCCCTGGCCCTGGGCAGGGACCTCACTGCAAAAAATCCTTATATCGAAGGATGGACCCCCTTCCGAAGTTGTCCCCACCTCAAACTTGTGCCGCCCTGATAGACCCAAGGGAGCCCTACAAACTGACATCAGGAACCTGGACTGCTGAGTTTTCTTTCCCAGGGAAAATGGAAAAAGGATGTGCCCAGGGGCCCCTGTCCCTGGGCTGGGCCCTGACTGCAAAGAATCCTTATATCGAAGGATGCACCCCACGCCGAAGTGTTCCCCACCTCAAACTTGTGCTGCCCTGATAGACCCAAGGGAGCCGTACAAACTGACATCAGGAACCTGGACTGCTGAGTTTTCTTTCCCAGGGAAAATGGAAAAAGGATGTGCCCAGGGGCCCCTGGCCCTGGGCCCCTGGCCCTGACTGCAAAAATTTCTTACATCGAAGGTTGGACCCCACATCGAAGTTGTCCCCACCTCAAACTTGTGCTGCCCTGATACACCCAAGGGGGCCCTACAAACTGACATCAGGAACCTGGACTGCTGAGTTTTCTTTCCGAGGGAAAATGGCCAAAGGATGTGCCCAGGGGCCCCTGGCCCTGACTGCAAATAATCATTATATCGAAGGATGGACCCCACACCGAAGTTGTCCCCACCTCAAACTTGTGCTGCCCTGATAGACCCACGGGAGCCCTACAAACTGACATCAGGAACCTGGACTGCTGAGGTTTCTTTCCCAGGGGAAATGGAAAAAGGATGTGCCCAGGGGCCCCTGGCCCTGGGCCCCTGGCCCTGACTTCAAAAAATCCTTATATCGAAGGATGCACCCCACACCGAAGTTGTCCCCACCTCAAACTTGTGCTGCCCTGATAGACCCAAGGGAGCCCTACAAACTGACATCAGGAACCTGGACTGCTGAGTTTTCTTTCCCAGGGAAAATGGAAAAAGGATGTGCCCAGGGGCCCCTGGTCCTGGGCCCCTGGCCCTGACTGCAAAAAAACCTTATATCGAAGGATGGACCCCACACTGAAGTTGTCCCCACCTCAAACTTGTGCTGCCCTGATACACCCAAGGGAGCCCTACAAACTGACATCAGGAATCTGGACTGCTGAGTTTTCTTTACCAGGGAAAATGCCCAAAGGATGTGCCCAGGGGCCCCTGGAGCTGACTGCAAAAAATCCTTATATCGAAGGATGGACCCCACACCGAAGTTGTCCCCACCTCAAACTTGTGCTGCCCTGATAGACCCAAGGGAGCCCTACAAACTGACATCAGGAACCTGGACTGCTGAGTTTTCTTTCCCAGGGAAAATGGAAAAAGGATGTGCACAGGGGCACCTGGCCCTGGGCTGGGGCCTCACTGCAAAGAATCCTTATATCGAAGGATGGACCCCACACCGAAGTTGTCCCCACCTCAAACTTGTGCTGCCCTGATACACCCAAGGGAGCCCTACAAACTGACATCAGGAACCTGGACTGCTGAGTTTTCTTTCCCAGGGAAAATGGAAAAAGGATGTTCCCAGGGGCCCCTGGCCCTGGGCCCCTGGCCCTGACTGCAAAAAATCCTTATATCGAAGGATGGACCCCACACCGAAGTTGTCCCCACCTCAAACTTGTGCTGCCCTGATACACACAAGGGAGCCCTACAAACTGACATCAGGAACCTGGACTGCTGCGTTTTCTTTCCCAGGGAAAATGGAAAAAGGATGTGCCCAGGGGCCCCTGGCCCTGGGCTGGGACCTGACTGCAAAGAATCCTTATATCGAAGGATGCACCCCACACCGAAGTTGTCCCCACCTCAAACTTGTGCTGCCCTGAGAGACCCAAGGGAGCCCTAAAAACTGACATCAGGAACCTGGACTGCTGAGTTTTCTTTCCCAGGGAAAATGGAAAAAGGATGTGCCCAGGGGCCCCTGGCCCTGGGCCCCTGGCCCTGACTGCAAAAAATCCTTATATCGAAGGATGGACCCCACACCGAAGTTGTCCCCACCTCAAACTTGTGCTGCCCTGATACACCCAAGGGAGCCCTACAAACTGACATCAGGAACCTGGACTGCTGAGTTTTCTTTCCCAGGGGAAATGGAAAAAGGATGTGCCCAGGGGCCCCTGGCCCTGACTGCAAAAAATCCTTATATCGAAGGATGGACCCCACACCGAAGTTGTCCCCACCTCAAACTTGTGCTGCCCTGATACACCCAAGGGGGCCCTACAAACTGACATCAGGAACCTGGACAGCTCAGTTTTCTTCCCCAGGGAAAATGGAAAAAGGATGTGCCCAGGGGCACCTGGCCCTGGGCTGGGGCCTCACTGCAAAGAATCCTTATATCGAAGGATGGACCCCACACCGAAGTTGTCCCCACCTCAAACTTGTGCTGCCCTGATAGACCCAAGGGAGCCCTACAAACTGACATCAGGAACCTGGACTGCTGAGTTTTCTTTCCCAGGGGAAATGGAAAAAGGATGTGCCCAGGGGCCCCTGGCCCTGACTGCAAAAAATCCTTATATCGAAGGATGGACCCCACACCGAAGTTGTCCCCACCTCAAACTTGTGCTGCCCTGATACACCCAAGGGGGCCCTACAAACTGACATCAGGAACCTGGACTGCTGAGTTTTCTTTCCCAGGGAAAATGGCCAAAGGATGTGCCCAGGGGCCCCCGGCTCTGACTGCAAAGAATCCTTATATCGAAGGATGGACCCCACACCGAAGTTGTCCCCACCTCAAACTTGTGCTGCCCTGATAGACCCAAGGGAGCCCTACAAACTGACATCAGGAACCTGGACTGCTGAGTTTTCTTTCCCAGGGAAAATGGAAAAAGGATGTGTCCAGGGGCCCCTGGCCCTGGGCTGGGCCCTGACTGCAAAGAATCCTTACATCGAAGGAATGGACCCCACACCGAAGTTGTCCCCACCTCAAACTTGTGCTGCCCTGATACACCCAAGGGGGCCCTACAAACTGACATCAGGAACCTGGACTGCTGAGTTTTCTTTCCCAGGGAAAATGGCCAAAGGATGTGCCAAGGAGCCCCTGGCCCTGACTGCAAAGAATCCTTATATCGAAGGATGGACCCCACACCGAAGTTGTCCCCACCTCAAACTTGTGCTGCCCTGATAGACCCAAGGGAGCCCTACAAACTGACATCAGGAACCTGGACTGCTGAGTTTTCTTTCCCAGGGGAAATGGAGAAAGGATGTGCCCAGGGGCCCCTGGCTCTGGGCTGGGACCGCACTGCAAAGAATCCTTACATCGAAGGATGGACCCCACACCGAAGTTGTCCCCACCTCAAACTTGTGCTACCCTGATACACCCAAGGGGGCCCTACAAACTGACATCAGGAACCTGGACTGCTGAGTTTTCTTTCCCAGGGAAAATGGCCAAAGGATGTGCCCAGGGGCCCCCGGCTCTGACTGCAAAGAATCCTTATATCGAAGGATGGACCCCACACCGAAGTTGTCCCCACCTCAAACTTGTGCTGCCCTGATAGACCCAAGGGAGCCCTACAAACTGACATCATGAACCTGGACTGCTGAGTTTTCTTTCCCAGGGGAAATGGAAAAAGGATGTGCCCAGGGGCCCCTGGCCCTGACTGCAAAAAATCCTTATATCGAAGGATGGACCCCACACCGAAGTTGTCCCCACCTCAAACTTGTGCTGCCCTGATAGACCCAAGGAAGCCCTACAAACTGACATCAGGAATCTGGACTGCTGAGTTTTCTTTCCCAGGGAAAATGCCCAAAGGTTGTGCCCAGGGGCCCCTGGCCCTGACAGCAAAAAATCCTTATATCGAAGGATGGAGCCCACACCGAAGTTGTCCCCACCTCAAACTTGTGCTGCCCTGAGAGACCCAAGGGAGCCCTAAAAACTGACATCAGGAACCTGGACAGCTCAGTTTTCTTTCCCAGGGAAAATGGAAAAAGGATGTGCCCAGGGGCACCTGGCCCTGGGCTGGGGCCTCACTGCAAAGAATCCTTATATCGAAGGATGGACCCCACACCGAAGTTGTCCCCACCTCAAACTTGTGCTGCCCTGATAGACCCAAGGGAGCCCTACAAACTGACATCAGGAACCTGGACTGCTGAGTTTTCTTTCCCAGGGGAAATGGAAAAAGGTTGTGCCCAGGGGCCCCTGGCCCTGACTGCAAAAAATCCTTATATCGAAGGATGGACCCCACACCGAAGTTGTCCCCACCTCAAACTTGTGCTGCCCTGATACACCCAAGGGAGCCCTACAAACTGACATCAGGAACCTGGACTGCTGAGTTTTCTTTCCCAGGGAAAATGGAAAAAGGATGTGTCCAGGGGCCCCTGGCCCTGGGCTGGGCCCTGACTGCAAAGAATCATTATATCGAAGGATGGACCCCACACCGAAGTTGTCCCCACCTCAAACTTGTGCTGCCCTGATACACCCAAGGGAGCCCTACAAACTGACATCAGGAACCTGGACTGCTGAGTTTTCTTTCCCAGGGGAAATGGGAAAAGGATGTGCCCAGGGGCCCCTGGCCCTGACTGCAAAACCTCCTTATATCGAAGGATGGACCCCACACCGAAGTTGTCCCCACCTCAAACTTGTGCTGCCCTGATACACCCAAGGGAGCCCTACAAACTGACATCAGGAACCTGGACTGCTGAGTTTTCTTTCCCAGGGAAAATGGAAAAAGGATGTTCCCAGGGGCCCCTGGCCCTGGGCTGGGACCTCACTGCAAAAAATCCTTATATCGAAGGATGGACCCCACACCGAAGTTGTCCCCACCTCAAACGTGTGCTGCCCTGATAGACCCAAGGGAGCCCTACAAACTGACATCAGGAACCTGGACTGCTGAGTTTTCTTTCCCAGGGAAAATGGAAAAAGGATGTGCCCAGGGGCCCCTGGCCCTGGGCTGGGACCTCACTGCAAAAAATCCTTATATCGAAGGATGGACCCCACACCGAAGTTGTCCCCACCTCAAACTTGTGCTGCCCTGATAGACCCAAGGGAGCCCTACAAACTGACATCAGGAACCTGTACTGCTGCGTTTTCTTTACCAGGGTAAATGGAAAAAGGATGTGCCCAGGGGCCCCTGGCCCTGGGCTGGGACATCACTGCAAAAAATCCTTATATCGAAGGATGGACCCCACACCGAAGTTGTCCCCACCTCAAACTTGTGCTGCCCTGATAGACCCAAGGGAGCCCTACAAACTGACATCAGGAACCTGGACTGCTGAGTTTTCTTTCCTAGGGAAAATGGAAAAGGGATGTGCCATGGGGCCCCTGGCCCTGGGCTGGGCCCTGACTGCAAAGAATCCTTATATCGAAGGATGCACCCCACACCGAAGATGTCCCACCTCAAACTTGTGCTGCCCTGAAAGACCCAAGGGAGCCCTACAAACTGACATCAGGAACCTGGACTGCTGAGTTTTCTTTCCCAGGGAAAATGGCCAAAGGATGTGCCCGGGGGCCCCTGGCCCTGACTGCAAAGAATCCTTATATCGAAGGATGGACCCCACACAGAAGTTGTCCCCACCTCAAACTTGTGCTGCCCTGATAGACCCAAGGGAGCCCTACAAACTGACATCAGGAATCTGGACTGCTGAGTTTTCTTTCCCAGGGAAAATGGAAAAAGGATGTGTCCAGGGGCCCCTGGCCCTGGTCTGGGCCCTGACTGCAAAGAATCCTTACATCGAAGGAATGGACCCCACACCGAAGTTGTCCCCACCTCAAACTTGTGCTGCCCTGATACACCCAAGGGGGCCCTACAAACTGACATCAGGAACCTGGACTGCTGAGTTTTCTTTCCCAGGGAAAATGGCCAAAGGATGTGCCAAGGAGCCCCTGGCCCTGACTGCAAAGAATCCTTATATCGAAGGATGGACCCCACACCGAAGTTGTCCCCACCTCAAACTTGTGCTGCCCTGATAGACCCAAGGGAGCCCTACAAACTGACATCAGGAACTGGACTGCTGAGTTTTCTTTCCCAGGGGAAATGGAGAAAGGATGTGCCCAGGGGCCCCTGGCCCTGGGCCCCTGGCCCTGACTGCAAAAAATCCTTATATCGAAGGATGGACCCCACACCGAAGTTGTCCCCACCTCAAACTTGTGCTGCCCTGATAGACCCAAGGGAGCCCTACAAACTGACATCAGGAATCTGGACTGCTGAGTTTTCTTTCCCAGGGAAAATGCCCAAAGGTTGTGCCCAGGGGCCCCTGGCCCTGACAGCAAAAAATCCTTATATCGAAGGATGGAGCCCACACCGAAGTTGTCCCCACCTCAAACTTGTGCTGCCCTGATAGACCCAAGGGAGCCCTACAAACTGACATCAGGAACCTGGACTGCTGAGTTTTCTTTCCCAGGGAAAATGGAAAAAGGATGTGCCCAGGGGCACCTGGCCCTGGGCTGGGGCCTCACTGCAAAGAATCCTTATATCGAAGGATGGACCCCACACCGAAGTTGTCCCCACCTCAAACTTGTGCTGCCCTGATAGACCCAAGGGAGCCCTACAAACTGACATCAGGAACCTGGACTGCTGAGTTTTCTTTCCCAGGGGAAATGGAAAAAGGTTGTGCCCAGGGGCCCCTGGCCCTGACTGCAAAAAATCCTTATATCGAAGGATGGACCCCACACCGAAGTTGTCCCCACCTCAAACTTGTGCTGCCCTGATACACCCAAGGGAGCCCTACAAACTGACATCAGGAACCTGGACTGCTGAGTTTTCTTTCCCAGGGAAAATGGAAAAAGGATGTGTCCAGGGGCCCCTGGCCCTGGGCTGGGCCCTGACTGCAAAGAATCATTATATCGAAGGATGGACCCCACACCGAAGTTGTCCCCACCTCAAACTTGTGCTGCCCTGATACACCCAAGGGAGCCCTACAAACTGACATCAGGAACCTGGACTGCTGAGTTTTCTTTCCCAGGGGAAATGGAAAAAGGATGTGCCCAGGGGCCCCTGGCCCTGACTGCAAAACATCCTTATATCGAAGGATGGACCCCACACCGAAGTTGTCCCCACCTCAAACTTGTGCTGCCCTGATACACCCAAGGGAGCCCTACAAACTGACATCAGGAACCTGGACTGCTGAGTTTTCTTTCCCAGGGAAAATGGAAAAAGGATGTTCCCAGGGGCCCCTGGCCCTGGGCTGGGACCTCACTGCAAAAAATCCTTATATCGAAGGATGGACCCCACACCGAAGTTGTCCCCACCTCAAACTTGTGCTGCCCTGATACACACAAGGGAGCCCTACAAACTGACATCAGGAACCTGGACTGCTGCGTTTTCTTTACCAGGGAAAATGGAAAAAGGATGTGCCCAGGGGCCCCTGGCCCTGGGCTGGGACCTCACTGCAAAAAATCCTTATATCGAAGGATGGACCCCACACCGAAGTTGTCCCCACCTCAAACTTGTGCTGCCCTGATAGACCCAAGGGAGCCCTACAAACTGACATCAGGAACCTGGACTGCTGAGTTTTCTTTCCTAGGGAAAATGGAAAAGGGATGTGCCATGGGGCCCCTGGCCCTGGGCTGGGCCCTGACTGCAAAGAATCCTTATATCGAAGGATGCACCCCACACCGAAGATGTCCCCACCTCAAACTTGTGCTGCCCTGAAAGACCCAAGGGAGCCCTACAAACTGACATCAGGAACCTGGACTGCTGAGTTTTCTTTCCCAGGGAAAATGGCCAAAGGATGTGCCCGGGGGCCCCTGGCCCTGACTGCAAAGAATCCTTATATCGAAGGATGGACCCCACACCGAAGTTGTCCCCACCTCAAACTTGTGCTGCCCTGATAGACCCAAGGGAGCCCTACAAACTGACATCAGGAACCTGGACTGCTGAGTTTTCTTTCCCAGGGAAAATGGAAAAAGGATGTGTCCAGGGGCCCCTGGCCCTGGGCTGGGCCCTGACTGCAAAGAATCCTTACATCGAAGGAATGGACCCCACGCCGAAGTTGTCCCCACCTCAAACTTGTGCTGCCCTGATACACCCAAGGGGGCCCTACAAACTGACATCAGGAACCTGGACTGCTGAGTTTTCTTTCCCAGGGAAAATGGCCAAAGGATGTGCCAAGGAGCCCCTGGCCCTGACTGCAAAGAATCCTTATATCGAAGGATGGACCCCACACCGAAGTTGTCCCCACCTCAAACTTGTGCTGCCCTGATAGACCCAAGGGAGCCCTACAAACTGACATCAGGAACCTGGACTGCTGAGTTTTCTTTCCCAGGGGAAATGGAGAAAGGATGTGCCCAGGGGCCCCTGGCCCTGGGCCCCTGGCCCTGACTGCAAAAAATCCTTATATCGAAGGATGGACCCCACACCGAAGTTGTCCCCACCTCAAACTTGTGCTGCCCTGATAGACCCAAGGGAGCCCTACAAACTGACATCAGGAATCTGGACTGCTGAGTTTTCTTTCCCAGGGAAAATGCCCAAAGGTTGTGCCCAGGGGCCCCTGGCCCTGACAGCAAAAAATCCTTATATCGAAGGATGGAGCCCACACCGAAGTTGTCCCCACCTCAAACTTGTGCTGCCCTGATAGACCCAAGGGAGCCCTACAAACTGACATCAGGAACCTGGACTGCTGAGTTTTCTTTCCCAGGGAAAATGGAAAAAGGATGTGCCCAGGGGCACCTGGCCCTGGGCTGGGGCCTCACTGCAAAGAATCCTTATATCGAAGGATGGACCCCACACCGAAGTTGTCCCCACCTCAAACTTGTGCTGCCCTGATAGACCCAAGGGAGCCCTACAAACTGACATCAGGAACCTGGACTGCTGAGTTTTCTTTCCCAGGGGAAATGGAAAAAGGTTGTGCCCAGGGGCCCCTGGCCCTGACTGCAAAAAATCCTTATATCGAAGGATGGACCCCACACCGAAGTTGTCCCCACCTCAAACTTGTGCTGCCCTGATACACCCAAGGGAGCCCTACAAACTGACATCAGGAACCTGGACTGCTGAGTTTTCTTTCCCAGGGAAAATGGAAAAAGGATGTGTCCAGGGGCCCCTGGCCCTGGGCTGGGCCCTGACTGCAAAGAATCATTATATCGAAGGATGGACCCCACACCGAAGTTGTCCCCACCTCAAACTTGTGCTGCCCTGATACACCCAAGGGAGCCCTACAAACTGACATCAGGAACCTGGACTGCTGAGTTTTCTTTCCCAGGGGAAATGGAAAAAGGATGTGCCCAGGGGCCCCTGGCCCTGACTGCAAAACATCCTTATATCGAAGGATGGACCCCACACCGAAGTTGTCCCCACCTCAAACTTGTGCTGCCCTGATACACCCAAGGGAGCCCTACAAACTGACATCAGGAACCTGGACTGCTGAGTTTTCTTTCCCAGGGAAAATGCCCAAAGGTTGTGCCCAGGGGCCCCTGGCCCTGGGCTGGGACCTCACTGCAAAAAATCCTTATATCGAAGGATGGACCCCACACCGAAGTTGTCCCCACCTCAAACGTGTCCTGCCCTGATAGACCCAAGGGAGCCCTACAAACTGACATCAGGAACCTGGACTGCTGAGTTTTCTTTCCCAGGGAAAATGGAAAAAGGATGTGCCCAGGGGCCCCTGGCCCTGGGCTGGGATCTCACTGCAAAAAATCCTTATATCGAAGGATGGACCCCACACCGAAGTTGTCCCCACCTCAAACTTGTGCTGCCCTGATACACACAAGGGAGCCCTACAAACTGACATCAGGAACCTGGACTGCTGCGTTTTCTTTCCTAGGGAAAATGGAAAAGGGATGTGCCATGGGGCCCCTGGCCCTGGGCTGGGCCCTGACTGCAAAGAATCCTTATATTGAAGGATGCACCCCACACCGAAGTTGTCCCCACCTCAAACTTGTGCTGCCCTGAAAGACCCAAGGGAGCCCTACAAACTGACATCAGGAACCTGGACTGCTGAGTTTTCTTTCCCAGGGAAAATGGCCAAAGGATGTGCCCGGGGGCCCCTGGCCCTGACTGCAAAGAATCCTTATATCGAAGGATGGACCCCACACTGAAGTTGTCCCCACCTCAAACTTGTGCTGCCCTGATACACCCAAGGGAGCCCTACAAACTGACATCAGGAACCTGGACTGCTGAGTTTTCTTTCCCAGGGGAAATGGAGAAAGGATGTGCCCAGGGGCCCCTGGCCATGGGCTGGGACCTCACTGCAAAAAATCCTTATATCGAAGGATGGACCCCCTACCGAAGTTGTCCCCACCTCAAAATTGTGCTGCCCTGATAGACCCAAGGGAGCCCTACAAACTGACATCAGGAACCTGGACTGCTGAGTTTTCTTTCCCAGGGAAAATGGAAAAAGGGTGTGCCCAGGGGCCCCTGGCCCTGGGCCCCTGGCCCTGACTTCAAAAAATACTTATATCGAAGGATGCACCCCACACCGAAGCTGTCCCCACCTCAAACTTGTGCTGCCCTGATACACCCAAGGGAGCCCTACAAACTGACATCAGGAACCTGGACTGCTGAGTTTTCTTTCCCAGGGAAAATGGAAAAAGGATGTGCCCAGGGGCCCCTGGTCCTGGGCCCCTGGCCCTGACTGCAAAAAATCCTTTTATCGCTGGATGGACCCCACACCGAAATTGTCCCCACCTCAAACTTGTGCTGCCCTGATAGACCCAAGGGAGCCCTACAAACTGACATCAGGAATCTGGACTGCTGAGTTTTCTTTCCCAGGGAAAATGCCCAAAGGATGTGCCCAGGGGCCCCTGGCCCTGACTGCAAAAAATCCTTATATCGAAGGATGGAGCCCACACCGAAGTTGTCCCCACCTCAAACTTGTGCTGCCCTGATAGACCCAAGGGAGCCCTACAAACTGACATCAGGAACCTGGACTGCTGAGTTTTCTTTCCCAGGGAAAATGGAAAAAGGATGTGCCCAGGGGCACCTGGCCCTGGGCTGGGGCCTCACTGCAAAGAATCCTTATATCGAAGGATGGACCCCACACCGAAGTTGTCCCCACCTCAAACTTGTGCTGCCCTGATAGACCCAAGGGAGCCCTACAAACTGACATCAGGAACCTGGACTGCTGAGTTTTCTTCCCCAGGGGAAATGGAAAAAGGATGTGCCCAGGGGCCCCTGGCCCTGACTGCAAAAAATCCTTATATCGAAGGATGGACCCCACACCGAAGTTGTCCCCACCTCAAACTTGTGCTGCCCTGATACACCCAAGGGGGCCCTACAAACTGACATCAGGAACCTGGACTGCTGAGTTTTCTTTCCCAGGGAAAATGGCCAAAGGATGTGCCCAGGGGCCCCCGGCTCTGACTGCAAAGAATCCTTATATCGAAGGATGGACCCCACACCGAAGTTGTCCCCACCTCAAACTTGTGCTGCCCTGATAGACCCAAGGGAGCCCTACAAACTGACATCAGGAACCTGGACTGCTGAGTTTTCTTTCCCAGGGGAAATGGAAAAAGGATGTGTCCAGGGGCCCCTTGCCCTGGGCTGGGCCCTGACTGCAAAGAATCCTTATATCGAAGGATGGACCCCACACCGAAGTTGTCCCCACCTCAAACTTGTGCTACCCTGATAGACCCAAGGGAGCCCTACAAACTGACATCAGGAACCTGGACTGCTGAGTTTTCTTCCCCAGGGAAAATGGAAAAAGGATGTGCCCAGGGGCCCCTGGCCCTGGGCCCCTGGCCCTGACTGCAAAAATTCCTTACATCGAAGGAATGGACCCCACACCGAAGTTGTCCCCACCTCAAACTTGTGCTGCCCTGATACACCCAAGGGGGCCCTACAAACTGACATCAGGAACCTGGACTGCTGAGTTTTCTTTCCCAGGGAAAATGGCCAAAGGATGTGCCAAGGAGCCCCTGGCCCTGACTGCAAAGTATCCTTATATCGAAGGATGGACCCCACACCGAAGTTGTCCCCACCTCAAACTTGTGCTGCCCTGATAGACCCAAGGGAGCCCTACAAACTGACATCAGGAACCTGGACTGCTGAGTTTTCTTTCCCAGGGGAAATGGAAAAAGGATGTGCCCAGGGGCCCCTGGCCCTGCGCTGGGACCTCACTGCAAAAAATCCTTATATCGAAGGATGGACCCCGCACCGAAATTGTCCCCACCTCAAACTTGTGCTGCCCTGATAGACCCAAGGGAGCCCTACAAACTGACATCAGGAACCTGGACTGCTGAGTTTTCTTTCCCAGGGAAAATGGAAAAAGGATGTGCCCAGGGGCCCCTGGCCCTGGGCTGGGCCCTGACTGCAAAGAATCCTTATATCGAAGGATGGACCCCGCACCAAAGTTGTCCCCACCTCAAACTTGTGCTGCCCTGATAGACCCAAGGGAGCCCTACAAACTGACATCAGGAACCTGGACTGCTGAGTTTTCTTTCCCAGGGAAAATGGAAAAAGGATGTGCCCAGGGGCCCCTGTCCCTGGGCTGGGCCCTGACTGCAAAGAATCCTTATATCGAAGGATGGACCCCACACCGAAGTTGTCCCCACCTGAAACTTGTGCTACCCTGATAGACCCAAGGGAGCCCTACAAACTGACATCAGGAACATGGACTGCTGAGTTTTCTTCCTTAGGGGAAATGGAAAAAGGATGTGCCCAGGGGCCCCTGGCCCTGGGCCCCTGGCCCTGACTGCAAAAAATCCTTATATCGAAGGATGGACCCCACACCGAAGTTGTCCCCACCTCAAACTTGTGCTGCCCTGATAGACCCAAGGGAGCCCTACAAACTGACATCAGGAACCTGGACTGCTGAGTTTTCTTTCCCAGGGAAAATGGAAAAAGGATGTGCCCAGGGGCACCTGGCCCTGGGCTGGGGCCTCACTGCAAAGAATCCTTATATCGAAGGATGGACCCCACACCGAAGTTGTCCCCACCTCAAACTTGTGCTGCCCTGATACACCCAAGGGAGCCCTACAAACTGACATCAGGAACCTGGACTGCTGAGTTTTCTTTCCCAGGGAAAATGGAAAAAGGATGTGTCCAGGGGCCCCTGGCCCTGACTGCAAAAAATCCTTATATCGAAGGATGGACCCCACACCGAAGTTGTCCCCACCTCAAACTTGTGCTGCCCTGATACACCCAAGGGGGCCCTACAAACTGACATCAGGAACCTGGACTGCTGAGTTTTCTTTCCCAGGGAAAATGGCCAAAGGATGTGCCCAGGGGCCCCCGGCTCTGACTGCAAAGAATCCTTATATCGAAGGATGGACCCCACACCGAAGTTGTCCCCACCTCAAACTTGTGCTGCCCTGATAGACCCAAGGGAGCCCTACAAACTGACATCAGGAACCTGGACTGCTGAGTTTTCTTTCCCAGGGAAAATGGAAAAAGGATGTGTCCAGGGGCCCCTTGCCCTGGGCTGGGCCCTGACTGCAAAGAATCCTTATATCGAAGGATGGACCCCACACCGAAGTTGTCCCCACCTCAAACTTGTGCTACCCTGATAGACCCAAGGGAGCCCTACAAACTGACATCAGGAACCTGGACTGCTGAGTTTTCTTCCCCAGGGAAAATGGAAAAAGGATGTGCCCAGGGGCCCCTGGCCCTGGGCCCCTGGCCCTGACTGCAAAAATTTCTTACATCGAAGGAATGGACCCCACACCGAAGTTGTCCCCACCTCAAACTTGTGCTGCCCTGATACACCCAAGGGGGCCCTACAAACTGACATCAGGAACCTGGACTGCTGAGTTTTCTTTCCCAGGGAAAATGGCCAAAGGATGTGCCAAGGAGCCCCTGGCCCTGACTGCAAAGTATCCTTATATCGAAGGATGGACCCCACACCGAAGTTGTCCCCACCTCAAACTTGTGCTGCCCTGATAGACCCAAGGGAGCCCTACAAACTGACATCAGGAACCTGGACTGCTGAGTTTTCTTTCCCAGGGGAAATGGAAAAAGGATGTGCCCAGGGGCCCCTGGCCCTGCGCTGGGACCTCACTGCAAAAAATCCTTATATCGAAGGATGGACCCCGCACCGAAATTGTCCCCACCTCAAACTTGTGCTGCCCTGATAGACCCAAGGGAGCCCTACAAACTGACATCAGGAACCTGGACTGCTGAGTTTTCTTTCCCAGGGAAAATGGAAAAAGGATGTGCCCAGGGGCCCCTGGCCCTGGGCTGGGCCCTGACTGCAAAGAATCCTTATATCGAAGGATGGACCCCACACCGAAGTTGTCCCCACCTCAAACTTGTGCTGCCCTGATAGACCCAAGGGAGCCCTACAAACTGACATCAGGAACCTGGACTGCTGAGTTTTCTTTCCCAGGGAAAATGGAAAAAGGATGTGTCAAGGGGCCCCTGGCCCTGGGCTGGGCCCTGACTGCAAAGAATCATTATATCGAAGGATGGACCCCACACCGAAGTTGTCCCCACCTCAAACTTGTGCTACCCTGATAGACCCAAGGGAGCCCTACAAACTGACATCAGGAACCTGGACTGCTGAGTTTTCTTTCCCAGGGAAAATGGAAAAAGGATGTGCCCAGGGGCCCCTGGCCCTGGGCCCCTGGCCCTGACTGCAAAAATTCCTTACATCGAAGGAATGGACCCCACACCGAAGTTGTCCCCACCTCAAACTTGTGCTGCCCTGATACACCCAAGGGGGCCCTACAAACTGACATCAGGAACCTGGACTGCTGAGTTTTCTTTCCCAGGGAAAATGGCCAAAGGATGTGCCCAGGAGCCCCTGGCCCTGACTGCAAAGAATCCTTATATCGAAGGATGGACCCCACACCGAAGTTGTCCCCACCTCAAACTTGTGCTGCCCTGATACACCCAAGGGAGCCCTACAAACTGACATCAGGAACCTGGACTGCTGAGTTTTCTTTCCCAGGGGAAATGGAAAAAGGATGTGCCCAGGGGCACCTGGCTCTGCGCTGGGACCTCACTGCAAAAAATCCTTATATCGAAGGATGGACCCCACACCGAAGTTGTCCCCACCTCAAACTTGTGCTACCCTGATAGACCCAAGGGAGCCCGACAAACTGACATCAGGAACCTGGACTGCTGAGTTTTCTTTCCCAGGGAAAATGGGAAAAGGATGTGCCCAGGGGCCCCTGGCCCTGGGCTGGGCCCTGACTGCAAAGAATCCTTATATCGAAGGATGGACCCCGCACCGAAGTTGTCCCCACCTCAAACTTGTGCTGCCCTGATAGACCCAAGGGAGCCCTACAAACTGACATCAGGAACCTGGACTGCTGAGTTTTCTTTCCCAGGGAAAATGGAAAAAGGATGTGCCCAGGGGCCCCTGGCCCTGGGCAGGGGCCTGACTGCAAAGAATCCTTATATCGAAGGATGGACCCCGCACCGAAGTTGTCCCCACCTCAAACTTGTGCTGCCCTGATAGACCCAAGGGAGCCCTACAAACTGACATCAGGAACCTGGACTGCTGAGTTTTCTTCCTTAGGGGAAATGGAAAAAGGATGTGCCCAGGGGCCCCTGACCCTGGGCCCCTGGCCCTGACTGCAAAAAATCCTTATATCAAAGGATGGACCCCACACCGAAGTTGTCCCCACCTCAAACTAGTGCTGCCCTGATACACCCAAGGGAGCCCTACAAACTGACATCAGGAACCTGGACTGCTGAGTTTTCTTTCCCAGGGAAAATGGAAAAAGGATGTGTCCAGGGGCCCCTGGCCCTGGGCTGGGCCCTGACTGCAAAGAATCATTATATCGAAGGATGGACCCCACACCGAAGTTGTCCCCACCTCAAACTTGTGCTACCCTGATAGACCCAAGGGAGCCCTACAAACTGACATCAGGAACCTGGACTGCTGAGTTTTCTTTCCCAGGGAAAATGGAAAAAGGATGTGCCCAGGGGCCCCTGGCCCTGGGCCCCTGGCCCTGACTGCAAAAATTCCTTACATCGAAGGAATGGACCCCACACCGAAGTTGTCCCCACCTCAAACTTGTGCTGCCCTGATAGACCCAAGGGAGCCCTACAAACTGACATCAGGAACCTGGACTGCTGAGTTTTCTTTCCCAGGGAAAATGGCCAAAGGATGTGCCCGGGGGCCCCTGGCCCTGACTGCAAAAAATCCTTATATCGAAGGATGGACCCCACACCAAAGTTGTCCCCACCTGAAACTTGTGCTGCCCTGATACACCCAAGGGAGCCCTACAAACTGACATCAGGAACCTGGACTGCTGAGTTTTCTTTCCAAGGGAAAATGGAAAAAGGATGTGCCCAGGGGCCCCTGGCAATGGGCAGGGCCCTGACTGTAAAGAATCCTTATATCGAAGGATGCACCCCACACCGAAGTTGTCCCCACCTCAAACTTGTGCTGCCCTGATAGACCCAAGGGAGCCCTAAAAACTGACATCAGGAACCTGGACTGCTGAGTTTTCTTTTCCAGGGAAAATGGAAAAAGGATGTGCCCAGGGGCCCCTGGCCCTGGGCCCCTGGCCCTGACTGCAAAAAATCCTTATATCGAAGGATGGACCCCACACCGAAGTTGTCCCCACCTCAAATTTGTGCTGCCCTGATAGACCCAAGGGAGCCCTACAAACTGACATCAGGAACCTGGACTGCTGAGTTTCCTTTCCCAGGGAAAATGGCCAAAGGTTGTTCCCGGGGGCCCATGGCCCTGACTGCAAAAAATCCTTATATCGAAGGATGGACCCCACACCGAAGTTGTCCCCACCTGAAACTTGTGCTGCCCTGATACACCCAAGGGAGCCCTACAAACTGACATCAGGAACCTGGACTGCTGAGTTTTCTTTCCCAGGGAAAATGGAAAAAGGATGTGCCCAGGGGCCCCTGGCCCTGGGCAGGGGCCTCACTACAAAAAATCCTTATATCGAAGGATGGACCCCACACCGAAGTTGTCCCCACCTCAAACTTGTGCTGCCCGGATCGACCCAAGGGAGCCCTACAAACTGACATCAGGAACCTGGACTGCTGTGTTTTCTTTCCCAGGGAAAATGGAAAAAGGATGTGCCCAGGGGCCCCTGGCCCTGACTGCAAAAAATCCTTTTATCGGAGGATGGACCCCACACCGAAGTTGTCCCCACCTCAAACTTTTGGTGCCCTGATACACCCAAGGTGGCCTTACAAACTGACATCAGGAACCTGGACTGCTGAGTTTTCTTTCCTAGGGAAAATGGGAAAAGGGTGTGCCCAGGGGCCCCTGTCCCTGGGCTGGGCCCTGACTGCAAAGAATCCTTATATCGAAGGATGCACCCCACGCCGAAGTTGTCCCCACCTCAAACTTGTGCTGCCCTGATAGACCCAAGGGAGCCCTACAAACTGACATCAGGAACCTGGACTGCTGAGTTTTCTTTCCCAGGGAAAATGGAAAAAGGATGTGCCCAGGGGCCCCTGGCCCTGGGCCCCTGGCCCTGACTGCAAAAAATCCTTATATCGAAGGATGCACCCCACACCGAAGTTGTCCCCACCTCAAACTTGTGCTGCCCTGAAAGACCCAAGGGAGCCCTACAAACTGACATCAGGAACCTGGACTGCTGAGTTTTCTTTCCCAGGGAAAATGGCCAAAGGATGTGCTTGGGGGCCCCTGGCCCTGACTGCAAAAAATCCTTATATCGAAGGATGGACCCCACACCAAAGTTGTCCCCACCTGAAACTTGTGCTGCCCTGATACACCCAAGGGAGCCCTACAAACTGACATCAGGAACCTGGACTGCTGAGTTTTCTTTCCAAGGGAAAATGGAAAAAGGATGTGCCCAGGCGCCCCTGGCAATGGGCAGGGACCTCACTACAAAAAATCCTTATATCGAAAGATGGACCCCACACCGAAGTTGTCCCCACCTCAAACTTGTGCTGCCCTGATAGACCCAAGGGTGCCCTACAAACTGACATCAGGAACCTGGACTGCTGAGTTTTCTTTCCTAAAGAAAATGGAAAAGGGATGTGCCTAGGGGCCCCTGGCCCTGGGCTGGGCCCTGACTGTAAAGAATCCTTATATCGAAGGATGCACCCCACACCGAAGTTGTCCCCACCTCAAACTTGTGCTGCCCTGATAGACCCAAGGGAGCCCTACAAACTGACATCAGGAACCTGGACTGCTGTGTTTTCTTTCCCAGGGAAAATGGAAAAAGGATGTGCCCAGGGGCCCCTGGCCCTGACTGCAAAAAATCCTTATATCGAAGGATGGACTCCGCACCGAAGTTGTCCCCACCTCAAATTTGTGCTGCCCTGATAGACCCAAGGGAGCCCTACAAACTGACATCAGGAACCTGGACTGCTGTGTTTTCTTTCCCAGGGAAAATGGAAAAAGTATGTGCCCAGGGGCCCCTGGCCCTGACTGCAAAAAATCCTTATATCGAAGGATGGACCCCACACCGAAGTTGTCCCCACCTCAAACTTGTGCTGCCCTGATAGACCCAAGGGAGCCCTACAAACTGACATCAGGAACCTGGACTGCTGAGTTTTCTTCCCCAGGGAAAATGGAAAAAGAATGTGCCCAGGGGCCCCTGGCCCTGGGCCCCTGGCCCTGACTGCAAAAAATCCTTATATCGAAGGATGGACCCCACATCGATGTTGTCCCCACCTCAGACTTGTGCTGCCCTGATACACCCAAGGGGGCCCTACAAACTGACATCAGGAACCTGGACTGCTGAGTTTTCTTTCCCAGGGAAAATGGCCAAAGGATGTGCCCAGGGGCCCCTGGCCCTGACTGCAAAGAATCCTTATATCGAAGGATGGACCCCACACCGAAGTTGTCCCCACCTCAAACTTGTGCTGCCCTGATAGACCCAAGGGAGCCCTACAAACTGACATCAGGAACCTGGACTGCTGAGTTTTCTTTCCCAGGGAAAATGGAAAAAGGATGTTCCCAGCGGCCCCTTGCCCTGGGCTGGGACCTCACTGCAAAAAATCCTTATATCGAAGGATGGACCCCAGACCGACGTTGTCCCCACCTCAAACTTGTGCTGCCCTGATAGACCCAAGGGAGCCCTACAAACTGACATCAGGAACCTGGACTGCTGAGTTTTCTTTCCCAGGGAAAATGGAAAAAGGATGTGCCCAGGGGCCCCTGGCCCTGGGCCCCTGGCCCTGACTGCAAAAAATCCTTATATCGAAGGATGGATCCCACACCGAAGTTGTCCCCACCTCAAACTTGTGCTGCCCTGATAGACCCAAGGGAGCCCTACAAACTGACATCAGGAACCTGGACTGCTGAGTTTCCTTTCCCAGGGAAAATGGCCAAAGGATGTGCCCGGGGGCCCATGGCCCTGACTGCAAAAAATCCTTATATCGAAGGATGGACCCCACACCGAAGTTGTCCCCACCTCAAACTTGTGCTGCCCGGATAGACCCAAGGGAGCCCTACAAACTGACATCAGGAACCTGGACTGCTGTGTTTTCTTTCCCAGGGAAAATGGAAAAAGGATGTGCCCAGGGGCCCCTGGCCCTGACTGCAAAAAATCCTTATATCGAAGGATGGACCCCACACCGAAGTTGTCCCCACCTCAAACTTGTGCTGCCCTGATACACCCAAGGAAGCCCTACAAACTGACATCAGGAACCTGGACTGCTGCATTTTCTTTCCCAGGGAAAATGGAAAAAGGATGTTCCCAGGGGCCCGTGGCCCTGGGCTGGGACCTCACTGCAAAAAATCCATTTATCGAAGGATGGACCCCACACCGAAGTTGTCCCCACCTCAAACTTGTGCTGCCCTGATAGACCCAAGGGAGCCCTACAAACTGACATTAGGAACCTGGACTGCGGAGTTTTCTTTCCTAGGGAAAATGGAAAAGGGATGTGCCCAGGTGCCGCTGTCTCTGGGCTGGGCCCTGACTGCAAAGAATCCTTATATCGAAGGATGGACCCCACACCGAAGTTGTCCCCACCTCAAACTTGTGCTGCCCTGATAGACCCAAGGGAGCCCTACAAACTGACATCAGGAACCTGGACTGCTGAGTTTTCTTTCCCAGGGGAAATGGAAAAAGGATGTTCCCAGCGGCCCCTTGCCCTGGGCTGGGACCTCACTGCAAAAAATCCTTATATCGAAGGATGGAGCCCACACCGAAGTTGTCCCCACCTCAAACTTGTGCTGCCCTGATAGACCCAAGGGAGCCCTACAAACTGACATCAGGAACCTGGACTGCTGAGTTTTCTTTCCCAGGGAAAATGGAAAAAGGATGTGCCCAGGGGCCCCTGGCCCTGGGCCCCTGGCCCTGACTGCAAAAAATCCTTATATCGAAGGATGGACCCCACACCGAAGTTGTCCCCACCTCAAACTTGTGCTGCCCTGATAGACCCAAGGGAGCCCTACAAACTGACATCAGGAACCTGGACTGCTGAGTTTCCTTTCCCAGGGAAAATGGCCAAAGGATGTGCCCGGGGGCCCATGGCCCTGACTGCAAAAAATCCTTTTATCGAAGGATGGACCCCACACCGAAATTGTCCCTACCTCAAACTTGTGCTGCCCGGATAGACCCAAGGGAGCCCTACAAACTGACATCAGGAACCTGGACTGCTGTGTTTTCTTTCCCAGGGAAAATGGAAAAAGGATGTGCCCAGGGGCCCCTGGCCCTGACTGCAAAAAATCCTTATATCGAAGGATGGACCCCACACCGAAGTTGTCCCCACCTCAAACTTGTGCTGCCCTGATAGACCCAAGGGAGCCCTACAAACTGACATTAGGAACCTGGACTGCGGAGTTTTCTTTCCTAGGGAAAATGGAAAAGGGATGTGCCCAGGTGCCGCTGTCCCTGGGCTGGGCCCTGACTGCAAAGAATCCTTATATCGAAGGATGCACCCCACACCGAAGTTGTCCCCACCTCAAAATTGTGCTGCCCTGATAGACCCAAGGGAGCCCTACAAACTGACATCAGGAACCTGGACTGCTGAGTTTTCTTTCCCAGGGGAAATGGCCAAAGGATGTGCCCGGGGGCCCCTGGCCTTGGGCTGGGACCTCACTGCAAAAAATCCTTATATCGAAGGATGGACCCCGCACCGAAGTTGTCCCCACCTCAAACTTGTGCTGCCCTGATAGACCCAAGGGAGCCCTACAAACTGACATCAGGAACCTGGACTGCTGAGTTTTCTTTCCCAGGGAAAATGGAAAAAGGATGTACCCAGGGGCCCCTGGCTCTGGGCTGGGACCGCACTGCAAAAAATCCTTATCGAAGGATGGACCCCACACCGAAGTTGTCCCCACCTCAAACTTGTGCTGCCCTGATAGACCCAAGGGAGCCCTACAAACTGACATCAGGAACCTGGACTGCTGAGTTTTCTTCCCCAGGGAAAATGGGAAAAGGATGTGCCCAGGGGCCCCTGGCCCTGGGCTGGGACCTCACTGCAAAAAATCCTTTTATCGAAGGATGGACCCCACACCGAAGTTGTCCCCTCCTCAAACTTGTGCTGCCCTGATACACCCAAGGGAGCCCTACAAACTGACATCAGGAACCTGGACTGCTGAGTTTTCTTTCCCAGGGAAAATGGCCAAAGGATGTGCCCAGGGGCCCCTGGCCCTGACTGCAAAAAATCCTTATATCGAAGGATGGAGCCAACACCGAAGTTGTCCCCACCTCAAACTTGTGCTGCCCTGATACACCCAAGGGAGCCCTACAAACTGACATCAGGAACCTGGACTGCTGCGTTTTCTTTCCCAGGGAAAATGGAAAAAGTATGTTCCCAGGGGCCCCTGGCCCTGGGCTTGGACCTCACTGCAAAAAATCCTTTTATCGCTGGATGGACCCCACACCGAAGTTGTCCCCACCTGAAACTTGTGCTGCCCTGATACACCCAAGGGAGCCCTACAAACTGACATCAGGAACCTGGACTGCTGAGTTTTCTTTCCCAGGGAAAATGGAAAAAGGATGTGCCCAGGGGCCCCTGGCCCTGGGCAGGGGCCTCACTACAAAAAATCCTTATATCGAAGGATGGACCCCACACCGAAGTTGTCCCCACCTCAAACTTGTGCTGCCCGGATAGACCCAAGGGAGCCCTACAAACTGACATCAGGAACCTGGACTGCTGTGTTTTCTTTCCCAGGGAAAATGGAAAAAGGATGTGCCCAGGGGCCCCTGGCCCTGACTGCAAAAAATCCTTATATCGAAGGATGGACCCCACACCGAAGTTGTCCCCACCTCAAACTTGTGCTGCCCTGATACACCCAAGGAAGCCCTACAAACTGACATCAGGAACCTGGACTGCTGCATTTTCTTTCCCAGGGAAAATGGAAAAAGGATGTACCCAGGGGCCCCTGGCTCTGGGCTGGGACCGCACTGCAAAAAATCCTTATCGAAGGATGGACCCCACACCGAAGTTGTCCCCACCTCAAACTTGTGCTGCCCTGATACACCCAAGGGAGCCCTACAAACTGACATCAGGAACCTGGACTGCTGCATTTTCTTTCCCAGGGAAAATGGAAAAAGGATGTTCCCAGGGGCCCGTGGCCCTGGGCTGGGACCTCACTGCAAAAAATCCATTTATCGAAGGATGGACCCCACACCGAAGTTGTCCCCACCTCAAACTTGTGCTGCCCTGATAGACCCAAGGGAGCCCTACAAACTGACATCAGGAACCTGGACTGCTGAGTTTTCTTTCCCAGGGAAAATGGAAAAAGGATGTACCCAGGGGCCCCTGGCTCTGGGCTGGGACCGCACTGCAAAAATTCCTTATCGAAGGATGGACCCCACACCGAAGTTGTCCCCACCTCAAACTTGTGCTGCCCTGATACACCCAAGGGAGCCCTACAAACTGACATCAGGAACCTGGACTGCTGTGTTTTCTTTCCCAGGGAAAATGGAAAAAGGATGTGCCCAGGGGCCCCTGGCCCTGACTGCAAAAAATCCTTATATCGAAGGATGGACTCCGCACCGAAGTTGTCCCCACCTCAAATTTGTGCTGCCCTGATAGACCCAAGGGAGCCCTACAAACTGACATCAGGAACCTGGACTGCTGTGTTTTCTTTCCCAGGGAAATAGGAAAAAGTATGTGCCCAGGGGCCCCTGGCCCTGACTGCAAAAAATCCTTATATCGAAGGATGGACCCCACACCGAAGTTGTCCCCACCTCAAACTTGTGCTGCCCTGATAGACCCAAGGGAGCCCTACAAACTGACATCAGGAACCTGGACTGCTGGGTTTTCTTCCCCAGGGAAAATGGAAAAAGAATGTGCCCAGGGGCCCCTGGCCCTGGGCAATGGGCCCTGACTGCAAAAAATCCTTATATCGAAGGATGGACCCCACATCGATGTTGTCCCCACCTCAGACTTGTGCTGCCCTGATACACCCAAGGGGGCCCTACAAACTGACATCAGGAACCTGGACTGCTGAGTTTTCTTTCCCAGGGAAAATGGCCAAAGGATGTGCCCAGGGGCCCCTGGCCCTGACTGCAAAGAATCCTTATATCGAAGGATGGACCCCACACCGAAGTTGTCCCAACCTCAAACTTGTGCTGCCCTGATAGACCCAAGGGAGCCCTACAAACTGACATCAGGAACCTGGACTGCTGAGTTTTCTTTCCCAGGGGAAATGGAAAAAGGATGTTCCCAGCGGCCCCTTGCCCTGGGCTGGGACCTCACTGCAAAAAATCCTTATATCGAAGGATGGACCCCAGACCGACGTTGTCCCCACCTCAAACTTGTGCTGCCCTGATAGACCCAAGGGAGCCCTACAAACTGACATCAGGAACCTGGACTGCTGAGTTTTCTTTCCCAGGGAAAATGGAAAAAGGATGTGCCCAGGGGCCCCTGGCCCTGGGCCCCTGGCCCTGACTGCAAAAAATCCTTATATCGAAGGATGGATCCCACACCGAAGTTGTCCCCACCTCAAACTTGTGCTGCCCTGATAGACCCAAGGGAGCCCTACAAACTGACATCAGGAACCTGGACTGCTGTGTTTTCTTTCCCAGGGAAAATGGAAAAAGGATGTGCCCAGGGGCCCCTGGCCCTGACTGCAAAAAATCCTTATATCGAAGGATGGACCCCACACCGAAGTTGTCCCCACCTCAAACTTCTGCTGCCTTGATACACCCAAGGAAGCCCTACAAACTGACATCAGGAACCTGGACTGCTGCATTTTCTTTCCCAGGGAAAATGGAAAAAGGATGTTCCCAGGGGCCCGTGGCCCTAGGCTGGGACCTCACTGCAAAAAATCCATTTATCGAAGGATGGACCCCACACCGAAGTTGTCCCCACCTCAAACTTGTGCTGCCCTGATAGACCCAAGTGAGCCCTACAAACTGACATTAGGAACCTGGACTGCGGAGTTTTCTTTCCTAGGGAAAATGGAAAAGGGATGTGCCCAGGTGCCGCTGTCCCTGGGCTGGGCCCTGACTGCAAAGAATCCTTATATCGAAGGATGGACCCCACACCGAAGTTGTCCCCACCTCAAACTTGTGCTGCCCTGATAGACCCAAGGGAGCCCTACAAACTGACATCAGGAACCTGGACTGCTGAGTTTTCTTTCCCAGGGGAAATGGAAAAAGGATGTTCCCAGCGGCCCCTTGCCCTGGGCTGGGACCTCACTGCAAAAAATCCTTATATCGAAGGATGGACCCCAGACCGACGTTGTCCCCACCTCAAACTTGTGCTGCCCTGATAGACCCAAGGGAGCCCTACAAACTGACATCAGGAACCTGGACTGCTGAGTTTTCTTTCCCAGGGAAAATGGAAAAAGGATGTGCCCAGGGGCCCCTGGCCCTGGGCCCCTGGCCCTGACTGCAAAAAATCCTTATATCGAAGGATGGATCCCACACCGAAGTTGTCCCCACCTCAAACTTGTGCTGCCCTGATAGACCCAAGGGAGCCCTACAAACTGACATCAGGAACCTGGACTGCTGAGTTTCCTTTCCCAGGGAAAATGGCCAAAGGATGTGCCCAGGGGCCCATGGCCCTGACTGCAAAAAATCCTTATATCGAAGGATGGACCCCACACCGAAGTTGTCCCCACCTCAAACTTGTGCTGCCCGGATAGACCCAAGGGAGCCCTACAAACTGACATCAGGAACCTGGACTGCTGTGTTTTCTTTCCCAGGGAAAATGGAAAAAGGATGTGCCCAGGGGCCCCTGGCCCTGACTGCAAAGAATCCTTATATCGAAGGATGGACCCCACACCGAAGTTGTCCCCACCTCAAACTTGTGCTGCCCTGATACACCCAAGGAAGCCCTACAAACTGACATCAGGAACCTGGACTGCTGCATTTTCTTTCCCAGGGAAAATGGAAAAAGGATGTTCCCAGGGGCCCCTGGCCCTGGGCTGGGGCCTCACTGCAAAGAATCCTTATATCGAAGGATGGACCCCACACCGAAGTTGTCCCCACCTCAAACTTGTGCTGCCCTGATAGACCCAAGGGAGCCCTACAAACTGACATCAGGAACCTGGACTGCTGAGTTTTCTTCCCCAGGGGAAATGGAAAAAGGATGTGCCCAGGGGCCCCTGGCCCTGACTGCAAAAAATCCTTATATCGAAGGATGGACCCCACACCGAAGTTGTCCCCACCTCAAACTTGTGCTGCCCTGATACACCCAAGGGGGCCCTACAAACTGACATCAGGAACCTGGACTGCTGAGTTTTCTTTCCCAGGGAAAATGGCCAAAGGATGTGCCCAGGGGCCCCCGGCTCTGACTGCAAAGAATCCTTATATCGAAGGATGGACCCCACACCGAAGTTGTCCCCACCTCAAACTTGTGCTGCCCTGATAGACCCAAGGGAGCCCTACAAACTGACATCAGGAACCTGGACTGCTGAGTTTTCTTTCCCAGGGAAAATGGAAAAAGGGTGTGTCCAGGGGCCCCTGGCCCTGGGCTGGGCCCTGACTGCAAAGAATCCTTATATCGAAGGATGGACCCCACACCGAAGTTGTCCCCACCTCAAACTTGTGCTACCCTGATAGACCCAAGGGAGCCCTACAAACTGACATCAGGAACCTGGACTGCTGAGTTTTCTTCCCCAGGGAAAATGGAAAAAGGATGTGCCCAGGGGCCCCTGGCCCTGGGCCCCTGGCCCTGACTGCAAAAATTCCTTACATCGAAGGAATGGACCCCACACCGAAGTTGTCCCCACCTCAAACTTGTGCTGCCCTGATACACCCAAGGGGGCCCTACAAACTGACATCAGGAACCTGGACTGCTGAGTTTTCTTTCCCAGGGAAAATGGCCAAAGGATGTGCCAAGGAGCCCCTGGCCCTGACTGCAAAGTATCCTTATATCGAAGGATGGACCCCACACCGAAGTTGTCCCCACCTCAAACTTGTGCTGCCCTGATAGACCCAAGGGAGCCCTACAAACTGACATCAGGAACCTGGACTGCTGTGTTTTCTTTCCCAGGGAAAATGGAAAAAGGATGTGTCCAGGGGCCCCTGGCCCTGGGCTGGGCCCTGACTGCAAAGAATCATTATATCGAAGGATGGACCCCACACCGAAGTTGTCCCCACCTCAAACTTGTGCTGCCCTGATACACCCAAGGGAGCCCTACAAACTGACATCAGGAACCTGGACTGCTGAGTTTTCTTTCCCAGGGGAAATGGAAAAAGGATGTGCCCAGGGGCCCCTGGCCCTGACTGCAAAACATCCTTATATCGAAGGATGGACCCCACACCGAAGTTGTCCCCACCTCAAACTTGTGCTGCCCTGATACACCCAAGGGAGCCCTACAAACTGACATCAGGAACCTGGACTGCTGAGTTTTCTTTCCCACTGAAAATGGAAAAAGGATGTTCCCAGGGGCCCCTGGCCCTGGGCTGGGACCTCACTGCAAAACATCCTTATATCGAAGGATGGACCCCACACCGAAGTTGTCCCCACCTCAAACGTGTGCTGCCCTGATAGACCCAAGGGAGCCCTACAAACTGACATCAGGAACCTGGACTGCTGAGTTTTCTTTCCCAGGGAAAATGGAAAAAGGATGTGCCCAGGGGCCCCTGGCCCTGGGCTGGGACCTCACTGCAAAAAATCCTTATATCGAAGGATGGACCCCACACCGAAGTTGTCCCCACCTCAAACTTGTGCTGCCCTGATACACACAAGGGAGCCCTACAAACTGACATCAGGAACCTGGACTGCTGCGTTTTCTTTCCTAGGGAAAATGGAAAAGGGATGTGCCATGGGGCCCCTGGCCCTGGGCTGGGCCCTGACTGCAAAGAATCCTTATATCGAAGGATGCACCCCACACCGAAGTTGTCCCCACCTCAAACTTGTGCTGCCCTGAAAGACCCAAGGGAGCCCTACAAACTGACATCAGGAACCTGGACTGCTGAGTTTTCTTTCCCAGGGAAAATGGCCAAAGGATGTGCCCGGGGGCCCCTGGCCCTGGGCCCCTGGCCCTGAATGCAAAAATTCCTTACATCGAAGGAATGGACCCCACACCGAAGTTGTCCCCACCTCAAACTTGTGCTGCCCTGATACACCCAAGGGGGCCCTACAAACTGACATCAGGAACCTGGACTGCTGAGTTTTCTTTCCCAGGGAAAATGGCCAAAGGATGTGCCAAGGAGCCCCTGGCCCTGACTGCAAAGTATCCTTATATCGAAGGATGGACCCCACACCGAAGTTGTCCCCACCTCAAACTTGTGCTGCCCTGATAGACCCAAGGGAGCCCTACAAACTGACATCAGGAACCTGGACTGCTGAGTTTTCTTTCCCAGGGAAAATGGAAAAAGGATGTGTCCAGGGGCCCCTGGCCCTGGGCTGGGCCCTGACTGCAAAGAATCATTATATCGAAGGATGGACCCCACACCGAAGTTGTCCCCACCTCAAACTTGTGCTGCCCTGATACACCCAAGGGAGCCCTACAAACTGACATCAGGAACCTGGACTGCTGAGTTTTCTTTCCCAGGGAAAATGGAAAAAGGATGTTCCCAGGGGCCCCTGGCCCTGGGCTGGGACCTCACTGCAAAAAATCCTTATATCGAAGGATGGACCCCACACCGAAGTTGTCCCCACCTCAAACGTGTGCTGCCCTGATAGACCCAAGGGAGCCCTACAAACTGACATCAGGAACCTGGACTGCTGAGTTTTCTTTCCCAGGGAAAATGGAAAAAGGATGTGCCCAGGGGCCCCTGGCCCTGGGCCCCTGGCCCTGACTGCAAAAAATCCTTATATCGAAGGATGCACCCCACACCGAAGTTGTCCCCACCTCAAACTTGTGCTGCCCTGAAAGACCCAAGGGAGCCCTACAAACTGACATCAGGAACCTGGACTGCTGAGTTTTCTTTCCCAGGGAAAATGGCCAAAGGATGTGCCCGGGGGCCCCTGGCCCTGACTGCAAAAAATCCTTATATCGAAGGATGGACCCCACACCAAAGTTGTCCCCACCTGAAACTTGTGCTGCCCTGATACACCCAAGGGAGCCCTACAAACTGACATCAGGAACCTGGACTGCTGAGTTTTCTTTCCAAGGGAAAATGGAAAAAGGATGTGCCCAGGCGCCCCTGGCAATGGGCAGGGACCTCACTACAAAAAATCCTTATATCGAAAGATGGACCCCACACCGAAGTTGTCCCCACCTCAAACTTGTGCTGCCCTGATAGACCCAAGGGAGCCCTACAAACTGACATCAGGAACCTGGACTGCTGAGTTTTCTTTCCCAGGGAAAATGGAAAAAGGATGTACCCAGGGGCCCCTGGCTCTGGGCTGGGACCGCACTGCAAAAATTCCTTATCGAAGGATGGACCCCACACCGAAGTTGTCCCCACCTCAAACTTGTGCTGCCCTGATACACCCAAGGGAGCCCTACAAACTGACATCAGGAACCTGGACTGCTGTGTTTTCTTTCCCAGGGAAAATGGAAAAAGGATGTGCCCAGGGGCCCCTGGCCCTGACTGCAAAAAATCCTTATATCGAAGGATGGACTCCGCACCGAAGTTGTCCCCACCTCAAATTTGTGCTGCCCTGATAGACCCAAGGGAGCCCTACAAACTGACATCAGGAACCTGGACTGCTGTGTTTTCTTTCCCAGGGAAATAGGAAAAAGTATGTGCCCAGGGGCCCCTGGCCCTGGGCAATGGGCCCTGACTGCAAAAAATCCTTATATCGAAGGATGGACCCCACATCGATGTTGTCCCCACCTCAGACTTGTGCTGCCCTGATACACCCAAGGGGGCCCTACAAACTGACATCAGGAACCTGGACTGCTGAGTTTTCTTTCCCAGGGAAAATGGCCAAAGGATGTGCCCAGGGGCCCCTGGCCCTGACTGCAAAGAATCCTTATATCGAAGGATGGACCCCACACCGAAGTTGTCCCAACCTCAAACTTGTGCTGCCCTGATAGACCCAAGGGAGCCCTACAAACTGACATCAGGAACCTGGACTGCTGAGTTTTCTTTCCCAGGGGAAATGGAAAAAGGATGTTCCCAGCGGCCCCTTGCCCTGGGCTGGGACCTCACTGCAAAAAATCCTTATATCGAAGGATGGACCCCAGACCGACGTTGTCCCCACCTCAAACTTGTGCTGCCCTGATAGACCCAAGGGAGCCCTACAAACTGACATCAGGAACCTGGACTGCTGAGTTTTCTTTCCCAGGGAAAATGGAAAAAGGATGTGCCCAGGGGCCCCTGGCCCTGGGCCCCTGGCCCTGACTGCAAAAAATCCTTATATCGAAGGATGGATCCCACACCGAAGTTGTCCCCACCTCAAACTTGTGCTGCCCTGATAGACCCAAGGGAGCCCTACAAACTGACATCAGGAACCTGGACTGCTGTGTTTTCTTTCCCAGGGAAAATGGAAAAAGGATGTGCCCAGGGGCCCCTGGCCCTGACTGCAAAAAATCCTTATATCGAAGGATGGACCCCACACCGAAGTTGTCCCCACCTCAAACTTGTGCTGCCCTGATAGACCCAAGTGAGCCCTACAAACTGACATTAGGAACCTGGACTGCGGAGTTTTCTTTCCTAGGGAAAATGGAAAAGGGATGTGCCCAGGTGCCGCTGTCCCTGGGCTGGGCCCTGACTGCAAAGAATCCTTATATCGAAGGATGGACCCCACACCGAAGTTGTCCCCACCTCAAACTTGTGCTGCCCTGATAGACCCAAGGGAGCCCTACAAACTGACATCAGGAACCTGGACTGCTGAGTTTTCTTTCCCAGGGGAAATGGAAAAAGGATGTTCCCAGCGGCCCCTTGCCCTGGGCTGGGACCTCACTGCAAAAAATCCTTATATCGAAGGATGGACCCCAGACCGACGTTGTCCCCACCTCAAACTTGTGCTGCCCTGATAGACCCAAGGGAGCCCTACAAACTGACATCAGGAACCTGGACTGCTGAGTTTTCTTTCCCAGGGAAAATGGAAAAAGGATGTGCCCAGGGGCCCCTGGCCCTGGGCCCCTGGCCCTGACTGCAAAAAATCCTTATATCGAAGGATGGATCCCACACCGAAGTTGTCCCCACCTCAAACTTGTGCTGCCCTGATAGACCCAAGGGAGCCCTACAAACTGACATCAGGAACCTGGACTGCTGAGTTTCCTTTCCCAGGGAAAATGGCCAAAGGATGTGCCCAGGGGCCCATGGCCCTGACTGCAAAAAATCCTTATATCGAAGGATGGACCCCACACCGAAGTTGTCCCCACCTCAAACTTGTGCTGCCCGGATAGACCCAAGGGAGCCCTACAAACTGACATCAGGAACCTGGACTGCTGTGTTTTCTTTCCCAGGGAAAATGGAAAAAGGATGTGCCCAGGGGCCCCTGGCCCTGACTGCAAAGAATCCTTATATCGAAGGATGGACCCCACACCGAAGTTGTCCCCACCTCAAACTTGTGCTGCCCTGATACACCCAAGGAAGCCCTACAAACTGACATCAGGAACCTGGACTGCTGCATTTTCTTTCCCAGGGAAAATGGAAAAAGGATGTTCCCAGGGGCCCCTGGCCCTGGGCTGGGGCCTCACTGCAAAGAATCCTTATATCGAAGGATGGACCCCACACCGAAGTTGTCCCCACCTCAAACTTGTGCTGCCCTGATAGACCCAAGGGAGCCCTACAAACTGACATCAGGAACCTGGACTGCTGAGTTTTCTTCCCCAGGGGAAATGGAAAAAGGATGTGCCCAGGGGCCCCTGGCCCTGACTGCAAAAAATCCTTATATCGAAGGATGGACCCCACACCGAAGTTGTCCCCACCTCAAACTTGTGCTGCCCTGATACACCCAAGGGGGCCCTACAAACTGACATCAGGAACCTGGACTGCTGAGTTTTCTTTCCCAGGGAAAATGGCCAAAGGATGTGCCCAGGGGCCCCCGGCTCTGACTGCAAAGAATCCTTATATCGAAGGATGGACCCCACACCGAAGTTGTCCCCACCTCAAACTTGTGCTGCCCTGATAGACCCAAGGGAGCCCTACAAACTGACATCAGGAACCTGGACTGCTGAGTTTTCTTTCCCAGGGAAAATGGAAAAAGGGTGTGTCCAGGGGCCCCTGGCCCTGGGCTGGGCCCTGACTGCAAAGAATCCTTATATCGAAGGATGGACCCCACACCGAAGTTGTCCCCACCTCAAACTTGTGCTACCCTGATAGACCCAAGGGAGCCCTACAAACTGACATCAGGAACCTGGACTGCTGAGTTTTCTTCCCCAGGGAAAATGGAAAAAGGATGTGCCCAGGGGCCCCTGGCCCTGGGCCCCTGGCCCTGACTGCAAAAATTCCTTACATCGAAGGAATGGACCCCACACCGAAGTTGTCCCCACCTCAAACTTGTGCTGCCCTGATACACCCAAGGGGGCCCTACAAACTGACATCAGGAACCTGGACTGCTGAGTTTTCTTTCCCAGGGAAAATGGCCAAAGGATGTGCCAAGGAGCCCCTGGCCCTGACTGCAAAGTATCCTTATATCGAAGGATGGACCCCACACCGAAGTTGTCCCCACCTCAAACTTGTGCTGCCCTGATAGACCCAAGGGAGCCCTACAAACTGACATCAGGAACCTGGACTGCTGTGTTTTCTTTCCCAGGGAAAATGGAAAAAGGATGTGTCCAGGGGCCCCTGGCCCTGGGCTGGGCCCTGACTGCAAAGAATCATTATATCGAAGGATGGACCCCACACCGAAGTTGTCCCCACCTCAAACTTGTGCTGCCCTGATACACCCAAGGGAGCCCTACAAACTGACATCAGGAACCTGGACTGCTGAGTTTTCTTTCCCAGGGGAAATGGAAAAAGGATGTGCCCAGGGGCCCCTGGCCCTGACTGCAAAACATCCTTATATCGAAGGATGGACCCCACACCGAAGTTGTCCCCACCTCAAACTTGTGCTGCCCTGATACACCCAAGGGAGCCCTACAAACTGACATCAGGAACCTGGACTGCTGAGTTTTCTTTCCCACTGAAAATGGAAAAAGGATGTTCCCAGGGGCCCCTGGCCCTGGGCTGGGACCTCACTGCAAAACATCCTTATATCGAAGGATGGACCCCACACCGAAGTTGTCCCCACCTCAAACGTGTGCTGCCCTGATAGACCCAAGGGAGCCCTACAAACTGACATCAGGAACCTGGACTGCTGAGTTTTCTTTCCCAGGGAAAATGGAAAAAGGATGTGCCCAGGGGCCCCTGGCCCTGGGCTGGGACCTCACTGCAAAAAATCCTTATATCGAAGGATGGACCCCACACCGAAGTTGTCCCCACCTCAAACTTGTGCTGCCCTGATACACACAAGGGAGCCCTACAAACTGACATCAGGAACCTGGACTGCTGCGTTTTCTTTCCTAGGGAAAATGGAAAAGGGATGTGCCATGGGGCCCCTGGCCCTGGGCTGGGCCCTGACTGCAAAGAATCCTTATATCGAAGGATGCACCCCACACCGAAGTTGTCCCCACCTCAAACTTGTGCTGCCCTGAAAGACCCAAGGGAGCCCTACAAACTGACATCAGGAACCTGGACTGCTGAGTTTTCTTTCCCAGGGAAAATGGCCAAAGGATGTGCCCGGGGGCCCCTGGCCCTGGGCCCCTGGCCCTGAATGCAAAAATTCCTTACATCGAAGGAATGGACCCCACACCGAAGTTGTCCCCACCTCAAACTTGTGCTGCCCTGATACACCCAAGGGGGCCCTACAAACTGACATCAGGAACCTGGACTGCTGAGTTTTCTTTCCCAGGGAAAATGGCCAAAGGATGTGCCAAGGAGCCCCTGGCCCTGACTGCAAAGTATCCTTATATCGAAGGATGGACCCCACACCGAAGTTGTCCCCACCTCAAACTTGTGCTGCCCTGATAGACCCAAGGGAGCCCTACAAACTGACATCAGGAACCTGGACTGCTGAGTTTTCTTTCCCAGGGAAAATGGAAAAAGGATGTGTCCAGGGGCCCCTGGCCCTGGGCTGGGCCCTGACTGCAAAGAATCATTATATCGAAGGATGGACCCCACACCGAAGTTGTCCCCACCTCAAACTTGTGCTGCCCTGATACACCCAAGGGAGCCCTACAAACTGACATCAGGAACCTGGACTGCTGAGTTTTCTTTCCCAGGGAAAATGGAAAAAGGATGTTCCCAGGGGCCCCTGGCCCTGGGCTGGGACCTCACTGCAAAAAATCCTTATATCGAAGGATGGACCCCACACCGAAGTTGTCCCCACCTCAAACGTGTGCTGCCCTGATAGACCCAAGGGAGCCCTACAAACTGACATCAGGAACCTGGACTGCTGAGTTTTCTTTCCCAGGGAAAATGGAAAAAGGATGTGCCCAGGGGCCCCTGGCCCTGGGCCCCTGGCCCTGACTGCAAAAAATCCTTATATCGAAGGATGCACCCCACACCGAAGTTGTCCCCACCTCAAACTTGTGCTGCCCTGAAAGACCCAAGGGAGCCCTACAAACTGACATCAGGAACCTGGACTGCTGAGTTTTCTTTCCCAGGGAAAATGGCCAAAGGATGTGCCCGGGGGCCCCTGGCCCTGACTGCAAAAAATCCTTATATCGAAGGATGGACCCCACACCAAAGTTGTCCCCACCTGAAACTTGTGCTGCCCTGATACACCCAAGGGAGCCCTACAAACTGACATCAGGAACCTGGACTGCTGAGTTTTCTTTCCAAGGGAAAATGGAAAAAGGATGTGCCCAGGCGCCCCTGGCAATGGGCAGGGACCTCACTACAAAAAATCCTTATATCGAAAGATGGACCCCACACCGAAGTTGTCCCCACCTCAAACTTGTGCTGCCCTGATAGACCCAAGGGTGCCCTACAAACTGACATCAGGAACCTGGACTGCTGAGTTTTCTTTCCTAAAGAAAATGGAAAAGGGATGTGCCTAGGGGCCCCTGGCCCTGGGCTGGGCCCTGACTGTAAAGAATCCTTATATCGAAGGATGCACCCCACACCGAAGTTGTCCCCACCTCAAACTTGTGCTGCCCTGATAGACCCAAGGGAGCCCTACAAACTGACATCAGGAACCTGGACTGCTGTGTTTTCTTTCCCAGGGAAAATGGAAAAAGGATGTGCCCAGGGGCCCCTGGCCCTGACTGCAAAAAATCCTTATATCGAAGGATGGACTCCGCACCGAAGTTGTCCCCACCTCAAATTTGTGCTGCCCTGATAGACCCAAGGGAGCCCTACAAACTGACATCAGGAACCTGGACTGCTGTGTTTTCTTTCCCAGGGAAAATGGAAAAAGTATGTGCCCAGGGGCCCCTGGCCCTGACTGCAAAAAATCCTTATATCGAAGGATGGACCCCACACCGAAGTTGTCCCCACCTCAAACTTGTGCTGCCCTGATAGACCCAAGGGAGCCCTACAAACTGACATCAGGAACCTGGACTGCTGAGTTTTCTTCCCCAGGGAAAATGGAAAAAGAATGTGCCCAGGGGCCCCTGGCCCTGGGCCCCTGGCCCTGACTGCAAAAAATCCTTATATCGAAGGATGGACCCCACATCGATGTTGTCCCCACCTCAGACTTGTGCTGCCCTGATACACCCAAGGGGGCCCTACAAACTGACATCAGGAACCTGGACTGCTGAGTTTTCTTTCCCAGGGAAAATGGCCAAAGGATGTGCCCAGGGGCCCCTGGCCCTGACTGCAAAGAATCCTTATATCGAAGGATGGACCCCACACCGAAGTTGTCCCCACCTCAAACTTGTGCTGCCCTGATACACACAAGGGAGCCCTACAAACTGACATCAGGAACCTGGACTGCTGCGTTTTCTTTCCTAGGGAAAATGGAAAAGGGATGTGCCATGGGGCCCCTGGCCCTGGGCTGGGCCCTGACTGCAAAGAATCCTTATATCGAAGGATGCACCCCACACCGAAGTTGTCCCCACCTCAAACTTGTGCTGCCCTGAAAGACCCAAGGGAGCCCTACAAACTGACATCAGGAACCTGGACTGCTGAGTTTTCTTTCCCAGGGAAAATGGCCAAAGGATGTGCCCGGGGGCCCCTGGCCCTGGGCCCCTGGCCCTGAATGCAAAAATTCCTTACATCGAAGGAATGGACCCCACACCGAAGTTGTCCCCACCTCAAACTTGTGCTGCCCTGATACACCCAAGGGGGCCCTACAAACTGACATCAGGAACCTGGACTGCTGAGTTTTCTTTCCCAGGGAAAATGGCCAAAGGATGTGCCAAGGAGCCCCTGGCCCTGACTGCAAAGTATCCTTATATCGAAGGATGGACCCCACACCGAAGTTGTCCCCACCTCAAACTTGTGCTGCCCTGATAGACCCAAGGGAGCCCTACAAACTGACATCAGGAACCTGGACTGCTGAGTTTTCTTTCCCAGGGAAAATGGAAAAAGGATGTGTCCAGGGGCCCCTGGCCCTGGGCTGGGCCCTGACTGCAAAGAATCATTATATCGAAGGATGGACCCCACACCGAAGTTGTCCCCACCTCAAACTTGTGCTGCCCTGATACACCCAAGGGAGCCCTACAAACTGACATCAGGAACCTGGACTGCTGAGTTTTCTTTCCCAGGGAAAATGGAAAAAGGATGTTCCCAGGGGCCCCTGGCCCTGGGCTGGGACCTCACTGCAAAAAATCCTTATATCGAAGGATGGACCCCACACCGAAGTTGTCCCCACCTCAAACGTGTGCTGCCCTGATAGACCCAAGGGAGCCCTACAAACTGACATCAGGAACCTGGACTGCTGAGTTTTCTTTCCCAGGGAAAATGGAAAAAGGATGTGCCCAGGGGCCCCTGGCCCTGGGCCCCTGGCCCTGACTGCAAAAAATCCTTATATCGAAGGATGCACCCCACACCGAAGTTGTCCCCACCTCAAACTTGTGCTGCCCTGAAAGACCCAAGGGAGCCCTACAAACTGACATCAGGAACCTGGACTGCTGAGTTTTCTTTCCCAGGGAAAATGGCCAAAGGATGTGCCCGGGGGCCCCTGGCCCTGACTGCAAAAAATCCTTATATCGAAGGATGGACCCCACACCAAAGTTGTCCCCACCTGAAACTTGTGCTGCCCTGATACACCCAAGGGAGCCCTACAAACTGACATCAGGAACCTGGACTGCTGAGTTTTCTTTCCAAGGGAAAATGGAAAAAGGATGTGCCCAGGCGCCCCTGGCAATGGGCAGGGACCTCACTACAAAAAATCCTTATATCGAAAGATGGACCCCACACCGAAGTTGTCCCCACCTCAAACTTGTGCTGCCCTGATAGACCCAAGGGTGCCCTACAAACTGACATCAGGAACCTGGACTGCTGAGTTTTCTTTCCTAAAGAAAATGGAAAAGGGATGTGCCTAGGGGCCCCTGGCCCTGGGCTGGGCCCTGACTGTAAAGAATCCTTATATCGAAGGATGCACCCCACACCGAAGTTGTCCCCACCTCAAACTTGTGCTGCCCTGATAGACCCAAGGGAGCCCTACAAACTGACATCAGGAACCTGGACTGCTGTGTTTTCTTTCCCAGGGAAAATGGAAAAAGGATGTGCCCAGGGGCCCCTGGCCCTGACTGCAAAAAATCCTTATATTGAAGGATGGACTCCGCACCGAAGTTGTCCCCACCTCAAATTTGTGCTGCCCTGATAGACCCAAGGGAGCCCTACAAACTGACATCAGGAACCTGGACTGCTGTGTTTTCTTTCCCAGGGAAAATGGAAAAAGTATGTGCCCAGGGGCCCCTGGCCCTGACAGCAAAAAATCCTTATATCGAAGGATGGACCCCACACCGAAGTTGTCCCCACCTCAAACTTGTGCTGCCCTGATAGACCCAAGGGAGCCCTACAAACTGACATCAGGAACCTGGACTGCTGAGTTTTCTTCCCCAGGGAAAATGGAAAAAGAATGTGCCCAGGGGCCCCTGGCCCTGGGCCCCTGGCCCTGACTGCAAAAAATCCTTATATCGAAGGATGGACCCCACATCGATGTTGTCCCCACCTCAGACTTGTGCTGCCCTGATACACCCAAGGGGGCCCTACAAACTGACATCAGGAACCTGGACTGCTGAGTTTTCTTTCCCAGGGAAAATGGCCAAAGGATGTGCCCAGGGGCCCCTGGCCCTGACTGCAAAGAATCCTTATATCGAAGGATGGACCCCACACCGAAGTTGTCCCCACCTCAAACTTGTGCTGCCCTGATAGACCCAAGGGAGCCCTACAAACTGACATCAGGAACCTGGACTGCTGAGTTTTCTTTCCCAGGGAAAATGGAAAAAGGATGTTCCCAGCGGCCCCTTGCCCTGGGCTGGGACCTCACTGCAAAAAATCCTTATATCGAAGGATGGACCCCAGACCGACGTTGTCCCCACCTCAAACTTGTGCTGCCCTGATAGACCCAAGGGAGCCCTACAAACTGACATCAGGAACCTGGACTGCTGAGTTTTCTTTCCCAGGGAAAATGGAAAAAGGATGTGCCCAGGGGCCCCTGGCCCTGGGCCCCTGCCCCTGACTGCAAAAAATCCTTATATCGAAGGATGGATCCCACACCGAAGTTGTCCCCACCTCAAACTTGTGCTGCCCTGATAGACCCAAGGGAGCCCTACAAACTGACATCAGGAACCTGGACTGCTGAGTTTCCTTTCCCAGGGAAAATGGCCAAAGGATGTGCCCGGGGGCCCATGGCCCTGACTGCAAAAAATCCTTATATCGAAGGATGGACCCCACACCGAAGTTGTCCCCACCTCAAACTTGTGCTGCCCGGATAGACCCAAGGGAGCCCTACAAACTGACATCAGGAACCTGGACTGCTGTGTTTTCTTTCCCAGGGAAAATGGAAAAAGGATGTGCCCAGGGGCCCCTGGCCCTGACTGCAAAAAATCCTTATATCGAAGGATGGACCCCACACCGAAGTTGTCCCCACCTCAAACTTGTGCTGCCCTGATACACCCAAGGAAGCCCTACAAACTGACATCAGGAACCTGGACTGCTGCATTTTCTTTCCCAGGGAAAATGGAAAAAGGATGTTCCCAGGGGCCCGTGGCCCTGGGCTGGGACCTCACTGCAAAAAATCCATTTATCGAAGGATGGACCCCACACCGAAGTTGTCCCCATCTCAAACTTGTGCTGCCCTGATAGACCCAAGGGAGCCCTACAAACTGACATTAGGAACCTGGACTGCGGAGTTTTCTTTCCTAGGGAAAATGGAAAAGGGATGTGCCCAGGTGCCGCTGTCTCTGGGCTGGGCCCTGACTGCAAAGAATCCTTATATCGAAGGATGGACCCCACACCGAAGTTGTCCCCACCTCAAACTTGTGCTGCCCTGATAGACCCAAGGGAGCCCTACAAACTGACATCAGGAACCTGGACTGCTGAGTTTTCTTTCCCAGGGGAAATGGAAAGAGGATGTTCCCAGCGGCCCCTTGCCCTGGGCTGGGACCTCACTGCAAAAAATCCTTATATCGAAGGATGGAGCCCACACCGAAGTTGTCCCCACCTCAAACTTGTGCTGCCCTGATAGACCCAAGGGAGCCCTACAAACTGACATCAGGAACCTGGACTGCTGAGTTTTCTTTCCCAGGGAAAATGGAAAAAGGATGTGCCCAGGGGCCCCTGGCCCTGGGCCCCTGGCCCTGACTGCAAAAAATCCTTATATCGAAGGATGGACCCCACACCGAAGTTGTCCCCACCTCAAACTTGTGCTGCCCTGATAGACCCAAGGGAGCCCTACAAACTGACATCAGGAACCTGGACTGCTGAGTTTCCTTTCCCAGGGAAAATGGCCAAAGGATGTGCCCGGGGGCCCATGGCCCTGACTGCAAAAAATCCTTTTATCGAAGGATGGACCCCACACCGAAATTGTCCCTACCTCAAACTTGTGCTGCCCGGATAGACCCAAGGGAGCCCTACAAACTGACATCAGGAACCTGGACTGCTGAGTTTTCTTTCCCAGGGGAAATGGCCAAAGGATGTGCCCGGGGGCCCCTGGCCTTGGGCTGGGACCTCACTGCAAAAAATCCTTATATCGAAGGATGGACCCCGCACCGAAGTTGTCCCCACCTCAAACTTGTGCTGCCCTGATAGACCCAAGGGAGCCCTACAAACTGACATCAGGAACCTGGACTGCTGAGTTTTCTTTCCCAGGGAAAATGGAAAAAGGATGTACCCAGGGGCCCCTGGCTCTGGGCTGGGACCGCACTGCAAAAAATCCTTATCGAAGGATGGACCCCACACCGAAGTTGTCCCCACCTCAAACTTGTGCTGCCCTGATAGACCCAAGGGAGCCCTACAAACTGACATCAGGAACCTGGACTGCTGAGTTTTCTTCCCCAGGGAAAATGGGAAAAGGATGTGCCCAGGGGCCCCTGGCCCTGGGCTGGGACCTCACTGCAAAAAATCCTTTTATCGAAGGATGGACCCCACACCGAAGTTGTCCCCTCCTCAAACTTGTGCTGCCCTGATACACCCAAGGGAGCCCTACAAACTGACATCAGGAACCTGGACTGCTGAGTTTTCTTTCCCAGGGAAAATGGCCAAAGGATGTGCCCAGGGGCCCCTGGCCCTGACTGCAAAAAATCCTTATATCGAAGGATGGAGCCAACACCGAAGTTGTCCCCACCTCAAACTTGTGCTGCCCTGATACACCCAAGGGAGCCCTACAAACTGACATCAGGAACCTGGACTGCTGCGTTTTCTTTCCCAGGGAAAATGGAAAAAGTATGTTCCCAGGGGCCCCTGGCCCTGGGCTTGGACCTCACTGCAAAAAATCCTTTTATCGCTGGATGGACCCCACACCGAAGTTGTCCCCACCTGAAACTTGTGCTGCCCTGATACACCCAAGGGAGCCCTACAAACTGACATCAGGAACCTGGACTGCTGAGTTTTCTTTCCCAGGGAAAATGGAAAAAGGATGTGCCCAGGGGCCCCTGGCCCTGGGCAGGGGCCTCACTACAAAAAATCCTTATATCGAAGGATGGACCCCACACCGAAGTTGTCCCCACCTCAAACTTGTGCTGCCCGGATAGACCCAAGGGAGCCCTACAAACTGACATCAGGAACCTGGACTGCTGTGTTTTCTTTCCCAGGGAAAATGGAAAAAGGATGTGCCCAGGGGCCCCTGGCCCTGACTGCAAAAAATCCTTATATCGAAGGATGGACCCCACACCGAAGTTGTCCCCACCTCAAACTTGTGCTGCCCTGATACACCCAAGGAAGCCCTACAAACTGACATCAGGAACCTGGACTGCTGCATTTTCTTTCCCAGGGAAAATGGAAAAAGGATGTACCCAGGGGCCCCTGGCTCTGGGCTGGGACCGCACTGCAAAAAATCCTTATCGAAGGATGGACCCCACACCGAAGTTGTCCCCACCTCAAACTTGTGCTGCCCTGATACACCCAAGGGAGCCCTACAAACTGACATCAGGAACCTGGACTGCTGCATTTTCTTTCCCAGGGAAAATGGAAAAAGGATGTTCCCAGGGGCCCGTGGCCCTGGGCTGGGACCTCACTGCAAAAAATCCATTTATCGAAGGATGGACCCCACACCGAAGTTGTCCCCACCTCAAACTTGTGCTGCCCTGATAGACCCAAGGGAGCCCTACAAACTGACATCAGGAACCTGGACTGCTGAGTTTTCTTTCCCAGGGAAAATGGAAAAAGGATGTACCCAGGGGCCCCTGGCTCTGGGCTGGGACCGCACTGCAAAAATTCCTTATCGAAGGATGGACCCCACACCGAAGTTGTCCCCACCTCAAACTTGTGCTGCCCTGATACACCCAAGGGAGCCCTACAAACTGACATCAGGAACCTGGACTGCTGTGTTTTCTTTCCCAGGGAAAATGGAAAAAGGATGTGCCCAGGGGCCCCTGGCCCTGACTGCAAAAAATCCTTATATCGAAGGATGGACTCCGCACCGAAGTTGTCCCCACCTCAAATTTGTGCTGCCCTGATAGACCCAAGGGAGCCCTACAAACTGACATCAGGAACCTGGACTGCTGTGTTTTCTTTCCCAGGGAAATAGGAAAAAGTATGTGCCCAGGGGCCCCTGGCCCTGACTGCAAAAAATCCTTATATCGAAGGATGGACCCCACACCGAAGTTGTCCCCACCTCAAACTTGTGCTGCCCTGATAGACCCAAGGGAGCCCTACAAACTGACATCAGGAACCTGGACTGCTGGGTTTTCTTCCCCAGGGAAAATGGAAAAAGAATGTGCCCAGGGGCCCCTGGCCCTGGGCAATGGGCCCTGACTGCAAAAAATCCTTATATCGAAGGATGGACCCCACATCGATGTTGTCCCCACCTCAGACTTGTGCTGCCCTGATACACCCAAGGGGGCCCTACAAACTGACATCAGGAACCTGGACTGCTGAGTTTTCTTTCCCAGGGAAAATGGCCAAAGGATGTGCCCAGGGGCCCCTGGCCCTGACTGCAAAGAATCCTTATATCGAAGGATGGACCCCACACCGAAGTTGTCCCAACCTCAAACTTGTGCTGCCCTGATAGACCCAAGGGAGCCCTACAAACTGACATCAGGAACCTGGACTGCTGAGTTTTCTTTCCCAGGGGAAATGGAAAAAGGATGTTCCCAGCGGCCCCTTGCCCTGGGCTGGGACCTCACTGCAAAAAATCCTTATATCGAAGGATGGACCCCAGACCGACGTTGTCCCCACCTCAAACTTGTGCTGCCCTGATAGACCCAAGGGAGCCCTACAAACTGACATCAGGAACCTGGACTGCTGAGTTTTCTTTCCCAGGGAAAATGGAAAAAGGATGTGCCCAGGGGCCCCTGGCCCTGGGCCCCTGGCCCTGACTGCAAAAAATCCTTATATCGAAGGATGGATCCCACACCGAAGTTGTCCCCACCTCAAACTTGTGCTGCCCTGATAGACCCAAGGGAGCCCTACAAACTGACATCAGGAACCTGGACTGCTGTGTTTTCTTTCCCAGGGAAAATGGAAAAAGGATGTGCCCAGGGGCCCCTGGCCCTGACTGCAAAAAATCCTTATATCGAAGGATGGACCCCACACCGAAGTTGTCCCCACCTCAAACTTCTGCTGCCTTGATACACCCAAGGAAGCCCTACAAACTGACATCAGGAACCTGGACTGCTGCATTTTCTTTCCCAGGGAAAATGGAAAAAGGATGTTCCCAGGGGCCCGTGGCCCTAGGCTGGGACCTCACTGCAAAAAATCCATTTATCGAAGGATGGACCCCACACCGAAGTTGTCCCCACCTCAAACTTGTGCTGCCCTGATAGACCCAAGTGAGCCCTACAAACTGACATTAGGAACCTGGACTGCGGAGTTTTCTTTCCTAGGGAAAATGGAAAAGGGATGTGCCCAGGTGCCGCTGTCCCTGGGCTGGGCCCTGACTGCAAAGAATCCTTATATCGAAGGATGGACCCCACACCGAAGTTGTCCCCACCTCAAACTTGTGCTGCCCTGATAGACCCAAGGGAGCCCTACAAACTGACATCAGGAACCTGGACTGCTGAGTTTTCTTTCCCAGGGGAAATGGAAAAAGGATGTTCCCAGCGGCCCCTTGCCCTGGGCTGGGACCTCACTGCAAAAAATCCTTATATCGAAGGATGGACCCCAGACCGACGTTGTCCCCACCTCAAACTTGTGCTGCCCTGATAGACCCAAGGGAGCCCTACAAACTGACATCAGGAACCTGGACTGCTGAGTTTTCTTTCCCAGGGAAAATGGAAAAAGGATGTGCCCAGGGGCCCCTGGCCCTGGGCCCCTGGCCCTGACTGCAAAAAATCCTTATATCGAAGGATGGATCCCACACCGAAGTTGTCCCCACCTCAAACTTGTGCTGCCCTGATAGACCCAAGGGAGCCCTACAAACTGACATCAGGAACCTGGACTGCTGAGTTTCCTTTCCCAGGGAAAATGGCCAAAGGATGTGCCCAGGGGCCCATGGCCCTGACTGCAAAAAATCCTTATATCGAAGGATGGACCCCACACCGAAGTTGTCCCCACCTCAAACTTGTGCTGCCCGGATAGACCCAAGGGAGCCCTACAAACTGACATCAGGAACCTGGACTGCTGTGTTTTCTTTCCCAGGGAAAATGGAAAAAGGATGTGCCCAGGGGCCCCTGGCCCTGACTGCAAAGAATCCTTATATCGAAGGATGGACCCCACACCGAAGTTGTCCCCACCTCAAACTTGTGCTGCCCTGATACACCCAAGGAAGCCCTACAAACTGACATCAGGAACCTGGACTGCTGCATTTTCTTTCCCAGGGAAAATGGAAAAAGGATGTTCCCAGGGGCCCCTGGCCCTGGGCTGGGGCCTCACTGCAAAGAATCCTTATATCGAAGGATGGACCCCACACCGAAGTTGTCCCCACCTCAAACTTGTGCTGCCCTGATAGACCCAAGGGAGCCCTACAAACTGACATCAGGAACCTGGACTGCTGAGTTTTCTTCCCCAGGGGAAATGGAAAAAGGATGTGCCCAGGGGCCCCTGGCCCTGACTGCAAAAAATCCTTATATCGAAGGATGGACCCCACACCGAAGTTGTCCCCACCTCAAACTTGTGCTGCCCTGATACACCCAAGGGGGCCCTACAAACTGACATCAGGAACCTGGACTGCTGAGTTTTCTTTCCCAGGGAAAATGGCCAAAGGATGTGCCCAGGGGCCCCCGGCTCTGACTGCAAAGAATCCTTATATCGAAGGATGGACCCCACACCGAAGTTGTCCCCACCTCAAACTTGTGCTGCCCTGATAGACCCAAGGGAGCCCTACAAACTGACATCAGGAACCTGGACTGCTGAGTTTTCTTTCCCAGGGAAAATGGAAAAAGGGTGTGTCCAGGGGCCCCTGGCCCTGGGCTGGGCCCTGACTGCAAAGAATCCTTATATCGAAGGATGGACCCCACACCGAAGTTGTCCCCACCTCAAACTTGTGCTACCCTGATAGACCCAAGGGAGCCCTACAAACTGACATCAGGAACCTGGACTGCTGAGTTTTCTTCCCCAGGGAAAATGGAAAAAGGATGTGCCCAGGGGCCCCTGGCCCTGGGCCCCTGGCCCTGACTGCAAAAATTCCTTACATCGAAGGAATGGACCCCACACCGAAGTTGTCCCCACCTCAAACTTGTGCTGCCCTGATACACCCAAGGGGGCCCTACAAACTGACATCAGGAACCTGGACTGCTGAGTTTTCTTTCCCAGGGAAAATGGCCAAAGGATGTGCCAAGGAGCCCCTGGCCCTGACTGCAAAGTATCCTTATATCGAAGGATGGACCCCACACCGAAGTTGTCCCCACCTCAAACTTGTGCTGCCCTGATAGACCCAAGGGAGCCCTACAAACTGACATCAGGAACCTGGACTGCTGTGTTTTCTTTCCCAGGGAAAATGGAAAAAGGATGTGTCCAGGGGCCCCTGGCCCTGGGCTGGGCCCTGACTGCAAAGAATCATTATATCGAAGGATGGACCCCACACCGAAGTTGTCCCCACCTCAAACTTGTGCTGCCCTGATACACCCAAGGGAGCCCTACAAACTGACATCAGGAACCTGGACTGCTGAGTTTTCTTTCCCAGGGGAAATGGAAAAAGGATGTGCCCAGGGGCCCCTGGCCCTGACTGCAAAACATCCTTATATCGAAGGATGGACCCCACACCGAAGTTGTCCCCACCTCAAACTTGTGCTGCCCTGATACACCCAAGGGAGCCCTACAAACTGACATCAGGAACCTGGACTGCTGAGTTTTCTTTCCCACTGAAAATGGAAAAAGGATGTTCCCAGGGGCCCCTGGCCCTGGGCTGGGACCTCACTGCAAAACATCCTTATATCGAAGGATGGACCCCACACCGAAGTTGTCCCCACCTCAAACGTGTGCTGCCCTGATAGACCCAAGGGAGCCCTACAAACTGACATCAGGAACCTGGACTGCTGAGTTTTCTTTCCCAGGGAAAATGGAAAAAGGATGTGCCCAGGGGCCCCTGGCCCTGGGCTGGGACCTCACTGCAAAAAATCCTTATATCGAAGGATGGACCCCACACCGAAGTTGTCCCCACCTCAAACTTGTGCTGCCCTGATACACACAAGGGAGCCCTACAAACTGACATCAGGAACCTGGACTGCTGCGTTTTCTTTCCTAGGGAAAATGGAAAAGGGATGTGCCATGGGGCCCCTGGCCCTGGGCTGGGCCCTGACTGCAAAGAATCCTTATATCGAAGGATGCACCCCACACCGAAGTTGTCCCCACCTCAAACTTGTGCTGCCCTGAAAGACCCAAGGGAGCCCTACAAACTGACATCAGGAACCTGGACTGCTGAGTTTTCTTTCCCAGGGAAAATGGCCAAAGGATGTGCCCGGGGGCCCCTGGCCCTGGGCCCCTGGCCCTGAATGCAAAAATTCCTTACATCGAAGGAATGGACCCCACACCGAAGTTGTCCCCACCTCAAACTTGTGCTGCCCTGATACACCCAAGGGGGCCCTACAAACTGACATCAGGAACCTGGACTGCTGAGTTTTCTTTCCCAGGGAAAATGGCCAAAGGATGTGCCAAGGAGCCCCTGGCCCTGACTGCAAAGTATCCTTATATCGAAGGATGGACCCCACACCGAAGTTGTCCCCACCTCAAACTTGTGCTGCCCTGATAGACCCAAGGGAGCCCTACAAACTGACATCAGGAACCTGGACTGCTGAGTTTTCTTTCCCAGGGAAAATGGAAAAAGGATGTGTCCAGGGGCCCCTGGCCCTGGGCTGGGCCCTGACTGCAAAGAATCATTATATCGAAGGATGGACCCCACACCGAAGTTGTCCCCACCTCAAACTTGTGCTGCCCTGATACACCCAAGGGAGCCCTACAAACTGACATCAGGAACCTGGACTGCTGAGTTTTCTTTCCCAGGGAAAATGGAAAAAGGATGTTCCCAGGGGCCCCTGGCCCTGGGCTGGGACCTCACTGCAAAAAATCCTTATATCGAAGGATGGACCCCACACCGAAGTTGTCCCCACCTCAAACGTGTGCTGCCCTGATAGACCCAAGGGAGCCCTACAAACTGACATCAGGAACCTGGACTGCTGAGTTTTCTTTCCCAGGGAAAATGGAAAAAGGATGTGCCCAGGGGCCCCTGGCCCTGGGCCCCTGGCCCTGACTGCAAAAAATCCTTATATCGAAGGATGCACCCCACACCGAAGTTGTCCCCACCTCAAACTTGTGCTGCCCTGAAAGACCCAAGGGAGCCCTACAAACTGACATCAGGAACCTGGACTGCTGAGTTTTCTTTCCCAGGGAAAATGGCCAAAGGATGTGCCCGGGGGCCCCTGGCCCTGACTGCAAAAAATCCTTATATCGAAGGATGGACCCCACACCAAAGTTGTCCCCACCTGAAACTTGTGCTGCCCTGATACACCCAAGGGAGCCCTACAAACTGACATCAGGAACCTGGACTGCTGAGTTTTCTTTCCAAGGGAAAATGGAAAAAGGATGTGCCCAGGCGCCCCTGGCAATGGGCAGGGACCTCACTACAAAAAATCCTTATATCGAAAGATGGACCCCACACCGAAGTTGTCCCCACCTCAAACTTGTGCTGCCCTGATAGACCCAAGGGTGCCCTACAAACTGACATCAGGAACCTGGACTGCTGAGTTTTCTTTCCTAAAGAAAATGGAAAAGGGATGTGCCTAGGGGCCCCTGGCCCTGGGCTGGGCCCTGACTGTAAAGAATCCTTATATCGAAGGATGCACCCCACACCGAAGTTGTCCCCACCTCAAACTTGTGCTGCCCTGATAGACCCAAGGGAGCCCTACAAACTGACATCAGGAACCTGGACTGCTGTGTTTTCTTTCCCAGGGAAAATGGAAAAAGGATGTGCCCAGGGGCCCCTGGCCCTGACTGCAAAAAATCCTTATATCGAAGGATGGACTCCGCACCGAAGTTGTCCCCACCTCAAATTTGTGCTGCCCTGATAGACCCAAGGGAGCCCTACAAACTGACATCAGGAACCTGGACTGCTGTGTTTTCTTTCCCAGGGAAAATGGAAAAAGTATGTGCCCAGGGGCCCCTGGCCCTGACTGCAAAAAATCCTTATATCGAAGGATGGACCCCACACCGAAGTTGTCCCCACCTCAAACTTGTGCTGCCCTGATAGACCCAAGGGAGCCCTACAAACTGACATCAGGAACCTGGACTGCTGAGTTTTCTTCCCCAGGGAAAATGGAAAAAGAATGTGCCCAGGGGCCCCTGGCCCTGGGCCCCTGGCCCTGACTGCAAAAAATCCTTATATCGAAGGATGGACCCCACATCGATGTTGTCCCCACCTCAGACTTGTGCTGCCCTGATACACCCAAGGGGGCCCTACAAACTGACATCAGGAACCTGGACTGCTGAGTTTTCTTTCCCAGGGAAAATGGCCAAAGGATGTGCCCAGGGGCCCCTGGCCCTGACTGCAAAGAATCCTTATATCGAAGGATGGACCCCACACCGAAGTTGTCCCCACCTCAAACTTGTGCTGCCCTGATACACACAAGGGAGCCCTACAAACTGACATCAGGAACCTGGACTGCTGCGTTTTCTTTCCTAGGGAAAATGGAAAAGGGATGTGCCATGGGGCCCCTGGCCCTGGGCTGGGCCCTGACTGCAAAGAATCCTTATATCGAAGGATGCACCCCACACCGAAGTTGTCCCCACCTCAAACTTGTGCTGCCCTGAAAGACCCAAGGGAGCCCTACAAACTGACATCAGGAACCTGGACTGCTGAGTTTTCTTTCCCAGGGAAAATGGCCAAAGGATGTGCCCGGGGGCCCCTGGCCCTGGGCCCCTGGCCCTGAATGCAAAAATTCCTTACATCGAAGGAATGGACCCCACACCGAAGTTGTCCCCACCTCAAACTTGTGCTGCCCTGATACACCCAAGGGGGCCCTACAAACTGACATCAGGAACCTGGACTGCTGAGTTTTCTTTCCCAGGGAAAATGGCCAAAGGATGTGCCAAGGAGCCCCTGGCCCTGACTGCAAAGTATCCTTATATCGAAGGATGGACCCCACACCGAAGTTGTCCCCACCTCAAACTTGTGCTGCCCTGATAGACCCAAGGGAGCCCTACAAACTGACATCAGGAACCTGGACTGCTGAGTTTTCTTTCCCAGGGAAAATGGAAAAAGGTTGTGTCCAGGGGCCCCTGGCCCTGGGCTGGGCCCTGACTGCAAAGAATCATTATATCGAAGGATGGACCCCACACCGAAGTTGTCCCCACCTCAAACTTGTGCTGCCCTGATACACCCAAGGGAGCCCTACAAACTGACATCAGGAACCTGGACTGCTGAGTTTTCTTTCCCAGGGAAAATGGAAAAAGGATGTTCCCAGGGGCCCCTGGCCCTGGGCTGGGACCTCACTGCAAAAAATCCTTATATCGAAGGATGGACCCCACACCGAAGTTGTCCCCACCTCAAACGTGTGCTGCCCTGATAGACCCAAGGGAGCCCTACAAACTGACATCAGGAACCTGGACTGCTGAGTTTTCTTTCCCAGGGAAAATGGAAAAAGGATGTGCCCAGGGGCCCCTGGCCCTGGGCCCCTGGCCCTGACTGCAAAAAATCCTTATATCGAAGGATGCACCCCACACCGAAGTTGTCCCCACCTCAAACTTGTGCTGCCCTGAAAGACCCAAGGGAGCCCTACAAACTGACATCAGGAACCTGGACTGCTGAGTTTTCTTTCCCAGGGAAAATGGCCAAAGGATGTGCCCGGGGGCCCCTGGCCCTGACTGCAAAAAATCCTTATATCGAAGGATGGACCCCACACCAAAGTTGTCCCCACCTGAAACTTGTGCTGCCCTGATACACCCAAGGGAGCCCTACAAACTGACATCAGGAACCTGGACTGCTGAGTTTTCTTTCCAAGGGAAAATGGAAAAAGGATGTGCCCAGGCGCCCCTGGCAATGGGCAGGGACCTCACTACAAAAAATCCTTATATCGAAAGATGGACCCCACACCGAAGTTGTCCCCACCTCAAACTTGTGCTGCCCTGATAGACCCAAGGGTGCCCTACAAACTGACATCAGGAACCTGGACTGCTGAGTTTTCTTTCCTAAAGAAAATGGAAAAGGGATGTGCCTAGGGGCCCCTGGCCCTGGGCTGGGCCCTGACTGTAAAGAATCCTTATATCGAAGGATGCACCCCACACCGAAGTTGTCCCCACCTCAAACTTGTGCTGCCCTGATAGACCCAAGGGAGCCCTACAAACTGACATCAGGAACCTGGACTGCTGTGTTTTCTTTCCCAGGGAAAATGGAAAAAGGATGTGCCCAGGGGCCCCTGGCCCTGACTGCAAAAAATCCTTATATTGAAGGATGGACTCCGCACCGAAGTTGTCCCCACCTCAAATTTGTGCTGCCCTGATAGACCCAAGGGAGCCCTACAAACTGACATCAGGAACCTGGACTGCTGTGTTTTCTTTCCCAGGGAAAATGGAAAAAGTATGTGCCCAGGGGCCCCTGGCCCTGACAGCAAAAAATCCTTATATCGAAGGATGGACCCCACACCGAAGTTGTCCCCACCTCAAACTTGTGCTGCCCTGATAGACCCAAGGGAGCCCTACAAACTGACATCAGGAACCTGGACTGCTGAGTTTTCTTCCCCAGGGAAAATGGAAAAAGAATGTGCCCAGGGGCCCCTGGCCCTGGGCCCCTGGCCCTGACTGCAAAAAATCCTTATATCGAAGGATGGACCCCACATCGATGTTGTCCCCACCTCAGACTTGTGCTGCCCTGATACACCCAAGGGGGCCCTACAAACTGACATCAGGAACCTGGACTGCTGAGTTTTCTTTCCCAGGGAAAATGGCCAAAGGATGTGCCCAGGGGCCCCTGGCCCTGACTGCAAAGAATCCTTATATCGAAGGATGGACCCCACACCGAAGTTGTCCCCACCTCAAACTTGTGCTGCCCTGATAGACCCAAGGGAGCCCTACAAACTGACATCAGGAACCTGGACTGCTGAGTTTTCTTTCCCAGGGAAAATGGAAAAAGGATGTTCCCAGCGGCCCCTTGCCCTGGGCTGGGACCTCACTGCAAAAAATCCTTATATCGAAGGATGGACCCCAGACCGACGTTGTCCCCACCTCAAACTTGTGCTGCCCTGATAGACCCAAGGGAGCCCTACAAACTGACATCAGGAACCTGGACTGCTGAGTTTTCTTTCCCAGGGAAAATGGAAAAAGGATGTGCCCAGGGGCCCCTGGCCCTGGGCCCCTGCCCCTGACTGCAAAAAATCCTTATATCGAAGGATGGATCCCACACCGAAGTTGTCCCCACCTCAAACTTGTGCTGCCCTGATAGACCCAAGGGAGCCCTACAAACTGACATCAGGAACCTGGACTGCTGAGTTTCCTTTCCCAGGGAAAATGGCCAAAGGATGTGCCCGGGGGCCCATGGCCCTGACTGCAAAAAATCCTTATATCGAAGGATGGACCCCACACCGAAGTTGTCCCCACCTCAAACTTGTGCTGCCCGGATAGACCCAAGGGAGCCCTACAAACTGACATCAGGAACCTGGACTGCTGTGTTTTCTTTCCCAGGGAAAATGGAAAAAGGATGTGCCCAGGGGCCCCTGGCCCTGACTGCAAAAAATCCTTATATCGAAGGATGGACCCCACACCGAAGTTGTCCCCACCTCAAACTTGTGCTGCCCTGATACACCCAAGGAAGCCCTACAAACTGACATCAGGAACCTGGACTGCTGCATTTTCTTTCCCAGGGAAAATGGAAAAAGGATGTTCCCAGGGGCCCGTGGCCCTGGGCTGGGACCTCACTGCAAAAAATCCATTTATCGAAGGATGGACCCCACACCGAAGTTGTCCCCACCTCAAACTTGTGCTGCCCTGATAGACCCAAGGGAGCCCTACAAACTGACATTAGGAACCTGGACTGCGGAGTTTTCTTTCCTAGGGAAAATGGAAAAGGGATGTGCCCAGGTGCCGCTGTCTCTGGGCTGGGCCCTGACTGCAAAGAATCCTTATATCGAAGGATGGAACCCACACCGAAGTTGTCCCCACCTCAAACTTGTGCTGCCCTGATAGACCCAAGGGAGCCCTACAAACTGACATCAGGAACCTGGACTGCTGAGTTTTCTTTCCCAGGGGAAATGGAAAGAGGATGTTCCCAGCGGCCCCTTGCCCTGGGCTGGGACCTCACTGCAAAAAATCCTTATATCGAAGGATGGAGCCCACACCGAAGTTGTCCCCACCTCAAACTTGTGCTGCCCTGATAGACCCAAGGGAGCCCTACAAACTGACATCAGGAACCTGGACTGCTGAGTTTTCTTTCCCAGGGAAAATGGAAAAAGGATGTGCCCAGGGGCCCCTGGCCCTGGGCCCCTGGCCCTGACTGCAAAAAATCCTTATATCGAAGGATGGACCCCACACCGAAGTTGTCCCCACCTCAAACTTGTGCTGCCCTGATAGACCCAAGGGAGCCCTACAAACTGACATCAGGAACCTGGACTGCTGAGTTTCCTTTCCCAGGGAAAATGGCCAAAGGATGTGCCCGGGGGCCCATGGCCCTGACTGCAAAAAATCCTTTTATCGAAGGATGGACCCCACACCGAAATTGTCCCTACCTCAAACTTGTGCTGCCCGGATAGACCCAAGGGAGCCCTACAAACTGACATCAGGAACCTGGACTGCTGAGTTTTCTTTCCCAGGGGAAATGGCCAAAGGATGTGCCCGGGGGCCCCTGGCCTTGGGCTGGGACCTCACTGCAAAAAATCCTTATATCGAAGGATGGACCCCGCACCGAAGTTGTCCCCACCTCAAACTTGTGCTGCCCTGATAGACCCAAGGGAGCCCTACAAACTGACATCAGGAACCTGGACTGCTGAGTTTTCTTTCCCAGGGAAAATGGAAAAAGGATGTACCCAGGGGCCCCTGGCTCTGGGCTGGGACCGCACTGCAAAAAATCCTTATCGAAGGATGGACCCCACACCGAAGTTGTCCCCACCTCAAACTTGTGCTGCCCTGATAGACCCAAGGGAGCCCTACAAACTGACATCAGGAACCTGGACTGCTGAGTTTTCTTCCCCAGGGAAAATGGGAAAAGGATGTGCCCAGGGGCCCCTGGCCCTGGGCTGGGACCTCACTGCAAAAAATCCTTTTATCGAAGGATGGACCCCACACCGAAGTTGTCCCCTCCTCAAACTTGTGCTGCCCTGATACACCCAAGGGAGCCCTACAAACTGACATCAGGAACCTGGACTGCTGAGTTTTCTTTCCCAGGGAAAATGGCCAAAGGATGTGCCCAGGGGCCCCTGGCCCTGACTGCAAAAAATCCTTATATCGAAGGATGGAGCCAACACCGAAGTTGTCCCCACCTCAAACTTGTGCTGCCCTGATACACCCAAGGGAGCCCTACAAACTGACATCAGGAACCTGGACTGCTGCGTTTTCTTTCCCAGGGAAAATGGAAAAAGTATGTTCCCAGGGGCCCCTGGCCCTGGGCTTGGACCTCACTGCAAAAAATCCTTTTATCGCTGGATGGACCCCACACCGAAGTTGTCCCCACCTCAAACTTGTGCTGCCCTGATACACCCAAGGGAGCCCTACAAACTGACATCAGGAACCTGGACTGCTGAGTTTTCTTTCCCAGGGAAAATGGAAAAAGGATGTGCCCAGGGGCCCCTGGCCCTGGGCAGGGGCCTCACTACAAAAAATCCTTATATCGAAGGATGGACCCCACACCGAAGTTGTCCCCACCTCAAACTTGTGCTGCCCGGATAGACCCAAGGGAGCCCTACAAACTGACATCAGGAACCTGGACTGCTGTGTTTTCTTTCCCAGGGAAAATGGAAAAAGGATGTGCCCAGGGGCCCCTGGCCCTGACTGCAAAAAATCCTTATATCGAAGGATGGACCCCACACCGAAGTTGTCCCCACCTCAAACTTGTGCTGCCCTGATACACCCAAGGAAGCCCTACAAACTGACATCAGGAACCTGGACTGCTGCATTTTCTTTCCCAGGGAAAATGGAAAAAGGATGTTCCCAGGGGCCCCTGGCCCTGGGCTGGGACCTCACTGCAAAAAATCCATTTATCGAAGGATGGACCCCACACCGAAGTTGTCCCCACCTCAAACTTGTGCTGCCCTGATAGACCCAAGGGAGCCCTACAAACTGACATTAGGAACCTGGACTGCAGAGTTTTCTTTCCTAGGGATAATGGAAAAGGGATGCGCCCAGGTGCCGCTGTCCCTGGGCTGGGCCCTGACTGCAAAGAATCCTTATATCGAAGGATGGACCCCACACCGAAGTTGTCCCCACCTCAAAATTGTGCTGCCCTGATAGACCCAAGGGAGCCCTACAAACTGACATCAGGAACCTGGACTGCTGAGTTTTCTTTCCCAGGGGAAATGGAAAAAGGATGTGCCCGGGGGCCCCTGGCCTTGGGCTGGGACCTCACTGCAAAAAATCCTTATATTGAAGGATGGACCCCGCACCGAAGTTGTCCCCACCTCAAACTTGTGCTGCCCTGATAGACCCAAGGGAGCCCTACAAACTGACATCAGGAACCTGGACTGCTGTTTTCTTTCCCAGGGAAAATGGAAAAAGGATGTACCCAGGGGCCCCTGGCTCTGGGCTGGGACCGCACTGCAAAAAATCCTTATCGAAGGATGGACCCCACACCGAAGTTGTCCCCACCTCAAACTTGTGCTGCCCTGATACACCCAAGGGAGCCCTACAAACTGACATCAGGAACCTGGACTGCTGAGTTTTCTTCCCCAGGGAAAATGGAAAAAGGATGTGCCCAGGGGCCCCTGGCCCTGGGCTGGGACCTCACTGCAAAAAATCCTTATATCGAAAGATGGACCCCACACCGAAGTTATCCCCACCTAAAACTTGTGCTGCCCTGATAGACCCAAGGGTGCCCTACAAACTGACATCAGGAACCTGGACTGCTGTGTTTTCTTTCCCAGGGAAAATGGAAAAAGGATGTGCCCAGGGGCCCCTGGCCCTGACTGCAAAAAATCCTTATATCGAAGGATGGACTCCGCACCGAAGTTGTCCCCACCTCAAATTTGTGCTGCCCTGATAGACCCAAGGGAGCCCTACAAACTGACATCAGGAACCTGGACTGCTGTGTTTTCTTTCCCAGGGAAATAGGAAAAAGTATGTGCCCAGGGGCCCCTGGCCCTGACTGCAAAAAATCCTTATATCGAAGGATGGACCCCACACCGAAGTTGTCCCCACCTCAAACTTGTGCTGCCCTGATAGACCCAAGGGAGCCCTACAAACTGACATCAGGAACCTGGACTGCTGGGTTTTCTTCCCCAGGGAAAATGGAAAAAGAATGTGCCCAGGGGCCCCTGGCCCTGGGCAATGGGCCCTGACTGCAAAAAATCCTTATATCGAAGGATGGACCCCACATCGATGTTGTCCCCACCTCAGACTTGTGCTGCCCTGATACACCCAAGGGGGCCCTACAAACTGACATCAGGAACCTGGACTGCTGAGTTTTCTTTCCCAGGGAAAATGGCCAAAGGATGTGCCCAGGGGCCCCTGGCCCTGACTGCAAAGAATCCTTATATCGAAGGATGGACCCCACACCGAAGTTGTCCCAACCTCAAACTTGTGCTGCCCTGATAGACCCAAGGGAGCCCTACAAACTGACATCAGGAACCTGGACTGCTGAGTTTTCTTTCCCAGGGGAAATGGAAAAAGGATGTTCCCAGCGGCCCCTTGCCCTGGGCTGGGACCTCACTGCAAAAAATCCTTATATCGAAGGATGGACCCCAGACCGACGTTGTCCCCACCTCAAACTTGTGCTGCCCTGATAGACCCAAGGGAGCCCTACAAACTGACATCAGGAACCTGGACTGCTGAGTTTTCTTTCCCAGGGAAAATGGAAAAAGGATGTGCCCAGGGGCCCCTGGCCCTGGGCCCCTGGCCCTGACTGCAAAAAATCCTTATATCGAAGGATGGATCCCACACCGAAGTTGTCCCCACCTCAAACTTGTGCTGCCCTGATAGACCCAAGGGAGCCCTACAAACTGACATCAGGAACCTGGACTGCTGAGTTTCCTTTCCCAGGGAAAATGGCCAAAGGATGTGCCCGGGGGCCCATGGCCCTGACTGCAAAAAATCCTTATATCGAAGGATGGACCCCACACCGAAGTTGTCCCCACCTCAAACTTGTGCTGCCCTAATAGACCCAAGGGAGCCCTACAAACTGACATCAGGAACCTGGACTGCTGTGTTTTCTTTCCCAGGGAAAATGGAAAAAGGATGTGCCAAGGGGCCCCTGGCCCTGACTGCAAAAAATCCTTATATCGAAGGATGGACCCCACACCGAAGTTGTCCCCACCTCAAACTTGTGCTGCCCTGATACACCCAAGGAAGCCCTACAAACTGACATCAGGAACCTGGACTGCTGCATTTTCTTTCCCAGGGAAAATGGAAAAAGGATGTTCCCAGGGGCCCGTGGCCCTGGGCTGGGACCTCACTGCAAAAAATCCATTTATCGAAGGATGGACCCCACACCGAAGTTGTCCCCACCTCAAACTTGTGCTGCCCTGATAGACCCAAGGGAGCCCTACAAACTGACATCAGGAACCTGGACTGCTGAGTTTTCTTTCCCAGGGAAAATGGAAAAAGGATGTACCCAGGGGCCCCTGGCTCTGGGCTGGGACCGCACTGCAAAAAATCCTTATCGAAGGATGGACCCCACACCGAAGTTGTCCCCACCTCAAACTTGTGCTGCCCTGATACACCCAAGGGAGCCCTACAAACTGACATCAGGAACCTGGACTGCTGAGTTTTCTTCCCCAGGGAAAATGGAAAAAGGATGTGCCCAGGGGCCCCTGGCCCTGGGCTGGGACCTCACTGCAAAAAATCCTTATATCGAAAGATGGACCCCACACCGAAGTTATCCCCACCTAAAACTTGTGCTGCCCTGATAGACCCAAGGGTGCCCTACAAACTGACATCAGGAACCTGGACTGCTGAGTTTTCTTTCCTAAAGAAAATGGAAAAGGGATGTGCCCAGGGGCCCCTGGCCCTGGGCTGGGCCCTGACTGTAAAGAATCCTTATATCGAAGGATGCACCCCACACCGAAGTTGTCCCCACCTCAAACTTGTGCTGCCCTGATAGACCCAAGGGAGCCCTACAAACTGACATCAGGAACCTGGACTGCTGTGTTTTCTTTCCCAGGGAAAATGGAAAAAGGATGTGCCCAGGGGCCCCTGGCCCTGACTGCAAAAAATCCTTATATCGAAGGATGGACTCCGCACCGAAGTTGTCCCCACCTCAAATTTGTGCTGCCCTGATAGACCCAAGGGAGCCCTACAAACTGACATCAGGAACCTGGACTGCTGTGTTTTCTTTCCCAGGGAAATAGGAAAAAGTATGTGCCCAGGGGCCCCTGGCCCTGACTGCAAAAAATCCTTATATCGAAGGATGGACCCCACACCGAAGTTGTCCCCACCTCAAACTTGTGCTGCCCTGATAGACCCAAGGGAGCCCTACAAACTGACATCAGGAACCTGGACTGCTGGGTTTTCTTCCCCAGGGAAAATGGAAAAAGAATGTGCCCAGGGGCCCCTGGCCCTGGGCAATGGGCCCTGACTGCAAAAAATCCTTATATCGAAGGATGGACCCCACATCGATGTTGTCCCCACCTCAGACTTGTGCTGCCCTGATACACCCAAGGGGGCCCTACAAACTGACATCAGGAACCTGGACTGCTGAGTTTTCTTTCCCAGGGAAAATGGCCAAAGGATGTGCCCAGGGGCCCCTGGCCCTGACTGCAAAGAATCCTTATATCGAAGGATGGACCCCACACCGAAGTTGTCCCCACCTCAAAATTGTGCTGCCCTGATAGACCCAAGGGAGCCCTACAAACTGACATCAGGAACCTGGACTGCTGAGTTTTCTTTCCCAGGGGAAATGGCCAAAGGATGTGCCCGGGGGCCCCTGGCCTTGGGCTGGGACCTCACTGCAAAAAATCCTTATATCGAAGGATGGACCCCGCACCGAAGTTGTCCCCACCTCAAACTTGTGCTGCCCTGATAGACCCAAGGGAGCCCTACAAACTGACATCAGGAACCTGGACTGCTGAGTTTTCTTTCCCAGGGAAAATGGAAAAAGGATGTACCCAGGGGCCCCTGGCTCTGGGCTGGGACCGCACTGCAAAAAATCCTTATCGAAGGATGGACCCCACACCGAAGTTGTCCCCACCTCAAACTTGTGCTGCCCTGATAGACCCAAGGGAGCCCTACAAACTGACATCAGGAACCTGGACTGCTGAGTTTTCTTCCCCAGGGAAAATGGAAAAAGGATGTGCCCAGGGGCCCCTGGCCCTGGGCTGGGACCTCACTGCAAAAAATCCTTTTATCGAAGGATGGACCCCACACCGAAGTTGTCCCCTCCTCAAACTTGTGCTGCCCTGATACACCCAAGGGAGCCCTACAAACTGACATCAGGAACCTGGACTGCTGAGTTTTCTTTCCCAGGGAAAATGGCCAAAGGATGTGCCCAGGGGCCCCTGGCCCTGACTGCAAAAAATCCTTATATCGAAGGATGGAGCCAACACCGAAGTTGTCCCCACCTCAAACTTGTGCTGCCCTGATACACCCAAGGGAGCCCTACAAACTGACATCAGGAACCTGGACTGCTGCGTTTTCTTTCCCAGGGAAAATGGAAAAAGTATGGTCCCAGGGGTCCCTGGCCCTGGGCTTGGACCTCACTGCAAAAAATCCTTTTATCGCTGGATGGACCCCACACCGAAGTTGTCCCCACCTCAAACTTGTGCTGCCCTGATACACCCAAGGGAGCCCTACAAACTGACATCAGGAACCTGGACTGCTGAGTTTTCTTTCCCAGGGAAAATGGAAAAAGGATGTGCCCAGGGGCCCCTGGCCCTGGGCAGGGGCCTCACTACAAAAAATCCTTATATCGAAGGATGGACCCCACACCGAAGTTGTCCCCACCTCAAACTTGTGCTGCCCGGATAGACCCAAGGGAGCCCTACAAACTGACATCAGGAACCTGGACTGCTGTGTTTTCTTTCCCAGGGAAAATGGAAAAAGGATGTGCCCAGGGGCCCCTGGCCCTGACTGCAAAAAATCCTTATATCGAAAGATGGACCCCACACCGAAGTTGTCCCCACCTCAAACTTGTGCTGCCCTGATACACCCAAGGAAGCCCTACAAACTGACATCAGGAACCTGGACTGCTGCATTTTCTTTCCCAGGGAAAATGGAAAAAGGATGTTCCCAGGGGCCCCTGGCCCTGGGCTGGGACCTCACTGCAAAAAATCCATTTATCGAAGGATGGACCCCACACCGAAGTTGTCCCCACCTCAAACTTGTGCTGCCCTGATAGACCCAAGGGAGCCCTACAAACTGACATTAGGAACCTGGACTGCAGAGTTTTCTTTCCTAGGGATAATGGAAAAGGGATGTGCCCAGGTGCCGCTGTCCCTGGGCTGGGCCCTGACTGCAAAGAATCCTTATATCGAAGGATGGACCCCACACCGAAGTTGTCCCCACCTCAAAATTGTGCTGCCCTGATAGACCCAAGGGAGCCCTACAAACTGACATCAGGAACCTGGACTGCTGAGTTTTCTTTCCCAGGGGAAATGGAAAAAGGATGTGCCCGGGGGCCCCTGGCCTTGGGCTGGGACCTCACTGCAAAAAATCCTTATATTGAAGGATGGACCCCGCACCGAAGTTGTCCCCACCTCAAACTTGTGCTGCCCTGATAGACCCAAGGGAGCCCTACAAACTGACATCAGGAACCTGGACTGCTATTTTCTTTCCCAGGGAAAATGGAAAAAGGATGTACCCAGGGGCCCCTGGCTCTGGGCTGGGACCGCACTGCAAAAAATCCTTATCGAAGGATGGACCCCACACCGAAGTTGTCCCCACCTCAAACTTGTGCTGCCCTGATACACCCAAGGGAGCCCTACAAACTGACATCAGGAACCTGGACTGCTGAGTTTTCTTCCCCAGGGAAAATGGAAAAAGGATGTGCCCAGGGGCCCCTGGCCCTGGGCTGGGACCTCACTGCAAAAAATCCTTATATCGAAAGATGGACCCCACACCGAAGTTATCCCCACCTAAAACTTGTGCTGCCCTGATAGACCCAAGGGTGCCCTACAAACTGACATCAGGAACCTGGACTGCTGTGTTTTCTTTCCCAGGGAAAATGGAAAAAGGATGTGCCCAGGGGCCCCTGGCCCTGACTGCAAAAAATCCTTATATCGAAGGATGGACTCCGCACCGAAGTTGTCCCCACCTCAAATTTGTGCTGCCCTGATAGACCCAAGGGAGCCCTACAAACTGACATCAGGAACCTGGACTGCTGTGTTTTCTTTCCCAGGGAAATAGGAAAAAGTATGTGCCCAGGGGCCCCTGGCCCTGACTGCAAAAAATCCTTATATCGAAGGATGGACCCCACACCGAAGTTGTCCCCACCTCAAACTTGTGCTGCCCTGATAGACCCAAGGGAGCCCTACAAACTGACATCAGGAACCTGGACTGCTGGGTTTTCTTCCCCAGGGAAAATGGAAAAAGAATGTGCCCAGGGGCCCCTGGCCCTGGGCAATGGGCCCTGACTGCAAAAAATCCTTATATCGAAGGATGGACCCCACATCGATGTTGTCCCCACCTCAGACTTGTGCTGCCCTGATACACCCAAGGGGGCCCTACAAACTGACATCAGGAACCTGGACTGCTGAGTTTTCTTTCCCAGGGAAAATGGCCAAAGGATGTGCCCAGGGGCCCCTGGCCCTGACTGCAAAGAATCCTTATATCGAAGGATGGACCCCACACCGAAGTTGTCCCAACCTCAAACTTGTGCTGCCCTGATAGACCCAAGGGAGCCCTACAAACTGACATCAGGAACCTGGACTGCTGAGTTTTCTTTCCCAGGGGAAATGGAAAAAGGATGTTCCCAGCGGCCCCTTGCCCTGGGCTGGGACCTCACTGCAAAAAATCCTTATATCGAAGGATGGACCCCAGACCGACGTTGTCCCCACCTCAAACTTGTGCTGCCCTGATAGACCCAAGGGAGCCCTACAAACTGACATCAGGAACCTGGACTGCTGAGTTTTCTTTCCCAGGGAAAATGGAAAAAGGATGTGCCCAGGGGCCCCTGGCCCTGGGCCCCTGGCCCTGACTGCAAAAAATCCTTATATCGAAGGATGGATCCCACACCGAAGTTGTCCCCACCTCAAACTTGTGCTGCCCTGATAGACCCAAGGGAGCCCTACAAACTGACATCAGGAACCTGGACTGCTGAGTTTCCTTTCCCAGGGAAAATGGCCAAAGGATGTGCCCGGGGGCCCATGGCCCTGACTGCAAAAAATCCTTATATCGAAGGATGGACCCCACACCGAAGTTGTCCCCACCTCAAACTTGTGCTGCCCTAATAGACCCAAGGGAGCCCTACAAACTGACATCAGGAACCTGGACTGCTGTGTTTTCTTTCCCAGGGAAAATGGAAAAAGGATGTGCCCAGGGGCCCCTGGCCCTGACTGCAAAAAATCCTTATATCGAAGGATGGACCCCACACCGAAGTTGTCCCCACCTCAAACTTGTGCTGCCCTGATACACCCAAGGAAGCCCTACAAACTGACATCAGGAACCTGGACTGCTGCATTTTCTTTCCCAGGGAAAATGGAAAAAGGATGTTCCCAGGGGCCCGTGGCCCTGGGCTGGGACCTCACTGCAAAAAATCCATTTATCGAAGGATGGACCCCACACCGAAGTTGTCCCCACCTCAAACTTGTGCTGCCCTGATAGACCCAAGGGAGCCCTACAAACTGACATCAGGAACCTGGACTGCTGAGTTTTCTTTCCCAGGGAAAATGGAAAAAGGATGTACCCAGGGGCCCCTGGCTCTGGGCTGGGACCGCACTGCAAAAAATCCTTATCGAAGGATGGACCCCACACCGAAGTTGTCCCCACCTCAAACTTGTGCTGCCCTGATACACCCAAGGGAGCCCTACAAACTGACATCAGGAACCTGGACTGCTGAGTTTTCTTCCCCAGGGAAAATGGAAAAAGGATGTGCCCAGGGGCCCCTGGCCCTGGGCTGGGACCTCACTGCAAAAAATCCTTATATCGAAAGATGGACCCCACACCGAAGTTATCCCCACCTAAAACTTGTGCTGCCCTGATAGACCCAAGGGTGCCCTACAAACTGACATCAGGAACCTGGACTGCTGAGTTTTCTTTCCTAAAGAAAATGGAAAAGGGATGTGCCCAGGGGCCCCTGGCCCTGGGCTGGGCCCTGACTGTAAAGAATCCTTATATCGAAGGATGCACCCCACACCGAAGTTGTCCCCACCTCAAACTTGTGCTGCCCTGATAGACCCAAGGGAGCCCTACAAACTGACATCAGGAACCTGGACTGCTGTGTTTTCTTTCCCAGGGAAAATGGAAAAAGGATGTGCCCAGGGGCCCCTGGCCCTGACTGCAAAAAATCCTTATATCGAAGGATGGACTCCGCACCGAAGTTGTCCCCACCTCAAATTTGTGCTGCCCTGATAGACCCAAGGGAGCCCTACAAACTGACATCAGGAACCTGGACTGCTGTGTTTTCTTTCCCAGGGAAATAGGAAAAAGTATGTGCCCAGGGGCCCCTGGCCCTGACTGCAAAAAATCCTTATATCGAAGGATGGACCCCACACCGAAGTTGTCCCCACCTCAAACTTGTGCTGCCCTGATAGACCCAAGGGAGCCCTACAAACTGACATCAGGAACCTGGACTGCTGGGTTTTCTTCCCCAGGGAAAATGGAAAAAGAATGTGCCCAGGGGCCCCTGGCCCTGGGCAATGGGCCCTGACTGCAAAAAATCCTTATATCGAAGGATGGACCCCACATCGATGTTGTCCCCACCTCAGACTTGTGCTGCCCTGATACACCCAAGGGGGCCCTACAAACTGACATCAGGAACCTGGACTGCTGAGTTTTCTTTCCCAGGGAAAATGGCCAAAGGATGTGCCCAGGGGCCCCTGGCCCTGACTGCAAAGAATCCTTATATCGAAGGATGGACCCCACACCGAAGTTGTCCCAACCTCAAACTTGTGCTGCCCTGATAGACCCAAGGGAGCCCTACAAACTGACATCAGGAACCTGGACTGCTGAGTTTTCTTTCCCAGGGGAAATGGAAAAAGGATGTTCCCAGCGGCGCTTGCCCTGGGCTGGGACCTCACTGCAAAAAATCCTTATATCGAAGGATGGACCCCAGACCGACGTTGTCCCCACCTCAAACTTGTGCTGCCCTGATAGACCCAAGGGAGCCCTACAAACTGACATCAGGAACCTGGACTGCTGAGTTTTCTTTCCCAGGGAAAATGGAAAAAGGATGTGCCCAGGGGCCCCTGGCCCTGGGCCCCTGGCCCTGACTGCAAAAAATCCTTATATCGAAGGATGGATCCCACACCGAAGTTGTCCCCACCTCAAACTTGTGCTGCCCTGATAGACCCAAGGGAGCCCTACAAACTGACATCAGGAACCTGGACTGCTGAGTTTCCTGTCCCAGGGAAAATGGCCAAAGGATGTGCCCGGGGGCCCATGGCCCTGACTGCAAAAAATCCTTATATCGAAGGATGGACCCCACACCGAAGTTGTCCCCACCTCAAACTTGTGCTGCCCTAATAGACCCAAGGGAGCCCTACAAACTGACATCAGGAACCTGGACTGCTGTGTTTTCTTTCCCAGGGAAAATGGAAAAAGGATGTGCCCAGGGGCCCCTGGCCCTGACTGCAAAAAATCCTTATATCGAAGGATGGACCCCACACCGAAGTTGTCCCCACCTCAAACTTCTGCTGCCCTGATACACCCAAGGAAGCCCTACAAACTGACATCAGGAACCTGGACTGCTGCATTTTCTTTCCCAGGGAAAATGGAAAAAGGATGTTCCCAGGGGCCCGTGGCCCTGGGCTGGGACCTCACTGCAAAAAATCCATTTATCGAAGGATGGACCCCACACCGAAGTTGTCCCCACCTCAAACTTGTGCTGCCCTGATAGACCCAAGGGAGCCCTACAAACTGACATTAGGAACCTGGACTGCGGAGTTTTCTTTCCTAGGGAAAATGGAAAAGGGATGTGCCCAGGTGCCGCTGTCCCTGGGCTGGGCCCTGACTGCAAAGAATCCTTATATCGAAGGATGGACCCCACACCGAAGTTGTCCCCACCTCAAACTTGTGCTGCCCTGATAGACCCAAGGGAGCCCTACAAACTGACATCAGGAACCTGGACTGCTGAGTTTTCTTTCCCAGGGGAAATGGAAAAAGGATGTTCCCAGCGGCCCCTTGCCCTTGGCTGGGACCTCACTGCAAAAAATCCTTATATCGAAGGATGGACCCCAGACCGACGTTGTCCCCACCTCAAACTTGTGCTGCCCTGATAGACCCAAGGGAGCCCTACAAACTGACATCAGGAACCTGGACTGCTGAGTTTTCTTTCCCAGGGAAAATGGAAAAAGGATGTGCCCAGGGGCCCCTGGCCCTGGGCCCCTGGCCCTGACTGCAAAAAATCCTTATATCGAAGGATGGATCCCACACCGAAGTTGTCCCCACCTCAAACTTGTGCTGCCCTGATAGACCCAAGGGAGCCCTACAAACTGACATCAGGAACCTGGACTGCTGAGTTTCCTTTCCCAGGGAAAATGGCCAAAGGATGTGCCCAGGGGCCCATGGCCCTGACTGCAAAAAATCCTTATATCGAAGGATGGACCCCACACCGAAGTTGTCCCCACCTCAAACTTGTGCTGCCCGGATAGACCCAAGGGAGCCCTACAAACTGACATCAGGAACCTGGACTGCTGTGTTTTCTTTCCCAGGGAAAATGGAAAAAGGATGTGCCCAGGGGCCCCTGGCCCTGACTGCAAAGAATCCTTATATCGAAGGATGGACCCCACACCGAAGTTGTCCCCACCTCAAACTTGTGCTGCCCTGATACACCCAAGGAAGCCCTACAAACTGACATCAGGAACCTGGACTGCTGCATTTTCTTTCCCAGGGAAAATGGAAAAAGGATGTTCCCAGGGGCCCCTGGCCCTGGGCTGGGACCTCACTGCAAAAAATCCTTATATCGAAGGATGGACCCCACACCGAAGTTGTCCCCACCTCAAACTTGTGCTGCCCTGATAGACCCAAGGGAGCCCTACAAACTGACATCAGGAACCTGGACTGCGGAGTTTTCTTTCCTAGGGAAAATGGAAAAAGGATGTGCCCAGGGGCACCTGGCCCTGGGCTGGGGCCTCACTGCAAAGAATCCTTATATCGAAGGATGGACCCCACACCGAAGTTGTCCCCACCTCAAACTTGTGCTGCCCTGATAGACCCAAGGGAGCCCTACAAACTGACATCAGGAACCTGGACTGCTGAGTTTTCTTCCCCAGGGGAAATGGAAAAAGGATGTGCCCAGGGGCCCCTGGCCCTGACTGCAAAAAATCCTTATATCGAAGGATGGACCCCACACCGAAGTTGTCCCCACCTCAAACTTGTGCTGCCCTGATACACCCAAGGGGGCCCTACAAACTGACATCAGGAACCTGGACTGCTGAGTTTTCTTTCCCAGGGAAAATGGCCAAAGGATGTGCCCAGGGGCCCCCGGCTCTGACTGCAAAGAATCCTTATATCGAAGGATGGACCCCACACCGAAGTTGTCCCCAACTCAAACTTGTGCTGCCCTGATAGACCCAAGGGAGCCCTACAAACTGACATCAGGAACCTGGACTGCTGAGTTTTCTTTCCCAGGGAAAATGGAAAAAGGGTGTGTCCAGGGGCCCCTGGCCCTGGGCTGGGCCCTGACTGCAAAGAATCCTTATATCGAAGGATGGACCCCACACCGAAGTTGTCCCCACCTCAAACTTGTGCTACCCGGATAGACCAAAGGGAGCCCTACAAACTGACATCAGGAACCTGGACTGCTGAGTTTTCTTCCCCAGGGAAAATGGAAAAAGGATGTGCCCAGGGGCCCCTGGCCCTGGGCCCCTGGCCCTGACTGCAAAAATTCCTTACATCGAAGGAATGGACCCCACACCGAAGTTGTCCCCACCTCAAACTTGTGCTGCCCTGATACACCCAAGGGGGCCCTACAAACTGACATCAGGAACCTGGACTGCTGAGTTTTCTTTCCCAGGGAAAATGGCCAAAGGATGTGCCAAGGAGCCCCTGGCCCTGACTGCAAAGTATCCTTATATCGAAGGATGGACCCCACACCGAAGTTGTCCCCACCTCAAACTTGTGCTGCCCTGATAGACCCAAGGGAGCCCTACAAACTGACATCAGGAACCTGGACTGCTGAGTTTTCTTTCCCAGGGAAAATGGAAAAAGGATGTGTCCAGGGGCCCCTGGCCCTGGGCTGGGCCCTGACTGCAAAGAATCCTTATATCGAAGGATGGACCCCACACCGAAGTTGTCCCCACCTCAAACTTGTGCTGCCCTGATAGACCCAAGGGAGCCCTACAAACTGACATCAGGAACCTGGACTGCTGAGTTTTCTTTCCCAGGGGAAATGGAAAAAGGATGTGCCCAGGGGCCCCTGGCCCTGACTGCAAAACATCCTTATATCGAAGGATGGACCCCACACCGAAGTTGTCCCCACCTCAAACTTGTGCTGCCCTGATACACCCAAGGGAGCCCTACAAACTGACATCAGGAACCTGGACTGCTGAGTTTTCTTTCCCAGGGAAAATGGAAAAAGGATGTTCCCAGGGGCCCCTGGCCCTGGGCTGGGACCTCACTGCAAAAAATCCTTATATCGAAGGATGGACCCCACACCGAAGTTGTCCCCACCTCAAACTTGTGCTGCCCTGATACACACAAGGGAGCCCTACAAACTGACATCAGGAACCTGGACTGCTGCGTTTTCTTTCCTAGGGAAAATGGAAAAGGGATGTGCCATGGGGCCCCTGGCCCTGGGCTGGGCCCTGACTGCAAAGAATCCTTATATCGAAGGATGCACCCCACACCGAAGTTGTCCCCACCTCAAACTTGTGCTGCCCTGAAAGACCCAAGGGAGCCCTACAAACTGACATCAGGAACCTGGACTGCTGAGTTTTCTTTCCCAGGGAAAATGGCCAAAGGATGTGCCCGGGGGCCCCTGGCCCTGGGCCCCTGGCCCTGAATGCAAAAATTCCTTACATCGAAGGAATGGACCCCACACCGAAGTTGTCCCCACCTCAAACTTGTGCTGCCCTGATACACCCAAGGGGGCCCTACAAACTGACATCAGGAACCTGGACTGCTGAGTTTTCTTTCCCAGGGAAAATGGCCAAAGGATGTGCCAAGGAGCCCCTGGCCCTGACTGCAAAGTATCCTTATATCGAAGGATGGACCCCACACCGAAGTTGTCCCCACCTCAAACTTGTGCTGCCCTGATAGACCCAAGGGAGCCCTACAAACTGACATCAGGAACCTGGACTGCTGAGTTTTCTTTCCCAGGGAAAATGGAAAAAGGATGTGTCCAGGGGCCCCTGGCCCTGGGCTGGGCCCTGACTGCAAAGAATCATTATATCGAAGGATGGACCCCACACCGAAGTTGTCCCCACCTCAAACTTGTGCTGCCCTGATACACCCAAGGGAGCCCTACAAACTGACATCAGGAACCTGGACTGCTGAGTTTTCTTTCCCAGGGAAAATGGAAAAAGGATGTTCCCAGGGGCCCCTGGCCCTGGGCTGGGACCTCACTGCAAAAAATCCTTATATCGAAGGATGGACCCCAGACCGAAGTTGTCCCCACCTCAAACGTGTGCTGCCCTGATAGACCCAAGGGAGCCCTACAAACTGACATCAGGAACCTGGACTGCTGAGTTTTCTTTCCCAGGGAAAATGGAAAAAGGATGTGCCCAGGGGCCCCTGGCCCTGGGCTGGGACCTCACTGCAAAAAATCCTTATATCGAAGGATGGACCCCACACCGAAGTTGTCCCCACCTCAAACTTGTGCTGCCCTGATACACACAAGGGAGCCCTACAAACTGACATCAGGAACCTGGACTGCTGCGTTTTCTTTCCTAGGGAAAATGGAAAAGGGATGTGCCATGGGGCCCCTGGCCCTGGGCTGGGCCCTGACTGCAAAGAATCCTTATATCGAAGGATGCACCCCACACCGAAGTTGTCCCCACCTCAAACTTGTGCTGCCCTGAAAGACCCAAGGGAGCCCTACAAACTGACATCAGGAACCTGGACTGCTGAGTTTTCTTTCCCAGGGAAAATGGCCAAAGGATGTGCCCGGGGGCCCCTGGCCCTGACTGCAAAGAATCCTTATATCGAAGGATGGACCCCACACTGAAGTTGTCCCCACCTCAAACTTGTGCTGCCCTGATAGACCCAAGGGAGCCCTACAAACTGACATCAGGAACCTGGACTGCTGAGTTTTCTTTCCCAGGGGAAATGGAGAAAGGATGTGCCCAGGGGCCCCTGGCCATGGGCTGGGACCTCACTGCAAAAAATCCTTATATCGAAGGATGGACCCCCTACCGAAGTTGTCCCCACCTCAAAATTGTGCTGCCCTGATAGACCCAAGGGAGCCCTACAAACTGACATCAGGAACCTGGACTGCTGAGTTTTCTTTCCCAGGGAAAATGGAAAAAGGGTGTGCCCAGGGGCCCCTGGCCCTGGGCCCCTGGCCCTGACTTCAAAAAATACTTATATCGAAGGATGCACCCCACACCGAAGCTGTCCCCACCTCAAACTTGTGCTGCCCTGATACACCCAAGGGAGCCCTACAAACTGACATCAGGAACCTGGACTGCTGAGTTTTCTTTCCCAGGGAAAATGGAAAAAGGATGTGCCCAGGGGCCCCTGGTCCTGGGCCCCTGGCCCTGACTGCAAAAAAACCTTATATCGAAGGATGGACCCCACACCGAAATTGTCCCCACCTCAAACTTGTGCTGCCCTGATAGACCCAAGGGAGCCCTACAAACTGACATCAGGAACCTGGACTGCTGAGTTTTCTTTCCCAGGGAAAATGCCCAAAGGATGTGCCAAGGAGCCCCTGGCCCTGACTGCAAAGTATCCTTATATCGAAGGATGGACCCCACACCGAAGTTGTCCCCACCTCAAACTTGTGCTGCCCTGATAGACCCAAGGGAGCCCTACAAACTGACATCAGGAACCTGGACTGCTGAGTTTTCTTTCCCAGGGAAAATGGAAAAAGGATGTGTCCAGGGGCCCCTGGCCCTGGGCTGGGCCCTGACAGCAAAGAATCATTATATCGAAGGATGGACCCCACACCGAAGTTGTCCCCACCTCAAACTTGTGCTGCCCTGATACACCCAAGGGAGCCCTACAAACTGACATCAGGAACCTGGACTGCTGAGTTTTCTTTCCCAGGGGAAATGGAAAAAGGATGTGCCCAGGGGCCCCTGGCCCTGACTGCAAAACATCCTTATATCGAAGGATGGACCCCACACCGAAGTTGTCCCCACCTCAAACTTGTGCTGCCCTGATACACACAAGGGAGCCCTACAAACTGACATCAGGAACCTGGACTGCTGCGTTTTCTTTCCTAGGGAAAATGGAAAAGGGATGTGCCATGGGGCCCCTGGCCCTGGGCTGGGCCCTGACTGCAAAGAATCCTTATATCGAAGGATGCACCCCACACCGAAGTTGTCCCCACCTCAAACTTGTGCTGCCCTGAAAGACCCAAGGGAGCCCTACAAACTGACATCAGGAACCTGGACTGCTGAGTTTTCTTTCCCAGGGAAAATGGCCAAAGGATGTGCCCGGGGGCCCCTGGCCCTGACTGCAAAGAATCCTTATATCGAAGGATGGACCCCACACTGAAGTTGTGCCCACCTCAAACTTGTGCTGCCCTGATACACCCAAGGGAGCCCTACAAACTGACATCAGGAACCTGGACTGCTGAGTTTTCTTTCCCAGGGGAAATGGAGAAAGGATGTGCCCAGGGGCCCCTGGCCATGGGCTGGGACCTCACTGCAAAAAATCCTTATATCGAAGGATGGACCCCCTACCGAAGTTGTCCCCACCTCAAAATTGTGCTGCCCTGATAGACCCAAGGGAGCCCTACAAACTGACATCAGGAACCTGGACTGCTGAGTTTTCTTTCCCAGGGAAAATGGAAAAAGGGTGTGCCCAGGGGCCCCTGGCCCTGCGCCCCTGGCCCTGACTTCAAAAAATACTTATATCGAAGGATGCACCCCACACCGAAGCTGTCCCCACCTCAAACTTGTGCTGCCCTGATAGACCCAAGGGAGCCCTACAAACTGACATCAGGAACCTGGACTGCTGAGTTTTCTTTCCCAGGGAAAATGGGAAAAGGATGTGCCCAGGGGCACCTGGCCCTGGGCTGGGGCCTCACTGCAAAGAATCCTTATATCGAAGGATGGACCCCACACCGAAGTTGTCCCCACCTCAAACTTGTGCTGCCCTGATAGACCCAAGGGAGCCCTACAAACTGACATCAGGAACCTGGACTGCTGAGTTTTCTTCCCCAGGGGAAATGGAAAAAGGATGTGCCCAGGGGCCCCTGGCCCTGACTGCAAAAAATCCTTATATCGAAGGATGGACCCCACACCGAAGTTGTCCCCACCTCAAACTTGTGCTGCCCTGATACACCCAAGGGGGCCCTACAAACTGACATCAGGAACCTGGACTGCTGAGTTTTCTTTCCCAGGGAAAATGGCCAAAGGATGTGCCCAGGGGCCCCCGGCTCTGACTGCAAAGAATCCTTATATCGAAGGATGGACCCCACACCGAAGTTGTCCCCACCTCAAACTTGTGCTGCCCTGATAGACCCAAGGGAGCCCTACAAACTGACATCAGGAACCTGGACTGCTGAGTTTTCTTTCCCAGGGAAAATGGAAAAAGGATGTGTCCAGGGGCCCCTGGCCCTGGGCTGGGCCCTGACTGCAAAGAATCCTTATATCGAAGGATGGACCCCACACCGAAGTTGTCCCCACCTCAAACTTGTGCTACCCTGATAGACCCAAGGGAGCCCTACAAACTGACATCAGGAACCTGGACTGCTGAGTTTTCTTCCCCAGGGAAAATGGAAAAAGGATGTGCCCAGGGGCCCCTGGCCCTGGGCCCCTGGCCCTGACTGCAAAAATTCCTTACATCGAAGGAATGGACCCCACACCGAAGTTGTCCCCACCTCAAACTTGTGCTGCCCTGATACACCCAAGGGGGCCCTACAAACTGACATCAGGAACCTGGACTGCTGAGTTTTCTTTCCCAGGGAAAATGGCCAAAGGATGTGCCAAGGAGCCCCTGGCCCTGACTGCAAAGTATCCTTATATCAAAGGATGGACCCCACCCCGAAGTTGTCCCCACCTCAAACTTGTGCTGCCCTGATAGACCCAAGGGAGCCCTACAAACTGACATCAGGAACCTGGACTGCTGAGTTTTCTTTCCCAGGGGAAATGGAAAAAGGATGTGCCCAGGGGCCCCTGGCCCTGCGCTGGGAACTCACTGCAAAAAATCCTTATATCGAAGGATGGACCCCACACCGAAGTTGTCCCCACCTCAAACTTGTGCTGCCCTGATAGACCCAAGGGAGCCCTACAAACTGACATCAGGAACCTGGACTGCTGAGTTTTCTTTCCCAGGGAAAATGGAAAAAGGATGTGCCCAGGGGCCCCTGGCCCTGGGCTGGGCCCTGACTGCAAAGAATCCTTATATCGAAGGATGGACCCCGCACCGAAGTTGTCCCCACCTCAAACTTGTGCTGCCCTGATAGACCCAAGGGAGCCCTACAAACTGACATCAGGAACCTGGACTGCTGAGTTTTCTTTCCCAGGGAAAATGGAAAAAGGATGTGCCCAGGGGCCCCTGTCCCTGGGCTGGGCCCTGACTGCAAAGAATCCTTATATCGAAGGATGGACCCCACACCGAAGTTGTCCCCACCTGAAACTTGTGCTACCCTGATAGACCCAAGGGAGCCCTACAAACTGACATCAGGAACCTGGACTGCTGAGTTTTCTTCCTTAGGGGAAATGGAAAAAGGATGTTCCCAGGGACCCCTGGCCCTGGGCCCCTGGCCCTGACTGCAAAAAATCCTTATATCGAAGGATGGACCCCACACCGAAGTTGTCCCCACCTCAAACTTGTGCTGCCCTGATAGACCCAAGGGAGCCCTACAAACTGACATCAGGAACCTGGACTGCTGAGTTTTCTTTCCCAGGGAAAATGGAAAAAGGATGTGCCCAGGGGCACCTGGCCCTGGGCTGGGGCCTCACTGCAAAGAATCCTTATATCGAAGGATGGACCCCACACCGAAGTTGTCCCCACCTCAAACTTGTGCTGCCCTGATAGACCCAAGGGAGCCCTACAAACTGACATCAGGAACCTGGACTGCTGAGTTTTCTTTCCCAGGGGAAATGGAAAAAGGTTGTGCCCAGGGGCCCCTGGCCCTGACTGCAAAAAATCCTTATATCGAAGGATGGACCCCACACCGAAGTTGTCCCCACCTCAAACTTGTGCTGCCCTGATACACCCAAGGGGGCCCTACAAACTGACATCAGGAACCTGGACTGCTGAGTTTTCTTTCCCAGGGAAAATGGCCAAAGGATGTGCCCAGGGGCCCCCGGCTCTGACTGCAAAGAATCCTTATATCGAAGGATGGACCCCACACCGAAGTTGTCCCCACCTCAAACTAGTGCTGCCCTGATACACCCAAGGGAGCCCTACAAACTGACATCAGGAACCTGGACTGCTGAGTTTTCTTTCCCAGGGAAAATGGAAAAAGGATGTGTCCAGGGGCCCCTGGCCCTGGGCTGGGCCCTGACTGCAAAAAATCCTTATATCGAAGGATGGACCCCACACCGAAGTTGTCCCCACCTCAAACTTGTGCTACCCTGATAGACCCAAGGGAGCCCTACAAACTGACATCAGGAACCTGGACTGCTGAGTTTTCTTTCCCAGGGAAAATGGAAAAAGGATGTGCCCAGGGGCCCCTGGCCCTGGGCCCCTGGCCCTGACTGCAAAGAATCCTTATATCGAAGGATGGACCCCACACTGAAGTTGTCCCCACCTCAAACTTGTGCTGCCCTGATACACCCAAGGGAGCCCTACAAACTGACATCAGGAACCTGGACTGCTGAGTTTTCTTTCCCAGGGAAAATGGAAAAAGGATGTTCCCAGGGGCCCCTGGCCCTGGGCTGGGACCTCACTGCAAAAAATCCTTATATCGAAGGATGGACCCCAGACTGAAGTTGTCCCCACCTCAAACGTGTGCTGCCCTGATAGACCCAAGGGAGCCCTACAAACTGACATCAGGAACCTGGACTGCTGAGTTTTCTTTCCCAGGGAAAATGGAAAAAGGATGTGCCCGGGGGCCCCTGGCCCTGGGCTGGGACCTCACTGCAAAAAATCCTTATATCGAAGGATGGACCCCCTACCGAAGTTGTCCCCACCTCAAAATTGTGCTGCCCTGATAGACCCAAGGGAGCCCTACAAACTGACATCAGGAACCTGGACTGCTGAGTTTTCTTTCCCAGGGAAAATGGAAAAAGGGTGTGCCCAGGGGCCCCTGGCCCTGGGCCCCTGGCCCTGACTTCAAAAAATACTTATATCGAAGGATGCACCCCACACCGAAGCTGTCCCCACCTCAAACTTGTGCTGCCCTGATACACCCAAGGGAGCCCTACAAACTGACATCAGGAACCTGGACTGCTGAGTTTTCTTTCCCAGGGAAAATGGAAAAAGGATGTGCCCAGGGGCCCCTGGTCCTGGGCCCCTGGCCCTGACTGCAAAAAAACCTTATATCGAAGGATGGACCCCACACCGAAATTGTCCCCACCTCAAACTTGTGCTGCCCTGATAGACCCAAGGGAGCCCTACAAACTGACATCAGGAACCTGGACTGCTGAGTTTTCTTTCCCAGGGAAAATGCCCAAAGGATGTGCCAAGGAGCCCCTGGCCCTGACTGCAAAGTATCCTTATATCGAAGGATGGACCCCACACCGAAGTTGTCCCCACCTCAAACTTGTGCTGCCCTGATAGACCCAAGGGAGCCCTACAAACTGACATCAGGAACCTGGACTGCTGAGTTTTCTTTCCCAGGGAAAATGGAAAAAGGATGTGTCCAGGGGCCCCTGGCCCTGGGCTGGGCCCTGACTGCAAAGAATCATTATATCGAAGGATGGACCCCACACCGAAGTTGTCCCCACCTCAAACTTGTGCTGCCCTGATACACCCAAGGGAGCCCTACAAACTGACATCAGGAACCTGGACTGCTGAGTTTTCTTTCCCAGGGGAAATGGAAAAAGGATGTGCCCAGGGGCCCCTGGCCCTGACTGCAAAACATCCTTATATCGAAGGATGGACCCCACACCGAAGTTGTCCCCACCTCAAACTTGTGCTGCCCTGATACACACAAGGGAGCCCTACAAACTGACATCAGGAACCTGGACTGCTGCGTTTTCTTTCCTAGGGAAAATGGAAAAGGGATGTGCCATGGGGCCCCTGGCCCTGGGCTGGGCCCTGACTGCAAAGAATCCTTATATCGAAGGATGCACCCCACACCGAAGTTGTCCCCACCTCAAACTTGTGCTGCCCTGAAAGACCCAAGGGAGCCCTACAAACTGACATCAGGAACCTGGACTGCTGAGTTTTCTTTCCCAGGGAAAATGGCCAAAGGATGTGCCCGGGGGCCCCTGGCCCTGACTGCAAAGAATCCTTATATCGAAGGATGGACCCCACACTGAAGTTGTCCCCACCTCAAACTTGTGCTGCCCTGATACACCCAAGGGAGCCCTACAAACTGACATCAGGAACCTGGACTGCTGAGTTTTCTTTCCCAGGGGAAATGGAGAAAGGATGTGCCCAGGGGCCCCTGGCCATGGGCTGGGACCTCACTGCAAAAAATCCTTATATCGAAGGATGGACCCCCTACCGAAGTTGTCCCCACCTCAAAATTGTGCTGCCCTGATAGACCCAAGGGAGCCCTACAAACTGACATCAGGAACCTGGACTGCTGAGTTTTCTTTCCCAGGGAAAATGGAAAAAGGGTGTGCCCAGGGGCCCCTGGCCCTGGGCCCCTGGCCCTGACTTCAAAAAATACTTATATCGAAGGATGCACCCCACACCGAAGCTGTCCCCACCTCAAACTTGTGCTGCCCTGATAGACCCAAGGGAGCCCTACAAACTGACATCAGGAACCTGGACTGCTGAGTTTTCTTTCCCAGGGAAAATGGGAAAAGGATGTGCCCAGGGGCACCTGGCCCTGGGCTGGGGCCTCACTGCAAAGAATCCTTATATCGAAGGATGGACCCCACACCGAAGTTGTCCCCACCTCAAACTTGTGCTGCCCTGATAGACCCAAGGGAGCCCTACAAACTGACATCAGGAACCTGGACTGCTGAGTTTTCTTCCCCAGGGGAAATGGAAAAAGGATGTGCCCAGGGGCCCCTGGCCCTGACTGCAAAAAATCCTTATATCGAAGGATGGACCCCACACCGAAGTTGTCCCCACCTCAAACTTGTGCTGCCCTGATACACCCAAGGGGGCCCTACAAACTGACATCAGGAACCTGGACTGCTGAGTTTTCTTTCCCAGGGAAAATGGCCAAAGGATGTGCCCAGGGGCCCCCGGCTCTGACTGCAAAGAATCCTTATATCGAAGGATGGACCCCACACCGAAGTTGTCCCCACCTCAAACTTGTGCTACCCTGATAGACCCAAGGGAGCCCTACAAACTGACATCAGGAACCTGGACTGCTGAGTTTTCTTCCCCAGGGAAAATGGAAAAAGGATGTGCCCAGGGGCCCCTGGCCCTGGGCCCCTGGCCCTGACTGCAAAAATTCCTTACATCGAAGGAATGGACCCCACACCGAAGTTGTCCCCACCTCAAACTTGTGCTGCCCTGATACACCCAAGGGGGCCCTACAAACTGACATCAGGAACCTGGACTGCTGAGTTTTCTTTCCCAGGGAAAATGGCCAAAGGATGTGCCAAGGAGCCCCTGGCCCTGACTGCAAAGTATCCTTATATCAAAGGATGGACCCCACACCGAAGTTGTCCCCACCTCAAACTTGTGCTGCCCTGATAGACCCAAGGGAGCCCTACAAACTGACATCAGGAACCTGGACTGCTGAGTTTTCTTTCCCAGGGGAAATGGAAAAAGGATGTGCCCAGGGGCCCCTGGCCCTGCGCTAGGAACTCACAGCAAAAAATCCTTATATCGAAGGATGGACCCCACACCGAAGTTGTCCCCACCTCAAACTTGTGCTGCCCTGATAGACCCAAGGGAGCCCTACAAACTGACATCAGGAACCTGGACTGCTGAGTTTTCTTTCCCAGGGAAAATGGAAAAAGGATGTGCCCAGGGGCCCCTGGCCCTGGGCTGGGCCCTGACTGCAAAGAATCCTTATATCGAAGGATGCACCCCACACCGAAGTTGTCCCCACCTCAAACTTGTGCTGCCCTGAAAGACCCAAGGGAGCCCTACAAACTGACATCAGGAACCTGGACTGCTGAGTTTTCTTTCCCAGGGAAAATGGCCAAAGGATGTGCCCGGGGGCCCCTGGCCCTGGGCCCCTGGCCCTGACTGCAAAAATTCCTTACATCGAAGGAATGGACCCCACACCGAAGTTGTCCCCACCTCAAACTTGTGCTGCCCTGATACACCCAAGGGGGCCCTACAAACTGACATCAGGAACCTGGACTGCTGAGTTTTCTTTCCCAGGGAAAATGGCCAAAGGATGTGCCAAGGAGCCCCTGGCCCTGACTGCAAAGTATCCTTATATCGAAGGATGGACCCCACACCGAAGTTGTCCCCACCTCAAACTTGTGCTGCCCTGATAGACCCAAGGGAGCCCCACAAACTGACATCAGGAACCTGGACTGCTGAGTTTTCTTTCCCAGGGAAAATGGAAAAAGGATGTGCCCAGGGGCCCCTGGCCCTGGGCTGGGCCCTGACTGCAAAGAATCCTTATATCGAAGGATGGACCCCGCACCGAAGTTGTCCCCACCTCAAACTTGTGCTGCCCTGATAGACCCAAGGGAGCCCTACAAACTGACATCAGGAACCTGGACTGCTGAGTTTTCTTTCCCAGGGAAAATGGAAAAAGGATGTGTCCAGGGGCCCCTGGCCCTGGGCTGGGCCCTGACTGCAAAGAATCATTATATCGAAGGATGGACCCCACACCGAAGTTGTCCCCACCTCAAACTTGTGCTGCCCTGATACACCCAAGGGAGCCCTACAAACTGACATCAGGAACCTGGACTGCTGAGTTTTCTTTCCCAGGGGAAATGGAAAAAGGATGTGCCCAGGGGCCCCTGGCCCTGACTGCAAAACATCCTTATATCGAAGGATGGACCCCACACCGAAGTTGTCCCCACCTCAAACTTGTGCTGCCCTGATACACACAAGGGAGCCCTACAAACTGACATCAGGAACCTGGACTGCTGCGTTTTCTTTCCTAGGGAAAATGGAAAAGGGATGTGCCATGGGGCCCCTGGCCCTGGGCTGGGCCCTGACTGCAAAGAATCCTTATATCGAAGGATGCACCCCACACCGAAGTTGTCCCCACCTCAAACTTGTGCTGCCCTGAAAGACCCAAGGGAGCCCTACAAACTGACATCAGGAACCTGGACTGCTGAGTTTTCTTTCCCAGGGAAAATGGCCAAAGGATGTGCCCGGGGGCCCCTGGCCCTGACTGCAAAGAATCCTTATATCGAAGGATGGACCCCACACTGAAGTTGTCCCCACCTCAAACTTGTGCTGCCCTGATACACCCAAGGGAGCCCTACAAACTGACATCAGGAACCTGGACTGCTGAGTTTTCTTTCCCAGGGGAAATGGAGAAAGGATGTGCCCAGGGGCCCCTGGCCATGGGCTGGGACCTCACTGCAAAAAATCCTTATATCGAAGGATGGACCCCCTACCGAAGTTGTCCCCACCTCAAAATTGTGCTGCCCTGATAGACCCAAGGGAGCCCTACAAACTGACATCAGGAACCTGGACTGCTGAGTTTTCTTTCCCAGGGAAAATGGAAAAAGGGTGTGCCCAGGGGCCCCTGGCCCTGGGCCCCTGGCCCTGACTTCAAAAAATACTTATATCGAAGGATGCACCCCACACCGAAGCTGTCCCCACCTCAAACTTGTGCTGCCCTGATAGACCCAAGGGAGCCCTACAAACTGACATCAGGAACCTGGACTGCTGAGTTTTCTTTCCCAGGGAAAATGGGAAAAGGATGTGCCCAGGGGCACCTGGCCCTGGGCTGGGGCCTCACTGCAAAGAATCCTTATATCGAAGGATGGACCCCACACCGAAGTTGTCCCCACCTCAAACTTGTGCTGCCCTGATAGACCCAAGGGAGCCCTACAAACTGACATCAGGAACCTGGACTGCTGAGTTTTCTTCCCCAGGGGAAATGGAAAAAGGATGTGCCCAGGGGCCCCTGGCCCTGACTGCAAAAAATCCTTATATCGAAGGATGGACCCCACACCGAAGTTGTCCCCACCTCAAACTTGTGCTGCCCTGATACACCCAAGGGGGCCCTACAAACTGACATCAGGAACCTGGACTGCTGAGTTTTCTTTCCCAGGGAAAATGGCCAAAGGATGTGCCCAGGGGCCCCCGGCTCTGACTGCAAAGAATCCTTATATCGAAGGATGGACCCCACACCGAAGTTGTCCCCACCTCAAACTTGTGCTACCCTGATAGACCCAAGGGAGCCCTACAAACTGACATCAGGAACCTGGACTGCTGAGTTTTCTTCCCCAGGGAAAATGGAAAAAGGATGTGCCCAGGGGCCCCTGGCCCTGGGCCCCTGGCCCTGACTGCAAAAATTCCTTACATCGAAGGAATGGACCCCACACCGAAGTTGTCCCCACCTCAAACTTGTGCTGCCCTGATACACCCAAGGGGGCCCTACAAACTGACATCAGGAACCTGGACTGCTGAGTTTTCTTTCCCAGGGAAAATGGCCAAAGGATGTGCCAAGGAGCCCCTGGCCCTGACTGCAAAGTATCCTTATATCAAAGGATGGACCCCACACCGAAGTTGTCCCCACCTCAAACTTGTGCTGCCCTGATAGACCCAAGGGAGCCCTACAAACTGACATCAGGAACCTGGACTGCTGAGTTTTCTTTCCCAGGGGAAATGGAAAAAGGATGTGCCCAGGGGCCCCTGGCCCTGCGCTAGGAACTCACAGCAAAAAATCCTTATATCGAAGGATGGACCCCACACCGAAGTTGTCCCCACCTCAAACTTGTGCTGCCCTGATAGACCCAAGGGAGCCCTACAAACTGACATCAGGAACCTGGACTGCTGAGTTTTCTTTCCCAGGGAAAATGGAAAAAGGATGTGCCCAGGGGCCCCTGGCCCTGGGCTGGGCCCTGACTGCAAAGAATCCTTATATCGAAGGATGCACCCCACACCGAAGTTGTCCCCACCTCAAACTTGTGCTGCCCTGAAAGACCCAAGGGAGCCCTACAAACTGACATCAGGAACCTGGACTGCTGAGTTTTCTTTCCCAGGGAAAATGGCCAAAGGATGTGCCCGGGGGCCCCTGGCCCTGGGCCCCTGGCCCTGACTGCAAAAATTCCTTACATCGAAGGAATGGACCCCACACCGAAGTTGTCCCCACCTCAAACTTGTGCTGCCCTGATACACCCAAGGGGGCCCTACAAACTGACATCAGGAACCTGGACTGCTGAGTTTTCTTTCCCAGGGAAAATGGCCAAAGGATGTGCCAAGGAGCCCCTGGCCCTGACTGCAAAGTATCCTTATATCGAAGGATGGACCCCACACCGAAGTTGTCCCCACCTCAAACTTGTGCTGCCCTGATAGACCCAAGGGAGCCCCACAAACTGACATCAGGAACCTGGACTGCTGAGTTTTCTTTCCCAGGGAAAATGGAAAAAGGATGTGCCCAGGGGCCCCTGGCCCTGGGCTGGGCCCTGACTGCAAAGAATCCTTATATCGAAGGATGGACCCCGCACCGAAGTTGTCCCCACCTCAAACTTGTGCTGCCCTGATAGACCCAAGGGAGCCCTACAAACTGACATCAGGAACCTGGACTGCTGAGTTTTCTTTCCCAGGTAAAATGGAAAAAGGATGTGCCCAGGGGCCCCTGTCCCTGGGCTGGGCCCTGACTGCAAAGAATCCTTATATCGAAGGATGGACCCCACACCGAAGTTGTCCCCACCTGAAAATTGTGCTACCCTGATAGACCCAAGGGAGCCCTACAAACTGACATCAGGAACCTGGACTGCTGAGTTTTCTTCCTTAGGGGAAATGGAAAAAGGATGTTCCCAGGGACCCCTGGCCCTGGGCCCCTGGCCCTGACTGCAAAAAATCCTTATATCGAAGGATGGACCCCACACCGAAGTTGTCCCCACCTCAAACTTGTGCTGCCCTGATACACCCAAGGGAGCCCTACAAACTGACATCAGGAACCTGGACTGCTGAGTTTTCTTTCCCAGGGAAAATGGAAAAAGGATGTGCCCAGGGGCACCTGGCCCTGGGCTGGGGCCTCACTGCAAAGAATCCTTATATCGAAGGATGGACCCCACACCGAAATTGTCCCCACCTCAAACTTGTGCTGCCCTGATAGACCCAAGGGAGCCCTACAAACTGACATCAGGAACCTGGACTGCTGAGTTTTCTTTCCCAGGGAAAATGGAAAAAGGATGTGCCCAGGGGCCCCTGGCCCTGACTGCAAAAAATCCTTATATCGAAGGATGGACCCCACACCGAAGTTGTCCCCACCTCAAACTTGTGCTGCCCTGATACACCCAAGGGGGCCCTACAAACTGACATCAGGAACCTGGACTGCTGAGTTTTCTTTCCCAGGGAAAATGGCCAAAGGATGTGCCCAGGGGCCCCCGGCTCTGACTGCAAAGAATCCTTATATCGAAGGATGGACCCCACACCGAAGTTGTCCCCACCTCAAACTAGTGCTGCCCTGATACACCCAAGGGAGCCCTACAAACTGACATCAGGAACCTGGACTGCTGAGTTTTCTTTCCCAGGGAAAATGGAAAAAGGATGTGTCCAGGGGCCCCTGGCCCTGGGCTGGGCCCTGACTGCAAAAAATCCTTATATCGAAGGATGGACCCCACACCGAAGTTGTCCCCACCTCAAACTTGTGCTACCCTGATAGACCCAAGGGAGCCCTACAAACTGACATCAGGAACCTGGACTGCTGAGTTTTCTTTCCCAGGGAAAATGGAAAAAGGATGTGCCCAGGGGCCCCTGGCCCTGGGCCCCTGGCCCTGACTGCAAAAATTCCTTACATCGAAGGAATGGACCCCACACCGAAGTTGTCCCCACCTCAAACTTGTGCTGCCCTGATACACCCAAGGGGGCCCTACAAACTGATATCAGGAACCTGGACTGCTGAGTTTTCTTTCCCAGGGAAAATGGCCAAAGGATGTGCCCAGGAGCCCCTGGCCCTGACTGCAAAGAATCCTTATATCGAAGGATGGACCCCACACCGAAGTTGTCCCCACCTCAAACTTGTGCTGCCCTGATAAACCCAAGGGAGCCCTACAAACTGACATCAGGAACCTGGACTGCTGAGTTTTCTTTCCCAGGGGAAATGGAAAAAGGATGTGCCCAGGGGCACCTGGCTCTGCGCTGGGACCTCACTGCAAAAAATCCTTATATCGAAGGATGGACCCCACACCGAAGTTGTCCCCACCTCAAACTTGTGCTACCCTGATAGACCCAAGGGATCCCTACAAACTGACATCAGGAACCTGGACTGCTGAGTTTTCTTTCCCAGGGAAAATGGCCAAAGGATGTGCCCGGGGGCCCCTGGCCCTGACTGCAAAAAATCCTTATATCGACGGATGGACCCCACACCGAAGTTGTCCCCACCTCAAACTTGTGCTGCCCTGATACACCCAAGGGAGCCCTACAAACTGACATCAGGAACCTGGACTGCTGAGTTTTCTTCCTTAGGGGAAATGGAAAAAGGATGTGCCCAGGGGCCCCTGACCCTGGGCCCCTGGCCCTGACTGCAAAAAATCCTTATATCGAAGGATGGAGCCCACACCGAAGTTGTCCCCACCTCAAACTTGTGCTGCCCTGATAGACCCAAGGGAGCCCTACAAACTGACATCAGGAACCTGGACTGCTGAGTTTTCTTTCCCAGGGAAAATGGAAAAAGGATGTGCCCAGGGGCACCTGGCCCTGGGCTGGGCCCTGACTGCAAAGAATCATTATATCGAAGGATGGACCCCACACCGAAGTTGTCCCCACCTCAAACTTGTGCTACCCTGATAGACCCAAGAGAGCCCTACAAACTGACATCAGGAACCTGGACTGCTGAGTTTTCTTTCCCAGGGAAAATGGAAAAAGGATGTGCCCAGGGGCCCCTGGCCCTGGGCCCCTGGCCCTGACTGCAAAAATTCCTTACATCGAAGGAATGGACCCCACACCGAAGTTGTCCCCACCTCAAACTTGTGCTGCCCTGATACACCCAAGGGGGCCCTACAAACTGACATCAGGAACCTGGACTGCTGAGTTTTCTTTCCCAAGGAAAATGGCCAAAGGATGTGCCCAGGAGCCCCTGGCCCTGACTGCAAAGAATCCTTATATCGAAGGATGGACCCCACACCGAAGTTGTCCCCACCTCAAACTTGTGCTGCCCTGATAGACCCAAGGGAGCCCTACAAACTGACATCAGGAACCTGGACTGCTGAGTTTTCTTTCCTAGGGAAAATGGGAAAAGGGTGTGCCCAGGGGCCCCTGTCCCTGGGCTGGGCCTTGACTGCAAAGAATCCTTATATCGAAGGATGCACCCCACACCGAAGTTGTCCCCACCTCAAACTTGTGCTGCCCTGATAGACCCAAGGGAGCCCTACAAACTGACATCAGGCACCTGGACTGCTGAGTTTTCTTTCCCAGGGAAAATGGCCAAAGGATGTGCCCGGGGGCCCCTGGCCCTGACTGCAAAAAATCCTTATATCGAAGGATGGACCCCACACCAAAGTTGTCCCCACCTGAAACTTGTGCTGCCCTGATACACCCAAGGGAGCCCTACAAACTGACATCAGGAACCTGGACTGCTGAGTTTTCTTTCCAAGGGAAAATGGAAAAAGGATGTGCCCAGGGGCCCCTGGCAATGGGCAGGGACCTCACTACAAAAAATCCTTATATCGAAAGATGGACCCCACACCGAAGTTGTCCCCACCTCAAACTTGTTCTGCCCTGATAGACCCAAGGGTGCCCTACAAACTGACATCAGGAACCTGGACTGCTGAGTTTTCTTTCCTAAAGAAAATGGAAAAGGGATGTGCCCAGGGGCCCCTGGCTCTGGGCTGGGCCCTGACTGTAAAGAATCCTTATATCGAAGGATGCACCCCACACCGAAGTTGTCCCCACCTCAAACTTGTGCTGCCCTGATAGACCCAAGGGAGCCCTACAAACTGACATCAGGAACCTGGACTGCTGTGTTTTCTTTCCCAGGGAAAATGGAAAAAGGATGTGCCCAGGGGCCCCTGGCCCTGACTGCAAAAAATCCTTATATCGAAGGATGGACTCCGCACCGAAGTTGTCCCCACCTCAAATTTGTGCTGCCCTGATACACCCTAGGGAGCCCTACAAACTGACATCAGGAACCTGGACTGCTGTGTTTTCTTTCCCAGGGAAAATGGAAAAAGGATGTGCCCAGGGGCCCCTGGCCCTGACTGCAAAAAATCCTTATATCGAAGGATGGACCCCACACCGAAGTTGTCCCCACCTCAAACTTGTGCTGCCCTGATAGACCCAAGGGAGCCCTACAAACTGACATCAGGAACCTGGACTGCTGAGTTTTCTTCCCCAGGGAAAATGGAAAAAGGATGTGCCCAGGGGCCCCTGGCCCTGGGCTGGGAACTCACTGCAAAAAATCCTTTTATCGAAGGATGGACCCCACACTGAAGTTGTCCCCTCCTCAAACTTGTGCTGCCCTGATACACCCAAGGGAGCCCTACAAACTGACATCAGGAACCTGGACTGCTGAGTTTTCTTTCCAAGGGAAAATGGAAAAAGGATGTGCCCAGGGGCCCCTGGCAATGGGCAGGGACCTCACTACAAAAAATCCTTATATCGAAAGATGGACCCCACACCGAAGTTGTCCCCACCTCAAACTTGTGCTGCCCTGATAGACCCAAGGGTGCCCTACAAACTGACATCAGGAACCTGGACTGCTGAGTTTTCTTTCCTAAAGAAAATGGAAAAGGGACGTGCCCAGGGGCCCCTGGCCCTGGGCTGGGCCCTGACTGTAAAGAATCCTTATATCGAAGGATGCACCCCACACCGAAGTTGTCCCCACCTCAAACTTGTGCTGCCCTGATAGACCCAAGGGAGCCCTACAAACTGACATCAGGAACCTGGACTGCTGTGTTTTCTTTCCCAGGGAAAATGGAAAAAGGATGTGCCCAGGGGCCCCTGGCCCTGACTGCAAAAAATCATTATATCGAAGGATGGACCCCACACCGAAGTTGTCCCCACCTCAAACTTGTGCTGCCCTGATAGACCCAAGGGAGCCCTACAAACTGACATCAGGAATCTGGACTGCTGAGTTTTCTTTCCCAGGGAAAATGCCCAAAGGATGTGCCCAGGGGCCCCTGGCCCTGACTGCAAAAAATCCTTATATCGAAGGATGGACCCCACACCGAAGTTGTCCCCACCTCAAACTTGTGCTGCCCTGATAGACCCAAGGGAGCCCTACAAACTGACATCAGGAACCTGGACTGCTGAGTTTTCTTTCCTAAAGAAAATGAAAAAGGGATGTGCCCAGGGGCACCTGGCCCTGGGCTGGGGCCTCACTGCAAAGAATCCTTATATCGAAGGATGGACCCCACACCGAAGTTGTCCCCACCTCAAACTTGTGCTGCCCTGATAGACCCAAGGGAGCCCTACAAACTGACATCAGGAACCTGGACTGCTGAGTTTTCTTTCCCAGGGGAAATGGAAAAAGGTTGTGCCCAGGGGCCCCTGGCCCTGACTGCAAAAAATCCTTATATCGAAGGATGGACCCCACACCGAAGTTGTCCCCACCTCAAACTTGTGCTGCCCTGATACACCCAAGGGGGCCCTACAAAGTGACATCAGGAACCTGGACTGCTGAGTTTTCTTTCCCAGGGAAAATGGCCAAAGGATGTGCCCAGGGGCCCCCGGCTCTGACTGCAAAGAATCCTTATATCGAAGGATGGACCCCACACCGAAGTTGTCCCCACCTCAAACTAGTGCTGCCCTGATACACCCAAGGGAGCCCTACAAACTGACATCAGGAACCTGGACTGCTGAGTTTTCTTTCCCAGGGAAAATGGAAAAAGGATGTGTCCAGGGGCCCCTGGCCCTGGGCTGGGCCCTGACTGCAAAGAATCATTATATCGAAGGATGGACCCCACACCGAAGTTGTCCCCACCTCAAACTTGTGCTACCCTGATAGACCCAAGGGAGCCCTACAAACTGACATCAGGAACCTGGACTGCTGAGTTTTCTTTCCCAGGGAAAATGGAAAAAGGATGTGCCCAGGGGCCCCTGGCCCTGGGCCCCTGGCCCTGACTGCAAAAATTCCTTACATCGAAGGAATGGACCCCACACCGAAGTTGTCCCCACCTCAAACTTGTGCTGCCCTGATACACCCAAGGGGGCCCTACAAACTGACATCAGGAACCTGGACTGCTGAGTTTTCTTTCCCAGGGAAAATGGCCAAAGGATGTGCCCAGGAGCCCCTGGCCCTGACTGCAAAGAATCCTTATATCGAAGGATGGACCCCACACCGAAGTTGTCCCCACCTCAAACTTGTGCTGCCCTGATAGACCCAAGGGAGCCCTACAAACTGACATCAGGAACCTGGACTGCTGAGTTTTCTTTCCCAGGGAAAATGGCCAAAGGATGTGCCCAAGGGCCCCTGGCCCTGACTGCAAAAAATCCTTATATCGACGGATGGACCCCACACCGAAGTTGTCCCCACCTCAAACTTGTGCTGCCCTGATACACCCAAGGGAGCCCTAAAAACTGACATCAGGAAACTGGACTGCTGAGTTTTCTTTCCAAGGGAAAATGGAAAAAGGATGTACCCAGGGGCCCCTGGCTCTGGGCTGGGACCTCACTGCAAAAAATCCTTATATCGAAGGATGGACCCCACACCGAAGTTGTCCCCACCTCAAACTTTTGGTGCCCTGATACACCCAAGGTGGCCTTACAAACTGACATCAGGAACCTGGACTGCTGAGTTTTCTTTCCTAGGGAAAATGGGAAAAGGTTGTGCCCAGGGGCCCCTGGCCCTGGGCTGGGCCCTGACTTCAAAGAATCCTTATATCGAAGGATGCACCCCACGCCGAAGTTGTCCCCACCTCAAACTTGTGCTGCCCTGATAGACCCAAGGGAGCCCTACAAACTGACATCAGGAACCTGGACTGCTGAGTTTTCTTTCCCAGGGAAAATGGCCAAAGGATGTGCCCAGGGGCCCCTGTCCCTGGGCTGGGCCCTGACTGCAAAGAATCCTTATATCGAAGGATGGACCCCACACCGAAGTTGTCCCCACCTGAAACTTGTGCTACCCTGATAGACCCAAGGGAGCCCTACAAACTGACATCAGGAACCTGGACTGCTGAGTTTTCTTCCTTAGGGGAAATGGAAAAAGGATGTTCCCAGGGACCCCTGGCCCTGGGCCCCTGGCCCTGACTGCAAAAAATCCTTATATCGAAGGATGGACCCCACACCGAAGTTGTCCCCACCTCAAACTTGTGCTGCCCTGATACACCCAAGGGAGCCCTACAAACTGACATCAGGAACCTGGACTGCTGAGTTTTCTTTCCCAGGGAAAATGGAAAAAGGATGTGCCCAGGGGCACCTGGCCCTGGGCTGGGGCCTCACTGCAAAGAATCCTTATATCGAAGGATGGACCCCACACCGAAATTGTCCCCACCTCAAACTTGTGCTGCCCTGATAGACCCAAGGGAGCCCTACAAACTGACATCAGGAACCTGGACTGCTGAGTTTTCTTTCCCAGGGGAAATGGAAAAAGGTTGTGCCCAGGGGCCCCTGGCCCTGACTGCAAAAAATCCTTATATCGAAGGATGGACCCCACACCGAAGTTGTCCCCACCTCAAACTTGTGCTGCCCTGATACACCCAAGGGGGCCCTACAAACTGACATCAGGAACCTGGACTGCTGAGTTTTCTTTCCCAGGGAAAATGGCCAAAGGATGTGCCCAGGGGCCCCCGGCTCTGACTGCAAAGAATCCTTATATCGAAGGATGGACCCCACACCGAAGTTGTCCCCACCTCAAACTAGTGCTGCCCTGATACACCCAAGGGAGCCCTACAAACTGACATCAGGAACCTGGACTGCTGAGTTTTCTTTCCCAGGGAAAATGGAAAAAGGATGTGTCCAGGGGCCCCTGGCCCTGGGCTGGGCCCTGACTGCAAAAAATCCTTATATCGAAGGATGGACCCCACACCGAAGTTGTCCCCACCTCAAACTTGTGCTACCCTGATAGACCCAAGGGAGCCCTACAAACTGACATCAGGAACCTGGACTGCTGAGTTTTCTTTCCCAGGGAAAATGGAAAAAGGATGTGCCCAGGGGCCCCTGGCCCTGGGCCCCTGGCCCTGACTGCAAAAATTCCTTACATCGAAGGAATGGACCCCACACCGAAGTTGTCCCCACCTCAAACTTGTGCTGCCCTGATACACCCAAGGGGGCCCTACAAACTGATATCAGGAACCTGGACTGCTGAGTTTTCTTTCCCAGGGAAAATGGCCAAAGGATGTGCCCAGGAGCCCCTGGCCCTGACTGCAAAGAATCCTTATATCGAAGGATGGACCCCACACCGAAGTTGTCCCCACCTCAAACTTGTGCTGCCCTGATACACCCAAGGGAGCCCTACAAACTGACATCAGGAACCTGGACTGCTGAGTTTTCTTTCCCAGGGGAAATGGAAAAAGGATGTGCCCAGGGGCACCTGGCTCTGCGCTGGGACCTCACTGCAAAAAATCCTTATATCGAAGGATGGACCCCACACCGAAGTTGTCCCCACCTCAAACTTGTGCTACCCTGATAGACCCAAGGGATCCCTACAAACTGACATCAGGAACCTGGACTGCTGAGTTTTCTTTCCCAGGGAAAATGGCCAAAGGATGTGCCCGGGGGCCCCTGGCCCTGACTGCAAAAAATCCTTATATCGACGGATGGACCCCACACCGAAGTTGTCCCCACCTCAAACTTGTGCTGCCCTGATACACCCAAGGGAGCCCTACAAACTGACATCAGGAACCTGGACTGCTGAGTTTTCTTTCCTAAAGAAAATGGAAAAGGGACGTGCCCAGGGGCCCCTGGCCCTGGGCTGGGCCCTGACTGTAAAGAATCCTTATATCGAAGGATGCACCCCACACCGAAGTTGTCCCCACCTCAAACTTGTGCTGCCCTGATAGACCCAAGGGAGCCCTACAAACTGACATCAGGAACCTGGACTGCTGTGTTTTCTTTCCCAGGGAAAATGGAAAAAGGATGTGCCCAGGGGCCCCTGGCCCTGACTGCAAAAAATCATTATATCGAAGGATGGACCCCACACCGAAGTTGTCCCCACCTCAAACTTGTGCTGCCCTGATAGACCCAAGGGAGCCCTACAAACTGACATCAGGAATCTGGACTGCTGAGTTTTCTTTCCCAGGGAAAATGCCCAAAGGATGTGCCCAGGGGCCCCTGGCCCTGACTGCAAAAAATCCTTATATCGAAGGATGGACCCCACACCGAAGTTGTCCCCACCTCAAACTTGTGCTGCCCTGATAGACCCAAGGGAGCCCTACAAACTGACATCAGGAACCTGGACTGCTGAGTTTTCTTTCCTAAAGAAAATGGAAAAGGGATGTGCCCAGGGGCACCTGGCCCTGGGCTGGGGCCTCACTGCAAAGAATCCTTATATCGAAGGATGGACCCCACACCGAAGTTGTCCCCACCTCAAACTTGTGCTGCCCTGATAGACCCAAGGGAGCCCTACAAACTGACATCAGGAACCTGGACTGCTGAGTTTTCTTTCCCAGGGGAAATGGAAAAAGGTTGTGCCCAGGGGCCCCTGGCCCTGACTGCAAAAAATCCTTATATCGAAGGATGGACCCCACACCGAAGTTGTCCCCACCTCAAACTTGTGCTGCCCTGATACACCCAAGGGGGCCCTACAAAGTGACATCAGGAACCTGGACTGCTGAGTTTTCTTTCCCAGGGAAAATGGCCAAAGGATGTGCCCAGGGGCCCCCGGCTCTGACTGCAAAGAATCCTTATATCGAAGGATGGACCCCACACCGAAGTTGTCCCCACCTCAAACTAGTGCTGCCCTGATACACCCAAGGGAGCCCTACAAACTGACATCAGGAACCTGGACTGCTGAGTTTTCTTTCCCAGGGAAAATGGAAAAAGGATGTGTCCAGGGGCCCCTGGCCCTGGGCTGGGCCCTGACTGCAAAGAATCATTATATCGAAGGATGGACCCCACACCGAAGTTGTCCCCACCTCAAACTTGTGCTACCCTGATAGACCCAAGGGAGCCCTACAAACTGACATCAGGAACCTGGACTGCTGAGTTTTCTTTCCCAGGGAAAATGGAAAAAGGATGTGCCCAGGGGCCCCTGGCCCTGGGCCCCTGGCCCTGACTGCAAAAATTCCTTACATCGAAGGAATGGACCCCACACCGAAGTTGTCCCCACCTCAAACTTGTGCTGCCCTGATACACCCAAGGGGGCCCTACAAACTGACATCAGGAACCTGGACTGCTGAGTTTTCTTTCCCAGGGAAAATGGCCAAAGGATGTGCCCAGGAGCCCCTGGCCCTGACTGCAAAGAATCCTTATATCGAAGGATGGACCCCACACCGAAGTTGTCCCCACCTCAAACTTGTGCTGCCCTGATAGACCCAAGGGAGCCCTACAAACTGACATCAGGAACCTGGACTGCTGAGTTTTCTTTCCCAGGGAAAATGGCCAAAGGATGTGCCCAAGGGCCCCTGGCCCTGACTGCAAAAAATCCTTATATCGACGGATGGACCCCACACCGAAGTTGTCCCCACCTCAAACTTGTGCTGCCCTGATACACCCAAGGGAGCCCTAAAAACTGACATCAGGAAACTGGACTGCTGAGTTTTCTTTCCAAGGGAAAATGGAAAAAGGATGTACCCAGGGGCCCCTGGCTCTGGGCTGGGACCTCACTGCAAAAAATCCTTATATCGAAGGATGGACCCCACACCGAAGTTGTCCCCACCTCAAACTTTTGGTGCCCTGATACACCCAAGGTGGCCTTACAAACTGACATCAGGAACCTGGACTGCTGAGTTTTCTTTCCTAGGGAAAATGGGAAAAGGTTGTGCCCAGGGGCCCCTGGCCCTGGGCTGGGCCCTGACTTCAAAGAATCCTTATATCGAAGGATGCACCCCACGCCGAAGTTGTCCCCACCTCAAACTTGTGCTGCCCTGATAGACCCAAGGGAGCCCTACAAACTGACATCAGGAACCTGGACTGCTGAGTTTTCTTTCCCAGGGAAAATGGCCAAAGGATGTGCCCAGGGGCCCCTGTCCCTGGGCTGGGCCCTGACTGCAAAGAATCCTTATATCGAAGGATGGACCCCACACCGAAGTTGTCCCCACCTGAAACTTGTGCTACCCTGATAGACCCAAGGGAGCCCTACAAACTGACATCAGGAACCTGGACTGCTGAGTTTTCTTCCTTAGGGGAAATGGAAAAAGGATGTTCCCAGGGACCCCTGGCCCTGGGCCCCTGGCCCTGACTGCAAAAAATCCTTATATCGAAGGATGGACCCCACACCGAAGTTGTCCCCACCTCAAACTTGTGCTGCCCTGATACACCCAAGGGAGCCCTACAAACTGACATCAGGAACCTGGACTGCTGAGTTTTCTTTCCCAGGGAAAATGGAAAAAGGATGTGCCCAGGGGCACCTGGCCCTGGGCTGGGGCCTCACTGCAAAGAATCCTTATATCGAAGGATGGACCCCACACCGAAATTGTCCCCACCTCAAACTTGTGCTGCCCTGATAGACCCAAGGGAGCCCTACAAACTGACATCAGGAACCTGGACTGCTGAGTTTTCTTTCCCAGGGGAAATGGAAAAAGGTTGTGCCCAGGGGCCCCTGGCCCTGACTGCAAAAAATCCTTATATCGAAGGATGGACCCCACACCGAAGTTGTCCCCACCTCAAACTTGTGCTGCCCTGATACACCCAAGGGGGCCCTACAAACTGACATCAGGAACCTGGACTGCTGAGTTTTCTTTCCCAGGGAAAATGGCCAAAGGATGTGCCCAGGGGCCCCCGGCTCTGACTGCAAAGAATCCTTATATCGAAGGATGGACCCCACACCGAAGTTGTCCCCACCTCAAACTAGTGCTGCCCTGATACACCCAAGGGAGCCCTACAAACTGACATCAGGAACCTGGACTGCTGAGTTTTCTTTCCCAGGGAAAATGGAAAAAGGATGTGTCCAGGGGCCCCTGGCCCTGGGCTGGGCCCTGACTGCAAAAAATCCTTATATCGAAGGATGGACCCCACACCGAAGTTGTCCCCACCTCAAACTTGTGCTACCCTGATAGACCCAAGGGAGCCCTACAAACTGACATCAGGAACCTGGACTGCTGAGTTTTCTTTCCCAGGGAAAATGGAAAAAGGATGTGCCCAGGGGCCCCTGGCCCTGGGCCCCTGGCCCTGACTGCAAAAATTCCTTACATCGAAGGAATGGACCCCACACCGAAGTTGTCCCCACCTCAAACTTGTGCTGCCCTGATACACCCAAGGGGGCCCTACAAACTGATATCAGGAACCTGGACTGCTGAGTTTTCTTTCCGAGGGAAAATGGCCAAAGGATGTGCCCAGGAGCCCCTGGCCCTGACTGCAAAGAATCCTTATATCGAAGGATGGACCCCACACCGAAGTTGTCCCCACCTCAAACTTGTGCTGCCCTGATACACCCAAGGGAGCCCTACAAACTGACATCAGGAACCTGGACTGCTGAGTTTTCTTTCCCAGGGGAAATGGAAAAAGGATGTGCCCAGGGGCACCTGGCTCTGCGCTGGGACCTCACTGCAAAAAATCCTTATATCGAAGGATGGACCCCACACCGAAGTTGTCCCCACCTCAAACTTGTGCTACCCTGATAGACCCAAGGGATCCCTACAAACTGACATCAGGAACCTGGACTGCTGAGTTTTCTTTCCCAGGGAAAATGGCCAAAGGATGTGCCCGGGGGCCCCTGGCCCTGACTGCAAAAAATCCTTATATCGACGGATGGACCCCACACCGAAGTTGTCCCCACCTCAAACTTGTGCTGCCCTGATACACCCAAGGGAGCCCTACAAACTGACATCAGGAACCTGGACTGCTGAGTTTTCTTTCCCAGGGAAAATGGAAAAAGGATGTGCCCAGGGGCCCCTGTCCCTGGGCTGGGCCCTGACTGCAAAGAATCATTATATCGAAGGATGGACCCCACACCGAAGTTGTCCCCACCTCAAACTTGTGCTGCCCTGATAGACCCAAGGGAGCCCGACAAACTGACATCAGGAACCTGGACTGCTGAGTTTTCTTTCCCAGGGAAAATGGGAAAAGGATGTGCCCAGGGGCCCCTGTCCCTGGGCTGGGCCCTGACTGCAAAGAATCCTTATATCGAAGGATGGACCCCACACCGAAGTTGTCCCCACCTGAAACTTGTGCTACCCTGATAGACCCAAGAGAGCCCTACAAACTGACATCAGGAACCTGGACTGCTGAGTTTTCTTCCTTAGGGGAAATGGAAAAAGGATGTGCCCAGGGGCCCCTGACCCTGGGCCCCTGGCCCTGACTGCAAAAAATCCTTATATCGAAGGATGGAGCCCACACCGAAGTTGTCCCCACCTCAAACTTGTGCTGCCCTGATAGACCCAAGGGAGCCCTACAAACTGACATCAGGAACCTGGACTGCTGAGTTTTCTTTCCCAGGGAAAATGGAAAAAGGATGTGCCCAGGGGCACCTGGCCCTGGGCTGGGGCCTCACTGCAAAGAATCCTTATATCGAAGGATGGACCCCACACCGAAGTTGTCCCCACCTCAAACTTGTGCTGCCCTGATAGACCCAAGGGAGCCCTACAAACTGACATCAGGAACCTGGACTGCTGAGTTTTCTTTCCCAGGGGAAATGGAAAAAGGTTGTGCCCAGGGGCCCCTGGCCCTGACTGCAAAAAATCCTTATATCGAAGGATGGACCCCACACCGAAGTTGTCCCCACCTCAAACTTGTGCTGCCCTGATACACCCAAGGGGGCCCTACAAACTGACATCAGGAACCTGGACTGCTGAGTTTTCTTTCCCAGGGAAAATGGCCAAAGGATGTGCCCAGGGGCCCCCGGCTCTGACTGCAAAGAATCCTTATATCGAAGGATGGACCCCACACCGAAGTTGTCCCCACCTCAAACTAGTGCTGCCCTGATACACCCAAGGGAGCCCTACAAACTGACATCAGGAACCTGGACTGCTGAGTTTTCTTTCCCAGGGAAAATGGAAAAAGGATGTGTCCAGGGGCCCCTGGCCCTGGGCTGGGCCCTGACTGCAAAGAATCATTATATCGAAGGATGGACCCCACACCGAAGTTGTCCCCACCTCAAACTTGTGCTACCCTGATAGACCCAAGGGAGCCCTACAAACTGACATCAGGAACCTGGACTGCTGAGTTTTCTTTCCCAGGGAAAATGGAAAAAGGATGTGCCCAGGGGCCCCTGGCCCTGGGCCCCTGGCCCTGACTGCAAAAATTCCTTACATCGAAGGAATGGACCCCACACCCAAGTTGTCCCCACCTCAAACTTGTGCTGCCCTGATACACCCAAGGGGGCCCTACAAACTGACATCAGGAACCTGGACTGCTGAGTTTTCTTTCCCAAGGAAAATGGCCAAAGGATGTGCCCAGGAGCCCCTGGCCCTGACTGCAAAGAATCCTTATATCGAAGGATGGACCCCACACCGAAGTTGTCCCCACCTCAAACTTGTGCTGCCCTGATAGACCCAAGGGAGCCCTACAAACTGACATCAGGAACCTGGACTGCTGAGTTTTCTTTCCTAGGGAAAATGGGAAAAGGGTGTGCCCAGGGGCCCCTGTCCCTGGGCTGGGCCTTGACTGCAAAGAATCCTTATATCGAAGGATGCACCCCACACCGAAGTTGTCCCCACCTCAAACTTGTGCTGCCCTGATAGACCCAAGGGAGCCCTACAAACTGACATCAGGCACCTGGACTGCTGAGTTTTCTTTCCCAGGGAAAATGGCCAAAGGATGTGCCCGGGGGCCCCTGGCCCTGACTGCAAAAAATCCTTATATCGAAGGATGGACCCCACACCAAAGTTGTCCCCACCTGAAACTTGTGCTGCCCTGATACACCCAAGGGAGCCCTACAAACTGACATCAGGAACCTGGACTGCTGAGTTTTCTTTCCAAGGGAAAATGGAAAAAGGATGTGCCCAGGGGCCCCTGGCAATGGGCAGGGACCTCACTACAAAAAATCCTTATATCGAAAGATGGACCCCACACCGAAGTTGTCCCCACCTCAAACTTGTTCTGCCCTGATAGACCCAAGGGTGCCCTACAAACTGACATCAGGAACCTGGACTGCTGAGTTTTCTTTCCTAAAGAAAATGGAAAAGGGATGTGCCCAGGGGCCCCTGGCTCTGGGCTGGGCCCTGACTGTAAAGAATCCTTATATCGAAGGATGCACCCCACACCGAAGTTGTCCCCACCTCAAACTTGTGCTGCCCTGATAGACCCAAGGGAGCCCTACAAACTGACATCAGGAACCTGGACTGCTGTGTTTTCTTTCCCAGGGAAAATGGAAAAAGGATGTGCCCAGGGGCCCCTGGCCCTGACTGCAAAAAATCCTTATATCGAAGGATGGACTCCGCACCGAAGTTGTCCCCACCTCAAATTTGTGCTGCCCTGATACACCCTAGGGAGCCCTACAAACTGACATCAGGAACCTGGACTGCTGTGTTTTCTTTCCCAGGGAAAATGGAAAAAGGATGTGCCCAGGGGCCCCTGGCCCTGACTGCAAAAAATCCTTATATCGAAGGATGGACCCCACACCGAAGTTGTCCCCACCTCAAACTTGTGCTGCCCTGATAGACCCAAGGGAGCCCTACAAACTGACATCAGGAACCTGGACTGCTGAGTTTTCTTCCCCAGGGAAAATGGAAAAAGGATGTGCCCAGGGGGCCCTGGCCCTGGGCTGGGGCCTCACTGCAAAAAATCCTTTTATCGAAGGATGGACCCCACACCGAAGTTGTCCCCTCCTCAAACTTGTGCTGCCCTGATACACCCAAGGGAGCCCTACAAACTGACATCAGGAACCTGGACTGCTGAGTTTTCTTTCCAAGGGAAAATGGAAAAAGGATGTGCCCAGGGGCCCCTGGCAATGGGCAGGGACCTCACTACAAAAAATCCTTATATCGAAAGATGGACCCCACACCGAAGTTGTCCCCACCTCAAACTTGTGCTGCCCTGATAGACCCAAGGGTGCCCTACAAACTGACATCAGGAACCTGGACTGCTGAGTTTTCTTTCCTAAAGAAAATGGAAAAGGGACGTGCCCAGGGGCCCCTGGCCCTGGGCTGGGCCCTGACTGTAAAGAATCCTTATATCGAAGGATGCACCCCACACCGAAGTTGTCCCCACCTCAAACTTGTGCTGCCCTGATAGACCCAAGGGAGCCCTACAAACTGACATCAGGAACCTGGACTGCTGTGTTTTCTTTCCCAGGGAAAATGGAAAAAGGATGTGCCCAGGGGCCCCTGGCCCTGACTGCAAAAAATCATTATATCGAAGGATGGACCCCACACCGAAGTTGTCCCCACCTCAAACTTGTGCTGCCCTGATAGACCCAAGGGAGCCCTACAAACTGACATCAGGAATCTGGACTGCTGAGTTTTCTTTCCCAGGGAAAATGCCCAAAGGATGTGCCCAGGGGCCCCTGGCCCTGACTGCAAAAAATCCTTATATCGAAGGATGGACCCCACACCGAAGTTGTCCCCACCTCAAACTTGTGCTGCCCTGATAGACCCAAGGGAGCCCTACAAACTGACATCAGGAACCTGGACTGCTGAGTTTTCTTTCCTAAAGAAAATGGAAAAGGGATGTGCCCAGGGGCACCTGGCCCTGGGCTGGGGCCTCACTGCAAAGAATCCTTATATCGAAGGATGGACCCCACACCGAAGTTGTCCCCACCTCAAACTTGTGCTGCCCTGATAGACCCAAGGGAGCCCTACAAACTGACATCAGGAACCTGGACTGCTGAGTTTTCTTTCCCAGGGGAAATGGAAAAAGGTTGTGCCCAGGGGCCCCTGGCCCTGACTGCAAAAAATCCTTATATCGAAGGATGGACCCCACACCGAAGTTGTCCCCACCTCAAACTTGTGCTGCCCTGATACACCCAAGGGGGCCCTACAAAGTGACATCAGGAACCTGGACTGCTGAGTTTTCTTTCCCAGGGAAAATGGCCAAAGGATGTGCCCGGGGGCCCCCGGCTCTGACTGCAAAGAATCCTTATATCGAAGGATGGACCCCACACCGAAGTTGTCCCCACCTCAAACTTGTGCTGCCCTGATAGACCCAAGGGAGCCCTACAAACTGACATCAGGAACCTGGACTGCTGAGTTTTCTTTCCTAGGGAAAATGGGAAAAGGGTGTGCCCAGGGGCCCCTGTCCCTGGGCTGGGCCTTGACTGCAAAGAATCCTTATATCGAAGGATGCACCCCACACCGAAGTTGTCCCCACCTCAAACTTGTGCTGCCCTGATAGACCCAAGGGAGCCCTACAAACTGACATCAGGCACCTGGACTGCTGAGTTTTCTTTCCCAGGGAAAATGGCCAAAGGATGTGCCCGGGGGCCCCTGGCCCTGACTGCAAAAAATCCTTATATCGAAGGATGGACCCCACACCAAAGTTGTCCCCACCTGAAACTTGTGCTGCCCTGATACACCCAAGGGAGCCCTACAAACTGACATCAGGAACCTGGACTGCTGAGTTTTCTTTCCAAGGGAAAATGGAAAAAGGATGTGCCCAGGGGCCCCTGGCAATGGGCAGGGACCTCACTACAAAAAATCCTTATATCGAAAGATGGACCCCACACCGAAGTTGTCCCCACCTCAAACTTGTTCTGCCCTGATAGACCCAAGGGTGCCCTACAAACTGACATCAGGAACCTGGACTGCTGAGTTTTCTTTCCTAAAGAAAATGGAAAAGGGATGTGCCCAGGGGCCCCTGGCTCTGGGCTGGGCCCTGACTGTAAAGAATCCTTATATCGAAGGATGCACCCCACACCGAAGTTGTCCCCACCTCAAACTTGTGCTGCCCTGATAGACCCAAGGGAGCCCTACAAACTGACATCAGGAACCTGGACTGCTGTGTTTTCTTTCCCAGGGAAAATGGAAAAAGGATGTGCCCAGGGGCCCCTGGCCCTGACTGCAAAAAATCCTTATATCGAAGGATGGACTCCGCACCGAAGTTGTCCCCACCTCAAATTTGTGCTGCCCTGATACACCCTAGGGAGCCCTACAAACTGACATCAGGAACCTGGACTGCTGTGTTTTCTTTCCCAGGGAAAATGGAAAAAGGATGTGCCCAGGGGCCCCTGGCCCTGACTGCAAAAAATCCTTATATCGAAGGATGGACCCCACACCGAAGTTGTCCCCACCTCAAACTTGTGCTGCCCTGATAGACCCAAGGGAGCCCTACAAACTGACATCAGGAACCTGGACTGCTGAGTTTTCTTCCCCAGGGAAAATGGAAAAAGGATGTGCCCAGGGGGCCCTGGCCCTGGGCTGGGGCCTCACTGCAAAAAATCCTTTTATCGAAGGATGGACCCCACACCGAAGTTGTCCCCTCCTCAAACTTGTGCTGCCCTGATACACCCAAGGGAGCCCTACAAACTGACATCAGGAACCTGGACTGCTGAGTTTTCTTTCCAAGGGAAAATGGAAAAAGGATGTGCCCAGGGGCCCCTGGCAATGGGCAGGGACCTCACTACAAAAAATCCTTATATCGAAAGATGGACCCCACACCGAAGTTGTCCCCACCTCAAACTTGTGCTGCCCTGATAGACCCAAGGGTGCCCTACAAACTGACATCAGGAACCTGGACTGCTGAGTTTTCTTTCCTAAAGAAAATGGAAAAGGGACGTGCCCAGGGGCCCCTGGCCCTGGGCTGGGCCCTGACTGTAAAGAATCCTTATATCGAAGGATGCACCCCACACCGAAGTTGTCCCCACCTCAAACTTGTGCTGCCCTGATAGACCCAAGGGAGCCCTACAAACTGACATCAGGAACCTGGACTGCTGTGTTTTCTTTCCCAGGGAAAATGGAAAAAGGATGTGCCCAGGGGCCCCTGGCCCTGACTGCAAAAAATCATTATATCGAAGGATGGACCCCACACCGAAGTTGTCCCCACCTCAAACTTGTGCTGCCCTGATAGACCCAAGGGAGCCCTACAAACTGACATCAGGAATCTGGACTGCTGAGTTTTCTTTCCCAGGGAAAATGCCCAAAGGATGTGCCCAGGGGCCCCTGGCCCTGACTGCAAAAAATCCTTATATCGAAGGATGGACCCCACACCGAAGTTGTCCCCACCTCAAACTTGTGCTGCCCTGATAGACCCAAGGGAGCCCTACAAACTGACATCAGGAACCTGGACTGCTGAGTTTTCTTTCCTAAAGAAAATGGAAAAGGGATGTGCCCAGGGGCACCTGGCCCTGGGCTGGGGCCTCACTGCAAAGAATCCTTATATCGAAGGATGGACCCCACACCGAAGTTGTCCCCACCTCAAACTTGTGCTGCCCTGATAGACCCAAGGGAGCCCTACAAACTGACATCAGGAACCTGGACTGCTGAGTTTTCTTTCCCAGGGGAAATGGAAAAAGGTTGTGCCCAGGGGCCCCTGGCCCTGACTGCAAAAAATCCTTATATCGAAGGATGGACCCCACACCGAAGTTGTCCCCACCTCAAACTTGTGCTGCCCTGATACACCCAAGGGGGCCCTACAAAGTGACATCAGGAACCTGGACTGCTGAGTTTTCTTTCCCAGGGAAAATGGCCAAAGGATGTGCCCGGGGGCCCCCGGCTCTGACTGCAAAGAATCCTTATATCGAAGGATGGACCCCACACCGAAGTTGTCCCCACCTCAAACTAGTGCTGCCCTGATACACCCAAGGGAGCCCTACAAACTGACATCAGGAACCTGGACTGCTGAGTTTTCTTTCCCAGGGAAAATGGAAAAAGGATGTGTCCAGGGGCCCCTGGCCCTGGGCTGGGCCCTGACTGCAAAGAATCATTATATCGAAGGATGGACCCCACACCGAAGTTGTCCCCACCTCAAACTTGTGCTGCCCTGATAGACCCAAGGGAGCCCTACAAACTGACATCAGGAACCTGGACTGCTGAGTTTTCTTTCCCAGGGAAAATGGAAAAAGGATGTGCCCAGGGGCCCCTGGCCCTGGGCCCCTGGCCCTGACTGCAAAAATTCCTTACATCGAAGGAATGGACCCCACACCGAAGTTGTCCCCACCTCAAACTTGTGCTGCCCTGATAGACCCAAGGGAGCCCTACAAACTGACATCAGGAACCTGGACTGCTGAGTTTTCTTTCCCAGGGAAAATGGCCAAAGGATGTGCCCAAGGGCCCCTGGCCCTGACTGCAAAAAATCCTTATATCGACGGATGGACCCCACACCGAAGTTGTCCCCACCTCAAACTTGTGCTGCCCTGATACACCCAAGGGAGCCCTAAAAACTGACATCAGGAAACTGGACTGCTGAGTTTTCTTTCCAAGGGAAAATGGAAAAAGGATGTACCCAGGGGCCCCTGGCTCTGGGCTGGGACCTCACTGCAAAAAATCCTTATATCGAAGGATGGACCCCACACCGAAGTTGTCCCCACCTCAAACTTTTGGTGCCCTGATACACCCAAGGTGGCCTTACAAACTGACATCAGGAACCTGGACTGCTGAGTTTTCTTTCCTAGGGAAAATGGGAAAAGGTTGTGCCCAGGGGCCCCTGGCCCTGGGCTGGGCCCTGACTTCAAAGAATCCTTATATCGAAGGATGCACCCCACGCCGAAGTTGTCCCCACCTCAAACTTGTGCTGCCCTGATAGACCCAAGGGAGCCCTACAAACTGACATCAGGAACCTGGACTGCTGAGTTTTCTTTCCCAGGGAAAATGGAAAAAGGATGTGCCCAGGGGCCCCTGGCCCTGGGCCCCTGGCCCTGACTGCAAAAAATCCTTATATCGAAGGATGCACCCCACACCGAAGTTGTCCCCACCTCAAACTTGTGCTGCCCTGAAAGACCCAAGGGAGCCCTACAAACTGACATCAGGAACCTGGACTGCTGAGTTTTCTTTCCCAGGGAAAATGGCCAAAGGATGTGCCCGGGGGCCCCTGGCCCTGACTGCAAAAAATCCTTATATCGAAGGATGGACCCCACACCAAAGTTGTCCCCACCTGAAACTTGTGCTGCCCTGATACACCCAAGGGAGCCCTACAAACTGACATCAGGAACCTGGACTGCTGAGTTTTCTTTCCAAGGGAAAATGGAAAAAGGATGTGCCCAGGCGCCCCTGGCAATGGGCAGGGACCTCACTACAAAAAATCCTTATATCGGAAGATGGACCCCACACCGAAGTTGTCCCCACCTCAAACTTGTGCTGCCCTGATAGACCCAAGGGTGCCCTACAAACTGACATCAGGAACCTGGACTGCTGAGTTTTCTTTCCCAGGGAAAATGGAAAAAGGATGTGCCCAGGGGCCCCTGGCCCTGGGCCCCTGGCCCTGACTGCAAAAATTCCTTACATCGAAGGAATGGACCCCACACCGAAGTTGTCCCCACCTCAAACTTGTGCTGCCCTGATACACCCAAGGGGGCCCTACAAACTGACATCAGGAACCTGGACTGCTGAGTTTTCTTTCCCAGGGAAAATGGCCAAAGGATGTGCCCAGGAGCCCCTGGCCCTGACTGCAAAAAATCCTTATATCGAAGGATGGACCCCACACCGAAGTTGTCCCCACCTCAAACTTGTGCTGCCCTGATAGACCCAAGGGAGCCCTACAAACTGACATCAGGAACCTGGACTGCTGAGTTTTCTTTCCCAGGGAAAATGGCCAAAGGATGTGCCCAAGGGCCCCTGGCCCTGACTGCAAAAAATCCTTATATCGACGGATGGACCCCACACCGAAGTTGTCCCCACCTCAAACTTGTGCTGCCCTGATACACCCAAGGGAGCCCTAAAAACTGACATCAGGAAACTGGACTGCTGAGTTTTCTTTCCAAGGGAAAATGGAAAAAGGATGTACCCAGGGGCCCCTGGCTCTGGGCTGGGACCTCACTGCAAAAAATCCTTATATCGAAGGATGGACCCCACACCGAAGTTGTCCCCACCTCAAACTTTTGGTGCCCTGATACACCCAAGGTGGCCTTACAAACTGACATCAGGAACCTGGACTGCTGAGTTTTCTTTCCTAGGGAAAATGGGAAAAGGGTGTGCCCAGGGGCCCCTGTCCCTGGGCTGGGCCCTGACTGCAAAGAATCCTTATATCGAAGGATGCACCCCACGCCGAAGTTGTCCCCACCTCAAACTTGTGCTGCCCTGATAGACCCAAGGGAGCCCTACAAACTGACATCAGGAACCTGGACTGCTGAGTTTTCTTTCCCAGGGAAAATGGAAAAAGGATGTACCCAGGGGCCCCTGGCCCTGGGCCCCTGGCCCTGACTGCAAAAAATCCTTATATCGAAGGATGCACCCCACACCGAAGTTGTCCCCACCTCAAACTTGTGCTGCCCTGAAAGACCCAAGGGAGCCCTACAAACTGACATCAGGAACCTGGACTGCTGAGTTTTCTTTCCCAGGGAAAATGGCCAAAGGATGTGCCCGGGGGCCCCTGGCCCTGACTGCAAAAAATCCTTATATCGAAGGATGGACCCCACACCAAAGTTGTCCCCACCTGAAACTTGTGCTGCCCTGATACACCCAAGGGAGCCCTACAAACTGACATCAGGAACCTGGACTGCTGAGTTTTCTTTCCAAGGGAAAATGGAAAAAGGATGTGCCCAGGCGCCCCTGGCAATGGGCAGGGACCTCACTACAAAAAATCCTTATATCGAAAGATGGACCCCACACCGAAGTTGTCCCCTCCTCAAACTTGTGCTGCCCTGATACACCCAAGGGTGCCCTACAAACTGACATCAGGAACCTGGACTGCTGAGTTTTCTTTCCTAAAGAAAATGGAAAAGGGATGTGCCTAGGGGCCCCTGGCCCTGGGCTGGGCCCTGACTGTAAAGAATCCTTATATCGAAGGATGCACCCCACACCGAAGTTGTCCCCACCTCAAACTTGTGCTGCCCTGATAGACCCAAGGGAGCCCTACAAACTGACATCAGGAACCTGGACTGCTGTGTTTTCTTTCCCAGGGAAAATGGAAAAAGGATGTGCCCAGGGGCCCCTGGCCCTGACTGCAAAAAATCCTTATATCGAAGGATGGACTCCGCACCGAAGTTGTCCCCACCTCAAACTTGTGCTGCCCTGATAGACCCAAGGGAGCCCTACAAACTGACATCAGGAACCTGGACTGCTGTGTTTTCTTTCCCAGGGAAAATGGAAAAAGTATGTGCCCAGGGGCCCCTGGCCCTGACTGCAAAAAATCCTTATATCGAAGGATGGACCCCACACCGAAGTTGTCCCCACCTCAAACTTGTGCTGCCCTGATAGACCCAAGGGAGCCCTACAAACTGACATCAGGAACCTGGACTGCTGAGTTTTCTTCCCCAGGTAAAATGGAAAAAGAATGTGCCCAGGGGCCCCTGGCCCTGGGCCCCTGGCCCTGACTGCAAAAAATCCTTATATCGAAGGATGGACCCCACATCGATGTTGTCCCCACCTCAGACTTGTGCTGCCCTGATACACCCAAGGGGGCCCTACAAACTGACATCAGGAACCTGGACTGCTGAGTTTTCTTTCCCAGGGAAAATGGCCAAAGGATGTGCCCAGGGGCCCCTGGCCCTGACTGCAAAGAATCCTTATAGCGAAGGATGGACCCCACACCGAAGTTGTCCCCACCTCAAACTTGTGCTGCCCTGATAGACCCAAGGGAGCCCTACAAACTGACATCAGGAACCTGGACTGCTGAGTTTTCTTTCCCAGGGGAAATGGAAAAAGGATGTTCCCAGCGGCCCCTTGCCCTGGGCTGGGACCTCACTGCAAAAAATCCTTATATCGAAGGATGGACCCCAGACCGACGTTGTCCCCACCTCAAACTTGTGCTGCCCTGATAGACCCAAGGGAGCCCTACAAACTGACATCAGGAACCTGGACTGCTGAGTTTTCTTTCCCAGGGAAAATGGAAAAAGGATGTGCCCAGGGGCCCCTGGCCCTGGGCCCCTGGCCCTGACTGCAAAAAATCCTTATATCGAAGGATGGATCCCACACCGAAGTTGTCCCCACCTCAAACTTGTGCTGCCCTGATAGACCCAAGGGAGCCCTACAAACTGACATCAGGAACCTGGACTGCTGTGTTTTCTTTCCCAGGGAAAATGGAAAAAGGATGTGCCCAGGGGCCCCTGGCCCTGACTGCAAAAAATCCTTATATCGAAGGATGGACCCCACACCGAAGTTGTCCCCACCTCAAACTTGTGCTGCCCTGATACACCCAAGGAAGCCCTACAAACTGACATCAGGAACCTGGACTGCTGCATTTTCTTTCCCAGGGAAAATGGAAAAAGGATGTTCCCAGGGGCCCGTGGCCCTGGGCTGGGACCTCACTGCAAAAAATCCATTTATCGAAGGATGGACCCCACACCGAAGTTGTCCCCACCTCAAACTTGTGCTGCCCTGATAGACCCAAGGGAGCCCTACAAACTGACATTAGGAACCTGGACTGCGGAGTTTTCTTTCCTAGGGAAAATGGAAAAGGGATGTGCCCAGGTGCCGCTGTCTCTGGGCTGGGCCCTGACTGCAAAGAATCCTTATATCGAAGGATGGACCCCACACCGAAGTTGTCCCCACCTCAAACTTGTGCTGCCCTGATAGACCCAAGGGAGCCCTACAAACTGACATCAGGAACCTGGACTGCTGAGTTTTCTTTCCCAGGGGAAATGGAAAAAGGATGTTCCCAGCGGCCCCTTGCCCTGGGCTGGGACCTCACTGCAAAAAATCCTTATATCGAAGGATGGAGCCCACACCGAAGTTGTCCCCACCTCAAACTTGTGCTGCCCTGATAGACCCAAGGGAGCCCTACAAACTGACATCAGGAACCTGGACTGCTGAGTTTTCTTTCCCAGGGAAAATGGAAAAAGGATGTGCCCAGGGGCCCCTGGCCCTGGGCCCCTGGCCCTGACTGCAAAAAATCCTTATATCGAAGGATGGACCCCACACCGAAGTTGTCCCCACCTCAAACTTGTGCTGCCCTGATAGACCCAAGGGAGCCCTACAAACTGACATCAGGAACCTGGACTGCTGAGTTTCCTTTCCCAGGGAAAATGTCCAAAGGATGTGCCCGGGGGCCCATGGCCCTGACTGCAAAAAATCCTTTTATCGAAGGATGGACCCCACACCGAAATTGTCCCTACCTCAAACTTGTGCTGCCCGGATAGACCCAAGGGAGCCCTACAAACTGACATCAGGAACCTGGACTGCTGTGTTTTCTTTCCCATGGAAAATGGAAAAAGGATGTGCCCAGGGGCCCCTGGCCCTGACTGCAAAAAATCCTTATATCGAAGGATGGACCCCACACCGAAGTTGTCCCCACCTCAAACTTGTGCTGCCCTGATAGACCCAAGGGAGCCCTACAAACTGACATTAGGAACCTGGACTGCGGAGTTTTCTTTCCTAGGGAAAATGGAAAAGGGATGTGCCCAGGTGCCGCTGTCCCTGGGCTGGGCCCTGACTGCAAAGAATCCTTATATCGAAGGATGCACCCCACACCGAAGTTGTCCCCACCTCAAAATTGTGCTGCCCTGATAGACCCAAGGGAGCCCTACAAACTGACATCAGGAACCTGGACTGCTGAGTTTTCTTTCCCAGGGGAAATGGAAAAAGGATGTGCCCGGGGGCCCCTGGCCTTGGGCTGGGACCTCACTGCAAAAAATCCATATAGCGAAGGATGGACCCCGCACCGAAGTTGTCCCCACCTCAAACTTGTGCTGCCCTGATAGACCCAAGGGAGCCCTACAAACTGACATCAAGAACCTGGACTGCTGAGTTTTCTTTCCCAGGGAAAATGGAAAAAGGATGTACCCAGGGGCCCCTGGCTCTGGGCTGGGACCGCACTGCAAAAAATCCTTATCGAAGGATGGACCCCACACCGAAGTTGTCCCCACCTCAAACTTGTGCTGCCCTGATAGACCCAAGGGAGCCCTACAAACTGACATCAGGAACCTGGACTGCTGAGTTTTCTTCCCCAGGGAAAATGGAAAAAGGATGTGCCCAGGGGCCCCTGGCCCTGGGCTGGGACCTCACTGCAAAAAATCCTTTTATCGAAGGATGGACCCCACACCGAAGTTGTCCCCTCCTCAAACTTGTGCTGCCCTGATACACCCAAGGGAGCCCTACAAACTGACATCAGGAACCTGGACTGCTGTGTTTTCGTTCCCAGGGAAAATGGAAAAAGGATGTGCCCAGGGGCCCCTGGCCCTGACTGCAAAAAATCCTTATATCGAAGGATGGACCCCACACCGAAGTTGTCCCCACCTCAAACTTGTGCTGCCCTGATACACCCAAGGGAGCCCTACAAACTGACATCAGGAACCTGGACTGCTGCATTTTCTTTCCCAGGGAAAATGGAAAAAGGATGTTCCCAGGGGCCCCTGGCCCTGGGCTGGGACCTCACTGCAAAAAATCCATTTATCGAAGGATGGACCCCACACCGAAGTTGTCCCCACCTCAAACTTGTGCTGCCCTGATAGACCCAAGGGAGCCCTACAAACTGACATTAGGAACCTGGACTGCGGAGTTTTCTTTCCTAGGGAAAATGGAAAAGGGATGTGCCCAGGTGCCGCTGTCCCTGGGCTGGGCCCTGACTGCAAAGAATCCTTATATCGAAGGATGCACCCCACACCGAAGTTGTCCCCACCTCAAAATTGTGCTGCCCTGATAGACCCAAGGGAGCCCTACAAACTGACATCAGGAACCTGGACTGCTGAGTTTTCTTTCCCAGGGGAAATGGAAAAAGGATGTGCCCGGGGGCCCCTGGCCTTGGGCTGGGACCTCACTGCAAAAAATCCTTATATCGAAGGATGGACCCCGCACCGAAGTTGTCCCCACCTCAAACTTGTGCTGCCCTGATAGACCCAAGGGAGCCCTACAAACTGACATCAGGAACCTGGACTGCTGAGTTTTCTTTCCCAGGGAAAATGGAAAAAGGATGTGCCCAGGGGCCCCTGGCCCTGGGCAGGGGCCTCACTACAAAAAATCCATATATCGAAGGATGGACCCCACACCGAAGTTGTCCCCACCTCAAACTTGTGCTGCCCGGATAGACCCAAGGGAGCCCTACAAACTGACATCAGGAACCTGGACTGCTGTGTTTTCTTTCCCAGGGAAAATGGAAAAAGGATGTGCCCAGGGGCCCCTGGCCCTGACTGCAAAAAATCCTTATATCGAAGGATGGACCCCACACCGAAGTTGTCCCCACCTCAAACTTGTGCTGCCCTGATACACCCAAGGAAGCCCTACAAACTGACATCAGGAACCTGGACTGCTGCATTTTCTTTCCCAGGGAAAATGGAAAAAGGATGTTCCCAGGGGCCACAGGCCCTGGGCTGGGACCTCACTGCAAAAAATCCATTTATCGAAGGATGGACCCCACACCGAAGTTGTCCCCACCTCAAACTTGTGCTGCCCTGATAGACCCAAGGGAGCCCTACAAACTGACATTAGGAACCTGGACTGCGGAGTTTTCTTTCCTAGGGATAATGGAAAAGGGATGTGCCCAGGTGCCGCTGTCCCTGGGCTGGGCCCTGACTGCAAAGAATCCTTATATCGAAGGATGGACCCCACACCGAAGTTGTCCCCACCTCAAACTTGTGCTGCCCTGATACACCCAAGGGAGCCCTACAAACTGACATCAGGAACCTGGACTGCTGAGTTTTCTTCCCCAGGGAAAATGGAAAAAGGATGTGCCCAGGGGCCCCTGGCCCTGGGCTGGGACCTCACTGCAAAAAATCCTTATATCGAAAGATGGACCCCACACCGAAGTTATCCCCACCTAAAACTTGTGCTGCCCTGATAGACCCAAGGGTGCCCTACAAACTGACATCAGGAACCTGGACTGCTGAGTTTTCTTTCCTAAAGAAAATGGAAAAGGGATGTGCCCAGGGGCCCCTGGCCCTGGGCAATGGGCCCTGACTGCAAAAAATCCTTATATCGAAGGATGGACCCCACATCGATGTTGTCCCCACCTCAGACTTGTGCTGCCCTGATACACCCAAGGGGGCCCTACAAACTGACATCAGGAACCTGGACTGCTGAGTGTTCTTTCCCAGGGAAAATGGCCAAAGGATGTGCCCAGGGGCCCCTGGCCCTGACTGCAAAGAATCCTTATATCGAAGGATGGACCCCACACCGAAGTTGTCCCAACCTCAAACTTGTGCTGCCCTGATAGACCCAAGGGAGCCCTACAAACTGACATCAGGAACCTGGACTGCTGAGTTTTCTTTCCCAGGGGAAATGGAAAAAGGATGTTCCCAGCGGCCCCTTGCCCTGGGCTGGGACCTCACTGCAAAAAATCCTTATATCGAAGGATGGACCCCAGACCGACGTTGTCCCCACCTCAAACTTGTGCTGCCCTGATAGACCCAAGGGAGCCCTACAAACTGACATCAGGAACCTGGACTGCTGAGTTTTCTTTCCCAGGGAAAATGGAAAAAGGATGTGCCCAGGGGCCCCTGGCCCTGGGCCCCTGGCCCTGACTGCAAAAAATCCTTATATCGAAGGATGGATCCCACACCGAAGTTGTCCCCACCTCAAACTTGTGCTGCCCTGATAGACCCAAGGGAGCCCTACAAACTGACATCAGGAACCTGGACTGCTGAGTTTCCTTTCCCAGGGAAAATGGCCAAAGGATGTGCCCGGGGGCCCATGGCCCTGACTGCAAAAAATCCTTATATCGAAGGATGGACCCCACACCGAAGTTGTCCCCACCTCAAACTTGTGCTGCCCTAATAGACCCAAGGGAGCCCTACAAACTGACATCAGGAACCTGGACTGCTGAGTTTTCTTTCCCAGGGAAAATGGAAAAAGGATGTGCCCAGGGGCCCCTGGCCCTGACTGCAAAAAATCCTTATATCGAAGGATGGACCCCACACCGAAGTTGTCCCCACCTCAAACTTGTGCTGCCCTGATAGACCCAAGGGAGCCCTACAAACTGACATCAGGAACCTGGACTGCTGAGTTTTCTTCCCCAGGGAAAATGGAAAAAGGATGTGCCCAGGGGCCCCTGGCCCTGGGCCCCTGGCCCTGACTGCAAAAAATCCTTATATCGAAGGATGGATCCCACACCGAAGTTGTCCCCACCTCAAACTTGTGCTGCCCTGATAGACCCAAGGGAGCCCTACAAACTGACATCAGGAACCTGGACTGCTGAGTTTCCTTTCCCAGGGAAAATGGCCAAAGGATGTGCCCGGGGGCCCATGGCCCTGACTGCAAAAAATCCTTATATCGAAGGATGGACCCCACACCGAAGTTGTCCCCACCTCAAACTTGTGCTGCCCGGATAGACCCAAGGGAGCCCTACAAACTGACATCAGGAACCTGGACTGCTGTGTTTTCTTTCCCAGGGAAAATGGAAAAAGGATGTGCCCAGGGGCCCCTGGCCCTGACTGCAAAAAATCCTTATATCGAAGGATGGACCCCACACCGAAGTTGTCCCCACCTCAAACTTGTGCTGCCCTGATACACCCAAGGAAGCCCTACAAACTGACATCAGGAACCTGGACTGCTGCATTTTCTTTCCCAGGGAAAATGGAAAAAGGATGTTCCCAGGGGCCCCTGGCCCTGGGCTGGGACCTCACTGCAAAAAATCCATTTATCGAAGGATGGACCCCACACCGAAGTTGTCCCCACCTCAAACTTGTGCTGCCCTGATACACCCAAGGGAGCCCTACAAACTGACATTAGGAACCTGGACTGCGGAGTTTTCTTTCCTAGGGAAAATGGAAAAGGGATGTGCCCAGGTGCCGCTCTCCCTGGGCTGGGCCCTGACTGCAAAGAATCCTTATATCGAAGGATGGACCCCACACCGAAGTTGTCCCCACCTCAAACTTGTGCTGCCCTGATAGACCCAAGGGAGCCCTACAAACTGACATCAGGAACCTGGACTGCTGAGTTTTCTTTCCCAGGGGAAATGGAAAAAGGATGTTCCCAGCGGCCCCTTGCCCTGGGCTGGGACCTCACTGCAAAAAATCCTTATATCGAAGGATGGACCCCACACCGAAGTTGTCCCCACCTCAAACTTGTGCTGCCCTGATAGACCCAAGGGAGCCCTACAAACTGACATCAGGAACCTGGACTGCTGAGTTTTCTTTCCCAGGGAATATGGAAAAAGGATGTGCCCAGGGGCCCCTGGCCCTGGGCCCCTGGCCCTGACTGCAAAAAATCCTTATATCGAAGGATGGATCCCACACCGAAGTTGTCCCCACCTCAAACTTGTGCTGCCCTGATAGACCCAAGGGAGCCCTACAAACTGACATCAGGAACCTGGACTGCTGAGTTTCCTTTCCCAGGGAAAATGGCCAAAGGATGTGCCCGGGGGCCCATGGCCCTGACTGCAAAAAATCCTTATATCGAAGGATGGACCCCACACCGAAGTTGTCCCCACCTCAAACTTGTGCTGCCCGGATAGACCCAAGGGAGCCCTACAAACTGACATCAGGAACCTGGACTGCTGTGTTTTCTTTCCCAGGGAAAATGGAAAAAGGATGTGCCCAGGGGCCCCTGGCCCTGACTGCAAAAAATCCTTATATCGAAGGATGGAGCCCACACCGAAGTTGTCCCCACCTCAAACTTGTGCTGCCCTGATACACCCAAGGAAGCCCTACAAACTGACATCAGGAACCTGGACTGCTGCATTTTCTTTCCCAGGGAAAATGGAAAAAGGATGTTCCCAGGGGCCCCTGGCCCTGGGCTGGGACCTCACTGCAAAAAATCCATTTATCGAAGGATGGACCCCACACCGAAGTTGTCCCCACCTCAAACTTGTGCTGCCCTGATAGACCCAAGGGAGCCCTACAAACTGACATTAGGAACCTGGACTGCGGAGTTTTCTTTCCTAGGGAAAATGGAAAAGGGATGTGCCCAGGTGCCGCTGTCCCTGGGCTGGGCCCTGACTGCAAAGAATCCTTATATCGAAGGATGCACCCCACACCGAAGTTGTCCCCACCTCAAACTTGTGCTGCCCGGATAGACCCAAGGGAGCCCTACAAACTGACATCAGGAACCTGGACTGCTGTGTTTTCTTTCCCAGGGAAAATGGAAAAAGGATGTGCCCAGGGGCCCCTGGCCCTGACTGCAAAAAATCCTTATATCGAAGGATGGACCCCACACCGAAGTTGTCCCCACCTCAAACTTGTGCTGCCCTGATACACCCAAGGAAGCCCTACAAACTGACATCAGGAACCTGGACTGCTGCATTTTCTTTCCCAGGGAAAATGGAAAAAGGATGTTCCCAGGGGCCCCTGGCCCTGGGCTGGGACCTCACTGCAAAAAATCCATTTATCGAAGGATGGACCCCACACCGAAGTTGTCCCCACCTCAAACTTGTGCTGCCCTGATAGACCCAAGGGAGCCCTACAAACTGACATTAGGAACCTGGACTGCGGAGTTTTCTTTCCTAGGGAAAATGGAAAAGGGATGTGCCCAGGTGCCGCTGTCCCTGGGCTGGGCCCTGACTGCAAAGAATCCTTATATCGAAGGATGCACCCCACACCGAAGTTGTCCCCACCTCAAAATTGTGCTGCCCTGATAGACCCAAGGGAGCCCTACAAACTGACATCAGGAACCTGGACTGCTGAGTTTTCTTTCCCAGGGGAAATGGAAAAAGGATGTGCCCGGGGGCCCCTGGCCTTGGGCTGGGACCTCACTGCAAAAAATCCTTATATCGAAGGATGGACCCCGCACCGAAGTTGTCCCCACCTCAAACTTGTGCTGCCCTGATAGACCCAAGGGAGCCCTACAAACTGACATCAGGAACCTGGACTGCTGAGTTTTCTTTCCCAGGGGAAATGGAAAAAGGATGTACCCAGGGGCCCCTGGCTCTGGGCTGGGACCGCACTGCAAAAAATCCTTATCGAAGGATGGACCCCACACCGAAGTTGTCCCCACCTCAAACTTGTGCTGCCCTGATAGACCCAAGGGAGCCCTACAAACTGACATCAGGAACCTGGACTGCTGAGTTTTCTTTCCCAGGGAAAATGGAAAAAGGATGTGCCCAGGGGCCCCTGGCCCTGGGCCCCTGGCCCTGACTGCAAATAATCCTTATATCGAAGGATGGATCCCACACCGAAGTTGTCCCCACCTCAAACTTGTGCTGCCCTGATAGACCCAAGGGAGCCCTACAAACTGACATCAGGAACCTGGACTGCTGAGTTTCCTTTCCCAGGGAAAATGGCCAAAGGATGTGCCCGGGGGCCCATGGCCCTGACTGCAAAAAATCCTTATATCGAAGGATGGACCCCACACCGAAGTTGTCCCCACCTCAAACTTGTGCTGCCCGGATAGACCCAAGGGAGCCCTACAAACTGACATCAGGAACCTGGACTGCTGTGTTTTCTTTCCCAGGGAAAATGGAAAAAGGATGTGCCCAGGGGCCCCTGGCCCTGACTGCAAAAAATCCTTATATCGAAGGATGGACCCCACACCGAAGTTGTCCCCACCTCAAACTTGTGCTGCCCTGATACACCCAAGGAAGCCCTACAAACTGACATCAGGAACCTGGACTGCTGCATTTTCTTTCCCAGGGAAAATGGAAAAAGGATGTTCCCAGGGGCCCGTGGCCCTGGGCTGGGACCTCACTGCAAAAAATCAATTTATCGAAGGATGGACCCCACACCGAAGTTGTCCCCACCTCAAACTTGTGCTGCCCTGATAGACCCAAGGGAGCCCTACAAACTGACATTAGGAACCTGGACTGCGGAGTTTTCTTTCCTAGGGAAAATGGAAAAGGGATGTGCCCAGGTGCCGCTGTCTCTGGGCTGGGCCCTGACTGCAAAGAATCCTTATATCGAAGGATGGACCCCACACCGAAGTTGTCCCCACCTCAAACTTGTGCTGCCCTGATAGACCCAAGGGAGCCCTACAAACTGACATCAGGAACCTGGACTGCTGAGTTTTCTTTCCCAGGGAAAATGGAAAAAGGATGTGCCCAGGGGCCCCTGGCCCTGGGCCCCTGGCCCTGACTGCAAAAAATCCTTATATCGAAGGATGGACCCCACACCGAAGTTGTCCCCACCTCAAACTTGTGCTGCCCTGATAGACCCAAGGGAGCCCTACAAACTGACATCAGGAACCTGGACTGCTGAGTTTCCTTTCCCAGGGAAAATGGCCAAAGGATGTGCCCGGGGGCCCATGGCCCTGACTGCAAAAAATCCTTTTATCGAAGGATGGACCCCACACCGAAATTGTCCCTACCTCAAACTTGTGCTGCCCGGATAGACCCAAGGGAGCCCTACAAACTGACATCAGGAACCTGGACTGCTGTGTTTTCTTTCCCAGGGAAAATGGAAAAAGGATGTGCCCAGGGGCCCCTGGCCCTGACTGCAAAAAATCCTTATATCGAAGGATGGACCCCACACCGAAGTTGTCCCCACCTCAAACTTGTGCTGCCCTGATAGACCCAAGGGAGCCCTACAAACTGACATTAGGAACCTGGACTGCGGAGTTTTCTTTCCTAGGGAAAATGGAAAAGGGATGTGCCCAGGTGCCGCTGTCCCTGGGCTGGGCCCTGACTGCAAAGAATCCTTATATCGAAGGATGCACCCCACACCGAAGTTGTCCCCACCTCAAAATTGTGCTGCCCTGATAGACCCAAGGGAGCCCTACAAACTGACATCAGGAACCTGGACTGCTGAGTTTCCTTTCCCAGGGAAAATGGCCAAAGGATGTGCCCGGGGGCCCATGGCCCTGACTGCAAAAAATCCTTATATCGAAGGATGGACCCCACACCGAAGTTGTCCCCACCTCAAACTTGTGCTGCCCGGATAGACCCAAGGGAGCCCTACAAACTGACATCAGGAACCTGGACTGCTGTGTTTTCTTTCCCAGGGAAAATGGAAAAAGGATGTGCCCAGGGGCCCCTGGCCCTGACTGCAAAAAATCCTTATATCGAAGGATGGACCCCACACCGAAGTTGTCCCCACCTCAAACTTGTGCTGCCCTGATACACCCAAGGAAGCCCTACAAACTGACATCAGGAACCTGGACTGCTGCATTTTCTTTCCCAGGGAAAATGGAAAAAGGATGTTCCCAGGGGCCCCTGGCCCTGGGCTGGGACCTCACTGCAAAAAATCCATTTATCGAAGGATGGACCCCACACCGAAGTTGTCCCCACCTCAAACTTGTGCTGCCCTGATACACCCAAGGGAGCCCTACAAACTGACATTAGGAACCTGGACTGCGGAGTTTTCTTTCCTAGGGAAAATGGAAAAGGGATGTGCCCAGGTGCCGCTCTCCCTGGGCTGGGCCCTGACTGCAAAGAATCCTTATATCGAAGGATGGACCCCACACCGAAGTTGTCCCCACCTCAAACTTGTGCTGCCCTGATAGACCCAAGGGAGCCCTACAAACTGACATCAGGAACCTGGACTGCTGAGTTTTCTTTCCCAGGGGAAATGGAAAAAGGATGTTCCCAGCGGCCCCTTGCCCTGGGCTGGGACCTCACTGCAAAAAATCCTTATATCGAAGGATGGACCCCAGACCGACGTTGTCCCCACCTCAAACTTGTGCTGCCCTGATAGACCCAAGGGAGCCCTACAAACTGACATCAGGAACCTGGACTGCTGAGTTTTCTTTCCCAGGGAATATGGAAAAAGGATGTGCCCAGGGGCCCCTGGCCCTGGGCCCCTGGCCCTGACTGCAAAAAATCCTTATATCGAAGGATGGATCCCACACCGAAGTTGTCCCCACCTCAAACTTGTGCTGCCCTGATAGACCCAAGGGAGCCCTACAAACTGACATCAGGAACCTGGACTGCTGAGTTTCCTTTCCCAGGGAAAATGGCCAAAGGATGTGCCCGGGGGCCCATGGCCCTGACTGCAAAAAATCCTTATATCGAAGGATGGACCCCACACCGAAGTTGTCCCCACCTCAAACTTGTGCTGCCCGGATAGACCCAAGGGAGCCCTACAAACTGACATCAGGAACCTGGACTGCTGTGTTTTCTTTCCCAGGGAAAATGGAAAAAGGATGTGCCCAGGGGCCCCTGGCCCTGACTGCAAAAAATCCTTATATCGAAGGATGGAGCCCACACCGAAGTTGTCCCCACCTCAAACTTGTGCTGCCCTGATACACCCAAGGAAGCCCTACAAACTGACATCAGGAACCTGGACTGCTGCATTTTCTTTCCCAGGGAAAATGGAAAAAGGATGTTCCCAGGGGCCCCTGGCCCTGGGCTGGGACCTCACTGCAAAAAATCCATTTATCGAAGGATGGACCCCACACCGAAGTTGTCCCCACCTCAAACTTGTGCTGCCCTGATAGACCCAAGGGAGCCCTACAAACTGACATTAGGAACCTGGACTGCGGAGTTTTCTTTCCTAGGGAAAATGGAAAAGGGATGTGCCCAGGTGCCGCTGTCCCTGGGCTGGGCCCTGACTGCAAAGAATCCTTATATCGAAGGATGCACCCCACACCGAAGTTGTCCCCACCTCAAACTTGTGCTGCCCGGATAGACCCAAGGGAGCCCTACAAACTGACATCAGGAACCTGGACTGCTGTGTTTTCTTTCCCAGGGAAAATGGAAAAAGGATGTGCCCAGGGGCCCCTGGCCCTGACTGCAAAAAATCCTTATATCGAAGGATGGACCCCACACCGAAGTTGTCCCCACCTCAAACTTGTGCTGCCCTGATACACCCAAGGAAGCCCTACAAACTGACATCAGGAACCTGGACTGCTGCATTTTCTTTCCCAGGGAAAATGGAAAAAGGATGTTCCCAGGGGCCCCTGGCCCTGGGCTGGGACCTCACTGCAAAAAATCCATTTATCGAAGGATGGACCCCACACCGAAGTTGTCCCCACCTCAAACTTGTGCTGCCCTGATAGACCCAAGGGAGCCCTACAAACTGACATTAGGAACCTGGACTGCGGAGTTTTCTTTCCTAGGGAAAATGGAAAAGGGATGTGCCCAGGTGCCGCTGTCCCTGGGCTGGGCCCTGACTGCAAAGAATCCTTATATCGAAGGATGCACCCCACACCGAAGTTGTCCCCACCTCAAAATTGTGCTGCCCTGATAGACCCAAGGGAGCCCTACAAACTGACATCAGGAACCTGGACTGCTGAGTTTTCTTTCCCAGGGGAAATGGAAAAAGGATGTGCCCGGGGGCCCCTGGCCTTGGGCTGGGACCTCACTGCAAAAAATCCTTATATCGAAGGATGGACCCCGCACCGAAGTTGTCCCCACCTCAAACTTGTGCTGCCCTGATAGACCCAAGGGAGCCCTACAAACTGACATCAGGAACCTGGACTGCTGAGTTTTCTTTCCCAGGGGAAATGGAAAAAGGATGTACCCAGGGGCCCCTGGCTCTGGGCTGGGACCGCACTGCAAAAAATCCTTATCGAAGGATGGACCCCACACCGAAGTTGTCCCCACCTCAAACTTGTGCTGCCCTGATAGACCCAAGGGAGCCCTACACACTGACATCAGGAACCTGGACTGCTGAGTTTTCTTTCCCAGGGAAAATGGAAAAAGGATGTGCCCAGGGGCCCCTGGCCCTGGGCCCCTGGCCCTGACTGCAAATAATCCTTATATCGAAGGATGGATCCCACACCGAAGTTGTCCCCACCTCAAACTTGTGCTGCCCTGATAGACCCAAGGGAGCCCTACAAACTGACATCAGGAACCTGGACTGCTGAGTTTCCTTTCCCAGGGAAAATGGCCAAAGGATGTGCCCGGGGGCCCATGGCCCTGACTGCAAAAAATCCTTATATCGAAGGATGGACCCCACACCGAAGTTGTCCCCACCTCAAACTTGTGCTGCCCGGATAGACCCAAGGGAGCCCTACAAACTGACATCAGGAACCTGGACTGCTGTGTTTTCTTTCCCAGGGAAAATGGAAAAAGGATGTGCCCAGGGGCCCCTGGCCCTGACTGCAAAAAATCCTTATATCGAAGGATGGACCCCACACCGAAGTTGTCCCCACCTCAAACTTGTGCTGCCCTGATACACCCAAGGAAGCCCTACAAACTGACATCAGGAACCTGGACTGCTGCATTTTCTTTCCCAGGGAAAATGGAAAAAGGATGTTCCCAGGGGCCCGTGGCCCTGGGCTGGGACCTCACTGCAAAAAATCAATTTATCGAAGGATGGACCCCACACCGAAGTTGTCCCCACCTCAAACTTGTGCTGCCCTGATAGACCCAAGGGAGCCCTACAAACTGACATTAGGAACCTGGACTGCGGAGTTTTCTTTCCTAGGGAAAATGGAAAAGGGATGTGCCCAGGTGCCGCTGTCTCTGGGCTGGGCCCTGACTGCAAAGAATCCTTATATCGAAGGATGGACCCCACACCGAAGTTGTCCCCACCTCAAACTTGTGCTGCCCTGATAGACCCAAGGGAGCCCTACAAACTGACATCAGGAACCTGGACTGCTGAGTTTTCTTTCCCAGGGGAAATGGAAAAAGGATGTTCCCAGCGGCCCCTTGCCCTGGGCTGGGACCTCACTGCAAAAAATCCTTATATCGAAGGATGGAGCCCACACCGAAGTTGTCCCCACCTCAAACTTGTGCTGCCCTGATAGACCCAAGGGAGCCCTACAAACTGACATCAGGAACCTGGACTGCTGAGTTTTCTTTCCCAGGGAAAATGGAAAAAGGATGTGCCCAGGGGCCCCTGGCCCTGGGCCCCTGGCCCTGACTGCAAAAAATCCTTATATCGAAGGATGGACCCCACACCGAAGTTGTCCCCACCTCAAACTTGTGCTGCCCTGATAGACCCAAGGGAGCCCTACAAACTGACATCAGGAACCTGGACTGCTGAGTTTCCTTTCCCAGGGAAAATGGCCAAAGGATGTGCCCGGGGGCCCATGGCCCTGACTGCAAAAAATCCTTTTATCGAAGGATGGACCCCACACCGAAATTGTCCCTACCTCAAACTTGTGCTGCCCGGATAGACCCAAGGGAGCCCTACAAACTGACATCAGGAACCTGGACTGCTGTGTTTTCTTTCCCAGGGAAAATGGAAAAAGGATGTGCCCAGGGGCCCCTGGCCCTGACTGCAAAAAATCCTTATATCGAAGGATGGACCCCACACCGAAGTTGTCCCCACCTCAAACTTGTGCTGCCCTGATAGACCCAAGGGAGCCCTACAAACTGACATTAGGAACCTGGACTGCGGAGTTTTCTTTCCTAGGGAAAATGGAAAAGGGATGTGCCCAGGTGCCGCTGTCCCTGGGCTGGGCCCTGACTGCAAAGAATCCTTATATCGAAGGATGCACCCCACACCGAAGTTGTCCCCACCTCAAAATTGTGCTGCCCTGATAGACCCAAGGGAGCCCTACAAACTGACATCAGGAACCTGGACTGCTGAGTTTTCTTTCCCAGGGGAAATGGAAAAAGGATGTGCCCGGGGGCCCCTGGCCTTGGGCTGGGACCTCACTGCAAAAAATCCTTATATCGAAGGATGGACCCCGCACCGAAGTTGTCCCCACCTCAAACTTGTGCTGCCCTGATAGACCCAAGGGAGCCCTACAAACTGACATCAGGAACCTGGACTGCTGAGTTTTCTTTCCCAGGGAAAATGGAAAAAGGATGTACCCAGGGGCCCCTGGCTCTGGGCTGGGACCGCACTGCAAAAAATCCTTATCGAAGGATGGACCCCACACCGAAGTTGTCCCCACCTCAAACTTGTGCTGCCCTGATAGACCCAAGGGAGCCCTACAAACTGACATCAGGAACCTGGACTGCTGAGTTTTCTTCCCCAGGGAAAATGGAAAAAGGATGTGCCCAGGGGCCCCTGGCCCTGGGCTGGGACCTCACTGCAAAAAATCCTTTTATCGAAGGATGGACCCCACACCGAAGTTGTCCCCTCCTCAAACTTGTGCTGCCCTGATACACCCAAGGGAGCCCTACAAACTGACATCAGGAACCTGGACTGCTGAGTTTTCTTTCCCAGGGAAAATGGCCAAAGGATGTGCCCAGGGGCCCCTGGCCCTGACTGCAAAAAATCCTTATATCGAAGGATGGAGCCAAGACCGAAGTTGTCCCCACCTCAAACTTGTGCTGCCCTGATACACCCAAGGGAGCCCTACAAACTGACATCAGGAACCTGGACTGCTGCGTTTTCTTTCCCAGGGAAAATGGAAAAAGTATGTTCCCAGGGGCCCCTGGCCCTGGGCTTGGACCTCACTGCAAAAAATCCTTTTATCGCTGGATGGACCCCACACCGAAGTTGTCCCCACCTGAAACTTGTGCTGCCCTGATACACCCAAGGGAGCCCTACAAACTGACATCAGGAACCTGGACTGCTGAGTTTTCTTTCCCAGGGAAAATGGAAAAAGGATGTGCCCAGGGGCCCCTGGCCCTGGGCAGGGGCCTCACTACAAAAAATCCATATATCGAAGGATGGACCCCACACCGAAGTTGTCCCCACCTCAAACTTGTGCTGCCCGGATAGACCCAAGGGAGCCCTACAAACTGACATCAGGAACCTGGACTGCTGTGTTTTCTTTCCCAGGGAAAATGGAAAAAGGATGTGCCCAGGGGCCCCTGGCCCTGACTGCAAAAAATCCTTATATCGAAGGATGGACCCCACACCGAAGTTGTCCCCACCTCAAACTTGTGCTGCCCTGATACACCCAAGGAAGCCCTACAAACTGACATCAGGAACCTGGACTGCTGCATTTTCTTTCCCAGGGAAAATGGAAAAAGGATGTTCCCAGGGGCCACAGGCCCTGGGCTGGGACCTCACTGCAAAAAATCCATTTATCGAAGGATGGACCCCACACCGAAGTTGTCCCCACCTCAAATTTGTGCTGCCCTGATAGACCCAAGGGAGCCCTACAAACTGACATCAGGAACCTGGACTGCTGAGTTTCCTTTCCCAGGGAAAATGGCCAAAGGATGTGCCCGGGGGCCCATGGCCCTGACTGCAAAAAATCCTTTTATCGAAGGATGGACCCCACACCGAAATTGTCCCTACCTCAAACTTGTGCTGCCCGGATAGACCCAAGGGAGCCCTACAAACTGACATCAGGAACCTGGACTGCTGTGTTTTCTTTCCCAGGGAAAATGGAAAAAGGATGTGCCCAGGGGCCCCTGGCCCTGACTGCAAAAAATCCTTATATCGAAGGATGGACCCCACACCGAAGTTGTCCCCACCTCAAACTTGTGCTGCCCTGATAGACCCAAGGGAGCCCTACAAACTGACATTAGGAACCTGGACTGCGGAGTTTTCTTTCCTAGGGAAAATGGAAAAGGGATGTGCCCAGGTGCCGCTGTCCCTGGGCTGGGCCCTGACTGCAAAGAATCCTTATATCGAAGGATGCACCCCACACCGAAGTTGTCCCCACCTCAAAATTGTGCTGCCCTGATAGACCCAAGGGAGCCCTACAAACTGACATCAGGAACCTGGACTGCTGAGTTTTCTTTCCCAGGGGAAATGGAAAAAGGATGTGCCCGGGGGCCCCTGGCCTTGGGCTGGGACCTCACTGCAAAAAATCCTTATATCGAAGGATGGACCCCGCACCGAAGTTGTCCCCACCTCAAACTTGTGCTGCCCTGATAGACCCAAGGGAGCCCTACAAACTGACATCAGGAACCTGGACTGCTGAGTTTTCTTTCCCAGGGAAAATGGAAAAAGGATGTACCCAGGGGCCCCTGGCTCTGGGCTGGGACCGCACTGCAAAAAATCCTTATCGAAGGATGGACCCCACACCGAAGTTGTCCCCACCTCAAACTTGTGCTGCCCTGATAGACCCAAGGGAGCCCTACAAACTGACATCAGGAACCTGGACTGCTGAGTTTTCTTCCCCAGGGAAAATGGAAAAAGGATGTGCCCAGGGGCCCCTGGCCCTGGGCTGGGACCTCACTGCAAAAAATCCTTTTATCGAAGGATGGACCCCACACCGAAGTTGTCCCCTCCTCAAACTTGTGCTGCCCTGATACACCCAAGGGAGCCCTACAAACTGACATCAGGAACCTGGACTGCTGAGTTTTCTTTCCCAGGGAAAATGGCCAAAGGATGTGCCCAGGGGCCCCTGGCCCTGACTGCAAAAAATCCTTATATCGAAGGATGGAGCCAAGACCGAAGTTGTCCCCACCTCAAACTTGTGCTGCCCTGATACACCCAAGGGAGCCCTACAAACTGACATCAGGAACCTGAACTGCTGCGTTTTCTTTCCCAGGGAAAATGGAAAAAGTATGTTCCCAGGGGCCCCTGGCCCTGGGCTTGGACCTCACTGCAAAAAATCCTTTTATCGCTGGATGGACCCCACACCGAAGTTGTCCCCACCTGAAACTTGTGCTGCCCTGATACACCCAAGGGAGCCCTACAAACTGACATCAGGAACCTGGACTGCTGAGTTTTCTTTCCCAGGGAAAATGGAAAAAGGATGTGCCCAGGGGCCCCTGGCCCTGGGCAGGGGCCTCACTACAAAAAATCCATATATCGAAGGATGGACCCCACACCGAAGTTGTCCCCACCTCAAACTTGTGCTGCCCGGATAGACCCAAGGGAGCCCTACAAACTGACATCAGGAACCTGGACTGCTGTGTTTTCTTTCCCAGGGAAAATGGAAAAAGGATGTGCCCAGGGGCCCCTGGCCCTGACTGCAAAAAATCCTTATATCGAAGGATGGACCCCACACCGAAGTTGTCCCCACCTCAAACTTGTGCTGCCCTGATACACCCAAGGAAGCCCTACAAACTGACATCAGGAACCTGGACTGCTGCATTTTCTTTCCCAGGGAAAATGGAAAAAGGATGTTCCCAGGGGCCACAGGCCCTGGGCTGGGACCTCACTGCAAAAAATCCATTTATCGAAGGATGGACCCCACACCGAAGTTGTCCCCACCTCAAATTTGTGCTGCCCTGATAGACCCAAGGGAGCCCTACAAACTGACATTAGGAACCTGGACTGCGGAGTTTTCTTTCCTAGGGATAATGGAAAAGGGATGTGCCCAGGTGCCGCTGTCCCTGGGCTGGGCCCTGACTGCAAAGAATCCTTATATCGAAGGATGGACCCCACACCGAAGTTGTCCCCACCTCAAACTTGTGCTGCCCTGATAGACCCAAGGGAGCCCTACAAACTGACATCAGGAACCTGGACTGCTGAGTTTTCTTCCCCAGGGAAAATGGAAAAAGGATGTGCCCAGGGGCCCCTGGCCCTGGGCTGGGACCTCACTGCAAAAAATCCTTATATCGAAAGATGGACCCCACACCGAAGTTATCCCCACCTAAAACTTGTGCTGCCCTGATAGACCCAAGGGTGCCCTACAAACTGACATCAGGAACCTGGACTGCTGAGTTTTCTTTCCTAAAGAAAATGGAAAAGGGATGTGCCCAGGGGCCCCTGGCCCTGGGCTGGGCCCTGACTGTAAAGAATCCTTATATCGAAGGATGCACCCCACACCGAAGTTGTCCCCACCTCAAACTTGTGCTGCCCTGATAGACCCAAGGGAGCCCTACAAACTGACATCAGGAACCTGGACTGCTGGGTTTTCTTCCCCAGGGAAAATGGAAAAAGAATGTGCCCAGGGGCCCCTGGCCCTGGGCAATGGGCCCTGACTGCAAAAAATCCTTATATCGAAGGATGGACCCCACATCGATGTTGTCCCCACCTCAGACTTGTGCTGCCCTGATACACCCAAGGGGGCCCTACAAACTGACATCAGGAACCTGGACTGCTGAGTGTTCTTTCCCAGGGAAAATGGCCAAAGGATGTGCCCAGGGGCCCCTGGCCCTGACTGCAAAGAATCCTTATATCGAAGGATGGACCCCACACCGAAGTTGTCCCAACCTCAAACTTGTGCTGCCCTGATAGACCCAAGGGAGCCCTACAAACTGACATCAGGAACCTGGACTGCTGAGTTTTCTTTCCCAGGGGAAATGGAAAAAGGATGTTCCCAGCGGCCCCTTGCCCTGGGCTGGGACCTCACTGCAAAAAATCCTTATATCGAAGGATGGACCCCAGACCGACGTTGTCCCCACCTCAAACTTGTGCTGCCCTGATAGACCCAAGGGAGCCCTACAAACTGAGAACAGGAACCTGGACTGCTGAGTTTTCTTTCCCAGGGAAAATGGAAAAAGGATGTGCCCAGGGGCCCCTGGCCCTGGGCCCCTGGCCCTGACTGCAAAAAATCCTTATATCGAAGGATGGATCCCACACCGAAGTTGTCCCCACCTCAAACTTGTGCTGCCCTGATAGACCCAAGGGAGCCCTACAAACTGACATCAGGAACCTGGACTGCTGAGTTTCCTTTCCCAGGGAAAATGGCCAAAGGATGTGCCCGGGGGCCCATGGCCCTGACTGCAAAAAATCCTTATATCGAAGGATGGACCCCACACCGAAGTTGTCCCCACCTCAAACTTGTGCTGCCCTAATAGACCCAAGGGAGCCCTACAAACTGACATCAGGAACCTGGACTGCTGTGTTTTCTTTCCCAGGGAAAATGGAAAAAGGATGTGCCCAGGGGCCCCTGGCCCTGACTGCAAAAAATCCTTATATCGAAGGATGGACCCCACACCGAAGTTGTCCCCACCTCAAACTTGTGCTGCCCTGATAGACCCAAGGGAGCCCTACAAACTGACATCAGGAACCTGGACTGCTGAGTTTTCTTTCCCAGGGAAAATGGAAAAAGGATGTGCCCAGGGGCCCCTGGCCCTGGGCCCCTGGCCCTGACTGCAAAAAATCCTTATATCGAAGGATGGATCCCACACCGAAGTTGTCCCCACCTCAAACTTGTGCTGCCCTGATAGACCCAAGGGAGCCCTACAAACTGACATCAGGAACCTGGACTGCTGAGTTTCCTTTCCCAGGGAAAATGGCCAAAGGATGTGCCCGGGGGCCCATGGCCCTGACTGCAAAAAATCCTTATATCGAAGGATGGACCCCACACCGAAGTTGTCCCCACCTCAAACTTGTGCTGCCCTAATAGACCCAAGGGAGCCCTACAAACTGACATCAGGAACCTGGACTGCTGTGTTTTCTTTCCCAGGGAAAATGGAAAAAGGATGTGCCCAGGGGCCCCTGGCCCTGACTGCAAAAAATCCTTATATCGAAGGATGGACCCCACACCGAAGTTGTCCCCACCTCAAACTTGTGCTGCCCTGATACACCCAAGGGAGCCCTACAAACTGACATCAGGAACCTGGACTGCTGCATTTTCTTTCCCAGGGAAAATGGAAAAAGGATGTTCCCAGGGGCCCCTGGCCCTGGGCTGGGACCTCACTGCAAAAAATCCATTTATCGAAGGATGGACCCCACACCGAAGTTGTCCCCACCTCAAACTTGTGCTGCCCTGATAGACCCAAGGGAGCCCTACAAACTGACATTAGGAACCTGGACTGCGGAGTTTTCTTTCCTAGGGAAAATGGAAAAGGGATGTGCCCAGGTGCCGCTGTCCCTGGGCTGGGCCCTGACTGCAAAGAATCCTTATATCGAAGGATGCACCCCACACCGAAGTTGTCCCCACCTCAAAATTGTGCTGCCCTGATAGACCCAAGGGAGCCCTACAAACTGACATCAGGAACCTGGACTGCTGAGTTTTCTTTCCCAGGGGAAATGGAAAAAGGTTGTGCCCGGGGGCCCCTGGCCTTGGGCTGGGACCTCACTGCAAAAAATCCTTATATCGAAGGATGGAGCCCACACCGAAGTTGTCCCCACCTCAAACTTGTGCTGCCCTGATACACCCAAGGGAGCCCTACAAACTGACATCAGGAACCTGGACTGCTGAGTTTTCTTTCCCAGGGAAAATGGAAAAAGGATATTCCCAGGGGCCCCTGGCTCTGGGCTGGGACCGCACTGCAAAAAATCCTTATATCGAAGGATGGACCCCAGACCGACGTTGTCCCCACCTCAAACTTGTGCTGCCCTGATAGACCCAAGGGAGCCCTACAAACTGACATCAGGAACCTGGACTGCTGAGTTTTCTTTCCCAGGGAAAATGGAAAAAGGATGTGCCCAGGGGCCCCTGGCCCTGGGCCCCTGGCCCTGACTGCAAAAAATCCTTATATCGAAGGATGGATCCCACACCGAAGTTGTCCCCACCTCAAACTTGTGCTGCCCTGATAGACCCAAGGGAGCCCTACAAACTGACATCAGGAACCTGGACTGCTGAGTTTCCTTTCCCAGGGAAAATGGCCAAAGGATGTGCCCGGGGGCCCATGGCCCTGACTGCAAAAAATCCTTATATCGAAGGATGGACCCCACACCGAAGTTGTCCCCACCTCAAACTTGTGCTGCCCGGATAGACCCAAGGGAGCCCTACAAACTGACATCAGGAACCTGGACTGCTGTGTTTTCTTTCCCAGGGAAAATGGAAAAAGGATGTGCCCAGGGGCCCCTGGCCCTGACTGCAAAAAATCCTTATATCGAAGGATGGACCCCACACCGAAGTTGTCCCCACCTCAAACTTGTGCTGCCCTGATAGACCCAAGGGAGCCCTACAAACTGACATCAGGAACCTGGACTGCTGAGTTTTCTTTCCCAGGGGAAATGGAAAAGGATGTGCCCGGGGGCCCCTGGCCTTGGGCTGGGACCTCACTGCAAAAAATCCTTATATCGAAGGATGGACCCCGCACCGAAGTTGTCCCCACCTCAAACTTGTGCTGCCCTGATAGACCCAAGGGAGCCCTACAAACTGACATCAGGAACCTGGACTGCTGAGTTTTCTTTCCCAGGGAAAATGGAAAAAGGATGTACCCAGGGGCCCCTGGCTCTGGGCTGGGACCGCACTGCAAAAAATCCTTATCGAAGGATGGACCCCACACCGAAGTTGTCCCCACCTCAAACTTGTGCTGCCCTGATAGACCCAAGGGAGCCCTACAAACTGACATCAGGAACCTGGACTGCTGAGTTTTCTTCCCCAGGGAAAATGGAAAAAGAATGTGCCCAGGGGCCCCTGGCCCTGGGCTGGGACCTCACTGCAAAAAATCCTTTTATCGAAGGATGGACCCCACACCGAAGTTGTCCCCACCTGAAACTTGTGCTGCCCTGATACACCCAAGGGAGCCCTACAAACTGACATCAGGAACCTGGACTGCTGAGTTTTCTTCCCCAGGGAAAATGGCCAAAGGATGTGCCCAGGGGCCCCTGGCCCTGGGCTTGAACCTCACTGCAAAAAATCCTTTTATCGCTGGATGGACCCCACACCGAAGTTGTCCCCTCCTCAAACTTGTGCTGCCCTGATACACCCAAGGGAGCCCTACAAACTGACATCAGGAACCTGGACTGCTGAGTTTTCTTTCCCAGGGAAAATGGCCAAAGGATGTGCCCAGGGGCCCCTGGCCCTGACTGCAAAAAATCCTTATATCGAAGGATGGAGCCCACACCGAAGTTGTCCCCACCTCAAACTTGTGCTGCCCTGATACACCCAAGGGAGCCCTACAAACTGACATCAGGAACCTGGACTGCTGCGTTTTCTTCCCCAGGGAAAATGGAAAAAGTATGTTCCCAGGGGCCCCTGGCCTTGGGCTGGGACCTCACTGCAAAAAATCCTTATATCGAAGGATGGACCCCAGACCGACGTTGTCCCCACCTCAAACTTGTGCTGCCCTGATAGACCCAAGGGAGCCCTACAAACTGACATCAGGAACCTGGACTGCTGAGTTTTCTTTCCCAGGGAAAATGGCCAAAGGATGTGCCCAGGGGCCCCTGGCCCTGGGCTTGGACCTCACTGCAAAAAATCCATTTATCGAAGGATGGACCCCACACCGAAGTTGTCCCCACCTCAAACTTGTGCTGCCCTGATAGACCCAAGGGAGCCCTACAAACTGACATCAGGAACCTGGACTGCTGAGTTTTCTTTCCCAGGGAAAATGGAAAAAGGATGTACCCAGGGGCCCCTGGCTCTGGGCTGGGACCGCACTGCAAAAAATCCTTATCGAAGGATGGACCCCACACCGAAGTTGTCCCCACCTCAAACTTGTGCTGCCCTGATAGACCCAAGGGAGCCCTACAAACTGACATCAGGAACCTGGACTGCTGAGTTTTCTTCCCCAGGGAAAATGGAAAAAGAATGTGCCCAGGGGCCCCTGGCCCTGGGCTGGGACCTCACTGCAAAAAATCCTTTTATCGAAGCATGGACCCCACACCGAAGTTGTCCCCACCTGAAACTTGTGCTTCCCTGATACACCCAAGGGAGCCCTACAAACTGACATCAGGAACCTGGACTGCTGAGTTTTCTTCCCCAGGGAAAATGGCCAAAGGATGTGCCCAGGGGCCCCTGGCCCTGGGCTTGAACCTCACTGCAAAAAATCCTTTTATCACTGGATGGACCCCTCACCGAAGTTGTCCCCTCCTCAAACTTGTGCTGCCCTGATACACCCAAGGGAGCCCTACAAACTGACATCAGGAACCTGGACTGCTGAGTTTTCTTTCCCAGGGAAAATGGCCAAAGGATGTGCCCAGGGGCCCCTGGCCCTGACTGCAAAAAATCCTTATATCGAAGGATGGAGCCCACACCGAAGTTGTCCCCACCTCAAACTTGTGCTGCCCTGATACACCCAAGGGAGCCCTACAAACTGACATCAGGAACCTGGACTGCTGCGTTTTCTTCCCCAGGGAAAATGGAAAAAGTATGTTCCCAGGGGCCCCTGGCCTTGGGCTGGGACCTCACTGCAAAAAATCCTTATATCGAAGGATGGACCCCAGACCGACGTTGTCCCCACCTCAAACTTGTGCTGCCCTGATAGACCCAAGGGAGCCCTACAAACTGACATCAGGAACCTGGACTGCTGAGTTTTCTTTCCCAGGGAAAATGGCCAAAGGATGTGCCCAGGGGCCCCTGGCCCTGGGCTTGGACCTCACTGCAAAAAATCCATTTATCGAAGGATGGACCCCACACCGAAGTTGTCCCCACCTCAAACTTGTGCTGCCCTGATAGACCCAAGGGAGCCCTACAAACTGACATTAGGAACCTGGACTGCAGAGTTTTCTTTCCTAGGGAAAATGGAAAAGGGATGTGCCCAGGTGCCGCTGTCCCTGGGCTGGGCCCTGACTGCAAAGAATCCTTATATCGAAGGATGCACCCCAGACCGACGTTGTCCCCACCTCAAAATTGTGCTGCCCTGATAGACCCAAGGGAGCCCTACAAACTGACATCAGGAACCTGGACTGCTGAGTTTTCTTTCCCAGGGAAAATGGAAAAAGGATGTGCCCGGGGGCCCCTGGCCTTGGGCTGGGACCTCACTGCAAAAAATCCTTATATCGAAGGATGGACCCCGCACCGAAGTTGTCCCCACCTCAAACTTGTGCTGCCCTGATAGACCCAAGGGAGCCCTACAAACTGACATCAGGAACATGGACTGCTGAGTTTTCTTTCCCAGGGGAAATGGAAAAAGGATGTACCCAGGGGCCCCTGGCTCTGGGCAATGTACCGCACTGCAAAAAATCCTTATCGAAGGATGGACCCCACACCGAAGTTGTCCCCACCTCAAACTTGTGCTGCCCTGATAGACCCAAGGGAGCCCTACAAACTGACATCAGGAACCTGGACTGCTGAGTTTTCTTTCCCAGGGGAAATGGAAAAAGGATGTGCCCGGGGGCCCCTGGCCTTGGGCTGGGACCTCACTGCAAAAAATCCTTATATCGAAGGATGGACCCCGCACCGAAGTTGTCCCCACCTCAAACTTGTGCTGCCCTGATAGACCCAAGGGAGCCCTACAAACTGACATCAGGAACCTGGACTGCTGAGTTTTCTTTCCCAGGGGAAATGGAAAAAGGATGTACCCAGGGGCCCCTGGCTCTGGGCTGGGACCGCACTGCAAAAAATCCTTATCGAAGGATGGACCCCACACCGAAGTTGTCCCCACCTCAAACTTGTGCTGCCCTGATAGACCCAAGGGAGCCCTACAAACTGACATCAGGAACCTGGACTGCTGAGTTTTCTTCCCCAGGGAAAATGGAAAAAGAATGTGCCCAGGGGCCCCTGGCCCTGGGCTGGGACCTCACTGCAAAAAATCCTTTTATCGAAGGATGGACCCCACACCGAAGTTGTCCCCTCCTCAAACTTGTGCTGCCCTGATACACCCAAGGGAGCCCTACAAACTGACATCAGGAACCTGGACTGCTGTGTTTTCTTTCCCAGGGAAAATGGAAAAAGGATGTGCCCAGGGGCCCCTGGCCCTGACTGCAAAAAATCCTTATATCGAAGGATGGACCCCACACCGAAGTTGTCCCCACCTCAAACTTGTGCTGCCCTGATACACCCAAGGAAGCCCTACAAACTGACATCAGGAACCTGGACTGCTGCATTTTCTTTCCCAGGGAAAATGGAAAAAGGATGTTCCCAGGGGCCCCTGGCCCTGGGCTGGGACCTCACTGCAAAAAATCCATTTATCGAAGGATGGACCCCACACCGAAGTTGTCCCCACCTCAAACTTGTGCTGCCCTGATAGACCCAAGGGAGCCCTACAAACTGACATTAGGAACCTGGACTGCGGAGTTTTCTTTCCTAGGGAAAATGGAAAAGGGATGTGCCCAGGTGCCGCTGTCCCTGGGCTGGGCCCTGACTGCAAAGAATCCTTATATCGAAGGATGGACCCCACACCGAAGTTGTCCCCACCTCAAACTTGTGCTGCCCTGATAGACCCAAGGGAGCCCTACAAACTGACATCAGGATCCTGGACTGCTGAGTTTTCTTTCCCAGGGGAAATGGAAAAAGGATGTTCCCAGCGGCCCCTTGCCCTGGGCTGGGACCTCACTGCAAAAAATCCTTATATCGAAGGATGGACCCCAGACCGACGTTGTCCCCACCTCAAACTTGTGCTGCCCTGATAGACCCAAGGGAGCCCTACAAACTGACATCAGGAACCTGGACTGCTGAGTTTTCTTTCCCAGGGAAAATGGAAAAAGGATGTGCCCAGGGGCCCCTGGCCCTGGGCCCCTGGCCCTGACTGCAAAAAATCCTTATATCGAAGGATGGATCCCACACCGAAGTTGTCCCCACCTCAAACTTGTGCTGCCCTGATAGACCCAAGGGAGCCCTACAAACTGACATCAGGAACCTGGACTGCTGAGTTTCCTTTCCCAGGGAAAATGGCCAAAGGATGTGCCCGGGGGCCCATGGCCCTGACTGCAAAAAATCCTTATATCGAAGGATGGACCCCACACCGAAGTTGTCCCCACCTCAAACTTGTGCTGCCCTGATACACCCAAGGAAGCCCTACAAACTGACATCAGGAACCTGGACTGCTGCATTTTCTTTCCCAGGGAAAATGGAAAAAGGATGTTCCCAGGGGCCCCTGGCCCTGGGCTGGGACCTCACTGCAAAAAATCCATTTATCGAAGGATGGACCCCACACCGAAGTTGTCCCCACCTCAAACTTGTGCTGCCCTGATAGACCCAAGGGAGCCCTACAAACTGACATTAGGAACCTGGACTGCGGAGTTTTCTTTCCTAGGGAAAATGGAAAAGGGATGTGCCCAGGTGCCGCTGTCCCTGGGCTGGGCCCTGACTGCAAAGAATCCTTATATCGAAGGATGCACCCCACACCGAAGTTGTCCCCACCTCAAAATTGTGCTGCCCTGATAGACCCAAGGGAGCCCTACAAACTGACATCAGGAACCTGGACTGCTGAGTTTTCTTTCCCAGGGGAAATGGAAAAAGGATGTGCCCGGGGGCCCCTGGCCTTGGGCTGGGACCTCACTGCAAAAAATCCTTATATCGAAGGATGGACCCCGCACCGAAGTTGTCCCCACCTCAAACTTGTGCTGCCCTGATAGACCCAAGGGAGCCCTACAAACTGACATCAGGAACCTGGACTGCTGAGTTTTCTTTCCCAGGGGAAATGGAAAAAGGATGTACCCAGGGGCCCCTGGCTCTGGGCTGGGACCGCACTGCAAAAAATCCTTATCGAAGGATGGACCCCACACCGAAGTTGTCCCCACCTCAAACTTGTGCTGCCCTGATAGACCCAAGGGAGCCCTACAAACTGACATCAGGAACCTGGACTGCTGAGTTTTCTTCCCCAGGGAAAATGGAAAAAGAATGTGCCCAGGGGCCCCTGGCCCTGGGCTGGGACCTCACTGCAAAAAATCCTTTTATCGAAGGATGGACCCCACACCGAAGTTGTCCCCTCCTCAAACTTGTGCTGCCCTGATACACCCAAGGGAGCCCTACAAACTGACATCAGGAACCTGGACTGCTGAGTTTTCTTTCCCAGGGAAAATGGCCAAAGGATGTGCCCAGGGGCCCCTGGCCCTGACTGCAAAAAATCCTTATATCGAAGGATGGAGCCCACACCGAAGTTGTCCCCACCTCAAACTTGTGCTGCCCTGATACACCCAAGGGAGCCCTACAAACTGACATCAGGAACCTGGACTGCTGCATTTTCTTTCCCAGGGAAAATGGAAAAAGGATGTTCCCAGGGGCCCCTGGCCCTGGGCTGGGACCTCACTGCAAAAAATCCATTTATCGAAGGATGGACCCCACACCGAAGTTGTCCCCACCTCAAACTTGTGCTGCCCTGATAGACCCAAGGGAGCCCTACAAACTGACATTAGGAACCTGGACTGCGGAGTTTTCTTTCCTAGGGAAAATGGAAAAGGGATGTGCCCAGGTGCCGCTGTCCCTGGGCTGGGCCCTGACTGCAAAGAATCCTTATATCGAAGGATGCACCCCACACCGAAGTTGTCCCCACCTCAAAATTGTGCTGCCCTGATAGACCCAAGGGAGCCCTACAAACTGACATCAGGAACCTGGACTGCTGAGTTTTCTTTCCCAGGGGAAATGGAAAAAGGTTGTGCCCGGGGGCCCCTGGCCTTGGGCTGGGACCTCACTGCAAAAAATCCTTATATCGAAGGATGGAGCCCACACCGAAGTTGTCCCCACCTCAAACTTGTGCTGCCCTGATACACCCAAGGGAGCCCTACAAACTGACATCAGGAACCTGGACTGCTGAGTTTTCTTTCCCAGGGAAAATGGAAAAAGGATATTCCCAGGGGCCCCTGGCTCTGGGCTGGGACCGCACTGCAAAAAATCCTTATATCGAAGGATGGACCCCAGACCGACGTTGTCCCCACCTCAAACTTGTGCTGCCCTGATAGACCCAAGGGAGCCCTACAAACTGACATCAGGAACCTGGACTGCTGAGTTTTCTTTCCCAGGGAAAATGGAAAAAGGATGTGCCCAGGGGCCCCTGGCCCTGGGCCCCTGGCCCTGACTGCAAAAAATCCTTATATCGAAGGATGGATCCCACACCGAAGTTGTCCCCACCTCAAACTTGTGCTGCCCTGATAGACCCAAGGGAGCCCTACAAACTGACATCAGGAACCTGGACTGCTGAGTTTCCTTTCCCAGGGAAAATGGCCAAAGGATGTGCCCGGGGGCCCATGGCCCTGACTGCAAAAAATCCTTATATCGAAGGATGGACCCCACACCGAAGTTGTCCCCACCTCAAACTTGTGCTGCCCGGATAGACCCAAGGGAGCCCTACAAACTGACATCAGGAACCTGGACTGCTGTGTTTTCTTTCCCAGGGAAAATGGAAAAAGGATGTGCCCAGGGGCCCCTGGCCCTGACTGCAAAAAATCCTTATATCGAAGGATGGACCCCACACCGAAGTTGTCCCCACCTCAAACTTGTGCTGCCCTGATACACCCAAGGAAGCCCTACAAACTGACATCAGGAACCTGGACTGCTGCATTTTCTTTCCCAGGGAAAATGGAAAAAGGATGTTCCCAGGGGCCCCTGGCCCTGGGCTGGGCCCTGACTGCAAAGAATCCTTATATCGAAGGACGCACCCCACACCGAAGTTGTCCCCACCTCAAAATTGTGCTGCCCTGATAGACCCAAGGGAGCCCTACAAACTGACATCAGGAACCTGGACTGCTGAGTTTTCTTTCCCAGGGAAAATGGAAAAAGGATGTACCCAGGGGCCCCTGGCTCTGGGCTGGGACCGCACTGCAAAAAATCCTTATCGAAGGATGGACCCCACACCGAAGTTGTCCCCACCTGAAACTTGTGCTGCCCTGATACACCCAAGGGAGCCCTACAAACTGACATCAGGAACCTGGACTGCTGAGTTTTCTTCCCCAGGGAAAATGGCCAAAGGATGTGCCCAGGGGCCCCTGGCCCTGGGCTTGAACCTCACTGCAAAAAATCCTTTTATCGCTGGATGGACCCCACACCGAAGTTGTCCCCTCCTCAAACTTGTGCTGCCCTGATACACCCAAGGGAGCCCTACAAACTGACATCAGGAACCTGGACTGCTGAGTTTTCTTTCCCAGGGAAAATGGCCAAAGGATGTGCCCAGGGGCCCCTGGCCCTGACTGCAAAAAATCCTTATATCGAAGGATGGAGCCCACACCGAAGTTGTCCCCACCTCAAACTTGTGCTGCCCTGATACACCCAAGGGAGCCCTACAAACTGACATCAGGAACCTGGACTGCTGCGTTTTCTTCCCCAGGGAAAATGGAAAAAGTATGTTCCCAGGGGCCCCTGGCCTTGGGCTGGGACCTCACTGCAAAAAATCCTTATATCGAAGGATGGACCCCAGACCGACGTTGTCCCCACCTCAAACTTGTGCTGCCCTGATAGACCCAAGGGAGCCCTACAAACTGACATCAGGAACCTGGACTGCTGAGTTTTCTTTCCCAGGGAAAATGGCCAAAGGATGTGCCCAGGGGCCCCTGGCCCTGGGCTTGGACCTCACTGCAAAAAATCCATTTATCGAAGGATGGACCCCACACCGAAGTTGTCCCCACCTCAAACTTGTGCTGCCCTGATAGACCCAAGGGAGCCCTACAAACTGACATCAGGAACCTGGACTGCTGAGTTTTCTTTCCCAGGGAAAATGGAAAAAGGATGTACCCAGGGGCCCCTGGCTCTGGGCTGGGACCGCACTGCAAAAAATCCTTATCGAAGGATGGACCCCACACCGAAGTTGTCCCCACCTCAAACTTGTGCTGCCCTGATAGACCCAAGGGAGCCCTACAAACTGACATCAGGAACCTGGACTGCTGAGTTTTCTTCCCCAGGGAAAATGGAAAAAGAATGTGCCCAGGGGCCCCTGGCCCTGGGCTGGGACCTCACTGCAAAAAATCCTTTTATCGAAGGATGGACCCCACACCGAAGTTGTCCCCACCTGAAACTTGTGCTTCCCTGATACACCCAAGGGAGCCCTACAAACTGACATCAGGAACCTGGACTGCTGAGTTTTCTTCCCCAGGGAAAATGGCCAAAGGATGTGCCCAGGGGCCCCTGGCCCTGGGCTTGAACCTCACTGCAAAAAATCCTTTTATCACTGGATGGACCCCACACCGAAGTTGTCCCCTCCTCAAACTTGTGCTGCCCTGATACACCCAAGGGAGCCCTACAAACTGACATCAGGAACCTGGACTGCTGAGTTTTCTTTCCCAGGGAAAATGGCCAAAGGATGTGCCCAGGGGCCCCTGGCCCTGACTGCAAAAAATCCTTATATCGAAGGATGGAGCCCACACCGAAGTTGTCCCCACCTCAAACTTGTGCTGCCCTGATACACCCAAGGGAGCCCTACAAACTGACATCAGGAACCTGGACTGCTGCGTTTTCTTCCCCAGGGAAAATGGAAAAAGTATGTTCCCAGGGGCCCCTGGCCTTGGGCTGGGACCTCACTGCAAAAAATCCTTATATCGAAGGATGGACCCCAGACCGACGTTGTCCCCACCTCAAACTTGTGCTGCCCTGATAGACCCAAGGGAGCCCTACAAACTGACATCAGGAACCTGGACTGCTGAGTTTTCTTTCCCAGGGAAAATGGCCAAAGGATGTGCCCAGGGGCCCCTGGCCCTGGGCTTGGACCTCACTGCAAAAAATCCATTTATCGAAGGATGGACCCCACACCGAAGTTGTCCCCACCTCAAACTTGTGCTGCCCTGATAGACCCAAGGGAGCCCTACAAACTGACATTAGGAACCTGGACTGCGGAGTTTTCTTTCCTAGGGAAAATGGAAAAGGGATGTGCCCAGGTGCCGCTGTCCCTGGGCTGGGCCCTGACTGCAAAGAATCCTTATATCGAAGGATGCACCCCAGACCGACGTTGTCCCCACCTCAAAATTGTGCTGCCCTGATAGACCCAAGGGAGCCCTACAAACTGACATCAGGAACCTGGACTGCTGAGTTTTCTTTCCCAGGGAAAATGGAAAAAGGATGTGCCCGGGGGCCCCTGGCCTTGGGCTGGGACCTCACTGCAAAAAATCCTTATATCGAAGGATGGACCCCGCACCGAAGTTGTCCCCACCTCAAACTTGTGCTGCCCTGATAGACCCAAGGGAGCCCTACAAACTGACATCAGGAACATGGACTGCTGAGTTTTCTTTCCCAGGGGAAATGGAAAAAGGATGTACCCAGGGGCCCCTGGCTCTGGGCTGGGACCGCACTGCAAAAAATCCTTATCGAAGGATGGACCCCACACCGAAGTTGTCCCCACCTCAAACTTGTGCTGCCCTGATAGACCCAAGGGAGCCCTACAAACTGACATCAGGAACCTGGACTGCTGAGTTTTCTTCCCCAGGGAAAATGGAAAAAGAATGTGCCCAGGGGCCCCTGGCCCTGGGCTGGGACCTCACTGCAAAAAATCCTTTTATCGAAGGATGGACCCCACACCGAAGTTGTCCCCTCCTCAAACTTGTGCTGCCCTGATAGACCCAAGGGAGCCCTACAAACTGACATCAGGAACCTGGACTGCTGAGTTTTCTTTCCCAGGGAAAATGGCCAAAGGATGTGCCCAGGGGCCCCTGGCCCTGACTGCAAAAAATCCTTATATCGAAGGATGGAGCCCACACCGAAGTTGTCCCCACCTCAAACTTGTGCTGCCCTGATACACCCAAGGGAGCCCTACAAACTGACATCAGGAACCTGGACTGCTGCGTTTTCTTTCCCAGGGAAAATGGAAAAAGTATGTTCCCAGGGGCCCCTGGCCCTGGGCTTGGACCTCACTGCAAAAAATCCTTTTATCGCTGGATGGACCCCACACCGAAGTTGTCCCCACCTGAAACTTGTGCTGCCCTGATACACCCAAGGGAGCCCTACAAACTGACATCAGGAACCTGGACTGCTGAGTTTTCTTTCCCAGGGAAAATGGAAAAAGGATGTGCCCAGGGGCCCCTGGCCCTGGGCAGGGGCCTCACTACAAAAAATCCTTATATCGAAGGATGGACCCCACACCGAAGTTGTCCCCACCTCAAACTTGTGCTGCCCGGATAGACCCAAGGGAGCCCTACAAACTGACATCAGGAACCTGGACTGCTGTGTTTTCTTTCCCAGGGAAAATGGAAAAAGGATGTGCCCAGGGGCCCCTGGCCCTGACTGCAAAAAATCCTTATATCGAAGGATGGACCCCACACCGAAGTTGTCCCCACCTCAAACTTGTGCTGCCCTGATACACCCAAGGGAGCCCTACAAACTGACATCAGGAACCTGGACTGCTGCATTTTCTTTCCCAGGGAAAATGGAAAAAGGATGTTCCCAGGGGCCCCTGGCCCTGGGCTGGGACCTCACTGCAAAAAATCCATTTATCGAAGGATGGACCCCACACCGAAGTTGTCCCCACCTCAAACTTGTGCTGCCCTGATAGACCCAAGGGAGCCCTACAAACTGACATTAGGAACCTGGACTGCGGAGTTTTCTTTCCTAGGGAAAATGGAAAAGGGATGTGCCCAGGTGCCGCTGTCCCTGGGCTGGGCCCTGACTGCAAAGAATCCTTATATCGAAGGATGCACCCCACACCGAAGTTGTCCCCACCTCAAAATTGTGCTGCCCTGATACACCCAAGGGAGCCCTACAAACTGACATCAGGAACCTGGACTGCTGAGTTTTCTTTCCCAGGGGAAATGGAAAAAGGTTGTGCCCGGGGGCCCCTGGCCTTGGGCTGGGACCTCACTGCAAAAAATCCTTATATCGAAGGATGGAGCCCACACCGAAGTTGTCCCCACCTCAAACTTGTGCTGCCCTGATACACCCAAGGGAGCCCTACAAACTGACATCAGGAACCTGGACTGCTGAGTTTTCTTTCCCAGGGAAAATGGAAAAAGGATATTCCCAGGGGCCCCTGGCTCTGGGCTGGGACCGCACTGCAAAAAATCCTTATATCGAAGGATGGACCCCAGACCGACCTTGTCCCCACCTCAAACTTGTGCTGCCCTGATAGACCCAAGGGAGCCCTACAAACTGACATCAGGAACCTGGACTGCTGAGTTTTCTTTCCCAGGGAAAATGGAAAAAGGATGTGCCCAGAAGCCCCTGGCCCTGGGCCCCTGGCCCTGACTGCAAAAAATCCTTATATCGAAGGATGGATCCCACACCGAAGTTGTCCCCACCTCAAACTTGTGCTGCCCTGATAGACCCAAGGGAGCCCTACAAACTGACATCAGGAACCTGGACTGCTGAGTTTCCTTTCCCAGGGAAAATGGCCAAAGGATGTTCCCGGGGGCCCATGGCCCTGACTGCAAAAAATCCTTATATCGAAGGATGGACCCCACACCGAAGTTGTCCCCACCTCAAACTTGTGCTGCCCGGATAGACCCAAGGGAGCCCTACAAACTGACATCAGGAACCTGGACTGCTGTGTTTTCTTTCCCAGGGAAAATGGAAAAAGGATGTGCCCAGGGGCCCCTGGCCCTGACTGCAAAAAATCCTTATATCGAAGGATGGACCCCACACCGAAGTTGTCCCCACCTCAAACTTGTGCTGCCCTGATACACCCAAGGAAGCCCTACAAACTGACATCAGGAACCTGGACTGCTGCATTTTCTTTCCCCGGGAAAATGGAAAAAGGATGTTCCCAGGGGCCCCTGGCCCTGGGCTGGGCCCTGACTGCAAAGAATCCTTATATCGAAGGATGCACCCCACACCGAAGTTGTCCCCACCTCAAAATTGTGCTGCCCTGATAGACCCAAGGGAGCCCTACAAAGTGACATCAGGAACCTGGACTGCTGAGTTTTCTTTCCCAGGGGAAATGGAAAAGGATGTGCCCGGGGGCCCCTGGCCTTGGGCTGGGACCTCACTGCAAAAAATCCTTATATCGAAGGATGGACCCCGCACAGAAGTTGTCCCCACCTCAAACTTGTGCTGCCCTGATAGACCCAAGGGAGCCCTACAAACTGACATCAGGAACCTGGACTGCTGAGTTTTCTTTCCCAGGGAAAATGGAAAAAGGATGTACCCAGGGGCCCCTGGCTCTGGGCTGGGACCGCACTGCAAAAAATCCTTATCGAAGGATGGACCCCACACCGAAGTTGTCCCCACCTCAAACTTGTGCTGCCCTGATAGACCCAAGGGAGCCCTACAAACTGACATCAGGAACCTGGACTGCTGAGTTTTCTTCCCCAGGGAAAATGGAAAAAGAATGTGCCCAGGGGCCCCTGGCCCTGGGCTGGGACCTCACTGCAAAAAATCCTTTTATCGAAGGATGGACCCCACACCGAAGTTGTCCCCACCTGAAACTTGTGCTGCCCTGATACACCCAAGGGAGCCCTACAAACTGACATCAGGAACCTGGACTGCTGAGTTTTCTTCCCCAGGGAAAATGGCCAAAGGATGTGCCCAGGGGCCCCTGGCCCTGGGCTTGAACCTCCCTGCAAAAAATCCTTTTATCGCTGGATGGACCCCACACCGAAGTTGTCCCCTCCTCAAACTTGTGCTGCCCTGATACACCCAAGGGAGCCCTACAAACTGACATCAGGAACCTGGACTGCTGAGTTTTCTTTCCCAGGGAAAATGGCCAAAGGATGTGCCCAGGGGCCCCTGGCCCTGACTGCAAAAAATCCTTATATCGAAGGATGGAGCCCACACCGAAGTTGTCCCCACCTCAAACTTGTGCTGCCCTGATACACCCAAGGGAGCCCTACAAACTGACATCAGGAACCTGGACTGCTGCGTTTTCTTCCCCAGGGAAAATGGAAAAAGTATGTTCCCAGGGGCCCCTGGCCTTGGGCTGGGACCTCACTGCAAAAAATCCTTATATCGAAGGATGGACCCCAGACCGACGTTGTCCCCACCTCAAACTTGTGCTGCCCTGATAGACCCAAGGGAGCCCTACAAACTGACATCAGGAACCTGGACTGCTGAGTTTTCTTTCCCAGGGAAAATGGCCAAAGGATGTGCCCAGGGGCCCCTGGCCCTGGGCTTGGACCTCACTGCAAAAAATCCATTTATCGAAGGATGGACCCCACACCGAAGTTGTCCCCACCTCAAACTTGTGCTGCCCTGATAGACCCAAGGGAGCCCTACAAACTGACATCAGGAACCTGGACTGCTGAGTTTTCTTTCCCAGGGAAAATGGAAAAAGGATGTACCCAGGGGCCCCTGGCTCTGGGCTGGGACCGCACTGCAAAAAATCCTTATCGAAGGATGGACCCCACACCGAAGTTGTCCCCACCTCAAACTTGTGCTGCCCTGATAGACCCAAGGGAGCCCTACAAACTGACATCAGGAACCTGGACTGCTGAGTTTTCTTCCCCAGGGAAAATGGAAAAAGAATGTGCCCAGGGGCCCCTGGCCCTGGGCTGGGACCTCACTGCAAAAAATCCTTTTATCGAAGGATGGACCCCACACCGAAGTTGTCCCCACCTGAAACTTGTGCTTCCCTGATACACCCAAGGGAGCCCTACAAACTGACATCAGGAACCTGGACTGCTGAGTTTTCTTCCCCAGGGAAAATGGCCAAAGGATGTGCCCAGGGGCCCCTGGCCCTGGGCTTGAACCTCACTGCAAAAAATCCTTTTATCACTGGATGGACCCCACACCGAAGTTGTCCCCTCCTCAAACTTGTGCTGCCCTGATACACCCAAGGGAGCCCTACAAACTGACATCAGGAACCTGGACTGCTGAGTTTTCTTTCCCAGGGAAAATGGCCAAAGGATGTGCCCAGGGGCCCCTGGCCCTGACTGCAAAAAATCCTTATATCGAAGGATGGAGCCCACACCGAAGTTGTCCCCACCTCAAACTTGTGCTGCCCTGATACACCCAAGGGAGCCCTACAAACTGACATCAGGAACCTGGACTGCTGCGTTTTCTTCCCCAGGGAAAATGGAAAAAGTATGTTCCCAGGGGCCCCTGGCCTTGGGCTGGGACCTCACTGCAAAAAATCCTTATATCGAAGGATGGACCCCAGACTGACGTTGTCCCCACCTCAAACTTGTGCTGCCCTGATAGACCCAAGGGAGCCCTACAAACTGACATCAGGAACCTGGACTGCTGAGTTTTCTTTCCCAGGGAAAATGGCCAAAGGATGTGCCCAGGGGCCCCTGGCCCTGGGCTTGGACCTCACTGCAAAAAATCCATTTATCGAAGGATGGACCCCACACCGAAGTTGTCCCCACCTCAAACTTGTGCTGCCCTGATAGACCCAAGGGAGCCCTACAAACTGACATTAGGAACCTGGACTGCGGAGTTTTCTTTCCTAGGGAAAATGGAAAAGGGATGTGCCCAGGTGCCGCTGTCCCTGGGCTGGGCCCTGACTGCAAAGAATCCTTATATCGAAGGATGCACCCCAGACCGACGTTGTCCCCACCTCAAAATTGTGCTGCCCTGATAGACCCAAGGGAGCCCTACAAACTGACATCAGGAACCTGGACTGCTGAGTTTTCTTTCCCAGGGAAAATGGAAAAAGGATGTGCCCGGGGGCCCCTGGCCTTGGGCTGGGACCTCACTGCAAAAAATCCTTATATCGAAGGATGGACCCCGCACCGAAGTTGTCCCCACCTCAAACTTGTGCTGCCCTGATAGACCCAAGGGAGCCCTACAAACTGACATCAGGAACCTGGACTGCTGAGTTTTCTTTCCCAGGGAAAATGGAAAAAGGATATTCCCAGGGGCCCCTGGCTCTGGGCTGGGACCGCACTGCAAAAAATCCTTATATCGAAGGATGGACCCCAGACCGACCTTGTCCCCACCTCAAACTTGTGCTGCCCTGATAGACCCAAGGGAGCCCTACAAACTGACATCAGGAACCTGGACTGCTGAGTTTTCTTTCCCAGGGAAAATGGAAAAAGGATGTGCCCAGGGGCCCCTGGCCCTGGGCCCCTGGCCCTGACTGCAAAAAATCCTTATATCGAAGGATGGATCCCACACCGAAGTTGTCCCCACCTCAAACTTGTGCTGCCCTGATAGACCCAAGGGAGCCCTACAAACTGACATCAGGAACCTGGACTGCTGAGTTTCCTTTCCCAGGGAAAATGGCCAAAGGATGTTCCCGGGGGCCCATGGCCCTGACTGCAAAAAATCCTTATATCGAAGGATGGACCCCACACCGAAGTTGTCCCCACCTCAAACTTGTGCTGCCCGGATAGACCCAAGGGAGCCCTACAAACTGACATCAGGAACCTGGACTGCTGTGTTTTCTTTCCCAGGGAAAATGGAAAAAGGATGTGCCCAGGGGCCCCTGGCCCTGACTGCAAAAAATCCTTATATCGAAGGATGGACCCCACACCGAAGTTGTCCCCACCTCAAACTTGTGCTGCCCTGATACACCCAAGGAAGCCCTACAAACTGACATCAGGAACCTGGACTGCTGCATTTTCTTTCCCCGGGAAAATGGAAAAAGGATGTTCCCAGGGGCCCCTGGCCCTGGGCTGGGCCCTGACTGCAAAGAATCCTTATATCGAAGGATGCACCCCACACCGAAGTTGTCCCCACCTCAAAATTGTGCTGCCCTGATAGACCCAAGGGAGCCCTACAAAGTGACATCAGGAACCTGGACTGCTGAGTTTTCTTTCCCAGGGGAAATGGAAAAGGATGTGCCCGGGGGCCCCTGGCCTTGGGCTGGGACCTCACTGCAAAAAATCCTTATATCGAAGGATGGACCCCGCACAGAAGTTGTCCCCACCTCAAACTTGTGCTGCCCTGATAGACCCAAGGGAGCCCTACAAACTGACATCAGGAACCTGGACTGCTGAGTTTTCTTTCCCAGGGAAAATGGAAAAAGGATGTACCCAGGGGCCCCTGGCTCTGGGCTGGGACCGCACTGCAAAAAATCCTTATCGAAGGATGGACCCCACACCGAAGTTGTCCCCACCTCAAACTTGTGCTGCCCTGATAGACCCAAGGGAGCCCTACAAACTGACATCAGGAACCTGGACTGCTGAGTTTTCTTCCCCAGGGAAAATGGAAAAAGAATGTGCCCAGGGGCCCCTGGCCCTGGGCTGGGACCTCACTGCAAAAAATCCTTTTATCGAAGGATGGACCCCACACCGAAGTTGTCCCCACCTGAAACTTGTGCTGCCCTGATACACCCAAGGGAGCCCTACAAACTGACATCAGGAACCTGGACTGCTGAGTTTTCTTCCCCAGGGAAAATGGCCAAAGGATGTGCCCAGGGGCCCCTGGCCCTGGGCTTGAACCTCCCTGCAAAAAATCCTTTTATCGCTGGATGGACCCCACACCGAAGTTGTCCCCTCCTCAAACTTGTGCTGCCCTGATACACCCAAGGGAGCCCTACAAACTGACATCAGGAACCTGGACTGCTGAGTTTTCTTTCCCAGGGAAAATGGCCAAAGGATGTGCCCAGGGGCCCCTGGCCCTGACTGCAAAAAATCCTTATATCGAAGGATGGAGCCCACACCGAAGTTGTCCCCACCTCAAACTTGTGCTGCCCTGATACACCCAAGGGAGCCCTACAAACTGACATCAGGAACCTGGACTGCTGCGTTTTCTTCCCCAGGGAAAATGGAAAAAGTATGTTCCCAGGGGCCCCTGGCCTTGGGCTGGGACCTCACTGCAAAAAATCCTTATATCGAAGGATGGACCCCAGACCGACGTTGTCCCCACCTCAAACTTGTGCTGCCCTGATAGACCCAAGGGAGCCCTACAAACTGACATCAGGAACCTGGACTGCTGAGTTTTCTTTCCCAGGGAAAATGGCCAAAGGATGTGCCCAGGGGCCCCTGGCCCTGGGCTTGGACCTCACTGCAAAAAATCCATTTATCGAAGGATGGACCCCACACCGAAGTTGTCCCCACCTCAAACTTGTGCTGCCCTGATAGACCCAAGGGAGCCCTACAAACTGACATCAGGAACCTGGACTGCTGAGTTTTCTTTCCCAGGGAAAATGGAAAAAGGATGTACCCAGGGGCCCCTGGCTCTGGGCTGGGACCGCACTGCAAAAAATCCTTATCGAAGGATGGACCCCACACCGAAGTTGTCCCCACCTCAAACTTGTGCTGCCCTGATAGACCCAAGGGAGCCCTACAAACTGACATCAGGAACCTGGACTGCTGAGTTTTCTTCCCCAGGGAAAATGGAAAAAGAATGTGCCCAGGGGCCCCTGGCCCTGGGCTGGGACCTCACTGCAAAAAATCCTTTTATCGAAGGATGGACCCCACACCGAAGTTGTCCCCACCTGAAACTTGTGCTTCCCTGATACACCCAAGGGAGCCCTACAAACTGACATCAGGAACCTGGACTGCTGAGTTTTCTTCCCCAGGGAAAATGGCCAAAGGATGTGCCCAGGGGCCCCTGGCCCTGGGCTTGAACCTCACTGCAAAAAATCCTTTTATCACTGGATGGACCCCACACCGAAGTTGTCCCCTCCTCAAACTTGTGCTGCCCTGATACACCCAAGGGAGCCCTACAAACTGACATCAGGAACCTGGACTGCTGAGTTTTCTTTCCCAGGGAAAATGGCCAAAGGATGTGCCCAGGGGCCCCTGGCCCTGACTGCAAAAAATCCTTATATCGAAGGATGGAGCCCACACCGAAGTTGTCCCCACCTCAAACTTGTGCTGCCCTGATACACCCAAGGGAGCCCTACAAACTGACATCAGGAACCTGGACTGCTGCGTTTTCTTCCCCAGGGAAAATGGAAAAAGTATGTTCCCAGGGGCCCCTGGCCTTGGGCTGGGACCTCACTGCAAAAAATCCTTATATCGAAGGATGGACCCCAGACCGACGTTGTCCCCACCTCAAACTTGTGCTGCCCTGATAGACCCAAGGGAGCCCTACAAACTGACATCAGGAACCTGGACTGCTGAGTTTTCTTTCCCAGGGAAAATGGCCAAAGGATGTGCCCAGGGGCCCCTGGCCCTGGGCTTGGACCTCACTGCAAAAAATCCATTTATCGAAGGATGGACCCCACACCGAAGTTGTCCCCACCTCAAACTTGTGCTGCCCTGATAGACCCAAGGGAGCCCTACAAACTGACATTAGGAACCTGGACTGCGGAGTTTTCTTTCCTAGGGAAAATGGAAAAGGGATGTGCCCAGGTGCCGCTGTCCCTGGGCTGGGCCCTGACTGCAAAGAATCCTTATATCGAAGGATGCACCCCAGACCGACGTTGTCCCCACCTCAAAATTGTGCTGCCCTGATAGACCCAAGGGAGCCCTACAAACTGACATCAGGAACCTGGACTGCTGAGTTTTCTTTCCCAGGGAAAATGGAAAAAGGATGTGCCCGGGGGCCCCTGGCCTTGGGCTGGGACCTCACTGCAAAAAATCCTTATATCGAAGGATGGACCCCGCACCGAAGTTGTCCCCACCTCAAACTTGTGCTGCCCTGATAGACCCAAGGGAGCCCTACAAACTGACATCAGGAACATGGACTGCTGAGTTTTCTTTCCCAGGGGAAATGGAAAAAGGATGTACCCAGGGGCCCCTGGCTCTGGGCTGGGACCGCACTGCAAAAAATCCTTATCGAAGGATGGACCCCACACCGAAGTTGTCCCCACCTCAAACTTGTGCTGCCCTGATAGACCCAAGGGAGCCCTACAAACTGACATCAGGAACCTGGACTGCTGAGTTTTCTTCCCCAGGGAAAATGGAAAAAGAATGTGCCCAGGGGCCCCTGGCCCTGGGCTGGGACCTCACTGCAAAAAATCCTTTTATCGAAGGATGGACCCCACACCGAAGTTGTCCCCTCCTCAAACTTGTGCTGCCCTGATAGACCCAAGGGAGCCCTACAAACTGACATCAGGAACCTGGACTGCTGAGTTTTCTTTCCCAGGGAAAATGGCCAAAGGATGTGCCCAGGGGCCCCTGGCCCTGACTGCAAAAAATCCTTATATCGAAGGATGGAGCCCACACCGAAGTTGTCCCCACCTCAAACTTGTGCTGCCCTGATACACCCAAGGGAGCCCTACAAACTGACATCAGGAACCTGGACTGCTGCGTTTTCTTTCCCAGGGAAAATGGAAAAAGTATGTTCCCAGGGGCCCCTGGCCCTGGGCATGGACCTCACTGCAAAAAATCCTTTTATCGCTGGATGGACCCCACACCGAAGTTGTCCCCACCTGAAACTTGTGCTGCCCTGATACACCCAAGGGAGCCCTACAAACTGACATCAGGAACCTGGACTGCTGAGTTTTCTTTCCCAGGGAAAATGGAAAAAGGATGTGCCCAGGGGCCCCTGGCCCTGGGCAGGGGCCTCACTACAAAAAATCCTTATATCGAAGGATGGACCCCACACCGAAGTTGTCCCCACCTCAAACTTGTGCTGCCCGGATAGACCCAAGGGAGCCCTACAAACTGACATCAGGAACCTGGCCTGCTGTGTTTTCTTTCCCAGGGAAAATGGAAAAAGTATGTGCCCAGGGGCCCCTGGCCCTGACTGCAAAAAATCCTTATATCGAAGGATGGACCCCACACCGAAGTTGTCCCCACCTCAAACTTGTGCTGCCCTGATACACCCAAGGGAGCCCTACAAACTGACATCAGGAACCTGGACTGCAGCATTTTCTTTCCCAGGGAAAATGGAAAAAGGATGTTCCCAGGGGCCCCTGGCCCTGGGCTGGGACCTCACTGCAAAAAATCCATTTATCGAAGGATGGACCCCACACCGAAGTTGTCCCCACCTCAAACTTGTGCTGCCCTGATAGACCCAAGGGAGCCCTACAAACTGACATTAGGAACCTGGACTGCTGAGTTTTCTTTCCTAGGGAAAATGGAAAAGGGATGTGCCCAGGTGCCGCTGTCCCTGGGCTGGGCCCTGACTGCAAAGAATCCTTATATCGAAGGATGCACCCCACACCGAAGTTGTCCCCACCTCAAAATTGTGCTGCCCTGATAGACCCAAGGGAGCCCTACAAACTGACATCAGGAACCTGGACTGCTGAGTTTTCTTTCCCAGGGGAAATGGAAAAAGGTTGTGCCCGGGGGCCCCTGGCCTTGGGCTGGGACCTCACTGCAAAAAATCCTTATATCGAAGGATGGAGCCCACACCGAAGTTGTCCCCACCTCAAACTTGTGCTGCCCTGATACACCCAAGGGAGCCCTACAAACTGACATCAGGAACCTGGACTGCTGAGTTTTCTTTCCCAGGGAAAATGGAAAAAGGATATTCCCAGGGGCCCCTGGCTCTGGGCTGGGACCGCACTGCAAAAAATCCATTTATCGAAGGATGGACCCCACACCGAAGTTGTCCCCACCTCAAACTTGTGCTGCCCTGATAGACCCAAGGGAGCCCTACAAACTGACATTAGGAACCTGGACTGCGGAGTTTTCTTTCCTAGGGAAAATGGAAAAGGGATGTGCCCAGGTGCCGCTGTCCCTGGGCTGGGCCCTGACTGCAAAGAATCCTTATATCGAAGGATGGACCCCACACCGAAGTTGTCCCCACCTCAAACTTGTGCTGCCCTGATAGACCCAAGGGAGCCCTACAAACTGACATCAGGAACCTGGACTGCTGAGTTTTCTTTCCCAGGGGAAATGGAAAAAGGATGTTCCCAGCGGCCCCTTGCCCTGGGCTGGGACCTCACTGCAAAAAATCCTTATATCGAAGGATGGAGCCCACACCGAAGTTGTCCCCACCTCAAACTTGTGCTGCCCTGATAGACCCAAGGGAGCCCTACAAACTGACATCAGGAACCTGGACTGCTGAGTTTTCTTTCCCAGGGAAAATGGAAAAAGGATGTGCCCAGGGGCCCCTGGCCCTGGGCCCCTGGCCCTGACTGCAAAAAATCCTTATATCGAAGGATGGATCCCACACCGAAGTTGTCCCCACCTCAAACTTGTGCTGCCCTGATAGACCCAAGGGAGCCCTACAAACTGACATCAGGAACCTGGACTGCTGAGTTTCCTTTCCCAGGGAAAATGGCCAAAGGATGTGCCCGGGGGCCCATGGCCCTGACTGCAAAAAATCCTTATATCGAAGGATGGACCCCACACCGAAGTTGTCCCCACCTCAAACTTGTGCTGCCCGGATAGACCCAAGGGAGCCCTACAAACTGACATCAAGAACCTGGACTGCTGTGTTTTCTTTCCCAGGGAAAATGGAAAAAGGATGTGCCCAGGGGCCCCTGGCCCTGACTGCAAAAAATCCTTATATCGAAGGATGGACCCCACACCGAAGTTGTCCCCACCTCAAACTTGTGCTGCCCTGATACACCCAAGGAAGCCCTACAAACTGACATCAGGAACCTGGACTGCTGCATTTTCTTTCCCAGGGAAAATGGAAAAAGGATGTTCCCAGGGGCCCCTGGCCCTGGGCTGGGCCCTGACTGCAAAGAATCCTTATATCGAAGGATGCACCCCACACCGAAGTTGTCCCCACCTCAAAATTGTGCTGCCCTGATAGACCCAAGGGAGCCCTACAAACTGACATCAGGAACCTGGACTGCTGAGTTTTCTTCCCCAGGGGAAATGGAAAAGGATGTGCCCGGGGGCCCCTGGCCTTGGGCTGGGACCTCACTGCAAAAAATCCTTATATCGAAGGATGGACCCCGCACCGAAGTTGTCCCCACCTCAAACTTGTGCTGCCCTGATAGACCCAAGGGAGCCCTACAAACTGACATCAGGAACCTGGACTGCTGAGTTTTCTTTCCCAGGGAAAATGGAAAAAGGATGTGCCCGGGGGCCCCTGGCCTTGGGCTGGGACTTCACTGCAAAAAATCCTTATATCGAAGGATGGACCCCGCACCGAAGTTGTCCCCACCTCAAACTTGTGCTGCCCTGATAGACCCAAGGGAGCCCTACAAACTGACATCAGGAACCTGGACTGCTGAGTTTTCTTCCCCAGGGAAAATGGAAAAAGAATGTGCCCAGGGGCCCCTGGCCCTGGGCTGGGACCTCACTGCAAAAAATCCTTTTATCGAAGGATGGACCCCACACCGAAGTTGTCCCCACCTGAAACTTGTGCTGCCCTGATACACCCAAGGGAGCCCTACAAACTGACATCAGGAACCTGGACTGCTGAGTTTTCTTCCCCAGGGAAAATGGCCAAAGGATGTGCCCAGGGGCCCCTGGCCCTGGGCTTGGACCTCACTGCAAAAAATCCTTTTATCGCTGGATGGACCCCACACCGAAGTTGTCCCCACCTGAAACTTGTGCTGCCCTGATACACCCAAGGGAGCCCTACAAACTGACATCAGGAACCTGGACTGCTGAGTTTTCTTTCCCACGGAAAATGGAAAAAGGATGTGCCCAGGGGCCCCTGGCCCTGGGCAGGGGCCTCACTACAAAAAATCCTTATATCGAAGGATGGACCCCACACCGAAGTTGTCCCCACCTCAAACTTGTGCTGCCCGGATAGACCCAAGGGAGCCCTACAAACTGACATCAGGAACCTGGACTGCTGTGTTTTCTTTCCCAGGGAAAATGGAAAAAGGTTGTGCCCAGGGGCCCCTGGCCCTGACTGCAAAAAATCCTTATATCGAAGGATGGACCCCACACCGAAGTTGTCCCCACCTCAAACTTGTGCTGCCCTGATACACCCAAGGAAGCCCTACAAACTGACATCAGGAACCTGGACTGCTGCATTTTCTTTCCCAGGGAAAATGGAAAAAGGATGTGCCCAGGGGCCCCTGGCCCTGACTGCAAAAAATCCTTATATCGAAGGATGGACCCCACACCGAAGTTGTCCCCACCTCAAACTTGTGCTGCCCTGATAGACCCAAGGGAGCCCTACAAACTGACATTAGGAACCTGGACTGCGGAGTTTTCTTTCCTAGGGAAAATGGAAAAGGGATGTGCCCAGGTGCCGCTGTCCCTGGGCTGGGCCCTGACTGCAAAGAATCCTTATATCGAAGGATGCACCCCACACCGAAGTTGTCCCCACCTCAAAATTGTGCTGCCCTGATAGACCCAAGGGAGCCCTACAAACTGACATCAGGAACCTGGACTGCTGAGTTTTCTTTCCCAGGGGAAATGGAAAAAGGATGTGCCCGGGGGCCCCTGGCCTTGGGCTGGGACCTCACTGCAAAAAATCCTTATATCGAAGGATGGAGCCCACACCGAAGTTGTCCCCACCTCAAACTTGTGCTGCCCTGATACACCCAAGGGAGCCCTACAAACTGACATCAGGAACCTGGACTGCTGAGTTTTCTTCCCCAGGGAAAATGGAAAAAGGATGTGCCCAGGGGCCCCTGGCCCTGGGCTGGGACCTCACTGCAAAAAATCCTTTTATCGAAGGATGGACCCCACACCGAAGTTGTCCCCTCCTCAAACTTGTGCTGCCCTGATACACCCAAGGGAGCCCTACAAACTGACATCAGGAACCTGGACTGCTGAGTTTTCTTTCCCAGGGAAAATGGCCAAAGGATGTGCCCAGGGGCCCCTGGCCCTGGGCTGGGACCTCACTGCCAAAAATCCTTTTATCGCTGGATGGACCCCACACCGAAGTTGTCCCCACCTGAAACTTGTGCTGCCCTGATACACCCAAGGGAGCCCTACAAACTGACATCAGGAACCTGGACTGCTGAGTTTTCTTTCCCAGGGAAAATGGAAAAAGGATGTGCCCAGGGGCCCCTGGCCCTGGGCAGGGGCCTCACTACAAAAAATCCTTATATCGAAGGATGGACCCCACACCGAAGTTGTCCCCACCTCAAACTTGTGCTGCCCGGATAGACCCAAGGGAGCCCTACAAACTGACATCAGGAACCTGGACTGCTGTGTTTTCTTTCCCAGGGAAAATGGAAAAAGGTTGTGCCCAGGGGCCCCTGGCCCTGACTGCAAAAAATCCTTATATCGAAGGATGGACCCCACACCGAAGTTGTCCCCACCTCAAACTTGTGCTGCCCTGATACACCCAAGGAAGCCCTACAAACTGACATCAGGAACCTGGACTGCTGCATTTTCTTTCCCAGGGAAAATGGAAAAAGGATGTGCCCAGGGGCCCCTGGCCCTGACTGCAAAAAATCCTTATATCGAAGGATGGACCCCACACCGAAGTTGTCCCCACCTCAAACTTGTGCTGCCCTGATAGACCCAAGGGAGCCCTACAAACTGACATTAGGAACCTGGACTGCGGAGTTTTCTTTCCTAGGGAAAATGGAAAAGGGATGTGCCCAGGTGCCGCTGTCCCTGGGCTGGGCCCTGACTGCAAAGAATCCTTATATCGAAGGATGCACCCCACACCGAAGTTGTCCCCACCTCAAAATTGTGCTGCCCTGATAGACCCAAGGGAGCCCTACAAACTGACATCAGGAACCTGGACTGCTGAGTTTTCTTTCCCAGGGGAAATGGAAAAAGGATGTGCCCGGGGGCCCCTGGCCTTGGGCTGGGACCTCACTGCAAAAAATCCTTATATCGAAGGATGGAGCCCACACCGAAGTTGTCCCCACCTCAAACTTGTGCTGCCCTGATACACCCAAGGGAGCCCTACAAACTGACATCAGGAACCTGGACTGCTGAGTTTTCTTCCCCAGGGAAAATGGAAAAAGGATGTGCCCAGGGGCCCCTGGCCCTGGGCTGGGACCTCACTGCAAAAAATCCTTTTATCGAAGGATGGACCCCACACCGAAGTTGTCCCCTCCTCAAACTTGTGCTGCCCTGATACACCCAAGGGAGCCCTACAAACTGACATCAGGAACCTGGACTGCTGAGTTTTCTTTCCCAGGGAAAATGGCCAAAGGATGTGCCCAGGGGCCCCTGGCCCTGGGCTGGGACCTCACTGCCAAAAATCCTTTTATCGCTGGATGGACCCCACACCGAAGTTGTCCCCACCTGAAACTTGTGCTGCCCTGATACACCCAAGGGAGCCCTACAAACTGACATCAGGAACCTGGACTGCTGAGTTTTCTTTCCCAGGGAAAATGGAAAAAGGATGTGCCCAGGGGCCCCTGGCCCTGGGCAGGGGCCTCACTACAAAAAATCCTTATATCGAAGGATGGACCCCACACCGAAGTTGTCCCCACCTCAAACTTGTGCTGCCCGGATAGACCCAAGGGAGCCCTACAAACTGACATCAGGAACCTGGACTGCTGTGTTTTCTTTCCCAGGGAAAATGGAAAAAGGTTGTGCCCAGGGGCCCCTGGCCCTGACTGCAAAAAATCCTTATATCGAAGGATGGACCCCACACCGAAGTTGTCCCCACCTCAAACTTGTGCTGCCCTGATACACCCAAGGAAGCCCTACAAACTGACATCAGGAACCTGGACTGCTGCGTTTTCTTTCCCAGGGAAAATGGAAAAAGGATGTGCCCAGGGGCCCCTGGCCCTGACTGCAAAAAATCCTTATATCGAAGGATGGACCCCACACCGAAGTTGTCCCCACCTCAAACTTGTGCTGCCCTGATAGACCCAAGGGAGCCCTACAAACTGACATTAGGAACCTGGACTGCGGAGTTTTCTTTCCTAGGGAAAATGGAAAAGGGATGTGCCCAGGTGCCGCTGTCCCTGGGCTGGGCCCTGACTGCAAAGAATCCTTATATCGAAGGATGCACCCCACACCGAAGTTGTCCCCACCTCAAAATTGTGCTGCCCTGATAGACCCAAGGGAGCCCTACAAACTGACATCAGGAACCTGGACTGCTGAGTTTTCTTTCCCAGGGGAAATGGAAAAAGGATGTGCCCGGGGGCCCCTGGCCTTGGGCTGGGACCTCACTGCAAAAAATCCTTATATCGAAGGATGGAGCCCACACCGAAGTTGTCCCCACCTCAAACTTGTGCTGCCCTGATACACCCAAGGGAGCCCTACAAACTGACATCAGGAACCTGGACTGCTGAGTTTTCTTTCCCAGGGAAAATGGAAAAAGGATGTACCCAGGGGCCCCTGGCTCTGGGCTGGGACCGCACTGCAAAAAATCCTTATCGAAGGATGGACCCCACACCGAAGTTGTCCCCACCTCAAACTTGTGCTGCCCTGATACACCCAAGGGAGCCCTACAAACTGACATCAGGAACCTGGACTGCTGAGTTTTCTTCCCCAGGGAAAATGGAAAAAGGATGTGCCCAGGGGCCCCTGGCCCTGGGCTGGGAACTCACTGCAAAAAATCCTTTTATCGAAGGATGGACCCCACACCGAAGTTGTCCCCTCCTCAAACTTGTGCTGCCCTGATACACCCAAGGGAGCCCTACAAACTGACATCAGGAACCTGGACTGCTGAGTTTTCTTTCCCAGGGAAAATGGCCAAAGGATGTGCCCAGGGGCCCCTGGCCCTGGGCTGGGACCTCACTGCAAAAAATCCTTTTATCGCTGGATGGACCCCACACCGAAGTTGTCCCCACCTGAAACTTGTGCTGCCCTGATACACCCAAGGGAGCCCTACAAACTGACATCAGGAACCTGGACTGCTGAGTTTTCTTTCCCAGGGAAAATGGAAAAAGGATGTGCCCAGGGGCCCCTGGCCCTGGGCAGGGGCCTCACTACAAAAAATCCTTATATCGAAGGATGGACCCCACACCGAAGTTGTCCCCACCTCAAACTTGTGCTGCCCGGATAGACCCAAGGGAGCCCTACAAACTGACATCAGGAACCTGGACTGCTGTGTTTTCTTTCCCAGGGAAAATGGAAAAAGGTTGTGCCCAGGGGCCCCTGGCCCTGACTGCAAAAAATCCTTATATCGAAGGATGGACCCCACACCGAAGTTGTCCCCACCTCAAACTTGTGCTGCCCTGATACACCCAAGGAAGCCCTACAAACTGACATCAGGAACCTGGACTGCTGCATTTTCTTTCCCAGGGAAAATGGAAAAAGGATGTGCCCAGGGGCCCCTGGCCCTGACTGCAAAAAATCCTTATATCGAAGGATGGACCCCACACCGAAGTTGTCCCCACCTCAAACTTGTGCTGCCCTGATAGACCCAAGGGAGCCCTACAAACTGACATTAGGAACCTGGACTGCGGAGTTTTCTTTCCTAGGGAAAATGGAAAAGGGATGTGCCCAGGTGCCGCTGTCCCTGGGCTGGGCCCTGACTGCAAAGAATCCTTATATCGAAGGATGCACCCCACACCGAAGTTGTCCCCACCTCAAAATTGTGCTGCCCTGATAGACCCAAGGGAGCCCTACAAACTGACATCAGGAACCTGGACTGCTGAGTTTTCTTTCCCAGGGGAAATGGAAAAAGGATGTGCCCGGGGGCCCCTGGCCTTGGGCTGGGACCTCACTGCAAAAAATCCTTATATCGAAGGATGGAGCCCACACCGAAGTTGTCCCCACCTCAAACTTGTGCTGCCCTGATACACCCAAGGGAGCCCTACAAACTGACATCAGGAACCTGGACTGCTGAGTTTTCTTCCCCAGGGAAAATGGAAAAAGGATGTGCCCAGGGGCCCCTGGCCCTGGGCTGGGAACTCACTGCAAAAAATCCTTTTATCGAAGGATGGACCCCACACCGAAGTTGTCCCCTCCTCAAACTTGTGCTGCCCTGATACACCCAAGGGAGCCCTACAAACTGACATCAGGAACCTGGACTGCTGAGTTTTCTTTCCCAGGGAAAATGGCCAAAGGATGTGCCCAGGGGCCCCTGGCCCTGGGCTGGGACCTCACTGCAAAAAATCCTTTTATCGCTGGATGGACCCCACACCGAAGTTGTCCCCACCTGAAACTTGTGCTGCCCTGATACACCCAAGGGAGCCCTACAAACTGACATCAGGAACCTGGACTGCTGAGTTTTCTTTCCCAGGGAAAATGGAAAAAGGATGTGCCCAGGGGCCCCTGGCCCTGGGCTGGGAACTCACTGCAAAAAATCCTTTTATCGAAGGATGGACCCCACACCGAAGTTGTCCCCTCCTCAAACTTGTGCTGCCCTGATACACCCAAGGGAGCCCTACAAACTGACATCAGGAACCTGGACTGCTGAGTTTTCTTTCCCAGGGAAAATGGAAAAAGTATGTTCCCAGGGGCCCCTGGCCCTGGGCTTGGACCTCACTGCAAAAAATCCTTTTATCGCTGGATGGACCCCACACCGAAGTTGTCCCCACCTCAAACTTGTGCTGCCCTGATAGACCCAAGGGAGCCCTACAAACTGACATCAGGAACCTGGACTGCTGAGTTTTCTTCCCCAGGGTGAATGGAAAAAGGATGTGCCCAGGGGCCCCTGGCCCTGGGCTGGGAACTCACTGCAAAAAATCCTTTTATCGAAGGATGGACCCCACACCGAAGTTGTCCCCACCTCAAACTTGTGCTGCCCTGATAGACCCAAGGGAGCCCTACAAACTGACATCAGGAACCTGGACTGCTGAGTTTTCTTTCCCAGGGAAAATGGAAAAAGGATGTGCCCAGGGGCCCCTGGCCCTGACTGCAAAAAATCCTTATATCGAAGGATGGACCCCACACCGAAGTTGGCCCCACCTCAAACTTGTGCTGCCCTGATACACCCAAGGGAGCCCTACAAACTGACATCAGGAACCTGGACTGCTGCGTTTTCTTTCCCAGGGAAAATGGAAAAAGGATCTTCCCTGGGGCCCCTGGCCCTGGGCTTGGACCTCACTGCAAAAAATCCTTTTATCGCAGGATGGACCCCACACCGAAGTTGTCCCCACCTCAAACTTGTGCTGCCCTGATAGACCCAAGGGAGCCCTACAAACTGACATCAGGAACCTGGACTGCTGAGTTTTCTTTCCCAGGGAAAATGGCCAAAGGATGTGCCCGGGGGCCCCTGGCCCTGACTGCAAAAAATCCTTATATCGACGGATGGACCCCACACCGAAGTTGTCCCCACCTGAAACTTGTGCTGCCCAGATACACCCAAGGGAGCCCTACAAACTGACATCAGGAACCTGGACTGCTGTGTTTTCTTTCCCAGGGAAAATGGAAAAAGTATGTGCCCAGGGGCCCCTGGCCCTGACTGCAAAAAATCCTTATATCGAAGGATGGACCCCACACCGAAGTTGTCCCCACCTCAAACTTGTGCTGCCCTGATAGACCCAAGGGAGCCCTACAAACTGACATCAGGAACCTGGACTGCTGAGTTTTCTTCCCCAGGGAAAATGGAAAAAGAATGTGCCCAGGGTCCCCTGGCCCTGGGCCCCTGGCCCTGACTGCAAAAAATCCTTATATCGAAGGATGGACCCCACATCGATGTTGTCCCCACCTCAAACTTGTGCTGCCCTGATACACCCAAGGGGGCCCTACAAACTGACATCAGGAACCTGGACTGCTGAGTTTTCTTTCCCAGGGAAAATGGAAAAAGGATGTGCCCAGGGGCCCCTGGCCCTGGGCTTGGACCTCACTGCAAAAAATCCTTTTATCGCTGGATGGACCCCACACCGAAGTTGTCCCCAACTCAAACTTGTGCTGCCCTGATAGACCCAAGGGAGCCCTACAAACTGACATCAGGAACCTGGACTGCTGAGTTTTCTTTCCCAGGGAAAATGGCCAAAGGATGTGCCCAGGGGCCCCTGGCCCTGGGCTTGGACCTCACTGCAAAAAATCCTTTTATCGCTGGATGGACCCCACACCGAAGTTGTCCCCACCTCAAACTTGTGCTGCCCTGATAGACCCAAGGGAGCCCTACAAACTGACATCAGGAACCTGGACTGCTGAGTTTTCTTTCCCAGGGAAAATGGCCAAAGGATGTGCCCAGGGGCCCCTGGCTCTGGGCTGGGACCTCACTGCAAAAAATCCTTATATCGAAGGATGGACCCCACACCTAAGTTGTCCCCACCTCAAACTTGTGCTGCCCTGATAGACCCAAGGGAGCCCTACAAACTGACATCAGGAACCTGGACTGCTGAGTTTTCTTCCCCAGGGCAAATGGAAAAAGGATGTACCCAGGGGCCCCTGGCCCTGGGCTGGGACCTCACTGCAAAAAATCCATTTATCGAAGGATGGACCCCACACCGAAGTTGTCCCCACCTGAAACTTGTGCTGCCCTGATACACCCAAGGGAGCCCTACAAACTGACATCAGGAACCTGGACTGCTGAGTTTTCTTTCCCAGGGAAAATGGAAAAAGGATGTGCCCAGGGGCCCCTGGCCCTGGGCAGGGGCCTCACTACAAAAAATCCTTATATCGAAGGATGGACCCCACACCGAAGTTGTCCCCACCTCAAACTTGTGCTGCCCGGATAGACCCAAGGGAGCCCTACAAACTGACATCAGGAACCTGGACTGCTGTGTTTTCTTTCCCAGGGAAAATGGAAAAAGGATGTGCCCAGGGGCCCCTGGCCCTGACTGCAAAAAATCCTTATATCGAAGGATGGACCCCACACCGAAGTTGTCCCCACCTCAAACTTGTGCTGCCCTGATACACCCAAGGAAGCCCTACAAACTGACATCAGGAACCTGGACTGCTGCATTTTCTTTCCCAGGGAAAATGGAAAAAGGATGTTCCCAGGGGCCCCTGGCACTGGGCTGGGACCTCACTGCAAAAAATCCATTTATCGAAGGATGGACCCCACACCGAAGTTGTCCCCACCTCAAACTTGTGCTGCCCTGATAGACCCAAGGGAGCCCTACAAACTGACATTAGGAACCTGGACTGCGGAGTTTTCTTTCCTAGGGAAAATGGAAAAGGGATGTGCCCAGGTGCCGCTGTCCCTGGGCTGGGCCCTGACTGCAAAGAATCCTTATATCGAAGGATGCACCCCACACCGAAGTTGTCCCCACCTCAAAATTGTGCTGCCCTGATAGACCCAAGGGAGCCCTACAAACTGACATCAGGAACCTGGACTGCTGAGTTTTCTTTCCCAGGGGAAATGGAAAAAGGATGTGCCCGGGGGCCCCTGGCCTTGGGCTGGGACCTCACTGCAAAAAATCCTTATATCGAAGGATGGAGCCCACACCGAAGTTGTCCCCACCTCAAACTTGTGCTGCCCTGATACACCCAAGGGAGCCCTACAAACTGACATCAGGAACCTGGACTGCTGAGTTTTCTTTCCCAGGGAAAATGGAAAAAGGATGTACCCAGGGGCCCCTGGCTCTGGGCTGGGACCGCACTGCAAAAAATCCTTATCGAAGGATGGACCCCACACCGAAGTTGTCCCCACCTCAAACTTGTGCTGCCCTGATACACCCAAGGGAGCCCTACAAACTGACATCAGGAACCTGGACTGCTGAGTTTTCTTCCCCAGGGAAAATGGAAAAAGGATGTGCCCAGGGGCCCCTGGCCCTGGGCTGGGAACTCACTGCAAAAAATCCTTTTATCGAAGGATGGACCCCACACCGAAGTTGTCCCCTCCTCAAACTTGTGCTGCCCTGATACACCCAAGGGAGCCCTACAAACTGACATCAGGAACCTGGACTGCTGAGTTTTCTTTCCCAGGGAAAATGGAAAAAGTATGTTCCCAGGGGCCCCTGGCCCTGGGCTTGGACCTCACTGCAAAAAATCCTTTTATCGCTGGATGGACCCCACACCGAAGTTGTCCCCACCTCAAACTTGTGCTGCCCTGATAGACCCAAGGGAGCCCTACAAACTGACATCAGGAACCTGGACTGCTGAGTTTTCTTTCCCAGGGAAAATGGAAAAAGGATGTAACCAGGGGCCCCTGGCTCTGGGCTGGGACCTCACTGCAAAAAATCCTTATATCGAAGGATGGACCCCACACCGAAGTTGTCCCCACCTCAAACTTGTGCTGCCCTGATAGACCCAAGGGAGCCCTACAAACTGACATCAGGAACCTGGACTGCTGTGTTTTCTTTCCCAGGGAAAATGGAAAAAGTATGTGCCCAGGGGCCCCTGGCCCTGACTGCAAAAAATCCTTATATCGAAGGATGGACCCCACACCGAAGTTGTCCCCACCTCAAACTTGTGCTGCCCTGATAGACCCAAGGGAGCCCTACAAACTGACATCAGGAACCTGGACTGCTGAGTTTTCTTCCCCAGGGAAAATGGAAAAAGAATGTGCCCAGGGTCCCCTGGCCCTGGGCCCCTGGCCCTGACTGCAAAAAATCCTTATATCGAAGGATGGACCCCACATCGATGTTGTCCCCACCTCAAACTTGTGCTGCCCTGATACACCCAAGGGGGCCCTACAAACTGACATCAGGAACCTGGACTGCTGAGTTTTCTTTCCCAGGGAAAATGGCCAAAGGATGTGCCCAGGGGCCCCTGGCCCTGGGCTTGGACCTCACTGCAAAAAATCCTTTTATCGCTGGATGGACCCCACACCGAAGTTGTCCCCACCTCAAACTTGTGCTGCCCTGATAGACCCAAGGGAGCCCTACAAACTGACATCAGGAACCTGGACTGCTGAGTTTTCTTTCCCAGGGAAAATGGCCAAAGGATGTGCCCAGGGGCCCCTGGCCCTGGGCTTGGACCTCACTGCAAAAAATCCTTTTATCGCTGGATGGACCCCACACCGAAGTTGTCCCCACCTCAAACTTGTGCTGCCCTGATACACCCAAGGGAGCCCTACAAACTGACATCAGGAACCTGGACTGCTGAGTTTTCTTTCCCAGGGAAAATGGCCAAAGGATGTGCCCAGGGGCCCCTGGCTCTGGGCTGGGACCTCACTGCAAAAAATCCTTATATCGAAGGATGGACCCCACACCTAAGTTGTCCCCACCTCAAACTTGTGCTGCCCTGATAGACCCAAGGGAGCCCTACAAACTGACATCAGGAACCTGGACTGCTGAGTTTTCTTCCCCAGGGCAAATGGAAAAAGGATGTGCCCAGGGGCCCCTGGCCCTGGGCTGGGACCTCACTGCAAAAAATCCATTTATCGAAGGATGGACCCCACACCGAAGTTGTCCCCACCTGAAACTTGTGCTGCCCTGATACACCCAAGGGAGCCCTACAAACTGACATCAGGAACCTGGACTGCTGAGTTTTCTTTCCCAGGGAAAATGGAAAAAGGATGTGCCCAGGGGCCCCTGGCCCTGGGCAGGGGCCTCACTACAAAAAATCCTTATATCGAAGGATGGACCCCACACCGAAGTTGTCCCCACCTCAAACTTGTGCTGCCCGGATAGACCCAAGAGAGCCCTACAAACTGACATCAGGAACCTGGACTGCTGTGTTTTCTTTCCCAGGGAAAATGGAAAAAGGATGTGCCCAGGGGCCCCTGGCCCTGACTGCAAAAAATCCTTATATCGAAGGATGGACCCCACACCGAAGTTGTCCCCACCTCAAACTTGTGCTGCCCTGATACACCCAAGGAAGCCCTACAAACTGACATCAGGAACCTGGACTGCTGCATTTTCTTTCCCAGGGAAAATGGAAAAAGGATGTTCCCAGGGGCCCCTGGCACTGGGCTGGGACCTCACTGCAAAAAATCCATTTATCGAAGGATGGACCCCACACCGAAGTTGTCCCCACCTCAAACTTGTGCTGCCCTGATAGACCCAAGGGAGCCCTACAAACTGACATTAGGAACCTGGACTGCGGAGTTTTCTTTCCTAGGGAAAATGGAAAAGGGATGTGCCCAGGTGCCGCTGTCCCTGGGCTGGGCCCTGACTGCAAAGAATCCTTATATCGAAGGATGCACCCCACACCGAAGTTGTCCCCACCTCAAAATTGTGCTGCCCTGATAGACCCAAGGGAGCCCTACAAACTGACATCAGGAACCTGGACTGCTGAGTTTTCTTTCCCAGGGGAAATGGAAAAAGGATGTGCCCGGGGGCCCCTGGCCTTGGGCTGGGACCTCACTGCAAAAAATCCTTATATCGAAGGATGGAGCCCACACCGAAGTTGTCCCCACCTCAAACTTGTGCTGCCCTGATACACCCAAGGGAGCCCTACAAACTGACATCAGGAACCTGGACTGCTGAGTTTTCTTTCCCAGGGAAAATGGAAAAAGGATGTACCCAGGGGCCCCTGGCTCTGGGCTGGGACCGCACTGCAAAAAATCCTTATCGAAGGATGGACCCCACACCGAAGTTGTCCCCACCTCAAACTTGTGCTGCCCTGATACACCCAAGGGAGCCCTACAAACTGACATCAGGAACCTGGACTGCTGAGTTTTCTTCCCCAGGGAAAATGGAAAAAGGATGTGCCCAGGGGCCCCTGGCCCTGGGCTGGGAACTCACTGCAAAAAATCCTTTTATCGAAGGATGGACCCCACACCGAAGTTGTCCCCTCCTCAAACTTGTGCTGCCCTGATACACCCAAGGGAGCCCTACAAACTGACATCAGGAACCTGGACTGCTGAGTTTTCTTTCCCAGGGAAAATGGAAAAAGTATGTTCCCAGGGGCCCCTGGCCCTGGGCTTGGACCTCACTGCAAAAAATCCTTTTATCGCTGGATGGACCCCACACCGAAGTTGTCCCCACCTCAAACTTGTGCTGCCCTGATAGACCCAAGGGAGCCCTACAAACTGACATCAGGAACCTGGACTGCTGAGTTTTCTTTCCCAGGGAAAATGGAAAAAGGATGTACCCAGGGGCCCCTGGCTCTGGGCTGGGACCTCACTGCAAAAAATCCTTATATCGAAGGATGGACCCCACACCGAAGTTGTCCCCACCTCAAACTTGTGCTGCCCTGATAGACCCAAGGGAGCCCTACAAACTGACATCAGGAACCTGGACTGCTGAGTTTTCTTCCCCAGGGTAAATGGAAAAAGGATGTGCCCAGGGGCCCCTGGCCCTGGGCTGGGAACTCACTGCAAAAAATCCTTTTATCGAAGGATGGACCCCACACCGAAGTTGTCCCCACCTCAAACTTGTGCTGCCCTGATAGACCCAAGGGAGCCCTACAAACTGACATCAGGAACCTGGACTGCTGAGTTTTCTTTCCCAGGGAAAATGGAAAAAGGATGTGCCCTGGGGCCCCTGGCCCTGACTGCAAAAAATCCTTATATCGAAGGATGGACCCCACACCGAAGTTGGCCCCACCTCAAACTTGTGCTGCCCTGATACACCCAAGGGAGCCCTACAAACTGACATCAGGAACCTGGACTGCTGCGTTTTCTTTCCCAGGGAAAATGGAAAAAGGATCTTCCCTGGGGCCCCTGGCCCTGGGCTTGGACCTCACTGCAAAAAATCCTTTTATCGCAGGATGGACCCCACACCGAAGTTGTCCCCACCTCAAACTTGTGCTGCCCTGATAGACCCAAGGGAGCCCTACAAACTGACATCAGGAACCTGGACTGCTGAGTTTTCTTTCCCAGGGAAAATGGCCAAAGGATGTGCCCGGGGGCCCCTGGCCCTGACTGCAAAAAATCCTTATATCGACGGATGGACCCCACACCGAAGCTGTCCCCACCTGAAACTTGTGCTGCCCTGATACACCCAAGGGAGCCCTACAAACTGACATCAGGAACCTGGACTGCTGTGTTTTCTTTCCCAGGGAAAATGGAAAAAGTATGTGCCCAGGGGCCCCTAGCCCTGACTGCAAAAAATCCTTATATCGAAGGATGGACCCCACACCGAAGTTGTCCCCACCTCAAACTTGTGCTGCCCTGATAGACCCAAGGGAGCCCTACAAACTGACATCAGGAACCTGGACTGCTGAGTTTTCTTCCCCAGGGAAAATGGAAAAAGAATGTGCCCAGGGGCCCCTGGCCCTGGGCTTGGACCTCACTGCAAAAAATCCTTTTATCGCTGGATGGACCCCACACCGAAGTTGTCCCCACCTCAAACTTGTGCTGCCCTGATAGACCCAAGGGAGCCCTACAAACTGACATCAGGAACCTGGACTGCTGAGTTTTCTTTCCCAGGGAAAATGGCCAAAGGATGTGCCCAGGGGCCCCTGGCCCTGGGCTTGGACCTCACTGCAAAAAATCCTTTTATCGCTGGATGGACCCCACAGCGAAGTTGTCCCCACCTCAAACTTGTGCTGCCCTGATAGACCCAAGGGACCCCTACAAACTGACATCAGGAACCTGGACTGCTGAGTTTTCTTTCCCAGGGAAAATGGCCAAAGGATGTGCCCAGGGGCCCCTGGCTCTGGGCTGGGACCTCACTGCAAAAAATCCTTATATCGAAGGATGGACCCCACACCTAAGTTGTCCCCACCTCAAACTTGTGCTGCCCTGATAGACCCAAGGGAGCCCTACAAACTGACATCAGGAACCTGGACTGCTGAGTTTTCTTCCCCAGGGCAAATGGAAAAAGGATGTGCCCAGGGGCCCCTGGCCCTGGGCTGGGACCTCACTGCAAAAAATCCATTTATCGAAGGATGGACCCCACACCGAAGTTGTCCCCACCTGAAACTTGTGCTGCCCTGATACACCCAAGGGAGCCCTACAAACTGACATCAGGAACCTGGACTGCTGAGTTTTCTTTCCCAGGGAAAATGGAAAAAGGATGTGCCCAGGGGCCCCTGGCCCTGGGCAGGGGCCTCACTACAAAAAATCCTTATATCGAAGGATGGACCCCACACCGAAGTTGTCCCCACCTCAAACTTGTGCTGCCCGGATAGACCCAAGGGAGCCCTACAAACTGACATCAGGAACCTGGACTGCTGTGTTTTCTTTCCCAGGGAAAATGGAAAAAGGATGTGCCCAGGGGCCCCTGGCCCTGACTGCAAAAAATCCTTATATCGAAGGATGGACCCCACACCGAAGTTGTCCCCACCTCAAACTTGTGCTGCCCTGATACACCCAAGGAAGCCCTACAAACTGACATCAGGAACCTGGACTGCTGCATTTTCTTTCCCAGGGAAAATGGAAAAAGGATGTTCCCAGGGGCCCCTGGCACTGGGCTGGGACCTCACTGCAAAAAATCCATTTATCGAAGGATGGACCCCACACCGAAGTTGTCCCCACCTCAAACTTGTGCTGCCCTGATAGACCCAAGGGAGCCCTACAAACTGACATTAGGAACCTGGACTGCGGAGTTTTCTTTCCTAGGGAAAATGGAAAAGGGATGTGCCCAGGTGCCGCTGTCCCTGGGCTGGGCCCTGACTGCAAAGAATCCTTATATCGAAGGATGCACCCCACACCGAAGTTGTCCCCACCTCAAAATTGTGCTGCCCTGATAGACCCAAGGGAGCCCTACAAACTGACATCAGGAACCTGGACTGCTGAGTTTTCTTTCCCAGGGGAAATGGAAAAAGGATGTGCCCGGGGGCCCCTGGCCTTGGGCTGGGACCTCACTGCAAAAAATCCTTATATCGAAGGATGCACCCCACACCGAAGTTGTCCCCACCTCAAACTTGTGCTGCCCTGATACACCCAAGGGAGCCCTACAAACTGACATCAGGAACCTGGACTGCTGAGTTTTCTTTCCCAGGGGAAATGGAAAAAGGATGTACCCAGGGGCCCCTGGCTCTGGGCTGGGACCGCACTGCAAAAAATCCTTATCGAAGGATGGACCCCACACCGAAGTTGTCCCCACCTCAAACTTGTGCTGCCCTGATACACCCAAGGGAGCCCTACAAACTGACATCAGGAACCTGGACTGCTGAGTTTTCTTCCCCAGGGAAAATGGAAAAAGGATGTGCCCAGGGGCCCCTGGCCCTGGGCTGGGAACTCACTGCAAAAAATCCTTTTATCGAAGGATGGACCCCACACCGAAGTTGTCCCCTCCTCAAACTTGTGCTGCCCTGATACACCCAAGGGAGCCCTACAAACTGACATCAGGAACCTGGACTGCTGAGTTTTCTTTCCCAGGGAAAATGGAAAAAGTATGTTCCCAGGGGCCCCTGGCCCTGGGCTTGGACCTCACTGCAAAAAATCCTTTTATCGCTGGATGGACCCCACACCGAAGTTGTCCCCACCTCAAACTTGTGCTGCCCTGATAGACCCAAGGGAGCCCTACAAACTGACATCAGGAACCTGGACTGCTGAGTTTTCTTTCCCAGGGAAAATGGAAAAAGGATGTACCCAGGGGCCCCTGGCTCTGGGCTGGGACCTCACTGCAAAAAATCCTTATATCGAAGGATGGACCCCACACCGAAGTTGTCCCCACCTCAAACTTGTGCTGCCCTGATAGACCCAAGGGAGCCCTACAAACTGACATCAGGAACCTGGACTGCTGAGTTTTCTTCCCCAGGGTAAATGGAAAAAGGATGTGCCCAGGGGCCCCTGGCCCTGGGCTGGGAACTCACTGCAAAAAATCCTTTTATCGAAGGATGGACCCCACACCGAAGTTGTCCCCACCTCAAACTTGTGCTGCCCTGATAGACCCAAGGGAGCCCTACAAACTGACATCAGGAACCTGGACTGCTGAGTTTTCTTTCCCAGGGAAAATGGAAAAAGGATGTGCCCAGGGGCCCCTGGCCCTGACTGCAAAAAATCCTTATATCGAAGGATGGACCCCACACCGAAGTTGGCCCCACCTCAAACTTGTGCTGCCCTGATACACCCAAGGGAGCCCTACAAACTGACATCAGGAACCTGGACTGCTGCGTTTTCTTTCCCAGGGAAAATGGAAAAAGGATCTTCCCTGGGGCCCCTGGCCCTGGGCTTGGACCTCACTGCAAAAAATCCTTTTATCGCAGGATGGACCCCACACCGAAGTTGTCCCCACCTCAAACTTGTGCTGCCCTGATAGACCCAAGGGAGCCCTACAAACTGACATCAGGAACCTGGACTGCTGAGTTTTCTTTCCCAGGGAAAATGGCCAAAGGATGTGCCCGGGGGCCCCTGGCCCTGACTGCAAAAAATCCTTATATCGACGGATGGACCCCACACCGAAGCTGTCCCCACCTGAAACTTGTGCTGCCCTGATACACCCAAGGGAGCCCTACAAACTGACATCAGGAACCTGGACTGCTGTGTTTTCTTTCCCAGGGAAAATGGAAAAAGTATGTGCCCAGGGGCCCCTAGCCCTGACTGCAAAAAATCCTTATATCGAAGGATGGACCCCACACCGAAGTTGTCCCCACCTCAAACTTGTGCTGCCCTGATAGACCCAAGGGAGCCCTACAAACTGACATCAGGAACCTGGACTGCTGAGTTTTCTTCCCCAGGGAAAATGGAAAAAGAATGTGCCCAGGGGCCCCTGGCCCTGGGCTTGGACCTCACTGCAAAAAATCCTTTTATCGCTGGATGGACCCCACACCGAAGTTGTCCCCACCTCAAACTTGTGCTGCCCTGATAGACCCAAGGGAGCCCTACAAACTGACATCAGGAACCTGGACTGCTGAGTTTTCTTTCCCAGGTAAAATGGCCAAAGGATGTGCCCAGGGGCCCCTGGCCCTGGGCTTGGACCTCACTGCAAAAAATCCTTTTATCGCTGGATGGACCCCACACCGAAGTTGTCCCCACCTCAAACTTGTGCTGCCCTGATAGACCCAAGGGAGCCCTACAAACTGACATCAGGAACCTGGACTGCTGAGTTTTCTTTCCCAGGGAAAATGGCCAAAGGATGTGCCCAGGGGCCCCTGGCCCTGGGCTCGGACCTCACTGCAAAAAATCCTTATATCGAAGGATGGACCCCACACCTAAGTTGTCCCCACCTCAAACTTGTGCTGCCCTGATAGACCCAAGGGAGCCCTACAAACTGACATCAGGAACCTGGACTGCTGAGTTTTCTTTCCCAGGGAAAATGGAAAAAGGATGTACCCAGGGGCCCCTGGCTCTGGGCTGGGACCTCACTGCAAAAAATCCTTATATCGAAGGATGGACCCCACACATAAGTTGTCCCCACCTCAAACTTGTGCTGCCCTGATAGACCCAAGGGAGCCCTACAAACTGACATCAGGAACCTGGACTGCTGAGTTTTCTTCCCCAGGGCAAATGGAAAAAGGATGTGCCCAGGGGCCCCTGGCCCTGGGCTGGGACCTCACTGCAAAAAATCCATTTATCGAAGGATGGACCCCACACCGAAGTTGTCCCCACCTGAAACTTGTGCTGCCCTGATACACCCAAGGGAGCCCTACAAACTGACATCAGGAACCTGGACTGCTGAGTTTTCTTTCCCAGGGAAAATGGAAAAAGGATGTGCCCAGGGGCCCCTGGCCCTGGGCAGGGGCCTCACTACAAAAAATCCTTATATCGAAGGATGGACCCCACACCGAAGTTGTCCCCACCTCAAACTTGTGCTGCCTGGATAGACCCAAGGGAGCTCTACAAACTGACATCAGGAACCTGGACTGCTGTGTTTTCTTTCCCAGGGAAAATGGAAAAAGGATGTGCCCAGGGGCCCCTGGCCCTGACTGCAAAAAATCCTTATATCGAAGGATGGACCCCACACCGAAGTTGTCCCCACCTCAAACTTGTGCTGCCCTGATACACCCAAGGAAGCCCTACAAACTGACATCAGGAACCTGGACTGCTGCATTTTCTTTCCCAGGGAAAATGGAAAAAGGATGTTCCCAGGGGCCCCTGGCCCTGGGCTGGGACCTCACTGCAAAAAATCCATTTATCGAAGGATGGACCCCACACCGAAGTTGTCCCCACCTCAAACTTGTGCTGCCCTGATAGACCCAAGGGAGCCCTACAAACTGACATTAGGAACCTGGACTGCGGAGTTTTCTTTCCGAGGGAAAATGGAAAAGGGATGTGCCCAGGTGCCGCTGTCCCTGGGCTGGGCCCTGACTGCAAAGAATCCTTATATCGAAGGATGCACCCCACACCGAAGTTGTCCCCACCTCAAAATTGTGCTGCCCTGATAGACCCAAGGGAGCCCTACAAACTGACATCAGGAACCTGGACTGCTGAGTTTTCTTTCCCAGGGAAAATGGAAAAAGGATGTACCCAGGGGCCCCTGGCCCTGGGCTGGGAACTCACTGCAAAAAATCCTTTTATCGAAGGATGGACCCCACACCGAAGTTGTCCCCTCCTCAAACTTGTGCTGCCCTGATACACCCAAGGGAGCCCTACAAACTGACATCAGGAACCTGGACTGCTGAGTTTTCTTTCCCAGGGAAAATGGAAAAAGTATGTTCCCAGGGGCCCCTGGCCCTGGGCTTGGACCTCACTGCAAAAAATCCTTTTATCGCTGGATGGACCCCACACCGAAGTTGTCCCCACCTCAAACTTGTGCTGCCCTGATAGACCCAAGGGAGCCCTACAAACTGACATCAGGAACCTGGACTGCTGAGTTTTCTTCCCCAGGGTAAATGGAAAAAGGATGTGCCCAGGGGCCCCTGGCCCTGGGCTGGGAACTCACTGCAAAAAATCCTTTTATCGAAGGATGGACCCCACACCGAAGTTGTCCCCACCTCAAACTTGTGCTGCCCTGATAGACCCAAGGGAGCCCTACAAACTGACATCAGGAACCTGGACTGCTGAGTTTTCTTTCCCAGGGAAAATGGAAAAAGGATGTGCCCAGGGGCCCCTGGCCCTGACTGCAAAAAATCCTTATATCGAAGGATGGACCCCACACCGAATTTGTCCCCACCTCAAACTTGTGCTGCCCTGATAGACCCAAGGGAGCCCTACAAACTGACATCAGGAACCTGGACTGCTGCGTTTTCTTTCCCAGGGAAAATGGAAAAAGGGTCTTCCCTGGGGCCCCTGGCCCTGGGCTTGGACCTCACTGCAAAAAATCCTTTTATCGCAGGATGGACCCCACACCGAAGTTGTCCCCACCTCAAACTTGTGCTGCCCTGATAGACCCAAGGGAGCCCTACAAACTGACATCAGGAACCTGGACTGCTGTGTTTTCTTTCCCAGGGAAAATGGAAAAAGTATGTGCCCAGGGGCCCCTGGCCCTGACTGCAAAAAATCCTTATATCGAAGGATGGACCCCACACCGAAGTTGTCCCCACCTCAAACTTGTGCTGCCCTGATAGACCCAAGGGAGCCCTACAAACTGACATCAGGAACCTGGACTGCTGAGTTTTCTTCCCCAGGGAAAATGGAAAAAGAATGTGCCCAGGGTCCCCTGGCCCTGGGCCCCTGGCCCTGACTGCAAAAAATCCTTATATCGAAGGATGGACCCCACATCGATGTTGTCCCCACCTCAAACTTGTGCTGCCCTGATACACTCAAGGGGGCCCTACAAACTGACATCAGGAACCTGGACTGCTGAGTTTTCTTTCCCAGGTAAAATGGCCAAAGGATGTGCCCAGGGGCCCCTGGCCCTGGGCTTGGACCTCACTGCAAAAAATCCTTTTATCGCTGGATGGACCCCACACCGAAGTTGTCCCCACCTCAAACTTGTGCTGCCCTGATAGACCCAAGGGAGCCCTACAAACTGACATCAGGAACCTGGACTGCTGAGTTTTCTTTCCCAGGGAAAATGGCCAAAGGATGTGCCCAGGTGCCGCTGTCCCTGGGCTGGGCCCTGACTGCAAAGAATCCTTATATCGAAGGATGCACCCCACACCGAAGTTGTCCCCACCTCAAAATTGTGCTGCCCTGATAGACCCAAGGGAGCCCTACAAACTGACATCAGGAACCTGGACTGCTGAGTTTTCTTTCCCAGGGAAAATGGAAAAAGGATGTACCCAGGGGCCCCTGGCCCTGGGCTGGGAACTCACTGCAAAAAATCCTTTTATCGAAGGATGGACCCCACACCGAAGTTGTCCCCTCCTCAAACTTGTGCTGCCCTGATACACCCAAGGGAGCCCTACAAACTGACATCAGGAACCTGGACTGCTGAGTTTTCTTTCCCAGGGAAAATGGAAAAAGTATGTTCCCAGGGGCCCCTGGCCCTGGGCTTGGACCTCACTGCAAAAAATCCTTTTATCGCTGGATGGACCCCACACCGAAGTTGTCCCCACCTCAAACTTGTGCTGCCCTGATAGACCCAAGGGAGCCCTACAAACTGACATCAGGAACCTGGACTGCTGAGTTTTCTTCCCCAGGGTAAATGGAAAAAGGATGTGCCCAGGGGCCCCTGGCCCTGGGCTGGGAACTCACTGCAAAAAATCCTTTTATCGAAGGATGGACCCCACACCGAAGTTGTCCCCACCTCAAACTTGTGCTGCCCTGATAGACCCAAGGGAGCCCTACAAACTGACATCAGGAACCTGGACTGCTGAGTTTTCTTTCCCAGGGAAAATGGAAAAAGGATGTGCCCAGGGGCCCCTGGCCCTGACTGCAAAAAATCCTTATATCGAAGGATGGACCCCACACCGAATTTGTCCCCACCTCAAACTTGTGCTGCCCTGATAGACCCAAGGGAGCCCTACAAACTGACATCAGGAACCTGGACTGCTGCGTTTTCTTTCCCAGGGAAAATGGAAAAAGGGTCTTCCCTGGGGCCCCTGGCCCTGGGCTTGGACCTCACTGCAAAAAATCCTTTTATCGCAGGATGGACCCCACACCGAAGTTGTCCCCACCTCAAACTTGTGCTGCCCTGATAGACCCAAGGGAGCCCTACAAACTGACATCAGGAACCTGGACTGCTGTGTTTTCTTTCCCAGGGAAAATGGAAAAAGTATGTGCCCAGGGGCCCCTGGCCCTGACTGCAAAAAATCCTTATATCGAAGGATGGACCCCACACCGAAGTTGTCCCCACCTCAAACTTGTGCTGCCCTGATAGACCCAAGGGAGCCCTACAAACTGACATCAGGAACCTGGACTGCTGAGTTTTCTTCCCCAGGGAAAATGGAAAAAGAATGTGCCCAGGGTCCCCTGGCCCTGGGCCCCTGGCCCTGACTGCAAAAAATCCTTATATCGAAGGATGGACCCCACATCGATGTTGTCCCCACCTCAAACTTGTGCTGCCCTGATACACTCAAGGGGGCCCTACAAACTGACATCAGGAACCTGGACTGCTGAGTTTTCTTTCCCAGGTAAAATGGCCAAAGGATGTGCCCAGGGGCCCCTGGCCCTGGGCTTGGACCTCACTGCAAAAAATCCTTTTATCGCTGGATGGACCCCACACCGAAGTTGTCCCCACCTCAAACTTGTGCTGCCCTGATAGACCCAAGGGAGCCCTACAAACTGACATCAGGAACCTGGACTGCTGAGTTTTCTTTCCCAGGGAAAATGGCCAAAGGATGTGCCCAGGGGCCCCTGGCCCTGGGCTCGGACCTCACTGCAAAAAATCCTTATATCGAAGGATGGACCCCACACCTAACTTGTCCCCACCTCAAACTTGTGCTGCCCTGATAGACCCAAGGGAGCCCTACAAACTGACATCAGGAACCTGGACTGCTGAGTTTTCTTTCCCAGGGAAAATGGAAAAAGGATGTACCCAGGGGCCCCTGGCTCTGGGCTGGGACCTCACTGCAAAAAATCCTTATATCGAAGGATGGACCCCACACCTAAGTTGTCCCCACCTCAAACTTGTGCTGCCCTGATAGACCCAAGGGAGCCCTACAAACTGACATCAGGAACCTGGACTGCTGAGTTTTCTTCCCCAGGGCAAATGGAAAAAGGATGTGCCCAGGGGCCCCTGGCCCTGGGCTGGGACCTCACTGCAAAAAATCCATTTATCGAAGGATGGACCCCACACCGAAGTTGTCCCCACCTGAAACTTGTGCTGCCCTGATACACCCAAGGGAGCCCTAAAAACTGACATCAGGAACCTGGACTGCTGAGTTTTCTTTCCCAGGGAAAATGGAAAAAGGATGTGCCCAGGGGCCCCTTGCCCTGGGCAGGGGCCTCACTACAAAAAATCCTTATATCGAAGGATGGACCCCACACCGAAGTTGTCCCCACCTCAAACTTGTGCTGCCCGGATAGACCCAAGGGAGCCCTACAAACTGACATCAGGAACCTGGACTGCTGTGTTTTCTTTCCCAGGGAAAATGGAAAAAGGATGTGCCCAGGGGCCCCTGGCCCTGACTGCAAAAAATCCTTATATCGAAGGATGGACCCCACACCGAAGTTGTCCCCACCTCAAACTTGTGCTGCCCTGATACACCCAAGGAAGCCCTACAAACTGACATCAGGAACCTGGACTGCTGCATTTTCTTTCCCAGGGAAAATGGAAAAAGGATGTTCCCAGGGGCCCCTGGCCCTGGGCTGGGACCTCACTGCAAAAAATCCATTTATCGAAGGATGGACCCCACACCGAAGTTGTCCCCACCTCAAACTTGTGCTGCCCTGATAGACCCAAGGGAGCCCTACAAACTGACATTAGGAACCTGGACTGCGGAGTTTTCTTTCCTAGGGAAAATGGAAAAGGGATGTGCCCAGGTGCCGCTGTCCCTGGGCTGGGCCCTGACTGCAAAGAATCCTTATATCGAAGGATGCACCCCACACCGAAGTTGTCCCCACCTCAATATTGTGCTGCCCTGATAGACCCAAGGGAGCCCTACAAACTGACATCAGGAACCTGGACTGCTGAGTTTTCTTTCCCAGGGGAAATGGAAAAAGGATGTGCCCGGGGGCTCCTGGCCTTGGGCTGGGACCTCACTGCAAAAAATCCTTATATCGAAGGATGGAGCCCACACCGAAGTTGTCCCCACCTCAAACTTGTGCTGCCCTGATACACCCAAGGGAGCCCTACAAACTGACATCAGGAACCTGGACTGCTGAGTTTTCTTTCCCAGGGAAAATGGAAAAAGGATGTACCCAGGGGCCCCTGGCTCTGGGCTGGGACCTCACTGCAAAAAATCCTTATCGAAGGATGGACCCCACACCGAAGTTGTCCCCACCTCAAACTTGTGCTGCCCTGATACACCCAAGGGAGCCCTACAAACTGACATCAGGAACCTGGACTGCTGAGTTTTCTTCCCCAGGGAAAATGGAAAAAGGATGTGCCCAGGGGCCCCTGGCCCTGGGCTGGGAACTCACGGCAAAAAATCCTTTTATCGAAGGATGGACCCCACACCGAAGTTGTCCCCTCCTCAAACTTGTGCTGCCCTGATAGACCCAAGGGAGCCCTACAAACTGACATCAGGAACCTGGACTGCTGAGTTTTCTTTCCCAGGGAAAATGGAACAAGTATGTTCCCAGGGGCCCCTGGCCCTGGGCTTGGACCTCACTGCAAAAAATCCTTTTATCGCTGGATGGACCCCACACCGAAGTTGTCCCCACCTCAAACTTGTGCTGCCCTGATAGACCCAAGGGAGCCCTACAAACTGACATCAGGAACCTGGACTGCTGAGTTTTCTTTCCCAGGGAAAATGGAAAAAGGATGTACCCAGGGGCCCCTGGCTCTGGGCTGGGACCTCACTGCAAAAAATCCTTATATCGAAGGATGGACCCCACACCGAAGTTGTCCCCACCTCAAACTTGTGCTGCCCTGATAGACCCAAGGGAGCCCTACAAACTGACATCAGGAACCTGGACTGCTGAGTTTTCTTCCCCAGGGTAAATGGAAAAAGGATGTGCCCAGGGGCCCCTGGCCCTGGGCTGGGAACTCACTGCAAAAAATCCTTTTATCGAAGGATGGACCCCACACCGAAGTTGTCCCCACCTCAAACTTGTGCTGCCCTGATAGACCCAAGGGAGCCCTACAAACTGACATCAGGAACCTGGACTGCTGAGTTTTCTTTCCCAGGGAAAATGGAAAAAGGATGTGCCCAGGGACCCCTGGCCCTGACTGCAAAAAATCCTTATATCGAAGGATGGACCCCACACCGAAGTTGGCCCCACCTCAAACTTGTGCTGCCCTGATACACCCAAGGGAGCCCTACAAACTGACATCAGGAACCTGGACTGCTGCGTTTTCTTTCCCAGGGAAAATGGAAAAAGGATCTTCCCTGGGGCCCCTGGCCCTGGGCTTGGACCTCACTGCAAAAAATCCTTTTATCGCAGGATGGACCCCACACCGAAGTTGTCCCCTCCTCAAACTTGTGCTGCCCTGATAGACCCAAGGGAGCCCTACAAACTGACATCAGGAACCTGGACTGCTGAGTTTTCTTTCCCAGGGAAAATGGCCAAAGGATGTGCCCGGGGGCCCCTGGCCCTGACTGCAAAAAATCCTTATATCGACGGATGGACCCCACACCGAAGTTGTCCCCACCTGAAACTTGTGCTGCCCTGATACACCCAAGGGAGCCCTACAAACTGACATCAGGAACCTGGACTGCTGTGTTTTCTTTCCCAGGGAAAATGGAAAAAGTATGTGCCCAGGGGCCCCTGGCCCTGACTGCAAAAAATCCTTATATCGAAGGATGGACCCCACACCGAAGTTGTCCCCACCTGAAACTTGTGCTGCCCTGATACACCCAAGGGAGCCCTACAAACTGACATCAGGAACCTGGACTGCTGAGTTTTCTTTCCCAGGGAAAATGGCCAAAGGATGTGCCCAGGGGCCCCTGGCCCTGGGCTTGGACCTCACTGCAAAAAATCCTTTTATCGCTGGATGGACCCCACACCGAAGTTGTCCCCACCTCAAACTTGTGCTGCCCTGATAGACCCAAGGGAGCCCTACAAACTGACATCAGGAACCTGGACTGCTGAGTTTTCTTTCCCAGGGAAAATGGCCAAAGGATGTGCCCAAAGGCCCCTGGCCCTGGGCTTGGACCTCACTGCAAAAAATCCTTTTATCGCTGGATGGACCCCACACCGAAGTTGTCCCCACCTCAAACTTGTGCTGCCCTGATAGACCCAAGGGAGCCCTACAAACTGACATCAGGAACCTGGACTGCTGAGTTTTCTTTCCCAGGGAAAATGGAAAAAGGATGTACCCAGGGGCCCCTGGCTCTGGGCTGGGACCTCACTGCAAAAAATCCTTATATCGAAGGATGGACCCCACACCTAAGTTGTCCCCACCTCAAACTTGTGCTGCCCTGATAGACCCAAGGGAGCCCTACAAACTGACATCAGGAACCTGGACTGCTGAGTTTTCTTCCCCAGGGTAAATGGAAAAAGGATGTGCCCAGGGGCCCCTGGCCCTGGGCTGGGACCTCACTGCAAAAAATCCTTATATCGAAGGATGGACCCCAGACCGACGTTGTCCCCACCTCAAACTTGTGCTGCCCTGATAGACCCAAGGGAGCCCTACAAACTGACATCAGGAACCTGGACTGCTGAGTTTTCTTTCCCAGGGGAAATGGAAAAAGGATGTGCCCAGGGGCCCCTGGCCCTGGGCTGGGGACTCACCTAAAAAATCCTTTAATCGAAGGATGGACCCCACACCGAAGTTGTCCCCTCCTCAAACTTGTGCTGCCCTGATACACCCAAGGGAGCCCTACAAACTGACATCAGGAACCTGGACTGCTGAGTTTTCTTTCCCAGGGAAAATGGCCAAAGGATGTGCCCAGGGGCCCCTGGCCCTGACTGCAAAAAATCCTTATATCGAAGGATGGAGCCCACACCGAAGTTGTCCCCACCTCAAACTTGTGCTGCCCTGATACACCCAAGGGAGCCCTACAAACTGACATCAGGAACCTGGACTGCTGCGTTTTCTTTCCCAGGGAAAATGGAAAAAGTATGTTCCCAGGGGCCCCTGGCCCTGGGCTTGGACCTCACTGCAAAAAATCCTTTTATCGCTGGATGGACCCCACACCGAAGTTGTCCCCACCTGAAACTTGTGCTGCCCTGATACACCCAAGGGAGCCCTACAAACTGACATCAGGAACCTGGACTGCTGAGTTTTTTTTCCCAGGGAAAATGGAAAAAGGATGTGCCCAGGGGCCCCTGGCCCTGGGCAGGGGCCTCACTACAAAAAATCCTTATATCGAAGGATGGACCCCACACCGAAGTTGTCCCCACCTCAAACTTGTGCTGCCCGGATAGACCCAAGGGAGCCCTACAAACTGACATCAGGAACCTGGACTGCTGTGTTTTCTTTCCCAGGGAAAATGGAAAAAGGATGTGCCCAGGGGCCCCTGGCCCTGACTGCAAAAAATCCTTATATCGAAGGATGGACCCCACACCGAAGTTGTCCCCACCTCAAACTTGTGCTGCCCTGATACACCCAAGGAAGCCCTACAAACTGACATCAGGAACCTGGACTGCTGCATTTTCTTTCCCAGGGAAAATGGAAAAAGGATATTCCCAGGGGCCCCTGGCCCTGGGCTGGGACCTCACTGCAAAAAATCCTTATATCGAAGGATGGACCCCACACCGAAGTTGTCCCCACCTCAAACTTGTGCTGCCCTGATAGACCCAAGGGAGCCCTACAAACTGACATTAGGAACCTGGACTGCGGAGTTTTCTTTCCTAGGGAAAATGGAAAAGGGATGTGCCCAGGTGCCGCTGTCCCTGGGCTGGGCCCTGACTGCAAAGAATCCTTATATCGAAGGATGCACCCCACACCGAAGTTGTCCCCACCTCAAAATTGTGCTGCCCTGATAGACCCAAGGGAGCCCTACAAACTGACATCAGGAACCTGGACTGCTGTGTTTTCTTTCCCAGGGAAAATGGAAAAAGGATGTACCCAGGGGCCCCTGGCTCTGGGCTGGGACCGCACTGCAAAAAATCCTTATCGAAGGATGGACCCCACACCGAAGTTGTCCCCACCTCAAACTTGTGCTGCCCTGATAGACCCAAGGGAGCCCTACAAACTGACATCAGGAACCTGGACTGCTGAGTTTTCTTCCCCAGGGAAAATGGAAAAAGGATGTGCCCAGGGGCCCCTGGCCCTGGGCTGGGAACTCACTGCAAAAAATCCTTTTATCGAAGGATGGACCCCACACCGAAGTTGTCCCCTCCTCAAACTTGTGCTGCCCTGATACACCCAAGGGAGCCCTACAAACTGACATCAGGAACCTGGACTGCTGAGTTTTCTTTCCCAGGGAAAATGGCCAAAGGATGTGCCCAGGGGCCCCTGGCCCTGACTGCAAAAAATCCTTATATCGAAGGATGGAGCCCACACCGAAGTTGTCCCCACCTCAAACTTGTGCTGCCCTGATACACCCAAGGGAGCCCTACAAACTGACATCAGGAACCTGGACTGCTGCGTTTTCTTTCCCAGGGAAAATGGAAAAAGTATGTTCCCAGGGGCCCCTGGCCCTGGGCTTGGACCTCACTGCAAAAAATCCTTTTATCGCTGGATGGACCCCACACCGAAGTTGTCCCCACCTGAAACTTGTGCTGCCCTGATACACCCAAGGGAGCCCTACAAACTGACATCAGGAACCTGGACAGCTGAGTTTTCTTTCCCAGGGAAAATGGAAAAAGGATGTGCCCAGGGGCCCCTGGCCCTGGGCAGGGGCCTCACTACAAAAAATCCTTATATCGAAGGATGGACCCCACACCGAAGTTGTCCCCACCTCAAACTTGTGCTGCCCTGATACACCCAAGGAAGCCCTACAAACTGACATTAGGAACCTGGACTGCGGAGTTTTCTTTCCTAGGGAAAATGGAAAAGGGATGTGCCCAGGTGACGCTGTCCCTGGGCTGGGCCCTGACTGCAAAGAATCCTTATATCGAAGGATGCACCCCACACCGAAGTTGTCCCCACCTCAAAATTGTGCTGCCCTGATAGACCCAAGGGAGCCCTACAAACTGACATCAGGAACCTGGACTGCTGAGTTTTCTTTCCCAGGGGAAATGGAAAAAGGATGTGCCCGGGGGCCCCTGGCCTTGGGCTGGGACCTCACTGCAAAAAATCCTTATATCGAAGGATGGACCCCGCACCGAAGTTGTCCCCACCTCAAACTTGTGCTGCCCTAGTAGACCCAAGGGAGCCCTACAAACTGACATCAGGAACCTGGACTGCTGTGTTTTCTTTCCCAGGGAAAATGGAAAAAGTATGTTCCCAGGGGCCCCTGGCCCTGGGCTTGGACCTCACTGCAAAAAATCCTTTTATCGCTGGATGGACCCCACACCGACGTTGTCCCCACCTCAAACTTGTGCTGCCCTGATAGACCCAAGGGAGCCCTACAAACTGACATCAGGAACCTGGACTGCTGAGTTTTCTTTCCCAGGGAAAATGGAAAAAGGATGTGCCCGGGGGCCCCTGGCCTTGGGCTGGGACCTCACTGCAAAAAATCCTTATATCGAAGGATGGACCCCACACCGAAGTTGTCCCCACCTCAAACTTGTGCTGCCCGGATAGACCCAAGGGAGCCCTACAAACTGACATCAGGAACCTGGACTGCTGTGTTTTCTTTCCCAGGGAAAATGGAAAAAGGATGTACCCAGGGGCCCCTAGCTCTGGGCTGGGACCGCACTGCAAAAAATCCTTATCGAAGGATGGACCCCACACCGAAGTTGTCCCCACCTCAAACTTGTGCTGCCCTGATAGACCCAAGGGAGCCCTACAAACTGACATCAGGAACCTGGACTGCTGAGTTTTCTTCCCCAGGGAAAATGGAAAAAGGATGTGCCCAGGGGCCCCTGGCCCTGGGCTGGGAACTCACTGCAAAAAATCCTTTTATCGAAGGATGGACCCCACACCGAAGTTGTCCCCTCCTCAAACTTGTGCTGCCCTGATACTCCCAAGGGAGCCCTACAAACTGACATCAGGAACCTGGACTGCTGAGTTTTCTTTCCCAGGGAAAATGGCCAAAGGATGTGCCCAGGGGCCCCTGGCCCTGACTGCAAAAAATCCTTATATCGAAGGATGGAGCCCACACCGAAGTTGTCCCCACCTCAAACTTGTGCTGCCCTGATACACCCAAGGGAGCCCTACAAACTGACATCAGGAACCTGGACTGCTGCGTTTTCTTTCCCAGGGAAAATGGAAAAGGTATGTTCCCAGGGCCCCTGGCCCTTGGCTTGGACCTCACTGCAAAAAATCCTTTTATCGCTGGATGGACCCCACACCGAAGTTGTCCCCACCTCGAACTTGTGCTGCCCTGATACACCCAAGGGAGCCCTACAAACTGACATCAGGAACCTGGACTGCTGAGTTTTCTTTCCCAGGGAAAATGGAAAAAGGATGTGCCCAGGGGCCCCTGGCCCTGGGCAGGGGCCTCACTACAAAAAATCCTTATATCGAAGGATGGACCCCACACCGAAGTTGTCCCCACCTCAAACTTGTGCTGCCCGGATAGACCCAAGGGAGCCCTACAAACTGACATCAGGAACCTGGACTGCTGTGTTTTCTTTCCCAGGGAAAATGGAAAAAGGATGTGCCCAGGGGCCCCTGGCCCTGACTGCAAAAAATCCTTATATCGAAGAATGGACCCCACACCGAAGTTGTCCCCACCTCAAACTTGTGCTGCCCTGATACACCCAAGGAAGCCCTACAAACTGACATCAGGAACCTGGACTGCTGCATTTTCTTTCCTAGGGAAAATGGAAAAAGGATGTTCCCAGGGGCCCCTGGCCCTGGGCTGGGACCTCACTGCAAAAAATCCATTTATCGAAGGATGGACCCCACACCGAAGTTGTCCCCACCTCAAACTTGTGCTGCCCTGGTAGACCCAAGGGAGCCCTACAAACTGACATTAGGAACCTGGACTGCGGAGTTTTCTTTCCTAGGGAAAATGGAAAAGGGATGTGCCCAGGTGCCGCTGTCCCTGGGCTGGGCCCTGACTGCAAAAAATCCTTATATCGAAGGATGGAGCCCACACCGAAGTTGTCCCCACCTCAAACTTGTGCTGCCCTGATACACCCAAGGGAGCCCTACAAACTGACATCAGGAACCTGGACTGCTGCGTTTTCTTTCCCAGGGAAAATGGAAAAAGTATGTTCCCAGGGCCCCTGGCCCTTGGCTTGGACCTCACTGCAAAAAATCCTTTTATCGCTGGATGGACCCCACACCGAAGTTGTCCCCACCTGAAACTTGTGCTGCCCTGATACACCCAAGGGAGCCCTACAAACTGACATCAGGAACCTGGACTGCTGAGTTTTCTTTCCCAGGGAAAATGGAAAAAGGATGTGCCCAGGGGCCCCTGGCCCTGGGCAGGTTCCTCACTGCAAAAAATCCATTTATCGAAGGATGGACCCCACACCGAAGTTGTCCTCACCTCAAACTTGTGCTGCCCGGATAGACCCAAGGGAGCCCTACAAACTGACATCAGGAACCTGGACTGCTGTGTTTTCTTTCCCAGGGAAAATGGAAAAAGGATGTGCCCAGGGGCCCCTGGCCCTGACTGCAAAAAATCCTTATATCGAAGGATGGACCCCACACCGAAGTTGTCCCCACCTCAAACTTGTGCTGCCCTGATACACCCAAGGAAGCCCTACAAACTGACATCAGGAACCTGGACTGCTGCATTTTCTTTCCTAGGGAAAATGGAAAAAGGATGTTCCCAGGGGCCCCTGGCCCTGGGCTGGGACCTCACTGCAAAAAATCCATTTATCGAAGGATGGACCCCACACCGAAGTTGTCCCCACCTCAAACTTGTGCTGCCCTGATAGACCCAAGGGAGCCCTACAAACTGACATTAGGAACCTGGACTGCGGAGTTTTCTTTCCTAGGGAAAATGGAAAAGGGATGTGCCCAGGTGCCGCTGTCCCTGGGCTGGGCCCTGACTGCAAAGAATCCTTATATCGAAGGATGCACCCCACACCGAAGTTGTCCCCACCTCAAAATTGTGCTGCCCTGATAGACCCAAGGGAGCCCTACAAACTGACATCAGGAACCTGGACTGCTGAGTTTTCTTTCCCAGGGGAAATGGAAAAAGGATGTGCCCGGGGGCCCCTGGCCTTGGGCTGGGACCTCACTGCAAAAAATCCTTATATCGAAGGATGGAGCCCACACCGAAGTTGTCCCCACCTCAAACTTGTGCTGCCCTGATACACCCAAGGGAGCCCTACAAACTGACATCAGGAACCTGGACTGCTGAGTTTTCTTTCCCAGGGAAAATGGAAAAAGGATGTACCCAGGGGCCCCTGGCTCTGGGCTGGGACCGCACTGCAAAAAATCCTTATATCGAAGGATGGACCCCACACCGAAGTTGTCCCCACCTCAAACTTGTGCTGCCCTGATACACCCAAGGGAGCCCTACAAACTGACATCAGGAACCTGGACTGCTGAGTTTTCTTCCCCAGGGAAAATGGAAAAAGTATGTTCCCAGGGGCCCCTGGCCCTGGGCTTGGACCTCACTGCAAAAAATCCTTTTATCGCTGGATGGACCCCACACCGAAGTTGTCCCCACCTCAAACTTGTGCTGCCCTGATAGACCCAAGGGAGCCCTACAAACTGACATCAGGAACCTGGACTGCTGAGTTTTCTTTCCCAGGGAAAATGAAAAAAGGATGTACCCAGGGGCCCCTGGCTCTGGGCTGGGACCTCACTGCAAAAAATCCTTATATCGAAGGATGGACCCCACACCGAAGTTGTCCCCACCTCAAACTTGTGCTGCCCTGATAGACCCAAGGGAGCCCTACAAACTGACATCAGGAACCTGGACTGCTGTGTTTTCTTTCCCAGGGAAAATGGAAAAAGTATGTGCCCAGGGGCCCCTGGCCCTGACTGCAAAAAATCCTTTTATCGAAGGATGGACCCCACACCGAAGTTGTCCCCACCTCAAACTTGTGCTGCCCTGATAGACCCAAGGGAGCCCTACAAACTGACATCAGGAACCTGGACTGCTGAGTTTTCTTCCCCAGGGAAAATGGAAAAAGAATGTGCCCAGGGTCCCCTGGCCCTGGGCCCCTGGCCCTGACTGCAAAAAATCCTTATATCGAAGGATGGACCCCACATCGATGTTGTCCCCACCTCAAACTTGTGCTGCCCTGATACACCCAAGGGGGCCCTACAAACTGACATCAGGAACCTGGACTGCTGAGTTTTCTTTCCCAGGGAAAATGGCCAAAGGATGTGCCCAGGGGCCCCTGGCCCTGGGCTTGGACCTCACTGCAAAAAATCCTTTTATCGCTGGATGGACCCCACACCGAAGTTGTCCCCACCTCAAACTTGTGCTGCCCTGATAGACCCAAGGGAGCCCTACAAACTGACATCAGGAACCTGGACTGCTGAGTTTTCTTTCCCAGGGAAAATGGCCAAAGGATGTGCCCAGGGGCCCCTGGCCCTGGGCTTGGACCTCACTGCAAAAAATCCTTTTATCGCTGGATGGACCCCACACCGAAGTTGTCCCCACCTCAAACTTGTGCTGCCCTGATAGACCCAAGGGAGCCCTACAAACTGACATCAGGAACCTGGACTGCTGAGTTTTCTTTCCCAGGGAAAATGGCCAAAGGATGTGCCCAGGGGCCCCTGGCTCTGGGCTGGGACCTCACTGCAAAAAATCCTTATATCGAAGGATGGACCCCACACCTAAGTTGTCCCCACCTCAAACTTGTGCTGCCCTGATAGACCCAAGGGAGCCCTACAAACTGACATCAGGAACCTGGACTGCTGAGTTTTCTTCCCCAGGGCAAATGGAAAAAGGATGTGCCCAGGGGCCCCTGGCCCTGGGCTTTGACCTCACTGCAAAAAATCCATTTATCGAAGGATGGACCCCACACCGAAGTTGTCCCCACCTGAAACTTGTGCTGCCCTGATACACCCAAGGGAGCCCTACAAACTGACATCAGGAACCTGGACTGCTGAGTTTTCTTTCCCAGGGAAAATGGAAAAAGGATGTGCCCAGGGGCCCCTGGCCCTGGGCAGGGGCCTCACTACAAAAAATCCTTATATCGAAGGATGGACCCCACACCGAAGTTGTCCCCACCTCAAACTTGTGCTGCCCGGATAGACCCAAGGGAGCCCTACAAACTGACATCAGGAACCTGGACTGCTGTGTTTTCTTTCCCAGGGAAAATGGAAAAAGGGTGTGCCCAGGGGCCCCTGGCCCTGACTGCAAAAAATCCTTATATCGAAGGATGGACCCCACACCGAAGTTGTCCCCACCTCAAACTTGTGCTGCCCTGATACACCCAAGGAAGCCCTACAAACTGACATCAGGAACCTGGACTGCTGCATTTTCTTTCCCAGGGAAAATGGAAAAAGGATGTTCCCAGGGGCCCCTGGCACTGGGCTGGGACCTCACTGCAAAAAATCCATTTATCGAAGGATGGACCCCACACCGAAGTTGTCCCCACCTCAAACTTGTGCTGCCCTGATAGACCCAAGGGAGCCCTACAAACTGACATTAGGAACCTGGACTGCGGAGTTTTCTTTCCTAGGGAAAATGGAAAAGGGATGTGCCCAGGTGCCGCTGTCCCTGGGCTGGGCCCTGACTGCAAAGAATCCTTATATCGAAGGATGCACCCCACACCGAAGTTGTCCCCACCTCAAACTTGTGCTGCCCTGATAGACCCAAGGGAGCCCTACAAACTGACATCAGGAACCTGGACTGCTGTGTTTTCTTTCCCAGGGAAAATGGAAAAAGTATGTGCCCAGGGGCCCCTGGCCCTGACTGCAAAAAATCCTTATATCGAAGGATGGACCCCACACCGAAGTTGTCCCCACCTCAAACTTGTGCTGCCCTGATAGACCCAAGGGAGCCCTACAAACTGACATCAGGAACCTGGACTGCTGAGTTTTCTTCCCCAGGGAAAATGGAAAAAGAATGTGCCCAGGGTCCCCTGGCCCTGGGCCCCTGGCCCTGACTGCAAAAAATCCTTATATCGAAGGATGGACCCCACATCGATGTTGTCCCCACCTCAAACTTGTGCTGCCCTGATACACCCAAGGGGGCCCTACAAACTGACATCAGGAACCTGGACTGCTGAGTTTTCTTTCCCAGGGAAAATGGCCAAAGGATGTGCCCAGGGGCCCCTGGCCCTGGGCTTGGACCTCACTGCAAAAAATCCTTTTATCGCTGGATGGACCCCACACCGAAGTTGTCCCCACCTCAAACTTGTGCTGCCCTGATAGACCCAAGGGAGCCCTACAAACTGACATCAGGAACCTGGACTGCTGAGTTTTCTTTCCCAGGGAAAATGGCCAAAGGATGTGCCCAGGGGCCCCTGGCCCTGGGCTTGGACCTCACTGCAAAAAATCCTTTTATCGCTGGATGGACCCCACACCGAAGTTGTCCCCACCTCAAACTTGTGCTGCCCTGATAGACCCAAGGGAGCCCTACAAACTGACATCAGGAACCTGGACTGCTGAGTTTTCTTTCCCAGGGAAAATGGCCAAAGGATGTGCCCAGGGGCCCCTGGCTCTGGGCTGGGACCTCACTGCAAAAAATCCTTATATCGAAGGATGGACCCCACACCTAAGTTGTCCCCACCTCAAACTTGTGCTGCCCTGATAGACCCAAGGGAGCCCTACAAACTGACATCAGGAACCTGGACTGCTGAGTTTTCTTCCCCAGGGCAAATGGAAAAAGGATGTGCCCAGGGGCCCCTGGCCCTGGGCTTTGACCTCACTGCAAAAAATCCATTTATCGAAGGATGGACCCCACACCGAAGTTGTCCCCACCTGAAACTTGTGCTGCCCTGATACACCCAAGGGAGCCCTACAAACTGACATCAGGAACCTGGACTGCTGAGTTTTCTTTCCCAGGGAAAATGGAAAAAGGATGTGCCCAGGGGCCCCTGGCCCTGGGCAGGGGCCTCACTACAAAAAATCCTTATATCGAAGGATGGACCCCACACCGAAGTTGTCCCCACCTCAAACTTGTGCTGCCCGGATAGACCCAAGGGAGCCCTACAAACTGACATCAGGAACCTGGACTGCTGTGTTTTCTTTCCCAGGGAAAATGGAAAAAGGGTGTGCCCAGGGGCCCCTGGCCCTGACTGCAAAAAATCCTTATATCGAAGGATGGACCCCACACCGAAGTTGTCCCCACCTCAAACTTGTGCTGCCCTGATACACCCAAGGAAGCCCTACAAACTGACATCAGGAACCTGGACTGCTGCATTTTCTTTCCCAGGGAAAATGGAAAAAGGATGTTCCCAGGGGCCCCTGGCACTGGGCTGGGACCTCACTGCAAAAAATCCATTTATCGAAGGATGGACCCCACACCGAAGTTGTCCCCACCTCAAACTTGTGCTGCCCTGATAGACCCAAGGGAGCCCTACAAACTGACATTAGGAACCTGGACTGCGGAGTTTTCTTTCCTAGGGAAAATGGAAAAGGGATGTGCCCAGGTGCCGCTGTCCCTGGGCTGGGCCCTGACTGCAAAGAATCCTTATATCGAAGGATGCACCCCACACCGAAGTTGTCCCCACCTCAAAATTGTGCTGCCCTGATAGACCCAAGGGAGCCCTACAAACTGACATCAGGAACCTGGACTGCTGAGTTTTCTTTCCCAGGGGAAATGGAAAAAGGATGTGCCCGGGGGCCCCTGGCCTTGGGCTGGGACCTCACTGCAAAAAATCCTTATATCGAAGGATGGAGCCCACACCGAAGTTGTCCCCACCTCAAACTTGTGCTGCCCTGATACACCCAAGGGAGCCCTACAAACTGACATCAGGAACCTGGACTGCTGAGTTTTCTTTCCCAGGGAAAATGGAAAAAGGATGTACCCAGGGGCCCCTGGCTCTGGGCTGGGACCGCACTGCAAAAAATCCTTATCGAAGGATGGACCCCACACCGAAGTTGTCCCCACCTCAAACTTGTGCTGCCCTGATACACCCAAGGGAGCCCTACAAACTGACATCAGGAACCTGGACTGCTGAGTTTTCTTCCCCAGGGAAAATGGAAAAAGGATGTGCCCAGGGGCCCCTGGCCCTGGGCTGGGAACTCACTGCAAAAAATCCTTTTATCGAAGGATGGACCCCACACCGAAGTTGTCCCCTCCTCAAACTTGTGCTGCCCTGATACACCCAAGGGAGCCCTACAAACTGACATCAGGAACCTGGACTGCTGAGTTTTCTTTCCCAGGGAAAATGGAAAAAGTATGTTCCCAGGGGCCCCTGGCCCTGGGCTTGGACCTCACTGCAAAAAATCCTTTTATCGCTGGATGGACCCCACACCGAAGTTGTCCCCACCTCAAACTTGTGCTGCCCTGATAGACCCAAGGGAGCCCTACAAACTGACATCAGGAACCTGGACTGCTGAGTTTTCTTTCCCAGGGAAAATGGAAAAAGGATGTACCCAGGGGCCCCTGGCTCTGGGCTGGGACCTCACTGCAAAAAATCCTTATATCGAAGGATGGACCCCACACCGAAGTTGTCCCCACCTCAAACTTGTGCTGCCCTGATAGACCCAAGGGAGCCCTACAAACTGACATCAGGAACCTGGACTGCTGAGTTTTCTTCCCCAGGGTAAATGGAAAAAGGATGTGCCCAGGGGCCCCTGGCCCTGGGCTGGGAACTCACTGCAAAAAATCCTTTTATCGAAGGATGGACCCCACACCGAAGTTGTCCCCACCTCAAACTTGTGCTGCCCTGATAGACCCAAGGGAGCCCTACAAACTGACATCAGGAACCTGGACTGCTGAGTTTTCTTTCCCAGGGAAAATGGAAAAAGGATGTGCCCAGGGGCCCCTGGCCCTGACTGCAAAAAATCCTTATATCGAAGGATGGACCCCACACCGAAGTTGGCCCCACCTCAAACTTGTGCTGCCCTGATACACCCAAGGGAGCCCTACAAACTGACATCAGGAACCTGGACTGCTGCGTTTTCTTTCCCAGGGAAAATGGAAAAAGGATCTTCCCTGGGGCCCCTGGCCCTGGGCTTGGACCTCACTGCAAAAAATCCTTTTATCGCAGGATGGACCCCACACCGAAGTTGTCCCCACCTCAAACTTGTGCTGCCCTGATAGACCCAAGGGAGCCCTACAAACTGACATCAGGAACCTGGACTGCTGAGTTTTCTTTCCCAGGGAAAATGGCCAAAGGATGTGCCCGGGGGCCCCTGGCCCTGACTGCAAAAAATCCTTATATCGACGGATGGACCCCACACCGAAGCTGTCCCCACCTGAAACTTGTGCTGCCCTGATACACCCAAGGGAGCCCTACAAACTGACATCAGGAACCTGGACTGCTGTGTTTTCTTTCCCAGGGAAAATGGAAAAAGTATGTGCCCAGGGGCCCCTAGCCCTGACTGCAAAAAATCCTTATATCGAAGGATGGACCCCACACCGAAGTTGTCCCCACCTCAAACTTGTGCTGCCCTGATAGACCCAAGGGAGCCCTACAAACTGACATCAGGAACCTGGACTGCTGAGTTTTCTTCCCCAGGGAAAATGGAAAAAGAATGTGCCCAGGGGCCCCTGGCCCTGGGCTTGGACCTCACTGCAAAAAATCCTTTTATCGCTGGATGGACCCCACACCGAAGTTGTCCCCACCTCAAACTTGTGCTGCCCTGATAGACCCAAGGGAGCCCTACAAACTGACATCAGGAACCTGGACTGCTGAGTTTTCTTTCCCAGGGAAAATGGCCAAATGATGTGCCCAGGGGCCCCTGGCCCTGGGCTTGGACCTCACTGCAAAAAATCCTTTTATCGCTGGATGGACCCCACACCGAAGTTGTCCCCACCTCAAACTTGTGCTGCCCTGATAGACCCAAGGGAGCCCTACAAACTGACATCAGGAACCTGGACTGCTGAGTTTTCTTTCCCAGGGAAAATGGCCAAAGGATGTGCCCAGGGGCCCCTGGCGCTGGGCTGGGACCTCACTGCAAAAAATCCTTATATCGAAGGATGGACCCCACACCTAAGTTGTCCCCACCTCAAACTTGTGCTGCCCTGATAGACCCAAGGGAGCCCTACAAACTGACATCAGGAACCTGGACTGCTGAGTTTTCTTCCCCAGGGCAAATGGAAAAAGGATGTGCCCAGGGGCCCCTGGCCCTGGGCTGGGACCTCACTGCAAAAAATCCATTTATCGAAGGATGGACCCCACACCGAAGTTGTCCCCACCTGAAACTTGTGCTGCCCTGATACACCCAAGGGAGCCCTACAAACTGACATCAGGAACCTGGACTGCTGAGTTTTCTTTCCCAGGGAAAATGGAAAAAGGATGTGCCCAGGGGCCCCTGGCCCTGACTGCAAAAAATCCTTATATCGAAGGATGGACCCCACACCGAAGTTGTCCCCACCTCAAACTTGTGCTGCCCTGATACACCCAAGGAAGCCCTACAAACTGACATCAGGAACCTGGACTGCTGCATTTTCTTTCCCAGGGAAAATGGAAAAAGGATGTTCCCAGGGGCCCCTGGCACTGGGCTGGGACCTCACTGCAAAAAATCCATTTATCGAAGGATGGACCCCACACCGAAGTTGTCCCCACCTCAAACTTGTGCTGCCCTGATAGACCCAAGGGAGCCCTACAAACTGACATTAGGAACCTGGACTGCGGAGTTTTCTTTCCTAGGGAAAATGGAAAAGGGATGTGCCCAGGTGCCGCTGTCCCTGGGCTGGGCCCTGACTGCAAAGAATCCTTATATCGAAGGATGCACCCCACACCGAAGTTGTCCCCACCTCAAAATTGTGCTGCCCTGATAGACGCAAGGGAGCCCTACAAACTGACATCAGGAACCTGGACTGCTGAGTTTTCTTTCCCAGGGGAAATGGAAAAAGGATGTGCCCGGGGGCCCCTGGCCTTGGGCTGGGACCTCACTGCAAAAAATCCTTATATCGAAGGATGGAGCCCACACCGAAGTTGTCCCCACCTCAAACTTGTGCTGCCCTGATACACCCAAGGGAGCCCTACAAACTGACATCAGGAACCTGGACTGCTGAGTTTTCTTTCCCAGGGAAAATGGAAAAAGGATGTACCCAGGGGCCCCTGGCTCTGGGCTGGGACCGCACTGCAAAAAATCCTTATCGAAGGATGGACCCCACACCGAAGTTGTCCCCACCTCAAACTTGTGCTGCCCTGATACACCCAAGGGAGCCCTACAAACTGACATCAGGAACCTGGACTGCTGAGTTTTCTTCCCCAGGGAAAATGGAAAAAGGATGTGCCCAGGGGCCCCTGGCCCTGGGCTGGGAACTCACTGCAAAAAATCCTTTTATCGAAGGATGGACCCCACACCGAAGTTGTCCCCTCCTCAAACTTGTGCTGCCCTGATACACCCAAGGGAGCCCTACAAACTGACATCAGGAACCTGGACTGCTGAGTTTTCTTTCCCAGGGAAAATGGAAAAAGTATGTTCCCAGGGGCCCCTGGCCCTGGGCTTGGACCTCACTGCAAAAAATCCTTTTATCGCTGGATGGACCCCACACCGAAGTTGTCCCCACCTCAAACTTGTGCTGCCCTGATAGACCCAAGGGAGCCCTACAAACTGACATCAGGAACCTGGACTGCTGAGTTTTCTTTCCCAGGGAAAATGGAAAAAGGATGTACCCAGGGGCCCCTGGCTCTGGGCTGGGACCTCACTGCAAAAAATCCTTATATCGAAGGATGGACCCCACACCGAAGTTGTCCCCACCTCAAACTTGTGCTGCCCTGATAGACCCAAGGGAGCCCTACAAACTGACATCAGGAACCTGGACTGCTGAGTTTTCTTCCCCAGGGTAAATGGAAAAAGGATGTGCCCAGGGGCCCCTGGCCCTGGGCTGGGAACTCACTGCAAAAAATCCTTTTATCGAAGGATGGACCCCACACCGAAGTTGTCCCCACCTCAAACTTGTGCTGCCCTGATACACCCAAGGGAGCCCTACAAACTGACATCAGGAACCTGGACTGCTGCGTTTTCTTTCCCAGGGAAAATGGAAAAAGTATGTTCCCAGGGCCCCTGGCCCTTGGCTCGGACCTCACTGCAAAAAATCCTTTTATCGCTGGATGGACCCCACACCGAAGTTGTCCCCACCTGAAACTTGTGCTGCCCTGATACACCCAAGGGAGCCCTACAAACTGACATCAGGAACCTGGACTGCTGAGTTTTCTTTCCCAGGGAAAATGGAAAAAGTATGTTCCCAGGGGCCCCTGGCCCTGGGCTTGGACCTCACTGCAAAAAATCCTTTTATCGCTGGATGGACCCCACACCGAAGTTGTCCCCACCTCAAACTTGTGCTGCCCTGATAGACCCAAGGGAGCCCTACAAACTGACATCAGGAACCTGGACTGCTGAGTTTTCTTCCCCAGGGTAAATGGAAAAAGGATGTGCCCAGGGGCCCCTGGCCCTGGGCTGGGAACTCACTGCAAAAAATCCTTTTATCGAAGGATGGACCCCACACCGAAGTTGTCCCCACCTCAAACTTGTGCTGCCCTGATACACCCAAGGGAGCCCTACAAACTGACATCAGGAACCTGGACTGCTGAGTTTTCTTCCCCAGGGAAAATGGAAAAAGGATGTGCCCAGGGGCCCCTGGCCCTGACTGCAAAAAATCCTTATATCGAAGGATGGACCCCACACCGAAGTTGGCCCCACCTCAAACTTGTGCTGCCCTGATACACCCAAGGGAGCCCTACAAACTGACATCAGGAACCTGGACTGCTGCGTTTTCTTTCCCAGGGAAAATGGAAAAAGGATGTTCCCAGGGGCCCCTGGCCCTGGGCTTGGACCTCACTGCAAAAAATCCTTTTATCGCAGGATGGACCCCACACCGAAGTTGTCCCCACCTGAAACTTGTGCTGCCCTGATAGACCCAAGGGAGCCCTACAAACTGACATCAGGAACCTGGACTGCTGAGTTTTCTTTCCCAGGGAAAATGGAAAAAGGATGTGCCCAGCGGCCCCTGGCCCTGGGCCCCTGGCCCTGACTGCAAAAAATCCTTATATCGAAGGATGGACCCCACACCGAAGTTGTCCCCACCTCAAACTTGTGCTGCCCTGAAAGACCCAAGGGAGCCCTACAAACTGACATCAGGAACCTGGACTGCTGAGTTTTCTTTCCCAGGGAAAATGGCCAAAGGATGTGCCCGGGGGCCCCTGGCCCTGACTGCAAAAAATCCTTTTATCGAAGGATGGACCCCACACCGAAGTTGTCCCCACCTCAAACTTGTGCTGCCCTGATAGACCCAAGGAAGCCCTACAAACTGACATCAGGAACCTGGACTGCTGCATTTTCTTTCCCAGGGAAAATGGAAAAAGGATGTTCCCAGGGGCCCCTGGCCCTGGGCTGGGACCTCACTGCAAAAAATCCATTTATCGAAGGATGGACCCCACACCGAAGTTGTCCCCACCTCAAACTTGTGCTGCCCTGATAGACCCAAGGGAGCCCTACAAACTGACATCAGGAACCTGGACTGCTGAGTTTTCTTTCCCAGGGAAAATGGCCAAAGGATGTGCCCAGGGGCCCCTGGCCCTGACTGCAAAAAATCCTTATATCGAAGGATGGACCCCACACCGAAGTTGTCCCCACCTCAAACTTGTGCTGCCCTGAAAGACCCAAGGGAGCCCTACAAACTGACATCAGGAACCTGGACTGCTGAGTTTTCTTTCCCAGGGAAAATGGCCAAAGGATGTGCCCGGGGGCCCCTGGCCCTGACTGCAAAAAATCCTTTTATCGAAGGATGGACCCCACACCGAAGTTGTCCCCACCTCAAACTTGTGCTGCCCTGATAGACCCAAGGAAGCCCTACAAACTGACATCAGGAACCTGGACTGCTGCATTTTCTTTCCCAGGGAAAATGGAAAAAGGATGTTCCCAGGGGCCCCTGGCCCTGGGCTGGGACCTCACTGCAAAAAATCCATTTATCGAAGGATGGACCCCACACCGAAGTTGTCCCCACCTCAAACTTGTGCTGCCCTGATAGACCCAAGGGAGCCCTACAAACTGACATTAGGAACCTGGACTGCGGAGTTTTCTTTCCTAGGGAAAATGGAAAAGGGATGTGCCCAGGTGCCGCTGTCCCTGGGCTGGGCCCTGACTGCAAAGAATCCTTATATCGAAGGATGCACCCCACACCGAAGTTGTCCCCACCTCAAACTTGTGCTGCCCTGATAGACCCAAGGGAGCCCTACAAACTGACATCAGGAACCTGGACTGCTGAGTTTTTTTCCCAGGGAAAATGGAAAAAGGATGTACCCAGGGGCCCCTGGCTCTGGGCTGGGACCGCACTGCAAAAAATCCTTATCGAAGGATGGACCCCACACCGAAGTTGTCCCCACCTCAAACTTGTGCTGCCCTGATAGACCCAAGGGAGCCCTACAAACTGACATCAGGAACCTGGACTGCTGAGTTTTCTTCCCCAGGGAAAATGGAAAAAGGATGTGCCCAGGGGCCCCTGGCCCTGGGCTGGGAACTCACTGCAAAAAATCCTTTTATCGAAGGATGGACCCCACACCGAAGTTGTCCCCTCCTCCAACTTGTGCTGCCCTGATACACCCAAGGGAGCCCTACAAACTGACATCAGGAACCTGGACTGCTGAGTTTTCTTTCCCAGGGAAAATGGCCAAAGGATGTGCCCAGGGGCCCCTGGCCCTGACTGCAAAAAATCCTTATATCGAAGGATGGACCCCACACCGAAGTTGTCCCCACCTCAAACTTGTGCTGCCCTGATACACCCAAGGGAGCCCTACAAACTGACATCAGGAACCTGGACTGCTGAGTTTTCTTTCCCAGGGAAAATGGCCAAAGGATGTGCCCGGGGGCCCCTGGCCCTGACTGCAAAAAATCCTTTTATCGAAGGATGGACCCCACACCGAAGTTGTCCCCACCTCAGACTTGTGCTGCCCTGATACACCCAAGGGAGCCCTACAAACTGACATCAGGAACCTGGACTGCTGCGTTTTCTTTCCCAGGGAAAATGGAAAAAGTATGTTCCCAGGGCCCCTGGCCCTTGGCTCGGACCTCACTGCAAAAAATCCTTTTATCGCTGGATGGACCCCACACCGAAGTTGTCCCCACCTGAAACTTGTGCTGCCCTGATACACCCAAGGGAGCCCTACAAACTGACATCAGGAACCTGGACTGCTGAGTTTTCTTTCCCAGGGAAAATGGAAAAAGTATGTTCCCAGGGGCCCCTGGCCCTGGGCTTGGACCTCACTGCAAAAAATCCTTTTATCGCTGGATGGACCCCACACCGAAGTTGTCCCCACCTCAAACTTGTGCTGCCCTGATAGACCCAAGGGAGCCCTACAAACTGACATCAGGAACCTGGACTGCTGAGTTTTCTTCCCCAGGGTAAATGGAAAAAGGATGTGCCCAGGGGCCCCTGGCCCTGGGCTGGGAACTCACTGCAAAAAATCCTTTTATCGAAGGATGGACCCCACACCGAAGTTGTCCCCACCTCAAACTTGTGCTGCCCTGATAGACCCAAGGGAGCCCTACAAACTGACATCAGGAACCTGGACTGCTGAGTTTTCTTTCCCAGGGAAAATGGAAAAAGGATGTGCCCAGGGGCCCCTGGCCCTGACTGCAAAAAATCCTTATATCGAAGGATGGACCCCACACCGAAGTTGGCCCCACCTCAAACTTGTGCTGCCCTGATACACCCAAGGGAGCCCTACAAACTGACATCAGGAACCTGGACTGCTGCGTTTTCTTTCCCAGGGAAAATGGAAAAAGGATCTTCCCTGGGGCCCCTGGCCCTGGGCTTGGACCTCACTGCAAAAAATCCTTTTATCGCAGGATGGACCCCACACCGAAGTTGTCCCCACCTCAAACTTGTGCTGCCCTGATAGACCCAAGGGAGCCCTACAAACTGACATCAGGAACCTGGACTGCTGAGTTTTCTTTCCCAGGGAAAATGGCCAAAGGATGTGCCCGGGGGCCCCTGGCCCTGACTGCAAAAAATCCTTATATCGACGGATGGACCCCACACCGAAGTTGTCCCCACCTGAAACTTGTGCTGCCCAGATACACCCAAGGGAGCCCTACAAACTGACATCAGGAACCTGGACTGCTGTGTTTTCTTTCCCAGGGAAAATGGAAAAAGTATGTGCCCAGGGGCCCCTGGCCCTGACTGCAAAAAATCCTTATATCGAAGGATGGACCCCACACCGAAGTTGTCCCCACCTCAAACTTGTGCTGCCCTGATAGACCCAAGGGAGCCCTACAAACTGACATCAGGAACCTGGACTGCTGAGTTTTCTTCCCCAGGGAAAATGGAAAAAGAATGTGCCCAGGGTCCCCTGGCCCTGGGCCCCTGGCCCTGACTGCAAAAAATCCTTATATCGAAGGATGGACCCCACATCGATGTTGTCCCCACCTCAAACTTGTGCTGCCCTGATACACCCAAGGGGGCCCTACAAACTGACATCAGGAACCTGGACTGCTGAGTTTTCTTTCCAAGGGAAAATGGAAAAAGGATGTGCCCAGGGGCCCCTGGCCCTGGGCTTGGACCTCACTGCAAAAAATCCTTTTATCGCTGGATGGACCCCACACCGAAGTTGTCCCCACCTCAAACTTGTGCTGCCCTGATAGACCCAAGGGAGCCCTACAAACTGACATCAGGAACCTGGACTGCTGAGTTTTCTTTCCCAGGGAAAATGGCCAAAGGATGTGCCCAGGGGCCCCTGGCCCTGGGCTTGGACCTCACTGCAAAAAATCCTTTTATCGCTGGATGGACCCCACACCGAAGTTGTCCCCACCTCAAACTTGTGCTGCCCTGATAGACCCAAGGGAGCCCTACAAACTGACATCAGGAACCTGGACTGCTGAGTTTTCTTTCCCAGGGAAAATGGCCAAAGGATGTGCCCAGGGGCCCCTGGCTCTGGGCTGGGACCTCACTGCAAAAAATCCTTATATCGAAGGATGGACCCCACACCTAAGTTGTCCCCACCTCAAACTTGTGCTGCCCTGATAGACCCAAGGGAGCCCTACAAACTGACATCAGGAACCTGGACTGCTGAGTTTTCTTCCCCAGGGCAAATGGAAAAAGGATGTACCCAGGGGCCCCTGGCCCTGGGCTGGGACCTCACTGCAAAAAATCCATTTATCGAAGGATGGACCCCACACCGAAGTTGTCCCCACCTGAAACTTGTGCTGCCCTGATACACCCAAGGGAGCCCTACAAACTGACATCAGGAACCTGGACTGCTGAGTTTTCTTTCCCAGGGAAAATGGAAAAAGGATGTGCCCAGGGGCCCCTGGCCCTGGGCAGGGGCCTCACTACAAAAAATCCTTATATCGAAGGATGGACCCCACACCGAAGTTGTCCCCACCTCAAACTTGTGCTGCCCGGATAGACCCAAGGGAGCCCTACAAACTGACATCAGGAACCTGGACTGCTGTGTTTTCTTTCCCAGGGAAAATGGAAAAAGGATGTGCCCAGGGGCCCCTGGCCCTGACTGCAAAAAATCCTTATATCGAAGGATGGACCCCACACCGAAGTTGTCCCCACCTCAAACTTGTGCTGCCCTGATACACCCAAGGAAGCCCTACAAACTGACATCAGGAACCTGGACTGCTGCATTTTCTTTCCCAGGGAAAATGGAAAAAGGATGTTCCCAGGGGCCCCTGGCACTGGGCTGGGACCTCACTGCAAAAAATCCATTTATCGAAGGATGGACCCCACACCGAAGTTGTCCCCACCTCAAACTTGTGCTGCCCTGATAGACCCAAGGGAGCCCTACAAACTGACATTAGGAACCTGGACTGCGGAGTTTTCTTTCCTAGGGAAAATGGAAAAGGGATGTGCCCAGGTGCCGCTGTCCCTGGGCTGGGCCCTGACTGCAAAGAATCCTTATATCGAAGGATGCACCCCACACCGAAGTTGTCCCCACCTCAAAATTGTGCTGCCCTGATAGACCCAAGGGAGCCCTACAAACTGACATCAGGAACCTGGACTGCTGAGTTTTCTTTCCCAGGGGAAATGGAAAAAGGATGTGCCCGGGGGCCCCTGGCCTTGGGCTGGGACCTCACTGCAAAAAATCCTTATATCGAAGGATGGAGCCCACACCGAAGTTGTCCCCACCTCAAACTTGTGCTGCCCTGATACACCCAAGGGAGCCCTACAAACTGACATCAGGAACCTGGACTGCTGAGTTTTCTTTCCCAGGGAAAATGGAAAAAGGATGTACCCAGGGGCCCCTGGCTCTGGGCTGGGACCGCACTGCAAAAAATCCTTATCGAAGGATGGACCCCACACCGAAGTTGTCCCCACCTCAAACTTGTGCTGCCCTGATACACCCAAGGGAGCCCTACAAACTGACATCAGGAACCTGGACTGCTGAGTTTTCTTCCCCAGGGAAAATGGAAAAAGGATGTGCCCAGGGGCCCCTGGCCCTGGGCTGGGAACTCACTGCAAAAAATCCTTTTATCGAAGGATGGACCCCACACCGAAGTTGTCCCCTCCTCAAACTTGTGCTGCCCTGATACACCCAAGGGAGCCCTACAAACTGACATCAGGAACCTGGACTGCTGAGTTTTCTTTCCCAGGGAAAATGGAAAAAGTATGTTCCCAGGGGCCCCTGGCCCTGGGCTTGGACCTCACTGCAAAAAATCCTTTTATCGCTGGATGGACCCCACACCGAAGTTGTCCCCACCTCAAACTTGTGCTGCCCTGATAGACCCAAGGGAGCCCTACAAACTGACATCAGGAACCTGGACTGCTGAGTTTTCTTTCCCAGGGAAAATGGAAAAATGATGTAACCAGGGGCCCCTGGCTCTGGGCTGGGACCTCACTGCAAAAAATCCTTATATCGAAGGATGGACCCCACACCGAAGTTGTCCCCACCTCAAACTTGTGCTGCCCTGATAGACCCAAGGGAGCCCTACAAACTGACATCAGGAACCTGGACTGCTGTGTTTTCTTTCCCAGGGAAAATGGAAAAAGTATGTGCCCAGGGGCCCCTGGCCCTGACTGCAAAAAATCCTTATATCGAAGGATGGACCCCACACCGAAGTTGTCCCCACCTCAAACTTGTGCTGCCCTGATAGACCCAAGGGAGCCCTACAAACTGACATCAGGAACCTGGACTGCTGAGTTTTCTTCCCCAGGGAAAATGGAAAAAGAATGTGCCCAGGGTCCCCTGGCCCTGGGCCCCTGGCCCTGACTGCAAAAAATCCTTATATCGAAGGATGGACCCCACATCGATGTTGTCCCCACCTCAAACTTGTGCTGCCCTGATACACCCAAGGGGGCCCTACAAACTGACATCAGGAACCTGGACTGCTGAGTTTTCTTTCCCAGGGAAAATGGCCAAAGGATGTGCCCAGGGGCCCCTGGCCCTGGGCTTGGACCTCACTGCAAAAAATCCTTTTATCGCTGGATGGACCCCACACCGAAGTTGTCCCCACCTCAAACTTGTGCTGCCCTGATAGACCCAAGGGAGCCCTACAAACTGACATCAGGAACCTGGACTGCTGAGTTTTCTTTCCCAGGGAAAATGGCCAAAGGATGTGCCCAGGGGCCCCTGGCCCTGGGCTTGGACCTCACTGCAAAAAATCCTTTTATCGCTGGATGGACCCCACACCGAAGTTGTCCCCACCTCAAACTTGTGCTGCCCTGATACACCCAAGGGAGCCCTACAAACTGACATCAGGAACCTGGACTGCTGAGTTTTCTTTCCCAGGGAAAATGGCCAAAGGATGTGCCCAGGGGCCCCTGGCTCTGGGCTGGGACCTCACTGCAAAAAATCCTTATATCGAAGGATGGACCCCACACCTAAGTTGTCCCCACCTCAAACTTGTGCTGCCCTGATAGACCCAAGGGAGCCCTACAAACTGACATCAGGAACCTGGACTGCTGAGTTTTCTTCCCCAGGGCAAATGGAAAAAGGATGTGCCCAGGGGCCCCTGGCCCTGGGCTGGGACCTCACTGCAAAAAATCCATTTATCGAAGGATGGACCCCACACCGAAGTTGTCCCCACCTGAAACTTGTGCTGCCCTGATACACCCAAGGGAGCCCTACAAACTGACATCAGGAACCTGGACTGCTGAGTTTTCTTTCCCAGGGAAAATGGAAAAAGGATGTGCCCAGGGGCCCCTGGCCCTGGGCAGGGGCCTCACTACAAAAAATCCTTATATCGAAGGATGGACCCCACACCGAAGTTGTCCCCACCTCAAACTTGTGCTGCCCGGATAGACCCAAGGGAGCCCTACAAACTGACATCAGGAACCTGGACTGCTGTGTTTTCTTTCCCAGGGAAAATGGAAAAAGGATGTGCCCAGGGGCCCCTGGCCCTGACTGCAAAAAATCCTTATATCGAAGGATGGACCCCACACCGAAGTTGTCCCCACCTCAAACTTGTGCTGCCCTGATACACCCAAGGAAGCCCTACAAACTGACATCAGGAACCTGGACTGCTGCATTTTCTTTCCCAGGGAAAATGGAAAAAGGATGTTCCCAGGGGCCCCTGGCACTGGGCTGGGACCTCACTGCAAAAAATCCATTTATCGAAGGATGGACCCCACACCGAAGTTGTCCCCACCTCAAACTTGTGCTGCCCTGATAGACCCAAGGGAGCCCTACAAACTGACATTAGGAACCTGGACTGCGGAGTTTTCTTTCCTAGGGAAAATGGAAAAGGGATGTGCCCAGGTGCCGCTGTCCCTGGGCTGGGCCCTGACTGCAAAGAATCCTTATATCGAAGGATGCACCCCACACCGAAGTTGTCCCCACCTCAAAATTGTGCTGCCCTGATAGACCCAAGGGAGCCCTACAAACTGACATCAGGAACCTGGACTGCTGAGTTTTCTTTCCCAGGGGAAATGGAAAAAGGATGTGCCCGGGGGCCCCTGGCCTTGGGCTGGGACCTCACTGCAAAAAATCCTTATATCGAAGGATGGAGCCCACACCGAAGTTGTCCCCACCTCAAACTTGTGCTGCCCTGATACACCCAAGGGAGCCCTACAAACTGACATCAGGAACCTGGACTGCTGAGTTTTCTTTCCCAGGGAAAATGGAAAAAGGATGTACCCAGGGGCCCCTGGCTCTGGGCTGGGACCGCACTGCAAAAAATCCTTATCGAAGGATGGACCCCACACCGAAGTTGTCCCCACCTCAAACTTGTGCTGCCCTGATACACCCAAGGGAGCCCTACAAACTGACATCAGGAACCTGGACTGCTGTGTTTTCTTCCCCAGGGAAAATGGAAAAAGGATGTGCCCAGGGGCCCCTGGCCCTGGGCTGGGAACTCACTGCAAAAAATCCTTTTATCGAAGGATGGACCCCACACCGAAGTTGTCCCCTCCTCAAACTTGTGCTGCCCTGATACACCCAAGGGAGCCCTACAAACTGACATCAGGAACCTGGACTGCTGAGTTTTCTTTCCCAGGGAAAATGGAAAAAGTATGTTCCCAGGGGCCCCTGGCCCTGGGCTTGGACCTCACTGCAAAAAATCCTTTTATCGCTGGATGGACCCCACACCGAAGTTGTCCCCACCTCAAACTTGTGCTGCCCTGATAGACCCAAGGGAGCCCTACAAACTGACATCAGGAACCTGGACTGCTGAGTTTTCTTTCCCAGGGAAAATGGAAAAAGGATGTACCCAGGGGCCCCTGGCTCTGGGCTGGGACCTCACTGCAAAAAATCCTTATATCGAAGGATGGACCCCACACCGAAGTTGTCCCCACCTCAAACTTGTGCTGCCCTGATAGACCCAAGGGAGCCCTACAAACTGACATCAGGAACCTGGACTGCTGAGTTTTCTTCCCCAGGGTAAATGGAAAAAGGATGTGCCCAGGGGCCCCTGGCCCTGGGCTGGGAACTCACTGCAAAAAATCCTTTTATCGAAGGATGGACCCCACACCGAAGTTGTCCCCACCTCAAACTTGTGCTGCCCTGATAGACCCAAGGGAGCCCTACAAACTGACATCAGGAACCTGGACTGCTGAGTTTTCTTTCCCAGGGAAAATGGAAAAAGGATGTGCCCTGGGGCCCCTGGCCCTGACTGCAAAAAATCCTTATATCGAAGGATGGACCCCACACCGAAGTTGGCCCCACCTCAAACTTGTGCTGCCCTGATACACCCAAGGGAGCCCTACAAACTGACATCAGGAACCTGGACTGCTGCGTTTTCTTTCCCAGGGAAAATGGAAAAAGGATCTTCCCTGGGGCCCCTGGCCCTGGGCTTGGACCTCACTGCAAAAAATCCTTTTATCGCAGGATGGACCCCACACCGAAGTTGTCCCCACCTCAAACTTGTGCTGCCCTGATAGACCCAAGGGAGCCCTACAAACTGACATCAGGAACCTGGACTGCTGAGTTTTCTTTCCCAGGGAAAATGGCCAAAGGATGTGCCCGGGGGCCCCTGGCCCTGACTGCAAAAAATCCTTATATCGACGGATGGACCCCACACCGAAGCTGTCCCCACCTGAAACTTGTGCTGCCCTGATACACCCAAGGGAGCCCTACAAACTGACATCAGGAACCTGGACTGCTGTGTTTTCTTTCCCAGGGAAAATGGAAAAAGTATGTGCCCAGGGGCCCCTAGCCCTGACTGCAAAAAATCCTTATATCGAAGGATGGACCCCACACCGAAGTTGTCCCCACCTCAAACTTGTGCTGCCCTGATAGACCCAAGGGAGCCCTACAAACTGACATCAGGAACCTGGACTGCTGAGTTTTCTTCCCCAGGGAAAATGGAAAAAGAATGTGCCCAGGGGCCCCTGGCCCTGGGCTTGGACCTCACTGCAAAAAATCCTTTTATCGCTGGATGGACCCCACACCGAAGTTGTCCCCACCTCAAACTTGTGCTGCCCTGATAGACCCAAGGGAGCCCTACAAACTGACATCAGGAACCTGGACTGCTGAGTTTTCTTTCCCAGGGAAAATGGCCAAAGGATGTGCCCAGGGGCCCCTGGCCCTGGGCTTGGACCTCACTGCAAAAAATCCTTTTATCGCTGGATGGACCCCACACCGAAGTTGTCCCCACCTCAAACTTGTGCTGCCCTGATAGACCCAAGGGAGCCCTACAAACTGACATCAGGAACCTGGACTGCTGAGTTTTCTTTCCCAGGGAAAATGGCCAAAGGATGTGCCCAGGGGCCCCTGGCTCTGGGCTGGGACCTCACTGCAAAAAATCCTTATATCGAAGGATGGACCCCACACCTAAGTTGTCCCCACCTCAAACTTGTGCTGCCCTGATAGACCCAAGGGAGCGCTACAAACTGACATCAGGAACCTGGACTGCTGAGTTTTCTTCCCCAGGGCAAATGGAAAAATGATGTGCCCAGGGGCCCCTGGCCCTGGGCTGGGACCTCACTGCAAAAAATCCATTTATCGAAGGATGGACCCCACACCGAAGTTGTCCCCACCTGAAACTTGTGCTGCCCTGATACACCCAAGGGAGCCCTACAAACTGACATCAGGAACCTGGACTGCTGAGTTTTCTTTCCCAGGGAAAATGGAAAAAGGATGTGCCCAGGGGCCCCTGGCCCTGGGCAGGGGCCTCACTACAAAAAATCCTTATATCGAAGGATGGACCCCACACCGAAGTTGTCCCCACCTCAAACTTGTGCTGCCCGGATAGACCCAAGGGAGCCCTACAAACTGACATCAGGAACCTGGACTGCTGTGTTTTCTTTCCCAGGGAAAATGGAAAAAGGATGTGCCCAGGGGCCCCTGGCCCTGACTGCAAAAAATCCTTATATCGAAGGATGGACCCCACACCGAAGTTGTCCCCACCTCAAACTTGTGCTGCCCTGATACACCCAAGGAAGCCCTACAAACTGACATCAGGAACCTGGACTGCTGCATTTTCTTTCCCAGGGAAAATGGAAAAAGGATGTTCCCAGGGGCCCCTGGCACTGGGCTGGGACCTCACTGCAAAAAATCCATTTATCGAAGGATGGACCCCACACCGAAGTTGTCCCCACCTCAAACTTGTGCTGCCCTGATAGACCCAAGGGAGCCCTACAAACTGACATTAGGAACCTGGACTGCGGAGTTTTCTTTCCTAGGGAAAATGGAAAAGGGATGTGCCCAGGTGCCGCTGTCCCTGGGCTGGGCCCTGACTGCAAAGAATCCTTATATCGAAGGATGCACCCCACACCGAAGTTGTCCCCACCTCAAAATTGTGCTGCCCTGATAGACCCAAGGGAGCCCTACAAACTGACATCAGGAACCTGGACTGCTGAGTTTTCTTTCCCAGGGGAAATGGAAAAAGGATGTGCCCGGGGGCCCCTGGCCTTGGGCTGGGACCTCACTGCAAAAAATCCTTATATCGAAGGATGGAGCCCACACCGAAGTTGTCCCCACCTCAAACTTGTGCTGCCCTGATACACCCAAGGGAGCCCTACAAACTGACATCAGGAACCTGGACTGCTGAGTTTTCTTTCCCAGGGAAAATGGAAAAAGGATGTACCCAGGGGCCCCTGGCTCTGGGCTGGGACCGCACTGCAAAAAATCCTTATCGAAGGATGGACCCCACACCGAAGTTGTCCCCACCTCAAACTTGTGCTGCCCTGATACACCCAAGGGAGCCCTACAAACTGACATCAGGAACCTGGACTGCTGAGTTTTCTTCCCCAGGGAAAATGGAAAAAGGATGTGCCCAGGGGCCCCTGGCCCTGGGCTGGGAACTCACTGCAAAAAATCCTTTTATCGAAGGATGGACCCCACACCGAAGTTGTCCCCTCCTCAAACTTGTGCTGCCCTGATACACCCAAGGGAGCCCTACAAACTGACATCAGGAACCTGGACTGCTGAGTTTTCTTTCCCAGGGAAAATGGAAAAAGTATGTTCCCAGGGGCCCCTGGCCCTGGGCTTGGACCTCACTGCAAAAAATCCTTTTATCGCTGGATGGACCCCACACCGAAGTTGTCCCCACCTCAAACTTGTGCTGCCCTGATAGACCCAAGGGAGCCCTACAAACTGACATCAGGAACCTGGACTGCTGAGTTTTCTTTCCCAGGGAAAATGGAAAAAGGATGTACCCAGGGGCCCCTGGCTCTGGGCTGGGACCTCACTGCAAAAAATCCTTATATCGAAGGATGGACCCCACACCGAAGTTGTCCCCACCTCAAACTTGTGCTGCCCTGATAGACCCAAGGGAGCCCTACAAACTGACATCAGGAACCTGGACTGCTGAGTTTTCTTCCCCAGGGTAAATGGAAAAAGGATGTGCCCAGGGGCCCCTGGCCCTGGGCTGGGAACTCACTGCAAAAAATCCTTTTATCGAAGGATGGACCCCACACCGAAGTTGTCCCCACCTCAAACTTGTGCTGCCCTGATAGACCCAAGGGAGCCCTACAAACTGACATCAGGAACCTGGACTGCTGAGTTTTCTTTCCCAGGGAAAATGGAAAAAGGATGTGCCCAGGGGCCCCTGGCCCTGACTGCAAAAAATCCTTATATCGAAGGATGGACCCCACACCGAAGTTGGCCCCACCTCAAACTTGTGCTGCCCTGATACACCCAAGGGAGCCCTACAAACTGACATCAGGAACCTGGACTGCTGCGTTTTCTTTCCCAGGGAAAATGGAAAAAGGATCTTCCCTGGGGCCCCTGGCCCTGGGCTTGGACCTCACTGCAAAAAATCCTTTTATCGCAGGATGGACCCCACACCGAAGTTGTCCCCACCTCAAACTTGTGCTGCCCTGATAGACCCAAGGGAGCCCTACAAACTGACATCAGGAACCTGGACTGCTGAGTTTTCTTTCCCAGGGAAAATGGCCAAAGGATGTGCCCGGGGGCCCCTGGCCCTGACTGCAAAAAATCCTTATATCGACGGATGGACCCCACACCGAAGCTGTCCCCACCTGAAACTTGTGCTGCCCTGATACACCCAAGGGAGCCCTACAAACTGACATCAGGAACCTGGACTGCTGTGTTTTCTTTCCCAGGGAAAATGGAAAAAGTATGTGCCCAGGGGCCCCTAGCCCTGACTGCAAAAAATCCTTATATCGAAGGATGGACCCCACACCGAAGTTGTCCCCACCTCAAACTTGTGCTGCCCTGATAGACCCAAGGGAGCCCTACAAACTGACATCAGGAACCTGGACTGCTGAGTTTTCTTCCCCAGGGAAAATGGAAAAAGAATGTGCCCAGGGGCCCCTGGCCCTGGGCTTGGACCTCACTGCAAAAAATCCTTTTATCGCTGGATGGACCCCACACCGAAGTTGTCCCCACCTCAAACTTGTGCTGCCCTGATAGACCCAAGGGAGCCCTACAAACTGACATCAGGAACCTGGACTGCTGAGTTTTCTTTCCCAGGTAAAATGGCCAAAGGATGTGCCCAGGGGCCCCTGGCCCTGGGCTTGGACCTCACTGCAAAAAATCCTTTTATCGCTGGATGGACCCCACACCGAAGTTGTCCCCACCTCAAACTTGTGCTGCCCTGATAGACCCAAGGGAGCCCTACAAACTGACATCAGGAACCTGGACTGCTGAGTTTTCTTTCCCAGGGAAAATGGCCAAAGGATGTGCCCAGGGGCCCCTGGCCCTGGGCTCGGACCTCACTGCAAAAAATCCTTATATCGAAGGATGGACCCCACACCTAAGTTGTCCCCACCTCAAACTTGTGCTGCCCTGATAGACCCAAGGGAGCCCTACAAACTGACATCAGGAACCTGGACTGCTGAGTTTTCTTTCCCAGGGAAAATGGAAAAAGGATGTACCCAGGGGCCCCTGGCTCTGGGCTGGGACCTCACTGCAAAAAATCCTTATATCGAAGGATGGACCCCACACCTAAGTTGTCCCCACCTCAAACTTGTGCTGCCCTGATAGACCCAAGGGAGCCCTACAAACTGACATCAGGAACCTGGACTGCTGAGTTTTCTTCCCCAGGGCAAATGGAAAAAGGATGTGCCCAGGGGCCCCTGGCCCTGGGCTGGGACCTCACTGCAAAAAATCCATTTATCGAAGGATGGACCCCACACCGAAGTTGTCCCCACCTGAAACTTGTGCTGCCCTGATACACCCAAGGGAGCCCTACAAACTGACATCAGGAACCTGGACTGCTGAGTTTTCTTTCCCAGGGAAAATGGAAAAAGGATGTGCCCAGGGGCCCCTGGCCCTGGGCAGGGGCCTCACTACAAAAAATCCTTATATCGAAGGATGGACCCCACACCGAAGTTGTCCCCACCTCAAACTTGTGCTGCCTGGATAGACCCAAGGGAGCCCTACAAACTGACATCAGGAACCTGGACTGCTGTGTTTTCTTTCCCAGGGAAAATGGAAAAAGGATGTGCCCAGGGGCCCCTGGCCCTGACTGCAAAAAATCCTTATATCGAAGGATGGACCCCACACCGAAGTTGTCCCCACCTCAAACTTGTGCTGCCCTGATACACCCAAGGAAGCCCTACAAACTGACATCAGGAACCTGGACTGCTGCATTTTCTTTCCCAGGGAAAATGGAAAAAGGATGTTCCCAGGGGCCCCTGGCCCTGGGCTGGGACCTCACTGCAAAAAATCCATTTATCGAAGGATGGACCCCACACCGAAGTTGTCCCCACCTGAAACTTGTGCTGCCCTGATAGACCCAAGGGAGCCCTACAAACTGACATTAGGAACCTGGACTGCGGAGTTTTCTTTCCGAGGGAAAATGGAAAAGGGATGTGCCCAGGTGCCGCTGTCCCTGGGCTGGGCCCTGACTGCAAAGAATCCTTATATCGAAGGATGCACCCCACACCGAAGTTGTCCCCACCTCAAAATTGTGCTGCCCTGATAGACCCAAGGGAGCCCTACAAACTGACATCAGGAACCTGGACTGCTGAGTTTTCTTTCCCAGGGAAAATGGAAAAAGGATGTACCCAGGGGCCCCTGGCCCTGGGCTGGGAACTCACTGCAAAAAATCCTTTTATCGAAGGATGGACCCCACACCGAAGTTGTCCCCTCCTCAAACTTGTGCTGCCCTGATACACCCAAGGGAGCCCTACAAACTGACATCAGGAACCTGGACTGCTGAGTTTTCTTTCCCAGGGAAAATGGAAAAAGTATGTTCCCAGGGGCCCCTGGCCCTGGGCTTGGACCTCACTGCAAAAAATCCTTTTATCGCTGGATGGACCCCACACCGAAGTTGTCCCCACCTCAAACTTGTGCTGCCCTGATAGACCCAAGGGAGCCCTACAAACTGACATCAGGAACCTGGACTGCTGAGTTTTCTTCCCCAGGGTAAATGGAAAAAGGATGTGCCCAGGGGCCCCTGGCCCTGGGCTGGGAACTCACTGCAAAAAATCCTTTTATCGAAGGATGGACCCCACACCGAAGTTGTCCCCACCTCAAACTTGTGCTGCCCTGATAGACCCAAGGGAGCCCTACAAACTGACATCAGGAACCTGGACTGCTGAGTTTTCTTTCCCAGGGAAAATGGAAAAAGGATGTGCCCAGGGGCCCCTGGCCCTGACTGCAAAAAATCCTTATATCGAAGGATGGACCCCACACCGAATTTGTCCCCACCTCAAACTTGTGCTGCCCTGATAGACCCAAGGGAGCCCTACAAACTGACATCAGGAACCTGGACTGCTGCGTTTTCTTTCCCAGGGAAAATGGAAAAAGGGTCTTCCCTGGGGCCCCTGGCCCTGGGCTTGGACCTCACTGCAAAAAATCCTTTTATCGCAGGATGGACCCCACACCGAAGTTGTCCCCACCTCAAACTTGTGCTGCCCTGATAGACCCAAGGGAGCCCTACAAACTGACATCAGGAACCTGGACTGCTGTGTTTTCTTTCCCAGGGAAAATGGAAAAAGTATGTGCCCAGGGGCCCCTGGCCCTGACTGCAAAAAATCCTTATATCGAAGGATGGACCCCACACCGAAGTTGTCCCCACCTCAAACTTGTGCTGCCCTGATAGACCCAAGGGAGCCCTACAAACTGACATCAGGAACCTGGACTGCTGAGTTTTCTTCCCCAGGGAAAATGGAAAAAGAATGTGCCCAGGGTCCCCTGGCCCTGGGCCCCTGGCCCTGACTGCAAAAAATCCTTATATCGAAGGATGGACCCCACATCGATGTTGTCCCCACCTCAAACTTGTGCTGCCCTGATACACCCAAGGGGGCCCTACAAACTGACATCAGGAACCTGGACTGCTGAGTTTTCTTTCCCAGGTAAAATGGCCAAAGGATGTGCCCAGGGGCCCCTGGCCCTGGGCTTGGACCTCACTGCAAAAAATCCTTTTATCGCTGGATGGACCCCACACCGAAATTGTCCCCACCTCAAACTTGTGCTGCCCTGATAGACCCAAGGGAGCCCTACAAACTGACATCAGGAACCTGGACTGCTGAGTTTTCTTTCCCAGGGAAAATGGCCAAAGGATGTGCCCAGGGGCCCCTGGCCCTGGGCTCGGACCTCACTGCAAAAAATCCTTATATCGAAGGATGGACCCCACACCTAACTTGTCCCCACCTCAAACTTGTGCTGCCCTGATAGACCCAAGGGAGCCCTACAAACTGACATCAGGAACCTGGACTGCTGAGTTTTCTTTCCCAGGGAAAATGGAAAAAGGATGTACCCAGGGGCCCCTGGCTCTGGGCTGGGACCTCACTGCAAAAAATCCTTATATCGAAGGATGGACCCCACACCTAAGTTGTCCCCACCTCAAACTTGTGCTGCCCTGATAGACCCAAGGGAGCCCTACAAACTGACATCAGGAACCTGGACTGCTGAGTTTTCTTCCCCAGGGCAAATGGAAAAAGGATGTGCCCAGGGGCCCCTGGCCCTGGGCTGGGACCTCACTGCAAAAAATCCATTTATCGAAGGATGGACCCCACACCGAAGTTGTCCCCACCTGAAACTTGTGCTGCCCTGATACACCCAAGGGAGCCCTAAAAACTGACATCAGGAACCTGGACTGCTGAGTTTTCTTTCCCAGGGAAAATGGAAAAAGGATGTGCCCAGGGGCCCCTTGCCCTGGGCAGGGGCCTCACTACAAAAAATCCTTATATCGAAGGATGGACCCCACACCGAAGTTGTCCCCACCTCAAACTTGTGCTGCCCGGATAGACCCAAGGGAGCCCTACAAACTGACATCAGGAACCTGGACTGCTGTGTTTTCTTTCCCAGGGAAAATGGAAAAAGGATGTGCCCAGGGGCCCCTGGCCCTGACTGCAAAAAATCCTTATATCGAAGGATGGACCCCACACCGAAGTTGTCCCCACCTCAAACTTGTGCTGCCCTGATACACCCAAGGAAGCCCTACAAACTGACATCAGGAACCTGGACTGCTGCATTTTCTTTCCCAGGGAAAATGGAAAAAGGATGTTCCCAGGGGCCCCTGGCCCTGGGCTGGGACCTCACTGCAAAAAATCCATTTATCGAAGGATGGACCCCACACCGAAGTTGTCCCCACCTCAAACTTGTGCTGCCCTGATAGACCCAAGGGAGCCCTACAAACTGACATTAGGAACCTGGACTGCGGAGTTTTCTTTCCTAGGGAAAATGGAAAAGGGATGTGCCCAGGTGCCGCTGTCCCTGGGCTGGGCCCTGACTGCAAAGAATCCTTATATCGAAGGATGCACCCCACACCGAAGTTGTCCCCACCTCAATATTGTGCTGCCCTGATAGACCCAAGGGAGCCCTACAAACTGACATCAGGAACCTGGACTGCTGAGTTTTCTTTCCCAGGGGAAATGGAAAAAGGATGTGCCCGGGGGCTCCTGGCCTTGGGCTGGGACCTCACTGCAAAAAATCCTTATATCGAAGGATGGAGCCCACACCGAAGTTGTCCCCACCTCAAACTTGTGCTGCCCTGATACACCCAAGGGAGCCCTACAAACTGACATCAGGAACCTGGACTGCTGAGTTTTCTTTCCCAGGGAAAATGGAAAAAGGATGTACCCAGGGGCCCCTGGCTCTGGGCTGGGACCTCACTGCAAAAAATCCTTATCGAAGGATGGACCCCACACCGAAGTTGTCCCCACCTCAAACTTGTGCTGCCCTGATACACCCAAGGGAGCCCTACAAACTGACATCAGGAACCTGGACTGCTGAGTTTTCTTCCCCAGGGAAAATGGAAAAAGGATGTGCCCAGGGGCCCCTGGCCCTGGGCTGGGAACTCACTGCAAAAAATCCTTTTATCGCTGGATGGACCCCACACCGAAGTTGTCCCCTCCTCAAACTTGTGCTGCCCTGATAGACCCAAGGGAGCCCTACAAACTGACATCAGGAACCTGGACTGCTGAGTTTTCTTTCCCAGGGAAAATGGAACAAGTATGTTCCCAGGGGCCCCTGGCCCTGGGCTTGGACCTCACTGCAAAAAATCCTTTTATCGCTGGATGGACCCCACACCGAAGTTGTCCCCACCTCAAACTTGTGCTGCCCTGATAGACCCAAGGGAGCCCTACAAACTGACATCAGGAACCTGGACTGCTGAGTTTTCTTTCCCAGGGAAAATGGAAAAAGGATGTACCCAGGGGCCCCTGGCTCTGGGCTGGGACCTCACTGCAAAAAATCCTTATATCGAAGGATGGACCCCACACCGAAGTTGTCCCCACCTCAAACTTGTGCTGCCCTGATAGACCCAAGGGAGCCCTACAAACTGACATCAGGAACCTGGACTGCTGAGTTTTCTTCCCCAGGGTAAATGGAAAAAGGATGTGCCCAGGGGCCCCTGGCCCTGGGCTGGGAACTCACTGCAAAAAATCCTTTTATCGAAGGATGGACCCCACACCGAAGTTGTCCCCACCTCAAACTTGTGCTGCCCTGATAGACCCAAGGGAGCCCTACAAACTGACATCAGGAACCTGGACTGCTGAGTTTTCTTTCCCAGGGAAAATGGAAAAAGGATGTGCCCAGGGACCCCTGGCCCTGACTGCAAAAAATCCTTATATCGAAGGATGGACCCCACACCGAAGTTGGCCCCACCTCAAACTTGTGCTGCCCTGATACACCCAAGGGAGCCCTACAAACTGACATCAGGAACCTGGACTGCTGCGTTTTCTTTCCCAGGGAAAATGGAAAAAGGATCTTCCCTGGGGCCCCTGGCCCTGGGCTTGGACCTCACTGCAAAAAATCCTTTTATCGCAGGATGGACCCCACACCGAAGTTGTCCCCTCCTCAAACTTGTGCTGCCCTGATAGACCCAAGGGAGCCCTACAAACTGACATCAGGAACCTGGACTGCTGAGTTTTCTTTCCCAGGGAAAATGGCCAAAGGATGTGCCCGGGGGCCCCTGGCCCTGACTGCAAAAAATCCTTATATCGACGGATGGACCCCACACCGAAGTTGTCCCCACCTGAAACTTGTGCTGCCCTGATACACCCAAGGGAGCCCTACAAACTGACATCAGGAACCTGGACTGCTGTGTTTTCTTTCCCAGGGAAAATGGAAAAAGTATGTGCCCAGGGGCCCCTGGCCCTGACTGCAAAAAATCCTTATATCGAAGGATGGACCCCACACCGAAGTTGTCCCCACCTGAAACTTGTGCTGCCCTGATACACCCAAGGGAGCCCTACAAACTGACATCAGGAACCTGGACTGCTGAGTTTTCTTTCCCAGGGAAAATGGCCAAAGGATGTGCCCAGGGGCCCCTGGCCCTGGGCTTGGACCTCACTGCAAAAAATCCTTTTATCGCTGGATGGACCCCACACCGAAGTTGTCCCCACCTCAAACTTGTGCTGCCCTGATAGACCCAAGGGAGCCCTACAAACTGACATCAGGAACCTGGACTGCTGAGTTTTCTTTCCCAGGGAAAATGGCCAAAGGATGTGCCCAGGGGCCCCTGGCCCTGGGCTTGGACCTCACTGCAAAAAATCCTTTTATCGCTGGATGGACCCCACACCGAAGTTGTCCCCACCTCAAACTTGTGCTGCCCTGATAGACCCAAGGGAGCCCTACAAACTGACATCAGGAACCTGGACTGCTGAGTTTTCTTTCCCAGGGAAAATGGCCAAAGGATGTGCCCAAAGGCCCCTGGCCCTGGGCTTGGACCTCACTGCAAAAAATCCTTTTATCGCTGGATGGACCCCACACCGAAGTTGTCCCCACCTCAAACTTGTGCTGCCCTGATAGACCCAAGGGAGCCCTACAAACTGACATCAGGAACCTGGACTGCTGAGTTTTCTTTCCCAGGGAAAATGGAAAAAGGATGTACCCAGGGGCCCCTGGCTCTGGGCTGGGACCTCACTGCAAAAAATCCTTATATCGAAGGATGGACCCCACACCTAAGTTGTCCCCACCTCAAACTTGTGCTGCCCTGATAGACCCAAGGGAGCCCTACAAACTGACATCAGGAACCTGGACTGCTGAGTTTTCTTCCCCAGGGTAAATGGAAAAAGGATGTGCCCAGGGGCCCCTGGCCCTGGGCTGGGACCTCACTGCAAAAAATCCTTATATCGAAGGATGGACCCCAGACCGACGTTGTCCCCACCTCAAACTTGTGCTGCCCTGATAGACCCAAGGGAGCCCTACAAACTGACATCAGGAACCTGGACTGCTGAGTTTTCTTTCCCAGGGAAAATGGAAAAAGGATGTGCCCAGGGGCCCCTGGCCCTGGGCTGGGAACTCACCTAAAAAATCCTTTAATCGAAGGATGGACCCCACACCGAAGTTGTCCCCTCCTCAAACTTGTGCTGCCCTGATACACCCAAGGGAGCCCTACAAACTGACATCAGGAACCTGGACTGCTGAGTTTTCTTTCCCAGGGAAAATGGCCAAAGGATGTGCCCAGGGGCCCCTGGCCCTGACTGCAAAAAATCCTTATATCGAAGGATGGAGCCCACACCGAAGTTGTCCCCACCTCAAACTTGTGCTGCCCTGATACACCCAAGGGAGCCCTACAAACTGACATCAGGAACCTGGACTGCTGCGTTTTCTTTCCCAGGGAAAATGGAAAAAGTATGTTCCCAGGGGCCCCTGGCCCTGGGCTTGGACCTCACTGCAAAAAATCCTTTTATCGCTGGATGGACCCCACACCGAAGTTGTCCCCACCTGAAACTTGTGCTGCCCTGATACACCCAAGGGAGCCCTACAAACTGACATCAGGAACCTGGACTGCTGAGTTTTTTTTCCCAGGGAAAATGGAAAAAGGATGTGCCCAGGGGCCCCTGGCCCTGGGCAGGGGCCTCACTACAAAAAATCCTTATATCGAAGGATGGACCCCACACCGAAGTTGTCCCCACCTCAAACTTGTGCTGCCCGGATAGACCCAAGGGAGCCCTACAAACTGACATCAGGAACCTGGACTGCTGTGTTTTCTTTCCCAGGGAAAATGGAAAAAGGATGTGCCCAGGGGCCCCTGGCCCTGACTGCAAAAAATCCTTATATCGAAGGATGGACCCCACACCGAAGTTGTCCCCACCTCAAACTTGTGCTGCCCTGATACACCCAAGGAAGCCCTACAAACTGACATCAGGAACCTGGACTGCTGCATTTTCTTTCCCAGGGAAAATGGAAAAAGGATATTCCCAGGGGCCCCTGGCCCTGGGCTGGGACCTCACTGCAAAAAATCCATTTATCGAAGGATGGACCCCACACCGAAGTTGTCCCCACCTCAAACTTGTGCTGCCCTGATAGACCCAAGGGAGCCCTACAAACTGACATTAGGAACCTGGACTGCGGAGTTTTCTTTCCTAGGGAAAATGGAAAAGGGATGTGCCCAGGTGCCGCTGTCCCTGGGCTGGGCCCTGACTGCAAAGAATCCTTATATCGAAGGATGCACCCCACACCGAAGTTGTCCCCACCTCAAAATTGTGCTGCCCTGATAGACCCAAGGGAGCCCTACAAACTGACATCAGGAACCTGGACTGCTGAGTTTTCTTTCCCAGGGGAAATGGAAAAAGGATGTGCCCGGGGGCCCCTGGCCTTGGGCTGGGACGTCACTGCAAAAAATCCTTATATTGAAGGATGGACCCCACACCGAAGTTGTCCCCACCTCAAACTGGTGCTGCCCGGATAGACCCAAGGGAGCCCTACAAACTGACATCAGGAACCTGGACTGCTGTGTTTTCTTTCCCAGGGAAAATGGAAAAAGGATGTACCCAGGGGCCCCTGGCTCTGGGCTGGGACCGCACTGCAAAAAATCCTTATCGAAGGATGGACCCCACACCGAAGTTGTCCCCACCTCAAACTTGTGCTGCCCTGATAGACCCAAGGGAGCCCTACAAACTGACATCAGGAACCTGGACTGCTGAGTTTTCTTCCCCAGGGAAAATGGAAAAAGGATGTGCCCAGGGGCCCCTGGCCCTGGGCTGGGAACTCACTGCAAAAAATCCTTTTATCGAAGGATGGACCCCACACCGAAGTTGTCCCCTCCTCAAACTTGTGCTGCCCTGATACACCCAAGGGAGCCCTACAAACTGACATCAGGAACCTGGACTGCTGAGTTTTCTTTCCCAGGGAAAATGGCCAAAGGATGTGCCCAGGGGCCCCTGGCCCTGACTGCAAAAAATCCTTATATCGAAGGATGGAGCCCACACCGAAGTTGTCCCCACCTCAAACTTGTGCTGCCCTGATACACCCAAGGGAGCCCTACAAACTGACATCAGGAACCTGGACTGCTGCGTTTTCTTTCCCAGGGAAAATGGAAAAAGTATGTTCCCAGGGGCCCCTGGCCCTGGGCTTGGACCTCACTGCAAAAAATCCTTTTATCGCTGGATGGACCCCACACCGAAGTTGTCCCCACCTGAAACTTGTGCTGCCCTGATACACCCAAGGGAGCCCTACAAACTGACATCAGGAACCTGGACTGCTGAGTTTTCTTTCCCAGGGAAAATGGAAAAAGGATGTGCCCAGGGGCCCCTGGCCCTGGGCAGGGGCCTCACTACAAAAAATCCTTATATCGAAGGATGGACCCCACACCGAAGTTGTCCCCACCTCAAACTTGTGCTGCCCTGATACACCCAAGGAAGCCCTACAAACTGACATTAGGAACCTGGACTGCGGAGTTTTCTTTCCTAGGGAAAATGGAAAAGGGATGTGCCCAGGTGACGCTGTCCCTGGGCTGGGCCCTGACTGCAAAGAATCCTTATATCGAAGGATGCACCCCACACCGAAGTTGTCCCCACCTCAAAATTGTGCTGCCCTGATAGACCCAAGGGAGCCCTACAAACTGACATCAGGAACCTGGACTGCTGAGTTTTCTTTCCCAGGGGAAATGGAAAAAGGATGTGCCCGGGGGCCCCTGGCCTTGGGCTGGGACCTCACTGCAAAAAATCCTTATATCGAAGGATGGACCCCGCACCGAAGTTGTCCCCACCTCAAACTTGTGCTGCCCTAGTAGACCCAAGGGAGCCCTACAAACTGACATCAGGAACCTGGACTGCTGTGTTTTCTTTCCCAGGGAAAATGGAAAAAGTATGTTCCCAGGGGCCCCTGGCCCTGGGCTTGGACCTCACTGCAAAAAATCCTTTTATCGCTGGATGGACCCCACACCGACGTTGTCCCCACCTCAAACTTGTGCTGCCCTGATAGACCCAAGGGAGCCCTACAAACTGACATCAGGAACCTGGACTGCTGAGTTTTCTTTCCCAGGGAAAATGGAAAAAGGATGTGCCCGGGGGCCCCTGGCCTTGGGCTGGGACCTCACTGCAAAAAATCCTTATATCGAAGGATGGACCCCACACCGAAGTTGTCCCCACCTCAAACTTGTGCTGCCCGGATAGACCCAAGGGAGCCCTACAAACTGACATCAGGAACCTGGACTGCTGTGTTTTCTTTCCCAGGGAAAATGGAAAAAGGATGTACCCAGGGGCCCCTAGCTCTGGGCTGGGACCGCACTGCAAAAAATCCTTATCGAAGGATGGACCCCACACCGAAGTTGTCCCCACCTCAAACTTGTGCTGCCCTGATAGACCCAAGGGAGCCCTACAAACTGACATCAGGAACCTGGACTGCTGAGTTTTCTTCCCCAGGGAAAATGGAAAAAGGATGTGCCCAGGGGCCCCTGGCCCTGGGCTGGGACCTCACTGCAAAAAATCCTTTTATCGAAGGATGGACCCCACACCGAAGTTGTCCCCTCCTCAAACTTGTGCTGCCCTGATACACCCAAGGGAGCCCTACAAACTGACATCAGGAACCTGGACTGCTGAGTTTTCTTTCCCAGGGAAAATGGCCAAAGGATGTGCCCAGGGGCCCCTGGCCCTGACTGCAAAAAATCCTTATATCGAAGGATGGAGCCCACACCGAAGTTGTCCCCACCTCAAACTTGTGCTGCCCTGATACACCCAAGGGAGCCCTACAAACTGACATCAGGAACCTGGACTGCTGCGTTTTCTTTCCCAGGGAAAATGGAAAAAGTATGTTCCCAGGGCCCCTGGCCCTTGGCTTGGACCTCACTGCAAAAAATCCTTTTATCGCTGGATGGACCCCACACCGAAGTTGTCCCCACCTCGAACTTGTGCTGCCCTGATACACCCAAGGGAGCCCTACAAACTGACATCAGGAACCTGGACTGCTGAGTTTTCTTTCCCAGGGAAAATGGAAAAAGGATGTGCCCAGGGGCCCCTGTCCCTGGGCTGGGCCCTGACTGCAAAGAATCCTTATATCGAAGGATGCACCCCACACCGAAGTTGTCCCCACCTCAATATTGTGCTGCCCTGATAGACCCAAGGGAGCCCTACAAACTGACATCAGGAACCTGGACTGCTGAGTTTTCTTTCCCAGGGGAAATGGAAAAAGGATGTGCCCGGGGGCTCCTGGCCTTGGGCTGGGACCTCACTGCAAAAAATCCTTATATCGAAGGATGGAGCCCACACCGAAGTTGTCCCCACCTCAAACTTGTGCTGCCCTGATACACCCAAGGGAGCCCTACAAACTGACATCAGGAACCTGGACTGCTGAGTTTTCTTTCCCAGGGAAAATGGAAAAAGGATGTACCCAGGGGCCCCTGGCTCTGGGCTGGGACCTCACTGCAAAAAATCCTTATCGAAGGATGGACCCCACACCGAAGTTGTCCCCACCTCAAACTTGTGCTGCCCTGATACACCCAAGGGAGCCCTACAAACTGACATCAGGAACCTGGACTGCTGAGTTTTCTTCCCCAGGGAAAATGGAAAAAGGATGTGCCCAGGGGCCCCTGGCCCTGGGCTGGGAACTCACTGCAAAAAATCCTTTTATCGAAGGATGGACCCCACACCGAAGTTGTCCCCTCCTCAAACTTGTGCTGCCCTGATAGACCCAAGGGAGCCCTACAAACTGACATCAGGAACCTGGACTGCTGAGTTTTCTTTCCCAGGGAAAATGGAACAAGTATGTTCCCAGGGGCCCCTGGCCCTGGGCTTGGACCTCACTGCAAAAAATCCTTTTATCGCTGGATGGACCCCACACCGAAGTTGTCCCCACCTCAAACTTGTGCTGCCCTGATAGACCCAAGGGAGCCCTACAAACTGACATCAGGAACCTGGACTGCTGAGTTTTCTTTCCCAGGGAAAATGGAAAAAGGATGTACCCAGGGGCCCCTGGCTCTGGGCTGGGACCTCACTGCAAAAAATCCTTATATCGAAGGATGGACCCCACACCGAAGTTGTCCCCACCTCAAACTTGTGCTGCCCTGATAGACCCAAGGGAGCCCTACAAACTGACATCAGGAACCTGGACTGCTGAGTTTTCTTCCCCAGGGTAAATGGAAAAAGGATGTGCCCAGGGGCCCCTGGCCCTGGGCTGGGAACTCACTGCAAAAAATCCTTTTATCGAAGGATGGACCCCACACCGAAGTTGTCCCCACCTCAAACTTGTGCTGCCCTGATAGACCCAAGGGAGCCCTACAAACTGACATCAGGAACCTGGACTGCTGAGTTTTCTTTCCCAGGGAAAATGGAAAAAGGATGTGCCCAGGGACCCCTGGCCCTGACTGCAAAAAATCCTTATATCGAAGGATGGACCCCACACCGAAGTTGGCCCCACCTCAAACTTGTGCTGCCCTGATACACCCAAGGGAGCCCTACAAACTGACATCAGGAACCTGGACTGCTGCGTTTTCTTTCCCAGGGAAAATGGAAAAAGGATCTTCCCTGGGGCCCCTGGCCCTGGGCTTGGACCTCACTGCAAAAAATCCTTTTATCGCAGGATGGACCCCACACCGAAGTTGTCCCCTCCTCAAACTTGTGCTGCCCTGATAGACCCAAGGGAGCCCTACAAACTGACATCAGGAACCTGGACTGCTGAGTTTTCTTTCCCAGGGAAAATGGCCAAAGGATGTGCCCGGGGGCCCCTGGCCCTGACTGCAAAAAATCCTTATATCGACGGATGGACCCCACACCGAAGTTGTCCCCACCTGAAACTTGTGCTGCCCTGATACACCCAAGGGAGCCCTACAAACTGACATCAGGAACCTGGACTGCTGTGTTTTCTTTCCCAGGGAAAATGGAAAAAGTATGTGCCCAGGGGCCCCTGGCCCTGACTGCAAAAAATCCTTATATCGAAGGATGGACCCCACACCGAAGTTGTCCCCACCTGAAACTTGTGCTGCCCTGATACACCCAAGGGAGCCCTACAAACTGACATCAGGAACCTGGACTGCTGAGTTTTCTTTCCCAGGGAAAATGGCCAAAGGATGTGCCCAGGGGCCCCTGGCCCTGGGCTTGGACCTCACTGCAAAAAATCCTTTTATCGCTGGATGGACCCCACACCGAAGTTGTCCCCACCTCAAACTTGTGCTGCCCTGATAGACCCAAGGGAGCCCTACAAACTGACATCAGGAACCTGGACTGCTGAGTTTTCTTTCCCAGGGAAAATGGCCAAAGGATGTGCCCAAAGGCCCCTGGCCCTGGGCTTGGACCTCACTGCAAAAAATCCTTTTATCGCTGGATGGACCCCACACCGAAGTTGTCCCCACCTCAAACTTGTGCTGCCCTGATAGACCCAAGGGAGCCCTACAAACTGACATCAGGAACCTGGACTGCTGAGTTTTCTTTCCCAGGGAAAATGGAAAAAGGATGTACCCAGGGGCCCCTGGCTCTGGGCTGGGACCTCACTGCAAAAAATCCTTATATCGAAGGATGGACCCCACACCTAAGTTGTCCCCACCTCAAACTTGTGCTGCCCTGATAGACCCAAGGGAGCCCTACAAACTGACATCAGGAACCTGGACTGCTGAGTTTTCTTCCCCAGGGTAAATGGAAAAAGGATGTGCCCAGGGGCCCCTGGCCCTGGGCTGGGACCTCACTGCAAAAAATCCTTATATCGAAGGATGGACCCCAGACCGACGTTGTCCCCACCTCAAACTTGTGCTGCCCTGATAGACCCAAGGGAGCCCTACAAACTGACATCAGGAACCTGGACTGCTGAGTTTTCTTTCCCAGGGAAAATGGAAAAAGGATGTGCCCAGGGGCCCCTGGCCCTGGGCTGGGAACTCACCTAAAAAATCCTTTAATCGAAGGATGGACCCCACACCGAAGTTGTCCCCTCCTCAAACTTGTGCTGCCCTGATACACCCAAGGGAGCCCTACAAACTGACATCAGGAACCTGGACTGCTGAGTTTTCTTTCCCAGGGAAAATGGCCAAAGGATGTGCCCAGGGGCCCCTGGCCCTGACTGCAAAAAATCCTTATATCGAAGGATGGAGCCCACACCGAAGTTGTCCCCACCTCAAACTTGTGCTGCCCTGATACACCCAAGGGAGCCCTACAAACTGACATCAGGAACCTGGACTGCTGCGTTTTCTTTCCCAGGGAAAATGGAAAAAGTATGTTCCCAGGGGCCCCTGGCCCTGGGCTTGGACCTCACTGCAAAAAATCCTTTTATCGCTGGATGGACCCCACACCGAAGTTGTCCCCACCTGAAACTTGTGCTGCCCTGATACACCCAAGGGAGCCCTACAAACTGACATCAGGAACCTGGACTGCTGAGTTTTTTTTCCCAGGGAAAATGGAAAAAGGATGTGCCCAGGGGCCCCTGGCCCTGGGCAGGGGCCTCACTACAAAAAATCCTTATATCGAAGGATGGACCCCACACCGAAGTTGTCCCCACCTCAAACTTGTGCTGCCCGGATAGACCCAAGGGAGCCCTACAAACTGACATCAGGAACCTGGACTGCTGTGTTTTCTTTCCCAGGGAAAATGGAAAAAGGATGTGCCCAGGGGCCCCTGGCCCTGACTGCAAAAAATCCTTATATCGAAGGATGGACCCCACACCGAAGTTGTCCCCACCTCAAACTTGTGCTGCCCTGATACACCCAAGGAAGCCCTACAAACTGACATCAGGAACCTGGACTGCTGCATTTTCTTTCCCAGGGAAAATGGAAAAAGGATATTCCCAGGGGCCCCTGGCCCTGGGCTGGGACCTCACTGCAAAAAATCCATTTATCGAAGGATGGACCCCACACCGAAGTTGTCCCCACCTCAAACTTGTGCTGCCCTGATAGACCCAAGGGAGCCCTACAAACTGACATTAGGAACCTGGACTGCGGAGTTTTCTTTCCTAGGGAAAATGGAAAAGGGATGTGCCCAGGTGCCGCTGTCCCTGGGCTGGGCCCTGACTGCAAAGAATCCTTATATCGAAGGATGCACCCCACACCGAAGTTGTCCCCACCTCAAAATTGTGCTGCCCTGATAGACCCAAGGGAGCCCTACAAACTGACATCAGGAACCTGGACTGCTGAGTTTTCTTTCCCAGGGGAAATGGAAAAAGGATGTGCCCGGGGGCCCCTGGCCTTGGGCTGGGACGTCACTGCAAAAAATCCTTATATTGAAGGATGGACCCCACACCGAAGTTGTCCCCACCTCAAACTGGTGCTGCCCGGATAGACCCAAGGGAGCCCTACAAACTGACATCAGGAACCTGGACTGCTGTGTTTTCTTTCCCAGGGAAAATGGAAAAAGGATGTACCCAGGGGCCCCTGGCTCTGGGCTGGGACCGCACTGCAAAAAATCCTTATCGAAGGATGGACCCCACACCGAAGTTGTCCCCACCTCAAACTTGTGCTGCCCTGATAGACCCAAGGGAGCCCTACAAACTGACATCAGGAACCTGGACTGCTGAGTTTTCTTCCCCAGGGAAAATGGAAAAAGGATGTGCCCAGGGGCCCCTGGCCCTGGGCTGGGAACTCACTGCAAAAAATCCTTTTATCGAAGGATGGACCCCACACCGAAGTTGTCCCCTCCTCAAACTTGTGCTGCCCTGATACACCCAAGGGAGCCCTACAAACTGACATCAGGAACCTGGACTGCTGAGTTTTCTTTCCCAGGGAAAATGGCCAAAGGATGTGCCCAGGGGCCCCTGGCCCTGACTGCAAAAAATCCTTATATCGAAGGATGGAGCCCACACCGAAGTTGTCCCCACCTCAAACTTGTGCTGCCCTGATACACCCAAGGGAGCCCTACAAACTGACATCAGGAACCTGGACTGCTGCGTTTTCTTTCCCAGGGAAAATGGAAAAAGTATGTTCCCAGGGGCCCCTGGCCCTGGGCTTGGACCTCACTGCAAAAAATCCTTTTATCGCTGGATGGACCCCACACCGAAGTTGTCCCCACCTGAAACTTGTGCTGCCCTGATACACCCAAGGGAGCCCTACAAACTGACATCAGGAACCTGGACTGCTGAGTTTTCTTTCCCAGGGAAAATGGAAAAAGGATGTGCCCAGGGGCCCCTGGCCCTGGGCAGGGGCCTCACTACAAAAAATCCTTATATCGAAGGATGGACCCCACACCGAAGTTGTCCCCACCTCAAACTTGTGCTGCCCTGATACACCCAAGGAAGCCCTACAAACTGACATTAGGAACCTGGACTGCGGAGTTTTCTTTCCTAGGGAAAATGGAAAAGGGATGTGCCCAGGTGACGCTGTCCCTGGGCTGGGCCCTGACTGCAAAGAATCCTTATATCGAAGGATGCACCCCACACCGAAGTTGTCCCCACCTCAAAATTGTGCTGCCCTGATAGACCCAAGGGAGCCCTACAAACTGACATCAGGAACCTGGACTGCTGAGTTTTCTTTCCCAGGGGAAATGGAAAAAGGATGTGCCCGGGGGCCCCTGGCCTTGGGCTGGGACCTCACTGCAAAAAATCCTTATATCGAAGGATGGACCCCGCACCGAAGTTGTCCCCACCTCAAACTTGTGCTGCCCTAGTAGACCCAAGGGAGCCCTACAAACTGACATCAGGAACCTGGACTGCTGTGTTTTCTTTCCCAGGGAAAATGGAAAAAGTATGTTCCCAGGGGCCCCTGGCCCTGGGCTTGGACCTCACTGCAAAAAATCCTTTTATCGCTGGATGGACCCCACACCGACGTTGTCCCCACCTCAAACTTGTGCTGCCCTGATAGACCCAAGGGAGCCCTACAAACTGACATCAGGAACCTGGACTGCTGAGTTTTCTTTCCCACGGAAAATGGAAAAAGGATGTGCCCGGGGGCCCCTGGCCTTGGGCTGGGACCTCACTGCAAAAAATCCTTATATCGAAGGATGGACCCCACACCGAAGTTGTCCCCACCTCAAACTTGTGCTGCCCGGATAGACCCAAGGGAGCCCTACAAACTGACATCAGGAACCTGGACTGCTGTGTTTTCTTTCCCAGGGAAAATGGAAAAAGGATGTACCCAGGGGCCCCTAGCTCTGGGCTGGGACCGCACTGCAAAAAATCCTTATCGAAGGATGGACCCCACACCGAAGTTGTCCCCACCTCAAACTTGTGCTGCCCTGATAGACCCAAGGGAGCCCTACAAACTGACATCAGGAACCTGGACTGCTGAGTTTTCTTCCCCAGGGAAAATGGAAAAAGGATGTGCCCAGGGGCCCCTGGCCCTGGGCTGGGACCTCACTGCAAAAAATCCTTTTATCGAAGGATGGACCCCACACCGAAGTTGTCCCCTCCTCAAACTTGTGCTGCCCTGATACACCCAAGGGAGCCCTACAAACTGACATCAGGAACCTGGACTGCTGAGTTTTCTTTCCCAGGGAAAATGGCCAAAGGATGTGCCCAGGGGCCCCTGGCCCTGACTGCAAAAAATCCTTATATCGAAGGATGGAGCCCACACCGAAGTTGTCCCCACCTCAAACTTGTGCTGCCCTGATACACCCAAGGGAGCCCTACAAACTGACATCAGGAACCTGGACTGCTGCGTTTTCTTTCCCAGGGAAAATGGAAAAAGTATGTTCCCAGGGCCCCTGGCCCTTGGCTTGGACCTCACTGCAAAAAATCCTTTTATCGCTGGATGGACCCCACACCGAAGTTGTCCCCACCTCGAACTTGTGCTGCCCTGATACACCCAAGGGAGCCCTACAAACTGACATCAGGAACCTGGACTGCTGAGTTTTCTTTCCCAGGGAAAATGGAAAAAGGATGTGCCCAGGGGCCCCTGGCCCTGGGCAGGGGCCTCACTACAAAAAATCCTTATATCGAAGGATGGACCCCACACCGAAGTTGTCCCCACCTCAAACTTGTGCTGCCCGGATAGACCCAAGGGAGCCCTACAAACTGACATCAGGAACCTGGACTGCTGTGTTTTCTTTCCCAGGGAAAATGGAAAAAGGATGTGCCCAGGGGCCCCTGGCCCTGACTGCAAAAAATCCTTATATCGAAGGATGGACCCCACACCGAAGTTGTCCCCACCTCAAACTTGTGCTGCCCTGATACACCCAAGGAAGCCCTACAAACTGACATCAGGAACCTGGACTGCTGCATTTTCTTTCCTAGGGAAAATGGAAAAAGGATGTTCCCAGGGGCCCCTGGCCCTGGGCTGGGACCTCACTGCAAAAAATCCATTTTTCGAAGGATGGACCCCACACCGAAGTTGTCCCCACCTCAAACTTGTGCTGCCCTGGTAGACCCAAGGGAGCCCTACAAACTGACATTAGGAACCTGGACTGCGGAGTTTTCTTTCCTAGGGAAAATGGAAAAGGGATGTGCCCAGGTGCCGCTGTCCCTGGGCTGGGCCCTGACTGCAAAAAATCCTTATATCGAAGGATGGAGCCCACACCGAAGTTGTCCCCACCTCAAACTTGTGCTGCCCTGATACACCCAAGGGAGCCCTACAAACTGACATCAGGAACCTGGACTGCTGCGTTTTCTTTCCCAGGGAAAATGGAAAAAGTATGTTCCCAGGGCCCCTGGCCCTTGGCTTGGACCTCACTGCAAAAAATCCTTTTATCGCTGGATGGACCCCACACCGAAGTTGTCCCCACCTGAAACTTGTGCTGCCCTGATACACCCAAGGGAGCCCTACAAACTGACATCAGGAACCTGGACTGCTGAGTTTTCTTTCCCAGGGAAAATGGAAAAAGGATGTGCCCAGGGGCCCCTGGCCCTGGGCAGGTTCCTCACTGCAAAAAATCCATTTATCGAAGGATGGACCCCACACCGAAGTTGTCCTCACCTCAAACTTGTGCTGCCCGGATAGACCCAAGGGAGCCCTACAAACTGACATCAGGAACCTGGACTGCTGTGTTTTCTTTCCCAGGGAAAATGGAAAAAGGATGTGCCCAGGGGCCCCTGGCCCTGACTGCAAAAAATCCTTATATCGAAGGATGGACCCCACACCGAAGTTGTCCCCACCTCAAACTTGTGCTGCCCTGATACACCCAAGGAAGCCCTACAAACTGACATCAGGAACCTGGACTGCTGCATTTTCTTTCCTAGGGAAAATGGAAAAAGGATGTTCCCAGGGGCCCCTGGCCCTGGGCTGGGACCTCACTGCAAAAAATCCATTTATCGAAGGATGGACCCCACACCGAAGTTGTCCCCACCTCAAACTTGTGCTGCCCTGATAGACCCAAGGGAGCCCTACAAACTGACATTAGGAACCTGGACTGCGGAGTTTTCTTTCCTAGGGAAAATGGAAAAGGGATGTGCCCAGGTGCCGCTGTCCCTGGGCTGGGCCCTGACTGCAAAGAATCCTTATATCGAAGGATGCACCCCACACCGAAGTTGTCCCCACCTCAAAATTGTGCTGCCCTGATAGACCCAAGGGAGCCCTACAAACTGACATCAGGAACCTGGACTGCTGAGTTTTCTTTCCCAGGGGAAATGGAAAAAGGATGTGCCCGGGGGCCCCTGGCCTTGGGCTGGGACCTCACTGCAAAAAATCCTTATATCGAAGAATGGAGCCCACACCGAAGTTGTCCCCACCTCAAACTTGTGCTGCCCTGATACACCCAAGGGAGCCCTACAAACTGACATCAGGAACCTGGACTGCTGAGTTTTCTTTCCCAGGGAAAATGGAAAAAGGATGTACCCAGGGGCCCCTGGCTCTGGGCTGGGACCGCACTGCAAAAAATCCTTATATCGAAGGATGGACCCCACACCGAAGTTGTCCCCACCTCAAACTTGTGCTGCCCTGATACACCCAAGGGAGCCCTACAAACTGACATCAGGAACCTGGACTGCTGAGTTTTCTTCCCCAGGGAAAATGGAAAAAGGATGTGCCCAGGGGCCCCTGGCCCTGGGCTGGGAACTCACTGCAAAAAATCCTTTTATCGAAGGATGGACCCCACACCGAAGTTGTCCCCTCCTCAAACTTGTGCTGCCCTGATACACCCAAGGGAGCCCTACAAACTGACATCAGGAACCTGGACTGCTGAGTTTTCTTTCCCAGGGAAAATGGAAAAAGTATGTTCCCAGGGGCCCCTGGCCCTGGGCTTGGACCTCACTGCAAAAAATCCTTTTATCGCTGGATGGACCCCACACCGAAGTTGTCCCCACCTCAAACTTGTGCTGCCCTGATAGACCCAAGGGAGCCCTACAAACTGACATCAGGAACCTGGACTGCTGAGTTTTCTTTCCCAGGGAAAATGAAAAAAGGATGTACCCAGGGGCCCCTGGCTCTGGGCTGGGACCTCACTGCAAAAAATCCTTATATCGAAGGATGGACCCCACACCGAAGTTGTCCCCACCTCAAACTTGTGCTGCCCTGATAGACCCAAGGGAGCCCTACAAACTGACATCAGGAACCTGGACTGCTGTGTTTTCTTTCCCAGGGAAAATGGAAAAAGTATGTGCCCAGGGGCCCCTGGCCCTGACTGCAAAAAATCCTTATATCGAAGGATGGACCCCACACCGAAGTTGTCCCCACCTCAAACTTGTGCTGCCCTGATAGACCCAAGGGAGCCCTACAAACTGACATCAGGAACCTGGACTGCTGAGTTTTCTTCCCCAGGGAAAATGGAAAAAGAATGTGCCCAGGGTCCCCTGGCCCTGGGCCCCTGGCCCTGACTGCAAAAAATCCTTATATCGAAGGATGGACCCCACATCGATGTTGTCCCCACCTCAAACTTGTGCTGCCCTGATACACCCAAGGGGGCCCTACAAACTGACATCAGGAACCTGGACTGCTGAGTTTTCTTTCCCAGGGAAAATGGCCAAAGGATGTGCCCAGGGGCCCCTGGCCCTGGGCTTGGACCTCACTGCAAAAAATCCTTTTATCGCTGGATGGACCCCACACCGAAGTTGTCCCCACCTCAAACTTGTGCTGCCCTGATAGACCCAAGGGAGCCCTACAAACTGACATCAGGAACCTGGACTGCTGAGTTTTCTTTCCCAGGGAAAATGGCCAAAGGATGTGCCCAGGGGCCCCTGGCCCTGGGCTTGGACCTCACTGCAAAAAATCCTTTTATCGCTGGATGGACCCCACACCGAAGTTGTCCCCACCTCAAACTTGTGCTGCCCTGATAGACCCAAGGGAGCCCTACAAACTGACATCAGGAACCTGGACTGCTGAGTTTTCTTTCCCAGGGAAAATGGCCAAAGGATGTGCCCAGGGGCCCCTGGCTCTGGGCTGGGACCTCACTGCAAAAAATCCTTATATCGAAGGATGGACCCCACACCTAAGTTGTCCCCACCTCAAACTTGTGCTGCCCTGATAGACCCAAGGGAGCCCTACAAACTGACATCAGGAACCTGGACTGCTGAGTTTTCTTCCCCAGGGCAAATGGAAAAAGGATGTGCCCAGGGGCCCCTGGCCCTGGGCTTTGACCTCACTGCAAAAAATCCATTTATCGAAGGATGGACCCCACACCGAAGTTGTCCCCACCTGAAACTTGTGCTGCCCTGATACACCCAAGGGAGCCCTACAAACTGACATCAGGAACCTGGACTGCTGAGTTTTCTTTCCCAGGGAAAATGGAAAAAGGATGTGCCCAGGGGCCCCTGGCCCTGGGCAGGGGCCTCACTACAAAAAATCCTTATATCGAAGGATGGACCCCACACCGAAGTTGTCCCCACCTCAAACTTGTGCTGCCCGGATAGACCCAAGGGAGCCCTACAAACTGACATCAGGAACCTGGACTGCTGTGTTTTCTTTCCCAGGGAAAATGGAAAAAGGGTGTGCCCAGGGGCCCCTGGCCCTGACTGCAAAAAATCCTTATATCGAAGGATGGACCCCACACCGAAGTTGTCCCCACCTCAAACTTGTGCTGCCCTGATACACCCAAGGAAGCCCTACAAACTGACATCAGGAACCTGGACTGCTGCATTTTCTTTCCCAGGGAAAATGGAAAAAGGATGTTCCCAGGGGCCCCTGGCACTGGGCTGGGACCTCACTGCAAAAAATCCATTTATCGAAGGATGGACCCCACACCGAAGTTGTCCCCACCTCAAACTTGTGCTGCCCTGATAGACCCAAGGGAGCCCTACAAACTGACATTAGGAACCTGGACTGCGGAGTTTTCTTTCCTAGGGAAAATGGAAAAGGGATGTGCCCAGGTGCCGCTGTCCCTGGGCTGGGCCCTGACTGCAAAGAATCCTTATATCGAAGGATGCACCCCACACCGAAGTTGTCCCCACCTCAAACTTGTGCTGCCCTGATAGACCCAAGGGAGCCCTACAAACTGACATCAGGAACCTGGACTGCTGTGTTTTCTTTCCCAGGGAAAATGGAAAAAGTATGTGCCCAGGGGCCCCTGGCCCTGACTGCAAAAAATCCTTTTATCGCTGGATGGACCCCACACCGAAGTTGTCCCCACCTCAAACTTGTGCTGCCCTGATAGACCCAAGGGAGCCCTACAAACTGACATCAGGAACCTGGACTGCTGAGTTTTCTTTCCCAGGGAAAATGGCCAAAGGATGTGCCCAGGGGCCCCTGGCCCTGGGCTTGGACCTCACTGCAAAAAATCCTTTTATCGCTGGATGGACCCCACACCGAAGTTGTCCCCACCTCAAACTTGTGCTGCCCTGATAGACCCAAGGGAGCCCTACAAACTGACATCAGGAACCTGGACTGCTGAGTTTTCTTTCCCAGGGAAAATGGCCAAAGGATGTGCCCAGGGGCCCCTGGCTCTGGGCTGGGACCTCACTGCAAAAAATCCTTATATCGAAGGATGGACCCCACACCTAAGTTGTCCCCACCTCAAACTTGTGCTGCCCTGATAGACCCAAGGGAGCCCTACAAACTGACATCAGGAACCTGGACTGCTGAGTTTTCTTCCCCAGGGCAAATGGAAAAAGGATGTGCCCAGGGGCCCCTGGCCCTGGGCTTTGACCTCACTGCAAAAAATCCATTTATCGAAGGATGGACCCCACACCGAAGTTGTCCCCACCTGAAACTTGTGCTGCCCTGATACACCCAAGGGAGCCCTACAAACTGACATCAGGAACCTGGACTGCTGAGTTTTCTTTCCCAGGGAAAATGGAAAAAGGATGTGCCCAGGGGCCCCTGGCCCTGGGCAGGGGCCTCACTACAAAAAATCCTTATATCGAAGGATGGACCCCACACCGAAGTTGTCCCCACCTCAAACTTGTGCTGCCCGGATAGACCCAAGGGAGCCCTACAAACTGACATCAGGAACCTGGACTGCTGTGTTTTCTTTCCCAGGGAAAATGGAAAAAGGGTGTGCCCAGGGGCCCCTGGCCCTGACTGCAAAAAATCCTTATATCGAAGGATGGACCCCACACCGAAGTTGTCCCCACCTCAAACTTGTGCTGCCCTGATAGACCCAAGGAAGCCCTACAAACTGACATCAGGAACCTGGACTGCTGCATTTTCTTTCCCAGGGAAAATGGAAAAAGGATGTTCCCAGGGGCCCCTGGCACTGGGCTGGGACCTCACTGCAAAAAATCCATTTATCGAAGGATGGACCCCACACCGAAGTTGTCCCCACCTCAAACTTGTGCTGCCCTGATAGACCCAAGGGAGCCCTACAAACTGACATTAGGAACCTGGACTGCGGAGTTTTCTTTCCTAGGGAAAATGGAAAAGGGATGTGCCCAGGTGCCGCTGTCCCTGGGCTGGGCCCTGACTGCAAAGAATCCTTATATCGAAGGATGCACCCCACACCGAAGTTGTCCCCACCTCAAAATTGTGCTGCCCTGATAGACCCAAGGGAGCCCTACAAACTGACATCAGGAACCTGGACTGCTGAGTTTTCTTTCCCAGGGGAAATGGAAAAAGGATGTGCCCGGGGGCCCCTGGCCTTGGGCTGGGACCTCACTGCAAAAAATCCTTATATCGAAGGATGGAGCCCACACCGAAGTTGTCCCCACCTCAAACTTGTGCTGCCCTGATACACCCAAGGGAGCCCTACAAACTGACATCAGGAACCTGGACTGCTGAGTTTTCTTTCCCAGGGAAAATGGAAAAAGGATGTACCCAGGGGCCCCTGGCTCTGGGCTGGGACCGCACTGCAAAAAATCCTTATCGAAGGATGGACCCCACACCGAAGTTGTCCCCACCTCAAACTTGTGCTGCCCTGATACACCCAAGGGAGCCCTACAAACTGACATCAGGAACCTGGACTGCTGAGTTTTCTTCCCCAGGGAAAATGGAAAAAGGATGTGCCCAGGGGCCCCTGGCCCTGGGCTGGGAACTCACTGCAAAAAATCCTTTTATCGAAGGATGGACCCCACACCGAAGTTGTCCCCTCCTCAAACTTGTGCTGCCCTGATACACCCAAGGGAGCCCTACAAACTGACATCAGGAACCTGGACTGCTGAGTTTTCTTTCCCAGGGAAAATGGAAAAAGTATGTTCCCAGGGGCCCCTGGCCCTGGGCTTGGACCTCACTGCAAAAAATCCTTTTATCGCTGGATGGACCCCACACCGAAGTTGTCCCCACCTCAAACTTGTGCTGCCCTGATAGACCCAAGGGAGCCCTACAAACTGACATCAGGAACCTGGACTGCTGAGTTTTCTTTCCCAGGGAAAATGGAAAAAGGATGTACCCAGGGGCCCCTGGCTCTGGGCTGGGACCTCACTGCAAAAAATCCTTATATCGAAGGATGGACCCCACACCGAAGTTGTCCCCACCTCAAACTTGTGCTGCCCTGATAGACCCAAGGGAGCCCTACAAACTGACATCAGGAACCTGGACTGCTGAGTTTTCTTCCCCAGGGTAAATGGAAAAAGGATGTGCCCAGGGGCCCCTGGCCCTGGGCTGGGAACTCACTGCAAAAAATCCTTTTATCGAAGGATGGACCCCACACCGAAGTTGTCCCCACCTCAAACTTGTGCTGCCCTGATAGACCCAAGGGAGCCCTACAAACTGACATCAGGAACCTGGACTGCTGAGTTTTCTTTCCCAGGGAAAATGGAAAAAGGATGTGCCCAGGGGCCCCTGGCCCTGACTGCAAAAAATCCTTATATCGAAGGATGGACCCCACACCGAAGTTGGCCCCACCTCAAACTTGTGCTGCCCTGATACACCCAAGGGAGCCCTACAAACTGACATCAGGAACCTGGACTGCTGCGTTTTCTTTCCCAGGGAAAATGGAAAAAGGATCTTCCCTGGGGCCCCTGGCCCTGGGCTTGGACCTCACTGCAAAAAATCCTTTTATCGCAGGATGGACCCCACACCGAAGTTGTCCCCACCTCAAACTTGTGCTGCCCTGATAGACCCAAGGGAGCCCTACAAACTGACATCAGGAACCTGGACTGCTGAGTTTTCTTTCCCAGGGAAAATGGCCAAAGGATGTGCCCGGGGGCCCCTGGCCCTGACTGCAAAAAATCCTTATATCGACGGATGGACCCCACACCGAAGCTGTCCCCACCTGAAACTTGTGCTGCCCTGATACACCCAAGGGAGCCCTACAAACTGACATCAGGAACCTGGACTGCTGTGTTTTCTTTCCCAGGGAAAATGGAAAAAGTATGTGCCCAGGGGCCCCTAGCCCTGACTGCAAAAAATCCTTATATCGAAGGATGGACCCCACACCGAAGTTGTCCCCACCTCAAACTTGTGCTGCCCTGATAGACCCAAGGGAGCCCTACAAACTGACATCAGGAACCTGGACTGCTGAGTTTTCTTCCCCAGGGAAAATGGAAAAAGAATGTGCCCAGGGGCCCCTGGCCCTGGGCTTGGACCTCACTGCAAAAAATCCTTTTATCGCTGGATGGACCCCACACCGAAGTTGTCCCCACCTCAAACTTGTGCTGCCCTGATAGACCCAAGGGAGCCCTACAAACTGACATCAGGAACCTGGACTGCTGAGTTTTCTTTCCCAGGGAAAATGGCCAAATGATGTGCCCAGGGGCCCCTGGCCCTGGGCTTGGACCTCACTGCAAAAAATCCTTTTATCGCTGGATGGACCCCACACCGAAGTTGTCCCCACCTCAAACTTGTGCTGCCCTGATAGACCCAAGGGAGCCCTACAAACTGACATCAGGAACCTGGACTGCTGAGTTTTCTTTCCCAGGGAAAATGGCCAAAGGATGTGCCCAGGGGCCCCTGGCGCTGGGCTGGGACCTCACTGCAAAAAATCCTTATATCGAAGGATGGACCCCACACCTAAGTTGTCCCCACCTCAAACTTGTGCTGCCCTGATAGACCCAAGGGAGCCCTACAAACTGACATCAGGAACCTGGACTGCTGAGTTTTCTTCCCCAGGGCAAATGGAAAAAGGATGTGCCCAGGGGCCCCTGGCCCTGGGCTGGGACCTCACTGCAAAAAATCCATTTATCGAAGGATGGACCCCACACCGAAGTTGTCCCCACCTGAAACTTGTGCTGCCCTGATACACCCAAGGGAGCCCTACAAACTGACATCAGGAACCTGGACTGCTGAGTTTTCTTTCCCAGGGAAAATGGAAAAAGGATGTGCCCAGGGGCCCCTGGCCCTGACTGCAAAAAATCCTTATATCGAAGGATGGACCCCACACCGAAGTTGTCCCCACCTCAAACTTGTGCTGCCCTGATACACCCAAGGAAGCCCTACAAACTGACATCAGGAACCTGGACTGCTGCATTTTCTTTCCCAGGGAAAATGGAAAAAGGATGTTCCCAGGGGCCCCTGGCACTGGGCTGGGACCTCACTGCAAAAAATCCATTTATCGAAGGATGGACCCCACACCGAAGTTGTCCCCACCTCAAACTTGTGCTGCCCTGATAGACCCAAGGGAGCCCTACAAACTGACATTAGGAACCTGGACTGCGGAGTTTTCTTTCCTAGGGAAAATGGAAAAGGGATGTGCCCAGGTGCCGCTGTCCCTGGGCTGGGCCCTGACTGCAAAGAATCCTTATATCGAAGGATGCACCCCACACCGAAGTTGTCCCCACCTCAAAATTGTGCTGCCCTGATAGACCCAAGGGAGCCCTACAAACTGACATCAGGAACCTGGACTGCTGAGTTTTCTTTCCCAGGGGAAATGGAAAAAGGATGTGCCCGGGGGCCCCTGGCCTTGGGCTGGGACCTCACTGCAAAAAATCCTTATATCGAAGAATGGAGCCCACACCGAAGTTGTCCCCACCTCAAACTTGTGCTGCCCTGATACACCCAAGGGAGCCCTACAAACTGACATCAGGAACCTGGACTGCTGAGTTTTCTTTCCCAGGGAAAATGGAAAAAGGATGTACCCAGGGGCCCCTGGCTCTGGGCTGGGACCGCACTGCAAAAAATCCTTATATCGAAGGATGGACCCCACACCGAAGTTGTCCCCACCTCAAACTTGTGCTGCCCTGATACACCCAAGGGAGCCCTACAAACTGACATCAGGAACCTGGACTGCTGAGTTTTCTTCCCCAGGGAAAATGGAAAAAGGATGTGCCCAGGGGCCCCTGGCCCTGGGCTGGGAACTCACTGCAAAAAATCCTTTTATCGAAGGATGGACCCCACACCGAAGTTGTCCCCTCCTCAAACTTGTGCTGCCCTGATACACCCAAGGGAGCCCTACAAACTGACATCAGGAACCTGGACTGCTGAGTTTTCTTTCCCAGGGAAAATGGAAAAAGTATGTTCCCAGGGGCCCCTGGCCCTGGGCTTGGACCTCACTGCAAAAAATCCTTTTATCGCTGGATGGACCCCACACCGAAGTTGTCCCCACCTCAAACTTGTGCTGCCCTGATAGACCCAAGGGAGCCCTACAAACTGACATCAGGAACCTGGACTGCTGAGTTTTCTTTCCCAGGGAAAATGAAAAAAGGATGTACCCAGGGGCCCCTGGCTCTGGGCTGGGACCTCACTGCAAAAAATCCTTATATCGAAGGATGGACCCCACACCGAAGTTGTCCCCACCTCAAACTTGTGCTGCCCTGATAGACCCAAGGGAGCCCTACAAACTGACATCAGGAACCTGGACTGCTGTGTTTTCTTTCCCAGGGAAAATGGAAAAAGTATGTGCCCAGGGGACCCTGGCCCTGACTGCAAAAAATCCTTATATCGAAGGATGGACCCCACACCGAAGTTGTCCCCACCTCAAACTTGTGCTGCCCTGATAGACCCAAGGGAGCCCTACAAACTGACATCAGGAACCTGGACTGCTGAGTTTTCTTCCCCAGGGAAAATGGAAAAAGAATGTGCCCAGGGTCCCCTGGCCCTGGGCCCCTGGCCCTGACTGCAAAAAATCCTTATATCGAAGGATGGACCCCACATCGATGTTGTCCCCACCTCAAACTTGTGCTGCCCTGATACACCCAAGGGGGCCCTACAAACTGACATCAGGAACCTGGACTGCTGAGTTTTCTTTCCCAGGGAAAATGGCCAAAGGATGTGCCCAGGGGCCCCTGGCCCTGGGCTTGGACCTCACTGCAAAAAATCCTTTTATCGCTGGATGGACCCCACACCGAAGTTGTCCCCACCTCAAACTTGTGCTGCCCTGATAGACCCAAGGGAGCCCTACAAACTGACATCAGGAACCTGGACTGCTGAGTTTTCTTTCCCAGGGAAAATGGCCAAAGGATGTGCCCAGGGGCCCCTGGCCCTGGGCTTGGACCTCACTGCAAAAAATCCTTTTATCGCTGGATGGACCCCACACCGAAGTTGTCCCCACCTCAAACTTGTGCTGCCCTGATAGACCCAAGGGAGCCCTACAAACTGACATCAGGAACCTGGACTGCTGAGTTTTCTTTCCCAGGGAAAATGGCCAAAGGATGTGCCCAGGGGCCCCTGGCTCTGGGCTGGGACCTCACTGCAAAAAATCCTTATATCGAAGGATGGACCCCACACCTAAGTTGTCCCCACCTCAAACTTGTGCTGCCCTGATAGACCCAAGGGAGCCCTACAAACTGACATCAGGAACCTGGACTGCTGAGTTTTCTTCCCCAGGGCAAATGGAAAAAGGATGTGCCCAGGGGCCCCTGGCCCTGGGCTTTGACCTCACTGCAAAAAATCCATTTATCGAAGGATGGACCCCACACCGAAGTTGTCCCCACCTGAAACTTGTGCTGCCCTGATACACCCAAGGGAGCCCTACAAACTGACATCAGGAACCTGGACTGCTGAGTTTTCTTTCCCAGGGAAAATGGAAAAAGGATGTGCCCAGGGGCCCCTGGCCCTGGGCAGGGGCCTCACTACAAAAAATCCTTATATCGAAGGATGGACCCCACACCGAAGTTGTCCCCACCTCAAACTTGTGCTGCCCGGATAGACCCAAGGGAGCCCTACAAACTGACATCAGGAACCTGGACTGCTGTGTTTTCTTTCCCAGGGAAAATGGAAAAAGGGTGTGCCCAGGGGCCCCTGGCCCTGACTGCAAAAAATCCTTATATCGAAGGATGGACCCCACACCGAAGTTGTCCCCACCTCAAACTTGTGCTGCCCTGATACACCCAAGGAAGCCCTACAAACTGACATCAGGAACCTGGACTGCTGCATTTTCTTTCCCAGGGAAAATGGAAAAAGGATGTTCCCAGGGGCCCCTGGCACTGGGCTGGGACCTCACTGCAAAAAATCCATTTATCGAAGGATGGACCCCACACCGAAGTTGTCCCCACCTCAAACTTGTGCTGCCCTGATAGACCCAAGGGAGCCCTACAAACTGACATTAGGAACCTGGACTGCGGAGTTTTCTTTCCTAGGGAAAATGGAAAAGGGATGTGCCCAGGTGCCGCTGTCCCTGGGCTGGGCCCTGACTGCAAAGAATCCTTATATCGAAGGATGCACCCCACACCGAAGTTGTCCCCACCTCAAACTTGTGCTGCCCTGATAGACCCAAGGGAGCCCTACAAACTGACATCAGGAACCTGGACTGCTGTGTTTTCTTTCCCAGGGAAAATGGAAAAAGTATGTGCCCAGGGGCCCCTGGCCCTGACTGCAAAAAATCCTTTTATCGCTGGATGGACCCCACACCGAAGTTGTCCCCACCTCAAACTTGTGCTGCCCTGATAGACCCAAGGGAGCCCTACAAACTGACATCAGGAACCTGGACTGCTGAGTTTTCTTTCCCAGGGAAAATGGCCAAAGGATGTGCCCAGGGGCCCCTGGCCCTGGGCTTGGACCTCACTGCAAAAAATCCTTTTATCGCTGGATGGACCCCACACCGAAGTTGTCCCCACCTCAAACTTGTGCTGCCCTGATAGACCCAAGGGAGCCCTACAAACTGACATCAGGAACCTGGACTGCTGAGTTTTCTTTCCCAGGGAAAATGGCCAAAGGATGTGCCCAGGGGCCCCTGGCTCTGGGCTGGGACCTCACTGCAAAAAATCCTTATATCGAAGGATGGACCCCACACCTAAGTTGTCCCCACCTCAAACTTGTGCTGCCCTGATAGACCCAAGGGAGCCCTACAAACTGACATCAGGAACCTGGACTGCTGAGTTTTCTTCCCCAGGGCAAATGGAAAAAGGATGTGCCCAGGGGCCCCTGGCCCTGGGCTTTGACCTCACTGCAAAAAATCCATTTATCGAAGGATGGACCCCACACCGAAGTTGTCCCCACCTGAAACTTGTGCTGCCCTGATACACCCAAGGGAGCCCTACAAACTGACATCAGGAACCTGGACTGCTGAGTTTTCTTTCCCAGGGAAAATGGAAAAAGGATGTGCCCAGGGGCCCCTGGCCCTGGGCAGGGGCCTCACTACAAAAAATCCTTATATCGAAGGATGGACCCCACACCGAAGTTGTCCCCACCTCAAACTTGTGCTGCCCGGATAGACCCAAGGGAGCCCTACAAACTGACATCAGGAACCTGGACTGCTGTGTTTTCTTTCCCAGGGAAAATGGAAAAAGGGTGTGCCCAGGGGCCCCTGGCCCTGACTGCAAAAAATCCTTATATCGAAGGATGGACCCCACACCGAAGTTGTCCCCACCTCAAACTTGTGCTGCCCTGATAGACCCAAGGAAGCCCTACAAACTGACATCAGGAACCTGGACTGCTGCATTTTCTTTCCCAGGGAAAATGGAAAAAGGATGTTCCCAGGGGCCCCTGGCACTGGGCTGGGACCTCACTGCAAAAAATCCATTTATCGAAGGATGGACCCCACACCGAAGTTGTCCCCACCTCAAACTTGTGCTGCCCTGATAGACCCAAGGGAGCCCTACAAACTGACATTAGGAACCTGGACTGCGGAGTTTTCTTTCCTAGGGAAAATGGAAAAGGGATGTGCCCAGGTGCCGCTGTCCCTGGGCTGGGCCCTGACTGCAAAGAATCCTTATATCGAAGGATGCACCCCACACCGAAGTTGTCCCCACCTCAAAATTGTGCTGCCCTGATAGACCCAAGGGAGCCCTACAAACTGACATCAGGAACCTGGACTGCTGAGTTTTCTTTCCCAGGGGAAATGGAAAAAGGATGTGCCCGGGGGCCCCTGGCCTTGGGCTGGGACCTCACTGCAAAAAATCCTTATATCGAAGGATGGAGCCCACACCGAAGTTGTCCCCACCTCAAACTTGTGCTGCCCTGATACACCCAAGGGAGCCCTACAAACTGACATCAGGAACCTGGACTGCTGAGTTTTCTTTCCCAGGGAAAATGGAAAAAGGATGTACCCAGGGGCCCCTGGCTCTGGGCTGGGACCGCACTGCAAAAAATCCTTATCGAAGGATGGACCCCACACCGAAGTTGTCCCCACCTCAAACTTGTGCTGCCCTGATACACCCAAGGGAGCCCTACAAACTGACATCAGGAACCTGGACTGCTGAGTTTTCTTCCCCAGGGAAAATGGAAAAAGGATGTGCCCAGGGGCCCCTGGCCCTGGGCTGGGAACTCACTGCAAAAAATCCTTTTATCGAAGGATGGACCCCACACCGAAGTTGTCCCCTCCTCAAACTTGTGCTGCCCTGATACACCCAAGGGAGCCCTACAAACTGACATCAGGAACCTGGACTGCTGAGTTTTCTTTCCCAGGGAAAATGGAAAAAGTATGTTCCCAGGGGCCCCTGGCCCTGGGCTTGGACCTCACTGCAAAAAATCCTTTTATCGCTGGATGGACCCCACACCGAAGTTGTCCCCACCTCAAACTTGTGCTGCCCTGATAGACCCAAGGGAGCCCTACAAACTGACATCAGGAACCTGGACTGCTGAGTTTTCTTTCCCAGGGAAAATGGAAAAAGGATGTGCCCAGGGGCCCCTGGCTCTGGGCTGGGACCTCACTGCAAAAAATCCTTATATCGAAGGATGGACCCCACACCGAAGTTGTCCCCACCTCAAACTTGTGCTGCCCTGATAGACCCAAGGGAGCCCTACAAACTGACATCAGGAACCTGGACTGCTGAGTTTTCTTCCCCAGGGTAAATGGAAAAAGGATGTGCCCAGGGGCCCCTGGCCCTGGGCTGGGAACTCACTGCAAAAAATCCTTTTATCGAAGGATGGACCCCACACCGAAGTTGTCCCCACCTCAAACTTGTGCTGCCCTGATAGACCCAAGGGAGCCCTACAAACTGACATCAGGAACCTGGACTGCTGAGTTTTCTTTCCCAGGGAAAATGGAAAAAGGATGTGCCCAGGGGCCCCTGGCCCTGACTGCAAAAAATCCTTATATCGAAGGATGGACCCCACACCGAAGTTGGCCCCACCTCAAACTTGTGCTGCCCTGATACACCCAAGGGAGCCCTACAAACTGACATCAGGAACCTGGACTGCTGCGTTTTCTTTCCCAGGGAAAATGGAAAAAGGATCTTCCCTGGGGCCCCTGGCCCTGGGCTTGGACCTCACTGCAAAAAATCCTTTTATCGCAGGATGGACCCCACACCGAAGTTGTCCCCACCTCAAACTTGTGCTGCCCTGATAGACCCAAGGGAGCCCTACAAACTGACATCAGGAACCTGGACTGCTGAGTTTTCTTTCCCAGGGAAAATGGCCAAAGGATGTGCCCGGGGGCCCCTGGCCCTGACTGCAAAAAATCCTTATATCGACGGATGGACCCCACACCGAAGCTGTCCCCACCTGAAACTTGTGCTGCCCTGATACACCCAAGGGAGCCCTACAAACTGACATCAGGAACCTGGACTGCTGTGTTTTCTTTCCCAGGGAAAATGGAAAAAGTATGTGCCCAGGGGCCCCTAGCCCTGACTGCAAAAAATCCTTATATCGAAGGATGGACCCCACACCGAAGTTGTCCCCACCTCAAACTTGTGCTGCCCTGATAGACCCAAGGGAGCCCTACAAACTGACATCAGGAACCTGGACTGCTGAGTTTTCTTCCCCAGGGAAAATGGAAAAAGAATGTGCCCAGGGGCCCCTGGCCCTGGGCTTGGACCTCACTGCAAAAAATCCTTTTATCGCTGGATGGACCCCACACCGAAGTTGTCCCCACCTCAAACTTGTGCTGCCCTGATAGACCCAAGGGAGCCCTACAAACTGACATCAGGAACCTGGACTGCTGAGTTTTCTTTCCCAGGGAAAATGGCCAAATGATGTGCCCAGGGGCCCCTGGCCCTGGGCTTGGACCTCACTGCAAAAAATCCTTTTATCGCTGGATGGACCCCACACCGAAGTTGTCCCCACCTCAAACTTGTGCTGCCCTGATAGACCCAAGGGAGCCCTACAAACTGACATCAGGAACCTGGACTGCTGAGTTTTCTTTCCCAGGGAAAATGGCCAAAGGATGTGCCCAGGGGCCCCTGGCGCTGGGCTGGGACCTCACTGCAAAAAATCCTTATATCGAAGGATGGACCCCACACCTAAGTTGTCCCCACCTCAAACTTGTGCTGCCCTGATAGACCCAAGGGAGCCCTACAAACTGACATCAGGAACCTGGACTGCTGAGTTTTCTTCCCCAGGGCAAATGGAAAAAGGATGTGCCCAGGGGCCCCTGGCCCTGGGCTGGGACCTCACTGCAAAAAATCCATTTATCGAAGGATGGACCCCACACCGAAGTTGTCCCCACCTGAAACTTGTGCTGCCCTGATACACCCAAGGGAGCCCTACAAACTGACATCAGGAACCTGGACTGCTGAGTTTTCTTTCCCAGGGAAAATGGAAAAAGGATGTGCCCAGGGGCCCCTGGCCCTGACTGCAAAAAATCCTTATATCGAAGGATGGACCCCACACCGAAGTTGTCCCCACCTCAAACTTGTGCTGCCCTGATACACCCAAGGAAGCCCTACAAACTGACATCAGGAACCTGGACTGCTGCATTTTCTTTCCCAGGGAAAATGGAAAAAGGATGTTCCCAGGGGCCCCTGGCACTGGGCTGGGACCTCACTGCAAAAAATCCATTTATCGAAGGATGGACCCCACACCGAAGTTGTCCCCACCTCAAACTTGTGCTGCCCTGATAGACCCAAGGGAGCCCTACAAACTGACATTAGGAACCTGGACTGCGGAGTTTTCTTTCCTAGGGAAAATGGAAAAGGGATGTGCCCAGGTGCCGCTGTCCCTGGGCTGGGCCCTGACTGCAAAGAATCCTTATATCGAAGGATGCACCCCACACCGAAGTTGTCCCCACCTCAAAATTGTGCTGCCCTGATAGACCCAAGGGAGCCCTACAAACTGACATCAGGAACCTGGACTGCTGAGTTTTCTTTCCCAGGGGAAATGGAAAAAGGATGTGCCCGGGGGCCCCTGGCCTTGGGCTGGGACCTCACTGCAAAAAATCCTTATATCGAAGGATGGAGCCCACACCGAAGTTGTCCCCACCTCAAACTTGTGCTGCCCTGATACACCCAAGGGAGCCCTACAAACTGACATCAGGAACCTGGACTGCTGAGTTTTCTTTCCCAGGGAAAATGGAAAAAGGATGTACCCAGGGGCCCCTGGCTCTGGGCTGGGACCGCACTGCAAAAAATCCTTATCGAAGGATGGACCCCACACCGAAGTTGTCCCCACCTCAAACTTGTGCTGCCCTGATACACCCAAGGGAGCCCTACAAACTGACATCAGGAACCTGGACTGCTGAGTTTTCTTCCCCAGGGAAAATGGAAAAAGGATGTGCCCAGGGGCCCCTGGCCCTGGGCTGGGAACTCACTGCAAAAAATCCTTTTATCGAAGGATGGACCCCACACCGAAGTTGTCCCCTCCTCAAACTTGTGCTGCCCTGATACACCCAAGGGAGCCCTACAAACTGACATCAGGAACCTGGACTGCTGAGTTTTCTTTCCCAGGGAAAATGGAAAAAGTATGTTCCCAGGGGCCCCTGGCCCTGGGCTTGGACCTCACTGCAAAAAATCCTTTTATCGCTGGATGGACCCCACACCGAAGTTGTCCCCACCTCAAACTTGTGCTGCCCTGATACACCCAAGGGAGCCCTACAAACTGACATCAGGAACCTGGACTGCTGAGTTTTCTTTCCCAGGGAAAATGGAAAAAGGATGTACCCAGGGGCCCCTGGCTCTGGGCTGGGACCTCACTGCAAAAAATCCTTATATCGAAGGATGGACCCCACACCGAAGTTGTCCCCACCTCAAACTTGTGCTGCCCTGATAGACCCAAGGGAGCCCTACAAACTGACATCAGGAACCTGGACTGCTGAGTTTTCTTCCCCAGGGTAAATGGAAAAAGGATGTGCCCAGGGGCCCCTGGCCCTGGGCTGGGAACTCACTGCAAAAAATCCTTTTATCGAAGGATGGACCCCACACCGAAGTTGTCCCCACCTCAAACTTGTGCTGCCCTGATAGACCCAAGGGAGCCCTACAAACTGACATCAGGAACCTGGACTGCTGAGTTTTCTTTCCCAGGGAAAATGGAAAAAGGATGTGCCCAGGGGCCCCTGGCCCTGACTGCAAAAAATCCTTATATCGAAGGATGGACCCCACACCGAAGTTGGCCCCACCTCAAACTTGTGCTGCCCTGATACACCCAAGGGAGCCCTACAAACTGACATCAGGAACCTGGACTGCTGCGTTTTCTTTCCCAGGGAAAATGGAAAAAGGATGTTCCCAGGTGCCCCTGGCCCTGGGCTTGGACCTCACTGCAAAAAATCCTTTTATCGCAGGATGGACCCCACACCGAAGTTGTCCCCACCTGAAACTTGTGCTGCCCTGATAGACCCAAGGGAGCCCTACAAACTGACATCAGGAACCTGGACTGCTGAGTTTTCTTTCCCAGGGAAAATGGAAAAAGGATGTGCCCAGCGGCCCCTGGCCCTGGGCCCCTGGCCCTGACTGCAAAAAATCCTTATATCGAAGGATGGACCCCACACCGAAGTTGTCCCCACCTCAAACTTGTGCTGCCCTGAAAGACCCAAGGGAGCCCTACAAACTGACATCAGGAACCTGGACTGCTGAGTTTTCTTTCCCAGGGAAAATGGCCAAAGGATGTGCCCGGGGGCCCCTGGCCCTGACTGCAAAAAATCCTTTTATCGAAGGATGGACCCCACACCGAAGTTGTCCCCACCTCAAACTTGTGCTGCCCTGATAGACCCAAGGAAGCCCTACAAACTGACATCAGGAACCTGGACTGCTGCATTTTCTTTCCCAGGGAAAATGGAAAAAGGATGTTCCCAGGGGCCCCTGGCCCTGGGCTGGGACCTCACTGCAAAAAATCCATTTATCGAAGGATGGACCCCACACCGAAGTTGTCCCCACCTCAAACTTGTGCTGCCCTGATAGACCCAAGGGAGCCCTACAAACTGACATCAGGAACCTGGACTGCTGAGTTTTCTTTCCCAGGGAAAATGGCCAAAGGATGTGCCCAGGGGCCCCTGGCCCTGACTGCAAAAAATCCTTATATCGAAGGATGGACCCCACACCGAAGTTGTCCCCACCTCAAACTTGTGCTGCCCTGAAAGACCCAAGGGAGCCCTACAAACTGACATCAGGAACCTGGACTGCTTTGAGGCTTCTGGGTCTCTGACCACTCTGCTTGTCAGAGAGCCGAGTCCTCGGAAGCCGGATAGCGTAATGAAATCTTCCTCTATGAAGGCGGGACGGCACACAGGCGGCTTTTTTCCAGGAGGGTTTATTGAGGAACAGCAATTCAGGGAGCGAAGGGAAAACAACCACTCCGGGAGGGAGCTCGCTCTGAGAGCCTCGAACAGGGGGCGGAATCGGGATTATAACGGGGACAAGAGAGGGAGGGTCCAGGCATGAAGCGTTCAGTGAGGGAAGGCTTCGGGGGCAGAGTCAGGGTCGAGTGGCAGGGTTATAACCAATGAGGGTAAAGGGAAAGAGCGGTTTCAGGGAAGGAACCAATGGAGGTATAAAGAACAAAGAATTTTCTAGCACCAAGGGATGACAGACATACTGATTGATAACAGGGGAGGCAGGGAACTACACACCTGTCACCTCCCAGGGTAATTCGGGGGGACAGTTTCCCAAGTCCCCTCCCACATCTCCCCCGTTCTTGTTAATTAAATAAATATTTGCCAAAGTCTTGGTAAGCGTCTTTTTGAAGATGGTTAAGGCAACTGAAATCAGAAGGATAATTATGAAAATCCAAAAGAGTCCTTTTAAAATGGAGGCTGCCCACCCGGGAATGCCCCACTGCATCAATAGTTTGTGGACGGGGTCCACAGCCGAAGTTTCCGTTTTGATGTCCTGTACTTCAGTCCGGATCCGCTGGATGTTGGCTTGGATGGAAGTGCTCCGTGATGTTAAATTGAAGCAACACAATCCTTCGAAGTCCTCGCAGCTGTGGCCATGGGCGAGCAGCAGGAAATCAATAGCCGCTCTGTTTTGTAATGTGGCTTGCCTGGTGGTTTGCTGGTCTGCCAGAAGATCGGAGAGGGCGGCAGACGAGGCGTTGGCATGCTTACTTATCCAACACTCTAGGTGAGAAAGCTCACCGAGGGCCTTAGCTGCTGCATACCATGGTAAAAAGATGGATACAGCGACCCTCTTTGTTTTTCCCCAATCGTAAATTTCGGAGTCACAATTTTCGTCGAATTGAGCATATGATCTTTTGGTGCGTGCCAATTGTCTTTCTTTTTTCCAATCTAGAATTTGAGTTCTGTTTGGAGTGAGGGTAGCAAGCTTGCCAAGGCTGCATGGGCCTCCCTGGAGCCGAGATGGAATTCCCGACCATACTCTGTCCCCACAGATAAGAAACATCCCCCTGGGCAATGTCTTGGGATGAGTGGATGAAACCGAAATCACCTGGCTAGTATAATTGCACCAGGTTTGGCTGTTATATTTTTTACTGATAGGTGTTACATCTTTCCGGTATGTGTCTTTGGCCAAGTCAATTCCGTGCCAATTTTGACTTGGCCTCCTATAATAGAATTTGACACAATATCTAGCTGTGGAGGACCCCAGTAAGTCCAATTCTTGGGGTTCCTCTTTGCTGTTGGGCAAAATTTTGGTCCACTCATCCCAAGTATCGACCGGGTTAGGCCTCCTACCCGTGGTTCGGAGCAGGTCGGAATCGGATACCGGCCAATCATCAGCTACCAAGGGGACCCCTACCAGGCAAGTGGACAGGGGATTGTCCACGTTGCCCATGGCCAGACATAGGTTATCCTGCTGCAAGGACTTTGCCAGCGTGATCCAGACGTTTTCTTTCGGCTGTGGTACCACCCAGCCATCTGCTACATGCAGCCACAGGAGGATGGAAAGCGTGGCTGCAACCAGCTGGGCGCAGTGGGACATCTTCTGTTGTTCCTTTTGGGTGAATGATGTTCTGGCAGCCATCCTAGTACTAAAATTAAACAAAACAATATTACCAACATACATTTGGTTCCCTCCCCTCCCCCAGCTCCCCCTTTTGGGTTAAAATAAAAATAAATTTCAGGACGGAGGGGTAAAGGGATGACGGGTTAGGTATGAGGGTAGAGGGAACGGCACAGGAGGGGATGGGGTGGCGGAAGTTGTTAAGTCTTGCAGAGGTAGGTATGTCCTTGTGATGAGGACCCGGGAGACGATGTTGGGTGGTCTTCCGGTCCTCTTCTTTTTTCTCCGTCGCCACGCCACTGCATTATCTGGTGGTGATTGTGATGGGGTCGCTGGGTTGCTCCTCGCTGGGGGGTCCGTGGTAGTGCTCTCCAGGTACGGTTTGACGTATTTTCCAGGAATCCATTTGGGACCCTGGGCTGTGGAAACACAAGCGTACCCTCTCCCCCACGTTATCAGAGGGTACGGCCCTGAGATGATTTTTGATTCTGGGTCTCTGATGAGGACTGGCGGACGCTCTTTCAAAACTGCCCTGGTGTTATTGCAAAAGTGTCTGAGTGCAGGGGGATTCGGCTCTCGGTCAGAACAATTTAAGAAATTAAGAACATAAAGTGCCTTGCATAATCTTTCAACTGGTGTCATGGCCAGAGCCGAATCGTGTTGTTGTTCTAGCAGCCTTTTTAACTCTTTGTGGGAGCGTTCCACTATTGCCTGTCCTGTGGGGTTATGGGGAATGCCGGTGGAATGGGCAATTCCCCATTGTTGTAGAAATTGTGCGAATCTTGTCGAGGTGAATCCAGGCCCATTGTCCGTTTTGATGGCTTTTGGGACTCCTAATGTGGCAAATGCCATGAATAGATGTTTGATGGTATCTTTTGTTTTCTCACCAGTGTGGAGTGACGCGAACACGGCCCCAGAAAATGTGTCTATGGACACATGCAGGTATTTCAGGCGGCCAAAAGGATTATAGTGAGTGATGTCTGTTTGCCACAGCTCTAATGCTGCCAACCCTCGGGGGTTTATCCCCGTTGGCAGCGGTGGAAGGGCGAAGGACTGACAGTTTGGGCATGTGGCTAGTATGGCTTTGGCTTGTTCTTTTGATATTTTAAATTGTCGGGCAAGGGCAGGTGCATTTTGATGGAAAAACGCATGGCTGAGCCTTGCCTGTGCAAAGATGTCTGGTAAGGTTAATGAAAGTGCAGGTGCAGAGTAATGAGATGCCATTGCAAGGAGGTCGGCCATCCGGTTTCCCTCTGCAATAGCTCCTGGCAGGTCTGTGTGAGCCCGGACGTGCATAATATAATAGAGTTGCTCTCGGTGGGAGATCAGCCAGATTAATTCTGTGAGCAAATCGAATAACTGTTTGTTTTGAACTTCTTTGAGCAGGGCGTGTTCTGCCCGTTCTGCTATCCCGGCAACATAAGCCGAATCTGTTACCAGATTGAAAGGTTGCTGAAATTTTTTGAATGCTCTCACGACCGCAGCAAGTTCTGCGATCTGGGGGGAACCCTCAACCAGTTGGATGTCAGACTCCCACTTCTGACTCTCCGGGTCCTTCCAAGTGATCACCGATTTGTGGGATTTTCCCGACCCATCGGTGAACACCGTGAGAGCACCTTTAATAGGTGTTTTATTTTTGAATGACTTTGGGGCCAAATATAACGTGTCTTTGAATATTTTATGTTTAGGGTAATGAATGGAAATCTGTCCAGGGTAGCTGTCTAAAGCAATTTGCAAGCTTTCGTTTGTCTGAAGCAGGGATTCCAATTGTTCTAAATTAAGAGGTAGGTAAATGCACGCCGGGTCACACCCTGCGAGGGTCCGGAGGCGTTGTCTGGCCTTTATTATTATTCTAGCCATTAACTCTGCAGGAGTTGAAATAGTTTTCGCTGGCTGGTGCGGGAGAAACAGCCACTCAATGATAAGGAGTGGGTCCTTCCGCCCAGCGTCCCATTGAAAAAGCAGACCATGGAAGTTTGGGCACTTACCCAATATGGCAAGGGTGACGGGAAGGAGCCGATCCACACGGTGGGCCTGACGGGATCGTATGGCTTCAGCGACTCTCTCCAGGGCTCCTTTGGCGGCAGGTGTTAGCTCGCGAGGGGAAGCTAGGTCGCCATCTCCTCGTAGCAGGTTGAAGAGCGGCGCCAGCTCCTCCGTGGTGAGTCCCAGGAGAGGTCGGATCCACGTGATGGTACCGCAGATCTGCTGGAGATCCCGCAGGGTCCGTGGGTCGTCTTTGACGGTGACAGATTGGGGCGCGACAGTCCTTCCCGTAATGTGAAAGCCCAAATACTTCCATGGCGCTGACAGCTGGATCTTTTCCTCAGCAATTTCAAACCCTGCAGCTTTAATGGCCTTAACAGTTTTGGAAAGTGTGATCTGCAGATAAGCTTGTGTTTCAGCGCAGATCAAGACATCATCCATATAATGCAGGATGATCGCTTCAGGGAACAGCTTCCTGATTGGCGAAAGCACCTGGGCCACAAAAGTTTGGCAGAGCACTGGAGAATTTTTGATTCCCTGGGGCAAAGTGGCCCATTGGTATCTCTTATAAGGCTCCGCCCTATTGATGGAAGGAACGGAGAACGCAAATCTGGGGGCATCTCCGGGATACAATGGGATGTTGAAAAAACAGTCTTTGATGTCAATGACTGCGAGCTGCCAATCCCGGGGAAGCATGGAGGGTGAGGGAAGGCCAGGCTGCAGGGGGCCCATGTCCTCGATTACCTCATTGACCCTGCGCAGGTCTTGGAGCAGGCGCCATTTGTCTTTGCCAGGTTTTTTAATAACAAAGACAGGAGTGTTCCAGGGGCTGGTGGAGGGTATTAAATGCCCCAGGCGGACCTGCTCCTCTACTAATTCATGGAGCGCTTTTAATTTCTCCTCCACAAGGGGCCACTGGTCCACCCACACTGGAACATCGGTCTTCCAATTCAGCGGTGGGGAGGTGCGCTCTGCAGTGGCCCATACTAAAAATCCCATGCAGGGCTAGGGATATCGAGGCGGGCACCCCATTGGGACAAAACGTCCCTGCCTAATAACATGATGTTAGATGAAACAACAAAAGGCCGAATGGTGGCAATCTGTCCCTCAGGGCCCTCCACACTTACCAGGTGTTTGCTGCGCATGGAGTTGACAGCTCCTCCCACTCCGGAGATTGTGCCACAAGGAGGCACCAACTCCCAGTCGCGGGGCCACTTTGACCGGGGTATGATGGTGACGTCTGCCCCGGTGTCTGCCATCAGGTCCAGTTTGATGGACTTTCCCTGAAGCGATAAAACAGTCTCAATCATTGGTCTGGATTTGCAAACATTTTGTGTGAGGAAGACAAAATTGTCTTCCCCGGAGTCATGTCTAGCGAAATAGTCCTGTGCTGGTGGATCGGTGAGGTCGGCCACGTCGAGGAGGTACATGGCAGCGAAGGGGAGCCCCTTGGTGATGGTGCAAGGTGGTTGATGGCAGACGACTGAGACGGTGACCTCGGACCCCGGCTGAAAACACACCACTTCAGGAACGACGGTAACACGGTCTGGTGTGAGCCTGCAATCTCCGAGTATTAACACTGTTACCTCACAATTACGGTAAGGGGGTTCCAGGAACCCAGCGGGAACTCTCACCAGGTCCTCATCCTGGAGAGTCACAGTGATGGAGCTTTTGAGGACCCGGTGAGTGTCTGAATCTAAGTTGCGGATTCTACGGAAGAGGCGGAGCCCGTCGTCGTGGCTCCGCCAACCCTCCGGAACTGTCCGCTGGGCCACCGGTCCTCCCGGATGGTGGGGAGGCCTGGGCGCTGTGAGGGGCCACTTGTTGTCCTTGCGCGGCCCCTCCCCGCGCTCCGCGACCCGTTTCCCGCCTGCTGATGGTAGGGCATCGGGTTCCTGGGTATTGGTTTTGGGGAGGGTGTGTACGAGTAGTGTGGTTGCTCCGGGGGCCAGTATGGGCAGTTGGCTTGTATGTGGCCCATCTGGCCACACCTGAAGCACCGGATGGTGTTCATCGTCAACATCGCCTCCCCAATCCCCTTACTTACTGCAAGGGCGACAGTGGTCTCGGTGGAGGCGGCTTTCGTGCAGGCCTCCACCATCTGTGCGATGGTGGGTTCGGGGTCTTGAGGTAAAGTCCTTAATATCTTCTTTGTCTCAGCTGTCGCGTTGGTCATGGCCATCTTTCTCAGGAGCTCTTCCCTCGCTGCAGGATGGTCTATCTGCCGGTCGATGGCCTCCCTCAGCCGGTCCACGAATTTTATGAAAGATTCCTCTGGGCCCTGGGTAATAGCTGAAAAGTTCTGGAGCGGGGTTTTCCCATCGGGGATTTTTAACAGTGCCGCTCGGCCAGCCTCCTTGATGTCATCTAGGACCTCCGTGGGTAACAGTATTTGGTCCTCTGGCTGGCTGAACTCCCCCTCCCCTGCCAGGGCTTCTATGGCTTCCTCTCCCTCTCCAATTGCCTCTGCTAAATTGTGTTTTTTCAGAAGAGGCTTGAGGAGCTGTCTCCATTGAATGTCCCACAATAAAAGCTCGGTGGGAGTGAGCAGGGACTTGGCAATATATTTAACGTCATGCTGGACCAATGTATGGCCCGAGAAAGTGAGGTCCAATACATTCTTAAAGAAAGGAGAGTCTCGACCATAGTCTTTGGCAGCTTTCCTCAGTTCTTTAATCTCCACATATGGGAGTTGCTCCCAGTGTGGCCGCTGCCCCCTGGTCCTCACCACCGGTGCTGCGAACGGCCCCAGATCTCTTGCGAATTCCAAATCCCCATCCTTAATTGCCTCTGCCCTGATCCGGGCCCACCCACCTCCCGGCCTAGGTGTGGGCCGGGGGCTGTCGCTGTCCTCATCCTCATCGGAGGATGAGGCAGGACGAGCAAGGGCTCGGACCTTCCCCTTGGCCGGTGGGCTTCGGTGGCATGAAGCCCGGCAGGCCAAGATGGCCTGCTTCCGGCCAGGCCGACTCCCGGTTCCGGTGGCGTGGGAACCAGAAGAGGCCTGAGGGGAGGCGTGGCCAGGCTCACCCACCGGGGCGTGGCCTTCCGGCAGGGGGTTCCCTCCCACAGGGGCGTGGCCTTCCTGCAGGCCGGTCCCTCCCGCCGGGGGCCCACCCAGGGGTGTGGCCATGGGGGCTGGAGGGGCGGGTCCCGACGACGTAACAATCGACGCGGTGGTAGGGGCGGGACCCGACGCAGGGGCGGCACCCGACGGAGGTGGAGCCTGAGGGGGACTGGCAGGGGCCCGGAGGGAGTGAGGAGGTGGAGAGGAGGCGCCATTTTGTCCCTCGGTGGCGGGCTGCTCGGCCATGTGGCCGGCGCCATTTTGTGAGGTGTGGTGACAGAGATCAGGAATCGAATAACATGGTTTTAAACTGGGTACAGGGGTTTGAGGGCTTTGGGGAGAGGAAAGAGTCGCACTGGGATGGCCAGTCCCAGGACGAGGAGAGGACAGAGTGGGGCGGGGAGCAGCAGGGAGACGGCAGCAGCCCTGTGCCTGGTTATGGCAGGATCTGCTGCCCGACCCACCCTTAGGGGAAACCGGGTTAGAAGTGGGGGGGGCGGAATGAGGGTTAGGAGAACCGGGAACCCAACTCTCACCCTTTTGTTTAAATAAAGTGTAAATAGAATGAAAAAGTGGAAAAAAATGCCCCACAGAAAAATTCCCCTTTACTTGTAATGCGTATAACAGTTTCCCAATATTTCCCCAGAAAATAAGAGAAGAAAAATCATCCCTGGAGGTGTCAGGGAAGTTATCGAAAATAAGATTAACAAAAGCTTTAAGGTCCCTCTTTTTAAAAGAAATGTTACCCAAAACAAGGGAGGATTTAACGTGGAGGTAAAAATCCCGCCGGGCAGGAGACAAGCGATTGCCCATTCTCACTGCAGAAAAAGGAAATCCCCAAAGAGACAAAGAGAGAAACGAAAAGGAAAAGAGACAGGGTCGGGTGCCAGACAGGGCACCAGGAACTCACCACAAAAAAGACCGCTGTCAAAACGAAAAAGCCTCTGAGGGGGAGAGGAAGCGCTGCAGGTCTCGTCCCGTTCGGAGTCTGCTCCCAAACTCGAAGTCGAACCAGGACGAGGTGTCTGCAGCCCGCGAGGTAGGCGATCTTCTTCAACGAAGAGCAGCCGCTCGTGGAACTGGCGGCGAACGGCGCTTTTCGTCCTCGGGCAGCCGGATCACAGAGCCGATGCAGCCGAGGAGACGCTCTGCGGCTGACTCCGGAGAGGGGCCAGTCTGTTCGGGCGCCAGTTGAGGCTTCTGGGTCTCTGACCACTCTGCTTGTCAGAGAGCCGAGTCCTCGGAAGCCGGATAGCGTAATGAAATCTTCCTCTATGAAGGCGGGACGGCACACAGGCGGCTTTTTTCCAGGAGGGTTTATTGAGGAACAGCAATTCAGGGAGCGAAGGGAAAACAACCACTCCGGGAGGGAGCTCGCTCTGAGAGCCTCGAACAGGGGGCGGAATCGGGATTATAACGGGGACAAGAGAGGGAGGGTCCAGGCATGAAGCGTTCAGTGAGGGAAGGCTTCGGGGGCAGAGTCAGGGTCGAGTGGCAGGGTTATAACCAATGAGGGTAAAGGGAAAGAGCGGTTTCAGGGAAGGAACCAATGGAGGTATAAAGAACAAAGAATTTTCTAGCACCAAGGGATGACAGACATACTGATTGATAACAGGGGAGGCAGGGAACTACACACCTGTCACCTCCCAGGGTAATTCGGGGGGACAGTTTCCCAAGTCCCCTCCCACACTGCTGAGTTTTCTTTCCCAGGGAAAATGGCCAAAGGATGTGCCCGGGGGCCCCTGGCCCTGACTGCAAAAAATCCTTATATCGAAGGATGGACCCCACACCGAAGTTGTCCCCACCTCAAACTTGTGCTGCCCTGAAAGACCCAAGGGAGCCCTACAAACTGACATCAGGAACCTGGACTGCTGAGTTTTCTTTCCCAGGGAAAATGGCCAAAGGATGTGCCCGGGGGCCCCTGGCCCTGACTGCAAAAAATCCTTTTATCGAAGGATGGACCCCACACCGAAGTTGTCCCCACCTCAAACTTGTGCTGCCCTGATAGACCCAAGGAAGCCCTACAAACTGACATCAGGAACCTGGACTGCTGCATTTTCTTTCCCAGGGAAAATGGAAAAAGGATGTTCCCAGGGGCCCCTGGCCCTGGGCTGGGACCTCACTGCAAAAAATCCATTTATCGAAGGATGGACCCCACACCGAAGTTGTCCCCACCTCAAACTTGTGCTGCCCTGATAGACCCAAGGGAGCCCTACAAACTGACATTAGGAACCTGGACTGCGGAGTTTTCTTTCCTAGGGAAAATGGAAAAGGGATGTGCCCAGGTGCCGCTGTCCCTGGGCTGGGCCCTGACTGCAAAGAATCCTTATATCGAAGGATGCACCCCACACCGAAGTTGTCCCCACCTCAAACTTGTGCTGCCCTGATAGACCCAAGGGAGCCCTACAAACTGACATCAGGAACCTGGACTGCTGAGTTTTTTTCCCAGGGAAAATGGAAAAAGGATGTACCCAGGGGCCCCTGGCTCTGGGCTGGGACCGCACTGCAAAAAATCCTTATCGAAGGATGGACCCCACACCGAAGTTGTCCCCACCTCAAACTTGTGCTGCCCTGATAGACCCAAGGGAGCCCTACAAACTGACATCAGGAACCTGGACTGCTGAGTTTTCTTCCCCAGGGAAAATGGAAAAAGGATGTGCCCAGGGGCCCCTGGCCCTGGGCTGGGAACTCACTGCAAAAAATCCTTTTATCGAAGGATGGACCCCACACCGAAGTTGTCCCCTCCTCCAACTTGTGCTGCCCTGATACACCCAAGGGAGCCCTACAAACTGACATCAGGAACCTGGACTGCTGAGTTTTCTTTCCCAGGGAAAATGGCCAAAGGATGTGCCCAGGGGCCCCTGGCCCTGACTGCAAAAAATCCTTATATCGAAGGATGGACCCCACACCGAAGTTGTCCCCACCTCAAACTTGTGCTGCCCTGATACACCCAAGGGAGCCCTACAAACTGACATCAGGAACCTGGACTGCTGAGTTTTCTTTCCCAGGGAAAATGGCCAAAGGATGTGCCCGGGGGCCCCTGGCCCTGACTGCAAAAAATCCTTTTATCGAAGGATGGACCCCACACCGAAGTTGTCCCCACCTCAGACTTGTGCTGCCCTGATACACCCAAGGGAGCCCTACAAACTGACATCAGGAACCTGGACTGCTGCGTTTTCTTTCCCAGGGAAAATGGAAAAAGTATGTTCCCAGGGCCCCTGGCCCTTGGCTCGGACCTCACTGCAAAAAATCCTTTTATCGCTGGATGGACCCCACACCGAAGTTGTCCCCACCTGAAACTTGTGCTGCCCTGATACACCCAAGGGAGCCCTACAAACTGACATCAGGAACCTGGACTGCTGAGTTTTCTTTCCCAGGGAAAATGGAAAAAGGATGTGCCCAGGGGCCCCTGGCCCTGGGCAGGGGCCTCACTACAAAAAATCCTTATATCGAAGGATGGACCCCACACCGAAGTTGTCCCCACCTCAAACTTGTGCTGCCCGGATAGACCCAAGGGAGCCCTACAAACTGACATCAGGAACCTGGACTGCTGAGTTTTTTTCCCAGGGAAAATGGAAAAAGGATGTACCCAGGGGCCCCTGGCTCTGGGCAGGGACCGCACTGCAAAAAATCCTTATCGAAGGATGGACCCCACACCGAAGTTGTCCCCACCTCAAACTTGTGCTGCCCTGATAGACCCAAGGGAGCCCTACAAACTGACATCAGGAACCTGGACTGCTGAGTTTTCTTCCCCAGGGAAAATGGAAAAAGGATGTGCCCAGGGGCCCCTGGCCCTGGGCTGGGAACTCACTGCAAAAAATCCTTTTATCGAAGGATGGACCCCACACCGAAGTTGTCCCCTCCTCAAACTTGTGCTGCCCTGATACACCCAAGGGAGCCCTACAAACTGACATCAGGAACCTGGACTGCTGAGTTTTCTTTCCCAGGGAAAATGGCCAAAGGATGTGCCCAGGGGCCCCTGGCCCTGACTGCAAAAAATCCTTATATCGAAGGATGGACCCCACACCGAAGTTGTCCCCACCTCAAACTTGTGCTGCCCTGAAAGACCCAAGGGAGCCCTACAAACTGACATCAGGAACCTGGACTGCTGAGTTTTCTTTCCCAGGGAAAATGGCCAAAGGATGTGCCCGGGGGCCCCTGGCCCTGACTGCAAAAAATCCTTTTATCGAAGGATGGACCCCACACCGAAGTTGTCCCCACCTCAAACTTGTGCTGCCCTGATAGACCCAAGGAAGCCCTACAAACTGACATCAGGAACCTGGACTGCTGCATTTTCTTTCCCAGGGAAAATGGAAAAAGGATGTTCCCAGGGGCCCCTGGCCCTGGGCTGGGACCTCACTGCAAAAAATCCATTTATCGAAGGATGGACCCCACACCGAAGTTGTCCCCACCTCAAACTTGTGCTGCCCTGATAGACCCAAGGGAGCCCTACAAACTGACATTAGGAACCTGGACTGCGGAGTTTTCTTTCCTAGGGAAAATGGAAAAGGGATGTGCCCAGGTGCCGCTGTCCCTGGGCTGGGCCCTGACTGCAAAGAATCCTTATATCGAAGGATGCACCCCACACCGAAGTTGTCCCCACCTCAAAATTGTGCTGCCCTGATAGACCCAAGGGAGCCCTACAAACTGACATCAGGAACCTGGACTGCTGAGTTTTCTTTCCCAGGGGAAATGGAAAAAGGATGTGCCCGGGGGCCCCTGGCCTTGGGCTGGGACCTCACGGCAAAAAATCCTTATATCGAAGGATGGACCCCGCACCGAAGTTGTCCCCACCTCAAACTTGTGCTGCCCTAATAGACCCAAGGGAGCCCTACAAACTGACATCAGGAACCTGGACTGCTGTGTTTTCTTTCCCAGGGAAAATGGAAAAAGTATGTTCCCAGGGGCCCCTGGCCCTGGGCTTGGACCTCACTGCAAAAAATCCTTTTATCGCTGGATGGACCCCACACCGAAGTTGTCCCCACCTCAAACTTGTGCTGCCCTGATAGACCCAAGGGAGCCCTACAAACTGACATCAGGAACCTGGACTGCTGAGTTTTCTTTCCCAGGGAAAATGGAAAAAGGATGTACCCAGGGGCCCCTGGCTCTGGGCTGGGACCTCACTGCAAAAAATCCTTATATCGAAGGATGGACCCCACACCGAAGTTGTCCCCACCTCAAACTTGTGCTGCCCTGATACACCCAAGGGAGCCCTACAAACTGACATCAGGAACCTGGACTGCTGAGTTTTCTTCCCCAGGGTAAATGGAAAAAGTATGTTCCCAGGGCCCCTGGCCCTTGGCTTGGACCTCACTGCAAAAAATCCTTTTATCGCTGGATGGACCCCACACCGAAGTTGTCCCCACCTGAAACTTGTGCTGCCCTGATACACCCAAGGGAGCCCTACAAACTGACATCAGGAACCTGGACTGCTGAGTTTTCTTTCCCAGGGAAAATGGAAAAAGGATGTGCCCAGGGGCCCCTGGCCCTGGGCAGGGGCCTCACTACAAAAAATCCTTATATCGAAGGATGGACCCCACACCGAAGTTGTCCCCACCTCAAACTTGTGCTGCCCTGATAGACCCAAGGAAGCCCTACAAACTGACATCAGGAACCTGGACTGCTGAGTTTTCTTTCCCAGGGAAAATTGAAAAAGGATGTTCCCAGGGGCCCCTGGCCCTGGGCTTGGACCTCACTGCAAAAAATCCTTTTATCGCAGGATGGACCCCACACCGAAGTTGTCCCCACCTCGAACTTGTGCTGCCCTGATAGACCCAAGGTAGCCCTACAAACTGACATCAGGAACCTGGACTGCTGTGTTTTCTTTCCCAGGGAAAATGGCCAAAGGATGTGCCCGGGGGCCCCTGGCCCAGACTGCAAAAAATCCTTATATCGACGGATGGACCCCACACCGAAGTTGTCCCCACCTGAAACTTGTGCTGCCCTGATACACCCAAGGGAGCCCTACAAACTGACATCAGGAACCTGGACTGCTGTGTTTTCTTTCCCAGGGAAAATGGAAAAAGTATGTGCCCAGGGACCCCTGGCCCTGACTGCAAAAAATCCTTATATCGAAGGATGGACCCCACACCGAAGTTGTCCCCACCTCAAACTTGTGCTGCCCTGATAGACCCAAGAGAGCCCTACAAACTGACATCAGGAACCTGGACTGCTGAGTTTTCTTCCCCAGGGAAAATGGAAAAAGAATGTGCCCAGGGTCCCCTGGCCCTGGGCCCCTGGCCCTGACTGCAAAAAATCCTTATATCGAAGGATGGACCCCACATCGATGTTGTCCCCACCTCAAACTTGTGCTGCCCTGATACACCCAAGGGGGCCCTACAAACTGACATCAGGAACCTGGACTGCTGAGTTTTCTTTCCCAGGGAAAATGGCCAAAGGATGTGCCCAGGGGCCCCTGGCCCTGACTGCAAAGAATCCTTATATCGAAGGATGGACCCCACACCGACGTTGTCCCCACCTCAAACTTTTGCTGCCCTGATAGACCCAAGGGAGCCCTACAAACTGACATCAGGAACCTGGACTGCTGTGTTTTCTTCCCCAGGGAAAATGGAAAACGGATGTGCCCAGGGGCCCCTGGCCCTGGGCTGGGAACTCACTGCAAAAAATCCTTTTATCGAAGGATGGACCCCACACCGAAGTTGTCCCCTCCTCAAACTTGTGCTGCCCTGATACACCCAAGGGAGCCCTACAAACTGACATCAGGAACCTGGACTGCTGAGTTTTCTTTCCCAGGGAAAATGGCCAAAGGATGTGCCCAGGGGCCCCTGGCCCTGACTGCAAAAAATCCTTATATCGAAGGATGGACCCCACACCGAAGTTGTCCCCACCTCAAACTTGTGCTGCCCTGAAAGACCCAAGGGAGCCCTGCAAACTGACATCAGGAACCTGGACTGCTGCGTTTTCTTTCCCAGGGAAAATGGAAAAAGTATGTTCCCAGGGGCCCCTGGCCCTGGGCTTGGACCTCACTGCAAAAAATCCTTTTATCGCTGGATGGACCCCACACCGAAGTTGTCCCCACCTGAAACTTGTGCTGCCCTGATACACCCAAGGGAGCCCTACAAACTGACATCAGGAACCTGGACTGCTGAGTTTTCTTTCCCAGGGAAAATGGAAAAAGGATGTGCCCAGGGGCCCCTGGCCCTGGGCAGGGGCCTCACTACAAAAAATCCTTATATCGAAGGATGGACCCCACACCGAAGTTGTCCCCACCTCAAACTTGTGCTGCCCTGAAAGACCCAAGGGAGCCCTACAAACTGACATCAGGAACCTGGACTGCTGAGTTTTCTTTCCCAGGGAAAATGGCCAAAGGATGTGCCCGGGGGCCCCTGGCCCAGACTGCAAAAAATCCTTATATCGACGGATGGACCCCACACCGAAGTTGTCCCCACCTGAAACTTGTGCTGCCCTGATACACCCAAGGGAGCCCTACAAACTGACATCAGGAACCTGGACTGCTGTGTTTTCTTTCCCAGGGAAAATGGTAAAAGTATGTGCCCAGGGGCCCCTGGCCCTGACTGCAAAAAATCCTTATATCGAAGGATGGACCCCACACCGAAGTTGTCCCCACCTCAAACTTGTGCTGCCCTGATAGACCCAAGGGAGCCCTACAAACTGACATCAGGAACCTGGACTGCTGAGTTTTCTTCCCCAGGGAAAATGGAAAAAGAATGTGCCCAGGGTCCCCTCGCCCTGGGCCCCTGGCCCTGACTGCAAAAAATCCTTATATCGAAGGATGGACCCCACATCGATGTTGTCCCCACCTCAAACTTGTGCTGCCCTGATACACCCAAGGGGGCCCTACAAACTGACATCAGGAACCTGGACTGCTGAGTTTTCTTTCCCAGGGAAAATGGCCAAAGGATGTGCCCAGGGGCCCCTGGCCCTGACTGCAAAGAATCCTTATATCGAAGGATGGACCCCACACCGAAGTTGTCCCCACCTCAAACTTGTGCTGCCCTGATAGACCCAAGGGAGCCCTACAAACTGACATCAGGAACCTGGACTGCTGAGTTTTCTTTCCCAGGGGAAATGGAAAAAGGATGTTCCCAGCGGCCCCTTGCCCTGGGCTGGGACCTCACTGCAAAAAATCCTTATATCGAAGGATGGACCCCACACCGACGTTGTCCCCACCTCAAACTTGTGCTGCCCTGATAGACCCAAGGGAGCCCTACAAACTGACATCAGGAACCTGGACTGCTGAGTTTTCTTCCCCAGGGTAAATGGAAAAAGGATGTGCCCAGGGGCCCCTGGTCCTGACTGCAAAAAATCCTTATATCGAAGGATGGAGCCCACACCGAAGTTGTCCCCACCTCAAAATTGTGCTGCCCTGATACACCCAAGGGAGCCCTACAAACTGACATCAGGAACCTGGACTGCTGCGTTTTCTTTCCCAGGGAAAATGGAAAAAGTATGTTCCCAGGGGCCCCTGGCCCTGGGCTTGGACCTCACTGCAAAAAATCCTTTTATCGCTGGATGGACCCCACACCGAAGTTGTCCCCACCTGAAACTTGTGCTGCCCTGATACACCCAAGGAAGCCCTACAAACTGACATCAGGAACCTGGACTGCTGAGTTTTCTTTCCCAGGGAAAATGGAAAAAGGATGTGCCCAGGGGCCCCTGGCCCTGGGCAGGGGCCTCACTACAAAAAATCCTTATATCGAAGGATGGACCCCACACCGAAGTTGTCCCCACCTCAAACTTGTGCTGCCCGGATAGACCCAAGGGAGCCCTACAAACTGACATCAGGAACCTGGACTGCTGTGTTTTCTTTCCCAGGGAAAATGGAAAAAGGATGTGCCCAGGGGCCCCTGGCCCTGACTGCAAAAAATCCTTATATCGAAGGATGGACCCCACACCGAAGTTGTCCCCACCTCAAACTTGTGCTGCCCTGATACACCCAAGGAAGCCCTACAAACTGACATCAGGAACCTGGACTGCTGCATTTTCTTTCCCAGGGAAAATGGAAAAAGGATGTTCCCAGGGGCCCCTGGCCCTGGGCTGGTACCTCACTGCAAAAAATCCTTATATCGAAGGATGGACCCCACACCGAAGTTGTCCCCACCTCAAACTTGTGCTGCCCGGATAGACCCAAGGGAGCCCTACAAACTGACATTAGGAACCTGGACTGCGGAGTTTTCTTTCCTAGGGAAAATGGAAAAGGGATGTGCCCAGGTGCCGCTGTCCCTGGGCTGGGCCCTGACTGCAAAGAATCCTTATATCGAAGGATGCACCCCACACCGAAGTTGTCCCCACCTCAAAATTGTGCTGCCCTGATAGACCCAAGGGAGCCCTACAGACTGACATCAGGAACCTGGACTGCTGAGTTTTCTTTCCCAGGGGAAATGGAAAAAGGATGTGCCCGGGGGCCCCTGGCCTTGGGCTGGGACCTCACTGCAAAAAATCCTTATATCGAAGGATGGACCCCGCACCGAAGTTGTCCCCACCTCAAACTTGTGCTGCCCTGATAGACCCAAGGGAGCCCTACAAACTGACATCAGGAACCTGGACTGCTGAGTTTTCTTCCCCAGGGAAAATGGAAAAAGAATGTGCCCAGGGGCCCCTGGCCCTGGGCTGGGAACTCACTGCAAAAAATCCTTTTATCGAAGGATGGACCCCACACCGAAGTTGTCCCCTCCTCAAACTTGTGCTGCCCTGATACACCCAAGGGAGCCCTACAAACTGACATCAGGAACCTGGACTGCTGAGTTTTCTTTCCCAGGGAAAATGGCCAAAGGATGTGCCCAGGGGCCCCTGGCCCTGACTGCAAAAAATCCTTATATCGAAGGATGGACCCCACACCGAAGTTGTCCCCACCTCAAACTTGTGCTGCCCTGAAAGACCCAAGGGAGCCCTGCAAACTGACATCAGGAACCTGGACTGCTGCGTTTTCTTTCCCAGGGAAAATGGAAAAAGTATGTTCCCAGGGGCCCCTGGCCCTGGGCTTGGACCTCACTGCAAAAAATCCTTATATCGAAGGATGGACCCCACACCGAAGTTGTCCCCACCTCAAACTTGTGCTGCCCTGAAAGACCCAAGGGAGCCCTACAAACTGACATCAGGAACCTGGACTGCTGAGTTTTCTTTCCCAGGGAAAATGGCCAAAGGATGTGCCCGGGGGCCCCTGGCCCAGACTGCAAAAAATCCTTATATCGACGGATGGACCCCACACCGAAGTTGTCCCCACCTGAAACTTGTGCTGCCCTGATACACCCAAGGGAGCCCTACAAACTGACATCAGGAACCTGGACTGCTGTGTTTTCTTTCCCAGGGAAAATGGTAAAAGTATGTGCCCAGGGGCCCCTGGCCCTGACTGCAAAAAATCCTTATATCGAAGGATGGACCCCACACCGAAGTTGTCCCCACCTCAAACTTGTGCTGCCCTGATAGACCCAAGGGAGCCCTACAAACTGACATCAGGAACCTGGACTGCTGAGTTTTCTTCCCCAGGGAAAATGGAAAAAGAATGTGCCCAGGGTCCCCTCGCCCTGGGCCCCTGGCCCTGACTGCAAAAAATCCTTATATCGAAGGATGGACCCCACATCGATGTTGTCCCCACCTCAAACTTGTGCTGCCCTGATACACCCAAGGGGGCCCTACAAACTGACATCAGGAACCTGGACTGCTGAGTTTTCTTTCCCAGGGAAAATGGCCAAAGGATGTGCCCAGGGGCCCCTGGCCCTGACTGCAAAGAATCCTTATATCGAAGGATGGACCCCACACCGAAGTTGTCCCCACCTCAAACTTGTGCTGCCCTGATAGACCCAAGGGAGCCCTACAAACTGACATCAGGAACCTGGACTGCTGAGTTTTCTTTCCCAGGGGAAATGGAAAAAGGATGTTCCCAGCGGCCCCTTGCCCTGGGCTGGGACCTCACTGCAAAAAATCCTTATATCGAAGGATGGACCCCACACCGACGTTGTCCCCACCTCAAACTTGTGCTGCCCTGATAGACCCAAGGGAGCCCTACAAACTGACATCAGGAACCTGGACTGCTGAGTTTTCTTTCCCAGGGAAAATGGCCAAAGGATGTGCCCAGGGGCCCCTGGTCCTGACTGCAAAAAATCCTTATATCGAAGGATGGAGCCCACACCGAAGTTGTCCCCACCTCAAAATTGTGCTGCCCTGATACACCCAAGGGAGCCCTACAAACTGACATCAGGAACCTGGACTGCTGCGTTTTCTTTCCCAGGGAAAATGGAAAAAGTATGTTCCCAGGGGCCCCTGGCCCTGGGCTTGGACCTCACTGCAAAAAATCCTTTTATCGCTGGATGGACCCCACACCGAAGTTGTCCCCACCTGAAACTTGTGCTGCCCTGATACACCCAAGGAAGCCCTACAAACTGACATCAGGAACCTGGACTGCTGAGTTTTCTTTCCCAGGGAAAATGGAAAAAGGATGTGCCCAGGGGCCCCTGGCCCTGGGCAGGGGCCTCACTACAAAAAATCCTTATATCGAAGGATGGACCCCACACCGAAGTTGTCCCCACCTCAAACTTGTGCTGCCCGGATAGACCCAAGGGAGCCCTACAAACTGACATCAGGAACCTGGACTGCTGTGTTTTCTTTCCCAGGGAAAATGGAAAAAGGATGTGCCCAGGGGCCCCTGGCCCTGACTGCAAAAAATCCTTATATCGAAGGATGGACCCCACACCGAAGTTGTCCCCACCTCAAACTTGTGCTGCCCTGATACACCCAAGGAAGCCCTACAAACTGACATCAGGAACCTGGACTGCTGCATTTTCTTTCCCAGGGAAAATGGAAAAAGGATGTTCCCAGAGGCCCCTGGCCCTGGGCTGGTACCTCACTGCAAAAAATCCTTATATCGAAGGATGGACCCCACACCGAAGTTGTCCCCACCTCAAACTTGTGCTGCCCTGATAGACCCAAGGGAGCCCTACAAACTGACATTAGGAACCTGGACTGCGGAGTTTTCTTTCCTAGGGAAAATGGAAAAGGGATGTGCCCAGGTGCCGCTGTCCCTGGGCTGGGCCCTGACTGCAAAGAATCCTTATATCGAAGGATGCACCCCACACCGAAGTTGTCCCCACCTCAAAATTGTGCTGCCCTGATAGACCCAAGGGAGCCCTACAGACTGACATCAGGAACCTGGACTGCTGAGTTTTCTTTCCCAGGGGAAATGGAAAAAGGATGTGCCCGGGGGCCCCTGGCCTTGGGCTGGGACCTCACTGCAAAAAATCCTTATATCGAAGGATGGACCCCGCACCGAAGTTGTCCCCACCTCAAACTTGTGCTGCCCTGATAGACCCAAGGGAGCCCTACAAACTGACATCAGGAACCTGGACTGCTGAGTTTTCTTCCCCAGGGAAAATGGAAAAAGAATGTGCCCAGGGTCCCCTGGCCCTGGGCCCCTGGCCCTGACTGCAAAAAATCCTTATATCGAAGGATGGACCCCACATCGATGTTGTCCCCACCTCAAACTTGTGCTGCCCTGATACACCCAAGGGGGCCCTACAAACTGACATCAGGAACCTGGACTGCTGAGTTTTCTTTCCCAGGGAAAATGGCCAAAGGATGTGCCCAGGGGCCCCTGGCCCTGACTGCAAAGAATCCTTATATCGAAGGATGGACCCCACACCGAAGTTGTCCCCACCTCAAACTTGTGCTGCCCTGATAGACCCAAGGGAGCCCTACAAACTGACATCAGGAACCTGGACTGCTGAGTTTTCTTTCCCAGGGGAAATGGAAAAAGGATGTTCCCAGCGGCCCCTTGCCCTGGGCTGGGACCTCACTGCAAAAAATCCTTATATCGAAGGATGGACCCCACACCGACGTTGTCCCCACCTCAAACTTGTGCTGCCCTGATAGACCCAAGGGAGCCCTACAAACTGACATCAGGAACCTGGACTGCTGAGTTTTCTTTCCCAGGGAAAATGGAAAAAGGATGTGCCCAGGGGCCCCTGGCCCTGGGCTGGGAATTCACTGCAAAAAATCCTTTTATCGAAGGATGGACCCCACACCGAAGTTGTCCCCTCCTCAAACTTGTGCTGCCCTGATACACCCAAGGGAGCCCTACAAACTGACATCAGGAACCTGGACTGCTGAGTTTTCTTTCCCAGGGAAAATGGCCAAAGGATGTGCCCAGGGGCCCCTGGCCCTGACTGCAAAAAATCCTTATATCGAAGGATGGAGCCCACACCGAAGTTGTCCCCACCTCAAACTTGTGCTGCCCTGATACACCCAAGGGAGCCCTACAAACTGACATCAGGAACCTGGACTGCTGCGTTTTCTTTCCCAGGGAAAATGGAAAAAGTATGTTCCCAGGGGCCCCTGGCCCTGGGCTTGGACCTCACTGCAAAAAATCCTTTTATCGCTGGATGGACCCCACACCGAAGTTGTCCCCACCTGAAACTTGTGCTGCCCTGATACACCCAAGGGAGCCCTACAAACTGACATCAGGAACCTGGACTGCTGAGTTTTCTTTCCCAGGGAAAATGGAAAAAGGATGTGCCCAGGGGCCCCTGGCCCTGGGCAGGGGCCTCACTACAAAAAATCCTTATATCGAAGGATGCACCCCACACCGAAGTTGTCCCCACCTCAAACTTGTGCTGCCCTGATACACCCAAGGAAGCCCTACAAACTGACATCAGGAACCTGGACTGCTGCATTTTCTTTCCCAGGGAAAATGGAAAAAGGATGTTCCCAGGGGCCCCTGGCCCTGGGCTGGGACCTCACTGCAAAAAATCCATTTTTCGAAGGATGGACCCCACACCGAAGTTGTCCCCACCTCAAACTTGTGCTGCCCTGATAGACCCAAGGGAGCCCTACAAACTGACATTAGGAACCTGGACTGCGGAGTTTTCTTTCCTAGGGAAAATGGAAAAGGGATGTGCCCAGGTGCCACTGTCCCTGGGCTGGGCCCTGACTGCAAAGAATCCTTATATCGAAGGATGCACCCCACACCGAAGTTGTCCCCACCTCAAACTTGTGCTGCCCTGATAGACCCAAGGGAGCCCTACAAACTGACATCAGGAACCTGGACTGCTGAGTTTTCTTTCCCAGGGGAAGTGGAAAAAGGATGTGCCCGGGGGCCCCCGGCCTTGGGCTGGGACCTCACTGCAAAAAATCCTTATATCGAAGGATGGACCCCGCACCGAAGTTGTCCCCACCTCAAACTTGTGCTGCCCTGATAGACCCAAGGGAGCCCTACAAACTGACATCAGGAACCTGGACTGCTGAGTTTTCTTTCCCAGGGAAAATGGAAAAAGGATGTACCCAGGGGCCCCTGGCTCTGGGCTGGGACCGCACTGCAAAAAATCCTTATCGAAGGATGGACCCCACACCGAAGTTGTCCCCACCTCAAACTTGTGCTGCCCTGATAGACCCAAGGGAGCCCTACAAACTGACATCAGGAACCTGGACTGCTGAGTTTTCTTCCCCAGGGAAAATGGAAAAAGGATGTGCCCAGGGGCCCCTGGCCCTGGGCTGGGAACTCACTGCAAAAAATCCTTTTATCGAAGGATGGACCCCACACCGAAGTTGTCCCCACCTCAAACTTGTGCTGCCCTGATAGACCCAAGCGAGCCCTACAAACTGACATCAGGAACCTGGACTGCTGAGTTTTCTTTCCCAGGGAAAATGGAAAAAGGATGTGCCCAGGGGCCCCTGGCCCTGACTGCAAAAAATCCTTATATCGAAGGATGGACCCCACACCGAAGTTGGCCCCACCTCAAACTTGTGCTGCCCTGATACACCCAAGGGAGCCCTACAAACTGACATCAGGAACCTGGACTGCTGAGTTTTCTTTCCCAGGGAAAATGGAAAAAGGATGTGCCCAGGGGCCCCTGGCCCTGGGCCCCTGGCCCTGACTGCAAAAAATCCTTATATCGAAGGATGGACCCCACACCGAAGTTGTCCCCACCTCAAACTTGTGCTGCCCTGAAAGACCCAAGGGAGCCTTACAAACTGACATCAGGAACCTGGACTGCTGAGTTTTCTTTCCCAGGGAAAATGGAAAAAGGATGTTCCCAGGGGCCCCTGGCCCTGACTGCAAAAAATCCTTATATCGAAGGATGGACCCCGCACCGAAGTTGTCCCCACCTCAAACTTGTGCTGCCCTGAAAGACCCAAGGGAGCCTTACAAATTGACATCAGGAACCTGGACTGCTGAGTTTTCTTCCCCAGGGAAAATGGAAAAAGGATGTGCCCAGGGGCCCCTGGCCCTGGGCTGGGACCGCACTGCAAAAAATCCTTTTATCGAAGGATGGACCCCACACCGAAGTTGTCCCCTCCTCAAACTTGTGCTGCCCTGATACACCCAAGGGAGCCCTACAAACTGACATCAGGAACCTGGACTGCTGAGTTTTCTTTCTCAGGGAAAATGGAAAAAGTATGTTCCCAGGGGCCCCTGGCCCTGGGCTTGGACCTCACTGCAAAAAATCCTTTTATCGCTGGATGGACCCCACACCGAAGTTGTCCCCACCTGAAACTTGTGCTGCCCTGATACACCCAAGGGAGCCCTACAAACTGACATTAGGAACCTGGACTGCGGAGTTTTCTTTCCTAGGGAAAATGGAAAAGGGATGTGCCCAGGTGCCGCTGTCCCTGGGCTGGGCCCTGACTGCAAAGAATCCTTATATCGAAGGATGCACCCCACACCGAAGTTGTCCCCACCTCAAACTTGTGCTGCCCTGATAGACCCAAGGGAGCCCTACAAACTGACATCAGGAACCTGGACTGCTGAGTTTTCTTTCCCAGGGGAAATGGAAAAAGGATGTTCCCAGCGGCCCCTTGCCCTGGGCTGGGACCTCACTGCAAAAAATCCTTATATCGAAGGATGGACCCCACACCGAAGTTGTCCCCTCCTCAAACTTGTGCTGCCCTGATACACCCAAGGGAGCCCTACAAACTGACATCAGGAACCTGGACTGCTGAGTTTTCTTTCTCAGGGAAAATGGAAAAAGTATGTTCCCAGGGGCCCCTGGCCCTGGGCTTGGACCTCACTGCAAAAAATCCTTTTATCGCTGGATGGACCCCACACCGAAGTTGTCCCCACCTGAAACTTGTGCTGCCCTGATACACCCAAGGGAGCCCTACAAACTGACATTAGGAACCTGGACTGCGGAGTTTTCTTTCCTAGGGAAAATGGAAAAGGGATGTGCCCAGGTGCCGCTGTCCCTGGGCTGGGCCCTGACTGCAAAGAATCCTTATATCGAAGGATGCACCCCACACCGAAGTTGTCCCCACCTCAAACTTGTGCTGCCCTGATAGACCCAAGGGAGCCCTACAAACTGACATCAGGAACCTGGACTGCTGAGTTTTCTTTCCCAGGGGAAATGGAAAAAGGATGTTCCCAGCGGCCCCTTGCCCTGGGCTGGGACCTCACTGCAAAAAATCCTTATATCGAAGGATGGACCCCACACCGACGTTGTCCCCACCTCAAACTTGTGCTGCCCTGATAGACCCAAGGGAGCCCTACAAACTGACATCAGGAACCTGGACTGCTGAGTTTTCTTTCCCAGGGAAAATGGAAAAAGGATGTGCCCAGGGGCCCCTGGCCCTGGGCTGGGAATTCACTGCAAAAAATCCTTTTATCGAAGGATGGACCCCACACCGAAGTTGTCCCCTCCTCAAACTTATGCTGCCCTGATACACCCAAGGGAGCCCTACAAACTGACATCAGGAACCTGGACTGCTGAGTTTTCTTTCCCAGGGAAAATGGAAAAAGGATGTGCCCAGGGGCCCCTGGCCCTGACTGCAAAAAATCCTTATATCGAAGGATGGAGCCCACACCGAAGTTGTCCCCACCTCAAACTTGTGCTGCCCTGATACACCCAAGGGAGCCCTACAAACTGACATCAGGAACCTGGACTGCTGCGTTTTCTTTCCCAGGGAAAATGGAAAAAGTATGTTCCCAGGGGCCCCTGGCCCTGGGCTTGGACCTCACTGCAAAAAATCCTTTTATCGCTGGATGGACCCCACACCGAAGTTGTCCCCACCTGAAACTTGTGCTGCCCTGATACACCCAAGGGAGCCCTACAAACTGACATCAGGAACCTGGACTGCTGAGTTTTCTTTCCCAGGGAAAATGGAAAAAGGATGTGCCCAGGGGCCCCTGGCCCTGGGCAGGGGCCTCACTACAAAAAATCCTTATATCGAAGGATGGACCCCACACCGAAGTTGTCCCCACCTCAAACTTGTGCTGCCCGGATAGACCCAAGGGAGCCCTACAAACTGACATCAGGAACCTGGACTGCTGTGTTTTCTTTCCCAGGGAAAATGCAAAAAGGATGTGCCCAGGGGCCCCTGGCCCTGACTGCAAAAAATCCTTATATCGAAGGATGGACCCCACACCGAAGTTGTCCCCACCTCAAACTTGTGCTGCCCTGATACACCCAAGGAAGCCCTACAAACTGACATCAGGAACCTGGACTGCTGCATTTTCTTTCCCAGGGAAAATGGAAAAAGGATGTTCCCAGGGGCCCCTGGCCCTGGGCTGGGACCTCACTGCAAAAAATCCATTTATCGAAGGATGGACCCCACACCGAAGTTGTCCCCACCTCAAACTTGTGCTGCCCTGATAGACCCAAGGGAGCCCTACAAACTGACATTAGGAACCTGGACTGCGGAGTTTTCTTTCCTAGGGAAAATGGAAAAGGGATGTGCCCAGGTGCCGCTGTCCCTGGGCTGGGCCCTGACTGCAAAGAATCCTTATATCGAAGGATGCACCCCACACCGAAGTTGTCCCCACCTCAAACTTGTGCTGCCCTGATACACCCAAGGGAGCCCTACAAACTGACATCAGGAACCTGGACTGCTGAGTTTTCTTTCCCAGGGGAAATGGAAAAAGGATGTGCCCGGGGGCCCCTGGCCTTGGGCTGGGACCTCACTGCAAAAAATCCTTATATCGAAGGATGGACCCCGCACCGAAGTTGTCCCCACCTCAAACTTGTGCTGCCCTGATAGACCCAAGGGAGCCCTACAAACTGACATCAGGAACCTGGACTGCTGAGTTTTCTTTCCCAGGGAAAATGGAAAAAGGATGTACCCAGGGGCCCCTGGCTCTGGGCTGGGACCGCACTGCAAAAAATCCTTATCGAAGGATGGACCCCACACCGAAGTTGTCCCCACCTCAAACTTGTGCTGCCCTGATAGACCCAAGGGAGCCCTACAAACTGACATCAGGAACCTGGACTGCTGAGTTTTCTTCCCCAGGGAAAATGGAAAAAGGATGTGCCCAGGGGCCCCTGGCCCTGGGCTGGGAACTCACTGCAAAAAATCCTTTTATCGAAGGATGGACCCCACACCGAAGTTGTCCCCTCCTCAAACTTGTGCTGCCCTGATACACCCAAGGGAGCCCTACAAACTGACATCAGGAACCTGGACTGCTGAGTTTTCTTCCCCAGGGTAAATGGAAAAAGGATGTGCCCAGGGGCCCCTGGCCCTGGGCTGGGAACTCACTGCAAAAAATCCTTTTATCGAAGGATGGACCCCACACCGAAGTTGTCCCCACCTCAAACTTGTGCTGCCCTGATAGACCCAAGCGAGCCCTACAAACTGACATCAGGAACCTGGACTGCTGAGTTTTCTTTCCCAGGGAAAATGGAAAAAGGATGTGCCCAGGGGCCCCTGGCCCTGACTGCAAAAAATCCATATATCGAAGGATGGACCCCACACCGAAGTTGGCCCCACCTCAAACTTGTGCTGCCCTGATACACCCAAGGGAGCCCTACAAACTGACATCAGGAACCTGGACTGCTGAGTTTTCTTTCCCAGGGAAAATGGAAAAAGGATGTGCCCAGGGGCCCCTGGCCCTGGGCCCCTGGCCCTGACTGCAAAAAATCCTTATATCGAAGGATGGACCCCACACCGAAGTTGTCCCCACCTCAAACTTGTGCTGCCCTGAAAGACCCAAGGGAGCCTTACAAACTGACATCAGGAACCTGGACTGCTGAGTTTTCTTTCCCAGGGAAAATGGAAAAAGGGTGTTCCCAGGGGCCCCTGGCCCTGACTGCAAAAAATCCTTATATCGACGGATGGACCCCACACCGAAGTTGTCCCCACCTGAAACTTGTGCTGCCCTGATAGACCCAAGGGAGCCCTACAGACTGACATCAGGAACCTGGACTGCTGAGTTTTCTTCCCCAGGGAAAATGGAAAAAGGATGTGCCCAGGGGCCCCTGGCCCTGGGCTGGGACCGCACTGCAAAAAATCCTTTTATCGAAGGATGGACCCCACACCGAAGTTGTCCCCTCCTCAAACTTGTGCTGCCCTGATACACCCAAGGGAGCCCTACAAACTGACATCAGGAACCTGGACTGCTGAGTTTTCTTTCTCAGGGAAAATGGAAAAAGTATGTTCCCAGGGGCCCCTGGCCCTGGGCTTGGACCTCACTGCAAAAAATCCTTTTATCGCTGGATGGACCCCACACCGAAGTTGTCCCCACCTGAAACTTGTGCTGCCCTGATACACCCAAGGGAGCCCTACAAACTGACATCAGGAACCTGGACTGCTGAGTTTTCTTTCCCGGGGAAAATGGAAAAAGGATGTGCCCAGGGGCCCCTGGCCCCGGGCAGGGGCCTCACTACAAAAAATCCTTATATCGAAGGATGGACCCCACACCGAAGTTGTCCCCACCTCAAACTTGTGCTGCCCGGATAGACCCAAGGGAGCCCTACAAAATGACATCAGGAACCTGGACTGCTGTGTTTTCTTTCCCAGGGAAAATGGAAAAAGGATGTGCCCAGGGGCCCCTGGCCCTGACTGCAAAAAATCCTTATATCGAAGGATGGACCCCACACCGAAGTTGTCCCCACCTCAAACTTGTGCTGCCCTGATACACCCAATGAAGCCCTACAAACTGACATCAGGAACCTGGACTGCTGCATTTTCTTTCCCAGGGAAAATGGAAAAAGGATGTTCCCAGGGGCCCCTGGCCCTGGGCTGGGACCTCACTGCAAAAAATCCATTTATCGAAGGATGGACCCCACACCGAAGTTGTCCCCACCTCAAACTTGTGCTGCCCTGATAGACCCAAGGGAGCCCTACAAACTGACATTAGGAACCTGGACTGCGGAGTTTTCTTTCCTAGGGAAAATGGAAAAGTGATGTGCCCAGGTGCCGCTGTCCCTGGGCTGGGCCCTGACTGCAAAGAATCCTTATATCGAAGGATGCACCCCACACCGAAGTTGTCCCCACCTCAAAATTGTGCTGCCCTGATAGACCCAAGGGAGCCCTACAAACTGACATCAGGAACCTGGACTGCTGAGTTTTCTTTCCCAGGGGAAATGGAAAAAGGATGTGCCCGGGGGCCCCTGGCCTTGGGCTGGGACCTCACTGCAAAAAATCCTTATATCGAAGGATGGACCCCGCACCGAAGTTGTCCCCACCTCAAACTTGTGCTGCCCTGATAGACCCAAGGGAGCCCTACAAACTGACATCAGGAACCTGGACTGCTGAGTTTTCTTTCCCAGGGAAAATGGCCAAAGGATGTGCCCAGGGGCCCCTGGCCCTGACTGCAAAAAATCCTTATATCGAAGGATGGACCCCACACCGAAGTTGTCCCCACCTCAAACTTGTGCTGCCCTGATACACCCAAGGGAGCCCTACAAACTGACATCAGGAACCTGGACTGCTGTGTTTTCTTTCCCAGGGAAAATGGAAAAAGGATGTGCCCAGGGGCCCCTGGCCCTGACTGCAAAAAATCCTTATATCGAAGGATGGACCCCACACCGAAGTTGTCCCCACCTCAAACTTGTGCTGCCCTGATACACCCAAGGAAGCCCTACAAACTGACATCAGGAACCTGGACTGCTGCATTTTCTTTCCCAGGGAAAATGGAAAAAGGATGTTCCCAGGGGCCCCTGGCCCTGGGCTGGGACCTCACTGCAAAAAATCCATTTTTCGAAGGATGGACCCCACACCGAAGTTGTCCCCACCTCAAACTTGTGCTGCCCTGATAGACCCAAGGGAGCCCTACAAACTGACATTAGGAACCTGGACTGCGGAGTTTTCTTTCCTAGGGAAAATGGAAAAGGGATGTGCCCAGGGTCCGCTGTCCCTGGACTGGGCCCTGACGGCAAAAAATCGTTATATCGAAGGATGGACCCCGCACCGAAGTTGTCCCCACCTCAAACTTGTGCTGCCCTGATAGACCCAAGGGAGCCCTACAAACTGACATCAGGAACCTGGACTGCTGAGTTTTCTTTCCCAGGGAAAATGGAAAAAGGATGTACCCAGGGGCCCCTGGCTCTGGGCTGGGACCGCACTGCAAAAAATCCTTATCGAAGGATGGACCCCACACCGAAGTTGTCCCCACCTCAAACTTGTGCTGCCCTGATAGACCCAAGGGAGCCCTACAAACTGACATCAGGAACCTGGACTGCTGAGTTTTCTTTCCCAGGGAAAATGGAAAAAGGATGTACCCAGGGGCCCCTGGCTCTGGGCTGGGACCTCATTGCAAAAAATCGTTATATCGAAGGATGGACCCCACACCTAAGTTGTCCCCACCTCAAACTTGTGCTGCCCTGATAGACCCAAGGGAGCCCTACAAACTGACATCAGGAACCTGGACTGCTGAGTTTTCTTCCCCAGGGTAAATGGAAAAAGGATGTGCCCAGGGGCCCCTGGCCCTGACTGCAAAAAATCCTTATATCGAAGGATGGACCCCACACCGAAGTTGGCCCCACCTCAAACTTGTGCTGCCCTGATAGACCCAAGGGAGCCCTACAAACTGACATCAGGAACCTGGACTGCTGAGTTTTCTTCCCCAGGGAAAATGGAAAAAGTATGTGCCCAGGGGCCCCTGGCCCTGGGCTGGGAACTCACTGCAAAAAATCCTTTTATCGAAGGATGGACCCCACACCGAAGTTGTCCCCTCCTCAAACTTGTGCTGCCCTGATACACCCAAGGGAGCCCTACAAACTGACATCAGGAACCTGGACTGCTGAGTTTTCTTTCCCAGGGAAAATGGCCAAAGGATGTGCCCAGGGGCCCCTGGCCCTGACTGCAAAAAATCCTTATATCGAAGGATGGACCCCACACCGAAGTTGTCCCCACCTCAAACTTGTGCTGCCCTGATACACCCAAGGGAGCCCTACAAACTGACATCAGGAACCTGGACTGCTGTGTTTTCTTTCCCAGGGAAAATGGAAAAAGGATGTGCCCAGGGGCCCCTGGCCCTGACTGCAAAAAATCCTTATATCGAAGGATGGACCCCACACCGAAGTTGTCCCCACCTCAAACTTGTGCTGCCCTGATACACCCAAGGAAGCCCTACAAACTGACATCAGGAACCTGGACTGCTGCATTTTCTTTCCCAGGGAAAATGGAAAAAGGATGTTCCCAGGGGCCCCTGGCCCTGGGCTGGGACCTCACTGCAAAAAATCCATTTTTCGAAGGATGGACCCCACACCGAAGTTGTCCCCACCTCAAACTTGTGCTGCCCTGATAGACCCAAGGGAGCCCTACAAACTGACATTAGGAACCTGGACTGCGGAGTTTTCTTTCCTAGGGAAAATGGAAAAGGGATGTGCCCAGGGTCCGCTGTCCCTGGACTGGGCCCTGACGGCAAAAAATCCTTATATCGAAGGATGGACCCCGCACCGAAGTTGTCCCCACCTCAAACTTGTGCTGCCCTGATAGACCCAAGGGAGCCCTACAAACTGACATCAGGAACCTGGACTGCTGAGTTTTCTTTCCCAGGGAAAATGGAAAAAGGATGTACCCAGGGGCCCCTGGCTCTGGGCTGGGACCGCACTGCAAAAAATCCTTATCGAAGGATGGACCCCACACCGAAGTTGTCCCCACCTCAAACTTGTGCTGCCCTGATAGACCCAAGGGAGCCCTACAAACTGACATCAGGAACCTGGACTGCTGAGTTTTCTTTCCCAGGGAAAATGGAAAAAGGATGTACCCAGGGGCCCCTGGCTCTGGGCTGGGACCTCATTGCAAAAAATCGTTATATCGAAGGATGGACCCCACACCTAAGTTGTCCCCACCTCAAACTTGTGCTGCCCTGATAGACCCAAGGGAGCCCTACAAACTGACATCAGGAACCTGGACTGCTGAGTTTTCTTCCCCAGGGTAAATGGAAAAAGGATGTGCCCAGGGGCCCCTGGCCCTGACTGCAAAAAATCCTTATATCGAAGGATGGACCCCACACCGAAGTTGGCCCCACCTCAAACTTGTGCTGCCCTGATACACCCAAGCGAGCCCTACAAACTGACATCAGGAACCTGGACTGCTGCGTTTTCTTTCCCAGGGAAAATGGAAAAAGTATGTTCCCAGGGGCCCCTGGCCCTGGGCTTGGACCTCACTGCAAAAAATCCTTTTATCGCAGGATGGACCCCACACCGAAGTTGTCCCCACCTCAAACTTGTGCTGCCCTGATAGACCCAAGGGAGCCGTACAAACTGACATCAGGAACCTGGACTGCTGAGTTTTCTTTCCCAGGGAAAATGGAAAAAGGATGTGCCCAGGGGCCCCTGGCCCTGGGCCCCTGGCCCTGACTGCAAAAAATCCTTATATCGAAGGATGGACCCCACACCGAAGTTGGCCCCACCTCAAACTTGTGCTGCCCTGATACAACCAAGGAAGCCCTACAAACTGACATCAGGAACCTGGACTGCTGCATTTTCTTTCCCAGGGAAAATGGAAAAAGGATATTCCCAGGGGCCCCTGGCCCTGGGCTGGGACCTCACTGCAAAAAATCCATTTATCGAAGGATGGACCCCACACCGAAGTTGTCCCCACCTCAAACTTGTGCTGCCCTGATAGACCCAAGGGAGCCCTACAAACTGACATCAGGAACCTGGACTGCGGAGTTTTCTTTCCTAGGGAAAATGGAAAAGGGATGTGCCCAGGTGCCGCTGTCCCTGGGCTGGGCCCTGACTGCAAAGAATCCTTATATCGAAGGATGCACCCCACACCGAAGTTGTCCCCACCTCAAAATTGTGCTGCCCTGATAGACCCAAGGGAGCCCTACAAACTGACATCAGGAACCTGGACTGCTGAGTTTTCTTTCCCAGGGGAAATGGAAAAAGGATGTGCCCGGGGGCCCCTGGCCTTGGGCTGGGACCTCACTGCAAAAAATCCTTATATCGAAGGATGGACCCCACACCGAAGTTGTCCCCACCTCAAACTTGTGCTGCCCGGATAGACCCAAGGGAGCCCTACAAACTGACATCAGGAACCTGGACTGCTGTGTTTTCTTTCCCAGGGAAAATGGAAAAAGGATGTACCCAGGGGCCCCTAGCTCTGGGCTGGGACCGCACTGCAAAAAATCCTTATCGAAGGATGGACCCCACACCGAAGTTGTCCCCACCTCAAACTTGTGCTGCCCTGATAGACCCAAGGGAGCCCTACAAACTGACATCAGGAACCTGGACTGCTGAGTTTTCTTCCCCAGGGAAAATGGAAAAAGGATGTGCCCAGGGGCCCCTGGCCCTGGGCTGGGAACTCACTGCAAAAAATCCTTTTATCGAAGGATGGACCCCACACCGAAGTTGTCCCCTCCTCAAACTTGTGCTGCCCTGATACACCCAAGGGAGCCCTACAAACTGACATCAGGAACCTGGACTGCTGAGTTTTCTTTCCCAGGGAAAATGGCCAAAGGATGTGCCCAGGGGCCCCTGGCCCTGACTGCAAAAAATCCTTATATCGAAGGATGGAGCCCACACCGAAGTTGTCCCCACCTCAGACTTGTGCTGCCCTGATACACCCAAGGGAGCCCTACAAACTGACATCAGGAACCTGGACTGCTGCGTTTTCTTTCCCAGGGAAAATGGAAAAAGTATGTTCCCAGGGCCCCTGGCCCTTGGCTCGGACCTCACTGCAAAAAATCCTTTTATCGCTGGATGGACCCCACACCGAAGTTGTCCCCACCTGAAACTTGTGCTGCCCTGATACACCCAAGGGAGCCCTACAAACTGACATCAGGAACCTGGACTGCTGAGTTTTCTTTCCCAGGGAAAATGGAAAAAGGATGTGCCCAGGGGCCCCTGGCCCTGGGCAGGGGCCTAACTACAAAAAATCCTTATATCGAAGGATGGACCCCACACCGAAGTTGTCCCCACCTCAAACTTGTGCTGCCCGGATAGACCCAAGGGAGCCCTACAAACTGACATCAGGAACCTGGACTGCTGAGTTTTTTTCCCAGGGAAAATGGAAAAAGGATGTACCCAGGGGCCCCTGGCTCTGGGCTGGGACCGCACTGCAAAAAATCCTTATCGAAGGATGGACCCCACACCGAAGTTGTCCCCTCCTCAAACTTGTGCTGCCCTGATAGACCCAAGGGAGCCCTACAAACTGACATCAGGAACCTGGACTGCTGAGTTTTCTTTCCCAGGGAAAATGGAAAAAGGATGTGCCCAGGGGCCCCTGGCCCTGGGCTGGGAACTCACTGCAAAAAATCCTTTTATCGAAGGATGGACCCCACACCGAAGTTGTCCCCTCCTCAAACTTGTGCTGCCCTGATACACCCAAGGGAGCCCTACAAACTGACATCAGGAACCTGGACTGCTGAGTTTTCTTTCCCAGGGAAAATGGCCAAAGGATGTGCCCAGGGGCCCCTGGCCCTGACTGCAAAAAATCCTTATATCGAAGGATGGACCCCACACCGAAGTTGTCCCCACCTCAAACTTGTGCTGCCCTGATACACCCAAGGGAGCCCTACAAACTGACATCAGGAACCTGGACTGCTGCGTTTTCTTTCCCAGGGAAAATGGAAAAAGTATGTTCCCAGGGGCCCCTGGCCCTGGGCTTGGACCTCACTGCAAAAAATCCTTTTATCGCTGGATGGACCCCACACCGAAGTTGTCCCCACCTCAAACTTGTGCTGCCCTGATAGACCCAAGGGAGCCCTACAAACTGACATCAGGAACCTGGACTGCTGTGTTTTCTTTCCCAGGGAAAATGGAAAAAGGATGTGCCCAGGGGCCCCTGGCCCTGACTGCAAAAAATCCTTATATCGAAGGATGGACCCCACACCGAAGTTGTCCCCACCTCAAAGTTGTGCTGCCCTGATACACCCAAGGGAGCCCTACAAACTGACATCAGGAACCTGGACTGCTGCGTTTTCTTTCCCAGGGAAAATGGAAAAAGTATGTTCCCAGGGGCCCCTGGCCCTGGGCTTGGACCTCACTTCAAAAAATCCTTTTATCGCTGGATGGACCCCACACCGAAGTTGTCCCCACCTCAAACTTGTGCTGCCCTGATAGACCCAAGGGAGCCCTACAAACTGACATCAGGAACCTGGACTGCTGTGTTTTCTTTCCCAGGGAAAATGGAAAAAGGATGTGCCCAGGGGCCCCTGGCCCTGACTGCAAAAAATCCTTATATCGAAGGATGGACCCCACACCGAAGTTGTCCCCACCTCAAAGTTGTGCTGCCCTGATACACCCAAGGAAGCCCTACAAACTGACATCAGGAACCTGGACTGCTGCATTTTCTTTCACAGGGAAAATGGAAAAAGGATGTTCCCAGGGGCCCCTGGCCCTGGGCTGGGACCTCACTGCAAAAAATCCATTTTTCGAAGGATGGACCCCGCACCGAAGTTGTCCCCACCTCAAACTTGTGCTGCCCTGATAGACCCAAGGGAGCCCTACAAACTGACATTAGGAACCTGGACTGCGGAGTTTTCTTTCCTAGGGAAAATGGAAAAGGGATGTGCCCAGGGTCCGCTGTCCCTGGACTGGGCCCTGACGGCAAAAAATCCTTATATCGAAGGATGGACCCCGCACTGAAGTTGTCCCCACCTCAAACTTGTGCTGCCCTGATAGACCCAAGGGAGCCCTACAAACTGACATCAGGAACCTGGACTGCTGAGTTTTCTTTCCCAGGGAAAATGGCCAAAGGATGTGCCCAGGGGCCCCTGTCCCTGGGCTGGGCCCTGACTGCAAAGAATCCTTATATCGAAGGATGGACCCCACACCGAAGTTGTCCCCACCTGAAACTTGTGCTACCCTGATAGACCCAAGGGAGCCCTACAAACTGACATCAGGAACCTGGACTGCTGAGTTTTCTTCCTTAGGGGAAATGGAAAAAGGATGTTCCCAGGGACCCCTGGCCCTGGGCCCCTGGCCCTGACTGCAAAAAATCCTTATATCGAAGGATGGACCCCACACCGAAGTTGTCCCCACCTCAAACTTGTGCTGCCCTGATACACCCAAGGGAGCCCTACAAACTGACATCAGGAACCTGGACTGCTGAGTTTTCTTTCCCAGGGAAAATGGAAAAAGGATGTGCCCAGGGGCACCTGGCCCTGGGCTGGGGCCTCACTGCAAAGAATCCTTATATCGAAGGATGGACCCCACACCGAAATTGTCCCCACCTCAAACTTGTGCTGCCCTGATAGACCCAAGGGAGCCCTACAAACTGACATCAGGAACCTGGACTGCTGAGTTTTCTTTCCCAGGGGAAATGGAAAAAGGTTGTGCCCAGGGGCCCCTGGCCCTGACTGCAAAAAATCCTTATATCGAAGGATGGACCCCACACCGAAGTTGTCCCCACCTCAAACTTGTGCTGCCCTGATACACCCAAGGGGGCCCTACAAACTGACATCAGGAACCTGGACTGCTGAGTTTTCTTTCCCAGGGAAAATGGCCAAAGGATGTGCCCAGGGGCCCCCGGCTCTGACTGCAAAGAATCCTTATATCGAAGGATGGACCCCACACCGAAGTTGTCCCCACCTCAAACTAGTGCTGCCCTGATACACCCAAGGGAGCCCTACAAACTGACATCAGGAACCTGGACTGCTGAGTTTTCTTTCCCAGGGAAAATGGAAAAAGGATGTGTCCAGGGGCCCCTGGCCCTGGGCTGGGCCCTGACTGCAAAAAATCCTTATATCGAAGGATGGACCCCACACCGAAGTTGTCCCCACCTCAAACTTGTGCTACCCTGATAGACCCAAGGGAGCCCTACAAACTGACATCAGGAACCTGGACTGCTGAGTTTTCTTTCCCAGGGAAAATGGAAAAAGGATGTGCCCAGGGGCCCCTGGCCCTGGGCCCCTGGCCCTGACTGCAAAAATTCCTTACATCGAAGGAATGGACCCCACACCGAAGTTGTCCCCACCTCAAACTTGTGCTGCCCTGATACACCCAAGGGGGCCCTACAAACTGATATCAGGAACCTGGACTGCTGAGTTTTCTTTCCCAGGGAAAATGGCCAAAGGATGTGCCCAGGAGCCCCTGGCCCTGACTGCAAAGAATCCTTATATCGAAGGATGGACCCCACACCGAAGTTGTCCCCACCTCAAACTTGTGCTGCCCTGATACACCCAAGGGAGCCCTACAAACTGACATCAGGAACCTGGACTGCTGAGTTTTCTTTCCCAGGGGAAATGGAAAAAGGATGTGCCCAGGGGCACCTGGCTCTGCGCTGGGACCTCACTGCAAAAAATCCTTATATCGAAGGATGGACCCCACACCGAAGTTGTCCCCACCTCAAACTTGTGCTACCCTGATAGACCCAAGGGATCCCTACAAACTGACATCAGGAACCTGGACTGCTGAGTTTTCTTTCCCAGGGAAAATGGCCAAAGGATGTGCCCGGGGGCCCCTGGCCCTGACTGCAAAAAATCCTTATATCGACGGATGGACCCCACACCGAAGTTGTCCCCACCTCAAACTTGTGCTGCCCTGATACACCCAAGGGAGCCCGACAAACTGACATCAGGAACCTGGACTGCTGAGTTTTCTTTCCCAGGGAAAATGGGAAAAGGATGTGCCCAGGGGCCCCTGTCCCTGGGCTGGGCCCTGACTGCAAAGAATCCTTATATCGAAGGATGGACCCCACACCGAAGTTGTCCCCACCTGAAACTTGTGCTACCCTGATAGACCCAAGAGAGCCCTACAAACTGACATCAGGAACCTGGACTGCTGAGTTTTCTTCCTTAGGGGAAATGGAAAAAGGATGTGCCCAGGGGCCCCTGACCCTGGGCCCCTGGCCCTGACTGCAAAAAATCCTTATATCGAAGGATGGAGCCCACACCGAAGTTGTCCCCACCTCAAACTTGTGCTGCCCTGATAGACCCAAGGGAGCCCTACAAACTGACATCAGGAACCTGGACTGCTGAGTTTTCTTTCCCAGGGAAAATGGAAAAAGGATGTGCCCAGGGGCACCTGGCCCTGGGCTGGGGCCTCACTGCAAAGAATCCTTATATCGAAGGATGGACCCCACACCGAAGTTGTCCCCACCTCAAACTTGTGCTGCCCTGATAGACCCAAGGGAGCCCTACAAACTGACATCAGGAACCTGGACTGCTGAGTTTTCTTTCCCAGGGGAAATGGAAAAAGGTTGTGCCCAGGGGCCCCTGGCCCTGACTGCAAAAAATCCTTATATCGAAGGATGGACCCCACACCGAAGTTGTCCCCACCTCAAACTTGTGCTGCCCTGATACACCCAAGGGGGCCCTACAAACTGACATCAGGAACCTGGACTGCTGAGTTTTCTTTCCCAGGGAAAATGGCCAAAGGATGTGCCCAGGGGCCCCCGGCTCTGACTGCAAAGAATCCTTATATCGAAGGATGGACCCCACACCGAAGTTGTCCCCACCTCAAACTAGTGCTGCCCTGATACACCCAAGGGAGCCCTACAAACTGACATCAGGAACCTGGACTGCTGAGTTTTCTTTCCCAGGGAAAATGGAAAAAGGATGTGTCCAGGGGCCCCTGGCCCTGGGCTGGGCCCTGACTGCAAAGAATCATTATATCGAAGGATGGACCCCACACCGAAGTTGTCCCCACCTCAAACTTGTGCTACCCTGATAGACCCAAGGGAGCCCTACAAACTGACATCAGGAACCTGGACTGCTGAGTTTTCTTTCCCAGGGAAAATGGAAAAAGGATGTGCCCAGGGGCCCCTGGCCCTGGGCCCCTGGCCCTGACTGCAAAAATTCCTTACATCGAAGGAATGGACCCCACACCGAAGTTGTCCCCACCTCAAACTTGTGCTGCCCTGATACACCCAAGGGGGCCCTACAAACTGACATCAGGAACCTGGACTGCTGAGTTTTCTTTCCCAAGGAAAATGGCCAAAGGATGTGCCCAGGAGCCCCTGGCCCTGACTGCAAAGAATCCTTATATCGAAGGATGGACCCCACACCGAAGTTGTCCCCACCTCAAACTTGTGCTGCCCTGATAGACCCAAGGGAGCCCTACAAACTGACATCAGGAACCTGGACTGCTGAGTTTTCTTTCCTAGGGAAAATGGGAAAAGGGTGTGCCCAGGGGCCCCTGGCTCTGGGCTGGGCCCTGACTGTAAAGAATCCTTATATCGAAGGATGCACCCCACACCGAAGTTGTCCCCACCTCAAACTTGTGCTGCCCTGATAGACCCAAGGGAGCCCTACAAACTGACATCAGGAACCTGGACTGCTGTGTTTTCTTTCCCAGGGAAAATGGAAAAAGGATGTGCCCAGGGGCCCCTGGCCCTGACTGCAAAAAATCCTTATATCGAAGGATGGACTCCGCACCGAAGTTGTCCCCACCTCAAATTTGTGCTGCCCTGATACACCCTAGGGAGCCCTACAAACTGACATCAGGAACCTGGACTGCTGTGTTTTCTTTCCCAGGGAAAATGGAAAAAGGATGTGCCCAGGGGCCCCTGGCCCTGACTGCAAAAAATCCTTATATCGAAGGATGGACCCCACACCGAAGTTGTCCCCACCTCAAACTTGTGCTGCCCTGATAGACCCAAGGGAGCCCTACAAACTGACATCAGGAACCTGGACTGCTGAGTTTTCTTCCCCAGGGAAAATGGAAAAAGGATGTGCCCAGGGGCCCCTGGCCCTGGGCTGGGAACTCACTGCAAAAAATCCTTTTATCGAAGGATGGACCCCACACCGAAGTTGTCCCCTCCTCAAACTTGTGCTGCCCTGATACACCCAAGGGAGCCCTACAAACTGACATCAGGAACCTGGACTGCTGAGTTTTCTTTCCAAGGGAAAATGGAAAAAGGATGTGCCCAGGGGCCCCTGGCAATGGGCAGGGACCTCACTACAAAAAATCCTTATATCGAAAGACGGACCCCACACCGAAGTTGTCCCCACCTCAAACTTGTGCTGCCCTGATAGACCCAAGGGTGCCCTACAAACTGACATCAGGAACCTGGACTGCTGAGTTTTCTTTCCTAAAGAAAAAGGAAAAGGGACGTGCCCAGGGGCCCCTGGCCCTGGGCTGGGCCCTGACTGTAAAGAATCCTTATATCGAAGGATGCACCCCACACCGAAGTTGTCCCCACCTCAAACTTGTGCTGCCCTGATAGACCCAAGGGAGCCCTACAAACTGACATCAGGAACCTGGACTGCTGTGTTTTCTTTCCCAGGGAAAATGGAAAAAGGATGTGCCCAGGGGCCCCTGGCCCTGACTGCAAAAAATCATTATATCGAAGGATGGACCCCACACCGAAGTTGTCCCCACCTCAAACTTGTGCTGCCCTGATAGACCCAAGGGAGCCCTACAAACTGACATCAGGAATCTGGACTGCTGAGTTTTCTTTCCCAGGGAAAATGCCCAAAGGATGTGCCCAGGGGCCCCTGGCCCTGACTGCAAAAAATCCTTATATCGAAGGATGGACCCCACACCGAAGTTGTCCCCACCTCAAACTTGTGCTGCCCTGATAGACCCAAGGGAGCCCTACAAACTGACATCAGGAACCTGGACTGCTGAGTTTTCTTTCCTAAAGAAAATGGAAAAGGGATGTGCCCAGGGGCACCTGGCCCTGGGCTGGGGCCTCACTGCAAAGAATCCTTATATCGAAGGATGGACCCCACACCGAAGTTGTCCCCACCTCAAACTTGTGCTGCCCTGATAGACCCAAGGGAGCCCTACAAACTGACATCAGGAACCTGGACTGCTGAGTTTTCTTTCCCAGGGGAAATGGAAAAAGGTTGTGCCCAGGGGCCCCTGGCCCTGACTGCAAAAAATCCTTATATCGAAGGATGGACCCCACACCGAAGTTGTCCCCACCTCAAACTTGTGCTGCCCTGATACACCCAAGGGGGCCCTACAAAGTGACATCAGGAACCTGGACTGCTGAGTTTTCTTTCCCAGGGAAAATGGCCAAAGGATGTGCCCAGGGGCCCCCGGCTCTGACTGCAAAGAATCCTTATATCGAAGGATGGACCCCACACCGAAGTTGTCCCCACCTCAAACTAGTGCTGCCCTGATACACCCAAGGGAGCCCTACAAACTGACATCAGGAACCTGGACTGCTGAGTTTTCTTTCCCAGGGAAAATGGAAAAAGGATGTGTCCAGGGGCCCCTGGCCCTGGGCTGGGCCCTGACTGCAAAGAATCATTATATCGAAGGATGGACCCCACACCGAAGTTGTCCCCACCTCAAACTTGTGCTACCCTGATAGACCCAAGGGAGCCCTACAAACTGACATCAGGAACCTGGACTGCTGAGTTTTCTTTCCCAGGGAAAATGGAAAAAGGATGTGCCCAGGGGCCCCTGGCCCTGGGCCCCTGGCCCTGACTGCAAAAATTCCTTACATCGAAGGAATGGACCCCACACCGAAGTTGTCCCCACCTCAAACTTGTGCTGCCCTGATACACCCAAGGGGGCCCTACAAACTGATATCAGGAACCTGGACTGCTGAGTTTTCTTTCCCAGGGAAAATGGCCAAAGGATGTGCCCAGGAGCCCCTGGCCCTGACTGCAAAGAATCCTTATATCGAAGGATGGACCCCACACCGAAGTTGTCCCCACCTCAAACTTGTGCTGCCCTGATACACCCAAGGGAGCCCTACAAACTGACATCAGGAACCTGGACTGCTGAGTTTTCTTTCCCAGGGGAAATGGAAAAAGGATGTGCCCAGGGGCACCTGGCTCTGCGCTGGGACCTCACTGCAAAAAATCCTTATATCGAAGGATGGACCCCACACCGAAGTTGTCCCCACCTCAAACTTGTGCTACCCTGATAGACCCAAGGGATCCCTACAAACTGACATCAGGAACCTGGACTGCTGAGTTTTCTTTCCCAGGGAAAATGGCCAAAGGATGTGCCCGGGGGCCCCTGGCCCTGACTGCAAAAAATCCTTATATCGACGGATGGACCCCACACCGAAGTTGTCCCCACCTCAAACTTGTGCTGCCCTGATACACCCAAGGGAGCCCGACAAACTGACATCAGGAACCTGGACTGCTGAGTTTTCTTTCCCAGGGAAAATGGGAAAAGGATGTGCCCAGGGGCCCCTGTCCCTGGGCTGGGCCCTGACTGCAAAGAATCCTTATATCGAAGGATGGACCCCACACCGAAGTTGTCCCCACCTGAAACTTGTGCTACCCTGATAGACCCAAGAGAGCCCTACAAACTGACATCAGGAACCTGGACTGCTGAGTTTTCTTCCTTAGGGGAAATGGAAAAAGGATGTGCCCAGGGGCCCCTGACCCTGGGCCCCTGGCCCTGACTGCAAAAAATCCTTATATCGAAGGATGGAGCCCACACCGAAGTTGTCCCCACCTCAAACTTGTGCTGCCCTGATAGACCCAAGGGAGCCCTACAAACTGACATCAGGAACCTGGACTGCTGAGTTTTCTTTCCCAGGGAAAATGGAAAAAGGATGTGCCCAGGGGCACCTGGCCCTGGGCTGGGGCCTCACTGCAAAGAATCCTTATATCGAAGGATGGACCCCACACCGAAGTTGTCCCCACCTCAAACTTGTGCTGCCCTGATAGACCCAAGGGAGCCCTACAAACTGACATCAGGAACCTGGACTGCTGAGTTTTCTTTCCCAGGGGAAATGGAAAAAGGTTGTGCCCAGGGGCCCCTGGCCCTGACTGCAAAAAATCCTTATATCGAAGGATGGACCCCACACCGAAGTTGTCCCCACCTCAAACTTGTGCTGCCCTGATACACCCAAGGGGGCCCTACAAACTGACATCAGGAACCTGGACTGCTGAGTTTTCTTTCCCAGGGAAAATGGCCAAAGGATGTGCCCAGGGGCCCCCGGCTCTGACTGCAAAGAATCCTTATATCGAAGGATGGACCCCACACCGAAGTTGTCCCCACCTCAAACTAGTGCTGCCCTGATACACCCAAGGGAGCCCTACAAACTGACATCAGGAACCTGGACTGCTGAGTTTTCTTTCCCAGGGAAAATGGAAAAAGGATGTGTCCAGGGGCCCCTGGCCCTGGGCTGGGCCCTGACTGCAAAGAATCATTATATCGAAGGATGGACCCCACACCGAAGTTGTCCCCACCTCAAACTTGTGCTACCCTGATAGACCCAAGGGAGCCCTACAAACTGACATCAGGAACCTGGACTGCTGAGTTTTCTTTCCCAGGGAAAATGGAAAAAGGATGTGCCCAGGGGCCCCTGGCCCTGGGCCCCTGGCCCTGACTGCAAAAATTCCTTACATCGAAGGAATGGACCCCACACCGAAGTTGTCCCCACCTCAAACTTGTGCTGCCCTGATACACCCAAGGGGGCCCTACAAACTGACATCAGGAACCTGGACTGCTGAGTTTTCTTTCCCAAGGAAAATGGCCAAAGGATGTGCCCAGGAGCCCCTGGCCCTGACTGCAAAGAATCCTTATATCGAAGGATGGACCCCACACCGAAGTTGTCCCCACCTCAAACTTGTGCTGCCCTGATAGACCCAAGGGAGCCCTACAAACTGACATCAGGAACCTGGACTGCTGAGTTTTCTTTCCTAGGGAAAATGGGAAAAGGGTGTGCCCAGGGGCCCCTGGCTCTGGGCTGGGCCCTGACTGTAAAGAATCCTTATATCGAAGGATGCACCCCACACCGAAGTTGTCCCCACCTCAAACTTGTGCTGCCCTGATAGACCCAAGGGAGCCCTACAAACTGACATCAGGAACCTGGACTGCTGTGTTTTCTTTCCCAGGGAAAATGGAAAAAGGATGTGCCCAGGGGCCCCTGGCCCTGACTGCAAAAAATCCTTATATCGAAGGATGGACTCCGCACCGAAGTTGTCCCCACCTCAAATTTGTGCTGCCCTGATACACCCTAGGGAGCCCTACAAACTGACATCAGGAACCTGGACTGCTGTGTTTTCTTTCCCAGGGAAAATGGAAAAAGGATGTGCCCAGGGGCCCCTGGCCCTGACTGCAAAAAATCCTTATATCGAAGGATGGACCCCACACCGAAGTTGTCCCCACCTCAAACTTGTGCTGCCCTGATAGACCCAAGGGAGCCCTACAAACTGACATCAGGAACCTGGACTGCTGAGTTTTCTTCCCCAGGGAAAATGGAAAAAGGATGTGCCCAGGGGCCCCTGGCCCTGGGCTGGGAACTCACTGCAAAAAATCCTTTTATCGAAGGATGGACCCCACACCGAAGTTGTCCCCTCCTCAAACTTGTGCTGCCCTGATACACCCAAGGGAGCCCTACAAACTGACATCAGGAACCTGGACTGCTGAGTTTTCTTTCCAAGGGAAAATGGAAAAAGGATGTGCCCAGGGGCCCCTGGCAATGGGCAGGGACCTCACTACAAAAAATCCTTATATCGAAAGACGGACCCCACACCGAAGTTGTCCCCACCTCAAACTTGTGCTGCCCTGATAGACCCAAGGGTGCCCTACAAACTGACATCAGGAACCTGGACTGCTGAGTTTTCTTTCCTAAAGAAAAAGGAAAAGGGACGTGCCCAGGGGCCCCTGGCCCTGGGCTGGGCCCTGACTGTAAAGAATCCTTATATCGAAGGATGCACCCCACACCGAAGTTGTCCCCACCTCAAACTTGTGCTGCCCTGATAGACCCAAGGGAGCCCTACAAACTGACATCAGGAACCTGGACTGCTGTGTTTTCTTTCCCAGGGAAAATGGAAAAAGGATGTGCCCAGGGGCCCCTGGCCCTGACTGCAAAAAATCATTATATCGAAGGATGGACCCCACACCGAAGTTGTCCCCACCTCAAACTTGTGCTGCCCTGATAGACCCAAGGGAGCCCTACAAACTGACATCAGGAATCTGGACTGCTGAGTTTTCTTTCCCAGGGAAAATGCCCAAAGGATGTGCCCAGGGGCCCCTGGCCCTGACTGCAAAAAATCCTTATATCGAAGGATGGACCCCACACCGAAGTTGTCCCCACCTCAAACTTGTGCTGCCCTGATAGACCCAAGGGAGCCCTACAAACTGACATCAGGAACCTGGACTGCTGAGTTTTCTTTCCTAAAGAAAATGGAAAAGGGATGTGCCCAGGGGCACCTGGCCCTGGGCTGGGGCCTCACTGCAAAGAATCCTTATATCGAAGGATGGACCCCACACCGAAGTTGTCCCCACCTCAAACTTGTGCTGCCCTGATAGACCCAAGGGAGCCCTACAAACTGACATCAGGAACCTGGACTGCTGAGTTTTCTTTCCCAGGGGAAATGGAAAAAGGTTGTGCCCAGGGGCCCCTGGCCCTGACTGCAAAAAATCCTTATATCGAAGGATGGACCCCACACCGAAGTTGTCCCCACCTCAAACTTGTGCTGCCCTGATACACCCAAGGGGGCCCTACAAAGTGACATCAGGAACCTGGACTGCTGAGTTTTCTTTCCCAGGGAAAATGGCCAAAGGATGTGCCCAGGGGCCCCCGGCTCTGACTGCAAAGAATCCTTATATCGAAGGATGGACCCCACACCGAAGTTGTCCCCACCTCAAACTAGTGCTGCCCTGATACACCCAAGGGAGCCCTACAAACTGACATCAGGAACCTGGACTGCTGAGTTTTCTTTCCCAGGGAAAATGGAAAAAGGATGTGTCCAGGGGCCCCTGGCCCTGGGCTGGGCCCTGACTGCAAAGAATCATTATATCGAAGGATGGACCCCACACCGAAGTTGTCCCCACCTCAAACTTGTGCTACCCTGATAGACCCAAGGGAGCCCTACAAACTGACATCACGAACCTGGACTGCTGAGTTTTCTTTCCCAGGGAAAATGGAAAAAGGATGTGCCCAGGGGCCCCTGGCCCTGGGCCCCTGGCCCTGACTGCAAAAATTCCTTACATCGAAGGAATGGACCCCACACCGAAGTTGTCCCCACCTCAAACTTGTGCTGCCCTGATACACCCAAGGGGGCCCTACAAACTGACATCAGGAACCTGGACTGCTGAGTTTTCTTTCCCAGGGAAAATGGCCAAAGGATGTGCCCAAGGGCCCCTGGCCCTGACTGCAAAAAATCCTTATATCGACGGATGGACCCCACACCGAAGTTGTCCCCACCTCAAACTTGTGCTGCCCTGATAGACCCAAGGGAGCCCTACAAACTGACATCAGGAACCTGGACTGCTGAGTTTTCTTTCCCAGGGAAAATGGCCAAAGGATGTGCCCAAGGGCCCCTGGCCCTGACTGCAAAAAATCCTTATATCGACGGATGGACCCCACACCGAAGTTGTCCCCACCTCAAACTTGTGCTGCCCTGATACACCCAAGGGAGCCCTACAAACTGACATCAGGAACCTGGACTGCTGAGTTTTCTTTCCAAGGGAAAATGGAAAAAGGATGTACCCAGGGGCCCCTGGCTCTGGGCTGGGACCTCACTGCAAAAAATCCTTATATCGAAGGATGGACCCCACACCGAAGTTGTCCCCACCTCAAACTTTTGGTGCCCTGATACACCCAAGGTGGCCTTACAAACTGACATCAGGAACCTGGACTGCTGAGTTTTCTTTCCTAGGGAAAATGGGAAAAGGTTGTGCCCAGGGGCCCCTGGCCCTGGGCTGGGCCCTGACTTCAAAGAATCCTTATATCGAAGGATGCACCCCACGCCGAAGTTGTCCCCACCTCAAACTTGTGCTGCCCTGATAGACCCAAGGGAGCCCTACAAACTGACATCAGGAACCTGGACTGCTGAGTTTTCTTTCCCAGGGAAAATGGAAAAAGGATGTGCCCAGGGGCCCCTGGCCCTGGGCCCCTGGCCCTGACTGCAAAAAATCCTTATATCAAAGGATGCACCCCACACCGAAGTTGTCCCCACCTCAAACTTGTGCTGCCCTGAAAGACCCAAGGGAGCCCTACAAACTGACATCAGGAACCTGGACTGCTGAGTTTTCTTTCCCAGGGAAAATGGCCAAAGGATGTGCCCGGGGGCCCCTGGCCCTGACTGCAAAAAATCCTTATATCGAAGGATGGACCCCACACCAAAGTTGTCCCCACCTGAAACTTGTGCTGCCCTGATACACCCAAGGGAGCCCTACAAACTGACATCAGGAACCTGGACTGCTGAGTTTTCTTTCCAAGGGAAAATGGAAAAAGGATGTGCCCAGGCGCCCCTGGCAATGGGCAGGGACCTCACTACAAAAAATCCTTATATCGGAAGATGGACCCCACACCGAAGTTGTCCCCACCTCAAACTTGTGCTGCCCTGATAGACCCAAGGGTGCCCTACAAACTGACATCAGGAACCTGGACTGCTGAGTTTTCTTTCCCAGGGAAAATGGAAAAAGGATGTGCCCAGGGGCCCCTGGCCCTGGGCCCCTGGCCCTGACTGCAAAAATTCCTTACATCGAAGGAATGGACCCCACACCGAAGTTGTCCCCACCTCAAACTTGTGCTGCCCTGATACACCCAAGGGGGCCCTACAAACTGACATCAGGAACCTGGACTGCTGAGTTTTCTTTCCCAGGGAAAATGGCCAAAGGATGTGCCCAGGAGCCCTTGGCCCTGACTGCAAAAATCCTTATATCGAAGGATGGACCCCACACCGAAGTTGTCCCCACCTCAAACTTGTGCTGCCCTGATAGACCCAAGGGAGCCCTACAAACTGACATCAGGAACCTGGACTGCTGAGTTTTCTTTCCCAGGGAAAATGGCCAAAGGATGTGCCCAAGGGCCCCTGGCCCTGACTGCAAAAAATCCTTATATCGACGGATGGACCCCACACCGAAGTTGTCCCCACCTCAAACTTGTGCTGCCCTGATACACCCAAGGGAGCCCTAAAAACTGACATCAGGAAACTGGACTGCTGAGTTTTCTTTCCAAGGGAAAATGGAAAAAGGATGTACCCAGGGGCCCCTGGCTCTGGGCTGGGACCTCACTGCAAAAAATCCTTATATCGAAGGATGGACCCCACACCGAAGTTGTCCCCACCTCAAAATTTTGGTGCCCTGATACACCCAAGGTGGCCTTACAAACTGACATCAGGAACCTGGACTGCTGAGTTTTCTTTCCTAGGGAAAATGGGAAAAGGGTGTGCCCAGGGGCCCCTGTCCCTGGGCTGGGCCCTGACTGCAAAGAATCCTTATATCGAAGGATGCACCCCACGCCGAAGTTGTCCCCACCTCAAACTTGTGCTGCCCTGATAGACCCAAGGGAGCCCTACAAACTGACATCAGGAACCTGGACTGCTGAGTTTTCTTTCCCAGGGAAAATGGAAAAAGGATGTACCCAGGGGCCCCTGGCCCTGGGCCCCTGGCCCTGACTGCAAAAAATCCTTATATCGAAGGATGCACCCCACACCGAAGTTGTCCCCACCTCAAACTTGTGCTGCCCTGAAAGACCCAAGGGAGCCCTACAAACTGACATCAGGAACCTGGACTGCTGAGTTTTCTTTCCCAGGGAAAATGGCCAAAGGATGTGCCCGGGGGCCCCTGGCCCTGACTGCAAAAAATCCTTATATCGAAGGATGGACCCCACACCAAAGTTGTCCCCACCTGAAACTTGTGCTGCCCTGATACACCCAAGGGAGCCCTACAAACTGACATCAGGAACCTGGACTGCTGAGTTTTCTTTCCAAGGGAAAATGGAAAAAGGATGTGCCCAGGCGCCCCTGGCAATGGGCAGGGACCTCACTACAAAAAATCCTTATATCGAAAGATGGACCCCACACCGAAGTTGTCCCCACCTCAAACTTGTGCTGCCCTGATAGACCCAAGGGTGCCCTACAAACTGACATCAGGAACCTGGACTGCTGAGTTTTCTTTCCTAAAGAAAATGGAAAAGGGATGTGCCTAGGGGCCCCTGGCCCTGGGCTGGGCCCTGACTGTAAAGAATCCTTATATCGAAGGATGCACCCCACACCGAAGTTGTCCCCACCTCAAACTTGTGCTGCCCTGATAGACCCAAGGGAGCCCTACAAACTGACATCAGGAACCTGGACTGCTGTGTTTTCTTTCCCAGGGAAAATGGAAAAAGGATGTGCCCAGGGGCCCCTGGCCCTGACTGCAAAAAATCCTTATATCGAAGGATGGACTCCGCACCGAAGTTGTCCCCACCTCAAATTTGTGCTGCCCTGATAGACCCAAGGGAGCCCTACAAACTGACATCAGGAACCTGGACTGCTGTGTTTTCTTTCCCAGGGAAAATGGAAAAAGTATGTGCCCAGGGGCCCCTGGCCCTGACTGCAAAAAATCCTTATATCGAAGGATGGACCCCACACCGAAGTTGTCCCCACCTCAAACTTGTGCTGCCCTGATAGACCCAAGGGAGCCCTACAAACTGACATCAGGAACCTGGACTGCTGAGTTTTCTTCCCCAGGTAAAATGGAAAAAGAATGTGCCCAGGGGCCCCTGGCCCTGGGCCCCTGGCCCTGACTGCAAAAAATCCTTATATCGAAGGATGGACCCCACATCGATGTTGTCCCCACCTCAGACTTGTGCTGCCCTGATACACCCAAGGGGGCCCTACAAACTGACATCAGGAACCTGGACTGCTGAGTTTTCTTTCCCAGGGAAAATGGCCAAAGGATGTGCCCAGGGGCCCCTGGCCCTGACTGCAAAGAATCCTTATAGCGAAGGATGGACCCCACACCGAAGTTGTCCCCACCTCAAACTTGTGCTGCCCTGATAGACCCAAGGGAGCCCTACAAACTGACATCAGGAACCTGGACTGCTGAGTTTTCTTTCCCAGGGGAAATGGAAAAAGGATGTTCCCAGCGGCCCCTTGCCCTGGGCTGGGACCTCACTGCAAAAAATCCTTATATCGAAGGATGGACCCCAGACCGACGTTGTCCCCACCTCAAACTTGTGCTGCCCTGATAGACCCAAGGGAGCCCTACAAACTGACATCAGGAACCTGGACTGCTGAGTTTTCTTTCCCAGGGAAAATGGAAAAAGGATGTGCCCAGGGGCCCCTGGCCCTGGGCCCCTGGCCCTGACTGCAAAAAATCCTTATATCGAAGGATGGATCCCACACCGAAGTTGTCCCCACCTCAAACTTGTGCTGCCCTGATAGACCCAAGGGAGCCCTACAAACTGACATCAGGAACCTGGACTGCTGAGTTTCCTTTCCCAGGGAAAATGGCCAAAGGATGTGCCCGGGGGCCCATGGCCCTGACTGCAAAAAATCCTTATATCGAAGGATGGAGCCCACACCGAAGTTGTCCCCACCTCAAACTTGTGCTGCCCTGATAGACCCAAGGGAGCCCTACAAACTGACATCAGGAACCTGGACTGCTGAGTTTTCTTTCCCAGGGAAAATGGAAAAAGGATGTGCCCAGGGGCCCCTGGCCCTGGGCCCCTGGCCCTGACTGCAAAAAATCCTTATATCGAAGGATGGACCCCACACCGAAGTTGTCCCCACCTCAAACTTGTGCTGCCCTGATAGACCCAAGGGAGCCCTACAAACTGACATCAGGAACCTGGACTGCTGAGTTTCCTTTCCCAGGGAAAATGGCCAAAGGATGTGCCCGGGGGCCCATGGCCCTGACTGCAAAAAATCCTTTTATCGAAGGATGGACCCCACACCGAAATTGTCCCTACCTCAAACTTGTGCTGCCCGGATAGACCCAAGGGAGCCCTACAAACTGACATCAGGAACCTGGACTGCTGTGTTTTCTTTCCCATGGAAAATGGAAAAAGGATGTGCCCAGGGGCCCCTGGCCCTGACTGCAAAAAATCCTTATATCGAAGGATGGACCCCACACCGAAGTTGTCCCCACCTCAAACTTGTGCTGCCCTGATAGACCCAAGGGAGCCCTACAAACTGACATTAGGAACCTGGACTGCGGAGTTTTCTTTCCTAGGGAAAATGGAAAAGGGATGTGCCCAGGTGCCGCTGTCCCTGGGCTGGGCCCTGACTGCAAAGAATCCTTATATCGAAGGATGCACCCCACACCGAAGTTGTCCCCACCTCAAAATTGTGCTGCCCTGATAGACCCAAGGGAGCCCTACAAACTGACATCAGGAACCTGGACTGCTGAGTTTTCTTTCCCAGGGGAAATGGAAAAAGGATGTGCCCGGGGGCCCCTGGCCTTGGGCTGGGACCTCACTGCAAAAAATCCATATAGCGAAGGATGGACCCCGCACCGAAGTTGTCCCCACCTCAAACTTGTGCTGCCCTGATAGACCCAAGGGAGCCCTACAAACTGACATCAGGAAACTGGACTGCTGAGTTTTCTTTCCAAGGGAAAATGGAAAAAGGATGTACCCAGGGGCCCCTGGCTCTGGGCTGGGACCTCACTGCAAAAAATCCTTATATCGAAGGATGGACCCCACACCGAAGTTGTCCCCACCTCAAACTTTTGGTGCCCTGATACACCCAAGGTGGCCTTACAAACTGACATCAGGAACCTGGACTGCTGAGTTTTCTTTCCTAGGGAAAATGGGAAAAGGGTGTGCCCAGGGGCCCCTGTCCCTGGGCTGGGCCCTGACTGCAAAGAATCCTTATATCGAAGGATGCACCCCACGCCGAAGTTGTCCCCACCTCAAACTTGTGCTGCCCTGATAGACCCAAGGGAGCCCTACAAACTGACATCAGGAACCTGGACTGCTGAGTTTTCTTTCCCAGGGAAAATGGAAAAAGGATGTACCCAGGGGCCCCTGGCCCTGGGCCCCTGGCCCTGACTGCAAAAAATCCTTATATCGAAGGATGCACCCCACACCGAAGTTGTCCCCACCTCAAACTTGTGCTGCCCTGAAAGACCCAAGGGAGCCCTACAAACTGACATCAGGAACCTGGACTGCTGAGTTTTCTTTCCCAGGGAAAATGGCCAAAGGATGTGCCCGGGGGCCCCTGGCCCTGACTGCAAAAAATCCTTATATCGAAGGATGGACCCCACACCAAAGTTGTCCCCACCTGAAACTTGTGCTGCCCTGATACACCCAAGGGAGCCCTACAAACTGACATCAGGAACCTGGACTGCTGAGTTTTCTTTCCAAGGGAAAATGGAAAAAGGATGTGCCCAGGCGCCCCTGGCAATGGGCAGGGACCTCACTACAAAAAATCCTTATATCGAAAGATGGACCCCACACCGAAGTTGTCCCCACCTCAAACTTGTGCTGCCCTGATAGACCCAAGGGTGCCCTACAAACTGACATCAGGAACCTGGACTGCTGAGTTTTCTTTCCTAAAGAAAATGGAAAAGGGATGTGCCTAGGGGCCCCTGGCCCTGGGCTGGGCCCTGACTGTAAAGAATCCTTATATCGAAGGATGCACCCCACACCGAAGTTGTCCCCACCTCAAACTTGTGCTGCCCTGATAGACCCAAGGGAGCCCTACAAACTGACATCAGGAACCTGGACTGCTGTGTTTTCTTTCCCAGGGAAAATGGAAAAAGGATGTGCCCAGGGGCCCCTGGCCCTGACTGCAAAAAATCCTTATATCGAAGGATGGACTCCGCACCGAAGTTGTCCCCACCTCAAATTTGTGCTGCCCTGATAGACCCAAGGGAGCCCTACAAACTGACATCAGGAACCTGGACTGCTGTGTTTTCTTTCCCAGGGAAAATGGAAAAAGTATGTGCCCAGGGGCCCCTGGCCCTGACTGCAAAAAATCCTTATATCGAAGGATGGACCCCACACCGAAGTTGTCCCCACCTCAAACTTGTGCTGCCCTGATAGACCCAAGGGAGCCCTACAAACTGACATCAGGAACCTGGACTGCTGAGTTTTCTTCCCCAGGTAAAATGGAAAAAGAATGTGCCCAGGGGCCCCTGGCCCTGGGCCCCTGGCCCTGACTGCAAAAAATCCTTATATCGAAGGATGGACCCCACATCGATGTTGTCCCCACCTCAGACTTGTGCTGCCCTGATACACCCAAGGGGGCCCTACAAACTGACATCAGGAACCTGGACTGCTGAGTTTTCTTTCCCAGGGAAAATGGCCAAAGGATGTGCCCAGGGGCCCCTGGCCCTGACTGCAAAGAATCCTTATAGCGAAGGATGGACCCCACACCGAAGTTGTCCCCACCTCAAACTTGTGCTGCCCTGATAGACCCAAGGGAGCCCTACAAACTGACATCAGGAACCTGGACTGCTGAGTTTTCTTTCCCAGGGGAAATGGAAAAAGGATGTTCCCAGCGGCCCCTTGCCCTGGGCTGGGACCTCACTGCAAAAAATCCTTATATCGAAGGATGGACCCCAGACCGACGTTGTCCCCACCTCAAACTTGTGCTGCCCTGATAGACCCAAGGGAGCCCTACAAACTGACATCAGGAACCTGGACTGCTGAGTTTTCTTTCCCAGGGAAAATGGAAAAAGGATGTGCCCAGGGGCCCCTGGCCCTGGGCCCCTGGCCCTGACTGCAAAAAATCCTTATATCGAAGGATGGATCCCACACCGAAGTTGTCCCCACCTCAAACTTGTGCTGCCCTGATAGACCCAAGGGAGCCCTACAAACTGACATCAGGAACCTGGACTGCTGAGTTTCCTTTCCCAGGGAAAATGGCCAAAGGATGTGCCCGGGGGCCCATGGCCCTGACTGCAAAAAATCCTTATATCGAAGGATGGAGCCCACACCGAAGTTGTCCCCACCTCAAACTTGTGCTGCCCTGATAGACCCAAGGGAGCCCTACAAACTGACATCAGGAACCTGGACTGCTGAGTTTTCTTTCCCAGGGAAAATGGAAAAAGGATGTGCCCAGGGGCCCCTGGCCCTGGGCCCCTGGCCCTGACTGCAAAAAATCCTTATATCGAAGGATGGACCCCACACCGAAGTTGTCCCCACCTCAAACTTGTGCTGCCCTGATAGACCCAAGGGAGCCCTACAAACTGACATCAGGAACCTGGACTGCTGAGTTTCCTTTCCCAGGGAAAATGGCCAAAGGATGTGCCCGGGGGCCCATGGCCCTGACTGCAAAAAATCCTTTTATCGAAGGATGGACCCCACACCGAAATTGTCCCTACCTCAAACTTGTGCTGCCCGGATAGACCCAAGGGAGCCCTACAAACTGACATCAGGAACCTGGACTGCTGTGTTTTCTTTCCCATGGAAAATGGAAAAAGGATGTGCCCAGGGGCCCCTGGCCCTGACTGCAAAAAATCCTTATATCGAAGGATGGACCCCACACCGAAGTTGTCCCCACCTCAAACTTGTGCTGCCCTGATAGACCCAAGGGAGCCCTACAAACTGACATTAGGAACCTGGACTGCGGAGTTTTCTTTCCTAGGGAAAATGGAAAAGGGATGTGCCCAGGTGCCGCTGTCCCTGGGCTGGGCCCTGACTGCAAAGAATCCTTATATCGAAGGATGCACCCCACACCGAAGTTGTCCCCACCTCAAAATTGTGCTGCCCTGATAGACCCAAGGGAGCCCTACAAACTGACATCAGGAACCTGGACTGCTGAGTTTTCTTTCCCAGGGAAAATGGAAAAAGGATGTGCCCAGGGGCCCCTGGCCCTGGGCAGGGGCCTCACTTCAAAAAATCCATATATCGAAGGATGGACCCCACACCGAAGTTGTCCCCACCTCAAACTTGTGCTGCCCGGATAGACCCAAGGGAGCCCTACAAACTGACATCAGGAACCTGGACTGCTGTGTTTTCTTTCCCAGGGAAAATGGAAAAAGGATGTGCCCAGGGGCCCCTGGCCCTGACTGCAAAAAATCCTTATATCGAAGGATGGACCCCACACCGAAGTTGTCCCCACCTCAAACTTGTGCTGCCCTGATACACCCAAGGAAGCCCTACAAACTGACATCAGGAACCTGGACTGCTGCATTTTCTTTCCCAGGGAAAATGGAAAAAGGATGTTCCCAGGGGCCACAGGCCCTGGGCTGGGACCTCACTGCAAAAAATCCATTTATCGAAGGATGGACCCCACACCGAAGTTGTCCCCACCTCAAACTTGTGCTGCCCTGATAGACCCAAGGGAGCCCTACAAACTGACATTAGGAACCTGGACTGCGGAGTTTTCTTTCCTAGGGATAATGGAAAAGGGATGTGCCCAGGTGCCGCTGTCCCTGGGCTGGGCCCTGACTGCAAAGAATCCTTATATCGAAGGATGGACCCCACACCGAAGTTGTCCCCACCTCAAACTTGTGCTGCCCTGATACACCCAAGGGAGCCCTACAAACTGACATCAGGAACCTGGACTGCTGAGTTTTCTTCCCCAGGGAAAATGGAAAAAGGATGTGCCCAGGGGCCCCTGGCCCTGGGCTGGGACCTCACTGCAAAAAATCCTTATATCGAAAGATGGACCCCACACCGAAGTTATCCCCACCTAAAACTTGTGCTGCCCTGATAGACCCAAGGGTGCCCTACAAACTGACATCAGGAACCTGGACTGCTGAGTTTTCTTTCCTAAAGAAAATGGAAAAGGGATGTGCCCAGGGGCCCCTGGCCCTGGGCTGGGCCCTGACTGTAAAGAATCCTTATATCGAAGGATGCACCCCACACCGAAGTTGTCCCCACCTCAAACTTGTGCTGCCCTGATAGACCCAAGGGAGCCCTACAAACTGACATCAGGAACCTGGACTGCTGGGTTTTCTTCCCCAGGGAAAATGGAAAAAGAATGTGCCCAGGGGCCCCTGGCCCTGGGCAATGGGCCCTGACTGCAAAAAATCCTTATATCGAAGGATGGACCCCACATCGATGTTGTCCCCACCTCAGACTTGTGCTGCCCTGATACACCCAAGGGGGCCCTACAAACTGACATCAGGAACCTGGACTGCTGAGTGTTCTTTCCCAGGGAAAATGGCCAAAGGATGTGCCCAGGGGCCCCTGGCCCTGACTGCAAAGAATCCTTATATCGAAGGATGGACCCCACACCGAAGTTGTCCCAACCTCAAACTTGTGCTGCCCTGATAGACCCAAGGGAGCCCTACAAACTGACATCAGGAACCTGGACTGCTGAGTTTTCTTTCCCAGGGGAAATGGAAAAAGGATGTTCCCAGCGGCCCCTTGCCCTGGGCTGGGACCTCACTGCAAAAAATCCTTATATCGAAGGATGGACCCCAGACCGACGTTGTCCCCACCTCAAACTTGTGCTGCCCTGATAGACCCAAGGGAGCCCTACAAACTGACATCAGGAACCTGGACTGCTGAGTTTTCTTTCCCAGGGAAAATGGAAAAAGGATGTGCCCAGGGGCCCCTGGCCCTGACTGCAAAAAATCCTTATATCGAAGGATGGACCCCGCACCGAAGTTGTCCCCACCTCAAACTTGTGCTGCCCTGATAGACCCAAGGGAGCCCTACAAACTGACATCAGGAACCTGGACTGCTGAGTTTTCTTTCCCAGGGGAAATGGAAAAAGGATGTACCCAGGGGCCCCTGGCTCTGGGCTGGGACCGCACTGCAAAAAATCCTTATCGAAGGATGGACCCCACACCGAAGTTGTCCCCACCTCAAACTTGTGCTGCCCTGATAGACCCAAGGGAGCCCTACAAACTGACATCAGGAACCTGGACTGCTGAGTTTTCTTCCCCAGGGAAAATGGAAAAAGAATGTGCCCAGGGGCCCCTGGCCCTGGGCTGGGACCTCACTGCAAAAAATCCTTATATCGAAGGATGGACCCCACACCGAAGTTGTCCCCTCCTCAAACTTGTGCTGCCCTGATACACCCAAGGGAGCCCTACAAACTGACATCAGGAACCTGGACTGCTGAGTTTTCTTTCCCAGGGAAAATGGCCAAAGGATGTGCCCAGGGGCCCCTGGCCCTGACTGCAAAAAATCCTTATATCGAAGGATGGAGCCCACACCGAAGTTGTCCCCACCTCAAACTTGTGCTGCCCTGATACACCCAAGGGAGCCCTACAAACTGACATCAGGAACCTGGACTGCTGAGTTTTCTTTCCCAGGGAAAATGGAAAAAGGATGTGCCCAGGGGCCCCTGGCCCTGGGCAGGGGCCTCACTACAAAAAATCCTTATATCGAAGGATGGACCCCACACCGAAGTTGTCCCCACCTCAAACTTGTGCTGCCCGGATAGACCCAAGGGAGCCCTACAAACTGACATCAGGAACCTGGACTGCTGTGTTTTCTTTCCCAGGGAAAATGGAAAAAGGATGTGCCCAGGGGCCCCTGGCCCTGACTGCAAAAAATCCTTATATCGAAGGATGGACCCCACACCGAAGTTGTCCCCACCTCAAACTTGTGCTGCCCTGATACACCCAAGGGAGCCCTACAAACTGACATCAGGAACCTGGACTGCTGCATTTTCTTTCCCAGGGAAAATGGAAAAAGGATGTTCCCAGGGGCCCCTGGCCCTGGGCTGGGACCTTACTGCAAAAAATCCATTTATCGAAGGATGGACCCCACACCGAAGTTGTCCCCACCTCAAACTTGTGCTGCCCTGATAGACCCAAGGGAGCCCTACAAACTGACATTAGGAACCTGGACTGCGGAGTTTTCTTTCCTAGGGAAAATGGAAAAGGGATGTGCCCAGGTGCCGCTGTCCCTGGGCTGGGCCCTGACTGCAAAGAATCCTTATATCGAAGGATGCACCCCACACCGAAGTTGTCCCCACCTCAAAATTGTGCTGCCCTGATAGACCCAAGGGAGCCCTACAAACTGACATCAGGAACCTGGACTGCTGAGTTTTCTTTCCCAGGGGAAATGGAAAAAGGATGTGCCCGGGGGCCCCTGGCCTTGGGCTGGGACCTCACTGCAAAAAATCCTTATATCGAAGGATGGACCCCGCACCGAAGTTGTCCCCACCTCAAACTTGTGCTGCCCTGATAGACCCAAGGGAGCCCTACAAACTGACATCAGGAACCTGGACTGCTGAGTTTTCTTTCCCAGGGGAAATGGAAAAAGGATGTACCCAGGGGCCCCTGGCTCTGGGCTGGGACCGCACTGCAAAAAATCCTTATCGAAGGATGGACCCCACACCGAAGTTGTCCCCACCTCAAACTTGTGCTGCCCTGATAGACCCAAGGGAGCCCTACAAACTGACATCAGGAACCTGGACTGCTGAGTTTTCTTTCCCAGGGAAAATGGAAAAAGGATGTGCCCAGGGGCCCCTGGCCCTGGGCCCCTGGCCCTGACTGCAAAAAATCCTTATATCGAAGGATGGATCCCACACCGAAGTTGTCCCCACCTCAAACTTGTGCTGCCCTGATAGACCCAAGGGAGCCCTACAAACTGACATCAGGAACCTGGACTGCTGAGTTTCCTTTCCCAGGGAAAATGGCCAAAGGATGTGCCCGGGGGCCCATGGCCCTGACTGCAAAAAATCCTTATATCGAAGGATGGACCCCACACCGAAGTTGTCCCCACCTCAAACTTGTGCTGCCCGGATAGACCCAAGGGAGCCCTACAAACTGACATCAGGAACCTGGACTGCTGTGTTTTCTTTCCCAGGGAAAATGGAAAAAGGATGTGCCCAGGGGCCCCTGGCCCTGACTGCAAAAAATCCTTATATCGAAGGATGGACCCCACACCGAAGTTGTCCCCACCTCAAACTTGTGCTGCCCTGATAGACCCAAGGGAGCCCTACAAACTGACATTAGGAACCTGGACTGCGGAGTTTTCTTTCCTAGGGAAAATGGAAAAGGGATGTGCCCAGGTGCCGCTGTCCCTGGGCTGGGCCCTGACTGCAAAGAATCCTTATATCGAAGGATGCACCCCACACCGAAGTTGTCCCCACCTCAAAATTGTGCTGCCCTGATAGACCCAAGGGAGCCCTACAAACTGACATCAGGAACCTGGACTGCTGAGTTTTCTTTCCCAGGGGAAATGGAAAAAGGATGTGCCCGGGGGCCCCTGGCCTTGGGCTGGGACCTCACTGCAAAAAATCCTTATATCGAAGGATGGACCCCGCACCGAAGTTGTCCCCACCTCAAACTTGTGCTGCCCTGATAGACCCAAGGGAGCCCTACAAACTGACATCAGGAACCTGGACTGCTGAGTTTTCTTTCCCAGGGAAAATGGAAAAAGGATGTACCCAGGGGCCCCTGGCTCTGGGCTGGGACCGCACTGCAAAAAATCCTTATCGAAGGATGGACCCCACACCGAAGTTGTCCCCACCTCAAACTTGTGCTGCCCTGATAGACCCAAGGGAGCCCTACAAACTGACATCAGGAACCTGGACTGCTGAGTTTTCTTTCCCAGGGAAAATGGCCAAAGGATGTGCCCAGGGGCCCCTGGCCCTGACTGCAAAAAATCCTTATATCGAAGGATGGAGCCAACACCGAAGTTGTCCCCACCTCAAACTTGTGCTGCCCTGATACACCCAAGGGAGCCCTACAAACTGACATCAGGAACCTGGACTGCTGCGTTTTCTTTCCCAGGGAAAATGGAAAAAGTATGTTCCCAGGGGCCCCTGGCCCTGGGCTTGGACCTCACTGCAAAAAATCCTTTTATCGCTGGATGGACCCCACACCGAAGTTGTCCCCACCTGAAACTTGTGCTGCCCTGATACACCCAAGGGAGCCCTACAAACTGACATCAGGAACCTGGACTGCTGAGTTTTCTTTCCCAGGGAAAATGGAAAAAGGATGTGCCCAGGGGCCCCTGGCCCTGGGCAGGGGCCTCACTACAAAAAATCCATATATCGAAGGATGGACCCCACACCGAAGTTGTCCCCACCTCAAACTTGTGCTGCCCGGATAGACCCAAGGGAGCCCTACAAACTGACATCAGGAACCTGGACTGCTGAGTTTTCTTTCCCAGGGAAAATGGAAAAAGGATGTGCCCAGGGGCCCCTGGCCCTGGGCAGGGGCCTCACTACAAAAAATCCATATATCGAAGGATGGATCCCACACCGAAGTTGTCCCCACCTCAAACTTGTGCTGCCCTGATAGACCCAAGGGAGCCCTACAAACTGACATCAGGAACCTGGACTGCTGAGTTTCCTTTCCCAGGGAAAATGGCCAAAGGATGTGCCCGGGAGCCCATGGCCCTGACTGCAAAAAATCCTTATATCGAAGGATGGACCCCACACCGAAGTTGTCCCCACCTCAAACTTGTGCTGCCCTAATAGACCCAAGGGAGCCCTACAAACTGACATCAGGAACCTGGACTGCTGTGTTTTCTTTCCCAGGGAAAATGGAAAAAGGATGTGCCCAGGGGCCCCTGGCCCTGACTGCAAAAAATCCTTATATCGAAGGATGGACCCCACACCGAAGTTGTCCCCACCTCAAACTTGTGCTGCCCTGATAGACCCAAGGGAGCCCTACAAACTGACATCAGGAACCTGGACTGCTGAGTTTTCTTCCCCAGGGAAAATGGAAAAAGGATGTGCCCAGGGGCCCCTGGCCCTGGGCCCCTGGCCCTGACTGCAAAAAATCCTTATATCGAAGGATGGATCCCACACCGAAGTTGTCCCCACCTCAAACTTGTGCTGCCCTGATAGACCCAAGGGAGCCCTACAAACTGACATCAGGAACCTGGACTGCTGAGTTTCCTTTCCCAGGGAAAATGGCCAAAGGATGTGCCCGGGGGCCCATGGCCCTGACTGCAAAAAATCCTTATATCGAAGGATGGACCCCACACCGAAGTTGTCCCCACCTCAAACTTGTGCTGCCCGGATAGACCCAAGGGAGCCCTACAAACTGACATCAGGAACCTGGACTGCTGTGTTTTCTTTCCCAGGGAAAATGGAAAAAGGATGTGCCCAGGGGCCCCTGGCCCTGACTGCAAAAAATCCTTATATCGAAGGATGGACCCCACACCGAAGTTGTCCCCACCTCAAACTTGTGCTGCCCTGATAGACCCAAGGGAGCCCTACAAACTGACATCAGGAACCTGGACTGCTGAGTTTTCTTTCCCAGGGGAAATGGAAAAAGGATGTGCCCGGGGGCCCCTGGCCTTGGGCTGGGACCTCACTGCAAAAAATCCTTATATCGAAGGATGGACCCCGCACCGAAGTTGTCCCCACCTCAAACTTGTGCTGCCCTGATAGACCCAAGGGAGCCCTACAAACTGACATCAGGAACCTGGACTGCTGAGTTTTCTTTCCCAGGGAAAATGGAAAAAGGATGTACCCAGGGGCCCCTGGCTCTGGGCTGGGACCGCACTGCAAAAAATCCTTATCGAAGGATGGACCCCACACCGAAGTTGTCCCCACCTCAAACTTGTGCTGCCCTGATAGACCCAAGGGAGCCCTACAAACTGACATCAGGAACCTGGACTGCTGAGTTTTCTTTCCCAGGGAAAATGGCCAAAGGATGTGCCCAGGGGCCCCTGGCCCTGACTGCAAAAAATCCTTATATCGAAGGATGGAGCCAACACCGAAGTTGTCCCCACCTCAAACTTGTGCTGCCCTGATACACCCAAGGGAGCCCTACAAACTGACATCAGGAACCTGGACTGCTGCGTTTTCTTTCCCAGGGAAAATGGAAAAAGTATGTTCCCAGGGGCCCCTGGCCCTGGGCTTGGACCTCACTGCAAAAAATCCTTTTATCGCTGGATGGACCCCACACCGAAGTTGTCCCCACCTGAAACTTGTGCTGCCCTGATACACCCAAGGGAGCCCTACAAACTGACATCAGGAACCTGGACTGCTGAGTTTTCTTTCCCAGGGAAAATGGAAAAAGGATGTGCCCAGGGGCCCCTGGCCCTGGGCAGGGGCCTCACTACAAAAAATCCATATATCGAAGGATGGACCCCACACCGAAGTTGTCCCCACCTCAAACTTGTGCTGCCCGGATAGACCCAAGGGAGCCCTACAAACTGACATCAGGAACCTGGACTGCTGTGTTTTCTTTCCCAGGGAAAATGGAAAAAGGATGTGCCCAGGGGCCCCTGGCCCTGACTGCAAAAAATCCTTATATCGAAGGATGGACCCCACACCGAAGTTGTCCCCACCTCAAACTTGTGCTGCCCTGATACACCCAAGGAAGCCCTACAAAGTGACATCAGGAACCTGGACTGCTGCATTTTCTTTCCCAGGGAAAATGGAAAAAGGATGTTCCCAGGGGCCACAGGCCCTGGGCTGGGAACTCACTGCAAAAAATCCATTTATCGAAGGATGGACCCCACACCGAAGTTGTCCCCACCTCAAACTTGTGCTGCCCTGATAGACCCAAGGGAGCCCTACAAACTGACATTAGGAACCTGGACTGCGGAGTTTTCTTTCCTAGGGATAATGGAAAAGGGATGTGCCCAGGTGCCGCTGTCCCTGGGCTGGGCCCTGACTGCAAAGAATCCTTATATCGAAGGATGGACCCCACACCGAAGTTGTCCCCACCTCAAACTTGTGCTGCCCTGATACACCCAAGGGAGCCCTACAAACTGACATCAGGAACCTGGACTGCTGAGTTTTCTTCCCCAGGGAAAATGGAAAAAGGATGTGCCCAGGGGCCTCTGGCCCTGGGCTGGGACCTCACTGCAAAAAATCCTTATATCGAAAGATGGACCCCACACCGAAGTTATCCCCACCTAAAACTTGTGCTGCCCTGATAGACCCAAGGGTGCCCTACAAACTGACATCAGGAACCTGGACTGCTGAGTTTTCTTTCCTAAAGAAAATGGAAAAGGGATGTGCCCAGGGGCCCCTGGCCCTGGGCAATGGGCCCTGACTGCAAAAAATCCTTATATCGAAGGATGGACCCCACATCGATGTTGTCCCCACCTCAGACTTGTGCTGCCCTGATACACCCAAGGGGGCCCTACAAACTGACATCAGGAACCTGGACTGCTGAGTGTTCTTTCCCAGGGAAAATGGCCAAAGGATGTGCCCAGGGGCCCCTGGCCCTGACTGCAAAGAATCCTTATATCGAAGGATGGACCCCACACCGAAGTTGTCCCAACCTCAAACTTGTGCTGCCCTGATAGACCCAAGGGAGCCCTAAAAACTGACATCAGGAACCTGGACTGCTGAGTTTTCTTTCCCAGGGGAAATGGAAAAAGGATGTTCCCAGCGGCCCCTTGCCCTGGGCTGGGACCTCACTGCAAAAAATCCTTATATCGAAGGATGGACCCCAGACCGACGTTGTCCCCACCTCAAACTTGTGCTGCCCTGATAGACCCAAGGGAGCCCTACAAACTGACATCAGGAACCTGGACTGCTGTGTTTTCTTTCCCAGGGAAAATGGAAAAAGGATGTGCCCAGGGGCCCCTGGCCCTGGGCCCCTGGCCCTGACTGCAAAAAATCCTTATATCGAAGGATGGATCCCACACCGAAGTTGTCCCCACCTCAAACTTGTGCTGCCCTGATAGACCCAAGGGAGCCCTACAAACTGACATCAGGAACCTGGACTGCTGAGTTTCCTTTCCCAGGGAAAATGGCCAAAGGATGTGCCCGGGGGCCCATGGCCCTGACTGCAAAAAATCCTTATATCGAAGGATGGACCCCACACCGAAGTTGTCCCCACCTCAAACTTGTGCTGCCCTAATAGACCCAAGGGAGCCCTACAAACTGACATCAGGAACCTGGACTGCTGTGTTTTCTTTCCCAGGGAAAATGGAAAAAGGATGTGCCCAGGGGCCCCTGGCCCTGACTGCAAAAAATCCTTATATCGAAGGATGGACCCCACACCGAAGTTGTCCCCACCTCAAACTTGTGCTGCCCTGATAGACCCAAGGGAGCCCTACAAACTGACATCAGGAACCTGGACTGCTGAGTTTTCTTCCCCAGGGAAAATGGAAAAAGGATGTGCCCAGGGGCCCCTGGCCCTGGGCCCCTGGCCCTGACTGCAAAAAATCCTTATATCGAAGGATGGATCCCACACCGAAGTTGTCCCCACCTCAAACTTGTGCTGCCCTGATAGACCCAAGGGAGCCCTACAAACTGACATCAGGAACCTGGACTGCTGAGTTTCCTTTCCCAGGGAAAATGGCCAAAGGATGTGCCCGGGGGCCCATGGCCCTGACTGCAAAAAATCCTTATATCGAAGGATGGACCCCACACCGAAGTTGTCCCCACCTCAAACTTGTGCTGCCCGGATAGACCCAAGGGAGCCCTACAAACTGACATCAGGAACCTGGACTGCTGTGTTTTCTTTCCCAGGGAAAATGGAAAAAGGATGTGCCCAGGGGCCCCTGGCCCTGACTGCAAAAAATCCTTATATCGAAGGATGGACCCCACACCGAAGTTGTCCCCACCTCAAACTTGTGCTGCCCTGATACACCCAAGGAAGCCCTACAAACTGACATCAGGAACCTGGACTGCTGAGTTTTCTTTCCCAGGGAAAATGGAAAAAGGATGTTCCCAGGGGCCCCTGGCCCTGGGCTGGGACCTCACTGCAAAAAATCCATTTATCGAAGGATGGACCCCACACCGAAGTTGTCCCCACCTCAAACTTGTGCTGCCCTGATAGACCCAAGGGAGCCCTACAAACTGACATTAGGAACCTGGACTGCGGAGTTTTCTTTCCTAGGGAAAATGGAAAAGGGATGTGCCCAGGTGCCGCTCTCCCTGGGCTGGGCCCTGACTGCAAAGAATCCTTATATCGAAGGATGGACCCCACACCGAAGTTGTCCCCACCTCAAACTTGTGCTGCCCTGATAGACCCAAGGGAGCCCTACAAACTGACATCAGGAACCTGGACTGCTGAGTTTTCTTTCCCAGGGGAAATGGAAAAAGGATGTTCCCAGCGGCCCCTTGCCCTGGGCTGGGACCTCACTGCAAAAAATCCTTATATCGAAGGATGGACCCCAGACCGACGTTGTCCCCACCTCAAACTTGTGCTGCCCTGATAGACCCAAGGGAGCCCTACAAACTGACATCAGGAACCTGGACTGCTGAGTTTTCTTTCCCAGGGAAAATGGAAAAAGGATGTGCCCAGGGGCCCCTGGCCCTGGGCCCCTGGCCCTGACTGCAAAAAATCCTTATATCGAAGGATGGATCCCACACCGAAGTTGTCCCCACCTCAAACTTGTGCTGCCCTGATAGACCCAAGGGAGCCCTACAAACTGACATCAGGAACCTGGACTGCTGAGTTTCCTTTCCCAGGGAAAATGGCCAAAGGATGTGCCCGGGGGCCCATGGCCCTGACTGCAAAAAATCCTTATATCGAAGGATGGACCCCACACCGAAGTTGTCCCCACCTCAAACTTGTGCTGCCCGGATAGACCCAAGGGAGCCCTACAAACTGACATCAGGAACCTGGACTGCTGTGTTTTCTTTCCCAGGGAAAATGGAAAAAGGATGTGCCCAGGGGCCCCTGGCCCTGACTGCAAAAAATCCTTATATCGAAGGATGGAGCCCACACCGAAGTTGTCCCCACCTCAAACTTGTGCTGCCCTGATACACCCAAGGAAGCCCTACAAACTGACATCAGGAACCTGGACTGCTGCATTTTCTTTCCCAGGGAAAATGGAAAAAGGATGTTCCCAGGGGCCCCTGGCCCTGGGCTGGGACCTCACTGCAAAAAATCCATTTATCGAAGGATGGACCCCACACCGAAGTTGTCCCCACCTCAAACTTGTGCTGCCCTGATAGACCCAAGGGAGCCCTACAAACTGACATTAGGAACCTGGACTGCGGAGTTTTCTTTCCTAGGGAAAATGGAAAAGGGATGTGCCCCGGTGCCGCTGTCCCTGGGCTGGGCCCTGACTGCAAAGAATCCTTATATCGAAGGATGCACCCCACACCGAAGTTGTCCCCACCTCAAACTTGTGCTGCCCGGATAGACCCAAGGGAGCCCTACAAACTGACATCAGGAACCTGGACTGCTGTGTTTTCTTTCCCAGGGAAAATGGAAAAAGGATGTGCCCAGGGGCCCCTGGCCCTGACTGCAAAAAATCCTTATATCGAAGGATGGACCCCACACCGAAGTTGTCCCCACCTCAAACTTGTGCTGCCCTGATACACCCAAGGAAGCCCTACAAACTGACATCAGGAACCTGGACTGCTGCATTTTCTTTCCCAGGGAAAATGGAAAAAGGATGTTCCCAGGGGCCCCTGGCCCTGGGCTGGGACCTCACTGCAAAAAATCCATTTATCGAAGGATGGACCCCACACCGAAGTTGTCCCCACCTCAAACTTGTGCTGCCCTGATAGACCCAAGGGAGCCCTACAAACTGACATTAGGAACCTGGACTGCGGAGTTTTCTTTCCTAGGGAAAATGGAAAAGGGATGTGCCCAGGTGCCGCTGTCCCTGGGCTGGGCCCTGACTGCAAAGAATCCTTATATCGAAGGATGCACCCCACACCGAAGTTGTCCCCACCTCAAAATTGTGCTGCCCTGATAGACCCAAGGGAGCCCTACAAACTGACATCAGGAACCTGGACTGCTGAGTTTTCTTTCCCAGGGGAAATGGAAAAAGGATGTGCCCGGGGGCCCCTGGCCTTGGGCTGGGACCTCACTGCAAAAAATCCTTATATCGAAGGATGGACCCCGCACCGAAGTTGTCCCCACCTCAAACTTGTGCTGCCCTGATAGACCCAAGGGAGCCCTACAAACTGACATCAGGAACCTGGACTGCTGAGTTTTCTTTCCCAGGGGAAATGGAAAAAGGATGTACCCAGGGGCCCCTGGCTCTGGGCTGGGACCGCACTGCAAAAAATCCTTATCGAAGGATGGACCCCACACCGAAGTTGTCCCCACCTCAAACTTGTGCTGCCCTGATAGACCCAAGGGAGCCCTACAAACTGACATCAGGAACCTGGACTGCTGAGTTTTCTTTCCCAGGGAAAATGGAAAAAGGATGTGCCCAGGGGCCCCTGGCCCTGGGCCCCTGGCCCTGACTGCAAATAATCCTTATATCGAAGGATGGATCCCACACCGAAGTTGTCCCCACCTCAAACTTGTGCTGCCCTGATAGACCCAAGGGAGCCCTACAAACTGACATCAGGAACCTGGACTGCTGAGTTTCCTTTCCCAGGGAAAATGGCCAAAGGATGTGCCCGGGGGCCCATGGCCCTGACTGCAAAAAATCCTTATATCGAAGGATGGACCCCACACCGAAGTTGTCCCCACCTCAAACTTGTGCTGCCCGGATAGACCCAAGGGAGCCCTACAAACTGACATCAGGAACCTGGACTGCTGTGTTTTCTTTCCTAGGGAAAATGGAAAAAGGATGTGCCCAGGGGCCCCTGGCCCTGACTGCAAAAAATCCTTATATCGAAGGATGGACCCCACACCGAAGTTGTCCCCACCTCAAACTTGTGCTGCCCTGATACACCCAAGGAAGCCCTACAAACTGACATCAGGAACCTGGACTGCTGCATTTTCTTTCCCAGGGAAAATGGAAAAAGGATGTTCCCAGGGGCCCGTGGCCCTGGGCTGGGACCTCACTGCAAAAAATCAATTTATCGAAGGATGGACCCCACACCGAAGTTGTCCCCACCTCAAACTTGTGCTGCCCTGATAGACCCAAGGGAGCCCTACAAACTGACATTAGGAACCTGGACTGCGGAGTTTTCTTTCCTAGGGAAAATGGAAAAGGGATGTGCCCAGGTGCCGCTGTCTCTGGGCTGGGCCCTGACTGCAAAGAATCCTTATATCGAAGGATGGACCCCACACCGAAGTTGTCCCCACCTCAAACTTGTGCTGCCCTGATACACCCAAGGGAGCCCTACAAACTGACATCAGGAACCTGGACTGCTGAGTTTTCTTTCCCAGGGGAAATGGAAAAAGGATGTTCCCAGCGGCCCCTTGCCCTGGGCTGGGACCTCACTGCAAAAAATCCTTATATCGAAGGATGGAGCCCACACCGAAGTTGTCCCCACCTCAAACTTGTGCTGCCCTGATAGACCCAAGGGAGCCCTACAAACTGACATCAGGAACCTGGACTGCTGAGTTTTCTTTCCCAGGGAAAATGGAAAAAGGATGTGCCCAGGGGCCCCTGGCCCTGGGCCCCTGGCCCTGACTGCAAAAAATCCTTATATCGAAGGATGGACCCCACACCGAAGTTGTCCCCACCTCAAACTTGTGCTGCCCTGATACACCCAAGGGAGCCCTACAAACTGACATCAGGAACCTGGACTGCTATGTTTTCTTTCCCAGGGAAAATGGAAAAAGGATGTGCCCAGGGGCCCCTGGCCCTGACTGCAAAAAATCCTTATATCGAAGGATGGACCCCACACCGAAGTTGTCCCCACCTCAAACTTGTGCTGCCCTGATACACCCAAGGGAGCCCTACAAACTGACATCAGGAACCTGGACTGCTGCATTTTCTTTCCCAGGGAAAATGGAAAAAGGATGTTCCCAGGGGCCCCTGGCCCTGGGCTGGCACCTCACTGCAAAAAATCCATTTATCGAAGGATGGACCCCACACCGAAGTTGTCCCCACCTCAAACTTGTGCTGCCCTGATAGACCCAAGGGAGCCCTACAAACTGACATTAGGAACCTGGACTGCGGAGTTTTCTTTCCTAGGGAAAATGGAAAAGGGATGTGCCCAGGTGCCGCTGTCCCTGGGCTGGGCCCTGACTGCAAAGAATCCTTATATCGAAGGATGCACCCCACACCGAAGTTGTCCCCACCTCAAAATTGTGCTGCCCTGATAGACCCAAGGGAGCCCTACAAACTGACATCAGGAACCTGGACTGCTGAGTTTTCTTTCCCAGGGGAAATGGAAAAAGGATGTGCCCGGGGGCCCCTGGCCTTGGGCTGGGACCTCACTGCAAAAAATCCTTATATCGAAGGATGGACCCCGCACCGAAGTTGTCCCCACCTCAAACTTGTGCTGCCCTGATAGACCCAAGGGAGCCCTACAAACTGACATCAGGAACCTGGACTGCTGAGTTTTCTTTCCCAGGGGAAATGGAAAAAGGATGTACCCAGGGGCCCCTGGCTCTGGGCTGGGACCGCACTGCAAAAAATCCTTATCGAAGGATGGACCCCACACCGAAGTTGTCCCCACCTCAAACTTGTGCTGCCCTGATAGACCCAAGGGAGCCCTACAAACTGACATCAGGAACCTGGACTGCTGAGTTTTCTTTCCCAGGGAAAATGGAAAAAGGATGTGCCCAGGGGCCCCTGGCCCTGGGCCCCTGGCCCTGACTGCAAAAAATCCTTATATCGAAGGATGGATCCCACACCGAAGTTGTCCCCACCTCAAACTTGTGCTGCCCTGATAGACCCAAGGGAGCCCTACAAACTGACATCAGGAACCTGGACTGCTGAGTTTCCTTTCCCAGGGAAAATGGCCAAAGGATGTGCCCGGGGGCCCATGGCCCTGACTGCAAAAAATCCTTATATCGAAGGATGGACCCCACACCGAAGTTGTCCCCACCTCAAACTTGTGCTGCCCGGATAGACCCAAGGGAGCCCTACAAACTGACATCAGGAACCTGGACTGCTGTGTTTTCTTTCCCAGGGAAAATGGAAAAAGGATGTGCCCAGGGGCCCCTGGCCCTGACTGCAAAAAATCCTTATATCGAAGGATGGACCCCACACCGAAGTTGTCCCCACCTCAAACTTGTGCTGCCCTGATAGACCCAAGGGAGCCCTACAAACTGACATTAGGAACCTGGACTGCGGAGTTTTCTTTCCTAGGGAAAATGGAAAAGGGATGTGCCCAGGTGCCGCTGTCCCTGGGCTGGGCCCTGACTGCAAAGAATCCTTATATCGAAGGATGCACCCCACACCGAAGTTGTCCCCACCTCAAAATTGTGCTGCCCTGATAGACCCAAGGGAGCCCTACAAACTGACATCAGGAACCTGGACTGCTGAGTTTTCTTTCCCAGGGGAAATGGAAAAAGGATGTGCCCGGGGGCCCCTGGCCTTGGGCTGGGACCTCACTGCAAAAAATCCTTATATCGAAGGATGGACCCCGCACCGAAGTTGTCCCCACCTCAAACTTGTGCTGCCCTGATAGACCCAAGGGAGCCCTACAAACTGACATCAGGAACCTGGACTGCTGAGTTTTCTTTCCCAGGGAAAATGGAAAAAGGATGTACCCAGGGGCCCCTGGCTCTGGGCTGGGACCGCACTGCAAAAAATCCTTATCGAAGGATGGACCCCACACCGAAGTTGTCCCCACCTCAAACTTGTGCTGCCCTGATAGACCCAAGGGAGCCCTACAAACTGACATCAGGAACCTGGACTGCTGAGTTTTCTTTCCCAGGGAAAATGGCCAAAGGATGTGCCCAGGGGCCCCTGGCCCTGACTGCAAAAAATCCTTATATCGAAGGATGGAGCCAACACCGAAGTTGTCCCCACCTCAAACTTGTGCTGCCCTGATACACCCAAGGGAGCCCTACAAACTGACATCAGGAACCTGGACTGCTGCGTTTTCTTTCCCAGGGAAAATGGAAAAAGTATGTTCCCAGGGGCCCCTGGCCCTGGGCTTGGACCTCACTGCAAAAAATCCTTTTATCGCTGGATGGACCCCACACCGAAGTTGTCCCCACCTGAAACTTGTGCTGCCCTGATACACCCAAGGGAGCCCTACAAACTGACATCAGGAACCTGGACTGCTGAGTTTTCTTTCCCAGGGAAAATGGAAAAAGGATGTGCCCAGGGGCCCCTGGCCCTGGGCAGGGGCCTCACTACAAAAAATCCATATATCGAAGGATGGACCCCACACCGAAGTTGTCCCCACCTCAAACTTGTGCTGCCCGGATAGACCCAAGGGAGCCCTACAAACTGACATCAGGAACCTGGACTGCTGTGTTTTCTTTCCCAGGGAAAATGGAAAAAGGATGTGCCCAGGGGCCCCTGGCCCTGACTGCAAAAAATCCTTATATCGAAGGATGGACCCCACACCGAAGTTGTCCCCACCTCAAACTTGTGCTGCCCTGATACACCCAAGGAAGCCCTACAAACTGACATCAGGAACCTGGACTGCTGCATTTTCTTTCCCAGGGAAAATGGAAAAAGGATGTTCCCAGGGGCCACAGGCCCTGGGCTGGGAACTCACTGCAAAAAATCCATTTATCGAAGGATGGACCCCACACCGAAGTTGTCCCCACCTCAAACTTGTGCTGCCCTGATAGACCCAAGGGAGCCCTACAAACTGACATTAGGAACCTGGACTGCGGAGTTTTCTTTCCTAGGGATAATGGAAAAGGGATGTGCCCAGGTGCCGCTGTCCCTGGGCTGGGCCCTGACTGCAAAGAATCCTTATATCGAAGGATGGACCCCACACCGAAGTTGTCCCCACCTCAAACTTGTGCTGCCCTGATACACCCAAGGGAGCCCTACAAACTGACATCAGGAACCTGGACTGCTGAGTTTTCTTCCCCAGGGAAAATGGAAAAAGGATGTGCCCAGGGGCCCCTGGCCCTGGGCTGGGACCTCACTGCAAAAAATCCTTATATCGAAAGATGGACCCCACACCGAAGTTATCCCCACCTAAAACTTGTGCTGCCCTGATAGACCCAAGGGTGCCCTACAAACTGACATCAGGAACCTGGACTGCTGAGTTTTCTTTCCTAAAGAAAATGGAAAAGGGATGTGCCCAGGGGCCCCTGGCCCTGGGCAATGGGCCCTGACTGCAAAAAATCCTTATATCGAAGGATGGACCCCACATCGATGTTGTCCCCACCTCAGACTTGTGCTGCCCTGATACACCCAAGGGGGCCCTACAAACTGACATCAGGAACCTGGACTGCTGAGTGTTCTTTCCCAGGGAAAATGGCCAAAGGATGTGCCCAGGGGCCCCTGGCCCTGACTGCAAAGAATCCTTATATCGAAGGATGGACCCCACACCGAAGTTGTCCCAACCTCAAACTTGTGCTGCCCTGATAGACCCAAGGGAGCCCTAAAAACTGACATCAGGAACCTGGACTGCTGAGTTTTCTTTCCCAGGGGAAATGGAAAAAGGATGTTCCCAGCGGCCCCTTGCCCTGGGCTGGGACCTCACTGCAAAAAATCCTTATATCGAAGGATGGACCCCAGACCGACGTTGTCCCCACCTCAAACTTGTGCTGCCCTGATAGACCCAAGGGAGCCCTACAAACTGACATCAGGAACCTGGACTGCTGAGTTTTCTTTCCCAGGGAAAATGGAAAAAGGATGTGCCCAGGGGCCCCTGGCCCTGGGCCCCTGGCCCTGACTGCAAAAAATCCTTATATCGAAGGATGGATCCCACACCGAAGTTGTCCCCACCTCAAACTTGTGCTGCCCTGATAGACCCAAGGGAGCCCTACAAACTGACATCAGGAACCTGGACTGCTGAGTTTCCTTTCCCAGGGAAAATGGCCAAAGGATGTGCCCGGGGGCCCATGGCCCTGACTGCAAAAAATCCTTATATCGAAGGATGGACCCCACACCGAAGTTGTCCCCACCTCAAACTTGTGCTGCCCTAATAGACCCAAGGGAGCCCTACAAACTGACATCAGGAACCTGGACTGCTGTGTTTTCTTTCCCAGGGAAAATGGAAAAAGGATGTGCCCAGGGGCCCCTGGCCCTGACTGCAAAAAATCCTTATATCGAAGGATGGACCCCACACCGAAGTTGTCCCCACCTCAAACTTGTGCTGCCCTGATAGACCCAAGGGAGCCCTACAAACTGACATCAGGAACCTGGACTGCTGAGTTTTCTTCCCCAGGGAAAATGGAAAAAGGATGTGCCCAGGGGCCCCTGGCCCTGGGTCCCTGGCCCTGACTGCAAAAAATCCTTATATCGAAGGATGGATCCCACACCGAAGTTGTCCCCACCTCAAACTTGTGCTGCCCTGATAGACCCAAGGGAGCCCTACAAACTGACATCAGGAACCTGGACTGCTGAGTTTCCTTTCCCAGGGAAAATGGCCAAAGGATGTGCCCGGGGGCCCATGGCCCTGACTGCAAAAAATCCTTATATCGAAGGATGGACCCCACACCGAAGTTGTCCCCACCTCAAACTTGTGCTGCCCGGATAGACCCAAGGGAGCCCTACAAACTGACATCAGGAACCTGGACTGCTGTGTTTTCTTTCCCAGGGAAAATGGAAAAAGGATGTGCCCAGGGGCCCCTGGCCCTGACTGCAAAAAATCCTTATATCGAAGGATGGACCCCACACCGAAGTTGTCCCCACCTCAAACTTGTGCTGCCCTGATACACCCAAGGAAGCCCTACAAACTGACATTAGGAACCTGGACTGCGGAGTTTTCTTTCCCAGGGAAAATGGAAAAAGGATGTTCCCAGGGGCCCCTGGCCCTGGGCTGGGACCTCACTGCAAAAAATCCATTTATCGAAGGATGGACCCCACACCGAAGTTGTCCCCACCTCAAACTTGTGCTGCCCTGATAGACCCAAGGGAGCCCTACAAACTGACATTAGGAACCTGGACTGCGGAGTTTTCTTTCCTAGGGAAAATGGAAAAGGGATGTGCCCAGGTGCCGCTCTCCCTGGGCTGGGCCCTGACTGCAAAGAATCCTTATATCGAAGGATGGACCCCACACCGAAGTTGTCCCCACCTCAAACTTGTGCTGCCCTGATAGACCCAAGGGAGCCCTACAAACTGACATCAGGAACCTGGACTGCTGAGTTTTCTTTCCCAGGGGAAATGGAAAAAGGATGTTCCCAGCGGCCCCTTGCCCTGGGCTGGGACCTCACTGCAAAAAATCCTTATATCGAAGGATGGACCCCAGACCGACGTTGTCCCCACCTCAAACTTGTGCTGCCCTGATAGACCCAAGGGAGCCCTACAAACTGACATCAGGAACCTGGACTGCTGAGTTTTCTTTCCCAGGGAAAATGGAAAAAGGATGTGCCCAGGGGCCCCTGGCCCTGGGCCCCTGGCCCTGACTGCAAAAAATCCTTATATCGAAGGATGGATCCCACACCGAAGTTGTCCCCACCTCAAACTTGTGCTGCCCTGATAGACCCAAGGGAGCCCTACAAACTGACATCAGGAACCTGGACTGCTGAGTTTCCTTTCCCAGGGAAAATGGCCAAAGGATGTGCCCGGGGGCCCATGGCCCTGACTGCAAAAAATCCTTATATCGAAGGATGGACCCCACACCGAAGTTGTCCCCACCTCAAACTTGTGCTGCCCGGATAGACCCAAGGGAGCCCTACAAACTGACATCAGGAACCTGGACTGCTGTGTTTTCTTTCCCAGGGAAAATGGAAAAAGGATGTGCCCAGGGGCCCCTGGCCCTGACTGCAAAAAATCCTTATATCGAAGGATGGAGCCCACACCGAAGTTGTCCCCACCTCAAACTTGTGCTGCCCTGATACACCCAAGGAAGCCCTACAAACTGACATCAGGAACCTGGACTGCTGCATTTTCTTTCCCAGGGAAAATGGAAAAAGGATGTTCCCAGGGGCCCCTGGCCCTGGGCTGGGACCTCACTGCAAAAAATCCATTTATCGAAGGATGGACCCCACACCGAAGTTGTCCCCACCTCAAACTTGTGCTGCCCTGATAGACCCAAGGGAGCCCTACAAACTGACATTAGGAACCTGGACTGCGGAGTTTTCTTTCCTAGGGAAAATGGAAAAGGGATGTGCCCAGGTGCCGCTGTCCCTGGGCTGGGCCCTGACTGCAAAGAATCCTTATATCGAAGGATGCACCCCACACCGAAGTTGTCCCCACCTCAAACTTGTGCTGCCCGGATAGACCCAAGGGAGCCCTACAAACTGACATCAGGAACCTGGACTGCTGTGTTTTCTTTCCCAGGGAAAATGGAAAAAGGATGTGCCCAGGGGCCCCTGGCCCTGACTGCAAAAAATCCTTATATCGAAGGATGGACCCCACACCGAAGTTGTCCCCACCTCAAACTTGTGCTGCCCTGATACACCCAAGGAAGCCCTACAAACTGACATCAGGAACCTGGACTGCTGCATTTTCTTTCCCAGGGAAAATGGAAAAAGGATGTTCCCAGGGGCCCCTGGCCCTGGGCTGGGACCTCACTGCAAAAAATCCATTTATCGAAGGATGGACCCTACACCGAAGTTGTCCCCACCTCAAACTTGTGCTGCCCTGATAGACCCAAGGGAGCCCTACAAACTGACATTAGGAACCTGGACTGCGGAGTTTTCTTTCCTAGGGAAAATGGAAAAGGGATGTGCCCAGGTGCCGCTGTCCCTGGGCTGGGCCCTGACTGCAAAGAATCCTTATATCGAAGGATGCACCCCACACCGAAGTTGTCCCCACCTCAAAATTGTGCTGCCCTGATAGACCCAAGGGAGCCCTACAAACTGACATCAGGAACCTGGACTGCTGAGTTTTCTTTCCCAGGGGAAATGGAAAAAGGATGTGCCCGGGGGCCCCTGGCCTTGGGCTGGGACCTCACTGCAAAAAATCCTTATATCGAAGGATGGACCCCGCACCGAAGTTGTCCCCACCTCAAACTTGTGCTGCCCTGATAGACCCAAGGGAGCCCTACAAACTGACATCAGGAACCTGGACTGCTGAGTTTTCTTTCCCAGGGGAAATGGAAAAAGGATGTACCCAGGGGCCCCTGGCTCTGGGCTGGGACCGCACTGCAAAAAATCCTTATCGAAGGATGGACCCCACACCGAAGTTGTCCCCACCTCAAACTTGTGCTGCCCTGATAGACCCAAGGGAGCCCTACAAACTGACATCAGGAACCTGGACTGCTGAGTTTTCTTTCCCAGGGAAAATGGAAAAAGGATGTGCCCAGGGGCCCCTGGCCCTGGGCCCCTGGCCCTGACTGCAAATAATCCTTATATCGAAGGATGGATCCCACACCGAAGTTGTCCCCACCTCAAACTTGTGCTGCCCTGATAGACCCAAGGGAGCCCTACAAACTGACATCAGGAACCTGGACTGCTGAGTTTCCTTTCCCAGGGAAAATGGCCAAAGGATGTGCCCGGGGGCCCATGGCCCTGACTGCAAAAAATCCTTATATCGAAGGATGGACCCCACACCGAAGTTGTCCCCACCTCAAACTTGTGCTGCCCGGATAGACCCAAGGGAGCCCTACAAACTGACATCAGGAACCTGGACTGCTGTGTTTTCTTTCCCAGGGAAAATGGAAAAAGGATGTGCCCGTGGGCCCCTGGCCCTGACTGCAAAAAATCCTTATATCGAAGGATGGACCCCACACCGAAGTTGTCCCCACCTCAAACTTGTGCTGCCCTGATACACCCAAGGAAGCCCTACAAACTGACATCAGGAACCTGGACTGCTGCATTTTCTTTCCCAGGGAAAATGGAAAAAGGATGTTCCCAGGGGCCCGTGGCCCTGGGCTGGGACCTCACTGCAAAAAATCAATTTATCGAAGGATGGACCCCACACCGAAGTTGTCCCCACCTCAAACTTGTGCTGCCCTGATAGACCCAAGGGAGCCCTACAAACTGACATTAGGAACCTGGACTGCGGAGTTTTCTTTCCTAGGGAAAATGGAAAAGGGATGTGCCCAGGTGCCGCTGTCTCTGGGCTGGGCCCTGACTGCAAAGAATCCTTATATCGAAGGATGGACCCCACACCGAAGTTGTCCCCACCTCAAACTTGTGCTGCCCTGATACACCCAAGGGAGCCCTACAAACTGACATCAGGAACCTGGACTGCTGAGTTTTCTTTCCCAGGGGAAATGGAAAAAGGATGTTCCCAGCGGCCCCTTGCCCTGGGCTGGGACCTCACTGCAAAAAATCCTTATATCGAAGGATGGAGCCCACACCGAAGTTGTCCCCACCTCAAACTTGTGCTGCCCTGATAGACCCAAGGGAGCCCTACAAACTGACATCAGGAACCTGGACTGCTGAGTTTTCTTTCCCAGGGAAAATGGAAAAAGGATGTGCCCAGGGGCCCCTGGCCCTGGGCCCCTGGCCCTGACTGCAAAAAATCCTTATATCGAAGGATGGACCCCACACCGAAGTTGTCCCCACCTCAAACTTGTGCTGCCCTGATAGACCCAAGGGAGCCCTACAAACTGACATCAGGAACCTGGACTGCTGAGTTTCCTTTCCCAGGGAAAATGGCCAAAGGATGTGCCCGGGGGCCCATGGCCCTGACTGCAAAAAATCCTTTTATCGAAGGATGGACCCCACACCGAAATTGTCCCTACCTCAAACTTGTGCTGCCCGGATAGACCCAAGGGAGCCCTACAAACTGACATCAGGAACCTGGACTGCTGTGTTTTCTTTCCCAGGGAAAATGGAAAAAGGATGTGCCCAGGGGCCCCTGGCCCTGACTGCAAAAAATCCTTATATCGAAGGATGGACCCCACACCGAAGTTGTCCCCACCTCAAACTTGTGCTGCCCTGATAGACCCAAGGGAGCCCTACAAACTGACATTAGGAACCTGGACTGCGGAGTTTTCTTTCCTAGGGAAAATGGAAAAGGGATGTGCCCAGGTGCCGCTGTCCCTGGGCTGGGCCCTGACTGCAAAGAATCCTTATATCGAAGGATGCACCCCACACCGAAGTTGTCCCCACCTCAAAATTGTGCTGCCCTGATAGACCCAAGGGAGCCCTACAAACTGACATCAGGAACCTGGACTGCTGAGTTTTCTTTCCCAGGGGAAATGGAAAAAGGATGTGCCCGGGGGCCCCTGGCCTTGGGCTGGGACCTCACTGCAAAAAATCCTTATATCGAAGGATGGACCCCGCACCGAAGTTGTCCCCACCTCAAACTTGTGCTGCCCTGATAGACCCAAGGGAGCCCTACAAACTGACATCAGGAACCTGGACTGCTGAGTTTTCTTTCCCAGGGAAAATGGAAAAAGGATGTACCCAGGGGCCCCTGGCTCTGGGCTGGGACCGCACTGCAAAAAATCCTTATCGAAGGATGGACCCCACACCGAAGTTGTCCCCACCTCAAACTTGTGCTGCCCTGATAGACCCAAGGGAGCCCTACAAACTGACATCAGGAACCTGGACTGCTGAGTTTTCTTCCCCAGGGAAAATGGAAAAAGGATGTGCCCAGGGGCCCCTGGCCCTGGGCTGGGACCTCACTGCAAAAAATCCTTTTATCGAAGGATGGACCCCACACCGAAGTTGTCCCCTCCTCAAACTTGTGCTGCCCTGATACACCCAAGGGAGCCCTACAAACTGACATCAGGAACCTGGACTGCTGAGTTTTCTTTCCCAGGGAAAATGGCCAAAGGATGTGCCCAGGGGCCCCTGGCCCTGACTGCAAAAAATCCTTATATCGAAGGATGGAGCCAAGACCGAAGTTGTCCCCACCTCAAACTTGTGCTGCCCTGATACACCCAAGGGAGCCCTACAAACTGACATCAGGAACCTGGACTGCTGCGTTTTCTTTCCCAGGGAAAATGGAAAAAGTATGTTCCCAGGGGCCCCTGGCCCTGGGCTTGGACCTCACTGCAAAAAATCCTTTTATCGCTGGATGGACCCCACACCGAAGTTGTCCCCACCTGAAACTTGTGCTGCCCTGATACACCCAAGGGAGCCCTACAAACTGACATCAGGAACCTGGACTGCTGAGTTTTCTTTCCCAGGGAAAATGGAAAAAGGATGTGCCCAGGGGCCCCTGGCCCTGGGCAGGGGCCTCACTACAAAAAATCCATATATCGAAGGATGGACCCCACACCGAAGTTGTCCCCACCTCAAACTTGTGCTGCCCGGATAGACCCAAGGGAGCCCTACAAACTGACATCAGGAACCTGGACTGCTGCATTTTCTTTCCCAGGGAAAATGGAAAAAGGATGTTCCCAGGGGCCACAGGCCCTGGGCTGGGACCTCACTGCAAAAAATCCATTTATCGAAGGATGGACCCCACACCGAAGTTGTCCCCACCTCAAACTTGTGCTGCCCTGATAGACCCAAGGGAGCCCTACAAACTGACATTAGGAACCTGGACTGCGGAGTTTTCTTTCCTAGGGATAATGGAAAAGGGATGTGCCCAGGTGCCGCTGTCCCTGGGCTGGGCCCTGACTGCAAAGAATCCTTATATCGAAGGATGGACCCCACACCGAAGTTGTCCCCACCTCAAACTTGTGCTGCCCTGATACACCCAAGGGAGCCCTACAAACTGACATCAGGAACCTGGACTGCTGAGTTTTCTTTCCCAGGGAAAATGGAAAAAGGATGTGCCCAGGGGCCCCTGGCCCTGACTGCAAAAAATCCTTATATCGAAGGATGGACCCCACACCGAAGTTGTCCCCACCTCAAACTTGTGCTGCCCTGATACACCCAAGGAAGCCCTACAAACTGACATCAGGAACCTGGACTGCTGCATTTTCTTTCCCAGGGAAAATGGAAAAAGGATGTTCCCAGGGGCCACAGGCCCTGGGCTGGGACCTCACTGCAAAAAATCCATTTATCGAAGGATGGACCCCACACCGAAGTTGTCCCCACCTCAAACTTGTGCTGCCCTGATAGACCCAAGGGAGCCCTACAAACTGACATTAGGAACCTGGACTGCGGAGTTTTCTTTCCTAGGGATAATGGAAAAGGGATGTGCCCAGGTGCCGCTGTCCCTGGGCTGGGCCCTGACTGCAAAGAATCCTTATATCGAAGGATGGACCCCACACCGAAGTTGTCCCCACCTCAAACTTGTGCTGCCCTGATACACCCAAGGGAGCCCTACAAACTGACATCAGGAACCTGGACTGCTGAGTTTTCTTCCCCAGGGAAAATGGAAAAAGGATGTGCCCAGGGGCCCCTGGCCCTGGGCTGGGACCTCACTGCAAAAAATCCTTATATCGAAAGATGGACCCCACACCGAAGTTATCCCCACCTAAAACTTGTGCTGCCCTGATAGACCCAAGGGTGCCCTACAAACTGACATCAGGAACCTGGACTGCTGAGTTTTCTTTCCTAAAGAAAATGGAAAAGGGATGTGCCCAGGGGCCCCTGGCCCTGGGCTGGGCCCTGACTGTAAAGAATTCTTATATCGAAGGATGCACCCCACACCGAAGTTGTCCCCACCTCAAACTTGTGCTGCCCTGATAGACCCAAGGGAGCCCTACAAACTGACATCAGGAACCTGGACTGCTGGGTTTTCTTCCCCAGGGAAAATGGAAAAAGAATGTGCCCAGGGGCCCCTGGCCCTGGGCAATGGGCCCTGACTGCAAAAAATCCTTATATCGAAGGATGGACCCCACATCGATGTTGTCTCCACCTCAGACTTGTGCTGCCCTGATACACCCAAGGGGGCCCTACAAACTGACATCAGGAACCTGGACTGCTGAGTGTTCTTTCCCAGGGAAAATGGCCAAAGGATGTGCCCAGGGGCCCCTGGCCCTGACTGCAAAGAATCCTTATATCGAAGGATGGACCCCACACCGAAGTTGTCCCAACCTCAAACTTGTGCTGCCCTGATAGACCCAAGGGAGCCCTACAAACTGACATCAGGAACCTGGACTGCTGAGTTTTCTTTCCCAGGGGAAATGGAAAAAGGATGTTCCCAGCGGCCCCTTGCCCTGGGCTGGGACCTCACTGCAAAAAATCCTTATATCGCTGGATGGACCCCAGACCGACGTTGTCCCCACCTCAAACTTGTGCTGCCCTGATAGACCCAAGGGAGCCCTACAAACTGACATCAGGAACCTGGACTGCTGAGTTTTCTTTCCCAGGGAAAATGGAAAAAGGATGTGCCCAGGGGCCCCTGGCCCTGGGCCCCTGGCCCTGACTGCAAAAAATCCTTATATCGAAGGATGGATCCCACACCGAAGTTGTCCCCACCTCAAACTTGTGCTGCCCTGATAGACCCAAGGGAGCCCTACAAACTGACATCAGGAACCTGGACTGCTGAGTTTCCTTTCCCAGGGAAAATGGCCAAAGGATGTGCCCGGGGGCCCATGGCCCTGACTGCAAAAAATCCTTATATCGAAGGATGGACCCCACACCGAAGTTGTCCCCACATCAAACTTGTGCTGCCCTAATAGACCCAAGGGAGCCCTACAAACTGACATCAGGAACCTGGACTGCTGTGTTTTCTTTCCCAGGGAAAATGGAAAAAGGATGTGCCCAGGGGCCCCTGGCCCTGACTGCAAAAAATCCTTATATCGAAGGATGGACCCCACACCGAAGTTGTCCCCACCTCAAACTTGTGCTGCCCTGATAGACCCAAGGGAGCCCTACAAACTGACATCAGGAACCTGGACTGCTGAGTTTTCTTTCCCAGGGAAAATGGAAAAAGGATGTGCCCAGGGGCCCCTGGCCCTGGGCCCCTGGCCCTGACTGCAAAAAATCCTTATATCGAAGGATGGATCCCACACCGAAGTTGTCCCCACCTCAAACTTGTGCTGCCCTGATAGACCCAAGGGAGCCCTACAAACTGACATCAGGAACCTGGACTGCTGAGTTTCCTTTCCCAGGGAAAATGGCCAAAGGATGTGCCCGGGGGCCCATGGCCCTGACTGCAAAAAATCCTTATATCGAAGGATGGACCCCACACCGAAGTTGTCCCCACCTCAAACTTGTGCTGCCCTAATAGACCCAAGGGAGCCCTACAAACTGACATCAGGAACCTGGACTGCTGTGTTTTCTTTCCCAGGGAAAATGGAAAAAGGATGTGCCCAGGGGCCCCTGGCCCTGACTGCAAAAAATCCTTATATCGAAGGATGGACCCCACACCGAAGTTGTCCCCACCTCAAACTTGTGCTGCCCTGATACACCCAAGGAAGCCCTACAAACTGACATCAGGAACCTGGACTGCTGCATTTTCTTTCCCAGGGAAAATGGAAAAAGGATGTTCCCAGGGGCCCCTGGCCCTGGGCTGGGACCTCACTGCAAAAAATCCATTTATCGAAGGATGGACCCCACACCGAAGTTGTCCCCACCTCAAACTTGTGCTGCCCTGATAGACCCAAGGGAGCCCTACAAACTGACATTAGGAACCTGGACTGCGGAGTTTTCTTTCCTAGGGAAAATGGAAAAGGGATGTGCCCAGGTGCCGCTGTCCCTGGGCTGGGCCCTGACTGCAAAGAATCCTTATATCGAAGGATGGACCCCACACCGAAGTTGTCCCCACCTCAAACTTGTGCTGCCCTGATAGACCCAAGGGAGCCCTACAAACTGACATCAGGAACCTGGACTGCTGAGTTTTCTTTCCCAGGGGAAATGGAAAAAGGATGTTCCCAGCGGCCCCTTGCCCTGGGCTGGGACCTCACTGCAAAAAATCCTTATATCGAAGGATGGACCCCAGACCGACGTTGTCCCCACCTCAAACTTGTGCTGCCCTGATAGACCCAAGGGAGCCCTACAAACTGACATCAGGAACCTGGACTGCTGAGTTTTCTTTCCCAGGGAAAATGGAAAAAGGATGTGCCCAGGGGCCCCTGGCCCTAGGCCCCTGGCCCTGACTGCAAAAAATCCTTATATCGAAGGATGGATCCCACACCGAAGTTGTCCCCACCTCAAACTTGTGCTGCCCTGATAGACCCAAGGGAGCCCTACAAACTGACATCAGGAACCTGGACTGCTGAGTTTCCTTTCCCAGGGAAAATGGCCAAAGGATGTGCCCGGGGGCCCATGGCCCTGACTGCAAAAAATCCTTATATCGAAGGATGGACCCCACACCGAAGTTGTCCCCACCTCAAACTTGTGCTGCCCGGATAGACCCAAGGGAGCCCTACAAACTGACATCAGGAACCTGGACTGCTGTGTTTTCTTTCCCAGGGAAAATGGAAAAAGGATGTGCCCAGGGGCCCCTGGCCCTGACTGCAAAAAATCCTTATATCGAAGGATGGACCCCACACCGAAGTTGTCCCCACCTCAAACTTGTGCTGCCCTGATAGACCCAAGGGAGCCCTACAAACTGACATCAGGAACCTGGACTGCTGCATTTTCTTTCCCAGGGAAAATGGAAAAAGGATGTTCCCAGGGGCCCCTGGCCCTGGGCTGGGACCTCACTGCAAAAAATCCATTTATCGAAGGATGGACCCCACACCGAAGTTGTCCCCACCTCAAACTTGTGCTGCCCTGATAGACCCAAGGGAGCCCTACAAACTGACATTAGGAACCTGGACTGCGGAGTTTTCTTTCCTAGGGAAAATGGAAAAGGGATGTGCCCAGGTGCCGCTGTCCCTGGGCTGGGCCCTGACTGCAAAGAATCCTTATATCGAAGGATGCACCCCACACCGAAGTTTTCCCCACCTCAAAATTGTGCTGCCCTGATAGACCCAAGGGAGCCCTACAAACTGACATCAGGAACCTGGACTGCTGAGTTTTCTTTCCCAGGGGAAATGGAAAAAGGATGTGCCCGGGGGCCCCTGGCCTTGGGCTGGGACCTCACTGCAAAAAATCCTTATATCGAAGGATGGACCCCGCACCGAAGTTGTCCCCACCTCAAACTTGTGCTGCCCTGATAGACCCAAGGGAGCCCTACAAACTGACATCAGGAACCTGGACTGCTGAGTTTTCTTTCCCAGGGGAAATGGAAAAAGGATGTACCCAGGGGCCCCTGGCTCTGGGCTGGGACCGCACTGCAAAAAATCCTTATCGAAGGATGGACCCCACACCGAAGTTGTCCCCACCTCAAACTTGTGCTGCCCTGATAGACCCAAGGGAGCCCTACAAACTGACATCAGGAACCTGGACTGCTGAGTTTTCTTCCCCAGGGAAAATGGAAAAAGAATGTGCCCAGGGGCCCCTGGCCCTGGGCTGGGACCTCACTGCAAAAAATCCTTTTATCGAAGGATGGACCCCACACCGAAGTTGTCCCCTCCTAAAACTTGTGCTGCCCTGATACACCCAAGGGAGCCCTACAAACTGACATCAGGAACCTGGACTGCTGTGTTTTCTTTCCCAGGGAAAATGGAAAAAGGATGTGCCCAGGGGCCCCTGGCCCTGACTGCAAAAAATCCTTATATCGAAGGATGGACCCCACACCGAAGTTGTCCCCACCTCAAACTTGTGCTGCCCTGATACACCCAAGGAAGCCCTACAAACTGACATCAGGAACCTGGACTGCTGCATTTTCTTTCCCAGGGAAAATGGAAAAAGGATGTTCCCAGGGGCCCCTGGCCCTGGGCTGGGACCTCACTGCAAAAAATCCATTTATCGAAGGATGGACCCCACACCGAAGTTGTCCCCACCTCAAACTTGTGCTGCCCTGATAGACCCAAGGGAGCCCTACAAACTGACATTAGGAACCTGGACTGCGGAGTTTTCTTTCCTAGGGAAAATGGAAAAGGGATGTGCCCAGGTGCCGCTGTCCCTGGGCTGGGCCCTGACTGCAAAGAATCCTTATATCGAAGGATGCACCCCACACCGAAGTTGTCCCCACCTCAAAATTGTGCTGCCCTGATAGACCCAAGGGAGCCCTACAAACTGACATCAGGAACCTGGACTGCTGAGTTTTCTTTCCCAGGGGAAATGGAAAAAGGTTGTGCCCGGGGGCCCCTGGCCTTGGGCTGGGACCTCACTGCAAAAAATCCTTATATCGAAGGATGGAGCCCACACCGAAGTTGTCCCCACCTCAAACTTGTGCTGCCCTGATACACCCAAGGGAGCCCTACAAACTGACATCAGGAACCTGGACTGCTGAGTTTTCTTTCCCAGGGAAAATGGAAAAAGGATATTCCCAGGGGCCCCTGGCTCTGGGCTGGGACCGCACTGCAAAAAATCCTTATATCGAAGGATGGACCCCAGACCGACGTTGTCCCCACCTCAAACTTGTGCTGCCCTGATAGACCCAAGGGAGCCCTACAAACTGACATCAGGAACCTGGACTGCTGAGTTTTCTTTCCCAGGGAAAATGGAAAAAGGATGTGCCCAGGGGCCCCTGGCCCTGGGCCCCTGGCCCTGACTGCAAAAAATCCTTATATCGAAGGATGGATCCCACACCGAAGTTGTCCCCACCTCAAACTTGTGCTGCCCTGATAGACCCAAGGGAGCCCTACAAACTGACATCAGGAACCTGGACTGCTGAGTTTCCTTTCCCAGGGAAAATGGCCAAAGGATGTGCCCGGGGGCCCATGGCCCTGACTGCAAAAAATCCTTATATCGAAGGATGGACCCCACACCGAAGTTGTCCCCACCTCAAACTTGTGCTGCCCTAATAGACCCAAGGGAGCCCTACAAACTGACATCAGGAACCTGGACTGCTGTGTTTTCTTTCCCAGGGAAAATGGAAAAAGGATGTGCCCAGGGGCCCCTGGCCCTGACTGCAAAAAATCCTTATATCGAAGGATGGACCCCACACCGAAGTTGTCCCCACCTCAAACTTGTGCTGCCCTGATACACCCAAGGAAGCCCTACAAACTGACATCAGGAACCTGGACTGCTGCATTTTCTTTCCCAGGGAAAATGGAAAAAGGATGTTCCCAGGGGCCCCTGGCCCTGGGCTGGGCCCTGACTGCAAAGAATCCTTATATCGAAGGACGCACCCCACACCGAAGTTGTCCCCACCTCAAACTTGTGCTGCCCTGATAGACCCAAGGGAGCCCTACAAACTGACATCAGGAACCTGGACTGCTGAGTTTTCTTTCCCAGGGGAAATGGAAAAGGATGTGCCCGGGGGCCCCTGGCCTTGGGCTGGGACCTCACTGCAAAAAATCCTTATATCGAAGGATGGACCCCGCACCGAAGTTGTCCCCACCTCAAACTTGTGCTGCCCTGATAGACCCAAGGGAGCCCTACAAACTGACATCAGGAACCTGGACTGCTGAGTTTTCTTTCCCAGGGAAAATGGAAAAAGGATGTACCCAGGGGCCCCTGGCTCTGGGCTGGGACCGCACTGCAAAAAATCCTTATCGAAGGATGGACCCCACACCGAAGTTGTCCCCACCTCAAACTTGTGCTGCCCTGATAGACCCAAGGGAGCCCTACAAACTGACATCAGGAACCTGGACTGCTGAGTTTTCTTCCCCAGGGAAAATGGAAAAAGAATGTGCCCAGGGGCCCCTGGCCCTGGGCTGGGACCTCACTGCAAAAAATCCTTTTATCGAAGGATGGACCCCACACCGAAGTTGTCCCCACCTGAAACTTGTGCTGCCCTGATACACCCAAGGGAGCCCTACAAACTGACATCAGGAACCTGGACTGCTGAGTTTTCTTCCCCAGGGAAAATGGCCAAAGGATGTGCCCAGGGGCCCCTGGCCCTGGGCTTGAACCTCACTGCAAAAAATCCTTTTATCGCTGGATGGACCCCACACCGAAGTTGTCCCCTCCTCAAACTTGTGCTGCCCTGATACACCCAAGGGAGCCCTACAAACTGACATCAGGAACCTGGACTGCTGAGTTTTCTTTCCCAGGGAAAATGGCCAAAGGATGTGCCCAGGGGCCCCTGGCCCTGACTGCAAAAAATCCTTATATCGAAGGATGGAGCCCACACCGAAGTTGTCCCCACCTCAAACTTGTGCTGCCCTGATACACCCAAGGGAGCCCTACAAACTGACATCAGGAACCTGGACTGCTGCGTTTTCTTCCCCAGGGAAAATGGAAAAAGTATGTTCCCAGGGGCCCCTGGCCTTGGGCTGGGACCTCACTGCAAAAAATCCTTATATCGAAGGATGGACCCCAGACCGACGTTGTCCCCACCTCAAACTTGTGCTGCCCTGATAGACCCAAGGGAGCCCTACAAACTGACATCAGGAACCTGGACTGCTGAGTTTTCTTTCCCAGGGAAAATGGCCAAAGGATGTGCCCAGGGGCCCCTGGCCCTGGGCTTGGACCTCACTGCAAAAAATCCATTTATCGAAGGATGGACCCCACACCGAAGTTGTCCCCACCTCAAACTTGTGCTGCCCTGATAGACCCAAGGGAGCCCTACAAACTGACATCAGGAACCTGGACTGCTGAGTTTTCTTTCCCAGGGAAAATGGAAAAAGGATGTACCCAGGGGCCCCTGGCTCTGGGCTGGGACCGCACTGCAAAAAATCCTTATCGAAGGATGGACCCCACACCGAAGTTGTCCCCACCTCAAACTTGTGCTGCCCTGATAGACCCAAGGGAGCCCTACAAACTGACATCAGGAACCTGGACTGCTGAGTTTTCTTCCCCAGGGAAAATGGAAAAAGAATGTGCCCAGGGGCCCCTGGCCCTGGGCTGGGACCTCACTGCAAAAAATCCTTTTATCGAAGGATGGACCCCACACCGAAGTTGTCCCCACCTGAAACTTGTGCTGCCCTGATACACCCAAGGGAGCCCTACAAACTGACATCAGGAACCTGGACTGCTGAGTTTTCTTCCCCAGGGAAAATGGCCAAAGGATGTGCCCAGGGGCCCCTGGCCCTGGGCTTGAACCTCACTGCAAAAAATCCTTTTATCGCTGGATGGACCCCACACCGAAGTTGTCCCCTCCTCAAACTTGTGCTGCCCTGATACACCCAAGGGAGCCCTACAAACTGACATCAGGAACCTGGACTGCTGAGTTTTCTTTCCCAGGGAAAATGGCCAAAGGATGTGCCCAGGGGCCCCTGGCCCTGACTGCAAAAAATCCTTATATCGAAGGATGGAGCCCACACCGAAGTTGTCCCCACCTCAAACTTGTGCTGCCCTGATACACCCAAGGGAGCCCTACAAACTGACATCAGGAACCTGGACTGCTGCGTTTTCTTCCCCAGGGAAAATGGAAAAAGTATGTTCCCAGGGGCCCCTGGCCTTGGGCTGGGACCTCACTGCAAAAAATCCTTATATCGAAGGATGGACCCCAGACCGACGTTGTCCCCACCTCAAACTTGTGCTGCCCTGATAGACCCAAGGGAGCCCTACAAACTGACATCAGGAACCTGGACTGCTGAGTTTTCTTTCCCAGGGAAAATGGCCAAAGGATGTGCCCAGGGGCCCCTGGCCCTGGGCTTGGACCTCACTGCAAAAAATCCATTTATCGAAGGATGGACCCCACACCGAAGTTGTCCCCACCTCAAACTTGTGCTGCCCTGATAGACCCAAGGGAGCCCTACAAACTGACATCAGGAACCTGGACTGCTGAGTTTTCTTTCCCAGGGAAAATGGAAAAAGGATGTACCCAGGGGCCCCTGGCTCTGGGCTGGGACCGCACTGCAAAAAATCCTTATCGAAGGATGGACCCCACACCGAAGTTGTCCCCACCTCAAACTTGTGCTGCCCTGATAGACCCAAGGGAGCCCTACAAACTGACATCAGGAACCTGGACTGCTGAGTTTTCTTCCCCAGGGAAAATGGAAAAAGAATGTGCCCAGGGGCCCCTGGCCCTGGGCTGGGACCTCACTGCAAAAAATCCTTTTATCGAAGGATGGACCCCACACCGAAGTTGTCCCCACCTGAAACTTGTGCTTCCCTGATACACCCAAGGGAGCCCTACAAACTGACATCAGGAACCTGGACTGCTGAGTTTTCTTCCCCAGGGAAAATGGCCAAAGGATGTGCCCAGGGGCCCCTGGCCCTGGGCTTGAACCTCACTGCAAAAAATCCTTTTATCACTGGATGGACCCCACACCGAAGTTGTCCCCTCCTCAAACTTGTGCTGCCCTGATACACCCAAGGGAGCCCTACAAACTGACATCAGGAACCTGGACTGCTGAGTTTTCTTTCCCAGGGAAAATGGCCAAAGGATGTGCCCAGGGGCCCCTGGCCCTGACTGCAAAAAATCCTTATATCGAAGGATGGAGCCCACACCGAAGTTGTCCCCACCTCAAACTTGTGCTGCCCTGATACACCCAAGGGAGCCCTACAAACTGACATCAGGAACCTGGACTGCTGCGTTTTCTTCCCCAGGGAAAATGGAAAAAGTATGTTCCCAGGGGCCCCTGGCCTTGGGCTGGGACCTCACTGCAAAAAATCCTTATATCGAAGGATGGACCCCAGACCGACGTTGTCCCCACCTCAAACTTGTGCTGCCCTGATAGACCCAAGGGAGCCCTACAAACTGACATCAGGAACCTGGACTGCTGAGTTTTCTTTCCCAGGGAAAATGGCCAAAGGATGTGCCCAGGGGCCCCTGGCCCTGGGCTTGGACCTCACTGCAAAAAATCCATTTATCGAAGGATGGACCCCACACCGAAGTTGTCCCCACCTCAAACTTGTGCTGCCCTGATAGACCCAAGGGAGCCCTACAAACTGACATTAGGAACCTGGACTGCGGAGTTTTCTTTCCTAGGGAAAATGGAAAAGGGATGTGCCCAGGTGCCGCTGTCCCTGGGCTGGGCCCTGACTGCAAAGAATCCTTATATCGAAGGATGCACCCCAGACCGACGTTGTCCCCACCTCAAAATTGTGCTGCCCTGATAGACCCAAGGGAGCCCTACAAACTGACATCAGGAACCTGGACTGCTGAGTTTTCTTTCCCAGGGAAAATGGAAAAAGGATGTGCCCGGGGGCCCCTGGCCTTGGGCTGGGACCTCACTGCAAAAAATCCTTATATCGAAGGATGGACCCCGCACCGAAGTTGTCCCCACCTCAAACTTGTGCTGCCCTGATAGACCCAAGGGAGCCCTACAAACTGACATCAGGAACATGGACTGCTGAGTTTTCTTTCCCAGGGGAAATGGAAAAAGGATGTACCCAGGGGCCCCTGGCTCTGGGCTGGGACCGCACTGCAAAAAATCCTTATCGAAGGATGGACCCCACACCGAAGTTGTCCCCACCTCAAACTTGTGCTGCCCTGATAGACCCAAGGGAGCCCTACAAACTGACATCAGGAACCTGGACTGCTGAGTTTTCTTCCCCAGGGAAAATGGAAAAAGAATGTGCCCAGGGGCCCCTGGCCCTGGGCTGGGACCTCACTGCAAAAAATCCTTTTATCGAAGGATGGACCCCACACCGAAGTTGTCCCCTCCTCAAACTTGTGCTGCCCTGATAGACCCAAGGGAGCCCTACAAACTGACATCAGGAACCTGGACTGCTGAGTTTTCTTTCCCAGGGAAAATGGCCAAAGGATGTGCCCAGGGGCCCCTGGCCCTGACTGCAAAAAATCCTTATATCGAAGGATGGAGCCCACACCGAAGTTGTCCCCACCTCAAACTTGTGCTGCCCTGATACACCCAAGGGAGCCCTACAAACTGACATCAGGAACCTGGACTGCTGCGTTTTCTTTCCCAGGGAAAATGGAAAAAGTATGTTCCCAGGGGCCCCTGGCCCTGGGCTTGGACCTCACTGCAAAAAATCCTTTTATCGCTGGATGGACCCCACACCGAAGTTGTCCCCACCTGAAACTTGTGCTGCCCTGATACACCCAAGGGAGCCCTACAAACTGACATCAGGAACCTGGACTGCTGAGTTTTCTTTCCCAGGGAAAATGGAAAAAGGATGTGCCCAGGGGCCCCTGGCCCTGGGCAGGGGCCTCACTACAATAAATCCTTATATCGAAGGATGGACCCCACACCGAAGTTGTCCCCACCTCAAACTTGTGCTGCCCGGATAGACCCAAGGGAGCCCTACAAACTGACATCAGGAACCTGGACTGCTGTGTTTTCTTTCCCAGGGAAAATGGAAAAAGGATGTGCCCAGGGGCCCCTGGCCCTGACTGCAAAAAATCCTTATATCGAAGGATGGACCCCACACCGAAGTTGTCCCCACCTCAAACTTGTGCTGCCCTGATACACCCAAGGGAGCCCTACAAACTGACATCAGGAACCTGGACTGCTGCATTTTCTTTCCCAGGGAAAATGGAAAAAGGATGTTCCCAGGGGCCCCTGGCCCTGGGCTGGGACCTCACTGCAAAAAATCCATTTATCGAAGGATGGACCCCACACCGAAGTTGTCCCCACCTCAAACTTGTGCTGCCCTGATAGACCCAAGGGAGCCCTACAAACTGACATTAGGAACCTGGACTGCGGAGTTTTCTTTCCTAGGGAAAATGGAAAAGGGATGTGCCCAGGTGCCGCTGTCCCTGGGCTGGGCCCTGACTGCAAAGAATCCTTATATCGAAGGATGCACCCCACACCGAAGTTGTCCCCACCTCAAAATTGTGCTGCCCTGATAGACCCAAGGGAGCCCTACAAACTGACATCAGGAACCTGGACTGCTGAGTTTTCTTTCCCAGGGGAAATGGAAAAAGGTTGTGCCCGGGGGCCCCTGGCCTTGGGCTGGGACCTCACTGCAAAAAATCCTTATATCGAAGGATGGAGCCCACACCGAAGTTGTCCCCACCTCAAACTTGTGCTGCCCTGATACACCCAAGGGAGCCCTACAAACTGACATCAGGAACCTGGACTGCTGAGTTTTCTTTCCCAGGGAAAATGGAAAAAGGATATTCCCAGGGGCCCCTGGCTCTGGGCTGGGACCGCACTGCAAAAAATCCTTATATCGAAGGATGGACCCCAGACCGACGTTGTCCCCACCTCAAACTTGTGCTGCCCTGATAGACCCAAGGGAGCCCTACAAACTGACATCAGGAACCTGGACTGCTGAGTTTTCTTTCCCAGGGAAAATGGAAAAAGGATGTGCCCAGGGGCCCCTGGCCCTGGGCCCCTGGCCCTGACTGCAAAAAATCCTTATATCGAAGGATGGATCCCACACCGAAGTTGTCCCCACCTCAAACTTGTGCTGCCCTGATAGACCCAAGGGAGCCCTACAAACTGACATCAGGAACCTGGACTGCTGAGTTTCCTTTCCCAGGGAAAATGGCCAAAGGATGTGCCCGGGGGCCCATGGCCCTGACTGCAAAAAATCCTTATATCGAAGGATGGACCCCACACCGAAGTTGTCCCCACCTCAAACTTGTGCTGCCCGGATAGACCCAAGGGAGCCCTACAAACTGACATCAGGAACCTGGACTGCTGTGTTTTCTTTCCCAGGGAAAATGGAAAAAGGATGTGCCCAGGGGCCCCTGGCCCTGACTGCAAAAAATCCTTATATCGAAGGATGGACCCCACACCGAAGTTGTCCCCACCTCAAACTTGTGCTGCCCTGATACACCCAAGGAAGCCCTACAAACTGACATCAGGAACCTGGACTGCTGCATTTTCTTTCCCAGGGAAAATGGAAAAAGGATGTTCCCAGGGGCCCCTGGCCCTGGGCTGGGCCCTGACTGCAAAGAATCCTTATATCGAAGGACGCACCCCACACCGAAGTTGTCCCCACCTCAAAATTGTGCTGCCCTGATAGACCCAAGGGAGCCCTACAAACTGACATCAGGAACCTGGACTGCTGAGTTTTCTTTCCCAGGGGAAATGGAAAAGGATGTGCCCGGGGGCCCCTGGCCTTGGGCTGGGACCTCACTGCAAAAAATCCTTATATCGAAGGATGGACCCCGCACCGAAGTTGTCCCCACCTCAAACTTGTGCTGCCCTGATAGACCCAAGGGAGCCCTACAAACTGACATCAGGAACCTGGACTGCTGAGTTTTCTTTCCCAGGGAAAATGGAAAAAGGATGTACCCAGGGGCCCCTGGCTCTGGGCTGGGACCGCACTGCAAAAAATCCTTATCGAAGGATGGACCCCACACCGAAGTTGTCCCCACCTCAAACTTGTGCTGCCCTGATACACCCAAGGGAGCCCTACAAACTGACATCAGGAACCTGGACTGCTGAGTTTTCTTCCCCAGGGAAAATGGAAAAAGAATGTGCCCAGGGGCCCCTGGCCCTGGGCTGGGACCTCACTGCAAAAAATCCTTTTATCGAAGGATGGACCCCACACCGAAGTTGTCCCCACCTGAAACTTGTGCTGCCCTGATACACCCAAGGGAGCCCTACAAACTGACATCAGGAACCTGGACTGCTGAGTTTTCTTCCCCAGGGAAAATGGCCAAAGGATGTGCCCAGGGGCCCCTGGCCCTGGGCTTGAACCTCACTGCAAAAAATCCTTTTATCGCTGGATGGACCCCACACCGAAGTTGTCCCCTCCTCAAACTTGTGCTGCCCTGATACACCCAAGGGAGCCCTACAAACTGACATCAGGAACCTGGACTGCTGAGTTTTCTTTCCCAGGGAAAATGGCCAAAGGATGTGCCCAGGGGCCCCTGGCCCTGACTGCAAAAAATCCTTATATCGAAGGATGGAGCCCACACCGAAGTTGTCCCCACCTCAAACTTGTGCTGCCCTGATACACCCAAGGGAGCCCTACAAACTGACATCAGGAACCTGGACTGCTGCGTTTTCTTCCCCAGGGAAAATGGAAAAAGTATGTTCCCAGGGGCCCCTGGCCTTGGGCTGGGACCTCACTGCAAAAAATCCTTATATCGAAGGATGGACCCCAGACCGACGTTGTCCCCACCTCAAACTTGTGCTGCCCTGATAGACCCAAGGGAGCCCTACAAACTGACATCAGGAACCTGGACTGCTGAGTTTTCTTTCCCAGGGAAAATGGCCAAAGGATGTGCCCAGGGGCCCCTGGCCCTGGGCTTGGACCTCACTGCAAAAAATCCATTTATCGAAGGATGGACCCCACACCGAAGTTGTCCCCACCTCAAACTTGTGCTGCCCTGATAGACCCAAGGGAGCCCTACAAACTGACATCAGGAACCTGGACTGCTGAGTTTTCTTTCCCAGGGAAAATGGAAAAAGGATGTACCCAGGGGCCCCTGGCCCTGGGCTTGGACCTCACTGCAAAAAATCCATTTATCGAAGGATGGACCCCACACCGAAGTTGTCCCCACCTCAAACTTGTGCTGCCCTGATAGACCCAAGGGAGCCCTACAAACTGACATTAGGAACCTGGACTGCGGAGTTTTCTTTCCTAGGGAAAATGGAAAAGGGATGTGCCCAGGTGCCGCTGTCCCTGGGCTGGGCCCTGACTGCAAAGAATCCTTATATCGAAGGATGCACCCCAGACCGACGTTGTCCCCACCTCAAAATTGTGCTGCCCTGATAGACCCAAGGGAGCCCTACAAACTGACATCAGGAACCTGGACTGCTGAGTTTTCTTTCCCAGGGAAAATGGAAAAAGGATGTGCCCGGGGGCCCCTGGCCTTGGGCTGGGACCTCACTGCAAAAAATCCTTATATCGAAGGATGGACCCCGCACCGAAGTTGTCCCCACCTCAAACTTGTGCTGCCCTGATAGACCCAAGGGAGCCCTACAAACTGACATCAGGAACATGGACTGCTGAGTTTTCTTTCCCAGGGGAAATGGAAAAAGGATGTACCCAGGGGCCCCTGGCTCTGGGCTGGGACCGCACTGCAAAAAATCCTTATCGAAGGATGGACCCCACACCGAAGTTGTCCCCACCTCAAACTTGTGCTGCCCTGATAGACCCAAGGGAGCCCTACAAACTGACATCAGGAACCTGGACTGCTGAGTTTTCTTCCCCAGGGAAAATGGAAAAAGAATGTGCCCAGGGGCCCCTGGCCCTGGGCTGGGACCTCACTGCAAAAAATCCTTTTATCGAAGGATGGACCCCACACCGAAGTTGTCCCCTCCTCAAACTTGTGCTGCCCTGATAGACCCAAGGGAGCCCTACAAACTGACATCAGGAACCTGGACTGCTGAGTTTTCTTTCCCAGGGAAAATGGCCAAAGGATGTGCCCAGGGGCCCCTGGCCCTGACTGCAAAAAATCCTTATATCGAAGGATGGAGCCCACACCGAAGTTGTCCCCACCTCAAACTTGTGCTGCCCTGATACACCCAAGGGAGCCCTACAAACTGACATCAGGAACCTGGACTGCTGAGTTTTCTTTCCCAGGGAAAATGGAAAAAGGATATTCCCAGGGGCCCCTGGCTCTGGGCTGGGACCGCACTGCAAAAAATCCTTATATCGAAGGATGGACCCCAGACCGACGTTGTCCCCACCTCAAACTTGTGCTGCCCTGATAGACCCAAGGGAGCCCTACAAACTGACATCAGGAACCTGGACTGCTGAGTTTTCTTTCCCAGGGAAAATGGAAAAAGGATGTGCCCAGGGGCCCCTGGCCCTGGGCCCCTGGCCCTGACTGCAAAAAATCCTTATATCGAAGGATGGATCCCACACCGAAGTTGTCCCCACCTCAAACTTGTGCTGCCCTGATAGACCCAAGGGAGCCCTACAAACTGACATCAGGAACCTGGACTGCTGAGTTTCCTTTCCCAGGGAAAATGGCCAAAGGATGTGCCCGGGGGCCCATGGCCCTGACTGCAAAAAATCCTTATATCGAAGGATGGACCCCACACCGAAGTTGTCCCCACCTCAAACTTGTGCTGCCCGGATAGACCCAAGGGAGCCCTACAAACTGACATCAGGAACCTGGATTGCTGTGTTTTCTTTCCCAGGGAAAATGGAAAAAGGATGTGCCCAGGGGCCCCTGGCCCTGACTGCAAAAAATCCTTATATCGAAGGATGGACCCCACACCGAAGTTGTCCCCACCTCAAACTTGTGCTGCCCTGATACACCCAAGGAAGCCCTACAAACTGACATCAGGAACCTGGACTGCTGCATTTTCTTTCCCAGGGAAAATGGAAAAAGGATGTTCCCAGGGGCCCCTGGCCCTGGGCTGGGCCCTGACTGCAAAGAATCCTTATATCGAAGGACGCACCCCACACCGAAGTTGTCCCCACCTCAAAATTGTGCTGCCCTGATAGACCCAAGGGAGCCCTACAAACTGACATCAGGAACCTGGACTGCTGAGTTTTCTTTCCCAGGGGAAATGGAAAAGGATGTGCCCGGGGGCCCCTGGCCTTGGGCTGGGACCTCACTGCAAAAAATCCTTATATCGAAGGATGGACCCCGCACCGAAGTTGTCCCCACCTCAAACTTGTGCTGCCCTGATAGACCCAAGGGAGCCCTACAAACTGACATCAGGAACCTGGACTGCTGAGTTTTCTTTCCCAGGGAAAATGGAAAAAGGATGTACCCAGGGGCCCCTGGCTCTGGGCTGGGACCGCACTGCAAAAAATCCTTATCGAAGGATGGACCCCACACCGAAGTTGTCCCCACCTCAAACTTGTGCTGCCCTGATACACCCAAGGGAGCCCTACAAACTGACATCAGGAACCTGGACTGCTGAGTTTTCTTCCCCAGGGAAAATGGAAAAAGAATGTGCCCAGGGGCCCCTGGCCCTGGGCTGGGACCTCACTGCAAAAAATCCTTTTATCGAAGGATGGACCCCACACCGAAGTTGTCCCCACCTGAAACTTGTGCTGCCCTGATACACCCAAGGGAGCCCTACAAACTGACATCAGGAACCTGGACTGCTGAGTTTTCTTCCCCAGGGAAAATGGCCAAAGGATGTGCCCAGGGGCCCCTGGCCCTGGGCTTGAACCTCACTGCAAAAAATCCTTTTATCGCTGGATGGACCCCACACCGAAGTTGTCCCCTCCTCAAACTTGTGCTGCCCTGATACACCCAAGGGAGCCCTACAAACTGACATCAGGAACCTGGACTGCTGAGTTTTCTTTCCCAGGGAAAATGGCCAAAGGATGTGCCCAGGGGCCCCTGGCCCTGACTGCAAAAAATCCTTATATCGAAGGATGGAGCCCACACCGAAGTTGTCCCCACCTCAAACTTGTGCTGCCCTGATACACCCAAGGGAGCCCTACAAACTGACATCAGGAACCTGGACTGCTGCGTTTTCTTCCCCAGGGAAAATGGAAAAAGTATGTTCCCAGGGGCCCCTGGCCTTGGGCTGGGACCTCACTGCAAAAAATCCTTATATCGAAGGATGGACCCCAGACCGACGTTGTCCCCACCTCAAACTTGTGCTGCCCTGATAGACCCAAGGGAGCCCTACAAACTGACATCAGGAACCTGGACTGCTGAGTTTTCTTTCCCAGGGAAAATGGCCAAAGGATGTGCCCAGGGGCCCCTGGCCCTGGGCTTGGACCTCACTGCAAAAAATCCATTTATCGAAGGATGGACCCCACACCGAAGTTGTCCCCACCTCAAACTTGTGCTGCCCTGATAGACCCAAGGGAGCCCTACAAACTGACATCAGGAACCTGGACTGCTGAGTTTTCTTTCCCAGGGAAAATGGAAAAAGGATGTACCCAGGGGCCCCTGGCTCTGGGCTGGGACCGCACTGCAAAAAATCCTTATCGAAGGATGGACCCCACACCGAAGTTGTCCCCACCTCAAACTTGTGCTGCCCTGATAGACCCAAGGGAGCCCTACAAACTGACATCAGGAACCTGGACTGCTGAGTTTTCTTCCCCAGGGAAAATGGAAAAAGAATGTGCCCAGGGGCCCCTGGCCCTGGGCTGGGACCTCACTGCAAAAAATCCTTTTATCGAAGGATGGACCCCACACCGAAGTTGTCCCCACCTGAAACTTGTGCTTCCCTGATACACCCAAGGGAGCCCTACAAACTGACATCAGGAACCTGGACTGCTGAGTTTTCTTCCCCAGGGAAAATGGCCAAAGGATGTGCCCAGGGGCCCCTGGCCCTGGGCTTGAACCTCACTGCAAAAAATCCTTTTATCACTGGATGGACCCCACACCGAAGTTGTCCCCTCCTCAAACTTGTGCTGCCCTGATACACCCAAGGGAGCCCTACAAACTGACATCAGGAACCTGGACTGCTGAGTTTTCTTTCCCAGGGAAAATGGCCAAAGGATGTGCCCAGGGGCCCCTGGCCCTGACTGCAAAAAATCCTTATATCGAAGGATGGAGCCCACACCGAAGTTGTCCCCACCTCAAACTTGTGCTGCCCTGATAGACCCAAGGGAGCCCTACAAACTGACATCAGGAACCTGGACTGCTGCGTTTTCTTCCCCAGGGAAAATGGAAAAAGTATGTTCCCAGGGGCCCCTGGCCTTGGGCTGGGACCTCACTGCAAAAAATCCTTATATCGAAGGATGGACCCCAGACCGACGTTGTCCCCACCTCAAACTTGTGCTGCCCTGATAGACCCAAGGGAGCCCTACAAACTGACATCAGGAACCTGGACTGCTGAGTTTTCTTTCCCAGGGAAAATGGCCAAAGGATGTGCCCAGGGGCCCCTGGCCCTGGGCTTGGACCTCACTGCAAAAAATCCATTTATCGAAGGATGGACCCCACACCGAAGTTGTCCCCACCTCAAACTTGTGCTGCCCTGATAGACCCAAGGGAGCCCTACAAACTGACATTAGGAACCTGGACTGCGGAGTTTTCTTTCCTAGGGAAAATGGAAAAGGGATGTGCCCAGGTGCCGCTGTCCCTGGGCTGGGCCCTGACTGCAAAGAATCCTTATATCGAAGGATGCACCCCAGACCGACGTTGTCCCCACCTCAAAATTGTGCTGCCCTGATAGACCCAAGGGAGCCCTACAAACTGACATCAGGAACCTGGACTGCTGAGTTTTCTTTCCCAGGGAAAATGGAAAAAGGATGTGCCCGGGGGCCCCTGGCCTTGGGCTGGGACCTCACTGCAAAAAATCCTTATATCGAAGGATGGACCCCGCACCGAAGTTGTCCCCACCTCAAACTTGTGCTGCCCTGATAGACCCAAGGGAGCCCTACAAACTGACATCAGGAACATGGACTGCTGAGTTTTCTTTCCCAGGGGAAATGGAAAAAGGATGTACCCAGGGGCCCCTGGCTCTGGGCTGGGACCGCACTGCAAAAAATCCTTATCGAAGGATGGACCCCACACCGAAGTTGTCCCCACCTCAAACTTGTGCTGCCCTGATAGACCCAAGGGAGCCCTACAAACTGACATCAGGAACCTGGACTGCTGAGTTTTCTTCCCCAGGGAAAATGGAAAAAGAATGTGCCCAGGGGCCCCTGGCCCTGGGCTGGGACCTCACTGCAAAAAATCCTTTTATCGAAGGATGGACCCCACACCGAAGTTGTCCCCTCCTCAAACTTGTGCTGCCCTGATAGACCCAAGGGAGCCCTACAAACTGACATCAGGAACCTGGACTGCTGAGTTTTCTTTCCCAGGGAAAATGGCCAAAGGATGTGCCCAGGGGCCCCTGGCCCTGACTGCAAAAAATCCTTATATCGAAGGATGGAGCCCACACCGAAGTTGTCCCCACCTCAAACTTGTGCTGCCCTGATACACCCAAGGGAGCCCTACAAACTGACATCAGGAACCTGGACTGCTGCGTTTTCTTTCCCAGGGAAAATGGAAAAAGTATGTTCCCAGGGGCCCCTGGCCCTGGGCTTGGACCTCACTGCAAAAAATCCTTTTATCGCTGGATGGACCCCACACCGAAGTTGTCCCCACCTGAAACTTGTGCTGCCCTGATACACCCAAGGGAGCCCTACAAACTGACATCAGGAACCTGGACTGCTGAGTTTTCTTTCCCAGGGAAAATGGAAAAAGGATGTGCCCAGGGGCCCCTGGCCCTGGGCAGGGGCCTCACTACAAAAAATCCTTATATCGAAGGATGGACCCCACACCGAAGTTGTCCCCACCTCAAACTTGTGCTGCCCGGATAGACCCAAGGGAGCCCTACAAACTGACATCAGGAACCTGGCCTGCTGTGTTTTCTTTCCCAGGGAAAATGGAAAAAGTATGTGCCCAGGGGCCCCTGGCCCTGACTGCAAAAAATCCTTATATCGAAGGATGGACCCCACACCGAAGTTGTCCCCACCTCAAACTTGTGCTGCCCTGATACACCCAAGGGAGCCCTACAAACTGACATCAGGAACCTGGACTGCAGCATTTTCTTTCCCAGGGAAAATGGAAAAAGGATGTTCCCAGGGGCCCCTGGCCCTGGGCTGGGACCTCACTGCAAAAAATCCATTTATCGAAGGATGGACCCCACACCGAAGTTGTCCCCACCTCAAACTTGTGCTGCCCTGATAGACCCAAGGGAGCCCTACAAACTGACATTAGGAACCTGGACTGCGGAGTTTTCTTTCCTAGGGAAAATGGAAAAGGGATGTGCCCAGGTGCCGCTGTCCCTGGGCTGGGCCCTGACTGCAAAGAATCCTTATATCGAAGGATGCACCCCACACCGAAGTTGTCCCCACCTCAAAATTGTGCTGCCCTGATAGACCCAAGGGAGCCCTACAAACTGACATCAGGAACCTGGACTGCTGAGTTTTCTTTCCCAGGGGAAATGGAAAAAGGTTGTGCCCGGGGGCCCCTGGCCTTGGGCTGGGACCTCACTGCAAAAAATCCTTATATCGAAGGATGGAGCCCACACCGAAGTTGTCCCCACCTCAAACTTGTGCTGCCCTGATACACCCAAGGGAGCCCTACAAACTGACATCAGGAACCTGGACTGCTGAGTTTTCTTTCCCAGGGAAAATGGAAAAAGGATATTCCCAGGGGCCCCTGGCTCTGGGCTGGGACCGCACTGCAAAAAATCCATTTATCGAAGGATGGACCCCACACCGAAGTTGTCCCCACCTCAAACTTGTGCTGCCCTGATAGACCCAAGGGAGCCCTACAAACTGACATTAGGAACCTGGACTGCGGAGTTTTCTTTCCTAGGGAAAATGGAAAAGGGATGTGCCCAGGTGCCGCTGTCCCTGGGCTGGGCCCTGACTGCAAAGAATCCTTATATCGAAGGATGGACCCCACACCGAAGTTGTCCCCACCTCAAACTTGTGCTGCCCTGATAGACCCAAGGGAGCCCTACAAACTGACATCAGGAACCTGGACTGCTGAGTTTTCTTTCCCAGGGGAAATGGAAAAAGGATGTTCCCAGCGGCCCCTTGCCCTGGGCTGGGACCTCACTGCAAAAAATCCTTATATCGAAGGATGGAGCCCACACCGAAGTTGTCCCCACCTCAAACTTGTGCTGCCCTGATAGACCCAAGGGAGCCCTACAAACTGACATCAGGAACCTGGACTGCTGAGTTTTCTTTCCCAGGGAAAATGGAAAAAGGATGTGCCCAGGGGCCCCTGGCCCTGGGCCCCTGGCCCTGACTGCAAAAAATCCTTATATCGAAGGATGGATCCCACACCGAAGTTGTCCCCACCTCAAACTTGTGCTGCCCTGATAGACCCAAGGGAGCCCTACAAACTGACATCAGGAACCTGGACTGCTGAGTTTCCTTTCCCAGGGAAAATGGCCAAAGGATGTGCCCGGGGGCCCATGGCCCTGACTGCAAAAAATCCTTATATCGAAGGATGGACCCCACACCGAAGTTGTCCCCACCTCAAACTTGTGCTGCCCGGATAGACCCAAGGGAGCCCTACAAACTGACATCAAGAACCTGGACTGCTGTGTTTTCTTTCCCAGGGAAAATGGAAAAAGGATGTGCCCAGGGGCCCCTGGCCCTGACTGCAAAAAATCCTTATATCGAAGGATGGACCCCACACCGAAGTTGTCCCCACCTCAAACTTGTGCTGCCCTGATACACCCAAGGAAGCCCTACAAACTGACATCAGGAACCTGGACTGCTGCATTTTCTTTCCCAGGGAAAATGGAAAAAGGATGTTCCCAGGGGCCCCTGGCCCTGGGCTGGGCCCTGACTGCAAAGAATCCTTATATCGAAGGATGCACCCCACACCGAAGTTGTCCCCACCTCAAAATTGTGCTGCCCTGATAGACCCAAGGGAGCCCTACAAACTGACATCAGGAACCTGGACTGCTGAGTTTTCTTCCCCAGGGGAAATGGAAAAGGATGTGCCCGGGGGCCCCTGGCCTTGGGCTGGGACCTCACTGCAAAAAATCCTTATATCGAAGGATGGACCCCGCACCGAAGTTGTCCCCACCTCAAACTTGTGCTGCCCTGATAGACCCAAGGGAGCCCTACAAACTGACATCAGGAACCTGGACTGCTGAGTTTTCTTTCCCAGGGAAAATGGAAAAAGGATGTGCCCGGGGGCCCCTGGCCTTGGGCTGGGACCTCACTGCAAAAAATCCTTATATCGAAGGATGGACCCCGCACCGAAGTTGTCCCCACCTCAAACTTGTGCTGCCCTGATAGACCCAAGGGAGCCCTAAAAACTGACATCAGGAACATGGACTGCTGAGTTTTCTTTCCCAGGGGAAATGGAAAAAGGATGTACCCAGGGGCCCCTGGCTCTGGGCTGGGACCGCACTGCAAAAAATCCTTTTATCGCTGGATGGACCCCACACCGAAGTTGTCCCCACCTGAAACTTGTGCTGCCCTGATACACCCAAGGGAGCCCTACAAACTGACATCAGGAACCTGGACTGCTGAGTTTTCTTTCCCAGGGAAAATGGAAAAAGGATGTGCCCAGGGGCCCCTGGCCCTGGGCAGGGGCCTCACTACAAAAAATCCTTATATCGAAGGATGGACCCCACACCGAAGTTGTCCCCACCTCAAACTTGTGCTGCCCGGATAGACCCAAGGGAGCCCTACAAACTGACATCAGGAACCTGGCCTGCTGTGTTTTCTTTCCCAGGGAAAATGGAAAAAGTATGTGCCCAGGGGCCCCTGGCCCTGACTGCAAAAAATCCTTATATCGAAGGATGGACCCCACACCGAAGTTGTCCCCACCTCAAACTTGTGCTGCCCTGATACACCCAAGGGAGCCCTACAAACTGACATCAGGAACCTGGACTGCAGCATTTTCTTTCCCAGGGAAAATGGAAAAAGGATGTTCCCAGGGGCCCCTGGCCCTGGGCTGGGACCTCACTGCAAAAAATCCATTTATCGAAGGATGGACCCCACACCGAAGTTGTCCCCACCTCAAACTTGTGCTGCCCTGATAGACCCAAGGGAGCCCTACAAACTGACATTAGGAACCTGGACTGCGGAGTTTTCTTTCCTAGGGAAAATGGAAAAGGGATGTGCCCAGGTGCCGCTGTCCCTGGGCTGGGCCCTGACTGCAAAGAATCCTTATATCGAAGGATGCACCCCACACCGAAGTTGTCCCCACCTCAAAATTGTGCTGCCCTGATAGACCCAAGGGAGCCCTACAAACTGACATCAGGAACCTGGACTGCTGAGTTTTCTTTCCCAGGGGAAATGGAAAAAGGATGTGCCCGGGGGCCCCTGGCCTTGGGCTGGGACCTCACTGCAAAAAATCCTTATATCGAAGGATGGAGCCCACACCGAAGTTGTCCCCACCTCAAACTTGTGCTGCCCTGATACACCCAAGGGAGCCCTACAAACTGACATCAGGAACCTGGACTGCTGAGTTTTCTTCCCCAGGGAAAATGGAAAAAGGATGTGCCCAGGGGCCCCTGGCCCTGGGCTGGGAACTCACTGCAAAAAATCCTTTTATCGAAGGATGGACCCCACACCGAAGTTGTCCCCTCCTCAAACTTGTGCTGCCCTGATACACCCAAGGGAGCCCTACAAACTGACATCAGGAACCTGGACTGCTGAGTTTTCTTTCCCAGGGAAAATGGCCAAAGGATGTGCCCAGGGGCCCCTGGCCCTGGGCTGGGACCTCACTGCAAAAAATCCTTTTATCGCTGGATGGACCCCACACCGAAGTTGTCCCCACCTGAAACTTGTGCTGCCCTGATACACCCAAGGGAGCCCTACAAACTGACATCAGGAACCTGGACTGCTGAGTTTTCTTTCCCAGGGAAAATGGAAAAAGGATGTGCCCAGGGGCCCCTGGCCCTGGGCAGGGGCCTCACTACAAAAAATCCTTATATCGAAGGATGGACCCCACACCGAAGTTGTCCCCACCTCAAACTTGTGCTGCCCGGATAGACCCAAGGGAGCCCTACAAACTGACATCAGGAACCTGGACTGCTGTGTTTTCTTTCCCAGGGAAAATGGAAAAAGGTTGTGCCCAGGGGCCCCTGGCCCTGACTGCAAAAAATCCTTATATCGAAGGATGGACCCCACACCGAAGTTGTCCCCACCTCAAACTTGTGCTGCCCTGATACACCCAAGGAAGCCCTACAAACTGACATCAGGAACCTGGACTGCTGCATTTTCTTTCCCAGGGAAAATGGAAAAAGGATGTGCCCAGGGGCCCCTGGCCCTGACTGCAAAAAATCCTTATATCGAAGGATGGACCCCACACCGAAGTTGTCCCCACCTCAAACTTGTGCTGCCCTGATAGACCCAAGGGAGCCCTACAAACTGACATTAGGAACCTGGACTGCGGAGTTTTCTTTCCTAGGGAAAATGGAAAAGGGATGTGCCCAGGTGCCGCTGTCCCTGGGCTGGGCCCTGACTGCAAAGAATCCTTATATCGAAGGATGCACCCCACACCGAAGTTGTCCCCACCTCAAAATTGTGCTGCCCTGATAGACCCAAGGGAGCCCTACAAACTGACATCAGGAACCTGGACTGCTGAGTTTTCTTTCCCAGGGGAAATGGAAAAAGGATGTGCCCGGGGGCCCCTGGCCTTGGGCTGGGACCTCACTGCAAAAAATCCTTATATCGAAGGATGGAGCCCACACCGAAGTTGTCCCCACCTCAAACTTGTGCTGCCCTGATACACCCAAGGGAGCCCTACAAACTGACATCAGGAACCTGGACTGCTGAGTTTTCTTTCCCAGGGAAAATGGAAAAAGGATGTACCCAGGGGCCCCTGGCTCTGGGCTGGGACCGCACTGCAAAAAATCCTTATCGAAGGATGGACCCCACACCGAAGTTGTCCCCACCTCAAACTTGTGCTGCCCTGATACACCCAAGGGAGCCCTACAAACTGACATCAGGAACCTGGACTGCTGAGTTTTCTTCCCCAGGGAAAATGGAAAAAGGATGTGCCCAGGGGCCCCTGGCCCTGGGCTGGGAACTCACTGCAAAAAATCCTTTTATCGAAGGATGGACCCCACACCGAAGTTGTCCCCTCCTCAAACTTGTGCTGCCCTGATACACCCAAGGGAGCCCTACAAACTGACATCAGGAACCTGGACTGCTGAGTTTTCTTTCCCAGGGAAAATGGCCAAAGGATGTGCCCAGGGGCCCCTGGCCCTGGGCTGGGACCTCACTGCAAAAAATCCTTTTATCGCTGGATGGACCCCACACCGAAGTTGTCCCCACCTGAAACTTGTGCTGCCCTGATACACCCAAGGGAGCCCTACAAACTGACATCAGGAACCTGGACTGCTGAGTTTTCTTTCCCAGGGAAAATGGAAAAAGGATGTGCCCAGGGGCCCCTGGCCCTGGGCAGGGGCCTCACTACAAAAAATCCTTATATCGAAGGATGGACCCCACACCGAAGTTGTCCCCACCTCAAACTTGTGCTGCCCGGATAGACCCAAGGGAGCCCTACAAACTGACATCAGGAACCTGGACTGCTGTGTTTTCTTTCCCAGGGAAAATGGAAAAAGGTTGTGCCCAGGGGCCCCTGGCCCTGACTGCAAAAAATCCTTATATCGAAGGATGGATCCCACACCGAAGTTGTCCCCACCTCAAACTTGTGCTGCCCTGATACACCCAAGGAAGCCCTACAAACTGACATCAGGAACCTGGACTGCTGCATTTTCTTTCCCAGGGAAAATGGAAAAAGGATGTGCCCAGGGGCCCCTGGCCCTGACTGCAAAAAATCCTTATATCGAAGGATGGACCCCACACCGAAGTTGTCCCCACCTCAAACTTGTGCTGCCCTGATAGACCCAAGGGAGCCCTACAAACTGACATTAGGAACCTGGACTGCGGAGTTTTCTTTCCTAGGGAAAATGGAAAAGGGATGTGCCCAGGTGCCGCTGTCCCTGGGCTGGGCCCTGACTGCAAAGAATCCTTATATCGAAGGATGCACCCCACACCGAAGTTGTCCCCACCTCAAAATTGTGCTGCCCTGATAGACCCAAGGGAGCCCTACAAACTGACATCAGGAACCTGGACTGCTGAGTTTTCTTTCCCAGGGGAAATGGAAAAAGGATGTGCCCGGGGGCCCCTGGCCTTGGGCTGGGACCTCACTGCAAAAAATCCTTATATCGAAGGATGGAGCCCACACCGAAGTTGTCCCCACCTCAAACTTGTGCTGCCCTGATACACCCAAGGGAGCCCTACAAACTGACATCAGGAACCTGGACTGCTGAGTTTTCTTTCCCAGGGAAAATGGAAAAAGGATGTACCCAGGGGCCCCTGGCTCTGGGCTGGGACCGCACTGCAAAAAATCCTTATCGAAGGATGGACCCCACACCGAAGTTGTCCCCACCTCAAACTTGTGCTGCCCTGATACACCCAAGGGAGCCCTACAAACTGACATCAGGAACCTGGACTGCTGAGTTTTCTTTCCCAGGGAAAATGGCCAAAGGATGTGCCCAGGGGCCCCTGGCCCTGGGCTGGGACCTCACTGCAAAAAATCCTTTTATCGCTGGATGGACCCCACACCGAAGTTGTCCCCACCTGAAACTTGTGCTGCCCTGATACACCCAAGGGAGCCCTACAAACTGACATCAGGAACCTGGACTGCTGAGTTTTCTTTCCCAGGGAAAATGGAAAAAGGATGTGCCCAGGGGCCCCTGGCCCTGGGCAGGGGCCTCACTACAAAAAATCCTTATATCGAAGGTTGGACCCCACACCGAAGTTGTCCCCACCTCAAACTTGTGCTGCCCGGATAGACCCAAGGGAGCCCTACAAACTGACATCAGGAACCTGGACTGCTGTGTTTTCTTTCCCAGGGAAAATGGAAAAAGGTTGTGCCCAGGGGCCCCTGGCCCTGACTGCAAAAAATCCTTATATCGAAGGATGGACCCCACACCGAAGTTGTCCCCACCTCAAACTTGTGCTGCCCTGATACACCCAAGGAAGCCCTACAAACTGACATCAGGAACCTGGACTGCTGCATTTTCTTTCCCAGGGAAAATGGAAAAAGGATGTGCCCAGGGGCCCCTGGCCCTGACTGCAAAAAATCCTTATATCGAAGGATGGACCCCACACCGAAGTTGTCCCCACCTCAAACTTGTGCTGCCCTGATAGACCCAAGGGAGCCCTACAAACTGACATTAGGAACCTGGACTGCGGAGTTTTCTTTCCTAGGGAAAATGGAAAAGGGATGTGCCCAGGTGCCGCTGTCCCTGGGCTGGGCCCTGACTGCAAAGAATCCTTATATCGAAGGATGCACCCCACACCGAAGTTGTCCCCACCTCAAAATTGTGCTGCCCTGATAGACCCAAGGGAGCCCTACAAACTGACATCAGGAACCTGGACTGCTGAGTTTTCTTTCCCAGGGGAAATGGAAAAAGGATGTGCCCGGGGGCCCCTGGCCTTGGGCTGGGACCTCACTGCAAAAAATCCTTATATCGAAGGATGGAGCCCACACCGAAGTTGTCCCCACCTCAAACTTGTGCTGCCCTGATACACCCAAGGGAGCCCTACAAACTGACATCAGGAACCTGGACTGCTGAGTTTTCTTTCCCAGGGAAAATGGAAAAAGGTTGTGCCCAGGGGCCCCTGGCCCTGACTGCAAAAAATCCTTATATCGAAGGATGGATCCCACACCGAAGTTGTCCCCACCTCAAACTTGTGCTGCCCTGATACACCCAAGGAAGCCCTACAAACTGACATCAGGAACCTGGACTGCTGCATTTTCTTTCCCAGGGAAAATGGAAAAAGGATGTGCCCAGGGGCCCCTGGCCCTGACTGCAAAAAATCCTTATATCGAAGGATGGACCCCACACCGAAGTTGTCCCCACCTCAAACTTGTGCTGCCCTGATAGACCCAAGGGAGCCCTACAAACTGACATTAGGAACCTGGACTGCGGAGTTTTCTTTCCTAGGGAAAATGGAAAAGGGATGTGCCCAGGTGCCGCTGTCCCTGGGCTGGGCCCTGACTGCAAAGAATCCTTATATCGAAGGATGCACCCCACACCGAAGTTGTCCCCACCTCAAAATTGTGCTGCCCTGATAGACCCAAGGGAGCCCTACAAACTGACATCAGGAACCTGGACTGCTGAGTTTTCTTTCCCAGGGGAAATGGAAAAAGGATGTGCCCGGGGGCCCCTGGCCTTGGGCTGGGACCTCACTGCAAAAAATCCTTATATCGAAGGATGGAGCCCACACCGAAGTTGTCCCCACCTCAAACTTGTGCTGCCCTGATACACCCAAGGGAGCCCTACAAACTGACATCAGGAACCTGGACTGCTGAGTTTTCTTTCCCAGGGAAAATGGAAAAAGGATGTACCCAGGGGCCCCTGGCTCTGGGCTGGGACCGCACTGCAAAAAATCCTTATCGAAGGATGGACCCCACACCGAAGTTGTCCCCACCTCAAACTTGTGCTGCCCTGATACACCCAAGGGAGCCCTACAAACTGACATCAGGAACCTGGACTGCTGAGTTTTCTTTCCCAGGGAAAATGGCCAAAGGATGTGCCCAGGGGCCCCTGGCCCTGGGCTGGGACCTCACTGCAAAAAATCCTTTTATCGCTGGATGGACCCCACACCGAAGTTGTCCCCACCTGAAACTTGTGCTGCCCTGATACACCCAAGGGAGCCCTACAAACTGACATCAGGAACCTGGACTGCTGAGTTTTCTTTCCCAGGGAAAATGGAAAAAGGATGTGCCCAGGGGCCCCTGGCCCTGGGCAGGGGCCTCACTACAAAAAATCCTTATATCGAAGGTTGGACCCCACACCGAAGTTGTCCCCACCTCAAACTTGTGCTGCCCGGATAGACCCAAGGGAGCCCTACAAACTGACATCAGGAACCTGGACTGCTGTGTTTTCTTTCCCAGGGAAAATGGAAAAAGGTTGTGCCCAGGGGCCCCTGGCCCTGACTGCAAAAAATCCTTATATCGAAGGATGGACCCCACACCGAAGTTGTCCCCACCTCAAACTTGTGCTGCCCTGATACACCCAAGGAAGCCCTACAAACTGACATCAGGAACCTGGACTGCTGCATTTTCTTTCCCAGGGAAAATGGAAAAAGGATGTGCCCAGGGGCCCCTGGCCCTGACTGCAAAAAATCCTTATATCGAAGGATGGACCCCACACCGAAGTTGTCCCCACCTCAAACTTGTGCTGCCCTGATAGACCCAAGGGAGCCCTACAAACTGACATTAGGAACCTGGACTGCGGAGTTTTCTTTCCTAGGGAAAATGGAAAAGGGATGTGCCCAGGTGCCGCTGTCCCTGGGCTGGGCCCTGACTGCAAAGAATCCTTATATCGAAGGATGCACCCCACACCGAAGTTGTCCCCACCTCAAAATTGTGCTGCCCTGATAGACCCAAGGGAGCCCTACAAACTGACATCAGGAACCTGGACTGCTGAGTTTTCTTTCCCAGGGGAAATGGAAAAAGGATGTGCCCGGGGGCCCCTGGCCTTGGGCTGGGACCTCACTGCAAAAAATCCTTATATCGAAGGATGGAGCCCACACCGAAGTTGTCCCCACCTCAAACTTGTGCTGCCCTGATACACCCAAGGGAGCCCTACAAACTGACATCAGGAACCTGGACTGCTGAGTTTTCTTTCCCAGGGAAAATGGAAAAAGGATGTGCCCAGGGGCCCCTGGCCCTGGGCTGGGAACTCACTGCAAAAAATCCTTTTATCGAAGGATGGACCCCACACCGAAGTTGTCCCCTCCTCAAACTTGTGCTGCCCTGATACACCCAAGGGAGCCCTACAAACTGACATCAGGAACCTGGACTGCTGAGTTTTCTTTCCCAGGGAAAATGGAAAAAGTATGTTCCCAGGGGCCCCTGGCCCTGGGCTTGGACCTCACTGCAAAAAATCCTTTTATCGCTGGATGGACCCCACACCGAAGTTGTCCCCACCTCAAACTTGTGCTGCCCTGATAGACCCAAGGGAGCCCTACAAACTGACATCAGGAACCTGGACTGCTGAGTTTTCTTCCCCAGGGTAAATGGAAAAAGGATGTGCCCAGGGGCCCCTGGCCCTGGGCTGGGAACTCACTGCAAAAAATCCTTTTATCGAAGGATGGACCCCACACCGAAGTTGTCCCCACCTCAAACTTGTGCTGCCCTGATAGACCCAAGGGAGCCCTACAAACTGACATCAGGAACCTGGACTGCTGAGTTTTCTTTCCCAGGGAAAATGGAAAAAGGATGTGCCCAGGGGCCCCTGGCCCTGACTGCAAAAAATCCTTATATCGAAGGATGGACCCCACACCGAAGTTGGCCCCACCTCAAACTTGTGCTGCCCTGATACACCCAAGGGAGCCCTACAAACTGACATCAGGAACCTGGACTGCTGCGTTTTCTTTCCCAGGGAAAATGGAAAAAGGATCTTCCCTGGGGCCCCTGGCCCTGGGCTTGGACCTCACTGCAAAAAATCCTTTTATCGCAGGATGGACCCCACACCGAAGTTGTCCCCACCTCAAACTTGTGCTGCCCTGATAGACCCAAGGGAGCCCTACAAACTGACATCAGGAACCTGGACTGCTGAGTTTTCTTTCCCAGGGAAAATGGCCAAAGGATGTGCCCGGGGGCCCCTGGCCCTGACTGCAAAAAATCCTTATATCGACGGATGGACCCCACACCGAAGTTGTCCCCACCTGAAACTTGTGCTGCCCAGATACACCCAAGGGAGCCCTACAAACTGACATCAGGAACCTGGACTGCTGTGTTTTCTTTCCCAGTGAAAATGGAAAAAGTATGTGCCCAGGGGCCCCTGGCCCTGACTGCAAAAAATCCTTATATCGAAGGATGGACCCCACACCGAAGTTGTCCCCACCTCAAACTTGTGCTGCCCTGATAGACCCAAGGGAGCCCTACAAACTGACATCAGGAACCTGGACTGCTGAGTTTTCTTCCCCAGGGAAAATGGAAAAAGAATGTGCCCAGGGTCCCCTGGCCCTGGGCCCCTGGCCCTGACTGCAAAAAATCCTTATATCGAAGGATGGACCCCACATCGATGTTGTCCCCACCTCAAACTTGTGCTGCCCTGATACACCCAAGGGGGCCCTACAAACTGACATCAGGAACCTGGACTGCTGAGTTTTCTTTCCCAGGGAAAATGGAAAAAGGATGTGCCCAGGGGCCCCTGGCCCTGGGCTTGGACCTCACTGCAAAAAATCCTTTTATCGCTGGATGGACCCCACACCGAAGTTGTCCCCACCTCAAACTTGTGCTGCCCTGATAGACCCAAGGGAGCCCTACAAACTGACATCAGGAACCTGGACTGCTGAGTTTTCTTTCCCAGGGAAAATGGCCAAAGGATGTGCCCAGGGGCCCCTGGCCCTGGGCTTGGACCTCACTGCAAAAAATCCTTTTATCGCTGGATGGACCCCACACCGAAGTTGTCCCCACCTCAAATTTGTGCTGCCCTGATAGACCCAAGGGAGCCCTACAAACTGACATCAGGAACCTGGACTGCTGAGTTTTCTTTCCCAGGGAAAATGGCCAAAGGATGTGCCCAGGGGCCCCTGGCTCTGGGCTGGGACCTCACTGCAAAAAATCCTTATATCGAAGGATGGACCCCACACCTAAGTTGTCCCCACCTCAAACTTGTGCTGCCCTGATAGACCCAAGGGAGCCCTACAAACTGACATCAGGAACCTGGACTGCTGAGTTTTCTTCCCCAGGGCAAATGGAAAAAGGATGTACCCAGGGGCCCCTGGCCCTGGGCTGGGACCTCACTGCAAAAAATCCATTTATCGAAGGATGGACCCCACACCGAAGTTGTCCCCACCTGAAACTTGTGCTGCCCTGATACACCCAAGGGAGCCCTACAAACTGACATCAGGAACCTGGACTGCTGAGTTTTCTTTCCCAGGGAAAATGGAAAAAGGATGTACCCAGGGGCCCCTGGCTCTGGGCTGGGACCGCACTGCAAAAAATCCTTATCGAAGGATGGACCCCACACCGAAGTTGTCCCCACCTCAAACTTGTGCTGCCCTGATAGACCCAAGGGAGCCCTACAAACTGACATCAGGAACCTGGACTGCTGAGTTTTCTTCCCCAGGGAAAATGGAAAAAGGATGTGCCCAGGGGCCCCTGGCCCTGGGCTGGGACCTCACTGCAAAAAATCCTTTTATCGAAGGATGGACCCCACACCGAAGTTGTCCCCACCTCAAACTTGTGCTGCCCTGATACACCCAAGGGAGCCCTACAAACTGACATCAGGAACCTGGACTGCTGAGTTTTCTTTCCCAGGGAAAATGGCCAAAGGATGTGCCCAGGGGCCCCTGGCCCTGACTGCAAAAAATCCTTATATCGAAGGATGGAGCCAAGACCGAAGTTGTCCCCACCTGAAACTTGTGCTGCCCTGATACACCCAAGGGAGCCCTACAAACTGACATCAGGAACCTGGACTGCTGAGTTTTCTTTCCCAGGGAAAATGGAAAAAGGTTGTGCCCAGGGGCCCCTGGCCCTGGGCAGGGGCCTCACTACAAAAAATCCATATATCGAAGGATGGACCCCACACCGAAGTTGTCCCCACCTCAAACTTGTGCTGCCCGGATAGACCCAAGGGAGCCCTACAAACTGACATCAGGAACCTGGACTGCTGTGTTTTCTTTCCCAGGGAAAATGGAAAAAGGATGTGCCCAGGGGCCCCTGGCCCTGACTGCAAAAAATCCTTATATCGAAGGATGGACCCCACACCGAAGTTGTCCCCACCTCAAACTTGTGCTGCCCTGATACACCCAAGGAAGCCCTACAAACTGACATCAGGAACCTGGACTGCTGCATTTTCTTTCCCAGGGAAAATGGAAAAAGGATGTTCCCAGGGGCCACAGGCCCTGGGCTGGGACCTCACTGCAAAAAATCCATTTATCGAAGGATGGACCCCACACCGAAGTTGTCCCCACCTCAAACTTGTGCTGCCCTGATAGACCCAAGGGAGCCCTACAAACTGACATTAGGAACCTGGACTGCGGAGTTTTCTTTCCTAGGGATAATGGAAAAGGGATGTGCCCAGGTGCCGCTGTCCCTGGGCTGGGCCCTGACTGCAAAGAATCCTTATATCGAAGGATGGACCCCACACCGAAGTTGTCCCCACCTCAAACTTGTGCTGCCCTGATACACCCAAGGGAGCCCTACAAACTGACATCAGGAACCTGGACTGCTGAGTTTTCTTCCCCAGGGAAAATGGAAAAAGGATGTGCCCAGGGGCCCCTGGCCCTGGGCTGGGACCTCACTGCAAAAAATCCTTATATCGAAAGATGGACCCCACACCGAAGTTATCCCCACCTAAAACTTGTGCTGCCCTGATAGACCCAAGGGTGCCCTACAAACTGACATCAGGAACCTGGACTGCTGGGTTTTCTTCCCCAGGGAAAATGGAAAAAGAATGTGCCCAGGGGCCCCTGGCCCTGGGCAATGGGCCCTGACTGCAAAAAATCCTTATATCGAAGGATGGACCCCACATCGATGTTGTCCCCACCTCAGACTTGTGCTGCCCTGATACACCCAAGGGGGCCCTACAAACTGACATCAGGAACCTGGACTGCTGAGTGTTCTTTCCCAGGGAAAATGGCCAAAGGATGTGCCCAGGGGCCCCTGGCCCTGACTGCAAAGAATCCTTATATCGAAGGATGGACCCCACACCGAAGTTGTCCCAACCTCAAACTTGTGCTGCCCTGATAGACCCAAGGGAGCCCTACAAACTGACATCAGGAACCTGGACTGCTGAGTTTTCTTTCCCAGGGGAAATGGAAAAAGGATGTTCCCAGCGGCCCCTTGCCCTGGGCTGGGACCTCACTGCAAAAAATCCTTATATCGCTGGATGGACCCCAGACCGACGTTGTCCCCACCTCAAACTTGTGCTGCCCTGATAGACCCAAGGGAGCCCTACAAACTGACATCAGGAACCTGGACTGCTGAGTTTTCTTTCCCAGGGAAAATGGAAAAAGGATGTGCCCAGGGGCCCCTGGCCCTGGGCCCCTGGCCCTGACTGCAAAAAATCCTTATATCGAAGGATGGATCCCACACCGAAGTTGTCCCCACCTCAAACTTGTGCTGCCCTGATAGACCCAAGGGAGCCCTACAAACTGACATCAGGAACCTGGACTGCTGAGTTTCCTTTCCCAGGGAAAATGGCCAAAGGATGTGCCCGGGGGCCCATGGCCCTGACTGCAAAAAATCCTTATATCGAAGGATGGACCCCACACCGAAGTTGTCCCCACCTCAAACTTGTGCTGCCCTAATAGACCCAAGGGAGCCCTACAAACTGACATCAGGAACCTGGACTGCTGTGTTTTCTTTCCCAGGGAAAATGGAAAAAGGATGTGCCCAGGGGCCCCTGGCCCTGACTGCAAAAAATCCTTATATCGAAGGATGGACCCCACACCGAAGTTGTCCCCACCTCAAACTTGTGCTGCCCTGATAGACCCAAGGGAGCCCTACAAACTGACATCAGGAACCTGGACTGCTGAGTTTTCTTTCCCAGGGAAAATGGAAAAAGGATGTGCCCAGGGGCCCCTGGCCCTGGGCCCCTGGCCCTGACTGCAAAAAATCCTTATATCGAAGGATGGATCCCACACCGAAGTTGTCCCCACCTCAAACTTGTGCTGCCCTGATAGACCCAAGGGAGCCCTACAAACTGACATCAGGAACCTGGACTGCTGAGTTTCCTTTCCCAGGGAAAATGGCCAAAGGATGTGCCCGGGGGCCCATGGCCCTGACTGCAAAAAATCCTTATATCGAAGGATGGACCCCACACCGAAGTTGTCCCCACCTCAAACTTGTGCTGCCCTAATAGACCCAAGGGAGCCCTACAAACTGACATCAGGAACCTGGACTGCTGTGTTTTCTTTCCCAGGGAAAATGGAAAAAGGATGTGCCCAGGGGCCCCTGGCCCTGACTGCAAAAAATCCTTATATCGAAGGATGGACCCCACACCGAAGTTGTCCCCACCTCAAACTTGTGCTGCCCTGATACACCCAAGGAAGCCCTACAAACTGACATCAGGAACCTGGACTGCTGCATTTTCTTTCCCAGGGAAAATGGAAAAAGGATGTTCCCAGGGGCCCCTGGCCCTGGGCTGGGACCTCACTGCAAAAAATCCATTTATCGAAGGATGGACCCCACACCGAAGTTGTCCCCACCTCAAACTTGTGCTGCCCTGATAGACCCAAGGGAGCCCTACAAACTGACATTAGGAACCTGGACTGCGGAGTTTTCTTTCCTAGGGAAAATGGAAAAGGGATGTGCCCAGGTGCCGCTGTCCCTGGGCTGGGCCCTGACTGCAAAGAATCCTTATATCGAAGGATGGACCCCACACCGAAGTTGTCCCCACCTCAAACTTGTGCTGCCCTGATAGACCCAAGGGAGCCCTACAAACTGACATCAGGAACCTGGACTGCTGAGTTTTCTTTCCCAGGGGAAATGGAAAAAGGATGTTCCCAGCGGCCCCTTGCCCTGGGCTGGGACCTCACTGCAAAAAATCCTTATATCGAAGGATGGACCCCAGACCGACGTTGTCCCCACCTCAAACTTGTGCTGCCCTGATAGACCCAAGGGAGCCCTACAAACTGACATCAGGAACCTGGACTGCTGAGTTTTCTTTCCCAGGGAAAATGGAAAAAGGATGTGCCCAGGGGCCCCTGGCCCTAGGCCCCTGGCCCTGACTGCAAAAAATCCTTATATCGAAGGATGGATCCCACACCGAAGTTGTCCCCACCTCAAACTTGTGCTGCCCTGATAGACCCAAGGGAGCCCTACAAACTGACATCAGGAACCTGGACTGCTGAGTTTCCTTTCCCAGGGAAAATGGCCAAAGGATGTGCCCGGGGGCCCATGGCCCTGACTGCAAAAAATCCTTATATCGAAGGATGGACCCCACACCGAAGTTGTCCCCACCTCAAACTTGTGCTGCCCGGATAGACCCAAGGGAGCCCTACAAACTGACATCAGGAACCTGGACTGCTGTGTTTTCTTTCCCAGGGAAAATGGAAAAAGGATGTGCCCAGGGGCCCCTGGCCCTGACTGCAAAAAATCCTTATATCGAAGGATGGACCCCACACCGAAGTTGTCCCCACCTCAAACTTGTGCTGCCCTGATACACCCAAGGAAGCCCTACAAACTGACATCAGGAACCTGGACTGCTGCATTTTCTTTCCCAGGGAAAATGGAAAAAGGATGTTCCCAGGGGCCCCTGGCCCTGGGCTGGGACCTCACTGCAAAAAATCCATTTATCGAAGGATGGACCCCACACCGAAGTTGTCCCCACCTCAAACTTGTGCTGCCCTGATAGACCCAAGGGAGCCCTACAAACTGACATTAGGAACCTGGACTGCGGAGTTTTCTTTCCTAGGGAAAATGGAAAAGGGATGTGCCCAGGTGCCGCTGTCCCTGGGCTGGGCCCTGACTGCAAAGAATCCTTATATCGAAGGATGCACCCCACACCGAAGTTGTCCCCACCTCAAAATTGTGCTGCCCTGATAGACCCAAGGGAGCCCTACAAACTGACATCAGGAACCTGGACTGCTGAGTTTTCTTTCCCAGGGGAAATGGAAAAAGGATGTGCCCGGGGGCCCCTGGCCTTGGGCTGGGACCGCACTGCAAAAAATCCTTATATCGAAGGATGGACCCCGCACCGAAGTTGTCCCCACCTCAAACTTGTGCTGCCCTGATACACCCAAGGGAGCCCTACAAACTGACATCAGGAACCTGGACTGCTGAGTTTTCTTTCCCAGGGGAAATGGAAAAAGGATGTACCCAGGGGCCCCTGGCTCTGGGCTGGGACCGCACTGCAAAAAATCCTTATCGAAGGATGGACCCCACACCGAAGTTGTCCCCACCTCAAACTTGTGCTGCCCTGATAGACCCAAGGGAGCCCTACAAACTGACATCAGGAACCTGGACTGCTGAGTTTTCTTCCCCAGGGAAAATGGAAAAAGAATGTGCCCAGGGGCCCCTGGCCCTGGGCTGGGACCTCACTGCAAAAAATCCTTTTATCGAAGGATGGACCCCACACCGAAGTTGTCCCCTCCTCAAACTTGTGCTGCCCTGATACACCCAAGGGAGCCCTACAAACTGACATCAGGAACCTGGACTGCTGTGTTTTCTTTCCCAGGGAAAATGGAAAAAGGATGTGCCCAGGGGCCCCTGGCCCTGACTGCAAAAAATCCTTATATCGAAGGATGGACCCCACACCGAAGTTGTCCCCACCTCAAACTTGTGCTGCCCTGATACACCCAAGGAAGCCCTACAAACTGACATCAGGAACCTGGACTGCTGCATTTTCTTTCCCAGGGAAAATGGAAAAAGGATGTTCCCAGGGGCCCCTGGCCCTGGGCTGGGACCTCACTGCAAAAAATCCATTTATCGAAGGATGGACCCCACACCGAAGTTGTCCCCACCTCAAACTTGTGCTGCCCTGATAGACCCAAGGGAGCCCTACAAACTGACATTAGGAACCTGGACTGCGGAGTTTTCTTTCCTAGGGAAAATGGAAAAGGGATGTGCCCAGGTGCCGCTGTCCCTGGGCTGGGCCCTGACTGCAAAGAATCCTTATATCGAAGGATGGACCCCACACCGAAGTTGTCCCCACCTCAAACTTGTGCTGCCCTGATAGACCCAAGGGAGCCCTACAAACTGACATCAGGAACCTGGACTGCTGAGTTTTCTTTCCCAGGGGAAATGGAAAAAGGATGTTCCCAGCGGCCCCTTGCCCTGGGCTGGGACCTCACTGCAAAAAATCCTTATATCGAAGGATGGACCCCAGACCGACGTTGTCCCCACCTCAAACTTGTGCTGCCCTGATAGACCCAAGGGAGCCCTACAAACTGACATCAGGAACCTGGACTGCTGAGTTTTCTTTCCCAGGGAAAATGGAAAAAGGATGTGCCCAGGGGCCCCTGGCCCTGGGCCCCTGGCCCTGACTGCAAAAAATCCTTATATCGAAGGATGGATCCCACACCGAAGTTGTCCCCACCTCAAACTTGTGCTGCCCTGATAGACCCAAGGGAGCCCTACAAACTGACATCAGGAACCTGGACTGCTGAGTTTCCTTTCCCAGGGAAAATGGCCAAAGGATGTGCCCGGGGGCCCATGGCCCTGACTGCAAAAAATCCTTATATCGAAGGATGGACCCCACACCGAAGTTGTCCCCACCTCAAACTTGTGCTGCCCGGATAGACCCAAGGGAGCCCTACAAACTGACATCAGGAACCTGGACTGCTGTGTTTTCTTTCCCAGGGAAAATGGAAAAAGGATGTGCCCAGGGGCCCCTGGCCCTGACTGCAAAAAATCCTTATATCGAAGGATGGACCCCACACCGAAGTTGTCCCCACCTCAAACTTGTGCTGCCCTGATACACCCAAGGAAGCCCTACAAACTGACATCAGGAACCTGGACTGCTGCATTTTCTTTCCCAGGGAAAATGGAAAAAGGATGTTCCCAGGGGCCCCTGGCCCTGGGCTGGGACCTCACTGCAAAAAATCCATTTATCGAAGGATGGACCCCACACCGAAGTTGTCCCCACCTCAAACTTGTGCTGCCCTGATAGACCCAAGGGAGCCCTACAAACTGACATTAGGAACCTGGACTGCGGAGTTTTCTTTCCTAGGGAAAATGGAAAAGGGATGTGCCCAGGTGCCGCTGTCCCTGGGCTGGGCCCTGACTGCAAAGAATCCTTATATCGAAGGATGCACCCCACACCGAAGTTGTCCCCACCTCAAAATTGTGCTGCCCTGATAGACCCAAGGGAGCCCTACAAACTGACATCAGGAACCTGGACTGCTGAGTTTTCTTTCCCAGGGGAAATGGAAAAAGGATGTGCCCGGGGGCCCCTGGCCTTGGGCTGGGACCTCACTGCAAAAAATCCTTATATCGAAGGATGGACCCCGCACCGAAGTTGTCCCCACCTCAAACTTGTGCTGCCCTGATAGACCCAAGGGAGCCCTACAAACTGACATCAGGAACCTGGACTGCTGAGTTTTCTTTCCCAGGGGAAATGGAAAAAGGATGTACCCAGGGGCCCCTGGCTCTGGGCTGGGACCGCACTGCAAAAAATCCTTATCGAAGGATGGACCCCACACCGAAGTTGTCCCCACCTCAAACTTGTGCTGCCCTGATAGACCCAAGGGAGCCCTACAAACTGACATCAGGAACCTGGACTGCTGAGTTTTCTTCCCCAGGGAAAATGGAAAAAGAATGTGCCCAGGGGCCCCTGGCCCTGGGCTGGGACCTCACTGCAAAAAATCCTTTTATCGAAGGATGGACCCCACACCGAAGTTGTCCCCTCCTCAAACTTGTGCTGCCCTGATACACCCAAGGGAGCCCTACAAACTGACATCAGGAACCTGGACTGCTGAGTTTTCTTTCCCAGGGAAAATGGCCAAAGGATGTGCCCAGGGGCCCCTGGCCCTGACTGCAAAAAATCCTTATATCGAAGGATGGAGCCCACACCGAAGTTGTCCCCACCTCAAACTTGTGCTGCCCTGATACACCCAAGGGAGCCCTACAAACTGACATCAGGAACCTGGACTGCTGCGTTTTCTTTCCCAGGGAAAATGGAAAAAGTATGTTCCCAGGGGCCCCTGGCCCTGGGCTTGGACCTCACTGCAAAAAATCCTTTTATCGCTGGATGGACCCCACACCGAAGTTGTCCCCACCTGAAACTTGTGCTGCCCTGATACACCCAAGGGAGCCCTACAAACTGACATCAGGAACCTGGACTGCTGAGTTTTCTTTCCCAGGGAAAATGGAAAAAGGATGTGCCCAGGGGCCCCTGGCCCTGGGCAGGGGCCTCACTACAAAAAATCCTTATATCGAAGGATGGACCCCACACCGAAGTTGTCCCCACCTCAAACTTGTGCTGCCCGGATAGACCCAAGGGACCCCTACAAACTGACATCAGGAACCTGGACTGCTGTGTTTTCTTTCCCAGGGAAAATGGAAAAAGGATGTGCCCAGGGGCCCCTGGCCCTGACTGCAAAAAATCCTTATATCGAAGGATGGACCCCACACCGAAGTTGTCCCCACCTCAAACTTGTGCTGCCCTGATACACCCAAGGGAGCCCTACAAACTGACATCAGGAACCTGGACTGCTGCATTTTCTTTCCCAGGGAAAATGGAAAAAGGATGTTCCCAGGGGCCCCTGGCCCTGGGCTGGGACCTCACTGCAAAAAATCCATTTATCGAAGGATGGACCCCACACCGAAGTTGTCCCCACCTCAAACTTGTGCTGCCCTGATAGACCCAAGGGAGCCCTACAAACTGACATTAGGAACCTGGACTGCGGAGTTTTCTTTCCTAGGGAAAATGGAAAAGGGATGTGCCCAGGTGCCGCTGTCCCTGGGCTGGGCCCTGACTGCAAAGAATCCTTATATCGAAGGATGCACCCCACACCGAAGTTGTCCCCACCTCAAAATTGTGCTGCCCTGATAGACCCAAGGGAGCCCTACAAACTGACATCAGGAACCTGGACTGCTGAGTTTTCTTTCCCAGGGGAAATGGAAAAAGGTTGTGCCCGGGGGCCCCTGGCCTTGGGCTGGGACCTCACTGCAAAAAATCCTTATATCGAAGGATGGAGCCCACACCGAAGTTGTCCCCACCTCACACTTGTGCTGCCCTGATACACCCAAGGGAGCCCTACAAACTGACATCAGGAACCTGGACTGCTGAGTTTTCTTTCCCAGGGAAAATGGAAAAAGGATATTCCCAGGGGCCCCTGGCTCTGGGCTGGGACCGCACTGCAAAAAATCCTTATATCGAAGGATGGACCCCAGACCGACGTTGTCCCCACCTCAAACTTGTGCTGCCCTGATAGACCCAAGGGAGCCCTACAAACTGACATCAGGAACCTGGACTGCTGAGTTTTCTTTCCCAGGGAAAATGGAAAAAGGATGTGCCCAGGGGCCCCTGGCCCTGGGCCCCTGGCCCTGACTGCAAAAAATCCTTATATCGAAGGATGGATCCCACACCGAAGTTGTCCCCACCTCAAACTTGTGCTGCCCTGATAGACCCAAGGGAGCCCTACAAACTGACATCAGGAACCTGGACTGCTGAGTTTCCTTTCCCAGGGAAAATGGCCAAAGGATGTGCCCGGGGGCCCATGGCCCTGACTGCAAAAAATCCTTATATCGAAGGATGGACCCCACACCGAAGTTGTCCCCACCTCAAACTTGTGCTGCCCGGATAGACCCAAGGGAGCCCTACAAACTGACATCAGGAACCTGGACTGCTGTGTTTTCTTTCCCAGGGAAAATGGAAAAAGGATGTGCCCAGGGGCCCCTGGCCCTGACTGCAAAAAATCCTTATATCGAAGGATGGACCCCACACCGAAGTTGTCCCCACCTCAAACTTGTGCTGCCCTGATACACCCAAGGAAGCCCTACAAACTGACATCAGGAACCTGGACTGCTGCATTTTCTTTCCCAGGGAAAATGGAAAAAGGATGTTCCCAGGGGCCCCTGGCCTTGGGCTGGGCCCTGACTGCAAAGAATCCTTATATCGAAGGACGCACCCCACACCGAAGTTGTCCCCACCTCAAAATTGTGCTGCCCTGATAGACCCAAGGGAGCCCTACAAACTGACATCAGGAACCTGGACTGCTGAGTTTTCTTTCCCAGGGGAAATGGAAAAGGATGTGCCCGGGGGCCCCTGGCCTTGGGCTGGGACCTCACTGCAAAAAATCCTTATATCGAAGGATGGACCCCGCACCGAAGTTGTCCCCACCTCAAACTTGTGCTGCCCTGATAGACCCAAGGGAGCCCTACAAACTGACATCAGGAACCTGGACTGCTGAGTTTTCTTTCCCAGGGAAAATGGAAAAAGGATGTACCCAGGGGCCCCTGGCTCTGGGCTGGGACCGCACTGCAAAAAATCCTTATCGAAGGATGGACCCCACACCGAAGTTGTCCCCACCTCAAACTTGTGCTGCCCTGATAGACCCAAGGGAGCCCTACAAACTGACATCAGGAACCTGGACTGCTGAGTTTTCTTCCCCAGGGAAAATGGAAAAAGAATGTGCCCAGGGGCCCCTGGCCCTGGGCTGGGACCTCACTGCAAAAAATCCTTTTATCGAAGGATGGACCCCACACCGAAGTTGTCCCCACCTGAAACTTGTGCTGCCCTGATACACCCAAGGGAGCCCTACAAACTGACATCAGGAACCTGGACTGCTGAGTTTTCTTCCCCAGGGAAAATGGCCAAAGGATGTGCCCAGGGGCCCCTGGCCCTGGGCTTGAACCTCACTGCAAAAAATCCTTTTATCGCTGGATGGACCCCACACCGAAGTTGTCCCCTCCTCAAACTTGTGCTGCCCTGATACACCCAAGGGAGCCCTACAAACTGACATCAGGAACCTGGACTGCTGAGTTTTCTTTCCCAGGGAAAATGGCCAAAGGATGTGCCCAGGGGCCCCTGGCCCTGACTGCAAAAAATCCTTATATCGAAGGATGGAGCCCACACCGAAGTTGTCCCCACCTCAAACTTGTGCTGCCCTGATACACCCAAGGGAGCCCTACAAACTGACATCAGGAACCTGGACTGCTGCGTTTTCTTCCCCAGGGAAAATGGAAAAAGTATGTTCCCAGGGGCCCCTGGCCTTGGGCTGGGACCTCACTGCAAAAAATCCTTATATCGAAGGATGGACCCCAGACCGACGTTGTCCCCACCTCAAACTTGTGCTGCCCTGATAGACCCAAGGGAGCCCTACAAACTGACATCAGGAACCTGGACTGCTGAGTTTTCTTTCCCAGGGAAAATGGCCAAAGGATGTGCCCAGGGGCCCCTGGCCCTGGGCTTGGACCTCACTGCAAAAAATCCATTTATCGAAGGATGGACCCCACACCGAAGTTGTCCCCACCTCAAACTTGTGCTGCCCTGATAGACCCAAGGGAGCCCTACAAACTGACATCAGGAACCTGGACTGCTGAGTTTTCTTTCCCAGGGAAAATGGAAAAAGGATGTACCCAGGGGCCCCTGGCTCTGGGCTGGGACCGCACTGCAAAAAATCCTTATCGAAGGATGGACCCCACACCGAAGTTGTCCCCACCTCAAACTTGTGCTGCCCTGATAGACCCAAGGGAGCCCTACAAACTGACATCAGGAACCTGGACTGCTGAGTTTTCTTCCCCAGGGAAAATGGAAAAAGAATGTGCCCAGGGCCCCCTGGCCCTGGGCTGGGACCTCACTGCAAAAAATCCTTTTATCGAAGGATGGACCCCACACCGAAGTTGTCCCCACCTGAAACTTGTGCTTCCCTGATACACCCAAGGGAGCCCTACAAACTGACATCAGGAACCTGGACTGCTGAGTTTTCTTCCCCAGGGAAAATGGCCAAAGGATGTGCCCAGGGGCCCCTGGCCCTGGGCTTGAACCTCACTGCAAAAAATCCTTTTATCACTGGATGGACCCCACACCGAAGTTGTCCCCTCCTCAAACTTGTGCTGCCCTGATACACCCAAGGGAGCCCTACAAACTGACATCAGGAACCTGGACTGCTGAGTTTTCTTTCCCAGGGAAAATGGCCAAAGGATGTGCCCAGGGGCCCCTGGCCCTGACTGCAAAAAATCCTTATATCGAAGGATGGAGCCCACACCGAAGTTGTCCCCACCTCAAACTTGTGCTGCCCTGATACACCCAAGGGAGCCCTACAAACTGACATCAGGAACCTGGACTGCTGCGTTTTCTTCCCCAGGGAAAATGGAAAAAGTATGTTCCCAGGGGCCCCTGGCCTTGGGCTGGGACCTCACTGCAAAAAATCCTTATATCGAAGGATGGACCCCAGACCGACGTTGTCCCCACCTCAAACTTGTGCTGCCCTGATAGACCCAAGGGAGCCCTACAAACTGACATCAGGAACCTGGACTGCTGAGTTTTCTTTCCCAGGGAAAATGGCCAAAGGATGTGCCCAGGGGCCCCTGGCCCTGGGCTTGGACCTCACTGCAAAAAATCCATTTATCGAAGGATGGACCCCACACCGAAGTTGTCCCCACCTCAAACTTGTGCTGCCCTGATAGACCCAAGGGAGCCCTACAAACTGACATTAGGAACCTGGACTGCGGAGTTTTCTTTCCTAGGGAAAATGGAAAAGGGATGTGCCCAGGTGCCGCTGTCCCTGGGCTGGGCCCTGACTGCAAAGAATCCTTATATCGAAGGATGCACCCCAGACCGACGTTGTCCCCACCTCAAAATTGTGCTGCCCTGATAGACCCAAGGGAGCCCTACAAACTGACATCAGGAACCTGGACTGCTGAGTTTTCTTTCCCAGGGAAAATGGAAAAAGGATGTGCCCGGGGGCCCCTGGCCTTGGGCTGGGACCTCACTGCAAAAAATCCTTATATCGAAGGATGGACCTTGCACCGAAGTTGTCCCCACCTCAAACTTGTGCTGCCCTGATAGACCCAAGGGAGCCCTACAAACTGACATCAGGAACATGGACTGCTGAGTTTTCTTTCCCAGGGGAAATGGAAAAAGGATGTACCCAGGGGCCCCTGGCTCTGGGCTGGGACCGCACTGCAAAAAATCCTTATCGAAGGATGGACCCCACACCGAAGTTGTCCCCACCTCAAACTTGTGCTGCCCTGATAGACCCAAGGGAGCCCTACAAACTGACATCAGGAACCTGGACTGCTGAGTTTTCTTCCCCAGGGAAAATGGAAAAAGAATGTGCCCAGGGGCCCCTGGCCCTGGGCTGGGACCTCACTGCAAAAAATCCTTTTATCGAAGGATGGACCCCACACCGAAGTTGTCCCCTCCTCAAACTTGTGCTGCCCTGATAGACCCAAGGGAGCCCTACAAACTGACATCAGGAACCTGGACTGCTGAGTTTTCTTTCCCAGGGAAAATGGCCAAAGGATGTGCCCAGGGGCCCCTGGCCCTGACTGCAAAAAATCCTTATATCGAAGGATGGAGCCCACACCGAAGTTGTCCCCACCTCAAACTTGTGCTGCCCTGATACACCCAAGGGAGCCCTACAAACTGACATCAGGAACCTGGACTGCTGCGTTTTCTTTCCCAGGGAAAATGGAAAAAGTATGTTCCCAGGGGCCCCTGGCCCTGGGCTTGGACCTCACTGCAAAAAATCCTTTTATCGCTGGATGGACCCCACACCGAAGTTGTCCCCACCTGAAACTTGTGCTGCCCTGATACACCCAAGGGAGCCCTACAAACTGACATCAGGAACCTGGACTGCTGAGTTTTCTTTCCCAGGGAAAATGGAAAAAGGATGTGCCCAGGGGCCCCTGGCCCTGGGCAGGGGCCTCACTACAATAAATCCTTATATCGAAGGATGGACCCCACACCGAAGTTGTCCCCACCTCAAACTTGTGCTGCCCGGATAGACCCAAGGGAGCCCTACAAACTGACATCAGGAACCTGGACTGCTGTGTTTTCTTTCCCAGGGAAAATGGAAAAAGGATGTGCCCAGGGGCCCCTGGCCCTGACTGCAAAAAATCCTTATATCGAAGGATGGACCCCACACCGAAGTTGTCCCCACCTCAAACTTGTGCTGCCCTGATACACCCAAGGGAGCCCTACAAACTGACATCAGGAACCTGGACTGCTGCATTTTCTTTCCCAGGGAAAATGGAAAAAGGATGTTCCCAGGGGCCCCTGGCCCTGGGCTGGGACCTCACTGCAAAAAATCCATTTATCGAAGGATGGACCCCACACCGAAGTTGTCCCCACCTCAAACTTGTGCTGCCCTGATAGACCCAAGGGAGCCCTACAAACTGACATTAGGAACCTGGACTGCGGAGTTTTCTTTCCTAGGGAAAATGGAAAAGGGATGTGCCCAGGTGCCGCTGTCCCTGGGCTGGGCCCTGACTGCAAAGAATCCTTATATCGAAGGATGCACCCCACACCGAAGTTGTCCCCACCTCAAAATTGTGCTGCCCTGATAGACCCAAGGGAGCCCTACAAACTGACATCAGGAACCTGGACTGCTGAGTTTTCTTTCCCAGGGGAAATGGAAAAAGGTTGTGCCCGGGGGCCCCTGGCCTTGGGCTGGGACCTCACTGCAAAAAATCCTTATATCGAAGGATGGAGCCCACACCGAAGTTGTCCCCACCTCAAACTTGTGCTGCCCTGATACACCCAAGGGAGCCCTACAAACTGACATCAGGAACCTGGACTGCTGAGTTTTCTTTCCCAGGGAAAATGGAAAAAGGATATTCCCAGGGGCCCCTGGCTCTGGGCTGGGACCGCACTGCAAAAAATCCTTATATCGAAGGATGGACCCCAGACCGACGTTGTCCCCACCTCAAACTTGTGCTGCCCTGATAGACCCAAGGGAGCCCTACAAACTGACATCAGGAACCTGGACTGCTGAGTTTTCTTTCCCAGGGAAAATGGAAAAAGGATGTGCCCAGGGGCCCCTGGCCCTGGGCCCCTGGCCCTGACTGCAAAAAATCCTTATATCGAAGGATGGATCCCACACCGAAGTTGTCCCCACCTCAAACTTGTGCTGCCCTGATAGACCCAAGGGAGCCCTACAAACTGACATCAGGAACCTGGACTGCTGAGTTTCCTTTCCCAGGGAAAATGGCCAAAGGATGTGCCCGGGGGCCCATGGCCCTGACTGCAAAAAATCCTTATATCGAAGGATGGACCCCACACCGAAGTTGTCCCCACCTCAAACTTGTGCTGCCCGGATAGACCCAAGGGAGCCCTACAAACTGACATCAGGAACCTGGACTGCTGTGTTTTCTTTCCCAGGGAAAATGGAAAAAGGATGTGCCCAGGGGCCCCTGGCCCTGACTGCAAAAAATCCTTATATCGAAGGATGGACCCCACACCGAAGTTGTCCCCACCTCAAACTTGTGCTGCCCTGATACACCCAAGGAAGCCCTACAAACTGACATCAGGAACCTGGACTGCTGCATTTTCTTTCCCAGGGAAAATGGAAAAAGGATGTTCCCAGGGGCCCCTGGCCCTGGGCTGGGCCCTGACTGCAAAGAATCCTTATATCGAAGGACGCACCCCACACCGAAGTTGTCCCCACCTCAAAATTGTGCTGCCCTGATAGACCCAAGGGAGCCCTACAAACTGACATCAGGAACCTGGACTGCTGAGTTTTCTTTCCCAGGGGAAATGGAAAAGGATGTGCCCGGGGGCCCCTGGCCTTGGGCTGGGACCTCACTGCAAAAAATCCTTATATCGAAGGATGGACCCCGCACCGAAGTTGTCCCCACCTCAAACTTGTGCTGCCCTGATAGACCCAAGGGAGCCCTACAAACTGACATCAGGAACCTGGACTGCTGAGTTTTCTTTCCCAGGGAAAATGGAAAAAGGATGTACCCAGGGGCCCCTGGCTCTGGGCTGGGACCGCACTGCAAAAAATCCTTATCGAAGGATGGACCCCACACCGAAGTTGTCCCCACCTCAAACTTGTGCTGCCCTGATAGACCCAAGGGAGCCCTACAAACTGACATCAGGAACCTGGACTGCTGAGTTTTCTTCCCCAGGGAAAATGGAAAAAGAATGTGCCCAGGGGCCCCTGGCCCTGGGCTGGGACCTCACTGCAAAAAATCCTTTTATCGAAGGATGGACCCCACACCGAAGTTGTCCCCACCTGAAACTTGTGCTGCCCTGATACACCCAAGGGAGCCCTACAAACTGACATCAGGAACCTGGACTGCTGAGTTTTCTTCCCCAGGGAAAATGGCCAAAGGATGTGCCCAGGGGCCCCTGGCCCTGGGCTTGAACCTCACTGCAAAAAATCCTTTTATCGCTGGATGGACCCCACACCGAAGTTGTCCCCTCCTCAAACTTGTGCTGCCCTGATACACCCAAGGGAGCCCTACAAACTGACATCAGGAACCTGGACTGCTGAGTTTTCTTTCCCAGGGAAAATGGCCAAAGGATGTGCCCAGGGGCCCCTGGCCCTGACTGCAAAAAATCCTTATATCGAAGGATGGAGCCCACACCGAAGTTGTCCCCACCTCAAACTTGTGCTGCCCTGATACACCCAAGGGAGCCCTACAAACTGACATCAGGAACCTGGACTGCTGCGTTTTCTTCCCCAGGGAAAATGGAAAAAGTATGTTCCCAGGGGCCCCTGGCCTTGGGCTGGGACCTCACTGCAAAAAATCCTTATATCGAAGGATGGACCCCAGACCGACGTTGTCCCCACCTCAAACTTGTGCTGCCCTGATAGACCCAAGGGAGCCCTACAAACTGACATCAGGAACCTGGACTGCTGAGTTTTCTTTCCCAGGGAAAATGGCCAAAGGATGTGCCCAGGGGCCCCTGGCCCTGGGCTTGGACCTCACTGCAAAAAATCCATTTATCGAAGGATGGACCCCACACCGAAGTTGTCCCCACCTCAAACTTGTGCTGCCCTGATAGACCCAAGGGAGCCCTACAAACTGACATCAGGAACCTGGACTGCTGAGTTTTCTTTCCCAGGGAAAATGGAAAAAGGATGTACCCAGGGGCCCCTGGCTCTGGGCTGGGACCGCACTGCAAAAAATCCTTATCGAAGGATGGACCCCACACCGAAGTTGTCCCCACCTCAAACTTGTGCTGCCCTGATAGACCCAAGGGAGCCCTACAAACTGACATCAGGAACCTGGACTGCTGAGTTTTCTTCCCCAGGGAAAATGGAAAAAGAATGTGCCCAGGGGCCCCTGGCCCTGGGCTGGGACCTCACTGCAAAAAATCCTTTTATCGAAGGATGGACCCCACACCGAAGTTGTCCCCACCTGAAACTTGTGCTTCCCTGATACACCCAAGGGAGCCCTACAAACTGACATCAGGAACCTGGACTGCTGAGTTTTCTTCCCCAGGGAAAATGGCCAAAGGATGTGCCCAGGGGCCCCTGGCCCTGGGCTTGAACCTCACTGCAAAAAATCCTTTTATCACTGGATGGACCCCACACCGAAGTTGTCCCCTCCTCAAACTTGTGCTGCCCTGATACACCCAAGGGAGCCCTACAAACTGACATCAGGAACCTGGACTGCTGAGTTTTCTTTCCCAGGGGAAATGGAAAAAGGTTGTGCCCGGGGGCCCCTGGCCTTGGGCTGGGACCTCACTGCAAAAAATCCTTATATCGAAGGATGGAGCCCACACCGAAGTTGTCCCCACCTCAAACTTGTGCTGCCCTGATACACCCAAGGGAGCCCTACAAACTGACATCAGGAACCTGGACTGCTGAGTTTTCTTTCCCAGGGAAAATGGAAAAAGGATATTCCCAGGGGCCCCTGGCTCTGGGCTGGGACCGCACTGCAAAAAATCCTTATATCGAAGGATGGACCCCAGACCGACGTTGTCCCCACCTCAAACTTGTGCTGCCCTGATAGACCCAAGGGAGCCCTACAAACTGACATCAGGAACCTGGACTGCTGAGTTTTCTTTCCCAGGGAAAATGGAAAAAGGATGTGCCCAGGGGCCCCTGGCCCTGGGCCCCTGGCCCTGACTGCAAAAAATCCTTATATCGAAGGATGGATCCCACACCGAAGTTGTCCCCACCTCAAACTTGTGCTGCCCTGATAGACCCAAGGGAGCCCTACAAACTGACATCAGGAACCTGGACTGCTGAGTTTCCTTTCCCAGGGAAAATGGCCAAAGGATGTGCCCGGGGGCCCATGGCCCTGACTGCAAAAAATCCTTATATCGAAGGATGGACCCCACACCGAAGTTGTCCCCACCTCAAACTTGTGCTGCCCGGATAGACCCAAGGGAGCCCTACAAACTGACATCAGGAACCTGGACTGCTGTGTTTTCTTTCCCAGGGAAAATGGAAAAAGGATGTGCCCAGGGGCCCCTGGCCCTGACTGCAAAAAATCCTTATATCGAAGGATGGACCCCACACCGAAGTTGTCCCCACCTCAAACTTGTGCTGCCCTGATACACCCAAGGAAGCCCTACAAACTGACATCAGGAACCTGGACTGCTGCATTTTCTTTCCCAGGGAAAATGGAAAAAGGATGTTCCCAGGGGCCCCTGGCCCTGGGCTGGGCCCTGACTGCAAAGAATCCTTATATCGAAGGACGCACCCCACACCGAAGTTGTCCCCACCTCAAAATTGTGCTGCCCTGATAGACCCAAGGGAGCCCTACAAACTGACATCAGGAACCTGGACTGCTGAGTTTTCTTTCCCAGGGGAAATGGAAAAGGATGTGCCCGGGGGCCCCTGGCCTTGGGCTGGGACCTCACTGCAAAAAATCCTTATATCGAAGGATGGACCCCGCACCGAAGTTGTCCCCACCTCAAACTTGTGCTGCCCTGATAGACCCAAGGGAGCCCTACAAACTGACATCAGGAACCTGGACTGCTGAGTTTTCTTTCCCAGGGAAAATGGAAAAAGGATGTACCCAGGGGCCCCTGGCTCTGGGCTGGGACCGCACTGCAAAAAATCCTTATCGAAGGATGGACCCCACACCGAAGTTGTCCCCACCTCAAACTTGTGCTGCCCTGATAGACCCAAGGGAGCCCTACAAACTGACATCAGGAACCTGGACTGCTGAGTTTTCTTCCCCAGGGAAAATGGAAAAAGAATGTGCCCAGGGGCCCCTGGCCCTGGGCTGGGACCTCACTGCAAAAAATCCTTTTATCGAAGGATGGACCCCACACCGAAGTTGTCCCCACCTGAAACTTGTGCTGCCCTGATACACCCAAGGGAGCCCTACAAACTGACATCAGGAACCTGGACTGCTGAGTTTTCTTCCCCAGGGAAAATGGCCAAAGGATGTGCCCAGGGGCCCCTGGCCCTGGGCTTGAACCTCACTGCAAAAAATCCTTTTATCGCTGGATGGACCCCACACCGAAGTTGTCCCCTCCTCAAACTTGTGCTGCCCTGATACACCCAAGGGAGCCCTACAAACTGACATCAGGAACCTGGACTGCTGAGTTTTCTTTCCCAGGGAAAATGGCCAAAGGATGTGCCCAGGGGCCCCTGGCCCTGACTGCAAAAAATCCTTATATCGAAGGATGGAGCCCACACCGAAGTTGTCCCCACCTCAAACTTGTGCTGCCCTGATACACCCAAGGGAGCCCTACAAACTGACATCAGGAACCTGGACTGCTGCGTTTTCTTCCCCAGGGAAAATGGAAAAAGTATGTTCCCAGGGGCCCCTGGCCTTGGGCTGGGACCTCACTGCAAAAAATCCTTATATCGAAGGATGGACCCCAGACCGACGTTGTCCCCACCTCAAACTTGTGCTGCCCTGATAGACCCAAGGGAGCCCTACAAACTGACATCAGGAACCTGGACTGCTGAGTTTTCTTTCCCAGGGAAAATGGCCAAAGGATGTGCCCAGGGGCCCCTGGCCCTGGGCTTGGACCTCACTGCAAAAAATCCATTTATCGAAGGATGGACCCCACACCGAAGTTGTCCCCACCTCAAACTTGTGCTGCCCTGATAGACCCAAGGGAGCCCTACAAACTGACATCAGGAACCTGGACTGCTGAGTTTTCTTTCCCAGGGAAAATGGAAAAAGGATGTACCCAGGGGCCCCTGGCTCTGGGCTGGGACCGCACTGCAAAAAATCCTTATCGAAGGATGGACCCCACACCGAAGTTGTCCCCACCTCAAACTTGTGCTGCCCTGATAGACCCAAGGGAGCCCTACAAACTGACATCAGGAACCTGGACTGCTGAGTTTTCTTCCCCAGGGAAAATGGAAAAAGAATGTGCCCAGGGGCCCCTGGCCCTGGGCTGGGACCTCACTGCAAAAAATCCTTTTATCGAAGGATGGACCCCACACCGAAGTTGTCCCCACCTGAAACTTGTGCTTCCCTGATACACCCAAGGGAGCCCTACAAACTGACATCAGGAACCTGGACTGCTGAGTTTTCTTCCCCAGGGAAAATGGCCAAAGGATGTGCCCAGGGGCCCCTGGCCCTGGGCTTGAACCTCACTGCAAAAAATCCTTTTATCACTGGATGGACCCCACACCGAAGTTGTCCCCTCCTCAAACTTGTGCTGCCCTGATACACCCAAGGGAGCCCTACAAACTGACATCAGGAACCTGGACTGCTGAGTTTTCTTTCCCAGGGAAAATGGCCAAAGGATGTGCCCAGGGGCCCCTGGCCCTGACTGCAAAAAATCCTTATATCGAAGGATGGAGCCCACACCGAAGTTGTCCCCACCTCAAACTTGTGCTGCCCTGATACACCCAAGGGAGCCCTACAAACTGACATCAGGAACCTGGACTGCTGCGTTTTCTTCCCCAGGGAAAATGGAAAAAGTATGTTCCCAGGGGCCCCTGGCCTTGGGCTGGGACCTCACTGCAAAAAATCCTTATATCGAAGGATGGACCCCAGACCGACGTTGTCCCCACCTCAAACTTGTGCTGCCCTGATAGACCCAAGGGAGCCCTACAAACTGACATCAGGAACCTGGACTGCTGAGTTTTCTTTCCCAGGGAAAATGGCCAAAGGATGTGCCCAGGGGCCCCTGGCCCTGGGCTTGGACCTCACTGCAAAAAATCCATTTATCGAAGGATGGACCCCACACCGAAGTTGTCCCCACCTCAAACTTGTGCTGCCCTGATAGACCCAAGGGAGCCCTACAAACTGACATTAGGAACCTGGACTGCGGAGTTTTCTTTCCTAGGGAAAATGGAAAAGGGATGTGCCCAGGTGCCGCTGTCCCTGGGCTGGGCCCTGACTGCAAAGAATCCTTATATCGAAGGATGCACCCCAGACCGACGTTGTCCCCACCTCAAAATTGTGCTGCCCTGATAGACCCAAGGGAGCCCTACAAACTGACATCAGGAACCTGGACTGCTGAGTTTTCTTTCCCAGGGAAAATGGAAAAAGGATGTGCCCGGGGGCCCCTGGCCTTGGGCTGGGACCTCACTGCAAAAAATCCTTATATCGAAGGATGGACCCCGCACCGAAGTTGTCCCCACCTCAAACTTGTGCTGCCCTGATAGACCCAAGGGAGCCCTACAAACTGACATCAGGAACATGGACTGCTGAGTTTTCTTTCCCAGGGGAAATGGAAAAAGGATGTACCCAGGGGCCCCTGGCTCTGGGCTGGGACCGCACTGCAAAAAATCCTTATCGAAGGATGGACCCCACACCGAAGTTGTCCCCACCTCAAACTTGTGCTGCCCTGATAGACCCAAGGGAGCCCTACAAACTGACATCAGGAACCTGGACTGCTGAGTTTTCTTCCCCAGGGAAAATGGAAAAAGAATGTGCCCAGGGGCCCCTGGCCCTGGGCTGGGACCTCACTGCAAAAAATCCTTTTATCGAAGGATGGACCCCACACCGAAGTTGTCCCCTCCTCAAACTTGTGCTGCCCTGATAGACCCAAGGGAGCCCTACAAACTGACATCAGGAACCTGGACTGCTGAGTTTTCTTTCCCAGGGAAAATGGCCAAAGGATGTGCCCAGGGGCCCCTGGCCCTGACTGCAAAAAATCCTTATATCGAAGGATGGAGCCCACACCGAAGTTGTCCCCACCTCAAACTTGTGCTGCCCTGATACACCCAAGGGAGCCCTACAAACTGACATCAGGAACCTGGACTGCTGCGTTTTCTTTCCCAGGGAAAATGGAAAAAGTATGTTCCCAGGGGCCCCTGGCCCTGGGCTTGGACCTCACTGCAAAAAATCCTTTTATCGCTGGATGGACCCCACACCGAAGTTGTCCCCACCTGAAACTTGTGCTGCCCTGATACACCCAAGGGAGCCCTACAAACTGACATCAGGAACCTGGACTGCTGAGTTTTCTTTCCCAGGGAAAATGGAAAAAGGATGTGCCCAGGGGCCCCTGGCCCTGGGCAGGGGCCTCACTACAAAAAATCCTTATATCGAAGGATGGACCCCACACCGAAGTTGTCCCCACCTCAAACTTGTGCTGCCCGGATAGACCCAAAGGAGCCCTACAAACTGACATCAGGAACCTGGCCTGCTGTGTTTTCTTTCCCAGGGAAAATGGAAAAAGTATGTGCCCAGGGGCCCCTGGCCCTGACTGCAAAAAATCCTTATATCGAAGGATGGACCCCACACCGAAGTTGTCCCCACCTCAAACTTGTGCTGCCCTGATACACCCAAGGGAGCCCTACAAACTGACATCAGGAACCTGGACTGCAGCATTTTCTTTCCCAGGGAAAATGGAAAAAGGATGTTCCCAGGGGCCCCTGGCCCTGGGCTGGGACCTCACTGCAAAAAATCCATTTATCGAAGGATGGACCCCACACCGAAGTTGTCCCCACCTCAAACTTGTGCTGCCCTGATAGACCCAAGGGAGCCCTACAAACTGACATTAGGAACCTGGACTGCGGAGTTTTCTTTCCTAGGGAAAATGGAAAAGGGATGTGCCCAGGTGCCGCTGTCCCTGGGCTGGGCCCTGACTGCAAAGAATCCTTATATCGAAGGATGCACCCCACACCGAAGTTGTCCCCACCTCAAAATTGTGCTGCCCTGATAGACCCAAGGGAGCCCTACAAACTGACATCAGGAACCTGGACTGCTGAGTTTTCTTTCCCAGGGGAAATGGAAAAAGGTTGTGCCCGGGGGCCCCTGGCCTTGGGCTGGGACCTCACTGCAAAAAATCCTTATATCGAAGGATGGAGCCCACACCGAAGTTGTCCCCACCTCAAACTTGTGCTGCCCTGATACACCCAAGGGAGCCCTACAAACTGACATCAGGAACCTGGACTGCTGAGTTTTCTTTCCCAGGGAAAATGGAAAAAGGATATTCCCAGGGGCCCCTGGCTCTGGGCTGGGACCGCACTGCAAAAAATCCATTTATCGAAGGATGGACCCCACACCGAAGTTGTCCCCACCTCAAACTTGTGCTGCCCTGATAGACCCAAGGGAGCCCTACAAACTGACATTAGGAACCTGGACTGCGGAGTTTTCTTTCCTAGGGAAAATGGAAAAGGGATGTGCCCAGGTGCCGCTGTCCCTGGGCTGGGCCCTGACTGCAAAGAATCCTTATATCGAAGGATGGACCCCACACCGAAGTTGTCCCCACCTCAAACTTGTGCTGCCCTGATAGACCCAAGGGAGCCCTACAAACTGACATCAGGAACCTGGACTGCTGAGTTTTCTTTCCCAGGGGAAATGGAAAAAGGATGTTCCCAGCGGCCCCTTGCCCTGGGCTGGGACCTCACTGCAAAAAATCCTTATATCGAAGGATGGAGCCCACACCGAAGTTGTCCCCACCTCAAACTTGTGCTGCCCTGATAGACCCAAGGGAGCCCTACAAACTGACATCAGGAACCTGGACTGCTGAGTTTTCTTTCCCAGGGAAAATGGAAAAAGGATGTGCCCAGGGGCCCCTGGCCCTGGGCCCCTGGCCCTGACTGCAAAAAATCCTTATATCGAAGGATGGATCCCACACCGAAGTTGTCCCCACCTCAAACTTGTGCTGCCCTGATAGACCCAAGGGAGCCCTACAAACTGACATCAGGAACCTGGACTGCTGAGTTTCCTTTCCCAGGGAAAATGGCCAAAGGATGTGCCCGGGGGCCCATGGCCCTGACTGCAAAAAATCCTTATATCGAAGGATGGACCCCACACCGAAGTTGTCCCCACCTCAAACTTGTGCTGCCCGGATAGACCCAAGGGAGCCCTACAAACTGACATCAAGAACCTGGACTGCTGTGTTTTCTTTCCCAGGGGAAATGGAAAAAGGATGTGCCCAGGGGCCCCTGGCCCTGACTGCAAAAAATCCTTATATCGAAGGATGGACCCCACACCGAAGTTGTCCCCACCTCAAACTTGTGCTGCCCTGATACACCCAAGGAAGCCCTACAAACTGACATCAGGAACCTGGACTGCTGCATTTTCTTTCCCAGGGAAAATGGAAAAAGGATGTTCCCAGGGGCCCCTGGCCCTGGGCTGGGCCCTGACTGCAAAGAATCCTTATATCGAAGGATGCACCCCACACCGAAGTTGTCCCCACCTCAAAATTGTGCTGCCCTGATAGACCCAAGGGAGCCCTACAAACTGACATCAGGAACCTGGACTGCTGAGTTTTCTTCCCCAGGGGAAATGGAAAAGGATGTGCCCGGGGGCCCCTGGCCTTGGGCTGGGACCTCACTGCAAAAAATCCTTATATCGAAGGATGGACCCCGCACCGAAGTTGTCCCCACCTCAAACTTGTGCTGCCCTGATAGACCCAAGGGAGCCCTACAAACTGACATCAGGAACCTGGACTGCTGAGTTTTCTTTCCCAGGGAAAATGGAAAAAGGATGTGCCCGGGGGCCCCTGGCCTTGGGCTGGGACCTCACTGCAAAAAATCCTTATATCGAAGGATGGACCCCGCACCGAAGTTGTCCCCACCTCAAACTTGTGCTGCCCTGATAGACCCAAGGGAGCCCTAAAAACTGACATCAGGAACATGGACTGCTGAGTTTTCTTTCCCAGGGGAAATGGAAAAAGGATGTACCCAGGGGCCCCTGGCTCTGGGCTGGGACCGCACTGCAAAAAATCCTTATCGAAGGATGGACCCCACACCGAAGTTGTCCCCACCTCAAACTTGTGCTGCCCTGATAGACCCAAGGGAGCCCTACAAACTGACATCAGGAACCTGGACTGCTGAGTTTTCTTCCCCAGGGAAAATGGAAAAAGAATGTGCCCAGGGGCCCCTGGCCCTGGGCTGGGACCTCACTGCAAAAAATCCTTTTATCGAAGGATGGACCCCACACCGAAGTTGTCCCCTCCTCAAACTTGTGCTGCCCTGATAGACCCAAGGGAGCCCTACAAACTGACATCAGGAACCTGGACTGCTGAGTTTTCTTTCCCAGGGAAAATGGCCAAAGGATGTGCCCAGGGGCCCCTGGCCCTGACTGCAAAAAATCCTTATATCGAAGGATGGAGCCCACACCGAAGTTGTCCCCACCTCAAACTTGTGCTGCCCTGATACACCCAAGGGAGCCCTACAAACTGACATCAGGAACCTGGACTGCTGCGTTTTCTTTTCCAGGGAAAATGGAAAAAGTATGTTCCCAGGGGCCCCTGGCCCTGGGCTTGGACCTCACTGCAAAAAATCCTTTTATCGCTGGATGGACCCCACACCGAAGTTGTCCCCACCTGAAACTTGTGCTGCCCTGATACACCCAAGGGAGCCCTACAAACTGACATCAGGAACCTGGACTGCTGAGTTTTCTTTCCCAGGGAAAATGGAAAAAGGATGTGCCCAGGGGCCCCTGGCCCTGGGCAGGGGCCTCACTACAAAAAATCCTTATATCGAAGGATGGACCCCACACCGAAGTTGTCCCCACCTCAAACTTGTGCTGCCCGGATAGACCCAAGGGAGCCCTACAAACTGACATCAGGAACCTGGCCTGCTGTGTTTTCTTTCCCAGGGAAAATGGAAAAAGTATGTGCCCAGGGGCCCCTGGCCCTGACTGCAAAAAATCCTTATATCGAAGGATGGACCCCACACCGAAGTTGTCCCCACCTCAAACTTGTGCTGCCCTGATACACCCAAGGGAGCCCTACAAACTGACATCAGGAACCTGGACTGCAGCATTTTCTTTCCCAGGGAAAATGGAAAAAGGATGTTCCCAGGGGCCCCTGGCCCTGGGCTGGGACCTCACTGCAAAAAATCCATTTATCGAAGGATGGACCCCACACCGAAGTTGTCCCCACCTCAAACTTGTGCTGCCCTGATAGACCCAAGGGAGCCCTACAAACTGACATTAGGAACCTGGACTGCGGAGTTTTCTTTCCTAGGGAAAATGGAAAAGGGATGTGCCCAGGTGCCGCTGTCCCTGGGCTGGGCCCTGACTGCAAAGAATCCTTATATCGAAGGATGCACCCCACACCGAAGTTGTCCCCACCTCAAAATTGTGCTGCCCTGATAGACCCAAGGGAGCCCTACAAACTGACATCAGGAACCTGGACTGCTGAGTTTTCTTTCCCAGGGGAAATGGAAAAAGGATGTGCCCGGGGGCCCCTGGCCTTGGGCTGGGACCTCACTGCAAAAAATCCTTATATCGAAGGATGGAGCCCACACCGAAGTTGTCCCCACCTCAAACTTGTGCTGCCCTGATACACCCAAGGGAGCCCTACAAACTGACATCAGGAACCTGGACTGCTGAGTTTTCTTCCCCAGGGAAAATGGAAAAAGGATGTGCCCAGGGGCCCCTGGCCCTGGGCTGGGAACTCACTGCAAAAAATCCTTTTATCGAAGGATGGACCCCACACCGAAGTTGTCCCCTCCTCAAACTTGTGCTGCCCTGATACACCCAAGGGAGCCCTACAAACTGACATCAGGAACCTGGACTGCTGAGTTTTCTTTCCCAGGGAAAATGGCCAAAGGATGTGCCCAGGGGCCCCTGGCCCTGGGCTGGGACCTCACTGCAAAAAATCCTTTTATCGCTGGATGGACCCCACACCGAAGTTGTCCCCACCTCAAACTTGTGCTGCCCTGATACACCCAAGGGAGCCCTACAAACTGACATCAGGAACCTGGACTGCTGAGTTTTCTTTCCCAGGGAAAATGGAAAAAGGATGTGCCCAGGGGCCCCTGGCCCTGGGCAGGGGCCTCACTACAAAAAATCCTTATATCGAAGGATGGACCCCACACCGAAGTTGTCCCCACCTCAAACTTGTGCTGCCCGGATAGACCCAAGGGAGCCCTACAAACTGACATCAGGAACCTGGACTGCTGTGTTTTCTTTCCCAGGGAAAATGGAAAAAGGTTGTGCCCAGGGGCCCCTGGCCCTGACTGCAAAAAATCCTTATATCGAAGGATGGACCCCACACCGAAGTTGTCCCCACCTCAAACTTGTGCTGCCCTGATAGACCCAAGGGAGCCCTACAAACTGACATTAGGAACCTGGACTGCGGAGTTTTCTTTCCAAGGGAAAATGGAAAAGGGATGTGCCCAGGTGCCGCTGTCCCTGGGCTGGGCCCTGACTGCAAAGAATCCTTATATCGAAGGATGCACCCCACACCGAAGTTGTCCCCACCTCAAAATTGTGCTGCCCTGATAGACCCAAGGGAGCCCTACAAACTGACATCAGGAACCTGGACTGCTGAGTTTTCTTTCCCAGGGGAAATGGAAAAAGGATGTGCCCGGGGGCCCCTGGCCTTGGGCTGGGACCTCACTGCAAAAAATCCTTATATCGAAGGATGGAGCCCACACCGAAGTTGTCCCCACCTCAAACTTGTGCTGCCCTGATACACCCAAGGGAGCCCTACAAACTGACATCAGGAACCTGGACTGCTGAGTTTTCTTTCCCAGGGAAAATGGAAAAAGGATGTACCCAGGGGCCCCTGGCTCTGGGCTGGGACCGCACTGCAAAAAATCCTTATCGAAGGATGGACCCCACACCGAAGTTGTCCCCACCTCAAACTTGTGCTGCCCTGATACACCCAAGGGAGCCCTACAAACTGACATCAGGAACCTGGACTGCTGAGTTTTCTTCCCCAGGGAAAATGGAAAAAGGATGTGCCCAGGGGCCCCTGGCCCTGGGCTGGGAACTCACTGCAAAAAATCCTTTTATCGAAGGATGGACCCCACACCGAAGTTGTCCCCTCCTCAAACTTGTGCTGCCCTGATACACCCAAGGGAGCCCTACAAACTGACATCAGGAACCTGGACTGCTGAGTTTTCTTTCCCAGGGAAAATGGCCAAAGGATGTGCCCAGGGGCCCCTGGCCCTGGGCTGGGACCTCACTGCAAAAAATCCTTTTATCGCTGGATGGACCCCACACCGAAGTTGTCCCCACCTGAAACTTGTGCTGCCCTGATACACCCAAGGGAGCCCTACAAACTGACATCAGGAACCTGGACTGCTGAGTTTTCTTTCCCAGGGAAAATGGAAAAAGGATGTGCCCAGGGGCCCCTGGCCCTGGGCAGGGGCCTCACTACAAAAAATCCTTATATCGAAGGATGGACCCCACACCGAAGTTGTCCCCACCTCAAACTTGTGCTGCCCGGATAGACCCAAGGGAGCCCTACAAACTGACATCAGGAACCTGGACTGCTGTGTTTTCTTTCCCAGGGAAAATGGAAAAAGGTTGTGCCCAGGGGCCCCTGGCCCTGACTGCAAAAAATCCTTATATCGAAGGATGGACCCCACACCGAAGTTGTCCCCACCTCAAACTTGTGCTGCCCTGATACACCCAAGGAAGCCCTACAAACTGACATCAGGAACCTGGACTGCTGCATTTTCTTTCCCAGGGAAAATGGAAAAAGGATGTGCCCAGGGGCCCCTGGCCCTGACTGCAAAAAATCCTTATATCGAAGGATGGACCCCACACCGAAGTTGTCCCCACCTCAAACTTGTGCTGCCCTGATAGACCCAAGGGAGCCCTACAAACTGACATTAGGAACCTGGACTGCGGAGTTTTCTTTCCTAGGGAAAATGGAAAAGGGATGTGCCCAGGTGCCGCTGTCCCTGGGCTGGGCCCTGACTGCAAAGAATCCTTATATCGAAGGATGCACCCCACACCGAAGTTGTCCCCACCTCAAAATTGTGCTGCCCTGATAGACCCAAGGGAGCCCTACAAACTGACATCAGGAACCTGGACTGCTGAGTTTTCTTTCCCGGGGGAAATGGAAAAAGGATGTGCCCGGGGGCCCCTGGCCTTGGGCTGGGACCTCACTGCAAAAAATCCTTATATCGAAGGATGGAGCCCACACCGAAGTTGTCCCCACCTCAAACTTGTGCTGCCCTGATACACCCAAGGGAGCCCTACAAACTGACATCAGGAACCTGGACTGCTGAGTTTTCTTTCCCAGGGAAAATGGAAAAAGGATGTACCCAGGGGCCCCTGGCTCTGGGCTGGGACCGCACTGCAAAAAATCCTTATCGAAGGATGGACCCCACACCGAAGTTGTCCCCACCTCAAACTTGTGCTGCCCTGATACACCCAAGGGAGCCCTACAAACTGACATCAGGAACCTGGACTGCTGAGTTTTCTTTCCCAGGGAAAATGGAAAAAGGATGTACCCAGGGGCCCCTGGCTCTGGGCTGGGACCGCACTGCAAAAAATCCATTTATCGAAGGATGGACCCCAAACCGAAGTTGTCCCCACCTCAAACTTGTGCTGCCCTGATACACCCAAGGGAGCCCTACAAACTGACATCAGGAACCTGGACTGCTGAGTTTTCTTTCCCAGGGAAAATGGAAAAAGGATGTGCCCAGGGGCCCCTGGCCCTGGGCAGGGGCCTCACTACAAAAAATCCTTATATCGAAGGATGGACCCCACACCGAAGTTGTCCCCACCTCAAACTTGTGCTGCCCGGATAGACCCAAGGGAGCCCTACAAACTGACATCAGGAACCTGGACTGCTGTGTTTTCTTTCCCAGGGAAAATGGAAAAAGGTTGTGCCCAGGGGCCCCTGGCCCTGACTGCAAAAAATCCTTATATCGAAGGATGGACCCCACACCGAAGTTGTCCCCACCTCAAACTTGTGCTGCCCTGATAGACCCAAGGGAGCCCTACAAACTGACATTAGGAACCTGGACTGCGGAGTTTTCTTTCCTAGGGAAAATGGAAAAGGGATGTGCCCAGGTGCCGCTGTCCCTGGGCTGGGCCCTGACTGCAAAGAATCCTTATATCGAAGGATGCACCCCACACCGAAGTTGTCCCCACCTCAAAATTGTGCTGCCCTGATAGACCCAAGGGAGCCCTACAAACTGACATCAGGAACCTGGACTGCTGTGTTTTCTTTCCCAGTGAAAATGGAAAAAGTATGTGCCCAGGGGCCCCTGGCCCTGACTGCAAAAAATCCTTATATCGAAGGATGGACCCCACACCGAAGTTGTCCCCACCTCAAACTTGTGCTGCCCTGATAGACCCAAGGGAGCCCTACAAACTGACATCAGGAACCTGGACTGCTGAGTTTTCTTCCCCAGGGAAAATGGAAAAAGAATGTGCCCAGGGTCCCCTGGCCCTGGGCCCCTGGCCCTGACTGCAAAAAATCCTTATATCGAAGGATGGACCCCACATCGATGTTGTCCCCACCTCAAACTTGTGCTGCCCTGATACACCCAAGGGGGCCCTACAAACTGACATCAGGAACCTGGACTGCTGAGTTTTCTTTCCCAGGGAAAATGGAAAAAGGATGTGCCCAGGGGCCCCTGGCCCTGGGCTTGGACCTCACTGCAAAAAATCCTTTTATCGCTGGATGGACCCCACACCGAAGTTGTCCCCACCTCAAACTTGTGCTGCCCTGATAGACCCAAGGGAGCCCTACAAACTGACATCAGGAACCTGGACTGCTGAGTTTTCTTTCCCAGGGAAAATGGCCAAAGGATGTGCCCAGGGGCCCCTGGCCCTGGGCTTGGACCTCACTGCAAAAAATCCTTTTATCGCTGGATGGACCCCACACCGAAGTTGTCCCCACCTCAAACTTGTGCTGCCCTGATAGACCCAAGGGAGCCCTACAAACTGACATCAGGAACCTGGACTGCTGAGTTTTCTTTCCCAGGGAAAATGGCCAAAGGATGTGCCCAGGGGCCCCTGGCTCTGGGCTGGGACCTCACTGCAAAAAATCCTTATATCGAAGGATGGACCCCACACCTAAGTTGTCCCCACCTCAAACTTGTGCTGCCCTGATAGACCCAAGGGAGCCCTACAAACTGACATCAGGAACCTGGACTGCTGAGTTTTCTTCCCCAGGGCAAATGGAAAAAGGATGTACCCAGGGGCCCCTGGCCCTGGGCTGGGACCTCACTGCAAAAAATCCATTTATCGAAGGATGGACCCCACACCGAAGTTGTCCCCACCTGAAACTTGTGCTGCCCTGATACACCCAAGGGAGCCCTACAAACTGACATCAGGAACCTGGACTGCTGAGTTTTCTTTCCCAGGGAAAATGGAAAAAGGATGTGCCCAGGGGCCCCTGGCCCTGGGCAGGGGCCTCACTACAAAAAATCCTTATATCGAAGGATGGACCCCACACCGAAGTTGTCCCCACCTCAAACTTGTGCTGCCCGGATAGACCCAAGGGAGCCCTACAAACTGACATCAGGAACCTGGACTGCTGTGTTTTCTTTCCCAGGGAAAATGGAAAAAGGATGTGCCCAGGGGCCCCTGGCCCTGACTGCAAAAAATCCTTATATCGAAGGATGGACCCCACACCGAAGTTGTCCCCACCTCAAACTTGTGCTGCCCTGATACACCCAAGGAAGCCCTACAAACTGACATCAGGAACCTGGACTGCTGCATTTTCTTTCCCAGGGAAAATGGAAAAAGGATGTTCCCAGGGGCCCCTGGCACTGGGCTGGGACCTCACTGCAAAAAATCCATTTATCGAAGGATGGACCCCACACCGAAGTTGTCCCCACCTCAAACTTGTGCTGCCCTGATAGACCCAAGGGAGCCCTACAAACTGACATTAGGAACCTGGACTGCGGAGTTTTCTTTCCTAGGGAAAATGGAAAAGGGATGTGCCCAGGTGCCGCTGTCCCTGGGCTGGGCCCTGACTGCAAAGAATCCTTATATCGAAGGATGCACCCCACACCGAAGTTGTCCCCACCTCAAAATTGTGCTGCCCTGATAGACCCAAGGGAGCCCTACAAACTGACATCAGGAACCTGGACTGCTGAGTTTTCTTTCCCAGGGGAAATGGAAAAATGATGTGCCCGGGGGCCCCTGGCCTTGGGCTGGGACCTCACTGCAAAAAATCCTTATATCGAAGGATGGAGCCCACACCGAAGTTGTCCCCACCTCAAACTTGTGCTGCCCTGATACACCCAAGGGAGCCCTACAAACTGACATCAGGAACCTGGACTGCTGAGTTTTCTTTCCCAGGGAAAATGGAAAAAGGATGTACCCAGGGGCCCCTGGCTCTGGGCTGGGACCGCACTGCAAAAAATCCTTATCGAAGGATGGAACCCACACCGAAGTTGTCCCCACCTCAAACTTGTGCTGCCCTGATACACCCAAGGGAGCCCTACAAACTGACATCAGGAACCTGGACTGCTGACTTTTCTTCCCCAGGGAAAATGGAAAAAGGATGTGCCCAGGGGCCCCTGGCCCTGGGCTGGGAACTCACTGCAAAAAATCCTTTTATCGAAGGATGGACCCCACACCGAAGTTGTCCCCTCCTCAAACTTGTGCTGCCCTGATACACCCAAGGGAGCCCTACAAACTGACATCAGGAACCTGGACTGCTGAGTTTTCTTTCCCAGGGAAAATGGAAAAAGTATGTTCCCAGGGGCCCCTGGCCCTGGGCTTGGACCTCACTGCAAAAAATCCTTTTATCGCTGGATGGACCCCACACCGAAGTTGTCCCCACCTCAAACTTGTGCTGCCCTGATAGACCCAAGGGAGCCCTACAAACTGACATCAGGAACCTGGACTGCTGAGTTTTCTTTCCCAGGGAAAATGGAAAAAGGATGTACCCAGGGGCCCCTGGCTCTGGGCTGGGACCTCACTGCAAAAAATCCTTATATCGAAGGATGGACCCCACACCGAAGTTGTCCCCACCTCAAACTTGTGCTGCCCTGATAGACCCAAGGGAGCCCTACAAACTGACATCAGGAACCTGGACTGCTGTGTTTTCTTTCCCAGGGAAAATGGAAAAAGTATGTGCCCAGGGGCCCCTGGCCCTGACTGCAAAAAATCCTTATATCGAAGGATGGACCCCACACCGAAGTTGTCCCCACCTCAAACTTGTGCTGCCCTGATAGACCCAAGGGAGCCCTACAAACTGACATCAGGAACCTGGACTGCTGAGTTTTCTTCCCCAGGGAAAATGGAAAAAGAATGTGCCCAGGGTCCCCTGGCCCTGGGCCCCTGGCCCTGACTGCAAAAAATCCTTATATCGAAGGATGGACCCCACATCGATGTTGTCCCCACCTCAAACTTGTGCTGCCCTGATACACCCAAGGGGGCCCTACAAACTGACATCAGGAACCTGGACTGCTGAGTTTTCTTTCCCAGGGAAAATGGCCAAAGGATGTGCCCAGGGGCCCCTGGCCCTGGGCTTGGACCTCACTGCAAAAAATCCTTTTATCGCTGGATGGACCCCACACCGAAGTTGTCCCCACCTCAAACTTGTGCTGCCCTGATAGACCCAAGGGAGCCCTACAAACTGACATCAGGAACCTGGACTGCTGAGTTTTCTTCCCCAGGGCAAATGGAAAAAGGATGTGCCCAGGGGCCCCTGGCCCTGGGCTGGGACCTCACTGCAAAAAATCCATTTATCGAAGGATGGAGCCCACACCGAAGTTGTCCCCACCTGAAACTTGTGCTGCCCTGATACACCCAAGGGAGCCCTACAAACTGACATCAGGAACCTGGACTGCTGAGTTTTCTTTCCCAGGGAAAATGGAAAAAGGATGTGCCCAGGGGCCCCTGGCCCTGGGCAGGGGCCTCACTACAAAAAATCCTTATATCGAAGGATGGACCCCACACCGAAGTTGTCCCCACCTCAAACTTGTGCTGCCCGGATAGACCCAAGGGAGCCCTACAAACTGACATCAGGAACCTGGACTGCTGTGTTTTCTTTCCCAGGGAAAATGGAAAAAGGATGTGCCCAGGGGCCCCTGGCCCTGACTGCAAAAAATCCTTATATCGAAGGATGGACCCCACACCGAAGTTGTCCCCACCTCAAACTTGTGCTGCCCTGATACACCCAAGGAAGCCCTACAAACTGACATCAGGAACCTGGACTGCTGCATTTTCTTTCCCAGGGAAAATGGAAAAAGGATGTTCCCAGGGGCCCCTGGCACTGGGCTGGGACCTCACTGCAAAAAATCCATTTATCGAAGGATGGACCCCACACCGAAGTTGTCCCCACCTCAAACTTGTGCTGCCCTGATAGACCCAAGGGAGCCCTACAAACTGACATTAGGAACCTGGACTGCGGAGTTTTCTTTCCTAGGGAAAATGGAAAAGGGATGTGCCCAGGTGCCGCTGTCCCTGGGCTGGGCCCTGACTGCAAAGAATCCTTATATCGAAGGATGCACCCCACACCGAAGTTGTCCCCACCTCAAAATTGTGCTGCCCTGATAGACCCAAGGGAGCCCTACAAACTGACATCAGGAACCTGGACTGCTGAGTTTTCTTTCCCAGGGGAAATGGAAAAAGGATGTGCCCGGGGGCCCCTGGCCTTGGGCTGGGACCTCACTGCAAAAAATCCTTATATCGAAGGATGGAGCCCACACCGAAGTTGTCCCCACCTCAAACTTGTGCTGCCCTGATACACCCAAGGGAGCCCTACAAACTGACATCAGGAACCTGGACTGTTGAGTTTTCTTTCCCAGGGAAAATGGAAAAAGGATGTACCCAGGGGCCCCTGGCTCTGGGCTGGGACCGCACTGCAAAAAATCCTTATCGAAGGATGGACCCCACACCGAAGTTGTCCCCACCTCAAACTTGTGCTGCCCTGATACACCCAAGGGAGCCCTACAAACTGACATCAGGAACCTGGACTGCTGAGTTTTCTTCCCCAGGGAAAATGGAAAAAGGATGTGCCCAGGGGCCCCTGGACCTGGGCTGGGAACTCACTGCAAAAAATCCTTCTATCGAAGGATGGACCCCACACCGAAGTTGTCCCCTCCTCAAACTTGTGCTGCCCTGATACACCCAAGGGAGCCCTACAAACTGACATCAGGAACCTGGACTGCTGAGTTTTCTTTCCCAGGGAAAATGGAAAAAGTATGTTCCCAGGGGCCCCTGGCCCTGGGCTTGGACCTCACTGCAAAAAATCCTTTTATCGCTGGATGGACCCCACACCGAAGTTGTCCCCACCTCAAACTTGTGCTGCCCTGATAGACCCAAGGGAGCCCTACAAACTGACATCAGGAACCTGGACTGCTGAGTTTTCTTTCCCAGGGAAAATGGAAAAAGGATGTACCCAGGGGCCCCTGGCTCTGGGCTGGGACCTCACTGCAAAAAATCCTTATATCGAAGGATGGACCCCACACCGAAGTTGTCCCCACCTCAAACTTGTGCTGCCCTGATAGACCCAAGGGAGCCCTACAAACTGACATCAGGAACCTGGACTGCTGAGTTTTCTTCCCCAGGGTAAATGGAAAAAGGATGTGCCCAGGGGCCCCTGGCCCTGGGCTGGGAACTCACTGCAAAAAATCCTTTTATCGAAGGATGGACCCCACACCGAAGTTGTCCCCACCTCAAACTTGTGCTGCCCTGATAGACCCAAGGGAGCCCTACAAACTGACATCAGGAACCTGGACTGCTGAGTTTTCTTTCCCAGGGAAAATGGAAAAAGGATGTGCCCTGGGGCCCCTGGCCCTGACTGCAAAAAATCCTTATATCGAAGGATGGACCCCACACCGAAGTTGGCCCCACCTCAAACTTGTGCTGCCCTGATACACCCAAGGGAGCCCTACAAACTGACATCAGGAACCTGGACTGCTGCGTTTTCTTTCCCAGGGAAAATGGAAAAAGGATCTTCCCTGGGGCCCCTGGCCCTGGGATTGGACCTCACTGCAAAAAATCCTTTTATCGCAGGATGGACCCCACACCGAAGTTGTCCCCACCTCAAACTTGTGCTGCCCTGATAGACCCAAGGGAGCCCTACAAACTGACATCAGGAACCTGGACTGCTGAGTTTTCTTTCCCAGGGAAAATGGCCAAAGGATGTGCCCGGGGGCCCCTGGCCCTGACTGCAAAAAATCCTTATATCGACGGATGGACCCCACACCGAAGCTGTCCCCACCTGAAACTTGTGCTGCCCTGATACACCCAAGGGAGCCCTACAAACTGACATCAGGAACCTGGACTGCTGTGTTTTCTTTCCCAGGGAAAATGGAAAAAGTATGTGCCCAGGGGCCCCTAGCCCTGACTGCAAAAAATCCTTATATCGAAGGATGGACCCCACACCGAAGTTGTCCCCACCTCAAACTTGTGCTGCCCTGATAGACCCAAGGGAGCCCTACAAACTGACATCAGGAACCTGGACTGCTGAGTTTTCTTCCCCAGGGAAAATGGAAAAAGAATGTGCCCAGGGGCCCCTGGCCCTGGGCTTGGACCTCACTGCAAAAAATCCTTTTATCGCTGGATGGACCCCACACCGAAGTTGTCCCCACCTCAAACTTGTGCTGCCCTGATAGACCCAAGGGAGCCCTACAAACTGACATCAGGAACCTGGACTGCTGAGTTTTCTTTCCCAGGGAAAATGGCCAAAGGATGTGCCCAGGGGCCCCTGGCCCTGGGCTTGGACCTCACTGCAAAAAATCCTTTTATCGCTGGATGGACCCCACACCGAAGTTGTCCCCACCTCAAACTTGTGCTGCCCTGATAGACCCAAGGGAGCCCTACAAACTGACATCAGGAACCTGGACTGCTGAGTTTTCTTTCCCAGGGAAAATGGCCAAAGGATGTGCCCAGGGGCCCCTGGCTCTGGGCTGGGACCTCACTGCAAAAAATCCTTATATCGAAGGATGGACCCCACACCTAAGTTGTCCCCACCTCAAACTTGTGCTGCCCTGATAGACCCAAGGGAGCCCTACAAACTGACATCAGGAACCTGGACTGCTGAGTTTTCTTCCCCAGGGCAAATGGAAAAAGGATGTGCCCAGGGGCCCCTGGCCCTGGGCTGGGACCTCACTGCAAAAAATCCATTTATCGAAGGATGGACCCCAAACCGAAGTTGTCCCCACCTGAAACTTGTGCTGCCCTGATACACCCAAGGGAGCCCTACAAACTGACATCAGGAACCTGGACTGCTGAGTTTTCTTTCCCAGGGAAAATGGAAAAAGGATGTGCCCAGGGGCCCCTGGCCCTGGGCAGGGGCCTCACTACAAAAAATCCTTATATCGAAGGATGGACCCCACACCGAAGTTGTCCCCACCTCAAACTTGTGCTGCCCGGATAGACCCAAGGGAGCCCTACAAACTGACATCAGGAACCTGGACTGCTGTGTTTTCTTTCCCAGGGAAAATGGAAAAAGGATGTGCCCAGGGGCCCCTGGCCCTGACTGCAAAAAATCCTTATATCGAAGGATGGACCCCACACCGAAGTTGTCCCCACCTCAAACTTGTGCTGCCCTGATACACCCAAGGAAGCCCTACAAACTGACATCAGGAACCTGGACTGCTGCATTTTCTTTCCCAGGGAAAATGGAAAAAGGATGTTCCCAGGGGCCCCTGGCACTGGGCTGGGACCTCACTGCAAAAAATCCATTTATCGAAGGATGGACCCCACACCGAAGTTGTCCCCACCTCAAACTTGTGCTGCCCTGATAGACCCAAGGGAGCCCTACAAACTGACATTAGGAACCTGGACTGCGGAGTTTTCTTTCCTAGGGAAAATGGAAAAGGGATGTGCCCAGGTGCCGCTGTCCCTGGGCTGGGCCCTGACTGCAAAGAATCCTTATATCGAAGGATGCACCCCACACCGAAGTTGTCCCCACCTCAAAATTGTGCTGCCCTGATAGACCCAAGGGAGCCCTACAAACTGACATCAGGAACCTGGACTGCTGAGTTTTCTTTCCCAGGGGAAATGGAAAAAGGATGTGCCCGGGGGCCCCTGGCCTTGGGCTGGGACCTCACTGCAAAAAATCCTTATATCGAAGGATGGAGCCCACACCGAAGTTGTCCCCACCTCAAACTTGTGCTGCCCTGATACACCCAAGGGAGCCCTACAAACTGACATCAGGAACCTGGACTGCTGAGTTTTCTTTCCCAGGGAAAATGGAAAAAGGATGTACCCAGGGGCCCCTGGCTCTGGGCTGGGACCGCACTGCAAAAAATCCTTATCGAAGGATGGACCCCACACCGAAGTTGTCCCCACCTCAAAATTGTGCTGCCCTGATAGACCCAAGGGAGCCCTACAAACTGACATCAGGAACCTGGACTGCTGAGTTTTCTTTCCCAGGGGAAATGGAAAAAGGATGTGCCCGGGGGCCCCTGGCCTTGGGCTGGGACCTCACTGCAAAAAATCCTTATATCGAAGGATGGAGCCCACACCGAAGTTGTCCCCACCTCAAACTTGTGCTGCCCTGATACACCCAAGGGAGCCCTACAAACTGACATCAGGAACCTGGACTGCTGAGTTTTCTTTCCCAGGGAAAATGGAAAAAGGATGTACCCAGGGGCCCCTGGCTCTGGGCTGGGACCGCACTGCAAAAAATCCTTATCGAAGGATGGACCCCACACCGAAGTTGTCCCCACCTCAAACTTGTGCTGCCCTGATACACCCAAGGGAGCCCTACAAACTGACATCAGGAACCTGGACTGCTGAGTTTTCTTCCCCAGGGAAAATGGAAAAAGGATGTGCCCAGGGGCCCCTGGCCCTGGGCTGGGAACTCACTGCAAAAAATCCTTTTATCGAAGGATGGACCCCACACCGAAGTTGTCCCCTCCTCAAACTTGTGCTGCCCTGATACACCCAAGGGAGCCCTACAAACTGACATCAGGAACCTGGACTGCTGAGTTTTCTTTCCCAGGGAAAATGGAAAAAGTATGTTCCCAGGGGCCCCTGGCCCTGGGCTTGGACCTCACTGCAAAAAATCCTTTTATCGCTGGATGGACCCCACACCGAAGTTGTCCCCACCTCAAACTTGTGCTGCCCTGATAGACCCAAGGGAGCCCTACAAACTGACATCAGGAACCTGGACTGCTGAGTTTTCTTTCCCAGGGAAAATGGAAAAAGGATGTACCCAGGGGCCCCTGGCTCTGGGCTGGGACCTCACTGCAAAAAATCCTTATATCGAAGGATGGACCCCACACCGAAGTTGTCCCCACCTCAAACTTGTGCTGCCCTGATAGACCCAAGGGAGCCCTACAAACTGACATCAGGAACCTGGACTGCTGAGTTTTCTTCCCCAGGGTAAATGGAAAAAGGATGTGCCCAGGGGCCCCTGGCCCTGGGCTGGGAACTCACTGCAAAAAATCCTTTTATCGAAGGATGGACCCCACACCGAAGTTGTCCCCACCTCAAACTTGTGCTGCCCTGATAGACCCAAGGGAGCCCTACAAACTGACATCAGGAACCTGGACTGCTGAGTTTTCTTTCCCAGGGAAAATGGAAAAAGGATGTGCCCAGGGGCCCCTGGCCCTGACTGCAAAAAATCCTTATATCGAAGGATGGACCCCACACCGAAGTTGGCCCCACCTCAAACTTGTGCTGCCCTGATACACCCAAGGGAGCCCTACAAACTGACATCAGGAACCTGGACTGCTGCGTTTTCTTTCCCAGGGAAAATGGAAAAAGGATGTGCCCAGGGGCCCCTGGCCCTGACTGCAAAAAATCCTTATATCGAAGGATGGACCCCACACCGAAGTTGGCCCCACCTCAAACTTGTGCTGCCCTGATAGACCCAAGGGAGCCCTACAAACTGACATCAGGAACCTGGACTGCTGAGTTTTCTTTCCCAGGGAAAATGGAAAAAGGATGTGCCCAGGGGCCCCTGGCCCTGACTGCAAAAAATCCTTATATCGAAGGATGGACCCCACACCGAAGTTGTCCCCACCTCAAACTTGTGCTGCCCTGATACACCCAAGGGAGCCCTACAAACTGACATCAGGAACCTGGACTGCTGAGTTTTCTTCCCCAGGGAAAATGGAAAAAGGATGTGCCCAGGGGCCCCTGGCCCTGGGCTGGGAACTCACTGCAAAAAATCCTTTTATCGAAGGATGGACCCCACACCGAAGTTGTCCCCTCCTCAAACTTGTGCTGCCCTGATACACCCAAGGGAGCCCTACAAACTGACATCAGGAACCTGGACTGCTGAGTTTTCTTTCCCAGGGAAAATGGAAAAAGTATGTTCCCAGGGGCCCCTGGCCCTGGGCTTGGACCTCACTGCAAAAAATCCTTTTATCGCTGGATGGACCCCACACCGAAGTTGTCCCCACCTCAAACTTGTGCTGCCCTGATAGACCCAAGGGAGCCCTACAAACTGACATCAGGAACCTGGACTGCTGAGTTTTCTTTCCCAGGGAAAATGGAAAAAGGATGTACCCAGGGGCCCCTGGCTCTGGGCTGGGACCTCACTGCAAAAAATCCTTATATCGAAGGATGGACCCCACACCGAAGTTGTCCCCACCTCAAACTTGTGCTGCCCTGATAGACCCAAGGGAGCCCTACAAACTGACATCAGGAACCTGGACTGCTGAGTTTTCTTCCCCAGGGTAAATGGAAAAAGGATGTGCCCAGGGGCCCCTGGCCCTGGGCTGGGAACTCACTGCAAAAAATCCTTTTATCGAAGGATGGACCCCACACCGAAGTTGTCCCCACCTCAAACTTGTGCTGCCCTGATAGACCCAAGGGAGCCCTACAAACTGACATCAGGAACCTGGACTGCTGAGTTTTCTTTCCCAGGGAAAATGGAAAAAGGATGTGCCCAGGGGCCCCTGGCCCTGACTGCAAAAAATCCTTATATCGAAGGATGGACCCCACACCGAAGTTGGCCCCACCTCAAACTTGTGCTGCCCTGATACACCCAAGGGAGCCCTACAAACTGACATCAGGAACCTGGACTGCTGCGTTTTCTTTCCCAGGGAAAATGGAAAAAGGATCTTCCCTGGGGCCCCTGGCCCTGGGCTTGGACCTCACTGCAAAAAATCCTTTTATCGCAGGATGGACCCCACACCGAAGTTGTCCCCACCTCAAACTTGTGCTGCCCTGATAGACCCAAGGGAGCCCTACAAACTGACATTAGGAACCTGGACTGCGGAGTTTTCTTTCCTAGGGAAAATGGAAAAGGGATGTGCCCAGGTGCCGCTGTCCCTGGGCTGGGCCCTGACTGCAAAGAATCCTTATATCGAAGGATGCACCCCACACCGAAGTTGTCCCCACCTCAAAATTGTGCTGCCCTGATAGACCCAAGGGAGCCCTACAAACTGACATCAGGAACCTGGACTGCTGAGTTTTCTTTCCCAGGGGAAATGGAAAAAGGATGTGCCCGGGGGCCCCTGGCCTTGGGCTGGGACCTCACTGCAAAAAATCCTTATATCGAAGGATGGAGCCCACACCGAAGTTGTCCCCACCTCAAACTTGTGCTGCCCTGATACACCCAAGGGAGCCCTACAAACTGACATCAGGAACCTGGACTGTTGAGTTTTCTTTCCCAGGGAAAATGGAAAAAGGATGTACCCAGGGGCCCCTGGCTCTGGGCTGGGACCGCACTGCAAAAAATCCTTATCGAAGGATGGACCCCACACCGAAGTTGTCCCCACCTCAAACTTGTGCTGCCCTGATACACCCAAGGGAGCCCTACAAACTGACATCAGGAACCTGGACTGCTGAGTTTTCTTCCCCAGGGAAAATGGAAAAAGGATGTGCCCAGGGGCCCCTGGACCTGGGCTGGGAACTCACTGCAAAAAATCCTTCTATCGAAGGATGGACCCCACACCGAAGTTGTCCCCTCCTCAAACTTGTGCTGCCCTGATACACCCAAGGGAGCCCTACAAACTGACATCAGGAACCTGGACTGCTGAGTTTTCTTTCCCAGGGAAAATGGAAAAAGTATGTTCCCAGGGGCCCCTGGCCCTGGGCTTGGACCTCACTGCAAAAAATCCTTTTATCGCTGGATGGACCCCACACCGAAGTTGTCCCCACCTCAAACTTGTGCTGCCCTGATAGACCCAAGGGAGCCCTACAAACTGACATCAGGAACCTGGACTGCTGAGTTTTCTTTCCCAGGGAAAATGGAAAAAGGATGTACCCAGGGGCCCCTGGCTCTGGGCTGGGACCTCACTGCAAAAAATCCTTATATCGAAGGATGGACCCCACACCGAAGTTGTCCCCACCTCAAACTTGTGCTGCCCTGATAGACCCAAGGGAGCCCTACAAACTGACATCAGGAACCTGGACTGCTGAGTTTTCTTCCCCAGGGTAAATGGAAAAAGGATGTGCCCAGGGGCCCCTGGCCCTGGGCTGGGAACTCACTGCAAAAAATCCTTTTATCGAAGGATGGACCCCACACCGAAGTTGTCCCCACCTCAAACTTGTGCTGCCCTGATAGACCCAAGGGAGCCCTACAAACTGACATCAGGAACCTGGACTGCTGAGTTTTCTTTCCCAGGGAAAATGGAAAAAGGATGTGCCCTGGGGCCCCTGGCCCTGACTGCAAAAAATCCTTATATCGAAGGATGGACCCCACACCGAAGTTGGCCCCACCTCAAACTTGTGCTGCCCTGATACACCCAAGGGAGCCCTACAAACTGACATCAGGAACCTGGACTGCTGCGTTTTCTTTCCCAGGGAAAATGGAAAAAGGATCTTCCCTGGGGCCCCTGGCCCTGGGATTGGACCTCACTGCAAAAAATCCTTTTATCGCAGGATGGACCCCACACCGAAGTTGTCCCCACCTCAAACTTGTGCTGCCCTGATAGACCCAAGGGAGCCCTACAAACTGACATCAGGAACCTGGACTGCTGAGTTTTCTTTCCCAGGGAAAATGGCCAAAGGATGTGCCCGGGGGCCCCTGGCCCTGACTGCAAAAAATCCTTATATCGACGGATGGACCCCACACCGAAGCTGTCCCCACCTGAAACTTGTGCTGCCCTGATACACCCAAGGGAGCCCTACAAACTGACATCAGGAACCTGGACTGCTGTGTTTTCTTTCCCAGGGAAAATGGAAAAAGTATGTGCCCAGGGGCCCCTAGCCCTGACTGCAAAAAATCCTTATATCGAAGGATGGACCCCACACCGAAGTTGTCCCCACCTCAAACTTGTGCTGCCCTGATAGACCCAAGGGAGCCCTACAAACTGACATCAGGAACCTGGACTGCTGAGTTTTCTTCCCCAGGGAAAATGGAAAAAGAATGTGCCCAGGGGCCCCTGGCCCTGGGCTTGGACCTCACTGCAAAAAATCCTTTTATCGCTGGATGGACCCCACACCGAAGTTGTCCCCACCTCAAACTTGTGCTGCCCTGATAGACCCAAGGGAGCCCTACAAACTGACATCAGGAACCTGGACTGCTGAGTTTTCTTTCCCAGGGAAAATGGCCAAAGGATGTGCCCAGGGGCCCCTGGCCCTGGGCTTGGACCTCACTGCAAAAAATCCTTTTATCGCTGGATGGACCCCACACCGAAGTTGTCCCCACCTCAAACTTGTGCTGCCCTGATAGACCCAAGGGAGCCCTACAAACTGACATCAGGAACCTGGACTGCTGAGTTTTCTTTCCCAGGGAAAATGGCCAAAGGATGTGCCCAGGGGCCCCTGGCTCTGGGCTGGGACCTCACTGCAAAAAATCCTTATATCGAAGGATGGACCCCACACCTAAGTTGTCCCCACCTCAAACTTGTGCTGCCCTGATAGACCCAAGGGAGCCCTACAAACTGACATCAGGAACCTGGACTGCTGAGTTTTCTTCCCCAGGGCAAATGGAAAAAGGATGTGCCCAGGGGCCCCTGGCCCTGGGCTGGGACCTCACTGCAAAAAATCCATTTATCGAAGGATGGACCCCAAACCGAAGTTGTCCCCTCCTCAAACTTGTGCTGCCCTGATACACCCAAGGGAGCCCTACAAACTGACATCAGGAACCTGGACTGCTGAGTTTTCTTTCCCAGGGAAAATGGAAAAAGGATGTGCCCAGGGGCCCCTGGCCCTGGGCAGGGGCCTCACTACAAAAAATCCTTATATCGAAGGATGGACCCCACACCGAAGTTGTCCCCACCTCAAACTTGTGCTGCCCGGATAGACCCAAGGGAGCCCTACAAACTGACATCAGGAACCTGGACTGCTGTGTTTTCTTTCCCAGGGAAAATGGAAAAAGGATGTGCCCAGGGGCCCCTGGCCCTGACTGCAAAAAATCCTTATATCGAAGGATGGACCCCACACCGAAGTTGTCCCCACCTCAAACTTGTGCTGCCCTGATACACCCAAGGAAGCCCTACAAACTGACATCAGGAACCTGGACTGCTGCATTTTCTTTCCCAGGGAAAATGGAAAAAGGATGTTCCCAGGGGCCCCTGGCACTGGGCTGGGACCTCACTGCAAAAAATCCATTTATCGAAGGATGGACCCCACACCGAAGTTGTCCCCACCTCAAACTTGTGCTGCCCTGATAGACCCAAGGGAGCCCTACAAACTGACATTAGGAACCTGGACTGCGGAGTTTTCTTTCCTAGGGAAAATGGAAAAGGGATGTGCCCAGGTGCCGCTGTCCCTGGGCTGGGCCCTGACTGCAAAGAATCCTTATATCGAAGGATGCACCCCACACCGAAGTTGTCCCCACCTCAAAATTGTGCTGCCCTGATAGACCCAAGGGAGCCCTACAAACTGACATCAGGAACCTGGACTGCTGAGTTTTCTTTCCCAGGGGAAATGGAAAAAGGATGTGCCCGGGGGCCCCTGGCCTTGGGCTGGGACCTCACTGCAAAAAATCCTTATATCGAAGGATGGAGCCCACACCGAAGTTGTCCCCACCTCAAACTTGTGCTGCCCTGATACACCCAAGGGAGCCCTACAAACTGACATCAGGAACCTGGACTGCTGAGTTTTCTTTCCCAGGGAAAATGGAAAAAGGATGTACCCAGGGGCCCCTGGCTCTGGGCTGGGACCGCACTGCAAAAAATCCTTATCGAAGGATGGACCCCACACCGAAGTTGTCCCCACCTCAAAATTGTGCTGCCCTGATAGACCCAAGGGAGCCCTACAAACTGACATCAGGAACCTGGACTGCTGAGTTTTCTTTCCCAGGGGAAATGGAAAAAGGATGTGCCCGGGGGCCCCTGGCCTTGGGCTGGGACCTCACTGCAAAAAATCCTTATATCGAAGGATGGAGCCCACACCGAAGTTGTCCCCACCTCAAACTTGTGCTGCCCTGATACACCCAAGGGAGCCCTACAAACTGACATCAGGAACCTGGACTGCTGAGTTTTCTTTCCCAGGGAAAATGGAAAAAGGATGTACCCAGGGGCCCCTGGCTCTGGGCTGGGACCGCACTGCAAAAAATCCTTATCGAAGGATGGACCCCACACCGAAGTTGTCCCCACCTCAAACTTGTGCTGCCCTGATACACCCAAGGGAGCCCTACAAACTGACATCAGGAACCTGGACTGCTGAGTTTTCTTCCCCAGGGAAAATGGAAAAAGGATGTGCCCAGGGGCCCCTGGCCCTGGGCTGGGAACTCACTGCAAAAAATCCTTTTATCGAAGGATGGACCCCACACCGAAGTTGTCCCCTCCTCAAACTTGTGCTGCCCTGATACACCCAAGGGAGCCCTACAAACTGACATCAGGAACCTGGACTGCTGAGTTTTCTTTCCCAGGGAAAATGGAAAAAGTATGTTCCCAGGGGCCCCTGGCCCTGGGCTTGGACCTCACTGCAAAAAATCCTTTTATCGCTGGATGGACCCCACACCGAAGTTGTCCCCACCTCAAACTTGTGCTGCCCTGATAGACCCAAGGGAGCCCTACAAACTGACATCAGGAACCTGGACTGCTGAGTTTTCTTTCCCAGGGAAAATGGAAAAAGGATGTACCCAGGGGCCCCTGGCTCTGGGCTGGGACCTCACTGCAAAAAATCCTTATATCGAAGGATGGACCCCACACCGAAGTTGTCCCCACCTCAAACTTGTGCTGCCCTGATAGACCCAAGGGAGCCCTACAAACTGACATCAGGAACCTGGACTGCTGAGTTTTCTTCCCCAGGGTAAATGGAAAAAGGATGTGCCCAGGGGCCCCTGGCCCTGGGCTGGGAACTCACTGCAAAAAATCCTTTTATCGAAGGATGGACCCCACACCGAAGTTGTCCCCACCTCAAACTTGTGCTGCCCTGATAGACCCAAGGGAGCCCTACAAACTGACATCAGGAACCTGGACTGCTGAGTTTTCTTTCCCAGGGAAAATGGAAAAAGGATGTGCCCAGGGGCCCCTGGCCCTGACTGCAAAAAATCCTTATATCGAAGGATGGACCCCACACCGAAGTTGGCCCCACCTCAAACTTGTGCTGCCCTGATACACCCAAGGGAGCCCTACAAACTGACATCAGGAACCTGGACTGCTGCGTTTTCTTTCCCAGGGAAAATGGAAAAAGGATCTTCCCTGGGGCCCCTGGCCCTGGGCTTGGACCTCACTGCAAAAAATCCTTTTATCGCAGGATGGACCCCACACCGAAGTTGTCCCCACCTCAAACTTGTGCTGCCCTGATAGACCCAAGGGAGCCCTACAAACTGACATCAGGAACCTGGACTGCTGAGTTTTCTTTCCCAGGGAAAATGGCCAAAGGATGTGCCCGGGGGCCCCTGGCCCTGACTGCAAAAAATCCTTATATCGACGGATGGACCCCACACCGAAGCTGTCCCCACCTGAAACTTGTGCTGCCCTGATACACCCAAGGGAGCCCTACAAACTGACATCAGGAACCTGGACTGCTGTGTTTTCTTTCCCAGGGAAAATGGAAAAAGTATGTGCCCAGGGGCCCCTAGCCCTGACTGCAAAAAATCCTTATATCGAAGGATGGACCCCACACCGAAGTTGTCCCCACCTCAAACTTGTGCTGCCCTGATAGACCCAAGGGAGCCCTACAAACTGACATCAGGAACCTGGACTGCTGAGTTTTCTTCCCCAGGGAAAATGGAAAAAGAATGTGCCCAGGGGCCCCTGGCCCTGGGCTTGGACCTCACTGCAAAAAATCCTTTTATCGCTGGATGGACCCCACACCGAAGTTGTCCCCACCTCAAACTTGTGCTGCCCTGATAGACCCAAGGGAGCCCTACAAACTGACATCAGGAACCTGGACTGCTGAGTTTTCTTTCCCAGGTAAAATGGCCAAAGGATGTGCCCAGGGGCCCCTGGCCCTGGGCTTGGACCTCACTGCAAAAAATCCTTTTATCGCTGGATGGACCCCACACCGAAGTTGTCCCCACCTCAAACTTGTGCTGCCCTGATAGACCCAAGGGAGCCCTACAAACTGACATCAGGAACCTGGACTGCTGAGTTTTCTTTCCCAGGGAAAATGGCCAAAGGATGTGCCCAGGGGCCCCTGGCCCTGGGCTCGGACCTCACTGCAAAAAATCCTTATATCGAAGGATGGACCCCACACCTAAGTTGTCCCCACCTCAAACTTGTGCTGCCCTGATAGACCCAAGGGAGCCCTACAAACTGACATCAGGAACCTGGACTGCTGAGTTTTCTTTCCCAGGGAAAATGGAAAAAGGATGTACCCAGGGGCCCCTGGCTCTGGGCTGGGACCTCACTGCAAAAAATCCTTATATCGAAGGATGGACCCCACACCTAAGTTGTCCCCACCTCAAACTTGTGCTGCCCTGATAGACCCAAGGGAGCCCTACAAACTGACATCAGGAACCTGGACTGCTGAGTTTTCTTCCCCAGGGCAAATGGAAAAAGGATGTGCCCAGGGGCCCCTGGCCCTGGGCTGGGACCTCACTGCAAAAAATCCATTTATCGAAGGATGGACCCCACACCGAAGTTGTCCCCACCTGAAACTTGTGCTGCCCTGATACACCCAAGGGAGCCCTACAAACTGACATCAGGAACCTGGACTGCTGAGTTTTCTTTCCCAGGGAAAATGGAAAAAGGATGTGCCCAGGGGCCCCTGGCCCTGGGCAGGGGCCTCACTACAAAAAATCCTTATATCGAAGGATGGACCCCACACCGAAGTTGTCCCCACCTCAAACTTGTGCTGCCTGGATAGACCCAAGGGAGCCCTACAAACTGACATCAGGAACCTGGACTGCTGTGTTTTCTTTCCCAGGGAAAATGGAAAAAGGATGTGCCCAGGGGCCCCTGGCCCTGACTGCAAAAAATCCTTATATCGAAGGATGGACCCCACACCGAAGTTGTCCCCACCTCAAACTTGTGCTGCCCTGATACACCCAAGGAAGCCCTACAAACTGACATCAGGAACCTGGACTGCTGCATTTTCTTTCCCAGGGAAAATGGAAAAAGGATGTTCCCAGGGGCCCCTGGCCCTGGGCTGGGACCTCACTGCAAAAAATCCATTTATCGAAGGATGGACCCCACACCGAAGTTGTCCCCACCTCAAACTTGTGCTGCCCTGATAGACCCAAGGGAGCCCTACAAACTGACATTAGGAACCTGGACTGCGGAGTTTTCTTTCCGAGGGAAAATGGAAAAGGGATGTGCCCAGGTGCCGCTGTCCCTGGGCTGGGCCCTGACTGCAAAGAATCCTTATATCGAAGGATGCACCCCACACCGAAGTTGTCCCCACCTCAAAATTGTGCTGCCCTGATAGACCCAAGGGAGCCCTACAAACTGACATCAGGAACCTGGACTGCTGAGTTTTCTTTCCCAGGGAAAATGGAAAAAGGATGTACCCAGGGGCCCCTGGCCCTGGGCTGGGAACTCACTGCAAAAAATCCTTTTATCGAAGGATGGACCCCACACCGAAGTTGTCCCCTCCTCAAACTTGTGCTGCCCTGATAGACCCAAGGGAGCCCTACAAACTGACATCAGGAACCTGGACTGCTGAGTTTTCTTTCCCAGGGAAAATGGCCAAAGGATGTGCCCGGGGGCCCCTGGCCCTGACTGCAAAAAATCCTTATATCGACGGATGGACCCCACACCGAAGCTGTCCCCACCTGAAACTTGTGCTGCCCTGATACACCCAAGGGAGCCCTACAAACTGACATCAGGAACCTGGACTGCTGTGTTTTCTTTCCCAGGGAAAATGGAAAAAGTATGTGCCCAGGGGCCCCTAGCCCTGACTGCAAAAAATCCTTATATCGAAGGATGGACCCCACACCGAAGTTGTCCCCACCTCAAACTTGTGCTGCCCTGATAGACCCAAGGGAGCCCTACAAACTGACATCAGGAACCTGGACTGCTGAGTTTTCTTCCCCAGGGAAAATGGAAAAAGAATGTGCCCAGGGGCCCCTGGCCCTGGGCTTGGACCTCACTGCAAAAAATCCTTTTATCGCTGGATGGACCCCACACCGAAGTTGTCCCCACCTCAAACTTGTGCTGCCCTGATAGACCCAAGGGAGCCCTACAAACTGACATCAGGAACCTGGACTGCTGAGTTTTCTTTCCCAGGTAAAATGGCCAAAGGATGTGCCCAGGGGCCCCTGGCCCTGGGCTTGGACCTCACTGCAAAAAATCCTTTTATCGCTGGATGGACCCCACACCGAAGTTGTCCCCACCTCAAACTTGTGCTGCCCTGATAGACCCAAGGGAGCCCTACAAACTGACATCAGGAACCTGGACTGCTGAGTTTTCTTTCCCAGGGAAAATGGCCAAAGGATGTGCCCAGGGGCCCCTGGCCCTGGGCTCGGACCTCACTGCAAAAAATCCTTATATCGAAGGATGGACCCCACACCTAAGTTGTCCCCACCTCAAACTTGTGCTGCCCTGATAGACCCAAGGGAGCCCTACAAACTGACATCAGGAACCTGGACTGCTGAGTTTTCTTTCCCAGGGAAAATGGAAAAAGGATGTACCCAGGGGCCCCTGGCTCTGGGCTGGGACCTCACTGCAAAAAATCCTTATATCGAAGGATGGACCCCACACCTAAGTTGTCCCCACCTCAAACTTGTGCTGCCCTGATAGACCCAAGGGAGCCCTACAAACTGACATCAGGAACCTGGACTGCTGAGTTTTCTTCCCCAGGGCAAATGGAAAAAGGATGTGCCCAGGGGCCCCTGGCCCTGGGCTGGGACCTCACTGCAAAAAATCCATTTATCGAAGGATGGACCCCACACCGAAGTTGTCCCCACCTGAAACTTGTGCTGCCCTGATACACCCAAGGGAGCCCTACAAACTGACATCAGGAACCTGGACTGCTGAGTTTTCTTTCCCAGGGAAAATGGAAAAAGGATGTGCCCAGGGGCCCCTGGCCCTGGGCAGGGGCCTCACTACAAAAAATCCTTATATCGAAGGATGGACCCCACACCGAAGTTGTCCCCACCTCAAACTTGTGCTGCCTGGATAGACCCAAGGGAGCCCTACAAACTGACATCAGGAACCTGGACTGCTGTGTTTTCTTTCCCAGGGAAAATGGAAAAAGGATGTGCCCAGGGGCCCCTGGCCCTGACTGCAAAAAATCCTTATATCGAAGGATGGACCCCACACCGAAGTTGTCCCCACCTCAAACTTGTGCTGCCCTGATACACCCAAGGAAGCCCTACAAACTGACATCAGGAACCTGGACTGCTGCATTTTCTTTCCCAGGGAAAATGGAAAAAGGATGTTCCCAGGGGCCCCTGGCCCTGGGCTGGGACCTCACTGCAAAAAATCCATTTATCGAAGGATGGACCCCACACCGAAGTTGTCCCCACCTCAAACTTGTGCTGCCCTGATAGACCCAAGGGAGCCCTACAAACTGACATTAGGAACCTGGACTGCGGAGTTTTCTTTCCGAGGGAAAATGGAAAAGGGATGTGCCCAGGTGCCGCTGTCCCTGGGCTGGGCCCTGACTGCAAAGAATCCTTATATCGAAGGATGCACCCCACACCGAAGTTGTCCCCACCTCAAAATTGTGCTGCCCTGATAGACCCAAGGGAGCCCTACAAACTGACATCAGGAACCTGGACTGCTGAGTTTTCTTTCCCAGGGAAAATGGAAAAAGGATGTACCCAGGGGCCCCTGGCCCTGGGCTGGGAACTCACTGCAAAAAATCCTTTTATCGAAGGATGGACCCCACACCGAAGTTGTCCCCTCCTCAAACTTGTGCTGCCCTGATACACCCAAGGGAGCCCTACAAACTGACATCAGGAACCTGGACTGCTGAGTTTTCTTTCCCAGGGAAAATGGAAAAAGTATGTTCCCAGGGGCCCCTGGCCCTGGGCTTGGACCTCACTGCAAAAAATCCTTTTATCGCTGGATGGACCCCACACCGAAGTTGTCCCCACCTCAAACTTGTGCTGCCCTGATAGACCCAAGGGAGCCCTACAAACTGACATCAGGAACCTGGACTGCTGAGTTTTCTTTCCCAGGGAAAATGGAAAAAGGATGTACCCAGGGGCCCCTGGCTCTGGGCTGGGACCTCACTGCAAAAAATCCTTATATCAAAGGATGGACCCCACACCGAAGTTGTCCCCACCTCAAACTTGTGCTGCCCTGATAGACCCAAGGGAGCCCTACAAACTGACATCAGGAACCTGGACTGCTGAGTTTTCTTCCCCAGGGTAAATGGAAAAAGGATGTGCCCAGGGGCCCCTGGCCCTGGGCTGGGAACTCACTGCAAAAAATCCTTTTATCGAAGGATGGACCCCACACCGAAGTTGTCCCCACCTCAAACTTGTGCTGCCCTGATAGACCCAAGGGAGCCCTACAAACTGACATCAGGAACCTGGACTGCTGCGTTTTCTTTCCCAGGGAAAATGGAAAAAGGGTCTTCCCTGGGGCCCCTGGCCCTGGGCTTGGACCTCACTGCAAAAAATCCTTTTATCGCAGGATGGACCCCACACCGAAGTTGTCCCCACCTCAAACTTGTGCTGCCCTGATAGACCCAAGGGAGCCCTACAAACTGACATCAGGAACCTGGACTGCTGAGTTTTCTTTCCCAGGGAAAATGGCCAAAGGATGTGCCCGGGGGCCCCTGGCCCTGACTGCAAAAAATCCTTATATCGACGGATGGACCCCACACCGAAGTTGTCCCCACCTCAAACTTGTGCTGCCCTGATACACCCAAGGGAGCCCTACAAACTGACATCAGGAACCTGGACTGCTGTGTTTTCTTTCCCAGGGAAAATGGAAAAAGTATGTGCCCAGGGGCCCCTGGCCCTGACTGCAAAAAATCCTTATATCGAAGGATGGACCCCACACCGAAGTTGTCCCCACCTCAAACTTGTGCTGCCCTGATAGACCCAAGGGAGCCCTACAAACTGACATCAGGAACCTGGACTGCTGAGTTTTCTTCCCCAGGGAAAATGGAAAAAGAATGTGCCCAGGGTCCCCTGGCCCTGGGCCCCTGGCCCTGACTGCAAAAAATCCTTATATCGAAGGATGGACCCCACATCGATGTTGTCCCCACCTCAAACTTGTGCTGCCCTGATACACCCAAGGGGGCCCTACAAACTGACATCAGGAACCTGGACTGCTGAGTTTTCTTTCCCAGGTAAAATGGCCAAAGGATGTGCCCAGGGGCCCCTGGCCCTGGGCTTGGACCTCACTGCAAAAAATCCTTTTATCGCTGGATGGACCCCACACCGAAGTTGTCCCCACCTCAAACTTGTGCTGCCCTGATAGACCCAAGGGAGCCCTACAAACTGACATCAGGAACCTGGACTGCTGAGTTTTCTTTCCCAGGGAAAATGGCCAAAGGATGTGCCCAGGGGCCCCTGGCCCTGGGCTCGGACCTCACTGCAAAAAATCCTTATATCGAAGGATGGACCCCACACCTAACTTGTCCCCACCTCAAACTTGTGCTGCCCTGATAGACCCAAGGGAGCCCTACAAACTGACATCAGGAACCTGGACTGCTGAGTTTTCTTTCCCAGGGAAAATGGAAAAAGGATGTACCCAGGGGCCCCTGGCTCTGGGCTGGGACCTCACTGCAAAAAATCCTTATATCGAAGGATGGACCCCACACCTAAGTTGTCCCCACCTCAAACTTGTGCTGCCCTGATAGACCCAAGGGAGCCCTACAAACTGACATCAGGAACCTGGACTGCTGAGTTTTCTTCCCCAGGGCAAATGGAAAAAGGATGTGCCCAGGGGCCCCTGGCCCTGGGCTGGGACCTCACTGCAAAAAATCCATTTATCGAAGGATGGACCCCACACCGAAGTTGTCCCCACCTGAAACTTGTGCTGCCCTGATACACCCAAGGGAGCCCTACAAACTGACATCAGGAACCTGGACTGCTGAGTTTTCTTTCCCAGGGAAAATGGAAAAAGGATGTGCCCAGGGGCCCCTTGCCCTGGGCAGGGGCCTCACTACAAAAAATCCTTATATCGAAGGATGGACCCCACACCGAAGTTGTCCCCACCTCAAACTTGTGCTGCCCGGATAGACCCAAGGGAGCCCTACAAACTGACATCAGGAACCTGGACTGCTGTGTTTTCTTTCCCAGGGAAAATGGAAAAAGGATGTGCCCAGGGGCCCCTGGCCCTGACTGCAAAAAATCCTTATATCGAAGGATGGACCCCACACCGAAGTTGTCCCCACCTCAAACTTGTGCTGCCCTGATACACCCAAGGAAGCCCTACAAACTGACATCAGGAACCTGGACTGCTGCATTTTCTTTCCCAGGGAAAATGGAAAAAGGATGTTCCCAGGGGCCCCTGGCCCTGGGCTGGGACCTCACTGCAAAAAATCCATTTATCGAAGGATGGACCCCACACCGAAGTTGTCCCCACCTCAAACTTGTGCTGCCCTGATAGACCCAAGGGAGCCCTACAAACTGACATTAGGAACCTGGACTGCGGAGTTTTCTTTCCTAGGGAAAATGGAAAAGGGATGTGCCCAGGTGCCGCTGTCCCTGGGCTGGGCCCTGACTGCAAAGAATCCTTATATCGAAGGATGCACCCCACACCGAAGTTGTCCCCACCTCAATATTGTGCTGCCCTGATAGACCCAAGGGAGCCCTACAAACTGACATCAGGAACCTGGACTGCTGAGTTTTCTTTCCCAGGGGAAATGGAAAAAGGATGTGCCCGGGGGCTCCTGGCCTTGGGCTGGGACCTCACTGCAAAAAATCCTTATATCGAAGGATGGAGCCCACACCGAAGTTGTCCCCACCTCAAACTTGTGCTGCCCTGATACACCCAAGGGAGCCCTACAAACTGACATCAGGAACCTGGACTGCTGAGTTTTCTTTCCCAGGGAAAATGGAAAAAGGATGTACCCAGGGGCCCCTGGCTCTGGGCTGGGACCTCACTGCAAAAAATCCTTATATCGAAGGATGGACCCCACACCGAAGTTGTCCCCACCTCAAACTTGTGCTGCCCTGATAGACCCAAGGGAGCCCTACAAACTGACATCAGGAACCTGGACTGCTGAGTTTTCTTCCCCAGGGTAAATGGAAAAAGGATGTGCCCAGGGGCCCCTGGCCCTGGGCTGGGAACTCACTGCAAAAAATCCTTTTATCGAAGGATGGACCCCACACCGAAGTTGTCCCCACCTCAAACTTGTGCTGCCCTGATAGACCCAAGGGAGCCCTACAAACTGACATCAGGAACCTGGACTGCTGAGTTTTCTTTCCCAGGGAAAATGGAAAAAGGATGTTCCCAGGGACCCCTGGCCCTGACTGCAAAAAATCCTTATATCGAAGGATGGACCCCACACCGAAGTTGGCCCCACCTCAAACTTGTGCTGCCCTGATACACCCAAGGGAGCCCTACAAACTGACATCAGGAACCTGGACTGCTGCGTTTTCTTTCCCAGGGAAAATGGAAAAAGGATCTTCCCTGGGGCCCCTGGCCCTGGGCTTGGACCTCACTGCAAAAAATCCTTTTATCGCAGGATGGACCCCACACCGAAGTTGTCCCCACCTCAAACTTGTGCTGCCCTGATAGACCCAAGGGAGCCCTACAAACTGACATCAGGAACCTGGACTGCTGAGTTTTCTTTCCCAGGGAAAATGGCCAAAGGATGTGCCCGGGGGCCCCTGGCCCTGACTGCAAAAAATCCTTATATCGACGGATGGACCCCACACCGAAGTTGTCCCCACCTGAAACTTGTGCTGCCCTGATACACCCAAGGGAGCCCTACAAACTGACATCAGGAACCTGGACTGCTGTGTTTTCTTTCCCAGGGAAAATGGAAAAAGTATGTGCCCAGGGGCCCCTGGCCCTGACTGCAAAAAATCCTTATATCGAAGGATGGACCCCACACCGAAGTTGTCCCCACCTGAAACTTGTGCTGCCCTGATACACCCAAGGGAGCCCTACAAACTGACATCAGGAACCTGGACTGCTGAGTTTTCTTTCCCAGGGAAAATGGCCAAAGGATGTGCCCAGGGGCCCCTGGCCCTGGGCTTGGACCTCACTGCAAAAAATCCTTTTATCGCTGGATGGACCCCACACCGAAGTTGTCCCCACCTCAAACTTGTGCTGCCCTGATAGACCCAAGGGAGCCCTACAAACTGACATCAGGAACCTGGACTGCTGAGTTTTCTTTCCCAGGGAAAATGGCCAAAGGATGTGCCCAAAGGCCCCTGGCCCTGGGCTTGGACCTCACTGCAAAAAATCCTTTTATCGCTGGATGGACCCCACACCGAAGTTGTCCCCACCTCAAACTTGTGCTGCCCTGATAGACCCAAGGGAGCCCTACAAACTGACATCAGGAACCTGGACTGCTGAGTTTTCTTTCCCAGGGAAACTGGAAAAAGGATGTACCCAGGGGCCCCTGGCTCTGGGCTGGGACCTCACTGCAAAAAATCCTTATATCGAAGGATGGACCCCACACCTAAGTTGTCCCCACCTCAAACTTGTGCTGCCCTGATAGACCCAAGGGAGCCCTACAAACTGACATCAGGAACCTGGACTGCTGAGTTTTCTTCCCCAGGGTAAATGGAAAAAGGATGTGCCCAGGGGCCCCTGGCCCTGGGCTGGGACCTCACTGCAAAAAATCCTTATATCGAAGGATGGACCCCAGACCAACGTTGTCCCCACCTCAAACTTGTGCTGCCCTGATAGACCCAAGGGAGCCCTACAAACTGACATCAGGAACCTGGACTGCTGAGTTTTCTTTCCCAGGGAAAATGGAAAAAGGATGTGCCCAGGGGCCCCTGGCCCTGGGCTGGGAACTCACCTAAAAAATCCTTTAATCGAAGGATGGACCCCACACCGAAGTTGTCCCCTCCTCAAACTTGTGCTGCCCTGATACACCCAAGGGAGCCCTACAAACTGACATCAGGAACCTGGACTGCTGAGTTTTCTTTCCCAGGGAAAATGGCCAAAGGATGTGCCCAGGGGCCCCTGGCCCTGACTGCAAAAAATCCTTATATCGAAGGATGGAGCCCACACCGAAGTTGTCCCCACCTCAAACTTGTGCTGCCCTGATACACCCAAGGGAGCCCTACAAACTGACATCAGGAACCTGGACTGCTGCGTTTTCTTTCCCAGGGAAAATGGAAAAAGTATGTTCCCAGGGGCCCCTGGCCCTGGGCTTGGACCTCACTGCAAAAAATCCTTTTATCGCTGGATGGACCCCACACCGAAGTTGTCCCCACCTGAAACTTGTGCTGCCCTGATACACCCAAGGGAGCCCTACAAACTGACATCAGGAACCTGGACTGCTGAGTTTTTTTTCCCAGGGAAAATGGAAAAAGGATGTGCCCAGGGGCCCCTGGCCCTGGGCAGGGGCCTCACTACAAAAAATCCTTATATCGAAGGATGGACCCCACACCGAAGTTGTCCCCACCTCAAACTTGTGCTGCCCGGATAGACCCAAGGGAGCCCTACAAACTGACATCAGGAACCTGGACTGCTGTGTTTTCTTTCCCAGGGAAAATGGAAAAAGGATGTGCCCAGGGGCCCCTGGCCCTGACTGCAAAAAATCCTTATATCGAAGGATGGACCCCACACCGAAGTTGTCCCCACCTCAAACTTGTGCTGCCCTGATACACCCAAGGAAGCCCTACAAACTGACATCAGGAACCTGGACTGCTGCATTTTCTTTCCCAGGGAAAATGGAAAAAGGATATTCCCAGGGGCCCCTGGCCCTGGGCTGGGACCTCACTGCAAAAAATCCATTTATCGAAGGATGGACCCCACACCGAAGTTGTCCCCACCTCAAACTTGTGCTGCCCTGATAGACCCAAGGGAGCCCTACAAACTGACATTAGGAACCTGGACTGCGGAGTTTTCTTTCCTAGGGAAAATGGAAAAGGGATGTGCCCAGGTGCCGCTGTCCCTGGGCTGGGCCCTGACTGCAAAGAATCCTTATATCGAAGGATGCACCCCACACCGAAGTTGTCCCCACCTCAAAATTGTGCTGCCCTGATAGACCCAAGGGAGCCCTACAAACTGACATCAGGAACCTGGACTGCTGAGTTTTCTTTCCCAGGGGAAATGGAAAAAGGATGTGCCCGGGGGCCCCTGGCCTTGGGCTGGGACGTCACTGCAAAAAATCCTTATATTGAAGGATGGACCCCACACCGAAGTTGTCCCCACCTCAAACTGGTGCTGCCCGGATAGACCCAAGGGAGCCCTACAAACTGACATCAGGAACCTGGACTGCTGTGTTTTCTTTCCCAGGGAAAATGGAAAAAGGATGTACCCAGGGGCCCCTGGCTCTGGGCTGGGACCGCACTGCAAAAAATCCTTATCGAAGGATGGACCCCACACCGAAGTTGTCCCCACCTCAAACTTGTGCTGCCCTGATAGACCCAAGGGAGCCCTACAAACTGACATCAGGAACCTGGACTGCTGAGTTTTCTTCCCCAGGGAAAATGGAAAAAGGATGTGCCCAGGGGCCCCTGGCCCTGGGCTGGGAACTCACTGCAAAAAATCCTTTTATCGAAGGATGGACCCCACACCGAAGTTGTCCCCTCCTCAAACTTGTGCTGCCCTGATACACCCAAGGGAGCCCTACAAACTGACATCAGGAACCTGGACTGCTGAGTTTTCTTTCCCAGGGAAAATGGCCAAAGGATGTGCCCAGGGGCCCCTGGCCCTGACTGCAAAAAATCCTTATATCGAAGGATGGAGCCCACACCGAAGTTGTCCCCACCTCAAACTTGTGCTGCCCTGATACACCCAAGGGAGCCCTACAAACTGACATCAGGAACCTGGACTGCTGCGTTTTCTTTCCCAGGGAAAATGGAAAAAGTATGTTCCCAGGGGCCCCTGGCCCTGGGCTTGGACCTCACTGCAAAAAATCCTTTTATCGCTGGATGGACCCCACACCGAAGTTGTCCCCACCTGAAACTTGTGCTGCCCTGATACACCCAAGGGAGCCCTACAAACTGACATCAGGAACCTGGACTGCTGAGTTTTCTTTCCCAGGGAAAATGGAAAAAGGATGTGCCCAGGGGCCCCTGGCCCTGGGCAGGGGCCTCACTACAAAAAATCCTTATATCGAAGGATGGACCCCACACCGAAGTTGTCCCCACCTCAAACTTGTGCTGCCCTGATACACCCAAGGAAGCCCTACAAACTGACATTAGGAACCTGGACTGCGGAGTTTTCTTTCCTAGGGAAAATGGAAAAGGGATGTGCCCAGGTGACGCTGTCCCTGGGCTGGGCCCTGACTGCAAAGAATCCTTATATCGAAGGATGCACCCCACACCGAAGTTGTCCCCACCTCAAAATTGTGCTGCCCTGATAGACCCAAGGGAGCCCTACAAACTGACATCAGGAACCTGGACTGCTGAGTTTTCTTTCCCAGGGGAAATGGAAAAAGGATGTGCCCGGGGGCCCCTGGCCTTGGGCTGGGACCTCACTGCAAAAAATCCTTATATCGAAGGATGGACCCCGCACCGAAGTTGTCCCCACCTCAAACTTGTGCTGCCCTAGTAGACCCAAGGGAGCCCTACAAACTGACATCAGGAACCTGGACTGCTGCGTTTTCTTTCCCAGGGAAAATGGAAAAAGTATGTTCCCAGGGCCCCTGGCCCTTGGCTTGGACCTCACTGCAAAAAATCCTTTTATCGCTGGATGGACCCCACACCGAAGTTGTCCCCACCTCGAACTTGTGCTGCCCTGATACACCCAAGGGAGCCCTACAAACTGACATCAGGAACCTGGACTGCTGAGTTTTCTTTCCCAGGGAAAATGGAAAAAGGATGTGCCCAGGGGCCCCTGGCCCTGGGCAGGGGCCTCACTACAAAAAATCCTTATATCGAAGGATGGACCCCACACCGAAGTTGTCCCCACCTCAAACTTGTGCTGCCCGGATAGACCCAAGGGAGCCCTACAAACTGACATCAGGAACCTGGACTGCTGTGTTTTCTTTCCCAGGGAAAATGGAAAAAGGATGTGCCCAGGGGCCCCTGGCCCTGACTGCAAAAAATCCTTATATCGAAGGATGGACCCCACACCGAAGTTGTCCCCACCTCAAACTTGTGCTGCCCTGATACACCCAAGGAAGCCCTACAAACTGACATCAGGAACCTGGACTGCTGCATTTTCTTTCCTAGGGAAAATGGAAAAAGGATGTTCCCAGGGGCCCCTGGCCCTGGGCTGGGACCTCACTGCAAAAAATCCATTTATCGAAGGATGGACCCCACACCGAAGTTGTCCCCACCTCAAACTTGTGCTGCCCTGGTAGACCCAAGGGAGCCCTACAAACTGACATTAGGAACCTGGACTGCGGAGTTTTCTTTCCTAGGGAAAATGGAAAAGGGATGTGCCCAGGTGCCGCTGTCCCTGGGCTGGGCCCTCACTGCAAAAAATCCTTATATCGAAGGATGGACCCCACACCGAAGTTGTCCCCACCTCAAACTTGTGCTGCCCTGATACACCCAAGGGAGCCCTACAAACTGACATCAGGAACCTGGACTGCTGCGTTTTCTTTCCCAGGGAAAATGGAAAAAGTATGTTCCCAGGGCCCCTGGCCCTTGGCTTGGACCTCACTGCAAAAAATCCTTTTATCGCTGGATGGACCCCACACCGAAGTTGTCCCCACCTGAAACTTGTGCTGCCCTGATACACCCAAGGGAGCCCTACAAACTGACATCAGGAACCTGGACTGCTGAGTTTTCTTTCCCAGGGAAAATGGAAAAAGGATGTGCCCAGGGGCCCCTGGCCCTGGGCAGGTTCCTCACTGCAAAAAATCCATTTATCGAAGGATGGACCCCACACCGAAGTTGTCCTCACCTCAAACTTGTGCTGCCCGGATAGACCCAAGGGAGCCCTACAAACTGACATCAGGAACCTGGACTGCTGTGTTTTCTTTCCCAGGGAAAATGGAAAAAGGATGTGCCCAGGGGCCCCTGGCCCTGACTGCAAAAAATCCTTATATCGAAGGATGGACCCCACACCGAAGTTGTCCCCACCTCAAACTTGTGCTGCCCTGATACACCCAAGGAAGCCCTACAAACTGACATCAGGAACCTGGACTGCTGCATTTTCTTTCCTAGGGAAAATGGAAAAAGGATGTTCCCAGGGGCCCCTGGCCCTGGGCTGGGACCTCACTGCAAAAAATCCATTTATCGAAGGATGGACCCCACACCGAAGTTGTCCCCACCTCAAACTTGTGCTGCCCTGATAGACCCAAGGGAGCCCTACAAACTGACATTAGGAACCTGGACTGCGGAGTTTTCTTTCCTAGGGAAAATGGAAAAGGGATGTGCCCAGGTGCCGCTGTCCCTGGGCTGGGCCCTGACTGCAAAGAATCCTTATATCGAAGGATGCACCCCACACCGAAGTTGTCCCCACCTCAAAATTGTGCTGCCCTGATAGACCCAAGGGAGCCCTACAAACTGACATCAGGAACCTGGACTGCTGAGTTTTCTTTCCCAGGGGAAATGGAAAAAGGATGTGCCCGGGGGCCCCTGGCCTTGGGCTGGGACCTCACTGCAAAAAATCCTTATATCGAAGGATGGAGCCCACACCGAAGTTGTCCCCACCTCAAACTTGTGCTGCCCTGATACACCCAAGGGAGCCCTACAAACTGACATCAGGAACCTGGACTGCTGAGTTTTCTTTCCCAGGGAAAATGGAAAAAGGATGTACCCAGGGGCCCCTGGCTCTGGGCTGGGACCGCACTGCAAAAAATCCTTATATCGAAGGATGGACCCCACACCGAAGTTGTCCCCACCTCAAACTTGTGCTGCCCTGATACACCCAAGGGAGCCCTACAAACTGACATCAGGAACCTGGACTGCTGAGTTTTCTTCCCCAGGGAAAATGGAAAAAGGATGTGCCCAGGGGCCCCTGGCCCTGGGCTGGGAACTCACTGCAAAAAATCCTTTTATCGAAGGATGGACCCCACACCGAAGTTGTCCCCTCCTCAAACTTGTGCTGCCCTGATACACCCAAGGGAGCCCTACAAACTGACATCAGGAACCTGGACTGCTGAGTTTTCTTTCCCAGGGAAAATGGAAAAAGTATGTTCCCAGGGGCCCCTGGCCCTGGGCTTGGACCTCACTGCAAAAAATCCTTTTATCGCTGGATGGACCCCACACCGAAGTTGTCCCCACCTCAAACTTGTGCTGCCCTGATAGACCCAAGGGAGCCCTACAAACTGACATCAGGAACCTGGACTGCTGAGTTTTCTTTCCCAGGGAAAATGGAAAAAGGATGTACCCAGGGGCCCCTGGCTCTGGGCTGGGACCTCACTGCAAAAAATCCTTATATCGAAGGATGGACCCCACACCGAAGTTGTCCCCACCTCAAACTTGTGCTGCCCTGATAGACCCAAGGGAGCCCTACAAACTGACATCAGGAACCTGGACTGCTGTGTTTTCTTTCCCAGGGAAAATGGAAAAAGTATGTGCCCAGGGGCCCCTGGCCCTGACTGCAAAAAATCCTTATATCGAAGGATGGACCCCACACCGAAGTTGTCCCCACCTCAAACTTGTGCTGCCCTGATAGACCCAAGGGAGCCCTACAAACTGACATCAGGAACCTGGACTGCTGAGTTTTCTTCCCCAGGGAAAATGGAAAAAGAATGTGCCCAGGGTCCCCTGGCCCTGGGCCCCTGGCCCTGACTGCAAAAAATCCTTATATCGAAGGATGGACCCCACATCGATGTTGTCCCCACCTCAAACTTGTGCTGCCCTGATACACCCAAGGGGGCCCTACAAACTGACATCAGGAACCTGGACTGCTGAGTTTTCTTTCCCAGGGAAAATGGCCAAAGGATGTGCCCAGGGGCCCCTGGCCCTGGGCTTGGACCTCACTGCAAAAAATCCTTTTATCGCTGGATGGACCCCACACCGAAGTTGTCCCCACCTCAAACTTGTGCTGCCCTGATAGACCCAAGGGAGCCCTACAAACTGACATCAGGAACCTGGACTGCTGAGTTTTCTTTCCCAGGGAAAATGGCCAAAGGATGTGCCCAGGGGCCCCTGGCCCTGGGCTTGGACCTCACTGCAAAAAATCCTTTTATCGCTGGATGGACCCCACACCGAAGTTGTCCCCACCTCAAACTTGTGCTGCCCTGATAGACCCAAGGGAGCCCTACAAACTGACATCAGGAACCTGGACTGCTGAGTTTTCTTTCCCAGGGAAAATGGCCAAAGGATGTGCCCAGGGGCCCCTGGCTCTGGGCTGGGACCTCACTGCAAAAAATCCTTATATCGAAGGATGGACCCCACACCTAAGTTGTCCCCACCTCAAACTTGTGCTGCCCTGATAGACCCAAGGGAGCCCTACAAACTGACATCAGGAACCTGGACTGCTGAGTTTTCTTCCCCAGGGCAAATGGAAAAAGGATGTGCCCAGGGGCCCCTGGCCCTGGGCTGGGACCTCACTGCAAAAAATCCATTTATCGAAGGATGGACCCCACACCGAAGTTGTCCCCACCTGAAACTTGTGCTGCCCTGATACACCCAAGGGAGCCCTACAAACTGACATCAGGAACCTGGACTGCTGAGTTTTCTTCCCCAGGGAAAATGGAAAAAGGATGTGCCCAGGGGCCCCTGGCCCTGGGCAGGGGCCTCACTACAAAAAATCCTTATATCGAAGGATGGACCCCACACCGAAGTTGTCCCCACCTCAAACTTGTGCTGCCCGGATAGACCCAAGGGAGCCCTACAAACTGACATCAGGAACCTGGACTGCTGTGTTTTCTTTCCCAGGGAAAATGGAAAAAGGATGTGCCCAGGGGCCCCTGGCCCTGACTGCAAAAAATCCTTATATCGAAGGATGGACCCCACACCGAAGTTGTCCCCACCTCAAACTTGTGCTGCCCTGATACACCCAAGGAAGCCCTACAAACTGACATCAGGAACCTGGACTGCTGCATTTTCTTTCCCAGGGAAAATGGAAAAAGGATGTTCCCAGGGGCCCCTGGCACTGGGCTGGGACCTCACTGCAAAAAATCCATTTATCGAAGGATGGACCCCACACCGAAGTTGTCCCCTCCTCAAACTTGTGCTGCCCTGATAGACCCAAGGGAGCCCTACAAACTGACATTAGGAACCTGGACTGCGGAGTTTTCTTTCCTAGGGAAAATGGAAAAGGGATGTGCCCAGGTGCCGCTGTCCCTGGGCTGGGCCCTGACTGCAAAGAATCCTTATATCGAAGGATGCACCCCACACCGAAGTTGTCCCCACCTCAAAATTGTGCTGCCCTGATAGACCCAAGGGAGCCCTACAAACTGACATCAGGAACCTGGACTGCTGAGTTTTCTTTCCCAGGGGAAATGGAAAAAGGATGTGCCCGGGGGCCCCTGGCCTTGGGCTGGGACCTCACTGCAAAAAATCCTTATATCGAAGGATGGAGCCCACACCGAAGTTGTCCCCACCTCAAACTTGTGCTGCCCTGATACACCCAAGGGAGCCCTACAAACTGACATCAGGAACCTGGACTGCTGAGTTTTCTTTCCCAGGGAAAATGGAAAAAGGATGTACCCAGGGGCCCCTGGCTCTGGGCTGGGACCGCACTGCAAAAAATCCTTATCGAAGGATGGACCCCACACCGAAGTTGTCCCCACCTCAAACTTGTGCTGCCCTGATACACCCAAGGGAGCCCTACAAACTGACATCAGGAACCTGGACTGCTGAGTTTTCTTCCCCAGGGAAAATGGAAAAAGGATGTGCCCAGGGGCCCCTGGCCCTGGGCTGGGAACTCACTGCAAAAAATCCTTTTATCGAAGGATGGACCCCACACCGAAGTTGTCCCCTCCTCAAACTTGTGCTGCCCTGATACACCCAAGGGAGCCCTACAAACTGACATCAGGAACCTGGACTGCTGAGTTTTCTTTCCCAGGGAAAATGGAAAAAGTATGTTCCCAGGGGCCCCTGGCCCTGGGCTTGGACCTCACTGCAAAAAATCCTTTTATCGCTGGATGGACCCCACACCGAAGTTGTCCCCACCTCAAACTTGTGCTGCCCTGATAGACCCAAGGGAGCCCTACAAACTGACATCAGGAACCTGGACTGCTGAGTTTTCTTTCCCAGGGAAAATGGAAAAAGGATGTACCCAGGGGCCCCTGGCTCTGGGCTGGGACCTCACTGCAAAAAATCCTTATATCGAAGGATGGACCCCACACCGAAGTTGTCCCCACCTCAAACTTGTGCTGCCCTGATAGACCCAAGGGAGCCCTACAAACTGACATCAGGAACCTGGACTGCTGAGTTTTCTTCCCCAGGGTAAATGGAAAAAGGATGTGCCCAGGGGCCCCTGGCCCTGGGCTGGGAACTCACTGCAAAAAATCCTTTTATCGAAGGATGGACCCCACACCGAAGTTGTCCCCACCTCAAACTTGTGCTGCCCTGATAGACCCAAGGGAGCCCTACAAACTGACATCAGGAACCTGGACTGCTGAGTTTTCTTTCCCAGGGAAAATGGAAAAAGGATGTGCCCAGGGGCCCCTGGCCCTGACTGCAAAAAATCCTTATATCGAAGGATGGACCCCACACCGAAGTTGGCCCCACCTCAAACTTGTGCTGCCCTGATACACCCAAGGGAGCCCTACAAACTGACATCAGGAACCTGGACTGCTGCGTTTTCTTTCCCAGGGAAAATGGAAAAAGGATCTTCCCTGGGGCCCCTGGCCCTGGGCTTGGACCTCACTGCAAAAAATCCTTTTATCGCAGGATGGACCCCACACCGAAGTTGTCCCCACCTCAAACTTGTGCTGCCCTGATAGACCCAAGGGAGCCCTACAAACTGACATCAGGAACCTGGACTGCTGAGTTTTCTTTCCCAGGGAAAATGGCCAAAGGATGTGCCCGGGGGCCCCTGGCCCTGACTGCAAAAAATCCTTATATCGACGGATGGACCCCACACCGAAGCTGTCCCCACCTGAAACTTGTGCTGCCCTGATACACCCAAGGGAGCCCTACAAACTGACATCAGGAACCTGGACTGCTGTGTTTTCTTTCCCAGGGAAAATGGAAAAAGTATGTGCCCAGGGGCCCCTAGCCCTGACTGCAAAAAATCCTTATATCGAAGGATGGACCCCACACCGAAGTTGTCCCCACCTCAAACTTGTGCTGCCCTGATACACCCAAGGGAGCCCTACAAACTGACATCAGGAACCTGGACTGCTGAGTTTTCTTCCCCAGGGAAAATGGAAAAAGGATGTGCCCAGGGGCCCCTGGCCCTGGGCTGGGAACTCACTGCAAAAAATCCTTTTATCGAAGGATGGACCCCACACCGAAGTTGTCCCCTCCTCAAACTTGTGCTGCCCTGATACACCCAAGGGAGCCCTACAAACTGACATCAGGAACCTGGACTGCTGAGTTTTCTTTCCCAGGGAAAATGGAAAAAGTATGTTCCCAGGGGCCCCTGGCCCTGGGCTTGGACCTCACTGCAAAAAATCCTTTTATCGCTGGATGGACCCCACACCGAAGTTGTCCCCACCTCAAACTTGTGCTGCCCTGATAGACCCAAGGGAGCCCTACAAACTGACATCAGGAACCTGGACTGCTGAGTTTTCTTTCCCAGGGAAAATGGCCAAAGGATGTGCCCAGGGGCCCCTGGCTCTGGGCTGGGACCTCACTGCAAAAAATCCTTATATCGAAGGATGGACCCCACACCTAAGTTGTCCCCACCTCAAACTTGTGCTGCCCTGATAGACCCAAGGGAGCCCTACAAACTGACATCAGGAACCTGGACTGCTGAGTTTTCTTCCCCAGGGCAAATGGAAAAAGGATGTGCCCAGGGGCCCCTGGCCCTGGGCTGGGACCTCACTGCAAAAAATCCATTTATCGAAGGATGGACCCCACACCGAAGTTGTCCCCACCTGAAACTTGTGCTGCCCTGATACACCCAAGGGAGCCCTACAAACTGACATCAGGAACCTGGACTGCTGAGTTTTCTTTCCCAGGGAAAATGGAAAAAGGATGTGCCCAGGGGCCCCTGGCCCTGGGCAGGGGCCTCACTACAAAAAATCCTTATATCGAAGGATGGACCCCACACCGAAGTTGTCCCCACCTCAAACTTGTGCTGCCCGGATAGACCCAAGGGAGCCCTACAAACTGACATCAGGAACCTGGACTGCTGTGTTTTCTTTCCCAGGGAAAATGGAAAAAGGATGTGCCCAGGGGCCCCTGGCCCTGACTGCAAAAAATCCTTATATCGAAGGATGGACCCCACACCGAAGTTGTCCCCACCTCAAACTTGTGCTGCCCTGATACACCCAAGGAAGCCCTACAAACTGACATCAGGAACCTGGACTGCTGCATTTTCTTTCCCAGGGAAAATGGAAAAAGGATGTTCCCAGGGGCCCCTGGCACTGGGCTGGGACCTCACTGCAAAAAATCCATTTATCGAAGGATGGACCCCACACCGAAGTTGTCCCCTCCTCAAACTTGTGCTGCCCTGATAGACCCAAGGGAGCCCTACAAACTGACATTAGGAACCTGGACTGCGGAGTTTTCTTTCCTAGGGAAAATGGAAAAGGGATGTGCCCAGGTGCCGCTGTCCCTGGGCTGGGCCCTGACTGCAAAGAATCCTTATATCGAAGGATGCACCCCACACCGAAGTTGTCCCCACCTCAAAATTGTGCTGCCCTGATAGACCCAAGGGAGCCCTACAAACTGACATCAGGAACCTGGACTGCTGAGTTTTCTTTCCCAGGGGAAATGGAAAAAGGATGTGCCCGGGGGCCCCTGGCCTTGGGCTGGGACCTCACTGCAAAAAATCCTTATATCGAAGGATGGAGCCCACACCGAAGTTGTCCCCACCTCAAACTTGTGCTGCCCTGATACACCCAAGGGAGCCCTACAAACTGACATCAGGAACCTGGACTGCTGAGTTTTCTTTCCCAGGGAAAATGGAAAAAGGATGTACCCAGGGGCCCCTGGCTCTGGGCTGGGACCGCACTGCAAAAAATCCTTATCGAAGGATGGACCCCACACCGAAGTTGTCCCCACCTCAAACTTCTGCTGCCCTGATACACCCAAGGGAGCCCTACAAACTGACATCAGGAACCTGGACTGCTGAGTTTTCTTCCCCAGGGAAAATGGAAAAAGGATGTGCCCAGGGGCCCCTGGCCCTGGGCTGGGAACTCACTGCAAAAAATCCTTTTATCGAAGGATGGACCCCACACCGAAGTTGTCCCCTCCTCAAACTTGTGCTGCCCTGATACACCCAAGGGAGCCCTACAAACTGACATCAGGAACCTGGACTGCTGAGTTTTCTTTCCCAGGGAAAATGGAAAAAGTATGTTCCCAGGGGCCCCTGGCCCTGGGCTTGGACCTCACTGCAAAAAATCCTTTTATCGCTGGATGGACCCCACACCGAAGTTGTCCCCACCTCAAACTTGTGCTGCCCTGATAGACCCAAGGGAGCCCTACAAACTGACATCAGGAACCTGGACTGCTGAGTTTTCTTTCCCAGGGAAAATGGAAAAAGGATGTACCCAGGGGCCCCTGGCTCTGGGCTGGGACCTCACTGCAAAAAATCCTTATATCGAAGGATGGACCCCACACCGAAGTTGTCCCCACCTCAAACTTGTGCTGCCCTGATAGACCCAAGGGAGCCCTACAAACTGACATCAGGAACCTGGACTGCTGAGTTTTCTTCCCCAGGGTAAATGGAAAAAGGATGTGCCCAGGGGCCCCTGGCCCTGGGCTGGGAACTCACTGCAAAAAATCCTTTTATCGAAGGATGGACCCCACACCGAAGTTGTCCCCACCTCAAACTTGTGCTGCCCTGATAGACCCAAGGGAGCCCTACAAACTGACATCAGGAACCTGGACTGCTGAGTTTTCTTTCCCAGGGAAAATGGAAAAAGGATGTGCCCAGGGGCCCCTGGCCCTGACTGCAAAAAATCCTTATATCGAAGGATGGACCCCACACCGAAGTTGGCCCCACCTCAAACTTGTGCTGCCCTGATACACCCAAGGGAGCCCTACAAACTGACATCAGGAACCTGGACTGCTGAGTTTTCTTCCCCAGGGAAAATGGAAAAAGGATGTGCCCAGGGGCCCCTGGCCCTGGGCTGGGAACTCACTGCAAAAAATCCTTTTATCGAAGGATGGACCCCACACCGAAGTTGTCCCCTCCTCAAACTTGTGCTGCCCTGATACACCCAAGGGAGCCCTACAAACTGACATCAGGAACCTGGACTGCTGAGTTTTCTTTCCCAGGGAAAATGGAAAAAGTATGTTCCCAGGGGCCCCTGGCCCTGGGCTTGGACCTCACTGCAAAAAATCCTTTTATCGCTGGATGGACCCCACACCGAAGTTGTCCCCACCTCAAACTTGTGCTGCCCTGATAGACCCAAGGGAGCCCTACAAACTGACATCAGGAACCTGGACTGCTGAGTTTTCTTTCCCAGGGAAAATGGCCAAAGGATGTGCCCAGGGGCCCCTGGCTCTGGGCTGGGACCTCACTGCAAAAAATCCTTATATCGAAGGATGGACCCCACACCTAAGTTGTCCCCACCTCAAACTTGTGCTGCCCTGATAGACCCAAGGGAGCCCTACAAACTGACATCAGGAACCTGGACTGCTGAGTTTTCTTCCCCAGGGCAAATGGAAAAAGGATGTGCCCAGGGGCCCCTGGCCCTGGGCTGGGACCTCACTGCAAAAAATCCATTTATCGAAGGATGGACCCCACACCGAAGTTGTCCCCACCTGAAACTTGTGCTGCCCTGATACACCCAAGGGAGCCCTACAAACTGACATCAGGAACCTGGACTGCTGAGTTTTCTTTCCCAGGGAAAATGGAAAAAGGATGTGCCCAGGGGCCCCTGGCCCTGGGCAGGGGCCTCACTACAAAAAATCCTTATATCGAAGGATGGACCCCACACCGAAGTTGTCCCCACCTCAAACTTGTGCTGCCCGGATAGACCCAAGGGAGCCCTACAAACTGACATCAGGAACCTGGACTGCTGTGTTTTCTTTCCCAGGGAAAATGGAAAAAGGATGTGCCCAGGGGCCCCTGGCCCTGACTGCAAAAAATCCTTATATCGAAGGATGGACCCCACACCGAAGTTGTCCCCACCTCAAACTTGTGCTGCCCTGATACACCCAAGGAAGCCCTACAAACTGACATCAGGAACCTGGACTGCTGCATTTTCTTTCCCAGGGAAAATGGAAAAAGGATGTTCCCAGGGGCCCCTGGCACTGGGCTGGGACCTCACTGCAAAAAATCCATTTATCGAAGGATGGACCCCACACCGAAGTTGTCCCCTCCTCAAACTTGTGCTGCCCTGATAGACCCAAGGGAGCCCTACAAACTGACATTAGGAACCTGGACTGCGGAGTTTTCTTTCCTAGGGAAAATGGAAAAGGGATGTGCCCAGGTGCCGCTGTCCCTGGGCTGGGCCCTGACTGCAAAGAATCCTTATATCGAAGGATGCACCCCACACCGAAGTTGTCCCCACCTCAAAATTGTGCTGCCCTGATAGACCCAAGGGAGCCCTACAAACTGACATCAGGAACCTGGACTGCTGAGTTTTCTTTCCCAGGGGAAATGGAAAAAGGATGTGCCCGGGGGCCCCTGGCCTTGGGCTGGGACCTCACTGCAAAAAATCCTTATATCGAAGGATGGAGCCCACACCGAAGTTGTCCCCACCTCAAACTTGTGCTGCCCTGATACACCCAAGGGAGCCCTACAAACTGACATCAGGAACCTGGACTGCTGAGTTTTCTTTCCCAGGGAAAATGGAAAAAGGATGTACCCAGGGGCCCCTGGCTCTGGGCTGGGACCGCACTGCAAAAAATCCTTATCGAAGGATGGACCCCACACCGAAGTTGTCCCCACCTCAAACTTCTGCTGCCCTGATACACCCAAGGGAGCCCTACAAACTGACATCAGGAACCTGGACTGCTGAGTTTTCTTCCCCAGGGAAAATGGAAAAAGGATGTGCCCAGGGGCCCCTGGCCCTGGGCTGGGAACTCACTGCAAAAAATCCTTTTATCGAAGGATGGACCCCACACCGAAGTTGTCCCCTCCTCAAACTTGTGCTGCCCTGATACACCCAAGGGAGCCCTACAAACTGACATCAGGAACCTGGACTGCTGAGTTTTCTTTCCCAGGGAAAATGGAAAAAGTATGTTCCCAGGGGCCCCTGGCCCTGGGCTTGGACCTCACTGCAAAAAATCCTTTTATCGCTGGATGGACCCCACACCGAAGTTGTCCCCACCTCAAACTTGTGCTGCCCTGATAGACCCAAGGGAGCCCTACAAACTGACATCAGGAACCTGGACTGCTGAGTTTTCTTTCCCAGGGAAAATGGAAAAAGGATGTACCCAGGGGCCCCTGGCTCTGGGCTGGGACCTCACTGCAAAAAATCCTTATATCGAAGGATGGACCCCACACCGAAGTTGTCCCCACCTCAAACTTGTGCTGCCCTGATAGACCCAAGGGAGCCCTACAAACTGACATCAGGAACCTGGACTGCTGAGTTTTCTTCCCCAGGGTAAATGGAAAAAGGATGTGCCCAGGGGCCCCTGGCCCTGGGCTGGGAACTCACTGCAAAAAATCCTTTTATCGAAGGATGGACCCCACACCGAAGTTGTCCCCACCTCAAACTTGTGCTGCCCTGATAGACCCAAGGGAGCCCTACAAACTGACATCAGGAACCTGGACTGCTGAGTTTTCTTTCCCAGGGAAAATGGAAAAAGGATGTGCCCAGGGGCCCCTGGCCCTGACTGCAAAAAATCCTTATATCGAAGGATGGACCCCACACCGAAGTTGGCCCCACCTCAAACTTGTGCTGCCCTGATACACCCAAGGGAGCCCTACAAACTGACATCAGGAACCTGGACTGCTGCGTTTTCTTTCCCAGGGAAAATGGAAAAAGGATCTTCCCTGGGGCCCCTGGCCCTGGGCTTGGACCTCACTGCAAAAAATCCTTTTATCGCAGGATGGACCCCACACCGAAGTTGTCCCCACCTCAAACTTGTGCTGCCCTGATAGACCCAAGGGAGCCCTACAAACTGACATCAGGAACCTGGACTGCTGAGTTTTCTTTCCCAGGGAAAATGGCCAAAGGATGTGCCCGGGGGCCCCTGGCCCTGACTGCAAAAAATCCTTATATCGACGGATGGACCCCACACCGAAGCTGTCCCCACCTGAAACTTGTGCTGCCCTGATACACCCAAGGGAGCCCTACAAACTGACATCAGGAACCTGGACTGCTGTGTTTTCTTTCCCAGGGAAAATGGAAAAAGTATGTGCCCAGGGGCCCCTAGCCCTGACTGCAAAAAATCCTTATATCGAAGGATGGACCCCACACCGAAGTTGTCCCCACCTCAAACTTGTGCTGCCCTGATAGACCCAAGGGAGCCCTACAAACTGACATCAGGAACCTGGACTGCTGAGTTTTCTTCCCCAGGGAAAATGGAAAAAGAATGTGCCCAGGGGCCCCTGGCCCTGGGCTTGGACCTCACTGCAAAAAATCCTTTTATCGCTGGATGGACCCCACACCGAAGTTGTCCCCACCTCAAACTTGTGCTGCCCTGATAGACCCAAGGGAGCCCTACAAACTGACATCAGGAACCTGGACTGCTGAGTTTTCTTTCCCAGGGAAAATGGCCAAATGATGTGCCCAGGGGCCCCTGGCCCTGGGCTTGGACCTCACTGCAAAAAATCCTTTTATCGCTGGATGGACCCCACACCGAAGTTGTCCCCACCTCAAACTTGTGCTGCCCTGATAGACCCAAGGGAGCCCTACAAACTGACATCAGGAACCTGGACTGCTGAGTTTTCTTTCCCAGGGAAAATGGCCAAAGGATGTGCCCAGGGGCCCCTGGCGCTGGGCTGGGACCTCACTGCAAAAAATCCTTATATCGAAGGATGGACCCCACACCTAAGTTGTCCCCACCTCAAACTTGTGCTGCCCTGATAGACCCAAGGGAGCCCTACAAACTGACATCAGGAACCTGGACTGCTGAGTTTTCTTCCCCAGGGCAAATGGAAAAAGGATGTGCCCAGGGGCCCCTGGCCCTGGGCTGGGACCTCACTGCAAAAAATCCATTTATCGAAGGATGGACCCCACACCGAAGTTGTCCCCACCTGAAACTTGTGCTGCCCTGATACACCCAAGGGAGCCCTACAAACTGACATCAGGAACCTGGACTGCTGAGTTTTCTTTCCCAGGGAAAATGGAAAAAGGATGTGCCCAGGGGCCCCTGGCCCTGGGCAGGGGCCTCACTACAAAAAATCCTTATATCGAAGGATGGACCCCACACCGAAGTTGTCCCCACCTCAAACTTGTGCTGCCCGGATAGACCCAAGGGAGCCTTACAAACTGACATCAGGAACCTGGACTGCTGTGTTTTCTTTCCCAGGGAAAATGGAAAAAGGATGTGCCCAGGGGCCCCTGGCCCTGACTGCAAAAAATCCTTATATCGAAGGATGGACCCCACACCGAAGTTGTCCCCACCTCAAACTTGTGCTGCCCTGATACACCCAAGGAAGCCCTACAAACTGACATCAGGAACCTGGACTGCTGCATTTTCTTTCCCAGGGAAAATGGAAAAAGGATGTTCCCAGGGGCCCCTGGCACTGGGCTGGGACCTCACTGCAAAAAATCCATTTATCGAAGGATGGACCCCACACCGAAGTTGTCCCCACCTCAAACTTGTGCTGCCCTGATAGACCCAAGGGAGCCCTACAAACTGACATTAGGAACCTGGACTGCGGAGTTTTCTTTCCTAGGGAAAATGGAAAAGGGATGTGCCCAGGTGCCGCTGTCCCTGGGCTGGGCCCTGACTGCAAAGAATCCTTATATCGAAGGATGCACCCCACACCGAAGTTGTCCCCACCTCAAAATTGTGCTGCCCTGATAGACCCAAGGGAGCCCTACAAACTGACATCAGGAACCTGGACTGCTGAGTTTTCTTTCCCAGGGGAAATGGAAAAAGGATGTGCCCGGGGGCCCCTGGCCTTGGGCTGGGACCTCACTGCAAAAAATCCTTATATCGAAGGATGGAGCCCACACCGAAGTTGTCCCCACCTCAAACTTGTGCTGCCCTGATACACCCAAGGGAGCCCTACAAACTGACATCAGGAACCTGGACTGCTGAGTTTTCTTTCCCAGGGAAAATGGAAAAAGGATGTACCCAGGGGCCCCTGGCTCTGGGCTGGGACCGCACTGCAAAAAATCCTTATCGAAGGATGGACCCCACACCGAAGTTGTCCCCACCTCAAACTTGTGCTGCCCTGATACACCCAAGGGAGCCCTACAAACTGACATCAGGAACCTGGACTGCTGAGTTTTCTTCCCCAGGGAAAATGGAAAAAGGATGTGCCCAGGGGCCCCTGGCCCTGGGCTGGGACCTCACTGCAAAAAATCCTTTTATCGAAGGATGGACCCCACACCGAAGTTGTCCCCTCCTCAAACTTGTGCTGCCCTGATACACCCAAGGGAGCCCTACAAACTGACATCAGGAACCTGGACTGCTGAGTTTTCTTTCCCAGGGAAAATGGAAAAAGTATGTTCCCAGGGGCCCCTGGCCCTGGGCTTGGACCTCACTGCAAAAAATCCTTTTATCGCTGGATGGACCCCACACCGAAGTTGTCCCCACCTCAAACTTGTGCTGCCCTGATAGACCCAAGGGAGCCCTACAAACTGACATCAGGAACCTGGACTGCTGAGTTTTCTTTCCCAGGGAAAATGGAAAAAGGATGTACCCAGGGGCCCCTGGCTCTGGGCTGGGACCTCACTGCAAAAAATCCTTATATCGAAGGATGGACCCCACACCGAAGTTGTCCCCACCTCAAACTTGTGCTGCCCTGATAGACCCAAGGGAGCCCTACAAACTGACATCAGGAACCTGGACTGCTGAGTTTTCTTCCCCAGGGTAAATGGAAAAAGGATGTGCCCAGGGGCCCCTGGCCCTGGGCTGGGAACTCACTGCAAAAAATCCTTTTATCGAAGGATGGACCCCACACCGAAGTTGTCCCCACCTCAAACTTGTGCTGCCCTGATAGACCCAAGGGAGCCCTACAAACTGACATCAGGAACCTGGACTGCTGAGTTTTCTTTCCCAGGGAAAATGGAAAAAGGATGTGCCCAGGGGCCCCTGGCCCTGACTGCAAAAAATCCTTATATCGAAGGATGGACCCCACACCGAAGTTGGCCCCACCTCAAACTTGTGCTGCCCTGATACACCCAAGGGAGCCCTACAAACTGACATCAGGAACCTGGACTGCTGCGTTTTCTTTCCCAGGGAAAATGGAAAAAGGATGTTCCCAGGGGCCCCTGGCCCTGGGCTTGGACCTCACTGCAAAAAATCCTTTTATCGCAGGATGGACCCCACACCGAAGTTGTCCCCACCTGAAACTTGTGCTGCCCTGATAGACCCAAGGGAGCCCTACAAACTGACATCAGGAACCTGGACTGCTGAGTTTTCTTTCCCAGGGAAAATGGAAAAAGGATGTGCCCAGCGGCCCCTGGCCCTGGGCCCCTCGCCCTGACTGCAAAAAATCCTTATATCGAAGGATGGACCCCACACCGAAGTTGTCCCCACCTCAAACTTGTGCTGCCCTGAAAGACCCAAGGGAGCCCTACAAACTGACATCAGGAACCTGGACTGCTGAGTTTTCTTTCCCAGGGAAAATGGCCAAAGGATGTGCCCGGGGGCCCCTGGCCCTGACTGCAAAAAATCCTTTTATCGAAGGATGGACCCCACACCGAAGTTGTCCCCACCTCAAACTTGTGCTGCCCTGATAGACCCAAGGAAGCCCTACAAACTGACATCAGGAACCTGGACTGCTGAGTTTTCTTCCCCAGGGAAAATGGAAAAAGGATGTGCCCAGGGGCCCCTGGCCCTGGGCTGGGAAATCACTGCAAAAAATCCTTTTATCGCTGGATGGACCCCACACCGAAGTTGTCCCCACCTGAAACTTGTGCTGCCCTGATACACCCAAGGGAGCCCTACAAACTGACATCAGGAACCTGGACTGCTGAGTTTTCTTTCCCAGGGAAAATGGAAAAAGGATGTGCCCAGGGGCCCCTGGCCCTGGGCAGGGGCCTCACTACAAAAAATCCTTATATCGAAGGATGGACCCCACACCGAAGTTGTCCCCACCTCAAACTTGTGCTGCCCGGATAGACCCAAGGGAGCCCTACAAACTGACATCAGGAACCTGGACTGCTGAGTTTTTTTCCCAGGGAAAATGGAAAAAGGATGTACCCAGGGGCCCCTGGCTCTGGGCAGGGACCGCACTGCAAAAAATCCTTATCGAAGGATGGACCCCACACCGAAGTTGTCCCCACCTCAAACTTGTGCTGCCCTGATAGACCCAAGGGAGCCCTACAAACTGACATCAGGAACCTGGACTGCTGAGTTTTCTTCCCCAGGGAAAATGGAAAAAGGATGTGCCCAGGGGCCCCTGGCCCTGGGCTGGGAACTCACTGCAAAAAATCCTTTTATCGAAGGATGGACCCCACACCGAAGTTGTCCCCTCCTCAAACTTGTGCTGCCCTGATACACCCAAGGGAGCCCTACAAACTGACATCAGGAACCTGGACTGCTGAGTTTTCTTTCCCAGGGAAAATGGCCAAAGGATGTGCCCAGGGGCCCCTGGCCCTGACTGCAAAAAATCCTTATATCGAAGGATGGACCCCACACCGAAGTTGTCCCCACCTCAAACTTGTGCTGCCCTGAAAGACCCAAGGGAGCCCTACAAACTGACATCAGGAACCTGGACTGCTGAGTTTTCTTTCCCAGGGAAAATGGCCAAAGGATGTGCCCGGGGGCCCCTGGCCCTGACTGCAAAAAATCCTTTTATCGAAGGATGGACCCCACACCGAAGTTGTCCCCACCTCAAACTTGTGCTGCCCTGATAGACCCAAGGAAGCCCTACAAACTGACATCAGGAACCTGGACTGCTGCATTTTCTTTCCCAGGGAAAATGGAAAAAGGATGTTCCCAGGGGCCCCTGGCCCTGGGCTGGGACCTCACTGCAAAAAATCCATTTATCGAAGGATGGACCCCACACCGAAGTTGTCCCCACCTCAAACTTGTGCTGCCCTGATAGACCCAAGGGAGCCCTACAAACTGACATTAGGAACCTGGACTGCGGAGTTTTCTTTCCTAGGGAAAATGGAAAAGGGATGTGCCCAGGTGCCGCTGTCCCTGGGCTGGGCCCTGACTGCAAAGAATCCTTATATCGAAGGATGCACCCCACACCGAAGTTGTCCCCACCTCAAAATTGTGCTGCCCTGATAGACCCAAGGGAGCCCTACAAACTGACATCAGGAACCTGGACTGCTGAGTTTTCTTTCCCAGGGGAAATGGAAAAAGGATGTGCCCGGGGGCCCCTGGCCTTGGGCTGGGACCTCACTGCAAAAAATCCTTATATCGAAGGATGGACCCCGCACCGAAGTTGTCCCCACCTCAAACTTGTGCTGCCCTAATAGACCCAAGGGAGCCCTACAAACTGACATCAGGAACCTGGACTGCTGTGTTTTCTTTCCCAGGGAAAATGGAAAAAGTATGTTCCCAGGGGCCCCTGGCCCTGGGCTTGGACCTCACTGCAAAAAATCCTTTTATCGCTGGATGGACCCCACACCGAAGTTGTCCCCACCTCAAACTTGTGCTGCCCTGATAGACCCAAGGGAGCCCTACAAACTGACATCAGGAACCTGGACTGCTGAGTTTTCTTTCCCAGGGAAAATGGAAAAAGGATGTACCCAGGGGCCCCTGGCTCTGGGCTGGGACCTCACTGCAAAAAATCCTTATATCGAAGGATGGACCCCACACCGAAGTTGTCCCCACCTCAAACTTGTGCTGCCCTGATACACCCAAGGGAGCCCTACAAACTGACATCAGGAACCTGGACTGCTGAGTTTTCTTCCCCAGGGTAAATGGAAAAAGTATGTTCCCAGGGCCCCTGGCCCTTGGCTTGGACCTCACTGCAAAAAATCCTTTTATCGCTGGATGGACCCCACACCGAAGTTGTCCCCACCTGAAACTTGTGCTGCCCTGATACACCCAAGGGAGCCCTACAAACTGACATCAGGAACCTGGACTGCTGAGTTTTCTTTCCCAGGGAAAATGGAAAAAGGATGTGCCCAGGGGCCCCTGGCCCTGGGCAGGGGCCTCACTACAAAAAATCCTTATATCGAAGGATGGACCCCACACCGAAGTTGTCCCCACCTCAAACTTGTGCTGCCCTGATAGACCCAAGGGAGCCCTACAAACTGACATCAGGAACCTGGACTGCTGAGTTTTCTTTCCCAGGGAAAATTGAAAAAGGATGTTCCCAGGGGCCCCTGGCCCTGGGCTTGGACCTCACTGCAAAAAATCCTTTTATCGCAGGATGGACCCCACACCGAAGTTGTCCCCACCTCGAACTTGTGCTGCCCTGATAGACCCAAGGTAGCCCTACAAACTGACATCAGGAACCTGGACTGCTGTGTTTTCTTTCCCAGGGAAAATGGCCAAAGGATGTGCCCGGGGGCCCCTGGCCCAGACTGCAAAAAATCCTTATATCGACGGATGGACCCCACACCGAAGTTGTCCCCACCTGAAACTTGTGCTGCCCTGATACACCCAAGGGAGCCCTACAAACTGACATCAGGAACCTGGACTGCTGAGTTTTCTTTCCCAGGGAAAATGGAAAAAGTATGTGCCCAGGGACCCCTGGCCCTGACTGCAAAAAATCCTTATATCGAAGGATGGACCCCACACCGAAGTTGTCCCCACCTCAAACTTGTGCTGCCCTGATAGACCCAAGAGAGCCCTACAAACTGACATCAGGAACCTGGACTGCTGAGTTTTCTTCCCCAGGGAAAATGGAAAAAGAATGTGCCCAGGGTCCCCTGGCCCTGGGCCCCTGGCCCTGACTGCAAAAAATCCTTATATCGAAGGATGGACCCCACATCGATGTTGTCCCCACCTCAAACTTGTGCTGCCCTGATACACCCAAGGGGGCCCTACAAACTGACATCAGGAACCTGGACTGCTGAGTTTGCTTTCCCAGGGAAAATGGCCAAAGGATGTGCCCAGGGGCCCCTGGCCCTGACTGCAAAGAATCCTTATATCGAAGGATGGACCCCACACCGAAGTTGTCCCCACCTCAAACTTGTGCTGCCCTGATAGACCCAAGGGAGCCCTACAAACTGACATCAGGAACCTGGACTGCTGAGTTTTCTTTCCCAGGGGAAATGGAAAAAGGAATTTCCCAGCGGCCCATTGCCCTGGGCTGGGACCTCACTGCAAAAAATCCTTATATCGAAGGATGGACCCCACACCGACGTTGTCCCCACCTCAAACTTTTGCTGCCCTGATAGACCCAAGGGAGCCCTACAAACTGACATCAGGAACCTGGACTGCTGTGTTTTCTTCCCCAGGGAAAATGGAAAAAGGATGTGCCCAGGGGCCCCTGGCCCTGGGCTGGGAACTCACTGCAAAAAATCCTTTTATCGAAGGATGGACCCCACACCGAAGTTGTCCCCTCCTCAAACTTGTGCTGCCCTGATACACCCAAGGGAGCCCTACAAACTGACATCAGGAACCTGGACTGCTGAGTTTTCTTTCCCAGGGAAAATGGCCAAAGGATGTGCCCAGGGGCCCCTGGCCCTGACTGCAAAAAATCCTTATATCGAAGGATGGACCCCACACCGAAGTTGTCCCCACCTCAAACTTGTGCTGCCCTGAAAGACCCAAGGGAGCCCTACAAACTGACATCAGGAACCTGGACTGCTGCGTTTTCTTTCCCAGGGAAAATGGAAAAAGTATGTTCCCAGGGGCCCCTGGCCCTGGGCTTGGACCTCACTGCAAAAAATCCTTTTATCGCTGGATGGACCCCACACCGAAGTTGTCCCCACCTGAAACTTGTGCTGCCCTGATACACCCAAGGGAGCCCTACAAACTGACATCAGGAACCTGGACTGCTGAGTTTTCTTTCCCAGGGAAAATGGAAAAAGGATGTGCCCAGGGGCCCCTGGCCCTGGGCAGGGGCCTCACTACAAAAAATCCTTATATCGAAGGATGGACCCCACACCGAAGTTGTCCCCACCTCAAACTTGTGCTGCCCGGATAGACCCAAGGGATCCCTACAAACTGACATCAGGAACCTGGACTGCTGTGTTTTCTTTCCCAGGGAAAATGGAAAAAGGATGTGCCCAGGGGCCCCTGGCCCTGGGCCCCTGGCCCTGATTGCAAAAAATCCTTATATCGAAGGATGGACCCCACACCGAAGTTGTCCCCACCTCAAACTTGTGCTGCCCTGAAAGACCCAAGGGAGCCCTACAAACTGACATCAGGAACCTGGACTGCTGAGTTTTCTTTCCCAGGGAAAATGGCCAAAGGATGTGCCCGGGGGCCCCTGGCCCAGACTGCAAAAAATCCTTATATCGACGGATGGACCCCACACCGAAGTTGTCCCCACCTGAAACTTGTGCTGCCCTGATACACCCAAGGGAGCCCTACAAACTGACATCAGGAACCTGGACTGCTGTGTTTTCTTTCCCAGGGAAAATGGTAAAAGTATGTGCCCAGGGGCCCCTGGCCCTGACTGCAAAAAATCCTTATATCGAAGGATGGACCCCACACCGAAGTTGTCCCCACCTCAAACTTGTGCTGCCCTGATAGACCCAAGGGAGCCCTACAAACTGACATCAGGAACCTGGACTGCTGAGTTTTCTTTCCCAGGGGAAATGGAAAAAGGATGTTCCCAGGGTCCCCTCGCCCTGGGCCCCTGGCCCTGACTGCAAAAAATCCTTATATCGAAGGATGGACCCCACACCGACGTTGTCCCCACCTCAAACTTGTGCTGCCCTGATAGACCCAAGGGAGCCCTACAAACTGACATCAGGAACCTGGACTGCTGAGTTTTCTTTCCCAGGGAAAATGGCCAAAGGATGTGCCCAGGGGCCCCTGGTCCTGACTGCAAAAAATCCTTATATCGAAGGATGGAGCCCACACCGAAGTTGTCCCCACCTCAAAATTGTGCTGCCCTGATACACCCAAGGGAGCCCTACAAACTGACATCAGGAACCTGGACTGCTGCGTTTTCTTTCCCAGGGAAAATGGAAAAAGTATGTTCCCAGGGGCCCCTGGCCCTGGGCTTGGACCTCACTGCAAAAAATCCTTTTATCGCTGGATGGACCCCACACCGAAGTTGTCCCCACCTGAAACTTGTGCTGCCCTGATACACCCAAGGAAGCCCTACAAACTGACATCAGGAACCTGGACTGCTGAGTTTTCTTTCCCAGGGAAAATGGAAAAAGGATGTGCCCAGGGGCCCCTGGCCCTGGGCAGGGGCCTCACTACAAAAAATCCTTATATCGAAGGATGGACCCCACACCGAAGTTGTCCCCACCTCAAACTTGTGCTGCCCGGATAGACCCAAGGGAGCCCTACAAACTGACATCAGGAACCTGGACTGCTGTGTTTTCTTTCCCAGGGAAAATGGAAAAAGGATGTGCCCAGGGGCCCCTGGCCCTGACTGCAAAAAATCCTTATATCGAAGGATGGACCCCACACCGAAGTTGTCCCCACCTCAAACTTGTGCTGCCCTGATACACCCAAGGAAGCCCTACAAACTGACATCAGGAACCTGGACTGCTGCATTTTCTTTCCCAGGGAAAATGGAAAAAGGATGTTCCCAGGGGCCCCTGGCCCTGGGCTGGTACCTCACTGCAAAAAATCCTTATATCGAAGGATGGACCCCGCACCGAAGTTGTCCCCACCTCAAACTTGTGCTGCCCTGATAGACCCAAGGGAGCCCTACAAACTGACATTAGGAACCTGGACTGCGGAGTTTTCTTTCCTAGGGAAAATGGAAAAGGGATGTGCCCAGGTGCCGCTGTCCCTGGGCTGGGCCCTGACTGCAAAGAATCCTTATATCGAAGGATGCACCCCACACCGAAGTTGTCCCCACCTCAAAATTGTGCTGCCCTGATAGACCCAAGGGAGCCCTACAGACTGACATCAGGAACCTGGACTGCTGAGTTTTCTTTCCCAGGGGAAATGGAAAAAGGATGTGCCCGGGGGCCCCTGGCCTTGGGCTGGGACCTCACTGCAAAAAATCCTTATATCGAAGGATGGACCCCGCACCGAAGTTGTCCCCACCTCAAACTTGTGCTGCCCTGATAGACCCAAGGGAGCCCTACAAACTGACATCAGGAACCTGGACTGCTGAGTTTTCTTTCCCAGGGAAAATGGAAAAAGAATGTGCCCAGGGTCCCCTGGCCCTGGGCCCCTGGCCCTGACTGCAAAAAATCCTTATATCGAAGGATGGACCCCACATCGATGTTGTCCCCACCTCAAACTTGTGCTGCCCTGATACACCCAAGGGGGCCCTACAAACTGACATTAGGAACCTGGACTGCGGAGTTTTCTTTCCTAGGGAAAATGGAAAAGGGATGTGCCCAGGTGCCGCTGTCCCTGGGCTGGGCCCTGACTGCAAAGAATCCTTATATCGAAGGATGCACCCCACACCGAAGTTGTCCCCACCTCAAAATTGTGCTGCCCTGATAGACCCAAGGGAGCCCTACAAACTGACATCAGGAACCTGGACTGCTGAGTTTTCTTTCCCAGGGGAAATGGAAAAAGGATGTGCCCGGGGGCCCCTGGCCTTGGGCTGGGACCTCACTGCAAAAAATCCTTATATCGAAGGATGGAGCCCACACCGAAGTTGTCCCCACCTCAAACTTGTGCTGCCCTGATACACCCAAGGGAGCCCTACAAACTGACATCAGGAACCTGGACTGCTGAGTTTTCTTTCCCAGGGAAAATGGAAAAAGGATGTACCCAGGGGCCCCTGGCTCTGGGCTGGGACCGCACTGCAAAAAATCCTTATCGAAGGATGGACCCCACACCGAAGTTGTCCCCACCTCAAACTTGTGCTGCCCTGATACACCCAAGGGAGCCCTACAAACTGACATCAGGAACCTGGACTGCTGAGTTTTCTTCCCCAGGGAAAATGGAAAAAGGATGTGCCCAGGGGCCCCTGGCCCTGGGCTGGGACCTCACTGCAAAAAATCCTTTTATCGAAGGATGGACCCCACACCGAAGTTGTCCCCTCCTCAAACTTGTGCTGCCCTGATACACCCAAGGGAGCCCTACAAACTGACATCAGGAACCTGGACTGCTGAGTTTTCTTTCCCAGGGAAAATGGAAAAAGTATGTTCCCAGGGGCCCCTGGCCCTGGGCTTGGACCTCACTGCAAAAAATCCTTTTATCGCTGGATGGACCCCACACCGAAGTTGTCCCCACCTCAAACTTGTGCTGCCCTGATAGACCCAAGGGAGCCCTACAAACTGACATCAGGAACCTGGACTGCTGAGTTTTCTTTCCCAGGGAAAATGGAAAAAGGATGTACCCAGGGGCCCCTGGCTCTGGGCTGGGACCTCACTGCAAAAAATCCTTATATCGAAGGATGGACCCCACACCGAAGTTGTCCCCACCTCAAACTTGTGCTGCCCTGATAGACCCAAGGGAGCCCTACAAACTGACATCAGGAACCTGGACTGCTGAGTTTTCTTCCCCAGGGTAAATGGAAAAAGGATGTGCCCAGGGGCCCCTGGCCCTGGGCTGGGAACTCACTGCAAAAAATCCTTTTATCGAAGGATGGACCCCACACCGAAGTTGTCCCCACCTCAAACTTGTGCTGCCCTGATAGACCCAAGGGAGCCCTACAAACTGACATCAGGAACCTGGACTGCTGAGTTTTCTTTCCCAGGGAAAATGGAAAAAGGATGTGCCCAGGGGCCCCTGGCCCTGACTGCAAAAAATCCTTATATCGAAGGATGGACCCCACACCGAAGTTGGCCCCACCTCAAACTTGTGCTGCCCTGATACACCCAAGGGAGCCCTACAAACTGACATCAGGAACCTGGACTGCTGCGTTTTCTTTCCCAGGGAAAATGGAAAAAGGATGTTCCCAGGGGCCCCTGGCCCTGGGCTTGGACCTCACTGCAAAAAATCCTTTTATCGCAGGATGGACCCCACACCGAAGTTGTCCCCACCTGAAACTTGTGCTGCCCTGATAGACCCAAGGGAGCCCTACAAACTGACATCAGGAACCTGGACTGCTGAGTTTTCTTTCCCAGGGAAAATGGAAAAAGGATGTGCCCAGCGGCCCCTGGCCCTGGGCCCCTCGCCCTGACTGCAAAAAATCCTTATATCGAAGGATGGACCCCACACCGAAGTTGTCCCCACCTCAAACTTGTGCTGCCCTGAAAGACCCAAGGGAGCCCTACAAACTGACATCAGGAACCTGGACTGCTGAGTTTTCTTTCCCAGGGAAAATGGCCAAAGGATGTGCCCGGGGGCCCCTGGCCCTGACTGCAAAAAATCCTTTTATCGAAGGATGGACCCCACACCGAAGTTGTCCCCACCTCAAACTTGTGCTGCCCTGATAGACCCAAGGAAGCCCTACAAACTGACATCAGGAACCTGGACTGCTGCATTTTCTTTCCCAGGGAAAATGGAAAAAGGATGTTCCCAGGGGCCCCTGGCCCTGGGCTGGGACCTCACTGCAAAAAATCCATTTATCGAAGGATGGACCCCACACCGAAGTTGTCCCCACCTCAAACTTGTGCTGCCCTGATAGACCCAAGGGAGCCCTACAAACTGACATCAGGAACCTGGACTGCTGAGTTTTCTTTCCCAGGGAAAATGGCCAAAGGATGTGCCCAGGGGCCCCTGGCCCTGACTGCAAAAAATCCTTATATCGAAGGATGGACCCCACACCGAAGTTGTCCCCACCTCAAACTTGTGCTGCCCTGAAAGACCCAAGGGAGCCCTACAAACTGACATCAGGAACCTGGACTGCTGAGTTTTCTTTCCCAGGGAAAATGGCCAAAGTATGTGCCCGGGGGCCCCTGGCCCTGACTGCAAAAAATCCTTTTATCGAAGGATGGACCCCACACCGAAGTTGTCCCCACCTCAAACTTGTGCTGCCCTGATAGACCCAAGGAAGCCCTACAAACTGACATCAGGAACCTGGACTGCTGCATTTTCTTTCCCAGGGAAAATGGAAAAAGGATGTTCCCAGGGGCCCCTGGCCCTGGGCTGGGACCTCACTGCAAAAAATCCATTTATCGAAGGATGGACCCCACACCGAAGTTGTCCCCACCTCAAACTTGTGCTGCCCTGATAGACCCAAGGAAGCCCTACAAACTGACATTAGGAACCTGGACTGCGGAGTTTTCTTTCCTAGGGAAAATGGAAAAGGGATGTGCCCAGGTGCCGCTGTCCCTGGGCTGGGCCCTGACTGGAAAGAATCCTTATATCGAAGGATGCACCCCACACCGAAGTTGTCCCCACCTCAAAATTGTGCTGCCCTGATAGACCCAAGGGAGCCCTACAAACTGACATCAGGAACCTGGACTGCTGAGTTTTCTTTCCCAGGGGAAATGGAAAAAGGATGTGCCCAGGGGCCCCTGGCCCTGGGCAGGGGCCTCACTACAAAAAATCCTTATATCGAAGGATGGACCCCACACCGAAGTTGTCCCCACCTCAAACTTGTGCTGCCCGGATAGACCCAAGGGAGCCCTACAAACTGACATCAGGAACCTGGACTGCTGAGTTTTTTTCCCAGGGAAAATGGAAAAAGGATGTACCCAGGGGCCCCTGGCTCTGGGCTGGGACCGCACTGCAAAAAATCCTTATCGAAGGATGGACCCCACACCGAAGTTGTCCCCACCTCAAACTTGTGCTGCCCTGATAGACCCAAGGGAGCCCTACAAACTGACATCAGGAACCTGGACTGCTGAGTTTTCTTCCCCAGGGAAAATGGAAAAAGGATGTGCCCAGGGGCCCCTGGCCCTGGGCTGGGAACTCACTGCAAAAAATCCTTTTATCGAAGGATGGACCCCACACCGAAGTTGTCCCCTCCTCCAACTTGTGCTGCCCTGATACACCCAAGGGAGCCCTACAAACTGACATCAGGAACCTGGACTGCTGAGTTTTCTTTCCCAGGGAAAATGGCCAAAGGATGTGCCCAGGGGCCCCTGGCCCTGACTGCAAAAAATCCTTTTATCGAAGGATGGACCCCACACCGAAGTTGTCCCCACCTCAGACTTGTGCTGCCCTGATACACCCAAGGGAGCCCTACAAACTGACATCAGGAACCTGGACTGCTGCGTTTTCTTTCCCAGGGAAAATGGAAAAAGTATGTTCCCAGGGCCCCTGGCCCTTGGCTCGGACCTCACTGCAAAAAATCCTTTTATCGCTGGATGGACCCCACACCGAAGTTGTCCCCACCTGAAACTTGTGCTGCCCTGATACACCCAAGGGAGCCCTACAAACTGACATCAGGAACCTGGACTGCTGAGTTTTCTTTCCCAGGGAAAATGGAAAAAGGATGTGCCCAGGGGCCCCTGGCCCTGGGCAGGGGCCTCACTACAAAAAATCCTTATATCGAAGGATGGACCCCACACCGAAGTTGTCCCCACCTCAAACTTGTGCTGCCCGGATAGACCCAAGGGAGCCCTACAAACTGACATCAGGAACCTGGACTGCTGAGTTTTTTTCCCAGGGAAAATGGAAAAAGGATGTACCCAGGGGCCCCTGGCTCTGGGCAGGGACCGCACTGCAAAAAATCCTTATCGAAGGATGGACCCCACACCGAAGTTGTCCCCACCTCAAACTTGTGCTGCCCTGATAGACCCAAGGGAGCCCTACAAACTGACATCAGGAACCTGGACTGCTGAGTTTTCTTCCCCAGGGAAAATGGAAAAAGGATGTGCCCAGGGGCCCCTGGCCCTGGGCTGGGAACTCACTGCAAAAAATCCTTTTATCGAAGGATGGACCCCACACCGAAGTTGTCCCCTCCTCAAACTTGTGCTGCCCTGATACACCCAAGGGAGCCCTACAAACTGACATCAGGAACCTGGACTGCTGAGTTTTCTTTCCCAGGGAAAATGGCCAAAGGATGTGCCCAGGGGCCCCTGGCCCTGACTGCAAAAAATCCTTATATCGAAGGATGGACCCCACACCGAAGTTGTCCCCACCTCAAACTTGTGCTGCCCTGAAAGACCCAAGGGAGCCCTACAAACTGACATCAGGAACCTGGACTGCTGAGTTTTCTTTCCCAGGGAAAATGGCCAAAGGATGTGCCCGGGGGCCCCTGGCCCTGACTGCAAAAAATCCTTTTATCGAAGGATGGACCCCACACCGAAGTTGTCCCCACCTCAAACTTGTGCTGCCCTGATAGACCCAAGGAAGCCCTACAAACTGACATCAGGAACCTGGACTGCTGCATTTTCTTTCCCAGGGAAAATGGAAAAAGGATGTTCCCAGGGGCCCCTGGCCCTGGGCTGGGACCTCACTGCAAAAAATCCATTTATCGAAGGATGGACCCCACACCGAAGTTGTCCCCACCTCAAACTTGTGCTGCCCTGATAGACCCAAGGGAGCCCTACAAACTGACATTAGGAACCTGGACTGCGGAGTTTTCTTTCCTAGGGAAAATGGAAAAGGGATGTGCCCAGGTGCCGCTGTCCCTGGGCTGGGCCCTGACTGCAAAGAATCCTTATATCGAAGGATGCACCCCACACCGAAGTTGTCCCCACCTCAAAATTGTGCTGCCCTGATAGACCCAAGGGAGCCCTACAAACTGACATCAGGAACCTGGACTGCTGAGTTTTCTTTCCCAGGGGAAATGGAAAAAGGATGTGCCCGGGGGCCCCTGGCCTTGGGCTGGGACCTCACTGCAAAAAATCCTTATATCGAAGGATGGACCCCGCACCGAAGTTGTCCCCACCTCAAACTTGTGCTGCCCTAATAGACCCAAGGGAGCCCTACAAACTGACATCAGGAACCTGGACTGCTGTGTTTTCTTTCCCAGGGAAAATGGAAAAAGTATGTTCCCAGGGGCCCCTGGCCCTGGGCTTGGACCTCACTGCAAAAAATCCTTTTATCGCTGGATGGACCCCACACCGAAGTTGTCCCCACCTCAAACTTGTGCTGCCCTGATAGACCCAAGGGAGCCCTACAAACTGACATCAGGAACCTGGACTGCTGAGTTTTCTTTCCCAGGGAAAATGGAAAAAGGATGTACCCAGGGGCCCCTGGCTCTGGGCTGGGACCTCACTGCAAAAAATCCTTATATCGAAGGATGGACCCCACACCGAAGTTGTCCCCACCTCAAACTTGTGCTGCCCTGATACACCCAAGGGAGCCCTACAAACTGACATCAGGAACCTGGACTGCTGAGTTTTCTTCCCCAGGGTAAATGGAAAAAGTATGTTCCCAGGGCCCCTGGCCCTTGGCTTGGACCTCACTGCAAAAAATCCTTTTATCGCTGGATGGACCCCACACCGAAGTTGTCCCCACCTGAAACTTGTGCTGCCCTGATACACCCAAGGGAGCCCTACAAACTGACATCAGGAACCTGGACTGCTGAGTTTTCTTTCCCAGGGAAAATGGAAAAAGGATGTGCCCAGGGGCCCCTGGCCCTGGGCAGGGGCCTCACTACAAAAAATCCTTATATCGAAGGATGGACCCCACACCGAAGTTGTCCCCACCTCAAACTTGTGCTGCCCTGATAGACCCAAGGGAGCCCTACAAACTGACATCAGGAACCTGGACTGCTGAGTTTTCTTTCCCAGGGAAAATTGAAAAAGGATGTTCCCAGGGGCCCCTGGCCCTGGGCTTGGACCTCACTGCAAAAAATCCTTTTATCGCAGGATGGACCCCACACCGAAGTTGTCCCCACCTCGAACTTGTGCTGCCCTGATAGACCCAAGGTAGCCCTACAAACTGACATCAGGAACCTGGACTGCTGTGTTTTCTTTCCCAGGGAAAATGGCCAAAGGATGTGCCCGGGGGCCCCTGGCCCAGACTGCAAAAAATCCTTATATCGACGGATGGACCCCACACCGAAGTTGTCCCCACCTGAAACTTGTGCTGCCCTGATACACCCAAGGGAGCCCTACAAACTGACATCAGGAACCTGGACTGCTGAGTTTTCTTTCCCAGGGAAAATGGAAAAAGTATGTGCCCAGGGACCCCTGGCCCTGACTGCAAAAAATCCTTATATCGAAGGATGGACCCCACACCGAAGTTGTCCCCACCTCAAACTTGTGCTGCCCTGATAGACCCAAGAGAGCCCTACAAACTGACATCAGGAACCTGGACTGCTGAGTTTTCTTCCCCAGGGAAAATGGAAAAAGAATGTGCCCAGGGTCCCCTGGCCCTGGGCCCCTGGCCCTGACTGCAAAAAATCCTTATATCGAAGGATGGACCCCACATCGATGTTGTCCCCACCTCAAACTTGTGCTGCCCTGATACACCCAAGGGGGCCCTACAAACTGACATCAGGAACCTGGACTGCTGAGTTTGCTTTCCCAGGGAAAATGGCCAAAGGATGTGCCCAGGGGCCCCTGGCCCTGACTGCAAAGAATCCTTATATCGAAGGATGGACCCCACACCGAAGTTGTCCCCACCTCAAACTTGTGCTGCCCTGATAGACCCAAGGGAGCCCTACAAACTGACATCAGGAACCTGGACTGCTGAGTTTTCTTTCCCAGGGGAAATGGAAAAAGGAATTTCCCAGCGGCCCATTGCCCTGGGCTGGGACCTCACTGCAAAAAATCCTTATATCGAAGGATGGACCCCACACCGACGTTGTCCCCACCTCAAACTTTTGCTGCCCTGATAGACCCAAGGGAGCCCTACAAACTGACATCAGGAACCTGGACTGCTGTGTTTTCTTCCCCAGGGAAAATGGAAAAAGGATGTGCCCAGGGGCCCCTGGCCCTGGGCTGGGAACTCACTGCAAAAAATCCTTTTATCGAAGGATGGACCCCACACCGAAGTTGTCCCCTCCTCAAACTTGTGCTGCCCTGATACACCCAAGGGAGCCCTACAAACTGACATCAGGAACCTGGACTGCTGAGTTTTCTTTCCCAGGGAAAATGGCCAAAGGATGTGCCCAGGGGCCCCTGGCCCTGACTGCAAAAAATCCTTATATCGAAGGATGGACCCCACACCGAAGTTGTCCCCACCTCAAACTTGTGCTGCCCTGAAAGACCCAAGGGAGCCCTACAAACTGACATCAGGAACCTGGACTGCTGCGTTTTCTTTCCCAGGGAAAATGGAAAAAGTATGTTCCCAGGGGCCCCTGGCCCTGGGCTTGGACCTCACTGCAAAAAATCCTTTTATCGCTGGATGGACCCCACACCGAAGTTGTCCCCACCTGAAACTTGTGCTGCCCTGATACACCCAAGGGAGCCCTACAAACTGACATCAGGAACCTGGACTGCTGAGTTTTCTTTCCCAGGGAAAATGGAAAAAGGATGTGCCCAGGGGCCCCTGGCCCTGGGCAGGGGCCTCACTACAAAAAATCCTTATATCGAAGGATGGACCCCACACCGAAGTTGTCCCCACCTCAAACTTGTGCTGCCCGGATAGACCCAAGGGATCCCTACAAACTGACATCAGGAACCTGGACTGCTGTGTTTTCTTTCCCAGGGAAAATGGAAAAAGGATGTGCCCAGGGGCCCCTGGCCCTGGGCCCCTGGCCCTGATTGCAAAAAATCCTTATATCGAAGGATGGACCCCACACCGAAGTTGTCCCCACCTCAAACTTGTGCTGCCCTGAAAGACCCAAGGGAGCCCTACAAACTGACATCAGGAACCTGGACTGCTGAGTTTTCTTTCCCAGGGAAAATGGCCAAAGGATGTGCCCGGGGGCCCCTGGCCCAGACTGCAAAAAATCCTTATATCGACGGATGGACCCCACACCGAAGTTGTCCCCACCTGAAACTTGTGCTGCCCTGATACACCCAAGGGAGCCCTACAAACTGACATCAGGAACCTGGACTGCTGTGTTTTCTTTCCCAGGGAAAATGGTAAAAGTATGTGCCCAGGGGCCCCTGGCCCTGACTGCAAAAAATCCTTATATCGAAGGATGGACCCCACACCGAAGTTGTCCCCACCTCAAACTTGTGCTGCCCTGATAGACCCAAGGGAGCCCTACAAACTGACATCAGGAACCTGGACTGCTGAGTTTTCTTTCCCAGGGGAAATGGAAAAAGGATGTTCCCAGGGTCCCCTCGCCCTGGGCCCCTGGCCCTGACTGCAAAAAATCCTTATATCGAAGGATGGACCCCACACCGACGTTGTCCCCACCTCAAACTTGTGCTGCCCTGATAGACCCAAGGGAGCCCTACAAACTGACATCAGGAACCTGGACTGCTGAGTTTTCTTTCCCAGGGAAAATGGCCAAAGGATGTGCCCAGGGGCCCCTGGTCCTGACTGCAAAAAATCCTTATATCGAAGGATGGAGCCCACACCGAAGTTGTCCCCACCTCAAAATTGTGCTGCCCTGATACACCCAAGGGAGCCCTACAAACTGACATCAGGAACCTGGACTGCTGCGTTTTCTTTCCCAGGGAAAATGGAAAAAGTATGTTCCCAGGGGCCCCTGGCCCTGGGCTTGGACCTCACTGCAAAAAATCCTTTTATCGCTGGATGGACCCCACACCGAAGTTGTCCCCACCTGAAACTTGTGCTGCCCTGATACACCCAAGGAAGCCCTACAAACTGACATCAGGAACCTGGACTGCTGAGTTTTCTTTCCCAGGGAAAATGGAAAAAGGATGTGCCCAGGGGCCCCTGGCCCTGGGCAGGGGCCTCACTACAAAAAATCCTTATATCGAAGGATGGACCCCACACCGAAGTTGTCCCCACCTCAAACTTGTGCTGCCCGGATAGACCCAAGGGAGCCCTACAAACTGACATCAGGAACCTGGACTGCTGTGTTTTCTTTCCCAGGGAAAATGGAAAAAGGATGTGCCCAGGGGCCCCTGGCCCTGACTGCAAAAAATCCTTATATCGAAGGATGGACCCCACACCGAAGTTGTCCCCACCTCAAACTTGTGCTGCCCTGATACACCCAAGGAAGCCCTACAAACTGACATCAGGAACCTGGACTGCTGCATTTTCTTTCCCAGGGAAAATGGAAAAAGGATGTTCCCAGGGGCCCCTGGCCCTGGGCTGGTACCTCACTGCAAAAAATCCTTATATCGAAGGATGGACCCCGCACCGAAGTTGTCCCCACCTCAAACTTGTGCTGCCCTGATAGACCCAAGGGAGCCCTACAAACTGACATTAGGAACCTGGACTGCGGAGTTTTCTTTCCTAGGGAAAATGGAAAAGGGATGTGCCCAGGTGCCGCTGTCCCTGGGCTGGGCCCTGACTGCAAAGAATCCTTATATCGAAGGATGCACCCCACACCGAAGTTGTCCCCACCTCAAAATTGTGCTGCCCTGATAGACCCAAGGGAGCCCTACAGACTGACATCAGGAACCTGGACTGCTGAGTTTTCTTTCCCAGGGGAAATGGAAAAAGGATGTGCCCGGGGGCCCCTGGCCTTGGGCTGGGACCTCACTGCAAAAAATCCTTATATCGAAGGATGGACCCCGCACCGAAGTTGTCCCCACCTCAAACTTGTGCTGCCCTGATAGACCCAAGGGAGCCCTACAAACTGACATCAGGAACCTGGACTGCTGAGTTTTCTTCCCCAGGGAAAATGGAAAAAGAATGTGCCCAGGGTCCCCTGGCCCTGGGCCCCTGGCCCTGACTGCAAAAAATCCTTATATCGAAGGATGGACCCCACATCGATGTTGTCCCCACCTCAAACTTGTGCTGCCCTGATACACCCAAGGGGGCCCTACAAACTGACATCAGGAACCTGGACTGCTGAGTTTTCTTTCCCAGGGAAAATGGCCAAAGGATGTGCCCAGGGGCCCCTGGCCCTGACTGCAAAGAATCCTTATATCGAAGGATGGACCCCACACCGAAGTTGTCCCCACCTCAAACTTGTGCTGCCCTGATAGACCCAAGGGAGCCCTACAAACTGACATCAGGAACCTGGACTGCTGAGTTTTCTTTCCCAGGGGAAATGGAAAAAGGATGTTCCCAGCGGCCCCTTGCCCTGGGCTGGGACCTCACTGCAAAAAATCCTTATATCGAAGGATGGACCCCACACCGACGTTGTCCCCACCTCAAACTTGTGCTGCCCTGATAGACCCAAGGGAGCCCTACAAACTGACATCAGGAACCTGGACTGCTGAGTTTTCTTTCCCAGGGAAAATGGAAAAAGGATGTGCCCAGGGGCCCCTGGCCCTGGGCTGGGAATTCACTGCAAAAAATCCTTTTATCGAAGGATGGACCCCACACCGAAGTTGTCCCCTCCTCAAACTTGTGCTGCCCTGATACACCCAAGGGAGCCCTACAAACTGACATCAGGAACCTGGACTGCTGAGTTTTCTTTCCCAGGGAAAATGGCCAAAGGATGTGCCCAGGGGCCCCTGGCCCTGACTGCAAAAAATCCTTATATCGAAGGATGGAGCCCACACCGAAGTTGTCCCCACCTCAAACTTGTGCTGCCCTGATACACCCAAGGGAGCCCTACAAACTGACATCAGGAACCTGGACTGCTGCGTTTTCTTTCCCAGGGAAAATGGAAAAAGTATGTTCCCAGGGGCCCCTGGCCCTGGGCTTGGACCTCACTGCAAAAAATCCTTTTATCGCTGGATGGACCCCACACCGAAGTTGTCCCCACCTGAAACTTGTGCTGCCCTGATACACCCAAGGGAGCCCTACAAACTGACATCAGGAACCTGGACTGCTGAGTTTTCTTTCCCAGGGAAAATGGAAAAAGGATGTGCCCAGGGGCCCCTGGCCCTGGGCAGGGGCCTCACTACAAAAAATCCTTATATCGAAGGATGGACCCCACACCGAAGTTGTCCCCACCTCAAACTTGTGCTGCCCTGATACACCCAAGGAAGCCCTACAAACTGACATCAGGAACCTGGACTGCTGCATTTTCTTTCCCAGGGAAAATGGAAAAAGGATGTTCCCAGGGGCCCCTGGCCCTGGGCTGGGACCTCACTGCAAAAAATCCATTTTTCGAAGGATGGACCCCACACCGAAGTTGTCCCCACCTCAAACTTGTGCTGCCCTGATAGACCCAAGGGAGCCCTACAAACTGACATTAGGAACCTGGACTGCGGAGTTTTCTTTCCTAGGGAAAATGGAAAAGGGATGTGCCCAGGTGCCACTGTCCCTGGGCTGGGCCCTGACTGCAAAGAATCCTTATATCGAAGGATGCACCCCACACCGAAGTTGTCCCCACCTCAAAATTGTGCTGCCCTGATAGACCCAAGGGAGCCCTACAAACTGACATCAGGAACCTGGACTGCTGAGTTTTCTTTCCCAGGGGAAGTGGAAAAAGGATGTGCCCGGGGGCCCCCGGCCTTGGGCTGGGACCTCACTGCAAAAAATCCTTATATCGAAGGATGGACCCCGCACCGAAGTTGTCCCCACCTCAAACTTGTGCTGCCCTGATAGACCCAAGGGAGCCCTACAAACTGACATCAGGAACCTGGACTGCTGAGTTTTCTTTCCCAGGGAAAATGGAAAAAGGATGTACCCAGGGGCCCCTGGCTCTGGGCTGGGACCGCACTGCAAAAAATCCTTATCGAAGGATGGACCCCACACCGAAGTTGTCCCCACCTCAAACTTGTGCTGCCCTGATAGACCCAAGGGAGCCCTACAAACTGACATCAGGAACCTGGACTGCTGAGTTTTCTTCCCCAGGGAAAATGGAAAAAGGATGTGCCCAGGGGCCCCTGGCCCTGGGCTGGGAACTCACTGCAAAAAATCCTTTTATCGAAGGATGGACCCCACACCGAAGTTGTCCCCACCTCAAACTTGTGCTGCCCTGATAGACCCAAGCGAGCCCTACAAACTGACATCAGGAACCTGGACTGCTGAGTTTTCTTTCCCAGGGAAAATGGAAAAAGGATGTGCCCAGGGGCCCCTGGCCCTGACTGCAAAAAATCCTTATATCGAAGGATGGACCCCACACCGAAGTTGGCCCCACCTCAAACTTGTGCTGCCCTGATACACCCAAGGGAGCCCTACAAACTGACATCAGGAACCTGGACTGCTGAGTTTTCTTTCCCAGGGAAAATGGAAAAAGGATGTGCCCAGGGGCCCCTGGCCCTGGGCCCCTGGCCCTGACTGCAAAAAATCCTTATATCGAAGGATGGACCCCACACCGAAGTTGTCCCCACCTCAAACTTGTGCTGCCCTGAAAGACCCAAGGGAGCCTTACAAACTGACATCAGGAACCTGGACTGCTGAGTTTTCTTTCCCAGGGAAAATGGAAAAAGGATGTTCCCAGGGGCCCCTGGCCCTGACTGCAAAAAATCCTTATATCGAAGGATGGACCCCACACCGAAGTTGTCCCCACCTCAAACTTGTGCTGCCCTGAAAGACCCAAGGGAGCCCTACAAACTGACATCAGGAACCTGGACTGCTGAGTTTTCTTCCCCAGGGAAAATGGAAAAAGGATGTGCCCAGGGGCCCCTGGCCCTGGGCTGGGACCGCACTGCAAAAAATCCTTTTATCGAAGGATGGACCCCACACCGAAGTTGTCCCCTCCTCAAACTTGTGCTGCCCTGATACACCCAAGGGAGCCCTACAAACTGACATCAGGAACCTGGACTGCTGAGTTTTCTTTCTCAGGGAAAATGGAAAAAGTATGTTCCCAGGGGCCCCTGGCCCTGGGCTTGGACCTCACTGCAAAAAATCCTTTTATCGCTGGATGGACCCCACACCGAAGTTGTCCCCACCTGAAACTTGTGCTGCCCTGATACACCCAAGGGAGCCCTACAAACTGACATTAGGAACCTGGACTGCGGAGTTTTCTTTCCTAGGGAAAATGGAAAAGGGATGTGCCCAGGTGCCGCTGTCCCTGGGCTGGGCCCTGACTGCAAAGAATCCTTATATCGAAGGATGCACCCCACACCGAAGTTGTCCCCACCTCAAACTTGTGCTGCCCTGATAGACCCAAGGGAGCCCTACAAACTGACATCAGGAACCTGGACTGCTGAGTTTTCTTTCCCAGGGGAAATGGAAAAAGGATGTTCCCAGCGGCCCCTTGCCCTGGGCTGGGACCTCACTGCAAAAAATCCTTATATCGAAGGATGGACCCCACACCGAAGTTGTCCCCTCCTCAAACTTGTGCTGCCCTGATACACCCAAGGGAGCCCTACAAACTGACATCAGGAACCTGGACTGCTGAGTTTTCTTTCTCAGGGAAAATGGAAAAAGTATGTTCCCAGGGGCCCCTGGCCCTGGGCTTGGACCTCACTGCAAAAAATCCTTTTATCGCTGGATGGACCCCACACCGAAGTTGTCCCCACCTGAAACTTGTGCTGCCCTGATACACCCAAGGGAGCCCTACAAACTGACATTAGGAACCTGGACTGCGGAGTTTTCTTTCCTAGGGAAAATGGAAAAGGGATGTGCCCAGGTGCCGCTGTCCCTGGGCTGGGCCCTGACTGCAAAGAATCCTTATATCGAAGGATGCACCCCACACCGAAGTTGTCCCCACCTCAAACTTGTGCTGCCCTGATAGACCCAAGGGAGCCCTACAAACTGACATCAGGAACCTGGACTGCTGAGTTTTCTTTCCCAGGGGAAATGGAAAAAGGATGTTCCCAGCGGCCCCTTGCCCTGGGCTGGGACCTCACTGCAAAAAATCCTTATATCGAAGGATGGACCCCACACCGACGTTGTCCCCACCTCAAACTTGTGCTGCCCTGATAGACCCAAGGGAGCCCTACAAACTGACATCAGGAACCTGGACTGCTGAGTTTTCTTTCCCAGGGAAAATGGAAAAAGGATGTGCCCAGGGGCCCCTGGCCCTGGGCTGGGAATTCACTGCAAAAAATCCTTTTATCGAAGGATGGACCCCACACCGAAGTTGTCCCCTCCTCAAACTTGTGCTGCCCTGATACACCCAAGGGAGCCCTACAAACTGACATCAGGAACCTGGACTGCTGAGTTTTCTTTCCCAGGGAAAATGGAAAAAGGATGTGCCCAGGGGCCCCTGGCCCTGACTGCAAAAAATCCTTATATCGAAGGATGGAGCCCACACCGAAGTTGTCCCCACCTCAAACTTGTGCTGCCCTGATACACCCAAGGGAGCCCTACAAACTGACATCAGGAACCTGGACTGCTGCGTTTTCTTTCCCAGGGAAAATGGAAAAAGTATGTTCCCAGGGGCCCCTGGCCCTAGGCTTGGACCTCACTGCAAAAAATCCTTTTATCGCTGGATGGACCCCACACCGAAGTTGTCCCCACCTGAAACTTGTGCTGCCCTGATACACCCAAGGGAGCCCTACAAACTGACATCAGGAACCTGGACTGCTGAGTTTTCTTTCCCAGGGAAAATGGAAAAAGGATGTGCCCAGGGGCCCCTGGCCCTGGGCAGGGGCCTCACTACAAAAAATCCTTATATCGAAGGATGGACCCCACACCGAAGTTGTCCCCACCTCAAACTTGTGCTGCCCGGATAGACCCAAGGGAGCCCTACAAACTGACATCAGGAACCTGGACTGCTGTGTTTTCTTTCCCAGGGAAAATGCAAAAAGGATGTGCCCAGGGGCCCCTGGCCCTGACTGCAAAAAATCCTTATATCGAAGGATGGACCCCACACCGAAGTTGTCCCCACCTCAAACTTGTGCTGCCCTGATACACCCAAGGAAGCCCTACAAACTGACATCAGGAACCTGGACTGCTGCATTTTCTTTCCCAGGGAAAATGGAAAAAGGATGTTCCCAGGGGCCCCTGGCCCTGGGCTGGGACCTCACTGCAAAAAATCCATTTATCGAAGGATGGACCCCACACCGAAGTTGTCCCCACCTCAAACTTGTGCTGCCCTGATAGACCCAAGGGAGCCCTACAAACTGACATTAGGAACCTGGACTGCGGAGTTTTCTTTCCTAGGGAAAATGGAAAAGGGATGTGCCCAGGTGACGCTGTCCCTGGGCTGGGCCCTGACTGCAAAGAATCCTTATATCGAAGGATGCACCCCACACCGAAGTTGTCCCCACCTCAAACTTGTGCTGCCCTGATACACCCAAGGGAGCCCTACAAACTGACATCAGGAACCTGGACTGCTGAGTTTTCTTTCCCAGGGGAAATGGAAAAAGGATGTGCCCGGGGGCCCCTGGCCTTGGGCTGGGACCTCACTGCAAAAAATCCTTATATCGAAGGATGGACCCCGCACCGAAGTTGTCCCCACCTCAAACTTGTGCTGCCCTGATAGACCCAAGGGAGCCCTACAAACTGACATCAGGAACCTGGACTGCTGAGTTTTCTTTCCCAGGGAAAATGGAAAAAGGATGTACCCAGGGGCCCCTGGCTCTGGGCTGGGACCGCACTGCAAAAAATCCTTATCGAAGGATGGACCCCACACCGAAGTTGTCCCCACCTCAAACTTGTGCTGCCCTGATAGACCCAAGGGAGCCCTACAAACTGACATCAGGAACCTGGACTGCTGAGTTTTCTTCCCCAGGGAAAATGGAAAAAGGATGTGCCCAGGGGCCCCTGGCCCTGGGCTGGGAACTCACTGCAAAAAATCCTTTTATCGAAGGATGGACCCCACACCGAAGTTGTCCCCTCCTCAAACTTGTGCTGCCCTGATACACCCAAGGGAGCCCTACAAACTGACATCAGGAACCTGGACTGCTGAGTTTTCTTCCCCAGGGTAAATGGAAAAAGGATGTGCCCAGGGGCCCCTGGCCCTGGGCTGGGAACTCACTGCAAAAAATCCTTTTATCGAAGGATGGACCCCACACCGAAGTTGTCCCCACCTCAAACTTGTGCTGCCCTGATAGACCCAAGCGAGCCCTACAAACTGACATCAGGAACCTGGACTGCTGAGTTTTCTTTCCCAGGGAAAATGGAAAAAGGATGTGCCCAGGGGCCCCTGGCCCTGACTGCAAAAAATCCATATATCGAAGGATGGACCCCACACCGAAGTTGGCCCCACCTCAAACTTGTGCTGCCCTGATACACCCAAGGGAGCCCTACAAACTGACATCAGGAACCTGGACTGCTGAGTTTTCTTTCCCAGGGAAAATGGAAAAAGGATGTGCCCAGGGGCCCCTGGCCCTGACTGCAAAAAATCCATATATCGAAGGATGGACCCCACACCGAAGTTGGCCCCACCTCAAACTTGTGCTGCCCTGATACACCCAAGGGAGCCCTACAAACTGACATCAGGAACCTGGACTGCTGAGTTTTCTTTCCCAGGGAAAATGGAAAAAGGATGTGCCCAGGGGCCCCTGGCCCTGGGCCCCTGGCCCTGACTGCAAAAAATCCTTATATCGAAGGATGGACCCCACACCGAAGTTGTCCCCACCTCAAACTTGTGCTGCCCTGAAAGACCCAAGGGAGCCTTACAAACTGACATCAGGAACCTGGACTGCTGAGTTTTCTTTCCCAGGGAAAATGGAAAAAGGGTGTTCCCAGGGGCCCCTGGCCCTGACTGCAAAAAATCCTTATATCGACGGATGGACCCCACACCGAAGTTGTCCCCACCTGAAACTTGTGCTGCCCTGATAGACCCAAGGGAGCCCTACAGACTGACATCAGGAACCTGGACTGCTGAGTTTTCTTCCCCAGGGAAAATGGAAAAAGGATGTGCCCAGGGGCCCCTGGCCCTGGGCTGGGACCGCACTGCAAAAAATCCTTTTATCGAAGGATGGACCCCACACCGAAGTTGTCCCCTCCTCAAACTTGTGCTGCCCTGATACACCCAAGGGAGCCCTACAAACTGACATCAGGAACCTGGACTGCTGAGTTTTCTTTCTCAGGGAAAATGGAAAAAGTATGTTCCCAGGGGCCCCTGGCCCTGGGCTTGGACCTCACTGCAAAAAATCCTTTTATCGCTGGATGGACCCCACACCGAAGTTGTCCCCACCTGAAACTTGTGCTGCCCTGATACACCCAAGGGAGCCCTACAAACTGACATCAGGAACCTGGACTGCTGAGTTTTCTTTCCCGGGGAAAATGGAAAAAGGATGTGCCCAGGGGCCCCTGGCCCCGGGCAGGGGCCTCACTACAAAAAATCCTTATATCGAAGGATGGACCCCACACCGAAGTTGTCCCCACCTCAAACTTGTGCTGCCCGGATAGACCCAAGGGAGCCCTACAAAATGACATCAGGAACCTGGACTGCTGTGTTTTCTTTCCCAGGGAAAATGGAAAAAGGATGTGCCCAGGGGCCCCTGGCCCTGACTGCAAAAAATCCTTATATCGAAGGATGGACCCCACACCGAAGTTGTCCCCACCTCAAACTTGTGCTGCCCTGATACACCCAATGAAGCCCTACAAACTGACATCAGGAACCTGGACTGCTGCATTTTCTTTCCCAGGGAAAATGGAAAAAGGATGTTCCCAGGGGCCCCTGGCCCTGGGCTGGGACCTCACTGCAAAAAATCCATTTATCGAAGGATGGACCCCACACCGAAGTTGTCCCCACCTCAAACTTGTGCTGCCCTGATAGACCCAAGGGAGCCCTACAAACTGACATTAGGAACCTGGACTGCGGAGTTTTCTTTCCTAGGGAAAATGGAAAAGTGATGTGCCCAGGTGCCGCTGTCCCTGGGCTGGGCCCTGACTGCAAAGAATCCTTATATCGAAGGATGCACCCCACACCGAAGTTGTCCCCACCTCAAAATTGTGCTGCCCTGATAGACCCAAGGGAGCCCTACAAACTGACATCAGGAACCTGGACTGCTGAGTTTTCTTTCCCAGGGGAAATGGAAAAAGGATGTGCCCGGGGGCCCCTGGCCTTGGGCTGGGACCTCACTGCAAAAAATCCTTATATCGAAGGATGGACCCCGCACCGAAGTTGTCCCCACCTCAAACTTGTGCTGCCCTGATAGACCCAAGGGAGCCCTACAAACTGACATCAGGAACCTGGACTGCTGAGTTTTCTTTCCCAGGGAAAATGGCCAAAGGATGTACCCAGGGGCCCCTGGCTCTGGGCTGGGACCGCACTGCAAAAAATCCTTATCGAAGGATGGACCCCACACCGAAGTTGTCCCCACCTCAAACTTGTGCTGCCCTGATAGACCCAAGGGAGCCCTACAAACTGGCATCAGGAACCTGGACTGCTGAGTTTTCTTCCCCAGGGAAAATGGAAAAAGGATGTGCCCAGGGGCCCCTGGCCCTGGGCTGGGAACTCACTGCAAAAAATCCTTTTATCGAAGGATGGACCCCACACCGAAGTTGTCCCCTCCTCAAACTTGTGCTGCCCTGATACACCCAAGGGAGCCCTACAAACTGACATCAGGAACCTGGACTGCTGAGTTTTCTTTCCCAGGGAAAATGGCCAAAGGATGTGCCCAGGGGCCCCTGGCCCTGACTGCAAAAAATCCTTATATCGAAGGATGGACCCCACACCGAAGTTGTCCCCACCTCAAACTTGTGCTGCCCTGATACACCCAAGGGAGCCCTACAAACTGACATCAGGAACCTGGACTGCTGTGTTTTCTTTCCCAGGGAAAATGGAAAAAGGATGTGCCCAGGGGCCCCTGGCCCTGACTGCAAAAAATCCTTATATCGAAGGATGGACCCCACACCGAAGTTGTCCCCACCTCAAACTTGTGCTGCCCTGATACACCCAAGGAAGCCCTACAAACTGACATCAGGAACCTGGACTGCTGCATTTTCTTTCCCAGGGAAAATGGAAAAAGGATGTTCCCAGGGGCCCCTGGCCCTGGGCTGGGACCTCACTGCAAAAAATCCATTTTTCGAAGGATGGACCCCACACCGAAGTTGTCCCCACCTCAAACTTGTGCTGCCCTGATAGACCCAAGGGAGCCCTACAAACTGACATTAGGAACCTGGACTGCGGAGTTTTCTTTCCTAGGGAAAATGGAAAAGGGATGTGCCCAGGGTCCGCTGTCCCTGGACTGGGCCCTGACGGCAAAAAATCCTTATATCGAAGGATGGACCCCGCACCGAAGTTGTCCCCACCTCAAACTTGTGCTGCCCTGATAGACCCAAGGGAGCCCTACAAACTGACATCAGGAACCTGGACTGCTGAGTTTTCTTTCCCAGGGAAAATGGAAAAAGGATGTACCCAGGGGCCCCTGGCTCTGGGCTGGGACCGCACTGCAAAAAATCCTTATCGAAGGATGGACCCCACACCGAAGTTGTCCCCACCTCAAACTTGTGCTGCCCTGATAGACCCAAGGGAGCCCTACAAACTGACATCAGGAACCTGGACTGCTGAGTTTTCTTTCCCAGGGAAAATGGAAAAAGGATGTACCCAGGGGCCCCTGGCTCTGGGCTGGGACCTCATTGCAAAAAATCGTTATATCGAAGGATGGACCCCACACCTAAGTTGTCCCCACCTCAAACTTGTGCTGCCCTGATAGACCCAAGGGAGCCCTACAAACTGACATCAGGAACCTGGACTGCTGAGTTTTCTTCCCCAGGGTAAATGGAAAAAGGATGTGCCCAGGGGCCCCTGGCCCTGACTGCAAAAAATCCTTATATCGAAGGATGGACCCCACACCGAAGTTGGCCCCACCTCAAACTTGTGCTGCCCTGATAGACCCAAGGGAGCCCTACAAACTGACATCAGGAACCTGGACTGCTGAGTTTTCTTCCCCAGGGAAAATGGAAAAAGTATGTGCCCAGGGGCCCCTGGCCCTGGGCTGGGAACTCACTGCAAAAAATCCTTTTATCGAAGGATGGACCCCACACCGAAGTTGTCCCCTCCTCAAACTTGTGCTGCCCTGATACACCCAAGGGAGCCCTACAAACTGACATCAGGAACCTGGACTGCTGAGTTTTCTTTCCCAGGGAAAATGGCCAAAGGATGTGCCCAGGGGCCCCTGGCCCTGACTGCAAAAAATCCTTATATCGAAGGATGGACCCCACACCGAAGTTGTCCCCACCTCAAACTTGTGCTGCCCTGATACACCCAAGGGAGCCCTACAAACTGACATCAGGAACCTGGACTGCTGTGTTTTCTTTCCCAGGGAAAATGGAAAAAGGATGTGCCCAGGGGCCCCTGGCCCTGACTGCAAAAAATCCTTATATCGAAGGATGGACCCCACACCGAAGTTGTCCCCACCTCAAACTTGTGCTGCCCTGATACACCCAAGGAAGCCCTACAAACTGACATCAGGAACCTGGACTGCTGCATTTTCTTTCCCAGGGAAAATGGAAAAAGGATGTTCCCAGGGGCCCCTGGCCCTGGGCTGGGACCTCACTGCAAAAAATCCATTTTTCGAAGGATGGACCCCACACCGAAGTTGTCCCCACCTCAAACTTGTGCTGCCCTGATAGACCCAAGGGAGCCCTACAAACTGACATTAGGAACCTGGACTGCGGAGTTTTCTTTCCTAGGGAAAATGGAAAAGGGATGTGCCCAGGGTCCGCTGTCCCTGGACTGGGCCCTGACGGCAAAAAATCCTTATATCGAAGGATGGACCCCGCACCGAAGTTGTCCCCACCTCAAACTTGTGCTGCCCTGATAGACCCAAGGGAGCCCTACAAACTGACATCAGGAACCTGGACTGCTGAGTTTTCTTTCCCAGGGAAAATGGAAAAAGGATGTACCCAGGGGCCCCTGGCTCTGGGCTGGGACCGCACTGCAAAAAATCCTTATCGAAGGATGGACCCCACACCGAAGTTGTCCCCACCTCAAACTTGTGCTGCCCTGATAGACCCAAGGGAGCCCTACAAACTGACATCAGGAACCTGGACTGCTGAGTTTTCTTTCCCAGGGAAAATGGAAAAAGGATGTACCCAGGGGCCCCTGGCTCTGGGCTGGGACCTCATTGCAAAAAATCGTTATATCGAAGGATGGACCCCACACCTAAGTTGTCCCCACCTCAAACTTGTGCTGCCCTGATAGACCCAAGGGAGCCCTACAAACTGACATCAGGAACCTGGACTGCTGAGTTTTCTTCCCCAGGGTAAATGGAAAAAGGATGTGCCCAGGGGCCCCTGGCCCTGACTGCAAAAAATCCTTATATCGAAGGATGGACCCCACACCGAAGTTGGCCCCACCTCAAACTTGTGCTGCCCTGATACACCCAAGCGAGCCCTACAAACTGACATCAGGAACCTGGACTGCTGCGTTTTCTTTCCCAGGGAAAATGGAAAAAGTATGTTCCCAGGGGCCCCTGGCCCTGGGCTTGGACCTCACTGCAAAAAATCCTTTTATCGCAGGATGGACCCCACACCGAAGTTGTCCCCACCTCAAACTTGTGCTGCCCTGATAGACCCAAGGGAGCCGTACAAACTGACATCAGGAACCTGGACTGCTGAGTTTTCTTTCCCAGGGAAAATGGAAAAAGGATGTGCCCAGGGGCCCCTGGCCCTGGGCCCCTGGCCCTGACTGCAAAAAATCCTTATATCGAAGGATGGACCCCACACCGAAGTTGGCCCCACCTCAAACTTGTGCTGCCCTGATACAACCAAGGAAGCCCTACAAACTGACATCAGGAACCTGGACTGCTGCATTTTCTTTCCCAGGGAAAATGGAAAAAGGATATTCCCAGGGGCCCCTGGCCCTGGGCTGGGACCTCACTGCAAAAAATCCATTTATCGAAGGATGGACCCCACACCGAAGTTGTCCCCACCTCAAACTTGTGCTGCCCTGATAGACCCAAGGGAGCCCTACAAACTGACATCAGGAACCTGGACTGCGGAGTTTTCTTTCCTAGGGAAAATGGAAAAGGGATGTGCCCAGGTGCCGCTGTCCCTGGGCTGGGCCCTGACTGCAAAGAATCCTTATATCGAAGGATGCACCCCACACCGAAGTTGTCCCCACCTCAAAATTGTGCTGCCCTGATAGACCCAAGGGAGCCCTACAAACTGACATCAGGAACCTGGACTGCTGAGTTTTCTTTCCCAGGGGAAATGGAAAAAGGATGTGCCCGGGGGCCCCTGGCCTTGGGCTGGGACCTCACTGCAAAAAATCCTTATATCGAAGGATGGACCCCACACCGAAGTTGTCCCCACCTCAAACTTGTGCTGCCCTGATACACCCAAGGGAGCCCTACAAACTGACATCAGGAACCTGGACTGCTGAGTTTTCTTTCCCAGGGAAAATGGCCAAAGGATGTGCCCAGGGGCCCCTGGCCCTGACTGCAAAAAATCCTTATATCGAAGGATGGACCCCACACCGAAGTTGTCCCCACCTCAAACTTGTGCTGCCCTGATACACCCAAGGGAGCCCTACAAACTGACATCAGGAACCTGGACTGCTGCGTTTTCTTTCCCAGGGAAAATGGAAAAAGTATGTTCCCAGGGGCCCCTGGCCCTGGGCTTGGACCTCACTGCAAAAAATCCATTTATCGCTGGATGGACCCCACACCGAAGTTGTCCCCACCTCAAACTTGTGCTGCCCTGATAGACCCAAGGGAGCCCTACAAACTGACATCAGGAACCTGGACTGCTGTGTTTTCTTTCCCAGGGAAAATGGAAAAAGGATGTGCCCAGGGGCCCCTGGCCCTGACTGCAAAAAATCCTTATATCGAAGGATGGACCCCACACCGAAGTTGTCCCCACCTCAAAGTTGTGCTGCCCTGATACACCCAAGGGAGCCCTACAAACTGACATCAGGAACCTGGACTGCTGCGTTTTCTTTCCCAGGGAAAATGGAAAAAGTATGTTCCCAGGGGCCCCTGGCCCTGGGCTTGGACCTCACTTCAAAAAATCCTTTTATCGCTGGATGGACCCCACACCGAAGTTGTCCCCACCTCAAACTTGTGCTGCCCTGATAGACCCAAGGGAGCCCTACAAACTGACATCAGGAACCTGGACTGCTGTGTTTTCTTTCCCAGGGAAAATGGAAAAAGGATGTGCCCAGGGGCCCCTGGCCCTGACTGCAAAAAATCCTTATATCGAAGGATGGACCCCACACCGAAGTTGTCCCCACCTCAAAGTTGTGCTGCCCTGATACACCCAAGGAAGCCCTACAAACTGACATCAGGAACCTGGACTGCTGCATTTTCTTTCACAGGGAAAATGGAAAAAGGATGTTCCCAGGGGCCCCTGGCCCTGGGCTGGGACCTCACTGCAAAAAATCCATTTTTCGAAGGATGGACCCCGCACCGAAGTTGTCCCCACCTCAAACTTGTGCTGCCCTGATAGACCCAAGGGAGCCCTACAAACTGACATTAGGAACCTGGACTGCGGAGTTTTCTTTCCTAGGGAAAATGGAAAAGGGATGTGCCCAGGGTCCGCTGTCCCTGGACTGGGCCCTGACGGCAAAAAATCCTTATATCGAAGGATGGACCCCGCACTGAAGTTGTCCCCACCTCAAACTTGTGCTGCCCTGATAGACCCAAGGGAGCCCTACAAACTGACATCAGGAACCTGGACTGCTGAGTTTTCTTTCCCAGGGAAAATGGAAAAAGGATGTACCCAGGGGCCCCTGGCTCTGGGCTGGGACCGCACTGCAAAAAATCCTTATCGAAGGATGGACCCCACACCGAAGTTGTCCCCACCTCAAACTTGTGCTGCCCTGATAGACCCAAGGGAGCCCTACAAACTGACATCAGGAACCTGGACTGCTGAGTTTTCTTTCCCAGGGAAAATGGAAAAAGGATGTACCCAGGGGCCCCTGGCTCTGGGCTGGGACCTCATTGCAAAAAATCGTTATATCGAAGGATGGACCCCACACCTAAGTTGTCCCCACCTCAAACTTGTGCTGCCCTGATAGACCCAAGGGAGCCCTACAAACTGACATCAGGAACCTGGACTGCTGAGTTTTCTTCCCCAGGGTAAATGGAAAAAGGATGTGCCCAGGGGCCCCTGGCCCTGACTGCAAAAAATCCTTATATCGAAGGATGGACCCCACACCGAAGTTGGCCCCACCTCAAACTTGTGCTGCCCTGATACACCCAAGGGAGCCCTACAAACTGACATCAGGAACCTGGACTGCTGCGTTTTCTTTCCCAGGGAAAATGGAAAAAGTATGTTCCAGGGCCCCTGGCCCTTGGCTTGGACCTCACTGCAAAAAATCCTTTTATCGCTGGATGGACCCCACACCGAAGTTGTCCCCACCTGAAACTTGTGCTGCCCTGATACACCCAAGGGAGCCCTACAAACTGACATCAGGAACCTGGACTGCTGAGTTTTCTTTCCCAGGGAAAATGGAAAAAGGATGTGCCCAGGGGCCCCTGGCCCTGGGCAGGGGCCTCACTACAAAAAATCCTTATATCGAAGGATGGACCCCACACCGAAGTTGTCCCCACCTCAAACTTGTGCTGCCCGGATAGACCCAAGGGAGCCCTACAAACTTACATCAGGAACCTGGACTGCTGTGTTTTCTTTCTCAGGGAAAATGGAAAAAGGATGTGCCCAGGGGCCCCTGGCCCTGACTGCAAAAAATCCTTATATCGAAGGATGGACCCCACACCGAAGTTGTCCCCACCTCAAACTTGTGCTGCCCTGATACACCCAAGGAAGCCCTACAAACTGACATCAGGAACCTGGACTGCTGCATTTTCTTTCCTAGGGAAAATGGAAAAAGGATGTTCCCAGGGGCCCCTGGCCCTGGGCTGGGACCTCACTGCAAAAAATCCATTTATCGAAGGATGGACCCCACACCGAAGTTGTCCCCACCTCAAACTTGTGCTGCCCTGATAGACCCAAGGGAGCCCTACAAACTGACATTAGGAACCTGGACTGCGGAGTTTTCTTTCCTAGGGAAAATGGAAAAGGGATGTGCCCAGGTGCCGCTGTCCCTGGGCTGGGCCCTGACTGCAAAGAATCCTTATATCGATAGATGCACCCCACACCGAAGTTGTCCCCACCTCAAAATTGTGCTGCCCGGATAGACCCAAGGGAGCCCTACAAACTGACATCAGGAACCTGGACTGCTGAGTTTTCTTTCCCAGGGAAAATGGAAAAAGGATGTGCCCGGGGGCCCCTGGCCCTGGGCTGGGCCCTGACTGCAAAAAATCCTTTTATCGAAGGATGGACCCCACACCGAAGTTGTCCCCTCCTCAAACTTGTGCTGCCCTGATACACCCAAGGGAGCCCTACAAACTGACATCAGGAACCTGGACTGCTGAGTTTTCTTTCCCAGGGGAAATGGAAAAAGGATGTGCCCAGGGGCCCCTGGCCCTGGGCTGGGAACTCACTGCAAAAAATCCTTTTATCGAAGGATGGACCCCACACCGAAGTTGTCCCCACCTCAAACTTGTGCTGCCCTGATACACCCAAGGGAGCCCTACAAACTGACATCAGGAACCTGGACTGCTGAGTTTTCTTTCCCAGGGAAAATGGAAAAAGGATGTGCCCAGGGGCCCCTGGCCCTGACTGCAAAAAATCCTTATATCGAAGGATGGACCCCACACCGAAGTTGGCCCCACCTCAAACTTGTGCTGCCCTGATACACCCAAGGGAGCCCTACAAACTGACATCAGGAACCTGGACTGCTGCGTTTTCTTTCCCAGGGAAAATGGAAAAAGGATGTTCCCAGGGGCCCCTGGCCCTGGGCTTGGACCTCACTGCAAAAAATCCTTTTATCGCAGGATGGACCCCACACCGAAGTTGTCCCCACCTCAAACTTGTGCTGCCCTGATACACCCAAGGGAGCCCTACAAACTGACATCAGGAACCTGGACTGCTGAGTTTTCTTTCCCAGGGAAAATGGAAAAAGGATGTGTCCAGCGGCCCCTGGCCCTGGGCCCCTGGCCCTGACTGCAAAAAATCCTTATATCGAAGGATGGACCCCACACCGAAGTTGTCCCCACCTCAAACTTGTGCTGCCCTGAAAGACCCAAGGGAGCCCTACAAACTGACATCAGGAACCTGGACTGCTGAGTTTTCTTTCCCAGGGAAAATGGAAAAAGGATGTACCCAGGGGCCCCTGGCTCTGGGCTGGGACCTCACTGCAAAAAATCCTTATATCGAAGGATGGACCCCACACCGAAGTTGTCCCCACCTCAAACTTGTGCTGCCCTGATAGACCCAAGGGAGCCCTACAAACTGACATCAGGAACCTGGACTGCTGAGTTTTCTTCCCCAGGGTAAATGGAAAAAGGATGTGCCCAGGGGCCCCTGGCCCTCGGCCGGGAACTCACTGCAAAAAATCCTTTTATCGAAGGATGGACCCCACACCGAAGTTGTCCCCACCTCAAACTTGTGCTGCCCTGATAGACCCAAGGGAGCCCTACAAACTGACATCAGGAACCTGGACTGCTGAGTTTTCTTTCCCAGGGAAAATGGAAAAAGGATGTGCCCAGGGGCCCCTGGCCCTGACTGCAAAAAATCCTTATATCGAAGGATGGACCCCACACCGAAGTTGGCCCCACCTCAAACTTGTGCTGCCCTGATACACCCAAGGGAGCCCTACAAACTGACATCAGGAACCTGGACTGCTGAGTTTTCTTTCCCAGGGAAAATGGAAAAAGGATGTTCCCAGGGGCCCCTGGCCCTGGGCTTGGACCTCACTGCAAAAAATCCTTTTATCGCAGGATGGACCCCACACCGAAGTTGTCCCCACCTCAAACTTGTGCTGCCCTGATACACCCAAGGGAGCCCTACAAACTGACATCAGGAACCTGGACTGCTGAGTTTTCTTTCCCAGGGAAAATGGAAAAAGGATGTGCCCAGCGGCCCCTGGCCCTGGGCCCCTGGCCCTGACTGCAAAAAATCCTTATATCGAAGGATGGACCCCACACCGAAGTTGTCCCCACCTCAAACTTGTGCTGCCCTGAAAGACCCAAGGGAGCCCTACAAACTGACATCAGGAACCTGGACTGCTGAGTTTTCTTTCCCAGGGAAAATGGAAAAAGGATGTACCCAGGGGCCCCTGGCTCTGGGCTGGGACCTCACTGCAAAAAATCCTTATATCGAAGGATGGACCCCACACCGAAGTTGTCCCCACCTCAAACTTGTGCTGCCCTGATACACCCAAGGGAGCCCTACAAACTGACATCAGGAACCTGGACTGCTGAGTTTTCTTTCCCAGGGAAAATGGCCAAAGGATGTGCCCAGGGGCCCCTGGCCCTGACTGCAAAAAATCCTTATATCGAAGGATGGACCCCACACCGAAGTTGTCCCCACCTCAAACTTGTGCTGCCCTGATAGACCCAAGGGAGCCCTACAAACTGACATCAGGAACCTGGACTGCTGAGTTTTCTTTCCCAGGGAAAATGGAAAAAGGATGTGCCCAGGGGCCCCTGGCCCTGACTGCAAAAAATCCTTATATCGAAGGATGGACCCCACACCGAAGTTGGCCCCACCTCAAACTTGTGCTGCCCTGATACACCCAAGGGAGCCCTACAAACTGACATCAGGAACCTGGAATGCTGTGTTTTCTTTCCCAGGGAAAATGGAAAAAGGATGTGCCCAGGGGCCCCTGGCCCTGGGCCCCTGGCCCTGACTGCAAAAAATCCTTATATCGAAGGATGGACCCCACACCGAAGTTGTCCCCACCTCAAACTTGTGCTGCCCTGAAAGACCCAAGGGAGCCCTACAAACTGACATCAGGAACCTGGACTGCTGAGTTTTCTTTCCCAGGGAAAATGGCCAAAGGATGTGCCCGGGGGCCCCTGGCCCAGACTGCAAAAAATCCTTATATCGACGGATGGACCCCACACCGAAGTTGTACCCACCTGAAACTCGTGCTGCCCTGATACACCCAAGGGAGCCCTACAAACTGACATCAGGAACCTGGACTGCTGTGTTTTCTTTCCCAGGGAAAATGGAAAAAGTATGTGCCCAGGGGCCCCTGGCCCTGACTGCAAAAAATCCTTATATCGAAGGATGGACCCCACACCGAAGTTGTCCCCACCTCAAACTTGTGCTGCCCTGATAGACCCAAGGGAGCCCTACAAACTGACATCATGAACCTGGACTGCTGAGTTTTCTTCCCCAGGGAAAATGGAAAAAGAATGTGCCCAGGGTCCCCTGGCCCTGGGCCCCTGGCCCTGACTGCAAAAAATCCTTATATCGAAGGATGGACCCCACATCGATGTTGTCCCCACCTCAAACTTGTGCTGCCCTGATACACCCAAGGGGGCCCTACAAACTGACATCAGGAACCTGGACTGCTGCGTTTTCTTTCCCAGGGAAAATGGCCAAAGGATGTGCCCAGGGGCCCCTGGCCCTGACTGCAAAGAATCCTTATATCGAAGGATGGACCCCACACCGAAGTTGTCCCCACCTCAAACTTGTGCTGCCCTGATAGACCCAAGGGAGCCCTACAAACTGACATCAGGAACCTGGACTGCTGAGTTTTCTTTCCCAGGGGAAATGGAAAAAGGAATTTCCCAGCGGCCCCTTGCCCTGGGCTGGGACCTCACTGCAAAAAATCCTTATATCGAAGGATGGACTTCACACCGACGTTGTCCCCACCTCAAACTTGTGCTGCCCTGATAGACCCAAGGGAGCCCTACAAACTGACATCAGGAACCTGGACTGCTGAGTTTTCTTCCCCAGGGAAAATGGAAAAAGGATGTGCGCAGGGGCCCCTGGCCCTGGGCTGGGCCCTGACTGCAAAAAATCCTTTTATCGAAGGATGGACCCCACACCGAAGTTGTCCCCTCCTCAAACTTGTGCTGCCCTGATACACCCAAGGGAGCCCTACAAACTGACATCAGGAACCTGGACTGCTGAGTTTTCTTTCCCAGGGAAAATGGCCAAAGGATGTGCCCAGGGGCCCCTGGCCCTGACTGCAAAAAATCCTTATATCGAAGGATGGACCCCACACCGAAGTTGTCCCCACCTCAAACTTGTGCTGCCCTAATAGACCCAAGGGAGCCCTACAAACTGACATCAGGAACCTGGACTGCTGTGTTTTCTTTCCCAGGGAAAATGGAAAAAGTATGTTCCCAGGGGCCCCTGGCCCTGGGCTTGGACCTCACTGCAAAAAATCCTTTTATCGCTGGATGGACCCCACACCGAAGTTGTCCCCACCTCAAACTTGTGCTGCCCTGATAGACCCAAGGGAGCCCTACAAACTGACATCAGGAACCTGGACTGCTGAGTTTTCTTCCCCAGGGTAAATGGAAAAAGGATGTGCCCAGGGGCCCCTGGCCCTGGGCCGGGAACTCACTGCAAAAAATCCTTTTATCGAAGGATGGACCCCACACCGAAGTTGTCCCCACCTCAAACTTGTGCTGCCCTGATAGACCCAAGGGAGCCCTACAAACTGACATCAGGAACCTGGACTGCTGAGTTTTCTTTCCCAGGGAAAATGGAAAAAGGATGTGCCCAGGGGCCCCTGGCCCTGACTGCAAAAAATCCTTATATCGAAGGATGGACCCCACACCGAAGTTGGCCCCACCTCAAACTTGTGCTGCCCTGATACACCCAAGGGAGCCCTACAAACTGACATCAGGAACCTGGACTGCTGAGTTTTCTTTCCCAGGGAAAATGGAAAAAGGATGTTCCCAGGGGCCCCTGGCCCTGGGCTTGGACCTCACTGCAAAAAATCCTTTTATCGCAGGATGGACCCCACACCGAAGTTGTCCCCACCTCAAACTTGTGCTGCCCTGATAGACCCAAGGGAGCCCTACAAACTGACATCAGGAACCTGGACTGCTGTGTTTTCTTTCCCAGGGAAAATGGAAAAAGGATGTGCCCAGGGGCCCCTGGCCCTGGGCCCCTGGCCCTGACTGCAAAAAATCCTTATATCGAAGGATGGACCCCACACCGAAGTTGTCCCCACCTCAAACTTGTGCTGCCCTGAAAGACCCAAGGGAGCCCTACAAACTGACATCAGGAACCTGGACTGCTGAGTTTTCTTTCCCAGGGAAAATGGCCAAAGGATGTGCCCGGGGGCCCCTGGCCCAGACTGCAAAAAATCCTTATATCGACGGATGGACCCCACACCGAAGTTGTCCCCACCTGAAACTTGTGCTGCCCTGATACACCCAAGGGAGCCCTACAAACTGACATCAGGAACCTGGACTGCTGTGTTTTCTTTCCCAGGGAAAATGGAAAAAGTATGTGCCCAGGGGCCCCTGGCCCTGACTGCAAAAAATCCTTATATCGAAGGATGGACCCCACACCGAAGTTGTCCCCACCTCAAACTTGTGCTGCCCTGATAGACCCAAGGGAGCCCTACAAACTGACATCAGGAACCTGGACTGCTGAGTTTTCTTCCCCAGGGAAAATGGAAAAAGAATGTGCCCAGGGTCCCCTGGCCCTGGGCCCCTTGCCCTGACTGCAAAAAATCCTTATATCGAAGGATGGACCCCACATCGATGTTGTCCCCACCTCAAACTTGTGCTGCCCTGATACACCCAAGGGGGCCCTACAAATTGACATCAGGAACCTGGACTGCTGAGTTTTCTTTCCCAGGGAAAATGGCCAAAGGATGTGCCCAGGGGCCCCTGGCCCTGACTGCAAAGAATCCTTATATCGAAGGATGGACCCCACACCGAAGTTGTCCCCACCTCAAACTTGTGCTGCCCTGATAGACCCAAGGGAGCCCTACAAACTGACATCAGGAACCTGGACTGCTGAGTTTTCTTTCCCAGGGGAAATGGAAAAAGGATGTTCCCAGCGGCCCCTTGTCCTGGGCTGGGACCTCACTGCAAAAAATCCTTATATCGAAGGATGGACCCCACACCGACGTTGTCCCCACCTCAAACTTGTGCTGCCCTGATAGACCCAAGGGAGCCCTACAAACTGACATCAGGAACCTGGACTGCTGAGTTTTCTTTCCCAGGGAAAATGGAAAAAGGATGTGCCCAGGGGTCCCTGGCCCTGGGCAGGGGCCTCACTACAAAAAATCCTTATATCGAAGGATGGACCCCACACCGAAGTTGTCCCCACCTCAAACTTGTGCTGCCCGGATAGACCCAAGGGAGCCCTACAAACTGACATCAGGAACCTGGACTGCTGAGTTTTCTTTCCCAGGGAAAATGGAAAAAGGATGTTCCCAGGGGCCCCTGGCCCTGGGCTTGGACCTCACTGCAAAAAATCCTTTTATCGCAGGATGGACCCCACACCGAAGTTGCCCCCACCTCAAACTTGTGCTGCCCTGATAGACCCAAGGGAGCCCTACAAACTGACATCAGGAACCTGGACTGCTGTGTTTTCTTTCCCAGGGAAAATGGAAAAAGGATGTGCCCAGGGGCCCCTGGCCCTGGGCCCCTGGCCCTGACTGCAAAAAATCCTTATATCGAAGGATGGACCCCACACCGAAGTTGTCCCCACCTCAAACTTGTGCTGCCCTGAAAGACCCAAGGGAGCCCTACAAACTGACATCAGGAACCTGGACTGCTGAGTTTTCTTTCCCAGGGAAAATGGCCAAAGGATGTGCCCGGGGGCCCCTGGCCCAGACTGCAAAAAATCCTTATATCGACGGATGGACCCCACACCGAAGTTGTCCCCACCTGAAACTTGTGCTGCCCTGATACACCCAAGGGAGCCCTACAAACTGACATCAGGAACCTGGACTGCTGTGTTTTCTTTCCCAGGGAAAATGGAAAAAGGATGTGCCCAGGGGCCCCTGGCCCTGACTGCAAAAAATCCTTATATCGAAGGATGGACCCCACACCGAAGTTGTCCCCACCTCAAACTTGTGCTGCCCTGGGCTGGGACCTCACTGCAAAAAATCCTTATATCGAAGGATGGACCCCACATCGATGTTGTCCCCACCTCAAACTTGTGCTGCCCTGATACACCCAAGGGGGCCCTACAAATTGACATCAGGAACCTGGACTGCTGAGTTTTCTTTCCCAGGGAAAATGGCCAAAGGATGTGCCCAGGGGCCCCTGGCCCTGACTGCAAAGAATCCTTATATCGAAGGATGGACCCCACACCGAAGTTGTCCCCACCTCAAGCTTGTGCTGCCCTGATAGACCCAAGGGAGCCCTACAAACTGACATCAGGAACCTGGACTGCTGAGTTTTCTTTCCCAGGGGAAATGGAAAAAGGATGTTCCCAGCGGCCCCTTGCCCTGGGCTGGGACCTCACTGCAAAAAATCCTTATATCGAAGGATGGACCCCACACCGACGTTGTCCCCACCTCAAACTTGTGCTGCCCTGATAGACCCAAGGGAGCCCTACAAACTGACATCAGGAACCTGGACTGCTGAGTTTTCTTTCCCAGGGAAAATGGAAAAAGGATGTGCCCAGGGGCCCCTGGCCCTGGGCAGGGGCCTCACTACAAAAAATCCTTATATCGAAGGATGGACCCCACACCGAAGTTGTCCCCACCTCAAACTTGTGCTGCCCGGATAGACCCAAGGGAGCCCTACAAACTGACATCAGGAACCTGGACTGCTGTGTTTTCTTTCCCAGGGAAAATGGCCAAAGGATGTGCCCGGGGGCCCCTGGCCCTGACTGCAAAAAATCCTTATATCGAAGGATGGACCCAACACCGAAGTTGTCCCCACCTCAAACTTGTGCTGCCCTGATACACCCAAGGAAGCCCTACAAACTGACATCAGGAACCTGGACTGCTGAGTTTTCTTTCCCAGGGAAAATGGAAAAAGGATGTACCCAGGGGCCCCTGGCTCTGGGCTGGGACCTCACTGCAAAAAATCCTTATATCGAAGGATGGACCCCACACCGAAGTTGTCCCCACCTCAAACTTGTGCTGCCCTGATAGACCCAAGGGAGCCCTACAAACTGACATTAGGAACCTGGACTGCGGAGTTTTCTTTCCTAGGGAAAATGGAAAAGGGATGTGCCCAGGTGCCGCTGTCCCTGGGCTGGGCCCTGACTGCAAAGAATCCTTATATCGAAGGATGCACCCCACACCGAAGTTGTCCCCACCTCAAACTTGTGCTGCCCTGATACACCCAAGGGAGCCCTACAAACTGACATCAGGAACCTGGACTGCTGAGTTTTCTTTCCCAGGGGAAATGGAAAAAGGATGTGCCCGGGGGCCCCTGGCCTTGGGCTGGGACCTCACTGCAAAAAATCCTTATATCGAAGGATGGACCCCGCACCGAAGTTGTCCCCACCTCAAACTTGTGCTGCCCTGATAGACCCAAGGGAGCCCTACAAACTGACATCAGGAACCTGGACTGCTGAGTTTTCTTTCCCAGGGAAAATGGAAAAAGGATGTACCCAGGGGCCCCTGGCTCTGGGCTGGGACCGCACTGCAAAAAATCCTTATCGAAGGATGGACCCCACACCGAAGTTGTCCCCACCTCAAACTTGTGCTGCCCTGATAGACCCAAGGGAGCCCTACAAACTGACATCAGGAACCTGGACTGCTGAGTTTTCTTCCCCAGGGAAAATGGAAAAAGGATGTGCCCAGGGGCCCCTGGCCCTGGGCTGGGAACTCACTGCAAAAAATCCTTTTATCGAAGGATGGACCCCACACCGAAGTTGTCCCCTCCTCAAACTTGTGCTGCCCTGATACACCCAAGGGAGCCCTACAAACTGACATCAGGAACCTGGACTGCTGAGTTTTCTTCCCCAGGGTAAATGGAAAAAGGATGTGCCCAGGGGCCCCTGGCCCTGGGCTGGGAACTCACTGCAAAAAATCCTTTTATCGAAGGATGGACCCCACACCGAAGTTGTCCCCACCTCAAACTTGTGCTGCCCTGATAGACCCAAGCGAGCCCTACAAACTGACATCAGGAACCTGGACTGCTGAGTTTTCTTTCCCAGGGAAAATGGAAAAAGGATGTGCCCAGGGGCCCCTGGCCCTGACTGCAAAAAATCCATATATCGAAGGATGGACCCCACACCGAAGTTGGCCCCACCTCAAACTTGTGCTGCCCTGATACACCCAAGGGAGCCCTACAAACTGACATCAGGAACCTGGACTGCTGAGTTTTCTTTCCCAGGGAAAATGGAAAAAGGATGTGCCCAGGGGCCCCTGGCCCTGGGCCCCTGGCCCTGACTGCAAAAAATCCTTATATCGAAGGATGGACCCCACACCGAAGTTGTCCCCACCTCAAACTTGTGCTGCCCTGAAAGACCCAAGGGAGCCTTACAAACTGACATCAGGAACCTGGACTGCTGAGTTTTCTTTCCCAGGGAAAATGGAAAAAGGGTGTTCCCAGGGGCCCCTGGCCCTGACTGCAAAAAATCCTTATATCGACGGATGGACCCCACACCGAAGTTGTCCCCACCTGAAACTTGTGCTGCCCTGATAGACCCAAGGGAGCCCTACAGACTGACATCAGGAACCTGGACTGCTGAGTTTTCTTCCCCAGGGAAAATGGAAAAAGGATGTGCCCAGGGGCCCCTGGCCCTGGGCTGGGACCGCACTGCAAAAAATCCTTTTATCGAAGGATGGACCCCACACCGAAGTTGTCCCCTCCTCAAACTTGTGCTGCCCTGATACACCCAAGGGAGCCCTACAAACTGACATCAGGAACCTGGACTGCTGAGTTTTCTTTCTCAGGGAAAATGGAAAAAGTATGTTCCCAGGGGCCCCTGGCCCTGGGCTTGGACCTCACTGCAAAAAATCCTTTTATCGCTGGATGGACCCCACACCGAAGTTGTCCCCACCTGAAACTTGTGCTGCCCTGATACACCCAAGGGAGCCCTACAAACTGACATCAGGAACCTGGACTGCTGAGTTTTCTTTCCCGGGGAAAATGGAAAAAGGATGTGCCCAGGGGCCCCTGGCCCCGGGCAGGGGCCTCACTACAAAAAATCCTTATATCGAAGGATGGACCCCACACCGAAGTTGTCCCCACCTCAAACTTGTGCTGCCCGGATAGACCCAAGGGAGCCCTACAAAATGACATCAGGAACCTGGACTGCTGTGTTTTCTTTCCCAGGGAAAATGGAAAAAGGATGTGCCCAGGGGCCCCTGGCCCTGACTGCAAAAAATCCTTATATCGAAGGATGGACCCCACACCGAAGTTGTCCCCACCTCAAACTTGTGCTGCCCTGATACACCCAATGAAGCCCTACAAACTGACATCAGGAACCTGGACTGCTGCATTTTCTTTCCCAGGGAAAATGGAAAAAGTATGTTCCCAGGGGCCCCTGGCCCTGGGCTGGGACCTCACTGCAAAAAATCCATTTATCGAAGGATGGACCCCACACCGAAGTTGTCCCCACCTCAAACTTGTGCTGCCCTGATAGACCCAAGGGAGCCCTACAAACTGACATTAGGAACCTGGACTGCGGAGTTTTCTTTCCTAGGGAAAATGGAAAAGTGATGTGCCCAGGTGCCGCTGTCCCTGGGCTGGGCCCTGACTGCAAAGAATCCTTATATCGAAGGATGCACCCCACACCGAAGTTGTCCCCACCTCAAAATTGTGCTGCCCTGATAGACCCAAGGGAGCCCTACAAACTGACATCAGGAACCTGGACTGCTGAGTTTTCTTTCCCAGGGGAAATGGAAAAAGGATGTGCCCGGGGGCCCCTGGCCTTGGGCTGGGACCTCACTGCAAAAAATCCTTATATCGAAGGATGGACCCCGCACCGAAGTTGTCCCCACCTCAAACTTGTGCTGCCCTGATAGACCCAAGGGAGCCCTACAAACTGACATCAGGAACCTGGACTGCTGAGTTTTCTTTCCCAGGGAAAATGGCCAAAGGATGTACCCAGGGGCCCCTGGCTCTGGGCTGGGACCGCACTGCAAAAAATCCTTATCGAAGGATGGACCCCACACCGAAGTTGTCCCCACCTCAAACTTGTGCTGCCCTGATAGACCCAAGGGAGCCCTACAAACTGGCATCAGGAACCTGGACTGCTGAGTTTTCTTCCCCAGGGAAAATGGAAAAAGGATGTGCCCAGGGGCCCCTGGCCCTGGGCTGGGAACTCACTGCAAAAAATCCTTTTATCGAAGGATGGACCCCACACCGAAGTTGTCCCCTCCTCAAACTTGTGCTGCCCTGATACACCCAAGGGAGCCCTACAAACTGACATCAGGAACCTGGACTGCTGAGTTTTCTTTCCCAGGGAAAATGGCCAAAGGATGTGCCCAGGGGCCCCTGGCCCTGACTGCAAAAAATCCTTATATCGAAGGATGGACCCCACACCGAAGTTGTCCCCACCTCAAACTTGTGCTGCCCTGATACACCCAAGGGAGCCCTACAAACTGACATCAGGAACCTGGACTGCTGTGTTTTCTTTCCCAGGGAAAATGGAAAAAGGATGTGCCCAGGGGCCCCTGGCCCTGACTGCAAAAAATCCTTATATCGAAGGATGGACCCCACACCGAAGTTGTCCCCACCTCAAACTTGTGCTGCCCTGATACACCCAAGGAAGCCCTACAAACTGACATCAGGAACCTGGACTGCTGCATTTTCTTTCCCAGGGAAAATGGAAAAAGGATGTTCCCAGGGGCCCCTGGCCCTGGGCTGGGACCTCACTGCAAAAAATCCATTTTTCGAAGGATGGACCCCACACCGAAGTTGTCCCCACCTCAAACTTGTGCTGCCCTGATAGACCCAAGGGAGCCCTACAAACTGACATTAGGAACCTGGACTGCGGAGTTTTCTTTCCTAGGGAAAATGGAAAAGGGATGTGCCCAGGGTCCGCTGTCCCTGGACTGGGCCCTGACGGCAAAAAATCGTTATATCGAAGGATGGACCCCGCACCGAAGTTGTCCCCACCTCAAACTTGTGCTGCCCTGATAGACCCAAGGGAGCCCTACAAACTGACATCAGGAACCTGGACTGCTGAGTTTTCTTTCCCAGGGAAAATGGAAAAAGGATGTACCCAGGGGCCCCTGGCTCTGGGCTGGGACCGCACTGCAAAAAATCCTTATCGAAGGATGGACCCCACACCGAAGTTGTCCCCACCTCAAACTTGTGCTGCCCTGATAGACCCAAGGGAGCCCTACAAACTGACATCAGGAACCTGGACTGCTGAGTTTTCTTTCCCAGGGAAAATGGAAAAAGGATGTACCCAGGGGCCCCTGGCTCTGGGCTGGGACCTCATTGCAAAAAATCGTTATATCGAAGGATGGACCCCACACCTAAGTTGTCCCCACCTCAAACTTGTGCTGCCCTGATAGACCCAAGGGAGCCCTACAAACTGACATCAGGAACCTGGACTGCTGAGTTTTCTTCCCCAGGGTAAATGGAAAAAGGATGTGCCCAGGGGCCCCTGGCCCTGACTGCAAAAAATCCTTATATCGAAGGATGGACCCCACACCGAAGTTGGCCCCACCTCAAACTTGTGCTGCCCTGATAGACCCAAGGGAGCCCTACAAACTGACATCAGGAACCTGGACTGCTGAGTTTTCTTCCCCAGGGAAAATGGAAAAAGTATGTGCCCAGGGGCCCCTGGCCCTGGGCTGGGACCTCACTGCAAAAAATCCTTTTATCGAAGGATGGACCCCACACCGAAGTTGTCCCCTCCTCAAACTTGTGCTGCCCTGATACACCCAAGGGAGCCCTACAAACTGACATCAGGAACCTGGACTGCTGAGTTTTCTTTCCCAGGGAAAATGGCCAAAGGATGTGCCCAGGGGCCCCTGGCCCTGACTGCAAAAAATCCTTATATCGAAGGATGGACCCCACACCGAAGTTGTCCCCACCTCAAACTTGTGCTGCCCTGATACACCCAAGGGAGCCCTACAAACTGACATCAGGAACCTGGACTGCTGTGTTTTCTTTCCCAGGGAAAATGGAAAAAGGATGTGCCCAGGGGCCCCTGGCCCTGACTGCAAAAAATCCTTATATCGAAGGATGGACCCCACACCGAAGTTGTCCCCACCTCAAACTTGTGCTGCCCTGATACACCCAAGGAAGCCCTACAAACTGACATCAGGAACCTGGACTGCTGCATTTTCTTTCCCAGGGAAAATGGAAAAAGGATGTTCCCAGGGGCCCCTGGCCCTGGGCTGGGACCTCACTGCAAAAAATCCATTTTTCGAAGGATGGACCCCACACCGAAGTTGTCCCCACCTCAAACTTGTGCTGCCCTGATAGACCCAAGGGAGCCCTACAAACTGACATTAGGAACCTGGACTGCGGAGTTTTCTTTCCTAGGGAAAATGGAAAAGGGATGTGCCCAGGGTCCGCTGTCCCTGGACTGGGCCCTGACGGCAAAAAATCCTTATATCGAAGGATGGACCCCGCACCGAAGTTGTCCCCACCTCAAACTTGTGCTGCCCTGATAGACCCAAGGGAGCCCTACAAACTGACATCAGGAACCTGGACTGCTGAGTTTTCTTTCCCAGGGAAAATGGAAAAAGGATGTACCCAGGGGCCCCTGGCTCTGGGCTGGGACCGCACTGCAAAAAATCCTTATCGAAGGATGGACCCCACACCGAAGTTGTCCCCACCTCAAACTTGTGCTGCCCTGATAGACCCAAGGGAGCCCTACAAACTGACATCAGGAACCTGGACTGCTGAGTTTTCTTTCCCAGGGAAAATGGAAAAAGGATGTACCCAGGGGCCCCTGGCTCTGGGCTGGGACCTCATTGCAAAAAATCGTTATATCGAAGGATGGACCCCACACCTAAGTTGTCCCCACCTCAAACTTGTGCTGCCCTGATAGACCCAAGGGAGCCCTACAAACTGACATCAGGAACCTGGACTGCTGAGTTTTCTTCCCCAGGGTAAATGGAAAAAGGATGTGCCCAGGGGCCCCTGGCCCTGACTGCAAAAAATCCTTATATCGAAGGATGGACCCCACACCGAAGTTGGCCCCACCTCAAACTTGTGCTGCCCTGATACACCCAAGCGAGCCCTACAAACTGACATCAGGAACCTGGACTGCTGCGTTTTCTTTCCCAGGGAAAATGGAAAAAGTATGTTCCCAGGGGCCCCTGGCCCTGGGCTTGGACCTCACTGCAAAAAATCCTTTTATCGCAGGATGGACCCCACACCGAAGTTGTCCCCACCTCAAACTTGTGCTGCCCTGATAGACCCAAGGGAGCCGTACAAACTGACATCGGGAACCTGGACTGCTGAGTTTTCTTTCCCAGGGAAAATGGAAAAAGGATGCGCCCAGGGGCCCCTGGCCCTGGGGCCCCTGGCCCTGACTGCAAAAAATCCTTATATCGAAGGATGGACCCCACACCGAAGTTGGCCCCACCTCAAACTTGTGCTGCCCTGATACAACCAAGGAAGCCCTACAAACTGACATCAGGAACCTGGACTGCTGCATTTTCTTTCCCAGGGAAAATGGAAAAAGGATATTCCCAGGGGCCCCTGGCCCTGGGCTGGGACCTCACTGCAAAAAATCCATTTATCGAAGGATGGACCCCACACCGAAGTTGTCCCCACCTCAAACTTGTGCTGCCCTGATAGACCCAAGGGAGCCCTACAAACTGACATCAGGAACCTGGACTGCGGAGTTTTCTTTCCTAGGGAAAATGGAAAAGGGATGTGCCCAGGTGCCGCTGTCCCTGGGCTGGGCCCTGACTGCAAAGAATCCTTATATCGAAGGATGCACCCCACACCGAAGTTGTCCCCACCTCAAACTTGTGCTGCCCGGATAGACCCAAGGGAGCCCTACAAACTGACATCAGGAACCTGGACTGCTGTGTTTTCTTTCCCAGGGAAAATGGAAAAAGGATGTACCCAGGGGCCCCTAGCTCTGGGCTGGGACCGCACTGCAAAAAATCCTTATCGAAGGATGGACCCCACACCGAAGTTGTCCCCACCTCAAACTTGTGCTGCCCTGATAGACCCAAGGGAGCCCTACAAACTGACATCAGGAACCTGGACTGCTGAGTTTTCTTCCCCAGGGAAAATGGAAAAAGGATGTGCCCAGGGGCCCCTGGCCCTGGGCTGGGAACTCACTGCAAAAAATCCTTTTATCGAAGGATGGACCCCACACCGAAGTTGTCCCCTCCTCAAACTTGTGCTGCCCTGATACACCCAAGGGAGCCCTACAAACTGACATCAGGAACCTGGACTGCTGAGTTTTCTTTCCCAGGGAAAATGGCCAAAGGATGTGCCCAGGGGCCCCTGGCCCTGACTGCAAAAAATCCTTATATCGAAGGATGGAGCCCACACCGAAGTTGTCCCCACCTCAGACTTGTGCTGCCCTGATACACCCAAGGGAGCCCTACAAACTGACATCAGGAACCTGGACTGCTGCGTTTTCTTTCCCAGGGAAAATGGAAAAAGTATGTTCCCAGGGCCCCTGGCCCTTGGCTCGGACCTCACTGCAAAAAATCCTTTTATCGCTGGATGGACCCCACACCGAAGTTGTCCCCACCTGAAACTTGTGCTGCCCTGATACACCCAAGGGAGCCCTACAAACTGACATCAGGAACCTGGACTGCTGAGTTTTCTTTCCCAGGGAAAATGGAAAAAGGATGTGCCCAGGGGCCCCTGGCCCTGGGCAGGGGCCTCACTACAAAAAATCCTTATATCGAAGGATGGACCCCACACCGAAGTTGTCCCCACCTCAAACTTGTGCTGCCCGGATAGACCCAAGGGAGCCCTACAAACTGACATCAGGAACCTGGACTGCTGAGTTTTTTTCTCAGGGAAAATGGAAAAAGGATGTACCCAGGGGCCCCTGGCTCTGGGCTGGGACCGCACTGCAAAAAATCCTTATCGAAGGATGGACCCCACACCGAAGTTGTCCCCTCCTCAAACTTGTGCTGCCCTGATAGACCCAAGGGAGCCCTACAAACTGACATCAGGAACCTGGACTGCTGAGTTTTCTTCCCCAGGGAAAATGGAAAAAGGATGTGCCCAGGGGCCCCTGGCCCTGGGCTGGGAACTCACTGCAAAAAATCCTTTTATCGAAGGATGGACCCCACACCGAAGTTGTCCCCTCCTCAAACTTGTGCTGCCCTGATACACCCAAGGGAGCCCTACAAACTGACATCAGGAACCTGGACTGCTGAGTTTTCTTTCCCAGGGAAAATGGCCAAAGGATGTGCCCAGGGGCCCCTGGCCCTGACTGCAAAAAATCCTTATATCGAAGGATGGACCCCACACCGAAGTTGTCCCCACCTCAAACTTGTGCTGCCCTGATACACCCAAGGGAGCCCTACAAACTGACATCAGGAACCTGGACTGCTGCGTTTTCTTTCCCAGGGAAAATGGAAAAAGTATGTTCCCAGGGGCCCCTGGCCCTGGGCTTGGACCTCACTGCAAAAAATCCTTTTATCGCTGGATGGACCCCACACCGAAGTTGTCCCCACCTCAAACTTGTGCTGCCCTGATAGACCCAAGGGAGCCCTACAAACTGACATCAGGAACCTGGACTGCTGTGTTTTCTTTCCCAGGGAAAATGGAAAAAGGATGTGCCCAGGGGCCCCTGGCCCTGACTGCAAAAAATCCTTATATCGAAGGATGGACCCCACACCGAAGTTGTCCCCACCTCAAAGTTGTGCTGCCCTGATACACCCAAGGGAGCCCTACAAACTGACATCAGGAACCTGGACTGCTGCGTTTTCTTTCCCAGGGAAAATGGAAAAAGTATGTTCCCAGGGGCCCCTGGCCCTGGGCTTGGACCTCACTTCAAAAAATCCTTTTATCGCTGGATGGACCCCACACCGAAGTTGTCCCCACCTCAAACTTGTGCTGCCCTGATAGACCCAAGGGAGCCCTACAAACTGACATCAGGAACCTGGACTGCTGTGTTTTCTTTCCCAGGGAAAATGGAAAAAGGATGTGCCCAGGGGCCCCTGGCCCTGACTGCAAAAAATCCTTATATCGAAGGATGGACCCCACACCGAAGTTGTCCCCACCTCAAAGTTGTGCTGCCCTGATACACCCAAGGAAGCCCTACAAACTGACATCAGGAACCTGGACTGCTGCATTTTCTTTCACAGGGAAAATGGAAAAAGGATGTTCCCAGGGGCCCCTGGCCCTGGGCTGGGACCTCACTGCAAAAAATCCATTTTTCGAAGGATGGACCCCGCACCGAAGTTGTCCCCACCTCAAACTTGTGCTGCCCTGATAGACCCAAGGGAGCCCTACAAACTGACATTAGGAACCTGGACTGCGGAGTTTTCTTTCCTAGGGAAAATGGAAAAGGGATGTGCCCAGGGTCCGCTGTCCCTGGACTGGGCCCTGACGGCAAAAAATCCTTATATCGAAGGATGGACCCCGCACTGAAGTTGTCCCCACCTCAAACTTGTGCTGCCCTGATAGACCCAAGGGAGCCCTACAAACTGACATCAGGAACCTGGACTGCTGAGTTTTCTTTCCCAGGGAAAATGGAAAAAGGATGTACCCAGGGGCCCCTGGCTCTGGGCTGGGACCGCACTGCAAAAAATCCTTATCGAAGGATGGACCCCACACCGAAGTTGTCCCCACCTCAAACTTGTGCTGCCCTGATAGACCCAAGGGAGCCCTACAAACTGACATCAGGAACCTGGACTGCTGAGTTTTCTTTCCCAGGGAAAATGGAAAAAGGATGTACCCAGGGGCCCCTGGCTCTGGGCTGGGACCTCATTGCAAAAAATCGTTATATCGAAGGATGGACCCCACACCTAAGTTGTCCCCACCTCAAACTTGTGCTGCCCTGATAGACCCAAGGGAGCCCTACAAACTGACATCAGGAACCTGGACTGCTGAGTTTTCTTTCCCAGGGAAAATGGCCAAAGGATGTGCCCAGGGGCCCCTGGCCCTGACTGCAAAAAATCCTTATATCGAAGGATGGAGCCCACACCGAAGTTGTCCCCACCTCAAACTTGTGCTGCCCTGATACACCCAAGGGAGCCCTACAAACTGACATCAGGAACCTGGACTGCTGCGTTTTCTTTCCCAGGGAAAATGGAAAAAGTATGTTCCCAGGGGCCCCTGGCCCTGGGCTTGGACCTCACTGCAAAAAATCCTTTTATCGCTGGATGGACCCCACACCGAAGTTGTCCCCACCTGAAACTTGTGCTGCCCTGATACACCCAAGGGAGCCCTACAAACTGACATCAGGAACCTGGACTGCTGAGTTTTCTTTCCCAGGGAAAATGGAAAAAGGATGTGCCCAGGGGCCCCTGGCCCTGGGCAGGGGCCTCACTACAAAAAATCCTTATATCGAAGGATGGACCCCACACCGAAGTTGTCCCCACCTCAAACTTGTGCTGCCCGGATAGACCCAAAGGAGCCCTACAAACTGACATCAGGAACCTGGCCTGCTGTGTTTTCTTTCCCAGGGAAAATGGAAAAAGTATGTGCCCAGGGGCCCCTGGCCCTGACTGCAAAAAATCCTTATATCGAAGGATGGACCCCACACCGAAGTTGTCCCCACCTCAAACTTGTGCTGCCCTGATACACCCAAGGGAGCCCTACAAACTGACATCAGGAACCTGGACTGCAGCATTTTCTTTCCCAGGGAAAATGGAAAAAGGATGTTCCCAGGGGCCCCTGGCCCTGGGCTGGGACCTCACTGCAAAAAATCCATTTATCGAAGGATGGACCCCACACCGAAGTTGTCCCCACCTCAAACTTGTGCTGCCCTGATAGACCCAAGGGAGCCCTACAAACTGACATTAGGAACCTGGACTGCGGAGTTTTCTTTCCTAGGGAAAATGGAAAAGGGATGTGCCCAGGTGCCGCTGTCCCTGGGCTGGGCCCTGACTGCAAAGAATCCTTATATCGAAGGATGCACCCCACACCGAAGTTGTCCCCACCTCAAAATTGTGCTGCCCTGATAGACCCAAGGGAGCCCTACAAACTGACATCAGGAACCTGGACTGCTGAGTTTTCTTTCCCAGGGGAAATGGAAAAAGGTTGTGCCCGGGGGCCCCTGGCCTTGGGCTGGGACCTCACTGCAAAAAATCCTTATATCGAAGGATGGAGCCCACACCGAAGTTGTCCCCACCTCAAACTTGTGCTGCCCTGATACACCCAAGGGAGCCCTACAAACTGACATCAGGAACCTGGACTGCTGAGTTTTCTTTCCCAGGGAAAATGGAAAAAGGATATTCCCAGGGGCCCCTGGCTCTGGGCTGGGACCGCACTGCAAAAAATCCATTTATCGAAGGATGGACCCCACACCGAAGTTGTCCCCACCTCAAACTTGTGCTGCCCTGATAGACCCAAGGGAGCCCTACAAACTGACATTAGGAACCTGGACTGCGGAGTTTTCTTTCCTAGGGAAAATGGAAAAGGGATGTGCCCAGGTGCCGCTGTCCCTGGGCTGGGCCCTGACTGCAAAGAATCCTTATATCGAAGGATGGACCCCACACCGAAGTTGTCCCCACCTCAAACTTGTGCTGCCCTGATAGACCCAAGGGAGCCCTACAAACTGACATCAGGAACCTGGACTGCTGAGTTTTCTTTCCCAGGGGAAATGGAAAAAGGATGTTCCCAGCGGCCCCTTGCCCTGGGCTGGGACCTCACTGCAAAAAATCCTTATATCGAAGGATGGAGCCCACACCGAAGTTGTCCCCACCTCAAACTTGTGCTGCCCTGATAGACCCAAGGGAGCCCTACAAACTGACATCAGGAACCTGGACTGCTGAGTTTTCTTTCCCAGGGAAAATGGAAAAAGGATGTGCCCAGGGGCCCCTGGCCCTGGGCCCCTGGCCCTGACTGCAAAAAATCCTTATATCGAAGGATGGATCCCACACCGAAGTTGTCCCCACCTCAAACTTGTGCTGCCCTGATAGACCCAAGGGAGCCCTACAAACTGACATCAGGAACCTGGACTGCTGAGTTTCCTTTCCCAGGGAAAATGGCCAAAGGATGTGCCCGGGGGCCCATGGCCCTGACTGCAAAAAATCCTTATATCGAAGGATGGACCCCACACCGAAGTTGTCCCCACCTCAAACTTGTGCTGCCCGGATAGACCCAAGGGAGCCCTACAAACTGACATCAAGAACCTGGACTGCTGTGTTTTCTTTCCCAGGGGAAATGGAAAAAGGATGTGCCCAGGGGCCCCTGGCCCTGACTGCAAAAAATCCTTATATCGAAGGATGGACCCCACACCGAAGTTGTCCCCACCTCAAACTTGTGCTGCCCTGATACACCCAAGGAAGCCCTACAAACTGACATCAGGAACCTGGACTGCTGCATTTTCTTTCCCAGGGAAAATGGAAAAAGGATGTTCCCAGGGGCCCCTGGCCCTGGGCTGGGCCCTGACTGCAAAGAATCCTTATATCGAAGGATGCACCCCACACCGAAGTTGTCCCCACCTCAAAATTGTGCTGCCCTGATAGACCCAAGGGAGCCCTACAAACTGACATCAGGAACCTGGACTGCTGAGTTTTCTTCCCCAGGGGAAATGGAAAAGGATGTGCCCGGGGGCCCCTGGCCTTGGGCTGGGACCTCACTGCAAAAAATCCTTATATCGAAGGATGGACCCCGCACCGAAGTTGTCCCCACCTCAAACTTGTGCTGCCCTGATAGACCCAAGGGAGCCCTACAAACTGACATCAGGAACCTGGACTGCTGAGTTTTCTTTCCCAGGGAAAATGGAAAAAGGATGTGCCCGGGGGCCCCTGGCCTTGGGCTGGGACCTCACTGCAAAAAATCCTTATATCGAAGGATGGACCCCGCACCGAAGTTGTCCCCACCTCAAACTTGTGCTGCCCTGATAGACCCAAGGGAGCCCTAAAAACTGACATCAGGAACATGGACTGCTGAGTTTTCTTTCCCAGGGGAAATGGAAAAAGGATGTACCCAGGGGCCCCTGGCTCTGGGCTGGGACCGCACTGCAAAAAATCCTTATCGAAGGATGGACCCCACACCGAAGTTGTCCCCACCTCAAACTTGTGCTGCCCTGATAGACCCAAGGGAGCCCTACAAACTGACATCAGGAACCTGGACTGCTGAGTTTTCTTCCCCAGGGAAAATGGAAAAAGAATGTGCCCAGGGGCCCCTGGCCCTGGGCTGGGACCTCACTGCAAAAAATCCTTTTATCGAAGGATGGACCCCACACCGAAGTTGTCCCCTCCTCAAACTTGTGCTGCCCTGATAGACCCAAGGGAGCCCTACAAACTGACATCAGGAACCTGGACTGCTGAGTTTTCTTTCCCAGGGAAAATGGCCAAAGGATGTGCCCAGGGGCCCCTGGCCCTGACTGCAAAAAATCCTTATATCGAAGGATGGAGCCCACACCGAAGTTGTCCCCACCTCAAACTTGTGCTGCCCTGATACACCCAAGGGAGCCCTACAAACTGACATCAGGAACCTGGACTGCTGCGTTTTCTTTTCCAGGGAAAATGGAAAAAGTATGTTCCCAGGGGCCCCTGGCCCTGGGCTTGGACCTCACTGCAAAAAATCCTTTTATCGCTGGATGGACCCCACACCGAAGTTGTCCCCACCTGAAACTTGTGCTGCCCTGATACACCCAAGGGAGCCCTACAAACTGACATCAGGAACCTGGACTGCTGAGTTTTCTTTCCCAGGGAAAATGGAAAAAGGATGTGCCCAGGGGCCCCTGGCCCTGGGCAGGGGCCTCACTACAAAAAATCCTTATATCGAAGGATGGACCCCACACCGAAGTTGTCCCCACCTCAAACTTGTGCTGCCCGGATAGACCCAAGGGAGCCCTACAAACTGACATCAGGAACCTGGCCTGCTGTGTTTTCTTTCCCAGGGAAAATGGAAAAAGTATGTGCCCAGGGGCCCCTGGCCCTGACTGCAAAAAATCCTTATATCGAAGGATGGACCCCACACCGAAGTTGTCCCCACCTCAAACTTGTGCTGCCCTGATACACCCAAGGGAGCCCTACAAACTGACATCAGGAACCTGGACTGCAGCATTTTCTTTCCCAGGGAAAATGGAAAAAGGATGTTCCCAGGGGCCCCTGGCCCTGGGCTGGGACCTCACTGCAAAAAATCCATTTATCGAAGGATGGACCCCACACCGAAGTTGTCCCCACCTCAAACTTGTGCTGCCCTGATAGACCCAAGGGAGCCCTACAAACTGACATTAGGAACCTGGACTGCGGAGTTTTCTTTCCTAGGGAAAATGGAAAAGGGATGTGCCCAGGTGCCGCTGTCCCTGGGCTGGGCCCTGACTGCAAAGAATCCTTATATCGAAGGATGCACCCCACACCGAAGTTGTCCCCACCTCAAAATTGTGCTGCCCTGATAGACCCAAGGGAGCCCTACAAACTGACATCAGGAACCTGGACTGCTGAGTTTTCTTTCCCAGGGGAAATGGAAAAAGGATGTGCCCGGGGGCCCCTGGCCTTGGGCTGGGACCTCACTGCAAAAAATCCTTATATCGAAGGATGGAGCCCACACCGAAGTTGTCCCCACCTCAAACTTGTGCTGCCCTGATACACCCAAGGGAGCCCTACAAACTGACATCAGGAACCTGGACTGCTGAGTTTTCTTCCCCAGGGAAAATGGAAAAAGGATGTGCCCAGGGGCCCCTGGCCCTGGGCTGGGAACTCACTGCAAAAAATCCTTTTATCGAAGGATGGACCCCACACCGAAGTTGTCCCCTCCTCAAACTTGTGCTGCCCTGATACACCCAAGGGAGCCCTACAAACTGACATCAGGAACCTGGACTGCTGAGTTTTCTTTCCCAGGGAAAATGGCCAAAGGATGTGCCCAGGGGCCCCTGGCCCTGGGCTGGGACCTCACTGCAAAAAATCCTTTTATCGCTGGATGGACCCCACACCGAAGTTGTCCCCACCTCAAACTTGTGCTGCCCTGATACACCCAAGGGAGCCCTACAAACTGACATCAGGAACCTGGACTGCTGAGTTTTCTTTCCCAGGGAAAATGGAAAAAGGATGTGCCCAGGGGCCCCTGGCCCTGGGCAGGGGCCTCACTACAAAAAATCCTTATATCGAAGGATGGACCCCACACCGAAGTTGTCCCCACCTCAAACTTGTGCTGCCCGGATAGACCCAAGGGAGCCCTACAAACTGACATCAGGAACCTGGACTGCTGTGTTTTCTTTCCCAGGGAAAATGGAAAAAGGTTGTGCCCAGGGGCCCCTGGCCCTGACTGCAAAAAATCCTTATATCGAAGGATGGACCCCACACCGAAGTTGTCCCCACCTCAAACTTGTGCTGCCCTGATAGACCCAAGGGAGCCCTACAAACTGACATTAGGAACCTGGACTGCGGAGTTTTCTTTCCAAGGGAAAATGGAAAAGGGATGTGCCCAGGTGCCGCTGTCCCTGGGCTGGGCCCTGACTGCAAAGAATCCTTATATCGAAGGATGCACCCCACACCGAAGTTGTCCCCACCTCAAAATTGTGCTGCCCTGATAGACCCAAGGGAGCCCTACAAACTGACATCAGGAACCTGGACTGCTGAGTTTTCTTTCCCAGGGGAAATGGAAAAAGGATGTGCCCGGGGGCCCCTGGCCTTGGGCTGGGACCTCACTGCAAAAAATCCTTATATCGAAGGATGGAGCCCACACCGAAGTTGTCCCCACCTCAAACTTGTGCTGCCCTGATACACCCAAGGGAGCCCTACAAACTGACATCAGGAACCTGGACTGCTGAGTTTTCTTTCCCAGGGAAAATGGAAAAAGGATGTACCCAGGGGCCCCTGGCTCTGGGCTGGGACCGCACTGCAAAAAATCCTTATCGAAGGATGGACCCCACACCGAAGTTGTCCCCACCTCAAACTTGTGCTGCCCTGATACACCCAAGGGAGCCCTACAAACTGACATCAGGAACCTGGACTGCTGAGTTTTCTTCCCCAGGGAAAATGGAAAAAGGATGTGCCCAGGGGCCCCTGGCCCTGGGCTGGGAACTCACTGCAAAAAATCCTTTTATCGAAGGATGGACCCCACACCGAAGTTGTCCCCTCCTCAAACTTGTGCTGCCCTGATACACCCAAGGGAGCCCTACAAACTGACATCAGGAACCTGGACTGCTGAGTTTTCTTTCCCAGGGAAAATGGCCAAAGGATGTGCCCAGGGGCCCCTGGCCCTGGGCTGGGACCTCACTGCAAAAAATCCTTTTATCGCTGGATGGACCCCACACCGAAGTTGTCCCCACCTGAAACTTGTGCTGCCCTGATACACCCAAGGGAGCCCTACAAACTGACATCAGGAACCTGGACTGCTGAGTTTTCTTTCCCAGGGAAAATGGAAAAAGGATGTGCCCAGGGGCCCCTGGCCCTGGGCAGGGGCCTCACTACAAAAAATCCTTATATCGAAGGATGGACCCCACACCGAAGTTGTCCCCACCTCAAACTTGTGCTGCCCGGATAGACCCAAGGGAGCCCTACAAACTGACATCAGGAACCTGGACTGCTGTGTTTTCTTTCCCAGGGAAAATGGAAAAAGGTTGTGCCCAGGGGCCCCTGGCCCTGACTGCAAAAAATCCTTATATCGAAGGATGGACCCCACACCGAAGTTGTCCCCACCTCAAACTTGTGCTGCCCTGATACACCCAAGGAAGCCCTACAAACTGACATCAGGAACCTGGACTGCTGCATTTTCTTTCCCAGGGAAAATGGAAAAAGGATGTGCCCAGGGGCCCCTGGCCCTGACTGCAAAAAATCCTTATATCGAAGGATGGACCCCACACCGAAGTTGTCCCCACCTCAAACTTGTGCTGCCCTGATAGACCCAAGGGAGCCCTACAAACTGACATTAGGAACCTGGACTGCGGAGTTTTCTTTCCTAGGGAAAATGGAAAAGGGATGTGCCCAGGTGCCGCTGTCCCTGGGCTGGGCCCTGACTGCAAAGAATCCTTATATCGAAGGATGCACCCCACACCGAAGTTGTCCCCACCTCAAAATTGTGCTGCCCTGATAGACCCAAGGGAGCCCTACAAACTGACATCAGGAACCTGGACTGCTGAGTTTTCTTTCCCGGGGGAAATGGAAAAAGGATGTGCCCGGGGGCCCCTGGCCTTGGGCTGGGACCTCACTGCAAAAAATCCTTATATCGAAGGATGGAGCCCACACCGAAGTTGTCCCCACCTCAAACTTGTGCTGCCCTGATACACCCAAGGGAGCCCTACAAACTGACATCAGGAACCTGGACTGCTGAGTTTTCTTTCCCAGGGAAAATGGAAAAAGGATGTACCCAGGGGCCCCTGGCTCTGGGCTGGGACCGCACTGCAAAAAATCCTTATCGAAGGATGGACCCCACACCGAAGTTGTCCCCACCTCAAACTTGTGCTGCCCTGATACACCCAAGGGAGCCCTACAAACTGACATCAGGAACCTGGACTGCTGAGTTTTCTTTCCCAGGGAAAATGGAAAAAGGATGTACCCAGGGGCCCCTGGCTCTGGGCTGGGACCGCACTGCAAAAAATCCATTTATCGAAGGATGGACCCCAAACCGAAGTTGTCCCCACCTCAAACTTGTGCTGCCCTGATACACCCAAGGGAGCCCTACAAACTGACATCAGGAACCTGGACTGCTGAGTTTTCTTTCCCAGGGAAAATGGAAAAAGGATGTGCCCAGGGGCCCCTGGCCCTGGGCAGGGGCCTCACTACAAAAAATCCTTATATCGAAGGATGGACCCCACACCGAAGTTGTCCCCACCTCAAACTTGTGCTGCCCGGATAGACCCAAGGGAGCCCTACAAACTGACATCAGGAACCTGGACTGCTGTGTTTTCTTTCCCAGGGAAAATGGAAAAAGGTTGTGCCCAGGGGCCCCTGGCCCTGACTGCAAAAAATCCTTATATCGAAGGATGGACCCCACACCGAAGTTGTCCCCACCTCAAACTTGTGCTGCCCTGATAGACCCAAGGGAGCCCTACAAACTGACATTAGGAACCTGGACTGCGGAGTTTTCTTTCCTAGGGAAAATGGAAAAGGGATGTGCCCAGGTGCCGCTGTCCCTGGGCTGGGCCCTGACTGCAAAGAATCCTTATATCGAAGGATGCACCCCACACCGAAGTTGTCCCCACCTCAAAATTGTGCTGCCCTGATAGACCCAAGGGAGCCCTACAAACTGACATCAGGAACCTGGACTGCTGTGTTTTCTTTCCCAGTGAAAATGGAAAAAGTATGTGCCCAGGGGCCCCTGGCCCTGACTGCAAAAAATCCTTATATCGAAGGATGGACCCCACACCGAAGTTGTCCCCACCTCAAACTTGTGCTGCCCTGATAGACCCAAGGGAGCCCTACAAACTGACATCAGGAACCTGGACTGCTGAGTTTTCTTCCCCAGGGAAAATGGAAAAAGAATGTGCCCAGGGTCCCCTGGCCCTGGGCCCCTGGCCCTGACTGCAAAAAATCCTTATATCGAAGGATGGACCCCACATCGATGTTGTCCCCACCTCAAACTTGTGCTGCCCTGATACACCCAAGGGGGCCCTACAAACTGACATCAGGAACCTGGACTGCTGAGTTTTCTTTCCCAGGGAAAATGGAAAAAGGATGTGCCCAGGGGCCCCTGGCCCTGGGCTTGGACCTCACTGCAAAAAATCCTTTTATCGCTGGATGGACCCCACACCGAAGTTGTCCCCACCTCAAACTTGTGCTGCCCTGATAGACCCAAGGGAGCCCTACAAACTGACATCAGGAACCTGGACTGCTGAGTTTTCTTTCCCAGGGAAAATGGCCAAAGGATGTGCCCAGGGGCCCCTGGCCCTGGGCTTGGACCTCACTGCAAAAAATCCTTTTATCGCTGGATGGACCCCACACCGAAGTTGTCCCCACCTCAAACTTGTGCTGCCCTGATAGACCCAAGGGAGCCCTACAAACTGACATCAGGAACCTGGACTGCTGAGTTTTCTTTCCCAGGGAAAATGGCCAAAGGATGTGCCCAGGGGCCCCTGGCTCTGGGCTGGGACCTCACTGCAAAAAATCCTTATATCGAAGGATGGACCCCACACCTAAGTTGTCCCCACCTCAAACTTGTGCTGCCCTGATAGACCCAAGGGAGCCCTACAAACTGACATCAGGAACCTGGACTGCTGAGTTTTCTTCCCCAGGGCAAATGGAAAAAGGATGTACCCAGGGGCCCCTGGCCCTGGGCTGGGACCTCACTGCAAAAAATCCATTTATCGAAGGATGGACCCCACACCGAAGTTGTCCCCACCTGAAACTTGTGCTGCCCTGATACACCCAAGGGAGCCCTACAAACTGACATCAGGAACCTGGACTGCTGAGTTTTCTTTCCCAGGGAAAATGGAAAAAGGATGTGCCCAGGGGCCCCTGGCCCTGGGCAGGGGCCTCACTACAAAAAATCCTTATATCGAAGGATGGACCCCACACCGAAGTTGTCCCCACCTCAAACTTGTGCTGCCCGGATAGACCCAAGGGAGCCCTACAAACTGACATCAGGAACCTGGACTGCTGTGTTTTCTTTCCCAGGGAAAATGGAAAAAGGATGTGCCCAGGGGCCCCTGGCCCTGACTGCAAAAAATCCTTATATCGAAGGATGGACCCCACACCGAAGTTGTCCCCACCTCAAACTTGTGCTGCCCTGATACACCCAAGGAAGCCCTACAAACTGACATCAGGAACCTGGACTGCTGCATTTTCTTTCCCAGGGAAAATGGAAAAAGGATGTTCCCAGGGGCCCCTGGCACTGGGCTGGGACCTCACTGCAAAAAATCCATTTATCGAAGGATGGACCCCACACCGAAGTTGTCCCCACCTCAAACTTGTGCTGCCCTGATAGACCCAAGGGAGCCCTACAAACTGACATTAGGAACCTGGACTGCGGAGTTTTCTTTCCTAGGGAAAATGGAAAAGGGATGTGCCCAGGTGCCGCTGTCCCTGGGCTGGGCCCTGACTGCAAAGAATCCTTATATCGAAGGATGCACCCCACACCGAAGTTGTCCCCACCTCAAAATTGTGCTGCCCTGATAGACCCAAGGGAGCCCTACAAACTGACATCAGGAACCTGGACTGCTGAGTTTTCTTTCCCAGGGGAAATGGAAAAATGATGTGCCCGGGGGCCCCTGGCCTTGGGCTGGGACCTCACTGCAAAAAATCCTTATATCGAAGGATGGAGCCCACACCGAAGTTGTCCCCACCTCAAACTTGTGCTGCCCTGATACACCCAAGGGAGCCCTACAAACTGACATCAGGAACCTGGACTGCTGAGTTTTCTTTCCCAGGGAAAATGGAAAAAGGATGTACCCAGGGGCCCCTGGCTCTGGGCTGGGACCGCACTGCAAAAAATCCTTATCGAAGGATGGAACCCACACCGAAGTTGTCCCCACCTCAAACTTGTGCTGCCCTGATACACCCAAGGGAGCCCTACAAACTGACATCAGGAACCTGGACTGCTGACTTTTCTTCCCCAGGGAAAATGGAAAAAGGATGTGCCCAGGGGCCCCTGGCCCTGGGCTGGGAACTCACTGCAAAAAATCCTTTTATCGAAGGATGGACCCCACACCGAAGTTGTCCCCTCCTCAAACTTGTGCTGCCCTGATACACCCAAGGGAGCCCTACAAACTGACATCAGGAACCTGGACTGCTGAGTTTTCTTTCCCAGGGAAAATGGAAAAAGTATGTTCCCAGGGGCCCCTGGCCCTGGGCTTGGACCTCACTGCAAAAAATCCTTTTATCGCTGGATGGACCCCACACCGAAGTTGTCCCCACCTCAAACTTGTGCTGCCCTGATAGACCCAAGGGAGCCCTACAAACTGACATCAGGAACCTGGACTGCTGAGTTTTCTTTCCCAGGGAAAATGGAAAAAGGATGTACCCAGGGGCCCCTGGCTCTGGGCTGGGACCTCACTGCAAAAAATCCTTATATCGAAGGATGGACCCCACACCGAAGTTGTCCCCACCTCAAACTTGTGCTGCCCTGATAGACCCAAGGGAGCCCTACAAACTGACATCAGGAACCTGGACTGCTGTGTTTTCTTTCCCAGGGAAAATGGAAAAAGTATGTGCCCAGGGGCCCCTGGCCCTGACTGCAAAAAATCCTTATATCGAAGGATGGACCCCACACCGAAGTTGTCCCCACCTCAAACTTGTGCTGCCCTGATAGACCCAAGGGAGCCCTACAAACTGACATCAGGAACCTGGACTGCTGAGTTTTCTTCCCCAGGGAAAATGGAAAAAGAATGTGCCCAGGGTCCCCTGGCCCTGGGCCCCTGGCCCTGACTGCAAAAAATCCTTATATCGAAGGATGGACCCCACATCGATGTTGTCCCCACCTCAAACTTGTGCTGCCCTGATACACCCAAGGGGGCCCTACAAACTGACATCAGGAACCTGGACTGCTGAGTTTTCTTTCCCAGGGAAAATGGCCAAAGGATGTGCCCAGGGGCCCCTGGCCCTGGGCTTGGACCTCACTGCAAAAAATCCTTTTATCGCTGGATGGACCCCACACCGAAGTTGTCCCCACCTCAAACTTGTGCTGCCCTGATAGACCCAAGGGAGCCCTACAAACTGACATCAGGAACCTGGACTGCTGAGTTTTCTTCCCCAGGGCAAATGGAAAAAGGATGTGCCCAGGGGCCCCTGGCCCTGGGCTGGGACCTCACTGCAAAAAATCCATTTATCGAAGGATGGAGCCCACACCGAAGTTGTCCCCACCTGAAACTTGTGCTGCCCTGATACACCCAAGGGAGCCCTACAAACTGACATCAGGAACCTGGACTGCTGAGTTTTCTTTCCCAGGGAAAATGGAAAAAGGATGTGCCCAGGGGCCCCTGGCCCTGGGCAGGGGCCTCACTACAAAAAATCCTTATATCGAAGGATGGACCCCACACCGAAGTTGTCCCCACCTCAAACTTGTGCTGCCCGGATAGACCCAAGGGAGCCCTACAAACTGACATCAGGAACCTGGACTGCTGTGTTTTCTTTCCCAGGGAAAATGGAAAAAGGATGTGCCCAGGGGCCCCTGGCCCTGACTGCAAAAAATCCTTATATCGAAGGATGGACCCCACACCGAAGTTGTCCCCACCTCAAACTTGTGCTGCCCTGATACACCCAAGGAAGCCCTACAAACTGACATCAGGAACCTGGACTGCTGCATTTTCTTTCCCAGGGAAAATGGAAAAAGGATGTTCCCAGGGGCCCCTGGCACTGGGCTGGGACCTCACTGCAAAAAATCCATTTATCGAAGGATGGACCCCACACCGAAGTTGTCCCCACCTCAAACTTGTGCTGCCCTGATAGACCCAAGGGAGCCCTACAAACTGACATTAGGAACCTGGACTGCGGAGTTTTCTTTCCTAGGGAAAATGGAAAAGGGATGTGCCCAGGTGCCGCTGTCCCTGGGCTGGGCCCTGACTGCAAAGAATCCTTATATCGAAGGATGCACCCCACACCGAAGTTGTCCCCACCTCAAAATTGTGCTGCCCTGATAGACCCAAGGGAGCCCTACAAACTGACATCAGGAACCTGGACTGCTGAGTTTTCTTTCCCAGGGGAAATGGAAAAAGGATGTGCCCGGGGGCCCCTGGCCTTGGGCTGGGACCTCACTGCAAAAAATCCTTATATCGAAGGATGGAGCCCACACCGAAGTTGTCCCCACCTCAAACTTGTGCTGCCCTGATACACCCAAGGGAGCCCTACAAACTGACATCAGGAACCTGGACTGTTGAGTTTTCTTTCCCAGGGAAAATGGAAAAAGGATGTACCCAGGGGCCCCTGGCTCTGGGCTGGGACCGCACTGCAAAAAATCCTTATCGAAGGATGGACCCCACACCGAAGTTGTCCCCACCTCAAACTTGTGCTGCCCTGATACACCCAAGGGAGCCCTACAAACTGACATCAGGAACCTGGACTGCTGAGTTTTCTTCCCCAGGGAAAATGGAAAAAGGATGTGCCCAGGGGCCCCTGGACCTGGGCTGGGAACTCACTGCAAAAAATCCTTCTATCGAAGGATGGACCCCACACCGAAGTTGTCCCCTCCTCAAACTTGTGCTGCCCTGATACACCCAAGGGAGCCCTACAAACTGACATCAGGAACCTGGACTGCTGAGTTTTCTTTCCCAGGGAAAATGGAAAAAGTATGTTCCCAGGGGCCCCTGGCCCTGGGCTTGGACCTCACTGCAAAAAATCCTTTTATCGCTGGATGGACCCCACACCGAAGTTGTCCCCACCTCAAACTTGTGCTGCCCTGATAGACCCAAGGGAGCCCTACAAACTGACATCAGGAACCTGGACTGCTGAGTTTTCTTTCCCAGGGAAAATGGAAAAAGGATGTACCCAGGGGCCCCTGGCTCTGGGCTGGGACCTCACTGCAAAAAATCCTTATATCGAAGGATGGACCCCACACCGAAGTTGTCCCCACCTCAAACTTGTGCTGCCCTGATAGACCCAAGGGAGCCCTACAAACTGACATCAGGAACCTGGACTGCTGAGTTTTCTTCCCCAGGGTAAATGGAAAAAGGATGTGCCCAGGGGCCCCTGGCCCTGGGCTGGGAACTCACTGCAAAAAATCCTTTTATCGAAGGATGGACCCCACACCGAAGTTGTCCCCACCTCAAACTTGTGCTGCCCTGATAGACCCAAGGGAGCCCTACAAACTGACATCAGGAACCTGGACTGCTGAGTTTTCTTTCCCAGGGAAAATGGAAAAAGGATGTGCCCTGGGGCCCCTGGCCCTGACTGCAAAAAATCCTTATATCGAAGGATGGACCCCACACCGAAGTTGGCCCCACCTCAAACTTGTGCTGCCCTGATACACCCAAGGGAGCCCTACAAACTGACATCAGGAACCTGGACTGCTGCGTTTTCTTTCCCAGGGAAAATGGAAAAAGGATCTTCCCTGGGGCCCCTGGCCCTGGGATTGGACCTCACTGCAAAAAATCCTTTTATCGCAGGATGGACCCCACACCGAAGTTGTCCCCACCTCAAACTTGTGCTGCCCTGATAGACCCAAGGGAGCCCTACAAACTGACATCAGGAACCTGGACTGCTGAGTTTTCTTTCCCAGGGAAAATGGCCAAAGGATGTGCCCGGGGGCCCCTGGCCCTGACTGCAAAAAATCCTTATATCGACGGATGGACCCCACACCGAAGCTGTCCCCACCTGAAACTTGTGCTGCCCTGATACACCCAAGGGAGCCCTACAAACTGACATCAGGAACCTGGACTGCTGTGTTTTCTTTCCCAGGGAAAATGGAAAAAGTATGTGCCCAGGGGCCCCTAGCCCTGACTGCAAAAAATCCTTATATCGAAGGATGGACCCCACACCGAAGTTGTCCCCACCTCAAACTTGTGCTGCCCTGATAGACCCAAGGGAGCCCTACAAACTGACATCAGGAACCTGGACTGCTGAGTTTTCTTCCCCAGGGAAAATGGAAAAAGAATGTGCCCAGGGGCCCCTGGCCCTGGGCTTGGACCTCACTGCAAAAAATCCTTTTATCGCTGGATGGACCCCACACCGAAGTTGTCCCCACCTCAAACTTGTGCTGCCCTGATAGACCCAAGGGAGCCCTACAAACTGACATCAGGAACCTGGACTGCTGAGTTTTCTTTCCCAGGGAAAATGGCCAAAGGATGTGCCCAGGGGCCCCTGGCCCTGGGCTTGGACCTCACTGCAAAAAATCCTTTTATCGCTGGATGGACCCCACACCGAAGTTGTCCCCACCTCAAACTTGTGCTGCCCTGATAGACCCAAGGGAGCCCTACAAACTGACATCAGGAACCTGGACTGCTGAGTTTTCTTTCCCAGGGAAAATGGCCAAAGGATGTGCCCAGGGGCCCCTGGCTCTGGGCTGGGACCTCACTGCAAAAAATCCTTATATCGAAGGATGGACCCCACACCTAAGTTGTCCCCACCTCAAACTTGTGCTGCCCTGATAGACCCAAGGGAGCCCTACAAACTGACATCAGGAACCTGGACTGCTGAGTTTTCTTCCCCAGGGCAAATGGAAAAAGGATGTGCCCAGGGGCCCCTGGCCCTGGGCTGGGACCTCACTGCAAAAAATCCATTTATCGAAGGATGGACCCCAAACCGAAGTTGTCCCCACCTGAAACTTGTGCTGCCCTGATACACCCAAGGGAGCCCTACAAACTGACATCAGGAACCTGGACTGCTGAGTTTTCTTTCCCAGGGAAAATGGAAAAAGGATGTGCCCAGGGGCCCCTGGCCCTGGGCAGGGGCCTCACTACAAAAAATCCTTATATCGAAGGATGGACCCCACACCGAAGTTGTCCCCACCTCAAACTTGTGCTGCCCGGATAGACCCAAGGGAGCCCTACAAACTGACATCAGGAACCTGGACTGCTGTGTTTTCTTTCCCAGGGAAAATGGAAAAAGGATGTGCCCAGGGGCCCCTGGCCCTGACTGCAAAAAATCCTTATATCGAAGGATGGACCCCACACCGAAGTTGTCCCCACCTCAAACTTGTGCTGCCCTGATACACCCAAGGAAGCCCTACAAACTGACATCAGGAACCTGGACTGCTGCATTTTCTTTCCCAGGGAAAATGGAAAAAGGATGTTCCCAGGGGCCCCTGGCACTGGGCTGGGACCTCACTGCAAAAAATCCATTTATCGAAGGATGGACCCCACACCGAAGTTGTCCCCACCTCAAACTTGTGCTGCCCTGATAGACCCAAGGGAGCCCTACAAACTGACATTAGGAACCTGGACTGCGGAGTTTTCTTTCCTAGGGAAAATGGAAAAGGGATGTGCCCAGGTGCCGCTGTCCCTGGGCTGGGCCCTGACTGCAAAGAATCCTTATATCGAAGGATGCACCCCACACCGAAGTTGTCCCCACCTCAAAATTGTGCTGCCCTGATAGACCCAAGGGAGCCCTACAAACTGACATCAGGAACCTGGACTGCTGAGTTTTCTTTCCCAGGGGAAATGGAAAAAGGATGTGCCCGGGGGCCCCTGGCCTTGGGCTGGGACCTCACTGCAAAAAATCCTTATATCGAAGGATGGAGCCCACACCGAAGTTGTCCCCACCTCAAACTTGTGCTGCCCTGATACACCCAAGGGAGCCCTACAAACTGACATCAGGAACCTGGACTGCTGAGTTTTCTTTCCCAGGGAAAATGGAAAAAGGATGTACCCAGGGGCCCCTGGCTCTGGGCTGGGACCGCACTGCAAAAAATCCTTATCGAAGGATGGACCCCACACCGAAGTTGTCCCCACCTCAAAATTGTGCTGCCCTGATAGACCCAAGGGAGCCCTACAAACTGACATCAGGAACCTGGACTGCTGAGTTTTCTTTCCCAGGGGAAATGGAAAAAGGATGTGCCCGGGGGCCCCTGGCCTTGGGCTGGGACCTCACTGCAAAAAATCCTTATATCGAAGGATGGAGCCCACACCGAAGTTGTCCCCACCTCAAACTTGTGCTGCCCTGATACACCCAAGGGAGCCCTACAAACTGACATCAGGAACCTGGACTGCTGAGTTTTCTTTCCCAGGGAAAATGGAAAAAGGATGTACCCAGGGGCCCCTGGCTCTGGGCTGGGACCGCACTGCAAAAAATCCTTATCGAAGGATGGACCCCACACCGAAGTTGTCCCCACCTCAAACTTGTGCTGCCCTGATACACCCAAGGGAGCCCTACAAACTGACATCAGGAACCTGGACTGCTGAGTTTTCTTCCCCAGGGAAAATGGAAAAAGGATGTGCCCAGGGGCCCCTGGCCCTGGGCTGGGAACTCACTGCAAAAAATCCTTTTATCGAAGGATGGACCCCACACCGAAGTTGTCCCCTCCTCAAACTTGTGCTGCCCTGATACACCCAAGGGAGCCCTACAAACTGACATCAGGAACCTGGACTGCTGAGTTTTCTTTCCCAGGGAAAATGGAAAAAGTATGTTCCCAGGGGCCCCTGGCCCTGGGCTTGGACCTCACTGCAAAAAATCCTTTTATCGCTGGATGGACCCCACACCGAAGTTGTCCCCACCTCAAACTTGTGCTGCCCTGATAGACCCAAGGGAGCCCTACAAACTGACATCAGGAACCTGGACTGCTGAGTTTTCTTTCCCAGGGAAAATGGAAAAAGGATGTACCCAGGGGCCCCTGGCTCTGGGCTGGGACCTCACTGCAAAAAATCCTTATATCGAAGGATGGACCCCACACCGAAGTTGTCCCCACCTCAAACTTGTGCTGCCCTGATAGACCCAAGGGAGCCCTACAAACTGACATCAGGAACCTGGACTGCTGAGTTTTCTTCCCCAGGGTAAATGGAAAAAGGATGTGCCCAGGGGCCCCTGGCCCTGGGCTGGGAACTCACTGCAAAAAATCCTTTTATCGAAGGATGGACCCCACACCGAAGTTGTCCCCACCTCAAACTTGTGCTGCCCTGATAGACCCAAGGGAGCCCTACAAACTGACATCAGGAACCTGGACTGCTGAGTTTTCTTTCCCAGGGAAAATGGAAAAAGGATGTGCCCAGGGGCCCCTGGCCCTGACTGCAAAAAATCCTTATATCGAAGGATGGACCCCACACCGAAGTTGGCCCCACCTCAAACTTGTGCTGCCCTGATACACCCAAGGGAGCCCTACAAACTGACATCAGGAACCTGGACTGCTGCGTTTTCTTTCCCAGGGAAAATGGAAAAAGGATGTGCCCAGGGGCCCCTGGCCCTGACTGCAAAAAATCCTTATATCGAAGGATGGACCCCACACCGAAGTTGGCCCCACCTCAAACTTGTGCTGCCCTGATAGACCCAAGGGAGCCCTACAAACTGACATCAGGAACCTGGACTGCTGAGTTTTCTTTCCCAGGGAAAATGGAAAAAGGATGTGCCCAGGGGCCCCTGGCCCTGACTGCAAAAAATCCTTATATCGAAGGATGGACCCCACACCGAAGTTGTCCCCACCTCAAACTTGTGCTGCCCTGATACACCCAAGGGAGCCCTACAAACTGACATCAGGAACCTGGACTGCTGAGTTTTCTTCCCCAGGGAAAATGGAAAAAGGATGTGCCCAGGGGCCCCTGGCCCTGGGCTGGGAACTCACTGCAAAAAATCCTTTTATCGAAGGATGGACCCCACACCGAAGTTGTCCCCTCCTCAAACTTGTGCTGCCCTGATACACCCAAGGGAGCCCTACAAACTGACATCAGGAACCTGGACTGCTGAGTTTTCTTTCCCAGGGAAAATGGAAAAAGTATGTTCCCAGGGGCCCCTGGCCCTGGGCTTGGACCTCACTGCAAAAAATCCTTTTATCGCTGGATGGACCCCACACCGAAGTTGTCCCCACCTCAAACTTGTGCTGCCCTGATAGACCCAAGGGAGCCCTACAAACTGACATCAGGAACCTGGACTGCTGAGTTTTCTTTCCCAGGGAAAATGGAAAAAGGATGTACCCAGGGGCCCCTGGCTCTGGGCTGGGACCTCACTGCAAAAAATCCTTATATCGAAGGATGGACCCCACACCGAAGTTGTCCCCACCTCAAACTTGTGCTGCCCTGATAGACCCAAGGGAGCCCTACAAACTGACATCAGGAACCTGGACTGCTGAGTTTTCTTCCCCAGGGTAAATGGAAAAAGGATGTGCCCAGGGGCCCCTGGCCCTGGGCTGGGAACTCACTGCAAAAAATCCTTTTATCGAAGGATGGACCCCACACCGAAGTTGTCCCCACCTCAAACTTGTGCTGCCCTGATAGACCCAAGGGAGCCCTACAAACTGACATCAGGAACCTGGACTGCTGAGTTTTCTTTCCCAGGGAAAATGGAAAAAGGATGTGCCCAGGGGCCCCTGGCCCTGACTGCAAAAAATCCTTATATCGAAGGATGGACCCCACACCGAAGTTGGCCCCACCTCAAACTTGTGCTGCCCTGATACACCCAAGGGAGCCCTACAAACTGACATCAGGAACCTGGACTGCTGCGTTTTCTTTCCCAGGGAAAATGGAAAAAGGATCTTCCCTGGGGCCCCTGGCCCTGGGCTTGGACCTCACTGCAAAAAATCCTTTTATCGCAGGATGGACCCCACACCGAAGTTGTCCCCACCTCAAACTTGTGCTGCCCTGATAGACCCAAGGGAGCCCTACAAACTGACATTAGGAACCTGGACTGCGGAGTTTTCTTTCCTAGGGAAAATGGAAAAGGGATGTGCCCAGGTGCCGCTGTCCCTGGGCTGGGCCCTGACTGCAAAGAATCCTTATATCGAAGGATGCACCCCACACCGAAGTTGTCCCCACCTCAAAATTGTGCTGCCCTGATAGACCCAAGGGAGCCCTACAAACTGACATCAGGAACCTGGACTGCTGAGTTTTCTTTCCCAGGGGAAATGGAAAAAGGATGTGCCCGGGGGCCCCTGGCCTTGGGCTGGGACCTCACTGCAAAAAATCCTTATATCGAAGGATGGAGCCCACACCGAAGTTGTCCCCACCTCAAACTTGTGCTGCCCTGATACACCCAAGGGAGCCCTACAAACTGACATCAGGAACCTGGACTGTTGAGTTTTCTTTCCCAGGGAAAATGGAAAAAGGATGTACCCAGGGGCCCCTGGCTCTGGGCTGGGACCGCACTGCAAAAAATCCTTATCGAAGGATGGACCCCACACCGAAGTTGTCCCCACCTCAAACTTGTGCTGCCCTGATACACCCAAGGGAGCCCTACAAACTGACATCAGGAACCTGGACTGCTGAGTTTTCTTCCCCAGGGAAAATGGAAAAAGGATGTGCCCAGGGGCCCCTGGACCTGGGCTGGGAACTCACTGCAAAAAATCCTTCTATCGAAGGATGGACCCCACACCGAAGTTGTCCCCTCCTCAAACTTGTGCTGCCCTGATACACCCAAGGGAGCCCTACAAACTGACATCAGGAACCTGGACTGCTGAGTTTTCTTTCCCAGGGAAAATGGAAAAAGTATGTTCCCAGGGGCCCCTGGCCCTGGGCTTGGACCTCACTGCAAAAAATCCTTTTATCGCTGGATGGACCCCACACCGAAGTTGTCCCCACCTCAAACTTGTGCTGCCCTGATAGACCCAAGGGAGCCCTACAAACTGACATCAGGAACCTGGACTGCTGAGTTTTCTTTCCCAGGGAAAATGGAAAAAGGATGTACCCAGGGGCCCCTGGCTCTGGGCTGGGACCTCACTGCAAAAAATCCTTATATCGAAGGATGGACCCCACACCGAAGTTGTCCCCACCTCAAACTTGTGCTGCCCTGATAGACCCAAGGGAGCCCTACAAACTGACATCAGGAACCTGGACTGCTGAGTTTTCTTCCCCAGGGTAAATGGAAAAAGGATGTGCCCAGGGGCCCCTGGCCCTGGGCTGGGAACTCACTGCAAAAAATCCTTTTATCGAAGGATGGACCCCACACCGAAGTTGTCCCCACCTCAAACTTGTGCTGCCCTGATAGACCCAAGGGAGCCCTACAAACTGACATCAGGAACCTGGACTGCTGAGTTTTCTTTCCCAGGGAAAATGGAAAAAGGATGTGCCCTGGGGCCCCTGGCCCTGACTGCAAAAAATCCTTATATCGAAGGATGGACCCCACACCGAAGTTGGCCCCACCTCAAACTTGTGCTGCCCTGATACACCCAAGGGAGCCCTACAAACTGACATCAGGAACCTGGACTGCTGCGTTTTCTTTCCCAGGGAAAATGGAAAAAGGATCTTCCCTGGGGCCCCTGGCCCTGGGATTGGACCTCACTGCAAAAAATCCTTTTATCGCAGGATGGACCCCACACCGAAGTTGTCCCCACCTCAAACTTGTGCTGCCCTGATAGACCCAAGGGAGCCCTACAAACTGACATCAGGAACCTGGACTGCTGAGTTTTCTTTCCCAGGGAAAATGGCCAAAGGATGTGCCCGGGGGCCCCTGGCCCTGACTGCAAAAAATCCTTATATCGACGGATGGACCCCACACCGAAGCTGTCCCCACCTGAAACTTGTGCTGCCCTGATACACCCAAGGGAGCCCTACAAACTGACATCAGGAACCTGGACTGCTGTGTTTTCTTTCCCAGGGAAAATGGAAAAAGTATGTGCCCAGGGGCCCCTAGCCCTGACTGCAAAAAATCCTTATATCGAAGGATGGACCCCACACCGAAGTTGTCCCCACCTCAAACTTGTGCTGCCCTGATAGACCCAAGGGAGCCCTACAAACTGACATCAGGAACCTGGACTGCTGAGTTTTCTTCCCCAGGGAAAATGGAAAAAGAATGTGCCCAGGGGCCCCTGGCCCTGGGCTTGGACCTCACTGCAAAAAATCCTTTTATCGCTGGATGGACCCCACACCGAAGTTGTCCCCACCTCAAACTTGTGCTGCCCTGATAGACCCAAGGGAGCCCTACAAACTGACATCAGGAACCTGGACTGCTGAGTTTTCTTTCCCAGGGAAAATGGCCAAAGGATGTGCCCAGGGGCCCCTGGCCCTGGGCTTGGACCTCACTGCAAAAAATCCTTTTATCGCTGGATGGACCCCACACCGAAGTTGTCCCCACCTCAAACTTGTGCTGCCCTGATAGACCCAAGGGAGCCCTACAAACTGACATCAGGAACCTGGACTGCTGAGTTTTCTTTCCCAGGGAAAATGGCCAAAGGATGTGCCCAGGGGCCCCTGGCTCTGGGCTGGGACCTCACTGCAAAAAATCCTTATATCGAAGGATGGACCCCACACCTAAGTTGTCCCCACCTCAAACTTGTGCTGCCCTGATAGACCCAAGGGAGCCCTACAAACTGACATCAGGAACCTGGACTGCTGAGTTTTCTTCCCCAGGGCAAATGGAAAAAGGATGTGCCCAGGGGCCCCTGGCCCTGGGCTGGGACCTCACTGCAAAAAATCCATTTATCGAAGGATGGACCCCAAACCGAAGTTGTCCCCACCTGAAACTTGTGCTGCCCTGATACACCCAAGGGAGCCCTACAAACTGACATCAGGAACCTGGACTGCTGAGTTTTCTTTCCCAGGGAAAATGGAAAAAGGATGTGCCCAGGGGCCCCTGGCCCTGGGCAGGGGCCTCACTACAAAAAATCCTTATATCGAAGGATGGACCCCACACCGAAGTTGTCCCCACCTCAAACTTGTGCTGCCCGGATAGACCCAAGGGAGCCCTACAAACTGACATCAGGAACCTGGACTGCTGTGTTTTCTTTCCCAGGGAAAATGGAAAAAGGATGTGCCCAGGGGCCCCTGGCCCTGACTGCAAAAAATCCTTATATCGAAGGATGGACCCCACACCGAAGTTGTCCCCACCTCAAACTTGTGCTGCCCTGATACACCCAAGGAAGCCCTACAAACTGACATCAGGAACCTGGACTGCTGCATTTTCTTTCCCAGGGAAAATGGAAAAAGGATGTTCCCAGGGGCCCCTGGCACTGGGCTGGGACCTCACTGCAAAAAATCCATTTATCGAAGGATGGACCCCACACCGAAGTTGTCCCCACCTCAAACTTGTGCTGCCCTGATAGACCCAAGGGAGCCCTACAAACTGACATTAGGAACCTGGACTGCGGAGTTTTCTTTCCTAGGGAAAATGGAAAAGGGATGTGCCCAGGTGCCGCTGTCCCTGGGCTGGGCCCTGACTGCAAAGAATCCTTATATCGAAGGATGCACCCCACACCGAAGTTGTCCCCACCTCAAAATTGTGCTGCCCTGATAGACCCAAGGGAGCCCTACAAACTGACATCAGGAACCTGGACTGCTGAGTTTTCTTTCCCAGGGGAAATGGAAAAAGGATGTGCCCGGGGGCCCCTGGCCTTGGGCTGGGACCTCACTGCAAAAAATCCTTATATCGAAGGATGGAGCCCACACCGAAGTTGTCCCCACCTCAAACTTGTGCTGCCCTGATACACCCAAGGGAGCCCTACAAACTGACATCAGGAACCTGGACTGCTGAGTTTTCTTTCCCAGGGAAAATGGAAAAAGGATGTACCCAGGGGCCCCTGGCTCTGGGCTGGGACCGCACTGCAAAAAATCCTTATCGAAGGATGGACCCCACACCGAAGTTGTCCCCACCTCAAAATTGTGCTGCCCTGATAGACCCAAGGGAGCCCTACAAACTGACATCAGGAACCTGGACTGCTGAGTTTTCTTTCCCAGGGGAAATGGAAAAAGGATGTGCCCGGGGGCCCCTGGCCTTGGGCTGGGACCTCACTGCAAAAAATCCTTATATCGAAGGATGGAGCCCACACCGAAGTTGTCCCCACCTCAAACTTGTGCTGCCCTGATACACCCAAGGGAGCCCTACAAACTGACATCAGGAACCTGGACTGCTGAGTTTTCTTTCCCAGGGAAAATGGAAAAAGGATGTACCCAGGGGCCCCTGGCTCTGGGCTGGGACCGCACTGCAAAAAATCCTTATCGAAGGATGGACCCCACACCGAAGTTGTCCCCACCTCAAACTTGTGCTGCCCTGATACACCCAAGGGAGCCCTACAAACTGACATCAGGAACCTGGACTGCTGAGTTTTCTTCCCCAGGGAAAATGGAAAAAGGATGTGCCCAGGGGCCCCTGGCCCTGGGCTGGGAACTCACTGCAAAAAATCCTTTTATCGAAGGATGGACCCCACACCGAAGTTGTCCCCTCCTCAAACTTGTGCTGCCCTGATACACCCAAGGGAGCCCTACAAACTGACATCAGGAACCTGGACTGCTGAGTTTTCTTTCCCAGGGAAAATGGAAAAAGTATGTTCCCAGGGGCCCCTGGCCCTGGGCTTGGACCTCACTGCAAAAAATCCTTTTATCGCTGGATGGACCCCACACCGAAGTTGTCCCCACCTCAAACTTGTGCTGCCCTGATAGACCCAAGGGAGCCCTACAAACTGACATCAGGAACCTGGACTGCTGAGTTTTCTTTCCCAGGGAAAATGGAAAAAGGATGTACCCAGGGGCCCCTGGCTCTGGGCTGGGACCTCACTGCAAAAAATCCTTATATCGAAGGATGGACCCCACACCGAAGTTGTCCCCACCTCAAACTTGTGCTGCCCTGATAGACCCAAGGGAGCCCTACAAACTGACATCAGGAACCTGGACTGCTGAGTTTTCTTCCCCAGGGTAAATGGAAAAAGGATGTGCCCAGGGGCCCCTGGCCCTGGGCTGGGAACTCACTGCAAAAAATCCTTTTATCGAAGGATGGACCCCACACCGAAGTTGTCCCCACCTCAAACTTGTGCTGCCCTGATAGACCCAAGGGAGCCCTACAAACTGACATCAGGAACCTGGACTGCTGAGTTTTCTTTCCCAGGGAAAATGGAAAAAGGATGTGCCCAGGGGCCCCTGGCCCTGACTGCAAAAAATCCTTATATCGAAGGATGGACCCCACACCGAAGTTGGCCCCACCTCAAACTTGTGCTGCCCTGATACACCCAAGGGAGCCCTACAAACTGACATCAGGAACCTGGACTGCTGCGTTTTCTTTCCCAGGGAAAATGGAAAAAGGATCTTCCCTGGGGCCCCTGGCCCTGGGCTTGGACCTCACTGCAAAAAATCCTTTTATCGCAGGATGGACCCCACACCGAAGTTGTCCCCACCTCAAACTTGTGCTGCCCTGATAGACCCAAGGGAGCCCTACAAACTGACATCAGGAACCTGGACTGCTGAGTTTTCTTTCCCAGGGAAAATGGCCAAAGGATGTGCCCGGGGGCCCCTGGCCCTGACTGCAAAAAATCCTTATATCGACGGATGGACCCCACACCGAAGCTGTCCCCACCTGAAACTTGTGCTGCCCTGATACACCCAAGGGAGCCCTACAAACTGACATCAGGAACCTGGACTGCTGTGTTTTCTTTCCCAGGGAAAATGGAAAAAGTATGTGCCCAGGGGCCCCTAGCCCTGACTGCAAAAAATCCTTATATCGAAGGATGGACCCCACACCGAAGTTGTCCCCACCTCAAACTTGTGCTGCCCTGATAGACCCAAGGGAGCCCTACAAACTGACATCAGGAACCTGGACTGCTGAGTTTTCTTCCCCAGGGAAAATGGAAAAAGAATGTGCCCAGGGGCCCCTGGCCCTGGGCTTGGACCTCACTGCAAAAAATCCTTTTATCGCTGGATGGACCCCACACCGAAGTTGTCCCCACCTCAAACTTGTGCTGCCCTGATAGACCCAAGGGAGCCCTACAAACTGACATCAGGAACCTGGACTGCTGAGTTTTCTTTCCCAGGTAAAATGGCCAAAGGATGTGCCCAGGGGCCCCTGGCCCTGGGCTTGGACCTCACTGCAAAAAATCCTTTTATCGCTGGATGGACCCCACACCGAAGTTGTCCCCACCTCAAACTTGTGCTGCCCTGATAGACCCAAGGGAGCCCTACAAACTGACATCAGGAACCTGGACTGCTGAGTTTTCTTTCCCAGGGAAAATGGCCAAAGGATGTGCCCAGGGGCCCCTGGCCCTGGGCTCGGACCTCACTGCAAAAAATCCTTATATCGAAGGATGGACCCCACACCTAAGTTGTCCCCACCTCAAACTTGTGCTGCCCTGATAGACCCAAGGGAGCCCTACAAACTGACATCAGGAACCTGGACTGCTGAGTTTTCTTTCCCAGGGAAAATGGAAAAAGGATGTACCCAGGGGCCCCTGGCTCTGGGCTGGGACCTCACTGCAAAAAATCCTTATATCGAAGGATGGACCCCACACCTAAGTTGTCCCCACCTCAAACTTGTGCTGCCCTGATAGACCCAAGGGAGCCCTACAAACTGACATCAGGAACCTGGACTGCTGAGTTTTCTTCCCCAGGGCAAATGGAAAAAGGATGTGCCCAGGGGCCCCTGGCCCTGGGCTGGGACCTCACTGCAAAAAATCCATTTATCGAAGGATGGACCCCACACCGAAGTTGTCCCCACCTGAAACTTGTGCTGCCCTGATACACCCAAGGGAGCCCTACAAACTGACATCAGGAACCTGGACTGCTGAGTTTTCTTTCCCAGGGAAAATGGAAAAAGGATGTGCCCAGGGGCCCCTGGCCCTGGGCAGGGGCCTCACTACAAAAAATCCTTATATCGAAGGATGGACCCCACACCGAAGTTGTCCCCACCTCAAACTTGTGCTGCCTGGATAGACCCAAGGGAGCCCTACAAACTGACATCAGGAACCTGGACTGCTGTGTTTTCTTTCCCAGGGAAAATGGAAAAAGGATGTGCCCAGGGGCCCCTGGCCCTGACTGCAAAAAATCCTTATATCGAAGGATGGACCCCACACCGAAGTTGTCCCCACCTCAAACTTGTGCTGCCCTGATACACCCAAGGAAGCCCTACAAACTGACATCAGGAACCTGGACTGCTGCATTTTCTTTCCCAGGGAAAATGGAAAAAGGATGTTCCCAGGGGCCCCTGGCCCTGGGCTGGGACCTCACTGCAAAAAATCCATTTATCGAAGGATGGACCCCACACCGAAGTTGTCCCCACCTCAAACTTGTGCTGCCCTGATAGACCCAAGGGAGCCCTACAAACTGACATTAGGAACCTGGACTGCGGAGTTTTCTTTCCGAGGGAAAATGGAAAAGGGATGTGCCCAGGTGCCGCTGTCCCTGGGCTGGGCCCTGACTGCAAAGAATCCTTATATCGAAGGATGCACCCCACACCGAAGTTGTCCCCACCTCAAAATTGTGCTGCCCTGATAGACCCAAGGGAGCCCTACAAACTGACATCAGGAACCTGGACTGCTGAGTTTTCTTTCCCAGGGAAAATGGAAAAAGGATGTACCCAGGGGCCCCTGGCCCTGGGCTGGGAACTCACTGCAAAAAATCCTTTTATCGAAGGATGGACCCCACACCGAAGTTGTCCCCTCCTCAAACTTGTGCTGCCCTGATAGACCCAAGGGAGCCCTACAAACTGACATCAGGAACCTGGACTGCTGAGTTTTCTTTCCCAGGGAAAATGGCCAAAGGATGTGCCCGGGGGCCCCTGGCCCTGACTGCAAAAAATCCTTATATCGACGGATGGACCCCACACCGAAGCTGTCCCCACCTGAAACTTGTGCTGCCCTGATACACCCAAGGGAGCCCTACAAACTGACATCAGGAACCTGGACTGCTGTGTTTTCTTTCCCAGGGAAAATGGAAAAAGTATGTGCCCAGGGGCCCCTAGCCCTGACTGCAAAAATCCTTATATCGAAGGATGGACCCCACACCGAAGTTGTCCCCACCTCAAACTTGTGCTGCCCTGATAGACCCAAGGGAGCCCTACAAACTGACATCAGGAACCTGGACTGCTGAGTTTTCTTCCCCAGGGAAAATGGAAAAAGAATGTGCCCAGGGGCCCCTGGCCCTGGGCTTGGACCTCACTGCAAAAAATCCTTTTATCGCTGGATGGACCCCACACCGAAGTTGTCCCCACCTCAAACTTGTGCTGCCCTGATAGACCCAAGGGAGCCCTACAAACTGACATCAGGAACCTGGACTGCTGAGTTTTCTTTCCCAGGTAAAATGGCCAAAGGATGTGCCCAGGGGCCCCTGGCCCTGGGCTTGGACCTCACTGCAAAAAATCCTTTTATCGCTGGATGGACCCCACACCGAAGTTGTCCCCACCTCAAACTTGTGCTGCCCTGATAGACCCAAGGGAGCCCTACAAACTGACATCAGGAACCTGGACTGCTGAGTTTTCTTTCCCAGGGAAAATGGCCAAAGGATGTGCCCAGGGGCCCCTGGCCCTGGGCTCGGACCTCACTGCAAAAAATCCTTATATCGAAGGATGGACCCCACACCTAAGTTGTCCCCACCTCAAACTTGTGCTGCCCTGATAGACCCAAGGGAGCCCTACAAACTGACATCAGGAACCTGGACTGCTGAGTTTTCTTTCCCAGGGAAAATGGAAAAAGGATGTACCCAGGGGCCCCTGGCTCTGGGCTGGGACCTCACTGCAAAAAATCCTTATATCGAAGGATGGACCCCACACCTAAGTTGTCCCCACCTCAAACTTGTGCTGCCCTGATAGACCCAAGGGAGCCCTACAAACTGACATCAGGAACCTGGACTGCTGAGTTTTCTTCCCCAGGGCAAATGGAAAAAGGATGTGCCCAGGGGCCCCTGGCCCTGGGCTGGGACCTCACTGCAAAAAATCCATTTATCGAAGGATGGACCCCACACCGAAGTTGTCCCCACCTGAAACTTGTGCTGCCCTGATACACCCAAGGGAGCCCTACAAACTGACATCAGGAACCTGGACTGCTGAGTTTTCTTTCCCAGGGAAAATGGAAAAAGGATGTGCCCAGGGGCCCCTGGCCCTGGGCAGGGGCCTCACTACAAAAAATCCTTATATCGAAGGATGGACCCCACACCGAAGTTGTCCCCACCTCAAACTTGTGCTGCCTGGATAGACCCAAGGGAGCCCTACAAACTGACATCAGGAACCTGGACTGCTGTGTTTTCTTTCCCAGGGAAAATGGAAAAAGGATGTGCCCAGGGGCCCCTGGCCCTGACTGCAAAAAATCCTTATATCGAAGGATGGACCCCACACCGAAGTTGTCCCCACCTCAAACTTGTGCTGCCCTGATACACCCAAGGAAGCCCTACAAACTGACATCAGGAACCTGGACTGCTGCATTTTCTTTCCCAGGGAAAATGGAAAAAGGATGTTCCCAGGGGCCCCTGGCCCTGGGCTGGGACCTCACTGCAAAAAATCCATTTATCGAAGGATGGACCCCACACCGAAGTTGTCCCCACCTCAAACTTGTGCTGCCCTGATAGACCCAAGGGAGCCCTACAAACTGACATTAGGAACCTGGACTGCGGAGTTTTCTTTCCGAGGGAAAATGGAAAAGGGATGTGCCCAGGTGCCGCTGTCCCTGGGCTGGGCCCTGACTGCAAAGAATCCTTATATCGAAGGATGCACCCCACACCGAAGTTGTCCCCACCTCAAAATTGTGCTGCCCTGATAGACCCAAGGGAGCCCTACAAACTGACATCAGGAACCTGGACTGCTGAGTTTTCTTTCCCAGGGAAAATGGAAAAAGGATGTACCCAGGGGCCCCTGGCCCTGGGCTGGGAACTCACTGCAAAAAATCCTTTTATCGAAGGATGGACCCCACACCGAAGTTGTCCCCTCCTCAAACTTGTGCTGCCCTGATACACCCAAGGGAGCCCTACAAACTGACATCAGGAACCTGGACTGCTGAGTTTTCTTTCCCAGGGAAAATGGAAAAAGTATGTTCCCAGGGGCCCCTGGCCCTGGGCTTGGACCTCACTGCAAAAAATCCTTTTATCGCTGGATGGACCCCACACCGAAGTTGTCCCCACCTCAAACTTGTGCTGCCCTGATAGACCCAAGGGAGCCCTACAAACTGACATCAGGAACCTGGACTGCTGAGTTTTCTTTCCCAGGGAAAATGGAAAAAGGATGTACCCAGGGGCCCCTGGCTCTGGGCTGGGACCTCACTGCAAAAAATCCTTATATCAAAGGATGGACCCCACACCGAAGTTGTCCCCACCTCAAACTTGTGCTGCCCTGATAGACCCAAGGGAGCCCTACAAACTGACATCAGGAACCTGGACTGCTGAGTTTTCTTCCCCAGGGTAAATGGAAAAAGGATGTGCCCAGGGGCCCCTGGCCCTGGGCTGGGAACTCACTGCAAAAAATCCTTTTATCGAAGGATGGACCCCACACCGAAGTTGTCCCCACCTCAAACTTGTGCTGCCCTGATAGACCCAAGGGAGCCCTACAAACTGACATCAGGAACCTGGACTGCTGCGTTTTCTTTCCCAGGGAAAATGGAAAAAGGGTCTTCCCTGGGGCCCCTGGCCCTGGGCTTGGACCTCACTGCAAAAAATCCTTTTATCGCAGGATGGACCCCACACCGAAGTTGTCCCCACCTCAAACTTGTGCTGCCCTGATAGACCCAAGGGAGCCCTACAAACTGACATCAGGAACCTGGACTGCTGAGTTTTCTTTCCCAGGGAAAATGGCCAAAGGATGTGCCCGGGGGCCCCTGGCCCTGACTGCAAAAAATCCTTATATCGACGGATGGACCCCACACCGAAGTTGTCCCCACCTCAAACTTGTGCTGCCCTGATACACCCAAGGGAGCCCTACAAACTGACATCAGGAACCTGGACTGCTGTGTTTTCTTTCCCAGGGAAAATGGAAAAAGTATGTGCCCAGGGGCCCCTGGCCCTGACTGCAAAAAATCCTTATATCGAAGGATGGACCCCACACCGAAGTTGTCCCCACCTCAAACTTGTGCTGCCCTGATAGACCCAAGGGAGCCCTACAAACTGACATCAGGAACCTGGACTGCTGAGTTTTCTTCCCCAGGGAAAATGGAAAAAGAATGTGCCCAGGGTCCCCTGGCCCTGGGCCCCTGGCCCTGACTGCAAAAAATCCTTATATCGAAGGATGGACCCCACATCGATGTTGTCCCCACCTCAAACTTGTGCTGCCCTGATACACCCAAGGGGGCCCTACAAACTGACATCAGGAACCTGGACTGCTGAGTTTTCTTTCCCAGGTAAAATGGCCAAAGGATGTGCCCAGGGGCCCCTGGCCCTGGGCTTGGACCTCACTGCAAAAAATCCTTTTATCGCTGGATGGACCCCACACCGAAGTTGTCCCCACCTCAAACTTGTGCTGCCCTGATAGACCCAAGGGAGCCCTACAAACTGACATCAGGAACCTGGACTGCTGAGTTTTCTTTCCCAGGGAAAATGGCCAAAGGATGTGCCCAGGGGCCCCTGGCCCTGGGCTCGGACCTCACTGCAAAAAATCCTTATATCGAAGGATGGACCCCACACCTAACTTGTCCCCACCTCAAACTTGTGCTGCCCTGATAGACCCAAGGGAGCCCTACAAACTGACATCAGGAACCTGGACTGCTGAGTTTTCTTTCCCAGGGAAAATGGAAAAAGGATGTACCCAGGGGCCCCTGGCTCTGGGCTGGGACCTCACTGCAAAAAATCCTTATATCGAAGGATGGACCCCACACCTAAGTTGTCCCCACCTCAAACTTGTGCTGCCCTGATAGACCCAAGGGAGCCCTACAAACTGACATCAGGAACCTGGACTGCTGAGTTTTCTTCCCCAGGGCAAATGGAAAAAGGATGTGCCCAGGGGCCCCTGGCCCTGGGCTGGGACCTCACTGCAAAAAATCCATTTATCGAAGGATGGACCCCACACCGAAGTTGTCCCCACCTGAAACTTGTGCTGCCCTGATACACCCAAGGGAGCCCTACAAACTGACATCAGGAACCTGGACTGCTGAGTTTTCTTTCCCAGGGAAAATGGAAAAAGGATGTGCCCAGGGGCCCCTTGCCCTGGGCAGGGGCCTCACTACAAAAAATCCTTATATCGAAGGATGGACCCCACACCGAAGTTGTCCCCACCTCAAACTTGTGCTGCCCGGATAGACCCAAGGGAGCCCTACAAACTGACATCAGGAACCTGGACTGCTGTGTTTTCTTTCCCAGGGAAAATGGAAAAAGGATGTGCCCAGGGGCCCCTGGCCCTGACTGCAAAAAATCCTTATATCGAAGGATGGACCCCACACCGAAGTTGTCCCCACCTCAAACTTGTGCTGCCCTGATACACCCAAGGAAGCCCTACAAACTGACATCAGGAACCTGGACTGCTGCATTTTCTTTCCCAGGGAAAATGGAAAAAGGATGTTCCCAGGGGCCCCTGGCCCTGGGCTGGGACCTCACTGCAAAAAATCCATTTATCGAAGGATGGACCCCACACCGAAGTTGTCCCCACCTCAAACTTGTGCTGCCCTGATAGACCCAAGGGAGCCCTACAAACTGACATTAGGAACCTGGACTGCGGAGTTTTCTTTCCTAGGGAAAATGGAAAAGGGATGTGCCCAGGTGCCGCTGTCCCTGGGCTGGGCCCTGACTGCAAAGAATCCTTATATCGAAGGATGCACCCCACACCGAAGTTGTCCCCACCTCAATATTGTGCTGCCCTGATAGACCCAAGGGAGCCCTACAAACTGACATCAGGAACCTGGACTGCTGAGTTTTCTTTCCCAGGGGAAATGGAAAAAGGATGTGCCCGGGGGCTCCTGGCCTTGGGCTGGGACCTCACTGCAAAAAATCCTTATATCGAAGGATGGAGCCCACACCGAAGTTGTCCCCACCTCAAACTTGTGCTGCCCTGATACACCCAAGGGAGCCCTACAAACTGACATCAGGAACCTGGACTGCTGAGTTTTCTTTCCCAGGGAAAATGGAAAAAGGATGTACCCAGGGGCCCCTGGCTCTGGGCTGGGACCTCACTGCAAAAAATCCTTATATCGAAGGATGGACCCCACACCGAAGTTGTCCCCACCTCAAACTTGTGCTGCCCTGATAGACCCAAGGGAGCCCTACAAACTGACATCAGGAACCTGGACTGCTGAGTTTTCTTCCCCAGGGTAAATGGAAAAAGGATGTGCCCAGGGGCCCCTGGCCCTGGGCTGGGAACTCACTGCAAAAAATCCTTTTATCGAAGGATGGACCCCACACCGAAGTTGTCCCCACCTCAAACTTGTGCTGCCCTGATAGACCCAAGGGAGCCCTACAAACTGACATCAGGAACCTGGACTGCTGAGTTTTCTTTCCCAGGGAAAATGGAAAAAGGATGTTCCCAGGGACCCCTGGCCCTGACTGCAAAAAATCCTTATATCGAAGGATGGACCCCACACCGAAGTTGGCCCCACCTCAAACTTGTGCTGCCCTGATACACCCAAGGGAGCCCTACAAACTGACATCAGGAACCTGGACTGCTGCGTTTTCTTTCCCAGGGAAAATGGAAAAAGGATCTTCCCTGGGGCCCCTGGCCCTGGGCTTGGACCTCACTGCAAAAAATCCTTTTATCGCAGGATGGACCCCACACCGAAGTTGTCCCCACCTCAAACTTGTGCTGCCCTGATAGACCCAAGGGAGCCCTACAAACTGACATCAGGAACCTGGACTGCTGAGTTTTCTTTCCCAGGGAAAATGGCCAAAGGATGTGCCCGGGGGCCCCTGGCCCTGACTGCAAAAAATCCTTATATCGACGGATGGACCCCACACCGAAGTTGTCCCCACCTGAAACTTGTGCTGCCCTGATACACCCAAGGGAGCCCTACAAACTGACATCAGGAACCTGGACTGCTGTGTTTTCTTTCCCAGGGAAAATGGAAAAAGTATGTGCCCAGGGGCCCCTGGCCCTGACTGCAAAAAATCCTTATATCGAAGGATGGACCCCACACCGAAGTTGTCCCCACCTGAAACTTGTGCTGCCCTGATACACCCAAGGGAGCCCTACAAACTGACATCAGGAACCTGGACTGCTGAGTTTTCTTTCCCAGGGAAAATGGCCAAAGGATGTGCCCAGGGGCCCCTGGCCCTGGGCTTGGACCTCACTGCAAAAAATCCTTTTATCGCTGGATGGACCCCACACCGAAGTTGTCCCCACCTCAAACTTGTGCTGCCCTGATAGACCCAAGGGAGCCCTACAAACTGACATCAGGAACCTGGACTGCTGAGTTTTCTTTCCCAGGGAAAATGGCCAAAGGATGTGCCCAAAGGCCCCTGGCCCTGGGCTTGGACCTCACTGCAAAAAATCCTTTTATCGCTGGATGGACCCCACACCGAAGTTGTCCCCACCTCAAACTTGTGCTGCCCTGATAGACCCAAGGGAGCCCTACAAACTGACATCAGGAACCTGGACTGCTGAGTTTTCTTTCCCAGGGAAACTGGAAAAAGGATGTACCCAGGGGCCCCTGGCTCTGGGCTGGGACCTCACTGCAAAAAATCCTTATATCGAAGGATGGACCCCACACCTAAGTTGTCCCCACCTCAAACTTGTGCTGCCCTGATAGACCCAAGGGAGCCCTACAAACTGACATCAGGAACCTGGACTGCTGAGTTTTCTTCCCCAGGGTAAATGGAAAAAGGATGTGCCCAGGGGCCCCTGGCCCTGGGCTGGGACCTCACTGCAAAAAATCCTTATATCGAAGGATGGACCCCAGACCAACGTTGTCCCCACCTCAAACTTGTGCTGCCCTGATAGACCCAAGGGAGCCCTACAAACTGACATCAGGAACCTGGACTGCTGAGTTTTCTTTCCCAGGGAAAATGGAAAAAGGATGTGCCCAGGGGCCCCTGGCCCTGGGCTGGGAACTCACCTAAAAAATCCTTTAATCGAAGGATGGACCCCACACCGAAGTTGTCCCCTCCTCAAACTTGTGCTGCCCTGATACACCCAAGGGAGCCCTACAAACTGACATCAGGAACCTGGACTGCTGAGTTTTCTTTCCCAGGGAAAATGGCCAAAGGATGTGCCCAGGGGCCCCTGGCCCTGACTGCAAAAAATCCTTATATCGAAGGATGGAGCCCACACCGAAGTTGTCCCCACCTCAAACTTGTGCTGCCCTGATACACCCAAGGGAGCCCTACAAACTGACATCAGGAACCTGGACTGCTGCGTTTTCTTTCCCAGGGAAAATGGAAAAAGTATGTTCCCAGGGGCCCCTGGCCCTGGGCTTGGACCTCACTGCAAAAAATCCTTTTATCGCTGGATGGACCCCACACCGAAGTTGTCCCCACCTGAAACTTGTGCTGCCCTGATACACCCAAGGGAGCCCTACAAACTGACATCAGGAACCTGGACTGCTGAGTTTTTTTTCCCAGGGAAAATGGAAAAAGGATGTGCCCAGGGGCCCCTGGCCCTGGGCAGGGGCCTCACTACAAAAAATCCTTATATCGAAGGATGGACCCCACACCGAAGTTGTCCCCACCTCAAACTTGTGCTGCCCGGATAGACCCAAGGGAGCCCTACAAACTGACATCAGGAACCTGGACTGCTGTGTTTTCTTTCCCAGGGAAAATGGAAAAAGGATGTGCCCAGGGGCCCCTGGCCCTGACTGCAAAAAATCCTTATATCGAAGGATGGACCCCACACCGAAGTTGTCCCCACCTCAAACTTGTGCTGCCCTGATACACCCAAGGAAGCCCTACAAACTGACATCAGGAACCTGGACTGCTGCATTTTCTTTCCCAGGGAAAATGGAAAAAGGATATTCCCAGGGGCCCCTGGCCCTGGGCTGGGACCTCACTGCAAAAAATCCATTTATCGAAGGATGGACCCCACACCGAAGTTGTCCCCACCTCAAACTTGTGCTGCCCTGATAGACCCAAGGGAGCCCTACAAACTGACATTAGGAACCTGGACTGCGGAGTTTTCTTTCCTAGGGAAAATGGAAAAGGGATGTGCCCAGGTGCCGCTGTCCCTGGGCTGGGCCCTGACTGCAAAGAATCCTTATATCGAAGGATGCACCCCACACCGAAGTTGTCCCCACCTCAAAATTGTGCTGCCCTGATAGACCCAAGGGAGCCCTACAAACTGACATCAGGAACCTGGACTGCTGAGTTTTCTTTCCCAGGGGAAATGGAAAAAGGATGTGCCCGGGGGCCCCTGGCCTTGGGCTGGGACGTCACTGCAAAAAATCCTTATATTGAAGGATGGACCCCACACCGAAGTTGTCCCCACCTCAAACTGGTGCTGCCCGGATAGACCCAAGGGAGCCCTACAAACTGACATCAGGAACCTGGACTGCTGTGTTTTCTTTCCCAGGGAAAATGGAAAAAGGATGTACCCAGGGGCCCCTGGCTCTGGGCTGGGACCGCACTGCAAAAAATCCTTATCGAAGGATGGACCCCACACCGAAGTTGTCCCCACCTCAAACTTGTGCTGCCCTGATAGACCCAAGGGAGCCCTACAAACTGACATCAGGAACCTGGACTGCTGAGTTTTCTTCCCCAGGGAAAATGGAAAAAGGATGTGCCCAGGGGCCCCTGGCCCTGGGCTGGGAACTCACTGCAAAAAATCCTTTTATCGAAGGATGGACCCCACACCGAAGTTGTCCCCTCCTCAAACTTGTGCTGCCCTGATACACCCAAGGGAGCCCTACAAACTGACATCAGGAACCTGGACTGCTGAGTTTTCTTTCCCAGGGAAAATGGCCAAAGGATGTGCCCAGGGGCCCCTGGCCCTGACTGCAAAAAATCCTTATATCGAAGGATGGAGCCCACACCGAAGTTGTCCCCACCTCAAACTTGTGCTGCCCTGATACACCCAAGGGAGCCCTACAAACTGACATCAGGAACCTGGACTGCTGCGTTTTCTTTCCCAGGGAAAATGGAAAAAGTATGTTCCCAGGGGCCCCTGGCCCTGGGCTTGGACCTCACTGCAAAAAATCCTTTTATCGCTGGATGGACCCCACACCGAAGTTGTCCCCACCTGAAACTTGTGCTGCCCTGATACACCCAAGGGAGCCCTACAAACTGACATCAGGAACCTGGACTGCTGAGTTTTCTTTCCCAGGGAAAATGGAAAAAGGATGTGCCCAGGGGCCCCTGGCCCTGGGCAGGGGCCTCACTACAAAAAATCCTTATATCGAAGGATGGACCCCACACCGAAGTTGTCCCCACCTCAAACTTGTGCTGCCCTGATACACCCAAGGAAGCCCTACAAACTGACATTAGGAACCTGGACTGCGGAGTTTTCTTTCCTAGGGAAAATGGAAAAGGGATGTGCCCAGGTGACGCTGTCCCTGGGCTGGGCCCTGACTGCAAAGAATCCTTATATCGAAGGATGCACCCCACACCGAAGTTGTCCCCACCTCAAAATTGTGCTGCCCTGATAGACCCAAGGGAGCCCTACAAACTGACATCAGGAACCTGGACTGCTGAGTTTTCTTTCCCAGGGGAAATGGAAAAAGGATGTGCCCGGGGGCCCCTGGCCTTGGGCTGGGACCTCACTGCAAAAAATCCTTATATCGAAGGATGGACCCCGCACCGAAGTTGTCCCCACCTCAAACTTGTGCTGCCCTAGTAGACCCAAGGGAGCCCTACAAACTGACATCAGGAACCTGGACTGCTGCGTTTTCTTTCCCAGGGAAAATGGAAAAAGTATGTTCCCAGGGCCCCTGGCCCTTGGCTTGGACCTCACTGCAAAAAATCCTTTTATCGCTGGATGGACCCCACACCGAAGTTGTCCCCACCTCGAACTTGTGCTGCCCTGATACACCCAAGGGAGCCCTACAAACTGACATCAGGAACCTGGACTGCTGAGTTTTCTTTCCCAGGGAAAATGGAAAAAGGATGTGCCCAGGGGCCCCTGGCCCTGGGCAGGGGCCTCACTACAAAAAATCCTTATATCGAAGGATGGACCCCACACCGAAGTTGTCCCCACCTCAAACTTGTGCTGCCCGGATAGACCCAAGGGAGCCCTACAAACTGACATCAGGAACCTGGACTGCTGTGTTTTCTTTCCCAGGGAAAATGGAAAAAGGATGTGCCCAGGGGCCCCTGGCCCTGACTGCAAAAAATCCTTATATCGAAGGATGGACCCCACACCGAAGTTGTCCCCACCTCAAACTTGTGCTGCCCTGATACACCCAAGGAAGCCCTACAAACTGACATCAGGAACCTGGACTGCTGCATTTTCTTTCCTAGGGAAAATGGAAAAAGGATGTTCCCAGGGGCCCCTGGCCCTGGGCTGGGACCTCACTGCAAAAAATCCATTTATCGAAGGATGGACCCCACACCGAAGTTGTCCCCACCTCAAACTTGTGCTGCCCTGGTAGACCCAAGGGAGCCCTACAAACTGACATTAGGAACCTGGACTGCGGAGTTTTCTTTCCTAGGGAAAATGGAAAAGGGATGTGCCCAGGTGCCGCTGTCCCTGGGCTGGGCCCTCACTGCAAAAAATCCTTATATCGAAGGATGGACCCCACACCGAAGTTGTCCCCACCTCAAACTTGTGCTGCCCTGATACACCCAAGGGAGCCCTACAAACTGACATCAGGAACCTGGACTGCTGCGTTTTCTTTCCCAGGGAAAATGGAAAAAGTATGTTCCCAGGGCCCCTGGCCCTTGGCTTGGACCTCACTGCAAAAAATCCTTTTATCGCTGGATGGACCCCACACCGAAGTTGTCCCCACCTGAAACTTGTGCTGCCCTGATACACCCAAGGGAGCCCTACAAACTGACATCAGGAACCTGGACTGCTGAGTTTTCTTTCCCAGGGAAAATGGAAAAAGGATGTGCCCAGGGGCCCCTGGCCCTGGGCAGGTTCCTCACTGCAAAAAATCCATTTATCGAAGGATGGACCCCACACCGAAGTTGTCCTCACCTCAAACTTGTGCTGCCCGGATAGACCCAAGGGAGCCCTACAAACTGACATCAGGAACCTGGACTGCTGTGTTTTCTTTCCCAGGGAAAATGGAAAAAGGATGTGCCCAGGGGCCCCTGGCCCTGACTGCAAAAAATCCTTATATCGAAGGATGGACCCCACACCGAAGTTGTCCCCACCTCAAACTTGTGCTGCCCTGATACACCCAAGGAAGCCCTACAAACTGACATCAGGAACCTGGACTGCTGCATTTTCTTTCCTAGGGAAAATGGAAAAAGGATGTTCCCAGGGGCCCCTGGCCCTGGGCTGGGACCTCACTGCAAAAAATCCATTTATCGAAGGATGGACCCCACACCGAAGTTGTCCCCACCTCAAACTTGTGCTGCCCTGATAGACCCAAGGGAGCCCTACAAACTGACATTAGGAACCTGGACTGCGGAGTTTTCTTTCCTAGGGAAAATGGAAAAGGGATGTGCCCAGGTGCCGCTGTCCCTGGGCTGGGCCCTGACTGCAAAGAATCCTTATATCGAAGGATGCACCCCACACCGAAGTTGTCCCCACCTCAAAATTGTGCTGCCCTGATAGACCCAAGGGAGCCCTACAAACTGACATCAGGAACCTGGACTGCTGAGTTTTCTTTCCCAGGGGAAATGGAAAAAGGATGTGCCCGGGGGCCCCTGGCCTTGGGCTGGGACCTCACTGCAAAAAATCCTTATATCGAAGGATGGAGCCCACACCGAAGTTGTCCCCACCTCAAACTTGTGCTGCCCTGATACACCCAAGGGAGCCCTACAAACTGACATCAGGAACCTGGACTGCTGAGTTTTCTTTCCCAGGGAAAATGGAAAAAGGATGTACCCAGGGGCCCCTGGCTCTGGGCTGGGACCGCACTGCAAAAAATCCTTATATCGAAGGATGGACCCCACACCGAAGTTGTCCCCACCTCAAACTTGTGCTGCCCTGATACACCCAAGGGAGCCCTACAAACTGACATCAGGAACCTGGACTGCTGAGTTTTCTTCCCCAGGGAAAATGGAAAAAGGATGTGCCCAGGGGCCCCTGGCCCTGGGCTGGGAACTCACTGCAAAAAATCCTTTTATCGAAGGATGGACCCCACACCGAAGTTGTCCCCTCCTCAAACTTGTGCTGCCCTGATACACCCAAGGGAGCCCTACAAACTGACATCAGGAACCTGGACTGCTGAGTTTTCTTTCCCAGGGAAAATGGAAAAAGTATGTTCCCAGGGGCCCCTGGCCCTGGGCTTGGACCTCACTGCAAAAAATCCTTTTATCGCTGGATGGACCCCACACCGAAGTTGTCCCCACCTCAAACTTGTGCTGCCCTGATAGACCCAAGGGAGCCCTACAAACTGACATCAGGAACCTGGACTGCTGAGTTTTCTTTCCCAGGGAAAATGGAAAAAGGATGTACCCAGGGGCCCCTGGCTCTGGGCTGGGACCTCACTGCAAAAAATCCTTATATCGAAGGATGGACCCCACACCGAAGTTGTCCCCACCTCAAACTTGTGCTGCCCTGATAGACCCAAGGGAGCCCTACAAACTGACATCAGGAACCTGGACTGCTGTGTTTTCTTTCCCAGGGAAAATGGAAAAAGTATGTGCCCAGGGGCCCCTGGCCCTGACTGCAAAAAATCCTTATATCGAAGGATGGACCCCACACCGAAGTTGTCCCCACCTCAAACTTGTGCTGCCCTGATAGACCCAAGGGAGCCCTACAAACTGACATCAGGAACCTGGACTGCTGAGTTTTCTTCCCCAGGGAAAATGGAAAAAGAATGTGCCCAGGGTCCCCTGGCCCTGGGCCCCTGGCCCTGACTGCAAAAAATCCTTATATCGAAGGATGGACCCCACATCGATGTTGTCCCCACCTCAAACTTGTGCTGCCCTGATACACCCAAGGGGGCCCTACAAACTGACATCAGGAACCTGGACTGCTGAGTTTTCTTTCCCAGGGAAAATGGCCAAAGGATGTGCCCAGGGGCCCCTGGCCCTGGGCTTGGACCTCACTGCAAAAAATCCTTTTATCGCTGGATGGACCCCACACCGAAGTTGTCCCCACCTCAAACTTGTGCTGCCCTGATAGACCCAAGGGAGCCCTACAAACTGACATCAGGAACCTGGACTGCTGAGTTTTCTTTCCCAGGGAAAATGGCCAAAGGATGTGCCCAGGGGCCCCTGGCCCTGGGCTTGGACCTCACTGCAAAAAATCCTTTTATCGCTGGATGGACCCCACACCGAAGTTGTCCCCACCTCAAACTTGTGCTGCCCTGATAGACCCAAGGGAGCCCTACAAACTGACATCAGGAACCTGGACTGCTGAGTTTTCTTTCCCAGGGAAAATGGCCAAAGGATGTGCCCAGGGGCCCCTGGCTCTGGGCTGGGACCTCACTGCAAAAAATCCTTATATCGAAGGATGGACCCCACACCTAAGTTGTCCCCACCTCAAACTTGTGCTGCCCTGATAGACCCAAGGGAGCCCTACAAACTGACATCAGGAACCTGGACTGCTGAGTTTTCTTCCCCAGGGCAAATGGAAAAAGGATGTGCCCAGGGGCCCCTGGCCCTGGGCTGGGACCTCACTGCAAAAAATCCATTTATCGAAGGATGGACCCCACACCGAAGTTGTCCCCACCTGAAACTTGTGCTGCCCTGATACACCCAAGGGAGCCCTACAAACTGACATCAGGAACCTGGACTGCTGAGTTTTCTTCCCCAGGGAAAATGGAAAAAGGATGTGCCCAGGGGCCCCTGGCCCTGGGCAGGGGCCTCACTACAAAAAATCCTTATATCGAAGGATGGACCCCACACCGAAGTTGTCCCCACCTCAAACTTGTGCTGCCCGGATAGACCCAAGGGAGCCCTACAAACTGACATCAGGAACCTGGACTGCTGTGTTTTCTTTCCCAGGGAAAATGGAAAAAGGATGTGCCCAGGGGCCCCTGGCCCTGACTGCAAAAAATCCTTATATCGAAGGATGGACCCCACACCGAAGTTGTCCCCACCTCAAACTTGTGCTGCCCTGATACACCCAAGGAAGCCCTACAAACTGACATCAGGAACCTGGACTGCTGCATTTTCTTTCCCAGGGAAAATGGAAAAAGGATGTTCCCAGGGGCCCCTGGCACTGGGCTGGGACCTCACTGCAAAAAATCCATTTATCGAAGGATGGACCCCACACCGAAGTTGTCCCCTCCTCAAACTTGTGCTGCCCTGATAGACCCAAGGGAGCCCTACAAACTGACATTAGGAACCTGGACTGCGGAGTTTTCTTTCCTAGGGAAAATGGAAAAGGGATGTGCCCAGGTGCCGCTGTCCCTGGGCTGGGCCCTGACTGCAAAGAATCCTTATATCGAAGGATGCACCCCACACCGAAGTTGTCCCCACCTCAAAATTGTGCTGCCCTGATAGACCCAAGGGAGCCCTACAAACTGACATCAGGAACCTGGACTGCTGAGTTTTCTTTCCCAGGGGAAATGGAAAAAGGATGTGCCCGGGGGCCCCTGGCCTTGGGCTGGGACCTCACTGCAAAAAATCCTTATATCGAAGGATGGAGCCCACACCGAAGTTGTCCCCACCTCAAACTTGTGCTGCCCTGATACACCCAAGGGAGCCCTACAAACTGACATCAGGAACCTGGACTGCTGAGTTTTCTTTCCCAGGGAAAATGGAAAAAGGATGTACCCAGGGGCCCCTGGCTCTGGGCTGGGACCGCACTGCAAAAAATCCTTATCGAAGGATGGACCCCACACCGAAGTTGTCCCCACCTCAAACTTGTGCTGCCCTGATACACCCAAGGGAGCCCTACAAACTGACATCAGGAACCTGGACTGCTGAGTTTTCTTCCCCAGGGAAAATGGAAAAAGGATGTGCCCAGGGGCCCCTGGCCCTGGGCTGGGAACTCACTGCAAAAAATCCTTTTATCGAAGGATGGACCCCACACCGAAGTTGTCCCCTCCTCAAACTTGTGCTGCCCTGATACACCCAAGGGAGCCCTACAAACTGACATCAGGAACCTGGACTGCTGAGTTTTCTTTCCCAGGGAAAATGGAAAAAGTATGTTCCCAGGGGCCCCTGGCCCTGGGCTTGGACCTCACTGCAAAAAATCCTTTTATCGCTGGATGGACCCCACACCGAAGTTGTCCCCACCTCAAACTTGTGCTGCCCTGATAGACCCAAGGGAGCCCTACAAACTGACATCAGGAACCTGGACTGCTGAGTTTTCTTTCCCAGGGAAAATGGAAAAAGGATGTACCCAGGGGCCCCTGGCTCTGGGCTGGGACCTCACTGCAAAAAATCCTTATATCGAAGGATGGACCCCACACCGAAGTTGTCCCCACCTCAAACTTGTGCTGCCCTGATAGACCCAAGGGAGCCCTACAAACTGACATCAGGAACCTGGACTGCTGAGTTTTCTTCCCCAGGATAAATGGAAAAAGGATGTGCCCAGGGGCCCCTGGCCCTGGGCTGGGAACTCACTGCAAAAAATCCTTTTATCGAAGGATGGACCCCACACCGAAGTTGTCCCCACCTCAAACTTGTGCTGCCCTGATAGACCCAAGGGAGCCCTACAAACTGACATCAGGAACCTGGACTGCTGAGTTTTCTTTCCCAGGGAAAATGGAAAAAGGATGTGCCCAGGGGCCCCTGGCCCTGACTGCAAAAAATCCTTATATCGAAGGATGGACCCCACACCGAAGTTGGCCCCACCTCAAACTTGTGCTGCCCTGATACACCCAAGGGAGCCCTACAAACTGACATCAGGAACCTGGACTGCTGCGTTTTCTTTCCCAGGGAAAATGGAAAAAGGATCTTCCCTGGGGCCCCTGGCCCTGGGCTTGGACCTCACTGCAAAAAATCCTTTTATCGCAGGATGGACCCCACACCGAAGTTGTCCCCACCTCAAACTTGTGCTGCCCTGATAGACCCAAGGGAGCCCTACAAACTGACATCAGGAACCTGGACTGCTGAGTTTTCTTTCCCAGGGAAAATGGCCAAAGGATGTGCCCGGGGGCCCCTGGCCCTGACTGCAAAAAATCCTTATATCGACGGATGGACCCCACACCGAAGCTGTCCCCACCTGAAACTTGTGCTGCCCTGATACACCCAAGGGAGCCCTACAAACTGACATCAGGAACCTGGACTGCTGTGTTTTCTTTCCCAGGGAAAATGGAAAAAGTATGTGCCCAGGGGCCCCTAGCCCTGACTGCAAAAAATCCTTATATCGAAGGATGGACCCCACACCGAAGTTGTCCCCACCTCAAACTTGTGCTGCCCTGATACACCCAAGGGAGCCCTACAAACTGACATCAGGAACCTGGACTGCTGAGTTTTCTTCCCCAGGGAAAATGGAAAAAGGATGTGCCCAGGGGCCCCTGGCCCTGGGCTGGGAACTCACTGCAAAAAATCCTTTTATCGAAGGATGGACCCCACACCGAAGTTGTCCCCTCCTCAAACTTGTGCTGCCCTGATACACCCAAGGGAGCCCTACAAACTGACATCAGGAACCTGGACTGCTGAGTTTTCTTTCCCAGGGAAAATGGAAAAAGTATGTTCCCAGGGGCCCCTGGCCCTGGGCTTGGACCTCACTGCAAAAAATCCTTTTATCGCTGGATGGACCCCACACCGAAGTTGTCCCCACCTCAAACTTGTGCTGCCCTGATAGACCCAAGGGAGCCCTACAAACTGACATCAGGAACCTGGACTGCTGAGTTTTCTTTCCCAGGGAAAATGGCCAAAGGATGTGCCCAGGGGCCCCTGGCTCTGGGCTGGGACCTCACTGCAAAAAATCCTTATATCGAAGGATGGACCCCACACCTAAGTTGTCCCCACCTCAAACTTGTGCTGCCCTGATAGACCCAAGGGAGCCCTACAAACTGACATCAGGAACCTGGACTGCTGAGTTTTCTTCCCCAGGGCAAATGGAAAAAGGATGTGCCCAGGGGCCCCTGGCCCTGGGCTGGGACCTCACTGCAAAAAATCCATTTATCGAAGGATGGACCCCACACCGAAGTTGTCCCCACCTGAAACTTGTGCTGCCCTGATACACCCAAGGGAGCCCTACAAACTGACATCAGGAACCTGGACTGCTGAGTTTTCTTTCCCAGGGAAAATGGAAAAAGGATGTGCCCAGGGGCCCCTGGCCCTGGGCAGGGGCCTCACTACAAAAAATCCTTATATCGAAGGATGGACCCCACACCGAAGTTGTCCCCACCTCAAACTTGTGCTGCCCGGATAGACCCAAGGGAGCCCTACAAACTGACATCAGGAACCTGGACTGCTGTGTTTTCTTTCCCAGGGAAAATGGAAAAAGGATGTGCCCAGGGGCCCCTGGCCCTGACTGCAAAAAATCCTTATATCGAAGGATGGACCCCACACCGAAGTTGTCCCCACCTCAAACTTGTGCTGCCCTGATACACCCAAGGAAGCCCTACAAACTGACATCAGGAACCTGGACTGCTGCATTTTCTTTCCCAGGGAAAATGGAAAAAGGATGTTCCCAGGGGCCCCTGGCACTGGGCTGGGACCTCACTGCAAAAAATCCATTTATCGAAGGATGGACCCCACACCGAAGTTGTCCCCTCCTCAAACTTGTGCTGCCCTGATAGACCCAAGGGAGCCCTACAAACTGACATTAGGAACCTGGACTGCGGAGTTTTCTTTCCTAGGGAAAATGGAAAAGGGATGTGCCCAGGTGCCGCTGTCCCTGGGCTGGGCCCTGACTGCAAAGAATCCTTATATCGAAGGATGCACCCCACACCGAAGTTGTCCCCACCTCAAAATTGTGCTGCCCTGATAGACCCAAGGGAGCCCTACAAACTGACATCAGGAACCTGGACTGCTGAGTTTTCTTTCCCAGGGGAAATGGAAAAAGGATGTGCCCGGGGGCCCCTGGCCTTGGGCTGGGACCTCACTGCAAAAAATCCTTATATCGAAGGATGGAGCCCACACCGAAGTTGTCCCCACCTCAAACTTGTGCTGCCCTGATACACCCAAGGGAGCCCTACAAACTGACATCAGGAACCTGGACTGCTGAGTTTTCTTTCCCAGGGAAAATGGAAAAAGGATGTACCCAGGGGCCCCTGGCTCTGGGCTGGGACCGCACTGCAAAAAATCCTTATCGAAGGATGGACCCCACACCGAAGTTGTCCCCACCTCAAACTTCTGCTGCCCTGATACACCCAAGGGAGCCCTACAAACTGACATCAGGAACCTGGACTGCTGAGTTTTCTTCCCCAGGGAAAATGGAAAAAGGATGTGCCCAGGGGCCCCTGGCCCTGGGCTGGGAACTCACTGCAAAAAATCCTTTTATCGAAGGATGGACCCCACACCGAAGTTGTCCCCTCCTCAAACTTGTGCTGCCCTGATACACCCAAGGGAGCCCTACAAACTGACATCAGGAACCTGGACTGCTGAGTTTTCTTTCCCAGGGAAAATGGAAAAAGTATGTTCCCAGGGGCCCCTGGCCCTGGGCTTGGACCTCACTGCAAAAAATCCTTTTATCGCTGGATGGACCCCACACCGAAGTTGTCCCCACCTCAAACTTGTGCTGCCCTGATAGACCCAAGGGAGCCCTACAAACTGACATCAGGAACCTGGACTGCTGAGTTTTCTTTCCCAGGGAAAATGGAAAAAGGATGTACCCAGGGGCCCCTGGCTCTGGGCTGGGACCTCACTGCAAAAAATCCTTATATCGAAGGATGGACCCCACACCGAAGTTGTCCCCACCTCAAACTTGTGCTGCCCTGATAGACCCAAGGGAGCCCTACAAACTGACATCAGGAACCTGGACTGCTGAGTTTTCTTCCCCAGGGTAAATGGAAAAAGGATGTGCCCAGGGGCCCCTGGCCCTGGGCTGGGAACTCACTGCAAAAAATCCTTTTATCGAAGGATGGACCCCACACCGAAGTTGTCCCCACCTCAAACTTGTGCTGCCCTGATAGACCCAAGGGAGCCCTACAAACTGACATCAGGAACCTGGACTGCTGAGTTTTCTTTCCCAGGGAAAATGGAAAAAGGATGTGCCCAGGGGCCCCTGGCCCTGACTGCAAAAAATCCTTATATCGAAGGATGGACCCCACACCGAAGTTGGCCCCACCTCAAACTTGTGCTGCCCTGATACACCCAAGGGAGCCCTACAAACTGACATCAGGAACCTGGACTGCTGAGTTTTCTTCCCCAGGGAAAATGGAAAAAGGATGTGCCCAGGGGCCCCTGGCCCTGGGCTGGGAACTCACTGCAAAAAATCCTTTTATCGAAGGATGGACCCCACACCGAAGTTGTCCCCTCCTCAAACTTGTGCTGCCCTGATACACCCAAGGGAGCCCTACAAACTGACATCAGGAACCTGGACTGCTGAGTTTTCTTTCCCAGGGAAAATGGAAAAAGTATGTTCCCAGGGGCCCCTGGCCCTGGGCTTGGACCTCACTGCAAAAAATCCTTTTATCGCTGGATGGACCCCACACCGAAGTTGTCCCCACCTCAAACTTGTGCTGCCCTGATAGACCCAAGGGAGCCCTACAAACTGACATCAGGAACCTGGACTGCTGAGTTTTCTTTCCCAGGGAAAATGGCCAAAGGATGTGCCCAGGGGCCCCTGGCTCTGGGCTGGGACCTCACTGCAAAAAATCCTTATATCGAAGGATGGACCCCACACCTAAGTTGTCCCCACCTCAAACTTGTGCTGCCCTGATAGACCCAAGGGAGCCCTACAAACTGACATCAGGAACCTGGACTGCTGAGTTTTCTTCCCCAGGGCAAATGGAAAAAGGATGTGCCCAGGGGCCCCTGGCCCTGGGCTGGGACCTCACTGCAAAAAATCCATTTATCGAAGGATGGACCCCACACCGAAGTTGTCCCCACCTGAAACTTGTGCTGCCCTGATACACCCAAGGGAGCCCTACAAACTGACATCAGGAACCTGGACTGCTGAGTTTTCTTTCCCAGGGAAAATGGAAAAAGGATGTGCCCAGGGGCCCCTGGCCCTGGGCAGGGGCCTCACTACAAAAAATCCTTATATCGAAGGATGGACCCCACACCGAAGTTGTCCCCACCTCAAACTTGTGCTGCCCGGATAGACCCAAGGGAGCCCTACAAACTGACATCAGGAACCTGGACTGCTGTGTTTTCTTTCCCAGGGAAAATGGAAAAAGGATGTGCCCAGGGGCCCCTGGCCCTGACTGCAAAAAATCCTTATATCGAAGGATGGACCCCACACCGAAGTTGTCCCCACCTCAAACTTGTGCTGCCCTGATACACCCAAGGAAGCCCTACAAACTGACATCAGGAACCTGGACTGCTGCATTTTCTTTCCCAGGGAAAATGGAAAAAGGATGTTCCCAGGGGCCCCTGGCACTGGGCTGGGACCTCACTGCAAAAAATCCATTTATCGAAGGATGGACCCCACACCGAAGTTGTCCCCTCCTCAAACTTGTGCTGCCCTGATAGACCCAAGGGAGCCCTACAAACTGACATTAGGAACCTGGACTGCGGAGTTTTCTTTCCTAGGGAAAATGGAAAAGGGATGTGCCCAGGTGCCGCTGTCCCTGGGCTGGGCCCTGACTGCAAAGAATCCTTATATCGAAGGATGCACCCCACACCGAAGTTGTCCCCACCTCAAAATTGTGCTGCCCTGATAGACCCAAGGGAGCCCTACAAACTGACATCAGGAACCTGGACTGCTGAGTTTTCTTTCCCAGGGGAAATGGAAAAAGGATGTGCCCGGGGGCCCCTGGCCTTGGGCTGGGACCTCACTGCAAAAAATCCTTATATCGAAGGATGGAGCCCACACCGAAGTTGTCCCCACCTCAAACTTGTGCTGCCCTGATACACCCAAGGGAGCCCTACAAACTGACATCAGGAACCTGGACTGCTGAGTTTTCTTTCCCAGGGAAAATGGAAAAAGGATGTACCCAGGGGCCCCTGGCTCTGGGCTGGGACCGCACTGCAAAAAATCCTTATCGAAGGATGGACCCCACACCGAAGTTGTCCCCACCTCAAACTTCTGCTGCCCTGATACACCCAAGGGAGCCCTACAAACTGACATCAGGAACCTGGACTGCTGAGTTTTCTTCCCCAGGGAAAATGGAAAAAGGATGTGCCCAGGGGCCCCTGGCCCTGGGCTGGGAACTCACTGCAAAAAATCCTTTTATCGAAGGATGGACCCCACACCGAAGTTGTCCCCTCCTCAAACTTGTGCTGCCCTGATACACCCAAGGGAGCCCTACAAACTGACATCAGGAACCTGGACTGCTGAGTTTTCTTTCCCAGGGAAAATGGAAAAAGTATGTTCCCAGGGGCCCCTGGCCCTGGGCTTGGACCTCACTGCAAAAAATCCTTTTATCGCTGGATGGACCCCACACCGAAGTTGTCCCCACCTCAAACTTGTGCTGCCCTGATAGACCCAAGGGAGCCCTACAAACTGACATCAGGAACCTGGACTGCTGAGTTTTCTTTCCCAGGGAAAATGGAAAAAGGATGTACCCAGGGGCCCCTGGCTCTGGGCTGGGACCTCACTGCAAAAAATCCTTATATCGAAGGATGGACCCCACACCGAAGTTGTCCCCACCTCAAACTTGTGCTGCCCTGATAGACCCAAGGGAGCCCTACAAACTGACATCAGGAACCTGGACTGCTGAGTTTTCTTCCCCAGGGTAAATGGAAAAAGGATGTGCCCAGGGGCCCCTGGCCCTGGGCTGGGAACTCACTGCAAAAAATCCTTTTATCGAAGGATGGACCCCACACCGAAGTTGTCCCCACCTCAAACTTGTGCTGCCCTGATAGACCCAAGGGAGCCCTACAAACTGACATCAGGAACCTGGACTGCTGAGTTTTCTTTCCCAGGGAAAATGGAAAAAGGATGTGCCCAGGGGCCCCTGGCCCTGACTGCAAAAAATCCTTATATCGAAGGATGGACCCCACACCGAAGTTGGCCCCACCTCAAACTTGTGCTGCCCTGATACACCCAAGGGAGCCCTACAAACTGACATCAGGAACCTGGACTGCTGCGTTTTCTTTCCCAGGGAAAATGGAAAAAGGATCTTCCCTGGGGCCCCTGGCCCTGGGCTTGGACCTCACTGCAAAAAATCCTTTTATCGCAGGATGGACCCCACACCGAAGTTGTCCCCACCTCAAACTTGTGCTGCCCTGATAGACCCAAGGGAGCCCTACAAACTGACATCAGGAACCTGGACTGCTGAGTTTTCTTTCCCAGGGAAAATGGCCAAAGGATGTGCCCGGGGGCCCCTGGCCCTGACTGCAAAAAATCCTTATATCGACGGATGGACCCCACACCGAAGCTGTCCCCACCTGAAACTTGTGCTGCCCTGATACACCCAAGGGAGCCCTACAAACTGACATCAGGAACCTGGACTGCTGTGTTTTCTTTCCCAGGGAAAATGGAAAAAGTATGTGCCCAGGGGCCCCTAGCCCTGACTGCAAAAAATCCTTATATCGAAGGATGGACCCCACACCGAAGTTGTCCCCACCTCAAACTTGTGCTGCCCTGATAGACCCAAGGGAGCCCTACAAACTGACATCAGGAACCTGGACTGCTGAGTTTTCTTCCCCAGGGAAAATGGAAAAAGAATGTGCCCAGGGGCCCCTGGCCCTGGGCTTGGACCTCACTGCAAAAAATCCTTTTATCGCTGGATGGACCCCACACCGAAGTTGTCCCCACCTCAAACTTGTGCTGCCCTGATAGACCCAAGGGAGCCCTACAAACTGACATCAGGAACCTGGACTGCTGAGTTTTCTTTCCCAGGGAAAATGGCCAAATGATGTGCCCAGGGGCCCCTGGCCCTGGGCTTGGACCTCACTGCAAAAAATCCTTTTATCGCTGGATGGACCCCACACCGAAGTTGTCCCCACCTCAAACTTGTGCTGCCCTGATAGACCCAAGGGAGCCCTACAAACTGACATCAGGAACCTGGACTGCTGAGTTTTCTTTCCCAGGGAAAATGGCCAAAGGATGTGCCCAGGGGCCCCTGGCGCTGGGCTGGGACCTCACTGCAAAAAATCCTTATATCGAAGGATGGACCCCACACCTAAGTTGTCCCCACCTCAAACTTGTGCTGCCCTGATAGACCCAAGGGAGCCCTACAAACTGACATCAGGAACCTGGACTGCTGAGTTTTCTTCCCCAGGGCAAATGGAAAAAGGATGTGCCCAGGGGCCCCTGGCCCTGGGCTGGGACCTCACTGCAAAAAATCCATTTATCGAAGGATGGACCCCACACCGAAGTTGTCCCCACCTGAAACTTGTGCTGCCCTGATACACCCAAGGGAGCCCTACAAACTGACATCAGGAACCTGGACTGCTGAGTTTTCTTTCCCAGGGAAAATGGAAAAAGGATGTGCCCAGGGGCCCCTGGCCCTGGGCAGGGGCCTCACTACAAAAAATCCTTATATCGAAGGATGGACCCCACACCGAAGTTGTCCCCACCTCAAACTTGTGCTGCCCGGATAGACCCAAGGGAGCCTTACAAACTGACATCAGGAACCTGGACTGCTGTGTTTTCTTTCCCAGGGAAAATGGAAAAAGGATGTGCCCAGGGGCCCCTGGCCCTGACTGCAAAAAATCCTTATATCGAAGGATGGACCCCACACCGAAGTTGTCCCCACCTCAAACTTGTGCTGCCCTGATACACCCAAGGAAGCCCTACAAACTGACATCAGGAACCTGGACTGCTGCATTTTCTTTCCCAGGGAAAATGGAAAAAGGATGTTCCCAGGGGCCCCTGGCACTGGGCTGGGACCTCACTGCAAAAAATCCATTTATCGAAGGATGGACCCCACACCGAAGTTGTCCCCACCTCAAACTTGTGCTGCCCTGATAGACCCAAGGGAGCCCTACAAACTGACATTAGGAACCTGGACTGCGGAGTTTTCTTTCCTAGGGAAAATGGAAAAGGGATGTGCCCAGGTGCCGCTGTCCCTGGGCTGGGCCCTGACTGCAAAGAATCCTTATATCGAAGGATGCACCCCACACCGAAGTTGTCCCCACCTCAAAATTGTGCTGCCCTGATAGACCCAAGGGAGCCCTACAAACTGACATCAGGAACCTGGACTGCTGAGTTTTCTTTCCCAGGGGAAATGGAAAAAGGATGTGCCCGGGGGCCCCTGGCCTTGGGCTGGGACCTCACTGCAAAAAATCCTTATATCGAAGGATGGAGCCCACACCGAAGTTGTCCCCACCTCAAACTTGTGCTGCCCTGATACACCCAAGGGAGCCCTACAAACTGACATCAGGAACCTGGACTGCTGAGTTTTCTTTCCCAGGGAAAATGGAAAAAGGATGTACCCAGGGGCCCCTGGCTCTGGGCTGGGACCGCACTGCAAAAAATCCTTATCGAAGGATGGACCCCACACCGAAGTTGTCCCCACCTCAAACTTGTGCTGCCCTGATACACCCAAGGGAGCCCTACAAACTGACATCAGGAACCTGGACTGCTGAGTTTTCTTCCCCAGGGAAAATGGAAAAAGGATGTGCCCAGGGGCCCCTGGCCCTGGGCTGGGACCTCACTGCAAAAAATCCTTTTATCGAAGGATGGACCCCACACCGAAGTTGTCCCCTCCTCAAACTTGTGCTGCCCTGATACACCCAAGGGAGCCCTACAAACTGACATCAGGAACCTGGACTGCTGAGTTTTCTTTCCCAGGGAAAATGGAAAAAGTATGTTCCCAGGGGCCCCTGGCCCTGGGCTTGGACCTCACTGCAAAAAATCCTTTTATCGCTGGATGGACCCCACACCGAAGTTGTCCCCACCTCAAACTTGTGCTGCCCTGATAGACCCAAGGGAGCCCTACAAACTGACATCAGGAACCTGGACTGCTGAGTTTTCTTTCCCAGGGAAAATGGAAAAAGGATGTACCCAGGGGCCCCTGGCTCTGGGCTGGGACCTCACTGCAAAAAATCCTTATATCGAAGGATGGACCCCACACCGAAGTTGTCCCCACCTCAAACTTGTGCTGCCCTGATAGACCCAAGGGAGCCCTACAAACTGACATCAGGAACCTGGACTGCTGAGTTTTCTTCCCCAGGGTAAATGGAAAAAGGATGTGCCCAGGGGCCCCTGGCCCTGGGCTGGGAACTCACTGCAAAAAATCCTTTTATCGAAGGATGGACCCCACACCGAAGTTGTCCCCACCTCAAACTTGTGCTGCCCTGATAGACCCAAGGGAGCCCTACAAACTGACATCAGGAACCTGGACTGCTGAGTTTTCTTTCCCAGGGAAAATGGAAAAAGGATGTGCCCAGGGGCCCCTGGCCCTGACTGCAAAAAATCCTTATATCGAAGGATGGACCCCACACCGAAGTTGGCCCCACCTCAAACTTGTGCTGCCCTGATACACCCAAGGGAGCCCTACAAACTGACATCAGGAACCTGGACTGCTGCGTTTTCTTTCCCAGGGAAAATGGAAAAAGGATGTTCCCAGGGGCCCCTGGCCCTGGGCTTGGACCTCACTGCAAAAAATCCTTTTATCGCAGGATGGACCCCACACCGAAGTTGTCCCCACCTGAAACTTGTGCTGCCCTGATAGACCCAAGGGAGCCCTACAAACTGACATCAGGAACCTGGACTGCTGAGTTTTCTTTCCCAGGGAAAATGGAAAAAGGATGTGCCCAGCGGCCCCTGGCCCTGGGCCCCTCGCCCTGACTGCAAAAAATCCTTATATCGAAGGATGGACCCCACACCGAAGTTGTCCCCACCTCAAACTTGTGCTGCCCTGAAAGACCCAAGGGAGCCCTACAAACTGACATCAGGAACCTGGACTGCTGAGTTTTCTTTCCCAGGGAAAATGGCCAAAGGATGTGCCCGGGGGCCCCTGGCCCTGACTGCAAAAAATCCTTTTATCGAAGGATGGACCCCACACCGAAGTTGTCCCCACCTCAAACTTGTGCTGCCCTGATAGACCCAAGGAAGCCCTACAAACTGACATCAGGAACCTGGACTGCTGAGTTTTCTTCCCCAGGGAAAATGGAAAAAGGATGTGCCCAGGGGCCCCTGGCCCTGGGCTGGGAACTCACTGCAAAAAATCCTTTTATCGCTGGATGGACCCCACACCGAAGTTGTCCCCACCTGAAACTTGTGCTGCCCTGATACACCCAAGGGAGCCCTACAAACTGACATCAGGAACCTGGACTGCTGAGTTTTCTTTCCCAGGGAAAATGGAAAAAGGATGTGCCCAGGGGCCCCTGGCCCTGGGCAGGGGCCTCACTACAAAAAATCCTTATATCGAAGGATGGACCCCACACCGAAGTTGTCCCCACCTCAAACTTGTGCTGCCCGGATAGACCCAAGGGAGCCCTACAAACTGACATCAGGAACCTGGACTGCTGAGTTTTTTTCCCAGGGAAAATGGAAAAAGGATGTACCCAGGGGCCCCTGGCTCTGGGCAGGGACCGCACTGCAAAAAATCCTTATCGAAGGATGGACCCCACACCGAAGTTGTCCCCACCTCAAACTTGTGCTGCCCTGATAGACCCAAGGGAGCCCTACAAACTGACATCAGGAACCTGGACTGCTGAGTTTTCTTCCCCAGGGAAAATGGAAAAAGGATGTGCCCAGGGGCCCCTGGCCCTGGGCTGGGAACTCACTGCAAAAAATCCTTTTATCGAAGGATGGACCCCACACCGAAGTTGTCCCCTCCTCAAACTTGTGCTGCCCTGATACACCCAAGGGAGCCCTACAAACTGACATCAGGAACCTGGACTGCTGAGTTTTCTTTCCCAGGGAAAATGGCCAAAGGATGTGCCCAGGGGCCCCTGGCCCTGACTGCAAAAAATCCTTATATCGAAGGATGGACCCCACACCGAAGTTGTCCCCACCTCAAACTTGTGCTGCCCTGAAAGACCCAAGGGAGCCCTACAAACTGACATCAGGAACCTGGACTGCTGAGTTTTCTTTCCCAGGGAAAATGGCCAAAGGATGTGCCCGGGGGCCCCTGGCCCTGACTGCAAAAAATCCTTTTATCGAAGGATGGACCCCACACCGAAGTTGTCCCCACCTCAAACTTGTGCTGCCCTGATAGACCCAAGGAAGCCCTACAAACTGACATCAGGAACCTGGACTGCTGCATTTTCTTTCCCAGGGAAAATGGAAAAAGGATGTTCCCAGGGGCCCCTGGCCCTGGGCTGGGACCTCACTGCAAAAAATCCATTTATCGAAGGATGGACCCCACACCGAAGTTGTCCCCACCTCAAACTTGTGCTGCCCTGATAGACCCAAGGGAGCCCTACAAACTGACATTAGGAACCTGGACTGCGGAGTTTTCTTTCCTAGGGAAAATGGAAAAGGGATGTGCCCAGGTGCCGCTGTCCCTGGGCTGGGCCCTGACTGCAAAGAATCCTTATATCGAAGGATGCACCCCACACCGAAGTTGTCCCCACCTCAAAATTGTGCTGCCCTGATAGACCCAAGGGAGCCCTACAAACTGACATCAGGAACCTGGACTGCTGAGTTTTCTTTCCCAGGGGAAATGGAAAAAGGATGTGCCCGGGGGCCCCTGGCCTTGGGCTGGGACCTCACTGCAAAAAATCCTTATATCGAAGGATGGACCCCGCACCGAAGTTGTCCCCACCTCAAACTTGTGCTGCCCTAATAGACCCAAGGGAGCCCTACAAACTGACATCAGGAACCTGGACTGCTGTGTTTTCTTTCCCAGGGAAAATGGAAAAAGTATGTTCCCAGGGGCCCCTGGCCCTGGGCTTGGACCTCACTGCAAAAAATCCTTTTATCGCTGGATGGACCCCACACCGAAGTTGTCCCCACCTCAAACTTGTGCTGCCCTGATAGACCCAAGGGAGCCCTACAAACTGACATCAGGAACCTGGACTGCTGAGTTTTCTTTCCCAGGGAAAATGGAAAAAGGATGTACCCAGGGGCCCCTGGCTCTGGGCTGGGACCTCACTGCAAAAAATCCTTATATCGAAGGATGGACCCCACACCGAAGTTGTCCCCACCTCAAACTTGTGCTGCCCTGATACACCCAAGGGAGCCCTACAAACTGACATCAGGAACCTGGACTGCTGAGTTTTCTTCCCCAGGGTAAATGGAAAAAGTATGTTCCCAGGGCCCCTGGCCCTTGGCTTGGACCTCACTGCAAAAAATCCTTTTATCGCTGGATGGACCCCACACCGAAGTTGTCCCCACCTGAAACTTGTGCTGCCCTGATACACCCAAGGGAGCCCTACAAACTGACATCAGGAACCTGGACTGCTGAGTTTTCTTTCCCAGGGAAAATGGAAAAAGGATGTGCCCAGGGGCCCCTGGCCCTGGGCAGGGGCCTCACTACAAAAAATCCTTATATCGAAGGATGGACCCCACACCGAAGTTGTCCCCACCTCAAACTTGTGCTGCCCTGATAGACCCAAGGGAGCCCTACAAACTGACATCAGGAACCTGGACTGCTGAGTTTTCTTTCCCAGGGAAAATTGAAAAAGGATGTTCCCAGGGGCCCCTGGCCCTGGGCTTGGACCTCACTGCAAAAAATCCTTTTATCGCAGGATGGACCCCACACCGAAGTTGTCCCCACCTCGAACTTGTGCTGCCCTGATAGACCCAAGGTAGCCCTACAAACTGACATCAGGAACCTGGACTGCTGTGTTTTCTTTCCCAGGGAAAATGGCCAAAGGATGTGCCCGGGGGCCCCTGGCCCAGACTGCAAAAAATCCTTATATCGACGGATGGACCCCACACCGAAGTTGTCCCCACCTGAAACTTGTGCTGCCCTGATACACCCAAGGGAGCCCTACAAACTGACATCAGGAACCTGGACTGCTGAGTTTTCTTTCCCAGGGAAAATGGAAAAAGTATGTGCCCAGGGACCCCTGGCCCTGACTGCAAAAAATCCTTATATCGAAGGATGGACCCCACACCGAAGTTGTCCCCACCTCAAACTTGTGCTGCCCTGATAGACCCAAGAGAGCCCTACAAACTGACATCAGGAACCTGGACTGCTGAGTTTTCTTCCCCAGGGAAAATGGAAAAAGAATGTGCCCAGGGTCCCCTGGCCCTGGGCCCCTGGCCCTGACTGCAAAAAATCCTTATATCGAAGGATGGACCCCACATCGATGTTGTCCCCACCTCAAACTTGTGCTGCCCTGATACACCCAAGGGGGCCCTACAAACTGACATCAGGAACCTGGACTGCTGAGTTTGCTTTCCCAGGGAAAATGGCCAAAGGATGTGCCCAGGGGCCCCTGGCCCTGACTGCAAAGAATCCTTATATCGAAGGATGGACCCCACACCGAAGTTGTCCCCACCTCAAACTTGTGCTGCCCTGATAGACCCAAGGGAGCCCTACAAACTGACATCAGGAACCTGGACTGCTGAGTTTTCTTTCCCAGGGGAAATGGAAAAAGGAATTTCCCAGCGGCCCATTGCCCTGGGCTGGGACCTCACTGCAAAAAATCCTTATATCGAAGGATGGACCCCACACCGACGTTGTCCCCACCTCAAACTTTTGCTGCCCTGATAGACCCAAGGGAGCCCTACAAACTGACATCAGGAACCTGGACTGCTGTGTTTTCTTCCCCAGGGAAAATGGAAAAAGGATGTGCCCAGGGGCCCCTGGCCCTGGGCTGGGAACTCACTGCAAAAAATCCTTTTATCGAAGGATGGACCCCACACCGAAGTTGTCCCCTCCTCAAACTTGTGCTGCCCTGATACACCCAAGGGAGCCCTACAAACTGACATCAGGAACCTGGACTGCTGAGTTTTCTTTCCCAGGGAAAATGGCCAAAGGATGTGCCCAGGGGCCCCTGGCCCTGACTGCAAAAAATCCTTATATCGAAGGATGGACCCCACACCGAAGTTGTCCCCACCTCAAACTTGTGCTGCCCTGAAAGACCCAAGGGAGCCCTACAAACTGACATCAGGAACCTGGACTGCTGCGTTTTCTTTCCCAGGGAAAATGGAAAAAGTATGTTCCCAGGGGCCCCTGGCCCTGGGCTTGGACCTCACTGCAAAAAATCCTTTTATCGCTGGATGGACCCCACACCGAAGTTGTCCCCACCTGAAACTTGTGCTGCCCTGATACACCCAAGGGAGCCCTACAAACTGACATCAGGAACCTGGACTGCTGAGTTTTCTTTCCCAGGGAAAATGGAAAAAGGATGTGCCCAGGGGCCCCTGGCCCTGGGCAGGGGCCTCACTACAAAAAATCCTTATATCGAAGGATGGACCCCACACCGAAGTTGTCCCCACCTCAAACTTGTGCTGCCCGGATAGACCCAAGGGATCCCTACAAACTGACATCAGGAACCTGGACTGCTGTGTTTTCTTTCCCAGGGAAAATGGAAAAAGGATGTGCCCAGGGGCCCCTGGCCCTGGGCCCCTGGCCCTGATTGCAAAAAATCCTTATATCGAAGGATGGACCCCACACCGAAGTTGTCCCCACCTCAAACTTGTGCTGCCCTGAAAGACCCAAGGGAGCCCTACAAACTGACATCAGGAACCTGGACTGCTGAGTTTTCTTTCCCAGGGAAAATGGCCAAAGGATGTGCCCGGGGGCCCCTGGCCCAGACTGCAAAAAATCCTTATATCGACGGATGGACCCCACACCGAAGTTGTCCCCACCTGAAACTTGTGCTGCCCTGATACACCCAAGGGAGCCCTACAAACTGACATCAGGAACCTGGACTGCTGTGTTTTCTTTCCCAGGGAAAATGGTAAAAGTATGTGCCCAGGGGCCCCTGGCCCTGACTGCAAAAAATCCTTATATCGAAGGATGGACCCCACACCGAAGTTGTCCCCACCTCAAACTTGTGCTGCCCTGATAGACCCAAGGGAGCCCTACAAACTGACATCAGGAACCTGGACTGCTGAGTTTTCTTTCCCAGGGGAAATGGAAAAAGGATGTTCCCAGGGTCCCCTCGCCCTGGGCCCCTGGCCCTGACTGCAAAAAATCCTTATATCGAAGGATGGACCCCACACCGACGTTGTCCCCACCTCAAACTTGTGCTGCCCTGATAGACCCAAGGGAGCCCTACAAACTGACATCAGGAACCTGGACTGCTGAGTTTTCTTTCCCAGGGAAAATGGCCAAAGGATGTGCCCAGGGGCCCCTGGTCCTGACTGCAAAAAATCCTTATATCGAAGGATGGAGCCCACACCGAAGTTGTCCCCACCTCAAAATTGTGCTGCCCTGATACACCCAAGGGAGCCCTACAAACTGACATCAGGAACCTGGACTGCTGCGTTTTCTTTCCCAGGGAAAATGGAAAAAGTATGTTCCCAGGGGCCCCTGGCCCTGGGCTTGGACCTCACTGCAAAAAATCCTTTTATCGCTGGATGGACCCCACACCGAAGTTGTCCCCACCTGAAACTTGTGCTGCCCTGATACACCCAAGGAAGCCCTACAAACTGACATCAGGAACCTGGACTGCTGAGTTTTCTTTCCCAGGGAAAATGGAAAAAGGATGTGCCCAGGGGCCCCTGGCCCTGGGCAGGGGCCTCACTACAAAAAATCCTTATATCGAAGGATGGACCCCACACCGAAGTTGTCCCCACCTCAAACTTGTGCTGCCCGGATAGACCCAAGGGAGCCCTACAAACTGACATCAGGAACCTGGACTGCTGTGTTTTCTTTCCCAGGGAAAATGGAAAAAGGATGTGCCCAGGGGCCCCTGGCCCTGACTGCAAAAAATCCTTATATCGAAGGATGGACCCCACACCGAAGTTGTCCCCACCTCAAACTTGTGCTGCCCTGATACACCCAAGGAAGCCCTACAAACTGACATCAGGAACCTGGACTGCTGCATTTTCTTTCCCAGGGAAAATGGAAAAAGGATGTTCCCAGGGGCCCCTGGCCCTGGGCTGGTACCTCACTGCAAAAAATCCTTATATCGAAGGATGGACCCCGCACCGAAGTTGTCCCCACCTCAAACTTGTGCTGCCCTGATAGACCCAAGGGAGCCCTACAAACTGACATTAGGAACCTGGACTGCGGAGTTTTCTTTCCTAGGGAAAATGGAAAAGGGATGTGCCCAGGTGCCGCTGTCCCTGGGCTGGGCCCTGACTGCAAAGAATCCTTATATCGAAGGATGCACCCCACACCGAAGTTGTCCCCACCTCAAAATTGTGCTGCCCTGATAGACCCAAGGGAGCCCTACAGACTGACATCAGGAACCTGGACTGCTGAGTTTTCTTTCCCAGGGGAAATGGAAAAAGGATGTGCCCGGGGGCCCCTGGCCTTGGGCTGGGACCTCACTGCAAAAAATCCTTATATCGAAGGATGGACCCCGCACCGAAGTTGTCCCCACCTCAAACTTGTGCTGCCCTGATAGACCCAAGGGAGCCCTACAAACTGACATCAGGAACCTGGACTGCTGAGTTTTCTTTCCCAGGGAAAATGGAAAAAGAATGTGCCCAGGGTCCCCTGGCCCTGGGCCCCTGGCCCTGACTGCAAAAAATCCTTATATCGAAGGATGGACCCCACATCGATGTTGTCCCCACCTCAAACTTGTGCTGCCCTGATACACCCAAGGGGGCCCTACAAACTGACATTAGGAACCTGGACTGCGGAGTTTTCTTTCCTAGGGAAAATGGAAAAGGGATGTGCCCAGGTGCCGCTGTCCCTGGGCTGGGCCCTGACTGCAAAGAATCCTTATATCGAAGGATGCACCCCACACCGAAGTTGTCCCCACCTCAAAATTGTGCTGCCCTGATAGACCCAAGGGAGCCCTACAAACTGACATCAGGAACCTGGACTGCTGAGTTTTCTTTCCCAGGGGAAATGGAAAAAGGATGTGCCCGGGGGCCCCTGGCCTTGGGCTGGGACCTCACTGCAAAAAATCCTTATATCGAAGGATGGAGCCCACACCGAAGTTGTCCCCACCTCAAACTTGTGCTGCCCTGATACACCCAAGGGAGCCCTACAAACTGACATCAGGAACCTGGACTGCTGAGTTTTCTTTCCCAGGGAAAATGGAAAAAGGATGTACCCAGGGGCCCCTGGCTCTGGGCTGGGACCGCACTGCAAAAAATCCTTATCGAAGGATGGACCCCACACCGAAGTTGTCCCCACCTCAAACTTGTGCTGCCCTGATACACCCAAGGGAGCCCTACAAACTGACATCAGGAACCTGGACTGCTGAGTTTTCTTCCCCAGGGAAAATGGAAAAAGGATGTGCCCAGGGGCCCCTGGCCCTGGGCTGGGACCTCACTGCAAAAAATCCTTTTATCGAAGGATGGACCCCACACCGAAGTTGTCCCCTCCTCAAACTTGTGCTGCCCTGATACACCCAAGGGAGCCCTACAAACTGACATCAGGAACCTGGACTGCTGAGTTTTCTTTCCCAGGGAAAATGGAAAAAGTATGTTCCCAGGGGCCCCTGGCCCTGGGCTTGGACCTCACTGCAAAAAATCCTTTTATCGCTGGATGGACCCCACACCGAAGTTGTCCCCACCTCAAACTTGTGCTGCCCTGATAGACCCAAGGGAGCCCTACAAACTGACATCAGGAACCTGGACTGCTGAGTTTTCTTTCCCAGGGAAAATGGAAAAAGGATGTACCCAGGGGCCCCTGGCTCTGGGCTGGGACCTCACTGCAAAAAATCCTTATATCGAAGGATGGACCCCACACCGAAGTTGTCCCCACCTCAAACTTGTGCTGCCCTGATAGACCCAAGGGAGCCCTACAAACTGACATCAGGAACCTGGACTGCTGAGTTTTCTTCCCCAGGGTAAATGGAAAAAGGATGTGCCCAGGGGCCCCTGGCCCTGGGCTGGGAACTCACTGCAAAAAATCCTTTTATCGAAGGATGGACCCCACACCGAAGTTGTCCCCACCTCAAACTTGTGCTGCCCTGATAGACCCAAGGGAGCCCTACAAACTGACATCAGGAACCTGGACTGCTGAGTTTTCTTTCCCAGGGAAAATGGAAAAAGGATGTGCCCAGGGGCCCCTGGCCCTGACTGCAAAAAATCCTTATATCGAAGGATGGACCCCACACCGAAGTTGGCCCCACCTCAAACTTGTGCTGCCCTGATACACCCAAGGGAGCCCTACAAACTGACATCAGGAACCTGGACTGCTGCGTTTTCTTTCCCAGGGAAAATGGAAAAAGGATGTTCCCAGGGGCCCCTGGCCCTGGGCTTGGACCTCACTGCAAAAAATCCTTTTATCGCAGGATGGACCCCACACCGAAGTTGTCCCCACCTGAAACTTGTGCTGCCCTGATAGACCCAAGGGAGCCCTACAAACTGACATCAGGAACCTGGACTGCTGAGTTTTCTTTCCCAGGGAAAATGGAAAAAGGATGTGCCCAGCGGCCCCTGGCCCTGGGCCCCTCGCCCTGACTGCAAAAAATCCTTATATCGAAGGATGGACCCCACACCGAAGTTGTCCCCACCTCAAACTTGTGCTGCCCTGAAAGACCCAAGGGAGCCCTACAAACTGACATCAGGAACCTGGACTGCTGAGTTTTCTTTCCCAGGGAAAATGGCCAAAGGATGTGCCCGGGGGCCCCTGGCCCTGACTGCAAAAAATCCTTTTATCGAAGGATGGACCCCACACCGAAGTTGTCCCCACCTCAAACTTGTGCTGCCCTGATAGACCCAAGGAAGCCCTACAAACTGACATCAGGAACCTGGACTGCTGCATTTTCTTTCCCAGGGAAAATGGAAAAAGGATGTTCCCAGGGGCCCCTGGCCCTGGGCTGGGACCTCACTGCAAAAAATCCATTTATCGAAGGATGGACCCCACACCGAAGTTGTCCCCACCTCAAACTTGTGCTGCCCTGATAGACCCAAGGGAGCCCTACAAACTGACATCAGGAACCTGGACTGCTGAGTTTTCTTTCCCAGGGAAAATGGCCAAAGGATGTGCCCAGGGGCCCCTGGCCCTGACTGCAAAAAATCCTTATATCGAAGGATGGACCCCACACCGAAGTTGTCCCCACCTCAAACTTGTGCTGCCCTGAAAGACCCAAGGGAGCCCTACAAACTGACATCAGGAACCTGGACTGCTGAGTTTTCTTTCCCAGGGAAAATGGCCAAAGTATGTGCCCGGGGGCCCCTGGCCCTGACTGCAAAAAATCCTTTTATCGAAGGATGGACCCCACACCGAAGTTGTCCCCACCTCAAACTTGTGCTGCCCTGATAGACCCAAGGAAGCCCTACAAACTGACATCAGGAACCTGGACTGCTGCATTTTCTTTCCCAGGGAAAATGGAAAAAGGATGTTCCCAGGGGCCCCTGGCCCTGGGCTGGGACCTCACTGCAAAAAATCCATTTATCGAAGGATGGACCCCACACCGAAGTTGTCCCCACCTCAAACTTGTGCTGCCCTGATAGACCCAAGGAAGCCCTACAAACTGACATTAGGAACCTGGACTGCGGAGTTTTCTTTCCTAGGGAAAATGGAAAAGGGATGTGCCCAGGTGCCGCTGTCCCTGGGCTGGGCCCTGACTGGAAAGAATCCTTATATCGAAGGATGCACCCCACACCGAAGTTGTCCCCACCTCAAAATTGTGCTGCCCTGATAGACCCAAGGGAGCCCTACAAACTGACATCAGGAACCTGGACTGCTGAGTTTTCTTTCCCAGGGGAAATGGAAAAAGGATGTGCCCAGGGGCCCCTGGCCCTGGGCAGGGGCCTCACTACAAAAAATCCTTATATCGAAGGATGGACCCCACACCGAAGTTGTCCCCACCTCAAACTTGTGCTGCCCGGATAGACCCAAGGGAGCCCTACAAACTGACATCAGGAACCTGGACTGCTGAGTTTTTTTCCCAGGGAAAATGGAAAAAGGATGTACCCAGGGGCCCCTGGCTCTGGGCTGGGACCGCACTGCAAAAAATCCTTATCGAAGGATGGACCCCACACCGAAGTTGTCCCCACCTCAAACTTGTGCTGCCCTGATAGACCCAAGGGAGCCCTACAAACTGACATCAGGAACCTGGACTGCTGAGTTTTCTTCCCCAGGGAAAATGGAAAAAGGATGTGCCCAGGGGCCCCTGGCCCTGGGCTGGGAACTCACTGCAAAAAATCCTTTTATCGAAGGATGGACCCCACACCGAAGTTGTCCCCTCCTCCAACTTGTGCTGCCCTGATACACCCAAGGGAGCCCTACAAACTGACATCAGGAACCTGGACTGCTGAGTTTTCTTTCCCAGGGAAAATGGCCAAAGGATGTGCCCAGGGGCCCCTGGCCCTGACTGCAAAAAATCCTTTTATCGAAGGATGGACCCCACACCGAAGTTGTCCCCACCTCAGACTTGTGCTGCCCTGATACACCCAAGGGAGCCCTACAAACTGACATCAGGAACCTGGACTGCTGCGTTTTCTTTCCCAGGGAAAATGGAAAAAGTATGTTCCCAGGGCCCCTGGCCCTTGGCTCGGACCTCACTGCAAAAAATCCTTTTATCGCTGGATGGACCCCACACCGAAGTTGTCCCCACCTGAAACTTGTGCTGCCCTGATACACCCAAGGGAGCCCTACAAACTGACATCAGGAACCTGGACTGCTGAGTTTTCTTTCCCAGGGAAAATGGAAAAAGGATGTGCCCAGGGGCCCCTGGCCCTGGGCAGGGGCCTCACTACAAAAAATCCTTATATCGAAGGATGGACCCCACACCGAAGTTGTCCCCACCTCAAACTTGTGCTGCCCGGATAGACCCAAGGGAGCCCTACAAACTGACATCAGGAACCTGGACTGCTGAGTTTTTTTCCCAGGGAAAATGGAAAAAGGATGTACCCAGGGGCCCCTGGCTCTGGGCAGGGACCGCACTGCAAAAAATCCTTATCGAAGGATGGACCCCACACCGAAGTTGTCCCCACCTCAAACTTGTGCTGCCCTGATAGACCCAAGGGAGCCCTACAAACTGACATCAGGAACCTGGACTGCTGAGTTTTCTTCCCCAGGGAAAATGGAAAAAGGATGTGCCCAGGGGCCCCTGGCCCTGGGCTGGGAACTCACTGCAAAAAATCCTTTTATCGAAGGATGGACCCCACACCGAAGTTGTCCCCTCCTCAAACTTGTGCTGCCCTGATACACCCAAGGGAGCCCTACAAACTGACATCAGGAACCTGGACTGCTGAGTTTTCTTTCCCAGGGAAAATGGCCAAAGGATGTGCCCAGGGGCCCCTGGCCCTGACTGCAAAAAATCCTTATATCGAAGGATGGACCCCACACCGAAGTTGTCCCCACCTCAAACTTGTGCTGCCCTGAAAGACCCAAGGGAGCCCTACAAACTGACATCAGGAACCTGGACTGCTGAGTTTTCTTTCCCAGGGAAAATGGCCAAAGGATGTGCCCGGGGGCCCCTGGCCCTGACTGCAAAAAATCCTTTTATCGAAGGATGGACCCCACACCGAAGTTGTCCCCACCTCAAACTTGTGCTGCCCTGATAGACCCAAGGAAGCCCTACAAACTGACATCAGGAACCTGGACTGCTGCATTTTCTTTCCCAGGGAAAATGGAAAAAGGATGTTCCCAGGGGCCCCTGGCCCTGGGCTGGGACCTCACTGCAAAAAATCCATTTATCGAAGGATGGACCCCACACCGAAGTTGTCCCCACCTCAAACTTGTGCTGCCCTGATAGACCCAAGGGAGCCCTACAAACTGACATTAGGAACCTGGACTGCGGAGTTTTCTTTCCTAGGGAAAATGGAAAAGGGATGTGCCCAGGTGCCGCTGTCCCTGGGCTGGGCCCTGACTGCAAAGAATCCTTATATCGAAGGATGCACCCCACACCGAAGTTGTCCCCACCTCAAAATTGTGCTGCCCTGATAGACCCAAGGGAGCCCTACAAACTGACATCAGGAACCTGGACTGCTGAGTTTTCTTTCCCAGGGGAAATGGAAAAAGGATGTGCCCGGGGGCCCCTGGCCTTGGGCTGGGACCTCACTGCAAAAAATCCTTATATCGAAGGATGGACCCCGCACCGAAGTTGTCCCCACCTCAAACTTGTGCTGCCCTAATAGACCCAAGGGAGCCCTACAAACTGACATCAGGAACCTGGACTGCTGTGTTTTCTTTCCCAGGGAAAATGGAAAAAGTATGTTCCCAGGGGCCCCTGGCCCTGGGCTTGGACCTCACTGCAAAAAATCCTTTTATCGCTGGATGGACCCCACACCGAAGTTGTCCCCACCTCAAACTTGTGCTGCCCTGATAGACCCAAGGGAGCCCTACAAACTGACATCAGGAACCTGGACTGCTGAGTTTTCTTTCCCAGGGGAAATGGAAAAAGGAATTTCCCAGCGGCCCATTGCCCTGGGCTGGGACCTCACTGCAAAAAATCCTTATATCGAAGGATGGACCCCACACCGACGTTGTCCCCACCTCAAACTTTTGCTGCCCTGATAGACCCAAGGGAGCCCTACAAACTGACATCAGGAACCTGGACTGCTGTGTTTTCTTCCCCAGGGAAAATGGAAAAAGGATGTGCCCAGGGGCCCCTGGCCCTGGGCTGGGAACTCACTGCAAAAAATCCTTTTATCGAAGGATGGACCCCACACCGAAGTTGTCCCCTCCTCAAACTTGTGCTGCCCTGATACACCCAAGGGAGCCCTACAAACTGACATCAGGAACCTGGACTGCTGAGTTTTCTTTCCCAGGGAAAATGGCCAAAGGATGTGCCCAGGGGCCCCTGGCCCTGACTGCAAAAAATCCTTATATCGAAGGATGGACCCCACACCGAAGTTGTCCCCACCTCAAACTTGTGCTGCCCTGAAAGACCCAAGGGAGCCCTACAAACTGACATCAGGAACCTGGACTGCTGCGTTTTCTTTCCCAGGGAAAATGGAAAAAGTATGTTCCCAGGGGCCCCTGGCCCTGGGCTTGGACCTCACTGCAAAAAATCCTTTTATCGCTGGATGGACCCCACACCGAAGTTGTCCCCACCTGAAACTTGTGCTGCCCTGATACACCCAAGGGAGCCCTACAAACTGACATCAGGAACCTGGACTGCTGAGTTTTCTTTCCCAGGGAAAATGGAAAAAGGATGTGCCCAGGGGCCCCTGGCCCTGGGCAGGGGCCTCACTACAAAAAATCCTTATATCGAAGGATGGACCCCACACCGAAGTTGTCCCCACCTCAAACTTGTGCTGCCCGGATAGACCCAAGGGATCCCTACAAACTGACATCAGGAACCTGGACTGCTGTGTTTTCTTTCCCAGGGAAAATGGAAAAAGGATGTGCCCAGGGGCCCCTGGCCCTGGGCCCCTGGCCCTGATTGCAAAAAATCCTTATATCGAAGGATGGACCCCACACCGAAGTTGTCCCCACCTCAAACTTGTGCTGCCCTGAAAGACCCAAGGGAGCCCTACAAACTGACATCAGGAACCTGGACTGCTGAGTTTTCTTTCCCAGGGAAAATGGCCAAAGGATGTGCCCGGGGGCCCCTGGCCCAGACTGCAAAAAATCCTTATATCGACGGATGGACCCCACACCGAAGTTGTCCCCACCTGAAACTTGTGCTGCCCTGATACACCCAAGGGAGCCCTACAAACTGACATCAGGAACCTGGACTGCTGTGTTTTCTTTCCCAGGGAAAATGGTAAAAGTATGTGCCCAGGGGCCCCTGGCCCTGACTGCAAAAAATCCTTATATCGAAGGATGGACCCCACACCGAAGTTGTCCCCACCTCAAACTTGTGCTGCCCTGATAGACCCAAGGGAGCCCTACAAACTGACATCAGGAACCTGGACTGCTGAGTTTTCTTTCCCAGGGGAAATGGAAAAAGGATGTTCCCAGGGTCCCCTCGCCCTGGGCCCCTGGCCCTGACTGCAAAAAATCCTTATATCGAAGGATGGACCCCACACCGACGTTGTCCCCACCTCAAACTTGTGCTGCCCTGATAGACCCAAGGGAGCCCTACAAACTGACATCAGGAACCTGGACTGCTGAGTTTTCTTTCCCAGGGAAAATGGCCAAAGGATGTGCCCAGGGGCCCCTGGTCCTGACTGCAAAAAATCCTTATATCGAAGGATGGAGCCCACACCGAAGTTGTCCCCACCTCAAAATTGTGCTGCCCTGATACACCCAAGGGAGCCCTACAAACTGACATCAGGAACCTGGACTGCTGCGTTTTCTTTCCCAGGGAAAATGGAAAAAGTATGTTCCCAGGGGCCCCTGGCCCTGGGCTTGGACCTCACTGCAAAAAATCCTTTTATCGCTGGATGGACCCCACACCGAAGTTGTCCCCACCTGAAACTTGTGCTGCCCTGATACACCCAAGGAAGCCCTACAAACTGACATCAGGAACCTGGACTGCTGAGTTTTCTTTCCCAGGGAAAATGGAAAAAGGATGTGCCCAGGGGCCCCTGGCCCTGGGCAGGGGCCTCACTACAAAAAATCCTTATATCGAAGGATGGACCCCACACCGAAGTTGTCCCCACCTCAAACTTGTGCTGCCCGGATAGACCCAAGGGAGCCCTACAAACTGACATCAGGAACCTGGACTGCTGTGTTTTCTTTCCCAGGGAAAATGGAAAAAGGATGTGCCCAGGGGCCCCTGGCCCTGACTGCAAAAAATCCTTATATCGAAGGATGGACCCCACACCGAAGTTGTCCCCACCTCAAACTTGTGCTGCCCTGATACACCCAAGGAAGCCCTACAAACTGACATCAGGAACCTGGACTGCTGCATTTTCTTTCCCAGGGAAAATGGAAAAAGGATGTTCCCAGGGGCCCCTGGCCCTGGGCTGGTACCTCACTGCAAAAAATCCTTATATCGAAGGATGGACCCCGCACCGAAGTTGTCCCCACCTCAAACTTGTGCTGCCCTGATAGACCCAAGGGAGCCCTACAAACTGACATTAGGAACCTGGACTGCGGAGTTTTCTTTCCTAGGGAAAATGGAAAAGGGATGTGCCCAGGTGCCGCTGTCCCTGGGCTGGGCCCTGACTGCAAAGAATCCTTATATCGAAGGATGCACCCCACACCGAAGTTGTCCCCACCTCAAAATTGTGCTGCCCTGATAGACCCAAGGGAGCCCTACAGACTGACATCAGGAACCTGGACTGCTGAGTTTTCTTTCCCAGGGGAAATGGAAAAAGGATGTGCCCGGGGGCCCCTGGCCTTGGGCTGGGACCTCACTGCAAAAAATCCTTATATCGAAGGATGGACCCCGCACCGAAGTTGTCCCCACCTCAAACTTGTGCTGCCCTGATAGACCCAAGGGAGCCCTACAAACTGACATCAGGAACCTGGACTGCTGAGTTTTCTTTCCCAGGGAAAATGGAAAAAGAATGTGCCCAGGGTCCCCTGGCCCTGGGCCCCTGGCCCTGACTGCAAAAAATCCTTATATCGAAGGATGGACCCCACATCGATGTTGTCCCCACCTCAAACTTGTGCTGCCCTGATACACCCAAGGGGGCCCTACAAACTGACATTAGGAACCTGGACTGCGGAGTTTTCTTTCCTAGGGAAAATGGAAAAGGGATGTGCCCAGGTGCCGCTGTCCCTGGGCTGGGCCCTGACTGCAAAGAATCCTTATATCGAAGGATGCACCCCACACCGAAGTTGTCCCCACCTCAAAATTGTGCTGCCCTGATAGACCCAAGGGAGCCCTACAAACTGACATCAGGAACCTGGACTGCTGAGTTTTCTTTCCCAGGGGAAATGGAAAAAGGATGTGCCCGGGGGCCCCTGGCCTTGGGCTGGGACCTCACTGCAAAAAATCCTTATATCGAAGGATGGAGCCCACACCGAAGTTGTCCCCACCTCAAACTTGTGCTGCCCTGATACACCCAAGGGAGCCCTACAAACTGACATCAGGAACCTGGACTGCTGAGTTTTCTTTCCCAGGGAAAATGGAAAAAGGATGTACCCAGGGGCCCCTGGCTCTGGGCTGGGACCGCACTGCAAAAAATCCTTATCGAAGGATGGACCCCACACCGAAGTTGTCCCCACCTCAAACTTGTGCTGCCCTGATACACCCAAGGGAGCCCTACAAACTGACATCAGGAACCTGGACTGCTGAGTTTTCTTCCCCAGGGAAAATGGAAAAAGGATGTGCCCAGGGGCCCCTGGCCCTGGGCTGGGACCTCACTGCAAAAAATCCTTTTATCGAAGGATGGACCCCACACCGAAGTTGTCCCCTCCTCAAACTTGTGCTGCCCTGATACACCCAAGGGAGCCCTACAAACTGACATCAGGAACCTGGACTGCTGAGTTTTCTTTCCCAGGGAAAATGGAAAAAGTATGTTCCCAGGGGCCCCTGGCCCTGGGCTTGGACCTCACTGCAAAAAATCCTTTTATCGCTGGATGGACCCCACACCGAAGTTGTCCCCACCTCAAACTTGTGCTGCCCTGATAGACCCAAGGGAGCCCTACAAACTGACATCAGGAACCTGGACTGCTGAGTTTTCTTTCCCAGGGAAAATGGAAAAAGGATGTACCCAGGGGCCCCTGGCTCTGGGCTGGGACCTCACTGCAAAAAATCCTTATATCGAAGGATGGACCCCACACCGAAGTTGTCCCCACCTCAAACTTGTGCTGCCCTGATAGACCCAAGGGAGCCCTACAAACTGACATCAGGAACCTGGACTGCTGAGTTTTCTTCCCCAGGGTAAATGGAAAAAGGATGTGCCCAGGGGCCCCTGGCCCTGGGCTGGGAACTCACTGCAAAAAATCCTTTTATCGAAGGATGGACCCCACACCGAAGTTGTCCCCACCTCAAACTTGTGCTGCCCTGATAGACCCAAGGGAGCCCTACAAACTGACATCAGGAACCTGGACTGCTGAGTTTTCTTTCCCAGGGAAAATGGAAAAAGGATGTGCCCAGGGGCCCCTGGCCCTGACTGCAAAAAATCCTTATATCGAAGGATGGACCCCACACCGAAGTTGGCCCCACCTCAAACTTGTGCTGCCCTGATACACCCAAGGGAGCCCTACAAACTGACATCAGGAACCTGGACTGCTGCGTTTTCTTTCCCAGGGAAAATGGAAAAAGGATGTTCCCAGGGGCCCCTGGCCCTGGGCTTGGACCTCACTGCAAAAAATCCTTTTATCGCAGGATGGACCCCACACCGAAGTTGTCCCCACCTGAAACTTGTGCTGCCCTGATAGACCCAAGGGAGCCCTACAAACTGACATCAGGAACCTGGACTGCTGAGTTTTCTTTCCCAGGGAAAATGGAAAAAGGATGTGCCCAGCGGCCCCTGGCCCTGGGCCCCTCGCCCTGACTGCAAAAAATCCTTATATCGAAGGATGGACCCCACACCGAAGTTGTCCCCACCTCAAACTTGTGCTGCCCTGAAAGACCCAAGGGAGCCCTACAAACTGACATCAGGAACCTGGACTGCTGAGTTTTCTTTCCCAGGGAAAATGGCCAAAGGATGTGCCCGGGGGCCCCTGGCCCTGACTGCAAAAAATCCTTTTATCGAAGGATGGACCCCACACCGAAGTTGTCCCCACCTCAAACTTGTGCTGCCCTGATAGACCCAAGGAAGCCCTACAAACTGACATCAGGAACCTGGACTGCTGCATTTTCTTTCCCAGGGAAAATGGAAAAAGGATGTTCCCAGGGGCCCCTGGCCCTGGGCTGGGACCTCACTGCAAAAAATCCATTTATCGAAGGATGGACCCCACACCGAAGTTGTCCCCACCTCAAACTTGTGCTGCCCTGATAGACCCAAGGGAGCCCTACAAACTGACATCAGGAACCTGGACTGCTGAGTTTTCTTTCCCAGGGAAAATGGCCAAAGGATGTGCCCAGGGGCCCCTGGCCCTGACTGCAAAAAATCCTTATATCGAAGGATGGACCCCACACCGAAGTTGTCCCCACCTCAAACTTGTGCTGCCCTGAAAGACCCAAGGGAGCCCTACAAACTGACATCAGGAACCTGGACTGCTGAGTTTTCTTTCCCAGGGAAAATGGCCAAAGTATGTGCCCGGGGGCCCCTGGCCCTGACTGCAAAAAATCCTTTTATCGAAGGATGGACCCCACACCGAAGTTGTCCCCACCTCAAACTTGTGCTGCCCTGATAGACCCAAGGAAGCCCTACAAACTGACATCAGGAACCTGGACTGCTGCATTTTCTTTCCCAGGGAAAATGGAAAAAGGATGTTCCCAGGGGCCCCTGGCCCTGGGCTGGGACCTCACTGCAAAAAATCCATTTATCGAAGGATGGACCCCACACCGAAGTTGTCCCCACCTCAAACTTGTGCTGCCCTGATAGACCCAAGGAAGCCCTACAAACTGACATTAGGAACCTGGACTGCGGAGTTTTCTTTCCTAGGGAAAATGGAAAAGGGATGTGCCCAGGTGCCGCTGTCCCTGGGCTGGGCCCTGACTGGAAAGAATCCTTATATCGAAGGATGCACCCCACACCGAAGTTGTCCCCACCTCAAAATTGTGCTGCCCTGATAGACCCAAGGGAGCCCTACAAACTGACATCAGGAACCTGGACTGCTGAGTTTTCTTTCCCAGGGGAAATGGAAAAAGGATGTGCCCAGGGGCCCCTGGCCCTGGGCAGGGGCCTCACTACAAAAAATCCTTATATCGAAGGATGGACCCCACACCGAAGTTGTCCCCACCTCAAACTTGTGCTGCCCGGATAGACCCAAGGGAGCCCTACAAACTGACATCAGGAACCTGGACTGCTGAGTTTTTTTCCCAGGGAAAATGGAAAAAGGATGTACCCAGGGGCCCCTGGCTCTGGGCTGGGACCGCACTGCAAAAAATCCTTATCGAAGGATGGACCCCACACCGAAGTTGTCCCCACCTCAAACTTGTGCTGCCCTGATAGACCCAAGGGAGCCCTACAAACTGACATCAGGAACCTGGACTGCTGAGTTTTCTTCCCCAGGGAAAATGGAAAAAGGATGTGCCCAGGGGCCCCTGGCCCTGGGCTGGGAACTCACTGCAAAAAATCCTTTTATCGAAGGATGGACCCCACACCGAAGTTGTCCCCTCCTCCAACTTGTGCTGCCCTGATACACCCAAGGGAGCCCTACAAACTGACATCAGGAACCTGGACTGCTGAGTTTTCTTTCCCAGGGAAAATGGCCAAAGGATGTGCCCAGGGGCCCCTGGCCCTGACTGCAAAAAATCCTTTTATCGAAGGATGGACCCCACACCGAAGTTGTCCCCACCTCAGACTTGTGCTGCCCTGATACACCCAAGGGAGCCCTACAAACTGACATCAGGAACCTGGACTGCTGCGTTTTCTTTCCCAGGGAAAATGGAAAAAGTATGTTCCCAGGGCCCCTGGCCCTTGGCTCGGACCTCACTGCAAAAAATCCTTTTATCGCTGGATGGACCCCACACCGAAGTTGTCCCCACCTGAAACTTGTGCTGCCCTGATACACCCAAGGGAGCCCTACAAACTGACATCAGGAACCTGGACTGCTGAGTTTTCTTTCCCAGGGAAAATGGAAAAAGGATGTGCCCAGGGGCCCCTGGCCCTGGGCAGGGGCCTCACTACAAAAAATCCTTATATCGAAGGATGGACCCCACACCGAAGTTGTCCCCACCTCAAACTTGTGCTGCCCGGATAGACCCAAGGGAGCCCTACAAACTGACATCAGGAACCTGGACTGCTGAGTTTTTTTCCCAGGGAAAATGGAAAAAGGATGTACCCAGGGGCCCCTGGCTCTGGGCAGGGACCGCACTGCAAAAAATCCTTATCGAAGGATGGACCCCACACCGAAGTTGTCCCCACCTCAAACTTGTGCTGCCCTGATAGACCCAAGGGAGCCCTACAAACTGACATCAGGAACCTGGACTGCTGAGTTTTCTTCCCCAGGGAAAATGGAAAAAGGATGTGCCCAGGGGCCCCTGGCCCTGGGCTGGGAACTCACTGCAAAAAATCCTTTTATCGAAGGATGGACCCCACACCGAAGTTGTCCCCTCCTCAAACTTGTGCTGCCCTGATACACCCAAGGGAGCCCTACAAACTGACATCAGGAACCTGGACTGCTGAGTTTTCTTTCCCAGGGAAAATGGCCAAAGGATGTGCCCAGGGGCCCCTGGCCCTGACTGCAAAAAATCCTTATATCGAAGGATGGACCCCACACCGAAGTTGTCCCCACCTCAAACTTGTGCTGCCCTGAAAGACCCAAGGGAGCCCTACAAACTGACATCAGGAACCTGGACTGCTGAGTTTTCTTTCCCAGGGAAAATGGCCAAAGGATGTGCCCGGGGGCCCCTGGCCCTGACTGCAAAAAATCCTTTTATCGAAGGATGGACCCCACACCGAAGTTGTCCCCACCTCAAACTTGTGCTGCCCTGATAGACCCAAGGAAGCCCTACAAACTGACATCAGGAACCTGGACTGCTGCATTTTCTTTCCCAGGGAAAATGGAAAAAGGATGTTCCCAGGGGCCCCTGGCCCTGGGCTGGGACCTCACTGCAAAAAATCCATTTATCGAAGGATGGACCCCACACCGAAGTTGTCCCCACCTCAAACTTGTGCTGCCCTGATAGACCCAAGGGAGCCCTACAAACTGACATTAGGAACCTGGACTGCGGAGTTTTCTTTCCTAGGGAAAATGGAAAAGGGATGTGCCCAGGTGCCGCTGTCCCTGGGCTGGGCCCTGACTGCAAAGAATCCTTATATCGAAGGATGCACCCCACACCGAAGTTGTCCCCACCTCAAAATTGTGCTGCCCTGATAGACCCAAGGGAGCCCTACAAACTGACATCAGGAACCTGGACTGCTGAGTTTTCTTTCCCAGGGGAAATGGAAAAAGGATGTGCCCGGGGGCCCCTGGCCTTGGGCTGGGACCTCACTGCAAAAAATCCTTATATCGAAGGATGGACCCCGCACCGAAGTTGTCCCCACCTCAAACTTGTGCTGCCCTAATAGACCCAAGGGAGCCCTACAAACTGACATCAGGAACCTGGACTGCTGTGTTTTCTTTCCCAGGGAAAATGGAAAAAGTATGTTCCCAGGGGCCCCTGGCCCTGGGCTTGGACCTCACTGCAAAAAATCCTTTTATCGCTGGATGGACCCCACACCGAAGTTGTCCCCACCTCAAACTTGTGCTGCCCTGATAGACCCAAGGGAGCCCTACAAACTGACATCAGGAACCTGGACTGCTGAGTTTTCTTTCCCAGGGAAAATGGAAAAAGGATGTACCCAGGGGCCCCTGGCTCTGGGCTGGGACCTCACTGCAAAAAATCCTTATATCGAAGGATGGACCCCACACCGAAGTTGTCCCCACCTCAAACTTGTGCTGCCCTGATACACCCAAGGGAGCCCTACAAACTGACATCAGGAACCTGGACTGCTGAGTTTTCTTCCCCAGGGTAAATGGAAAAAGTATGTTCCCAGGGCCCCTGGCCCTTGGCTTGGACCTCACTGCAAAAAATCCTTTTATCGCTGGATGGACCCCACACCGAAGTTGTCCCCACCTGAAACTTGTGCTGCCCTGATACACCCAAGGGAGCCCTACAAACTGACATCAGGAACCTGGACTGCTGAGTTTTCTTTCCCAGGGAAAATGGAAAAAGGATGTGCCCAGGGGCCCCTGGCCCTGGGCAGGGGCCTCACTACAAAAAATCCTTATATCGAAGGATGGACCCCACACCGAAGTTGTCCCCACCTCAAACTTGTGCTGCCCTGATAGACCCAAGGGAGCCCTACAAACTGACATCAGGAACCTGGACTGCTGAGTTTTCTTTCCCAGGGAAAATTGAAAAAGGATGTTCCCAGGGGCCCCTGGCCCTGGGCTTGGACCTCACTGCAAAAAATCCTTTTATCGCAGGATGGACCCCACACCGAAGTTGTCCCCACCTCGAACTTGTGCTGCCCTGATAGACCCAAGGTAGCCCTACAAACTGACATCAGGAACCTGGACTGCTGTGTTTTCTTTCCCAGGGAAAATGGCCAAAGGATGTGCCCGGGGGCCCCTGGCCCAGACTGCAAAAAATCCTTATATCGACGGATGGACCCCACACCGAAGTTGTCCCCACCTGAAACTTGTGCTGCCCTGATACACCCAAGGGAGCCCTACAAACTGACATCAGGAACCTGGACTGCTGAGTTTTCTTTCCCAGGGAAAATGGAAAAAGTATGTGCCCAGGGACCCCTGGCCCTGACTGCAAAAAATCCTTATATCGAAGGATGGACCCCACACCGAAGTTGTCCCCACCTCAAACTTGTGCTGCCCTGATAGACCCAAGAGAGCCCTACAAACTGACATCAGGAACCTGGACTGCTGAGTTTTCTTCCCCAGGGAAAATGGAAAAAGAATGTGCCCAGGGTCCCCTGGCCCTGGGCCCCTGGCCCTGACTGCAAAAAATCCTTATATCGAAGGATGGACCCCACATCGATGTTGTCCCCACCTCAAACTTGTGCTGCCCTGATACACCCAAGGGGGCCCTACAAACTGACATCAGGAACCTGGACTGCTGAGTTTGCTTTCCCAGGGAAAATGGCCAAAGGATGTGCCCAGGGGCCCCTGGCCCTGACTGCAAAGAATCCTTATATCGAAGGATGGACCCCACACCGAAGTTGTCCCCACCTCAAACTTGTGCTGCCCTGATAGACCCAAGGGAGCCCTACAAACTGACATCAGGAACCTGGACTGCTGAGTTTTCTTTCCCAGGGGAAATGGAAAAAGGAATTTCCCAGCGGCCCATTGCCCTGGGCTGGGACCTCACTGCAAAAAATCCTTATATCGAAGGATGGACCCCACACCGACGTTGTCCCCACCTCAAACTTTTGCTGCCCTGATAGACCCAAGGGAGCCCTACAAACTGACATCAGGAACCTGGACTGCTGTGTTTTCTTCCCCAGGGAAAATGGAAAAAGGATGTGCCCAGGGGCCCCTGGCCCTGGGCTGGGAACTCACTGCAAAAAATCCTTTTATCGAAGGATGGACCCCACACCGAAGTTGTCCCCTCCTCAAACTTGTGCTGCCCTGATACACCCAAGGGAGCCCTACAAACTGACATCAGGAACCTGGACTGCTGAGTTTTCTTTCCCAGGGAAAATGGCCAAAGGATGTGCCCAGGGGCCCCTGGCCCTGACTGCAAAAAATCCTTATATCGAAGGATGGACCCCACACCGAAGTTGTCCCCACCTCAAACTTGTGCTGCCCTGAAAGACCCAAGGGAGCCCTACAAACTGACATCAGGAACCTGGACTGCTGCGTTTTCTTTCCCAGGGAAAATGGAAAAAGTATGTTCCCAGGGGCCCCTGGCCCTGGGCTTGGACCTCACTGCAAAAAATCCTTTTATCGCTGGATGGACCCCACACCGAAGTTGTCCCCACCTGAAACTTGTGCTGCCCTGATACACCCAAGGGAGCCCTACAAACTGACATCAGGAACCTGGACTGCTGAGTTTTCTTTCCCAGGGAAAATGGAAAAAGGATGTGCCCAGGGGCCCCTGGCCCTGGGCAGGGGCCTCACTACAAAAAATCCTTATATCGAAGGATGGACCCCACACCGAAGTTGTCCCCACCTCAAACTTGTGCTGCCCGGATAGACCCAAGGGATCCCTACAAACTGACATCAGGAACCTGGACTGCTGTGTTTTCTTTCCCAGGGAAAATGGAAAAAGGATGTGCCCAGGGGCCCCTGGCCCTGGGCCCCTGGCCCTGATTGCAAAAAATCCTTATATCGAAGGATGGACCCCACACCGAAGTTGTCCCCACCTCAAACTTGTGCTGCCCTGAAAGACCCAAGGGAGCCCTACAAACTGACATCAGGAACCTGGACTGCTGAGTTTTCTTTCCCAGGGAAAATGGCCAAAGGATGTGCCCGGGGGCCCCTGGCCCAGACTGCAAAAAATCCTTATATCGACGGATGGACCCCACACCGAAGTTGTCCCCACCTGAAACTTGTGCTGCCCTGATACACCCAAGGGAGCCCTACAAACTGACATCAGGAACCTGGACTGCTGTGTTTTCTTTCCCAGGGAAAATGGTAAAAGTATGTGCCCAGGGGCCCCTGGCCCTGACTGCAAAAAATCCTTATATCGAAGGATGGACCCCACACCGAAGTTGTCCCCACCTCAAACTTGTGCTGCCCTGATAGACCCAAGGGAGCCCTACAAACTGACATCAGGAACCTGGACTGCTGAGTTTTCTTTCCCAGGGGAAATGGAAAAAGGATGTTCCCAGGGTCCCCTCGCCCTGGGCCCCTGGCCCTGACTGCAAAAAATCCTTATATCGAAGGATGGACCCCACACCGACGTTGTCCCCACCTCAAACTTGTGCTGCCCTGATAGACCCAAGGGAGCCCTACAAACTGACATCAGGAACCTGGACTGCTGAGTTTTCTTTCCCAGGGAAAATGGCCAAAGGATGTGCCCAGGGGCCCCTGGTCCTGACTGCAAAAAATCCTTATATCGAAGGATGGAGCCCACACCGAAGTTGTCCCCACCTCAAAATTGTGCTGCCCTGATACACCCAAGGGAGCCCTACAAACTGACATCAGGAACCTGGACTGCTGCGTTTTCTTTCCCAGGGAAAATGGAAAAAGTATGTTCCCAGGGGCCCCTGGCCCTGGGCTTGGACCTCACTGCAAAAAATCCTTTTATCGCTGGATGGACCCCACACCGAAGTTGTCCCCACCTGAAACTTGTGCTGCCCTGATACACCCAAGGAAGCCCTACAAACTGACATCAGGAACCTGGACTGCTGAGTTTTCTTTCCCAGGGAAAATGGAAAAAGGATGTGCCCAGGGGCCCCTGGCCCTGGGCAGGGGCCTCACTACAAAAAATCCTTATATCGAAGGATGGACCCCACACCGAAGTTGTCCCCACCTCAAACTTGTGCTGCCCGGATAGACCCAAGGGAGCCCTACAAACTGACATCAGGAACCTGGACTGCTGTGTTTTCTTTCCCAGGGAAAATGGAAAAAGGATGTGCCCAGGGGCCCCTGGCCCTGACTGCAAAAAATCCTTATATCGAAGGATGGACCCCACACCGAAGTTGTCCCCACCTCAAACTTGTGCTGCCCTGATACACCCAAGGAAGCCCTACAAACTGACATCAGGAACCTGGACTGCTGCATTTTCTTTCCCAGGGAAAATGGAAAAAGGATGTTCCCAGGGGCCCCTGGCCCTGGGCTGGTACCTCACTGCAAAAAATCCTTATATCGAAGGATGGACCCCGCACCGAAGTTGTCCCCACCTCAAACTTGTGCTGCCCTGATAGACCCAAGGGAGCCCTACAAACTGACATTAGGAACCTGGACTGCGGAGTTTTCTTTCCTAGGGAAAATGGAAAAGGGATGTGCCCAGGTGCCGCTGTCCCTGGGCTGGGCCCTGACTGCAAAGAATCCTTATATCGAAGGATGCACCCCACACCGAAGTTGTCCCCACCTCAAAATTGTGCTGCCCTGATAGACCCAAGGGAGCCCTACAGACTGACATCAGGAACCTGGACTGCTGAGTTTTCTTTCCCAGGGGAAATGGAAAAAGGATGTGCCCGGGGGCCCCTGGCCTTGGGCTGGGACCTCACTGCAAAAAATCCTTATATCGAAGGATGGACCCCGCACCGAAGTTGTCCCCACCTCAAACTTGTGCTGCCCTGATAGACCCAAGGGAGCCCTACAAACTGACATCAGGAACCTGGACTGCTGAGTTTTCTTCCCCAGGGAAAATGGAAAAAGAATGTGCCCAGGGTCCCCTGGCCCTGGGCCCCTGGCCCTGACTGCAAAAAATCCTTATATCGAAGGATGGACCCCACATCGATGTTGTCCCCACCTCAAACTTGTGCTGCCCTGATACACCCAAGGGGGCCCTACAAACTGACATCAGGAACCTGGACTGCTGAGTTTTCTTTCCCAGGGAAAATGGCCAAAGGATGTGCCCAGGGGCCCCTGGCCCTGACTGCAAAGAATCCTTATATCGAAGGATGGACCCCACACCGAAGTTGTCCCCACCTCAAACTTGTGCTGCCCTGATAGACCCAAGGGAGCCCTACAAACTGACATCAGGAACCTGGACTGCTGAGTTTTCTTTCCCAGGGGAAATGGAAAAAGGATGTTCCCAGCGGCCCCTTGCCCTGGGCTGGGACCTCACTGCAAAAAATCCTTATATCGAAGGATGGACCCCACACCGACGTTGTCCCCACCTCAAACTTGTGCTGCCCTGATAGACCCAAGGGAGCCCTACAAACTGACATCAGGAACCTGGACTGCTGAGTTTTCTTTCCCAGGGAAAATGGAAAAAGGATGTGCCCAGGGGCCCCTGGCCCTGGGCTGGGAATTCACTGCAAAAAATCCTTTTATCGAAGGATGGACCCCACACCGAAGTTGTCCCCTCCTCAAACTTGTGCTGCCCTGATACACCCAAGGGAGCCCTACAAACTGACATCAGGAACCTGGACTGCTGAGTTTTCTTTCCCAGGGAAAATGGCCAAAGGATGTGCCCAGGGGCCCCTGGCCCTGACTGCAAAAAATCCTTATATCGAAGGATGGAGCCCACACCGAAGTTGTCCCCACCTCAAACTTGTGCTGCCCTGATACACCCAAGGGAGCCCTACAAACTGACATCAGGAACCTGGACTGCTGCGTTTTCTTTCCCAGGGAAAATGGAAAAAGTATGTTCCCAGGGGCCCCTGGCCCTGGGCTTGGACCTCACTGCAAAAAATCCTTTTATCGCTGGATGGACCCCACACCGAAGTTGTCCCCACCTGAAACTTGTGCTGCCCTGATACACCCAAGGGAGCCCTACAAACTGACATCAGGAACCTGGACTGCTGAGTTTTCTTTCCCAGGGAAAATGGAAAAAGGATGTGCCCAGGGGCCCCTGGCCCTGGGCAGGGGCCTCACTACAAAAAATCCTTATATCGAAGGATGGACCCCACACCGAAGTTGTCCCCACCTCAAACTTGTGCTGCCCTGATACACCCAAGGAAGCCCTACAAACTGACATCAGGAACCTGGACTGCTGCATTTTCTTTCCCAGGGAAAATGGAAAAAGGATGTTCCCAGGGGCCCCTGGCCCTGGGCTGGGACCTCACTGCAAAAAATCCATTTTTCGAAGGATGGACCCCACACCGAAGTTGTCCCCACCTCAAACTTGTGCTGCCCTGATAGACCCAAGGGAGCCCTACAAACTGACATTAGGAACCTGGACTGCGGAGTTTTCTTTCCTAGGGAAAATGGAAAAGGGATGTGCCCAGGTGCCACTGTCCCTGGGCTGGGCCCTGACTGCAAAGAATCCTTATATCGAAGGATGCACCCCACACCGAAGTTGTCCCCACCTCAAAATTGTGCTGCCCTGATAGACCCAAGGGAGCCCTACAAACTGACATCAGGAACCTGGACTGCTGAGTTTTCTTTCCCAGGGGAAGTGGAAAAAGGATGTGCCCGGGGGCCCCCGGCCTTGGGCTGGGACCTCACTGCAAAAAATCCTTATATCGAAGGATGGACCCCGCACCGAAGTTGTCCCCACCTCAAACTTGTGCTGCCCTGATAGACCCAAGGGAGCCCTACAAACTGACATCAGGAACCTGGACTGCTGAGTTTTCTTTCCCAGGGAAAATGGAAAAAGGATGTACCCAGGGGCCCCTGGCTCTGGGCTGGGACCGCACTGCAAAAAATCCTTATCGAAGGATGGACCCCACACCGAAGTTGTCCCCACCTCAAACTTGTGCTGCCCTGATAGACCCAAGGGAGCCCTACAAACTGACATCAGGAACCTGGACTGCTGAGTTTTCTTCCCCAGGGAAAATGGAAAAAGGATGTGCCCAGGGGCCCCTGGCCCTGGGCTGGGAACTCACTGCAAAAAATCCTTTTATCGAAGGATGGACCCCACACCGAAGTTGTCCCCACCTCAAACTTGTGCTGCCCTGATAGACCCAAGCGAGCCCTACAAACTGACATCAGGAACCTGGACTGCTGAGTTTTCTTTCCCAGGGAAAATGGAAAAAGGATGTGCCCAGGGGCCCCTGGCCCTGACTGCAAAAAATCCTTATATCGAAGGATGGACCCCACACCGAAGTTGGCCCCACCTCAAACTTGTGCTGCCCTGATACACCCAAGGGAGCCCTACAAACTGACATCAGGAACCTGGACTGCTGAGTTTTCTTTCCCAGGGAAAATGGAAAAAGGATGTGCCCAGGGGCCCCTGGCCCTGGGCCCCTGGCCCTGACTGCAAAAAATCCTTATATCGAAGGATGGACCCCACACCGAAGTTGTCCCCACCTCAAACTTGTGCTGCCCTGAAAGACCCAAGGGAGCCTTACAAACTGACATCAGGAACCTGGACTGCTGAGTTTTCTTTCCCAGGGAAAATGGAAAAAGGATGTTCCCAGGGGCCCCTGGCCCTGACTGCAAAAAATCCTTATATCGAAGGATGGACCCCACACCGAAGTTGTCCCCACCTCAAACTTGTGCTGCCCTGAAAGACCCAAGGGAGCCCTACAAACTGACATCAGGAACCTGGACTGCTGAGTTTTCTTCCCCAGGGAAAATGGAAAAAGGATGTGCCCAGGGGCCCCTGGCCCTGGGCTGGGACCGCACTGCAAAAAATCCTTTTATCGAAGGATGGACCCCACACCGAAGTTGTCCCCTCCTCAAACTTGTGCTGCCCTGATACACCCAAGGGAGCCCTACAAACTGACATCAGGAACCTGGACTGCTGAGTTTTCTTTCTCAGGGAAAATGGAAAAAGTATGTTCCCAGGGGCCCCTGGCCCTGGGCTTGGACCTCACTGCAAAAAATCCTTTTATCGCTGGATGGACCCCACACCGAAGTTGTCCCCACCTGAAACTTGTGCTGCCCTGATACACCCAAGGGAGCCCTACAAACTGACATTAGGAACCTGGACTGCGGAGTTTTCTTTCCTAGGGAAAATGGAAAAGGGATGTGCCCAGGTGCCGCTGTCCCTGGGCTGGGCCCTGACTGCAAAGAATCCTTATATCGAAGGATGCACCCCACACCGAAGTTGTCCCCACCTCAAACTTGTGCTGCCCTGATAGACCCAAGGGAGCCCTACAAACTGACATCAGGAACCTGGACTGCTGAGTTTTCTTTCCCAGGGGAAATGGAAAAAGGATGTTCCCAGCGGCCCCTTGCCCTGGGCTGGGACCTCACTGCAAAAAATCCTTATATCGAAGGATGGACCCCACACCGAAGTTGTCCCCTCCTCAAACTTGTGCTGCCCTGATACACCCAAGGGAGCCCTACAAACTGACATCAGGAACCTGGACTGCTGAGTTTTCTTTCTCAGGGAAAATGGAAAAAGTATGTTCCCAGGGGCCCCTGGCCCTGGGCTTGGACCTCACTGCAAAAAATCCTTTTATCGCTGGATGGACCCCACACCGAAGTTGTCCCCACCTGAAACTTGTGCTGCCCTGATACACCCAAGGGAGCCCTACAAACTGACATTAGGAACCTGGACTGCGGAGTTTTCTTTCCTAGGGAAAATGGAAAAGGGATGTGCCCAGGTGCCGCTGTCCCTGGGCTGGGCCCTGACTGCAAAGAATCCTTATATCGAAGGATGCACCCCACACCGAAGTTGTCCCCACCTCAAACTTGTGCTGCCCTGATAGACCCAAGGGAGCCCTACAAACTGACATCAGGAACCTGGACTGCTGAGTTTTCTTTCCCAGGGGAAATGGAAAAAGGATGTTCCCAGCGGCCCCTTGCCCTGGGCTGGGACCTCACTGCAAAAAATCCTTATATCGAAGGATGGACCCCACACCGACGTTGTCCCCACCTCAAACTTGTGCTGCCCTGATAGACCCAAGGGAGCCCTACAAACTGACATCAGGAACCTGGACTGCTGAGTTTTCTTTCCCAGGGAAAATGGAAAAAGGATGTGCCCAGGGGCCCCTGGCCCTGGGCTGGGAATTCACTGCAAAAAATCCTTTTATCGAAGGATGGACCCCACACCGAAGTTGTCCCCTCCTCAAACTTGTGCTGCCCTGATACACCCAAGGGAGCCCTACAAACTGACATCAGGAACCTGGACTGCTGAGTTTTCTTTCCCAGGGAAAATGGAAAAAGGATGTGCCCAGGGGCCCCTGGCCCTGACTGCAAAAAATCCTTATATCGAAGGATGGAGCCCACACCGAAGTTGTCCCCACCTCAAACTTGTGCTGCCCTGATACACCCAAGGGAGCCCTACAAACTGACATCAGGAACCTGGACTGCTGCGTTTTCTTTCCCAGGGAAAATGGAAAAAGTATGTTCCCAGGGGCCCCTGGCCCTAGGCTTGGACCTCACTGCAAAAAATCCTTTTATCGCTGGATGGACCCCACACCGAAGTTGTCCCCACCTGAAACTTGTGCTGCCCTGATACACCCAAGGGAGCCCTACAAACTGACATCAGGAACCTGGACTGCTGAGTTTTCTTTCCCAGGGAAAATGGAAAAAGGATGTGCCCAGGGGCCCCTGGCCCTGGGCAGGGGCCTCACTACAAAAAATCCTTATATCGAAGGATGGACCCCACACCGAAGTTGTCCCCACCTCAAACTTGTGCTGCCCGGATAGACCCAAGGGAGCCCTACAAACTGACATCAGGAACCTGGACTGCTGTGTTTTCTTTCCCAGGGAAAATGCAAAAAGGATGTGCCCAGGGGCCCCTGGCCCTGACTGCAAAAAATCCTTATATCGAAGGATGGACCCCACACCGAAGTTGTCCCCACCTCAAACTTGTGCTGCCCTGATACACCCAAGGAAGCCCTACAAACTGACATCAGGAACCTGGACTGCTGCATTTTCTTTCCCAGGGAAAATGGAAAAAGGATGTTCCCAGGGGCCCCTGGCCCTGGGCTGGGACCTCACTGCAAAAAATCCATTTATCGAAGGATGGACCCCACACCGAAGTTGTCCCCACCTCAAACTTGTGCTGCCCTGATAGACCCAAGGGAGCCCTACAAACTGACATTAGGAACCTGGACTGCGGAGTTTTCTTTCCTAGGGAAAATGGAAAAGGGATGTGCCCAGGTGCCGCTGTCCCTGGGCTGGGCCCTGACTGCAAAGAATCCTTATATCGAAGGATGCACCCCACACCGAAGTTGTCCCCACCTCAAACTTGTGCTGCCCTGATACACCCAAGGGAGCCCTACAAACTGACATCAGGAACCTGGACTGCTGAGTTTTCTTTCCCAGGGGAAATGGAAAAAGGATGTGCCCGGGGGCCCCTGGCCTTGGGCTGGGACCTCACTGCAAAAAATCCTTATATCGAAGGATGGACCCCGCACCGAAGTTGTCCCCACCTCAAACTTGTGCTGCCCTGATAGACCCAAGGGAGCCCTACAAACTGACATCAGGAACCTGGACTGCTGAGTTTTCTTTCCCAGGGAAAATGGAAAAAGGATGTACCCAGGGGCCCCTGGCTCTGGGCTGGGACCGCACTGCAAAAAATCCTTATCGAAGGATGGACCCCACACCGAAGTTGTCCCCACCTCAAACTTGTGCTGCCCTGATAGACCCAAGGGAGCCCTACAAACTGACATCAGGAACCTGGACTGCTGAGTTTTCTTCCCCAGGGAAAATGGAAAAAGGATGTGCCCAGGGGCCCCTGGCCCTGGGCTGGGAACTCACTGCAAAAAATCCTTTTATCGAAGGATGGACCCCACACCGAAGTTGTCCCCTCCTCAAACTTGTGCTGCCCTGATACACCCAAGGGAGCCCTACAAACTGACATCAGGAACCTGGACTGCTGAGTTTTCTTCCCCAGGGTAAATGGAAAAAGGATGTGCCCAGGGGCCCCTGGCCCTGGGCTGGGAACTCACTGCAAAAAATCCTTTTATCGAAGGATGGACCCCACACCGAAGTTGTCCCCACCTCAAACTTGTGCTGCCCTGATAGACCCAAGCGAGCCCTACAAACTGACATCAGGAACCTGGACTGCTGAGTTTTCTTTCCCAGGGAAAATGGAAAAAGGATGTGCCCAGGGGCCCCTGGCCCTGACTGCAAAAAATCCATATATCGAAGGATGGACCCCACACCGAAGTTGGCCCCACCTCAAACTTGTGCTGCCCTGATACACCCAAGGGAGCCCTACAAACTGACATCAGGAACCTGGACTGCTGAGTTTTCTTTCCCAGGGAAAATGGAAAAAGGATGTGCCCAGGGGCCCCTGGCCCTGACTGCAAAAAATCCATATATCGAAGGATGGACCCCACACCGAAGTTGGCCCCACCTCAAACTTGTGCTGCCCTGATACACCCAAGGGAGCCCTACAAACTGACATCAGGAACCTGGACTGCTGAGTTTTCTTTCCCAGGGAAAATGGAAAAAGGATGTGCCCAGGGGCCCCTGGCCCTGGGCCCCTGGCCCTGACTGCAAAAAATCCTTATATCGAAGGATGGACCCCACACCGAAGTTGTCCCCACCTCAAACTTGTGCTGCCCTGAAAGACCCAAGGGAGCCTTACAAACTGACATCAGGAACCTGGACTGCTGAGTTTTCTTTCCCAGGGAAAATGGAAAAAGGGTGTTCCCAGGGGCCCCTGGCCCTGACTGCAAAAAATCCTTATATCGACGGATGGACCCCACACCGAAGTTGTCCCCACCTGAAACTTGTGCTGCCCTGATAGACCCAAGGGAGCCCTACAGACTGACATCAGGAACCTGGACTGCTGAGTTTTCTTCCCCAGGGAAAATGGAAAAAGGATGTGCCCAGGGGCCCCTGGCCCTGGGCTGGGACCGCACTGCAAAAAATCCTTTTATCGAAGGATGGACCCCACACCGAAGTTGTCCCCTCCTCAAACTTGTGCTGCCCTGATACACCCAAGGGAGCCCTACAAACTGACATCAGGAACCTGGACTGCTGAGTTTTCTTTCTCAGGGAAAATGGAAAAAGTATGTTCCCAGGGGCCCCTGGCCCTGGGCTTGGACCTCACTGCAAAAAATCCTTTTATCGCTGGATGGACCCCACACCGAAGTTGTCCCCACCTGAAACTTGTGCTGCCCTGATACACCCAAGGGAGCCCTACAAACTGACATCAGGAACCTGGACTGCTGAGTTTTCTTTCCCGGGGAAAATGGAAAAAGGATGTGCCCAGGGGCCCCTGGCCCCGGGCAGGGGCCTCACTACAAAAAATCCTTATATCGAAGGATGGACCCCACACCGAAGTTGTCCCCACCTCAAACTTGTGCTGCCCGGATAGACCCAAGGGAGCCCTACAAAATGACATCAGGAACCTGGACTGCTGTGTTTTCTTTCCCAGGGAAAATGGAAAAAGGATGTGCCCAGGGGCCCCTGGCCCTGACTGCAAAAAATCCTTATATCGAAGGATGGACCCCACACCGAAGTTGTCCCCACCTCAAACTTGTGCTGCCCTGATACACCCAATGAAGCCCTACAAACTGACATCAGGAACCTGGACTGCTGCATTTTCTTTCCCAGGGAAAATGGAAAAAGGATGTTCCCAGGGGCCCCTGGCCCTGGGCTGGGACCTCACTGCAAAAAATCCATTTATCGAAGGATGGACCCCACACCGAAGTTGTCCCCACCTCAAACTTGTGCTGCCCTGATAGACCCAAGGGAGCCCTACAAACTGACATTAGGAACCTGGACTGCGGAGTTTTCTTTCCTAGGGAAAATGGAAAAGTGATGTGCCCAGGTGCCGCTGTCCCTGGGCTGGGCCCTGACTGCAAAGAATCCTTATATCGAAGGATGCACCCCACACCGAAGTTGTCCCCACCTCAAAATTGTGCTGCCCTGATAGACCCAAGGGAGCCCTACAAACTGACATCAGGAACCTGGACTGCTGAGTTTTCTTTCCCAGGGGAAATGGAAAAAGGATGTGCCCGGGGGCCCCTGGCCTTGGGCTGGGACCTCACTGCAAAAAATCCTTATATCGAAGGATGGACCCCGCACCGAAGTTGTCCCCACCTCAAACTTGTGCTGCCCTGATAGACCCAAGGGAGCCCTACAAACTGACATCAGGAACCTGGACTGCTGAGTTTTCTTTCCCAGGGAAAATGGCCAAAGGATGTACCCAGGGGCCCCTGGCTCTGGGCTGGGACCGCACTGCAAAAAATCCTTATCGAAGGATGGACCCCACACCGAAGTTGTCCCCACCTCAAACTTGTGCTGCCCTGATAGACCCAAGGGAGCCCTACAAACTGGCATCAGGAACCTGGACTGCTGAGTTTTCTTCCCCAGGGAAAATGGAAAAAGGATGTGCCCAGGGGCCCCTGGCCCTGGGCTGGGAACTCACTGCAAAAAATCCTTTTATCGAAGGATGGACCCCACACCGAAGTTGTCCCCTCCTCAAACTTGTGCTGCCCTGATACACCCAAGGGAGCCCTACAAACTGACATCAGGAACCTGGACTGCTGAGTTTTCTTTCCCAGGGAAAATGGCCAAAGGATGTGCCCAGGGGCCCCTGGCCCTGACTGCAAAAAATCCTTATATCGAAGGATGGACCCCACACCGAAGTTGTCCCCACCTCAAACTTGTGCTGCCCTGATACACCCAAGGGAGCCCTACAAACTGACATCAGGAACCTGGACTGCTGTGTTTTCTTTCCCAGGGAAAATGGAAAAAGGATGTGCCCAGGGGCCCCTGGCCCTGACTGCAAAAAATCCTTATATCGAAGGATGGACCCCACACCGAAGTTGTCCCCACCTCAAACTTGTGCTGCCCTGATACACCCAAGGAAGCCCTACAAACTGACATCAGGAACCTGGACTGCTGCATTTTCTTTCCCAGGGAAAATGGAAAAAGGATGTTCCCAGGGGCCCCTGGCCCTGGGCTGGGACCTCACTGCAAAAAATCCATTTTTCGAAGGATGGACCCCACACCGAAGTTGTCCCCACCTCAAACTTGTGCTGCCCTGATAGACCCAAGGGAGCCCTACAAACTGACATTAGGAACCTGGACTGCGGAGTTTTCTTTCCTAGGGAAAATGGAAAAGGGATGTGCCCAGGGTCCGCTGTCCCTGGACTGGGCCCTGACGGCAAAAAATCCTTATATCGAAGGATGGACCCCGCACCGAAGTTGTCCCCACCTCAAACTTGTGCTGCCCTGATAGACCCAAGGGAGCCCTACAAACTGACATCAGGAACCTGGACTGCTGAGTTTTCTTTCCCAGGGAAAATGGAAAAAGGATGTACCCAGGGGCCCCTGGCTCTGGGCTGGGACCGCACTGCAAAAAATCCTTATCGAAGGATGGACCCCACACCGAAGTTGTCCCCACCTCAAACTTGTGCTGCCCTGATAGACCCAAGGGAGCCCTACAAACTGACATCAGGAACCTGGACTGCTGAGTTTTCTTTCCCAGGGAAAATGGAAAAAGGATGTACCCAGGGGCCCCTGGCTCTGGGCTGGGACCTCATTGCAAAAAATCGTTATATCGAAGGATGGACCCCACACCTAAGTTGTCCCCACCTCAAACTTGTGCTGCCCTGATAGACCCAAGGGAGCCCTACAAACTGACATCAGGAACCTGGACTGCTGAGTTTTCTTCCCCAGGGTAAATGGAAAAAGGATGTGCCCAGGGGCCCCTGGCCCTGACTGCAAAAAATCCTTATATCGAAGGATGGACCCCACACCGAAGTTGGCCCCACCTCAAACTTGTGCTGCCCTGATAGACCCAAGGGAGCCCTACAAACTGACATCAGGAACCTGGACTGCTGAGTTTTCTTCCCCAGGGAAAATGGAAAAAGTATGTGCCCAGGGGCCCCTGGCCCTGGGCTGGGAACTCACTGCAAAAAATCCTTTTATCGAAGGATGGACCCCACACCGAAGTTGTCCCCTCCTCAAACTTGTGCTGCCCTGATACACCCAAGGGAGCCCTACAAACTGACATCAGGAACCTGGACTGCTGAGTTTTCTTTCCCAGGGAAAATGGCCAAAGGATGTGCCCAGGGGCCCCTGGCCCTGACTGCAAAAAATCCTTATATCGAAGGATGGACCCCACACCGAAGTTGTCCCCACCTCAAACTTGTGCTGCCCTGATACACCCAAGGGAGCCCTACAAACTGACATCAGGAACCTGGACTGCTGTGTTTTCTTTCCCAGGGAAAATGGAAAAAGGATGTGCCCAGGGGCCCCTGGCCCTGACTGCAAAAAATCCTTATATCGAAGGATGGACCCCACACCGAAGTTGTCCCCACCTCAAACTTGTGCTGCCCTGATACACCCAAGGAAGCCCTACAAACTGACATCAGGAACCTGGACTGCTGCATTTTCTTTCCCAGGGAAAATGGAAAAAGGATGTTCCCAGGGGCCCCTGGCCCTGGGCTGGGACCTCACTGCAAAAAATCCATTTTTCGAAGGATGGACCCCACACCGAAGTTGTCCCCACCTCAAACTTGTGCTGCCCTGATAGACCCAAGGGAGCCCTACAAACTGACATTAGGAACCTGGACTGCGGAGTTTTCTTTCCTAGGGAAAATGGAAAAGGGATGTGCCCAGGGTCCGCTGTCCCTGGACTGGGCCCTGACGGCAAAAAATCCTTATATCGAAGGATGGACCCCGCACCGAAGTTGTCCCCACCTCAAACTTGTGCTGCCCTGATAGACCCAAGGGAGCCCTACAAACTGACATCAGGAACCTGGACTGCTGAGTTTTCTTTCCCAGGGAAAATGGAAAAAGGATGTACCCAGGGGCCCCTGGCTCTGGGCTGGGACCGCACTGCAAAAAATCCTTATCGAAGGATGGACCCCACACCGAAGTTGTCCCCACCTCAAACTTGTGCTGCCCTGATAGACCCAAGGGAGCCCTACAAACTGACATCAGGAACCTGGACTGCTGAGTTTTCTTTCCCAGGGAAAATGGAAAAAGGATGTACCCAGGGGCCCCTGGCTCTGGGCTGGGACCTCATTGCAAAAAATCGTTATATCGAAGGATGGACCCCACACCTAAGTTGTCCCCACCTCAAACTTGTGCTGCCCTGATAGACCCAAGGGAGCCCTACAAACTGACATCAGGAACCTGGACTGCTGAGTTTTCTTCCCCAGGGTAAATGGAAAAAGGATGTGCCCAGGGGCCCCTGGCCCTGACTGCAAAAAATCCTTATATCGAAGGATGGACCCCACACCGAAGTTGGCCCCACCTCAAACTTGTGCTGCCCTGATACACCCAAGCGAGCCCTACAAACTGACATCAGGAACCTGGACTGCTGCGTTTTCTTTCCCAGGGAAAATGGAAAAAGTATGTTCCCAGGGGCCCCTGGCCCTGGGCTTGGACCTCACTGCAAAAAATCCTTTTATCGCAGGATGGACCCCACACCGAAGTTGTCCCCACCTCAAACTTGTGCTGCCCTGATAGACCCAAGGGAGCCGTACAAACTGACATCAGGAACCTGGACTGCTGAGTTTTCTTTCCCAGGGAAAATGGAAAAAGGATGTGCCCAGGGGCCCCTGGCCCTGGGCCCCTGGCCCTGACTGCAAAAAATCCTTATATCGAAGGATGGACCCCACACCGAAGTTGGCCCCACCTCAAACTTGTGCTGCCCTGATACAACCAAGGAAGCCCTACAAACTGACATCAGGAACCTGGACTGCTGCATTTTCTTTCCCAGGGAAAATGGAAAAAGGATATTCCCAGGGGCCCCTGGCCCTGGGCTGGGACCTCACTGCAAAAAATCCATTTATCGAAGGATGGACCCCACACCGAAGTTGTCCCCACCTCAAACTTGTGCTGCCCTGATAGACCCAAGGGAGCCCTACAAACTGACATCAGGAACCTGGACTGCGGAGTTTTCTTTCCTAGGGAAAATGGAAAAGGGATGTGCCCAGGTGCCGCTGTCCCTGGGCTGGGCCCTGACTGCAAAGAATCCTTATATCGAAGGATGCACCCCACACCGAAGTTGTCCCCACCTCAAAATTGTGCTGCCCTGATAGACCCAAGGGAGCCCTACAAACTGACATCAGGAACCTGGACTGCTGAGTTTTCTTTCCCAGGGGAAATGGAAAAAGGATGTGCCCGGGGGCCCCTGGCCTTGGGCTGGGACCTCACTGCAAAAAATCCTTATATCGAAGGATGGACCCCACACCGAAGTTGTCCCCACCTCAAACTTGTGCTGCCCTGATACACCCAAGGGAGCCCTACAAACTGACATCAGGAACCTGGACTGCTGAGTTTTCTTTCCCAGGGAAAATGGCCAAAGGATGTGCCCAGGGGCCCCTGGCCCTGACTGCAAAAAATCCTTATATCGAAGGATGGACCCCACACCGAAGTTGTCCCCACCTCAAACTTGTGCTGCCCTGATACACCCAAGGGAGCCCTACAAACTGACATCAGGAACCTGGACTGCTGCGTTTTCTTTCCCAGGGAAAATGGAAAAAGTATGTTCCCAGGGGCCCCTGGCCCTGGGCTTGGACCTCACTGCAAAAAATCCATTTATCGCTGGATGGACCCCACACCGAAGTTGTCCCCACCTCAAACTTGTGCTGCCCTGATAGACCCAAGGGAGCCCTACAAACTGACATCAGGAACCTGGACTGCTGTGTTTTCTTTCCCAGGGAAAATGGAAAAAGGATGTGCCCAGGGGCCCCTGGCCCTGACTGCAAAAAATCCTTATATCGAAGGATGGACCCCACACCGAAGTTGTCCCCACCTCAAAGTTGTGCTGCCCTGATACACCCAAGGGAGCCCTACAAACTGACATCAGGAACCTGGACTGCTGCGTTTTCTTTCCCAGGGAAAATGGAAAAAGTATGTTCCCAGGGGCCCCTGGCCCTGGGCTTGGACCTCACTTCAAAAAATCCTTTTATCGCTGGATGGACCCCACACCGAAGTTGTCCCCACCTCAAACTTGTGCTGCCCTGATAGACCCAAGGGAGCCCTACAAACTGACATCAGGAACCTGGACTGCTGTGTTTTCTTTCCCAGGGAAAATGGAAAAAGGATGTGCCCAGGGGCCCCTGGCCCTGACTGCAAAAAATCCTTATATCGAAGGATGGACCCCACACCGAAGTTGTCCCCACCTCAAAGTTGTGCTGCCCTGATACACCCAAGGAAGCCCTACAAACTGACATCAGGAACCTGGACTGCTGCATTTTCTTTCACAGGGAAAATGGAAAAAGGATGTTCCCAGGGGCCCCTGGCCCTGGGCTGGGACCTCACTGCAAAAAATCCATTTTTCGAAGGATGGACCCCGCACCGAAGTTGTCCCCACCTCAAACTTGTGCTGCCCTGATAGACCCAAGGGAGCCCTACAAACTGACATTAGGAACCTGGACTGCGGAGTTTTCTTTCCTAGGGAAAATGGAAAAGGGATGTGCCCAGGGTCCGCTGTCCCTGGACTGGGCCCTGACGGCAAAAAATCCTTATATCGAAGGATGGACCCCGCACTGAAGTTGTCCCCACCTCAAACTTGTGCTGCCCTGATAGACCCAAGGGAGCCCTACAAACTGACATCAGGAACCTGGACTGCTGAGTTTTCTTTCCCAGGGAAAATGGAAAAAGGATGTACCCAGGGGCCCCTGGCTCTGGGCTGGGACCGCACTGCAAAAAATCCTTATCGAAGGATGGACCCCACACCGAAGTTGTCCCCACCTCAAACTTGTGCTGCCCTGATAGACCCAAGGGAGCCCTACAAACTGACATCAGGAACCTGGACTGCTGAGTTTTCTTTCCCAGGGAAAATGGAAAAAGGATGTACCCAGGGGCCCCTGGCTCTGGGCTGGGACCTCATTGCAAAAAATCGTTATATCGAAGGATGGACCCCACACCTAAGTTGTCCCCACCTCAAACTTGTGCTGCCCTGATAGACCCAAGGGAGCCCTACAAACTGACATCAGGAACCTGGACTGCTGAGTTTTCTTCCCCAGGGTAAATGGAAAAAGGATGTGCCCAGGGGCCCCTGGCCCTGACTGCAAAAAATCCTTATATCGAAGGATGGACCCCACACCGAAGTTGGCCCCACCTCAAACTTGTGCTGCCCTGATACACCCAAGGGAGCCCTACAAACTGACATCAGGAACCTGGACTGCTGCGTTTTCTTTCCCAGGGAAAATGGAAAAAGTATGTTCCAGGGCCCCTGGCCCTTGGCTTGGACCTCACTGCAAAAAATCCTTTTATCGCTGGATGGACCCCACACCGAAGTTGTCCCCACCTGAAACTTGTGCTGCCCTGATACACCCAAGGGAGCCCTACAAACTGACATCAGGAACCTGGACTGCTGAGTTTTCTTTCCCAGGGAAAATGGAAAAAGGATGTGCCCAGGGGCCCCTGGCCCTGGGCAGGGGCCTCACTACAAAAAATCCTTATATCGAAGGATGGACCCCACACCGAAGTTGTCCCCACCTCAAACTTGTGCTGCCCGGATAGACCCAAGGGAGCCCTACAAACTTACATCAGGAACCTGGACTGCTGTGTTTTCTTTCTCAGGGAAAATGGAAAAAGGATGTGCCCAGGGGCCCCTGGCCCTGACTGCAAAAAATCCTTATATCGAAGGATGGACCCCACACCGAAGTTGTCCCCACCTCAAACTTGTGCTGCCCTGATACACCCAAGGAAGCCCTACAAACTGACATCAGGAACCTGGACTGCTGCATTTTCTTTCCTAGGGAAAATGGAAAAAGGATGTTCCCAGGGGCCCCTGGCCCTGGGCTGGGACCTCACTGCAAAAAATCCATTTATCGAAGGATGGACCCCACACCGAAGTTGTCCCCACCTCAAACTTGTGCTGCCCTGATAGACCCAAGGGAGCCCTACAAACTGACATTAGGAACCTGGACTGCGGAGTTTTCTTTCCTAGGGAAAATGGAAAAGGGATGTGCCCAGGTGCCGCTGTCCCTGGGCTGGGCCCTGACTGCAAAGAATCCTTATATCGATAGATGCACCCCACACCGAAGTTGTCCCCACCTCAAAATTGTGCTGCCCGGATAGACCCAAGGGAGCCCTACAAACTGACATCAGGAACCTGGACTGCTGAGTTTTCTTTCCCAGGGAAAATGGAAAAAGGATGTGCCCGGGGGCCCCTGGCCCTGGGCTGGGCCCTGACTGCAAAAAATCCTTTTATCGAAGGATGGACCCCACACCGAAGTTGTCCCCTCCTCAAACTTGTGCTGCCCTGATACACCCAAGGGAGCCCTACAAACTGACATCAGGAACCTGGACTGCTGAGTTTTCTTTCCCAGGGGAAATGGAAAAAGGATGTGCCCAGGGGCCCCTGGCCCTGGGCTGGGAACTCACTGCAAAAAATCCTTTTATCGAAGGATGGACCCCACACCGAAGTTGTCCCCACCTCAAACTTGTGCTGCCCTGATACACCCAAGGGAGCCCTACAAACTGACATCAGGAACCTGGACTGCTGAGTTTTCTTTCCCAGGGAAAATGGAAAAAGGATGTGCCCAGGGGCCCCTGGCCCTGACTGCAAAAAATCCTTATATCGAAGGATGGACCCCACACCGAAGTTGGCCCCACCTCAAACTTGTGCTGCCCTGATACACCCAAGGGAGCCCTACAAACTGACATCAGGAACCTGGACTGCTGCGTTTTCTTTCCCAGGGAAAATGGAAAAAGGATGTTCCCAGGGGCCCCTGGCCCTGGGCTTGGACCTCACTGCAAAAAATCCTTTTATCGCAGGATGGACCCCACACCGAAGTTGTCCCCACCTCAAACTTGTGCTGCCCTGATACACCCAAGGGAGCCCTACAAACTGACATCAGGAACCTGGACTGCTGAGTTTTCTTTCCCAGGGAAAATGGAAAAAGGATGTGTCCAGCGGCCCCTGGCCCTGGGCCCCTGGCCCTGACTGCAAAAAATCCTTATATCGAAGGATGGACCCCACACCGAAGTTGTCCCCACCTCAAACTTGTGCTGCCCTGAAAGACCCAAGGGAGCCCTACAAACTGACATCAGGAACCTGGACTGCTGAGTTTTCTTTCCCAGGGAAAATGGAAAAAGGATGTACCCAGGGGCCCCTGGCTCTGGGCTGGGACCTCACTGCAAAAAATCCTTATATCGAAGGATGGACCCCACACCGAAGTTGTCCCCACCTCAAACTTGTGCTGCCCTGATAGACCCAAGGGAGCCCTACAAACTGACATCAGGAACCTGGACTGCTGAGTTTTCTTCCCCAGGGTAAATGGAAAAAGGATGTGCCCAGGGGCCCCTGGCCCTCGGCCGGGAACTCACTGCAAAAAATCCTTTTATCGAAGGATGGACCCCACACCGAAGTTGTCCCCACCTCAAACTTGTGCTGCCCTGATAGACCCAAGGGAGCCCTACAAACTGACATCAGGAACCTGGACTGCTGAGTTTTCTTTCCCAGGGAAAATGGAAAAAGGATGTGCCCAGGGGCCCCTGGCCCTGACTGCAAAAAATCCTTATATCGAAGGATGGACCCCACACCGAAGTTGGCCCCACCTCAAACTTGTGCTGCCCTGATACACCCAAGGGAGCCCTACAAACTGACATCAGGAACCTGGACTGCTGAGTTTTCTTTCCCAGGGAAAATGGAAAAAGGATGTTCCCAGGGGCCCCTGGCCCTGGGCTTGGACCTCACTGCAAAAAATCCTTTTATCGCAGGATGGACCCCACACCGAAGTTGTCCCCACCTCAAACTTGTGCTGCCCTGATACACCCAAGGGAGCCCTACAAACTGACATCAGGAACCTGGACTGCTGAGTTTTCTTTCCCAGGGAAAATGGAAAAAGGATGTGCCCAGCGGCCCCTGGCCCTGGGCCCCTGGCCCTGACTGCAAAAAATCCTTATATCGAAGGATGGACCCCACACCGAAGTTGTCCCCACCTCAAACTTGTGCTGCCCTGAAAGACCCAAGGGAGCCCTACAAACTGACATCAGGAACCTGGACTGCTGAGTTTTCTTTCCCAGGGAAAATGGAAAAAGGATGTACCCAGGGGCCCCTGGCTCTGGGCTGGGACCTCACTGCAAAAAATCCTTATATCGAAGGATGGACCCCACACCGAAGTTGTCCCCACCTCAAACTTGTGCTGCCCTGATACACCCAAGGGAGCCCTACAAACTGACATCAGGAACCTGGACTGCTGAGTTTTCTTTCCCAGGGAAAATGGCCAAAGGATGTGCCCAGGGGCCCCTGGCCCTGACTGCAAAAAATCCTTATATCGAAGGATGGACCCCACACCGAAGTTGTCCCCACCTCAAACTTGTGCTGCCCTGATAGACCCAAGGGAGCCCTACAAACTGACATCAGGAACCTGGACTGCTGAGTTTTCTTTCCCAGGGAAAATGGAAAAAGGATGTGCCCAGGGGCCCCTGGCCCTGACTGCAAAAAATCCTTATATCGAAGGATGGACCCCACACCGAAGTTGGCCCCACCTCAAACTTGTGCTGCCCTGATACACCCAAGGGAGCCCTACAAACTGACATCAGGAACCTGGAATGCTGTGTTTTCTTTCCCAGGGAAAATGGAAAAAGGATGTGCCCAGGGGCCCCTGGCCCTGGGCCCCTGGCCCTGACTGCAAAAAATCCTTATATCGAAGGATGGACCCCACACCGAAGTTGTCCCCACCTCAAACTTGTGCTGCCCTGAAAGACCCAAGGGAGCCCTACAAACTGACATCAGGAACCTGGACTGCTGAGTTTTCTTTCCCAGGGAAAATGGCCAAAGGATGTGCCCGGGGGCCCCTGGCCCAGACTGCAAAAAATCCTTATATCGACGGATGGACCCCACACCGAAGTTGTACCCACCTGAAACTCGTGCTGCCCTGATACACCCAAGGGAGCCCTACAAACTGACATCAGGAACCTGGACTGCTGTGTTTTCTTTCCCAGGGAAAATGGAAAAAGTATGTGCCCAGGGGCCCCTGGCCCTGACTGCAAAAAATCCTTATATCGAAGGATGGACCCCACACCGAAGTTGTCCCCACCTCAAACTTGTGCTGCCCTGATAGACCCAAGGGAGCCCTACAAACTGACATCATGAACCTGGACTGCTGAGTTTTCTTCCCCAGGGAAAATGGAAAAAGAATGTGCCCAGGGTCCCCTGGCCCTGGGCCCCTGGCCCTGACTGCAAAAAATCCTTATATCGAAGGATGGACCCCACATCGATGTTGTCCCCACCTCAAACTTGTGCTGCCCTGATACACCCAAGGGGGCCCTACAAACTGACATCAGGAACCTGGACTGCTGCGTTTTCTTTCCCAGGGAAAATGGCCAAAGGATGTGCCCAGGGGCCCCTGGCCCTGACTGCAAAGAATCCTTATATCGAAGGATGGACCCCACACCGAAGTTGTCCCCACCTCAAACTTGTGCTGCCCTGATAGACCCAAGGGAGCCCTACAAACTGACATCAGGAACCTGGACTGCTGAGTTTTCTTTCCCAGGGGAAATGGAAAAAGGAATTTCCCAGCGGCCCCTTGCCCTGGGCTGGGACCTCACTGCAAAAAATCCTTATATCGAAGGATGGACTTCACACCGACGTTGTCCCCACCTCAAACTTGTGCTGCCCTGATAGACCCAAGGGAGCCCTACAAACTGACATCAGGAACCTGGACTGCTGAGTTTTCTTCCCCAGGGAAAATGGAAAAAGGATGTGCGCAGGGGCCCCTGGCCCTGGGCTGGGCCCTGACTGCAAAAAATCCTTTTATCGAAGGATGGACCCCACACCGAAGTTGTCCCCTCCTCAAACTTGTGCTGCCCTGATACACCCAAGGGAGCCCTACAAACTGACATCAGGAACCTGGACTGCTGAGTTTTCTTTCCCAGGGAAAATGGCCAAAGGATGTGCCCAGGGGCCCCTGGCCCTGACTGCAAAAAATCCTTATATCGAAGGATGGACCCCACACCGAAGTTGTCCCCACCTCAAACTTGTGCTGCCCTAATAGACCCAAGGGAGCCCTACAAACTGACATCAGGAACCTGGACTGCTGTGTTTTCTTTCCCAGGGAAAATGGAAAAAGTATGTTCCCAGGGGCCCCTGGCCCTGGGCTTGGACCTCACTGCAAAAAATCCTTTTATCGCTGGATGGACCCCACACCGAAGTTGTCCCCACCTCAAACTTGTGCTGCCCTGATAGACCCAAGGGAGCCCTACAAACTGACATCAGGAACCTGGACTGCTGAGTTTTCTTCCCCAGGGTAAATGGAAAAAGGATGTGCCCAGGGGCCCCTGGCCCTGGGCCGGGAACTCACTGCAAAAAATCCTTTTATCGAAGGATGGACCCCACACCGAAGTTGTCCCCACCTCAAACTTGTGCTGCCCTGATAGACCCAAGGGAGCCCTACAAACTGACATCAGGAACCTGGACTGCTGAGTTTTCTTTCCCAGGGAAAATGGAAAAAGGATGTGCCCAGGGGCCCCTGGCCCTGACTGCAAAAAATCCTTATATCGAAGGATGGACCCCACACCGAAGTTGGCCCCACCTCAAACTTGTGCTGCCCTGATACACCCAAGGGAGCCCTACAAACTGACATCAGGAACCTGGACTGCTGAGTTTTCTTTCCCAGGGAAAATGGAAAAAGGATGTTCCCAGGGGCCCCTGGCCCTGGGCTTGGACCTCACTGCAAAAAATCCTTTTATCGCAGGATGGACCCCACACCGAAGTTGTCCCCACCTCAAACTTGTGCTGCCCTGATAGACCCAAGGGAGCCCTACAAACTGACATCAGGAACCTGGACTGCTGTGTTTTCTTTCCCAGGGAAAATGGAAAAAGGATGTGCCCAGGGGCCCCTGGCCCTGGGCCCCTGGCCCTGACTGCAAAAAATCCTTATATCGAAGGATGGACCCCACACCGAAGTTGTCCCCACCTCAAACTTGTGCTGCCCTGAAAGACCCAAGGGAGCCCTACAAACTGACATCAGGAACCTGGACTGCTGAGTTTTCTTTCCCAGGGAAAATGGCCAAAGGATGTGCCCGGGGGCCCCTGGCCCAGACTGCAAAAAATCCTTATATCGACGGATGGACCCCACACCGAAGTTGTCCCCACCTGAAACTTGTGCTGCCCTGATACACCCAAGGGAGCCCTACAAACTGACATCAGGAACCTGGACTGCTGTGTTTTCTTTCCCAGGGAAAATGGAAAAAGTATGTGCCCAGGGGCCCCTGGCCCTGACTGCAAAAAATCCTTATATCGAAGGATGGACCCCACACCGAAGTTGTCCCCACCTCAAACTTGTGCTGCCCTGATAGACCCAAGGGAGCCCTACAAACTGACATCAGGAACCTGGACTGCTGAGTTTTCTTCCCCAGGGAAAATGGAAAAAGAATGTGCCCAGGGTCCCCTGGCCCTGGGCCCCTTGCCCTGACTGCAAAAAATCCTTATATCGAAGGATGGACCCCACATCGATGTTGTCCCCACCTCAAACTTGTGCTGCCCTGATACACCCAAGGGGGCCCTACAAATTGACATCAGGAACCTGGACTGCTGAGTTTTCTTTCCCAGGGAAAATGGCCAAAGGATGTGCCCAGGGGCCCCTGGCCCTGACTGCAAAGAATCCTTATATCGAAGGATGGACCCCACACCGAAGTTGTCCCCACCTCAAACTTGTGCTGCCCTGATAGACCCAAGGGAGCCCTACAAACTGACATCAGGAACCTGGACTGCTGAGTTTTCTTTCCCAGGGGAAATGGAAAAAGGATGTTCCCAGCGGCCCCTTGTCCTGGGCTGGGACCTCACTGCAAAAAATCCTTATATCGAAGGATGGACCCCACACCGACGTTGTCCCCACCTCAAACTTGTGCTGCCCTGATAGACCCAAGGGAGCCCTACAAACTGACATCAGGAACCTGGACTGCTGAGTTTTCTTTCCCAGGGAAAATGGAAAAAGGATGTGCCCAGGGGTCCCTGGCCCTGGGCAGGGGCCTCACTACAAAAAATCCTTATATCGAAGGATGGACCCCACACCGAAGTTGTCCCCACCTCAAACTTGTGCTGCCCGGATAGACCCAAGGGAGCCCTACAAACTGACATCAGGAACCTGGACTGCTGAGTTTTCTTTCCCAGGGAAAATGGAAAAAGGATGTTCCCAGGGGCCCCTGGCCCTGGGCTTGGACCTCACTGCAAAAAATCCTTTTATCGCAGGATGGACCCCACACCGAAGTTGCCCCCACCTCAAACTTGTGCTGCCCTGATAGACCCAAGGGAGCCCTACAAACTGACATCAGGAACCTGGACTGCTGTGTTTTCTTTCCCAGGGAAAATGGAAAAAGGATGTGCCCAGGGGCCCCTGGCCCTGGGCCCCTGGCCCTGACTGCAAAAAATCCTTATATCGAAGGATGGACCCCACACCGAAGTTGTCCCCACCTCAAACTTGTGCTGCCCTGAAAGACCCAAGGGAGCCCTACAAACTGACATCAGGAACCTGGACTGCTGAGTTTTCTTTCCCAGGGAAAATGGCCAAAGGATGTGCCCGGGGGCCCCTGGCCCAGACTGCAAAAAATCCTTATATCGACGGATGGACCCCACACCGAAGTTGTCCCCACCTGAAACTTGTGCTGCCCTGATACACCCAAGGGAGCCCTACAAACTGACATCAGGAACCTGGACTGCTGTGTTTTCTTTCCCAGGGAAAATGGAAAAAGGATGTGCCCAGGGGCCCCTGGCCCTGACTGCAAAAAATCCTTATATCGAAGGATGGACCCCACACCGAAGTTGTCCCCACCTCAAACTTGTGCTGCCCTGGGCTGGGACCTCACTGCAAAAAATCCTTATATCGAAGGATGGACCCCACATCGATGTTGTCCCCACCTCAAACTTGTGCTGCCCTGATACACCCAAGGGGGCCCTACAAATTGACATCAGGAACCTGGACTGCTGAGTTTTCTTTCCCAGGGAAAATGGCCAAAGGATGTGCCCAGGGGCCCCTGGCCCTGACTGCAAAGAATCCTTATATCGAAGGATGGACCCCACACCGAAGTTGTCCCCACCTCAAGCTTGTGCTGCCCTGATAGACCCAAGGGAGCCCTACAAACTGACATCAGGAACCTGGACTGCTGAGTTTTCTTTCCCAGGGGAAATGGAAAAAGGATGTTCCCAGCGGCCCCTTGCCCTGGGCTGGGACCTCACTGCAAAAAATCCTTATATCGAAGGATGGACCCCACACCGACGTTGTCCCCACCTCAAACTTGTGCTGCCCTGATAGACCCAAGGGAGCCCTACAAACTGACATCAGGAACCTGGACTGCTGAGTTTTCTTTCCCAGGGAAAATGGAAAAAGGATGTGCCCAGGGGCCCCTGGCCCTGGGCAGGGGCCTCACTACAAAAAATCCTTATATCGAAGGATGGACCCCACACCGAAGTTGTCCCCACCTCAAACTTGTGCTGCCCGGATAGACCCAAGGGAGCCCTACAAACTGACATCAGGAACCTGGACTGCTGTGTTTTCTTTCCCAGGGAAAATGGCCAAAGGATGTGCCCGGGGGCCCCTGGCCCTGACTGCAAAAAATCCTTATATCGAAGGATGGACCCAACACCGAAGTTGTCCCCACCTCAAACTTGTGCTGCCCTGATACACCCAAGGAAGCCCTACAAACTGACATCAGGAACCTGGACTGCTGAGTTTTCTTTCCCAGGGAAAATGGAAAAAGGATGTACCCAGGGGCCCCTGGCTCTGGGCTGGGACCTCACTGCAAAAAATCCTTATATCGAAGGATGGACCCCACACCGAAGTTGTCCCCACCTCAAACTTGTGCTGCCCTGATAGACCCAAGGGAGCCCTACAAACTGACATTAGGAACCTGGACTGCGGAGTTTTCTTTCCTAGGGAAAATGGAAAAGGGATGTGCCCAGGTGCCGCTGTCCCTGGGCTGGGCCCTGACTGCAAAGAATCCTTATATCGAAGGATGCACCCCACACCGAAGTTGTCCCCACCTCAAACTTGTGCTGCCCTGATACACCCAAGGGAGCCCTACAAACTGACATCAGGAACCTGGACTGCTGAGTTTTCTTTCCCAGGGGAAATGGAAAAAGGATGTGCCCGGGGGCCCCTGGCCTTGGGCTGGGACCTCACTGCAAAAAATCCTTATATCGAAGGATGGACCCCGCACCGAAGTTGTCCCCACCTCAAACTTGTGCTGCCCTGATAGACCCAAGGGAGCCCTACAAACTGACATCAGGAACCTGGACTGCTGAGTTTTCTTTCCCAGGGAAAATGGAAAAAGGATGTACCCAGGGGCCCCTGGCTCTGGGCTGGGACCGCACTGCAAAAAATCCTTATCGAAGGATGGACCCCACACCGAAGTTGTCCCCACCTCAAACTTGTGCTGCCCTGATAGACCCAAGGGAGCCCTACAAACTGACATCAGGAACCTGGACTGCTGAGTTTTCTTCCCCAGGGAAAATGGAAAAAGGATGTGCCCAGGGGCCCCTGGCCCTGGGCTGGGAACTCACTGCAAAAAATCCTTTTATCGAAGGATGGACCCCACACCGAAGTTGTCCCCTCCTCAAACTTGTGCTGCCCTGATACACCCAAGGGAGCCCTACAAACTGACATCAGGAACCTGGACTGCTGAGTTTTCTTCCCCAGGGTAAATGGAAAAAGGATGTGCCCAGGGGCCCCTGGCCCTGGGCTGGGAACTCACTGCAAAAAATCCTTTTATCGAAGGATGGACCCCACACCGAAGTTGTCCCCACCTCAAACTTGTGCTGCCCTGATAGACCCAAGCGAGCCCTACAAACTGACATCAGGAACCTGGACTGCTGAGTTTTCTTTCCCAGGGAAAATGGAAAAAGGATGTGCCCAGGGGCCCCTGGCCCTGACTGCAAAAAATCCATATATCGAAGGATGGACCCCACACCGAAGTTGGCCCCACCTCAAACTTGTGCTGCCCTGATACACCCAAGGGAGCCCTACAAACTGACATCAGGAACCTGGACTGCTGAGTTTTCTTTCCCAGGGAAAATGGAAAAAGGATGTGCCCAGGGGCCCCTGGCCCTGGGCCCCTGGCCCTGACTGCAAAAAATCCTTATATCGAAGGATGGACCCCACACCGAAGTTGTCCCCACCTCAAACTTGTGCTGCCCTGAAAGACCCAAGGGAGCCTTACAAACTGACATCAGGAACCTGGACTGCTGAGTTTTCTTTCCCAGGGAAAATGGAAAAAGGGTGTTCCCAGGGGCCCCTGGCCCTGACTGCAAAAAATCCTTATATCGACGGATGGACCCCACACCGAAGTTGTCCCCACCTGAAACTTGTGCTGCCCTGATAGACCCAAGGGAGCCCTACAGACTGACATCAGGAACCTGGACTGCTGAGTTTTCTTCCCCAGGGAAAATGGAAAAAGGATGTGCCCAGGGGCCCCTGGCCCTGGGCTGGGACCGCACTGCAAAAAATCCTTTTATCGAAGGATGGACCCCACACCGAAGTTGTCCCCTCCTCAAACTTGTGCTGCCCTGATACACCCAAGGGAGCCCTACAAACTGACATCAGGAACCTGGACTGCTGAGTTTTCTTTCTCAGGGAAAATGGAAAAAGTATGTTCCCAGGGGCCCCTGGCCCTGGGCTTGGACCTCACTGCAAAAAATCCTTTTATCGCTGGATGGACCCCACACCGAAGTTGTCCCCACCTGAAACTTGTGCTGCCCTGATACACCCAAGGGAGCCCTACAAACTGACATCAGGAACCTGGACTGCTGAGTTTTCTTTCCCGGGGAAAATGGAAAAAGGATGTGCCCAGGGGCCCCTGGCCCCGGGCAGGGGCCTCACTACAAAAAATCCTTATATCGAAGGATGGACCCCACACCGAAGTTGTCCCCACCTCAAACTTGTGCTGCCCGGATAGACCCAAGGGAGCCCTACAAAATGACATCAGGAACCTGGACTGCTGTGTTTTCTTTCCCAGGGAAAATGGAAAAAGGATGTGCCCAGGGGCCCCTGGCCCTGACTGCAAAAAATCCTTATATCGAAGGATGGACCCCACACCGAAGTTGTCCCCACCTCAAACTTGTGCTGCCCTGATACACCCAATGAAGCCCTACAAACTGACATCAGGAACCTGGACTGCTGCATTTTCTTTCCCAGGGAAAATGGAAAAAGGATGTTCCCAGGGGCCCCTGGCCCTGGGCTGGGACCTCACTGCAAAAAATCCATTTATCGAAGGATGGACCCCACACCGAAGTTGTCCCCACCTCAAACTTGTGCTGCCCTGATAGACCCAAGGGAGCCCTACAAACTGACATTAGGAACCTGGACTGCGGAGTTTTCTTTCCTAGGGAAAATGGAAAAGTGATGTGCCCAGGTGCCGCTGTCCCTGGGCTGGGCCCTGACTGCAAAGAATCCTTATATCGAAGGATGCACCCCACACCGAAGTTGTCCCCACCTCAAAATTGTGCTGCCCTGATAGACCCAAGGGAGCCCTACAAACTGACATCAGGAACCTGGACTGCTGAGTTTTCTTTCCCAGGGGAAATGGAAAAAGGATGTGCCCGGGGGCCCCTGGCCTTGGGCTGGGACCTCACTGCAAAAAATCCTTATATCGAAGGATGGACCCCGCACCGAAGTTGTCCCCACCTCAAACTTGTGCTGCCCTGATAGACCCAAGGGAGCCCTACAAACTGACATCAGGAACCTGGACTGCTGAGTTTTCTTTCCCAGGGAAAATGGCCAAAGGATGTACCCAGGGGCCCCTGGCTCTGGGCTGGGACCGCACTGCAAAAAATCCTTATCGAAGGATGGACCCCACACCGAAGTTGTCCCCACCTCAAACTTGTGCTGCCCTGATAGACCCAAGGGAGCCCTACAAACTGGCATCAGGAACCTGGACTGCTGAGTTTTCTTCCCCAGGGAAAATGGAAAAAGGATGTGCCCAGGGGCCCCTGGCCCTGGGCTGGGAACTCACTGCAAAAAATCCTTTTATCGAAGGATGGACCCCACACCGAAGTTGTCCCCTCCTCAAACTTGTGCTGCCCTGATACACCCAAGGGAGCCCTACAAACTGACATCAGGAACCTGGACTGCTGAGTTTTCTTTCCCAGGGAAAATGGCCAAAGGATGTGCCCAGGGGCCCCTGGCCCTGACTGCAAAAAATCCTTATATCGAAGGATGGACCCCACACCGAAGTTGTCCCCACCTCAAACTTGTGCTGCCCTGATACACCCAAGGGAGCCCTACAAACTGACATCAGGAACCTGGACTGCTGTGTTTTCTTTCCCAGGGAAAATGGAAAAAGGATGTGCCCAGGGGCCCCTGGCCCTGACTGCAAAAAATCCTTATATCGAAGGATGGACCCCACACCGAAGTTGTCCCCACCTCAAACTTGTGCTGCCCTGATACACCCAAGGAAGCCCTACAAACTGACATCAGGAACCTGGACTGCTGCATTTTCTTTCCCAGGGAAAATGGAAAAAGGATGTTCCCAGGGGCCCCTGGCCCTGGGCTGGGACCTCACTGCAAAAAATCCATTTTTCGAAGGATGGACCCCACACCGAAGTTGTCCCCACCTCAAACTTGTGCTGCCCTGATAGACCCAAGGGAGCCCTACAAACTGACATTAGGAACCTGGACTGCGGAGTTTTCTTTCCTAGGGAAAATGGAAAAGGGATGTGCCCAGGGTCCGCTGTCCCTGGACTGGGCCCTGACGGCAAAAAATCGTTATATCGAAGGATGGACCCCGCACCGAAGTTGTCCCCACCTCAAACTTGTGCTGCCCTGATAGACCCAAGGGAGCCCTACAAACTGACATCAGGAACCTGGACTGCTGAGTTTTCTTTCCCAGGGAAAATGGAAAAAGGATGTACCCAGGGGCCCCTGGCTCTGGGCTGGGACCGCACTGCAAAAAATCCTTATCGAAGGATGGACCCCACACCGAAGTTGTCCCCACCTCAAACTTGTGCTGCCCTGATAGACCCAAGGGAGCCCTACAAACTGACATCAGGAACCTGGACTGCTGAGTTTTCTTTCCCAGGGAAAATGGAAAAAGGATGTACCCAGGGGCCCCTGGCTCTGGGCTGGGACCTCATTGCAAAAAATCGTTATATCGAAGGATGGACCCCACACCTAAGTTGTCCCCACCTCAAACTTGTGCTGCCCTGATAGACCCAAGGGAGCCCTACAAACTGACATCAGGAACCTGGACTGCTGAGTTTTCTTCCCCAGGGTAAATGGAAAAAGGATGTGCCCAGGGGCCCCTGGCCCTGACTGCAAAAAATCCTTATATCGAAGGATGGACCCCACACCGAAGTTGGCCCCACCTCAAACTTGTGCTGCCCTGATAGACCCAAGGGAGCCCTACAAACTGACATCAGGAACCTGGACTGCTGAGTTTTCTTCCCCAGGGAAAATGGAAAAAGTATGTGCCCAGGGGCCCCTGGCCCTGGGCTGGGAACTCACTGCAAAAAATCCTTTTATCGAAGGATGGACCCCACACCGAAGTTGTCCCCTCCTCAAACTTGTGCTGCCCTGATACACCCAAGGGAGCCCTACAAACTGACATCAGGAACCTGGACTGCTGAGTTTTCTTTCCCAGGGAAAATGGCCAAAGGATGTGCCCAGGGGCCCCTGGCCCTGACTGCAAAAAATCCTTATATCGAAGGATGGACCCCACACCGAAGTTGTCCCCACCTCAAACTTGTGCTGCCCTGATACACCCAAGGGAGCCCTACAAACTGACATCAGGAACCTGGACTGCTGTGTTTTCTTTCCCAGGGAAAATGGAAAAAGGATGTGCCCAGGGGCCCCTGGCCCTGACTGCAAAAAATCCTTATATCGAAGGATGGACCCCACACCGAAGTTGTCCCCACCTCAAACTTGTGCTGCCCTGATACACCCAAGGAAGCCCTACAAACTGACATCAGGAACCTGGACTGCTGCATTTTCTTTCCCAGGGAAAATGGAAAAAGGATGTTCCCAGGGGCCCCTGGCCCTGGGCTGGGACCTCACTGCAAAAAATCCATTTTTCGAAGGATGGACCCCACACCGAAGTTGTCCCCACCTCAAACTTGTGCTGCCCTGATAGACCCAAGGGAGCCCTACAAACTGACATTAGGAACCTGGACTGCGGAGTTTTCTTTCCTAGGGAAAATGGAAAAGGGATGTGCCCAGGGTCCGCTGTCCCTGGACTGGGCCCTGACGGCAAAAAATCCTTATATCGAAGGATGGACCCCGCACCGAAGTTGTCCCCACCTCAAACTTGTGCTGCCCTGATAGACCCAAGGGAGCCCTACAAACTGACATCAGGAACCTGGACTGCTGAGTTTTCTTTCCCAGGGAAAATGGAAAAAGGATGTACCCAGGGGCCCCTGGCTCTGGGCTGGGACCGCACTGCAAAAAATCCTTATCGAAGGATGGACCCCACACCGAAGTTGTCCCCACCTCAAACTTGTGCTGCCCTGATAGACCCAAGGGAGCCCTACAAACTGACATCAGGAACCTGGACTGCTGAGTTTTCTTTCCCAGGGAAAATGGAAAAAGGATGTACCCAGGGGCCCCTGGCTCTGGGCTGGGACCTCATTGCAAAAAATCGTTATATCGAAGGATGGACCCCACACCTAAGTTGTCCCCACCTCAAACTTGTGCTGCCCTGATAGACCCAAGGGAGCCCTACAAACTGACATCAGGAACCTGGACTGCTGAGTTTTCTTCCCCAGGGTAAATGGAAAAAGGATGTGCCCAGGGGCCCCTGGCCCTGACTGCAAAAAATCCTTATATCGAAGGATGGACCCCACACCGAAGTTGGCCCCACCTCAAACTTGTGCTGCCCTGATACACCCAAGCGAGCCCTACAAACTGACATCAGGAACCTGGACTGCTGCGTTTTCTTTCCCAGGGAAAATGGAAAAAGTATGTTCCCAGGGGCCCCTGGCCCTGGGCTTGGACCTCACTGCAAAAAATCCTTTTATCGCAGGATGGACCCCACACCGAAGTTGTCCCCACCTCAAACTTGTGCTGCCCTGATAGACCCAAGGGAGCCGTACAAACTGACATCGGGAACCTGGACTGCTGAGTTTTCTTTCCCAGGGAAAATGGAAAAAGGATGCGCCCAGGGGCCCCTGGCCCTGGGGCCCCTGGCCCTGACTGCAAAAAATCCTTATATCGAAGGATGGACCCCACACCGAAGTTGGCCCCACCTCAAACTTGTGCTGCCCTGATACAACCAAGGAAGCCCTACAAACTGACATCAGGAACCTGGACTGCTGCATTTTCTTTCCCAGGGAAAATGGAAAAAGGATATTCCCAGGGGCCCCTGGCCCTGGGCTGGGACCTCACTGCAAAAAATCCATTTATCGAAGGATGGACCCCACACCGAAGTTGTCCCCACCTCAAACTTGTGCTGCCCTGATAGACCCAAGGGAGCCCTACAAACTGACATCAGGAACCTGGACTGCGGAGTTTTCTTTCCTAGGGAAAATGGAAAAGGGATGTGCCCAGGTGCCGCTGTCCCTGGGCTGGGCCCTGACTGCAAAGAATCCTTATATCGAAGGATGCACCCCACACCGAAGTTGTCCCCACCTCAAACTTGTGCTGCCCGGATAGACCCAAGGGAGCCCTACAAACTGACATCAGGAACCTGGACTGCTGTGTTTTCTTTCCCAGGGAAAATGGAAAAAGGATGTACCCAGGGGCCCCTAGCTCTGGGCTGGGACCGCACTGCAAAAAATCCTTATCGAAGGATGGACCCCACACCGAAGTTGTCCCCACCTCAAACTTGTGCTGCCCTGATAGACCCAAGGGAGCCCTACAAACTGACATCAGGAACCTGGACTGCTGAGTTTTCTTCCCCAGGGAAAATGGAAAAAGGATGTGCCCAGGGGCCCCTGGCCCTGGGCTGGGAACTCACTGCAAAAAATCCTTTTATCGAAGGATGGACCCCACACCGAAGTTGTCCCCTCCTCAAACTTGTGCTGCCCTGATACACCCAAGGGAGCCCTACAAACTGACATCAGGAACCTGGACTGCTGAGTTTTCTTTCCCAGGGAAAATGGCCAAAGGATGTGCCCAGGGGCCCCTGGCCCTGACTGCAAAAAATCCTTATATCGAAGGATGGAGCCCACACCGAAGTTGTCCCCACCTCAGACTTGTGCTGCCCTGATACACCCAAGGGAGCCCTACAAACTGACATCAGGAACCTGGACTGCTGCGTTTTCTTTCCCAGGGAAAATGGAAAAAGTATGTTCCCAGGGCCCCTGGCCCTTGGCTCGGACCTCACTGCAAAAAATCCTTTTATCGCTGGATGGACCCCACACCGAAGTTGTCCCCACCTGAAACTTGTGCTGCCCTGATACACCCAAGGGAGCCCTACAAACTGACATCAGGAACCTGGACTGCTGAGTTTTCTTTCCCAGGGAAAATGGAAAAAGGATGTGCCCAGGGGCCCCTGGCCCTGGGCAGGGGCCTCACTACAAAAAATCCTTATATCGAAGGATGGACCCCACACCGAAGTTGTCCCCACCTCAAACTTGTGCTGCCCGGATAGACCCAAGGGAGCCCTACAAACTGACATCAGGAACCTGGACTGCTGAGTTTTTTTCTCAGGGAAAATGGAAAAAGGATGTACCCAGGGGCCCCTGGCTCTGGGCTGGGACCGCACTGCAAAAAATCCTTATCGAAGGATGGACCCCACACCGAAGTTGTCCCCTCCTCAAACTTGTGCTGCCCTGATAGACCCAAGGGAGCCCTACAAACTGACATCAGGAACCTGGACTGCTGAGTTTTCTTCCCCAGGGAAAATGGAAAAAGGATGTGCCCAGGGGCCCCTGGCCCTGGGCTGGGAACTCACTGCAAAAAATCCTTTTATCGAAGGATGGACCCCACACCGAAGTTGTCCCCTCCTCAAACTTGTGCTGCCCTGATACACCCAAGGGAGCCCTACAAACTGACATCAGGAACCTGGACTGCTGAGTTTTCTTTCCCAGGGAAAATGGCCAAAGGATGTGCCCAGGGGCCCCTGGCCCTGACTGCAAAAAATCCTTATATCGAAGGATGGACCCCACACCGAAGTTGTCCCCACCTCAAACTTGTGCTGCCCTGATACACCCAAGGGAGCCCTACAAACTGACATCAGGAACCTGGACTGCTGCGTTTTCTTTCCCAGGGAAAATGGAAAAAGTATGTTCCCAGGGGCCCCTGGCCCTGGGCTTGGACCTCACTGCAAAAAATCCTTTTATCGCTGGATGGACCCCACACCGAAGTTGTCCCCACCTCAAACTTGTGCTGCCCTGATAGACCCAAGGGAGCCCTACAAACTGACATCAGGAACCTGGACTGCTGTGTTTTCTTTCCCAGGGAAAATGGAAAAAGGATGTGCCCAGGGGCCCCTGGCCCTGACTGCAAAAAATCCTTATATCGAAGGATGGACCCCACACCGAAGTTGTCCCCACCTCAAAGTTGTGCTGCCCTGATACACCCAAGGGAGCCCTACAAACTGACATCAGGAACCTGGACTGCTGCGTTTTCTTTCCCAGGGAAAATGGAAAAAGTATGTTCCCAGGGGCCCCTGGCCCTGGGCTTGGACCTCACTTCAAAAAATCCTTTTATCGCTGGATGGACCCCACACCGAAGTTGTCCCCACCTCAAACTTGTGCTGCCCTGATAGACCCAAGGGAGCCCTACAAACTGACATCAGGAACCTGGACTGCTGTGTTTTCTTTCCCAGGGAAAATGGAAAAAGGATGTGCCCAGGGGCCCCTGGCCCTGACTGCAAAAAATCCTTATATCGAAGGATGGACCCCACACCGAAGTTGTCCCCACCTCAAAGTTGTGCTGCCCTGATACACCCAAGGAAGCCCTACAAACTGACATCAGGAACCTGGACTGCTGCATTTTCTTTCACAGGGAAAATGGAAAAAGGATGTTCCCAGGGGCCCCTGGCCCTGGGCTGGGACCTCACTGCAAAAAATCCATTTTTCGAAGGATGGACCCCGCACCGAAGTTGTCCCCACCTCAAACTTGTGCTGCCCTGATAGACCCAAGGGAGCCCTACAAACTGACATTAGGAACCTGGACTGCGGAGTTTTCTTTCCTAGGGAAAATGGAAAAGGGATGTGCCCAGGGTCCGCTGTCCCTGGACTGGGCCCTGACGGCAAAAAATCCTTATATCGAAGGATGGACCCCGCACTGAAGTTGTCCCCACCTCAAACTTGTGCTGCCCTGATAGACCCAAGGGAGCCCTACAAACTGACATCAGGAACCTGGACTGCTGAGTTTTCTTTCCCAGGGAAAATGGAAAAAGGATGTACCCAGGGGCCCCTGGCTCTGGGCTGGGACCGCACTGCAAAAAATCCTTATCGAAGGATGGACCCCACACCGAAGTTGTCCCCACCTCAAACTTGTGCTGCCCTGATAGACCCAAGGGAGCCCTACAAACTGACATCAGGAACCTGGACTGCTGAGTTTTCTTTCCCAGGGAAAATGGAAAAAGGATGTACCCAGGGGCCCCTGGCTCTGGGCTGGGACCTCATTGCAAAAAATCGTTATATCGAAGGATGGACCCCACACCTAAGTTGTCCCCACCTCAAACTTGTGCTGCCCTGATAGACCCAAGGGAGCCCTACAAACTGACATCAGGAACCTGGACTGCTGAGTTTTCTTCCCCAGGGTAAATGGAAAAAGGATGTGCCCAGGGGCCCCTGGCCCTGACTGCAAAAAATCCTTATATCGAAGGATGGACCCCACACCGAAGTTGGCCCCACCTCAAACTTGTGCTGCCCTGATACAACCAAGGAAGCCCTACAAACTGACATCAGGAACCTGGACTGCTGCATTTTCTTTCCCAGGGAAAATGGAAAAAGGATATTCCCAGGGGCCCCTGGCCCTGGGCTGGGACCTCACTGCAAAAAATCCATTTATCGAAGGATGGACCCCACACCGAAGTTGTCCCCACCTCAAACTTGTGCTGCCCTGATAGACCCAAGGGAGCCCTACAAACTGACATCAGGAACCTGGACTGCGGAGTTTTCTTTCCTAGGGAAAATGGAAAAGGGATGTGCCCAGGTGCCGCTGTCCCTGGGCTGGGCCCTGACTGCAAAGAATCCTTATATCGAAGGATGCACCCCACACCGAAGTTGTCCCCACCTCAAAATTGTGCTGCCCTGATAGACCCAAGGGAGCCCTACAAACTGACATCAGGAACCTGGACTGCTGAGTTTTCTTTCCCAGGGGAAATGTAAAAAGGATGTGCCCGGGGGCCCCTGGCCTTGGGCTGGGACCTCACTGCAAAAAATCCTTATATCGAAGGATGGACCCCACACCGAAGTTGTCCCCACCTCAAACTTGTGCTGCCCGGATAGACCCAAGGGAGCCCTACAAACTGACATCAGGAACCTGGACTGCTGTGTTTTCTTTCCCAGGGAAAATGGAAAAAGGATGTACCCAGGGGCCCCTAGCTCTGGGCTGGGACCGCACTGCAAAAAATCCTTATCGAAGGATGGACCCCACACCGAAGTTGTCCCCACCTCAAACTTGTGCTGCCCTGATAGACCCAAGGGAGCCCTACAAACTGACATCAGGAACCTGGACTGCTGAGTTTTCTTCCCCAGGGAAAATGGAAAAAGGATGTGCCCAGGGGCCCCTGGCCCTGGGCTGGGAACTCACTGCAAAAAATCCTTTTATCGAAGGATGGACCCTACACCGAAGTTGTCCCCTCCTCAAACTTGTGCTGCCCTGATACACCCAAGGGAGCCCTACAAACTGACATCAGGAACCTGGACTGCTGAGTTTTCTTTCCCAGGGAAAATGGCCAAAGGATGTGCCCAGGGGCCCCTGGCCCTGACTGCAAAAAATCCTTATATCGAAGGATGGAGCCCACACCGAAGTTGTCCCCACCTCAGACTTGTGCTGCCCTGATACACCCAAGGGAGCCCTACAAACTGACATCAGGAACCTGGACTGCTGCGTTTTCTTTCCCAGGGAAAATGGAAAAAGTATGTTCCCAGGGCCCCTGGCCCTTGGCTTGGACCTCACTGCAAAAAATCCTTTTATCGCTGGATGGACCCCACACCGAAGTTGTCCCCACCTGAAACTTGTGCTGCCCTGATACACCCAAGGGAGCCCTACAAACTGACATCAGGAACCTGGACTGCTGAGTTTTCTTTCCCAGGGAAAATGGAAAAAAGGATGTGCCCAGGGGCCCCTGGCCCTGGGCAGGGGCCTCACTACAAAAAATCCTTATATCGAAGGATGGACCCCACACCGAAGTTGTCCCCACCTCAAACTTGTGCTGCCCGGATAGACCCAAGGGAGCCCTACAAACTTACATCAGGAACCTGGACTGCTGTGTTTTCTTTCTCAGGGAAAATGGAAAAAGGATGTGCCCAGGGGCCCCTGGCCCTGACTGCAAAAAATCCTTATATCGAAGGATGGACCCCACACCGAAGTTGTCCCCACCTCAAACTTGTGCTGCCCTGATAGACCCAAGGAAGCCCTACAAACTGACATCAGGAACCTGGACTGCTGCATTTTCTTTCCTAGGGAAAATGGAAAAAGGATGTTCCCAGGGGCCCCTGGCCCTGGGCTGGGACCTCACTGCAAAAAATCCATTTATCGAAGGATGGACCCCACACCGAAGTTGTCCCCACCTCAAACTTGTGCTGCCCTGATAGACCCAAGGGAGCCCTACAAACTGACATTAGGAACCTGGACTGCGGAGTTTTCTTTCCTAGGGAAAATGGAAAAGGGATGTGCCCAGGTGCCGCTGTCCCTGGGCTGGGCCCTGACTGCAAAGAATCCTTATATCGATAGATGCACCCCACACCGAAGTTGTCCCCACCTCAAAATTGTGCTGCCCGGATAGACCCAAGGGAGCCCTACAAACTGACATCAGGAACCTGGACTGCTGAGTTTTCTTTCCCAGGGAAAATGGAAAAAGGGTGTGCCCGGGGGCCCCTGGCCCTGGGCTGGGCCCTGACTGCAAAAAATCCTTTTATCGAAGGATGGACCCCACACCGAAGTTGTCCCCACCTCAAAATTGTGCTGCCCGGATAGACCCAAGGGAGCCCTACAAACTGACATCAGGAACCTGGACTGCTGAGTTTTCTTTCCCAGGGGAAATGGAAAAAGGATGTGCCCAGGGGCCCCTGGCCCTGGGCTGGGAACTCACTGCAAAAAATCCTTTTATCGAAGGATGGACCCCACACCGAAGTTGTCCCCACCTCAAACTTGTGCTGCCCTGATACACCCAAGGGAGCCCTACAAACTGACATCAGGAACCTGGACTGCTGAGTTTTCTTTCCCAGGGAAAATGGAAAAAGGATGTGCCCAGGGGCCCCTGGCCCTGACTGCAAAAAATCCTTATATCGAAGGATGGACCCCACACCGAAGTTGGCCCCACCTCAAACTTGTGCTGCCCTGATACACCCAAGGGAGCCCTACAAACTGACATCAGGAACCTGGACTGCTGCGTTTTCTTTCCCAGGGAAAATGGAAAAAGGATGTTCCCAGGGGCCCCTGGCCCTGGGCTTGGACCTCACTGCAAAAAATCCTTTTATCGCAGGATGGACCCCACACCGAAGTTGTCCCCACCTCAAACTTGTGCTGCCCTGATACACCCAAGGGAGCCCTACAAACTGACATCAGGAACCTGGACTGCTGAGTTTTCTTTCCCAGGGAAAATGGAAAAAGGATGTGCCCAGCGGCCCCTGGCCCTGGGCCCCTGGCCCTGACTGCAAAAAATCCTTATATCGAAGGATGGACCCCACACCGAAGTTGTCCCCACCTCAAACTTGTGCTGCCCTGATACACCCAAGGGAGCCCTACAAACTGACATCAGGAACCTGGACTGCTGAGTTTTCTTCCCCAGGGTAAATGGAAAAAGGATGTGCCCAGGGGCCCCTGGCCCTGGGCCGGGAACTCACTGCAAAAAATCCTTTTATCGAAGGATGGACCCCACACCGAAGTTGTCCCCACCTCAAACTTGTGCTGCCCTGATAGACCCAAGGGAGCCCTACAAACTGACATCAGGAACCTGGACTGCTGAGTTTTCTTCCCCAGGGTAAATGGAAAAAGGATGTGCCCAGGGGCCCCTGGCCCTGGGCCGGGAACTCACTGCAAAAAATCCTTTTATCGAAGGATGGACCCCACACCGAAGTTGTCCCCACCTCAAACTTGTGCTGCCCTGATAGACCCAAGGGAGCCCTACAAACTGACATCAGGAACCTGGACTGCTGAGTTTTCTTTCCCAGGGAAAATGGAAAAAGGATGTGCCCAGGGGCCCCTGGCCCTGACTGCAAAAAATCCTTATATCGAAGGATGGACCCCACACCGAAGTTGGCCCCACCTCAAACTTGTGCTGCCCTGATACACCCAAGGGAGCCCTACAAACTGACATCAGGAACCTGGACTGCTGAGTTTTCTTTCCCAGGGAAAATGGAAAAAGGATGTGCCCAGGGGCCCCTGGCCCTGGGCTTGGACCTCACTGCAAAAAATCCTTTTATCGCAGGATGGACCCCACACCGAAGTTGTCCCCACCTCAAACTTGTGCTGCCCTGATACACCCAAGGGAGCCCTACAAACTGACATCAGGAACCTGGACTGCTGAGTTTTCTTTCCCAGGGAAAATGGAAAAAGGATGTGCCCAGCGGCCCCTGGCCCTGGGCCCCTGGCCCTGACTGCAAAAAATCCTTATATCGAAGGATGGACCCCACACCGAAGTTGTCCCCACCTCAAACTTGTGCTGCCCTGAAAGACCCAAGGGAGCCCTACAAACTGACATCAGGAACCTGGACTGCTGAGTTTTCTTTCCCAGGGAAAATGGAAAAAGGATGTACCCAGGGGCCCCTGGCTCTGGGCTGGGACCTCACTGCAAAAAATCCTTATATCGAAGGATGGACCCCACACCGAAGTTGTCCCCACCTCAAACTTGTGCTGCCCTGATACACCCAAGGGAGCCCTACAAACTGACATCAGGAACCTGGACTGCTGAGTTTTCTTCCCCAGGGTAAATGGAAAAAGGATGTGCCCAGGGGCCCCTGGCCCTGGGCCGGGAACTCACTGCAAAAAATCCTTTTATCGAAGGATGGACCCCACACCGAAGTTGTCCCCACCTCAAACTTGTGCTGCCCTGATAGACCCAAGGGAGCCCTACAAACTGACATCAGGAACCTGGACTGCTGAGTTTTCTTTCCCAGGGAAAATGGAAAAAGGATGTGCCCAGGGGCCCCTGGCCCTGACTGCAAAAAATCCTTATATCGAAGGATGGACCCCACACCGAAGTTGGCCCCACCTCAAACTTGTGCTGCCCTGATACACCCAAGGGAGCCCTACAAACTGACATCAGGAACCTGGAATGCTGTGTTTTCTTTCCCAGGGAAAATGGAAAAAGGATGTGCCCAGGGGCCCCTGGCCCTGGGCCCCTGGCCCTGACTGCAAAAAATCCTTATATCGAAGGATGGACCCCACACCGAAGTTGTCCCCACCTCAAACTTGTGCTGCCCTGAAAGACCCAAGGGAGCCCTACAAACTGACATCAGGAACCTGGACTGCTGAGTTTTCTTTCCCAGGGAAAATGGCCAAAGGATGTGCCCGGGGGCCCCTGGCCCAGACTGCAAAAAATCCTTATATCGACGGATGGACCCCACACCGAAGTTGTACCCACCTGAAACTCGTGCTGCCCTGATACACCCAAGGGAGCCCTACAAACTGACATCAGGAACCTGGACTGCTGTGTTTTCTTTCCCAGGGAAAATGGAAAAAGTATGTGCCCAGGGGCCCCTGGCCCTGACTGCAAAAAATCCTTATATCGAAGGATGGACCCCACACCGAAGTTGTCCCCACCTCAAACTTGTGCTGCCCTGATAGACCCAAGGGAGCCCTACAAACTGACATCATGAACCTGGACTGCTGAGTTTTCTTCCCCAGGGAAAATGGAAAAAGAATGTGCCCAGGGTCCCCTGGCCCTGGGCCCCTGGCCCTGACTGCAAAAAATCCTTATATCGAAGGATGGACCCCACATCGATGTTGTCCCCACCTCAAACATGTGCTGCCCTGATACACCCAAGGGGGCCCTACAAACTGACATCAGGAACCTGGACAGCTGAGTTTTCTTTCCCAGGGAAAATGGCCAAAGGATGTGCCCAGGGGCCCCTGGCCCTGACTGCAAAGAATCCTTATATCGAAGGATGGACCCCACACCGAAGTTGTCCCCACCTCAAACTTGTGCTGCCCTGATAGACCCAAGGGAGCCCTACAAACTGACATCAGGAACCTGGACTGCTGAGTTTTCTTTCCCAGGGGAAATGGAAAAAGGAATTTCCCAGCGGCCCCTTGCCCTGGGCTGGGACCTCACTGCAAAAAATCCTTATATCGAAGGATGGACTTCACACCGACGTTGTCCCCACCTCAAACTTGTGCTGCCCTGATAGACCCAAGGGAGCCCTACAAACTGACATCAGGAACCTGGACTGCTGAGTTTTCTTCCCCAGGGAAAATGGAAAAAGGATGTGCGCAGGGGCCCCTGGCCCTGGGCTGGGCCCTGACTGCAAAAAATCCTTTTATCGAAGGATGGACCCCACACCGAAGTTGTCCCCTCCTCAAACTTGTGCTGCCCTGATACACCCAAGGGAGCCCTACAAACTGACATCAGGAACCTGGACTGCTGAGTTTTCTTTCCCAGGGAAAATGGCCAAAGGATGTGCCCAGGGGCCCCTGGCCCTGACTGCAAAAAATCCTTATATCGAAGGATGGACCCCACACCGAAGTTGTCCTCACCTCAAACTTGTGCTGCCCTAATAGACCCAAGGGAGCCCTACAAACTGACATCAGGAACCTGGACTGCTGTGTTTTCTTTCCCAGGGAAAATGGAAAAAGTATGTTCCCAGGGGCCCCTGGCCCTGGGCTTGGACCTCACTGCAAAAAATCCTTTTATCGCTGGATGGACCCCACACCGAAGTTGTCCCCACCTCAAACTTGTGCTGCCCTGATAGACCCAAGGGAGCCCTACAAACTGACATCAGGAACCTGGACTGCTGAGTTTTCTTCCCCAGGGTAAATGGAAAAAGGATGTGCCCAGGGGCCCCTGGCCCTGGGCCGGGAACTCACTGCAAAAAATCCTTTTATCGAAGGATGGACCCCACACCGAAGTTGTCCCCACCTCAAACTTGTGCTGCCCTGATAGACCCAAGGGAGCCCTACAAACTGACATCAGGAACCTGGACTGCTGAGTTTTCTTTCCCAGGGAAAATGGAAAAAGGATGTGCCCAGGGGCCCCTGGCCCTGACTGCAAAAAATCCTTATATCGAAGGATGGACCCCACACCGAAGTTGGCCCCACCTCAAACTTGTGCTGCCCTGATACACCCAAGGGAGCCCTACAAACTGACATCAGGAACCTGGACTGCTGAGTTTTCTTTCCCAGGGAAAATGGAAAAAGGATGTTCCCAGGGGCCCCTGGCCCTGGGCTTGGACCTCACTGCAAAAAATCCTTTTATCGCAGGATGGACCCCACACCGAAGTTGTCCCCACCTCAAACTTGTGCTGCCCTGATAGACCCAAGGGAGCCCTACAAACTGACATCAGGAACCTGGACTGCTGTGTTTTCTTTCCCAGGGAAAATGGAAAAAGGATGTGCCCAGGGGCCCCTGGCCCTGGGCCCCTGGCCCTGACTGCAAAAAATCCTTATATCGAAGGATGGACCCCACACCGAAGTTGTCCCCACCTCAAACTTGTGCTGCCCTGAAAGACCCAAGGGAGCCCTACAAACTGACATCAGGAACCTGGACTGCTGAGTTTTCTTTCCCAGGGAAAATGGCCAAAGGATGTGCCCGGGGGCCCCTGGCCCAGACTGCAAAAAATCCTTATATCGACGGATGGACCCCACACCGAAGTTGTCCCCACCTGAAACTTGTGCTGCCCTGATACACCCAAGGGAGCCCTACAAACTGACATCAGGAACCTGGACTGCTGTGTTTTCTTTCCCAGGGAAAATGGAAAAAGTATGTGCCCAGGGGCCCCTGGCCCTGACTGCAAAAAATCCTTATATCGAAGGATGGACCCCACACCGAAGTTGTCCCCACCTCAAACTTGTGCTGCCCTGATAGACCCAAGGGAGCCCTACAAACTGACATCAGGAACCTGGACTGCTGAGTTTTCTTCCCCAGGGAAAATGGAAAAAGAATGTGCCCAGGGTCCCCTGGCCCTGGGCCCCTTGCCCTGACTGCAAAAAATCCTTATATCGAAGGATGGACCCCACATCGATGTTGTCCCCACCTCAAACTTGTGCTGCCCTGATACACCCAAGGGGGCCCTACAAATTGACATCAGGAACCTGGACTGCTGAGTTTTCTTTCCCAGGGAAAATGGCCAAAGGATGTGCCCAGGGGCCCCTGGCCCTGACTGCAAAGAATCCTTATATCGAAGGATGGACCCCACACCGAAGTTGTCCCCACCTCAAACTTGTGCTGCCCTGATAGACCCAAGGGAGCCCTACAAACTGACATCAGGAACCTGGACTGCTGAGTTTTCTTTCCCAGGGGAAATGGAAAAAGGATGTTCCCAGCGGCCCCTTGTCCTGGGCTGGGACCTCACTGCAAAAAATCCTTATATCGAAGGATGGACCCCACACCGACGTTGTCCCCACCTCAAACTTGTGCTGCCCTGATAGACCCAAGGGAGCCCTACAAACTGACATCAGGAACCTGGACTGCTGAGTTTTCTTTCCCAGGGAAAATGGAAAAAGGATGTGCCCAGGGGCCCCTGGCCCTGGGCCCCTGGCCCTGACTGCAAAAAATCCTTATATCGAAGGATGGACCCCACACCGAAGTTGTCCCCACCTCAAACTTGTGCTGCCCTGAAAGACCCAAGGGAGCCCTACAAACTGACATCAGGAACCTGGACTGCTGAGTTTTCTTTCCCAGGGAAAATGGCCAAAGGATGTGCCCGGGGGCCCCTGGCCCAGACTGCAAAAAATCCTTATATCGACGGATGGACCCCACACCGAAGTTGTCCCCACCTGAAACTTGTGCTGCCCTGATACACCCAAGGGAGCCCTACAAACTGACATCAGGAACCTGGACTGCTGTGTTTTCTTTCCCAGGGAAAATGGAAAAAGGATGTGCCCAGGGGCCCCTGGCCCTGACTGCAAAAAATCCTTATATCGAAGGATGGACCCCACACCGAAGTTGTCCCCACCTCAAACTTGTGCTGCCCTGGGCTGGGACCTCACTGCAAAAAATCCTTATATCGAAGGATGGACCCCACATCGATGTTGTCCCCACCTCAAACTTGTGCTGCCCTGATACACCCAAGGGGGCCCTACAAATTGACATCAGGAACCTGGACTGCTGAGTTTTCTTTCCCAGGGAAAATGGCCAAAGGATGTGCCCAGGGGCCCCTGGCCCTGACTGCAAAGAATCCTTATATCGAAGGATGGACCCCACACCGAAGTTGTCCCCACCTCAAGCTTGTGCTGCCCTGATAGACCCAAGGGAGCCCTACAAACTGACATCAGGAACCTGGACTGCTGAGTTTTCTTTCCCAGGGGAAATGGAAAAAGGATGTTCCCAGCGGCCCCTTGCCCTGGGCTGGGACCTCACTGCAAAAAATCCTTATATCGAAGGATGGACCCCACACCGACGTTGTCCCCACCTCAAACTTGTGCTGCCCTGATAGACCCAAGGGAGCCCTACAAACTGACATCAGGAACCTGGACTGCTGAGTTTTCTTTCCCAGGGAAAATGGAAAAAGGATGTGCCCAGGGGCCCCTGGCCCTGGGCAGGGGCCTCACTACAAAAAATCCTTATATCGAAGGATGGACCCCACACCGAAGTTGTCCCCACCTCAAACTTGTGCTGCCCGGATAGACCCAAGGGAGCCCTACAAACTGACATCAGGAACCTGGACTGCTGTGTTTTCTTTCCCAGGGAAAATGGCCAAAGGATGTGCCCGGGGGCCCCTGGCCCTGACTGCAAAAAATCCTTATATCGAAGGATGGACCCAACACCGAAGTTGTCCCCACCTCAAACTTGTGCTGCCCTGATACACCCAAGGAAGCCCTACAAACTGACATCAGGAACCTGGACTGCTGCATTTTCTTTCCCAGGGAAAATGGAAAAAGGATGTTCCCAGGGGCCCCTGGCCCTGGGCTGGGACCTCACTGCAAAAAATCCATTTATCGAAGGATGGACCCCACACCGAAGTTGTCCCCACCTCAAACTTGTGCTGCCCTGATAGACCCAAGGGAGCCCTACAAACTGACATTAGGAACCTGGACTGCGGAGTTTTCTTTCCTAGGGAAAATGGAAAAGGGATGTGCCCAGGTGCCGCTGTCCCTGGGCTGGGCCCTGACTGCAAAGAATCCTTATATCGAAGGATGCACCCCACACCGAAGTTGTCCCCACCTCAAAATTGTGCTGCCCTGATAGACCCAAGGGAGCCCTACAAACTGACATCAGGAACCTGGACTGCTGAGTTTTCTTTCCCAGGGGAAATGGAAAAAGGATGTGCCCGGGGGCCCCTGGCCTTGGGCTTGGACCTCACTGCAAAAAATCCTTTTATCGCTGGATGGACCCCACACCGAAGTTGTCCCCACCTCAAACTTGTGCTGCCCTGATAGACCCAAGGGAGCCCTACAAACTGACATCAGGAACCTGGACTGCTGAGTTTTCTTTCCCAGGGAAAATGGAAAAAGGATGTACCCAGGGGCCCCTGGCTCTGGGCTGGGACCTCACTGCAAAAAATCCTTATATCGAAGGATGGACCCCACACCGAAGTTGTCCCCACCTGAAACTTGTGCTGCCCTGATACACCCAAGGGAGCCCTACAAACTGAAATCAGGAACCTGGACTGCTGAGTTTTCTTCCCCAGGGTAAATGGAAAAAGGATGTGCCCAGGGGCCCCTGGCCCTGGGCCGGGAACTCACTGCAAAAAATCCTTTTATCGAAGGATGGACCCCACACCGAAGTTGTCCCCACCTCAAACTTGTGCTGCCCTGATAGACCCAAGGGAGCCCTACAAACTGACATCAGGAACCTGGACTGCTGAGTTTTCTTTCCCAGGGAAAATGGAAAAAGGATGTGCCCAGGGGCCCCTGGCCCTGACTGCAAAAAATCCTTATATCGAAGGATGGACCCCACACCGAAGTTGGCCCCACCTCAAACTTGTGCTGCCCTGATACACCCAAGGGAGCCCTACAAACTGACATCAGGAACCTGGACTGCTGTGTTTTCTTTCCCAGGGAAAATGGAAAAAGGATGTGCCCAGGGGCCCCTGGCCCTGGGCCCCTGGCCCTGACTGCAAAAAATCCTTATATCGAAGGATGGACCCCACACCGAAGTTGTCCCCACCTCAAACTTGTGCTGCCCTGAAAGACCCAAGGGAGCCCTACAAACTGACATCAGGAACCTGGACTGCTGAGTTTTCTTTCCCAGGGAAAATGGCCAAAGGATGTGCCCGGGGGCCCCTGGCCCAGACTGCAAAAAATCCTTATATCGACGGATGGACCCCACACCGAAGTTGTCCCCACCTGAAACTCGTGCTGCCCTGATACACCCAAGGGAGCCCTACAAACTGACATCAGGAACCTGGACTGCTGTGTTTTCTTTCCCAGGGAAAATGGAAAAAGTATGTGCCCCGGGGCCCCTGGCCCTGACTGCAAAAAATCCTTATATCGAAGGATGGACCCCACACCGAAGTTGTCCCCACCTCAAACTTGTGCTGCCCTGATAGACCCAAGGGAGCCCTACAAACTGACATCAGGAACCTGGACTGCTGAGTTTTCTTTCCCAGGGGAAATGGAAAAAGGATGTGCCCGGGGGCCCCTGGCCTTGGGCTGGGACCTCACTGCAAAAAATCCTTATATCGAAGGATGGACCCCGCACCGAAGTTGTCCCCACCTCAAACTTGTGCTGCCCTAATAGACCCAAGGGAGCCCTACAAACTGACATCAGGAACCTGGACTGCTGTGTTTTCTTTCCCAGGGAAAATGGAAAAAGTATGTTCCCAGGGGCCCCTGGCCCTGGGCTTGGACCTCACTGCAAAAAATCCTTTTATCGCTGGATGGACCCCACACCGAAGTTGTCCCCACCTCAAACTTGTGCTGCCCTGATAGACCCAAGGGAGCCCTACAAACTGACATCAGGAACCTGGACTGCTGAGTTTTCTTTCCCAGGGGAAATGGAAAAAGGATGTGCCCGGGGGCCCCTGGCCTTGGGCTGGGACCTCACTGCAAAAAATCCTTATATCGAAGGATGGACCCCGCACCGAAGTTGTCCCCACCTCAAACTTGTGCTGCCCTAATAGACCCAAGGGAGCCCTACAAACTGACATCAGGAACCTGGACTGCTGTGTTTTCTTTCCCAGGGAAAATGGAAAAAGTATGTTCCCAGGGGCCCCTGGCCCTGGGCTTGGACCTCACTGCAAAAAATCCTTTTATCGCTGGATGGACCCCACACCGAAGTTGTCCCCACCTCAAACTTGTGCTGCCCTGATAGACCCAAGGGAGCCCTACAAACTGACATCAGGAACCTGGACTGCTGAGTTTTCTTCCCCAGGGTAAATGGAAAAAGGATGTACCCAGGGGCCCCTGGCCCTGGGCCGGGAACTCACTGCAAAAAATCCTTTTATCGAAGGATGGACCCCACACCGAAGTTGTCCCCACCTCAAACTTGTGCTGCCCTGATAGACCCAAGGGAGCCCTACAAACTCACATCAGGAACCTGGACTGCTGAGTTTTCTTTCCCAGGGAAAATGGAAAAAGGATGTGCCCAGGGGCCCCTGGCCCTGACTGCAAAAAATCCTTATATCGAAGGATGGACCCCACACCGAAGTTGGCCCCACCTCAAACTTGTGCTGCCCTGATACACCCAAGGGAGCCCTACAAACTGACATCAGGGACCTGGACTGCTGAGTTTTCTTTCCCAGGGAAAATGGAAAAAGGATGTTCCCAGGGGCCCCTGGCCCTGGGCTTGGACCTCACTGCAAAAAATCCTTTTATCGCAGGATGGACCCCACACCGAAGTTGTCCCCACCTCAAACTTGTGCTGCCCTGATAGACCCAAGGGAGCCCTACAAACTGACATCAGGAACCTGGACTGCTGTGTTTTCTTTCCCAGGGAAAATGGAAAAAGGATGTGCCCAGGGGCCCCTGGCCCTGGGCCCCTGGCCCTGACTGCAAAAAATCCTTATATCGAAGGATGGACCCCACACCGAAGTTGTCCCCACCTCAAACTTGTGCTGCCCTGAAAGACCCAAGGGAGCCCTACAAACTGACATCAGGAACCTGGACTGCTGAGTTTTCTTTCCCAGGGAAAATGGCCAAAGGATGTGCCCGGGGGCCCCTGGCCCAGACTGCAAAAAATCCTTATATCGACGGATGGACCCCACACCGAAGTTGTCCCCACCTGAAACTTGTGCTGCCCTGATACACCCAAGGGAGCCCTACAAACTGACATCAGGAACCTGGACTGCTGTGTTTTCTTTCCCAGGGAAAATGGAAAAAGGATGTGCCCAGGGGCCCCTGGCCCTGACTGCAAAAAATCCTTATATCGAAGGATGGACCCCACACCGAAGTTGTCCCCACCTCAAGCTTGTGCTGCCCTGATAGACCCAAGGGAGCCCTACAAACTGACATCAGGAACCTGGACTGCTGAGTTTTCTTTCCCAGGGGAAATGGAAAAAGGATGTTCCCAGCGGCCCCTTGCCCTGGGCTGGGACCTCACTGCAAAAAATCCTTATATCGAAGGATGGACCCCACACCGACGTTGTCCCCACCTCAAACTTGTGCTGCCCTGATAGACCCAAGGGAGCCCTACAAACTGACATCAGGAACCTGGACTGCTGAGTTTTCTTTCCCAGGGAAAATGGAAAAAGGATGTGCCCAGGGGCCCCTGGCCCTGGGCAGGGGCCTCACTACAAAAAATCCTTATATCGAAGGATGGACCCCACACCGAAGTTGTCCCCACCTCAAACTTGTGCTGCCCGGATAGACCCAAGGGAGCCCTACAAACTGACATCAGGAACCTGGACTGCTGTGTTTTCTTTCCCAGGGAAAATGGCCAAAGGATGTGCCCGGGGGCCCCTGGCCCTGACTGCAAAAAATCCTTATATCGAAGGATGGACCCAACACCGAAGTTGTCCCCACCTCAAACTTGTGCTGCCCTGATACACCCAAGGAAGCCCTACAAACTGACATCAGGAACCTGGACTGCTGCATTTTCTTTCCCAGGGAAAATGGAAAAAGGATGTTCCCAGGGGCCCCTGGCCCTGGGCTGGGACCTCACTGCAAAAAATCCATTTATCGAAGGATGGACCCCACACCGAAGTTGTCCCCACCTCAAACTTGTGCTGCCCTGATAGACCCAAGGGAGCCCTACAAACTGACATTAGGAACCTGGACTGCGGAGTTTTCTTTCCTAGGGAAAATGGAAAAGGGATGTGCCCAGGTGCCGCTGTCCCTGGGCTGGGCCCTGACTGCAAAGAATCCTTATATCGAAGGATGCACCCCACACCGAAGTTGTCCCCACCTCAAAATTGTGCTGCCCTGATAGACCCAAGGGAGCCCTACAAACTGACATCAGGAACCTGGACTGCTGAGTTTTCTTTCCCAGGGGAAATGGAAAAAGGATGTGCCCGGGGGCCCCTGGCCTTGGGCTTGGACCTCACTGCAAAAAATCCTTTTATCGCTGGATGGACCCCACACCGAAGTTGTCCCCACCTCAAACTTGTGCTGCCCTGATAGACCCAAGGGAGCCCTACAAACTGACATCAGGAACCTGGACTGCTGAGTTTTCTTTCCCAGGGAAAATGGAAAAAGGATGTACCCAGGGGCCCCTGGCTCTGGGCTGGGACCTCACTGCAAAAAATCCTTATATCGAAGGATGGACCCCACACCGAAGTTGTCCCCACCTGAAACTTGTGCTGCCCTGATACACCCAAGGGAGCCCTACAAACTGAAATCAGGAACCTGGACTGCTGAGTTTTCTTCCCCAGGGTAAATGGAAAAAGGATGTGCCCAGGGGCCCCTGGCCCTGGGCCGGGAACTCACTGCAAAAAATCCTTTTATCGAAGGATGGACCCCACACCGAAGTTGTCCCCACCTCAAACTTGTGCTGCCCTGATAGACCCAAGGGAGCCCTACAAACTGACATCAGGAACCTGGACTGCTGAGTTTTCTTTCCCAGGGAAAATGGAAAAAGGATGTGCCCAGGGGCCCCTGGCCCTGACTGCAAAAAATCCTTATATCGAAGGATGGACCCCACACCGAAGTTGGCCCCACCTCAAACTTGTGCTGCCCTGATACACCCAAGGGAGCCCTACAAACTGACATCAGGAACCTGGACTGCTGTGTTTTCTTTCCCAGGGAAAATGGAAAAAGGATGTGCCCAGGGGCCCCTGGCCCTGGGCCCCTGGCCCTGACTGCAAAAAATCCTTATATCGAAGGATGGACCCCACACCGAAGTTGTCCCCACCTCAAACTTGTGCTGCCCTGAAAGACCCAAGGGAGCCCTACAAACTGACATCAGGAACCTGGACTGCTGAGTTTTCTTTCCCAGGGAAAATGGCCAAAGGATGTGCCCGGGGGCCCCTGGCCCAGACTGCAAAAAATCCTTATATCGACGGATGGACCCCACACCGAAGTTGTCCCCACCTGAAACTCGTGCTGCCCTGATACACCCAAGGGAGCCCTACAAACTGACATCAGGAACCTGGACTGCTGTGTTTTCTTTCCCAGGGAAAATGGAAAAAGTATGTGCCCCGGGGCCCCTGGCCCTGACTGCAAAAAATCCTTATATCGAAGGATGGACCCCACACCGAAGTTGTCCCCACCTCAAACTTGTGCTGCCCTGATAGACCCAAGGGAGCCCTACAAACTGACATCAGGAACCTGGACTGCTGAGTTTTCTTCCCCAGGGAAAATGGAAAAAGGAATTTCCCAGCGGCCCCTTGCCCTGGGCTGGGACCTCACTGCAAAAAATCCTTATATCGAAGGATGGACTTCACACCGACGTTGTCCCCACCTCAAACTTGTGCTGCCCTGATAGACCCAAGGGAGCCCTACAAACTGACATCAGGAACCTGGACTGCTGAGTTTTCTTCCCCAGGGAAAATGGAAAAAGGATGTGCCCAGGGGCCCCTGGCCCTGGGCTGGGCCCTGACTGCAAAAAATCCTTTTATCGAAGGATGGACCCCACACCGAAGTTGTCCCCTCCTCAAACTTGTGCTGCCCTGATACACCCAAGGGAGCCCTACAAACTGACATCAGGAACCTGGACTGCTGAGTTTTCTTTCCCAGGGAAAATGGCCAAAGGATGTGCCCAGGGGCCCCTGGCCCTGACTGCAAAAAATCCTTATATCGAAGGATGGACCCCACACCGAAGTTGTCCCCACCTCAAACTTGTGCTGCCCTGATACACCCAAGGGAGCCCTACAAACTGACATCAGGAACCTGGACTGCTGCGTTTTCTTTCCCAGGGAAAATGGAAAAAGTATGTTCCCAGGGGCCCCTGGCCCTGGGCTTGGACCTCACTGCAAAAAATCCTTTCATCGCTGGATGGACCCCACACCGAAGTTGTCCCCACCTGAAACTTGTGCTGCCCTTATACACCCAAGGGAGCCCTACAAACTGACATCAGGAACCTGGACTGCTGAGTTTTCTTTCCCAGGGAAAATGGAAAAAGGATGTGCCCAGGGGCCCCTGGCCCTGGGCAGGGGCCTCACTACAAAAAATCCTTATATCGAAGGATGGACCCCACACCGAAGTTGTCCCCACCTCAAACTTGTGCTGCCCGGATAGACCCAAGGGAGCCCTACAAACTGACATTAGGAACCTGGACTGCGGAGTTTTCTTTCCTGGGGAAAAGGGAAAAGGGATGTGCCCAGGTGCCGCTGTCCCTGGGCTGGGCCCTGACTGCAAAGAATCCTTATATCGAAGGATGCACCCCACACCGAAGTTGTCCCCACCTCAAAATTGTGCTGCCCTGATAGACCCAAGGGAGCCCTACAAACTGACATCAGGAACCTGGACTGCTGAGTTTTCTTTCCCAGGGGAAATGGAAAAAGGATGTGCCCGGGGGCCCCTGGCCTTGGGCTGGGACCTCACTGCAAAAAATCCTTATATCGAAGGATGGACCCCGCACCGAAGTTGTCCCCACCTCAAACTTGTGCTGCCCTAATAGACCCAAGGGAGCCCTACAAACTGACATCAGGAACCTGGACTGCTGTGTTTTCTTTCCCAGGGAAAATGGAAAAAGTATGTTCCCAGGGGCCCCTGGCCCTGGGCTTGGACCTCACTGCAAAAAATCCTTTTATCGCTGGATGGACCCCACACCGAAGTTGTCCCCACCTCAAACTTGTGCTGCCCTGATAGACCCAAGGGAGCCCTACAAACTGACATCAGGAACCTGGACTGCTGAGTTTTCTTCCCCAGGGTAAATGGAAAAAGGATGTGCCCAGGGGCCCCTGGCCCTGGGCCGGGAACTCACTGCAAAAAATCCTTTTATCGAAGGATGGACCCCACACCGAAGTTGTCCCCACCTCAAACTTGTGCTGCCCTGATAGACCCAAGGGAGCCCTACAAACTCACATCAGGAACCTGGACTGCTGAGTTTTCTTTCCCAGGGAAAATGGAAAAAGGATGTGCCCAGGGGCCCCTGGCCCTGACTGCAAAAAATCCTTATATCGAAGGATGGACCCCACACCGAAGTTGGCCCCACCTCAAACTTGTGCTGCCCTGATACACCCAAGGGAGCCCTACAAACTGACATCAGGGACCTGGACTGCTGAGTTTTCTTTCCCAGGGAAAATGGAAAAAGGATGTTCCCAGGGGCCCCTGGCCCTGGGCTTGGACCTCACTGCAAAAAATCCTTTTATCGCAGGATGGACCCCACACCGAAGTTGTCCCCACCTCAAACTTGTGCTGCCCTGATAGACCCAAGGGAGCCCTACAAACTGACATCAGGAACCTGGACTGCTGTGTTTTCTTTCCCAGGGAAAATGGAAAAAGGATGTGCCCAGGGGCCCCTGGCCCTGGGCCCCTGGCCCTGACTGCAAAAAATCCTTATATCGAAGGATGGACCCCACACCGAAGTTGTCCCCACCTCAAACTTGTGCTGCCCTGAAAGACCCAAGGGAGCCCTACAAACTGACATCAGGAACCTGGACTGCTGAGTTTTCTTTCCCAGGGAAAATGGCCAAAGGATGTGCCCGGGGGCCCCTGGCCCAGACTGCAAAAAATCCTTATATCGACGGATGGACCCCACACCGAAGTTGTCCCCACCTGAAACTTGTGCTGCCCTGATACACCCAAGGGAGCCCTACAAACTGACATCAGGAACCTGGACTGCTGTGTTTTCTTTCCCAGGGAAAATGGAAAAAGGATGTTCCCAGCGGCCCCTTGCCCTGGGCTGGGACCTCACTGCAAAAAATCCTTATATCGAAGGATGGACCCCACACCGACGTTGTCCCCACCTCAAACTTGTGCTGCCCTGATAGACCCAAGGGAGCCCTACAAACTGACATCAGGAACCTGGACTGCTGAGTTTTCTTTCCCAGGGAAAATGGAAAAAGGATGTGCCCAGGGGCCCCTGGCCCTGGGCAGGGGCCTCACTACAAAAAATCCTTATATCGAAGGATGGACCCCACACCGAAGTTGTCCCCACCTCAAACTTGTGCTGCCCGGATAGACCCAAGGGAGCCCTACAAACTGACATCAGGAACCTGGACTGCTGTGTTTTCTTTCCCAGGGAAAATGGCCAAAGGATGTGCCCGGGGGCCCCTGGCCCTGACTGCAAAAAATCCTTATATCGAAGGATGGACCCAACACCGAAGTTGTCCCCACCTCAAACTTGTGCTGCCCTGATACACCCAAGGAAGCCCTACAAACTGACATCAGGAACCTGGACTGCTGCATTTTCTTTCCCAGGGAAAATGGAAAAAGGATGTTCCCAGGGGCCCCTGGCCCTGGGCTGGGACCTCACTGCAAAAAATCCATTTATCGAAGGATGGACCCCACACCGAAGTTGTCCCCACCTCAAACTTGTGCTGCCCTGATAGACCCAAGGGAGCCCTACAAACTGACATTAGGAACCTGGACTGCGGAGTTTTCTTTCCTAGGGAAAATGGAAAAGGGATGTGCCCAGGTGCCGCTGTCCCTGGGCTGGGCCCTGACTGCAAAGAATCCTTATATCGAAGGATGCACCCCACACCGAAGTTGTCCCCACCTCAAAATTGTGCTGCCCTGATAGACCCAAGGGAGCCCTACAAACTGACATCAGGAACCTGGACTGCTGAGTTTTCTTTCCCAGGGGAAATGGAAAAAGGATGTGCCCGGGGGCCCCTGGCCTTGGGCTTGGACCTCACTGCAAAAAATCCTTTTATCGCTGGATGGACCCCACACCGAAGTTGTCCCCACCTCAAACTTGTGCTGCCCTGATAGACCCAAGGGAGCCCTACAAACTGACATCAGGAACCTGGACTGCTGAGTTTTCTTTCCCAGGGAAAATGGAAAAAGGATGTACCCAGGGGCCCCTGGCTCTGGGCTGGGACCTCACTGCAAAAAATCCTTATATCGAAGGATGGACCCCACACCGAAGTTGTCCCCACCTGAAACTTGTGCTGCCCTGATACACCCAAGGGAGCCCTACAAACTGAAATCAGGAACCTGGACTGCTGAGTTTTCTTCCCCAGGGTAAATGGAAAAAGGATGTGCCCAGGGGCCCCTGGCCCTGGGCCGGGAACTCACTGCAAAAAATCCTTTTATCGAAGGATGGACCCCACACCGAAGTTGTCCCCACCTCAAACTTGTGCTGCCCTGATAGACCCAAGGGAGCCCTACAAACTGACATCAGGAACCTGGACTGCTGAGTTTTCTTTCCCAGGGAAAATGGAAAAAGGATGTGCCCAGGGGCCCCTGGCCCTGACTGCAAAAAATCCTTATATCGAAGGATGGACCCCACACCGAAGTTGGCCCCACCTCAAACTTGTGCTGCCCTGATACACCCAAGGGAGCCCTACAAACTGACATCAGGAACCTGGACTGCTGTGTTTTCTTTCCCAGGGAAAATGGAAAAAGGATGTGCCCAGGGGCCCCTGGCCCTGGGCCCCTGGCCCTGACTGCAAAAAATCCTTATATCGAAGGATGGACCCCACACCGAAGTTGTCCCCACCTCAAACTTGTGCTGCCCTGAAAGACCCAAGGGAGCCCTACAAACTGACATCAGGAACCTGGACTGCTGAGTTTTCTTTCCCAGGGAAAATGGCCAAAGGATGTGCCCGGGGGCCCCTGGCCCAGACTGCAAAAAATCCTTATATCGACGGATGGACCCCACACCGAAGTTGTCCCCACCTGAAACTCGTGCTGCCCTGATACACCCAAGGGAGCCCTACAAACTGACATCAGGAACCTGGACTGCTGTGTTTTCTTTCCCAGGGAAAATGGAAAAAGTATGTGCCCCGGGGCCCCTGGCCCTGACTGCAAAAAATCCTTATATCGAAGGATGGACCCCACACCGAAGTTGTCCCCACCTCAAACTTGTGCTGCCCTGATAGACCCAAGGGAGCCCTACAAACTGACATCAGGAACCTGGACTGCTGAGTTTTCTTCCCCAGGGAAAATGGAAAAAGGAATTTCCCAGCGGCCCCTTGCCCTGGGCTGGGACCTCACTGCAAAAAATCCTTATATCGAAGGATGGACTTCACACCGACGTTGTCCCCACCTCAAACTTGTGCTGCCCTGATAGACCCAAGGGAGCCCTACAAACTGACATCAGGAACCTGGACTGCTGAGTTTTCTTCCCCAGGGAAAATGGAAAAAGGATGTGCCCAGGGGCCCCTGGCCCTGGGCTGGGCCCTGACTGCAAAAAATCCTTTTATCGAAGGATGGACCCCACACCGAAGTTGTCCCCTCCTCAAACTTGTGCTGCCCTGATACACCCAAGGGAGCCCTACAAACTGACATCAGGAACCTGGACTGCTGAGTTTTCTTTCCCAGGGAAAATGGCCAAAGGATGTGCCCAGGGGCCCCTGGCCCTGACTGCAAAAAATCCTTATATCGAAGGATGGACCCCACACCGAAGTTGTCCCCACCTCAAACTTGTGCTGCCCTGATACACCCAAGGGAGCCCTACAAACTGACATCAGGAACCTGGACTGCTGCGTTTTCTTTCCCAGGGAAAATGGAAAAAGTATGTTCCCAGGGGCCCCTGGCCCTGGGCTTGGACCTCACTGCAAAAAATCCTTTCATCGCTGGATGGACCCCACACCGAAGTTGTCCCCACCTGAAACTTGTGCTGCCCTTATACACCCAAGGGAGCCCTACAAACTGACATCAGGAACCTGGACTGCTGAGTTTTCTTTCCCAGGGAAAATGGAAAAAGGATGTGCCCAGGGGCCCCTGGCCCTGGGCAGGGGCCTCACTACAAAAAATCCTTATATCGAAGGATGGACCCCACACCGAAGTTGTCCCCACCTCAAACTTGTGCTGCCCGGATAGACCCAAGGGAGCCCTACAAACTGACATTAGGAACCTGGACTGCGGAGTTTTCTTTCCTGGGGAAAAGGGAAAAGGGATGTGCCCAGGTGCCGCTGTCCCTGGGCTGGGCCCTGACTGCAAAGAATCCTTATATCGAAGGATGCACCCCACACCGAAGTTGTCCCCACCTCAAAATTGTGCTGCCCTGATAGACCCAAGGGAGCCCTACAAACTGACATCAGGAACCTGGACTGCTGAGTTTTCTTTCCCAGGGGAAATGGAAAAAGGATGTGCCCGGGGGCCCCTGGCCTTGGGCTGGGACCTCACTGCAAAAAATCCTTATATCGAAGGATGGACCCCGCACCGAAGTTGTCCCCACCTCAAACTTGTGCTGCCCTAATAGACCCAAGGGAGCCCTACAAACTGACATCAGGAACCTGGACTGCTGTGTTTTCTTTCCCAGGGAAAATGGAAAAAGTATGTTCCCAGGGGCCCCTGGCCCTGGGCTTGGACCTCACTGCAAAAAATCCTTTTATCGCTGGATGGACCCCACACCGAAGTTGTCCCCACCTCAAACTTGTGCTGCCCTGATAGACCCAAGGGAGCCCTACAAACTGACATCAGGAACCTGGACTGCTGAGTTTTCTTCCCCAGGGTAAATGGAAAAAGGATGTGCCCAGGGGCCCCTGGCCCTGGGCCGGGAACTCACTGCAAAAAATCCTTTTATCGAAGGATGGACCCCACACCGAAGTTGTCCCCACCTCAAACTTGTGCTGCCCTGATAGACCCAAGGGAGCCCTACAAACTCACATCAGGAACCTGGACTGCTGAGTTTTCTTTCCCAGGGAAAATGGAAAAAGGATGTGCCCAGGGGCCCCTGGCCCTGACTGCAAAAAATCCTTATATCGAAGGATGGACCCCACACCGAAGTTGGCCCCACCTCAAACTTGTGCTGCCCTGATACACCCAAGGGAGCCCTACAAACTGACATCAGGGACCTGGACTGCTGAGTTTTCTTTCCCAGGGAAAATGGAAAAAGGATGTTCCCAGGGGCCCCTGGCCCTGGGCTTGGACCTCACTGCAAAAAATCCTTTTATCGCAGGATGGACCCCACACCGAAGTTGTCCCCACCTCAAACTTGTGCTGCCCTGATAGACCCAAGGGAGCCCTACAAACTGACATCAGGAACCTGGACTGCTGTGTTTTCTTTCCCAGGGAAAATGGAAAAAGGATGTGCCCAGGGGCCCCTGGCCCTGGGCCCCTGGCCCTGACTGCAAAAAATCCTTATATCGAAGGATGGACCCCACACCGAAGTTGTCCCCACCTCAAACTTGTGCTGCCCTGAAAGACCCAAGGGAGCCCTACAAACTGACATCAGGAACCTGGACTGCTGAGTTTTCTTTCCCAGGGAAAATGGCCAAAGGATGTGCCCGGGGGCCCCTGGCCCAGACTGCAAAAAATCCTTATATCGACGGATGGACCCCACACCGAAGTTGTCCCCACCTGAAACTTGTGCTGCCCTGATACACCCAAGGGAGCCCTACAAACTGACATCAGGAACCTGGACTGCTGTGTTTTCTTTCCCAGGGAAAATGGAAAAAGGATGTGCCCAGGGGCCCCTGGCCCTGACTGCAAAAAATCCTTATATCGAAGGATGGACCCCACACCGAAGTTGTCCCCACCTCAAACTTGTGCTGCCCTGATAGACCCAAGGGAGCCCTACAAACTGACATCAGGAACCTGGACTGCTGAGTTTTCTTCCCCAGGGAAAATGGAAAAAGAATGTGCCCAGGGTCCCCTGGCCCTGGGCCCCTGGCCCTGACTGCAAAAAATCCTTATATCGAAGGATGGACCCCACATCGATGTTGTCCCCACCTCAAACTTGTGCTGCCCTGATACACCCAAGGGGGCCCTACAAATTGACATCAGGAACCTGGACTGCTGAGTTTTCTTTCCCAGGGAAAATGGCCAAAGGATGTGCCCAGGGGCCCCTGGCCCTGACTGCAAAGAATCCTTATATCGAAGGATGGACCCCACACCGAAGTTGTCCCCACCTCAAACTTGTGCTGCCCTGATACACCCAAGGAAGCCCTACAAACTGACATCAGGAACCTGGACTGCTGCATTTTCTTTCCCAGGGAAAATGGAAAAAGGATGTTCCCAGGGGCCCCTGGCCCTGGGCTGGGACCTCACTGCAAAAAATCCATTTATCGAAGGATGGACCCCACACCGAAGTTGTCCCCACCTCAAACTTGTGCTGCCCTGATAGACCCAAGGGAGCCCTACAAACTGACATTAGGAACCTGGACTGCGGAGTTTTCTTTCCTAGGGAAAATGGAAGAGGGATGTGCCCAGGTGCCGCTGTCCCTGGGCTGGGCCCTGACTGCAAAGAATCCTTATATCGAAGGATGCACCCCACACCGAAGTTGTCCCCACCTCAAAATTGTGCTGCCCTGATAGACCCAAGGGAGCCCTACAAACTGACATCAGGAACCTGGACTGCTGAGTTTTCTTTCCCAGGGGAAATGGAAAAAGGATGTGCCCGGGGGCCCCTGGCCTTGGGCTTGGACCTCACTGCAAAAAATCCTTTTATCGCTGGATGGAACCCACACCGAAGTTGTCCCCACCTCAAACTTGTGCTGCCCTGATAGACCCAAGGGAGCCCTACAAACTGACATCAGGAACCTGGACTGCTGAGTTTTCTTTCCCAGGGAAAATGGAAAAAGGATGTACCCAGAGGCCCCTGGCTCTGGGCTGGGACCTCACTGCAAAAAATCCTTATATCGAAGGATGGACCCCACACCTAAGTTGTCCCCACCTCAAACTTGTGCTGCCCTGATAGACCCAAGGGAGCCCTACAAACTGACATCAGGAACCTGGACTGCTGAGTTTTCTTCCCCAGGGTAAATGGAAAAAGGATGTGCCCAGGGGCCCCTGGCCCTGGGCCGGGAACTCACTGCAAAAAATCCTTTTATCGAAGGATGGACCCCACACCGAAGTTGTCCCCACCTCAAACTTGTGCTGCCCTGATAGACCCAAGGGAGCCCTACAAACTGACATCAGGAACCTGGACTGCTGAGTTTTCTTTCCCAGGGAAAATGGAAAAAGGATGTGCCCAGGGGCCCCTGGCCCTGACTGCAAAAAATCCTTATATCGAAGGATGGACCCCACACCGAAGTTGGCCCCACCTCAAACTTGTGCTGCCCTGATACACCCAAGGGAGCCCTACAAACTGACATCAGGGACCTGGACTGCTGAGTTTTCTTTCCCAGGGAAAATGGAAAAAGGATGTTCCCAGGGGCCCCTGGCCCTGGGCTTGGACCTCACTGCAAAAAATCCTTTTATCGCAGGATGGACCCCACACCGAAGTTGTCCCCACCTCAAACTTGTGCTGCCCTGATAGACCCAAGGGAGCCCTACAAACTGACATCAGGAACCTGGACTGCTGTGTTTTCTTTCCCAGGGAAAATGGAAAAAGGATGTGCCCAGGGGCCCCTGGCCCTGGGCCCCTGGCCCTGACTGCAAAAAATCCTTATATCGAAGGATGGACCCCACACCGAAGTTGTCCCCACCTCAAACTTGTGCTGCCCTGAAAGACCCAAGGGAGCCCTACAAACTGACATCAGGAACCTGGACTGCTGAGTTTTCTTTCCCAGGGAAAATGGCCAAAGGATGTGCCCGGGGGCCCCTGGCCCAGACTGCAAAAAATCCTTATATCGACGGATGGACCCCACACCGAAGTTGTCCCCACCTGAAACTTGTGCTGCCCTGATACACCCAAGGGAGCCCTACAAACTGAAATCAGGAACCTGGACTGCTGTGTTTTCTTTCCCAGGGAAAATGGAAAAAGTATGTGCCCAGGGGCCCCTGGCCCTGACTTCAAAAAATCCTTATATCGAAGGATGGACCCCACACCGAAGTTGTCCCCACCTCAAACTTGTGCTGCCCTGATAGACCCAAGGGAGCCCTACAAACTGACATCAGGAACCTGGACTGCTGAGTTTTCTTCCCCAGGGAAAATGGAAAAAGAATGTGCCCAGGGTCCCCTGGCCCTGGGCCCCTGGCCCTGACTGCAAAAAATCCTTATATCGAAGGATGGACCCCACACCGACGTTGTCCCCACCTCAAACTTGTGCTGCCCTGATAGACCCAAGGGAGCCCTACAAACTGACATCAGGAACCTGGACTGCTGAGTTTTCTTTCCCAGGGAAAATGGCCAAAGGATGTGCCCAGGGGCCCCTGGCCCTGACAGCAAAAAATCCTTATATCGAAGGATGGAGCCCACACCGAAGTTGTCCCCACCTCAAACTTGTGCTGCCCTGATAGACCCAAGGGAGCCCTAAAAACTGACATCAGGAACCTGGACTGCTGAGTTTTCTTTCCCAGGGAAAATGGAAAAAGGATGTACCCAGGGGCCCCTGGCTCTGGGCTGGGACCTCACTGCAAAAAATCCTTATATCGAAGGATGGACCCCACACCTAAGTTGTCCCCACCTCAAACTTGTGCTGCCCTGATAGACCCAAGGGAGCCCTACAAACTGACATCAGGAACCTGGACTGCTGTGTTTTCTTTCCCAGGGAAAATGGCCAAAGGATGTGCCCGGGGGCCCCTGGCCCAGACTGCAAAAAATCCTTATATCGACGGATGGACCCCACACCGAAGTTGTCCCCACCTGAAACTTGTGCTGCCCTGATACACCCAAGGGAGCCCTACAAACTGAAATCAGGAACCTGGACTGCTGTGTTTTCTTTCCCAGGGAAAATGGAAAAAGTATGTGCCCAGGGGCCCCTGGCCCTGACTTCAAAAAATCCTTATATCGAAGGATGGACCCCACACCGAAGTTGTCCCCACCTCAAACTTGTGCTGCCCTGATAGACCCAAGGGAGCCCTACAAACTGACATCAGGAACCTGGACTGCTGAGTTTTCTTCCCCAGGGAAAATGGAAAAAGAATGTGCCCAGGGTCCCCTGGCCCTGGGCCCCTGGCCCTGACTGCAAAAAATCCTTATATCGAAGGATGGACCCCACATCGATGTTGTCCCCACCTCAAACTTGTGCTGCCCTGATACACCCAAGGGGGCCCTACAAACTGACATCAGGAACCTGGACTGCTGAGTTTTCTTTCCCAGGGAAAATGGCCAAAGGATGTGCCCAGGGGCCCCTGGCCCTGACTGCAAAAAATCCTTATATCGAAGGATGGACCCCACACCGACGTTGTCCCCACCTCAAACTTGTGCTGCCCTGATAGACCCAAGGGAGCCCTACAAACTGACATCAGGAACCTGGACTGCTGAGTTTTCTTTCCCAGGGAAAATGGAAAAAGGATGTGCCCAGGGGCCCCTGGCCCTGGGCTGGGAACTCACTGCAAAAAATCCTTTTATCGCAGGATGGACCCCACACCGAAGTTGTCCCCTCCTCAAACTTGTGCTGCCCTGATACACCCAAGGGAGCCCTACAAACTGACATCAGGAACCTGGACTGCTGAGTTTTCTTTCCCAGGGAAAATGGCCAAAGGATGTGCCCAGGGGCCCCTGGCCCTGACAGCAAAAAATCCTTATATCGAAGGATGGAGCCCACACCGAAGTTGTCCCCACCTCAAACTTGTGCTGCCCTGATAGACCCAAGGGAGCCCTACAAACTGACATCAGGAACCTGGACTGCTGCGTTTTCTTTCCCAGGGAAAATGGAAAAAGGATGTTCCCAGGGGCCCCTGGCCCTGGGCTTGGACCTCACTGCAAAAAATCCTTTTATCGCTGGATGGACCCCACACCGAAGTTGTCCCCACCTGAAACTTATGCTGCCCTGATAGACCCAAGGGAGCCCTACAAACTGACATCAGGAACCTGGACTGCTGAGTTTTCTTCCCCAGGGTAAATGGAAAAAGGATGTGCCCAGGGGCCCCTGGCCCTGGGCCGGGAACTCACTGCAAAAAATCCTTTTATCGAAGGATGGACCCCACACCGAAGTTGTCCCCACCTCAAACTTGTGCTGCCCTGATACACCCAAGGGAGCCCTACAAACTGACATCAGGAACCTGGACTGCTGAGTTTTCTTTCCCAGGGAAAATGGAAAAAGGATGTGCCCAGGGGCCCCTGGCCCTGACTGCAAAAAATCCTTATATCGAAGGATGGACCCCACACCGAAGTTGTCCCCACCTCAAACTTGTGCTGCCCTGATAGACCCAAGGGAGCCCTACAAACTGACATCAGGAACCTGGACTGCTGAGTTTTCTTTCCCAGGGAAAATGGAAAAAGGATGTTCCCAGGGGCCCCTGGCCCTGGGCTTGGACCTCACTGCAAAAAATCCTTTTATCGCAGGATGGACCCCACACCGAAGTTGTCCCCACCTCAAACTTGTGCTGCCCTGATAGACCCAAGGGAGCCCTACAAACTGACATCAGGAACCTGGACTGCTGAGTTTTCTTTCCCAGGGAAAATGGAAAAAGGATGTGCCCAGGGGCCCCTGGCCCTGGGCCCCTGGCCCTGACTGCAAAAAATCCTTATATCGAAGGATGGACCCCACACCGAAGTTGTCCCCACCTCAAACTTGTGCTGCCCTGAAAGACCCAAGGGAGCCCTACAAACTGACATCAGGAACCTGGACTGCTGAGTTTTCTTTCCCAGGGAAAATGGCCAAAGGATGTGCCCGGGGGCCCCTGGCCCAGACTGCAAAAAATCCTTATATCGAAGGATGGACCCCACATCGATGTTGTCCCCACCTCAAACTTGTGCTGCCCTGATACACCCAAGGGGGCCCTACAAACTGACATCAGGAACCTGGACTGCTGAGTTTTCTTTCCCAGGGAAAATGGCCAAAGGATGTGCCCAGGGGCCCCTGGCCCTGACTGCAAAGAATCCTTATATCGAAGGATGGACCCCACACCGAAGTTGTCCCCACCTCAAACTTGTGCTGCCCTGATAGACCCAAGGGAGCCCTACAAACTGACATCAGGAACCTGGACTGCTGAGTTTTCTTTCCCAGGGGAAATGGAAAAAGGATGTTCCCAGCAGCCCCTTGCCCTGGGCTGGGACCTCACTGCAAAAAATCCTTATATCGAAGGATGGACCCCACACCGACGTTGTCCCCACCTCAAACTTGTGCTGCCCTGATAGACCCAAGGGAGCCCTACAAACTGACATCAGGAACCTGGACTGCTGAGTTTTCTTTCCCAGGGAAAATGGAAAAAGGATGTGCCCAGGGGCCCCTGGCCCTGGGCTGGGAACTCACTGCAAAAAATCCTTTTATCGCAGGATGGACCCCACACCGAAGTTGTCCCCTCCTCAAACTTGTGCTGCCCTGATACACCCAAGGGAGCCCTACAAACTGACATCAGGAACCTGGACTGCTGAGTTTTCTTTCCCAGGGAAAATGGCCAAAGGATGTGCCCAGGGGCCCCTGGCCCTGACAGCAAAAAATCCTTATATCGAAGGATGGAGCCCACACCGAAGTTGTCCCCACCTCAAACTTGTGCTGCCCTGATACACCCAAGGGAGCCCTACAAACTGACATCAGGAACCTGGACTGCTGTGTTTTCTTTCCCAGGGAAAATGGAAAAAGTATGTTCCCAGGGGCCCCTGGCCCTGGGCTTGGACCTCACTGCAAAAAATCCTTTTATCGCTGGATGGACCCCACACCGAAGTTGTCCCCACCTCAAACTTGTGCTGCCCTGATAGACCCAAGGGAGCCCTACAAACTGACATCAGGAACCTGGACTGCTGAGATTCCTTTCCCAGGGAAAATGGAAAAAGGATGTGCCCAGGGGCCCCTGGCCCTGGGCAGGGGCCTCACTACAAAAAATCCTTATATCGAAGGATGGACCCCACACCGAAGTTGTCCCCACCTCAAACTTGTGCTGCCCGGATAGACCCAAGGGAGCCCTACAAACTGACATCAGGAACCTGGACTGCTGTGTTTTCTTTCCCAGGGAAAATGGAAAAAGGATGTGCCCAGGGGCCCCTGGCCCTGACTGCAAAAAATCCTTATATCGAAGGATGGACCCCGCACCGAAGTTGTCCCCACCTCAAACTTGTGCTGCCCTGATAGACCCAAGGGAGCCCTACAAACTGACATCAGGAACCTGGACTGCTGAGTTTTCTTCCCCAGGGAAAATGGAAAAAGGATGTGCCCAGGGGCCCCTGGCCCTGGGCTGGGAACTCACTGCAAAAAATCCTTTTATCGAAGAATGGACCCCACACCGAAGTTGTCCCCTCCTCAAACTTGTGCTGCCCTGATACACCCAAGGGAGCCCTACAAACTGACATCAGGAACCTGGACTGCTGAGTTTTCTTCCCCAGGGTAAATGGAAAAAGGATGTGCCCAGGGGCCCCTGGCCCTGGGCTGGGAACTCACTGCAAAAAATCCTTTTATCGAAGGATGGACCCCACACCGAAGTTGTCCCCACCTCAAACTTGTGCTGCCCTGATAGACCCAAGGGAGCCCTACAAACTGACATCAGGAACCTGGACTGCTGAGTTTTCTTTCCCAGGGAAAATGGAAAAAGGATGTGCCCAGGGGCCCCTGGCCCTGACTGCAAAAAATCCTTATATCGAAGGATGGACCCCACACCGAAGTTGGCCCCACCTCAAACTTGTGCTGCCCTGATACACCCAAGGGAGCCCTACAAACTGACATCAGGAACCTGGACTGCTGAGTTTTCTTTCCCAGAGAAAATGGAAAAAGGATGTGCCCAGGGGCCCCTGGCCCTGGGCCCCTGGCCCTGACTGCAAAAAATCCTTATATCGAAGGACGGACCCCACACCGAAGGTGTCCCCACCTCAAACTTGTGCTGCCCTGAAAGACCCAAGGGAGCCCTACAAACTGACATCAGGAACCTGGACTGCTGAGTTTTCTTTCCCAGGGAAAATGGCCAAAGAATGTGCCCGGGGGCCCCTGGCCCTGACTGCAAAAAATCCTTATATCGACGGATGGACCCCACACCGAAGTTGTCCCCACCTGAAACTTGTGCTGCCCTGATACACCCAAGGGACCCCTACAAACTGACATCAGGAACCTGGACTGCTGAGTTTTCTTCCCCAGGGAAAATGGAAAAAGGATGTGCCCAGGGGCCCCTGGCCCTGGGCTGGGAACTCACTGCAAAAAATCCTTTTATCGAAGGATGGACCCCACACCGAAGTTGTCCCCTCCTCAAACTTGTGCTGCCCTGATACACCCAAGGGAGCCCTACAAATTGACATCAGGAACCTGGACTGCTGAGTTTTCTTTCCCAGGGAAAATGGAAAAAGTATGTTCCCAGGGGCCCCTGGCCCTGGGCTTGGACCTCACTGCAAAAAATCCTTTTATCGCTGGATGGACCCCACACCGAAGTTGTCCCCACCTGAAACTTGTGCTGCCCTGATACACCCAAGGGAGCCCTACAAACTGACATCAGGAACCTGGACTGCTGAGTTTTCTTTCCCAGGGAAAATGGAAAAAGGATGTGCCCAGGGGCCCCTGGCCCTGGGCAGGGGCCTCACTACAAAAAATCCTTATATCGAAGGATGGACCCCACACCGAAGTTGTCCCCACCTCAAACTTGTGCTGCCCGGATAGACCCAAGGGAGCCCTACAAACTGACATCAGGAACCTGGACTGCTGTGTTTTCTTTCCCAGGGAAAATGGAAAAAGGATGTGCCCAGGGGCCCCTGGCCCTGACTGCAAAAAATCCTTATATCGAAGGATGGACCCCACACCGAAGTTTTCCCCACCTCAAACTTGTGCTGCCCTGATACACCCAAGGAAGCCCTACAAACTGACATCAGGAACCTGGACTGCTGCATTTTCTTTCCCAGGGAAAATGGAAAAAGGATGTTCCCAGGGGCCCCTGGCCCTGGGCTGGGACCTCACTGCAAAAAATCCATTTATCGAAGGATGGACCCCACACCGAAGTTGTCCCCACCTCAAACTTGTGCTGCCCTGATAGACCCAAGGGAGCCCTACAAACTGACATTAGGAACCTGGACTGCGGAGTTTTCTTTCCTAGGGAAAATGGAAAAGTGATGTGCCCAGGTGCCGCTGTCCCTGGGCTGGGCCCTGACTGCAAAGAATCCTTATATCGAAGGATGCACCCCACACCGAAGTTGTCCCCACCTCAAAATTGTGCTGCCCTGATAGACCCAAGGGAGCCCTACAAACTGACATCAGGAACCTGGACTGCTGAGTTTTCTTTCCCAGGGGAAATGGAAAAAGGATGTGCCCGGGGGCCCCTGGCCTTGGGCTGGGACCTCACTGCAAAAAATCCTTATATCGAAGGATGGACCCCGCACCGAAGTTGTCCCCACCTCAAACTTGTGCTGCCCTGATAGACCCAAGGGAGCCCTACAAACTGACATCAGGAACCTGGACTGCTGAGTTTTCTTTCCCAGGGAAAATGGCCAAAGGATGTGCCCAGGGGCCCCTGGCCCTGACTGCAAAAAATCCTTATATCGAAGGATGGAGCCCACACCGAAGTTGTCCCCACCTCAAACTTGTGCTGCCCTGATACACCCAAGGGAGCCCTACAAACTGACATCAGGAACCTGGACTGCTGCGTTTTCTTTCCCAGGGAAAATGGAAAAACTATGTTCCCAGGGGCCCCTGGCCCTGGGCTTGGACTTCACTGCAAAAAATCCTTTTATCGCTGGATGGACCCCACACCGAAGTTGTCCCCACCTCAAACTTGTGCTGCCCTGATACACCCAAGGAAGCCCTACAAAATGACATCAGGAACCTGGACTGCTGCATTTTCTTTCCCAGGGAAAATGGAAAAAGGATGTTCCCAGGGGCCCCTGGCCCTGGGCTGGGACCTCACTGCAAAAAATCCATTTATCGAAGGATGGACCCCACACCGAAGTTGTACCCACCTCAAACTTGTGCTGCCCTGAAAGACCCAAGGGAGCCCTACAAACTGACATCAGGAACCTGGACTGCTGAGTTTTCTTTCCCAGGGAAAATGGCCAAAGAATGTGCCCGGGGGCCCCTGGCCCTGACTGCAAAAAATCCTTATATCGACGGATGGACCCCACACCGAAGTTGTCCCCACCTGAAACTTGTGCTGCCCTGATACACCCAAGAGACCCCTACAAACTGACATCAGGAACCTGGACTGCTGAGTTTTCTTCCCCAGGGAAAATGGAAAAAGGATGTGCCCAGGGGCCCCTGGCCCTGGGCTGGGAACTCACTGCAAAAAATCCTTTTATCGAAGGATGGACCCCACACCGAAGTTGTCCCCTCCTCAAACTTGTGCTGCCCTGATACACCCAAGGGAGCCCTACAAATTGACATCAGGAACCTGGACTGCTGAGTTTTCTTTCCCAGGGAAAATGGAAAAAGTATGTTCTCAGGGGCCCCTGGCCCTGGGCTTGGACCTCACTGCAAAAAATCCTTTTATCGCTGGATGGACCCCACACCGAAGTTCTCCCCACCTGAAACTTGTGCTGCCCTGATACACCCAAGGGAGCCCTACAAACTGACATCAGGAACCTGGACTGCTGAGTTTTCTTTCCCAGGGAAAATGGAAAAAGGATGTGCCCAGGGGCCCCTGGCCCTGGGCAGGGGCCTCACTACAAAAAATCCTTATATCGAAGGATGGACCCCACACCGAAGTTGTCCCCACCTCAAACTTGTGCTGCCCGGATAGACCCAAGGGAGCCCTACAAACTGACATCAGGAACCTGGACTGCTGTGTTTTCTTTCCCAGGGAAAATGGAAAAAGGATGTGCCCAGGGGCCCCTGGCCCTGACTGCAAAAAATCCTTATATCGAAGGATGGACCCCACACCGAAGTTGTCCCCACCTCAAACTTGTGCTGCCCTGATACACCCAAGGAAGCCCTACAAACTGACATCAGGAACCTGGACTGCTGCATTTTCTTTCCCAGGGAAAATGGAAAAAGGATGTTCCCAGGGGCCCCTGGCCCTGGGCTGGGACCTCACTGCAAAAAATCCATTTATCGAAGGATGGACCCCACACCGAAGTTGTCCCCACCTCAAACTTGTGCTGCCCTGATAGACCCAAGGGAGCCCTACAAACTGACATTAGGAACCTGGACTGCGGAGTTTTCTTTCCTAGGGAAAATGGAAAAGTGATGTGCCCAGGTGCCGCTGTCCCTGGGCTGGGCCCTGACTGCAAAGAATCCTTATATCGAAGGATGCACCCCACACCGAAGTTGTCCCCACCTCAAAATTGTGCTGCCCTGATAGACCCAAGGGAGCCCTACAAACTGACATCAGGAACCTGGACTGCTGAGTTTTCTTTCCCAGGGGAAATGGAAAAAGGATGTGCCCGGGGGCCCCTGGCCTTGGGCTGGGACCTCACTGCAAAAAATCCTTATATCGAAGGATGGACCCCGCACCGAAGTTGTCCCCACCTCAAACTTGTGCTGCCCTGATAGACCCAAGGGAGCCCTACAAACTGACATCAGGAACCTGGACTGCTGAGTTTTCTTTCCCAGGGAAAATGGCCAAAGGATGTGCCCAGGGGCCCCTGGCCCTGACTGCAAAAAATCCTTATATCGAAGGATGGACCCCACACCGAAGTTGTCCCCACCTCAAACTTGTGCTGCCCTGATACACCCAAGGGAGCCCTACAAACTGACATCAGGAACCTGGACTGCTGCGTTTTCTTTCTCAGGGAAAATGGAAAAAGTATGTTCCCAGGGGCCCCTGGCCCTGGGCTTGGACCTCACTGCAAAAAATCCTTTTATCGCTGGATGGACCCCACACCGAAGTTGTCCCCACCTCAAACTTGTGCTGCCCTGATAGACCCAAGGGAGCCCTACAAACTGACATCAGGAACCTGGACTGCTGTGTTTTCTTTCCCAGGGAAAATGGAAAAAGGATGTGCCCAGGGGCCCCTGGCCCTGACTGCAAAAAATCCTTATATCGAAGGATGGACCCCACACCGAAGTTGTCCCCACCTCAAACTTGTGCTGCCCTGATACACCCAAGGAAGCCCTACAAACTGACATCAGGAACCTGGACTGCGGAGTTTTCTTTCCCAGGGAAAATGGCCAAAAGATGTGCCCAGGTGCCCCTGGCCCTGGGCTGGGACCTCACTGCAAAAAATCCTTATATCGAAGGATGGAGGCCAGACCGAAGTTGTCCCCCCCTCAAATTTGTAATGCCCTGATAGACCCAAATGAGCCCTACAAACTGACATCAGGAACCTGGACTGCTGTGTTTTCTTTCCCAGGGAAAATGGAAAAAGGATGTGCCCAGGGGCCCCTGGCCCTGACTGCAAAAAATCCTTATATCGAAGGATGGACCCCACACCGAAGTTGTCCCCACCTCAAACTTGTGCTGCCCTGATAGACCCAAGGGAGCCCTACAAATTGACATCAGGAACCTGGACTGCGGAGTTTTCTTTCCTAGGGAAAATGGAAAAGGGATGTGCCCAGGGTCCGCTGTCCCTGGGCTGGGCCCTGACGGCAAAAAATCCTTATATCGAAGGATGGACCCCGCACCGAAGTTGTCCCCACCTCAAACTTGTGCTGCCCTGATAGACCCAAGGGAGCCCTACAAACTGACATCAGGAACCTGGACTGCTGAGTTTTCTTTCCCAGGGAAAATGGAAAAAGGATGTACACAGGGGCCCCTGGCTCTGGGCTGGGACCGCACTGCAAAAAATCCTTATCGAAGGATGGACCCCACACCGAAGTTGTCCCCACCTCAAACTTGTGCTGCCCTGATAGACCCAAGGGAGCCCTACAAACTGACATCAGGAACCTGGACTGCTGAGTTTTCTTTCCCAGGGAAAATGGAAAAAGGATGTACCCAGGGGCCCCTGGCTCTGGGCTGGGACCTCACTGCAAAAAATCGTTATATCGAAAAATGGACCCCACACCTAAGTTGTCCCCACCTCAAACTTGTGCTGCCCTGATAGACCCAAGGGAGCCCTACAAACTGACATCAGGAACCTGGACTGCTGAGTTTTCTTCCCCAGGGTAAATGGAAAAAGGATGTGCCCAGGGGCCCCTGGCCCTGACTGCAAAAAATCCTTATATCGAAGGATGGACCCCACACCGAAGTTGGCCCCACCTCAAACTTGTGCTGCCCTGATACACCCAAGGGAGCCCTACAAACTGACATCAGGAACCTGGACTGCTGCGTTTTCTTTCCCAGGGAAAATGGAAAAAGTATGTTCCCAGGGGCCCCTGGCCCTGGGCTTGGACCTCACTGCAAAAAATCCTTTTATCGCAGGATGGACCCCACACCGAAGTTGTCCCCACCTCAAACTTGTGCTGCCCTGATAGACCCAAGGGAGCCCTACAAACTGACATCAGGAACCTGGACTGCTGAGTTTTCTTTCCCAGGGAAAATGAAAAAAGGATGTGCCCAGGGGCCCCTGGCCCTGGGCCCCTGGCCCTGACTTCAAAAAATCCTTATATCGAAGGATGGACCCCACACCGAAGTTGTCCCCACCTCAAACTTGTGCTGCCCTGATACACCCAAGGGAGCCCTACAAACTGACATCAGGAACCTGGACTGCTGAGTTTTCTTTCCCAGGGAAAATGGAAAAAGGATGTGCCCAGGGGCCCCTGGCCCTGACTGCAAAAAATCCTTATATCGAAGGATGGACCCCACACCGAAGTTGGCCCCACCTCAAACTTGTGCTGCCCTGATACACCCAAGGCAGCCCTACAAACTGACATCAGGAACCTGGACTGCTGCGTTTTCTTCCCCAGGGAAAATGGAAAAAGGATGTTCCCAGGGGCCCCTGGCCCTGGGCTTGGACCTCACTGCAAAAAATCCATTTATCGCAGGATGGACCCCACACCGAAGTTGTCCCCACCTCAAACTTGTGCTGCCCTGATAGACCCAAGGGAGCCCTACAAACTGACATCAGGAACCTGGACTGCTGAGTTTTCTTTCCCAGGGAAAATGGAAAAAGGATGTACCCAGGGGCCCCTGGCTCTGGGCTGGGACCTCACTGCAAAAAATCCTTATATCGAAGGATGGACCCCACACCTAAGTTGTCCCCACCTGAAACTTGTGCTGCCCTGATAGACCCAAGGGAGCCCTACAAACTGACATCAGGAACCTGGACTGCTGGGTTTTCTTCCCCAGGGTAAATGGAAAAAGGATGTGCCCAGGGGCCCCTGGCCCTGGGCTGGGACCTCACTGCAAAAAATCCTTTTATCGAAGGATGGACCCCACACCGAAGTTGTCCCCACCTCAAACTTGTGCTGCCCTGATACACCCAAGGGAGCCCTACAAACTGACATCAGGAACCTGGACTGCTGAGTTTTCTTTCCCAGGGAAAATGGAAAAAGGATGTGCCCAGGGGCCCCTGGCCCTGACTGCAAAAAATCCTTATATCGAAGGATGGACCCCACACCGAAGTTGTCCCCACCTCAAACTTGTGCTGCCCTGATAGACCCAAGGGAGCCCTACAAATTGACATCAGGAACCTGGACTGCGGAGTTTTCTTTCCTAGGGAAAATGGAAAAGGGATGTGCCCAGGGTCCGCTGTCCCTGGGCTGGGCCCTGACGGCAAAAAATCCTTATATCGAAGGATGGACCCCGCACCGAAGTTGTCCCCACCTCAAACTTGTGCTGCCCTGATAGACCCAAGGGAGCCCTACAAACTGACATCAGGAACCTGGACTGCTGAGTTTTCTTTCCCAGGGAAAATGGAAAAAGGATGTGCCCAGGGGCCCCTGGCCCTGACTGCAAAAAATCCTTATATCGAAGGATGGACCCCACACCGAAGTTGGCCCCACCTCAAACTTGTGCTGCCCTGATACACCCAAGGGAGCCCTACAAACTGACATCAGGAACCTGGACTGCTGAGTTTTCTTTCCCAGAGAAAATGGAAAAAGGATGTGCCCAGGGGCCCCTGGCCCTGGGCCCCTGGCCCTGACTGCAAAAAATCCTTATATCGAAGGACGGACCCCACACCGAAGGTGTCCCCACCTCAAACTTGTGCTGCCCTGAAAGACCCAAGGGAGCCCTACAAACTGACATCAGGAACCTGGACTGCTGAGTTTTCTTTCCCAGGGAAAATGGCCAAAGAATGTGCCCGGGGGCCCCTGGCCCTGACTGCAAAAAATCCTTATATCGACGGATGGACCCCACACCGAAGTTGTCCCCACCTGAAACTTGTGCTGCCCTGATACACCCAAGGGACCCCTACAAACTGACATCAGGAACCTGGACTGCTGAGTTTTCTTCCCCAGGGAAAATGGAAAAAGGATGTGCCCAGGGGCCCCTGGCCCTGGGCTGGGAACTCACTGCAAAAAATCCTTTTATCGAAGGATGGACCCCACACCGAAGTTGTCCCCTCCTCAAACTTGTGCTGCCCTGATACACCCAAGGGAGCCCTACAAATTGACATCAGGAACCTGGACTGCTGAGTTTTCTTTCCCAGGGAAAATGGAAAAAGTATGTTCCCAGGGGCCCCTGGCCCTGGGCTTGGACCTCACTGCAAAAAATCCTTTTATCGCTGGATGGACCCCACACCGAAGTTGTCCCCACCTGAAACTTGTGCTGCCCTGATACACCCAAGGGAGCCCTACAAACTGACATCAGGAACCTGGACTGCTGAGTTTTCTTTCCCAGGGAAAATGGAAAAAGGATGTGCCCAGGGGCCCCTGGCCCTGGGCAGGGGCCTCACTACAAAAAATCCTTATATCGAAGGATGGACCCCACACCGAAGTTGTCCCCACCTCAAACTTGTGCTGCCCGGATAGACCCAAGGGAGCCCTACAAACTGACATCAGGAACCTGGACTGCTGTGTTTTCTTTCCCAGGGAAAATGGAAAAAGGATGTGCCCAGGGGCCCCTGGCCCTGACTGCAAAAAATCCTTATATCGAAGGATGGACCCCACACCGAAGTTTTCCCCACCTCAAACTTGTGCTGCCCTGATACACCCAAGGAAGCCCTACAAACTGACATCAGGAACCTGGACTGCTGCATTTTCTTTCCCAGGGAAAATGGAAAAAGGATGTTCCCAGGGGCCCCTGGCCCTGGGCTGGGACCTCACTGCAAAAAATCCATTTATCGAAGGATGGACCCCACACCGAAGTTGTCCCCACCTCAAACTTGTGCTGCCCTGATAGACCCAAGGGAGCCCTACAAACTGACATCAGGAACCTGGACTGCTGAGTTTTCTTTCCCAGGGGAAATGGAAAAAGGATGTGCCCGGGGGCCCCTGGCCTTGGGCTGGGACCTCACTGCAAAAAATCCTTATATCGAAGGATGGACCCCGCACCGAAGTTGTCCCCACCTCAAACTTGTGCTGCCCTGATAGACCCAAGGGAGCCCTACAAACTGACATCAGGAACCTGGACTGCTGAGTTTTCTTTCCCAGGGAAAATGGCCAAAGGATGTGCCCAGGGGCCCCTGGCCCTGACTGCAAAAAATCCTTATATCGAAGGATGGAGCCCACACCGAAGTTGTCCCCACCTCAAACTTGTGCTGCCCTGATACACCCAAGGGAGCCCTACAAACTGACATCAGGAACCTGGACTGCTGCGTTTTCTTTCCCAGGGAAAATGGAAAAACTATGTTCCCAGGGGCCCCTGGCCCTGGGCTTGGACTTCACTGCAAAAAATCCTTTTATCGCTGGATGGACCCCACACCGAAGTTGTCCCCACCTCAAACTTGTGCTGCCCTGATACACCCAAGGAAGCCCTACAAAATGACATCAGGAACCTGGACTGCTGCATTTTCTTTCCCAGGGAAAATGGAAAAAGGATGTTCCCAGGGGCCCCTGGCCCTGGGCTGGGACCTCACTGCAAAAAATCCATTTATCGAAGGATGGACCCCACACCGAAGTTGTACCCACCTCAAACTTGTGCTGCCCTGAAAGACCCAAGGGAGCCCTACAAACTGACATCAGGAACCTGGACTGCTGAGTTTTCTTTCCCAGGGAAAATGGCCAAAGAATGTGCCCGGGGGCCCCTGGCCCTGACTGCAAAAAATCCTTATATCGACGGATGGACCCCACACCGAAGTTGTCCCCACCTGAAACTTGTGCTGCCCTGATACACCCAAGAGACCCCTACAAACTGACATCAGGAACCTGGACTGCTGAGTTTTCTTCCCCAGGGAAAATGGAAAAAGGATGTGCCCAGGGGCCCCTGGCCCTGGGCTGGGAACTCACTGCAAAAAATCCTTTTATCGAAGGATGGACCCCACACCGAAGTTGTCCCCTCCTCAAACTTGTGCTGCCCTGATACACCCAAGGGAGCCCTACAAATTGACATCAGGAACCTGGACTGCTGAGTTTTCTTTCCCAGGGAAAATGGAAAAAGTATGTTCTCAGGGGCCCCTGGCCCTGGGCTTGGACCTCACTGCAAAAAATCCTTTTATCGCTGGATGGACCCCACACCGAAGTTCTCCCCACCTGAAACTTGTGCTGCCCTGATACACCCAAGGGAGCCCTACAAACTGACATCAGGAACCTGGACTGCTGAGTTTTCTTTCCCAGGGAAAATGGAAAAAGGATGTGCCCAGGGGCCCCTGGCCCTGGGCAGGGGCCTCACTACAAAAAATCCTTATATCGAAGGATGGACCCCACACCGAAGTTGTCCCCACCTCAAACTTGTGCTGCCCGGATAGACCCAAGGGAGCCCTACAAACTGACATCAGGAACCTGGACTGCTGTGTTTTCTTTCCCAGGGAAAATGGAAAAAGGATGTGCCCAGGGGCCCCTGGCCCTGACTGCAAAAAATCCTTATATCGAAGGATGGACCCCACACCGAAGTTGTCCCCACCTCAAACTTGTGCTGCCCTGATACACCCAAGGAAGCCCTACAAACTGACATCAGGAACCTGGACTGCTGCATTTTCTTTCCCAGGGAAAATGGAAAAAGGATGTTCCCAGGGGCCCCTGGCCCTGGGCTGGGACCTCACTGCAAAAAATCCATTTATCGAAGGATGGACCCCACACCGAAGTTGTCCCCACCTCAAACTTGTGCTGCCCTGATAGACCCAAGGGAGCCCTACAAACTGACATTAGGAACCTGGACTGCGGAGTTTTCTTTCCTAGGGAAAATGGAAAAGTGATGTGCCCAGGTGCCGCTGTCCCTGGGCTGGGCCCTGACTGCAAAGAATCCTTATATCGAAGGATGCACCCCACACCGAAGTTGTCCCCACCTCAAAATTGTGCTGCCCTGATAGACCCAAGGGAGCCCTACAAACTGACATCAGGAACCTGGACTGCTGAGTTTTCTTTCCCAGGGGAAATGGAAAAAGGATGTGCCCGGGGGCCCCTGGCCTTGGGCTGGGACCTCACTGCAAAAAATCCTTATATCGAAGGATGGACCCCGCACCGAAGTTGTCCCCACCTCAAACTTGTGCTGCCCTGATAGACCCAAGGGAGCCCTACAAACTGACATCAGGAACCTGGACTGCTGAGTTTTCTTTCCCAGGGAAAATGGCCAAAGGATGTGCCCAGGGGCCCCTGGCCCTGACTGCAAAAAATCCTTATATCGAAGGATGGACCCCACACCGAAGTTGTCCCCACCTCAAACTTGTGCTGCCCTGATACACCCAAGGGAGCCCTACAAACTGACATCAGGAACCTGGACTGCTGCGTTTTCTTTCTCAGGGAAAATGGAAAAAGTATGTTCCCAGGGGCCCCTGGCCCTGGGCTTGGACCTCACTGCAAAAAATCCTTTTATCGCTGGATGGACCCCACACCGAAGTTGTCCCCACCTCAAACTTGTGCTGCCCTGATAGACCCAAGGGAGCCCTACAAACTGACATCAGGAACCTGGACTGCTGTGTTTTCTTTCCCAGGGAAAATGGAAAAAGGATGTGCCCAGGGGCCCCTGGCCCTGACTGCAAAAAATCCTTATATCGAAGGATGGACCCCACACCGAAGTTGTCCCCACCTCAAACTTGTGCTGCCCTGATACACCCAAGGAAGCCCTACAAACTGACATCAGGAACCTGGACTGCGGAGTTTTCTTTCCCAGGGAAAATGGCCAAAAGATGTGCCCAGGTGCCCCTGGCCCTGGGCTGGGACCTCACTGCAAAAAATCCTTATATCGAAGGATGGAGGCCAGACCGAAGTTGTCCCCCCCTCAAATTTGTAATGCCCTGATAGACCCAAATGAGCCCTACAAACTGACATCAGGAACCTGGACTGCTGTGTTTTCTTTCCCAGGGAAAATGGAAAAAGGATGTGCCCAGGGGCCCCTGGCCCTGACTGCAAAAAATCCTTATATCGAAGGATGGACCCCACACCGAAGTTGTCCCCACCTCAAACTTGTGCTGCCCTGATAGACCCAAGGGAGCCCTACAAATTGACATCAGGAACCTGGACTGCGGAGTTTTCTTTCCTAGGGAAAATGGAAAAGGGATGTGCCCAGGGTCCGCTGTCCCTGGGCTGGGCCCTGACGGCAAAAAATCCTTATATCGAAGGATGGACCCCGCACCGAAGTTGTCCCCACCTCAAACTTGTGCTGCCCTGATAGACCCAAGGGAGCCCTACAAACTGACATCAGGAACCTGGACTGCTGAGTTTTCTTTCCCAGGGAAAATGGAAAAAGGATGTACACAGGGGCCCCTGGCTCTGGGCTGGGACCGCACTGCAAAAAATCCTTATCGAAGGATGGACCCCACACCGAAGTTGTCCCCACCTCAAACTTGTGCTGCCCTGATAGACCCAAGGGAGCCCTACAAACTGACATCAGGAACCTGGACTGCTGAGTTTTCTTTCCCAGGGAAAATGGAAAAAGGATGTACCCAGGGGCCCCTGGCTCTGGGCTGGGACCTCACTGCAAAAAATCGTTATATCGAAAAATGGACCCCACACCTAAGTTGTCCCCACCTCAAACTTGTGCTGCCCTGATAGACCCAAGGGAGCCCTACAAACTGACATCAGGAACCTGGACTGCTGAGTTTTCTTCCCCAGGGTAAATGGAAAAAGGATGTGCCCAGGGGCCCCTGGCCCTGACTGCAAAAAATCCTTATATCGAAGGATGGACCCCACACCGAAGTTGGCCCCACCTCAAACTTGTGCTGCCCTGATACACCCAAGGGAGCCCTACAAACTGACATCAGGAACCTGGACTGCTGCGTTTTCTTTCCCAGGGAAAATGGAAAAAGTATGTTCCCAGGGGCCCCTGGCCCTGGGCTTGGACCTCACTGCAAAAAATCCTTTTATCGCAGGATGGACCCCACACCGAAGTTGTCCCCACCTCAAACTTGTGCTGCCCTGATAGACCCAAGGGAGCCCTACAAACTGACATCAGGAACCTGGACTGCTGAGTTTTCTTTCCCAGGGAAAATGAAAAAAGGATGTGCCCAGGGGCCCCTGGCCCTGGGCCCCTGGCCCTGACTTCAAAAAATCCTTATATCGAAGGATGGACCCCACACCGAAGTTGTCCCCACCTCAAACTTGTGCTGCCCTGATACACCCAAGGGAGCCCTACAAACTGACATCAGGAACCTGGACTGCTGAGTTTTCTTTCCCAGGGAAAATGGAAAAAGGATGTGCCCAGGGGCCCCTGGCCCTGACTGCAAAAAATCCTTATATCGAAGGATGGACCCCACACCGAAGTTGGCCCCACCTCAAACTTGTGCTGCCCTGATACACCCAAGGCAGCCCTACAAACTGACATCAGGAACCTGGACTGCTGCGTTTTCTTCCCCAGGGAAAATGGAAAAAGGATGTTCCCAGGGGCCCCTGGCCCTGGGCTTGGACCTCACTGCAAAAAATCCATTTATCGCAGGATGGACCCCACACCGAAGTTGTCCCCACCTCAAACTTGTGCTGCCCTGATAGACCCAAGGGAGCCCTACAAACTGACATCAGGAACCTGGACTGCTGAGTTTTCTTTCCCAGGGAAAATGGAAAAAGGATGTACCCAGGGGCCCCTGGCTCTGGGCTGGGACCTCACTGCAAAAAATCCTTATATCGAAGGATGGACCCCACACCTAAGTTGTCCCCACCTGAAACTTGTGCTGCCCTGATAGACCCAAGGGAGCCCTACAAACTGACATCAGGAACCTGGACTGCTGGGTTTTCTTCCCCAGGGTAAATGGAAAAAGGATGTGCCCAGGGGCCCCTGGCCCTGGGCTGGGACCTCACTGCAAAAAATCCTTTTATCGAAGGATGGACCCCACACCGAAGTTGTCCCCACCTCAAACTTGTGCTGCCCTGATACACCCAAGGGAGCCCTACAAACTGACATCAGGAACCTGGACTGCTGAGTTTTCTTTCCCAGGGAAAATGGAAAAAGGATGTGCCCAGGGGCCCCTGGCCCTGACTGCAAAAAATCCTTATATCGAAGGATGGACCCCACACCGAAGTTGTCCCCACCTCAAACTTGTGCTGCCCTGATAGACCCAAGGGAGCCCTACAAATTGACATCAGGAACCTGGACTGCGGAGTTTTCTTTCCTAGGGAAAATGGAAAAGGGATGTGCCCAGGGTCCGCTGTCCCTGGGCTGGGCCCTGACGGCAAAAAATCCTTATATCGAAGGATGGACCCCGCACCGAAGTTGTCCCCACCTCAAACTTGTGCTGCCCTGATAGACCCAAGGGAGCCCTACAAACTGACATCAGGAACCTGGACTGCTGAGTTTTCTTTCCCAGGGAAAATGGAAAAAGGATGTGCCCAGGGGCCCCTGGCCCTGACTGCAAAAAATCCTTATATCGAAGGATGGACCCCACACCGAAGTTGGCCCCACCTCAAACTTGTGCTGCCCTGATACACCCAAGGGAGCCCTACAAACTGACATCAGGAACCTGGACTGCTGAGTTTTCTTTCCCAGAGAAAATGGAAAAAGGATGTGCCCAGGGGCCCCTGGCCCTGGGCCCCTGGCCCTGACTGCAAAAAATCCTTATATCGAAGGACGGACCCCACACCGAAGGTGTCCCCACCTCAAACTTGTGCTGCCCTGAAAGACCCAAGGGAGCCCTACAAACTGACATCAGGAACCTGGACTGCTGAGTTTTCTTTCCCAGGGAAAATGGCCAAAGAATGTGCCCGGGGGCCCCTGGCCCTGACTGCAAAAAATCCTTATATCGACGGATGGACCCCACACCGAAGTTGTCCCCACCTGAAACTTGTGCTGCCCTGATACACCCAAGGGACCCCTACAAACTGACATCAGGAACCTGGACTGCTGAGTTTTCTTCCCCAGGGAAAATGGAAAAAGGATGTGCCCAGGGGCCCCTGGCCCTGGGCTGGGAACTCACTGCAAAAAATCCTTTTATCGAAGGATGGACCCCACACCGAAGTTGTCCCCTCCTCAAACTTGTGCTGCCCTGATACACCCAAGGGAGCCCTACAAATTGACATCAGGAACCTGGACTGCTGAGTTTTCTTTCCCAGGGAAAATGGAAAAAGTATGTTCCCAGGGGCCCCTGGCCCTGGGCTTGGACCTCACTGCAAAAAATCCTTTTATCGCTGGATGGACCCCACACCGAAGTTGTCCCCACCTGAAACTTGTGCTGCCCTGATACACCCAAGGGAGCCCTACAAACTGACATCAGGAACCTGGACTGCTGAGTTTTCTTTCCCAGGGAAAATGGAAAAAGGATGTGCCCAGGGGCCCCTGGCCCTGGGCAGGGGCCTCACTACAAAAAATCCTTATATCGAAGGATGGACCCCACACCGAAGTTGTCCCCACCTCAAACTTGTGCTGCCCGGATAGACCCAAGGGAGCCCTACAAACTGACATCAGGAACCTGGACTGCTGTGTTTTCTTTCCCAGGGAAAATGGAAAAAGGATGTGCCCAGGGGCCCCTGGCCCTGACTGCAAAAAATCCTTATATCGAAGGATGGACCCCACACCGAAGTTTTCCCCACCTCAAACTTGTGCTGCCCTGATACACCCAAGGAAGCCCTACAAACTGACATCAGGAACCTGGACTGCTGCATTTTCTTTCCCAGGGAAAATGGAAAAAGGATGTTCCCAGGGGCCCCTGGCCCTGGGCTGGGACCTCACTGCAAAAAATCCATTTATCGAAGGATGGACCCCACACCGAAGTTGTCCCCACCTCAAACTTGTGCTGCCCTGATAGACCCAAGGGAGCCCTACAAACTGACATTAGGAACCTGGACTGCGGAGTTTTCTTTCCTAGGGAAAATGGAAAAGTGATGTGCCCAGGTGCCGCTGTCCCTGGGCTGGGCCCTGACTGCAAAGAATCCTTATATCGAAGGATGCACCCCACACCGAAGTTGTCCCCACCTCAAAATTGTGCTGCCCTGATAGACCCAAGGGAGCCCTACAAACTGACATCAGGAACCTGGACTGCTGAGTTTTCTTTCCCAGGGGAAATGGAAAAAGGATGTGCCCGGGGGCCCCTGGCCTTGGGCTGGGACCTCACTGCAAAAAATCCTTATATCGAAGGATGGACCCCGCACCGAAGTTGTCCCCACCTCAAACTTGTGCTGCCCTGATAGACCCAAGGGAGCCCTACAAACTGACATCAGGAACCTGGACTGCTGAGTTTTCTTTCCCAGGGAAAATGGCCAAAGGATGTGCCCAGGGGCCCCTGGCCCTGACTGCAAAAAATCCTTATATCGAAGGATGGAGCCCACACCGAAGTTGTCCCCACCTCAAACTTGTGCTGCCCTGATACACCCAAGGGAGCCCTACAAACTGACATCAGGAACCTGGACTGCTGCGTTTTCTTTCCCAGGGAAAATGGAAAAACTATGTTCCCAGGGGCCCCTGGCCCTGGGCTTGGACTTCACTGCAAAAAATCCTTTTATCGCTGGATGGACCCCACACCGAAGTTGTCCCCACCTCAAACTTGTGCTGCCCTGATACACCCAAGGAAGCCCTACAAAATGACATCAGGAACCTGGACTGCTGCATTTTCTTTCCCAGGGAAAATGGAAAAAGGATGTTCCCAGGGGCCCCTGGCCCTGGGCTGGGACCTCACTGCAAAAAATCCATTTATCGAAGGATGGACCCCACACCGAAGTTGTACCCACCTCAAACTTGTGCTGCCCTGAAAGACCCAAGGGAGCCCTACAAACTGACATCAGGAACCTGGACTGCTGAGTTTTCTTTCCCAGGGAAAATGGCCAAAGAATGTGCCCGGGGGCCCCTGGCCCTGACTGCAAAAAATCCTTATATCGACGGATGGACCCCACACCGAAGTTGTCCCCACCTGAAACTTGTGCTGCCCTGATACACCCAAGAGACCCCTACAAACTGACATCAGGAACCTGGACTGCTGAGTTTTCTTCCCCAGGGAAAATGGAAAAAGGATGTGCCCAGGGGCCCCTGGCCCTGGGCTGGGAACTCACTGCAAAAAATCCTTTTATCGAAGGATGGACCCCACACCGAAGTTGTCCCCTCCTCAAACTTGTGCTGCCCTGATACACCCAAGGGAGCCCTACAAATTGACATCAGGAACCTGGACTGCTGAGTTTTCTTTCCCAGGGAAAATGGAAAAAGTATGTTCTCAGGGGCCCCTGGCCCTGGGCTTGGACCTCACTGCAAAAAATCCTTTTATCGCTGGATGGACCCCACACCGAAGTTCTCCCCACCTGAAACTTGTGCTGCCCTGATACACCCAAGGGAGCCCTACAAACTGACATCAGGAACCTGGACTGCTGAGTTTTCTTTCCCAGGGAAAATGGAAAAAGGATGTGCCCAGGGGCCCCTGGCCCTGGGCAGGGGCCTCACTACAAAAAATCCTTATATCGAAGGATGGACCCCACACCGAAGTTGTCCCCACCTCAAACTTGTGCTGCCCGGATAGACCCAAGGGAGCCCTACAAACTGACATCAGGAACCTGGACTGCTGTGTTTTCTTTCCCAGGGAAAATGGAAAAAGGATGTGCCCAGGGGCCCCTGGCCCTGACTGCAAAAAATCCTTATATCGAAGGATGGACCCCACACCGAAGTTGTCCCCACCTCAAACTTGTGCTGCCCTGATACACCCAAGGAAGCCCTACAAACTGACATCAGGAACCTGGACTGCTGCATTTTCTTTCCCAGGGAAAATGGAAAAAGGATGTTCCCAGGGGCCCCTGGCCCTGGGCTGGGACCTCACTGCAAAAAATCCATTTATCGAAGGATGGACCCCACACCGAAGTTGTCCCCACCTCAAACTTGTGCTGCCCTGATAGACCCAAGGGAGCCCTACAAACTGACATTAGGAACCTGGACTGCGGAGTTTTCTTTCCTAGGGAAAATGGAAAAGTGATGTGCCCAGGTGCCGCTGTCCCTGGGCTGGGCCCTGACTGCAAAGAATCCTTATATCGAAGGATGCACCCCACACCGAAGTTGTCCCCACCTCAAAATTGTGCTGCCCTGATAGACCCAAGGGAGCCCTACAAACTGACATCAGGAACCTGGACTGCTGAGTTTTCTTTCCCAGGGGAAATGGAAAAAGGATGTGCCCGGGGGCCCCTGGCCTTGGGCTGGGACCTCACTGCAAAAAATCCTTATATCGAAGGATGGACCCCGCACCGAAGTTGTCCCCACCTCAAACTTGTGCTGCCCTGATAGACCCAAGGGAGCCCTACAAACTGACATCAGGAACCTGGACTGCTGAGTTTTCTTTCCCAGGGAAAATGGCCAAAGGATGTGCCCAGGGGCCCCTGGCCCTGACTGCAAAAAATCCTTATATCGAAGGATGGACCCCACACCGAAGTTGTCCCCACCTCAAACTTGTGCTGCCCTGATACACCCAAGGGAGCCCTACAAACTGACATCAGGAACCTGGACTGCTGCGTTTTCTTTCCCAGGGAAAATGGAAAAAGTATGTTCCCAGGGGCCCCTGGCCCTGGGCTTGGACCTCACTGCAAAAAATCCTTTTATCGCTGGATGGACCCCACACCGAAGTTGTCCCCACCTCAAACTTGTGCTGCCCTGATAGACCCAAGGGAGCCCTACAAACTGACATCAGGAACCTGGACTGCTGTGTTTTCTTTCCCAGGGAAAATGGAAAAAGGATGTGCCCAGGGGCCCCTGGCCCTGACTGCAAAAAATCCTTATATCGAAGGATGGACCCCACACCGAAGTTGTCCCCACCTCAAACTTGTGCTGCCCTGATACACCCAAGGAAGCCCTACAAACTGACATCAGGAACCTGGACTGCGGAGTTTTCTTTCCCAGGGAAAATGGCCAAAAGATGTGCCCAGGTGCCCCTGGCCCTGGGCTGGGACCTCACTGCAAAAAATCCTTATATCGAAGGATGGAGGCCAGACCGAAGTTGTCCCCCCCTCAAATTTGTAATGCCCTGATAGACCCAAATGAGCCCTACAAACTGACATCAGGAACCTGGACTGCTGTGTTTTCTTTCCCAGGGAAAATGGAAAAAGGATGTGCCCAGGGGCCCCTGGCCCTGACTGCAAAAAATCCTTATATCGAAGGATGGACCCCACACCGAAGTTGTCCCCACCTCAAACTTGTGCTGCCCTGATAGACCCAAGGGAGCCCTACAAATTGACATCAGGAACCTGGACTGCGGAGTTTTCTTTCCTAGGGAAAATGGAAAAGGGATGTGCCCAGGGTCCGCTGTCCCTGGGCTGGGCCCTGACGGCAAAAAATCCTTATATCGAAGGATGGACCCCGCACCGAAGTTGTCCCCACCTCAAACTTGTGCTGCCCTGATAGACCCAAGGGAGCCCTACAAACTGACATCAGGAACCTGGACTGCTGAGTTTTCTTTCCCAGGGAAAATGGAAAAAGGATGTACACAGGGGCCCCTGGCTCTGGGCTGGGACCGCACTGCAAAAAATCCTTATCGAAGGATGGACCCCACACCGAAGTTGTCCCCACCTCAAACTTGTGCTGCCCTGATAGACCCAAGGGAGCCCTACAAACTGACATCAGGAACCTGGACTGCTGAGTTTTCTTTCCCAGGGAAAATGGAAAAAGGATGTACCCAGGGGCCCCTGGCTCTGGGCTGGGACCTCACTGCAAAAAATCGTTATATCGAAAAATGGACCCCACACCTAAGTTGTCCCCACCTCAAACTTGTGCTGCCCTGATAGACCCAAGGGAGCCCTACAAACTGACATCAGGAACCTGGACTGCTGAGTTTTCTTCCCCAGGGTAAATGGAAAAAGGATGTGCCCAGGGGCCCCTGGCCCTGACTGCAAAAAATCCTTATATCGAAGGATGGACCCCACACCGAAGTTGGCCCCACCTCAAACTTGTGCTGCCCTGATACACCCAAGGGAGCCCTACAAACTGACATCAGGAACCTGGACTGCTGCGTTTTCTTTCCCAGGGAAAATGGAAAAAGTATGTTCCCAGGGGCCCCTGGCCCTGGGCTTGGACCTCACTGCAAAAAATCCTTTTATCGCAGGATGGACCCCACACCGAAGTTGTCCCCACCTCAAACTTGTGCTGCCCTGATAGACCCAAGGGAGCCCTACAAACTGACATCAGGAACCTGGACTGCTGAGTTTTCTTTCCCAGGGAAAATGAAAAAAGGATGTGCCCAGGGGCCCCTGGCCCTGGGCCCCTGGCCCTGACTTCAAAAAATCCTTATATCGAAGGATGGACCCCACACCGAAGTTGTCCCCACCTCAAACTTGTGCTGCCCTGATACACCCAAGGGAGCCCTACAAACTGACATCAGGAACCTGGACTGCTGAGTTTTCTTTCCCAGGGAAAATGGAAAAAGGATGTGCCCAGGGGCCCCTGGCCCTGACTGCAAAAAATCCTTATATCGAAGGATGGACCCCACACCGAAGTTGGCCCCACCTCAAACTTGTGCTGCCCTGATACACCCAAGGCAGCCCTACAAACTGACATCAGGAACCTGGACTGCTGCGTTTTCTTCCCCAGGGAAAATGGAAAAAGGATGTTCCCAGGGGCCCCTGGCCCTGGGCTTGGACCTCACTGCAAAAAATCCATTTATCGCAGGATGGACCCCACACCGAAGTTGTCCCCACCTCAAACTTGTGCTGCCCTGATAGACCCAAGGGAGCCCTACAAACTGACATCAGGAACCTGGACTGCTGAGTTTTCTTTCCCAGGGAAAATGGAAAAAGGATGTACCCAGGGGCCCCTGGCTCTGGGCTGGGACCTCACTGCAAAAAATCCTTATATCGAAGGATGGACCCCACACCTAAGTTGTCCCCACCTCAAACTTGTGCTGCCCTGATAGACCCAAGGGAGCCCTACAAACTGACATCAGGAACCTGGACTGCTGGGTTTTCTTCCCCAGGGTAAATGGAAAAAGGATGTGCCCAGGGGCCCCTGGCCCTGGGCTGGGACCTCACTGCAAAAAATCCTTTTATCGAAGGATGGACCCCACACCGAAGTTGTCCCCACCTCAAACTTGTGCTGCCCTGATACACCCAAGGGAGCCCTACAAACTGACATCAGGAACCTGGACTGCTGAGTTTTCTTTCCCAGGGAAAATGGAAAAAGGATGTGCCCAGGGGCCCCTGGCCCTGACTGCAAAAAATCCTTATATCGAAGGATGGACCCCACACCGAAGTTGGCCCCACCTCAAACTTGTGCTGCCCTGATACACCCAAGGGAGCCCTACAAACTGACATCAGGAACCTGGACTGCTGCGTTTTCTTTCCCAGGGAAAATGGAAAAAGGATGTTCCCAGGGGCCCCTGGCCCTGGGCTTGAACCTCACTGCAAAAAATCCTTTTATCGCAGGATGGACCCCACACCGAAGTTGTCCCCACCTCAAACTTGTGCTGCCCTGATAGACCCAAGGGAGCCCTACAAACTGACATCAGGAACCTGGACTGCTGAGTTTTCTTTCCCAGGGAAAATGGAAAAAGGATGTACCCAGGGGCCCCTGGCCCTGGGCTGGGACCTGACTCCAAAAAATACTTATATCGAAGGATGGACCCCAGACCGAAGTTGTCCCCACATACAACCTGTGCTCTCCTGATAGACCCAAGGCAGCCCTACAAACTGACATGAGGAACATGGACTGGTGAGTTTTCTTTCCCAGGGAAAATGGCCAAAGGATATGCCCAGGGGCCCCTGGCCCTGGGCTGGGACCTCACTGCAAAAAATACTTATATCGAGGGATGGACTCAAGACCAAAGTTGTCCCCACTTCAAACGTCTGCTGCCCTGATCGACCCAAGGGAGCCCTACAAACTGACATCAGGAACCTGGATTGGTGAGTTTTCTTTCCCAGGGAAATGGCCAATGGATGTGCCCAGTGGCCCCTGGCCCTGGGCTACGACCTCACTGAAAAAATCCTTATATCGAAGGATGGACCCCAGACCGAAGTTGTCCCCACCTCAAACTTGTGCTGCCCTGATAGACCCAAGGGAGCCCTACAAACTGACATCAGGAACCTGGACTGGTGAGTTTTCTTTCCCAGGGAAAATGGCCAAAAGATGTGCCCCGGTGCCCCTGGCCCTGCGCTGGGACCTCACTGCAAAAAATCCTTATATCGAAGGATGGAGGCCAGACCAAAGTTGTCCCCACCTCAAATTTGTAATGCCCTGATAGACCCCAGGGAGCCCTACAAACTGACATCAGGAACCTGGACTGGTGAGTTTTATTTCCCAGGGAAAATGGCCAAAGGATGTGCCCAGGGGCCCCTGGCCCTTTGGCTGGGACCTCACTGCAAAAAATCCTTATATCAGAGGCTGGACCCCAGACCGAAGTTGTCCCCACATCAAACCTGTGCTGTCCTGATAGACCCAAAAGAGCCCTACAAACTGACATCAGGAAACTGGTCTGGTGAGTTTTCTTTCCCAGGGAAAATGGCCAAAAGATGTGCCCAGGTGCCCCTCGCCCTGGGCTGGGACCTCACTGCAAAAAATCCTTATATCGAAGGATGGAGGCCAGACCAAAGTTGTCCCCACCTCAAATTTGTAATGCCCTGATAGACCCCAGGGAGCCCTACAAACTGACATCAGGAACCTGGACTGGTGAGTTTTATTTCCCAGGGAAAATGGCCAAAGGATGTGCCAAGGGGCCCCCCACACTGGGCTGGGCCTGACTGCAAAAAATCCTTATATCGAAGGATGGACCCCACACCAAAGATGTCCCCATGTCATACTTGTGCTTCCCTGATAGACCCAAGGGACCCCCACAAACTGACTTCAGGAACCTGGACTGCTGAGTTTTCTTTCCCAGGGAAAATGGCCAAAGGATATGCCCAGGGGCCCCCCACACTTGGCTGGGCCTGACTGCAAAAAATCCATATATCGAAGGATCGTCCCCATACCAAAGTTGTCCCCACCTCGAACCTGTACTGCCCTGATAGACCCAAGGGAGCCCTACAAATTGACATCAGGAACCTGGACTGCTGAGTTTTCTTTCCCAGGGAAAATGGCCAAAGGATGTGCCCAGGGGACTCTGGCCCAGGGCAGGGACCTCACTGCAAAAAATCCTTATATCGAAGGATGGAGCCCAGACCGAAGTTGTCCCCACCTCAAACTTGTGCTGCCCTGATAGACCCAAGGGAGCCCTACAAACTGACATAAGGAAACTGGTCTGCTGAGTTTTCTTTCCCAGGGAAAATGGCCAAAGGATGTGCCTAGGTGCCCCCGTCCATGGCTGGGACCTGACTGCAAAAAATCCTTATATCGAAAGATGGACCCCTGACCGAAGTTGTCCCCACCTCAAACTTGTGCTGCCCTGATAGACCCAAGGGAGCCCTACAAACTGACATCAGGAACCTGGACTGGTGACTTTTCTTTCCAAGGGAAAATGGCCAAAGGTTGTTCCCTGGGGCCTTGCACACTGGGCTGGGACCTGACTGCAAAAAATACTTATAACGAAGGATGGACTCCAGACCGAAGTTGTCCCCACCTCAAACTTGTGCTGCCCTGATAGACCCAAGGGAGCCCTACAAACTGACATCAGGAACCTGGACTGGTGAGTTTTCTTGCCAAGGGAAAATGGCCAATGGATGTGCCCAGGGGCCCCTGGCCCTGGGCTGGGACCTCACTGCAAAAAATCCTTATATCAAAGGCTGGACCCCAGACCGAAGTTGTCCCCACATCAAACCTGTGCTGTCCTGATAGACCCAAAGGAGCCCTACAAACTGGCATCAGGAACCCGGACTGGTGAGTTTTCTTTCCCAGGGAAAATGGCCAAAGGATGTGCCCAGGGGCCCCTGGCCCTTTGGCTGGGACCTCACTGCAAAAAATCCTTATATCAGAGGCTGGACCCCAGACCGAAGTTGTCCCCACATCAAACCTGTGCTGTCCTGATAGACCCAAAAGAGCCCTACAAACTGACATCAGGAAACTGGTCTGGTGAGTTTTCTTTCCCAGGGAAAATGGCCAAAAGATGTGCCCAGGTGCCCCTCGCCCTGGGCTGGGACCTCACTGCAAAAAATCCTTATATCGAAGGATGGAGGCCAGACCAAAGTTGTCCCCACCTCAAATTTGTAATGCCCTGATAGACCCCAGGGAGCCCTACAAACTGACATCAGGAACCTGGACTGGTGAGTTTTCTTTCCCAGGGAAAATGGCCAAAGGATGTGCCAAGGGGCCCCCCACACTGGGCTGGGCCTGACTGCAAAAAATCCTTATATCGAAGGATGGACCCCACACCAAAGATGTCCCCATGTCATACTTGTGCTTCCCTGATAGACCCAAGGGACCCCCACAAACTGACTTCAGGAACCTGGACTGCTGAGTTTTCTTTCCCAGGGAAAATGGCCAAAGGATATGCCCAGGGGCCCCCCACACTTGGCTGGGCCTGACTGCAAAAAATCCATATATCGAAGGATCGTCCCCATACCAAAGTTGTCCCCACCTCGAACCTGTACTGCCCTGATAGACCCAAGGGAGCCCTACAAATTGACATCAGGAACCTGGACTGCTGAGTTTTCTTTCCCAGGGAAAATGGCCAAAGGATGTGCCCAGGGGACTCTGGCCCAGGGCAGGGACCTCACTGCAAAAAATCCTTATATCGAAGGATGGAGCCCAGACCGAAGTTGTCCCCACCTCAAACTTGTGCTGCCCTGATAGACCCAAGGGAGCCCTACAAACTGACATAAGGAAACTGGTCTGCTGAGTTTTCTTTCCCAGGGAAAATGGCCAAAGGATGTGCCTAGGTGCCCCCGTCCATGGCTGGGACCTGACTGCAAAAAATCCTTATATCGAAAGATGGACCCCTGACCGAAGTTGTCCCCACCTCAAACTTGTGCTGCCCTGATAGACCCAAGGGAGCCCTACAAACTGACATCAGGAACCTGGACTGGTGACTTTTCTTTCCAAGGGAAAATGGCCAAAGGTTGTTCCCTGGGGCCTTGCACACTGGGCTGGGACCTGACTGCAAAAAATACTTATAACGAAGGATGGACTCCAGACCGAAGTTGTCCCCACCTCAAACTTGTGCTGCCCTGATAGACCCAAGGGAGCCCTACAAACTGACATCAGGAACCTGGACTGGTGAGTTTTCTTGCCAAGGGAAAATGGCCAATGGATGTGCCCAGGGGCCCCTGGCCCTGGGCTGGGACCTCACTGCAAAAAATCCTTATATCAAAGGCTGGACCCCAGACCGAAGTTGTCCCCACATCAAACCTGTGCTGTCCTGATAGACCCAAAGGAGCCCTACAAACTGGCATCAGGAACCCGGACTGGTGAGTTTTCTTTCCCAGGGAAAATGGCCAAAAGATGTGCCCAGGTGCCCCTGGCCCTGGGCTGGGACCTCACTGCAAAAAATCCTTATATCGAAGGATGGAGGCCAGACCGAAGTTGTCCCCCCCTCAAATTTGTAATGCCCTGATAGACCCAAATGAGCCCTACAAATTGACATCAGGAACCTGGACTGATGAGTTTTCTTTCCCAGGGAAAAGGGCCAAAGGGTGTTCCCTGGGGCCTTGCACACTGGGCTGGGACCTGACTGCAAAAAATACTTATAACGAAGGACGGACTCCAGACCGAAGTTGTCCCCACCTCAAACTTGTGCTGCCCTGATAGACCCAAGGGAGCCCTACAAACTGACATCAGGAACCTGGACTGGTGAGTTTTCTTGCCAAGGGAAAATGGCCAATGGATGTGCCCAGGGGCCCCTGGCCCTGGGCTGGGACCTGACTCCAAAAAATACTTATATCGAAGGATGGACCCCAGACCGAAGTTGTCCCCACATACAACCTGTGCTCTCCTGATAGACCCAAGGCAGCCCTACAAACTGACATGAGGAACATGGACTGGTGAGTTTTCTTTCCCAGGGAAAATGGCCAAAGGATATGCCCAGGGGCCCCTGGCCCTGGGCTGGGACCTGACTGCAAAAAATACTTATATCGAGGGATGGACTCAAGACCAAAGTTGTCCCCACTTCAAACGTCTGCTGCCCTGATCGACCCAAGGGAGCCCTACAAACTGACATCAGGAACCTGGATTGGTGAGTTTTCTTTCCCAGGGAAATGGCCAATGGATGTGCCCAGTGGCCCCTGGCCCTGGGCTACGACCTCACTGAAAAAATCCTTATATCGAAGGATGGACCCCAGACCGAAGTTGTCCCCACCTCAAACTTGTGCTGCCCTGATAGACCCAAGGGAGCCCTACAAACTGACATCAGGAACCTGGACTGGTGAGTTTTCTTTCCCAGGGAAAAGGGCCAAAAGATGTGCCCCGGTGCCCCTGGCCCTGCGCTGGGACCTCACTGCAAAAAATCCTTATATCGAAGGATGGAGGCCAGACCAAAGTTGTCCCCACCTCAAATTTGTAATGCCCTGATAGACCCCAGGGAGCCCTACAAACTGACATCAGGAACCTGGACTGGTGAGTTTTCTTTCCCAGGGAAAATGGCCAAAGGATGTGCCAAGGGGCCCCCCACACTGGGCTGGGCCTGACTGCAAAAAATCCTTATATCGAAGGATGGACCCCACACCAAAGATGTCCCCATGTCATACTTGTGCTTCCCTGATAGACCCAAGGGACCCCCACAAACTGACTTCAGGAACCTGGACTGCTGAGTTTCCTTTCCCAGGGAAAATGGCCAAAGGATATGCCCAGGGGCCCCCCACACTTAGCTGGGCCTGACTGCAAAAAATCCATATATCGAAGGATCGTCCCCATACCAAAGTTGTCCCCACCTCGAACCTGTACTGCCCTGATAGACCCAAGGGAGCCCTACAAATTGACATCAGGAACCTGGACTGCTGAGTTTTCTTTCCCAGGGAAAATGGCCAAAGGATGTGCCCAGGGGACTCTGGCCCAGGGCAGGGACCTCACTGCAAAAAATCCTTATATCGAAGGATGGAGCCCAGACCGAAGTTGTCCCCACCTCAAACTTGTGCTGCCCTGATAGACCCAAGGGAGCCCTACAAACTGAGATAAGGAACCTGGTCTGCTGAGTTTTCTTTCCCAGGGAAAATGGCCAAAGGATGTGCCTAGGTGCCCCCGTCCATGGCTGGGACCTGACTGCAAAAAATCCTTATATCGAAGGATGGACCCCTGACCGAAGTTGTCCCCACCTCAAACTTGTGCTGCCCTGATAGACCCAAGGGAGCCCTACAAACTGACATCAGGAACCTGGACTGGTGTGCCGCGCTCCCGCCCCGGTTCCCTTTATCTCAGCCCCGGCTAGCTCTTGTGGGGCGAGGGCGGGCGATGGAGGCACCCTCCGCCGCTCCCAGCTGGGGTTTGGAGAGTGCCTTTGTGGGTTCCGGGCAGCGCTAGCAAGCCTCGCGGTGGTAAATGAAGAGCGGATCCTGCTGGGGGCTAAGTCCGAGTTTATTGTAGCCCAACGGGGCCAAATATCCTAGAACGGTGCCAGCCAACAGGAACAAGCACAAGGTGCTTGCACTGGCTTATAAACTGTAAGGGAGGGGTATCCAACGACCAATGGGGATAGGGATAGGGGGTGGCTCCGGGATGGGGGGATATGGTGGGGTCCAATGGGGGAAGGATATGGGGGGAGCCCCAGGTCCTCGCCCAATCACCCGGTGCCCTGAGTAGAAGCTTCTGGATGGATGGGAAGGGGCACCGAGTGATAGACAAGGCACCCAGGGGGGGTAAAATGCCTCTTTCAGGGTGATGGATAGATACTGGGAAGGCGGGAAGGGCGGACAAGGCGGGAAAACTGGGGATAAACCAAGTTGCACACGGGGGTACAAAGGAATAAACCAATACATAATACAGGGATAATAAAACATATACATAACGCAACTCCACACTGGTGACTTTTCTTTCCTAGGGAAAATGGCCAAAGGGTGTTCCCTGGGGCCTTGCACACTGGGCTGGGACCTGACTGCAAAAAATACTTATAACGAAGGATGGACTCCAGACCGAAGTTGTCCCCACCTCAAACTTGTGCTGCCCTGATAGACCCAAGGGAGCCCTACAAACTGACATCAGGAACCTGGACTGGTGAGTTTTCTTGCCAAGGGAAAATGGCCAAAGTATGTGCCCAGGGGCCCCTGGCCCTGGGCTGGGACCTGACTCCAAAAAATACTTATATCGAAGGATGGACCCCAGACCGAAGTTGTCCCCACATACAACCTGTGCTGTCCTGATAGTCCCAAGGGAGCCCTACAAACTGACATCAGGAACCTGGACTGGTGAGTTTTCTTTCCAAGGGAAAATGGCCAAAGGTTGTTCCCTGGGGCCTTGCACACTGGGCTGGGACCTGACTGCAAAAAATACTTATAACGAAGGATGGACTCCAGACCGAAGTTGTCCCCACCTCAAACTTGTGCTGCCCTGATAGACCCAAGGGAGCCCTACAAACTGACATCAGGAACCTGGACTGGTGAGTTTTCTTGCCAAGGGAAAATGGCCAATGGATGTGCCCAGGGGCCCCTGGCCCTGGGCTGGGACCTCACTGCAAAAAATCCTTATATCAAAGGCTGGACCCCAGACCGAAGTTGTCCCCACATCAAACCTGTGCTGTCCTGATAGACCCAAAGGAGCCCTACAAACTGGCATCAGGAACCCGGACTGGTGAGTTTTCTTTCCCAGGGAAAATGGCCAAAAGATGTGCCCAGGTGCCCCTGGCCCTGGGCTGGGACCTCACTGCAAAAAATCCTTATATCGAAGGATGGAGGCCAGACCGAAGTTGTCCCCCCCTCAAATTTGTAATGCCCTGATAGACCCAAATGAGCCCTACAAATTGACATCAGGAACCTGGACTGATGAGTTTTCTTTCCCAGGGAAAAGGGCCAAAGGATGTTCCCTGGGGCCTTGCACACTGGGCTGGGACCTGACTGCAAAAAATACTTATAACGAAGGACGGACTCCAGACCGAAGTTGTCCCCACCTCAAACTTGTGCTGCCCTGATAGACCCAAGGGAGCCCTACAAACTGACATCAGGAACCTGGACTGGTGAGTTTTCTTGCCAAGGGAAAATGGCCAATGGATGTGCCCAGGGGCCCCTGGCCCTGGGCTGGGACCTGACTCCAAAAAATACTTATATCGAAGGATGGACCCCAGACCGAAGTTGTCCCCACATACAACCTGTGCTCTCCTGATAGACCCAAGGCAGCCCTACAAACTGACATGAGGAACATGGACTGGTGAGTTTTCTTTCCCAGGGAAAATGGCCAAAGGATATGCCCAGGGGCCCCTGGCCCTGGGCTGGGACCTGACTGCAAAAAATACTTATATCGAGGGATGGACTCAAGACCAAAGTTGTCCCCACTTCAAACGTCTGCTGCCCTGATCGACCCAAGGGAGCCCTACAAACTGACATCAGGAACCTGGATTGGTGAGTTTTCTTTCCCAGGGAAATGGCCAATGGATGTGCCCAGTGGCCCCTGGCCCTGGGCTACGACCTCACTGAAAAAATCCTTATATCGAAGGATGGACCCCAGACCGAAGTTGTCCCCACCTCAAACTTGTGCTGCCCTGATAGACCCAAGGGAGCCCTACAAACTGACATCAGGAACCTGGACTGGTGAGTTTTCTTTCCCAGGGAAAATGGCCAAAAGATGTGCCCCGGTGCCCCTGGCCCTGCGCTGGGACCTCACTGCAAAAAATCCTTATATCGAAGGATGGAGGCCAGACCAAAGTTGTCCCCACCTCAAATTTGTAATGCCCTGATAGACCCCAGGGAGCCCTACAAACTGACATCAGGAACCTGGACTGGTGAGTTTTCTTTCCCAGGGAAAATGGCCAAAGGATGTGCCAAGGGGCCCCCCACACTGGGCTGGGCCTGACTGCAAAAAATCCTTATATCGAAGGATGGACCCCACACCAAAGATGTCCCCATGTCATACTTGTGCTTCCCTGATAGACCCAAGGGACCCCCACAAACTGACTTCAGGAACCTGGACTGCTGAGTTTCCTTTCCCAGGGAAAATGGCCAAAGGATATGCCCAGGGGCCCCCCACACTTAGCTGGGCCTGACTGCAAAAAATCCATATATCGAAGGATCGTCCCCATACCAAAGTTGTCCCCACCTCGAACCTGTACTGCCCTGATAGACCCAAGGGAGCCCTACAAATTGACATCAGGAACCTGGACTGCTGAGTTTTCTTTCCCAGGGAAAATGGCCAAAGGATGTGCCCAGGGGACTCTGGCCCAGGGCAGGGACCTCACTGCAAAAAATCCTTATATCGAAGGATGGAGCCCAGACCGAAGTTGTCCCCACCTCAAACTTGTGCTGCCCTGATAGACCCAAGGGAGCCCTACAAACTGAGATAAGGAACCTGGTCTGCTGAGTTTTCTTTCCCAGGGAAAATGGCCAAAGGATGTGCCTAGGTGCCCCCGTCCATGGCTGGGACCTGACTGCAAAAAATCCTTATATCGAAGGATGGACCCCTGACCGAAGTTGTCCCCACCTCAAACTTGTGCTGCCCTGATAGACCCAAGGGAGCCCTACAAACTGACATCAGGAACCTGGACTGGTGTGCCGCGCTCCCGCCCCGGTTCCCTTTATCTCAGCCCCGGCTAGCTCTTGTGGGGCGAGGGCGGGCGATGGAGGCACCCTCCGCCGCTCCCAGCTGGGGTTTGGAGAGTGCCTTTGTGGGTTCCGGGCAGCGCTAGCAAGCCTCGCGGTGGTAAATGAAGAGCGGATCCTGCTGGGGGCTAAGTCCGAGTTTATTGTAGCCCAACGGGGCCAAATATCCTAGAACGGTGCCAGCCAACAGGAACAAGCACAAGGTGCTTGCACTGGCTTATAAACTGTAAGGGAGGGGTATCCAACGACCAATGGGGATAGGGATAGGGGGTGGCTCCGGGATGGGGGGATATGGTGGGGTCCAATGGGGGAAGGATATGGGGGGAGCCCCAGGTCCTCGCCCAATCACCCGGTGCCCTGAGTAGAAGCTTCTGGATGGATGGGAAGGGGCACCGAGTGATAGACAAGGCACCCAGGGGGGGTAAAATGCCTCTTTCAGGGTGATGGATAGATACTGGGAAGGCGGGAAGGGCGGACAAGGCGGGAAAACTGGGGATAAACCAAGTTGCACACGGGGGTACAAAGGAATAAACCAATACATAATACAGGGATAATAAAACATATACATAACGCAACTCCACACTGGTGACTTTTCTTTCCTAGGGAAAATGGCCAAAGGGTGTTCCCTGGGGCCTTGCACACTGGGCTGGGACCTGACTGCAAAAAATACTTATAACGAAGGATGGACTCCAGACCGAAGTTGTCCCCACCTCAAACTTGTGCTGCCCTGATAGACCCAAGGGAGCCCTACAAACTGACATCAGGAACCTGGACTGGTGATTTTTCTTGCCAAGGGAAAATGGCCAAAGTATGTGCCCAGGGGCCCCTGGCCCTATGCTGGGACCTCACTGAAAAAATCCTTATATCGAAGGATGGACCCCAGACCGAAGTTGTCCCCACATACAACCTGTGCTGTCCTGATAGTCCCAAGGGAGCCCTACAAACTGACATGAGGAACCTGGACTGGTGAGTTTTCTTTCCCAGGGAAAATGGCCAAAGGATGTGCCCAGGGGCCCCTGGCCCTCTGCTGGGACCTCACTGCAAAAAATCCTTATATCGAAGGATGGACCCCAGACCGAAGTTGTCCCCACATACAACCTGTGCTGTCCTGATAGTCCCAAGGGAGCCCTACAAACTGACATGAGGAACCTGGACTGGTGAGTTTTCTTTCCCAGGGAAAATGGCCAAAGGATATGCCCAGGGGCCCCTGGCCCTGGGCTGGGACCTCACTGCAAAAAATCCTTATATCAAAGGCTGGACCCCAGACCGAAGTTGTCCCCACATCAAACCTGTGCTGTCCTGATAGACCCAAAGGAGCCCTACAAACTGGCATCAGGAACCTGGACTGGTGAGTTTTCTTTCCCAGGGAAAATGGCCAAAAGATGTGCCCAGGTGCCCCTGGCCCTGGGCTGGGACCTCACTGCAAAAAATCCTTATATCGAAGGATGGAGGCCAGACCGAAGTTGTCCCCACCTCAAATTTGTAATGCCCTGATAGACCCAAATGAGCCCTACAAATTGACATCAGGAACCTGGACTGATGAGTTTTCTTTCCCAGGGAAAAGGGCCAAAGGATGTTCCCTGGGGCCTTGCACACTGGGCTGGGACCTGACTGCAAAAAATACTTATAACGAAGGATGGACTCCAGACCGAAGTTGTCCCCACCTCAAACTTGTGCTGCCCTGATAGACCCAAGGGAGCCCTACAAACTGACATCAGGAACCTCGACTGGTGATTTTTCTTGCCAAGGGAAAATGGCCAATGGATGTGCCCAGGGGCCGCTGGCCCTGGGCTGGGACCTGACTCCAAAAAATACTTATATCGAAGGATGGACCCCAGACCGAAGTTGTCCCCACATACAACCTGTGCTCTCCTGATAGACCCAAGGGAGCCCTACAAACTGACATGAGGAACCTGGACTGGTGAGTTTTCTTTCCCAGGGAAAATGGCCAAAGGATATGCCCAGGGGCCCCTGGCCCTGGGCTGGGACCTGACTGCAAAAAATACTTATATCGAGGGATGGACTCAAGACCAAAGTTGTCCCCACTTCAAACGTCTGCTGCCCTGATCGACCCAAGGGAGCCCTACAAACTGACATCAGGAACCTGGATTGGTGAGTTTTCTTTCCCAGGGAAATGGCCAATGGATGTGCCCAGTGGCCCCTGGCCCTGGGCTACGACCTCACTGCAAAAAATCCTTATATCAAAGGATGGAACCCAGACCTAAGTTATCCCCACCTCAAACTTGTGCTGCCCTGATAGACCCAAGGGAGCCCTACAAACTGACATCAGGAACCTGGACTGGTGAGTTTTCTTTCCCAGGGAAAATGGCCAAAGGATGTGCCCAGGGGCCCCTGGCCCTCTGCTGGGACCTCACTGCAAAAAATCCTTATATCGAAGGATGGACCCCAGACCGAAGTTGTCCCCACATACAACCTGTGCTGTCCTGATAGTCCCAAGGGAGCCCTACAAACTGACATGAGGAACCAGGACTGGTGTGTTTTCTTTCCCAGGGAAAATGGCCAAAGGATATGCCCAGGGGCCCCTGGCCCTCTGCTGGGACCTCACTGCAAAAAATCCTTATATCAAAAGCTGGACCCCAGACCGAAGTTGTCCCCACATACAACCTGTGCTGTCCTGATAGTCCCAAGGGAGCCCTACAAACTGACATCAGGAACCTGGACTGGTGAGTTTTCTTTCCCAGGGAAAATGGCCAAAAGATGTGCCCAGGGGACTCTGGCCCAGGGCAGGGACCTCACTGCAAAAAATCCTTATATCGAAGGATGGAGCCCAGACCGAAGTTGTCCCCACCTCAAACTTGTGCTGCCCTGATAGACCCCAGGGAGCCCTACAAACTGACATCAGGAACCTGGACTGGTGAGTTTTCTTGCCAAGGGAAATTGGCCAATGGATGTGCCCAGGGGCCCCTGGCCCTGGGCTGGGGCCTGACTTCCAAAAATACTTATATCGAAGGATGGACCCCAGACCGAAGTTGTCCCCACATCAAACCTGTGCTGTCCTGATAGACCCAAAGGAGCCCTACAAACTGGCATCAGGAACCTGGACTGGTGAGTTTTCTTTCCCAGGGAAAATGGCCAAAAGATGTGCCCAGGTGCCCCTGGCCCTGGGCTGGGACCTCACTGCAAAAAATCCTTATATCGAAGGATGGAGGCCAGACCGAAGTTGTCCCCACCTCAAATTTGTAATGCCCTGATAGACCCAAATGAGCCCTACAAATTGACATCAGGAACCTGGACTGATGAGTTTTCTTTCCCAGGGAAAAGGGCCAAAGGATGTTCCCTGGGGCCTTGCAAACTGGGCTGGGACCTGACTGCAAAAAATACTTATAACGAAGGATGGACTCCAGACCGAAGTTGTCCCCACCTCAAACTTGTGCTGCCCTGATAGACCCAAGGGAGCCCTACAAACTGACATCAGGAACCTGGACTGGTGAGTTTTCTTGCCAAGGGAAAATGGCCAATGGATGTGCCCAGGGGCCGCTGGCCCTGGGCTGGGACCTGACTCCAAAAAATACTTATATCGAAGGATGGACCCCAGACCGAAGTTGTCCCCACATACAACCTGTGCTCTCCTGATAGACCCAAGGGAGCCCTACAAACTGACATGAGGAACCTGGACTGGTGAGTTTTCTTTCCCAGGGAAAATGGCCAAAGGATATGCCCAGGGTCCCCTGGCCCTGGGCTGGGACCTGACTGCAAAAAATACTTATATCGAGGGATGGACTCAAGACCAAAGTTGTCCCCACTTCAAACGTCTGCTGCCCTGATCGACCCAAGGGAGCCCTACAAACTGACATCAGGAACCTGGATTGGTGAGTTTTCTTTCCCAGGGAAATGGCCAATGGATGTGCCCAGTGGCCCCTGGCCCTGGGCTACGACCTCACTGCAAAAAATCCTTATATCAAAGGATGGAACCCAGACCTAAGTTATCCCCACCTCAAACTTGTGCTGCCCTGATAGACCCAAGGGAGCCCTACAAACTGACATCAGGAACCTGGACTGGTGAGTTTTATTTCCCAGGGAAAATGGCCAAAGGATGTGCCCAGGGGCCCCTGGCCCTCTGCTGGGACCTCACTGCAAAAAATCCTTATATCGAAGGATGGACCCCAGACCGAAGTTGTCCCCACATACAACCTGTGCTGTCCTGATAGTCCCAAGGGAGCCCTACAAACTGACATGAGGAACCAGGACTGGTGTGTTTTCTTTCCCAGGGAAAATGGCCAAAGGATATGCCCAGGGGCCCCTGGCCCTCTGCTGGGACCTCACTGCAAAAAATCCTTATATCAAAAGATGGACCCCAGACCGAAGTTGTCCCCACATACAACCTGTGCTGTCCTGATAGTCCCAAGGGAGCCCTACAAACTGACATCAGGAACCTGGACTGGTGAGTTTTCTTTCCCAGGGAAAATGGCCAAAAGATGTGCCCAGGGGACTCTGGCCCAGGGCAGGGACCTCACTGCAAAAAATCCTTATATCGAAGGATGGAGCCCAGACCGAAGTTGTCCCCACATCAAACTTGTGCTGCCCTGATAGACCCAAGGGAGCCCTACAAACTGACATCAGGAACCTGGACTGGTGAGTTTTCTTGCCAAGGGAAATTGGCCAATGGATGTGCCCAGGGGCCCCTGGCCCTGGGCTGGGGCCTGACTTCCAAAAATACTTATATCCAAGGATGGACCCCAGACCAAAGTTGTCCCCACATACAACCTGTGCTCTCCTGATAGACCCAAGGGAGCCCTACAAACTGACATCAGGAACCTGGACTGGTGAGTTTTCTTTCCCAGGGAAAATGGCCAAAGGATATGCCCAGGGGCCCCTGGCCCTGGGCTGGGACCTGACTGCAAAAAATACTTATATCGAGGGATGGACTCAAGACCATAGTTGTCCCCACTTCAAACGTCTGCTGCCCTGATCGACCCAAGGGAGCCCTACAAACTGACATCAGGAACCTGGATTGGTGAGTTTTCTTTCCCAGGGAAATGGCCAATGAATGTGCCCAGTGGCCCCTGGCCCTGGGCTACGACCTCACTGCAAAAAATCCTTATATCAAAGGATGGAACCCAGACCTAAGTTATCCCCACCTCAAACTTGTGCTGCCCTGATAGACCCAAGGGAGCCCTACAAACTGACATCAGGAACCTGGACTGCTGAGTTTTCTTTCCCAGGGAAAAGGGACAAAAGTTGTGCCTAGTTGCCCCCAGCCATGGCTGGGACCTGACTGCAAAAAATCCTTATATCAAAGGATGGACCCCAGACCGAAGTTGTCCCCACCTCAAACTTGTGCTGCCCTGATAGACCCAAGGGAGCCCTACAAACTGACATCAGGAACCTGGACTGCTGAGTTTTCTTTCCCAGGGAAAATGGACAAAGTATGTGCCCAGGGGCCCCTGGCCCTTGGATGGAACCTCACTGCAAAAAATCCTTGTATCGAAGGATGGAACCCAGACCGAAGTTGTCCCCACCTCAAACTTGTGCTGCCCTGATAGACCCAAGGGAGCCCTACAAACTGACATCAGGAACCTGGACTGCTGAGTTTTCTTTCCCAGGGAAAATGGACAAAGTATGTGCCCAGGGGCCCCTGGCCCTTGGATGGAACCTCACTGCAAAAAATCCTTATATTGAAGGATGGACTCCAGACCGAAGTTGTCCCCATCAGAAACTTCTGCTGCCCTGATAGACCCAAGGCAGCCCTACAAACTGACTTCAGGAACCTGGACTGGTGAGTTTTCTTTCCCAGGGAAAAGAGACAGAGGATGTGCCCAGGGGCCCCTGGCCCTATGCTGGGACCTCACTGAAAAAATCCTTATATCGAAGGATGGACCCCACACCGAAGTTGTGCCCACCTCAACCTTGTGCTGCCTCGATAGTCCCAAGGGAGCTCTACAAACTGACATCAGGAACCTGGACTGCTGAGTTTTCTTTCCCAGGGAAAATGGCCAAAGGATGTGCCCAGGGGACTCTGGCCCAGGGCAGGGACCTCACTGCAAAAAATCCTTATATCGAAGGATGGAACCCAGACCGAAGTTGTCCCCACCTCAAACTTGTGCTGCCCTGATAGACCCAAGGGAGCCCTACAAACTGACATCAGGAACCTGGACTGGTGAGTTTTCTTTCCCAGGGAAAATGGCCAAAAGATGTGCCCCGGTGCCCCTGGCCCTGCGCTGGGACCTCACTGCAAAAAATCCTTATATCGAAGGATGGAGGCCAGACCAAAGTTGTCCCCACCTCAAATTTGTAATGCCCTGATAGACCCCAGGGAGCCCTACAAACTGACATCAGGAACCTGGACTGGTGAGTTTTCTTTCCCAGGGAAAATGGCCAAAGGATGTGCCAAGGGGCCCCCCACACTGGGCTGGGCCTGACTGCAAAAAATCCTTATATCGAAGGATGGACCCCACACCAAAGATGTCCCCATGTCATACTTGAGCTTCCCTGATAGACCCAAGGGACCCCCACAAACTGACTTCAGGAACCTGGACTGCTGAGTTTTCTTTCCCAGGGAAAATGGCCAAAGGATATGCCCAGGGGCCCCCCACACTTAGCTGGGCCTGACTGCAAAAAAGCCATATATCGAAGGATCGTCCCCATACCAAAGTTGTCCCCACCTCGAACCTGTACTGCCCTGATAGACCCAAGGGAGCCCTACAAATTGACATCAGGAACCTGGACTGCTGAGTTTTCTTTCCCAGGGAAAATGGCCAAAGGATGTGCCCAGGGGACTCTGGCCCAGGGCAGGGACCTCACTGCAAAAAATCCTTATATCGAAGGATGGAGCCCAGACCGAAGTTGTCCCCACCTCAAACTTGTGCTGCCCTGATAGACCCAAGGGAGCCCTACAAACTGACATAAGGAACCTGGTCTGCTGAGTTTTCTTTCCCAGGGAAAATGGCCAAAGGATGTGCCTAGGTGCCCCCGTCCATGGCTGGGACCTGACTGCAAAAAATCCTTATATCGAAAGATGGACCCCTGACCGAAGTTGTCCCCACCTCAAACTTGTGCTGCCCTGATAGACCCAAGGGAGCCCTACAAACTGACATCAGGAACCTGGACTGGTGACTTTTCTTTCCTAGGGAAAATGGCCAAAGGGTGTTCCCTGGGGCCTTGCACACTGGGCTGGGACCTGACTGCAAAAAATACTTATAACGAAGGATGGACTCCAGACCGAAGTTGTCCCCACCTCAAACTTGTGCTGCCCTGATAGACCCAAGGGAGCCCTACAAACTGACATCAGGAACCTGGACTGGTGAGTTTTCTTGCCAAGGGAAAATGGCCAATGGATGTGCCCAGGGGCCCCTGGCCCTGGGCTGGGACCTGACTCCAAAAAATACTTATATCGAAGGATGGACCCCAGACCGAAGTTGTCCCCACATACAACCTGTGCTGTCCTGATAGTCCCAAGGGAGCCCTACAAACTGACATCAGGAACCTGGACTGGTGACTTTTCTTTCCAAGGGAAAATGGCCAAAGTATGTGCTCAGGGGCCCCTGGCCCTGGGCTGGGCCCTGACTGCAAAAAATCCCTATATCGAAGGATGGACCCCAGACCGAAGTTGTCCCCACCTCAAACTTGTGCTGCCCTGATAGACCCAAGGGAGCCCTACAAACTGACATCAGGAACCTGGACTGGTGAGTTTTCTTGCCAAGGGAAAATGGCCAAAGGATGTGCCCAGGGGCCCCTGGCCCTGGGCTGGGACCTCACTGCAAAAAATCCTTATATCGAAGGATGGACCCCTGACCGAAGTTGTCCCCACATACAAGCTGTGCTGTCCTGATAGACCCAAGGGAGCCCTACAAACTGACATGAGGAACCTGAACTGGTGAGTTTTCTTTCCCAGGGAAAATGGCCAAAGGATATGCCCAGGGGCCCCTGGCCCTTTGGCTGGGACCTCACTGCAAAAAATCCTTATATCAGAGGCTGGACCCCAGACCGAAGTTGTCCCCACATCAAACCTGTGCTGTCCTGATAGACCCAAAAGAGCCCTACAAACTGACATCAGGAAACTGGTCTGGTGAGTTTTCTTTCCCAGGGAAAATGGCCAAAAGATGTGCCCAGGTGCCCCTCGCCCTGGGCTGGGACCTCACTGCAAAAAATCCTTATATCGAAGGATGGAGGCCAGACCAAAGTTGTCCCCACCTCAAATTTGTAATGCCCTGATTGACCCCAGGGAGCCCTACAAACTGACATCAGGAACCTGGACTGGTGAGTTTTCTTTCCCAGGGAAAATGGCCAAAGGATGTGCCAAGGGGCCCCCCACACTGGGCTGGGCCTGACTGCAAAAAATCCTTATATCGAAGGATGGACCCCACACCAAAGATGTCCCCATGTCATACTTGTGCTTCCCTGATAGACCCAAGGGACCCCCACAAACTGACTTCAGGAACCTGGACTGCTGAGTTTTCTTTCCCAGGGAAAATGGCCAAAGGATATGCCCAGGGGCCCCCCACACTTGGCTGGGCCTGACTGCAAAAAATCCATATATCGAAGGATCGTCCCCATACCAAAGTTGTCCCCACCTCGAACCTGTACTGCCCTGATAGACCCAAGGGAGCCCTACAAATTGACATCAGGAACCTGGACTGCTGAGTTTTCTTTCCCAGGGAAAATGGCCAAAGGATGTGCCTAGGTGCCCCCGTCCATGGCTGGGACCTGACTGCAAAAAATCCTTATATCGAAAGATGGACCCCTGACCGAAGTTGTCCCCACCTCAAACTTGTGCTGCCCTGATAGACCCAAGGGAGCCCTACAAACTGACATCAGGAACCTGGACTGGTGACTTTTCTTTCCAAGGGAAAATGGCCAAAGGTTGTTCCCTGGGGCCTTGCACACTGGGCTGGGACCTGACTGCAAAAAATACTTATAACGAAGGATGGACTCCAGACCGAAGTTGTCCCCACCTCAAACTTGTGCTGCCCTGATAGACCCAAGGGAGCCCTACAAACTGACATCAGGAACCTGGACTGGTGAGTTTTCTTGCCAAGGGAAAATGGCCAATGGATGTGCCCAGGGGCCCCTGGCCCTGGGCTGGGACCTCACTGCAAAAAATCCTTATATCAAAGGCTGGACCCCAGACCGAAGTTGTCCCCACATCAAACCTGTGCTGTCCTGATAGACCCAAAGGAGCCCTACAAACTGGCATCAGGAACCCGGACTGGTGAGTTTTCTTTCCCAGGGAAAATGGCCAAAAGATGTGCCCAGGTGCCCCTGGCCCTGGGCTGGGACCTCACTGCAAAAAATCCTTATATCGAAGGATGGAGGCCAGACCGAAGTTGTCCCCCCCTCAAATTTGTAATGCCCTGATAGACCCAAATGAGCCCTACAAATTGACATCAGGAACCTGGACTGATGAGTTTTCTTTCCCAGGGAAAAGGGCCAAAGGATGTTCCCTGGGGCCTTGCACACTGGGCTGGGACCTGACTGCAAAAAATACTTATAACGAAGGATGGACTCCAGACCGAAGTTGTCCCCACCTCAAACTTGTGCTGCCCTGATAGACCCAAGGGAGCCCTACAAACTGACATCAGGAACCTGGACTGGTGAGTTTTCTTGCCAAGGGAAAATGGCCAATGGATGTGCCCAGGGGCCCCTGGCCCTGGGCTGGGACCTGACTCCAAAAAATACTTATATCGAAGGATGGACCCCAGACCGAAGTTGTCCCCACATCAAACCTGTGCTGTCCTGATAGACCCAAAGGAGCCCTACAAACTGGCATCAGGAACCCGGACTGGTGAGTTTTCTTTCCCAGGGAAAATGGCCAAAAGATGTGCCCAGGTGCCCCTGGCCCTGGGCTGGGACCTCACTGCAAAAAATCCTTATATCGAAGGATGGAGGCCAGACCGAAGTTGTCCCCCCCTCAAATTTGTAATGCCCTGATAGACCCAAATGAGCCCTACAAATTGACATCAGGAACCTGGACTGATGAGTTTTCTTTCCCAGGGAAAAGGGCCAAAGGATGTTCCCTGGGGCCTTGCACACTGGGCTGGGACCTGACTGCAAAAAATACTTATAACGAAGGATGGACTCCAGACCGAAGTTGTCCCCACCTCAAACTTGTGCTGCCCTGATAGACCCAAGGGAGCCCTACAAACTGACATCAGGAACCTGGACTGGTGAGTTTTCTTGCCAAGGGAAAATGGCCAATGGATGTGCCCAGGGGCCCCTGGCCCTGGGCTGGGACCTGACTCCAAAAAATACTTATATCGAAGGATGGACCCCAGACCGAAGTTGTCCCCACATACAACCTGTGCTCTCCTGATAGACCCAAGGCAGCCCTACAAACTGACATGAGGAACATGGACTGGTGAGTTTTCTTTCCCAGGGAAAATGGCCAAAGGATATGCCCAGGGGCCCCTGGCCCTGGGCTGGGACCTGACTGCAAAAAATACTTATATCGAGGGATGGACTCAAGACCAAAGTTGTCCCCACTTCAAACGTCTGCTGCCCTGATCGACCCAAGGGAGCCCTACAAACTGACATCAGGAACCTGGATTGGTGAGTTTTCTTTCCCAGGGAAATGGCCAATGGATGTGCCCAGTGGCCCCTGGCCCTGGGCTACGACCTCACTGAAAAAATCCTTATATCGAAGGATGGACCCCAGACCGAAGTTGTCCCCACCTCAAACTTGTGCTGCCCTGATAGACCCAAGGGAGCCCTACAAACTGACATCAGGAACCTGGACTGGTGAGTTTTCTTTCCCAGGGAAAATGGCCAAAAGATGTGCCCCGGTGCCCCTGGCCCTGCGCTGGGACCTCACTGCAAAAAATCCTTATATCGAAGGATGGAGGCCAGACCAAAGTTGTCCCCACCTCAAATTTGTAATGCCCTGATAGACCCCAGGGAGCCCTACAAACTGACATCAGGAACCTGGACTGGTGAGTTTTCTTTCCCAGGGAAAATGGCCAAAGGATGTGCCAAGGGGCCCCCCACACTGGGCTGGGCCTGACTGCAAAAAATCCTTATATCGAAGGATGGACCCCACACCAAAGATGTCCCCATGTCATACTTGTGCTTCCCTGATAGACCCAAGGGACCCCCACAAACTGACTTCAGGAACCTGGACTGCTGAGTTTTCTTTCCCCGGGAAAATGGCCAAAGGATATGCCCAGGGGCCCCCCACACTTAGCTGGGCCTGACTGCAAAAAATCCATATATCGAAGGATCGTCCCCATACCAAAGTTGTCCCCACCTCGAACCTGTACTGCCCTGATAGACCCAAGGGAGCCCTACAAATTGACATCAGGAACCTGGACTGCTGAGTTTTCTTTCCCAGGGAAAATGGCCAAAGGATGTGCCCAGGGGACTCTGGCCCAGGGCAGGGACCTCACTGCAAAAAATCCTTATATCGAAGGATGGAGCCCAGACCGAAGTTGTCCCCACCTCAAACTTGTGCTGCCCTGATAGACCCAAGGGAGCCCTACAAACTGAGATAAGGAACCTGGTCTGCTGAGTTTTCTTTCCCAGGGAAAATGGCCAAAGGATGTGCCTAGGTGCCCCCGTCCATGGCTGGGACCTGACTGCAAAAAATCCTTATATCGAAGGATGGACCCCTGACCGAAGTTGTCCCCACCTCAAACTTGTGCTGCCCTGATAGACCCAAGGGAGCCCTACAAACTGACATCAGGAACCTGGACTGGTGTGCCGCGCTCCCGCCCCGGTTCCCTTTATCTCAGCCCCGGCTAGCTCTTGTGGGGCGAGGGCGGGCGATGGAGGCACCCTCCGCCGCTCCCAGCTGGGGTTTGGAGAGTGCCTTTGTGGGTTCCGGGCAGCGCTAGCAAGCCTCGCGGTGGTAAATGAAGAGCGGATCCTGCTGGGGGCTAAGTCCGAGTTTATTGTAGCCCAACGGGGCCAAATATCCTAGAACGGTGCCAGCCAACAGGAACAAGCACAAGGTGCTTGCACTGGCTTATAAACTGTAAGGGAGGGGTATCCAACGACCAATGGGGATAGGGATAGGGGGTGGCTCCGGGATGGGGGGATATGGTGGGGTCCAATGGGGGAAGGATATGGGGGGAGCCCCAGGTCCTCGCCCAATCACCCGGTGCCCTGAGTAGAAGCTTCTGGATGGATGGGAAGGGGCACCGAGTGATAGACAAGGCACCCAGGGGGGGTAAAATGCCTCTTTCAGGGTGATGGATAGATACTGGGAAGGCGGGAAGGGCGGACAAGGCGGGAAAACTGGGGATAAACCAAGTTGCACACGGGGGTACAAAGGAATAAACCAATACATAATACAGGGATAATAAAACATATACATAACGCAACTCCACACTGGTGACTTTTCTTTCCTAGGGAAAATGGCCAAAGGATATGCCCAGGGGCCTTGCACACTGGGCTGGGACCTGACTGCAAAAAATACTTATAACGAAGGATGGACTCCAGACCGAAGTTGTCCCCACCTCAAACTTGTGCTGCCCTGCTAGACCCAAGGGAGCCCTACAAACTGACATCAGGAACCTGGACTGGTGAGTTTTCTTGCCAAGGGAAAATGGCCAATGGATGTGCCCAGGGGCCCCTGGCCCTGGGCTGGGACCTGACTCCAAAAAATACTTATATCGAAGGATGGACCCCAGACCGAAGTTGTCCCCACATACAACCTGTGCTGTCCTGATAGTCCCAAGGGAGCCCTACAAACTGACATCAGGAACCTGGACTGGTGAGTTTTCTTTCCCAGGGAAAATGGCCAAAGGATATGCCCAGGGGCCCCTGGCCCTGGGATGGTACCTCACTGCAAAAAATCCTTATATCAAAGGCTGGACCCCAGACCGAAGTTGTCCCCACATCAAACCTGTGCTGTCCTGATAGACCCAAAGGAGCCCTACAAACTGGCATCAGGAACCTGGACTGGTGAGTTTTCTTTCCCAGGGAAAATGGCCAAAAGATGTGCCCAGGTGCCCCTGGCCCTGGGCTGGGACCTCACTGCAAAAAATCCTTATATCGAAGGATGGAGGCCAGACCGAAGTTGTCCCCACCTCAAATTTGTAATGCCCTGATAGACCCAAATGAGCCCTACAAATTGACATCAGGAACCTGGACTGATGAGTTTTCTTTCCCAGGGAAAAGGGCCAAAGGATGTTCCCTGGGGCCTTGCACACTGGGCTGGGACCTGACTGCAAAAAATACTTATAACGAAGGATGGACTCCAGACCGAAGTTGTCCCCACCTCAAACTTGTGCTGCCCTGATAGACCCAAGGGAGCCCTACAAACTGACATCAGGAACCTGGACTGGTGAGTTTTCTTGCCAAGGGAAATTGGCCAATGGATGTGCCCAGGGGCCCCTGGCCCTGGGCTGGGGCCTGACTTCCAAAAATACTTATATCGAAGGATGGACCCCAGACCAAAGTTGTCCCCACATACAACCTGTGCTCTCCTGATAGACCCAAGGGAGCCCTACAAACTGACATGAGGAACCTGGACTGGTGAGTTTTCTTTCCCAGGGAAAATGGCCAAAGGATATGCCCAGGGGCCCCTGGCCCTGGGCTGGGACCTGACTGCAAAAAATACTTATATCGAGGGATGGACTCAAGACCATAGTTGTCCCCACTTCAAACGTCTGCTGCCCTGATCGACCCAAGGGAGCCCTACAAACTGACATCAGGAACCTGGATTGGTGAGTTTTCTTTCCCAGGGAAATGGCCAATGGATGTGCCCAGTGGCCCCTGGCCCTGGGCTACGACCTCACTGCAAAAAATCCTTATATCAAAGGATGGAACCCAGACCTAAGTTATCCCCACCTCAAACTTGTGCTGCCCTGATAGACCCAAGGGAGCCCTACAAACTGACATCAGGAACCTGGACTGCTGAGTTTTCTTTCCCAGGGAAAAGGGACAAAAGTCGTGCCTAGTTGCCCCCAGCCATGGCTGGGACCTGACTGCAAAAAATCCTTATATCAAAGGATGGACCCCAGACCGAAGTTGTCCCCACCTCAAACTTGTGCTGCCCTGATAGACCCAAGGGAGCCCTACAAACTGACATCAGGAACCTGGACTGCTGAGTTTTCTTTCCCAGGGAAAATGGACAAAGTATGTGCCCAGGGGCCCCTGGCCCTTGGATGGAACCTCACTGCAAAAAATCCTTGTATCGAAGGATGGAACCCAGACCGAAGTTGTCCCCACCTCAAACTTGTGCTGCCCTGATAGACCCAAGGGAGCCCTACAAACTGACATCAGGAACCTGGACTGCTGAGTTTTCTTTCCCAGGGAAAATGGACAAAGTATGTGCCCAGGGGCCCCTGGCCCTTGGATGGAACCTCACTGCAAAAAATCCTTATATTGAAGGATGGACTCCAGACCGAAGTTGTCCCCATCTGAAACTTCTGCTGCCCTGATAGACCCAAGGCAGCCCTACAAACTGACTTCAGGAACCTGGACTGGTGAGTTTTCTTTCCCAGGGAAAAGAGACAGAGGATGTGCCCAGGGGCCCCTGGCCCTATGCTGGGACCTCACTGAAAAAATCCTTATATCGAAGGATGGACCCCACACCGAAGTTGTGCCCACCTCATCCTTGTGCTGCCTCGATAGTCCCAAGGGAGCTCTACAAACTGACATCAGGAACCTGGACTGCTGAGTTTTCTTTCCCAGGGAAAATGGCCAAAGGATGTGCCCAGGGGACTCTGGCCCAGGGCAGGGACCTCACTGCAAAAAATCCTTATATCGAAGGATGGAACCCAGACCGAAGTTGTCCCCACCTCAAACTTGTGCTGCCCTGATAGACCCAAGGGAGCCCTACAAACTGACATCAGGAACCTGGACTGGTGAGTTTTCTTTCCCAGGGAAAATGGCCAAAGGATGTGCCTAGGTGCCCCCGTCCATGGCTGGGACCTGACTGCAAAAAATCCTTATATCGAAAGATGGACCCCTGACCGAAGTTGTCCCCACCTCAAACTTGTGCTGCCCTGATAGACCCAAGGGAGCCCTACAAACTGACATCAGGAACCTGGACTGGTGACTTTTCTTTCCAAGGGAAAATGGCCAAAGGTTGTTCCCTGGGGCCTTGCACACTGGGCTGGGACCTGACTGCAAAAAATCCTTATATCAAAGGCTGGACCCCAGACCGAAGTTGTCCCCACATCAAACCTGTGCTGTCCTGATAGACCCAAAGGAGCCCTACAAACTGGCATCAGGAACCTGGACTGGTGAGTTTTCTTTCCCAGGGAAAATGGCCAAAAGATGTGCCCCGGTGCCCCTGGCCCTGCGCTGGGACCTCACTGCAAAAAATCCTTATATCGAAGGATGGAGGCCAGACCAAAGTTGTCCCCACCTCAAATTTGTAATGCCCTGATAGACCCCAGGGAGCCCTACAAACTGACATCAGGAACCTGGACTGGTGAGTTTTCTTTCCCAGGGCAAATGGCCAAAGGATGTGCCAAGGGGCCCCCCACACTGGGCTGGGCCTGACTGCAAAAAATCCTTATATCGAAGGATGGACCCCACACCAAAGATGTCCCCATGTCATACTTGTGCTTCCCTGATAGACCCAAGGGACCCCCACAAACTGACTTCAGGAACCTGGACTGCTGAGTTTTCTTTCCCAGGGAAAATGGCCAAAGGATATGCCCAGGGGCCCCCCACACTTAGCTGGGCCTGACTGCAAAAAATCCATATATCGAAGGATCGTCCCCATACCAAAGTTGTCCCCACCTCGAACCTGTACTGCCCTGATAGACCCAAGGGAGCCCTACAAATTGACATCAGGAACCTGGACTGCTGAGTTTTCTTTCCCAGGGAAAATGGCCAAAGGATGTGCCTAGGTGCCCCCGTCCATGGCTGGGACCTGACTGCAAAAAATCCTTATATCGAAAGATGGACCCCTGACCGAAGTTGTCCCCACCTCAAACTTGTGCTGCCCTGATAGACCCAAGGGAGCCCTACAAACTGACATCAGGAACCTGGACTGGTGACTTTTCTTTCCTAGGGAAAATGGCCAAAGGGTGTTCCCTAAGGCCTTGCACACTGGGCTGGGACCTGACTGCAAAAAATACTTATAACGAAGGATGGACTCCAGACCGAAGTTGTCCCCACCTCAAACTTGTGCTGCCCTGATAGACCCAAGGGAGCCCTACAAACTGACATCAGGAACCTGGACTGGTGAGTTTTCTTGCCAAGGGAAAATGGCCAATGGATGTGCCCAGGGGCCCCTGGCCCTGGGCTGGGACCTGACTCCAAAAAATACTTATATCGAAGGATGGAGGCCAGACCGAAGTTGTCCCCACCTCAAATTTGTAATGCCCTGATAGACCCAAATGAGCCCTACAAATTGACATCAGGAACCTGGACTGATGAGTTTTCTTTCCCAGGGAAAAGGGCCAAAGGATGTTCCCTGGGGCCTTGCACACTGGGCTGGGACCTGACTGCAAAAAATACTTATAACGAAGGATAGACTCCAGACCGAAGTTGTCCCCACCTCAAACTTGTGCTGCCCTGATAGACCCAAGGGAGCCCTACAAACTGACATCAGGAACCTGGACTGGTGAGTTTTCTTGCCAAGGGAAAATGGCCAATGGATGTGCCCAGGGGCCCCTGGCCCTGGGCTGGGACCCGACTCCAAAAAATACTTATATCGAAGGATTGACCCCAGACCGAAGTTGTCCCCACATACAACCTGTGCTCTCCTGATAGACCCAAGGGAGCCCTACAAACTGACATGAGGAACATGGACTGGTGAGTTTTCTTTCCCAGGGAAAATGGCCAAAGGATATGCCCAGGGGCCCCTGGCCCTGGGCTGGGACCTGACTGCAAAAAATACTTATATCGAGGGATGGACTCAAGACCAAAGTTGTCCCCACTTCAAACGTCTGCTGCCCTGATCGACCCAAGAGAGCCCTACAAAGTGACATCAGGAACCTGGATTGGTGAGTTTTCTTTCCCAGGGAAATGGCCAATGGATGTGCCCAGTGGCCCCTGGCCCTGGGCTACGACCTCACTGAAAAAATCCTTATATCGAAGGATGGACCCCAGACCGAAGTTGTCCCCACCTCAAACTTGTGCTGCCCTGATAGACCCAAGGGAGCCCTACAAACTGACATCAGGAACCTGGACTGGTGAGTTTTCTTTCCCAGGGGAAATGGCCAAAAGATGTGCCCCTGGCCCTGCGCTGGGACCTCACTGCAAAAAATCCTTATATCGAAGGATGGAGGCCAGACCAAAGTTGTCCCCACCTCAAATTTGTAATGCCCTGATAGACCCCAGGGAGCCCTACAAACTGACATCAGGAACCTGGACTGGTGAGTTTTCTTTCCCAGGGAAAATGGCCAAAGGATGTGCCAAGGGGCCCCCCACACTGGGCTGGGCCTGACTGCAAAAAATCCTTATATCGAAGGATGGACCCCACACCAAAGATGTCCCCATGTCATACTTGTGCTTCCCTGATAGACCCAAGGGACCCCCACAAACTGACTTCAGGAACCTGGACTGCTGAGTTTTCTTTCCCAGGGAAAATGGCCAAAGGATATGCCCAGGGGCCCCCCACACTTAGCTGGGCCTGACTGCAAAAAATCCATATATCGAAGGATCGTCCCCATACCAAAGTTGTCCCCACCTCGAACCTGTACTGCCCTGATAGACCCAAGGGAGCCCTACAAATTGACATCAGGAACCTGGACTGCTGAGTTTTCTTTCCCAGGGAAAATGGCCAAAGGATGTGCCCAGGGGACTCTGGCCCAGGGCAGGGACCTCACTGCAAAAAATCCTTATATCGAAGGATGGAGCCCAGACCGAAGTTGTCCCCACCTCAAACTTGTGCTGCCCTGATAGACCCAAGGGAGCCCTACAAACTGACATAAGGAACCTGGTCTGCTGAGTTTTCTTTCCCAGGGAAAATGGCCAAAGGATGTGCCTAGGTGCCCCCGTCCATGGCTGGGACCTGACTGCAAAAAATCCTTATATCGAAAGATGGACCCCTGACCGAAGTTGTCCCCACCTCAAACTTGTGCTGCCCTGATAGACCCAAGGGAGCCCTACAAACTGACATCAGGAACCTGGACTGGTGACTTTTCTTTCCTAGGGAAAATGGCCAAAGGGTGTTCCCTGGGGCCTTGCACACTGGGCTGGGACCTGACTGCAAAAAATACTTATAACGAAGGATGGACTCCAGACCGAAGTTGTCCCCACCTCAAACTTGTGCTGCCCTGATAGACCCAAGGGAGCCCTACAAACTGACATCAGGAACCTGGACTGGTGAGTTTTCTTGCCAAGGGAAAATGGCCAATGGATGTGCCCAGGGGCCCCTGGCCCTGGGCTGGGACCTGACTCCAAAAAATACTTATATCGAAGGATGGACCCCAGACCGAAGTTGTCCCCACATACAACCTGTGCTGTCCTGATAGTCCCAAGGGAGCCCTACAAACTGACATCAGGAACCTGGACTGGTGAGTTTTCTTTCCCAGGGAAAATGGCCAAAGGATATGCCCAGGGGCCCCTGGCCCTGGGATGGTACCTCACTGCAAAAAATCCTTATATCAAAGGCTGGACCCCAGACCGAAGTTGTCCCCACATCAAACCTGTGCTGTCCTGATAGACCCAAAGGAGCCCTACAAACTGGCATCAGGAACCTGGACTGGTGAGTTTTCTTTCCCAGGGAAAATGGCCAAAAGATGTGCCCAGGTGCCCCTGGCCCTGGGCTGGGACCTCACTGCAAAAAATCCTTATATCGAAGGATGGAGGCCAGACCGAAGTTGTCCCCACCTCAAATTTGTAATGCCCTGATAGACCCAAATGAGCCCTACAAATTGACATCAGGAACCTGGACTGGTGAGTTTTCTTTCCCAGGGAAAATGGCCAAAGGATATGCCCAGGGGCCCCTGGCCCTGGGCTGGGACCTGACTGCAAAAAATACTTATATCGAGGGATGGACTCAAGACCATAGTTGTCCCCACTTCAAACGTCTGCTGCCCTGATCGACCCAAGGGAGCCCTACAAACTGACATCAGGAACCTGGATTGGTGAGTTTTCTTTCCCAGGGAAATGGCCAATGGATGTGCCCAGTGGCCCCTGGCCCTGGGCTACGACCTCACTGCAAAAAATCCTTATATCAAAGGATGGAACCCAGACCTAAGTTATCCCCACCTCAAACTTGTGCTGCCCTGATAGACCCAAGGGAGCCCTACAAACTGACATCAGGAACCTGGACGGGTGAGTTTTATTTCCCAGGGAAAAGGGACAAAGGTTGTGCCTAGTTGCCCCCTCCATGGCTGGGACCTGACTGCAAAAAATCCTTATATCAAAGGATGGACCCCAGACCGAAGTTGTCCCCACCTCAAACTTGTGCTGCCCTGATAGACCCAAGGGAGCCCTACAAACTGACATCAGGAACCTGGACTGCTGAGTTTTCTTTCCCAGGGAAAATGGCCAAAGGATGTGCCTAGGTGCCCCCGTCCATGGCTGGGACCTGACTGCAAAAAATCCTTATATCGAAAGATGGACCCCTGACCGAAGTTGTCCCCACCTCAAACTTGTGCTGCCCTGATAGACCCAAGGGAGCCCTACAAACTGACATCAGGAACCTGGACTGGTGACTTTTCTTTCCTAGGGAAAATGGCCAAAGGGTGTTCCCTGGGGCCTTGCACACTGGGCTGGGACCTGACTGCAAAAAATACTTATAACGAAGGATGGACTCCAGACCGAAGTTGTCCCCACCTCAAACTTGTGCTGCCCTGATAGACCCAAGGGAGCCCTACAAACTGACATCAGGAACCTGGACTGGTGAGTTTTCTTGCCAAGGGAAAATGGCCAATGGATGTGCCCAGGTGCCCCTGGCCCTGGGCTGGGACCTCACTGCAAAAAATCCTTATATCGAAGGATGGACCCCAGACCGAAGTTGTCCCCACATACAACCTGTGCTCTCCTGATAGACCCAAGGGAGCCCTACAAACTGACATGAGGAACATGGACTGGTGAGTTTTCTTTCCCAGGGAAAATGGCCAAAGGATATGCCCAGGGGCCCCTGGCCCTGGGCTGGGACCTGACTGCAAAAAATACTTATATCGAGGGATGGACTCAAGACCAAAGTTGTCCCCACTTCAAACGTCTGCTGCCCTGATCGACCCAAGAGAGCCCTACAAAGTGACATCAGGAACCTGGATTGGTGAGTTTTCTTTCCCAGGGAAATGGCCAATGGATGTGCCCAGTGGCCCCTGGCCCTGGGCTACGACCTCACTGAAAAAATCCTTATATCGAAGGATGGACCCCAGACCGAAGTTGTCCCCACCTCAAACTTGTGCTGCCCTGATAGACCCAAGGGAGCCCTACAAACTGACATCAGGAACCTGGACTGGTGAGTTTTCTTTCCCAGGGAAAATGGCCAAAGGATATGCCCAGGGGCCCCTGGCCCTGGGATGGTACCTCACTGCAAAAAATCCTTATATCAAAGGCTGGACCCCAGACCGAAGTTGTCCCCACATCAAACCTGTGCTGTCCTGATAGACCCAAAGGAGCCCTACAAACTGGCATCAGGAACCTGGACTGGTGAGTTTTCTTTCCCAGGGAAAATGGCCAAAAGATGTGCCCAGGTGCCCCTGGCCCTGGGCTGGGACCTCACTGCAAAAAATCCTTATATCGAAGGATGGAGGCCAGACCGAAGTTGTCCCCACCTCAAATTTGTAATGCCCTGATAGACCCAAATGAGCCCTACAAATTGACATCAGGAACCTGGACTGGTGAGTTTTCTTTCCCAGGGAAAATGGCCAAAGGATATGCCCAGGGGCCCCTGGCCCTGGGCTGGGACCTGACTGCAAAAAATACTTATATCGAGGGATGGACTCAAGACCATAGTTGTCCCCACTTCAAACGTCTGCTGCCCTGATCGACCCAAGGGAGCCCTACAAACTGACATCAGGAACCTGGATTGGTGAGTTTTCTTTCCCAGGGAAATGGCCAATGGATGTGCCCAGTGGCCCCTGGCCCTGGGCTACGACCTCACTGCAAAAAATCCTTATATCAAAGGATGGAACCCAGACCTAAGTTATCCCCACCTCAAACTTGTGCTGCCCTGATAGACCCAAGGGAGCCCTACAAACTGACATCAGGAACCTGGACGGGTGAGTTTTATTTCCCAGGGAAAAGGGACAAAGGTTGTGCCTAGTTGCCCCCTCCATGGCTGGGACCTGACTGCAAAAAATCCTTATATCAAAGGATGGACCCCAGACCGAAGTTGTCCCCACCTCAAACTTGTGCTGCCCTGATAGACCCAAGGGAGCCCTACAAACTGACATCAGGAACCTGGACTGCTGAGTTTTCTTTCCCAGGGAAAATGGCCAAAGGATGTGCCTAGGTGCCCCCGTCCATGGCTGGGACCTGACTGCAAAAAATCCTTATATCGAAAGATGGACCCCTGACCGAAGTTGTCCCCACCTCAAACTTGTGCTGCCCTGATAGACCCAAGGGAGCCCTACAAACTGACATCAGGAACCTGGACTGGTGACTTTTCTTTCCTAGGGAAAATGGCCAAAGGGTGTTCCCTGGGGCCTTGCACACTGGGCTGGGACCTGACTGCAAAAAATACTTATAACGAAGGATGGACTCCAGACCGAAGTTGTCCCCACCTCAAACTTGTGCTGCCCTGATAGACCCAAGGGAGCCCTACAAACTGACATCAGGAACCTGGACTGGTGAGTTTTCTTGCCAAGGGAAAATGGCCAATGGATGTGCCCAGGTGCCCCTGGCCCTGGGCTGGGACCTCACTGCAAAAAATCCTTATATCGAAGGATGGACCCCAGACCGAAGTTGTCCCCACATACAACCTGTGCTCTCCTGATAGACCCAAGGGAGCCCTACAAACTGACATGAGGAACATGGACTGGTGAGTTTTCTTTCCCAGGGAAAATGGCCAAAGGATATGCCCAGGGGCCCCTGGCCCTGGGCTGGGACCTGACTGCAAAAAATACTTATATCGAGGGATGGACTCAAGACCAAAGTTGTCCCCACTTCAAACGTCTGCTGCCCTGATCGACCCAAGAGAGCCCTACAAAGTGACATCAGGAACCTGGATTGGTGAGTTTTCTTTCCCAGGGAAATGGCCAATGGATGTGCCCAGTGGCCCCTGGCCCTGGGCTACGACCTCACTGAAAAAATCCTTATATCGAAGGATGGACCCCAGACCGAAGTTGTCCCCACCTCAAACTTGTGCTGCCCTGATAGACCCAAGGGAGCCCTACAAACTGACATCAGGAACCTGGACTGGTGAGTTTTCTTTCCCAGGGAAAATGGCCAAAAGATGTGCCCCTGGCCCTGCGCTGGGACCTCACTGCAAAAAATCCTTATATCGAAGGATGGAGGCCAGACCAAAGTTGTCCCCACCTCAAATTTGTAATGCCCTGATAGACCTCAGGGAGCCCTACAAACTGACATCAGGAACCTGGACTGGTGAGTTTTCTTTCCCAGGGAAAATGGCCAAAGGATGTGCCAAGGGGCCCCCCACACTGGGCTGGGCCTGACTGCAAAAAATCCTTATATCGAAGGATGGACCCCACACCAAAGATGTCCCCATGTCATACTTGTGCTTCCCTGATAGACCCAAGGGACCCCCACAAACTGACTTCAGGAACCTGGACTGCTGAGTTTTCTTTCCCAGGGAAAATGGCCAAAGGATATGCCCAGGGGCCCCCCACACTTAGCTGGGCCTGACTGCAAAAAATCCATATATCGAAGGATCGTCCCCATACCAAAGTTGTCCCCACCTCGAACCTGTACTGCCCTGATAGACCCAAGGGAGCCCTACAAATTGACATCAGGAACCTGGACTGCTGAGTTTTCTTTCCCAGGGAAAATGGCCAAAGGATGTGCCCAGGGGACTCTGGCCCAGGGCAGGGACCTCACTGCAAAAAATCCTTATATCGAAGGATGGAGCCCAGACCGAAGTTGTCCCCACCTCAAACTTGTGCTGCCCTGATAGACCCAAGGGAGCCCTACAAACTGACATAAGGAACCTGGTCTGCTGAGTTTTCTTTCCCAGGGAAAATGGCCAAAGGATGTGCCTAGGTGCCCCCGTCCATGGCTGGGACCTGACTGCAAAAAATCCTTATATCGAAAGATGGACCCCTGACCGAAGTTGTCCCCACCTCAAACTTGTGCTGCCCTGATAGACCCAAGGGAGCCCTACAAACTGACATCAGGAACCTGGACTGGTGACTTTTCTTTCCTAGGGAAAATGGCCAAAGGGTGTTCCCTGGGGCCTTGCACACTGGGCTGGGACCTGACTGCAAAAAATACTTATAACGAAGGATGGACTCCAGACCGAAGTTGTCCCCACCTCAAACTTGTGCTGCTCTGATAGACCCAAGGGAGCCCTACAAACTGACATCAGGAACCTGGACTGGTGAGTTTTCTTGCCAAGGGAAAATGGCCAATGGATGTGCCCAGGGGCCCCTGGCCCTGGGCTGGGACCTGACTCCAAAAAATACTTATATCGAAGGATGGACCCCAGACCGAAGTTGTCCCCACATACAACCTGTGCTGTCCTGATAGTCCCAAGGGAGCCCTACAAACTGACATCAGGAACCTGGACTGGTGAGTTTTCTTTCCCAGGGAAAATGGCCAAAGGATATGCCCAGGGGCCCCTGGCCCTGGGATGGTACCTCACTGCAAAAAATCCTTATATCAAAGGCTGGACCCCAGACCGAAGTTGTCCCCACATCAAACCTGTGCTGTCCTGATAGACCCAAAGGAGCCCTACAAACCAACATCAGGAACCTGGACTCGTGAGTTTTCTTTCCCAGGGAAAATGCCCAAAAGATGTGCCCAGGTGCCCCTGGCCCTGGGCTGGGACCTCACTGCAAAAAATCCTTATATCGAAGGATGGAGGCCAGACCGAAGTTGTCCCCACCTCAAATTTGTAATGCCCTGATAGACCCAAATGAGCCCGACAAATTGACATCAGGAACCTGGACTGATGAGTTTTCTTTCCCAGGGAAAAGGGCCAAAGGATGTTCCCTGGGGCCTTGCACACTGGGCTGGGACTTGACTGCAAAAAATACTTATAACGAAGGATGGACTCCAGACCGAAGTTGTCCCCACCTCAAACTTGTGCTGCCCTGATAGACCCAAGGGAGCCCTACAAACTGACATCAGGAACCTGGACTGGTGAGTTTTCTTGCCAAGGGAAAATGGCCAATGGATGTGCCCAGGGGCCGCTGGCCCTGGGCTGGGACCTGACTCCAAAAAATACTTATATCGAAGGATGGACCCCAGACCGAAGTTGTCCCCACATACAACCTGTGCTCTCCTGATAGACCCAAGGGAGCCCTACAAACTGACATGAGGAACCTGGACTGGTGAGTTTTCTTTCCCAGGGAAAATGGCCAAAGGATATGCCCAGGGGCCCCTGGCCCTGGGCTGGGACCGCACTGCAAAAAATACTTATATCGAGGGATGGACTCAAGACCAAAGTTGTCCCCACTTCAAACGTCTGCTGCCCTGATCGACCCAAGGGAGCCCTACAAACTGACATCAGGAACCTGGATTGGTGAGTTTTCTTTCCCAGGGAAATGGCCAATGGATGTGCCCAGTGGCCCCTGGCCCTGGGCTACGACCTCACTGCAAAAAATCCTTATATCAAAGGATGGAACCCAGACCTAAGTTATCCCCACCTCAAACTTGTGCTGCCCTGATAGACCCAAGGGAGCCCTACAAACTGACATCAGGAACCTGGACTGGTGAGTTTTATTTCCCAGGGAAAATGGCCAAAGGATGTGCCCAGGGTCCCCTGGCCCTCTGTTGGGACCTCACTGCAAAAAATCCTTATATCGAAGGATGGACCCCAGACCGAAGTTGTGCCCACCTCAACCTTGTGCTGTCCTGATAGTCCCAAGGGAGCCCTACAAACTGACATGAGGAACCAGGACTGGTGTGTTTTCTTTCCCAGGGAAAATGGCCAAAGGATATGCCCAGGGGCCCCTGGCCCTCTGCTGGGACCTCACTGCAAAAAATCCTTATATCAAAAGCTGGACCCCAGACCGAAGTTGTCCCCACATACAACCTGTGCTGTCCTGATAGTCCCAAGGGAGCCCTACAAACTGACATCAGGAACCTGGACTGGTGAGTTTTCTTTCCCAGGGAAAATGGCCAAAAGATGTGCCCAGGGGACTCTAGCCCAGGGCAGGGACCTCACTGCAAAAAATCCTTATATCGAAGGATGGAGCCCAGACCGAAGTTGTCCCCACCTCAAACTTGTAATGCCCTGATAGACCCAAGGGAGCCCTACAAACTGACATCAGGATCCTGGACTGGTGAGTTTTCTTGCCAAGGGAAATTGGCCAATGGATGTGCCCAGGGGCCCCTGGCCCTGGGCTGGGGCCTGACTTCCAAAAATACTTATATCGAAGGATGGACCCCAGACCAAAGTTGTCCCCACATACAACCTGTGCTCTCCTGATAGACCCAAGGGAGCCCTACAAACTGACATGAGGAACCTGGACTGGTGAGTTTTCTTTCCCAGGGAAAATGGCCAAAGGATATGCCCAGGGGCCCCTGGCCCTGGGCTGGGACCTGACTGCAAAAAATACTTATATCGAGGGATGGACTCAAGACCATAGTTGTCCCCACTTCAAACGTCTGCTGCCCTGATCGACCCAAGGGAGCCCTACAAACTGACATGAGGAACCTGGATTGGTGAGTTTTCTTTCCCAGGGAAATGGCCAATGGATGTGCCCAGTGGCCCCTGGCCCTGGGCTACGACCTCACTGCAAAAAATCCTTATATCAAAGGATGGAACCCAGACCTAAGTTATCCCCACCTCAAACTTGTGCTGCCCTGATAGACCCAAGGGAGCCCTACAAACTGACATCAGGAACCTGGACTGGTGAGTTTTCTTTCCCAGGGAAAAGGGACAAAAGTTGTGCCTAGTTGCCCCCAGCCATGGCTGGGACCTGACTGCAAAAAATCCTTATATCAAAGGATGGACCCCAGACCGAAGTTGTCCCCACCTCAAACTTGTGCTGCCCTGATAGACCCAAGGGAGCCCTACAAACTGACATCAGGAACCTGGACTGCTGAGTTTTCTTTCCCAGGGAAAATGGACAAAGTATGTGCCCAGGGGCCCCTGGCCCTTGGATGGAACCTCACTGCAAAAAATCCTTGTATCGAAGGATGGAACCCAGACCGAAGTTGTCCCCACCTCAAACTTGTGCTGCCCTGATAGACCCAAGGGAGCCCTACAAACTGACATCAGGAACCTGGACTGCTGAGTTTTCTTTCCCAGGGAAAATGGACAAAGTATGTGCCCAGGGGCCCCTGGCCTTTGGATGGAACCTCACTGCAAAAAATCCTTATATTGAAGGATGGACCCCAGACCGAAGTTGTCCCCATCTGAAACTTCTGCTGTCCTGATAGACCCAAGGCAGCCCTACAAACTGACTTCAGGAACCTGGACTGGTGAGTTTTCTTTCCCAGGGAAAAGAGACAGAGGATGTGCCCCGGGGCCCCCCACACTGGGCTGGGACCTCACTGCAAAAAATTCTTATATCGAAGGATGGACCCCAGACCGAAGTTGTGCCCACCTCAACCTTGTGCTGCCTCGATAGTCCCAAGGGAGCCCTACAAACTGACATCAGGAACCTGGACTGCTGAGTTTTCTTTCCCAGGGAAAATGGACAAAGTATGTGCCCAGGGGCCCCTGGCCCTATGCTGGGACCTCACTGAAAAAATCCTTATATCGAAGGATGGACCCCACACCGAAGTTGTCCGCACCTCAAACTTCTGCTGCCAAGATAGACCCAAGGGAGCCCTACAAACTGACATGAGGAACCAGGACTGGTGTGTTTTCTTTCCCAGGGAAAATGGCCAAAGGATATGCCCAGGGGCCCCTGGCCCTCTGCTGGGACCTCACTGCAAAAAATCCTTATATCAAAAGCTGGACCCCAGACCGAAGTTGTCCCCACATACAACCTGTGCTGTCCTGATAGTCCCAAGGGAGCCCTACAAACTGACATCAGGAACCTGGACTGGTGAGTTTTCTTTCCCAGGGAAAATGGCCAAAAGATGTGCCCAGGGGACTCTAGCCCAGGGCAGGGACCTCACTGCAAAAAATCCTTATATCGAAGGATGGAGCCCAGACCGAAGTTGTCCCCACCTCAAACTTGTAATGCCCTGATAGACCCAAGGGAGCCCTACAAACTGACATCAGGAACCTGGACTGGTGAGTTTTCTTGCCAAGGGAAATTGGCCAATGGATGTGCCCAGGGGCCCCTGGCCCTGGGCTGGGGCCTGACTTCCAAAAATACCTTATATCGAAGGATGGACCCCAGACCAAAGTTGTCCCCACATACAACCTGTGCTCTCCTGATAGACCCAAGGGAGCCCTACAAACTGACATGAGGAACCTGGACTGGTGAGTTTTCTTTCCCAGGGAAAATGGCCAAAGGATATGCCCAGGGGCCCCTGGCCCTGGGCTGGGACCTGACTGCAAAAAATACTTATATCGAGGGATGGACTCAAGACCATAGTTGTCCCCACTTCAAATGTCTGCTGCCCTGATCGACCCAAGGGAGCCCTACAAACTGACATGAGGAACCTGGATTGGTGAGTTTTCTTTCCCAGGGAAATGGCCAATGGATGTGCCCAGTGGCCCCTGGCCCTGGGCTACGACCTCACTGCAAAAAATCCTTATATCAAAGGATGGAACCCAGACCTAAGTTATCCCCACCTCAAACTTGTGCTGCCCTGATAGACCCAAGGGAGCCCTACAAACTGACATCAGGAACCTGGACTGGTGAGTTTTCTTTCCCAGGGAAAAGGGACAAAAGTTGTGCCTAGTTGCCCCCAGCCATGGCTGGGACCTGACTGCAAAAAATCCTTATATCAAAGGATGGACCCCAGACCGAAGTTGTCCCCACCTCAAACTTGTGCTGCCCTGATAGACCCAAGGGAGCCCTACAAACTGACATCAGGAACCTGGACTGCTGAGTTTTCTTTCCCAGGGAAAATGGACAAAGTATGTGCCCAGGGGCCCCTGGCCCTTGGATGGAACCTCACTGCAAAAAATCCTTGTATCGAAGGATGGAACCCAGACCGAAGTTGTCCCCACCTCAAACTTGTGCTGCCCTGATAGACCCAAGGGAGCCCTACAAACTGACATCAGGAACCTGGACTGCTGAGTTTTCTTTCCCAGGGAAAATGGACAAAGTATGTGCCCAGGGGCCCCTGGCCTTTGGATGGAACGTCACTGCAAAAAATCCTTATATTGAAGGATGGACCCCAGACCGAAGTTGTCCCCATCTGAAACTTCTGCTGTCCTGATAGACCCAAGGCAGCCCTACAAACTGACTTCAGGAACCTGGACTGGTGAGTTTTCTTTCCCAGGGAAAAGAGACAGAGGATGTGCCCCGGGGCCCCCCACACTGGGCTGGGACCTCACTGCAAAAAATTCTTATATCGAAGGATGGACCCCAGACCGAAGTTGTGCCCACCTCAACCTTGTGCTGCCTCGATAGTCCCAAGGGAGCCCTACAAACTGACATCAGGAACCTGGACTGCTGAGTTTTCTTTCCCAGGGAAAATGGCCAAAAGATGTGCCCAGGTGCCCCTGGCCCTGGGCTGGGACCTGACTGCAAAAAATCCTTATATCAAAGGATGGAGCCCAGACCGAAGTTGTCCCCACCTCAAACTTGTGCTGCCCTGATAGACCCAAGGGAGCCCTACAAACTGACATCAGGAACCTGGACTGCTGAGTTTTCTTTCCCAGGGAAAATGGACAAAGTATGTGCCCAGGGGCCCCTGGCCCTTGGATGGAACCTCACTGCAAAAAATCCTTGTATCGAAGGATGGAACCCAGACCGAAGTTGTCCCCACCTCAAACTTGTGCTGCCCTGATAGACCCAAGGGAGCCCTACAAACTGACATCACGAACCTGGACTGGTGAGTTTTCTTTCCCAGGGAAAATGGAGAAAAGGATGTGCCTAGGTGCCCCCTTCATGGCTGGGACCTGACTGCAAAAAATCCTTATATCAAAGGATGGACTCCAGACCGAAGTTGTCCCCACCTCAAACTTGCGCTGCCCTGATAGACCCAAGGCAGCCCTACAAACTGACATCAGGAACCTGGACTGCTGAGCTTTCTTTCCCAGGGAAAATGGCCAAAGGATGTGCCCAGGGGCCCCTGGCCCTTGGATGGAACCTCACTGCAAAAAATCCTTGTATCGAAGGATGGACCCCAGACCGAGGTTGTCCCCACCTCAAAATTGTGCTGCCCTGATAGACCCAAGGGAGCCCTACAAACTGACATCAGGAACCTGGACTGCTGAGTTTTCTTTCCCAAGGAAAATGGAAAAAGGATGTGCCTAGGTGCCCCCGGCCATGGCTGGGACCTGACTGCAAAAAATCCTTATATTGAAGGATGGACCCCAGACCGAAGTTGTCCCCACCTGAAACTTCTGCTGCCCTGATACACCCAAGGCAGCCCTACAAACTGACATCAGGAACCTGGACTGGTGAGTTTTCTTTCCCAGGGAAAAGAGTCAGAGGATGTGCCCAGGGGCCCCTGGCCCTATGCTGGGACCTCACTGAAAAAATCCTTATATCGAAGGATGGACCCCACAACGATGTTGTCCGCACCTCAAACGTCTGCTGCCAAGATAGACCCAAAGGGAGCCCTACAAACTGACATCAGGAACCTGGACTGGTGAGTTTTCTTTCCCAGGGAAAATGGCCAAAGGATGTGCCCAGGGGCCCCTGGCCCTGGGCTGGGACCTCACTGAAAAAATCCTTATATCGAAGGATGGACCCCACACCGAAGTTGTCCGCACCTCAAACTTCTGCTGCCAAGATAGACCCAAGGGAGCCCTACAAACTGACATCAGGAACCTGGACTGCTGAGTTTTCTTTCCCAGGGAAAATGGCCAAAGGATGTGCCCAGGGGCCCCCCACACTGGGCTGGGACCTGACTGCAAAAAATCCTTATATCGAAGGATGGACCCCAGACCGAAGTTGTGCCCACCTCAACCTTGTGCTGCCTCGATAGTCCCAAGGGAGCCCTACAAACTGACATCAGGAACCTGGACTGCTGAGTTTTCTTTACCAGGGAAAATGGCCAAAGGGTGTGCCTAGGTGGCCCCGGCCATGGCTGGGACCTGACTGCAAAAAATCCTTATATCGAAAGATGGACCCCTGACCGAATTTGTCCCCACATCAAACCTGTGCTGCCCTGATAGTCCCAAGGGAGCCCTACAAACCAACATCAGGAACCTGGACTGGTGAGTTTTCTTTCCCAGGGGAAAGGGCCAAAGAATGTGCCCATGGGCCCCTGGCAATGGGCTGGTCCTGACTGCAAAAAATCCTTGTATCGAAGGATGGAGCCCAGACGGAAGTTGTCACTACCTCAAAATTGTTCTGCCCTGATAGACCCAAGGGAGCCCTACAAACTGACATCAGGGACCTGGACTGGTGAGTTTTATTTCCCAGGGAAAATGGCCAAAGGATGTGCCTAGGTGCCCCCGGCCATGGCTGGGACCTGACTGCAAAAAATCCTTATATCGAAGGATGCACCCCAGACCGAAGTTGTCCCCACCTCAAACTTGTGCTGCCCTGATAGACCCAAGGGAGCCCTACAAACTGACATCAGGAACCTGGACTGCTGAGTTTTCTTTCCCAGGGAAAAGGGACAAAGGTTGTGCCTAGTTGCCCCCTCCATGGCTGGGACCTGACTGCAAAAAATCCTTATATCAAAGGATGGACCCCAGACCGAAGTTGTCCCCACCTCAAACTTGTGCTGCCCTGATAGACCCAAGGGAGCCCTACAAACTGACATCAGGAACCTGGACTGGTGAGTTTTCTTGCCAAGGGAAAATGGACAAAGTATGTGCCCAGGGGCCCCTGGCCCTTGGATGGAACATCACTGCAAAAAATCCTTGTATCGAAGGATGGAACCCAGACCGAAGTTGTCCCCACCTCAAACTTGTGCTGCCCTGATAGACCCAAGGGAGCCCTACAAACTGACATGAGGAACCTGGACTGGTGAGTTTTCTTTCCCAGGGAAAATGGACAAAGTATGTGCCCAGGGGCCCCTGGCCCTTGGATGGAACATCACTGCAAAAAATCCTTGTATCGAAGGATGGAACCCAGACCGAAGTTGTCCCCACCTCAAACTTGTGCTGCCCTGATAGACCCAAGGGAGCCCTACAAACTGACATGAGGAACCTGGACTGGTGAGTTTTCTTTCCCAGGGAAAATGGAGAACAGGATGTGCCTAGGTGCCCCCTCCATGGCTGGGTCCTGATTGCAAAAAATCCTTATATTGAAGGATAGACCCCAGACCGAAGTTGTCCCTACCTGAAACTTCTGCTGCCCTGATAGACCCAAGGCAGCCCTACAAATTGACTTCAGGAACTTGGACTGGTGAGTTTTCTTTCCCAGGGAAAAGAGACAGAGGATGTGCCCAGGGGCCCCTGGCCCTATGCTGGGACCTCACTGAAAAAATCCTTATATCGAAGGATGGACCCCAGACCGAAGTTGTCCCCACCTCAAACTTGTTCTGCCCTGATAGACCCAAGGGAGCCCTACAAACTGACATCAGGAACCTGGACTGGTGAGTTTTCTTGCCAAGGGAAAATGGCCAAAGGATGTGCCCAGGGGCCCCTGGCCCTCTGCTGGGACCTCACTGCAAAAAATCCTTATATCGAAGGATGGACCCCAGACCGAAGTTGTCCCCACATACAACCTGTGCTGTCCTGATAGTCCCAAGGGAGCCCTACAAACTGACATGAGGAACCTGGACTGGTGAGTTTTCTTTCCCAGGGAAAATGGCCAAAGGATATGCCCAGGGGCCCCTGGCCCTGGGCTGGGACCTCACTGCAAAAAATCCTTATATCAAAGGCTGGACCCCAGACCGAAGTTGTCCCCACATCAAACCTGTGCTGTCCTGATAGACCCAAAGGAGCCCTACAAACTGACATCAGGAACCTGGACTGCTGAGTTTTCTTTCCCAGGGAAAATGGCCAAAAGATGTGCCCAGGTGCCCCTGGCCCTGGGCTGGGACCTCACTGCAAAAAATCCTTATATCGAAGGATGGAGGCCAGACCAAAGTTGTCCCCACCTCAAATTCGTAATGCCCTGATAGACCCAAAGGAGCCCTACAAACTGACATCAGGAACCTGGACTGATGAGTTTTCTTTCCCAGGGAAAATGGCCAAAGGATGTGCCCAGGGGCCCCTGGCCCTTGGATGGAACCTCACTGCAAAAAATCCTTGTATCGAAGGATGGACCCCAGACCGAGGTTGTCCCCACCTCAAAATTGTGCTGCCCTGATAGACCCAAGGGAGCCCTACAAACTGACATCAGGAACCTGGACTGATGAGTTTTCTTTCCCAGGGAAAAGGGCCAAAGGATATTCCCTGGGGCCTTGCACACTGGGCTGGGACCTGACTGCAAAAAATCCTTATATCGAAGGATGCACCCCAGACCGAAGTTGTCCCCACCTCAAACTTGTGCTGCCCTGATAGACCCAAGGGAGCCCTACAAACTGACATCAGGAACCTGGACTGCTGAGTTTTCTTTCCCAGGGAAAAGGGACAAAGGTTGTGCCTAGTTGCCCCCTCCATGGCTGGGACCTGACTGCAAAAAATCCTTATATCAAAGGATGGACCCCAGACCGAAGTTGTCCCCACCTCAAACTTGTGCTGCCCTGATAGACCCAAGGGAGCCCTACAAACTGACATCAGGAACCTGGACTGCTGAGTTTTCTTGCCAAGGGAAAATGGACAAAGTATGTGCCCAGGGGCCCCTGGCCCTTGGATGGAACATCACTGCAAAAAATCCTTGTATCGAAGGATGGAACCCAGACCGAAGTTGTCCCCACCTCAAACTTGTGCTGCCCTGATAGACCCAAGGGAGCCCTACAAACTGACATGAGGAACCTGGACTGGTGAGTTTTCTTTCCCAGGGAAAATGGAGAACAGGATGTGCCTAGGTGCCCCCTCCATGGCTGGGTCCTGATTGCAAAAAATCCTTATATTGAAGGATAGACCCCAGACCGAAGTTGTCCCTACCTGAAACTTCTGCTGCCCTGATAGACCCAAGGCAGCCCTACAAATTGACTTCAGGAACTTGGACTGGTGAGTTTTCTTTCCCAGGGAAAAGAGACAGAGGATGTGCCCAGGGGCCCCTGGCCCTATGCTGGGACCTCACTGAAAAAATCCTTATATCGAAGGATGGACCCCAGACCGAAGTTGTCCCCACATACAACCTGTGCTGTCCTGATAGTCCCAAGGGAGCCCTACAAACTGACATGAGGAACCTGGACTGGTGAGTTTTCTTTCCCAGGGAAAATGGCCAAAGGATGTGCCCAGGGGCCCCTGGCCCTCTGCTGGGACCTCACTGCAAAAAATCCTTATATCGAAGGATGGACCCCAGACCGAAGTTGTCCCCACATACAACCTGTGCTGTCCTGATAGTCCCAAGGGAGCCCTACAAACTGACATGAGGAACCTGGACTGGTGAGTTTTCTTTCCCAGGGAAAATGGCCAAAGGATATGCCCAGGGGCCCCTGGCCCTGGGCTGGGACCTCACTGCAAAAAATCCTTATATCAAAGGCTGGACCCCAGACCGAAGTTGTCCCCACATCAAACCTGTGCTGTCCTGATAGACCCAAAGGAGCCCTACAAACTGACATCAGGAACCTGGACTGCTGAGTTTTCTTTCCCAGGGAAAATGGCCAAAAGATGTGCCCAGGTGCCCCTGGCCCTGGGCTGGGACCTCACTGCAAAAAATCCTTATATCGAAGGATGGAGGCCAGACCAAAGTTGTCCCCACCTCAAATTCGTAATGCCCTGATAGACCCAAAGGAGCCCTACAAACTGACATCAGGAACCTGGACTGATGAGTTTTCTTTCCCAGGGAAAAGGGCCAAAGGATGTTCCCTGGGGCCTTGCACACTGGGCTGGGACCTGACTCCAAAAAATACTTATATCGAAGGCTGGACCCCAGACCGAAGTTATCCCCACCTCAAACTTGTGCTGCCCTGATAGACCCAAGGGAGCCCTACAAACTGACATCAGGAACCTGGACTGCTGAGTTTTCTTTCCCAGGGAAAAGGGACAAAGGTTGTGCCTAGTTGCCCCCTCCATGGCTGGGACCTGACTGCAAAAAATCCTTATATCAAAGGATGGACTCCAGACCGAAGTTGTCCCCACCTCAAACTTGCGCTGCCCTGATAGACCCAAGGCAGCCCTACAAACTGACATCAGGAACCTGGACTGGTGAGTTTTCTTTCCCAGGGAAAATGGAAAAAGGATGTGCCTAGGTGCCCCCGGCCATGGCTGGGACCTGACTGCAAAAAATCCTTATATTGAAGGATGGACCCCAGACCGAAGTTGTCCCCACCTGAAACTTCTGCTGCCCTGATAGACCCAAGGCAGCCCTACAAACTGACTTCAGGAACCTGGACTGGTGAGTTTTCTTTCCCAGGGAAAAGAGACAGAGGATGTGCCCAGGGGCCCCTGGCCCTATGCTGGGACCTCACTGAAAAAATCCTTATATCGAAGGATGGACCCCACAACGATGTTGTCCGCACCTCAAACTTCTGCTGCCAAGATAGACCCAAAGGGAGCCCTACAAACTGACATCAGGAACCTGGACTGGTGAGTTTTCTTTCCCAGGGAAAATGGCCAAAGGATGTGCCCAGGGGCCCCCCACACTGGGCTGGGACCTCACTGCAAAAAATCCTTTTATCGAAGGATGGACCCCAGACCGAAGTTGTGCCCACCTCAACCTTGTGCTGCCTCAATAGTCCCAAGGGAGCCCTACAAACTGACATCAGGAACCTGGACTGCTGAGTTTTCTTTACCAGGGAAAATGGCCAAAGGGTGTGCCTAGGTGGCCCCGGCCATGGCTGGGACCTGACTGCAAAAAATCCTTATATCGAAAGATGGACCCCTGACCGAATTTGTCCCCACATCAAAGCTGTGCTGCCCTGATAGTCCCAAGGGAGCCCTACAAACCAGCATCAGGAACCTGGACTGGTGAGTTTTCTTTCCCAGGGGAAAGGGCCAAAGAATGTGCCCATGGGCCCCTGGCAATGGGCTGGTCCTGTCTGCAAAAAATCCTTGTATCGAAGGATGGAGCCCAGACGGAAGTTGTCACTACCTCAAAATTGTGCTGCCCTGATAGACCCAAGGGAGCCCTACACACTGACATCAGGAACCTGGACTGGTGACTTTTCTTTCCAAGGAAAATGGCCAAAGTATGTGCTCAGGGGCCCCTGGCCCTGGGCTGGGACCTCACTGCAAAAAATCCTTATATCGAAGGATGGAGGCCAGACCAAAGTTGTCCCCACCTCAAATTTGTAATGCCCTGATAGACCCAAAGGAGCCCTACAAACTGACATCAGGAACCTGGACTGATGAGTTTTCTTTCCCAGGGAAAAGGGCCAAAGGATGTTCCCTGGGGCCTTGCACACTGGGCTGGGACCTGACTGCAAAAAATACTTATAACGAAGGATGGACTCCAGACCGAAATTGTCCCCACCTCAAACTTGTGCTGCCCTGATAGACCCAAGGGAGCCCTACAAACTGACATCAGGAACCTGGACTGCTGAGTTTTCTTTCCCAGGGAAAATGGCCAAAGGATGTGCCCAGGGGCCCCTGGCCCTGGGCTGGGACCTGACTCCAAAAAATACATATATCGAAGGATGGACCCCAGACCGTAGTTGTCCCCACATACAACCTGTGCTCTCCTGATAGACCCAAGGGAGCCCTACAAACTGACATGGGGAACCTGGACTGGTGAGTTTTCTTTCCCAGGGAAAATGGCCAAAGGATATGCCCAGGGGCTCCTGGCCCTGGGCTGGGACCTGACTGCAAAAAATACTTATATCGAAGGATGGACTCAAGACCAAAGTTGTCCCCACTTCAAACGTCTGCTGCCCTGATAGACCCAAGGGAGCCCTACAAACTGACATCAGGAACCTGGATTGGTGAGTTTTCTTTCCCAGGGAAATGGCCAATGGATGTGCCCAGTGGCCCCTGGCCCTGGGCTACGACCTCACTGCAAAAAATCCTTATATCAAAGGATGGAACTCAGACCTAAGTTATCGCCACCTCAAACTTGTGCTGCCCTGATAGACCCAAGGGAGCCCTACAAACTGACATCAGGAACCTGGACTGCTGAGTTTTCTTTCCCAGGGAAAAGGGACAAAGTATGTGCCCAGGGGCCCCTGGCCCTTGGATGGAACTTCACTGTAAAAAATCCTTGTATCGAAGGATGGAACCCAGACCGAAGTTGTCCCCACCTCAAACTTGTGCTGCCCTGATAGACCCAAGGGAGCCCTACAAACTGACATGAGGAACCTGGACTGGTGAGTTTTCTTTCCCAGGGAAAATGGAGAAAAGGATGTGCCTAAGTGCCCCCGGCCATGGCTAGGACCTGATTGCAAAAAATCCTTATATTGAAGGATGGACCCCAGACCGAAGTTGTCCCCACCTGAAACTTCTGCTGTCCTGATAGACCCAAGGCAGCCCTACAAACTGACTTCAGGAACCTGGACTTGTGAGTTTTCTTTCCCAGGGAAAAGAGACAGAGGATGTGCCCAGGGGCCCCTGGCCCTATGCTGGGACCTCACTGAAAAAATCCTTATATCGAAGGATGGACCCCACACCGAAGTTGTCCGCACCTCAAACTTCTGCTGCCAAGATAGACCCAAGGGAGCCCTACAAACTGACATCAGGAACCTGGACTGGTGAGTTTTCTTTCCCAGGGAAAATGGCCAAAGGATGTGCCCAGGGGCCCCCCACACTAGGCTGGGACCTGACTGCAAAAAATCCTTATATCGAAGGATGGACCCCAGACCGAAGTTGTGCCCACCTCAACCTTGTGCTTCCTCGATAGTCCCAAGGGAGCCCTACAAACTGACATCAGGAACCTGGACTGCTGAGTTTTCTTTCCCAGGGAAAATGGCCAAAGGATCTGCCTAGGTGGCCCCGGCCATGGCTGGGACCTGACTGCAAAAAATCCTTATATCGAAAGATGGACCCCTGACCGAATTTGTCCCCACATCAAACCTGTGCTGCCCTGATAGTCCCAAGAGAGCCCTACAAACCAACATCAGGAACCTGGACTGGTGAGTTTTCTTTCCCAGGGGAAAGGGCCAAAGAATGTGCCCGTGGGCCCCTGGCAATGGGCTGGTCCTGACTGCAAAAAATCCTTATATCGAAGGATGGACCCCAGACCGAAGTTGTCCCCACATCAAACCTGTGCTGTCCTGATAGACCCAAAAGAGGCCTACAAACTGACATCAGGAACCTGGACTGGTGAGTTTTCTTTCCCAGGGAAAATGGCCAAAAGATGTGCCCAGGTGCCCCTGGCCTTGGGCTGGGACCTCACTGCAAAAAATCCTTATATCGAAGGATGGAGGCCAGACCAAAGTTGTCCCAACCTCAAATTTGTAATGCCCTGATAGACCCAAAGGAGCCCTACAAACTGACATCAGGAACCTGGACTGATGAGTTTTCTTTCCCAGGGAAAAGGGCCAAAGGATGTTCCCTGGGGCCTTGCACACTGGGCTGGGACCTGACTGCAAAAAATACTTATAACGAAGGATGGACTCCAGACCGAAGTTGTCCCCACCTCAAACTTGTGCTGCCCTGATAGACCCAAGGGAGCCCTACAAACTGACATCAGGAACCTGGACTGCTGAGTTTTCTTTCCCAGGGAAAATGGCCAAAGGATGTGCCCAGGGGCCCCTGGCCCTCGGCTGGGACCTGACTCCAAAAAATACATATATCGAAGGATGGACCGCAGACCGAAGTTGTCCCCACCTGAAACTTCTGCTGCCCTGATAGACCCAAGGCAGCCCTACAAACTGACATCAGGAACCTGGACTGGTGAGTTTTCTTTCCCAGGGAAAAGAGACAGAGGATGTGCCCAGGGGCCCCTGGCCCTATGCTGGGACCTCACTGAAAAAATCCTTATATCGAAGGATGGACCCCACACCGAAGTTGTCCCCACCTTAAACTTCTGCTGCCAAGATAGACCCAAAGGGAGCCCTACAAACTGACATCAGGAACCTGGACTGCTGAGTTTTCTTTCCCAGGAAAAAGAGACAGAGGATGTGCCCAGGGGCCCCTGGCCCTATGCTGGGACCTCACTGAAAAAATCCTTATATCGACGGATGGACCCCACACCGAAGTTGTCCGCACCTCAAACTTCTGCTGCCAAGATAGACCCAAAGGGAGCCCTACAAACTGACATCAGGAACCTGGACTGCTGAGTTTTCTTTCCCAGGGAAAATGGCCAAAGGATGTGCCCAGGGGCCCCTGGCCCTGGGCTGGGCCCTGACTGCAAAAAATCCTTATATCGAAGGATGGACCCCAGACCGAAGTTGTGCCCACCTCAACCTTGTGCTGCCTCGATAGTCCCAAGGGAGCCCTACAAACTGACATCAGGAACCTGGACTGCTGAGTTTTCTTTCCCAGGGAAAATGGCCAAAGGTTGTGCCTAGGTGGCCCCGGCCATGGCTGGGACCTGACTGCAAAAAATCCTTATATCGAAAGATGGACCCCTGACCGAATTTGTCCCCACATCAAACCTGTGCTGCCCTGATAGTCCCAAGGGAGCCCTACAAACCAACACCAGGAACCTGGACTGGTGACTTTTCTTTCCAAGGGAAAATGGCCAAAGTATGTGCTCAGGGGCCCCTGGCCCTGGGCTGGGCCCTGACTGCAAAAAATCCTTATATCGAAGGATGGACCCCAGACCGAAGTTGTCCCCACATCAAACCTGTGCTGTCCTGATAGACCCAAGGGAGCCCTACAAACTGACATCAGGAACCTGGATTGGTGAGTTTTCTTTCCCAGGGAAATGGCCAATGGATGTGCCCAGTGGCCCCTGGCCCTGGGCTACGACCTCACTGCAAAAAATCCTTGTATCGAAGGATGGAACCCAGACCGAAGTTGTCCCCACCTCAAACTTGTGCTGCCCTGATAGACCCATGGGAGCCCTACAAACTGACATCAGGAACCTGGACTGCTGAGTTTTCTTGCCAAGGGAAAATGGACAAAGTATGTGCCCAGGGGCCCCTGGCCCTTGGATGGAACTTCACTGTAAAAAATCCTTGTATCGAAGGATGGAACCCAGACCGAAGTTGTCCCCACCTCAAACTTGTGCTGCCCTGATAGACCCAAGGGAGCCCTACAAACTGACATGAGGAACCTGGACTGGTGAGTTTTCTTTCCCAGGGAAAATGGAGAAAAGGATGTGCCTAAGTGCCCCCGGCCATGGCTGGGACCTGATTGCAAAAAATCCTTATATTGAAGGATGGACCCCAGACCGAAGTTGTCCCCACCTGAAACTTCTGCTGCCCTGATAGACCCAAGGCAGCCCTACAAACTGACTTCAGGAACCTGGACTGGTGAGTTTTCTTTCCCAGGGAAAATGGCCAAAGGATGTGCCCAGGGGCCCCTGGCCCTATGCTGGGACCTCACTGAAAAAATCCTTATATCGAAGGATGGACCCCACACCGAAGTTGTCCGCACCTCAAACTTCTGCTGCCAAGATAGACCCAAAGGGAGCCCAACAAACTGACATCAGGAACCTGGACTGGTGAGTTTTCTTTCCCAGGGAAAAGGGACAAAGGATGTGCCCAGGGGCCCCTGGCCCTGGGCTGGGACCTCACTGCAAAAAATCCTTATATCAAAGGATGGACCCCACACCGAAGTTGTCCCCACCTCAAACTTCTGCTGCCCTGATAGACCCAAGGGAACCCTACAAACTGACATCAGGAACCTGGACTGCTGAGTTTTCTTTCCCAGGGAAAATGGCCAAAGGATGTGCCCAGGGGCCCCCCACACTGGGCTGGGCCTGACTGCAAAAAATCCTTATATCGAAGGATGGACCCCAGACCGAAGTTGTCCCCACCTGAAACTTCTGCTGCCCTGATAGACCCAAGGCAGCCCTACAAACTGACTTCAGGAACCTGGACTCGTGAGTTTTCTTTCCCAGGGAAAAGAGACAGAGGATGTGCCCAGGGGCCCCTGGCCCTATGCTGGGACCTCACTGAAAAAATCCTTATATCGAAGGATGGACCCCACACCGAAGTTGTCCGCACCTCAAACTTCGGCTGCCAAGATAGACCCAAAGGGAGCCCTACAAACTGACATCAGGAACCTGGACTGGTGAGTTTTCTTTCCCAGGGAAAAGGGACAAAGGATGTGCCCAGGGGCCCCTGGCCCTGGGCTGGGACCTCACTGAAAAAATCCTTATATCGAAGGATGGACCCCAGACCGAAATTGTCCGCACCGCAAACTTCTGCTGCCAAGATAGACCCAAGGGAGCCCTACAAACTGACATCAGGAACCTGGATTGGTGAGTTTTCTTTCCCAGGGAAAATGGCCAAAGGATGTGCCCAGGGGCCCCCCACACTGGGCTGGGACCTGACTGCAAAAAATCCTTATATCGAAGGATGGACCCCAGACCGAAGTTGTCCCCACATCAAACCTGTGCTGTCCTGATAGACCCAAGGGAGCCCTACAAACTGACATCAGGAACCTGGACTGGTGAGTTTTCTTTCCCAGGGAAAATGGCCAAAAGATGTGCCCAGGTGCCCCTGGCCCTGGGCTGGGACCTCACTGCAAAAAATCCTTATATCGAAGGATGGAGGCCAGACCAAAGTTGTCCCCACCTCAAATTTGTAATGCCCTGATAGACCCAAAGGAGCCCTACAAACGGACATCAGGAACCTGGACTGATGAGTTTTCTTTCCCAGGGAAAAGGGCCAAAGAATGTTCCCTGGGGCCCCTGGCCCTGGGCTACGACCTCGCTGCAAAAAATCCTTGTATCGAAGGATGGAACCCAGACCGAAGTTGTCCCCACCTCAAACTTGTGCTGCCCTGATAGACCCAAGGGAGCCCTACAAACTGACATCAGGAACCTGGACTGGTGAGTTTTCTTTCCCAGGGAAAAGGGACAAAGGTTGTGCCTAGTTGCCCCCTCCATGGCTGGGACCTGACTGCAAAAAATCCTTATATCAAAGGATGGAGCCCAGACCGAAGTTGTCCCCACCTCAAACTTGTGCTGCCCTGATAGACCCAAGGGAGCCCTACAAACTGACATCAGGAACCTGGACTGGTGAGTTTTCTTGCCAAGGGAAAATGGACAAAGTATGTGCCCAGGGGCCCCTGGCCCTTGGATGGAACTTCACTGTAAAAAATCCTTGTATCGAAGGATGGAACCCAGACCGAAGTTGTCCCCACCTCAAACTTGTGCTGCCCTGATAGACCCAAGGGAGCCCTACAAACTGACATGAGGAACCTGGACTGGTGAGTTTTCTTTCCCAGGGAAAATGGAGAAAAGGATGTGCCTAAGTGCCCCCGGCCATGGCTGGGACCTGATTGCAAAAAATCCTTATATTGAAGGATGGACCCCAGACCGAAGTTGTCCCCACCTGAAACTTCTGCTGCCCTGATAGACCCAAGGCAGCCCTACAAACTGACTTCAGGAACCTGGACTGGTGAGTTTTCTTTCCCAGGGAAAATGGCCAAAGGATGTGCCCAGGGGCCCCTGGTCCTATGCTGGGACCTCACTGAAAAAATCCTTATATCGAAGGATGGACCCCACACCGAAGTTGTCCGCACCTCAAACTTCTGCTGCCAAGATAGACCCAAAGGGAGCCCAACAAACTGACATCAGGAACCTGGACTGGTGAGTTTTCTTTCCCAGGGAAAAGGGACAAAGGATGTGCCCAGGGGCCCCTGGCCCTGGGCTGGGACCTCACTGCAAAAAATCCTTATATCAAAGGATGGACCCCACACCGAAGTTGTCCCCACCTCAAACTTCTGCTGCCCTGATAGACCCAAGGGAACCCTACAAACTGACATCAGGAACCTGGACTGCTGAGTTTTCTTTCCCAGGGAAAATGGCCAAAGGATGTGCCCAGGGGCCCCCCACACTGGGCTGGGCCTGACTGCAAAAAATCCTTATATCGAAGGATGGACCCCAGACCGAAGTTGTCCCCACCTGAAACTTCTGCTGCCCTGATAGACCCAAGGCAGCCCTACAAACTGACTTCAGGAACCTGGACTGGTGAGTTTTCTTTCCCAGGGAAAAGAGACAGAGGATGTGCCCAGGGGCCCCTGGCCCTATGCTGGGACCTCACTGAAAAAATCCTTATATCGAAGGATGGACCCCACACCGAAGTTGTCCGCACCTCAAACTTCGGCTGCCAAGATAGACCCAAAGGGAGCCCTACAAACTGACATCAGGAACCTGGACTGGTGAGTTTTCTTTCCCAGGGAAAAGGGACAAAGGATGTGCCCAGGGGCCCCTGGCCCTGGGCTGGGACCTCACTGAAAAAATCCTTATATCGAAGGATGGACCCCAGACCGAAATTGTCCGCACCGCAAACTTCTGCTGCCAAGATAGACCCAAGGGAGCCCTACAAACTGACATCAGGAACCTGGACTGGTGAGTTTTCTTTCCCAGGGAAAATGGCCAAAGGATGTGCCCAGGGGCCCCCCACACTGGGCTGGGACCTGACTGCAAAAAATCCTTATATCGAAGGATGGACCCCAGACCGAAGTTGTCCCCACATCAAACCTGTGCTGTCCTGATAGACCCAAGGGAGCCCTACAAACTGACATCAGGAACCTGGACTGGTGAGTTTTCTTTCCCAGGGAAAATGGCCAAAAGATGTGCCCAGGTGCCCCTGGCCCTGGGCTGGGACCTCACTGCAAAAAATCCTTATATCGAAGGATGGAGGCCAGACCAAAGTTGTCCCCACCTCAAATTTGTAATGCCCTGATAGACCCAAAGGAGCCCTACAAACGGACATCAGGAACCTGGACTGATGAGTTTTCTTTCCCAGGGAAAAGGGCCAAAGAATGTTCCCTGGGGCCCCTGGCCCTTGGATGGAACCTCACTGCAAAAAATCCTTATATCGAAGGATGGAACCCAGACCGAAGTTGTCCCCACCTCAAACTTGTGCTGCCCTGATAGACCCAAGGGAGCCCTACAAACTGACATCAGGAACCTGGACTGCTGAGTTTTCTTTCCCAGGGAAAATGGCCAAAGGATGTGCCCAGGGGCCCCTGGCCCTGGGCTGGGACCTGACTCAAAAAAATACATATATCGAAGGATGGACCCCAGACCGAAATTGTCCCCACATACAACCTGTGCTCTCCTGATAGACCCAAGGGAGCCCTACAAACTGACATGGGGAACCTGGACTGCTGAGTTTTCTTTCCCAGGGAAAATGGCCAAAGGATGTGCCCAGGGGCCCCTGGCCCTCGGCTGGGACCTGACTCCAAAAAATACATATATCGAAGGATGGACCCCAGACCGAAGTCGTGCCCACCTCAACCTTGTGCTGCCTCGATAGTCCCAAGGGAGCCCTACAAACTGACATCAGGAACCTGGACTGCTGAGTTTTCTTTCCCAGGGAAAATGGCCAAAGGATGTGCCTAGGTGTCCCCGGCCATGGCTGGGACCTGACTGCAAAAAATCCTTATATCGAAAGATGGACCCCTGACCGAATTTGTCCCCACATCAAACCTGTGCTGCCCTGATAGTCCCAAGGGAGCCCTACAAACCAACATCAGGAACCTGGACTGGTGAGTTTTCTTTCCCAGGGGAAAGGGCCAAAGAATGTGCCCATGGGCCCCTGGCAATGGGCTGGTCCTGACTGCAAAAAATCCTTGTATCGAAGGATGGAGCCCAGACGGAAGTTGTCACTACCTCAAAATTGTGCTGCCCTGATAGACCCAAGGGAGCCCTACAAACTGACATCAGGGACCTGGACTGGTGAGTTTTATTTCCCAGGGAAAATGGCCAAAGCATGTGCCTAGGTGCCCCCGGCCATGGCTGGGACCTGACTGCAAAAAATCCTTATATCGAAGGATGCACCCCAGACCGAAGTTGTCCCCACCTCAAACTTGTGCTGCCCTGATAGACCCGAGGGAGCCCTACAAACTGACATCAGGAACCTGGACTGCTGAGTTTTCTTTCCCAGGGAAAAGGGACAAAGGTTGTGCCTAGTTGCCCCCTCCATGGCTGGGACCTGACTGCAAAAAATCCTTATATCAAAGGATGGACCCCAGACCAAAGTTGTCCCCACATACATCCTGTGCTCTCCTGATAGACCCAAGGGAGCCCTACAAACTGACATGAGGAACCTGGACTGGTGAGTTTTCTTTCCCAGGGAAAATGGCCAAAGGATATGCCCAGGGGCTCCTGGCCCTGGGCTGGGACCTGACTGCAAAATTACTTATATCGAAGGATGGACTCAAGACCAAAGTTGTCCCCACTTCAAACGTCTGCTGCCCTGATAGACCCAAGGGAGCCCTACAAACTGACCTCAGGAACCTGGACTGGTGAGTTTTCTTTCCCAGGGAAATGGCCAATGGATATGCCCAGTGGCCCCTGGCCCTGGGCTACGACCTCACTGCAAAAAATCCTTGTATCGAAGGATGGAGCCCAGACGGAAGTTGTCACTACCTCAAAATTGTGCTGCCCTGATAGACCCAAGGGAGCCCTACAAACTGACATCAGGAACCTGGACTGGTGAGTTTTATTTCCCAGGGAAAATGGCCAATGGATGTGCCTAGGTGCCCCCGGCCATGGCTGGGTCCTGATTGCAAAAAATCCTTATATTGAAGGATAGACCCCAGACCGAAGTTGTCCCTACCTGAAACTTCTGCTGCCCTGATAGACCCAAGGCAGCCCTACAAATTGACATCAGGAACCTGGACTGGTGAGTTTTCTTTCCCAGGGAAAATGGCCAAAAGTTATGCCCAGGGGCCCCTGGCCCTGGGCTGGGACCTGACTGCAAAAAATACTTATATCGAAGGATGGACTCAAGACCAAAGTTGTCCCCACTTCAAACGACTGCTGCCCTGATAGACCCAAGGGAGCCCTACAAACTGACATCAGGAACCTGGATTGGTGAGTTTTCTTTCCCAGGGAAATGGCCAATGGATGTGCCCAGTGGCCCCTGGCCCTGGGCTACGACCTCACTGCAAAAAATCCTTATATCAAAGGATGGAACCCAGACCTAAGTTTTCCCCACCTCAAACTTGTGCTGCCCTGATAGACCCAAGGGAGCCCTACAAACTGACATCAGGAACCTGGACGGGTGAGTTTTATTTCCCAGGGAAAAGGGACAAAGGTTGTGCCTAGTTGCCCCCTCCATGGCTGGGACCTGACTGCAAAAAATCCTTATATCAAAGGATGGAGCCCAGACCGAAGTTGTCCCCACCTCAAACTTGTGCTGCCCTGATAGACCCAAGGCAGCCCTACAAACTGACTTCAGGAACCTGGACTGGTGAGTTTTCTTGCCAAGGGAAATTGGCCAATGGATGTGCCCAGTGGCCCCTGGCCCTGGGCTACGACCTCACTGCAAAAAATCCTTATATCAAAGGATGGAACCCAGACCTAAGTTTTCCCCACCTCAAACTTGTGCTGTCCTGATAGTCCCAAGGGAGCCCTACAAACTGACATGAGGAACCTGGACTGGTGAGTTTTCTTTCCCAGGGAAAATGGCCAAAGGATATGCCCAGGGGCCCCTGGCCCTCTGCTGGGACCTCACTGCAAAAAATCCTTATATCAAAGGCTGGACCCCAGACCGAAGTTGTCCCCACACACAACCTGTGCTGTCCTGATAGTCCCAAGGGAGCCCTACAAACTGACATCAGGAACCTGGACTGGTGAGTTTTCTTTCCCAGGGAAAATGGCCAAAAGATGTGCCCAGGTGCCCCTGGCCCTGGGCTGGGACCTGACTGCAAAAAATCCTTATATCGAAGGATGGAGGCCAGACCAAAGTTGTCCCCACCTCAAATTTGTAATGCCCTGATAGACCCAAAGGAGCCCTAAAAACTGACATCAGGAACCTGGACTGATGAGTTTTCTTTCCCAGGGAAAAGGGCCAAAGGATGTTCTCTGGGGCCTTGCACACTGGGCTGGGACCTGACTGCAAAAAATACTTATAAGGAAGGATGGACCCCAGACCAAAGTTGTCCCCACATACAACCTGTGCTCTCCTGATAGACCCAAGGGAGCCCTACAAACTGACATGAGGAACCTGGACTGGTGAGTTTTCTTTCCCAGGGAAAATGGCCAAAGGATATGCCCAGGGGCTCCTGGCCCTGGGCTGGGACCTGACTGCAAAAAATACTTATATCGAAGGATGGACTCAAGACCAAAGTTGTCCCCACTTCAAACGTCCGCTGCCCTGATAGACCCAAGGGAGCCCTACAAACTGACCTCAGGAACCTGGACTGGTGAGTTTTCTTTCCCAGGGAAATGGCCAATGGATGTGCCCAGTGGCCCCTGGCCCTGGGCTACGACCTCACTGCAAAAAATCCTTGTATCGAAGGATGGAGCCCAGACGGAAGTTGTCACTACCTCAAAATTGTGCTGCCCTGATAGACCCAAGGGAGCCCTACAAACTGACATCAGGAACCTGGACTGGTGAGTTTTATTTCCCAGGGAAAATGGCCAATGGATGTGCCTAGGTGCCCCCGGCCATGGCTGGGACCTGACTGCAAAAAATCCTTATATCGAAGGATGCACCCCGGACTGAAGTTGTCCCCCCCTCAAACTTGTGCTGCCCTGATAGACCCAAGGGAGCCCTACAAACTGACATCAGGAACCTGGACTGGTGAGTTTTCTTTCCCAGGGAAAATGGCCAAAAGTTATGCCCAGGGGCCCCTGGCCCTGGGCTGGGACCTGACTGCAAAAAATACTTATATCGAAGGATGGACTCAAGACCAAAGTTGTCCCCACTTCAAACGACTGCTGCCCTGATAGACCCAAGGGAGCCCTACAAACTGACATCAGGAACCTGGATTGGTGAGTTTTCTTTCCCAGGGAAATGGCCAATGGATGTGCCCAGTGGCCCCTGGCCCTGGGCTACGACCTCACTGCAAAAAATCCTTATATCAAAGGATGGAACCCAGACCTAAGTTTTCCCCACCTCAAACTTGTGCTGCCCTGATAGACCCAAGGGAGCCCTACAAACTGACATCAGGAACCTGGACTGGTGAGTTTTATTTCCCAGGGAAAAGGGACAAAGGTTGTGCCTAGTTGCCCCCTCCATGGCTGGGACCTGACTGCAAAAAATCATTATATCAAAGGATGGAGCCCAGACCGAAGTTGTCCCCACCTCAAACTTGTGCTGCCCTGATAGACCCAAGGGAGCCCTACAAACTGACATCAGGAACCTGGACTGCAGAGTTTTCTTTCCCAGGGAAAATGGACAAAGTATGTGCCCAGGGGCCCCTGGCCCTTGGATGGAACCTCACTGCAAAAAATCCTTGTATCGAAGGATGGAACCCAGACCGAAGTTGTCCCCACCTCAAACTTGTGCTGCCCTGATAGACCCAAGGGAGCCCTACAAACTGACATCAGGAACCTGGACTGGTGAGTTTTCTTTCCCAGGGAAAATGGAGAAAAGGATGTGCCTAGGTGCCCCCGGCCATGGCTGGGACCTGACTGCAAAAAATCCTTATATTGAAGGATGGACCCCAGATCGAAGTTGTCCCCACCTGAAACTTCTGCTGCCCTGATAGACCCAAGGCAGCCCTACAAACTGACTTCAGGAACCTGGACTGCTGAGTTTTCTTTCCCAGGGAAAATGGCCAAAGGATGTGCCCAGGGGCCCCTGGCCCTATGCTGGGACCTCACTGAAAAAATCCTTATATCGAAGGATGGAGCCCAGACCGAAGTTGTCCACACCTCAAACTTCTGCTGCCAAGATAGACCCAAAGGGAGCCCTACAAACTGACATCAGGAACCTGGACTGGTGAGTTTTCTTTCCCAGGGAAAAGGGACAAAGGATGTGCCCAGGGGCCCCTGGCCCTGGGCTGGGACCTCACTGAAAAAATCCTTATATCGAAGGATGGACCCCACACCGAAGTTGTCCGCACCTCAAACTTCTGCTGCCAAGATAGACCCAAGGGAGCCCTACAAACTGACATCAGGAACCTGGACTGGTGAGTTTTCTTACCCAGGGAAAATGGCCAAAGGATGTGCCCAGGGGCCCCCCACACTGGGCTGGGACCTCACTGCAAAAAATCCTTATATCGAAGGATGGACCCCAGACCGAAGTTGTGCCCACCTCAACCTTGTGCTGCCTCGATAGTCCCAAGGGAGCCCTAAAAATTGACATCAGGAACCTGGACTGCTGAGTTTTCTTTCCCAGGGAAAATGGCCAAAGGATGTGCCCAGGGGCCCCTGGCCCTGGGCTGGGCCCTGACTGCAAAAAATCCTTATATCGAAGGATGGACCCCAGACCGAAGTTGTGCCCACCTCAACCTTGTGCTGCCTCGATAGTCCCAAGGGAGCCCTACAAACTGACATCAGGAACCTGGACTGCTGAGTTTTCTTTCCCAGGGAAAATGGCCAAAGGTTGTGCCTAGGTGGCCCCGGCCATGGCTGGGACCTGACTGCAAAAAATCCTTATATCGAAAGATGGACCCCTGACCGAATTTGTCCCCACATCAAACCTGTGCTGCCCTGATAGTCCCAAGGGAGCCCTACAAACCAACATCAGGAACCTGGACTGGTGACTTTTCTTTCCAAGGGAAAATGGCCAAAGTATGTGCTCAGGGGCCCCTGGCCCTGGGCTGGGCCCTGACTGCAAAAAATCCTTATATCGAAGGATGGACCCCAGACCGAAGTTGTCCCCACATCAAACCTGTGCTGTCCTGATAGACCCAAGGGAGCCCTACAAACTGACATCAGGAACCTGGATTGGTGAGTTTTCTTTCCCAGGGAAATGGCCAATGGATGTGCCCAGTGGCCCCTGGCCCTGGGCTACGACCTCACTGCAAAAAATCCTTGTATCGAAGGATGGAACCCAGACCGAAGTTGTCCCCACCTCAAACTTGTGCTGCCCTGATAGACCCATGGGAGCCCTACAAACTGACATCAGGAACCTGGACTGCTGAGTTTTCTTTCCCAGGGAAAAGGGACAAAGGTTGTGCCTAGTTGCCCCCTCCATGGCTGGGACCTGACTGCAAAAAATCCTTATATCAAAGGATGGAGCCCAGACCGAAGTTGTCCCCACCTCAAACTTGTGCTGCCCTGATAGACCCAAGGGAGCCCTACAAACTGACATCAGGAACCTGGACTGGTGAGTTTTCTTGCCAAGGGAAAATGGACAAAGTATGTGCCCAGGGGCCCCTGGCCCTTGGATGGAACTTCACTGTAAAAAATCCTTGTATCGAAGGATGGAACCCAGACCGAAGTTGTCCCCACCTCAAACTTGTGCTGCCCTGATAGACCCAAGGGAGCCCTACAAACTGACATGAGGAACCTGGACTGGTGAGTTTTCTTTCCCAGGGAAAATGGAGAAAAGGATGTGCCTAAGTGCCCCCGGCCATGGCTGGGACCTGATTGCAAAAAATCCTTATATTGAAGGATGGACCCCAGACCGAAGTTGTCCCCACCTGAAACTTCTGCTGCCCTGATAGACCCAAGGCAGCCCTACAAACTGACTTCAGGAACCTGGACTGGTGAGTTTTCTTTCCCAGGGAAAATGGCCAAAGGATGTGCCCAGGGGCCCCTGGCCCTATGCTGGGACCTCACTGAAAAAATCCTTATATCGAAGGATGGACCCCACACCGAAGTTGTCCGCACCTCAAACTTCTGCTGCCAAGATAGACCCAAAGGGAGCCCAACAAACTGACATCAGGAACCTGGACTGGTGAGTTTTCTTTCCCAGGGAAAAGGGACAAAGGATGTGCCCAGGGGCCCCTGGCCCTGGGCTGGGACCTCACTGCAAAAAATCCTTATATCAAAGGATGGACCCCACACCGAAGTTGTCCCCACCTCAAACTTCTGCTGCCCTGATAGACCCAAGGGAACCCTACAAACTGACATCAGGAACCTGGACTGCTGAGTTTTCTTTCCCAGGGAAAATGGCCAAAGGATGTGCCCAGGGGCCCCCCACACTGGGCTGGGCCTGACTGCAAAAAATCCTTATATCGAAGGATGGACCCCAGACCGAAGTTGTCCCCACCTCAAACTTCTGCTGCCAAGATAGACCCAAAGGGAGCCCAACAAACTGACATCAGGAACCTGGACTGGTGAGTTTTCTTTCCCAGGGAAAAGGGACAAAGGATGTGCCCAGGGGCCCCTGGCCCTGGGCTGGGACCTCACTGCAAAAAATCCTTATATCAAAGGATGGACCCCACACCGAAGTTGTCCCCACCTCAAACTTCTGCTGCCCTGATAGACCCAAGGGAACCCTACAAACTGACATCAGGAACCTGGACTGCTGAGTTTTCTTTCCCAGGGAAAATGGCCAAAGGATGTGCCCAGGGGCCCCCCACACTGGGCTGGGCCTGACTGCAAAAAATCCTTATATCGAAGGATGGACCCCAGACCGAAGTTGTCCCCACCTGAAACTTCTGCTGCCCTGATAGACCCAAGGCAGCCCTACAAACTGACTTCAGGAACCTGGACTGGTGAGTTTTCTTTCCCAGGGAAAAGAGACAGAGGATGTGCCCAGGGGCCCCTGGCCCTATGCTGGGACCTCACTGAAAAAATCCTTATATCGAAGGATGGACCCCACACCGAAGTTGTCCGCACCTCAAACTTCGGCTGCCAAGATAGACCCAAAGGGAGCCCTACAAACTGACATCAGGAACCTGGACTGGTGAGTTTTCTTTCCCAGGGAAAAGGGACAAAGGATGTGCCCAGGGGCCCCTGGCCCTGGGCTGGGACCTCACTGAAAAAATCCTTATATCGAAGGATGGACCCCAGACCGAAATTGTCCGCACCGCAAACTTCTGCTGCCAAGATAGACCCAAGGGAGCCCTACAAACTGACATCAGGAACCTGGACTGGTGAGTTTTCTTTCCCAGGGAAAATGGCCAAAGGATGTGCCCAGGGGCCCCCCACACTGGGCTGGGACCTGACTGCAAAAAATCCTTATATCGAAGGATGGACCCCAGACCGAAGTTGTCCCCACCTCAAACTTGTGCTGCCCTGATAGACCCAAGGGAGCCCTACAAACTGACATCAGGAACCTGGACTGCTGAGTTTTCTTTCCCAGGGAAAATGGCCAAAGGATGTGCCCAGGGGCCCCTGGCCCTGGGCTGGGACCTGACTCAAAAAAATACATATATCGAAGGATGGACCCCAGACCGAAATTGTCCCCACATACAACCTGTGCTCTCCTGATAGACCCAAGGGAGCCCTACAAACTGACATGGGGAACCTGGACTGCTGAGTTTTCTTTCCCAGGGAAAATGGCCAAAGGATGTGCCCAGGGGCCCCTGGCCCTCGGCTGGGACCTGACTCCAAAAAATACATATATCGAAGGATGGACCCCAGACCGAAGTCGTGCCCACCTCAACCTTGTGCTGCCTCGATAGTCCCAAGGGAGCCCTACAAACTGACATCAGGAACCTGGACTGCTGAGTTTTCTTTCCCAGGGAAAATGGCCAAAGGATGTGCCTAGGTGTCCCCGGCCATGGCTGGGACCTGACTGCAAAAAATCCTTATATCGAAAGATGGACCCCTGACCGAATTTGTCCCCACATCAAACCTGTGCTGCCCTGATAGTCCCAAGGGAGCCCTACAAACCAACATCAGGAACCTGGACTGGTGAGTTTTCTTTCCCAGGGGAAAGGGCCAAAGAATGTGCCCATGGGCCCCTGGCAATGGGCTGGTCCTGACTGCAAAAAATCCTTGTATCGAAGGATGGAGCCCAGACGGAAGTTGTCACTACCTCAAAATTGTGCTGCCCTGATAGACCCAAGGGAGCCCTACAAACTGACATCAGGGACCTGGACTGGTGAGTTTTATTTCCCAGGGAAAATGGCCAAAGCATGTGCCTAGGTGCCCCCGGCCATGGCTGGGACCTGACTGCAAAAAATCCTTATATCGAAGGATGCACCCCAGACCGAAGTTGTCCCCACCTCAAACTTGTGCTGCCCTGATAGACCCGAGGGAGCCCTACAAACTGACATCAGGAACCTGGACTGCTGAGTTTTCTTTCCCAGGGAAAAGGGACAAAGGTTGTGCCTAGTTGCCCCCTCCATGGCTGGGACCTGACTGCAAAAAATCCTTATATCAAAGGATGGACCCCAGACCAAAGTTGTCCCCACATACATCCTGTGCTCTCCTGATAGACCCAAGGGAGCCCTACAAACTGACATGAGGAACCTGGACTGGTGAGTTTTCTTTCCCAGGGAAAATGGCCAAAGGATATGCCCAGGGGCTCCTGGCCCTGGGCTGGGACCTGACTGCAAAATTACTTATATCGAAGGATGGACTCAAGACCAAAGTTGTCCCCACTTCAAACGTCTGCTGCCCTGATAGACCCAAGGGAGCCCTACAAACTGACCTCAGGAACCTGGACTGGTGAGTTTTCTTTCCCAGGGAAATGGCCAATGGATATGCCCAGTGGCCCCTGGCCCTGGGCTACGACCTCACTGCAAAAAATCCTTGTATCGAAGGATGGAGCCCAGACGGAAGTTGTCACTACCTCAAAATTGTGCTGCCCTGATAGACCCAAGGGAGCCCTACAAACTGACATCAGGAACCTGGACTGGTGAGTTTTATTTCCCAGGGAAAATGGCCAATGGATGTGCCTAGGTGCCCCCGGCCATGGCTGGGTCCTGATTGCAAAAAATCCTTATATTGAAGGATAGACCCCAGACCGAAGTTGTCCCTACCTGAAACTTCTGCTGCCCTGATAGACCCAAGGCAGCCCTACAAATTGACATCAGGAACCTGGACTGGTGAGTTTTCTTTCCCAGGGAAAATGGCCAAAAGTTATGCCCAGGGGCCCCTGGCCCTGGGCTGGGACCTGACTGCAAAAAATACTTATATCGAAGGATGGACTCAAGACCAAAGTTGTCCCCACTTCAAACGACTGCTGCCCTGATAGACCCAAGGGAGCCCTACAAACTGACATCAGGAACCTGGATTGGTGAGTTTTCTTTCCCAGGGAAATGGCCAATGGATGTGCCCAGTGGCCCCTGGCCCTGGGCTACGACCTCACTGCAAAAAATCCTTATATCAAAGGATGGAACCCAGACCTAAGTTTTCCCCACCTCAAACTTGTGCTGCCCTGATAGACCCAAGGGAGCCCTACAAACTGACATCAGGAACCTGGACTGGTGAGTTTTATTTCCCAGGGAAAAGGGACAAAGGTTGTGCCTAGTTGCCCCCTCCATGGCTGGGACCTGACTGCAAAAAATCCTTATATCAAAGGATGGAGCCCAGACCGAAGTTGTCCCCACCTCAAACTTGTGCTGCCCTGATAGACCCAAGGCAGCCCTACAAACTGACTTCAGGAACCTGGACTGGTGAGTTTTCTTGCCAAGGGAAATTGGCCAATGGATGTGCCCAGTGGCCCCTGGCCCTGGGCTACGACCTCACTGCAAAAAATCCTTATATCAAAGGATGGAACCCAGACCTAAGTTTTCCCCACCTCAAACTTGTGCTGTCCTGATAGTCCCAAGGGAGCCCTACAAACTGACATGAGGAACCTGGACTGGTGAGTTTTCTTTCCCAGGGAAAATGGCCAAAGGATATGCCCAGGGGCCCCTGGCCCTCTGCTGGGACCTCACTGCAAAAAATCCTTATATCAAAGGCTGGACCCCAGACCGAAGTTGTCCCCACACACAACCTGTGCTGTCCTGATAGTCCCAAGGGAGCCCTACAAACTGACATCAGGAACCTGGACTGGTGAGTTTTCTTTCCCAGGGAAAATGGCCAAAAGATGTGCCCAGGTGCCCCTGGCCCTGGGCTGGGACCTGACTGCAAAAAATCCTTATATCGAAGGATGGAGGCCAGACCAAAGTTGTCCCCACCTCAAATTTGTAATGCCCTGATAGACCCAAAGGAGCCCTAAAAACTGACATCAGGAACCTGGACTGATGAGTTTTCTTTCCCAGGGAAAAGGGCCAAAGGATGTTCTCTGGGGCCTTGCACACTGGGCTGGGACCTGACTGCAAAAAATACTTATAAGGAAGGATGGACCCCAGACCAAAGTTGTCCCCACATACAACCTGTGCTCTCCTGATAGACCCAAGGGAGCCCTACAAACTGACATGAGGAACCTGGACTGGTGAGTTTTCTTTCCCAGGGAAAATGGCCAAAGGATATGCCCAGGGGCTCCTGGCCCTGGGCTGGGACCTGACTGCAAAAAATACTTATATCGAAGGATGGACTCAAGACCAAAGTTGTCCCCACTTCAAACGTCCGCTGCCCTGATAGACCCAAGGGAGCCCTACAAACTGACCTCAGGAACCTGGACTGGTGAGTTTTCTTTCCCAGGGAAATGGCCAATGGATGTGCCCAGTGGCCCCTGGCCCTGGGCTACGACCTCACTGCAAAAAATCCTTGTATCGAAGGATGGAGCCCAGACGGAAGTTGTCACTACCTCAAAATTGTGCTGCCCTGATAGACCCAAGGGAGCCCTACAAACTGACATCAGGAACCTGGACTGGTGAGTTTTATTTCCCAGGGAAAATGGCCAATGGATGTGCCTAGGTGCCCCCGGCCATGGCTGGGACCTGACTGCAAAAAATCCTTATATCGAAGGATGCACCCCGGACTGAAGTTGTCCCCCCCTCAAACTTGTGCTGCCCTGATAGACCCAAGGGAGCCCTACAAACTGACATCAGGAACCTGGACTGGTGAGTTTTCTTTCCCAGGGAAAATGGCCAAAAGTTATGCCCAGGGGCCCCTGGCCCTGGGCTGGGACCTGACTGCAAAAAATACTTATATCGAAGGATGGACTCAAGACCAAAGTTGTCCCCACTTCAAACGACTGCTGCCCTGATAGACCCAAGGGAGCCCTACAAACTGACATCAGGAACCTGGATTGGTGAGTTTTCTTTCCCAGGGAAATGGCCAATGGATGTGCCCAGTGGCCCCTGGCCCTGGGCTACGACCTCACTGCAAAAAATCCTTATATCAAAGGATGGAACCCAGACCTAAGTTTTCCCCACCTCAAACTTGTGCTGCCCTGATAGACCCAAGGGAGCCCTACAAACTGACATCAGGAACCTGGACTGGTGAGTTTTATTTCCCAGGGAAAAGGGACAAAGGTTGTGCCTAGTTGCCCCCTCCATGGCTGGGACCTGACTGCAAAAAATCATTATATCAAAGGATGGAGCCCAGACCGAAGTTGTCCCCACCTCAAACTTGTGCTGCCCTGATAGACCCAAGGGAGCCCTACAAACTGACATCAGGAACCTGGACTGGTGAGTTTTCTTTCCCAGGGAAAATGGAGAAAAGGATGTGCCTAGGTGCCCCCGGCCATGGCTGGGACCTGACTGCAAAAAATCCTTATATTGAAGGATGGACCCCAGATCGAAGTTGTCCCCACCTGAAACTTCTGCTGCCCTGATAGACCCAAGGCAGCCCTACAAACTGACTTCAGGAACCTGGACTGCTGAGTTTTCTTTCCCAGGGAAAATGGCCAAAGGATGTGCCCAGGGGCCCCTGGCCCTATGCTGGGACCTCACTGAAAAAATCCTTATATCGAAGGATGGAGCCCAGACCGAAGTTGTCCACACCTCAAACTTCTGCTGCCAAGATAGACCCAAAGGGAGCCCTACAAACTGACATCAGGAACCTGGACTGGTGAGTTTTCTTTCCCAGGGAAAAGGGACAAAGGATGTGCCCAGGGGCCCCTGGCCCTGGGCTGGGACCTCACTGAAAAAATCCTTATATCGAAGGATGGACCCCACACCGAAGTTGTCCGCACCTCAAACTTCTGCTGCCAAGATAGACCCAAGGGAGCCCTACAAACTGACATCAGGAACCTGGACTGGTGAGTTTTCTTACCCAGGGAAAATGGCCAAAGGATGTGCCCAGGGGCCCCCCACACTGGGCTGGGACCTCACTGCAAAAAATCCTTATATCGAAGGATGGACCCCAGACCGAAGTTGTGCCCACCTCAACCTTGTGCTGCCTCGATAGTCCCAAGGGAGCCCTAAAAATTGACATCAGGAACCTGGACTGCTGAGTTTTCTTTCCCAGGGAAAATGGCCAAAGGATGTGCCCAGGGGCCCCTGGCCCTGGGCTGGGCCCTGACTGCAAAAAATCCTTATATCGAAGGATGGACCCCAGACCGAAGTTGTGCCCACCTCAACCTTGTGCTGCCTCGATAGTCCCAAGGGAGCCCTACAAACTGACATCAGGAACCTGGACTGCTGAGTTTTCTTTCCCAGGGAAAATGGCCAAAGGTTGTGCCTAGGTGGCCCCGGCCATGGCTGGGACCTGACTGCAAAAAATCCTTATATCGAAAGATGGACCCCTGACCGAATTTGTCCCCACATCAAACCTGTGCTGCCCTGATAGTCCCAAGGGAGCCCTACAAACCAACATCAGGAACCTGGACTGGTGACTTTTCTTTCCAAGGGAAAATGGCCAAAGTATGTGCTCAGGGGCCCCTGGCCCTGGGCTGGGCCCTGACTGCAAAAAATCCTTATATCGAAGGATGGACCCCAGACCGAAGTTGTCCCCACATCAAACCTGTGCTGTCCTGATAGACCCAAGGGAGCCCTACAAACTGACATCAGGAACCTGGATTGGTGAGTTTTCTTTCCCAGGGAAATGGCCAATGGATGTGCCCAGTGGCCCCTGGCCCTGGGCTACGACCTCACTGCAAAAAATCCTTGTATCGAAGGATGGAACCCAGACCGAAGTTGTCCCCACCTCAAACTTGTGCTGCCCTGATAGACCCATGGGAGCCCTACAAACTGACATCAGGAACCTGGACTGCTGAGTTTTCTTTCCCAGGGAAAAGGGACAAAGGTTGTGCCTAGTTGCCCCCTCCATGGCTGGGACCTGACTGCAAAAAATCCTTATATCAAAGGATGGAGCCCAGACCGAAGTTGTCCCCACCTCAAACTTGTGCTGCCCTGATAGACCCAAGGGAGCCCTACAAACTGACATCAGGAACCTGGACTGGTGAGTTTTCTTGCCAAGGGAAAATGGACAAAGTATGTGCCCAGGGGCCCCTGGCCCTTGGATGGAACTTCACTGTAAAAAATCCTTGTATCGAAGGATGGAACCCAGACCGAAGTTGTCCCCACCTCAAACTTGTGCTGCCCTGATAGACCCAAGGGAGCCCTACAAACTGACATGAGGAACCTGGACTGGTGAGTTTTCTTTCCCAGGGAAAATGGAGAAAAGGATGTGCCTAAGTGCCCCCGGCCATGGCTGGGACCTGATTGCAAAAAATCCTTATATTGAAGGATGGACCCCAGACCGAAGTTGTCCCCACCTGAAACTTCTGCTGCCCTGATAGACCCAAGGCAGCCCTACAAACTGACTTCAGGAACCTGGACTGGTGAGTTTTCTTTCCCAGGGAAAATGGCCAAAGGATGTGCCCAGGGGCCCCTGGCCCTATGCTGGGACCTCACTGAAAAAATCCTTATATCGAAGGATGGACCCCACACCGAAGTTGTCCGCACCTCAAACTTCTGCTGCCAAGATAGACCCAAAGGGAGCCCAACAAACTGACATCAGGAACCTGGACTGGTGAGTTTTCTTTCCCAGGGAAAAGGGACAAAGGATGTGCCCAGGGGCCCCTGGCCCTGGGCTGGGACCTCACTGCAAAAAATCCTTATATCAAAGGATGGACCCCACACCGAAGTTGTCCCCACCTCAAACTTCTGCTGCCCTGATAGACCCAAGGGAACCCTACAAACTGACATCAGGAACCTGGACTGCTGAGTTTTCTTTCCCAGGGAAAATGGCCAAAGGATGTGCCCAGGGGCCCCCCACACTGGGCTGGGCCTGACTGCAAAAAATCCTTATATCGAAGGATGGACCCCAGACCGAAGTTGTCCCCACCTGAAACTTCTGCTGCCCTGATAGACCCAAGGCAGCCCTACAAACTGACTTCAGGAACCTGGACTCGTGAGTTTTCTTTCCCAGGGAAAAGAGACAGAGGATGTGCCCAGGGGCCCCTGGCCCTATGCTGGGACCTCACTGAAAAAATCCTTATATCGAAGGATGGACCCCACACCGAAGTTGTCCGCACCTCAAACTTCGGCTGCCAAGATAGACCCAAAGGGAGCCCTACAAACTGACATCAGGAACCTGGACTGGTGAGTTTTCTTTCCCAGGGAAAAGGGACAAAGGATGTGCCCAGGGGCCCCTGGCCCTGGGCTGGGACCTCACTGAAAAAATCCTTATATCGAAGGATGGACCCCACACCGAAGTTGTCCGCACCGCAAACTTCTGCTGCCAAGATAGACCCAAGGGAGCCCTACAAACTGACATCAGGAACCTGGATTGGTGAGTTTTCTTTCCCAGGGAAAATGGCCAAAGGATGTGCCCAGGGGCCCCCCACACTGGGCTGGGACCTGACTGCAAAAAATCCTTATATCGAAGGATGGACCCCAGACCGAAGTTGTCCCCACATCAAACCTGTGCTGTCCTGATAGACCCAAGGGAGCCCTACAAACTGACATCAGGAACCTGGACTGGTGAGTTTTCTTTCCCAGGGAAAATGGCCAAAAGATGTGCCCAGGTGCCCCTGGCCCTGGGCTGGGACCTCACTGCAAAAAATCCTTATATCGAAGGATGGAGGCCAGACCAAAGTTGTCCCCACCTCAAATTTGTAATGCCCTGATAGACCCAAAGGAGCCCTACAAACGGACATCAGGAACCTGGACTGATGAGTTTTCTTTCCCAGGGAAAAGGGCCAAAGAATGTTCCCTGGGGCCCCTGGCCCTGGGCTACGACCTCACTGCAAAAAATCCTTGTATCGAAGGATGGAACCCAGACCGAAGTTGTCCCCACCTCAAACTTGTGCTGCCCTGATAGACCCATGGGAGCCCTACAAACTGACATCAGGAACCTGGACTGCTGAGTTTTCTTTCCCAGGGAAAAGGGACAAAGGTTGTGCCTAGTTGCCCCCTCCATGGCTGGGACCTGACTGCAAAAAATCCTTATATCAAAGGATGGAGCCCAGACCGAAGTTGTCCCCACCTCAAACTTGTGCTGCCCTGATAGACCCAAGGGAGCCCTACAAACTGACATCAGGAACCTGGACTGGTGAGTTTTCTTGCCAAGGGAAAATGGACAAAGTATGTGCCCAGGGGCCCCTGGCCCTTGGATGGAACTTCACTGTAAAAAATCCTTGTATCGAAGGATGGACCCCACAGCGAAGTTGTCCCCACCTCAAACTTGTGCTGCCCTGATAGACCCAAGGGAGCCCTACAAACTGACATGAGGAACCTGGACTGGTGAGTTTTCTTTCCCAGGGAAAATGGAGAAAAGGATGTGCCTAAGTGCCCCCGGCCATGGCTGGGACCTGATTGCAAAAAATCCTTATATTGAAGGATGGACCCCAGACCGAAGTTGTCCCCACCTGAAACTTCTGCTGCCCTGATAGACCCAAGGCAGCCCTACAAACTGACTTCAGGAACCTGGACTGGTGAGTTTTCTTTCCCAGGGAAAATGGCCAAAGGATGTGCCCAGGGGCCCCTGGTCCTATGCTGGGACCTCACTGAAAAAATCCTTATATCGAAGGATGGACCCCACACCGAAGTTGTCCGCACCTCAAACTTCTGCTGCCAAGATAGACCCAAAGGGAGCCCAACAAACTGACATCAGGAACCTGGACTGGTGAGTTTTCTTTCCCAGGGAAAAGGGACAAAGGATGTGCCCAGGGGCCCCTGGCCCTGGGCTGGGACCTCACTGCAAAAAATCCTTATATCAAAGGATGGACCCCACACCGAAGTTGTCCCCACCTCAAACTTCTGCTGCCCTGATAGACCCAAGGGAACCCTACAAACTGACATCAGGAACCTGGACTGCTGAGTTTTCTTTCCCAGGGAAAATGGCCAAAGGATGTGCCCAGGGGCCCCCCACACTGGGCTGGGCCTGACTGCAAAAAATCCTTATATCGAAGGATGGACCCCAGACCGAAGTTGTCCCCACCTGAAACTTCTGCTGCCCTGATAGACCCAAGGCAGCCCTACAAACTGACTTCAGGAACCTGGACTCGTGAGTTTTCTTTCCCAGGGAAAAGAGAGAGAGGATGTGCCCAGGGGCCCCTGGCCCTATGCTGGGACCTCACTGAAAAAATCCTTATATCGAAGGATGGACCCCACACCGAAGTTGTCCGCACCTCAAACTTCGGCTGCCAAGATAGACCCAAAGGGAGCCCTACAAACTGACATCAGGAACCTGGACTGGTGAGTTTTCTTTCCCAGGGAAAAGGGACAAAGGATGTGCCCAGGGGCCCCTGGCCCTGGGCTGGGACCTCACTGAAAAAATCCTTATATCGAAGGATGGACCCCAGACCGAAATTGTCCGCACCGCAAACTTCTGCTGCCAAGATAGACCCAAGGGAGCCCTACAAACTGACATCAGGAACCTGGACTGGTGAGTTTTCTTTCCCAGGGAAAATGGCCAAAGGATGTGCCCAGGGGCCCCCCACACTGGGCTGGGACCTGACTGCAAAAAATCCTTATATCGAAGGATGGACCCCAGACCGAAGTTGTCCCCACATCAAACCTGTGCTGTCCTGATAGACCCAAGGGAGCCCTACAAACTGACATCAGGAACCGGGACTGGTGAGTTTTCTTTCCCAGGGAAAATGGCCAAAGGATGTGCCCAGGTGCCCCTGGCCCTGGGCTGGGACCTCACTGCAAAAAATCCTTATATCGAAGGATGGAGGCCAGACCAAAGTTGTCCCCACCTCAAATTTGTAATGCCCTGATAGACCCAAAGGAGCCCTACAAACGGACATCAGGAACCTGGACTGATGAGTTTTCTTTCCCAGGGAAAAGGGCCAAAGAATGTTCCCTGGGGCCCCTGGCCCTTGGATGGAACCTCACTGCAAAAAATCCTTATATCGAAGGATGGAACCCAGACCGAAGTTGTCCCCACCTCAAACTTGTGCTGCCCTGATAGACCCAAGGGAGCCCTACAAACTGACATCAGGAACCTGGACTGCTGAGTTTTCTTTCCCAGGGAAAATGGCCAAAGGATGTGCCCAGGGGCCCCTGGCCCTGGGCTGGGACCTGACTCAAAAAAATACATATATCGAAGGATGGACCCCAGACCGAAATTGTCCCCACATACAACCTGTGCTCTCCTGATAGACCCAAGGGAGCCCTACAAACTGACATGGGGAACCTGGACTGCTGAGTTTTCTTTCCCAGGGAAAATGGCCAAAGGATGTGCCCAGGGGCCCCTGGCCCTCGGCTGGGACCTGACTCCAAAAAATACATATATCGAAGGATGGACCCCAGACCGAAGTCGTGCCCACCTCAACCTTGTGCTGCCTCGATAGTCCCAAGGGAGCCCTACAAACTGACATCAGGAACCTGGACTGCTGAGTTTTCTTTCCCAGGGAAAATGGCCAAAGGATGTGCCTAGGTGGCCCCGGCCATGGCTGGGACCTGACTGCAAAAAATCCTTATATCGAAAGATGGACCCCTGACCGAATTTGTCCCCACATCAAACCTGTGCTGCCCTGATAGTCCCAAGGGAGCCCTACAAACCAACATCAGGAACCTGGACTGGTGAGTTTTCTTTCCCAGGGGAAAGGGCCAAAGAATGTGCCCATGGGCCCCTGGCAATGGGCTGGTCCTGACTGCAAAAAATCCTTGTATCGAAGGATGGAGCCCAGACGGAAGTTGTCACTACCTCAAAATTGTGCTGCCCTGATAGACCCAAGGGAGCCCTACAAACTGACATCAGGGACCTGGACTGGTGAGTTTTATTTCCCAGGGAAAATGGCCAAAGGATGTGCCTAGGTGCCCCCGGCCATGGCTGGGACCTGACTGCAAAAAATCCTTATATCGAAGGATGCACCCCAGACCGAAGTTGTCCCCACCTCAAACTTGTGCTGCCCTGATAGACCCAAGGGAGCCCTACAAACTGACATCAGGAACCTGGACTGCTGAGTTTTCTTTCCCAGGGAAAAGGGACAAAGGTTGTGCCTAGTTGCCCCCTCCATGGCTGGGACCTGACTGCAAAAAATCCTTATATCAAAGGATGGACCCCAGACCAAAGTTGTCCCCACATACATCCTGTGCTCTCCTGATAGACCCAAGGGAGCCCTACAAACTGACATGAGGAACCTGGACTGGTGAGTTTTCTTTCCCAGGGAAAATGGCCAAAGGATATGCCCAGGGGCTCCTGGCCCTGGGCTGGGACCTGACTGCAAAAAATACTTATATCGAAGGATGGACTCAAGACCAAAGTTGTCCCCACTTCAAACGTCTGCTGCCCTGATAGACCCAAGGGAGCCCTACAAACTGACCTCAGGAACCTGGACTGGTGAGTTTTCTTTCCCAGGGAAATGGCCAATGGATGTGCCCAGTGGCCCCTGGCCCTGGGCTACGACCTCACTGCAAAAAATCCTTATATCAAAGGATGGAACCCAGACCTAAGTTTTCCCCACCTCAAACTTGTGCTGCCCTGATAGACCCAAGGGAGCCCTACAAACTGACATCAGGAACCTGGACTGGTGAGTTTTATTTCCCAGGGAAAAGGGACAAAGGTTGTGCCTAGTTGCCCCCTCCATGGCTGGGACCTGACTGCAAAAAATCCTTATATCAAAGGATGGAGCCCAGACCGAAGTTGTCCCCACCTCAAACTTGTGCTGCCCTGATAGACCCAAGGCAGCCCTACAAACTGACTTCAGGAACCTGGACTGGTGAGTTTTCTTGCCAAGGGAAATTGGCCAATGGATGTGCCCAGTGGCCCCTGGCCCTGGGCTACGACCTCACTGCAAAAAATCCTTATATCAAAGGATGGAACCCAGACCTAAGTTTTCCCCACCTCAAACTTGTGCTGTCCTGATAGTCCCAAGGGAGCCCTACAAACTGACATGAGGAACCTGGACTGGTGAGTTTTCTTTCCCAGGGAAAATGGCCAAAGGATATGCCCAGGGGCCCCTGGCCCTCTGCTGGGACCTCACTGCAAAAAATCCTTATATCAAAGGCTGGACCCCAGACCGAAGTTGTCCCCACACACAACCTGTGCTGTCCTGATAGTCCCAAGGGAGCCCTACAAACTGACATCAGGAACCTGGACTGGTGAGTTTTCTTTCCCAGGGAAAATGGCCAAAAGATGTGCCCAGGTGCCCCTGGCCCTGGGCTGGGACCTGACTGCAAAAAATCCTTATATCGAAGGATGGAGGCCAGACCAAAGTTGTCCCCACCTCAAATTTGTAATGCCCTGATAGACCCAAAGGAGCCCTAAAAACTGACATCAGGAACCTGGACTGATGAGTTTTCTTTCCCAGGGAAAAGGGCCAAAGGATGTTCTCTGGGGCCTTGCACACTGGGCTGGGACCTGACTGCAAAAAATACTTATAAGGAAGGATGGACCCCAGACCAAAGTTGTCCCCACATACAACCTGTGCTCTCCTGATAGACCCAAGGGAGCCCTACAAACTGACATGAGGAACCTGGACTGGTGAGTTTTCTTTCCCAGGGAAAATGGCCAAAGGATATGCCCAGGGGCTCCTGGCCCTGGGCTGGGACCTGACTGCAAAAAATACTTATATCGAAGGATGGACTCAAGACCAAAGTTGTCCCCACTTCAAACGTCCGCTGCCCTGATAGACCCAAGGGAGCCCTACAAACTGACCTCAGGAACCTGGACTGGTGAGTTTTCTTTCCCAGGGAAATGGCCAATGGATGTGCCCAGTGGCCCCTGGCCCTGGGCTACGACCTCACTGCAAAAAATCCTTGTATCGAAGGATGGAGCCCAGACGGAAGTTGTCACTACCTCAAAATTGTGCTGCCCTGATAGACCCAAGGGAGCCCTACAAACTGACATCAGGAACCTGGACTGGTGAGTTTTATTTCCCAGGGAAAATGGCCAATGGATGTGCCTAGGTGCCCCCGGCCATGGCTGGGACCTGACTGCAAAAAATCCTTATATCGAAGGATGCACCCCAGACTGAAGTTGTCCCCCCCTCAAACTTGTGCTGCCCTGATAGACCCAAGGGAGCCCTACAAACTGACATCAGGAACCTGGACTGGTGAGTTTTCTTTCCCAGGGAAAATGGCCAAAAGTTATGCCCAGGGGCCCCTGGCCCTGGGCTGGGACCTGACTGCAAAAAATACTTATATCGAAGGATGGACTCAAGACCAAAGTTGTCCCCACTTCAAACGACTGCTGCCCTGATAGACCCAAGGGAGCCCTACAAACTGACATCAGGAACCTGGATTGGTGAGTTTTCTTTCCCAGGGAAATGGCCAATGGATGTGCCCAGTGGCCCCTGGCCCTGGGCTACGACCTCACTGCAAAAAATCCTTATATCAAAGGATGGAACCCAGACCTAAGTTTTCCCCACCTCAAACTTGTGCTGCCCTGATAGACCCAAGGGAGCCCTACAAACTGACATCAGGAACCTGGACTGGTGAGTTTTATTTCCCAGGGAAAAGGGACAAAGGTTGTGCCTAGTTGCCCCCTCCATGGCTGGGACCTGACTGCAAAAAATCCTTATATCAAAGGATGGAGCCCAGACCGAAGTTGTCCCCACCTCAAACTTGTGCTGCCCTGATAGACCCAAGGGAGCCCTACAAACTGACATCAGGAACCTGGACTGCAGAGTTTTCTTTCCCAGGGAAAATGGACAAAGTATGTGCCCAGGGGCCCCTGGCCCTTGGATGGAACCTCACTGCAAAAAATCCTTGTATCGAAGGATGGAACCCAGACCGAAGTTGTCCCCACCTCAAACTTGTGCTGCCCTGATAGACCCAAGGGAGCCCTACAAACTGACATCAGGAACCTGGACTGGTGAGTTTTCTTTCCCAGGGAAAATGGAGAAAAGGATGTGCCTAGGTGCCCCCGGCCATGGCTGGGACCTGACTGCAAAAAATCCTTATATTGAAGGATGGACCCCAGATCGAAGTTGTCCCCACCTGAAACTTCTGCTGCCCTGATAGACCCAAGGCAGCCCTACAAACTGACTTCAGGAACCTGGACTGCTGAGTTTTCTTTCCCAGGGAAAATGGCCAAAGGATGTGCCCAGGGGCCCCTGGCCCTATGCTGGGACCTCACTGAAAAAATCCTTATATCGAAGGATGGACCCCACACCGAAGTTGTCCGCACCTCAAACTTCTGCTGCCAAGATAGACCCAAAGGGAGCCCTACAAACTGACATCAGGAACCTGGACTGGTGAGTTTTCTTTCCCAGGGAAAAGGGACAAAGGATGTGCCCAGGGGCACCTGGCCCTGGGCTGGGACCTCACTGAAAAAATCCTTATATCGAAGGATGGACCCCACACCGAAGTTGTCCGCACCTCAAACTTCTGCTGCCAAGATAGACCCAAGGGAGCCCTACAAACTGACATCAGGAACCTGGACTGGTGAGTTTTCTTACCCAGGGAAAATGGCCAAAGGATGTGCCCAGGGGCCCCCCACACTGGGCTGGGACCTCACTGCAAAAAATCCTTATATCGAAGGATGGACCCCAGACCGAAGTTGTGCCCACCTCAACCTTGTGCTGCCTCGATAGTCCCAAGGGAGCCCTAGAAACTGACATCAGGAACCTGGACTGCTGAGTTTTCTTTCCCAGGGAAAATGGCCAAAGGATGTGCCTAGGTGGCCCCGGCCATGGCTGGGACCTGACTGCAAAAAATCCTTATATCAAAAGCTGGACCCCAGACCGAAGTTGTCCCCACATACAACCTGTGCTGTCCTGATAGTCCCAAGGGAGCCCTACAAACTGACATCAGGAACCTGGACTGGTGAGTTTTCTTCCCAGGGAAAATGGCCAAAAGATGTGCCCAGGTGCCCCTGGCCCTGGGCTGGGACCTCACTGCAAAAAATCCTTATATCGAAGGATGGAGGCCAGACCAAAGTTGTCCCCACATCAAATTTGTAATGCCCTGATAGACCCAAGGGAGCCCTACAAACTGACATCAGGAACCTGGACTGGTGAGTTTTCTTGCCAAGGGAAATTGGCCAATGGATGTGCCCAGGGGCCCCTGGCCCTGGGCTGGGGCCTGACTTCCAAAAATACTTATATCGAAGGATGGACCCCAGACCAAAGTTGTCCCCACATACAACCTGTGCTCTCCTGATAGACCCAAGGGAGCCCTACAAACTGACATGAGGAACCTGGACTGGTGAGTTTTCTTTCCCAGGGAAAATGGCCAAAGGATATGCCCAGGGGCCCCTGGCCCTGGGCTGGGACCTGACTGCAAAAAATACTTATATTGAGGGATGGACTCAAGACCATAGTTGTCCCCACTTCAAACGTCTGCTGCCCTGATCGACCCAAGGGAGCCCTACAAACTGACATGAGGAACCTGGATTGGTGAGTTTTCTTTCCCAGGGAAATGGCCAATGGATGTGCCCAGTGGCCCCTGGCCCTGGGCTACGACCTCACTGCAAAAAATCCTTATATCAAAGGATGGAACCCAGACCTAAGTTATCCCCACCTCAAACTTGTGCTGCCCTGATAGACCCAAGGGAGCCCTACAAACTGACATCAGGAACCTGGACTGCTGAGTTTTCTTTCCCAGGGAAGAGGGACAAAAGTTGTGCCTAGTTGCCCCCAGCCATGGCTGGGACCTGACTGCAAAAAATCCTTATATCAAAGGATGGACCCCAGACCGAAGTTGTCCCCACCTCAAACTTGTGCTGCCCTGATAGACCCAAGGGAGCCCTACAAACTGACATCAGGAACCTGGACTGCTGAGTTTTCTTTCCCAGGGAAAATGGACAAAGTATGTGCCCAGGGGCCCCTGGCCCTTGGATGGAACCTCACTGCAAAAAATCCTTGTATCGAAGGATGGAACCCAGACCGAAGTTGTCCCCACCTCAAACTTGTGCTGCCCTGATAGACCCAAGGGAGCCCTACAAACTGACATCAGGAACCTGGACTGCTGAGTTTTCTTTCCCAGGGAAAATGGACAAAGTATGTGCCCAGGGGCCCCTGGCCTTTGGATGGAACCTCACTGCAAAAAATCCTTATATTGAAGGATGGACCCCAGACCGAAGTTGTCCCCATCTGAAACTTCTGCTGCCCTGATAGACCCAAGGGAGCCCTACAAACTGACTTCAGGAACCTGGACTGGTGAGTTTTCTTTCCCAGGGAAAAGAGACAGAGGATGTGCCCCGGGGCCCCCCACACTGGGCTGGGACCTCACTGCAAAAAATTCTTATATCGAAGGATGGACCCCAGACCGAAGTTGTGCCCACCTCAACCTTGTGCTGCCTCGATAGTCCCAAGGGAGCCCTACAAACTGACATCAGGAACCTGGACTGCTGAGTTTTCTTTCCCAGGGAAAATGGACAAAGTATGTGCCCAGGGGCCCCTGGCCCTATGCTGGGACCTCACTGAAAAAATCCTTATATCGAAGGATGGACCCCACACCGAAGTTGTCCGCACCTCAAACTTCTGCTGCCAAGATAGACCCAAGGGAGCCCTACAAACTGACATCAGGAACCTGGACTGGTGAGTTTTCTTTCCCAGGGAAAATGGCCAAAGGATGTGCCCCGGGGCCCCCCACACTGGGCTGGGACCTCACTGCAAAAAATTCTTATATCGAAGGATGGACCCCAGACCGAAGTTGTGCCCACCTCAACCTTGTGCTGCCTCGATAGTCCCAAGGGAGCTCTACAAACTGACATCAGGAACCTGGACTGCTGAGTTTTCTTTCCCAGGGAAAATGGCCAAAGGATGTGCCTAGGTGGCCCCGGCCATGGCTGGGACCTGACTGCAAAAAATCCTTATATCGAAGGATGGACCCCACACCGAAGTTGTCCCCACCTAAAACTTGTGCTGCCCTGATAGACCCAAGGGAGCCCTACAAACTGACATCAGGAACCTGGACTGGTGAGTTTTCTTTCCCAGGGAAAATGGCCAAAAGATGTGCCCAGGTGCCCCTGGCCCTGGGCTGGGCCCTGACTGCAAAAAATCCTTATATCGAAGGATGGACCCCAGACCGAAGTTGTCCCCACATCAAACCTGTGCTGTCCTGATAGACCCAAAGGAGCCCTACAAACTGACATCAGGAACCTGGACTGGTGAGTTTTCTTTCCCAGGGAAAATGGCCAAAAGATGTGCCCAGGTGCCCCTGGCCCTGGGCTGGGACCTCACTGCAAAAAATCCTTATATCGAAGGATGGAGGCCAGACCAAAGTTGTCCCCACCTCAAATTTGTAATGCCCTGATAGACACAAAGGAGCCCTACAAACTGACATCAGGAACCTGGACTGATGAGTTTTCTTTTCCAGGGAAAAGGGCCAAAGGATGTTCCCTGGGGCCTTGCACACTGGGCTGCGACCTGACTGCAAAAAATACTTATAACGAAGGATGGACTCCAGACCGAAGTTGTCCCCACCTCAAACATGTGCTGCCCTGATACACCCAAGGGAGCCCTACAAACTGACATCAGGAACCTGGACTGCTGAGTTTTCTTTCCCAGGGAAAATGGCCAAAGGATGTGCCCAGGGGCCCCTGGCCCTGGGCTGGGACCTGACTCCAAAAAATACATATATCGAAGGATGGACCCCAGACCGAAGTTGTCCCCACATACAACCTGTGCTCTCCTGATAGACCCAAGGGAGCCCTACAAACTGACATGAGGAACCTGGACTGGTGAGTTTTCTTTCCCAGGGAAAATGGCCAAAGGATATGCCCAGGGGCCCCTGGCCCTGGGCTGGGACCTGACTGCAAAAAATACTTATATCGAAGGATGGACTCAAGACCAAAGTTGTCCCCACATCAAACCTGTACTGCCCTGATAGACCCAAGGGAGCCCTACAAACTGACATCAGGAACCTGGATTGGTGAGTTTTCTTTCCCAGGGAAATGGCCAATGGATGTGCCCAGTGGCCCCTGGCCCTGGGCTACGACCTCACTGCAAAAAATCCTTATATCAAAGGATGGAACCCAGACCTAAGTTATCCCCACCTCAAACTTGTGCTGCCCTGATAGACCCAAGGGAGCCCTACAAACTGACATCAGGAACCTGGACTGGTGAGTTTTCTTTCCCAGGGAAAAGGCACAAAGGTTGTGCCTAGTTGCCCCCTCCATGGCTGGGACCTGACTGCAAAAAATCCTTATATCAAAGGATGGAGCCCAGACCGAAGTTGTCCCCACCTCAAACTTGTGCTGCCCTGATAGACCCAAGGGAGCCCTACAAACTGACATCAGGAACCTGGACTGGTGAGTTTTCTTTCCCAGGGAAAATGGAGAAAAGGATGTGCCTAGGTGCCCCCGGCCCTGGCTGGGACCTGATTGCAAAAAATCCTTATATTGAAGGATGGACCCCAGACCGAAGTTGTCCCCACCTGAAACTTCTGCTGCCCTGATAGACCCAAGGCAGCCCTACAAACTGACTTCAGGAACCTGGACTGGTGAGTTTTCTTTCCCAGGGAAAAGAGACAGAGGATGTGCCCAGGGGCCCCTGGCCCTATGCTGGGACCTCACTGAAAAAATCCTTATATCGAAGGATGGACCCCAGACCGAAGTTGTCCCCACATACAACCTGTGCTGTCCTGATAGTCCCAAGGGAGCCCTACAAACTGACATGAGGAACCTGGACTGGTGAGTTTTCTTTCCCAGGGAAATTGGCCAAAGGATATGCCCAGGGTCCCCTGGCGCTGGGCTGGGACCTCACTGCAAAAAATCCTTATATCAAAGGCTGGACCCCAGACCGAAGTTGTCCCCACATCAAACCAGTGCTGTCCTGATAGACCCAAAGGAGCCCTACAAACTGACATCAGGAACCTGGACTGCTGAGTTTTCTTTCCCAGGGAAAATGGCCAAAGGATGTGCCCAGGGGCCCCCCACACTGGGCTGGGACCTGACAGCAAAAAATCCTTATATCGAAGGATGGACCCCAGACTGAAGTTGTCCCCACATAAAACCTGTGCTCTCCTGATAGACCCAAGGGAGCCCTACAAACTGACATCAGGAACCTGGACTGCTGAGTTTTCTTTCCCAGGGAAAAGGGACAAAGGTTGTGCCTAGTTGCCCCCTCCATGGCTGGGACCTGACTGCAAAAAATCCTTATATCAAAGGATGGACCCCAGACCGAAGTTGTCCCCACATCAAACTTCTGCTGCCCTGATAGACCCAAGGGAGCCCTACAAACTGACATCAGGAACCTGGACTGGTGAGTTTTCTTTCCCAGGGAAAATGGAGAAAAGGATGTGCCTAGGTGCCCCCAGCCATGGCTGGGACCTGACTGCAAAAAATCCTTATATTGAAGGATGGACCCCAGACCGAAGTTGTCCCCACCTGAAACTTCTGCTGCCCTGATAGACCCAAGGCAGCCCTACAAACTGACTTCAGGAACCTGGACTGGTGAGTTTTCTTTCCCAGGGAAAAGAGACAGAGGATGTGCCCAGGGGACCCTGGCCCTATGCTGGGACCTCACTGAAAAAATCCTTATATCGAAGGATGGACCCCACACCGAAGTTGTCCCCACCTCAAACTTCTGCTGCCCTGGTAGACCCAAGGGAACCCTACAAACTGACATCAGGAACCTGGACTGCTGAGTTTTCTTTTCCAGGGAAAATGGCCAAAGGATGTGCCCAAGGGCCCCCCACACTGGGCTGGGACCTCACTGCAAAAAATCCTTATATCGAAACATGGACCCCAGACCGAAGTTGTGCCCACCTCAACCTTGTGCTGCCTCGATAGTCCCAAGGGAGCCCTACAAACTGACATCAGGAACCTGGACTGGTGAGTTTTATTTCCCAGGGAAAATGGCCAAAGGATGTGCCTAGGTGGCCCCGGCCATGGCTGGGACCTCACTGCAAAAAATCCTTATATCGAAGGATGGAGGCCAGACCAAAGTTGTCCCCACCTCAAATTTGTAATGCCCTGATAGACCCAAAGGAGCCCTACAAACTGACATCAGGAACCTGGACTGATGAGTTTTCTTTCCCAAGGAAAAGGGCCAAAGGATGTTCTCTGGGGCCTTGCACACTGGGCTGGGACCTGACTTCAAAAAATACTTATAACGAAGGATGGACCCCAGACCGAAGTTGTCCCCACCTCGAACTTGTGCTGCCCTGATAGACCCAAGGGAGCCCTACAAACTGACTTCAGGAACCTGGACTGGTGAGTTTTCTTGCCAAGGGAAATTGGCCAATGGATGTGCCCAGTGGCCCCTGGCCCTGGGCTACGACCTCACTGCAAAAAATCCTTATATCAAAGGATGGAACCCAGACCTAAGTTTTCCCCACCTCAAACTTGTGCTGTCCTGATAGTCCCAAGGGAGCCCTACAAACTGACATGAGGAACCTGGACTGGTGAGTTTTCTTTCCCAGGGAAAATGGCCAAAGGATATGCCCAGGGGCCCCTGGCCCTCTGCTGGGACCTCACTGCAAAAAATCCTTATATCAAAGGCTGGACCCCAGACCGAAGTTGTCCCCACATACAACCTGTGCTGTCCTGATAGTCCCAAGGGAGCCCTACAAACTGACATCAGGAACCTGGACTGGTGAGTTTTCTTTCCCAGGGAAAATGGCCAAAAGATGTGCCCAGGTGCCCCTGGCCCTGGGCTGGGACCTCACTGCAAAAAATCCTTATATCGAAGGATGGAGGCCAGACCAAAGTTGTCCCCACCTCAAATTTGTAATGCCCTGATAGACCCAAAGGAGCCCTAAAAACTGACATCAGGAACCTGGACTGATGAGTTTTCTTTCCCAGGGAAAAGGGCCAAAGGATGTTCTCTGGGGCCTTGCACACTGGGCTGGGACCTGACTGCAAAAAATACTTATAACGAAGGATGGACCCCAGACCGAAGTTGTCCCCACCTCAAACGTCTGCTGCCAAGATAGACCCAAGGGAGCCCTACAAACTGACATCAGGAACCTGGACTGGTGAGTTTTCTTTCCCAGGGAAAATGGCCAAAGGATATGCCCAGGGGCTCCTGGCCCTGGGCTGGGACCTGACTGCAAAAAATACTTATATCGAAGGATGGACTCAAGACCAAAGTTGTCCCCACTTCAAACGTCTGCTGCCCTGATAGACCCAAGGGAGCCCTACAAACTGACCTCAGGAACCTGGACTGGTGAGTTTTCTTTCCCAGGGAAATGGCCAATGGATGTGCCCAGTGGCCCCTGGCCCTGGGCTACGACCTCACTGCAAAAAATCCTTGTATCGAAGGATGGAGCCCAGACGGAAGTTGTCACTACCTCAAAATTGTGCTGCCCTGATAGACCCAAGGGAGTCCTACAAACTGACATCAGGAACCTGGACTGGTGAGTTTTATTTCCCAGGGAAAATGGCCAAAGGATGTGCCTAGGTGACCCCGGCCATGGCTGGGACCTGACTGCAAAAAATCCTTATATTGAAGGATGGACCCCAGACCGAAGTTGTCCCCACCTGAAACTTCTGCTGCCCTGATAGACCCAAGGCAGCCCTACAAACTGACTTCAGGAACCTGGACTGGTGAGTTTTCTTTCCCAGGGAAAAGAGACAGAGGATGTGCCCAGGGGACCCTGGCCCTATGCTGGGACCTCACTGAAAAAATCCTTATATCGAAGGATGGACCCCACACCGAAGTTGTCCCCACCTCAAACTTCTGCTGCCCTGGTAGACCCAAGGGAACCCTACAAACTGACATCAGGAACCTGGACTGCTGAGTTTTCTTTCCCAGGGAAAATGGCCAAAGGATGTGCCCAAGGGCCCCCCACACTGGGCTGGGACCTCACTGCAAAAAATCCTTATATCGAAACATGGACCCCAGACCGAAGTTGTGCCCACCTCAACCTTGTGCTGCCTCGATAGTCCCAAGGGAGCCCTACAAACTGACATCAGGAACCTGGACTGGTGAGTTTTATTTCCCAGGGAAAATGGCCAAAGGATGTGCCTAGGTGGCCCCGGCCATGGCTGGGACCTCACTGCAAAAAATCCTTATATCGAAGGATGGAGGCCAGACCAAAGTTGTCCCCACCTCAAATTTGTAATGCCCTGATAGACCCAAAGGAGCCCTACAAACTGACATCAGGAACCTGGACTGATGAGTTTTCTTTCCCAAGGAAAAGGGCCAAAGGATGTTCTCTGGGGCCTTGCACACTGGGCTGGGACCTGACTTCAAAAAATACTTATAACGAAGGATGGACCCCAGACCGAAGTTGTCCCCACCTCGAACTTGTGCTGCCCTGATAGACCCAAGGGAGCCCTACAAACTGACTTCAGGAACCTGGACTGGTGAGTTTTCTTGCCAAGGGAAATTGGCCAATGGATGTGCCCAGTGGCCCCTGGCCCTGGGCTACGACCTCACTGCAAAAAATCCTTATATCAAAGGATGGAACCCAGACCTAAGTTTTCCCCACCTCAAACTTGTGCTGTCCTGATAGTCCCAAGGGAGCCCTACAAACTGACATGAGGAACCTGGACTGGTGAGTTTTCTTTCCCAGGGAAAATGGCCAAAGGATATGCCCAGGGGCCCCTGGCCCTCTGCTGGGACCTCACTGCAAAAAATCCTTATATCAAAGGCTGGACCCCAGACCGAAGTTGTCCCCACATACAACCTGTGCTGTCCTGATAGTCCCAAGGGAGCCCTACAAACTGACATCAGGAACCTGGACTGGTGAGTTTTCTTTCCCAGGGAAAATGGCCAAAAGATGTGCCCAGGTGCCCCTGGCCCTGGGCTGGGACCTCACTGCAAAAAATCCTTATATCGAAGGATGGAGGCCAGACCAAAGTTGTCCCCACCTCAAATTTGTAATGCCCTGATAGACCCAAAGGAGCCCTAAAAACTGACATCAGGAACCTGGACTGATGAGTTTTCTTTCCCAGGGAAAAGGGCCAAAGGATGTTCTCTGGGGCCTTGCACACTGGGCTGGGACCTGACTGCAAAAAATACTTATAACGAAGGATGGACCCCAGACCGAAGTTGTCCCCACCTCAAACGTCTGCTGCCAAGATAGACCCAAGGGAGCCCTACAAACTGACATCAGGAACCTGGACTGGTGAGTTTTCTTTCCCAGGGAAAATGGCCAAAGGATATGCCCAGGGGCTCCTGGCCCTGGGCTGGGACCTCACTGCAAAAAATCCTTATATCGAAGGATGGAGGCCAGACCAAAGTTGTCCCCACTTCAAACGTCTGCTGCCCTGATAGACCCAAGGGAGCCCTACAAACTGACCTCAGGAACCTGGACTGGTGAGTTTTCTTTCCCAGGGAAATGGCCAATGGATGTGCCCAGTGGCCCCTGGCCCTGGGCTACGACCTCACTGCAAAAAATCCTTGTATCGAAGGATGGAGCCCAGACGGAAGTTGTCACTACCTCAAAATTGTGCTGCCCTGATAGACCCAAGGGAGTCCTACAAACTGACATCAGGAACCTGGACTGGTGAGTTTTATTTCCCAGGGAAAATGGCCAAAGGATGTGCCTAGGTGACCCCGGCCATGGCTGGGACCTGACTGCAAAAAATCCTTATATCGAAGGATGCACCCCAGACTGAAGTTGTCCCCACCTCAAACTTGTGCTGCCCTGATAGACCCAAGGGAGCCCTACAAACTGACATCAGGAACCTGGACTGGTGAGTTTTCTTTCCCAGGGAAAATGGCCAAAAGATATGCCCAGGGGCCCCTGGCCCTGGGTTGGGACCTGACTGCAAAAAATACTTATATCGAAGGATGGACTCAAGACCAAAGTTGTCCCCACTTCAAACGACTGCTGCCCTGATAGACCCAAGGGAGCCCTACAAACTGACATCAGGAACCTGGATTGGTGAGTTTTCTTTCCCAGGGAAATGGCCAATGGATGTGCCCAGTGGCCCCTGGCCCTGGGCTACGACCTCACTGCAAAAAATCCTTATATCAAAGGATGGAACCCAGACCTAAGTTTTCCCCACCTCAAACTTGTGCTGCCCTGATAGACCCAAGGGAGCCCTACAAACTGACATCAGGAACCTGGACGGGTGAGTTTTATTTCCCAGGGAAAAGGGACAAAGGTTGTGCCTAGTTGCCCCCTCCATGGCTGGGACCTGACTGCAAAAAATCCTTATATCAAAGGATGGAGCCCAGACCGAAGTTGTCCCCACCTCAAACTTGTGCTGCCCTGATAGACCCAAGGGAGCCCTACAAACTGACATCAGGAACCTGGACTGCAGAGTTTTCTTTCCCAGGGAAAATGGACAAAGTATGTGCCCAGGGGCCCCTGGCCCTTGGATGGAACCTCACTGCAAAAAATCCTTGTATCGAAGGATGGAACCCAGACCGAAGTTGTCCCCACCTCAAACTTGTGCTGCCCTGATAGACCCAAGGGAGCCCTACAAACTGACATGAGGAACCTGGACTGCTGAGTTTTCTTTCCCAGGGAAAAGGGACAAAGGTTGTGCCTAGTTGCCCCTTCCATGGCTGGGACCTGACTGCAAAAAATCCTTATATCAAAGGATGGACTCCAGACCGAAGTTGTCCCCACCTCAAACTTGTGCTGCCCTGATAGACCCAAGGCAGCCCTACAAACTGACTTCAGGAACCTGGACTGGTGAGTTTTCTTTCCCAGGGAAAAGAGACAGAGGATGTGCCCAGGGGCCCCTGGCCCTATGCTGGGACCTCACTGAAAAAATCCTTATATCGAAGGATGGACCCCACAACGATGTTGTCCGCACCTCAAACTTCTGCTGCCAAGATAGACCCAAAGGGAGCCCTACAAACTGACATCAGGAACCTGGACTGGTGAGTTTTCTTTCCCAGGGAAAATGGCCAAAGGATGTGCCCAGGGGCCCCTGGCCCTGGGCTGGGACCTCACTGAAAAAATCCTTATATCGAAGGATGGACCCCACACCGAAGTTGTCCGCACCTCAAACTTCTGCTGCCCTGATAGACCCAAGGGAGCCCTACAAACTGACATCAGGAACCTGGACTGGTGAGTTTTCTTTCCCAGGGAAAATGGAGAAAAGGATGTGCCTAGGTGCCCCCGGCCCTGGCTGGGACCTGATTGCAAAAAATCCTTATATTGAAGGATGGACCCCAGACCAAAGTTGTCCCCACCTGAAACTTCTGCTGCCCTGATAGACCCAAGGCAGCCCTACAAACTGACTTCAGGAACCTGGACTGGTGAGTTTTCTTTCCCAGGGAAAAGAGACAGAGGATGTGCCCAGGGGCCCCTGGCCCTATGCTGGGACCTCACTGAAAAAATCCTTATATCGAAGGATGGACCCCAGACCGAAGTTGTCCCCACATACAACCTGTGCTGTCCTGATAGTCCCAAGGGAGCCCTACAAACTGACATGAGGAACCTGGACTGGTGAGTTTTCTTTCCCAGGGAAATTGGCCAAAGGATATGCCCAGGGTCCCCTGGCGCTGGGCTGGGACCTCACTGCAAAAAATCCTTATATCAAAGGCTGGACCCCAGACCGAAGTTGTCCCCACATCAAACCAGTGCTGTCCTGATAGACCCAAAGGAGCCCTACAAACTGACATCAGGAACCTGGACTGCTGAGTTTTCTTTCCCAGGGAAAATGGCCAAAGGATGTGCCCAGGGGCCCCCCACACTGGGCTGGGACCTGACAGCAAAAAATCCTTATATCGAAGGATGGACCCCAGACTGAAGTTGTCCCCACATAAAACCTGTGCTCTCCTGATAGACCCAAGGGAGCCCTACAAACTGACATCAGGAACCTGGACTGCTGAGTTTTCTTTCCCAGGGAAAAGGGACAAAGGTTGTGCCTAGTTGCCCCCTCCATGGCTGGGACCTGACTGCAAAAAATCCTTATATCAAAGGATGGACCCCAGACCGAAGTTGTCCCCACATCAAACTTCTGCTGCCCTGATAGACCCAAGGGAGCCCTACAAACTGACATCAGGAACCTGGACTGGTGAGTTTTCTTTCCCAGGGAAAATGGAGAAAAGGATGTGCCTAGGTGCCCCCAGCCATGGCTGGGACCTGACTGCAAAAAATCCTTATATTGAAGGATGGACCCCAGACCGAAGTTGTCCCCACCTGAAACTTCTGCTGCCCTGATAGACCCAAGGCAGCCCTACAAACTGACTTCAGGAACCTGGACTGGTGAGTTTTCTTTCCCAGGGAAAAGAGACAGAGGATGTGCCCAGGGGACCCTGGCCCTATGCTGGGACCTCACTGAAAAAATCCTTATATCGAAGGATGGACCCCACACCGAAGTTGTCCCCACCTCAAACTTCTGCTGCCCTGGTAGACCCAAGGGAACCCTACAAACTGACATCAGGAACCTGGACTGCTGAGTTTTCTTTCCCAGGGAAAATGGCCAAAGGATGTGCCCAAGGGCCCCCCACACTGGGCTGGGACCTCACTGCAAAAAATCCTTATATCGAAACATGGACCCCAGACCGAAGTTGTGCCCACCTCAACCTTGTGCTGCCTCGATAGTCCCAAGGGAGCCCTACAAACTGACATCAGGAACCTGGACTGGTGAGTTTTATTTCCCAGGGAAAATGGCCAAAGGATGTGCCTAGGTGGCCCCGGCCATGGCTGGGACCTCACTGCAAAAAATCCTTATATCGAAGGATGGAGGCCAGACCAAAGTTGTCCCCACCTCAAATTTGTAATGCCCTGATAGACCCAAAGGAGCCCTACAAACTGACATCAGGAACCTGGACTGATGAGTTTTCTTTCCCAAGGAAAAGGGCCAAAGGATGTTCTCTGGGGCCTTGCACACTGGGCTGGGACCTGACTTCAAAAAATACTTATAACGAAGGATGGACCCCAGACCGAAGTTGTCCCCACCTCGAACTTGTGCTGCCCTGATAGACCCAAGGGAGCCCTACAAACTGACTTCAGGAACCTGGACTGGTGAGTTTTCTTGCCAAGGGAAATTGGCCAATGGATGTGCCCAGTGGCCCCTGGCCCTGGGCTACGACCTCACTGCAAAAAATCCTTATATCAAAGGATGGAACCCAGACCTAAGTTTTCCCCACCTCAAACTTGTGCTGTCCTGATAGTCCCAAGGGAGCCCTACAAACTGACATGAGGAACCTGGACTGGTGAGTTTTCTTTCCCAGGGAAAATGGCCAAAGGATATGCCCAGGGGCCCCTGGCCGTCTGCTGGGACCTCACTGCAAAAAATCCTTATATCAAAGGCTGGACCCCAGACCGAAGTTGTCCCCACATACAACCTGTGCTGTCCTGATAGTCCCAAGGGAGCCCTACAAACTGACATCAGGAACCTGGACTGGTGAGTTTTCTTTCCCAGGGAAAATGGCCAAAAGATGTGCCCAGGTGCCCCTGGCCCTGGGCTGGGACCTCACTGCAAAAAATCCTTATATCGAAGGATGGAGGCCAGACCAAAGTTGTCCCCACCTCAAATTTGTAATGCCCTGATAGACCCAAAGGAGCCCTAAAAACTGACATCAGGAACCTGGACTGGTGAGTTTTCTTTCCCAGGGAAATGGCCAATGGATGTGCCCAGTGGCCCCTGGCCCTGGGCTACGACCTCACTGCAAAAAATCCTTGTATCGAAGGATGGAGCCCAGACGGAAGTTGTCACTACCTCAAAATTGTGCTGCCCTGATAGACCCAAGGGAGTCCTACAAACTGACATCAGGAACCTGGACTGGTGAGTTTTATTTCCCAGGGAAAATGGCCAAAGGATGTGCCTAGGTGACCCCGGCCATGGCTGGGACCTGACTGCAAAAAATCCTTATATCGAAGGATGCACCCCAGACTGAAGTTGTCCCCACCTCAAACTTGTGCTGCCCTGATAGACCCAAGGGAGCCCTACAAACTGACATCAGGAACCTGGACTGGTGAGTTTTCTTTCCCAGGGAAAATGGCCAAAAGATATGCCCAGGGGCCCCTGGCCCTGGGTTGGGACCTGACTGCAAAAAATACTTATATCGAAGGATGGACTCAAGACCAAAGTTGTCCCCACTTCAAACGACTGCTGCCCTGATAGACCCAAGGGAGCCCTACAAACTGACATCAGGAACCTGGATTGGTGAGTTTTCTTTCCCAGGGAAATGGCCAATGGATGTGCCCAGTGGCCCCTGGCCCTGGGCTACGACCTCACTGCAAAAAATCCTTATATCAAAGGATGGAACCCAGACCTAAGTTTTCCCCACCTCAAACTTGTGCTGCCCTGATAGACCCAAGGGAGCCCTACAAACTGACATCAGGAACCTGGACGGGTGAGTTTTATTTCCCAGGGAAAAGGGACAAAGGTTGTGCCTAGTTGCCCCCTCCATGGCTGGGACCTGACTGCAAAAAATCCTTATATCAAAGGATGGAGCCCAGACCGAAGTTGTCCCCACCTCAAACTTGTGCTGCCCTGATAGACCCAAGGGAGCCCTACAAACTGACATCAGGAACCTGGACTGCAGAGTTTTCTTTCCCAGGGAAAATGGACAAAGTATGTGCCCAGGGGCCCCTGGCCCTTGGATGGAACCTCACTGCAAAAAATCCTTGTATCGAAGGATGGAACCCAGACCGAAGTTGTCCCCACCTCAAACTTGTGCTGCCCTGATAGACCCAAGGGAGCCCTACAAACTGACATGAGGAACCTGGACTGCTGAGTTTTCTTTCCCAGGGAAAAGGGACAAAGGTTGTGCCTAGTTGCCCCTTCCATGGCTGGGACCTGACTGCAAAAAATCCTTATATCAAAGGATGGACTCCAGACCGAAGTTGTCCCCACCTCAAACTTGTGCTGCCCTGATAGACCCAAGGCAGCCCTACAAACTGACTTCAGGAACCTGGACTGGTGAGTTTTCTTTCCCAGGGAAAAGAGACAGAGGATGTGCCCAGGGGCCCCTGGCCCTATGCTGGGACCTCACTGAAAAAATCCTTATATCGAAGGATGGACCCCACAACGATGTTGTCCGCACCTCAAAATTCTGCTGCCAAGATAGACCCAAAGGGAGCCCTACAAACTGACATCAGGAACCTGGACTGGTGAGTTTTCTTTCCCAGGGAAAATGGCCAAAGGATGTGCCCAGGGGCCCCTGGCCCTGGGCTGGGACCTCACTGAAAAAATCCTTATATCGAAGGATGGACCCCACACCGAAGTTGTCCGCACCTCAAACTTCTGCTGCCCTGATAGACCCAAGGGAGCCCTACAAACTGACATCAGGAACCTGGACTGGTGAGTTTTATTTCCCAGGGAAAATGGCCAAAGGATGTGCCTAGGTGCCCCCGGCCATGGCTGGGACCTGACTGCAAAAAATCCTTATATCGAAGGATGCACCCCAGACCGAAGTTGTCCCCACCTCAAACTTGTGCTGCCCTGATAGACCCAAGGGAGCCCTACAAACTGACATCAGGAACCTGGACTGGTGACTTTTCTTTCCAAGGGAAAATGGCCAAAGTATGTGCTCAGGGGCCCCTGGCCCTGGGCTGGGCCCTGACTGCAAAAAATCCTTATATCGAAGGATGGACCCCAGACCGAAGTTGTCCCCACCTCAAACTTGTGCTGCCCTGATAGACCCAAGGGAGCCCTACAAACTGACATCAGGAACCTGGACTGGTGAGTTTTCTTTCCCAGGGAAAATGGCCAAAAGATGTGCCCAGGTGCCCCTGGCCCTGGGCTGGGACCTCACTGCAAAAAATCCTTATATCGAAGGATGGAGGCCAGACCAAAGTTTTCACCACCTCAAATTTGTAATGCCCTGATAGACCCAAAGGAGCCCTACAAACTGACATCAGGAACCTGGACTGATGAGTTTTCTTTCCCAGGGAAAAGGGCCAAAGGATGTTCCCTGGGGCCTTGCACACTGGGCTGGGACCTGACTGCAAAAAATACTTATAACGAAGGATGGACTCCAGACCGAAGTTGTCCCCACCTCAAACTTGTGCTGCCCTGATAGACCCAAGGGAGCCCTACAAACTGACATCAGGAACCTGGACTGCTGAGTTTTCTTTCCCAGGGATAATGGCCAAAGGATGTGCCCAGGGGCCCCTGGCCCTGGGCTGGGACATGACTGCAAAAAATCCTTATATCAAAGGATGGACCCCAGACCGTAGTTGTCCCCACATACAACCTGTGCTCTCCTGATAGACCCAAGGGAGCCCTACAAACTGACATCAGGAACCTGGACTGGTGAGTTTTCTTTCCCAGGGAAAATGGCCAAAAGATATGCCCAGGGGCTCCTGGCCCTGGGCTGGGACCTGACTGCAAAAAATACTTATATCGAAGGATGGACTCAAGACCAAAGTTGTCCCCACTTCAAACGTCTGCTGCCCTGATAGACCCAAGGGAGCCCTACAAACTGACATCAGGAACCTGGATTGGTGAGTTTTCTTTCCCAGGGAAATGGCCAATGGATGTGCCCAGTGGCCCCTGGCCCTGGGCTACGACCTCACTGCAAAAAATCCTTATATCAAAGGATGGAACCCAGACCTAAGTTATCGCCACCTCAAACTTGTGCTGCCCTGATAGACCCAAGGCAGCCCTACAAACTGACTTCAGGAACCTGGACTGGTGAGTTTTCTTTCCCAGGGAAAAGGGACAAAGGATGTGCCCAGGGGCCCCTGGCCCTGGGCTGGGACCTCACTGCAAAAAATCCTTATATCAAAGGCTGGACCCCAGACCGAAGTTGTCCCCACATCAAACCTGTGCTGTCCTGATAGACCCAAAAGAGCCCTACAAACTGACATCAGGAACCTGGACTGGTGAGTTTTATTTCCCAGGGAAAAGGGACAAAGGTTGTGCCTAGTTGCCCCCTCCATGGCTGGGACCTGACTGCAAAAAATCCTTATATCAAAGGATGGAGCCCAGACCGAAGTTGTCCCCACCTCAAACTTGTGCTGCCCTGATAGACCCAAGGGAGCCCTACAAACTGACATCAGGAACCTGGACTGCTGAGTTTTCTTTCCCAGGGAAAATGGACAAAGTATGTGCCCAGGGGCCCCTGGCCCTTGGATGGAACCTCACTGCAAAAAATCCTTGTATCGAAGGATGGAACCCAGACCGAAGTTGTCCCCACCTCAAACTTGTGCTGCCCTGATAGACCCAAGGGAGCCCTACAAACTGACATCAGGAACCTGGACTGGTGAGTTTTCTTTCCCAGGGAAAATGGAGAAAAGGATGTGCCTAGGTGCCCCCTTCATGGCTGGGACCTGACTGCAAAAAATCCTTATATCAAAGGATGGACTCCAGACCGAAGTTGTCCCCACCTCAAACTTGCGCTGCCCTGATAAACCCAAGGCAGCCCTACAAACTGACATCAGGAACCTGGACTGCTGAGCTTTCTTTCCCAGGGAAAATGGCCAAAGGATGTGCCCAGGGGCCCCTGGCCCTTGGATGGAACCTCACTGCAAAAAATCCTTGTATCGAAGGATGGACCCCAGACCGAGGTTGTCCCCACCTCAAAATTGTGCTGCCCTGATAGACCCAAGGGAGCCCTACAAACTGACATCAGGAACCTGGACTGGTGAGTTTTCTTTCCCAGGGAAAATGGAAAAAGGATGTGCCTAGGTGCCCCCGGCCATGGCTGGGACCTGACTGCAAAAAATCCTTATATTGAAGGATGGACCCCAGACCGAAGTTGTCCCCACCTGAAACTTCTGCTGCCCTGATACACCCAAGGCAGCCCTACAAACTGACATCAGGAACCTGGACTGGTGAGTTTTCTTTCCCAGGGAAAAGAGACAGAGGATGTGCCCAGGGGCCCCTGGCCCTATGCTGGGACCTCACTGAAAAAATCCTTATATCGAAGGATGGACCCCACAACGATGTTGTCCGCACCTCAAACGTCTGCTGCCAAGATAGACCCAAAGGGAGCCCTACAAACTGACATCAGGAACCTGGACTGGTGAGTTTTCTTTCCCAGGGAAAATGGCCAAAGGATGTGCCCAGGGGCCCCTGGCCCTGGGCTGGGACCTCACTGAAAAAATCCTTATATCGAAGGATGGACCCCACACCGAAGTTGTCCGCACCTCAAACTTCTGCTGCCAAGATAGACCCAAGGGAGCCCTACAAACTGACATCAGGAACCTGGACTGCTGAGTTTTCTTTCCCAGGGAAAATGGCCAAAGGATGTGCCCAGGGGCCCCCCACACTGGGCTGGGACCTGACTGCAAAAAATCCTTTTATCGAAGGATGGACCCCAGACCGAAGTTGTGCCCACCTCAACCTTGTGCTGCCTCGATAGTCCCAAGGGAGCCCTACAAACTGACATCAGGAACCTGTACTGCTGAGTTTTCTTTACCAGGGAAAATGGCCAAAGGGTGTGCCTAGGTGGCCCCGGCCATGGCTGGGACCTGACTGCAAAAAATCCTTATATCGAAAGATGGACCCCTGACCGAATTTGTCCCCACATCAAACCTGTGCTGCCCTGATAGTCCCAAGGGAGCCCTACAAACCAACATCAGGAACCTGGACTGGTGAGTTTTCTTTCCCAGGGGAAAGGGCCAAAGAATGTGCCCATGGGCCCCTGGCAATGGGCTGGTCCTGACTGCAAAAAATCCTTGTATCGAACGATGGAGCCCAGACGGAAGTTGTCACTACCTCAAAATTGTGCTGCCCTGATAGACCCAAGGGAGCCCTACAAACTGACATCAGGGACCTGGACTGGTGAGTTTTATTTCCCAGGGAAAATGGCCAAAGGATGTGCCTAGGTGCCCCCGGCCATGGCTGGGACCTGACTGCAAAAAATCCTTATATCGAAGGATGCACCCCAGACCGAAGTTGTCCCCACCTCAAACTTGTGCTGCCCTGATAGACCCAAGGGAGCCCTACAAACTGACATCAGGAACCTGGACTGCTGAGTTTTCTTTCCCAGGGAAAAGGGACAAAGGTTGTGCCTAGTTGCCCCCTCCATGGCTGGGACCTGACTGCAAAAAATCCTTATATCAAAGGATGGACCCCAGACCAAAGTTGTCCCCACCTCAAACTTGTGCTGCCCTGATAGACCCAAGGGAGCCCTACAAACTGACATCAGGAACCTGGACTGGTGAGTTTTCTTGCCAAGGGAAAATGGACAAAGTATGTGCCCAGGGGCCCCTGGCCCTTGGATGGAACATCACTGCAAAAAATCCTTGTATCGAAGGATGGAACCCAGACCGAAGTTGTCCCCACCTCAAACTTGTGCTGCCCTGATAGACCCAAGGGAGCCCTACAAACTGACATGAGGAACCTGGACTGGTGAGTTTTCTTTCCCAGGGAAAATGGACAAAGTATGTGCCCAGGGGCCCCTGGCCCTTGGATGGAACATCACTGCAAAAAATCCTTGTATCGAAGGATGGAACCCAGACCGAAGTTGTCCCCACCTCAAACTTGTGCTGCCCTGATAGACCCAAGGGAGCCCTACAAACTGACATGAGGAACCTGGACTGGTGAGTTTTCTTTCCCAGGGAAAATGGAGAACAGGATGTGCCTAGGTGCCCCCTCCATGGCTGGGTCCTGATTGCAAAAAATCCTTATATTGAAGGATAGACCCCAGACCGAAGTTGTCCCTACCTGAAACTTCTGCTGCCCTGATAGACCCAAGGCAGCCCTACAAACTGACTTCAGGAACTTGGACTGGTGAGTTTTCTTTCCCAGGGAAAAGAGACAGAGGATGTGCCCAGGAGCCCCTGGCCCTATGCTGGGACCTCACGGAAAAAATCCTTATATCGAAGGATGGACCCCAGACCGAAGTTGTCCCCACCTCAAACTTGTGCTGCCCTGATAGACCCAAGGGAGCCCTACAAACTGACATCAGGAACCTGGTCTGGTGAGTTTTCTTGCCAAGGGAAAATGGCCAAAGGATGTGCCCAGGGGCCCCTGGCCCTCTGCTGGGACCTCACTGCAAAAAATCCTTATATCGAAGGATGGACCCCAGACCGAAGTTGTCCCCACATACAACCTGTGCTGTCCTGATAGTCCCAAGGGAGCCCTACAAACTGACATGAGGAACCTGGACTGGTGAGTTTTCTTTCCCAGGGAAAATGGCCAAAGGATATGCCCAGGGGCCCCTGGCCCTGGGCTGGGACCTCACTGCAAAAAATCCTTATATCAAAGGCTGGACCCCAGACCGAAGTTGTCCCCACATCAAACCTGTGCTGTCCTGATAGACCCAAAGGAGCCCTACAAACTGACATCAGGAACCTGGACTGCTGAGTTTTCTTTCCCAGGGAAAATGGCCAAAAGATGTGCCCAGGTGCCCCTGGCCCTGGGCTGGGACCTCACTGCAAAAAATCCTTATATCGAAGGATGGAGGCCAGACCAAAGTTGTCCCCACCTCAAATTCGTAATGCCCTGATAGACCCAAAGGAGCCCTACAAACTGACATCAGGAACCTGGACTGATGAGTTTTCTTTCCCAGGGAAAATGGCCAAAGGATGTGCCCAGGGGCCCCTGGCCCTTGGATGGAACCTCACTGCAAAAAATCCTTGTATCGAAGGATGGACCCCAGACCGAGGTTGTCCCCACCTCAAAATTGTGCTGCCCTGATAGACCCAAGGGAGCCCTACAAACTGACATCAGGAACCTGGACTGATGAGTTTTCTTTCCCAGGGAAAAGGGCCAAAGGATATTCCCTGGGGCCTTGCACACTGGGCTGGAACCTGACTGCAAAAAATCCTTATATCGAAGGATGCACCCCAGACCGAAGTTGTCCCCACCTCAAACTTGTGCTGCCCTGATAGACCCCAGGGAGCCCTACAAACTGACATCAGGAACCTGGACTGGTGAGTTTTCTTGCCAAGGGAAAATGGACAAAGTATGTGCCCAGGGGCCCCTGGCCCTTGGATGGAACATCACTGCAAAAAATCCTTGTATCGAAGGATGGAGCCCAGACCGAAGTTGTCCCCACCTCAAACTTGTGCTGCCCTGATAGACCCAAGGGAGCCCTACAAACTGACATGAGGAACCTGGACTGGTGAGTTTTCTTTCCCAGGGAAAATGGACAAAGTATGTGCCCAGGGGCCCCTGGCCCTTGGATGGAACATCACTGCAAAAAATCCTTGTATCGAAGGATGGAACCCAGACCGAAGTTGTCCCCACCTCAAACTTGTGCTGCCCTGATAGACCCAAGGGAGCCCTACAAACTGACATGAGGAACCTGGACTGGTGAGTTTTCTTTCCCAGGGAAAATGGAGAACAGGATGTGCCTAGGTGCCCCCTCCATGGCTGGGTCCTGATTGCAAAAAATCCTTATATTGAAGGATAGACCCCAGACCGAAGTTGTCCCTACCTGAAACTTCTGCTGCCCTGATAGACCCAAGGGAGCCCTACAAACTGACATCAGGAACCTGGACTGGTGAGTTTTCTTGCCAAGGGAAAATGGCCAAAGGATGTGCCCAGGGGCCCCTGGCCCTCTGCTGGGACCTCACTGCAAAAAATCCTTATATCGAAGGATGGACCCCAGACCGAAGTTGTCCCCACATACAACCTGTGCTGTCCTGATAGACCCAAAGGAGCCCTACAAACTGACATCAGGAACCTGGACTGCTGAGTTTTCTTTCCCAGAGAAAATGGCCAAAAGATGTGCCCAGGTGCCCCTGGCCCTGGGCTGGGACCTCACTGCAAAAAATCCTTATATCGAAGGATGGAGGCCAGACCAAAGTTGTCCCCACCTCAAATTCGTAATGCCCTGATAGACCCAAAGGAGCCCTACAAACTGACATCAGGAACCTGGACTGATGAGTTTTCTTTCCCAGGGAAAAGGGCCAAAGGATATTCCCTGGGGCCTTGCACACTGGGCTGGAACCTGACTGCAAAAAATACTTATAACGAAGGATGGACCCCAGACCGAAATTGTCCCCACCTCAAACTTGTGCTGCCCTGATAGACCCAAGGGAGCCCTACAAACTGACATCAGGAACCTGGTCTGGTGAGTTTTCTTGCCAAGGGAAAATGGCCAAAGGATGTGCCCAGGGGCCCCTGGCCCTGGGCTACGACCTCTCTGCAAAAAATCCTTATATCAAAGGATGGAACCCAGACCTAAGTTATCCCCACCTCAAACTTGTGCTGCCCTGATAGACCCAAGGGAGCCCTACAAACTGACATCAGGAACCTGGACTGCTGAGTTTTCTTTCCCAGGGAAAAGGGACAAAGGTTGTGCCTAGTTGCCCCCTCCATGGCTGGGACCTGACTGCAAAAAATCCTTATATCAAAGGATGGACTCCAGACCGAAGTTGTCCCCACCTCAAACTTGCGCTGCCCTGATAGACCCAAGGCAGCCCTACAAACTGACATCAGGAACCTGGACTGGTGAGTTTTCTTTCCCAGGGAAAATGGAAAAAGGATGTGCCTAGGTGCCCCCGGCCATGGCTCGGACCTGACTGCAAAAAATCCTTATATTGAAGGATGGACCCCAGACCGAAGTTGTCCCCACCTGAAACTTCTGCTGCCCTGATAGACCCAAGGCAGCCCTACAAACTGACTTCAGGAACCTGGACTGGTGAGTTTTCTTTCCCAGGGAAAAGAGACAGAGGATGTGCCCAGGGGCCCCTGGCCCTATGCTGGGACCTCACTGAAAAAATCCTTATATCGAAGGATGGACCCCACAACGATGTTGTCCGCACCTCAAACTTCTGCTGCCAAGATAGACCCAAAGGGAGCCCTACAAACTGACATCAGGAACCTGGACTGGTGAGTTTTCTTTCCCAGGGAAAATGGCCAAAGGATGTGCCCAGGGGCCCCTGGCCCTGGGCTGGGACCTCACTGAAAAAATCCTTATATCGAAGGATGGACCCCACACCGAAGTTGTCCGCACCTCAAACTTCTGCTGCCAAGATAGACCCAAGGGAGCCCTACAAACTGACATCAGGAACCTGGACTGCTGAGTTTTCTTTCCCAGGGAAAATGGCCAAAGGATGTGCCCAGGGGCCCCCCACACTGGGCTGGGACCTCACTGCAAAAAATCCTTTTATCGAAGGATGGACCCCAGACCGAAGTTGTGCCCACCTCAACCTTGTGCTGCCTCAATAGTCCCAAGGGAGCCCTACAAACTGACATCAGGAACCTGAACTGCTGAGTTTTCTTTACCAGGGAAAATGGCCAAAGGGTGTGCCTAGGTGGCCCCGGCCATGGCTGGGACCTGACTGCAAAAAATCCTTATATCGAAAGATGGACCCCTGACCGAATTTGTCCCCACATCAAAGCTGTGCTGCCCTGATAGTCCCAAGGGAGCCCTACAAACCAGCATCAGGAACCTGGACTGGTGAGTTTTCTTTCCCAGGGGAAAGGGCCAAAGAATGTGCGCATGGGCCCCTGGCAATGGGCTGGTCCTGTCTGCAAAAAATCCTTGTATCGAAGGATGGAGCCCAGACGGAAGTTGTCACTACCTCAAAATTGTGCTGCCCTGATAGACCCAAGGGAGCCCTACACACTGACATCAGGAACCTGGACTGGTGACTTTTCTTTCCAAGGAAAATGGCCAAAGTATGTGCTCAGGGGCCCCTGGCCCTGGGCTGGGACCTCACTGCAAAAAATCCTTATATCGAAGGATGGAGGCCAGACCAAAGTTGTCCCCACCTCAAATTTGTAATGCCCTGATAGACCCAAAGGAGCCCTACAAACTGACATCAGGAACCTGGACTGCTGAGTTTTCTTTCCCAGGGAAAATGGCCAAAGGATGTGCCCAGGGGCCCCTGGCCCTGGGCTGGGACCTGACTCCAAAAAATACATATATCGAAGGATGGACCCCAGACCGTAGTTGTCCCCACATACAACCTGTGCTCTCCTGATAGACCCAAGGGAGCCCTACAAACTGACATGGGGAACCTGGACTGGTGAGTTTTCTTTCCCAGGGAAAATGGCCAAAGGATATGCCCAGGGGCTCCTGGCCCTGGGCTGGGACCTGACTGCAAAAAATACTTATATCGAAGGATGGACTCAAGACCAAAGTTGTCCCCACTTCAAACGTCTGCTGCCCTGATAGACCCAAGGGAGCCCTACAAACTGACATCAGGAACCTGGATTGGTGAGTTTTCTTTCCCAGGGAAATGGCCAATGGATGTGCCCAGTGGCCCCTGGCCCTGGGCTACGACCTCACTGCAAAAAATCCTTATATCAAAGGATGGACTCCAGACCGAAGTTGTCCCCACCTCAAACTTGTGCTGCCCTGATAGACCCAAGGGAGCCCTACAAACTGACATCAGGAACCTGGACTGGTGAGTTTTCTTTCCCAGGGAAAATGGAAAAAGGATGTGCCTAGGTGCCCCCGGCCATGGCTCGGACCTGACTGCAAAAAATCCTTATATTGAAGGATGGACCCCAGACCGAAGTTGTCCCCACCTGAAACTTCTGCTGCCCTGATAGACCCAAGGCAGCCCTACAAACTGACTTCAGGAACCTGGACTGGTGAGTTTTCTTTCCCAGGGAAAAGAGACAGAGGATGTGCCCAGGGGCCCCTGGCCCTATGCTGGGACCTCACTGAAAAAATCCTTATATCGAAGGATGGACCCCACAACGATGTTGTCCGCACCTCAAACTTCTGCTGCCAAGATAGACCCAAAGGGAGCCCTACAAACTGACATCAGGAACCTGGACTGGTGAGTTTTCTTTCCCAGGGAAAATGGCCAAAGGATGTGCCCAGGGGCCCCTGGCCCTGGGCTGGGACCTCACTGAAAAAATCCTTATATCGAAGGATGGACCCCACACCGAAGTTGTCCGCACCTCAAACTTCTGCTGCCAAGATAGACCCAAGGGAGCCCTACAAACTGACATCAGGAACCTGGACTGCAGAGTTTTCTTTCCCAGGGAAAATGGCCAAAGGATGTGCCCAGGGGCCCCCCACACTGGGCTGGGACCTCACTGCAAAAAATCCTTTTATCGAAGGATGGACCCCAGACCGAAGTTGTGTCCACCTCAACCTTGTGCTGCCTCAATAGTCCCAAGGGAGCCCTACAAACTGACATCAGGAACCTGGACTGCTGAGTTTTCTTTCCCAGGGAAAATGGCCAAAGGGTGTGCCTAGGTGGCCCCGGCCATGGCTGGGACCTGACTGCAAAAAATCCTTATATCGAAAGATGGACCCCTGACCGAATTTGTCCCCACATCAAAGCTGTGCTGCCCTGATAGTCCCAAGGGAGCCCTACAAACCAGCATCAGGAACCTGGACTGGTGAGTTTTCTTTCCCAGAGGAAAGGGCCAAAGAATGTGCCCATGGGCCCCTGGCAATGGGCTGGTCCTGTCTGCAAAAAATCCTTGTATCGAAGGATGGAGCCCAGACGGAAGTTGTCACTACCTCAAAATTGTGCTGCCCTGATAGACCCAAGGGAGCCCTACACACTGACATCAGGAACCTGGACTGGTGACTTTTCTTTCCAAGGAAAATGGCCAAAGTATGTGCTCAGGGGCCCCTGGCCCTGGGCTGGGACCTCACTGCAAAAAATCCTTATATCGAAGGATGGAGGCCAGACCAAAGTTGTCCCCACCTCAAATTTGTAATGCCCTGATAGACCCAAAGGAGCCCTACAAACTGACATCAGGAACCTGGACTGATGAGTTTTCTTTCCCAGGGAAAAGGGCCAAAGGATGTTCCCTGGGGCCTTGCACACTGGGCTGGGACCTGACTGCAAAAAATACTTATAACGAAGGATGGACTCCAGACAAAAGTTGTCCCCACCTCAAACTTGTGCAGCCCTGATAGACCCAAGGGAGCCCTACAAACTGACATCAGGAACCTGGACTGCTGAGTTTTCTTTCCCAGGGAAAATGGCCAAAGGATGTGCCCAGGGGCCCCTGGCCCTGGGCTGGGACCTGACTCCAAAAAATACATATATCGAAGGATGGACCCCAGACCGTAGTTGTCCCCACATACAACCTGTGCTCTCCTGATAGACCCAAGGGAGCCCTACAAACTGACATGGGGAACCTGGACTGGTGAGTTTTCTTTCCCAGGGAAAATGGCCAAAGGATATGCCCAGGGGCTCCTGGCCCTGGGCTGGGACCTGACTGCAAAAAATACTTATATCGAAGGATGGACTCAAGACCAAAGTTGTCCCCACTTCAAACGTCTGCTGCCCTGATAGACCCAAGGGAGCCCTACAAACTGACATCAGGAACCTGGATTGGTGAGTTTTCTTTCCCAGGGAAATGGCCAATGGATGTGCCCAGTGGCCCCTGGCCCTGGGCTACGACCTCACTGCAAAAAATCCTTATATCAAAGGATGGAACCCAGACCTAAGTTATCGCCACCTCAAACTTGTGCTGCCCTGATAGACCCAAGGGAGCCCTACAAACTGACATCAGGAACCTGGACTGCTGAGTTTTCTTTCCCAGGGAAAAGGGACAAAGTATGTGCCCAGGGGCCCCTGGCCCTTGGATGGAACTTCACTGTAAAAAGTCCTTGTATCGAAGGATGGAACCCAGACCGAAGTTGTCCCCACCTCAAACTTGTGCTGCCCTGATAGACCCAAGGGAGCCCTACAAACTGACATGAGGAACCTGGACTGGTGAGTTTTCTTTCCCAGGGAAAATGGAGAAAAGGATGTGCCTAAGTGCCCCCGGCCATGGCTAGGACCTGATTGCAAAAAATCCTTATATTGAAGGATGGACCCCAGACCGAAGTTGTCCCAACCTGAAACTTCTACTGCCCTGATAGACCCAAGGCAGCCCTACAAACTGACTTCAGGAACCTGGACTGGTGAGTTTTCTTTCCCAGGGAAAAGGGACAAAGGATGTGCCCAGGGGCCCCTGGCCCTGGGCTGGGACCTCACTGCAAAAAATCCTTATATCAAAGGATGGACCCCACACCGAAGTTGTCCTCAACTCAAACTTCTGCTGCCCTGATAGACCCAAGGGAACCCTACAAACTGACATCAGGAACCTGGACTGCTGAGTTTTCTTTCCCAGGGAAAATGGCCAAAGGATGTGCCCAGGGGCCCCCCACACTGGGCTGGGCCTGACTGCAAAAAATCCTTATATCGAAGGATGGACCCCAGACCGAAGTTGTCCCCACCTGAAACTTCTGCTGCCCTGATAGACCCAAGGCAGCCCTACAAACTGACTTCAGGAACCTGGACTTGTGAGTTTTCTTTCCCAGGGAAAAGAGACAGAGGATGTGCCCAGGGGCCCCTGGCCCTATGCTGGGACCTCACTGAAAAAATCCTTATATCGAAGGATGGACCCCACACCGAAGTTGTCCGCACCTCAAACATCTGCTGCCAAGATAGACCCAAGGGAGCCCTACAAACTGACATCAGGAACCTGGACTGGTGAGTTTTCTTTCCCAGGGAAAATGGCCAAAGGATGTGCCCAGGGGCCCCCCACACTGGGCTGGGACCTGACTGCAAAAAATCCTTATATCGAAGGATGGACCCCAGACCGAAGTTGTGCCCACCTCAACCTTGTGCTTCCTCGATAGTCCCAAGGGAGCCCTACAAACTGACATCAGGAACCTGGACTGCTGAGTTTTCTTTCCCAGGGAAAATGGCCAAAGGATCTGCCTAGGTGGCCCCGGCCATGGCTGGGACCTGACTGCAAAAAATCCTTATATCGAAAGATGGACCCCTGACCGAATTTGTCCCCACATCAAACCTGTGCTGCCCTGATAGTCCCAAGAGAGCCCTACAAACCAACATCAGGAACCTGGACTGGTGAGTTTTCTTTCCCAGGGGAAAGGGCCAAAGAATGTGCCCGTGGGCCCCTGGCAATGGGCTGGTCCTGACTGCAAAAAATCCTTATATCGAAGGATGGACCCCAGGCCGAAGTTGTCCCCACATCAAACCTGTGCTGTCCTGATAGACCCAAAAGAGGCCTACAAACTGACATCAGGAACCTGGACTGGTGAGTTTTCTTTCCCGGGGAAAATGGCCAAAAGATGTGCCCAGGTGCCCCTGGCCTTGGGCTGGGACCTCACTGCAAAAAATCCTTATATCGAAGGATGGAGGCCAGACCAAAGTTGTCCCAACCTCAAATTTGTAATGCCCTGATAGACCCAAAGGAGCCCTACAAACTGACATCAGGAACCTGGACTGATGAGTTTTCTTTCCCAGGGAAAAGGGCCAAAGGATGTTCCCTGGGGCCTTGCACACTGGGCTGGGACCTGACTGCAAAAAATACTTATAACGAAGGATGGACTCCAGACCGAAGTTGTCCCCACCTCAAACTTGTGCTGCCCTGATAGACCCAAGGGAGCCCTACAAACTGACATCAGGAACCTGGACTGCTGAGTTTTCTTTCCCAGGGAAAATGGCCAAAGGATGTGCCCAGGGGCCCCTGGCCCTCGGCTGGGACCTGACTCCAAAAAATACATATATCGAAGGATGGACCGCAGACCGAAGTTGTCCCCACCTGAAACTTCTGCTGCCCTGATAGACCCAAGGCAGCCCTACAAACTGACATCAGGAACCTGGACTGGTGAGTTTTCTTTCCCAGGGAAAAGAGACAGAGGATGTGCCCAGGGGCCCCTGGCCCTATGCTGGGACCTCACTGAAAAAATCCTTATATCGAAGGATGGACCCCACACCGAAGTTGTCCGCACCTTAAACTTCTGCTGCCAAGATAGACCCAAAGGGAGCCCTACAAACTGACATCAGGAACCTGGACTGCTGAGTTTTCTTTCCCAGGGAAAATGGCCAAAGGATGTGCCCAGGGGCCCCTGGCCCTGGGCTGGGCCCTGACTGCAAAAAATCCTTATATCGAAGGATGGACCCCAGACCGAAGTTGTGCCCACCTCAACCTTGTGCTGCCTCGATAGTCCCAAGGGAGCCCTACAAACTGACATCAGGAACCTGGACTGCTGAGTTTTCTTTCCCAGGGAAAATGGCCAAAGGTTGTGCCTAGGTGGCCCCGGCCATGGCTGGGACCTGACTGCAAAAAATCCTTATATCGAAAGATGGACCCCTGACCGAATTTGTCCCCACATCAAACCTGTGCTGCCCTGATAGTCCCAAGGGAGCCCTACAAACCAACATCAGGAACCTGGACTGGTGACTTTTCTTTCCAAGGGAAAATGGCCAAAGTATGTGCTCAGGGGCCCCTGGCCCTGGGCTGGGCCCTGACTGCAAAAAATCCTTATATCGAAGGATGGACCCCAGACCGAAGTTGTCCCCACATCAAACCTGTGCTGTCCTGATAGACCCAAGGGAGCCCTACAAACTGACATCAGGAACCTGGATTGGTGAGTTTTCTTTCCCAGGGAAATGGCCAATGGATGTGCCCAGTGGCCCCTGGCCCTGGGCTACGACCTCACTGCAAAAAATCCTTGTATCGAAGGATGGAACCCAGACCGAAGTTGTCCCCACCTCAAACTTGTGCTGCCCTGATAGACCCATGGGAGCCCTACAAACTGACATCAGGAACCTGGACTGCTGAGTTTTCTTTCCCAGGGAAAAGGGACAAAGGTTGTGCCTAGTTGCCCCCTCCATGGCTGGGACCTGACTGCAAAAAATCCTTATATCAAAGGATGGAGCCCAGACCGAAGTTGTCCCCACCTCAAACTTGTGCTGCCCTGATAGACCCAAGGGAGCCCTACAAACTGACATCAGGAACCTGGACTGGTGAGTTTTCTTGCCAAGGGAAAATGGACAAAGTATGTGCCCAGGGGCCCCTGGCCCTTGGATGGAACTTCACTGTAAAAAATCCTTGTATCGAAGGATGGAACCCAGACCGAAGTTGTCCCCACCTCAAACTTGTGCTGCCCTGATAGACCCAAGGGAGCCCTACAAACTGACATGAGGAACCTGGACTGGTGAGTTTTCTTTCCCAGGGAAAATGGAGAAAAGGATGTGCCTAAGTGCCCCCGGCCATGGCTGGGACCTGATTGCAAAAAATCCTTATATTGAAGGATGGACCCCAGACCGAAGTTGTCCCCACCTGAAACTTCTGCTGCCCTGATAGACCCAAGGCAGCCCTACAAACTGACTTCAGGAACCTGGACGGGTGAGTTTTCTTTCCCAGGGAAAATGGCCAAAGGATGTGCCCAGGGGCCCCTGGCCCTATGCTGGGACCTCACTGAAAAAATCCTTATATCGAAGGATGGACCCCACACCGAAGTTGTCCGCACCTCAAACTTCTGCTGCCAAGATAGACCCAAAGGGAGCCCAACAAACTGACATCAGGAACCTGGACTGGTGAGTTTTCTTTCCCAGGGAAAAGGGACAAAGGATGTGCCCAGGGGCCCCTGGCCCTGGGCTGGGACCTCACTGCAAAAAATCCTTATATCAAAGGATGGACCCCACACCGAAGTTGTCCCCACCTCAAACTTCTGCTGCCCTGATAGACCCAAGGGAACCTTACAAACTGACATCAGGAACCTGGACTGCTGAGTTTTCTTTCCCAGGGAAAATGGCCAAAGGATGTGCCCAGGGGCCCCCCACACTGGGCTGGGCCTGATTGCAAAAAATCCTTATATCGAAGGATGGACCCCAGACCGAAGTTGTCCCCACCTGAAACTTCTGCTGCCCTGATAGACCCAAGGCAGCCCTACAAACTGACTTCAGGAACCTGGACTCGTGAGTTTTCTTTCCCAGGGAAAAGGGACAAAGGATGTGCCCAGGGGCCCCTGGCCCTGGGCTGGGACCTCACTGAAAAAATCCTTATATCGAAGGATGGACCCCAGACCGAAATTGTCCGCACCTCAAACTTCTGCTGCCAAGATAGACCCAAGGGAGCCCTACAAACTGACATCAGGAACCTGGACTGGTGAGTTTTCTTTCCCAGGGAAAATGGCCAAAGGATGTGCCCAGGGGCCCCCCACACTGGGCTGGGACCTGACAGCAAAAAATCCTTATATCGAAGGATGGACCCCAGACCGAAGTTGTCCCCACATCAAACCTGTGCTGTCCTGATAGACCCAAGGGAGCCCTACAAACTGACATCAGGAACCTGGACTGGTGAGTTTTCTTTCCCAGGGAAAATGGCCAAAAGATGTGCCCAGGTGCCCCTGGCCCTGGGCTGGGACCTCACTGCAAAAAATCCTTATATCGAAGGATGGAGGCCAGACCAAAGTTGTCCCCACCTCAAATTTGTAATGCCCTGATAGACCCAAAGGAGCCCTACAAACTGACATCAGGAACCTGGATTGGTGAGTTTTCTTTCCCAGGGAAATGGCCAATGGATGTGCCCAGTGGCCCCTGGCCCTGGGCTACGACCTCACTGCAAAAAATCCTTGTATCGAAGGATGGAACCCAGACCGAAGTTGTCCCCACCTCAAACTTGTGCTGCCCTGATAGACCCATGGGAGCCCTACAAACTGACATCAGGAACCTGGACTGCTGAGTTTTCTTTCCCAGGGAAAAGGGACAAAGGTTGTGCCTAGTTGCCCCCTCCATGGCTGGGACCTGACTGCAAAAAATCCTTATATCAAAGGATGGAGCCCAGACCGAAGTTGTCCCCACCTCAAACTTGTGCTGCCCTGATAGACCCAAGGGAGCCCTACAAACTGACATGAGGAACCTGGACTGGTGAGTTTTCTTTCCCAGGGAAAATGGAGAAAAGGATGTACCTAAGTGCCCCCGGCCATGGCTGGGACCTGATTGCAAAAAATCCTTATATTGAAGGATGGACCCCAGACCGAAGTTGTCCCCACCTGAAACTTCTGCTGCCCTGATAGACCCAAGGCAGCCCTAAAAACTGACTTCAGGAACCTGGACTGGTGAGTTTTCTTTCCCAGGGAAAATGGCCAAAGGATGTGCCCAGGGGCCCCTGGCCCTATGCTGGGACCTCACTGAAAAAATCCTTATATCGAAGGATGGACCCCACACCGAAGTTGTCCGCACCTCAAACTTCTGCTGCCAAGATAGACCCAAAGGGAGCCCAACAAACTGACATCAGGAACCTGGACTGGTGAGTTTTCTTTCCCAGGGAAAAGGGACAAAGGATGTGCCCAGGGGCCCCTGGCCCTGGGCTGGGACCTCACTGCAAAAAATCCTTATATCAAAGGATGGACCCCACACCGAAGTTGTCCCCACCTCAAACTTCTGCTGCCCTGATAGACCCAAGGGAACCCTACAAACTGACATCAGGAACCTGGACTGCTGAGTTTTCTTTCCCAGGGAAAATGGCCAAAGGATGTGCCCAGGGGCCCCCCACACTGGGCTGGGCCTGATTGCAAAAAATCCTTATATCGAAGGATGGACCCCAGACCGAAGTTGTCCCCACCTGAAACTTCTGCTGCCCTGATAGAACCAAGGCAGCCCTACAAACTGACTTCAGGAACCTGGACTCGTGAGTTTTCTTTCCCAGGGAAAAGAGACAGAGGATGTGCCCAGGGGCCCCTGGCCCTATGCTGGGACCTCACTGAAAAAATCCTTATATCGAAGGATGGACCCCACACCGAAGTTGTCCGCACCTCAAACTTCGGCTGCCAAGATAGACCCAAAGGGAGCCCTACAAACTGACATCAGGAAGCTGGACTGGTGAGTTTTCTTTCCCAGGGAAAAGGGACAAAGGATGTGCCCAGGGGCCCCTGGCCCTGGGCTGGGACCTCACTGAAAAAATCCTTATATCGAAGGATGGACCCCAGACCGAAATTGTCCGCACCTCAAACTTCTGCTGCCAAGATAGACCCAAGGGAGCCCTACAAACTGACATCAGGAACCTGGACTGGTGAGTTTTCTTTCCCAGGGAAAATGGCCAAAGGATGTGCCCAGGGGCCCCCCACACTGGGCTGGGACCTGACAGCAAAAAATCCTTATATCGAAGGATGGACCCCAGACCGAAGTTGTCCCCACATCAAACCTGTGCTGTCCTGATAGACCCAAGGGAGCCCTACAAACTGACATCAGGAACCTGGACTGGTGAGTTTTCTTTCCCAGGGAAAATGGCCAAAAGATGTGCCCAGGTGCCCCTGGCCCTGGGCTGGGACCGCACTGCAAAAAATCCTTATATCGAAGGATGGAGGCCAGACCAAAGTTGTCCCCACCTCAAATTTGTAATGCCCTGATAGACCCAAAGGAGCCCTACAAACTGACATCAGGAACCTGGATTGGTGAGTTTTCTTTCCCAGGGAAATGGCCAATGGATGTGCCCAGTGGCCCCTGGCCCTGGGCTACGACCTCACTGCAAAAAATCCTTGTATCGAAGGATGGAACCCAGACCGAAGTTGTCCCCACCTCAAACTTGTGCTGCCCTGATAGACCCATGGGAGCCCTACAAACTGACATCAGGAACCTGGACTGCTGAGTTTTCTTTCCCAGGGAAAAGGGACAAAGGTTGTGCCTAGTTGCCCCCTCCATGGCTGGGACCTGACTGCAAAAAATCCTTATATCAAAGGATGGAGCCCAGACCGAAGTTGTCCCCACCTCAAACTTGTGCTGCCCTGATAGACCCAAGGGAGCCCTACAAACTGACATCAGGAACCTGGACTGGTGAGTTTTCTTGCCAAGGGAAAATGGACAAAGTATGTGCCCAGGGGCCCCTGGCCCTTGGATGGAACTTCACTGTAAAAAATCCTTGTATCGAAGGATGGAACCCAGACCGAAGTTGTCCCCACCTCAAACTTGTGCTGCCCTGATAGACCCAAGGGAGCCCTACAAACTGACATGAGGAACCTGGACTGGTGAGTTTTCTTTCCCAGGGAAAATGGAGAAAAGGATGTGCCTAAGTGCCCCCGGCCATGGCTGGGACCTGATTGCAAAAAATCCTTATATTGAAGGATGGACCCCAGACCGAAGTTGTCCCCACCTGAAACTTCTGCTGCCCTGATAGACCCAAGGCAGCCCTACAAACTGACTTCAGGAACCTGGACTGGTGAGTTTTCTTTCCCAGGGAAAATGGCCAAAGGATGTGCCCAGGGGCCCCTGGCCCTATGCTGGGACCTCACTGAAAAAATCCTTATATCGAAGGATGGACCCCACACCGAAGTTGTCCGCACCTCAAACTTCTGCTGCCAAGATAGACCCAAAGGGAGCCCAACAAACTGACATCAGGAACCTGGACTGGTGAGTTTTCTTTCCCAGGGAAAAGGGACAAAGGATGTGCCCAGGGGCCCCTGGCCCTGGGCTGGGACCTCACTGCAAAAAATCCTTATATCAAAGGATGGACCCCACACCGAAGTTGTCCCCACCTCAAACTTCTGCTGCCCTGATAGACCCAAGGGAACCCTACAAACTGACATCAGGAACCTGGACTGCTGAGTTTTCTTTCCCAGGGAAAATGGCCAAAGGATGTGCCCAGGGGCCCCCCACACTGGGCTGGGCCTGACTGCAAAAAATCCTTATATCGAAGGATGGACCCCAGACCGAAGTTGTCCCCACCTGAAACTTCTGCTGCCCTGATAGACCCAAGGCAGCCCTACAAACTGACTTCAGGAACCTGGACTCGTGAGTTTTCTTTCCCAGGGAAAAGAGACAGAGGATGTGCCCAGGGGCCCCTGGCCCTATGCTGGGACCTCACTGAAAAAATCCTTATATCGAAGGATGGACCCCACACCGAAGTTGTCCGCACCTCAAACTTCGGCTGCCAAGATAGACCCAAAGGGAGCCCTACAAACTGACATCAGGAACCTGGACTGGTGAGTTTTCTTTCCCAGGGAAAAGGGACAAAGGATGTGCCCAGGGGCCCCGGGCCCTGGGCTGGGACCTCACTGAAAAAATCCTTATATCGAAGGATGGACCCCACACCGAAGTTGTCCGCACCTCAAACTTCTGCTGCCAAGATAGACCCAAGGGAGCCCTACAAACTGACATCAGGAACCTGGACTGGTGAGTTTTCTTTCCCAGGGAAAATGGCCAAAGGATGTGCCCAGGGGCCCCCCACACTGGGCTGGGACCTGATTGCAAAAAATCCTTATATCGAAGGATGGACCCCAGACCGAAGTTGTCCCCACATCAAACCTGTGCTGTCCTGATAGACCCAAGGGAGCCCTACAAACTGACATCAGGAACCTGGACTGCTGAGTTTTCTTTCCCAGGGAAAAGGGACAAAGGTTGTGCCTAGTTGCCCCCTCCATGGCTGGGACCTGACTGCAAAAAATCCTTATATCAAAGGATGGAGCCCAGACCGAAGTTGTCCCCACCTCAAACTTGTGCTGCCCTGATAGACCCAAGGGAGCCCTACAAACTGACATCAGGAACCTGGACTGGTGAGTTTTCTTGCCAAGGGAAAATGGACAAAGTATGTGCCCAGGGGCCCCTGGCCCTTGGATGGAACTTCACTGTAAAAAATCCTTGTATCGAAGGATGGAACCCAGACCGAAGTTGTCCCCACCTCAAACTTGTGCTGCCCTGATAGACCCAAGGGAGCCCTACAAACTGACATGAGGAACCTGGACTGGTGAGTTTTCTTTCCCAGGGAAAATGGAGAAAAGGATGTGCCTAAGTGCCCCCGGCCATGGCTGGGACCTGATTGCAAAAAATCCTTATATTGAAGGATGGACCCCAGACCGAAGTTGTCCCCACCTGAAACTTCTGCTGCCCTGATAGACCCAAGGCAGCCCTACAAACTGACTTCAGGAACCTGGACTGGTGAGTTTTCTTTCCCAGGGAAAATGGCCAAAGGATGTGCCCAGGGGCCCCTGGCCCTATGCTGGGACCTCACTGAAAAAATCCTTATATCGAAGGATGGACCCCACACCGAAGTTGTCCGCACCTCAAACTTCTGCTGCCAAGATAGACCCAAAGGGAGCCCAACAAACTGACATCAGGAACCTGGACTGGTGAGTTTTCTTTCCCAGGGAAAAGGGACAAAGGATGTGCCCAGGGGCCCCTGGCCCTGGGCTGGGACCTCACTGCAAAAAATCCTTATATCAAAGGATGGACCCCACACCGAAGTTGTCCCCACCTCAAACTTCTGCTGCCCTGATAGACCCAAGGGAACCCTACAAACTGACATCAGGAACCTGGACTGCTGAGTTTTCTTTCCCAGGGAAAATGGCCAAAGGATGTGCCCAGGGGCCCCCCACACTGGGCTGGGCCTGACTGCAAAAAATCCTTATATCGAAGGATGGACCCCAGACCGAAGTTGTCCCCACCTGAAACTTCTGCTGCCCTGATAGACCCAAGGCAGCCCTACAAACTGACTTCAGGAACCTGGACTCGTGAGTTTTCTTTCCCAGGGAAAAGAGACAGAGGATGTGCCCAGGGGCCCCTGGCCCTATGCTGGGACCTCACTGAAAAAATCCTTATATCGAAGGATGGACCCCACACCGAAGTTGTCCGCACCTCAAACTTCGGCTGCCAAGATAGACCCAAAGGGAGCCCTACAAACTGACATCAGGAACCTGGACTGGTGAGTTTTCTTTCCCAGGGAAAAGGGACAAAGGATGTGCCCAGGGGCCCCTGGCCCTGGGCTGGGACCTCACTGAAAAAATCCTTATATCGAAGGATGGACCCCACACCGAAGTTGTCCGCACCTCAAACTTCTGCTGCCAAGATAGACCCAAGGGAGCCCTACAAACTGACATCAGGAACCTGGACTGGTGAGTTTTCTTTCCCAGGGAAAATGGCCAAAGGATGTGCCCAGGGGCCCCCCACACTGGGCTGGGACCTGACTGCAAAAAATCCTTATATCGAAGGATGGACCCCAGACCGAAGTTGTCCCCACATCAAACCCGTGCTGTCCTGATAGACCCAAGGGAGCCCTACAAACTGACATCAGGAACCTGGACTGGTGAGTTTTCTTTCCCAGGGAAAAGGCCAAAAGATGTGCCCAGGTGCCCCTGGCCCTGGGCTGGGACCTCACTGAAAAAATCCTTATATCGAAGGATGGAGGCCAGACCAAAGTTGTCCGCACCTCAAACTTCGGCTGCCAAGATAGACCCAAAGGGAGCCCTACAAACTGACATCAGGAACCTGGACTGGTGAGTTTTCTTTCCCAGGGAAAAGGGACAAAGGATGTGCCCAGGGGCCCCTGGCCTTGGGCTGGGACCTCACTGAAAAAATCCTTATATCGAAGGATGGACCCCAGACCGAAATTGTCCGCACCGCAAACTTCTGCTGCCAAGATAGACCCAAGGGAGCCCTACAAACTGACATCAGGAACCTGGACTGGTGAGTTTTCTTTCCCAGGGAAAATGGCCAAAGGATGTGCCCAGGGGCCCCCCACACTGGGCTGGGACCTGACTGCAAAAAATCCTTATATCGAAGGATGGACCCCAGACCGAAGTTGTCCCCACATCAATCCTGTGCTGTCCTGATAGACCCAAGGGAGCCCTACAAACTGACATCAGGAACCTGGACTGGTGAGTTTTCTTTCCCAGGGAAAATGGCCAAAAGATGTGCCCAGGTGCCCCTGGCCCTGGGCTGGGACCTCACTGCAAAAAATCCTTATATCGAAGGATGGAGTCCAGACCAAAGTTGTCCCCACCTCAAATTTGTAATGCCCTGATAGACCCAAAGGAGCCCTACAAACGGACATCAGGAACCTGGACTGATGAGTTTTCTTTCCCAGGGAAAAGGGCCAAAGAATGTTCCCTGGGGCCCCTGGCCCTTGGATGGAACCTCACTGCAAAAAATCCTTGTATCGAAGGATGGAACCCAGACCGAAGTTGTCCCCACCTCAAACTTGTGCTGCCCTGATAGACCCAAGGGAGCCCTACAAACTGACATCAGGAACCTGGACTGCTGAGTTTTCTTTCCCAGGGAAAATGGCCAAAGGATGTGCCCAGGGGCCCCTGGCCCTGGGCTGGGACCTGACTCCAAAAAATACATATATCGAAGGATGGACCCCAGACCGAAATTGTCCCCACATACAACCTGTGCTCTCCTGATAGACCCAAGGGAGCCCTACAAACTGACATGGGGAACCTGGACTGCTGAGTTTTCTTTCCCAGGGAAAATGGCCAAAGGATGTGCCCAGGGGCCCCTGGCCCTCGGCTGGGACCTGACTCCAAAAAATACATATATCGAAGGATGGACCCCAGACCGAAGTCGTGCCCACCTCAACCTTGTGCTGCCTCAATAGTCCCAAGGGAGCCCTACAAACTGACATCAGGAACCTGGACTGCTGAGTTTTCTTTCCCAGGGAAAATGGCCAAAGGATGTGCCTAGGTGGCCCCGGCCATGGCTGGGACCTGACTGCAAAAAATCCTTATATCGAAAGATGGACCCCTGACCGAATTTGTCCCCACATCAAACCTGTGCTGCCCTGATAGTCCCAAGGGAGCCCTACAAACCAACATCAGGAACCTGGACTGGTGAGTTTTCTTTCCCAGGGGAAAGGGCCAAATAATGTGCCCATGGGCCCCTGGCAATGGGCTGGTCCTGACTGCAAAAAATCCTTGTATCGAAGGATGGAGCCCAGACGGAAGTTGTCACTACCTCAAAATTGTGCTGCCCTGATAGACCCAAGGGAGCCCTACAAACTGACATCAGGGACCTGGACTGGTGAGTTTTATTTCCCAGGGAAAAAGGACAAAGGATGTGCCTAGGTGCCCCCGGCCATGGCTGGGACCTGACTGCAAAAAATCCTTATATCGAAGGATGCACCCCAGACCGAAGTTATCCCCACCTTAAACTTGTGCTGCCCTGATAGACCCAAGGGAGCCCTACAAACTGACATCAGGAACCTGGACTGCTGAGTTTTCTTTCCCAGGGAAAAGGGACAAAGGTTGTGCCTAGTTGCCCCCTCCATGGCTGGGACCTGACTGCAAAAAATCCTTATATCAAAGGATGGAGCCCAGACCGAAGTTGTCCCCACCTCAAACTTGTGCTGCCCTGATAGACCCAAGGGAGCCCTACAAACTGACATCAGGAACCTGGACTGGTGAGTTTTCTTGCCAAGGGAAAATGGACAAAGTATGTGCCCAGGGGCCCCTGGCCCTTGGATGGAACATCACTGCAAAAAATCCTTGTATCGAAGGATGGAACCCAGACCGAAGTTGTCCCCACCTCAAACTTGTGCTGCCCTGATAGACCCAAGGGAGCCCTACAAACTGACATGAGGAACCTGGACTGGTGAGTTTTCTTTCCCAGGGAAAATGGACAAAGTATGTGCCCAGGGGCCCCTGGCCCTTGGATGGAACATCACTGCAAAAAATCCTTGTATCGAAGGATGGAACCCAGACCGAAGATGTCCCCACCTCAAACTTGTGCTGCCCTGATAGACCCAAGGGAGCCCTACAAACTGACATGAGGAACCTGGACTGGTGAGTTTTCTTTCCCAGGGAAAATGGAGAACAGGATGTGCCTAGGTGCCCCCTCCATGGCTGGGACCTCACTGCAAAAAATCCTTATATCAAAGGATGGACCCCACACCGAAGTTGTCCTCAACTCAAACTTCTGCTGCCCTGATAGACCCAAGGGAGCCCTACAAACTGACATCAGGAACCTGGACTGCTGAGTTTTCTTTCCCAGGGAAAAGGGCCAAAGGATGTTCCCTGGGGCCTTGCACACTGGGCTGGGACCTGACTGCAAAAAATCCTTATATCGAAGGATGGACCCCAGACCGAAGTTGTCCCCACCTGAAACTTCTGCTGCCCTGATAGACCCAAGGCAGCCCTACAAACTGACTTCAGGAACCTGGACTTGTGAGTTTTCTTTCCCAGGGAAAAGAGACAGAGGATGTGCCCAGGGGCCCCTGGCCCTATGCTGGGACCTCACTGAAAAAATCCTTATATCGAACGATGGACCCCACACCGAAGTTGTCCGCACCTCAAACTTCTGCTGCCAAGATAGACCCAAGGGAGCCCTACAAACTGACATCAGGAACCTGGACTGGTGAGTTTTCTTTCCCAGGGAAAATGGCCAAAGGATGTGCCCAGGGGCCCCCCACACTGGGCTGGGACCTGACTGCAAAAAATCCTTATATCGAAGGATGGACCCCAGACCGAAGTTGTCCCCACATCAAACCTGTGCTGCCCTGATAGACCCAAGGGAGCCCTACAAACTGACATCAGGAACCTGGACTGGTGAGTTTTCTTTCCCAGGGAAAATGGCCAAAAGATGTGCCCAGGTGCCCCTGGCCCTGGGCTGGGACCTCACTGAAAAAATCCTTATATCGAAGGATGGAGGCCAGACCAAAGTTGTCCGCACCTCAAACTTCGGCTGCCAAGATAGACCCAAAGGGAGCCCTACAAACTGACATCAGGAACCTGGACTGGTGAGTTTTCTTTCCCAGGGAAAAGGGACAAAGGATGTGCCCAGGGGCCCCTGGCCTTGGGCTGGGACCTCACTGAAAAAATCCTTATATCGAAGGATGGACCCCAGACCGAAATTGTCCGCACCGCAAACTTCTGCTGCCAAGATAGACCCAAGGGAGCCCTACAAACTGACATCAGGAACCTGGACTGGTGAGTTTTCTTTCCCAGGGAAAATGGCCAAAGGATGTGCCCAGGGGCCCCCCACACTGGGCTGGGACCTGACTGCAAAAAATCCTTATATCGAAGGATGGACCCCAGACCGAAGTTGTCCCCACATCAATCCTGTGCTGTCCTGATAGACCCAAGGGAGCCCTACAAACTGACATCAGGAACCTGGACTGGTGAGTTTTCTTTCCCAGGGAAAATGGCCAAAAGATGTGCCCAGGTGCCCCTGGCCCTGGGCTGGGACCTCACTGCAAAAAATCCTTATATCGAAGGATGGAGTCCAGACCAAAGTTGTCCCCACCTCAAATTTGTAATGCCCTGATAGACCCAAAGGAGCCCTACAAACGGACATCAGGAACCTGGACTGATGAGTTTTCTTTCCCAGGGAAAAGGGCCAAAGAATGTTCCCTGGGGCCCCTGGCCCTTGGATGGAACCTCACTGCAAAAAATCCTTGTATCGAAGGATGGAACCCAGACCGAAGTTGTCCCCACCTCAAACTTGTGCTGCCCTGATAGACCCAAGGGAGCCCTACAAACTGACATCAGGAACCTGGACTGCTGAGTTTTCTTTCCCAGGGAAAATGGCCAAAGGATGTGCCCAGGGGCCCCTGGCCCTGGGCTGGGACCTGACTCCAAAAAATACATATATCGAAGGATGGACCCCAGACCGAAATTGTCCCCACATACAACCTGTGCTCTCCTGATAGACCCAAGGGAGCCCTACAAACTGACATGGGGAACCTGGACTGCTGAGTTTTCTTTCCCAGGGAAAATGGCCAAAGGATGTGCCCAGGGGCCCCTGGCCCTCGGCTGGGACCTGACTCCAAAAAATACATATATCGAAGGATGGACCCCACACCGAAGTTGTCCGCACCTCAAACTTCTGCTGCCAAGATAGACCCAAAGGGAGCCCAACAAACTGACATCAGGAACCTGGACTGGTGAGTTTTCTTTCCCAGGGAAAAGGGACAAAGGATGTGCCCAGGGGCCCCTGGCCCTGGGCTGGGACCTCACTGCAAAAAATCCTTATATCAAAGGATGGACCCCACACCGAAGTTGTCCCCACCTCAAACTTCTGCTGCCCTGATAGACCCAAGGGAACCCTACAAACTGACATCAGGAACCTGGACTGCTGAGTTTTCTTTCCCAGGGAAAATGGCCAAAGGATGTGCCCAGGGGCCCCCCACACTGGGCTGGGCCTGATTGCAAAAAATCATTATATCGAAGGATGGACCCCAGACCGAAGTTGTCCCCACCTGAAACTTCTGCTGCCCTGATAGACCCAAGGCAGCCCTACAAACTGACTTCAGGAACCTGGACTCGTGAGTTTTCTTTCCCAGGGAAAAGAGACAGAGGATGTGCCCAGGGGCCCCTGGCCCTATGCTGGGACCTCACTGAAAAAATCCTTATATCGAAGGATGGACCCCACACCGAAATTGTCCGCACCTCAAACTTCGGCTGCCAAGATAGACCCAAAGGGAGCCCTACAAACTGACATCAGGAACCTGGACTGGTGAGTTTTCTTTCCCAGGGAAAAGGGACAAAGGATGTGCCCAGGGGCCCCTGGCCCTGGGCTGGGACCTCACTGAAAAAATCCTTATATCGAAGGATGGACCCCAGATCGAAATTGTCCGCACCTCAAACTTCTGCTGCCAAGATAGACCCAAAGGAGCCCTACAAACTGACATCAGGAACCTGGACTGGTGAGTTTTCTTTCCCAGGGAAAATGGCCAAAGGATGTGCCCAGGGGCCCCCCACACTGGGCTGGGACCTGACAGCAAAAAATCCTTATATCGAAGGATGGACCCCAGACCGAAGTTGTCCCCACATCAAACCTGTGCTGTCCTGATAGACCCAAGGGAGCCCTACAAACTGACATCAGGAACCTGGACTGGTGAGTTTTCTTTCCCAGGGAAAATGGCCAAAAGATGTGCCCAGGTGCCCCTGGCCCTGGGCTGGGACCGCACTGCAAAAAATCCTTATATCGAAGGATGGAGGCCAGACCAAAGTTGTCCCCACCTCAAATTTGTAATGCCCTGATAGACCCAAAGGAGCCCTACAAACTGACATCAGGAACCTGGATTGGTGAGTTTTCTTTCCCAGGGAAATGGCCAAAGGATGTGCCCAGTGGCCCCTGGCCCTGGGCTACGACCTCACTGCAAAAAATCCTTGTATCGAAGGATGGAACCCAGACCGAAGTTGTCCCCACCTCAAACTTGTGCTGCCCTGATAGACCCATGGGAGCCCTACAAACTGACATCAGGAACCTGGACTGCTGAGTTTTCTTTCCCAGGGAAAAGGGACAAAGGTTGTGCCTAGTTGCCCCCTCCATGGCTGGGACCTGACTGCAAAAAATCCTTATATCAAAGGATGGAGCCCAGACCGAAGTTGTCCCCACCTCAAACTTGTGCTGCCCTGATAGACCCAAGGGAGCCCTACAAACTGACATCAGGAACCTGGACTGGTGAGTTTTCTTGCCAAGGGAAAATGGACAAAGTATGTGCCCAGGGGCCCCTGGCCCTTGGATGGAACTTCACTGTAAAAAATCCTTGTATCGAAGGATGGAACCCAGACCGAAGTTGTCCCCACCTCAAACTTGTGCTGCCCTGATAGACCCAAGGGAGCCCTACAAACTGACATGAGGAACCTGGACTGGTGAGTTTTCTTTCCCAGGGAAAATGGAGAAAAGGATGTGCCTAAGTGCCCCCGGCCATGGCTGGGACCTGATTGCAAAAAATCCTTATATTGAAGGATGGACCCCAGACCGAAGTTGTCCCCACCTGAAACTTCTGCTGCCCTGATAGACCCAAGGCAGCCCTACAAACTGACTTCAGGAACCTGGACTGGTGAGTTTTCTTTCCCAGGGAAAATGGCCAAAGGATGTGCCCAGGGGCCCCTGGCCCTATGCTGGGACCTCACTGAAAAAATCCTTATATCGAAGGATGGACCCCACACCGAAGTTGTCCGCACCTCAAACTTCTGCTGCCAAGATAGACCCAAAGGGAGCCCAACAAACTGACATCAGGAACCTGGACTGGTGAGTTTTCTTTCCCAGGGAAAAGGGACAAAGGATGTGCCCTGTGGCCCCTGGCCCTGGGCTGGGACCTCACTGCAAAAAATCCTTATATCAAAGGATGGACCCCACACCGAAGTTGTCCCCACCTCAAACTTCTGCTGCCCTGATAGACCCAAGGGAACCCTACAAACTGACATCAGGAACCTGGACTGCTGAGTTTTCTTTCCCAGGGAAAATGGCCAAAGGATGTGCCCAGGGGCCCCCCACACTGGGCTGGGCCTGACTGCAAAAAATCCTTATATCGAAGGATGGACCCCAGACCGAAGTTGTCCCCACCTGAAACTTCTGCTGCCCTGATAGACCCAAGGCAGCCCTACAAACTGACTTCAGGAACCTGGACTCGTGAGTTTTCTTTCCCAGGGAAAAGAGACAGAGGATGTGCCCAGGGGCCCCTGGCCCTATGCTGGGACCTCACTGAAAAAATCCTTATATCGAAGGATGGACCCCACACCGAAGTTGTCCGCACCTCAAACTTCGGCTGCCAAGATAGACCCAAAGGGAGCCCTACAAACTGACATCAGGAACCTGGACTGGTGAGTTTTCTTTCCCAGGGAAAAGGGACAAAGGATGTGCCCAGGGGCCCCTGGCCCTGGGCTGGGACCTCACTGAAAAAATCCTTATATCGAAGGATGGACCCCAGACCGAAATTGTCCGCACCTCAAACTTCTGCTGCCAAGATAGACCCAAGGGAGCCCTACAAACTGACATCAGGAACCTGGACTGGTGAGTTTTCTTTCCCAGGGAAAATGGCCAAAGGATGTGCCCAGGGGCCCCCCACACTGGGCTGGGACCTGACTGCAAAAAATCCTTATATCGAAGGATGGACCCCAGACCGAAGTTGTCCCCACATCAAACCTGTGCTGTCCTGATAGACCCAAGGGAGCCCTACAAACTGACATCAGGAACCTGGACTGGTGAGTTTTCTTTCCCAGGGAAAATGGCCAAAAGATGTGCCCAGGTGCCCCTGGCCCTGGGCTGGGACCTCACTGAAAAAATCCTTATATCGAAGGATGGAGGCCAGACCAAAGTTGTCCGCACCTCAAACTTCGGCTGCCAAGATAGACCCAAAGGGAGCCCTACAAACTGACATCAGGAACCTGGACTGGTGAGTTTTCTTTCCCAGGGAAAAGGGACAAAGGATGTGCCCAGGGGCCCCTGGCCTTGGGCTGGGACCTCACTGAAAAAATCCTTATATCGAAGGATGGACCCCAGACCGAAATTGTCCGCACCGCAAACTTCTGCTGCCAAGATAGACCCAAGGGAGCCCTACAAACTGACATCAGGAACCTGGACTGGTGAGTTTTCTTTCCCAGGGAAAATGGCCAAAGGATGTGCCCAGGGGCCCCCCACACTGGGCTGGGACCTGACTGCAAAAAATCCTTATATCGAAGGATGGACCCCAGACCGAAGTTGTCCCCACATCAATCCTGTGCTGTCCTGATAGACCCAAGGGAGCCCTACAAACTGACATCAGGAACCTGGACTGGTGAGTTTTCTTTCCCAGGGAAAATGGCCAAAAGATGTGCCCAGGTGCCCCTGGCCCTGGGCTGGGACCTCACTGCAAAAAATCCTTATATCGAAGGATGGAGTCCAGACCAAAGTTGTCCCCACCTCAAATTTGTAATGCCCTGATAGACCCAAGGCAGCCCTACAAACTGACTTCAGGAACCTGGACTGGTGAGTTTTCTTTCCCAGGGAAAATGGCCAAAGGATGTGCCCAGGGGCCCCTGGCCCTATGCTGGGACCTCACTGAAAAAATCCTTATATCGAAGGATGGACCCCACACCGAAGTTGTCCGCACCTCAAACTTCTGCTGCCAAGATAGACCCAAAGGGAGCCCAACAAACTGACATCAGGAACCTGGACTGGTGAGTTTTCTTTCCCAGGGAAAAGGGACAAAGGATGTGCCCTGTGGCCCCTGGCCCTGGGCTGGGACCTCACTGCAAAAAATCCTTATATCAAAGGATGGACCCCACACCGAAGTTGTCCCCACCTCAAACTTCTGCTGCCCTGATAGACCCAAGGGAACCCTACAAACTGACATCAGGAACCTGGACTGCTGAGTTTTCTTTCCCAGGGAAAATGGCCAAAGGATGTGCCCAGGGGCCCCCCACACTGGGCTGGGCCTGACTGCAAAAAATCCTTATATCGAAGGATGGACCCCAGACCGAAGTTGTCCCCACCTGAAACTTCTGCTGCCCTGATAGACCCAAGGCAGCCCTACAAACTGACTTCAGGAACCTGGACTCGTGAGTTTTCTTTCCCAGGGAAAAGAGACAGAGGATGTGCCCAGGGGCCCCTGGCCCTATGCTGGGACCTCACTGAAAAAATCCTTATATCGAAGGATGGACCCCACACCGAAGTTGTCCGCACCTCAAACTTCGGCTGCCAAGATAGACCCAAAGGGAGCCCTACAAACTGACATCAGGAACCTGGACTGGTGAGTTTTCTTTCCCAGGGAAAAGGGACAAAGGATGTGCCCAGGGGCCCCTGGCCCTGGGCTGGGACCTCACTGAAAAAATCCTTATATCGAAGGATGGACCCCAGACCGAAATTGTCCGCACCTCAAACTTCTGCTGCCAAGATAGACCCAAGGGAGCCCTACAAACTGACATCAGGAACCTGGACTGGTGAGTTTTCTTTCCCAGGGAAAATGGCCAAAGGATGTGCCCAGGGGCCCCCCACACTGGGCTGGGACCTGACTGCAAAAAATCCTTATATCGAAGGATGGACCCCAGACCGAAGTTGTCCCCACATCAAACCTGTGCTGTCCTGATAGACCCAAGGGAGCCCTACAAACTGACATCAGGAACCTGGACTGGTGAGTTTTCTTTCCCAGGGAAAATGGCCAAAAGATGTGCCCAGGTGCCCCTGGCCCTGGGCTGGGACCTCACTGAAAAAATCCTTATATCGAAGGATGGAGGCCAGACCAAAGTTGTCCGCACCTCAAACTTCGGCTGCCAAGATAGACCCAAAGGGAGCCCTACAAACTGACATCAGGAACCTGGACTGGTGAGTTTTCTTTCCCAGGGAAAAGGGACAAAGGATGTGCCCAGGGGCCCCTGGCCTTGGGCTGGGACCTCACTGAAAAAATCCTTATATCGAAGGATGGACCCCAGACCGAAATTGTCCGCACCGCAAACTTCTGCTGCCAAGATAGACCCAAGGGAGCCCTACAAACTGACATCAGGAACCTGGACTGGTGAGTTTTCTTTCCCAGGGAAAATGGCCAAAGGATGTGCCCAGGGGCCCCCCACACTGGGCTGGGACCTGACTGCAAAAAATCCTTATATCGAAGGATGGACCCCAGACCGAAGTTGTCCCCACATCAATCCTGTGCTGTCCTGATAGACCCAAGGGAGCCCTACAAACTGACATCAGGAACCTGGACTGGTGAGTTTTCTTTCCCAGGGAAAATGGCCAAAAGATGTGCCCAGGTGCCCCTGGCCCTGGGCTGGGACCTCACTGCAAAAAATCCTTATATCGAAGGATGGAGTCCAGAACAAAGTTGTCCCCACCTCAAATTTGTAATGCCCTGATAGACCCAAAGGAGCCCTACAAACGGACATCAGGAACCTGGACTGATGAGTTTTCTTTCCCAGGGAAAAGGGCCAAAGAATGTTCCCTGGGGCCCCTGGCCCTTGGATGGAACCTCACTGCAAAAAATCCTTGTATCGAAGGATGGAACCCAGACCGAAGTTGTCCCCACCTCAAACTTGTGCTGCCCTGATAGACCCAAGGGAGCCCTACAAACTGACATCAGGAACCTGGACTGCTGAGTTTTCTTTCCCAGGGAAAATGGCCAAAGGATGTGCCCAGGGGCCCCTGGCCCTGGGCTGGGACCTGACTCCAAAAAATACATATATCGAAGGATGGACCCCAGACCGAAATTGTCCCCACATACAACCTGTGCTCTCCTGATAGACCCAAGGGAGCCCTACAAACTGACATGGGGAACCTGGACTGCTGAGTTTTCTTTCCCAGGGAAAATGGCCAAAGGATGTGCCCAGGGGCCCCTGGCCCTCGGCTGGGACCTGACTCCAAAAAATACATATATCGAAGGATGGACCCCAGACCGAAGTCGTGCCCACCTCAACCTTGTGCTGCCTCGATAGTCCCAAGGGAGCCCTACAAACTGACATCAGGAACCTGGACTGCTGAGTTTTCTTTCCCAGGGAAAATGGCCAAAGGATGTGCCTAGGTGGCCCCGGCCATGGCTGGGACCTGACTGCAAAAAATCCTTATATCGAAAGATGGACCCCTGACCGAATTTGTCCCCACATCAAACCTGTGCTGCCCTGATAGTCCCAAGGGAGCCCTACAAACCAACATCAGGAACCTGGACTGGTGAGTTTTCTTTCCCAGGGGAAAGGGCCAAAGAATGTGCCCATGGGCCCCTGGCAATGGGCTGGTCCTGACTGCAAAAAATCCTTGTATCGAAGGATGGAGCCCAGACGGAAGTTGTCACTACCTCAAAATTGTGCTGCCCTGATAGACCCAAGGGAGCCCTACAAACTGACATCAGGGACCTGGACTGGTGAGTTTTATTTCCCAGGGAAAATGGCCAAAGGATGTGCCTAGGTGCCCCCGGCCATGGCTGGGACCTGACTGCAAAAAATCCTTATATCGAAGGATGCACCCCAGACCGAAGTTGTCCCCACCTCAAACTTGTGCTGCCCTGATAGACCCAAGGGAGCCCTACAAACTGACATCAGGAACCTGGACTGCTGAGTTTTCTTTCCCAGGGAAAAGGGACAAAGGTTGTGCCTAGTTGCCCCCTCCATGGCTGGGACCTGACTGCAAAAAATCCTTATATCAAAGGATGGAGCCCAGACCGAAGTTGTCCCCACCTCAAACTTGTGCTGCCCTGATAGACCCAAGGGAGCCCTACAAACTGACATCAGGAACCTGGACTGGTGAGTTTTCTTGCAAAGGGAAAATGGACAAAGTATGTGCCCAGGGGCCCCTGGCCCTTGGATGGAACATCACTGCAAAAAATCCTTGTATCGAAGGATGGAACCCAGACCGAAGTTGTCCCCACCTCAAACTTGTGCTGCCCTGATAGACCCAAGGGAGCCCTACAAACTGACATGAGGAACCTGGACTGGTGAGTTTTCTTTCCCAGGGAAAATGGACAAAGTATGTGCCCAGGGGCCCCTGGCCCTTGGATGGAACATCACTGCAAAAAATCCTTGTATCGAAGGATGGAACCCAGACCGAAGATGTCCCCACCTCAAACTTGTGCTGCCCTGATAGACCCAAGGGAGCCCTACAAACTGACATGAGGAACCTGGACTGGTGAGTTTTCTTTCCCAGGGAAAATGGAGAACAGGATGTGCCTAGGTGCCCCCTCCATGGCTGGGACCTCACTGCAAAAAATCCTTATATCAAAGGATGGACCCCACACCGAAGTTGTCCTCAACTCAAACTTCTGCTGCCCTGATAGACCCAAGGGAACCCTACAAACTGACATCAGGAACCTGGACTGCTGAGTTTTCTTTCCCAGGGAAAATGGCCAAAGGATGTGCCCAGGGGCCCCCCACACTGGGCTGGGCCTGACTGCAAAAAATCCTTATATCGAAGGATGGACCCCAGACCGAAGTTGTCCCCACCTCAAACTTGTGCTGCCCTGATAGACCCAAGGCAGCCCTACAAACTGACTTCAGGAACCTGGACTTGTGAGTTTTCTTTCCCAGGGAAAAGAGACAGAGGATGTGCCCAGGGGCCCCTGGCCCTATGCTGGGACCTCACTGAAAAAATCCTTATATCGAAGGATGGACCCCACACCGAAGTTGTCCGCACCTCAAACTTCTGCTGCCAAGATAGACCCAAGGGAGCCCTACAAACTGACATCAGGAACCTGGACTGGTGAGTTTTCTTTCCCAGGGAAAATGGCCAAAGGATGTGCCCAGGGGCCCCCCACACTGGGCTGGGACCTGACTGCAAAAAATCCTTATATCGAAGGATGGACCCCAGACCGAAGTTGTCCCCACATCAAACCTGTGCTGTCCTGATAGACCCAAGGGAGCCCTACAAACTGACATCAGGAACCTGGACTGGTGAGTTTTCTTTCCCAGGGAAAATGGCCAAAAGATGTGCCCAGGTGCCCCTGGCCCTGGGCTGGGACCTCACTGAAAAAATCCTTATATCGAAGGATGGAGGCCAGACCAAAGTTGTCCGCACCTCAAACTTCGGCTGCCAAGATAGACCCAAAGGGAGCCCTACAAACTGACATCAGGAACCTGGACTGGTGAGTTTTCTTTCCCAGGGAAAAGGGACAAAGGATGTGCCCAGGGGCCCCTGGCCTTGGGCTGGGACCTCACTGAAAAAATCCTTATATCGAAGGATGGACCCCAGACCGAAATTGTCCGCACCGCAAACTTCTGCTGCCAAGATAGACCCAAGGGAGCCCTACAAACTGACATCAGGAACCTGGACTGGTGAGTTTTCTTTCCCAGGGAAAATGGCCAAAGGATGTGCCCAGGGGCCCCCCACACTGGGCTGGGACCTGACTGCAAAAAATCCTTATATCGAAGGATGGACCCCAGACCGAAGTTGTCCCCACATCAATCCTGTGCTGTCCTGATAGACCCAAGGGAGCCCTACAAACTGACATCAGGAACCTGGACTGGTGAGTTTTCTTTCCCAGGGAAAATGGCCAAAAGATGTGCCCAGGTGCCCCTGGCCCTGGGCTGGGACCTCACTGCAAAAAATCCTTATATCGAAGGATGGAGTCCAGACCAAAGTTGTCCCCACCTCAAATTTGTAATGCCCTGATAGACCCAAAGGAGCCCTACAAACGGACATCAGGAACCTGGACTGATGAGTTTTCTTTCCCAGGGAAAAGGGCCAAAGAATGTTCCCTGGGGCCCCTGGCCCTTGGATGGAACCTCACTGCAAAAAATCCTTGTATCGAAGGATGGAACCCAGACCGAAGTTGTCCCCACCTCAAACTTGTGCTGCCCTGATAGACCCAAGGGAGCCCTACAAACTGACATCAGGAACCTGGACTGCTGAGTTTTCTTTCCCAGGGAAAATGGCCAAAGGATGTGCCCAGGGGCCCCTGGCCCTGGGCTGGGACCTGACTCCAAAAAATACATATATCGAAGGATGGACCCCAGACCGAAATTGTCCCCACATACAACCTGTGCTCTCCTGATAGACCCAAGGGAGCCCTACAAACTGACATGGGGAACCTGGACTGCTGAGTTTTCTTTCCCAGGGAAAATGGCCAAAGGATGTGCCCAGGGGCCCCTGGCCCTCGGCTGGGACCTGACTCCAAAAAATACATATATCGAAGGATGGACCCCAGACCGAAGTCGTGCCCACCTCAACCTTGTGCTGCCTCGATAGTCCCAAGGGAGCCCTACAAACTGACATCAGGAACCTGGACTGCTGAGTTTTCTTTCCCAGGGAAAAGGGACAAAGGATGTGCCTAGGTGGCCCCGGCCATGGCTGGGACCTGACTGCAAAAAATCCTTATATCGAAAGATGGACCCCTGACCGAATTTGTCCCCACATCAAACCTGTGCTGCCCTGATAGTCCCAAGGGAGCCCTACAAACCAACATCAGGAACCTGGACTGGTGAGTTTTCTTTCCCAGGGGAAAGGGCCAAAGAATGTGCCCATGGGCCCCTGGCAATGGGCTGGTCCTGACTGCAAAAAATCCTTGTATCGAAGGATGGAGCCCAGACGGAAGTTGTCACTACCTCAAAATTGTGCTGCCCTGATAGACCCAAGGGAGCCCTACAAACTGACATCAGGGACCTGGACTGGTGAGTTTTATTTCCCAGGGAAAATGGCCAAAGGATGTGCCTAGGTGCCCCCGGCCATGGCTGGGACCTGACTGCAAAAAATCCTTATATCGAAGGATGCACCCCAGACCGAAGTTGTCCCCACCTCAAACTTGTGCTGCCCTGATAGACCCAAGGGAGCCCTACAAACTGACATCAGGAACCTGGACTGCTGAGTTTTCTTTCCCAGGGAAAAGGGACAAAGGTTGTGCCTAGTTGCCCCCTCCATGGCTGGGACCTGACTGCAAAAAATCCTTATATCAAAGGATGGAGCCCAGACCGAAGTTGTCCCCACCTCAAACTTGTGCTGCCCTGATAGACCCAAGGGAGCCCTACAAACTGACATCAGGAACCTGGACTGGTGAGTTTTCTTGCCAAGGGAAAATGGACAAAGTATGTGCCCAGGGGCCCCTGGCCCTTGGATGGAACATCACTGCAAAAAATCCTTGTATCGAAGGATGGAACCCAGACCGAAGTTGTCCCCACCTCAAACTTGTGCTGCCCTGATAGACCCAAGGGAGCCCTACAAACTGACATGAGGAACCTGGACTGGTGAGTTTTCTTTCCCAGGGAAAATGGACAAAGTATGTGCCCAGGGGCCCCTGGCCCTTGGATGGAACATCACTGCAAAAAATCCTTGTATCGAAGGATGGAACCCAGACCGAAGATGTCCCCACCTCAAACTTGTGCTGCCCTGATAGACCCAAGGGAGCCCTACAAACTGACATGAGGAACCTGGACTGGTGAGTTTTCTTTCCCAGGGAAAATGGAGAACAGGATGTGCCTAGGTGCCCCCTCCATGGCTGGGACCTCACTGCAAAAAATCCTTATATCAAAGGATGGACCCCACACCGAAGTTGTCCTCAACTCAAACTTCTGCTGCCCTGATAGACCCAAGGGAACCCTACAAACTGACATCAGGTACCTGGACTGCTGAGTTTTCTTTCCCAGGGAAAATGGCCAAAGGATGTGCCCAGGGGCCCCCCACACTGGGCTGGGCCTGACTGCAAAAAATCCTTATATCGAAGGATGGACCCCAGACCGAAGTTGTCCCCACCTGAAACTTCTGCTGCCCTGATAGACCCAAGGCAGCCCTACAAACTGACTTCAGGAACCTGGACTTGTGAGTTTTCTTTCCCAGGGAAAAGAGACAGAGGATGTGCCCAGGGGCCCCTGGCCCTATGCTGGGACCTCACTGAAAAAATCCTTATATCGAAGGATGGACCCCACACCGAAGTTGTCCGCACCTCAAACTTCTGCTGCCAAGATAGACCCAAGGGAGCCCTACAAACTGACATCAGGAACCTGGACTGGTGAGTTTTCTTTCCCAGGGAAAATGGCCAAAGGATGTGCCCAGGGGCCCCCCACACTGGGCTGGGACCTGACTGCAAAAAATCCTTATATCGAAGGATGGACCCCAGACCGAAGTTGTGCCCACCTCAACCTTGTGCTTCCTCGATAGTCCCAAGGGAGCCCTACAAACTGACATCAGGAACCTGGACTGCTGAGTTTTCTTTCCCAGGGAAAATGGCCAAAGGATCTGCCTAGGTGGCCCCGGCCATGGCTGGGACCTGACTGCAAAAAATCCTTATATCGAAAGATGGACCCCTGACCGAATTTGTCCCCACATCAAACCTGTGCTGCCCTGATAGTCCCAAGAGAGCCCTACAAACCAACATCAGGAACCTGGACTGGTGAGTTTTCTTTCCCAGGGGAAAGGGCCAAAGAATGTGCCCGTGGGCCCCTGGCAATGGGCTGGTCCTGACTGCAAAAAATCCTTATATCGAAGGATGGACCCCAGACCGAAGTTGTCCCCACATCAAACCTGTGCTGTCCTGATAGACCCAAAAGAGGCCTACAAACTGACATCAGGAACCTGGACTGGTGAGTTTTCTTTCCCAGGGAAAATGGCCAAAAGATGTGCCCAGGTGCCCCTGGCCTTGGGCTGGGACCTCACTGCAAAAAATCCTTATATCGAAGGATGGAGGCCAGACCAAAGTTGTCCCAACCTCAAATTTGTAATGCCCTGATAGACCCAAAGGAGCCCTACAAACTGACATCAGGAACCTGGACTGATGAGTTTTCTTTCCCAGGGAAAAGGGCCAAAGGATGTTCCCTGGGGCCTTGCACACTGGGCTGGGACCTGACTGCAAAAAATACTTATAACGAAGGATGGACTCCAGACCGAAGTTGTCCCCACCTCAAACTTGTGCTGCCCTGATAGACCCAAGGGAGCCCTACAAACTGACATCAGGAACCTGGACTGCTGAGTTTTCTTTCCCAGGGAAAATGGCCAAAGGATATGCCCAGGGGCCCCTGGCCCTCGGCTGGGACCTGACTCCAAAAAATACATATATCGAAGGATGGACCGCAGACCGAAGTTGTCCCCACCTGAAACTTCTGCTGCCCTGATAGACCCAAGGCAGCCCTACAAACTGACATCAGGAACCTGGACTGGTGAGTTTTCTTTCCCAGGGAAAAGAGACAGAGGATGTGCCCAGGGGCCCCTGGCCCTATGCTGGGACCTCACTGAAAAAATCCTTATATCGAAGGATGGACCCCACACCGAAGTTGTCCGCACCTTAAACTTCTGCTGCCAAGATAGACCCAAAGGGAGCCCTACAAACTGACATCAGGAACCTGGACTGCTGAGTTTTCTTTCCCAGGAAAAAGAGACAGAGGATGTGCCCAGGGGCCCCTGGCCCTATGCTGGGACCTCACTGAAAAAATCCTTATATCGACGGATGGACCCCACACCGAAGTTGTCCGCACCTCAAACTTCTGCTGCCAAGATAGACCCAAAGGGAGCCCTACAAACTGACATCAGGAACCTGGACTGCTGAGTTTTCTTTCCCAGGGAAAATGGCCAAAGGATGTGCCCAGGGGCCCCTGGCCCTGGGCTGGGCCCTGACTGCAAAAAATCCTTATATCGAAGAATGGACCCCAGACCGAAGTTGTGCCCACCTCAACCTTGTGCTGCCTCGATAGTCCCAAGGGAGCCCTACAAACTGACATCAGGAACCTGGACTGCTGAGTTTTCTTTCCCAGGGAAAATGGCCAAAGAATGTTCCCTGGGGCCTTGCACACTGGGCTGGGACCTGACTGCAAAAAATACTTATAACGAAGGATGGACTCCAGACCGAAGTTGTCCCCACCTCAAACTTGTGCTGCCCTGATAGACCCAAGGGAGCCCTACAAACTGACATCAGGAACCTGGACTGCTGAGTTTTCTTTCCCAGGGAAAAGGGACAAAGGTTGTGCCTCGTTGCCCCCTCCATGGCTGGGACCTGACTGCAAAAAATCCTTATATCGAAGGATGGACCCCACACCGAAGTTGTCCCCACCTCAAACTTGTGCTGCCCTGATAGACCCAAGGGAGCCCTACAAACTGACATCAGGAACCTGGACTGGTGAGTTTTCTTGCCAAGGGAAAAAGGACAAAGTATGTGCCCAGGGGCCCCTGGCCCTTGGATGGAACCTCACTGCAAAAAATCCTTGTATCGAAGGATGGACCCCAGACCGAAGTTGTCCCCACATACAACCTGTGCTCTCCTGATAGACCCAAGGGAGCCCTACAAACTGACATGGGGAACCTGGACTGGTGAGTTTTCTTTCCCAGGGAAAATAGCCAAAGGATATGCCCAGGGGCTCCTGGCCCTGGGCTGGGACCTGACTGCAAAAAATACTTATATCGAAGGATGGACTCAAGACCAAAGTTGTCCCCACTTCAAACGTCTGCTGCCCTGATAGACCCAAGGGAGCCCTACAAACTGACATCAGGAACCTGGATTGGTGAGTTTTCTTTCCCAGGGAAATGGCCAATGGATGTGCCCAGTGGCCCCTGGCCCTGGGCTACGACCTCACTGCAAAAAATCCTTATATCGAAGGATGGAACCCAGACCTAAGTTATCCCCACCTCAAACTTGTGCTGCCCTGATAGACCCAAGGGAGCCCTACAAACTGACATCAGGAACCTGGACGGCTGAGTTTTCTTTCCCAGGGAAAAGGGACAAAGGTTGTGCCTAGTTGCCCCCTCCATGGCTGGGACCTGACTGCAAAAAATCCTTATATCAAAGGATGGAGCCCAGACCGAAGTTGTCCCCACCTCAAACTTGTGCTGCCCTGATAGACCCAAGGGAGCCCTACAAACTGACATCAGGAACCTGGACTGGTGAGTTTTCTTGCCAAGGGAAAATGGACAAAGTATGTGCCCAGGGGCCCCTGGCCCTTGGATGGAACTTCACTGTAAAAAATCCTTGTATCGAAGGATGGAACCCAGACCGAAGTTGTCCCCACCTCAAACTTCTGCTGCCCTGATAGACCCAAGGGAGCCCTACAAACTGACATGAGGAACCTGGACTGGTGAGTTTTATTTCCCAGGGAAAATTGAGAAAAGGATGTGCCTAAGTGCCCCCGGCCATGGCTGGGACCTGATTTCAAAAAATCCTTATATTGAAGGATGGACCCCAGACCGAAGTTGTCCCCACCTGAAACTTCTCCTGCCCTGATAGACCCAAGGCAGCCCTACAAACTGACTTCAGGAACCTGGACTGGTGAGTTTTCTTTCCCAGGGAAAAGAGACAGAGGATGTGCCCAGGGGCCCCTGGCCCTATGCTGGGACCTCACTGAAAAAATCCTTATATCGAAGGATGGACCCCACACCGAAGTTGTCCGCACCTCAAACTTCTGCTGCCAAGATAGACCCAAAGGGAGCCCAACAAACTGACATCAGGAACCTGGACTGGTGAGTTTTCTTTCCCAGGGAAAAGGGACAAAGGATGTGCCCAGGGGCCCCTGGCCCTGGGCTGGGACCTCACTGCAAAAAATCCTTATATCAAAGGATGGACCCCACACCGAAGTTGTCCCCACCTCAAACTTCTGCTGCCCTGATAGACCCAAGGGAACCCTACAAACTGACATCAGGAACCTGGACTGCTGAGTTTTCTTTCCCAGGGAAAATGGAGAAAAGAATGTGCCCAGGGGCCCCCCACACTGGGCTGGGCCTGACTGCAAAAAATCCTTATATCGAAGGATGGACCCCAGACCGAAGTTGTCCCCACCTGAAACTTCTGCTGCCCTGATAGACCCAAGGCAGCCCTACAAACTGACTTCAGGAACCTGGGCTGGTGAGTTTTCTTTCCCAGGGAAAAGAGACAGAGGATGTGCCCAGGGGCCCCTGGCCCTATGCTGGGACCTCACTGAAAAAATCCTTATATCGAAGGATGGAACCCACACCGAAGTTGTCCGCACCTCAAACTTCGGCTGCCAAGATAGACCCAAAGGGAGCCCTACAAACTGACATCAGGAACCTGGACTGGTGAGTTTTCTTTCCCAGGGAAAAGGGACAAAGGATGTGCCCAGGGGCCCCTGGCCCTGGGCTGGGACCTCACTGAAAAAATCCTTATATCGAAGGATGGACCCCACACCGAAGTTGTCCGCACCTCAAACTTCTGCTGCCAAGATAGACCCAAGGGAGCCCTACAAACTGACATCAGGAACCTGGACTGGTGAGTTTTCTTTCCCAGGGAAAATGGCCAAAGGATGTGCCCAGGGGCCCCCCACACTGGGCTGGGACCTCACTGCAAAAAATCCTTATATCGAAGGATGGCCCCAGACCGAAGTTGTGCCCACCTCAACCTTGTGCTGCCTCGATAGTCCCAAGGGAGCCCTACAAACTGACATCAGGAACCTGGACTGCTGAGTTTTCTTTCCCAGGGAAAATGGCCAAAGGATGTGCCTAGGTGGCCCCGGCCATGGCTGGGACCTGACTGCAAAAAATCCTTATATCGAAAGATGGACCCCTGACCGAATTTGTCCCCACATCAAACCTGTGCTGCCCTGATAGTCCCAAGGGAGCCCTACAAACCAACATCAGGAACCTGGACTGGTGAGTTTTCTTTCCCAGGGGAAAGGGCCAAAGATTGTGCCCATGGGCCCCTGGCAATGGGCTGGTCCTGACTGCAAAAAATCCTTGTATCGAAGGATGGAGCCCAGACAGAAGTTGTCACTACCTCAAAATTGTGCTGCCCTGATAGACCCAAGGGAGCCCTACAAACTGACATCAGGAACCTGGACTGGTGAGTTTTATTTCCCAGGGAAAATGGCCAAAGGATGTGCCTAGGTGCCCCTGGCCATGGCTGGGACCTGACTGCAAAAAATCCTTATATCGAAGGATGGACCCCAGACCGAAGTTGTCCCCACATCAAACCTGTGCTGTCCTGATAGACCCAAAGGAGCCCTACAAACTGACATCAGGAACCTGGACTGGTGAGTTTTCTTTCCCAGGGAAAATGGCCAAAATATGTGCCCAGGTGCCCCTGGCCCTGGGCTGGGACCTCACTGCAAAAAATCCTTATATCAAAGGATGGAGGCCAGACCAAAGTTCTCCCCACGTCAAATTTGTAATGCCCTGATAGACCCAAAGGAGCCCTACAAACTGACATCAGGAACCTGGACTGCTGAGTTTTCTTTCCCAGGGAAAATGGCCAAAGGATGTGCCCAGGGGCCCCTGGCCCTCGGCTGGGACCTGACTCCAAAAAATACATATATCGAAGGATGGACCCCAGACCGAAGTTGTCCCCACCTGAAACTTCTACTGCCCTGATAGACCCAAGGCAGCCCTACAAACTGACATCAGGAACCTGGACTGGTGAGTTTTCTTTCCCAGGGAAAAGAGACAGAGGATGTGCCCAGGGGCCCCTGGCCCTATGCTGGGACCTCACTGAAAAAATCCTTATATCGAAGGATGGACCCCACACCGAAGTTTTCCGCACCTCAAACTTCTGCTGCCAAGATAGACCCAAAGGGAGCCCTACAAACTGACATCAGGAACCTGGACTGGTGAGTTTTCTTTCCCAGGGAAAAGGGACAAAGGATGTGCCCAGGGGCCCCTGGCCCTGGGCTGGGACCTCACTGAAAAAATCCTTATATCGAAGGATGGACCCCACACCGAAGTTGTCCGCACCTCAAACTTCTGCTGCCATGATAGACCCAAGGGAGCCCTACAAACTGACATCAGGAACCTGGACTGGTGAGTTTTCTTTCCCAGGGAAAATGGCCAAAGGATGTGCCCAGGGGCCCCCCACACTGGGCTGGGACCTCACTGCAAAAAATCCTTATATCGAAGGATGGACCCCAGACCGAAGTTGTGCCCACCTCAACCTTGTGCTGCCTCGATAGTCCCAAGGGAGCCCTGCAAACTGACATCAGGAACCTGGACTGCTGAGTTTTCTTTCCCAGGGAAAATGGCCAAAGGATGTGCCTAGGTGGCCCCGGCCATGGCTGGGACCTGACTGCAAAAAATCCTTATATCGAAGGATGGACCCCAGACCGAAGTTGTCCCCACCTCAAACCTGTGCTGCCCTGATAGACCCAAGGGAGCCCTACAAACTGACATGAGGAACCTGGACTGGTGAGTTTTCTTTCCCAGGGAAAATGGCCAAAGGATGTCCCTAGGTGCCCCCGTCCATGGCTGGGACCTCACTGCAAAAAATCCTTATATCGAAGGATGGACCCCTGACCGAATTTGTCCCCACATCGAACCTGTGCTGCCCTGATAGTCCCAAGGGAGCCCTACAAACCAACATCAGGAACCTGGACTGGTGAGTTTTCTTTCCCTGGGGAAAGGGCCAAAGAATGTGCCCAGGGGCCCCTGGCAATGGGCTGGTCCTGACGGCAAAAAATCCTTGTATCGAAGGATGGAGCCCAGACGGAAGTTGTCACTACCTCAAAATTTTGCTGCCCTAATAGACCCAAGGGAGCCCTACAAACTGACATCAGGAACCTGGACTGGTGAGTTTTATTTCCCAGGGAAAATGGCCAAAGGATGTGCCTAGGTGCCCCCGGCCATGGCTGGGACCTGACTGCAAAAAATCCTTATATCGAAGGATGCACCCCTGACCGAATTTGTCCCCACCTCAAACTTGTGCTGCCCGGATAGACCCAAGGGAGCCCTACAAACTGACATCAGGAACCTGGACTGGTGACTTTTCTTTCCAAGGGAAAATGGCCAAAGTAGGTCCTCAGGGGCCCCTGGCCCTGGGCTGGGCCCTGACTGCAAAAAATCCTTATATTGAAGGATGGACCCCAGACCGAAGTTGTCCCCACCTGAAACTTCTGCTGCCCTGATAGACCCAAGGGAACCCTACAAACTGACATCAGGAACCTGGACTGCTGAGTTTTCTTTCCCAGGGAAAATGGCCAAAGGATGTGCCCAGGGGCCCCCCACACTGGGCTGGGCCTGACTGCAAAAAATCCTTATATCGAAGGATGGACCCCAGACCGAAGTTGTCCCCACCTGAAAATTCTGCTGCCCTGATAGACCCAAGGCAGCCCTACAAACTGACTTCAGGAACCTGGACTGGTGAGTTTTCTTTCCCAGGGAAAAGAGGCAGAGGATGTGCCCAGGGGCCCCTGGCCCTATGCTGGGACCTCACTGAAAAAATCCTTATATCGAAGGATGGACCCCACACCGAAGTTGTCCGCACCTCAAACTTCGGCTGCCAAGATAGACCCAAAGGGAGCCCTACAAACTGACATCAGGAACCTGGACTGGTGAGTTTTCTTTCCCAGGGAAAAGGGACAAAGGATGTGCCCAGGGGCCCCTGGCCCTGGGCTGGGACCTCACTGAAAAAATCCTTATATCGAAGGATGGACCCCACACCGAAATTGTCCGCACCTCAAACTTCTGCTGCCAAGATAGACCCAAGGGAGCCCTACAAACTGACATCAGGAACCTGGACTGGTGAGTTTTCTTTCCCAGGGAAAATGGCCAAAGGATGTGCCCAGGGGCCCCCCACACTGGGCTGGGACCTCACTGCAAAAAATCCTTATATCGAAGGATGGACCCCAGACCGAAGTTGTGCCCACCTCAACCTTGTGCTGCCTCGATAGTCCCAAGGGAGCCCTACAAACTGACATCAGGAACCTGGACTGCTGAGTTTTCTTTCCCTAGGAAAATGGCCAAAGTATGTGCTCAGGGGCCCCTGGCCCTGGGCTGGGACCTGACTGCAAAAAATCCTTATATCGAAGGATGGACCCCAGACCGAAGTTGTCCCCACATCAAACCTGTGCTGTCCTGATAGACCCAAAGGAGCCCTACAAACTGACATCAGGAACCTGGACTGGTGAGTTTTCTTTCCCAGGGAAATTGGCCAAAAGATGTGCCCAGGTGCCCCTGGCCCTGGGCTGGGACCTCACTGCAAAAAATCCTTATATCGAAGGATGGAGGCCAGACCAAAGTTCTCCCCACGTCAAATTTGTAATGCCCTGATAGACCCAAAGGAGCCCTACAAACTGACATCAGGAACCTGGACTGCTGAGTTTTCTTTCCCAGGGAAAATGGCCAAAGGATGTGCCCAGGGGCCCCTGGCCCTCGGCTGGGACCTGACTCCAAAAAAAACATATATCGAAGGATGGACCCCAGACCGAAGTTGTCCCCACCTGAAAATTCTGCTGCCCTGATAGACCCAAGGCAGCCCTACAAACTGACATCAGGAACCTGGACTGGTGAGTTTTCTTTCCCAGGGAAAAGAGACAGAGGATGTGCCCAGGGGCCCCTGGCCCTATGCTGGGACCTCACTGAAAAAATCCTTATATCGAAGGATGGACCCCACACCGAAGTTTTCCGCACCTCAAACTTCTGCTGCCAAGATAGACCCAAAGGGAGCCCTACAAACTGACATCAGGAACCTGGACTGGTGAGTTTTCTTTCCCAGGGAAAAGGGACAAAGGATGTGCCCAGGGGCCCCTGGCCCTATGCTGGGACCTCACTGAAAAAATCCTTATATCGAAGGATGGACCCCACACCGAAGTTGTCCCCACCTCAAACTTGTGCTGCCCTGATAGACCCAAGGGAGCCCTACAAACTGACATTAGGAACCTGGACTGGTGAGTTTTCTTGCCAAGGGAAAAAGGACAAAGTATGTGCCCAGGGGCCCCTGGCCCTTGGACGGAACCTCACTGCAAAAAATCCTTGTATCGAAGGATGGAACCCAGACCGAAGTTGTCCCCACCTCAAACTTGTGCTGCCCTGATAGACCCAAGGGAGCCCTACAAACTGACATCAGGAACCTGGACTGGTGAGTTTTCTTTCCCAGGGAAAATGGAGAAAAGGATGTGCCTAGGTGCCCCCGGCCATGGCTGGGCCCTGATTGCAAAAAATCCTTATATTGAAGGATGGTCCCCAGACCGAAGTTGTCCCCACCTGAAACTTCTGCTGCCCTGATAGACCCAAGGCAGCCCTACAAACTGACTTCAGGAACCTGGACTGGTGAGTTTTCTTTCCCAGGGAAAAGCGACAGAGGATGTGCCCAGGGGCCCCTGGCCCTATGCTGGGACCTCACTGAAAAAATCCTTATATCGAAGGATGGACCCCACACCGAAGCTGTCCGCACCTCAAATTTCTGCTGCCAAGATAGACCCAAAGGGAGCCCTACAAACTGACATCAGGAACCTGGACTGGTGAGTTTTCTTTCCCAGGGAAAAGGGACAAAGGATGTGCCCAGGGGCCCCTGGCCCTGGGCTGGGACCTCACTGCAAAAAATCCTTATATCAAAGGATGGACCCCACACCGAAATTGTCCCCACCTCAAACTTCTGCTGCCCTGATAGACCCAAGGGAACCCTACAAACTGACATCAGGAACCTGGACTGCTGAGTTTTGTTTCCCAGGGAAAATGGCCAAAGGATGTGCCCAGGGGCCCCCCACACTGGGCTGGGACCTCACTGCAAAAAATCCTTATATCGAAGGATGGACCCCAGACCGAAGTTGTGCCCACCTCAACCTTGTGCTGCCTCGATAGTCCCAAGGGAGCCCTCCAAACTGACATCAGGAACCTGGACTGCTGAGTTTTCTTTCCCAGGGAAAATGGCCAAAGGATGTGCCTAGGTGGCCCCGGCCATGGCTGGGACCTGACTGCAAAAAATCCTTATATCGAAAGATGGACCCCTGACCGAATTTGTCCCCACATCAAACCTGTGCTGCCCTGATAGTCCCAAGGGAGCCCTACAAACCAACATCAGGAACCTGGACTGGTGAGTTTTATTTCCCAGGGAAAATGGCCAAAGGATGTGCCTAGGTGCCCCCGGCCATGGCTGGGACCTGACTGCAAAAAATCCTTATATCGAAGGATGCACCCCAGACCGAAGTTGTCCCCACCTCAAACTTGTGCTGCCCTGATAGACCCAAGGGAGCCCTACAAACTGACATCAGGAACCTGGACTGGTGACTTTTCTTTCCAAGGGAAAATGGCCAAAGTATGTCCTCAGGGGCCCCTGGCCCTGGACTGGGCCCTGACTGCAAAAAATCCTTATATCGAAGGATGGACCCCAGACCGAAGTAGTCCCCACATCAAACCTGTGCTGTCCTGATAGACCCAAGGGAGCCCTACAAACTGACATCAGGAACCTGGACTGGTGAGTTCTCTTTCCCAGGGAAAATGGCCAAAAGACGTCCCCAGGTGCCCCTGGCCCTGGGCTGGGACCTCACTGCAAAAAATCCTTATATCGAAGGATGGAGGCCAGACCAAAGTTGTCCCCACCTCAAATTTGTAATGCCCTGATAGACCCAAAGGAGCCCTACAAACTGACATCAGGAACCTGGACTGATGAGTTTTCTTTCCCAGGGAAAAGGGCCAAAGAATGTTCCCTGGGGCCTTGCACACTGGGCTGGGACCTGACTGCAAAAAATACTTATAACGAAGGATGGACTCCAGACCGAAGTTGTCCCCACCTCAAACTTGTGCTGCCCTGATAGACCCAAGGGAGCCCTACAAACTGACATCAGGAACCTGGACTGCTGAGTTTTCTTTCCCAGGGAAAATGGCCAAAGGATGTGCCCAGGGGCCCCTGGCCCTGGGCTGGGACCTGACTCCAAAAAATACATATATCGAAGGATGGACCCCAGACCGAAGTTGTCCCCACATACAACCTGTGCTCTCCTGATAGACCCAAGGGAGCCCTACAAACTGACATTAGGAACCTGGACTGGTGAGTTTTCTTGCCAAGGGAAAAAGGACAAAGTATGTGCCCAGGGGCCCCTGGCCCTTGGACGGAACCTCACTGCAAAAAATCCTTGTATCGAAGGATGGAACCCAGACCGAAGTTGTCCCCACCTCAAACTTGTGCTGCCCTGATAGACCCAAGGGAGCCCTACAAACTGACATCAGGAACCTGGACTGGTGAGTTTTCTTTCCCAGGGAAAATGGAGAAAAGGATGTGCCTAGGTGCCCCCGGCCATGGCTGGGCCCTGATTGCAAAAAATCCTTATATTGAAGGATGGTCCCCAGACCGAAGTTGTCCCCACCTGAAACTTCTGCTGCCCTGATAGACCCAAGGCAGCCCTACAAACTGACTTCAGGAACCTGGACTGGTGAGTTTTCTTTCCCAGGGAAAAGCGACAGAGGATGTGCCCAGGGGCCCCTGGCCCTATGCTGGGACCTCACTGAAAAAATCCTTATATCGAAGGATGGACCCCACACCGAAGCTGTCCGCACCTCAAATTTCTGCTGCCAAGATAGACCCAAAGGGAGCCCTACAAACTGACATCAGGAACCTGGACTGGTGAGTTTTCTTTCCCAGGGAAAAGGGACAAAGGATGTGCCCAGGGGCCCCTGGCCCTGGGCTGGGACCTCACTGCAAAAAATCCTTATATCAAAGGATGGACCCCACACCGAAATTGTCCCCACCTCAAACTTCTGCTGCCCTGATAGACCCAAGGGAACCCTACAAACTGACATCAGGAACCTGGACTGCTGAGTTTTCTTTCCCAGGGAAAATGGCCAAAGGATGTGCCCAGGGGCCCCCCACACTGGGCTGGGCCTGACTGCAAAAAATCCTTATATCGAAGGATGGACCCCAGACCGAAGTTGTGCCCACCTCAACCTTGTGCTGCCTCGATAGTCCCAAGGGAGCCCTACAAACTGACATCAGGAACCTGGACTGGTGAGTTTTCTTTCCCAGGGAAAATGGCCAAAGGATGTGCCCAGGGACCCCTGGCCCTCGGCTGGGACCTCACTGCAAAAAATCCTTATATCGAAGGATGGAACCCAGACCGAAGTTATCCCCACCTCAAACTTGTGCTACCCTGATAGACCCAAGGGAGCCCTACAAACTGACATCAGGAACCTGGACTGGTGAGTTTTCTTTCCCAGGGAAAATGGCCAAAGGATGTGCCTGGGTGCCCCCTCCATGGCTGGGACCTGACTGCAAAAAATCCTTATATCGAAGGATGGACCCCAGACCGAAGCTGTCCCCACCTCAAACTTGTGCTGCCCTGATAGACCCAAGGGAGCCCTACAAGCTGGCATCAGGAACCTGGACTGCTGAGTTTTCTTTCCCAGGGAAAATGGCCAAAGGATGTGCCTAGGTGCCCCCTCCATGGCTGGGACCTGACTGCAAAAAATCCTTATATCGAAGGATGGACCCCAGACCGAAGCTGTCCCCACCTCAAACTTGTGCTGCCCTGATAGACCCAAGGGAGCCCTACAAGCTGGCATCAGGAACCTGGACTGCTGAGTTTTCTTTCCCAGGGAAAATGGCCAAAGGATGTGCCTGGGTGCCCCCTCCATGGCTGGGACCTGACTGCAAAAAATCCTTATATCGAAGGATGGACCCGAAACCGAAGTTGTCCCCACCTCAAACCTGTCCTGCCCTGATAGACGCAAAGGAGCCCTACAAACTGACATCAGGAACCTGGACTGGTGAGTTTTCTTTCCCAGGGAAAAGAGACAGAGGATGTGCCACGGGCCCCTGGCCCTATGCTGGGACCTCACTGCAAAAAATCCTTATATCGAAGGATGGACCCCACACCGAAGTTGTCCGCACCTCAAACTTCTGCTGCCAAGACAGACCCAAAGGGAGCCCTACAAACTGACATCAGGAACCTGGACTGGTGAGTTTCCTTTCCCAGGGAAAAGGGACAAAGGATGTGACCAGGGGACCCTGGCCCTGGGCTGGGACCTCACTGCAAAAAATCCTTATATCAAAGGATGGACCCCACACCGAAGTTGTCCCCACCTCAAACTTCTGCTGCCCTGATAGACCCAAGGGAACCCTACAAACTGACATGGGGAACCTGGACTGCTGAGTTTTCTTTCCCAGGGAAAATGGCCAAAGGATGTGCCCGGGGGCCCCTGGCCCTGGGCTGGGACCTCACTGCAAAAAATCCTTATATCGAAGGATGGACCCCAGACCGAAGTTTTCCCGACATACAAACTGTGCTCTCCTGATAGTCCCAAGGGAGCCCTACAAACTGACATCAGGAACGTGGACTGGTGAGTTTTCTTTCCCAGGGAAAATGGCCAAAGGATGTGCCCAGGGGCCCCTGGCCCTTGGCTGGGCCTGACTGCAAAAAATCCTTATATCGAAGGATGGATTCCAGACCGAAATTGCCCACTCCTCAAAATTCTGCTGCCTTGATAGTCCCAAGGGAGCCCTACAAACTGACATCAGGAACCTGGACTGGTGAGTTTTCTTTCCCAGGGAAAATGGCCAAAGGATGTGCCTAGGTGGCCCCGGCCATGGCTGGGACCTGACTGCAAAAAATCCATATATCGAAGGATGGACCCCAGACCAAAATTTTCCCCACGTCTAACCTGTGCTGCCCTGATAGGCCCAACGGAGCCCTACAAATTGACATCAGGAACCTGGACTGGTGAGTTTTCTTTCCCAGAAAAAAGGGACAAAGGATGTGCCCAGGGGCCCCTGGCCCTGGGCTGGGACCTCACTGCAAAAAATCCTTATATCGAAGGATTTACTCCACACCGAAGTTGTCCCCACATCAAACTTCTGCTGCCCTGATAGACCCAAAGGATCCGTACAAACTGACATCAGGAACCTGGACTGGTGAGTTTTCTTTCCCAGGGAAAATGGCCAAAGGATGTGCCCAGGGACCCCTGGCCCTGGGCTGGGACCTCACTGCAAAAAATCCTTATATCGAAGGATGGAACCCAGACCGAAGTTATCCCCACCTCAAACTTGTGCTACCCTGATAGACCCAAGGGAGCCCTACAAACTGACATCAGGAACCTGGACTGGTGAGTTTTCTTTCCCAGGGAAAATGGCCAAAGGATGTGCCTGGGTGCCCCCTCCATGGCTGGGACCTGACTGCAAAAAATCCTTATATCGAAGGATGGACCCCAGACCGAAGCTGTCCCCACCTCAAACTTGTGCTGCCCTGATAGAACCAAGGGAGCCCTACAAGCTGGCATCAGGAACCTGGACTGCTGAGTTTTCTTTCCCAGGGAAAATGGCCAAAGGATGTGCCTAGGTGCCCCCTCCATGGCTGGGACCTGACTGCAAAAAATCCTTATATCGAAGGATGGACCCGAAACCGAAGTTGTCCCCACCTCAAACCTGTGCTGCCCTGATAGACGCAAAGGAGCCCTACAAACTGACATCAGGAACCTGGACTGGTGAGTTTTCTTTCCCAGGGAAAAGAGACAGAGGATGTGCCACGGGCCCCTGGCCCTATGCTGGGACCTCACTGCAAAAAATCCTTATATCGAAGGATGGACCCCACACCGAAGTTGTCCGCACCTCAAACTTCTGCTGCCAAGACAGACCCAAAGGGAGCCCTACAAACTGACATCAGGAACCTGGACTGGTGAGTTTCCTTTCCCCGGGAAAAGGGACAAAGGATGTGACCAGGGGACCCTGGCCCTGGGCTGGGACCTCACTGCAAAAAATCCTTATATCAAAGGATGGACCCCACACCGAAGTTGTCCCCACCTCAAACTTCTGCTGCCCTGATAGACCCAAGGGAACCCTACAAACTGACATGGGGAACCTGGACTGCTGAGTTTTCTTTCCCAGGGAAAATGGCCAAAGGATGTGCCCGGGGGCCCCTGGCCCTGGGCTGGGACCTCACTGCAAAAAATCCTTATATCGAAGGATGGACCCCAGACCGAAGTTTTCCCGACATACAAACTGTGCTCTCCTGATAGTCCCAAGGGAGCCCTACAAACTGACATCAGGAACGTGGACTGGTGAGTTTTCTTTCCCAGGGAAAATGGCCAAAGGATGTGCCCAGGGGCCCCTGGCCCTTGGCTGGGCCTGACTGCAAAAAATCCTTATATCGAAGGATGGATTCCAGACCGAAATTGCCCACTCCTCAAAATTCTGCTGCCTTGATAGTCCCAAAGGAGCCCTACAAACTGACATCAGGAACCTGGACTGATGAGTTTTCTTTCCCAGGGAAAAGGGCCAAAGAATGTTCCCTGGGGCCTTGCACACTGGGCTGGGACCTGACTGCAAAAAATACTTATAACGAAGGATGGACTCCAGACCGAAGTTGTCCCCACCTCAAACTTGTGCTGCCCTGATAGACCCAAGGGAGCCCTACAAACTGACATCAGGAACCTGGACTGCTGAGTTTTCTTTCCCAGGGAAAATGGCCAAAGGATGTGCCCAGGGGCCCCTGGCCCTGGGCTGGGACCTGACTCCAAAAAATACATATATCGAAGGATGGACCCCAGACCGAAGTTGTCCCCACATACAACCTGTGCTCTCCTGATAGACCCAAGGGAGCCCTACAAACTGACATCAGGAACCTGGACTGCTGAGTTTTCTTTCCCAGGGAAAAGGGACAAAGCTTGTGCCTACTTGCCCCCTCCATGGCTGGGACCTCACTGCAAAAAATCCTTATATCAAAGGATGGACCCCACACCAAAGTTGTCCCCACCTCAAACTTGTGCTGCCCTGATAGACCCAAGGGAGCCCTACAAACTGACATTAGGAACCTGGACTGGTGAGTTTTCTTGCCAAGGGAAAAAGGACAAAGTATGTGCCCAGGGGCCCCTGGCCCTTGGACGGAACCTCACTGCAAAAAATCCTTGTATCGAAGGATGGAACCCAGACCGAAGTTGTCCCCACCTCAAACTTGTGCTGCCCTGATAGACCCAAGGGAGCCCTACAAACTGACATCAGGAACCTGGACTGGTGAGTTTTCTTTCCCAGGGAAAATGGAGAAAAGGATGTGCCTAGGTGCCCCCGGCCATGGCTGGGCCCTGATTGCAAAAAATCCTTATATTGAAGGATGGTCCCCAGACCGAAGTTGTCCCCACCTGAAACTTCTGCTGCCCTGATAGACCCAAGGCAGCCCTACAAACTGACTTCAGGAACCTGGACTGGTGAGTTTTCTTTCCCAGGGAAAAGAGACAGAGGATGTGCCCAGGGGCCCCTGGCCCTATGCTGGGACCTCACTGAAAAAATCCTTATATCGAAGGATGGACCCCACACCGAAGCTGTCCGCACCTCAAATTTCTGCTGCCAAGATAGACCCAAAGGGAGCCCTACAAACTGACATCAGGAACCTGGACTGGTGAGTTTTCTTTCCCAGGGAAAAGGGACAAAGGATGTGCCCAGGGGCCCCTGGCCCTGGGCTGGGACCTCACTGCAAAAAATCCTTATATCAAAGGATGGACCCCACACCGAAATTGTCCCCACCTCAAACTTCTGCTGCCCTGATACACCCAAGGGAACCCTACAAACTGACATCAGGAACCTGGACTGCTGAGTTTTCTTTCCCAGGGAAAATGGCCAAAGGATGTGCCCAGGGGCCCCCCACACTGGGCTGGGCCTGACTGCAAAAAATCCTTATATCGAAGGATGGACCCCAGACCGAAGTTGTGCCCACCTCAACCTTGTGCTGCCTCGATAGTCCCAAGGGAGCCCTACAAACTGACATCAGGAACCTGGACTGGTGAGTTTTCTTTCCCAGGGAAAATGGCCAAAGGATGTGCCTAGGTGGCCCCGGCCATGGCTGGGACCTGACTGCAAAAAATCCATATATCGAAGGATGGACCCCAGACCAAAATTTTCCCCACGTCTAACCTGTGCTGCCCTGATAGGCCCAACGGAGCCCTACAAATTGACATCAGGAACCTGGACTGGTGAGTTTTCTTTCCCAGAGAAAAGGGACAAAGGATGTGCCCAGGGGCCCCTGGCCCTGGGCTGGGACCTCACTGCAAAAAATCCTTATATCGAAGGATTTACTCCACACCGAAGTTGTCCCCACATCAAACTTCTGCTGCTCTGATAGACCCAAAGGATCCGTACAAACTGACATCAGGAACCTGGACTGGTGAGTTTTCTTTCCCAGGGAAAATGGCCAAAGGATGTGCCCAGGGACCCCTGGCCCTGGGCTGGGACCTCACTGCAAAAAATCCTTATATCGAAGGATGGAACCCAGACCGAAGTTATCCCCACCTCAAACTTGTGCTACCCTGATAGACCCAAGGGAGCCCTACAAACTGACATCAGGAACCTGGACTGGTGAGTTTTCTTTCCCAGGGAAAATGGCCAAAGGATGTGCCTGGGTGCCCCCTCCATGGCTGGGACCTGACTGCAAAAAATCCTTATATCGAAGGATGGACCCCAGACCGAAGCTGTCCCCACCTCAAACTTGTGCTGCCCTGATAGACCCAAGGGAGCCCTACAAGCTGGCATCAGGAACCTGGACTGCTGAGTTTTCTTTCCCAGGGAAAATGGCCAAAGGATGTGCCTAGGTGCCCCCTCCATGGCTGGGACCTGACTGCAAAAAATCCTTATATCGAAGGATGGACCCGAAACCGAAGTTGTCCCCACCTCAAACCTGTGCTGCCCTGATAGACGCAAAGGAGCCCTACAAACTGACATCAGGAACCTGGACTGGTGAGTTTTCTTTTCCAGGGAAAAGAGACAGAGGATGTTCCACGGGCCCCTGGCCCTATGCTGGGACCTCACTGAAAAAATCCTTATATCGAAGGATGGACCCCACACCGAAGTTGTCCGCACCTCAAACTTCTGCTGCCAAGACAGACCCAAAGGGAGCCCTACAAACTGACATCAGGAACCTGGACTGGTGAGTTTCCTTTCCCAGGGAAAAGGGACAAAGGATGTGACCAGGGGACCCTGGCCCTGGGCTGGGACCTCACTGCAAAAAATCCTTATATCAAAGGATGGACCCCACACCGAAGTTGTCCCCACCTCAAACTTCTGCTGCCCTGATAGACCCAAGGGAACCCTACAAACTGACATGGGGAACCTGGACTGCTGAGTTTTCTTTCCCAGGGAAAATGGCCAAAGGATGTGCCCGGGGGCCCCTGGCCCTGGGCTGGGACCTCACTGCAAAAAATCCTTATATCGAAGGATGGACCCCAGACCGAAGTTTTCCCGACATACAAACTGTGCTCTCCTGATAGTCCCAAGGGAGCCCTACAAACTGACATCAGGAACGTGGACTGGTGAGTTTTCTTTCCCAGGGAAAATGGCCAAAGGATGTGCCCAGGGGCCCCTGGCCCTTGGCTGGGCCTGACTGCAAAAAATCCTTATATCGAAGGATGGATTCCAGACCGAAATTGCCCACTCCTCAAAATTCTGCTGCCTTGATAGTCCCAAGGGAGCCCTACAAACTGACATCAGGAACCTGGACTGGTGAGTTTTCTTTCCCAGGGAAAATGGCCAAAGGATGTGCCCAGGGGCCCCTGGCCCTGGGCTGGGACCTCACTGCAAAAAATCCTTATATTGAAGGATGGACACCAGACCGAAGTTGTCCCCACATCGAATCTGTGCTGTCCTGATAGACCCAAAGGAGCCCTACAAACTGACATCAGGAACCTGGACTCGTGAGTTTTCTTTCCCAGGGAAAATGGCCAAAGGATGTGCCTAGGTGCCCCTGGCCCGGGGCTGGGACCTCACTGCAAAAAATCTTTATATCGAAGCATGGAGCCGACACCTAAGTTGTCCCCACCTCAAACTTGTGCTGCCCTGATAGACCCAAGGGAGCCCTACAAACTGACATCAGGAACCTGGACTGGTGACTTTTCTTTCCAAGGGAAAACTGCCAAAGGTTGTGCCATGGTGCCCCTGGCCCTGGGCTGGGACCTGACTGGAAAAAATCCTTATATTGAAGGATGGACCCTAGACCGAAGCTGTCCCCACATCAAACCTATGCTGTCCTGATAGCACCAAGGGAGCCCTACAAACTGACATGAGGAACCTGGACTGGTGAGTTTTCTTTCCCAGGGAAAATGGCAAAAAGGTTGTGCCTTGATGCCCCCTCCATGGCTGGGACCTGACTGCAAAAAATCCTTATATCCAAGGATGGACCCCAGACCAAAGTTGTCACCACATCAAATCTGTGCTGTCCTGATAGACCCAAGGGAGCCCTACAAACTGACATCAGGAACCTGGACTGGTGAGTTTTATTCCCCAGGGAAAATGGCCAAAGGATGTGCCTTGGTGCCCCCTCCATGGCTGGGACCTGACTGCAAAAAATCCCTATATATCGAAGGATGGACCCCACACCGAAGTTGTCCGCACCTCAAACTTGTGCTGCCCTGATAGACCCAAGGGAACCCTACAAACTGACATCAGGAACCTGGACTGGTGAGTTTTCTTTCCCAGGGAAAATGGCCAAAGGATGTGCCCAGGGGCCCCCCACACTGGGCTGGGCCTGACTGCAAAAAATCCATATATCGAAGGATCGTCCCCAGACCAAAGTTGTCCCCACCTCAAACCTGTACTTCCCTGATAGACCCAAGGGAGCCCTACAAATTGACATCAGGAACCTGGACTGCTGAGTTTTCTTTCCCAGGGAAATTGGCCAAAGGATGTGCCCAGGGGCCCCTGGCCCTGGTCAGGGACCTCACTGCAAAAAATCATTATATCGAAGGATGGACCCCACACCGAAATTGTCCCCACCTTAAACTTCTGCTGCCCTGATAGACCCAAAGGATCCCTACAAACTGAAATCAGAACGTGGACTGGTGAGTTTTCTTTCCCAGGGAAAATGGCCAAAGGATGTGCCCAGGGGCCCCTGGCCCTCGGCTGGGCCTGACTGCAAAAAATCCTTATATCGAAGGATGGATTCCAGACCGAAATTGCCCACTCCTCAAAATTCTGCTGCCTTGATAGTCCAAGGGAGCCCTACAAACTGACATCAGGAACCTGGACTGGTGTGATTTCTTTCCCAGGGAAAATGGCCAAAGGATGTGCCCAGGGGCCCCTGGCCCTGGGCTGGGACCTCACTGCAAAAATCCTTATATCGAAGGATGGAACCCAGACCGAAGTTGTCCCCACATCAAATCTGTGGTGTCTTGATAGAGGCAAGGGAGCCCTACAAATTGACATCAGGAACCTGGACTGGTGAGTTTTCTTTCCCAGGAAAAACTGCCAAAGGTTGTGCCATGGTGCCCCGCACCCTGGGCTGGGACCTGACTGCAAAAAATCCTTATATCGAAGGATGGACCCCACACCGAAGTTGTCCCCACATCAAACCTATGGTGTCCTGATAGTCCCAAGGGAGCCCTACAAACTGACATCAGGAACCTGGACTGGTGAGTTTTCTTTCCCAGGGAAAATGGCCAAAGGATGTGCCTAGGTGCCCCCGGCCATGGCTGGGACCTGACTGCAAAAAATCCTTATATCGAAGGATGGAGGCCAGACCGAAGTTGTCCCCACCTCAAACTTGTGCTGCCCTGATAGACCCAAGGGAGCCCTACAAACTGACATCAGGAACCTGGACTGGTGAGTTTTCTTTCCCAGGGAAAATGGCCAAAGGATGTGCCCAGGGGCCCCCCACACAAGGCTGGGACCTCACTGCAAAAAATCCTTATATGGAAGGATGGACCCCAGACCTAATTGTCCCATCCGCAAATTTCTGCTGCCCTGATAGAGGCAAGGGATCCCTACAAATTGACATCAGGAACCTGGACTGGTGAGTTTTCTTTCCCAGGAAAAACTGCCAAAGGTTGTGCCATGGTGCCCCTGGCCCTGGGTTGGGACCTGACTGCAAAAAATCCTTATATTGAAGGATGGACCCCAGACCGAAGTTGTCCCCACCTGAAACTTCTGCTGCCCTGATAGACCCCAGGGAGCCCTACAAACTGACATCAGGAACCTGGACTGGTGAGTTTTCTTACCCAGGGAAAATGGCCAAAGAATGTGCCTAGGTGCCCCCGGCCATGGCTGGGACCTGACTGCAAAAAATCCTTATATCGAAGGATGGACCCCACACCGAAGTTGTCCCCACCTCAAACTTGTGCTGCCCTGATAGACCCAAGGGAGCCCTACAAACTTGCATCAGGAACCTGGACTGCTGAGTTTTCTTTCCCAGGGAAAATGGAAAAAGGATGTGCCCAGGGGCCCCAGGCCCTGGGCTGGGGCCTGACTGCAAAAAATCCTTATATCCAAGGATGGACCCCAGACCAAAGTTGTCACCACCTCAAACTTGTGCTGCCCTGATAGACCCAAGGGACCCCCACAAACTGACTTCAGGAACCTGGACTGCTGAGTTTTCTTTCCCAGGGAAAATGGCCAAAGGATGTGCCAGGGGCCCCCCACACTGGGCTGGGCCTGACTGCAAAAAATCCATATATCGAAGGATCGTCCCCAGACCAAAGTTATCCCCACCTCAAACCTGTACTGCCCTGATAGACCCAAGGGAGCCCTACAAATTGACATGAGGAACCTGGACTGCTGAGTTTTCTTTCCCAGGGAAAATGGCCAAAGGATGTGCCCAGGGGACTCTGGCCCTGGGCAGGGACCTCACTGCAAAAAATCCTTATATCGAAGGATGGAACCCAGACCGAAGTTGTCCCCACCTCAAACTTGTGCTGCCCTGAGAGACCCAAGGGAGCCCTACAAACTGACATGAGGAACCTGGACTGCTGAGTTTTCTTTCCCAGGGAATATGGCCAAAGGATGTGCCTAGGTGCCCCCGTCCATGGCTGGGACCTCACTGCAAAAAATCCTTATATCGAAAGATGGACCCCTGACCGAATTTGTCCCGACATCAAACCTGTGCTGCCCTGATAGTCCCAAGGGAGCCCTAAAAACCGACATCAGGAACCTGGACTGGTGAGTTTTATTTCCCAGGGAAAATGGCCAAAGGATGTGCCTAGGTGCTCCCGTCCATGGCTGGGACCTGACTGCAAAAAATCCTTATATCGAAGGATGGACCCCAGACCGAAGTTGTCCCCACCTCAAACTTGTGCTGCCCTGGTAGACCCAAGGGAGCCCTACAAACTGACATCAGGAACCTGGACTGGTGAGTTTTCTTGCCAAGGGAAAATGTCCAAAGGATGTGCCCAGGGGCCCTTGGCCCTGGGCTGGGACCTCACTGCAAAAAATCCTTATATCGAAGGATGGACCCCAGACCGAAGTTGTCCCCACATACAACCTGTGCTGTCCTGATAGTCCCAAGGGAGCCCTACAAACTGACATGAGGAACCTGGACTGGTGAGTTTTCTTTCCCAGGGAAAATGGCCAAAGGATATGCCCAGGGGCCCCTGGCCCTGGGCTGGGGCCTCACTGCAAAAAATCCTTATATCAAAGGCTGGACCCCAGACCGAAGTTTTCCCCACATCAAACCTGTGCTGTCCTGATAGACCCAAAGAGCCCTACAAACTGACATCAGGAACCTGGACTGGTGAGTTTTCTTTCCCAGGGAAAATGGCCAAAAGATGTGCCCAGGTGCCCCTGGACCCTGGGCTGGGACCTCACTGCAAAAAATCCTTATATCGAAGGATGGAGGCCAGACCAAAGTTGTCCCCACCTCAAATTTGTAATGCCCTGATAGACCCAAAGGAGCCCTACAAACTGACATCAGGAACCTGGACTGGTGAGTTTTCTTGCCAAGGGAAAATGGCCAATGGATGTGCCCAGGGGCCCCTGGCCCTGGGCTGGGACCTGACTCCAAAAAATACTTATATCGAAGGATGGACCCCACACCGAAGTTGTCCCCACATACAACCTGTGCTCTCCTGATAGACCCAAGGGAGCCCTACAAACTGACATGAGGAACCTGGACTGGTGAGTTTTCTTTCCCAGGGAAAATGGCCAAAGGATGTGCCTAGGTGCTCCCGTCCATGGCTGGGACCTGACTGCAAAAAATCCTTATATCGAAGGATGGACCCCAGACCGAAGTTGTCCCCACCTCAAACTTGTGCTGCCCTGGTAGACCCAAGGGAGCCCTACAAACTGACATCAGGAACCTGGACTGGTGAGTTTTCTTGCCAAGGGAAAATGTCCAAAGGATGTGCCCAGGGGCCCTTGGCCCTGGGCTGGGACCTCACTGCAAAAAATCCTTATATCGAAGGATGGACCCCAGACCGAAGTTGTCCCCACATACAACCTGTGCTGTCCTGATAGTCCCAAGGGAGCCCTACAAACTGACATCAGGAACCTGGACTGGTGAGTTTTCTTTCCCAGGGAAAATGGCCAAAAGATGTGCCCAGGTGCCCCTGGCCCTGGGCTGGGACCTCACTGCAAAAAATCCTTATATCGAAGGATGGAGGCCAGACCAAAGTTGTCCCCACCTCAAATTTGTAATGCCCTGATAGACCCAAAGGAGCCCTACAAACTGACATCAGGAACCTGGACTGGTGAGTTTTCTTGCCAAGGGAAAATGGCCAATGGATGTGCCCAGGGGCCCCTGGCCCTGGGCTGGGACCTGACTCCAAAAAATACTTATATCGAAGGATGGACCCCACACCGAAGTTGTCCCCACATACAACCTGTGCTCTCCTGATAGACCCAAGGGAGCCCTACAAACTGACATGAGGAACCTGGACTGGTGAGTTTTCTTTCCCAGGGAAAATGGCCAAAGGATATGCCCAGGGGCCCTTGGCCCTGGTCTGGGACCTGACTGCAAAAAATACTTATATCGAAGGATGGACTCAAGACCAAAGTTGTCCCCACTTCAAACGTCTGCTGACCTGATAGACCCAAGGGAGCCCTACAAACTGACATCAGGAACCTGGACTGGTGAGTTTTCTTGCCAAGGGAAAATGGCCAAAGGATGTGCCCAGGGGCCCCTGGTCCTGGGCTGGGACCTCACTGCAAAAAATCCTTATATCGAAGGATGGACCCCAGACCGAAGTTGTCCCCACATACAACCTGTGCTGTCCTGATAGTCCCAAGGGAGCCCTACAAACTGACATGAGGAACCTGGACTGGTGAGTTTTCTTTCCCAGGGAAAATGGCCAAAGGATATGCCCAGGGGCCCCTGGCCCTGGGCTGGGACCTGACTGCAAAAAATCCTTATATCAAAGGCTGGACCCCAGACCGAAGTTGTCCCCACATCAAACCTGTGCTGTCCTGATAGACCCAAAGAGCCCTACAAACTGACATCAGGAACCTGGACTGGTGAGTTTTCTTTCCCAGGGAAAATGGCCAAAAGATGTGCCCAGGTGCCCCTGGCCCTGGGCTGGGACCTCACTGCAATAAATCCTTATATCGAAGGATGGAGGCCAGACCAAAGTTGTCCCCACCTCAAATTTGTAATGCCCTGATAGACCCAAAGGAGCCCTACAAACTGACATCAGGAACCTGGACTGATGAGTTTTCTTTCCCAGGGAAAAGGGCCAAAGGATGTTCCCTGGGGCCTTGCACACTGGGCTGGGACCTGACTGCAAAAAATACTTATAACGAAGGATGGACTCCAGACCGAAGTTGTCCCCACCTCAAACTTGTGCTGCCCTGATAGACCCAAGGGAGCCCTACAAACTGACATCAGGAACCTGGACTGGTGAGTTTTCTTGCCAAGGGAAAATGGCCAATGGATGTGCCCAGGGGCCCCTGGCCCTGGGCTGGGACCTGAATCCAAAAAATACTTATATCGAAGGATGGACCCCAGACCGAAGTTGTCCCCACATACAACCTGTGCTCTCCTGATAGACCCAAGGGAGCCCTACAAACTGACATGAGGAACCTGGACTGGTGAGTTTCCTTTCCCAGGGAAAATGGCCAAAGGATATGCCCAGGGGCCCCTGGCCCTGGGCTGGGACCTGACTGCAAAAAATACTTATATCGAAGGATGGACTCAAGACCAAAGTTGTCCCCACTTCAAACGTCTGCTGACCTTATAGACCCTAGGGAGCCCTACAAAATGACATCAGGAACCTGGATTGGTGAGTTTTCTTTCCCAGGGAAATGGCCAATGGATGTGCCCAGTGGCCCCTGGCCCTGGGCTACGACCTCACTGCAAAAAATCCTTATATCAAAGGATGGAACCCAGACCTAAGTTATCCCCACCTCAAACTTGTGCTGCCCTGATAGACCCAAGGGAGCCCTACAAACAGACATCAGGAACCTGGACTGCTGAGTTTTCTTTCCCAGGGAAAAGGGACAAAGGTTGTGCCTAGTTACCCCCTCCATGGCTGGGACCTGACTGCAAAAAATCCTTATATCAAAGGATGGACCCCAGAACGAAGTTGTCCCCACCTCAAAAATGTGCTGCCCTGATAGACCCAAGGGAGCCCTACAAACTGACATCAGGAACCTGGACTGCTGAGTTTTCTTTCCCAGGGAAAATGGACAAAGTATGTGCCCAGGGGCCCCTGGCCCTTGGATGGAACCTCACTGCAAAAAATCCTTGTATCGAAGGATGGAACCCAGACCGAAGTTGTCCCCACCTCAAACTTGTGCTGCCCTGATAGACCCAAGGGAGCCCTACAAACTGACATGAGGAACCTGGACTGGTGAGTTTTCTTTCCCAGGGAAAAAGGAGAAAAGAATGTGCCTAGGTGCCCCCCGGCCATGGCTGGGACCTGACTGCAAAAAATCCTTATATCAAAGGATGGACCCCACACCGAAGCTGTCCCCACCTCAAACTTCTGCTGCCCTGATAGACCCAAGGGAACCCTACAAACTGACATCAGGAACCTGGACTGCTGAGTTTTCTTTCCCAGGGAAAATGGCCAAAGGATGTGCCCAGGGGCCCCCCACACTGGGCTGGGCCTGACTGCAAAAAATCCTTATATCGAAGGATGGACCCCAGACCGAAGTTGTGCCCACCTCAACCTTGTGCTGCCTCGATAGTCCCAAGGGAGCCCTACAAACTGACATCTGGAACCTGGACTGCTGAGTTTTCTTTCCCAGGGAAAATGGCCAAAGGATGTGCCCAGGGGACTCTGGCCCTGGGCAGGGACCTCACTGCAAAAAATCCTTATATCGAAGGATGGAACCCAGACCGAAGTTGTCCCCACCTCAAACTTGTGCTGCCTCGATAGTCCCAAGGGAGCCCTACAAACTGACATCAGGAACCTGGACTGCTGAGTTTTCTTTCCAAGGGAAAATGGCCAAAGGATGTGCCTAGGTGCCCCCGTCCATGGCTGGGACCTCACTGCAAAAAATCCTTATATCGAAAGATGGACCCCTGACCGAATTTGTCCCGACATCAAACCTGTGCTGCCCTGATAGTCCCAAGGGAGCCCTACAAACCAACATCAGGAACCTGGACTGGTGAGTTTTCTTTACCAGGGGAAAGGGCCAAAGAATGTGCCCATGGGCCCCTGGCAATGGGCTGGTACTGACTGCAAAAAATCCTTGTATCGAAGGATGGAGCCCAGACGGAAGTTGTCACTACCTCAAAATTGTGCTGCCCTGATAGACCCAAGGGAGCCCTACAAACTGACATCAGGAACCTGGACTGGTGAGTTTTATTTCCCAGAGAAAATGGCCAAAGGATGTGCCTAGGTGCCCCCGGCCATGGCTGGGGCCTGACTGCAAAAAATCCTTATATCGAAGGATGGACCCCACACCGAAGTTGTCCCCACCTCAAACTTGTGCTGCCCTGGTAGACCCAAGGGAGCCCTACAAACTGAAATCAGGAACCTGGACTGGTGACTTTTCTTTCCAAGGGAAAATTGCCAAAGTATGTGCTCAGGGGCCCCTGGCCCTGGGCTGGGACCTCACTGCAAAAAATCCTTATATAGAAGGATGGACCCCAGACCGAAGTTGTCCCCACCTCAAACTTGTGCTGCCCTGATAGACCCAAGGGAGCCCTACAAACTGACATCAGAAACCTGGACTGGTGCGTTTTCTTTCCCAGGGAAAAGGGACAAAGGATGTGCCCAGGGGCCCCTGGCCCTGGGCTGGGACCTCACTGCAAAAAATCCTTATATCGAAGGATGGACCCCAGACCGAAGTTGTCCCCACATACAACCTGTGCTGTCCTGATAGTCCCAAGGAAGCCCTACAAACTGACATGAGGAACCTGGACTGGTGAGTTTTCTTTCCCAGGGAAAATGGCCAAAGGATATGCCCAGGGGCCCCTGGCCCTGGGCTGGGACCTCACTGCAAAAAATCCTTATATCAAAGGCTGGACCCCAGACCGAAGTTGTCCCCACATCAAACCTGTGCTGTCCTGATAGACCCAAAAAGCCCTACAAACTGACATCAGGAACCTGGACTGGTGAGTTTTCTTTCCCAGGGAAAATGGCCAAAAGATGTGCCCAGGTGCCCCTGGCCCTGGGCTGGGACCTCACTGCAAAAAATCCTTATATCAAAGGATGGAGGCCAGACCAAAGTTGTCCCCACCTCAAATTTGTAATGCCCTGATAGACCCAAAGGAGCCCTACAAACTGACATCAGGAACCTGGACTGCTGAGTTTTCTTTCCCAGGGAAAAGGGACAAAGGTTGTGCCTAGTTGCCCCCTCCATGGCTGGGACCTGACTGCAAAAAATCCTTATATTGAAGGATGGACCCCAGACCGAAGTTGTCCGCACCTCAAACTTCTGCTGCCAAGATAGACCCAAAGGGAGCCCTACAAACTGACATCAGGAACCTGGACTGGTGCGTTTTCTTTCCCAGGGAAAAGGGACAAAGGATGTGCCCAGGGGCCTCTGGCCCTGGGCTGGGACCTCACTGCAAAAAATCCTTATATCAAAGGATGGACCCCACACCGAAGTTGTCCCCACCTCAAACTTCTGCTGCCCTGATAGACCCAAGGGAACCCTACAAACTGACATCAGGAACCTGGACTGCTGAGTTTTCTTTCCCAGGGAAAATGGCCAAAGGATGTGCCCAGGGGCCCCCCACACTGGGCTGGGCCTGACTGCAAAAAATCCTTATATCGAAGGATGGACCCCAGACCGAAGTTGTGCCCACCTCAACCTTGTGCTGCCTCGATAGTCCCAAGGGAGCCCTACAAACTGACATCAGGAACCTGGACTGCTGAGTTTTCTTTCCGAGGGAAAATGGCCAAAGGATGTACCTAGGTGGCCCCAGCCATGGCTGGGACCTGACTGCAAAAAATCCATATATCGAAGGATGGACCCCACACCGAAGTTGTCCCCACCTCAAACTTCTGCTGCCCTGATAGACCCAAAGGATCCGTACAAACTGACATCAGGAACCTGGACTGCTGAGTTTTCTTTCCCAGAGAAAAGGGACAAAGGATGTGCCCAGGGGCCCCTGGCCCTGGGCTGGGACCTCACTGCAAAAAATCCTTATATCGAAGGATTTACTCCACACCGAAGTTGTCCCCACCTCAAACATCTGCTGCCCTGATAGACCCAAAGGATCCGTACAAACTGACATCAGGAACCTGGACTGGTGAGTTTTCTTTCCCAGGGAAAATGGCCAAAGGATGTGCCCAGGGACCCCTGGCCCTGGGCTGGGACCTCACTGCAAAAAATCCTTATATCGAAGGATGGAACCCAGACCGAAGTTATCCCCACCTCAAACTTGTGCTACCCTGATAGACCCAAGGGAGCCCTACAAACTGACATCAGGAACCTGGACTGGTGAGTTTTATTTCCCAGGGAAAATGGCCAAAGGATGTGCCTAGGTGCCCCCGGCCATGGCTGGGACCTGACTGCAAAAAATCCTTATATCGAAAGATGGACCCGAGACCGAGGTTGTCCCCACCTCAAACTTCTGCTGCCCTGATAGACCCAAGGGAGCCCTACAAACTGAAATCAGGAACCTGGACTGGTGAGTTTTCTTTCCCAGGGAAAAGAGACAAGGGATGTGCCCAGGGGCCCCTGGCCCTATGCTGGGACCTCACTGCAAAAAATCCTTATATCGAAGGATGGACCCCACACCGAAGTTGTCCCCACCTGAAACTTCTGCTGCCCTGATAGACCCAAGGGAGCCCTACAAACTGACATCAGGAACCTGGACTGGTGAGTTTTCTTTCCCAGGGAAAATGGCCAAAGGATGTGCCTAGGTGCCCCCGGCGATGGCTGGGACCTGACTGCAAAAAATCCTTATATCGAAAGATGGACCCGAGACCGAGGTTGTCCCCACCTCAAACTTCTGCTGCCCTGATAGACCCAAGGGAGCCCTACAAACTGAAATCAGGAACCTGGACTGGTGAGTTTTCTTTCCCAGGGAAAAGAGACAAAGGATGTGCCCAGGGGCCCCTGGCCCTATGCTGGGACCTCACTGCAAAAAATCCTTATATCGAAGGATGGACCCCACACCGAAGTTGTCCCCACCTGAAACTTCTGCTGCCCTGATAGACCCAAGGGAGCCCTACAAACTGACATCAGGAACCTGGACTGCTGAGTTTTCTTTCCCAGGGAAAATGGCCAAAGGATGTGCCCAGGGACCCCTGGCCCTGGGCTGGGACCTCACTGCAAAAAATCCTTATATCGAAGGATGGACGCCACACCGAAGTTGTCCCCACCTCAAACTTGTGCTGCCCTGATAGACCCAAGGGAGCCCTACAAACTGACATCAGGAACCTGGACTGGTGAGTTTTCTTTCCAAGGGAAAATGGCCAAAGGATGTGCCTAGGTGCCCCCGGACATGGCTGGGACCTGACTGCAAAAAATCCTTATATCGAAGGATGGACCCCAGACCGACGTTGTCCCCACCTCAAACTTGTGCTGCCCTGATAGACCCAAGGGAGCCCTACAAACTGACATCAGGAACCTGGACTGGTGAGTTTTCTTTCCAAGGGAAAATGGACAAAGTATGTGCCCAGGGGCCCCTGGCCCTGGGCTGGGCCCTCACTGCAAAAAATCCTTATATCGAAGGATGGACCCCAGACCGAAGTTGTCCCCACCTCAAACTTGTGCTACCCTGATAGACCCAAGGGAGCCCTACAAACTGACATCAGGAACCTGGACTGGTGAGTTTTCTTGCCAAGGGAAAATGGCCAAAGGATGTGCCCAGGGGCCCCTGGCCCTGGGCTGGGACCTCACTGCAAAAAATCCTTATATCGAAGGATGGACCCCAGACCGAAGTTGTCCCCACATACAACCTGTGCTGTCCTGATAGTCCCATGGGAGCCCTAAAAACTGACATGAGGAACCTGGACTGGTGAGTTTTCTTTCCCAGGGAAAATGGCCAAAGGATATGCCCAGGGGCCCCTGGCCCTGGGCTGGGACCTCACTGCAAAAAATCCTTATATCGAAGGATGAACCCCAGACCGAAGTTGTGCCCACCTCAACCTTGTGCTGCCTCGATAGTCCCAAGGGAGCCCTACAAACTGACATCAGGAACCTGGACTGCTGAGTTTTCTTTCCCAGGGAAAATGGCCAAAGGATGTGCCTAGGTGGCCCCAGCCATGGCTGGGACCTGACTGCAAAAAATCCATATATCAAAGGATGGACCCCAGACCGAAGTTGTCCCCACCTCAAACTTGTGCTGCCCTGATAGACCCAAGGGAGCCCTACAAACTGACATCAGGAACCTGGACTGGTGAGTTTTCTTTCCAAGGGAAAATGGCCAAAGGATGTGCCTAGGTGCCCCCGGACATGGCTGGGACCTGACTGCAAAAAATCCTTATATCGAAGGATGGACCCCAGACCGAAGTTGTCCCCACCTCAAACTTGTGCTGCCCTGATAGACCCAAGGGAGCCCTACAAACTGACATCAGGAACCTGGACTGGTGAGTTTTCTTTCCAAGGGAAAATGGCCAAAGTATGTGCCCAGGGGCCCCTGGCCCTGGGCTGGGACCTCACTGCAAAAAATACTTATATCGAAGGATGGACCCCAGACCGAAGTTGTCCCCACATACAACCTGTGCTGTCCTGATAGTCCCATGGGAGCCCTAAAAATTGACATGAGGAACCTGGACTGGTGAGTTTTCTTTCCCAGGGAAAATGGCCAAAGGATATGCCCAGGGGCCCCTGGCCCTGGGCTGGGACCTCACTGCAAAAAATCCTTATATCGAAGGCTGGACCCCAGACCGAAGTTGTGCCCACCTCAAATTTGTAATGCCCTGATAGACCCAAAGGAGCCCTACAAACTGACATAAGGAACCTGGACTGGTGAGTTTTCTTTCCCAGGGAAAATGGCCTAAAGATGTGCCCAGGTGCCCCTGGCCCTGGGCTGGGACCTCACTGCAAAAAATACTTATAACGAAGGATGGAGGCCAGACCAAAGTTGTCCCCACCTCAAATTTGTAATGCCCTGATAGACCCAAAGGAGCCCTACAAACTGACATCAGGAACCTGGACTGATGAGATTCCTTTCCCAGGGAAAAGGGCCAAAGGATGTTCCCTGGGGCCTTGCACACTGGGCTGGGACCTGACTGCAAAAAATACTTATAACGAAGGATGGACTCCAGACCGAAGTTGTCCCCACCTCAAACTTGTGCTGCCCTGATAGACCCAAGGGAGCCCTATAAACTGACATCAGGAACCTGGACTGGTGAGTTTTCTTTCCCAGGGAAAATGGCCAAAGGATGTGCCCAGGGGCCCCCCACACTGGGCTGGGCCTGACTGCAAAAAATCCTTATATCGAAGGATGGACCCCAGACGGAAGTTGTGCCCACCTCAACCTTGTGCTGCCTCGATAGTCCCAAGGGAGCCCTACAAACTGACATCAGGAACCTGGACTGCTGAGTTTTCTTTCCCAGGGAAAATGGCCAAAGGATGTGCCTAGGTGGCCCCAGCCATGGCTGGGACCTGACTGCAAAAAATCCATATATCGAAGGATGGACCCCAGACAGAAGTTGTCCCCACCTCAAACTTCTGCTGCCCTGATAGACCCAAAGGATCCGTACAAACTGACATCAGGAACCTGGACTGCTGAATTTTCTTTCCCAGAGAAAAGGGACAAAGGATGTGCCCAGGGGCCCCTGGCCCTGGGCTGGGACCTGACTGCAAAAAATCCTTATATCGAAGGATGGAACCCAGACCGAAGTTATCCCCACCTCAAACTTGTGCTACCCTGATAGACCCAAGGGAGCCCTACAAACTGACATCAGGAACCTGGACTGGTGAGTTTTCTTTCCCAGGGAAAATGGCCAAAGGATGTGCCTAGGTGCCCCCGGCCATGGCTGGGACCTGACTGCAAAAAATCCTTATATCGAAAGATGGACCCGAGACCGAGGTTGTCCCCACCTCGAACTTCTGCTGCCCTGATAGACCGAAGGGAGCCCTACAAACTGAAACCAGGAACCTGGACTGGTGAGTTTTCTTTCCCAGGGAAAAGAGACAAAGGATGTGCCCAGGGGCCCCTGGCCCTATGCTGGGACCTCACTGCAAAAAATCCTTATATCGAAGGATGGACCACAGACCGAAGTTGTGCCCACCTCAACCTTGTGCTGCCTCGATAGTCCCAAGGGAGCCCTACAAACTGACATCAGGAACCTGGACTGCTGAGTTTTCTTTCCCAGGGAAAATGGCCAAAGGATGTGCCTAGGTGGCCCCAGCCATGGCTGGGACCTGACTGCAAAAAATCCATATATCAAAGGATGGACCCCAGACCGAAGTTGTCCCCACCTCAAACTTGTGCTGCCCTGATAGACCCAAGGGAGCCCTACAAACTGACATCAGGAACCTGGACTGGTGAGTTTTCTTTCCAAGGGAAAATGGCCAAAGGATGTGCCTAGGTGCCCCCGGACATGGCTGGGACCTGACTGCAAAAAATCCTTATATCGAAGGATGGACCCCAGACCGAAGTTGTCCCCACCTCAAACTTGTGCTGCCCTGATAGACCCAAGGGAGCCCTACAAACTGACATCAGGAACCTGGACTGGTGAGTTTTCTTTCCAAGGGAAAATGGCCAAAGTATGTGCCCAGGGGCCCCTGGCCCTGGGCTGGGACCTCACTGCAAAAAATCCTTATATCGAAGGATGGACCCCAGACCGAAGTTGTCCCCACCTCAAACTTGTGCTGCCCTGATAGACCCAAGGGAGCCCTACAAACTGACATCAGGAACCTGGACTGGTGAGTTTTCTTGCCAAGGGAAAATGGCCAAAGGATGTGCCCAGGGGCCCCTGGCCCTGGGCTGGGACCTCACTGCAAAAAATCCTTATATCGAAGGATGGACCCCAGACCGAAGTTGTCCCCACATACAACCTGTGCTGTCCTGATAGTCCCATGGGAGGCCTAAAAACTGACATGAGGAACCTGGACTGGTGAGTTTTCTTTCCAAAGGAAAATGGCCAAAGGATATGCCCAGGGGCCCCTGGCCCTGGACTGGGACGTCACTGCAAAAAATCCTTATATCGAAGGCTGGACCCCAGACCGAAGTTGTCCCCACATCAAACCTGTGCTGTCCTGATAGACCCAAAGGAGCCCTACAAACTGACATCAGGAACCTGGACTGGTGAGTTTTCTTTCCCAGGGAAAATGGCCAAAAGTTGTGCCCAGGTGCCCCCGGCCATGGCTGGGACCTGACTGCAAAAAATCCTTATATCGAAGGATGGACCCCACAGCGAAGTTGTCCCCACCTCAAACTTGTGCTGCCCTGATAGACCCAAGGGAGCCCTACAAACTGACATCAGGAACCTGGACTGGTGAGTTTTCTTGCCAAGGGAAAATGGCCAAAGGATGTGCCTAGGTGCCCCCGGACATGGCTGGGACCTGACTGCAAAAAATCCTTATATCGAAGGATGGACCCCAGACCGAAGTTGTCCCCACATACAACCTGTGCTGTCCTGATAGTCCCATGGGAGCCCTAAAAACTGACATGAGGAACCTGGACTGGTGAGTTTTCTTTCCCAGGGAAAATGGCCAAAGGATATGCCCAGGGGCCCCTGGCCCTGGGCTGGGACCTCACTGCAAAAAATCCTTATATCCAAGGCTGGACCCCAGACCGAAGTTGTCCCCACATCAAACCTGTGCTGTCCTGATAGACCCAAAGGAGCCCTACAAACTGACATCAGGAACCTGGACTGGTGAGTTTTCTTTCCAAGGGAAAATGGCCAAAGGATGTGCCTAGGTGCCCCCGGCCATGGCTGTGACCTTACTGCAAAAAATCCTTATATCGAAGGATGGACCCCAGACCAAAGTTGTCCCCACCTCAAACTTGTGCTGCCCTGATAGACCCAAGGGAGCCCTACAAACTGACATCAGGAACCTGGACTGGTGAGTTTTCTTGCCAAGGGAAAATGGCCAATGGATGTGCCCAGGGGCCCCGGGCCCTGGGCTGGGACCTGACTGCAAAAAATACTTATATCGAAGGATGGACCCCAGACCGAAGTTGTCCCCACATACAACCTGTGCTCTCCTGATAGACCCAAGGGAGCCCTACAAACTGACATGAGGAACCTGGACTGGTGAGTTTTCTTTCCCAGGGAAAATGGCCAAAGGATATGCCCAGGGGCCCCTGGCCCTGGGCTGGGACCTGACTGCAAAAAATACTTATATCGAAGGATGGACTCAAGACCAAAGTTGTCCCCACTTCAAACGTCTGCTGGCCTGATAGACCCAAGGGAGGCCTACAAACTGACATCAGGAACCTGGATTGGTGAGTTTTCTTTCCCAGGGAAATGGCCAATGGATGTGCCCAGTGGCCCCTGGCCCTGGGCTACGACCTCACTGCAAAAAATCCTTATATCAAAGGATGGAACCCAGACCTAAGTTATCCCCACCTCAAACTTGTGCTGCCCTGATAGACCCAAGGGAGCCCTACAAACTGACATCAGGAACCTGGACTGGTGAGTTTTCTTTCCCAGGGAAAATGGACAAAGGATGTGCCCAGGGGCCCCTGGCCCTGGGCTGGGACCTCACTGCAAAAAATCCTTATATCGAAGGATGGACCCCACACCGAAGTTGTCCGCACCTCAAACTTTTGCTGCCCTGTTAGACCCAAGGGAACCCTACAAACTGACATCAGGAACCTGGACTGCTGAGTTTTCTTTCCCAGGGAAAATGGCCAAAGGATGTGCCCAGGGGCCCCCCACACTGGGCTGGGCCAGACTGCAAAAAATCCTTATATCGAAGGATGGACCCCAGACCGTAGTTGTCCCCACCTCAAACTTGTGCTGCCCTGATAGACCCAAGGGAGCCCTACAAACTGACATCAGGAACCTGGACTGGTGAGTTTTCTTTCCCAGGGAAAATGGCCAAAGGATGTGCCTAGGTGGCCCTGGCCATGGCTGGGACCTGACTGCAAAAAATCCATATATCGTAGGATGGACCCCAGACCAAAATTTTCCCCACCTCAAACCTGTGCTGCCCTGATAGGCCCAACGGAGCCCTACAAATTGACATCAGGAACCTGGACTGGTGAGTTTTCTTTCCCAGGGAAAATGGCCAAATGATGTGCCTAGGTGCCCCCTCCATGGCTGGGACCTGACTGCAAAAAATCCTTACATCGAAGGATGGACCCCAGACCGAAGTTGTCCCCACCTCAAACTTGTTCTGCCCTGATAGACCCAAGGGAGCCCTACAAACTGACATCAGGAACCTGGACTGCTGAGTTTTCTTTCCCAGGGAAAATGGACAAAGTATGTGCCCAGGGGCCCCTGGCCCTTGGCTGGGATCTCACTGCAAAAAATCCTTATATCGAAGGATGGACCCCAGACCGAAGTTGTCCCCACCTCAAACTTGTGCTGCCCTGATAGACCCAAGGGAGCCCTACAAACTGACATCAGGAACCTGGACTGGTGAGTTTTCTTGCCAAGGGAAAATGGCCAAAGGATGAGCCCAGGGGCCCCTGGCCCTGGGCTGGGACCTCACTGCAAAAAATCCTTATATCGAAGGATGGACCCCAGACCGAAGTTGTCCCCACATACAACCTGTGCTGTCCTGATAGTCCCATGGGAGCCCTAAAAACTGACATGAGGAACCTGGACTGGTGAGTTTTCTTTCCCAGGGAAAATGGCCAAAGGATATGCCCAGGGGCCCCTGGCCCTGGGCTGGGACCTCACTGCAAAAAATCCTTATATCGAAGGATGGACCCGAGACCGAGGTTGTCCCCACCTCAAACTTCTGCTGCCCTGATAGACCCAAGGGAGCCCTACAAACTGAAATCAGGAACCTGGACTGGTGAGTTTTCTTTCCCAGGGAAAAGAGACAAAGGATGTGCCCAGGGGCCCCTGGCCCTATGCTGGGACCTCACTGCAAAAAATCCTTATATCGAAGGATGGACCCCACACCGAAGTTGTCCCCACCTGAAACTTCTGCTGCCCTGATAGACCCAAGGGAGCCCTACAGACTGACATCAGGAACCTGGACTGCTGAGTTTTCTTTCCCAGGGAAAATGGCCAAAGGATGTGCCCAGGGACCCCTGGCCCTGGGCTGGGACCTCACTGCAAAAAATCCTTATATCGAAGGATGGACGCCACACCGAAGTTGTCCCCACCTCAAACTTGTGCTGCCCTGATAGACCCAAGGGAGCCCTACAAACTGACATCAGGAACCTGGACTGGTGATTTTTCTTTCCAATGGAAAATGGCCAAAGGATGTGCCTAGGTGCCCCCGGACATGGCTGGGACCTGACTGCAAAAAATCCTTATATCGAAGGATGGACCCCAGACCGACGTTGTCCCCACCTCAAACTTGTGCTGCCCTGATAGACCCAAGGGAGCCCTAGAAACTGACATCAGGAACCTGGACTGGTGAGTTTTCTTTCCAAGGGAAAATGGCCAAAGGATGTGCCCAGGGGCCCCTGGCCCTGGGCTGGGACCTCACTGCAAAAAATCCTTATATCGAAGGATGGACCCCAGACCGAAGTTGTCCCCACATACAACCTGTGCTGTCCTGATAGTCCCATGGGAGCCCTAAAAACTGACATGAGGAACCTGGACTGGTGAGTTTTCTTTCCCAGGGAAAATGGCCAAAGGATATGCCCAGGGGCCCCTGGCCCTGGGCTGGGACCTCACTGCAAAAAATCCTTATATCGAAGGATGGACCCCAGACCGAAGTTGTGCCCACCTCAACCTTGTGCTGCCTCGATAGTCCCAAGGGAGCCCTACAAACTGACATCAGGAACCTGGACTGCTGAGTTTTCTTTCCCAGGGAAAATGGCCAAAGGATGTGCCTAGGTGGCCCCAGCCATGGCTGGGACCTGACTGCAAAAAATCCATATATCAAAGGATGGACCCCAGACCGAAGTTGTCCCCACCTCAAACTTGTGCTGCCCTGATAGACCCAAGGGAGCCCTACAAACTGACATCAGGAACCTGGACTGGTGAGTTTTCTTTCCCAGGGAAAATGGACAAAGGATGTGCCTAGGTGCCCCCGGACATGGCTGGGACCTGACTGCAAAAAATCCTTATATCGAAGGATGGACCCCAGACCGAAGTTGTCCCCACCTCAAACTTGTGCTGCCCTGATAGACCCAAGGGAGCCCTACAAACTGACATCAGGAACCTGGACTGGTGAGTTTTCTTTCCAAGGGAAAATGGCCAAAGTATGTGCCCAGGGGCCCCTGGCCCTGGGCTGGGACCTCACTGCAAAAAATCCTTATATCGAAGGATGGACCCCAGACCGAAGTTGTCCCCACATACAACCTGTGCTGTCCTGATAGTCCCATGGGAGCCCTAAAAACTGACATGAGGAACCTGGACTGGTGAGTTTTCTTTCCCAGGGAAAATGGCCAAAGGATATGCCCAGGGGCCCCTGGCCCTGGGCTGGGACCTCACTGCAAAAAATCCTTATATCGAAGGCTGGACCCCAGACTGAAGTTGTGCCCACCTCAAATTTGTAATGCCCTGATAGACCCAAAGGAGCCCTACAAACTGACATAAGGAACCTGGACTGGTAAGTTTTCTTTCCCAGGGAAAATGGCCAAAGAATGTGCCCAGGTGCCCCTGGCCCTGGGCTGGGACCTCACTGCAAAAAATACTTATAACGAAGGATGGAGGCCAGACCAAAGTTGTCCCCACCTCAAATTTGTAATGCCCTGATAGACCCAAAGGAGCCCTACAAACTGACATCAGGAACCTGGACTGATGAGATTCCTTTCCCAGGGAAAAGGGCCAAAGGATGTTCCCTGGGGCCTTGCACACTGGGCTGGGACCTGACTGCAAAAAATACTTATAACGAAGGATGGACTCCAGACCGAAGTTGTCCCCACCTCAAACTTGTGCTGCCCTGATAGACCCAAGGGAGCCCTATAAACTGACATCAGGAACCTGGACTGGTGAGTTTTCTTTCCCAGGGAAAATGGCCAAAGGATGTGCCCAGGGGCCCCCCACACTGGGCTGGGCCTGACTGCAAAAAATCCTTATATCGAAGGATGGACCCCAGACCGAAGTTGTGCCCACCTCAACCTTGTGCTGCCTCGATAGTCCCAAGGGAGCCCTACAAACTGACATCAGGAACCTGGACTGCTGAGTTTTCTTTCCCAGGGAAAATGGCCAAAGGATGTGCCTAGGTGGCCCCAGCCATGGCTGGGACCTGACTGCAAAAAATCCATATATCGAAGGATGGACCCCAGACCGAAGTTGTCCCCACCTCAAACTTCTGCTGCCCTGATAGACCCAAAGGATCCGTACAAACTGACATCAGGAACCTGGACTGCTGAATTTTCTTTCCCAGAGAAAAGGGACAAAGGATGTGCCCAGGGGCCCCTGGCCCTGGGCTGGGACCTGACTGCAAAAAATCCTTATATCGAAGGATGGAACCCAGACCGAAGTTATCCCCACCTCAAACTTGTGCTACCCTGATAGACCCAAGGGAGCCCTACAAACTGACATCAGGAACCTGGACTGGTGAGTTTTCTTTCCCAGGGAAAATGGCCAAAGGATGTGCCTAGGTGCCCCCGGCCATGGCTGGGACCTGACTGCAAAAAATCCTTATATCGAAAGATGGACCCGAGACCGAGGTTGTCCCCACCTCGAACTTCTGCTGCCCTGATAGACCGAAGGGAGCCCTACAAACTGAAACCAGGAACCTGGACTGGTGAGTTTTCTTTCCCAGGGAAAAGAGACAAAGGATGTGCCCAGGGGCCCCTGGCCCTATGCTGGGACCTCACTGCAAAAAATCCTTATATCGAAGGATGGACCACAGACCGAAGTTGTGCCCACCTCAACCTTGTGCTGCCTCGATAGTCCCAAGGGAGCCCTACAAACTGACATCAGGAACCTGGACTGCTGAGTTTTCTTGCCAAGGGAAAATGGCCAAAGGTTGTGCCTAGGTGGCCCCAGCCATGGCTGGGACCTGACTGCAAAAAATCCATATATCAAAGGATGGACCCCAGACCGAAGTTGTCCCCACCTCAAACTTGTGCTGCCCTGATAGACCCAAGGGAGCCCTACAAACTGACATCAGGAACCTGGACTGCTGAGTTTTCTTTCCCAGGGAAAATGGCCAAAGGATGTGCCTAGGGGCCCCTGGCCCTGGGCTGGGACCTGACTCCAAAAAATACATATATCGAAGGATGGACCCCAGACCGAAGTTGTCCCCACCTCAAACTTGTGCTGCCCTGATAGACCCAAGGGAGCCCTACAAACTGACATCAGGAACCTGGACTGGTGAGTTTTCTTTCCAAGGGAAAATGGCCAAAGTATGTGCCCAGGGGCTCCTGGCCCTGGGCTGGGCCCTGACTGCAAAAAATCCTTATATTGAAGGATGGACCCCAGACCGAAATTGTCCCCACCTCAAACTTGTGCTGCCCTGATAGACCCAAGGGAGCCCTACAAACTGACATCAGGAACCTGGACTGGTGAGTTTTCTTGCCAAGGGAAAATGGCCAAAGGATGTGCCCAGGGGCCCCTGGCCCTGGGCTGGGACCTCACTGCAAAAAATCCTTATATCGAAGGATGGACCCCAGACCGAAGTTGTCCCCACATACAACCTGTGCTGTCCTGATAGTCCCATGGGAGCCCTAAAAACTGACATGAGGAACCTGGACTGGTGAGTTTTCTTTCCCAGGGAAAATGGCCAAAGGATATGCCCAGGGGCCCCTGGCCCTGGGCTGGGACGTCACTGCAAAAAATCCTTATATCGAAGGCTGGACCCCAGACCGAAGTTGTCCCCACATCAAACCTGTGCTGTCCTGATAGACCCAAAGGAGCCCTACAAACTGACATCAGGAACCTGGACTGGTGAGTTTTCTTTCCCAGGGAAAATGGCCAAAAGTTGTGCCCAGGTGCCCCCAGGCATGGCTGGGACCTGACTGCAAAAAATCCTTATATCGAAGGATGGACCCCACAGCGAAGTTGTCCCCACCTCAAACTTGTGCTGCCCTGATAGACCCAAGGGAGCCCTACAAACTGACATCAGGAACCTGGACTGGTGAGTTTTCTTGCCAAGGGAAAATGGCCAAAGGATGTGCCCAGGGGCCCCGGGCCCTGGGCTGGGACCTGACTGCAAAAAATACTTATATCGAAGGATGGACCCCAGACCGAAGTTGTCCCCACATACAACCTGTGCTCTCCTGATAGACCCAAGGGAGCCCTACAAACTGACATGAGGAACCTGGACTGGTGAGTTTTCTTTCCCAGGGAAAATGGCCAAAGGATATGCCCAGGGGCCCCTGGCCCTGGGCTGGGACCTGACTGCAAAAAATACTTATATCGAAGGATGGACTCAAGACCAAAGTTGTCCCCACTTCAAACGTCTGCTGGCCTGATAGACCCAAGGGAGGCCTACAAACTGACATCAGGAACCTGGATTGGTGAGTTTTCTTTCCCAGGGAAATGGCCAATGGATGTGCCCAGTGGCCCCTGGCCCTGGGCTACGACCTCACTGCAAAAAATCCTTATATCAAAGGATGGAACCCAGACCTAAGTTATCCCCACCTCAAACTTGTGCTGCCCTGATAGACCCAAGGGAGCCCTACAAACTGACATCAGGAACCTGGACTGGTGAGTTTTCTTTCCCAGGGAAAATGGACAAAGGATGTGCCCAGGGGCCCCTGGCCCTGGGCTGGGACCTCACTGCAAAAAATCCTTATATCGAAGGATGGACCCCACACCGAAGTTGTCCGCACCTCAAACTTCTGCTGCCCTGATAGACCCAAGGGAACCCTACAAACTGACATCAGGAACCTGGACTGCTGAGTTTTCTTTCCCAGGGAAAATGGCCAAAGGATGTGCCCAGGGGCCCCCCACACTGGGCTGGGCCTGACTGCAAAAAATCCTTATATCGAAGGATGGACCCCAGACCGTAGTTGTCCTGTCCTGGGTTGTAAGATAAGCTTGTATTCCATTTGCCATCTGTCGAAGGCGAACCGGTTGGACAGGTTTTTTGTTATCTCTCTCAGAGACAATGGTTTGTGTATACACCTTTGACTGATTCAATGAAAGGCTGAAAAAATGTAACGCCGTGAGGGGTCCCACCCAGAGGGGGGAAGCAGCTCTCTCGCTCTCTCTTCGCGGGATTCCGAGAGAAGCAGCTCTCCCTCTTCTTTGCGGGACTCCGAGAGAAGCAGCTCTCCCTCTTCTTTGCGGGACTCCGAGAAAAGCAGCTCTCTCTCTCTTCGCGGGATTCCCGGGGAAAGCAGCTCTCTCTCGCTCTCTCTTCGGCGGCACCCGCAGCGAAGCAGCCGGCGCGCAGAGGCGACGGCAGCGGAGCTCAGAGGCAACCCCGGCGCAGAGGAAGACCGGCCCCCACTGCCACCAGATCTTCAGAGGAAAATTATACCCTTCTAAAGATCACCACTTCAGCTGCAACTCATCAACTATTGCAAGAGAAAGCAATTGTCCCAGCAAAACCTGATACTGGCATTCCTCAAGTTCTAGACTTTTTCTTTCACTAGTTTTATTTGTACCGATTGCATTTTCCTTTTTAAATTGTTGTCTAGTTTTCTCCTAGTAAAGAATTGTTACTCCCACTCCCATATCTTTGCCTGAGAGCCTTTTAATTTAAAGATCCTCGTAATTCAGAGGGAGGGGGGTTTGCCGTTCTCCATTGCACAGGAGGCTTTGCCCTCTTTCACAGACTCCTGTCTTGTCTAACGAAGACATGTCCCCACCTCAAACTTGTGCTGCCCTGATAGACCCAAGGGAGCCCTACAAACTGACATCAGGAACCTGGACTGGTGAGTTTTCTTTCCCAGGGAAAATGGCCAAATGATGTGCCTAGGTGCCCCCTCCATGGCTGGGACCTGACTGCAAAAAATCCTTACATCGAAGGATGGACCCCAGACCGAAGTTGTCCCCACCTCAAACTTGTGCTGCCCTGATAGACCCAAGGGAGCCCTACAAACTGACATCAGGAACCTGGACTGGTGAGTTTTCTTTCCAAGGGAAAATGGACAAAGTATGTGCCCAGGGGCCCCTGGCCCTGGGCTGGGCCCTCACTGCAAAAAATCCTTATATCGAAGGATGGACCCCAGACCGAAGTTGTCCCCACCTCAAACTTGTGCTACCCTGATAGACCCAAGGGAGCCCTACAAACTGACATCAGGAACCTGGACTGGTGAGTTTTCTTGCCAAGGGAAAATGGCCAAAGGATGTGCCCAGGGGCCCCTGGCCCTGGGCTGGGACCTCACTGCAAAAAATCCTTATATCGAAGGATGGACCCCAGACCGAAGTTGTCCCCACATACAACCTGTGCTGTCCTGATAGTCCCATGGGAGCCCTAAAAACTGACATGAGGAACCTGGACTGGTGAGTTTTCTTTCCCAGGGAAAATGGCCAAAGGATATGCCCAGGGGCCCCTGGCCCTGGGCTGGGACCTCACTGCAAAAAATCCTTATATCGAAGGATGGACCCCAGACCGAAGTTGTGCCCACCTCAACCTTGTGCTGCCTCGATAGTCCCAAGGGAGCCCTACAAACTGACATCAGGAACCTGGACTGCTGAGTTTTCTTTCCCAGGGAAAATGGCCAAAGGATGTGCCTAGGTGGCCCCAGCCATGGCTGGGACCTGACTGCAAAAAATCCATATATCAAAGGATGGACCCCAGACCGAAGTTGTTCCCACCTCAAACTTGTGCTGCCCTGATAGACCCAAGGGAGCCCTACAAACTGACATCAGGAACCTGGACTGGTGAGTTTTCTTTCCAAGGGAAAATGGCCAAAGGATGTGCCTAGGTGCCCCCGGACATGGCTGGGACCTGACTGCAAAAAATCCTTATATCGAAGGATGCACCCCAGACCGAAGTTGTCCCCACCTCAAACTTGTGCTGCCCTGATAGACCCAAGGGAGCCCTACAAACTGACATCAGGAACCTGGACTGGTGAGTTTTCTTTCCAAGGGAAAATGGCCAAAGTATGTGCCCAGGGGCCCCTGGCCCTGGGCTGGGACCTCACTGCAAAAAATCCTTATATCGAAGGATGGACCCCAGACCGAAGTTGTCCCCACATACAACCTGTGCTGTCCTGATAGTCCCATGGGAGCCCTAAAAACTGACATGAGGAACCTGGACTGGTGAGTTTTCTTTCCCAGGGAAAATGGCCAAAGGATATGCCCAGGGGCCCCTGGCCCTGGGCTGGGACCTCACTGCAAAAAATCCTTATATCGAAGGCTGGACCCCAGACTGAAGTTGTGCCCACCTCAAATTTGTAATGCCCTGATAGACCCAAAGGAGCCCTACAAACTGACATAAGGAACCTGGACTGGTGAGTTTTCTTTCCCAGGGAAAATGGCCAAAAGATGTGCCCAGGTGCCCCTGGCCCTGGGCTGGGACCTCACTGCAAAAAATACTTATAACGAAGGATGGAGGCCAGACCAAAGTTGTCCCCACCTCAAATTTGTAATGCCCTGATAGACCCAAAGGAGCCCTACAAACTGACATCAGGAACCTGGACTGATGAGATTCCTTTCCCAGGGAAAAGGGCCAAAGGATGTTCCCTGGGGCCTTGCACACTGGGCTGGGACCTGACTGCAAAAAATACTTATAACGAAGGATGGACTCCAGACCGAAGTTGTCCCCACCTCAAACTTGTGCTGCCCTGATAGACCCAAGGGAGCCCTATAAACTGACATCAGGAACCTGGACTGGTGAGTTTTCTTTCCCAGGGAAAATGGAAAAAGGATGTGCCCAGGGGCCCCTCACACTGGGCTGGGCCTGACTGCAAAAAATCCTTATATCGAAGGATGGACCCCAGACCGAAGTTGTGCCCACCTCAACCTTGTGCTGCCTCGATAGTCCCAAGGGAGCCCTACAAACTGACATCAGGAACCTGGACTGCTGAGTTTTCTTTCCCAGGGAAAATGGCCAAAGGATGTGCCTAGGTGGCCCCAGCCATGGCTGGGACCTGACTGCAAAAAATCCATATATCGAAGGATGGACCCCAGACCGAAGTTGTCCCCACCTCAAACTTCTGCTGCCCTGATAGACCCAAAGGATCCGTACAAACTGACATCAGGAACCTGGACTGCTGAATTTTCTTTCCCAGAGAAAAGGGACAAAGGATGTGCCCAGGGGCCCCTGGCCCTGGGCTGGGACCTGACTGCAAAAAATCCTTATATCGAAGGATGGAACCCAGACCGAAGTTATCCCCACCTCAAACTTGTGCTACCCTGATAGACCCAAGGGAGCCCTACAAACTGACATCAGGAACCTGGACTGGTGAGTTTTCTTTCCCAGGGAAAATGGCCAAAGGATGTGCCTAGGTGCCCCCGGCCATGGCTGGGACCTGACTGCAAAAAATCCTTATATCGAAAGATGGACCCGAGACCGAGGTTGTCCCCACCTCGAACTTCTGCTGCCCTGATAGACCGAAGGGAGCCCTACAAACTGAAACCAGGAACCTGGACTGGTGAGTTTTCTTTCCCAGGGAAAAGAGACAAAGGATGTGACCAGGGGCCCCTGGCCCTATGCTGGGACCTCACTGCAAAAAATCCTTATATCGAAGGATGGACCACAGACCGAAGTTGTGCCCACCTCAACCTTGTGCTGCCTCGATAGTCCCAAGGGAGCCCTACAAACTGACATCAGGAACCTGGACTGCTGAGTTTTCTTTCCCAGGGAAAATGGCCAAAGGATGTGCCTAGGTGGCCCCAGCCATGGCTGGGACCTGACTGCAAAAAATCCATATATCAAAGGATAGACCCCAGACCGAAGTTGTCCCCACCTCAAACTTGTGCTGCCCTGATAGACCCAAGGGAGCCCTACAAACTGACATCAGGAACCTGGACTGGTGAGTTTTCTTTCCAAGGGAAAATGGCCAAAGGATGTGCCTAGGTGCCCCCGGACATGGCTGGGACCTGACTGCAAAAAATCCTTATATCGAAGGATGGACCCCAGACCAAAGTTGTCCTCACCTCAAACTTGTGCTGCCCTGATAGACCCAAGGGAGCCCTACAAACTGACATCAGGAACCTGGACTGGTGAGTTTTCTTTCCAAGGGAAAATGGCCAAAGTATGTGCCCAGGGGCTCCTGGCCCTGGGCTGGGCCCTGACTGCAAAAAATCCTTATATTGAAGGATGGACCCCAGACCGAAATTGTCCCCACCTCAAACTTGTGCTGCCCTGATAGACCCAAGGGAGCCCTACAAACTGACATCAGGAACCTGGACTGGTGAGTTTTCTTGCCAAGGGAAAATGGCCAAAGGATGTGCCCAGGGGCCCCTGGCCCTGGGCTGGGACCTCACTGCAAAAAATCCTTATATCGAAGGATGGACCCCAGACCGAAGTTGTCCCCACATACAACCTGTGCTGTCCTGATAGTCCCATGGGAGCCCTAAAAACTGACATGAGGAACCTGGACTGGTGAGTTTTCTTTCCCAGGGAAAATGGCCAAAGGATATGCCCAGGGGCCCCTGGCCCTGGGCTGGGACGTCACTGCAAAAAATCCTTATATCGAAGGCTGGACCCCAGACCGAAGTTGTCCCCACATCAAACCTGTGCTGTCCTGATAGACCCAAAGGAGCCCTACAAACTGACATCAGGAACCTGGACTGGTGAGTTTTCTTTCCCAGGGAAAATGGCCAAAAGTTGTGCCCAGGTGCCCCCAGGCATGGCTGGGACCTGACTGCAAAAAATCCTTATATCGAAGGATGGACCCCACAGCGAAGTTGTCCCCACCTCAAACTTGTGCTGCCCTGATAGACCCAAGGGAGCCCTACAAACTGACATCAGGAACCTGGACTGGTGAGTTTTCTTGCCAAGGGAAAATGGCCAAAGCATGAGCCCAGGGGCCCCTGGCCCTGGGCTGGGACCTCACTGCAAAAAATCCTTATATCGAAGGATGGACCCCAGACCGAAGTTGTCCCCACATACAACCTGTGCTGTCCTGATAGTCCCATGGGAGCCCTAAAAACTGACATGAGGAACCTGGACTGGTGAGTTTTCTTTCCCAGGGAAAATGGCCAAAGGATATGCCCAGGGGCCCCTGGCCCTGGGCTGGGACCTCACTGCAAAAAATCCTTATATCCAAGGCTGGACCCCAGACCGAAGTTGTCCCCACATCAAACCTGTGCTGTCCTGATAGACCCAAAGGAGCCCTACAAACTGACATCAGGAACCTGGACTGGTGAGTTTTCTTTCCAAGGGAAAATGGCCAAAGGATGTGCCTAGGTGCCCCCGGCCATGGCTGTGACCTTACTGCAAAAAATTCTTATATCGAAGGATGGACCCCAGACCAAAGTTGTCCCCACCTCAAACTTGTGCTGCCCTGATAGACCCAAGGGAGCCCTACAAACTGACATCAGGAACCTGGACTGGTGAGTTTTCTTGCCAAGGGAAAATGGCCAATGGATGTGCCCAGGGGCCCCGGGCCCTGGGCTGGGACCTGACTGCAAAAAATACTTATATCGAAGGATGGACCCCAGACCGAAGTTGTCCCCACATACAACCTGTGCTCTCCTGATAGACCCAAGGGAGCCCTACAAACTGACATGAGGAACCTGGACTGGTGAGTTTTCTTTCCCAGGGAAAATGGCCAAAGGATATGCCCAGGGGCCCCTGGCCCTGGGCTGGGACCTGACTGCAAAAAATACTTATATCGAAGGATGGACTCAAGACCAAAGTTGTCCCCACTTCAAACGTCTGCTGGCCTGATAGACCCAAGGGAGGCCTACAAACTGACATCAGGAACCTGGATTGGTGAGTTTTCTTTCCCAGGGAAATGGCCAATGGATGTGCCCAGTGGCCCCTGGCCCTGGGCTACGACCTCACTGCAAAAAATTCTTATATCAAAGGATGGAACCCAGACCTAAGTTATCCCCACCTCAAACTTGTGCTGCCCTGATAGACCCAAGGGAGCCCTACAAACTGACATCAGGAACCTGGACTGGTGAGTTTTCTTTCCCAGGGAAAATGGACAAAGGATGTGCCCAGGGGCCCCTGGCCCTGGGCTGGGACCTCACTGCAAAAAATCCTTATATCGAAGGATGGACCCCACACCGAAGTTGTCCGCACCTCAAACTTCTGCTGCCCTGATAGACCCAAGGGAACCCTACAAACTGACATCAGGAACCTGGACTGCTGAGTTTTCTTTCCCAGGGAAAATGGCCAAAGGATGTGCCCAGGGGCCCCCCACACTGGGCTGGGCCTGACTGCAAAAAATCCTTATATCGAAGGATGGACCCCAGACCGTAGTTGTCCCCACCTCAAACTTGTGCTGCCCTGATAGACCCAAGGGAGCCCTACAAACTGACATCAGGAACCTGGACTGGTGAGTTTTCTTTCCCAGGGAAAATGGCCAAAGGATGTGCCTAGGTGGCCCTGGCCATGGCTGGGACCTGACTGCAAAAAATCCATATATCGAAGGATGGACCCCAGACCAAAATTTTCCCCATCTCAAACCTGTGCTGCCCTGATAGGCCCAACGGAGCCCTACAAATTGACATCAGGAACCTGGACTGGTGAGTTTTCTTTCCCAGGGAAAATGGCCAAAGGATGTGCCCAGGGGCCCCTGGCCCTGGGCTGGGACCTCACTGCAAAAAATCCTTATATCGAAGGATTTACTCCACACCGAAGTTGTCCCCACCTCAAACTTCTGCTGCCCTGATAGACCCAAAGGATCCGTACAAACTGACATCAGGAACCTGGACTGGTGAGTTTTCTTTCCCAGGGAAAATGGCCAAAGGATGTGCCCAGGGACCCCTGGCCCTGTGCTGGAACCTCACTGCAAAAAATCCTTATATCGAAGGATGGAACCCAGACCGAAGTTATCCCCACCTCAAATTTGTGCCGCCCTGATAGACCCAAGGGAGCCCTACAAACTGACATCAGGAACCTGGACTGGTGAGTTTTAATTCCCAGGGAAAATGGCCAAAGGATGTGCCTAGGTGCCCCCTCCATGGCTGGGAACTGACTGCAAAAAATCCTTATATCGAAGGATGGACCCCAGACCCAAGTTGTCCCCACCTCAAACTTGTGCTGCCCTGATAGACCCAAGGGAACCCTACAAACTGACATCAGGAACCTGGACTGGTGAGTTTTCTTGCCAAGGGAAAATGGCCAAAGGATGTGCCCAGGGGCCCCTGGCCCTGGGCTGGGACCTCACTGCAAAAAATCCTTATATCGAAGGATGGACCCCAGACCGAAGTTGTCCCCACATACAACCTGTGCTGTCCTGATAGTCCCATGGGAGCCCTAAACCTGACATGAAGGAACCTGGACTGGTGAGTTTTCTTTCCCAGGGAAAATGGCCAAAGGATATGCCCAGGGGCCCCTGGCCCTGGGCTGGGACCTCACTGCAAAAAATCCTTATATCCAAGGCTGGACCCCAGACCGAAGTTGTCCCCACATCAAACCTGTGCTGTCCTGATAGACCCAAAGGAGCCCTACAAACTGACATCAGGAACCTGGATTGGTGAGTTTTCTTTCCCAGGGAAATGGCCAATGGATGTGCCCAGTGGCCCCTGGCCCTGGGCTACGACCTCACTGCAAAAAATCCTTATATCAAAGGATGGAACCCAGACCTAAGTTATCCCCACCTCAAACTTGTGCTGCCCTGATAGACCCAAGGGAGCCCTACAAACTGACATCAGGAACCTGGACTGGTGAGTTTTCTTTCCCAGGGAAAAGGGACAAAGGATGTGCCCAGGGGCCCCTGGCCCTGGGCTGGGACCTCACTGCAAAAAATCCTTATATCGAAGGATGGACCCCACACCGAAGTTGTCCGCACCTCAAACTTCTGCTGCCCTGATAGACCCAAGGGAACCCTACAAACTGACATCAGGAACCTGGACTGCTGAGTTTTCTTTCCCAGGGAAAATGGCCAAAGGATGTGCCCAGGGGCCCCCCACACTGGGCTGGGCCTGACTGCAAAAAATCCTTATATCGAAGGATGGACCCCAGACCGTAGTTGTCCCCACCTCAAACTTGTGCTGCCCTGATAGACCCAAGGGAGCCCTACAAACTGACATCAGGAACCTGGACTGGTGAGTTTTCTTTCCCAGGGAAAATGGCCAAAGGATGTGCCTAGGTGGCCCTGGCCATGGCTGGGACCTGACTGCAAAAAATCCATATATCGAAGGATGGACCCCAGACCAAAATTTTCCCCACCTCAAACCTGTGCTGCCCTGATAGGCCCAACGGAGCCCTACAAATTGACATCAGGAACCTGGACTGGTGAGTTTTCTTTCCCAGGGAAAATGGCCAAAGGATGTGCCCAGGGGCCCCTGGCCCTGGGCTGGGACCTCACTGCAAAAAATCCTTATATCGAAGGATTTACTCCACACCGAAGTTGTCCCCACCTCAAACTTCTGCTGCCCTGATAGACCCAAAGGATCCGTACAAACTGACATCAGGAACCTGGACTGGTGAGTTTTCTTTCCCAGGGAAAATGGCCAAAGGATGTGCCCAGGGACCCCTGGCCCTGTGCTGGAACCTCACTGCAAAAAATCCTTATATCGAAGGATGGAACCCAGACCGAAGTTATCCCCACCTCAAATTTGTGCTGCCCTGATAGACCCAAGGGAGCCCTACAAACTGACATCAGGAACCTGGACTGGTGAGTTTTCTTTCCCAGGGAAAATGGCCAAATGATGTGCCTAGGTGCCCCCTCCATGGCTGGGACCTGACTGCAAAAAATCCTTACATCGAAGGATGGACCCCAGACCGAAGTTGTCCCCACCTCAAACTTGTTCTGCCCTGATAGACCCAAGGGAGCCCTACAAACTGACATCAGGAACCTGGACTGCTGAGTTTTCTTTCCCAGGGAAAATGGACAAAGTATGTGCCCAGGGGCCCCTGGCCCTTGGCTGTGACCTCACTGCAAAAAATCCTTATATCGAAGGATGGACCCCAGACCGAAGTTGTCCCCACCTCAAACTTGTGCTGCCCTGATAGACCCAAGGGAGCCCTACAAACTGACATCAGGAACCTGGACTGGTGAGTTTTCTTGCCAAGGGAAAATGGCCAAAGGATGTGCCCAGGGGCCCCTGGCCCTGGGCTGGGACCTCACTGCAAAAAATCCTTATATCGAAGGATGGACCCCAGACCGAAGGTGTCCCCACATACAACCTGTGCTGTCCTGATAGTCCCATGGGAGCCCTAAAAACTGACATGAGGAACCTGGACTGGTGAGTTTTCTTTCCCAGGGAAAATGGCCAAAGGATATGCCCAGGGGCCCCTGGCCCTGGGCTGGGACCTCACTGCAAAAAATCCTTATATCGAAGGCTGGACCCCAGACCGAAGTTGTCCCCACATCAAACCTGTGCTGTCCTGATAGACCCAAAGGAGCCCTACAAACTGACATCAGGAACCTGGACTGGTGAGTTTTCTTTCCCAGGGAAAATGGCCAAAAGATGTGCCCAGGTGCCCCCGGCCATGGCTGGGACCTGACTGCAAAAAATCCTTATATCGAAGGATGGACCCCACAGCGAAGTTGTCCCCACCTCAAACTTGTGCTGCCCTGATAGACCCAAGGGAGCCCTACAAACTGACATCAGAAACCTGGACTGCTGAGTTTTCTTGCCAAGGGAAAATGGCCAATGGATGTGCCCAGGGGCCCCGGGCCCTGGGCTGGGCCTGACTGCAAAAAATACTTATATCGAAGGATGGACCCCAGACCGAAGTTGTCCCCACATACAACCTGTGCTCTCCTGATAGACCCAAGGGAGCCCTACAAACTGACATGAGGAACCTGGACTGGTGAGTTTTCTTTCCCAGGGAAAATGGCCAAAGGATATGCCCAGGGGCCCCTGGCCCTGGGCTGGGACCTGACTGCAAAAAATACTTATATCGAAGGATGGACTCAAGACCAAAGTTGTCCCCACTTCAAACGTCTGCTGGCCTGATAGACCCAAGGGAGGCCTACAAACTGACATCAGGAACCTGGATTGGTGAGTTTTCTTTCCCAGGGAAATGGCCAATGGATGTGCCCAGTGGCCCCTGGCCCTGGGCTACGACCTCACTGCAAAAAATCCTTATATCAAAGGATGGAACCCAGACCTAAGTTATCCCCACCTCAAACTTGTGCTGCCCTGATAGACCCAAGGGAGCCCTACAAACTGACATCAGGAACCTGGACTGGTGAGTTTTCTTTCCCAGGGAAAAGGGACAAAGGATGTGCCCAGGGGCCCCTGGCCCTGGGCTGGGACCTCACTGCAAAAAATCCTTATATCGAAGGATGGACCCCACACCGAAGTTGTCCGCACCTCAAACTTCTGCTGCCCTGATAGACCCAAGGGAACCCTACAAACTGACATCAGGAACCTGGACTGCTGAGTTTTCTTTCCCAGGGAAAATGGCCAAAGGATGTGCCCAGGGGCCCCCCACACTGGGCTGGGCCTGACTGCAAAAAATCCTTATATCGAAGGATGGACCCCAGACCGTAGTTGTCCCCACCTCAAACTTGTGCTGCCCTGATAGACCCAAGGGAGCCCTACAAACTGACATCAGGAACCTGGACTGGTGAGTTTTCTTTCCCAGGGAAAATGGCCAAAGGATGTGCCTAGGTGGCCCTGGCCATGGCTGGGACCTGACTGCAAAAAATCCATATATCGAAGGATGGACCCCAGACCAAAATTTTCCCCACCTCAAACCTGTGCTGCCCTGATAGGCCCAACGGAGCCCTACAAATTGACATCAGGAACCTGGACTGGTGAGTTTTCTTTCCCAGGGAAAATGGCCAAAGGATGTGCCCAGGGGCCCCTGGCCCTGGGCTGGGACCTCACTGCAAAAAATCCTTATATCGAAGGATTTACTCCACACCGAAGTTGTCCCCACCTCAAACTTCTGCTGCCCTGATAGACCCAAAGGATCCGTACAAACTGACATCAGGAACCTGGACTGGTGAGTTTTCTTTCCCAGGGAAAATGGCCAAAGGATGTGCCCAGGGACCCCTGGCCCTGTGCTGGAACCTCACTGCAAAAAATCCTTATATCGAAGGATGGAACCCAGACCGAAGTTATCCCCACCTCAAATTTGTGCTGCCCTGATAGACCCAAGGGAGCCCTACAAACTGACATCAGGAACCTGGACTGGTGAGTTTTCTTTCCCAGGGAAAATGGCCAAATGATGTGCCTAGGTGCCCCCTCCATGGCTGGGACCTGACTGCAAAAAATCCTTACATCGAAGGATGGACCCCAGACCGAAGTTGTCCCCACCTCAAACTTGTTCTGCCCTGATAGACCCAAGGGAGCCCTACAAACTGACATCAGGAACCTGGACTGCTGAGTTTTCTTTCCCAGGGAAAATGGACAAAGTATGTGCCCAGGGGCCCCTGGCCCTTGGCTGTGACCTCACTGCAAAAAATCCTTATATCGAAGGATGGACCCCAGACCGAAGTTGTCCCCACCTCAAACTTGTGCTGCCCTGATAGACCCAAGGGAGCCCTACAAACTGACATCAGGAACCTGGACTGGTGAGTTTTCTTGCCAAGGGAAAATGGCCAAAGGATGTGCCCAGGGGCCCCTGGCCCTGGGCTGGGACCTCACTGCAAAAAATCCTTATATCGAAGGATGGACCCCAGACCGAAGGTGTCCCCACATACAACCTGTGCTGTCCTGATAGTCCCATGGGAGCCCTAAAAACTGACATGAGGAACCTGGACTGGTGAGTTTTCTTTCCCAGGGAAAATGGCCAAAGGATATGCCCAGGGGCCCCTGGCCCTGGGCTGGGACCTCACTGCAAAAAATCCTTATATCGAAGGCTGGACCCCAGACCGAAGTTGTCCCCACATCAAACCTGTGCTGTCCTGATAGACCCAAAGGAGCCCTACAAACTGACATCAGGAACCTGGACTGGTGAGTTTTCTTTCCCAGGGAAAATGGCCAAAAGATGTGCCCAGGTGCCCCCGGCCATGGCTGGGACCTGACTGCAAAAAATCCTTATATCGAAGGATGGACCCCACAGCGAAGTTGTCCCCACCTCAAACTTGTGCTGCCCTGATAGACCCAAGGGAGCCCTACAAACTGACATCAGAAACCTGGACTGGTGACTTTTCTTGCCAAGGGAAAATGGCCAAAGGATGTGCCCAGGGGCCCCTGGCCCTGGTTTGGGCCCTGATTGCAAAAAATCCTTATATCGAAGGATGGACCCCAGACCAAAGTTGTCCCCACCTCAAATTTGTGCTGCCCTGATAGACCCAAGGGAGCCCTACAAACTGACATCAGGAACCTGGACTGGTGAGTTTTCTTGCCAAGGGAAAATGGCCAAAGGATGTGCCCAGGGGCCCCTGGCCCTGGGCTGGGACCTCACTGCAAAAAATCCTTATATCGAAGGCTGGACCCCAGACCGAAGTTGTCCCCACATACAACCTGTGCTGTCCTGATAGTCCCATGGGAGCCCTAAAAACTGACATGAGGAACCTGGACTGGTGAGTTTTCTTTCCCAGGGAAAATGGCCAAAGGATATGCCCAGGGGCCCCTGGCCCTGGGCTGGGACCTCACTGCAAAAAATCCTTATATCGAAGGCTGGACCCCAGACCGAAGTTGTCCCCACATCAAACCTGTGCTGTCCTGATAGACCCAAAGGAGCCCTACAAACTGACATCAGGAACCTGGACTGGTGAGTTTTCTTTCCCAGGGAAAATGGCCAAAGAATGTGCCCAGGTGCCCCTGGCCCTGGGCTGGGACCTCACTGCAAAAAATACTTATAACGAAGGATGGACTCCAGACCGAAGTTGTCCCCACCTCAAATTTGTGCTGCCCTGATAGACCCAAGGGAGCCCTACAAACTGACATCAGGAACCTGGACTGGTGAGTTTTAATTCCCAGGGAAAATGGCCAAAGGATGTGCCTAGGTGCCCCCTCCATGGCTGGGAACTGACTGCAAAAAATCCTTATATCGAAGGATGGACCCCAGACCCAAGTTGTCCCCACCTCAAACTTGTGCTGCCCTGATAGACCCAAGGGAGCCCTACAAGCTGGCATCAGGAACCTGGACTGGTGAGTTTTCTTTCCCAGGGAAAATGGCCAAATGATGTGCCTAGGTGCCCCCTCCATGGCTGGGACCTGACTGCAAAAAATCCTTACATCGAAGGATGGACCCCAGACCGAAGTTGTCCCCACCTCAAACTTGTTCTGCCCTGATAGACCCAAGGGAGCCCTACAAACTGACATCAGGAACCTGGACTGCTGAGTTTTCTTTCCCAGGGAAAATGGACAAAGGATGTGCCCAGGGGCCCCTGGCCCTTGGCTGGGACCTCACTGCAAAAAATCCTTATATCGAAGGATGGAGCCCAGACCGAAGTTGTCCCCACCTCAAACTTGTGCTGCCCTGATAGACCCAAGGGAGCCCTACAAACTGACATCAGGAACCTGGACTGGTGAGTTTTCTTGCCAAGGGAAAATGGCCAAAGGATGTGCCCAGGGGCCCCTGGCCCTGGGCTGGGACCTCACTGCAAAAAATCCTTATATCGAAGGATGGACCCCAGACCGAAGTTGTCCCCACATACAACCTGTGCTGTCCTGATAGTCCCATGGGAGCCCTAAAAACTGACATGAGGAACCTGGACTGGTGAGTTTTCTTTCCCAGGGAAAATGGCCAAATGATGTGCCCAGGGGCCTCTGACCCTCGGCTGGGACCTGACTGCAAAAAATCCTTTTATCGAAGGATGGAGCCCAGACCAAAGTTCTCCCAACCTCAAACATCTGCTGCCCTGATAGACCCAAAGGATCCGTACAAATTGACATCAGGAACCTGGACTGGTGAGTTTTCTTTCCCACGGAAAATGGCCAAAGGATGTGCCCAAGGACCCCTGGCCCTGGGCTGGGACCTCACTGCAAAAAATCCTTATATCGAAGGATGGAACCCAGACCTAAGTTATCCCCACCTCAAACTTGTGCTGCCCTGATAGACCCAAGGGAGCCCTACAAACTGACATCAGGAACCTGGACTGCTGAGTTTTCTTTCCCAGGGAAAATGGCCAAAGGATATGCCCAGGGGCCCCTGGCCCTGGGCTGGGACCTCACTGCAAAAAATCCTTATATCGAAGGATGGACCCCAGACCGAAGTTGTCCCCACATACAACCTGTGCTGTCCTGATAGTCCCATGGGAGCCCTAAAAACTGACATGAGGAACCTGGACTGGTGAGTTTTCTTTCCCAGGGAAAATGGCCAAAGGATATGCCCAGGGGCCCCTGGCCCTGGGCTGGGAACTCACTGCAAAAAATCCTTATATCGAAGGCTGGACCCCAGACCGAAGTTGTCCCCACATCAAACCTGTGCTGTCCTGATAGACCCAAAGGAGCCCTACAAACTGACATCAGGAACCTGGACTGGTGAGTTTTCTTTCCCAGGGAAAATGGCCAAAAGATGTGCCCAGGTGCCCCCAGGCATGGCTGGGACCTGACTGCAAAAAATCCTTATATCGAAGGATGGACCCCACAGCGAAGTTGTCCCCACCTCAAACTTGTGCTGCCCTGATAGACCCAAGGGAGCCCTACAAACTGACATCAGGAACCTGGACTGGTGAGTTTTCTTGCCAAGGGAAAATGGCCAAAGGATGTGCCCAGGGGCCCCTGGCCCTGGGCTGGGACCTCACTGCAAAAAATCCTTATATCGAAGGATGGACCCCAGACCGAAGTTGTCCCCACATACAACCTGTGCTGTCCTGATAGTCCCATGGGAGCCCTAAAAACTGACATGAGGAACCTGGACTGGTGAGTTTTCTTTCCCAGGGAAAATGGCCAAAGGATATGCCCAGGGGCCCCTGGCCCTGGGCTGGGACCTCACTGCAAAAAATCCTTATATCGAAGGCTGGACCCCAGACCGAAGTTGTCCCCACATCAAACCTGTGCTGTCCTGATAGACCCAAAGGAGCCCTACAAACTGACATCAGGAACCTGGACTGGTGAGTTTTCTTTCCCAGGGAAAATGGCCAAAGAATGTGCCCAGGTGCCCCTGGCCCTGGGCTGGGACCTCACTGCAAAAAATACTTATAACGAAGGATGGACTCCAGACCGAAGTTGTCCCCACCTCAAATTTGTGCTGCCCTGATAGACCCAAGGGAGCCCTACAAACTGACATCAGGAACCTGGACTGGTGAGTTTTAATTCCCAGGGAAAATGGCCAAAGGATGTGCCTAGGTGCCCCCTCCATGGCTGGGAACTGACTGCAAAAAATCCTTATATCGAAGGATGGACCCCAGACCCAAGTTGTCCCCACCTCAAACTTGTGCTGCCCTGATAGACCCAAGGGAGCCCTACAAGCTGGCATCAGGAACCTGGACTGGTGAGTTTTCTTTCCCAGGGAAAATGGCCAAATGATGTGCCTAGGTGCCCCCTCCATGGCTGGGACCTGACTGCAAAAAATCCTTACATCGAAGGATGGACCCCAGACCGAAGTTGTCCCCACTTCAAACGTCTGCTGGCCTGATAGACCCAAGGGAGGCCTACAAACTGACATCAGGAACCTGGATTGGTGAGTTTTCTTTCCCAGGGAAATGGCCAAAGGATGTGCCCAGGGGCCCCTGGCCCTGGGCTGGGACCTCACTGCAAAAAATCCTTATATCGAAGGATGGAACCCAGACCTAAGTTGTCCCCACCTCAAACTTGTGCTGCCCTGATAGACCCAAGGGAGCCCTACAAACTGACATCAGGAACCTGGACTGGTGAGTTTTAATTCCCAGGGAAAATGGCCAAAGGATGTGCCTAGGTGCCCCCTCCATGGCTGGGAACTGACTGCAAAAAATCCTTATATCGAAGGATGGACCCCAGACCCAAGTTGTCCCCACCTCAAACTTGTGCTGCCCTGATAGACCCAAGGGAGCCCTACAAGCTGGCATCAGGAACCTGGACTGGTGAGTTTTCTTTCCCAGGGAAAATGGCCAAATGATGTGCCTAGGTGCCCCCTCCATGGCTGGGACCTGACTGCAAAAAATCCTTACATCGAAGGATGGACCCCAGACCGAAGTTGTCCCCACTTCAAACGTCTGCTGGCCTGATAGACCCAAGGGAGGCCTACAAACTGACATCAGGAACCTGGATTGGTGAGTTTTCTTTCCCAGGGAAATGGCCAAAGGATGTGCCCAGGGGCCCCTGGCCCTGGGCTGGGACCTCACTGCAAAAAATCCTTATATCGAAGGATGGAACCCAGACCTAAGTTATCCCCACCTCAAACTTGTGCTGCCCTGATAGACCCAAGGGAGCCCTACAAACTGACATGAGGAACCTGGACTGGTGAGTTTTCTTTCCCAGGGAAAATGGCCAAAGGATGTGCCCAGGGGCCCCTGGCCCTGGGCTGGGACCTCACTGCAAAAAATCCTTATATCGAAGGATGGACCCCACACCGAAGTTGTCCGCACCTCAAACTTCTGCTGCCCTGATAGACCCAAGGGAACCCTACAAACTGACATCAGGAACCTGGACTGCTGAGTTTTCTTTCCCAGGGAAAATGGACAAAGGATGTGCCCAGGGGCCCCTGGCCCTTGGCTGGGCCCTCACTGCAAAAAATCCTTATATCGAAGGATGGACCCCAGACCGAAGTTGTCCCCACCTCAAACTTGTGCTGCCCTGATAGACCCAAGGGAGCCCTACAAACTGACATCAGGAACCTGGACTGGTGAGTTTTCTTGCCAAGGGAAAATGGCCAAAGGATGTGCCCAGGGGCCCCTGGCCCTGGGCTGGGACCTCACTGCAAAAAATCCTTATATCGAAGGATGGACCCCAGACCGAAGTTGTCCCCACATACAACCTGTGCTGTCCTGATAGTCCCATGGGAGCCCTAAAAACTGACATGAGGAACCTGGACTGGTGAGTTTTCTTTCCCAGGGAAAATGGCCAAAGGATATGCCCAGGGGCCCCTGGCCCTGGGCTGGGACCTCACTGCAAAAAATCCTTATATCGAAGGATGGACCCCAGACCGAAGTTGTCCCCACATCAAACCTGTGCTGTCCTGATAGACCCAAAGGAGCCCTACAAACTGACATCAGGAACCTGGACTGCTGAGTTTTCTTTCCCAGGGAAAATGGCCAAAAGATGTGCCCAGGTGCCCCCGGCCATGGCTGGGACCTGACTGCAAAAAATCCTTATATCGAAGGATGGACCCCACAGCGAAGTTGTCCCCACCTCAAACTTGTGCTGCCCTGATAGACCCAAGGGAGCCCTACAAACTGACATCAGGAACCTGGACTGGTGACTTTTCTTGCCAAGGGAAAATGGCCAAAGGATGTGCCCAGGGGCCCCTGGCCCTGGGTTGGGCCCTGACTGCAAAAAATCCTTATATCGAAGGATGGACCCCAGACCAAAGTTGTCCCCACCTCAAACTTGTGCTGCCCTGATAGACCCAAGGGAGCCCTACAAACTGACATCAGGAACCTGGACTGGTGAGTTTTCTTGCCAAGGGAAAATGGCCAAAGGATGTGCCCAGGGGCCCCTGGCGCTGGGCTGGGACCTAACTGCAAAAAATCCTTATATCGAAGGATGGACCCCAGACCGAAGTTGTCCCCACATACAACCTGTGCTCTCCTGATAGTCCCATGGGAGCCCTAAAAACTGACATGAGGAACCTGGACTGGTGAGTTTTCTTTCCCAGGGAAAATGGCCAAAGGATATGCCCAGGGGCCCCTGGCCCTGGGCTGGGACCTCACTGCAAAAAATCCTTATATCGAAGGCTGGACCCCAGACCGAAGTTGTCCCCACATCAAACCTGTGCTGTCCTGATAGACCCAAAGGAGCCCTACAAACTGACATCAGGAACCTGGACTGGTGAGTTTTAATTCCCAGGGAAAATGGCCAAAAGATGTGCCCAGGTGCCCCTGGCCCTGGGCTGGGACCTCACTGCAAAAAATACTTATAACGAAGGATGGACTCCAGACCTAAGTTGTCCCCACCTCAAACTTGTGCTGCCCTGATAGACCCAAGGGAGCCCTACAAACTGACATGAGGAACCTGGACTGGTGAGTTTTCTTTCCAAGGGAAAATGGCCAAAGGATGTGCCTAGGTGCCCCCGGCCATGGCTGTGACCTTACTGCAAAAAATCCTTATATCGAAGGATGGACTCAAGACCAAAGTTGTCCCCACTTCAAACGTCTGCTGGCCTGATAGACCCAAGGGAGGCCTACAAACTGACATCAGGAACCTGGATTGGTGAGTTTTCTTTCCCAGGGAAATGGCCAATGGATGTGCCCAGTGGCCCCTGGCCCTGGGCTACGACCTCACTGCAAAAAATCCTTATATCGAAGGATGGAACCCAGACCTAAGTTATCCCCATCTCAAACTTGTGCTGCCCTGATAGACCCAAGGGAGCCCTACAAACTGACATCAGGAACCTGGACTGGTGAGTTTTCTTTCCCAGGGAAAAGGGACAAAGGATGTGCCCAGGGGCCCCTGGCCCTGGGCTGGGACCTCACTGCAAAAAATCCTTATATCGAAGGATGGACCCCACACCGAAGTTGTCCCCACCTCAAACTTGTGCTGCCCTGATAGACCCAAGGGAGCCCTACAAACTGACATGAGGAACCTGGACTGGTGAGTTTTCTTTCCCAGGGAAAAGGGACAAAGGATGTGCCCAGGGGCCCCTGGCCCTGGGCTGGGACCTCACTGCAAAAAATCCTTATATCGAAGGATGGACCCCACACCGAAGTTGTCCCCACCTCAAACTTGTGCTGCCCTGATAGACCCAAGGGAGCCCTACAAACTGACATCAGGAACCTGGACTGGTGAGTTTTCTTGCCAAGGGAAAATGGCCAAAGGATGTGCCCAGGGGCCCCTGGCCCTGGGCTGGGACCTCACTGCAAAAAATCCTTATATCGAAGGATGGACCCCAGACCGAAGTTGTCCCCACATACAACCTGTGCTGTCCTGATAGTCCCATGGGAGCCCTAAAAACTGTCATGAGGAACCTGGACTGGTGAGTTTTCTTTCCCAGGGAAAATGGCCAAAGGATATGCCCAGGGGCCCCTGGCCCTGGGCTGGGACCTCACTGCAAAAAATCCTTATATCGAAGGCTGGACCCCAGACCGAAGTTGTCCCCACATCAAACCTGTGCTGTCCTGATAGACCCAAAGGAGCCCTACAAACTGCCATCAGGAACCTGGACTGCTGAGTTTTCTTTCCCAGGGAAAATGGCCAAAAGATGTGCCCAGGTGCCCCCGGCCATGGCTGGGACCTGACTGCAAAAAATCCTTATATCGAAGGATGGACCCCACAGCGAAGTTGTCCCCACCTCAAACTTGTGCTGCCCTGATAGACCCAAGGGAGCCCTACAAACTGACATCAGGAACCTGGACTGGTGACTTTTCTTGCCAAGGGAAAATGGCCAAAGGATGTGCCCAGGGGCCCCTGGCCCTGGGTTGGGCCCTGACTGCAAAAAATCCTTATATCGAAGGATGGACCCCAGACCAAAGTTGTCCCCACCTCAAACTTGTGCTACCCTGATAGACCCAAGGGAGCCCTACAAACTGACATCAGGAACCTGGACTGGTGAGTTTTCTTGCCAAGGGAAAATGGCCAAAGGATGTGCCCAGGGGCCCCTGGCCCTGGGCTGGGACCTCACTGCAAAAAATCCTTATATCGAAGGATGGACCCCAGACCGAAGTTGTCCCCACATACAACGTGTGCTGTCCTGTTAGTCCCATGGGAGCCCTAAAAACTGACATGAGGAACCTGGACTGGTGAGTTTTCTTTCCAAGGGAAAATGGCCAAAGGATATGCCCAGGGGCCCCTGGCCCTGGGCTGGGACCTCACTGCAAAAAATCCTTATATCGAAGGCTGGACCCCAGACCGAAGTTGTCCCCACATCAAACCTGTGCTGTCCTGATAGACCCAAAAGAGCCCTACAAACTGACATCAGGAACCTGGACTGGTGAGTTTTAATTCCCAGGGAAAATGGCCAAAAGATGTGCCCAGGTGCCCCTGGCCCTGGGCTGGGACCTCACTGCAAAAAATACTTATAACGAAGGATGGACTCCAGACTGAAGTTGTCCCCACCTCAAACTTGTGCTGCCCTGATAGACCCAAGGGAGCCCTACAAACTGACATCAGGAACCTGGACTGGTGAGTTTTCTTTCCAAGGGAAAATGGCCAAAGGATGTGCCTAGGTGCCCCCGGCCATGGCTGTGACCTTACTGCAAAAAATCCTTATATCGAAGGATGGACCCCAGACCGAAGTTGTCCCCACCTCAAACTTGTGCTGCCCTGATAGACCCAAGGGAGCCCTACAAACTGACATCAGGAACCTGGACTGGTGAGTTTTCTTGCCAAGGGAGAATGGCCAATGGATGTGCCCAGGGGCCCCTGGCCCTGGGCTGGGACCTGACTGCAAAAAATACTTATATCGAAGGATGGACCCCAGACCGAAGTTGTCCCCACATACAACCTGTGCTCTCCTGATAGACCCAAGGGAGCCCTACAAACTGACATGAGGAACCTGGACTGGTGAGTTTTCTTTCCCAGGGAAAATGGCCAAAGGATATGCCCAGGGGCCCCTGGCCCTGGGCTGGGACCTGACTGCAAAAAATACTTATATCGAAGGATGGACTCAAGACCAAAGTTGTCCCCACTTCAAACGTCTGCTGGCCTGATAGACCCAAGGGAGGCCTACAAACTGACATCAGGAACCTGGATTGGTGAGTTTTCTTTCCCAGGGAAATGGCCAATGGATGTGCCCAGTGGCCCCTGGCCCTGGGCTACGACCTCACTGCAAAAAATCCTTATATCGAAGGATGGAACCCAGACCTAAGTTATCCCCACCTCAAACTTGTGCTGCCCTGATGGACCCAAGGGAGCCCTACAAACTGACATGAGGAACCTGGACTGGTGAGTTTTCTTTCCCAGGGAAAAGGGACAAAGGATGTGCCCAGGGGCCCCTGGCCCTGGGCTGGGACCTCACTGCAAAAAATCCTTATATCGAAGGATGGACCCCACACCGAAGTTGTCCGCACCTCAAACTTCTGCTGCCCTGATAGACCCAAGGGAACCCTACAAACTGACATCAGGAACCTGGACTGCTGAGTTTTCTTTCCCAGGGAAAATGGCCAAAGGATGTGCCCAGGGGCCCCCCACACTGGGCTGGGCCTGACTGCAAAAAATCCTTATATCGAAGGATGGACCCCAGACCGTAGCTGTGCCCACCTCAAACTTGTGCTGCCCTGATAGACCCAAGGGAGCCCTACAAACTGACATCAGGAACCTGGACTGGTGAGTTTTCTTTCCCAGGGAAAAGGGACAAAGGATGTGCCCAGGGGCCCCTGGCCCTGGGATGGGACCTCACTGAAAAAATACTTATATCGAAAGATTTAGCCCACACCGAAGTTGTCCCCACCTCAAACTTGTGCTGTCCTGATAGACCCAAGGGAGCCCTACAAATTGACATCAGGAACCTGGACTGCTGAGTTTTCTTTCCCAGGGAAAAAAGCCAAAGGATGTGCCCAGGGGCCCCTGGCCTTGGGCTGGGCCCTGACTGCAAAAAATCCTTATATCGAAGGATGGACCCCACACCGAAATTGTCCCCACCTCAAACTTCTGCTGCCCTGATAGACCCAAGGGAGCCCTACAAACTGACATGAGGAACCTGGACTGGTGAGTTTTCTTTCCCAGGGAAAATGGCCAAAGGATATGGCCAGGGGCCCCTGGCCCTGGGCTGGGACCTGACTGCAAAAAATACTTATATCGAAGGATGGACTCAAGACCAAAGTTGTCCCCACTTCAAACGTCTGCTGGCCTGATAGACCCAAGGGAGGCCTACAAACTGACATCAGGAACCTGGATTGGTGAGTTTTCTTTCCCAGGGAAATGGCCAATGGATGTGCCCAGGGGCCCCTGGCCCTGGGCTACGACCTCACTGCAAAAAATCCTTATATCAAAGGATGGAACCCAGACCTAAGTTATCCCCACCTCAAACTTGTGCTGCCCTGATAGACCCAAGGGAGCCCTACAAACTGACATGAGGAACCTGGACTGGTGAGTTTTCTTTCCCAGGGAAAAGGGACAAAGGATGTGCCCAGGGGCCCCTGGCCCTGGGCTGGGACCTCACTGCAAAAAATCCTTATATCGAAGGATGGACCCCACACCGAAGTTGTCCGCACCTCAAACTTCTGCTGCCCTGATAGACCCAAGGGAACCCTACAAACTGACATCAGGAACCTGGACTGCTGAGTTTTCTTTCCCAGGGAAAATGGCCAAAGGATGTGCCCAGGGGCCCCCCACACTGAGCTGGGCCTGACTGCAAAAAATCCTTATATCGAAGGATGGACCCCAGACCGTAGCTGTGCCCACCTCAAACTTGTGCTGCCCTGATAGACCCAAGGGAGCCCTACAAACTGACATCAGGAACCTGGACTGGTGAGTTTTCTTTCCCAAGGAAATGGCCAATGGATGTGCCCAGTGGCCCCTGGCCCTGGGCTAGGACCTCACTGCAAAAAATCCTCATAACGAAGGATGGAGCCCAGACCGAAGTTATCCCCACCTCAAATTTGTGCTGCCCTGATAGACCCAAGGGAGCCCTACAAACTGACATCAGGAACCTGGACTGGTGAGTTTTAATTCCCAGGGAAAATGGACAAAGGATGTGCCTAGGTGCCCCCTCCATGGCTGGGAACTGACTGCAAAAAATCCTTATATCGAAGGATGGACCCCAGACCCAAGTTGTCCCCACCTCAAACTTGTGCTGCCCTGATAGAACAAAGGGAGCCCTACAAGCTGGCATCAGGAACCTGGACTGGTGAGTTTTCTTTCCCAGGGAAAATGGACAAAGTATGTGCCCAGGGGCCCCTGGCCCTTGGCTGGGACCTCACTGCAAAAAATCCTTATATCGAAGGATGGACCCCAGACCGAAGTTGTCCCCACCTCAAACTTATGCTGCCCTGAGAGACCCAAGGGAGCCCTACAAACTGACATCAGGAACCTGGACTGGTGAGATTTCTTTCCCAGGGAAAATGGCCAAAGGATGTGCCTAGGTGCCCCCGGCCATGGCTGGGCCTGACTGCAAAAAATCCTTATATCGAAAGATGGACCCGAGACCGAGGTTGTCCCCACATCAAACTTCTGCTGCCCTGATAGACCCAAGGGAGCCCTACAAACTGACATCCGGAACCTGGACTGCTGAGTTTTATTTCCCAGGGAAAAGAGACAAAGGATGTGCCCAGGGGCCCCTGGCCCTATGCTGGGACCTGACTGCAAAAAATCCTTATATCGAAGGATGGACCCCACACCGAAGTTGTCCCCACCTGAAACTTCTGCTGCCCTGATAGACCCAAGGGAGCCCTACAAACTGACATCAGGAACCTGGACTGGTGAGTTTTCTTTCCCAGGGAAAATGGCCAAAGGATGTGCCCAGGGACCCCTGGCCCTGGGCTGGGACCTCACTGCAAAAAATCCTTATATCGAAGGATGGAGCCCAGACCGAAGTTATCCCCACCTCAAACTTGTGCTGCCCTGATAGACCCAAGGGAGCCCTACAAACTGACATCAGGAACCAGGACTGGTGAGTTTTCTTTCCCAGGGAAAAGGGACAAAGGATGTGCCCAGGGGCCCCTGGCCCTGGGATGGGACCTCACTGAAAAAATACTTATATCGAAAGATTTAGCCCACACCGAAGTTGTCCCCACCTCAAACTTGTGCTGTCCTGATAGACCCAAGGGAGCCCTACAAATTGACATCAGGAACCTGGACTGCTGAGTTTTCTTTCCCAGGGAAAAAAGCCAAAGGATGTGCCCAGGGGCCCCTGGCCTTGGGCTGGACCCTGACTGCAAAAAATCCTTATATCGAAGGATGGACCCCACACCGAAATTGTCCCCACCTCAAACTTCTGCTGCCCTGATAGACCCAAGGGAGCCCTACAAACTGACATCAGGAACCTGGACTGGTGAGTTTTCTTTCCCAGGGAAAATGGCCAAAGGATGTTCCTAGGTGCCCCCGTCCATGGCTGGGACCTCACTGCAAAAAATCCTTATATCGAAGGCTGGACCCCTGACCGAATTTGTCCCCACATCAAACCTGTGCTGCTCTGATAGTACCAAGGGAGCCCTACAAACTAACATCAGGAACCTGGACTGGTGAGTTTTCTTTCCCAGGGAAAATGGCCAAAGAATGTGCCCAGGTGCCCCTGGCCCTGGGCTGGGACCTGACTGCAAAAAATCCTTATATCGAAGGAGGGAGGCCAGACGGAAGTTGTCACCACCTCAAACTTGTGCTGCCCTGATAGACCCAAGGGAGCCCTACAAACTGACATCAGGAACCTGGACTGGTGAGTTTTCTTTCCCAGGGAAAATGGCCAAAGGATGTGCCCAGGGGCCCCTGGCCCTTGGCTGGGACCTCACTGCAAAAAATCCTTATATCGAAGGATGGAGCCCAGACCGAAGTTATCCCCACCTCAAACTTGTGCTGCCCTGATAGACCCAAGGGAGCCCTACAAACTGACATCAGGAACCTGGACTGGTGAGTTTTCTTTCCCAGGGAAAATGGCCAAATGATGTGCCCAGGGGCCTCTGACCCTCGGCTGGGACCTGACTGCAAAAAATCCTTTTATCGAAGGATGGAGCCCAGACCAAAGTTCTCCCAACCTCAAACATCTGCTGCCCTGATAGACCCAAAGGATCCGTACAAACTGACATCAGGAACCTGGACTGGTGGGTTTTCTTTCCCAGGGAAAATGGCCAAAGGATGTGCCCAAGGACCCCTGGCCCTGGGCTGGGAAACTGACTGCAAAAAATCCTTATATCGAAGGATGGACCCCAGACCGAAGTTGTCCCCACATCAAACCTATGCTGTCCTGATAGACCCAAAGGTGCCCTACAAACTGACATCAGGAACCTGGACTGGTGAGTTTTCTTTCCCAGGGAAAATGGCCAAAGGATGTGCCTAGGTGCCCCCGTCCATGGCTGGGCCTGACTGCAAAAAATCCTTATATCGAAAGATGGACCCCTGACGAATTTGTCCCCACATCAAACCTGTGCCTCCCTGATAATACCAAGGGGGCCCTACAAACTAACATCAGGAACCTGGACTGGTGAGTTTTCTTTCCCAGGTAAAATGGCCAAAGGATGTTCCTAGGTGCCCCTGGCCGTGGGCTGGGACCTGACTGCAAAAAATCCTTATATCGAAGGATGGACCCCAGACCGAAGTTGTCCCCACCTCAAACCTGTGCTGCCCTGATAGACCCAAGGGAGCCATACAAACTGACATGAGGAACCTGGACTGGTGAGTTTTCTTTCCCAGGGAAAATGGCCAAAGGATATGCCCGGGGGCCCCTGGCCCTGGGCTGGAAACTCACTGCAAAAAATCCTTATATCGAAGGATGGACCCCAGACCGAAGTTGTCCCCACATACAACCTGTGCTCTCCTGATAGTCCCAAGGGAGCCCTACAAACTGACATGAGGAACCTGGACTGGTGAGTTTTCTTTCCCAGGGAAAATGGCCAAAGAATGTGCCCAGGTGCCCCTGGCCCTGGGCTGGGACCTGACTGCAAAAAATCCTTATATCGAAGAAGGGAGGCCAGACCGAAGTTGTCCCACCTCAAATTTGTAATGCCCTGATGAACCCCAGGAAGCCCTACAAACTGACATCAGGAACCTGGACTGGTGAGTTTTCTTTCCCAGGGAAAATGGCCAAAGGATGTGCCCAGGGGCCCCGCACACTGGACTGGGACCAGACTGCAAAAAACCCTTATATCGAAGGATGGACCCCACACCGAAGTTGTCCCCACCTCAAACTTGTGCTGCCCTGATAGACCCAAAGGATCCGTACAAACTGACATCAGGAACCTGGACAGGTGAGTTTTCTTTCCCAGGGAAAATGGCCAATGGATGTGCCCAGTGGCCCCTGGCCCTGGGCTGGGACCTCACTGCAAAAAATCCTTATATCGAAGGATTTACTCCACACCGACGTTGTCCCCACCTCAAACTTCTGCTGCCCTGATAAACCCAAAGGATCCGTACAAACTGACATCAGGAACCTGGACTGGTGAGTTTTCTTTCCCAGGGAAAATGGCCAAAGGATGTGCCCAGGGACCCCTGGCCCTGGGCTGGGACCTCACTGCAAAAAATCCTTATATCGAAGGATGGAGCCCAGACCGAAGTTTTCCCCACCTCAAACTTGTGCTGCCCTGATAAACCCAAGGGAGCCCTACAAACTGACATCAGGAACCTGGACTGGTGAGTTTTCTTTCCCAGGGAAAATGGCCAAAGGATGTTCCTAGGTGCCCCCGTCCATGGCTGGGACCTGACTGCAAAAAATCCTTATATCGAAGGCTGGACCCCTGACCGAATTTGTCCCCACATCAAACCTGTGCTGCTCTGATAGTACCAAGGGAGCCCTACAAACTAACATCAGGAACCTGGACTGGTGAGTTTTCTTTCCCAGGGAAAATGGCCAAAGAATGTGCCCAGGTGCCCCTGGCCCTGGGCTGGGACCTGACTGCAAAAAATCCTTATATCGAAGGAGGGAGGCCAGACGGAAGTTGTCACCACCTCAAACTTGTGCTGCCCTGATAGACCCAAGGGAGCCCTACAAACTGACATCAGGAACCTGGACTGGTGAGTTTTCTTTCCCAGGGAAAATGGCCAAAGGATGTGCCCAGGGGCCCCTGGCCCTTGGCTGGGACCTCACTGCAAAAAATCCTTATATCGAAGGATGGAGCCCAGACCGAAGTTATCCCCACCTCAAACTTGTGCTGCCCTGATAGACCCAAGGGAGCCCTACAAACTGACATCAGGAACCTGGACTGGTGAGTTTTCTTTCCCAGGGAAAATGGCCAGATGATGTGCCCAGGGGCCTCTGACCCTCGGCTGGGACCTGACTGCAAAAAATCCTTTTATCGAAGGATGGAGCCCAGACCAAAGTTCTCCCAACCTCAAACATCTGCTGCCCTGATAGACCCAAAGGATCCGTACAAACTGACATCAGGAACCTGGACTGGTGAGTTTTCTTTCCCAGGGAAAATGGCCAAAGGATGTGCCCAAGGACCCCTGGCCCTGGGCTGGGAAACTGACTGCAAAAAATCCTTATATCGAAGGATGGACCCCAGACCGAAGTTGTCCCCACATCAAACCTATGCTGTCCTGATAGACCCAAAGGTGCCCTACAAACTGACATCAGGAACCTGGACTGGTGAGTTTTCTTTCCCAGGGAAAATGGCCAAAGGATGTGCCTAGGTGCCCCCGTCCATGGCTGGGCCTGACTGCAAAAAATCCTTATATCGAAAGATGGACCCCTGACGAATTTGTCCCCACATCAAACCTGTGCCTCCCTGATAATACCAAGGGGGCCCTACAAACTAACATCAGGAACCTGGACTGGTGAGTTTTCTTTCCCAGGTAAAATGGCCAAAGGATGTTCCTAGGTGCCCCTGGCCCTGGGCTGGGACCTGACTGCAAAAAATCCTTATATCGAAGGATGGACCCCAGACCGAAGTTGTCCCCACCTCAAACCTGTGCTGCCCTGATAGACCCAAGGGAGCCATACAAACTGACATGAGGAACCTGGACTGGTGAGTTTTCTTTCCCAGGGAAAATGGCCAAAGGATATGCCCGGGGGCCCCTGGCCCTGGGCTGGAAACTCACTGCAAAAAATCCTTATATCGAAGGATGGACCCCAGACCGAAGTTGTCCCCACATACAACCTGTGCTCTCCTGATAGTCCCAAGGGAGCCCTACAAACTGACATGAGGAACCTGGACTGGTGAGTTTTCTTTCCCAGGGAAAATGGACAAAGTATGTGCCTAGGTGCCCCCGTCCATGGCTGGGACCTCACTGCAAAAAATCCTTATATCGAAAGATGGACCCCTGACCGAATTTGTCCCCACATCAAACCTGTGCTGCCCTGATAGTACCAAGGGAGCCCTACAAACTAACATCAGGAACCTGGACTGCTGAGTTTTCTTTCCCAGGGAAAATGGCCAAAGAATGTGCCCAGGTGCCCCTGGCCCTGGGCTGGGACCTGACTGCAAAAAATCCTTATATCGAAGGAGGGAGGCCAGACCGAAGTTGTCCCACCTCAAATTTGTAATGCCCTGATGAACCCCAGGAAGCCCTACAAACTGACATCAGGAACCTGGACTGGTGAGTTTTCTTTCCCAGGGAAAATGGCCAAAGGATGTGCCCAGGGGCCCCGCACACTGGACTGGGACCAGACTGCAAAAAACCCTTATATCGAAGGATGGACCCCACACCGAAGTTGTCCCCACCTCAAACTTCTGCTGCCCTGATAGACCCAAAGGATCCGTACAAACTGACATCAGGAACCTGGACAGGTGAGTTTTCTTTCCCAGGGAAAATGGCCAAAGGATGTGCCCAGGGACCCCTGGCCCTGGGCTGGGACCTCACTGCAAAAAATCCTTATATCGAAGGATGGAACCCAGACCGAAGTTATCCCCACCTCAAACTTGTGCTACCCTAATAGACCCAAGGGAGCCCTACAAACTGACATCAGGAACCTGGACTGGTGAGTTTTCTTTCCCAGGGAAATGGCCAATGGATGTGCCCAGTGGCCCCTGGCCCTGGGCTGGGACCTCACTGCAAAAAATCCTTTTATCGAAGGATTATGCCCAGACCAAAGTTCTCCCCACCTCAAACATCTGCTGCCCTGATAGACCCAAAGGATCCGTACAAACTGACATCAGGAACCTGGACTGGTGAGTTTTCTTTCCCAGGGAAAATGGCCAAAGGATGTGCCCAGGGACCCCTGGCCCTGGGCTGGGACCTCACTGCAAAAAATCCTTATATCGAAGGATGGAACCCAGACCGAAGTTGTCCCCAACTCAAACCTATGCTGTCCTGATAGTTCCAAGGCAGCCCTACAAACTGACATCAGGAACCTGGACTGGTGAATTTTCTTTCCCAGGGAAAATGGCCAAAGGATGTGCCTAGGTGCCCCCGTCCATGGCTGGGACCTCACTGCAAAAAATCCTTATATCGAAAGATGCACCCCTGACCGAATTTGTCCCCACATCAAACCTGTGCTGCCCTGATAGTACCAAGGGAGCCCTACAAACTAACATCAGGAACCTGGACTGGTGAGTTTTCTTTCCCAGGGAAAATGGCCAAAGAATGTGCCCAGGTGCCCCTGGCCCTGGGCTGGGACCTGACTGCAAAAAATCCTTATATCGAAGGAGGGAGGCCAGACCGAAGTTGTCCCACCTCAAATTTGTAATGCCCTGATGAACCCCAGGAAGCCCTACAAACTGACATCAGGAACCTGGACTGGTGAGTTTTCTTTCCCAGGGAAAATGGCCAAAGGATGTGCCCAGGGGCCCCGCACACTGGACTGGGACCAGACTGCAAAAAACCCTTATATCGAAGGATGGACCCCACACCGAAGTTGTCCCCACCTCAAACTTCTGCTGCCCTGATAGACCTAAAGGATCCGTACAAACTGACATCAGGAACCTGGACTGCTGAGTTTTCTTTCCCAGAGAAAAGGGACAAAGGATGTGCCCAGGGGCCCCTGGCCCTGGGCTGGGACCTCACTGCAAAAAATCCTTATATCGAAGGATTTACTCCACACCGAACTTGTCCCGACCTCAAACTTCTGCAGCCCTGATATACCCAAAGGATCCGTACAAACTGACATCAGGAACCTGGACTGGTGAGTTTTCTTTCCCAGGGAAAATGGCCAAAGGATGGCCCCAGGGACCCCTGGCCCTGGGCTGGGACCTCACTGCAAAAAATCCTTATATCGAAGGATGGAACCCAGACCGAAGTTATCCCCACCTCAAAATTGTGCTACCCTGATAGACCCAAGGGAGCCCTACAAACTGACATCAGGAACCTGGACTGGTGAGTTTTCTTTCCCAGGGAAATGGCTAATGGATGTGCCCAGTGGCCCCTGGCCCTGGGCTAGGACCTCACTGCAAAAAATCCTTATATCGAAGGATGGAGCCCAGACCGAAGTTTTCCCCACCTCAAATTTGTGCTGCCCTGATAGACCCAAGGGAGCCCTACAAACTGACATCAGGAACCTGGACTGGTGAGTTTTAATTCCCAGGGAAAATGGCCAAAGGATGTGCCTAGGTACCCCCTCCATGGCTGGGAACTGACTGCAAAAAATCCTTATATCTAAGGATGGACCCCAGACCGAAGTTGTCCCCACCTCAAACTTGTGCTGCCCTGATCGACCCAAGGGAGCCCTACAAACTGACATCAGGAACCTGGACTGGTGAGTTTTCTTTCCCAGGGAAAAAGGCCAAAGGATGTGCCCAGGGGCCCCTGGCCTTGGGCTGGGCCCTGACTGCAAAAAATCCTTATATCGAAGGATGGACCCCACACCGAAGTTGTCCCCACCTCAAACTTCTGCTGCCCTGATAGACCCAAGGGAGCCCTACAAACTGACATCAGGAACCTGGACTGGTGATTTTTCTTTCCCAGGGAAAATGGCCAAAGGATGTGCCTAGGTGCCCCCGTCCATGGCTGGGACATCACTGCAAAAAATCCTTATATCGAAGGCTGGACCCCTGACCGAATTTGTCCCCACATCAAACCTGTGCTGCTCTGATAGTACCAAGGGAGCCCTACAAACTAACATCAGGAACCTGGACTGGTGAGTTTTCTTTCCCAGGGAAAATGGCCAAAGAATGTGCCCAGGTGCCCCTGGCCCTGGGCTGGGACCTCACTGCAAAAAATCCTTATATCGAAGGAGGGAGGCCAGACCAAAGTTGTCCCCACCTCAAATTTGTAATGCCCTGATAGACCCCAGGAAGCCCTACAATCTGACATCAGGAACCTGGACTGCTGAGTTTTCTTTCCCAGGGAAAATGGCCAAAGGATGTGCCCAGGGGCCCCGCACACTGGACTGGGAGCAGACTGTAAAAAATCCTTATATCGAAGGATGGAGCCCAGACGGAAGTTGTCACCACCTCAAACTTGTGCTGCCCTGATAGACCCAAGGGAGCCCTACAAACTGACATCAGGAACCTGGACTGGTGAGTTTTCTTTCCCAGGGAAAATGGCCAAAGGATATGCCCAGGGGCCCCTGGCCCTGGGCTGGGACCTCACTGCAAAAAATCCTTATATCGAAGGATGGAACCCACACCGAAGTTGTCCCCACATCAAACTTCTGCTGACCTGATAGACCCAAAGGAGCCCTACAAACTGACATCAGGAACCTGGACTGGTTAGTTTTCTTTTCCAGGGAAAAGGGACAAAGGATGTGCCCATGGGCCCCTGGCCCTGGGCTGGGACCTGACTGCAAAAAATCCGTCTTTCGAAGGCTGGACCACAGACCGAAGTTGTCCCCACCTCAAACTTGTGCTGCCCTGATAGACCCAAAGGTGCCCTACAAACTGACATCAGGAACCTGGACTGGTGAGTTTTCTTTCCCAGGGAAAATGGCCAAAGGATGTGCCTAGGTGCCCCCGTCCATGGCTGGGCCTGACTGCAAAAAATCCTTATATCGAAAGATGGACCCCTGACCGAATTTGTCCCCACATCAAACCTGTGCTTCCCTGATAATACCAAGGGGGCCCTACAAACTAACATCAGGAACCTGGACTGGTGAGTTTTCTTTCCCAGGGAAAATGGCCAAAGGATATTCCTAGGTGCCCCTGGCCCTGGGCTGGGACCTGACTGCAAAAAATCCTTATATCGAAGGATGGACCCCAGACCGAAGTTGTCCCCACCTCAAACCTGTGCTGCCCTGATAGACCCAAGGGAGCCCTACAAACTGACATGAGGAACCTGGACTGGTGAGTTTTCTTTCCCAGGGAAAATGGCCAAAGGATGTGCCCAGGGACCCCTGGCCCTGGGCTGGGACCTCACTGCAAAAAATCCTTATATCGAAGGATGGAGCCCAGACCGAAGTTATCCCCACCTCAAACTTGTGCTGCCCTGATAGACCCAAGGGAGCCCTACAAACTGACATCAGGAACCTGGACTGGTGAGTTTTCTTTCCCAGGGAAAATGGCCAAATGATGTGCCCAGGGGCCTCTGACCCTCGGCTGGGACCTGACTGCAAAAAATCCTTTTATCGAAGGATGGAGCCCAGACCAAAGTTCTCCCCACCTCAAACATCTGTTGCCCTGATAGACCCAAAGGATCCGTACAAACTGACATCAGGAACCTGGACTGGTGAGTTTTCTTTCCCAGGGAAAATGGCCAAAGGATGTGCCCAGGGACCCCTGGCCCTGGGCTGGGAAACTGACTGCAAAAAATCCTTATATCGAAGGATGGACCCCAGACCGAAGTTGTCCCTACATCAAACCTATGCTGTCCTGATAGTTCCAAGGCAGCCCTACAAACTGACATCAGGAACCTGGACTGGTGAGTTTTCTTTCCCAGGGAAAATGGCCAAAGGATGTGCCTAGGTGCCCCCGTCCATGGCTGGGACCTCACTGCAAAAAATCCTTATATCGAAAGATGGACCCCTGACCGAATTTGTCCCCACATCAAACCTGTGCTGCCCTGATAGTACCAAGGGAGCCCTACAAACTAACATCAGGAACCTGGACTGGTGAGTTTTCTTTCCCAGGGAAAATGGCCAAAGAATGTGCCCAGGTGCCCCTGGCCCTGGGCTGGGACCTGACTGCAAAAAATCCTTATATCGAAGGAGGGAGGCCAGACCGAAGTTGTCCCACCTCAAATTTGTAATGCCCTGATGAACCCCAGGAAGCCCTACAAACTGACATCAGGAACCTGGACTGGTGAGTTTTCTTTCCCAGGGAAAATGGCCAAAGGATGTGCCCAGGGGCCCCGCACACTGGACTGGGACCAGACTGCAAAAAACCCTTATATCGAAGGATTGACCCCACACCGAAGCTGTCCCCACCTCAAACTTCTGCTGCCCTGATAGACCCAAAGGATCCGTACAAACTGACATCAGGAACCTGGACTGCTGAGTTTTCTTTCCCAGAGAAAAGGGACAAAGGATGTGCCCAGGGGCCCCTGGCCCTGGGCTGGGACCTCACTGCAAAAAATCCTTATATCGAAGGATGGAACCCAGACCGAAGTTATCCCCACCTCAAACTTGTGCTACCCTGATAGACCCAAGGGAGCCCTACAAACTGACATCAGGAACCTGGACTGGTGAGTTTTCTTTCCCAGGGAAATGGCCAATGGATGTGCCCAGTGGCCTCTGGCCCTGGGCTAGGACCTCACTGCAAAAAATCCTTATATCGAAGGATGGAGCCCAGACCGAAGTTTTCCCCACCTCAAATTTGTGCTGCCCTGATAGACCCAAGGGAGCCCTACAAACTGACATCAGGAACCTGGACTGGTGAGTTTTAATTCCCAGGGAAAATGGCCAAAGGATGTGCCTAGGTGCCCCCTCCATGGCTGGGAACTGACTGCAAAAAATCCTTATATCGAAGGATGGAGCCCAGACCGAAGTTTTCCCCACCTCAAACTTGTGCTGCCCTGATCGACCCAAGGGAGCCCTACAAGCTGGCATCAGGAACCTGGACTGGTGAGTTTTCTTTCCCAGGGAAAATGTCCAAAGGATGTGCCTAGGTGCCCCCTCCATGGCTGGGACCTGACTGCAAAAAATCCTTATATCGAAAGATGGACCCCTGACCGAATTTGTCCCCACATCAAACCTGTGCTGCCCTGATAGTACCAAGGGAGCCCTACAAACTAACATCAGGAACCTGGACTGGTGAGTTTTCTTTCCCAGGGAAAATGGCCAAAGAATGTGCCCAGGTGCCCCTGGCCCTGGGCTGGGACCTGACTGCAAAAAATCCTTATATCGAAGGATGGACCCCAGACCGAAGTTGTCCCCACCTCAAACCTGTGCTGCCCTGATAGACCCAAGGGAGCCCTACAAACTGACATGAGGAACCTGGACTGGTGAGTTTTCTTTCCCAGGGAAAATGGACAAAGTATGTGCCCAGGGGCCCCTGGCCCTTGGCTGGAACCTCACTGCAAAAAATCCGTATATCGAAGGATGGACCCCAGACCAAAGTTGTCCCCACCTCAAACTTGTGCTGCCCTGAGAGACCCAAGGGAGCCCTACAAACTGACATCAGGAACCTGGACTGGTGAGATTTCTTTCCCAGGGAAAATGGCCAAAGGATTTGCCTAGGTGCCCCCGGCCATGGCTGGGACCTGACTGCAAAAAATCCTTATATCGAAAGATGGACCCGAGACCGAGGTTGTCCCCACCTCAAACTTCTGCTGCCCTGATAGACCCAAGGGAGCCCTACAAACTGAAATCAGGAACCTGGACTGCTGAGTTTTATTTCCCAGGGAAAAGAGACAAAGGATGTGCCCAGGGGCCCCTGGCCCTATGCTGGGACCTCACTGCAAAAAATCCTTATATCGAAGGATGTAGCCCAGACCGAAGTTATCCCCACATCAAACCTATGCTGTCCTGATAGTTCCAAGGGAGCCCTACAAACTGACATCAGGAACCTGGACTGGTGAGTTTTCTTTCCCAGGGAAAATGGCCAAATGATGTGCCCAGGGGCCTCTGACCCTCGGCTGGGACCTGACTGCAAAAAATCCTTATATCGAAGGATGGACCCCAGACCGAAGTTGTCCCCACATCAAACCTATGCTGTCCTGATAGTTCCAAGGCAGCCCTACAAACTGACATCAGGAACCTGGACTGGTGAGTTTTCTTTCCCAGGGAAAATGGCCAAAGGATGTGCCTAGGTGCCCCCGTCCATGGCTGGGACCTCACTGCAAAACATCCTTATATCGAAAGATGGACCCCTGACCGAATTTGTCCCCACATCAAACCTGTGCTGCCCTGATAGTACCAAGGGAGCCCTACAAACTAACATCAGGAACCTGGACTGGATAGTTTTCTTTCCCAGGGAAAATGGCCAAAGAATGTGCCCAGGTGCCCCTGGCCCTGGGCTGGGACCTGACTGCAAAAAATCCTTATATCGAAGGAGGAAGGCCAGACCGAAGTTGTCCCACCTCAAATTTGTAATGCCCTGATGAACCCCAGGAAGCCCTACAAACTGACATCAGGAACCTGGACTGGTGAGTTTTCTTTCCCAGGGAAAATGTCCAAAGGATGTGCCCAGGGGCCCCGCACACTGGACTGGGACCAGACTGCAAAAAACCCTTATATCGAAGGATGGACCCCACACCGAAGTTGTCCCCACCTCAAACTTCTGCTGCCCTGATAGACCCAAAGGATCCGTACAAACTGACATCAGGAACCTGGACTGCTGAGTTTTCTTTCCCAGAGAAAAGGGACAAAGGATGTGCCCAGGGGCCCCTGGCCCTGGGCTGGGACCTCACTGCAAAAAATCCTTATATCGAAGGATGGAACCCAGACCGAAGTTATCCCCACCTCAAACTTGTGCTACCCTGATAGACCCAAGGGAGCCCTACAAACTGACATCAGGAACCTGGACTGGTGAGTTTTCTTTCCCAGGGAAATGGCCAATGGATGTGCCCAGTGGCCTCTGGCCCTGGGCTAGGACCTCACTGCAAAAAATCCTTATATCGAAGGATGGAGCCCAGACCGAAGTTTTCCCCACCTCAAATTTGTGCTGCCCTGATAGACCCAAGGGAGCCCTACAAACTGACATCAGGAACCTGGACTGGTGAGTTTTAATTCCCAGGGAAAATGGCCAAAGGATGTGCCTAGGTGCCCCCTCCATGGCTGGGAACTGACTGCAAAAAATCCTTATATCGAAGGATGGAGCCCAGACCGAAGTTTCCCCCACCTCAAACTTGTGCTGCCCTGATCGACCCAAGGGAGCCCTACAAGCTGGCATCAGGAACCTGGACTGGTGAGTTTTCTTTCCCAGGGAAAAAAGCCAAAGGATGTGCCCAGGGGCCCCTGGCCTTGGGCTGGGCCCTGACTGCAAAAAATCCTTATATCGAAGGATGGACCCCACACCGAAATTGTCCCCACCTCAAACCTATGCTGTCCTGATAGTTCCAAGGCAGCCCTACAAACTGACATCAGGAACCTGGACTGGTGAGTTTTCTTTCCCAGGGAAAATGGCCAAAGGATGTGCCTAGGTGCCCCCGTCCATGGCTGGGACCTCACTGCAAAACATCCTTATATCGAAAGATGGACCCCTGACCGAATTTGTCCCCACATCAAACCTGTGCTGCCCTGATAGTACCAAGGGAGCCCTACAAACTAACATCAGGAACCTGGACTGGATAGTTTTCTTTCCCAGGGAAAATGGCCAAAGAATGTGCCCAGGTGCCCCTGGCCCTGGGCTGGGACCTGACTGCAAAAAATCCTTATATCGAAGGAGGGAGGCCAGACCGAAGTTGTCCCACCTCAAATTTGTAATGCCCTGATGAACCCCAGGAAGCCCTACAAACTGATATCTGGAACCTGGACTGGTGAGTTTTCTTTCCCAGGGAAAATGGCCAAAGGATGTGCCCAGGGGCCCCGCACACTGGACTGGGACCAGACTGCAAAAAACCCTTATATCGAAGGATGGACCCCACACCGAAGTTGTCCCCACCTCAAACTTCTGCTGCCCTGATAGACCCAAAGGATCCGTACAAACTGACATCAGGAACCTGGACTGCTGAGTTTTCTTTCCCAGAGAAAAGGGACAAAGGATGTGCCCAGGGGCCCCTGGCCCTGGGCTGGGACCTCACTGCAAAAAATCCTTATATCGAAGGATGGAACCCAGACCGAAGTTATCCCCACCTCAAACTTGTGCTACCCTGATAGACCCAAGGGAGCCCTACAAACTGACATCAGGAACCTGGACTGGTGAGTTTTCTTTCCCAGGGAAATGGCCAATGGATGTGCCCAGTGGCCTCTGGCCCTGGGCTAGGACCTCACTGCAAAAAATCCTTATATCGAAGGATGGAGCCCAGACCGAAGTTTTCCCCACCTCAAATTTGTGCTGCCCTGATAGACCCAAGGGAGCCCTACAAACTGACATCAGGAACCTGGACTGGTGAGTTTTAATTCCCAGGGAAAATGGCCAAAGGATGTGCCTAGGTGCCCCCTCCATGGCTGGGAACTGACTGCAAAAAATCCTTATATCGAAGGATGGAGCCCAGACCGAAGTTTTCCCCACCTCAAACTTGTGCTGCCCTGATCGACCCAAGGGAGCCCTACAAGCTGGCATCAGGAACCTGGACTGGTGAGTTTTCTTTCCCAGGGAAAAAAGCCAAAGGATGTGCCGAGGGGCCCCTGGCCTTGGGCTGGGCCCTGACTGCAAAAAATCCTTATATCGAAGGATGGACCCCAGACCGAAGTTGTCCCCACCTCAAACCTGTGCTGTCCTGATAGTTCCAAGGCAGCCCTACAAACTGACATCAGGAACCTGGACTGGTGAGTTTTCTTTCCCAGGGAAAATGGCCAAAGGATGTGCCTAGGTGCCCCCGTCCATGGCTGGGACCTCACTGCAAAACATCCTTATATCGAAAGATGGACCCCTGACCGAATTTGTCCCCACATCAAACCTGTGCTGCCCTGATAGTACCAAGGGAGCCCTACAAACTAACATCAGGAACCTGGACTGGATAGTTTTCTTTCCCAGGGAAAATGGCCAAAGAATGTGCCCAGGTGCCCCTGGCCCTGGGCTGGGACCTGACTGCAAAAAATCCTTATATCGAAGGAGGGAGGCCAGACCGAAGTTGTCCCACCTCAAATTTGTAATGCCCTGATGAACCCCAGGAAGCCCTACAAACTGACATCAGGAACCTGGACTGGTGAGTTTTCTTTCCCAGGGAAAATGGCCAAAGGATGTGCCCAGGGGCCCCGCACACTGGACTGGGACCAGACTGCAAAAAACCCTTATATCGAAGGATGGACCCCACACCGAAGTTGTCCCCACCTCAAACTTCTGCTGCCCTGATAGACCCAAAGGATCCGTACAAACTGACATCAGGAACCTGGACTGCTGAGTTTTCTTTCCCAGAGAAAAGGGACAAAGGATGTGCCCAGGGGCCCCTGGCCCTGGGCTGGGACCTCACTGCAAAAAATCCTTATATCGAAGGATGGAACCCAGACCGAAGTTATCCCCACCTCAAACTTGTGCTACCCTGATAGACCCAAGGGAGCCCTACAAACTGACATCAGGAACCTGGACTGGTGAGTTTTCTTTCCCAGGGAAATGGCCAATGGATGTGCCCAGTGGCCTCTGGCCCTGGGCTAGGACCTCACTGCAAAAAATCCTTATATCGAAGGATGGAGCCCAGACCGAAGTTTTCCCCACCTCAAATTTGTGCTGCCCTGATAGACCCAAGGGAGCCCTACAAACTGACATCAGGAACCTGGACTGGTGAGTTTTAATTCCCAGGGAAAATGGCCAAAGGATGTGCCTAGGTGCCCCCTCCATGGCTGGGAACTGACTGCAAAAAATCCTTATATCGAAGGATGGAGCCCAGACCGAAGTTTTCCCCACCTCAAACTTGTGCTGCCCTGATCGACCCAAGGGAGCCCTACAAGCTGGCATCAGGAACCTGGACTGGTGAGTTTTCTTTCCCAGGGAAAAAAGCCAAAGGATGTGCCCAGGGGCCCCTGGCCTTGGGCTGGGCCCTGACTGCAAAAAATCCTTATATCGAAGGATGGACCCCACACCGAAATTGTCCCCACCTCAAACTTCTGCTGCCCTGATAGACCCAAGGGAGCCCTACAAACTGACATCAGGAACCTGGACTGGTGAGTTTTCTTTCCCAGGGAAAATGGCCAAAGGATGTTCCTAGGTGCCCCCGTCCATGGCTGGGACCTCACTGCAAAAAATCCTTATATCGAAGGCTGGACCCCTGACCGAATTTGTCCCCACATCAAACCTGTGCTGCTCTGATAGTACCAAGGGAGCCCTACAAACTAACATCAGGAACCTGGACTGGTGAGTTTTCTTTCCCAGGGAAAATGGCCAAAGAATGTGCCCAGGTGCCCCTGGCCCTGGGCTGGGACCTGACTGCAAAAAATCCTTATATCGAAGGAGGGAGGCCAGACGGAAGTTGTCACCACCTCAAACTTGTGCTGCCCTGATAGACCCAAGGGAGCCCTACAAACTGACATCAGGAACCTGGACTGGTGAGTTTTCTTTCCCAGGGAAAATGGCCAAAGGATGTGCCCAGGGGCCCCTGGCCCTTGGCTGGGACCTCACTGCAAAAAATCCTTATATCGAAGGATGGAGCCCAGACCGAAGTTATCCCCACCTCAAACTTGTGCTGCCCTGATAGACCCAAGGGAGCCCTACAAACTGACATCAGGAACCTGGACTGGTGAGTTTTCTTTCCCAGGGAAAATGGCCAAATGATGTGCCCAGGGGCCTCTGACCCTCGGCTGGGACCTGACTGCAAAAAATCCTTTTATCGAAGGATGGAGCCCAGACCAAAGTTCTCCCAACCTCAAACATCTGCTGCCCTGATAGACCCAAAGGATCCGTACAAACTGACATCAGGAACCTGGACTGGTGAGTTTTCTTTCCCAGGGAAAATGGCCAAAGGATGTGCTCAAGGACCCCTGGCCCTGGGCTGGGAAACTGACTGCAAAAAATCCTTATATCGAAGGATGGACCCCAGACCGAAGTTGTCCCCACATCAAACCTATGCTGTCCTGATAGACCCAAAGGTGCCCTACAAACTGACATCAGGAACCTGGACTGGTGAGTTTTCTTTCCCAGGGAAAATGGCCAAAGGATGTGCCTAGGTGCCCCCGTCCATGGCTGGGCCTGACTGCAAAAAATCCTTATATCGAAAGATGGACCCCTGACGAATTTGTCCCCACATCAAACCTGTGCCTCCCTGATAATACCAAGGGGGCCCTACAAACTAACATCAGGAACCTGGACTGGTGAGTTTTCTTTCCCAGGTAAAATGGCCAAAGGATGTTCCTAGGTGCCCCTGGCCCTGGGCTGGGACCTGACTGCAAAAAATCCTTATATCGAAGGATGGACCCCAGACCGAAGTTGTCCCCACCTCAAACCTGTGCTGCCCTGATAGACCCAAGGGAGCCATACAAACTGACATGAGGAACCTGGACTGGTGAGTTTTCTTTCCCAGGGAAAATGGCCAAAGGATATGCCCGGGGGCCCCTGGCCCTGGGCTGGAAACTCACTGCAAAAAATCCTTATATCGAAGGATGGACCCCAGACCGAAGTTGTCCCCACATACAACCTGTGCTCTCCTGATAGTCCCAAGGGAGCCCTACAAACTGACATGAGGAACCTGGACTGGTGAGTTTTCTTTCCCAGGGAAAATGGACAAAGTATGTGCCTAGGTGCCCCCGTCCATGGCTGGGACCTCACTGCAAAAAATCCTTATATCGAAAGATGGACCCCTGACCGAATTTGTCCCCACATCAAACCTGTGCTGCCCTGATAGTACCAAGGGAGCCCTACAAACTAACATCAGGAACCTGGACTGCTGAGTTTTCTTTCCCAGGGAAAATGGCCAAAGAATGTGCCCAGGTGCCCCTGGCCCTGGGCTGGGACCTGACTGCAAAAAATCCTTATATCGAAGGAGGGAGGCCAGACCGAAGTTGTCCCACCTCAAATTTGTAATGCCCTGATGAACCCCAGGAAGCCCTACAAACTGACATCAGGAACCTGGACTGGTGAGTTTTCTTTCCCAGGGAAAATGGCCAAAGGATGTGCCTAGGTGCCCCCGTCCATGGCTGGGACCTCACTGCAAAACATCCTTATATCGAAAGATGGACCCCTGACCGAATTTGTCCCCACATCAAACCTGTGCTGCCCTGATAGTACCAAGGGAGCCCTACAAACTAACATCAGGAACCTGGACTGGATAGTTTTCTTTCCCAGGGAAAATGGCCAAAGAATGTGCCCAGGTGCCCCTGGCCCTGGGCTGGGACCTGACTGCAAAAAATCCTTATATCGAAGGAGGAAGGCCGGACCGAAGTTGTCCCACCTCAAATTTGTAATGCCCTGATGAACCCCAGGAAGCCCTACAAACTGACATCAGGAACCTGGACTGGTGAGTTTTCTTTCCCAGGGAAAATGGCCAAAGGATGTGCCCAGGGGCCCCGCACACTGGACTGGGACCAGACTGCAAAAAACCCTTATATCGAAGGATGGACCCCACACCGAAGTTGTCCCCACCTCAAACTTCTGCTGCCCTGATAGACCCAAAGGATCCGTACAAACTGACATCAGGAACCTGGACAGGTGAGTTTTCTTTCCCAGGGAAAATGGCCAAAGGATGTGCCCAGGGGCCCCTGGCCCTGGGCTGGGACCTCACTGCAAAAAATCCTTATATCGAAGGATGGAACCCAGACCGAAGTTATCCCCACCTCAAACTTGTGCTACCCTGATAGACCCAAGGGAGCCCTACAAACTGACATCAGGAACCTGGACTGGTGAGTTTTCTTTCCCAGGGAAATGGCCAATGGATGTGCCCAGTGGCCTCTGGCCCTGGGCTAGGACCTCACTGCAAAAAATCCTTATATCGAAGGATGGAGCCCAGACCGAAGTTTTCCCCACCTCAAATTTGTGCTGCCCTGATAGACCCAAGGGAGCCCTACAAACTGACATCAGGAACCTGGACTGGTGAGTTTTAATTCCCAGGGAAAATGGCCAAAGGATGTGCCTAGGTGCCCCCTCCATGGCTGGGAACTGACTGCAAAAAATCCTTATATCGAAGGATGGAGCCCAGACCGAAGTTTTCCCCACCTCAAACTTGTGCTGCCCTGATCGACCCAAGGGAGCCCTACAAGCTGGCATCAGGAACCTGGACTGGTGAGTTTTCTTTCCCAGGGAAAAAAGCCAAAGGATGTGCCCAGGGGCCCCTGGCCTTGGGCTGGGCCCTGACTGCAAAAAATCCTTATATCGAAGGATGGACCCCACACCGAAATTGTCCCCACCTCAAACCTATGCTGTCCTGATAGTTCCAAGGCAGCCCTACAAATTGACATCAGGAACCTGGACTGGTGAGTTTTCTTTCCCAGGGAAAATGGCCAAAGGATGTGCCTAGGTGCCCCCGTCCATGGCTGGGACCTCACTGCAAAACATCCTTATATCGAAAGATGGACCCCTGACCGAATTTGTCCCCACATCAAACCTGTGCTGCCCTGATAGTACCAAGGGAGCCCTACAAACTAACATCAGGAACCTGGACTGGATAGTTTTCTTTCCCAGGGAAAATGGCCAAAGAATGTGCCCAGGTGCCCCTGGCCCTGGGCTGGGACCTGACTGCAAAAAATCCTTATATCGAAGGAGGGAGGCCAGACCGAAGTTGTCCCACCTCAAATTTGTAATGCCCTGATGAACCCCAGGAAGCCCTACAAACTGACATCAGGAACCTGGACTGGTGAGTTTTCTTTCCCAGGGAAAATGGCCAAAGGATGTGCCCAGGGGCCCCGCACACTGGACTGGGACCAGACTGCAAAAAACCCTTATATCGAAGGATGGACCCCACACCGAAGTTGTCCCCACCTCAAACTTCTGCTGCCCTGATAGACCCAAAGGATCCGTACAAACTGACATCAGGAACCTGGACTGCTGAGTTTTCTTTCCCAGAGAAAAGGGACAAAGGATGTGCCCAGGGGCCCCTGGCCCTGGGCTGGGACCTCACTGCAAAAAATCCTTATATCGAAGGATGGAACCCAGACCGAAGTTATCCCCACCTCAAACTTGTGCTACCCTGATAGACCCAAGGGAGCCCTACAAACTGACATCAGGAACCTGGACTGGTGAGTTTTCTTTCCCAGGGAAATGGCCAATGGATGTGCCCAGTGGCCTCTGGCCCTGGGCTAGGACCTCACTGCAAAAAATCCTTATATCGAAGGATGGAGCCCAGACCGAAGTTTTCCCCACCTCAAATTTGTGCTGCCCTGATAGACCCAAGGGAGCCCTACAAACTGACATCAGGAACCTGGACTGGTGAGTTTTAATTCCCAGGGAAAATGGCCAAAGGATGTGCCTAGGTGCCCCCTCCATGGCTGGGAACTGACTGCAAAAAATCCTTATATCGAAGGATGGAGCCCAGACCGAAGTTTTCCCCACCTCAAACTTGTGCTGCCCTGATCGACCCAAGGGAGCCCTACAAGCTGGCATCAGGAACCTGGACTGGTGTGTTTTCTTTCCCAGGGAAAAAAGCCAAAGGATGTGCCCAGGGGCCCCTGGCCCTGGGCTGGGCCCTGACTGCAAAAAATCCTTATATCGAAGGATGGACCCCACACCGAAATTGTCCCCACCTCAAACTTCTGCTGCCCTGATAGACCCAAGGGAGCCCTACAAACTGACATCAGGAACCTGGACTGGTGAGTTTTCTTTCCCAGGGAAAATGGCCAAAGGATGTTCCTAGGTGCCCCCGTCCATGGCTGGGACCTCACTGCAAAAAATCCTTATATCGAAGGCTGGACCCCTGACCGAATTTGTCCCCACATCAAACCTGTGCTGCTCTGATAGTACCAAGGGAGCCCTACAAACTAACATCAGGAACCTGGACTGGTGAGTTTTCTTTCCCAGGGAAAATGGCCAAAGAATGTGCCCAGGTGCCCCTGGCCCTGGGCTGGGACCTGACTGCAAAAAATCCTTATATCGAAGGAGGGAGGCCAGACGGAAGTTGTCACCACCTCAAACTTGTGCTGCCCTGATAGACCCAAGGGAGCCCTACAAACTGACATCAGGAACCTGGACTGGTGAGTTTTCTTTCCCAGGGAAAATGGCCAAAGGATGTGCCCAGGGGCCCCTGGCCCTTGGCTGGGACCTCACTGCAAAAAATCCTTATATCGAAGGATGGAGCCCAGACCGAAGTTATCCCCACCTCAAACTTGTGCTGCCCTGATAGACCCAAGGGAGCCCTACAAACTGACATCAGGAACCTGGACTGGTGAGTTTTCTTTCCCAGGGAAAATGGCCAAATGATGTGCCCAGGGGCCTCTGACCCTCGGCTGGGACCTGACTGCAAAAAATCCTTTTATCGAAGGATGGAGCCCAGACCAAAGTTCTCCCAACCTCAAACATCTGCTGCCCTGATAGACCCAAAGGATCCGTACAAACTGACATCAGGAACCTGGACTGCTGAGTTTTCTTTCCCAGGGAAAATGGCCAAAGGATGTGCCCAAGGACCCCTGGCCCTGGGCTGGGAAATTGACTGCAAAAAATCCTTATATCGAAGGATGGACCCCAGACCGAAGTTGTCCCCACATCAAACCTATGCTGTCCTGATAGACCCAAAGGTGCCCTACAAACTGACATCAGGAACCTGGACTGGTGAGTTTTAATTCCCAGGGAAAATGGCCAAAGGATGTGCCTAGGTGCCCCTGGCCCTGGGCTGGGACCTGACTGCAAAAAATCCTTATATCGAAGGATGGACCCCAGACCGAAGTTGTCCCCACCTCAAACCTTTGCTGCCCTGATAGACCCAAGGGAGCCATACAAACTGACATGAGGAACCTGGACTGGTGAGTTTTCTTTCCCAGGGAAAATGGCCAAAGGATATGCCCGGGGGCCCCTGGCCCTGGGCTGGAAACTCACTGCAAAAAATCCTTATATCGAAGGATGGACCCCAGACCGAAGTTGTCCCCACATACAACCTGTGCTCTCCTGATAGTCCCAAGGGAGCCCTACAAACTGACATGAGGAACCTGGACTGGTGAGTTTTCTTTCCCAGGGAAAATGGACAAAGTATGTGCCTAGGTGCCCCCGTCCATGGCTGGGACCTCACTGCAAAAAATCCTTATATCGAAAGATGGACCCCTGACCGAATTTGTCCCCACATCAAACCTGTGCTGCCCTGATAGTACCAAGGGAGCCCTACAAACTAACATCAGGAACCTGGACTGCTGAGTTTTCTTTCCCAGGGAAAATGGCCAAAGAATGTGCCCAGGTGCCCCTGGCCCTGGGCTGGGACCTGACTGCAAAAAATCCTTATATCGAAGGAGGGAGGCCAGACCGAAGTTGTCCCACCTCAAATTTGTAATGCCCTGATGAACCCCAGGAAGCCCTACAAACTGACATCAGGAACCTGGACTGGTGAGTTTTCTTTCCCAGGGAAAATGGCCAAAGGATGTGCCCAGGGGCCCCGCACACTGGACTGGGACCAGACTGCAAAAAACCCTTATATCGAAGGATGGACCCCACACCGAAGTTGTCCCCACCTCAAACTTGTGCTGCCCTGATAGACCCAAAGGATCCGTACAAACTGACATCAGGAACCTGGACAGGTGAGTTTTCTTTCCCAGGGAAAATGGCCAATGGATGTGCCCAGTGGCCCCTGGCCCTGGGCTGGGACCTCACTGCAAAAAATCCTTATATCGAAGGATTTACTCCACACCGAAGTTGTCCCCACCTCAAACTTCTGCTGCCCTGATAAACCCAAAGGATCCGTACAAACTGACATCAGGAACCTGGACTGGTGAGTTTTCTTTCCCAGGGAAAATGGCCAAAGGATGTGCCCAGGGACCCCTGGCCCTGGGCTGGGACCTCACTGCAAAAAATCCTTATATCGAAGGATGGAGCCCAGACCGAAGTTTTCCCCACCTCAAACTTGTGCTGCCCTGATAGACCCAAGGGAGCCCTACAAACTGACATCAGGAACCTGGACTGGTGAGTTTTCTTTCCCAGGGAAAATGGCCAAAGGATGTTCCTAGGTGCCCCCGTCCATGGCTGGGACCTCACTGCAAAAAATCCTTATATCGAAGGCTGGACCCCTGACCGAATTTGTCCCCACATCAAACCTGTGCTGCTCTGATAGTACCAAGGGAGCCCTACAAACTAACATCAGGAACCTGGACTGGTGAGTTTTCTTTCCCAGGGAAAATGGCCAAAGAATGTGCCCAGGTGCCCCTGGCCCTGGGCTGGGACCTGACTGCAAAAAATCCTTATATCGAAGGAGGGAGGCCAGACGGAAGTTGTCACCACCTCAAACTTGTGCTGCCCTGATAGACCCAAGGGAGCCCTACAAACTGACATCAGGAACCTGGACTGGTGAGTTTTCTTTCCCAGGGAAAATGGCCAAAGGATGTGCCCAGGGGCCCCTGGCCCTTGGCTGGGACCTCACTGCAAAAAATCCTTATATCGAAGGATGGAGCCCAGACCGAAGTTATCCCCACCTCAAACTTGTGCTGCCCTGATAGACCCAAGGGAGCCCTACAAACTGACATCAGGAACCTGGACTGGTGAGTTTTCTTTCCCAGGGAAAATGGCCAAAGGATGTTCCTAGGTGCCCCCGTCCATGGCTGGGACCTCACTGCAAAAAATCCTTATATCGAAGGCTGGACCCCTGACCGAATTTGTCCCCACATCAAACCTGTGCTGCTCTGATAGTACCAAGGGAGCCCTACAAACTAACATCAGGAACCTGGACTGGTGAGTTTTCTTTCCCAGGGAAAATGGCCAAAGAATGTGCCCAGGTGCCCCTGGCCCTGGGCTGGGACCTGACTGCAAAAAATCCTTATATCGAAGGAGGGAGGCCAGACGGAAGTTGTCACCACCTCAAACTTGTGCTGCCCTGATAGACCCAAGGGAGCCCTACAAACTGACATCAGGAACCTGGACTGGTGAGTTTTCTTTCCCAGGGAAAATGGCCAAAGGATGTGCCCAGGGGCCCCTGGCCCTTGGCTGGGACCTCACTGCAAAAAATCCTTATATCGAAGGATGGAGCCCAGACCGAAGTTATCCCCACCTCAAACTTGTGCTGCCCTGATAGACCCAAGGGAGCCCTACAAACTGACATCAGGAACCTGGACTGGTGAGTTTTCTTTCCCAGGGAAAATGGCCAAATGATGTGCCCAGGGGCCTCTGACCCTCGGCTGGGACCTGACTGCAAAAAATCCTTTTATCGAAGGATGGAGCCCAGACCAAAGTTCTCCCAACCTCAAACATCTGCTGCCCTGATAGACCCAAAGGATCCGTACAAACTGACATCAGGAACCTGGACTGCTGAGTTTTCTTTCCCAGGGAAAATGGCCAAAGGATGTGCCCAAGGACCCCTGGCCCTGGGCTGGGAAATTGACTGCAAAAAATCCTTATATCGAAGGATGGACCCCAGACCGAAGTTGTCCCCACATCAAACCTATGCTGTCCTGATAGACCCAAAGGTGCCCTACAAACTGACATCAGGAACCTGGACTGGTGAGTTTTAATTCCCAGGGAAAATGGCCAAAGGATGTGCCTAGGTGCCCCTGGCCCTGGGCTGGGACCTGACTGCAAAAAATCCTTATATCGAAGGATGGACCCCAGACCGAAGTTGTCCCCACCTCAAACCTTTGCTGCCCTGATAGACCCAAGGGAGCCATACAAACTGACATGAGGAACCTGGACTGGTGAGTTTTCTTTCCCAGGGAAAATGGCCAAAGGATATGCCCGGGGGCCCCTGGCCCTGGGCTGGAAACTCACTGCAAAAAATCCTTATATCGAAGGATGGACCCCAGACCGAAGTTGTCCCCACATACAACCTGTGCTCTCCTGATAGTCCCAAGGGAGCCCTACAAACTGACATGAGGAACCTGGACTGGTGAGTTTTCTTTCCCAGGGAAAATGGACAAAGTATGTGCCTAGGTGCCCCCGTCCATGGCTGGGACCTCACTGCAAAAAATCCTTATATCGAAAGATGGACCCCTGACCGAATTTGTCCCCACATCAAACCTGTGCTGCCCTGATAGTACCAAGGGAGCCCTACAAACTAACATCAGGAACCTGGACTGCTGAGTTTTCTTTCCCAGGGAAAATGGCCAAAGAATGTGCCCAGGTGCCCCTGGCCCTGGGCTGGGACCTGACTGCAAAAAATCCTTATATCGAAGGAGGGAGGCCAGACCGAAGTTGTCCCACCTCAAATTTGTAATGCCCTGATGAACCCCAGGAAGCCCTACAAACTGACATCAGGAACCTGGACTGGTGAGTTTTCTTTCCCAGGGAAAATGGCCAAAGGATGTGCCCAGGGGCCCCGCACACTGGACTGGGACCAGACTGCAAAAAACCCTTATATCGAAGGATGGACCCCACACCGAAGTTGTCCCCACCTCAAACTTGTGCTGCCCTGATAGACCCAAAGGATCCGTACAAACTGACATCAGGAACCTGGACAGGTGAGTTTTCTTTCCCAGGGAAAATGGCCAATGGATGTGCCCAGTGGCCCCTGGCCCTGGGCTGGGACCTCACTGCAAAAAATCCTTATATCGAAGGATTTACTCCACACCGAAGTTGTCCCCACCTCAAACTTCTGCTGCCCTGATAAACCCAAAGGATCCGTACAAACTGACATCAGGAACCTGGACTGGTGAGTTTTCTTTCCCAGGGAAAATGGCCAAAGGATGTGCCCAGGGACCCCTGGCCCTGGGCTGGGACCTCACTGCAAAAAATCCTTATATCGAAGGATGGAGCCCAGACCGAAGTTTTCCCCACCTCAAACTTGTGCTGCCCTGATAGACCCAAGGGAGCCCTACAAACTGACATCAGGAACCTGGACTGGTGAGTTTTCTTTCCCAGGGAAAATGGCCAAAGGATGTTCCTAGGTGCCCCCGTCCATGGCTGGGACCTCACTGCAAAAAATCCTTATATCGAAGGCTGGACCCCTGACCGAATTTGTCCCCACATCAAACCTGTGCTGCTCTGATAGTACCAAGGGAGCCCTACAAACTAACATCAGGAACCTGGACTGGTGAGTTTTCTTTCCCAGGGAAAATGGCCAAAGAATGTGCCCAGGTGCCCCTGGCCCTGGGCTGGGACCTGACTGCAAAAAATCCTTATATCGAAGGAGGGAGGCCAGACGGAAGTTGTCACCACCTCAAACTTGTGCTGCCCTGATAGACCCAAGGGAGCCCTACAAACTGACATCAGGAACCTGGACTGGTGAGTTTTCTTTCCCAGGGAAAATGGCCAAAGGATGTGCCCAGGGGCCCCTGGCCCTTGGCTGGGACCTCACTGCAAAAAATCCTTATATCGAAGGATGGAGCCCAGACCGAAGTTATCCCCACCTCAAACTTGTGCTGCCCTGATAGACCCAAGGGAGCCCTACAAACTGACATCAGGAACCTGGACTGGTGAGTTTTCTTTCCCAGGGAAAATGGCCAAATGATGTGCCATGGGGCCTCTGACCCTCGGCTGGGACCTGACTGCAAAAAATCCTTTTATCGAAGGATGGAGCCCAGACCAAAGTTCTCCCAACCTCAAACATCTGCTGCCCTGATAGACCCAAAGGATCCGTACAAACTGACATCAGGAACCTGGACTGGTGAGTTTTCTTTCCCAGGGAAAATGGCCAAAGGATGTGCCCAAGGACCCCTGGCCCTGGGCTGGGAAACTGACTGCAAAAAATCCTTATATCGAAGGATGGACCCCAGACCGAAGTTGTCCCCACATCAAACCTATGCTGTCCTGATAGACCCAAAGGTGCCCTACAAACTGACATCAGGAACCTGGACTGGTGAGTTTTCTTTCCCAGGGAAAATGGCCAAAGGATGTGCCTAGGTGCCCCCGTCCATGGCTGGGCCTGACTGCAAAAAATCCTTATATCGAAAGATGGACCCCTGACGAATTTGTCCCCACATCAAACCTGTGCCTCCCTGATAATACCAAGGGGGCCCTACAAACTAACATCAGGAACCTGGACTGGTGAGTTTTCTTTCCCAGGGAAAATGGCCAAAGGATGTTCCTAGGTGACCCTGGCCCTGGGCTGGGACCTGACTGCAAAAAATCCTTATATCGAAGGATGGACCCCAGACCGAAGTTGTCCCCACCTCAAACCTGTGCTGCCCTGATAGACCCAAGGGAGCCATACAAACTGACATGAGGAACCTGGACTGGTGAGTTTTCTTTCCCAGGGAAAATGGCCAAAGGATATGCCCGGGGGCCCCTGGCCCTGGGCTGGAAACTCACTGCAAAAAATCCTTATATCGAAGGATGGACCCCAGACCGAAGTTGTCCCCACATACAACCTGTGCTCTCCTGATAGTCCCAAGGGAGCCCTACAAACTGACATGAGGAACCTGGACTGGTGAGTTTTCTTTCCCAGGGAAAATGGACAAAGTATGTGCCTAGGTGCCCCCGTCCATGGCTGGGACCTCACTGCAAAAAATCCTTATATCGAAAGATGGACCCCTGACCGAATTTGTCCCCACATCAAACCTGTGCTGCCCTGATAGTACCAAGGGAGCCCTACAAACTAACATCAGGAACCTGGACTGCTGAGTTTTCTTTCCCAGGGAAAATGGCCAAAGAATGTGCCCAGGTGCCCCTGGCCCTGGGCTGGGACCTGACTGCAAAAAATCCTTATATCGAAGGAGGGAGGCCAGACCGAAGTTGTCCCACCTCAAATTTGTAATGCCCTGATGAACCCCAGGAAGCCCTACAAACTGACATCAGGAACCTGGACTGGTGAGTTTTCTTTCCCAGGGAAAATGGCCAAAGGATGTGCCCAGGGGCCCCGCACACTGGACTGGGACCAGACTGCAAAAAACCCTTATATCGAAGGATGGACCCCACACCGAAGTTGTCCCCACCTCAAACTTCTGCTGCCCTGATAGACCCAAAGGATCCGTACAAACTGACATCAGGAACCTGGACAGGTGAGTTTTCTTTCCCAGGGAAAATGGCCAAAGGATGTGCCCAGGGACCCCTGGCCCTGGGCTGGGACCTCACTGCAAAAAATCCTTATATCGAAGGATGGAACCCAGACCGAAGTTATCCCCACCTCAAACTTGTGCTACCCTAATAGACCCAAGGGAGCCCTACAAACTGACATCAGGAACCTGGACTGGTGAGTTTTCTTTCCCAGGGAAATGGCCAATGGATGTGCCCAGTGGCCCCTGGCCCTGGGCTGGGACCTCACTGCAAAAAATCCTTTTATCGAAGGATTATGCCCAGACCAAAGTTCTCCCCACCTCAAACATCTGCTGCCCTGATAGACCCAAAGGATCCGTACAAACTGACATCAGGAACCTGGACTGGTGAGTTTTCTTTCCCAGGGAAAATGGCCAAAGGATGTGCCCAGGGACCCCTGGCCCTGGGCTGGGACCTCACTGCAAAAAATCCATATATCGAAGGATGGAACCCAGACCGAAGTTGTCCCCAACTCAAACCTATGCTGTCCTGATAGTTCCAAGGCAGCCCTACAAACTGACATCAGGAACCTGGACTGGTGAATTTTCTTTCCCAGGGAAAATGGCCAAAGGATGTGCCTAGGTGCCCCCGTCCATGGCTGGGACCTCACTGCAAAAAATCCTTATATCGAAAGATGCACCCCTGACCGAATTTGTCCCCACATCAAACCTGTGCTGCCCTGATAGTACCAAGGGAGCCCTACAAACTAACATCAGGAACCTGGACTGGTGAGTTTTCTTTCCCAGGGAAAATGGCCAAAGAATGTGCCCAGGTGCCCCTGGCCCTGGGCTGGGACCTGACTGCAAAAAATCCTTATATCGAAGGAGGGAGGCCAGACCGAAGTTGTCCCACCTCAAATTTGTAATGCCCTGATGAACCCCAGGAAGCCCTACAAACTGACATCAGGAACCTGGACTGGTGAGTTTTCTTTCCCAGGGAAAATGGCCAAAGGATGTGCCCAGGGGCCCCGCACACTGGACTGGGACCAGACTGCAAAAAACCCTTATATCGAAGGATGGACCCCACACCGAAGTTGTCCCCACCTCAAACTTCTGCTGCCCTGATAGACCTAAAGGATCCGTACAAACTGACATCAGGAACCTGGACTGCTGAGTTTTCTTTCCCAGAGAAAAGGGACAAAGGATGTGCCCAGGGGCCCCTGGCCCTGGGCTGGGACCTCACTGCAAAAAATCCTTATATCGAAGGATTTACTCCACACCGAACTTGTCCCCACCTCAAACTTCTGCAGCCCTGATATACCCAAAGGATCCGTACAAACTGACATCAGGAACCTGGACTGGTGAGTTTTCTTTCCCAGGGAAAATGGCCAAAGGATGGCCCCAGGGACCCCTGGCCCTGGGCTGGGACCTCACTGCAAAAAATCCTTATATCGAAGGATGGAACCCAGACCGAAGTTATCCCCACCTCAAAATTGTGCTACCCTGATAGACCCAAGGGAGCCCTACAAACTGACATCAGGAACCTGGACTGGTGAGTTTTCTTTCCCAGGGAAATGGCTAATGGATGTGCCCAGTGGCCCCTGGCCCTGGGCTAGGACCTCACTGCAAAAAATCCTTATATCGAAGGATGGAGCCCAGACCGAAGTTTTCCCCACCTCAAATTTGTGCTGCCCTGATAGACCCAAGGGAGCCCTACAAACTGACATCAGGAACCTGGACTGGTGAGTTTTAATTCCCAGGGAAAATGGCCAAAGGATGTGCCTAGGTACCCCCTCCATGGCTGGGAACTGACTGCAAAAAATCCTTATATCTAAGGATGGACCCCAGACCGAAGTTGTCCCCACCTCAAACCTGTGCTGCCCTGATAGACCCAAGGGAGCCATACAAACTGACATGAGGAACCTGGACTGGTGAGTTTTCTTTCCCAGGGAAAATGGCCAAAGGATGTGCCCGGGGGCCCCTGGCCCTGGGCTGGAAACTCACTGCAAAAAATCCTTATATCGAAGGATGGACCCCAGACCGAAGTTGTCCCCACATACAACCTGTGCTCTCCTGATAGTCCCAAGGGAGCCCTACAAACTGACATGAGGAACCTGGACTGGTGAGTTTTCTTTCCCAGGGAAAATGGACAAAGTATGTGCCTAGGTGCCCCCGTCCATGGCTGGGACCTCACTGCAAAAAATCCTTATATCGAAAGATGGACCCCTGACCGAATTTGTCCCCACATCAAACCTGTGCTGCCCTGATAGTACCAAGGGAGCCCTACAAACTAACATCAGGAACCTGGACTGCTGAGTTTTCTTTCCCAGGGAAAATGGCCAAAGAATGTGCCCAGGTGCCCCTGGCCCTGGGCTGGGACCTGACTGCAAAAAATCCTTATATCGAAGGAGGGAGGCCAGACCGAAGTTGTCCCACCTCAAATTTGTAATGCCCTGATGAACCCCAGGAAGCCCTACAAACTGACATCAGGAACCTGGACTGGTGAGTTTTCTTTCCCAGGGAAAATGGCCAAAGGATGTGCCCAGGGGCCCCGCACACTGGACTGGGACCAGACTGCAAAAAACCCTTATATCGAAGGATGGACCCCACACCGAAGTTGTCCCCACCTCAAACTTGTGCTGCCCTGATAGACCCAAAGGATCCGTACAAACTGACATCAGGAACCTGGACAGGTGAGTTTTCTTTCCCAGGGAAAATGGCCAATGGATGTGCCCAGTGGCCCCTGGCCCTGGGCTGGGACCTCACTGCAAAAAATCCTTATATCGAAGGATTTACTCCACACCGAAGTTGTCCCCACCTCAAACTTCTGCTGCCCTGATAAACCCAAAGGATCCGTACAAACTGACATCAGGAACCTGGACTGGTGAGTTTTCTTTCCCAGGGAAAATGGCCAAAGGATGTGCCCAGGGACCCCTGGCCCTGGGCTGGGACCTCACTGCAAAAAATCCTTATATCGAAGGATGGAGCCCAGACCGAAGTTTTCCCCACCTCAAACTTGTGCTGCCCTGATAGACCCAAGGGAGCCCTACAAACTGACATCAGGAACCTGGACTGGTGAGTTTTCTTTCCCAGGGAAAATGGCCAAAGGATGTTCCTAGGTGCCCCCGTCCATGGCTGGGACCTCACTGCAAAAAATCCTTATATCGAAGGCTGGACCCCTGACCGAATTTGTCCCCACATCAAACCTGTGCTGCTCTGATAGTACCAAGGGAGCCCTACAAACTAACATCAGGAACCTGGACTGGTGAGTTTTCTTTCCCAGGGAAAATGGCCAAAGAATGTGCCCAGGTGCCCCTGGCCCTGGGCTGGGACCTGACTGCAAAAAATCCTTATATCGAAGGAGGGAGGCCAGACGGAAGTTGTCACCACCTCAAACTTGTGCTGCCCTGATAGACCCAAGGGAGCCCTACAAACTGACATCAGGAACCTGGACTGGTGAGTTTTCTTTCCCAGGGAAAATGGCCAAAGGATGTGCCCAGGGGCCCCTGGCCCTTGGCTGGGACCTCACTGCAAAAAATCCTTATATCGAAGGATGGAGCCCAGACCGAAGTTATCCCCACCTCAAACTTGTGCTGCCCTGATAGACCCAAGGGAGCCCTACAAACTGACATCAGGAACCTGGACTGGTGAGTTTTCTTTCCCAGGGAAAATGGCCAAATGATGTGCCCAGGGGCCTCTGACCCTCGGCTGGGACCTGACTGCAAAAAATCCTTTTATCGAAGGATGGAGCCCAGACCAAAGTTCTCCCAACCTCAAACATCTGCTGCCCTGATAGACCCAAAGGATCCGTACAAACTGACATCAGGAACCTGGACTGGTGAGTTTTCTTTCCCAGGGAAAATGGCCAAAGGATGTGCCCAAGGACCCCTGGCCCTGGGCTGGGAAACTGACTGCAAAAAATCCTTATATCGAAGGATGGACCCCAGACCGAAGTTGTCCCCACATCAAACCTATGCTGTCCTGATAGACCCAAAGGTGCCCTACAAACTGACATCAGGAACCTGGACTGGTGAGTTTTCTTTCCCAGGGAAAATGGCCAAAGGATGTGCCTAGGTGCCCCCGTCCATGGCTGGGCCTGACTGCAAAAAATCCTTATATCGAAAGATGGACCCCTGACGAATTTGTCCCCACATCAAACCTGTGCCTCCCTGATAATACCAAGGGGGCCCTACAAACTAACATCAGGAACCTGGACTGGTGAGTTTTCTTTCCCAGGTAAAATGGCCAAAGGATGTTCCTAGGTGCCCCTGGCCCTGGGCTGGGACCTGACTGCAAAAAATCCTTATATCGAAGGATGGACCCCAGACCGAAGTTGTCCCCACCTCAAACCTGTGCTGCCCTGATAGACCCAAGGGAGCCATACAAACTGACATGAGGAACCTGGACTGGTGAGTTTTCTTTCCCAGGGAAAATGGCCAAAGGATATGCCCGGGGGCCCCTGGCCCTGGGCTGGAAACTCACTGCAAAAAATCCTTATATCGAAGGATGGAGCCCAGACCGAAGTTGTCCCCACATACAACCTGTGCTCTCCTGATAGTCCCAAGGGAGCCCTACAAACTGACATGAGGAACCTGGACTGGTGAGTTTTCTTTCCCAGGGAAAATGGACAAAGTATGTGCCTAGGTGCCCCCGTCCATGGCTGGGACCTCACTGCAAAAAATCCTTATATCGAAAGATGGACCCCTGACCGAATTTGTCCCCACATCAAACCTGTGCTGCCCTGATAGTACCAAGGGAGCCCTACAAACTAACATCAGGAACCTGGACTGCTGAGTTTTCTTTCCCAGGGAAAATGGCCAAAGAATGTGCCCAGGTGCCCCTGGCCCTGGGCTGGGACCTGACTGCAAAAAATCCTTATATCGAAGGAGGGAGGCCAGACCGAAGTTGTCCCACCTCAAATTTGTAATGCCCTGATGAACCCCAGGAAGCCCTACAAACTGACATCAGGAACCTGGACTGGTGAGTTTTCTTTCCCAGGGAAAATGGCCAAAGGATGTGCCCAGGGGCCCCGCACACTGGACTGGGACCAGACTGCAAAAAACCCTTATATCGAAGGATGGACCCCACACCGAAGTTGTCCCCACCTCAAACTTCTGCTGCCCTGATAGACCCAAAGGATCCGTACAAACTGACATCAGGAACCTGGACAGGTGAGTTTTCTTTCCCAGGGAAAATGGCCAAAGGATGTGCCCAGGGACCCCTGGCCCTGGGCTGGGACCTCACTGCAAAAAATCCTTATATCGAAGGATGGAACCCAGACCGAAGTTATCCCCACCTCAAACTTGTGCTACCCTAATAGACCCAAGGGAGCCCTACAAACTGACATCAGGAACCTGGACTGGTGAGTTTTCTTTCCCAGGGAAATGGCCAATGGATGTGCCCAGTGGCCCCTGGCCCTGGGCTGGGACCTCACTGCAAAAAATCCTTTTATCGAAGGATTATGCCCAGACCAAAGTTCTCCCCACCTCAAACATCTGCTGCCCTGATAGACCCAAAGGATCCGTACAAACTGACATCAGGAACCTGGACTGGTGAGTTTTCTTTCCCAGGGAAAATGGCCAAAGGATGTGCCCAGGGACCCCTGGCCCTGGGCTGGGACCTCACTGCAAAAAATCCTTATATCGAAGGATGGAACCCAGACCGAAGTTGTCCCCAACTCAAACCTATGCTGTCCTGATAGTTCCAAGGCAGCCCTACAAACTGACATCAGGAACCTGGACTGGTGAATTTTCTTTCCCAGGGAAAATGGCCAAAGGATGTGCCTAGGTGCCCCCGTCCATGGCTGGGACCTCACTGCAAAAAATCCTTATATCGAAAGATGCACCCCTGACCGAATTTGTCCCCACATCAAACCTGTGCTGCCCTGATAGTACCAAGGGAGCCCTACAAACTAACATCAGGAACCTGGACTGGTGAGTTTTCTTTCCCAGGGAAAATGGCCAAAGAATGTGCCCAGGTGCCCCTGGCCCTGGGCTGGGACCTGACTGCAAAAAATCCTTATATCGAAGGAGGGAGGCCAGACCGAAGTTGTCCCACCTCAAATTTGTAATGCCCTGATGAACCCCAGGAAGCCCTACAAACTGACATCAGGAACCTGGACTGGTGAGTTTTCTTTCCCAGGGAAAATGGCCAAAGGATGTGCCCAGGGGCCCCGCACACTGGACTGGGACCAGACTGCAAAAAACCCTTATATCGAAGGATGGACCCCACACCGAACTTGTCCCCACCTCAAACTTTTGCTGCCCTGATAGACCTAAAGGATCCGTACAAACTGACATCAGGAACCTGGACTGCTGAGTTTTCTTTCCCAGAGAAAAGGGACAAAGGATGTGCCCAGGGGCCCCTGGCCCTGGGCTGGGACCTCACTGCAAAAAATCCTTATATCGAAGGATTTACTCCACACCGAACTTGTCCCCACCTCAAACTTCTGCAGCCCTGATATACCCAAAGGATCCGTACAAACTGACATCAGGAACCTGGACTGGTGAGTTTTCTTTCCCAGGGAAAATGGCCAAAGGATGGCCCCAGGGACCCCTGGCCCTGGGCTGGGACCTCACTGCAAAAAATCCTTATATCGAAGGATGGAACCCAGACCGAAGTTATCCCCACCTCAAAATTGTGCTACCCTGATAGACCCAAGGGAGCCCTACAAACTGACATCAGGAACCTGGACTGGTGAGTTTTCTTTCCCAGGGAAATGGCTAATGGATGTGCCCAGTGGCCCCTGGCCCTGGGCTAGGACCTCACTGCAAAAAATCCTTATATCGAAGGATGGAGCCCAGACCGAAGTTTTCCCCACCTCAAATTTGTGCTGCCCTGATAGACCCAAGGGAGCCCTACAAACTGACATCAGGAACCTGGACTGGTGAGTTTTAATTCCCAGGGAAAATGGCCAAAGGATGTGCCTAGGTACCCCCTCCATGGCTGGGAACTGACTGCAAAAAATCCTTATATCTAAGGATGGACCCCAGACCGAAGTTGTCCCCACCTCAAACTTGTGCTGCCCTGATCGACCCAAGGGAGCCCTACAAACTGACATCAGGAACCTGGACTGGTGAGTTTTCTTTCCCAGGGAAAAAGGCCAAAGGATGTGCCCAGGGGCCCCTGGCCTTGCGCTGGGCCCTGACTGCAAAAAATCCTTATATCGAAGGATGGACCCCACACCGAAGTTGTCCCCACCTCAAACTTCTGCTGCCCTGATAGACCCAAGGGAGCCCTACAAACTGACATCAGGAACCTGGACTGGTGATTTTTCTTTCCCAGGGAAAATGGCCAAAGGATGTGCCTAGGTGCCCCCGTCCATGGCTGGGACCTCACTGCAAAAAATCCTTATATCGAAGGCTGGACCCCTGACCGAATTTGTCCCCACATCAAACCTGTGCTGCTCTGATAGTACCAAGGGAGCCCTACAAACTAACATCAGGAACCTGGACTGGTGAGTTTTCTTTCCCAGGGAAAATGGCCAAAGAATGTGCCCAGGTGCCCCTGGCCCTGGGCTGGGACCTCACTGCAAAAAATCCTTATATCGAAGGAGGGAGGCCAGACCAAAGTTGTCCCCACCTCAAATTTGTAATGCCCTGATAGACCCCAGGAAGCCCTACAATCTGACATCAGGAACCTGGACTGCTGAGTTTTCTTTCCCAGGGAAAATGGCCAAAGGTTGTGCCCAGGGGCCCCGCACACTGGACTGGGAGCAGACTGTAAAAAATCCTTATATCGAAGGATGGAGCCCAGACGGAAGTTGTCACCACCTCAAACTTGTGCTGCCCTGATAGACCCAAGGGAGCCCTACAAACTGACATCAGGAACCTGGACTGGTGAGTTTTCTTTCCCAGGGAAAATGGCCAAAGGATATGCCCAGGGGCCCCTGGCCCTGGGCTGGGACCTCACTGCAAAAAATCCTTATATCGAAGGATGGAACCCACACCGAAGTTGTCCCCACATCTAACTTCTGCTGACCTGATAGACCCAAAGGAGCCCTACAAACTGACATCAGGAACCTGGACTGGTTAGTTTTCTTTTCCAGGGAAAAGGGACAAAGGATGTGCCCATGGGCCCCTGGCCCTGGGCTGGGACCTGACTGCAAAAAATCCGTCTTTCGAAGGCTGGACCACAGACCGAAGTTGTCCCCACCTCAAACTTGTGCTGCCCTGATAGACCCAAAGGTGCCCTACAAACTGACATCAGGAACCTGGACTGGTGAGTTTTCTTTCCCAGGGAAAATGGCCAAAGGATGTGCCTAGGTGCCCCCGTCCATGGCTGGGCCTGACTGCAAAAAATCCTTATATCGAAAGATGGACCCCTGACCGAATTTGTCCCCACATCAAACCTGTGCTTCCCTGATAATACCAAGGGGGCCCTACAAACTAACATCAGGAACCTGGACTGGTGAGTTTTCTTTCCCAGGGAAAATGGCCAAAGGATATTCCTAGGTGCCCCTGGCCCTGGGCTGGGACCTGACTGCAAAAAATCCTTATATCGAAGGATGGACCCCAGACCGAAGTTGTCCCCACCTCAAACCTGTGCTGCCCTGATAGACCCAAGGGAGCCCTACAAACTGACATGAGGAACCTGGACTGGTGAGTTTTCTTTCCCAGGGAAAATGGCCAAAGGATGTGCCCAGGGACCCCTGGCCCTGGGCTGGGACCTCACTGCAAAAAATCCTTATATCGAAGGATGGAGCCCAGACCGAAGTTATCCCCACCTCAAACTTGTGCTGCCCTGATAGACCCAAGGGAGCCCTACAAACTGACATCAGGAACCTGGACTGGTGAGTTTTCTTTCCCAGGGAAAATGGCCAAATGATGTGCCCAGGGGCCTCTGACCCTCGGCTGGGACCTGACTGCAAAAAATCCTTTTATCGAAGGATGGAGCCCAGACCAAAGTTCTCCCCACCTCAAACATCTGCTGCCCTGATAGACCCAAAGGATCCGTACAAACTGACATCAGGAACCTGGACTGGTGAGTTTTCTTTCCCAGGGAAAATGGCCAAAGGATGTGCCCAGGGACCCCTGGCCCTGGGCTGGGAAACTGACTGCAAAAAATCCTTATATCGAAGGATGGACCCCAGACCGAAGTTGTCCCTACATCAAACCTATGCTGTCCTGATAGTTCCAAGGCAGCCCTACAAACTGACATCAGGAACCTGGACTGGTGAGTTTTCTTTCCCAGGGAAAATGGCCAAAGGATGTGCCTAGGTGCCCCCGTCCATGGCTGGGACCTCACTGCAAAAAATCCTTATATCGAAAGATGGACCCCTGACCGAATTTGTCCCCACATCAAACCTGTGCTGCCCTGATAGTACCAAGGGAGCCCTACAAACTAACATCAGGAACCTGGACTGCTGAGTTTTCTTTCCCAGGGAAAATGGCCAAAGAATGTGCCCAGGTGCCCCTGGCCCTGGGCTGGGACCTGACTGCAAAAAATCCTTATATCGAAGGAGGGAGGCCAGACCGAAGTTGTCCCACCTCAAATTTGTAATGCCCTGATGAACCCCAGGAAGCCCTACAAACTGACATCAGGAACCTGGACTGGTGAGTTTTCTTTCCCAGGGAAAATGGCCAAAGGATGTGCCCAGGGGCCCCGCACACTGGACTGGGACCAGACTGCAAAAAACCCTTATATCGAAGGATGGACCCCACACCGAAGTTGTCCCCACCTCAAACTTCTGCTGCCCTGATAGACCCAAAGGATCCGTACAAACTGACATCAGGAACCTGGACTGCTGAGTTTTCTTTCCCAGAGAAAAGGGACAAAGGATGTGCCCAGGGGCCCCTGGCCCTGGGCTGGGACCTCACTGCAAAAAATCCTTATATCGAAGGATGGAACCCAGACCGAAGTTATCCCCACCTCAAACTTGTGCTACCCTGATAGACCCAAGGGAGCCCTACAAACTGACATCAGGAACCTGGACTGGTGAGTTTTCTTTCCCAGGGAAATGGCCAATGGATGTGCCCAGTGGCCTCTGGCCCTGGGCTAGGACCTCACTGCAAAAAATCCTTATATCGAAGGATGGAGCCCAGACCGAAGTTTTCCCCACCTCAAATTTGTGCTGCCCTGATAGACCCAAGGGAGCCCTACAAACTGACATCAGGAACCTGGACTGGTGAGTTTTAATTCCCAGGGAAAATGGCCAAAGGATGTGCCTAGGTGCCCCCTCCATGGCTGGGAACTGACTGCAAAAAATCCTTATATCGAAGGATGGAGCCCAGACCGAAGTTATCCCCACCTCAAACTTGTGCTGCCCTGATCGACCCAAGGGAGCCCTACAAGCTGGCATCAGGAACCTGGACTGGTGAGTTTTCTTTCCCAGGGAAAATGTCCAAAGGATGTGCCTAGGTGCCCCCTCCATGGCTGGGACCTGACTGCAAAAAATCCTTATATCGAAAGATGGACCCCTGACCGAATTTGTCCCCACATCAAACCTGTGCTGCCCTGATAGTACCAAGGGAGCCCTACAAACTAACATCAGGAACCTGGACTGGTGAGTTTTCTTTCCCAGGGAAAATGGCCAAAGAATGTGCCCAGGTGCCCCTGGCCCTGGGCTGGGACCTGACTGCAAAAAATCCTTATATCGAAGGATGGACCCCAGACCGAAGTTGTCCCCACCTCAAACCTGTGCTGCCCTGATAGACCCAAGGGAGCCCTACAAACTGACATGAGGAACCTGGACTGGTGAGTTTTCTTTCCCAGGGAAAATGGACAAAGTATGTGCCCAGGGGCCCCTGGCCCTTGGCTGGGACCTCACTGCAAAAAATCCGTATATCGAAGGATGGACCCCAGACCAAAGTTGTCCCCACCTCAAACTTGTGCTGCCCTGAGAGACCCAAGGGAGCCCTACAAACTGACATCAGGAACCTGGACTGGTGAGATTTCTTTCCCAGGGAAAATGGCCAAAGGATTTGCCTAGGTGCCCCCGGCCATGGCTGGGACCTGACTGCAAAAAATCCTTATATCGAAAGATGGACCCGAGACCGAGGTTGTCCCCACCTCAAACTTCTGCTGCCCTGATAGACCCAAGGGAGCCCTACAAACTGAAATCAGGAACCTGGACTGCTGAGTTTTATTTCCCAGGGAAAAGAGACAAAGGATGTGCCCAGGGGCCCCTGGCCCTATGCTGGGACCTCACTGCAAAAAATCCTTATATCGAAGGATGTAGCCCAGACCGAAGTTATCCCCACATCAAACCTATGCTGTCCTGATAGTTCCAAGGGAGCCCTACAAACTGACATCAGGAACCTGGACTGGTGAGTTTTCTTTCCCAGGGAAAATGGCCAAATGATGTGCCCAGGGGCCTCTGACCCTCGGCTGGGACCTGACTGCAAAAAATCCTTATATCGAAGGATGGACCCCAGACCGAAGTTGTCCCCACATCAAACCTATGCTGTCCTGATAGTTCCAAGGGAGCCCTACAAACTGACATCAGGAACCTGGACTGGTGAGTTTTCTTTCCCAGGGAAAATGGCCAAAGGATGTGCCTAGGTGCCCCCGTCCATGGCTGGGACCTCACTGCAAAACATCCTTATATCGAAAGATGGACCCCTGACCGAATTTGTCCCCACATCAAACCTGTGCTGCCCTGATAGTACCAAGGGAGCCCTACAAACTAACATCAGGAACCTGGACTGGATAGTTTTCTTTCCCAGGGAAAATGGCCAAAGAATGTGCCCAGGTGCCCCTGGCCCTGGGCTGGGACCTGACTGCAAAAAATCCTTATATCGAAGGAGGGAGGCCAGACCGAAGTTGTCCCACCTCAAATTTGTAATGCCCTGATGAACCCCAGGAAGCCCTACAAACTGACATCAGGAACCTGGACTGGTGAGTTTTCTTTCCCAGGGAAAATGGCCAAAGGATGTGCCCAGGGGCCCCGCACACTGGACTGGGACCAGACTGCAAAAAACCCTTATATCGAAGGATGGACCCCACACCGAAGTTGTCCCCACCTCAAACTTCTGCTGCCCTGATAGACCCAAAGGATCCGTACAAACTGACATCAGGAACCTGGACTGCTGAGTTTTCTTTCCCAGAGAAAAGGGACAAAGGATGTGCCCAGGGGCCCCTGGCCCTGGGCTGGGACCTCACTGCAAAAAATCCTTATATCGAAGGATGGAACCCAGACCGAAGTTATCCCCACCTCAAACTTGTGCTACCCTGATAGACCCAAGGGAGCCCTACAAACTGACATCAGGAACCTGGACTGGTGAGTTTTCTTTCCCAGGGAAATGGCCAATGGATGTGCCCAGTGGCCTCTGGCCCTGGGCTAGGACCTCACTGCAAAAAATCCTTATATCGAAGGATGGAGCCCAGACCGAAGTTTTCCCCACCTCAAATTTGTGCTGCCCTGATAGACCCAAGGGAGCCCTACAAACTGACATCAGGAACCTGGACTGGTGAGTTTTAATTCCCAGGGAAAATGGCCAAAGGATGTGCCTAGGTGCCCCCTCCATGGCTGGGAACTGACTGCAAAAAATCCTTATATCGAAGGATGGAGCCCAGACCGAAGTTTTCCCCACCTCAAACTTGTGCTGCCCTGATCGACCCAAGGGAGCCCTACAAGCTGGCATCAGGAACCTGGACTGGTGAGTTTTCTTTCCCAGGGAAAATGTCCAAAGGATGTGCCTAGGTGCCCCCTCCATGGCTGGGACCTGACTGCAAAAAATCCTTATATCGAAAGATGGACCCCTGACCGAATTTGTCCCCACATCAAACCTGTGCTGCCCTGATAGTACCAAGGGAGCCCTACAAACTAACATCAGGAACCTGGACTGGTGAGTTTTCTTTCCCAGGGAAAATGGCCAAAGAATGTGCCCAGGTGCCCCTGGCCCTGGGCTGGGACCTGACTGCAAAAAATCCTTATATCGAAGGATGGACCCCAGACCGAAGTTGTCCCCACCTCAAACCTGTGCTGCCCTGATAGACCCAAGGGAGCCCTACAAACTGACATGAGGAACCTGGACTGGTGAGTTTTCTTTCCCAGGGAAAATGGACAAAGTATGTGCCCAGGGGCCCCTGGCCCTTGGCTGGGACTTCACTGCAAAAAATCCTTATATCGAAGGATGGACCCCAGACCAAAGTTGTCCCCACCTCAAACTTGTGCTGCCCTGAGAGACCCAAGGGAGCCCTACAAACTGACATCAGGAACCTGGACTGGTGAGATTTCTTTCCCAGGGAAAATGGCCAAAGGATTTGCCTAGGTGCCCCCGGCCATGGCTGGGACCTGACTGCAAAAAATCCTTATATCGAAAGATGGACCCGAGACCGAGGCTGTCCCCACCTCAAACTTCTGCTGCCCTGATAGACCCAAGGGAGCCCTACAAACTGAAATCAGGAACCTGGACTGCTGAGTTTTATTTCCCAGGGAAAAGAGACAAAGGATGTGCCCAGGGGCCCCTGGCCCTATGCTGGGAACTGACTGCAAAAAATCCTTATATCGAAGGATGTAGCCCAGACCGAAGTTATCCCCAACTCAAACTTGTGCTGCCCTGATAGACCCAAGGGAGCCCTACAAACTGACATCAGGAACCTGGACTGGTGAGTTTTCTTTCCCAGGGAAAATGGCCAAATGATGTGCCCAGGGGCCTCTGACCCTCGGCTGGGACCTGACTGCAAAAAATCCTTATATCGAAGGATGGACCCCAGACCGAAGTTGTCCCCACATCAAACCTATGCTGTCCTGATAGACCCAAGGCAGCCCTACAAACTGACATCAGGAACCTGGACTGGTGAGTTTTCTTTCCCAGGGAAAATGGCCAAAGGATGTGCCTAGGTGCCCCCGTCCATGGCTGGGACCTCACTGCAAAACATCCTTATATCGAAAGATGGACCCCTGACCGAATTTGTCCCCACATCAAACCTGTGCTGCCCTGATAGTACCAAGGGAGCCCTACAAACTAACATCAGGAACCTGGACTGGTGAGTTTTCTTTCCCAGGGAAAATGGCCAAAGAATGTGCCCAGGTGCCCCTGGCCCTGGGCTGGGACCTGACTGCAAAAAATCCTTATATCGAAGGAGGGAGGCCAGACCGAAGTTGTCCCACCTCAAATTTGTAATGCCCTGATGAACCCCAGGAAGCCCTACAAACTGACATCAGGAACCTGGACTGGTGAGTTTTCTTTCCCAGGGAAAATGGCCAAAGGATGTGCCCAGGGGCCCCGCACACTGGACTGGGACCAGACTGCAAAAAACCCTTATATCGAAGGATGGACCCCACACCGAAGTTGTCCCCACCTCAAACTTCTGCTGCCCTGATAGACCCAAAGGATCCGTACAAAGTGACATCAGGAACCTGGACTGCTGAGTTTTCTTTCCCAGAGAAAAGGGACAAAGGATGTGCCCAGGGGCCCCTGGCCCTGGGCTGGGACCTCACTGCAAAAAATCCTTATATCGAAGGATGGAACCCACACCGAAGTTGTCCCCACCTCAAACTTCTGCTGCCCTGATAGACCCAAAGGATCCGTACAAACTGACATCAGGAACCTGGACTGGTGAGTTTTCTTTCCCAGGGAAAATGGCCAAAGGATGTGCCCAGGGACCCCTGGCCCTGGGCTAGGACCTCACTGCAAAAAATCCTTATATCGAAGGATGGAACCCACACCGAAGTTATCCCCACCTCAAACTTGTACTACCCTGATAGACCCAAGGGAGCCCTACAAACTGACATCAGGAACCTGGACTGGTGAGTTTTCTTTCCCAGGGAAATGACCAATGGATGTGCCCAGTGGCCTCTGGCCCTGGGCTAGGACCTCACTGCAAAAAATCCTTATATCGAAGGATGGAGCCCAGACCGAAGTTTTCCCCACCTCAAATTTGTGCTGCCCTGATAGACCCAAGGGAGCCCTACAAACTGACATCAGGAACCTGGACTGGTGAGTTTTAATTCCCAGGGAAAATGGCCAAAGGATGTGCCTAGGTGCCCCCTCCATGGCTGGGACCTGACTGCAAAAAATCCTTATATCGAAGGATGGACCCCAGACCGAAGTTGTCCCCACCTCAAACTTCTGCTGCCCTGATAGACCCAAGGGAGCCCTACAAACTGACATCAGGAACCTGGACTGGTGAGTTTTCTTTCCCAGGGAAAATGGCCAAAGGATGTGCCTAGGTGCCCCCGGCCATGGCTGGGACCTCACTGCAAAAAATCCTTATATCGAAAGATGGACCCGAGACCGAGGTTGTCCCCACCTCAAACTTCTGCTGCCCTGATAGACCCAAGGGAGCCCTACAAACTGAAATCAGGAACCCGGACTGGTGAGTTTTCTTTCCCAGGGAAAAGAGACAAAGGATGTGCCCAGGGGCCCCTGGCCCTATGCTGGGACCTCACTGCAAAAAATCCTTATATCGAAGGATGGACCCCACACCGAAGTTGTCCCCACCTTAAACTTCTGCTGCCCTGATAGACCCAAGGGAGCCCTACAAACTGACATCAGGAACCTGGACTGGTGAGTTTTCTTTCCCAGGGAAAATGGCCAAAGGATATGCCTAGGTGCCCCCGTCCATGGCTGGGCCTGACTGCAAAAAATCCTTATATCGAAAGATGGACCCCTGACCGAATTTGTCCCCACATCAAACCTGTGCTTCCCTGATAATACCAAGGGGGCCCTGCAAACTAACATCAGGAACCTGGACTGGTGAGTTTTCTTTCCCAGGTAAAATGGCCAAAGGATGTGCCCAGGGGCCCCGCACACTGGACTGGGAGCAGACTGCAAAAAATCCTTATATCGAAGGATGGAGCCCAGACGGAAGTTGTCACCACCTCAAACTTGTGCTGCCCTGAGAGACCCAAGGGAGCCCTACAAACTGACATCAGGAACCTGGACTTGTGAGATTTCTTTCCCAGGGAAAATGGCCAAAGGATATGCCCAGGGGCCCCTGGCCCTGGGCTGGGACCTCACTGCAAAAAATCCTTATATCGAAGGATGGAACCCACACCGAAGTTGTCCCCACATCAAACTTCTGCTGCCCTGATAGACCCAAAGGAGCCCTACAAACTGACATCAGGAACCTGGACTGGTTAGTTTTCTTTTCCAGGGAAAAGGGACAAAGGATGTGCCCAGGGGCCCCTGGCCCTGGGCTGGGACCTGACTGCAAAAAATCCGTATATCGAAGGCTGGACCACAGACCGAAGTTGTCCCCACCTCAAACTTGTGCTGTCCTGATAGACCCAAAGGTGCCCTACAAACTGACATCAGGAACCTGGACTGGTGAGTTTTCTTTCCCAGGGAAAATGGCCAAAGGATGTGCCTAGGTGCCCCCGTCCATGGCTGGGCCTGACTGCAAAAAATCCTTATATCGAAGGATGGACCCCCGACCGAAGTTGTCCCCACATACAACCTGTGCTCTCCTGATAGTCCCAAGGGAGCCCTACAAACTGACATGAGAAACTGGACTGGTGAGTTTTCTTTCCCAGGGAAAATGGACAAAGTATGTGCCCAGGGGCCCCTGGCCCTTGGCTGGGACCTCACTGCACAAAATCCTTGTATCGAAGGATGGAACCCAGACCGAAGTTGTCCCCACCTCAAACTTGTGCTACCCTGATAGACCCAAGGGAGCCCTACAAACTGACATCAGGAACCTGGACTGGTGAGTTTTCTTTCCCAGGGAAATGGCTAATGGATGTGCCCAGTGGCCCCTGGCCCTGGGCTAGGACCTCACTGCAAAAAATCCTTATATCGAAGGATGGAGCCCAGACCGAAGTTTTCCCCACCTCAAATTTGTGCTGCCCTGATAGACCCAAGGGAGCCCTACAAACTGACATCAGGAACCTGGACTGGTGAGTTTTAATTCCCAGGGAAAATGGCCAAAGGATGTGCCTAGGTGCCCCCTCCATGGCTGGGAACTGACTGCAAAAAATCCTTATATCGAAGGATGGACCCCAGACCGAAGTTGTCCCCACCTCAAACTTGTGCTGCCCTGATCGACCCAAGGGAGCCCTACAAACTGACATCAGGAACCTGGACTGGTGAGTTTTCTTTCCCAGGGAAAAAGGCCAAAGGATGTGCCCAGGGGCCCCTGGCCTTGGGCTGGGCCCTGACTGCAAAAAATCCTTATATCGAAGGATGGACCCCACACCGAAGTTGTCCCCACCTCAAACTTCTGCTGCCCTGATAGACCCAAGGGAGCCCTACAAACTGACATGAGGAACCTGGACTGGTGAGTTTTCTTTCCCAGGGAAAATGGCCAAAGGATGTGCCTAGGTGCCCCCGTCCATGGCTGGGACCTCACTGCAAAAAATCCTTATATCGAAGGCCGGACCCCTGACCGAATTTGTCCCCACATCAAACCTGTGTTGCTCTGATAGTACCAAGGGAGCCCTACAAACTAACATCAGGAACCTGGACTGGTGAGTTTTCTTTCCCAGGGAAAATGGCCAAAGAATGTGCCCAGGTGCCCCTGGCCCTGGGTTGGGACCTCACTGCAAAAAATCCTTATATCGAAGGAGGGAGGCCAGACCGAAGTTGTCCCCACCTCAAATTTGTAATGCCCTGATAGACCCCAGGAAGCCCTACAAACTGACATCAGGAACCTGGACTTCTGAGTTTTCTTTCCCAGGGAAAATGGCCAAAGGATGTGCCCAGGGGCCCCGCACACTGGACTGGGAGCAGACTGCAAAAAATCCTTATATCGAAGGATGGAGCCCAGACGGAAGTTGTCACCACCTCAAACTTGTGCTGCCCTGAGAGACCCAAGGGAGCCCTACAAACTGACATCAGGAACCTGGACTTGTGAGATTTCTTTCCCAGGGAAAATGGCCAAAGGATATGCCCAGGGGCCCCTGGCCCTGGGCTGGGACCTCACTGCAAAAAATCCTTATATCGAAGGATGGAACCCACACCGAAGTTGTCCCCACATCAAACTTCTGCTGCCCTGATAGACCCAAAGGAGCCCTACAAACTGACATCAGGAACCTGGACTGGTTAGTTTTCTTTTCCAGGGAAAAGGGACAAAGGATGTGCCCAGGGGCCCCTGGCCCTGGGCTGGGACCTGACTGCAAAAAATCCGTATATCGAAGGCTGGACCACAGACCGAAGTTGTCCCCACCTCAAACTTGTGCTGTCCTGATAGACCCAAAGGTGCCCTACAAACTGACATCAGGAACCTGGACTGGTGAGTTTTCTTTCCCAGGGAAAATGGCCAAAGGATGTGCCTAGGTGCCCCCGTCCATGGCTGGGCCTGACTGCAAAAAATCCTTATATCGAAAGATGGACCCCTGACCGAATTTGTCCCCACATCAAACCTGTGCTTCCCTGATAATACCAAGGGGGCCCTACAAACTAACATCAGGAACCTGGACTGGTGAGTTTTCTTTCCCGGGTAAAATGGCCAAAGGATGTTCCTAGGTGCCCCTGGCCCTGGGCTGGGACCTGACTGCAAAAAATCCTTATATCGAAGGATGGACCCCAGACCGAAGTTGTCCCCACCTCAAACCTGTGCTGCCCTGATAGACCCAAGGGAGCCCTACAAACTGACATGAGGAACCTGGACTGGTGAGTTTTCTTTCCCAGGGAAAATGGCCAAAGGATATGCCCGGGGGCCCCTGGCCCTGGGCTGGGACCTCACTGCAAAAAATCCTTATATCGAAGGATGGACCCCAGACCGAAGTTGTCCCCACATACAACCTGTGCTCTCCTGATAGTCCCAAGGGAACCCTACAAACTGACATGAGGAACCTGGACTGGTGAGTTTTCTTTCCCAGGGAAAATGGACAAAGTATGTGCCCAGGGGCCCCTGGCCCTTGGCTGGGACTTCACTGCAAAAAATCCTTGTATCGAAGTATGGAACCCAGACCGAAGTTGTCCCCACCTCAAACCTGTGCTGCCCTGATAGACCCAAGGGAGCCCTACAAACTGACATGAGGAACCTGGACTGGTGAGTTTTCTTTCCCAGGGAAAATGGCCAAAGGATATGCCCGGGGGCCCCTGGCCCTGGGCTGGGACCTCACTGCAAAAAATCCTTATATCGAAGGATGGACCCCAGACCGAAGTTGTCCCCACATACAACCTGTGCTCTCCTGATAGTCCCAAGGGAACCCTACAAACTGACATGAGGAACCTGGACTGGTGAGTTTTCTTTCCCAGGGAAAATGGACAAAGTATGTGCCCAGGGGCCCCTGGCCCTTGGCTGGGACTTCACTGCAAAAAATCCTTGTATCGAAGTATGGAACCCAGACCGAAGTTGTCCCCACCTCAAACTTGTGCTGCCCTGAGAGACCCAAGGGAGCCCTACAAACTGACATCAGGAACCTGGACTGGTGAGATTTCTTTCCCAGGGAAAATGGCCAAAGGATTTGCCTAGGTGCCCCCGGCCATGGCTGGGACCTGACTGCAAAAAATCCTTATATCGAAAGATGGACCCGAGACCGAGGTTGTCCCCACCTCAAACTTCTGCTGCCCTGATAGACCCAAGGGAGCCCTACAAACTGACATCAGGAACCTGGACTGGTGAGTTTTCTTTCCCAGGGAAAATGGCCAAAGGATGTGCCCAGGGGCCCCGCACACTGGACTGGGACCAGACTGCAAAAAACCCTTATATCGAAGGATGGACTCCACACCGAAGTTGTCCCCACCTCAAACTTCTGCTGCCCTGATAGACCCAAAGGATCTGTACAAACTGACATCAGGAACCTGGACTGCTGAGTTTTCTTTCCCAGAGAAAAGGGACAAAGGATGTGCCCAGGGGCCCCTGGCCCTGGGCTGGGACCTCACTGCAAAAAATCCTTATATCGAAGGATGGAGCCCAGACCGAAGTTTTCCCCACCTCAAATTTGTGCTGCCCTGATAGACCCAAGGGAGCCCTACAAACTGACATCAGGAACCTGGACTGGTGAGTTTTAATTCCCAGGGAAAATGGCCAAAGGATGTGCCTAGGTGCCCCCTCCATGGCTGGGAACTGACTGCAAAAAATCCTTATATCGAAGGATGGACCCCAGACCGAAGTTGTCCCCACCTCAAACTTGTGCTGCCCTGATCGACCCAAGGGAGCCCTACAAACTGACATCAGGAACCTGGACTGGTGAGTTTTCTTTCCCAGGGAAAAAGGCCAAAGGATGTGCCCAGGGGCCCCTGGCCTTGGGCTGGGCCCTGACTGCAAAAAATCCTTATATCGAAGGATGGACCCCACACCGAAGTTGTCCCCACCTCAAACTTCTGCTGCCCTGATAGACCCAAGGGAGCCCTACAAACTGACATCAGGAACCTGGACTGGTGAGTTTTCTTTCCCAGGGAAAATGGCCAAAGGATGTGCCTAGGTGCCCCCGTCCATGGCTGGGACCTCACTGCAAAAAATCCTTATATCGAAGGCCGGACCCCTGACCGAATTTGTCCCCACATCAAACCTGTGTTGCTCTGATAGTACCAAGGGAGCCCTACAAACTAACATCAGGAACCTGGACTGGTGAGTTTTCTTTCCCAGGGAAAATGGCCAAAGAATGTGCCCAGGTGCCCCTGGCCCTGGGCTGGGACCTCACTGCAAAAAATCCTTATATCGAAGGAGGGAGGCCAGACCGAAGTTGTCCCCACCTCAAATTTGTAATGCCCTGATAGACCCCAGGAAGCCCTACAAACTGACATCAGGAACCTGGACTTCTGAGTTTTCTTTCCCAGGGAAAATGGCCAAAGGATGTGCCCAGGGGCCCCGCACACTGGACTGGGAGCAGACTGCAAAAAATCCTTATATCGAAGGATGGAGCCCAGACGGAAGTTGTCACCACCTCAAACTTGTGCTGCCCTGAGAGACCCAAGGGAGCCCTACAAACTGACATCAGGAACCTGGACTTGTGAGATTTCTTTCCCAGGGAAAATGGCCAAAGGATATGCCCAGGGGCCCCTGGCCCTGGGCTGGGACCTCACTGCAAAAAATCCTTATATCGAAGGATGGAACCCACACCGAAGTTGTCCCCACATCAAACTTCTGCTGCCCTGATAGACCCAAAGGAGCCCTACAAACTGACATCAGGAACCTGGACTGGTTAGTTTTCTTTTCCAGGGAAAAGGGACAAAGGATGTGCCCAGGGGCCCCTGGCCCTGGGCTGGGACCTGACTGCAAAAAATCCGTATATCGAAGGCTGGACCACAGACCGAAGTTGTCCCCACCTCAAACTTGTGCTGTCCTGATAGACCCAAAGGTGCCCTACAAACTGACATCAGGAACCTGGACTGGTGAGTTTTCTTTCCCAGGGAAAATGGCCAAAGGATGTGCCTAGGTGCCCCCGTCCATGGCTGGGCCTGACTGCAAAAAATCCTTATATCGAAAGATGGACCCCTGACCGAATTTGTCCCCACATCAAACCTGTGCTTCCCTGATAATACCAAGGGGGCCCTACAAACTAACATCAGGAACCTGGACTGGTGAGTTTTCTTTCCCGGGTAAAATGGCCAAAGGATGTTCCTAGGTGCCCCTGGCCCTGGGCTGGGACCTGACTGCAAAAAATCCTTATATCGAAGGATGGACCCCAGACCGAAGTTGTCCCCACCTCAAACCTGTGCTGCCCTGATAGACCCAAGGGAGCCCTACAAACTGACATGAGGAACCTGGACTGGTGAGTTTTCTTTCCCAGGGAAAATGGCCAAAGGATATGCCCGGGGGCCCCTGGCCCTGGGCTGGGACCTCACTGCAAAAAATCCTTATATCGAAGGATGGACCCCAGACCGAAGTTGTCCCCACATACAACCTGTGCTCTCCTGATAGTCCCAAGGGAACCCTACAAACTGACATGAGGAACCTGGACTGGTGAGTTTTCTTTCCCAGGGAAAATGGACAAAGTATGTGCCCAGGGGCCCCTGGCCCTTGGCTGGGACTTCACTGCAAAAAATCCTTGTATCGAAGTATGGAACCCAGACCGAAGTTGTCCCCACCTCAAACTTGTGCTGCCCTGAGAGACCCAAGGGAGCCCTACAAACTGACATCAGGAACCTGGACTGGTGAGATTTCTTTCCCAGGGAAAATGGCCAAAGGATTTGCCTAGGTGCCCCCGGCCATGGCTGGGACCTGACTGCAAAAAATCCTTATATCGAAAGATGGACCCGAGACCGAGGTTGTCCCCACCTCAAACTTCTGCTGCCCTGATAGACCCAAGGGAGCCCTACAAACTGACATCAGGAACCTGGACTGGTGAGTTTTCTTTCCCAGGGAAAATGGCCAAAGGATGTGCCCAGGGGCCCCGCACACTGGACTGGGACCAGACTGCAAAAAACCCTTATATCGAAGGATGGACTCCACACCGAAGTTGTCCCCACCTCAAACTTCTGCTGCCCTGATAGACCCAAAGGATCTGTACAAACTGACATCAGGAACCTGGACTGCTGAGTTTTCTTTCCCAGAGAAAAGGGACAAAGGATGTGCCCAGGGGCCCCTGGCCCTGGGCTGGGACCTCACTGCAAAAAATCCTTACATCGAAGGATGGAACCCACACCGAAGTTGTCCCCACCTCAAACTTCTGCTGCCCTGATAGACCCAAAGGATCCGTACAAACTGACATCAGGAACCTGGACTGGTGAGTTTTCTTTCCCAGGGAAAATGGCCAAAGGATGTGCCCAGGGACCCCTGGCCCTGGGCTAGGACCTCACTGCAAAAAAACCTTATATCGAAGGATGGAACCCAGACCGAAGTTATCCCCACCTCAAACTTGTGCTACCCTGATAGAACCAAGGGAGCCCTACAAACTGACATCAGGAACCTGGACTGGTGAGTTTTAATTCCCAGGGAAAATGGCCAAAGGATGTGCCTAGGTGCCCCCTCCATGGCTGGGAACTGACTGCAAAAAATCCTTATATCGAAGGATGGACCCCAGACCGAAGTTGTCCCCACCTCAAACTTGTGCTGCCCTGATCGACCCAAGGGAGCCCTACAAGCTGGCATCAGGAACCTGGACTGGTGAGTTTTCTTTCCCAGGGAAAATGGCCAAAGGATGTGCCTAGGTGCCCCCTCCATGGCTGGGACCTGACTGCAAAAAATCCTTATATCGAAGGATGGACCGCAGACCGAAGTTGTCCCCACCTCAAACTTCTGCTGCCCTGATAGACCCAAGGGAGCCCTACAAACTGACATCAGGAACCTGGACTGGTGAGTTTTCTTTCCCAGGGAAAATGGCCAAATGATGTGCCCAGGGGCCTCTGACCCTTGGCTGGGACCTGACTGCAAAAAATCCTTTTATCGAAGGATGGACCCCAGACCAACGTTCTCCCCACCTCAAACATCTGCTGCCCTGATAGACCCAAAGGATCCCTACAAACTGACATCAGGAACCTGGACTGGTTAGTTTTCTTTCCCAGGGAAAAGGGACAAAGGATGTGCCCAGGGGCCCCTGGCCCTGGGATGGGACCTCACTGAAAAAATACTTATATCGAAAGATGGAGCCCACACCGAAGTTGTCCCCACCTCAAACTTGTGCTGTCCTGATAGACCCAAGGGAGCCCTACAAACTGACATCAGGAATCTGGACTGCTGAGTTTTCTTTCCCAGGGAAAAAGGCCAAAGGATGTGCCCAGGGGCCCCTGGCCTTGGGCTGGGATCTGACTGCAAAAAATCCTTATATCAAAGGATGGACCCCAGACCGAAGTTGTCCCCACATCAAACCTCTGCTGTCCTGATAGTTCCAAGGGAGCCCTACAAATTGACATCAGGAACCTGGACTGGTGAGTTTTCTTTCCCAGGGAAAATGGCCAAAGGATGTGCCTAGGTGCCCCCGTCCATGGCTGGAACCTCACTACAAAAAATCCTTATATCGAAAGATGGACCCCTGACCGAATTTGTCCCCACATCAAACCTGTGCTGCCCTGATAGTACCAAGGGAGCCCTACAAACTAACATCAGGAACCTGGACTGGTTAGTTTTCTTTTCCAGGGAAAAGGGACAAAGGATGTGCCCAGGGGCCCCTGGCCCTGGGCTGGGACCTCACTGCAAAAAATACGTATATCGAAGGCTGGACCCCAGACCGAAGTTGTCCCCACCTCAAACTTGTGCTGTCCTGATAGACCCAAAGGTGCCCTACAAACTGACATCAGGAACCTGGACTGGTGAGTTTTCTTTCCCAGGGAAAATGGCCAAAGGATGTGCCTAGGTGCCCCCGTCCATGACTGGGCCTGACTGCAAAAAATCCTTATATCGAAAGATGGACCCCTGACCGAATTTGTCCCCACATCAAACCTGTGCTTCCCTGATAGTACCAAGGGGGCCCTGCAAACTAACATCAGGAACCTGGACTGGTGAGATTTCTTTCCCAGGGAAAATGGCCAAAGGATGTGCCTAGGTGCCCCCGGCCATGGCTGGGACCTGACTGCAAAAAATCCTTATATCGAAAGATGGACCCGAGACCGAAGTTGTCCCCACCTCAAACCTGTGCTGCCCTGATAGACCCAAGGGAGCCCTACAAACTGACATGAGGAACCTGGACTGGTGAGTTTTCTTTCCCAGGGAAAATGGCCAAAGGATATGCCCGGGGGCCCCTGGCCCTGGGCTGGGACCTGACTGCAAAAAATCCTTATATCGAAGGATGGACCCCAGATCGAAGTTGTCCCCACATCAAACCTATGCTGTCCTGATAGTTCCAAGGCAGCCCTACAAACTGACATCAGGAACCTGGACTGGTGAGTTTTCTTTCCCAGGGAAAATGGCCAAAGGATGTGCCTAGGTGCCCCCGGCCATGGCTGGGACCTGACTGCAAAAAATCCTTATATCGAAAGATGGACCCGAGACCGAGGTTGTCCCCACCTCAAACTTCTGCTGCCCTGATAGACCCAAGGGAGCCCTACAAACTGAAATCAGGAACCTGGACTGCTGAGTTTTATTTCCCAGGGGAAAGAGACAAAGGATGTGCCCAGGGACCCCTGGCCCTGGGCAGGGACCTCACTGAAAAAAATCCTTATATCGAAGGATGGAGCCCAGACCGAAGTTATCCCCACCTCAAACTTGTGCTGCCCTGATAGACCCAAGGGAGCCCTACAAACTGACATCAGGAACCTGGACTGGTGAGTTTTCTTTCCCAGGGAAAATGGCCAAATGATGTGCCCAGGGGCCTCTGACCCTCGGCTGGGACCTGACTGCAAAAAATCCTTTTATCGAAGGATGGAGCCCAGACCAAAGTTCTCCCCACCTCAAACATCTGCTGCCCTGATAGACCCAAAGGATCCGTTCAAACTGACATCAGGAACCTGGACTGGTGAGTTTTCTTTCCCAGGGAAAATGGCCAAAGGATGTGCCCAGGGACCCCTGGCCCTGGGCTGGGAAACTGACTGCAAAAAATCCTTATATCGAAGGATGGACCCCAGACCGAAGTTGTCCCCACATCAAACCTATGCTGTCCTGATAGTTCCAAGGCAGCCCTACAAACTGACATCAGGAACCTGGACTGGTGAGTTTTCTTTCCCAGGGAAAATGGCCAAAGGATGTGCCTAGGTGCCCCCTCCATGGCTGGGACCTCACTGCAAAAAATCCTTATATCGAAAGATGGACCCCTGACCGAATTTGTCCCCACATCAAACCTGTGCTGCCCTGATAGTACCAAGGGAGCCCTACAAACTAACATCAGGAACCTGGACTGGTGAGTTTTCTTTCCCAGGGAAAATGGCCAAAGAATGTGCCCAGGTGCCCCTGGCCCTGGGCTGGGACCTGACTGCAAAAAATCCTTATATCGAAGGAGGGAGGCCAGACCGAAGTTGTCCCACCGCAAATTTGTAATGCCCTGATGAACCCCAGGTAGCCCTACAAACTGACATCAGGAACCTGGACTGGTGAGTTTTCTTTCCCAGGGAAAATGGCCAAAGGATGTGCCCAGGGGCCCCGCACACTGGACTGGGACCAGACTGCAAAAAACCCTTATATCGAAGGATGGACCCCACACCGAAGTTGTCCCCACCTCAAACTTCTGCTGCCCTGATAGACCCAAAGGATCCGTACAAACTGACATCAGGAACCTGGACTGGTGAGTTTTCTTTCCCAGGGAAAATGGCCAAAGGATGTGCCCAGGGACCCCTGGCCCTGAACTAGGACCTCACTGCAAAAAATCCTTATATCGAAGGATGGAACCCAGACCGAAGTTATCCCCACCTCAAACTTGTGCTACCCTGATAGACCCAAGGGAGCCCTACAAACTGACATCAGGAACCTGGACTGGTGAGTTTTCTTTCCCAGGGAAATGGCCAATGGATGTGCCTAGGTGCCCCCTCCATGGCTGGGAACTGACTGCAAAAAATCCTTATATCGAAGGATGGACCGCAGACCGAAGTTGTCTTCACCTCAAACTTCTGCTGCCCTGATAGACCCAAGGGAGCCCTACAAACTGACATCAGGAACCTGGACTGGTGAGTCTTCTTTCCCAGGGAAAATGGACAAAGGATGTGCCCAGGGGCCCCTGGCCCTTGGCTGGGACCTCACTGCAAAAAATCCTTATATCGAAGGATGGAACCCAGACCGAAGTTGTCCCCACCTCAAACTTGTGCTGCCCTGAGAGACCCAATGGAGCCCTACAAACTGACATCAGGAACCTGGACTGGTGAGATTTCTTTCCCAGGGAAAATGGCCAAAGGATGTGCCTAGGTGCCCCCGGCCATGGCTGGGACCTCACTGCAAAAAATCCTTATATCAAAAGATGGACCCGAGACCGAGGTTGTCCCCACCTCAAACTTCTGCTGCCCTGATAGACCCAAGGGAGCCCTACAAACTGAAATCAGGAACCTGGACTGGTGAGTTTTCTTTCCCAGGGAAAAGAGACAAAGGATGTGCCCAGGGGCCCCTGGCCCTATGCTGGGACCTCACTGCAAAAAATCCTTATATCAAAGGATGGACCCCACACCGAAGTTGTCCCCACCTGAAACTTCTGCTGCCCTGATAGACCCAAAGGATCCCTACAAACTGACATCAGGAACCTGGACTGGTGAGTTTTCTTTCCCAGGGAAAAGGGACAAAGGATGTGCCCAGGGGCCCCTGGCCCTGGGATGGGACCTCACTGAAAAAATACTTATATCGAAAGATGGAGCCCACTCCGAAGTTGTCCCCACCTCAAACTTGTGCTGTCCTGATAGACCCAAAGGATCCGTACAAACTGACATCAGGAACCTGGACTGGTGAGTTTTCTTTCCCAGGGAAAATGGCCAAAGGATGTGCCCAGGGACCCCTGGCCCTGGGCTGGGAAACTGACTGCAAAAAATCCTTATATCGAAGGATGGACCCCAGACCGAAGTTGTCCCCACATCAAACCTATGCTGTCCTGATAGTTCCAAGGCAGCCCTACAAACTGACATCAGGAACCTGGACTGGTGAGTTTTCTTTCCCAGGGAAAATGGCCAAAGGATGTGCCTAGGTGCCCCCTCCATGGCTGGGACCTCACTGCAAAAAATCCTTATATCGAAAGATGGACCCCTGACCGAATTTGTCCCCACATCAAACCTGTGCTGCCCTGATAGTACCAAGGGAGCCCTACAAACTAACATCAGGAACCTGGACTGGTGAGTTTTCTTTCCCAGGGAAAATGGCCAAAGAATGTGCCCAGGTGCCCCTGGCCCTGGGCTGGGACCTGACTGCAAAAAATCCTTATATCGAAGGAGGGAGGCCAGACCGAAGTTGTCCCACCGCAAATTTGTAATGCCCTGATGAACCCCAGGTAGCCCTACAAACTGACATCAGGAACCTGGACTGGTGAGTTTTCTTTCCCAGGGAAAATGGCCAAAGGATGTGCCCAGGGGCCCCGCACACTGGACTGGGACCAGACTGCAAAAAACCCTTATATCGAAGGATGGACCCCACACCGAAGTTGTCCCCACCTCAAACTTCTGCTGCCCTGATAGACCCAAAGGATCCGTACAAACTGACATCAGGAACCTGGACTGCTGAGTTTTCTTTCCCAGAGAAAAGGGACAAAGGATGTGCCCAGGGGCCCCTGGCCCTGGGCTGGGATCTCACTGCAAAAAATCCTTATATCGAAGGATTTACTCCACACCGAAGTTGTCCCCACCTCAAACTTCTGCTGCCCTGATAGACCCAAAGGATCCGTACAAACTGACATCAGGAACCTGGACTGGTGAGTTTTCTTTCCCAGGGAAAATGGCCAAAGGATGTGCCCAGGGACCCCTGGCCCTGAACTAGGACCTCACTGCAAAAAATCCTTATATCGAAGGATGGAACCCAGACCGAAGTTATCCCCACCTCAAACTTGTGCTACCCTGATAGACCCAAGGGAGCCCTACAAACTGACATCAGGAACCTGGACTGGTGAGTTTTCTTTCCCAGGGAAATGGCCAATGGATGTGCCTAGGTGCCCCCTCCATGGCTGGGAACTGACTGCAAAAAATCCTTACATCGAAGGATGGACCGCAGACCGAAGTTGTCTTCACCTCAAACTTCTGCTGCCCTGATAGACCCAAGGGAGCCCTACAAACTGACATCAGGAACCTGGACTGGTGAGTCTTCTTTCCCAGGGAAAATGGACAAAGGATGTGCCCAGGGGCCCCTGGCCCTTGGCTGGGACCTCACTGCAAAAAATCCTTATATCGAAGGATGGAACCCAGACCGAAGTTGTCCCCACCTCAAACTTGTGCTGCCCTGAGAGACCCAAGGGAGCCCTACAAACTGACATCAGGAACCTGGACTGGTGAGATTTCTTCCCCAGGGAAAATGGCCAAAGGATGTGCCTAGGTGCCCCCGGCCATGGCTGGGACCTCACTGCAAAAAATCCTTATATCAAAAGATGGACCCGAGACCGAGGTTGTCCCCACCTCAAACTTCTGCTGCCCTGATAGACCCAAGGGAGCCCTACAAACTGAAATCAGGAACCCGGACTGGTGAGTTTTCTTTCCCAGGGAAAAGAGACAAAGGATGTGCCCAGGGGCCCCTGGCCCTATGCTGGGACCTCACTGCAAAAAATCCTTATATCAAAGGATGGAGCCCACACCGAAGTTGTCCCCACCTGAAACTTCTGCTGCCCTGATAGACCCAAAGGATCCCTACAAACTGACATCAGGAACCTGGACTGGTGAGTTTTCTTTCCCAGGGAAAAGGGACAAAGGATGTGCCCAGGGGCCCCTGGCCCTGGGATGGGACCTCACTGAAAAAATACTTATATCGAAAGATGGAGCCCACTCCGAAGTTATCCCCACCTCAAACTTGTGCTGTCCTGATAGACCCAAGGGAGCCCTACAAACTGACATCAGGAACCTGGACTGCTGAGTTTTCTTTCCCAGGGAAAAAGGCCAAAGGATGTGCCCAGGGGCCCCTGGCCTTGGGCTGGGATCTGACTGCAAAAAATCCTTATATCAAAGGATGGACCCCAGACCGAAGTTGTCCCCACATCAAACCTATGCTGTCCTGATAGTTCCAAGGGAGCCCTACAAATTGACATCAGGAACCTGGACTGGTGAGTTTTCTTTCCCAGGGAAAATGGCCAAAGGATGTGCCTAGGTGCCCCCGTCCATGGCTGGGCCTGACTGCAAAAAATCCTTATATCGAAAGATGGACCCCTGACCGAATTTGTCCCCACATCAAACCTGTGCTTCCCTGATAGTACCAAGGGGGCCCTGCAAACTAACATCAGGAACCTGGACTGGTGAGTTTTCTTTCCCAGGTAAAATGGCCAAAGGATGTTCCTAGGTGCCCCTGGCCCTGGGCTGGGACCTGACTGCAAAAAATCCTTATATCGAAGGATGGACCCCAGACCGAAGTTGTCCCCACCTCAAACCTGTGCTGCCCTGATAGACCCAAGGGAGCCCTACAAACTGACATGAGGAACCTGGACTGGTGAGTTTTCTTTCCCAGGGAAAATGGCCAAAGGATATGCCCGGGGGCCCCTGGCCCTGGGCTGGGACCTCACTGCAAAAAATCCTTATATCGAAGGATGGACCCCAGACCGAAGTTGTCCCCACATACAACCTGTGCTCTCCTGATAGTCCCAAGGGAGCCCTACAAACTGACATCAGGAACCTGGACTGGTGAGTTTTCTTTCCCAGGGAAAATGGACAAAGTATGTGCCCAGGGGCCCCTGGCCCTTGGCTGGGACCTCACTGCACAAAATCCTTGTATCGAAGGATGGAACCCAGACCGAAGTTGTCCCCACCTCAAACTTGTGCTGCCCTGAGAGACCCAAGGGAGCCCTACAAACTGACATCAGGAACCTGGACTGGTGAGATTTCTTTCCCAGGGAAAATGGCCAAAGGATGTGCCTAGGTGCCCCCGGCCATGGCTGGGACCTGACTGCAAAAAATCCTTATATCGAAAGATGGACCCGAGACCGAGGTTGTCCCCACCTCAAACTTCTGCTGCCCTGATAGACCCAAGGGAGCCCTACAAACTGAAATCAGGAACCTGGACTGCTGAGTTTTATTTCCCAGGGAAAAGAGACAAAGGATGTGCCCAGGGGCCCCTGGCCCTATGCTGGGACCTCACTGCAAAAAATCCTTATATCGAAGGATGGACCCCACACCGAAGTTGTCCCCACCTCAGATTGTGCTGCCCTGATAGACCCAAGGGAGCCCTACAAACTGACATCAGGAACCTGGACTGGTGAGTTTTCTTTCCCAGGGAAAATGGCCAAATGATGTGCCCAGGGGCCTCTGACCCTCGGCTGGGACCTGACTGCAAAAAATCCTTATATCGAAGGATGGAACCCAGACCAAAGTTCTCCCCACCTCAAACATCTGCTGCCCTGATAGACCCAAAGGATCCGTACAAACTGACATCAGGAACCTGGACTGGTGAGTTTTCTTTCCCAGGGAAAATGGCCAAAGGATGTGCCCAGGGACCCCTGGCCCTGGGCTGGGAAACTGACTGCAAAAAATCCTTATATCGAAGGATGGACCCCAGACCGAAGTTGTCCCCACATCAAACCTATGCTGTCCTGATAGTTCCAAGGCAGCCCTACAAACTGACATCAGGAACCTGGACTGGTGAGTTTTCTTTCCCAGGGAAAATGGCCAAAGGATGTGCCTAGGTGCCCCCTCCATGGCTGGGACCTCACTGCAAAAAATCCTTATATCGAAAGATGGACCCCTGACCGAATTTGTCCCCACATCAAACCTGTGCTGCCCTGATAGTACCAAGGGAGCCCTACAAACTAACATCAGGAACCTGGACTGGTGAGTTTTCTTTCCCAGGGAAAATGGCCAAAGAATGTGCCCAGGTGCCCCTGGCCCTGGGCTGGGACCTGACTGCAAAAAATCCTTATATCGAAGGAGGGAGGCCAGACCGAAGTTGTCCCACTGCAAATTTGTAATGCCCTGATGAACCCCAGGTAGCCCTACAAACTGACATCAGGAACCTGGACTGGTGAGTTTTCTTTCCCAGGGAAAATGGCCAAAGGATGTGCCCAGGGGCCCCGCACACTGGACTGGGACCAGACTGCAAAAAACCCTTATATCGAAGGATGGACCCCACACCGAAGTTGTCCCCACCTCAAACTTCTGCTGCCCTGATAGACCCAAAGGATCCCTACAAACTGACATCAGGAACCTGGACTGCTGAGTTTTCTTTCCCAGAGAAAAGGGACAAAGGATGTGCCCAGGGGCCCCTGGCCCTGGGCTGGGATCTCACTGCAAAAAATCCTTATATCGAAGGATTTACTCCACACCGAAGTTGTCCCCACCTCAAACTTCTGCTGCCCTGATAGACCCAAAGGATCCGTACAAACTGACATCAGGAACCTGGACTGGTGAGTTTTCTTTTCCAGGGAAAATGGCCAAAGGATGTGCCCAGGGACCCCTGGCCCTGAACTAGGACCTCACTGCAAAAAATCCTTATATCGAAGGATGGAACCCAGACCGAAGTTATCCCCACCTCAAACTTGTGCTACCCTGATAGACCCAAGGGAGCCCTACAAACTGACATCAGGAACCTGGACTGGTGAGTTTTCTTTCCCAGGGAAATGGCCAATGGATGTGCCTAGGTGCCCCCTCCATGGCTGGGAACTGACTGCAAAAAATCCTTATATCGAAGGATGGACCGCAGACCGAAGTTGTCTTCACCTCAAACTTCTGCTGCCCTGATAGACCCAAAGGAGCCCTACAAACTGACATCAGGAACCTGGACTGGTGAGTCTTCTTTCCCAGGGAAAATGGACAAAGGATGTGCCCAGGGGCCCCTGGCCCTTGGCTGGGACCTCACTGCAAAAAATCCTTATATCGAAGGATGGAACCCAGACCGAAGTTGTCCCCACCTCAAACTTGTGCTGCCCTGAGAGACCCAAGGGAGCCCTACAAACTGACATCAGGAACCTGGACTGGTGAGATTTCTTTCCCAGGGAAAATGGCCAAAGGATGTGCCTAGGTGCCCCCTGCCATGGCTGGGACCTCACTGCAAAAAATCCTTATATCAAAAGATGGACCCGAGACAGAGGTTGTCCCCACCTCAAACTTCTGCTGCCCTGATAGACCCAAGGGAGCCCTACAAACTGAAATCAGGAACCCGGACTGGTGAGTTTTCTTTCCCAGGGAAAAGAGACAAAGGATGTGCCCAGGGGCCCCTGGCCCTATGCTGGGACCTCACTGCAAAAAATCCTTATATCAAAGGATGGACCCCACACCGAAGTTGTCCCCACCTGAAACTTCTGCTGCCCTGATAGACCCAAAGGATCCCTACAAACTGACATCAGGAACCTGGACTGGTGAGTTTTCTTTCCCAGGGAAAATGGCCAAAGGATGTGCCCAGGGACCCCTGGCCCTGGGCTGGGAAACTGACTGCAAAAAATCCTTATATCGAAGGATGGACCCCAGACCGAAGTTGTCCCCACATCAAACCTATGCTGTCCTGATAGTTCCAAGGCAGCCCTACAAACTGACATCAGGAACCTGGACTGGTGAGTTTTCTTTCCCAGGGAAAATGGCCAAAGGATGTGCCTAGGTGCCCCCTCCATGGCTGGGACCTCACTGCAAAAAATCCTTATATCGAAAGATGGACCCCTGACCGAATTTGTCCCCACATCAAACCTGTGCTGCCCTGATAGTACCAAGGGAGCCCTACAAACTAACATCAGGAACCTGGACTGGTGAGTTTTCTTTCCCAGGGAAAATGGCCAAAGAATGTGCCCAGGTGCCCCTGGCCCTGGGCTGGGACCTGACTGCAAAAAATCCTTATATCGAAGGAGGGAGGCCAGACCGAAGTTGTCCCACCGCAAATTTGTAATGCCCTGATGAACCCCAGGTAGCCCTACAAACTGACATCAGGAACCTGGACTGGTGAGTTTTCTTTCCCAGGGAAAATGGCCAAAGGATGTGCCCAGGGGCCCCGCACACTGGACTGGGACCAGACTGCAAAAAACCCTTATATCGAAGGATGGACCCCACACCGAAGTTGTCCCCACCTCAAACTTCTGCTGCCCTGATAGACCCAAAGGATCCGTACAAACTGACATCAGGAACCTGGACTGCTGAGTTTTCTTTCCCAGAGAAAAGGGACAAAGGATGTGCCCAGGGGCCCCTGGCCCTGGGCTGGGATCTCACTGCAAAAAATCCTTATATCGAAGGATTTACTCCACACCGAAGTTGTCCCCACCTCAAACTTCTGCTGCCCTGATAGACCCAAAGGATCCGTACAAACTGACATCAGGAACCTGGACTGGTGAGTTTTCTTTCCCAGGGAAAATGGCCAAAGGATGTGCCCAGGGACCCCTGGCCCTGAACTAGGACCTCACTGCAAAAAATCCTTATATCGAAGGATGGAACCCAGACCGAAGTTATCCCCACCTCAAACTTGTGCTACCCTGATAGACCCAAGGGAGCCCTACAAACTGACATCAGGAACCTGGACTGGTGAGTTTTCTTTCCCAGGGAAATGGCCAATGGATGTGCCTAGGTGCCCCCTCCATGGCTGGGAACTGACTGCAAAAAATCCTTATATCGAAGGATGGACCGCAGACCGAAGTTGTCTTCACCTCAAACTTCTGCTGCCCTGATAGACCCAAGGGAGCCCTACAAACTGACATCAGGAACCTGGACTGGTGAGTCTTCTTTCCCAGGGAAAATGGACAAAGGATGTGCCCAGGGGCCCCTGGCCCTTGGCTGGGACCTCACTGCAAAAAATCCTTATATCGAAGGATGGAACCCAGACCGAAGTTGTCCCCACCTCAAACTTGTGCTGCCCTGAGAGACCCAAGGGAGCCCTACAAACTGACATCAGGAACCTGGACTGGTGAGATTTCTTTCCCAGGGAAAATGGCCAAAGGATGTGCCTAGGTGCCCCCGGCCATGGCTGGGACCTCACTGCAAAAAATCCTTATATCAAAAGATGGACCCGAGACCGAGGTTGTCCCCACCTCAAACTTCTGCTGCCCTGATAGACCCAAGGGAGCCCTACAAACTGAAATCAGGAACCCGGACTGGTGAGTTTTCTTTCCCAGGGAAAAGAGACAAAGGATGTGCCCAGGGGCCCCTGGCCCTATGCTGGGACCTCACTGCAAAAAATCCTTATATCAAAGGATGGACCCCACACCGAAGTTGTCCCCACCTGAAACTTCTGCTGCCCTGATAGACCCAAAGGATCCCTACAAACTTACATCAGGAACCTGGACTGGTGAGTTTTCTTTCCCAGGGAAAAGGGACGAAGGATGTGCCCAGGGGCCCCTGGCCCTGGGATGGGACCTCACTGAAAAAATACTTATATCGAAAGATGGAGCCCACTCCGAAGTTATCCCCACCTCAAACTTGTGCTGCCCTGATAGACCCAAGGGAGCCCTACAAACTGACATCAGGAACCTGGACTGCTGAGTTTTCTTTCCCAGGGAAAAAGGCCAAAGGATGTGCCCAGGGGCCCCTGGCCTTGGGCTGGGATCTGACTGCAAAAAATCCTTATATCAAAGGATGGACCCCAGACCGAAGTTGTCCCCACATCAAACCTATGCTGTCCTGATAGTTCCAAGGGAGCCCTACAAATTGACATCAGGAACCTGGACTGGTGAGTTTTCTTTCCCAGGGAAAATGGCCAAAGGATGTGCCTAGGTGCCCCCATCCATGGCTGGGACCTCACTGCAAAAAATCCTTATATCGAAAGATGGAACCCTGACCGAATTTGTCCCCACATCAAACCTGTGCTGCCCTGATAGTACCAAGGGAGCCCTACAAACTAACATCAGGAACCTGGACTGGTTAGTTTTCTTTTCCAGGGAAAAGGGACAAAGGATGTGCCCAGGGGCCCCTGGCCCTGGGCTGGGACATGACTGCAAAAAATACGTATATCGAAGGCTGGACCCCAGACCGAAGTTGTCCCCACCTCAAACTTGTGCTGTCCTGATAGACCCAAAGGTGCCCTACAAACTGACATCAGGAACCTGGACTGGTGAGTTTTCTTTCCCAGGGAAAATGGCCAAAGGATGTGCCTAGGTGCCCCCGTCCATGGCTGGGCCTGACTGCAAAAAATCCTTATATCGAAAGATGGACCCCTGACCGAATTTGTCCCCACATCAAACCTGTGCTTCCCTGATAGTACCAAGGGGGCCCTGCAAACTAACATCAGGAACCTGGACTGGTGAGTTTTCTTTCCCAGGTAAAATGGCCAAAGGATGTTCCTAGGTGCCCCTGGCCCTGGGCTGGGACCTGACTGCAAAAAATACTTATATCGAAGGATGGAGGCCAGACCAAAGTTGTCCCCACCTCAAACCTGTGCTGCCCTGATAGACCCAAGGGAGCCCTACAAACTGACATGAGGAACCTGGACTGGTGAGTTTTCTTTCCCAGGGAAAATGGCCAAAGGATATGCCCGGGGGCCCCTGGCCCTGGGCTGGGACCTCACTGCAAAAAATCCTTATATCGAAGGATGGACCCCAGACCGAAGTTGTCCCCACATACAACCTGTGCTCTCCTGATAGTACCAAGGGAGCCCTACAAACTGACATCAGGAACCTGGACTGGTGAGATTTCTTTCCCAGGGAAAATGGCCAAAGGATGTGCCTAGGTGCCCCCGGCCATGGCTGGGACCTGACTGCAAAAAATCCTTATATCGAAAGATGGACCCGAGACCGAGGTTGTCCCCACCTCAAACTTCTGCTGCCCTGATAGACCCAAGGGAGCCCTACAAACTGAAATCAGGAACCTGGACTGCTGAGTTTTATTTCCCAGGGAAAAGAGACAAAGGATGTGCCCAGGGGCCCCTGGCCCTATGCTGGGACCTCACTGCAAAAAATCCTTATATCGAAGGATGGACCCCACACCGAAGTTGTCCCCACCTCAGATTGTGCTGCCCTGATAGACCCAAGGGAGCCCTACAAACTGACATCAGGAACCTGGACTGGTGAGTTTTCTTTCCCAGGGAAAATGGCCAAAAGATGTGCCCAGGGACCCCTGGCCCTGGGCTGGGACCTCACTGAAAAAAATCCTTATATCGAAGGATGGAGCCCAGACCGAAGTTATCCCCACCTCAAACTTGTGCTGCCCTGATAGACCCAAGGGAGCCCTACAAACTGACATCAGGAACCTGGACTGGTGAGTTTTCTTTCCCAGGGAAAATGGCCAAATGATGTGCCCAGGGGCCTCTGACCCTCGGCTGGGACCTGACTGCAAAAAATCCTTTTATCGAAGGATGGAGCGCAGACCAAAGTTCTCCCCACCTCAAACATCTGCTGCCCTGATAGACCCAAAGGATCCGTACAAACTGACATCAGGAACCTGGACTGGTGAGTTTTCTTTCCCAGGGAAAATGGCCAAAGGATGTGCCCAGGGACCCCTGGCCCTGGGCTGGGAAACTGACTGCAAAAAATCCTTATATCGAAGGATGGACCCCAGACCGAAGTTGTCCCCACCTCAAACCTATGCTGTCCTGATAGTTCCAAGGCAGCCCTACAAACTGACATCAGGAACCTGGACTGGTGAGTTTTCTTTCCCAGGGAAAATGGCCAAAGGATGTGCCTAGGTGCCCCCTCCATGGCTGGGACCTCACTGCAAAAAATCCTTATATCGAAAGATGGACCCCTGACCGAATTTGTCCCCACATCAAACCTGTGCTGCCCTGATAGTACCAAGGGAGCCCTACAAACTAACATCAGGAACCTGGACTGGTGAGTTTTCTTTCCCAGGGAAAATGGCCAAAGAATGTGCCCAGGTGCCCCTGGCCCTGGGCTGGGACCTGACTGCAAAAAATCCTTATATCGAAGGAGGGAGGCCAGACCGAAGTTGTCCCACCGCAAATTTGTAATGCCCTGATGAACCCCAGGTAGCCCTACAAACTGACATCAGGAACCTGGACTGGTGAGTTTTCTTTCCCAGGGAAAATGGCCAAAGGATGTGCCCAGGGGCCCCGCACACTGGACTGGGACCAGACTGCAAAAAACCCTTATATCGAAGGATGGACCCCACACCGAAGTTGTCCCCACCTCAAACTTCTGCTGCCCTGATAGACCCAAAGGATCCCTACAAACTGACATCAGGAACCTGGACTGCTGAGTTTTCTTTCCCAGAGAAAAGGGACAAAGGATGTGCCCAGGGGCCCCTGGCCCTGGGCTGGGATCTGACTGCAAAAAATCCTTATATCGAAGGATTTACTCCACACCGAAGTTGTCCCCACCTCAAATTTCTGCTGCCCTGATAGACCCAAAGGATCCGTACAAACTGACATCAGGAACCTGGACTGCTGAGTTTTCTTTCCCAGGGAAAATGGCCAAAGGATGTGCCCAGGGACCCCTGGCCCTGAACTAGGACCTCACTGCAAAAAATCCTTATATCGAAGGATGGAACCCAGACCGAAATTATCCCCACCTCAAACTTGTGCTACCCTGATAGACCCAAGGGAGCCCTACAAACTGACTTCATGAACCTGGACTGGTGAGTTTTCTTTCCCAGGGAAATGGCCAATGGATGTGCCTAGGTGCCCCCTCCATGGCTGGGAACTGACTGCAAAAAATCCTTATATCGAAGGATGGACCGCAGACCGAAGTTGTCCCCACCTCAAACTTGTGCTGCCCTGATAGACCCAAGGGAGCCCTACAAACTGACATCAGGAACCTGGACTGGTGAGTTTTCTTTCCCAGGGAAAATGGCCAAAGGATGTGCCCAGGGACCCCTGGCCCTGGGCTAGGACCTCACTGCAAAAAATCCTTATATCCAAGGATGGAACCCAGACCGAAGTTATCCCCACCTCAAACTTGTGCTACCCTGATAGACCCAAGGGAGCCCTACAAACTGACATCAGGAACCTGGACTGGTGAGTCTTCTTTCCCAGGGAAAATGGACAAAGGATGTGCCCAGGGGCCCCTGGCCCTTGGCTGGGACCTCACTGCAAAAAATCCTTATATCGAAGGATGGAACCCAGACCGAAGTTGTCCCCACCTCAAACTTGTGCTGCCCTGAGAGACCCAAGGGAGCCCTACAAACTGACATCAGGAACCTGGACTGGTGAGATTTCTTTCCCAGGGAAAATGGCCAAAGGATGTGCCTAGGTGCCCCCGGCCATGGCTGGGACCTCACTGCAAAAAATCCTTATATCAAAAGATGGACCCGAGACCGAGGTTGTCCCCACCTCAAACTTCTGCTGCCCGGATAGACCCAAGGGAGCCCTACAAACTGAAATCAGGAACCCGGACTGGTGAGTTTTCTTTCCCAGGGAAAAGAGACAAAGGATGTGCCCAGGGGCCCCTGGCCCTATGCTGGGACCTCACTGCAAAAAATCCTTATATCAAAGGATGGACCCCACACCGAAGTTGTCCCCACCTGAAACTTCTGCTGCCCTGATAGACCCAAAGGATCCCTACAAACTGACATCAGGAACCTGGACTGGTGAGTTTTCTTTCCCAGGGAAAAGGGACAAAGGATGTGCCCAGGGGCCCCTGGCCCTGGGATGGGACCTCACTGAAAAAATACTTATATCGAAAGATGGAGCCCACACCGAAGTTGTCCCCACCTCAAACTTGTGCTGTCCTGATAGACCCAAGTGAGCCCTACAAACTGACATCAGGAACCTGGACTGCTGAGTTTTCTTTCCCAGGGAAAAAGGCCAAAGGATGTGCCCAGGGGCCCCTGGCCTTGGGCTGGGATCTGACTGCAAAAAATCCTTATATCAAAGGATGGACCCCAGACCGAAGTTGTCCCCACATCAAACCTATGCTGTCCTGATAGTTCCAAGGGAGCCCTACAAATTGACATCAGGAACCTGGACTGGTGAGTTTTCTTTCCCAGGGAAAATGGCCAAAGGATGTGCCTAGGTGCCCCCGTCCATGGCTGGGACCTCACTGCAAAAAATCCTTATATCGAAAGATGGACCCCTGACCGAATTTGTCCCCACATTAAACCTGTGCTGCCCTGATAGTACCAAGGGAGCCCTACAAACTAACATCAGGAACCTGGACTGGTGAGTTTTCTTTCCCAGGGAAAATGGCCAAAGAATGTGCCCAGGGGCCTCTGACCCTTGGCTGGGACCTGACTGCAAAAAATCCTTATATTCAAGGATGGAACCCAGACCGAAGTTGTCCCCACCTCAAACTTGTGCTGCCCTGAGAGACCCAAGGGAGCCCTACAAACTGACATCAGGAACCTGGACTGGTGAGATTTCTTTCCCAGGGAAAATGGCCAAAGGATGTGCCTAGGTGCCCCCGGCCATGGCTGGGACCTCACTGCAAAAAATCCTTATATCAAAAGATGGACCCGAGACCGAGGTTGTCCCCACATCAAACTTCTGCTGCCCTGATAGACCCAAGGGAGCCCTACAAACTGAAATCAGGAACCCGGACTGGTGAGTTTTCTTTCCCAGGGAAAAGAGACAAAGTATGTGCCCAGGGTCCCCTGGCCCTTGGCTGGGACCTCACTGCAAAAAATCCTTATATCGAAGGATGGACCCCACACCGAAGTTGTCCCCACCTGAAACTTCTGCTGCCCTGATAGACCCAAAGGATCCCTACAAACTGACATCAGGAACCTGGACTGGTGAGTTTTCTTTCCCAGGGAAAAGGGACAAAGGATGTGCCCAGGGACCCCTGGCCCTGGGCTAGGACCTCACTGCAAAAAATCCTTATATCGAAGGATGGAACCCAGACCGAAGTTATCCCCACCTCAAACTTGTGCTGCCCTGATAGACCCAAGGGAGCCCTACAAACTGACATCAGGAACCTGGACTGGTGAGTTTTCTTTCCCAGGGAAAATGGCCAAAGGATGTGCCCAGGGGCCCCGCACACTGGACTGGGACCAGACTGCAAAAAACCCTTATATCGAAGGATGGACCCCACACCGAAGTTGTCCCCACCTCAAACTTGTGCTACCCTGATAGACCCAAGGGAGCCCTACAAACTGACATCAGGAACCTGGACTGGTGAGTCTTCTTTCCCAGGGAAAATGGACAAAGGATGTGCCCAGGGGCCCCTGGCCCTTGGCTGGGACCTCACTGCAAAAAATCCTTATATCGAAGGATGGAACCCAGACCGAAGTTGTCCCCACCTCAAACTTGTGCTGCCCTGATAGACCCAAGGGAGCCCTACAAACTGACATCAGGAACCTGGACTGGTGAGTTTTCTTTCCCAGGGAAAATGGCCAAAGGATGTGCCCAGGGACCCCTGGCCCTGGGCTAGGACCTCACTGCAAAAAATCCTTATATCCAAGGATGGAACCCAGACCGAAGTTATCCCCACCTCAAACTTGTGCTACCCTGATAGACCCAAGGGAGCCCTACAAACTGACATCAGGAACCTGGACTGGTGAGTCTTCTTTCCCAGGGAAAATGGACAAAGGATGTGCCCAGGGGCCCCTGGCCCTTGGCTGGGACCTCACTGCAAAAAATCCTTATATCGAAGGATGGAACCCAGACCGAAGTTGTCCCCACCTCAAACTTGTGCTGCCCTGAGAGACCCAAGGGAGCCCTACAAACTGACATCAGGAACCTGGACTGGTGAGATTTCTTTCCCAGGGAAAATGGCCAAAGGATGTGCCTAGGTGCCCCCGGCCATGGCTGGGACCTCACTGCAAAAAATCCTTATATCAAAAGATGGACCCGAGACCGAGGTTGTCCCCACCTCAAACTTCTGCTGCCCGGATAGACCCAAGGGAGCCCTACAAACTGAAATCAGGAACCCGGACTGGTGAGTTTTCTTTCCCAGGGAAAAGAGACAAAGGATGTGCCCAGGGGCCCCTGGCCCTATGCTGGGACCTCACTGCAAAAAATCCTTATATCAAAGGATGGACCCCACACCGAAGTTGTCCCCACCTGAAACTTCTGCTGCCCTGATAGACCCAAAGGATCCCTACAAACTGACATCAGGAACCTGGACTGGTGAGTTTTCTTTCCCAGGGAAAAGGGACAAAGGATGTGCCCAGGGACCCCTGGCCCTGGGCTAGGACCTCACTGCAAAAAATCCTTATATCGAAGGATGGAACCCAGACCGAAGTTATCCCCACCTCAAACTTGTGCTGCCCTGATAGACCCAAGGGAGCCCTACAAACTGACATCAGGAACCTGGACTGGTGAGTTTTCTTTCCCAGGGAAAATGGCCAAAGGATGTGCCCAGGGGCCCCGCACACTGGACTGGGACCAGACTGCAAAAAACCCTTATATCGAAGGATGGACCCCACACCGAAGTTGTCCCCACCTCAAACTTCTGCTGCCCTGATAGACCCAAAGGATCCGTACAAACTGACATCAGGAACCTGGACTGCTGAGTTTTCTTTCCCAGAGAAAAGGGACAAAGGATGTGCCCAGGGGCCCCTGGCCCTGGGCTTGGATCTCACTGCAAAAAATCCTTATATCGAAGGATTTACTCCACACCGAAGTTGTCCCCACCTCAAACTTCTGCTGCCCTGATAGACCCAAAGGATCCGTACAAACTGACATCAGGAACCTGGACTGGTGAGTTTTCTTTCCCAGGGAAAATGGCCAATGGATGTGCCTAGGTGCCCCCTCCATGGCTGGGAACTGACTGCAAAAAATCCTTATATCGAAGGATGGACCGCAGACCGAAGTTGTCCCCACCTCAAACTTTTGCTGCCCTGATAGACCCAAGGGAGCCCTACAAACTGACATCAGGACCCTGGACTGGTGAGTCTTCTTTCCCAGGGAAAATGGACAAAGGATGTGCCCAGGGGCCCCTGGCCCTTGGCTGGGACCTCACTGCAAAAAATCCTTATATCGAAGGATGGAACCCAGACCGAAGTTGTCCCCACCTCAAACTTGTGCTGCCCTGAGAGACCCAAGGGAGCCCTACAAACTGACATCAGGAACCTGGACTTGTGAGATTTCTTTCCCAGGGAAAATGGCCAAAGGATGTGCCTAGGTGCCCCCGGCCATGGCTGGGACCTCACTGCAAAAAATCCTTATATCGAAAGATGGACCCGAGACCGAGGTTGTCCCCACCTCAAACTTCTGCTGCCCTGATAGACCCAAGGGAGCCCTACAAACTGAAATCAGGAACCCGGACTGGTGAGTTTTCTTTCCCAGGGAAAAGAGACAAAGGATGTGCCCAGGGGCCCCTGGCCCTATGCTGGGACCTCACTGCAAAAAATCCTTATATCGAAGGATGGACCCCACACCGAAGTTGTCCCCACCTGAAAATTCTGCTGCCCTGATAGACCCAAGGGAGCCCTACAAACTGACATCAGGAACCTGGACTGGTGAGTTTTCTTTCCCAGGGAAAATGGCCAAATGATGTGCCCAGGGGCCTCTGACCCTTGGCTGGGACCTGACTGCAAAAAATCCTTTTATCGAAGGATGGACCCCAGACCAAAGTTCTCCCCACCTCAAACATCTGCTGCCCTGATAGACCCAAAGGATCCCTACAAACTGACATCAGGAACCTGGACTGGTTAGTTTTCTTTCCCAGGGAAAAGGGACAAAGGATGTGCCCAGGGGCCCCTGGCCCTGGGATGGGACCTCACTGAAAAAATACTTATATCGAAAGATGGACCCCAGACCGAAGTTGTCCCCACATCAAACCTATGCTGTCCTGATAGTTCCAAGGGAGCCCTACAAATTGACATCAGGAACCTGGACTGGTGAGTTTTCTTTCCCAGGGAAAATGGCCAAAGGATGTGTCTAGGTGCCCCCGTCCATGGCTGGAACCTCACTGCAAAAAATCCTTATATCGAAAGATGGACCCCTGACCGAATTTGTCCCCACATCAAACCTGTGCTGCCCTGATAGTACCAAGGGAGCCCTACAAACTAACATCAGGAACCTGGACTGGTTAGTTTTCTTTTCCAGGGAAAAGGGACAAAGGATGTGCCCAGGGGCCCCTGGCCCTGGGCTGGGACCTGACTGCAAAAAATACGTATATCGAAGGCTGGACCCCAGACCGAAGTTGTCCCCACCTCAAACTTGTGCTGTCCTGATAGACCCAAAGGTGCCCTACAAACTGACATCAGGAACCTGGACTGGTGAGTTTTCTTTCCCAGGGAAAATGGCCAAAGGATGTGCCTAGGTGCCCCCGTCCATGGCTGGGCCTGACTGCAAAAAATCCTTATATCGAAAGATGGACCCCTGACCGAATTTGTCCCCACATCAAACCTGTGCTTCCCTGATAGTACCAAGGGGGCCCTGCAAACTAACATCAGGAACCTGGACTGGTGAGTTTTCTTTCCCAGGTAAAATGGCCAAAGGATGTTCCTAGGTGCCCCTGGCCCTGGGCTGGGAACTGACTGAAAAAAATCCTTATATCGAAGGATGGAGCCCAGACCGAAGTTATCCCCACCTCAAACTTGTGCTGCTCTGATAGACCCAAGGGAGCCCTACAAACTGACATCAGGAACCTGGACTGGTGAGTTTTCTTTCCCAGGGAAAATGGCCAAATGATGTGCCCGGGGACCCCTGGCCCTGGGCTGGGAAACTGACTGCAAAAAATCCTTATATCGAAGGATGGACCCCAGACCGAAGTTGTCCCCACATCAAACCTATGCTGTCCTGATAGTTCCAAGGCAGCCCTACAAACTGACATCAGGAACCTGGACTGGTGAGTTTTCTTTCCCAGGGAAAATGGCCAAAGGATGTGCCTAGGTGCCCCCTCCATGGCTGGGACCTCACTGCAAAAAATCCTTATATCGAAAGATGGACCCCACACCGAAGTTGTCCCCACCTCAAACTTCTGCTGCCCTGATAGACCCAAAGGATCCGTACAAACTGACATCAGGAACCTGGACTGCTGAGTTTTCTTTCCCAGAGAAAAGGGACAAAGGATGTGCCCAGGGGCCCCTGGCCCTGGGCTGGGATCTCACTGCAAAAAATCCTTATATCGAAGGATTTACTCCACACCGAAGTTGTCCCCACCTCAAACTTCTGCTGCCCTGATAGACCCAAAGAATCCGTACAAACTGACATCAGGAACCTGGACTGGTGAGTTTTCTTTCCCAGGGAAATGGCCAATGGATATGCCCAGTGGCCTCTGGCCCTGGGCTAGGACCTCACTGCAAAAAATCCTTATATCGAAGGATGGAGCCCAGACCGAAGTTTTCCCCACCTCAAATTTGTGCTGCCCTGATAGACCCAAGGGAGCCCTACAAACTGACATCAGGAACCTGAACTGGTGAGTTTTGATTCCCAGGGAAAATGGCCAAAGGATGTGCCAAGATGCCCCCTCCATGGCTGGGAACTGACTGCAAAAAATCCTTATATCGAAGGATGGACCCCAGACCGAAGTTGTCCCCACCTCAAACTTGTGCTGCCCTGATCGACCCAAGGGAGCCCTACAAGCTGGCATCAGGAACCTGGACTGGTGAGTTTTCTTTCCCAGGGAAAATGGCCAAAGGATGTGCCTAGGTGCCCCCTCCATGGTTGGGACCTCACTGCAAAAAATCCTTATATCAAAAGATGGACCCGAGACCGAGGTTGTCCCCACCTCAAACTTCTGCTGCCCTGATAGACCCAAGGGAGCCCTACAAACTGAAATCAGGAACCCGGACTGGTGAGTTTTCTTTCCCAGGGAAAAGAGACAAAGGATGTGCCCAGGGGCCCCTGGCCCTATGCTGGGACCGCACTGCAAAAAATCCTTATATCGAAGGATTGAACCCAGACCGAAGTTGTCCCCACCTCAAACTTGTGCTGCCCTGAGAGACCCAAGGGAGCCCTACAAACTGACATCAGGAACCTGGACTGGTGAGATTTCTTTCCCAGGGAAAATGGCCAAAGGATGTGCCTAGGTGCCCCCGGCCATGGCTGCGACCTCACTGCAAAAAATCCTTATATCAAAAGATGGACCCGAGACCGAGGTTGTCCCCACCTCAAACTTCTGCTGCCCTGATAGACCCAAGGGAGCCCTACAAACTGAAATCAGGAACCCGGACTGGTGAGTTTTCTTTCCCAGGGAAAAGAGACAAAGGATGTGCCCAGGGGCCCCTGGCCCTATGCTGGGACCTCACTGCAAAAAATCCTTATATCGAAGGATGGACCCCACACCGAAGTTGTCCCCACCTGAAACTTCTGCTGCCCTGATAGACCCAAAGGATCCCTACAAACTGACATCAGGAACCTGGACTGGTGAGTTTTCTTTCCCAGGGAAAAGGGACAAAGGATGTGCCCAGGGGCCCCTGGCCCTGGGATGGGACCTCACTGAAAAAATACTTATATCGAAAGATGGAGCCCACACCGAAGTTGTCCCCACCTCAAACTTGTGCTGTCCTGATAGACCCAAGGGAGCCCTACAAACTGACATCAGGAACCTGGACTGCTGAGTTTTCTTTCCCAGGGAAAAAGGCCAAAGGATGTGCCCAGGGGCCCCTGGCCTTGGGCTGGGATCTGACTGCAAAAAATCCTTATATCAAAGGATGGACCCCAGACCGAAGTTGTCCCCACATCAAACCTATGCTGTCCTGATAGTTCCAAGGGAGCCCTACAAATTGACATCAGGAACCTGGACTGGTGAGTTTTCTTTCCCAGGGAAAATGGCCAAAGGATGTGCCTAGGTGCCCCCGTCCATGGCTGGGACCTGACTGCAAAAAATCCTTATATCGAAAGATGGACCCCTGACCGAATTTGTCCCCACATCAAACCTGTGCTGCCCTGATAGTACCAAGGGAGCCCTACAAACTAACATCAGGAACCTGGACTGGTGAGTTTTCTTTCCCAGGGAAAATGGCCAAAGAATGTGCCCAGGGGCCTCTGACCCTTGGCTGGGACCTGACTGCAAAAAATCCTTTTATCGAAGGATGGACCCCAGACCAAAGTTCTCCCCACCTCAAACATCTGCTACCCTGATAGACCCAAAGGATCCCTACAAACTGACATCAGGAACCTGGACTGGTGAGTTTTCTTTCCCAGGGAAAAGGGACAAAGGATGTGCCCAGGGGCCCCTGGCCCTGGGATGGGACCTCACTGAAAAAATACTTATATCGAAAGATGGAGACCACACCGAAGTTGTCCCCACCTCAAACTTGTGCTGTCCTGATAGACCCAAGGGAGCCCTACAAACTGACATCAGGAACCTGGACTGCTGAGTTTTCTTTCCCAGGGAAAAAGGCCAAAGGATGTGCCCAGGGGCCCCTGGCCTTGGGCTGGGATCTGACTGCAAAAAATCCTTATATCAAAGGATGGACCCCAGACCGAAGTTGTCCCCACATCAAACCTATGCTGTCCTGATAGTTCCAAGGGAGCCCTACAAATTGACATCAGGAACCTGGACTGGTGAGTTTTCTTTCCCAGGGAAAATGGCCAAAGGATGTGCCTAGGTGCCCCCGTCCATGGCTGGAACCTCACTACAAAAAATCCTTATATCGAAAGATGGACCCCTGACCGAATTTGTCCCCACATCAAACCTGTGCTGCCCTGATAGTACCAAGGGAGCCCTACAAACTAACATCAGGAACCTGGACTGGTGAGTTTTCTTTCCCAGGGAAAATGGCCAAAGAATGTGCCCAGGTGCCCCTGGCCCTGGGCTGGGACCTGACTGCAAAAAATCCTTATATCGAAGGATGGACCCCAGACCGAAGTTGTCCCCACCTCAAATTTGTAATGCCCTGATAGACCCCAGGAAGCCCTACAAACTGACATCAGGAACCTGGACTGGTGAGTTTTCTTTCCCAGGGAAAATGGCCAAAGGATGTGCCCGGGGGCCCCGCACACTGGACTGGGACCAGACTGCAAAAAATCCTTATATCGAAGGATGGAGCCCAGACGGAAGTGGTCACCACCTCAAACTTGTGCTGCCCTGATAGACCCAAGGGAGCCCTACAAACTGACATCAGGAACCTGGACTGGTGAGTTTCATTTCCCAGGGAAAATGGCCAATGGATGTGCCTAGGTGCCCCCTCCATGGCTGGGACCTGACTGCAAAAAATCCTTATATCGAAGGATGGACCCCAGACCAAAGTTGTCCCCACCTCAAACTTGTGCTGCCCTGATAGACCCAAGGGAGCCCTACAAACTGACATCAGGAACCTGGACTGGTGAGTTTTCTTTCCCAGGGAAAATGGCCAAAGGATATGCCCAGGGGCCCCTGGCCCTGGGCTGGGACCTCACTGCAAAAAATCCTTATATCGAAGGATGGAACCCACACCGAAGTTGTCCCCACATCAAACTTCTGCTGCCCTGATAGACCCAAAGGAGCCCTACAAACTGAAATCAGGAACCTGGACTGGTTAGTTTTCTTTTCCAGGGAAAAGGGACAAAGGATGTGCCCAGGGGCCCCTGGCCCTGGGCTGGGACCTGACTGCAAAAAATACGTATATCGAAGGCTGGACCCCAGACCGAAGTTGTCCCCACCTCAAACTTGTGCTGTCCTGATAGACCCAAAGGTGCCCTACAAACTGACATCAGGAACCTGGACTGGTGAGTTTTCTTTCCCAGGGAAAATGGCCAAAGGATGTGCCTAGGTGCCCCCGGCCATGGCTGGGACCTCACTGCAAAAAATCCTTATATCAAAAGATGGACCCGAGACCGAGGTTGTCCCCACCTCAAACTTCTGCTGCCCTGATAGACCCAAGGGAGCCCTACAAACTAACATCAGGAACCTGGACTGGTGAGTTTTCTTTCCCAGGGAAAATGGCCAAAGAATGTGCCCAGGGGCCTCTGACCCTTGGCTGGGACCTGACTGCAAAAAATCCTTTTATCGAAGGATGGACCCCAGACCAAAGTTCTCCCCACCTCAAACATCTGCTGCCCTGATAGACCCAAAGGATCCCTACAAACTGACATCAGGAACCTGGACTGGTGAGTTTTCTTTCCCAGGGAAAAGGGACAAATGATGTGCCCAGGGGCCCCTGGCCCTGGGATGGGACCTCACTGAAAAAATACTTATATCGAAAGATGGAGCCCACACCGAAGTTGTCCCCACCTCAAACTTGTGCTGTCCTGATAGACCCAAGGGAGCCCTACAAACTGACATCAGGAACCTGGACTGGTGAGTTTTCTTTCCCAGGGAAAAAGGCCAAAGGATGTGCCCAGGGGCCCCTGGCCTTGGGCTGGGATCTGACTGCAAAAAATCCTTATATCAAAGGATGGACCCCAGACCGAAGTTGTCCCCACATCAAACCTATGCTGTCCTGATAGTTCCAAGGGAGCCCTACAAATTGACATCAGGAACCTGGACTGGTGAGTTTTCTTTCCCAGGGAAAATGGCCAAAGGATGTGCCTAGGTGCCCCCGTCCATGGCTGGAACCTCACTGCAAAAAATCCTTATATCGAAAGATGGACCCCTGACCGAATTTGTCCCCACATCAAACCTGTGCTGCCCTGATAGTACCAAGGGAGCCCTACCAACTAACATCAGGAACCTGGACTGGTGAGTTTTCTTTCCCAGGTAAAATGGCCAAAGGATGTTCCTAGGTGCCCCTGGCCCTGGGCTGGGACCTGACTGCAAAAAATCCTTATATCGAAGGATGGAGCCCACACCGAAGTTGTCCCCACCTCAAACCTGTGCTGCCCTGATAGACCCAAGGGAGCCCTACAAACTGACATGAGGAACCTGGACTGGTGAGTTTTCTTTCCCAGGGAAAATGGCCAAAGGATATGCCCGGGGGCCCCTGGCCCTGGGCTGGGACCTCACTGCAAAAAATCCTTATATCGAAGGATGGACCCCAGACCGAAGTTGTCCCCACATACAACCTGTGCTCTCCTGATAGTCCCAAGGGAGCCCTACAAACTGACATGAGGAACCTGGACTGGTGAGTTTTCTTTCCCAGGGAAAATGGACAAAGTATGTGCCCAGGGGCCCCTGGCCCTTGGCTGGGACCTCACTGCACAAAATCCTTGTATCGAAGGATGGAACCCAGACCGAAGTTGTCCCCACCTCAAACTTGTGCTGCCCTGAGAGACCCAAGGGAGCCCTACAAACTGACATCAGGAACCTGGACTGGTGAGATTTCTTTCCCAGGGAAAATGGCCAAAGGATGTGCCTAGGTGCCCCCGGCCATGGCTGGGACCTGACTGCAAAAAATCCTTATATCGAAAGATGGACCCGAGACCGAGGTTGTCCCCACCTCAAACTTCTGCTGCCCTGATAGACCCAAGGGAGCCCTACAAACTGAAATCAGGAACCTGGACTGCTGAGTTTTATTTCCCAGGGAAAAGAGACAAAGGATGTGCCCAGGGGCCCCTGGCCTTGAGCTGGGATCTCACTGCAAAAAATCCTTATATCGAAGGATGGACCCCACACCGAAGTTGTCCCCACCTGAAACTTCTGCTGCCCTGATAGACCCAAGGGAGCCCTACAAACTGACATCAGGAACCTGGACTGGTGAGTTTTCTTTCCCAGGGAAAATGGCCAAAGGATGTGCCTAGGTGCCCCCGTCCATGGCTGGGACCTGACTGCAAAAAATCTTTATATCGAAAGATGTACCCCTGACCGAATTTGTCCCCACATCAAACCCGTGCTGCCCTGATAGTACCAAGGAAGCCCTACAAACTAACCTCAGGAACCTGGACTGGTGAGTTTTCTTTCCCAGGGAAAATGGCCAAAGAATGTGCCCAGGTGCCCCTGGCCCTGGGCTGGGAACTGACTGCAAAAAATCCTTATATCGAAGGAGGGAGGCCAGACCGAAGTTGTCCCCACCTCAAATTTGTAATGCCCTGATGAACCCCAGGTAGCCCTACAAACTGACATCAGGAACCTGGACTGCTGAGTTTTCTTTCCCAGGGAAAATGGCCAAAGGATGTGCTCAGGGGCCCCGCACACTGGACTGGGACCAGACTGCAAAAAATCCTTGTATCGAAGGATGGAGCCCAGACGGAAGTTGTCACCACCTCAAACTTGTGCTGCCCTGATAGACCCAAGGGAGGCCTATAAACTGACATGAGGAACCTGGACTGGTGAGTTTTCTTTCCAAGGGAAAATGGCCAAAGGATATGCCCTGGGGCCCCTGGCCCTGGGCAGGGACCTCACTGCAAAAAATCCTTATATCGAAGGATGGAACCCACACCGAAGTTGTCCCCATATCAAACTTCTGCTGCCCTGATAGACCCAAAGGAGCCCTACAAACTGACATCAGGAACCTGGACTGGTGAGTTTTCTTTTCCAGGGAAAAGGGACAAAGCATGTGCCCAGGGGCCCCTGGCCATGGGCTGGGACCTCACTGCAAAAAATCCGTATATCGAAGGCTGGACCCCAGACCGAAATTGTCCCCACATCAAACCTGTGCTGTCCTGATAGACCCAAGGGAGCCCTACAAACTGACATCAGGAACCTGGACTGGTGAGATTTATTTCCCAGGGAAAATGGCCAAAGGATGTGCCTAGGTGCCCCCGGCCATGGCTGGGCCCTGACTGCAAAAAATCCTTATATCGAAAGATGGACCCGAGACCGAGGTTGTCCCCACCTCAAACTTCTGCTGCCCTGATAGACCCAAGGGAGCCCTACAAACTGAAATCAGGAACCTGGACTGGTGAGTTTTCTTTCCCAGGGAAAAGAGACGAAGGATGTGCCCAGGGGCCCCTGGCCCTAGTCTGGGATCTCACTGCAAAAAATCCTTATATCGAAGGATGGAGCCCAGACCGAAGTTATCCCCACCTAAAACTTGTGCTGCCCTGATAGACCCAAGGGAGCCCTACAAACTGACATCAGGAACCTGGACTGGTGAGTTTTCTTTCCCAGGGAAAATGGCCAAATGATGTGCCCAGGGGCCTCTGAACCTCGGCTGGGACCTGACTGCAAAAAATCCTTTTATCGAAGGATGGAGCCCAGACCAAAGTTCTCCCCACCTCAAACATCTTCTGCCCTGATAGACCCAAAGGATCCCTTCAAACTGACATCAGGAACCTGGACTGGTGAGTTTTCTTTCCCAAAGAAAATGGAAAAAGGATGTGCCCAGGGGCCCCTGGCCCTGGGATGGGACCTCACTGAAAAAATACTTATATCGAAGGATGGACCCCAGACCGAAGTTGTCCCCACCTCAAACTTCTGCTGCCCTGATAGATCCAAAGGATCCGTAGAAACTGACATCAGGAACCTGGACTGGTGAGTTTTCTTTCCCAGGGAAAATGGCCAAAGAAAGTGCCCATGGGACCCTGGCAATGGGCTGGTCCTGACTGCAAAAAATCCTTATATCGATGGATGGAGGCCAGACCGAAGTTCTCCCCGCTTCAAATATGTAATGCTCTGATAGACCCCAGGGAGCCCTACAAACTGACATCAGGAACCTGAACTGGTGAGTTTTCTTTCCCAGGGAAAAGGGCCAAAGGATGTGCCCAGGGGCCCCTGGCCCTCGGCTGGGACCTGACTGCAAAAAATCCTTATATCGAAGGATGGATTCCAGATCAAAATTGCCCACTCCTCAAAATTCTGCTGCCCTGACAGCCCAAAGGGAGTCCTACAAAGTGACATCAGGAACCTGGACTGGTGAGTTTTCTTTTCCAGGGAAAATGGCTAAAGGATGTTCCTAGGTGCCCCTGGCCCTAGGCTGGGACCTCACTGCAAAAAATCCTTATATCGAAGGATGGAGCCCAAACGGAAATTGTCACCACCTCAAACTTCTGCTGCCCTGATAGACCCAAAGGAGCCCTACAAACTGACATCAGGAACCTGGACTGGTGAGTTTTCTTTTCCAGGGAAAAGGGACAAAGCATGTGCCCAGGGGCCCCTGGCCATGGGCTGGGACCTCACTGCAAAAAATCCGTATATCGAAGGCTGGACCCCAGACCGAAGTTGTCCCCACATCAAACCTGTGCTGTCCTGATAGACCCAAGGGAGCCCTACAAACTGACATCAGGAACCTGGACTGGTGAGATTTATTTCCCAGGGAAAATGGCCAAAGGATGTGCCTAGGTGCCCCCGGCCATGGCTGGGACCTGACTGCAAAAAATCCTTATATCGAAAGATGGACCCGAGACCGAGGTTGTCCCCACCTCAAACTTCTGCTGCCCTGATAGACCCAAGGGAGCCCTACAAACTGAAATCAGGAACCTGGACTGGTGAGTTTTCTTTCCCAGGGAAAAGAGACGAAGGATGTGCCCAGGGGCCCCTGGCCCTAGTCTGGGATCTCACTGCAAAAAATCCTTATATCGAAGGATGGAGCCCAGACCGAAGTTATCCCCACCTAAAACTTGTGCTGCCCTGATAGACCCAAGGGAGCCCTACAAACTGACATCAGGAACCTGGACTGGTGAGTTTTCTTTCCCAGGGAAAATGGCCAAATGATGTGCCCAGGGGCCTCTGAACCTCGGCTGGGACCTGACTGCAAAAAATCCTTTTATCGAAGGATGGAGCCCAGACCAAAGTTCTCCCCACCTCAAACATCTTCTGCCCTGATAGACCCAAAGGATCCCTTCAAACTGACATCAGGAACCTGGACTGGTGAGTTTTCTTTCCCAAAGAAAATGGAAAAAGGATGTGCCCAGGGGCCCCTGGCCCTGGGATGGGACCTCACTGCAAAAATACTTATATCGAAGGATGGACCCCAGACCGAAGTTGTCCCCACCTCAAACTTCTGCTGCCCTGATAGATCCAAAGGATCCGTAGAAACTGACATCAGGAACCTGGACTGGTGAGTTTTCTTTCCCAGGGAAAATGGCCAAAGAAAGTGCCCATGGGACCCTGGCAATGGGCTGGTCCTGACTGCAAAAAATCCTTATATCGATGGATGGAGGCCAGACCGAAGTTCTCCCCGCTTCAAATATGTAATGCTCTGATAGACCCCAGGGAGCCCTACAAACTGACATCAGGAACCTGAACTGGTGAGTTTTCTTTCCCAGGGAAAAGGGCCAAAGGATGTGCCCAGGGGCCCCTGGCCCTCGGCTGGGACCTGACTGCAAAAAATCCTTATATCGAAGGATGGATTCCAGATCAAAATTGCCCACTCCTCAAAATTCTGCTGCCCTGACAGCCCAAAGGGAGTCCTACAAAGTGACATCAGGAACCTGGACTGGTGAGTTTTCTTTTCCAGGGAAAATGGCTAAAGGATGTTCCTAGGTGCCCCTGGCCCTAGGCTGGGACCTCACTGCAAAAAATCCTTATATCGAAGGATGGAGCCCAAACGGAAATTGTCACCACCTCAAACTTCTGCTGCCCTGATAGACCCAAAGGAGCCCTACAAACTGACATCAGGAACCTGGACTGGTGAGTTTTCTTTCCCAGGGAAAATGGCCAAAGTATGTGCCTAGGTGCCCCCTCCATGGCTGGGACCTGACTGCAAAAAATCCTTATATCGAAGGATGGACCCCAAACCGAAGTTGTCCCCACCTGAAACCTGTGCTGCCCTGATAGACGCAAAGGAGCCCTACAAACTGACATCAGGAACCTGGACTGGTGAGTTTTCTTTCCCAGGGTAAAGGGACAAAGCATGTGCCCAGAGGCCCCTGGCCCTGGGCTGGGCCTGACTGCAAAAAATCCTTATATCGAAGGATGGACCCCAGACCGAAGTTGTCCCCACATCAAACCTGTGCTGTCCTGATAGACGAAAGGAGCCCTACAAACTGACATAAGGAACCTGGACTGGTGAGTTATGTTCCTAGGTGCCCCTGGCCCCGGGCTGGGACCTGACTGCAAAAAATACTTATATCGAAGGATGGACCCCAGACCGAAGTTGTCCCCTGTTGTGGCGCGGTATGCGCTCCTCGCCGCGGCACTCCGAGCCGTGCCGGGCTGGGTGGTGAGGGAAGAGAAATGGGCAGCCGCTTCCCCCTGCAAGCTCTGCAGTTCAGTTCGTGGCGCGCGGGGACAGACGAAGGCGACACGGGACTTGGGGGGGAATGAGATGGTTTTATTCCATGAGCCCCAAGACCCCCTTGGGGGCGGGAGCAGAGGTTTTATACAGAACTCAGGAGGAGGGGTGTAGGAACAGCAACAAATGAGGGAATAGCAGGGGAGGAGTTTAGGGCAGAACTAACATCTGGAAGTTGAGGAGGGGGCTAGAATGAATGACAGGGAAGGTTCTAGGGAAAGGGGCAGGGAAAGGGAGGATTGACCACTTGGAAATGGGGGGGGGGGGGGGGGAAACAGATATTAAACAAATATCAAATGAAAGAAAAACACACCACCGCAGCCCCCACCTCAAACTTGTGCTGCCCTGATACACCCAAGGGAGCCCTACAAACTGACATCAGGAACCTGGACTGGTGAGTTTTCTTTCCCAGGGAAAATGGCCAAAGGATGTTCCTAGGTGCCCCTGGCCCTGGGCTGGGACCTCACTGCAAAAAATCCTTATATCGAAGGATGGAGGCCAGACCAAAGTTGTCCCCACCTCAAACTTGTGCTGCCCTGATAGACCCAAGGGATCCCTACAAACTGACATCAGGAACCTGGACTGGTGAGTTTTCTTTCCCAGGGAAATGGCCAATGGATGTGCCCAGGGGCCCCTGGCCCTGGGCTGGGACCTCACTGCAAAAAATCCTTATATCGAAGGATGGAACCCAGACCGAAGTTATCCCCACCTCAAATTTGTGCTGCCCTGATAGACCCAAGGGAGCCCTACAAACTGACATCAGGAACCTGGACTGGTGAGTTTTATTTCCCAGGGAAAATGGCCAAAGGATGTGCCTAGGTGCCCCCTCCATGGCTGGGAACTGACTGCAAAAAATCCTTATATCGAAGGATGGAGCCCACACCGAAGTTGTCCCCACCTCAAACTTGTGCTGCCCTGATAGACCCAAGGGAGCCCTACAAGCTGGCATCAGGAACCTGGACTGGTGAGTTTTCTTTCCCAGGGAAAATGGCCAAAGGATGTGCCCAGGGGCCCCTGGCCCTGGGCTGGGACCTCACTGCAAAAAATCCTTATATCGAAGGATGGAACCCACACCGAAGTTGTCCCCACATCAAACTTCTGCTGCCCTGATAGACCCAAAGGAGCCCTACAAACTGACATCAGGAACCTGGACTGGTGGGTTTTCTTTCCCAGGGAAAAGGGACAAAGCATGTGCCCAGAGGCCCCTGGCCCTGGGCTGGGACCTCACTGCAAAAAATCCTTATATCCAAGGATGGACCCCAGACCGAAGTTGTCCCCACATCAAACTTGTGCTGCCCTGATAGACCCAAGGGAGCCCTACAAACTGACATCAGGAACCTGGACTGGTGAGTTTTCTTTCCCAGGGAAATGGCCAATGGATGTGCCCACGGGCCCCTGGCCCTGGGCTGGGACCTCACTGCAAAAAATCCTTATATCGAAGGATGGAACCCACACCGAAGTTGTCCCCACATCAAACTTCTGCTGCCCTGATAGACCCAAAGAGCCCTACAAACTGACATCAGGAACCTGGACTGGTGAGTTTTCTTTCCCAGGGAAAAGGGACAAAGCATGTGCCCAGAGGCCCCTGGTCCTGGGCTGGGACCTCACTGCAAAAAATCCCTATATCGAAGGATGGACCCCAGACCGAAGTTGTCCCCACATCAAACTTGTGCTGCCCTGATAGACCCAAGGGAGCCCTACAAAGTGACATCAGGAACCTGGACTGGTGAGTTTTCTTTCCCAGGGAAAATGGCAAAAGGATGTTCCTAGGTGCCCCTGGCCCTGGGCTGGGACCTCACTGCAAAAAATCCTTATATCGAAGGATGGAGGCCAGACCAAAGTTGTCCCCACCTCAAACTTGTGCTGCCCTGATAGACCCAAGGGAGTCCTACAAAGTGACATCAGGAACCTGGACTGGTGAGTTTTCTTTCCCAGGGAAAATGGCCAAAGGATATGCCTGGGGGCCCCTGGCCCCGGGCTGGGACCTCACTGCAAAAAATCCTTATATCGAAGGATGGACCCCAGACCGAAGTTGTCCCCACATACAACCTGTGCTCTCCTGATAGTCCCAAGGGAGCCCTACAAACTGACATGAGGAACCTGGACTGGTGAGTTTTCCTTCGCAGGGAAAATGGACAAAGTATGTGCCCAGGGGCCCCTGGCCCTATGCTGGGACCTCACTGCAAAAAATCCTTGTATCGAAGGATGGAGCCCAGACCGAAGTTATCCCCACCTCAAACTTGTGCTGCCCTGATAGACCCAAGGGAGCCCTACAAACTGACATCAGGAACCTGGACTGGTGAGTTTTCTTTCCCAGGGAAAATGGCCAAATGATGTGCCCAGGGGCCTCTGACCCTCGGCTGGGACCTGACTGCAAAAAATCCTTTTATCGAAGGATGGAGCCCAGACCAAAGTTCTCCCCACCTCAAACATCTGCTGCCCTGATAGACCCAAAGGATCCGTACAAACTGACATCAGGAACCTGGACTGGTGAGTTTTCTTTCCCAGGAAAAATGGCCAAAGGATGTGCCCAGGGACCCCTGGCCCTGGGCTGGGGAACTGACTGCAAAAAATCCTTATATCGAAGGATGGACCCCAGACCGAAGTTGTCCCCACATCAAACTTGTGCTGTCCTGATAGTTCCAAGGCAGCCCTACAAACTGACATCAGGAACCTGGACTGGTGAGTTTTCTTTCCCAGGGAAAATGGCCAAAGGATGTGCCTAGGTGCCCCCTCCGTGGCTGGGACCTCACTGCAAAAAATCCTTATATCGAAAGATGGACCCCTGACCGAATTTGTCCCCACATCAAACCTGTGCTGCCCTGATAGTACCAAGGGAGCCCTACAAACTAACATCAGGAACCTGGACTGGTGAGTTTTCTTTCCCAGGGAAAATGGCCAAAGAATGTGCCCAGGTGCCCCTGGCCCTGGGCTGGGACCTGACTTCAAAAAATCCTTATATCGAAGGAGGGAGGCCAGACCGAAGTTGTCCCACCTCAAATTTGTAATGCCCTGATGAACCCCAGGAAGCCCTACAAACTGACATCAGGAACCTGGACTGGTGAGTTTTCTTTCCCAGGGAAAATGGCCAAAGGATGTGCCCAGGGGCCCCGTACACTGGACTGGGACCAGACTGCAAAAAACCCTTATATCGAAGGATGGAGCCCAGACCGAAGTTGTCCCCACCTCAAACTTCTGCTGTCCTGATAAACCCAAAGGATCCGTACAAACTGACATCAGGAACCTGGACTGCTGAGTTTTCTTTCCCAGAGAAAAGGGACAAAGGATGTGCCCAGGGGCCCCTGGCCCTGGGCTGGGATCTCACTGCAAAAAATCCTTATATCGAAGGATTTACTCCACACCGAAGTTGTCCCCACCTCAAACTTCTGCTGCCCTGATAGACCCAAAGGATCCGTACAAACTGACATCAGGAACCTGGACTGGTGAGTTTTCTTTCCCAGGGAAAATGGCCAAAAGATGTGCCCAGGGACCCCTGGCCCTGAGCTAGGACCTCACTGCAAAAAATCCTTATATCGAAGGATGGAACCCAGACCGAAGTTATCCCCACCTCAAACTTGTGCTGTCCTGATAGACCCAAGGGAGCCCTACAAACTGACATCAGGAACCTGGACTGGTGAGTTTTCTTTCCCAGGGAAATGGCCAATGGATGTGCCCAGTGGCCTCTGGCCCTGGGCTAGGACCTCACTGCAAAAAATCCTTATATCGAAGGATGGAGCCCAGACCGAAGTTTGCCCCACCTCAAATTTGTGCTGCCCTGATAGACCCAAGGGAGCCCTACAAACTGACATCAGGAACCTGGACTGGTGAGTTTTAATTCCCAGGGAAAATGGCCAAAGGATGTGCCTAGGTGCCCCCTCCATGGCTGGGAACTGACTGCAAAAAATCCTTATATCGAAGGATGGACCCCAGACCGAAGTTGTCCCCACCTCAAACTTGTGCTGCCCTGATCGACCCAAGGGAGCCCTACAAGCTGGCATCAGGAACCTGGACTGCTGAGTTTTCTTTCCCAGGGAAAATGGACAAAGGATGTGCCCAGGGGCCCCTGGCCCTTGGCTGGGACCTCACTGAAAAAATCCTTATATCGAAGGATGGAACCCAGACCGAAGTTGTCCCCACCTCAAACTTGTGCTGCCCTGAGAGACCCAAGGGAGCCCTACAAATTGACATCAGGAACCTGGACTGGTGAGATTTCTTTCCCAGGGAAAATGGCCAAAGGATGTGCCTAGGTGCCCCCGGCCATGGCTGGGACCTCACTGCAAAAAATCCTTATATCAAAAGATGGACCCGAGACCGAGGTTGTCCCCACCTCAAAGTTGTGCTGCCCTGATAGACCCAAGGGAGCCCTACAAACTGAAATCAGGAACCCGGACAGGTGAGTTTTCTTTCCCAGGGAAAATGGCCAAATGATGTGCCCAGGGGCCTCTGACCCTCGGCTGGGACCTGACTGCAAAAAATCCTTGTATCGAAGGATGGACCCCAGACCAAAGTTCTCCCCACCTCAAACATCTGCTGTCCTGATAGTTCCAAGGGAGCCCTACAAATTGACATCAGGAACCTGGACTGGTGAGTTTTCTTTCCCAGGGAAAATTGCCAAAGGATGTGCCTAGGTGCCCCCGTCCATGGCTGGGACCTCACTGCAAAAAATCCTTATATCGAAAGATGGACCCCTGACCGAATTTGTCTCCACATCAAACCTGTGCTGCCCTGATAGTACCAAGGGAGCCCTACAAACTAACATCAGGAACCTGGACTGGTGAGTTTTCTTTCCCAGGGAAAATGGCCAAAGAATGTGCCCAGGTGCCCCTGGCCCTGGGCTGGGACCTGACTGCAAAAAATCCTTATATCGAAGGATGGAGGCCAGACCGAAGTTGTCCCCACCTCAAATTTGTAATGCCCTGATAGACCCCAGGAAGCCCTACAAACTGACATCAGGAACCTGGACTGCTGAGTTTTCTTTCCCAGGGAAAAGGGACAAAGGATGTGCCCAGGGGCCCCGCACACTGGACTGGGACCAGACTGCAAAAAATCCTTATATCGAAGGATGGAGCCCAGACCGAAGTTGTCCCCACCTGAAAATTCTGCTGCCCTGATAGACCCAAGGGAGCCCTACAAACTGACATCAGGAACCTGGACTGGTGAGTTTTCTTTCCCAGGGAAAATGGCCAAAGCATATGCCCAGGGGCCCCTGGCCCTGGGCTGGGACCTCACTGCAAAAAATCCTTATATCGAAGGATGGAACCCACACCGAAGTTGTCCCCACATCAAACTTCTGCTGCCCTGATAGACCCAAAGGAGCCCTACAAACTGACATCAGGAACCTGGACTGGTTAGTTTTCTTTTCCAGGGAAAAGGGACAAAGGATGTGCCCAGGGGCCCCTGGCCCTGGGCTGGGACCTGACTGCAAAAAATACGTATATCGAAGGCTGGACCCCAGACCGAAGTTGTCCCCACCTCAAACTTGTGCTGTCCTGATAGACCCAAAGGTGCCCTACAAACTGACATCAGGAACCTGGACTGGTGAGTTTTCTTTCCCAGGGAAAATGGCCAAAGGATGTGCCTAGGTGCCCCCGTCCATGGCTGGGCCTGACTGCAAAAAATCCTTATATCGAAAGATGGACCCCTGACCGAATTTGTCCCCACATCAAACCTGTACTTCCCTGATAGTACCAAGGGGGCCCTGCAAACTAACATCAGGAACCTGGACTGGTGAGTTTTCTTTCCCAGGTAAAATGGCCAAAGGATATGCCCGGGGGCCCCTGGCCCTGGGCTGGGACCTCACTGCAAAAAATCCTTATATCGAAGGATGGACCCCAGACCGAAGTTGTCCCCACATACAACCTGTGCTCTCCTGATAGTCCCAAGAGAGCCCTACAAACTGACATGAGGAACCTGGACTGGTGAGTTTTCTTTCCCAGGGAAAATGGACAAAGTATCTGCCCAGGGGCCCCTGGCCCTTGGCTGGGACCTCACTGCACAAAATCCTTGTATCGAAGGATGGAACCCAGACCGAAGTTGTCCCCACCGCAAACTTGTGCTGCCCTGAGAGACCCAAGGGAGCCCTACAAACTGACATCAGGAACCTGGACTGGTGAGATTTCTTTCCCAGGGAAAATGGCCAAAGGATGTGCCTAGGTGCCCCCGGCCATGGCTGGGACCTCACTGCAAAAAATCCTTATATCGAAAGATGGACCCGAGACCGAGGTTGTCCCCACCTGAAACTTCTGCTGCCCTGATAGACCCAAGGGAGCCCTACAAACTGACATCAGGAACCTGGACTGCTGAGTTTTCTTTCCCAGGGAAAATGGCCAAAGGATGTGCCTAGGTGCCCCCGTCCATGGCTGGGACCTGACTGCAAAAAATCCTTATATCGAAAGATGGACCCGAGACCGAGGTTGTCCCCACCTCAAACTTCTGCTGCCCTGATAGACCCAAGGGAGCCCTACAAACTGAAATCAGGAACCTGGACTGGTGAGTTTTCTTTCCCAGGGAAAAGAGACAAAGGATGTGCCCAGGGGCCCCTGGCCCTAGTCTGGGATCTCACTGCAAAAAATCCTTATATCGAAGGATGGACCCCACACCGAAGTTGTCCCCACCTGAAAATTCTGCTGCCCTGATAGACCCAAGGGAACCCTACAAACTGACATCAGGAACCTGGACTGGTGAGTTTTCTTTCCCAGGGAAAATGGCCAAAGGATGTGCCCAGGGACCCCTGGTCCTGGGCTGGGACCTCACTGCAAAAAATCCTTATATCGAAGGATGGACCCCACACCGAAGTTGTCCCCACCTGAAACTTCTGCTGCCCTGATAGACCCAAGGGAGCCCTACAAACTGACATCAGGAACCTGGACTGGTGAGTTTTCTTTCCCAGGGAAAAGGGACAAAGGATGTGCCCAGGGGCCCCTGGCCCTGGGATGGGACCTCACTGAAAAAATACTTATATCGAAAGATGGACCCCAGACCGAAGTTGTCCCCACCTCAAACTTGTGCTGTCCTGATAGACCCAAGGGAGCCCTACAAACTGACATCAGGAACCTGGACTGCTGAGTTTTCTTTCCCAGGGAAAAAGGGACAAAGGATGTGCCCAGGGGCCCCTGGCCTTGGGCTGGGATCTGACTGCAAAAAATCCTTATATCAAAGGATGGACCCCAGACCAAAGTTGTCCCCACATCAAACCTATGCTGTCCTGATAGTTCCAAGGGAGCCCTACAAATTGACATCAGGAACCTGGACTGGTGAGTTTTCTTTCCCAGGGAAAATGGCCAAAGGATGTGCCTAGGTGCCCCCGTCCATGGCTGGGACCTCACTGCAAAAAATCCTTATATCGAAAGATGGACCCCTGACCGAATTTGTCCCCACATCAAACCTGTGCTGCCCTGATAGTACCAAGGGAGCCCTACAAACTAACATCAGGAACCTGGACTGGTGAGTTTTCTTTCCCAGGGAAAATGGCCAAAGAATGTGCCCAGGTGCCCCTGGCCCTGGGCTGGGACCTGACTGCAAAAAATCCTTATATCGAAGGAGGGAGGCCAGACCGAAGTTGTCCCCACATCAAACTTCTGCTGCCCTGATAGACCCAAAGGAGCCCTACAAACTGACATCAGGAACCTGGACTGGTTAGTTTTCTTTCCCAGGGAAAATGGCCAAAGGATGTGCCCAGGGGCCTCTGACCCTCGGCTGGGACCTGACTGCAAAAAATCCTTGTATCGAAGGATGGACCCCAGACCGAAGTTCTCCCCACCTCAAACATCTGCTGCCCTGATAGACCCAAAGGATCCCTACAAACTGACATCAGGAACCTGGACTGGTGAGTTTTCTTTCCCAGGGAAAAGGGACAAAGGATGTGCCCAGGGGCCCCTGGCCCTGGGATGGGACCTCACTGAAAAAATACTTATATCGAAAGATGGAGCCCACACCGAAGTTGTCCCCACCTCAAACTTGTGCTGTCCTGATAGACCCAAGGGAGCCCTACAAACTGACATCAGGAACCTGGACTGGTGAGTTTTCTTTCCCAGGGAAAATGGCCAAAGAATGTGCCCAGGTGCCCCAGGCCCTGGGCTCGGACCTGACTGCAAAAAATCCTTATATCGAAGGATGGACCCCAGACCGAAGTTGTCCCCACCTCAAACTTGTGCTGCCCTGATAGACCCAAGGGAGCCCTACAAACTGACATGAGGAACCTGGACTGGTGAGTTTTCTTTCCCAGGGAAAATGGCCAAAGGATATGCCCAGGGGCCCCTGGCCCTGGGCTGGGACGTCACTGCAAAAAATCCTTATATCGAAGGATGGAACCCACACCGAAATTGTCCCCACATCAAACTTCTGCTGCCCTGATAGACCCAAAGGAGCCCTACAAACTGACATCAGGAACCTGGACTGGTGAGTTTTCTTTTCCAGCGAAAAGGGACAAAGGATGTGCCCAGGGGCCCCTGGCCCTATGCTGGGACCTGACAGCAAAAAATCTGTATATCGAAGGCTGGACCCCAGACCGAAGTTGTCCCCACATCAAACTTGTTCTGTCCTGATAGACCCAAAGGAGCCCTACAAACTGACATCAGGAACCTGGACTGGTGAGTTTTCTTTCCCAGGGAAAATGGCCAAAGGATGTGCCTAGGTGCCCCCGTCCATGGCTGGGACCTGACAGCAAAAAATCCTTATATCGAAAGATGGACCCGAGACCGAGGTTGTCCCCAGCTCAAACTTCTGCTGCCCTGATAGACCCAAGGGAGCCCTACAAACTGAAATCAGGAACCTGGACTGGTGAGTTTTCTTTCCCAGGGAAAAGAGACAAAGGATGTGCCCAGGGGCCCCTGGCCCTAGTCTGGGATCTCACTGCAAAAAATCCTTATATCGAAGGATGGACCCCACACCGAAGTTGTCCCCACCTGAAAATTCTGCTGCCCTGATAGACCCAAGGGAACCCTACAAACTGACATCAGGAACCTGGACTGGTGAGTTTTCTTTCCCAGGGAAAATGGCCAAAGGATGTGCCCAGGGACCCCTGGTCCTGGGCTGGGACCTCACTGCAAAAAATCCTTATATCGAAGGATGGACCCCACACCGAAGTTGTCCCCACCTGAAACTTCTGCTGTCCTGATAGACCCAAGGGAGCCCTACAAACTGACATCAGGAACCTGGACTGCTGAGTTTTCTTTCCCAGGGAAAAAGGGACAAAGGATGTGCCCAGGGGCCCCTGGCCTTGGGCTGGGATCTGACTGCAAAAAATCCTAATATCAAAGGATGGACCCCAGACCAAAGTTGTCCCCACATCAAACCTATGCTGTCCTGATAGTTCCAAGGGAGCCCTACAAATTGACCTCAGGAACCTGGACTGGTGAGTTTTCTTTCCCAGGGAAAATGGCCAAAGGATGTGCCTAGGTGCCCCCGTCCATGGCTGGGACCTCACTGCAAAAAATCCTTATATCGAAAGATGGACCCCTGACCGAATTTGTCCCCACATCAAACCTGTGCTGCCCTGATAGTACCAAGGGTGCCCTACAAACTAACATCAGGAACCTGGACTGGTGAGTTTTCTTTCCCAGGGAAAATGGCCAAAGAATGTGCCCAGGTGCCCCTGGCCCTGGGCTGGGACCTGACTGCAAAAAATCCTTATATCGAAGGAGGGAGGCCAGACCGAAGTTGTCCCCACATCAAACTTCTGCTGCCCTGATAGACCCAAAGGAGCCCTACAAACTGACATCAGGAACCTGGACTGGTTAGTTTTCTTTTCCAGGGAAAAGGGACAAAGGATGTGCCCAGGGGCCCCTGGCCTTGGGCTGGGATCTCACTGCAAAAAATCCTTATATCGAAGGATGGACCCCACACCGAAGTTGTCCCCACCTGAAAATTCTGCTGCCCTGATAGACCCAAGGGAACCCTACAAACTGACATCAGGAACCTGGACTGGTGAGTTTTCTTTCCCAGGGAAAATGGCCAAAGGATGTGCCCAGGGACCCCTGGTCCTGGGCTGGGACCTCACTGCAAAAAATCCTTATATCGAAGGATGGACCCCACACCGAAGTTGTCCCCACCTGAAACTTCTGCTGCCCTGATAGACCCAAGGGAGCCCTACAAACTGACATCAGGAACCTGGACTGGTGAGTTTTCTTTCCCAGGGAAAATGGCCAAATGATGTGCCCAGGGGCCTCTGACCCTCGGCTGGGACCTGACTGCAAAAAATCCTTGTATCGAAGGATGGACCCCAGACCAAAGTTCTCCCCACCTCAAACATCTGCTGCCCTGATAGACCCAAAGGATCCCTACAAACTGACATCAGGAACCTGGACTGGTGAGTTTTCTTTCCCAGGGAAAAGGGACAAAGGATGTGCCCAGGGGCCCCTGGCCCTGGGATGGGACCTCACTGAAAAAATACTTATATCGAAAGATGGAGCCCACACCGAAGTTGTCCCCACCTCAAACTTGTGCTGTCCTGATAGACCCAAGGGAGCCCTACAAACTGACATCAGGAACCTGGACTAGTGAGTTTTCTTTCCCAGGGAAAATGGCCAAAGAATGTGCCCAGGTGCCCCAGGCCCTGGGCTCGGACCTGACTGCAAAAAATCCTTATATCGAAGGAGGGAGGCCAGACCGAAGTTGTCGCACCTCAAATTTGTAATGCCCTGATGAACCCCAGGAAGCCCTACAAACTGACATCAGGAACCTGGACTGGTGAGTTTTCTTTCCCAGGGAAAATGGCCAAAGGATGTGCCCAGGGGCCCCTCACACTGGACTGGGACCAGACTGCAAAAAATCCTTGTATCGAAGGATGGAGCCCAGACGGAAGTTGTCACCACCTCAAACTTGTACTGCCCTGATAGACCCAAGGGAGCCCTACAAACTGACATCAGGAAGCTGGACTGGTGAGTTTTATTTCCCAGGGAAAATGGCCAAAGGATGTGCCTAGGTGCCCCCTCCATGGCTGGAACCTGACGGCAAAAAATCCTTATATCGAAGGATGGACCCCAGACCGAAGTTGTCCCCACCTCAAACTTGTGCTGCCCTGATAGACCCAAGGGAGCCCTACAAACTGACATGAGGAACCTGGACTGGTGAGTTTTCTTTCCCAGGGAAAATGGCCAAAGGATATGCCCAGGGGCCCCTGGCCCTGGGCTGGGACGTCACTGCAAAAAATCCTTATATCGAAGGATGGAACCCACACCGAAATTGTCCCCACATCAAACTTCTGCTGCCCTGATAGACCCAAAGGAGCCCTACAAACTGACATCAGGAACCTGGACTGGTGAGTTTTCTTTTCCAGGGAAAAGGGACAAAGGATGTGCCCAGGGGCCCCTGGCCCTGGGCTGGAACCTGACAGCAAAAAATCTGTATATCGAAGGCTGGACCCCAGACCGAAGTTGTCCCCACATCAAACTTGTTCTGTCCTGATAGACCCAAAGGAGCCCTACAAACTGACATCAGGAACCTGGACTGGTGAGTTTTCTTTCCCAGGGAAAATGGCCAAAGGATGTGCCTAGGTGCCCCCGTCCATGGCTGGGACCTGACTGCAAAAAATCCTTATATCGAAAGATGGACCCGGGACCGAGGTTGTCCCCACCTCAAACTTCTGCTGCCCTGATAGACCCAAGGGAGCCCTACAAACTGAAATCAGGAACCTGGACTGGTGAGTTTTCTTTCCCAGGGAAAAGAGACAAAGGATGTGCCCAGGGGCCCCTGGCCCTAGTCTGGGATCTCACTGCAAAAAATCCTTATATCGAAGGATGGAACCCACACCGAAGTTGTCCCCACCTGAAAATTCTGCTGCCCTGATAGACCCAAGGGAACCCTACAAACTGACATCAGGAACCTGGACTGGTGAGTTTTCTTTCCCAGGGAAAATGGCCAAAGGATGTGCCCAGGGACCCCTGGTCCTGGCCTGGGACCTCACTGCAAAAAATCCTTATATCGAAGGATGGACCCCACATCGAAGTTGTCCCCACCTGAAACTTCTGCTGCCCTGATAGACCCAAGGGAGCCCTACAAACTGACATCAGGAACCTGGACTGGTGAGTTTTCTTTCCCAGGGAAAATGGCCAAATGATGTGCCCAGGGGCCTCTGACCCTCGGCTGGGACCTGACTGCAAAAAATCCTTGTATCGAAGGATGGACCCCAGACCAAAGTTCTCCCCACCTCAAACATCTGCTGCCCTGATAGACCCAAAGGATCCCTACAAACTGACATCAGGAACCTGGACTGGTGAGTTTTCTTTCCCAGGGAAAAGGGACAAAGGATGTGCCCAGGGGCCCCTGGCCCTGGGATGGGACCTCACTGAAAAAATACTTATATCGAAAGATGGACCCCAGACCGAAGTTGTCCCCACCTCAAACTTGTGCTGTCCTGATAGACCCAAGGGAGCCCTACAAACTGACATCAGGAACCTGGACTGCTGAGTTTTCTTTCCCAGGGAAAAAGGGACAAAGGATGTGCCCAGGGGCCCCTGGCCTTGGGCTGGGATCTGACTGCAAAAAATCCTTATATCAAAGGATGGACCCCAGACCAAAGTTGTCCCCACATCAAACCTATGCTGTCCTGATAGTTCCAAGGGAGCCCTACAAATTGACATCAGGAACCTGGACTGGTGAGTTTTCTTTCCCAGGGAAAATGGCCAAAGGATGTGCCTAGGTGCCCCCGTCCATGGCTGGGACCTCACTGCAAAAAATCCTTATATCGAAAGATGGACCCCTGACCGAATTTGTCCCCACATCAAACCTGTGCTGCCCTGATAGTACCAAGGGAGCCCTACAAACTAACATCAGGAACCTGGACTGGTGAGTTTTCTTTCCCAGGGAAAATGGCCAAAGAATGTGCCCAGGTGCCCCTGGCCCTGGGCTGGGACCTGACTGCAAAAAATCCTTATATCGAAGGAGGGAGGCCAGACCGAAGTTGTCCCCACATCAAACTTCTGCTGCCCTGATAGACCCAAAGGAGCCCTACAAACTGACATCAGGAACCTGGACTGGTTAGTTTTCTTTTCCAGGGAAAAGGGACAAAGGATGTGCCCAGGGGCCCCTGGCCTTGGGCTGGGATCTCACTGCAAAAAATCCTTATATCGAAGGATGGACCCCACACCGAAGTTGTCCCCACCTGAAAATTCTGCTGCCCTGATAGACCCAAGGGAACCCTACAAACTGACATCAGGAACCTGGACTGGTGAGTTTTCTTTCCCAGGGAAAATGGCCAAAGGATGTGCCCAGGGACCCCTGGTCCTGGGCTGGGACCTCACTGCAAAAAATCCTTATATCGAAGGATGGACCCCACACCGAAGTTGTCCCCACCTGAAACTTCTGCTTCCCTAATAGACCCAAGGGAGCCCTACAAACTGACATCAGGAACCTGGACTGGTGAGTTTTCTTTCCCAGGGAAAATGGCCAAATGATGTGCCCAGGGGCCTCTGACCCTCGGCTGGGACCTGACTGCAAAAAATCCTTGTATCGAAGGATGGACCCCAGACCAAAGTTCTCCCCACCTCAAACATCTGCTGCCCTGATAGACCCAAAGGATCCCTACAAACTGACATCAGGAACCTGGACTGGTGAGTTTTCTTTCCCAGGGAAAAGGGACAAAGGATGTGCCCAGGGGCCCCTGGCCCTGGGATGGGACCTCACTGAAAAAATACTTATATCGAAAGATGGAGCCCACACCGAAGTTGTCCCCACCTCAAACTTGTGCTGTCCTGATAGACCCAAGGGAGCCCTACAAACTGACATCAGGAACCTGGACTGGTGAGTTTTCTTTCCCAGGGAAAATGGCCAAAGAATGTGCCCAGGTGCCCCAGGCCCTGGGCTCGGACCTGACTGCAAAAAATCCTTATATCGAAGGAGGGAGGCCAGACCGAAGTTGTCGCACCTCAAATTTGTAATGCCCTGATGAACCCCAGGAAGCCCTACAAACTGACATCAGGAACCTGGACTGGTGAGTTTTTTTTCCCAGGGAAAATGGCCAAAGGATGTGCCCAGGGGCCCCTCACACTGGACTGGGACCAGACTGCAAAAAATCCTTGTATCGAAGGATGGAGCCCAGACGGAAGTTGTCACCACCTCAAACTTGTACTGCCCTGATAGACCCAAGGGAGCCCTACAAACTGACATCAGGAAGCTGGACTGGTGAGTTTTATTTCCCAGGGAAAATGGCCAAAGGATGTGCCTAGGTGCCCCCTCCATGGCTGGAACCTGACTGCAAAAAATCCTTATATCGAAGGATGGACCCCAGACCGAAGTTGTCCCCACCTCAAACTTGTGCTGCCCTGATAGACCCAAGGGAGCCCTACAAACTGACATGAGGAACCTGGACTGGTGAGTTTTCTTTCCCAGGGAAAATGGCCAAAGGATATGCCCAGGGGCCCCTGGCCCTGGGCTGGGACGTCACTGCAAAAAATCCTTATATCGAAGGATGGAACCCACACCGAAATTGTCCCCACATCAAACTTCTGCTGCCCTGATAGACCCAAAGGAGCCCTACAAACTGACATCAGGAACCTGGACTGGTGAGTTTTCTTTTCCAGGGAAAAGGGACAAAGGATGTGCCCAGGGGCCCCTGGCCCTATGCTGGGACCTGACAGCAAAAAATCTGTATATCGAAGGCTGGACCCCAGACCGAAGTTGTCCCCACATCAAACTTGTTCTGTCCTGATAGACCCAAAGGAGCCCTACAAACTGACATCAGGAACCTGGACTGGTGAGTTTTCTTTCCTAGGGAAAATGGCCAAAGGATGTGCCTAGGTGCCCCCGTCCATGGCTGGGACCTGACTGCAAAAAATCCTTATATCGAAAGATGGACCCGAGACCGAGGTTGTCCCCACCTCAAACTTCTGCTGCCCTGATAGACCCAAGGGAGCCCTACAAACTGACATCAGGAACCTGGACTGGTGAGTTTTCTTTCCCAGGGAAAATGGCCAAATGATATGCCCAGGGGCCTCTGACCCTCGGCTGGGACCTGACTGCAAAAAATCCTTGTATCGAAGGATGGACCCCAGACCAAAGTTCTCCCCACCTCAAACATCTGCTGCCCTGATAGACCCAAAGGATCCCTACAAACTGACATCAGGAACCTGGACTGGTGAGTTTTCTTTCCCAGGGAAAAGGGACAAAGGATGTGCCCAGGGGCCCCTGGCCCTGGGATGGGACCTCACTGAAAAAATACTTATATTGAAAGATGGAGCCCACACCGAAGTTGTCCCCACCTCAAACTTGTGCTGTCCTGATAGACCCAAGGGAGCCCTACAAACTGACATCAGGAACCTGGACTGCTGAGTTTTCTTTCCCAGGGAAAAAGGGACAAAGGATGTGCCCAGGGGCCCCTGGCCTTGGGCTGGGATCTGACTGCAAAAAATCCTTATATCAAAGGATGGACCCCAGACCAAAGTTGTCCCCACATCAAACCTATGCTGTCCTGATAGTTCCAAGGGAGCCCTACAAATTGACATCAGGAACCTGGACTGGTGAGTTTTCTTTCCCAGGGAAAATGGCCAAAGGATGTGCCTAGGTGCCCCCGTCCATGGCTGGGACCTCACTGCAAAAAATCCTTATATCGAAAGATGGACCCCTGACCGAATTTGTCCCCACATCAAACTTGTGCTGCCCTGATAGTACCAAGGGAGCCCTACAAACTAACATCAGGAACCTGGACTGGTGAGTTTTCTTTCCCAGGGAAAATGGCCAAAGAATGTGCCCAGGTGCCCCTGGCCCTGGGCTGGGACCTGACTGCAAAAAATCCTTATATCGAAGGAGGGAGGCCAGACCGAAGTTGTCCCCACATCAAACTTCTGCTGCCCTGATAGACCCAAAGGAGCCCTACAAACTGACATCAGGAACCTGGACTGGTTAGTTTTCTTTTCCAGGGAAAAGGGACAAAGGATGTGCCCAGGGGCCCCTGGCCTTGAGCTGGGATCTCACTGCAAAAAATCCTTATATCGAAGGATGGACCCCACACCGAAGTTGTCCCCACCTGAAACTTCTGCTGCCCTGATAGACCCAAGGGAGCCCTACAAACTGACATCAGGAACCTGGACTGGTGAGTTTTCTTTCCCAGGGAAAATGGCCAAAGGATGTGCCTAGGTGCCCCCGTCCATGGCTGGGACCTGACTGCAAAAAATCTTTATATCGAAAGATGTACCCCTGACCGAATTTGTCCCCACATCAAACCTGTGCTGCCCTGATAGTACCAAGGAAGCCCTACAAACTAACATCAGGAACCTGGACTGGTGAGTTTTCTTTCCCAGGGAAAATGGCCAAAGAATGTGCCCAGGTGCCCCTGGCCCTGGGCTGGGAACTGACTGCAAAAAATCCTTATATCGAAGGAGGGAGGCCAGACCGAAGTTGTCCCCACCTCAAATTTGTAATGCCCTGATAGACCCCAGGAAGCCCTACAAACTGACATCAGGAACCTGGACTGCTGAGTTTTCTTTCCCAGGGAAAATGGCCAAAGGATGTGCTCAGGGGCCCCGCACACTGGACTGGGACCAGACTGCAAAAAATCCTTGTATCGAAGGATGGAGCCCAGACGGAAGTTGTCACCACCTCAAACTTGTGCTGCCCTGATAGACCCAAGGGAGGCCTATAAACTGACATCAGGAACCTGGACTGGTGAGTTTTCTTTCCCAGGGAAAATGGCCAAAGGATATGCCCTGGGGCCCCTGGCCCTGGGCAGGGACCTCACTGCAAAAAATCCTTATATCGAAGGATGGAACCCACACCGAAGTTGTCCCCATATCAAACTTCTGCTGCCCTGATAGACCCAAAGGAGCCCTACAAACTGACATCAGGAACCTGGACTGGTGAGTTTTCTTTTCCAGGGAAAAGGGACAAAGCATGTGCCCAGGGGCCCCTGGCCATGGGCTGGGACCTCACTGCAAAAAATCCGTATATCGAAGGCTGGACCCCAGACCGAAGTTGTCCCCACATCAAACCTGTGCTGTCCTGATAGACCCAAGGGAGCCCTACAAACTGACATCAGGAACCTGGACTGGTGAGATTTATTTCCCAGGGAAAATGGCCAAAGGATGTGCCTAGGTGCCCCCGGCCATGGCTGGGCCCTGACTGCAAAAAATCCTTATATCGAAAGATGGACCCGAGACCGAGGTTGTCCCCACCTCAAACTTCTGCTGCCCTGATAGACCCAAGGGAGCCCTACAAACTGAAATCAGGAACCTGGACTGGTGAGTTTTCTTTCCCAGGGAAAAGAGACGAAGGATGTGCCCAGGGGCCCCTGGCCCTAGTCTGGGATCTCACTGCAAAAAATCCTTATATCGAAGGATGGAGCCCAGACCGAAGTTATCCCCACCTAAAACTTGTGCTGCCCTGATAGACCCAAGGGAGCCCTACAAACTGACATCAGGAACCTGGACTGGTGAGTTTTCTTTCCCAGGGAAAATGGCCAAATGATGTGCCCAGGGGCCTCTGAACCTCGGCTGGGACCTGACTGCAAAAAATCCTTTTATCGAAGGATGGAGCCCAGACCAAAGTTCTCCCCACCTCAAACATCTTCTGCCCTGATAGACCCAAAGGATCCCTTCAAACTGACATCAGGAACCTGGACTGGTGAGTTTTCTTTCCCAAAGAAAATGGAAAAAGGATGTGCCCAGGGGCCCCTGGCCCTGGGATGGGACCTCACTGAAAAAATACTTATATCGAAGGATGGACCCCAGACCGAAGTTGTCCCCACCTCAAACTTCTGCTGCCCTGATAGATCCAAAGGATCCGTAGAAACTGACATCAGGAACCTGGACTGGTGAGTTTTCTTTCCCAGGGAAAATGGCCAAAGAAAGTGCCCATGGGACCCTGGCAATGGGCTGGTCCTGACTGCAAAAAATCCTTATATCGATGGATGGAGGCCAGACCGAAGTTCTCCCCGCTTCAAATATGTAATGCTCTGATAGACCCCAGGGAGCCCTACAAACTGACATCAGGAACCTGAACTGGTGAGTTTTCTTTCCCAGGGAAAAGGGCCAAAGGATGTGCCCAGGGGCCCCTGGCCCTCGGCTGGGACCTGACTGCAAAAAATCCTTATATCGAAGGATGGATTCCAGATCAAAATTGCCCACTCCTCAAAATTCTGCTGCCCTGACAGCCCAAAGGGAGTCCTACAAAGTGACATCAGGAACCTGGACTGGTGAGTTTTCTTTTCCAGGGAAAATGGCTAAAGGATGTTCCTAGGTGCCCCTGGCCCTAGGCTGGGACCTCACTGCAAAAAATCCTTATATCGAAGGATGGAGCCCAAACGGAAATTGTCACCACCTCAAACTTCTGCTGCCCTGATAGACCCAAAGGAGCCCTACAAACTGACATCAGGAACCTGGACTGGTGAGTTTTCTTTCCCAGGGAAAATGGCCAAAGGATGTGCCTAGGTGCCCCCTCCATGGCTGGGACCTGACTGCAAAAAATCCTTATATCGAAGGATGGACCCCAAACCGAAGTTGTCCCCACCTCAAACCTGTGCTGCCCTGATAGACGCAAAGGAGCCCTACAAACTGACATCAGGAACCTGGACTGGTGAGTTTTCTTTCCCAGGGTAAAGGGACAAAGCATGTGCCCAGAGGCCCCTGGCCCTGGGCTGGGCCTGACTGCAAAAAATCCTTATATCGAAGGATGGACCCCAGACCGAAGTTGTCCCCACATCAAACCTGTGCTGTCCTGATAGACGAAAGGAGCCCTACAAACTGACATAAGGAACCTGGACTGGTGAGTTATGTTCCTAGGTGCCCCTGGCCCCGGGCTGGGACCTGACTGCAAAAAATACTTATATCGAAGGATGGACCCCAGACCGAAGTTGTCCCCTGTTGTGGCGCGGTATGCGCTCCTCGCCGCGGCACTCCGAGCCGTGCCGGGCTGGGTGGTGAGGGAAGAGAAATGGGCAGCCGCTTCCCCCTGCAAGCTCTGCAGTTCAGTTCGTGGCGCGCGGGGACAGACGAAGGCGACACGGGACTTGGGGGGGAATGAGATGGTTTTATTCCATGAGCCCCAAGACCCCCTTGGGGGCGGGAGCAGAGGTTTTATACAGAACTCAGGAGGAGGGGTGTAGGAACAGCAACAAATGAGGGAATAGCAGGGGAGGAGTTTAGGGCAGAACTAACATCTGGAAGTTGAGGAGGGGGCTAGAATGAATGACAGGGAAGGTTCTAGGGAAAGGGGCAGGGAAAGGGAGGATTGACCACTTGGAAATGGGGGGGGGGGGGGGGGAAACAGATATTAAACAAATATCAAATGAAAGAAAAACACACCACCGCAGCCCCCACCTCAAACTTGTGCTGCCCTGATACACCCAAGGGAGCCCTACAAACTGACATCAGGAACCTGGACTGCTGAGTTTTCTTTCCCAGGGAAAATGGCCAAAGGATGTTCCTAGGTGCCCCTGGCCCTGGGCTGGGACCTCACTGCAAAAAATCCTTATATCGAAGGATGGAGGCCAGACCAAAGTTGTCCCCACCTCAAACTTGTGCTGCCCTGATAGACCCAAGGGAGCCCTACAAACTGACATCAGGAACCTGGACTGGTGAGTTTTCTTTCCCAGGGAAATGGCCAATGGATGTGCCCAGGGGCCCCTGGCCCTGGGCTGGGACCTCACTGCAAAAAATCCTTATATCGAAGGATGGAACCCAGACCGAAGTTATCCCCACCTCAAATTTGTGCTGCCCTGATAGACCCAAGGGAGCCCTACAAACTGACATCAGGAACCTGGACTGGTGAGTTTTATTTCCCAGGGAAAATGGCCAAAGGATGTGCCTAGGTGCCCCCTCCATGGCTGGGAACTGACTGCAAAAAATCCTTATATCGAAGGATGGAGCCCACACCGAAGTTGTCCCCACCTCAAACTTGTGCTGCCCTGATAGACCCAAGGGAGCCCTACAAGCTGGCATCAGGAACCTGGACTGGTGAGTTTTCTTTCCCAGGGAAAATGGCCAAAGGATGTGCCCAGGGGCCCCTGGCCCTGGGCTGGGACCTCACTGCAAAAAATCCTTATATCGAAGGATGGAACCCACACCGAAGTTGTCCCCACATCAAACTTCTGCTGCCCTGATAGACCCAAAGGAGCCCTACAAACTGACATCAGGAACCTGGACTGGTGGGTTTTCTTTCCCAGGGAAAAGGGACAAAGCATGTGCCCAGAGGCCCCTGGCCCTGGGCTGGGACCTCACTGCAAAAAATCCTTATATCCAAGGATGGACCCCAGACCGAAGTTGTCCCCACATCAAACTTGTGCTGCCCTGATAGACCCAAGGGAGCCCTACAAACTGACATCAGGAACCTGGACTGGTGGGTTTTCTTTCCCAGGGAAAATGGCAAAAGGATGTTCCTAGGTGCCCCTGGCCCTGGGCTGGGACCTCACTGCAAAAAATCCTTATATCGAAGGATGGAGGCCAGACCAAAGTTGTCCCCACCTCAAACTTGTGCTGCCCTGATAGACCCAAGGGAGTCCTACAAAGTGACATCAGGAACCTGGACTGGTGAGTTTTCTTTCCCAGGGAAATGGCCAATGGATGTGCCCACGGGCCCCTGGCCCTGGGCTGGGACCTCACTGCAAAAAATCCTTATATCGAAGGATGGAACCCACACCGAAGTTGTCCCCACATCAAACTTCTGCTGCCCTGATAGACCCAAAGGAGCCCTACAAACTGACATCAGGAACCTGGACTGGTGAGTTTTCTTTCCCAGGGAAAAGGGACAAAGCATGTGCCCAGAGGCCCCTGGCCCTGGGCTGGGCCTGACTGCAAAAAATCCTTATATCGAAGGATGGACCCCAGACCGAAGTTGTCCCCACATCAAACCTGTGCTGTCCTGATAGACGAAAGGAGCCCTACAAACTGACATCAGGAACCTGGACTGGTGAGTTATGTTCCTAGGTGCCCCTGGCCCCGGGCTGGGACCTGACTGCAAAAAATACTTATATCGAAGGATGGACCCCAGACCGAAGTTGTCCCCTGTTGTGGCGCGGTATGCGCTCCTCGCCGCGGCACTCCGAGCCGTGCCGGGCTGGGTGGTGAGGGAAGAGAAACGGGCAGCCGCTTCCCCCTGCAAGCTCTGCAGTTCAGTTCGTGGCGCGCGGGGACAGACGAAGGCGACACGGGACTTGGGGGGGAATGAGATTGTTTTATTCCATGAGCCCCAAGACCCCCTCGGGGGCGGGAGCAGAGGTTTTATACAGAACTCAGGAGGAGGGGTGTAGGAACAGCAACCAATGAGGGAATAGCAGGGGAGGAGTTTAGGGCAGAACTAACATCTGGAAGTTGAGGAGGGGGCTAGAATGAATGACAGGGAAGGTTCTAGGGAAAGGGGCAGGGAAAGGGAGGATTGACCACCTGGAGATGGGGGGGGGGGGGGAAAACAGATATTAAACAAATATCAAATGAAAGAAAAACACACCACCGCAGCCCCCACCTCAAACTTGTGCTGCCCTGATACACCCAAGGGAGCCCTACAAACTGACATCAGGAACCTGGACTGCTGAGTTTTCTTTCCCAGGGAAAATGGCCAAAGGATATGCCCAGGGGACCCTGGCCCTGGGCTGGGACCTCACTGCAAAAAATCCTTATATCGAAGGATGGACCCCAGACCGAAGTTGTCCCCACATCAAACCTGTGCTGTCCTGATAGACCCAAAGGAGCCCTACAAACTGACATCAGGAACCTGGACTGGTGAGTTTTCTTTCCCAGGGAAATGGCCAATGGATGTGCCCACGGGCCCCTGGCCCTGGGCTGGGACCTCACTGCAAAAAATCCTTATATCGAAGGATGGAACCCAGACCGAAGTTATCCCCACCTCAAATTTGTGCTGCCCTGATAGACCCAAGGGAGCCCTACAAACTGACATCAGGAACCTGGACTGGTGAGTTTTATTTCCCAGGGAAAATGGCCAAAGGATGTGCCTAGGTGCCCCCTCCATGGCTGGGAACTGACTGCAAAAAATCCTTATATCGAAGCATGGAGCCCACACCGAAGTTGTCCCCACCTCAAACTTGTGCTGCCCTGATAGACCCAAGGGAGCCCTACAAACTGGCATCAGGAACCTGGACTGGTGAGTTTTCTTTCCCAGGGAAAATGGCCAAAGGATGTGCCCAGGGGCCCCTGGCCCTGGGCTGGGACCTCACTGCAAAAAATCCTTATATCGAAGGATGGAACCCACACCGAAGTTGTCCCCACATCAAACTTCTGCTGCCCTGATAGACCCAAAGGAGCCCTACAAACTGACATCAGGAACCTGGACTGGTGGGTTTTCTTTCCCAGGGAAAAGGGACAAAGCATGTGCCCAGAGGCCCCTGGCCCTGGGCTGGGACCTCACTGCAAAAAATCCTTATATCCAAGGATGGACCCCAGACCGAAGTTGTCCCCACATCAAACTTGTGCTGCCCTGATAGACCCAAGGGAGCCCTACAAACTGACATCAGGAACCTGGACTGGTGGGTTTTCTTTCCCAGGGAAAATGGCAAAAGGATGTTCCTAGGTGCCCCTGGCCCTGGGCTGGGACCTCACTGCAAAAAATCCTTATATCGAAGGATGGAACCCACACCGAAGTTGTCCCCACATCAAACTTCTGCTGCCCTGATAGACCCAAAGGAGCCCTACAAACTGACATCAGGAACCTGGACTGGTGAGTTTTCTTTCCCAGGGAAAAGGGACAAAGCATGTGCCCAGAGGCCCCTGGTCCTGGGCTGGGACCTCACTGCAAAAAATCCCTATATCCAAGGATGGACCCCAGACCGAAGTTGTCCCCACATCAAACTTGTGCTGCCCTGATAGACCCAAGGGAGCCCTACAAAGTGACATCAGGAACCTGGACTGGTGAGTTTTCTTTCCCAGGGAAAATGGCAAAAGGATGTTCCTAGGTGCCCCTGGCCCTGGGCTGGGACCTCACTGCAAAAAATCCTTATATCGAAGGATGGAGGCCAGACCAAAGTTGTCCCCACCTCAAACTTGTGCTGCCCTGATAGACCCAAGGGAGTCCTACAAAGTGACATCAGGAACCTGGACTGGTGAGTTTTCTTTCCCAGGGAAAATGGCTAAAGGATGTTCCTAGGTGCCCCTGGCCCTAGGCTGGGACCTCACTGCAAAAAATCCTTATATCGAAGGATGGAGCCCAAACGGAAATTGTCACCACCTCAAACTTCTGCTGCCCTGATAGACGCAAAGGAGCCCTACAAACTGACATCAGGAACCTGGACTGGTGAGTTTTCTTTCCCAGGGAAAAGGGACAAAGCATGTGCCCAGAGGCCCCTGGCCCTGGGCTGGGCCTGACTGCAAAAAATCCTTATATCGAAGGATGGACCCCAGACCGAAGTTGTCCCCACATCAAACCTGTGCTGTCCTGATAGACGAAAGGAGCCCTACAAACTGACATCAGGAACCTGGACTGGTGAGTTATGTTCCTAGGTGCCCCTGGCCCCGGGCTGGGACCTGACTGCAAAAAATACTTATATCGAAGGATGGACCCCAGACCGAAGTTGTCCCCTGTTGTGGCGCGGTATGCGCTCCTCGCCGCGGCACTCCGAGCCGTGCCGGGCTGGGTGGTGAGGGAAGAGAAACGGGCAGCCGCTTCCCCCTGCAAGCTCTGCAGTTCAGTTCGTGGCGCGCGGGGACAGACGAAGGCGACACGGGACTTGGGGGGGAATGAGATTGTTTTATTCCATGAGCCCCAAGACCCCCTCGGGGGCGGGAGCAGAGGTTTTATACAGAACTCAGGAGGAGGGGTGTAGGAACAGCAACCAATGAGGGAATAGCAGGGGAGGAGTTTAGGGCAGAACTAACATCTGGAAGTTGAGGAGGGGGCTAGAATGAATGACAGGGAAGGTTCTAGGGAAAGGGGCAGGGAAAGGGAGGATTGACCACTTGGAGATGGGGGGGGGGGGGGGAAACAGATATTAAACAAATATCAAATGAAAGAAAAACACACCACCGCAGCCCCCACCTCAAACTTGTGCTGCCCTGATACACCCAAGGGAGCCCTACAAACTGACATCAGGAACCTGGACTGCTGAGTTTTCTTTCCCAGGGAAAATGGCCAAAGGATATGCCCAGGGGACCCTGGCCCTGGGCTGGGACCTCACTGCAAAAAATCCTTATATCGAAGGATGGACCCCAGACCGAAGTTGTCCCCACATCAAACCTGTGCTGTCCTGATAGACCCAAAGGAGCCCTACAAACTGACATCAGGAACCTGGACTGGTGAGTTTTCTTTCCCAGGGAAATGGCCAATGGATGTGCCCACGGGCCCCTGGCCCTGGGCTGGGACCTCACTGCAAAAAATCCTTATATCGAAGGATGGAACCCAGACCGAAGTTATCCCCACCTCAAATTTGTGCTGCCCTGATAGACCCAAGGGAGCCCTACAAACTGAAATCAGGAACCTGGACTGGTGAGTTTTCTTTCCCAGGGAAAAGAGACGAAGGATGTGCCCAGGGGCCCCTGGCCCTAGTCTGGGATCTCACTGCAAAAAATCCTTATATCGAAGGATGGAGCCCAGACCGAAGTTATCCCCACCTAAAACTTGTGCTGCCCTGATAGACCCAAGGGAGCCCTACAAACTGACATCAGGAACCTGGACTGGTGAGTTTTCTTTCCCAGGGAAAATGGCCAAATGATGTGCCCAGGGGCCTCTGAACCTCGGCTGGGACCTGACTGCAAAAAATCCTTTTATCGAAGGATGGAGCCCAGACCAAAGTTCTCCCCACCTCAAACATCTTCTGCCCTGATAGACCCAAAGGATCCCTTCAAACTGACATCAGGAACCTGGACTGGTGAGTTTTCTTTCCCAAAGAAAATGGAAAAAGGATGTGCCCAGGGGCCCCTGGCCCTGGGATGGGACCTCACTGAAAAAATACTTATATCGAAGGATGGACCCCAGACCGAAGTTGTCCCCACCTCAAACTTCTGCTGCCCTGATAGATCCAAAGGATCCGTAGAAACTGACATCAGGAACCTGGACTGGTGAGTTTTCTTTCCCAGGGAAAATGGCCAAAGAAAGTGCCCATGGGACCCTGGCAATGGGCTGGTCCTGACTGCAAAAAATCCTTATATCGATGGATGGAGGCCAGACCGAAGTTCTCCCCGCTTCAAATATGTAATGCTCTGATAGACCCCAGGGAGCCCTACAAACTGACATCAGGAACCTGAACTGGTGAGTTTTCTTTCCCAGGGAAAAGGGCCAAAGGATGTGCCCAGGGGCCCCTGGCCCTCGGCTGGGACCTGACTGCAAAAAATCCTTATATCGAAGGATGGATTCCAGATCAAAATTGCCCACTCCTCAAAATTCTGCTGCCCTGACAGCCCAAAGGGAGTCCTACAAAGTGACATCAGGAACCTGGACTGGTGAGTTTTCTTTTCCAGGGAAAATGGCTAAAGGATGTTCCTAGGTGCCCCTGGCCCTAGGCTGGGACCTCACTGCAAAAAATCCTTATATCGAAGGATGGAGCCCAAACGGAAATTGTCACCACCTCAAACTTCTGCTGCCCTGATAGACCCAAAGGAGCCCTACAAACTGACATCAGGAACCTGGACTGGTGAGTTTTCTTTCCCAGGGAAAATGGCCAAAGGATGTGCCTAGGTGCCCCCTCCATGGCTGGGACCTGACTGCAAAAAATCCTTATATCGAAGGATGGACCCCAAACCGAAGTTGTCCCCACCTCAAACCTGTGCTGCCCTGATAGACGCAAAGGAGCCCTACAAACTGACATCAGGAACCTGGACTGGTGAGTTTTCTTTCCCAGGGTAAAGGGACAAAGCATGTGCCCAGAGGCCCCTGGCCCTGGGCTGGGCCTGACTGCAAAAAATCCTTATATCGAAGGATGGACCCCAGACCGAAGTTGTCCCCACATCAAACCTGTGCTGTCCTGATAGACGAAAGGAGCCCTACAAACTGACATAAGGAACCTGGACTGGTGAGTTATGTTCCTAGGTGCCCCTGGCCCCGGGCTGGGACCTGACTGCAAAAAATACTTATATCGAAGGATGGACCCCAGACCGAAGTTGTCCCCTGTTGTGGCGCGGTATGCGCTCCTCGCCGCGGCACTCCGAGCCGTGCCGGGCTGGGTGGTGAGGGAAGAGAAATGGGCAGCCGCTTCCCCCTGCAAGCTCTGCAGTTCAGTTCGTGGCGCGCGGGGACAGACGAAGGCGACACGGGACTTGGGGGGGAATGAGATGGTTTTATTCCATGAGCCCCAAGACCCCCTTGGGGGCGGGAGCAGAGGTTTTATACAGAACTCAGGAGGAGGGGTGTAGGAACAGCAACAAATGAGGGAATAGCAGGGGAGGAGTTTAGGGCAGAACTAACATCTGGAAGTTGAGGAGGGGGCTAGAATGAATGACAGGGAAGGTTCTAGGGAAAGGGGCAGGGAAAGGGAGGATTGACCACTTGGAAATGGGGGGGGGGGGGGGGAAACAGATATTAAACAAATATCAAATGAAAGAAAAACACACCACCGCAGCCCCCACCTCAAACTTGTGCTGCCCTGATACACCCAAGGGAGCCCTACAAACTGACATCAGGAACCTGGACTGCTGAGTTTTCTTTCCCAGGGAAAATGGCCAAAGGATGTTCCTAGGTGCCCCTGGCCCTGGGCTGGGACCTCACTGCAAAAAATCCTTATATCGAAGGATGGAGGCCAGACCAAAGTTGTCCCCACCTCAAACTTGTGCTGCCCTGATAGACCCAAGGGAGCCCTACAAACTGACATCAGGAACCTGGACTGGTGAGTTTTCTTTCCCAGGGAAATGGCCAATGGATGTGCCCAGGGGCCCCTGGCCCTGGGCTGGGACCTCACTGCAAAAAATCCTTATATCGAAGGATGGAACCCAGACCGAAGTTATCCCCACCTCAAATTTGTGCTGCCCTGATAGACCCAAGGGAGCCCTACAAACTGACATCAGGAACCTGGACTGGTGAGTTTTATTTCCCAGGGAAAATGGCCAAAGGATGTGCCTAGGTGCCCCCTCCATGGCTGGGAACTGACTGCAAAAAATCCTTATATCGAAGGATGGAGCCCACACCGAAGTTGTCCCCACCTCAAACTTGTGCTGCCCTGATAGACCCAAGGGAGCCCTACAAGCTGGCATCAGGAACCTGGACTGGTGAGTTTTCTTTCCCAGGGAAAATGGCCAAAGGATGTGCCCAGGGGCCCCTGGCCCTGGGCTGGGACCTCACTGCAAAAAATCCTTATATCGAAGGATGGAACCCACACCGAAGTTGTCCCCACATCAAACTTCTGCTGCCCTGATAGACCCAAAGGAGCCCTACAAACTGACATCAGGAACCTGGACTGGTGGGTTTTCTTTCCCAGGGAAAAGGGACAAAGCATGTGCCCAGAGGCCCCTGGCCCTGGGCTGGGACCTCACTGCAAAAAATCCTTATATCCAAGGATGGACCCCAGACCGAAGTTGTCCCCACATCAAACTTGTGCTGCCCTGATAGACCCAAGGGAGCCCTACAAACTGACATCAGGAACCTGGACTGGTGGGTTTTCTTTCCCAGGGAAAATGGCAAAAGGATGTTCCTAGGTGCCCCTGGCCCTGGGCTGGGACCTCACTGCAAAAAATCCTTATATCGAAGGATGGAGGCCAGACCAAAGTTGTCCCCACCTCAAACTTGTGCTGCCCTGATAGACCCAAGGGAGTCCTACAAAGTGACATCAGGAACCTGGACTGGTGAGTTTTCTTTCCCAGGGAAATGGCCAATGGATGTGCCCACGGGCCCCTGGCCCTGGGCTGGGACCTCACTGCAAAAAATCCTTATATCGAAGGATGGAACCCACACCGAAGTTGTCCCCACATCAAACTTCTGCTGCCCTGATAGACCCAAAGGAGCCCTACAAACTGACATCAGGAACCTGGACTGGTGAGTTTTCTTTCCCAGGGAAAAGGGACAAAGCATGTGCCCAGAGGCCCCTGGCCCTGGGCTGGGCCTGACTGCAAAAAATCCTTATATCGAAGGATGGACCCCAGACCGAAGTTGTCCCCACATCAAACCTGTGCTGTCCTGATAGACGAAAGGAGCCCTACAAACTGACATCAGGAACCTGGACTGGTGAGTTATGTTCCTAGGTGCCCCTGGCCCCGGGCTGGGACCTGACTGCAAAAAATACTTATATCGAAGGATGGACCCCAGACCGAAGTTGTCCCCTGTTGTGGCGCGGTATGCGCTCCTCGCCGCGGCACTCCGAGCCGTGCCGGGCTGGGTGGTGAGGGAAGAGAAACGGGCAGCCGCTTCCCCCTGCAAGCTCTGCAGTTCAGTTCGTGGCGCGCGGGGACAGACGAAGGCGACACGGGACTTGGGGGGGAATGAGATTGTTTTATTCCATGAGCCCCAAGACCCCCTCGGGGGCGGGAGCAGAGGTTTTATACAGAACTCAGGAGGAGGGGTGTAGGAACAGCAACCAATGAGGGAATAGCAGGGGAGGAGTTTAGGGCAGAACTAACATCTGGAAGTTGAGGAGGGGGCTAGAATGAATGACAGGGAAGGTTCTAGGGAAAGGGGCAGGGAAAGGGAGGATTGACCACTTGGAGATGGGGGGGGGGGGGAAAACAGATATTAAACAAATATCAAATGAAAGAAAAACACACCACCGCAGCCCCCACCTCAAACTTGTGCTGCCCTGATACACCCAAGGGAGCCCTACAAACTGACATCAGGAACCTGGACTGCTGAGTTTTCTTTCCCAGGGAAAATGGCCAAAGGATATGCCCAGGGGACCCTGGCCCTGGGCTGGGACCTCACTGCAAAAAATCCTTATATCGAAGGATGGACCCCAGACCGAAGTTGTCCCCACATCAAACCTGTGCTGTCCTGATAGACCCAAAGGAGCCCTACAAACTGACATCAGGAACCTGGACTGGTGAGTTTTCTTTCCCAGGGAAATGGCCAATGGATGTGCCCACGGGCCCCTGGCCCTGGGCTGGGACCTCACTGCAAAAAATCCTTATATCGAAGGATGGAACCCAGACCGAAGTTATCCCCACCTCAAATTTGTGCTGCCCTGATAGACCCAAGGGAGCCCTACAAACTGACATCAGGAACCTGGACTGGTGAGTTTTATTTCCCAGGGAAAATGGCCAAAGGATGTGCCTAGGTGCCCCCTCCATGGCTGGGAACTGACTGCAAAAAATCCTTATATCGAAGCATGGAGCCCACACCGAAGTTGTCCCCACCTCAAACTTGTGCTGCCCTGATAGACCCAAGGGAGCCCTACAAACTGGCATCAGGAACCTGGACTGGTGAGTTTTCTTTCCCAGGGAAAATGGCCAAAGGATGTGCCCAGGGGCCCCTGGCCCTGGGCTGGGACCTCACTGCAAAAAATCCTTATATCGAAGGATGGAACCCACACCGAAGTTGTCCCCACATCAAACTTCTGCTGCCCTGATAGACCCAAAGGAGCCCTACAAACTGACATCAGGAACCTGGACTGGTGGGTTTTCTTTCCCAGGGAAAAGGGACAAAGCATGTGCCCAGAGGCCCCTGGCCCTGGGCTGGGACCTCACTGCAAAAAATCCTTATATCCAAGGATGGACCCCAGACCGAAGTTGTCCCCACATCAAACTTGTGCTGCCCTGATAGACCCAAGGGAGCCCTACAAACTGACATCAGGAACCTGGACTGGTGGGTTTTCTTTCCCAGGGAAAATGGCAAAAGGATGTTCCTAGGTGCCCCTGGCCCTGGGCTGGGACCTCACTGCAAAAAATCCTTATATCGAAGGATGGAGGCCAGACCAAAGTTGTCCCCACCTCAAACTTGTGCTGCCCTGATAGACCCAAGGGAGTCCTACAAAGTGACATCAGGAACCTGGACTGGTGAGTTTTCTTTCCCAGGGAAAATGGCTAAAGGATGTTCCTAGGTGCCCCTGGCCCTAGGCTGGGACCTCACTGCAAAAAATCCTTATATCGAAGGATGGAGCCCAAACGGAAATTGTCACCACCTCAAACTTCTGCTGCCCTGATAGACGCAAAGGAGCCCTACAAACTGACATCAGGAACCTGGACTGGTGAGTTTTCTTTCCCAGGGAAAAGGGACAAAGCATGTGCCCAGAGGCCCCTGGCCCTGGGCTGGGCCTGACTGCAAAAAATCCTTATATCGAAGGATGGACCCCAGACCGAAGTTGTCCCCACATCAAACCTGTGCTGTCCTGATAGACGAAAGGAGCCCTACAAACTGACATCAGGAACCTGGACTGGTGAGTTATGTTCCTAGGTGCCCCTGGCCCCGGGCTGGGACCTGACTGCAAAAAATACTTATATCGAAGGATGGACCCCAGACCGAAGTTGTCCCCTGTTGTGGCGCGGTATGCGCTCCTCGCCGCGGCACTCCGAGCCGTGCCGGGCTGGGTGGTGAGGGAAGAGAAACGGGCAGCCGCTTCCCCCTGCAAGCTCTGCAGTTCAGTTCGTGGCGCGCGGGGACAGACGAAGGCGACACGGGACTTGGGGGGGAATGAGATTGTTTTATTCCATGAGCCCCAAGACCCCCTCGGGGGCGGGAGCAGAGGTTTTATACAGAACTCAGGAGGAGGGGTGTAGGAACAGCAACCAATGAGGGAATAGCAGGGGAGGAGTTTAGGGCAGAACTAACATCTGGAAGTTGAGGAGGGGGCTAGAATGAATGACAGGGAAGGTTCTAGGGAAAGGGGCAGGGAAAGGGAGGATTGACCACTTGGAGATGGGGGGGGGGGGGGAAACAGATATTAAACAAATATCAAATGAAAGAAAAACACACCACCGCAGCCCCCACCTCAAACTTGTGCTGCCCTGATACACCCAAGGGAGCCCTACAAACTGACATCAGGAACCTGGACTGCTGAGTTTTCTTTCCCAGGGAAAATGGCCAAAGGATATGCCCAGGGGACCCTGGCCCTGGGCTGGGACCTCACTGCAAAAAATCCTTATATCGAAGGATGGACCCCAGACCGAAGTTGTCCCCACATCAAACCTGTGCTGTCCTGATAGACCCAAAGGAGCCCTACAAACTGACATCAGGAACCTGGACTGGTGAGTTTTCTTTCCCAGGGAAATGGCCAATGGATGTGCCCACGGGCCCCTGGCCCTGGGCTGGGACCTCACTGCAAAAAATCCTTATATCGAAGGATGGAACCCAGACCGAAGTTATCCCCACCTCAAATTTGTGCTGCCCTGATAGACCCAAGGGAGCCCTACAAACTGAAATCAGGAACCTGGACTGGTGAGTTTTCTTTCCCAGGGAAAAGAGACGAAGGATGTGCCCAGGGGCCCCTGGCCCTAGTCTGGGATCTCACTGCAAAAAATCCTTATATCGAAGGATGGAGCCCAGACCGAAGTTATCCCCACCTAAAACTTGTGCTGCCCTGATAGACCCAAGGGAGCCCTACAAACTGACATCAGGAACCTGGACTGGTGAGTTTTCTTTCCCAGGGAAAATGGCCAAATGATGTGCCCAGGGGCCTCTGAACCTCGGCTGGGACCTGACTGCAAAAAATCCTTTTATCGAAGGATGGAGCCCAGACCAAAGTTCTCCCCACCTCAAACATCTTCTGCCCTGATAGACCCAAAGGATCCCTTCAAACTGACATCAGGAACCTGGACTGGTGAGTTTTCTTTCCCAAAGAAAATGGAAAAAGGATGTGCCCAGGGGCCCCTGGCCCTGGGATGGGACCTCACTGAAAAAATACTTATATCGAAGGATGGACCCCAGACCGAAGTTGTCCCCACCTCAAACTTCTGCTGCCCTGATAGATCCAAAGGATCCGTAGAAACTGACATCAGGAACCTGGACTGGTGAGTTTTCTTTCCCAGGGAAAATGGCCAAAGAAAGTGCCCATGGGACCCTGGCAATGGGCTGGTCCTGACTGCAAAAAATCCTTATATCGATGGATGGAGGCCAGACCGAAGTTCTCCCCGCTTCAAATATGTAATGCTCTGATAGACCCCAGGGAGCCCTACAAACTGACATCAGGAACCTGAACTGGTGAGTTTTCTTTCCCAGGGAAAAGGGCCAAAGGATGTGCCCAGGGGCCCCTGGCCCTCGGCTGGGACCTGACTGCAAAAAATCCTTATATCGAAGGATGGATTCCAGATCAAAATTGCCCACTCCTCAAAATTCTGCTGCCCTGACAGCCCAAAGGGAGTCCTACAAAGTGACATCAGGAACCTGGACTGGTGAGTTTTCTTTTCCAGGGAAAATGGCTAAAGGATGTTCCTAGGTGCCCCTGGCCCTAGGCTGGGACCTCACTGCAAAAAATCCTTATATCGAAGGATGGAGCCCAAACGGAAATTGTCACCACCTCAAACTTCTGCTGCCCTGATAGACCCAAAGGAGCCCTACAAACTGACATCAGGAACCTGGACTGGTGAGTTTTCTTTCCCAGGGAAAATGGCCAAAGGATGTGCCTAGGTGCCCCCTCCATGGCTGGGACCTGACTGCAAAAAATCCTTATATCGAAGGATGGACCCCAAACCGAAGTTGTCCCCACCTCAAACTTCTGCTGCCCTGATAGACGCAAAGGAGCCCTACAAACTGACATCAGGAACCTGGACTGGTGAGTTTTCTTTCCCAGGGTAAAGGGACAAAGCATGTGCCCAGAGGCCCCTGGCCCTGGGCTGGGCCTGACTGCAAAAAATCCTTATATCGAAGGATGGACCCCAGACCGAAGTTGTCCCCACATCAAACCTGTGCTGTCCTGATAGACGAAAGGAGCCCTACAAACTGACATAAGGAACCTGGACTGGTGAGTTATGTTCCTAGGTGCCCCTGGCCCCGGGCTGGGACCTGACTGCAAAAAATACTTATATCGAAGGATGGACCCCAGACCGAAGTTGTCCCCTGTTGTGGCGCGGTATGCGCTCCTCGCCGCGGCACTCCGAGCCGTGCCGGGCTGGGTGGTGAGGGAAGAGAAATGGGCAGCCGCTTCCCCCTGCAAGCTCTGCAGTTCAGTTCGTGGCGCGCGGGGACAGACGAAGGCGACACGGGACTTGGGGGGGAATGAGATGGTTTTATTCCATGAGCCCCAAGACCCCCTTGGGGGCGGGAGCAGAGGTTTTATACAGAACTCAGGAGGAGGGGTGTAGGAACAGCAACAAATGAGGGAATAGCAGGGGAGGAGTTTAGGGCAGAACTAACATCTGGAAGTTGAGGAGGGGGCTAGAATGAATGACAGGGAAGGTTCTAGGGAAAGGGGCAGGGAAAGGGAGGATTGACCACTTGGAAATGGGGGGGGGGGGAAACAGATATTAAACAAATATCAAATGAAAGAAAAACACACCACCGCAGCCCCCACCTCAAACTTGTGCTGCCCTGATACACCCAAGGGAGCCCTACAAACTGACATCAGGAACCTGGACTGCTGAGTTTTCTTTCCCAGGGAAAATGGCCAAAGGATGTTCCTAGGTGCCCCTGGCCCTGGGCTGGGACCTCACTGCAAAAAATCCTTATATCGAAGGATGGAGGCCAGACCAAAGTTGTCCCCACCTCAAACTTGTGCTGCCCTGATAGACCCAAGGGAGCCCTACAAACTGACATCAGGAACCTGGACTGGTGAGTTTTCTTTCCCAGGGAAATGGCCAATGGATGTGCCCAGGGGCCCCTGGCCCTGGGCTGGGACCTCACTGCAAAAAATCCTTATATCGAAGGATGGAACCCAGACCGAAGTTATCCCCACCTCAAATTTGTGCTGCCCTGATAGACCCAAGGGAGCCCTACAAACTGACATCAGGAACCTGGACTGGTGAGTTTTATTTCCCAGGGAAAATGGCCAAAGGATGTGCCTAGGTGCCCCCTCCATGGCTGGGAACTGACTGCAAAAAATCCTTATATCGAAGGATGGAGCCCACACCGAAGTTGTCCCCACCTCAAACTTGTGCTGCCCTGATAGACCCAAGGGAGCCCTACAAGCTGGCATCAGGAACCTGGACTGGTGAGTTTTCTTTCCCAGGGAAAATGGCCAAAGGATGTGCCCAGGGGCCCCTGGCCCTGGGCTGGGACCTCACTGCAAAAAATCCTTATATCGAAGGATGGAACCCACACCGAAGTTGTCCCCACATCAAACTTCTGCTGCCCTGATAGACCCAAGGGAGCCCTACAAACTGAAATCAGGAACCCGGACTGGTGAGTTTTCTTTCCCAGGGAAAAGAGACAAAGGATGTGCCCAGGGGCCCCTGGCCCTATGCTGGGACCTCACTGCAAAAAATCCTTATATCAAAGGATGGAGCCCACACCGAAGTTGTCCCCACCTCAAACTTGTGCTGCCCTGATACACCCAAGGGAGCCCTACAAATTGACATCAGGAACCTGGACTGGTGAGTTTTCTTTCCCAGGGAAAATGGCCAAAGGATGTGCCTAGGTGCCCCCGTCCATGGCTGGGCCTGACTGCAAAAAATCCTTATATCGAAAGATGGACCCCTGACCGAATTTGTCCCCACATCAAACCTGTGCTTCCCTGATAGTACCAAGGGGGCCCTGCAAACTAACATCAGGAACCTGGACTGGTGAGTTTTCTTTCCCAGGTAAAATGGCCAAAGGATGTTCCTAGGTGCCCCTGGCCCTGGGCTGGGACCTGACTGCAAAAAATCCTTATATCGAAGGATGGACCCCAGACCGAAGTTGTCCCCACCTCAAACCTGTGCTGCCCTGATAGACCCAAGGGAGCCCTACAAACTGACATGAGGAACCTGGACTGGTGAGTTTTCTTTCCCAGGGAAAATGGCCAAAGGATATGCCCGGGGGCCCCTGGCCCTGGGCTGGGACCTCACTGCAAAAAATCCTTATATCGAAGGATGGACCCCAGACCGAAGTTGTCCCCACATACAACCTGTGCTCTCCTGATAGTCCCAAGGGAGCCCTACAAACTGACATCAGGAACCTGGACTGGTGAGTTTTCTTTCCCAGGGAAAATGGACAAAGTATGTGCCCAGGGGCCCCTGGCCCTTGGCTGGGACCTCACTGCACAAAATCCTTGTATCGAAGGATGGAACCCAGACCGAAGTTGTCCCCACCTCAAACTTGTGCTGCCCTGAGAGACCCAAGGGAGCCCTACAAACTGACATCAGGAACCTGGACTGGTGTGATTTCTTTCCCAGGGAAAATGGCCAAAGGATGTGCCTAGGTGCCCCCGGCCATGGCTGGGACCTGACTGCAAAAAATCCTTATATCGAAAGATGGACCCGAGACCGAGGTTGTCCCCACCTCAAACTTCTGCTGCCCTGATAGACCCAAGGGAGCCCTACAAACTGAAATCAGGAACCTGGACTGCTGAGTTTTATTTCCCAGGGAAAAGAGACAAAGGATGTGCCCAGGGGCCCCTGGCCCTATGCTGGGACCTCACTGCAAAAAATCCTTATATCGAAGGATGGACCCCACACCGAAGTTGTCCCCACCTCAGATTGTGCTGCCCTGATAGACCCAAGGGAGCCCTACAAACTGACATCAGGAACCTGGACTGGTGAGTTTTCTTTCCCAGGGAAAATGGCCAAATGATGTGCCCAGGGGCCTCTGACCCTCGGCTGGGACCTGACTGCAAAAAATCCTTATATCGAAGGATGGAACCCAGACCAAAGTTCTCCCCACCTCAAACATCTGCTGCCCTGATAGACCCAAAGGATCCGTACAAACTGACATCAGGAACCTGGACTGGTGAGTTTTCTTTCCCAGGGAAAATGGCCAAAGGATGTGCCCAGGGACCCCTGGCCCTGGGCTGGGAAACTGACTGCAAAAAATCCTTATATCGAAGGATGGACCCCAGACCGAAGTTGTCCCCACATCAAACCTATGCTGTCCTGATAGTTCCAAGGCAGCCCTACAAACTGACATCAGGAACCTGGACTGGTGAGTTTTCTTTCCCAGGGAAAATGGCCAAAGGATGTGCCTAGGTGCCCCCTCCATGGCTGGGACCTCACTGCAAAAAATCCTTATATCGAAAGATGGACCCCTGACCGAATTTGTCCCCACATCAAACCTGTGCTGCCCTGATAGTACCAAGGGAGCCCTACAAACTAACATCAGGAACCTGGACTGGTGAGTTTTCTTTCCCAGGGAAAATGGCCAAAGAATGTGCCCAGGTGCCCCTGGCCCTGGGCTGGGACCTGACTGCAAAAAATCCTTATATCGAAGGAGGGAGGCCAGACCGAAGTTGTCCCACTGCAAATTTGTAATGCCCTGATGAACCCCAGGTAGCCCTACAAACTGACATCAGGAACCTGGACTGGTGAGTTTTCTTTCCCAGGGAAAATGGCCAAAGGATGTGCCCAGGGGCCCCGCACACTGGACTGGGACCAGACTGCAAAAAACCCTTATATCGAAGGATGGACCCCACACCGAAGTTGTCCCCACCTCAAACTTCTGCTGCCCTGATAGACCCAAAGGATCCCTACAAACTGACATCAGGAACCTGGACTGCTGAGTTTTCTTTCCCAGAGAAAAGGGACAAAGGATGTGCCCAGGGGCCCCTGGCCCTGGGCTGGGATCTCACTGCAAAAAATCCTTATATCGAAGGATTTACTCCACACCGAAGTTGTCCCCACCTCAAACTTCTGCTGCCCTGATAGACCCAAAGGATCCGTACAAACTGACATCAGGAACCTGGACTGGTGAGTTTTCTTTTCCAGGGAAAATGGCCAAAGGATGTGCCCAGGGACCCCTGGCCCTGAACTAGGACCTCACTGCAAAAAATCCTTATATCGAAGGATGGAACCCAGACCGAAGTTATCCCCACCTCAAACTTGTGCTACCCTGATAGACCCAAGGGAGCCCTACAAACTGACATCAGGAACCTGGACTGGTGAGTTTTCTTTCCCAGGGAAATGGCCAATGGATGTGCCTAGGTGCCCCCTCCATGGCTGGGAACTGACTGCAAAAAATCCTTATATCGAAGGATGGACCGCAGACCGAAGTTGTCTTCACCTCAAACTTCTGCTGCCCTGATAGACCCAAAGGAGCCCTACAAACTGACATCAGGAACCTGGACTGGTGAGTCTTCTTTCCCAGGGAAAATGGACAAAGGATGTGCCCAGGGGCCCCTGGCCCTTGGCTGGGACCTCACTGCAAAAAATCCTTATATCGAAGGATGGAACCCAGACCGAAGTTGTCCCCACCTCAAACTTGTGCTGCCCTGAGAGACCCAAGGGAGCCCTACAAACTGACATCAGGAACCTGGACTGGTGAGATTTCTTTCCCAGGGAAAATGGCCAAAGGATGTGCCTAGGTGCCCCCTGCCATGGCTGGGACCTCACTGCAAAAAATCCTTATATCAAAAGATGGACCCGAGACAGAGGTTGTCCCCACCTCAAACTTCTGCTGCCCTGATAGACCCAAGGGAGCCCTACAAACTGAAATCAGGAACCCGGACTGGTGAGTTTTCTTTCCCAGGGAAAAGAGACAAAGGATGTGCCCAGGGGCCCCTGGCCCTATGCTGGGACCTCACTGCAAAAAATCCTTATATCAAAGGATGGACCCCACACCGAAGTTGTCCCCACCTGAAACTTCTGCTGCCCTGATAGACCCAAAGGATCCCTACAAACTGACATCAGGAACCTGGACTGGTGAGTTTTCTTTCCCAGGGAAAATGGCCAAAGGATGTGCCCAGGGACCCCTGGCCCTGGGCTGGGAAACTGACTGCAAAAAATCCTTATATCGAAGGATGGACCCCAGACCGAAGTTGTCCCCACATCAAACCTATGCTGTCCTGATAGTTCCAAGGCAGCCCTACAAACTGACATCAGGAACCTGGACTGGTGAGTTTTCTTTCCCAGGGAAAATGGCCAAAGGATGTGCCTAGGTGCCCCCTCCATGGCTGGGACCTCACTGCAAAAAATCCTTATATCGAAAGATGGACCCCTGACCGAATTTGTCCCCACATCAAACCTGTGCTGCCCTGATAGTACCAAGGGAGCCCTACAAACTAACATCAGGAACCTGGACTGGTGAGTTTTCTTTCCCAGGGAAAATGGCCAAAGAATGTGCCCAGGTGCCCCTGGCCCTGGGCTGGGACCTGACTGCAAAAAATCCTTATATCGAAGGAGGGAGGCCAGACCGAAGTTGTCCCACCGCAAATTTGTAATGCCCTGATGAACCCCAGGTAGCCCTACAAACTGACATCAGGAACCTGGACTGGTGAGTTTTCTTTCCCAGGGAAAATGGCCAAAGGATGTGCCCAGGGGCCCCGCACACTGGACTGGGACCAGACTGCAAAAAACCCTTATATCGAAGGATGGACCCCACACCGAAGTTGTCCCCACCTCAAACTTCTGCTGCCCTGATAGACCCAAAGGATCCGTACAAACTGACATCAGGAACCTGGACTGCTGAGTTTTCTTTCCCAGAGAAAAGGGACAAAGGATGTGCCCAGGGGCCCCTGGCCCTGGGCTGGGATCTCACTGCAAAAAATCCTTATATCGAAGGATTTACTCCACACCGAAGTTGTCCCCACCTCAAACTTCTGCTGCCCTGATAGACCCAAAGGATCCGTACAAACTGACATCAGGAACCTGGACTGGTGAGTTTTCTTTCCCAGGGAAAATGGCCAAAGGATGTGCCCAGGGACCCCTGGCCCTGAACTAGGACCTCACTGCAAAAAATCCTTATATCGAAGGATGGAACCCAGACCGAAGTTATCCCCACCTCAAACTTGTGCTACCCTGATAGACCCAAGGGAGCCCTACAAACTGACATCAGGAACCTGGACTGGTGAGTTTTCTTTCCCAGGGAAATGGCCAATGGATGTGCCTAGGTGCCCCCTCCATGGCTGGGAACTGACTGCAAAAAATCCTTATATCGAAGGATGGACCGCAGACCGAAGTTGTCTTCACCTCAAACTTCTGCTGCCCTGATAGACCCAAGGGAGCCCTACAAACTGACATCAGGAACCTGGACTGGTGAGTCTTCTTTCCCAGGGAAAATGGACAAAGGATGTGCCCAGGGGCCCCTGGCCCTTGGCTGGGACCTCACTGCAAAAAATCCTTATATCGAAGGATGGAACCCAGACCGAAGTTGTCCCCACCTCAAACTTGTGCTGCCCTGAGAGACCCAAGGGAGCCCTACAAACTGACATCAGGAACCTGGACTGGTGAGATTTCTTTCCCAGGGAAAATGGCCAAAGGATGTGCCTAGGTGCCCCCGGCCATGGCTGGGACCTCACTGCAAAAAATCCTTATATCAAAAGATGGACCCGAGACCGAGGTTGTCCCCACCTCAAACTTCTGCTGCCCTGATAGACCCAAGGGAGCCCTACAAACTGAAATCAGGAACCCGGACTGGTGAGTTTTCTTTCCCAGGGAAAAGAGACAAAGGATGTGCCCAGGGGCCCCTGGCCCTATGCTGGGACCTCACTGCAAAAAATCCTTATATCAAAGGATGGACCCCACACCGAAGTTGTCCCCACCTGAAACTTCTGCTGCCCTGATAGACCCAAAGGATCCCTACAAACTTACATCAGGAACCTGGACTGGTGAGTTTTCTTTCCCAGGGAAAAGGGACGAAGGATGTGCCCAGGGGCCCCTGGCCCTGGGATGGGACCTCACTGAAAAAATACTTATATCGAAAGATGGAGCCCACTCCGAAGTTATCCCCACCTCAAACTTGTGCTGCCCTGATAGACCCAAGGGAGCCCTACAAACTGACATCAGGAACCTGGACTGCTGAGTTTTCTTTCCCAGGGAAAAAGGCCAAAGGATGTGCCCAGGGGCCCCTGGCCTTGGGCTGGGATCTGACTGCAAAAAATCCTTATATCAAAGGATGGACCCCAGACCGAAGTTGTCCCCACATCAAACCTATGCTGTCCTGATAGTTCCAAGGGAGCCCTACAAATTGACATCAGGAACCTGGACTGGTGAGTTTTCTTTCCCAGGGAAAATGGCCAAAGGATGTGCCTAGGTGCCCCCATCCATGGCTGGGACCTCACTGCAAAAAATCCTTATATCGAAAGATGGAACCCTGACCGAATTTGTCCCCACATCAAACCTGTGCTGCCCTGATAGTACCAAGGGAGCCCTACAAACTAACATCAGGAACCTGGACTGGTTAGTTTTCTTTTCCAGGGAAAAGGGACAAAGGATGTGCCCAGGGGCCCCTGGCCCTGGGCTGGGACATGACTGCAAAAAATACGTATATCGAAGGCTGGACCCCAGACCGAAGTTGTCCCCACCTCAAACTTGTGCTGTCCTGATAGACCCAAAGGTGCCCTACAAACTGACATCAGGAACCTGGACTGGTGAGTTTTCTTTCCCAGGGAAAATGGCCAAAGGATGTGCCTAGGTGCCCCCGTCCATGGCTGGGCCTGACTGCAAAAAATCCTTATATCGAAAGATGGACCCCTGACCGAATTTGTCCCCACATCAAACCTGTGCTTCCCTGATAGTACCAAGGGGGCCCTGCAAACTAACATCAGGAACCTGGACTGGTGAGTTTTCTTTCCCAGGTAAAATGGCCAAAGGATGTTCCTAGGTGCCCCTGGCCCTGGGCTGGGACCTGACTGCAAAAAATACTTATATCGAAGGATGGAGGCCAGACCAAAGTTGTCCCCACCTCAAACCTGTGCTGCCCTGATAGACCCAAGGGAGCCCTACAAACTGACATGAGGAACCTGGACTGGTGAGTTTTCTTTCCCAGGGAAAATGGCCAAAGGATATGCCCGGGGGCCCCTGGCCCTGGGCTGGGACCTCACTGCAAAAAATCCTTATATCGAAGGATGGACCCCAGACCGAAGTTGTCCCCACATACAACCTGTGCTCTCCTGATAGTACCAAGGGAGCCCTACAAACTGACATCAGGAACCTGGACTGGTGAGATTTCTTTCCCAGGGAAAATGGCCAAAGGATGTGCCTAGGTGCCCCCGGCCATGGCTGGGACCTGACTGCAAAAAATCCTTATATCGAAAGATGGACCCGAGACCGAGGTTGTCCCCACCTCAAACTTCTGCTGCCCTGATAGACCCAAGGGAGCCCTACAAACTGAAATCAGGAACCTGGACTGCTGAGTTTTATTTCCCAGGGAAAAGAGACAAAGGATGTGCCCAGGGGCCCCTGGCCCTATGCTGGGACCTCACTGCAAAAAATCCTTATATCGAAGGATGGACCCCACACCGAAGTTGTCCCCACCTCAGATTGTGCTGCCCTGATAGACCCAAGGGAGCCCTACAAACTGACATCAGGAACCTGGACTGGTGAGTTTTCTTTCCCAGGGAAAATGGCCAAAAGATGTGCCCAGGGACCCCTGGCCCTGGGCTGGGACCTCACTGAAAAAAATCCTTATATCGAAGGATGGAGCCCAGACCGAAGTTATCCCCACCTCAAACTTGTGCTGCCCTGATAGACCCAAGGGAGCCCTACAAACTGACATCAGGAACCTGGACTGGTGAGTTTTCTTTCCCAGGGAAAATGGCCAAATGATGTGCCCAGGGGCCTCTGACCCTCGGCTGGGACCTGACTGCAAAAAATCCTTTTATCGAAGGATGGAGCGCAGACCAAAGTTCTCCCCACCTCAAACATCTGCTGCCCTGATAGACCCAAAGGATCCGTACAAACTGACATCAGGAACCTGGACTGGTGAGTTTTCTTTCCCAGGGAAAATGGCCAAAGGATGTGCCCAGGGACCCCTGGCCCTGGGCTGGGAAACTGACTGCAAAAAATCCTTATATCGAAGGATGGACCCCAGACCGAAGTTGTCCCCACCTCAAACCTATGCTGTCCTGATAGTTCCAAGGCAGCCCTACAAACTGACATCAGGAACCTGGACTGGTGAGTTTTCTTTCCCAGGGAAAATGGCCAAAGGATGTGCCTAGGTGCCCCCTCCATGGCTGGGACCTCACTGCAAAAAATCCTTATATCGAAAGATGGACCCCTGACCGAATTTGTCCCCACATCAAACCTGTGCTGCCCTGATAGTACCAAGGGAGCCCTACAAACTAACATCAGGAACCTGGACTGGTGAGTTTTCTTTCCCAGGGAAAATGGCCAAAGAATGTGCCCAGGTGCCCCTGGCCCTGGGCTGGGACCTGACTGCAAAAAATCCTTATATCGAAGGAGGGAGGCCAGACCGAAGTTGTCCCACCGCAAATTTGTAATGCCCTGATGAACCCCAGGTAGCCCTACAAACTGACATCAGGAACCTGGACTGGTGAGTTTTCTTTCCCAGGGAAAATGGCCAAAGGATGTGCCCAGGGGCCCCGCACACTGGACTGGGACCAGACTGCAAAAAACCCTTATATCGAAGGATGGACCCCACACCGAAGTTGTCCCCACCTCAAACTTCTGCTGCCCTGATAGACCCAAAGGATCCCTACAAACTGACATCAGGAACCTGGACTGCTGAGTTTTCTTTCCCAGAGAAAAGGGACAAAGGATGTGCCCAGGGGCCCCTGGCCCTGGGCTGGGATCTGACTGCAAAAAATCCTTATATCGAAGGATTTACTCCACACCGAAGTTGTCCCCACCTCAAACTTCTGCTGCCCTGATAGACCCAAAGGATCCGTACAAACTGACATCAGGAACCTGGACTGCTGAGTTTTCTTTCCCAGGGAAAATGGCCAAAGGATGTGCCCAGGGACCCCTGGCCCTGAACTAGGACCTCACTGCAAAAAATCCTTATATCGAAGGATGGAACCCAGACCGAAATTATCCCCACCTCAAACTTGTGCTACCCTGATAGACCCAAGGGAGCCCTACAAACTGACTTCATGAACCTGGACTGGTGAGTTTTCTTTCCCAGGGAAATGGCCAATGGATGTGCCTAGGTGCCCCCTCCATGGCTGGGAACTGACTGCAAAAAATCCTTATATCGAAGGATGGACCGCAGACCGAAGTTGTCCCCACCTCAAACTTGTGCTGCCCTGATAGACCCAAGGGAGCCCTACAAACTGACATCAGGAACCTGGACTGGTGAGTTTTCTTTCCCAGGGAAAATGGCCAAAGGATGTGCCCAGGGACCCCTGGCCCTGGGCTAGGACCTCACTGTAAAAAATCCTTATATCCAAGGATGGAACCCAGACCGAAGTTATCCCCACCTCAAACTTGTGCTACCCTGATAGACCCAAGGGAGCCCTACAAACTGACATCAGGAACCTGGACTGGTGAGTCTTCTTTCCCAGGGAAAATGGACAAAGGATGTGCCCAGGGGCCCCTGGCCCTTGGCTGGGACCTCACTGCAAAAAATCCTTATATCGAAGGATGGAACCCAGACCGAAGTTGTCCCCACCTCAAACTTGTGCTGCCCTGAGAGACCCAAGGGAGCCCTACAAACTGACATCAGGAACCTGGACTGGTGAGATTTCTTTCCCAGGGAAAATGGCCAAAGGATGTGCCTAGGTGCCCCCGGCCATGGCTGGGACCTCACTGCAAAAAATCCTTATATCAAAAGATGGACCCGAGACCGAGGTTGTCCCCACCTCAAACTTCTGCTGCCCGGATAGACCCAAGGGAGCCCTACAAACTGAAATCAGGAACCCGGACTGGTGAGTTTTCTTTCCCAGGGAAAAGAGACAAAGGATGTGCCCAGGGGCCCCTGGCCCTATGCTGGGACCTCACTGCAAAAAATCCTTATATCAAAGGATGGACCCCACACCGAAGTTGTCCCCACCTGAAACTTCTGCTGCCCTGATAGACCCAAAGGATCCCTACAAACTGACATCAGGAACCTGGACTGGTGAGTTTTCTTTCCCAGGGAAAAGGGACAAAGGATGTGCCCAGGGGCCCCTGGCCCTGGGATGGGACCTCACTGAAAAAATACTTATATCGAAAGATGGAGCCCACACCGAAGTTGTCCCCACCTCAAACTTGTGCTGTCCTGATAGACCCAAGTGAGCCCTACAAACTGACATCAGGAACCTGGACTGCTGAGTTTTCTTTCCCAGGGAAAAAGGCCAAAGGATGTGCCCAGGGGCCCCTGGCCTTGGGCTGGGATCTGACTGCAAAAAATCCTTATATCAAAGGATGGACCCCAGACCGAAGTTGTCCCCACATCAAACCTATGCTGTCCTGATAGTTCCAAGGGAGCCCTACAAATTGACATCAGGAACCTGGACTGGTGAGTTTTCTTTCCCAGGGAAAATGGCCAAAGGATGTGCCTAGGTGCCCCCGTCCATGGCTGGGACCTCACTGCAAAAAATCCTTATATCGAAAGATGGACCCCTGACCGAATTTGTCCCCACATTAAACCTGTGCTGCCCTGATAGTACCAAGGGAGCCCTACAAACTAACATCAGGAACCTGGACTGGTGAGTTTTCTTTCCCAGGGAAAATGGCCAAAGAATGTGCCCAGGGGCCTCTGACCCTTGGCTGGGACCTGACTGCAAAAAATCCTTATATTCAAGGATGGAACCCAGACCGAAGTTGTCCCCACCTCAAACTTGTGCTGCCCTGAGAGACCCAAGGGAGCCCTACAAACTGACATCAGGAACCTGGACTGGTGAGATTTCTTTCCCAGGGAAAATGGCCAAAGGATGTGCCTAGGTGCCCCCGGCCATGGCTGGGACCTCACTGCAAAAAATCCTTATATCAAAAGATGGACCCGAGACCGAGGTTGTCCCCACATCAAACTTCTGCTGCCCTGATAGACCCAAGGGAGCCCTACAAACTGAAATCAGGAACCCGGACTGGTGAGTTTTCTTTCCCAGGGAAAAGAGACAAAGTATGTGCCCAGGGTCCCCTGGCCCTTGGCTGGGACCTCACTGCAAAAAATCCTTATATCGAAGGATGGACCCCACACCGAAGTTGTCCCCACCTGAAACTTCTGCTGCCCTGATAGACCCAAAGGATCCCTACAAACTGACATCAGGAACCTGGACTGGTGAGTTTTCTTTCCCAGGGAAAATGGCCAAAGGATGTGCCCAGGGACCCCTGGCCCTGGGCTAGGACCTCACTGCAAAAAATCCTTATATCGAAGGATGGAACCCAGACCGAAGTTATCCCCACCTCAAACTTGTGCTGCCCTGATAGACCCAAGGGAGCCCTACAAACTGACATCAGGAACCTGGACTGGTGAGTTTTCTTTCCCAGGGAAAATGGCCAAAGGATGTGCCCAGGGGCCCCGCACACTGGACTGGGACCAGACTGCAAAAAACCCTTATATCGAAGGATGGACCCCACACCGAAGTTGTCCCCACCTCAAACTTCTGCTGCCCTGATAGACCCAAAGGATCCGTACAAACTGACATCAGGAACCTGGACTGCTGAGTTTTCTTTCCCAGAGAAAAGGGACAAAGGATGTGCCCAGGGGCCCCTGGCCCTGGGCTTGGATCTCACTGCAAAAAATCCTTATATCGAAGGATTTACTCCACACCGAAGTTGTCCCCACCTCAAACTTCTGCTGCCCTGATAGACCCAAAGGATCCGTACAAACTGACATCAGGAACCTGGACTGGTGAGTTTTCTTTCCCAGGGAAAATGGCCAATGGATGTGCCTAGGTGCCCCCTCCATGGCTGGGAACTGACTGCAAAAAATCCTTATATCGAAGGATGGACCGCAGACCGAAGTTGTCCCCACCTCAAACTTTTGCTGCCCTGATAGACCCAAGGGAGCCCTACAAACTGACATCAGGACCCTGGACTGGTGAGTCTTCTTTCCCAGGGAAAATGGACAAAGGATGTGCCCAGGGGCCCCTGGCCCTTGGCTGGGACCTCACTGCAAAAAATCCTTATATCGAAGGATGGAACCCAGACCGAAGTTGTCCCCACCTCAAACTTGTGCTGCCCTGAGAGACCCAAGGGAGCCCTACAAACTGACATCAGGAACCTGGACTTGTGAGATTTCTTTCCCAGGGAAAATGGCCAAAGGATGTGCCTAGGTGCCCCCGGCCATGGCTGGGACCTCACTGCAAAAAATCCTTATATCGAAAGATGGACCCGAGACCGAGGTTGTCCCCACCTCAAACTTCTGCTGCCCTGATAGACCCAAGGGAGCCCTACAAACTGAAATCAGGAACCCGGACTGGTGAGTTTTCTTTCCCAGGGAAAAGAGACAAAGGATGTGCCCAGGGGCCCCTGGCCCTTGGCTGGGACCTCACTGCAAAAAATCCTTATATCGAAGGATGGACCCCACACCGAAGTTGTCCCCACCTGAAAATTCTGCTGCCCTGATAGACCCAAGGGAGCCCTACAAACTGACATCAGGAACCTGGACTGGTGAGTTTTCTTTCCCAGGGAAAATGGCCAAATGATGTGCCCAGGGGCCTCTGACCCTTGGCTGGGACCTGACTGCAAAAAATCCTTTTATCGAAGGATGGACCCCAGACCAAAGTTCTCCCCACCTCAAACATCTGCTGCCCTGATAGACCCAAAGGATCCCTACAAACTGACATCAGGAACCTGGACTCGTTAGTTTTCTTTCCCAGGGAAAAGGGACAAAGGATGTGCCCAGGGGCCCCTGGCCCTGGGATGGGACCTCACTGAAAAAATACTTATATCGAAAGATGGACCCCAGACCGAAGTTGTCCCCACATCAAACCTATGCTGTCCTGATAGTTCCAAGGGAGCCCTACAAATTGACATCAGGAACCTGGACTGGTGAGTTTTCTTTCCCAGGGAAAATGGCCAAAGGATGTGTCTAGGTGCCCCCGTCCATGGCTGGAACCTCACTGCAAAAAATCCTTATATCGAAAGATGGACCCCTGACCGAATTTGTCCCCACATCAAACCTGTGCTGCCCTGATAGTACCAAGGGAGCCCTACAAACTAACATCAGGAACCTGGACTGGTTAGTTTTCTTTTCCAGGGAAAAGGGACAAAGGATGTGCCCAGGGGCCCCTGGCCCTGGGCTGGGACCTGACTGCAAAAAATACGTATATCGAAGGCTGGACCCCAGACCGAAGTTGTCCCCACCTCAAACTTGTGCTGTCCTGATAGACCCAAAGGTGCCCTACAAACTGACATCAGGAACCTGGACTGGTGAGTTTTCTTTCCCAGGGAAAATGGCCAAAGGATGTGCCTAGGTGCCCCCGTCCATGGCTGGGCCTGACTGCAAAAAATCCTTATATCGAAAGATGGACCCCTGACCGAATTTGTCCCCACATCAAACCTGTGCTTCCCTGATAGTACCAAGGGGGCCCTGCAAACTAACATCAGGAACCTGGACTGGTGAGTTTTCTTTCCCAGGTAAAATGGCCAAAGGATGTTCCTAGGTGCCCCTGGCCCTGGGCTGGGAACTGACTGAAAAAAATCCTTATATCGAAGGATGGAGCCCAGACCGAAGTTATCCCCACCTCAAACTTGTGCTGCTCTGATAGACCCAAGGGAGCCCTACAAACTGACATCAGGAACCTGGACTGGTGAGTTTTCTTTCCCAGGGAAAATGGCCAAATGATGTGCCCGGGGACCCCTGGCCCTGGGCTGGGAAACTGACTGCAAAAAATCCTTATATCGAAGGATGGACCCCAGACCGAAGTTGTCCCCACATCAAACCTATGCTGTCCTGATAGTTCCAAGGCAGCCCTACAAACTGACATCAGGAACCTGGACTGGTGAGTTTTCTTTCCCAGGGAAAATGGCCAAAGGATGTGCCTAGGTGCCCCCTCCATGGCTGGGACCTCACTGCAAAAAATCCTTATATCGAAAGATGGACCCCACACCGAAGTTGTCCCCACCTCAAACTTCTGCTGCCCTGATAGACCCAAAGGATCCGTACAAACTGACATCAGGAACCTGGACTGCTGAGTTTTCTTTCCCAGAGAAAAGGGACAAAGGATGTGCCCAGGGGCCCCTGGCCCTGGGCTGGGATCTCACTGCAAAAAATCCTTATATCGAAGGATTTACTCCACACCGAAGTTGTCCCCACCTCAAACTTCTGCTGCCCTGATAGACCCAAAGAATCCGTACAAACTGACATCAGGAACCTGGACTGGTGAGTTTTCTTTCCCAGGGAAATGGCCAATGGATATGCCCAGTGGCCTCTGGCCCTGGGCTAGGACCTCACTGCAAAAAATCCTTATATCGAAGGATGGAGCCCAGACCGAAGTTTTCCCCACCTCAAATTTGTGCTGCCCTGATAGACCCAAGGGAGCCCTACAAACTGACATCAGGAACCTGAACTGGTGAGTTTTGATTCCCAGGGAAAATGGCCAAAGGATGTGCCAAGATGCCCCCTCCATGGCTGGGAACTGACTGCAAAAAATCCTTATATCGAAGGATGGACCCCAGACCGAAGTTGTCCCCACCTCAAACTTGTGCTGCCCTGATCGACCCAAGGGAGCCCTACAAGCTGGCATCAGGAACCTGGACTGGTGAGTTTTCTTTCCCAGGGAAAATGGCCAAAGGATGTGCCTAGGTGCCCCCTCCATGGTTGGGACCTCACTGCAAAAAATCCTTATATCAAAAGATGGACCCGAGACCGAGGTTGTCCCCACCTCAAACTTCTGCTGCCCTGATAGACCCAAGGGAGCCCTACAAACTGAAATCAGGAACCCGGACTGGTGAGTTTTCTTTCCCAGGGAAAAGAGACAAAGGATGTGCCCAGGGGCCCCTGGCCCTATGCTGGGACCGCACTGCAAAAAATCCTTATATCGAAGGATTGAACCCAGACCGAAGTTGTCCCCACCTCAAACTTGTGCTGCCCTGAGAGACCCAAGGGAGCCCTACAAACTGACATCAGGAACCTGGACTGGTGAGATTTCTTTCCCAGGGAAAATGGCCAAAGGATGTGCCTAGGTGCCCCCGGCCATGGCTGCGACCTCACTGCAAAAAATCCTTATATCAAAAGATGGACCCGAGACCGAGGTTGTCCCCACCTCAAACTTCTGCTGCCCTGATAGACCCAAGGGAGCCCTACAAACTGAAATCAGGAACCCGGACTGGTGAGTTTTCTTTCCCAGGGAAAAGAGACAAAGGATGTGCCCAGGGGCCCCTGGCCCTATGCTGGGACCTCACTGCAAAAAATCCTTATATCGAAGGATGGACCCCACACCGAAGTTGTCCCCACCTGAAACTTCTGCTGCCCTGATAGACCCAAAGGATCCCTACAAACTGACATCAGGAACCTGGACTGGTGAGTTTTCTTTCCCAGGGAAAAGGGACAAAGGATGTGCCCAGGGGCCCCTGGCCCTGGGATGGGACCTCACTGAAAAAATACTTATATCGAAAGATGGAGCCCACACCGAAGTTGTCCCCACCTCAAACTTGTGCTGTCCTGATAGACCCAAGGGAGCCCTACAAACTGACATCAGGAACCTGGACTGCTGAGTTTTCTTTCCCAGGGAAAAAGGCCAAAGGATGTGCCCAGGGGCCCCTGGCCTTGGGCTGGGATCTGACTGCAAAAAATCCTTATATCAAAGGATGGACCCCAGACCGAAGTTGTCCCCACATCAAACCTATGCTGTCCTGATAGTTCCAAGGGAGCCCTACAAATTGACATCAGGAACCTGGACTGGTGAGTTTTCTTTCCCAGGGAAAATGGCCAAAGGATGTGCCTAGGTGCCCCCGTCCATGGCTGGGACCTGACTGCAAAAAATCCTTATATCGAAAGATGGACCCCTGACCGAATTTGTCCCCACATCAAACCTGTGCTGCCCTGATAGTACCAAGGGAGCCCTACAAACTAACATCAGGAACCTGGACTGGTGAGTTTTCTTTCCCAGGGAAAATGGCCAAAGAATGTGCCCAGGGGCCTCTGACCCTTGGCTGGGACCTGACTGCAAAAAATCCTTTTATCGAAGGATGGACCCCAGACCAAAGTTCTCCCCACCTCAAACATCTGCTACCCTGATAGACCCAAAGGATCCCTACAAACTGACATCAGGAACCTGGACTGGTGAGTTTTCTTTCCCAGGGAAAAGGGACAAAGGATGTGCCCAGGGGCCCCTGGCCCTGGGATGGGACCTCACTGAAAAAATACTTATATCGAAAGATGGAGACCACACCGAAGTTGTCCCCACCTCAAACTTGTGCTGTCCTGATAGACCCAAGGGAGCCCTACAAACTGACATCAGGAACCTGGACTGCTGAGTTTTCTTTCCCAGGGAAAAAGGCCAAAGGATGTGCCCAGGGGCCCCTGGCCTTGGGCTGGGATCTGACTGCAAAAAATCCTTATATCAAAGGATGGACCCCAGACCGAAGTTGTCCCCACATCAAACCTATGCTGTCCTGATAGTTCCAAGGGAGCCCTACAAATTGACATCAGGAACCTGGACTGGTGAGTTTTCTTTCCCAGGGAAAATGGCCAAAGGATGTGCCTAGGTGCCCCCGTCCATGGCTGGAACCTCACTACAAAAAATCCTTATATCGAAAGATGGACCCCTGACCGAATTTGTCCCCACATCAAACCTGTGCTGCCCTGATAGTACCAAGGGAGCCCTACAAACTAACATCAGGAACCTGGACTGGTGAGTTTTCTTTCCCAGGGAAAATGGCCAAAGAATGTGCCCAGGTGCCCCTGGCCCTGGGCTGGGACCTGACTGCAAAAAATCCTTATATCGAAGGATGGACCCCAGACCGAAGTTGTCCCCACCTCAAATTTGTAATGCCCTGATAGACCCCAGGAAGCCCTACAAACTGACATCAGGAACCTGGACTGGTGAGTTTTCTTTCCCAGGGAAAATGGCCAAAGGATGTGCCCGGGGGCCCCGCACACTGGACTGGGACCAGACTGCAAAAAATCCTTATATCGAAGGATGGAGCCCAGACGGAAGTGGTCACCACCTCAAACTTGTGCTGCCCTGATAGACCCAAGGGAGCCCTACAAACTGACATCAGGAACCTGGACTGGTGAGTTTCATTTCCCAGGGAAAATGGCCAATGGATGTGCCTAGGTGCCCCCTCCATGGCTGGGACCTGACTGCAAAAAATCCTTATATCGAAGGATGGACCCCAGACCAAAGTTGTCCCCACCTCAAACTTGTGCTGCCCTGATAGACCCAAGGGAGCCCTACAAACTGACATCAGGAACCTGGACTGGTGAGTTTTCTTTCCCAGGGAAAATGGCCAAAGGATATGCCCAGGGGCCCCTGGCCCTGGGCTGGGACCTCACTGCAAAAAATCCTTATATCGAAGGATGGAACCCACACCGAAGTTGTCCCCACATCAAACTTCTGCTGCCCTGATAGACCCAAAGGAGCCCTACAAACTGAAATCAGGAACCTGGACTGGTTAGTTTTCTTTTCCAGGGAAAAGGGACAAAGGATGTGCCCAGGGGCCCCTGGCCCTGGGCTGGGACCTGACTGCAAAAAATACGTATATCGAAGGCTGGACCCCAGACCGAAGTTGTCCCCACCTCAAACTTGTGCTGTCCTGATAGACCCAAAGGTGCCCTACAAACTGACATCAGGAACCTGGACTGGTGAGTTTTCTTTCCCAGGGAAAATGGCCAAAGGATGTGCCTAGGTGCCCCCGGCCATGGCTGGGACCTCACTGCAAAAAATCCTTATATCAAAAGATGGACCCGAGACCGAGGTTGTCCCCACCTCAAACTTCTGCTGCCCTGATAGACCCAAGGGAGCCCTACAAACTAACATCAGGAACCTGGACTGGTGAGTTTTCTTTCCCAGGGAAAATGGCCAAAGAATGTGCCCAGGGGCCTCTGACCCTTGGCTGGGACCTGACTGCAAAAAATCCTTTTATCGAAGGATGGACCCCAGACCAAAGTTCTCCCCACCTCAAACATCTGCTGCCCTGATAGACCCAAAGGATCCCTACAAACTGACATCAGGAACCTGGACTGGTGAGTTTTCTTTCCCAGGGAAAAGGGACAAATGATGTGCCCAGGGGCCCCTGGCCCTGGGATGGGACCTCACTGAAAAAATACTTATATCGAAAGATGGAGCCCACACCGAAGTTGTCCCCACCTCAAACTTGTGCTGTCCTGATAGACCCAAGGGAGCCCTACAAACTGACATCAGGAACCTGGACTGGTGAGTTTTCTTTCCCAGGGAAAAAGGCCAAAGGATGTGCCCAGGGGCCCCTGGCCTTGGGCTGGGATCTGACTGCAAAAAATCCTTATATCAAAGGATGGACCCCAGACCGAAGTTGTCCCCACATCAAACCTATGCTGTCCTGATAGTTCCAAGGGAGCCCTACAAATTGACATCAGGAACCTGGACTGGTGAGTTTTCTTTCCCAGGGAAAATGGCCAAAGGATGTGCCTAGGTGCCCCCGTCCATGGCTGGAACCTCACTGCAAAAAATCCTTATATCGAAAGATGGACCCCTGACCGAATTTGTCCCCACATCAAACCTGTGCTGCCCTGATAGTACCAAGGGAGCCCTACCAACTAACATCAGGAACCTGGACTGGTGAGTTTTCTTTCCCAGGTAAAATGGCCAAAGGATGTTCCTAGGTGCCCCTGGCCCTGGGCTGGGACCTGACTGCAAAAAATCCTTATATCGAAGGATGGAGCCCACACCGAAGTTGTCCCCACCTCAAACCTGTGCTGCCCTGATAGACCCAAGGGAGCCCTACAAACTGACATGAGGAACCTGGACTGGTGAGTTTTCTTTCCCAGGGAAAATGGCCAAAGGATATGCCCGGGGGCCCCTGGCCCTGGGCTGGGACCTCACTGCAAAAAATCCTTATATCGAAGGATGGACCCCAGACCGAAGTTGTCCCCACATACAACCTGTGCTCTCCTGATAGTCCCAAGGGAGCCCTACAAACTGACATGAGGAACCTGGACTGGTGAGTTTTCTTTCCCAGGGAAAATGGACAAAGTATGTGCCCAGGGGCCCCTGGCCCTTGGCTGGGACCTCACTGCACAAAATCCTTGTATCGAAGGATGGAACCCAGACCGAAGTTGTCCCCACCTCAAACTTGTGCTGCCCTGAGAGACCCAAGGGAGCCCTACAAACTGACATCAGGAACCTGGACTGGTGAGATTTCTTTCCCAGGGAAAATGGCCAAAGGATGTGCCTAGGTGCCCCCGGCCATGGCTGGGACCTGACTGCAAAAAATCCTTATATCGAAAGATGGACCCGAGACCGAGGTTGTCCCCACCTCAAACTTCTGCTGCCCTGATAGACCCAAGGGAGCCCTACAAACTGAAATCAGGAACCTGGACTGCTGAGTTTTATTTCCCAGGGAAAAGAGACAAAGGATGTGCCCAGGGGCCCCTGGCCTTGAGCTGGGATCTCACTGCAAAAAATCCTTATATCGAAGGATGGACCCCACACCGAAGTTGTCCCCACCTGAAACTTCTGCTGCCCTGATAGACCCAAGGGAGCCCTACAAACTGACATCAGGAACCTGGACTGGTGAGTTTTCTTTCCCAGGGAAAATGGCCAAAGGATGTGCCTAGGTGCCCCCGTCCATGGCTGGGACCTGACTGCAAAAAATCTTTATATCGAAAGATGTACCCCTGACCGAATTTGTCCCCACATCAAACCCGTGCTGCCCTGATAGTACCAAGGAAGCCCTACAAACTAACCTCAGGAACCTGGACTGGTGAGTTTTCTTTCCCAGGGAAAATGGCCAAAGAATGTGCCCAGGTGCCCCTGGCCCTGGGCTGGGAACTGACTGCAAAAAATCCTTATATCGAAGGAGGGAGGCCAGACCGAAGTTGTCCCCACCTCAAATTTGTAATGCCCTGATGAACCCCAGGTAGCCCTACAAACTGACATCAGGAACCTGGACTGCTGAGTTTTCTTTCCCAGGGAAAATGGCCAAAGGATGTGCTCAGGGGCCCCGCACACTGGACTGGGACCAGACTGCAAAAAATCCTTGTATCGAAGGATGGAGCCCAGACGGAAGTTGTCACCACCTCAAACTTGTGCTGCCCTGATAGACCCAAGGGAGGCCTATAAACTGACATGAGGAACCTGGACTGGTGAGTTTTCTTTCCAAGGGAAAATGGCCAAAGGATATGCCCTGGGGCCCCTGGCCCTGGGCAGGGACCTCACTGCAAAAAATCCTTATATCGAAGGATGGAACCCACACCGAAGTTGTCCCCATATCAAACTTCTGCTGCCCTGATAGACCCAAAGGAGCCCTACAAACTGACATCAGGAACCTGGACTGGTGAGTTTTCTTTTCCAGGGAAAAGGGACAAAGCATGTGCCCAGGGGCCCCTGGCCATGGGCTGGGACCTCACTGCAAAAAATCCGTATATCGAAGGCTGGACCCCAGACCGAAATTGTCCCCACATCAAACCTGTGCTGTCCTGATAGACCCAAGGGAGCCCTACAAACTGACATCAGGAACCTGGACTGGTGAGATTTATTTCCCAGGGAAAATGGCCAAAGGATGTGCCTAGGTGCCCCCGGCCATGGCTGGGCCCTGACTGCAAAAAATCCTTATATCGAAAGATGGACCCGAGACCGAGGTTGTCCCCACCTCAAACTTCTGCTGCCCTGATAGACCCAAGGGAGCCCTACAAACTGAAATCAGGAACCTGGACTGGTGAGTTTTCTTTCCCAGGGAAAAGAGACGAAGGATGTGCCCAGGGGCCCCTGGCCCTAGTCTGGGATCTCACTGCAAAAAATCCTTATATCGAAGGATGGAGCCCAGACCGAAGTTATCCCCACCTAAAACTTGTGCTGCCCTGATAGACCCAAGGGAGCCCTACAAACTGACATCAGGAACCTGGACTGGTGAGTTTTCTTTCCCAGGGAAAATGGCCAAATGATGTGCCCAGGGGCCTCTGAACCTCGGCTGGGACCTGACTGCAAAAAATCCTTTTATCGAAGGATGGAGCCCAGACCAAAGTTCTCCCCACCTCAAACATCTTCTGCCCTGATAGACCCAAAGGATCCCTTCAAACTGACATCAGGAACCTGGACTGGTGAGTTTTCTTTCCCAAAGAAAATGGAAAAAGGATGTGCCCAGGGGCCCCTGGCCCTGGGATGGGACCTCACTGAAAAAATACTTATATCGAAGGATGGACCCCAGACCGAAGTTGTCCCCACCTCAAACTTCTGCTGCCCTGATAGATCCAAAGGATCCGTAGAAACTGACATCAGGAACCTGGACTGGTGAGTTTTCTTTCCCAGGGAAAATGGCCAAAGAAAGTGCCCATGGGACCCTGGCAATGGGCTGGTCCTGACTGCAAAAAATCCTTATATCGATGGATGGAGGCCAGACCGAAGTTCTCCCCGCTTCAAATATGTAATGCTCTGATAGACCCCAGGGAGCCCTACAAACTGACATCAGGAACCTGAACTGGTGAGTTTTCTTTCCCAGGGAAAAGGGCCAAAGGATGTGCCCAGGGGCCCCTGGCCCTCGGCTGGGACCTGACTGCAAAAAATCCTTATATCGAAGGATGGATTCCAGATCAAAATTGCCCACTCCTCAAAATTCTGCTGCCCTGACAGCCCAAAGGGAGTCCTACAAAGTGACATCAGGAACCTGGACTGGTGAGTTTTCTTTTCCAGGGAAAATGGCTAAAGGATGTTCCTAGGTGCCCCTGGCCCTAGGCTGGGACCTCACTGCAAAAAATCCTTATATCGAAGGATGGAGCCCAAACGGAAATTGTCACCACCTCAAACTTCTGCTGCCCTGATAGACCCAAAGGAGCCCTACAAACTGACATCAGGAACCTGGACTGGTGAGTTTTCTTTTCCAGGGAAAAGGGACAAAGCATGTGCCCAGGGGCCCCTGGCCATGGGCTGGGACCTCACTGCAAAAAATCCGTATATCGAAGGCTGGACCCCAGACCGAAGTTGTCCCCACATCAAACCTGTGCTGTCCTGATAGACCCAAGGGAGCCCTACAAACTGACATCAGGAACCTGGACTGGTGAGATTTATTTCCCAGGGAAAATGGCCAAAGGATGTGCCTAGGTGCCCCCGGCCATGGCTGGGACCTGACTGCAAAAAATCCTTATATCGAAAGATGGACCCGAGACCGAGGTTGTCCCCACCTCAAACTTCTGCTGCCCTGATAGACCCAAGGGAGCCCTACAAACTGAAATCAGGAACCTGGACTGGTGAGTTTTCTTTCCCAGGGAAAAGAGACGAAGGATGTGCCCAGGGGCCCCTGGCCCTAGTCTGGGATCTCACTGCAAAAAATCCTTATATCGAAGGATGGAGCCCAGACCGAAGTTATCCCCACCTAAAACTTGTGCTGCCCTGATAGACCCAAGGGAGCCCTACAAACTGACATCAGGAACCTGGACTGGTGAGTTTTCTTTCCCAGGGAAAATGGCCAAATGATGTGCCCAGGGGCCTCTGAACCTCGGCTGGGACCTGACTGCAAAAAATCCTTTTATCGAAGGATGGAGCCCAGACCAAAGTTCTCCCCACCTCAAACATCTTCTGCCCTGATAGACCCAAAGGATCCCTTCAAACTGACATCAGGAACCTGGACTGGTGAGTTTTCTTTCCCAAAGAAAATGGAAAAAGGATGTGCCCAGGGGCCCCTGGCCCTGGGATGGGACCTCACTGCAAAAATACTTATATCGAAGGATGGACCCCAGACCGAAGTTGTCCCCACCTCAAACTTCTGCTGCCCTGATAGATCCAAAGGATCCGTAGAAACTGACATCAGGAACCTGGACTGGTGAGTTTTCTTTCCCAGGGAAAATGGCCAAAGAAAGTGCCCATGGGACCCTGGCAATGGGCTGGTCCTGACTGCAAAAAATCCTTATATCGATGGATGGAGGCCAGACCGAAGTTCTCCCCGCTTCAAATATGTAATGCTCTGATAGACCCCAGGGAGCCCTACAAACTGACATCAGGAACCTGAACTGGTGAGTTTTCTTTCCCAGGGAAAAGGGCCAAAGGATGTGCCCAGGGGCCCCTGGCCCTCGGCTGGGACCTGACTGCAAAAAATCCTTATATCGAAGGATGGATTCCAGATCAAAATTGCCCACTCCTCAAAATTCTGCTGCCCTGACAGCCCAAAGGGAGTCCTACAAAGTGACATCAGGAACCTGGACTGGTGAGTTTTCTTTTCCAGGGAAAATGGCTAAAGGATGTTCCTAGGTGCCCCTGGCCCTAGGCTGGGACCTCACTGCAAAAAATCCTTATATCGAAGGATGGAGCCCAAACGGAAATTGTCACCACCTCAAACTTCTGCTGCCCTGATAGACCCAAAGGAGCCCTACAAACTGACATCAGGAACCTGGACTGGTGAGTTTTCTTTCCCAGGGAAAATGGCCAAAGTATGTGCCTAGGTGCCCCCTCCATGGCTGGGACCTGACTGCAAAAAATCCTTATATCGAAGGATGGACCCCAAACCGAAGTTGTCCCCACCTGAAACCTGTGCTGCCCTGATAGACGCAAAGGAGCCCTACAAACTGACATCAGGAACCTGGACTGGTGAGTTTTCTTTCCCAGGGTAAAGGGACAAAGCATGTGCCCAGAGGCCCCTGGCCCTGGGCTGGGCCTGACTGCAAAAAATCCTTATATCGAAGGATGGACCCCAGACCGAAGTTGTCCCCACATCAAACCTGTGCTGTCCTGATAGACGAAAGGAGCCCTACAAACTGACATAAGGAACCTGGACTGGTGAGTTATGTTCCTAGGTGCCCCTGGCCCCGGGCTGGGACCTGACTGCAAAAAATACTTATATCGAAGGATGGACCCCAGACCGAAGTTGTCCCCTGTTGTGGCGCGGTATGCGCTCCTCGCCGCGGCACTCCGAGCCGTGCCGGGCTGGGTGGTGAGGGAAGAGAAATGGGCAGCCGCTTCCCCCTGCAAGCTCTGCAGTTCAGTTCGTGGCGCGCGGGGACAGACGAAGGCGACACGGGACTTGGGGGGGAATGAGATGGTTTTATTCCATGAGCCCCAAGACCCCCTTGGGGGCGGGAGCAGAGGTTTTATACAGAACTCAGGAGGAGGGGTGTAGGAACAGCAACAAATGAGGGAATAGCAGGGGAGGAGTTTAGGGCAGAACTAACATCTGGAAGTTGAGGAGGGGGCTAGAATGAATGACAGGGAAGGTTCTAGGGAAAGGGGCAGGGAAAGGGAGGATTGACCACTTGGAAATGGGGGGGGGGGGGGGGGAAACAGATATTAAACAAATATCAAATGAAAGAAAAACACACCACCGCAGCCCCCACCTCAAACTTGTGCTGCCCTGATACACCCAAGGGAGCCCTACAAACTGACATCAGGAACCTGGACTGGTGAGTTTTCTTTCCCAGGGAAAATGGCCAAAGGATGTTCCTAGGTGCCCCTGGCCCTGGGCTGGGACCTCACTGCAAAAAATCCTTATATCGAAGGATGGAGGCCAGACCAAAGTTGTCCCCACCTCAAACTTGTGCTGCCCTGATAGACCCAAGGGATCCCTACAAACTGACATCAGGAACCTGGACTGGTGAGTTTTCTTTCCCAGGGAAATGGCCAATGGATGTGCCCAGGGGCCCCTGGCCCTGGGCTGGGACCTCACTGCAAAAAATCCTTATATCGAAGGATGGAACCCAGACCGAAGTTATCCCCACCTCAAATTTGTGCTGCCCTGATAGACCCAAGGGAGCCCTACAAACTGACATCAGGAACCTGGACTGGTGAGTTTTATTTCCCAGGGAAAATGGCCAAAGGATGTGCCTAGGTGCCCCCTCCATGGCTGGGAACTGACTGCAAAAAATCCTTATATCGAAGGATGGAGCCCACACCGAAGTTGTCCCCACCTCAAACTTGTGCTGCCCTGATAGACCCAAGGGAGCCCTACAAGCTGGCATCAGGAACCTGGACTGGTGAGTTTTCTTTCCCAGGGAAAATGGCCAAAGGATGTGCCCAGGGGCCCCTGGCCCTGGGCTGGGACCTCACTGCAAAAAATCCTTATATCGAAGGATGGAACCCACACCGAAGTTGTCCCCACATCAAACTTCTGCTGCCCTGATAGACCCAAAGGAGCCCTACAAACTGACATCAGGAACCTGGACTGGTGGGTTTTCTTTCCCAGGGAAAAGGGACAAAGCATGTGCCCAGAGGCCCCTGGCCCTGGGCTGGGACCTCACTGCAAAAAATCCTTATATCCAAGGATGGACCCCAGACCGAAGTTGTCCCCACATCAAACTTGTGCTGCCCTGATAGACCCAAGGGAGCCCTACAAACTGACATCAGGAACCTGGACTGGTGAGTTTTCTTTCCCAGGGAAATGGCCAATGGATGTGCCCACGGGCCCCTGGCCCTGGGCTGGGACCTCACTGCAAAAAATCCTTATATCGAAGGATGGAACCCACACCGAAGTTGTCCCCACATCAAACTTCTGCTGCCCTGATAGACCCAAAGAGCCCTACAAACTGACATCAGGAACCTGGACTGGTGAGTTTTCTTTCCCAGGGAAAAGGGACAAAGCATGTGCCCAGAGGCCCCTGGTCCTGGGCTGGGACCTCACTGCAAAAAATCCCTATATCGAAGGATGGACCCCAGACCGAAGTTGTCCCCACATCAAACTTGTGCTGCCCTGATAGACCCAAGGGAGCCCTACAAAGTGACATCAGGAACCTGGACTGGTGAGTTTTCTTTCCCAGGGAAAATGGCAAAAGGATGTTCCTAGGTGCCCCTGGCCCTGGGCTGGGACCTCACTGCAAAAAATCCTTATATCGAAGGATGGAGGCCAGACCAAAGTTGTCCCCACCTCAAACTTGTGCTGCCCTGATAGACCCAAGGGAGTCCTACAAAGTGACATCAGGAACCTGGACTGGTGAGTTTTCTTTCCCAGGGAAAATGGCCAAAGGATATGCCTGGGGGCCCCTGGCCCCGGGCTGGGACCTCACTGCAAAAAATCCTTATATCGAAGGATGGACCCCAGACCGAAGTTGTCCCCACATACAACCTGTGCTCTCCTGATAGTCCCAAGGGAGCCCTACAAACTGACATGAGGAACCTGGACTGGTGAGTTTTCCTTCGCAGGGAAAATGGACAAAGTATGTGCCCAGGGGCCCCTGGCCCTATGCTGGGACCTCACTGCAAAAAATCCTTGTATCGAAGGATGGAGCCCAGACCGAAGTTATCCCCACCTCAAACTTGTGCTGCCCTGATAGACCCAAGGGAGCCCTACAAACTGACATCAGGAACCTGGACTGGTGAGTTTTCTTTCCCAGGGAAAATGGCCAAATGATGTGCCCAGGGGCCTCTGACCCTCGGCTGGGACCTGACTGCAAAAAATCCTTTTATCGAAGGATGGAGCCCAGACCAAAGTTCTCCCCACCTCAAACATCTGCTGCCCTGATAGACCCAAAGGATCCGTACAAACTGACATCAGGAACCTGGACTGGTGAGTTTTCTTTCCCAGGAAAAATGGCCAAAGGATGTGCCCAGGGACCCCTGGCCCTGGGCTGGGGAACTGACTGCAAAAAATCCTTATATCGAAGGATGGACCCCAGACCGAAGTTGTCCCCACATCAAACTTGTGCTGTCCTGATAGTTCCAAGGCAGCCCTACAAACTGACATCAGGAACCTGGACTGGTGAGTTTTCTTTCCCAGGGAAAATGGCCAAAGGATGTGCCTAGGTGCCCCCTCCGTGGCTGGGACCTCACTGCAAAAAATCCTTATATCGAAAGATGGACCCCTGACCGAATTTGTCCCCACATCAAACCTGTGCTGCCCTGATAGTACCAAGGGAGCCCTACAAACTAACATCAGGAACCTGGACTGGTGAGTTTTCTTTCCCAGGGAAAATGGCCAAAGAATGTGCCCAGGTGCCCCTGGCCCTGGGCTGGGACCTGACTTCAAAAAATCCTTATATCGAAGGAGGGAGGCCAGACCGAAGTTGTCCCACCTCAAATTTGTAATGCCCTGATGAACCCCAGGAAGCCCTACAAACTGACATCAGGAACCTGGACTGGTGAGTTTTCTTTCCCAGGGAAAATGGCCAAAGGATGTGCCCAGGGGCCCCGTACACTGGACTGGGACCAGACTGCAAAAAACCCTTATATCGAAGGATGGAGCCCAGACCGAAGTTGTCCCCACCTCAAACTTCTGCTGTCCTGATAAACCCAAAGGATCCGTACAAACTGACATCAGGAACCTGGACTGCTGAGTTTTCTTTCCCAGAGAAAAGGGACAAAGGATGTGCCCAGGGGCCCCTGGCCCTGGGCTGGGATCTCACTGCAAAAAATCCTTATATCGAAGGATTTACTCCACACCGAAGTTGTCCCCACCTCAAACTTCTGCTGCCCTGATAGACCCAAAGGATCCGTACAAACTGACATCAGGAACCTGGACTGGTGAGTTTTCTTTCCCAGGGAAAATGGCCAAAAGATGTGCCCAGGGACCCCTGGCCCTGAGCTAGGACCTCACTGCAAAAAATCCTTATATCGAAGGATGGAACCCAGACCGAAGTTATCCCCACCTCAAACTTGTGCTGTCCTGATAGACCCAAGGGAGCCCTACAAACTGACATCAGGAACCTGGACTGGTGAGTTTTCTTTCCCAGGGAAATGGCCAATGGATGTGCCCAGTGGCCTCTGGCCCTGGGCTAGGACCTCACTGCAAAAAATCCTTATATCGAAGGATGGAGCCCAGACCGAAGTTTGCCCCACCTCAAATTTGTGCTGCCCTGATAGACCCAAGGGAGCCCTACAAACTGACATCAGGAACCTGGACTGGTGAGTTTTAATTCCCAGGGAAAATGGCCAAAGGATGTGCCTAGGTGCCCCCTCCATGGCTGGGAACTGACTGCAAAAAATCCTTATATCGAAGGATGGACCCCAGACCGAAGTTGTCCCCACCTCAAACTTGTGCTGCCCTGATCGACCCAAGGGAGCCCTACAAGCTGGCATCAGGAACCTGGACTGCTGAGTTTTCTTTCCCAGGGAAAATGGACAAAGGATGTGCCCAGGGGCCCCTGGCCCTTGGCTGGGACCTCACTGAAAAAATCCTTATATCGAAGGATGGAACCCAGACCGAAGTTGTCCCCACCTCAAACTTGTGCTGCCCTGAGAGACCCAAGGGAGCCCTACAAATTGACATCAGGAACCTGGACTGGTGAGATTTCTTTCCCAGGGAAAATGGCCAAAGGATGTGCCTAGGTGCCCCCGGCCATGGCTGGGACCTCACTGCAAAAAATCCTTATATCAAAAGATGGACCCGAGACCGAGGTTGTCCCCACCTCAAAGTTGTGCTGCCCTGATAGACCCAAGGGAGCCCTACAAACTGAAATCAGGAACCCGGACAGGTGAGTTTTCTTTCCCAGGGAAAATGGCCAAATGATGTGCCCAGGGGCCTCTGACCCTCGGCTGGGACCTGACTGCAAAAAATCCTTGTATCGAAGGATGGACCCCAGACCAAAGTTCTCCCCACCTCAAACATCTGCTGTCCTGATAGTTCCAAGGGAGCCCTACAAATTGACATCAGGAACCTGGACTGGTGAGTTTTCTTTCCCAGGGAAAATTGCCAAAGGATGTGCCTAGGTGCCCCCGTCCATGGCTGGGACCTCACTGCAAAAAATCCTTATATCGAAAGATGGACCCCTGACCGAATTTGTCTCCACATCAAACCTGTGCTGCCCTGATAGTACCAAGGGAGCCCTACAAACTAACATCAGGAACCTGGACTGGTGAGTTTTCTTTCCCAGGGAAAATGGCCAAAGAATGTGCCCAGGTGCCCCTGGCCCTGGGCTGGGACCTGACTGCAAAAAATCCTTATATCGAAGGATGGAGGCCAGACCGAAGTTGTCCCCACCTCAAATTTGTAATGCCCTGATAGACCCCAGGAAGCCCTACAAACTGACATCAGGAACCTGGACTGCTGAGTTTTCTTTCCCAGGGAAAAGGGACAAAGGATGTGCCCAGGGGCCCCGCACACTGGACTGGGACCAGACTGCAAAAAATCCTTATATCGAAGGATGGAGCCCAGACCGAAGTTGTCCCCACCTGAAAATTCTGCTGCCCTGATAGACCCAAGGGAGCCCTACAAACTGACATCAGGAACCTGGACTGGTGAGTTTTCTTTCCCAGGGAAAATGGCCAAAGCATATGCCCAGGGGCCCCTGGCCCTGGGCTGGGACCTCACTGCAAAAAATCCTTATATCGAAGGATGGAACCCACACCGAAGTTGTCCCCACATCAAACTTCTGCTGCCCTGATAGACCCAAAGGAGCCCTACAAACTGACATCAGGAACCTGGACTGGTTAGTTTTCTTTTCCAGGGAAAAGGGACAAAGGATGTGCCCAGGGGCCCCTGGCCCTGGGCTGGGACCTGACTGCAAAAAATACGTATATCGAAGGCTGGACCCCAGACCGAAGTTGTCCCCACCTCAAACTTGTGCTGTCCTGATAGACCCAAAGGTGCCCTACAAACTGACATCAGGAACCTGGACTGGTGAGTTTTCTTTCCCAGGGAAAATGGCCAAAGGATGTGCCTAGGTGCCCCCGTCCATGGCTGGGCCTGACTGCAAAAAATCCTTATATCGAAAGATGGACCCCTGACCGAATTTGTCCCCACATCAAACCTGTACTTCCCTGATAGTACCAAGGGGGCCCTGCAAACTAACATCAGGAACCTGGACTGGTGAGTTTTCTTTCCCAGGTAAAATGGCCAAAGGATATGCCCGGGGGCCCCTGGCCCTGGGCTGGGACCTCACTGCAAAAAATCCTTATATCGAAGGATGGACCCCAGACCGAAGTTGTCCCCACATACAACCTGTGCTCTCCTGATAGTCCCAAGAGAGCCCTACAAACTGACATGAGGAACCTGGACTGGTGAGTTTTCTTTCCCAGGGAAAATGGACAAAGTATCTGCCCAGGGGCCCCTGGCCCTTGGCTGGGACCTCACTGCACAAAATCCTTGTATCGAAGGATGGAACCCAGACCGAAGTTGTCCCCACCGCAAACTTGTGCTGCCCTGAGAGACCCAAGGGAGCCCTACAAACTGACATCAGGAACCTGGACTGGTGAGATTTCTTTCCCAGGGAAAATGGCCAAAGGATGTGCCTAGGTGCCCCCGGCCATGGCTGGGACCTCACTGCAAAAAATCCTTATATCGAAAGATGGACCCGAGACCGAGGTTGTCCCCACCTGAAACTTCTGCTGCCCTGATAGACCCAAGGGAGCCCTACAAACTGACATCAGGAACCTGGACTGCTGAGTTTTCTTTCCCAGGGAAAATGGCCAAAGGATGTGCCTAGGTGCCCCCGTCCATGGCTGGGACCTGACTGCAAAAAATCCTTATATCGAAAGATGGACCCGAGACCGAGGTTGTCCCCACCTCAAACTTCTGCTGCCCTGATAGACCCAAGGGAGCCCTACAAACTGAAATCAGGAACCTGGACTGGTGAGTTTTCTTTCCCAGGGAAAAGAGACAAAGGATGTGCCCAGGGGCCCCTGGCCCTAGTCTGGGATCTCACTGCAAAAAATCCTTATATCGAAGGATGGACCCCACACCGAAGTTGTCCCCACCTGAAAATTCTGCTGCCCTGATAGACCCAAGGGAACCCTACAAACTGACATCAGGAACCTGGACTGGTGAGTTTTCTTTCCCAGGGAAAATGGCCAAAGGATGTGCCCAGGGACCCCTGGTCCTGGGCTGGGACCTCACTGCAAAAAATCCTTATATCGAAGGATGGACCCCACACCGAAGTTGTCCCCACCTGAAACTTCTGCTGCCCTGATAGACCCAAGGGAGCCCTACAAACTGACATCAGGAACCTGGACTGGTGAGTTTTCTTTCCCAGGGAAAAGGGACAAAGGATGTGCCCAGGGGCCCCTGGCCCTGGGATGGGACCTCACTGAAAAAATACTTATATCGAAAGATGGACCCCAGACCGAAGTTGTCCCCACCTCAAACTTGTGCTGTCCTGATAGACCCAAGGGAGCCCTACAAACTGACATCAGGAACCTGGACTGCTGAGTTTTCTTTCCCAGGGAAAAAGGGACAAAGGATGTGCCCAGGGGCCCCTGGCCTTGGGCTGGGATCTGACTGCAAAAAATCCTTATATCAAAGGATGGACCCCAGACCAAAGTTGTCCCCACATCAAACCTATGCTGTCCTGATAGTTCCAAGGGAGCCCTACAAATTGACATCAGGAACCTGGACTGGTGAGTTTTCTTTCCCAGGGAAAATGGCCAAAGGATGTGCCTAGGTGCCCCCGTCCATGGCTGGGACCTCACTGCAAAAAATCCTTATATCGAAAGATGGACCCCTGACCGAATTTGTCCCCACATCAAACCTGTGCTGCCCTGATAGTACCAAGGGAGCCCTACAAACTAACATCAGGAACCTGGACTGGTGAGTTTTCTTTCCCAGGGAAAATGGCCAAAGAATGTGCCCAGGTGCCCCTGGCCCTGGGCTGGGACCTGACTGCAAAAAATCCTTATATCGAAGGAGGGAGGCCAGACCGAAGTTGTCCCCACATCAAACTTCTGCTGCCCTGATAGACCCAAAGGAGCCCTACAAACTGACATCAGGAACCTGGACTGGTTAGTTTTCTTTCCCAGGGAAAATGGCCAAAGGATGTGCCCAGGGGCCTCTGACCCTCGGCTGGGACCTGACTGCAAAAAATCCTTGTATCGAAGGATGGACCCCAGACCGAAGTTCTCCCCACCTCAAACATCTGCTGCCCTGATAGACCCAAAGGATCCCTACAAACTGACATCAGGAACCTGGACTGGTGAGTTTTCTTTCCCAGGGAAAAGGGACAAAGGATGTGCCCAGGGGCCCCTGGCCCTGGGATGGGACCTCACTGAAAAAATACTTATATCGAAAGATGGAGCCCACACCGAAGTTGTCCCCACCTCAAACTTGTGCTGTCCTGATAGACCCAAGGGAGCCCTACAAACTGACATCAGGAACCTGGACTGGTGAGTTTTCTTTCCCAGGGAAAATGGCCAAAGAATGTGCCCAGGTGCCCCAGGCCCTGGGCTCGGACCTGACTGCAAAAAATCCTTATATCGAAGGATGGACCCCAGACCGAAGTTGTCCCCACCTCAAACTTGTGCTGCCCTGATAGACCCAAGGGAGCCCTACAAACTGACATGAGGAACCTGGACTGGTGAGTTTTCTTTCCCAGGGAAAATGGCCAAAGGATATGCCCAGGGGCCCCTGGCCCTGGGCTGGGACGTCACTGCAAAAAATCCTTATATCGAAGGATGGAACCCACACCGAAATTGTCCCCACATCAAACTTCTGCTGCCCTGATAGACCCAAAGGAGCCCTACAAACTGACATCAGGAACCTGGACTGGTGAGTTTTCTTTTCCAGCGAAAAGGGACAAAGGATGTGCCCAGGGGCCCCTGGCCCTATGCTGGGACCTGACAGCAAAAAATCTGTATATCGAAGGCTGGACCCCAGACCGAAGTTGTCCCCACATCAAACTTGTTCTGTCCTGATAGACCCAAAGGAGCCCTACAAACTGACATCAGGAACCTGGACTGGTGAGTTTTCTTTCCCAGGGAAAATGGCCAAAGGATGTGCCTAGGTGCCCCCGTCCATGGCTGGGACCTGACAGCAAAAAATCCTTATATCGAAAGATGGACCCGAGACCGAGGTTGTCCCCAGCTCAAACTTCTGCTGCCCTGATAGACCCAAGGGAGCCCTACAAACTGAAATCAGGAACCTGGACTGGTGAGTTTTCTTTCCCAGGGAAAAGAGACAAAGGATGTGCCCAGGGGCCCCTGGCCCTAGTCTGGGATCTCACTGCAAAAAATCCTTATATCGAAGGATGGACCCCACACCGAAGTTGTCCCCACCTGAAAATTCTGCTGCCCTGATAGACCCAAGGGAACCCTACAAACTGACATCAGGAACCTGGACTGGTGAGTTTTCTTTCCCAGGGAAAATGGCCAAAGGATGTGCCCAGGGACCCCTGGTCCTGGGCTGGGACCTCACTGCAAAAAATCCTTATATCGAAGGATGGACCCCACACCGAAGTTGTCCCCACCTGAAACTTCTGCTGTCCTGATAGACCCAAGGGAGCCCTACAAACTGACATCAGGAACCTGGACTGCTGAGTTTTCTTTCCCAGGGAAAAAGGGACAAAGGATGTGCCCAGGGGCCCCTGGCCTTGGGCTGGGATCTGACTGCAAAAAATCCTAATATCAAAGGATGGACCCCAGACCAAAGTTGTCCCCACATCAAACCTATGCTGTCCTGATAGTTCCAAGGGAGCCCTACAAATTGACCTCAGGAACCTGGACTGGTGAGTTTTCTTTCCCAGGGAAAATGGCCAAAGGATGTGCCTAGGTGCCCCCGTCCATGGCTGGGACCTCACTGCAAAAAATCCTTATATCGAAAGATGGACCCCTGACCGAATTTGTCCCCACATCAAACCTGTGCTGCCCTGATAGTACCAAGGGTGCCCTACAAACTAACATCAGGAACCTGGACTGGTGAGTTTTCTTTCCCAGGGAAAATGGCCAAAGAATGTGCCCAGGTGCCCCTGGCCCTGGGCTGGGACCTGACTGCAAAAAATCCTTATATCGAAGGAGGGAGGCCAGACCGAAGTTGTCCCCACATCAAACTTCTGCTGCCCTGATAGACCCAAAGGAGCCCTACAAACTGACATCAGGAACCTGGACTGGTTAGTTTTCTTTTCCAGGGAAAAGGGACAAAGGATGTGCCCAGGGGCCCCTGGCCTTGGGCTGGGATCTCACTGCAAAAAATCCTTATATCGAAGGATGGACCCCACACCGAAGTTGTCCCCACCTGAAAATTCTGCTGCCCTGATAGACCCAAGGGAACCCTACAAACTGACATCAGGAACCTGGACTGGTGAGTTTTCTTTCCCAGGGAAAATGGCCAAAGGATGTGCCCAGGGACCCCTGGTCCTGGGCTGGGACCTCACTGCAAAAAATCCTTATATCGAAGGATGGACCCCACACCGAAGTTGTCCCCACCTGAAACTTCTGCTGCCCTGATAGACCCAAGGGAGCCCTACAAACTGACATCAGGAACCTGGACTGGTGAGTTTTCTTTCCCAGGGAAAATGGCCAAATGATGTGCCCAGGGGCCTCTGACCCTCGGCTGGGACCTGACTGCAAAAAATCCTTGTATCGAAGGATGGACCCCAGACCAAAGTTCTCCCCACCTCAAACATCTGCTGCCCTGATAGACCCAAAGGATCCCTACAAACTGACATCAGGAACCTGGACTGGTGAGTTTTCTTTCCCAGGGAAAAGGGACAAAGGATGTGCCCAGGGGCCCCTGGCCCTGGGATGGGACCTCACTGAAAAAATACTTATATCGAAAGATGGAGCCCACACCGAAGTTGTCCCCACCTCAAACTTGTGCTGTCCTGATAGACCCAAGGGAGCCCTACAAACTGACATCAGGAACCTGGACTAGTGAGTTTTCTTTCCCAGGGAAAATGGCCAAAGAATGTGCCCAGGTGCCCCAGGCCCTGGGCTCGGACCTGACTGCAAAAAATCCTTATATCGAAGGAGGGAGGCCAGACCGAAGTTGTCGCACCTCAAATTTGTAATGCCCTGATGAACCCCAGGAAGCCCTACAAACTGACATCAGGAACCTGGACTGGTGAGTTTTCTTTCCCAGGGAAAATGGCCAAAGGATGTGCCCAGGGACCCCTGGTCCTGGGCTGGGACCTCACTGCAAAAAATCCTTATATCGAAGGATGGACCCCACACCGAAGTTGTCCCCACCTGAAACTTCTGCTGCCCTGATAGACCCAAGGGAGCCCTACAAACTGACATCAGGAACCTGGACTGGTGAGTTTTCTTTCCCAGGGAAAAGGGACAAAGGATGTGCCCAGGGGCCCCTGGCCCTGGGATGGGACCTCACTGAAAAAATACTTATATCGAAAGATGGACCCCAGACCGAAGTTGTCCCCACCTCAAACTTGTGCTGTCCTGATAGACCCAAGGGAGCCCTACAAACTGACATCAGGAACCTGGACTGCTGAGTTTTCTTTCCCAGGGAAAAAGGGACAAAGGATGTGCCCAGGGGCCCCTGGCCTTGGGCTGGGATCTGACTGCAAAAAATCCTTATATCAAAGGATGGACCCCAGACCAAAGTTGTCCCCACATCAAACCTATGCTGTCCTGATAGTTCCAAGGGAGCCCTACAAATTGACATCAGGAACCTGGACTGGTGAGTTTTCTTTCCCAGGGAAAATGGCCAAAGGATGTGCCTAGGTGCCCCCGTCCATGGCTGGGACCTCACTGCAAAAAATCCTTATATCGAAAGATGGACCCCTGACCGAATTTGTCCCCACATCAAACCTGTGCTGCCCTGATAGTACCAAGGGAGCCCTACAAACTAACATCAGGAACCTGGACTGGTGAGTTTTCTTTCCCAGGGAAAATGGCCAAAGAATGTGCCCAGGTGCCCCTGGCCCTGGGCTGGGACCTGACTGCAAAAAATCCTTATATCGAAGGAGGGAGGCCAGACCGAAGTTGTCCCCACATCAAACTTCTGCTGCCCTGATAGACCCAAAGGAGCCCTACAAACTGACATCAGGAACCTGGACTGGTTAGTTTTCTTTCCCAGGGAAAATGGCCAAAGGATGTGCCCAGGGGCCTCTGACCCTCGGCTGGGACCTGACTGCAAAAAATCCTTGTATCGAAGGATGGACCCCAGACCGAAGTTCTCCCCACCTCAAACATCTGCTGCCCTGATAGACCCAAAGGATCCCTACAAACTGACATCAGGAACCTGGACTGGTGAGTTTTCTTTCCCAGGGAAAAGGGACAAAGGATGTGCCCAGGGGCCCCTGGCCCTGGGATGGGACCTCACTGAAAAAATACTTATATCGAAAGATGGAGCCCACACCGAAGTTGTCCCCACCTCAAACTTGTGCTGTCCTGATAGACCCAAGGGAGCCCTACAAACTGACATCAGGAACCTGGACTGGTGAGTTTTCTTTCCCAGGGAAAATGGCCAAAGAATGTGCCCAGGTGCCCCAGGCCCTGGGCTCGGACCTGACTGCAAAAAATCCTTATATCGAAGGATGGACCCCAGACCGAAGTTGTCCCCACCTCAAACTTGTGCTGCCCTGATAGACCCAAGGGAGCCCTACAAACTGACATGAGGAACCTGGACTGGTGAGTTTTCTTTCCCAGGGAAAATGGCCAAAGGATATGCCCAGGGGCCCCTGGCCCTGGGCTGGGACGTCACTGCAAAAAATCCTTATATCGAAGGATGGAACCCACACCGAAATTGTCCCCACATCAAACTTCTGCTGCCCTGATAGACCCAAAGGAGCCCTACAAACTGACATCAGGAACCTGGACTGGTGAGTTTTCTTTTCCAGCGAAAAGGGACAAAGGATGTGCCCAGGGGCCCCTGGCCCTATGCTGGGACCTGACAGCAAAAAATCTGTATATCGAAGGCTGGACCCCAGACCGAAGTTGTCCCCACATCAAACTTGTTCTGTCCTGATAGACCCAAAGGAGCCCTACAAACTGACATCAGGAACCTGGACTGGTGAGTTTTCTTTCCCAGGGAAAATGGCCAAAGGATGTGCCTAGGTGCCCCCGTCCATGGCTGGGACCTGACAGCAAAAAATCCTTATATCGAAAGATGGACCCGAGACCGAGGTTGTCCCCAGCTCAAACTTCTGCTGCCCTGATAGACCCAAGGGAGCCCTACAAACTGAAATCAGGAACCTGGACTGGTGAGTTTTCTTTCCCAGGGAAAAGAGACAAAGGATGTGCCCAGGGGCCCCTGGCCCTAGTCTGGGATCTCACTGCAAAAAATCCTTATATCGAAGGATGGACCCCACACCGAAGTTGTCCCCACCTGAAAATTCTGCTGCCCTGATAGACCCAAGGGAACCCTACAAACTGACATCAGGAACCTGGACTGGTGAGTTTTCTTTCCCAGGGAAAATGGCCAAAGGATGTGCCCAGGGACCCCTGGTCCTGGGCTGGGACCTCACTGCAAAAAATCCTTATATCGAAGGATGGACCCCACACCGAAGTTGTCCCCACCTGAAACTTCTGCTGTCCTGATAGACCCAAGGGAGCCCTACAAACTGACATCAGGAACCTGGACTGCTGAGTTTTCTTTCCCAGGGAAAAAGGGACAAAGGATGTGCCCAGGGGCCCCTGGCCTTGGGCTGGGATCTGACTGCAAAAAATCCTAATATCAAAGGATGGACCCCAGACCAAAGTTGTCCCCACATCAAACCTATGCTGTCCTGATAGTTCCAAGGGAGCCCTACAAATTGACCTCAGGAACCTGGACTGGTGAGTTTTCTTTCCCAGGGAAAATGGCCAAAGGATGTGCCTAGGTGCCCCCGTCCATGGCTGGGACCTCACTGCAAAAAATCCTTATATCGAAAGATGGACCCCTGACCGAATTTGTCCCCACATCAAACCTGTGCTGCCCTGATAGTACCAAGGGTGCCCTACAAACTAACATCAGGAACCTGGACTGGTGAGTTTTCTTTCCCAGGGAAAATGGCCAAAGAATGTGCCCAGGTGCCCCTGGCCCTGGGCTGGGACCTGACTGCAAAAAATCCTTATATCGAAGGAGGGAGGCCAGACCGAAGTTGTCCCCACATCAAACTTCTGCTGCCCTGATAGACCCAAAGGAGCCCTACAAACTGACATCAGGAACCTGGACTGGTTAGTTTTCTTTTCCAGGGAAAAGGGACAAAGGATGTGCCCAGGGGCCCCTGGCCTTGGGCTGGGATCTCACTGCAAAAAATCCTTATATCGAAGGATGGACCCCACACCGAAGTTGTCCCCACCTGAAAATTCTGCTGCCCTGATAGACCCAAGGGAACCCTACAAACTGACATCAGGAACCTGGACTGGTGAGTTTTCTTTCCCAGGGAAAATGGCCAAAGGATGTGCCCAGGGACCCCTGGTCCTGGGCTGGGACCTCACTGCAAAAAATCCTTATATCGAAGGATGGACCCCACACCGAAGTTGTCCCCACCTGAAACTTCTGCTGCCCTGATAGACCCAAGGGAGCCCTACAAACTGACATCAGGAACCTGGACTGGTGAGTTTTCTTTCCCAGGGAAAATGGCCAAATGATGTGCCCAGGGGCCTCTGACCCTCGGCTGGGACCTGACTGCAAAAAATCCTTGTATCGAAGGATGGACCCCAGACCAAAGTTCTCCCCACCTCAAACATCTGCTGCCCTGATAGACCCAAAGGATCCCTACAAACTGACATCAGGAACCTGGACTGGTGAGTTTTCTTTCCCAGGGAAAAGGGACAAAGGATGTGCCCAGGGGCCCCTGGCCCTGGGATGGGACCTCACTGAAAAAATACTTATATCGAAAGATGGAGCCCACACCGAAGTTGTCCCCACCTCAAACTTGTGCTGTCCTGATAGACCCAAGGGAGCCCTACAAACTGACATCAGGAACCTGGACTAGTGAGTTTTCTTTCCCAGGGAAAATGGCCAAAGAATGTGCCCAGGTGCCCCAGGCCCTGGGCTCGGACCTGACTGCAAAAAATCCTTATATCGAAGGAGGGAGGCCAGACCGAAGTTGTCGCACCTCAAATTTGTAATGCCCTGATGAACCCCAGGAAGCCCTACAAACTGACATCAGGAACCTGGACTGGTGAGTTTTCTTTCCCAGGGAAAATGGCCAAAGGATGTGCCCAGGGGCCCCTCACACTGGACTGGGACCAGACTGCAAAAAATCCTTGTATCGAAGGATGGAGCCCAGACGGAAGTTGTCACCACCTCAAACTTGTACTGCCCTGATAGACCCAAGGGAGCCCTACAAACTGACATCAGGAAGCTGGACTGGTGAGTTTTATTTCCCAGGGAAAATGGCCAAAGGATGTGCCTAGGTGCCCCCTCCATGGCTGGAACCTGACGGCAAAAAATCCTTATATCGAAGGATGGACCCCAGACCGAAGTTGTCCCCACCTCAAACTTGTGCTGCCCTGATAGACCCAAGGGAGCCCTACAAACTGACATGAGGAACCTGGACTGGTGAGTTTTCTTTCCCAGGGAAAATGGCCAAAGGATATGCCCAGGGGCCCCTGGCCCTGGGCTGGGACGTCACTGCAAAAAATCCTTATATCGAAGGATGGAACCCACACCGAAATTGTCCCCACATCAAACTTCTGCTGCCCTGATAGACCCAAAGGAGCCCTACAAACTGACATCAGGAACCTGGACTGGTGAGTTTTCTTTTCCAGGGAAAAGGGACAAAGGATGTGCCCAGGGGCCCCTGGCCCTGGGCTGGAACCTGACAGCAAAAAATCTGTATATCGAAGGCTGGACCCCAGGCCGAAGTTGTCCCCACATCAAACTTGTTCTGTCCTGATAGACCCAAAGGAGCCCTACAAACTGACATCAGGAACCTGGACTGGTGAGTTTTCTTTCCCAGGGAAAATGGCCAAAGGATGTGCCTAGGTGCCCCCGTCCATGGCTGGGACCTGACTGCAAAAAATCCTTATATCGAAAGATGGACCCGGGACCGAGGTTGTCCCCACCTCAAACTTCTGCTGCCCTGATAGACCCAAGGGAGCCCTACAAACTGAAATCAGGAACCTGGACTGGTGAGTTTTCTTTCCCAGGGAAAAGGGACGAAGGATGTGCCCAGGGGCCCCTGGCCCTAGTCTGGGATCTCACTGCAAAAAATCCTTATATCGAAGGATGGAACCCACACCGAAGTTGTCCCCACCTGAAAATTCTGCTGCCCTGATAGACCCAAGGGAACCCTACAAACTGACATCAGGAACCTGGACTGGTGAGTTTTCTTTCCCAGGGAAAATGGCCAAAGGATGTGCCCAGGGACCCCTGGTCCTGGCCTGGGACCTCACTGCAAAAAATCCTTATATCGAAGGATGGACCCCACATCGAAGTTGTCCCCACCTGAAACTTCTGCTGCCCTGATAGACCCAAGGGAGCCCTACAAACTGACATCAGGAACCTGGACTGGTGAGTTTTCTTTCCCAGGGAAAATGGCCAAATGATGTGCCCAGGGGCCTCTGACCCTCGGCTGGGACCTGACTGCAAAAAATCCTTGTATCGAAGGATGGACCCCAGACCAAAGTTCTCCCCACCTCAAACATCTGCTGCCCTGATAGACCCAAAGGATCCCTACAAACTGACATCAGGAACCTGGACTGGTGAGTTTTCTTTCCCAGGGAAAAGGGACAAAGGATGTGCCCAGGGGCCCCTGGCCCTGGGATGGGACCTCACTGAAAAAATACTTATATCGAAAGATGGACCCCAGACCGAAGTTGTCCCCACCTCAAACTTGTGCTGTCCTGATAGACCCAAGGGAGCCCTACAAACTGACATCAGGAACCTGGACTGCTGAGTTTTCTTTCCCAGGGAAAAAGGGACAAAGGATGTGCCCAGGGGCCCCTGGCCTTGGGCTGGGATCTGACTGCAAAAAATCCTTATATCAAAGGATGGACCCCAGACCAAAGTTGTCCCCACATCAAACCTATGCTGTCCTGATAGTTCCAAGGGAGCCCTACAAATTGACATCAGGAACCTGGACTGGTGAGTTTTCTTTCCCAGGGAAAATGGCCAAAGGATGTGCCTAGGTGCCCCCGTCCATGGCTGGGACCTCACTGCAAAAAATCCTTATATCGAAAGATGGACCCCTGACCGAATTTGTCCCCACATCAAACCTGTGCTGCCCTGATAGTACCAAGGGAGCCCTACAAACTAACATCAGGAACCTGGACTGGTGAGTTTTCTTTCCCAGGGAAAATGGCCAAAGAATGTGCCCAGGTGCCCCTGGCCCTGGGCTGGGACCTGACTGCAAAAAATCCTTATATCGAAGGAGGGAGGCCAGACCGAAGTTGTCCCCACATCAAACTTCTGCTGCCCTGATAGACCCAAAGGAGCCCTACAAACTGACATCAGGAACCTGGACTGGTTAGTTTTCTTTTCCAGGGAAAAGGGACAAAGGATGTGCCCAGGGGCCCCTGGCCTTGGGCTGGGATCTCACTGCAAAAAATCCATATATCGAAGGATGGACCCCACACCGAAGTTGTCCCCACCTGAAAATTCTGCTGCCCTGATAGACCCAAGGGAACCCTACAAACTGACATCAGGAACCTGGACTGGTGAGTTTTCTTTCCCAGGGAAAATGGCCAAAGGATGTGCCCAGGGACCCCTGGTCCTGGGCTGGGACCTCACTGCAAAAAATCCTTATATCGAAGGATGGACCCCACACCGAAGTTGTCCCCACCTGAAACTTCTGCTTCCCTAATAGACCCAAGGGAGCCCTACAAACTGACATCAGGAACCTGGACTGGTGAGTTTTCTTTCCCAGGGAAAATGGCCAAATGATGTGCCCAGGGGCCTCTGACCCTCGGCTGGGACCTGACTGCAAAAAATCCTTGTATCGAAGGATGGACCCCAGACCAAAGTTCTCCCCACCTCAAACATCTGCTGCCCTGATAGACCCAAAGGATCCCTACAAACTGACATCAGGAACCTGGACTGGTGAGTTTTCTTTCCCAGGGAAAAGGGACAAAGGATGTGCCCAGGGGCCCCTGGCCCTGGGATGGGACCTCACTGAAAAAATACTTATATCGAAAGATGGAGCCCACACCGAAGTTGTCCCCACCTCAAACTTGTGCTGTCCTGATAGACCCAAGGGAGCCCTACAAACTGACATCAGGAACCTGGACTGGTGAGTTTTCTTTCCCAGGGAAAATGGCCAAAGAATGTGCCCAGGTGCCCCAGGCCCTGGGCTCGGACCTGACTGCAAAAAATCCTTATATCGAAGGAGGGAGGCCAGACCGAAGTTGTCGCACCTCAAATTTGTAATGCCCTGATGAACCCCAGGAAGCCCTACAAACTGACATCAGGAACCTGGACTGGTGAGTTTTTTTTCCCAGGGAAAATGGCCAAAGGATGTGCCCAGGGGCCCCTCACACTGGACTGGGACCAGACTGCAAAAAATCCTTGTATCGAAGGATGGAGCCCAGACGGAAGTTGTCACCACCTCAAACTTGTACTGCCCTGATAGACCCAAGGGAGCCCTACAAACTGACATCAGGAAGCTGGACTGGTGAGTTTTATTTCCCAGGGAAAATGGCCAAAGGATGTGCCTAGGTGCCCCCTCCATGGCTGGAACCTGACTGCAAAAAATCCTTATATCGAAGGATGGACCCCAGACCGAAGTTGTCCCCACCTCAAACTTGTGCTGCCCTGATAGACCCAAGGGAGCCCTACAAACTGACATGAGGAACCTGGACTGGTGAGTTTTCTTTCCCAGGGAAAATGGCCAAAGGATATGCCCAGGGGCCCCTGGCCCTGGGCTGGGACGTCACTGCAAAAAATCCTTATATCGAAGGATGGAACCCACACCGAAATTGTCCCCACATCAAACTTCTGCTGCCCTGATAGACCCAAAGGAGCCCTACAAACTGACATCAGGAACCTGGACTGGTGAGTTTTCTTTTCCAGGGAAAAGGGACAAAGGATGTGCCCAGGGGCCCCTGGCCCTATGCTGGGACCTGACAGCAAAAAATCTGTATATCGAAGGCTGGACCCCAGACCGAAGTTGTCCCCACATCAAACTTGTTCTGTCCTGATAGACCCAAAGGAGCCCTACAAACTGACATCAGGAACCTGGACTGGTGAGTTTTCTTTCCTAGGGAAAATGGCCAAAGGATGTGCCTAGGTGCCCCCGTCCATGGCTGGGACCTGACTGCAAAAAATCCTTATATCGAAAGATGGACCCGAGACCGAGGTTGTCCCCACCTCAAACTTCTGCTGCCCTGATAGACCCAAGGGAGCCCTACAAACTGACATCAGGAACCTGGACTGGTGAGTTTTCTTTCCCAGGGAAAATGGCCAAATGATATGCCCAGGGGCCTCTGACCCTCGGCTGGGACCTGACTGCAAAAAATCCTTGTATCGAAGGATGGACCCCAGACCAAAGTTCTCCCCACCTCAAACATCTGCTGCCCTGATAGACCCAAAGGATCCCTACAAACTGACATCAGGAACCTGGACTGGTGAGTTTTCTTTCCCAGGGAAAAGGGACAAAGGATGTGCCCAGGGGCCCCTGGCCCTGGGATGGGACCTCACTGAAAAAATACTTATATTGAAAGATGGAGCCCACACCGAAGTTGTCCCCACCTCAAACTTGTGCTGTCCTGATAGACCCAAGGGAGCCCTACAAACTGACATCAGGAACCTGGACTGCTGAGTTTTCTTTCCCAGGGAAAAAGGGACAAAGGATGTGCCCAGGGGCCCCTGGCCTTGGGCTGGGATCTGACTGCAAAAAATCCTTATATCAAAGGATGGACCCCAGACCAAAGTTGTCCCCACATCAAACCTATGCTGTCCTGATAGTTCCAAGGGAGCCCTACAAATTGACATCAGGAACCTGGACTGGTGAGTTTTCTTTCCCAGGGAAAATGGCCAAAGGATGTGCCTAGGTGCCCCCGTCCATGGCTGGGACCTCACTGCAAAAAATCCTTATATCGAAAGATGGACCCCTGACCGAATTTGTCCCCACATCAAACTTGTGCTGCCCTGATAGTACCAAGGGAGCCCTACAAACTAACATCAGGAACCTGGACTGGTGAGTTTTCTTTCCCAGGGAAAATGGCCAAAGAATGTGCCCAGGTGCCCCTGGCCCTGGGCTGGGACCTGACTGCAAAAAATCCTTATATCGAAGGAGGGAGGCCAGACCGAAGTTGTCCCCACATCAAACTTCTGCTGCCCTGATAGACCCAAAGGAGCCCTACAAACTGACATCAGGAACCTGGACTGGTTAGTTTTCTTTTCCAGGGAAAAGGGACAAAGGATGTGCCCAGGGGCCCCTGGCCTTGAGCTGGGATCTCACTGCAAAAAATCCTTATATCGAAGGATGGACCCCACACCGAAGTTGTCCCCACCTGAAACTTCTGCTGCCCTGATAGACCCAAGGGAGCCCTACAAACTGACATCAGGAACCTGGACTGGTGAGTTTTCTTTCCCAGGGAAAATGGCCAAAGGATGTGCCTAGGTGCCCCCGTCCATGGCTGGGACCTGACTGCAAAAAATCTTTATATCGAAAGATGTACCCCTGACCGAATTTGTCCCCACATCAAACCTGTGCTGCCCTGATAGTACCAAGGAAGCCCTACAAACTAACATCAGGAACCTGGACTGGTGAGTTTTCTTTCCCAGGGAAAATGGCCAAAGAATGTGCCCAGGTGCCCCTGGCCCTGGGCTGGGAACTGACTGCAAAAAATCCTTATATCGAAGGAGGGAGGCCAGACCGAAGTTGTCCCCACCTCAAATTTGTAATGCCCTGATAGACCCCAGGAAGCCCTACAAACTGACATCAGGAACCTGGACTGCTGAGTTTTCTTTCCCAGGGAAAATGGCCAAAGGATGTGCTCAGGGGCCCCGCACACTGGACTGGGACCAGACTGCAAAAAATCCTTGTATCGAAGGATGGAGCCCAGACGGAAGTTGTCACCACCTCAAACTTGTGCTGCCCTGATAGACCCAAGGGAGGCCTATAAACTGACATCAGGAACCTGGACTGGTGAGTTTTCTTTCCCAGGGAAAATGGCCAAAGGATATGCCCTGGGGCCCCTGGCCCTGGGCAGGGACCTCACTGCAAAAAATCCTTATATCGAAGGATGGAACCCACACCGAAGTTGTCCCCATATCAAACTTCTGCTGCCCTGATAGACCCAAAGGAGCCCTACAAACTGACATCAGGAACCTGGACTGGTGAGTTTTCTTTTCCAGGGAAAAGGGACAAAGCATGTGCCCAGGGGCCCCTGGCCATGGGCTGGGACCTCACTGCAAAAAATCCGTATATCGAAGGCTGGACCCCAGACCGAAGTTGTCCCCACATCAAACCTGTGCTGTCCTGATAGACCCAAGGGAGCCCTACAAACTGACATCAGGAACCTGGACTGGTGAGATTTATTTCCCAGGGAAAATGGCCAAAGGATGTGCCTAGGTGCCCCCGGCCATGGCTGGGCCCTGACTGCAAAAAATCCTTATATCGAAAGATGGACCCGAGACCGAGGTTGTCCCCACCTCAAACTTCTGCTGCCCTGATAGACCCAAGGGAGCCCTACAAACTGAAATCAGGAACCTGGACTGGTGAGTTTTCTTTCCCAGGGAAAAGAGACGAAGGATGTGCCCAGGGGCCCCTGGCCCTAGTCTGGGATCTCACTGCAAAAAATCCTTATATCGAAGGATGGAGCCCAGACCGAAGTTATCCCCACCTAAAACTTGTGCTGCCCTGATAGACCCAAGGGAGCCCTACAAACTGACATCAGGAACCTGGACTGGTGAGTTTTCTTTCCCAGGGAAAATGGCCAAATGATGTGCCCAGGGGCCTCTGAACCTCGGCTGGGACCTGACTGCAAAAAATCCTTTTATCGAAGGATGGAGCCCAGACCAAAGTTCTCCCCACCTCAAACATCTTCTGCCCTGATAGACCCAAAGGATCCCTTCAAACTGACATCAGGAACCTGGACTGGTGAGTTTTCTTTCCCAAAGAAAATGGAAAAAGGATGTGCCCAGGGGCCCCTGGCCCTGGGATGGGACCTCACTGAAAAAATACTTATATCGAAGGATGGACCCCAGACCGAAGTTGTCCCCACCTCAAACTTCTGCTGCCCTGATAGATCCAAAGGATCCGTAGAAACTGACATCAGGAACCTGGACTGGTGAGTTTTCTTTCCCAGGGAAAATGGCCAAAGAAAGTGCCCATGGGACCCTGGCAATGGGCTGGTCCTGACTGCAAAAAATCCTTATATCGATGGATGGAGGCCAGACCGAAGTTCTCCCCGCTTCAAATATGTAATGCTCTGATAGACCCCAGGGAGCCCTACAAACTGACATCAGGAACCTGAACTGGTGAGTTTTCTTTCCCAGGGAAAAGGGCCAAAGGATGTGCCCAGGGGCCCCTGGCCCTCGGCTGGGACCTGACTGCAAAAAATCCTTATATCGAAGGATGGATTCCAGATCAAAATTGCCCACTCCTCAAAATTCTGCTGCCCTGACAGCCCAAAGGGAGTCCTACAAAGTGACATCAGGAACCTGGACTGGTGAGTTTTCTTTTCCAGGGAAAATGGCTAAAGGATGTTCCTAGGTGCCCCTGGCCCTAGGCTGGGACCTCACTGCAAAAAATCCTTATATCGAAGGATGGAGCCCAAACGGAAATTGTCACCACCTCAAACTTCTGCTGCCCTGATAGACCCAAAGGAGCCCTACAAACTGACATCAGGAACCTGGACTGGTGAGTTTTCTTTCCCAGGGAAAATGGCCAAAGGATGTGCCTAGGTGCCCCCTCCATGGCTGGGACCTGACTGCAAAAAATCCTTATATCGAAGGATGGACCCCAAACCGAAGTTGTCCCCACCTCAAACCTGTGCTGCCCTGATAGACGCAAAGGAGCCCTACAAACTGACATCAGGAACCTGGACTGGTGAGTTTTCTTTCCCAGGGTAAAGGGACAAAGCATGTGCCCAGAGGCCCCTGGCCCTGGGCTGGGCCTGACTGCAAAAAATCCTTATATCGAAGGATGGACCCCAGACCGAAGTTGTCCCCACATCAAACCTGTGCTGTCCTGATAGACGAAAGGAGCCCTACAAACTGACATAAGGAACCTGGACTGGTGAGTTATGTTCCTAGGTGCCCCTGGCCCCGGGCTGGGACCTGACTGCAAAAAATACTTATATCGAAGGATGGACCCCAGACCGAAGTTGTCCCCTGTTGTGGCGCGGTATGCGCTCCTCGCCGCGGCACTCCGAGCCGTGCCGGGCTGGGTGGTGAGGGAAGAGAAATGGGCAGCCGCTTCCCCCTGCAAGCTCTGCAGTTCAGTTCGTGGCGCGCGGGGACAGACGAAGGCGACACGGGACTTGGGGGGGAATGAGATGGTTTTATTCCATGAGCCCCAAGACCCCCTTGGGGGCGGGAGCAGAGGTTTTATACAGAACTCAGGAGGAGGGGTGTAGGAACAGCAACAAATGAGGGAATAGCAGGGGAGGAGTTTAGGGCAGAACTAACATCTGGAAGTTGAGGAGGGGGCTAGAATGAATGACAGGGAAGGTTCTAGGGAAAGGGGCAGGGAAAGGGAGGATTGACCACTTGGAAATGGGGGGGGGGGGGGGGAAACAGATATTAAACAAATATCAAATGAAAGAAAAACACACCACCGCAGCCCCCACCTCAAACTTGTGCTGCCCTGATACACCCAAGGGAGCCCTACAAACTGACATCAGGAACCTGGACTGCTGAGTTTTCTTTCCCAGGGAAAATGGCCAAAGGATGTTCCTAGGTGCCCCTGGCCCTGGGCTGGGACCTCACTGCAAAAAATCCTTATATCGAAGGATGGAGGCCAGACCAAAGTTGTCCCCACCTCAAACTTGTGCTGCCCTGATAGACCCAAGGGAGCCCTACAAACTGACATCAGGAACCTGGACTGGTGAGTTTTCTTTCCCAGGGAAATGGCCAATGGATGTGCCCAGGGGCCCCTGGCCCTGGGCTGGGACCTCACTGCAAAAAATCCTTATATCGAAGGATGGAACCCAGACCGAAGTTATCCCCACCTCAAATTTGTGCTGCCCTGATAGACCCAAGGGAGCCCTACAAACTGACATCAGGAACCTGGACTGGTGAGTTTTATTTCCCAGGGAAAATGGCCAAAGGATGTGCCTAGGTGCCCCCTCCATGGCTGGGAACTGACTGCAAAAAATCCTTATATCGAAGGATGGAGCCCACACCGAAGTTGTCCCCACCTCAAACTTGTGCTGCCCTGATAGACCCAAGGGAGCCCTACAAGCTGGCATCAGGAACCTGGACTGGTGAGTTTTCTTTCCCAGGGAAAATGGCCAAAGGATGTGCCCAGGGGCCCCTGGCCCTGGGCTGGGACCTCACTGCAAAAAATCCTTATATCGAAGGATGGAACCCACACCGAAGTTGTCCCCACATCAAACTTCTGCTGCCCTGATAGACCCAAAGGAGCCCTACAAACTGACATCAGGAACCTGGACTGGTGGGTTTTCTTTCCCAGGGAAAAGGGACAAAGCATGTGCCCAGAGGCCCCTGGCCCTGGGCTGGGACCTCACTGCAAAAAATCCTTATATCCAAGGATGGACCCCAGACCGAAGTTGTCCCCACATCAAACTTGTGCTGCCCTGATAGACCCAAGGGAGCCCTACAAACTGACATCAGGAACCTGGACTGGTGGGTTTTCTTTCCCAGGGAAAATGGCAAAAGGATGTTCCTAGGTGCCCCTGGCCCTGGGCTGGGACCTCACTGCAAAAAATCCTTATATCGAAGGATGGAGGCCAGACCAAAGTTGTCCCCACCTCAAACTTGTGCTGCCCTGATAGACCCAAGGGAGTCCTACAAAGTGACATCAGGAACCTGGACTGGTGAGTTTTCTTTCCCAGGGAAATGGCCAATGGATGTGCCCACGGGCCCCTGGCCCTGGGCTGGGACCTCACTGCAAAAAATCCTTATATCGAAGGATGGAACCCACACCGAAGTTGTCCCCACATCAAACTTCTGCTGCCCTGATAGACCCAAAGGAGCCCTACAAACTGACATCAGGAACCTGGACTGGTGAGTTTTCTTTCCCAGGGAAAAGGGACAAAGCATGTGCCCAGAGGCCCCTGGCCCTGGGCTGGGCCTGACTGCAAAAAATCCTTATATCGAAGGATGGACCCCAGACCGAAGTTGTCCCCACATCAAACCTGTGCTGTCCTGATAGACGAAAGGAGCCCTACAAACTGACATCAGGAACCTGGACTGGTGAGTTATGTTCCTAGGTGCCCCTGGCCCCGGGCTGGGACCTGACTGCAAAAAATACTTATATCGAAGGATGGACCCCAGACCGAAGTTGTCCCCTGTTGTGGCGCGGTATGCGCTCCTCGCCGCGGCACTCCGAGCCGTGCCGGGCTGGGTGGTGAGGGAAGAGAAACGGGCAGCCGCTTCCCCCTGCAAGCTCTGCAGTTCAGTTCGTGGCGCGCGGGGACAGACGAAGGCGACACGGGACTTGGGGGGGAATGAGATTGTTTTATTCCATGAGCCCCAAGACCCCCTCGGGGGCGGGAGCAGAGGTTTTATACAGAACTCAGGAGGAGGGGTGTAGGAACAGCAACCAATGAGGGAATAGCAGGGGAGGAGTTTAGGGCAGAACTAACATCTGGAAGTTGAGGAGGGGGCTAGAATGAATGACAGGGAAGGTTCTAGGGAAAGGGGCAGGGAAAGGGAGGATTGACCACCTGGAGATGGGGGGGGGGGGGGAAAACAGATATTAAACAAATATCAAATGAAAGAAAAACACACCACCGCAGCCCCCACCTCAAACTTGTGCTGCCCTGATACACCCAAGGGAGCCCTACAAACTGACATCAGGAACCTGGACTGCTGAGTTTTCTTTCCCAGGGAAAATGGCCAAAGGATATGCCCAGGGGACCCTGGCCCTGGGCTGGGACCTCACTGCAAAAAATCCTTATATCGAAGGATGGACCCCAGACCGAAGTTGTCCCCACATCAAACCTGTGCTGTCCTGATAGACCCAAAGGAGCCCTACAAACTGACATCAGGAACCTGGACTGGTGAGTTTTCTTTCCCAGGGAAATGGCCAATGGATGTGCCCACGGGCCCCTGGCCCTGGGCTGGGACCTCACTGCAAAAAATCCTTATATCGAAGGATGGAACCCAGACCGAAGTTATCCCCACCTCAAATTTGTGCTGCCCTGATAGACCCAAGGGAGCCCTACAAACTGACATCAGGAACCTGGACTGGTGAGTTTTATTTCCCAGGGAAAATGGCCAAAGGATGTGCCTAGGTGCCCCCTCCATGGCTGGGAACTGACTGCAAAAAATCCTTATATCGAAGCATGGAGCCCACACCGAAGTTGTCCCCACCTCAAACTTGTGCTGCCCTGATAGACCCAAGGGAGCCCTACAAACTGGCATCAGGAACCTGGACTGGTGAGTTTTCTTTCCCAGGGAAAATGGCCAAAGGATGTGCCCAGGGGCCCCTGGCCCTGGGCTGGGACCTCACTGCAAAAAATCCTTATATCGAAGGATGGAACCCACACCGAAGTTGTCCCCACATCAAACTTCTGCTGCCCTGATAGACCCAAAGGAGCCCTACAAACTGACATCAGGAACCTGGACTGGTGGGTTTTCTTTCCCAGGGAAAAGGGACAAAGCATGTGCCCAGAGGCCCCTGGCCCTGGGCTGGGACCTCACTGCAAAAAATCCTTATATCCAAGGATGGACCCCAGACCGAAGTTGTCCCCACATCAAACTTGTGCTGCCCTGATAGACCCAAGGGAGCCCTACAAACTGACATCAGGAACCTGGACTGGTGGGTTTTCTTTCCCAGGGAAAATGGCAAAAGGATGTTCCTAGGTGCCCCTGGCCCTGGGCTGGGACCTCACTGCAAAAAATCCTTATATCGAAGGATGGAACCCACACCGAAGTTGTCCCCACATCAAACTTCTGCTGCCCTGATAGACCCAAAGGAGCCCTACAAACTGACATCAGGAACCTGGACTGGTGAGTTTTCTTTCCCAGGGAAAAGGGACAAAGCATGTGCCCAGAGGCCCCTGGTCCTGGGCTGGGACCTCACTGCAAAAAATCCCTATATCCAAGGATGGACCCCAGACCGAAGTTGTCCCCACATCAAACTTGTGCTGCCCTGATAGACCCAAGGGAGCCCTACAAAGTGACATCAGGAACCTGGACTGGTGAGTTTTCTTTCCCAGGGAAAATGGCAAAAGGATGTTCCTAGGTGCCCCTGGCCCTGGGCTGGGACCTCACTGCAAAAAATCCTTATATCGAAGGATGGAGGCCAGACCAAAGTTGTCCCCACCTCAAACTTGTGCTGCCCTGATAGACCCAAGGGAGTCCTACAAAGTGACATCAGGAACCTGGACTGGTGAGTTTTCTTTCCCAGGGAAAATGGCTAAAGGATGTTCCTAGGTGCCCCTGGCCCTAGGCTGGGACCTCACTGCAAAAAATCCTTATATCGAAGGATGGAGCCCAAACGGAAATTGTCACCACCTCAAACTTCTGCTGCCCTGATAGACGCAAAGGAGCCCTACAAACTGACATCAGGAACCTGGACTGGTGAGTTTTCTTTCCCAGGGAAAAGGGACAAAGCATGTGCCCAGAGGCCCCTGGCCCTGGGCTGGGCCTGACTGCAAAAAATCCTTATATCGAAGGATGGACCCCAGACCGAAGTTGTCCCCACATCAAACCTGTGCTGTCCTGATAGACGAAAGGAGCCCTACAAACTGACATCAGGAACCTGGACTGGTGAGTTATGTTCCTAGGTGCCCCTGGCCCCGGGCTGGGACCTGACTGCAAAAAATACTTATATCGAAGGATGGACCCCAGACCGAAGTTGTCCCCTGTTGTGGCGCGGTATGCGCTCCTCGCCGCGGCACTCCGAGCCGTGCCGGGCTGGGTGGTGAGGGAAGAGAAACGGGCAGCCGCTTCCCCCTGCAAGCTCTGCAGTTCAGTTCGTGGCGCGCGGGGACAGACGAAGGCGACACGGGACTTGGGGGGGAATGAGATTGTTTTATTCCATGAGCCCCAAGACCCCCTCGGGGGCGGGAGCAGAGGTTTTATACAGAACTCAGGAGGAGGGGTGTAGGAACAGCAACCAATGAGGGAATAGCAGGGGAGGAGTTTAGGGCAGAACTAACATCTGGAAGTTGAGGAGGGGGCTAGAATGAATGACAGGGAAGGTTCTAGGGAAAGGGGCAGGGAAAGGGAGGATTGACCACTTGGAGATGGGGGGGGGGGGGAAACAGATATTAAACAAATATCAAATGAAAGAAAAACACACCACCGCAGCCCCCACCTCAAACTTGTGCTGCCCTGATACACCCAAGGGAGCCCTACAAACTGACATCAGGAACCTGGACTGCTGAGTTTTCTTTCCCAGGGAAAATGGCCAAAGGATATGCCCAGGGGACCCTGGCCCTGGGCTGGGACCTCACTGCAAAAAATCCTTATATCGAAGGATGGACCCCAGACCGAAGTTGTCCCCACATCAAACCTGTGCTGTCCTGATAGACCCAAAGGAGCCCTACAAACTGACATCAGGAACCTGGACTGGTGAGTTTTCTTTCCCAGGGAAATGGCCAATGGATGTGCCCACGGGCCCCTGGCCCTGGGCTGGGACCTCACTGCAAAAAATCCTTATATCGAAGGATGGAACCCAGACCGAAGTTATCCCCACCTCAAATTTGTGCTGCCCTGATAGACCCAAGGGAGCCCTACAAACTGAAATCAGGAACCTGGACTGGTGAGTTTTCTTTCCCAGGGAAAAGAGACGAAGGATGTGCCCAGGGGCCCCTGGCCCTAGTCTGGGATCTCACTGCAAAAAATCCTTATATCGAAGGATGGAGCCCAGACCGAAGTTATCCCCACCTAAAACTTGTGCTGCCCTGATAGACCCAAGGGAGCCCTACAAACTGACATCAGGAACCTGGACTGGTGAGTTTTCTTTCCCAGGGAAAATGGCCAAATGATGTGCCCAGGGGCCTCTGAACCTCGGCTGGGACCTGACTGCAAAAAATCCTTTTATCGAAGGATGGAGCCCAGACCAAAGTTCTCCCCACCTCAAACATCTTCTGCCCTGATAGACCCAAAGGATCCCTTCAAACTGACATCAGGAACCTGGACTGGTGAGTTTTCTTTCCCAAAGAAAATGGAAAAAGGATGTGCCCAGGGGCCCCTGGCCCTGGGATGGGACCTCACTGAAAAAATACTTATATCGAAGGATGGACCCCAGACCGAAGTTGTCCCCACCTCAAACTTCTGCTGCCCTGATAGATCCAAAGGATCCGTAGAAACTGACATCAGGAACCTGGACTGGTGAGTTTTCTTTCCCAGGGAAAATGGCCAAAGAAAGTGCCCATGGGACCCTGGCAATGGGCTGGTCCTGACTGCAAAAAATCCTTATATCGATGGATGGAGGCCAGACCGAAGTTCTCCCCGCTTCAAATATGTAATGCTCTGATAGACCCCAGGGAGCCCTACAAACTGACATCAGGAACCTGAACTGGTGAGTTTTCTTTCCCAGGGAAAAGGGCCAAAGGATGTGCCCAGGGGCCCCTGGCCCTCGGCTGGGACCTGACTGCAAAAAATCCTTATATCGAAGGATGGATTCCAGATCAAAATTGCCCACTCCTCAAAATTCTGCTGCCCTGACAGCCCAAAGGGAGTCCTACAAAGTGACATCAGGAACCTGGACTGGTGAGTTTTCTTTTCCAGGGAAAATGGCTAAAGGATGTTCCTAGGTGCCCCTGGCCCTAGGCTGGGACCTCACTGCAAAAAATCCTTATATCGAAGGATGGAGCCCAAACGGAAATTGTCACCACCTCAAACTTCTGCTGCCCTGATAGACCCAAAGGAGCCCTACAAACTGACATCAGGAACCTGGACTGGTGAGTTTTCTTTCCCAGGGAAAATGGCCAAAGGATGTGCCTAGGTGCCCCCTCCATGGCTGGGACCTGACTGCAAAAAATCCTTATATCGAAGGATGGACCCCAAACCGAAGTTGTCCCCACCTCAAACCTGTGCTGCCCTGATAGACGCAAAGGAGCCCTACAAACTGACATCAGGAACCTGGACTGGTGAGTTTTCTTTCCCAGGGTAAAGGGACAAAGCATGTGCCCAGAGGCCCCTGGCCCTGGGCTGGGCCTGACTGCAAAAAATCCTTATATCGAAGGATGGACCCCAGACCGAAGTTGTCCCCACATCAAACCTGTGCTGTCCTGATAGACGAAAGGAGCCCTACAAACTGACATAAGGAACCTGGACTGGTGAGTTATGTTCCTAGGTGCCCCTGGCCCCGGGCTGGGACCTGACTGCAAAAAATACTTATATCGAAGGATGGACCCCAGACCGAAGTTGTCCCCTGTTGTGGCGCGGTATGCGCTCCTCGCCGCGGCACTCCGAGCCGTGCCGGGCTGGGTGGTGAGGGAAGAGAAATGGGCAGCCGCTTCCCCCTGCAAGCTCTGCAGTTCAGTTCGTGGCGCGCGGGGACAGACGAAGGCGACACGGGACTTGGGGGGGAATGAGATGGTTTTATTCCATGAGCCCCAAGACCCCCTTGGGGGCGGGAGCAGAGGTTTTATACAGAACTCAGGAGGAGGGGTGTAGGAACAGCAACAAATGAGGGAATAGCAGGGGAGGAGTTTAGGGCAGAACTAACATCTGGAAGTTGAGGAGGGGGCTAGAATGAATGACAGGGAAGGTTCTAGGGAAAGGGGCAGGGAAAGGGAGGATTGACCACTTGGAAATGGGGGGGGGGGGGGGAAACAGATATTAAACAAATATCAAATGAAAGAAAAACACACCACCGCAGCCCCCACCTCAAACTTGTGCTGCCCTGATACACCCAAGGGAGCCCTACAAACTGACATCAGGAACCTGGACTGCTGAGTTTTCTTTCCCAGGGAAAATGGCCAAAGGATGTTCCTAGGTGCCCCTGGCCCTGGGCTGGGACCTCACTGCAAAAAATCCTTATATCGAAGGATGGAGGCCAGACCAAAGTTGTCCCCACCTCAAACTTGTGCTGCCCTGATAGACCCAAGGGAGCCCTACAAACTGACATCAGGAACCTGGACTGGTGAGTTTTCTTTCCCAGGGAAATGGCCAATGGATGTGCCCAGGGGCCCCTGGCCCTGGGCTGGGACCTCACTGCAAAAAATCCTTATATCGAAGGATGGAACCCAGACCGAAGTTATCCCCACCTCAAATTTGTGCTGCCCTGATAGACCCAAGGGAGCCCTACAAACTGACATCAGGAACCTGGACTGGTGAGTTTTATTTCCCAGGGAAAATGGCCAAAGGATGTGCCTAGGTGCCCCCTCCATGGCTGGGAACTGACTGCAAAAAATCCTTATATCGAAGGATGGAGCCCACACCGAAGTTGTCCCCACCTCAAACTTGTGCTGCCCTGATAGACCCAAGGGAGCCCTACAAGCTGGCATCAGGAACCTGGACTGGTGAGTTTTCTTTCCCAGGGAAAATGGCCAAAGGATGTGCCCAGGGGCCCCTGGCCCTGGGCTGGGACCTCACTGCAAAAAATCCTTATATCGAAGGATGGAACCCACACCGAAGTTGTCCCCACATCAAACTTCTGCTGCCCTGATAGACCCAAAGGAGCCCTACAAACTGACATCAGGAACCTGGACTGGTGGGTTTTCTTTCCCAGGGAAAAGGGACAAAGCATGTGCCCAGAGGCCCCTGGCCCTGGGCTGGGACCTCACTGCAAAAAATCCTTATATCCAAGGATGGACCCCAGACCGAAGTTGTCCCCACATCAAACTTGTGCTGCCCTGATAGACCCAAGGGAGCCCTACAAACTGACATCAGGAACCTGGACTGGTGGGTTTTCTTTCCCAGGGAAAATGGCAAAAGGATGTTCCTAGGTGCCCCTGGCCCTGGGCTGGGACCTCACTGCAAAAAATCCTTATATCGAAGGATGGAGGCCAGACCAAAGTTGTCCCCACCTCAAACTTGTGCTGCCCTGATAGACCCAAGGGAGTCCTACAAAGTGACATCAGGAACCTGGACTGGTGAGTTTTCTTTCCCAGGGAAATGGCCAATGGATGTGCCCACGGGCCCCTGGCCCTGGGCTGGGACCTCACTGCAAAAAATCCTTATATCGAAGGATGGAACCCACACCGAAGTTGTCCCCACATCAAACTTCTGCTGCCCTGATAGACCCAAAGGAGCCCTACAAACTGACATCAGGAACCTGGACTGGTGAGTTTTCTTTCCCAGGGAAAAGGGACAAAGCATGTGCCCAGAGGCCCCTGGCCCTGGGCTGGGCCTGACTGCAAAAAATCCTTATATCGAAGGATGGACCCCAGACCGAAGTTGTCCCCACATCAAACCTGTGCTGTCCTGATAGACGAAAGGAGCCCTACAAACTGACATCAGGAACCTGGACTGGTGAGTTATGTTCCTAGGTGCCCCTGGCCCCGGGCTGGGACCTGACTGCAAAAAATACTTATATCGAAGGATGGACCCCAGACCGAAGTTGTCCCCTGTTGTGGCGCGGTATGCGCTCCTCGCCGCGGCACTCCGAGCCGTGCCGGGCTGGGTGGTGAGGGAAGAGAAACGGGCAGCCGCTTCCCCCTGCAAGCTCTGCAGTTCAGTTCGTGGCGCGCGGGGACAGACGAAGGCGACACGGGACTTGGGGGGGAATGAGATTGTTTTATTCCATGAGCCCCAAGACCCCCTCGGGGGCGGGAGCAGAGGTTTTATACAGAACTCAGGAGGAGGGGTGTAGGAACAGCAACCAATGAGGGAATAGCAGGGGAGGAGTTTAGGGCAGAACTAACATCTGGAAGTTGAGGAGGGGGCTAGAATGAATGACAGGGAAGGTTCTAGGGAAAGGGGCAGGGAAAGGGAGGATTGACCACTTGGAGATGGGGGGGGGGGGGGAAAACAGATATTAAACAAATATCAAATGAAAGAAAAACACACCACCGCAGCCCCCACCTCAAACTTGTGCTGCCCTGATACACCCAAGGGAGCCCTACAAACTGACATCAGGAACCTGGACTGCTGAGTTTTCTTTCCCAGGGAAAATGGCCAAAGGATATGCCCAGGGGACCCTGGCCCTGGGCTGGGACCTCACTGCAAAAAATCCTTATATCGAAGGATGGACCCCAGACCGAAGTTGTCCCCACATCAAACCTGTGCTGTCCTGATAGACCCAAAGGAGCCCTACAAACTGACATCAGGAACCTGGACTGGTGAGTTTTCTTTCCCAGGGAAATGGCCAATGGATGTGCCCACGGGCCCCTGGCCCTGGGCTGGGACCTCACTGCAAAAAATCCTTATATCGAAGGATGGAACCCAGACCGAAGTTATCCCCACCTCAAATTTGTGCTGCCCTGATAGACCCAAGGGAGCCCTACAAACTGACATCAGGAACCTGGACTGGTGAGTTTTATTTCCCAGGGAAAATGGCCAAAGGATGTGCCTAGGTGCCCCCTCCATGGCTGGGAACTGACTGCAAAAAATCCTTATATCGAAGCATGGAGCCCACACCGAAGTTGTCCCCACCTCAAACTTGTGCTGCCCTGATAGACCCAAGGGAGCCCTACAAACTGGCATCAGGAACCTGGACTGGTGAGTTTTCTTTCCCAGGGAAAATGGCCAAAGGATGTGCCCAGGGGCCCCTGGCCCTGGGCTGGGACCTCACTGCAAAAAATCCTTATATCGAAGGATGGAACCCACACCGAAGTTGTCCCCACATCAAACTTCTGCTGCCCTGATAGACCCAAAGGAGCCCTACAAACTGACATCAGGAACCTGGACTGGTGGGTTTTCTTTCCCAGGGAAAAGGGACAAAGCATGTGCCCAGAGGCCCCTGGCCCTGGGCTGGGACCTCACTGCAAAAAATCCTTATATCCAAGGATGGACCCCAGACCGAAGTTGTCCCCACATCAAACTTGTGCTGCCCTGATAGACCCAAGGGAGCCCTACAAACTGACATCAGGAACCTGGACTGGTGGGTTTTCTTTCCCAGGGAAAATGGCAAAAGGATGTTCCTAGGTGCCCCTGGCCCTGGGCTGGGACCTCACTGCAAAAAATCCTTATATCGAAGGATGGAGGCCAGACCAAAGTTGTCCCCACCTCAAACTTGTGCTGCCCTGATAGACCCAAGGGAGTCCTACAAAGTGACATCAGGAACCTGGACTGGTGAGTTTTCTTTCCCAGGGAAAATGGCTAAAGGATGTTCCTAGGTGCCCCTGGCCCTAGGCTGGGACCTCACTGCAAAAAATCCTTATATCGAAGGATGGAACCCACACCGAAGTTGTCCCCACATCAAACTTCTGCTGCCCTGATAGACCCAAAGGAGCCCTACAAACTGACATCAGGAACCTGGACTGGTGAGTTTTCTTTCCCAGGGAAAAGGGACAAAGCATGTGCCCAGAGGCCCCTGGCCCTGGGCTGGGCCTGACTGCAAAAAATCCTTATATCGAAGGATGGACCCCAGACCGAAGTTGTCCCCACATCAAACCTGTGCTGTCCTGATAGACGAAAGGAGCCCTACAAACTGACATCAGGAACCTGGACTGGTGAGTTATGTTCCTAGGTGCCCCTGGCCCCGGGCTGGGACCTGACTGCAAAAAATACTTATATCGAAGGATGGACCCCAGACCGAAGTTGTCCCCTGTTGTGGCGCGGTATGCGCTCCTCGCCGCGGCACTCCGAGCCGTGCCGGGCTGGGTGGTGAGGGAAGAGAAACGGGCAGCCGCTTCCCCCTGCAAGCTCTGCAGTTCAGTTCGTGGCGCGCGGGGACAGACGAAGGCGACACGGGACTTGGGGGGGAATGAGATTGTTTTATTCCATGAGCCCCAAGACCCCCTCGGGGGCGGGAGCAGAGGTTTTATACAGAACTCAGGAGGAGGGGTGTAGGAACAGCAACCAATGAGGGAATAGCAGGGGAGGAGTTTAGGGCAGAACTAACATCTGGAAGTTGAGGAGGGGGCTAGAATGAATGACAGGGAAGGTTCTAGGGAAAGGGGCAGGGAAAGGGAGGATTGACCACTTGGAGATGGGGGGGGGGGGGGGGAAACAGATATTAAACAAATATCAAATGAAAGAAAAACACACCACCGCAGCCCCCACCTCAAACTTGTGCTGCCCTGATACACCCAAGGGAGCCCTACAAACTGACATCAGGAACCTGGACTGCTGAGTTTTCTTTCCCAGGGAAAATGGCCAAAGGATATGCCCAGGGGACCCTGGCCCTGGGCTGGGACCTCACTGCAAAAAATCCTTATATCGAAGGATGGACCCCAGACCGAAGTTGTCCCCACATCAAACCTGTGCTGTCCTGATAGACCCAAAGGAGCCCTACAAACTGACATCAGGAACCTGGACTGGTGAGTTTTCTTTCCCAGGGAAATGGCCAATGGATGTGCCCACGGGCCCCTGGCCCTGGGCTGGGACCTCACTGCAAAAAATCCTTATATCGAAGGATGGAACCCAGACCGAAGTTATCCCCACCTCAAATTTGTGCTGCCCTGATAGACCCAAGGGAGCCCTACAAACTGAAATCAGGAACCTGGACTGGTGAGTTTTCTTTCCCAGGGAAAAGAGACGAAGGATGTGCCCAGGGGCCCCTGGCCCTAGTCTGGGATCTCACTGCAAAAAATCCTTATATCGAAGGATGGAGCCCAGACCGAAGTTATCCCCACCTAAAACTTGTGCTGCCCTGATAGACCCAAGGGAGCCCTACAAACTGACATCAGGAACCTGGACTGGTGAGTTTTCTTTCCCAGGGAAAATGGCCAAATGATGTGCCCAGGGGCCTCTGAACCTCGGCTGGGACCTGACTGCAAAAAATCCTTTTATCGAAGGATGGAGCCCAGACCAAAGTTCTCCCCACCTCAAACATCTTCTGCCCTGATAGACCCAAAGGATCCCTTCAAACTGACATCAGGAACCTGGACTGGTGAGTTTTCTTTCCCAAAGAAAATGGAAAAAGGATGTGCCCAGGGGCCCCTGGCCCTGGGATGGGACCTCACTGAAAAAATACTTATATCGAAGGATGGACCCCAGACCGAAGTTGTCCCCACCTCAAACTTCTGCTGCCCTGATAGATCCAAAGGATCCGTAGAAACTGACATCAGGAACCTGGACTGGTGAGTTTTCTTTCCCAGGGAAAATGGCCAAAGAAAGTGCCCATGGGACCCTGGCAATGGGCTGGTCCTGACTGCAAAAAATCCTTATATCGATGGATGGAGGCCAGACCGAAGTTCTCCCCGCTTCAAATATGTAATGCTCTGATAGACCCCAGGGAGCCCTACAAACTGACATCAGGAACCTGAACTGGTGAGTTTTCTTTCCCAGGGAAAAGGGCCAAAGGATGTGCCCAGGGGCCCCTGGCCCTCGGCTGGGACCTGACTGCAAAAAATCCTTATATCGAAGGATGGATTCCAGATCAAAATTGCCCACTCCTCAAAATTCTGCTGCCCTGACAGCCCAAAGGGAGTCCTACAAAGTGACATCAGGAACCTGGACTGGTGAGTTTTCTTTTCCAGGGAAAATGGCTAAAGGATGTTCCTAGGTGCCCCTGGCCCTAGGCTGGGACCTCACTGCAAAAAATCCTTATATCGAAGGATGGAGCCCAAACGGAAATTGTCACCACCTCAAACTTCTGCTGCCCTGATAGACCCAAAGGAGCCCTACAAACTGACATCAGGAACCTGGACTGGTGAGTTTTCTTTCCCAGGGAAAATGGCCAAAGGATGTGCCTAGGTGCCCCCTCCATGGCTGGGACCTGACTGCAAAAAATCCTTATATCGAAGGATGGACCCCAAACCGAAGTTGTCCCCACCTCAAACTTCTGCTGCCCTGATAGACGCAAAGGAGCCCTACAAACTGACATCAGGAACCTGGACTGGTGAGTTTTCTTTCCCAGGGTAAAGGGACAAAGCATGTGCCCAGAGGCCCCTGGCCCTGGGCTGGGCCTGACTGCAAAAAATCCTTATATCGAAGGATGGACCCCAGACCGAAGTTGTCCCCACATCAAACCTGTGCTGTCCTGATAGACGAAAGGAGCCCTACAAACTGACATAAGGAACCTGGACTGGTGAGTTATGTTCCTAGGTGCCCCTGGCCCCGGGCTGGGACCTGACTGCAAAAAATACTTATATCGAAGGATGGACCCCAGACCGAAGTTGTCCCCTGTTGTGGCGCGGTATGCGCTCCTCGCCGCGGCACTCCGAGCCGTGCCGGGCTGGGTGGTGAGGGAAGAGAAATGGGCAGCCGCTTCCCCCTGCAAGCTCTGCAGTTCAGTTCGTGGCGCGCGGGGACAGACGAAGGCGACACGGGACTTGGGGGGGAATGAGATGGTTTTATTCCATGAGCCCCAAGACCCCCTTGGGGGCGGGAGCAGAGGTTTTATACAGAACTCAGGAGGAGGGGTGTAGGAACAGCAACAAATGAGGGAATAGCAGGGGAGGAGTTTAGGGCAGAACTAACATCTGGAAGTTGAGGAGGGGGCTAGAATGAATGACAGGGAAGGTTCTAGGGAAAGGGGCAGGGAAAGGGAGGATTGACCACTTGGAAATGGGGGGGGGGGGGAAACAGATATTAAACAAATATCAAATGAAAGAAAAACACACCACCGCAGCCCCCACCTCAAACTTGTGCTGCCCTGATACACCCAAGGGAGCCCTACAAACTGACATCAGGAACCTGGACTGCTGAGTTTTCTTTCCCAGGGAAAATGGCCAAAGGATGTTCCTAGGTGCCCCTGGCCCTGGGCTGGGACCTCACTGCAAAAAATCCTTATATCGAAGGATGGAGGCCAGACCAAAGTTGTCCCCACCTCAAACTTGTGCTGCCCTGATAGACCCAAGGGAGCCCTACAAACTGACATCAGGAACCTGGACTGGTGAGTTTTCTTTCCCAGGGAAATGGCCAATGGATGTGCCCAGGGGCCCCTGGCCCTGGGCTGGGACCTCACTGCAAAAAATCCTTATATCGAAGGATGGAACCCAGACCGAAGTTATCCCCACCTCAAATTTGTGCTGCCCTGATAGACCCAAGGGAGCCCTACAAACTGACATCAGGAACCTGGACTGGTGAGTTTTATTTCCCAGGGAAAATGGCCAAAGGATGTGCCTAGGTGCCCCCTCCATGGCTGGGAACTGACTGCAAAAAATCCTTATATCGAAGGATGGAGCCCACACCGAAGTTGTCCCCACCTCAAACTTGTGCTGCCCTGATAGACCCAAGGGAGCCCTACAAGCTGGCATCAGGAACCTGGACTGGTGAGTTTTCTTTCCCAGGGAAAATGGCCAAAGGATGTGCCCAGGGGCCCCTGGCCCTGGGCTGGGACCTCACTGCAAAAAATCCTTATATCGAAGGATGGAACCCACACCGAAGTTGTCCCCACATCAAACTTCTGCTGCCCTGATAGACCCAAAGGAGCCCTACAAACTGACATCAGGAACCTGGACTGGTGGGTTTTCTTTCCCAGGGAAAAGGGACAAAGCATGTGCCCAGAGGCCCCTGGCCCTGGGCTGGGACCTCACTGCAAAAAATCCTTATATCCAAGGATGGACCCCAGACCGAAGTTGTCCCCACATCAAACTTGTGCTGCCCTGATAGACCCAAGGGAGCCCTACAAACTGACATCAGGAACCTGGACTGGTGGGTTTTCTTTCCCAGGGAAAATGGCAAAAGGATGTTCCTAGGTGCCCCTGGCCCTGGGCTGGGACCTGACTGCAAAAAATCCTTATATCGAAGGAGGGAGGCCAGACCGAAGTTGTCGCACCTCAAATTTGTAATGCCCTGATGAACCCCAGGAAGCCCTACAAACTGACATCAGGAACCTGGACTGGTGAGTTTTCTTTCCCAGGGAAAATGGCCAAAGGATGTGCCCAGGGGCCCCTCACACGGGTCTGGGACCAGACTGCAAAAAATCCTTGTATCGAAGGATGGAGCCCAGACGGAAGTTGTCACCACCTCAAACTTGTACTGCCCTGATAGACCCAAGGGAGCCCTACAAACTGACATCAGGAAGCTGGACTGGTGAGTTTTATTTCCCAGGGAAAATGGCCAAAGGATGTGCCTAGGTGCCCCCTCCATGGCTGGAACCTGACGGCAAAAAATCCTTATATCGAAGGATGGACCCCAGACCGAAGTTGTCCCCACCTCAAACTTGTGCTGCCCTGATAGACCCAAGGGAGCCCTACAAACTGACATGAGGAACCTGGACTGGTGAGTTTTCTTTCCCAGGGAAAATGGCCAAAGGATATGCCCAGGGGCCCCTGGCCCTGGGCTGGGACGTCACTGCAAAAAATCCTTATATCGAAGGATGGAACCCACACCGAAATTGTCCCCACATCAAACTTCTGCTGCCCTGATAGACCCAAAGGAGCCCTACAAACTGACATCAGGAACCTGGACTGGTGAGTTTTCTTTTCCAGGGAAAAGGGACAAAGGATGTGCCCAGGGGCCCCTGGCCCTGGGCTGGAACCTGACAGCAAAAAATCTGTATATCGAAGGCTGGACCCCAGACCGAAGTTGTCCCCACATCAAACTTGTTCTGTCCTGATAGACCCAAAGGAGCCCTACAAACTGACATCAGGAACCTGGACTGGTGAGTTTTCTTTCCCAGGGAAAATGGCCAAAGGATGTGCCTAGGTGCCCCCGTCCATGGCTGGGACCTGACTGCAAAAAATCCTTATATCGAAAGATGGACCCGGGACCGAGGTTGTCCCCACCTCAAACTTCTGCTGCCCTGATAGACCCAAGGGAGCCCTACAAACTGAAATCAGGAACCTGGACTGGTGAGTTTTCTTTCCCAGGGAAAAGAGACAAAGGATGTGCCCAGGGGCCCCTGGCCCTAGTCTGGGATCTCACTGCAAAAAATCCTTATATCGAAGGATGGAACCCACACCGAAGTTGTCCCCACCTGAAAATTCTGCTGCCCTGATAGACCCAAGGGAACCCTACAAACTGACATCAGGAACCTGGACTGGTGAGTTTTCTTTCCCAGGGAAAATGGCCAAAGGATGTGCCCAGGGACCCCTGGTCCTGGCCTGGGACCTCACTGCAAAAAATCCTTATATCGAAGGATGGACCCCACACCGAAGTTGTCCCCACCTGAAACTTCTGCTGCCCTGATAGACCCAAGGGAGCCCTACAAACTGACATCAGGAACCTGGACTGGTGAGTTTTCTTTCCCAGGGAAAATGGCCAAATGATGTGCCCAGGGGCCTCTGACCCTCGGCTGGGACCTGACTGCAAAAAATCCTTGTATCGAAGGATGGACCCCAGACCAAAGTTCTCCCCACCTCAAACATCTGCTGCCCTGATAGACCCAAAGGATCCCTACAAACTGACATCAGGAACCTGGACTGGTGAGTTTTCTTTCCCAGGGAAAAGGGACAAAGGATGTGCCCAGGGGCCCCTGGCCCTGGGATGGGACCTCACTGAAAAAATACTTATATCGAAAGATGGACCCCAGACCGAAGTTGTCCCCACCTCAAACTTGTGCTGTCCTGATAGACCCAAGGGAGCCCTACAAACTGACATCAGGAACCTGGACTGCTGAGTTTTCTTTCCCAGGGAAAAAGGGACAAAGGATGTGCCCAGGGGCCCCTGGCCTTGGGCTGGGATCTGACTGCAAAAAATCCTTATATCAAAGGATGGACCCCAGACCAAAGTTGTCCCCACATCAAACCTATGCTGTCCTGATAGTTCCAAGGGAGCCCTACAAATTGACATCAGGAACCTGGACTGGTGAGTTTTCTTTCCCAGGGAAAATGGCCAAAGGATGTGCCTAGGTGCCCCCGTCCATGGCTGGGACCTCACTGCAAAAAATCCTTATATCGAAAGATGGACCCCTGACCGAATTTGTCCCCACATCAAACCTGTGCTGCCCTGATAGTACCAAGGGAGCCCTACAAACTAACATCAGGAACCTGGACTGGTGAGTTTTCTTTCCCAGGGAAAATGGCCAAAGAATGTGCCCAGGTGCCCCTGGCCCTGGGCTGGGACCTGACTGCAAAAAATCCTTATATCGAAGGAGGGAGGCCAGACCGAAGTTGTCCCCACATCAAACTTCTGCTGCCCTGATAGACCCAAAGGAGCCCTACAAACTGACATCAGGAACCTGGACTGGTTAGTTTTCTTTTCCAGGGAAAAGGGACAAAGGATGTGCCCAGGGGCCCCTGGCCTTGGGCTGGGATCTCACTGCAAAAAATCCTTATATCGAAGGATGGACCCCACACCGAAGTTGTCCCCACCTGAAAATTCTGCTGCCCTGATAGACCCAAGGGAACCCTACAAACTGACATCAGGAACCTGGACTGGTGAGTTTTCTTTCCCAGGGAAAATGGCCAAAGGATGTGCCCAGGGACCCCTGGTCCTGGGCTGGGACCTCACTGCAAAAAATCCTTATATCGAAGGATGGACCCCACACCGAAGTTGTCCCCACCTGAAACTTCTGCTTCCCTAATAGACCCAAGGGAGCCCTACAAACTGACATCAGGAACCTGGACTGGTGAGTTTTCTTTCCCAGGGAAAATGGCCAAATGATGTGCCCAGGGGCCTCTGACCCTCGGCTGGGACCTGACTGCAAAAAATCCTTGTATCGAAGGATGGACCCCAGACCAAAGTTCTCCCCACCTCAAACATCTGCTGCCCTGATAGACCCAAAGGATCCCTACAAACTGACATCAGGAACCTGGACTGGTGAGTTTTCTTTCCCAGGGAAAAGGGACAAAGGATGTGCCCAGGGGCCCCTGGCCCTGGGATGGGACCTCACTGAAAAAATACTTATATCGAAAGATGGAGCCCACACCGAAGTTGTCCCCACCTCAAACTTGTGCTGTCCTGATAGACCCAAGGGAGCCCTACAAACTGACATCAGGAACCTGGACTGGTGAGTTTTCTTTCCCAGGGAAAATGGCCAAAGAATGTGCCCAGGTGCCCCAGGCCCTGGGCTCGGACCTGACTGCAAAAAATCCTTATATCGAAGGAGGGAGGCCAGACCGAAGTTGTCGCACCTCAAATTTGTAATGCCCTGATGAACCCCAGGAAGCCCTACAAACTGACATCAGGAACCTGGACTGGTGAGTTTTTTTTCCCAGGGAAAATGGCCAAAGGATGTGCCCAGGGGCCCCTCACACTGGACTGGGACCAGACTGCAAAAAATCCTTGTATCGAAGGATGGAGCCCAGACGGAAGTTGTCACCACCTCAAACTTGTACTGCCCTGATAGACCCAAGGGAGCCCTACAAACTGACATCAGGAAGCTGGACTGGTGAGTTTTATTTCCCAGGGAAAATGGCCAAAGGATGTGCCTAGGTGCCCCCTCCATGGCTGGAACCTGACTGCAAAAAATCCTTATATCGAAGGATGGACCCCAGACCGAAGTTGTCCCCACCTCAAACTTGTGCTGCCCTGATAGACCCAAGGGAGCCCTACAAACTGACATGAGGAACCTGGACTGGTGAGTTTTCTTTCCCAGGGAAAATGGCCAAAGGATATGCCCAGGGGCCCCTGGCCCTGGGCTGGGACGTCACTGCAAAAAATCCTTATATCGAAGGATGGAACCCACACCGAAATTGTCCCCACATCAAACTTCTGCTGCCCTGATAGACCCAAAGGAGCCCTACAAACTGACATCAGGAACCTGGACTGGTGAGTTTTCTTTTCCAGGGAAAAGGGACAAAGGATGTGCCCAGGGGCCCCTGGCCCTATGCTGGGACCTGACAGCAAAAAATCTGTATATCGAAGGCTGGACCCCAGACCGAAGTTGTCCCCACATCAAACTTGTTCTGTCCTGATAGACCCAAAGGAGCCCTACAAACTGACATCAGGAACCTGGACTGGTGAGTTTTCTTTCCTAGGGAAAATGGCCAAAGGATGTGCCTAGGTGCCCCCGTCCATGGCTGGGACCTGACTGCAAAAAATCCTTATATCGAAAGATGGACCCGAGACCGAGGTTGTCCCCACCTCAAACTTCTGCTGCCCTGATAGACCCAAGGGAGCCCTACAAACTGACATCAGGAACCTGGACTGGTGAGTTTTCTTTCCCAGGGAAAATGGCCAAATGATATGCCCAGGGGCCTCTGACCCTCGGCTGGGACCTGACTGCAAAAAATCCTTGTATCGAAGGATGGACCCCAGACCAAAGTTCTCCCCACCTCAAACATCTGCTGCCCTGATAGACCCAAAGGATCCCTACAAACTGACATCAGGAACCTGGACTGGTGAGTTTTCTTTCCCAGGGAAAAGGGACAAAGGATGTGCCCAGGGGCCCCTGGCCCTGGGATGGGACCTCACTGAAAAAATACTTATATTGAAAGATGGAGCCCACACCGAAGTTGTCCCCACCTCAAACTTGTGCTGTCCTGATAGACCCAAGGGAGCCCTACAAACTGACATCAGGAACCTGGACTGCTGAGTTTTCTTTCCCAGGGAAAAAGGGACAAAGGATGTGCCCAGGGGCCCCTGGCCTTGGGCTGGGATCTGACTGCAAAAAATCCTTATATCAAAGGATGGACCCCAGACCAAAGTTGTCCCCACATCAAACCTATGCTGTCCTGATAGTTCCAAGGGAGCCCTACAAATTGACATCAGGAACCTGGACTGGTGAGTTTTCTTTCCCAGGGAAAATGGCCAAAGGATGTGCCTAGGTGCCCCCGTCCATGGCTGGGACCTCACTGCAAAAAATCCTTATATCGAAAGATGGACCCCTGACCGAATTTGTCCCCACATCAAACTTGTGCTGCCCTGATAGTACCAAGGGAGCCCTACAAACTAACATCAGGAACCTGGACTGGTGAGTTTTCTTTCCCAGGGAAAATGGCCAAAGAATGTGCCCAGGTGCCCCTGGCCCTGGGCTGGGACCTGACTGCAAAAAATCCTTATATCGAAGGAGGGAGGCCAGACCGAAGTTGTCCCCACATCAAACTTCTGCTGCCCTGATAGACCCAAAGGAGCCCTACAAACTGACATCAGGAACCTGGACTGGTTAGTTTTCTTTTCCAGGGAAAAGGGACAAAGGATGTGCCCAGGGGCCCCTGGCCTTGAGCTGGGATCTCACTGCAAAAAATCCTTATATCGAAGGATGGACCCCACACCGAAGTTGTCCCCACCTGAAACTTCTGCTGCCCTGATAGACCCAAGGGAGCCCTACAAACTGACATCAGGAACCTGGACTGGTGAGTTTTCTTTCCCAGGGAAAATGGCCAAAGGATGTGCCTAGGTGCCCCCGTCCATGGCTGGGACCTGACTGCAAAAAATCTTTATATCGAAAGATGTACCCCTGACCGAATTTGTCCCCACATCAAACCTGTGCTGCCCTGATAGTACCAAGGAAGCCCTACAAACTAACATCAGGAACCTGGACTGGTGAGTTTTCTTTCCCAGGGAAAATGGCCAAAGAATGTGCCCAGGTGCCCCTGGCCCTGGGCTGGGAACTGACTGCAAAAAATCCTTATATCGAAGGAGGGAGGCCAGACCGAAGTTGTCCCCACCTCAAATTTGTAATGCCCTGATAGACCCCAGGAAGCCCTACAAACTGACATCAGGAACCTGGACTGCTGAGTTTTCTTTCCCAGGGAAAATGGCCAAAGGATGTGCTCAGGGGCCCCGCACACTGGACTGGGACCAGACTGCAAAAAATCCTTGTATCGAAGGATGGAGCCCAGACGGAAGTTGTCACCACCTCAAACTTGTGCTGCCCTGATAGACCCAAGGGAGGCCTATAAACTGACATCAGGAACCTGGACTGGTGAGTTTTCTTTCCCAGGGAAAATGGCCAAAGGATATGCCCTGGGGCCCCTGGCCCTGGGCAGGGACCTCACTGCAAAAAATCCTTATATCCAAGGATTGAACCCACACCGAAGTTGTCCCCATATCAAACTTCTGCTGCCCTGATAGACCCAAAGGAGCCCTACAAACTGACATCAGGAACCTGGACTGGTGAGTTTTCTTTTCCAGGGAAAAGGGACAAAGCATGTGCCCAGGGGCCCCTGGCCATGGGCTGGGACCTCACTGCAAAAAATCCGTATATCGAAGGCTGGACCCCAGACCGAAGTTGTCCCCACATCAAACCTGTGCTGTCCTGATAGACCCAAGGGAGCCCTACAAACTGACATCAGGAACCTGGACTGGTGAGATTTATTTCCCAGGGAAAATGGCCAAAGGATGTGCCTAGGTGCCCCCGGCCATGGCTGGGCCCTGACTGCAAAAAATCCTTATATCGAAAGATGGACCCGAGACCGAGGTTGTCCCCACCTCAAACTTCTGCTGCCCTGATAGACCCAAGGGAGCCCTACAAACTGAAATCAGGAACCTGGACTGGTGAGTTTTCTTTCCCAGGGAAAAGAGACGAAGGATGTGCCCAGGGGCCCCTGGCCCTAGTCTGGGATCTCACTGCAAAAAATCCTTATATCGAAGGATGGAGCCCAGACCGAAGTTATCCCCACCTAAAACTTGTGCTGCCCTGATAGACCCAAGGGAGCCCTACAAACTGACATCAGGAACCTGGACTGGTGAGTTTTCTTTCCCAGGGAAAATGGCCAAATGATGTGCCCAGGGGCCTCTGAACCTCGGCTGGGACCTGACTGCAAAAAATCCTTTTATCGAAGGATGGAGCCCAGACCAAAGTTCTCCCCACCTCAAACATCTTCTGCCCTGATAGACCCAAAGGATCCCTTCAAACTGACATCAGGAACCTGGACTGGTGAGTTTTCTTTCCCAAAGAAAATGGAAAAAGGATGTGCCCAGGGGCCCCTGGCCCTGGGATGGGACCTCACTGAAAAAATACTTATATCGAAGGATGGACCCCAGACCGAAGTTGTCCCCACCTCAAACTTCTGCTGCCCTGATAGATCCAAAGGATCCGTAGAAACTGACATCAGGAACCTGGACTGGTGAGTTTTCTTTCCCAGGGAAAATGGCCAAAGAAAGTGCCCATGGGACCCTGGCAATGGGCTGGTCCTGACTGCAAAAAATCCTTATATCGATGGATGGAGGCCAGACCGAAGTTCTCCCCGCTTCAAATATGTAATGCTCTGATAGACCCCAGGGAGCCCTACAAACTGACATCAGGAACCTGAACTGGTGAGTTTTCTTTCCCAGGGAAAAGGGCCAAAGGATGTGCCCAGGGGCCCCTGGCCCTCGGCTGGGACCTGACTGCAAAAAATCCTTATATCGAAGGATGGATTCCAGATCAAAATTGCCCACTCCTCAAAATTCTGCTGCCCTGACAGCCCAAAGGGAGTCCTACAAAGTGACATCAGGAACCTGGACTGGTGAGTTTTCTTTTCCAGGGAAAATGGCTAAAGGATGTTCCTAGGTGCCCCTGGCCCTAGGCTGGGACCTCACTGCAAAAAATCCTTATATCGAAGGATGGAGCCCAAACGGAAATTGTCACCACCTCAAACTTCTGCTGCCCTGATAGACCCAAAGGAGCCCTACAAACTGACATCAGGAACCTGGACTGGTGAGTTTTCTTTCCCAGGGAAAATGGCCAAAGGATGTGCCTAGGTGCCCCCTCCATGGCTGGGACCTGACTGCAAAAAATCCTTATATCGAAGGATGGACCCCAAACCGAAGTTGTCCCCACCTCAAACCTGTGCTGCCCTGATAGACGCAAAGGAGCCCTACAAACTGACATCAGGAACCTGGACTGGTGAGTTTTCTTTCCCAGGGTAAAGGGACAAAGCATGTGCCCAGAGGCCCCTGGCCCTGGGCTGGGCCTGACTGCAAAAAATCCTTATATCGAAGGATGGACCCCAGACTGAAGTTGTCCCCACATCAAACCTGTGCTGTCCTGATAGACGAAAGGAGCCCTACAAACTGACATAAGGAACCTGGACTGGTGAGTTATGTTCCTAGGTGCCCCTGGCCCCGGGCTGGGACCTGACTGCAAAAAATACTTATATCGAAGGATGGACCCCAGACCGAAGTTGTCCCCTGTTGTGGCGCGGTATGCGCTCCTCGCCGCGGCACTCCGAGCCGTGCCGGGCTGGGTGGTGAGGGAAGAGAAATGGGCAGCCGCTTCCCCCTGCAAGCTCTGCAGTTCAGTTCGTGGCGCGCGGGGACAGACGAAGGCGACACGGGACTTGGGGGGGAATGAGATGGTTTTATTCCATGAGCCCCAAGACCCCCTTGGGGGCGGGAGCAGAGGTTTTATACAGAACTCAGGAGGAGGGGTGTAGGAACAGCAACAAATGAGGGAATAGCAGGGGAGGAGTTTAGGGCAGAACTAACATCTGGAAGTTGAGGAGGGGGCTAGAATGAATGACAGGGAAGGTTCTAGGGAAAGGGGCAGGGAAAGGGAGGATTGACCACTTGGAAATGGGGGGGGGGGGGGGGGAAACAGATATTAAACAAATATCAAATGAAAGAAAAACACACCACCGCAGCCCCCACCTCAAACTTGTGCTGCCCTGATACACCCAAGGGAGCCCTACAAACTGACATCAGGAACCTGGACTGCTGAGTTTTCTTTCCCAGGGAAAATGGCCAAAGGATGTTCCTAGGTGCCCCTGGCCCTGGGCTGGGACCTCACTGCAAAAAATCCTTATATCGAAGGATGGAGGCCAGACCAAAGTTGTCCCCACCTCAAACTTGTGCTGCCCTGATAGACCCAAGGGAGCCCTACAAACTGACATCAGGAACCTGGACTGGTGAGTTTTCTTTCCCAGGGAAATGGCCAATGGATGTGCCCAGGGGCCCCTGGCCCTGGGCTGGGACCTCACTGCAAAAAATCCTTATATCGAAGGATGGAACCCAGACCGAAGTTATCCCCACCTCAAATTTGTGCTGCCCTGATAGACCCAAGGGAGCCCTACAAACTGACATCAGGAACCTGGACTGGTGAGTTTTATTTCCCAGGGAAAATGGCCAAAGGATGTGCCTAGGTGCCCCCTCCATGGCTGGGAACTGACTGCAAAAAATCCTTATATCGAAGGATGGAGCCCACACCGAAGTTGTCCCCACCTCAAACTTGTGCTGCCCTGATAGACCCAAGGGAGCCCTACAAGCTGGCATCAGGAACCTGGACTGGTGAGTTTTCTTTCCCAGGGAAAATGGCCAAAGGATGTGCCCAGGGGCCCCTGGCCCTGGGCTGGGACCTCACTGCAAAAAATCCTTATATCGAAGGATGGAACCCACACCGAAGTTGTCCCCACATCAAACTTCTGCTGCCCTGATAGACCCAAAGGAGCCCTACAAACTGACATCAGGAACCTGGACTGGTGGGTTTTCTTTCCCAGGGAAAAGGGACAAAGCATGTGCCCAGAGGCCCCTGGCCCTGGGCTGGGACCTCACTGCAAAAAATCCTTATATCCAAGGATGGACCCCAGACCGAAGTTGTCCCCACATCAAACTTGTGCTGCCCTGATAGACCCAAGGGAGCCCTACAAACTGACATCAGGAACCTGGACTGGTGGGTTTTCTTTCCCAGGGAAAATGGCAAAAGGATGTTCCTAGGTGCCCCTGGCCCTGGGCTGGGACCTCACTGCAAAAAATCCTTATATCGAAGGATGGAGGCCAGACCAAAGTTGTCCCCACCTCAAACTTGTGCTGCCCTGATAGACCCAAGGGAGTCCTACAAAGTGACATCAGGAACCTGGACTGGTGAGTTTTCTTTCCCAGGGAAATGGCCAATGGATGTGCCCACGGGCCCCTGGCCCTGGGCTGGGACCTCACTGCAAAAAATCCTTATATCGAAGGATGGAACCCACACCGAAGTTGTCCCCACATCAAACTTCTGCTGCCCTGATAGACCCAAAGGAGCCCTACAAACTGACATCAGGAACCTGGACTGGTGAGTTTTCTTTCCCAGGGAAAAGGGACAAAGCATGTGCCCAGAGGCCCCTGGCCCTGGGCTGGGCCTGACTGCAAAAAATCCTTATATCGAAGGATGGACCCCAGACCGAAGTTGTCCCCACATCAAACCTGTGCTGTCCTGATAGACGAAAGGAGCCCTACAAACTGACATCAGGAACCTGGACTGGTGAGTTATGTTCCTAGGTGCCCCTGGCCCCGGGCTGGGACCTGACTGCAAAAAATACTTATATCGAAGGATGGACCCCAGACCGAAGTTGTCCCCTGTTGTGGCGCGGTATGCGCTCCTCGCCGCGGCACTCCGAGCCGTGCCGGGCTGGGTGGTGAGGGAAGAGAAACGGGCAGCCGCTTCCCCCTGCAAGCTCTGCAGTTCAGTTCGTGGCGCGCGGGGACAGACGAAGGCGACACGGGACTTGGGGGGGAATGAGATTGTTTTATTCCATGAGCCCCAAGACCCCCTCGGGGGCGGGAGCAGAGGTTTTATACAGAACTCAGGAGGAGGGGTGTAGGAACAGCAACCAATGAGGGAATAGCAGGGGAGGAGTTTAGGGCAGAACTAACATCTGGAAGTTGAGGAGGGGGCTAGAATGAATGACAGGGAAGGTTCTAGGGAAAGGGGCAGGGAAAGGGAGGATTGACCACTTGGAGATGGGGGGGGGGGGGGGAAACAGATATTAAACAAATATCAAATGAAAGAAAAACACACCACCGCAGCCCCCACCTCAAACTTGTGCTGCCCTGATACACCCAAGGGAGCCCTACAAACTGACATCAGGAACCTGGACTGCTGAGTTTTCTTTCCCAGGGAAAATGGCCAAAGGATATGCCCAGGGGACCCTGGCCCTGGGCTGGGACCTCACTGCAAAAAATCCTTATATCGAAGGATGGACCCCAGACCGAAGTTGTCCCCACATCAAACCTGTGCTGTCCTGATAGACCCAAAGGAGCCCTACAAACTGACATCAGGAACCTGGACTGGTGAGTTTTCTTTCCCAGGGAAATGGCCAATGGATGTGCCCACGGGCCCCTGGCCCTGGGCTGGGACCTCACTGCAAAAAATCCTTATATCGAAGGATGGAACCCAGACCGAAGTTATCCCCACCTCAAATTTGTGCTGCCCTGATAGACCCAAGGGAGCCCTACAAACTGAAATCAGGAACCTGGACTGGTGAGTTTTCTTTCCCAGGGAAAAGAGACGAAGGATGTGCCCAGGGGCCCCTGGCCCTAGTCTGGGATCTCACTGCAAAAAATCCTTATATCGAAGGATGGAGCCCAGACCGAAGTTATCCCCACCTAAAACTTGTGCTGCCCTGATAGACCCAAGGGAGCCCTACAAACTGACATCAGGAACCTGGACTGGTGAGTTTTCTTTCCCAGGGAAAATGGCCAAATGATGTGCCCAGGGGCCTCTGAACCTCGGCTGGGACCTGACTGCAAAAAATCCTTTTATCGAAGGATGGAGCCCAGACCAAAGTTCTCCCCACCTCAAACATCTTCTGCCCTGATAGACCCAAAGGATCCCTTCAAACTGACATCAGGAACCTGGACTGGTGAGTTTTCTTTCCCAAAGAAAATGGAAAAAGGATGTGCCCAGGGGCCCCTGGCCCTGGGATGGGACCTCACTGAAAAAATACTTATATCGAAGGATGGACCCCAGACCGAAGTTGTCCCCACCTCAAACTTCTGCTGCCCTGATAGATCCAAAGGATCCGTAGAAACTGACATCAGGAACCTGGACTGGTGAGTTTTCTTTCCCAGGGAAAATGGCCAAAGAAAGTGCCCATGGGACCCTGGCAATGGGCTGGTCCTGACTGCAAAAAATCCTTATATCGATGGATGGAGGCCAGACCGAAGTTCTCCCCGCTTCAAATATGTAATGCTCTGATAGACCCCAGGGAGCCCTACAAACTGACATCAGGAACCTGAACTGGTGAGTTTTCTTTCCCAGGGAAAAGGGCCAAAGGATGTGCCCAGGGGCCCCTGGCCCTCGGCTGGGACCTGACTGCAAAAAATCCTTATATCGAAGGATGGATTCCAGATCAAAATTGCCCACTCCTCAAAATTCTGCTGCCCTGACAGCCCAAAGGGAGTCCTACAAAGTGACATCAGGAACCTGGACTGGTGAGTTTTCTTTTCCAGGGAAAATGGCTAAAGGATGTTCCTAGGTGCCCCTGGCCCTAGGCTGGGACCTCACTGCAAAAAATCCTTATATCGAAGGATGGAGCCCAAACGGAAATTGTCACCACCTCAAACTTCTGCTGCCCTGATAGACCCAAAGGAGCCCTACAAACTGACATCAGGAACCTGGACTGGTGAGTTTTCTTTCCCAGGGAAAATGGCCAAAGGATGTGCCTAGGTGCCCCCTCCATGGCTGGGACCTGACTGCAAAAAATCCTTATATCGAAGGATGGACCCCAAACCGAAGTTGTCCCCACCTCAAACTTCTGCTGCCCTGATAGACGCAAAGGAGCCCTACAAACTGACATCAGGAACCTGGACTGGTGAGTTTTCTTTCCCAGGGTAAAGGGACAAAGCATGTGCCCAGAGGCCCCTGGCCCTGGGCTGGGCCTGACTGCAAAAAATCCTTATATCGAAGGATGGACCCCAGACCGAAGTTGTCCCCACATCAAACCTGTGCTGTCCTGATAGACGAAAGGAGCCCTACAAACTGACATAAGGAACCTGGACTGGTGAGTTATGTTCCTAGGTGCCCCTGGCCCCGGGCTGGGACCTGACTGCAAAAAATACTTATATCGAAGGATGGACCCCAGACCGAAGTTGTCCCCTGTTGTGGCGCGGTATGCGCTCCTCGCCGCGGCACTCCGAGCCGTGCCGGGCTGGGTGGTGAGGGAAGAGAAATGGGCAGCCGCTTCCCCCTGCAAGCTCTGCAGTTCAGTTCGTGGCGCGCGGGGACAGACGAAGGCGACACGGGACTTGGGGGGGAATGAGATGGTTTTATTCCATGAGCCCCAAGACCCCCTTGGGGGCGGGAGCAGAGGTTTTATACAGAACTCAGGAGGAGGGGTGTAGGAACAGCAACAAATGAGGGAATAGCAGGGGAGGAGTTTAGGGCAGAACTAACATCTGGAAGTTGAGGAGGGGGCTAGAATGAATGACAGGGAAGGTTCTAGGGAAAGGGGCAGGGAAAGGGAGGATTGACCACTTGGAAATGGGGGGGGGGGGGGGGGAAACAGATATTAAACAAATATCAAATGAAAGAAAAACACACCACCGCAGCCCCCACCTCAAACTTGTGCTGCCCTGATACACCCAAGGGAGCCCTACAAACTGACATCAGGAACCTGGACTGCTGAGTTTTCTTTCCCAGGGAAAATGGCCAAAGGATGTTCCTAGGTGCCCCTGGCCCTGGGCTGGGACCTCACTGCAAAAAATCCTTATATCGAAGGATGGAGGCCAGACCAAAGTTGTCCCCACCTCAAACTTGTGCTGCCCTGATAGACCCAAGGGAGCCCTACAAACTGACATCAGGAACCTGGACTGGTGAGTTTTCTTTCCCAGGGAAATGGCCAATGGATGTGCCCAGGGGCCCCTGGCCCTGGGCTGGGACCTCACTGCAAAAAATCCTTATATCGAAGGATGGAACCCAGACCGAAGTTATCCCCACCTCAAATTTGTGCTGCCCTGATAGACCCAAGGGAGCCCTACAAACTGACATCAGGAACCTGGACTGGTGAGTTTTATTTCCCAGGGAAAATGGCCAAAGGATGTGCCTAGGTGCCCCCTCCATGGCTGGGAACTGACTGCAAAAAATCCTTATATCGAAGGATGGAGCCCACACCGAAGTTGTCCCCACCTCAAACTTGTGCTGCCCTGATAGACCCAAGGGAGCCCTACAAGCTGGCATCAGGAACCTGGACTGGTGAGTTTTCTTTCCCAGGGAAAATGGCCAAAGGATGTGCCCAGGGGCCCCTGGCCCTGGGCTGGGACCTCACTGCAAAAAATCCTTATATCGAAGGATGGAACCCACACCGAAGTTGTCCCCACATCAAACTTCTGCTGCCCTGATAGACCCAAAGGAGCCCTACAAACTGACATCAGGAACCTGGACTGGTGGGTTTTCTTTCCCAGGGAAAAGGGACAAAGCATGTGCCCAGAGGCCCCTGGCCCTGGGCTGGGACCTCACTGCAAAAAATCCTTATATCCAAGGATGGACCCCAGACCGAAGTTGTCCCCACATCAAACTTGTGCTGCCCTGATAGACCCAAGGGAGCCCTACAAACTGACATCAGGAACCTGGACTGGTGGGTTTTCTTTCCCAGGGAAAATGGCAAAAGGATGTTCCTAGGTGCCCCTGGCCCTGGGCTGGGACCTCACTGCAAAAAATCCTTATATCGAAGGATGGAACCCAGACCAAAGTTGTCCCCACCTCAAACTTGTGCTGCCCTGATAGACCCAAGGGAGTCCTACAAAGTGACATCAGGAACCTGGACTGGTGAGTTTTCTTTCCCAGGGAAATGGCCAATGGATGTGCCCACGGGCCCCTGGCCCTGGGCTGGGACCTCACTGCAAAAAATCCTTATATCGAAGGATGGAACCCACACCGAAGTTGTCCCCACATCAAACTTCTGCTGCCCTGATAGACCCAAAGGAGCCCTACAAACTGACATCAGGAACCTGGACTGGTGAGTTTTCTTTCCCAGGGAAAAGGGACAAAGCATGTGCCCAGAGGCCCCTGGCCCTGGGCTGGGCCTGACTGCAAAAAATCCTTATATCGAAGGATGGACCCCAGACCGAAGTTGTCCCCACATCAAACCTGTGCTGTCCTGATAGACGAAAGGAGCCCTACAAACTGACATCAGGAACCTGGACTGGTGAGTTATGTTCCTAGGTGCCCCTGGCCCCGGGCTGGGACCTGACTGCAAAAAATACTTATATCGAAGGATGGACCCCAGACCGAAGTTGTCCCCTGTTGTGGCGCGGTATGCGCTCCTCGCCGCGGCACTCCGAGCCGTGCCGGGCTGGGTGGTGAGGGAAGAGAAACGGGCAGCCGCTTCCCCCTGCAAGCTCTGCAGTTCAGTTCGTGGCGCGCGGGGACAGACGAAGGCGACACGGGACTTGGGGGGGAATGAGATTGTTTTATTCCATGAGCCCCAAGACCCCCTCGGGGGCGGGAGCAGAGGTTTTATACAGAACTCAGTAGGAGGGGTGTAGGAACAGCAACCAATGAGGGAATAGCAGGGGAGGAGTTTAGGGCAGAACTAACATCTGGAAGTTGAGGAGGGGGCTAGAATGAATGACAGGGAAGGTTCTAGGGAAAGGGGCAGGGAAAGGGAGGATTGACCACTTGGAGATGGGGGGGGGGGGAAAACAGATATTAAACAAATATCAAATGAAAGAAAAACACACCACCGCAGCCCCCACCTCAAACTTGTGCTGCCCTGATACACCCAAGGGAGCCCTACAAACTGACATCAGGAACCTGGACTGCTGAGTTTTCTTTCCCAGGGAAAATGGCCAAAGGATATGCCCAGGGGACCCTGGCCCTGGGCTGGGACCTCACTGCAAAAAATCCTTATATCGAAGGATGGACCCCAGACCGAAGTTGTCCCCACATCAAACCTGTGCTGTCCTGATAGACCCAAAGGAGCCCTACAAACTGACATCAGGAACCTGGACTGGTGAGTTTTCTTTCCCAGGGAAATGGCCAATGGATGTGCCCACGGGCCCCTGGCCCTGGGCTGGGACCTCACTGCAAAAAATCCTTATATCGAAGGATGGAACCCAGACCGAAGTTATCCCCACCTCAAATTTGTGCTGCCCTGATAGACCCAAGGGAGCCCTACAAACTGACATCAGGAACCTGGACTGGTGAGTTTTATTTCCCAGGGAAAATGGCCAAAGGATGTGCCTAGGTGCCCCCTCCATGGCTGGGAACTGACTGCAAAAAATCCTTATATCGAAGGATGGAGCCCACACCGAAGTTGTCCCCACCTCAAACTTGTGCTGCCCTGATAGACCCAAGGGAGCCCTACAAACTGGCATCAGGAACCTGGACTGGTGAGTTTTCTTTCCCAGGGAAAATGGCCAAAGGATGTGCCCAGGGGCCCCTGGCCCTGGGCTGGGACCTCACTGCAAAAAATCCTTATATCGAAGGATGGAACCCACACCGAAGTTGTCCCCACATCAAACTTCTGCTGCCCTGATAGACCCAAAGGAGCCCTACAAACTGACATCAGGAACCTGGACTGGTGGGTTTTCTTTCCCAGGGAAAAGGGACAAAGCATGTGCCCAGAGGCCCCTGGCCCTGGGCTGGGACCTCACTGCAAAAAATCCTTATATCCAAGGATGGACCCCAGACCGAAGTTGTCCCCACATCAAACTTGTGCTGCCCTGATAGACCCAAGGGAGCCCTACAAACTGACATCAGGAACCTGGACTGGTGGGTTTTCTTTCCCAGGGAAAATGGCAAAAGGATGTTCCTAGGTGCCCCTGGCCCTGGGCTGGGACCTCACTGCAAAAAATCCTTATATCGAAGGATGAAGGCCAGACCAAAATTGTCCCCACCTCAAACTTGTGCTGCCCTGATAGACCCAAGGGAGCCCTACAAACTGACATCAGGAACCTGGACTGGTGAGTTTTCTTTCCCAGGGAAATGGCCAATGGATGTGCCCACGGGCCCCTGGCCCTGGGCTGGGACCTCACTGCAAAAAATCCTTATATCGAAGGATGGAACCCACACCGAAGTTGTCCCCACATCAAACTTCTGCTGCCCTGATAGACCCAAAGGAGCCCTACAAACTGACATCAGGAACCTGGACTGGTGAGTTTTCTTTCCCAGGGAAAAGGGACAAAGCATGTGCCCAGAGGCCCCTGGTCCTGGGCTGGGACCTCACTGCAAAAAATCCCTATATCCAAGGATGGACCCCAGACCGAAGTTGTCCCCACATCAAACTTGTGCTGCCCTGATAGACCCAAGGGAGCCCTACAAAGTGACATCAGGAACCTGGACTGGTGAGTTTTCTTTCCCAGGGAAAATGGCAAAAGGATGTTCCTAGGTGCCCCTGGCTCTGGGCTGGGACCTCACTGCAAAAAATCCTTATATCGAAGGATGGAGGCCAGACCAAAGTTGTCCCCACCTCAAACTTGTGCTGCCCTGATAGACCCAAGGGAGTCTTACAAAGTGACATCAGGAACCTGGACTGGTGAGTTTTCTTTCCCAGGGAAAATGGCTAAAGGATGTTCCTAGGTGCCCCTGGCCCTAGGCTGGGACCTCACTGCAAAAAATCCTTATATCGAAGGATGGAGCCCAAACGGAAATTGTCACCACCTCAAACTTCTGCTGCCCTGATAGACGCAAAGGAGCCCTACAAACTGACATCAGGAACCTGGACTGGTGAGTTTTCTTTCCCAGGGAAAAGGGACAAAGCATGTGCCCAGAGGCCCCTGGCCCTGGGCTGGGCCTGACTGCAAAAAATCCTTATATCGAAGGATGGACCCCAGACCGAAGTTGTCCCCACATCAAACCTGTGCTGTCCTGATAGACGAAAGGAGCCCTACAAACTGACATCAGGAACCTGGACTGGTGAGTTATGTTCCTAGGTGCCCCTGGCCCCGGGCTGGGACCTGACTGCAAAAAATACTTATATCTAAGGATGGACCCCAGACCGAAGTTGTCCCCTGTTGTGGCGCGGTATGCGCTCCTCGCCGCGGCACTCCGAGCCGTGCCGGGCTGGGTGGTGAGGGAAGAGAAACGGGCAGCCGCTTCCCCCTGCAAGCTCTGCAGTTCAGTTCGTGGCGCGCGGGGACAGACGAAGGCGACACGGGACTTGGGGGGGAATGAGATTGTTTTATTCCATGAGCCCCAAGACCCCCTCGGGGGCGGGAGCAGAGGTTTTATACAGAACTCAGGAGGAGGGGTGTAGGAACAGCAACCAATGAGGGAATAGCAGGGGAGGAGTTTAGGGCAGAACTAACATCTGGAAGTTGAGGAGGGGGCTAGAATGAATGACAGGGAAGGTTCTAGGGAAAGGGGCAGGGAAAGGGAGGATTGACCACTTGGAGATGGGGGGGGGGGGGGGGGAAACAGATATTAAACAAATATCAAATGAAAGAAAAACACACCACCGCAGCCCCCACCTCAAACTTGTGCTGCCCTGATACACCCAAGGGAGCCCTACAAACTGACATCAGGAACCTGGACTGCTTGGTTTTCTTTCCCAGGGAAAATGGCCAAAGGATATGCCCAGGGGACCCTGGCCCTGGGCTGGGACCTCACTGCAAAAAATCCTTATATCGAAGGATGGACCCCAGACCGAAGTTGTCCCCACATCAAACCTGTGCTGTCCTGATAGACCCAAAGGAGCCCTACAAACTGACATCAGGAACCTGGACTGGTGAGTTTTCTTTCCCAGGGAAATGGCCAATGGATGTGCCCACGGGCCCCTGGCCCTGGGCTGGGACCTCACTGCAAAAAATCCTTATATCGAAGGATGGAACCCAGACCGAAGTTATCCCCACCTCAAATTTGTGCTGCCCTGATAGACCCAAGGGAGCCCTACAAACTGACATCAGGAACCTGGACTGGTGAGTTTTCTTTCCCAGGGAAAAGGGACAAAGCATGTGCCCAGAGGCCCCTGTCCCTGGGCTGGGACCTCACTGCAAAAAATCCTTATATCCCAGGATGGACCCCAGACCAAAGTTGTCCCCACATCAAACTTGTGCTGCCCTTATAGACCCAAGGGAGCCCTACAAACTGACATCAGGAACCTGGACTGGTGAGTTTTCTTTCCCAGGGAAAATGGCAAAAGGATGTTCCTAGGTGCCCCTGGCCCTGGGCTGGGACCTCACTGCAAAAAATCCTTATATCAAAGGATGGAGGCCAGACCAAAGTTGTCCCCACCTCAAACTTGTGCTGCCCTGATAGACCCAAGGGAGCCCTACAAACTGACATCAGGAACCTGGACTGGTGAGTTTTCTTTCCCAGGGAAATGGCCAATGGATGTGCCCACAGGCCCCTGGCCCTGGGCTGGGACCTCACTGCAAAAAATCCTTATATCGAAGGATGGACCCCAGACCGAAGTTGTCCCCACCTCAAACTTGTGCTGCCCTGATAGACCCAAGGGAGCCCTACAAACTGACATCAGGAACCTGAACTGGTGAGTTTTCTTTCCCAGGGAAATGGCCAATGGATGTGCCCAGGGGCCCCTGGCCCAGGGCTAGGACCTCACTGCAAAAAATCCTTATATCGAAGGATGGAGCCCAGACCGAAGTTATCCCCACCTCAAATTTGTGCTGCCCTGATAGACCCAAGGGAGCCCTACAAACTGACATCAGGAACCTGGACTGGTGAGTTTTATTTCCCAGGGAAAATGGCCAAAGGATGTGCCTAGGTGCCCCCTCCATGGCTGGGAACTGACTGCAAAAAATCCTTATATCAAAGGATGGACCCCAGACCGAAGTTGTCCCCACCTCAAACTTGTGCTGCCCTGATAGACCCAAGGGAGCCCTACAAGCTGGCATCAGGAACCTGGACTGGTGAGTTTTCTTTCCCAGGGAAAATGGCCAAAGGATGTGCCCAGGGGCCCCTGGCCCTGGGCTGGGACCTCACTGCAAAAAATCCTTATATCGAAGGATGGAACCCACACCGAAGTTGTCCCCACATCAAACTTCTGCTGCTCTGATAGACCCAAAGGAGCCCTACAAACTGACATCAGGAACCTGGACTGGTGGGTTTTCTTTCCCAGGGAAAAGGGACAAAGCATGTGCCCAGGGGCTCCTGGCTCTGGGCTGGGACCTCACTGCAAAAAATCCTTATATCGAAGGATGGTCCCCAGACCGAAGTTGTCCGCACCTCAAACTTCTGCTGCCCTGATAGACCCAAGGGAGCCCTACAAACTGACATCAGGAACCTGGACTGGTGAGTTTTCTTTCCCAGGGAAAAGGGACAAAGCATGTGCCCAGAGGCCCCTGTCCCTGGGCTGGGACCTGACTGCAAAAAATCCTTATATCGAAGGATGGTCCCCAGACCCAAGTTGTCCCCACCTCAAACTTGTGCTGCCCTGATAGACCCAAGGGAGCCCTACAAACTGACATCAGGAACCTGGACTGGTGAGTTTTCTTTCCCAGGGAAATGGCCAATGGATGTGCCCAGGGGCCCCTGGCCCTAGGCTGGGACCTCACTGCAAAAAATCCTTATATCGAAGGATGGACCCCACACCGATGTTGTCCCCACCTCAAATTCTGCTGCCCTGATAGACCCAAAGGAGCCCTACAAACTGACATCAGGAACATGGACTGGTGGGATTTCTTTCCCAGGGAAAAGGGACAAAGCATGTGCCCAGGGGCCCCTGGCCCTGGGCTGGGCCTGACTGCAAAAAATCCTTATATCGAAGGATGGACCCCAGACCGAAGTTATCCCCACCTCAAATTTGTGCTGCCCTGATAGACCCAAGGGAGCCTTACAAACTGACATCAGGAACCTGGACTGGTGAGTTTTATTTCCCAGGGAAAATGGCCAAAGGATGTGCCTAGGTGCCCCCTCCATGGCTGGGAACTGACTGCAAAAAATCCTGATATCGAAGGATGGAGCCCACACCGAAGTTGTCCCCACCTCAAACTTGTGCTGCCCTGATAGACCCAAGGGAGCCCTACAAGCTGGCATCAGAAACCTGGACTGGTGAGTTTTCTTTCCCAGGGAAAATGGCCAAAGGATGTGCCCAGGGGCCCCTGGCCCTGGGCTGGGACCTCACTGCAAAAAATCCTTATATCGAAGGATGGAACCCACACCGAAGTTGTCCCCACATCAAACTTCTGCTGCCCTGATAGACCCAAAGGAGCCCTAAAAACTGACATCAGGAACCTGGACTGGTGGGTTTTCTTTCCCAGGGAAAAGGGACAAAGCATGTGCCCAGGGGCCCCTGGCCCTGGGCTGGGACCTCACTGCAAAAAATCCTTATATCGAAGGATGGAACCCACACCGAAGTTGTCCCCACATCAAACTTCTGCTGCCCTGATAGACCCAAAGGATCCCTACAAACTGACATCAGGAACCTGGACTGGTGAGTTTTCTTTCCCAGGGAAAAGGGACAAAGCATGTGCCCAGAGGCCCCTGTCCCTGGGCTGGGACCTCACTGCAAAAAATCCTTATATCCAAGGATGGACCCCAGACCGAAGTTGTCCCCACATCAAACTTGTGCTGCCCTGATAGACCCAAGGGAGCCCTACAAACTGACATCAGGAACCTGGACTGGTGAGTTTTCTTTCCCAGGGAAATGGCCAATGGATGTGCCCAGGGGCCCCTGGCCCTAGGCTGGGACCTCACTGCAAAAAATCCTTATATCGAAGGATGGACCCCACACCGAAGTTGTCCCCACCTCAAATTCTGCTGCCCTGATAGACCCAAAGGAGCCCTACAAACTGACATCAGGAACATGGACTGGTGGGATTTCTTTCCCAGGGAAAAGGGACAAAGCATGTGCCCAGAGGCCCCTGGCCCTGGGCTGGGCCTGACTGCAAAAAATCCTTATATCGAAGGATGGACCCCAGACCGAAGTTGTCCCCACATCAAACCTGTGCTGTCCTGATAGACCCAAAGGAGCCCTACAAACTGACATCAGGAACCTGGACTGGTGAGTTTTCTTTCCCAGGGAAATGGCCAATGGATGTGCCCAGGGGCCCCTGGCCCTGGGCTGAGACCTCACTGCAAAAAATCCTTATATCGAAGGATGGAACCCACACCGAAGTTGTCCCCACATCAAACCTGTGCTGTCCTGATCGACCCAAAGGAGCCCTACAAACTGACATCAGGAACCTGGACTGGTGAGTTTTCTTTCCCAGGGAAAATGGCCAAAGGATGTTCCTAGGTGCCCCTGGCCCTGGGCTAGGACCTCACTGCAAAAAATCCTTATATCGAAGGATGGAGCCCAGACCGAAGTTATCCCCACCTCAAATTTGTGCTGCCCTGATAGACCCAAGGGAGCCCTACAAACTGACATCAGGAACCTGGACTGGTGAGTTTTATTTCCCAGGGAAAATGGCCAAAGGATGTGCCTAGGTGCCCCCTCCATGGCTGGGAACTGACTGCAAAAAATCCTTATATCAAAGGATGGACCCCAGACCGAAGTTGTCCCCACCTCAAACTTGTGCTGCCCTGATAGACCCAAGGGAGCCCTACAAGCTGGCATCAGGAACCTGGACTGGTGAGTTTTCTTTCCCAGGGAAAATGGCCGAAGGATGTGCCCAGGGGCCCCTGGCCCTGGGCTGGGACCTCACTGCAAAAAATCCTTATATCGAAGGATGGAACCCACACCGAAGTTGTCCCCACATCAAACTTCTGCTGCCCTGATAGACCCAAAGGAGCCCTACAAACTGACATCAGGAACCTGGACTGGTGGGTTTTCTTTCCCAGGGAAAAGGGACAAAGCATGTGCCCAGGGGCTCCTGGCTCTGGGCTGGGACCTCACTGCAAAAAATCCTTATATCGAAGGATGGTCCCCAGACCGAAGTTGTCCGCACCTCAAACTTCTGCTGCCCTGATAGACCCAAGGGAGCCCTACAAACTGACATCAGGAACCTGGACTGGTGAGTTTTCTTTCCGAGGGAAAAGGGACAAAGCATGTGCCCAGAGGCCCCTGTCCCTGGGCTGGGACCTGACTGCAAAAAATCCTTATATCGAAGGATGGTCCCCAGACCCAAGTTGTCCCCACCTCAAACTTGTGCTGCCCTGATAGACCCAAGGGAGCCCTACAAACTGACATCAGGAACCTGGACTGGTGAGTTTTCTTTCCCAGGGAAATGGCCAATGGATGTGCCCAGGGGCCCCTGGCCCTAGGCTGGGACCTCACTGCAAAAAATCCTTATATCGAAGGATGGACCCCACACCGAAGTTGTCCCCACCTCAAATTCTGCTGCCCTGATAGACCCAAAGGAGCCCTACAAACTGACATCAGGAACATGGACTGGTGGGATTTCTTTCCCAGGGAAAAGGGACAAAGCATGTGCCCAGAGGCCCCTGGCCCTGGGCTGGGCCTGACTGCAAAAAATCCTTATATCGAAGGATGGACCCCAGACCGAAGTTGTCCCCACATCAAACTTGTGCTGCCCTGATAGACCCAAGGGAGCCCTACAAACTGACATCAGGAACCTGGACTGGTGAGTTTTCTTTCCCAGGGAAATGGCCAATGGATGTGCCCAGGGGCCCCTGGCCCTAGGCTGGGACCTCACTGCAAAAAATCATTATATCGAAGGATGGACCCCACACCGAAGTTGTCCCCACCTCAAATTCTGCTGCCCTGATAGACCCAAAGGAGCCCTACAAACTGACATCAGGAACATGGACTGGTGGGATTTCTTTCCCAGGGAAAAGGGACAAAGCATGTGCCCAGAGGCCCCTGGCCCTGGGCTGGGCCTGACTGCAAAAAATCCTTATATCGAAGGATGGACCCCAGACCGAAGTTGTCCCCACATCAAACCTGTGCTGTCCTGATAGACCCAAAGGAGCCCTACAAACTGACATCAGGAACCTGGACTGGTGAGTTTTCTTTCCCAGGGAAATGGCCAATGGATGTGCCCAGGGGCCCCTGGCCCTGGGCTGAGACCTCACTGCAAAAAATCCTTATATCGAAGGATGGAACCCACACCGAAGTTGTCCCCACATCAAACCTGTGCTGTCCTGATCGACCCAAAGGAGCCCTACAAACTGACATCAGGAACCTGGACTGGTGAGTTTTCTTTCCCAGGGAAAATGGCCAAAGGATGTTCCTAGGTGCCCCTGGCCCTGGGCTAGGACCTCACTGCAAAAAATCCTTATATCGAAGGATGGAGCCCAGACCGAAGTTATCCCCACCTCAAACTTGTGCTGCCCTGATAGACCCAAGGGAGCCCTACAAACTGACATCAGGAACCTGGACTGGTGAGTTTTCTTTCCCAGGGAAAATGGCCAAAGGATGTGCCTAGGTGCCCCCTGCATGGCTGGGACCTGACTGCAAAAAATCCTTATATCGAAGGATGGACCCCAAACCGAAGTTGTCCCCACCTCAAACCTGTGCTGCTCTGATAGACGCAAAGGAGCCCTACGAACTGACATCAGGAACCTGGACTGGTGAGTTTTCTTTCCCAGGGAAAAGGGACAAAGCATGTGCCCAGAGGCCCCTGGCCCTGGGCTGGGCCTGACTGCAAAAAATCCTTATATCGAAGGATGGACCCCAGACCGAAGTTGTCCCCACATCAAACCTGTGCTGTCCTGATAGACGAAAGGAGCCCTACAAACTGACATCAGGAACCTGGACTGGTGAGTTATGTTCCTAGGTGCCCCTGGCCCCGGGCTGGGACCTGACTGCAAAAAATACTTATATCGAAGGATGGACCCCAGACCGAAGTTGTCCCCTGTTGTGGCGCGGTATGCGCTCCTCGCCGCGGCACTCCGAGCCGTGCCGGGCTGGGTGGTGAGGGAAGAGAAACGGGCAGCCGCTTCCCCCTGCAAGCTCTGCAGTTCAGTTCGTGGCGCGCGGGGACAGACGAAGGCGACACGGGACTTGGGGGGGAATGAGATTGTTTTATTCCATGAGCCCCAAGACCCCCTCGGGGGCGGGAGCAGAGGTTTTATACAGAACTCAGGAGGAGGGGTGTAGGAACAGCAACCAATGAGGGAATAGCAGGGGAGGAGTTTAGGGCAGAACTAACATCTGGAAGTTGAGGAGGGGGCTAGAATGAATGACAGGGAAGGTTCTAGGGAAAGGGGCAGGGAAAGGGAGGATTGACCACTTGGAGATGGGGGGGGGGGGGGGGAAACAGATATTAAACAAATATCAAATGAAAGAAAAACACACCACCGCAGCCCCCACCTCAAACTTGTGCTGCCCTGATACACCCAAGGGAGCCCTACAAACTGACATCAGGAACCTGGACTGCTGAGTTTTCTTTCCCAGGGAAAATGGCCAAAGGATATGCCCAGGGGACCCTGGCCCTGGGCTGGGACCTCACTGCAAAAAATCCTTATATCGAAGGATGGACCCCAGACCGAAGTTGTCCCCACATCAAACCTGTGCTGTCCTGATAGACCCAAAGGAGCCCTACAAACTGACATCAGGAACCTGGACTGGTGAGTTTTCTTTCCCAGGGAAATGGCCAATGGATGTGCCCACGGGCCCCTGGCCCTGGGCTGGGACCTCACTGCAAAAAATCCTTATATCGAAGGATGGAGCCCAGACCGAAGTTATCCCCACCTCAAATTTGTGCTGCCCTGATAGACCCAAGGGAGCCCTACAAACTGACATCAGGAACCTGGACTGGTGAGTTTTATTTCCCAGGGAAAATGGCCAAAGGATGTGCCTAGGTGCCCCCTCCATGGCTGGGAACTGACTGCAAAAAATCCTTATATCAAAGGATGGACCCCAGACCGAAGTTGTCCCCACCTCAAACTTGTGCTGCCCTGATAGACCCAAGGGAGCCCTACAAGCTGGCATCAGGAACCTGGACTGGTGAGTTTTCTTTCCCAGGGAAAATGGCCGAAGGATGTGCCCAGGGGCCCCTGGCCCTGGGCTGGGACCTCACTGCAAAAAATCCTTATATCGAAGGATGGAACCCACACCGAAGTTGTCCCCACATCAAACTTCTGCTGCCCTGATAGACCCAAAGGAGCCCTACAAACTGACATCAGGAACCTGGACTGGTGGGTTTTCTTTCCCAGGGAAAAGGGACAAAGCATGTGCCCAGGGGCTCCTGGCTCTGGGCTGGGACCTCACTGCAAAAAATCCTTATATCGAAGGATGGTCCCCAGACCGAAGTTGTCCGCACCTCAAACTTCTGCTGCCCTGATAGACCCAAGGGAGCCCTACAAACTGACATCAGGAACCTGGACTGGTGAGTTTTCTTTCCGAGGGAAAAGGGACAAAGCATGTGCCCAGAGGCCCCTGTCCCTGGGCTGGGACCTGACTGCAAAAAATCCTTATATCGAAGGATGGTCCCCAGACCCAAGTTGTCCCCACCTCAAACTTGTGCTGCCCTGATAGACCCAAGGGAGCCCTACAAACTGACATCAGGAACCTGGACTGGTGAGTTTTCTTTCCCAGGGAAATGGCCAATGGATGTGCCCAGGGGCCCCTGGCCCTAGGCTGGGACCTCACTGCAAAAAATCCTTATATCGAAGGATGGACCCCACACCGAAGTTGTCCCCACCTCAAATTCTGCTGCCCTGATAGACCCAAAGGAGCCCTACAAACTGACATCAGGAACATGGACTGGTGGGATTTCTTTCCCAGGGAAAAGGGACAAAGCATGTGCCCAGAGGCCCCTGGCCCTGGGCTGGGCCTGACTGCAAAAAATCCTTATATCGAAGGATGGACCCCAGACCGAAGTTGTCCCCACATCAAACTTGTGCTGCCCTGATAGACCCAAGGGAGCCCTACAAACTGACATCAGGAACCTGGACTGGTGAGTTTTCTTTCCCAGGGAAATGGCCAATGGATGTGCCCAGGGGCCCCTGGCCCTAGGCTGGGACCTCACTGCAAAAAATCATTATATCGAAGGATGGACCCCACACCGAAGTTGTCCCCACCTCAAATTCTGCTGCCCTGATAGACCCAAAGGAGCCCTACAAACTGACATCAGGAACATGGACTGGTGGGATTTCTTTCCCAGGGAAAAGGGACAAAGCATGTGCCCAGAGGCCCCTGGCCCTGGGCTGGGCCTGACTGCAAAAAATCCTTATATCGAAGGATGGACCCCAGACCGAAGTTGTCCCCACATCAAACCTGTGCTGTCCTGATAGACCCAAAGGAGCCCTACAAACTGACATCAGGAACCTGGACTGGTGAGTTTTCTTTCCCAGGGAAATGGCCAATGGATGTGCCCAGGGGCCCCTGGCCCTGGGCTGAGACCTCACTGCAAAAAATCCTTATATCGAAGGATGGAACCCACACCGAAGTTGTCCCCACATCAAACCTGTGCTGTCCTGATCGACCCAAAGGAGCCCTACAAACTGACATCAGGAACCTGGACTGGTGAGTTTTCTTTCCCAGGGAAAATGGCCAAAGGATGTTCCTAGGTGCCCCTGGCCCTGGGCTAGGACCTCACTGCAAAAAATCCTTATATCGAAGGATGGAGCCCAGACCGAAGTTATCCCCACCTCAAACTTGTGCTGCCCTGATAGACCCAAGGGAGCCCTACAAACTGACATCAGGAACCTGGACTGGTGAGTTTTCTTTCCCAGGGAAAATGGCCAAAGGATGTGCCTAGGTGCCCCCTGCATGGCTGGGACCTGACTGCAAAAAATCCTTATATCGAAGGATGGACCCCAAACCGAAGTTGTCCCCACCTCAAACCTGTGCTGCTCTGATAGACGCAAAGGAGCCCTACGAACTGACATCAGGAACCTGGACTGGTGAGTTTTCTTTCCCAGGGAAAAGGGACAAAGCATGTGCCCAGAGGCCCCTGGCCCTGGGCTGGGCCTGACTGCAAAAAATCCTTATATCGAAGGATGGACCCCAGACCGAAGTTGTCCCCACATCAAACCTGTGCTGTCCTGATAGACGAAAGGAGCCCTACAAACTGACATCAGGAACCTGGACTGGTGAGTTATGTTCCTAGGTGCCCCTGGCCCCGGGCTGGGACCTGACTGCAAAAAATACTTATATCGAAGGATGGACCCCAGACCGAAGTTGTCCCCTGTTGTGGCGCGGTATGCGCTCCTCGCCGCGGCACTCCGAGCCGTGCCGGGCTGGGTGGTGAGGGAAGAGAAACGGGCAGCCGCTTCCCCCTGCAAGCTCTGCAGTTCAGTTCGTGGCGCGCGGGGACAGACGAAGGCGACACGGGACTTGGGGGGGAATGAGATTGTTTTATTCCATGAGCCCCAAGACCCCCTCGGGGGCGGGAGCAGAGGTTTTATACAGAACTCAGGAGGAGGGGTGTAGGAACAGCAACCAATGAGGGAATAGCAGGGGAGGAGTTTAGGGCAGAACTAACATCTGGAAGTTGAGGAGGGGGCTAGAATGAATGACAGGGAAGGTTCTAGGGAAAGGGGCAGGGAAAGGGAGGATTGACCACTTGGAGATGGGGGGGGGGGGGGGAAACAGATATTAAACAAATATCAAATGAAAGAAAAACACACCACCGCAGCCCCCACCTCAAACTTGTGCTGCCCTGATACACCCAAGGGAGCCCTACAAACTGACATCAGGAACCTGGACTGCTGAGTTTTCTTTCCCAGGGAAAATGGCCAAAGGATATGCCCAGGGGACCCTGGCCCTGGGCTGGGACCTCACTGCAAAAAATCCTTATATCGAAGGATGGACCCCAGACCGAAGTTGTCCCCACATCAAACCTGTGCTGTCCTGATAGACCCAAAGGAGCCCTACAAACTGACATCAGGAACCTGGACTGGTGAGTTTTCTTTCCCAGGGAAATGGCCAATGGATGTGCCCACGGGCCCCTGGCCCTGGGCTGGGACCTCACTGCAAAAAATCCTTATATCGAAGGATGGAACCCAGACCGAAGTTATCCCCACCTCAAATTTGTGCTGCCCTGATAGACCCAAGGGAGCCCTACAAACTGACATCAGGAACCTGGACTGGTGAGTTTTATTTCCCAGGGAAAATGGCCAAAGGATGTGCCTAGGTGCCCCCTCCATGGCTGGGAACTGACTGCAAAAAATCCTTATATCGAAGGATGGAGCCCACACCGAAGTTGTCCCCACCTCAAACTTGTGCTGCCCTGATAGACCCAAGGGAGCCCTACAAGCTGGCATCAGGAACCTGGACTGGTGAGTTTTCTTTCCCAGGGAAAATGGCCAAAGGATGTGCCTAGGGGCCCCTGGCCCTGGGCTGGGACCTCACTGCAAAAAATCCTTATATCGAAGGATGGAACCCACACCGAAGTTGTCCCCACATCAAACTTCTGCTGCCCTGATAGACCCAAAGGAGCCCTAAAAACTGACATCAGGAACCTGGACTGGTGGGTTTTCTTTCCCAGGGAAAAGGGACAAAGCATGTGCCCAGGGGCCCCTGGCCCTGGGCTGGGACCTCACTGCAAAAAATCCTTATATCGAAGGATGGAACCCACACCGAAGTTGTCCCCACATCAAACTTGTGCGGCCCTGATAGACCCAAAGGATCCCTACAAACTGACATCAGGAACCTGGACTGGTGAGTTTTCTTTCCCAGGGAAAAGGGACAAAGCATGTGCCCAGAGGCCCCTGTCCCTGGGCTGGGACCTCACTGCAAAAAATCCTTATATCCAAGGATGGACCCCAGACCGAAGTTGTCCCCACATCAAACTTGTGCTGCCCTGATAGACCCAAGGGAGCCCTACAAACTGACATCAGGAACCTGGACTGGTGAGTTTTCTTTCCCAGGGAAAATGGCAAAAGGATGTTCCTAGGTGCCCCTGGCCCTGGGCTGGGACCTCACTGCAAAAAATCCTTATATCGAAGGATGGAGGCCAGACCAAAGTTGTCCCCACCTCAAACTTGTGCTGCCCTGATAGACCCAAGGGAGCCCTACAAACTGACATCAGGAACCTGGACTGGTGAGTTTTCTTTCCCAGGGAAATGGCCAATGGATGTGCCCACGGGCCCCTGGCCCTGGGCTGGGACCTCACTGAAAAAAATCCTTATATCGAAGGATGGAACCCACACCGAAGTTGTCCCCACATCAAACTTGTGCTGTCCTGATCGACCCAAAGGAGCCCTACAAACTGACATCAGGAACCTGGACTGGTGAGTTTTCTTTCCCAGGGAAAATGGCCAAAGGATGTTCCTAGGTGCCCCTGGCCCTGGGCTGGGACCTGACTGCAAAAAATACTTATATCGAAGGATGGACCCCAGACCGAAGTTTTCCCCACCTCAAATTTGTGCTGCCCTGATAGACCCAAGGGAGCCCTACAAACTGACATCAGGAACCGGGACTGGTGAGTTTTATTTCCCAGGGAAAATGGCCAAAGGATGTGCCTAGGTTCCCCCTCCATGGCTGGGAACTGACTGCAAAAAATCCTTATATCGAAGGATGGAGCCCACACCGAAGTTGTCCCCACCTCAAACTTGTGCTGCCCTGATAGACCCAAGGGAGCCCTACAAGCTGGCATCAGGAACCTGGACTGGTGAGTTTTCTTTCCCAGGGAAAATGGCCAAAGGATGTGCCCAGGGGCCCCTGGCCCTGGGCTGGGACCTCACTGCAAAAAATCCTTATATCGAAGGATGGAACGCACACTGAAGTTGTCCCCACACCAAACTTCTGCTGCCCTGATAGACCCAAAGGAGCCCTACAAACTGACATCAGGAACCTGGACTGGTGGGTTTTCTTTCCCAGGGAAAAGGGACAAAGCATGTGCCCAGGGGCCCCTGGCTCTGGGCTGGGACCTCACTGCAAAAAATCCTTATATCGAAGGATGGTCCCCAGACCGAAGTTGTCCGCACCTCAAACTTCTGCTGCCCTGATAGACCCAAGGGAGCCCTACAAACTGACATCAGGAACCTGGACTGGTGAGTTTTCTTTCCCAGGGAAAAGGGACAAAGCATGTGCCCAGAGGCCCCTGTCCCTGGGCTGGGCCTGACTGCAAAAAATCCTTATATCGAAGGATGGACCCCAGACCGAAGTTGTCCCCACATCAAACCTGTGCTGTCCTGATAGACGAAAGGAGCCCTACAAACTGACATCAGGAACCTGAACTGGTGAGTTTTCTTTCCCAGGGAAATGGCCAATGGATGTGCCCAGGGGCCCCTGGCCCTGGGCTGAGACCTCACTGCAAAAAATCCTTATATCGAAGGATGGAACCCACACCGAAGTTGTCCCCACATCAAACCTGTGCTGTCCTGATAGACGAAAGGAGCCCTACAAACTGACATCAGGAACCTGGACTGGTGAGTTTTCTTTCCCAGGGAAAATGGCCAAAGGATGTTCCTAGGTGCCCCTGGCCCTGGGCTGGGAACTGACTGCAAAAAATACTTCTATCGAAGGATGGACCCCAGACCGAAGTTGTCACCACCTAAAACTTGTGCTGCCCTGATAGACCCAAAGGAGCCCTACAAACTGACATCAGGAACCTGGACTGGTGAGTTTTCTTTCCCAGGGAAATGGCCAATGGATGTGCCCAGGGGCCCCTGGCCCTGGGCTGGGACCTGACTGCAAAAAATACTTATATCGAAGGATGGAACCCACACCGAAGTTATCCCCACATCAAACCTGTGCTGTCCTGATAGACCCAAAGGAGCCCTACAAACTGACATCAGGAACCTGGACTGGTGAGTTTTCTTTCCCAGGGAAAATGGCCAAAGGATGTTCCTAGGTGCCCCTGGCCCTGAGCTGGGATCTCACTGCAAAAAATCCTTATATCGAAGGATGGAGGCCAGACCAAAGTTGTCCCCACCTCAAACTTGTGCTGCCCTGATAGACCCAAGGGAGCCCTACAAACTGACATCAGGAACCTGGACTGGTGAGTTTTCTTTCCCAGGGAAAAGGGACAAAGCATGTGCCCAGAGGCCCCTGGCCCTGGGCTGGGACCTCACTGCAAAAAATCCTTATATCGAAGGATGGTCCCCAGACCGAAGTTGTCCGCACCTCAAACTTCTGCTGCCCTGATAGACCCAAGGGAGCCCTACAAACTGACATCAGGAACCTGGACTGGTGAGTTTTCTTTCCCAGGGAAAAGGGACAAAGCATGTGCCCAGAGGCCCCTGTCCCTGGGCTGGGCCTGACTGCAAAAAATCCTTATATCGAAGGATGGACCCCAGACCGAAGTTGTCCCCACATCAAACCTGTGCTGTCCTGATAGACCCAAAGGAGCCCTACAAACTGACATCAGGAACCTGAACTGGTGAGTTTTCTTTCCCAGGGAAATGGCCAATGGATGTGCCCAGGGGCCCCTGGCCCTGGGCTGAGACCTCACTGCAAAAAATCCTTATATCGAAGGATGGAACCCACACCGAAGTTGTCCCCACATCAAACCTGTGCTGTCCTGATAGACGAAAGGAGCCCTACAAACTGACATCAGGAACCTGGACTGGTGAGTTTTCTTTCCCAGGGAAAATGGCCAAAGGATGTTCCTAGGTGCCCCTGGCCCTGGGCTGGGACCTGACTGCAAAAAATACTTCTATCGAAGGATGGACCCCAGACCGAAGTTGTCACCACCTCAAACTTGTGCTGCCCTGATAGACCCAAAGAAGCCCTACAAACTGACATCAGGAACCTGGACTGGTGAGTTTTCTTTCCCAGGGAAATGGCCAATGGATGTGCCCAGGGGCCCCTGGCCCTGGGCTGGGACCTCACTGCAAAAAATACTTATATCGAAGGATGGAACCCACACCGAAGTTATCCCCACATCAAACCTGTGCTGTCCTGATCGACCCAAAGGAGCCCTACAAACTGACATCAGGAACCTGGACTGGTGAGTTTTCTTTCCCAGGGAAAATGGCCAAAGGATGTTCCTAGGTGCCCCTGGCCCTGGGCTGGGACCTCACTGCAAAAAATCCTTATATCGAAGGATGGAGGCCAGACCAAAGTTGTCCCCACCTCAAACTTGTGCTGCCCTGATAGACCCAAGGGAGCCCTACAAACTGACATCAGGAACCTGGACTGGTGAGTTTTCTTTCCCAGGGAAATGGCCAATGGATGTGCCCAGGGGCCCCTGGCCCTGGGCTGGGACCTCACTGCAAAAAATCCTTATATCGAAGGATGGAACCCACACCGAAGTTGTCCCCACATCAAACCTGTGCTGTCCTGATCGACCCAAAGGAGCCCTACAAACTGACATCAGGAACCTGGACTGGTGAGTTTTCTTTCCCAGGGAAAATGGCCAAAGGATGTTCCTAGGTGCCCCTGGCCCTGGGCTGGGACCTGACTGCAAAAAATCCTTATATCGAAGGATGGACACCAGACCGAAGTTGTCCCCACCTCAAACTTGTGCTGCCCTGATAGACCCAAGGGAGCCCTACAAACTGACATCAGGAACCTGGACTGGTGAGTTTTCTTTCCCAGGGAAATGGCCAATGGATGTGCCCAGTGGCCCCTGGCCCTGGGCTAGGACCTCACTGCAAAAAATCCTTATATCGAAGGATGGAGCCCAGACCGAAGTTATCCCCACCTCAAATTTGTGCTGCCCTGATAGACCCAAGGGAGCCCTACAAACTCACATCAGGAACCTGGACTGCTGAGTTTTCTTTCCCAGGGAAAATGGCCAAAGGATGTGCCCAGGGGCCCCTGTCCCTCGGCTGGGACCTCACTGCAAAAAATCCTTATATCGAAGGATGGACCCCACACCGAAGTTTTCCCCACCTCAAACTTCTGCTGCCCTGATAGACCCAAAGGAGCCCTACAAACTGACATCAGGAACCTGGACTGGTGGGTTTTCTTTCCCAGGGAAAAGGGACAAAGCATGTGCCCAGAGGCCCCTGGCCCTGGGTTGGGCCTGACTGCAAAAAATCCTTATATCGAAGGATGGACCCCAGACGGAAGTTGTCCCCACATCAAACCTGTGCTGTCCTGATAGACCCAAAGGAGCCCTACAAACTGACATCAGGAACCTGGTCTGGTGAGTTTTCTTTCCCAGGGAAAATGGCCAAAGGTGTTCCTAGGTGCCCCTGGCCCTGGGCTGGGACCTGACTGCAAAAAATACTTATATCGAAGGATGGAGGCCAGACCAAAGTTGTCCCCACCTCAAACTTGTGCTGCCCTGATAGACCCAAGGGAGCCCTACAAACTGACATCAGGAACCTGGACTGCTGAGTTTTCTTTCCCAGGGAAATGGCCAATGGATGTGCCCAGTGGCCCCTGGCCCTGGGCTAGGACCTCACTGCAAAAAATCCTTATATCGAAGGATGGAGCCCAGACCGAAGTTATCCCCACCTCAAACTTGTGCTGCCCTGATAGACCCAAGGGAGCCCTACAAACTGACATCAGGAACCTGGACTGGTGAGTTTTATTTCCCAGGGAAAATGGCCAAAGGATATGCCTAGGTGCCCCCTCCATGGCTGGGAACTGACTGCAAAAAATCCTTATATCGAAGGATGGAACCCACACCGAAGTTGTCCCCACATCAAACCTGTGCTGTCCTGATCGACCCAAAGGAGCCCTACAAACTGACATCAGGAACCTGGACTGGTGAGTTTTCTTTCCCAGGGAAATGGCCAGTGGATGTGCCCAGGGGCCCCATGCCCTGGGCTGGGACCTCACTGCAAAAAATCCTTATATCGAAGTATGGAACCCACACCGAAGTTGTCCCCACATCAAACTTCTGCTGTCCTGATCGACCCAAAGGAGCCCTACAATCTGACATCAGGAACCTGGACTGGTGAGTTTTCTTTCCCAGGGAAAATGGCCAAAGGATGTTCCTAGGTGCCCCTGGCCCTGGGCTGGGACCTGACTGCAAAAAATACTTATATCGAAGGATGGAGGCCAGACCAAAGTTGTCCCCACCTCAAACTTGTGCTGCCCTGATAGACCTAAGGGAGCCCTACAAACTGACATCAGGAACCTGGACTGGTGAGTTTTCTTTCCCAGGGAAAATGGCCAAAGGATGTGCCCAGGGGCCCCTGGCCCTCGGCTGGGACCTCACTGCAAAAAATCCTTATATCGAAGGATGGACCCCACACCGAAGTTTTCCCCACCTCAAACTTCTGCTGCCCTGATAGACCCAAAGGAGCCCTACAAACTGACATCAGGAACCTGGACTGGTGGGTTTTCTTTCCCAGGGAAAAGGGACAAAGCATGTGCCCAGAGGCCCCTGGCCCTGGGCTGGGCCTGACTGCAAAAAATCCTTATATCGAAGGATGGACCCCAGACCGAAGTTGTCCCCACATCAAACCTGTGCTGTCCTGATAGACCCAAAGGAGCCCTACAAACTGACATCAGGAACCTGGTCTGGTGAGTTTTCTTTCTCAGGGAAAATGGCCAAAGGATGTGCCCAGGGGCCCCTGGCCCTCGGCTGGGACCTCACTGCAAAAAATCCTTATATCGAAGGATGGACCCCACACCGAAGTTTTCCCCACCTCAAACTTCTGCTGCCCTGATAGACCCAAAGGAGCCCTACAAACTGACATCAGGAACCTGGACTGGTGAGTTTTCTTTCCCAGGGAAAATGGCCAAAGGATGTTCCTAGGTGCCCCTGGCCCTGGGCTGGGACCAGACTGCAAAAAATACTTATATCGAAGGATGGAGGCCAGACCAAAGTTGTCCCCACCTCAAACTTGTGCTGCCCTGATAGACCTAAGGGAGCCCTACAAACTGACATCAGGAACCTGGACTGCTGAGTTTTCTTTCCCAGGGAAAATGGCCAAAGGATATGCCCAGGGGACCCTGGCCCTGGGCTGGGACCTCACTGCAAAAAATCCTTATATCGAAGGATGGAACCCAGACCGAAGTTATCCCCACCTCAAATTTGTGCTGCCCTGATAGACCCAAGGGAGCCCTGCAAACTGACATCAGGAACCTGGACTGGTGAGTTTTATTTCCCAGGGAAAATGGCCAAAGGATGTGCCTAGGTGCCCCCTCCATGGCTGGGAACTGACTGCAAAAAATCCTTATATCGAAGGATGGAGCCCACACCGAAGTTGTCCCCACCTCAAACTTGTGCTGCCCTGATAGACCCAAGGGAGCCCTACAAGCTGGCATCAGGAACCTGGACTGGTGAGTTTTCTTTCCCAGGGAAAATGGCCAAAGGATGTGCCCAGGGGCCCCTGGCCCTGGGCTGGGACCTCACTGCAAAAAATCCTTATATCGAAGGATGGAACCCACACCGAAGTTGTCCCCACATCAAACTTCTGCTGCCCTGATAGACCCAAAGGAGCCCTACAAACTGACATCAGGAACCTGGACTGGTGGGTTTTCTTTCCCAGGGAAAAGGGACAAAGCATGTGCCCAGGGGCCCCTGGCCCTGGGCTGGGACCTCACTGCAAAAAATCCTTATATCGAAGGATGGAACCCACACCGAAGTTGTCCCCACATCAAACTTGTGCTGCCCTGATAGACCCAAAGGATCCCTACAAACTGACATCAGGAACCTGGACTGGTGAGTTTTCTTTCCCAGGGAAAAGGGACAAAGCATGTGCCCAGTGGCCCCTGTCCCTGGGCTGGGACCTCACTGCAAAAAATCCTTATATCCAAGGATGGACCCCAGACCGAAGTTGTCCCCACATCAAACTTGTGCTGCCCTGATAGACCCAAGGGAGCCCTACAAACTGACATCAGGAACCTGGACTGGTGGGTTTTCTTTCCCAGGGAAAATGGCAAAAGGATGTTCCTAGGTGCCCCTGGCCCTGGGCTGGGACCTCACTGCAAAAAATCCTTATATCGAAGGATGAAGGCCAGACCAAAATTGTCCCCACCTCAAACTTGTGCTGCCCTGATAGACCCAAGGGAGCACTACAAACTGACATCAGGAACCTGGACTGGTAAGTTTTCTTTCCCAGGGAAATGGCCAATGGATGTGCCCACGGGCCCCTGGCCCTGGGCTGGGACCTCACTGCAAAAAATCCTTATATCGAAGGATGGAACCCACACCGAAGTTGTCCCCACATCAAACTTGTGCTGTCCTGATCGACCCAAAGGAGCCCTACAAACTGACATCAGGAACCTGGACTGGTGAGTTTTCTTTCCCAGGGAAAATGGCCAAAGGATGTTCCTAGGTGCCCCTGGCCCTGGGCTGGGACCTGACTGCAAAAAATACTTATATCGAAGGATGGACACCAGACCGAAGTTGTCCCCACCTCAAACTTGTGCTGTCCTGATAGACCCAAGGGAGCCCTACAAACTGACATCAGGAACCTGGACTGGTGAGTTTTCTTTCCCAGGGAAATGGCCAATGGATGTGCCCAGGGGCCCCTGGCCCAGGGCTAGGACCTCACTGCAAAAAATCCTTATATCGAAGGATGGACCCCAGACCGAAGTTTTCCCCACCTCAAATTTGTGCTGCCCTGATAGACCCAAGGGAGCCCTACAAACTGACATCAGGAACCTGGACTGGTGAGTTTTCTTTCCCAGGGAAATGGCCAATGGATGTGCCCAGGGGCCCCTGGCCCTGGGCTGGGACCTCACTGCAAAAAATCCTTATATCGAAGGATGGAACCCACACCGAAGTTGTCCCCACATCAAACCTGTGCTGTCCTGATCGACCCAAAGGAGCCCTACAAACTGACATCAGGAACCTGGACTGGTGAGTTTTCTTTCCCAGGGAAAATGGCCAAAGGATGTTCCTAGGTGCCCCTGGCCCTGGGCTGGGACCTGACTGCAAAAAATCCTTATATCGAAGGATGGACACCAGACCGAAGTTGTCCCCACCTCAAACTTGTGCTGCCCTGATAGACCCAAGGGAGCCCTACAAACTGACATCAGGAACCTGGACTGGTGAGTTTTCTTTCCCAGGGAAATGGCCAATGGATGTGCCCAGTGGCCCCTGGCCCTGGGCTAGGACCTCACTGCAAAAAATCCTTATATCGAAGGATGGAGCCCAGACCGAAGTTATCCCCACCTCAAATTTGTGCTGCCCTGATAGACCCAAGGGAGCCCTACAAACTCACATCAGGAACCTGGACTGCTGAGTTTTCTTTCCCAGGGAAAATGGCCAAAGGATGTGCCCAGGGGCCCCTGTCCCTCGGCTGGGACCTCACTGCAAAAAATCCTTATATCGAAGGATGGACCCCACACCGAAGTTTTCCCCACCTCAAACTTCTGCTGCCCTGATAGACCCAAAGGAGCCCTACAAACTGACATCAGGAACCTGGACTGGTGGGTTTTCTTTCCCAGGGAAAAGGGACAAAGCATGTGCCCAGAGGCCCCTGGCCCTGGGTTGGGCCTGACTGCAAAAAATCCTTATATCGAAGGATGGACCCCAGACGGAAGTTGTCCCCACATCAAACCTGTGCTGTCCTGATAGACCCAAAGGAGCCCTACAAACTGACATCAGGAACCTGGTCTGGTGAGTTTTCTTTCCCAGGGAAAATGGCCAAAGGTGTTCCTAGGTGCCCCTGGCCCTGGGCTGGGGCCTGACTGCAAAAAATACTTATATCGAAGGATGGAGGCCAGACCAAAGTTGTCCCCACCTCAAACTTGTGCTGCCCTGATAGACCCAAGGGAGCCCTACAAACTGACATCAAGAACCTGGACTGCTGAGTTTTCTTTCCCAGGGAAATGGCCAATGGATGTGCCCAGTGGCCCCTGGCCCTGGGCTAGGACCTCACTGCAAAAAATCCTTATATCGAAGGATGGAGCCCAGACCGAAGTTATCCCCACCTCAAACTTGTGCTGCCCTGATAGACCCAAGGGAGCCCTACAAACTGACATCAGGAACCTGGACTGGTGAGTTTTATTTCCCAGGGAAAATGGCCAAAGGATATGCCTAGGTGCCCCCTCCATGGCTGGGAACTGACTGCAAAAAATCCTTATATCGAAGGATGGAACCCACACCGAAGTTGTCCCCACATCAAACCTGTGCTGTCCTGATCGACCCAAAGGAGCCCTACAAACTGACATCAGGAACCTGGACTGGTGAGTTTTCTTTCCCAGGGAAATGGCCAGTGGATGTGCCCAGGGGCCCCATGCCCTGGGCTGGGACCTCACTGCAAAAAATCCTTATATCGAAGTATGGAACCCACACCGAAGTTGTCCCCACATCAAACTTCTGCTGTCCTGATCGACCCAAAGGAGCCCTACAAACTGACATCAGGAACCTGGACTGGTGAGTTTTCTTTCCCAGGGAAAATGGCCAAAGGATGTGCCCAGGGGCCCCTGGCCCTCGGCTGGGACCTCACTGCAAAAAATCCTTATATCGAAGGATGGACCCCACACCGAAGTTTTCCCCACCTCAAACTTCTGCTGCCCTGATAGACCCAAAGGAGCCCTACAAACTGACATCAGGAACCTGGACTGGTGGGTTTTCTTTCCCAGGGAAAAGGGACAAAGCATGTGCCCAGAGGCCCCTGGCCCTGGGCTGGGCCTGACTGCAAAAAATCCTTATATCGAAGGATGGACCCCAGACCGAAGTTGTCCCCACATCAAACCTGTGCTGTCCTGATAGACCCAAAGGAGCCCTACAAACTGACATCAGGAACCTGGTCTGGTGAGTTTTCTTTCCCAGGGAAAATGGCCAAAGGATGTGCCCAGGGGCCCCTGGCCCTCGGCTGGGACCTCACTGCAAAAAATCCTTATATCGAAGGATGGACCCCACACCGAAGTTTTCCCCACCTCAAACTTCTGCTGCCCTGATAGACCCAAAGGAGCCCTACAAACTGACATCAGGAACCTGGACTGGTGAGTTTTCTTTCCCAGGGAAAATGGCCAAAGGATGTTCCTAGGTGCCCCTGGCCCTGGGCTGGGACCAGACTGCAAAAAATACTTATATCGAAGGATGGAGGCCAGACCAAAGTTGTCCCCACCTCAAACTTGTGCTGCCCTGATAGACCTAAGGGAGCCCTACAAACTGACATCAGGAACCTGGACTGCTGAGTTTTCTTTCCCAGGGAAAATGGCCAAAGGATATGCCCAGGGGACCCTGGCCCTGGGCTGGGACCTCACTGCAAAAAATCCTTATATCGAAGGATGGAACCCAGACCGAAGTTATCCCCACCTCAAATTTGTGCTGCCCTGATAGACCCAAGGGAGCCCTGCAAACTGACATCAGGAACCTGGACTGGTGAGTTTTATTTCCCAGGGAAAATGGCCAAAGGATGTGCCTAGGTGCCCCCTCCATGGCTGGGAACTGACTGCAAAAAATCCTTATATCGAAGGATGGAGCCCACACCGAAGTTGTCCCCACCTCAAACTTGTGCTGCCCTGATAGACCCAAGGGAGCCCTACAAGCTGGCATCAGGAACCTGGACTGGTGAGTTTTCTTTCCCAGGGAAAATGGCCAAAGGATGTGCCCAGGGGCCCCTGGCCCTGGGCTGGGACCTCACCGCAAAAAATCCTTATATCGAAGGATGGAACCCACACCGAAGTTGTCCCCACATCAAACTTCTGCTGCCCTGATAGACCCAAAGGAGCCCTACAAACTGACATCAGGAACCTGGACTGGTGGGTTTTCTTTCCCAGGGAAAAGGGACAAAGCATGTGCCCAGGGGCCCCTGGCCCTGGGCTGGGACCTCACTGCAAAAAATCCTTATATCGAAGGATGGAACCCACACCGAAGTTGTCCCCACATCAAACTTGTGCTGCCCTGATAGACCCAAAGGATCCCTACAAACTGACATCAGGAACCTGGACTGGTGAGTTTTCTTTCCCAGGGAAAAGGGACAAAGCATGTGCCCAGTGGCCCCTGTCCCTGGGCTGGGACCTCACTGCAAAAAATCCTTATATCCAAGGATGGACCCCAGACCGAAGTTGTCCCCACATCAAACTTGTGCTGCCCTGATAGACCCAAGGGAGCCCTACAAACTGACATCAGGAACCTGGACTGGTGGGTTTTCTTTCCCAGGGAAAATGGCAAAAGGATGTTCCTAGGTGCCCCTGGCCCTGGGCTGGGACCTCACTGCAAAAAATCCTTATATCGAAGGATGAAGGCCAGACCAAAATTGTCCCCACCTCAAACTTGTGCTGCCCTGATAGACCCAAGGGAGCACTACAAACTGACATCAGGAACCTGGACTGGTGAGTTTTCTTTCCCAGGGAAATGGCCAATGGATGTGCCCACGGGCCCCTGGCCCTGGGCTGGGACCTCACTGCAAAAAATCCTTATATCGAAGGATGGAACCCACACCGAAGTTGTCCCCACATCAAACTTGTGCTGTCCTGATCGACCCAAAGGAGCCCTACAAACTGACATCAGGAACCTGGACTGGTGAGTTTTCTTTCCCAGGGAAAATGGCCAAAGGATGTTCCTAGGTGCCCCTGGCCCTGGGCTGGGACCTGACTGCAAAAAATACTTATATCGAAGGATGGACACCAGACCGAAGTTGTCCCCACCTCAAACTTGTGCTGTCCTGATAGACCCAAGGGAGCCCTACAAACTGACATCAGGAACCTGGACTGGTGAGTTTTCTTTCCCAGGGAAATGGCCAATGGATGTGCCCAGGGGCCCCTGGCCCAGGGCTAGGACCTCACTGCAAAAAATCCTTATATCGAAGGATGGACCCCAGACCGAAGTTTTCCCCACCTCAAATTTGTGCTGCCCTGATAGACCCAAGGGAGCCCTACAAACTGACATCAGGAACCTGGACTGGTGAGTTTTATTTCCCAGGGAAAATGGCCAAAGGATGTGTCTAGGTTCCCCCTCCATGGCTGGGAACTGACTGCAAAAAATCCTTATATCGAAGGATGGAGCCCACACCGAAGTTGTCCCCACCTCAAACTTGTGCTGCCCTGATAGACCCAAGGGAGCCCTACAAGCTGGCATCAGGAACCTGGACTGGTGAGTTTTCTTTCCCAGGGAAAATGGCCAAAGGATGTGCCCAGGGGCCCCTGGCCCTGGGCTGGGACCTCACTGCAAAAAATCCTTATATCGAAGGATGGAACGCACACTGAAGTTGTCCCCACATCAAACTTCTGCTGCCCTGATAGACCCAAAGGAGCCCTACAAACTGACATCAGGAACCTGGACTGGTGGGTTTTCTTTCCCAGGGAAAAGGGACAAAGCATGTGCCCAGGGGCCCCTGGCTCTGGGCTGGGACCTCACTGCAAAAAATCCTTATATCGAAGGATGGTCCCCAGACCGAAGTTGTCCGCACCTCAAACTTCTGCTGCCCTGATAGACCCAAGGGAGCCCTACAAACTGACATCAGGAACCTGGACTGGTGAGTTTTCTTTCCCAGGGAAAAGGGACAAAGCATGTGCCCAGAGGCCCCTGTCCCTGGGCTGGGCCTGACTGCAAAAAATCCTTATATCGAAGGATGGACCCCAGACCGAAGTTGTCCCCACATCAAACCTGTGCTGTCCTGATAGACCCAAAGGAGCCCTACAAACTGACATCAGGAACCTGAACTGGTGAGTTTTCTTTCCCAGGGAAATGGCCAATGCATGTGCCCAGGGGCCCCTGGCCCTGGGCTGAGACCTCACTGCAAAAAATCCTTATATCGAAGGATGGAACCCACACCGAAGTTGTCCCCACATCAAACCTGTGCTGTCCTGATAGACGAAAGGAGCCCTACAAACTGACATCAGGAACCTGGACTGGTGAGTTTTCTTTCCCAGGGAAAATGGCCAAAGGATGTTCCTAGGTGCCCCTGGCCCTGGGCTGGGACCTGACTGCAAAAAATACTTCTATCGAAGGATGGACCCCAGACCGAAGTTGTCACCACCTCAAACTTGTGCTGCCCTGATAGACCCAAAGGAGCCCTACAAACTGACATCAGGAACCTGGACTGGTGAGTTTTCTTTCCCAGGGAAATGGCCAATGGATGTGCCCCAGGGGCCCCTGGCCCTGGGCTGGGACCTGACTGCAAAAAATACTTATATCGAAGGATGGAACCCACACCGAAGTTATCCCCACATCAAACCTGTGCTGTCCTGATCGACCCAAAGGAGCCCTACAAACTGACATCAGGAACCTGGACTGGTGAGTTTTCTTTCCCAGGGAAAATGGCCAAAGGATGTTCCTAGGTGCCCCTGGCCCTGGGCTGGGACCTGACTGCAAAAAATCCTTATATCCAAGGATGGACCCCAGACCGAAGTTGTCCCCACATCAAACTTGTGCTGCCCTGATAGACCCAAGGGAGCCCTACAAACTGACATCAGGAACCTGGACTGGTGGGTTTTCTTTCCCAGGGAAAATGGCAAAAGGATGTTCCTAGGTGCCCCTGGCCCTGGGCTGGGACCTCACTGCAAAAAATCCTTATATCGAAGGATGAAGGCCAGACCAAAATTGTCCCCACCTCAAACTTGTGCTGCCCTGATAGACCCAAGGGAGCCCTACAAACTGACATCAGGAACCTGGACTGGTGAGTTTTCTTTCCCAGGGAAATGGCCAATGGATGTGCCCACGGGCCCCTGGCCCTGGGCTGGGACCTCACTGCAAAAAATCCTTATATCGAAGGATGGAACCCACACCGAAGTTGTCCCCACATCAAACTTGTGCTGTCCTGATCGACCCAAAGGAGCCCTACAAACTGACATCAGGAACCTGGACTGGTGAGTTTTCTTTCCCAGGGAAAATGGCCAAAGGATGTTCCTAGTTGCCCCTGGCCCTGGGCTGGGACCTGACTGCAAAAAATACTTATATCGAAGGATGGACCCCAGACCGAAGTTGTCCCCACCTCAAACTTGTGCTGCCCTGATAGACCCAAGGGAGCCCTACAAACTGACATCAGGAACCTGGACTGGTGAGTTTTCTTTCCCAGGGAAATGGCCAATGGATGTGCCCAGGGGCCCCTGGCCCAGGGCTAGGACCTCACTGCAAAAAATCCTTATATCGAAGGATGGACCCCAGACCGAAGTTTTCCCCACCTCAAATTTGTGCTGGCCTGATAGACCCAAGGGAGGCCTACAAACTGACATCAGGAACCTGGACTGGTGAGTTTTATTTCCCAGGGAAAATGGCCAAAGGATGTGCCTAGGTTCCCCCTCCATGGCTGGGAACTGACTGCAAAAAATCCTTATATCGAAGGATGGAGCCCACACCGAAGTTGTCCCCACCTCAAACTTGTGCTGCCCTGATAGACCCAAGGGAGCCCTACAAGCTGGCATCAGGAACCTGGACTGGTGAGTTTTCTTTCCCAGGGAAAATGGCCAAAGGATGTGCCCAGGGGCCCCTGGCCCTGGGCTGGGACCTCACTGCAAAAAATCCTTATATCGAAGGATGGAACGCACACTGAAGTTGTCCCCACATCAAACTTCTGCTGCCCTGATAGACCCAAAGGAGCCCTACAAACTGACATCAGGAACCTGGACTGGTGGGTTTTCTTTCCCAGGGAAAAGGGGCAAAGCATGTGCCCAGGGGCCCCTGGCTCTGGGCTGGGACCTCACTGCAAAAAATCCTTATATCCAAGGATGGTCCCCAGACCGAAGTTGTCCGCACCTCAAACTTCTGCTGCCCTGATAGACCCAAGGGAGCCCTACAAACTGACATCAGGAACCTGGACTGGTGAGTTTTCTTTCCCAGGGAAAAGGGACAAAGCATGTGCCCAGAGGCCCCTGTCCCTGGGCTGGGCCTGACTGCAAAAAATCCTTATATCGAAGGATGGACCCCAGACCGAAGTTGTCCCCACATCAAACCTGTGCTGTCCTGATAGACCCAAAGGAGCCCTACAAACTGACATCAGGAACCTGAACTGGTGAGTTTTCTTTCCCAGGGAAATGGCCAATGCATGTGCCCAGGGGCCCCTGGCCTTGGGCTGAGACCTCACTGCAAAAAATCCTTATATCGAAGGATGGAACCCACACCGAAGTTGTCCCCACATCAAACCTGTGCTGTCCTGATAGACGAAAGGAGCCCTACAAACTGACATCAGGAACCTGGACTGGTGAGTTTTCTTTCCCAGGGAAAATGGCCAAAGGATGTTCCTAGGTGCCCCTGGCCCTGGGCTGGGACCTGACTGCAAAAAATACTTCTATCGAAGGATGGACCCCAGACCGAAGTTGTCACCACCTCAAACTTGTGCTGCCCTGATAGACCCAAAGGAGCCCTACAAACTGACATCAGGAACCTGGACTGGTGAGTTTTCTTTCCCAGGGAAATGGCCAATGGATGTGCCCAGGGGCCCCTGGCCCTGGGCTGGGACCTCACTGCAAAAAATCCTTATATCGAAGGATGGAACCCACACCGAAGTTGTCCCCACATCAAACCTGTGCTGTCCTGATCGACGCAAAGGAGCCCTACAAACTGACATCAGGAACCTGGACTGGTGAGTTTTCTTTCCCAGGGAAAATGGCCAAAGGATGTTCCTAGGTGCCCCTGGCCCTGGGCTGGGACCTGACTGCAAAAAATCCTTATATCGAAGGATGGACACCAGACCGAAGTTGTCCCCACCTCAAACTTGTGCTGCCCTGATAGACCCAAGGGAGCCCTACAAACTGACATCAGGAACCTGGACTGGTGAGTTTTCTTTCCCAGGGAAAAGGGACAAAGCATGTGCCCAGGGGCCCCTGGCTCTGGGCTGGGACCTCACTGCAAAAAATCCTTATATCGAAGGATGGTCCCCAGACCGAAGTTGTCCGCACCTCAAACTTCTGCTGCCCTGATAGTCCCAAGGGAGCCCTACAAACTGACATCAGGAACCTGGACTGGTGAGTTTTCTTTCCCAGGGAAAAGGGACAAAGCATGTGCCCAGAGGCCCCTGTCCCTGGGCTGGGCCTGACTGCAAAAAATCCTTATATCGAAGGATGGACCCCAGACCGAAGTTGTCCCCACATCAAACCTGTGCTGTCCTGATAGACCCAAAGGAGCCCTACAAACTGACATCAGGAACCTGGACTGGTGAGTTTTCTTTCCCAGGGAAATGGCCAATGGATGTGCCCAGGGGCCCCTGGCCCTGGGCTGAGACCTCACTGCAAAAAATCCTTATATTGAAGGATGGAACCCACACCGAAGTTGTCCCCACATCAAACCTGTGCTGTCCTGATAGACGAATGGAGCCCTACAAACTGACATCAGGAACCTGGACTGGTGAGTTTTCTTTCCCAGGGAAAATGGCCAAAGGATGTTCCTAGGTGCCCCTGGCCCTGGGCTGGGACCTGACTGCAAAAAATACTTCTATCGAAGGATGGACCCCAGACCGAAGTTGTCACCACCTCAAACTTGTGCTGCCCTGATAGACCCAAGGGAGCCCTACAAACTGACATCAGGAACCTGGACTGGTGAGTTTTCTTTCCCAGGGAAATGGCCAATGGATGTGCCCAGGGGCCCCTGGCCCTGGGCTGGGACCTGACTGCAAAAAATACTTATATCGAAGGATGGAACCCACACCGAAGTTATCCCCACATCAAACCTTTGCTGTCCTGATCGACCCAAAGGAGCCCTACAAATTGACATCAGGAACCTGGACTGGTGAGTTTTCTTTCCCAGGGAAAATGGCCAAAGGATGTTCCTAGGTGCCCCTGGCCCTGGGCTGGGACCTCACTGCAAAAAATCCTTATATCGAAGGATGGAGGCCAGACCAAAGTTGTCCCCACCTCAAACTTGTGCTGCCCTGATAGACCCAAGGGAGCCCTACAAACTGACATCAGGAACCTGGACTGGTGAGTTTTTTTTCCCAGGGAAATGGCCAATGGATGTGCCCAGGGGCCCCTGGCCCTGGGCTGGGACCTCACTGCAAAAAATCCTTATATCGAAGGATGGAACCCACACCGAAGTTGTCCCCACATCAAACCTGTGCTGTCCTGATCGACCCAAAGGAGCCCTACAAACTGACATCAGGAACCTGGACTGGTGAGTTTTCTTTCCCAGGGAAAATGGCCAAAGGATGTTCCTAGGTGCCCCTGGCCCTGGGCTGGGACCTGACTGCAAAAAATCCTTATATCGAAGGATGGACACCAGACCGAAGTTGTCCCCACCTCAAACTTGTGCTGCCCTGATAGACCCAAGGGAGCCCTACAAACTGACATCAGGAACCTGGACTGGTGAGTTTTCTTTCCCAGGGAAATGTCCAATGGATGTGCCCAGGGGCCCCTGGCCCTGGGCTGGGACCTCACTGCAAAAAATCCTTATATCGAAGGATGGAACCCACACCGAAGTTGTCCCCACATCAAACCTGTGCTGTCCTGATCGACGCAAAGGAGCCCTACAAACTGACATCAGGAACCTGGACTGGTGAGTTTTCTTTCCCAGGGAAAATGGCCAAAGGATGTTCCTAGGTGCCCCTGGCCCTGGGCTGGGACCTGACTGCAAAAAATCCTTATATCGAAGGATGGACACCAGACCGAAGTTGTCCCCACCTCAAACTTGTGCTGCCCTGATAGACCCAAGGGAGCCCTACAAACTGACATCAGGAACCTGGACTGGTGAGTTTTCTTTCCCAGGGAAAAGGGACAAAGCATGTGCCCAGGGGCCCCTGGCTCTGGGCTGGGACCTCACTGCAAAAAATCCTTATATCGAAGGATGGTCCCCAGACCGAAGTTGTCCGCACCTCAAACTTCTGCTGCCCTGATAGACCCAAGGGAGCCCTACAAACTGACATCAGGAACCTGGACTGGTGAGTTTTCTTTCCCAGGGAAAAGGGACAAAGCATGTGCCCAGAGGCCCCTGTCCCTGGGCTGGGCCTGACTGCAAAAAATCCTTATATCGAAGGATGGACCCCAGACCGAAGTTGTCCCCACATCAAACCTGTGCTGTCCTGATAGACCCAAAGGAGCCCTACAAACTGACATCAGGAACCTGGACTGGTGAGTTTTCTTTCCCAGGGAAATGGCCAATGGATGTGCCCGGGGGCCCCTGGCCCTGGGCTGAGACCTCACTGCAAAAAATCCTTATATCGAAGGATGGAACCCACACCGAAGTTGTCCCCACATCAAACCTGTGCTGTCCTGATAGACGAAAGGAGCCCTACAAACTGACATCAGGAAACTGGACTGGTGAGTTTTCTTTCCCAGGGAAAATGGCCAAAGGATGTTCCTAGGTGCCCCTGGCCCTGGGCTGGGACCTGACTGCAAAAAATCCTTATATCGAAGGATGGAGGCCAGACCAAAGTTGTCCCCACCTCAAACTTGTGCTGCCCTGATCGACGCAAAGGAGCCCTACAAACTGACATCAGGAACCTGGACTGGTGAGTTTTCTTTCCCAGGGAAATGGCCAATGGATGTGCCCAGGGGCCCCTGGCCCTGGGCTGGGACCTGACTGCAAAAAATACTTATATCGAAGGATGGAACCCACACCGAAGTTATCCCCACATCAAACCTTTGCTGTCCTGATCGACCCAAAGGAGCCCTACAAACTGACATCAGGAACCTGGACTGGTGAGTTTTCTTTCCCAGGGAAAATGGCCAAAGGATGTTCCTAGGTGCCCCTGGCCCTGGGCTGGGACCTCACTGCAAAAAATCCTTATATCGAAGGATGGAGGCCAGACCAAAGTTGTCCCCACCTCAAACTTGTGCTGCCCTGATAGACCCAAGGGAGCCCTACAAACTGACATCAGGAACCTGGACTGGTGAGTTTTTTTTCCCAGGGAAATGGCCAATGGATGTGCCCAGGGGCCCCTGGCCCTGGGCTGGGACCTCACTGCAAAAAATCCTTATATCGAAGGATGGAACCCACACCGAAGTTGTCCCCACATCAAACCTGTGCTGTCCTGATCGACCCAAAGGAGCCCTACAAACTGACATCAGGAACCTGGACTGGTGAGTTTTCTTTCCCAGGGAAAATGGCCAAAGGATGTTCCTAGGTGCCCCTGGCCCTGGGCTGGGACCTGACTGCAAAAAATACTTCTATCGAAGGATGGACCCCAGACCGAAGTTGTCACCACCTCAAACTTGTGCTGCCCTGATAGACCCAAGGGAGCCCTACAAACTGACATCAGGAACCTGGACTGGTGAGTTTTCTTTCCCAGGGAAATGGCCAATGGATGTGCCCAGGGGCCCCTGGCCCTGGGCTGGGACCTGACTGCAAAAAATACTTATATCGAAGGATGGAACCCACACCGAAGTTATCCCCACATCAAACCTTTGCTGTCCTGATCGACCCAAAGGAGCCCTACAAACTGACATCAGGAACCTGGACTGGTGAGTTTTCTTTCCCAGGGAAAATGGCCAAAGGATGTTCCTAGGTGCCCCTGGCCCTGGGCTGGGACCTCACTGCAAAAAATCCTTATATCGAAGGATGGAGGCCAGACCAAAGTTGTCCCCACCTCAAACTTGTGCTGCCCTGATAGACCCAAGGGAGCCCTACAAACTGACATCAGGAACCTGGACTGGTGAGTTTTTTTTCCCAGGGAAATGGCCAATGGATGTGCCCAGGGGCCCCTGGCCCTGGGCTGGGACCTCACTGCAAAAAATCCTTATATCGAAGGATGGAACCCACACCGAAGTTGTCCCCACATCAAACCTGTGCTGTCCTGATCGACCCAAAGGAGCCCTACAAACTGACATCAGGAACCTGGACTGGTGAGTTTTCTTTCCCAGGGAAAATGGCCAAAGGATGTTCCTAGGTGCCCCTGGCCCTGGGCTGGGACCTGACTGCAAAAAATCCTTATATCGAAGGATGGACACCAGACCGAAGTTGTCCCCACCTCAAACTTGTGCTGCCCTGATAGACCCAAGGGAGCCCTACAAACTGACATCAGGAACCTGGACTGGTGAGTTTTCTTTCCCAGGGAAATGGCCAATGGATGTGCCCAGGGGCCCCTGGCCCTGGGCTGGGACCTCACTGCAAAAAATCCTTATATCGAAGGATGGAACCCACACCGAAGTTGTCCCCACATCAAACCTGTGCTGTCCTGATCGACGCAAAGGAGCCCTACAAACTGACATCAGGAACCTGGACTGGTGAGTTTTCTTTCCCAGGGAAAATGGCCAAAGGATGTTCCTAGGTGCCCCTGGCCCTGGGCTGGGACCTGACTGCAAAAAATCCTTATATCGAAGGATGGACACCAGACCGAAGTTGTCCCCACCTCAAACTTGTGCTGCCCTGATAGACCCAAGGGAGCCCTACAAACTGACATCAGGAACCTGGACTGGTGAGTTTTCTTTCCCAGGGAAAAGGGACAAAGCATGTGCCCAGGGGCCCCTGGCTCTGGGCTGGGACCTCACTGCAAAAAATCCTTATATCGAAGGATGGTCCCCAGACCGAAGTTGTCCGCACCTCAAACTTGTGCTGCCCTGATAGACCCAAGGGAGCCCTACAAACTGACATCAGGAACCTGGACTGGTGAGTTTTCTTTCCCAGGGAAAAGGGACAAAGCATGTGCCCAGAGGCCCCTGTCCCTGGGCTGGGCCTGACTGCAAAAAATCCTTATATCGAAGGATGGACCCCAGACCGAAGTTGTCCCCACATCAAACCTGTGCTGTCCTGATAGACCCAAAGGAGCCCTACAAACTGACATCAGGAACCTGGACTGGTGAGTTTTCTTTCCCAGGGAAATGGCCAATGGATGTGCCCGGGGGCCCCTGGCCCTGGGCTGAGACCTCACTGCAAAAAATCCTTATATCGAAGGATGGAACCCACACCGAAGTTGTCCCCACATCAAACCTGTGCTGTCCTGATAGACGAAAGGAGCCCTACAAACTGACATCAGGAAACTGGACTGGTGAGTTTTCTTTCCCAGGGAAAATGGCCAAAGGATGTTCCTAGGTGCCCCTGGCCCTGGGCTGGGACCTGACTGCAAAAAATCCTTATATCGAAGGATGGAGGCCAGACCAAAGTTGTCCCCACCTCAAACTTGTGCTGCCCTGATAGACCCAAAGGAGCCCTACAAACTGACATCAGGAACCTGGACTGGTGAGTTTTCTTTCCCAGGGAAATGGCCAATGGATGTGCCCAGGGGCCCCTGGCCCTGGGCTGGGACCTGACTGCAAAAAATACTTATATCGAAGGATGGAACCCACACCGAAGTTATCCCCACATCAAACCTTTGCTGTCCTTATCGACCCAAAGGAGCCCTACAAACTGACATCAGGAACCTGGACTGGTGAGTTTTCTTTCCCAGGGAAAATGGCCAAAGGATGTTCCTAGGTGCCCCTGGCCCTGGGCTGGGACCTCACTGCAAAAAATCCTTATATCGAAGGATGGAGGCCAGACCAAAGTTGTCCCCACCTCAAACTTGTGCTGCCCTGATAGACCCAAGGGAGCCCTACAAACTGACATCAGGAACCTGGACTGGTGAGTTTTTTTTCCCAGGGAAATGGCCAATGGATGTGCCCAGGGGCCCCTGGCCCTGGGCTGGGGCCTCACTGCAAAAAATCCTTATATCGAAGGATGGAACCCACACCGAAGTTGTCCCCACATCAAACCTGTGCTGTCCTGATCGACCCAAAGGAGCCCTACAAACTGACATCAGGAACCTGGACTGGTGAGTTTTCTTTCCCAGGGAAAATGGCCAAAGGATGTTCCTAGGTGCCCCTGGCCCTGGGCTGGGACCTGACTGCAAAAAATCCTTATATCGAAGGATGGACCCCAGACCGAAGTTGTCCCCACCTCAAACTTGTGCTGCCCTGATAGACCCAAGGGAGCCCTACAAACTGACATCAGGAACCTGGACTGGTGAGTTTTCTTTCCCAGGGAAATGGCCAATGGATGTGCCCAGTGGCCCCTGGCCCTGGGCTAGGACCTCACTGCAAAAAATCCTTATATCGAAGGATGGACCCCAGACCGAAGTTATCCCCACCTCAAATTTGTGCTGCCCTGATAGACCCAAGGGAGCCCTACAAACTGACATCAGGAACCTGGACTGCTGAGTTTTCTTTCCCAGGGAAAATGGCCAAAGGATGTGCCCAGGGGCCCCTGTCCCTCGGCTGGGACCTCACTCCAAAAAATCCTTATATCGAAGGATGGACCCCACACCGAAGTTTTCCCCACCTCAAACTTCTGCTGCCCTGATAGACCCAAAGGAGCCCTACAAACTGACATCAGGAACCTGGACTGGTGGGTTTTCTTTCCCAGGGAAAAGGGACAAAGCATGTGCCCAGAGGCCCCTGGCCCTGGGTTGGGCCTGACTGCAAAAAATCCTTATATCGAAGGATGGACCCCAGACCGAAGTTGTCCCCACATCAAACCTGTGCTGTCCTGATAGACCCAAAGGAGCCCTACAAACTGACATCAGGAACCTGGTCTGGTGAGTTTTCTTTCCCAGGGAAAATGGCCAAAGGTGTTCCTAGGTGCCCCTGGCCCTGGGCTGGGACCTGACTGCAAAAAATACATATATCGAAGGATGGAGGCCAGACCAAAGTTGTCCCCACCTCAAACTTGTGCTGCCCTGATAGACCCAAGGGAGCCCTACAAACTGACATCAGGAACCTGGACTGGTGAGTTTTCTTTCCCAGGGAAATGGCCAATGGATGTGCCCAGTGGCCCCTGGCCCTGGGCTAGGACCTCACTGCAAAAAATCCTTATATCGAAGGATGGAGCCCAGACCGAAGTTATCCCCACCTCAAACTTGTGCTGCCCTGATAGACCCAAGGGAGCCCTACAAACTGACATCAGGAACCTGGACTGGTGAGTTTTATTTCCCAGGGAAAATGGCCAAAGGATATGCCTAGGTGCCCCCTCCATGGCTGGGAACTGACTGCAAAAAATCCTTATATCGAAGGATGGAACCCACACCGAAGTTGTCCCCACATCAAACCTGTGCTGTCCTGATCGACCCAAAGGAGCCCTACAAACTGACATCAGGAACCTGGACTGGTGAGTTTTCTTTCCCAGGGAAATGGCCAGTGGATGTGCCCAGGGGCCCCATGCCCTGGGCTGGGACCTCACTGCAAAAAATCCTTATATCGAAGTATGGAACCCACACCGAAGTTGTCCCCACATCAAACTTCTGCTGTCCTGATCGACCCAAAGGAGCCCTACAAACTGACATCAGGAACCTGGACTGGTGAGTTTTCTTTCCCAGGGAAAATGGCCAAAGGATGTTCCTAGGTGCCCCTGGCCCTGGGCTGGGACCTGACTGCAAAAAATACTTATATCGAAGGATGGAGGCCAGACCAAAGTTGTCCCCACCTCAAACTTGTGCTGCCCTGATAGACCTAAGGGAGCCCTACAAACTGACATCAGGAACCTGGACTGGTGAGTTTTCTTTCCCAGGGAAAATGGCCAAAGGATGTGCCCAGGGGCCCCTGGCCCTGGGCTGGGACCTCACTGCAAAAAATCCTTATATCGAAGGATGGACCCCACACCGAAGTTTTCCCCACCTCAAACTTCTGCTGCCCTGATAGACCCAAAGGAGCCCTACAAACTGACATCAGGAACCTGGACTGGTGGGTTTTCTTTCCCAGGGAAAAGGGACAAAGCATGTGCCCAGAGGCCCCTGGCCCTGGGCTGGGCCTGACTGCAAAAAATCCTTATATCGAAGGATGGACCCCAGACTGAAGTTGTCCCCACATCAAACCTGTGCTGTCCTGATAGACCCAAAGGAGCCCTACAAACTGATATCAGGAACCTGGTCTGGTGAGTTTTCTTTCCCAGGGAAAATGGCCAAAGGTGTTCCTAGGTGCCCCTGGCCCTGGGCGGGGACCTGACTGCAAAAAATACTTATATCGAAGGATGGACCCCAGACCGAAGTTGTCCCCACCTCAAACTTGTGCTGCCCTGATAGACCCAAGGGAGCCCTACAAACTGATATCAGGAACCTGGACTGGTGAGTTTTCTTTCAAAGGGAAATGGCCAATGGATGTGCCCAGTGGCCCCTGGCCCTGGGCTAGGACCTCACTGCAAAAAATCCTTATATCGAAGGATGGACCCCACACCGAAGTTTTCCCCACCTCAAACTTGTGCTGCCCTGATAGACCCAAGGGAGCCCTACAAACTGACATCAGGAACCTGGACTGGTGAGTTTTCTTTCCCAGGGAAAATGGCCAAAGGATGTGCCCAGGGGCCCCTGGCCCTGGGCTGGGACCTCACTGCAAAAAATCCTTATATCGAAGGATGGACCCCACACCGAAGTTTTCCCCACCTCAAACTTCTGCTGCCCTGATAGACACAAAGGAGCCTAAAAAACTGACATCAGGAACCTGGACTGGTGAGTTTTCTTTCTTAGGGAAAAGAAACAAAGCATGTGCCCAGGGGCCCCTGGCCCTGGGCTGGGCCTGACTGCAAAAAATCCTTATATCGAAGGATGGTCCCCAGACCGAAGTTGTCCGCACCTCAAACTTCTGCTGCCCTGATAGACCCAAGGGAGCCCTACAAACTGACATCAGGAACCTGGACTGGTGAGTTTTCTTTCCCAGGGAAGAGGGACAAAGCATGTGCCCAGAGGCCCCTGGCCCTGGGCTGGGCCTGACTGCAAAAAATCCTTATATCGAAGGATGGACCCCAGACCGAAGTTGTCCCCACCTCAAACTTGTGCTGCCCTGATAGACCCAAGGGAGCCCTACAAACTGACATCAGGAACCTGGACTGGTGAGTTTTCTTTCCCAGGGAAATGGCCAATGGATGTGCCCAGGGGCCCCTGGCCCTGGGCTAGGACCTCACTGCAAAAAATCCTTATATCGAAGGATGGACACCAGACCGAAGTTATCCCCACCTCAAACTTGTGCTGCCCTGATAGACCCAAGGGAGCCCTACAAACTGACATCAGGAACCTGGACTGGTGAGTTTTATTTCCCAGGGAAAATGGCCAAAGGATATGCCTAGGTGCCCCCTCCATGGCTGGGAACTGACTGCAAAAAATCCTTATATCGAAGGATGGACCCCACACCGAAGTTGTCCCCACCTCAAAATTGTGCTGCCCTGATAGACCCAAGGGAGCCCTACAAACTGACATCAGGAACCTGGACTGGTGAGTTTTTTTTCCCAGGGAAAATGGCCAAAGGATGTTCCTAGGGGCCCCTGGCCCTGGGCTGGGACCTGACTGCAAAAAATACTTATATCGAAGGATGGACCCCAGACCGAAGTTTTCACCACCTCAAACTTGTGCTGCCCTGATAGACCCAAGGGAGACCTACAAACTGATATCAGGAACCTGGACTGGTGAGTTTTCTTTCCCAGGGAAATGGCCAGTGGATGTGCCCAGGGGCCCCAGGCCCTGGGCGGGGACCTCACTGCAAAAAATCCTTATATCGAAGGATGGAACCCACACCGAAGTTGTCCCCACATCAAACCTGTGCTGTCCTGATCGACCCAAAGGAGCCCTACAAACTGACATCAGGAACCTGGACTGGTGAGTTTTCTTTCCCAGGGAAAATGGCCAAAGGATGTTCCTAGGTGCCCCTGGCCCTGGGCTGGGACCTGACTGCAAAAAATACTTATATCGAAGGATGGAGGCCAGACCAAAGTTGTCCCCACCTCAAACTTGTGCTGCCCTGATAGACCTAAGGGAGCCCTACAAACTGACATCAGGAACCTGGACTGATGAGTTTTCTTTCCCAGGGAAAATGGCCAAAGGATGTGCCCAGGGGCCCCTGGCCCTCGGCTGGGACCTCACTGCAAAAAATCCTTATATCGAAGGATGGACCCCACACCGAAGTTTTCCCCACCTCAAACTTCTGTTGCCCTGATAGACCCAAAGGAGCCCTACAAACTGACATCAGGAACCTGGACTGGTGAGTTTTCTTTCCCAGGGAAAATGGCCAAAGGATGTTCCTAGGTGCCCCTGGCCCTGGGCTGGGACCTGGCTGCAAAAAATACTTATATCGAAGGATGGAGGCCAGACCAAAGTTGTCCCCACCTCAAACTTGTGCTGCCCTGATAGACCTAAGGGAGCCCTACAAACTGACATCAGGAACCTGGACTGCTGAGTTTTCTTTCCCAGGGAAAATGGCCAAAGGATATGCCCAGGGGACCCTGGCCCTGGGCTGGGACCTCACTGCAAAAAATCCTTATATCGAAGGATGGACCCCAGACCGAAGTTGTCCCCACATCAAACTTCAGCTGCCCTGATAGACCCAAAAGAGCCCTACAAACTGACATCAGGAACCTGGACTGGTGAGTTTTCTTTCCCAGGGAAATGGCCAATGGATGTGCCCAGGGGCCCCTGGCCCTGGGCTGGGACCTCACTGCAAAAAATACTTATATCGAAGGATGGAACCCAGACCGAAGTTATCCCCACGTCAAATTTGTGCTGCCCTGATAGACCCAAGGGAGCCCTACAAACTGACATCAGGAACCTGGACTGGTGAGTTTTATTTCCCAGGGAAAATGGCCAAAGGATGTGCCTAGGTGCCCCCTCCATGGCTGGGAACTGACTGCAAAAAATCCTTATATCGAAGGATGGAGCCCACACCGAAGTTGTCCCCACCTCAAACTTGTGCTGCCCTGATAGACCCAAGGGAGCCCTACAAACTGACATCAGGAACCTGGACTGGTGAGTTTTCTTTCCCAGGGAAATGGCCAATGGATGTGCCCACGGGCCCCTGACCCTGGGCTGGGACCTCACTGCAAAAAATCCTTATATCGAAGGATGGAACCCACACCGAAGTTGTCCCCACATCAAACTTCTGCTGCCCTGATAGACCCAAAGGAGCCCTACAAACTGACATCAGGAACCTGGACTGGTGAGTTTTCTTTCCCAGGGAAAAGGGACAAAGCATGTGCCCAGAGGCCCCTGGCCCTGGGCTGGGACCTCACTGCAAAAAATCCTTATATCCAAGGATGGACCCCAGACCGAAGTTGTCCCCACATCAAACTTGTGCTGCCCTGATAGACCCAAGGGAGCCCTACAAACTGACATCAGGAACCTGGACTGGTGAGTTTTCTTTCCCAGGGAAAATGGCTAAAGGATGTTCCTAGGTGCCCCTGGCCCTAGGCTGGGACCTCACTGCAAAAAATCCTTATATCGAAGGATGGAGCCCAAACGGAAATTGTCACCACCTCAAACTTCTGCTGCCCTGATAGACCCAAAGGAGCCCTACAAACTGACATCAGGAACCTGGACTGGTGAGTTTTCTTTCCCAGGGAAAATGGCCAAAGGATGTGCCTAGGTGCCCCCTCCATGGCTGGGACCTGACTGCAAAAAATCCTTATATCGAAGGATGGACCCCAAACCGAAGTTGTCCCCACCTCAAACCTGTGCTGCCCTGATAGACGCAAAGGAGCCCTACAAACTGACATCAGGAACCTGGACTGGTGAGTTTTCTTTCCCAGGGTAAAGGGACAAAGCATGTGCCCAGAGGCCCCTGGCCCTGGGCTGGGCCTGACTGCAAAAAATCCTTATATCGAAGGATGGACCCCAGACCGAAGTTGTCCCCACATCAAACCTGTGCTGTCCTGATAGACGAAAGGAGCCCTACAAACTGACATCAGGAACCTGGACTGGTGAGTTATGTTCCTAGGTGCCCCTGGCCCTGGGCTAGGACCTCACTGCAAAAAATCCTTATATCGAAGGATGGAGCCCAGACCGAAGTTATCCCCACCTCAAACTTGTGCTGCCCTGATAGACCCAAGGGAGCCCTACAAACTGACATCAGGAACCTGGACTGGTGAGTTTTATTTCCCAGGGAAAATGGCCAAAGGATATGCCTAGGTGCCCCCTCCATGGCTGGGAACTGACTGCAAAAAATCCTTATATCGAAGGATGGAACCCACACCGAAGTTGTCCCCACATCAAACCTGTGCTGTCCTGATCGACCCAAAGGAGCCCTACAAACTGACATCAGGAACCTGGACTGGTGAGTTTTCTTTCCCAGGGAAATGGCCAGTGGATGTGCCCAGGGGCCCCATGCCCTGGGCTGGGACCTCACTGCAAAAAATCCTTATATCGAAGTATGGAACCCACACCGAAGTTGTCCCCACATCAAACTTCTGCTGTCCTGATCGACCCAAAGGAGCCCTACAAACTGACATCAGGAACCTGGACTGGTGAGTTTTCTTTCCCAGGGAAAATGGCCAAAGGATGTTCCTAGGTGCCCCTGGCCCTGGGCTGGGACCTGACTGCAAAAAATACTTATATCGAAGGATGGAGGCCAGACCAAAGTTGTCCCCACCTCAAACTTGTGCTGCCCTGATAGACCTAAGGGAGCCCTACAAACTGACATCAGGAACCTGGACTGGTGAGTTTTCTTTCCCAGGGAAAATGGCCAAAGGATGTGCCCAGGGGCCCCTGGCCCTGGGCTGGGACCTCACTGCAAAAAATCCTTATATCGAAGGATGGACCCCACACCGAAGTTTTCCCCACCTCAAACTTCTGCTGCCCTGATAGACCCAAAGGAGCCCTACAAACTGACATCAGGAACCTGGACTGGTGGGTTTTCTTTCCCAGGGAAAAGGGACAAAGCATGTGCCCAGAGGCCCCTGGCCCTGGGCTGGGCCTGACTGCAAAAAATCCTTATATCGAAGGATGGACCCCAGACTGAAGTTGTCCCCACATCAAACCTGTGCTGTCCTGATAGACCCAAAGGAGCCCTACAAACTGATATCAGGAACCTGGTCTGGTGAGTTTTCTTTCCCAGGGAAAATGGCCAAAGGTGTTCCTAGGTGCCCCTGGCCCTGGGCGGGGACCTGACTGCAAAAAATACTTATATCGAAGGATGGACCCCAGACCGAAGTTGTCCCCACCTCAAACTTGTGCTGCCCTGATAGACCCAAGGGAGCCCTACAAACTGATATCAGGAACCTGGACTGGTGAGTTTTCTTTCAAAGGGAAATGGCCAATGGATGTGCCCAGTGGCCCCTGGCCCTGGGCTAGGACCTCACTGCAAAAAATCCTTATATCGAAGGATGGACCCCACACCGAAGTTTTCCCCACCTCAAACTTGTGCTGCCCTGATAGACCCAAGGGAGCCCTACAAACTGACATCAGGAACCTGGACTGGTGAGTTTTCTTTCCCAGGGAAAATGGCCAAAGGATGTGCCCAGGGGCCCCTGGCCCTGGGCTGAGACCTCACTGCAAAAAATCCTTATATCGAAGGATGGACCCCACACCGAAGTTTTCCCCACCTCAAACTTCTGCTGCCCTGATAGACACAAAGGAGCCTAAAAAACTGACATCAGGAACCTGGACTGGTGAGTTTTCTTTCTTAGGGAAAAGAAACAAAGCATGTGCCCAGGGGCCCCTGGCCCTGGGCTGGGCCTGACTGCAAAAAATCCTTATATCGAAGGATGGTCCCCAGACCGAAGTTGTCCGCACCTCAAACTTCTGCTGCCCTGATAGACCCAAGGGAGCCCTACAAACTGACATCAGGAACCTGGACTGGTGAGTTTTCTTTCCCAGGGAAGAGGGACAAAGCATGTGCCCAGAGGCCCCTGGCCCTGGGCTGGGCCTGACTGCAAAAAATCCTTATATCGAAGGATGGACCCCAGACCGAAGTTGTCCCCACCTCAAACTTGTGCTGCCCTGATAGACCCAAGGGAGCCCTACAAACTGACATCAGGAACCTGGACTGGTGAGTTTTCTTTCCCAGGGAAATGGCCAATGGATGTGCCCAGTGGCCCCTGGCCCTGGGCTAGGACCTCACTGCAAAAAATCCTTATATCGAAGGATGGACACCAGACCGAAGTTATCCCCACCTCAAACTTGTGCTGCCCTGATAGACCCAAGGGAGCCCTACAAACTGACATCAGGAACCTGGACTGGTGAGTTTTATTTCCCAGGGAAAATGGCCAAAGGATATGCCTAGGTGCCCCCTCCATGGCTGGGAACTGACTGCAAAAAATCCTTATATCGAAGGATGGACCCCACACCGAAGTTGTCCCCACCTCAAAATTGTGCTGCCCTGATAGACCCAAGGGAGCCCTACAAACTGACATCAGGAACCTGGACTGGTGAGTTTTTTTTCCCAGGGAAAATGGCCAAAGGATGTTCCTAGGGGCCCCTGGCCCTGGGCTGGGACCTGACTGCAAAAAATACTTATATCGAAGGATGGACCCCAGACCGAAGTTTTCACCACCTCAAACTTGTGCTGCCCTGATAGACCCAAGGGAGACCTACAAACTGATATCAGGAACCTGGACTGGTGAGTTTTCTTTCCCAGGGAAATGGCCAGTGGATGTGCCCAGGGGCCCCAGGCCCTGGGCGGGGACCTCACTGCAAAAAATCCTTATATCGAAGGATGGAACCCACACCGAAGTTGTCCCCACATCAAACCTGTGCTGTCCTGATCGACCCAAAGGAGCCCTACAAACTGACATCAGGAACCTGGACTGGTGAGTTTTCTTTCCCAGGGAAAATGGCCAAAGGATGTTCCTAGGTGCCCCTGGCCCTGGGCTGGGACCTGACTGCAAAAAATACTTATATCGAAGGATGGAGGCCAGACCAAAGTTGTCCCCACCTCAAACTTGTGCTGCCCTGATAGACCTAAGGGAGCCCTACAAACTGACATCAGGAACCTGGACTGATGAGTTTTCTTTCCCAGGGAAAATGGCCAAAGGATGTGCCCAGGGGCCCCTGGCCCTCGGCTGGGACCTCACTGCAAAAAATCCTTATATCGAAGGATGGACCCCACACCGAAGTTTTCCCCACCTCAAACTTCTGTTGCCCTGATAGACCCAAAGGAGCCCTACAAACTGACATCAGGAACCTGGACTGGTGAGTTTTCTTTCCCAGGGAAAATGGCCAAAGGATGTTCCTAGGTGCCCCTGGCCCTGGGCTGGGACCTGACTGCAAAAAATACTTATATCGAAGGATGGAGGCCAGACCAAAGTTGTCCCCACCTCAAACTTGTGCTGCCCTGATAGACCTAAGGGAGCCCTACAAACTGACATCAGGAACCTGGACTGCTGAGTTTTCTTTCCCAGGGAAAATGGCCAAAGGATATGCCCAGGGGACCCTGGCCCTGGGCTGGGACCTCACTGCAAAAAATCCTTATATCGAAGGATGGACCCCAGACCGAAGTTGTCCCCACATCAAACTTCAGCTGCCCTGATAGACCCAAAAGAGCCCTACAAACTGACATCAGGAACCTGGACTGGTGAGTTTTCTTTCCCAGGGAAATGGCCAATGGATGTGCCCAGGGGCCCCTGGCCCTGGGCTGGGACCTCACTGCAAAAAATACTTATATCGAAGGATGGAACCCAGACCGAAGTTATCCCCACGTCAAATTTGTGCTGCCCTGATAGACCCAAGGGAGCCCTACAAACTGACATCAGGAACCTGGACTGGTGAGTTTTATTTCCCAGGGAAAATGGCCAAAGGATGTGCCTAGGTGCCCCCTCCATGGCTGGGAACTGACTGCAAAAAATCCTTATATCGAAGGATGGAGCCCACACCGAAGTTGTCCCCACCTCAAACTTGTGCTGCCCTGATAGACCCAAGGGAGCCCTAAAAACTGACATCAGGAACCTGGACTGGTGAGTTTTCTTTCCCAGGGAAATGGCCAATGGATGTGCCCACGGGCCCCTGGCCCTGGGCTGGGACCTCACTGCAAAAAATCCTTATATCGAAGGATGGAACCCACACCGAAGTTGTCCCCACATCAAACTTCTGCTGCCCTGATAGACCCAAAGGAGCCCTACAAACTGACATCAGGAACCTGGACTGGTGAGTTTTCTTTCCCAGGGAAAAGGGACAAAGCATGTGCCCAGAGGCCCCTGGCCCTGGGCTGGGACCTCACTGCAAAAAATCCTTATATCCAAGGATGGACCCCAGACCGAAGTTGTCCCCACATCAAACTTGTGCTGTCCTGATAGACGAAAGGAGCCCTACAAACTGACATCAGGAACCTGGACTGGTGAGTTATGTTCCTAGGTGCCCCTGGCCCCGGGCTGGGACCTGACTGCAAAAAATACTTATATCGAAGGATGGACCCCAGACCGAAGTTGTCCCCTGTTGTGGCGCGGTATGCGCTCCTCGCCGCGGCACTCCGAGCCGTGCCGGGCTGGGTGGTGAGGGAAGAGAAATGGGCAGCCGCTTCCCCCTGCAAGCTCTGCAGTTCAGTTCGTGGCGCGCGGGGACAGACGAAGGCGACACGGGACTTGGGGGGGAATGAGATGGTTTTATTCCATGAGCCCCAAGACCCCCTCGGGGGCGGGAGCAGAGGTTTTATACAGAACTCAGGAGGAGGGGTGTAGGAACAGCAACCAATGAGGGAATAGCAGGGGAGGAGTTTAGGGCAGAACTAACATCTGGAAGTTGAGGAGGGGGCTAGAATGAATGACAGGGAAGGTTCTAGGGAAAGGGGCAGGGAAAGGGAGGATTGACCACTTGGAGATGGGGGGGGGGGGGGGAAACAGATATTAAACAAATATGAAATGAAAGAAAAACACACCACCGCAGCCCCCACCTCAAACTTGTGCTGCCCTGATACACCCAAGGGAGCCCTACAAACTGACATCAGGAACCTGGACTGGTGAGTTTTCTTTCCCAGGGAAAATGGCTAAAGGATGTTCCTAGGTGCCCCTGGCCCTAGGCTGGGACCTCACTGCAAAAAATCCTTATATCGAAGGATGGAGCCCAAACGGAAATTGTCACCACCTCAAACTTCTGCTGCCCTGATCGACCCAAAGGAGCCCTACAAACTGACATCAGGAACCTGGACTGGTGAGTTTTCTTTCCCAGGGAAAATGGCCAAAGGATGTTCCTAGGTGCCCCTGGCCCTGGGCTGGGACCTGACTGCAAAAAATCCTTATATCGAAGGATGGACCCCAGACCAAAGTTGTCCCCACCTCAAACTTGTGCTGCCCTGATAGACCCAAGGGAGCCCTACAAACTGACATCAGGAACCTGAACTGGTGAGTTTTCTTTCCCAGGGAAATGGCCAATGGATGTGCCCAGGGGCCCCTGGCCCAGGGCTAGGACCTCACTGCAAAAAATCCTTATATCGAAGGATGGAGCCCAGACCGAAGTTATCCCCACCTCAAATTTGTGCTGCCCTGATAGACCCAAAGGAGCCCTACAAACTGACATCAGGAACCTGGACTGGTGAGTTTTCTTTCCCAGGGAAAATGGCTAAAGGATGTTCTTAGGTGCCCCCTCCATGGCTGGGAACTGACTGCAAAAAATCCTTATATCGAAGGATGGACCCCAGACCGAAGTTGTCCCCACCTCAAACTTGTGCTGCCCTGATAGACCCAAGGGAGCCCTACAAGCTGGCATCAGGAACCTGGACTGGTGAGTTTTCTTTCCCAGGGAAAATGGCCAAAGGATGTGCCCAGGGGCCCCTGGCCCTGGGCTGGGACCTGACTGCAAAAAATCCTTATATCGAAGGATGGACCCACACCGAAGTTGTCCCCACATCAAACTTCTGCTGCCCTGATAGACCCAAAGGAGCCCTACAAACTGACATCAGGAACCTGGACTGGTGGGTTTTCTTTCCCAGGGAAAAGGGACAAAGCATGTGCCCATGGGCCCCTGGCTCTGGGCTGGGACCTCACTGCAAAAAATCCTTATATCGAAGGATGGACCCCAGACCGAAGTTGTCCCCACCTCAAACTTCTGCTGCCCTGATAGACCCAAGGGAGCCCTACAAACTGACATCAGGAACCTGGACTGGTGAGTTTTCTTTCCCAGGGAAAATGGCAAAAGGATGTTCCTAGGTGCCCCTGGCCCTGGGCTGGGACCTCACTGCAAAAAATCCTTATATCGAAGGATGGAGGCCAGACCAAAGTTGTCCCCACCTCAAACTTGTGCTGCCCTGATAGACCCAAGGGAGCCCTACAAACTGACATCAGGAACCTGGACTGGTGAGTTTTCTTTCCCAGGGAAATGGCCAATGGATGTGCCCAGGGGCCCCTGGCCCTGGGCTGAGACCTCACTGCAAAAAATCCTTATATCGAAGGATGGAACCCACACCGAAGTTGTCCCCACATCAAACCTGTGCTGCCCTGATAGACCCAAAGGAGCCCTACAAACTGACATCAGGAACCTGGACTGGTGAGTTTTATTTCCCAGGGAAAATGGCTAAAGGATGTTCCTAGGTGCCCCCTCCATGGCTGGGAACTGACTGCAAAAAATCCTTATATCGAAGGATGGAGCCCAGACCGAAGTTGTCCCCACCTCAAACTTGTGCTGCCCTGATAGACCCAAAGGAGCCCTACAAACTGACATCAGGAACCTGGACTGGTGGGTTTTCTTTCCCAGGGAAAAGGGACAAAGCATGTGCCCAGAGGCCCCTGGCCCTGGGCTGGGACCTCACTGCAAAAAATCCTTATATCCAAGGATGGACCCCACACCGAAGTTGTCCCCACATCAAACCTGTGCTGTCCTGATAGACGAAAGGAGCCCTACAAACTGACATCAGGAACCTGGACTGGTGAGTTATGTTCCTAGGTGCCCCTGGCCCCGGGCTGGGACCTGACTGCAAAAAATACTTATATCGAAGGATGGACCCCAGACCGAAGTTGTCCCCTGTTGTGGCGCGGTATGCGCTCCTCGCCGCGGCACTCCGAGCCGTGCCGGGCTGGGTGGTGAGGGAAGAGAAACGGGCAGCCGCTTCCCCCTGCAAGATCTGCAGTTCAGTTCATGGCGCGCGGGGACAGACGAAGGCGACACGGGACTTGGGGGGGAATGAGATGGTTTTATTCCATGAGCCCCAAGACCCCCTCGGGGGCGGGAGCAGAGGTTTTATACAGAACTCAGGAGGAGGGGTGTAGGAACAGCAACCAATGAGGGAATAGCAGGGGAGGAGTTTAGGGCAGAACTAACATCTGGAAGTTGAGGAGGGGGCTAGAATGAATGACAGGGAAGGTTCTAGGGAAAGGGGCAGGGAAAGGGAGGATTGACCACTTGGAGATGGGGGGGGGGGAAACAGATATTAAACAAATATCAAATGAAAGAAAAACACACCACCGCAGCCCCCACCTCAAACTTGTGCTGCCCTGATACACCCAAGGGAGCCCTACAAACTGACATCAGGAACCTGGACTGCTGAGTTTTCTTTCCCAGGGAAAATGGCCAAAGGATGTTCCTAGGTGCCCCTGGCCCTGGGCTGGGACCTGACTGCAAAAAATCCTTATATCGAAGGATGGACCCCAGACCAAAGTTGTCCCCACCTCAAACTTGTGCTGCCCTGATAGACCCAAGGGAGCCCTACAAACTGACATCAGGAACCTGAACTGGTGAGTTTTCTTTCCCAGGGAAATGACCAATGGATGTGCCCAGGGGCCCCTGGCCCAGGGCTAGGACCTCACTGCAAAAAATCCTTATATCGAAGGATGGAGCCCAGACCGAAGTTATCCCCACCTCAAATTTGTGCTGCCCTGATAGACCCAAGGGAGCCCTACAAACTGACATCAGGAACCTGGACTGGTGAGTTTTATTTCCCAGGGAAAATGGCCAAAGGATGTTCCTAGGTGCCCCCTCCATGGCTGGGAACTGACTGCAAAAAATCCTTATATCGAAGGATGGACCCCACACCGAAGTTGTCCCCACCTCAAACTTGTGCTGCCCTGATAGACCCAAGGGAGCCCTACAAGCTGGCATCAGGAACCTGGACTGGTGAGTTTTCTTTCCCAGGGAAAATGGCCAAAGGATGTGCCCAGGGGCCCCTGGCCCTGGGCTGGGACCTCACTGCAAAAAATCCTTATATCGAAGGATGGAACCCACACCGAAGTTGTCCCCACATCAAACTTCTGCTGCCCTGATAGACCCAAAGGAGCCCTACAAACTGACATCAGAAACCTGGACTGGTGGGTTTTCTTTCCCAGGGAAAAGGGACAAAGCATGTGCCCAGGGGCCCCAGGCTCTGGGCTGGGACCTCACTGCAAAAAATCCTTATATCGAAGGATGGTCCCCAGACCGAAATTGTCCGCACCTCAAACTTCTGCTGCCCTGATAGACCCAAGGGAGCCCTACAAACTGACATCAGGAACCTGGACTGGTGAGTTTTCTTTCCCAGGGAAAAGGGACAAAGCATGTGCCCAGAGGCCCCTGTCCCTGGGCTGGGACCTGACTGCAAAAAATCCTTATATCGAAGGATGGTCCCCAGACCCAAGTTGTCCCCACCTCAAACTTGTGCTGCCCTGATAGACCCAAGGGAGCCCTACAAACTGACATCAGGAACCTGGACTGGTGAGTTTTCTTTCCCAGGGAAATGGCCAATGGATGTGCCCAGGGGCCCCTGGCCCTAGGCTGGGACCTCACTGCAAAAAATCCTTATATCGAAGGATGGACCCCACACCGAAGTTGTCCCCACCTCAAATTCTGCTGCCCTGATAGACCCAAAGGAGCCCTACAAACTGACATCAGGAACATGGACTGGTGGGATTTCTTTCCCAGGGAAAAGGGACAAAGCATGTGCCCAGAGGCCCCTGGCCCTGGGCTGGGCCTGACTGCAAAAAATCCTTATATCGAAGGATGGACCCCAGACCGAAGTTGTCCCCACATCAAACCTGTGCTGTCCTGATAGACCCAAAGGAGCCCTACAAACTGACATCAGGAACCTGGACTGGTGAGTTTTCTTTCCCAGGGAAATGGCCAATGGATGTGCCCAGGGGCCCCTGGCCCTGGGCTGAGACCTCACTGCAAAAAATCCTTATATCGAAGGATGGAACCCACACCGAAGTTGTCCCCACATCAAACCTGTGCTGTCCTGATCGACCCAAAGGAGCCCTACAAACTGACATCAGGAACCTGGACTGGTGAGTTTTCTTTCCCAGGGAAAATGGCCAAAGGATGTTCCTAGGTGCCCCTGGCCCTGGGCTAGGACCTCACTGCAAAAAATCCTTATATTGAAGGATGGAGCCCAGACCGAAGTTATCCCCACCTCAAACTTGTGCTGCCCTGATAGACCCAAGGGAGCCCTACAAACTGACATCAGGAACCTGGACTGGTGAGTTTTCTTTCCCAGGGAAAATGGCCAAAGGATGTGCCTAGGTGCCCCCTCCATGGCTGGGACCTGACTGCAAAAAATCCTTATATCGAAGGATGGACCCCACACCGAAGTTTTCCCCACCTCAAACCTGTGCTGCCCTGATAGACGCAAAGGAGCCCTACAAACTGACATCAGGAACCTGGACTGGTGAGTTTTCTTTCCCAGGGAAAAGGGACAAAGCATGTGCCCAGAGGCCCCTGGCCCTGGGCTGGGCCTGACTGCAAAAAATCCTTATATCGAAGGATGGACCCCAGACCGAAGTTGTCCCCACATCAAACCTGTGCTGTCCTGATAGACGAAAGGAGCCCTACAAACTGACATCAGGAACCTGGACTGGTGAGTTATGTTCCTAGGTGCCCCTGGCCCCGGGCTGGGACCTGACTGCAAAAAATACTTATATCGAAGGATGGACCCCAGACCGAAGTTGTCCCCTGTTGTGGCGCGGTATGCGCTCCTCGCCGCGGCACTCCGAGCCGTGCCGGGCTGGGTGGTGAGGGAAGAGAAACGGGCAGCCGCTTCCCCCTGCAAGCTCTGCAGTTCAGTTCGTGGCGCGCGGGGACAGACGAAGGCGACACGGGACTTGGGGGGGAATGAGATTGTTTTATTCCATGAGCCCCAAGACCCCCTCGGGGGCGGGAGCAGAGGTTTTATACAGAACTCAGGAGGAGGGGTGTAGGAACAGCAACCAATGAGGGAATAGCAGGGGAGGAGTTTAGGGCAGAACTAACATCTGGAAGTTGAGGAGGGGGCTAGAATGAATGACAGGGAAGGTTCTAGGGAAAGGGGCAGGGAAAGGGAGGATTGACCACTTGGAGATGGGGGGGGGGGGGAAACAGATATTAAACAAATATCAAATGAAAGAAAAACACACCACCGCAGCCCCCACCTCAAACTTGTGCTGCCCTGATACACCCAAGGGAGCCCTACAAACTGACATCAGGAACCTGGACTGCTGAGTTTTCTTTCCCAGGGAAAATGGCCAAAGGATATGCCCAGGGGACCCTGGCCCTGGGCTGGGACCTCACTGCAAAAAATCCTTATATCGAAGGATGGACCCCAGACCGAAGTTGTCCCCACATCAAACCTGTGCTGTCCTGATAGACCCAAAGGAGCCCTACAAACTGACATCAGGAACCTGGACTGGTGAGTTTTCTTTCCCAGGGAAAATGGCCAAAGGATGTTCCTAGGTGCCCCTGGCCCTGGGCTGGGACCTCACTGCAAAAAATCCTTATATCGAAGGATGGAACCCAGACCGAAGTTATCCCCACCTCAAATTTGTGCTGCCCTGATAGACCCAAGGGAGCCCTACAAACTGACATCAGGAACCTGGACTGGTGAGTTTTCTTTCCCAGGGAAAATGGCCAAAGGATGTGCCTAGGTGCCCCCTCCATGGCTGGGAACTGACTGCAAAAAATCCTTATATCGAAGGATGGAGCCCACACCGAAGTTGTCCCCACCTCAAACTTGTGCTGCCCTGATAGACCCAAGGGAGCCCTACAAACTGAAATCAGGAACCTGGACTGGTGAGTTTTCTTTCCCAGGGAAAATGGCCAAAGGATGTGCCCAGGGGCCCCTGGCAATGGGCTGGGACCTCACTGCAAAAAATCCTTATATCGAAGGATGGAACCCACACCGAAGTTGTCCCCACATCAAACTTCTGCTGCCCTGATAGACCCAAAGGAGCCCTAAAAACTGACATCAGGAACCTGGACTGGTGGGTTTTCTTTCCCAGGGAAAAGGGACAAAGCATGTGCCCAGGGGCCCCTGGCCCTGGGCTGGGACCTCACTGCAAAAAATCCTTATATCGAAGGATGGAACCCACACCGAAGTTGTCCCCACATCAAACTTCTGCTGTCCTGATAGACCCAAAGGAGCCCTACAAACTGACATCAGGAACCTGGACTGGTGAGTTTTCTTTCCCAGGGAAAAGGGACAAAGCATGTGCCCAGAGGCCCCTGTCCCTGGGCTGGGACCTCACTGCAAAAAATCCTTATATCCAAGGATGGACCCCACACCGAAGTTGTCCCCACATCAAACTTGTGCTGCCCTGATAGACCCAAGGGAGCCCTACAAACTGACATCAGGAACCTGGACTGGTGAGTTTTCTTTCCCAGGGAAAATGGCAAAAGGATGTTCCTAGGTGCCCCTGGCCCTGGGCTGGGACCTCACTGCAAAAAATCCTTATATCGAAGGATGGAGGCCAGACCAAAGTTGTCCCCACCTCAAACTTGTGCTGCCCTGATAGACCCAAGGGAGCCCTACAAACTGACATCAGGAACCTGGACTGGTGAGTTTTCTTTCTCAGGGAAATGGCCAAAGGATGTTCCTAGGTGCCCCTGGCCCTGGGCTGGGACCTCACTGCAAAAAATCCTTATATCGAAGTATGGAGGCCAGACCAAAGTTGTCCCCACCTCAAACTTGTGCTGCCCTGATAGACCCAAGGGAGCCCTACAAACTGACATCAGGAACCTGGACTGGTGAGTTTTCTTTCCCAGGGAAATGGCCAATGGATGTGCCCAGGGGCCCCTGGCCCTGGGCTGGGACCTCACTGCAAAAAATCCTTATATCGAAGGATGGAACCCAGACCGAAGTTATCCCCACCTCAAATTTGTGCTGCCCTGATAGACCCAAGGGAGCCCTACAAACTGACATCAGGAACCTGGACTGGTGAGTTTTATTTCCCAGGGAAAATGGCCAAAGGATGTGCCTAGGTGCCCCCTCCATGGCTGGGAACTGACTGCAAAAAATCCTTATATCGAAGGATGGACCCCACACCGAAGTTGTCCCCACCTCAAAATTGTGCTGCCCTGATAGACCCAAGGGAGCCCTACAAACTGACATCAGGAACCTGGACTGGTGAGTTTTCTTTCCCAGGGAAAATGGCCAAAGGATGTTCCTAGGTGCCCCTGGCCCTGGGCTGGGACCTGACTGCAAAAAATACTTATATCGAAGGATGGACCCCAGACCGAAGTTTTCACCACCTCAAACTTGTGCTGCCCTGATAGACCCAAGGGAGACCTACAAACTGATATCAGGAACCTGGACTGGTGAGTTTTCTTTCCCAGGGAAATGGCCAGTGGATGTGCCCAGGGGCCCCAGGCCCTGGGCGGGGACCTCACTGCAAAAAATCCTTATATCGAAGGATGGAACCCACACCGAAGTTGTCCCCACATCAAACCTGTGCTGTCCTGATCGACCCAAAGGAGCCCTACAAACTGACATCAGGAACCTGGACTGGTGAGTTTTCTTTCCCAGGGAAAATGGCCAAAGGATGTTCCTAGGTGCCCCTGGCCCTGGGCTGGGACCTGACTGCAAAAAATACTTATATCGAAGGATGGAGGCCAGACCAAAGTTGTCCCCACCTCAAACTTGTGCTGCCCTGATAGACCTAAGGGAGCCCTGCAAACTGACATCAGGAACCTGGACTGGTGAGTTTTCTTTCCCAGGGAAAATGGCCAAAGGATGTGCCCAGGGGCCCCTGGCCCTCGGCTGGGCCTGACTGCAAAAAATCCTTATATCGAAGGATGGACCCCACACCGAAGTTTTCCCCACCTCAAACTTCTGTTGCCCTGATAGACCCAAAGGAGCCCTACAAACTGACATCAGGAACCTGGACTGGTGAGTTTTCTTTCCCAGGGAAAATGGCCAAAGGATGTTCCTAGGTGCCCCTGGCCCTGGGCTGGGGCCTGACTGCAAAAAATACTTATATCGAAGGATGGAGGCCAGACCAAAGTTGTCCCCACCTCAAACTTGTGCTGCCCTGATAGACCTAAGGGAGCCCTACAAACTGACATCAGGAACCTGGACTGCTGAGTTTTCTTTCCCAGGGAAAATGGCCAAAGGATATGCCCAGGGGACCCTGGCCCTGGGCTGGGACCTCACTGCAAAAAATCCTTATATCGAAGGATGGACCCCAGACCGAAGTTGTCCCCATATCAAACCTGTGCTGTCCTGATAGACCCAAAAGAGCCCTACAAACTGACATCAGGAACCTGGACTGGTGAGTTTTCTTTCCCAGGGAAATGGCCAATGGATGTGCCCAGGGGCCCCTGGCCCTGGGCTGGGACCTCACTGCAAAAAATACTTATATCGAAGGATGGAACCCAGACCGAAGTTATCCCCACGTCAAATTTGTGCTGCCCTGATAGACCCAAGGGAGCCCTACAAACTGACATCAGGAACCTGGACTGGTGAGTTTTCTTTCCCAGGGAAAATGGCCAAAGGATGTGCCTAGGTGCCCCCTCCATGGCTGGGAACTGACTGCAAAAAATCCTTATATCGAAGGATGGACCCCAGACCGAAGTTGTCCCCACCTCAAACTTGTGCTGCCCTGATAGACCCAAGGGAGCCCTACAAACTGACATCAGGAACCTGGACTGGTGAGTTTTCTTTCCCAGGGAAATGGCCAATGGATGTGCCCACGGGCCCCTGGCCCTGGGCTGGGACCTCACTGCAAAAAATCCTTATATCGAAGGATGGAACCCACACCGAAGTTGTCCCCACATCAAACTTCTGCTGCCCTGATAGACCCAAAGGAGCCCTACAAACTGACATCAGGAACCTGGACTGGTGAGTTTTCTTTCCCAGGGAAAAGGGACAAAGCATGTGCCCAGAGGCCCCTGGCCCTGGGCTGGGACCTCACTGCAAAAAATCCTTATATCCAAGGATGGACCCCAGACCGAAGTTGTCCCCACATCAAACTTGTGCTGCCCTGATAGACCCAAGGGAGCCCTACAAACTGACATCAGGAACCTGGACTGGTGAGTTTTCTTTCCCAGGGAAAATGGCAAAAGGATGTTCCTAGGTGCCCCCGGCCCTGGGCTGGGACCTCACTGCAAAAAATCCTTATATCGAAGGATGGAGGCCAGACCAAAGTTGTCCCCACCTCAAACTTGTGCTGCCCTAATAGACCCAAGGGAGTCCTACAAAGTGACATCAGGAACCTGGACTGGTGAGTTTTCTTTCCCAGGGAAAATGGCTAAAGGATGTTCCTAGGTGCCCCTGGCCCTAGGCTGGGACCTCACTGCAAAAAATCCTTATATCGAAGGATGGAGCCCAAACAGAAATTGTCACCACCTCAAACTTCTGCTGCCCTGATAGACCCAAAGGAGCCCTACAAACTGACACCAGGAACCTGGACTGGTGAGTTTTCTTTCCCAGGGAAAATGGCCAAAGGATGTGCCTAGGTGCCCCCTCCATGGCTGGGACCTGACTGCAAAAAATCCTTATATCGAAGGATGGACCCCAAACCGAAGTTGTCCCCACCTCAAACCTGTGCTGCCCTGATAGACGCAAAGGAGCCCTACAAACTGACATCAGGAACCTGGACTGGTGAGTTTTCTTTCCCAGGGTAAAGGGACAAAGCATGTGCCCAGAGGCCCCTGGCCCTGGGCTGGGCCTGACTGCAAAAAATCCTTATATCGAAGGATGGACCCCAGACCGAAGTTGTCCCCACATCAAACCTGTGCTGTCCTGATAGACGAAAGGAGCCCTACAAACTGACATCAGGAACCTGGACTGGTGAGTTATGTTCCTAGGTGCCCCTGGCCCCGGGCTGGGACCTGACTGCAAAAAATACTTATATCGAAGGATGGACCCCAGACCGAAGTTGTCCCCTGTTGTGGCGCGGTATGCGCTCCTCGCCGCGGCACTCCGAGCCGTACCGGGCTGGGTGGTGAGGGAAGAGAAATGGGCAGCCGCTTCCCCCTGCAAGCTCTGCAGTTCAGTTCGTGGCGCGCGGGGACAGACGAAGGCGATACGGGACTTGGGGGGGAATGAGATGGTTTTATTCCATGAGCCCCAAGACCCCCTCGGGGGCGGGAGCAGAGGTTTTATACAGAACTCAGGAGGAGGGGTGTAGGAACAGCAACCAATGAGGGAATAGCAGGGGAGGAGTTTAGGGCAGAACTAACATCTGGAAGTTGAGGAGGGGGCTAGAATGAATGACAGGGAAGGTTCTAGGGAAAGGGGCAGGGAAAGGGAGGATTGACCACTTGGAGATGGGGGGGGGGGGGGGAAACAGATATTAAACAAATATGAAATGAAAGAAAAACACACCACCGCAGCCCCCACCTCAAACTTGTGCTGCCCTGATAGACCCAAGGGAGCCCTACAAACTGACATCAGGAACCTGGACTGCTGAGTTTTCTTTCCCAGGGAAAATGGCCAAAGGATATGCCCAGGGGACCCTGGCCCTGGGCTGGGACCTCACTGCAAAAAATCCTTATATCGAAGGATGGACCCCAGACCGAAGTTGTCCCCACATCAAACCTGTGCTGTCCTGATAGACCCAAAGGAGCCCTACAAACTGACATCAGGAACCTGGACTGGTGAGTTTTCTTTCCCAGGGAAAATGGCCAAAGGATATGCCCAGGGGACCCTGGCCCTGGGCTGGGACCTCACTGCAAAAAATCCTTATATCGAAGGATGGACCCCAGACCGAAGTTGTCCCCACATCAAACCTGTGCTGTCCTGATAGACCCAAAGGAGCCCTACAAACTGACACCAGGAACCTGGACTGGTGAGTTTTCTTTCCCAGGGAAAATGGCCAAAGGATGTGCCTAGGTGCCCCCTCCATGGCTGGGACCTGACTGCAAAAAATCCTTATATCGAAGGATGGACCCCAAACCGAAGTTGTCCCCACCTCAAACCTGTGCTGCCCTGATAGACGCAAAGGAGCCCTACAAACTGACATCAGGAACCTGGACTGGTGAGTTTTCTTTCCCAGGGTAAAGGGACAAAGCATGTGCCCAGAGGCCCCTGGCCCTGGGCTGGGCCTGACTGCAAAAAATCCTTATATCGAAGGATGGACCCCAGACCGAAGTTGTCCCCACATCAAACCTGTGCTGTCCTGATAGACGAAAGGAGCCCTACAAACTGACATCAGGAACCTGGACTGGTGAGTTATGTTCCTAGGTGCCCCTGGCCCCGGGCTGGGACCTGACTGCAAAAAATACTTATATCGAAGGATGGACCCCAGACCGAAGTTGTCCCCTGTTGTGGCGCGGTATGCGCTCCTCGCCGCGGCACTCCGAGCCGTACCGGGCTGGGTGGTGAGGGAAGAGAAATGGGCAGCCGCTTCCCCCTGCAAGCTCTGCAGTTCAGTTCGTGGCGCGCGGGGACAGACGAAGGCGACACGGGACTTGGGGGGGAATGAGATGGTTTTATTCCATGAGCCCCAAGACCCCCTCGGGGGCGGGAGCAGAGGTTTTATACAGAACTCAGGAGGAGGGGTGTAGGAACAGCAACCAATGAGGGAATAGCAGGGGAGGAGTTTAGGGCAGAACTAACATCTGGAAGTTGAGGAGGGGGCTAGAATGAATGACAGGGAAGGTTCTAGGGAAAGGGGCAGGGAAAGGGAGGATTGACCACTTGGAGATGGGGGGGGGGGGGGGAAACAGATATTAAACAAATATGAAATGAAAGAAAAACACACCACCGCAGCCCCCACCTCAAACTTGTGCTGCCCTGATAGACCCAAGGGAGCCCTACAAACTGACATCAGGAACCTGGACTGCTGAGTTTTCTTTCCCAGGGAAAATGGCCAAAGGATATGCCCAGGGGACCCTGGCCCTGGGCTGGGACCTCACTGCAAAAAATCCTTATATCGAAGGATGGACCCCAGACCGAAGTTGTCCCCACATCAAACCTGTGCTGTCCTGATAGACCCAAAGGAGCCCTACAAACTGACATCAGGAACCTGGACTGGTGAGTTTTCTTTCCCAGGGAAAATGGCCAAAGGATATGCCCAGGGGACCCTGGCCCTGGGCTGGGACCTCACTGCAAAAAATCCTTATATCGAAGGATGGACCCCAGACCGAAGTTGTCCCCACATCAAACCTGTGCTGTCCTGATAGACCCAAAGGAGCCCTACAAACTGACATCAGGAACCTGGACTGGTGAGTTTTCTTTCCCAGGGAAAATGGCCAAAGGATGTTCCTAGGTGCCCCTGGCCCTGGGCTGGGACCTCACTGCAAAAAATCCTTATATCGAAGGATGGAGGCCAGACCAAAGTTGTCCCCACCTCAAACTTGTGCTGCCCTGATAGACCCAAGGGAGCCCTACAAACTGACATCAGGAACCTGGACTGGTGAGTTTTCTTTCCCCGGGAAAATGGCCAAAGGATGTGCCCAGGGGCCCCTGGCCCTGGGCTGGGACCTCACTGCAAAAAATCCTTATATCGAAGGATGGAACCCACACCGAAGTTGTCCCCACATCAAACTTCTGCTGCCCTGATAGACCCAAAGGAGCCCTACAAACTGACATCAGGAACCTGGACTGGTGGGTTTTCTTTCCCAGGGAAAAGGGACAAAGCATGTGCCCAGAGGCCCCTGGCCCTGGGCTGGGACCTCACTGCAAAAAATCCTTATATCCAAGGATGGACCCCACACCGAAGTTTTCCCCACCTCAAACTTCTGCTGCCCTGATAGACCCAAGGGAGCCCTACAAACTGACATCAGGAACCTGGACTGGTGAGTTTTCTTTCCCAGGGAAAATGGCAAAAGGATGTTCCTAGGTGCCCCTGGCCCTGGGCTGGGACCTCACTGCAAAAAATCCTTATATCGAAGGATGGAGGCCAGACCAAAGTTGTCCCCACCTCAAACTTGTGCTGCCCTGATAGACCCAAGGGAGCCCTACAAACTGACATCAGGAACCTGGACTGGTGAGTTTTCTTTCCCAGGGAAAATGGCCAAAGGATGTTCCTAGGTGCCCCTGGCCCTGGGCTGGGACCTGACTGCAAAAAATCCTTATATCGAAGGATGGACCCCAGACCAAAGTTGTCCCCACCTCAAACTTGTGCTGCCCTGATAGACCCAAGGGAGCCCTACAAACTGACATCAGGAACCTGAACTGGTGAGTTTTCTTTCCCAGGGAAATGGCCAATGGATGTGCCCAGGGGCCCCTGGCCCAGGGCTAGGACCTCACTGCAAAAAATCCTTATATCGAAGGATGGAGCCCAGACCGAAGTTATCCCCACCTCAAATTTGTGCTGCCCTGATAGACCCAAAGGAGCCCTACAAACTGACATCAGGAACCTGGACTGGTGAGTTTTATTTCCCAGGGAAAATGGCTAAAGGATGTTCCTAGGTGCCCCCTCCATGGCTGGGAACTGACTGCAAAAAATCCTTATATCGAAGGATGGACCCCAGACCGAAGTTGTCCCCACCTCAAACTTGTGCTGCCCTGATAGACCCAAGGGAGCCCTACAAGCTGGCATCAGGAACCTGGACTGGTGAGTTTTCTTTCCCAGGGAAAATGGCCAAAGGATGTGCCCAGGGGCCCCTGGCCCTGGGCTGGGACCTCACTGCAAAAAATCCTTATATCGAAGGATGGAACCCACACCGAAGTTGTCCCCACATCAAACTTCTGCTGCCCTGATAGACCCAAAGGAGCCCTACAAACTGACATCAGGAACCTGGACTGGTGGGTTTTCTTTCCCAGGGAAAAGGGACAAAGCATGTGCCCAGGGGCCCCTGGCTCTGGGCTGGGACCTCACTGCAAAAAATCCTTATATCGAAGGATGGACCCCACACCGAAGTTGTCCCCACCTCAAATTCTGCTGCCCTGATAGACCCAAAGGAGCCCTACAAACTGACATCAGGAACATGGACTGGTGGGATTTCTTTCCCAGGGAAAAGGGACAAAGCATGTGCCCAGAGGCCCCTGGCCCTGGGCTGGGCCTGACTGCAAAAAATCCTTATATCGAAGGATGGACCCCAGACCGAAGTTGTCCCCACATCAAACCTGTGCTGTCCTGATAGACCCAAAGGAGCCCTACAAACTGACATCAGGAACCTGGACTGGTGAGTTTTCTTTCCCAGGGAAATGGCCAATGGATGTGCCCAGGGGCCCCTGGCCCTGGGCTGAGACCTCACTGCAAAAAATCCTTATATCGAAGGATGGAACCCACACCGAAGTTGTCCCCACATCAAACCTGTGCTGTCCTGATCGACCCAAAGGAGCCCTACAAACTGACATCAGGAACCTGGACTGGTGAGTTTTCTTTCCCAGGGAAAATGGCCAAAGGATGTTCCTAGGTGCCCCTGGCCCTGGGCTAGGACCTCACTGCAAAAAATCCTTATATCGAAGGATGGAGCCCAGACCGAAGTTATCCCCACCTCAAACTTGTGCTGCCCTGATAGACCCAAGGGAGCCCTACAAACTGACATCAGGAACCTGGACTGGTGAGTTTTCTTTCCCAGGGAAAATGGCCAAAGGATGTGCCTAGGTGCCCCCTCCATGGCTGGGACCTGACTGCAAAAAATCCTTATATCGAAGGATGGACCCCAAACCGAAGTTGTCCCCACATCAAACCTGTGCTGCCCTGATAGACGCAAAGGAGCCCTACAAACTGACATCAGGAACCTGGACTGGTGAGTTTTCTTTCCCAGGGAAAATGGCCAAAGGATGTGCCCAGGGGCCCCTGGCCCTGGGCTGGGACCTCACTGCAAAAAACCCTATATCGAAGGATGGAACCCACACCGAAGTTGTCCCCACATCAAACTTCTGCTGCCCTGATAGACCCAAAGGAGCCCTACAAACTGACATCAGGAACCTGGACTGGTGAGTTATGTTCCTAGGTGCCCCTGGCCCCGGGCTGGGACCTGACTGCAAAAAATACTTATATCGAAGGATGGACCCCAGACCGAAGTTGTCCCCTGTTGTGGCGCGGTATGCGCTCCTCGCCGCGGCACTCCGAGCCGTGCCGGGCTGGGTGGTGAGGGAAGAGAAACGGGCAGCCGCTTCCCCCTGCAAGATCTGCAGTTCAGTTCGTGGCGCGCGGGGACAGACGAAGGCGACACGGGACTTGGGGGGGAATGAGATTGTTTTATTCCATGAGCCCCAAGACCCCCTCGGGGGCGGGAGCAGAGGTTTTATACAGAACTCAGGAGGAGGGGTGTAGGAACAGCAACCAATGAGGGAATAGCAGGGGAGGAGTTTAGGGCAGAACTAACATCTGGAAGTTGAGGAGGGGGCTAGAATGAATGACAGGGAAGGTTCTAGGGAAAGGGGCAGGGAAAGGGAGGATTGACCACTTGGAGATGGGGGGGGGGGGAAACAGATATTAAACAAATATCAAATGAAAGAAAAACACACCACCGCAGCCCCCACCTCAAACTTGTGCTGCCCTGATATACCCAAGGGAGCCCTACAAACTGACATCAGGAACCTGGACTGCTGAGTTTTCTTTCCCAGGGAAAATGGCAAAAGGATGTTCCTAGGTGCCCCTGGCCCTGGGCTGGGACCTCACTGCAAAAAATCCTTATATCGAAGGATGGACCCCAGACCAAAGTTGTCCCCACCTCAAACTTGTGCTGCCCTGATAGACCCAAGGGAGCCCTACAAACTGACATCAGGAACCTGAACTGGTGAGTTTTCTTTCCCAGGGAAATGGCCAATGGATGTGCCCAGGGGCCCCTGGCCCAGGGCTAGGACCTCACTGCAAAAAATCCTTATATCGAAGGATGGAGCCCAGACCGAAGTTATCCCCACCTCAAATTTGTGCTGCCCTGATAGACCCAAGGGAGCCCTACAAACTGACATCAGGAACCTGGACTGGTGAGTTTTATTTCCCAGGGAAAATGGCCAAAGGATGTTCCTAGGTGCCCCCTCCATGGCTGGGAACTGACTGCAAAAAATCCTTATATCGAAGGATGGACCCCACACCGAAGTTGTCCCCACCTCAAACTTGTGCTGCCCTGATAGACCCAAGGGAGCCCTACAAGCTGGCATCAGGAACCTGGACTGGTGAGTTTTCTTTCCCAGGGAAAATGGCCAAAGGATGTGCCCAGGGGCCCCTGGCCCTGGGCTGGGACCTCACTGCAAAAAATCCTTATATCGAAGGATGGAACCCACACCGAAGTTGTCCCCACATCAAACTTCTGCTGCCCTGATAGACCCAAAGGAGCCCTACAAACTGACATCAGAAACCTGGACTGGTGGGTTTTCTTTCCCAGGGAAAAGGGACAAAGCATGTGCCCAGGGGCCCCAGGCTCTGGGCTGGGACCTCACTGCAAAAAATCCTTATATCGAAGGATGGTCCCCAGATCGAAATTGTCCGCACCTCAAACTTCTGCTGCCCTGATAGACCCAAGGGAGCCCTACAAACTGACATCAGGAACCTGGACTGGTGAGTTTTCTTTCCCAGGGAAAAGGGACAAAGCATGTGCCCAGAGGCCCCTGTCCCTGGGCTGGGACCTGACTGCAAAAAATCCTTATATCGAAGGATGGTCCCCAGACCCAAGTTGTCCCCACCTCAAACTTGTGCTGCCCTGATAGACCCAAGGGAGCCCTACAAACTGACATCAGGAACCTGGACTGGTGAGTTTTCTTTCCCAGGGAAATGGCCAATGGATGTGCCCAGGGGCCCCTGGCCCTAGGCTGGGACCTCACTGCAAAAAATCCTTATATCGAAGGATGGACCCCACACCGAAGTTGTCCCCACCTCAAATTCTGCTGCCCTGATAGACCCAAAGGAGCCCTACAAACTGACATCAGGAACATGGACTGGTGGGATTTCTTTCCCAGGGAAAAGGGACAAAGCATGTGCCCAGAGGCCCCTGGCCCTGGGCTGGGCCTGACTGCAAAAAATCCTTATATCGAAGGATGGACCCCAGACCGAAGTTGTCCCCACATCAAACCTGTGCTGTCCTGATAGACCCAAAGGAGCCCTACAAACTGACATCAGGAACCTGGACTGGTGAGTTTTCTTTCCCAGGGAAATGGCCAATGGATGTGCCCAGGGGCCCCTGGCCCTGGGCTGAGACCTCACTGCAAAAAATCCTTATATCGAAGGATGGAACCCACACCGAAGTTGTCCCCACATCAAACCTGTGCTGTCCTGATCGACCCAAAGGAGCCCTACAAACTGACATCAGGAACCTGGACTGGTGAGTTTTCTTTCCCAGGGAAAATGGCCAAAGGATGTTCCTAGGTGCCCCTGGCCCTGGGCTAGGACCTCACTGCAAAAAATCCTTATATCGAAGGATGGAGCCCAGACCGAAGTTATCCCCACCTCAAACTTGTGCTGCCCTGATAGACCCAAGGGAGCCCTACAAACTGACATCAGGAACCTGGACTGGTGAGTTTTCTTTCCCAGGGAAAATGGCCAAAGGATGTGCCTAGGTGCCCCCTCCATGGCTGGGACCTGACTGCAAAAAATCCTTATATCGAAGGATGGACCCCAGACCGAAGTTTTCCCCACCTCAAACCTGTGCTGCCCTGATAGACGCAAAGGAGCCCTACAAACTGACATCAGGAACCTGGACTGGTGAGTTTTCTTTCCCAGGGAAAAGGGACAAAGCATGTGCCCAGAGGCCCCTGGCCCTGGGCTGGGCCTGACTGCAAAAAATCCTTATATCGAAGGATGGACCCCAGACCGAAGTTGTCCCCACATCAAACCTGTGCTGTCCTGATAGACGAAAGGAGCCCTACAAACTGACATCAGGAACCTGGACTGGTGAGTTATGTTCCTAGGTGCCCCTGGCCCCGGGCTGGGACCTGACTGCAAAAAATACTTATATCGAAGGATGGACCCCAGACCGAAGTTGTCCCCTGTTGTGGCGCGGTATGCGCTCCTCGCCGCGGCACTCCGAGCCGTGCCGGGCTGGGTGGTGAGGGAAGAGAAACGGGCAGCCGCTTCCCCCTGCAAGCTCTGCAGTTCAGTTCGTGGCGCGCGGGGACAGACGAAGGCGACACGGGACTTGGGGGGGAATGAGATTGTTTTATTCCATGAGCCCCAAGACCCCCTCGGGGGCGGGAGCAGAGGTTTTATACAGAACTCAGGAGGAGGGGTGTAGGAACAGCAACCAATGAGGGAATAGCAGGGGAGGAGTTTAGGGCAGAACTAACATCTGGAAGTTGAGGAGGGGGCTAGAATGAATGACAGGGAAGGTTCTAGGGAAAGGGGCAGGGAAAGGGAGGATTGACCACTTGGAGATGGGGGGGGGGGGGGGAAACAGATATTAAACAAATATCAAATGAAAGAAAAACACACCACCGCAGCCCCCACCTCAAACTTGTGCTGCCCTGATACACCCAAGGGAGCCCTACAAACTGACATCAGGAACCTGGACTGCTGAGTTTTCTTTCCCAGGGAAAATGGCCAAAGGATATGCCCAGGGGACCCTGGCCCTGGGCTGGGACCTCACTGCAAAAAATCCTTATATCGAAGGATGGAGCCCAGACCGAAGTTGTCCCCACATCAAACCTGTGCTGTCCTGATAGACCCAAAGGAGCCCTACAAACTGACATCAGGAACCTGGACTGGTGAGTTTTCTTTCCCAGGGAAAATGGCCAAAGGATGTTCCTAGGTGCCCCTGGCCCTGGGCTGGGACCTCACTGCAAAAAATCCTTATATCGAAGGATGGAACCCAGACCGAAGTTATCCCCACCTCAAATTTGTGCTGCCCTGATAGACCCAAGGGAGCCCTACAAACTGACATCAGGAACCTGGACTGGTGAGTTTTCTTTCCCAGGGAAAATGGCCAAAGGATGTGCCTAGGTGCCCCCTCCATGGCTGGGAACTGACTGCAAAAAATCCTTATATCGAAGGATGGAGCCCACACCGAAGTTGTCCCCACCTCAAACTTGTGCTGCCCTGATAGACCCAAGGGAGCCCTACAAACTGAAATCAGGAACCTGGACTGGTGAGTTTTCTTTCCCAGGGAAAATGGCCAAAGGATGTGCCCAGGGGCCCCTGGCAATGGGCTGGGACCTCACTGCAAAAAATCCTTATATCGAAGGATGGAACCCACACCGAAGTTGTCCCCACATCAAACTTCTGCTGCCCTGATAGACCCAAAGGAGCCCTAAAAACTGACATCAGGAACCTGGACTGGTGGGTTTTCTTTCCCAGGGAAAAGGGACAAAGCATGTGCCCAGGGGCCCCTGGCCCTGGGCTGGGAACTCACTGCAAAAAATCCTTATATCGAAGGATGGAACCCACACCGAAGTTGTCCCCACATCAAACTTCTGCTGCCCTGATAGACCCAAAGGATCCCTACAAACTGACATCAGGAACCTGGACTGGTGAGTTTTCTTTCCCAGGGAAAAGGGACAAAGCATGTGCCCAGAGGCCCCTGTCCCTGGGCTGGGACCTCACTGCAAAAAATCCTTATATCCAAGGATGGACCCCACACCGAAGTTGTCCCCACATCAAACTTGTGCTGCCCTGATAGACCCAAGGGAGCCCTACAAACTGACATCAGGAACCTGGACTGGTGAGTTTTCTTTCCCAGGGAAAATGGCAAAAGGATGTTCCTAGGTGCCCCTGGCCCTGGGCTGGGACCTCACTGCAAAAAATCCTTATATCGAAGGATGGAGGCCAGACCAAAGTTGTCCCCACCTCAAACTTGTGCTGCCCTGATAGACCCAAGGGAGCCCTACAAACTGACATCAGGAACCTGGACTGGTGAGTTTTCTTTCTCAGGGAAATGGCCAATGGATGTGCCCACGGGCCCCTGGCCCTGGGCTGGGACCTCACTGCAAAAAATCCTTATATCGAAGGATGGACCCCAGACCGAAGTTGTCCCCACATCAAACCTGTGCTGTCCTGATAGACCCAAAGGAGCCCTACAAACTGACATCAGGAACCTGGACTGGTGAGTTTTCTTTCCCAGGGAAAATGGCCAAAGGATGTTCCTAGGTGCCCCTGGCCCTGGGCTGGGACCTCACTGCAAAAAATCCTTATATCGAAGTATGGAGGCCAGACCAAAGTTGTCCCCACCTCAAACTTGTGCTGCCCTGATAGACCCAAGGGAGCCCTACAAACTGACATCAGGAACCTGGACTGGTGAGTTTTCTTTCCCAGGGAAATGGCCAATGGATGTGCCCAGGGGCCCCTGGCCCTGGGCTGGGACCTCACTGCAAAAAATCCTTATATCGAAGGATGGAACCCAGACCGAAGTTATCCCCACCTCAAATTTGTGCTGCCCTGATAGACCCAAGGGAGCCCTACAAACTGACATCAGGAACCTGGACTGGTGAGTTTTCTTTCCCAGGGAAATGGCCAATGGATGTGCCCAGGGGCCCCTGGCCCTGGGCTGGGACCTCACTGCAAAAAATCCTTATATCGAAGGATGGAACCCAGACCGAAGTTATCCCCACCTCAAATTTGTGCTGCCCTGATAGACCCAAGGGAGCCCTACAAACTGACATCAGGAACCTGGACTGGTGAGTTTTATTTCCCAGGGAAAATGGCCAAAGGATGTGCCTAGGTGCCCCCTCCATGGCTGGGAACTGACTGCAAAAAATCCTTATATCGAAGGATGGACACCAGACCGACGTTGTCCCCACCTCAAACTTGTGCTGCCCTGATAGACCCAAGGGAGCCCTACAAACTGACGTCAGGAACCTGGACTGGTGGGTTTTCTTTCCCAGGGAAAAGGGACAAAGCATGTGCCCAGAGGCCCCTGGCCCTGGGCTGGGACCTCACTGCAAAAAATCCTTATATCCAAGGATGGACCCCAGACCGAAGTTGTCCCCACATCAAACTTGTGCTGCCCTGATAGACCCAAGGGAGCCCTACAAACTGACATCAGGAACCTGGACTGGTGAGTTTTCTTTCCCAGGGAAAATGGCAAAAGGATGTTCCTAGGTGCCCCTGGCCCTGGGCTGGGACCTCACTGCAAAAAATCCTTATATCGAAGGATGAAGGCCAGACCAAAGTTGTCCCCACCTCAAACTTGTGCTGCCCTGATAGACCCAAGGGAGCCCTACAAACTGACATCAGGAACCTGGACTGGTGAGTTTTCTTTCCCAGGGAAATGGGCAATGGATGTGCCCACGGGCCCCTGGCCCTGGGCTGGGACCTCACTGCAAAAAATCCTTATATCGAAGGATGGACCCCACACCGAAGTCGTCCCCACATCAAACTTGTGCTGTCCTGATCGACCCAAAGGAGCCCTACAAACTGACATCAGGAACCTGGACTGGTGAGTTTTCTTTCCCAGGGAAAATGGCCAAAGGATGTTCCTAGGTGCCCCTGGCCCTGGGCTGGGACCTGACTGCAAAAAATCCTTATATCGAAGGATGGACCCCAGACCGAAGTTGTCCCCACCTCAAACTTGTGCTGCCCTGATAGACCCAAGGGAGCCCTACAAACTGACATCAGGAACCTGGACTGCTGAGTTTTCTTTCCCAGGGAAAATGGCCAAAGGATGTTCCTAGGTGCCCCTGGCCCTGGGCTGGGACCTGACTGCAAAAAATCCTTATATCGAAGGATGGAGGCCAGACCAAAGTTGTCCCCACCTCAAACTTGTGCTGCCCTGATAGACCCAAGGGAGCCCTACAAACTGACATCAGGAACCTGAACTGGTGAGTTTTCTTTCCCAGGGAAATGGCCAATGGATGTGCCCAGGGGCCCCTGGCCCAGGGCTAGGACCTCACTGCAAAAAATCCTTATATCGAAGGATGGAGCCCAGACCGAAGTTATCCCCACCTCAAATTTGTGCTGCCCTGATAGACCCAAGGGAGCCCTACAAACTGACATCAGGAACCTGGACTGGTGAGTTTTATTTCCCAGGGAAAATGGCCAAAGGATGTTCCTAGGTGCCCCCTCCATGGCTGGGAACTGACTGCAAAAAATCCTTATATCGAAGGATGGAACCCACACCGAAGTTGTCCCCACATCAAACTTCTGCTGCCCTGATAGACCCAAAGGAGCCCTACAAACTGACATCAGAAACCTGGACTGGTGGGTTTTCTTTCCCAGGGAAAAGGGACAAAGCATGTGCCCAGGGGCCCCAGGCTCTGGGCTGGGACCTCACTGCAAAAAATCCTTATATCGAAGGATGGTCCCCAGATCGAAATTGTCCGCACCTCAAACTTCTGCTGCCCTGATAGACCCAAGGGAGCCCTACAAACTGACATCAGGAACCTGGACTGGTGAGTTTTCTTTCCCAGGGAAAAGGGACAAAGCATGTGCCCAGAGGCCCCTGTCCCTGGGCTGGGACCTGACTGCAAAAAATCCTTATATCGAAGGATGGTCCCCAGACCCAAGTTGTCCCCACCTCAAACTTGTGCTGCCCTGATAGACCCAAGGGAGCCCTACAAACTGACATCAGGAACCTGGACTGGTGAGTTTTCTTTCCCAGGGAAATGGCCAATGGATGTGCCCAGGGGCCCCTGGCCCTAGGCTGGGACCTCACTGCAAAAAATCCTTATATCGAAGGATGGACCCCACACCGAAGTTGTCCCCACCTCAAATTCTGCTGCCCTGATAGACCCAAAGGAGCCCTACAAACTGACATCAGGAACATGGACTGGTGGGATTTCTTTCCCAGGGAAAAGGGACAAAGCATGTGCCCAGAGGCCCCTGGCCCTGGGCTGGGCCTGACTGCAAAAAATCCTTATATCGAAGGATGGACCCCAGACCGAAGTTGTCCCCACATCAAACCTGTGCTGTCCTGATAGACCCAAAGGAGCCCTACAAACTGACATCAGGAACCTGGACTGGTGAGTTTTCTTTCCCAGGGAAATGGCCAATGGATGTGCCCAGGGGCCCCTGGCCCTGGGCTGAGACCTCACTGCAAAAAATCCTTATATCGAAGGATGGAACCCACACCGAAGTTGTCCCCACATCAAACCTGTGCTGTCCTGATCGACCCAAAGGAGCCCTACAAACTGACATCAGGAACCTGGACTGGTGAGTTTTCTTTCCCAGGGAAAATGGCCAAAGGATGTTCCTAGGTGCCCCTGGCCGTGGGCTAGGACCTCACTGCAAAAAATCCTTATATCGAAGGATGGAGCCCAGACCGAAGTTATCCCCACCTCAAACTTGTGCTGCCCTGATAGACCCAAGGGAGCCCTACAAACTGACATCAGGAACCTGGACTGGTGAGTTTTCTTTCCCAGGGAAAATGGCCAAAGGATGTGCCTAGGTGCCCCCTCCATGGCTGGGACCTGACTGCAAAAAATCCTTATATCGAAGGATGGACCCCACACCGAAGTTTTCCCCACCTCAAACCTGTGCTGCCCTGATAGACGCAAAGGAGCCCTACAAACTGACATCAGGAACCTGGACTGGTGAGTTTTCTTTCCCAGGGGAAAGGGACAAAGCATGTGCCCAGAGGCCCCTGGCCCTGGGCTGGGCCTGACTGCAAAAAATCCTTATATCGAAGGATGGACCCCAGACCGAAGTTGTCCCCACATCAAACCTGTGCTGTCCTGATAGACGAAAGGAGCCCTACAAACTGACATCAGGAACCTGGACTGGTGAGTTATGTTCCTAGGTGCCCCTGGCCCCGGGCTGGGACCTGACTGCAAAAAATACTTATATCGAAGGATGGACCCCAGACCGAAGTTGTCCCCTGTTGTGGCGCGGTATGCGCTCCTCGCCGCGGCACTCCGAGCCGTGCCGGGCTGGGTGGTGAGGGAAGAGAAACGGGCAGCCGCTTCCCCCTGCAAGCTCTGCAGTTCAGTTCGTGGCGCGCGGGGACAGACGAAGGCGACACGGGACTTGGGGGGGAATGAGATTGTTTTATTCCATGAGCCCCAAGACCCCCTCGGGGGCGGGAGCAGAGGTTTTATACAGAACTCAGGAGGAGGGGTGTAGGAACAGCAACCAATGAGGGAATAGCAGGGGAGGAGTTTAGGGCAGAACTAACATCTGGAAGTTGAGGAGGGGGCTAGAATGAATGACAGGGAAGGTTCTAGGGAAAGGGGCAGGGAAAGGGAGGATTGACCACTTGGAGATGGGGGGGGGGGGGGGGAAACAGATATTAAACAAATATCAAATGAAAGAAAAACACACCACCGCAGCCCCCACCTCAAACTTGTGCTGCCCTGATACACCCAAGGGAGCCCTACAAACTGACATCAGGAACCTGGACTGCTGAGTTTTCTTTCCCAGGGAAAATGGCCAAAGGATATGCCCAGGGGACCCTGGCCCTGGGCTGGGACCTCACTGCAAAAAATCCTTATATCGAAGGATGGACCCCAGACCGAAGTTGTCCCCACATCAAACCTGTGCTGTCCTGATAGACCCAAAGGAGCCCTACAAACTGACATCAGGAACCTGGACTGGTGAGTTTTCTTTCCCAGGGAAAATGGCCAAAGGATGTTCCTAGGTGCCCCTGGCCCTGGGCTGGGACCTCACTGCAAAAAATCCTTATATCGAAGGATGGAACCCAGACCGAAGTTATCCCCACCTCAAATTGTGCTGCCCTGATAGACCTAAGGGAGCCCTACAAACTGACATCAGGAACCTGGACTGGTGAGTTTTCTTTCCCAGGGAAAATGGCCAAAGGATGTGCCTAGGTGCCCCCTCCATGGCTGGGAACTGACTGCAAAAAATCCTTATATCGAAGGATGGAGCCCACACCGAAGTTGTCCCCACCTCAAACTTGTGCTGCCCTGATAGACCCAAGGGAGCCCTACAAACTGAAATCAGGAACCTGGACTGGTGAGTTTTCTTTCCCAGGGAAAATGGCCAAAGGATGTGCCCAGGGGCCCCTGGCAATGGGCTGGGACCTCACTGCAAAAAATCCTTATATCGAAGGATGGAACCCACACCGAAGTTGTCCCCACATCAAACTTCTGCTGCCCTGATAGACCCAAAGGAGCCCTAAAAACTGACATCAGGAACCTGGACTGGTGGGTTTTCTTTCCCAGGGAAAAGGGACAAAGCATGTGCCCAGGGGCCCCTGGCCCTGGGCTGGGAACTCACTGCAAAAAATCCTTATATCGAAGGATGGAACCCACACCGAAGTTGTCCCCACATCAAACTTCTGCTGCCCTGATAGACCCAAAGGATCCCTACAAACTGACATCAGGAACCTGGACTGGTGAGTTTTCTTTCCCAGGGAAAAGGGACAAAGCATGTGCCCAGAGGCCCCTGTCCCTGGGCTGGGACCTCACTGCAAAAAATCCTTATATCCAAGGATGGACCCCACACCGAAGTTGTCCCCACATCAAACTTGTGCTGCCCTGATAGACCCAAGGGAGCCCTACAAACTGACATCAGGAACCTGGACTGGTGAGTTTTCTTTCCCAGGGAAAATGGCAAAAGGATGTTCCTAGGTGCCCCTGGCCCTGGGCTGGGACCTCACTGCAAAAAATCCTTATATCGAAGGATGGAGGCCAGACCAAAGTTGTCCCCACCTCAAACTTGTGCTGCCCTGATAGACCCAAGGGAGCCCTACAAACTGACATCAGGAACCTGGACTGGTGAGTTTTCTTTCTCAGGGAAATGGCCAATGGATGTGCCCACGGGCCCCTGGCCCTGGGCTGGGACCTCACTGCAAAAAATCCTTATATCGAAGGATGGAACCCAGACCGAAGTTATCCCCACCTCAAATTTGTGCTGCCCTGATAGACCCAAGGGAGCCCTACAAACTGACATCAGGAACCTGGACTGGTGAGTTTTATTTCCCAGGGAAAATGGCCAAAGGATGTGCCTAGGTGCCCCCTCCATGGCTGGGAACTGACTGCAAAAAATCCTTATATCGAAGGATGGAGCCCACACCGAAGTTGTCCCCACCTCAAACTTGTGCTGCCCTGATAGACCCAAGGGAGCCCTACAAGCTGGCATCAGGAACCTGGACTGGTGAGTTTTCTTTCCCATGGAAAATGGCCAAAGGATGTGCCCAGGGGCCCCTGACCCTGGGCTGGGACCTCACTGCAAAAAATCCTTATATCGAAGGATGGAACGCACACCGAAGTTGTCCCCACATCAAACTTCAGCTGCCCTGATAGACCCAAAGGAGCCCTACAAACTGACGTCAGGAACCTGGACTGGTGGGTTTTCTTTCCCAGGGAAAAGGGACAAAGCATGTGCCCAGAGGCCCCTGGCCCTGGGCTGGGACCTCACTGCAAAAAATCCTTATATCCAAGGATGGACCCCAGACCGAAGTTGTCCCCACATCAAACTTGTGCTGCCCTGATAGACCCAAGGGAGCCCTACAAACTGACATCAGGAACCTGGACTGGTGAGTTTTCTTTCCCAGGGAAAATGGCAAAAGGATGTTCCTAGGTGCCCAGAGGCCCTGGGCTGGGACCTCACTGCAAAAAATCCTTATATCGAAGGATGAAGGCCAGACCAAAGTTGTCCCCACCTCAAACTTGTGCTGCCCTGATAGACCCAAGGGAGCCCTACAAACTGACATCAGGAACCTGGACTGGTGAGTTTTCTTTCCCAGGGAAATGGGCAATGGATGTGCCCACGGGCCCCTGGCCCTGGGCTGGGACCTCACTGCAAAAAATCCTTATATCGAAGGATGGACCCCACACCGAAGTCGTCCCCACATCAAACTTGTGCTGTCCTGATCGACCCAAAGGAGCCCTACAAACTGACATCAGGAACCTGGACTGGTGAGTTTTCTTTCCCAGGGAAATGGCCAATGGATGTGCCCAGGGGCCCCTGGCCCAGGGCTAGGACCTCACTGCAAAAAATCCTTATATCGAAGGATGGAGCCCAGACCGAAGTTATCCCCACCTCAAATTTGTGCTGCCCTGATAGACCCAAGGGAGCCCTACAAACTGACATCAGGAACCTGGACTGGTGAGTTTTATTTCCCAGGGAAAATGGCCAAAGGATGTTCCTAGGTGCCCCCTCCATGCCTGGGAACTGACTGCAAAAAATCCTTATATCGAAGGATGGTCCCCAGACCGAAGTTGTCCGCACCTCAAACTTCTGCTGCCCTGATAGACCCAAGGGAGCCCTACAAACTGACATCAGGAACCTGGACTGGTGAGTTTTCTTTCCCAGGGAAAAGGGACAAAGCATGTGCCCAGAGGCCCCTGTCCCTGGGCTGGGACCTGACTGCAAAAAATCCTTATATCGAAGGATGGTCCCCAGACCCAAGTTGTCCCCACCTCAAACTTGTGCTGCCCTGATAGACCCAAGGGAGCCCTACAAACTGACATCAGGAACCTGGACTGGTGAGTTTTCTTTCCCAGGGAAATGGCCAGTGGATGTGCCCAGGGGCCCCTGGCCCTAGGCTGGGACCTCACTGCAAAAAATCCTTATATCGAAGGATGGTCCCCAGACCGAAGTTGTCCGCACCTCAAATTCTGCTTCCCTGATAGTCCCAAAGGAGCCCTACAAACTGACATCAGGAACATGGACTGGTGGGATTTCTTTCCCAGGGAAAAGGGACAAAGCATGTGCCCAGAGGCCCCTGGCCCTGGGCTGGGCCTGACTGCAAAACATCCTTATATCGAAGGATGGACCCCAGACCGAAGTTGTCCCCACATCAAACCTGTGCTGTCCTGATAGACCCAAAGGAGCCCTACAAACTGACATCAGGAACCTGGACTGGTGAGTTTTCTTTCCCAGGAAAATGGCCAATGGATGTGCCCAGGGGCCCCTGGCCCTGGGCTGAGACCTCACTGCAAAAAATCCTTATATCGAAGGATGGAACCCACACCGAAGTTGTCCCCACATCAAACCTGTGCTGTCCTGATAGACCCAAAGGAGCCCTACAAACTGACATCAGGAACCTGGACTGGTGAGTTTTCTTTCCCAGGGAAAATGGCCAAAGGATGTTCCTAGGTGCCCCTGGCCCTGGGCTAGGGCCTCACTGCAAAAAATCCTTATATCGAAGGATGGACCCCAAACCGAATTTGTCCCCACCTCAAACCTGTGCTGCCCTGATAGACCCAAAGGAGCCCTACAAACTGACATCAGGAACCTGGACTGGTGGGTTTTCTTTCCCAGGGAAAAGGGACAAAGCATGTGCCCAGAGGCCCCTGGCCCTGGGCTGGGCCTGACTGCAAAAAATCCTTATATCGAAGGATGGACCCCAGACCGAAGTTGTCCCCACATCAAACCTGTGCTGTCCTGATAGACGAAAGGAGCCCTACAAACTGACATCAGGAACCTGGACTGGTGAGTTATGTTCCTAGGTGCCCCTGGCCCCGGGCTGGGACCTGACTGCAAAAAATACTTATATCGAAGGATGGACCCCAGACCGAAGTTGTCCCCTGTTGTGGCGCGGTATGCGCTCCTCGCCACGGCACTCCGAGCCGTGCCGGGCTGGGTGGTGAGGGAAGAGAAACGGGCAGCCGCTTCCCCCTGCAAGCTCTGCAGTTCAGTTCGTGGCGCGCGGGGACGGACGAAGGCGACACGAGACTTGGGGGGGAATGAGATTGTTTTATTCCATGAGCCCCAAGACCCCCTCGGGGGCGGGAGCAGAGGTTTTATACAGAACTCAGGAGGAGGGGTGTAGGAACAGCAACCAATGAGGGAATAGCAGGGGAGGAGTTTAGGGCAGAACTAACATCTGGAAGTTGAGGAGGGGGCTAGAATGAATGACAGGGAAGGTTCTAGGGAAAGGGGCAGGGAAGGGGAGGACTGACCACTTGGAGATGGGGGGGGGGGGGGGAAACAGATATTAAACAAATATCAAATGAAAGAAAAACACACCACCGCAGCCCCCACCTCAAACTTGTGCTGCCCTGATAGACCCAAGGGAGCCCTACAAGCTGGCATCAGGAACCTGGACTGGTGAGTTTTCTTTCCCAGGGAAAATGGCCAAAGGATGTGCCCAGGGGCCCCTGGCCCTGGGCTGGGACCTCACTGCAAAAAATCCTTATATCGAAGGATGGAACCCACACCGAAGTTGTCCCCACATCAAACTTCTGCTGCCCTGATAGACCCAAAGGAGCCCTAAAAACTGACATCAGGAACCTGGACTGGTGGGTTTTCTTTCCCAGGGAAAAGGGACAAAGCATGTGCCCAGGGGCCCCTGGCCCTGGGCTGGGACCTCACTGCAAAAAATCCTTATATCGAAGGATGGAACCCACACCGAAGTTGTCCCCACATCAAACTTCTGCTGCCCTGATAGACCCAAAGGATCCCTACAAACTGACATCAGGAACCTGGACTGGTGAGTTTTCTTTCCCAGGGAAAAGGGACAAAGCATGTGCCCAGAGGCCCCTGTCCCTGGGCTGGGACCTCACTGCAAAAAATCCTTATATCCAAGGATGGACCCCAGACCGAAGTTGTCCCCACATCAAACTTGTGCTGCCCTGATAGACCCAAGGGAGCCCTACAAACTGACATCAGGAACCTGGACTGGTGAGTTTTCTTTCCCAGGGAAAATGGCAAAAGGATGTTCCTAGGTGCCCCTGGCCCTGGGCTGGGACCTCACTGCAAAAAATCATTATATCGAAGGATGGAGGCCAGACCAAAGTTGTCCCCACCTCAAACTTGTGCTGCCCTGATAGACCCAAGGGAGCCCTACAAACTGACATCAGGAACCTGGACTGGTGAGTTTTCTTTCCCAGGGAAATGGCCAATGGATGTGCCCAGGGGCCCCTGGCACAGGGCTAGGACCTCACTGCAAAAAATCCTTATATCGAAGGATGGACCCCAGACCGAAGTTATCCCCGCCTCAAATTTGTGCTGCCCTGACAGACCCAAGGGAGCCCTACAAACTGACATCAGGAACCTGGACTGGTGAGTTTTATTTCCCAGGGAAAATGGCCAAAGGATGTGCCTAGGTGCCCCCTCCATGGCTGGGAACTGACTGCAAAAAATCCTTATATCGAAGGATGGAGCCCACACCGAAGTTGTCCCCACCTCAAACTTGTGCTGCCCTGATAGACCCAAGGGAGCCCTACAAGCTGGCATCAGGAACCTGGACTGGTGAGTTTTCTTTCCCAGGGAAAATGGCCAAAGGATGTGCCCAGGGGCCCCTGGCCCTGGGCTGGGACCTCACTGCAAAAAATCCTTATATCGAAGGATGGAACGCACACCGAAGTTGTCCCCACATCAAACTTCTGCTGCCCTGATAGACCCAAAGGAGCCCTACAAACTGACATCAGGAACCTGGACTGGTGGGTTTTCTTTCCCAGGGAAAAGGGACAAAGCATGTGCCCAGGGGCCCCTGGCTCTGGGCTGGGCCTGACTGCAAAAAATCCTTATATCGAAGGATGGACCCCAGACCGAAGTTGTCCCCACATCAAACCTGTGCTGTCCTGATAGACCCAAAGGAGCCCTACAAACTGACATCAGGAACCTGGACTGGTGAGTTTTCTTTCCCAGGGAAATGGCCAATGGATGTGCCCAGGGGCCCCTGGCCCAGGGCTAGGACCTCACTGCAAAAAATCCTTATATCGAAGGATGGAGCCCAGACCGAAGTTATCCCCACCTCAAATTTGTGCTGCCCTGATAGACCCAAGGGAGCCCTACAAACTGACATCAGGAACCTGGACTGGTGAGTTTTATTTCCCAGGGAAAATGGCCAAAGGATGTTCCTAGGTGCCCCCTCCATGGCTGGGAACTGACTGCAAAAAATCCTTATATCGAAGGATGGTCCCCAGACCGAAGTTGTCCGCACCTCAAACTTCTGCTGCCCTGATAGACCCAAGGGAGCCCTACAAACTGACATCAGGAACCTGGACTGGTGAGTTTTCTTTCCCAGGGAAAAGGGACAAAGCATGTGCCCAGAGGCCCCTGTCCCTGAGCTGGGACCTGACTGCAAAAAATCCTTATATCGAAGGATGGTCCCCAGACCCAAGTTGTCCCCACCTCAAACTTGTGCTGCCCTGATAGACCCAAGGGAGCCCTACAAACTGACATCAGGAACCTGGACTGGTGAGTTTTCTTTCCCAGGGAAATGGCCAGTGGATGTGCCCAGGGGCCCCTGGCCCTAGGCTGGGACCTCACTGCAAAAAATCCTTATATCGAAGGATGGTCTCCAGACCGAAGTTGTCCGCACCTCAAATTCTGCTGCCCTGATAGTCCCAAAGGAGCCCTACAAACTGACATCAGGAACATGGACTGGTGGGATTTCTTTCCCAGGGAAAAGGGACAAAGCATGTGCCCAGAGGCCCCTGGCCCTGGGCTGGGCCTGACTGCAAAAAATCCTTATATCGAAGGATGGACCCCAGACCGAAGTTGTCCCCACATCAAACCTGTGCTGTCCTGATAGACCCAAAGGAGCCCTACAAACTGACATCAGGAACCTGGACTGGTGAGTTTTCTTTCCCAGGGAAAATGGCCAAAGGATGTTCCTAGGTGCCCCTGGCCCTGGGCTAGGGCCTCACTGCAAAAAATCCTTATATCGAAGGATGGACCCCAAACCGAATTTGTCCCCACCTCAAACCTGTGCTGCCCTGATAGACCCAAAGGAGCCCTACAAACTGACATCAGGAACCTGGACTGGTGGGTTTTCTTTCCCAGGGAAAAGGGACAAAGCATGTGCCCAGAGGCCCCTGGCCCTGGGCTGGGCCTGACTGCAAAAAATCCTTATATCGAAGGATGGACCCCAGACCGAAGTTGTCCCCACATCAAACCTGTGCTGTCCTGATAGACGAAAGGAGCCCTACAAACTGACATCAGGAACCTGGACTGGTGAGTTATGTTCCTAGGTGCCCCTGGCCCCGGGCTGGGACCTGACTGCAAAAAATACTTATATCGAAGGATGGACCCCAGACCGAAGTTGTCCCCTGTTGTGGCGCGGTATGCGCTCCTCGCCGCGGCACTCCGAGCCGTGCCGGGCTGGGTGGTGAGGGAAGAGAAACGGGCAGCCGCTTCCCCCTGCAAGCTCTGCAGTTCAGTTCGTGGCGCGCGGGGACGGACGAAGGCGACACGAGACTTGGGGGGGAATGAGATTGTTTTATTCCATGAGCCCCAAGACCCCCTCGGGGGCGGGAGCAGAGGTTTTATACAGAACTCAGGAGGAGGGGTGTAGGAACAGCAACCAATGAGGGAATAGCAGGGGAGGAGTTTAGGGCAGAACTAACATCTGGAAGTTGAGGAGGGGGCTAGAATGAATGACAGGGAAGGTTCTAGGGAAAGGGGCAGGGAAGGGGAGGACTGACCACTTGGAGATGGGGGGGGGGGGGGGGAAACAGATATTAAACAAATATCAAATGAAAGAAAAACACACCACCGCAGCCCCCACCTCAAACTTGTGCTGCCCTGATAGACCCAAGGGAGCCCTACAAGCTGGCATCAGGAACCTGGACTGGTGAGTTTTCTTTCCCAGGGAAAATGGCCAAAGGATGTGCCCAGGGGCCCCTGGCCCTGGGCTGGGACCTCACTGCAAAAAATCCTTATATCGAAGGATGGAACCCACACCGAAGTTGTCCCCACATCAAACTTCTGCTGCCCTGATAGACCCAAAGGAGCCCTAAAAACTGACATCAGGAACCTGGACTGGTGGGTTTTCTTTCCCAGGGAAAAGGGACAAAGCATGTGCCCAGGGGCCCCTGGCCCTGGGCTGGGACCTCACTGCAAAAAATCCTTATATCGAAGGATGGAACCCACACCGAAGTTGTCCCCACATCAAACTTCTGCCCTGATAGACCCAAAGGATCCCTACAAACTGACATCAGGAACCTGGACTGGTGAGTTTTCTTTCCCAGGGAAAAGGGACAAAGCATGTGCCCAGAGGCCCCTGTCCCTGGGCTGGGACCTCACTGCAAAAAATCCTTATATCCAAGGATGGACCCCAGACCGAAGTTGTCCCCACATCAAACTTGTGCTGCCCTGATAGACCCAAGGGAGCCCTACAAGCTGGCATCAGGAACCTGGACTGGTGAGTTTTCTTTCCCAGGGAAAATGGCCAAAGGATGTGCCCAGGGGCCCCTGGCCCTGGGCTGGGACCTCACTGCAAAAAATCCTTATATCGAAGGATGGAACGCACACCGAAGTTGTCCCCACATCAAACTTCTGCTGCCCTGATAGACCCAAAGGAGCCCTACAAACTGACATCAGGAACCTGGACTGGTGGGTTTTCTTTCCCAGGGAAAAGGGACAAAGCATGTGCCCAGGGGCCCCTGGCTCTGGGCTGGGCCTGACTGCAAAAAATCCTTATATCGAAGGATGGACCCCAGACCGAAGTTGTCCCCACATCAAACCTGTGCTGTCCTGATAGACCCAAAGGAGCCCTACAAACTGACATCCGGAACCTGAACTGGTGAGTTTTCTTTCCCAGGGAAATGGCCAATGGATGTGCCCAGGGGCCCCTGGCCCTGGGCTGAGACCTCACTGCAAAAAATCCTTATATCGAAGGATGGAACCCACACCGAAGTTGTCCCCACATCAAACCTGTGCTGTCCTGATAGACGAAAGGAGCCCTACAAACTGACATCAGGAACCTGGACTGGTGAGTTTTCTTTCCCAGGGAAAATGGCCAAAGGATGTTCCTAGGTGCCCCTGGCCCTGGGCTGGGACCTGACTGCAAAAAATACTTATATCGAAGGATGGAGGCCAGACCAAAGTTGTCCCCACCTCAAACTTGTGCTGCCCTGATAGACCCAAGGGAGCCCTACAAACTGACATCAGGAACCTGGACTGGTGAGTTTTCTTTCCCAGGGAAATGGCCAATGGATGTGCCCAGTGGCCCCTGGCCCTGGGCTAGGACCTCACTGCAAAAAATCCTTATATCGAAGGATGGAGCCCAGACCGAAGTTATCCCCACCTCAAACTTGTGCTGCCCTGATAGACCCAAGGGAGCCCTACAAACTGACATCAGGAACCTGGACTGGTGATTTTTATTTCCCAGGGAAAATGGCCAAAGGATATGCCTAGGTGCCCCCTCCATGGCTGGGAACTGACTGCAAAAAATCCTTATATCGAAGGATGGAACCCACACCGAAGTTGTCCCCACATCAAACCTGTGCTGTCCTGATAGACCCAAAGGAGCCCTACAAACTGACATCAGGAACCTGGACTGGTGAGTTTTCTTTCCCAGGGAAAATGGCCAAAGGATGTTCCTAGGTGCCCCTGGCCCTGGGCTGGGACCTGACTGCAAAAAATACTTCTATCGAAGGATGGACTCCAGACCGAAGTTGTCATCACACCAAACTTGTGCTGCCCTGATAGACCCAAAGGAGCCCTACAAACTGACATCAGGAACCTGGACTGGTGAGTTTTCTTTCCCAGGGAAATGGCCAATGGATGTGCCCAGGGGCCCCTGGCCCTGGGCTGGGACCTCACTGCAAAAAATCCTTATATCGAAGGATGGAACCCACACCGAAGTTATCCCCGCATCAAACCTGTGCTGTCCTGATAGACCCAAAGGAGCCCTACAAACTGACATCAGGAACCTGGACTGGTGAGTTTTCTTTCCCAGGGAAAATTGCCAAAGGATGTTCCTAGGTGCCCCTGGCCCTGGGCTGGGACCTCACTGCAAAAAATCCTTATATCGAAGGATGGAGGCCAGACCAAAGTTGTCCCCACCTCAAACTTGTGCTGCCCTGATACACCCAAGGGAGCCCTACAAACTGACATCAGGAACCTGGACTGGTGAGTTTTCTTTCCCAGGGAAATGGCCAATGGATGTGCCCAGGGGCCCCTGGCCCTGGGCTGGGACCTCACTGCAAAAAATCCTTATATCGAAGGATGGAACCCACACCGAAGTTGTCCCCACATCAAACCTGTGCTGTCCTGATCGACCCAAAGGAGCCCTACAAACTGACATCAGGAACCTGGACTGGTGAGTTTTCTTTCCCAGGGAAAATGGCCAAAAGTGTTCCTAGGTGCCCCTGGCCCTGGGCTGGGACCTGACTGCAAAAAATACTTATATCGAAGGATGGAACCCAAACCGAAGTTGTCCCCACATCAAACCTGTGCTGTCCTGATCGACCCAAAGGAGCCCTACAAACTGACATCAGGAACCTGGACTGGTGAGTTTTCTTTCCCAGGGAAAATGGCCAGTGGATGTGCCCAGGGGCCCCAGGCCCTGGGCTGGGACCTCACTGCAAAAAATCCTTATATCGAAGGATGGACCCCAGACCGAAGTTGTCCCCACATCAAACCTGTGCTGTCCTGATCGACCCAAAGGAGCCCTGCAAACTGACATCAGGAACCTGGACTGGTGAGTTTTCTTTCCCAGGGAAAATGGCCAAAGGATGTTCCTAGGTGCCCCTGGCCCTGGGCTGGGACCTGACTGCAAAAAATACTTATATCGAAGGATGGAGGCCAGACCAAAGTTGTCCCCACCTCAAACTTGTGCTGCCCTGATAGACCTAAGGGAGCCCTACAAACTGACATCAGGAACCTGGACTGGTGAGTTTTCTTTCCCAGGGAAAATGGCCAAAGGATGTGCCCAGGGGCCCCTGGCCCTCGGCTGGGACCTCACTGCAAAAAATCCTTATATCGAAGGATGGACCCCACACCGAAGTTTTCCCCACCTCAAACTTCTGCTGCCCTGATAGACCCAAAGGAGCCCTACAAACTGACATCAGGAACCTGGACTGGTGGGTTTTCTTTCCCAGGGAAAAGGGACAAAGCATGTGCCCAGAGGCCCCTGGCCCTGGGCTGGGCCTGACTGCAAAAAATCCTTATATCGAAGGATGGACCCCAGACCGAAGTTGTCCCCACATCAAACCTGTGCTGTCCTGATAGACCCAAAGGAGCCCTACAAACTGACATCAGGAACCTGGTCTGGTGAGTTTTCTTTCCCAGGGAAAATGGCCAAAGGTGTTCCTAGGTGCCCCTGGCCCGGGGCTGGGACCTGACTGCAAAAAATACTTATATCGAAGGATGGAACCCAGACCGAAGTTGTCCCCACCTCAAACTTGTGCTGCCCTGATAGACCCAAGGGAGCCCTACAAACTGATATCAGGAACCTGGACTGGTGAGTTTTCTTTCCCAGGGAAATGGCCAATGGATGTGCCCAGTGGCCCCTGGCCCTGGGCTAGGACCTCACTGCAAAAAATCCTTATATCGAAGGATGGACCCCACACCGAAGTTTTCCCCACCTCAAACTTGTGCTGCCCTGATAGACCCAAGGGAGCCCTACAAACTGACATCAGGAACCTGGACTGGTGAGTTTTCTTTCCCAGGGAAAATGGCCAAAGGATGTGCCCAGGGGCCCCTGGCCCTGGGCTGGGACCTCACTGCAAAAAATCCTTATATCGAAGGATGGACCCCACACCGAAGTTTTCCCCACCTCAAACTTCTGCTGCCCTGATAGACCCAAAGGAGCCCTACAAACTGACATCAGGAACCTGGACTGGTGGGTTTTCTTTCCCAGGGAAAAGGGATAAAGCATGTGCCCAGAGGCCCCTGGCCCTGGGCTGGGACCTCACTGCAAAAAATCCTTATATCCAAGGATGGAGGCCAGACCAAAGTTGTCCCCACCTCAAACTTGTGCTGCCCTGATAGACCTAAGGGAGCCCTACAAACTGACATCAGGAACCTGGACTGGTGAGTTTTCTTTCCCAGGGAAAATGGCCAAAGGATGTGCCCAGGGGCCCCTGGCCCTCGGCTGGGACCTCACTGCAAAAAATCCTTATATCGAAGGATGGACCCCACACCGAAGTTTTCCCCACCTCAAACTTCTGCTGCCCTGATAGACCCAAAGGAGCCCTACAAACTGACATCAGGAACCTGGACTGGTGGGTTTTCTTTCCCAGGGAAAAGGGACAAAGCATGTGCCCAGAGGCCCCTGGCCCTGGGCTGGGCCTGACTGCAAAAAATCCTTATATCGAAGGATGGACCCCACACCGAAGTTGTCCCCACATCAAACCTGTGCTGTCCTGATAGACCCAAAGGAGCCCTACAAACTGACATCAGGAACCTGGTCTGGTGAGTTTTCTTTCCCAGGGAAAATGGCCAAAGGTGTTCCTAGGTGCCCCTGGCCCTGGGCTGGGACCTGACTGCAAAAAATACTTATATCGAAGGATGGACCCCAGACCGAAGTTGTCCCCACCTCAAACTTGTGCTGCCCTGATAGACCCAAGGGAGCCCTACAAATTGATATCAGGAACCTGGACTGGTGAGTTTTCTTTCCCAGGGAAATGGCCAATGGATGTGCCCAGTGGACCCTGGCCCTGGGCTAGGACCTCACTGCAAAAAATCCTTATATCGAAGGATGGACCCCACACCGAAGTTTTCCCCACCTCAAACTTGTGCTGCCCTGATAGACCCAAGGGAGCCCTACAAACTGACATCAGGAACCTGGACTGGTGAGTTTTCTTTCCCAGGGAAAATGGCCAAAGGATGTGCCCAGGGGCCCCTGGCCCTGGGCTGGGACCTCACTGCAAAAAATCCTTATATCGAAGGATGGACCCCACACCGAAGTTTTCCCCACCTCAAACTTCTGCTGCCCTGATAGACACAAAGGAGCCCTAAAAACTGACATCAGGAACCTGGACTGGTGAGTTTTCTTTCTTAGGGAAAAGAAACAAAGCATGTGCCCAGGGGCCCCTGGCCCTGGGCTGGGCCTGACTGCAAAAAATCCTTATATCGAAGGATGGACCCCACACCGAAGTTGTCCCCACCTCAAAATTGTGCTGCCCTGATAGACCCAAGGGAGCCCTACAAACTGACATCAGGAACCTGGACTGGTGAGTTTTCTTTCCCAGGGAAAATGGCCAAAGGATGTTCCTAGGTGCCCCTGGCCCTGGGCTGGGACCTCACTGCAAAAAATACTTATATCGAAGGATGGACCCCAGACCGAAGTTGTCCCCACCTCAAACTTGTGCTGCCCTGATAGACCCAAGGGAGCCCTACAAACTGACATCAGGAACCTGGACTGGTGAGTTTTCTTTCCCAGGGAAATGGCCAATGGATGTGCCCAGGGGCCCCAGGCCCTGGGCTGGGACCTCACTGCAAAAAATCCTTATATCGAAGGATGGAACCCACACCGAAGTTGTCCCCACATCAAACCTGTGCTGTCCTCATCGACCCAAAGGAGCCCTACAAACTGACATCAGGAACCTGGACTGGTGAGTTTTCTTTCCCAGGGAAAATGGCCAAAGGATGTTCCTAGGTGCCCCTGGCCCTGGGCTGGGACCTGACTGCAAAAAATACTTATATCGAAGGATGGAGGCCAGACCAAAGTTGTCCCCACCTCAAACTTGTGCTGCCCTGATAGACCTAAGGGAGCCCTACAAACTGACATCAGGAACCTGGACTGGTGAGTTTTCTTTCCCAGGGAAAATGGCCAAAGGATGTGCCCAGGGGCCCCTGGCCCTCGGCTGGGACCTCACTGCAAAAAATCCGTATATCGAAGGATGGACCCCACACCGAAGTTTTCCCCACCTCAAACTTCTGCTGCCCTGATAGACCCAAAGGAGCCCTACAAACTGACATCAGGAACCTGGACTTGTGGGTTTTCTTTCCCAGGGAAAAGGGACAAAGCATGTGCCCAGAGGCCCCTGGCCCTGGGCTGGGCCTGACTGCAAAAAATCCTTATATCGAAGGATGGACCCCACACCGAAGTTGTTCCCACATCAAACCTGTGCTGTCCTGATAGACCCAAAGGAGCCCTACAAACTGACATCAGGAACCTGGACTGGTGAGTTTTCTTTCCCAGGGAAAAGGGACAAAGCATGTGCCCAGAGGCCCCTGGCCCTGGGCTGGGCCTGACTGCAAAAAATCCTTATATCGAAGGATGGACCCCAGACCGAAGTTGTCCCCACCTCAAACCTGTGCTGTCCTGATAGACGAAAGGAGCCCTACAAACTGACATCAGGAACCTGGACTGGTGAGTTTTCTTTCCCAGGGAAAATGGCCAAAGGATGTTCCTAGGTGCCCCTGGCCCTGGGCTGGGACCTGACTGCAAAAAATACTTATATCGAAGGATGGAGGCCAGACCAAAGTTGTCCCCACCTCAAACTTGTGCTGCCCTGATAGACCCAAGGGAGCCCTACAAACTGACATCAGGAACCTGGACTGGTGAGTTTTCTTTCCCAGGGAAATGGCCAATGGATGTGCCCAGTGGCCCCTGGCCCTGGGCTAGGACCTCACTGCAAAAAATCCTTATATCGAAGGATGGAGCCCAGACCGAAGTTATCCCCACCTCAAACTTGTGCTGCCCTGATAGACCCAAGGGAGCCCTACAAACTGACATCAGGAACCTGGACTGGTGATTTTTATTTCCCAGGGAAAATGGCCAAAGGATATGCCTAGGTGCCCCCTCCATGGCTGGGAACTGACTGCAAAAAATCCTTATATCGAAGGATGGAACCCACACCGAAGTTGTCCCCACATCAAACCTGTGCTGTCCTGATAGACCCAAAGGAGCCCTACAAACTGACATCAGGAACCTGGACTGGTGAGTTTTCTTTCCCAGGGAAAATGGCCAAAGGATGTTCCTAGGTGCCCCTGGCCCTGGGCTGGGACCTGACTGCAAAAAATACTTCTATCGAAGGATGGACTCCAGACCGAAGTTGTCATCACACCAAACTTGTGCTGCCCTGATAGACCCAAAGGAGCCCTACAAACTGACATCAGGAACCTGGACTGGTGAGTTTTCTTTCCCAGGGAAATGGCCAATGGATGTGCCCAGGGGCCCCTGGCCCTGGGCTGGGACCTCACTGCAAAAAATCCTTATATCGAAGGATGGAACCCACACCGAAGTTATCCCCGCATCAAACCTGTGCTGTCCTGATAGACCCAAAGGAGCCCTACAAACTGACATCAGGAACCTGGACTGGTGAGTTTTCTTTCCCAGGGAAAATTGCCAAAGGATGTTCCTAGGTGCCCCTGGCCCTGGGCTGGGACCTCACTGCAAAAAATCCTTATATCGAAGGATGGAGGCCAGACCAAAGTTGTCCCCACCTCAAACTTGTGCTGCCCTGATACACCCAAGGGAGCCCTACAAACTGACATCAGGAACCTGGACTGGTGAGTTTTCTTTCCCAGGGAAAATGGCCAAAGGATGTGCCCAGGGGCCCCTGGCCCTCGGCTGGGACCTCACTGCAAAAAATCCGTATATCGAAGGATGGACCCCACACCGAAGTTTTCCCCACCTCAAACTTCTGCTGCCCTGATAGACCCAAAGGAGCCCTACAAACTGACATCAGGAACCTGGACTTGTGGGTTTTCTTTCCCAGGGAAAAGGGACAAAGCATGTGCCCAGAGGCCCCTGGCCCTGGGCTGGGCCTGACTGCAAAAAATCCTTATATCGAAGGATGGACCCCACACCGAAGTTGTCCCCACATCAAACCTGTGCTGTCCTGATCGACCCAAAGGAGCCCTACAAACTGACATCAGGAACCTGGACTGGTGAGTTTTCTTTCCCAGGGAAAATGGCCAGTGGATGTGCCCAGGGGCCCCAGGCCCTGGGCTGGGACCTCACTGCAAAAAATCCTTATATCGAAGGATGGACCCCAGACCGAAGTTGTCCCCACATCAAACCTGTGCTGTCCTGATCGACCCAAAGGAGCCCTGCAAACTGACATCAGGAACCTGGACTGGTGAGTTTTCTTTCCCAGGGAAAATGGCCAAAGGATGTTCCTAGGTGCCCCTGGCCCTGGGCTGGGACCTGACTGCAAAAAATACTTATATCGAAGGATGGAGGCCAGACCAAAGTTGTCCCCACCTCAAACTTGTGCTGCCCTGATAGACCTAAGGGAGCCCTACAAACTGACATCAGGAACCTGGACTGGTGAGTTTTCTTTCCCAGGGAAAATGGCCAAAGGATGTGCCCAGGGGCCCCTGGCCCTCGGCTGGGACCTCACTGCAAAAAATCCTTATATCGAAGGATGGACCCCACACCGAAGTTTTCCCCACCTCAAACTTCTGCTGCCCTGATAGACCCAAAGGAGCCCTACAAACTGACATCAGGAACCTGGACTGGTGGGTTTTCTTTCCCAGGGAAAAGGGACAAAGCATGTGCCCAGAGGCCCCTGGCCCTGGGCTGGGCCTGACTGCAAAAAATCCTTATATCGAAGGATGGACCCCAGACCGAAGTTGTCCCCACATCAAACCTGTGCTGTCCTGATAGACCCAAAGGAGCCCTACAAACTGACATCAGGAACCTGGTCTGGTGAGTTTTCTTTCCCAGGGAAAATGGCCAAAGGTGTTCCTAGGTGCCCCTGGCCCGGGGCTGGGACCTGACTGCAAAAAATACTTATATCGAAGGATGGAACCCAGACCGAAGTTGTCCCCACCTCAAACTTGTGCTGCCCTGATAGACCCAAGGGAGCCCTACAAACTGATATCAGGAACCTGGACTGGTGAGTTTTCTTTCCCAGGGAAATGGCCAATGGATGTGCCCAGTGGCCCCTGGCCCTGGGCTAGGACCTCACTGCAAAAAATCCTTATATCGAAGGATGGACCCCACACCGAAGTTTTCCCCACCTCAAACTTGTGCTGCCCTGATAGACCCAAGGGAGCCCTACAAACTGACATCAGGAACCTGGACTGGTGAGTTTTCTTTCCCAGGGAAAATGGCCAAAGGATGTGCCCAGGGGCCCCTGGCCCTGGGCTGGGACCTCACTGCAAAAAATCCTTATATCGAAGGATGGACCCCACACCGAAGTTTTCCCCACCTCAAACTTCTGCTGCCCTGATAGACCCAAAGGAGCCCTACAAACTGACATCAGGAACCTGGACTGGTGGGTTTTCTTTCCCAGGGAAAAGGGACAAAGCATGTGCCCAGAGGCCCCTGGCCCTGGGCTGGGACCTCACTGCAAAAAATCCTTATATCCAAGGATGGAGGCCAGACCAAAGTTGTCCCCACCTCAAACTTGTGCTGCCCTGATAGACCTAAGGGAGCCCTACAAACTGACATCAGGAACCTGGACTGGTGAGTTTTCTTTCCCAGGGAAAATGGCCAAAGGATGTGCCCAGGGGCCCCTGGCCCTCGGCTGGGACCTCACTGCAAAAAATCCTTATATCGAAGGATGGACCCCACACCGAAGTTTTCCCCACCTCAAACTTCTGCTGCCCTGATAGACCCAAAGGAGCCCTACAAACTGACATCAGGAACCTGGACTGGTGGGTTTTCTTTCCCAGGGAAAAGGGACAAAGCATGTGCCCAGAGGCCCCTGGCCCTGGGCTGGGCCTGACTGCAAAAAATCCTTATATCGAAGGATGGACCCCACACCGAAGTTGTCCCCACATCAAACCTGTGCTGTCCTGATAGACCCAAAGGAGCCCTACAAACTGACATCAGGAACCTGGTCTGGTGAGTTTTCTTTCCCAGGGAAAATGGCCAAAGGTGTTCCTAGGTGCCCCTGGCCCTGGGCTGGGACCTGACTGCAAAAAATACTTATATCGAAGGATGGACCCCAGACCGAAGTTGTCCCCACCTCAAACTTGTGCTGCCCTGATAGACCCAAGGGAGCCCTACAAATTGATATCAGGAACCTGGACTGGTGAGTTTTCTTTCCCAGGGAAATGGCCAATGGATGTGCCCAGTGGACCCTGGCCCTGGGCTAGGACCTCACTGCAAAAAATCCTTATATCGAAGGATGGACCCCACACCGAAGTTTTCCCCACCTCAAACTTGTGCTGCCCTGATAGACCCAAGGGAGCCCTACAAACTGACATCAGGAACCTGGACTGGTGAGTTTTCTTTCCCAGGGAAAATGGCCAAAGGATGTGCCCAGGGGCCCCTGGCCCTGGGCTGGGACCTCACTGCAAAAAATCCTTATATCGAAGGATGGACCCCACACCGAAGTTTTCCCCACCTCAAACTTCTGCTGCCCTGATAGACACAAAGGAGCCCTAAAAACTGACATCAGGAACCTGGACTGGTGAGTTTTCTTTCTTAGGGAAAAGAAACAAAGCATGTGCCCAGGGGCCCCTGGCCCTGGGCTGGGCCTGACTGCAAAAAATCCTTATATCGAAGGATGGAGCCCAGACCGAAGTTATCCCCACCTCAAACTTGTGCTGCCCTGATAGACCCAAGGGAGCCCTACAAACTGACATCAGGAACCTGGACTGGTGAGTTTTATTTCCCAGGGAAAATGGCCAAAGGATATGCCTAGGTGCCCCCTCCATGGCTGGGAACTGACTGCAAAAAATCCTTATATCGAAGGATGGACCCCACACCGAAGTTGTCCCCACCTCAAAATTGTGCTGCCCTGATAGACCCAAGGGAGCCCTACAAACTGACATCAGGAACCTGGACTGGTGAGTTTTCTTTCCCAGGGAAAATGGCCAAAGGATGTTCCTAGGTGCCCCTGGCCCTGGGCTGGGACCTCACTGCAAAAAATACTTATATCGAAGGATGGACCCCAGACCGAAGTTGTCACCACCTCAAACTTGTGCTGCCCTGATAGACCCAAGGGAGCCCTACAAACTGACATCAGGAACCTGGACTGGTGAGTTTTCTTTCCCAGGGAAATGGCCAATGGATGTGCCCAGGGGCCCCAGGCCCTGGGCTGGGACCTCACTGCAAAAAATCCTTATATCGAAGGATGGAACCCACACCGAAGTTGTCCCCACATCAAACCTGTGCTGTCCTCATCGACCCAAAGGAGCCCTACAAACTGACATCAGGAACCTGGACTGGTGAGTTTTCTTTCCCAGGGAAAATGGCCAAAGGATGTTCCTAGGTGCCCCTGGCCCTGGGCTGGGACCTGACTGCAAAAAATACTTATATCGAAGGATGGAGGCCAGACCAAAGTTGTCCCCACCTCAAACTTGTGCTGCCCTGATAGACCTAAGGGAGCCCTACAAACTGACATCAGGAACCTGGACTGGTGAGTTTTCTTTCCCAGGGAAAATGGCCAAAGGATGTGCCCAGGGGCCCCTGGCCCTCGGCTGGGACCTCACTGCAAAAAATCCGTATATCGAAGGATGGACCCCACACCGAAGTTTTCCCCACCTCAAACTTCTGCTGCCCTGATAGACCCAAAGGAGCCCTACAAACTGACATCAGGAACCTGGACTTGTGGGTTTTCTTTCCCAGGGAAAAGGGACAAAGCATGTGCCCAGAGGCCCCTGGCCCTGGGCTGGGCCTGACTGCAAAAAATCCTTATATCGAAGGATGGACCCCACACCGAAGTTGTCCCCACATCAAACCTGTGCTGTCCTGATAGACCCAAAGGAGCCCTACAAACTGACATCAGGAACCTGGTCTAGTGAGTTTTCTTTCCCAGGGAAAATGGCCAAAGGTGTTCCTAGGTGCCCCTGGCCCTGGGCTGGGACCTGACTGCAAAAAATACTTATATCGAAGGATGGACCCCACACCGAAGTTTTCCCCACCTCAAACTTCTGCTGCCCTGATAGACACAAAGGAGCCCTAAAAACTGACATCAGGAACCTGGACTGGTGAGTTTTCTTTCTTAGGGAAAAGAAACAAAGCATGTGCCCAGGGGCCCCTGGCCCTGGGCTGGGCCTGACTGCAAAAAATCCTTATATCGAAGGATGGTCCCCAGACCGAAGTTGTCCGCACCTCAAACTTCTGCTGCCCTGATAGACCCAAAGGAGCCCTACAAACTGACATCAGGAACCTGGACTGGTGAGTTTTCTTTCCCAGGGAAAAGGGACAAAGCATGTGCCCAGAGGCCCCTGGCCCTGGGCTGGGCCTGACTGCAAAAAATCCTTATATCGAAGGATGGACCCCAGACCGAAGTTGTCCCCACCTCAAACTTGTGCTGCCCTGATAGACCCAAGGGAGCCCTACAAACTGACATCAGGAACCTGGACTGGTGAGTTTTCTTTCCCAGGGAAATGGCCAATGGATGTGCCCAGTGGCCCCTGGCCCTGGGCTAGGACCTCACTGCAAAAAATCCTTATATCGAAGGATGGAGCCCAGACCGAAGTTATCCCCACCTCAAACTTGTGCTGCCCTGATAGACCCAAGGGAGCCCTACAAACTGACATCAGGAACCTGGACTGGTGAGTTTTCTTTCCCAGGGAAATGGCCAGTAGATGTGCCCAGGGGCCCCAGGCCCTGGGCGGGGACCTCACTGCAAAAAATCCTTATATCGAAGGATGGAACTCACACCGAAGTTGTCCCCACATCAAACCTGTGCTGTCCTGATCGACCCAAAGGAGCCCTACAAACTGACATCAGGAACCTGGACTGGTGAGTTTTCTTTCCCAGGGAAAATGGCCAAAGGATGTTCCTAGGTGCCCCTGGCCCTGGGCTGGGACCTGACTGCAAAAAATACTTATATCGAAGGATGGAGGCCAGACCAAAGTTGTCCCCACCTCAAACTTGTGCTGCCCTGATAGACCTAAGGGAGCCCTACAAACTGACATCAGGAACCTGGACTGGTGAGTTTTCTTTCCCAGGGAAAATGGCCAAAGGATGTGCCCAGGGGCCCCTGGCCCTCGGCTGGGACCTCACTGCAAAAAATCCTTATATCGAAGGATGGACCCCACACCGAAGTTTTCCCCACCTCAAACTTCTGCTGCCCTGATAGACCCAAAGGAGCCCTACAAACTGACATCAGGAACCTGGACTGGTGGGTTTTCTTTCCCAGGGAAAAGGGACAAAGCATGTGCCCAGAGGCCCCTGGCCCCGGGCTGGGCCTGACTGCAAAAAATCCTTATATCGAAGGATGGACCCCAGACCGAAGTTGTCCCCACATCAAACCTGTGCTGTCCTGATAGACCCAAAGGAGCCCTACAAACTGACATCAGGAACCTGGTCTGGTGAGTTTTCTTTCCCAGGGAAAATGGCCAAAGGATGTGCCCAGGGGCCCCTGGCCCTCGGCTGGGACCTCACTGCAAAAAATCCTTATATCGATGGATGGACCCCACACCGAAGTTTTCCCCACCTCAAACTTCTGCTGCCCTGATAGACCCAAAGGAGCCCTACAAACTGACATCAGGAACCTGGACTGGTGAGTTTTCTTTCCCAGGGAAAATGGCCAAAGGATGTTCCTAGGTGCCCCTGGCCCTGGGCTGGGACCTGACTGCAAAAAATATTTATATCGAAGGATGGAGGCCAGACCAAAGTTGTCCCCACCTCAAACTTGTGCTGCCCTGATAGACCTAAGGGAGCCCTACAAACTGACATCAGGAACCTGGACTGGTGAGTTTTCTTTCCCAGGGAAAATGGCCAAAGGATGTGCCCAGGGGCCCCTGGCCCTGGGCTGGGACCTCACTGCAAAAAATCCTTATATCGAAGGATGGACCCCACACCGAAGTTTTCCCCACCTCAAACTTCTGCTGCCCTGATAGACCCAAAGGAGCCCTACAAACTGACATCAGGAACCTGGACTGGTGGGTTTTCTTTCCCAGGGAAAAGGGACAAAGCATGTGCCCAGAGGCCACTGGCCCTGGGCGGGGACCTCACTGCAAAAAATCCTTATATCGAAGGATGGAACTCACACCGAAGTTGTCCCCACATCAAACCTGTGCTGTCCTGATCGACCCAAAGGAGCCCTACAAACTGACATCAGGAACCTGGACTGGTGAGTTTTCTTTCCCAGGGAAAATGGCCAAAGGATGTTCCTAGGTGCCCCTGGCCCTGGGCTGGGACCTGACTGCAAAAAATACTTATATCGAAGGATGGAGGCCAGACCAAAGTTGTCCCCACCTCAAACTTGTGCTGCCCTGATAGACCTAAGGGAGCCCTACAAACTGACATCAGGAACCTGGACTGGTGAGATTTCTTTCCCAGGGAAAATGGCCAAAGGATGTGCCATGGGGCCCCTGGCCCTCGGCTGGGACCTCACTGCAAAAAATCCTTATATCGAAGGATGGACCCCACACCGAAGTTTTCCCCACCTCAAACTTCTGCTGCCCTGATAGACCCAAAGGAGCCCTACAAACTGACATCAGGAACCTGGACTGGTGGGTTTTCTTTCCCAGGGAAAAGGGACAAAGCATGTGCCCAGAGGCCCCTGGCCCTGGGCTGGGCCTGACTGCAAAAAATCCTTATATCGAAGGATGGACCCCAGACCGAAGTTGTCCCCACATCAAACCTGTGCTGTCCTGATAGACCCAAGGGAGCCCTACAAACTGACATCAGGAACCTGGACTGGTGAGTTTTCTTTCCCAGGGAAAATGGCCAAAGGATGTGCCCAGGGGCCCCTGGCCCTGGGCTGGGACCTCACTGCAAAAAATCCTTATATCGAAGGATGGACCCCACACCGAAGTTTTCCCCACCTCAAACTTCTGCTGCCCTGATAGACACAAAGGAGCCCTAAAAACTGACATCAGGAACCTGGACTGGTGAGTTTTCTTTCTTAGGGAAAAGAAACAAAGCATGTGCCCAGGGGCCCCTGGCCCTGGGCTGGGCCTGACTGCAAAAAATCCTTATATCGAAGGATGGTCCCCAGACCGAAGTTGTCCGCACCTCAAACTTCTGCTGCCCTGATAGACCCAAAGGAGCCCTACAAACTGACATCAGGAACCTGGACTGGTGAGTTTTCTTTCCCAGGGAAAAGGGACAAAGCATGTGCCCAGAGGCCCCTGGCCCTGGGCTGGGCCTGACTGCAAAAAATCCTTATATCGAAGGATGGACCCCAGACCGAAGTTGTCCCCACCTCAAACTTGTGCTGCCCTGATAGACCCAAGGGAGCCCTACAAACTGACATCAGGAACCTGGACTGGTGAGTTTTCTTTCCCAGGGAAATGGCCAATGGATGTGCCCACGGGCCCCTGGCCCTGGGCTGGGACCTCACTGCAAAAAATCCTTATATCGAAGGATGGAGCCCAGACCGAAGTTATCCCCACCTCAAACTTGTGCTGCCCTGATAGACCCAAGGGAGCCCTACAAACTGACATCAGGAACCTGGACTGGTGAGTTTTATTTCCCAGGGAAAATGGCCAAAGGATATGCCTAGGTGCCCCCTCCATGGCTGGGAACTGACTGCAAAAAATCCTTATATCGAAGGATGGACCCCACACCGAAGTTGTCCCCACCTCAAAATTGTGCTGCCCTGATAGACCCAAGGGAGCCCTACAAACTGACATCAGGAACCTGGACTGGTGAGTTTTCTTTCCCAGGGAAAATGGCCAAAGGATGTTCCTAGGTGCCCCTGGCCCTGGGCTGGGACCTCACTGCAAAAAATACTTATATCGAAGGATGGACCCCAGACCGAAGTTGTCACCACCTCAAACTTGTGCTGCCCTGATAGACCCAAGGGAGCCCTACAAACTGACATCAGGAACCTGGACTGGTGAGTTTTCTTTCCCAGGGAAATGGCCAGTGGATGTGCCCAGGGGCCCCAGGCCCTGGGCGGGGACCTCACTGCAAAAAATCCTTATATCGAAGGATGGAACCCACACCGAAGTTGTCCCCACATCAAACCTGTGCTGTCCTCATCGACCCAAAGGAGCCCTACAAACTGACATCAGGAACCTGGACTGGTGAGTTTTCTTTCCCAGGGAAAATGGCCAAAGGATGTTCCTAGGTGCCCCTGGCCCTGGGCTGGGACCTGACTGCAAAAAATACTTATATCGAAGGATGGAGGCCAGACCAAAGTTGTCCCCACCTCAAACTTGTGCTGCCCTGATAGACCTAAGGGAGCCCTACAAACTGACATCAGGAACCTGGACTGGTGAGTTTTCTTTCCCAGGGAAAATGGCCAAAGGATGTGCCCAGGGGCCCCTGGCCCTCGGCTGGGACCTCACTGCAAAAAATCCGTATATCGAAGGATGGACCCCACACCGAAGTTTTCCCCACCTCAAACTTGTGCTGCCCTGATAGACCCAAGGGAGCCCTACAAACTGACATCAGGAACCTGGACTGGTGAGTTTTCTTTCCCAGGGAAAATGGCCAAAGGATGTGCCCAGGGGCCCCTGGACCTGGGCTGGGACCTCACTGCAAAAAATCCTTATATCGAAGGATGGACCCCACACCGAAGTTTTCCCCACCTCAAACTTCTGCTGCCCTGATAGACACAAAGGAGCCCTAAAAACTGACATCAGGAACCTGGACTGGTGAGTTTTCTTTCTTAGGGAAAAGAAACAAAGCATGTGCCCAGGGGCCCCTGGCCCTGGGCTGGGCCTGACTGCAAAAAATCCTTATATCGAAGGATGGTCCCCAGACCGAAGTTGTCCGCACCTCAAACTTCTGCTGCCCTGATAGACCCAAAGGAGCCCTACAAACTGACATCAGGAACCTGGACTGGTGAGTTTTCTTTCCCAGGGAAAAGGGACAAAGCATGTGCCCAGAGGCCCCTGGCCCTGGGCTGGGCCTGACTGCAAAAAATCCTTATATCGAAGGATGGACCCCAGACCAAAGTTGTCCCCACCTCAAACTTGTGCTGCCCTGATAGACCCAAGGGAGCCCTACAAACTGACATCAGGAACCTGGACTGGTGAGTTTTCTTTCCCAGGGAAATGGCCAATGGATGTGCCCAGTGGCCCCTGGCCCTGGGCTAGGACCTCACTGCAAAAAATCCTTATATCGAAGGATGGAGCCCAGACCGAAGTTATCCCCACCTCAAACTTGTGCTGCCCTGATAGACCCAAGGGAGCCCTACAAACTGACATCAGGAACCTGGACTGGTGAGTTTTATTTCCCAGGGAAAAGGGACAAAGCATGTGCCTGGGTGCCCCCTCCATGGCTGGGAACTGACTGCAAAAAATCCTTATATCGAAGGGTGGACCCCACACCGAAGTTTTCCCCACATCAAACTTCTGCTGCCCTGCTAGACCCAAAGGAGCCCTACAAACTGACATCAGGAACCTGGACTGGTGGGTTTTCTTTCCCAGGGAAAAGGGACAAAGCATGTGCCCAGAGGCCCCTGGCCCTGGGCTGGGCCTGACTGCAAAAAATCCTTATATTGAAGGATGGACCCCAGACCGAAGTTGTCCCCACCTCAAACTTGTGCTGCCCTGATAGACGAAAGGAGCCCTACAAACTGACATCAGGAACCTGGACTGGTGAGTTTTCTTTCCCAGGGAAAATGGCCAAAGGATGTTCCTAGGTGCCCCTGGCCCTGGGCTGGGACCTGACTGCAAAAAATACTTATATCGAAGGATGGACCCCAGACCGAAGTTGTCACCACCTCAAACTTGTGCTGCCCTGATAGACCCAAGGGAGCCCTACAAACTGACATCAGGAACCTGGACTGGTGAGTTTTCTTTCCCAGGGAAATGGCCAGTGGATGTGCCCAGGGGCCCCAGGCCCTGGGCTGGGACCTCACTGCAAAAAATCCTTATATCGAAGGATGGAACCCACACCGAAGTTGTCCCCACATCAAACCTGTGCTGTCCTGATCGACCCAAAGGAGCCCTACAAACTGACATCAGGAACCTGGACTGGTGAGTTTTCTTTCCCAGGGAAAATGGCCAAAGGATGTTCCTAGGTGCCCCTGGCCCTGGGCTGGGACCTCACTGCAAAAAATCCTTATATCGAAGGATGGAGGCCAGACCAAAGTTGTCCCCACCTCAAACTTGTGCTGCCCTGATAGACCTAAGGGAGCCCTACAAACTGACATCAGGAACCTGGACTGGTGAGTTTTCTTTCCCAGGGAAAATGGCCAAAGGATGTGCCCAGGGGCCCCTGGCCCTGGGCTGGGACCTCACTGCAAAAAATCCTTATATCGAAGGATGGACCCCACACCGAAGTTTTCCCCACCTCAAACTTCTGCTGCCCTGATAGACCCAAAGGAGCCCTACAAACTGACATCAGGAACCTGGACTGGTGGGTTTTCTTTCCCAGGGAAAAGGGACAAAGCATGTGCCCAGAGGCCCCTGGCCCTGGGCTGGGCCTGACTGCAAAAAATCCTTATATCGAAGGATGGACCCCAGACCGAAGTTGTCCCCACATCAAACCTGTGCTGTCCTGATAGACCCAAAGGAGCCCTACAAACTGACATCAGGAACCTGGTCTGGTGAGTTTTCTTTCCCAGGGAAAATGGCCAAAGGTGTTCCTAGGTGCCCCTGGCCCTGGGCTGGGACCTGACTGCAAAAAATACATATATCGAAGGATGGACCCCAGACCGAAGTTGTCCCCACCTCAAACTTGTGCTGCCCTGATAGACCCAAGGGAGCCCTAAAACTGACATCAGGAACCTGGACTGGTGAGTTTTCTTTCCCAGGGAAATGGCCAATGGATGTGCCCAGTGGCCCCTGGCCCTGGGCTAGGACCTCACTGCAAAAAATCCTTATATCGAAGGATGGAGCCCAGACCGAAGTTATCCCCACCTCAAACTTGTGCTGCCCTGATAGACCCAAGGGAGCCCTACAAACTGACATCAGGAACCTGGACTGGTGAGTTTTCTTTCCCAGGGAAAATGGCCAAAGGATATGCCTAGGTGCCCCCTCCATGGCTGGGAACTGACTGCAAAAAATCCTTATATCGAAAGATGGACCCCACACCGAAGTTGTCCCCACCTCAAAATTGTGCTGCCCTGATAGACCCAAGGGAGCCCTACAAACTGACATCAGGAACCTGGACTGGTGAATTTTCTTTCCCAGGGAAAATGGCCAAAGGATGTGCCCAGGGGCCCCTGGCCCTGGGCTGGGACCTCACTGCAAAAAATCCTTATATCGAAGGATGGACCCCAGACCGAAGTTGTCCCCACCTCAAACTTGTGCTGCCCTGATAGACGAAAGGAGCCCTACAAACTGACATCAGGAACCTGGACTGGTGAGTTTTCTTTCCCAGGGAAAATGGCCAAAGGATGTTCCTAGGTGCCCCTGGCCCTGGGCTGGGACCTGACTGCAAAAAATACTTATATCGAAGGATGGACCCCAGACCGAAGTTGTCACCACCTCAAACTTGTGCTGCCCTGATAGACCCAAGGGAGCCCTACAAACTGACATCAGGAACCTGGACTGGTGAGTTTTCTTTCCCAGGGAAATGGCCAGTGGATGTGCCCAGGGGCCCCAGGCCCTGGGCTGGGACCTCACTGCAAAAAATCCTTATATCGAAGGATGGAACCCACACCGAAGTTGTCCCCACATCAAACCTGTGCTGTCCTGATCGACCCAAAGGAGCCCTACAAACTGACATCAGGAACCTGGACTGGTGAGTTTTCTTTCCCAGGGAAAATGGCCAAAGGATGTTCCTAGGTGCCCCTGGCCCTGGGCTGGGACCTCACTGCAAAAAATCCTTATATCGAAGGATGGAGGCCAGACCAAAGTTGTCCCCACCTCAAACTTGTGCTGCCCTGATAGACCTAAGGGAGCCCTACAAACTGACATCAGGAACCTGGACTGGTGAGTTTTCTTTCCCAGGGAAAATGGCCAAAGGATGTGCCCAGGGGCCCCTGGCCCTCGGCTGGGACCTCAATGCAAAAAATCCTTATATCGAAGGATGGACCCCACACCGAAGTTTTCCCCACCTCAAACTTCTGCTGCCCTGATAGACCCAAAGGAGCCCTACAAACTGACATCAGGAACCTGGACTGGTGAGTTTTCTTTCCCAGGGAAAAGGGACAAAGCATGTGCCCAGAGGCCCCTGGCCCTGGGCTGGGCCTGACTGCAAAAAATCCTTATATCGAAGGATGGACCCCAGATCGAAGTTGTCCCCACCTCAAACTTGTGCTGCCCTGATAGACCCAAGGGAGCCCTACAAACTGACATCAGGAACCTGGACTGGTGAGTTTTCTTTCCCAGGGAAATGGCCAATGGATGTGCCCAGTGGCCCCTGGCCCTGGGCTAGGACCTCACTGCAAAAAATCCTTATATCGAAGGATGGACCCCACACCGAAGTTATCCCCACCTCAAACTTGTGCTGCCCTGATAGACCCAAGGGAGCCCTACAAACTGACATCAGGAACCTGGACTGGTGAGTTTTATTTCCCAGGGAAAAGGGACAAAGCATGTGCCTGGGTGCCCCCTCCATGGCTGGGAACTGACTGCAAAAAATCCTTATATCGAAGGATGGACCCCACACCGAAGTTTTCCCCACCTCAAACTTCTGCTGCCCTGATAGACCCAAAGGAGCCCTACAAACTGACATCAGGAACCTGGACTGGTGGGTTTTCTTTCCCAGGGAAAAGGGACAAAGCATGTGCCCAGAGGCCCCTGGCCCTGGGCTGGGCCTGACTGCAAAAAATCCTTATATCGAAGGATGGACCCCAGACCGAAGTTGTCCCCACATCAAACCTGTGCTGTCCTGATAGACCCAAAGGAGCCCTACAAACTGACATCAGGAACCTGGTCTGGTGAGTTTTCTTTCCCAGGGAAAATGGCCAAAGGTGTTCCTAGGTGCCCCTGGCCCTGGGCTGGGACCTGACTGCAAAAAATACTTATATCGGAGGATGGACACCAGACCGAAGTTGTCTCCACCTCAAACTTGTGCTGCCCTGATAGACCCAAGGGAGCCCTACAAACTGATATCAGGAACCTGGACTGGTGAGTTTTCTTTCCCAGGGAAATGGCCAATGGATGTGCCCAGTGGCCCCTGGCCCTGGGCTAGGACCTCACTGCAAAAAATCCTTATATCGAAGGATGGACCCCACACCGAAGTTTTCCCCACCTCAAACTTGTGCTGCCCTGATAGACCCAAGGGAGCCCTACAAACTGACATCAGGAACCTGGACTGGTGAGTTTTCTTTCCCAGGGAAAATGGCCAAAGGATGTGCCCAGGGGCCCCTGGCCCTGGGCTGGGACCTCACTGCAAAAAATCCTTATATCGAAGGATGGACCCCACACCGAAGTTTTCCCCACCTCAAACTTCTGCTGCCCTGATAGACCCAAAGGAGCCCTACAAACTGACATCAGGAACCTGGACTGGTGAGTTTTCTTTCCCAGTGAAAAGGGACAAAGCATGTGCCCAGAGGCCCCTGGCCCTAGGCTGGGCCTGACTGCAAAAAATCCTTATATCGAAGGATGGACCCCAGACCGAAGTTATCCCCACCTCAAACTTGTGCTGCCCTGATAGACCCAAGGGAGCCCTACAAACTGACATCAGGAACCTGGACTGGTGAGTTTTCTTTCCCAGGGAAATGGCCAATGGATATGCCCAGTGGCCCCTGGCCCTGGGCTGGGACCTAACTGCAAAAAATACTTATATCGAAGGATGGACACCAGACCGAAGTTGTCCCCACCTCAAACTTGTGTTGCCCTGATAGACCCAAGGGAGCCCTACAAACTGATATCAGGAACCTGGACTGGTGAGTTTTCTTTCCCAGGGAAATGGCCAATGGATGTGCCCAGTGGCCCCTGGCCCTGGGCTAGGACCTCACTGCAAAAAATCCTTATATCGAAGGATGGACCCCACACCGAAGTTTTCCCCACCTCAAACTTGTGCTGCCCTGATAGACCCAAGGGAGCCCTACAAACTGACATCAGGAACCTGGACTGGTGAGTTTTCTTTCCCAGGGAAAATGGCCAAAGGATGTGCCCAGGGGCCCCTGGCCCTGGGCTGGGACCTCACTGCAAAAAATCCTTATATCGAAGGATGGACCCCACACCGAAGTTTTCCCCACCTCAAAGTTCTGCTGCCCTGACAGACACAGAGGAGCCCTAAAAACTGACATCAGGAACCTGGACTGGTGAGTTTTATTTCTTAGGGAAAAGGGACAAAGCATGTGCCCAGGGGCCCCTGGCCCTGGGCTGGGCCTGACTGCAAAAAATCCTTATATCAAAGGATGGTCCCCAGATCGAAGTTGTCCGCACCTCAAACTTCTGCTGCCCTGATAGACCCAAAGGAGCCCTACAAACTGACATCAGGAACCTGGACTGGTGAGTTTTCTTTCCCAGGGAAAAGGGACAAAGCATGTGCCCAGAGGCCCCTGGCCCTGGGCTGGGCCTGACTGCAAAAAATCCTTATATCGAAGGATGGACCCCAGACCGAAGTTGTCCCCACCTCAAACTTGTGCTGCCCTGATAGACCCAAGGGAGCCCTACAAACTGACATCAGGAACCTGGACTGGTGAGTTTTCTTTCCCAGGGAAATGGCCAATGGATGTGCCCAGTGGCCCCTGGCCCTGGGCTAGGACCTCACTGCAAAAAATCCTTATATCGAAGGATGGAGCCCGGACCGAAGTTATCCCCACCTCAAACTTGTGCTGCCCTGATAGACCCAAGGGAGCCCTACAAACTGACATCAGGAACCTGGACTGGTGAGTTTTATTTCCCAGGGAAAAGGGACAAAGCATGTGCCTGGGTGCCCCCTCCATGGCTGGGACCTGACTGCAAAAAATCCTTATATCGAAGGATGGACCCCACACCGAAGTTTTCCCCACCTCAAAATTCTGCTGCCCTGATAGACCCAAAGGAGCCCTACAAACTGACATCAGGAACCTGGACTGGTGGGTTTTCTTTCCCAGGGAAAAGGGACAAAGCATGTGCCCAGAGGCCCCTGGCCCTGGGCTGGGCCTGACTGCAAAAAATCCTTATATCGAAGGATGGACCCCAGACCGAAGTTGTCCCCACATCAAACCTGTGCTGTCCTGATAGACCCAAAGGAGCCCTACAAACTGACATCAGGAACCTGGTCTGGTGAGTTTTCTTTCCCAGGGAAAATGGCCAAAGGATATGCCTAGGTGCCCCCTCCATGGCTGGGAACTGACTGCAAAAAATCCATATATCGAAGGATGGACCCCACACCGAAGTTGTCCCCACCTCAAAATTGTGCTGCCCTGATAGACCCAAGGGAGCCCTACAAACTGACTTCAGGAACCTGGACTGGTGAATTTTCTTTCCCAGGGAAAATGGCCAAAGGATGTGCCCAGGGGCCCCTGGCCCTGGGCTGGGACCTCACTGCAAAAAATCCTTATATCGAAGGATGGAGCCCAGACCGAAGTTATCCCCACCTCAAACTTCTGCTGTCCAGATCGACCCAAAGGAGCCCTACAAACTGACATCAGGAACCTGGACTGGTGAGTTTTCTTTCCCAGGGAAAATGGCCAAAGGATGTTCCTAGGTGCCCCTGGCCCTGGGCTGGGATCTGACTGCAAAAAATACTTATATCGAAAGATGGTCCCCAGACCGAAGTTGTCCCCACCTCAAACTTGTGTTGCCCTGATAGACCCAAGGGAGCCCTACAAACTGATATCAGGAACCTGGACTGGTGAGTTTTCTTTCCCAGGGAAATGGCCAATGGATGTGCCCAGTGGCCCCTGGCCCTGGGCTAGGACCTCACTGCAAAAAATCCTTATATCGAAGGATGGACCCCACACCGAAGTTTTCCCCACCTCAAACTTGTGCTGCCCTGATAGACCCAAGGGAGCCCTACAAACTGACATCAGGAACCTGGACTGGTGAGTTTTCTTTCCCAGGGAAAATGGCCAAAGGATGTGCCCAGGGGCCCCTGGCCCTGGGCTGGGACCTCACTGCAAAAAATCCTTATATCGAAGGATGGACCCCACACCGAAGTTTTCCCCACCTCAAAGTTCTGCTGCCCTGACAGACACAGAGGAGCCCTAAAAACTGACATCAGGAACCTGGACTGGTGAGTTTTATTTCTTAGGGAAAAGAAACAAAGCATGTGCCCAGGGGCCCCTGGCCCTGGGCTGGGCCTGACTGCAAAAAATCCTTATATCAAAGGATGGTCCCCAGACCGAAGTTGTCCGCACCTCAAACTTCTGCTGCCCTGATAGACCCAAAGGAGCCCTACAAACTGACATCAGGAACCTGGACTGGTGAGTTTTCTTTCCCAGGGAAAAGGGACAAAGCATGTGCCCAGAGGCCCCTGGCCCTGGGCTGGGCCTGACTGCAAAAAATCCTTATATCGAAGGATGGACCCCAGACCGAAGTTGTCCCCACCTCAAACTTGTGCTGCCCTGATAGACCCAAGGGAGCCCTACAAACTGACATCAGGAACCTGGACTGGTGAGTTTTCTTTCCCAGGGAAATGGCCAATGGATGTGCCCAGTGGCCCCTGGCCCTGGGCTAGGACCTCACTGCAAAAAATCCTTATATCGAAGGATGGAGCCCGGACCGAAGTTATCCCCACCTCAAACTTGTGCTGCCCTGATAGACCCAAGGGAGCCCTACAAACTGACATCAGGAACCTGGACTGGTGAGTTTTATTTCCCAGGGAAAAGGGACAAAGCATGTGCCTGGGTGCCCCCTCCATGGCTGGGACCTGACTGCAAAAAATCCTTATATCGAAGGATGGACCCCACACCGAAGTTTTCCCCACCTCAAAATTCTGCTGCCCTGATAGACCCAAAGGAGCCCTAAAAACTGACATCAGGAACCTGGACTGGTGGGTTTTCTTTCCCAGGGAAAAGGGACAAAGCATGTGCCCAGAGGCCCCTGGCCCTGGGCTGGGCCTGACTGCAAAAAATCCTTATATCGAAGGATGGACCCCAGACCGAAGTTGTCCCCACATCAAACCTGTGCTGTCCTGATAGACCCAAAGGAGCCCTACAAACTGACATCAGGAACCTGGACTGGTGAGTTTTCTTTCCCAGGGAAAATGGCCAAAGGATGTTCCTAGGTGCCCCTGGCCCTGGGCTGGGACCTGACTGCAAAAAATACTTATATCGAAGGATGGAGGCCAGACCAAAGTTGTCCCCACCTCAAACTTGTGTTGCCCTGATAGACCCAAGGGAGCCCTACAAACTGATATCAAGAACCTGGACTGGTGAGTTTTCTTTCCCAGGGAAATGGCCAATGGATGTGCCCAGTGGCCCCTGGCCCTGGGCTAGGACCTCACTGCAAAAAATCCTTATATCGAAGGATGGACCCCACACCGAAGTTTTCCCCACCTCAAACTTGTGCTGCCCTGATAGACCCAAGGGAGCCCTACAAACTGACATCAGGAACCTGGACTGGTGAGTTTTCTTTCCCAGGGAAAATGGCCAAAGGATGTGCCCAGGGGCCCCTGGCCCTGGGCTGGGACCTCACTGCAAAAAATCCTTATATCGAAGGATGGACCCCACACCGAAGTTTTCCCCACCTCAAAGTTCTGCTGCCCTGACAGACACAGAGGAGCCCTAAAAACTGACATCAGGAACCTGGACTGGTGAGTTTTCTTTCTTAGGGAAAAGAAACAAAGCATGTGCCCAGAGGCCCCTGGCCCTGGGCTGGGCCTGACTGCAAAAAATCCTTATATCAAAGGATGGTCCCCAGACCGAAGTTGTCCGCACCTCAAACTTCTGCTGCCCTGATAGACCCAAAGGAGCCCTACAAACTGACATCAGGAACCTGGACTGGTGAGTTTTCTTTCCCAGGGAAAAGGGACAAAGCATGTGCCCAGAGGCCCCTGGCCCTGGGCTGGGCCTGACTGCAAAAAATCCTTATATCGAAGGATGGACCCCAGACCGAAGTTGTCCCCACCTCAAACTTGTGCTGCCCTGATAGACCCAAGGGAGCCCTACAAACTGACATCAGGAACCTGGACTGGTGAGTTTTCTTTCCCAGGGAAATGGCCAATGGATGTGCCCAGTGGCCCCTGGCCCTGGGCTAGGACCTCACTGCAAAAAATCCTTATATCGAAGGATGGAGCCCAGACCGAAGTTATCCCCACCTCAAACTTGTGCTGCCCTGATAGACCCAAGGGAGCCCTACAAACTGACATCAGGAACCTGGACTGGTGAGTTTTATTTCCCAGGGAAAAGGGACAAAGCATGTGCCTGGGTGCCCCCTCCATGGCTGGGACCTGACTGCAAAAAATCCTTATATCGAAGGATGGACCCCACACCGAAGTTTTCCCCACCTCAAACTTCTGCTGCCCTGATAGACCCAAAGGAGCCCTACAAACTGACATCAGGAACCTGGACTGGTGGGTTTTCTTTCCCAGGGAAAAGGGACAAAGCATGTGCCCAGAGGCCCCTGGCCCTGGGCTGGGCCTGACTGCAAAAAATCCTTATATCGAAGGATGGACCCCAGACCGAAGTTGTCCCCACATCAAACCTGTGCTGTCCTGATAGACCCAAAGGAGCCCTACAAACTGACATCAGGAACCTGGTCTGGTGAGTTTTCTTTCCCAGGGAAAATGGCCAAAGGATATGCCTAGGTGCCCCCTCCATGGCTGGGAACTGACTGCAAAAAATCCATATATCGAAGGATGGACCCCACACCGAAGTTGTCCCCACCTCAAAATTGTGCTGCCCTGATAGACCCAAGGGAGCCCTACAAACTGACATCAGGAACCTGGACTGGTGAATTTTCTTTCCCAGGGAAAATGGCCAAAGGATGTGCCCAGGGGCCCCTGGCCCTCGGCTGGGACCTCACTGCAAAAAATCCTTATATCGAAGGATGGACCCCACACCGAAGTTTTCCCCACCTCAAACTTCTGCTGCCCTGATAGACCCAAAGGAGCCCTACAAACTGACATCAGGAACCTGGACTGGTGGGTTTTCTTTCCCAGGGAAAAGGGACAAAGCATGTGCCCAGAGGCCCCTGGCCCTGGGCTGGGCCTGACTGCAAAAAATCCTTATATCGAAGGATGGACCCCAGACCGAAGTTGTCCCCACATCAAACCTGTGCTGTCCTGATAGACCCAAAGGAGCCCTACAAACTGACATCAGGAACCTGGTCTGGTGAGTTTTCTTTCCAAGGGAAAAGGGCCAAAGGTGTTCCTAGGTGCCCCTGGCCCTCGGCTGGGACCTCACTGCAAAAAATACTTATATCGAAGGATGGACCCCAGACCGAAGTTGTCCCCACCTCAAACTTGTGCTGCCCTGATAGACCCAAGGGAGCCCTACAAACTGACATCAGGAACCTGGACTGCTGAGTTTTATTTCCCAGGGAAAAGGGACAAAGCATGTGCCTGGGTGCCCCCTCCATGGCTGGGAACTGACTGCAAAAAATCCTTATATCGAAGGGTGGACCCCACACCGAAGTTTTCCCCACATCAAACTTCTGCTGCCCTGCTAGACCCAAAGGAGCCCTAAAAACTGACATCAGGAACCTGGACTGGTGAGTTTTCTTTCCCAGGGAAAAGGGCCAAAGCATGTGCCCAGGGGCCCCTGGCCATGGGCTAGGACCTCACTGCAAAAAATCCATATATCAAAGGATGGACCCCAAACCGAAGTTGTCCCCACCTCAAACCTGTTCTGCCCTGATAGACCCAAGGGAGCCCTACAAACTGACATCAGGAACCTGGATTGGTGAGTTTTCTTTCCCAGGGAAAATGGCCAAAGGATATGCCCAGGGGCCCCTGGCCCTGGGCTGGGACCTCACTGCAAAAAATCCTTATATCGAAGGATGGAACCCACACCGAAGTTGTCCCCACATCAAACTTCTGCTGCCCTGATAGACCCAAAAGAGCCCTACAAACTGACATCAGGAACCTGGACTGGTGAGTTTTCTTTCCCAGGGAAAAGGGACAAAGCATGTGCCCAGAGGACCCTGGCCCTGAGCTGGGCCTGACTGCAAAAAATCCTTATATCGAAGGATGGACCCCAGACCGAAGTTGTCCCCACATCAAACTTGTGCTGCCCTGATAGACCCAAAGGAGCCCTACAAACTGACATCAGGAACCTGGACTGGTGAGTTTTCTTTCCCAGGGAAAATGGCCAAAGGATGTGCCCAGGGGCCCCTGGCCCTGGGCTGGGACCTCACTGCAAAAAATCCTTATATCGAAGGATGGACCCCACACCGAGTTTTCCCCACCTCAAACTTCTGCTGTCCAGATCGACCCAAAGGAGCCCTACAAACTGACATCAGGAACCTGGACTGGTGAGTTTTCTTTCCCAGGGAAAATGGCCAAAGGATGTTCCTAGGTGCCCCTGGCCCTGGGCTGGGACCTGACTGCAAAAAATACTTATATCGAAGGATGGAGGCCAGACCAAAGTTGTCCCCACCTCAAACTTGTGTTGCCCTGATAGACCCAAGGGAGCCCTACAAACTGATATCAAGAACCTGGACTGGTGAGTTTTCTTTCCCAGGGAAATGGCCAATGGATGTGCCCAGTGGCCCCTGGCCCTGGGCTAGGACCTCACTGCAAAAAATCCTTATATCGAAGGATGGACCCCACACCGAAGTTTTCCCCACCTCAAACTTGTGCTGCCCTGATAGACCCAAGGGAGCCCTACAAACTGACATCAGGAACCTGGACTGGTGAGTTTTCTTTCCCAGGGAAAATGGCCAAAGGATGTGCCCAGGGGCCCCTGGCCCTGGGCTGGGACCTCACTGCAAAAAATCCTTATATCGAAGGATGGACCCCACACCGAAGTTTTCCCCACCTCAAAGTTCTGCTGCCCTGACAGACACAGAGGAGCCCTAAAAACTGACATCAGGAACCTGGACTGGTGAGTTTTCTTTCTTAGGGAAAAGAAACAAAGCATGTGCCCAGAGGCCCCTGGCCCTGGGCTGGGCCTGACTGCAAAAAATCCTTATATCAAAGGATGGTCCCCAGACCGAAGTTGTCCGCACCTCAAACTTCTGCTGCCCTGATAGACCCAAAGGAGCCCTACAAACTGACATCAGGAACCTGGACTGGTGAGTTTTCTTTCCCAGGGAAAAGGGACAAAGCATGTGCCCAGAGGCCCCTGGCCCTGGGCTGGGCCTGACTGCAAAAAATCCTTATATCGAAGGATGGACCCCAGACCGAAGTTGTCCCCACCTCAAACTTGTGCTGCCCTGATAGACCCAAGGGAGCCCTACAAACTGACATCAGGAACCTGGACTGGTGAGTTTTCTTTCCCAGGGAAATGGCCAATGGATGTGCCCAGTGGCCCCTGGCCCTGGGCTAGGACCTCACTGCAAAAAATCCTTATATCGAAGGATGGAGCCCAGACCGAAGTTATCCCCACCTCAAACTTGTGCTGCCCTGATAGACCCAAGGGAGCCCTACAAACTGACATCAGGAACCTGGACTGGTGAGTTTTATTTCCCAGGGAAAAGGGACAAAGCATGTGCCTGCGTGCCCCCTCCATGGCTGGGACCTGACTGCAAAAAATCCTTATATCGAAGGATGGACCCCACACCGAAGTTTTCCCCACCTCAAACTTCTGCTGCCCTGATAGACCCAAAGGAGCCCTACAAACTGACATCAGGAACCTGGACTGGTGGGTTTTCTTTCCCAGGGAAAAGGGACAAAGCATGTGCCCAGAGGCCCCTGGCCCTGGGCTGGGCCTGACTGCAAAAAATCCTTATATCGAAGGATGGACCCCAGACCGAAGTTGTCCCCACATCAAACCTGTGCTGTCCTGATAGACCCAAAGGAGCCCTAAAAACTGACATCAGGAACCTGGTCTGGTGAGTTTTCTTTCCCAGGGAATATGGCCAAAGGATATGCCTAGGTGCCCCCTCCATGGCTGGGAACTGACTGCAAAAAATCCATATATCGAAGGATGGACCCCACACCGAAGTTGTCCCCACCTCAAAATTGTGCTGCCCTGATAGACCCAAGGGAGCCCTACAAACTGACATCAGGAACCTGGACTGGTGAATTTTCTTTCCCAGGGAAAATGGCCAAAGGATGTGCCCAGGGGCCCCTGGCCCTCGGCTGGGACCTCACTGCAAAAAATCCTTATATCGAAGGATGGACCCCACACCGAAGTTTTCCCCACCTCAAACTTCTGCTGCCCTGATAGACCCAAAGGAGCCCTACAAACTGACATCAGGAACCTGGACTGGTGGGTTTTCTTTCCCAGGGAAAAGGGACAAAGCATGTGCCCAGAGGCCCCTGGCCCTGGGCTGGGCCTGACTGCAAAAAATCCTTATATCGAAGGATGGACCCCAGACCGAAGTTGTCCCCACATCAAACCTGTGCTGTCCTGATAGACCCAAAGGAGCCCTACAAACTGACATCAGGAACCTGGTCTGGTGAGTTTTCTTTCCAAGGGAAAAGGGCCAAAGGTGTTCCTAGGTGCCCCTGGCCCTCGGCTGGGACCTCACTGCAAAAAATACTTATATCGAAGGATGGACCCCAGACCGAAGTTGTCCCCACCTCAAACTTGTGCTGCCCTGATAGACCCAAGGGAGCCCTACAAACTGACATCAGGAACCTGGACTGCTGAGTTTTATTTCCCAGGGAAAAGGGACAAAGCATGTGCCTGGGTGCCCCCTCCATGGCTGGGAACTGACTGCAAAAAATCCTTATATCGAAGGGTGGACCCCACACCGAAGTTTTCCCCACATCAAACTTCTGCTGCCCTGCTAGACCCAAAGGAGCCCTAAAAACTGACATCAGGAACCTGGACTGGTGAGTTTTCTTTCCCAGGGAAAAGGGCCAAAGCATGTGCCCAGGGGCCCCTGGCCATGGGCTAGGACCTCACTGCAAAAAATCCATATATCAAAGGATGGACCCCAAACCGAAGTTGTCCCCACCTCAAACCTGTTCTGCCCTGATAGACCCAAGGGAGCCCTACAAACTGACATCAGGAACCTGGATTGGTGAGTTTTCTTTCCCAGGGAAAATGGCCAAAGGATATGCCCAGGGGCCCCTGGCCCTGGGCTGGGACCTCACTGCAAAAAATCCTTATATCGAAGGATGGAACCCACACCGAAGTTGTCCCCACATCAAACTTCTGCTGCCCTGATAGACCCAAAAGAGCCCTACAAACTGACATCAGGAACCTGGACTGGTGAGTTTTCTTTCCCAGGGAAAAGGGACAAAGCATGTGCCCAGAGGACCCTGGCCCTGAGCTGGGCCTGACTGCAAAAAATCCTTATATCGAAGGATGGACCCCAGACCGAAGTTGTCCCCACATCAAACTTGTGCTGCCCTGATAGACCCAAAGGAGCCCTACAAACTGACATCAGGAACCTGGACTGGTGAGTTTTCTTTCCCAGGGAAAATGGCCAAAGGATGTGCCCAGGGGCCCCTGGCCCTGGGCTGGGACCTCACTGCAAAAAATCCTTATATCGAAGGATGGACCCCACACCGAGTTTTCCCCACCTCAAACTTCTGCTGCCCTGATAGACCCAAAGGAGCCCTACAAACTGACATCAGGAACCTGGACTGGTGGGTTTTCTTTCCCAGGGAAAAGGGACAAAGCATGTGCCCAGAGGCCCCTGGCCCTGGGCTGGGCCTGACTGCAAAAAATCCTTATATCGAAGGATGGACCCCAGACCGAAGTTGTCCCCGCATCAAACCTGTGCTGTCCTGATCGACCCAAAGGAGCCCTACAAACTGACATCAGGAACCTGGACTGGCGAGTTTTCTTTCCCAGGGAAAATGGCCAAAGGATGTTCCTAGGTGCCCCTGGCCCTGGGCTGGGACCTGACTGCAAAAAATCCTTATATCGAAGGATGGACCCCAGACCGAAGTTGTCCCCACCTCAAACTTGTGCTGCCCTGATAGACCCAAGGGAGCCCTACAAACTGACATCAGGAACCTGGACTGGTGAGTTTTCTTTCCCAGGGAAAATGGCCAAAGGATGTTCCTAGGTGCCCCTGGCCCTGGGCTGGGACCTCACTGCAAAAAATCCTTATATCGAAGGATGGAGGCCAGAACAAAGTTGTCCCCACCTCAAACTTGTGCTGCCCTGATAGACCCAAGGGAGCCCTACAAACTGACATCAGGAACCTGGACTGGTGAGTTTTCTTTCCCAGGGAAATGGCCAATGGATGTGCCCAGGGGCCCCTGGCCCTGGGCTGGGACCTCACTGCAAAAAATCCTTATATCGAAGGATGGAACCCACACCGAAGTTGTCCCCACATCAAACCTGTGCTGTCCTGATCGACCCAAAGGAGCCCTACAAACTGACATCAGGAACCTGGACTGGTGAGTTTTCTTTCCCAGGGAAATGGCCAATGGATGTGCCCAGTGGCCCCTGGCCCTGGCCTAGGACCTCACTGCAAAAAATCCTTATATCGAAGGATGGAGCCCAGACCGAAGTTATCCCCACCTCAAATTTGTGCTGCCCTGATAGACCCAAGGGAGCCCTACAAACTGACATCAGGAACCTGGACTGGTGAGTTTTCTTTCCCAGGGAAAATGGCCAAAGGATATGCCTAGGTGCCCCTGGCCCAGGGCTGGGACCTCACTGCAAAAAATCCTTATATCGAAGGATGGACCCCAGACCAAAGTTGTACCCACCTCAAACTTGTGCTGCCCTGATAGACCCAAGGGAGCCCTACAAGCTGGCATCAGGAACCTGGACTGGTGAGTTTTCTTTCCCAGGGAAAAGGGACAAAGCATGTGCCCAGAGGCCCCTGGCCCTGGGCTGGGCCTGACTGCAAAAAATCCTTATATCGAAGGATGGACCCCAGACCGAAGTTGTCCCCACCTCAAACTTGTGCTGCCCTGATAGACCCAAGGGAGCCCTACAAGCTGGCATCAGGAACCTGGACTGGTGAGTTTTCTTTCCCAGGGAAAATGGCCAAAGGATGTGCCCAGGGGCCCCTGGCCCTGGGCTGGGACCTCACTGCAAAAAATCCTTATATCGAAGGATGGCGCCCAGACCGAAGTTATCCCCACCTCAAACTTGTGCTGCCCTGAGAGACCCAAGGGAGCCCTACAAACTGACATCAGGAACCTGGACTGCTGAGTTTTCTTTCCCAGGGAAAATGGCCAAAGGATATGCCTAGGTGCCCCCTCCATGTCTGGGAACTGACTGCAAAAAATCCTTATATCGAAGGATGGACTCCACACCGAAGTTGTCCCCACCTCAAAATTGTGCTGCCCTGATAGACCCAAGGGAGCCCTACAAACTGACATCAGGAACCTGGACTGGTGAGTTTTCTTTCCCAGGGAAAATGGCCAAAGGATGTGCCCAGGTGCCCCTGGCCCTGGGATGGGACCTGACTGCAAAAAATCCTTATATCGAAGGATGGACCCCAGACCGAAGTTGTCCCCACCTCAAACTTGTGCTGCCCTGATAGACCCAAAGGAGCCCTACAAACTGACATCAGGAACCTGGACTGGTGAGTTTTCTTTCCCAGGGAAATGGCCAATGGATGTGCCCAGGGGCCCCAGGCCCTGGGCTGGGACCTCACTGCAAAAAATCCTTATGTCGAAGGATGGAACCCACACCGAAGTTGTCCCCACATCAAACCTGTGCTGTCCTGATCGACCCAAAGGAGCCCTAAAAACTGACATCAGGAACCTGGACTGGTGAGTTTTCTTTCCCAGGGAAAATGGCCAAAGGATGTTCCTAGGTGCCCCTGGCCCCGGGCTGGGACCTGACTGCAAAAAATCCTTATATCGAAGGATGGACCCCACACCGAAGTTTTCCCCACCTCAAACTTCTGCTGCCCTGATAGACCCAAAGGAGCCCTACAAACTGACATCAGGAACCTGGACTGGTGGGTTTTCTTTCCCAGGGAAAAGAGACAAAGCATGTGCCCAGAGGCCCCTGGCCCTGGGCTGGGCCTGACTGCAAAAAATCCTTATATCGAAGGATGGACCCCAGACCGAAGTTGTCCCCACATCAAACCTGTGCTGTCCTGATAGACCCAAAGGAGCCCTACAAACTGATATCAGGAACCTGGACTGGTGAGTTTTCTTTCCCAGGGAAATGGCCAATGGATGTGCCCAGTGGCCCCTGGCCCTGGGCTAGGACCTCACTGCAAAAAATCCTTATATTGAAGGATGGAACCCAGACCGAAGTTATCCCCACCTCAAACTTGTGCTGCCCTGATAGACCCAAGGGAGCCCTACAAACTGACATCAGGAACCTGGACTGCTGAGTTTTCTTTCCCAGGGAAAATGGCCAAAGGATATGCCTAGGTGCTTCCTCCATGGCTGGGAACTGACTGCAAAAAATCCTTATATCGAAGGATGGACCCCACACCGAAGTTGTCCCCACCTCAAAATTGTGCTGCCCTGATAGACCCAAGGGAGCCCTACAAACTGACATCAGGAACCTGGACTGCTGAGTTTTCTTTCCCAGGGAAAATGGCCAAAGGATGTGCCCAGGGGCCCCTGGCCCTGGGCTGGGACCTCACTGCAAAAAATCCTTATATCGAAGGATGGACCCCACACCGAAGTTTTCCCCACCTCAAACTTCTGCTGCCCTGATAGACACAAAGGAGCCCTAAAAACTGACATCAGGAACCTGGACTGGTGAGTTTTCTTTCTTAGGGAAAAGAAACAAAGCATGTGCCCAGGGGCCCCTGGCCCTGGGCTGGGCCTGACTGCTAAAAATCCTTATATCGAAGGATGGTCCCCAGACCGAAGTTGTCCGCACCTCAAACTTCTGCTGCCCTGATAGACCCAAAGGAGCCCTACAAACTGACATCAGGAACCTGGACTGGTGAGTTTTCTTTCCCAGGGAAAAGGGACAAAGCATGTGCCCAGAGGCCCCTGGCCCTGGGCAGGGCCTGACTGCAAAAAATCCTTATATCGAAGGATGGACCCCAGACCGAAGTTGTCCCCACCTCAAACTTGTGCTGCCCTGATAGACCCAAGGGAGCCCTACAAACTGACATCAGGAACCTGGACTGGTGAGTTTTCTTTCCCAGGGAAATGGCCAATGGATGTGCCCAGTGGCCCCTGGCCCTGGGCTAGGACCTCACTGCAAAAAATCCTTATATCGAAGGATGGAGCCCAGACCGAAGTTATCCCCACCTCAAACTTGTGCTGCCCTGATAGACCCAAGGGAGCCCTACAAACTGACATCAGGAACCTGGACTGGTGAGTTTTATTTCCCAGGGAAAAGGGACAAAGCATGTGCCTGGGTGCCCCGTCCATGGCTGGGACCTCACTGCAAAAAATCCTTATATCGAAGGATGGACCCCAGACCGAAGTTGTCCCCACCTCAAACTTGTGCTCCCCTGATAGACCCAAGGGAGCCCTACAAGCTGGCATCAGGAACCTGGACTGGTGAGTTTTCTTTCCCAGGGAAAATGGCCAAAGGATGTGCCCAGGGGCCCCTGGCCCTGGGCTGGGACCTCACTGCAAAAAATCCTTATATCGAAGGATGGAACCCACACCGAAGTTGTCCCCACATCAAACTTCTGCTGCCCTGATAGACCCAAAGGAGCCCTACAGACTGATATCAGGAACCTGGACTGGTGGGTTTTCTTTCCCAGGGAAAAGGGACAAAGCATGTGCCCAGGGGCCCCTGGCCCTGGGCTGGGACCTCACTGCAAAAAATACTTATATCGAAGGATGGAACCCACACCGAAGTTGTCACCACCTCAAACTTGTGCTGCCCTGATAGACCCAAGGGAGCCCTACAAACTGACATCAGGAACCTGGACTGGTGAGTTTTCTTTCCCAGGGAAATGGCCAATGGATGTGCCCAGGGGCCCCAGGCCCTGGGCTGGGACCTCACTGCAAAAAATCCTTATATCGAAGGATGGAACCCACACCGAAGTTGTCCCCACATCAAACCTGTGCTGTCCTGATCGACCCAAAGGAGCCCTACAAACTGACATCAGGAACCTGGACTGGTGGGTTTTCTTTCCCAGGGAAAATGGCCAAAGGATGTTCCTAGGTGCCCCTGGCCCTGGGCTGGGACCTGACTGCAAAAAATACTTATATCGAAGGATGGAGGCCAGACCAAAGTTGTCCCCACCTCAAACTTGTGCTGCCCTGATAGACCTAAGGGAGCCCTACAAACTGACATCAGGAACCTGGACTGGTGAGTTTTCTTTCCCAGGGAAAATGGCCAAAGGATGTGCCCAGGGGCCCCTGGCCCTCGGCTGGGACCTCAATGCAAAAAATCCTTATATCGAAGGATGGACCCCACACAGAAGTTTTCCCCACCTCAAACTTCTGCTGCCCTGATAGACCCAAAGGAGCCCTACAAACTGACATCAGGAACCTGGACTGCTGGGTTTTCTTTCCCAGGGAAAAGGGACAAAGCATGTGCCCAGAGGCCCCTGGCCCTGGGCTGGGCCTGACTGCAAAAAATCCTTATATCGAAGGATGGACCCCAGACCGAAGTTGTCCCCACATCAAACCTGTGCTGTCCTGATAGACCCAAAGGAGCCCTACAAACTGATATCAGGAACCTGGACTGGTGGGTTTTCTTTCCCAGGGAAAAGGGACAAAGCATGTGCCCAGGGGCCCCTGGCCCTGGGCTGGGACCTCACTGCAAAAAATACTTATATCGAAGGATGGAACCCACACCGAAGTTGTCACCACCTCAAACTTGTGCTGCCCTGATAGACCCAAGGGAGCCCTACAAACTGACATCAGGAACCTGGACTGGTGAGTTTTCTTTCCCAGGGAAATGGCCAATGGATGTGCCCAGGGGCCCCAGGCCCTGGGCTGGGACCTCACTGCAAAAAATCCTGATATCGAAGGATGGAACCCACACCGAAGTTGTCCCCACATCAAACCTGTGCTGTCCTGATCGACCCAAAGGAGCCCTACAAACTGACATCAGGAACCTGGACTGGTGAATTTTCTTTCCCAGGGAAAATGGCCAAAGGATGTTCCTAGGTGCCCCTGGCCCTGGGATGGGACCTGACTGCAAAAAATACTTATATCAAAGGATGGAGGCCAGACCAAAGTTGTCCCCACCTCAAACTTGTGCTGCCCTGATAGACCTAAGGGAGCCCTACAAACTGACATCAGGAACCTGGACTGGTGAGTTTTCTTTCCCAGGGAAAATGGCCAAAGGATGTGCCGAGGGGCCCCTGGCCCTCGGCTGGGACCTCAATGCAAAAAATCCTTATATCGAAGGATGGACCCCACACCGAAGTTTTCCCCACCTCAAACTTCTGCTGCCCTGATAGACCCAAAGGAGCCCTACAAACTGACATCAGGAACCTGGACTGGTGGGTTTTCTTTCCCAGGGAAAAGGGACAAAGCATGTGCCCAGAGGCCCCTGGCCCTGGGCTGGGCCTGACTGCAAAAAATCCTTATATCGAAGGATGGACCCCAGACCGAAGTTGTCCCCACATCAAACCTGTGCTGTCCTGATAGACCCAAAGGAGCCCTACAAACTGACATCAGGAACCTGGACTGGTGAGTTTTCTTTCCCAGGGAAATGGCCAATGGATGTGCCCAGTGGCCCCTGGCCCTGGGCTAGGACCTCACTGCAAAAAATCCTTATATCGAAGGATGGAGCCCAGACCGAAGTTATCCCCACCTCAAACTTGTGCTGCCCTGATAGACCCAAGGGAGCCCTACAAACTGACATCAGGAACCTGGACTGCTGAGTTTTCTTTCCCAGGGAAAATGGCCAAAGGATATGCCTAGGTGCCCCCTCCATGGCTGGGAACTGACTGCAAAAAATCCTTATATCGAAGGATGGACCCCAGACCGAAGTTGTCCCCACCTCAAAATTGTGCTGCCCTGATAGACCCAAGGGAGCCCTACAAACTGACATCAGGAACCTGGATTGGTGAGTTTTCTTTCCCAGGGAAAATGGCCAAAGGATATGCCCAGGGGCCCCTGGCCCTGGGCTGGGGCCTCACTGCAAAAAATCCTTATATCGAAGGATGGAACCCACACCGAAGTTGTCCCCACATCAACTTCTGCTGCCCTGATAGACCCAAAGGAGCCCTACAAACTGACATCAGGAACCTGGACTGGTGAGTTTTATTTCCCAGGGAAAAGGGACAAAGCATGTGCCTAGGTGCCCCCTCCATGGCTGGGAACTGACTGCAAAAAATCCTTATATCGAAGGGTGGACCCCACACCAAAGTTTTCCCCACATCAAACTTCTGCTGCCCTGCTAGACCCAAAGGAGCCCTAAAAACTGACATCAGGAACCTGGACTGGTGAGTTTTCTTTCCCAGGGAAAAGGAACAAAGCATGTGCCCAGGGGCCCCTGGCCATGGGCTCGGACCTCACTGCAAAAAATCCTTATATCAAAGGATGGACCCCAAACCGAAGTTGTCCCCACCTCAAACCTGTGCTGCCCTGATAGACCCAAGGGAGCCCTACAAACTGACATCAGGAACCTGGATTGGTGAGTTTTCTTTCCCAGGGAAAATGGCCAAAGGATATGCCCAGGGGCCCCTGGCCCTGGGCTGGGACCTCACTGCAAAAAATCCTTATATCGAAGGATGGAACCCACACCGAAGTTGTCCCCACATCAAACTTCTGCTGCCCTGATAGACCCAAAGGAGCCCTACAAACTGACATCAGGAACCTGGACTGGTGAGTTTTCTTTCCCAGGGAAAATGGCCAAAGGATATGCCTAGGTGCCCCTGGCCCAGGGCTGGGACCTCACTGCAAAAAATCCTTATATCGAAGGATGGAGGCCAGACCAAAATTGTCCCCACCTCAAACTTGTGCTGCCCTGATAGACCCAAGGGAGCCCTACAAACTGACATCAGGAACCTGGACTGGTGAGTTTTCTTTCCCAGGGAAAATGGCCAAAGGATATGCCTAGGTGCCCCCTCCTTGGCTGGGAACTGACTGCAAAAAATCCTTATATCGAAGGATGGACCCCACACCGAAGTTGTCCCCACCTCAAAATTGTGCTGCCCTGATAGACCCAAGGGTACCCTACAAACTGACATCAGGAACCTGGACTGGTGAGTTTTCTTTCCCAGGGAAAATGGCCAAAGGATGTGCCCAGGGGCCCCTGGCCCTGGGCTGGGACCTGACTGCAAAAAATACTTATATCGAATGATGGACCCCACACCGAAGTTTTCCCCATCTCAAACTTCTGCTGCCCTGATAGACACAAAGGAGCCCTAAAAACTGACATCAGGAACCTGGATTGGTGAGTTTTCTTTCCCAGGGAAAAGGGACAAAGCATGTGCCCAGGGGCCCCTGGCCATGGGCTAGGACCTCACTGCAAAAAATCCTTATATCAAAGGATGGACCCCAAACCGAAGTTGTCCCCACCTCAAACCTGTGCTGCCCTGATAGACCCAAGGGAGCCCTACAAACTGACATCAGGAACCTGGATTGGTGAGTTTTCTTTCCCAGGGAAAATGGCCAAAGGATATGCCCAGGGGCCCCTGGCCCTGGGCTGGGACTTCACTGCAAAAAATCCTTATGTCGAAGGATGGAACCCACACCGAAGTTGTCCCCACCTCAAACTTCTGCTGCCCTGATAGACCCAAAGGAGCCCTACAAACTGACATCAGGAACCTGGACTGGTGAGTTTTCTTTCCCAGGGAAAAGGGACAAAGCATGTGCCCAGAGGACCCTGGCCCTGAGCTGGGCCTGACTGCAAAAAATCCTTATATCGAAGGATGGACCCCAGACCGAAGTTGTCCCCACATCAAACCTGTGCTGTCCTGATAGACCCAAAGGAGCCCTACAAACTGACATCAGGAACCTGGTCTGGTGAGTTTTCTTTCCCAGGGAAAATGGCCAAAGGTGTTCCTAGGTGCCCCTGGCCCTGGGCTGGGACCTGACTGCAAAAAATCCTTATATCGAAGGATGGACCCCAGACCGAAGTTGTCCCCACCTCAAACTTGTGCTGCCCTGATAGACCCAAGGGAGCCCTACAAACTGATATCAGGAACCTGGACTGGTGAGTTTTCTTTCCCAGGGAAATGGCCAATGGATGTGCCCAGTGGCCCCTGGCCCTGGGCTAGGACCTCACTGCAAAAAATCCTTATATCGAAGGATGGAGCCCAGACCGAAGTTATCCCCACCTCAAACTTGTGCTGCCCTGATAGACCCAAGGGAGCCCTACAAACTGACATCAGGAACCTGGACTGCTGAGTTTTCTTTCCCAGGGAAAATGGCCAAAGGATATGCCTAGGTGCCCCCTCCATGGCTTGGAACTGACTGCAAAAAATCCTTATATCGAAGGATGGACCCCACACTGAAGTTGTCCCCACCTCAAAATTGTGCTGCCCTGATAGACCCAAGGGAGCCCTACAAGCTGGCATCAGGAACCTGGACTGGTGAGTTTTCTTTCCCAGGGAAAAGGGACAAAGCATGTGCCCAGGGGCCCCTGGCCCTGGGCTGGGACCTCACTGCAAAAAATCCTTATATCGAAGGATGGAACCCACACCGAAGTTGTCCCCACATCAAACCTGTGCTGTCCTGATCGACCCAAAGGAGCCCTACAAACTGACATCAGGAACCTGGGCTGGTGAGTTTTCTTTCCCAGGGAAAATGGCCAAAGGATATGCCCAGGGGCCCCTGGCCCTGGGCTGGGACCTCACTGCAAAAAATCCTTATATCGAAGGATGGAACCCACACCGAAGTTGTCCCCACATCAAACTTCTGCTGCCCTGATAGACCCAAAGGAGCCCTACAAACTGACATCAGGAACCTGGACTGGTGAGTTTTCTTTCCCAGGGAAAAGGGACAAAGCATGTGCCTAGGTGCCCCCTCCATGGCTGGGAACTGACTGCAAAAAATCCTTATATCGAAGGGTGGACCCCACACCGAAGTTTTCCCCACATCAAACTTGTGCTGCCCTGATAGACCCAAAGGAGCCCTAAAAACTGACATCAGGAACCTGGACTGGTGAGTTTTCTTTCCCAGGGAAAAGGAACAAAGCATGTGCCCAGGGGCCCCTGGCCATGGGCTCGGACCTCACTGCAAAAAATCCTTATATCAAAGGATGGACCCCAAACCGAAGTTGTCCCCACCTCAAACCTGTGCTGCCCTGATAGACCCAAGGGAGCCCTACAAACTGACATCAGGAACCTGGATTGGTGAGTTTTCTTTCCCAGGGAAAATGGCCAAAGGATATGCCCAGGGGCCCCTGGCCCTGGGCTGGGACCTCACTTTAAAAAATCCTTATATCGAAGGATGGAACCCACACCGAAGTTGTCCCCACATCAAACTTCTGCTGCCCTGATAGACACAAAGGAGCCCTACAAACTGACATCAGGAACCTGGACTGGTGAGTTTTCTTTCCCAGGGAAAATGGCCAAAGGATATGCCTAGGTGCCCCTGGCCCAGGGCTGGGACCTCACTGCAAAAAATCCTTATATCGAAGGATGGAGGCCAGACCAAAATTGTCCCCACCTCAAACTTGTGCTGCCCTGATAGACCCAAGGGAGCCCTACAAACTGACATCAGGAACCTGGACTGGTGAGTTTTCTTTCCCAGGGAAAATGGCCAAAGGATATGCCTAGGTGCCCCCTCCTTGGCTGGGAACTGACTGCAAAAAATCCTTATATCGAAGGATGGACCCCACACCGAAGTTGTCCCCACCTCAAAATTGTGCTGCCCTGATAGACCCAAGGGTACCCTACAAACTGACATCAGGAACCTGGACTGGTGAGTTTTCTTTCCCAGGGAAAATGGCCAAAGGATGTGCCCAGGGGCCCCTGGCCCTGGGCTGGGACCTGACTGCAAAAAATACTTATATCGAATGATGGACCCCACACCGAAGTTTTCCCCATCTCAAACTTCTGCTGCCCTGATAGACACAAAGGAGCCCTAAAAACTGACATCAGGAACCTGGATTGGTGAGTTTTCTTTCCCAGGGAAAAGGGACAAAGCATGTGCCCAGGGGCCCCTGGCCATGGGCTAGGACCTCACTGCAAAAAATCCTTATATCAAAGGATGGACCCCAAACCGAAGTTGTCCCCTCCTCAAACCTGTGCTGCCCTGATAGACCCAAGGGAGCCCTACAAACTGACATCAGGAACCTGGATTGGTGAGTTTTCTTTCCCAGGGAAAATGGCCAAAGGATATGCCCAGGGGCCCCTGGCCCTGGGCTGGGACTTCACTGCAAAAAATTCTTATATCGAAGGATGGAACCCACACCGAAGTTGTGCCCACATCAAACTTCTGCTGCCCTGATAGACCCAAAGGAGCCCTACAAACTGACATCAGGAACCTGGACTGGTGAGTTTTCTTTCCCAGGGAAAAGGGACAAAGCATGTGCCCAGAGGACCCTGGCCCTGAGCTGGGCCTGACTGCAAAAAATCCTTATATCGAAGGATGGACCCCAGACCGAAGTTGTCCCCACATCAAACTTCTGCTGCCCTGATAGACCCAAAGGAGCCCTACAAACTGACATCAGGAACCTGGACTGGTGAGTTTTCTTTCCCAGGGAAATGGCCAAAGGATGTTCCTAGGTGCCCCTGGCCCTGGGCTGGGACCTCACTGCAAAAAATCCTTATATCGAAGGATGGAGGCCAGACCAAAGCTGTCCCCACCACAAACTTGTGCTGCCCTGATAGACCCAAGGGAGCCCTACAAACTGATATCAGGAACCTGGACTGGTGAGTTTTCTTTCCCAGGGAAATGGCCAAAGGATGTTCCTAGGTGCCCCTGGCCTTGGGCTGGGACCTCACTGCAAAAAATCCTTATATCGAAGGATGGAGGCCAGACCAAAGTTGTCCCCACCTCAAACTTGTGCTGCCCTGATAGACCCAAGGGAGCCCTACAAACTGACATCAGGAACCTGGACTGGTGAGTTTTCTTTCCCAGGGAAATGGCCAATGTATGTGCCCAGTGGCCCCTGGCCCTGGCCTAGGACCTGACTGCAAAAAATCCTTATATCGAAGGATGGAGCCCAGACCGAAGTTATCCCCACCTCAAATTTGTGCTGCCCTGATAGACCCAAAGGAGCCCTACAAACTGACATCAGGAACCTGGACTGGTGGGTTTTCTTTCCCAGGGAAAAGGGACAAAGCATGTGCCCAGGGGCCCCTGGCCCTGGGCTGGGACCTGACAGCAAAAAATCCTTATATCGAATGATGCAGGCCAGACCAAAGTTGTCCCCACCTCAAACTTGTGCTGCCCTGATAGACCTAAGAGTGCCCTACAAACTGACATCAGGAACCTGGACTGCTGAGTTTTCTTTCCCAGGGAAAATGGCCAAAGGATGTGCCCAGGGGCCCCTGGCCCTCGGCTGGGACCTCACTGCAAAAAATCCTTATATCGAAGGATGGACCCCACACCGAAGTCTTCCCCACCTCAAACTTCTGCTGCCCTGATAGACCCAAAGGAGCCCTACAAACTGACATCAGGAACCTGGACTGGTGGGTTTTCTTTCCCAGGGAAAAGGGACAAAGCATGTGCCCAGAGGCCCCTGGCCCTGGGCTGGGACCTCACTGCAAAAAATCCTTATATCGAAGGATGGACCCCAGACCGAAGTTGTCCCCACATCAAACCTGTGCTGTCCTGATAGACCCAAAGGAGCCCTACAAACTGACATCAGGAACCTGGTCTGGTGAGTTTTCTTTCCCAGGGAAAATGGCCAAAGGTGTTCCTAGGTGCCCCTGGCCCTGGGCTGGGACCTGACTGCAAAAAATACTTATATCGAAGGATGGAGGCCAGACCAAAGTTGTCCCCACCTCAAACTTGTGCTGCCCTGATAGACCCAAGGGAGCCCTACAAACTGATATCAGGAACCTGGACTGGTGAGTTTTCTTTCCCAGGGAAATGGCCAATGGATGTGCCCAGTGGCCCCTGGCCCTGGGCTAGGACCTCACTGCAAAAAATCCTTATATCGAAGGATGGAGCCCAGACCGAAGTTATCCCCACCTCAAACTTGTGCTGCCCTGATAGACCCAAGGGAGCCCTACAAACTGACATCAGGAACCTGGACTGCTGAGTTTTCTTTCCCAGGGAAAATGGCCAAAGGATGTGCCTAGGTGCCCCCTCCATGGCTGGGAACTGACTGCAAAAAATCCTTATATCGAAGGATGGAGCCCACACCGAAGTTGTCCCCACCTCAAACTTGTGCTGCCCTGATAGACCCAAGGGAGCCCTACAAACTGACATCAGGAACCTGGACTGGTGAGTTTTCTTTCCCAGGGAAATGGCCAATGGATGTGCCTAGTGGCCCCTGGCCCTGGGCTAGGACCTCACTGCAAAAAATCCTTATATCGAAGGATGGAGCCCAGACCGAAGTTATCCCCACCTCAAATTTGTGCTGCCCTGATAGACCCAAAGGAGCCCTACAAACTGACATCAGGAACCTGGACTGGTGAGTTTTATTTCCCAGGGAAAATGGCCAAAGGATGTGCCTAGGTGCCCCCTCCATGGCTGGGAACTGACTGCAAAAAATCCTTATATCGAAGGATGGAGCCCACACCGAAGTTGTCCCCACCTCAAACTTGTGCTGCCCTGATAGACCCAAGGGAGCCCTACAAACTGACATCAGGAACCTGGACTGGTGAGTTTTCTTTCCCAGGGAAAATGGCCAAAGGATGTTCCTAGGTGCCCCTGGACCTGGGCTGGGACCTCACTGCAAAAAATCCTTATATCGAAGGATGGAGGCCAGACCAAAGTTGTCCCCACCTCAAACTTGTGCTGCCCTGATAGACCCAAGGGAGCCCTACAAACTGACATCAGGAACCTGGACTGGTGAGTTTTCTTTCCCAGGGAAAAGGGACAAAGCATGTGCCCAGAGGACCCTGGCCCTGAGCTGGGCCTGACTGCAAAAAATCCTTATATCGAAGGATGGACCCCAGACCGAAGTTGTCCCCACATCAAATTTGTGCTGCCCTGATAGACCCAAGGGAGCCCTACAAACTGACATCAGGAACCTGGACTGGTGAGTTTTCTTTCCCAGGGAAATGGCCAATGGATGTGCCCAGTGGCCCCTGGCCCTGGGCTAGGACCTCACTGCAAAAAATCCTTATATCGAATGATGGACCCCACACCGAAGTTTTCCCCATCTCAAACTTCTGCTGCCCTGATAGACACAAAGGAGCCCTAAAAACTGACATCAGGAACCTGGATTGGTGAGTTTTCTTTCCCAGGGAAAAGGGACAAAGCATGTGCCCAGGGGCCCCTGGCCATGGGCTAGGACCTCACTGCAAAAAATCCTTATATCAAAGGATGGACCCCAAACCGAAGTTGTCCCCTCCTCAAACCTGTGCTGCCCTGATAGACCCAAGGGAGCCCTACAAACTGACATCAGGAACCTGGATTGGTGAGTTTTCTTTCCCAGGGAAAATGGCCAAAGGATATGCCCAGGGGCCCCTGGCCCTGGGCTGGGACTTCACTGCAAAAAATTCTTATATCGAAGGATGGAACCCACACCGAAGTTGTGCCCACATCAAACTTCTGCTGCCCTGATAGACCCAAAGGAGCCCTACAAACTGACATCAGGAACCTGGACTGGTGAGTTTTCTTTCCCAGGGAAAAGGGACAAAGCATGTGCCCAGAGGACCCTGGCCCTGAGCTGGGCCTGACTGCAAAAAATCCTTATATCGAAGGATGGAGCCCAGACCGAAGTTGTCCCCACCTCAAACTTGTGCTGCCCTGATAGACCCAAGGGAGCCCTACAAACTGACATCAGGAACCTGGACTGGTGAGTTTTCTTTCCCAGGGAAATGGCCAATGGATGTGCCCAGTGGCCCCTGGCCCTGGGCTAGGACCTCACTGCAAAAAATCCTTATATCGAAGGATGGAGCCCAGACCGAAGTTATCCCCACCTCAAATTTGTGCTGCCCTGATAGACCCAACGGAGCCCTACAAACTGACATCAGGAACCTGGACTGGTGAGTTTTATTTCCCAGGGAAAATGGCCAAAGGATGTGCCTAGGTGCCCCCTCCATGGCTGGGAACTGACTGCAAAAAATCCTTATATCGAAGGATGGAGCCCACACCGAAGTTGTCCCCACCTCAAACTTGTGCTGCCCTGATAGACCCAAGGGAGCCCTACAAACTGACATCAGGAACCTGGACTGGTGAGTTTTCTTTCCCAGGGAAAATGGCCAAAGGATGTTCCTAGGTGCCCCTGGCCCTGGGCTGGGACCTCACTGCAAAAAATCCTTATATCGAAGGATGGAGGCCAGACCAAAGTTGTCCCCACCTCAAACTTGTGCTGCCCTGATAGACCCAAGGGAGCCCTACAAACTGACATCAGGAACCTGGACTGGTGAGTTTTCTTTCCCAGGGAAATGGCCAATGGATGTGCCTAAGGGCCCCTGGCCCTGGGCTGGGACCTCACTGCAAAAAATCCTTATATCGAAGGATGGAACCCACACCGAAGTTGTCCCCACATCAAACCTGTGCTGTCCTGATCGACCCAAAGGAGCCCTACAAACTGACATCAGGAACCTGGGCTGGTGAGTTTTCTTTCCCAGGGAAAATGGCCAAAGGATGTTCCTAGGTGCCCCTGGCCCTGGGCTGGGACCTGACTGCAAAAAATCCTTATATCGAAGGATGGACACCAGACCGAAGTTGTCCCCACCTCAAACTTGTCCTGCCCTGATAGACCCAAGGGAGCCCTACAAACTGACATCAGGAACCTGGACTGGTGAGTTTTCTTTCCCAGGGAAATGGCCAATGGATGTGCCTAGTGGCCCCTGGCCCTGGGCTAGGACCTCACTGCAAAAAATCCTTATATCGAAGGATGGAGCCCAGACCGAAGTTATCCCCACCTCAAATTTGTGCTGCCCTGATAGACCCAAAGGAGCCCTACAAACTGACATCAGGAACCTGGACTGGTGAGTTTTATTTCCCAGGGAAAATGGCCAAAGGATGTGCCTAGGTGCCCCCTCCATGGCTGGGAACTGACTGCAAAAAATCCTTATATCGAAGGATGGAGCCCACACCGAAGTTGTCCCCACCTCAAACTTGTGCTGCCCTGATAGACCCAAGGGAGCCCTACAAACTGACATCAGGAACCTGGACTGGTGAGTTTTATTTCCCAGGGAAAATGGCCAAAGGATGTTCCTAGGTGCCCCTGGACTTGGGCTGGGACCTCACTGCAAAAAATCCTTATATCGAAGGATGGAGGCCAGACCAAAGTTGTCCCCACCTCAAACTTGTGCTGCCCTGATAGACCCAAGGGAGCCCTACAAACTGACATCAGGAACCTGGACTGGTGAGTTTTCTTTCCCAGGGAAAAGGGACAAAGCATGTGCCCAGAGGACCCTGGCCCTGAGCTGGGCCTGACTGCAAAAAATCCTTATATCGAAGGATGGACCCCAGACCGAAGTTGTCCCCACATCAAATTTGTGCTGCCCTGATAGACCCAAGGGAGCCCTACAAACTGACATCAGGAACCTGGACTGGTGAGTTTTCTTTCCCAGGGAAATGGCCAATGGATGTGCCCAGTGGCCCCTGGCCCTGGGCTAGGACCTCACTGCAAAAAATCCTTATATCGAAGGATGGAGCCCAGACCGAAGTTATCCCCACCTCAAATTTGTGCTGCCCTGATAGACCCAAGGGAGCCCTACAAACTGACATCAGGAACCTGGACTGCTGAGTTTTCTTTCCCAGGGAAAATGGCCAAAGGATGTGCCTAGGCGCCCCCTCCATGGCTGGGAACTGACTGCAAAAAATCCTTATATCGAAGGATGGACCCCAGACCGATGTTGTCCCCACCTCAAACTTGTGCTGCCCTGATAGACCCAAGGGAGCCCTACAAGCTGGCATCAGGAACCTGGACTGGTGAGTTTTCTTTCCCAGGGAAAAGGGACCAAGCATGTGCCCAGGGGCCCCTGGCCCTGGGCTGGGACCTCACTGCAAAAAATCCTTATATCGAAGGATGGAACCCACACCGAAGTTGTCCCCACATCAAACCTGTGCTGTCCTGATCGACCCAAAGGAGCCCTACAAACTGACATCAGGAACCTGGGCTGGTGAGTTTTCTTTCCCAGGGAAAATGGCCAAAGGATGTTCCTAGGTGCCCCTGGCCCTGGGCTGGGACCTGACTGCAAAAAATCCTTATATCGAAGGATGGACACCAGACCGAAGTTGTCCCCACCTCAAACTTGTGCTGCCCTGATAGACCCAAGGGAGCCCTACAAACTGACATCAGGAACCTGGACTGGTGAGTTTTCTTTCCCAGGGAAATGGCCAATGGATGTGCCCAGTGGCCCCTGGCCCTGGGCTAGGACCTCACTGCAAAAAATCCTTATATCGAAGGATGGAGCCCAGACCGAAGTTATCCCCACCTCAAATTTGTGCTGCCCTGATAGACCCAAGGGAGCCCTACAAACTGACATCAGGAACCTGGACTGGTGAGTTTTATTTCCCAGGGAAAATGGCCAAAGGATGTGCCTAGGTGCCCCCTCCATGGCTGGGAACTGACTGCAAAAAATCCTTATATCGAAGGATGGAGCCCACACCGAAGTTGTCCCCACCTCAAACTTGTGCTGCCCTGATAGACCCAAGGGAGCCCTACAAACTGACATCAGGAACCTGGACTGGTGAGTTTTCTTTCCCAGGGAAAATGGCCAAAGGATGTTCCTAGGTGCCCCTGGCCCTGGGCTGGGACCTCACTGCAAAAAATCCTTATATCGAAGGATGGAGGCCAGACCAAAGTTGTCCCCACCTCAAACTTGTGCTGCCCTGATAGACCCAAGGGAGCCCTACAAACTGACATCAGGAACCTGGACTGGTGAGTTTTCTTTCCCAGGGAAATGGCCAATGGATGTGCCTAAGGGCCCCTGGCCCTGGGCTGGGACCTCACTGCAAAAAATCCTTATATCGAAGGATGGAACCCACACCGAAGTTGTCCCCACATCAAACCTGTGCTGTCCTGATCGACCCAAAGGAGCCCTACAAACTGACATCAGGAACCTGGGCTGGTGAGTTTTCTTTCCCAGGGAAAATGGCCAAAGGATGTTCCTAGGTGCCCCTGGCCCTGGGCTGGGACCTGACTGCAAAAAATCCTTATATCGAAGGATGGAGCCCAGACCGAAGTTATCCCCACCTCAAATTTGTGCTGCCCTGATAGACCCAAGGGAGCCCTACAAACTGACACCAGGAACCTGGACTGGTGAGTTTTATTTCCCAGGGAAAATGGCTAAAGGATGTGCCTAGGTGCCCCCTCCATGGCTGGGAACTGACTGCAAAAAATCCTTATATCGAAGGATGGAGCCCACACCGAAGTTGTCCCCACCTCAAACTTGTGCTGCCCTGATAGACCCAAGGGAGCCCTACAAGCTGGCATCAGGAACCTGGACTGGTGAGTTTTCTTTCCCAGGGAAAATGGCCAAAGGATGTCCCAAGGTGCCCCTGGCCCTGGGCTGGGACCTCTCTGCAAAAAATCCTTATATCGAAGGATGGAACCCACACCGAAGTTGTCCCCACATCAAACTTCTGCTGCCCTGATAGACCCAAAGGAGCCCTACAAACTGACATCAGGAACCTGGACTGGTGAGTTTTCTTTCCCAGGGAAAAGGGACAAAGCATGTGCCCAGAGGACCCTGGCCCTGAGCTGGGCCTGACTGCAAAAAATCCTTATATCGAAGGATGGACCCCAGACCGAAGTTGTCCCCACATCAAATTTGTGCTGCCCTGATAGACCCAAGGGAGCCCTACAAACTGACATCAGGAACCTGGACTGGTGAGTTTTCTTTCCCAGGGAAATGGCCAATGGATGTGCCCAGTGGCCCCTGGCCCTGGGCTAGGACCTCACTGCAAAAAATCCTTATATCGAAGGATGGAGCCCAGACCGAAGTTATCCCCACCTCAAATTTGTGCTGCCCTGATAGACCCAAAGGAGCCCTACAAACTGACATCAGGAACCTGGACTGGTGAGTTTTCTTTCCCAGGGAAAAGGGACAAAGCATGTGCCCAGAGGACCCTGGCCCTGAGCTGGGCCTGACTGCAAAAAATCCTTATATCGAAGGATGGACCCCAGACCGAAGTTGTCCCCACATCAAACCTGTGCTGTCCTGATAGACCCAAAGGAGCCCTACAAACTGACATCAGGAACCTGGTCTGGTGAGTTTTCTTTCCCAGGGAAAATGGCCAAAGGTGTTCCTAGGTGCCCCTGGCCCTGGGCTGGGACCTGACTGCAAAAAATCCTTATATCGAAGGATGGACCCCAGACCGAAGTTGTCCCCACCTCAAACTTGTGCTGCCCTGATAGACCCAAGGGAGCCCTACAAACTGATATCAGGAACCTGGACTGGTGAGTTTTCTTTCCCAGGGAAATGGCCAATGGATGTGCCCAGTGGCCCCTGGCCCTGGGCTAGGACCTCACTGCAAAAAATCCTTATATCGAAGGATGGAGCCCAGACTGAAGTTATCCCCACCTCAAACTTGTGCTGCCCTGATAGACCCAAGGGAGCCCTACAAACTGACATCAGGAACCTGGACTGCTGAGTTTTCTTTCCCAGGGAAAATGGCCAAAGGATATGCCTAGGTGCCCCCTCCATGGCTTGGAACTGACTGCAAAAAATCCTTATATCGAAGGATGGACCCCACACCGAAGTTGTCCCCACCTCAAAATTGTGCTGCCCTGATAGACCCAAGGGAGCCCTACAAGCTGGCATCAGGAACCTGGACTGGTGAGTTTTCTTTCCCAGGGAAAAGGGACAAAGCATGTGCCCAGGGGCCCCTGGCCCTGGGCTGGGACCTCACTGCAAAAAATCCTTATATCGAAGGATGGAACCCACACCGAAGTTGTCCCCACATCAAACCTGTGCTGTCCTGATCGACCCAAAGGAGCCCTACAAACTGACATCAGGAACCTGGGCTGGTGAGTTTTCTTTCCCAGGGAAAATGGCCAAAGGATATGCCCAGGGGCCCCTGGCCCTGGGCTGGGACCTCACTGCAAAAAATCCTTATATCGAAGGATGGAACCCACACCGAAGTTGTCCCCACATCAAACTTCTGCTGCCCTGATAGACCCAAAGGAGCCCTACAAACTGACATCAGGAACCTGGACTGGTGAGTTTTCTTTCCCAGGGAAAAGGGACAAAGCATGTGCCTAGGTGCCCCCTCCATGGCTGGGAACTGACTGCAAAAAATCCTTATATCGAAGGGTGGACCCCACACCGAAGTTTTCCCCACATCAAACTTCTGCTGCCCTGCTAGACCCAAAGGAGCCCTAAAAACTGACATCAGGAACCTGGACTGGTGAGTTTTCTTTCCCAGGGAAAAGGAACAAAGCATGTGCCCAGGGGCCCCTGGCCATGGGCTCGGACCTCACTGCAAAAAATCCTTATATCAAAGGATGGACCCCAAACCGAAGTTGTCCCCACCTCAAACCTGTGCTGCCCTGATAGACCCAAGGGAGCCCTACAAACTGACATCAGGAACCTGGATTGGTGAGTTTTCTTTCCCAGGGAAAATGGCCAAAGGATATGCCCAGGGGCCCCTGGCCCTGGGCTGGGACCTCACTTTAAAAAATCCTTATATCGAAGGATGGAACCCACACCGAAGTTGTCCCCACATCAAACTTCTGCTGCCCTGATAGACACAAAGGAGCCCTACAAACTGACATCAGGAACCTGGACTGGTGAGTTTTCTTTCCCAGGGAAAATGGCCAAAGGATATGCCTAGGTGCCCCTGGCCCAGGGCTGGGACCTCACTGCAAAAAATCCTTATATCGAAGGATGGAGGCCAGACCAAAATTGTCCCCACCTCAAACTTGTGCTGCCCTGATAGACCCAAGGGAGCCCTACAAACTGACATCAGGAACCTGGACTGGTGAGTTTTCTTTCCCAGGGAAAATGGCCAAAGGATATGCCTAGGTGCCCCCTCCTTGGCTGGGAACTGACTGCAAAAAATCCTTATATCGAAGGATGGACCCCACACCGAAGTTGTCCCCACCTCAAAATTGTGCTGCCCTGATAGACCCAAGGGTACCCTACAAACTGACATCAGGAACCTGGACTGGTGAGTTTTCTTTCCCAGGGAAAATGGCCAAAGGATGTGCCCAGGGGCCCCTGGCCCTGGGCTGGGACCTGACTGCAAAAAATACTTATATCGAATGATGGACCCCACACCGAAGTTTTCCCCATCTGAAACTTCTGCTGCCCTGATAGACACAAAGGAGCCCTAAAAACTGACATCAGGAACCTGGATTGGTGAGTTTTCTTTCCCAGGGAAAAGGGACAAAGCATGTGCCCAGGGGCCCCTGGCCATGGGCTAGGACCTCACTGCAAAAAATCCTTATATCAAAGGATGGACCCCAAACCGAAGTTGTCCCCTCCTCAAACCTGTGCTGCCCTGATAGACCCAAGGGAGCCCTACAAACTGACATCAGGAACCTGGATTGGTGAGTTTTCTTTCCCAGGGAAAATGGCCAAAGGATATGCCCAGGGGCCCCTGGCCCTGGGCTGGGACTTCACTGCAAAAAATTCTTATATCGAAGGATGGAACCCACACCGAAGTTGTGCCCACATCAAACTTCTGCTGCCCTGATAGACCCAAAGGAGCCCTACAAACTGACATCAGGAACCTGGACTGGTGAGTTTTCTTTCCCAGGGAAAAGGGACAAAGCATGTGCCCAGAGGACCCTGGCCCTGAGCTGGGCCTGACTGCCAAAAATCCTTATATCGAAGGATGGACCCCACACCGAAGTTGTCCCCACCTCAAACTTGTGCTGCCCTGATAGACCCAAGGGAGCCCTACAAGCTGGCATCAGGAACCTGGACTGGTGAGTTTTCTTTCCCAGGGAAAATGGCCAAAAGATGTGCCCAGGTGCCCCTGGCCCTGGGCTGGGACCTCACTGCAAAAAATCCTTATATCGAAGGATGGACCCCACACCGAAGTTGTCCCCACATCAAACTTGTGCTGCCCTGATAGACCCAAGGGAGCCCTACAAGCTGGCATCAGGAACCTGGACTGGTGAGTTTTCTTTCCCAGGGAAAAGGGACAAAGCATGTGCCCAGAGGACCCTGGCCCTGAGCTGGGCCTGACTGCAAAAAATCCTTATATCGAAGGATGGACCCCAGACCGAAGTTGTCCCCACATCAAACTTGTGCTGCCCTGATAGACCCAATGGAGCCCTACAAACTGACATCAGGAACCTGGACTGGTGAGTTTTCTTTCCCAGGGAAAATGGCCAAAGGATGTGCCCAGGGGCCCCTGGCCCTGGGCTGGGACCTCACTGAAAAAAATCCTTATATCGAAGGATGGACCCCACACCGAAGTTTTCCCCACCTCAAACTTCTGCTGCCCTGATAGACCCAAAGGAGCCCTACAAACTGACATCAGGAACCTGGACTGGTGGGTTTTCTTTCCCAGGGAAAAGGGACAAAGCATGTGCCCAGAGGCCCCTGGCCCTGGGCTGGGCCTGACTGCAAAAAATCCTTATATCGAAGGATGGACCCCAGACCGAAGTTGTCCCCACATCAAACCTGTGCTGTCCTGATCGACCCAAAGGAGCCCTACAAACTGACATCAGGAACCTGGGCTGGTGAGTTTTCTTTCCCAGGGAAAATGGCCAATGGATGTGCCCAGGGGCCCCTGGCCCTGGGCTGGGACCTCACTGCAAAAAATCCTTATATCGAAGGATGGAACCCACACCGAAGTTGTCCCCACATCAAACCTGTGCTGTACTGATTGACCCAAAGGAGCCCTACAAACTGACATCAGGAACCTGGGCTGGTGAGTTTTCTTTCCCAGGGAAAATGGCCAAAGGATGTTCCTAGGTGCCCCTGGCCCTGGGCTAGGACCTCACTGCAAAAAATCCTTATATCGAAGGATGGAGCCCAGACCGAAGTTATCCCCACCTCAAATTTGTGCTGCCCTGATAGACCCAAGGGAGCCCTACAAACTGACATCAGGAACCTGGACTGGTGAGTTTTATTTCCCAGGGAAAATGGCCAAAGGATGTGCCTATGTGCCCCCTCCATGGCTGGGAACTGACTGCAAAAAATCCTTATATCGAAGGATGGAGCCCACACCGAAGTTGTCCCCACCTCAAACTTGTGCTGCCCTGATAGACCCAAGGGAGCCCTACAAACTGACATCAGGAACCTGGACTGGTGAGTTTTCTTTGCCAGGGAAAATGGCCAAAGGATGTGCCCAGGTGCCCCTGGCCCTGGGCTGGGACCTCACTGCAAAAAATCCTTATATCGAAGGATGGACCCCACACCGAAGTTGTCCCCACATCAAACTTCTGCTGCCCTGATAGACCCAAAGGAGCCCTACAAACTGACATCAGGAACCTGGACTGGTGAGTTTTCTTTCCCAGGGAAAAGGGACAAAGCATGTGCCCAGAGGACCCTGGCCCTGAGCTGGGCCTGACTGCAAAAAATCCTTATATCGAAGGATGGACCCCAGACCGAAGTTGTCCCCACATCAAATTTGTGCTGCCCTGATAGACCCAAGGGAGCCCTACAAACTGACATCAGGAACCTGGGCTGGTGAGTTTTCTTTCCCAGGGAAAATGGCCAAAGGGTGTGCCTAGGTGCCCCCTCCATGGCTGGGAACTGACTGCAAAAAATCCTTATATCGAAGGATGGAGCCCACACCGAAGTTGTCCCCACCTCAAACTTGTGCTGCCCTGATAGACCCAAGGGAGCCCTACAAGCTGGCATCAGGAACCTGGACTGGTGAGTTTTCTTTCCCAGGGAAAATGGCCAAAGGATGTGCCCAGGTGCCCCTGGCCCTGGGCTGGGACCTCACTGCAAAAAATCCTTATATCGAAGGATGGACCCCACACCGAAGTTGTCCCCACATCAAACTTCTGCTGCCCTGATAGACCCAAAGGAGCCCTACAAACTGACATCAGGAACCTGGACTGGTGAGTTTTCTTTCCCAGGGAAAAGGGACAAAGCATGTGCCCAGAGGACCCTGGCCCTGAGCTGGGCCTGACTGCAAAAAATCCTTATATCGAAGGATGGACCCCAGACCGAAGTTGTCCCCACATCAAATTTGTGCTGCCCTGATAGACCCAAGGGAGCCCTACAAACTGACATCAGGAACCTGGACTGGTGAGTTTTCTTTCTTAGGGAAAATGGCCAAAGGATGTGCCCAGGGGCCCCTGGCCCTGGGCTGGGACCTCACTGCAAAAAATCCTTATATCGAAGGATGGAGCCCAGACCGACGTTATCCCCACCTCAAATTTGTGCTGCCCTGATAGACCCAAGGGAGCCCTACAAACTGACATCAGGAACCTGGACTGGTGAGTTTTATTTCCCAGGGAAAATGGCCAAAGGATGTGCCTAGGTGCCCCCTCCATGGCTGGGAACTGACTGCAAAAAATCCTTATATCGAAGGATGGACCCCAGACCGAAGTTGTCCCCACATCAAACCTGTGCTGTCCTGATCGACCCAAAGGAGCCCTACAAACTGACATCAGGAACCTGGGCTGGTGAGTTTTCTTTCCCAGGGAAAATGGCCAATGGATGTGCCCAGGGGCCCCTGGCCCTGGGCTGGGACCTCACTGCAAAAAATCCTTATATCGAAGGATGGAACCCACACCGAAGTTGTCCCCACATCAAACCTGTGCTGTACTGATTGACCCAAAGGAGCCCTACAAACTGACATCAGGAACCTGGGCTGGTGAGTTTTCTTTCCCAGGGAAAATGGCCAAAGGATGTTCCTAGGTGCCCCTGGCCCTGGGCTAGGACCTCACTGCAAAAAATCCTTATATCGAAGGATGGAGCCCAGACCGAAGTTATCCCCACCTCAAATTTGTGCTGCCCTGATAGACCCAAGGGAGCCCTACAAACTGACATCAGGAACCTGGACTGGTGAGTTTTATTTCCCAGGGAAAATGGCCAAAGGATGTGCCTAGGTGCCCCCTCCATGGCTGGGAACTGACTGCAAAAAATCCTTATATCGAAGGATGGAGCCCACACCGAAGTTGTCCCCACCTCAAACTTGTGCTGCCCTGATAGACCCAAGGGAGCCCTACAAGCTGGCATCAGGAACCTGGACTGGTGAGTTTTCTTTCCCAGGGAAAAGGGACAAAGCATGTGCCCAGAGGACCCTGGCCCTGAGCTGGGCCTGACTGCAAAAAATCCTTATATCGAAGGACGGACCCCACACCGAAGTTGTCCCCACATCAAACTTGTGCTGCCCTGATAGACCCAATGGAGCCCTACAAACTGACATCAGGAACCTGGACTGGTGAGTTTTCTTTCCCAGGGAAAATGGCCAAAGGATGTGCCCAGGGGCCCCTGGCCCTGGGCTGGGACCTCACTGCAAAAAATCCTTATATCGAAGGATGGACCTCACACCGAAGTTTTCCCCACCTCAAACTTCTGCTGCCCTGATAGACCCAAAGGAGCCCTACAAACTGACATCAGGAACCTGGACTGGTGGGTTTTCTTTCCCAGGGAAAAGGGACAAAGCATGTGCCCAGAGGCCCCTGGCCCTGGGCTGGGCCTGACTGCAAAAAATCCTTATATCGAAGGATGGACCCCAGACCGAAGTTGTCCCCACATCAAACCTGTGCTGTCCTGATTGACCCAAAGGAGCCCTACAAACTGACATCAGGAACCTGGGCTGGTGAGTTTTCTTTCCCAGGGAAAATGGCCAATGGATGTGCCCAGGGGCCCCTGGCCCTGGGCTGGGACCTCACTGCAAAAAATCCTTATATCGAAGGATGGAACCCACACCGAAGTTGTCCCCACATCAAACCTGTGCTGTACTGATTGACCCAAAGGAGCCCTACAAACTGACATCAGGAACCTGGGCTGGTGAGTTTTCTTTCCCAGGGAAAATGGCCAAAGGATGTTCCTAGGTGCCCCTGGCCCTGGGCTAGGACCTCACTGCAAAAAATCCTTATATCGAAGGATGGAGCCCAGACCGAAGTTATCCCCACCTCAAATTTGTGCTGCCCTGATAGACCCAAGGGAGCCCTACAAACTGACATCAGGAACCTGGACTGGTGAGTTTTCTTTCCCAGGGAAAATGGCCAAAGGATGTGCCTAGGTGCCCCCTCCAAGGCTGGGAACTGACTGCAAAAAATCCTTATATCGAAGGATGGAGCCCACACCGAAGTTGTCCCCACCTCAAACTTGTGCTGCCCTGATAGACCCAAGGGAGCCCTACAAGCTGGCATCAGGAACCTGGACTGGTGAGTTTTCTTTCCCAGGGAAAATGGCCAAAGGATGTGCCCAGGTGCCCCTGGCCCTGGGCTGGGACCTCACTGCAAAAAATCCTTATATCGAAGGATGGACCCCACACCGAAGTTGTCCCCACATCAAACTTCTGCTGCCCTGATAGACCCAAAGGAGCCCTACAAACTGACATCAGGAACCTGGACTGGTGAGTTTTCTTTCCCAGGGAAAAGGGACAAAGCATGTGCCCAGAGGTCCCTGGCCCTGAGCTGGGCCTGACTGCAAAAAATCCTTATATCGAAGGATGGACCCCAGACCGAAGTTCTCCCCACATCAAATTTGTGCTGCCCTGATAGACCCAAGGGAGCCCTACAAACTGACATCAGGAACCTGGACTGGTGAGTTTTCTTTCCCAGGGAAATGGCCAATGGATGTGCCCAGTGGCCCCTGGCCCTGGGCTAGGACCTCACTGCAAAAAATCCTTATATCGAAGGATGGAGCCCAGACCGACGTTATCCCCACCTCAAATTTGTGCTGCCCTGATAGACCCAAGGGAGCCCTACAAACTGACATCAGGAACCTGGACTGGTGAGTTTTATTTCCCAGGGAAAATGGCCAAAGGATGTGCCTAGGTGCCCCCTCCATGGCTGGTAACTGACTGCAAAAAATCCTTATATCGAAGGATGGACCCCAGACCGAAGTTGTCCCCACCTCAAACTTGTGCTGCCCTGATAGACCCAAGGGAGCCCTACAAACTGACATCAGGAACCTGGACTGGTGGTTTTTTTTTCCCAGGGAAAAGGGCCAATGGATGTGCCCAGAGGCCCCTGGCCCTAGGCTGGGCCTGACTGCAAAAAATCCTTATATCGAAGGATGGACCCCAGACCGAAGTTGTCCCCACATCAAACCTGTGCTGTCCTGATCGACCCAAAGGAGCCCTACAAACTGACATCAGGAACCTGGGCTGGTGAGTTTTCTTTCCCAGGGAAAATGGCCAATGGATGTGCCCAGGGGCCCCTGGCCCTGGGCTGGGACCTCACTGCAAAAAATCCTTATATCGAAGGATGGAACCCACACCGAAGTTGTCCCCACATCAAACCTGTGCTGTACTGATTGACCCAAAGGAGCCCTACAAACTGACATCAGGAACCTGGGCTGGTGAGTTTTCTTTCCCAGGGAAAATGGCCAAAGGATGTTCCTAGGTGCCCCTGGCCCTGGGCTAGGACCTCACTGCAAAAAATCCTTATATCGAAGGATGGAGCCCAGACCGAAGTTATCCCCACCTCAAATTTGTGCTGCCCTGATAGACCCAAGGGAGCCCTACAAACTGACATCAGGAACCTGGACTGGTGAGTTTTATTTCCCAGGGAAAATGGCCAAAGGATGTGCCTAGGTGCCCCCTCCATGGCTGGGAACTGACTGCAAAAAATCCTTATATCGAAGGATGGAGCCCACACCGAAGTTGTCCCCACCTCAAACTTGTGCTGCCCTGATAGACCCAAGGGAGCCCTACAAGCTGGCATCAGGAACCTGGACTGGTGAGTTTTCTTTCCCAGGGAAAAGGGACAAAGCATGTGCCCAGAGGACCCTGGCCCTGAGCTGGGCCTGACTGCAAAAAATCCTTATATCGAAGGACGGACCCCACACCGAAGTTGTCCCCACATCAAACTTGTGCTGCCCTGATAGACCCAATGGAGCCCTACAAACTGACATCAGGAACCTGGACTGGTGAGTTTTCTTTCCCAGGGAAAATGGCCAAAGGATGTGCCCAGGGGCCCCTGGCCCTGGGCTGGGACCTCACTGCAAAAAATCCTTATATCGAAGGATGGACCTCACACCGAAGTTTTCCCCACCTCAAACTTCTGCTGCCCTGATAGACCCAAAGGAGCCCTACAAACTGACATCAGGAACCTGGACTGGTGGGTTTTCTTTCCCAGGGAAAAGGGACAAAGCATGTGCCCAGAGGCCCCTGGCCCTGGGCTGGGCCTGACTGCAAAAAATCCTTATATCGAAGGATGGACCCCAGACCGAAGTTGTCCCCACATCAAACCTGTGCTGTCCTGATTGACCCAAAGGAGCCCTACAAACTGACATCAGGAACCTGGGCTGGTGAGTTTTCTTTCCCAGGGAAAATGGCCAATGGATGTGCCCAGGGGCCCCTGGCCCTGGGCTGGGACCTCACTGCAAAAAATCCTTATATCGAAGGATGGAACCCACACCGAAGTTGTCCCCACATCAAACCTGTGCTGTACTGATTGACCCAAAGGAGCCCTACAAACTGACATCAGGAACCTGGGCTGGTGAGTTTTCTTTCCCAGGGAAAATGGCCAAAGGATGTTCCTAGGTGCCCCTGGCCCTGGGCTAGGACCTCACTGCAAAAAATCCTTATATCGAAGGATGGAGCCCAGACCGAAGTTATCCCCACCTCAAATTTGTGCTGCCCTGATAGACCCAAGGGAGCCCTACAAACTGACATCAGGAACCTGGACTGGTGAGTTTTCTTTCCCAGGGAAAATGGCCAAAGGATGTGCCTAGGTGCCCCCTCCAAGGCTGGGAACTGACTGCAAAAAATCCTTATATCGAAGGATGGAGCCCACACCGAAGTTGTCCCCACCTCAAACTTGTGCTGCCCTGATAGACCCAAGGGAGCCCTACAAGCTGGCATCAGGAACCTGGACTGGTGAGTTTTCTTTCCCAGGGAAAATGGCCAAAGGATGTGCCCAGGTGCCCCTGGCCCTGGGCTGGGACCTCACTGCAAAAAATCCTTATATCGAAGGATGGACCCCACACCGAAGTTGTCCCCACATCAAACTTCTGCTGCCCTGATAGACCCAAAGGAGCCCTACAAACTGACATCAGGAACCTGGACTGGTGAGTTTTCTTTCCCAGGGAAAAGGGACAAAGCATGTGCCCAGAGGTCCCTGGCCCTGAGCTGGGCCTGACTGCAAAAAATCCTTCTATCGAAGGATGGACCCCAGACCGAAGTTCTCCCCACATCAAATTTGTGCTGCCCTGATAGACCCAAGGGAGCCCTACAAACTGACATCAGGAACCTGGACTGGTGAGTTTTCTTTCCCAGGGAAATGGCCAAAGGATGTGCCCAGGGGCCCCTGGCCCTGGGCTGGGACCTCACTGCAAAAAATACTTATATCGAAGGATGGAACCCACACCGAAGTTATCCCCACCTCAAATTTGTGCTGCCCTGATAGACCCAAGGGAGCCCTACAAACTGACATCAGGAACCTGGACTGGTGAGTTTTATTTCCCAGGGAAAATGGCCAAAGGATGTGCCTAGGTGCCCCCTCCATGGCTGGTAACTGACTGCAAAAAATCCTTATATCGAAGGATGGACCCCAGACCGAAGTTGTCCCCACCTCAAACTTGTGCTGCCCTGATAGACCCAAGGGAGCCCTACAAGCTGGCATCAGGAACCTGGACTGGTGAGTTTTCTTTCCCAGGGAAAATGGCCAAAGGATGTGCCCAGGTGCCCCTGGCCCTGGGCTGGGACCTCACTGCAAAAAATCCTTATATCGAAGGATGGACCCCAGACCGAAGTTGTCTCCACATCAAACTTGTGCTGCCCTGATAGACCCAAGGGAGCCCTACAAGCTGGCATCAGGAACCTGGACTGGTGAGTTTTCTTTCCCAGGGAAAAGGGACAAAGCATGTGCCCAGAGGACCCTGGCCCTGAGCTGGGCCTGACTGCAAAAAATCCTTATATCGAAGGATGGACCCCAGACCGAAGTTGTCCTCACTTCAAACTTGTGCTGCCCTGATAGACCCAATGGAGCCCTACAAACTGACATCAGGAACCTGGACTGGTGAATTTTCTTTCCCAGGGAAAATGGCCAAAGGATGTGCCCAGGGGCCCCTGGCCCTGGGCTGGGACCTCACTGCAAAAAATCCTTATATCGAAGGATGGACCCCACACCGAAGTTTTCCCCACCTCAAACTTCTGCTGCCCTGATAGACCCAAAGGAGCCCTACAAACTGACATCAGGAACCTGGACTGGTGGGTTTTCTTTCCCAGGGAAAAGGGACAAAGCATGTGCCCAGAGGCCCCTGGCCCTGGGCTGGGCCTGACTGCAAAAAATCCTTATATCGAAGGATGGACCCCAGACCGAAGTTGTCCCCACATCAAACCTGTGCTGTCCTGATCGACCCAAAGGAGCCCTACAAACTGACATCAGGAACCTGGGCTGGTGAGTTTTCTTTCCCAGGGAAAATGGCCAATGGATGTGCCCAGGGGCCCCTGGCCCTGGGCTGGGACCTCACTGCAAAAAATCCTTATATCGAAGGATGGAACCCACACCGAAGTTGTCCCCACATCAAACCTGTGCTGTACTGATTGACCCAAAGGAGCCCTACAAACTGACATCAGGAACCTGGGCTGGTGAGTTTTCTTTCCCAGGGAAAATGGCCAAAGGATGTTCCTAGGTGCCCCTGGCCCTGGGCTACGACCTCACTGCAAAAAATCCTTATATCGAAGGATGGAGCCCAGACCGAAGTTATCCCCACCTCAAATTTGTGCTGCCCTGATAGACCCAAGGGAGCCCTACAAACTGACATCAGGAACCTGGACTGGTGAGTTTTATTTCCCAGGGAAAATGGCCAAAGGATGTGCCTATGTGCCCCCTCCATGGCTGGGAACTGACTGCAAAAAATCCTTATATCGAAGGATGGAGCCCACACCGAAGTTGTCCCCACCTCAAACTTGTGCTGCCCTGATAGACCCAAGGGAGCCCTACAAACTGACATCAGGAACCTGGACTGGTGAGTTTTCTTTGCCAGGGAAAATGGCCAAAGGATGTGCCCAGGTGCCCCTGGCCCTGGGCTGGGACCTCACTGCAAAAAATCCTTATATCGAAGGATGGACCCCACACCGAAGTTGTCCCCACATCAAACTTCTGCTGCCCTGATAGACCCAAAGGAGCCCTACAAACTGACATCAGGAACCTGGACTGGTGAGTTTTCTTTCCCAGGGAAAAGGGACAAAGCATGTGCCCAGAGGACCCTGGCCCTGAGCTGGGCCTGACTGCAAAAAATCCTTATATCGAAGGATGGACCCCAGACCGAAGTTGTCCCCACATCAAATTTGTGCTGCCCTGATAGACCCAAGGGAGCCCTACAAACTGACATCAGGAACCTGGACTGGTGAGTTTTCTTTCCCAGGGAAATGGCCAATGGATGTGCCCAGTGGCCCCTGGCCCTGGGCTAGGACCTCACTGCAAAAAATCCTTATATCGAAGGATGGAGCCCAGACCGACGTTATCCCCACCTCAAATTTGTGCTGCCCTGATAGACCCAAGGGAGCCCTACAAACTGACATCAGGAACCTGGACTGGTGAGTTTTATTTCCCAGGGAAAATGGCCAAAGGATGTGCCTAGGTGCCCCCTCCATGGCTGGGAACTGACTGCAAAAAATCCTTATATCGAAGGATGGACCCCAGACCGAAGTTGTCCCCACATCAAACCTGTGCTGTCCTGATCGACCCAAAGGAGCCCTACAAACTGACATCAGGAACCTGGGCTGGTGAGTTTTCTTTCCCAGGGAAAATGGCCAATGGATGTGCCCAGGGGCCCCTGGCCCTGGGCTGGGACCTCACTGCAAAAAATCCTTATATCGAAGGATGGAACCCACACCGAAGTTGTCCCCACATCAAACCTGTGCTGTACTGATTGACCCAAAGGAGCCCTACAAACTGACATCAGGAACCTGGGCTGGTGAGTTTTCTTTCCCAGGGAAAATGGCCAAAGGATGTTCCTAGCTGCCCCTGGCCCTGGGCTAGGACCTCACTGCAAAAAATCCTTATATCGAAGGATGGACCCCACACCGAAGTTTTCCCCACCTCAAACTTGTGCTGCCCTGATAGACCCAAAGGAGCCCTACAGACTGACATCAGGAACCTGGACTGGTGAGTTTTCTTTCCCAGGGAAAATGGCCAAAGGGTGTGCCTAGGTGCCCCCTCCATGGCTGGGAACTGACTGCAAAAAATCCTTATATCGAAGGATGGAGCCCACACCGAAGTTGTCCCCACCTCAAACTTGTGCTGCCCTGATAGACCCAAGGGAGCCCTACAAGCTGGCATCAGGAACCTGGACTGGTGAGTTTTCTTTCCCAGGGAAAATGGCCAAAGGATGTGCCCAGGTGCCCCTGGCCCTGGGCTGGGACCTCACTGCAAAAAATCCTTATATCGAAGGATGGACCCCACACCGAAGTTGTCCCCACATCAAATTTGTGCTGCCCTGATAGACCCAAGGGAGCCCTACAAACTGACATCAGGAACCTGGACTGGTGAGTTTTCTTTCCCAGGGAAAATGGCCAAAGGATGTGCCTAGGTGCCCCCTCCATGGCTGGGAACTGACTGCAAAAAATCCTTATATCGAAGGATGGAGCCCACACCGAAGTTGTCCCCACCTCAAACTTGTGCTGCCCTGATAGACCCAAGGGAGCCCTACAAGCTGGCATCAAGAACCTGGACTGGTGAGTTTTCTTTCCCAGGGAAAATGGCCAAAAGATGTGCCCAGGTGCCCCTGGCCCTGGGCTGGGACCTCACTGCAAAAAATCCTTATATCGAAGGATGGACCCCACACCGAAGTTTTCCCCACCTCAAACTTCTGCTGCCCTGATAGACCCAAAGGAGCCCTACAAACTGACATCAGGAACCTGGACTAGTGGGTTTTTTTTCCCAGGGAAAAGGGACAAAGCATGTGCCCAGAGGCCCCTGGCCCTAGGCTGGGACCTCACTGCAAAAAATCCTTATATCGAAGGATGGACCCCAGACCGAAGTTGTCCCCACATCAAACCTGTGCTGTCCTGATCGACCCAAAGGAGCCCTACAAACTGACATCAGGAACCTGGGCTGGTGAGTTTTTTTTCCCAGGGAAAATGGCCAATGGATGTGCCCAGGGGCCCCTGGCCCTGGGCTGGGACCTCACTGCAAAAAATCCTTATATCGAAGGATGGAACCCACCCCGAAGTTGTCCCCACATCAAACCTGTGCTGTACTGATTGACCCAAAGGAGCCCTACAAACTGACATCAGGAACCTGGGCTGGTGAGTTTTCTTTCCCAGGGAAAATGGCCAAAGGATGTTCCTAGGTGCCCCTGGCCCTGGGCTAGGACCTCACTGCAAAAAATCCTTATATCGAAGGATGGAGCCCAGACCGAAGTTATCCCCACCTCAAATTTGTGCTGCCCTGATAGACCCAAGGGAGCCCTACAAACTGACATCAGGAACCTGGACTGGTGAGTTTTCTTTCCCAGGGAAAATGGCCAAAGGATGTGCCTAGGTGCCCCCTCCATGGCTGGGAACTGACTGCAAAAAATCCTTATATCGAAGGATGGAGCCCACACCGAAGTTGTCCCCACCTCAAACTTGTGCTGCCCTGATAGACCCAAGGGAGCCCTACAAGCTGGCATCAGGAACCTGGACTGGTGAGTTTTCTTTCCCAGGGAAAATGGCCAAAGCATGTGCCCAGAGGACCCTGGCCCTGGGCTGGGACCTCACTGCAAAAAATCCTTATATCGAAGGATGGACCCCACACCGAAGTTGTCCCCACATCAAACTTCTGCTGCCCTGATAGACCCAAAGGAGCCCTACAAACTGACATCAGGAACCTGGACTGGTGAGTTTTCTTTCCCAGGGAAAAGGGACAAAGCATGTGCCCAGAGGACCCTGGCCCTGAGCTGGGCCTGACTGCAAAAAATCCTTCTATCGAAGGATGGACCCCAGACCGAAGTTGTCCCCACATCAAATTTGTGCTGCCCTGATAGACCCAAGGGAGCCCTACAAGCTGGCATCAGGAACCTGGACTGGTGAGTTTTCTTTCCCAGGGAAAATGGCCAAAGGATGTGCCCAGGGGCCCCTGGCCCTGGGCTGGGACCTCACTGCAAAAAATACTTATATCGAAGGATGGAACCCACACCGAAGTTATCCCCACCTCAAATTTGTGCTGCCCTGATAGACCCAAGGGAGCCCTACAAACTGACATCAGGAACCTGGACTGGTGAGTTTTATTTCCCAGGGAAAATGGCCAAAGGATGTGCCTAGGTGCCCCCTCCATGGCTGGGAACTGACTGCAAAAAATCCTTATATCGACGGATGGAGCCCACACCGAAGTTGTCCCCACCTCAAACTTGTGCTGCCCTGATAGACCCAAGGGAGCCCTACAAACTGACATCAGGAACCTGGACTGGTGGTTTTTTTTTCCCAGGGAAAAGGGACAAAGCATGTGCCCAGAGGCCCCTGGCCCTAGGCTGGGCCTGACTGCAAAAAATCCTTATATCGAAGGATGGACCCCAGACCGAAGTTGTCCCCACATCAAACCTGTGCTGTCCTGATCGACCCAAAGGAGCCCTACAAACTGACATCAGGAACCTGGGCTGGTGAGTTTTCTTTCCCAGGGAAAATGGCCAATGGATGTGCCCAGGGGCCCCTGGCCCTGGGCTGGGACCTCACTGCAAAAAATCCTTATATCGAAGGATGGAACCCACACCGAAGTTGTCCCCACATCAAACCTGTGCTGTACTGATTGACCCAAAGGAGCCCTACAAACTGACATCAGGAACCTGGGCTGGTGAGTTTTCTTTCCCAGGGAAAATGGCCAAAGGATGTTCCTAGGTGCCCCTGGCCCTGGGCTAGGACCTCACTGCAAAAAATCCTTATATCGAAGGATGGAGCCCAGACCGAAGTTATCCCCACCTCAAATTTGTGCTGCCCTGATAGACCCAAGGGAGCCCTACAAACTGACATCAGGAACCTGGACTGGTGAGTTTTCTTTCCCAGGGAAAATGGCCAAAGGATGTGCCTAGGTGCCCCCTCCATGGCTGGGAACTGACTGCAAAAAATCCTTATATCGAAGGATGGAGCCCACACCGAAGTTGTCCCCACCTCAAACTTGTGCTGCCCTGATAGACCCAAGGGAGCCCTACAAGCTGGCATCAGGAACCTGGACTGGTGAGTTTTCTTTCCCAGGGAAAATGGCCAAAGGATGTGCCCAGGTGCCCCTGGCCCTGGGCTGGGACCTCACTGCAAAAAATCCTTATATCGAAGGATGGACCCCAGACCGAAGTTGTCCCCACATCAAACTTGTGCTGCCCTGATAGACCCAAGGGAGCCCTACAAGCTGGCATCAGGAACCTGGACTGGTGAGTTTTCTTTCCCAGGGAAAAGGGACAAAGCATGTGCCCAGAGGACCCTGGCCCTGAGCTGGGCCTGACTGCAAAAAATCCTTATATCGAAGGATGGACCCCAGACCGAAGTTGTCCTCACTTCAAACTTGTGCTGCCCTGATAGACCCAATGGAGCCCTACAAACTGACATCAGGAACCTGGACTGGTGAGTTTTCTTTCCCAGGGAAAATGGTCAAAGGATGTGCCCAGGGGCCCCTGGCCCTCGGCTGGGACCTCACTGCAAAAAATCCTTATATCGAAGGATGGAACCCACACCGAAGTTTTCCCCACCTCAAACTTCTGCTGCCCTGATAGACCCAAAGGAGCCCTACAAACTGACATCAGGAACCTGGACTGGTGGGTTTTCTTTCCCAGGGAAAAGGGACAAAGCATGTGCCCAGAGGCCCCTGGCCCTGGGCTGGGCCTGACTGCAAAAAATCCTTATATCGAAGGATGGACCCCAGACCGAAGTTGTCCCCACATCAAACCTGTGCTGTCCTGATCGACCCAAAGGAGCCCTACAAACTGACATCAGGAACCTGGGCTGGTGAGTTTTCTTTCCCAGGGAAAATGGCCAATGGATGTGCCCAGGGGCCCCTGGCCCTGGGCTGGGACCTCACTGCAAAAAATCCTTATATCGAAGGATGGAACCCACACCGAAGTTGTCCCCACATCAAACCTGTGCTGTACTGATTGACCCAAAGGAGCCCTACAAACTGACATCAGGAACCTGGGCTGGTGAGTTTTCTTTCCCAGGGAAAATGGCCAAAGGATGTTCCTAGGTGCCCCTGGCCCTGGGCTAGGACCTCACTGCAAAAAATCCTTATATCGAAGGATGGAGCCCAGACCGAAGTTATCCCCACCTCAAATTTGTGCTGCCCTGATAGACCCAAGGGAGCCCTACAAACTGACATCAGGAACCTGGACTGGTGAGTTTTATTTCCCAGGGAAAATGGCCAAAGGATGTGCCTAGGTGCCCCCTCCATGGCTGGGAACTGACTGCAAAAAATCCTTATATCGAAGGATGGAGCCCACACCGAAGTTGTCCCCACCTCAAACTTGTGCTGCCCTGATAGACCCAAGGGAGCCCTACAAGCTGGCATCAGGAACCTGGACTGGTGAGTTTTCTTTCCCAGGGAAAATGGCCAAAGGATGTGCCCAGGTGCCCCTGGCCCTGGGCTGGGACCTCACTGCAAAAAATCCTTATATCGAAGGATGGACCCCACACCGAAGTTGTCCCCACATCAAACTTCTGCTGCCCTGATAGACCCAAAGGAGCCCTACAAAATGACATCAGGAACCTGGACTGGTGAGTTTTCTTTCCCAGGGAAAAGGGACAAAGCATGTGCCCAGAGGACCCTGGCCCTGAGCTGGGCCTGACTGCAAAAAATCCTTATATCGAAGGATGGACCCCAGACCGAAGTTCTCCCCACATCAAATTTGTGCTGCCCTGATAGACCCAAGGGAGCCCTACAAACTGACATCAGGAACCTGGACTGGTGAGTTTTCTTTCCCAGGGAAATGGCCAATGGATGTGCCCAGTGGCCCCTGGCCCTGGGCTAGGACCTCACTGCAAAAAATCCTTATATCGAAGAATGGAGCCCAGACCGACGTTATCCCCACCTCAAATTTGTGCTGCCCTGATAGACCCAAGGGAGCCCTACAAACTGACATCAGGAACCTGGACTGGTGAGTTTTATTTCCCAGGGAAAATGGCCAAAGGATGTGCCTAGGTGCCCCCTCCATGGCTGGGAACTGACTGCAAAAAATCCTTATATCGAAGGATGGACCCCAGACCGAAGTTGTCCCCACCTCAAACTTGTGCTGCCCTGATAGACCCAAGGGAGCCCTACAAACTGACATCAGGAACCTGGACTGGTGGTTTTTTTTTCCCAGGGAAAAGGGACAAAGCATGTGCCCAGAGGCCCCTGGCCCTAGGCTGGGCCTGACTGCAAAAAATCCTTATATCGAAGGATGGACCCCAGACCGAAGTTGTCCCCACATCAAACCTGTGCTGTCCTGATCGACCCAAAGGAGCCCTACAAACTGACATCAGGAACCTGGGCTGGTGAGTTTTCTTTCCCAGGGAAAATGGCCAATGGATGTGCCCAGGGGCCCCTGGCCCTGGGCTGGGACCTCACTGCAAAAAATCCTTATATCGAAGGATGGAACCCACACCGAAGTTGTCCCCACATCAAACCTGTGCTGTACTGATTGACCCAAAGGAGCCCTACAAACTGACATCAGGAACCTGGGCTGGTGAGTTTTCTTTCCCAGGGAAAATGGCCAAAGGATGTTCCTAGGTGCCCCTGGCCCTGGGCTAGGACCTCACTGCAAAAAATCCTTATATCGAAGGATGGAGCCCAGACCGAAGTTATCCCCACCTCAAATTTGTGCTGCACTGATAGACCCAAGGGAGCCCTACAAACTGACATCAGGAACCTGGACTGGTGAGTTTTATTTCCCAGGGAAAATGGCCAAAGGATGTGCCTAGGTGCCCCCTCCATGGCTGGGAACTGACTGCAAAAAATCCTTATATCGAAGGATGGAGCCCACACCGAAGTTGTCCCCACCTCAAACTTGTGCTGCCCTGATATACCCAAGGGAGCCCTACAAGCTGGCATCAGGAACCTGGACTGGTGAGTTTTCTTTCCCAGGGAAAATGGCCAAAGGATGTGCCCAGGTGCCCCTGGCCCTGGGCTGGGACCTCACTGCAAAAAATCCTTATATCGAAGGATGGACTCCAGACCGAAGTTGTCCCCACATCAAACTTGTGCTGCCCTGATAGACCCAAGGGAGCCCTACAAGCTGGCATCAGGAACCTGGACTGGTGAGTTTTCTTTCCCAGGGAAAAGGGACAAAGCATGTGCCCAGAGGACCCTGGCCCTGAGCTGGGCCTGACTGCAAAAAATCCTTATATCGAAGGACGGACCCCACACCGAAGTTGTCCCCACATCAAACTTGTGCTGCCCTGATAGACCCAATGGAGCCCTACAAACTGACATCAGGAACCTGGACTGGTGAGTTTTCTTTCCCAGGGAAAATGGCCAAAGGATGTGCCCAGGGGCCCCTGGCCCTGGGCTGGGACCTCACTGCAAAAAATCCTTATATCGAAGGATGGACCTCACACCGAAGTTTTCCCCACCTCAAACTTCTGCTGCCCTGATAGACCCAAAGGAGCCCTACAAACTGACATCAGGAACCTGGACTGGTGGGTTTTCTTTCCCAGGGAAAAGGGACAAAGCATGTGCCCAGAGGCCCCTGGCCCTGGGCTGGGCCTGACTGCAAAAAATCCTTATATCGAAGGATGGACCCCAGACCGAAGTTGTCCCCACATCAAACCTGTGCTGTCCTGATTGACCCAAAGGAGCCCTACAAACTGACATCAGGAACCTGGGCTGGTGAGTTTTCTTTCCCAGGGAAAATGGCCAATGGATGTGCCCAGGGGCCCCTGGCCCTGGGCTGGGACCTCACTGCAAAAAATCCTTATATCGAAGGATGGAACCCACACCGAAGTTGTCCCCACATCAAACCTGTGCTGTACTGATTGACCCAAAGGAGCCCTACAAACTGACATCAGGAACCTGGGCTGGTGAGTTTTCTTTCCCAGGGAAAATGGCCAAAGGATGTGCCCAGTGGCCCTGGCCCTGGGCTAGGACCTCACTGCAAAAAATCCTTATATCGAAGGATGGAGCCCAGACCGAAGTTATCCCCACCTCAAATTTGTGCTGCCCTGATAGACCCAAGGGAGCCCTACAAACTGACATCAGGAACCTGGACTGGTGAGTTTTATTTCCCAGGGAAAATGGCCAAAGGATGTGCCTAGGTGCCCCCTCCATTGCTGGGAACTGACTGCAAAAAATCCTTATATCGAAGGATGGAGCCCACACCGAAGTTGTCCCCACCTCAAACTTGTGCTGCCCTGATAGACCCAAGGGAGCCCTACAAGCTGGCATCAGGAACCTGGACTGGTGAGTTTTCTTTCCCAGGGAAAATGGCCAAAGGATGTGCCCAGGTGCCCCTGGCCCTGGGCTGGGACCTCACTGCAAAAAATCCTTATATCGAAGGATGGACCCCACACCGAAGTTGTCCCCACATCAAACTTCTGCTGCCCTGATAGACCCAAAGGAGCCCTACAAACTGACATCAGGAACCTGGACTGGTGAGTTTTCTTTCCCAGGGAAAAGGGACAAAGCATGTGCCCAGAGGACCCTGGCCCTGAGCTGGGCCTGACTGCAAAAAATCCTTCTATCGAAGGATGGACCCCAGACCGAAGTTGTCCCCACATCAAATTTGTGCTGCCCTGATAGACCCAAGGGAGCCCTACAAGCTGGCATCAGGAACCTGGACTGGTGAGTTTTCTTTCCCAGGGAAAATGGCCAAAGGATGTGCCCAGGGGCCCCTGGCCCTGGGCTGGGACCTCACTGCAAAAAATACTTATATCGAAGGATGGAACCCACACCGAAGTTATCCCCACCTCAAATTTGTGCTGCCCTGATAGACCCAAGGGAGCCCTACAAACTGACATCAGGAACCTGGACTGGTGGTTTTTTTTTCCCAGGGAAAAGGGACAAAGCATGTGCCCAGAGGCCCCTGGCCCTAGGCTGGGCCTGACTGCAAAAAATCCTTATATCGAAGGATGGACCCCAGACCGAAGTTGTCCCCACATCAAACCTGTGCTGTCCTGATTGACCCAAAGGAGCCCTACAAACTGACATCAGGAACCTGGGCTGGTGAGTTTTCTTTCCCAGGGAAAATGGCCAATGGATGTGCCCAGGGGCCCCTGGCCCTGGGCTGGGACCTCACTGCAAAAAATCCTTATATCGAAGGATGGAACCCACACCGAAGTTGTCCCCACATCAAACCTGTGCTGTACTGATTGACCCAAAGGAGCCCTACAAACTGACATCAGGAACCTGGGCTGGTGAGTTTTCTTTCCCAGGGAAAATGGCCAAAGGATGTTCCTAGGTGCCCCTGGCCCTGGGCTAGGACCTCACTGCAAAAAATCCTTATATCGAAGGATGGAGCCCAGACCGAAGTTATCCCCACCTCAAATTTGTGCTGCCCTGATAGACCCAAGGGAGCCCTACAAACTGAGATCAGGAACCTGGACTGGTGAGTTTTATTTCCCAGGGAAAATGGCCAAAGGATGTGCCTAGGTGCCCCCTCCATGGCTGGGAACTGACTGCAAAAAATCCTTATATCGAAGGATGGAGCCCACACCGAAGTTGTCCCCACCTCAAACTTGTGCTGCCCTGATAGACCCAAGGGAGCCCTACAAGCTGGCATCAGGAACCTGGACTGGTGAGTTTTCTTTCCCAGGGAAAATGGCCAAAGGATGTGCCCAGGTGCCCCTGGCCCTGGGCTGGGACCTCACTGCAAAAAATCCTTATATCGAAGGATGGACTCCAGACCGAAGTTGTCCCCACATCAAACTTGTGCTGCCCTGATAGACCCAAGGGAGCCCTACAAGCTGGCATCAGGAACCTGGACTGGTGAGTTTTCTTTCCCAGGGAAAAGGGACAAAGCATGTGCCCAGAGGACCCTGGCCCTGAGCTGGGCCTGACTGCAAAAAATCCTGATATCGAAGGACGGACCCCACACCGAAGTTGTCCCCACATCAAACTTGTGCTGCCCTGATAGACCCAATGGAGCCCTACAAACTGACATCAGGAACCTGGACTGGTGAGTTTTCTTTCCCAGGGAAAATGGCCAAAGGATGTGCCCAGGGGCCCCTGGCCCTGGGCTGGGACCTCACTGCAAAAAATCCTTATATCGAAGGATGGACCTCACACCGAAGTTTTCCCCACCTCAAACTTCTGCTGCCCTGATATACCCAAAGGAGCCCTACAAACTGACATCAGGAACCTGGACTGGTGGGTTTTCTTTCCCAGGGAAAAGGGACAAAGCATGTGCCCAGAGGCCTCTGGCCCTGGGCTGGGCCTGACTGCAAAAAATCCTTATATCGAAGGATGGACCCCAGACCGAAGTTGTCCCCACATCAAACCTGTGCTGTCCTGATTGACCCAAAGGAGCCCTACAAACTGACATCAGGAACCTGGGCTGGTGAGTTTTCTTTCCCAGGGAAAATGGCCAATGGATGTGCCCAGGGGCCCCTGGCCCTGGGCTGGGACCTCACTGCAAAAAATCCTTATATCGAAGGATGGAACCCACACTGAAGTTGTCCCCACATCAAACCTGTGCTGTACTGATTGACCCAAAGGAGCCCTACAAACTGACATCAGGAACCTGGGCTGGTGAGTTTTCTTTCCCAGGGAAAATGGCCAAAGGATGTTCCTAGGTGCCCCTGGCCCTGGGCTAGGACCTCACTGCAAAAAATCCTTATATCGAAGGATGGAGCCCAGACCGAAGCTATCCCCACCTCAAATTTGTGCTGCCCTGATAGACCCAAGGGAGCCCTACAAACTGACATCAGGAACCTGGACTGGTGAGTTTTATTTCCCAGGGAAAATGGCCAAAGGATGTGCCTAGGTGCCCCCTCCATTGCTGGGAACTGACTGCAAAAAATCCTTATATCGAAGGATGGAGCCCACACCGAAGTTGTCCCCACCTCAAACTTGTGCTGTCCTGATAGACCCAAGGGAGCCCTACAAGCTGGCATCAGGAACCTGGACTGGTGAGTTTTCTTTCCCAGGGAAAATGGCCAAAGGATGTGCCCAGGTGCCCCTGGCCCTGGGCTGGGACCTCACTGCAAAAAATCCTTATATCGAAGGATGGAACCCACACCGAAGTTGTCCCCACATCAAACTTCTGCTGCCCTGATAGACCCAAAGGAGCCCTACAAACTGACATCAGGAACCTGGACTGGTGGGTTTTCTTTCCCAGGGAAAAGGGACAAAGCATGTGCCCAGAGGCCCCTGGCCCTGGGCTGGGCCTGACTGCAAAAAATCCTTATATCGAAGGATGGACCCCAGACCGAAGTTGTCCCCACATCAAACCTGTGCTGTCCTGATTGACCCAAAGGAGCCCTACAAACTGACATCAGGAACCTGGGCTGGTGAGTTTTCTTTCCCAGGGAAAATGGCCAATGGATGTGCCCAGGGGCCCCTGGCCCTGGGCTGGGACCTCACTGCAAAAAATCCTTATATCGAAGGATGGAACCCACACCGAAGTTGTCCCCACATCAAACCTGTGCTGTACTGATTGACCCAAAGGAGCCCTACAAACTGACATCAGGAACCTGGGCTGGTGAGTTTTCTTTCCCAGGGAAAATGGCCAAAGGATGTTCCTAGGTGCCCCTGGCCCTGGGCTAGGACCTCACTGCAAAAAATCCTTATATCGAAGGATGGAGCCCAGACCGAAGCTATCCCCACCTCAAATTTGTGCTGCCCTGATAGACCCAAGGGAGCCCTACAAACTGACATCAGGAACCTGGACTGGTGAGTTTTATTTCCCAGGGAAAATGGCCAAAGGATGTGCCTAGGTGCCCCCTCCATTGCTGGGAACTGACTGCAAAAAATCCTTATATCGAAGGATGGAGCCCACACCGAAGTTGTCCCCACCTCAAACTTGTGCTGTCCTGATAGACCCAAGGGAGCCCTACAAGCTGGCATCAAGAACCTGGACTGGTGAGTTTTCTTTCCCAGGGAAAATGGCCAAAGGATGTGCCCAGGTGCCCCTGGCCCTGGGCTGGGCCTGACTGCAAAAAATCCTTATATCGAAGGATGGACCCCAGACCGAAGTTGTCCCCACATCAAACTAACTTCTGCTGCCCTGATAGACCCAAGGGAGCCCTACAAACTGACATCAGGAACCTGGACTGGTGAGTTTTCTTTCCCAGGGAAAATGGCCAAAGGATGTTCCTAGGTGCCCCTGGCCCTGGGCTAGGACCTCACTGCAAAAAATCCTTATATCGAAGGATGGAGCCCAGACCGAAGTTATCCCCACCTCAAACTTGTGCTGCCCTGATAGACCCAAAGGAGCCCTACAAACTGACATCAGGAACCTGGACTGCTGGGTTTTCTTTCCCAGGGAAAAGGGACAAAGCATGTGCCCAGGGGCCCCTGGCCCTGGGCTGGGACCTCACTGCAAAAAATCCTTATATCGAAGGATGGTCCCCAGACCGAAGTTGTCCGCACCTCAAACTTCTGCTGCCCTGATAGACCCAAGGGAGCCCTACAAACTGACATCAGGAACATGGACTGGTGAGTTTTCTTTCCCAAGGAAAAGGGACAAAGCATGTGCCCAGAGGCCCCTGGCCCTGGGCTGGGCCTGACTGCAAAAAATCCTTATATCAAAGGATGGACCCCAGACCGAAGTTGTCCCCACCTCAAAGTTGTGCTGCCCTGATAGACCCAACGGAGCCCTACAAACTGACATCAGGAACCTGGACTGGTGAGTTTTCTTTCCCAGGGAAATGGCCAATGGATGTGCCCAGTGGCCCCTGGCCCTGGGCTAGGACATCAGTGCAAAAAATCCTTATATCGAAGGATGGAGCCCAGACCGAAGTTATCCCCACCTCAAATTTGTGCTGCCCTGATAGACCCAAGGGAGCCCTACAAACTGACATCAGGAACCTGGACTGGTGAGTTTTATTTCCCAGGGAAAATGGCCAAAGGATGTGCCTAGGTGCCCCCTCCATGGCTAGGAACTGACTGCAAAAAATCCTTATATCGAAGGATGGAGCCCACACCGAAGTTGTCCCCACCTCAAACTTGTGCTGCCCTGATAGACCCAAGGGAGCCCTACAAACTGACATCAGGAACCTGGACTGGTGAGTTTTCTTTCCCAGGGAAAATGGCCAAAGGATGTGCCCAGGGGCCCCTGGCCCTGGGCTGGGAACTGACTGCAAAAAATACTTATATCGAAGGATGGACCCCAGACCAAAGTTGTCCCCACCTCAAACTTGTGCTGCCCTGATAGACCCAAGGTAGCCCTACAAACTGACATCAGGAACCTGGACTGGTGAGTTTTCTTTCCCAGGGAAAATGGCCAAAGGATTTGCCCAGGGGCCCCTGGCCCTCGGCTGGGACCTCACTGCAAAAAATCCTTATATCGAAGGATGGAACCCACACCGAAGTTTTCCCCACCTCAAACTTCTGCTGCCCTGATAGACCCAAAGGAGCCCTACAAACTGACATCAGGAACCTGGACTGGTGGGTTTTCTTTCCCAGGGAAAAGGGACAAAGCATGTGCCCAGAGGCCCCTGGCCCTGGGCTGGGCCTGACTGCAAAAAATCCTTATATCGAAGGATGGACCCCAGACCGAAGTTGTCCCCACATCAAACCTGTGCTGTCCTGATCGACCCAAAGGAGCCCTACAAACTGACATCAGGAACCTGGTCTGTTGATTTTTCTTTCCCAGGGAAAATGGCCAAAGGTGTTCCTAGGTGCCCCTGGCCCTGGGCTGGGACCTGACTGCAAAAAATACTTATATCGAAGGATGGACCCCAGACCGAAGTTGTCCCCACCTCAAACTTGTGCTGCCCTGATAGACCCAAGGGAGCCCTACAAACTGACATCAGGAACCTGGACTGGTGAGTTTTCTTTCCCAGGGAAATGGCCAATGGATGTGCCCAGTGGCCCCTGGCCCTGGGCTAGGACCACACTGCAAAAAATCCTTATATCGAAGAATGGAGCCCAGACCGAAGTTATCCCCACCTCAAACTTGTGCTGCCCTGATAGACCCAAGGGAGCCCTACAAACTGACATCAGGAACCTGGACTGCTGAGTTTTCTTTCCCAGGGAAAATGGCCAAAGGATGTGCCCAGGGGCCCCTGGCCCTGGGCTGGGACCTCACTGCAAAAAATCCTTATATCGAAGGATGGACCCCACACCGAAGTTTTCCCCACCTCCAACTTCTGCTGCCCTGATAGACACAAAGGAGCCCTAAAAACTGACATCAGGAACCTGGACTGGTGAGTTTTCTTTCTTAGGGAAAAGGGACAAAGCATGTGCCCAGGGGCCTCTGGCCCTGGGCTGGGACCTCACTGCAAAAAATCCTTATATCGAAGGATGGTCCCCAGACCGAAGTTGTCCGCACCTCAAACTTCTGCTACCCTGATAGACCCAAAGGAGCCGTACCAACTGACATCAGGAACCTGGACTGGTGAGTTTTCTTTCCCAGGGAAAAGGGACAAAGCATGTGCCCAGAGGCCCCTGGCCCTGGGCTGGGCCTGACTGCAAAAAATCCTTATATCGAAGGATGGACCCCAGACCGAAGTTGTCCCCACATCAAACTAACTTCTGCTGCCCTGATAGACCCAAGGGAGCCCTACAAACTGACATCAGGAACCTGGACTGGTGAGTTTTCTTTCCCAGGGAAATGGCCAATGGATGTGCGCAGTGGCCCCTGGCCCTGGGCTAGGACCTCACTGCAAAAAATCCTTATATCGAAGGATGGAGCCCACACCGAAGTTGTCCCCACCTCAAACTTGTGCTGCCCTGATAGACCCAAGGGAGCCCTACAAACTGACATCAGGAACCTGGACTGCTGAGTTTTCTTTCCCAGGGAAAATGGCCAAATGATGTGCCCAGGGGCCCCTGGCCCTGGGCTGGGACCTCACTGCAAAAAATCCTTATATCGAAGGATGGAGCCCACACCGAAGTTGTCCCCACATCAAACCTGTGCTGTCCTGATCGACCCAAAGGAGCCCTAAAAACTGACATCAGGAACCTGGACTGGTGAGTTTTCTTTCTTAGGGAAAAGGGACAAAGCATGTGCCCAGGGGCCTCTGGCCCTGGGCTGGGACCTCACTGCAAAAAATCCTTATATCGAAGGATGGTCCCCAGACCGAAGTTGTCCGCACCTCAAACTTCTGCTACCCTGATAGACCCAAAGGAGCCCTACAAACTGACATCAGGAACCTGGACTGGTGAGTTTTCTTTCCCAGGGAAAAGGGACAAAGCATGTGCCCAGAGGCCCCTGGCCCTGGGCTGGGCCTGACTGCAAAAAATCCTTATATCGAAGGATGGACCCCAGACCGAAGTTGTCCCCACATCAAACTAACTTCTGCTGCCCTGATAGACCCAAGGGAGCCCTACAAACTGACATCAGGAACCTGGACTGGTGAGTTTTCTTTCCCAGGGAAAATGGCCAAAGGATGTTCCTAGGTGCCCCTGGCCCTGGGCTAGGACCTCACTGCAAAAAATCCTTATATCGAAGGATGGAGCCCAGACCGAAGTTATCCCCACCTCAAACTTGTGCTGCCCTGATAGACCCAAAGGAGCCCTACAAACTGACATCAGGAACCTGGACTGCTGGGTTTTCTTTCCCAGGGAAAAGGGACAAAGCATGTGCCCAGGGGCCCCTGGCCCTGGGCTGGGACCTCACTGCAAAAAATCCTTATATCGAAGGATGGTCCCCAGACCGAAGTTGTCCGCACCTCAAACTTCTGCTGCCCTGATAGACCCAAGGGAGCCCTACAAACTGACATCAGGAACATGGACTGGTGAGTTTTCTTTCCCAGGGAAAAGGGACAAAGCATGTGCCCAGAGGCCCCTGGCCCTGGGCTGGGCCTGACTGCAAAAAATCCTTATATCAAAGGATGGACCCCAGACCGAAGTTGTCCCCACCTCAAAGTTGTGCTGCCCTGATAGACCCAAGGGAGCCCTACAAACTGACATCAGGAACCTGGACTGGTGAGTTTTCTTTCCCAGGGAAATGGCCAATGGATGTGCCCAGTGGCCCCTGGCCCTGGGCTAGGACATCAGTGCAAAAAATCCTTATATCGAAGGATGGAGCCCAGACCGAAGTTATCCCCACCTCAAATTTGTGCTGCCCTGATAGACCCAAGGGAGCCCTACAAACTGACATCAGGAACCTGGACTGGTGAGTTTTATTTCCCAGGGAAAATGGCCAAAGGATGTGCCTAGGTGCCCCCTCCATGGCTAGGAACTGACTGCAAAAAATCCTTATATCGAAGGATGGAGCCCACACCGAAGTTGTCCCCACCTCAAACTTGTGCTGCCCTGATAGACCCAAGGGAGCCCTACAAACTGACATCAGGAACCTGGACTGGTGAGTTTTCTTTCCCAGGGAAAATGGCCAAAGGATTTGCCCAGGGGCCCCTGGCCCTCGGCTGGGACCTCACTGCAAAAAATCCTTATATCGAAGGATGGAACCCACACCGAAGTTTTCCCCACCTCAAACTTCTGCTGCCCTGATAGACCCAAAGGAGCCCTACAAACTGACATCAGGAACCTGGACTGGTGGGTTTTCTTTCCCAGGGAAAAGGGACAAAGCATGTGCCCAGAGGCCCCTGGCCCTGGGCTGGGCCTGACTGCAAAAAATCCTTATATCGAAGGATGGACCCCAGACCGAAGTTGTCCCCACATCAAACCTGTGCTGTCCTGATCGACCCAAAGGAGCCCTACAAACTGACATCAGGAACCTGGTCTGTTGATTTTTCTTTCCCAGGGAAAATGGCCAAAGGTGTTCCTAGGTGCCCCTGGCCCTGGGCTGGGACCTGACTGCAAAAAATACTTATATCGAAGGATGGACCCCAGACCGAAGTTGTCCCCACCTCAAACTTGTGCTGCCCTGATAGACCCAAGGGAGCCCTACAAACTGACATCAGGAACCTGGACTGCTGAGTTTTCTTTCCCAGGGAAAATGGCCAAAGGATGTGCCCAGTGGCCCCTGGCCCTGGGCTAGGACCACACTGCAAAAAATCCTTATATCGAAGAATGGAGCCCAGACCGAAGTTATCCCCACCTCAAACTTGTGCTGCCCTGATAGACCCAAGGGAGCCCTACAAACTGACATCAGGAACCTGGACTGCTGAGTTTTCTTTCCCAGGGAAAATGGCCAAAGGATGTGCCCAGGGGCCCCTGGCCCTGGGCTGGGACCTCACTGCAAAAAATCCTTATATCGAAGGATGGACCCCACACCGAAGTTTTCCCCACCTCCAACTTCTGCTGCCCTGATAGACACAAAGGAGCCCTAAAAACTGACATCAGGAACCTGGACTGGTGAGTTTTCTTTCTTAGGGAAAAGGGACAAAGCATGTGCCCAGGGGCCTCTGGCCCTGGGCTGGGACCTCACTGCAAAAAATCCTTATATCGAAGGATGGTCCCCAGACCGAAGTTGTCCGCACCTCAAACTTCTGCTACCCTGATAGACCCAAAGGAGCCCTACCAACTGACATCAGGAACCTGGACTGGTGAGTTTTCTTTCCCAGGGAAAAGGGACAAAGCATGTGCCCAGAGGCCCCTGGCCCTGGGCTGGGCCTGACTGCAAAAAATCCTTATATCGAAGGATGGACCCCAGACCGAAGTTGTCCCCACATCAAACTAACTTCTGCTGCCCTGATAGACCCAAGGGAGCCCTACAAACTGACATCAGGAACCTGGACTGGTGAGTTTTCTTTCCCAGGGAAAATGGCCAAAGGATGTTCCTAGGTGCCCCTGGCCCTGGGCTAGGACCTCACTGCAAAAAATCCTTATATCGAAGGATGGAGCCCAGACCGAAGTTATCCCCACCTCAAACTTGTGCTGCCCTGATAGACCCAAAGGAGCCCTACAAACTGACATCAGGAACCTGGACTGCTGGGTTTTCTTTCCCAGGGAAAAGGGACAAAGCATGTGCCCAGGGGCCCCTGGCCCTGGGCTGGGACCTCACTGCAAAAAATCCTTATATCGAAGGATGGTCCCCAGACCGAAGTTGTCCGCACCTCAAACTTCTGCTGCCCTGATAGACCCAAGGGAGCCCTACAAACTGACATCAGGAACATGGACTGGTGAGTTTTCTTTCCCAGGGAAAAGGGACAAAGCATGTGCCCAGAGGCCCCTGGCCCTGGGCTGGGCCTGACTGCAAAAAATCCTTATATCAAAGGATGGACCCCAGACCGAAGTTGTCCCCACCTCAAAGTTGTGCTGCCCTGATAGACCCAACGGAGCCCTACAAACTGACATCAGGAACCTGGACTGGTGAGTTTTCTTTCCCAGGGAAATGGCCAATGGATGTGCCCAGTGGCCCCTGGCCCTGGGCTAGGACATCAGTGCAAAAAATCCTTATATCGAAGGATGGAGCCCAGACCGAAGTTATCCCCACCTCAAATTTGTGCTGCCCTGATAGACCCAAGGGAGCCCTACAAACTGACATCAGGAACCTGGACTGGTGAGTTTTATTTCCCAGGGAAAATGGCCAAAGGATGTGCCTAGGTGCCCCCTCCATGGCTAGGAACTGACTGCAAAAAATCCTTATATCGAAGGATGGAGCCCACACCGAAGTTGTCCCCACCTCAAACTTGTGCTGCCCTGATAGACCCAAGGGAGCCCTACAAACTGACATCAGGAACCTGGACTGGTGAGTTTTCTTTCCCAGGGAAAATGGCCAAAGGATGTGCCCAGGGGCCCCTGGCCCTGGGCTGGGAACTGACTGCAAAAAATACTTATATCGAAGGATGGACCCCAGACCAAAGTTGTCCCCACCTCAAACTTGTGCTGCCCTGATAGACCCAAGGTAGCCCTACAAACTGACATCAGGAACCTGGACTGGTGAGTTTTCTTTCCCAGGGAAAATGGCCAAAGGATTTGCCCAGGGGCCCCTGGCCCTCGGCTGGGACCTCACTGCAAAAAATCCTTATATCGAAGGATGGAACCCACACCGAAGTTTTCCCCACCTCAAACTTCTGCTGCCCTGATAGACCCAAAGGAGCCCTACAAACTGACATCAGGAACCTGGACTGGTGGGTTTTCTTTCCCAGGGAAAAGGGACAAAGCATGTGCCCAGAGGCCCCTGGCCCTGGGCTGGGCCTGACTGCAAAAAATCCTTATATCGAAGGATGGACCCCAGACCGAAGTTGTCCCCACATCAAACCTGTGCTGTCCTGATCGACCCAAAGGAGCCCTACAAACTGACATCAGGAACCTGGTCTGTTGATTTTTCTTTCCCAGGGAAAATGGCCAAAGGTGTTCCTAGGTGCCCCTGGCCCTGGGCTGGGACCGGACTGCAAAAAATACTTATATCGAAGGATGGACCCCAGACCGAAGTTGTCCCCACCTCAAACTTGTGCTGCCCTGATAGACCCAAGGGAGCCCTACAAACTGACATCAGGAACCTGGACTGGTGAGTTTTCTTTCCCAGGGAAATGGCCAATGGATGTGCCCAGTGGCCCCTGGCCCTGGGCTAGGACCACACTGCAAAAAATCCTTATATCGAAGAATGGAGCCCAGACCGAAGTTATCCCCACCTCAAACTTGTGCTGCCCTGATAGACCCAAGGGAGCCCTACAAACTGACATCAGGAACCTGGACTGCTGAGTTTTCTTTCCCAGGGAAAATGGCCAAAGGATGTGCCCAGGGGCCCCTGGCCCTGGGCTGGGACCTCACTGCAAAAAATCCTTATATCGAAGGATGGACCCCACACCGAAGTTTTCCCCACCTCCAACTTCTGCTGCCCTGATAGACACAAAGGAGCCCTAAAAACTGACATCAGGAACCTGGACTGGTGAGTTTTCTTTCTTAGGGAAAAGGGACAAAGCATGTGCCCAGGGGCCTCTGGCCCTGGGCTGGGACCTCACTGCAAAAAATCCTTATATCGAAGGATGGTCCCCAGACCGAAGTTGTCCGCACCTCAAACTTCTGCTACCCTGATAGACCCAAAGGAGCCCTACCAACTGACATCAGGAACCTGGACTGGTGAGTTTTCTTTCCCAGGGAAAAGGGACAAAGCATGTGCCCAGAGGCCCCTGGCCCTGGGCTGGGCCTGACTGCAAAAAATCCTTATATCGAAGGATGGACCCCAGACCGAAGTTGTCCCCACATCAAACTAACTTCTGCTGCCCTGATAGACCCAAGGGAGCCCTACAAACTGACATCAGGAACCTGGACTGGTGAGTTTTCTTTCCCAGGGAAAATGGCCAAAGGATGTTCCTAGGTGCCCCTGGCCCTGGGCTAGGACCTCACTGCAAAAAATCCTTATATCGAAGGATGGAGCCCAGACCGAAGTTATCCCCACCTCAAACTTGTGCTGCCCTGATAGACCCAAGGGAGCCCTACAAACTGACATCAGGAACCTGGACTGCTGGGTTTTCTTTCCCAGGGAAAAGGGACAAAGCATGTGCCCAGGGGCCCCTGGCCCTGGGCTGGGACCTCACTGCAAAAAATCCTTATATCGAAGGATGGTCCCCAGACCGAAGTTGTCCGCACCTCAAACTTCTGCTGCCCTGATAGACCCAAGGGAGCCCTACAAACTGACATCAGGAACATGGACTGGTGAGTTTTCTTTCCCAGGGAAAAGGGACAAAGCATGTGCCCAGAGGCCCCTGGCCCTGGGCTGGGCCTGACTGCAAAAAATCCTTATATCAAAGGATGGACCCCAGACCGAAGTTGTCCCCACCTCAAACTTGTGCTGCCCTGATAGACCCAAGGGAGCCCTACAAACTGACATCAGGAACCTGGACTGGTGAGTTTTCTTTCCCAGGGAAATGGCCAATGGATGTGCCCAGTGGCCCCTGGCCCTGGGCTAGGATCTCACTGCAAAAAATCCTTATATCGAAGGATGGAGCCCAGACCGAAGTTATCCCCACCTCAAACTTGTGCTGCCCTGATAGACCCAAAGGAGCCCTACAAACTGACATCAGGAACCTGGACTGCTGGGTTTTCTTTCCCAGGGAAAAGGGACAAAGCATGTGCCCAGTGGCCCCTGGCCCTGGGCTGGGACCTCACTGCAAAAAATCCTTATATCGAAGGATGGTCCCCAGACCGAAGTTGTCCGCACCTCAAACTTCTGCTGCCCTGATAGACCCAAGGGAGCCCTACAAACTGACATCAGGAACATGGACTGGCGAGTTTTCTTTCCCAGGGAAAAGGGACAAAGCATGTGCCCAGAGGCCCCTGGCCCTGGGCTGGGCCTGACTGCAAAAAATCCTTATATCAAAGGATGGACCCCAGACCGAAGTTGTCCCCACCTCAAAGTTGTGCTGCCCTGATAGACCCAAGGGAGCCCTACAAACTGACATCAGGAACCTGGACTGGTGAGTTTTCTTTCCCAGGGAAATGGCCAATGGATGTGCCCAGTGGCCCCTGGCCCTGGGCTAGGACATCAGTGCAAAAAATCCTTATATCGAAGGATGGAGCCCAGACCGAAGTTATCCCCACCTCAAATTTGTGCTGCCCTGATAGACCCAAGGGAGCCCTACAAACTGACATCAGGAACCTGGACTGGTGAGTATTATTTCCCAGGGAAAATGGCCAAAGGATGTGCCTAGGTGCCCCCTCCATGGCTAGGAACTGACTGCAAAAAATCCTTATATCGAAGGATGGAGCCCACACCGAAGTTGTCCCCACCTCAAACTTGTGCTGCCCTGATAGACCCAAGGGAGCCCTACAAACTGACATCAGGAACCTGGACTGGTGAGTTTTCTTTCCCAGGGAAAATGGCCAAAGGATGTGCCCAGGGGCCCCTGGCCCTGGGCTGGGAACTGACTGCAAAAAATACTTATATCGAAGGATGGACCCCAGACCGAAGTTGTCCCCACCTCAAACTTGTGCTGCCCTGATAGACCCAAGGTAGCCCTACAAACTGACATCAGGAACCTGGACTGGTGAGTTTTCCTTCCCAGGGAAAATGGCCAAAGGATTTGCCCAGGGGCCCCTGGCCCTCGGCTGGGACCTCACTGCAAAAAATCCTTATATTGAAGGATGGAACCCACACCGAAGTTTTCCCCACCTCAAACTTCTGCTGCCCTGATAGACCCAAAGGAGCCCTACAAACTGACATCAGGAACCTGGACTGGTGGGTTTTCTTTCCCAGGGAAAAGGGACAAAGCATGTGCCCAGAGGCCCCTGGCCCTGGGCTGGGCCTGACTGCAAAAAATCCTTATATCGAAGGATGGAGCCCACACCGAAGTTGTCCCCACATCAAACCTGTGCTGTCCTGATAGACCCAAAGGAGCCCTACAAACTGACATCAGGAACCTGGACTGGTGGGTTTTCTTTCCCAGGGAAAATGGCCAAAGGTGTTCCTAGGTGCCCCTGGCCCTGGGCTGGGACCTGACTGCAAAAAATACTTATATCGAAGGATGGAGGCCAGACCAAAGTTGTCCCCACCTCAAACTTGTGCTGCCCTGATAGACCCAAGGGAGCCCTACAAACTGACATCAGGAACCTGGACTGGTGAGTTTTCTTTCCCAGGGAAATGGCCAATGGATGTGCCCAGTGGCCCCTGGCCCTGGGCTAGGACCTCACTGCAAAAAATCCTTATATCGAAGGATGGAGCCCAGACCGAAGTTGTCCGCACCTCAAACTTCTGCTGCCCTGATAGACCCAAGGGAGCCCTACAAACTGACATCAGGAACATGGACTGGTGAGTTTTCTTTCCCAGGGAAAAGGGACAAAGCATGTGCCCAGAGGCCCCTGGCCCTGGGCTGGGCCTGACTGCAAAAAATCCTTATATCAAAGGATGGACACCAGACCGAAGTTGTCCCCACCTCAAACTTGTGCTGCCCTGATAGACCCAAGGGAGCCCTACAAACTGACATCAGGAACCTGGACTGGTGAGTTTTCTTTCCCAGGGAAATGGCCAATGGATGTGCCCAGTGGCCCCTGGCCCTGGGCTAGGATCTCACTGCAAAAAATCCTTATATCGAAGGATGGAGCCCAGACCGAAGTTATCCCCACCTCAAACTTGTGCTGCCCTGATAGACCCAAAGGAGCCCTACAAACTGACATCAGGAACCTGGACTGCTGGGTTTTCTTTCCCAGGGAAAAGGGACAAAGCATGTGCCCAGGGGCCCCTGGCCCTGGGCTGGGACCTCACTGCAAAAAATCCTTATATCGAAGGATGGTCCCCAGACCGAAGTTGTCCGCACCTCAAACTTCTGCTGCCCTGATAGACCCAAGGGAGCCCTACAAACTGACATCAGGAACATGGACTGGCGAGTTTTCTTTCCCAGGGAAAAGGGACAAAGCATGTGCCCAGAGGACCCTGGCCCTGAGCTGGGCCTGACTGCAAAAAATCCTTATATCAAAGGATGGACCCCAGACCGAAGTTGTCCCCACCTCAAACTTGTGCTGCCCTGATAGACCCAAGGGAGCCCTACAAACTGACATCAGGAACCTGGACTGGTGAGTTTTCTTTCCCAGGGAAATGGCCAATGGATGTGCCCAGTGGCCCCTGGCCCTGGGCTAGGACATCAGTGCAAAAAATCCTTATATCGAAGGATGGAGCCCAGACCGAAGTTATCCCCACCTCAAATTTGTGCTGCCCTGATAGACCCAAGGGAGCCCTACAAACTGACATCAGGAACCTGGACTGGTGAGTTTTATTTCCCAGGGAAAATGGCCAAAGGATGTGCCTAGGTGCCCCCTCCATGGCTAGGAACTGACTGCAAAAAATCCTTATATCGAAGGATGGAGCCCACACCGAAGTTGTCCCCACCTCAAACTTGTGCTGCCCTGATAGACCCAAGGGAGCCCTACAAACTGACATCAGGAACCTGGACTGGTGAGTTTTCTTTCCCAGGGAAAATGGCCAAAGGATGTGCCCAGGGGCCCCTGGCCCTGGGCTGGGAACTGACTGCAAAAAATACTTATATCGAAGGATGGACCCCAGACCGAAGTTGTCCCCACCTCAAACTTGTGCTGCCCTGATAGACCCAAGGTAGCCCTACAAACTGACATCAGGAACCTGGACTGGTGAGTTTTCTTTCCCAGGGAAAATGGCCAAAGGATTTGCCCAGGGGCCCCTGGCCCTCGGCTGGGACCTCACTGCAAAAAATCCTTATATTGAAGGATGGAACCCACACCGAAGTTTTCCCCACCTCAAACTTCTGCTGCCCTGATAGACCCAAAGGAGCCCTACAAACTGACATCAGGAACCTGGACTGGTGGGTTTTCTTTCCCAGGGAAAAGGGACAAAGCATGTGCCCAGAGGCCCCTGGCCCTGGGCTGGGCCTGACTGCAAAAAATCCTTATATCGAAGGATGGAGCCCACACCGAAGTTGTCCCCACATCAAACCTGTGCTGTCCTGATAGACCCAAAGGAGCCCTACAAACTGACATCAGGAACCTGGACTGGTGGGTTTTCTTTCCCAGGGAAAATGGCCAAAGGTGTTCCTAGGTGCCCCTGGCCCTGGGCTGGGACCTGACTGCAAAAAATACTTATATCGAAGGATGGAGGCCAGACCAAAGTTGTCCCCACCTCAAACTTGTGCTGCCCTGATAGACCCAAGGGAGCCCTACAAACTGACATCAGGAACCTGGACTGGTGAGTTTTCTTTCCCAGGGAAATGGCCAATGGATGTGCCCAGTGGCCCCTGGCCCTGGGCTAGGACCTCACTGCAAAAAATCCTTATATCGAAGGATGGAGCCCAGACCGAAGTTATCCCCACCTCAAACTTGTGCTGCCCTGATAGACCCAAGGGAGCCCTACAAACTGACATCAGGAACCTGGACTGCTGAGTTTTCTTTCCCAGGGAAAATGGCCAAAGGATGTGCCCAGGGGCCTCTGGCCCTGGGCTGGGACCTCACTGCAAAAAATCCTTATATCGAAGGATGGTCCCCAGACCGAAGTTGTCCGCACCTCAAACTTGTCCTGCCCTGATAGACCCAAGGGAGCCCTACAAACTGACATCAGGAACCTGGACTGGTGAGTTTTCTTTCCCAGGGAAAAGGGACAAAGCATGTGCCCAGAGGCCCCTGGCCCTGGGCTGGGCCTGACTGCAAAAAATCCTTATATCGAAGGATGGACCCCAGACCGAAGTTGTCCCCACATCAAACTAACTTCTGCTGCCCTGATAGACCCAAGGGAGCCCTACAAACTGACATCAGGAACCTGGACTGGTGAGTTTTCTTTCCCAGGGAAAATGGCCAAAGGATGTTCCTAGGTGCCCCTGGTCCTGGGCTAGGACCTCACTGCAAAAAATCCTTATATCGAAGGATGGAGCCCAGACCGAAGTTATCCCCACCTCAAACTTGTGCTGCCCTGATAGACCCAAAGGAGCCCTACAAACTGACATCAGGAACCTGGACTGCTGGGTTTTCTTTCCCAGGGAAAAGGGACAAAGCATGTGCCCAGGGGCCCCTGGCCCTGGGCAGGGACCTTACTGCAAAAAATCCTTATATCGAAGGATGGTCCCCAGACCGAAGTTGTCCGCACCTCAAACTTCTGCTGCCCTGATAGACCCAAGGGAGCCCTACAAACTGACATCAGGAACATGGACTGGTGAGTTTTCTTTCCCAGGGAAAAGGGACAAAGCATGTGCCCAGAGGCCCCTGGCCCTGGGCTGGGCCTGACTGCAAAAAATCCTTATATCAAAGGATGGACCCCAGACCGAAGTTGTCCCCACCTCAAACTTGTGCTGCCCTGATAGACCCAAGGGAGCCCTACAAACTGACATCAGGAACCTGGACTGGTGAGTTTTCTTTCCCAGGGAAATGGCCAATGGATGTGCCCAGTGGCCCCTGGCCCTGGGCTAGGATCTCACTGCAAAAAATCCTTATATCGAAGGATGGAGCCCAGACCGAAGTTATCCCCACCTCAAATTTGTGCTGCCCTGATAGACCCAAGGGAGCCCTACAAACTGACATCAGGAACCTGGACTGGTGAGTTTTCTTTCCCAGGGAAATGGCCAATGGATGTGCCCAGTGGCCCCTGGCCCTGGGCTAGGACATCAGTGCAAAAAATCCTTATATCGAAGGATGGAGCCCAGACCGAAGTTATCCCCACCTCAAATTTGTGCTGCCCTGATAGACCCAAGGGAGCCCTACAAACTGACATCAGGAACCTGGACTGGTGAGTTTTATTTCCCAGGGAAAATGGCCAAAGGATGTGCCTAGGTGCCCCCTCCATGGCTAGGAACTGACTGCAAAAAATCCTTATATCGAAGGATGGAGCCCACACCGAAGTTGTCCCCACCTCAAACTTGTGCTGCCCCGATAGACCCAAGGGAGCCCTACAAACTGACATCAGGAACCTGGACTGGTGAGTTTTCTTTCCCAGGGAAAATGGCCAAAGGATGTGCCCAGGGGCCCCTGGCCCTGGGCTGGGAACTGACTGCAAAAAATACTTATATCGAAGGATGGACCCCAGACCGAAGTTGTCCCCACCTCAAACTTGTGCTGCCCTGATAGACCCAAGGTAGCCCTACAAACTGACATCAGGAACCTGGACTAGTGAGTTTTCTTTCCCAGGGAAAATGGCCAAAGGATTTGCCCAGGGGCCCCTGGCCCTCGGCTGGGACCTCACTGCAAAAAATCCTTATATCGAAGGATGGAACCCACACCGAAGTTTTCCCCACCTCAAACTTCTGCTGCCCTGATAGAACCAAAGGAGCCCTACAAACTGACATCAGGAACCTGGACTGGTGGGTTTTCTTTCCCAGGGAAAAGGGACAAAGCATGTGCCCAGAGGCCCCTGGCCCTGGGCTGGGCCTGACTGCAAAAAATCCTTATATCGAAGGATGGAGCCCACACCGAAGTTGTCCCCACATCAAACCTGTGCTGTCCTGATAGACCCAAAGGAGCCCTACAAACTGACATCAGGAACCTGGTCTGTTGATTTTTCTTTCCCAGGGAAAATGGCCAAAGGTGTTCCTAGGTGCCCCTGGCCCTGGGCTGGGACCTGACTGCAAAAAATACTTATATCGAAGGATGGAGGCCAGACCAAAGTTGTCCCCACCTCAAACTTGTGCTGCCCTGATAGACCCAAGGGAGCCCTACAAACTGACATCAGGAACCTGGACTGGTGAGTTTTCTTTCCCAGGGAAATGGCCAATGGATGTGCCCAGTGGCCCCTGGCCCTGGGCTAGGACCTCACTGCAAAAAATCCTTATATCGAAGGATGGAGCCCAGACCGAAGTTATCCCCACCTCAAACTTGTGCTGCCCTGATAGACCCAAGGGAGCCCTACAAACTGACATCAGGAACCTGGACTGCTGAGTTTTCTTTCCCAGGGAAAATGGCCAAAGGATGTGCCCAGGGGCCCCTGGCCCTGGGCTGGGACCTCACTGCAAAAAATCCTTATATCGAAGGATGGTCCCCAGACCGAAGTTGTCCGCACCTCAAACTTCTGCTACCCTGATAGACCCAAAGGAGCCCTACAAACTGACATCAGGAACCTGGACTGGTGAGTTTTCTTTCCCAGGGAAAAGGGACAAAGCATGTGCCCAGAGGCCCCTGGCCCTGGGCTGGGCCTGACTGCAAAAAATCCTTATATCGAAGGATGGACCCCAGACCGAAGTTGTCCCCACATCAAACTAACTTCTGCTGCCCTGATAGACCCAAGGGAGCCCTACAAACTGACATCAGGAACCTGGACTGGTGAGTTTTCTTTCCCAGGGAAAATGGCCAAAGGATGTTCCTAGGTGCCCCTGGCCCTGGGCTAGGACCTCACTGCAAAAAATCCTTATATCGAAGGATGGAGCCCAGACCGAAGTTATCCCCACCTCAAACTTGTGCTGCCCTGATAGACCCAAAGGAGCCCTACAAACTGACATCAGGAACCTGGACTGCTGGGTTTTCTTTCCCAGGGAAAAGGGACAAAGCATGTGCCCAGGGGCCCCTGGCCCTGGGCTGGGACCTCACTGCAAAAAATCCTTATATCGAAGGATGGTCCCCAGACCGAAGTTGTCCGCACCTCAAACTTCTGCTGCCCTGATAGACCCAAGGGAGCCCTACAAACTGACATCAGGAACATGGACTGGTGAGTTTTCTTTCCCAGGGAAAAGGGACAAAGCATGTGCCCAGAGGCCCCTGGCCCTGGGCTGGGCCTGACTGCAAAAAATCCTTATATCAAAGGATGGACCCCAGACCGAAGTTGTCCCCACCTCAAACTTGTGCTGCCCTGATAGACCCAAGGGAGCCGTACAAACTGACATCAGGAACCTGGACTGGTGAGTTTTCTTTCCCAGGGAAATGGCCAATGGATGTGCCCAGTGGCCCCTGGCCCTGGGCTAGGATCTCACTGCAAAAAATCCTTATATCGAAGGATGGAGCCCAGACCGAAGTTATCCCCACCTCAAATTTGTGCTGCCCTGATAGACCCAAGGGAGCCCTACAAACTGACATCAGGAACCTGGACTGGTGAGTTTTATTTCCCAGGGAAAATGGCCAAAGGATGTGCCTAGGTGCCCTCTCCATGGCTGGGAACTGACTGCAAAAAATCCTTATATCGAAGGATGGAGCCCACACCGAAGTTGTCCCCACCTCAAACTTGTGCTGCCCTGATAGACCCAAGGGAGCCCTACAAGCTGGCATCAGGAACCTGGACTGGTGAGTTTTCTTTCCCAGGGAAATGGCCAATGGATGTGCCCAGTGGCCCCTGGCCCTGGGCTAGGACCTCACTGCAAAAAATCCTTATATCGAAGGATGGAGCCCAGACCGAAGTTATCCCCACCTCAAACTTGTGCTGCCCTGATAGACCCAAGGGAGCCCTACAAACTGACATCAGGAACCTGGACTGGTGAGTTTTCTTTCCCAGGGAAAATGGCCAAAGGATGTGCCCAGGGGCCCCTGGCCCTGGGCTGGGACCTCACTGCAAAAAATCCTCATATCGAAGGATGGACCCCACACCGAAGTTTTCCCCACCTCAAACTTCTGCTGCCCTGATAGACACAAAGGAGCCCTAAAAACTGACATCAGGAACCTGGACTGGTGAGTTTTCTTTCTTAGGGAAAAGGGACAAAGCATGTGCCCAGGGGCCTCTGGCCCTGGGCTGGGACCTCACTGCAAAAAATCCTTATATCGAAGGATGGAGCCCAGACCGAAGTTATCCCCACCTCAAACTTGTGCTGCCCTGATAGACCCAAAGGAGCCCTACAAACTGACATCAGGAACCTGGACTGCTGGGTTTTCTTTCCCAGGGAAAAGGGACAAAGCATGTGCCCAGGGGCCCCTGGCCCTGGGCTGGGACCTCACTGCAAAAAATCCTTATATCGAAGGATGGTCCCCAGACCGAAGTTGTCCGCACCTCAAACTTCTGCTGCCCTGATAGACCCAAGGGAGCCCTACAAACTGACATCAGGAACATGGACTGGTGAGTTTTCTTTCCCAGGGAAAAGGGACAAAGCATGTGCCCAGAGGCCCCTGGCCCTGGGCTGGGCCTGACTGCAAAAAATCCTTATATCAAAGGATGGACCCCAGACCGAAGTTGTCCCCACCTCAAACTTGTGCTGCCCTGATAGACCCAAGGGAGCCCTACAAACTGACATCAGGAACCTGGACTGCTAGGTTTTCTTTCCCAGGGAAAAGGGACAAAGCATGTGCCCAGGGGCCCCTGGCCCTGGGCTAGGATCTCACTGCAAAAAATCCTTATATCGAAGGATGGACCCCACACCGAAGTTATCCCCACCTCAAACTTGTGCTGCCCTGATAGACCCAAAGGAGCCCTACAAACTGACATCAGGAACCTGGACTGCTAGGTTTTCTTTCCCAGGGAAAAGGGACAAAGCATGTGCCCAGGGGCCCCTGGCCCTGGGCTGGGACCTCACTGCAAAAAATCCTTATATCGAAGGATGGTCCCCAGACCGAAGTTGTCCGCACCTCAAACTTCTGCTGCCCTGATAGACCCAAGGGAGCCCTACAAACTGACATCAGGAACATGGACTGGTGAGTTTTCTTTCCCAGGGAAAAGGGACAAAGCATGTGCCCAGAGGCCCCTGGCCCTGGGCTGGGCCTGACTGCAAAAAATCCTTATATCAAAGGATGGACCCCAGACCGAAATTGTCCCCACCTCAAAGTTGTGCTGCCCTGATAGACCCAAGGGAGCCCTACAAACTGACATCAGGAACCTGGACTGGTGAGTTTTCTTTCCCAGGGAAATGGCCAATGGATGTGCCCAGTGGCCCCTGGCCCTGGGCTAGGACATCAGTGCAAAAAATCCTTATATCGAAGGATGGAGCCCAGACCGAAGTTATCCCCACCTCAAATTTGTGCTGCCCTGATAGACCCAAGGGAGCCCTACAAACTGACATCAGGAACCTGGACTGGTGAGTTTTATTTCCCAGGGAAAATGGCCAAAGGATGTGCCTAGGTGCCCCCTCCATGGCTAGGAACTGACTGCAAAAAATCCTTATATCGAAGGATGGAGCCCACACCGAAGTTGTCCCCACCTCAAACTTGTGCTGCCCTGATAGACCCAAGGGAGCCCTACAAACTGACATCAGGAACCTGGACTGGTGAGTTTTCTTTCCCAGGGAAAATGGCCAAAGGATGTGCCCAGGGGCCCCTGGCCCTGGGCTGGGAACTGACTGCAAAAAATACTTATATCGAAGGATGGACCCCAGACCGAAGTTGTCCCCACCTCAAACTTGTGCTGCCCTGATAGACCCAAGGTAGCCCTACAAACTGACATCAGGAACCTGGACTGGTGAGTTTTCTTTCCCAGGGAAAATGGCCAAAGGATTTGCCCAGGGGCCCCTGGCCCTCGGCTGGGACCTCACTGCAAAAAATCCTTATATTGAAGGATGGAACCCACACCGAAGTTTTCCCCACCTCAAACTTCTGCTGCCCTGATAGACCCAAAGGAGCCCTACAAACTGACATCAGGAACCTGGACTGGTGGGTTTTCTTTCCCAGGGAAAAGGGACAAAGCATGTGCCCAGAGGCCCCTGGCCCTGGGCTGGGCCTGACTGCAAAAAATCCTTATATCGAAGGATGGAGCCCACACCGAAGTTGTCCCCACATCAAACCTGTGCTGTCCTGATAGACCCAAAGGAGCCCTACAAACTGACATCAGGAACCTGGTCTGTTGATTTTTCTTTCCCAGGGAAAATGGCCAAAGGTGTTCCTAGGTGCCCCTGGCCCTGGGCTGGGACCTGACTGCAAAAAATACTTATATCGAAGGATGGAGGCCAGACCAAAGTTGTCCCCACCTCAAACTTGTGCTGCCCTGATAGACCCAAGGGAGCCCTACAAACTGACATCAGGAACCTGGACTGGTGAGTTTTCTTTCCCAGGGAAATGGCCAATGGATGTGCCCAGTGGCCCCTGGCCCTGGGCTAGGACCTCACTGCAAAAAATCCTTATATCGAAGGATGGAGCCCAGACCGAAGTTATCCCCACCTCAAACTTGTGCTGCCCTGATAGACCCAAGGGAGCCCTACAAACTGACATCAGGAACCTGGACTGCTGAGTTTTCTTTCCCAGGGAAAATGGCCAAAGGATGTGCCCAGGGGCCCCTGGCCCTGGGCTGGGACCTCACTGCAAAAAATCCTTATATCGAAGGATGGACCCCACACCGAAGTTTTCCCCACCTCCAACTTCTGCTGCCCTGATAGACACAAAGGAGCCCTAAAAACTGACATCAGGAACCTGGACTGCTGAGTTTTCTTTCCCAGGGAAAATGGCCAAAGGATGTGCCCAGGGGCCCCTGGCCCTGGGCTGGGACCTCACTGCAAAAAATCCTTATATCGAAGGATGGACCCCACACCGAAGTTGTCCCCACATCAAACTAACTTCTGCTGCCCTGATAGACCCAAGGGAGCCCTACAAACTGACATCAGGAACCTGGACTGGTGAGTTTTCTTTCCCAGGGAAAATGGCCAAAGGATGTTCCTAGGTGCCCCTGGCCCTGGGCTAGGACCTCACTGCAAAAAATCCTTATATCGAAGGATGGAGCCCAGACCGAAGTTATCCCCACCTCAAACTTGTGCTGCCCTGATAGACCCAAAGGAGCCCTACAAACTGACATCAGGAACCTGGACTGCTGGGTTTTCTTTCCCAGGGAAAAGGGACAAAGCATGTGCCCAGGGGCCCCTGGCCCTGGGCTGGGACCTCACTGCAAAAAATCCTTATATCGAAGGATGGTCCCCAGACCGAAGTTGTCTGCACCTCAAACTTCTGCTGCCCTGATAGACCCAAGGGAGCCCTACAAACTGACATCAGGAACATGGACTGGTGAGTTTTCTTTCCCAGGGAAAAGGGACAAAGCATGTGCCCAGAGGCCCCTGGCCCTGGGCTGGGCCTGACTGCAAAAAATCCTTATATCAAAGGATGGACCCCAGACCGAAGTTGTCCCCACCTCAAACTTGTGCTGCCCTGATAGACCCAAGGGAGCCCTACAAACTGACATCAGGAACCTGGACTGGTGAGTTTTCTTTCCCAGGGAAATGGCCAATGGATGTGCCCAGTGGCCCCTGGCCCTGGGCTAGGATCTCACTGCAAAAAATCCTTATATCGAAGGATGGAGCCCAGACCGAAGTTATCCCCACCTCAAATTTGTGCTGCCCTGATAGACCCAAGGGAGCCCTACAAACTGACATCAGGAACCTGGACTGGTGAGTTTTATTTCCCAGGGAAAATGGCCAAAGGATGTGCCTAGGTGCCCTCTCCATGGCTGGGAACTGACTGCAAAAAATCCTTATATCGAAGGATGGAGCCCACACCGAAGTTGTCCCCACCTCAAACTTGTGCTGCCCTGATAGACCCAAGGGAGCCCTACAAGCTGGCATCAGGAACCTGGACTGGTGAGTTTTCTTTCCCAGGGAAATGGCCAATGGATGTGCCCAGTGGCCCCTGGCCCTGGGCTAGGACCTCACTGCAAAAAATCCTTATATCGAAGGATGGAGCCCAGACCGAAGTTATCCCCACCTCAAACTTGTGCTGCCCTGATAGACCCAAGGGAGCCCTACAAACTGACATCAGGAACCTGGACTGCTGAGTTTTCTTTCCCAGGGAAAATGGCCAAAGGATGTGCCCAGGGGCCCCTGGCCCTGGGCTGGGACCTCACTGCAAAAAATCCTTATATCGAAGGATGGACCCCACACCGAAGTTTTCCCCACCTCAAACTTCTGCTGCCCTGATAGACACAAAGGAGCCCTAAAAACTGACATCAGGAACCTGGACTGGTGAGTTTTCTTTCTTAGGGAAAAGGGACAAAGCATGTGCCCAGGGGCCTCTGGCCCTGGGCTGGGACCTCACTGCAAAAAATCCTTATATCGAAGGATGGTCCCCAGACCGAAGTTGTCCGCACCTCAAACTTCTGCTGCCCTGATAGACCCAAGGGAGCCCTACAAACTGACATCAGGAACCTGGACTGGTGAGTTTTCTTTCCCAGGGAAATGGCCAATGGATATGCCCAGTGGCCCCTGGCCCTGGGCTAGGATCTCACTGCAAAAAATCCTTATATCGAAGGATGGAGCCCAGACCGAAGTTATCCCCACCTCAAATTTGTGCTGCCCTGATAGACCCAAGGGAGCCCTACAAACTGACATCAGGAACCTGGACTGGTGAGTTTTATTTCCCAGGGAAAATGGCCAAAGGATGTGCCTAGGTGCCCTCTCCATGGCTGGGAACTGACTGCAAAAAATCCTTATATCGAAGGATGGAGCCCACACCGAAGTTGTCCCCACCTCAAACTTGTGCTGCCCTGATAGACCCAAGGGAGCCCTACAAGCTGGCATCAGGAGCCTGGACTGGTGAGTTTTCTTTCCCAGGGAAATGGCCAATGGATGTGCCCAGTGGCCCCTGGCCCTGGGCTAGGACCTCACTGCAAAAAATCCTTATATCGAAGGATGGAGCCCAGACCGAAGTTATCCCCACCTCAAACTTGTGCTGCCCTGATAGACCCAAGGGAGCCCTACAAACTGACATCAGGAACCTGGACTGCTGAGTTTTCTTTCCCAGGGAAAATGGCCAAAGGATGTGCCCAGGGGCCCCTGGCCCTGGGCAGGGACCTCACTGCAAAAAATCCTTATATCGAAGGATGGACCCCACACCGAAGTTTTCCCCACCTCAAACTTCTGCTGCCCTGATAGACACAAAGGAGCCCTAAAAACTGACATCAGGAACCTGGACTGGTGAGTTTTCTTTCTTAGGGAAAATGGACAAAGCATGTGCCCAGGGGCCCCTGGCCCTGGGCTAGGACCTCACTGCAAAAAATCCTTATATCGAAGGATGGTCCCCAGACCGAAGTTTTCCGCACCTCAAACTTCTGCTACCCTGATAGACCCAAAGGAGCCCTACAAACTGACATCAGGAACCTGGACTGGTGAGTTTTCTTTCCCAGGGAAATGGCCAATGGATGTGCCCAGAGGCCCCTGGCCCTGGGCTGGGCCTGACTGCAAAAAATCCTTATATCGAAGGATGGACCCCAGACCGAAGTTGTCCCCACATCAAACTAACTTCTGCTGCCCTGATAGACCCAAGGGAGCCCTACAAACTGACATCAGGAACCTGGACTGGTGAGTTTTCTTTCCCAGGGAAAATGGCCAAAGGATGTTCCTAGGTGCCCCTGGCCCTGGGCTAGGACCTCACTGCAAAAAATCCTTATATCGAAGGATGGAGCCCAGACCGAAGTTATCCCCACCTCAAACTTGTGCTGCCCTGATAGACCCAAAGGAGCCCTACAAACTGACATCAGGAACCTGGACTGCTGGGTTTTCTTTCCCAGGGAAAAGGGACAAAGCATGTGCCCAGGGGCCCCTGGCCCTGGGCTGGGACCTCACTGCAAAAAATCCTTATATCGAAGGATGGTCCCCAGACCGAAGTTGTCTGCACCTCAAACTTCTGCTGCCCTGATAGACCCAAGGGAGCCCTACAAACTGACATCAGGAACATGGACTGGTGAGTTTTCTTTCCCAGGGAAAAGGGACAAAGCATGTGCCCAGAGGCCCCTGGCCCTGGGCTGGGCCTGACTGCAAAAAATCCTTATATCAAAGGATGGACCCCAGACCGAAGTTGTCCCCACCTCAAACTTGTGCTGCCCTGATAGACCCAAGGGAGCCCTACAAACTGACATCAGGAACCTGGACTGGTGAGTTTTCTTTCCCAGGGAAATGGCCAATGGATGTGCCCAGTGGCCCCTGGCCCTGGGCTAGGATCTCACTGCAAAAAATCCTTATATCGAAGGATGGAGCCCAGACCGAAGTTATCCCCACCTCAAATTTGTGCTGCCCTGATAGACCCAAGGGAGCCCTACAAACTGACATCAGGAACCTGGACTGGTGAGTTTTATTTCCCAGGGAAAATGGCCAAAGGATGTGCCTAGGTGCCCTCTCCATGGCTGGGAACTGACTGCAAAAAATCCTTATATCGAAGGATGGAGCCCACACCGAAGTTGTCCCCACCTCAAACTTGTGCTGCCCTGATAGACCCAAGGGAGCCCTACAAGCTGGCATCAGGAACCTGGACTGGTGAGTTTTCTTTCCCAGGGAAATGGCCAATGGATGTGCCCAGTGGCCCCTGGCCCTGGGCTAGGACCTCACTGCAAAAAATCCTTATATCGAAGGATGGAGCCCAGACCGAAGTTATCCCCACCTCAAACTTGTGCTGCCCTGATAGACCCAAGGGAGCCCTACAAACTGACATCAGGAACCTGGACTGCTGAGTTTTCTTTCCCAGGGAAAATGGCCAAAGGATGTGCCCAGGGGCCCCTGGCCCTGGGCTGGGACCTCACTGCAAAAAATCCTTATATCGAAGGATGGACCCCACACCGAAGTTTTCCCCACCTCAAACTTCTGCTGCCCTGATAGACACAAAGGAGCCCTAAAAACTGACATCAGGAACCTGGACTGGTGAGTTTTCTTTCTTAGGGAAAAGGGACAAAGCATGTGCCCAGGGGCCTCTGGCCCTGGGCTGGGACCTCACTGCAAAAAATCCTTATATCGAAGGATGGAGCCCAGACCGAAGTTATCCCCACCTCAAACTTGTGCTGCCCTGATAGACCCAAAGGAGCCCTACAAACTGACATCAGGAACCTGGACTGCTGGGTTTTCTTTCCCAGGGAAAAGGGACAAAGCATGTGCCCAGGGGCCCCTGGCCCTGGGCTGGGACCTCACTGCAAAAAATCCTTATATCGAAGGATGGTCCCCAGACCGAAGTTGTCCGCACCTCAAACTTCTGCTGCCCTGATAGACCGAAGGGAGCCCTACAAACTGACATCAGGAACCTGGACTGGTGAGTTTTCTTTCCCAGGGAAATGGCCAATGGATGTGCCCAGTGGCCCCTGGCCCTGGGCTAGGATCTCACTGCAAAAAATCCTTATATCGAAGGATGGAGCCCAGACCGAAGTTATCCCCACCTCAAATTTGTGCTGCCCTGATAGACCCAAGGGAGCCCTACAAACTGACATCAGGAACCTGGACTGGTGAGTTTTATTTCCCAGGGAAAATGGCCAAAGGATGTGCCTAGGTGCCCTCTCCATGGCTGGGAACTGACTGCAAAAAATCCTTATATCGAAGGATGGAGCCCACACCGAAGTTGTCCCCACCTCAAACTTGTGCTGCCCTGATAGACCCAAGGGAGCCCTACAAGCTGGCATCAGGAGCCTGGACTGGTGAGTTTTCTTTCCCAGGGAAATGGCCAATGGATGTGCCCAGTGGCCCCTGGCCCTGGGCTAGGACCTCACTGCAAAAAATCCTTATATCGAAGGATGGAGCCCAGACCGAAGTTATCCCCACCTCAAACTTGTGCTGCCCTGATAGACCCAAGGGAGCCCTACAAACTGACATCAGGAACCTGGACTGCTGAGTTTTCTTTCCCAGGGAAAATGGCCAAAGGATGTGCCCAGGGGCCCCTGGCCCTGGGCAGGGACCTCACTGCAAAAAATCCTTATATCGAAGGGTGGACCCCACACCGAAGTTTTCCCCACCTCAAACTTCTGCTGCCCTGATAGACACAAAGGAGCCCTAAAAACTGACATCAGGAACCTGGACTGGTGAGTTTTCTTTCTTAGGGAAAATGGACAAAGCATGTGCCCAGGGGCCCCTGGCCCTGGGCTAGGACCTCACTGCAAAAAATCCTTATATCGAAGGATGGTCCCCAGACCGAAGTTTTCCGCACCTCAAACTTCTGCTACCCTGATAGACCCAAAGGAGCCCTACAAACTGACATCAGGAACCTGGACTGGTGAGTTTTCTTTCCCAGGGAAATGGCCAAAGGATGTGCCCAGAGGCCCCTGGCCCTGGGCTGGGCCTGACTGCAAAAAATCCTTATATCGAAGGATGGACCCCAGACCGAAGTTGTCCCCACATCAAACTAACTTCTGCTGCCCTGATAGACCCAAGGGAGCCCTACAAACTGACATCAGGAACCTGGACTGGTGAGTTTTCTTTCCCAGGGAAAATGGCCAAAGGATGTTCCTAGGTGCCCCTGGCCCTGGGCTAGGACCTCACTGCAAAAAATCCTTATATCGAAGGATGGAGCCCAGACCGAAGTTATCCCCACCTCAAACTTGTGCTGCCCTGATAGACCCAAAGGAGCCCTACAAACTGACATCAGGAACCTGGACTGCTGGGTTTTCTTTCCCAGGGAAAAGGGACAAAGCATGTGCCCAGGGGCCCCTGGCCCTGGGCTGGGACCTCACTGCAAAAAATCCTTATATCGAAGGATGGTCCCCAGACCGAAGTTGTCTGCACCTCAAACTTCTGCTGCCCTGATAGACCCAAGGGAGCCCTACAAACTGACATCAGGAACATGGACTGGTGAGTTTTCTTTCCCAGGGAAAAGGGACAAAGCATGTGCCCAGAGGCCCCTGGCCCTGGGCTGGGCCTGACTGCAAAAAATCCTTATATCAAAGGATGGACCCCAGACCGAAGTTGTCCCCACCTCAAACTTGTGCTGCCCTGATAGACCCAAGGGAGCCCTACAAACTGACATCAGGAACCTGGACTGGTGAGTTTTCTTTCCCAGGGAAATGGCCAATGGATGTGCCCAGTGGCCCCTGGCCCTGGGCTAGGATCTCACTGCAAAAAATCCTTATATCGAAGGATGGAGCCCAGACCGAAGTTATCCCCACCTCAAATTTGTGCTGCCCTGATAGACCCAAGGGAGCCCTACAAACTGACATCAGGAACCTGGACTGGTGAGTGTTCTTTCCCAGGGAAAAGGGACAAAGCATGTGCCCAGAGGCCCTCTCCATGGCTGGGAACTGACTGCAAAAAATCCTTATATCGAAGGATGGACCCCAGACCGAAGTTGTCCCCACCTCAAACTTGTGCTGCCCTGATAGACCCAAGGGAGCCCTACAAGCTGGCATCAGGAACCTGGACTGGTGAGTTTTCTTTCCCAGGGAAAATGGCCAAAGGATGTGCCCAGGGGCCCCTGGCCCTGGGCAGGGACCTCACTGCAAAAAATCCTTATATCGAAGGATGGAACCCACACCGAAGTTGTCCCCACATCAAACTTCTGCTGCCCTGATAGACCCAAAGGAGCCCTACAAACTAACATCAGGAACCTGGACTGGTGGGTTTTCTTTCCCAGGGAAAAGGGACAAAGCATGTCCCCAGGGGCCCCTGGCCCTGGGCTGGGACCTCACTGCAAAAAATCCTTATATCGAAGGATGGTCCCCAGACCGAAGTTGTCCGCACCTCAAACTTCTGCTGCCCTGATTGACCCAAGGGAGCCCTACAAACTGACATCAGGAACATGGACTGGTGAGTTTTCTTTCCCAGGGAAAAGGGACAAGGCATGTGCCCAGAGGCCCCGGGCCCTGGGCTGGGCCTGACTGCAAAAAATCCTTATATCGAAGGATGGACCCCAGACCGAAGTTGTCCCCACCTCAAACTTGTGCTGCCCTGATAGACCCAAGGGAGCCCTAAAACTGACATCAGGAACCTGGACTGCTGAGTTTTCTTTCCCAGGGAAATGGCCAATGGATGTGCCCAGGGGCCCCTGGCCCTGGGCTGGGACCTCACTGCAAAAAATCCTTATATCGAAGGATGGACCCCACACCGAAGTTGTCCCCACATCAAACTTCTGCTGCCCTGATAGACCCAAAGGACCCCTACAAACTGACATCAGGAACCTGGACTGGTGAGTTTTCTTTCCCAGGGAAAAGGGACAAAGCATGTGCCCAGAGGACCCTGGCCCTGAGCTGGGCCTGACTGCAAAAAATCCTTATATCGAAGGATGGACCCCAGACCGAAGTTGTCCCCACAACAAACTTGTGCTGCCCTGATAGACCCAATGGAGCCCTACAAACTGACATCAGGAACCTGGACTGGTGAGTTTTCTTTCCCAGGGAAAATGGCTAAAGGATGTGCCCAGGGGCCCCTGGCCCTGGGCTGGGACCTCACTGCAAAAAATCCTTATATTGAAGGATGGACCCCACACCGAAGTTTTCCCCACCTCAAACTTCTGCTGCCCTGATAGACCCAAAGGAGCCCTACAAACTGACATCAGGAACCTGGACTGGTGGGTTTTCTTTCCCAGGGAAAAGGGACAAAGCATGTGCCCAGAGGCCCCTGGCCCTGGGCTGGGCCTGACTGCAAAAAATCCTTATATCGAAGGATGGAGCCCACACCGAAGTTGTCCCCACATCAAACCTGTGCTGTCCTGATAGACCCAAAGGAGCCCTACAAACTGACATCAGGAACCTGGGCTGGTGAGTTTTCTTTCCCAGGGAAAATGGCCAATGGATGTGCCCAGGGGCCCCTGGCCCTGGGCTGGGATCTGACTGCAAAAAATCCTTATATCGAAGGATGGACCCCACACCGAAGTTGTCCCCACATCAAACCTGTGCTGTCCTGATCGACCCAAAGGAGCCCTACAAACTGACATCAGGAACCTGGGCTGGTGAGTTTTCTTTCCCAGGGAAAATGGCCAAAGGATGTTCCTAGGTGCCCCTGGCCCTGGGCTGGGACCTGACTGCAAAAAATCCTTATATCGAAGGATGGAGCCCAGACCGAAGTTATCCCCACCTCAAATTTGTGCTGCCCTGATAGACCCAAGGGAGCCCTAAAAACTGACATCAGAAACCTGGACTGGTGAGTTTTATTTCCCAGGGAAAATGGCCAAAGGATGTGCCTAGGTGCCCCCTCCATGGCTGGGAACTGACTGCAAAAAATCCTTATATCGAAGGATGGAGCCCACACCGAAGTTGTCCCCACCTCAAACTTGTGCTGCCCTGATAGACCCAAGGGAGCCCTACAAGCTGGCATCAGGAACCTAGACTGGTGAGTTTTCTTTCCCAGGGAAAATGGCCAAAGGATGTGCCCAGGGGCCCCTGGCCCTGGGCTGGGACCTCACTGCAAAAAATCCTTATATCGAAGGATGGAACCCACACCGAAGTTGTCCCCACATCAAACCTGTGCTTTCCTGATCGACCCAAAGGAGCCCTACAAACTGACATCAGGAACCTGGACTGGTGAGTTTTCTTTCCCAGGGAAAATGGCCAAAGGATGTTCCTAGGTGCCCCTGGCCCTGGGCTGGGAACTGACTGCAAAAAATACTTATATCGAAGGATGGAACCCACACCGAAGTTTTCCCCACCTCAAACTTCTGCTGCCCTGATAGACCCAAAGGAGCCCTACAAACTGACATCCGGAACCTGGACTGGTGGGTTTTCTTTCCCAGGGAAAAGGGACAAAGCATGTGCCCAGAGGCCCCTGGCCCTGGGCTGGGCCTGACTGCAAAAAATCCTTATATCAAAGGATGGAGCCCACACCGAAGTTGTCCCCACATCAAACCTGTGCTGTCCTGATAGACCCACAGGGGCCCTACAAACTGACATCAGGAACCTGGTCTGTTGATTTTTCTTTCCCAGGGAAAATGGCCAAAGGTGTTCCTAGGTGCCCCTGGCCCTGGGCTGGGACCTGACTGCAAAAAATACTTATATCGAAGGATGGACCCCAGACCGAAGTTGTCCCCACCTCAAACTTGTGCTGCCCTGATAGACCCAAGGGAGCCCTAAAAACTGACATCAGGAACCTGGACTGGTGAGTTTTCTTTCTTAGGGAAAAGGGACAAAGCATGTGCCCAGGGGCCCCTGGCCCTGGGCTAGGACCTCACTGCAAAAAATCCTTATATCGAAGGATGGTCCCCAGACCGAAGTTGTCCGCACCTCAAACTTCTGCTACCCTGATAGACCCAAAGGAGCCCTACAAACTGACATCAGGAACCTGGACTGGTGAGTTTTCTTTCCCAGGGAAAAGGGACAAAGCATGTGCCCAGAGGCCCCTGGCCCTGGGCTGGGCCTGACTGCAAAAAATCCTTATATCGAAGGATGGACCCCAGACCGAAGTTGTCCCCACATCAAACTAACTTCTGCTGCCCTGATAGACCCAAGGGAGCCCTACAAACTGACATCAGGAACCTGGACTGGTGAGTTTTCTTTCCCAGGGAAAATGGCCAAAGGATGTTCCTAGGTGCCCCTGGCCCTGGGCTAGGACCTCACTGCAAAAAATCCTTATATCGAAGGATGGAGCCCAGACCGAAGTTATCCCCACCTCAAACTTGTGCTGCCCTGATAGACTGTCCTGGGTTGTAAGATAAGCTTGTATTCCATTTGCCATCTGTGGAAGGCGAACCGGTTGGACAGGTTTTTTGTTATCTCTCTCAGAGACAATGGTTTGTGTATACACCTTTGACTGATTCAATGAAGGGCTGAAAAAATGTAACACCGTGAGGGGGTCCCACCCAGAGGGGGGAAGCAGCTCGCTCTCTTCTTCGCGGGACTCCGAGAGAAGCAGCTCTCTCTCTCTCTTCGCGGGATTCCGAGAGAAGCAGCTCTCCCTCTTCTTCGCGGGACTCCGAGAGAAGCAGCTCTCTCTCTCTCTTCGCGGGATTCCGAGAGAAGCAGCTCTCCCTCTTCTTCGCGGGACTCCGAGAAAAGCAGCTCTCTCTCTCTCTGCGCGGGATTCCCGGGGAAAGCAGCTCTCTCTCTCGCTCTCTCTTCGGCGGCACTCGCAGCGAAGCAGCCGGCGCGCAGAGGCGACGGCAGCGGCGCAGAGGAAGATTGGCCCCCACTGCCACCAGATCTTCAGAGGAAAATTATACCCTTCTAAAGATCACCACTTCAGCTGCAACTCATCAACTATTGCAAGGGAAAGCAATTGTCCCAGAAAAACTGATACTGGCATTCCTCAGGTTCTAGACTTTTTCTTTCACTGGTTTTGTTTGTACCGATTGCATTTGCTTTTTTTTTAAATTGTTGTCCAGTTTTTCTCCTAGTAAAGAATTGTTACTCCCACTCCCATATCTTTGCCTGAGAGCCTTTTAATTTAAAGATCCTGGTAATTCAGGGGGAGGGGGGTTTGCCGTTCTCCATTGTACAGGAGGCTTTGCCCTCTTTCACAGACTCCTGTCTTGTCTAACCAAGACAGAATTTGGCGCATCAACGTGAGGCCCGAGGGCATTGAGAGGGAAAAAGGATTAACAGTTCTTAAGTAATTTGGTTTTGTTGTGTGTAAAAACATCTTCAGCATCACCATGTGGTCTAGTTTACCTTGGTTTGGGTGGCATGTGATCGTAGCTATACTTTTCCCATTTGCAGACCCTTATCTAAAAATGGGTCCTATAACTAAGGCTACGGTGTCTGTTATCAAGTTTGGCTTCTGGGTTAATTGGGTGAGGAATTCATGGATCTTTAATTTCCTCTGGAAGGCAGGTACATGGATTCATAGCTATCACACGTTAACTGTATGTTTTTGGGGTTACTTTAATAACGGTACCTACTGCGAGGAAATAGCACCTGGGCAAACTTTCTCTCAACCTTTTAACCATCTTTTTGGGTCTGCTCCACCAGTTCTCAAAGGGTTAAGATCCTTTATAAGTGCTAATGATACCATACAATGGGTGGTGTTGCTGATAGTCCTGTTATATTTAGCATTCAGAGATAAGGGAAGATTAACCTGGATAACTACCCTCACACCTACACCACAGACTCGAGATGCTGCTGCTCCAGAGCCTGACCCTGCCCCACAGCCCACCTCAGAAATGAACCGCCCAGATTGGGTGAGGGTTCTGGTTAAGGAGATACGAGAGATGCTGAAGGAGTGCATTTCCCCAGCTGGTGAGAAACCGGCCCTTTGCCTTGAGGAGGGACAGTCTAATAGTACAGCTGTGGAACCCACTAATGTTACAACTGTCCAGGTTCCAGCTGAACCACAAGGGCAGTCACGGTCAGCAGCAGTGGCCCCGGTAGAAACAAGGAAGTCTAAGGTGAAAGCAGAGCACCCTGCAGATAGGGACAGGAATGGAGGAACCTCACAACCCACAGGGGAGCCAGAGATTGCTATCATCACCGAGTCCCTGACGTACGAAAGTCTTCGCAATCTGCATAAAGACATTGTGCGACGAGGGCGTGAGGCTTATGCTACCTGGCTACTCCGGGTTTGGGATCTTATGGGTACAGGCGTGCAGCTGGACGGTGGTGAGGCAAGGAACTTGGGACCCTTGACCCAGGACTCGGGTATAAATCAGGTTTTTGTAAGGGAACCAGGGTCCCTTTCTCTCTGGGAGCGGCTCTTAATGAGTGTCAGGGAGAGGTTTATCCACAGAGAGAGAATGCAAGAGCACCATCATAGAATGCGCTGGAAGACCCTCGAGGAAGGGATCCAACAGCTGAGAGAAGTGGCAGTATTGGAGGTACTCTTTGGGAGGGATGGACGACACAATAATGATCCTGACAAGGTCAGGTGTACGGGACAAATGCTGTGGAGTCTGGCAAATCTTGGGCCATCTCAATACGCCACCTTCATTGCAACGATCAATGCTGACACCCACCGGGAGACAATAGGTTCTGTTGCCAACAAACTTAGGAATTATGAGAGTATGATTAATGGCCCAATGCAGGCTCATATCTCAGCTGTGATTAAGGAGTTTAAAGAGGAGATGAGGGAGGAGATAAGGAAGGTTAATACAGCACCCGTGAGAGTCACAGGCCCCAGAATCAGCACCCAACAATCCCCAGCTAGAGAGAGAGGGTACACCCCAAGGGCTAATCTGTGGTTCTTCCTGCGTGACCATGGGGAAGACATGGGGAGGTGGGATGGGAAACCCACTTCTGTCCTGGCAGCACGGGTCCGTCAACTCAAGGAGGGAAACTCTAACCGGGGGAGTTCCACCAAAGTGAAGGTAGCCTCAACCTCCCGTGACCAAGCTTGTGGGTACGATCTGTCAGACCCCCTTGAAGGGACCTCTAGTATGTATGCCCAGGGAAGGAATGATAACCAGTGTTAGGGGGGCCCTGTCTCTAGCCAGGGAGAGGCACGGGAAAACCGGATCTTCTGGACAGTGTGGATCCGATGGCCTGGCACATCAGAGCCACAAAAATATGATGCTTTAGTTGATACTGGTGCACAGTGTACTCTGATACCATCGGGACATGTGGGGGCAGAGCCTGTTTCCATTGCTGGTGTGACAGGGGGATCACAACAATTGACTCTGGTGGAAGCCGAGGTGAGCCTGACTGGGAAGGAGTGGAAGAAACACCCTATAGTGACTGGCCCAGATGCTCCGTGTATCCTAGGCATAGACTTCCTCCGGAACGGATATTACAAAGACCCAAAGGGACTCAGGTGGGCTTTTGGAATAGCCGCTGTAGAGGCAGAAGACATTAAGCAATTGAACACCTTGCCTGGACTGTCAGAAAACCCCTCTGCAGTAGGACTCCTAAGGGTGGAAAAACAACGCGTGCCAATTGCGACCTCGACAGTGCACCGCCGGCAGTATCGGACGGATCGAGATGCCGTGATCCCCATCCACAAAATGATTCGGGAGCTGGAGAGCCAAGGGGTGGTCAGCAAAACCCACTCACCCTTCAACAGCCCCATCTGGCCTGTGCGCAAATCTGACAAAGAATGGAGATTGACTGTGGACTATCGTGGCTTAAATGAAGTGACTCCACCGCTGAGCGCTGCTGTGCCGGACATGCTGGAACTCCAGTACGAGCTGGAGTCCAAGGCAGCAAAGTGGTATGCCACCATTGATATTGCTAATGCGTTTTTCTCCATTCCTCTGGCAGCAGAATGCAGGCCTCAGTTTGCTTTCACCTGGAGGGGCGTGCAGTACACCTGGAACCGACTGCCCCAGGGGTGGAAACACAGCCCCACCATCTGCCATGGACTGATCCAGGCTGCACTAGAAAAGGGTGAGGCTCCAGAACACCTGCAATACATTGATGACATCATTGTGTGGGGGAGCACAGCGGCAGAAGTGTTTGAGAAAGGTGAGAGGATCATCCAGATACTACTAGAAGCTGGCTTTGCCATCAAGAAGAGCAAAGTCAAGGGACCTGCCCGAGAGATCCAGTTCCTGGGAGTGAAATGGCAAGATGGACGGCGCCAGATTCCCACTGAGGTCATCAACAAGATCACAGCTATGTCCCCACCAACCAGCAAAAAGGAAACACAAGCTTTCCTGGGCGCCATAGGTTTCTGGAGAATGCACATTCCTGAGTATAGCCAGATTGTGAGCCCTCTTTATCTGGTTACCCGAAAGAAGAATGATTTCCACTGGGGCCCTGAGCAGCAACAAGCCTTCACCCAGATCAAGCAGGAGATCTCTCATGCTGTAGCCCTTGGCCCAGTCAGAACGGGACCAGAGGTCAAGAATGTGCTCTACTCTGCAGCCGGGAACCATGGGTTGTCTTGGAGCCTTTGGCAGAAAGTGCCTGGGGAGACTCGAGGCCGACCACTGGGATTCTGGAGCCGAAGTTACAGAGGGTCTGAAGCCAACTACACTCCCACAGAGAAGGAAATCTTGGCTGCCTTTGAAGGAGTTCAAGCAGCCTCGGAAGTAATTGGCACAGAAACACAACTCCTCCTGGCACCCCGACTACCGGTGCTGGGGTGGATGTTTAAAGGAAAGGTTCCTACTACCCACCATGCCACTGACGCCACATGGAGCAAATGGATTGCCCTCATCACTCAACGCGCCCGTATTGGAAACCTGAATCGCCCTGGGATTTTGGAGATAATTACGAACTGGCCAGAAGGTGAAAACTTTGGTCTCACTGATGATGAGGAGCAGGTACAAGTGGCAAGGGCTGAAGAAGCTCCACCATACAACCAACTACCAGCAGAGGAGACCTGCTACGCTCTTTTCACTGACGGTTCCTGTCGCATCGTAGGGATGAACCGGAAGTGGAAAGCAGCCGTATGGAGCCCCACACGCCAAGTTGCACAAGCTACCGAAGGAGAAGGTGGATCGAGCCAACTCGCTGAACTCAAGGCCGTTCAGCTGGCTCTGGACATTGCTGAAAGGGAAAAGTGGCCAAAGCTCTACCTTTATACTGATTCATGGATGGTAGCCAATGCTCTGTGGGGCTGGCTGGGAAGGTGGAGGAAGGCCAACTGGCAACGTAGAGGAAAGCCAATCTGGGCTGCTGATATATGGAAAGACATTGCCCCTCGGGTGGAAAAGCTGACGGTGAAAGTCCGTCATGTAGATGCCCATGTCCCCAAAAGTCGGGCTAATGAGGAGCACCGGAACAACGAGCAGGTAGATCAGGCAGCAAAAATAGAGGTGTCAAAGATAGACTTAGATTGGCACCATAAGGGGGAGTTGTTCCTGGCTCGATGGGCTCATGATGCCTCAGGTCATCAGGGCAGAGATGCCACCTACAAGTGGGCACGAGACCGAGGGGTGGATCTAACCATGGACAGTGTTTCCCAGGTTATCCATGACTGTGAGACGTGTGCTGCCATCAAACAGGCCAAGAGAGTGAAGCCCCTATGGTATGGTGGGCGGTGGTCCAAGTACAAGTATGGGGAGGCCTGGCAGATTGACTACATCACACTGCCCCAGACACGCCAAGGCAAGCGCTACGTGCTGACCATGGTAGAAGCCACCACTGGATGGCTGGAGACTTTCCCTGTACCTCATGCCACTGCCCGGAACACCATCTTAGGCTTGAAAAAACAAGTCCTGTGGAGACACGGCACCCCTGAGAGAATTGAGTCTGACAACGGCACCCATTTCAAGAACAGCCTTATCAACACCTGGGCCAGAGAACATGGTATCGAATGGATATATCATATTCCCTATCATGCTCCAGCTGCCGGCAAAGTTGAACGGTGCAACGGACTCCTTAAGACTACCCTGAAGGCACTCGGTGGGGGAACATTTAGAAACTGGGAAATTAACCTGGCAAAAGCAACCTGGATGGTCAACACCCGGGGGTCTGTCAATCGAGCTGGCCCTGCTCAGTCAGAACCCTTACACGCAGTAGATGGAGATAAGGTCCCTGTAGTACATATGAAAGGTATTTTAGGGAAAACTGTTTGGATTAATCCCACCTCAGGCAAAGACCAACCCATTCGTGGGATTGTCTTTGCTCAAGGACCTGGTTACACTTGGTGGGTAATGCAGGAAGATGGGGAGACCCGCTGTGTACCACAGGGAAACTTAGTCTTAAGAGAGAACTGGGTGTAAGATTTCATGGTGTGCAGATGGAAATAGAATAAGGGGTGGATAATGTCCTGGGTTGTAAGATAAGCTTGTATTCCATTTGCCATCTGTCGAAGGCGAACCGGTTGGACAGGTTTTTTGTTATCTCTCTCAGAGACAATGGTTTGTGTATACACCTTTGACTGATTCAATGAAGGGCTGAAAAAATGTAACACCGTGAGGGGGTCCCACCCAGAGGGGGGAAGCAGCTCGCTCTCTTCTTCGCGGGACTCCGAGAGAAGCAGCTCTCTCTCTCTCTTCGCGGGATTCCGAGAGAAGCAGCTCTCCCTCTTCTTCGCGGGACTCCGAGAGAAGCAGCTCTCTCTCTCTCTTCGCGGGATTCCGAGAGAAGCAGCTCTCCCTCTTCTTCGCGGGACTCCGAGAAAAGCAGCTCTCTCTCTCTCTGCGCGGGATTCCCGGGGAAAGCAGCTCTCTCTCTCGCTCTCTCTTCGGCGGCACTCGCAGCGAAGCAGCCGGCGCGCAGAGGCGACGGCAGCGGCGCAGAGGAAGACCGGCCCCCACTGCCACCAGATTTTCAGAGGAAAATTATACCCTTCTAAAGATCACCACTTCAGCTGCAACTCATCAACTATTGCAAGGGAAAGCAATTGTCCCAGAAAAACTGATACTGGCATTCCTCAGGTTCTAGACTTTTTCTTTCACTGGTTTTGTTTGTACCGATTGCATTTGCTTTTTTTTTAAACTGTTGTCCAGTTTTTCTCCTAGTAAAGAATTGTTACTCCCACTCCCATATCTTTGCCTGAGAGCCTTTTAATTTAAAGATCCTGGTAATTCAGGGGGAGGGGGGTTTGCCGTTCTCCATTGTACAGGAGGCTTTGCCCTCTTTCACAGACTCCTGTCTTGTCTAACCAAGACATAGACCCAAAGGAGCCCTACAAACTGACATCAGGAACCTGGACTGCTGGGTTTTCTTTCCCAGGGAAAAGGGACAAAGCATGTGCCCAGGGGCCCCTGGCCCTGGGCTGGGACCTCACTGCAAAAAATCCTTATATCGAAGGATGGTCCCCAGACCGAAGTTGTCCGCACCTCAAACTTCTGCTGCCCTGATAGACCCAAGGGAGCCCTACAAACTGACATCAGGAACATGGACTGGTGAGTTTTCTTTCCCAGGGAAAAGGGACAAAGCATGTGCCCAGAGGCCCCTGGCCCTGGGCTGGGCCTGACTGCAAAAAATCCTTATATCAAAGGATGGCCCCAGACCGAAGTTGTCCCCACCTCAAACTTGTGCTGCCCTGATAGACCCAAGGGAGCCCTACAAACTGACATCAGGAACCTGGACTGGTGAGTTTTCTTTCCCAGGAAAATGGCCAATGGATGTGCCCAGGGGCCCCTGGCCCTGGGCTGGGACCTCACTGCAAAAAATCCTTATATCGAAGGATGGACCCCACACCGAAGTTGTCCCCACATCAAACTTGTGCTGCCCTGATAGACCCAAAGAAGCCCTACAAACTGACATCAGGAACCTGGACTGATGAGTTTTCTTTCCCAGGGAAAAGGGACAAAGCATGTGCCCATAGGCCCCTGGCCCTGGGCTGGGCCTGACTGCAAAAAATCCTTATATCGAAGGATGGACCCCAGACCGAAGTTGTCCCCACATCAAATTTGTGCTGCCCTGATAGACCCAAGGGAGCCCTGCAAACTGACATCAGGAACCTGGACTGGTGAGTTTTCTTTCCCAGGGAAATGGCCAATGGATGTGCCCAGGGGCCCCTGGCCCTGGGCTGGGACCTCACTGCAAAAAATCCTTATATCGAAGGATGGACCCCACACTGAAGTTGTCCCCACCTCAAATTCTGCTGCCCTGATAGACCCAAAGGAGCCCTACAAACTGACATCAGGAACATGGACTGGTGGGTTTTCTTTCCCAGGGAAAAGGGACAAAGCATGTGCCCAGGGGCCCCTGGCCCTGGGCTGGGCCTGACTGCAAAAAATCCTTATATCGAAGGATGGAGCCCAGACCGAAGTTGTCCCCACCTCAAACTTGTGCTGCCCTGATAGACCCAAGGGAGCCCTACAAACTGACATCAGGAACCTGGACTGGTGAGTTTTCTTTCCCAGGGAAATGGCCAATGGATGTGCCCAGTGGCCCCTGGCCCTGGGCTAGGACCTCACTGCAAAAAATCCTTCTATCGAAGGATGGAGCCCAGACCAAAGTTATCCCCACCTCAAACTTGTGCTGCCCTGATAGACCCAAGGGAGCCCTACAAACTGACATCAGGAACCTGGACTGGTGAGTTTTATTTCCCAGGGAAAAGGGACAAAGCATGTGCCTAGGTGCCCCCTCCATGGCTGGGAACTGACTGCAAAAAATCCTTATATCGAAGGGTGGACCCCACACCGAAGTTTTCCCCACATCAAACTTGTGCTGCCCTGATAGACCCAAGGGAGCCCTACAAACTGACATCAGGAACCTGGACTGGTGGGTTTTCTTTCCCAGGGAAAAGGGACAAAGCATGTGCCCAGGGGCCCCTGGCCCTGGGCTGGGACCTCACTGCAAAAAATCCTTATATCGAAGGATGGACACCAGACCGAAGTTGTCCGCACCTCAAACTTCTGCTGCCCTGATAGACCCAAGGGAGCCCTACAAACTGACATCAGGAACATGGACTGGTGAGTTTTCTTTCCCAGGGAAAATGGCCAAAGGATGTGCCCAGGGGCTCCTGGCCCTGGGCTGGGACCTCACTGCAAAAAATCCTTATATCGAAGGATGGACCCCACACCGAAGTTTTCCCCACCTCAAACTTCTGCTGCCCTGATAGACCCAAAGGAGCCCTACAAACTGACATCAGGAACCTGGACTGGTGGGATTTATTTCCCAGGGAAAAGGGACAAAGCATGTGCCCAGAGGCCCCTGGCCCTGGGCTGGGCCTGACTGCAAAAAATCCTTATATCGAAGGATGGACCCCAGACCGAAGTTGTCCCCACATCAAACCTGTGCTGTCCTGATCGACCCAAAGGAGCCCTACAAACTGACATCAGGAACCTGGGCTGGTGAGTTTTCTTTCCCAGGGAAAATGGCCAATGGATGTGCCCAGGGGCCCCTGGCCCTGGGCTGGGGCCTCACTGCAAAAAATCCTTATATCGAAGGATGGAACCCACACCGAAGTTGTCCCCACATCAAACCTGTGCTGTCCTGATCGACCCAAAGGAGCCCTACAAACTGGCATCAGGAACCTGGGCTGGTGAGTTTTCTTTCCCAGGGAAAATGGCCAAAGGATGTTCCTAGGTGCCCCTGGCCCTGGGCTGGGACCTGACTGCAAAAAATCCTTATATCGAAGGATGGACACCAGACCGAAGTTGTCCCCACCTCAAACTTGTGCTGCCCTGATAGACCCAAGGGAGCCCTACAAACTGACATCAGGAACCTGGACTGGTGAGTTTTCTTTCCCAGGGAAATGGCCAATGGATGTGCCCAGTGGCCCCTGGCCCTGGGCTAGGACCTCACTGCAAAAAATCCTTATATCGAAGGATGGAGCCCAGACCGAAGTTATCCCCACCTCAAATTTGTGCTGCCCTGATAGACCCAAGGGAGCCCTACAAACTGACATCAGGAACCTGGACTGGTGAGTTTTATTTCCCAGGGAAAATGGCCAAAGGATGTGCCTAGGTGCCCCCTCCATGGCTGGGAACTGACTGCAAAAAATCCTTATATCAAAGGATGGAGCCCAGACTGAAGTTATCCCCACCTCAAACTTGTGCTGCCCTGATAGACCCAAGGGAGCCCTACAAACTGACATCAGGAACCTGGACTGCTGAGTTTTCTTTCCCAAGGAAAAGGGACAAAGCATGTGCCCAGAGGACCCTGGCCCTGAGCTGGGCCTGACTGCAAAAAATCCTTATATCGAAGGATGGACCCCAGACCGAAGTTGTCCCCACATCAAATTTGTGCTGCCCTGATAGACCCAAGGGAGCCCTACAAACTGACATCAGGAACATGGACTGGTGAGTTTTCTTTCCCAGGGAAAATGGCCAAAGGATGTGCCTAGGTGCCCCCTCCATGGCTGGGAACAGACTGCAAAAAATCCTTATATCGAAGGATGGAGCCCACACCGAAGTTATCCCCACCTCAAACTTGTGCTGCCCTGATAGACCCAAGGGAGCCCTACAAACTGACATCAGGAACCTGGACTGGTGAGTTTTCTTTCCCAGGGAAAATGTCCAAAGGATGTGCCCAGGGGCCCCTGGCCCTGGGCCTGGACCTCACTGCAAAAAATCCTTATATCGAAGGATGGAACCCACACCGAAGTTGTCCCCACATCAAACTTCTGCTGCCCTGATAGACCCAAAGGAGCCCTACAAACTGACATCAGGAACCTGGACTGGTTGGTTTTCTTTCCCAGGGAAAAGGGACAAAACATGTGCCCAGAGGCCCCTGGCCCTGGGCTGGGCCTGACTGCAAAAAATCCTTATATCGAAGGATGGACCCCAGACCGAAGTTGTCCCCACCTCAAACTTGTGCTGCCCTGATAGACCCAAGGGAGCCCTACAAGCTGGCATCAGGAACCTGGACTGGTGAGTTTTCTTTCCCAGGGAAATGCCCAATGGATGTGCCCAGGGGCCCCTGGCCCTGGGCTGGGACCTGACTGCAAAAAATCCTAATATCGAAGGATGGAGCCCACACCGAAGTGGTCCCCACATCAAACTTCTGCTGCCCTGATAGACCCAAAGGAGCCCTACAAACTGACATCAGGAACCTGGACTGGTGGGTTTTCTTTCCCAGAGAAAAGGGACAAAGCATGTGCCCAGAGGCCCCTGGCCCTGGGCTGGGCCTGACTGCAAAAAATCCTTATATCGAAGGATGGAGCCCACACCGAAGTTGTCCCCACATCAAACCTGTGCTGTCCTGATAGACACAAAGGAGCCCTACAAACTGACATCAGGAACCTGGTCTGTTGATTTTTCTTTCCCAGGGAAAATGGCCAAAGGTGTTCCTAGGTGCCCCTGGCCCTGGGCTGGGACCTGACTGCAAAAAATACTTATATCGAAGGATGGACCCCAGACCGAAGTTGTCCCCACCTCAAACTTGTGCTGCCCTGATAGACCCAAGGGAGCCCTACAAACTGACATCAGGAACCTGGACTGGTGAGTTTTCTTTCCCAGGGAAATGGCCAATGGATGTGCCCAGTGGCCCCTGGCCCTGGGCTAGGACCTCACTGCAAAAAATCCTTATATCGAAGGATGGAGCCCAGACCGAAGTTATCCCCACCTCAAACTTGTGCTGCCCTGATAGACCCAAGGGAGCCCTACAAACTGACATCAGGAACCTGGACTTCTGAGTTTTCTTTCCCAGGGAAAATGGCCAAAGGATGTGCCCAGGGGCCCCTGGCCCTGGGCTGGGACCTCACTGCAAAAAATCCTTATATCGAAGGATGGACCCCTGACCGAAGTTTTCCCCACCTCAAACTTCTGCTGCCCTGATAGACACAAAGGAGCCCTAAAAACTGACATCAGGAACCTGGACTGGTGAGTTTTCTTTCTTAGGGAAAAGGGACAAAGCATGTGCCCAGGGGCCTCTGGCCCTGGGCTGGGCCTGACTGCAAAAAATCCTTATATCGAAGGATGGACCCCAGACCGAAGTTGTCCCCACATCAAACTAACTTCTGCTGCCCTGATAGACCCAAGGGAGCCCTACAAACTGACATCAGGAACCTGGACTGGTGAGTTTTCTTTCCCAGGGAAAATGGACAAAGGATGTTCCTAGGTGCCCCTGGCCCTGGGGTAGGACCTCACTGCAAAAAATCCTTATATCGAAGGATGGAGCCCAGACCGAAGTTATCCCCACCTCAAACTTCTGCTGCCCTGATAGACCCAAGGGAGCCCTACAAACTGACATCAGGAACCTGGACTGGTGAGTTTTCTTTCCCAGGGAAAAGGGACAAAGCATGTGCCCAGAGGCCCCTGGCCCTGGGCTGGGCCTGACTGCAAAAAATCCTTATATCAAAGGATGGACCCCAGACCGAAGTTGTCCCCACCTCAAACTTGTGCTGCCCTGATAGACCCAAGGGAGCCCTACAAACTGACATCAGGAACCTGGACTGGTGAGTTTTCTTTCCCAGGGAAATGGCCAATGGATGTGCCCAGTGGCCCCTGGCCCTGGGCTAGGATCTCACTGCAAAAAATCCTTATATCGAAGGATGGAGCCCAGACCGAAGTTATCCCCACCTCAAATTTGTGCTGCCCTGATAGACCCAAGGGAGCCCTACAAACTGACATCAGGAACCTGGACTGGTGAGTTTTATTTCCCAGGGAAAATGGCCAAAGGATGTGCCTAGGTGCCCTCTCCATGGCTGGGAACTGACTGCAAAAAATCCTTATATCGAAGGATGGAGCCCACACCGAAGTTGTCCCCACCTCAAACTTGTGCTGCCCTGATAGACCCAAGGGAGCCCTACAAGCTGGCATCAGGAACCTGGACTGGTGAGTTTTCTTTCCCAGGGAAATGGCCAATGGATGTGCCCAGTGGCCCCTGGCCCTGGGCTAGGACCTCACTGCAAAAAATCCTTTTATCGAAGGATGGAGCCCAGACCGAAGTTATCCCCACCTCAAACTTGTGCTGCCCTGATAGACCCAAGGGAGCCCTACAAACTGACATCAGGAACCTGGACTGCTGAGTTTTCTTTCCCAGGGAAAATGGCCAAAGGTTGTGCCCAGGGGCCCCTGGCCCTGGGCTGGGACCTCACTGCAAAAAATCCTTATATCGAAGGATGGACCCCACACTGAAGTTGTCCCCACCTCAAACTTCTGCTGCCCTGATAGACACAAAGGAGCCCTACAAACTGACATCAGGAACCTGGGCTGGTGAGTTTTCTTTCCCAGGGAAAATGGCCAATGGATGTGCCCAGGGGCCCCTGGCCCTGGGCTGGGCCTGACTGCAAAAAATCCTTATATCGAAGGATGGACCCCAGACCGAAGTTGTCCCCACCTCAAACTTGTGCTGCCCTGATAGACCCAAGGGAGCCCTACAAACTGACATCAGGAACCTGGACTGGTGAGTTTTCTTTCCCAGGGAAATGGCCAATGGATGTGCCCAGTGGCCCCTGGCCCTGGGCTAGGACATCAGTGCAAAAAATCCTTGTATCGAAGGATGGAGCCCAGACCGAAGTTATCCCCACCTCAAATTTGTGCTGCCCTGATAGACCCAAGGGAGCCCTACAAACTGACATCAGGAACCTGGACTGGTGAGTTTTATTTCCCAGGGAAAATGGCCAAAGGATGTGCCTAGGTGCCCCCTCCATGGCTAGGAACTGACTGCAAAAAATCCTTATATCGAAGGATGGAGCCCACACCGAAGTTGTCCCCACCTCAAACTTGTGCTGCCCTGATAGACCCAAGGGAGCCCTACAAACTGACATCAGGAACCTGGACTGGTGAGTTTTCTTTCCCAGGGAAAATGGCCAAAGGATGTGCCCAGGGGCCCCTGGCCCTGGGCTGGGAACTGACTGCAAAAAATACTTATATCGAAGGATGGACCCCAGACCGAAGTTGTCCCCACCTCAAACTTGTGCTGCCCTGATAGACCCAAGGGAGCCCTACAAACTGACATCAGGAACCTGGACTGGTGAGTTTTCTTTCCCAGGGAAAATGGCCAAAGGATGTGCCCAGAGGCCCCTGGCCCTGGGCTGGGCCTGACTGCAAAAAATCCTTATATCGAAGGATGGAGCCCACACCGAAGTTGTCCCCACATCAAACCTGTGCTGTCCTGATAGACCCAAAGGAGCCCTACAAACTGACATCAGGAACCTGGTCTGTTGATTTTTCTTTCCCAGGGAAAATGGCCAAAGGTGTTCCTAGGTGCCCCTGGCCCTGGGCTGGGACCTGACTGCAAAAAATACTTATATCGAAGGATGGACCCCAGACCGAAGTTGTCCCCACCTCAAACTTGTGCTGCCCTGTGTCCTGGGTTGTAAGATAAGCTTGTATTCCATTTGCCATCTGTCGAAGGCGAACCGGTTGGACAGGTTTTTTGTTATCTCTCTCAGAGACAATGGTTTGTGTCTACACCTTTGACTGATTCAATGAAAGGCTGAAAAAAATGTAACGCCGTGAGGGGTCCCACCCAGAGGGGGGAAGCAGCTCTCCCTCTTCTTCGCGGGACTCCGAGAGAAGCAGCTCTCTCACTCTCTCTTCGCGGGATTCCGAGAGAAGCAGCTCTCCCTCTTCTTTGCGGGACTCCGAGAGAAGCAGCTCTCTCTCTCTCTCTTCGCGGGACTCCCAGAAAAGCAGCTCTCTCTCGCTCTCTCTTCGGCGGCACCCGCAGCGAAGCAGCCGGCGCGCGCAGAGGCGACGGCAGCGGAGCTCAGAGGCAACCCCGGCGCAGAGGAAGACCGGCCCCCACTGCCACCAGATCTTCAGAGGAAAATTATACCCTTCTAAAGATCACCACTTCAGCTGCAACTCATCAACTATTGCAAGGGAAAGCAATTGTCCCAGCAAAACCTGATACTGGCATTCCTCAGGTTCTAGACTTTTTCTTTCACTAGTTTTGTTTGTACCGATTGCATTTTCCTTTTTAAATTGTTGTCTAGTTTTCTCCTAGTAAAGAATTGTTACTCCCACTCCCATATCTTTGCCTGAGAGCCTTTTAATTTAAAGATCCTCGTAATTCAGAGGGAGGGGGGTTTGCCGTTCTCCATTGCACAGGAGGCTTTGCCCTCTTTCACAGACTCCTGTCTTGTCTAACCAAGACAGAATTTGGCGCCCAACGTGGGGCCCGAGGGCATTGAGAGGGAAAAAGGATTAACAGTTCTTAAGTAATTTGGTTTTGTTGTGTGTAAAAACATCTTCAGCATCACCATGTGGTCTAGTTTACCTTGGTTTGGGTGGCATGTGATCGTAGCTATACTTTTCCCATTTGCAGACCCTTATCTAAAAATGGGTCCTATGACTAAGGCTACGGTGTCTGTTATCAAGTTTGGCTTCTGGGTTAATTGGGTGAGGAATTCATGGATCTTTAATTTCCTCTGGAAGGCAGGTACATGGATTCATAGCTATCACACGTTAACTGTATGTTTTTGGGGTTACTTTAATAACGGTACCTACTGCGAGGAAATAGCACCTGAGCAAACTTTCTCTCAACCTTTTAACCATCTTTTTGGGTCTGTTCCACCAGTTCTCAAAGGGTTAAGATCCTTTATAAGTGCTAATGATACCATACAATGGGTGGTGTTGCTGATAGTCCTGTTATATTTAGCATTCAGAGATAAGGGAAGATTAACCTGGATAACTACCCTCACACCTACACCACAGACTCGAGATGCTGCTGCTCCAGAGCCTGACCCTGCCCCACAGCCCACCTCAGAAATGAACCGCCCAGATTGGGTGAGGGTTCTGGTTAAGGAGATACGAGAGATGCTGAAGGAGTGCATTTCCCCAGCTGGTGAGAAACCGGCCCTTTGCCTTGAGGAGGGACAGTCTAATAGTACAGCTGTGGAACCCACTAATGTTACAACTGTCCAGGTTCCAGCTGAACCACAAGGGCAGTCACGGTCAGCAGCAGTGGCCCCGGTAGAAACAAGGAAGTCTAAGGTGAAAGCAGAGCACCCTGCAGATAGGGACAGGAATGGAGGAACCTCACAACCCACAGGGGAGCCAGAGATTGCTATCATCACCGAGTCCCTGACGTACGAAAGTCTTCGCAATCTGCATAAAGACATTGTGCGACGAGGGCGTGAGGCTTATGCTACCTGGCTACTCCGGGTTTGGGATCTTATGGGTACAGGCGTGCAGCTGGACGGTGGTGAGGCAAGAAACTTGAGACCCTTGACCCAGGACTCGGGTATAAATCAGGTTTTTGTAAGGGAACCAGGGTCCCTTTCTCTCTGGGAGCGGCTCTTAATGAGTGTCAGGGAGAGGTTTATCCACAGAGAGAGAATGCAAGAGCACCATCATAGAATGCGCTGGAAGACCCTCGAGGAAGGGATCCAACAGCTGAGAGAAGTGGCAGTATTGGAGGTACTCTTTGGGAGGGATGGACGACACAATAATGACCCTGACAAGGTCAGGTGTACGGGACAAATGCTGTGGAGTCTGGCAAATCTTGGGCCATCTCAATACGCCACCTTCATTGCAACGATCAATGCTGACACCCACCGGGAGACAATAGGTTCTGTTGCCAACAAACTTAGGAATTATGAGAGTATGATTAATGGCCCAATGCAGGCTCATATCTCAGCTGTGATTAAGGAGTTTAAAGAGGAGATGAGGGAAGAGATAAGGAAGGTTAATACAGCACCCGTGAGAGTCACAGGCCCCAGAATCAGCACCCAACAATCCCCAGCTAGAAAGAGAGGGTACACCCCAAGGGCTAATCTGTGGTTCTTCCTGCGTGACCATGGGGAAGACATGGAGAGGTGGGATGGGAAACCCACCTCTGTCCTGGCAGCACGGGTCCGTCAACTCAAGGAGGGAAACTCTAACCGGGGGAGTTCCACCAAAGTGAAGGTAGCCTCAACCTCCCGTGACCAAGCTTGTGGGTACGATCTGTCAGACCCCCTTGAAGGGACCTCTAGTATGTATGCCCAGAGAAGGAATGATAACCAGTGTTAGAGGGGCCCTGTCTCTAGCCAGGGAGAGGCACGGGAAAACCGGATCTTCTGGACAGTGTGGATCCGATGGCCTGGCACATCAGAGCCACAAAAATATGATGCTTTAGTTGATACTGGTGCACAGTGTACTCTGATACCATCGGGACATGTGGGGGCAGAGCCTGTTTCCATTGCTGGTGTGACAGGGGGATCACAACAATTGACCCTGCTGGAAGCCGAGGTGAGCCTGACTGGGAAGGAGTAGAAGAAACATCCTATAGTGACTGGCCCAGATGCTCCGTGTATCCTAAGTATAGACTTCCTCCGGAACGGATATTACAAAGACCCAAAGGGACTCAGGTGGGCTTTTGGAATAGCCGCTGTAGAGGCAGAAGACATTAAGCAATTGAACACCTTGCCTGGACTGTCAGAAAACCCCTCTGCAGTAGGACTCCTAAGGGTGGAAGAACAACGCGTGCCAATTGCGACCTCGACAGTGCACCGCCGGCAGTATCGGACGGATCGAGATGCCGTGATCCCCATCCACAAAATGATTCGGGAGCTGGAGAGCCAAGGGGTGGTCAGCAAAACCCACTCACCCTTCAACAGCCCCATCTGGCCTGTGCGCAAATCTGACAAAGAATGGAGATTGACTGTGGACTATCGTGGCTTAAATGAAGTGACTCCACCGCTGAGCGCTGCTGTGCCAGACATGCTGGAACTCCAGTACGAGCTGGAGTCCAAGGCAGCAAAGTGGTATGCCACCATTGATATTGCTAATGCGTTTTTCTCCATTCCTCTGGCAGCAGAATGCAGGCCTCAGTTTGCTTTCACCTGGAGGGGCGTGCAGTACACCTGGAACCGACTGCCCCAGGAGTAAAAACACAGCCCCACCATCTGCCATGGACTAATCCAGGCTGCACTAGAAAAGGGTGAAACTCCAGAACACCTGCAATACATTGATGACATCATTGTGTGGGGGAGCACAGCGGCAGAAGTGTTTAAAAAAGGTAAGAAGATCATCCAAATACTACTAGAAGCTGGCTTTGCCGTCAAGAAGAGCAAAGTCAAGGGACCTGCCCGAGAAATCCAGTTCCTGGGAGTGAAATGGCAAGATGGACGGCGCCAGATTCCCACTGAGGTCATCAACAAGATCACAGCTATGTCCCCACCAACCAGCAAAAAAGAAACACAAGCTTTCCTGGGTGCCATAAGTTTCTGGAGAATGCACATTCCTGAGTATAGCCAGATTGTGAGCCCTCTTTATCTGGTTACCCGAAAGAAGAATGATTTCCACTGGGGCCCTGAGCAGCAACAAGCCTTCACCCAGATCAAGCAGGAGATCGCTCATGCTGTAGCCCTTGGCCCAGTCAGAACGGGACCAGAGGTCAAGAATGTGCTCTACTCTGCAGCCGGGAACCATGGGTTGTCTTGGAGCCTTTGGCAGAAAGTGCCTGGGGAGACTCGAGGCCGACCACTGAGATTCTGGAGCCGAAATTACAGAAGGTCTGAAGCCAACTACACTCCCACAGAGAAGGAAATCTTGGCTGCCTTTGAAGGAGTTCAAGCAGCCTCGGAAGTAATTGGCACAGAAACACAACTCCTCCTGGCACCCCGACTACCGGTGCTGGGGTGGATGTTTAAAGGAAAGATTCCTACTACCCACCATGCCACTGACGCCACATGGAGCAAATGGATTGCCCTCATCACTCAACGCGCCCGTATTGGAAGCCTGAATCGCCCTGGGATTTTGGAGATAATTACGAACTGGCCAGAAGGTGAAAACTTTAGTCTCACTGATGATGAGGAGCAGGTACAAGTGGCAAGGGCTGAAGAAGCTCCACCATACAACCAACTACCAGCAGAGGAGACCTGCTACGCTCTTTTCACTGACGGTTCCTGTCGCATCGTAAGGATGAACCGGAAGTGGAAAGCAGCCGTATGGAGCCCCACACGCCAAGTTGCACAAGCTACCGAAGGAGAAGGTGGATCGAGCCAACTCGCTGAACTCAAGGCCGTTCAGCTGGCTCTGGACATTGCTGAAAGGGAAAAGTGGCCAAAGCTCTACCTTTATACTGATTCATGGATGGTAGCCAATGCTCTGTGGGGCTGGCTGGGAAGGTGGAGAAAGGCCAACTGGCAACGTAGAGGAAAGCCAATCTGGGCTGCTGATATATGGAAAGACATTGCCTCTCAGGTGGAAAAGCTGACGGTAAAAGTCCGTCATGTAGATGCCCATGTCCCCAAAAGTCGGGCTAATGAGGAGCACCGGAACAACGAGCAGGTAAATCAGGCAGCAAAAATAGAGGTGTCAAAGATAGACTTAGATTGGCACCATAAGGGGGAGTTGTTCCTGGCTCGATGGGCTCATGATGCCTCAGGTCATCAGGGCAGAGATGCCACCTACAAGTGGGCACGAAACCGAGGAGTGGATCTAACCATGGACAGTGTTTCCCAGGTTATCCATGACTGTGAGACGTGTGCTGCCATCAAACAGGCCAAGAGGGTGAAGCCCCTATGGTATGGTGAGCGGTGGTCCAAGTACAAGTATTGGGAGGCCTGGCAGATTGACTACATCACACTGCCCCAGACACGCCAAGGCAAGCGCTACGTGCTGACCATGGTAGAAGCCACCACTGGATGTCTAGAGACTTTCCCTGTACCTCATGCCACTGCCCGGAACACCATCTTAGGCTTGGAAAAACAAGTCCTGTGGAGACACGGCACCCCTGAGAGAATTGAGTCTGACAACGGCACCCATTTCAAGAACAGCCTTATCAACACCTGAGCCAGAGAACATGGTATCGAATGGATATATCATATTCCCTATCATGCTCCAGCTGCCGGCAAAATTGAACGGTGCAACGGACTCCTTAAAACTACCCTGAAGGCACTCGGTGGGGGAACATTTAGAAACTGGGAAATTAACCTGGCAAAAGCAACCTGGATGGTCAACACCCGGGGGTCTGTCAATCGAGCTGGCCCTGCTCAGTCAGAACCCTTACACGCAGTAGATGGAGATAAGGTCCCTGTAATACATATGAAAGGTATTTTAGGGAAAACTGTTTAGATTAATCCCACCTCAGGCAAAGACCAACCCATTCGTGGGATTGTCTTTGCTCAAGGACCTGGTTACACTTGGTGGGTAATGCAGGAAGATGGGGAGACCCGCTGTGTACCACAGGGAAACTTAGTCTTAAGAGAGAACTGGGTGTAAGATTTCATGGTGTGCAGATGGAAATAGAATAAGGGGTGGATAATGTCCTGGGTTGTAAGATAAGCTTGTATTCCATTTGCCATCTGTCGAAGGCGAACCGGTTGGACAGGTTTTTTGTTATCTCTCTCAGAGACAATGGTTTGTGTATACACCTTTGACTGATTCAATGAAAGGCTGAAAAAAATGTAACGCCGTGAGGGGTCCCACCCAGAGGGGGGAAGCAGCTCTCCCTCTTCTTCGCGGGACTCCGAGAGAAGCAGCTCTCTCACTCTCTCTTCGCGGGATTCCGAGAGAAGCAGCTCTCCCTCTTCTTTGCGGGACTCCGAGAGAAGCAGCTCTCTCTCTCTCTCTTCGCGGGACTCCCAGAAAAGCAGCTCTCTCTCGCTCTCTCTTCGGCGGCACCCGCAGCGAAGCAGCCGGCGCGCGCAGAGGCGACGGCAGCGGAGCTCAGAGGCAACCCCGGCGCAGAAGAAGACCGGCCCCCACTGCCACCAGATCTTCAGAGAAAAATTATACCCTTCTAAAGATCACCACTTCAGCTGCAACTCATCAACTATTGCAAGGGAAAGCAATTGTCCCAGCAAAACCTGATACTGGCATTCCTCAGGTTCTAGACTTTTTCTTTCACTAGTTTTGTTTGTACCGATTGCATTTTCCTTTTTAAATTGTTGTCTAGTTTTCTCCTAGTAAAGAATTGTTACTCCCACTCCCATATCTTTGCCTGAGAGCCTTCTAATTTAAAGATCCTCGTAATTCAGAGGGAGGGGGGTTTGCCGTTCTCCATTGCACAGGAGGCTTTGCCCTCTTTCACAGACTCCTGTCTTGTCTAACCAAGACACCCTGATAGACCCAAGGGAGCCCTACAAACTGACATCAGGAACCTGGACTGGTGAGTTTTCTTTCCCAGGGAAAATGGCCAAAGGATGTTCCTAGGTGCCCCTGGCCCTGGGCTAGGACCTCACTGCAAAAAATCCTTATATCGAAGGATGGAGCCCAGACCGAAGTTATCCCCACCTCAAACTTGTGCTGCCCTGATAGACCCAAAGGAGCCCTACAAACTGACATCAGGAACATGGACTGGTGAGTTTTCTTTCCCAGGGAAAAGGGACAAAGCATGTGCCCAGAGGACCCTGGCCCTGAGCTGGGCCTGACTGCAAAAAATCCTTATATCGAAGGATGGAACCCACACCGAAGTTGTCCCCACATCAAACTTGTGGTGCCCTGATAGACCCAAAGGAGCCCTAAAAACTGACATCAGGAACCTGGACTGGTGAGTTTTCTTTCCCAGGGAAAATGGCCAAAGGATGTGCCCAGGGGCTCCTGGCCCTGGGCTGGGACCTCACTGCAAAAAATCCTTATATCGAAGGATGGACCCCACACCGAAGTTTTCCCCACCTCAAACTTCTGCTGCCCTGATAGACCCAAAGGAGCCCTACAAACTGACATCAGGAACCTGGACTGGTGGGATTTATTTCCCAGGGAAAAGGGACAAAGCATGTGCCCAGAGGCCCCTGGCCCTAGGCTGGGCCTGACTGCAAAAAATCCTTATATCGAAGGATGGACCCCAGACCGAAGTTTTCCCCACATCAAACCTGTGCTGTCCTGATCGACCCAAAGGAGCCCTACAAACTGACATCAGGAACCTGGGCTGGTGAGTTTTCTTTCCCAGGGAAAATGGCCAATGGATGTGCCCAGGGGCCCCTGGCCCTGGGCTGGGACCTCACTGCAAAAAATCCTTATATCGAAGGATGGAACCCACACCGAAGTTGTCCCCACATCAAACCTGTGCTGTCCTGATCGACCCAAAGGAGCCCTACAAACTGACATCAGGAACCTGGACTGGTGAGTTTTCTTTCCCAGGGAAATGGCCAATGGATGTGCCCAGTGGCCCCTGGCCCTGGGCTAGGACCTCACTGCAAAAAATCCTTATATCGAAGGATGGAGCCCAGACCGAAGTTATCCCCACCTCAAATTTGTGCTGCCCTGATAGACCCAAGGGAGCCCTACAAACTGACATCAGGAACCTGGACTGGTGAGTTTTATTTCCCAGGGAAAATGGCCAAAGGATGTGCCTAGGTGCCCCCTCCATGGCTGGGAACTGACTGCAAAAAATCCTTATATCGAAGGATGGAGCCCACACCGAAGTTGTCCCCACCTCAAACTTGTGCTGCCCTGATAGACCCAAAGGAGCCCTACAAACTGACATCAGGAACCTGGACTGGTGAGTTTTATTTCCCAGGGAAAATGGCCAAAGGATGTGCCTAGGTGCCCCCTCCATGGCTGGGAACAGACTGCAAAAAATCCCTATATCGAAGGATGGAGCCCACACCGAAGTTGTCCCCACCTCAAACTTGTGCTGCCCTGATAGACCCAAGGAAGCCCTACAAGCTGGCATCAGGAACCTGGACTGGTGAGTTTTCTTTCCCAGGGAAAATGTCCAAAGGATGTGCCCAGGGGCTCCTGGCCCTGGGCTGGGACCTCACTGCAAAAAATCCTTATATCGAAGGATGGAACCCACACCGAAGTTGTCCCCACATCAAACTTGTGCTGCCCTGATAGACCCAAAGGAGCCCTACAAACTGACATCAGGAACCTGGACCGGTTGGTTTTCTTTCCCAGGGAAAAGGGACAAAGCATGTGCCCAGAGGCCCCTGGCCCTGGGCTGGGCCTGACTGCAAAAAATCCTTATATCGAAGGATGGACCCCAGACCGAAGTTGTCCCCACCTCAAACTTGTGCTGCCCTGATAGACCCAAGGGAGCCCTACAAGCTGGCATCAGGAACCTGGACTGGTGAGTTTTCTTTCCCAGGGAAATGCCCAATGGATGTGCCCAGGGGCCCCTGGCCCTGGGCTGGGACCTGACTGCAAAAAATCCTCATATCGAAGGATGGACCCCACACCGAAGTGGTCCCCACATCAAACTTCTGCTGCCCTGATAGACCCAAAGGAGCCCTACAAACTGACATCAGGAACCTGGACTGGTGAGTTTTCTTTCCCAGGGAAAAGGGACAATGCATGTGCCCATAGGCCCCTGGCCCTGGGCTGGGCCTGACTGCAAAAAATCCTTATATCGAAGGATGGACCCCAGACCGAAGTTGTCCCCACATCAAATTTGTGCTGCCCTGATAGACCCAAGGGAGCCCTACAAACTGACATCAGGAACCTGGACTGGTGAGTTTTCTTTCCCAGGGAAATGGCCAATGGATGTGCCCAGGGGCCCCTGGCCCTGGGCTGGGACCTCACTGCAAAAAATCCTTATATCGAAGGATGGACCCCACACTGAAGTTGTCCCCACCTCAAATTCTGCTGCCCTGATAGACCCAAGGGAGCCCTACAAACTGACATCAGGAACCTGGACTGGTGAGTTTTCTTTCCCAGGGAAAATGGCCAAAGGATGTTCCTAGGTGCCCCTGGCCCTGGGCTAGGACCTCACTGCAAAAAATCCTTATATCGAAGGATGGAGCCCAGACCGAAGTTATCCCCACCTCAAACTTGTGCTGCCCTGATAGACCCAAAGGAGCCCTACAAACTGACATCAGGAACCTGGACTGCTGGCTTTTCTTTCCCAGGGAAAAGGGACAAAGCATGTGCCCAGGGGCCCCTGGCCCTGGGCTGGGACCTCACTGCAAAAAATCCTTATGTCGAAGGATGGTCCCCAGACCGAAGTTGTCCGCACCTCAAACTTCTGCTGCCCTGATAGACCCAAGGGAACCCTACAAACTGACATCAGGAACATGGACTGGTGAGTTTTCTTTCCCAGGAAAATGGCCAATGGATGTGCCCAGGGGCCCCTGGCCCTGGGCTGGGACCTCACTGCAAAAAATCCTTATATCGAAGGATGGACCCCACACCGAAGTTGTCCCCACATCAAACTTCTGCTGCCCTGATAGACCCAAAGGAGCCCTACAAACTGACATCAGGAACCTGGACTGGTGAGTTTTCTTTCCCAGGGAAAAGGGACAAAGCATGTGCCCATAGGCCCCTGGCCCTGGGCTGGGCCTGTGCAAAAAATCCTTATATCGAAGGATGGACCCCAGACCGAAGTTGTCCCCACATCAAATTTGTGCTGCCCTGATAGACCCAAGGGAGCCCTGCAAAATGACATCAGGAACCTGGACTGGTGAGTTTTCTTTCCCAGGGAAATGGCCAATGGATGTGCCCAGGGGCCCCTGGCCCTGGGCTGGGACCTCACTGCAAAAAATCCTTATATCGAAGGATGGACCCCACACTGAAGTTGTCCCCACCTCAAATTCTGCTGCCCTGATAGACCCAAAGGAGCCCTACAAACTGACATCAGGAACATGGACTGGTGGGTTTTCTTTCCCAGGGAAAAGGGAAAAAACATGTGCCCAGAGGCCCCTGGCCCTGGGCTGGGCCTGACTGCAAAAAATCCTTATATCGAAGGATGGACCCCAGACCGAATTTGTCCCCACCTCAAACTTGTGCTGCCCTGATAGACCCAAGGGAGCCCTACAAACTGACATCAGGAACCTGGACTGGTGAGTTTTCTTTCCCAGGGAAATGGCCAATGGATGTTCCCAGTGGCCCCTGGCCCTGGGCTAGGACCTCACTGCAAAAAATCCTTATATCGAAGGATGGAGCCCAGACCGAAGTTATCCCCACCTCAAACTTGTGCTGCCCTGATAGACCCAAGGGAGCCCTACAAACTGACATCAGGAACCTGGACTGGTGAGTTTTATTTCCCAGGGAAATGGCCAATGGATGTGCCCAGTGGCCCCTGGCCCTGGGCTAGGACCTCACTGCAAAAAATCCTTATATCGAAGGATGGAGCCCAGACCGAAATTATCCCCACCTCAAATTTGTGCTGCCCTGATAGACCCAAGGGAGCCCTACAAACTGACATCAGGAACCTGGACTGGTGAGTTTTATTTCCCAGGGAAAATGGCCAAAGGATGTGCCTAGGTGCCCCCTCCATGGCTGGGAACTGACTGCAAAAAATCCTTATATCGAAGGATGGAGCCCACACCGTAGTTGTCCCCACCTCAAACTTGTGCTGCCCTGATAGACCCAAAGGAGCCCTACAAACTGACATCAGGAACCTGGACTGGTGAGTTTTCTTTCCAGGGAAAAGGGACAAAGCATGTGCCCAGAGGACTCTGGCCCTGAGCTGGGCCTGACTGCAAAAAATCCTTATATCGAAGGATGGACCCCAGACCGAAGTTGTCCCCACATCAAATTTGTGCTGCCCTGATAGACCCAAGGGAGCCCTACAAACTGACATCAGGAACCTGGACTGGTGAGTTTTATTTCCCAGGGAAAATGGCCAAAGGATGTGCCTAGGTGCCCCCTCCATGGCTGGGAACAGACTGCAAAAAATCCTTATATCGAAGGATGGAGCCCACACCGAAGTTGTCCCCACCTCAAACTTGTGCTGCCCTGATAGACCCAAGGAAGCCCTACAAGCTGGCATCAGGAACCTGGACTGGTGAGTTTTCTTTCCCAGGGAAAATGTCCAAAGGATGTGCCCAGGGGCCCCTGGCCCTGGGCTGGGACCTCACTGCAAAAAATCCTTATATCGAAGGATGGAACCCACACCGAAGTTGTCCCCACATCAAACTTCTGCTGCCCTGATAGACCCAAAGGAGCCCTACAAACTGACATCAGGAACCTGGACTGGTTGGTTTTCTTTCCCAGGGAAAAGGGACAAAGCATGTGCCCAGAGGCCCCTGGCCCTGGGCTGGGCCTGACTGCAAAAAATCCTTATATCGAAGGATGGACCCCAGACCGAAGTTGTCCCCACCTCAAACTTGTGCTGCCCTGATAGACCCAAGGGAGCCCTACAAGCTGGCATCAGGAACCTGGACTGGTGAGTTTTCTTTCCCAGGGAAATGGCCAATGGATGTGCCCAGGGGCCCCTGGCCCTGGGCTGGGACCTCACTGCAAAAAATCCTCATATCGAAGGATGGACCCCACACCGAAGTTGTCCCCACATCAAACTTCTGCTGCCCTGATAGACCCAAAGGAGCCCTACAAACTGACATCAGGAACCTGGACTGGTGAGTTTTCTTTCCCAGGGAAAAGGGACAATGCATGTGCCCATAGGCCCCTGGCCCTGGGCTGGGCCTGACTGCAAAAAATCCTTATATCGAAGGATGGACCCCAGACCGAAGTTGTCCCCACATCAAATTTGTGCTGCCCTGATAGACCCAAGGGAGCCCTACAAACTGACATCAGGAACCTGGACTGGTGAGTTTTCTTTCCCAGGGAAATGGCCAATGGATGTGCCCAGGGGCCCCTGGCCCTGGGCTGGGACCTGACTGCAAAAAATCCTTATATCGAAGGATGGACCCCACACTGAAGTTGTCCCCACCTCAAATTCTGCTGCCCTGATAGACCCAAAGGAGCCCTACAAACTGACATCAGGAACATGGACTGGTGGGTTTTCTTTCCCAGGGAAATGGCCAATGGATGTGCCCAGTGGCCCCTGGCCCTGGGCTAGGACCTCACTGCAAAAAATCCTTATATCGAAGGATGGAGCCCAGACCGAAGTTATCCCCACCTCAAACTTGTGCTGCCCTGATAGACCCAAGGGAGCCCTACAAACTGACATCAGGAACCTGGACTGCTGAGTTTTCTTTCCCAGGGAAAATGGCCAAAGGATGTGCCTAGGTGCCCCATCCATGGCTGGGAACTGACTGCAAAAAATCCTTATATCGAAGGATGGACCCCAGACCGAAGTTGTCCCCACCTCAAACTTCTGCTGCCCTGATAGACCCAAGGGAGCCCTACAAACTGACATCAGGAACCTGGACTGGTGAGTTTACTTTCCCAGGGAAAATGGCCAAAGCATGTGCCCAGGGGCCCCTGGCCCTGGGCTGGGACCTCACTGCAAAAAATCCTTATATCGAAGGATGGAGCCCAGACCGAAGTTATCCCCACCTCACATTTGTGCTGCCCTGATAGACCCAAGGGAGCCCTACAAACTGACATCAGGAACCTGGACTGCTGAGTTTTCTTTCCCAGGGAAAATGGCCAAAGGATGTGCCTAGGTGCCCCCTCCATGGCTGGGAACTGAATGCAAAAAATCCTTATATCGAAGGATGGACCCCAGACCGAAGTTGTCCCCACCTCAAACTTGTGCTGCCCTGATAGACCCAAGGGAGCCCTACAAGCTGGCATCAGGAACCTGGACTGGTGAGTTTTCTTTCCCAGGGAAAATGGCCAAAGGATGTGCCCAGGGGCCCCAGGCCCTGGGCTGGGACCTCACTGCAAAAAATCCTTATATCGAAGGATGGAACCCCCACCGAAGTTGTCCCCACATCAAACTTCTGCTGCCCTGATAGACCCAAAGGAGCCCTACAAACTGACATCAGGAACCTGGACTGGTGGGTTTTCTTTCCCAGGGAAAAGGGACAAAGCATGTGCCCAGGGGCCCCTGGACCTGGGCTGGGACCTCACTGCAAAAAATCCTTATATCGAAGGATGGAACCCACACCAAAGTTGTCCCCACCTCAAACTTGTGCTGCCCTGATAGACCCAAGGGAGCCCTACAAACTGACATCAGGAACCTGGACTGGTGAGTTTCTTTCCCAGGGAAATGGCCAATGGATGTGCCCAGGGGCCCCTGGCCCTGGGCTGGGACCTCACTGCAAAAAATCCTTATATCGAAGGATGGAACCCACACCGAAGTTGTCCCCACATCAAACCTGTGCTGTCCTGATCGACCCAAAGGAGCCCTACAAACTGACATCAGGAACCTGGGCTTGTGAGTTTTCTTTCCCAGGGAAAATGGCCAAAGGATGTTCCTAGGTGCCCCTGGCCCTGGGCTGGGACCTGACTGCAAAAAATCCTTATATCGAAGGATGGAGCCCAGACCGAAGTTATCCCCACCTCAAACTTGTGCTGCCCTGATAGACCCAAGGGAGCCCTACAAACTGACATCAGGAACCTGGACTGGTGAGTTTTCTTTCCCAGGGAAATGGCCAATGGATGTGCCCAGTGGCCCCTGGCCCTGGGCTAGGACCTCACTGCAAAAAATCCTTATATCGAAGGATGGAGCCCAGACCGAAGTTATCCCCACCTCAAATTTGTGCTGCCCTGATAGACCCAAGGGAGCCCTACAAACTGACATCAGGAACCTGGACTGGTGAGTTTTATTTCCCCGGGAAAAAGTGGCCAAAGGATGTGCCTAGGTGCCCCCTCCATGGCTGGGAACTGACTGCAAAAAATCCTTATATCGAAGGATGGAGCCCACACCGAAGTTTTCCCCACCTCAAACTTGTGCTGCCCTGATAGACCCAAGGGAGCCCTACAAGCTGGCATCAGGAACCTGGACTGGTGAGTTTTCTTTCCCAGGGAAAATGGCCAAAGGATGTGCCCAGGGGCCCCTGGCCCTGGGCTGGGAACTCACTGCAAAAAATCCTTATATCGAAGGATGGAACCCACACCGAAGTTGTCCCCACATCAAACTTCTGCTGCCCTGATAGACCCAAAGGAGCCCTACAAACTGACATCAGGAACCTGGACTGGTGGGTTTTCTTTCCCAGGGAAAAGGGACAAAGCATATGCCCAGGGGCCCCTGGCCCTGGGCTGGGCCTGACTGCAAAAAATCCTTATATCGAAGGATGGACCCCAGACCGAATTTGTCCCCACCTCAAACTTGTGCTGCCCTGATAGACCCAAGGGAGCCCTACAAACTGACATCAGGAACCTGGACTGGTGAGTTTTCTTTCCCAGGGAAATGGCCAATGGATGTGCCAAGTGGCCCCTGGCCCTGGGCTAGGACCTCACTGCAAAAAATCCTTATATCGAAGGATGGAGCCCAGACCGAAGTTATCCCCACCTCAAACTTGTGCTGCCCTGATAGACCCAAGGGAGCCCTACAAACTGACATCAGGAACCTGGACTTGTGAGTTTTATTTCCCCGGGAAAAGGGACAAAGAACGTGCCTAGGTGCCCCCTCCATGGCTGGGAACTGACTGCAAAAAATCCTTATATCGAAGGGTGGACCCCACACCGAAGTTATCCCCACCTCAAACTTGTGCTGCCCTGATAGACCCAAAGGAGCCCTACAAACTGACATCAGGAACCTGGACTGGTGGGTTTTCTTTCCCAGGGAAAAGGGACAAAGCATGTGCCCAGGGGCCCCTGGCCCTGGGCTGGGACCTCACTGCAAAAAATCCTTATATCGAAGGATGGACACCAGACCGAAGTTGTCCGCACCTCAAACTTCTGCTGCCCTGATAGACCCAAGGGAGCCCTACAAACTGACATCAGGAACATGGACTGGTGAGTTTTCTTTCCCAGGGAAAAGGGACAAAGCATGTGCCCAGAGGACCCTGGCCCTGAGCTGGGCCTGACTGCAAAAAATCCTTATATCGAAGGATGGAACCCACACCGAAGTTGTCCCCACATCAAACTTGTGGTGCCCTGATAGACCCAAAGGAGCCCTAAAAACTGACATCAGGAACCTGGACTGGTGAGTTTTCTTTCCCAGGGAAAATGGCCAAAGGATGTGCCCAGGGGCTCCTGGCCCTGGGCTGGGACCTCACTGCAAAAAATCCTTATATCGAAGGATGGACCCCACACCGAAGTTTTCCCCACCTCAAACTTCTGCTGCCCTGATAGACCCAAAGGAGCCCTACAAACTGACATCAGGAACCTGGACTGGTGGGATTTATTTCCCAGGGAAAAGGGACAAAGCATGTGCCCAGAGGCCCCTGGCCCTGGGCTGGGCCTGACTGCAAAAAATCCTTATATCGAAGGATGGACCCCAGACCGAAGTTGTCCCCACATCAAAACTGTGCTGTCCTGATCGACCCAAAGGAGCCCTACAAACTGACATCAGGAACCTGGGCTGGTGAGTTTTCTTTCCCAGGGAAAATGGCCAATGGATGTGCCCAGGGGCCCCTGGCCCTGGGCTAGGACCTCACTGCAAAAAATCCTTATATCTAAGGATGGAGCCCAGACCGAAGTTATCCCCACCTCAAATTTGTGCTGCCCTGATAGACCCAAGGGAGCCCTACAAACTGACATCAGGAACCTGGACTGGTGAGTTTTATTTCCCAGGGAAAATGGCCAAAGGATGTGCCTAGGTGCCCCCTCCATGGCTGGGAACTGACTGCAAAAAATCCTTATATCGAAGGATGGAGCCCACACCGAAGTTGTCCCCACCTCAAACTTGTGCTGCCCTGATAGACCCAAAGGAGCCCTACAAACTGACATCAGGAACCTGGACTGGTGAGTTTTATTTCCCAGGGAAAATGGCCAAAGGATGTGCCTAGGTGCCCCCTCCATGGCTGGGAAGAGACTGCAAAAAATCCTTATATCGAAGGATGGAGCCCACACCGAAGTTGTCCCCACCTCAAACTTGTGCTGCCCTGATAGACCCAAGGAAGCCCTACAAGCTGGCATCAGGAACCTGGACTGGTGAGTTTTCTTTCCCAGGGAAAATGTCCAAAGGATGTGCCCAGGGGCCCCTGGCCCTGGGCTGGGACCTGACTGCAAAAAATCCTCATATCGAAGGATGGACCCCACACCGAAGTGGTCCCCACATCAAACTTCTGCTGCCCTGATAGACCCAAAGGAGCCCTACAAACTGACATCAGGAACCTGGACTGGTGAGTTTTCTTTCCCAGGGAAAAGGGACAATGCATGTGCCCATAGGCCCCTGGCCCTGGGCTGGGCCTGACTGCAAAAAATCCTTATATCGAAGGATGGACCCCAGACCGAAGTTGTCCCCACATCAAATTTGTGCTGCCCTGATAGACCCAAGGGAGCCCTACAAACTGACATCAGGAACCTGGACTGGTGAGTTTTCTTTCCCAGGGAAATGGCCAATGGATGTGCCCAGGGGCCCCTGGCCCTGGGCTGGGACCTCACTGCAAAAAATCCTTATATCGAAGGATGGACCCCACACTGAAGTTGTCCCCACCTCAAATTCTGCTGCCCTGATAGACCCAAAGGAGCCCTACAAACTGACATCAGGAACATGGACTGGTGGGTTTTCTTTCCCAGGGAAATGGCCAATGGATGTGCCCAGTGGCCCCTGGCCCTAGGCTAGGACCTCACTGAAAAAAATCCTTATATCGAAGGATGGAGCCCAGACCGAAGTTATCCCCACCTCAAACTTGTGCTGCCCTGATAGACCCAAGGGAGCCCTACAAACTGACATCAGGAACCTGGACTGGTGAGTTTTCTTTCCCAGGAAAATGGCCAATGGATGTGCCCAGGGGCCCCTGGCCCTGGGCTGGGACCTCACTGCAAAAAATCCTTATATCGAAGGATGGACCCCACACCGAAGTTGTCCCCACATCAAACTTCTGCTGCCCTGATAGACCCAAAGGAGCCCTACAAACTGACATCAGGAACCTGGACTGGTGATTTTTCTTTCCCAGGGAAAAGGGACAAAGCATGTGCCCATAGGCCCCTGGCCCTGGGCTGGGCCTGTGCAAAAAATCCTTATATCGAAGGATGGACCCCAGACCGAAGTTGTCCCCACATCAAATTTGTGCTGCCCTGATAGACCCAAGGGAGCCCTGCAAAATGACATCAGGAACCTGGACTGGTGAGTTTTCTTTCCCAGGGAAATGGCCAATGGATGTGCCCAGGGGCCCCTGGCCCTGGGCTGGGACCTCACTGCAAAAAATCCTTATATCGAAGGATGGACCCCACACTGAAGTTGTCCCCACCTCAAATTCTGCTGCCCTGATAGACCCAAAGGAGCCCTACAAACTGACATCAGGAACATGGACTGGTGGGTTTTCTTTCCCAGGGAAAAGGGAAAAAACATGTGCCCAGAGGCCCCTGGCCCTGGGCTGGGCCTGACTGCAAAAAATCCTTATATCGAAGGATGGACCCCAGACCGAATTTGTCCCCACCTCAAACTTGTGCTGCCCTGATAGACCCAAGGGAGCCCTACAAACTGACATCAGGAACCTGGACTGGTGAGTTTTCTTTCCCAGGGAAATGGCCAATGGATGTTCCCAGTGGCCCCTGGCCCTGGGCTAGGACCTCACTGCAAAAAATCCTTATATCGAAGGATGGACCCCACACTGAAGTTGTCCCCACCTCAAATTCTGCTGCCCTGATAGACCCAAAGGAGCCCTACAAACTGACATCAGGAACATGGACTGGTGGGTTTTCTTTCCCAGGGAAATGGCCAATGGATGTGCCCAGTGGCCCCTGGCCCTGGGCTAGGACCTCACTGCAAAAAATCCTTATATCGAAGGATGGAGCCCAGACCGAAGTTATCCCCACCTCAAACTTGTGCTGCCCTGATAGACCCAAGGGAGCCCTACAAACTGACATCAGGAACCTGGACTGCTGAGTTTTCTTTCCCAGGGAAAATGGCCAAAGGATGTGCCTAGGTGCCCCATCCATGGCTGGGAACTGACTGCAAAAAATCCTTATATCGAAGGATGGACCCCAGACCGAAGTTGTCCCCACCTCAAACTTCTGCTGCCCTGATAGACCCAAGGGAGCCCTACAAACTGACATCAGGAACCTGGACTGGTGAGTTTTCTTTCCCAGGGAAAATGGCCAAAGCATGTGCCCAGGGGCCCCTGGCCCTGGGCTGGGACCTCACTGCAAAAAATCCTTATATCGAAGGATGGACCCCAGACCGAAGTTATCCCCACCTCACATTTGTGCTGCCCTGATAGACCCAAGGGAGCCCTACAAACTGACATCAGGAACCTGGACTGGTGGGTTTTCTTTCCCAGGGAAAAGGGACAAAGGATGTGCCTAGGTGCCCCCTCCATGGCTGGGAACTGAATGCAAAAAATCCTTATATCGAAGGATGGACCCCAGACCGAAGTTGTCCCCACCTCAAACTTGTGCTGCCCTGATAGACCCAAGGGAGCCCTACAAGCTGGCATCAGGAACCTGGACTGGTGAGTTTTCTTTCCCAGGGAAAATGGCCAAAGCATGTGCCCAGGGGCCCCAGGCCCTGGGCTGGGACCTCACTGCAAAAAATCCTTATATCGAAGGATGGAACCCCCACCGAAGTTGTCCCCACATCAAACTTCTGCTGCCCTGATAGACCCAAAGGAGCCCTACAAACTGACATCAGGAACCTGGACTGGTGGGTTTTCTTTCCCAGGGAAAAGGGACAAAGCATGTGCCCAGGGGCCCCTGGACCTGGGCTGGGACCTCACTGCAAAAAATCCTTATATCGAAGGATGGAACCCACACCGAAGTTGTCCGCACATCAAAATTCTGCTGCCCTGATAGACCCAAGGGAGCCCTACAAACTGACATCAGGAACCTGGACTGGTGAGTTTTCTTTCCCAGGGAAAATGGCCAAAGGATGTTCCTAGGTGCCCCTGGCCCTGGGCTGGGACCTCACTGCAAAAAATCCTTATATCGAAGGATGGAGGCCAGACCAAAGTTGTCCCCACCTCAAACTTGTGCTGCCCTGATAGACCCAAGGGAGCCCTACAAACTGACATCAGGAACCTGGACTGGTGAGTTTCTTTCCCAGGGAAATGGCCAATGGATGTGCCCAGGGGCCCCTGGCCCTGGGCTGGGACCTCACTGCAAAAAATCCTTATATCGAAGGATGGAACCCACACCGAAGTTGTCCCCACATCAAACCTGTGCTGTCCTGATCGACCCAAAGGAGCCCTACAAACTGACATCAGGAACCTGGGCTGGTGAGTTTTCTTTCCCAGGGAAAATGGCCAAAGGATGTTCCTAGGTGCCCCTGGCCCTGGGCTGGGACCTGACTGCAAAAAATCCTTATATCGAAGGATGGAGCCCAGACCGAAGTTATCCCCACCTCAAACTTGTGCTGCCCTGATAGACCCAAGGGAGCCCTACAAACTGACATCAGGAACCTGGACTGGTGAGTTTTCTTTCCCAGGGAAATGGCCAATGGATGTGCCCAGGGGCCCCTGGCCCTGGGCTGGGACCTCACTGCAAAAAATCCTTATATCGAAGGATGGACCCCACACTGAAGTTGTCCCCACCTCAAATTCTGCTGCCCTGATAGACCCAAAGGAGCCCTACAAACTGACATCAGGAACATGGACTGGTGGGTTTTCTTTCCCAGGGAAATGGCCAATGGATGTGCCCAGTGGCCCCTGGCCCTGGGCTAGGACCTCACTGCAAAAAATCCTTATATCGAAGGATGGAGCCCAGACCGAAGTTATCCCCACCTCAAACTTGTGCTGCCCTGATAGACCCAAGGGAGCCCTACAAACTGACATCAGGAACCTGGACTGCTGAGTTTTCTTTCCCAGGGAAAATGGCCAAAGGATGTGCCTAGGTGCCCCATCCATGGCTGGGAACTGACTGCAAAAAATCCTTATATCGAAGGATGGACCCCAGACCGAAGTTGTCCCCACCTCAAACTTCTGCTGCCCTGATAGACCCAAGGGAGCCCTACAAACTGACATCAGGAACCTGGACTGGTGAGTTTTCTTTCCCAGGGAAAATGGCCAAAGGATGTGCCCAGGGGCCCCAGGCCCTGGGCTGGGACCTCACTGCAAAAAATCCTTATATCGAAGGATGGAACCCCCACCGAAGTTGTCCCCACATCAAACTTCTGCTGCCCTGATAGACCCAAAGGAGCCCTACAAACTGACATCAGGAACCGGGACTGGTGGGTTTTCTTTCCCAGGGAAAAGGGACAAAGCATGTGCCCAGGGGCCCCTGGACCTGGGCTGGGACCTCACTGCAAAAAATCCTTATATCGAAGGATGGAACCCACACCGAAGTTGTCCGCACATCAAAATTCTGCTGCCCTGATAGACCCAAGGGAGCCCTACAAACTGACATCAGGAACCTGGACTGGTGAGTTTTCTTTCCCAGGGAAAATGGCCAAAGGATGTTCCTAGGTGCCCCTGGCCCTGGGCTGGGACCTCACTGCAAAAAATCCTTATATCGAAGGATGGAGGCCAGACCAAAGTTGTCCCCACCTCAAACTTGTGCTGCCCTGATAGACCCAAGGGAGCCCTACAAACTGACATCAGGAACCTGGACTGGTGAGTTTCTTTCCCAGGGAAATGGCCAATGGATGTGCCCAGGGGCCCCTGGCCCTGGGCTGGGACCTCACTGCAAAAAATCCTTATATCGAAGGATGGAACCCACACCGAAGTTGTCCCCACATCAAACCTGTGCTGTCCTGATCGACCCAAAGGAGCCCTACAAACTGACATCAGGAACCTGGGCTGGTGAGTTTTCTTTCCCAGGGAAAATGGCCAAAGGATGTTCCTAGGTGCCCCTGGCCCTGGGCTGGGACCTGACTGCAAAAAATCCTTATATCGAAGGATGGAGCCCAGACCGAAGTTATCCCCACCTCAAACTTGTGCTGCCCTGATAGACCCAAGGGAGCCCTACAAACTGACATCAGGAACCTGGACTGGTGAGTTTTCTTTCCCAGGGAAATGGCCAATGGATGTGCCCTGTGGCCCCTGGCCCTGGGCTAGGACCTCACTGCAAAAAATCCTTATATCGAAGGATGGAGCCCAGACCGAAGTTATCCCCACCTCAAATTTGTGCTGCCCTGATAGACCCAAGGGAGCCCTACAAACTGACATCAGGAACCTGGACTGGTGAGTTTTATTTCCCCGGGAAAATGGCCAAAGGATGTGCCTAGGTGCCCCCTCCATGGCTGGGAACTGACTGCAAAAAATCCTTATATCGATGGATGGAGCCCACACCGAAGTTTTCCCCACCTCAAACTTGTGCTGCCCTGATAGACCCAAGGGAGCCCTACAACCTGGCATCAGGAACCTGGACTGGTGAGTTTTCTTTCCCAGGGAAAATGGCCAAAGGATGTGCCCAGGGGCCCCTGGCCCTGGGCTGGGACCTCACTGCAAAAAATCCTTATATCGAAGGTTGGAACCCACACCGAAGTTGTCCCCACATCAAACTTCTGCTGCCCTGATAGACCCAAAGGAGCCCTACAAACTGACATCAGGAACCTGGACTGGTGGGTTTTCTTTCCCAGGGAAAAGGGACAAAGCATATGCCCAGGGGCCCCTGGCCCTGGGCTGCGACCTCCCTGCAAAAAATCCTTATATCGAAGGATGGTCCCCAGACCGAAGTTGTCCGCACCTCAAACTTCTGCTGCCCTGATAGACCCAAGGGAGCCCTACAAACTGACATCAGGAACCTGGACTGGTGAGTTTTCTTTCCCAGGGAAAAGGGACAAAGCATGTGCCCAGAGGCCCCTGGCCCTGGGCTGGGACCTCACTGCAAAAAATCCTTATATCGAAGGATGGACCCCACACCGAAGTTGTCCCCACATCAAACTTCTGCTGCCCTGATAGACCCAAAGGAGCCCTACAAACTGACATCAGGAACCTGGACTGGTGAGTTTTCTTTCCCAGGGAAAAGGGACAAAGCATGTGCCCAGGGGCCCCTGGCCCTGGGCTGGGACCTCACTGCAAAAAATCCTTATATCGAAGGATGGACCCCAGACCGAAGTTGTCCCCACATCAAACTTGTGCTGCCCTGATAGACCCAATGGAGCCCTACAAACTGACATCAGGAACCTGGACTGGTGAGTTTTCTTTCCCAGGGAAAAGGGACAAAGCATGTGCCCAGAGGCCCCTGGCCCTCGGCTGGGCCTGACTGCAAAAAATCCTTATATCGAAGGATGGACCGCAGACCGAAGTTGTCCCCACATCAAATTTGTGCTGCCCTGATAGACCCAAGGGAGCCCTACAAACTGACATCAGGAACCTGGACTGGTGAGTTTTCTTTCCCAGGGAAATGGCCAATGGATGTGCCCAGGGGCCCCTGGCCCTGGGCTGGGACCTCACTGCAAAAAATCCTTATATCGAAGGATGGACCCCACACTGAAGTTGTCCCCACCTCAAATTCTGCTGCCCTGATAGACCCAAAGGAGCCCTACAAACTGACATCAGGAACATGGACTGGTGGGTTTTCTTTCCCGGGGAAAAGGGACAAAGCATGTGCCCAGAGGCCCCTGGCCCTGGGCTGGGCCTGACTGCAAAAAATCCTTATATCGAAGGATGGACCCCAGACCGAATTTGTCCCCACCTCAAACTTGTGCTGCCCTGATAGACCCAAGGGAGCCCTACAAACTGACATCAGGAACCTGGACTGGTGAGTTTTCTTTCCCAGGGAAATGGCCAATGGATGTTCCCAGTGGCCCCTGGCCCTGGGCTAGGACCTCACTGCAAAAAATCCTTATATCGAAGGATGGAGCCCAGTCCGAAGTTATCCCCACCTCAAACTTGTGCTGCCCTGATAGACCCAAGGGAGCCCTACAAACTGACATCAGGAACCTGGACTGGTGAGTTTTATTTCCCAGGGAAAAGGGACAAAGCATGTGCCTAGGTGCCCCCTCCATGGCTGGGAACTGACTGCAAAAAAATCCTTATATCGAAGGATGGTCCCCAGACCGAAGTTGTCCGCACCTCAAACTTCTGCTGCCCTGATAGACCCAAAGGAGCCCTACAAACTGACATCAGGAACCTGGACTGGTGAGTTTTCTTTCCCAGGGAAAAGGGACAAAGCATGTGCCCAGAGGCCCCTGGCCCTGGGCTGGGCCTGACTGCAAAAAATCCTTATATCGAAGGATGGACCCCAGACCGAAGTTGTCCCCACATCAAACCTGTGCTGTCCTGATAGACCCAAGGGAGCCCTACAAACTGACATCAGGAACCTGGACTGGTGAGTTTTCTTTCCCAGGGAAAATGGCCAAAGGATGTTCCTAGGTGCCCCTGGCCCTGAGCTGGGACCTGACTGCAAAAAATACTTATATCGAAGGATGGAGGCCAGACCAAAGTTGTCCCCACCTCAAACTTGTGCTGCCCTGATAGACCCAAGGGAGCCCTACAAACTGACATCAGGAACCTGGACTGCTGAGTTTTCTTTCCCAGGGAAATGGCCAATGGATGTGCCCAGTGGCCCCTGGCCCTGGGCTAGGACCTCACTGCAAAAAATCCTTATATCGAAGGATGGAGCCCAGACCGAAGTTATCCCCACCTCAAACTTGTGCTGCCCTGATAGACCCAAGGGAGCCCTACAAACTGACATCAGGAACCTGGACTGCTGAGTTTTCTTTCCCAGGGAAAATGGCCAAAGGATGTGCCTAGGTGCCCCCTCCATGGCTGGGAACTGAATGCAAAAAATCCTTATATCGAAGTATGGACCCCAGACCGAAGTTGTCCCCACCTCAAACTTGTGCTGCCCTGATAGACCCAAGGGAGCCCTACAAGCTGGCATCAGGAACCTGGACTGGTGAGTTTTCTTTCCCAGGGAAAATGGCCAAAGGATGTGTCCAGGGGCCCCTGGCCCTGGGCTGGGACCTCACTGCAAAAAATCCTTATATCGAAGGATGGAACCCCCACCGAAGTTGTCCCCACATCAAACTTCTGCTGCCCTGATAGACCCAAAGGAGCCCTACAAACTGACATCAGGAACCTGGACTGGTGGGTTTTCTTTCCCAGGGAAAAGGGACAAAGCATGTGCCCAGGGGCCCCTGGCCCTGGGCTGGGACCTCACTGCAAAAAATCCTTATATCGATAGATGGAACCCACACCGAAGTTGTCCGCACATCAAAATTCTGCTGCCCTGATAGACCCAAGGGAGCCCTACAAACTGACATCAGGAACCTGGACTGGTGAGTTTTCTTTCCCAGGGAAAAGGGACAATGCATGTGCCCATAGGCCCCTGGCCCTGGGCTGGGCCTGACTGCAAAAAATCCTTATATCGAAGGATGGAGCCCAGACCGAAGTTATCCCCACCTCACATTTGTGCTGCCCTGATAGACCCAAGGGAGCCCTACAAACTGACATCAGGAACCTGGACTGGTGGGTTTTATTTCCCAGGGAAAAGGGACAAAGGATGTGCCTAGGTGCCCCCTCCATGGCTGGGAACTGAATGCAAAAAATCCTTATATCGAAGGATGGACCCCAGACCGAAGTTGTCCCCACCTCAAACTTGTGCTGCCCTGATAGACCCAAGGGAGCCCTACAAACTGACATCAGGAACCTGGACTGGTGAGTTTTCTTTCCCAGGGAAAATGGCCAAAGGATGTGCCCAGGGGCCCCAGGCCCTGGGCTGGGACCTCACTGCAAAAAATCCTTATATCGAAGGATGGAACCCCCACCGAAGTTGTCCCCACATCAAACTTCTGCTGCCCTGATAGACCCAAAGGAGCCCTACAAACTGACATCAGGAACCTGGACTGGTGGGTTTTCTTTCCCAGGGAAAAGGGACAAAGCATGTGCCCAGGGGCCCCTGGACCTGGGCTGGGACCTCACTGCAAAAAATCCTTATATCGAAGGATGGAACCCACACCGAAGTTGTCCGCACATCAAAATTCTGCTGCCCTGATAGACCCAAGGGAGCCCTACAAACTGACATCAGGAACCTGGACTGGTGAGTTTTCTTTCCCAGGGAAAATGGCCAAAGGATGTTCCTAGGTGCCCCTGGCCCTGGGCTGGGACCTCACTGCAAAAAATCCTTATATCGAAGGATGGAGGCCAGACCAAAGTTGTCCCCACCTCAAACTTGTGCTGCCCTGATAGACCCAAGGGAGCCCTACAAACTGACATCAGGAACCTGGACTGGTGAGTTTCTTTCCCAGGGAAATGGCCAATGGATGTGCCCAGGGGCCCCTGGCCCTGGGCTGGGACCTCACTGCAAAAAATCCTTATATCGAAGGATGGAACCCACACCGAAGTTGTCCCCACATCAAACCTGTGCTGTCCTGATCGACCCAAAGGAGCCCTACAAACTGACATCAGGAACCTGGGCTGGTGAGTTTTCTTTCCCAGGGAAAATGGCCAAAGGATGTTCCTAGGTGCCCCTGGCCCTGGGCTGGGACCTGACTGCAAAAAATCCTTATATCGAAGGATGGAGCCCAGACCGAAGTTATCCCCACCTCAAACTTGTGCTGCCCTGATAGACCCAAGGGAGCCCTACAAACTGACATCAGGAACCTGGACTGGTGAGTTTTCTTTCCCAGGGAAATGGCCAATGGATGTGCCCTGTGGCCCCTGGCCCTGGGCTAGGACCTCACTGCAAAAAATCCTTATATCGAAGGATGGAGCCCAGACCGAAGTTATCCCCACCTCAAATTTGTGCTGCCCTGATAGACCCAAGGGAGCCCTACAAACTGACATCAGGAACCTGGACTGGTGAGTTTTATTTCCCCGGGAAAATGGCCAAAGGATGTGCCTAGGTGCCCCCTCCATGGCTGGGAACTGACTGCAAAAAATCCTTATATCGATGGATGGAGCCCACACCGAAGTTTTCCCCACCTCAAACTTGTGCTGCCCTGATAGACCCAAGGGAGCCCTACAACCTGGCATCAGGAACCTGGACTGGTGAGTTTTCTTTCCCAGGGAAAATGGCCAAAGGATGTGCCCAGGGGCCCCTGGCCCTGGGCTGGGACCTCACTGCAAAAAATCCTTATATCGAAGGTTGGAACCCACACCGAAGTTGTCCCCACATCAAACTTCTGCTGCCCTGATAGACCCAAAGGAGCCCTACAAACTGACATCAGGAACCTGGACTGGTGGGTTTTCTTTCCCAGGGAAAAGGGACAAAGCATATGCCCAGGGGCCCCTGGCCCTGGGCTGCGACCTCCCTGCAAAAAATCCTTATATCGAAGGATGGTCCCCAGACCGAAGTTGTCCGCACCTCAAACTTCTGCTGCCCTGATAGACCCAAGGGAGCCCTACAAACTGACATCAGGAACCTGGACTGGTGAGTTTTCTTTCCCAGGGAAAAGGGACAAAGCATGTGCCCAGAGGCCCCTGGCCCTGGGCTGGGACCTCACTGCAAAAAAACCTTATATCGAAGGATGGACCCCACACCGAAGTTGTCCCCACATCAAACTTCTGCTGCCCTGATAGACCCAAAGGAGCCCTACAAACTGACATCAGGAACCTGGACTGGTGAGTTTTCTTTCCCAGGGAAAAGGGACAAAGCATGTGCCCAGAGGACCCTGGCCCTGAGCTGGGCCTGACTGCAAAAAATCCTTATATCGAAGGATGGACCCCAGACCGAAGTTGTCCCCACATCAAACTTGTGCTGCCCTGATAGACCCAATGGAGCCCTACAAACTGACATCAGGAACCTGGACTGGTGAGTTTTCTTTCCCAGGGAAAAGGGACAAAGCATGTGCCCAGGGGCCCCTGGCCCTCGGCTGGGCCTGACTGCAAAAAATCCTTATATCGAAGGATGGACCCCAGACCGAAGTTGTCCCCACATCAAATTTGTGCTGCCCTGATAGACCCAAGGGAGCCCTACAAACTGACATCAGGAACCTGGACTGGTGAGTTTTCTTTCCCAGGGAAATGGCCAATGGATGTGCCCAGGGGCCCCTGGCCCTGGGCTGGGACCTCACTGCAAAAAATCCTTATATCGAAGGATGGACCCCACACTGAAGTTGTCCCCACCTCAAATTCTGCTGCCCTGATAGACCCAAAGGAGCCCTACAAACTGACATCAGGAACATGGACTGGTGGGTTTTCTTTCCCAGGGAAAAGGGACAAAGCATGTGCCCAGAGGCCCCTGGCCCTGGGCTGGGCCTGACTGCAAAAAATCCTTATATCGAAGGATGGACCCCAGACCGAATTTGTCCCCACCTCAAACTTGTGCTGCCCTGATAGACCCAAGGGAGCCCTACAAACTGACATCAGGAACCTGGACTGGTGAGTTTTCTTTCCCAGGGAAATGGCCAATGGATGTTCCCAGTGGCCCCTGGCCCTGGGCTAGGACCTCACTGCAAAAAATCCTTATATCGAAGGATGGAGCCCAGACCGAAGTTATCCCCACCTCAAACTTGTGCTGCCCTGATAGACCCAAGGGAGCCCTACAAACTGACATCAGGAACCTGGACTGGTGAGTTTTATTTCCCAGGGAAAAGGGACAAAGCATGTGCCTAGGTGCCCCCTCCATGGCTGGGAACTGACTGCAAAAAAATCCTTATATCGAAGGATGGTCCCCAGACCGAAGTTGTCCGCACCTCAAACTTCTGCTGCCCTGATAGACCCAAAGGAGCCCTACAAACTGACATCAGGAACCTGGACTGGTGAGTTTTCTTTCCCAGGGAAAAGGGACAAAGCATGTGCCCAGAGGCCCCTGGCCCTGGGCTGGGCCTGACTGCAAAAAATCCTTTCATCGAAGGATGGACCCCAGACCGAAGTTGTCCCCACATCAAACCTGTGCTGTCCTGATAGACGAAAGGAGCCCTACAAACTGACATCAGGAACCTGGACTGGTGAGTTTTCTTTCCCAGGGAAAATGGCCAAAGGATGTTCCTAGGTGCCCCTGGCCCTGAGCTGGGACCTGACTGCAAAAAATACTTATATCGAAGGATGGAGGCCAGACCAAAGTTGTCCCCACCTCAAACTTGTGCTGCCCTGATAGACCCAAGGGAGCCCTACAAACTGACATCAGGAACCTGGACTGCTGAGTTTTCTTTCCCAGGGAAATGGCCAATGGATGTGCCCAGTGGCCCCTGGCCCTGGGCTAGGACCTCACTGCAAAAAATCCTTATATCGAAGGATGGAGCCCAGACCGAAGTTATCCCCACCTCAAACTTGTGCTGCCCTGATAGACCCAAGGGAGCCCTACAAACTGACATCAGGAACCTGGACTGCTGAGTTTTCTTTCCCAGGGAAAATGGCCAAAGGATGTGCCTAGGTGCCCCCTCCATGGCTGGGAACTGAATGCAAAAAATCCTTATATCGAAGTATGGACCCCAGACCGAAGTTGTCCCCACCTCAAACTTGTGCTGCCCTGATAGACCCAAGGGAGCCCTACAAGCTGGCATCAGGAACCTGGACTGGTGAGTTTTCTTTCCCAGGGAAAATGGCCAAAGGATGTGTCCAGGGGCCCCTGGCCCTGGGCTGGGACCTCACTGCAAAAAATCCTTATATCGAAGGATGGAACCCCCACCGAAGTTGTCCCCACATCAAACTTCTGCTGCCCTGATAGACCCAAAGGAGCCCTACAAACTGACATCAGGAACCTGGACTGGTGGGTTTTCTTTCCCAGGGAAAAGGGACAAAGCATGTGCCCAGGGGCCCCTGGCCCTGGGCTGGGACCTCACTGCAAAAAATCCTTATATCGATAGATGGAACCCACACCGAAGTTGTCCGCACATCAAAATTCTGCTGCCCTGATAGACCCAAGGGAGCCCTACAAACTGACATCAGGAACCTGGACTGGTGAGTTTTCTTTCCCAGGGAAAAGGGACAATGCATGTGCCCATAGGCCCCTGGCCCTGGGCTGGGCCTGACTGCAAAAAATCCTTATATCGAAGGATGGACCCCAGACCGAAGTTGTCCCCACATCAAATTTGTGCTGCCCTGATAGACCCAAGGGAGCCCTACAAACTGACATCAGGAACCTGGACTGGTGAGTTTTCTTTCCCAGGGAAATGGCCAATGGATGTGCCCAGGGGCCCCTGGCCCTGGGCTGGGACCTCACTGCAAAAAATCCTTATATCGAAGGATGGACCCCACACTGAAGTTGTCCCCACCTCAAATTCTGCTGCCCTGATAGACCCAAAGGAGCCCTACAAACTGACATCAGGAACCTGGACTGGTGAGTTTTATTTCCCAGGGAAAATGGGCAAAGCATGTGCCTAGGTGCCCCCTCCATGGCTGGGAACTGACTGCAAAAAATCCTTATATCGAAGGATGGTCCCCAGACTGAAGTTGTCCGCACCTCAAACTTCTGCTGCCCTGATAGACCCAAAGGAGCCCTACAAACTGACATCAGGAACCTGGACTGGTGAGTTTTCTTTCCCAGGGGAAAGGGACAAAGCATGTGCCCAGAGGCCCCTGGCCCTGGGCTGGGCCTGACTGCAAAAAATCCTTATATCGAAGGATGGACCCCAGACCGAAGTTGTCCCCACATCAAACCTGTGCTGTCCTGATAGACGAAAGGAGCCCTACAAACTGACATCAGGAACCTGGACTGGTGAGTTTTCTTTCCCAGGGAAATGGCCAATGGATGTGCCCAGTGGCCCCTGGCCCTGGGCTAGGACCTCACTGCAAAAAATCCTTATATCGAAGGATGGAGCCCAGACTGAAGTTATCCCCACCTCAAACTTGTGCTGCCCTGATAGACCCAAGGGAGCCCTACAAACTGACATCAGGAACCTGGACTGCTGAGTTTTCTTTCCCAGGGAAAATGGCCAAAGGATGTGCCTAGGTGCCCCATCCATGGCTGGGAACTGACTGCAAAAAATCCTTATATCGAAGGATGGACCCCAGACCGAAGTTGTCCGCACCTCAAACTTCTGCTGCCCTGATAGACCCAAAGGAGCCCTACAAACTGACATCAGGAACCTGGACTGGTGAGTTTTCTTTCCCAGGGAAAAGGGACAAAGCATGTGCCCAGAGGCCCCTGGCCCTGGGCTGGGCCTGACTGCAAAAAATCCTTATATCGAAGGATGGACCCCAGACCGAAGTTGTCCCCACATCAAACCTGTGCTGTCCTGATAGACGAAAGGAGCCCTACAAACTGACATCAGGAACCTGGACTGGTGAGTTTTCTTTCCCAGGGAAATGGCCAATGGATGTGCCCAGTGGCCCCTGGCCCTGGGCTAGGACCTCACTGCAAAAAATCCTTATATCGAAGGATGGAGCCCAGACTGAAGTTATCCCCACCTCAAACTTGTGCTGCCCTGATAGACCCAAGGGAGCCCTACAAACTGACATCAGGAACATGGACTGGTGAGTTTTCTTTCCCAGGGAAAATGGCCAAAGGATGTGCCTAGGTGCCCCATCCATGGCTGGGAACTGACTGCAAAAAATCCTTATATCGATGGATGGACCCCAGACCGAAGTTGTCCCCACCTCAAACTTGTGCTGCCCTGATAGACCCAAGGGAGCCCTATAAACTGACATCAGGAACCTGGACTGGTGAGTTTTCTTTCCCAGGGAAAATGGCCAAAGCATGTGCCCAGGGGCCCCTGGCCCTGGGCTGGGACCTCACTGCAAAAAATCCTTATATCGAAGGATGGAGCCCAGACCGAAGTTATCCCCACCTCACATTTGTGCTGCCCTGATAGACCCAAGGGAGCCCTACAAACTGACATCAGGAACCTGGACTGGTGAGTTTTCTTTCCCAGGGAAAATGGCCAAAGGATGTGCCTAGGTGCCCCCTCCATGGCTGGGAACTGAATGCAAAAAATCCTTATATCGAAGGATGGACCCCAGACCGAAGTTGTCCCCACCTCAAACTTGTGCTGCCCTGATAGACCCAAGGGAGCCCTACAAGCTGGCATCAGGAACCTGGACTGGTGAGTTTTCTTTCCCAGGGAAAATGGCCAAAGGATGTGCCCAGGGGCCCCAGGCCCTGGGCTGGGACCTCACTGCAAAAAATCCTTATATCGAAGGATGGAACCCCCACCGAAGTTGTCCCCACATCAAACTTCTGCTGCCCTGATAGACCCAAAGGAGCCCTACAAACTGACATCAGGAACCTGGACTGGTGGGTTTTCTTTCCCAGGGAAAAGGGACAAAGCATGTGCCCAGGGGCCCCTGGCCCTGGGCTGGGACCTCACTGCAAAAAATCCTTATATCGAAGGATGGAACCCACACCGAAATTGTCCGCACATCAAAATTCTGCTGCCCTGATAGACCCAAGGGAGCCCTACAAACTGACATCAGGAACCTGGACTGCTGAGTTTTCTTTCCCAGGGAAATGGCCAATGGATGTGCCCAGTGGCCCCTGGCCCTGGGCTAGGACCTCACTGCAAAAAATCTTTATATCGAAGGATGGAGCCCAGACTGAAGTTATCCCCACCTCAAACTTGTGCTGCCCTGATAGACCCAAGGGAGCCCTACAAACTGACATCAGGAACCTGGACTGCTGAGTTTTCTTTCCCAGGGAAAATGGCCAAAGGATGTGCCTAGGTGCCCCCTCCATGGCTGGGAACTGAATGCAAAAAATCCTTATATCGAAGTATGGACCCCAGACCGAAGTTGTCCCCACCTCAAACTTGTGCTGCCCTGATAGACCCAAGGGAGCCCTACAAGCTGGCATCAGGAACCTGGACTGGTGAGTTTTCTTTCCCAGGGAAAATGGCCAAAGGATGTGTCCAGGGGCCCCTGGCCCTGGGCTGGGACCTCACTGCAAAAAATCCTTATATCGAAGGATGGAACCCCCACCGAAGTTGTCCCCACATCAAACTTCTGCTGCCCTGATAGACCCAAAGGAGCCCTACAAACTGACATCAGGAACCTGGACTGGTGGGTTTTCTTTCCCAGGGAAAAGGGACAAAGCATGTGCCCAGGGGCCCCTGGCCCTGGGCTGGGACCTCACTGCAAAAAATCCTTATATCGATAGATGGAACCCACACCGAAGTTGTCCGCACATCAAAATTCTGCTGCCCTGATAGACCCAAGGGAGCCCTACAAACTGACATCAGGAACCTGGACTGGTGAGTTTTCTTTCCCAGGGAAAAGGGACAATGCATGTGCCCATAGGCCCCTGGCCCTGGGCTGGGCCTGACTGCAAAAAATCCTTATATCGAAGGATGGACCCCACACCGAAGTTGTCCCCACATCAAACTTCTGCTGCCCTGATAGACCCAAGGGAGCCCTACAAACTGACATCAGGAACCTGGACTGGTGAGTTTTCTTTCCCAGGGAAATGGCCAATGGATGTGCCCAGGGGCCCCTGGCCCTGGGCTGGGACCTCACTGCAAAAAATCCTTATATCGAAGGATGGACCCCACACTGAAGTTGTCCCCACCTCAAATTCTGCTGCCCTGATAGACCCAAAGGAGCCCTACAAACTGACATCAGGAACCTGGACTGGTGAGTTTTATTTCCCAGGGAAAAGGGGCAAAGCATGTGCCTAGGTGCCCCCTCCATGGCTGGGAACTGACTGCAAAAAATCCTTATATCGAAGGATGGTCCCCAGACCGAAGTTGTCCGCACCTCAAACTTCTGCTGCCCTGATAGACCCAAAGGAGCCCTACAAACTGACATCAGGAACCTGGACTGGTGAGTTTTCTTTCCCAGGGGAAAGGGACAAAGCATGTGCCCAGAGGCCCCTGGCCCTGGGCTGGGCCTGACTGCAAAAAATCCTTATATCGAAGGATGGACCCCAGACCGAAGTTGTCCCCACATCAAACCTGTGCTGTCCTGATAGACGAAAGGAGCCCTACAAACTGACATCAGGAACCTGGACTGGTGAGTTTTCTTTCCCAGGGAAATGGCCAATGGATGTGCCCAGTGGCCCCTGGCCCTGGGCTAGGACCTCACTGCAAAAAATCCTTATATCGAAGGATGGAGCCCAGACTGAAGTTATCCCCACCTCAAACTTGTGCTGCCCTGATAGACCCAAGGGAGCCCTACAAACTGACATCAGGAACCTGGACTGCTGAGTTTTCTTTCCCAGGGAAAATGGCCAAAGGATGTGCCTAGGTGCCCCATCCATGGCTGGGAACTGACTGCAAAAAATCCTTATATCGAAGGATGGACCCCAGACCGAAGTTGTCCGCACCTCAAACTTCTGCTGCCCTGATAGACCCAAAGGAGCCCTACAAACTGACATCAGGAACCTGGACTGGTGAGTTTTCTTTCCCAGGGAAAAGGGACAAAGCATGTGCCCAGAGGCCCCTGGCCCTGGGCTGGGCCTGACTGCAAAAAATCCTTATATCGAAGGATGGACCCCAGACCGAAGTTGTCCCCACATCAAACCTGTGCTGTCCTGATAGACGAAAGGAGCCCTACAAACTGACATCAGGAACCTGGACTGGTGAGTTTTCTTTCCCAGGGAAATGGCCAATGGATGTGCCCAGTGGCCCCTGGCCCTGGGCTAGGACCTCACTGCAAAAAATCCTTATATCGAAGGATGGAGCCCAGACTGAAGTTATCCCCACCTCAAACTTGTGCTGCCCTGATAGACCCAAGGGAGCCCTACAAACTGACATCAGGAACATGGACTGGTGAGTTTTCTTTCCCAGGGAAAATGGCCAAAGGATGTGCCTAGGTGCCCCATCCATGGCTGGGAACTGACTGCAAAAAATCCTTATATCGATGGATGGACCCCAGACCGAAGTTGTCCCCACCTCAAACTTGTGCTGCCCTGATAGACCCAAGGGAGCCCTATAAACTGACATCAGGAACCTGGACTGGTGAGTTTTCTTTCCCAGGGAAAATGGCCAAAGCATGTGCCCAGGGGCCCCTGGCCCTGGGCTGGGACCTCACTGCAAAAAATCCTTATATCGAAGGATGGAGCCCAGACCGAAGTTATCCCCACCTCACATTTGTGCTGCCCTGATAGACCCAAGGGAGCCCTACAAACTGACATCAGGAACCTGGACTGGTGAGTTTTCTTTCCCAGGGAAAATGGCCAAAGGATGTGCCTAGGTGCCCCCTCCATGGCTGGGAACTGAATGCAAAAAATCCTTATATCGAAGGATGGACCCCAGACCGAAGTTGTCCCCACCTCAAACTTGTGCTGCCCTGATAGACCCAAGGGAGCCCTACAAGCTGGCATCAGGAACCTGGACTGGTGAGTTTTCTTTCCCAGGGAAAATGGCCAAAGGATGTGCCCAGGGGCCCCAGGCCCTGGGCTGGGACCTCACTGCAAAAAATCCTTATATCGAAGGATGGAACCCCCACCGAAGTTGTCCCCACATCAAACTTCTGCTGCCCTGATAGACCCAAAGGAGCCCTACAAACTGACATCAGGAACCTGGACTGGTGGGTTTTCTTTCCCAGGGAAAAGGGACAAAGCATGTGCCCAGGGGCCCCTGGACCTGGGCTGGGACCTCACTGCAAAAAATCCTTATATCGAAGGATGGAACCCACACCGAAATTGTCCGCACATCAAAATTCTGCTGCCCTGATAGACCCAAGGGAGCCCTACAAACTGACATCAGGAACCTGGACTGGTGAGTTTTCTTTCCCAGGGAAAATGGCCAAAGGATGTGCCTAGGTGCCCCTGGCCCTGGGCTGGGACCTCACTGCAAAAAATCCTTATATCGAAGGATGGAGGCCAGACCAAAGTTGTCCCCACCTCAAACTTGTGCTGCCCTGATAGACCCAAGGGAGCCCTACAAACTGACATCAGGAACCTGGACTGGTGAGTTTCTTTCCCAGGGAAATGGCCAATGGATGTGCCCAGGGGCCCCTGGCCCTGGGCTGGGACCTCACTGCAAAAAATCCTTATATCGAAGGATGGAACCCACACCGAAGTTGTCCCCTCATCAAACCTGTGCTGTCCTGATCGACCCAAAGGAGCCCTACAAACTGACATCAGGAACCTGGGCTGGTGAGTTTTCTTTCCCAGGGAAAATGGCAAAAGGATGTTCCTAGGTGCCCCTGGCCCTGGGCTGGGACCTGACTGCAAAAAATCCTTATATCGAAGGATGGAGCCCAGACCGAAGTTATCCCCACCTCAAACTTGTGCTGCCCTGATAGACCCAAGGGAGCCCTACAAACTGACATCAGGAACCTGGACTGGTGAGTTTTCTTTCCCAGGGAAATGGCCAATGGATGTGCCCAGTGACCCCTGGCCCTGGGCTAGGACCTCACTGCAAAAAATCCTTATATCGAAGGATGGAGCCCAGACCGAAGTTATCCCCACCTCAAATTTGTGCTGCCCTGATAGACCCAAGGGAGCCCTACAAACTGACATCAGGAACCTGGACTGGTGAGTTTTATTTCCCCGGGAAAATGGCCAAAGGATGTGCCTAGGTGCCCACTCCATGGCTGGGAACTCACTGCAAAAAATCCTTATATCGAAGGATGGAGCCCACACCGAAGTTTTCCCCACCTCAAACTTGTGCTGCCCTGATAGACCCAAGGGAGCCCTACAAGCTGGCATCAGGAACCTGGACTGGTGAGTTTTCTTTCCCAGGGAAAATGGCCAAAGGATGTGCCCAGGGGCCCCTGGCCCTGGGCTGCGACCTCCCTGCAAAAAATCCTTATATCGAAGGATGGTCCCCAGACCGAAGTTGTCCGCACCTCAAACTTCTGCTGCCCTGATAGACCCAAGGGAGCCCTACAAACTGACATCAGGAACCTGGACTGGTGAGTTTTCTTTCCCAGGGAAAAGGGACAAAGCATGTGCCCAGAGGCCCCTGGCCCTGGGCTGGGACCTCACTGCAAAAAATCCTTATATCGAAGGATGGACCCCACACCGAAGTTGTCCCCACATCAAACTTCTGCTGCCCTGATAGACCCAAAGGAGCCCTACAAACTGACATCAGGAACCTGGACTGGTGAGTTTTCTTTCCCAGGGAAAAGGGACAAAGCATGTGCCCAGAGGACCCTGGCCCTGAGCTGGGCCTGACTGCAAAAAATCCTTATATCGAAGGATGGACCCCAGACCGAAGTTGTCCCCACATCAAACTTGTGCTGCCCTGATAGACCCAATGGAGCCCTACAAACTGACATCAGGAACCTGGACTGGTGAGTTTTCTTTCCCAGGGAAAAGGGACAAAGCATGTGCCCAGAGGCCCCTGGCCCTGGGCTGGGCCTGACTGCAAAAAATCCTTATATCGAAGGATGGACCCCAGACCGAAGTTGTCCCCACATCAAATTTGTGCTGCCCTGATAGACCCAAGGGAGCCCTACAAACTGACATCAGGAACCTGGACTGGTGAGTTTTCTTTCCCAGGGAAATGGCCAATGGATGTGCCCAGGGGCCCCTGGCCCTGGGTGGGACCTCACTGCAAAAAATCCTTATATCAAAGGATGGACCCCACACTGAAGTTGTCCCCACCTCAAATTCTGCTGCCCTGATAGACCCAAAGGAGCCCTAAAAACTGACATCAGGAACATGGACTGGTGGGTTTTCTTTCCCAGGGAAAAGGGACAAAGCATGTGCCCAGAGGCCCCTGGCCCTGGGCTGGGCCTGACTGCAAAAAATCCTTATATCGAAGGATGGACCCCAGACCGAATTTGTCCCCACCTCAAACTTGTGCTGCCCTGATAGACCCAAGGGAGCCTTACAAACTGACATCAGGAACCTGGACTGGTGAGTTTTCTTTCCCAGGGAAATGGCCAATGGATGTTTCCAGTGGCCCCTGGCCCTGGGCTAGGACCTCACTGCAAAAAATCCTTATATCGAAGGATGGACCCCAGACCGAAGTTATCCCCACCTCAAACTTGTGCTGCCCTGATAGACCCAAGGGAGCCCTACAAACTGACATCAGGAACCTGGACTGGTGAGTTTTATTTCCCAGGGAAAAGGGACAAAGCATGTGCCTAGGTGCCCCCTCCATGGCTGGGAACTGACTGCAAAAAATCCTTATATCGAAGGATGGTCCCCAGACCGAAGTTGTCCGCACCTCAAACTTCTGCTGCCCTGATAGACCCAAAGGAGCCCTACAAACTGACATCAGGAACCTGGACTGGTGAGTTTTCTTTCCCAGGGAAAAGGGACAAAGCATGTGCCCAGAGGCCCCTGGCCCTGGGCTGGGCCTGACTGCAAAAAATCCTTATATCGAAGGATGGACCCCAGACCGAAGTTGTCCGCACCTCAAACTTCTGCTGCCCTGATAGACCCAAAGGAGCCCTACAAACTGACATCAGGAACCTGGACTGGTGAGTTTTCTTTCCCAGGGAAAAGGGACAAAGCATGTGCCCAGAGGCCCCTGGCCCTGGGCTGGGCCTGACTGCAAAAAATCCTTATATCGAAGGATGGACCCCAGACCGAAGTTGTCCCCACATCAAACCTGTGCTGTCCTGATAGACGAAAGGAGCCCTACAAACTGACATCAGGAACCTGGACTGGTGAGTTTTCTTTCCCAGGGAAAAGGGACAAAGCATGTGCCCAGAGGCCCCTGGCCCTGGGCTGGGCCTGACTGCAAAAAATCCTTATATCGAAGGATGGACCCCAGACCGAAGTTGTCCCCACATCAAACCTGTGCTGTCCTGATAGACGAAAGGAGCCCTACAAACTGACATCAGGAACATGGACTGGTGAGTTTTCTTTCCCAGGGAAAATGGCCAAAGGATGTGCCTAGGTGCCCCATCCATGGCTGGGAACTGACTGCAAAAAATCCTTATATCGAAGGATGGACCCCAGACCGAAGTTGTCCCCACCTCAAACTTGTGCTGCCCTGATAGACCCAAGGGAGCCCTATAAACTGACATCAGGAACCTGGACTGGTGAGTTTTCTTTCCCAGGGAAAATGGCCAAAGCATGTGCCCAGGGGCCCCTGGCCCTGGGCTGGGACCTCACTGCAAAAAATCCTTATATCGAAGGATGGAGCCCAGACCGAAGTTATCCCCACCTCACATTTGTGCTGCCCTGATAGACCCAAGGGAGCCCTACAAACTGACATCAGGAACCTGGACTGGTGAGTTTTCTTTCCCAGGGAAAAGGGACAAAGGATGTGCCTAGGTGCCCCCTCCATGGCTGGGAACTGAATGCAAAAAATCCTTATATCGAAGGATGGACCCCAGACCGAAGTTGTCCCCACCTCAAACTTGTGCTGCCCTGATAGACCCAAGGGAGCCCTACAAGCTGGCATCAGGAACCTGGACTGGTGAGTTTTCTTTCCCAGGGAAAATGGCCAAAGGATGTGCCCAGGGGCCCCAGGCCCTGGGCTGGGACCTCACTGCAAAAAATCCTTATATCGAAGGATGGAACCCCCACCGAAGTTGTCCCCACATCAAACTTCTGCTGCCCTGATAGACCCAAAGGAGCCTTACAAACTGACATCAGGAACCTGGACTGGTGGGTTTTCTTTCCCAGGGAAAAGGGACAAAGCATGTGCCCAGGGGCCCCTGGACCTGGGCTGGGACCTCACTGCAAAAAATCCTTATATCGAAGGATGGAACCCACACCGAAGTTGTCCGCACATCAAAATTCTGCTGCCCTGATAGACCCAAGGGAGCCCTACAAACTGACATCAGGAACCTGGACTGGTGAGTTTTCTTTCCCAGGGAAAATGGCCAAAGGATGTTCCTAGGTGCCCCTGGCCCTGGGCTGGGACCTCACTGCAAAAAATCCTTATATCGAAGGATGGAGGCCAGACCAAAGTTGTCCCCACCTCAAACTTGTGCTGCCCTGATAGACCCAAGGGAGCCCTACAAACTGACATCAGGAACCTGGACTGGTGAGTTTCTTTCCCAGGGAAATGGCCAATGGATGTGCCCAGGGGCCCCTGGCCCTGGGCTGGGACCTCACTGCAAAAAATCCTTATATCGAAGGATGGAACCCACACCGAAGTTGTCCCCACATCAAACCTGTGCTGTCCTGATCGACCCAAAGGAGCCCTACAAACTGACATCAGGAACCTGGGCTGGTGAGTTTTCTTTCCCAGGGAAAATGGCCAAAGGATGTTCCTAGGTGCCCCTGGCCCTGGGCTGGGACCTGACTGCAAAAAATCCTTATATCGAAGGATGGAGCCCAGACCGAAGTTATCCCCACCTCAAACTTGTGCTGCCCTGATAGACCCAAGGGAGCCCTACAAACTGACATCAGGAACCTGGACTGGTGAGTTTTCTTTCCCAGGGAAATGGCCAATGGATGTGCCCAGTGACCCCTGGCCCTGGGCTAGGACCTCACTGCAAAAAATCCTTATATCGAAGGATGGAGCCCAGACCGAAGTTATCCCCACCTCAAATTTGTGCTGCCCTGATAGACCCAAGGGAGCCCTACAAACTGACATCAGGAACCTGGACTGGTGAGTTTTATTTCCCAGGGAAAATGGCCAAAGGATGTGCCAAGGTGCCCCCTCCATGGCTGGGAACTGACTGCAAAAAATCCTTATATCGAAGGATGGAGCCCACACCGAAGTTGTCCCCACATCAAACTTCTGCTGCCCTGATAGACCCAAAGGAGCCCTACAAACTGACATCAGGAAGCTGGACTGGTGAGTTTTCTTTCCCAGGGAAAAGGGACAAAGCATGTGCCCAGAGGCCCCTGGCCCTGGGCTGGGACCTCACTGCAAAAAATCCTTATATCGAAGGATGGACCCCACACCGAAGTTGTCCCCACATCAAACTTATGCTGCCCTGATAGACCCAAATGAGCCCTACAAACTGACATCAGGAACCTGGACTGGTGAGTTTTCTTTCCCAGGGAAAAGGGACAAAGCATGTGCCCAGAGGCCCCTGGCCCTGGGCTGGGCCTGACTGCAAAAAATCCTTATATCGAAGGATGGACCCCAGACCGAAGTTGTCCCCACATCAAATTTGTGCTGCCCTGATAGACCCAAGGGAGCCCTACAAACTGACATCAGGAACCTGGACTGGTGAATTTTCTTTCCCAGGGAAATGGCCAATGGATGTGCCCAGGGGCCCCTGGCCCTGGGTGGGACCTCACTGCAAAAAATCCTTATATCGAAGGATGGACCCCACACTGAAGTTGTCCCCACCTCAAATTCTGCTGCCCTGATAGACCCAAAGGAGCCCTAAAAACTGACATCAGGAACATGGACTGGTGGGTTTTCTTTCCCAGGGAAAAGGGACAAAGCATGTGCCCAGAGGCCCCTGGCCCTGGGCTGGGCCTGACTGCAAAAAATCCTTATATCGAAGGATGGACCCCAGACCGAATTTGTCCCCACCTCAAACTTGTGCTGCCCTGATAGACCCAAGGGATCCTTACAAACTGACATCAGGAACCTGGACTGGTGAGTTTTCTTTCCCAGGGAAAATGGCCAAAGGATGTGCCCAGTGGCCCCTGGCCCTGGGCTAGGACCTCACTGCAAAAAATCCTTATATCGAAGGATGGAACCCCCACCGAAGTTGTCCCCACATCAAACTTCTGCTGCCCTGATAGACCCAAAGGAGCCCTACAAACTGACATCAGGAACCTGGACTGGTGGGTTTTCTTTCCCAGGGAAAAGGGACAAAGCATGTGCCCAGGGGCCCCTGGACCTGGGCTGGGACCTCACTGCAAAAAATCCTTATATCGAAGGATGGAACCCACACCGAAGTTGTCCGCACATCAAAATTCTGCTGCCGTGATAGACCCAAGGGAGCCCTACAAACTGACATCAGGAACCTGGACTGGTGAGTTTTCTTTCCCAGGGAAAATGGCCAAAGGATGTGCCTAGGTGCCCCTGGCCCTGGGCTGGGACCTCACTGCAAAAAATCCTTATATCGAAGGATGGAGCCCAGACCGAAGTTATCCCCACCTCACATTTGTGCTGCCCTGATAGACCCAAGGGAGCCCTACAAACTGACATCAGGAACCTGGACTGGTGAGTTTTCTTTCCCAGGGAAAATGGCCAAAGGATGTGCCTAGGTGCCCCCTCCATGGCTGGGAACTGAATGCAAAAAATCCTTATATCGAAGGATGGACCCCAGACCGAAGTTGTCCCCACCTCAAACTTGTGCTGCCCTGATAGACCCAAGGGAGCCCTACAAGCTGGCATCAGGAACCTGGACTGGTGAGTTTTCTTTCCCAGGGAAAATGGCCAAAGGATGTGCCCAGGGGCCCCAGGCCCTGGGCTGGGACCTCACTGCAAAAAATCCTTATATCGAAGGATGGAACCCCCACCGAAGTTGTCCCCACATCAAACTTCTGCTGCCCTGATAGACCCAAAGGAGCCCTACAAACTGACATCAGGAACCTGGACTGGTGGGTTTTCTTTCCCAGGGAAAAGGGACAAAGCATGTGCCCAGGGGCCCCTGGACCTGGGCTGGGACCTCACTGCAAAAAATCCTTATATCGAAGGATGGAACCCACACCGAAGTTGTCCGCACATCAAAATTCTGCTGCCCTGATAGACCCAAGGGCGCCCTACAAACTGACATCAGGAACCTGGACTGGTGAGTTTTCTTTCCCAGGGAAAATGGCCAAAGGATGTTCCTAGGTGCCCCTGGCCCTGGGCTGGGACCTCACTGCAAAAAATCCTTATATCGAAGGATGGATGCCAGACCAAAGTTGTCCCCACCTCAAACTTGTGCTGCCCTGATAGACCCAAGGGAGCCCTACAAACTGACATCAGGAACCTGGACTGGTGAGTTTCTTTCCCAGGGAAATGGCCAATGGATGTGCCCAGGGGCCCCTGGCCCTGGGCTGGGACCTCACTGCAAAAAATCCTTATATCGAAGGATGGAACCCACACCGAAGTTGTCCCCACATCAAACCTGTGCTGTCCTGATCGACCCAAAGGAGCCCTACAAACTGACATCAGGAACCTGGGCTGGTGAGTTTTCTTTCCCAGGGAAAATGGCCAAAGGATGTTCCTAGGTGCCCCTGGCCCTGGGCTGGGACCTGACTGCAAAAAATCCTTATATCGAAGGATGGAGCCCAGACCGAAGTTATCCCCACCTCAAACTTGTGCTGCCCTGATAGACCCAAGGGAGCCCTACAAACTGACATCAGGAACCTGGACTGGTGAGTTTTCTTTCCCAGGGAAATGGCCAATGGATGTGCCCAGTGACCCCTGGCCCTGGGCTAGGACCTCACTGCAAAAAATCCTTATATCGAAGGATGGAGCCCAGACCGAAGTTATCCCCACCTCAAATTTGTGCTGCCCTGATAGACCCAAGGGAGCCCTACAAACTGACATCAGGAACCTGGACTGGTGAGTTTTATTTCCCAGGGAAAATGGCCAAAGGATGTGCCTAGGTGCCCCCTCCATGGCTGGGAACTGAATGCAAAAAATCCTTATATCGAAGGATGGAGCCCACACCGAAGTTGTCCCCACATCAAACTTCTGCTGCCCTGATAGACCCAAAGGAGCCCTACAAACTGACATCAGGAACCTGGACTGGTGAGTTTTCTTTCCCAGGGAAAAGGGACAAAGCATGTGCCCAGAGGCCCCTGGCCCTGGGCTGGGACCTCACTGCAAAAAATCCTTATATCGAAGGATGGACCCCACACCGAAGTTGTCCCCACATCAAACTTCTGCTGCCCTGATAGACCCAAAGGAGCCCTACAAACTGACATCAGGAACCTGGACTGGTGAGTTTTCTTTCCCAGGGAAAAGGGACAAAGCATGTGCCCAGGGGCCCCTGGCCCTGGGCTGGGACCTCACTGCAAAAAATCCTTATATCGAAGGATGGAACCCACACCGAAGTTGTCCGCACATCAAAATTCTGCTGCCCTGATAGACCCAAGGGAGCCCTACAAACTGACATCAGGAACCTGGACTGGTGAGTTTTCTTTCCCAGGGAAAATGGCCAAAGGGTGTTCCTAGGTGCCCCTGGCCCTGGGCTGGGACCTCACTGCAAAAAATCCTTATATCGAAGGATGGATGCCAGACCAAAGTTGTCCCCACCTCAAACTTGTGCTGCCCTGATAGACCCAAGGGAGCCCTACAAACTGACATCAGGAACCTGGACTGGTGAGTTTCTTTCCCAGGGAAATGGCCAATGGATGTGCCCAGGGGCCCCTGGCCCTGGGCTGGGACCTCACTGCAAAAAATCCTTATATCGAAGGATGGAACCCACACCGAAGTTGTCCCCACATCAAACCTGTGCTGTCCTGATCGACCCAAAGGAGCCCTACAAACTGACATCAGGAACCTGGGCTGGTGAGTTTTCTTTCCCAGGGAAAATGGCCAAAGGATGTTCCTAGGTGCCCCTGGCCCTGGGCTGGGACCTGACTGCAAAAAATCCTTATATCGAAGGATGGAGCCCAGACCGAAGTTATCCCCACCTCAAACTTGTGCTGCCCTGATAGACCCAAGGGAGCCCTACAAACTGACATCAGGAACCTGGACTGGTGAGTTTTCTTTCCCAGGGAAATGGCCAATGGATGTGCCCAGTGACCCCTGGCCCTGGGCTAGGACCTCACTGCAAAAAATCCTTATATCGAAGGATGGAGCCCAGACCGAAGTTATCCCCACCTCAAATTTGTGCTGCCCTGATAGACCCAAGGGAGCCCTACAAACTGACATCAGGAACCTGGACTGGTGAGTTTTATTTCCCAGGGAAAATGGCCAAAGGATGTGCCTAGGTGCCCCCTCCATGGCTGGGAACTGAATGCAAAAAATCCTTATATCGAAGGATGGAGCCCACACCGAAGTTGTCCCCACATCAAACTTCTGCTGCCCTGATAGACCCAAAGGAGCCCTACAAACTGACATCAGGAACCTGGACTGGTGAGTTTTCTTTCCCAGGGAAAAGGGACAAAGCATGTGCCCAGAGGCCCCTGGCCCTGGGCTGGGACCTCACTGCAAAAAATCCTTATATCGAAGGATGGACCCCACACCGAAGTTGTCCCCACATCAAACTTCTGCTGCCCTGATAGACCCAAAGGAGCCCTACAAACTGACATCAGGAACCTGGACTGGTGAGTTTTCTTTCCCAGGGAAAAGGGACAAAGCATGTGCCCAGGGGCCCCTGGCCCTGGGCTGGGACCTCACTGCAAAAAATCCTTATATCGAAGGATGGAACCCACACCGAAGTTGTCCGCACATCAAAATTCTGCTGCCCTGATAGACCCAAGGGAGCCCTACAAACTGACATCAGGAACCTGGACTGGTGAGTTTTCTTTCCCAGGGAAAATGGCCAAAGGGTGTTCCTAGGTGCCCCTGGCCCTGGGCTGGGACCTCACTGCAAAAAATCCTTATATCGAAGGATGGAGGCCAGACCAAAGTTGTCCCCACCTCAAACTTGTGCTGCCCTGATAGACCCAAGGGAGCCCTACAAACTGACATCAGGAACCTGGACTGGTGAGTTTCTTTCCCAGGGAAATGGCCAATGGATGTGCCCAGGGGCCCCTGGCCCTGGGCTGGGACCTCACTGCAAAAAAGCCTTATATCGAAGGGTGGAACCCACACCGAAGTTGTCCCCACATCAAACCTGTGCTGTCCTGATCGACCCAAAGGAGCCCTACAAACTGACATCAGGAACCTGGGCTGGTGAGTTTTCTTTCCCAGGGAAAATGGCCAAAGGATATTCCTAGGTGCCCCTGGCCCTGGGCTGGGACCTGACTGCAAAAAATCCTTATATCGAAGGCTGGACACCAGACCGAAATTGTCCCCACCTCAAACTTGTGCTGCCCTGATAGACCCAAGGGAGCCCTACAAACTGACATCAGGAACCTGGACTGGTGAGTTTTCTTTCCCAGGGAAATGGCCAATGGATGTGCCCAGTGGCCCCTGGCCCTGGGCTAGGACCTCACTGCAAAAAATCCTTATATCGAAGGATGGAGCCCAGACCGAAGTTATCCCCACCTCAAATTTGTGCTGCCCTGATAGACCCAAGGGAGCTCTACAAACTGACATCAGGAACCTGGACTGGTGAGTTTTATTTCCCAGGGAAAATGGCCAAAGGATGTGCCTAGGTGCCCCCTCCATGGCTGGGAACTGACTGCAAAAAATCCTTATATCGAAGGATGGAGCCCACACCGAAGTTTTCCCCACCTCAAACTTGTGCTGCCCTGATAGACCCAAGGGAGCCCTACAAGCTGGCATCAGGAACCTGGACTGGTGAGTTTTCTTTCCCAGGGAAAATGGCCAAAGGATGTGCCCAGGGGCCCCTGGCCCTGGGCTGGGACCTCACTGCAAAAAATCCTTATATCGAAGGATGGAACCCACACCGAAGTTGTCCCCACATCAAACTTCTGCTGCCCTGATAGACCCAAAGGAGCCCTACAAACTGACATCAGGAACCTGGACTGGTGGGTTTTCTTTCCCAGGGAAAAGGGACAAAGCATGTGCCCAGGGGCCCCTGGCCCTGGGCTGGGACCTCACTGCAAAAAATCCTTATATCGAAGGATGGTCCCCAGACCGAAGTTGTCCGCACCTCAAACTTCTGCTGCCCTGATAGACCCAAGGGAGCCCTACAAACTGACATCAGGAACCTGGACTGGTGAGTTTTCTTTCCCAGGGAAAAGGGACAAAGCATGTGCCCAGAGGACCCTGGCCCTGAGCTGGGCCTGACTGCAAAAAATCCTTATATCGAAGGATGGACCCCAGACCGAAGTTGTCCCCACATCAAACTTGTGCTGCCCTGATAGACCCAATGGAGCCCTACAAACTGACATCGGGAACCTGGACTGGTGAGTTTTCTTTCCCAGGGAAAAGGGACAAAGCATGTGCCCAGAGGCCCCTGGCCCTGGGCTGGGCCTGACTGCAAAAAATCCTTATATCGAAGGATGGACCCCAGACCGAAGTTGTCCCCACATCAAATTTGTGCTGCCCTGATAGACCCAAGGGAGCCCTACAAACTGACATCAGGAACCTGGACTGGTGAGTTTTCTTTCCCAGGGAAATGGCCAAAGGATGTGCCCAGGGGCCCCTGGCCCTGGGTGGGACCTCACTGCAAAAAATACTTATATCGAAGGATGGACCCCACACTGAAGTTGTCCCCACCTCAAATTCTGCTGCCCTGATAGACCCAAAAAAGCCCTAAAAACTGACATCAGGAACATGGACTGGTGGGTTTTCTTTCCCAGGGAAAAGGGACAAAGCATGTGCCCAGAGGCCCCTGGCCCTGGGCTGGGCCTGACTGCAAAAAATCCTTATATCGAAGGATGGACCCCAGACCGAATTTGTCCCCACCTCAAACTTGTGCTGCCCTGATAGACCCAAGGGAGCCTTACAAACTGACATCAGGAACCTGGACTGGTGAGTTTTCTTTCCCAGGGAAATGGCCAATGGATGTTTCCAGTGGCCCCTGGCCCTGGGCTAGGACCTCACTGCAAAAAATCCTTATATCGAAGGATGGACCCCAGACCGAAGTTATCCCCACCTCAAACTTGTGCTGCCCTGATAGACCCAAGGGAGCCCTACAAACTGACATCAGGAACCTGGACTGGTGAGTTTTATTTCCCAGGGAAAAGGGACAAAGCATGTGCCTAGGTGCCCCCTCCATGGCTGGGAACTGACTGCAAAAAATCCTTATATCGAAGGATGGTCCCCAGACCGAAGTTGTCCGCACCTCAAACTTCTGCTGCCCTGATAGACCCAAAGGAGCCCTACAAACTGACATCAGGAACCTGGACTGGTGAGTTTTCTTTCCCAGGGAAAAGGGACAAAGCATGTGCCCAGAGGCCCCTGGCCCTGGGCTGGGCCTGACTGCAAAAAATCCTTATATCGAAGGATGGACCCCAGACCGAAGTTGTCCCCACATCAAACCTGTGCTGTCCTGATAGACGAAAGGAGCCCTACAAACTGACATCAGGAACCTGGACTGCTGAGTTTTCTTTCCCAGGGAAATGGCCAATGGATGTGCACAGTGGCCCCTGGCCCTGGGCTAGGACCTCACTGCAAAAAATCCTTATATCGAAGGATGGAGCCCAGACTGAAGTTATCCCCACCTCAAACTTGTGCTGCCCTGATAGACCCAAGGGAGCCCTACAAACTGACATCAGGAACCTGGACTGCTGAGTTTTCTTTCCCAGGGAAAATGGCCAAAGGATGTGCCTAGGTGCCCCATCCATGGCTGGGAACTGACTGCAAAAAATCCTTATATCGAAGGATGGACCCCAGACCGAAGTTGTCCGCACCTCAAACTTCTGCTGCCCTGATAGACCCAAAGGAGCCCTACAAACTGACATCAGGAACCTGGACTGGTGAGTTTTCTTTCCCAGGGAAAAGGGACAAAGCATGTGCCCAGAGGCCCCTGGCCCTGGGCTGGGCCTGAATGCAAAAAATCCTTATATCAAAGGATGGACCCCAGACCGAAGTTGTCCCCACATCAAACCTGTGCTGTCCTGATAGACGAAAGGAGCCCTACAAACTGACATCAGGAACCTGGACTGGTGAGTTTTCTTTCCCAGGGAAATGGCCAATGGATGTGCCCAGTGGCCCCTGGCCCTGGGCTAGGACCTCACTGCAAAAAATCCTTATATCGAAGGATGGAGCCCAGACTGAAGTTATCCCCACCTCAAACTTGTGCTGCCCTGATAGACCCAAGGGAGCCCTACAAACTGACATCAGGAACATGGACTGGTGAGTTTTCTTTCCCAGGGAAAATGGCCAATGGATGTGCCTAGGTGCCCCATCCATGGCTGGGAACTGACTGCAAAAAATCCTTATATCGAAGGATGGACCCCAGACCGAAGTTGTCCCCACCTCAAACTTGTGCTGCCCTGATAGACCCAAGGGAGCCCTATAAACTGACATCAGGAACCTGGACTGGTGAGTTTTCTTTCCCAGGGAAAATGGCCAAAGCATGTGCCCAGGGGCCCCTGGCCCTGGGCTGGGACCTCACTGCAAAAAATCCTTATATCGAAGGATGGAGCCCAGACCGAAGTTATCCCCACCTCACATTTGTGCTGCCCTGATAGACCCAAGGGAGCCCTACAAACTGACATCAGGAACCTGGACTGGTGAGTTTTCTTTCCCAGGGAAAATGGCCAAAGGATGTGCCTAGGTGCCCCCTCCATGGCTGGGAACTGAATGCAAAAAATCCTTATATCGAAGGATGGACCCCAGACCGAAGTTGTCCCCACCTCAAACTTGTGCTGCCCTGATAGACCCAAGGGAGCCCTACAAGCTGGCATCAGGAACCTGGACTGGTGAGTTTTCTTTCCCAGGGAAAATGGCCAAAGGATGTGCCCAGGGGCCCCAGGCCCTGGGCTGGGACCTCACTGCAAAAAATCCTTATATCGAAGGATGGAACCCCCACCGAAGTTGTCCCCACATCAAACTTCTGCTGCCCTGATAGACCCAAAGGAGCCCTACAAACTGACATCAGGAACCTGGACTGGTGGGTTTTCTTTCCCAGGGAAAAGGGACAAAGCATGTGCCCAGGGGCCCCTGGACCTGGGCTGGGACCTCACTGCAAAAAATCCTTATATCGAAGGATGGAACCCACACCGAAGTTGTCCGCACATCAAAATTCTGCTGCCCTGATAAACCCAAGGGAGCCCTACAAACTGACATCAGGAACCTGGACTGGTGAGTTTTCTTTCCCAGGGAAAATGGCCAAAGGATGTTCCTAGGTGCCCCTGGCCCTGGGCTGGGACCTCACTGCAAAAAATCCTTATATCGAAGGATGGAGGCCAGACCAAAGTTGTCCCCACCTCAAACTTGTGCTGCCCTGATAGACCCAAGGGAGCCCTACAAACTGACATCAGGAACCTGGACTGGTGAGTTTCTTTCCCAGGGAAATGGCCAATGGATGTGCCCAGGGGCCCCTGGCCCTGGGCTGGGACCTCACTGCAAAAAATCCTTATATCGAAGGATGGAACCCACACCGAAGTTGTCCCCACATCAAACCTGTGCTGTCCTGATCGACCCAAAGGAGCCCTACAAACTGACATCAGGAACCTGGGCTGGTGAGTTTTCTTTCCCAGGGAAAATGGCCAAAGGATGTTCCTAGGTGCCCCTGGCCCTGGGCTGGGACCTGACTGCAAAAAATCCTTATATCGAAGGATGGAGCCCAGACCGAAGTTATCCCCACCTCAAACTTGTGCTGCCCTGATAGACCCAAGGGAGCCCTACAAACTGACATCAGGAACCTGGACTGGTGAGTTTTCTTTCCCAGGGAAATGGCCAATGGATGTGCCCAGTGACCCCTGGCCCTGGGCTAGGACCTCACTGCAAAAAATCCTTATATCGAAGGATGGAGCCCAGACCGAAGTTATCCCCACCTCAAATTTGTGCTGCCCTGATAGACCCAAGGGAGCCCTACAAACTGACATCAGGAACCTGGACTGGTGAGTTTTATTTCCCAGGGAAAATGGCCAAAGGATGTGCCTAGGTGCCCCCTCCATGGCTGGGAACTGACTGCAAAAAATCCTTATATCGAAGGATGGAGCCCACACCGAAGTTGTCCCCACATCAAACTTCTGCTGCCCTGATAGACCCAAAGGAGCCCTACAAACTGACATCAGGAACCTGGACTGGTGAGTTTTCTTTCCCAGGGAAAAGGGACAAAGCATGTGCCCAGAGGCCCCTGGCCCTGGGCTGGGACCTCACTGCAAAAAATCCTTATATCGAAGGATGGACCCCACACCGAAGTTGTCCCCACATCAAACTTCTGCTGCCCTGATAGACCCAAAGGAGCCCTACAAACTGACATCAGGAACCTGGACTGGTGAGTTTTCTTTCCCAGGGAAAAGGGACAAAGCATGTGCCCAGAGGACCCTGGCCCTGAGCTGGGCCTGACTGCAAAAAATCCTTATATCGAAGGATGGACCCCAGACCGAAGTTGTCCCCACATCAAACTTGTGCTGCCCTGATAGACCCAATGGAGCCCTACAAACTGACATCAGGAACCTGGACTGGTGAGTTTTCTTTCCCAGGGAAAAGGGACAAAGCATGTGCCCAGAGGCCCCTGGCCCTGGGCTGGGCCTGACTGCAAAAAATCCTTATATCGAATGATGGACCCCAGACCGAAGTTGTCCCCACATCAAATTTGTGCTGCCCTGATAGACCCAAGGGAGCCCTACAAACTGACATCAGGAACCTGGACTGGTGAATTTTCTTTCCCAGGGAAATGGCCAATGGATGTGCCCAGGGGCCCCTGGCCCTGGGTGGGACCTCACTGCAAAAAATCCTTATATCGAAGGATGGACCCCACACTGAAGTTGTCCCCACCTCAAATTCTGCTGCCCTGATAGACCCAAAGGAGCCCTAAAAACTGACATCAGGAACATGGACTGGTGGGTTTTCTTTCCCAGGGAAAAGGGACAAAGCATGTGCCCAGAGGCCCCTGGCCCTGGGCTGGGCCTGACTGCAAAAAATCCTTATATCGAAGGATGGACCCCAGACCGAATTTGTCCCCACCTCAAACTTGTGCTGCCCTGATAGACCCAAGGGATCCTTACAAACTGACATCAGGAACCTGGACTGGTGAGTTTTCTTTCCCAGGGAAAATGGCCAAAGGATGTGCCCAGTGGCCCCTGGCCCTGGGCTAGGACCTCACTGCAAAAAATCCTTATATCGAAGGATGGAACCCCCACCGAAGTTGTCCCCACATCAAACTTCTGCTGCCCTGATAGACCCAAAGGAGCCCTACAAACTGACATCAGGAACCTGGACTGGTGGGTTTTCTTTCCCAGGGAAAAGGGACAAAGCATGTGCCCAGGGGCCCCTGGACCTGGGCTGGGACCTCACTGCAAAAAATCCTTATATCGAAGGATGGAACCCACACCGAAGTTGTCCGCACATCAAAATTCTGCTGCCCTGATAGACCCAAGGGAGCCCTACAAACTGACATCAGGAACCTGGACTGGTGAGTTTTCTTTCCCAGGGAAAATGGCCAAAGGATGTGCCTAGGTGCCCCTGGCCCTGGGCTGGGACCTCACTGCAAAAAATCCTTATATCGAAGGATGGAGCCCAGACCGAAGTTATCCCCACCTCACATTTGTGCTGCCCTGATAGACCCAAGGGAGCCCTACAAACTGACATCAGGAACCTGGACTGGTGAGTTTTCTTTCCCAGGGAAAATGGCCAAAGGATGTGCCTAGGTGCCCCCTCCATGGCTGGGAACTGAATGCAAAAAATCCTTATATCGAAGGATGGACCCCAGACCGAAGTTGTCCCCACCTCAAACTTGTGCTGCCCTGATAGACCCAAGGGAGCCCTACAAGCTGGCATCAGGAACCTGGACTGGTGAGTTTTCTTTCCCAGGGAAAATGGCCAAAGGATGTGCCCAGGGGCCCCAGGCCCTGGGCTGGGACCTCACTGCAAAAAATCCTTATATCGAAGGATGGAACCCCCACCGAAGTTGTCCCCACATCAAACTTCTGCTGCCCTGATAGACCCAAAGGAGCCCTACAAACTGACATCAGGAACCTGGACTGGTGGGTTTTCTTTCCCAGGGAAAAGGGACAAAGCATGTGCCCAGGGGCCCCTGGACCTGGGCTGGGACCTCACTGCAAAAAATCCTTATATCGAAGGATGGAACCCACACCGAAGTTGTCCGCACATCAAAATTCTGCTGCCCTGATAGACCCAAGGGAGCCCTACAAACTGACATCAGGAACCTGGACTGGTGAGTTTTCTTTCCCAGGGAAAATGGCCAAAGGATGTTCCTAGGTGCCCCTGGCCCTGGGCTGGGACCTCACTGCAAAAAATCCTTATATCGAAGGATGGACACCAGACCAAAGTTGCCCCCACCTCAAACTTGTGCTGCCCTGATAGACCCAAGGGAGCCCTACAAACTGACATCAGGAACCTGGACTGGTGAGTTTCTTTCCCAGGGAAATGGCCAATGGATGTGCCCAGGGGCCCCTGGCCCTGGGCTGGGACCTCACTGCAAAAAATCCTTATATCGAAGGATGGAACCCACACCGAAGTTGTCCCCACATCAAACCTGTGCTGTCCTGATCGACCCAAAGGAGCCCTACAAACTGACATCAGGAACCTGGGCTGGTGAGTTTTCTTTCCCAGGGAAAATGGCCAAAGGATGTTCCTAGGTGCCCCTGGCCCTGGGCTGGGACCTGACTGCAAAAAATCCTTATATCGAAGGATGGAGCCCAGACCGAAGTTATCCCCACCTCAAACTTGTGCTGCCCTGATAGACCCAAGGGAGCCCTACAAACTGACATCAGGAACCTGGACTGGTGAGTTTTCTTTCCCAGGGAAATGGCCAATGGATGTGCCCAGTGACCCCTGGCCCTGGGCTAGGACCTCACTGCAAAAAATCCTTATATCGAAGGATGGAGCCCAGACCGAAGTTATCCCCACCTCAAACTTGTGCTGCCCTGATAGACCCAAGGGAGCCCTACAAACTGACATCAGGAACCTGGACTGCTGAGTTTTCTTTCCCAGGGAAAATGGCCAAAGGATGTGCCTAGGTGCCCCCTCCATGGCTGGGAACTGACTGCAAAAAATACTTATATCGAAGGATGGAGCCCACACCGAAGTTGTCCCCACATCAAACTTCTGCTGCCCTGATAGACCCAAAGGAGCCCTACAAACTGACATCAGGAACCTGGACTGGTGAGTTTTCTTTCCCAGGGAAAAGGGACAAAGCATGTGCCCAGAGGCCCCTGGCCCTGGGCTGGGACCTCACTGCAAAAAATCCTTATATCGAAGGATGGACCCCACACCGAAGTTGTCCCCACATCAAACTTCTGCTGCCCTGATAGACCCAAAGGAGCCCTACAAACTGACATCAGGAACCTGGACTGGTGAGTTTTCTTTCCCAGGGAAAAGGGACAAAGCATGTGCCCAGAGGACCCTGGCCCTGAGCTGGGCCTGACTGCAAAAAATCCTTATATCGAAGGATGGACCCCAGACCGAAGTTGTCCCCACATCAAACTTGTGCTGCCCTGATAGACCCAATGGAGCCCTACAAACTGACATCAGGAACCTGGATTGGTGAGTTTTCTTTCCCAGGGAAAAGGGACAAAGCATGTGCCCAGAGGCCCCTGGCCCTGGGCTGGGCCTGACTGCAAAAAATCCTTATATCGAAGGATGGACCCCAGACCGAAGTTGTCCCCACCTCAAATTTGCGCTGCCCTGATAGACCCAAGGGAGCCTTACAAACTGACATCAGGAACCTGGACTGGTGAGTTTTCTTTCCCAGGGAAATGGCCAATGGATGTTTCCAGTGGCCCCTGGCCCTGGGCTAGGACCTCACTGCAAAAAATCCTTATATCGAAGGATGGACCCCAGACCGAAGTTATCCCCACCTCAAACTTGTGCTGCCCTGATAGACCCAAAGGAGCCCTACAAACTGACATCAGGAACCTGGACTGGTGAGTTTTCTTTCAAAGGGAAAAGGGACAAAGCATGTGCCCAGAGGCCCCTGGCCCTGGGCTGGGCCTGACTGCAAAAAATCCTTATATCGAAGGATGGACCCCAGACCGAAGTTGTCCCCACATCAAACCTGTGCTGTCCTGATAGACGAAAGGAGCCCTACAAACTGACATCAGGAACCTGGACTGGTGAGTTTTCTTTCCCAGGGAAAATGGCCAAAGGATGTTCCTAGGTGCCCCTGGCCCTGAGCTGGGACCTGACTGCAAAAAATACTTATATCGAAGGATGGAGGCCAGACCAAAGTTGTCCCCACCTCAAACTTGTGCTGCCCTGATAGACCCAAGGGAGCCCTACAAACTGACATCAGGAACCTGGACTGCTGAGTTTTCTTTCCCAGGGAAATGGCCAATGGATGTGCCCAGTGGCCCCTGGCCCTGGGCTAGGACCTCACTGCAAAAAATCCTTATATCGAAGGATGGAGCCCAGACCGAAGTTATCCCCACCTCAAACTTGTGCTGCCCTGATAGACCCAAGGGAGCCCTACAAACTGACATCAGGAACCTGGACTGCTGAGTTTTCTTTCCCAGGGAAAATGGCCAAAGGATGTGCCTAGGTGCCCCTGGCCCTGGGCTGGGACCTCACTGCAAAAAATCCTTATATCGAAGGATGGAGCCCAGACCGAAGTTATCCCCACCTCACATTTGTGCTGCCCTGATAGACCCAAGGGAGCCCTACAAACTGACATCAGGAACCTGGACTGGTGAGTTTTCTTTCCCAGGGAAAATGGCCAAAGGATGTGCCTAGGTGCCCCCTCCATGGCTGGGAACTGAATGCAAAAAATCCTTATATCGAAGGATGGACCCCAGACCGAAGTTGTCCCCACCTCAAACTTGTGCTGCCCTGATAGACCCAAGGGAGCCCTACAAGCTGGCATCAGGAACCTGGACTGGTGAGTTTTCTTTCCCAGGGAAAATGGCCAAAGGATGTGCCCAGGGGCCCCAGGCCCTGGGCTGGGACCTCACTGCAAAAAATCCTTATATCGAAGGATGGAACCCCCACCGAAGTTGTCCCCACATCAAACTTCTGCTGCCCTGATAGACCCAAAGGAGCCCTACAAACTGACATCAGGAACCTGGACTGGTGGGTTTTCTTTCCCAGGGAAAAGGGACAAAGCATGTGCCCAGGGGCCCCTGGACCTGGGCTGGGACCTCACTGCAAAAAATCCTTATATCGAAGGATGGAACCCACACCGAAGTTGTCCGCACATCAAAATTCTGCTGCCCTGATAGACCCAAGGGAGCCCTACAAACTGACATCAGGAACCTGGACTGGTGAGTTTTCTTTCCCAGGGAAAATGGCCAAAGGATGTTCCTAGGTGCCCCTGGCCCTGGGCTGGGACCTCACTGCAAAAAATCCTTATATCGAAGGATGGACACCAGACCAAAGTTGCCCCCACCTCAAACTTGTGCTGCCCTGATAGACCCAAGGGAGCCCTACAAACTGACATCAGGAACCTGGACTGGTGAGTTTCTTTCCCAGGGAAATGGCCAATGGATGTGCCCAGGGGCCCCTGGCCCTGGGCTGGGACCTCACTGCAAAAAATCCTTATATCGAAGGATGGAACCCACACCGAAGTTGTCCCCACATCAAACCTGTGCTGTCCTGATCGACCCAAAGGAGCCCTACAAACTGACATCAGGAACCTGGGCTGGTGAGTTTTCTTTCCCAGGGAAAATGGCCAAAGGATGTTCCTAGGTGCCCCTGGCCCTGGGCTGGGACCTGACTGCAAAAAATCCTTATATCGAAGGATGGAGCCCAGACCGAAGTTATCCCCACCTCAAACTTGTGCTGCCCTGATAGACCCAAGGGAGCCCTACAAACTGACATCAGGAACCTGGACTGGTGAGTTTTCTTTCCCAGGGAAATGGCCAATGGATGTGCCCAGTGACCCCTGGCCCTGGGCTAGGACCTCACTGCAAAAAATCCTTATATCGAAGGATGGAGCCCAGACCGAAGTTATCCCCACCTCAAACTTGTGCTGCCCTGATAGACCCAAGGGAGCCCTACAAACTGACATCAGGAACCTGGACTGGTGAGTTTTATTTCCCAGGGAAAATGGCCAAAGGATGTGCCTAGGTGCCCCCTCCATGGCTGGGAACTGACTGCAAAAAATACTTATATCGAAGGATGGAGCCCACACCGAAGTTGTCCCCACATCAAACTTCTGCTGCCCTGATAGACCCAAAGGAGCCCTACAAACTGACATCAGGAACCTGGACTGGTGAGTTTTCTTTCCCAGGGAAAAGGGACAAAGCATGTGCCCAGAGGCCCCTGGCCCTGGGCTGGGACCTCACTGCAAAAAATCCTTATATCGAAGGATGGACCCCACACCGAAGTTGTCCCCACATCAAACTTCTGCTGCCCTGATAGACCCAAAGGAGCCCTACAAACTGACATCAGGAACCTGGACTGGTGAGTTTTCTTTCCCAGGGAAAAGGGACAAAGCATGTGCCCAGAGGACCCTGGCCCTGAGCTGGGCCTGACTGCAAAAAATCCTTATATCGAAGGATGGACCCCAGACCGAAGTTGTCCCCACATCAAACTTGTGCTGCCCTGATAGACCCAATGGAGCCCTACAAACTGACATCAGGAACCTGGATTGGTGAGTTTTCTTTCCCAGGGAAAAGGGACAAAGCATGTGCCCAGAGGCCCCTGGCCCTGGGCTGGGCCTGACTGCAAAAAATCCTTATATCGAAGGATGGACCCCAGACCGAAGTTGTCCCCACCTCAAATTTGCGCTGCCCTGATAGACCCAAGGGAGCCTTACAAACTGACATCAGGAACCTGGACTGGTGAGTTTTCTTTCCCAGGGAAATGGCCAATGGATGTTTCCAGTGGCCCCTGGCCCTGGGCTAGGACCTCACTGCAAAAAATCCTTATATCGAAGGATGGACCCCAGACCGAAGTTATCCCCACCTCAAACTTGTGCTGCCCTGATAGACCCAAAGGAGCCCTACAAACTGACATCAGGAACCTGGACTGGTGAGTTTTCTTTCAAAGGGAAAAGGGACAAAGCATGTGCCCAGAGGCCCCTGGCCCTGGGCTGGGCCTGACTGCAAAAAATCCTTATATCGAAGGATGGACCCCAGACCGAAGTTGTCCCCACATCAAACCTGTGCTGTCCTGATAGACGAAAGGAGCCCTACAAACTGACATCAGGAACCTGGACTGGTGAGTTTTCTTTCCCAGGGAAAATGGCCAAAGGATGTTCCTAGGTGCCCCTGGCCCTGAGCTGGGACCTGACTGCAAAAAATACTTATATCGAAGGATGGAGGCCAGACCAAAGTTGTCCCCACCTCAAACTTGTGCTGCCCTGATAGACCCAAGGGAGCCCTACAAACTGACATCAGGAACCTGGACTGCTGAGTTTTCTTTCCCAGGGAAATGGCCAATGGATGTGCCCAGTGGCCCCTGGCCCTGGGCTAGGACCTCACTGCAAAAAATCCTTATATCGAAGGATGGAGCCCAGACCGAAGTTATCCCCACCTCAAACTTGTGCTGCCCTGATAGACCCAAGGGAGCCCTACAAACTGACATCAGGAACCTGGACTGCTGAGTTTTCTTTCCCAGGGAAAATGGCCAAAGGATGTGCCTAGGTGCCCCCTCCATGGCTGGGAACTGAATGCAAAAAATCCTTATATCGAAGTATGGACCCCAGACCGAAGTTGTCCCCACCTCAAACTTGTGCTGCCCTGATAGACCCAAGGGAGCCCTACAAGCTGGCATCAGGAACCTGGACTGGTGAGTTTTCTTTCCCAGGGAAAATGGCCAAAGGATGTGTCCAGGGGCCCCTGGCCCTGGGCTGGGACCTCACTGCAAAAAATCCTTATATCGAAGGATGGAACCCCCACCGAAGTTGTCCCCACATCAAACTTCTGCTGCCCTGATAGACCCAAAGGAGCCCTACAAACTGACATCAGGAACCTGGACTGGTGGGTTTTCTTTCCCAGGGAAAAGGGACAAAGCATGTGCCCAGGGGCCCCTGGCCCTGGGCTGGGACCTCACTGCAAAAAATCCTTATATCGAAGGATGGAACCCACACCGAAGTTGTCCGCACATCAAAATTCTGCTGCCCTGATAGACCCAAGGGAGCCCTACAAACTGACATCAGGAACCTGGACTGGTGAGTTTTCTTTCCCAGGGAAAATGGCCAAAGGGTGCTCCTAGGTGCCCCTGGCCCTGGGCTGGGACCTCACTGCAAAAAATCCTTATATCGAAGGATGGAGGCCAGACCAAAGTTGTCCCCACCTCAAACTTGTGCTGCCCTGATAGACCCAAGGGAGCCCTACAAACCGACATCAGGAACCTGGACTGGTGAGTTTCTTTCCCAGGGAAATGGCCAATGGATGTGCCCAGGGGCCCCTGGCCCTGGGCTGGGACCTCACTGCAAAAAAGCCTTATATCGAAGGGTGGAACCCACACCGAAGTTGTCCCCACATCAAACCTGTGCTGTCCTGATCGACCCAAAGGAGCCCTACAAACTGACATCAGGAACCTGGGCTGGTGAGTTTTCTTTCCCAGGGAAAATGGCCAAAGGATATTCCTAGGTGCCCCTGGCCCTGGGCTGGGACCTGACTGCAAAAAATCCTTATATCGAAGGCTGGACACCAGACCGAAATTGTCCCCACCTCAAACTTGTGCTGCCCTGATAGACCCAAGGGAGCCCTACAAACTGACATCAGGAACCTGGACTGGTGAGTTTTCTTTCCCAGGGAAATGGCCAATGGATGTGCCCAGTGGCCCCTGGCCCTGGGCTAGGACCTCACTGCAAAAAATCCTTATATCGAAGGATGGAGCCCAGACCGAAGTTATCCCCACCTCAAATTTGTGCTGCCCTGATAGACCCAAGGGAGCCCTACAAACTGACATCAGGAACCTGGACTGGTGAGTTTTATTTCCCAGGGAAAATGGCCAAAGGATGTGCCTAGGTGCCCCCTCCATGGCTGGGAACTGACTGCAAAAAATCCTTATATCGAAGGATGGAGCCCACACCGAAGTTTTCCCCACCTCAAACTTGTGCTGCCCTGATAGACCCAAGGGAGCCCTACAAGCTGGCATCAGGAACCTGGACTGGTGAGTTTTCTTTCCCAGGGAAAATGGCCAAAGGATGTGCCCAGGGGCCCCTGGCCCTGGGCTGGGACCTCACTGCAAAAAATCCTTATATCGAAGGATGGAACCCACACCGAAGTTGTCCCCACATCAAACTTCTGCTGCCCTGATAGACCCAAAGGAGCCCTACAAACTGACATCAGGAACCTGGACTGGTGGGTTTTCTTTCCCAGGGAAAAGGGACAAATCATGTGCCCAGGGGCCCCTGGCCCTGGGCTGGGACCTCACTGCAAAAAATCCTTATATCGAAGGATGGTCCCCAGACCGAAGTTGTCCGCACCTAAAACTTCTGCTGCCCTGATAGACCCAAGGGAGCCCTACAAACTGACATCAGGAACCTGGACTGGTGAGTTTTCTTTCCCAGGGAAAAGGGACAAAGCATGTGCCCAGAGGACCCTGGCCCTGGGCTGGGCCTGACTGCAAAAAATCCTTATATCAAAGGATGGACCCCAGACCGAATTTGTCCCCACCTCAAACTTGTGCTGCCCTGATAGACCCAAGGGAGCTCTACAAACTGACATCAGGAACCTGGACTGGTGAGTTTTCTTTCCCAGGGAAATGGCCAATGGATGTGCCCAGTGGCCCCTGGCCCTGGGCTAGGACCTCACTGCAAAAAATCCTTATATCGAAGGATGGAGCCCAGACCGAAGTTATCCCCACCTCAAACTTGTGCTGCCCTGATAGACCCAAGGGAGCCCTACAAACTGACATCAGGAACCTGGACTGGTGAGTTTTATTTCCCAGGGAAAAGGGACAAAGCATGTGCCTAGGTGCCCCCTCCATGGCTGGGAACTGACTGCAAAAAATCCTTATATCAAAGGGTGGACCCCACACCGAAGTTTTCCCCACATCAAACTTCTGCTGCCCTGATAGACCCAAATGAGCCCTACAAACTGACATCAGGAACCTGGACTGGTGAGTTTTCTTTCCCAGGGAAAATGGCCAAAGGATGTTCCTAGGTGCCCCTGGCCCTGGGCTGGGACCTGACTGCAAAAAATACTTATATCGAAGGATGGACCCCAGACCAAAGTTGTCCCCACCTCAAACTTGTTCTGCCCTGATAGACCCAAGGGAGCCCTACAAACTGACATCAGGAACCTGGACTGCTGAGTTTTCTTTCCCAGGGTAATGGCCAATGGATGTGCCCAGTGGCCCCTGGCCCTGGGCTAGGACCTCACTGCAAAAAATCCTTATATCGAAGGATGGAGCCCAGACCGAAGTTATCCCCACCTCAAATTTGTGCTGCCCTGATAGACCCAAGGGAGCCCTACAAACTGACATCAGGAACCTGGACTGCTGAGTTTTCTTTCCCAGGGAAAATGGCCAAAGGATGTGCCTAGGTGCCCCATCCATGGCTGGGAACTGACTGCAAAAAATCCTTATATCGAAGGATGGACCCCAGATCGAAGTTGTCCCCACCTCAAACTTGTGCTGCCCTGATAGACCCAAGGGAGCCCTACAAACTGACATCAGGAACCTGGACTGGTGAGTTTTCTTTCCCAGGGAAAATGGCCAACGGATGTGCCCAGGGGCCCCTGGCCCTGGGCTGGGACCTCACTGCAAAAAATCCTTATATCGAAGGATGGAGCCCAGACCGAAGTTATCCCCACCTCAAATTTGTGCTGCCCTGATAGACCCAAGGGAGCCCTACAAACTGACATCAGGAACCTGGACTGCTGAGTTTTCTTTCCCAGGGAAAATGGCCAAACGATGTGCCTAGGTGCCCCCTCCATGGCTGGGAACTGAATGCAAAAAATCCTTATATCGAAGGATGGACCCCAGACCGAAGTTGTCCCCACCTCAAACTTGTGCTGCCCTGATAGACCCAAGGGAGCCCTACAAGCTGGCATCAGGAACCTGGACTGGTGAGTTTTCTTTCCCAGGGAAAATGGCCAAAGGATGTGCCCAGGGGCGCCTGGCCCTGGGCTGGGACCTCACTGCAAAAAATCCTTATATCGAAGGATGGAACCCCCACCGAAGTTGTCCCCACATCAAACTTCTGCTGCCCTGATAGACCCAAAGGACCCCTACAAACTGACATCAGGAACCTGGACTGGTGGGTTTTCTTTCCCAGGGAAAAGGGACAAAGGATGTCCCTAGGTGCCCCTGGCCCTGGGCTGGGACCTCACTGCAAAAAATCCTTATATCGAAGGATGGAGGCAAGACCAAAGTTGTCCCCACCTCAAACTTGTGCTGCCCTGATAGACCCAAGGGAGCCCTGCAAACTGACATCAGGAACCTGGACTGGTGAGTTTCTTTCCCAGGGAAATGGCCAATGGATGTGCCCAGGGGCCCCTGGCCCTGGGCTGGGACCTCACTGCAAAAAATCCTTATATCGAAGGATGGAGGCAAGACCAAAGTTGTCCCCACCTCAAACTTGTGCTGCCCTGATAGACCCAAGGGAGCCCTGCAAACTGACATCAGGAACCTGGACTGGTGAGTTTCTTTCCCAGGGAAATGGCCAATGGATGTGCCTAGGTGCCCCCTCCATGGCTGGGAACTGACTGCAAAAAATCCTTATATCGAAGGATGGAGCCCACACCGAAGTTTTCCCCACCTCAAACTTGTGCTGCCCTGATAGACCCAAGGGAGCCCTACAAGCTGGCATCAGGAACCTGGACTGGTGAGTTTTCTTTCCCAGGGAAAATGGCCAAAGGATGTGCCCAGGGGCCCCTGGCCCTGGGCTGGGACCTCACTGCAAAAAATCCTTATATCGAAGGATGGAACCCACACCGAAGTTGTCCCCACATCAAACTTCTGCTGCCCTGATAGACCCAAAGGAGCCCTACAAACTGACATCAGGAACCTGGACTGGTGGGTTTTCTTTCCCAGGGAAAAGGGACAAAGCATGTGCCCAGGGGCCCCTGGCCCTGGGCTGGGACCTCACTGCAAAAAATCCTTATATCGAAGGATGGTCCCCAGACCGAAGTTGTCCGCACCTCAAACTTCTGCTGCCCTGATAGACCCAAGGGAGCCCTACAAACTGACATCAGGAACCTGGACTGGTGAGTTTTCTTTCCCAGGGAAAAGGGACAAAGCATGTGCCCAGAGGACCCTGGCCCTGGGTTGGGCCTGAATGCAAAAAATCCTTATATCGAAGGATGGACGCCAGACCGAATTTGTCCCCACCTCAAACTTGTGCTGCCCTGATAGACCCAAGGGAGCTCTACAAACTGACATCAGGAACCTGGACTGGTGAGTTTTCTTTCCCAGGGAAATGGCCAATGGATGTGCCCAGTGGCCCCTGGCCCTGGGCTAGGACCTCACTGCAAAAAATCCTTATATCGAAGGATGGAGCCCAGACCGAAGTTATCCCCACCTCAAACTTGTGCTGCCCTGATAGACCCAAGGGAGCCCTACAAACTGACATCAGGAACCTGGACTGGTGAGTTTTATTTCCCAGGGAAAAGGGACAAAGCATGTGCCTAGGCGCCCCCTCCATGGCTGGGAACTGACTGCAAAAAATCCTTATATCAAAGGGTGGACCCCACACCGAAGTTTTCCCCACATCAAACTTCTGCTGCCCTGATAGACCCAAATGAGCCCTACAAACTGACATCAGGAACCTGGACTGGTGAGTTTTCTTTCCCAGGGAAAATGGCCAAAGGATGTTCCTAGGTGCCCCTGGCCCTGGGCTGGGACCTGACTGCAAAAAATACTTATATCGAAGGATGGACCCCAGACCAAAGTTGTCCCCACCTCAAACTTGTTCTGCCCTGATAGACCCAAGGGAGCCCTACAAACTGACATCAGGAACCTGGACTGCTGAGTTTTCTTTCCCAGGGTAATGGCCAATGGATGTGCCCAGTGGCCCCTGGCCCTGGGCTAGGACCTCACTGCAAAAAATCCTTATATCGAAGGATGGAGCCCAGACCGAAGTTATCCCCACCTCAAATTTGTGCTGCCCTGATAGACCCAAGGGAGCCCTACAAACTGACATCAGGAACCTGGACTGCTGAGTTTTCTTTCCCAGGGAAAATGGCCAAAGGATGTGCCTAGGTGCCCCATCCATGGCTGGGAACTGACTGCAAAAAATCCTTATATCGAAGGATGGACCCCAGATCGAAGTTGTCCCCACCTCAAACTTGTGCTGCCCTGATAGACCCAAGGGAGCCCTAAAAACTGACATCAGGAACCTGGACTGGTGAGTTTTCTTTCCCAGGGAAAATGGCCAACGGATGTGCCCAGGGGCCCCTGGCCCTGGGCTGGGACCTCACTGCAAAAAATCCTTATATCGAAGGATGGAGCCCAGACCGAAGTTATCCCCACCTCAAATTTGTGCTGCCCTGATAGACCCAAGGGAGCCCTACAAACTGACATCAGGAACCTGGACTGGTGAGTTTTCTTTCCCAGGGAAAATGGCCAAAGGATGTGCCTAGGTGCCCCATCCATGGCTGGGAACTGACTGCAAAAAATCCTTATATCGAAGGATGGACCCCAGATCGAAGTTGTCCCCACCTCAAACTTGTGCTGCCCTGATAGACCCAAGGGAGCCCTACAAACTGACATCAGGAACCTGGACTGGTGAGTTTTCTTTCCCAGGGAAAATGGCCAACGGATGTGCCCAGGGGCCCCTGGCCCTGGGCTGGGACCTCACTGCAAAAAATCCTTATATCGAAGGATGGAGCCCAGACCGAAGTTATCCCCACCTCAAATTTGTGCTGCCCTGATAGACCCAAGGGAGCCCTACAAACTGACATCAGGAACCTGGACTGGTGAGTTTTCTTTCCCAGGGAAAAGGGACAAACGATGTGCCTAGGTGCCCCCTCCATGGCTGGGAACTGAATGCAAAAAATCCTTATATCGAAGGATGGACCCCAGACCGAAGTTGTCCCCACCTGAAACTTGTGCTGCCCTGATAGACCCAAGGGAGCCCTACAAGCTGGCATCAGGAACCTGGACTGGTGAGTTTTCTTTCCCAGGGAAAATGGCCAAAGGAAGTGCCCAGGGGCGCCTGGCCCTGGGCTGGGACCTCACTGCAAAAAATCCTTATATCGAAGGATGGAACCCCCACCGAAGTTGTCCCCACATCAAACTTCTGCTGCCCTGATAGACCCAAAGGAGCCCTACAAACTGACATCAGGAACCTGGACTGGTGGGTTTTCTTTCCCAGGGAAAAGGGACAAAGGATGTCCCTAGGTGCCCCTGGCCCTGGGCTGGGACCTCACTGCAAAAAATCCTTATATCGAAGGATGGAGGCAAGACCAAAGTTGTCCCCACCTCAAAATTGTGCTGCCCTGATAGACCCAAGGGAGCCCTACAAACTGACATCAGGAACCTGGACTGGTGAGTTTTCTTTCCCAGGGAAAATGGCCAAACGATGTGCCTAGGTGCCCCCTCCATGGCTGGGAACTGAATGCAAAAAATCCTTATATCGAAGGATGGACCCCAGACCGAAGTTGTCCCCACCTCAAACTTGTGCTGCCCTGATAGACCCAAGGGAGCCCTGCAAACTGACATCAGGAACCTGGACTGGTGAGTTTCTTTCCCAGGGAAATGGCCAATGGATGTGCCCAGGGGCCCCTGGCCCTGGGCTGGGACCTCACTGCAAAAAATCCTTATATCGAAGGATGGAGGCAAGACCAAAGTTGTCCCCACCTCAAACTTGTGCTGCCCTGATAGACCCAAGGGAGCCCTGCAAACTGACATCAGGAACCTGGACTGGTGAGTTTCTTTCCCAGGGAAATGGCCAATGGATGTGCCTAGGTGCCCCCTCCATGGCTGGGAACTGACTGCAAAAAATCCTTATATCGAAGGATGGAGCCCACACCGAAGTTTTCCCCACCTCAAACTTGTGCTGCCCTGATAGACCCAAGGGAGCCCTACAAGCTGGCATCAGGAACCTGGACTGGTGAGTTTTCTTTCCCAGGGAAAATGGCCAAAGGATGTGCCCAGGGGCCCCTGGCCCTGGGCTGGGACCTCACTGCAAAAAATCCTTATATCGAAGGATGGAACCCACACCGAAGTTGTCCCCACATCAAACTTCTGCTGCCCTGATAGACCCAAAGGAGCCCTACAAACTGACATCAGGAACCTGGACTGGTGGGTTTTCTTTCCCAGGGAAAAGGGACAAAGGATGTGCCCAGGGGCCCCTGGCCCTGGGCTGGGACCTCACTGCAAAAAATCCTTATATCGAAGGATGGTCCCCAGACCGAAGTTGTCCGCACCTCAAACTTCTGCTGCCCTGATAGACCCAAGGGAGCCCTACAAACTGACATCAGGAACCTGGACTGGTGAGTTTTCTTTCCCAGGGAAAAGGGACAAAGCATGTGCCCAGAGGACCCTGGCCCTGGGCTGGGCCTGACTGCAAAAAATCCTTATATCGAAGGATGGACCCCAGACCGAATTTGTCCCCACCTCAAACTTGTGCTGCCCTGATAGGCCCAAGGGAGCTCTACAAACTGACATCAGGAACCTGGACTGGTGAGTTTTCTTTCCCAGGGAAATGGCCAATGGATGTGCCCAGTGGCCCCTGGCCCTGGGCTAGGACCTCACTGCAAAAAATCCTTATATCGAAGGATGGAGCCCAGACCGAAGTTATCCCCACCTCAAACTTGTGCTGCCCTGATAGACCCAAGGGAGCCCTACAAACTGACATCAGGAACCTGGACTGGTGAGTTTTATTTCCCAGGGAAAAGGGACAAAGCATGTGCCTAGGTGCCCCCTCCATGGCTGGGAACTGACTGCAAAAAATCCTTATATCAAAGGGTGGACCCCACACCGAAGTTTTCCCCACATCAAACTTCTGCTGCCCTGATAGACCCAAATGAGCCCTACAAACTGACATCAGGAACCTGGACTGGTGAGTTTTCTTTCCCAGGGAAAATGGCCAAAGGATGTTCCTAGGTGCCCCTGGCCCTGGGCTGGGACCTGACTGCAAAAAATACTTATATCGAAGGATGGACCCCAGACCAAAGTTGTCCCCACCTCAAACTTGTTCTGCCCTGATAGACCCAAGGGAGCCCTACAAACTGACATCAGGAACCTGGACTGCTGAGTTTTCTTTCCCAGGGTAATGGCCAATGGATGTGCCCAGTGGCCCCTGGCCCTGGGCTAGGACCTCACTGCAAAAAATCCTTATATCGAAGGATGGAGCCCAGACCGAAGTTATCCCCACCTCAAATTTGTGCTGCCCTGATAGACCCAAGGGAGCCCTACAAACTGACATCAGGAACCTGGACTGGTGAGTTTTCTTTCCCAGGGAAAATGGCCAACGGATGTGCCCAGGGGCCCCTGGCCCTGGGCTGGGACCTCACTGCAAAAAATCCTTATATCGAAGGATGGAGCCCAGACCGAAGTTATCCCCACCTCAAATTTGTGCTGCCCTGATAGACCCAAGGGAGCCCTACAAACTGACATCAGGAACCTGGACTGGTGAGTTTTCTTTCCCAGGGAAAATGGCCAAAGGATGTGCCTAGGTGCCCCATCCATGGCTGGGAACTGACTGCAAAAAATCCTTATATCGAAGGATGGACCCCAGATCGAAGTTGTCCCCACCTCAAACTTGTGCTGCCCTGATAGACCCAAGGGAGCCCTACAAACTGACATCAGGAACCTGGACTGGTGAGTTTTCTTTCCCAGGGAAAATGGCCAACGGATGTGCCCAGGGGCCCCTGGCCCTGGGCTGGGACCTCACTGCAAAAAATCCTTATATCGAAGGATGGAGCCCAGACCGAAGTTATCCCCACCTCAAACTTGTGCTGCCCTGATAGACCCAAGGGAGCCCTACAAACTGACATCAGGAACCTGGACTGGTGAGTTTTATTTCCCAGGGAAAAGGGACAAAGCATGTGCCTAGGTGCCCCCTCCATGGCTGGGAACTGACTGCAAAAAATCCTTATATCAAAGGGTGGACCCCACACCGAAGTTTTCCCCACATCAAACTTCTGCTGCCCTGATAGACCCAAATGAGCCCTACAAACTGACATCAGGAACCTGGACTGGTGAGTTTTCTTTCCCAGGGAAAATGGCCAAAGGATGTTCCTAGGTGCCCCTGGCCCTGGGCTGGGACCTGACTGCAAAAAATACTTATATCGAAGGATGGACCCCAGACCAAAGTTGTCCCCACCTCAAACTTGTTCTGCCCTGATAGACCCAAGGGAGCCCTACAAACTGACATCAGGAACCTGGACTGCTGAGTTTTCTTTCCCAGGGTAATGGCCAATGGATGTGCCCAGTGGCCCCTGGCCCTGGGCTAGGACCTCACTGCAAAAAATCCTTATATCGAAGGATGGAGCCCAGACCGAAGTTATCCCCACCTCAAATTTGTGCTGCCCTGATAGACCCAAGGGAGCCCTACAAACTGACATCAGGAACCTGGACTGGTGAGTTTTCTTTCCCAGGGAAAATGGCCAACGGATGTGCCCAGGGGCCCCTGGCCCTGGGCTGGGACCTCACTGCAAAAAATCCTTATATCGAAGGATGGAGCCCAGACCGAAGTTATCCCCACCTCAAATTTGTGCTGCCCTGATAGACCCAAGGGAGCCCTACAAACTGACATCAGGAACCTGGACTGGTGAGTTTTCTTTCCCAGGGAAAATGGCCAAAGGATGTGCCTAGGTGCCCCATCCATGGCTGGGAACTGACTGCAAAAAATCCTTATATCGAAGGATGGACCCCAGATCGAAGTTGTCCCCACCTCAAACTTGTGCTGCCCTGATAGACCCAAGGGAGCCCTACAAACTGACATCAGGAACCTGGACTGGTGAGTTTTCTTTCCCAGGGAAAATGGCCAACGGATGTGCCCAGGGGCCCCTGGCCCTGGGCTGGGACCTCACTGCAAAAAATCCTTATATCGAAGGATGGAGCCCAGACCGAAGTTATCCCCACCTCAAACTTGTGCTGCCCTGATAGACCCAAGGGAGCCCTACAAACTGACATCAGGAACCTGGACTGGTGAGTTTTATTTCCCAGGGAAAAGGGACAAAGCATGTGCCTAGGTGCCCCCTCCATGGCTGGGAACTGACTGCAAAAAATCCTTATATCAAAGGGTGGACCCCACACCGAAGTTTTCCCCACATCAAACTTCTGCTGCCCTGATAGACCCAAATGAGCCCTACAAACTGACATCAGGAACCTGGACTGGTGAGTTTTCTTTCCCAGGGAAAATGGCCAAAGGATGTTCCTAGGTGCCCCTGGCCCTGGGCTGGGACCTGACTGCAAAAAATACTTATATCGAAGGATGGACCCCAGACCAAAGTTGTCCCCACCTCAAACTTGTTCTGCCCTGATAGACCCAAGGGAGCCCTACAAACTGACATCAGGAACCTGGACTGCTGAGTTTTCTTTCCCAGGGTAATGGCCAATGGATGTGCCCAGTGGCCCCTGGCCCTGGGCTAGGACCTCACTGCAAAAAATCCTTATATCGAAGGATGGAGCCCAGACCGAAGTTATCCCCACCTCAAATTTGTGCTGCCCTGATAGACCCAAGGGAGCCCTACAAACTGACATCAGGAACCTGGACTGGTGAGTTTTCTTTCCCAGGGAAAATGGCCAACGGATGTGCCCAGGGGCCCCTGGCCCTGGGCTGGGACCTCACTGCAAAAAATCCTTATATCGAAGGATGGAGCCCAGACCGAAGTTATCCCCACCTCAAATTTGTGCTGCCCTGATAGACCCAAGGGAGCCCTACAAACTGACATCAGGAACCTGGACTGGTGAGTTTTCTTTCCCAGGGAAAATGGCCAAAGGATGTGCCTAGGTGCCCCATCCATGGCTGGGAACTGACTGCAAAAAATCCTTATATCGAAGGATGGACCCCAGATCGAAGTTGTCCCCACCTCAAACTTGTGGTGCCCTGATAGACCCAAGGGAGCCCTACAAACTGACATCAGGAACCTGGACTGGTGAGTTTTCTTTCCCAGGGAAAATGGCCAACGGATGTGCCCAGGGGCCCCTGGCCCTGGGCTGGGACCTCACTGCAAAAAATCCTTATATCGAAGGATGGAGCCCAGACCGAAGTTATCCCCACCTCAAATTTGTGCTGCCCTGATAGACCCAAGGGAGCCCTACAAACTGACATCAGGAACCTGGACTGGTGAGTTTTCTTTCCCAGGGAAAATGGCCAAACGATGTGCCGAGGTGCCCCCTCCATGGCTGGGAACTGAATGCAAAAAATCCTTATATCGAAGGATGGACCCCAGACCGAAGTTGTCCCCACCTCAAACTTGTGCTGCCCTGATAGACCCAAGGGAGCCCTACAAGCTGGCATCAGGAACCTGGACTGGTGAGTTTTCTTTCCCAGGGAAAATGGCCAAAGGATGTGCCCAGGGGCGCCTGGCCCTGGGCTGGGACCTCACTGCAAAAAATCCTTATATCGAAGGATGGAACCCCCACCGAAGTTGTCCCCACATCAAACTTCTGCTGCCCTGATAGACCCAAAGGAGCCCTACAAACTGACATCAGGAACCTGGACTGGTGGGTTTTCTTTCCCAGGGAAAAGGGACAAAGGATGTCCCTAGGTGCCCCTGGCCCTGGGCTGGGACCTCACTGCAAAAAATCCTTATATCGAAGGATGGAGGCAAGACCAAAGTTGTCCCCACCTCAAAATTGTGCTGCCCTGATAGACCCAAGGGAGCCCTACAAACTGACATCAGGAACCTGGACTGGTGAGTTTTCTTTCCCAGGGAAAATGGCCAAACGATGTGCCTAGGTGCCCCCTCCATGGCTGGGAACTGAATGCAAAAAATCCTTATATCGAAGGATGGACCCCAGACCGAAGTTGTCCCCACCTCAAACTTGTGCTGCCCTGATAGACCCAAGGGAGCCCTGCAAACTGACATCAGGAACCTGGACTGGTGAGTTTCTTTCCCAGGGAAATGGCCAATGGATGTGCCCAGGGGCCCCTGGCCCTGGGCTGGGACCTCACTGCAAAAAATCCTTATATCGAAGGATGGTCCCCAGACCGAAGTTGTCCGCACCTCAAACTTCTGCTGCCCTGATAGACCCAAGGGAGCCCTACAAACTGACATCAGGAACCTGGACTGGTGAGTTTTCTTTCCCAGGGAAAAGGGACAAAGCATGTGCCCAGAGGACCCTGGCCCTGGGCTGGGCCTGACTGCAAAAAATCCTTATATCGAAGGATGGACCCCAGACCGAATTTGTCCCCACCTCAAACTTGTGCTGCCCTGATAGACCCAAGGGAGCTCTACAAACTGACATCAGGAACCTGGACTGGTGAGTTTTCTTTCCCAGGGAAATGGCCAATGGATGTGCCCAGTGGCCCCTGGCCCTGGGCTAGGACCTCACTGCAAAAAATCCTTATATCGAAGGATGGAGCCCAGACCGAAGTTATCCCCACCTCAAACTTGTGCTGCCCTGATAGACCCAAGGGAGCCCTACAAACTGACATCAGGAACCTGGACTGGTGAGTTTTATTTCCCAGGGAAAAGGGACAAAGCATGTGCCTAGGTGCCCCCTCCATGGCTGGGAACTGACTGCAAAAAATCCTTATATCAAAGGGTGGACCCCACACCGAAGTTTTCCCCACATCAAACTTCTGCTGCCCTGATAGACCCAAATGAGCCCTACAAACTGACATCAGGAACCTGGACTGGTGAGTTTTCTTTCCCAGGGAAAATGGCCAAAGGATGTTCCTAGGTGCCCCTGGCCCTGGGCTGGGACCTGACTGCAAAAAATACTTATATCGAAGGATGGACCCCAGACCAAAGTTGTCCCCACCTCAAACTTGTTCTGCCCTGATAGACCCAAGGGAGCCCTACAAACTGACATCAGGAACCTGGACTGCTGAGTTTTCTTTCCCAGGGTAATGGCCAATGGATGTGCCCAGTGGCCCCTGGCCCTGGGCTAGGACCTCACTGCAAAAAATCCTTATATCGAAGGATGGAGCCCAGACCGAAGTTATCCCCACCTCAAATTTGTGCTGCCCTGATAGACCCAAGGGAGCCCTACAAACTGACATCAGGAACCTGGACTGCTGAGTTTTCTTTCCCAGGGAAAATGGCCAAAGGATGTGCCTAGGTGCCCCATCCATGGCTGGGAACTGACTGCAAAAAATCCTTATATCGAAGGATGGACCCCAGACCGAAGTTGTCCCCACCTCAAACTTGTGCTGCCCTGATAGACCCAAGGGAGCCCTACAAACTGACATCAGGAACCTGGACTGGTGAGTTTTCTTTCCCAGGGAAAATGGCCAACGGATGTGCCCAGGGGCCCCTGGCCCTGGGCTGGGACCTCACTGCAAAAAATCCTTATATCGAAGGATGGAGCCCAGACCGAAGTTATCCCCACCTCAAATTTGTGCTGCCCTGATAGACCCAAGGGAGCCCTACAAACTGACATCAGGAACCTGGACTGGTGAGTTTTCTTTCCCAGGGAAAATGGCCAAACGATGTGCCTAGGTGCCCCCTCCATGGCTGGGAACTGAATGCAAAAAATCCTTATATCGAAGGATGGACCCCAGACCGAAGTTGTCCCCACTTCAAACTTGTGCTGCCCTGATAGACCCAAGGGAGCCCTACAAGCTGGCATCAGGAACCTGGACTGGTGAGTTTTCTTTCCCAGGGAAAATGGCCAAAGGATGTGCCCAGGGGCGCCTGGCCCTGGGCTGGGACCTCACTGCAAAAAATCCTTATATCGAAGGATGGACCCCACACCGAAGTTGTCCCCACATCAAACTTCTGCTGCCCTGATAGACCCAAAGGAGCCCTACAAACTGACATCAGGAACCTGGACTGGTGAGTTTTCTTTCCCAGGGAAAAGGGACAAAGCATGTGCCCAGAGGACCCTGGCCCTGAGCTGGGCCTGACTGCAAAAAATCCTTATATCGAAGGATGGACCCCAGACCGAAGTTGTCCCCACCTCAAACTTGTGCTGCCCTGATAGACCCAAGGGAGCCCTGCAAACTGACATCAGGAACCTGGACTGGTGAGTTTCTTTCCCAGGGAAATGGCCAATGGATGTGCCCAGGGGCCCCTGGCCCTGGGCTGGGACCTCACTGCAAAAAATCCTTATATCGAAGGATGGAACCCACACCGAAGTTGTCCCCACATCAAACCTGTGCTGTCCTGATCGACCCAAAGGAGCCCTACAAACTGACATCAGGAACCTGGGCTGGTGAGTTTTCTTTCCCAGGGAAAATGGCCAAAGGATGTTCCTAGGTGCCCCTGGCCCTGGGCTGGGACCTGACTGCAAAAAATCCTTATATCGAAGGATGGACCCCAGACCGAAGTTGTCCCCACCTCAAACTTGTGCTGCCCTGATAGACCCAAGGGAGCCCTACAAACTGACATCAGGAACCTGGACTGGTGAGTTTTCTTTCCCAGGGAAATGGCCAATGGATGTGCCCAGTGGCCCCTGGCCCTGGGCTAGGACCTCACTGCAAAAAATCCTTATATCGAAGGATGGAGCCCAGACCGAAGTTATCCCCACCTCAAATTTGTGCTGCCCTGATAGACCCAAGGGAGCCCTACAAACTGACATCAGGAACCTGGACTGGTGAGTTTTATTTCCCAGGGAAAATGGCCAAAGGATGTGCCTAGGTGCCCCCTCCATGGCTGGGAACTGACTGCAAAAAATCCTTATATCGAAGGATGGAGCCCACACCGAAGTTTTCCCCACCTCAAACTTGTGCTGCCCTGATAGACCCAAGGGAGCCCTACAAGCTGGCATGAGGAACCTGGACTGGTGGGTTTTCTTTCCCAGGGAAAAGGGACAAAGCATGTGCCCAGGGGCCCCTGGCCCTGGGCTGGGACCTCACTGCAAAAAATCCTTATATCGAAGGATGGTCCCCAGACCGAAGTTGTCCGCACCTCAAACTTCTGCTGCCCTGATAGACCCAAGGGAGCCCTACAAACTGACATCAGGAACCTGGACTGGTGAGTTTTCTTTCCCAGGGAAATGGCCAATGGATGTGCCCAGGGGCCCCTGGCCCTGGGCTGGGCCTGACTGCAAAAAATCCTTATATCGAAGGATGGACCCCACACCGATGTTGTCCTCACATCAAACTTCTGCTGCCCTGATAGACCCAAAGGAGCCCTACAAACTGACATCAGGAACCTGGACTGGTGAGTTTTCTTTCCCAGGGAAAAGGGACAAAGCATGTGCCCAGAGGACCCTGGCCCTGAGCTGGGCCTGACTGCAAAAAATCCTTATATCGAAGGATGCACCCCAGACCGAAGTTGTCCCCACATCAAACCTGTGCTGCCCTGATAGACCCAATGGAGCCCTACAAACTGACATCAGGAACCTGGACTGGTGAGTTTTCTTTCCCAGGGAAAATGGCCAAAGGATGTGCCCAGGGGCCCCTGGCCCTGGGCTGGGACCTCACTGCAAAAAATCCTTATATCGAAGGATGGACCCCACACCGAAGTTTTCCCCACCTCAAACTTCTGCTGCCCTGATAGACCCAAAGGAGCCCTACAAATTGACATCAGGAACCTGGACTGGTGAGTTTTCTTTCCCAGGGAAAAGGGACAAAGCATGTGCCCAGAGGCCCCTGGCCCTGGGCTGGGCCTGACTGCAAAAAGTCCTTATATCGAAGGATGGACCCCAGACCGAAATTGTCCCCACATCAAACCTGTGCTGTCCTGATCGACCCAAAGGAGCCCTACAAACTGACATAAGGAACCTGGACTGGTGAGTTTTCTTTCCCAGGGAAAAGGGACAAAGCATGTGCCCAGGGGCCCCTGGCCCTGGGCTGGGACCTCACTGCAAAAAATCCTTATATCGAAGGATGGAACCCACACCGAAGTTGTCCCCACCTCAAACTTGTGCTGCCCTGATAGACCCAAGGGAGCCCTACAAACTGACATCAGGAACCTGGACTGGTGAGTTTTCTTTCCCAGGGAAATGGCCAATGGATGTGCCCAGGGGCCCCTGGCCCTGCGCTGGGACCTCACTGCAAAAAATCCTTATATCGAAGGATGGACCCCACACCGAAGTTGTCCCCACATCAAACTTCTGCTGCCCTGATAGACCCAAAGGAGCCCTACAAACCGACATCAGGAACCTGGACTGGTGAGTTTTCTTTCCCAGGGAAAAGGGACAAAGCATGTGCCCAGAGGACCCTGGCCCTGAGCTGGGAACTGACTGCAAAAAATCCTTATATCGAAGGATGGACCCCAGACCGAAGTTGTCCCCACCTCAAACTTGTGCTGCCCTGATAGACCCAAGGGAGCCCTACAAACTGACATCAGGAACCTGGACTGGTGAGTTTTCTTTCCCAGGGAAAATGGCCAAAGGATGTGCCTAGGCGCCCCCTCCATGGCTGGGAACTGAATGCAAAAAATCCTTATATCGAAGGATGGACCCCAGACCGAAGTTGTCCCCACCTCAAACTTGTGCTGCCCTGATAGACCCAAGGGAGCCCTACAAGCTGGCATCCGGAACCTGGACTGGTGAGTTTTCTTTCCCAGGGAAAATGGCCAAAGGATGTGCTCAGGGGACCCTGGCCCTGAGCTGGGCCTGACTGCAAAAAATCCTTATATCGAAGGATGGACCCCACACCGAAGTTTTCCCCACCTCAAACTTCTGCTGCCCTGATAGACCCAAAGGAGCCCTACAAATTGACATCAGGAACCTGGACTGGTGAGTTTTCTTTCCCAGGGAAAAGGGACAAAGCATGTGCCCAGAGGCCCCTGGCCCTGGGCTGGGCCTGACTGCAAAAAATCCTTATATCGAAGGATGGACCCCAGACCGAAATTGTCCCCACATCAAACCTGTGCTGTCCTGATCGACCCAAAGGAGCCCTACAAACTGACATAAGGAACCTGGACTGGTGAGTTTTCTTTCCCAGGGAAAAGGGACAAAGCATGTGCCCAGAGGCCCCTGGCCCTGGGCTGGGACCTCACTGCAAAAAATCCTTATATCGAAGGATGGAGGCCAGACCAAAGTTGTCCCCACCTCAAACTTGTGCTGCCCTGATAGACCCAAGGGAGCCCTACAAACTGACATCAGGAACCTGGACTGGTGAGTTTTCTTTCCCAGGGAAATGGCCAATGGATGTGCCCAGGGGCCCCTGGCCCTGGGCTGGGACCTCACTGCAAAAAATCCTTATATCGAAGGATGGACCCCACACCGAAGTTTTCCCCACCTCAAACTTCTGCTGCCCTGATAGACCCAAAGGAGCCGTACAAACTGACATCAGGAACCTGGACTGGTGGGTTTTCTTTCCCAGGGAAAAGGGACAAAGCATGTGCCCAGGGGCCCCTGGCCCTGGGCTGGGCCTGACTGCAAAAAATCCTTATATCAAAAGATGGACCCCAGACCGAAGTTGTCCCCACATCAAACCTGTGCTGTCCTGATCGACCCAAAGGAGCCCTACAAACTGACATCAGGAACCTGGACTGGTGAGTTTTCTTTCCCAGGGAAAATGGCCAAAGGATGTTCCTAGGTGCCCCTGGCCCTGGGCTGGGACCTCACTGCGAAAAATCCTTATATCGAAGGATGGAACCCACACCGAAGTTGTCCCCACCTCAAACTTGTGCTCCCCTGATAGACCCAAGGGAGCCCTACAAACTGACATCAGGAACCTGGACTGGTGAGTTTTCTTTCCCAGGGAAAAAGGACAAAGCATGTGCCCAGGGGCCCCTGGCCCTGGGCTGGGACCTCACTGCAAAAAATCCTTATATCGAAGGATGGAACCCACACCGAAGTTGTCCCCACCTCAAACTTGTGCTGCCCTGATAGACCCAAGGGAGCCCTACAAACTGACATCAGGAACCTGGACTGGTGAGTTTTCTTTCCCAGGGAAATGGCCAATGGATGTGCCCAGGGGCCCCTGGCCTTGCGCTGGGACCTCACTGCAAAAAATCCTTATATCGAAGGATGGACCCCACACCGAAGTTGTCCCCACATCAAACTTCTGCTGCCCTGATAGACCCAAAGGAGCCCTACAAACCGACATCAGGAACCTGGACTGGTGCGTTTTCTTTCCCAGGGAAAAGGGACAAAGCATGTGCCCAGAGGACCCTGGCCCTGAGCTGGGAACTGACTGCAAAAAATCCTTATATCGAAGGATGGAGCCCAGACCGAAGTTATCCCCACCTCAAATTTGTGCTGCCCTGATAGACCCAAGGGAGCCCTACAAACTGACATCAGGAACCTGGACTGGTGAGTTTTCTTTCCCAGGGAAAATGGCCAAAGGATGTGCCTAGGTGCCCCCTCCATGGCTGGGAACTGAATGCAAAAAATCCTTATATCGAAGGATGGACCCCAGACCGAAGTTGTCCCCACCTCAAACTTGTGCTGCCCTGATAGACCCAAGGGAGCCCTACAAGCTGGCATCAGGAACCTGGACTGGTGAGTTTTCTTTCCCAGGGAAAATGGCCAAAGGATGTGCTCAGGGGCCCCTGGCCCTGGGCTGGGACCTCAATGCAAAAAAACCTTATATCGAAGGATGGAACCCCCACCGAAGTTGTCCCCACATCAAACTTCTGCTGCCCTGATAGACCCAAAGGAGCCCTACAAACTGACATCAGGAACCTGGACTGGTGAGTTTTCTTTCCCAGGGAAAATGGCCAAAGGATGTTCCTAGGTGCCCCTGGCCCTGGGCTGGGACCTCACTGCAAAAAATCCTTATATCGAAGGATGGAGGCCAGACCAAAGTTGTCCCCACCTCAAACTTGTGCTGCCCTGATAGACCCAAGGGAGCCCTACAAACTGACATCAGGAACCTGGACTGGTGAGTTTCTTTCCCAGGGAAATGGCCAATGGATGTGCCCAGAGGCCCCTGGCCCTGGGCTGGGACCTCACTGCAAAAAATCCTTATATCGAAGGATGGAACCCACACCGAAGTTGTCCCCACATCAAACCTGTGCTGTCCTGATCGACCCAAAGGAGCCCTACAAACTGACATCAGGAACCTGGGCTGGTGAGTTTTCTTTCCCAGGGAAAATGGCCAAAGGATGTTCCTAGGTGCCCCTGGCCCTGGGCTGGGACCTGACTGCAAAAAATCCTTATATCGAAGGATGGACCCCAGACCGAAGTTATCCCCACATCAAACTTCTGCTGCCCTGATAGACCCAAGGGAGCCCTACAAACTGACATCAGGAACCTGGACTGGTGAGTTTTCTTTCCCAGGGAAAAGGGACAAAGCATGTGCCCAGTGGCCCCTGGCCCTGGGCTAGGACCTCACTGCAAAAAATCCTTATATCGAAGGATGGAGCCCAGACCGAAGTTATCCCCACCTCAAATTTGTGCTGCCCTGATAGACCCAAGGGAGCCCTACAAACTGACATCAGGAACCTGGACTGGTGAGTTTTCTTTCCCAGGGAAAAGGGACAAAGCATGTGCCCAGAGGACCCTGGCCCTGAGCTGGGCCTGACTGCAAAAAATCCTTATATCGAAGGATGGACCCCAGACCGAAGTTGTCCCCACATCAAACTTGTGCTGCCCTGATAGACCCAATGGAGCCCTACAAACTGACATCAGGAACCTGGACTGGTGAGTTTTCTTTCCCAGGGAAAATGACCAAAGGATGCGCCCAGGGGCCCCTGGCCCTGGGCTGGGACCTCACTGCAAAAAATCCTTATATCGAAGGATGGAACCCACACCGAAGTTGTCCCCACCTCAAAATTCTGCTGCCCTGATAGACCCAAAGGAGCCCTACAAACTGACATCAGGAACCTGGACTGGTGGGTTTTCTTTCCCAGGGAAAAGGGACAAAGCATGTGCCCAGAGGCCCCTGGCCCTGGGCTGGGCCTGACTGCAAAAAATCCTTATATCGAAAGATGGACCCCAGACCGAAGTTGTCCCCACATCAAACCTGTGCGGTCCTGATCGACCCAAAGGAGCCCTACAAACTGACATCAGGAACCTGGACTGGTGAGTTTTCTTTCCCAGGGAAATGGCCAAAGGATGTTCCTAGGTGCCCCTGGCCCAGGGCTGGGACCTCACTGCAAAAAATCCTTATATCGAAGGATGGACCCCAGACCAAAGTTGTCCCCACCTCAAACTTGTGCTCCCCTGATAGACCCAAGGGAGCCCTACAAACTGACATCAGGAACCTGGACTGGTGAGTTTTCTTTCCCAGGGAAATGGCCAATGGATGTGTCCAGGGGCCCCTGGCCCTGGGCTGGGACCTCACTGCAAAAAATCCTTATATCGAAGGATGGAACCCACACCGAAGTTGTCCCCACATCAAACCTGTGCTGTCCTGATCGACCCAAAGGAGCCCTACAAACTGACATCAGGAACCTGGACTGGTGAGTTTTCTTTCCCAGGGAAAATGGCCAAAGAATGTTCCTAGGTGCCCCTGGCCCTGGGCTGGGACCTGACTGCAAAAAATCCTTATATCGAAGGATGGACACCAGACCGAAGTTGTCCCCACCTCAAACTTGTGCTGCCCTGATAGACCCAAAGGAGCCCTACAAACTGACATCAGGAACCTGGACTGGTGAGTTTTCTTTCCCAGGGAAATGGCCAATGGATGTGCCTAGGTGCCCCCTCCATGGCTGGGAACTGAATGCAAAAAATCCTTATATCGAAGGATGGAGCCCACACCGAAGTTTTCCCCACCTCAAACTTGTGCTGCCCTGATAGACCCAAGGGAGCCCTACAAGCTGGCATCAGGAACCTGGACTGGTGAGTTTTCTTTCCCAGGGAAAATGGCCAAAGGATGTGCCCAGGGGCCCCTGGCCCTGGGCTGGGACCTCACTGCAAAAAATCCTTATATCGAAGGATGGAACCCACACCGAAGTTGTCCACACATCAAACTTCTGCTGCCCTGATAGACCCAAAGGAGCCCTAAAAACTGACATCAGGAACCTGGACTGGTGGGTTTTCTTTCCCAGGGAAAAGGGACAAAGCATGTGTCCAGGGGCCCCTGGCCCTGGGCTGGGACCTCACTGCAAAAAATCCTTATATCGAAGGATGGAACCCACACCGAAGTTGTCCCCACATCAAAATTCTGCTGCCCTGATAGACCCAAGGGAGCCCTACCAACTGACATCAGGAACCTGGACTGGTGAGTTTTCTTTCCCAGGGAAAATGGCCAAAGGATGTTCCTAGGTGCCCCTGGCCCTGGGCTGGGACCTCACTGCAAAAAATCCTTATATCGAAGGATGGAGGCCAGACCAAAGTTGTCCCCACCTCAAACTTGTGCTGCCCTGATACACCCAAAGGAGCCCTACAAACTGACATCAGGAACCTGGACTGGTGAGTTTTCTTTCCCAGGGAAATGGCCAATGGATGTGCCTAAGGGCCCCTGGCCCTGGGCTGGGACCTCACTGCAAAAAATCCTTATATCGAAGGATGGACACCAGACCGAAGTTGTCCCCACCTCAAACTTGTGCTGCCCTGATAGACCCAAGGGAGCCCTACAAACTGACATCAGGAACCTGGACTGGTGAGTTTTCTTTCCCAGGGAAATGGCCAATGGATGTGCCCAGTGGCCCCTGGCCCTGGGCTAGGACCTCACTGCAAAAAATCCTTATATCGAAGGATGGAGCCCAGACCGAAGTTATCCCCACCTCAAATTTGTGCTGCCCTTATAGACCGAAGGGAGCCCTACAAACTGACATCAGGAACCTGGACTGGTGAGTTTTATTTCCCAGGGAAAATGGCCAAAGGATGTGCCTAGGTGCCCCCTCCATGGCTGGGAACTGACTGCAAAAAATCCTTATATCGAAGGATGGAGCCCACACCGAAGTTCTCCCCACCTCAAACTTGTGCTGCCCTGATAGACCCAAGGGAGCCCTACAAGCTGGCATCAGGAACCTGGACTGGTGAGTTTTCTTTCCCAGGGAAAATGGCCAAAGGATGTGCCCAGGGGCCCCTGGCCCTGGGCTGGGACCTCACTGCAAAAAATCCTCATATCGAAGGATGGAACCCACACCGAAGTTGTCCCCACATCAAACTTCTGCTGCCCTGATAGACCCAAAGGAGCCCTACAAACTGACATCAGGAACCTGGACAGGTGGGTTTTCTTTCCCAGGGAAAAGGGACAAAGCATGTGCCCAGGGGCCCCTGGCCCTGGGCTGGGACCTCACTGCAAAAAATCCTTATATCGAAGGATGGAACCCACACCGAAGTTGTCCCCACATCAAACCTGTGCTGTCCTGATCGACCCAAAGGAGCCCTACAAACTGACATCAGGAACCTGGACTGGTGAGTTTTCTTTCCCAGGGAAATGGCCAATGGATGTGCCTAGGTGCCCCCTCCATGGCTGGGAACTGAATGCAAAAAATCCTTATATCGAAGGATGGAGCCCACACCGAAGTTTTCCCCACCTCAAACTTGTGCTGCCCTGATAGACCCAAGGGAGCCCTACAAGCTGGCATCAGGAACCTGGACTGGTGAGTTTTCTTTCCCAGGGAAAATGGCCAAAGGATGTGCCCAGGGGCCCCTGGCCCTGGGCTGGGACCTCACTGCAAAAAATCCTTATATCGAAGGATGGAACCCACACCGAAGTTGTCCACACATCAAACTTCTGCTGCCCTGATAGACCCAAAGGAGCCCTAAAAACTGACATCAGGAACCTGGACTGGTGGGTTTTCTTTCCCAGGGAAAAGGGACAAAGCATGTGTCCAGGGGCCCCTGGCCCTGGGCTGGGACCTCACTGCAAAAAATCCTTATATCGAAGGATGGAACCCACACCGAAGTTGTCCCCACATCAAAATTCTGCTGCCCTGATAGACCCAAGGGAGCCCTACCAACTGACATCAGGAACCTGGACTGGTGAGTTTTCTTTCCCAGGGAAAATGGCCAAAGGATGTTCCTAGGTGCCCCTGGCCCTGGGCTGGGACCTCACTGCAAAAAATCCTTATATCGAAGGATGGAGGCCAGACCAAAGTTGTCCCCACCTCAAACTTGTGCTGCCCTGATACACCCAAAGGAGCCCTACAAACTGACATCAGGAACCTGGACTGGTGAGTTTTCTTTCCCAGGGAAATGGCCAATGGATGTGCCTAAGGGCCCCTGGCCCTGGGCTGGGACCTCACTGCAAAAAATCCTTATATCGAAGGATGGACACCAGACCGAAGTTGTCCCCACCTCAAACTTGTGCTGCCCTGATAGACCCAAGGGAGCCCTACAAACTGACATCAGGAACCTGGACTGGTGAGTTTTCTTTCCCAGGGAAATGGCCAATGGATGTGCCCAGTGGCCCCTGGCCCTGGGCTAGGACCTCACTGCAAAAAATCCTTATATCGAAGGATGGAGCCCAGACCGAAGTTATCCCCACCTCAAATTTGTGCTGCCCTTATAGACCGAAGGGAGCCCTACAAACTGACATCAGGAACCTGGACTGGTGAGTTTTATTTCCCAGGGAAAATGGCCAAAGGATGTGCCTAGGTGCCCCCTCCATGGCTGGGAACTGACTGCAAAAAATCCTTATATCGAAGGATGGAGCCCACACCGAAGTTGTCCCCACCTCAAACTTGTGCTGCCCTGATAGACCCAAGGGAGCCCTACAAGCTGGCATCAGGAACCTGGACTGGTGAGTTTTCTTTCCCAGGGAAAATGGCCAAAGGATGTGCCCAGGGGCCCCTGGCCCTGGGCTGGGACCTCACTGCAAAAAATCCTCATATCGAAGGATGGAACCCACACCGAAGTTGTCCCCACATCAAACTTCTGCTGCCCTGATAGACCCAAAGGAGCCCTACAAACTGACATCAGGAACCTGGACAGGTGGGTTTTCTTTCCCAGGGAAAAGGGACAAAGCATGTGCCCAGGGGCCCCTGGCCCTGGGCTGGGACCTCACTGCAAAAAATCCTTATATCGAAGGATGGAACCCACACCGAAGTTGTCCCCACATCAAACCTGTGCTGTCCTGATCGACCCAAAGGAGCCCTACAAACTGACATCAGGAACCTGGACTGGTGAGTTTTCTTTCCCAGGGAAATGGCCAATGGATGTGCCTAGGTGCCCCCTCCATGGCTGGGAACTGAATGCAAAAAATCCTTATATCGAAGGATGGAGCCCACACCGAAGTTTTCCCCACCTCAAACTTGTGCTGCCCTGATACACCCAAGGGAGCCCTACAAGCTGGCATCAGGAACCTGGACTGGTGAGTTTTCTTTCCCAGGGAAAATGGCCAAAGGATGTGCCCAGGGGCCCCTGGCCCTGGGCTGGGACCTCACTGCAAAAAATCCTTATATCGAAGGATGGAACCCACACCGAAGTTGTCCACACATCAAACTTCTGCTGCCCTGATAGACCCAAAGGAGCCCTAAAAACTGACATCAGGAACCTGGACTGGTGGGTTTTCTTTCCCAGGGAAAAGGGACAAAGCATGTGTCCAGGGGCCCCTGGCCCTGGGCTGGGACCTCACTGCAAAAAATCCTTATATCGAAGGATGGAACCCACACCGAAGTTGTCCCCACATCAAAATTCTGCTGCCCTGATAGACCCAAGGGAGCCCTACAAACTGACATCAGGAACCTGGACTGGTGAGTTTTCTTTCCCAGGGAAATGGCCAATGGATGTGCCTAAGGGCCCCTGGCCCTGGGCTGGGACCTCACTGCAAAAAATCCTTATATCGAAGGATGGACACCAGACCGAAGTTGTCCCCACCTCAAACTTGTGCTGCCCTGATAGACCCAAGGGAGCCCTACAAACTGACATCAGGAACCTGGACTGGTGAGTTTTCTTTCCCAGGGAAATGGCCAATGGATGTGCCCAGTGGCCCCTGGCCCTGGGCTAGGACCTCACTGCAAAAAATCCTTATATCGAAGGATGGAGCCCAGACCGAAGTTATCCCCACCTCAAATTTGTGCTGCCCTTATAGACCGAAGGGAGCCCTACAAACTGACATCAGGAACCTGGACTGGTGAGTTTTATTTCCCAGGGAAAATGGCCAAAGGATGTGCCTAGGTGCCCCCTCCATGGCTGGGAACTGACTGCAAAAAATCCTTATATCGAAGGATGGAGCCCACACCGAAGTTGTCCCCACCTCAAACTTCTGCTGCCCTGATAGACCCAAAGGAGCCCTACAAACTGACATCAGGAACCTGGACAGGTGGGTTTTCTTTCCCAGGGAAAAGGGACAAAGCATGTGCCCAGGGGCCCCTGGCCCTGGGCTGGGACCTCACTGCAAAACATCCTTATATCGAAGGATGGAACCCACACCGAAGTTGTCCCCACATCAAACCTGTGCTGTCCTGATCGACCCAAAGGAGCCCTACAAACTGACATCAGGAACCTGGACTGGTGAGTTTTCTTTCCCAGGGAAAATGGCCAAAGGATGTTCCTAGGTGCCCCTGGCCCTGGGCTGGGACCTGACTGCAAAAAATCCTTATATCGAAGGATGGACACCAGACCAAAGTTGTCCCCACCTCAAACTTGTGCTGCCCTGATAGACCCAAGGGAGCCCTACAAACTGACATCAGGAACCTGGACTGGTGAGTTTTCTTTCCCAGGGAAATGGCCAATGGATGTGCCCAGTGGCCCCTGGCCCTGGGCTAGGACCTCACTGCAAAAAATCCTTATATCGAAGGATGGAGCCCAGACCGAAGTTATCCCCACCTCAAATTTCTGCTGCCCTTATAGACCGAAGGGAGCCCTACAAACTGACATCAGGAACCTGGACTGGTGAGTTTTATTTCCCAGGGAAAATGGCCAAAGGATGTGCCTAGGTGCCCCCTCCATGGCTGGGAACTGACTGCAAAAAATCCTTATATCGAAGGATGGAGCCCACACCGAAGTTGTCCCCACCTCAAACTTGTGCTGCCCTGATAGACCCAAGGGAGCCCTACAAGCTGGCATCAGGAACCTGGACTGGTGAGTTTTCTTTCCCAGGGAAAATGGCCAAAGGATGTGCCCAGGGGCCCCTGGCCCTGGGCTGGGACCTCACTGCAAAAAATCCTCATATCGAAGGATGGAACCCACACCGAAGTTGTCCCCACATCAATCTTCTGCTGCCCTGATAGACCCAAAGGAGCCCTACAAACTGACATCAGGAACCTGGACAGGTGGGTTTTCTTTCCCAGGGAAAAGGGACAAAGCATGTGCCCAGGGGCCCCTGGCCCTGGGCTGGGACCTCACTGCAAAAAATCCTTATATCGAAGGATGGAACCCACACCGAAGTTGTCCCCACATCAAACCTGTGCTGTCCTGATCGACCCAAAGGAGCCCTACAAACTGACATCAGGAACCTGGACTGGTGAGTTTTCTTTCCCAGGGAAAAGGGACAAAGCATGTGCCCAGGGGCCCCTGGCCCTGGGCTGGGACCTCACTGCAAAAAATCCTTATATCGAAGGATGGAACCCACACCGCAGTTGTCCGCACCTCAAACTTCTGCTGCCCTGATAGACCCAAGGGAGCCCTACAAACTGACATCAGGAACCTGGACTGGTGAGTTTTCTTTCCCAGGGAAATGGCCAATGGATGTGCCCAGTGGCCCCTGGCCCTGGGCTAGGACCTCACTGCAAAAAATCCTTATATCGAAGGATGGAACCCACACCGAAGTTGTCCCCACATCAAACCTGTGCTGTCCTGATCGACCCAAAGGAGCCCTACAAACTGACATCAGGAACCTGGACTGGTGAGTTTTCTTTCCCAGGGAAATGGCCAATGGATGTGCCTAGGTGCCCCCTCCATGGCTGGGAACTGAATGCAAAAAATCCTTATATCGAAGGATGGAGCCCACACCGAAGTTTTCCCCACCTCAAACTTGTGCTGCCCTGATACACCCAAGGGAGCCCTACAAGCTGGCATCAGGAACCTGGACTGGTGAGTTTTCTTTCCCAGGGAAAATGGCCAAAGGATGTGCCCAGGGGCCCCTGGCCCTGGGCTGGGACCTCACTGCAAAAAATCCTTATATCGAAGGATGGAACCCACACCGAAGTTGTCCACACATCAAACTTCTGCTGCCCTGATAGACCCAAAGGAGCCCTAAAAACTGACATCAGGAACCTGGACTGGTGGGTTTTCTTTCCCAGGGAAAAGGGACAAAGCATGTGTCCAGGGGCCCCTGGCCCTGGGCTGGGACCTCACTGCAAAAAATCCTTATATCGAAGGATGGAACCCACACCGAAGTTGTCCCCACATCAAAATTCTGCTGCCCTGATAGACCCAAGGGAGCCCTACAAACTGACATCAGGAACCTGGACTGGTGAGTTTTCTTTCCCAGGGAAATGGCCAATGGATGTGCCTAAGGGCCCCTGGCCCTGGGCTGGGACCTCACTGCAAAAAATCCTTATATCGAAGGATGGACACCAGACCGAAGTTGTCCCCACCTCAAACTTGTGCTGCCCTGATAGACCCAAGGGAGCCCTACAAACTGACATCAGGAACCTGGACTGGTGAGTTTTCTTTCCCAGGGAAATGGCCAATGGATGTGCCCAGTGGCCCCTGGCCCTGGGCTAGGACCTCACTGCAAAAAATCCTTATATCGAAGGATGGAGCCCAGACCGAAGTTATCCCCACCTCAAATTTGTGCTGCCCTTATAGACCGAAGGGAGCCCTACAAACTGACATCAGGAACCTGGACTGGTGAGTTTTATTTCCCAGGGAAAATGGCCAAAGGATGTGCCTAGGTGCCCCCTCCATGGCTGGGAACTGACTGCAAAAAATCCTTATATCGAAGGATGGAGCCCACACCGAAGTTGTCCCCACCTCAAACTTCTGCTGCCCTGATAGACCCAAAGGAGCCCTACAAACTGACATCAGGAACCTGGACAGGTGGGTTTTCTTTCCCAGGGAAAAGGGACAAAGCATGTGCCCAGGGGCCCCTGGCCCTGGGCTGGGACCTCACTGCAAAACATCCTTATATCGAAGGATGGAACCCACACCGAAGTTGTCCCCACATCAAACCTGTGCTGTCCTGATCGACCCAAAGGAGCCCTACAAACTGACATCAGGAACCTGGACTGGTGAGTTTTCTTTCCCAGGGAAAATGGCCAAAGGATGTTCCTAGGTGCCCCTGGCCCTGGGCTGGGACCTGACTGCAAAAAATCCTTATATCGAAGGATGGACACCAGACCAAAGTTGTCCCCACCTCAAACTTGTGCTGCCCTGATAGACCCAAGGGAGCCCTACAAACTGACATCAGGAACCTGGACTGGTGAGTTTTCTTTCCCAGGGAAATGGCCAATGGATGTGCCCAGTGGCCCCTGGCCCTGGGCTAGGACCTCACTGCAAAAAATCCTTATATCGAAGGATGGAGCCCAGACCGAAGTTATCCCCACCTCAAATTTCTGCTGCCCTTATAGACCGAAGGGAGCCCTACAAACTGACATCAGGAACCTGGACTGGTGAGTTTTATTTCCCAGGGAAAATGGCCAAAGGATGTGCCTAGGTGCCCCCTCCATGGCTGGGAACTGACTGCAAAAAATCCTTATATCGAAGGATGGAGCCCACACCGAAGTTGTCCCCACCTCAAACTTGTGCTGCCCTGATAGACCCAAGGGAGCCCTACAAGCTGGCATCAGGAACCTGGACTGGTGAGTTTTCTTTCCCAGGGAAAATGGCCAAAGGATGTGCCCAGGGGCCCCTGGCCCTGGGCTGGGACCTCACTGCAAAAAATCCTCATATCGAAGGATGGAACCCACACCGAAGTTGTCCCCACATCAATCTTCTGCTGCCCTGATAGACCCAAAGGAGCCCTACAAACTGACATCAGGAACCTGGACAGGTGGGTTTTCTTTCCCAGGGAAAAGGGACAAAGCATGTGCCCAGGGGCCCCTGGCCCTGGGCTGGGACCTCACTGCAAAAAATCCTTATATCGAAGGATGGAACCCACACCGAAGTTGTCCCCACATCAAACCTGTGCTGTCCTGATCGACCCAAAGGAGCCCTACAAACTGACATCAGGAACCTGGACTGGTGAGTTTTCTTTCCCAGGGAAAAGGGACAAAGCATGTGCCCAGGGGCCCCTGGCCCTGGGCTGGGACCTCACTGCAAAAAATCCTTATATCGAAGGATGGAACCCACACCGCAGTTGTCCGCACCTCAAACTTCTGCTGCCCTGATAGACCCAAGGGAGCCCTACAAACTGACATCAGGAACCTGGACTGGTGAGTTTTCTTTCCCAGGGAAATGGCCAATGGATGTGCCCAGTGGCCCCTGGCCCTGGGCTAGGACCTCACTGCAAAAAATCCTTATATCGAAGGATGGAGCCCAGACCGAAGTTATCCCCACCTCAAATTTGTGCTGCCCTTATAGACCGAAGGGAGCCCTACAAACTGACATCAGGAACCTGGACTGGTGAGTTTTATTTCCCAGGGAAAATGGCCAAAGGATGTGCCTAGGTGCCCCCTCCATGGCTGGGAACTGACTGCAAAAAATCCTTATATCGAAGGATGGAGCCCACAACGAAGTTGTCCCCACCTCAAACTTTTGCTGCCCTGATAGACCCAAGGGAGCCCTACAAGCTGGCATCAGGAACCTGGACTGGTGAGTTTTCTTTCCCAGGGAAAATGGCCAAAGGATGTGCCCAGGGGCCCCTGGCCCTGAGCTGGGACCTCACTGCAAAAAATCCTCATATCGAAGGATGGAACCCACACCGAAGTTGTCCCCACATCAAACTTCTGCTGCCCTGATAGACCCAAAGGAGCCCTACAAACTGACATCAGGAACCTGGACAGGTGGGTTTTCTTTCCCAGGGAAAAGGGACAAAGCATGTGCCCAGGGGCCCCTGGCCCTGGGCTGGGACCTCACTGCAAAAAATCCTTATATCGAAGGATGGAACCCACACCGAAGTTGTCCCCACATCAAACCTGTGCTGTCCTGATCGACCCAAATGAGCCCTACAAACTGACATCAGGAACCTGGACTGGTGAGTTTTCTTTCCCAGGGAAAATGGCCAAAGGATGTTCCTAGGTGCCCCTGGCCCTGGGCTGGGACCTGACTGCAAAAAATCCTTATATCGAAGGATGGACACCAGACCGAAGTTGTCCCCACCTCAAACTTGTTCTGCCCTGATAGACCCAAGAAAGCCCTACAAACTGACATCAGGAACCTGGACTGGCGAGTTTTCTTTCCCAGGGAAATGGCCAATGGATGTGCCTAGGTGCCCCCTCCATTGCTGGGAACTGAATGCAAAAAATCCTTATATCGAAGGATGGAGCCCACACCGAAGTTTTCCCCACCTCAAACTTGTGCTGCCCTGATAGACCCAAGGGAGCCCTACAAGCTGGCATCAGGAACCTGGACTGGTGAGTTTTCTTTCCCAGGGAAAATGGCCAAAGGATGTGCCCAGGGGCCCCTGGCCCTGGGCTGGGACCTCACTGCAAAAAATCCTTATATCGAAGGATGGAACCCACACCGAAGTTGTCCCCACCTCAAACTTGTGCTGCCCTGATAGACCCAATGGAGCCCTACAAACTGACATCAGGAACCTGGACTGGTGAGTTTTCTTTCCCAGGGAAATGGCCAATGGATGTGCCCAGTGGCCCCTGGCCCTGGGCTGGGACCTCACTGCAAAAAATCCTTATATCGAAGGATGGAACCCACACCAAAGTTGTCCCCACATCAAACCTGTGCTGTCCTGATTGACCCAAAGGAGCCCTACAAACTGACATCAGGAACCTGGACTGGTGAGTTTTCTTTCCCAGGGAAAATGGCCAAAGGATGTTCCTAGGTGCCCCTGGCCCTGGGCTGGGACCTGACTGCAAAAAATCCTTATATCGAAGGATGGACACCAGACCGAAGTTGTCCCCACCTCAAACTTGTGCTGCCCTGATAGACCCAAGGGAGCCCTACAAGCTGGCATCAGGAACCTGGACTGGTGAGTTTTCTTTCCCAGGGAAAATGGCCAAAGGATGTGCCCAGGGGCCCCTGGCCCTGGGCTGGGACCTCACTGCAAAAAATCCTCATATCGAAGGATGGAACCCACACCGAAGTTGTCCCAACATCAAACTTCTGCTGCCCTGATAGACCCAAAGGAGCCCTACAAACTGACATCAGGAACCTGGACAGGTGGGTTTTCTTTCCCAGGGAAAAGGGACAAAGCATGTGCCCAGGGGCCCCTGGCCCTGGGCTGGGACCTCACAGCAAAAAATCCTTATATCGAAGGATGGTCCCCACACCGAAGTTTTCCGCACCTCAAACTTCTGCTGCCCTGATAGACCCAAGGGAGCCCTACAAACTGACATCAGGAACCTGGACTGGTGAGTTTTCTTTCCCAGGGAAAAGGCCAATGGATGTGCCCAATGGCCCCTGGCCATGGGCTAGGACCTCACTTCAAAAAATCCTTATATCGAAGGATGGAGCCCAGACCGAAGTTGTCCCCACATCAAACTTGTGCTGCCCTGATAGACCCAAGGGAGCCCTACAAGCTGGCATCAGGAACCTGGACTGGTGAGTTTTCTTTCCCAGGGAAAATGGCCAAAGGATGTGCCCAGGGGCCCCTGGCCCTGGGCTGGGACCTCACTGCAAAAAATCCTTATATCGAAGGATGGAACCCACACCGAAGTTGTCCACACATCAAACTTCTGCTGCCCTGATAGACCCAAAGGAGCCCTACAAACTGACATCAGGAACCTGGACTGGTGGGTTTTCTTTCCCAGGGAAAAGGGACAAAGCATGTGCCCAGGGGCCCCTGGCCCTGGGCTGGGACCTCACTGCAAAAAATCCTTATATCGAAGGATGGAACCCACACCGAAGTTGTCCCCGCATCAAACTTGTGCTGCCCTGATAGACCCAAGGGAGCCCTACAAACTGACATCAGGAACCAGGACTGGTGAGTTTTCTTTCCCAGGGAAAATGGCCAATGGATGTGCCCAGGGGCCCCTGGCCCTGGGCTGGGACCTCACTGCAAAAAATCCTTATATCGAAGGATGGAGGCCAGACCAAAGTTGTCCCCACCTCAAACTTGTGCTGCCCTGATACACCCAAGGGAGCCCTACAAACTGACATCAGGAACCTGGACTGGTGAGTTTTCTTTCCCAGGGAAATGGCCAATGGATGTGTCTAAGGGCCCCTGGCCCTGGGCTGGGACCTCACTGCAAAAAATCCTTATATCGAAGGATGGAACCCACACCGAAGTTGTCCCCACATCAAACCTGTGCTGTCCTGATCGACCCAAAGGAGCCCTACAAACTGACATCAGGAACCTGGGCTGGTGAGTTTTCTTTCCCAGGGAAAATGGCCAAAGGATGTTCCTAGGTGCCCCTGGCCCTGGGCTGGGACCTGACTGCAAAAAATCCTTATATCGAAGGATGGACCCCAGACCGAAGTTGCCCCCACCTCAAACTTCTGCTGCCCTGATAGACCCAAAGGAGCCCTACAAACTGACATCAGGAACCTGGACTGGTGAGTCTTCTTTCCCAGGGAAATGGCCAATGGATGTGCCCAGTGGCCCCTGGCCCTGGGCTAGGACCTCACTGCAAAAAATCCTTATATCGAAGGATGGAACCCAGACCGAAGTTATCCCCACCTCAAATTTGTGCTGCCCTTATAGACCCAAGGGAGCCCTACAAACTGACGTCAGGAACCTGGACTGGTGAGTTTTATTTCCCAGGGAAAATGGCCAAAGGATGTGCCTAGGTGCCCCCTCCATGGCTGGGAACTGACTGCAAAAAATCCTCATATCGAAGGATGGAACCCACACCGAAGTTGTCCCCACATCAAACTTCTGCTGCCCTGATAGACCCAAAGGAGCCCTACAAACTGACATCAGGAACCTGGACTGGTGAGTTTTCTTTCCCAGGGAAATGGCCAATGGATGTGCCCAGGGGCCCTTGGCCCTCGGCTGGGACCTCACTGCAAAAAATCCTTATATCGAAGGATGGAACCCACACCGAAGTTGTCCCCACATCAAACCTGTCCTGTCCTGATCGACCCAAAGGAGCCCTACAAACTGACATCAGGAACCTGGACTGGTGAGTTTTCTTTCCCAGGGAAAATGGCCAAAGGATGTGCCCAGGGGCCCCTGGCCCTGGGCTGGGACCTCACTGCAAAAAATCCTTATATCGAAGGATGGAACCCACACCGAAGTTGTCCCCACATCAAACCTGTGCTGTCCTGATCGACCCAAAGGAGCCCTACAAACTGACATCAGGAACCTGGACTGGTGAGTTTTCTTTCCCAGGGAAATGGCCAATGGATGTGCCCAGGGGCCCCAGGCCCTGGGCTGGGACCTCACTGCAAAAAATCCTTATATCGAAGGATGGACCCCAGACCGAAGTTGTCCCCACCTCAAACTTCTGCTGCCCTGATAGACCCAAAGGAGCCCTACAAACTGACATCAGGAACCTGGACTGGTGAGTCTTCTTTCCCAGGGAAATGGCCAATGGATGTGCCCAGTGGCCCCTGGCCCTGGGCTAGGACCTCACTGCAAAAAATCCTTATATCGAAGGATGGAACCCAGACCGAAGTTATCCCCACCTCAAATTTGTGCTGCCCTTATAGACCCAAGGGAGCCCTACAAACTGACGTCAGGAACCTGGACTGGTGAGTTTTATTTCCCAGGGAAAATGGCCAAAGGATGTGCCTAGGTGCCCCCTCCATGGCTGGGAACTGACTGCAAAAAATCCTCATATCGAAGGATGGAACCCACACCGAAGTTGTCCCCACATCAAACTTCTGCTGCCCTGATAGACCCAAAGGAGCCCTACAAACTGACATCAGGAACCTGGACTGGTGAGTTTTCTTTCCCAGGGAAATGGCCAATGGATGTGCCCAGGGGCCCTTGGCCCTCGGCTGGGACCTCACTGCAAAAAATCCTTATATCGAAGGATGGAACCCACACCGAAGTTGTCCCCACATCAAACCTGTCCTGTCCTGATCGACCCAAAGGAGCCCTACAAACTGACATCAGGAACCTGGACTGGTGAGTTTTCTTTCCCAGGGAAAATGGCCAAAGGATGTGCCCAGGGGCCCCTGGCCCTGGGCTGGGACCTCACTGCAAAAAATCCTTATATCGAAGGATGGAACCCACACCGAAGTTGTCCCCACATCAAACCTGTGCTGTCCTGATCGACCCAAAGGAGCCCTACAAACTGACATCAGGAACCTGGACTGGTGAGTTTTCTTTCCCAGGGAAATGGCCAATGGATGTGCCCAGGGGCCCCAGGCCCTGGGCTGGGACCTCACTGCAAAAAATCCTTATATCGAAGGATGGAACCCACACCGAAGTTGTCCCCACCTCAAACCTGTGCTGTCCTGATCGACCCAAAGGAGCCCTACAAACTGACATCAGGAACCTGGACTGGTGAGTTTTCTTTCCCAGGGAAATGGCCAAAGGATGTTCCTAGGTGCCCCTGGCCCTGGGCTGGGACCTGACTGCAAAAAATACTTATATCGAAGGATGGACCCCAGACCGAAGTTGTCCCCACCTCAAACTTGTGCTGCCCTGATAGACCCAAGGGAGCCCTACAAACTGACATCAGGAACCTGGACTGGTGAGTTTTCTTTCCCAGGGAAAATGGCCAAAGGATGTGCCCAGGGGCCCCTGGCCCTGGGCTGGGACCTCACTGCAAAAAATCCTTATATCGAAGGATGGAACCCACACCGAAGTTTTCCCCACCGCAAACTTGTGCTGCCCTGATAGACCCAAAGGAGCCCTACAAACTGACATCAGGAACCTGGACTGGTGAGTTTTATTTCCCAGGGAAAAGGGACAAAGCATGTGCCTAGGTGCCCCCTCCATGGCTGGGAACTGACTGCAAAAAATCCTTATATCGAAGGATGGACCCCACACCGAAGTTGTCCCCACCTCAAACTTGTGCTGCCCTGATAGACCCAACGGAGCCCTACAAACTGACATCAGGAACCTGGACTGGTGAGTTTTCTTTCCCAGGGAAATGGCCAATGGATGTGCCCAGGGGCCCCAGGCCCTGGGCTGGGACCTCACTGCAAAAAATCCTTATATCGAAGGATGGACCCCACACCGAAGTTGTCCCCACCTCAAACCTGTGCTGTCCTGATCGACCCAAAGGATCCCTACAAACTGACATCAGGAACCTGGACTGGTGGGTTTTCTTTCCCAGGGAAAAGGGACAAAGCATGTGCCCAGAGGCCCCTGGCCCTGGGCTGGGCCTGACTGCAAAAAATCCTTATATCGAAGGATGGACCCCAGACCGAAGTTGTCCCCACATCAAACTTGTGCTGTCCTGATAGACCCAAAGGAGCCCTACAAACTGACATCAGGAACCTGGTCTGTTGAGTTTTCTTTCCCAGGGAAAATGGCCAAAGGTGTTCCTAGGTGCCCCTGGCCCTGGGCTGGGACCTGACTGCAAAAAATACTTATATCGAAGGATGGACCCCAGACCGAAGTTGTCCCCACCTCAAACTTGTGCTGCCCTGATAGACCCAAGGGAGCCCTACAAACTGACATCAGGAACCTGGTCTGGTGAGTTTTCTTTCCCAGGGAAAATGGCCAAAGGATGTGCCCAGGGGCCCCTGGCCCTCGGCTGGGACCTCACTGCAAAAAATCCTTATATCGAAGGATGGAACCCACACCGAAGTTTTCCCCACCTCAAACTTGTGCTGCCCTGATAGACCCAAAGGAGCCCTACAAACTGACATCAGGAACCTGGACTGGTGGGTTTTCTTTCCCAGGGAAAAGGGACAAAGCAAGTGCCCAGAGGCCCCTGGCCCTGGGCTGGGCCTGACTGCAAAAAATCCTTATATCGAAGGATGGACCCCAGACCGAAGTTGTCCCCACATCAAACCTGTGCTGTCCTGATAGACCCAAGGGAGCCCTACAAACTGACATCAGGAACCTGGTCTGTTGAGTTTTCTTTCCCAGGGAAAATGACCAAAGGTGTTCCTAGGTGCCCCTGGCCCTGGGCTGGGACCTGACTGCAAAAAATACATATATCGAAGGATGGACCCCACACCGAAGTTGTCCCCACATCAAACTTGTGCTGCCCTGATAGACCCAAGGGAGCCCTACAAACTGACATCAGGAACCTGGACTGGTGAGTTTTCTTTCCCAGGGAAATGGCCAATGGATGTGCCCAGTGGCCCCTGGCCCTGGGCTAGGACCTCACTGCAAAAAATCCTTATATCGAAGGATGGAGCCCAGACCGAAGTTATCCCCACCTCAAACTTGTGCTGCCCTGATAGACCCAAGGGAGCCCTACAAACTGACATCAGGAACCTGGACTGCTGAGTTTTCTTTCCCAGGGAAAATGGCCAAAGGATGTGCCTAGGTGCCCCCTCCATGGCTGGGCCCTGACTGCAAAAAATCCTTATATCGAAGGATGGACCCCACTCCGAAGTTGTCCCCACCTCAAACTTGTGCTGCCCTGATAGACCCAAGGGAGCCCTACAAACTGACATCAGGAACCTGGACTGGTGAGTTTTCTTTCCCAGGGAAAATGGCCAAAGGATGTGCCCAGGGGCCCCTGGCCTTGTGCTGGGATCTCACTGCAAAAAATCCTTATATCGAAGGATGGACCCCACACCGAAGTTTTCCCCACCTCAAACTTCTGCTGCCCTGATAGACACAAAGGAGCCCTAAAAACTGACATCAGGAACCTGGACTGGTGAGTTTTCTTTCTTAGGGAAAATGGCCAAAGGATGTGCCCAGGGGCCCCTGGCCCTGTGCTGGGCCTGACTGCAAAAAATCCTTATATCGAAGGATGGACCCCAGACCGAAGTTGTCCCCACCTCAAACTTGTGCTGCCCTGATAGACCCAAGGGAGCCCTACAAACTGACATCAGGAACCTGGGCTGGTGAGTTTTCTTTCCCAGGGAAATGGCCAATGGATGTGCCCAATGGCCCCTGGCCCTGGGCTAGGACCTCATTGCAAAAAATCCTTATATCGAAGGATGGACCCCAGACCGAAGTTGTCCCCACATCAAACCTGTGCTGTCCTGATAGACCCAAAGGAGCCCTACAAACTGACATCAGGAACATGGTCTGTTGAGTTTTCTTTCCCAGGGAAAATGGCCAAAGGTGTTCCTAGGTGCCCCTGGCCCTGGGCTGGGACCTGACTGCAAAAAATACTTATATCGAAGGATGGACCCCAGACCGAAGTTGTCCCCACCTCAAACTTGTGCTGCCCTGATAGACCCAAGGGAGCCCTACAAACTGACATCAGTAACCTGGACTGCTGAGTTTTCTTTCCCAGGGAAATGGCCAATGGATGTGCCCAGTGGCCCCTGGCCCTGGGCTAGGACCTCACTGCAAAAAATCCTTATATCGAAGGATGGAGCCCAGACCGAAGTTATCCCCACCTCAAACTTGTGCTGCCCTGATAGACCCAAGGGAGCCCTACAAACTGACATCAGGAACCTGGATTGGTGAGATTTCTTTCCCAGGGAAAATGGCCAAAGGATGTGCCCAGGGGCCCCTGGCCCTGGGCTGGGACCTCACTGCAAAAAATCCTTATATCGAAGGATGGACCCCACACCGAAATTTTCCCCACCTCAAACTTCTGCTGCCCTGATAGACCCAAAGGAGCCCTACAAACTGACATCAGGAACCTGGACTGGTGAGTTTTCTTTCCCAGGGAAAAGGGACAAAGCATGTGCCCAGAGGCCCCTGGCCCTGGGCTGGGACCTCACTGCAAAAAATCCTTATATCGAAGGATGGACCCCACACCGAAGTTTTCCCCACATCAAACTTCTGCTGCCCTGATAGACCTAAAGGAGCCCTAAAAACTGACATCAGGAACCTGGACTGGTGAGTTTTATTTCCCAGGGAAAAGGGACAAAGCATGTGCCTAGGTGCCCCCTCCATGGCTGGGAACTGACTGCAAAAAATCCTTATATCGAAGGGTGGACCCCACACCGAAGTTTTCCCCACATCAAACTTCTGCTGTCCTGATAGACGAAAGGAGCCCTACAAACTGACATCAGGAAACTGGACTGGTGAGTTTTCTTTCCCAGGGAAAATGGCCAAAGGATGTGCCCAGGGGCCCCTGGCCCTGGGCTGGGACCTCACTGCAAAAAATCCTTTTATCGAAGGATGGAGCCCAGACCGAAGTTTTCCCCACCTCAAACTTCTGCTGCCCTGATAGACCCAAAGGAGCCCTACAAACTGACATCAGGAACCTGGACTGGTGAGTTTTCTTTCCCAGGGAAAATGGCCAAAGGTGTTCCTAGGTGCCCCTGGCCCTGGGCTGGGACCTGACTGCAAAAAATACTTATATCGAAGGATGGACCCCACACCGAAGTTGTCCCCACCTCAAACTTGTGCTGCCCTGATAGACCCAAGGGAGCCCTACAAACTGACATCAGGAACCTGGACTGGTGAGTTTTCTTTCCCAGGGAAATGGCCAATGGATGTGCCCAGTGGCCCCCTGCCCTGGGCTAGGACCTCACTGCAAAAAATCCTTATATCGAAGGATGGAGCCCAGACCGAAGTTATCCCCACCTCAAACTTGTGCTGCCCTGATAGACCCAAGGGAGCCCTACAAACTGACATCAGGAACCTGGACTGGTGAGTTTTCTTTCCCAGGGAAAATGGCCAAAGGATGTGCCCAGGGGCCCCTGGCCCTGGGCTGGGAACTCACTGCAAAAAATCCTTATATCGAAGGATGGACCCCACACCGAAGTTTTCCCCACCTCAAACTTCTGCTGCCCTGATAGACACAAAGGAGCCCTAAAAACTGACATCAGGAACCAGGACTGGTGAGTTTTCTTTCTTAGGGAAAAGGGACAAAGCATGTGCCCAGGGGCCCCTGGCCCTGGGCTGGAACCTCACTGCAAAAAATCCTTATATCGAAGGATGGTCCCCAGACCGAAGTTGTCCGCACCTCAAACTTCTGCTGCCCTGATAGACCCAAAGGAGCCCTACAAACTGACATCAGGAAACTGGACTGGTGAGTTTTCTTTCCCAGGGAAAAGGGACAAAGCATGTGCCCAGAGGCCCCTGGCCCTGGGCTGGGCCTGACTGCAAAAAATCCTTATATCGAAGGATGGACCCCAGACCGAAGTTGTCCCCACCTCAAACTTGTGCTGCCCTGATAGACCGAAGGGAGCCCTACAAACTGACATCAGGAACCTGGACTGGTGAGTTTTCTTTCCCAGGGAAATGGCCAATGGATGTGCCCAGTGGCCCCTGGCCCTGGGCTGGGACCTCACTGCAAAAAATCCTTATATCGAAGGATGGAGCCCAGACCGAAGTTATCCCCACCTCAAACTTGTGCTGCCCTGATAGACCCAAGGGAGCCCTACAAACTGACATCAGGAACCTGGACTGCTGAGTTTTCTTTCCCAGGGAAAATGGCCAAAGGATGTGCCTAGGTGCCCCCTCCATGGCTGGGAACTGACTGCAAAAAATCCTTATATCGAAGGATGGACCCCACACCGAAGTTGTCCCCACCTCAAACTTGTGCTGCCCTGATAGACCCAAGGGAGCCCTACAAACTGACATCAGGAACCTGGACTGGTGAGTTTTCTTTCCCAGGGAAAATGGCCAAAGGATGTGCCCAGGGGCCCCTGGCCCTGGGCTGGGAACTCACTGCAAAAAATCCTTATATCGAAGGATGGACCCCACACCGAAGTTTTCCCCACCTCAAACTTCTGCTGCCCTGATAGACACAAAGGAGCCCTAAAAACTGACATCAGGAACCTGGACTGGTGAGTTTTCTTGCTTAGGGAAAGGGGACAAAGCATGTGCCCAGGGGCCCCTGGCCCTGGGCTGGGACCTCACTGCAAAAAATCCTTATATCGAAGGATGGTCCCCAGACCGAAGTTGTCCGCACCTCAAACTTCTGCTGCCCTGATAGACCCAAAGGAGCCCTACAAACTGACATCAGGAACCTGGACTGGTGAGTTTTCTTTCCCAGGGAAAAGGGACAAAGCATGTGCCCAGAGGCCCCTGGCCCTGGGCTGGGCCTGACTGCAAAAAATCCTTATATCGAAGGATGGACCCCACACCGAAGTTGTCCCCACCTCAAACTTGTGCTGCCCTGATAGACCCAAGGGAGCCCTACAAACTGACATCAGGAACCTGGACTGGTGAGTTTTCTTTCCCAGGGAAATGGCCAATGGATGTGCCCAGTGGCCCCTGGCCCTGGGCTAGGACCTCACTGCAAAAAATCCTTATATCGAAGGATGGAGCCCAGACCGAAGTTATCCCCACCTCAAACTTGTGCTGCCCTGATAGACCCAAGGGAGCCCTACAAACTGACATCAGGAACCTGGACTGCTGAGTTTTCTTTCCCAGGGAAAATGGCCAAAGGATGTGCCTAGGTGCCCCCTCCATGGCTGGGAACTGACTGCAAAAAATCCTTATATCGAAGGATGGACCCCACACCGAAGTTGTCCCCACCTCAAACTTGTGCTGCCCTGATAGACGAAAGGAGCCCTACAAACTGACATCAGGAACCTGGACTGGTGAGTTTTCTTTCCCAGGGAAATGGCCAAAGGATGTTCCTAGGTGCCCCTGGCCCTGGGCTGGGACCTGACTGCAAAAAATACTTATATCGAAGGATGGACCCCAGACCGAAGTTGTCCCCACCTCAAACTTGTGCTGCCCTGATAGACCCAAGGGAGCCCTACAAACTGACATCAGGAACCTGGACTGGTGAGTTTTCTTTCCCAGGGAAAATGGCCAAAGGATGTGCCCAGGGGCCCCTGGCCCTCGGCTGGGACCTCACTGCAAAAAATCCTTATATCGAAGGATGGAACCCACACCGAAGTTTTCCCCACCTCAAACTTGTGCTGCCTTGATAGACCCAAAGGAGCCCTAAAAACTGACATCAGGAACCTGGACTGGTGAGTTTTCTTTCTTAGGGAAAAGGGACAAAGCATGTGCCCAGGGGCCCCTGGCCCTGGGCTGGGACCTCACTGCAAAAAATCCTTATATCGAAGGATGGTCCCCAGACCGAAGTTGTCCGCACCTCAAACTTCTGCTGCCCTGATAGACCCAAAGGTGCCCTACAAACTGACATCAGGAACCTGGACTGGTGAGTTTTCTTTCCCAGGGAAAAGGGACAAAGCATGTGCCCAGAGGCCCCTGGCCCTGGGCTGGGCCTGACTGCAAAAAATCCTTATATCGAAGGATGGACCCCAGACCGAAGTTGTCCCCACATCAAACCTGTGCTGTCCTGATAGACCCAAAGGAGCCCTGCAAACTGACATCAGGAACCTGGTCTGTTGAGTTTTCTTTCCCAGGGAAAATGGCCAAAGGTGTTCCTAGGTGCCCCTGGCCCTCGGCTGGGACCTGACTGCAAAAAATACTTATATCGAAGGATGGACCCCACACCGAAGTTGTCCCCACCTCAAACTTGTGCTGCCCTGATAGACCCAAGGGAGCCCTACAAACTGACATCAGGAACCTGGACTGGTGAGTTTTCTTTCCCAGGGAAATGGCCAATGGATGTGCCCAGTGGCCCCCTGCCCTGGGCTAGGACCTCACTGCAAAAAATCCTTATATCGAAGGATGGAGCCCAGACCGAAGTTATCCCCACCTCAAACTTGTGCTGCCCTGATAGACCCAAGGGAGCCCTACAAACTGACATCAGGAACCTGGACTGGTGAGTTTTCTTTCCCAGGGAAAATGGCCAAAGGATGTGCCCAGGGGCCCCTGGCCCTGGGCTGGGAACTCACTGCAAAAAATCCTTATATCGAAGGATGGACCCCACACCGAAGTTTTCCCCACCTCAAACTTCTGCTGCCCTGATAGACACAAAGGAGCCCTAAAAACTGACATCAGGAACCAGGACTGGTGAGTTTTCTTTCTTAGGGAAAAGGGACAAAGCATGTGCCCAGGGGCCCCTGGCCCTGGGCTGGAACCTCACTGCAAAAAATCCTTATATCGAAGGATGGTCCCCAGACCGAAGTTGTCCGCACCTCAAACTTCTGCTGCCCTGATAGACCCAAAGGAGCCCTACAAACTGACATCAGGAAACTGGACTGGTGAGTTTTCTTTCCCAGGGAAAAGGGACAAAGCATGTGCCCAGAGGCCCCTGGCCCTGGGCTGGGCCTGACTGCAAAAAATCCTTATATCGAAGGATGGACCCCAGACCGAAGTTGTCCCCACCTCAAACTTGTGCTGCCCTGATAGACCGAAGGGAGCCCTACAAACTGACATCAGGAACCTGGACTGGTGAGTTTTCTTTCCCAGGGAAATGGCCAATGGATGTGCCCAGTGGCCCCTGGCCCTGGGCTAGGACCTCACTGCAAAAAATCCTTATATCGAAGGATGGAGCCCAGACCGAAGTTATCCCCACCTCAAACTTGTGCTGCCCTGATAGACCCAAGGGAGCCCTACAAACTGACATCAGGAACCTGGACTGCTGAGTTTTCTTTCCCAGGGAAAATGGCCAAAGGATGTGCCTAGGTGCCCCCTCCATGGCTGGGAACTGACTGCAAAAAATCCTTATATCGAAGGATGGACCCCACACCGAAGTTGTCCCCACCTCAAACTTGTGCTGCCCTGATAGACCCAAGGGAGCCCTACAAACTGACATCAGGAACCTGGACTGGTGAGTTTTCTTTCCCAGGGAAAATGGCCAAAGGATGTGCCCAGGGGCCCCTGGCCCTGGGCTGGGAACTCACTGCAAAAAATCCTTATATCGAAGGATGGACCCCACACCGAAGTTTTCCCCACCTCAAACTTCTGCTGCCCTGATAGACACAAAGGAGCCCTAAAAACTGACATCAGGAACCTGGACTGGTGAGTTTTCTTGCTTAGGGAAAGGGGACAAAGCATGTGCCCAGGGGCCCCTGGCCCTGGGCTGGGACCTCACTGCAAAAAATCCTTATATCGAAGGATGGTCCCCAGACCGAAGTTGTCCGCACCTCAAACTTCTGCTGCCCTGATAGACCCAAAGGAGCCCTACAAACTGACATCAGGAACCTGGACTGGTGAGTTTTCTTTCCCAGGGAAAAGGGACAAAGCATGTGCCCAGAGGCCCCTGGCCCTGGGCTGGGCCTGACTGCAAAAAATCCTTATATCGAAGGATGGACCCCACACCGAAGTTGTCCCCACCTCAAACTTGTGCTGCCCTGATAGACCCAAGGGAGCCCTACAAACTGACATCAGGAACCTGGACTGGTGAGTTTTCTTTCCCAGGGAAATGGCCAATGGATGTGCCCAGTGGCCCCTGGCCCTGGGCTAGGACCTCACTGCAAAAAATCCTTATATCGAAGGATGGAGCCCAGACCGAAGTTATCCCCACCTCAAACTTGTGCTGCCCTGATAGACCCAAGGGAGCCCTACAAACTGACATCAGGAACCTGGACTGCTGAGTTTTCTTTCCCAGGGAAAATGGCCAAAGGATGTGCCTAGGTGCCCCCTCCATGGCTGGGAACTGACTGCAAAAAATCCTTATATCGAAGGATGGACCCCACACCGAAGTTGTCCCCACCTCAAACTTGTGCTGCCCTGATAGACGAAAGGAGCCCTACAAACTGACATCAGGAACCTGGACTGGTGAGTTTTCTTTCCCAGGGAAATGGCCAAAGGATGTTCCTAGGTGCCCCTGGCCCTGGGCTGGGACCTGACTGCAAAAAATACTTATATCGAAGGATGGACCCCAGACCGAAGTTGTCCCCACCTCAAACTTGTGCTGCCCTGATAGACCCAAGGGAGCCCTACAAACTGACATCAGGAACCTGGACTGGTGAGTTTTCTTTCCCAGGGAAAATGGCCAAAGGATGTGCCCAGGGGCCCCTGGCCCTCGGCTGGGACCTCACTGCAAAAAATCCTTATATCGAAGGATGGAACCCACACCGAAGTTTTCCCCACCTCAAACTTGTGCTGCCTTGATAGACCCAAAGGAGCCCTAAAAACTGACATCAGGAACCTGGACTGGTGAGTTTTCTTTCTTAGGGAAAAGGGACAAAGCATGTGCCCAGGGGCCCCTGGCCCTGGGCTGGGACCTCACTGCAAAAAATCCTTATATCGAAGGATGGTCCCCAGACCGAAGTTGTCCGCACCTCAAACTTCTGCTGCCCTGATAGACCCAAAGGTGCCCTACAAACTGACATCAGGAAACTGGACTGGTGAGTTTTCTTTCCCAGGGAAAAGGGACAAAGCATGTGCCCAGAGGCCCCTGGCCCTGGGCTGGGCCTGACTGCAAAAAATCCTTATATCGAAGGATGGACCCCAGACCGAAGTTGTCCCCACATCAAACCTGTGCTGTCCTGATAGACCCAAAGGAGCCCTGCAAACTGACATCAGGAACCTGGTCTGTTGAGTTTTCTTTCCCAGGGAAAATGGCCAAAGGTGTTCCTAGGTGCCCCTGGCCCTGGGCTGGGACCTGACTGCAAAAAATACTTATATCGAAGGATGGACCCCAGACCGAAGTTGTCCCCACCTCAAACTTGTGCTGCCCTGATAGACCCAAGGGAGCCCTACAAACTGACATCAGGAACCTGGACTGGTGAGTTTTCTTTCCCAGGGAAATGGCCAATGGATGTGCCCAGTGGCCCCTGGCCCTGGGCTAGGACCTCACTGCAAAAAATCCTTATATCGAAGGATGGAGCCCAGACCGAAGTTATCCCCACCTCAAACTTGTGCTGCCCTGATAGACCCAAGGGAGCCCTACAAACTGACATCAGGAACCTGGACTGCTGAGTTTTCTTTCCCAGGGAAAATGGCCAAGGTATGTGCCTAGGTGCCCCCTCCATGGCTGGGAACTGACTGCAAAAAATCCTTATATCGAAGGATGGACCCCACACCGAAGTTGTCCCCACCTCAAACTTGTGCTGCCCTGATAGACCCAAGGGAGCCCTACAAGCTGACATCAGGAACCTGGATTGGTGAGTTTTCTTTCCCAGGGAAAATGGCCAAAGGATGTGCCCAGGGGCCCTTGGCCCTGGGCTGGGACCTCACTGCAAAAAATCCTTATATCGAAGGATGGAACCCAGACCGAAGTTTTCCCCACCACAAATTTCTGCTGCCCTGATAGACCCAAAGGAGCCCTAAAAACTGACATCAGGAACCTGGACTGGTGAGTTTTATTTCCCAGGGAAAAGGGACAAAGCATGTGCCCAGGGGCCCCTGGCCCTGGGCTGGGATCTGACTGCAAAAAATCCTTATATCGAAGGATGGTCCCCAGACCGAAGTTGTCCCCACCTCAAACTTCTGCTGCCCTGATAGACCCAAAGGAGCCCTACAAACTGACATCAGGAACCTGGACTGGTGAGTTTTCTTTCCCAGGGAAAAGGGACAAAGCATGTGCCCAGAGGCCCCTGGCCCTGGGCTGGGCCTGACTGCGAAAAATACTTATATCGAAGGATGGACCCCAGACCGAAGTTGACCCCACATCAAACCTGTGCTGTCCTGATAGACGAAAGGAGCCCTACAAACTGACATCAGGAACCTGGACTGGTGAGTTTTCTTTCCCAGGGAAATTGGCCAAAGGTGTTCCTAGGTGCCCCTGCCCCTGGGCTGGGACCTGACTGCAAAAAATACTTATATCGAAGGATGGACCCCACACCGAAGTTGTCCCCACCTCAAACTTGTGCTGCCCTGATAGACCCAAGGGAGCCCTACAAACTGACATCAGGAACCTGGACTGGTGAGTTTTCTTTCCCAGGGAAATGGCCAATGGATGTGCCCAGTGGCCCCTGGCCCTGGGCTAGGACCTCACTGCAAAAAATCCTTATATCGAAGGATGGAGCCCAGACCGAAGTTATCCCCACCTCAAACTTGTGCTGCCCTGATAGACCCAAGGGAGCCCTACAAACTGACATCAGGAACCTGGACTGCTGAGTTTTCTTTCCCAGGGAAAATGGCCAAAGGATGTGCCTAGGTGCCCCCTCCATGGCTGGGAACTGACTGCAAAAAATCCTTATATAGAAGGATGGACCCCAGACCGAAGTTGTCCCCACCTCAAACTTGTGCTGCCCTGATAGACCCAAGGGAGCCCTACAAACTGACATCAGGAACCTGGACTGGTGAGTTTTCTTTCCCAGGGAAAATGGCCAAAGGATGTGCCCAGGGGCCCCTGGCCCTGGGCTGGGACCTCACTGCAAAAAATCCTTATATCGAAGGATGGAACCCACACCGAAGTTTTCCCCACCTCAAACTTCTGCTGCCCTGATAGACCCAAAGGAGCCCTAAAAACTGACATCAGGAACCTGGACTGGTGAGTTTTCTTTCTTAGGGAAAGGGGACAAAGCATGTGCCCAGGGGCCCCTGGCCCTGGGCTGGGACCTCACTTCAAAAAATCCTTATATCAAAGGATGGAGCCCAGACCGAAGTTATCCCCACCTCAAACTTGTGCTGCCTTGATAGACCCAACGGAGCCCTACAAACTGACATCAGGAACCTGGATTGGAGAGTTTTCTTTCCCAGGGAAAATGGCCAAAGGATATGCCCAGGGGCCTCTGGCCCTGGGCTGGGACCTCACTGCAAAAAATCCACATATCGAAGGATGGAACCCACACCGAAGTTGTCCCCACCTCAAACTTCTGCTGCCCTGATAGACCCAAAGGATCCGTACAAACTGACATCAGGAACCTGGACTGGTGAGTTTTCTTTCCCAGGGAAAAGGGACAAAGCATGTTCCCAGGGGCCCCTGGCCCTGAGATGGGAACTCACTGCAAAATATCATTATATCGAAGGATGGACCCCAGACCGAAATTGTCCCCACATCAAACCTGTGCTGTCCTGATAGACCCAAAGGAGCCCTACAAACTGACATCAGGAACCTGGACTGGTGAGTTTTCTTTCCCAGTGAAAATTGCCAAAGGATGTTCCTAGGTGCCCCTGGCCCTGAGCTGGGACCTGACTGCAAAAAATCCTTATATCGAAGGATGGACCCCAGACCGAAGTTGTCCCCACCTCAGACTTGTGCTGCCCTGATAGACCCAAGGGAGCCCTACAAACTGACATCAGGAACCTGGATTGGTGAGTTTTCTTTCCCAGGGAAAATGGCCAAAGGATATGCCCAGGGGCCCCTGGCCCTGGGCTGGGACCTCACTGCAAAAAATCCATATATCGAAGGATGGAACCCACACCGAAGTTGTCCCCACCTCAAACTTCTGCTGCCCTGATAGACCTAAAGGATCCGTACAAACTGACATCAGGAACCTGGACTGGTGAGTTTTCTTTCCCAGGGAAAAGGGACAAAGCATGTTCCCAGGGGCCCCTGGCCCTGGGCTGGGACCTCACTGCAAAAAATACTTATATCGAAGGATGGAACCCACACCGAAGTTGTCCCCACATCAAACCTGTGCTGTCCTGATCGACCCAAAGGAGCCCTAAAAACTGACATCAGGAACCTGGACTGGTGAGTTTTCTTTCCCAGGGAAAATGGCCAAAGGTGTTCCTAGGTGCCCCTGGCCCTGGGCTGGGACCTGACTGCAAAAAATACTTATATCGAAGGATGGACCCCAGACCGAAGTTGTCCCCACCTCAAACTTGTGCTGCCCTGATAGACCCAAGGGAGCCCTACAAACTGACATCAGGAACCTGGTCTGTTGAGTTTTCTTTCCCAGGGAAAATGGCCAAGGTATGTGCCTAGGTGCCCCCTCCATGGCTGGGAACTGACTGCAAAAAATCCTTATATCGAAGGATGGACCCCACACCGAAGTTGTCCCCACCTCAAACTTGTGCTGCCCTGATAGACCCAAGGGAGCCCTACAAGCTGACATCAGGAACCTGGATTGGTGAGTTTTCTTTCCCAGGGAAAATGGCCAAAGGATGTGCCCAGGGGCCCTTGGCCCTGGGCTGGGACCTCACTGCAAAAAATCCTTATATCGAAGGATGGACCCCACACCGAAGTTTTCCCCACCTCAAACTTCTGCTGCCCTGATAGACCCAAAGGAGCCCTAAAAACTGACATCAGGAACCTGGACTGGTGAGTTTTATTTCCCAGGGAAAAGGGACAAAGCATGTGCCTAGGTGCCCCCTCCATGGCTGGGAACTGACTGCAAAAAATCCTTATATCGAAGGGTGGACCCCACACCGAAGTTTTCCCCACTTCAAACTTCTGCTGTCCTGATAGACGAAAGGAGCCCTACAAACTGACATCAGGAAACTGGACTGGTGAGTTTTCTTTCCCAGGGAAAATGGCCAAAGGATGTGCCCAGGGGCCCCTGGCCCTGGGCTGGGACCTCACTGCAAAAAATCCTTATATCGAAGGATGGAACCCAGACCGAAGTTTTCCCCACCACAAATTTCTGCTGCCCTGATAGACCCAAAGGAGCCCTAAAAACTGACATCAGGAACCTGGACTGGTGAGTTTTATTTCCCAGGGAAAAGGGACAAAGCATGTGCCCAGGGGCCCCTGGCCCTGGGCTGGGATCTGACTGCAAAAAATCCTTATATCGAAGGATGGTCCCCAGACCGAAGTTGTCCCCACCTCAAACTTCTGCTGCCCTGATAGACCCAAAGGAGCCCTACAAACTGACATCAGGAACCTGGACTGGTGAGTTTTCTTTCCCAGGGAAATTGGCCAAAGGTGTTCCTAGGTGCCCCTGCCCCTGGGCTGGGACCTGACTGCAAAAAATACTTATATCGAAGGATGGACCCCACACCGAAGTTGTCCCCACTTCAAACTTGTGCTGCCCTGTTAGACCCAAGGGAGCCCTACAAACTGACATCAGGAACCTGGACTGCTGAGTTTTCTTTCCCAGGGAAATGGCCAATGGATGTGCCCAGTGGCCCCTGGCCCTGGGCTAGGACCTCACTGCAAAAAATCCTTATATCGAAGGATGGAGCCCAGACCGAAGTTATCCCCACCTCTAACTTGTGCTGCCCTGATAGACCCAAGGGAGCCCTACAAACTGACATCAGGAACCTGGACTGGTGAGTTTTCTTTCTTAGGGAAAGGGGACAAAGCATGTGCCCAGGGGCCCCTGGCCCTGGGCTGGGACCTGGCTGCAAAAAATCCTTATATCGAAGGATGGAACCCAAACCAAAGTTGTCCCCACATCAAACCTGTACTGCCCTGATAGACCCAAGGGAGCCCTACAAACTGACATCAGGAACCTGGACTGGTGAGTTTTCTTTCCCAGGGAAAATGGCCAAAGGATGTTCCTAGGTGCCCCTGGCCCTGAGCTGGGACCTGACTGCAAAAAATCCTTATATCGAAGGATGGACCCCAGACCGAAGTTGTCCCCACCTCAGACGTGTGCTGCCCTGATAGACCCAAGGGAGCCCTACAAACTGACATCAGGAACCTGGACTGGTGAGTTTTCTTTCCCAGGAAAATGGCCAATGGATGTGCCCAATGGCCCCTGGCCATGGGCTAGGACCTCACTTCAAAAAATCCTTATATCGAAGGATGGAGCCCAGACCGAAGTTATCCCCACCTCAAACTTGTGCTGCCCAGATAGACCCAAGGGAGCCCTACAAACTGACATCAGGAACCTGGACTGGTGAGTTTTCTTTCCCAGGGAAAAGGGACAAAGCATGTTCCCAGGGGCCCCTGGCCCTGGGCTGGGAACTCACTGCAAAATATCATTATATCGAAGGATGGACCCCAGACCGAAATTGTCCCCACATCAAACCTGTGCTGTCCTGATAGACCCAAAGGAGCCCTACAAACTGACATCAGGAACCTGGACTGGTGACTTTTCTTTCCCAGTGAAAATTGCCAAAGGATGTTCCTAGGTGCCCCTGGCCCTGGGCTGGGACCTGACTGCAAAAAATCCTTATATCGAAGGATGGACCCCAGACCGAAGTTGTCCCCACCTCAAACTTGTGCTGCCCTTATAGACCCAACGGAGCCCTACAAACTGACATCAGGAACCTGGACTGGTGAGTTTTCTTTCCCAGGGAAATGGCCAATGGATGTGCCCAGTGGCCCCGGGCCCTGGGCTAGGACCTCACTGCAAAAAATCCATATATCGAAGGATGGAGCCCAGACCGAAGTTATCCCCACCTCAGACTTGTGCTGCCCTGATAGACCCAAGGGAGCCCTACAAACTGACATCAGGAACCTGGACTGGTGAGTTTTATTTCCCAGGGAAAAGGGACAAAGCATGTGCCTAGGTGCCCCCTCCATGGCTGGGAACTGACTGCAAAAAATCCTTATATCGAAGGATGGACCCCACACCGAAGTTTTCCCCACCTCAAACTTGTGCTGCCCTGATAGACCCAAGGGAGCCCTACAAACTGACACCAGGAACCTGGATTGGTGAGTTTTCTTTCCCAGGGAAAATGGCCAAAGGATGTGCCCAGGGGCCCCTGGCCCTGGGCTGGGACCTCACTGCAAAAAATCCTTATATCGAAGGATGGACCCCACACCGAAGTTTTCCCCACCTCAAACTTCTGCTGCCCTGATAGACCCAAAGGAGCCCTACAAACTGACATCAGGAACCTGGACTGGTGAGTTTTCTTTCCCAGGGAAAAGGGACAAAGCATGTGCCCAGAGGCCCCTGGCCCTGGGCTGGGACCTCACTGCAAAAAATCCTTATATCGAAGGATGGACCCCAAACCAAAGTTGTCCCCACATCAAACCTGTGCTGCCCTGATAGACCCAAGGGAGCCCTAGAAACTGACATCAGGAACCTGGACTGGTCACTTTTCTTTCCCAGGGAAAAGGGACAAAGCATGTGCCCAGAGGCCCCTGGCCCTGGGCTGGGCCTGACTGCAAAAAATCCTTATATCGAAGGATGGACCCCAGACCGAAGTTGTCCCCACATCAAACCTGTGCTGTCCTGATAGACGAAAGGAGCCCTACAAACTGACATCAGGAACCTGGACGGGTGAGTTTTCTTTCCCAGGGAAAATGGCCAAAGGATGTTCCTAGGTGCCCCTGGCCCTGAGCTGGGACCTGACTGCAAAAAATCCTTATATCGAAGGATGGAGCCCAGACCGAAGTTGTCCCCACCTCAGACTTGTGCTGCCCTGATAGACCCAAGGGAGCCCTACAAACTGACATCAGGAACCTGGATTGGTGAGTTTTCTTTCCCAGGGAAAATGGCCAAAGGATATGCCCAGGGGCCCCTGGCCCTGGGCTGGGACCTCACTGCAAAAAATCCATATATCGAAGGATGGACCCCACACCGAAGTTGTCCCCACCTCAAACTTCTGCTGCCCTGATAGACCCAAAGGATCCGTACAAACTGACATCAGGAACCTGGACTGGTGAGTTTTCTTTCCCAGGGAAAAGGGACAAAGCATGTTCCCAGGGGCCCCTGGCCCTGGGCTGGGACCTCACTGCAAAAAATCCTTATATCGAAGGATGGAACCCACACCGAAGTTGTCCCCACATCAAACCTGTGCTGTCCTGATCGACCCAAAGGAGCCCTACAAACTGACATCAGGAACCTGGACTGGTGAGTTTTCTTTCCCAGGGAAAATGGCCAAAGGATGTTCCTAGGTGCCCCTGGCCCTGGGCTAGGACCTCACTGCAAAAAATCCTTATATCGAAGGATGGAGCCCAGACCGAAGTTATCCCCACCTCAAACTTGTGCTGCCCTGATAGACCCAAGGGAGCCCTACAAACTGACATCAGGAACCTGGACTGGTGAGTTTTATTTCCCAGGGAAAAGAGACAAAGGATGTGCCCAGGGGCCCCTGGCCCTGGAATGGGACCTCACTGCAAAAAATCCTTATATCGAAGGATGGACCCCACACCGAAGTTTTCCCCACCTCAAACTTCTGCTGCCCTGATAGACCCAAAGGAGCCCTAAAAACTGACATCAGGAACCTGGACTGGTGAGTTTTCTTTCCCAGGGAAAAGGGACAAAGCATGTGCCCAGAGGCCCCTGGCCCTGGGCTGGGACCTCACTGCAAAAAATCCTTATATCGAAGGATGGACCCCAAACCAAAGTTGTCCCCACATCAAACCTGTGCTGCCCTGATAGACCCAAGGGAGTCCTAGAAACTGACATCAGGAACCTGGACTGGTCACTTTTCTTTCCCAGGGAAAAGGGACAAAGCATGTGCCCAGAGGCCCCTGGCCCTGGGCTGGGCCTGACTGCAAAAAATCCTTATATCGAAGGATGGACCCCAGACCGAAGTTGTCCCCACATCAAACCTGTGCTGTCCTGATAGACGAAAGGAGCCCTACAAACTGACATCAAGAACCTGGACGGGTGAGTTTTCTTTCCCAGGGAAAATGGCCAAAGGATGTTCCTAGGTGCCCCTGGCCCTGAGCTGGGACCTGACTGCAAAAAATCCTTATATCGAAGGATGGACCCCAGACCGAAGTTGTCCCCACCTCAGATTTCTGCTGCCCTGATAGACCTAAAGGATCCGTACAAACTGACATCAGGAACCTGGACTGGTGAGTTTTCTTTCCCAGGGAAAAGGGACAAAGCATGTTCCCAGGGGCCCCTGGCCCTGGGCTGGGACCTCACTGCAAAAAATCCTTATATCGAAGGATGGAACCCACACCGAAGTTGTCCCCACATCAGACCTGTGCTGTCCTGATCGACCCAAAGGAGCCCTACAAACTGACATCAGGAACCTGGACTGGTGAGTTTTCTTTCCCAGGGAAAATGGCCAAAGGTGTTCCTAGGTGCCCCTGGCCCTGGGCTGGGACCTGACTGCAAAAAATACTTATATCGAAGGATGGACCCCAGACCGAAGTTGTCCCCACCTCAAACTTGTGCTGCCCTGATAGACCCAAGGGAGCCCTACAAACTGACATCAGGAACCTGGACTGGTGAGTTTTCTTTCCCAGGGAAAATGGCCAAGGTATGTGCCTAGGTGCCCCCTCCATGGCTGGGAACTGACTGCAAAAAATCCTTATATCGAAGGATGGACCCCACACCGAAGTTGTCCCCACCTCAAACTTGTGCTGCCCTGATAGACCCAAGGGAGCCCTACAAGCTGACATCAGGAACCTGGATTGGTGAGTTTTCTTTCCCAGGGAAAATGGCCAAAGGATGTGCCCAGGGGCCCTTGGCCCTGGGCTGGGACCTCACTGCAAAAAATCCTTATATCGAAGGATGGACCCCACACCGAAGTTTTCCCCACCTCAAACTTCTGCTGCCCTGATAGACCCAAAGGAGCCCTAAAAACTGACATCAGGAACCTGGACTGGTGAGTTTTATTTCCCAGGGAAAAGGGACAAAGCATGTGCCTAGGTGCCCCCTCCATGGCTGGGAACTGACTGCAAAAAATCCTTATATCGAAGGGTGGACCCCACACCGAAGTTTTCCCCACATCAAACTTCTGCTGTCCTGATAGACGAAAGGAGCCCTACAAACTGACATCAGGAAACTGGACTGGTGAGTTTTCTTTCCCAGGGAAAATGGCCAAAGGATGTGCCCAGGGGCCCCAGGCCCTGGGCTGGGACCTCACTGCAAAAAATCCTTATATCGAAGGATGGACCCCAGACCGAAGTTGTCCCCACCTCAAACTTCTGCTGCCCTGATAGACCCAAAGGAGCCCTACAAACTGACATCAGGAACCTGGACTGGTGAGTCTTCTTTCCCAGGGAAATGGCCAATGGATGTGCCCAGTGGCCCCTGGCCCTGGGCTAGGACCTCACTGCAAAAAATCCTTATATCGAAGGATGGAACCCAGACCGAAGTTATCCCCACCTCAAATTTGTGCTGCCCTTATAGACCCAAGGGAGCCCTACAAACTGACGTCAGGAACCTGGACTGGTGAGTTTTATTTCCCAGGGAAAATGGCCAAAGGATGTGCCTAGGTGCCCCCTCCATGGCTGGGAACTGACTGCAAAAAATCCTCATATCGAAGGATGGAACCCACACCGAAGTTGTCCCCACATCAAACTTCTGCTGCCCTGATAGACCCAAAGGAGCCCTACAAACTGACATCAGGAACCTGGACTGGTGAGTTTTCTTTCCCAGGGAAATGGCCAATGGATGTGCCCAGGGGCCCTTGGCCCTCGGCTGGGACCTCACTGCAAAAAATCCTTATATCGAAGGATGGAACCCACACCGAAGTTGTCCCCACATCAAACCTGTCCTGTCCTGATCGACCCAAAGGAGCCCTACAAACTGACATCAGGAACCTGGACTGGTGAGTTTTCTTTCCCAGGGAAAATGGCCAAAGGATGTGCCCAGGGGCCCCTGGCCCTGGGCTGGGACCTCACTGCAAAAAATCCTTATATCGAAGGATGGAACCCACACCGAAGTTGTCCCCACATCAAACCTGTGCTGTCCTGATCGACCCAAAGGAGCCCTACAAACTGACATCAGGAACCTGGACTGGTGAGTTTTCTTTCCCAGGGAAATGGCCAATGGATGTGCCCAGGGGCCCCAGGCCCTGGGCTGGGACCTCACTGCAAAAAATCCTTATATCGAAGGATGGAACCCACACCGAAGTTGTCCCCACCTCAAACCTGTGCTGTCCTGATCGACCCAAAGGAGCCCTACAAACTGACATCAGGAACCTGGACTGGTGAGTTTTCTTTCCCAGGGAAATGGCCAAAGGATGTTCCTAGGTGCCCCTGGCCCTGGGCTGGGACCTGACTGCAAAAAATACTTATATCGAAGGATGGACCCCAGACCGAAGTTGTCCCCACCTCAAACTTGTGCTGCCCTGATAGACCCAAGGGAGCCCTACAAACTGACATCAGGAACCTGGACTGGTGAGTTTTCTTTCCCAGGGAAAATGGCCAAAGGATGTGCCCAGGGGCCCCTGGCCCTCGGCTGGGACCTCACTGCAAAAAATCCTTATATCGAAGGATGGAACCCACACCGAAGTTTTCCCCACCGCAAACTTGTGCTGCCCTGATAGACCCAAAGGAGCCCTACAAACTGACATCAGGAACCTGGACTGGTGAGTTTTATTTCCCAGGGAAAAGGGACAAAGCATGTGCCTAGGTGCCCCCTCCATGGCTGGGAACTGACTGCAAAAAATCCTTATATCGAAGGATGGACCCCACACCGAAGTTGTCCCCACCTCAAACTTGTGCTGCCCTGATAGACCCAACGGAGCCCTACAAACTGACATCAGGAACCTGGACTGGTGAGTTTTCTTTCCCAGGGAAATGGCCAATGGATGTGCCCAGGGGCCCCAGGCCCTGGGCTGGGACCTCACTGCAAAAAATCCTTATATCGAAGGATGGACCCCACACCGAAGTTGTCCCCACCTCAAACCTGTGCTGTCCTGATCGACCCAAAGGATCCCTACAAACTGACATCAGGAACCTGGACTGGTGGGTTTTCTTTCCCAGGGAAAAGGGACAAAGCATGTGCCCAGAGGCCCCTGGCCCTGGGCTGGGCCTGACTGCAAAAAATCCTTATATCGAAGGATGGACCCCAGACCGAAGTTGTCCCCACATCAAACCTGTGCTGTCCTGATAGACCCAAGGGAGCCCTACAAACTGACATCAGGAACCTGGTCTGTTGAGTTTTCTTTCCCAGGGAAAATGACCAAAGGTGTTCCTAGGTGCCCCTGGCCCTGGGCTGGGACCTGACTGCAAAAAATACATATATCGAAGGATGGACCCCACACCGAAGTTGTCCCCACATCAAACTTGTGCTGCCCTGATAGACCCAAGGGAGCCCTACAAACTGACATCAGGAACCTGGACTGGTGAGTTTTCTTTCCCAGGGAAATGGCCAATGGATGTGCCCAGTGGCCCCTGGCCCTGGGCTAGGACCTCACTGCAAAAAATCCTTATATCGAAGGATGGAGCCCAGACCGAAGTTATCCCCACCTCAAACTTGTGCTGCCCTGATAGACCCAAGGGAGCCCTACAAACTGACATCAGGAACCTGGACTGCTGAGTTTTCTTTCCCAGGGAAAATGGCCAAAGGATGTGCCTAGGTGCCCCCTCCATGGCTGGGCCCTGACTGCAAAAAATCCTTATATCGAAGGATGGACCCCACTCCGAAGTTGTCCCCACCTCAAACTTGTGCTGCCCTGATAGACCCAAGGGAGCCCTACAAACTGACATCAGGAACCTGGACTGGTGAGTTTTCTTTCCCAGGGAAAATGGCCAAAGGATGTGCCCAGGGGCCCCTGGCCTTGTGCTGGGATCTCACTGCAAAAAATCCTTATATCGAAGGATGGACCCCACACCGAAGTTTTCCCCACCTCAAACTTCTGCTGCCCTGATAGACACAAAGGAGCCCTAAAAACTGACATCAGGAACCTGGACTGGTGAGTTTTCTTTCTTAGGGAAAATGGCCAAAGGATGTGCCCAGGGGCCCCTGGCCCTGTGCTGGGCCTGACTGCAAAAAATCCTTATATCGAAGGATGGACCCCAGACCGAAGTTGTCCCCACCTCAAACTTGTGCTGCCCTGATAGACCCAAGGGAGCCCTACAAACTGACATCAGGAACCTGGGCTGGTGAGTTTTCTTTCCCAGGGAAATGGCCAATGGATGTGCCCAATGGCCCCTGGCCCTGGGCTAGGACCTCATTGCAAAAAATCCTTATATCGAAGGATGGACCCCAGACCGAAGTTGTCCCCACATCAAACCTGTGCTGTCCTGATAGACCCAAAGGAGCCCTACAAACTGACATCAGGAACATGGTCTGTTGAGTTTTCTTTCCCAGGGAAAATGGCCAAAGGTGTTCCTAGGTGCCCCTGGCCCTGGGCTGGGACCTGACTGCAAAAAATACTTATATCGAAGGATGGACCCCAGACCGAAGTTGTCCCCACCTCAAACTTGTGCTGCCCTGATAGACCCAAGGGAGCCCTACAAACTGACATCAGTAACCTGGACTGCTGAGTTTTCTTTCCCAGGGAAATGGCCAATGGATGTGCCCAGTGGCCCCTGGCCCTGGGCTAGGACCTCACTGCAAAAAATCCTTATATCGAAGGATGGAGCCCAGACCGAAGTTATCCCCACCTCAAACTTGTGCTGCCCTGATAGACCCAAGGGAGCCCTACAAACTGACATCAGGAACCTGGATTGGTGAGATTTCTTTCCCAGGGAAAATGGCCAAAGGATGTGCCCAGGGGCCCCTGGCCCTGGGCTGGGACCTCACTGCAAAAAATCCTTATATCGAAGGATGGACCCCACACCGAAATTTTCCCCACCTCAAACTTCTGCTGCCCTGATAGACCCAAAGGAGCCCTACAAACTGACATCAGGAACCTGGACTGGTGAGTTTTCTTTCCCAGGGAAAAGGGACAAAGCATGTGCCCAGAGGCCCCTGGCCCTGGGCTGGGACCTCACTGCAAAAAATCCTTATATCGAAGGATGGACCCCACACCGAAGTTTTCCCCACATCAAACTTCTGCTGCCCTGATAGACCTAAAGGAGCCCTAAAAACTGACATCAGGAACCTGGACTGGTGAGTTTTATTTCCCAGGGAAAAGGGACAAAGCATGTGCCTAGGTGCCCCCTCCATGGCTGGGAACTGACTGCAAAAAATCCTTATATCGAAGGGTGGACCCCACACCGAAGTTTTCCCCACATCAAACTTCTGCTGTCCTGATAGACGAAAGGAGCCCTACAAACTGACATCAGGAAACTGGACTGGTGAGTTTTCTTTCCCAGGGAAAATGGCCAAAGGATGTGCCCAGGGGCCCCTGGCCCTGGGCTGGGACCTCACTGCAAAAAATCCTTTTATCGAAGGATGGAGCCCAGACCGAAGTTTTCCCCACCTCAAACTTCTGCTGCCCTGATAGACCCAAAGGAGCCCTACAAACTGACATCAGGAACCTGGACTGGTGAGTTTTCTTTCCCAGGGAAAATGGCCAAAGGTGTTCCTAGGTGCCCCTGGCCCTGGGCTGGGACCTGACTGCAAAAAATACTTATATCGAAGGATGGACCCCACACCGAAGTTGTCCCCACCTCAAACTTGTGCTGCCCTGATAGACCCAAGGGAGCCCTACAAACTGACATCAGGAACCTGGACTGGTGAGTTTTCTTTCCCAGGGAAATGGCCAATGGATGTGCCCAGTGGCCCCCTGCCCTGGGCTAGGACCTCACTGCAAAAAATCCTTATATCGAAGGATGGAGCCCAGACCGAAGTTATCCCCACCTCAAACTTGTGCTGCCCTGATAGACCCAAGGGAGCCCTACAAACTGACATCAGGAACCTGGACTGGTGAGTTTTCTTTCCCAGGGAAAATGGCCAAAGGATGTGCCCAGGGGCCCCTGGCCCTGGGCTGGGAACTCACTGCAAAAAATCCTTATATCGAAGGATGGACCCCACACCGAAGTTTTCCCCACCTCAAACTTCTGCTGCCCTGATAGACACAAAGGAGCCCTAAAAACTGACATCAGGAACCAGGACTGGTGAGTTTTCTTTCTTAGGGAAAAGGGACAAAGCATGTGCCCAGGGGCCCCTGGCCCTGGGCTGGAACCTCACTGCAAAAAATCCTTATATCGAAGGATGGTCCCCAGACCGAAGTTGTCCGCACCTCAAACTTCTGCTGCCCTGATAGACCCAAAGGAGCCCTACAAACTGACATCAGGAAACTGGACTGGTGAGTTTTCTTTCCCAGGGAAAAGGGACAAAGCATGTGCCCAGAGGCCCCTGGCCCTGGGCTGGGCCTGACTGCAAAAAATCCTTATATCGAAGGATGGACCCCAGACCGAAGTTGTCCCCACCTCAAACTTGTGCTGCCCTGATAGACCGAAGGGAGCCCTACAAACTGACATCAGGAACCTGGACTGGTGAGTTTTCTTTCCCAGGGAAATGGCCAATGGATGTGCCCAGTGGCCCCTGGCCCTGGGCTGGGACCTCACTGCAAAAAATCCTTATATCGAAGGATGGAGCCCAGACCGAAGTTATCCCCACCTCAAACTTGTGCTGCCCTGATAGACCCAAGGGAGCCCTACAAACTGACATCAGGAACCTGGACTGCTGAGTTTTCTTTCCCAGGGAAAATGGCCAAAGGATGTGCCTAGGTGCCCCCTCCATGGCTGGGAACTGACTGCAAAAAATCCTTATATCGAAGGATGGACCCCACACCGAAGTTGTCCCCACCTCAAACTTGTGCTGCCCTGATAGACCCAAGGGAGCCCTACAAACTGACATCAGGAACCTGGACTGGTGAGTTTTCTTTCCCAGGGAAAATGGCCAAAGGATGTGCCCAGGGGCCCCTGGCCCTGGGCTGGGAACTCACTGCAAAAAATCCTTATATCGAAGGATGGACCCCACACCGAAGTTTTCCCCACCTCAAACTTCTGCTGCCCTGATAGACACAAAGGAGCCCTAAAAACTGACATCAGGAACCTGGACTGGTGAGTTTTCTTGCTTAGGGAAAGGGGACAAAGCATGTGCCCAGGGGCCCCTGGCCCTGGGCTGGGACCTCACTGCAAAAAATCCTTATATCGAAGGATGGTCCCCAGACCGAAGTTGTCCGCACCTCAAACTTCTGCTGCCCTGATAGACCCAAAGGAGCCCTACAAACTGACATCAGGAACCTGGACTGGTGAGTTTTCTTTCCCAGGGAAAAGGGACAAAGCATGTGCCCAGAGGCCCCTGGCCCTGGGCTGGGCCTGACTGCAAAAAATCCTTATATCGAAGGATGGACCCCACACCGAAGTTGTCCCCACCTCAAACTTGTGCTGCCCTGATAGACCCAAGGGAGCCCTACAAACTGACATCAGGAACCTGGACTGGTGAGTTTTCTTTCCCAGGGAAATGGCCAATGGATGTGCCCAGTGGCCCCTGGCCCTGGGCTAGGACCTCACTGCAAAAAATCCTTATATCGAAGGATGGAGCCCAGACCGAAGTTATCCCCACCTCAAACTTGTGCTGCCCTGATAGACCCAAGGGAGCCCTACAAACTGACATCAGGAACCTGGACTGCTGAGTTTTCTTTCCCAGGGAAAATGGCCAAAGGATGTGCCTAGGTGCCCCCTCCATGGCTGGGAACTGACTGCAAAAAATCCTTATATCGAAGGATGGACCCCACACCGAAGTTGTCCCCACCTCAAACTTGTGCTGCCCTGATAGACGAAAGGAGCCCTACAAACTGACATCAGGAACCTGGACTGGTGAGTTTTCTTTCCCAGGGAAATGGCCAAAGGATGTTCCTAGGTGCCCCTGGCCCTGGGCTGGGACCTGACTGCAAAAAATACTTATATCGAAGGATGGACCCCACACCGAAGTTGTCCCCACCTCAAACTTGTGCTGCCCTGATAGACCCAAGGGAGCCCTACAAACTGACATCAGGAACCTGGACTGGTGAGTTTTCTTTCCCAGGGAAAATGGCCAAAGGATGTGCCCAGGGGCACCTGGCCCTCGGCTGGGACCTCACTGCAAAAAATCCTTATATCGAAGGATGGAACCCACACCGAAGTTTTCCCCACCTCAAACTTGTGCTGCCTTGATAGACCCAAAGGAGCCCTAAAAACTGACATCAGGAACCTGGACTGGTGAGTTTTCTTTCTTAGGGAAAAGGGACAAAGCATGTGCCCAGGGGCCCCTGGCCCTGGGCTGGGACCTCACTGCAAAAAATCCTTATATCGAAGGATGGTCCCCAGACCGAAGTTGTCCGCACCTCAAACTTCTGCTGCCCTGATAGACCCAAAGGTGCCCTACAAACTGACATCAGGAACCTGGACTGGTGAGTTTTCTTTCCCAGGGAAAAGGGACAAAGCATGTGCCCAGAGGCCCCTGGCCCTGGGCTGGGCCTGACTGCAAAAAATCCTTATATCGAAGGATGGACCCCAGACCGAAGTTGTCCCCACATCAAACCTGTGCTGTCCTGATAGACCCAAAGGAGCCCTGCAAACTGACATCAGGAACCTGGTCTGTTGAGTTTTCTTTCCCAGGGAAAATGGCCAAAGGTGTTCCTAGGTGCCCCTGGCCCTCGGCTGGGACCTGACTGCAAAAAATACTTATATCGAAGGATGGACCCCACACCGAAGTTGTCCCCACCTCAAACTTGTGCTGCCCTGATAGACCCAAGGGAGCCCTACAAACTGACATCAGGAACCTGGACTGGTGAGTTTTCTTTCCCAGGGAAATGGCCAATGGATGTGCCCAGTGGCCCCCTGCCCTGGGCTAGGACCTCACTGCAAAAAATCCTTATATCGAAGGATGGAGCCCAGACCGAAGTTATCCCCACCTCAAACTTGTGCTGCCCTGATAGACCCAAGGGAGCCCTACAAACTGACATCAGGAACCTGGACTGGTGAGTTTTCTTTCCCAGGGAAAATGGCCAAAGGATGTGCCCAGGGGCCCCTGGCCCTGGGCTGGGAACTCACTGCAAAAAATCCTTATATCGAAGGATGGACCCCACACCGAAGTTTTCCCCACCTCAAACTTCTGCTGCCCTGATAGACACAAAGGAGCCCTAAAAACTGACATCAGGAACCAGGACTGGTGAGTTTTCTTTCTTAGGGAAAAGGGACAAAGCATGTGCCCAGGGGCCCCTGGCCCTGGGCTGGAACCTCACTGCAAAAAATCCTTATATCGAAGGATGGTCCCCAGACCGAAGTTGTCCGCACCTCAAACTTCTGCTGCCCTGATAGACCCAAAGGAGCCCTACAAACTGACATCAGGAAACTGGACTGGTGAGTTTTCTTTCCCAGGGAAAAGGGACAAAGCATGTGCCCAGAGGCCCCTGGCCCTGGGCTGGGCCTGACTGCAAAAAATCCTTATATCGAAGGATGGACCCCAGACCGAAGTTGTCCCCACCTCAAACTTGTGCTGCCCTGATAGACCGAAGGGAGCCCTACAAACTGACATCAGGAACCTGGACTGGTGAGTTTTCTTTCCCAGGGAAATGGCCAATGGATGTGCCCAGTGGCCCCTGGCCCTGGGCTAGGACCTCACTGCAAAAAATCCTTATATCGAAGGATGGAGCCCAGACCGAAGTTATCCCCACCTCAAACTTGTGCTGCCCTGATAGACCCAAGGGAGCCCTACAAACTGACATCAGGAACCTGGACTGCTGAGTTTTCTTTCCCAGGGAAAATGGCCAAAGGATGTGCCTAGGTGCCCCCTCCATGGCTGGGAACTGACTGCAAAAAATCCTTATATCGAAGGATGGACCCCACACCGAAGTTGTCCCCACCTCAAACTTGTGCTGCCCTGATAGACCCAAGGGAGCCCTACAAACTGACATCAGGAACCTGGACTGGTGAGTTTTCTTTCCCAGGGAAAATGGCCAAAGGATGTGCCCAGGGGCCCCTGGCCCTGGGCTGGGAACTCACTGCAAAAAATCCTTATATCGAAGGATGGACCCCACACCGAAGTTTTCCCCACCTCAAACTTCTGCTGCCCTGATAGACACAAAGGAGCCCTAAAAACTGACATCAGGAACCTGGACTGGTGAGTTTTCTTGCTTAGGGAAAGGGGACAAAGCATGTGCCCAGGGGCCCCTGGCCCTGGGCTGGGACCTCACTGCAAAAAATCCTTATATCGAAGGATGGTCCCCAGACCGAAGTTGTCCGCACCTCAAACTTCTGCTGCCCTGATAGACCCAAAGGAGCCCTACAAACTGACATCAGGAACCTGGACTGGTGAGTTTTCTTTCCCAGGGAAAAGGGACAAAGCATGTGCCCAGAGGCCCCTGGCCCTGGGCTGGGCCTGACTGCAAAAAATCCTTATATCGAAGGATGGACCCCACACCGAAGTTGTCCCCACCTCAAACTTGTGCTGCCCTGATAGACCCAAGGGAGCCCTACAAACTGACATCAGGAACCTGGACTGGTGAGTTTTCTTTCCCAGGGAAATGGCCAATGGATGTGCCCAGTGGCCCCTGGCCCTGGGCTAGGACCTCACTGCAAAAAATCCTTATATCGAAGGATGGAGCCCAGACCGAAGTTATCCCCACCTCAAACTTGTGCTGCCCTGATAGACCCAAGGGAGCCCTACAAACTGACATCAGGAACCTGGACTGCTGAGTTTTCTTTCCCAGGGAAAATGGCCAAAGGATGTGCCTAGGTGCCCCCTCCATGGCTGGGAACTGACTGCAAAAAATCCTTATATCGAAGGATGGACCCCACACCGAAGTTGTCCCCACCTCAAACTTGTGCTGCCCTGATAGACGAAAGGAGCCCTACAAACTGACATCAGGAACCTGGACTGGTGAGTTTTCTTTCCCAGGGAAATGGCCAAAGGATGTTCCTAGGTGCCCCTGGCCCTGGGCTGGGACCTGACTGCAAAAAATACTTATATCGAAGGATGGACCCCAGACCGAAGTTGTCCCCACCTCAAACTTGTGCTGCCCTGATAGACCCAAGGGAGCCCTACAAACTGACATCAGGAACCTGGACTGGTGAGTTTTCTTTCCCAGGGAAAATGGCCAAAGGATGTGCCCAGGGGCCCCTGGCCCTCGGCTGGGACCTCACTGCAAAAAATCCTTATATCGAAGGATGGAACCCACACCGAAGTTTTCCCCACCTCAAACTTGTGCTGCCTTGATAGACCCAAAGGAGCCCTAAAAACTGACATCAGGAACCTGGACTGGTGAGTTTTCTTTCTTAGGGAAAAGGGACAAAGCATGTGCCCAGGGGCCCCTGGCCCTGGGCTGGGACCTCACTGCAAAAAATCCTTATATCGAAGGATGGTCCCCAGACCGAAGTTGTCCGCACCTCAAACTTCTGCTGCCCTGATAGACCCAAAGGTGCCCTACAAACTGACATCAGGAAACTGGACTGGTGAGTTTTCTTTCCCAGGGAAAAGGGACAAAGCATGTGCCCAGAGGCCCCTGGCCCTGGGCTGGGCCTGACTGCAAAAAATCCTTATATCGAAGGATGGACCCCAGACCGAAGTTGTCCCCACATCAAACCTGTGCTGTCCTGATAGACCCAAAGGAGCCCTGCAAACTGACATCAGGAACCTGGTCTGTTGAGTTTTCTTTCCCAGGGAAAATGGCCAAAGGTGTTCCTAGGTGCCCCTGGCCCTGGGCTGGGACCTGACTGCAAAAAATACTTATATCGAAGGATGGACCCCAGACCGAAGTTGTCCCCACCTCAAACTTGTGCTGCCCTGATAGACCCAAGGGAGCCCTACAAACTGACATCAGGAACCTGGACTGGTGAGTTTTCTTTCCCAGGGAAATGGCCAATGGATGTGCCCAGTGGCCCCTGGCCCTGGGCTAGGACCTCACTGCAAAAAATCCTTATATCGAAGGATGGAGCCCAGACCGAAGTTATCCCCACCTCAAACTTGTGCTGCCCTGATAGACCCAAGGGAGCCCTACAAACTGACATCAGGAACCTGGACTGCTGAGTTTTCTTTCCCAGGGAAAATGGCCAAGGTATGTGCCTAGGTGCCCCCTCCATGGCTGGGAACTGACTGCAAAAAATCCTTATATCGAAGGATGGACCCCACACCGAAGTTGTCCCCACCTCAAACTTGTGCTGCCCTGATAGACCCAAGGGAGCCCTACAAGCTGACATCAGGAACCTGGATTGGTGAGTTTTCTTTCCCAGGGAAAATGGCCAAAGGATGTGCCCAGGGGCCCTTGGCCCTGGGCTGGGACCTCACTGCAAAAAATCCTTATATCGAAGGATGGAACCCAGACCGAAGTTTTCCCCACCACAAATTTCTGCTGCCCTGATAGACCCAAAGGAGCCCTAAAAACTGACATCAGGAACCTGGACTGGTGAGTTTTATTTCCCAGGGAAAAGGGACAAAGCATGTGCCCAGGGGCCCCTGGCCCTGGGCTGGGATCTGACTGCAAAAAATCCTTATATCGAAGGATGGTCCCCAGACCGAAGTTGTCCCCACCTCAAACTTCTGCTGCCCTGATAGACCCAAAGGAGCCCTACAAACTGACATCAGGAACCTGGACTGGTGAGTTTTCTTTCCCAGGGAAAAGGGACAAAGCATGTGCCCAGAGGCCCCTGGCCCTGGGCTGGGCCTGACTGCGAAAAATACTTATATCGAAGGATGGACCCCAGACCGAAGTTGACCCCACATCAAACCTGTGCTGTCCTGATAGACGAAAGGAGCCCTACAAACTGACATCAGGAACCTGGACTGGTGAGTTTTCTTTCCCAGGGAAATTGGCCAAAGGTGTTCCTAGGTGCCCCTGCCCCTGGGCTGGGACCTGACTGCAAAAAATACTTATATCGAAGGATGGACCCCACACCGAAGTTGTCCCCACCTCAAACTTGTGCTGCCCTGATAGACCCAAGGGAGCCCTACAAACTGACATCAGGAACCTGGACTGGTGAGTTTTCTTTCCCAGGGAAATGGCCAATGGATGTGCCCAGTGGCCCCTGGCCCTGGGCTAGGACCTCACTGCAAAAAATCCTTATATCGAAGGATGGAGCCCAGACCGAAGTTATCCCCACCTCAAACTTGTGCTGCCCTGATAGACCCAAGGGAGCCCTACAAACTGACATCAGGAACCTGGACTGCTGAGTTTTCTTTCCCAGGGAAAATGGCCAAAGGATGTGCCTAGGTGCCCCCTCCATGGCTGGGAACTGACTGCAAAAAATCCTTATATAGAAGGATGGACCCCAGACCGAAGTTGTCCCCACCTCAAACTTGTGCTGCCCTGATAGACCCAAGGGAGCCCTACAAACTGACATCAGGAACCTGGACTGGTGAGTTTTCTTTCCCAGGGAAAATGGCCAAAGGATGTGCCCAGGGGCCCCTGGCCCTGGGCTGGGACCTCACTGCAAAAAATCCTTATATCGAAGGATGGAACCCACACCGAAGTTTTCCCCACCTCAAACTTCTGCTGCCCTGATAGACCCAAAGGAGCCCTAAAAACTGACATCAGGAACCTGGACTGGTGAGTTTTCTTTCTTAGGGAAAGGGGACAAAGCATGTGCCCAGGGGCCCCTGGCCCTGGGCTGGGACCTCACTTCAAAAAATCCTTATATCAAAGGATGGAGCCCAGACCGAAGTTATCCCCACCTCAAACTTGTGCTGCCTTGATAGACCCAACGGAGCCCTACAAACTGACATCAGGAACCTGGATTGGAGAGTTTTCTTTCCCAGGGAAAATGGCCAAAGGATATGCCCAGGGGCCTCTGGCCCTGGGCTGGGACCTCACTGCAAAAAATCCACATATCGAAGGATGGAACCCACACCGAAGTTGTCCCCACCTCAAACTTCTGCTGCCCTGATAGACCCAAAGGATCCGTACAAACTGACATCAGGAACCTGGACTGGTGAGTTTTCTTTCCCAGGGAAAAGGGACAAAGCATGTTCCCAGGGGCCCCTGGCCCTGAGATGGGAACTCACTGCAAAATATCATTATATCGAAGGATGGACCCCAGACCGAAATTGTCCCCACATCAAACCTGTGCTGTCCTGATAGACCCAAAGGAGCCCTACAAACTGACATCAGGAACCTGGACTGGTGAGTTTTCTTTCCCAGTGAAAATTGCCAAAGGATGTTCCTAGGTGCCCCTGGCCCTGAGCTGGGACCTGACTGCAAAAAATCCTTATATCGAAGGATGGACCCCAGACCGAAGTTGTCCCCACCTCAGACTTGTGCTGCCCTGATAGACCCAAGGGAGCCCTACAAACTGACATCAGGAACCTGGATTGGTGAGTTTTCTTTCCCAGGGAAAATGGCCAAAGGATATGCCCAGGGGCCCCTGGCCCTGGGCTGGGACCTCACTGCAAAAAATCCATATATCGAAGGATGGAACCCACACCGAAGTTGTCCCCACCTCAAACTTCTGCTGCCCTGATAGACCTAAAGGATCCGTACAAACTGACATCAGGAACCTGGACTGGTGAGTTTTCTTTCCCAGGGAAAAGGGACAAAGCATGTTCCCAGGGGCCCCTGGCCCTGGGCTGGGACCTCACTGCAAAAAATACTTATATCGAAGGATGGAACCCACACCGAAGTTGTCCCCACATCAAACCTGTGCTGTCCTGATCGACCCAAAGGAGCCCTAAAAACTGACATCAGGAACCTGGACTGGTGAGTTTTCTTTCCCAGGGAAAATGGCCAAAGGTGTTCCTAGGTGCCCCTGGCCCTGGGCTGGGACCTGACTGCAAAAAATACTTATATCGAAGGATGGACCCCAGACCGAAGTTGTCCCCACCTCAAACTTGTGCTGCCCTGATAGACCCAAGGGAGCCCTACAAACTGACATCAGGAACCTGGACTGCTGAGTTTTCTTTCCCAGGGAAAATGGCCAAGGTATGTGCCTAGGTGCCCCCTCCATGGCTGGGAACTGACTGCAAAAAATCCTTATATCGAAGGATGGACCCCACACCGAAGTTGTCCCCACCTCAAACTTGTGCTGCCCTGATAGACCCAAGGGAGCCCTACAAGCTGACATCAGGAACCTGGATTGGTGAGTTTTCTTTCCCAGGGAAAATGGCCAAAGGATGTGCCCAGGGGCCCTTGGCCCTGGGCTGGGACCTCACTGCAAAAAATCCTTATATCGAAGGATGGACCCCACACCGAAGTTTTCCCCACCTCAAACTTCTGCTGCCCTGATAGACCCAAAGGAGCCCTAAAAACTGACATCAGGAACCTGGACTGGTGAGTTTTATTTCCCAGGGAAAAGGGACAAAGCATGTGCCTAGGTGCCCCCTCCATGGCTGGGAACTGACTGCAAAAAATCCTTATATCGAAGGGTGGACCCCACACCGAAGTTTTCCCCACATCAAACTTCTGCTGTCCTGATAGACGAAAGGAGCCCTACAAACTGACATCAGGAAACTGGACTGGTGAGTTTTCTTTCCCAGGGAAAATGGCCAAAGGATGTGCCCAGGGGCCCCTGGCCCTGGGCTGGGACCTCACTGCAAAAAATCCTTATATCGAAGGATGGAACCCAGACCGAAGTTTTCCCCACCACAAATTTCTGCTGCCCTGATAGACCCAAAGGAGCCCTAAAAACTGACATCAGGAACCTGGACTGGTGAGTTTTATTTCCCAGGGAAAAGGGACAAAGCATGTGCCCAGGGGCCCCTGGCCCTGGGCTGGGATCTGACTGCAAAAAATCCTTATATCGAAGGATGGTCCCCAGACCGAAGTTGTCCCCACCTCAAACTTCTGCTGCCCTGATAGACCCAAAGGAGCCCTACAAACTGACATCAGGAACCTGGACTGGTGAGTTTTCTTTCCCAGGGAAATTGGCCAAAGGTGTTCCTAGGTGCCCCTGCCCCTGGGCTGGGACCTGACTGCAAAAAATACTTATATCGAAGGATGGACCCCACACCGAAGTTGTCCCCACTTCAAACTTGTGCTGCCCTGATAGACCCAAGGGAGCCCTACAAACTGACATCAGGAACCTGGACTGCTGAGTTTTCTTTCCCAGGGAAATGGCCAATGGATGTGCCCAGTGGCCCCTGGCCCTGGGCTAGGACCTCACTGCAAAAAATCCTTATATCGAAGGATGGAGCCCAGACCGAAGTTATCCCCACCTCTAACTTGTGCTGCCCTGATAGACCCAAGGGAGCCCTACAAACTGACATCAGGAACCTGGACTGGTGAGTTTTCTTTCTTAGGGAAAGGGGACAAAGCATGTGCCCAGGGGCCCCTGGCCCTGGGCTGGGACCTGGCTGCAAAAAATCCTTATATCGAAGGATGGAACCCAAACCAAAGTTGTCCCCACATCAAACCTGTGCTGCCCTGATAGACCCAAGGGAGCCCTACAAACTGACATCAGGAACCTGGACTGGTGAGTTTTCTTTCCCAGGGAAAATGGCCAAAGGATGTTCCTAGGTGCCCCTGGCCCTGAGCTGGGACCTGACTGCAAAAAATCCTTATATCGAAGGATGGACCCCAGACCGAAGTTGTCCCCACCTCAGACGTGTGCTGCCCTGATAGACCCAAGGGAGCCCTACAAACTGACATCAGGAACCTGGACTGGTGAGTTTTCTTTCCCAGGAAAATGGCCAATGGATGTGCCCAATGGCCCCTGGCCATGGGCTAGGACCTCACTTCAAAAAATCCTTATATCGAAGGATGGAGCCCAGACCGAAGTTATCCCCACCTCAAACTTGTGCTGCCCAGATAGACCCAAGGGAGCCCTACAAACTGACATCAGGAACCTGGACTGGTGAGTTTTCTTTCCCAGGGAAAAGGGACAAAGCATGTTCCCAGGGGCCCCTGGCCCTGGGCTGGGAACTCACTGCAAAATATCATTATATCGAAGGATGGACCCCAGACCGAAATTGTCCCCACATCAAACCTGTGCTGTCCTGATAGACCCAAAGGAGCCCTACAAACTGACATCAGGAACCTGGACTGGTGACTTTTCTTTCCCAGTGAAAATTGCCAAAGGATGTTCCTAGGTGCCCCTGGCCCTGGGCTGGGACCTGACTGCAAAAAATCCTTATATCGAAGGATGGACCCCAGACCGAAGTTGTCCCCACCTCAAACTTGTGCTGCCCTTATAGACCCAACGGAGCCCTACAAACTGACATCAGGAACCTGGACTGGTGAGTTTTCTTTCCCAGGGAAATGGCCAATGGATGTGCCCAGTGGCCCCGGGCCCTGGGCTAGGACCTCACTGCAAAAAATCCATATATCGAAGGATGGAGCCCAGACCGAAGTTATCCCCACCTCAGACTTGTGCTGCCCTGATAGACCCAAGGGAGCCCTACAAACTGACATCAGGAACCTGGACTGGTGAGTTTTATTTCCCAGGGAAAAGGGACAAAGCATGTGCCTAGGTGCCCCCTCCATGGCTGGGAACTGACTGCAAAAAATCCTTATATCGAAGGATGGACCCCACACCGAAGTTTTCCCCACCTCAAACTTGTGCTGCCCTGATAGACCCAAGGGAGCCCTACAAACTGACACCAGGAACCTGGATTGGTGAGTTTTCTTTCCCAGGGAAAATGGCCAAAGGATGTGCCCAGGGGCCCCTGGCCCTGGGCTGGGACCTCACTGCAAAAAATCCTTATATCGAAGGATGGACCCCACACCGAAGTTTTCCCCACCTCAAACTTCTGCTGCCCTGATAGACCCAAAGGAGCCCTACAAACTGACATCAGGAACCTGGACTGGTGAGTTTTCTTTCCCAGGGAAAAGGGACAAAGCATGTGCCCAGAGGCCCCTGGCCCTGGGCTGGGACCTCACTGCAAAAAATCCTTATATCGAAGGATGGACCCCAAACCAAAGTTGTCCCCACATCAAACCTGTGCTGCCCTGATAGACCCAAGGGAGCCCTAGAAACTGACATCAGGAACCTGGACTGGTCACTTTTCTTTCCCAGGGAAAAGGGACAAAGCATGTGCCCAGAGGCCCCTGGCCCTGGGCTGGGCCTGACTGCAAAAAATCCTTATATCGAAGGATGGACCCCAGACCGAAGTTGTCCCCACATCAAACCTGTGCTGTCCTGATAGACGAAAGGAGCCCTACAAACTGACATCAGGAACCTGGACGGGTGAGTTTTCTTTCCCAGGGAAAATGGCCAAAGGATGTTCCTAGGTGCCCCTGGCCCTGAGCTGGGACCTGACTGCAAAAAATCCTTATATCGAAGGATGGAGCCCAGACCGAAGTTGTCCCCACCTCAGACTTGTGCTGCCCTGATAGACCCAAGGGAGCCCTACAAACTGACATCAGGAACCTGGATTGGTGAGTTTTCTTTCCCAGGGAAAATGGCCAAAGGATATGCCCAGGGGCCCCTGGCCCTGGGCTGGGACCTCACTGCAAAAAATCCATATATCGAAGGATGGACCCCACACCGAAGTTGTCCCCACCTCAAACTTCTGCTGCCCTGATAGACCCAAAGGATCCGTACAAACTGACATCAGGAACCTGGACTGGTGAGTTTTCTTTCCCAGGGAAAAGGGACAAAGCATGTTCCCAGGGGCCCCTGGCCCTGGGCTGGGACCTCACTGCAAAAAATCCTTATATCGAAGGATGGAACCCACACCGAAGTTGTCCCCACATCAAACCTGTGCTGTCCTGATCGACCCAAAGGAGCCCTACAAACTGACATCAGGAACCTGGACTGGTGAGTTTTCTTTCCCAGGGAAAATGGCCAAAGGATGTTCCTAGGTGCCCCTGGCCCTGGGCTAGGACCTCACTGCAAAAAATCCTTATATCGAAGGATGGAGCCCAGACCGAAGTTATCCCCACCTCAAACTTGTGCTGCCCTGATAGACCCAAGGGAGCCCTACAAACTGACATCAGGAACCTGGACTGGTGAGTTTTATTTCCCAGGGAAAAGAGACAAAGGATGTGCCCAGGGGCCCCTGGCCCTGGAATGGGACCTCACTGCAAAAAATCCTTATATCGAAGGATGGACCCCACACCGAAGTTTTCCCCACCTCAAACTTCTGCTGCCCTGATAGACCCAAAGGAGCCCTAAAAACTGACATCAGGAACCTGGACTGGTGAGTTTTCTTTCCCAGGGAAAAGGGACAAAGCATGTGCCCAGAGGCCCCTGGCCCTGGGCTGGGACCTCACTGCAAAAAATCCTTATATCGAAGGATGGACCCCAAACCAAAGTTGTCCCCACATCAAACCTGTGCTGCCCTGATAGACCCAAGGGAGTCCTAGAAACTGACATCAGGAACCTGGACTGGTCACTTTTCTTTCCCAGGGAAAAGGGACAAAGCATGTGCCCAGAGGCCCCTGGCCCTGGGCTGGGCCTGACTGCAAAAAATCCTTATATCGAAGGATGGACCCCAGACCGAAGTTGTCCCCACATCAAACCTGTGCTGTCCTGATAGACGAAAGGAGCCCTACAAACTGACATCAAGAACCTGGACGGGTGAGTTTTCTTTCCCAGGGAAAATGGCCAAAGGATGTTCCTAGGTGCCCCTGGCCCTGAGCTGGGACCTGACTGCAAAAAATCCTTATATCGAAGGATGGACCCCAGACCGAAGTTGTCCCCACCTCAGATTTCTGCTGCCCTGATAGACCTAAAGGATCCGTACAAACTGACATCAGGAACCTGGACTGGTGAGTTTTCTTTCCCAGGGAAAAGGGACAAAGCATGTTCCCAGGGGCCCCTGGCCCTGGGCTGGGACCTCACTGCAAAAAATACTTATATCGAAGGATGGAACCCACACCGAAGTTGTCCCCACATCAGACCTGTGCTGTCCTGATCGACCCAAAGGAGCCCTACAAACTGACATCAGGAACCTGGACTGGTGAGTTTTCTTTCCCAGGGAAAATGGCCAAAGGTGTTCCTAGGTGCCCCTGGCCCTGGGCTGGGACCTGACTGCAAAAAATACTTATATCGAAGGATGGACCCCAGACCGAAGTTGTCCCCACCTCAAACTTGTGCTGCCCTGATAGACCCAAGGGAGCCCTACAAACTGACATCAGGAACCTGGACTGCTGAGTTTTCTTTCCCAGGGAAAATGGCCAAGGTATGTGCCTAGGTGCCCCCTCCATGGCTGGGAACTGACTGCAAAAAATCCTTATATCGAAGGATGGACCCCACACCGAAGTTGTCCCCACCTCAAACTTGTGCTGCCCTGATAGACCCAAGGGAGCCCTACAAGCTGACATCAGGAACCTGGATTGGTGAGTTTTCTTTCCCAGGGAAAATGGCCAAAGGATGTGCCCAGGGGCCCTTGGCCCTGGGCTGGGACCTCACTGCAAAAAATCCTTATATCGAAGGATGGACCCCACACCGAAGTTTTCCCCACCTCAAACTTCTGCTGCCCTGATAGACCCAAAGGAGCCCTAAAAACTGACATCAGGAACCTGGACTGGTGAGTTTTATTTCCCAGGGAAAAGGGACAAAGCATGTGCCTAGGTGCCCCCTCCATGGCTGGGAACTGACTGCAAAAAATCCTTATATCGAAGGGTGGACCCCACACCGAAGTTTTCCCCACATCAAACTTCTGCTGTCCTGATAGACGAAAGGAGCCCTACAAACTGACATCAGGAAACTGGACTGGTGAGTTTTCTTTCCCAGGGAAAATGGCCAAAGGATGTGCCCAGGGGCCCCTGGCCCTGGGCTGGGACCTCACTGCAAAAAATCCTTATATCGAAGGATGGAACCCAGACCGAAGTTTTCCCCACCACAAATTTCTGCTGCCCTGATAGACCCAAAGGAGCCCTAAAAACTGACATCAGGAACCTGGACTGGTGAGTTTTATTTCCCAGGGAAAAGGGACAAAGCATGTGCCCAGGGGACCCTGGCCCTGGGCTGGGATCTGACTGCAAAAAATCCTTATATCGAAGGATGGTCCCCAGACTGAAGTTGTCCCCACCTCAAACTTCTGCTGCCCTGATAGACCCAAAGGAGCCCTACAAACTGACATCAGGAACCTGGACTGGTGAGTTTTCTTTCCCAGGGAAAAGGGACAAAGCATGTGCCCAGAGGCCCCTGGCCCTGGGCTGGGCCTGACTGCAAAAAATCCTTATATCGAAGGATGGACCCCAGACCGAAGTTGTCCCCACATCAAACCTGTGCTGTCCTGATAGACGAAAGGAGCCTTACAAACTGACATCAGGAACCTGGACTGGTGAGTTTTCTTTCCCAGGGAAATTGGCCAAAGGTGTTCCTAGGTGCCCCTGCCCCTGGGCTGGGACCTGACTGCAAAAAATACTTATATCGAAGGATGGACCCCACACCGAAGTTGTCCCCACTTCAAACTTGTGCTGCCCTGATAGACCCAAGGGAGCCCTACAAACTGACATCAGGAACCTGGACTGCTGAGTTTTCTTTCCCAGGGAAATGGCCAATGGATGTGCCCAGTGGCCCCTGGCCCTGGGCTAGGACCTCACTGCAAAAAATCCTTATATCGAAGGATGGAGCCCAGACCGAAGTTATCCCCACCTCTAACTTGTGCTGCCCTGATAGACCCAAGTGAGCCCTACAAACTGACATCAGGAACCTGGACTGCTGAGTTTTCTTTCCCAGGGAAAATGGCCAAAGGATGTGCCTAGGTGCCCCCTCCATGGCTGGGAACTGACTGCAAAAAATCCTTATATAGAAGGATGGACCCCAGACCGAAGTTGTCCCCACCTCAAACTTGTGCTGCCCTGATAGACCCAAGGGAGCCCTACAAACTGACATCAGGAACCTGGACTGGTGAGTTTTCTTTCCCAGGGAAAATGGCCAAAGGTGTTCCTAGGTGCCCCTGGCCCTGGGCTGGGACCTGACTGCAAAAAATACTTATATCGAAGGATGGACCCCAGACCGAAGTTGTCCCCACCTCAAACTTGTGCTGCCCTGATAGACCCAAGGGAGCCCTACAAACTGACATCAGGAACCTGGACTGCTGAGTTTTCTTTCCCAGGGAAAATGGCCAAGGTATGTGCCTAGGTGCCCCCTCCATGGCTGGGAACTGACTGCAAAAAATCCTTATATCGAAGGATGGACCCCACACCGAAGTTGTCCCCACCTCAAACTTGTGCTGCCCTGATAGACCCAAGGGAGCCCTACAAGCTGACATCAGGAACCTGGATTGGTGAGTTTTCTTTCCCAGGGAAAATGGCCAAAGGATGTGCCCAGGGGCCCTTGGCCCTGGGCTGGGACCTCACTGCAAAAAATCCTTATATCGAAGGATGGACCCCACACCGAAGTTTTCCCCACCTCAAACTTCTGCTGCCCTGATAGACCCAAAGGAGCCCTAAAAACTGACATCAGGAACCTGGACTGGTGAGTTTTATTTCCCAGGGAAAAGGGACAAAGCATGTGCCTAGGTGCCCCCTCCATGGCTGGGAACTGACTGCAAAAAATCCTTATATCGAAGGGTGGACCCCACACCGAAGTTGTCCCCACCTCAAACTTGTGCTGCCCTGATAGACGAAAGGAGCCCTACAAACTGACATCAGGAAACTGGACTGGTGAGTTTTCTTTCCCAGGGAAAATGGCCAAAGGATGTGCCCAGGGGCCCCTGGCCCTGGGCTGGGACCTCACTGCAAAAAATCCTTATATCGAAGGATGGAACCCAGACCGAAGTTTTCCCCACCACAAATTTCTGCTGCCCTGATAGACCCAAAGGAGCCCTACAAACTGACATCAGGAACCTGGACTGGTGAGTTTTCTTTCCCAGGGAAAAGGGACAAAGCATGTGCCCAGAGGCCCCTGGCCCTGGGCTGGGCCTGACTGCAAAAAATCCTTATATCGAAGGATGGACCCCAGACCGAAGTTGTCCCCACATCAAACCTGTGCTGTCCTGATAGACGAAAGGAGCCTTACAAACTGACATCAGGAACCTGGACTGGTGAGTTTTCTTTCCCAGGGAAATTGGCCAAAGGTGTTCCTAGGTGCCCCTGCCCCTGGGCTGGGACCTGACTGCAAAAAATACTTATATCGAAGGATGGACCCCACACCGAAGTTGTCCCCACTTCAAACTTGTGCTGCCCTGATAGACCCAAGGGAGCCCTACAAAATGACATCAGGAACCTGGACTGCTGAGTTTTCTTTCCCAGGGAAATGGCCAATGGATGTGCCCAGTGGCCCCTGGCCCTGGGCTAGGACCTCACTGCAAAAAATCCTTATATCGAAGGATGGAGCCCAGACCGAAGTTATCCCCACCTCTAACTTGTGCTGCCCTGATAGACCCAAGTGAGCCCTACAAACTGACATCAGGAACCTGGACTGCTGAGTTTTCTTTCCCAGGGAAAATGGCCAAAGGATGTGCCTAGGTGCCCCCTCCATGGCTGGGAACTGACTGCAAAAAATCCTTATATAGAAGGATGGACCCCAGACCGAAGTTGTCCCCACCTCAAACTTGTGCTGCCCTGATAGACCCAAGGGAGCCCTACAAACTGACATCAGGAACCTGGACTGGTGAGTTTTCTTTCCCAGGGAAAATGGCCAAAGGTGTTCCTAGGTGCCCCTGGCCCTGGGCTGGGACCTGACTGCAAAAAATACTTATATCGAAGGATGGACCCCAGACCGAAGTTGTCCCCACCTCAAACTTGTGCTGCCCTGATAGACCCAAGGGAGCCCTACAAACTGACATCAGGAACCTGGACTGCTGAGTTTTCTTTCCCAGGGAAAATGGCCAAGGTATGTGCCTAGGTGCCCCCTCCATGGCTGGGAACTGACTGCAAAAAATCCTTATATCGAAGGATGGACCCCACACCGAAGTTGTCCCCACCTCAAACTTGTGCTGCCCTGATAGACCCAAGGGAGCCCTACAAGCTGACATCAGGAACCTGGATTGGTGAGTTTTCTTTCCCAGGGAAAATGGCCAAAGGATGTGCCCAGGGGCCCTTGGCCCTGGGCTGGGACCTCACTGCAAAAAATCCTTATATCGAAGGATGGACCCCACACCGAAGTTTTCCCCACCTCAAACTTCTGCTGCCCTGATAGACCCAAAGGAGCCCTAAAAACTGACATCAGGAACCTGGACTGGTGAGTTTTATTTCCCAGGGAAAAGGGACAAAGCATGTGCCTAGGTGCCCCCTCCATGGCTGGGACCTCACTGCAAAAAATCCTTATATCGAAGGGTGGACCCCACACCGAAGTTGTCCCCACCTCAAACTTGTGCTGCCCTGATAGACGAAAGGAGCCCTACAAACTGACATCAGGAAACTGGACTGGTGAGTTTTCTTTCCCAGGGAAAATGGCCAAAGGATGTGCCCAGGGGCCCCTGGCCCTGGGCTGGGACCTCACTGCAAAAAATCCTTATATCGAAGGATGGAACCCAGACCGAAGTTTTCCCCACCACAAATTTCTGCTGCCCTGATAGACCCAAAGGAGCACTAAAAACTGACATCAGGAACCTGGACTGGTGAGTTTTATTTCCCAGGGAAAAGGGACAAAGCATGTGCCCAGGGGACCCTGGCCCTGGGCTGGGATCTGACTGCAAAAAATCCTTATATCGAAGGATGGTCCCCAGACTGAAGTTGTCCCCACCTCAAACTTCTGCTGCCCTGATAGACCCAAAGGAGCCCTACAAACTGACATCAGGAACCTGGACTGGTGAGTTTTCTTTCCCAGGGAAAAGGGACAAAGCATGTGCCCAGAGGCCCCTGGCCCTGGGCTGGGCCTGACTGCGAAAAATCCTTATATCGAAGGATGGACCCCAGACCGAAGTTGTCCCCACATCAAACCTGTGCTGTCCTGATAGACGAAAGGAGCCTTACAAACTGACATCAGGAACCTGGACTGGTGAGTTTTCTTTCCCAGGGAAATTGGCCAAAGGTGTTCCTAGGTGCCCCTGCCCCTGGGCTGGGACCTGACTGCAAAAAATACTTATATCGAAGGATGGACCCCACACCGAAGTTGTCCCCACTTCAAACTTGTGCTGCCCTGATAGACCCAAGGGAGCCCTACAAACTGACATCAGGAACCTGGACTGCTGAGTTTTCTTTCCCAGGGAAATGGCCAATGGATGTGCCCAGTGGCCCCTGGCCCTGGGCTAGGACCTCACTGCAAAAAATCCTTATATCGAAGGATGGAGCCCAGACCGAAGTTGTCCCCACCTCAAACTTGTGCTGCCCTGATAGACCCAAGGGAGCCCTACAAACTGACATCAGGAACCTGGACTGGTGAGTTTTCTTTCCCAGGGAAAATGGCCAAAGGTGTTCCTAGGTGCCCCTGGCCCTGGGCTGGGACCTGACTGCAAAAAATACTTATATCGAAGGATGGACCCCAGACCGAAGTTGTCCCCACCTCAAACTTGTGCTGCCCTGATAGACCCAAGGGAGCCCTACAAACTGACATCAGGAACCTGGACTGCTGAGTTTTCTTTCCCAGGGAAAATGGCCAAGGTATGTGCCTAGGTGCCCCCTCCATGGCTGGGAACTGACTGCAAAAAATCCTTATATCGAAGGATGGACCCCACACCGAAGTTGTCCCCACCTCAAACTTGTGCTGCCCTGATAGACCCAAGGGAGCCCTACAAGCTGACATCAGGAACCTGGATTGGTGAGTTTTCTTTCCCAGGGAAAATGGCCAAAGGATGTGCCCAGGGGCCCTTGGCCCTGGGCTGGGACCTCACTGCAAAAAATCCTTATATCGAAGGATGGACCCCACACCGAAGTTTTCCCCACCTCAAACTTCTGCTGCCCTGATAGACCCAAAGGAGCCCTAAAAACTGACATCAGGAACCTGGACTGGTGAGTTTTATTTCCCAGGGAAAAGGGACAAAGCATGTGCCTAGGTGCCCCCTCCATGGCTGGGAACTGACTGCAAAAAATCCTTATATCGAAGGGTGGACCCCACACCGAAGTTTTCCCCACATCAAACTTCTGCTGTCCTGATAGACGAAAGGAGCCCTACAAACTGACATCAGGAAACTGGACTGGTGAGTTTTCTTTCCCAGGGAAAATGGCCAAAGGATGTGCCCAGGGGCCCCTGGCCCTGGGCTGGGACCTCACTGCAAAAAATCCTTATATCGAAGGATGGAACCCAGACCGAAGTTTTCCCCACCACAAATTTCTGCTGCCCTGATAGACCCAAAGGAGCCCTAAAAACTGACATCAGGAACCTGGACTGGTGAGTTTTATTTCCCAGGGAAAAGGGACAAAGCATGTGCCCAGGGGACCCTGGCCCTGGGCTGGGACCTCACTGCAAAAAATCCTTATATCGAAGGATGGTCCCCAGACCAAAGTTGTCCCCACCTCAAACTTCTGCTGCCCTGATAGACCCAAAGGAGCCCTACAAACTGACATCAGGAACCTGGACTGGTGAGTTTTCTTTCCCAGGGAAAAGGGACAAAGCATGTGCCCAGAGGCCCCTGGCCCTGGGCTGGGCCTGACTGCGAAAAATCCTTATATCGAAGGATGGACCCCAGACCGAAGTTGTCCCCACATCAAACCTGTGCTGTCCTGATAGACGAAAGGAGCCCTACAAACTGACATCAGGAACCTGGACTGGTGAGTTTTCTTTCCCAGGGAAATTGGCCAAAGGTGTTCCTAGGTGCCCCTGCCCCTGGGCTGGGACCTGACTGCAAAAAATACTTATATCGAAGGATGGACCCCACACCGAAGTTGTCCCCACTTCAAACTTGTGCTGCCCTGATAGACCCAAGGGAGCCCTACAAACTGACATCAGGAACCTGGACTGCTGAGTTTTCTTTCCCAGGGAAATGGCCAATGGATGTGCCCAGTGGCCCCTGGCCCTGGGCTAGGACCTCACTGCAAAAAATCCTTATATCGAAGGATGGAGCCCAGACCGAAGTTATCCCCACCTCTAACTTGTGCTGCCCTGATAGACCCAAGGGAGCCCTACAAACTGACATCAGGAACCTGGACTGCTGAGTTTTCTTTCCCAGGGAAAATGGCCAAAGGATGTGCCTAGGTGCCCCCTCCATGGCTGGGAACTGACTGCAAAAAATCCTTATATAGAAGGATGGACCCCAGACCGAAGTTGTCCCCACCTCAAACTTGTGCTGCCCTGATAGACCCAAGGGAGCCCTACAAACTGACATCAGGAACCTGGACTGGTGAGTTTTCTTTCCCAGGGAAAATGGCCAAAGGATGTGCCCAGGGGCCCCTGGCCCTGGGCTGGGACCTCACTGCAAAAAATCCTTATATCGAAGGATGGAACCCACACCGAAGTTTTCCCCACCTCAAACTTCTGCTGCCCTGATAGACCCAAAGGAGCCCTAAAAACTGACATCAGGAACCTGGACTGGTGAGTTTTCTTTCTTAGGGAAAGGGGACAAAGCATGTGCCCAGGGGCCCCTGGCCCTGGGCTGGGACCTCACTGCAAAAAATCCTTATATCGAAGGATGGAACCCAAACCAAAGTTGTCCCCACATCAAACCTGTGCTGCCCTGATAGACCCAAGGGAGCCCTACAAACTGACATCAGGAACCTGGACTGGTGAGTTTTCTTTCCCAGGGAAAATGGCCAAAGTATGTTCCTAGGTGCCCCTGGCCCTGAGCTGGGACCTGACTGCAAAAAATCCTTATATCGAAGGATGGACCCCAGACCGAAGTTGTCCCCACCTCAGACGTGTGCTGCCCTGATAGACCCAAGGGAGCCCTACAAACTGACATCAGGAACCTGGACTGGTGAGTTTTCTTTCCCAGGAAAATGGCCAATGGATGTGCCCAATGGCCCCTGGCCATGGGCTAGGACCTCACTTCAAAAAATCCTTATATCGAAGGATGGAGCCCAGACCGAAGTTATCCCCACCTCAAACTTGTGCTGCCCAGATAGACCCAAGGGAGCCCTACAAACTGACATCAGGAACCTGGACTGGTGAGTTTTCTTTCCCAGGGAAAAGGGACAAAGCATGTTCCCAGGGGCCCCTGGCCCTGGGCTGGGAACTCACTGCAAAATATCATTATATCGAAGGATGGACCCCAGACCGAAATTGTCCCCACATCAAACCTGTGCTGTCCTGATAGACCCAAAGGAGCCCTACAAACTGACATCAGGAACCTGGACTGGTGACTTTTCTTTCCCAGTGAAAATTGCCAAAGGATGTTCCTAGGTGCCCCTGGCCCTGGGCTGGGACCTGACTGCAAAAAATCCTTATATCGAAGGATGGACCCCAGACCGAAGTTGTCCCCACCTCAAACTTGTGCTGCCCTTATAGACCCAACGGAGCCCTACAAACTGACATCAGGAACCTGGACTGGTGAGTTTTCTTTCTTAGGGAAATGGCCAATGGATGTGCCCAGTGGCCCCGGGCCCTGGGCTAGGACCTCACTGCAAAAAATCCATATATCGAAGGATGGAGCCCAGACCGAAGTTATCCCCACCTCAGACTTGTGCTGCCCTGATAGACCCAAGGGAGCCCTACAAACTGACATCAGGAACCTGGACTGGTGAGTTTTATTTCCCAGGGAAAAGGGACAAAGCATGTGCCTAGGTGCCCCCTCCATGGCTGGGAACTGACTGCAAAAAATCCTTATATCGAAGGATGGACCCCACACCGAAGTTTTCCCCACCTCAAACTTGTGCTGCCCTGATAGACCCAAGGGAGCCCTACAAACTGACACCAGGAACCTGGATTGGTGAGTTTTCTTTCCCAGGGAAAATGGCCAAAGGATGTGCCCAGGGGCCCCTGGCCCTGGGCTGGGACCTCACTGCAAAAAATCCTTATATCGAAGGATGGACCCCACACCGAAGTTTTCCCCACCTCAAACTTCTGCTGCCCTGATAGACCCAAAGGAGCCCTACAAACTGACATCAGGAACCTGGACTGGTGAGTTTTCTTTCCCAGGGAAAATGGCCAAAGGATGTTCCTAGGTGCCCCTGGCCCTGGGCTGGGACCTCACTGCAAAAAATCCTTATATCGAAGGATGGAGCCCAGACCGAAGTTATCCCCACCTCAAACTTGTGCTGCCCTGATAGACCCAAGGGAGCCCTACAAACTGACATCAGGAACCTGGACTGGTGAGTTTTATTTCCCAGGGAAAAGAGACAAAGGATGTGCCCAGGGGCCCCTGGCCCTGGGCTGGGACCTCACTGCAAAAAATCCTTATATCGAAGGATGGACCCCACACCGAAGTTTTCCCCACCTCAAACTTGTGCTGCCCTGATAGACCCAAGGGAGCCCTACAAACTGACATCAGGAACCTGGACTGCTGAGTTTTCTTTCCCAGGGAAAATGGCCAAGGTATGTGCCTAGGTGCCCCCTCCATGGCTGGGAACTGACTGCAAAAAATCCTTATATCGAAGGATGGACCCCACACCGAAGTTGTCCCCACCTCAAACTTGTGCTGCCCTGATAGACCCAAGGGAGCCCTACAAGCTGACATCAGGAACCTGGATTGGTGAGTTTTCTTTCCCAGGGAAAATGGCCAAAGGATGTGCCCAGGGGCCCTTGGCCCTGGGCTGGGACCTCACTGCAAAAAATCCTTATATCGAAGGATGGACCCCACACCGAAGTTTTCCCCACCTCAAACTTCTGCTGCCCTGATAGACCCAAAGGAGCCCTAAAAACTGACATCAGGAACCTGGACTGGTGAGTTTTCTTTCCCAGGGAAAAGGGACAAAGCATGTGCCCAGGGGCCCCTGGCCCTGGGCTGGGATCTGACTGCAAAAAATCCTTATATCGAAGGATGGACCCCAGACCGAAGTTGCCCCCACATCAAACCTGTGCTGTCCTGATAGACGAAAGGAGCCCTACAAACTGACATCAAGAACCTGGACGGGTGAGTTTTCTTTCCCAGGGAAAATGGCCAAAGGATGTTCCTAGGTGCCCCTGGCCCTGAGCTGGGACCTGACTGCAAAAAATCCTTATATCGAAGGATGGACCCCAGACCGAAGTTGTCCCCACCTCAGACTTGTGCTGCCCTGATAGACCCAAGGGAGCCCTACAAACTGACATCAGGAACCTGGATTGGTGAGTTTTCTTTCCCAGGGAAAATGGCCAAAGGATATGCCCAGGGGCCCCTGGCCCTGGGCTGGGACCTCACTGCAAAAAATCCATATATCGAAGGATGGAACCCACACCGAAGTTGTCCCCACCTCAAACTTCTGCTGCCCTGATAGACCTAAAGGATCCGTACAAACTGACATCAGGAACCTGGACTGGTGAGTTTTCTTTCCCAGGGAAAAGGGACAAAGCATGTGCCTAGGTGCCCCCTCCATGGCTGGGAACTGACTGCAAAAAATCCTTATATCGAAGGGTGGACCCCACACCGAAGTTTTCCCCACATCAAACTTCTGCTGTCCTGATAGACGAAAGGAGCCCTACAAACTGACATCAGGAAACTGGACTGGTGAGTTTTCTTTCCCAGGGAAAATGGCCAAAGGATGTGCCCAGGGGCCCCTGGCCCTGGGCTGGGACCTCACTGCAAAAAATCCTTATATCGAAGGATGGAACCCAGACCGAAGTTTTCCCCGCCACAAATTTCTGCTGCCCTGATAGACCCAAAGGAGCCCTAAAAACTGACATCAGGAACCTGGACTGGTGAGTTTTATTTCCCAGGGAAATGGGACAAAGCATGTGCCCAGGGGCCCCTGGCCCTGGGCTGGGATCTGACTGCAAAAAATCCTTATATCGAAGGATGGTCCCCAGACCGAAGTTGTCCCCACCTCAAACTTCTGCTGCCCTGATAGACCCAAAGGAGCCCTACAAACTGACATCAGGAACCTGGACTGGTGAGTTTTCTTTCCCAGGGAAAAGGGACAAAGCATGTGCCCAGAGGCCCCTGGCCCTGGGCTGGGCCTGACTGCGAAAAATCCTTATATCGAAGGATGGACCCCAGACCGAAGTTGTCCCCACATCAAACCTGTGCTGTCCTGATAGACGAAAGGAGCCCTACAAACTGACATCAGGAACCTGGACTGGTGAGTTTTCTTTCCCAGGGAAATTGGCCAAAGGTGTTCCTAGGTGCCCCTGCCCCTGGGCTGGGACCTGACTGCAAAAAATACTTATATCGAAGGATGGACCCCACACCGAAGTTGTCCCCACTTCAAACTTGTGCTGCCCTGATAGACCCAAGGGAGCCCTACAAACTGACATCAGGAACCTGGACTGCTGAGTTTTCTTTCCCAGGGAAATGGCCAATGGATGTGCCCAGTGGCCCCTGGCCCTGGGCTAGGACCTCACTGCAAAAAATCCTTATATCGAAGGATGGAGCCCAGACCGAAGTTATCCCCACCTCTAACTTGTGCTGCCCTGATAGACCCAAGGGAGCCGTACAAACTGACATCAGGAACCTGGACTGCTGAGTTTTCTTTCCCAGGGAAAATGGCCAAAGGATGTGCCTAGGTGCCCCCTCCATGGCTGGGAACTGACTGCAAAAAATCCTTATATAGAAGGATGGACCCCAGACCGAAGTTGTCCCCACCTCAAACTTGTGCTGCCCTGATAGACCCAAGGGAGCCCTACAAACTGACATCAGGAACCTGGACTGGTGAGTTTTCTTTCCCAGGGAAAATGGCCAAAGGATGTGCCCAGGGGCCCCTGGCCCTGGGCTGGGACCTCACTGCAAAAAATCCTTATATCGAAGGATGGAACCCACACCGAAGTTTTCCCCACCTCAAACTTCTGCTGCCCTGATAGACCCAAAGGATCCGTACAAACTGACATCAGGAACCTGGACTGGTGAGTTTTCTTTCCCAGGGAAAAGGGACAAAGCATGTTCCCAGGGGCCCCTGGCCCTGGGATGGGAACTCACTGCAAAATATCATTATATCGAAGGATGGACCCCAGACCGAAATTGTCCCCACATCAAACCTGTGCTGTCCTGATAGACCCAAAGGAGCCCTACAAACTGACATCAGGAACCTGGACTGGTGAGTTTTCTTTCCCAGTGAAAATTGCCAAAGGATGTTCCTAGGTGCCCCTGGCCCTGAGCTGGGACCTGACTGCAAAAAATCCTTATATCGAAGGATGGACCCCAGACCGAAGTTGTCCCCACCTCAGACTTGTGCTGCCCTGATAGACCCAAGGGAGCCCTACAAACTGACATCAGGAACCTGGATTGGTGAGTTTTCTTTCCCAGGGAAAATGGCCAAAGGATATGCCCAGGGGCCCCTGGCCCTGGGCTGGGACCTCACTGCAAAAAATCCATATATCGAAGGATGGAACCCACACCGAAGTTGTCCCCACCTCAAACTTCTGCTGCCCTGATAGACCTAAAGGATCCGTACAAACTGACATCAGGAACCTGGACTGGTGAGTTTTCTTTCCCAGGGAAAAGGGACAAAGCATGTTCCCAGGGGCCCCTGGCCCTGGGCTGGGACCTCACTGCAAAAAATACTTATATCGAAGGATGGAACCCACACCGAAGTTGTCCCCACATCAAACCTGTGCTGTCCTGATCGACCCAAAGGAGCCCTACAAACTGACATCAGGAACCTGGACTGGTGAGTTTTCTTTCCCAGGGAAAATGGCCAAAGGTGTTCCTAGGTGCCCCTGGCCCTGGGCTGGGACCTGACTGCAAAAAATACTTATATCGAAGGATGGACCCCAGACCGAAGTTGTCCCCACCTCAAACTTGTGCTGCCCTGATAGACCCAAGGGAGCCCTACAAACTGACATCAGGAACCTGGACTGCTGAGTTTTCTTTCCCAGGGAAAATGGCCAAGGTATGTGCCTAGGTGCCCCCTCCATGGCTGGGAACTGACTGCAAAAAATCCTTATATCGAAGGATGGACCCCACACCGAAGTTGTCCCCACCTCAAACTTGTGCTGCCCTGATAGACCCAAGGGAGCCCTACAAGCTGACATCAGGAACCTGGATTGGTGAGTTTTCTTTCCCAGGGAAAATGGCCAAAGGATGTGCCCAGGGGCCCTTGGCCCTGGGCTAGGACCTCACTGCAAAAAATCCTTATATCGAAGGATGGAGCCCAGACCGAAGTTATCCCCACCTCAAACCTGTGCTGCCCTGATAGACCCAAGGGAGCCCTACAAACTGACATCAGGAACCTGGACTGATGAGTTTTATTTCCCAGGGAAAAGGGACAAAGCATATGTCTAGGTGCCCCCTCCATGGCTGGGAACTGACTGCAAAAAATCCTTATATCGAAGGATGGACCCCAGACCGAAGTTGTCCCCACATCAAACCTGTGCTGTCCTGATTAACGAAAGGAGCCCTACAAACTGACATCAGGAACCTGGACTGGTGAGTTTTCTTTCCCAGGGAAAATGGCCAAAGGATGTTCCTAGGTGCCACTGGCCCTCGGCTGGGACCTGACTGCAAAAAATACTTATATCGAAGGATGGACCCCAGACCGAAGTTGTCACCACCTCAAACTTGTGCTGCCCTGATAGACCCAAGGGAGCCCTACAAACTGACATCAGGAACCTGGACTGGTGAGTTTTCTTTCCCAGGGAAAATGGCCAAAGGATGTGCCCAGGGGCCCCTGGCTCTCGGCTGGGACCTCACTGCAAAAAATCCTTATATCGAAGGATGGACCCCAGATCGAAGTTGTCCCCACCTCAAACTTGTGCTGCCCTGATAGACCCAAGGGAGCCCTACAAACTGACATCAGGAACCTGGACTGGTGGGTTTTCTTTCCCAGGGAAAAGGGACAAAGCATCTGCCCAGAGGCTCCTGGCCCTGGGCTGGGCCTGACTGCAAAAAATCCTTATATCGAAGGATGGACCCCAGACCGAAGTTGTCCCCACATCAAACCTGTGCTGTCCTGATAGACGAAAGGAGCCCTACAAACTGACATCAGGAACCTGGACTGGTGAGTTTTCTTTCCCAGGGAAAATGGCCAAAGGATGTTCCTAGGTGCCCCTGGCCCTCGGCTGGGACCTGACTGCAAAAAATACTTATATCGAAGGATGGACCCCAGACCGAAGTTGTCCCCACCTCAAACTTGTGCTGCCCTGATAGACCCAAGGGAGCCCTACAAACTGACATCAGGAACCTGGACTGGTGAGTTTTCTTTCCCAGGGAAATGGCCAATGGATGTGCCCAGTGGCCCCTGGCCCTGGGCTAGGACCTCACTGCAAAAAATCCTTATATCGAAGGATGGAGCCCAGACCGAAGTTATCCCCACCTCAAACTTGTGCTGCCCTGATAGACCCAAGGGAGCCCTACAAACTGACATCAGGAACCTGGACTGCTGAGTTTTCTTTCCCAGGGAAAATGGCCAAAGGATGTGCCTAGGTGCCCCCTCCATGGCTGGGAACTGACTGCAAAAAATCCTTATATCGAAGGATGGACCCCACACCGAAGTTGTCCCCACCTCAAACTTGTGCTGCCCTGATAGACCCAAGGGAGCCCTAAAAACTGACATCAGGAACCTGGACTGGTGAGTTTTCTTTCTTAGGGAAAAGGGACAAAGCATGTGCCCAGGGGCCCCTGGCCCTGGGCTAGGATCTCACTGCAAAAAATCCTTATATCGAAGGATGGAGCCCAGACCGAAGTTATCCCCACCTCAAACTTGTGCTGCCCTGATAGACCCAAGGGAGCCCTACAAACTGACATCAGGAACCTGGACTGGTGAGTTTTATTTCCCAGGGAAAAGGGACAAAGCATGTGCCTAGGTGCCCCCTCCATGGCTGGGAACTGACTGCAAAAAATCCTTATATCGAAGGATGGACCCCAGACCGAAGTTGTCCCCACATCAAACCTGTGCTGTCCTGATAGACGAAAGGAGCCCTACAAGCTGACATCAGGAGCCTGGACTGGTGAGTTTTCTTTCCCAGGGAAAATGGCCAAAGGATGTTCCTAGGTGCCCCTGGCCCTCGGCTGGGACCTCACTGCAAAAAATCCTTATATCGAAGGATGGAACCCAGACCGAAGTTGTCACCACCTCAAACTTGTGCTGCCCTGATAGACCCAAGGGAGCCCTACAAACTGACATCAGGAACCTGGACTGGTGAGTTTTCTTTCCCAGGGAAAATGGCCAAAGGATGTGCCCAGGGGCCCCTGGCTCTCGGCTGGGACCTCACTGCAAAAAATCCTTATATCGAAGGATGGACCCCACACCAAAGTTTTCCCCACCTCAAACTTCTGCTGCCCTGATAGACCCAAAGGAGCCCTACAAACTGACATCAGGAACCTGGACTGGTGGGTTTTCTTTCTCAGGGAAAAGGGACAAAGCATCTGCCCAGAGGCCCCTGGCCCTGGGCTGGGCCTGACTGCAAAAAATCCTTATATCGAAGGATGGACCCCAGACCGAAGTTGTCCCCACATCAAACCTGTGCTGTCCTGATAGACCCAAAGGAGCCCTACAAACTGACATCAGCAACCTGGTCTGGTGAGTTTTCTTTCCCAGGGAAAATGGCCAAAGGTGTTCCAAGGTGCCCCCGGCCCTGGGCTGGGACCTGACTGCAAAAAATACTTATATCGAAGGATGGACCCCAGACCGAAGTTGTCCCCACCTCAAACTTGTGCTGCCCTGATAGACCCAAGGGAGCCCTACAAACTGACATCAGGAACCTGGACTGGTGAGTTTTCTTTCCCAGGGAAATGGCCAATGGATGTGCCCAGTGGCCCCTGGCCCTGGGCTAGGACCTCAGTGCAAAAAATCCTTATATCGAAGGATGGAGCCCAGACAGAAGTTATCCCCACCTCAAACTTGTGCTGCCCTGATAGACCCAAGGGAGCCCTACAAACTGACATCAGGAACCTGGACTGCTGAGTTTTCTTTCCCAGGGAAAATGGCCAAAGGATGTGCCTAGGTGCCCCCTCCATGGCTGGGAACTGACTGCAAAAAATCCTTATATCGAAGGATGGACCCCACACCGAAGTTGTCCCCACCTCAAACTTGTGCTGCCCTGATAGACCCAAGGGAGCCCTAAAAACTGACATCAGGAACCTGGACTGGTGAGTTTTCTTTCTTAGGGAAAAGGGACAAAGCATGTGCCCAGGGGCCCCTGGCCCTGGGCTGGGACCTCACTGCAAAAAATCCTTATATCGAAGGATGGTCCCCAGACCGAAGTTGTCAACACCTCAAACTTGTGCTGCCCTGATAGACCCAAGGGAGCCCTACAAACTGACATCAGGAACCTGGACTGGTGAGTTTTCTTTCCCAGGGAAAATGGCCAAAGGATGTGCCCAGGGGCCCCTGGCTCTCGGCTGGGACCTCACTGCAAAAAATCCTTATATCGAAGGATGGACCCCACACCAAAGTTTTCCCCACCTCAAACTTGTGCTGCCCTGATAGACCCAAAGGAGCCCTACAAACTGACATCAGGAACCTGGACTGGTGGGTTTTCTTTCCCAGGGAAAAGGGACAAAGCATCTGCCCAGCGGCCCCTGGCCCTGGGCTGGGCCTGACTGCAAAAAATCCTTATATCGAAGGATGGACCCCAGACCGAAGTTGTCCCCACATCAAACCTGTGCTGTCCTGATAGACCCAAAGGAGCCCTACAAACTGACATCAGGAACCTGGTCTGGTGAGTTTTCTTTCCCAGGGAAAATGGCCAAAGGTGTTCCTAGGTGCCCCTGGCCCTGGGCTGGGACCTGAGTGCAAAAAATACTTATATCGAAGGATGGACCCCAGACCGAAGTTGTCCCCACCTCAAACTTGTGCTGCCCTGATAGACCCAAGGGAGCCCTACAAACTGACATCAGGAACCTGGACTGGTGAGTTTTCTTTCCCAGGGAAATGGCCAATGGATGTGCCCAGTGGCCCCTGGCCCTGGGCTAGGACCTCACTGCAAAAAATCCTTATATCGAAGGATGGAGCCCAGACCGAAGTTATCCCCACCTCAAACTTGTGCTGCCCTGATAGACCCAAGGGAGCCCTACAAACTGACATCAGGAACCTGGACTGATGAGTTTTATTTCCCAGGGAAAAGGGACAAAGCATATGTCTAGGTGCCCCCTCCATGGCTGGGAACTGACTGCAAAAAATCCTTATATCGAAGGATGGACCCCAGACCGAAGTTGTCCCCACATCAAACCTGTGCTGTCCTGATTAACGAAAGGAGCCCTACAAACTGACATCAGGAACCTGGACTGGTGAGTTTTCTTTCCCAGGGAAAATGGCCAAAGGATGTTCCTAGGTGCCACTGGCCCTCGGCTGGGACCTGACTGCAAAAAATACTTATATCGAAGGATGGACCCCAGACCGAAGTTGTCACCACCTCAAACTTGTGCTGCCCTGATAGACCCAAGGGAGCCCTACAAACTGACATCAGGAACCTGGACTGGTGAGTTTTCTTTCCCAGGGAAAATGGCCAAAGGATGTGCCCAGGGGCCCCTGGCTCTCGGCTGGGACCTCACTGCAAAAAATCCTTATATCGAAGGATGGACCCCAGATCGAAGTTGTCCCCACCTCAAACTTGTGCTGCCCTGATAGACCCAAGGGAGCCCTACAAACTGACATCAGGAACCTGGACTGGTGGGTTTTCTTTCCCAGGGAAAAGGGACAAAGCATCTGCCCAGAGGCTCCTGGCCCTGGGCTGGGCCTGACTGCAAAAAATCCTTATATCGAAGGATGGACCCCAGACCGAAGTTGTCCCCACATCAAACCTGTGCTGTCCTGATAGACGAAAGGAGCCCTACAAACTGACATCAGGAACCTGGACTGGTGAGTTTTCTTTCCCAGGGAAAATGGCCAAAGGATGTTCCTAGGTGCCCCTGGCCCTCGGCTGGGACCTGACTGCAAAAAATCCTTATATCGAAGGATGGACCCCAGACCGAAGTTGTCCCCACCTCAAACTTGTGCTGCCCTGATAGACCCAAGGGAGCCCTACAAACTGACATCAGGAACCTGGACTGGTGAGTTTTCTTTCCCAGGGAAATGGCCAATGGATGTGCCCAGTGGCCCCTGGCCCTGGGCTAGGACCTCACTGCAAAAAATCCTTATATCGAAGGATGGAGCCCAGACCGAAGTTATCCCCACCTCAAACTTGTGCTGCCCTGATAGACCCAAGGGAGCCCTACAAACTGACATCAGGAACCTGGACTGCTGAGTTTTCTTTCCCAGGGAAAATGGCCAAAGGATGTGCCTAGGTGCCCCCTCCATGGCTGGGAACTGACTGCAAAAAATCCTTATATCGAAGGATGGACCCCACACCGAAGTTGTCCCCACCTCAAACTTGTGCTGCCCTGATAGACCCAAGGGAGCCCTAAAAACTGACATCAGGAACCTGGACTGGTGAGTTTTCTTTCTTAGGGAAAAGGGACAAAGCATGTGCCCAGGGGCCCCTGGCCCTGGGCTAGGATCTCACTGCAAAAAATCCTTATATCGAAGGATGGAGCCCAGACCGAAGTTATCCCCACCTCAAACTTGTGCTGCCCTGATAGACCCAAGGGAGCCCTACAAACTGACATCAGGAACCTGGACTGGTGAGTTTTATTTCCCAGGGAAAAGGGACAAAGCATGTGCCTAGGTGCCCCCTCCATGGCTGGGAACTGACTGCAAAAAATCCTTATATCGAAGGATGGACCCCAGACCGAAGTTGTCCCCACATCAAACCTGTGCTGTCCTGATAGACGAAAGGAGCCCTACAAGCTGACATCAGGAGCCTGGACTGGTGAGTTTTCTTTCCCAGGGAAAATGGCCAAAGGATGTTCCTAGGTGCCCCTGGCCCTCGGCTGGGACCTCACTGCAAAAAATCCTTATATCGAAGGATGGAACCCAGACCGAAGTTGTCACCACCTCAAACTTGTGCTGCCCTGATAGACCCAAGGGAGCCCTACAAACTGACATCAGGAACCTGGACTGGTGAGTTTTCTTTCCCAGGGAAAATGGCCAAAGGATGTGCCCAGGGGCCCCTGGCTCTCGGCTGGGACCTCACTGCAAAAAATCCTTACATCGAAGGATGGACCCCACACCAAAGTTTTCCCCACCTCAAACTTCTGCTGCCCTGATAGACCCAAAGGAGCCCTACAAACTGACATCAGGAACCTGGACTGGTGGGTTTTCTTTCTCAGGGAAAAGGGACAAAGCATGTGCCCAGAGGCCCCTGGCCCTGGGCTGGGCCTGACTGCAAAAAATCCTTATATCGAAGGATGGACCCCAGACCGAAGTTGTCCCCACATCAAACCTGTGCTGTCCTGATAGACCCAAAGGAGCCCTACAAACTGACATCAGCAACCTGGTCTGGTGAGTTTTCTTTCCCAGGGAAAATGGCCAAAGGTGTTCCAAGGTGCCCCCGGCCCTGGGCTGGGACCTGACTGCAAAAAATACTTATATCGAAGGATGGACCCCAGACCGAAGTTGTCCCCACCTCAAACTTGTGCTGCCCTGATAGACCCAAGGGAGCCCTACAAACTGACATCAGGAACCTGGACTGGTGAGTTTTCTTTCCCAGGGAAATGGCCAATGGATGTGCCCAGTGGCCCCTGGCCCTGGGCTAGGACCTCACTGCAAAAAATCCTTATATCGAAGGATGGAGCCCAGACCGAAGTTATCCCCACCTCAAACTTGTGCTGCCCTGATAGACCCAAGGGAGCCCTACAAACTGACATCAGGAACCTGGACTGCTGAGTTTTCTTTCCCAGGGAAAATGGCCAAAGGATGTGCCTAGGTGCCCCCTCCATGGCTGGGAACTGACTGCAAAAAATCCTTATATCGAAGGATGGACCCCACACCGAAGTTGTCCCCACCTCAAACTTGTGCTGCCCTGATAGACCCAAGGGAGCCCTAAAAACTGACATCAGGAACCTGGACTGGTGAGTTTTCTTTCTTAGGGAAAAGGGACAAAGCATGTGCCCAGGGGCCCCTGGCCCTGGGCTGGGACCTCACTGCAAAAAATCCTTATATCGAAGGATGGTCCCCAGACCGAAGTTGTCCGCACCTCAAACTTCTGCTGCCCTGATAGACCCAAAGGAGCCCTACAAACTGACATCAGGAACCTGGACTGGTGAGTTTTCTTTCCCAGGGAAAAGGGACAAAGCATGTGCCCAGAAGCCCCTGGCCCTGGGCTGGGCCTGACTGCAAAAAATACTTATATCGAAGGATGGACCCCAGACCGAAGTTGTCAACACCTCAAACTTGTGCTGCCCTGATAGACCCAAGGGAGCCCTACAAACTGACATCAGGAACCTGGACTGGTGAGTTTTCTTTCCCAGGGAAAATGGCCAAAGGATGTGCCCAGGGGCCCCTGGCTCTCGGCTGGGACCTCACTGCAAAAAATCCTTATATCGAAGGATGGACCCCACACCAAAGTTTTCCCCACCTCAAACTTGTGCTGCCCTGATAGACCCAAAGGAGCCCTACAAACTGACATCAGGAACCTGGACTGGTGGGTTTTCTTTCCCAGGGAAAAGGGACAAAGCATCTGCCCAGCGGACCCTGGCCCTGGGCTGGGCCTGACTGCAAAAAATCCTTATATCGAAGGATGGACCCCAGACCGAAGTTGTCCCCACATCAAACCTGTGCTGTCCTGATAGACCCAAAGGAGCCCTACAAACTGACATCAGGAACCTGGTCTGGTGAGTTTTCTTTCCCAGGGAAAATGGCCAAAGGTGTTCCTAGGTGCCCCTGGCCCTGGGCTGGGACCTGACTGCAAAAAATACTTATATCGAAGGATGGACCCCAGACCGAAGTTGTCCCCACCTCAAACTTGTGCTGCCCTGATAGACCCAAGGGAGCCCTACAAACTGACATCAGGAACCTGGACTGGTGAGTTTTCTTTCCCAGGGAAATGGCCAATGGATGTGCCCAGTGGCCCCTGGCCCTGGGCTAGGACCTCACTGCAAAAAATCCTTATATCGAAGGATGGAGCCCAGACCGAAGTTATCCCCACCTCAAACTTGTGCTGCCCTGATAGACCCAAGGGAGCCCTACAAACTGACATCAGGAACCTGGACTGCTGAGTTTTCTTTCCCAGGGAAAATGGCCAAAGGATGTGCCTAGGTGCCCCCTCCATGACTGGGAACTGACTTCAAAATATCCTTATATCGAAGGATGGACCCCACACCGAAGTTGTCCCCACCTCAAACTTGTGCTGCCCTGATAGACCCAAGGGAGCCCTACAAACTGACATCAGGAACCTGGACTGGTGAGTTTTCTTTCTTAGGGAAAAGGGACAAAGCATGTGCCCAGGGGCCCCTGGCCCTGGGCTGGGACCTCACTGCAAAAAATCCTTATATCGAAGGATGGTCCCCAGACCGAAGTTGTCCGCACCTCAAACTTCTGCTGCCCTGATAGACCCAAAGGAGCCCTACAAACTGACATCAGGAACCTGGACTGGTGAGTTTTCTTTCCCAGGGAAAAGGGACAAAGCATGTGCCCAGAGGCCCCTGGCCCTGGGCTGGGCCTGACTGCAAAAAATACTTATATCGAAGGATGGACCCCAGACCGAAGTTGTCACCACCTCAAACTTGTGCTGCCCTGATAGACCCAAGGGAGCCCTACAAACTGACATCAGGAACCTGGACTGGTGAGTTTTCTTTCCCAGGGAAAATGGCCAAAGGATGTGCCCAGGGGCCCCTGGTTCTCGGCTGGGACCTCACTGCAAAAAATCCTTATATCGAAGGATGGACCCCACACCGAAGTTTTCCCCACCTCAAACTTCTGCTGCCCTGATAGACCCAAAGGAGCCCTACAAACTGACATCAGGAACCTGGACTGGTGGGTTTTCTTTCCCAGGGAAAAGGGACAAAGCATCTGCCCAGAGGCCCCTGGCCCTGGGCTGGGCCTGACTGCAAAAAATCCTTATATCGAAGGATGGACCCCAGACCGAAGTTGTCCCCACATCAAACCTGTGCTGTCCTGATAGACCCAAAGGAGCCCTACAAACTGACATCAGGAACCTGGTCTGGTGAGTTTTCTTTCCCAGGGAAAATGGCCAAAGGTGTTCCTAGGTGCCCCTGGCCCTGGGCTGGGACCTGACTGCAAAAAATACTTATATCGAAGGATGGACCCCAGACCGAAGTTGTCCCCACCTCAAACTTGTGCTGCCCTGATAGACCCAAGGGAGCCCTACAAACTGACATCAGGAACCTGGACTGGTGAGTTTTCTTTCCCAGGGAAATGGCCAATGGATGAGCCCAGTGGCCCCTGGCCCTGGGCTAGGACCTCACTGCAAAAAATCCTTATATCGAAGGATGGAGCCCAGACCGAAGTTATCCCCACCTCAAACTTGTGCTGTCCTGATAGACCCAAAGGAGCCCTACAAACTGACATCAGGAACCTGGACTGGTGAGTTTTCTTTCCCAGGGAAAAGGGACAAAGCATGTGCCCAGAGGCCCCTGGCCCTGGGCTGGGACTGACTGCAAAAAATCCTTATATCGAAGGATGGACCCCAGACCGAAGTTGTCCCCACCCCAAACTTGTGCTGCCCTGATAGACCCAAGGGAGCCCTACAAACTGACATCAGGGACCTGGACTGGTGAGTTTTCTTTCCCAGGGAAATGGCCAATGGATGTGCCCAGTGGACCCATGCCCTGGGCTAGGACCTCACTGCAAAAAATCCTTATATCGAAGGATGGAGCCCAGACCGAAGTTATCCCCACCTCAAACTTGTGCTGCCCTGATAGACCCAAGGGAGCCCTAAAAACTGACATCAGGAACCTGGACTGGCGAGTTTTCTTTCTTAGGGAAAAGGGACAAAGCATGTGCCCAGGGGCCCCAGGCCCTGGGCTGGGATCTGACTGCAAAAAATCCTTATATCGAAGGATGGTCCCCAGACCGAAGTTGTCCGCACCTCAAACTTCTGCTGCCCTGATCGACCCAAAGGAGCCCTAGAAACTGACATCAGGAACCTGGACTGGTGAGTTTTCTTTCCCAGGGAAAATGGCCAAAGGATGTTCCTAGGTGCCCCTGGCCCTGGGCAGGGACCTGACTGCAAAAAATCCTTATATCGAAGGATGGACCCCAGACCGAAGTTGTCCCCACCTCAAACTTCTGCTGCCCTGATAGACCCAAGGGAGCCCTACAAACTGACATCAGGAACCTGGACTGGTGAGTTTTCTTTCCCAGGGAAATGGCCAATGGATGTGCCCAGTGGCCCCTCCATGGCTGGGAACTGACTGCAAAATATCCTTATATCGAAGGATGGACCCCACACCGAAGTTGTCCCCACCTCAAACTTGTGCTGCCCTGATAGACCCAAGGGAGCCCTAAAAACTGACATCAGGAACCTGGACTGGTGAGTTTTCTTTCTTAGGGAAAAGGGACAAAGCATGTGCCCAGGGGCCCCTGGCTCTGGGCTGGGACCTCACTGCAAAAAATCCTTATATCGAAGGATGGTCCCCAGACCGAAGTTGTCCGCACCTCAAACTTCTGCTGCCCTGATAGACCCAAGGGTGCCCTACAAACTGACATCAGGAACCTGGACTGGTGAGTTTTCTTTCCCAGGGAAAATGGCCAAAGGATGTGCCCAGGGGCCCCTGGCTCTCGGCTGGGACCTCACTGCAAAAAATCCTTATATCGAAGGATGGACCCCACACCGAAGTTTTCCCCACCTCAAACTTCTGCTGCCCTGATAGACCCAAAGGAGCCCTACAAACTGACATCAGGAACCTGGACTGGTGGGTTTTCTTTCCCAGGGAAAAGGGACAAAGCATCTGCCCAGAGGCCCCTGGCCCTGGGCTGGGCCTGACTGCAAAAAATCCTTATATCGAAGGATGGACCCCAGACCGAAGTTGTCCCCACATCAAACCTGTGCTGTCCTGATAGACCCAAAGGAGCCCTACAAACTGACATCAGGAACCTGGTCTGGTGAGTTTTCTTTCCCAGGGAAAATGGCCAAAGGTGTTCCTAGGTGCCCCTGGCCCTGGGCTGGGACCTGAGTGCAAAAAATCCTTATATCGAAGGATGGAGCCCAGACCGAAGTTATCCCCACCTCAAACTTGTGCTGCCCTGATAGACCCAAGGGAGCCCTACAAACTGACATCAGGAACCTGGACTGCTGAGTTTTCTTTCCCAGGGAAAATGGCCAAAGGATGTGCCTAGGTGCCCCCTCCATGGCTGGGAACTGACTGCAAAAAATCCTTATATCGAAGGATGGACCCCACACCGAAGTTGTCCCCACCTCAAACTTGTGCTGCCCTGATAGACCCAAGGGAGCCCTACAAACTGACATCAGGAACCTGGACTGGTGAGTTTTCTTTCTTAGGGAAAAGGGACAAAGCATGTGCCCAGGGGCCCCTGGCCCTGGGCTGGGACCTCACTGCAAAAAATCCTTATATCGAAGGATGGTCCCCAGACCGAAGTTGTCCGCACCTCAAACTTCTGCTGCCCTGATAGACCCAAAGGAGCCCTACAAACTGACATCAGGAACCTGGACTGGTGAGTTTTCTTTCCCAGGGAAAAGGGACAAAGCATGTGCCCAGAGGCCCCTGGCCCTGGGCTGGGCCTGACTGCAAAAAATACTTATATCGAAGGATGGACCCCAGACCGAAGTTGTCACCACCTCAAACTTGTGCTGCCCTGATAGACCCAAGGGAGCCCTACAAACTGACATCAGGAACCTGGACTGGTGAGTTTTCTTTCCCAGGGAAAATGGCCAAAGGATGTGCCCAGGGGCCCCTGGTTCTCGGCTGGGACCTCACTGCAAAAAATCCTTATATCGAAGGATGGACCCCACACCGAAGTTTTCCCCACCTCAAACTTCTGCTGCCCTGATAGACCCAAAGGAGCCCTACAAACTGACATCAGGAACCTGGACTGGTGGGTTTTCTTTCCCAGGGAAAAGGGACAAAGCATCTGCCCAGAGGCCCCTGGCCCTGGGCTGGGCCTGACTGCAAAAAATCCTTATATCGAAGGATGGACCCCAGACCGAAGTTGTCCCCACATCAAACCTGTGCTGTCCTGATAGACCCAAAGGAGCCCTACAAACTGACATCAGGAACCTGGTCTGGTGAGTTTTCTTTCCCAGGGAAAATGGCCAAAGGTGTTCCTAGGTGCCCCTGGCCCTGGGCTGGGACCTGACTGCAAAAAATACTTATATCGAAGGATGGACCCCAGACCGAAGTTGTCCCCACCTCAAACTTGTGCTGCCCTGATAGACCCAAGGGAGCCCTACAAACTGACATCAGGAACCTGGACTGGTGAGTTTTCTTTCCCAGGGAAATGGCCAATGGATGAGCCCAGTGGCCCCTGGCCCTGGGCTAGGACCTCACTGCAAAAAATCCTTATATCGAAGGATGGAGCCCACACCGAAGTTATCCCCACCTCAAACTTGTGCTGTCCTGATAGACCCAAAGGAGCCCTACAAACTGACATCAGGAACCTGGACTGGTGAGTTTTCTTTCCCAGGGAAAAGGGACAAAGCATGTGCCCAGAGGCCCCTGGCCCTGGGCTGGGACTGACTGCAAAAAATCCTTATATCGAAGGATGGACCCCAGACCGAAGTTGTCCCCACCCCAAACTTGTGCTGCCCTGATAGACCCAAGGGAGCCCTACAAACTTACATCAGGGACCTGGACTGGTGAGTTTTCTTTCCCAGGGAAATGGCCAATGGATGTGCCCAGTGGACCCATGCCCTGGGCTAGGACCTCACTGCAAAAAATCCTTATATCGAAGGATGGAGCCCAGACCGAAGTTATCCCCACCTCAAACTTGTGCTGCCCTGATAGACCCAAGGGAGCCCTAAAAACTGACATCAGGAACCTGGACTGGCGAGTTTTCTTTCTTAGGGAAAAGGGACAAAGCATGTGCCCAGGGGCCCCAGGCCCTGGGCTGGGATCTGACTGCAAAAAATCCTTATATCGAAGGATGGTCCCCAGACCGAAGTTGTCCGCACCTCAAACTTCTGCTGCCCTGATCGACCCAAAGGAGCCCTAGAAACTGACATCAGGAACCTGGACTGGTGAGTTTTCTTTCCCAGGGAAAATGGCCAAAGGATGTTCCTAGGTGCCCCTGGCCCTGGGCAGGGACCTGACTGCAAAAAATCCTTATATCGAAGGATGGACCCCAGACCGAAGTTGTCCCCACCTCAAACTTCTGCTGCCCTGATAGACCCAAGGGAGCCCTACAAACTGACATCAGGAACCTGGACTGGTGAGTTTTCTTTCCCAGGGAAATGGCCAATGGATGTGCCCAGTGGCCCCTCCATGGCTGGGAACTGACTGCAAAATATCCTTATATCGAAGGATGGACCCCACACCGAAGTTGTCCCCACCTCAAACTTGTGCTGCCCTGATAGACCCAAGGGAGCCCTAAAAACTGACATCAGGAACCTGGACTGGTGAGTTTTCTTTCTTAGGGAAAAGGGACAAAGCATGTGCCCAGGGGCCCCTGGCTCTGGGCTGGGACCTCACTGCAAAAAATCCTTATATCGAAGGATGGTCCCCAGACCGAAGTTGTCCGCACCTCAAACTTCTGCTGCCCTGATAGACCCAAGGGTGCCCTACAAACTGACATCAGGAACCTGGACTGGTGAGTTTTCTTTCCCAGGGAAAATGGCCAAAGGATGTGCCCAGGGGCCCCTGGCTCTCGGCTGGGACCTCACTGCAAAAAATCCTTATATCGAAGGATGGACCCCACACCGAAGTTTTCCCCACCTCAAACTTCTGCTGCCCTGATAGACCCAAAGGAGCCCTACAAACTGACATCAGGAACCTGGACTGGTGGGTTTTCTTTCCCAGGGAAAAGGGACAAAGCATCTGCCCAGAGGCCCCTGGCCCTGGGCTGGGCCTGACTGCAAAAAATCCTTATATCGAAGGATGGACCCCAGACCGAAGTTGTCCCCACATCAAACCTGTGCTGTCCTGATAGACCCAAAGGAGCCCTACAAACTGACATCAGGAACCTGGTCTGGTGAGTTTTCTTTCCCAGGGAAAATGGCCAAAGGTGTTCCTAGGTGCCCCTGGCCCTGGGCTGGGACCTGAGTGCAAAAAATACTTATATCGAAGGATGGACCCCAGACCGAAGTTGTCCCCACCTCAAACTTGTGCTGCCCTGATAGACCCAAGGGAGCCCTACAAACTGACATCAGGAACCTGGACTGGTGAGTTTTCTTTCCCAGGGAAATGGCCAATGGATGTGCCCAGTGGCCCCTGGCCCTGGGCTAGGACCTCACTGCAAAAAATCCTTATATCGAAGGATGGAGCCCAGACCGAAGTTATCCCCACCTCAAACTTGTGCTGCCCTGATAGACCCAAGGGAGCCCTACAAACTGACATCAGGAACCTGGACTGCTGAGTTTTCTTTCCCAGGGAAAATGGCCAAAGGATGTGCCTAGGTGCCCCCTCCATGGCTGGGAACTGACTGCAAAAAATCCTTATATCGAAGGATGGACCCCACACCGAAGTTGTCCCCACCTCAAACTTGTGCTGCCCTGATAGACCCAAGGGAGCCCTAAAAACTGACATCAGGAACCTGGATTGGTGAGTTTTCTTTCTTAGGGAAAAGGGACAAAGCATGTGCCCAGGGGCCCCTGGCCCTGGGCTGGGACCTCACTGCAAAAGATCCTTATATCGAAGGATGGTCCCCAGACCGAAGTTGTCCGCACCTCAAAATTCTGCTGCCCTGATAGACCCAAAGGAGCCCTACAAACTGACATCAGGAACCTGGACTGGTGAGTTTTCTTTCCCAGGGAAAAGGGACAAAGCATGTGCCCAGAGGCCCCTGGCCCTGGGCTGGGCCTGACTGCAAAAAATCCTTATATCGAAGGATGGACCCCAGACCGAATTTGTCCCCACCTCAAACTTGTGCTGCCCTGATAGACCCAAGGGAGCCCTACAAACTGACATCAGGAACCTGGACTGGTGAGTTTTCTTTCCCAGGGAAATGGCCAATGGATGTGCCCAGTGGACCCATGCCCTGGGCTAGGACCTCACTGCAAAAAATCCTTATATCGAAGGATGGAGCCCAGACCGAAGTTATCCCCACCTCAAACTTGTGCTGCCCTGATAGACCCAAGGGAGCCCTAGAAACTGACATCAGGAACCTGGACTGGTGAGTTTTATTTCCCAGGGAAAAGGGACAAAGCATGTGCCTAGGTGCCCCCTCCATGGCTGGGACCTGACTGCAAAAAATCCTTATATCGAAGGGTGGACCCCACACCGAAGTTTTCCCCACATCAAAATTCTGCTGCCCTGATAGACCCAAAGGAGCCCTACAAACTGACATCAGGAACCTGGACTGGTGAGTTTTCTTTCCCAGGGAAAAGGGACAAAGCATGTGCCCAGAGGCCCCTGGCCCTGGGCTGGGCCTGACTGCAAAAAATACTTATATCGAAGGATGGACCCCAGACCGATGTTGTCACCACCTCAAACTTGTGCTTCCCTGATAGACCCAAGGGTGCCCTACAAACTGACATCAGGAACCTGGACTGGTGAGTTTTCTTTCCCAGGGAAAATGGCCAAAGGATGTGCCCAGGGGCCCCTGGCTCTCGGCTGGGACCTCACTGCAAAAAATCCTTATATCGAAGGATGGACCCCACACCGAAGTTTTCCCCACCTCAAACTTCTGCTGCCCTGATAGACCCAAAGGAGCCCTACAAACTGACATCAGGAACCTGGACTGGTGGGTTTTCTTTCCCAGGGAAAAGGGACAAAGCATCTGCCCAGAGGCCCCTGGCCCTGGGCTGGGCCTGACTGCAAAAAATCCTTATATCGAAGGATGGACCCCAGACCGAAGTTGTCCCCACATCAAACCTGTGCTGTCCTGATAGACCCAAAGGAGCCCTACAAACTGACATCAGGAACCTGGTCTGGTGAGTTTTCTTTCCCAGGGAAAATGGCCAAAGGTGTTCCTAGGTGCCCCTGGCCCTGGGCTGGGACCTGAGTGCAAAAAATACTTATATCGAAGGATGGACCCCAGACCGAAGTTGTCCCCACCTCAAACTTGTGCTGCCCTGATAGACCCAAGGGAGCCCTACAAACTGACATCAGGAACCTGGACTGGTGAGTTTTCTTTCCCAGGGAAATGGCCAATGGATGTGCCCAGTGGCCCCTGGCCCTGGGCTAGGACCTCACTGCAAAAAATCCTTATATCGAAGGATGGAGCCCAGACCGAAGTTATCCCCACCTCAAACTTGTGCTGCCCTGATAGACCCAAGGGAGCCCTACAAACTGACATCAGGAACCTGGACTGCTGAGTTTTCTTTCCCAGGGAAAATGGCCAAAGGATGTGCCTAGGTGCCCCCTCCATGGCTGGGAACTGACTGCAAAAAATCCTTATATCGAAGGATGGACCCCACACCGAAGTTGTCCCCACCTCAAACTTGTGCTGCCCTGATAGACCCAAGGGAGCCCTAAAAACTGACATCAGGAACCTGGATTGGTGAGTTTTCTTTCTTAGGGAAAAGGGACAAAGCATGTGCCCAGGGGCCCCTGGCCCTGGGCTGGGACCTCACTGCAAAAGATCCTTATATCGAAGGATGGTCCCCAGACCGAAGTTGTCCGCACCTCAAAATTCTGCTGCCCTGATAGACCCAAAGGAGCCCTACAAACTGACATCAGGAACCTGGACTGGTGAGTTTTCTTTCCCAGGGAAAAGGGACAAAGCATGTGCCCAGAGGCCCCTGGCCCTGGGCTGGGCCTGACTGCAAAAAATCCTTATATCGAAGGATGGACCCCAGACCGAATTTGTCCCCACCTCAAACTTGTGCTGCCCTGATAGACCCAAGGGAGCCCTACAAACTGACATCAGGAACCTGGACTGGTGAGTTTTCTTTTCCAGGGAAATGGCCAATGGATGTGCCCAGTGGACCCATGCCCTGGGCTAGGACCTCACTGCAAAAAATCCTTATATCGAAGGATGGAGCCCAGACCGAAGTTATCCCCACCTCAAACTTGTGCTGCCCTGATAGACCCAAGGGAGCCCTAGAAACTGACATCAGGAACCTGGACTGGTGAGTTTTATTTCCCAGGGAAAAGGGACAAAGCATGTGCCTAGGTGCCCCCTCCATGGCTGGGACCTGACTGCAAAAAATCCTTATATCGAAGGGTGGACCCCACACCGAAGTTTTCCCCACATCAAAATTCTGCTGCCCTGATAGACCCAAAGGAGCCCTAAAAACTGACATCAGGAACCTGGACTGGTGAGTTTTCTTTCTTAGGGAAAAGGGACAAAGCATGTGCCCAGGGGCCCCAGGCCCTGCGCTGGGATCTGACTGCAAAAAATCCTTATATCGAAGGATGGTCCCCAGACCGAAGTTGTCCCCACATCAAACCTGTGCTGTCCTGATAGACGAAAGGAGCCCTACAAACTGACATCAGGAACCTGGACTGGTGAGTTTTCTTTCCCAGGGAAAATGGCCAAAGGATGTTCCTAGGTGCCCCTGGCCCTGAGCTGGGACCTGGCAGCAAAAAATCCTTATATCGAAGGATGGACCCCAGACCGAAGTTGTCCCCACCTCAGACTTGTGCTGCCCTGATAGACCCAAGGGAGCCCTACAAACTGACATCAGGAACCTGGACTGGTGAGTTTTCTTTCCCAGGGAAATGGCCAATGGATGTGCCCAGTGGCCCCTGGCCCTGGGCTAGGACCTCACTGCAAAAAATCCTTATATCGAAGGATGGAGCCCAGACCGAAGTTATCCCCACCTCAAATTTGTGCTGCCCTTATAGACCGAAGGGAGCCCTACAAACTGACATCAGGAACCTGGACTGGTGAGTTTTATTTCCCAGGGAAAATGGCCAAAGGATATGCCCAGGGGCCCCTGGCCATGGGCTGGGACCTCACTGCAAAAAATCCATATATCGAAGGATGGACCCCACACCGAAGTTGTCCCCACCTCAAACTTGTGCTGCCCTGATAGACCCAAGGGAGCCCTACAAACTGACATCAGGAACCTGGATTGGTGAGTTTTCTTTCTTAGGGAAAAGGGACAAAGCATGTGCCCAGGGGCCCCTGGCCCTGGGCTGGGACCTCACTGCAAAAGATCCTTATATCGAAGGATGGTCCCCAGACCGAAGTTGTCCGCACCTCAAAATTCTGCTGCCCTGATAGACCCAAAGGAGCCCTACAAACTGACATCAGGAACCTGGACTGGTGAGTTTTCTTTCCCAGGGAAATGGCCAATGGATGTGCCCAGTGGACCCATGCCCTGGGCTAGGACCTCACTGCAAAAAATCCTTATATCGAAGGATGGAGCCCAGACCGAAGTTATCCCCACCTCAAACTTGTGCTGCCCTGATAGACCCAAGGGAGCCCTACAAACTGACATCAGGAACCTGGACTGGTGAGTTTTATTTCCCAGGGAAAAGGGACAAAGCATGTGCCTAGGTGCCCCCTCCATGGCTGGGACCTGACTGCAAAAAATCCTTATATTGAAGGGTGGACCCCACACCGAAGTTTTCCCCACATCAAAATTCTGCTGCCCTGATAGACCCAAAGGAGCCCTAAAAACTGACATCAGGAACCTGGACTGGTGAGTTTTCTTTCTTAGGGAAAAGGGACAAAGCATGTGCCCAGGGGCCCCAGGCCCTGGGCTGGGATCTGACTGCAAAAAATCCTTATATCGAAGGATGGTCCCCAGACCGAAGTTGTCCCCACATCAAACCTGTGCTGTCCTGATAGACGAAAGGAGCCCTACAAACTGACATCAGGAACCTGGACTGGTGAGTTTTCTTTCCCAGGGAAAATGGCCAAAGGATGTTCCTAGGTGCCCCTGGCCCTGAGCTGGGACCTGGCAGCAAAAAATCCTTATATCGAAGGATGGACCCCAGACCGAAGTTGTCCCCACCTCAGACTTGTGCTGCCCTGATAGACCCAAGGGAGCCCTACAAACTGACATCAGGAACCTGGACTGGTGAGTTTTCTTTCCCAGGGAAATGGCCAATGGATGTGCCCAGTGGCCCCTGGCCCTGGGCTAGGACCTCACTGCAAAAAATCCTTATATCGAAGGATGGAGCCCAGACCGAAGTTATCCCCACCTCAAATTTGTGCTGCCCTTATAGACCGAAGGGAGCCCTACAAACTGACATCAGGAACCTGGACTGGTGAGTTTTATTTCCCAGGGAAAATGGCCAAAGGATATGCCCAGGGGCCCCTGGCCCTGGGCTGGGACCTGACTGCAAAAAATCCATATATCGAAGGATGGAACCCACACCGAAGTTGTCCCCACCTCAAACTTCTGCTGCCCTGATAGACCCAAAGGATCCGTACAAACTGACATCAGGAACCTGGACTGGTGAGTTTTCTTTCCCAGGGAAAAGGGTCAAAGCATGTTCCCAGGGGCCCCTGGCCCTGGGCTGGGAACTCACTGCAAAATATCATTATATCGAAGGATGGACCCCACACCGAAGTTGTCCCCACCTCAAACTTGTGCTGCCCTGATAGACCCAAGGGAGCCCTACAAACTGACATCAGGAACCTGGACTGGTGAGTTTTCTTTCCCAGGGAAATGGCCAATGGATGTGCCCAGGGGCCCCTGGCCCTGGGCTGGGACCTCACTGCAAAAAATCCTTATATCGATGGATGGACCCCACACCGAAGTTGTCCCCACCTCAAATTCTGCTGCCCTGATAGACCCAAAGGAGCCCTACAAACTGACATCAGGAACATGGACTGGTGGGTTTTCTTTCCCAGGGAAAAGGGACAAAGCATGTGCCCAGAGGCCCCTGGCCCTGGGCTGGGCCTGACTGCAAAAAATCCTTATATCGAAGGATGGACCCCAGACCGAAGTTGTCCCCACATCAAACCTGTGCTGTCCTGATAGACCCAAAGGAGCCCTACAAACTGACATCAGGAACCTGGACTGGTGAGTTTTCTTTCCCAGGGAAATGGCCAATGGATGTGCCCAGGGGCCCCTGGCCCTGGGCTGGGACCTCACTGCAAAAAATCCTTATATCGAAGGATGGAACCCACACCGAAGTTTTTCCCCACATCAAACCTGTGCTGTCCTGATCGACCCAAAGGAGCCCTACAAACTGACATCAGGAACCTGGACTGGTGAGTTTTCTTTCCCAGGGAAAATGGCCAAAGGATGTTCCTAGGTGCCCCTGGCCCTGGGCTAGGACCTCACTGCAAAAAATCCTTATATCGAAGGAGGGAGCCCAGACCGAAGTTATCCCCACCTCAAACTTGTGCTGCCCTGATAGACCCAAGGGAGCCCTAAAAACTGACATCAGGAACCTGGACTGGCGAGTTTTCTTTCTTAGGGAAAAGGGACAAAGCATGTGCCCAGGGGCCCCAGGCCCTGGGCTGGGATCTGACTGCAAAAAATCCTTATATCGAAGGATGGTCCCCAGACCGAAGTTGTCCGCACCTCAAACTTCTGCTGCCCTGATCGACCCAAAGGAGCCCTAGAAACTGACATCAGGAACCTGGACTGGTGAGTTTTCTTTCCCAGGGAAAATGGCCAAAGGATGTTCCTAGGTGCCCCTGGCCCTGGGCAGGGACCTGACTGCAAAAAATCCTTATATCGAAGGATGGACCCCAGACCGAAGTTGTCCCCACCTCAAACTTCTGCTGCCCTGATAGACCCAAGGGAGCCCTACAAACTGACATCAGGAACCTGGACTGGTGAGTTTTCTTTCCCAGGGAAATGGCCAATGGATGTGCCCAGTGGCCCCTCCATGGCTGGGAACTGACTGCAAAATATCCTTATATCGAAGGATGGACCCCACACCGAAGTTGTCCCCACCTCAAACTTGTGCTGCCCTGATAGACCCAAGGGAGCCCTAAAAACTGACATCAGGAACCTGGACTGGTGAGTTTTCTTTCTTAGGGAAAAGGGACAAAGCATGTGCCCAGGGGCCCCTGGCTCTGGGCTGGGACCTCACTGCAAAAAATCCTTATATCGAAGGATGGTCCCCAGACCGAAGTTGTCCGCACCTCAAACTTCTGCTGCCCTGATAGACCCAAAGGAGCCCTACAAACTGACATCAGGAACCTGGACTGGTGAGTTTTCTTTCCCAGGGAAAAGGGACAAAGCATGTGCCCAGAGGCCCCTGGCCCTGGGCTGGGCCTGACTGCAAAAAATACTTATATCGAAGGATGGACCCCAGACCGATGTTGTCACCACCTCAAACTTGTGCTTCCCTGATAGACCCAAGGGTGCCCTACAAACTGACATCAGGAACCTGGACTGGTGAGTTTTCTTTCCCAGGGAAAATGGCCAAAGGATGTGCCCAGGGGCCCCTGGCTCTCGGCTGGGACCTCACTGCAAAAAATCCTTATATCGAAGGATGGACCCCACACCGAAGTTTTCCCCACCTCAAACTTCTGCTGCCCTGATAGACCCAAAGGAGCCCTACAAACTGACATCAGGAACCTGGACTGGTGGGTTTTCTTTCCCAGGGAAAAGGGACAAAGCATCTGCCCAGAGGCCCCTGGCCCTGGGCTGGGCCTGACTGCAAAAAATCCTTATATCGAAGGATGGACCCCAGACCGAAGTTGTCCCCACATCAAACCTGTGCTGTCCTGATAGACCCAAAGGAGCCCTACAAACTGACATCAGGAACCTGGTCTGGTGAGTTTTCTTTCCCAGGGAAAATGGCCAAAGGTGTTCCTAGGTGCCCCTGGCCCTGGGCTGGGACCTGAGTGCAAAAAATACTTATATCGAAGGATGGACCCCAGACCGAAGTTGTCCCCACCTCAAACTTGTGCTGCCCTGATAGACCCAAGGGAGCCCTACAAACTGACATCAGGAACCTGGACTGGTGAGTTTTCTTTCCCAGGGAAATGGCCAATGGATGTGCCCAGTGGCCCCTGGCCCTGGGCTAGGACCTCACTGCAAAAAATCCTTATATCGAAGGATGGAGCCCAGACCGAAGTTATCCCCACCTCAAACTTGTGCTGCCCTGATAGACCCAAGGGAGCCCTACAAACTGACATCAGGAACCTGGACTGCTGAGTTTTCTTTCCCAGGGAAAATGGCCAAAGGATGTGCCTAGGTGCCCCCTCCATGGCTGGGAACTGACTGCAAAAAATCCTTATATCGAAGGATGGACCCCACACCGAAGTTGTCCCCACCTCAAACTTGTGCTGCCCTGATAGACCCAAGGGAGCCCTAAAAACTGACATCAGGAACCTGGATTGGTGAGTTTTCTTTCTTAGGGAAAAGGGACAAAGCATGTGCCCAGGGGCCCCTGGCCCTGGGCTGGGACCTCACTGCAAAAGATCCTTATATCGAAGGATGGTCCCCAGACCGAAGTTGTCCGCACCTCAAAATTCTGCTGCCCTGATAGACCCAAAGGAGCCCTACAAACTGACATCAGGAACCTGGACTGGTGAGTTTTCTTTCCCAGGGAAAAGGGACAAAGCATGTGCCCAGAGGCCCCTGGCCCTGGGCTGGGCCTGACTGCAAAAAATCCTTATATCGAAGGATGGACCCCAGACCGAAGTTGTCCCCACCTCAAACTTGTGCTGCCCTGATAGACCCAAGGGAGCCCTACAAACTGACATCAGGAACCTGGACTGGTGAGTTTTCTTTCCCAGGGAAATGGCCAATGGATGTGCCCAGTGGACCCATGCCCTGGGCTAGGACCTCACTGCAAAAAATCCTTATATCGAAGGATGGAGCCCAGACCGAAGTTATCCCCACCTCAAACTTGTGCTGCCCTGATAGACCCAAGGGAGCCCTAGAAACTGACATCAGGAACCTGGACTGGTGAGTTTTATTTCCCAGGGAAAAGGGACAAAGCATGTGCCTAGGTGCCCCCTCCATGGCTGGGACCTGACTGCAAAAAATCCTTATATCGAAGGGTGGACCCCACACCGAAGTTTTCCCCACATCAAAATTCTGCTGCCCTGATAGACCCAAAGGAGCCCTAAAAACTGACATCAGGAACCTGGACTGGTGAGTTTTCTTTCTTAGGGAAAAGGGACAAAGCATGTGCCCAGGGGCCCCAGGCCCTGGGCTGGGATCTGACTGCAAAAAATCCTTATATCGAAGGATGGTCCCCAGACCGAAGTTGTCCCCACATCAAACCTGTGCTGTCCTGATAGACGAAAGGAGCCCTACAAACTGACATCAGGAACCTGGACTGGTGAGTTTTCTTTCCCAGGGAAAATGGCCAAAGGATGTTCCTAGGTGCCCCTGGCCCTGAGCTGGGACCTGGCAGCAAAAAATCCTTATATCGAAGGATGGACCCCACACCGAAGTTGTCCCCACCTCAGACTTGTGCTGCCCTGATAGACCCAAGGGAGCCCTACAAACTGACATCAGGAACCTGGACTGGTGAGTTTTCTTTCCCAGGGAAATGGCCAATGGATGTGCCCAGTGGCCCCTGGCCCTGGGCTAGGACCTCACTGCAAAAAATCCTTATATCGAAGGATGGAGCCCAGACCGAAGTTATCCCCACCTCAAATTTGTGCTGCCCTTATAGACCGAAGGGAGCCCTACAAACTGACATCAGGAACCTGGACTGGTGAGTTTTATTTCCCAGGGAAAATGGCCAAAGGATATGCCCAGGGGCCCCTGGCCCTGGGCTGGGACCTCACTGCAAAAAATCCATATATCGAAGGATGGACCCCACACCGAAGTTGTCCCCACCTCAAACTTGTGCTGCCCTGATAGACCCAAGGGAGCCCTAAAAACTGACATCAGGAACCTGGATTGGTGAGTTTTCTTTCTTAGGGAAAAGGGACAAAGCATGTGCCCAGGGGCCCCTGGCCCTGGGCTGGGACCTCACTGCAAAAGATCCTTATATCGAAGGATGGTCCCCAGACCGAAGTTGTCCGCACCTCAAAATTCTGCTGCCCTGATAGACCCAAAGGAGCCCTACAAACTGACATCAGGAACCTGGACTGGTGAGTTTTCTTTCCCAGGGAAAAGGGACAAAGCATGTGCCCAGAGGCCCCTGGCCCTGGGCTGGGCCTGACTGCAAAAAATCCTTATATCGAAGGATGGACCCCAGACCGAAGTTGTCCCCACCTCAAACTTGTGCTGCCCTGATAGACCCAAGGGAGCCCTAAAAACTGACATCAGGAACCTGGACTGGTGAGTTTTCTTTCCCAGGGAAATGGCCAATGGATGTGCCCAGTGGACCCATGCCCTGGGCTAGGACCTCACTGCAAAAAATCCTTATATCGAAGGATGGAGCCCAGACCGAAGTTATCCCCACCTCAAACTTGTGCTGCCCTGATAGACCCAAGGGAGCCCTACAAACTGACATCAGGAACCTGGACTGGTGAGTTTTATTTCCCAGGGAAAAGGGACAAAGCATGTGCCTAGGTGCCCCCTCCATGGCTGGGACCTGACTGCAAAAAATCCTTATATTGAAGGGTGGACCCCACACCGAAGTTTTCCCCACATCAAAATTCTGCTGCCCTGATAGACCCAAAGGAGCCCTAAAAACTGACATCAGGAACCTGGACTGGTGAGTTTTCTTTCTTAGGGAAAAGGGACAAAGCATGTGCCCAGGGGCCCCAGGCCCTGGGCTGGGATCTGACTGCAAAAAATCCTTATATCGAAGGATGGTCCCCAGACCGAAGTTGTCCCCACATCAAACCTGTGCTGTCCTGATAGACGAAAGGAGCCCTACAAACTGACATCAGGAACCTGGACTGGTGAGTTTTCTTTCCCAGGGAAAATGGCCAAAGGATGTTCCTAGGTGCCCCTGGCCCTGAGCTGGGACCTGGCAGCAAAAAATCCTTATATCGAAGGATGGACCCCAGACCGAAGTTGTCCCCACCTCAGACTTGTGCTGCCCTGATAGACCCAAAGGAGCCCTACAAACTGACATCAGGAACCTGGACTGGTGAGTTTTCTTTCCCAGGGAAATGGCCAATGGATGTGCCCAGTGGCCCCTGGCCCTGGGCTAGGACCTCACTGCAAAAAATCCTTATATCGAAGGATGGAGCCCAGACCGAAGTTATCCCCACCTCAAATTTGTGCTGCCCTTATAGACCGAAGGGAGCCCTACAAACTGACATCAGGAACCTGGACTGGTGAGTTTTATTTCCCAGGGAAAATGGCCAAAGGATATGCCCAGGGGCCCCTGGCCCTGGGCTGGGACCTGACTGCAAAAAATCCATATATCGAAGGATGGAACCCACACCGAAGTTGTCCCCACCTCAAACTTCTGCTGCCCTGATAGACCCAAAGGATCCGTACAAACTGACATCAGGAACCTGGACTGGTGAGTTTTCTTTCCCAGGGAAAAGGGTCAAAGCATGTTCCCAGGGGCCCCTGGCCCTGGGCTGGGAACTCACTGCAAAATATCATTATATCGAAGGATGGACCCCACACCGAAGTTGTCCCCACCTCAAACTTGTGCTGCCCTGATAGACCCAAGGGAGCCCTACAAACTGACATCAGGAACCTGGACTGGTGAGTTTTCTTTCCCAGGGAAATGGCCAATGGATGTGCCCAGGGGCCCCTGGCCCTGGGCTGGGACCTCACTGCAAAAAATCCTTATATCGAAGGATGGACCCCACACCGAAGTTGTCCCCACCTCAAATTCTGCTGCCCTGATAGACCCAAAGGAGCCCTACAAACTGACATCAGGAACATGGACTGGTGGGTTTTCTTTCCCAGGGAAAAGGGACAAAGCATGTGCCCAGAGGCCCCTGGCCCTGGGCTGGGCCTGACTGCAAAAAATCCTTATATCGAAGGATGGACCCCAGACCGAAGTTGTCCCCACATCAAACCTGTGCTGTCCTGATAGACCCAAAGGAGCCCTACAAACTGACATCAGGAACCTGGACTGGTGAGTTTTCTTTCCCAGGGAAATGGCCAATGGATGTGCCCAGGGGCCCCTGGCCCTGGGCTGGGACCTCACTGCAAAAAATCCTTATATCGAAGGATGGAACCCACACCGAAGTTTTTCCCCACATCAAACCTGTGCTGTCCTGATCGACCCAAAGGAGCCCTACAAACTGACATCAGGAACCTGGACTGGTGAGTTTTCTTTCCCAGGGAAAATGGCCAAAGGATGTTCCTAGGTGCCCCTGGCCCTGGGCTAGGACCTCACTGCAAAAAATCCTTATATCGAAGGAGGGAGCCCAGACCGAAGTTATCCCCACCTCAAACTTGCGCTGCCCTGATAGACCCAAGGGAGCCCTACAAACTGACATCAGGAACCTGGACTGGTGAGTTTTATTTCCCAGGGAAAAGGGACAAAGCATGTGCCTAGGTGCCCCCTCCATGGCTGGGAACTGACTGCAAAAAATCCTTATATCGAAGGATGGACCCCAGACCGAAGTTGTCCCCACATCAAACCTGTGCTGTCCTGATAGACGAAAGGAGCCCTACAAACTGACATCAGGAACCTGGACTGGTGAGTTTTCTTTCCCAGGGAAAATGGACAAAGCATGTGCCTAGGTGCCCCCTCCATGGCTGGGAACTGACTGCAAAAAATACTTATATCGAAGGATGGACCCCAGACCGAAGTTGTCACCACCTCAAACTTGTGCTGCCCTGATAGACCCAAGGGAGCCCTACAAACTGACATCAGGAACCTGGACTGGTGAGTTTTCTTTCCCAGGGAAATGGCCAATGGATGTGCCCAGTGGACCCATGCCCTGGGCTAGGACCTCACTGCAAAAAATCCTTATATCGAAGGATGGAGCCCAGACCGAAGTTATCCCCACCTCAAACTTGTGCTGCCCTGATAGACCCAAGGGAGCCCTACAAACTGACATCAGGAACCTGGACTGGTGAGTTTTATTTCCCAGGGAAAAGGGACAAAGCATGTGCCTAGGTGCCCCCTCCATGGCTGGGACCTGACTGCAAAAAATCCTTATATTGAAGGGTGGACCCCACACCGAAGTTTTCCCCACATCAAAATTCTGCTGCCCTGATAGACCCAAAGGAGCCCTAAAAACTGACATCAGGAACCTGGACTGGTGAGTTTTCTTTCTTAGGGAAAAGGGACAAAGCATGTGCCCAGGGGCCCCAGGCCCTGGGCTGGGATCTGACTGCAAAAAATCCTTATATCGAAGGATGGTCCCCAGACCGAAGTTGTCCCCACATCAAACCTGTGCTGTCCTGATAGACGAAAGGAGCCCTACAAACTGACATCAGGAACCTGGACTGGTGAGTTTTCTTTCCCAGGGAAAATGGCCAAAGGATGTTCCTAGGTGCCCCTGGCCCTGAGCTGGGACCTGGCAGCAAAAAATCCTTATATCGAAGGATGGACCCCAGACCGAAGTTGTCCCCACCTCAGACTTGTGCTGCCCTGATAGACCCAAAGGAGCCCTACAAACTGACATCAGGAACCTGGACTGGTGAGTTTTCTTTCCCAGGGAAATGGCCAATGGATGTGCCCAGTGGCCCCTGGCCCTGGGCTAGGACCTCACTGCAAAAAATCCTTATATCGAAGGATGGAGCCCAGACCGATGTTATCCCCACCTCAAATTTGTGCTGCCCTTATAGACCGAAGGGAGCCCTACAAACTGACATCAGGAACCTGGACTGGTGAGTTTTATTTCCCAGGGAAAATGGCCAAAGGATATGCCCAGGGGCCCCTGGCCCTGGGCTGGGACCTGACTGCAAAAAATCCATATATCGAAGGATGGAACCCACACCGAAGTTGTCCCCACCTCAAACTTCTGCTGCCCTGATAGACCCAAAGGATCCGTACAAACTGACATCAGGAACCTGGACTGGTGAGTTTTCTTTCCCAGGGAAAAGGGTCAAAGCATGTTCCCAGGGGCCCCTGGCCCTGGGCTGGGAACTCACTGCAAAATATCATTATATCGAAGGATGGACCCCACACCGAAGTTGTCCCCACCTCAAACTTGTGCTGCCCTGATAGACCCAAGGGAGCCCTACAAACTGACATCAGGAACCTGGACTGGTGAGTTTTCTTTCCCAGGGAAATGGCCAATGGATGTGCCCAGGGGCCCCTGGCCCTGGGCTGGGACCTCACTGCAAAAAATCCTTATATCGAAGGATGGACCCCACACCGAAGTTGTCCCCACCTCAAATTCTGCTGCCCTGATAGACCCAAAGGAGCCCTACAAACTGACATCAGGAACATGGACTGGTGGGTTTTCTTTCCCAGGGAAAAGGGACAAAGCATGTGCCCAGAGGCCCCTGGCCCTGGGCTGGGCCTGACTGCAAAAAATCCTTATATCGAAGGATGGACCCCAGACCGAAGTTGTCCCCACATCAAACCTGTGCTGTCCTGATAGACCCAAAGGAGCCCTACAAACTGACATCAGGAACCTGGACTGGTGAGTTTTCTTTCCCAGGGAAATGGCCAATGGATGTGCCCAGGGGCCCCTGGCCCTGGGCTGGGACCTCACTGCAAAAAATCCTTATATCGAAGGATGGAACCCACACCGAAGTTTTTCCCCACATCAAACCTGTGCTGTCCTGATCGACCCAAAGGAGCCCTACAAACTGACATCAGGAACCTGGACTGGTGAGTTTTCTTTCCCAGGGAAAATGGCCAAAGGATGTTCCTAGGTGCCCCTGGCCCTGGGCTAGGACCTCACTGCAAAAAATCCTTATATCGAAGGAGGGAGCCCAGACCGAAGTTATCCCCACCTCAAACTTGCGCTGCCCTGATAGACCCAAGGGAGCCCTACAAACTGACATCAGGAACCTGGACTGGTGAGTTTTATTTCCCAGGGAAAAGGGACAAAGCATGTGCCTAGGTGCCCCCTCCATGGCTGGGAACTGACTGCAAAAAATCCTTATATCGAAGGATGGACCCCAGACCGAAGTTGTCCCCACATCAAACCTGTGCTGTCCTGATAGACGAAAGGAGCCCTACAAACTGACATCAGGAACCTGGACTGGTGAGTTTTCTTTCCCAGGGAAAATGGACAAAGCATGTGCCTAGGTGCCCCCTCCATGGCTGGGAACTGACTGCAAAAAATACTTATATCGAAGGATGGACCCCAGACCGAAGTTGTCACCACCTCAAACTTGTGCTGCCCTGATAGACCCAAGGGAGCCCTACAAACTGACATCAGGAACCTGGACTGGTGAGTTTTCTTTCCCAGGGAAAATGGCCAAAGGATGTGCCCAGGGGCCCCTGGCTCTCGGCTGGGACCTCATTGCAAAAAATCCTTATATCGAAGGATGGACCCCACACCGAAGTTTTCCCCACCTCAAACTTCTGCTGCCCTGATAGACCCAAAGGAGCCCTAAAAACTGACATCAGGAACCGGGACTGGTGAGTTTTCTTTCCCAGGGAAAATGGCCAAAGGTGTTCCAAGGTGCCCCTGGCCCTGGGCTGGGACCTGACTGCAAAAAATACTTATATCGAAGGATGGACCCCAGACCGAAGTTGTCCCCACCTCAAACTTGTGCTGCCCTGATAGACCCAAGGGAGCCCTACAAACTGACATCAGGAACCTGGACTGGTGAGTTTTCTTTCCCAGGGAAATGGCCAATGGATGTGCCCAGTGGCCCCTGGCCCTGGGCTAGGACCTCACTGCAAAAAATCCTTATATCGAAGGATGGAGCCCAGACCGAAGTTATCCCCACCTCAAACTTGTGCTGCCCTGATAGACCCAAGGGAGCCCTACAAACTGACATCAGGAACCTGGACTGCTGAGTTTTCTTTCCCAGGGAAAATGGCCAAAGGATGTGCCTAGGTGCCCCCTCCATGGCTGGGAACTGACTGCAAAAAATCCTTATATCGAAGGATGGACCCCACACCGAAGTTGTCCCCACCTCAAACTTGTGCTGCCCTGATAGACCCAAGGGAGCCCTAAAAACTGACATCAGGAACCTGGATTGGTGAGTTTTCTTTCTTAGGGAAAAGGGACAAAGCATGTGCCCAGGGGCCCCTGGCCCTGGGCTGGGACCTCACTGCAAAAGATCCTTATATCGAAGGATGGTCCCCAGACCGAAGTTGTCCGCACCTCAAAATTCTGCTGCCCTGATAGACCCAAAGGAGCCCTACAAACTGACATCAGGAACCTGGACTGGTGAGTTTTCTTTCCCAGGGAAAAGGGACAAAGCATGTGCCCAGAGGCCCCTGGCCCTGGGCTGGGCCTGACTGCAAAAAATCCTTATATCGAAGGATGGACCCCAGACCGAAGTTGTCCCCACCTCAAACTTGTGCTGCCCTGATAGACCCAAGGGAGCCCTAAAAACTGACATCAGGAACCTGGACTGGTGAGTTTTCTTTCCCAGGGAAATGGCCAATGGATGTGCCCAGTGGACCCATGCCCTGGGCTAGGACCTCACTGCAAAAAATCCTTATATCGAAGGATGGAGCCCAGACCGAAGTTATCCCCACCTCAAACTTGTGCTGCCCTGATAGACCCAAGGGAGCCCTACAAACTGACATCAGGAACCTGGACTGGTGAGTTTTATTTCCCAGGGAAAAGGGACAAAGCATGTGCCTAGGTGCCCCCTCCATGGCTGGGACCTGACTGCAAAAAATCCTTATATCGAAGGGTGGACCCCACACCGAAGTTTTCCCCACATCAAAATTCTGCTGCCCTGATAGACCCAAAGGAGCCCTAAAAACTGACATCAGGAACCTGGACTGGTGAGTTTTCTTTCTTAGGGAAAAGGGACAAAGCATGTGCCCAGGGGCCCCAGGCCCTGGGCTGGGATCTGACTGCAAAAAATCCTTATATCGAAGGATGGTCCCCAGACCGAAGTTGTCCCCACATCAAACCTGTGCTGTCCTGATAGACGAAAGGAGCCCTACAAACTGACATCAGGAACCTGGACTGGTGAGTTTTCTTTCCCAGGGAAAATGGCCAAAGGATGTTCCTAGGTGCCCCTGGCCTTGAGCTGGGACCTGGCAGCAAAAAATCCTTATATCGAAGGATGGACCCCAGACCGAAGTTGTCCCCACCTCAGACTTGTGCTGCCCTGATAGACCCAAGGGAGCCCTACAAACTGACATCAGGAACCTGGACTGGTGAGTTTTCTTTCCCAGGGAAATGGCCAATGGATGTGCCCAGTGGCCCCTGGCCCTGGGCTAGGACCTCACTGCAAAAAATCCTTATATCGAAGGATGGAGCCCAGACCGAAGTTATCCCCACCTCAAATTTGTGCTGCCCTTATAGACCGAAGGGAGCCCTACAAACTGACATCAGGAACCTGGACTGGTGAGTTTTATTTCCCAGGGAAAATGGCCAAAGGATATGCCCAGGGGCCCCTGGCCCTGGGCTGGGACCTCACTGCAAAAAATCCATATATCGAAGGATGGACCCCACACCGAAGTTGTCCCCACCTCAAACTTGTGCTGCCCTGATAGACCCAAGGGAGCCCTAAAAACTGACATCAGGAACCTGGATTGGTGAGTTTTCTTTCTTAGGGAAAAGGGACAAAGCATGTGCCCAGGGGCCCCTGGCCCTGGGCTGGGACCTCACTGCAAAAGATCCTTATATCGAAGGATGGTCCCCAGACCGAAGTTGTCCGCACCTCAAAATTCTGCTGCCCTGATAGACCCAAAGGAGCCCTAAAAACTGACATCAGGAACCTGGACTGGTGAGTTTTCTTTCTTAGGGAAAATGGACAAGGCATGTGCCCAGGGGCCGCAGGCCCTGGGCTGGGATCTGACTGCAAAAAATCCTTATATTGAAGGATGGTCCCCAGACCGAAGTTGTCCCCACATCAAACCTGTGCTGTCCTGATAGACGAAAGGAGCCCTACAAACTGACATCAGGAACCTGGACTGGTGAGTTTTCTTTCCCAGGGAAAATGGCCAAAGGATGTTCCTAGGTGCCCCTGGCCCTGAGCTGGGACCTGGCAGCAAAAAATCCTTATATCGAAGGATGGACCCCACACCGAAGTTGTCCCCACCTCAAATTCTGCTGCCCTGATAGACCCAAAGGAGCCCTACAAACTGACATCAGGAACATGGACTGGTGGGTTTTCTTTCCCAGGGAAAAGGGACAAAGCATGTGCCCAGAGGCCCCTGGCCCTGGGCTGGGCCTGACTGCAAAAAATCCTTATATCGAAGGATGGACCCCAGACCGAAGTTGTCCCCACATCAAACCTGTGCTGTCCTGATAGACCCAAAGGAGCCCTACAAACTGACATCAGGAACCTGGACTGGTGAGTTTTCTTTCCCAGGGAAATGGCCAATGGATGTGCCCAGGGGCCCCTGGCCCTGGGCTGGGCCTGACTGCAAAAAATACTTATATCGAAGGATGGAACCCAGACCGATGTTGTCCCCACCTCAAACTTGTGCTTCCCTGATAGACCCAAGGGTGCCCTACAAACTGACATCAGGAACCTGGACTGGTGAGTTTTCTTTCCCAGGGAAAATGGCCAAAGGATGTTCCTAGGTGCCCCTGGCCCTGGGCTAGGACCTCACTGCAAAAAATCCTTATATCGAAGGATGGAGCCCAGACCGAAGTTATCCCCACCTCAAACTTGCGCTGCCCTGATAGACCCAAGGGAGCCCTACAAACTGACATCAGGAACCTGGACTGGTGAGTTTTATTTCCCAGGGAAAAGGGACAAAGCATGTGCCTAGGTGCCCCCTCCATGGCTGGGAACTGACTGCAAAAAATCCTTATATCGAAGGATGGACCCCAGACCGAAGTTGTCCCCACATCAAACCTGTGCTGTCCTGATAGACGAAAGGAGCCCTACAAACTGACATCAGGAACCTGGACTGGTGAGTTTTCTTTCCCAGGGAAAATGGACAAAGCATGTGCCTAGGTGCCCCCTCCATGGCTGGGAACTGACTGCAAAAAATACTTATATCGAAGGATGGACCCCAGACCGAAGTTGTCACCACCTCAAACTTGTGCTGCCCTGATAGACCCAAGGGAGCCCTACAAACTGACATCAGGAACCTGGACTGGTGAGTTTTCTTTCCCAGGGAAAAAGGCCAAAGGATGTGCCCAGGGGCCCCTGGCACTCGGCTGGGACCTCATTGCAAAAAATCCTTATATCGAAGGATGGACCCCACACCGAAGTTTTCCCCACCTCAAACTTCTGCTGCCCTGATAGACCCAAAGGAGCCCTAAAAACTGACATCAGGAACCGGGACTGGTGAGTTTTCTTTCCCAGGGAAAAGGGACAAAGCATGTGCCCAGAGGCCCCTGGCCCTGGGCTGGGACCTCACTGCAAAAAATCCTTATATAGAAGGATGGTCCCGAGACCGAAGTTGTCCGCACCTCAAACTTCTGCTGCCCTGATAGACCCTAAGGAGCCCCACAAACTGACATCAGGAACCTGGACTGGTGAGTTTTCTTTCCCAAGGAAAATGGCCAAAGAATGTGCCCAGGGGCCCCTGGCCCTGGGCTGGGACCTCACTGCAAAAAATCCTTATATCGAAGGATGGTCCCCAGACCGAAGTTGTCCGCACCTCAAACTTCTGCTGCCCTGATAGACCCAAAGGAGCCCTACAAACTGACATCAGGAACCTGGACTGGTGAGTTTTCTTTCCCAGGGAAAAGGGACAAAGCATGTGCCCAGAGGCCCCTGGCCCTGGGCTGGGCCTGACTGCAAAAAATCCTTATATCGAAGGATGGACCCCAGACCGAAGTTGTCCCCACCTCAAATTTGTGCTGCCCTGATAGACCCAAGGGAGCCCTAAAAACTGACATCAGGAACCTGGACTGGTGAGTTTTCTTTCTTAGGGAAAAGGGACAAAGCATGTGCCTAGGTGCCCCCGGCCATGGCTGGGACCTGACTGCAAAAAATACTTATATCGAAGGATGGACCCCAGACCGAAGTTGTCCCCACCTCAAACTTGTGCTGCCCTGATTGACCCAAGGGAGCCCTACAAACTGACATCAGGAACCTGGACTGGTGAGTTTTCTTTCCCAGGGAAATGGCCAATGGATGTGCCCAGTGGCCCCTGGCCCTGGGCTAGGACCTCACTGCAAAAAATCCATATATCGAAGGATGGAGCCCAGACCGAAGTTATCCCCACCTCAGACTTGTGCTGCCCAGATAGACCCAAGGGAGCCCTACAAACTGACATCAGGAACCTGGACTGGTGAGTTTTATTTCCCAGGGAAAAGGGACAAAGCATGTGCCTAGGTGCCCCCTCCATGGCTGGGAACTGACTGCAAAAAATCCTTATATCGAAGGATGGACCCCACACCGAAGTTTTCCCCACCTCAAACTTGTGCTGCCCTGATAGACCCAAGGGAGCCCTACAAACTGACATCAGGAACCTGGACTGGTGAGTTTTCTTTCCCAGGGAAAGTGGCCAAAGGATGTGCCCAGGGGCCCCTGGCCCTGGGCTGGGACCTCACTGCAAAAAATCCTTATATCGAAGGATGGACCCCACACCGAAGTTTTCCCCACCTCAAACTTCTGCTGCCCTGATAGACCCAAAGGAGCCCTAAAAACTGACATCAGGAACCTGGACTGGTGAGTTTTATTTCCCAGGGAAAAGGGACAAAGCATGTGCCCAGAGGCCCCTGGCCCTGGGCTGGGACCTCACTGCAAAAAATCCTTATATAGAAGGATGGTCCCGAGACCGAAGTTGTCCGCACCTCAAACTTCTGCTGCCCTGATAGACCCTAAGGAGCCCCACAAACTGACATCAGGAACCTGGACTGGTGAGTTTTCTTTCCCAAGGAAAATGGCCAAAGAATGTGCCCAGGGGCCCCTGGCCCTGGGCTGGGACCTCACTGCAAAAAATCCTTATATCGAAGGATGGTCCCCCGACCGAAGTTGTCCGCACCTCAAACTTCTGCTGCCCTGATAGACCCAAAGGAGCCCTACAAACTGACATCAGGAACTTGGACTGGTGAGTTTTCTTTCCCAGGGAAAAGGGACAAAGCATGTGCCCAGAGGCCCCTGGCCCTGGGCTGGGATCTGACTGCAAAAAATCCTTATATCGAAAGATGGTCCCCAGACCGAAGTTGTCCCCACATCAAACCTGTGCTGTCCTGATAGACGAAAGGAGCCCTACAAACTGACATCAGGAACCTGGACTGGTGAGTTTTCTTTCCCAGGGAAAATGGCCAAAGGATGTTCCTAGGTGCCCCTGGCCCTGAGCTGGGACCTGGCAGCAAAAAATCCTTATATCGAAGGATGGACCCCAGACCGAAGTTGTCCCCACCTCAGACTTGTGCTGCCCTGATAGACCCAAGGGAGCCCTACAAACTGACATCAGGAACCTGGACTGGTGAGTTTTCTTTCCCAGGGAAATGGCCAATGGATGTGCCCAATGGCCCCTGGCCATGGGCTAGGACCTCACTTCAAAAAATCCTTATATCGAAGGATGGAGCCCAGACCGAAGTTATCCCCACCTCAAACTTGTGCTGCCCTGATAGACCCAAGGGAGCCCTACAAACTGACATCAGGAACCTGGATTGGTGAGTTTTCTTTCCCAGGGAAAATGGCCAAAGGATATGCCCAGGGGCCCCTGGTCCTGGGCTGGGACCTCACTGCAAAAAATCCATATATCGAAGGATGGAACCCACACCGAAGTTGTCCCCACCTCAAACTTCTGCTGCCCTGATAGACCCAAAGGATCCGTACAAACTGACATCAGGAACCTGGACTGGTGAGTTTTCCTTCCCAGGGAAAAGGGTCAAAGCATGTTCCCAGGGGCCCCTGGCCCTGGGCTGGGAACTCACTGCAAAATATCATTATATCGAAGGATGGACCCCACACCGAAGTTGTCCCCACCTCAAACTTGTGCTGCCCTGATAGACCCAAGGGAGCCCTACAAACTGACATCAGGAACCTGGACTGGTGAGTTTTCTTTCCCAGGGAAATGGCCAATGGATGTGCCCAGTGGACCCATGCCCTGGGCTAGGACCTCACTGCAAAAAATCCTTATATCGAAGGATGGAGCCCAGACCGAAGTTATCCCCACCTCAAACTTGTGCTGCCCTGATAGACCCAAGGGAGCCCTAAAAACTGACATCAGGAACCTGGACTGGCGAGTTTTCTTTCTTAGGGAAAAGGGACAAAGCATGTGCCCAGGGGCCCCAGGCCCTGGGCTGGGATCTGACTGCAAAAAATCCTTATATCGAAGGATGGTCCCCAGACCGAAGTTGTCCGCACCTCAAACTTCTGCTGCCCTGATCGACCCAAAGGAGCCCTAGAAACTGACATCAGGAACCTGGACTGGTGAGTTTTCTTTCCCAGGGAAAATGGCCAAAGGATGTTCCTAGGTGCCCCTGGCCCTGGGCAGGGACCTGACTGCAAAAAATACTTATATCGAAGGATGGACCCCAGACCGAAGTTGTCCCCACCTCAAACTTGTGCTGCCCTGATAGACCCAAGGGAGCCCTACAAACTGACATCAGGAACCTGGACTGGTGAGTTTTCTTTCCCAGGGAAATGGCCAATGGATGTGCCCAGTGGCCCCTCCATGGCTGGGAACTGACTGCAAAATATCCTTATATCGAAGGATGGAGCCCAGACCGAAGTTATCCCCACCTCAAACTTGTGCTGCCCTGATAGACCCAAGGGAGCCCTAAAAACTGACATCAGGAACCTGGACTGGTGAGTTTTCTTTCTTAGGGAAAAGGGACAAAGCATGTGCCCAGGGGCCCCTGGCCCTGGGCTGGGACCTCACTGCAAAAAATCCTTATATCGAAGGATGGTCCCCAGACCGAAGTTGTCCGCACCTCAAACTTCTGCTGCCCTGATAGACCCAAAGGAGCCCTACAAACTGACATCAGGAACCTGGACTGGTGAGTTTTCTTTCCCAGGGAAAAGGGACAAAGCATGTGCCCAGAGGCCCCTGGCCCTGGGCTGGGCCTGACTGCAAAAAATACTTATATCGAAGGATGGAACCCAGACCGATGTTGTCACCACCTCAAACTTGTGCTTCCCTGATAGACCCAAGGGTGCCCTACAAACTGACATCAGGAACCTGGACTGGTGAGTTTTCTTTCCCAGGGAAAATGGCCAAAGGATGTGCCCAGGGGCCCCTGGCTCTCGGCTGGGACCTCACTGCAAAAAATCCTTATATCGAAGGATGGACCCCACACCGAAGTTTTCCCCACCTCAAACTTCTGCTGCCCTGATAGACCCAAAGGAGCCCTACAAACTGACATCAGGAACCTGGACTGGTGGGTTTTCTTTCCCAGGGAAAAGGGACAAAGCATCTGCCCAGAGGCCCCTGGCCCTGGGCTGGGCCTGACTGCAAAAAATCCTTATATCGAAGGATGGACCCCAGACCGAAGTTGTCCCCACATCAAACCTGTGCTGTCCTGATAGACCCAAAGGAGCCCTACAAACTGACATCAGGAACCTGGTCTGGTGAGTTTTCTTTCCCAGGGAAAATGGCCAAAGGTGTTCCTAGGTGCCCCTGGCCCTGGGCTGGGACCTGACTGCAAAAAATACTTATATCGAAGGATGGACCCCAGACCGAAGTTGTCCCCACCTCAAACTTGTGCTGCCCTGATAGACCCAAGGGAGCCCTACAAACTGACATCAGGAACCTGGACTGGTGAGTTTTCTTTCCCAGGGAAATGGCCAATGGATGTGCCCAGTGGCCCCTGGCCCTGGGCTAGGACCTCACTGCAAAAAATCCTTATATCGAAGGATGGAGCCCAGACCGAAGTTATCCCCACCTCAAACTTGTGCTGCCCTGATAGACCCAAGGGAGCCCTACAAACTGACATCAGGAACCTGGACTGCTGAGTTTTCTTTCCCAGGGAAAATGGCCAAAGGATGTGCCTAGGTGCCCCCTCCATGGCTGGGAACTGACTGCAAAAAATCCTTATATCGAAGGATGGACCCCACACCGAAGTTGTCCCCACCTCAAACTTGTGCTGCCCTGATAGACCCAAGGGAGCCCTAAAAACTGACATCAGGAACCTGGATTGGTGAGTTTTCTTTCTTAGGGAAAAGGGACAAAGCATGTGCCCAGGGGCCCCTGGCCCTGGGCTGGGACCTCACTGCAAAAGATCCTTATATCGAAGGATGGTCCCCAGACCGAAGTTGTCCGCACCTCAAAATTCTGCTGCCCTGATAGACCCAAAGGAGCCCTACAAACTGACATCAGGAACCTGGACTGGTGAGTTTTCTTTCCCAGGGAAAAGGGACAAAGCATGTGCCCAGAGGCCCCTGGCCCTGGGCTGGGCCTGACTGCAAAAAATCCTTATATCGAAGGATGGACCCCAGACCGAAGTTGTCCCCACCTCAAACTTGTGCTGCCCTGATAGACCCAAGGGAGCCCTACAAACTGACATCAGGAACCTGGACTGGTGAGTTTTCTTTCCCAGGGAAATGGCCAATGGATGTGCCCAGGGGCCCCTGGCCCTGGGCTGGGACCTCACTGCAAAAAATCCTTATATCGAAGGATGGAACCCACACCGAAGTTGTCCCCACATCAAACCTGTGCTGTCCTGATCGACCCAAAGGAGCCCTACAAACTGACATCAGGAACCTGGACTGGTGAGTTTTCTTTCCCAGGGAAAATGGCCAAAGGATGTTCCTAGGTGCCCCTGGCCCTGGGCTAGGACCTCACTGCAAAAAATCCTTATATCGAAGGATGGAGCCCAGACCGAAGTTATCCCCACCTCAAACTTGCGCTGCCCTGATAGACCCAAGGGAGCCCTACAAACTGACATCAGGAACCTGGACTGGTGAGTTTTATTTCCCAGGGAAAAGGGACAAAGCATGTGCCTAGGTGCCCCCTCCATGGCTGGGAACTGACTGCAAAAAATCCTTATATCGAAGGATGGACCCCAGACCGAAGTTGTCCCCACATCAAACCTGTGCTGTCCTGATAGACGAAAGGAGCCCTACAAACTGACATCAGGAACCTGGACTGGTGAGTTTTCTTTCCCAGGGAAAATGGACAAAGCATGTGCCTAGGTGCCCCCTCCATGGCTGGGAACTGACTGCAAAAAATACTTATATCGAAGGATGGACCCCAGACCGAAGTTGTCACCACATCAAACCTGTGCTGTCCTGATAGACGAAAGGAGCCCTACAAACTGACATCAGGAACCTGGACTGGTGAGTTTTCTTTCCCAGGGAAAAGGGACAAAGCATGTGCCCAGAGGCCCCTGGCCCTGGGCTGGGACCTCACTGCAAAAAATCCTTATATAGAAGGATGGTCCCGAGACCGAAGTTGTCCGCACCTCAAACTTCTGCTGCCCTGATAGACCCTAAGGAGCCCCACAAACTGACATCAGGAACCTGGACTGGTGAGTTTTCTTTCCCAAGGAAAATGGCCAAAGAATGTGCCCAGGGGCCCCTGGCCCTGGGCTGGGACCTCACTGCAAAAAATCCTTATATCGAAGGATGGTCCCCAGACCGAAGTTGTCCGCACCTCAAACTTCTGCTGCCCTGATAGACCCAAAGGAGCCCTACAAACTGACATCAGGAACCTGGACTGGTGAGTTTTCTTTCCCAGGGAAAAGGGACAAAGCATGTGCCCAGAGGCCCCTGGCCCTGGGCTGGGCCTGACTGCAAAAAATCCTTATATCGAAGGATGGACCCCAGACCGAAGTTGTCCCCACCTCAAATTTGTGCTGCCCTGATAGACCCAAGGGAGCCCTAAAAACTGACATCAGGAACCTGGACTGGTGAGTTTTCTTTCTTAGGGAAAAGGGACAAAGCATGTGCCTAGGTGCCCCCGGCCATGGCTGGGACCTGACTGCAAAAAATACTTATATCGAAGGATGGACCCCAGACCGAAGTTGTCCCCACCTCAAACTTGTGCTGCCCTGATTGACCCAAGGGAGCCCTACAAACTGACATCAGGAACCTGGACTGGTGAGTTTTCTTTCCCAGGGAAATGGCCAATGGATGTGCCCAGTGGCCCCTGGCCCTGGGCTAGGACCTCACTGCAAAAAATCCATATATCGAAGGATGGAGCCCAGACCGAAGTTATCCCCACCTCAGACTTGTGCTGCCCAGATAGACCCAAGGGAGCCCTACAAACTGACATCAGGAACCTGGACTGGTGAGTTTTATTTCCCAGGGAAAAGGGACAAAGCATGTGCCTAGGTGCCCCCTCCATGGCTGGGAACTGACTGCAAAAAATCCTTATATCGAAGGATGGACCCCACACCGAAGTTTTCCCCACCTCAAACTTGTGCTGCCCTGATAGACCCAAGGGAGCCCTACAAACTGACATCAGGAACCTGGACTGGTGAGTTTTCTTTCCCAGGGAAAGTGGCCAAAGGATGTGCCCAGGGGCCCCTGGCCCTGGGCTGGGACCTCACTGCAAAAAATCCTTATATCGAAGGATGGACCCCACACCGAAGTTTTCCCCACCTCAAACTTCTGCTGCCCTGATAGACCCAAAGGAGCCCTAAAAACTGACATCAGGAACCTGGACTGGTGAGTTTTATTTCCCAGGGAAAAGGGACAAAGCATGTGCCCAGAGGCCCCTGGCCCTGGGCTGGGACCTCACTGCAAAAAATCCTTATATAGAAGGATGGTCCCGAGACCGAAGTTGTCCGCACCTCAAACTTCTGCTGCCCTGATAGACCCTAAGGAGCCCCACAAACTGACATCAGGAACCTGGACTGGTGAGTTTTCTTTCCCAAGGAAAATGGCCAAAGAATGTGCCCAGGGGCCCCTGGCCCTGGGCTGGGACCTCACTGCAAAAAATCCTTATATCGAAGGATGGTCCCCCGACCGAAGTTGTCCGCACCTCAAACTTCTGCTGCCCTGATAGACCCAAAGGAGCCCTACAAACTGACATCAGGAACCTGGACTGGTGAGTTTTCTTTCCCAGGGAAAAGGGACAAAGCATGTGCCCAGAGGCCCCTGGCCCTGGGCTGGGATCTGACTGCAAAAAATCCTTATATCGAAAGATGGTCCCCAGACCGAAGTTGTCCCCACATCAAACCTGTGCTGTCCTGATAGACCCAAAGGAGCCCTACAAACTGACATCAGGAACCTGGACTGGTGAGTTTTCTTTCCCAGGGAAAATGGCCAAAGGATGTTCCTAGGTGCCCCTGGCCCTGAGCTGGGACCTGGCAGCAAAAAATCCTTATATCGAAGGATGGACCCCAGACCGAAGTTGTCCCCACCTCAGACTTGTGCTGCCCTGATAGACCCAAGGGAGCCCTACAAACTGACATCAGGAACCTGGACTGGTGAGTTTTCTTTCCCAGGGAAATGGCCAATGGATGTGCCCAATGGCCCCTGGCCATGGGCTAGGACCTCACTTCAAAAAATCCTTATATCGAAGGATGGAGCCCAGACCGAAGTTATCCCCACCTCAAACTTGTGCTGCCCTGATAGACCCAAGGGAGCCCTACAAACTGACATCAGGAACCTGGATTGGTGAGTTTTCTTTCCCAGGGAAAATGGCCAAAGGATATGCCCAGGGGCCCCTGGTCCTGGGCTGGGACCTCACTGCAAAAAATCCATATATCGAAGGATGGAACCCACACCGAAGTTGTCCCCACCTCAAACTTCTGCTGCCCTGATAGACCCAAAGGATCCGTACAAACTGACATCAGGAACCTGGACTGGTGAGTTTTCCTTCCCAGGGAAAAGGGTCAAAGCATGTTCCCAGGGGCCCCTGGCCCTGGGCTGGGAACTCACTGCAAAATATCATTATATCGAAGGATGGACCCCACACCGAAGTTGTCCCCACCTCAAACTTGTGCTGCCCTGATAGACCCAAGGGAGCCCTACAAACTGACATCAGGAACCTGGACTGGTGAGTTTTCTTTCCCAGGGAAATGGCCAATGGATGTGCCCAGTGGACCCATGCCCTGGGCTAGGACCTCACTGCAAAAAATCCTTATATCGAAGGATGGAGCCCAGACCGAAGTTATCCCCACCTCAAACTTGTGCTGCCCTGATAGACCCAAGGGAGCCCTAAAAACTGACATCAGGAACCTGGACTGGTGAGTTTTCTTTCTTAGGGAAAAGGGACAAAGCATGTGCCCAGGGGCCCCAGGCCCTGGGCTGGGATCTGACTGCAAAAAATCCTTATATCGAAGGATGGTCCCCAGACCGAAGTTGTCCGCACCTCAAACTTCTGCTGCCCTGATCGACCCAAAGGAGCCCTAGAAACTGACATCAGGAACCTGGACTGGTGAGTTTTCTTTCCCAGGGAAAATGGCCAAAGGATGTTCCTAGGTGCCCCTGGCCCTGGGCAGGGACCTGACTGCAAAAAATACTTATATCGAAGGATGGACCCCAGACCGAAGTTGTCCCCACCTCAAACTTGTGCTGCCCTGATAGACCCAAGGGAGCCCTACAAACTGACATCAGGAACCTGGACTGGTGAGTTTTCTTTCCCAGGGAAATGGCCAATGGATGTGCCCAGTGGCCCCTCCATGGCTGGGAACTGACTGCAAAATATCCTTATATCGAAGGATGGAGCCCAGACCGAAGTTATCCCCACCTCAAACTTGTGCTGCCCTGATAGACCCAAGGGAGCCCTAAAAACTGACATCAGGAACCTGGACTGGTGAGTTTTCTTTCTTAGGGAAAAGGGACAAAGCATGTGCCCAGGGGCCCCTGGCCCTGGGCTGGGACCTCACTGCAAAAAATCCTGATATCGAAGGATGGTCCCCAGACCGAAGTTGTCCGCACCTCAAACTTCTGCTGCCCTGATAGACCCAAAGGAGCCCTACAAACTGACATCAGGAACCTGGACTGGTGAGTTTTCTTTCCCAGGGAAAAGGGACAAAGCATGTGCCCAGAGGCCCCTGGCCCTGGGCTGGGCCTGACTGCAAAAAATACTTATATCGAAGGATGGAACCCAGACCGATGTTGTCACCACCTCAAACTTGTGCTTCCCTGATAGACCCAAGGGTGCCCTACAAACTGACATCAGGAACCTGGACTGGTGAGTTTTCTTTCCCAGGGAAAATGGCCAAAGGATGTGCCCAGGGGCCCCTGGCTCTCGGCTGGGACCTCACTGCAAAAAATCCTTATATCGAAGGATGGACCCCACACCGAAGTTTTCCCCACCTCAAACTTCTGCTGCCCTGATAGACCCAAAGGAGCCCTACAAACTGACATCAGGAACCTGGACTGGTGGGTTTTCTTTCCCAGGGAAAAGGGACAAAGCATCTGCCCAGAGGCCCCTGGCCCTGGGCTGGGCCTGACTGCAAAAAATCCTTATATCGAAGGATGGACCCCAGACCGAAGTTGTCCCCACATCAAACCTGTGCTGTCCTGATAGACCCAAAGGAGCCCTACAAACTGACATCAGGAACCTGGTCTGGTGAGTTTTCTTTCCCAGGGAAAATGGCCAAAGGTGTTCCTAGGTGCCCCTGGCCCTGGGCTGGGACCTGACTGCAAAAAATACTTATATCGAAGGATGGACCCCAGACCGAAGTTGTCCCCACCTCAAACTTGTGCTGCCCTGATAGACCCAAGGGAGCCCTACAAACTGACATCAGGAACCTGGACTGGTGAGTTTTCTTTCCCAGGGAAATGGCCAATGGATGTGCCCAGTGGCCCCTGGCCCTGGGCTAGGACCTCACTGCAAAAAATCCTTATATCGAAGGATGGAGCCCAGACCGAAGTTATCCCCACCTCAAACTTGTGCTGCCCTGATAGACCCAAGGGAGCCCTACAAACTGACATCAGGAACCTGGACTGCTGAGTTTTCTTTCCCAGGGAAAATGGCCAAAGGATGTGCCTAGGTGCCCCCTCCATGGCTGGGAACTGACTGCAAAAAATCCTTATATCGAAGGATGGACCCCACACCGAAGTTGTCCCCACCTCAAACTTGTGCTGCCCTGATAGACCCAAGGGAGCCCTAAAAACTGACATCAGGAACCTGGATTGGTGAGTTTTCTTTCTTAGGGAAAAGGGACAAAGCATGTGCCCAGGGGCCCCTGGCCCTGGGCTGGGACCTCACTGCAAAAGATCCTTATATCGAAGGATGGTCCCCAGACCGAAGTTGTCCGCACCTCAAAATTCTGCTGCCCTGATAGACCCAAAGGAGCCCTACAAACTGACATCAGGAACCTGGACTGGTGAGTTTTCTTTCCCAGGGAAAAGGGACAAAGCATGTGCCTAGGTGCCCCCTCCATGGCTGGGACCTGACTGCAAAAAATCCTTATATCGAAGGGTGGACCCCACACCGAAGTTTTCCCCACATCAAAATTCTGCTGCCCTGATAGACCCAAAGGAGCCCTAAAAACTGACATCAGGAACCTGGACTGGTGAGTTTTCTTTCTTAGGGAAAAGGGACAAAGCATGTGCCCAGGGGCCCCAGGCCCTGGGCTGGGATCTGACTGCAAAAAATCCTTATATCGAAGGATGGTCCCCAGACCGAAGTTGTCCCCACATCAAACCTGTGCTGTCCTGATAGACGAAAGGAGCCCTACAAACTGACATCAGGAACCTGGACTGGTGAGTTTTCTTTCCCAGGGAAAATGGCCAAAGGATGTTCCTAGGTGCCCCTGGCCCTGAGCTGGGACCTGGCAGCAAAAAATCCTTATATCGAAGGATGGACCCCAGACCGAAGTTGTCCCCACCTCAGACTTGTGCTGCCCTGATAGACCCAAGGGAGCCCTACAAACTGACATCAGGAACCTGGACTGGTGAGTTTTCTTTCCCAGGGAAATGGCCAATGGATGTGCCCAGTGGCCCCTGGCCCTGGGCTAGGACCTCACTGCAAAAAATCCTTATATCGAAGGATGGAGCCCAGACCGAAGTTATCCCCACCTCAAATTTGTGCTGCCCTTATAGACCGAAGGGAGCCCTACAAACTGACATCAGGAACCTGGACTGGTGAGTTTTATTTCCCAGGGAAAATGGCCAAAGGACATGCCCAGGGGCCCCTGGCCCTGGGCTGGGACCTCACTGCAAAAAATCCATATATCGAAGGATGGAACCCACACCGAAGTTGTCCCCACCTCAAACTTCTGCTGCCCTGATAGACCCAAAGGATCCGTACAAACTGACATCAGGAACCTGGACTGGTGAGTTTTCTTTCCCAGGGAAAAGGGTCAAAGCATGTTCCCAGGGGCCCCTGGCCCTGGGCTGGGAACTCACTGCAAAATATCATTATATCGAAGGATGGACCCCACACCGAAGTTGTCCCCACCTCAAACTTGTGCTGCCCTGATAGACCCAAGGGAGCCCTACAAACTGACATCAGGAACCTGGACTGGTGAGTTTTCTTTCCCAGGGAAATGGCCAATGGATGTGCCCAGGGGCCCCTGGCCCTGGGCTGGGACCTCACTGCAAAAAATCCTTATATCGAAGGATGGACCCCACACCGAAGTTGTCCCCACCTCAAATTCTGCTGCCCTGATAGACCCAAAGGAGCCCTACAAACTGACATCAGGAACATGGACTGGTGGGTTTTCTTTCCCAGGGAAAAGGGACAAAGCATGTGCCCAGAGGCCCCTGGCCCTGGGCTGGGCCTGACTGCAAAAAATCCTTATATCGAAGGATGGACCCCAGACCGAAGTTGTCCCCACATCAAACCTGTGCTGTCCTGATAGACCCAAAGGAGCCCTACAAACTGACATCAGGAACCTGGACTGGTGAGTTTTCTTTCCCAGGGAAATGGCCAATGGATGTGCCCAGGGGCCCCTGGCCCTGGGCTGGGACCTCACTGCAAAAAATCCTTATATCGAAGGATGGAACCCACACCGAAGTTTTTCCCCACATCAAACCTGTGCTGTCCTGATCGACCCAAAGGAGCCCTACAAACTGACATCAGGAACCTGGACTGGTGAGTTTTCTTTCCCAGGGAAAATGGCCAAAGGATGTTCCTAGGGGCCCCTGGCCCTGGGCTGGGAACTCACTGCAAAATATCATTATATCGAAGGATGGACCCCACACCGAAGTTGTCCCCACCTCAAACTTGTGCTGCCCTGATAGACCCAAGGGAGCCCTACAAACTGACATCAGGAACCTGGACTGGTGAGTTTTCTTTCCCAGGGAAATGGCCAATGGATGTGCCCAGGGGCCCCTGGCCCTGGGCTGGGACCTCACTGCAAAAAATCCTTATATCGAAGGATGGAACCCACACCGAAGTTTTTCCCCACATCAAACCTGTGCTGTCCTGATCGACCCAAAGGAGCCCTACAAACTGACATCAGGAACCTGGACTGGTGAGTTTTCTTTCCCAGGGAAAAGGGTCAAAGCATGTTCCCAGGGGCCCCTGGCCCTGGGCTGGGAACTCACTGCAAAATATCATTATATCGAAGGATGGACCCCACACCGAAGTTGTCCCCACCTCAAACTTGTGCTGCCCTGATAGACCCAAGGGAGCCCTACAAACTGACATCAGGAACCTGGACTGGTGAGTTTTCTTTCCCAGGGAAATGGCCAATGGATGTGCCCAGGGGCCCCTGGCCCTGGGCTGGGACCTCACTGCAAAAAATCCTTATATCGAAGGATGGACCCCACACCGAAGTTGTCCCCACCTCAAATTCTGCTGCCCTGATAGACCCAAAGGAGCCCTACAAACTGACATCAGGAACATGGACTGGTGGGTTTTCTTTCCCAGGGAAAAGGGACAAAGCATGTGCCCAGAGGCCCCTGGCCCTGGGCTGGGCCTGACTGCAAAAAATCCTTATATCGAAGGATGGACCCCAGACCGAAGTTGTCCCCACATCAAACCTGTGCTGTCCTGATAGACCCAAAGGAGCCCTACAAACTGACATCAGGAACCTGGACTGGTGAGTTTTCTTTCCCAGGGAAATGGCCAATGGATGTGCCCAGGGGCCCCTCGCCCTGGGCTGGGACCTCACTGCAAAAAATCCTTATATCGAAGGATGGAACCCACACTGAAGTTGTCCCCACATCAAACCTGTGCTGTCCTGATCGACCCAAAGGAGCCCTACAAACTGACATCAGGAACCTGGACTGGTGAGTTTTCTTTCCCAGGGAAAATGGCCAAAGGATGTTCCTAGGTGCCCCTGGCCCTGGGCTAGGACCTCACTGCAAAAAATCCTTATATCGAAGGAGGGAGCCCAGACCGAAGTTATCCCCACCTCAAACTTGCGCTGCCCTGATAGACCCAAGGGAGCCCTACAAACTGACATCAGGAACCTGGACTGGTGAGTTTTATTTCCCAGGGAAAAGGGACAAAGCATGTGCCTAGGTGCCCCCTCCATGGCTGGGAACTGACTGCAAAAAATCCTTATATCGAAGGATGGACCCCAGACCGAAGTTGTCCCCACATCAAACCTGTGCTGTCCTGATAGACGAAAGGAGCCCTACAAACTGACATCAGGAACCTGGACTGGTGAGTTTTCTTTCCCAGGGAAAATGGACAAAGCATGTGCCTAGGTGCCCCCTCCATGGCTGGGAACTGACTGCAAAAAATACTTATATCGAAGGATGGACCCCAGACCGAAGTTGTCACCACCTCAAACTTGTGCTGCCCTGATAGACCCAAAGGAGCCCTACAAACTGACATCAGGAACCTGGACTGGTGAGTTTTCTTTCCCAGGGAAAAGGGACAAAGCATGTGCCCAGAGGCCCCTGGCCCTGGGCTGGGCCTGACTGCAAAAAATCCTTATATCGAAGGATGGACCCCAGACCGAAGTTGTCACCACCTCAAACTTGTGCTGCCCTGATAGACCCAAGGGAGCCCTACAAACTGACATCAGGAACCTGGACTGGTGAGTTTTCTTTCCCAGGGAAATGGCCAATGGATGTGCCCAGTGGACCCATGCCCTGGGCTAGGACCTCACTGCAAAAAATCCTTATATCGAAGGATGGAGCCCAGACCGAAGTTATCCCCACCTCAAACTTGTGCTGCCCTGATAGACCCAAGGGAGCCCTACAAACTGACATCAGGAACCTGGACTGGTGAGTTTTATTTCCCAGGGAAAAGGGACAAAGCATGTGCCTAGGTGCCCCCTCCATGGCTGGGACCTGACTGCAAAAAATCCTTATATTGAAGGGTGGACCCCACACCGAAGTTTTCCCCACATCAAAATTCTGCTGCCCTGATAGACCCAAAGGAGCCCTACAAACTGACATCAGGAACCTGGACTGGTGAGTTTTCTTTCTTAGGGAAAAGGGACAAAGCATGTGCCCAGGGGCCGCAGGCCCTGGGCTGGGATCTGTCTGCAAAAAATACTTATTTCGAAGGATGGTCCCCAGACCGAAGTTGTCCCCACATCAAACCTGTGCTGTCCTGATAGACGAAAGGAGCCCTACAAACTGACATCAGGAACCTGGACTGGTGAGTTTTCTTTCCCAGGGAAAATGGCCAAAGGATGTTCCTGGGTGCCCCTGGCCCTGAGCTGGGACCTGGCAGCAAAAAATCCTTATATAGAAGGATGGTCCCGAGACCGAAGTTGTCCGCATCTCAAACTTCTGCTGCCCTGATGGACCCTAAGGAGCCCCACAAACTGACATCAGGAACCTGGACTGGTGAGTTTTCTTTCCCAAGGAAAATGGCCAAAGAATGTGCCCAGGGGCCCCTGGCCCTGGGCTGGGACCTCACTGCAAAAAATCCTTATATCGAAGGATGGTCCCCAGACCGAAGTTGTCCGCACCTCAAACTTCTGCTGCCCTGATAGACCCAAAGGAGCCCTACAAACTGACATCAGGAACCTGGACTGGTGAGTTTTCTTTCCCAGGGAAAAGGGACAAAGCATGTGCCCAGAGGCCCCTGGCCCTGGGCTGGGCCTGACTGCAAAAAATCCTTATATCGAAGGATGGACCCCAGACCGAAGTTGTCCCCACCTCAAATTTGTGCTGCCCTGATAGACCCAAGGGAGCCCTAAAAACTGACATCAGGAACCTGGACTGGTGAGTTTTCTTTCTTAGGGAAAAGGGACAAAGCATGTGCCTAGGTGCCCCCGGCCATGGCTGGGACCTGACTGCAAAAAATACTTATATCGAAGGATGGACCCCAGACCGAAGTTGTCCCCACCTCAAACTTGTGCTGCCCTGATAGACCCAAGGGAGCCCTACAAACTGACATCAGGAACCTGGACTGGTGAGTTTTCTTTCCCAGGGAAATGGCCAATGGATGTGCCCAGTGGCCCCTGGCCCTGGGCTAGGACCTCACTGCAAAAAATCCATATATCGAAGGATGGAGCCCAGACCGAAGTTATCCCCACCTCAGACTTGTGCTGCCCTGATAGACCCAAGGGAGCCCTACAAACTGACATCAGGAACCTGGACTGGTGAGTTTTATTTCCCAGGGAAAAGGGACAAAGCATGTGCCTAGGTGCCCCCTCCATGGCTGGGAACTGACTGCAAAAAATCCTTATATCGAAGGATGGACCCCACACCGAAGTTTTCCCCACCTCAAACTTGTGCTGCCCTGATAGACCCAAGGGAGCCCTAAAAACTGACATCAGGAACCTGGACTGGTGAGTTTTCTTTCCCAGGGAAAGTGGCCAAAGGATGTGCCCAGGGGCCCCTGGCCCTGGGCTGGGACCTCACTGCAAAAAATCCTTATATCGAAGGATGGACCCCACACCGAAGTTTTCCCCACCTCAAACTTCTGCTGCCCTGATAGACCCAAAGGAGCCCTAAAAACTGACATCAGGAACCTGGACTGGTGAGTTTTATTTCCCAGGGAAAAGGGACAAAGCATGTGCCCAGAGGCCCCTGGCCCTGGGCTGGGACCTCACTGCAAAAAATCCTTATATAGAAGGATGGTCCCGAGACCGAAGTTGTCCGCACCTCAAACTTCTGCTGCCCTGATAGACCCTAAGGAGCCCCACAAACTGACATCAGGAACCTGGACTGGTGAGTTTTCTTTCCCAAGGAAAATGGCCAAAGAATGTGCCCAGGGGCCCCTGGCCCTGGGCTGGGACCTCACTGCAAAAAATCCTTATATCGAAGGATGGTCCCCCGACCGAAGTTGTCCGCACCTCAAACTTCTGCTGCCCTGATAGACCCAAAGGAGCCCTACAAACTGACATCAGGAACCTGGACTGGTGAGTTTTCTTTCCCAGGGAAAAGGGACAAAGCATGTGCCCAGAGGCCCCTGGCCCTGGGCTGGGATCTGACTGCAAAAAATCCTTATATCGAAAGATGGTCCCCAGACCGAAGTTGTCCCCACATCAAACCTGTGCTGTCCTGATAGACGAAAGGAGCCCTACAAACTGACATCAGGAACCTGGACTGGTGAGTTTTCTTTCCCAGGGAAAATGGCCAAAGGATGTTCCTAGGTGCCCCTGGCCCTGAGCTGGGACCTGGCAGCAAAAAATCCTTATATCGAAGGATGGACCCCAGACCGAAGTTGTCCCCACCTCAGACTTGTGCTGCCCTGATAGACCCAAGGGAGCCCTACAAACTGACATCAGGAACCTGGACTGGTGAGTTTTCCTTCCCAGGGAAAAGGGTCAAAGCATGTTCCCAGGGGCCCCTGGCCCTGGGCTGGGAACTCACTGCAAAATATCATCATATCGAAGGATGGACCCCACACCGAAGTTGTCCCCACCTCAAACTTGTGCTGCCCTGATAGACCCAAGGGAGCCCTACAAACTGACATCAGGAACCTGGACTGGTGAGTTTTCTTTCCCAGGGAAATGGCCAATGGATGTGCCCAGTGGACCCATGCCCTGGGCTAGGACCTCACTGCAAAAAATCCTTATATCGAAGGATGGAGCCGAGACCGAAGTTATCCCCACCTCAAACTTGTGCTGCCCTGATAGACCCAAGGGAGCCCTAAAAACTGACATCAGGAACCTGGACTGGCGAGTTTTCTTTCTTAGGGAAAAGGGACAAAGCATGTGCCCAGGGGCCCCAGGCCCTGGGCTGGGATCTGACTGCAAAAAATCCTTATATCGAAGGATGGTCCCCAGACCGAAGTTGTCCGCACCTCAAACTTCTGCTGCCCTGATCGACCCAAAGGAGCCCTAGAAACTGACATCAGGAACCTGGACTGGTGAGTTTTCTTTCCCAGGGAAAATGGCCAAAGGATGTTCCTAGGTGCCCCTGGCCCTGGGCAGGGACCTGACTGCAAAAAATACTTATATCGAAGGATGGACCCCAGACCGAAGTTGTCCCCACCTCAAACTTGTGCTGCCCTGATAGACCCAAGGGAGCCCTACAAACTGACATCAGGAACCTGGACTGGTGAGTTTTCTTTCCCAGGGAAATGGCCAATGGATGTGCCCAGTGGCCCCTCCATGGCTGGGAACTGACTGCAAAATATCCTTATATCGAAGGATGGAGCCCAGACCGAAGTTATCCCCACCTCAAACTTGTTCTGCCCTGATAGACCCAAGGGAGCCCTAAAAAATGACATCAGGAACCTGGACTGGTGAGTTTTCTTTCTTAGGGAAAAGGGACAAAGCATGTGCCCAGGGGCCCCTGGCCCTGGGCTGGGACCGCACTGCAAAAAATCCTTATATCGAAGGATGGTCCCCAGACCGAAGTTGTCCGCACCTCAAACTTCTGCTGCCCTGATAGACCCAAAGGAGCCCTACAAACTGACATCAGGAACCTGGACTGGTGAGTTTTCTTTCCCAGGGAAAATGGCCAAAGGATGTGCCCAGGGGCCCCTGGCTCTCGGCTGGGACCTCACTGCAAAAAATCCTTATATCGAAGGATGGACCCCACACCGAAGTTTTCCCCACCTCAAACTTCTGCTGCCCTGATAGACCCAAAGGAGCCCTACAAACTGACATCAGGAACCTGGACTGGTGGGTTTTCTTTCCCAGGGAAAAGGGACAAAGCATCTGCCCAGAGGCCCCTGGCCCTGGGCTGGGCCTGACTGCAAAAAATCCTTATATCGAAGGATGGACCCCAGACCGAAGTTGTCCCCACATCAAACCTGTGCTGTCCTGATAGACCCAAAGGAGCCCTACAAACTGACATCAGGAACCTGGTCTGGTGAGTTTTCTTTCCCAGGGAAAATGGCCAAAGGTGTTCCTAGGTGCCCCTGGCCCTGGGCTGGGACCTGACTGCAAAAAATACTTATATCGAAGGATGGACCCCAGACCGAAGTTGTCCCCACCTCAAACTTGTGCTGCACTGATAGACCCAAGGGAGCCCTACAAACTGACATCAGGAACCTGGACTGGTGAGTTTTCTTTCCCAGGGAAATGGCCAATGGATGTGCCCAGTGGCCCCTGGCCCTGGGCTAGGACCTCACTGCAAAAAATCCTTATATCGAAGGATGGAGCCCAGACCGAAGTTATCCCCACCTCAAACTTGTGCTGCCCTGATAGACCCAAGGGAGCCCTACAAACTGACATCAGGAACCTGGACTGCTGAGTTTTCTTTCCCAGGGAAAATGGCCAAAGGATGTGCCTAGGTGCCCCCTCCATGGCTGGGAACTGACTGCAAAAAATCCTTATATCGAAGGATGGACCCCACACCGAAGTTGTCCCCACCTCAAACTTGTGCTGCCCTGATAGACCCAAGGGAGCCCTAAAAACTGACATCAGGAACCTGGATTGGTGAGTTTTCTTTCTTAGGGAAAAGGGACAAAGCATGTGCCCAGGGGCCCCTGGCCCTGGGCTGGGACCTCACTGCAAAAGATCCTTATATCGAAGGATGGAACCCACACCGAAGTTGTCCGCACCTCAAAATTCTGCTGCCCTGATAGACCCAAAGGAGCCCTACAAACTGACATCAGGAACCTGGACTGGTGAGTTTTCTTTCCCAGGGAAAAGGGACAAAGCATGTGCCCAGAGGCCCCTGGCCCTGGGCTGGGCCTGACTGCAAAAAATCCTTATATCGAAGGATGGACCCCAGACCGAAGTTGTCCCCACCTCAAACTTGTGCTGCCCTGATAGACCCAAGGGAGCCCTACAAACTGACATCAGGAACCTGGACTGGTGAGTTTTCTTTCCCAGGGAAATGGCCAATGGATGTGCCCAGGGGCCCCTGGCTCTCGGCTGGGACCTCATTGCAAAAAATCCTTATATCGAAGGATGGACCCCACACCGAAGTTTTCCCCACCTCAAACTTCTGCTGCCCTGATAGACCCAAAGGAGCCCTAAAAACTTACATCAGGAACCGGGACTGGTGAGTTTTCTTTCCCAGGGAAAAGGGACAAAGCATGTGCCCAGAGGCCCCTGGCCCTGGGCTGGGACCTCACTGCAAAAAATCCTTATATAGAAGGATGGTCCCGAGACCGAAGTTGTCCGCATCTCAAACTTCTGCTGCCCTGATAGACCCTAAGGAGCCCCACAAACTGACATCAGGAACCTGGACTGGTGAGTTTTCTTTCCCAAGGAAAATGGCCAAAGAATGTGCCCAGGGGCCCCTGGCCCTGGGCTGGGACCTCACTGCAAAAAATCCTTATATCGAAGGATGGTCCCCAGACCGAAGTTGTCCGCACCTCAAACTTCTGCTGCCCTGATAGACCCAAAGGAGCCCTACAAACTGACATCAGGAACCTGGACTGGTGAGTTTTCTTTCCCAGGGAAAAGGGACAAAGCATGTGCCCAGAGGCCCCTGGCCCTGGGCTGGGCCTGACTGCAAAAAATCCTTATATCGAAGGATGGACCCCAGACCGAAGTTGTCCCCACCTCAAATTTGTGCTGCCCTGATAGACCCAAGGGAGCCCTAAAAACTGACATCAGGAACCTGGACTGGTGAGTTTTCTTTCTTAGGGAAAAGGGACAAAGCATGTGCCTAGGTGCCCCCGGCCATGGCTGGGACCTGACTGCAAAAAATACTTATATCGAAGGATGGACCCCAGACCGAAGTTGTCCCCACCTCAAACTTGTGCTGCCCTGATAGACCCAAGGGAGCCCTACAAACTGACATCAGGAACCTGGACTGGTGAGTTTTCTTTCCCAGGGAAATGGCCAATGGATGTGCCCAGTGGCCCCTGGCCCTGGGCTAGGACCTCACTGCAAAAAATCCATATATCGAAGGATGGAGCCCAGACCGAAGTTATCCCCACCTCAGACTTGTGCTGCCCTGATAGACCCAAGGGAGCCCTACAAACTGACATCAGGAACCTGGACTGGTGAGTTTTATTTCCCAGGGAAAAGGGACAAAGCATGTGCCCAGAGGCCCCTGGCCCTGGGCTGGGACCTCACTGCAAAAAATCCTTATATCGAAGGATGGTCCCCCGACCGAAGTTGTCCGCACCTCAAACTTCTGCTGCCCTGATAGACCCAAAGGAGCCCTACAAACTGACATCAGGAACCTGGACTGGTGAGTTTTCTTTCCCAGGGAAAAGGGACAAAGCATGTGCCCAGAGGCCCCTGGCCCTGGGCTGGGATCTGACTGCAAAAAATACTTATATCGAAAGATGGTCCCCAGACCGAAGTTGTCCCCACATCAAACCTGTGCTGTCCTGATAGACGAAAGGAGCCCTACAAACTGACATCAGGAACCTGGACTGGTGAGTTTTCTTTCCCAGGGAAAATGGCCAAAGGATGTTCCTAGGTGCCCCTGGCCCTGAGCTGGGACCTGGCAGCAAAAAATCCTTATATCGAAGGATGGACCCCAGACCGAAGTTGTCCCCACCTCAGACTTGTGCTGCCCTGATAGACCCAAGGGAGCCCTACAAACTGACATCAGGAACCTGGACTGGTGAGTTTTCTTTCCCAGGGAAATGGCCAATGGATGTGCCCAATGGCCCCTGGCCATGGGCTAGGACCTCACTTCAAAAAATCCTTATATCGAAGGATGGAGCCCAGACCGAAGTTATCCCCACCTCAAACTTGTGCTGCCCTGATAGACCCAAGGGAGCCCTACAAACTGACATCAGGAACCTGGATTGGTGAGTTTTCTTTCCCAGGGAAAATGGCCAAAGGATATGCCCAGGGGCCCCTGGTCCTGGGCTGGGACCTCACTGCAAAAAATCCATATATCGAAGGATGGAACCCACACCGAAGTTGTCCCCACCTCAAACTTCTGCTGCCCTGATAGACCCAAAGGATCCGTACAAACTGACATCAGGAACCTGGACTGGTGAGTTTTCCTTCCCAGGGAAAAGGGTCAAAGCATGTTCCCAGGGGCCCCTGGCCCTGGGCTGGGAACTCACTGCAAAATATCATTATATCGAAGGATGGACCCCACACCGAAGTTGTCCCCACCTCAAACTTGTGCTGCCCTGATAGACCCAAGGGAGCCCTACAAACTGACATCAGGAACCTGGACTGGTGAGTTTTCTTTCCCAGGGAAATGGCCAATGGATGTGCCCAGTGGACCCATGCCCTGGGCTAGGACCTCACTGCAAAAAATCCTTATATCGAAGGATGGAGCCGAGACCGAAGTTATCCCCACCTCAAACTTGTGCTGCCCTGATAGACCCAAGGGAGCCCTAAAAACTGACATCAGGAACCTGGACTGGCGAGTTTTCTTTCTTAGGGAAAAGGGACAAAGCATGTGCCCAGGGGCCCCAGGCCCTGGGCTGGGATCTGACTGCAAAAAATCCTTATATCGAAGGATGGTCCCCAGACCGAAGTTGTCCGCACCTCAAACTTCTGCTGCCCTGATCGACCCAAAGGAGCCCTAGAAACTGACATCAGGAACCTGGACTGGTGAGTTTTCTTTCCCAGGGAAAATGGCCAAAGGATGTTCCTAGGTGCCCCTGGCCCTGGGCAGGGACCTGACTGCAAAAAATACTTATATCGAAGGATGGACCCCAGACCGAAGTTGTCCCCACCTCAAACTTGTGCTGCCCTGATAGACCCAAGGGAGCCCTACAAACTGACATCAGGAACCTGGACTGGTGAGTTTTCTTTCCCAGGGAAATGGCCAATGGATGTGCCCAGTGGCCCCTCCATGGCTGGGAACTGACTGCAAAATATCCTTATATCGAAGGATGGAGCCCAGACCGAAGTTATCCCCACCTCAAACTTGTTCTGCCCTGATAGACCCAAGGGAGCCCTAAAAAATGACATCAGGAACCTGGACTGGTGAGTTTTCTTTCTTAGGGAAAAGGGACAAAGCATGTGCCCAGGGGCCCCTGGCCCTGGGCTGGGACCTCACTGCAAAAAATCCTTATATCGAAGGATGGTCCCCAGACCGAAGTTGTCCGCACCTCAAACTTCTGCTGCCCTGATAGACCCAAAGGAGCCCTACAAACTGACATCAGGAACCTGGACTGGTGAGTTTTCTTTCCCAGGGAAAATGGCCAAAGGATGTGCCCAGGGGCCCCTGGCTCTCGGCTGGGACCTCACTGCAAAAAATCCTTATATCGAAGGATGGACCCCACACCGAAGTTTTCCCCACCTCAAACTTCTGCTGCCCTGATAGACCCAAAGGAGCCCTACAAACTGACATCAGGAACCTGGACTGGTGGGTTTTCTTTCCCAGGGAAAAGGGACAAAGCATCTGCCCAGAGGCCCCTGGCCCTGGGCTGGGCCTGACTGCAAAAAATCCTTATATCGAAGGATGGACCCCAGACCGAAGTTGTCCCCACATCAAACCTGTGCTGTCCTGATAGACCCAAAGGAGCCCTACAAACTGACATCAGGAACCTGGTCTGGTGAGTTTTCCTTCCCAGGGAAAATGGCCAAAGGTGTTCCTAGGTGCCCCTGGCCCTGGGCTGGGACCTGACTGCAAAAAATACTTATATCGAAGGATGGACCCCAGACCGAAGTTGTCCCCACCTCAAACTTGTGCTGCACTGATAGACCCAAGGGAGCCCTACAAACTGACATCAGGAACCTGGACTGGTGAGTTTTCTTTCCCAGGGAAATGGCCAATGGATGTGCCCAGTGGCCCCTGGCCCTGGGCTAGGACCTCACTGCAAAAAATCCTTATATCGAAGGATGGAGCCCAGACCGAAGTTATCCCCACCTCAAACTTGTGCTGCCCTGATAGACCCAAGGGAGCCCTACAAACTGACATCAGGAACCTGGACTGCTGAGTTTTCTTTCCCAGGGAAAATGGCCAAAGGATGTGCCTAGGTGCCCCCTCCATGGCTGGGAACTGACTGCAAAAAATCCTTATATCGAAGGATGGACCCCACACCGAAGTTGTCCCCACCTCAAACTTGTGCTGCCCTGATAGACCCAAGGGAGCCCTAAAAACTGACATCAGGAACCTGGATTGGTGAGTTTTCTTTCTTAGGGAAAAGGGACAAAGCATGTGCCCAGGGGCCCCTGGCCCTGGGCTGGGACCTCACTGCAAAAGATCCTTATATCGAAGGATGGAACCCACACCGAAGTTGTCCGCACCTCAAAATTCTGCTGCCCTGATAGACCCAAAGGAGCCCTACAAACTGACATCAGGAACCTGGACTGGTGAGTTTTCTTTCCCAGGGAAAAGGGACAAAGCATGTGCCCAGAGGCCCCTGGCCCTGGGCTGGGCCTGACTGCAAAAAATCCTTATATCGAAGGATGGACCCCAGACCGAAGTTGTCCCCACCTCAAACTTGTGCTGCCCTGATAGACCCAAGGGAGCCCTACAAACTGACATCAGGAACCTGGACTGGTGAGTTTTCTTTCCCAGGGAAATGGCCAATGGATGTGCCCAGTGGACCCATGCCCTGGGCTAGGACCTCACTGCAAAAAATCCTTATATCGAAGGATGGAGCCCAGACCGAAGTTATCCCCACCTCAAACTTGTGCTGCCCTGATAGACCCAAGGGAGCCCTACAAACTGACATCAGGAACCTGGACTGGTGAGTTTTATTTCCCAGGGAAAAGGGACAAAGCATGTGCCTAGGTGCCCCCTCCATGGCTGGGACCTGACTGCAAAAAATCCTTATATCGAAGGGTGGACCCCACACCGAAGTTTTCCCCACATCAAAATTCTGCTGCCCTGATAGACCCAAAGGAGCCCTAAAAACTGACATCAGGAACCTGGACTGGTGAGTTTTCTTTCTTAGGGAAAAGGGACAAAGCATGTGCCCAGGGGCCCCAGGCCCTGGGCTGGGATCTGACTGCAAAAAATCCTTATATCGAAGGATGGTCCCCAGACCGAAGTTGTCCCCACATCAAACCTGTGCTGTCCTGATAGACGAAAGGAGCCCTACAAACTGACATCAGGAACCTGGACTGGTGAGTTTTCTTTCCCAGGGAAAATGGCCAAAGGATGTTCCTAGGTGCCACTGGCCCTGAGCTGGGACCTGGCAGCAAAAAATCCTTATATCGAAGGATGGACCCCAGACCGAAGTTGTCCCCACCTCAGACTTGTGCTGCCCTGATAGACCCAAGGGAGCCCTACAAACTGACATCAGGAACCTGGACTGGTGAGTTTTCTTTCCCAGGGAAATGGCCAATGGATGTGCCCAGTGGCCCCTGGCCCTGGGCTAGGACCTCACTGCAAAAAATCCTTATATCGAAGGATGGAGCCCAGACCGAAGTTATCCCCACCTCAAATTTGTGCTGCCCTTATAGACCGAAGGGAGCCCTACAAACTGACATCAGGAACCTGGACTGGTGAGTTTTATTTCCCAGGGAAAATGGCCAAAGGACATGCCCAGGGGCCCCTGGCCCTGGGCTGGGACCTCACTGCAAAAAATCCATATATCGAAGGATGGAACCCACACCGAAGTTGTCCCCACCTCAAACTTCTGCTGCCCTGATAGACCCAAAGGATCCGTACAAACTGACATCAGGAACCTGGACTGGTGAGTTTTCTTTCCCAGGGAAAAGGGTCAAAGCATGTTCCCAGGGGCCCCTGGCCCTGGGCTGGGAACTCACTGCAAAATATCATTATATCGAAGGATGGACCCCACACCGAAGTTGTCCCCACCTCAAACTTGTGCTGCCCTGATAGACCCAAGGGAGCCCTACAAACTGACATCAGGAACCTGGACTGGTGAGTTTTCTTTCCCAGGGAAATGGCCAATGGATGTGCCCAGGGGCCCCTGGCCCTGGGCTGGGACCTCACTGCAAAAAATCCTTATATCGAAGGATGGACCCCACACCGAAGTTGTCCCCACCTCAAATTCTGCTGCCCTGATAGACCCAAAGGAGCCCTACAAACTGACATCAGGAACATGGACTGGTGGGTTTTCTTTCCCAGGGAAAAGGGACAAAGCATGTGCCCAGAGGCCCCTGGCCCTGGGCTGGGCCTGACTGCAAAAAATCCTTATATCGAAGGATGGACCCCAGACCGAAGTTGTCCCCACATCAAACCTGTGCTGTCCAGATAGACCCAAAGGAGCCCTACAAACTGACATCAGGAACCTGGACTGGTGAGTTTTCTTTCCCAGGGAAATGGCCAATGGATGTGCCCAGGGGCCCCTGGCCCTGGGCTGGGACCTCACTGCAAAAAATCCTTATATCGAAGGATGGAACCCACATCGAAGTTGTCCCCACATCAAACCTGTGCTGTCCTGATCGACCCAAAGGAGCCCTACAAACTGACATCAGGAACCTGGACTGGTGAGTTTTCTTTCCCAGGGAAAATGGCCAAAGGATGTTCCTAGGTGCCCCTGGCCCTGGGCTAGGACCTCACTGCAAAAAATCCTTATATCGAAGGAGGGAGCCCAGACCGAAGTTATCCCCACCTCAAACTTGCGCTGCCCTGATAGACCCAAGGGAGCCCTACAAACTGACATCAGGAACCTGGACTGGTGAGTTTTATTTCCCAGGGAAAAGGGACAAAGCATGTGCCTAGGTGCCACCTCCATGGCTGGGAACTGACTGCAAAAAATCCTTATATCGAAGGATGGACCCCAGACCGAAGTTGTCCCCACATCAAACCTGTGCTGTCCTGATAGACGAAAGGAGCCCTACAAGCTGGCATCAGGAACCTGGACTGGTGAGTTTTCTTTCCCAGGGAAAATGGACAAAGCATGTGCCTAGGTGCCCCCTCCATGGCTGGGAACTGACTGCAAAAAATACTTATATCGAAGGATGGACCCCAGACCGAAGTTGTCACCACCTCAAACTTGTGCTGCCCTGATAGACCCAAGGGAGCCCTACAAACTGACATCAGGAACCTGGACTGGTGAGTTTTCTTTCCCAGGGAAAATGGCCAAAGGATGTGCCCAGGGGCCCCTGGCTCTCGGCTGGGACCTCACTGCAAAAAATCCTTATATCGAAGGATGGACCCCACACCGAAGTTTTCCCCACCTCAAACTTCTGCTGCCCTGATAGACCCAAAGGAGCCCTACAAACTGACATCAGGAACCTGGACTGGTGGGTTTTCTTTCCCAGGGAAAAGGGACAAAGCATCTGCCCAGAGGCCCGAGGCCCTGGGCTGGGCCTGACTGCAAAAAATCCTTATATCGAAGGATGGACCCCAGACCGAAGTTGTCCCCACATCAAACCTGTGCTGTCCTGATAGACCCAAAGGAGCCCTACAAACTGACATCAGGAACCTGGTCTGGTGAGTTTTCTTTCCCAGGGAAAATGGCCAAAGGTGTTCCTAGGTGCCCCTGGCCCTGGGCTGGGACCTGACTGCCAAAAATACTTATATCGAAGGATGGACCCCAGACCGAAGTTGTCCCCACCTCAAACTTGTGCTGCCCTGATAGACCCAAGGGAGCCCTACAAACTGACATCAGGAACCTGGACTGGTGAGTTTTTTTTCTTAGGGAAAAGGGACAAAGGATGTGCCCAGGGGCCCCTGGCCCTGGGCTGGGACCTCACTGCAAAAAATCCTTATATCGAAGGATGGACCCCACACCGAAGTTTTCCCCACCTCAAACTTCTGCTGCCCTGATAGACCCAAGGGAGCCCTACAAACTGACATCAGGAACCTGGACTGGTGAGTTTTCTTTCCCAGGGAAAGTGGCCAAAGGATGTGCCCAGGGGCCCCTGGCCCTGGGCTGGGCCTGACTGCAAAAAATCCTTATATCGAAGGATGGACCCCACACCGAAGTTTTCCCCACCTCAAACTTCTGCTGCCCTGATAGACCCAAAGGAGCCCTAAAAACTGACATCAGGAACCTGGACTGGTGAGTTTTCTTTCCCAGGGAAAAGGGACAAAGCATGTGCCCAGAGGCCCCTGGGCTGGGACCTCACTGCAAAAAATCCTTATATAGAAGGATGGTCCCGAGACCGAAGTTGGCCGCACCTCAAACTTCTGCTGCCCTGATAGACCCTAAGGAGCCCCACAAACTGACATCAGGAACCTGGACTGGTGAGTTTTCTTTCCCAAGGAAAATGGCCAAAGAATGTGCCCAGGGGCCCCTGGCCCTGGGCTGGGACCGCACTGCAAAAAATCCTTATATCGAAGGATGGACCCCACACCGAAGTTTTCCCCACCTCAAACTTCTGCTGCCCTGATAGACCCAAAGGAGCCCTACAAACTGACATCAGGAACCTGGACTGGTGAGTTTTCTTTCCCAGGGAAAAGGGACAAAGCATGTGCCCAGAGGCCCCTGGGCTGGGACCTCACTGCAAAAAATCCTTATATAGAAGGATGGTCCCGAGACCGAAGTTGGCCGCACCTCAAACTTCTGCTGCCCTGATAGACCCTAAGGAGCCCCACAAACTGACATCAGGAACCTGGACTGGTGAGTTTTCTTTCCCAAGGAAAATGGCCAAAGAATGTGCCCAGGGGCCCCTGGCCCTGGGCTGGGACCGCACTGCAAAAAATCCTTATATCGAAGGATGGACCCCACACCGAAGTTGTCCACACCTCAAACTTCTGCTGCCCTGATAGACCCAAAGGAGCCCTACAAACTGACATCAGGAACCTGGACTGGTGAGTTTTCTTTCCCAGGGAAAAGGGACAAAGCATGTGCCCAGAGGCCCCTGGCCCTGGGCTGGGCCTGACTGCAAAAAATCCTTATATCGAAGGATGGACCCCAGACCGAAGTTGTCCCCACCTCAAATTTGTGCTGCCCTGATAGACCCAAGGGAGCCCTAAAAACTGACATCAGGAACCTGGACTGGTGAGTTTTCTTTCTTAGGGAAAAGGGATAAAGCATGTGCCTAGGTGCCCCCGGCCATGGCTGGGACCTGACTGCAAAAATACTTATATCGAAGGATGGACCCCAGACCGAAGTTGTCCCCACCTCAAACTTGTGCTGCCCTGATAGACCCAAGGGAGCCCTACAAACTGACATCAGGAACCTGGTCTGGTGAGTTTTCTTTCCCAGGGAAATGGCCAATGGATGTGCCCAGTGGCCCCTGGCCATGGGCTAGGACCTCACTTCAAAAAATCCTTATATCGAAGGATGGAGCCCAGACCGAAGTTATCCCCACCTCAGACTTGTGCTGCCCTGATAGACCCAAGGGAGCCCTACAAACTGACATCAGGAACCTGGATTGGTGAGTTTTCTTTCCCAGGGAAAAGGGTCAAAGCATGTTCCCAGGGGCCCCTGGCCCTGGGCTGGGAACTCACTGCAAAATATCATTATATCGAAGGATGGACCCCACACCGAAGTTGTCCCCACCTCAAACTTGTGCTGCCCTGATAGACCCAAGGGAGCCCTACAAACTGACATCAGGAACCTGGACTGATGAGTTTTCTTTCCCAGGGAAATGGCCAATGGATGTGCCCAGGGGCCCCTGGCCCTGGGCTGGGACCTCACTTCAAAAAATCCTTATATCGAAGGATGGAGCCCAGACCGAAGTTATCCCCACCTCAAACTTGTGCTGCCCTGATAGACCCAAGGGAGCCCTACAAACTGACATCAGGAACCTGGACTGGTGAGTTTTCTTTCCCAGGGAAATGGCCAATGGATGTGCCCAGTGGCCCCTGGCCCTGGGCTAGGACCTCACTGCAAAAAATCCATATATCGAAGGATGGAGCCCAGACCGAAGTTATCCCCACCTCAGACTTGTGCTGCCCTGATAGACCCAAGGGAGCCCTACAAACTGACATCAGGAACCTGGACTGGTGAGTTTTATTTCCCTGGGAAAAGGGACAAAGCATGTGCCTAGGTGCCCCCTCCATGGCTGGGCCTGACTGCAAAAAATCCTTATATCGAAGGATGGACCCCACACCGAAGTTTTCCCCACCTCAAACTTGTGCTGCCCTGATAGACCCAAGGGAGCCCTACAAACTGACATCAGGAACCTGGACTGGTGAGTTTTCTTTCCCAGGGAAAAGGGACAAAGGATGTGCCCAGGGGCCCCTGGCCCTGGGCTGGGACCTCACTGCAAAAAATCCTTATATCGAAGGATGGACCCCACACCGAAGTTTTCCCCACCTCAAACTTCTGCTGCCCTGATAGACCCAAAGGAGCCCTACAAACTGACATCAGGAACCTGGACTGGTGAGTTTTCTTTCCCAGGGAAAAGGGACAAAGCATGTGCCCAGAGGCCCCTGGCCCTGGGCTGGGACCTCACTGCAAAAAATCCTTATATAGAAGGATGGTCCCGAGACCGAAGTTGTCCGCACCTCAAACTTCTGCTGCCCTGATAGACCCTAAGGAGCCCCACAAACTGACATCAGGAACCTGGACTGGTGAGTTTTCTTTCCCAAGGAAAATGGCCAAAGAATGTGCCCAGGGGCCCCTGGCCCTGGGCTGGGACCTCACTGCAAAAAATCCTTATATCGAAGGATGGTCCCCAGACCGAAGTTGTCCCCACATCAAACCTGTGCTGTCCTGATAGACGAAAGGAGCCCTACAAACTGACATCAGGAACCTGGACTGGTGAGTTTTCTTTCCCAGGGAAAATGGCCAAAGGATGTTCCTAGGTGCCCCTGGCCCTGAGCTGGGACCTGGCTGCAAAAAATCCTTATATCGAAGGATGGACCCCAGACCGAAGTTGTCCCCACCTCAGACTTGTGCTGTCCTGATAGACCCAAGGGAGCCCTACAAACTGACATCAGGAACCTGGACTGGTGAGTTTTCTTTCCCAGGGAAAATGGCCAAAGGATTTGCCCAGGGGCCCCTGGCTCTCGGCTGGGACCTCACTGCAAAAAATCCTTATATCGAAGGATGGACCCCACACCGAAGTTTTCCCCACCTCAAACTTCTGCTGCCCTGATAGACCCAAAGGAGCCCTACAAACTGACATCAGGAACCTGGACTGGTGGGTTTTCTTTCCCAGGGAAAAGGGACAAAGCATCTGCCCAGAGGCCCCTGGCCCTGGGCTGGGACCTGACTGCAAAAAATCCTTATATCGAAGGATGGACCCCAGACCGAAGTTGTCCCCACATCAGACCTGTGCTGTCCTGATAGACCCAAAGGAGCCCTACAAACTGACATCAGGAACCTGGTCTGGTGAGTTTTCTTTCCCAGGGAAAATGGCCAAAGGTGTTCCTAGGTGCCCCTGGCCCTGGGCTGGGACCTGACTGCCAAAAATACTTATATCGAAGGATGGACCCCAGACCGAAGTTGTCCCCACCTCAAACTTGTGCTGCCCTGATAGACCCAAGGGAGCCCTACAAACTGACATCAGGAACCTGGACTGGTGAGGTTTTTTTCTTAGGGAAAAGGGACAAAGGATGTGCCCAGGGGCCCCTGGCCCTGGGCTGGGACCTCACTGCAAAAAATCCTTATATCGAAGGATGGTCCCCAGACCGAAGTTGTCCGCACCTCAAACTTCTGCTGCCCTGATAGACCCAAAGGAGCCCTACAAACTGACATCAGGAACCTGGACTGGTGAGTTTTCTTTCCCAGGGAAAAGGGACAAAGCATGTGCCCAGAGGCCCCTGGCCCTGGGCTGGGCCTGACTGCAAAAAATACTTATATCGAAGGATGGACCCCAGACCGAAGTTGTCACCACCTCAAACTTGTGCTGCCCTGATAGACCCAAGGGAGCCCTACAAACTGACATCAGGAACCTGGACTGGTGAGTTTTCTTTCCCAGGGAAAATGGCCAAAGGATGTGCCCAGGGGCCCCTGGCCCTGGGCTTGGACCTCACTGCAAAAAATCCTTATATCGAAGGATGGACCCCACACCGAAGTTTTCCCCACCTCAAACTTCTGCTGCCCTGATAGACCCAAGGGAGCCCTACAAACTGACATCAGGAACCTGGACTGGTGAGTTTTCTTTCCCAGGGAAAATGGCCAAAGGATGTGCCCAGGGGCCCCTGGCCCTGGGCTGGGCCTGACTGCAAAAAATCCTTATATCTAAGGATGGACCCCACACCGAAGTTTTCCCCACCTCAAACTTCTGCTGCCCTGATAGACCCAAAGGAGCCCTAAAAACTGACATCAGGAACCTGGACTGGTGAGTTTTCTTTCCCAATGAAAAGGGACAAAGCATGTGCCCAGAGGCCCCTGGGCTGGGACCTCACTGCAAAAAATCCTTATATAGAAGGATGGTCCCGAGACCGAAGTTGGCCGCACCTCAAACTTCTGCTGCCCTGATAGACCCTAAGGAGCCCCACAAACTGACATCAGGAACCTGGACTGGTGAGTTTTCTTTCCCAAGGAAAATGGCCAAAGAATGTGCCCAGGGGCCCCTGGCCCTGGGCTGGGACCGCACTGCAAAAAATCCTTATATCGAAGGATGGTCCCCAGACCGAAGTTGTCCACACCTCAAACTTCTGCTGCCCTGATAGACCCAAAGGAGCCCTACAAACTGACATCAGGAACCTGGACTGGTGAGTTTTCTTTCCCAGGGAAAAGGGACAAAGCATGTGCCCAGAGGCCCCTGGCCCTGGGCTGGGCCTGACTGCAAAAAATCCTTATATCGAAGGATGGACCCCAGACCGAAGTTGTCCCCACCTCAAATTTGTGCTGCCCTGATAGACCCAAGGGAGCCCTAAAAACTGACATCAGGAACCTGGACTGGTGAGTTTTCTTTCTTAGGGAAAAGGGACAAAGCATGTGCCTAGGTGCCCCCGGCCATGGCTGGGACCTGACTGCAAAAATACTTATATCGAAGGATGGACCCCAGACCGAAGTTGTCCCCACCTCAAACTTGTGCTGCCCTGATAGACCCAAGGGAGCCCTACAAACTGACATCAGGAACCTGGACTGGTGAGTTTTCTTTCCCAGGGAAATGGCCAATGGATGTGCCCAGTGGCCCCTGGCCATGGGCTAGGACCTCACTTCAAAAAATCCTTATATCGAAGGATGGAGCCCAGACCGAAGTTATCCCCACCTCAGACTTGTGCTGCCCTGATAGACCCAAGGGAGCCCTACAAACTGACATCAGGAACCTGGATTGGTGAGTTTTCTTTCCCAGGGAAAAGGGTCAAAGCATGTTCCCAGGGGCCCCTGGCCCTGGGCTGGGAACTCACTGCAAAATATCATTATATCGAAGGATGGACCCCACACCGAAGTTGTCCCCACCTCAAACTTGTGCTGCCCTGATAGACCCAAGGGAGCCCTACAAACTGACATCAGGAACCTGGACTGATGAGTTTTCTTTCCCAGGGAAATGGCCAATGGATGTGCCCAGGGGCCCCTGGCCCTGGGCTGGGACCTCACTTCAAAAAATCCTTATATCGAAGGATGGAGCCCAGACCGAAGTTATCCCCACCTCAAACTTGTGCTGCCCTGATAGACCCAAGGGAGCCCTACAAACTGACATCAGGAACCTGGACTGGTGAGTTTTCTTTCCCAGGGAAAAGGGACAAAGCATGTGCCTAGGTGCCCCCTCCATGGCTGGGAACTGACTGCAAAAAATCCTTATATCGAAGGATGGACCCCACACCGAAGTTTTCCCCACCTCAAACTTGTGCTGCCCTGATAAACCCAAGGGAGCCCTACAAACTGACATCAGGAACCTGGACTGGTGAGTTTTCTTTCCCAGGGAAAGTGGCCAAAGGATGTTCCTAGGTGCCCCTGGCCCTGGGCTAGGACCTCACTGCAAAAAATCCTTATATCGAAGGAGGGAGCCCAGACCGAAGTTATCCCCACCTCAAACTTGTGCTGCCCTGATAGACCCAAGGGAGCCCTACAAACTGACATCAGGAACCTGGACTGGTGAGTTTTATTTCCCAGGGAAAAGGGACAAAGCATGTGCCTAGGTGCCCCCTCCATGGCTGGGAACTGACTGCAAAAAATCCTTATATCGAAGGATGGACCCCAGACCAGAGTTGTCCCCACATCAAACCTGTGCTGTCCTGATAGACGAAAGGAGCCCTACAAACTGACATCAGGAACCTGGACTGGTGAGTTTTCTTTCCCAGGGAAAAGGGACAAAGCATGTGCCCAGAGGCCCCTGGCCCTGGGCTGGGCCTGACTGCAAAAAATACTTATATCGAAGGATGGACCCCAGACCGAAGTTGTCACCACCTCAAACTTGTGCTGCCCTGATAGACCCAAAGGAGCCCTACAAACTGACATCAGGAACCTGGACTGGTGGGTTTTCTTTCACAGGGAAAAGGGACAAAGCATATGCCCAGGGGCCCCTGGCCCTGGGCTGGGCCTGACTGCAAAAAATCCTTATATCGAAGGATGGACCCCACACCGAAGTTTTCCCCACCTCAAACTTCTGCTGCCCTGATAGACCCAAAGGAGCCCTAAAAACTGACATCAGGAACCTGGACTGGTGAGTTTTCTTTCCCAGGGAAAAGGGACAAAGCATGTGCCCAGAGGCCCCTGGCCCTGGGCTGGGCCTGACTGCAAAAAATCCTTATATCGAAGGATGGACCCCAGACCGAAGTTGTCCCCACCTCAAATTTGTGCTGCCCTGATAGACCCAAGGGAGCCCTAAAAACTGACATCAGGAACCTGGACTGGTGAGTTTTATTTCCCAGGGAAAAGGGACAAAGCATGTGCCTAGGTGCCCCCGGCCATGGCTGGGACCTCACTGCAAAAAATCCTTATATCGAAAGATAGGCCCCAGTCCGAATTTGTCCCCACATCAAACCTCTGCTGCCCTGATAGTCCCAAGGGAGCCCTAAAAACTGACATCAGGAACCTGGACTGGTGAGTTTTCTTTCTTAGGGAAAAGGGACAAAGCATGTGCCCAGGGGCCCCAGGCCCTGGGCTGGGATCTGACTGCAAAAAATCCTTATATCGAAGGATGGTCCCCAGACCGATGTTGTCCGCACCTCAAACTTCTGCTGCCCTGATAGACCCAAAGGAGCCCTACAAACTGACATCAGGAACCTGGACTGGTGGGTTTTCTTTCACAGGGAAAAGGGACAAAGCATCTGCCCAGAGGCCCCTGGCCCTGGGCTGGGCCTGACTGCAAAAAATCCTTATATCGAAGGATGGACCCCACACCGAATTTTTCCCCACCTCAAACTTCTGCTGCCCTGATAGACCCAAAGGAGCCCTAAAAACTGACATCAGGAACCTGGACTGGTGAGTTTTCTTTCCCAGGGAAAAGGGACAAAGCATGTGCCCAGAGGCCCCTGGCCCTGGGCTGGGCCTGACTGCAAAAAATCCTTATATCGAAGGATGGACCCCAGACCGAAGTTGTCCCAACCTCAAATTTGTGCTGCCCTGATAGACCCAAGGGAGCCCTAAAAACTGACATCAGGAACCTGGACTGGTGAGTTTTCTTTCTTAGGGAAAAGGGACAAAGCATGTGCCTAGGTGCCCCCGGCCATGGCTGGGACCTGACTGCAAAAAATACTTATATCGAAGGATGGACTCCAGACCGAAGTTGTCCCCACCTCAAACTTGTGCTGCCCTGATAGACCCAAGGGAGCCTTACAAACTGACATCAGGAACCTGGACTGGTGAGTTTTCTTTCCCAGGGAAATGGCCAATGGATGTGCCCAGTGGCCCCTGGCCCTGGGCTAGGACCTCACTGCAAAAAATCCATATATCGAAGGATGGAGCCCAGACCGAAGTTATCCCCACCTCAGACTTGTGCTGCCCTGATAGACCCAAGGGAGCCCTACAAACTGACATCAGGAACCTGGACTGGTGAGTTTTATTTCCCAGGGAAAAGGGACAAAGCATGTGCCTAGGTGCCCCCTCCATGGCTGGGAACTGACTGCAAAAAATCCTTATATCGAAGGATGGACCCCACACCGAAGTTTTCCCCACCTCAAACTTGTGCTGCCCTGATAGACCCAAGGGAGCCCTACAAACTGACATCAGGAACCTGGACTGGTGAGTTTTCTTTCCCAGGGAAAGTGGCCAAAGGATGTGCCCAGGGGCCCCTGGCCCTGGGCTGGGACCTCACTGCAAAAAATCCTTATATCGAAGGATGGTCCCGAGACCGAAGTTGTCCGCACCTCAAACTTCTGCTGCCCTGATAGACCCTAAGGAGCCCCACAAACTGACATCAGGAACCTGGACTGGTGAGTTTTCTTTCCCAAGGAAAATGCCCAAAGAATGTGCCCAGGGGCCCCTGGCCCTGGGCTGGGACCTCACTGCAAAAAATCCTTATATCGAAGGATGGTCCCCAGACCGAAGTTGTCCGCACCTCAAACTTCTGCTGCCCTGATAGACCCAAAGGAGCCCTACAAACTGACATCAGGAACCTGGACTGGTGAGTTTTCTTTCCCAGGGAAAAGGGACAAAGCATGTGCCCAGAGGCCCCTGGCCCTGGGCTGGGCCTGACTGCAAAAAATCCTTATATCGAAGGATGGTCCCCAGACCGAAGTTGTCCGCACCTCAAACTTCTGCTGCCCTGATAGACCCAAAGGAGCCCTACAAACTGACATCAGGAACCTGGACTGGTTAGTTTTCTTTCCCAGGGAAAAGGGACAAAGCATGTGCCCAGAGGCCCCTGGCCCTGGGCTGGGCCTGACTGCAAAAAATCCTTATATCGAAGGATGGACCCCAGACCGAAGTTGTCCCCACATCAAACCTGTGCTGTCCTGATAGACGAAAGGAGCCCTACAAACTGACATCAGGAACCTGGTCTGGTGAGTTTTCTTTCCCAGGGAAAATGGCCAAAGGATGTTCCTAGGTGCCCCTGGCCCTGGGCTGGGACCTGACTGCAAAAAATACTTATATCGAAGGATGGACCCCAGACCGAAGTTGTCCCCACCTCAAACTTGTGCTGCCCTGATAGACCCAAGGGAGCCCTACAAACTGACATCAGGAACCTGGACTGCTGAGTTTTCTTTCCCAGGGAAATGGCCAATGGATGTGCCCAGTGGCCCCTGGCCCTGGGCTAGGACCTCACTGCAAAAAATCCTTATATCGAAGGATGGAGCCAGGACCGAAGTTATCCCCACCTCAAACTTGTGCTGCCCTGATAGACCCAAGGGAGCCCTACAAACTGACATCAGGAACCTGGACTGGTGAGTTTTCTTTCCCAGGGAAAATGGCCAAAGGATGTGCCCAGGGGCCCCTGGCCCTGGGCTGGGACCTCACTGCAAAAAATCCTTATATCGAAGGATGGAACCCACACCGAAGTTTTCCCCACCTCAAACTTCTGCTGCCCTGATAGACCCAAAGGAGCCCTACAAACTGACATCAGGAACCTGGACTGGTGAGTTTTCTTTCCCAGGGAAAAGGGACAAAGCATGTGCCCAGAGGCCCCTGGCCCTGGGCTGGGCCTGACTGCAAAAAATCCTTATATCGAAGGATGGACCCCACACCGAAGTTGTCCCCACCTCAAATTTGTGCTGCCCTGATAGACCCAAGGGAGCCCTAAAAACTGACATCAGGAACCTGGACTGGTGAGTTTTCATTCTTAGGGAAAAGGGACAAAGCATGTGCCTAGGTGCCCCCGGCCATGGCTGGGACCTCACTGCAAAAAATCCTTATATCGAAAGATAGGCCCCAGTCCGAATTTGTCCCCACATCAAACCTCTGCTGCCCTGATAGTCCCAAGGGAGCCCTAAAAACTGACATCAGGAACCTGGACTGGTGAGTTTTCTTTCTTAGGGAAAAGGGACAAAGCATGTGCCCAGGGGCCCCAGGCCCTGGGCTGGGATCTGACTGCAAAAAATCCTTATATCGAAGGATGGTCCCCACACCGAAGTTTTCCCCACCTCAAACTTCTGCTGCCCTGATAGACCCAAAGGAGCCCTAAAAACTGACATCAGGAACCTGGACTGGTGAGTTTTCTTTCCCAGGGAAAAGGGACAAAGCATGTGCCCAGGGGCCCCTGGCCCTGGGCTGGGACCTCACTGCAAAAAATCCTTATATCGAAGGATGGACCCCAAACCAAAGTTGTCCCCACTTCAAACCTGTGCTGCCCTGATAGACCCAAGGGTGCCCTACAAACTGACATCAGGAACCTGGACTGGTGAGTTTTCTTTCCCAGGGAAAAGGGACAAAGCATGTGCCCAGAGGCCCCTGGCCCTGGGCTGGGCCTGACTGCAAAAAATCCTTATATCGAAGGATGGACCCCAGACCGAAGTTGTCCCCACATCAAACCTGTGCTGTCCTGATAGACGAAAGGAGCCCTACAAACTGACATCAGGAACCTGGACTGGGGAGTTTTCTTTCCCAGGGAAAATGGCCAAAGGATGTTCCTAGGTGCCCCTGGCCCTGAGCTGGGACCTGGCTGCAAAAAATCCTTATATCGAAGGATGGACCCCAGACCGAAGTTGTCCCCACCTCAGACTTGTGCTGCCCTGATAGACCCAAGGGAGCCCTACAAACTGACATCAGGAACCTGGACTGCTGAGTTTTCTTTCCCAGGGAAATGGCCAATGGATGTGCCCAATGGCCCCTGGCCATGGGCTAGGACCTCACTTCAAAAAATCCTTATATCGAAGGATGGAGCCCAGACCGAAGTTATCCCCACCTCAAACTTGTGCTGCCCTGATAGACCCAAGGGAGCCCTACAAACTGACATCAGGAACCTGGACTGGTGAGTTTTCTTTCCCAGGGAAAATGGCCAAAGGATTTGCCCAGGGGCCCCTGGCTCTCGGCTGGGACCTCACTGCAAAAAATCCTTATATCGAAGGATGGACCCCACACCGAAGTTTTCCCCACCTCAAACTTCTGCTGCCCTGATAGACCCAAAGGAGCCCTACAAACTGACATCAGGAACCTGGACTGGTGGGTTTTCTTTCCCAGGGAAAAGGGACAAAGCATCTGCCCAGAGGCCCCTGGCCCTGGGCTGGGACCTGACTGCAAAAAATCCTTATATCGAAGGATGGACCCCAGACCGAAGTTGTCCCCACATCAGACCTGTGCTGTCCTGATAGACCCAAAGGAGCCCTACAAACTGACATCAGGAACCTGGTCTGGTGAGTTTTCTTTCCCAGGGAAAATGGCCAAAGGTGTTCCTAGGTGCCCCTGGCCCTGGGCTGGGACCTGACTGCCAAAAATACTTATATCGAAGGATGGACCCCAGACCGAAGTTGTCCCCACCTCAAACTTGTGCTGCCCTGATAGACCCAAGGGAGCCCTACAAACTGACATCAGGAACCTGGACTGGTGAGGTTTTTTTCTTAGGGAAAAGGGACAAAGGATGTGCCCAGGGGCCCCTGGCCCTGGGCTGGGACCTCACTGCAAAAAATCCTTATATCGAAGGATGGTCCCCAGACCGAAGTTGTCCGCACCTCAAACTTCTGCTGCCCTGATAGACCCAAAGGAGCCCTACAAACTGACATCAGGAACCTGGACTGGTGAGTTTTCTTTCCCAGGGAAAAGGGACAAAGCATGTGCCCAGAGGCCCCTGGCCCTGGGCTGGGCCTGACTGCAAAAAATACTTATATCGAAGGATGGACCCCAGACCGAAGTTGTCACCACCTCAAACTTGTGCTGCCCTGATAGACCCAAGGGAGCCCTACAAACTGACATCAGGAACCTGGACTGGTGAGTTTTCTTTCCCAGGGAAAATGGCCAAAGGATGTGCCCAGGGGCCCCTGGCCCTGGGCTTGGACCTCACTGCAAAAAATCCTTATATCGAAGGATGGACCCCACACCGAAGTTTTCCCCACCTCAAACTTCTGCTGCCCTGATAGACCCAAGGGAGCCCTACAAACTGACATCAGGAACCTGGACTGGTGAGTTTTCTTTCCCAGGGAAAATGGCCAAAGGATGTGCCCAGGGGCCCCTGGCCCTGGGCTGGGCCTGACTGCAAAAAATCCTTATATCTAAGGATGGACCCCACACCGAAGTTTTCCCCACCTCAAACTTCTGCTGCCCTGATAGACCCAAAGGAGCCCTAAAAACTGACATCAGGAACCTGGACTGGTGAGTTTTCTTTCCCAGGGAAAAGGGACAAAGCATGTGCCCAGAGGCCCCTGGGCTGGGACCTCACTGCAAAAAATCCTTATATAGAAGGATGGTCCCGAGACCGAAGTTGGCCGCACCTCAAACTTCTGCTGCCCTGATAGACCCTAAGGAGCCCCACAAACTGACATCAGGAACCTGGACTGGTGAGTTTTCTTTCCCAAGGAAAATGGCCAAAGAATGTGCCCAGGGGCCCCTGGCCCTGGGCTGGGACCGCACTGCAAAAAATCCTTATATCGAAGGATGGTCCCCAGACCGAAGTTGTCCACACCTCAAACTTCTGCTGCCCTGATAGACCCAAAGGAGCCCTACAAACTGACATCAGGAACCTGGACTGGTGAGTTTTCTTTCCCAGGGAAAAGGGACAAAGCATGTGCCCAGAGGCCCCTGGCCCTGGGCTGGGCCTGACTGCAAAAAATCCTTATATCGAAGGATGGACCCCAGACCGAAGTTGTCCCCACCTCAAATTTGTGCTGCCCTGATAGACCCAAGGGAGCCCTAAAAACTGACATCAGGAACCTGGACTGGTGAGTTTTCTTTCTTAGGGAAAAGGGACAAAGCATGTGCCTAGGTGCCCCCGGCCATGGCTGGGACCTGACTGCAAAAATACTTATATCGAAGGATGGACCCCAGACCGAAGTTGTCCCCACCTCAAACTTGTGCTGCCCTGATAGACCCAAGGGAGCCCTACAAACTGACATCAGGAACCTGGACTGGTGAGTTTTCTTTCCCAGGGAAATGGCCAATGGATGTGCCCAGTGGCCCCTGGCCATGGGCTAGGACCTCACTTCAAAAAATCCTTATATCGAAGGATGGAGCCCAGACCGAAGTTATCCCCACCTCAGACTTGTGCTGCCCTGATAGACCCAAGGGAGCCCTACAAACTGACATCAGGAACCTGGATTGGTGAGTTTTCTTTCCCAGGGAAAAGGGTCAAAGCATGTTCCCAGGGGCCCCTGGCCCTGGGCTGGGAACTCACTGCAAAATATCATTATATCGAAGGATGGACCCCACACCGAAGTTGTCCCCACCTCAAACTTGTGCTGCCCTGATAGACCCAAGGGAGCCCTACAAACTGACATCAGGAACCTGGACTGATGAGTTTTCTTTCCCAGGGAAATGGCCAATGGATGTGCCCAGGGGCCCCTGGCCCTGGGCTGGGACCTCACTTCAAAAAATCCTTATATCGAAGGATGGAGCCCAGACCGAAGTTATCCCCACCTCAAACTTGTGCTGCCCTGATAGACCCAAGGGAGCCCTACAAACTGACATCAGGAACCTGGACTGGTGAGTTTTCTTTCCCAGGGAAAAGGGACAAAGCATGTGCCTAGGTGCCCCCTCCATGGCTGGGAACTGACTGCAAAAAATCCTTATATCGAAGGATGGACCCCACACCGAAGTTTTCCCCACCTCAAACTTGTGCTGCCCTGATAGACCCAAGGGAGCCCTACAAACTGACATCAGGAACCTGGACTGGTGAGTTTTCTTTCCCAGGGAAAGTGGCCAAAGGATGTTCCTAGGTGCCCCTGGCCCTGGGCTAGGACCTCACTGCAAAAAATCCTTATATCGAAGGAGGGAGCCCAGACCGAAGTTATCCCCACCTCAAACTTGTGCTGCCCTGATAGACCCAAGGGAGCCCTACAAACTGACATCAGGAACCTGGACTGGTGAGTTTTCTTTCCCAGGGAAAAGGGACAAAGCATGTGCCCAGAGGCCCCTGGCCCTGGGCTGGGCCTGACTGCAAAAAATCCTTATATCGAAGGATGGACCCCAGACCGAAGTTGTCCCCACCTCAAATTTGTGCTGCCCTGATAGACCCAAGGGAGCCCTAAAAACTGACATCAGGAACCTGGACTGGTGAGTTTTCTTTCTTAGGGAAAAGGGACAAAGCATGTGCCTAGGTGCCCCCGGCCATGGCTGGGACCTGACTGCAAAAATACTTATATCGAAGGATGGACCCCAGACCGAAGTTGTCCCCACCTCAAACTTGTGCTGCCCTGATAGACCCAAGGGAGCCCTACAAACTGACATCAGGAACCTGGACTGGTGAGTTTTCTTTCCCAGGGAAATGGCCAATGGATGTGCCCAGTGGCCCCTGGCCATGGGCTAGGACCTCACTTCAAAAAATCCTTATATCGAAGGATGGAGCCCAGACCGAAGTTATCCCCACCTCAGACTTGTGCTGCCCTGATAGACCCAAGGGAGCCCTACAAACTGACATCAGGAACCTGGATTGGTGAGTTTTCTTTCCCAGGGAAAAGGGTCAAAGCATGTTCCCAGGGGCCCCTGGCCCTGGGCTGGGAACTCACTGCAAAATATCATTATATCGAAGGATGGACCCCACACCGAAGTTGTCCCCACCTCAAACTTGTGCTGCCCTGATAGACCCAAGGGAGCCCTACAAACTGACATCAGGAACCTGGACTGATGAGTTTTCTTTCCCAGGGAAATGGCCAATGGATGTGCCCAGGGGCCCCTGGCCCTGGGCTGGGACCTCACTTCAAAAAATCCTTATATCGAAGGATGGAGCCCAGACCGAAGTTATCCCCACCTCAAACTTGTGCTGCCCTGATAGACCCAAGGGAGCCCTACAAACTGACATCAGGAACCTGGACTGGTGAGTTTTCTTTCCCAGGGAAAAGGGACAAAGCATGTGCCTAGGTGCCCCCTCCATGGCTGGGAACTGACTGCAAAAAATCCTTATATCGAAGGATGGACCCCACACCGAAGTTTTCCCCACCTCAAACTTGTGCTGCCCTGATAGACCCAAGGGAGCCCTACAAACTGACATCAGGAACCTGGACTGGTGAGTTTTCTTTCCCAGGGAAAGTGGCCAAAGGATGTTCCTAGGTGCCCCTGGCCCTGGGCTAGGACCTCACTGCAAAAAATCCTTATATCGAAGGAGGGAGCCCAGACCGAAGTTATCCCCACCTCAAACTTGTGCTGCCCTGATAGACCCAAGGGAGCCCTACAAACTGACATCAGGAACCTGGACTGGTGAGTTTTATTTCCCAGGGAAAAGGGACAAAGCATGTGCCTAGGTGCCCCCTCCATGGCTGGGAACTGACTGCAAAAAATACTTATATCGAAGGATGGACCCCAGACCAGAGTTGTCCCCACATCAAACCTGTGCTGTCCTGATAGACGAAAGGAGCCCTACAAACTGACATCAGGAACCTGGACTGGTGAGTTTTCTTTCCCAGGGAAAAGGGACAAAGCATGTGCCCAGAGGCCCCTGGCCCTGGGCTGGGCCTGACTGCAAAAAATACTTATATCGAAGGATGGACCCCAGACCGAAGTTGTCACCACCTCAAACTTGTGCTGCCCTGATAGACCCAAAGGAGCCCTACAAACTGACATCAGGAACCTGGACTGGTGGGTTTTCTTTCACAGGGAAAAGGGACAAAGCATATGCCCAGGGGCCCCTGGCCCTGGGCTGGGCCTGACTGCAAAAAATCCTTATATCGAAGGATGGACCCCACACCGAAGTTTTCCCCACCTCAAACTTCTGCTGCCCTGATAGACCCAAAGGAGCCCTAAAAACTGACATCAGGAACCTGGACTGGTGAGTTTTCTTTCCCAGGGAAAAGGGACAAAGCATGTGCCCAGAGGCCCCTGGCCCTGGGCTGGGCCTGACTGCAAAAAATCCTTATATCGAAGGATGGACCCCAGACCGAAGTTGTCCCCACCTCAAATTTGTGCTGCCCTGATAGACCCAAGGGAGCCCTAAAAACTGACATCAGGAACCTGGACTGGTGAGTTTTATTTCCCAGGGAAAAGGGACAAAGCATGTGCCTAGGTGCCCCCGGCCATGGCTGGGACCTCACTGCAAAAAATCCTTATATCGAAAGATAGGCCCCAGTCCGAATTTGTCCCCACATCAAACCTCTGCTGCCCTGATAGTCCCAAGGGAGCCCTAAAAACTGACATCAGGAACCTGGACTGGTGAGTTTTCTTTCTTAGGGAAAAGGGACAAAGCATGTGCCCAGGGGCCCCAGGCCCTGGGCTGGGATCTGACTGCAAAAAATCCTTATATCGAAGGATGGTCCCCAGACCGATGTTGTCCGCACCTCAAACTTCTGCTGCCCTGATAGACCCAAAGGAGCCCTACAAACTGACATCAGGAACCTGGACTGGTGGGTTTTCTTTCACAGGGAAAAGGGACAAAGCATCTGCCCAGAGGCCCCTGGCCCTGGGCTGGGCCTGACTGCAAAAAATCCTTATATCGAAGGATGGACCCCACACCGAAGTTTTCCCCACCTCAAACTTCTGCTGCCCTGATAGACCCAAAGGAGCCCTAAAAACTGACATCAGGAACCTGGACTGGTGAGTTTTCTTTCCCAGGGAAAAGGGACAAAGCATGTGCCCAGAGGCCCCTGGCCCTGGGCTGGGCCTGACTGCAAAAAATCCTTATATCGAAGGATGGACCCCAGACCGAAGTTGTCCCAACCTCAAATTTGTGCTGCCCTGATAGACCCAAGGGAGCCCTAAAAACTGACATCAGGAACCTGGACTGGTGAGTTTTCTTTCTTAGGGAAAAGGGACAAAGCATGTGCCTAGGTGCCCCCGGCCATGGCTGGGACCTGACTGCAAAAAATACTTATATCGAAGGATGGACTCCAGACCGAAGTTGTCCCCACCTCAAACTTGTGCTGCCCTGATAGACCCAAGGGAGCCTTACAAACTGACATCAGGAACCTGGACTGGTGAGTTTTCTTTCCCAGGGAAATGGCCAATGGATGTGCCCAGTGGCCCCTGGCCCTGGGCTAGGACCTCACTGCAAAAAATCCATATATCGAAGGATGGAGCCCAGACCGAAGTTATCCCCACCTCAGACTTGTGCTGCCCTGATAGACCCAAGGGAGCCCTACAAACTGACATCAGGAACCTGGACTGGTGAGTTTTATTTCCCAGGGAAAAGGGACAAAGCATGTGCCTAGGTGCCCCGTCCATGGCTGGGAACTGACTGCAAAAAATCCTTATATCGAAGGATGGACCCCACACCGAAGTTTTCCCCACCTCAAACTTGTGCTGCCCTGATAGACCCAAGGGAGCCCTACAAACTGACATCAGGAACCTGGACTGGTGAGTTTTCTTTCCCAGGGAAAGTGGCCAAAGGATGTGCCCAGGGGCCCCTGGCCCTGGGCTGGGACCTCACTGCAAAAAATCCTTATATCGAAGGATGATCCCGAGACCGAAGTTGTCCGCACCTCAAACTTCTGCTGCCCTGATAGACCCTAAGGAGCCCCACAAACTGACATCAGGAACCTGGACTGGTGAGTTTTCTTTCCCAGGGAAAGTGGCCAATGGATGTGCCCAGTGGCCCCTGGCCATGGGCTAGGACCTCACTTCAAAAAATCCTTATATCGAAGGATGGAGCCCAGACCGAAGTTATCCCCACCTCAGACTTGTGCTGCCCTGATAGACCCAAGGGAGCCCTACAAACTGACATCAGGAACCTGGATTGGTGAGTTTTCTTTCCCAGGGAAAAGGGTCAAAGCATGTTCCCAGGGGCCCCTGGCCCTGGGCTGGGAACTCACTGCAAAATATCATTATATCGAAGGATGGACCCCACACCGAAGTTGTCCCCACCTCAAACTTGTGCTGCCCTGATAGACCCAAGGGAGCCCTACAAACTGACATCAGGAACCTGGACTGATGAGTTTTCTTTCCCAGGGAAATGGCCAATGGATGTGCCCAGGGGCCCCTGGCCCTGGGCTGGGACCTCACTTCAAAAAATCCTTATATCGAAGGATGGAGCCCAGACCGAAGTTATCCCCACCTCAAACTTGTGCTGCCCTGATAGACCCAAGGGAGCCCTACAAACTGACATCAGGAACCTGGACTGGTGAGTTTTCTTTCCCAGGGAAAAGGGACAAAGCATGTGCCTAGGTGCCCCCTCCATGGCTGGGAACTGACTGCAAAAAATCCTTATATCGAAGGATGGACCCCACACCGAAGTTTTCCCCACCTCAAACTTGTGCTGCCCTGATAGACCCAAGGGAGCCCTACAAACTGACATCAGGAACCTGGACTGGTGAGTTTTCTTTCCCAGGGAAAGTGGCCAAAGGATGTTCCTAGGTGCCCCTGGCCCTGGGCTAGGACCTCACTGCAAAAAATCCTTATATCGAAGGAGGGAGCCCAGACCGAAGTTATCCCCACCTCAAACTTGTGCTGCCCTGATAGACCCAAGGGAGCCCTACAAACTGACATCAGGAACCTGGACTGGTGAGTTTTATTTCCCAGGGAAAAGGGACAAAGCATGTGCCTAGGTGCCCCCTCCATGGCTGGGAACTGACTGCAAAAAATACTTATATCGAAGGATGGACCCCAGACCAGAGTTGTCCCCACATCAAACCTGTGCTGTCCTGATAGACGAAAGGAGCCCTACAAACTGACATCAGGAACCTGGACTGGTGAGTTTTCTTTCCCAGGGAAAAGGGACAAAGCATGTGCCCAGAGGCCCCTGGCCCTGGGCTGGGCCTGACTGCAAAAAATACTTATATCGAAGGATGGACCCCAGACCGAAGTTGTCACCACCTCAAACTTGTGCTGCCCTGATAGACCCAAAGGAGCCCTACAAACTGACATCAGGAACCTGGACTGGTGGGTTTTCTTTCACAGGGAAAAGGGACAAAGCATATGCCCAGGGGCCCCTGGCCCTGGGCTGGGCCTGACTGCAAAAAATCCTTATATCAAAGGATGGACCCCACACCGAAGTTTTCCCCACCTCAAACTTCTGCTGCCCTGATAGACCCAAAGGAGCCCTAAAAACTGACATCAGGAACCTGGACTGGTGAGTTTTCTTTCCCAGGGAAAAGGGACAAAGCATGTGCCCAGAGGCCCCTGGCCCTGGGCTGGGCCTGACTGCAAAAAATCCTTATATCGAAGGATGGACCCCAGACCGAAGTTGTCCCCACCTCAAATTTGTGCTGCCCTGATAGACCCAAGGGAGCCCTAAAAACTGACATCAGGAACCTGGACTGGTGAGTTTTATTTCCCAGGGAAAAGGGACAAAGCATGTGCCTAGGTGCCCCCGGCCATGGCTGGGACCTCACTGCAAAAAATCCTTATATCGAAAGATAGGCCCCAGTCCGAATTTGTCCCCACATCAAACCTCTGCTGCCCTGATAGTCCCAAGGGAGCCCTAAAAACTGACATCAGGAACCTGGACTGGTGAGTTTTCTTTCTTAGGGAAAAGGGACAAAGCATGTGCCCAGGGGCCCCAGGCCCTGGGCTGGGATCTGACTGCAAAAAATCCTTATATCGAAGGATGGTCCCCAGACCGATGTTGTCCGCACCTCAAACTTCTGCTGCCCTGATAGACCCAAAGGAGCCCTACAAACTGACATCAGGAACCTGGACTGGTGGGTTTTCTTTCACAGGGAAAAGGGACAAAGCATCTGCCCAGAGGCCCCTGGCCCTGGGCTGGGCCTGACTGCAAAAAATCCTTATATCGAAGGATGGACCCCACACCGAAGTTTTCCCCACCTCAAACTTCTGCTGCCCTGATAGACCCAAAGGAGCCCTAAAAACTGACATCAGGAACCTGGACTGGTGAGTTTTCTTTCCCAGGGAAAAGGGACAAAGCATGTGCCCAGAGGCCCCTGGCCCTGGGCTGGGCCTGACTGCAAAAAATCCTTATATCGAAGGATGGACCCCAGACCGAAGTTGTCCCAACCTCAAATTTGTGCTGCCCTGATAGACCCAAGGGAGCCCTAAAAACTGACATCAGGAACCTGGACTGGTGAGTTTTCTTTCTTAGGGAAAAGGGACAAAGCATGTGCCTAGGTGCCCCCGGCCATGGCTGGGACCTGACTGCAAAAAATACTTATATCGAAGGATGGACTCCAGACCGAAGTTGTCCCCACCTCAAACTTGTGCTGCCCTGATAGACCCAAGGGAGCCTTACAAACTGACATCAGGAACCTGGACTGGTGAGTTTTCTTTCCCAGGGAAATGGCCAATGGATGTGCCCAGTGGCCCCTGGCCCTGGGCTAGGACCTCACTGCAAAAAATCCATATATCGAAGGATGGAGCCCAGACCGAAGTTATCCCCACCTCAGACTTGTGCTGCCCTGATAGACCCAAGGGAGCCCTACAAACTGACATCAGGAACCTGGACTGGTGAGTTTTATTTCCCAGGGAAAAGGGACAAAGCATGTGCCTAGGTGCCCCGTCCATGGCTGGGAACTGACTGCAAAAAATCCTTATATCGAAGGATGGACCCCACACCGAAGTTTTCCCCACCTCAAACTTGTGCTGCCCTGATAGACCCAAGGGAGCCCTACAAACTGACATCAGGAACCTGGACTGGTGAGTTTTCTTTCCCAGGGAAAGTGGCCAAAGGATGTGCCCAGGGGCCCCTGGCCCTGGGCTGGGACCTCACTGCAAAAAATCCTTATATCGAAGGATGATCCCGAGACCGAAGTTGTCCGCACCTCAAACTTCTGCTGCCCTGATAGACCCTAAGGAGCCCCACAAACTGACATCAGGAACCTGGACTGGTGAGTTTTCTTTCCCAAGGAAAATGCCCAAAGAATGTGCCCAGGGGCCCCTGGCCCTGGGCTGGGACCTCACTGCAAAAAATCCTTATATCGAAGGATGGTCCCCAGACCGAAGTTGTCCGCACCTCAAACTTCTGCTGCCCTGATAGACCCAAAGGAGCCCTACAAACTGACATCAGGAACCTGGACTGGTGAGTTTTCTTTCCCAGGGAAAAGGGACAAAGCATGTGCCCAGAGGCCCCTGGCCCTGGGCTGGGCCTGACTGCAAAAAATCCTTATATCGAAGGATGGTCCCCAGACCGAAGTTGTCCGCACCTCAAACTTCTGCTGCCCTGATAGACCCAAAGGAGCCCTACAAACTGACATCAGGAACCTGGACTGGTTAGTTTTCTTTCCCAGGGAAAAGGGACAAAGCATGTGCCCAGAGGCCCCTGGCCCTGGGCTGGGCCTGACTGCAAAAAATCCTTATATCGAAGGATGGACTCCAGACCGAAGTTGTCCCCACATCAAACCTGTGCTGTCCTGATAGACGAAAGGAGCCCTACAAACTGACATCAGGAACCTGATCTGGTGAGTTTTCTTTCCCAGGGAAAATGGCCAAAGGATGTTCCTAGGTGCCCCTGGCCCTGGGCTGGGACCTGACTGCAAAAAATACTTATATCGAAGGATGGACCCCAGACCGAAGTTGTCCCCACCTCAAACTTGTGCTGCCCTGATAGACCCAAGGGAGCCCTACAAACTGACATCAGGAACCTGGACTGCTGAGTTTTCTTTCCCAGGGAAATGGCCAATGGATGTGCCCAGTGGCCCCTGGCCCTGGGCTAGGACCTCACTGCAAAAAATCCTTATATCGAAGGATGGAGCCAGGACCGAAGTTATCCCCACCTCAAACTTGTGCTGCCCTGATAGACCCAAGGGAGCCCTACAAACTGACATCAGGAACCTGGACTGGTGAGTTTTCTTTCCCAGGGAAAATGGCCAAAGGATGTGCCCAGGGGCCCCTGGCCCTGGGCTGGGACCTCACTGCAAAAAATCCTTATATCGAAGGATGGAACCCACACCGAAGTTTTCCCCACCTCAAACTTCTGCTGCCCTGATAGACCCAAAGGAGCCCTACAAACTGACATCAGGAACCTGGACTGGTGAGTTTTCTTTCCCAGGGAAAAGGGACAAAGCATGTGCCCAGAGGCCCCTGGCCCTGGGCTGGGCCTGACTGCAAAAAATCCTTATATCGAAGGATGGACCCCAGACCGAAGTTGTCCCCACCTCAAATTTGTGCTGCCCTGATAGACCCAAGGGAGCCCTAAAAACTGACATCAGGAACCTGGACTGGTGAGTTTTCATTCTTAGGGAAAAGGGACAAAGCATGTGCCTAGGTGCCCCCGGCCATGGCTGGGACCTCACTGCAAAAAATCCTTATATCGAAAGATAGGCCCCAGTCCGAATTTGTCCCCACATCAAACCTCTGCTGCCCTGATAGTCCCAAGGGAGCCCTAAAAACTGACATCAGGAACCTGGACTGGTGAGTTTTCTTTCTTAGGGAAAAGGGACAAAGCATGTGCCCAGGGGCCCCAGGCCCTGGGCTGGGATCTGACTGCAAAAAATCCTTATATCGAAGGATGGTCCCCACACCGAAGTTTTCCCCACCTCAAACTTCTGCTGCCCTGATAGACCCAAAGGAGCCCTAAAAACTGACATCAGGAACCTGGACTGGTGAGTTTTCTTTCCCAGGGAAAAGGGACAAAGCATGTGCCCAGGGGCCCCTGGCCCTGGGCTGGGACCTCACTGCAAAAAATCCTTATATCGAAGGATGGACCCCAAACCAAAGTTGTCCCCACTTCAAACCTGTGCTGCCCTGATAGACCCAAGGGTGCCCTACAAACTGACATCAGGAACCTGGACTGGTGAGTTTTCTTTCCCAGGGAAAAGGGACAAAGCATGTGCCCAGAGGCCCCTGGCCCTGGGCTGGGCCTGACTGCAAAAAATCCTTATATCGAAGGATGGACCCCAGACCGAAGTTGTCCCCACATCAAACCTGTGCTGTCCTGATAGACGAAAGGAGCCCTACAAACTGACATCAGGAACCTGGACTGGGGAGTTTTCTTTCCCAGGGAAAATGGCCAAAGGATGTTCCTAGGTGCCCCTGGCCCTGAGCTGGGACCTGGCTGCAAAAAATCCTTATATCGAAGGATGGACCCCAGACCGAAGTTGTCCCCACCTCAGACTTGTGCTGCCCTGATAGACCCAAGGGAGCCCTACAAACTGACATCAGGAACCTGGACTGCTGAGTTTTCTTTCCCAGGGAAATGGCCAATGGATGTGCCCAATGGCCCCTGGCCATGGGCTAGGACCTCACTTCAAAAAATCCTTATATCGAAGGATGGAGCCCAGACCGAAGTTATCCCCACCTCAAACTTGTGCTGCCCTGATAGACCCAAGGGAGCCCTACAAACTGACATCAGGAACCTGGACTGGTGAGTTTTCTTTCCCAGGGAAAATGGCCAAAGGATTTGCCCAGGGGCCCCTGGCTCTCGGCTGGGACCTCACTGCAAAAAATCCTTATATCGAAGGATGGACCCCACACCGAAGTTTTCCCCACCTCAAACTTCTGCTGCCCTGATAGACCCAAAGGAGCCCTACAAACTGACATCAGGAACCTGGACTGGTGGGTTTTCTTTCCCAGGGAAAAGGGACAAAGCATCTGCCCAGAGGCCCCTGGCCCTGGGCTGGGACCTGACTGCAAAAAATCCTTATATCGAAGGATGGACCCCAGACCGAAGTTGTCCCCACATCAGACCTGTGCTGTCCTGATAGACCCAAAGGAGCCCTACAAACTGACATCAGGAACCTGGTCTGGTGAGTTTTCTTTCCCAGGGAAAATGGCCAAAGGTGTTCCTAGGTGCCCCTGGCCCTGGGCTGGGACCTGACTGCCAAAAATACTTATATCGAAGGATGGACCCCAGACCGAAGTTGTCCCCACCTCAAACTTGTGCTGCCCTGATAGACCCAAGGGAGCCCTACAAACTGACATCAGGAACCTGGACTGGTGAGGTTTTTTTCTTAGGGAAAAGGGACAAAGGATGTGCCCAGGGGCCCCTGGCCCTGGGCTGGGACCTCACTGCAAAAAATCCTTATATCGAAGGATGGTCCCCAGACCGAAGTTGTCCGCACCTCAAACTTCTGCTGCCCTGATAGACCCAAAGGAGCCCTACAAACTGACATCAGGAACCTGGACTGGTGAGTTTTCTTTCCCAGGGAAAAGGGACAAAGCATGTGCCCAGAGGCCCCTGGCCCTGGGCTGGGCCTGACTGCAAAAAATACTTATATCGAAGGATGGACCCCAGACCGAAGTTGTCACCACCTCAAACTTGTGCTGCCCTGATAGACCCAAGGGAGCCCTACAAACTGACATCAGGAACCTGGACTGGTGAGTTTTCTTTCCCAGGGAAAATGGCCAAAGGATGTGCCCAGGGGCCCCTGGCCCTGGGCTTGGACCTCACTGCAAAAAATCCTTATATCGAAGGATGGACCCCACACCGAAGTTTTCCCCACCTCAAACTTCTGCTGCCCTGATAGACCCAAGGGAGCCCTACAAACTGACATCAGGAACCTGGACTGGTGAGTTTTCTTTCCCAGGGAAAATGGCCAAAGGATGTGCCCAGGGGCCCCTGGCCCTGGGCTGGGCCTGACTGCAAAAAATCCTTATATCTAAGGATGGACCCCACACCGAAGTTTTCCCCACCTCAAACTTCTGCTGCCCTGATAGACCCAAAGGAGCCCTAAAAACTGACATCAGGAACCTGGACTGGTGAGTTTTCTTTCCCAGGGAAAAGGGACAAAGCATGTGCCCAGAGGCCCCTGGGCTGGGACCTCACTGCAAAAAATCCTTATATAGAAGGATGGTCCCGAGACCGAAGTTGGCCGCACCTCAAACTTCTGCTGCCCTGATAGACCCTAAGGAGCCCCACAAACTGACATCAGGAACCTGGACTGGTGAGTTTTCTTTCCCAAGGAAAATGGCCAAAGAATGTGCCCAGGGGCCCCTGGCCCTGGGCTGGGACCGCACTGCAAAAAATCCTTATATCGAAGGATGGTCCCCAGACCGAAGTTGTCCACACCTCAAACTTCTGCTGCCCTGATAGACCCAAAGGAGCCCTACAAACTGACATCAGGAACCTGGACTGGTGAGTTTTCTTTCCCAGGGAAAAGGGACAAAGCATGTGCCCAGAGGCCCCTGGCCCTGGGCTGGGCCTGACTGCAAAAAATCCTTATATCGAAGGATGGACCCCAGACCGAAGTTGTCCCCACCTCAAATTTGTGCTGCCCTGATAGACCCAAGGGAGCCCTAAAAACTGACATCAGGAACCTGGACTGGTGAGTTTTCTTTCTTAGGGAAAAGGGACAAAGCATGTGCCTAGGTGCCCCCGGCCATGGCTGGGACCTGACTGCAAAAATACTTATATCGAAGGATGGACCCCAGACCGAAGTTGTCCCCACCTCAAACTTGTGCTGCCCTGATAGACCCAAGGGAGCCCTACAAACTGACATCAGGAACCTGGACTGGTGAGTTTTCTTTCCCAGGGAAATGGCCAATGGATGTGCCCAGTGGCCCCTGGCCATGGGCTAGGACCTCACTTCAAAAAATCCTTATATCGAAGGATGGAGCCCAGACCGAAGTTATCCCCACCTCAGACTTGTGCTGCCCTGATAGACCCAAGGGAGCCCTACAAACTGACATCAGGAACCTGGATTGGTGAGTTTTCTTTCCCAGGGAAAAGGGTCAAAGCATGTTCCCAGGGGCCCCTGGCCCTGGGCTGGGAACTCACTGCAAAATATCATTATATCGAAGGATGGACCCCACACCGAAGTTGTCCCCACCTCAAACTTGTGCTGCCCTGATAGACCCAAGGGAGCCCTACAAACTGACATCAGGAACCTGGACTGATGAGTTTTCTTTCCCAGGGAAATGGCCAATGGATGTGCCCAGGGGCCCCTGGCCCTGGGCTGGGACCTCACTTCAAAAAATCCTTATATCGAAGGATGGAGCCCAGACCGAAGTTATCCCCACCTCAAACTTGTGCTGCCCTGATAGACCCAAGGGAGCCCTACAAACTGACATCAGGAACCTGGACTGGTGAGTTTTCTTTCCCAGGGAAAAGGGACAAAGCATGTGCCTAGGTGCCCCCTCCATGGCTGGGAACTGACTGCAAAAAATCCTTATATCGAAGGATGGACCCCACACCGAAGTTTTCCCCACCTCAAACTTGTGCTGCCCTGATAGACCCAAGGGAGCCCTACAAACTGACATCAGGAACCTGGACTGGTGAGTTTTCTTTCCCAGGGAAAGTGGCCAAAGGATGTTCCTAGGTGCCCCTGGCCCTGGGCTAGGACCTCACTGCAAAAAATCCTTATATCGAAGGAGGGAGCCCAGACCGAAGTTATCCCCACCTCAAACTTGTGCTGCCCTGATAGACCCAAGGGAGCCCTACAAACTGACATCAGGAACCTGGACTGGTGAGTTTTATTTCCCAGGGAAAAGGGACAAAGCATGTGCCTAGGTGCCCCCTCCATGGCTGGGAACTGACTGCAAAAAATACTTATATCGAAGGATGGACCCCAGACCAGAGTTGTCCCCACATCAAACCTGTGCTGTCCTGATAGACGAAAGGAGCCCTACAAACTGACATCAGGAACCTGGACTGGTGAGTTTTCTTTCCCAGGGAAAAGGGACAAAGCATGTGCCCAGAGGCCCCTGGCCCTGGGCTGGGCCTGACTGCAAAAAATACTTATATCGAAGGATGGACCCCAGACCGAAGTTGTCACCACCTCAAACTTGTGCTGCCCTGATAGACCCAAAGGAGCCCTACAAACTGACATCAGGAACCTGGACTGGTGGGTTTTCTTTCACAGGGAAAAGGGACAAAGCATATGCCCAGGGGCCCCTGGCCCTGGGCTGGGCCTGACTGCAAAAAATCCTTATATCGAAGGATGGACCCCACACCGAAGTTTTCCCCACCTCAAACTTCTGCTGCCCTGATAGACCCAAAGGAGCCCTAAAAACTGACATCAGGAACCTGGACTGGTGAGTTTTCTTTCCCAGGGAAAAGGGACAAAGCATGTGCCCAGAGGCCCCTGGCCCTGGGCTGGGCCTGACTGCAAAAAATCCTTATATCGAAGGATGGACCCCAGACCGAAGTTGTCCCCACCTCAAATTTGTGCTGCCCTGATAGACCCAAGGGAGCCCTAAAAACTGACATCAGGAACCTGGACTGGTGAGTTTTCTTTCTTAGGGAAAAGGGACAAAGCATGTGCCTAGGTGCCCCCGGCCATGGCTGGGACCTCACTGCAAAAAATCCTTATATCGAAAGATAGGCCCCAGTCCGAATTTGTCCCCACATCAAACCTCTGCTGCCCTGATAGTCCCAAGGGAGCCCTAAAAACTGACATCAGGAACCTGGACTGGTGAGTTTTCTTTCTTAGGGAAAAGGGACAAAGCATGTGCCCAGGGGCCCCAGGCCCTGGGCTGGGATCTGACTGCAAAAAATCCTTATATCGAAGGATGGTCCCCAGACCGATGTTGTCCGCACCTCAAACTTCTGCTGCCCTGATAGACCCAAAGGAGCCCTACAAACTGACATCAGGAACCTGGACTGGTGGGTTTTCTTTCACAGGGAAAAGGGACAAAGCATGTGCCCAGAGGCCCCTGGCCCTGGGCTGGGCCTGACTGCAAAAAATCCTTATATCGAAGGATGGACCCCACACCGAAGTTTTCCCCACCTCAAACTTCTGCTGCCCTGATAGACCCAAAGGAGCCCTAAAAACTGACATCAGGAACCTGGACTGGTGAGTTTTCTTTCCCAGGGAAAAGGGACAAAGCATGTGCCCAGAGGCCCCTGGCCCTGGGCTGGGCCTGACTGCAAAAAATCCTTATATCGAAGGATGGACCCCAGACCGAAGTTGTCCCAACCTCAAATTTGTGCTGCCCTGATAGACCCAAGGGAGCCCTAAAAACTGACATCAGGAACCTGGACTGGTGAGTTTTCTTTCTTAGGGAAAAGGGACAAAGCATGTGCCTAGGTGCCCCCGGCCATGGCTGGGACCTGACTGCAAAAAATACTTATATCGAAGGATGGACTCCAGACCGAAGTTGTCCCCACCTCAAACTTGTGCTGCCCTGATAGACCCAAGGGAGCCTTACAAACTGACATCAGGAACCTGGACTGGTGAGTTTTCTTTCCCAGGGAAATGGCCAATGGATGTGCCCAGTGGCCCCTGGCCCTGGGCTAGGACCTCACTGCAAAAAATCCATATATCGAAGGATGGAGCCCAGACCGAAGTTATCCCCACCTCAGACTTGTGCTGCCCTGATAGACCCAAGGGAGCCCTACAAACTGACATCAGGAACCTGGACTGGTGAGTTTTATTTCCCAGGGAAAAGGGACAAAGCATGTGCCTAGGTGCCCCGTCCATGGCTGGGAACTGACTGCAAAAAATCCTTATATCGAAGGATGGACCCCACACCGAAGTTTTCCCCACCTCAAACTTGTGCTGCCCTGATAGACCCAAGGGAGCCCTACAAACTGACATCAGGAACCTGGACTGGTGAGTTTTCTTTCCCAGGGAAAGTGGCCAAAGGATGTGCCCAGGGGCCCCTGGCCCTGGGCTGGGACCTCACTGCAAAAAATCCTTATATCGAAGGATGATCCCGAGACCGAAGTTGTCCGCACCTCAAACTTCTGCTGCCCTGATAGACCCTAAGGAGCCCCACAAACTGACATCAGGAACCTGGACTGGTGAGTTTTCTTTCCCAAGGAAAATGCCCAAAGAATGTGCCCAGGGGCCCCTGGCCCTGGGCTGGGACCTCACTGCAAAAAATCCTTATATCGAAGGATGGTCCCCAGACCGAAGTTGTCCGCACCTCAAACTTCTGCTGCCCTGATAGACCCAAAGGAGCCCTACAAACTGACATCAGGAACCTGGACTGGTGAGTTTTCTTTCCCAGGGAAAAGGGACAAAGCATGTGCCCAGAGGCCCCTGGCCCTGGGCTGGGCCTGACTGCAAAAAATCCTTATATCGAAGGATGGTCCCCAGACCGAAGTTGTCCGCACCTCAAACTTCTGCTGCCCTGATAGACCCAAAGGAGCCCTACAAACTGACATCAGGAACCTGGACTGGTTAGTTTTCTTTCCCAGGGAAAAGGGACAAAGCATGTGCCCAGAGGCCCCTGGCCCTGGGCTGGGCCTGACTGCAAAAAATCCTTATATCGAAGGATGGACTCCAGACCGAAGTTGTCCCCACATCAAACCTGTGCTGTCCTGATAGACGAAAGGAGCCCTACAAACTGACATCAGGAACCTGGTCTGGTGAGTTTTCTTTCCCAGGGAAAATGGCCAAAGGATGTTCCTAGGTGCCCCTGGCCCTGGGCTGGGACCTGACTGCAAAAAATACTTATATCGAAGGATGGACCCCAGACCGAAGTTGTCCCCACCTCAAACTTGTGCTGCCCTGATAGACCCAAGGGACCCCTACAAACTGACATCAGGAACCTGGACTGCTGAGTTTTCTTTCCCAGGGAAATGGCCAATGGATGTGCCCAGTGGCCCCTGGCCCTGGGCTAGGACCTCACTGCAAAAAATCCTTATATCGAAGGATGGAGCCAGGACCGAAGTTATCCCCACCTCAAACTTGTGCTGCCCTGATAGACCCAAGGGAGCCCTACAAACTGACATCAGGAACCTGGACTGGTGAGTTTTCTTTCCCAGGGAAAATGGCCAAAGGATGTGCCCAGGGGCCCCTGGCCCTGGGCTGGGACCTCACTGCAAAAAATCCTTATATCGAAGGATGGAACCCACACCGAAGTTTTCCCCACCTCAAACTTCTGCTGCCCTGATAGACCCAAAGGAGCCCTACAAACTGACATCAGGAACCTGGACTGGTGAGTTTTCTTTCCCAGGGAAAAGGGACAAAGCATGTGCCCAGAGGCCCCTGGCCCTGGGCTGGGCCTGACTGCAAAAAATCCTTATATCGAAGGATGGACCCCAGACCGAAGTTGTCCCCACCTCAAATTTGTGCTGCCCTGATAGACCCAAGGGAGCCCTAAAAACTGACATCAGGAACCTGGACTGGTGAGTTTTCATTCTTAGGGAAAAGGGACAAAGCATGTGCCTAGGTGCCCCCGGCCATGGCTGGGACCTCACTGCAAAAAATCCTTATATCGAAAGATAGGCCCCAGTCCGAATTTGTCCCCACATCAAACCTCTGCTGCCCTGATAGTCCCAAGGGAGCCCTAAAAACTGACATCAGGAACCTGGACTGGTGAGTTTTCTTTCTTAGGGAAAAGGGACAAAGCATGTGCCCAGGGGCCCCAGGCCCTGGGCTGGGATCTGACTGCAAAAAATCCTTATATCGAAGGATGGTCCCCACACCGAAGTTTTCCCCACCTCAAACTTCTGCTGCCCTGATAGACCCAAAGGAGCCCTAAAAACTGACATCAGGAACCTGGACTGGTGAGTTTTCTTTCCCAGGGAAAAGGGACAAAGCATGTGCCCAGGGGCCCCTGGCCCTGGGCTGGGACCTCACTGCAAAAAATCCTTATATCGAAGGATGGACCCCAAACCAAAGTTGTCCCCACTTCAAACCTGTGCTGCCCTGATAGACCCAAGGGTGCCCTACAAACTGACATCAGGAACCTGGACTGGTGAGTTTTCTTTCCCAGGGAAAAGGGACAAAGCACGTGCCCAGAGGCCCCTGGCCCTGGGCTGGGCCTGACTGCAAAAAATCCTTATATCGAAGGATGGACCCCAGACCGAAGTTGTCCCCACATCAAACCTGTGCTGTCCTGATAGACGAAAGGAGCCCTACAAACTGACATCAGGAACCTGGACTGGGGAGTTTTCTTTCCCAGGGAAAATGGCCAAAGGATGTTCCTAGGTGCCCCTGGCCCTGAGCTGGGACCTGGCTGCAAAAAATCCTTATATCGAAGGATGGACCCCAGACCGAAGTTGTCCCCACCTCAGACTTGTGCTGCCCTGATAGACCCAAGGGAGCCCTACAAACTGACATCAGGAACCTGGACTGCTGAGTTTTCTTTCCCAGGGAAATGGCCAATGGATGTGCCCAATGGCCCCTGGCCATGGGCTAGGACCTCACTTCAAAAAATCCTTATATCGAAGGATGGAGCCCAGACCGAAGTTATCCCCACCTCAAACTTGTGCTGCCCTGATAGACCCAAGGGAGCCCTACAAACTGACATCAGGAACCTGGATTGGTGAGTTTTCTTTCCCAGGGAAAATGGCCAAAGGATATGCCCAGGGGCCCCTGGCCCTGGGCTGGGACCTCACTGCAAAAAATCCATATATCGAAGGATGGAACCCACACCGAAGTTGTCCCCACCTCAAACTTCTGCTGCCCTGATAGACCCAAAGGAGCCCTACAAACTGACATCAGGAACCTGGACTGGTGGGTTTTCTTTCCCAGGGAAAAGGGACAAAGCATCTGCCCAGAAGCCCCTGGCCCGGGGCTGGGCCTGACTGCAAAAAATCCTTATATCGAAGGATGGACCCCAGACCGAAGTTGTCCCCACATCAAACCTGTGCTGTCCTGATAGACCCAAAGGAGCCCTACAAACTGACATCAGGAATCTGGTCTGGTGAGTTTTCTTTCCCAGGGAAAATGGCCAAAGGTGTTCCTAGGTGCCCCTGGCCCTGGGCTGGGACCTGACTGCAAAAAATACTTATATCGAAGGATGGAGCCCAGACCGAAGTTATCCCCACCTCAAACTTGTGCTGCCCTGATAGACCCAAGGGAGCCCTACAAACTGACATCAGGAACCTGGACTGCTGAGTTTTCTTTCCCAGGGAAAATGGCCAAAGGATGTGCGTAGGTGCCCCCTCCATGCCTGGGAACTGACTGCAAAAAATCCTTATATCGAAGGATGGACCCCAGACCGAAGTTGTCCCCACCTCAAACTTGTGCTGCCCTGATAGACCCAAGGGAGCCCTAAAAACTGACATCAGGAACCTGGACTGGTGAGTTTTCTCTCTTAGGGAAAAGGGACAAAGCATGTGCCCAGGGGCCCCTGGCCCTGGGCTGGGACCTCACTGCAAAAAATCCTTATATCGAAGGATGGTCCCGAGAGCGAAGTTGTCCGCACCTCAAACTTCTGATGCCCTGATAGACCCAAAGGAGCCCTACAAACTGACATCAGGAACCTGGACTGGTGGGTTTTCTTTCCCAGGGAAAAGGGACAAAGCATGTGCCCAGAGGCCCCTGGCCCTGGGCTGGGCCTGACTGCAAAAAATCCTTATATCGAAGGATGGACCCCAGACCGAAGTTGTCCCCACATCAAACCTGTGCTGTCCTGATAGACCCAAAGGAGCCCTACAAACTGACATCAGGAACCTGGTCTGGTGAGTTTTCTTTCCCAGGGAAAATGGCCAAAGGTGTTCCTAGGTGCCCCTGGCCCTGGGCTGGGACCTGACTGCAAAAAATACTTATATCGAAGGATGGACCCCAGACCGAAGTTGTCCCCACCTCAAACTTGTGCTGCCCTGATAGACCCAAGGGAGCCCTACAAACTGACATCAGGAACCTGGACTGGTGAGTTTTCTTTCCCAGGGAAATGGCCAATGGATGTGCCCAGTGGCCCCTGGCCCTGGGCTAGGACCTCACTGCAAAAAATCCATATATCGAAGGATGGAGCCCAGACCGAAGTTATCCCCACCTCAGACTTGTGCTGCCCTGATAGACCCAAGGGAGCCCTACAAACTGACATCAGGAACCTGGACTGGTGAGTTTTATTTCCCAGGGAAAAGGGACAAAGCATGTGCCTAGGTGCCCCCTCCATGGCTGGGAACTGACTGCAAAAAATCCTTATATCGAAGGATGGACCCCACACCGAAGTTTTCCCCACCTCAAACTTGTGCTGCCCTGATAGACCCAAGGGAGCCCTACAAACTGACATCAGGAACCTGGACTGGTGAGTTTTCTTTCCCAGGGAAAGTGGCCAAAGGATGTGCCCAGGGGCCCCTGGCCCTGGGCTGGGACCTCACTGCAAAAAATCCTTATATCGAAGGATGGACCCCACACCGAAGTTTTCCCCACCTCAAACTTCTGCTGCCCTGCTAGACCCAAAGGAGCCCTAAAAACTGACATCAGGAACCTGGACTGGTGAGTTTTCTTTCCCAGGGAAAAGGGACAAAGCATGTGCCCAGAGGCCCCTGGCCCTGGGCTGGGACCTCACTGCAAAAAATCCTTATATCGAAGGATGGACCCCAGACCGAAGTTGTCCCCACCTCAAATTTGTGCTGCCCTGATAGACCCAAGGGAGCCCTAAAAACTGACATCAGGAACCTGGACTGGTGAGTTTTCTTTCTTAGGGAAAAGGGATAAAGCATGTGCCTAGGTGCCCCCGGCCATGGCTGGGACCTGACTGCAAAAATACTTATATCGAAGGATGGACCCCAGACCGAAGTTGTCCCCACCTCAAACTTGTGCTGCCCTGATAGACCCAAGGGAGCCCTACAAACTGACATCAGGAACCTGGACTGGTGAGTTTTCTTTCCCAGGGAAATGGCCAATGGATGTGCCCAGTGGCCCCTGGCCATGGGCTAGGACCTCACTTCAAAAAATCCTTATATCGAAGGATGGAGCCCAGACCGAAGTTATCCCCACCTCAGACTTGTGCTGCCCTGATAGACCCAAGGGAGCCCTACAAACTGACATCAGGAACCTGGATTGGTGAGTTTTCTTTCCCAGGGAAAAGGGTCAAAGCATGTTCCCAGGGGCCCCTGGCCCTGGGCTGGGAACTCACTGCAAAATATCATTATATCGAAGGATGGACCCCACACCGAAGTTGTCCCCACCTCAAACTTGTGCTGCCCTGATAGACCCAAGGGAGCCCTACAAACTGACATCAGGAACCTGGACTGATGAGTTTTCTTTCCCAGGGAAATGGCCAATGGATGTGCCCAGGGGCCCCTGGCCCTGGGCTGGGACCTCACTTCAAAAAATCCTTATATCGAAGGATGGAGCCCAGACCGAAGTTATCCCCACCTCAAACTTGTGCTGCCCTGATAGACCCAAGGGAGCCCTACAAACTGACATCAGGAACCTGGACTGGTGAGTTTTCTTTCCCAGGGAAATGGCCAATGGATGTGCCCAGGGGCCCCTGGCCCTGGGCTAGGACCTCACTGCAAAAAATCCATATATCGAAGGATGGAGCCCAGACCGAAGTTATCCCCACCTCAGACTTGTGCTGCCCTGATAGACCCAAGGGAGCCCTACAAACAGACATCAGGAACCTGGACTGGTGAGTTTTATTTCCCAGGGAAAAGGGACAAAGCATGTGCCTAGGTGCCCCCTCCATGGCTGGGAACTGACTGCAAAAAATCCTTATATCGAAGGATGGACCCCACACCGAAGTTTTCCCCACCTCAAACTTGTGCTGCCCTGATACACCCAAGGGAGCCCTACAAACTGACATCAGGAACCTGGACTGGTGAGTTTTCTTTCCCAGGGAAAAGGGACAAAGCATGTGCCCAGGGGCCCCTGGCCCTGGGCTGGGACCTCACTGCAAAAAATCCTTATATCGAAGGATGGACCCCACACCGAAGTTTTCCCCACCTCAAACTTCTGCTGCCCTGATAGACCCAAAGGAGCCCTACAAACTGACATCAGGAACCTGGACTGGTGAGTTTTCTTTCCCAGGGAAAAGGGACAAAGCATGTGCCCAGAGGCCCCTGGCCCTGGGCTGGGACCTCACTGCAAAAAATCCTTATATAGAAGGATGGTCCCGAGACCGAAGTTGTCCGCACCTCAAACTTCTGCTGCCCTGATAGACCCTAAGGAGCCCCACAAACTGACATCAGGAACCTGGACTGGTGAGTTTTCTTTCCCAAGGAAAATGGCCAAAGAATGTGCCCAGGGGCCCCTGGCCCTGGGCTGGGACCTCACTGCAAAAAATCCTTATATCGAAGGATGGTCCCCAGACCGAAGTTGTCCCCACATCAAACCTGTGCTGTCCTGATAGACGAAAGGAGCCCTACAAACTGACATCAGGAACCTGGACTGGTGAGTTTTCTTTCCCAGGGAAAATGGCCAAAGGATGTTCCTAGGTGCCCCTGGCCCTGAGCTGGGACCTGGCTGCAAAAAATCCTTATATCGAAGGATGGACCCCAGACCGAAGTTGTCCCCACCTCAGACTTGTGCTGCCCTGATAGACCCAAGGGAGCCCTACAAACTGACATCAGGAACCTGGACTGGTGAGTTTTCTTTCCCAGGGAAAATGGCCAATGGATTTGCCCAGGGGCCCCTGGCTCTCGGCTGGGACCTCACTGCAAAAAATCCTTATATCGAAGGATGGACCCCACACCGAAGTTTTCCCCACCTCAAACTTCTGCTGCCCTGATAGACCCAAAGGAGCCCTACAAACTGACATCAGGAACCTGGACTGGTGGGTTTTCTTTCCCAGGGAAAAGGGACAAAGCATCTGCCCAGAGGCCCCTGGCCCTGGGCTGGGACCTGACTGCAAAAAATCCTTATATCGAAGGATGGACCCCAGACCGAAGTTGTCCCCACATCAGACCTGTGCTGTCCTGATAGACCCAAAGGAGCCCTACAAACTGACATCAGGAACCTGGTCTGGTGAGTTTTCTTTCCCAGGGAAAATGGCCAAAGGTGTTCCTAGGTGCCCCTGGCCCTGGGCTGGGACCTGACTGCCAAAAATACTTATATCGAAGGATGGACCCCAGACCGAAGTTGTCCCCACCTCAAACTTGTGCTGCCCTGATAGACCCAAGGGAGCCCTACAAACTGACATCAGGAACCTGGACTGGTGAGCTTTTTTTCTTAGGGAAAAGGGACAAAGGATGTGCCCAGGGGCCCCTGGCCCTGGGCTGGGACCTCACTGCAAAAAATCCTTATATCGAAGGATGGTCCCCAGACCGAAGTTGTCCGCACCTCAAACTTCTGCTGCCCTGATAGACCCAAAGGAGCCCTACAAACTGACATCAGGAACCTGGACTGGTGAGTTTTCTTTCCCAGGGAAAAGGGACAAAGCATGTGCCCAGAGGCCCCTGGCCCTGGGCTGGGCCTGACTGCAAAAAATACTTATATCGAAGGATGGACCCCAGACCGAAGTTGTCACCACCTCAAACTTGTGCTGCCCTGATAGACCCAAGGGAGCCCTACAAACTGACATCAGGAACCTGGACTGGTGAGTTTTCTTTCCCAGGGAAAATGGCCAAAGGATGTGCCCAGGGGCCCCTGGCCCTGGGCTTGGACCTCACTGCAAAAAATCCTTATATCGAAGGATGGACCCCACACCGAAGTTTTCCCCACCTCAAACTTCTGCTGCCCTGATAGACCCAAGGGAGCCCTACAAACTGACATCAGGAACCTGGACTGGTGAGTTTTCTTTCCCAGGGAAAATGGCCAAAGGATGTGCCCAGGGGCCCCTGGCCCTGGGCTGGGCCTGACTGCAAAAAATCCTTATATCTAAGGATGGACCCCACACCGAAGTTTTCCCCACCTCAAACTTCTGCTGCCCTGATAGACCCAAAGGAGCCCTAAAAACTGACATCAGGAACCTGGACTGGTGAGTTTTCTTTCCCAGGGAAAAGGGACAAAGCATGTGCCCAGAGGCCCCTGGGCTGGGACCTCACTGCAAAAAATCCTTATATAGAAGGATGGTCCCGAGACCGAAGTTGGCCGCACCTCAAACTTCTGCTGCCCTGATAGACCCTAAGGAGCCCCACAAACTGACATCAGGAACCTGGACTGGTGAGTTTTCTTTCCCAAGGAAAATGGCCAAAGAATGTGCCCAGGGGCCCCTGGCCCTGGGCTGGGACCGCACTGCAAAAAATCCTTATATCGAAGGATGGTCCCCAGACCGAAGTTGTCCACACCTCAAACTTCTGCTGCCCTGATAGACCCAAAGGAGCCCTACAAACTGACATCAGGAACCTGGACTGGTGAGTTTTCTTTCCCAGGGAAAAGGGACAAAGCATGTGCCCAGAGGCCCCTGGCCCTGGGCTGGGCCTGACTGCAAAAAATCCTTATATCGAAGGATGGACCCCAGACCGAAGTTGTCCCCACCTCAAATTTGTGCTGCCCTGATAGACCCAAGGGAGCCCTAAAAACTGACATCAGGAACCTGGACTGGTGAGTTTTCTTTCTTAGGGAAAAGGGACAAAGCATGTGCCTAGGTGCCCCCGGCCATGGCTGGGACCTGACTGCAAAAATACTTATATCGAAGGATGGACCCCAGACCGAAGTTGTCCCCACCTCAAACTTGTGCTGCCCTGATAGACCCAAGGGAGCCCTACAAACTGACATCAGGAACCTGGACTGGTGAGTTTTCTTTCCCAGGGAAATGGCCAATGGATGTGCCCAGTGGCCCCTGGCCATGGGCTAGGACCTCACTTCAAAAAATCCTTATATCGAAGGATGGAGCCCAGACCGAAGTTATCCCCACCTCAGACTTGTGCTGCCCTGATAGACCCAAGGGAGCCCTACAAACTGACATCAGGAACCTGGATTGGTGAGTTTTCTTTCCCAGGGAAAAGGGTCAAAGCATGTTCCCAGGGGCCCCTGGCCCTGGGCTGGGAACTCACTGCAAAATATCATTATATCGAAGGATGGACCCCACACCGAAGTTGTCCCCACCTCAAACTTGTGCTGCCCTGATAGACCCAAGGGAGCCCTACAAACTGACATCAGGAACCTGGACTGATGAGTTTTCTTTCCCAGGGAAATGGCCAATGGATGTGCCCAGGGGCCCCTGGCCCTGGGCTGGGACCTCACTTCAAAAAATCCTTATATCGAAGGATGGAGCCCAGACCGAAGTTATCCCCACCTCAAACTTGTGCTGCCCTGATAGACCCAAGGGAGCCCTACAAACTGACATCAGGAACCTGGACTGGTGAGTTTTCTTTCCCAGGGAAAAGGGACAAAGCATGTGCCTAGGTGCCCCCTCCATGGCTGGGAACTGACTGCAAAAAATCCTTATATCGAAGGATGGACCCCACACCGAAGTTTTCCCCACCTCAAACTTGTGCTGCCCTGATAGACCCAAGGGAGCCCTACAAACTGACATCAGGAACCTGGACTGGTGAGTTTTCTTTCCCAGGGAAAGTGGCCAAAGGATGTTCCTAGGTGCCCCTGGCCCTGGGCTAGGACCTCACTGCAAAAAATCCTTATATCGAAGGAGGGATCCCAGACCGAAGTTATCCCCACCTCAAACTTGTGCTGCCCTGATAGACCCAAGGGAGCCCTACAAACTGACATCAGGAACCTGGACTGGTGAGTTTTATTTCCCAGGGAAAAGGGACAAAGCATGTGCCTAGGTGCCCCCTCCATGGCTGGGAACTGACTGCAAAAAATACTTATATCGAAGGATGGACCCCAGACCAGAGTTGTCCCCACATCAAACCTGTGCTGTCCTGATAGACGAAAGGAGCCCTACAAACTGACATCAGGAACCTGGACTGGTGAGTTTTCTTTCCCAGGGAAAAGGGACAAAGCATGTGCCCAGAGGCCCCTGGCCCTGGGCTGGGCCTGACTGCAAAAAATACTTATATCGAAGGATGGACCCCAGACCGAAGTTGTCACCACCTCAAACTTGTGCTGCCCTGATAGACCCAAAGGAGCCCTACAAACTGACATCAGGAACCTGGACTGGTGGGTTTTCTTTCACAGGGAAAAGGGACAAAGCATATGCCCAGGGGCCCCTGGCCCTGGGCTGGGCCTGACTGCAAAAAATCCTTATATCGAAGGATGGACCCCACACCGAAGTTTTCCCCACCTCAAACTTCTGCTGCCCTGATAGACCCAAAGGAGCCCTAAAAACTGACATCAGGAACCTGGACTGGTGAGTTTTCTTTCCCAGGGAAAAGGGACAAAGCATGTGCCCAGAGGCCCCTGGCCCTGGGCTGGGCCTGACTGCAAAAAATCCTTATATCGAAGGATGGACCCCAGACCGAAGTTGTCCCCACCTCAAATTTGTGCTGCCCTGATAGACCCAAGGGAGCCCTAAAAACTGACATCAGGAACCTGGACTGGTGAGTTTTCTTTCTTAGGGAAAAGGGACAAAGCATGTGCCTAGGTGCCCCCGGCCATGGCTGGGACCTCACTGCAAAAAATCCTTATATCGAAAGATAGGCCCCAGTCCGAATTTGTCCCCACATCAAACCTCTGCTGCCCTGATAGTCCCAAGGGAGCCCTAAAAACTGACATCAGGAACCTGGACTGGTGAGTTTTCTTTCTTAGGGAAAAGGGACAAAGCATCTGCCCAGGGGCCCCTGGCCCTGGGCTGGGCCTGACTGCAAAAAATCCTTATATCGAAGGATGGACCCCACACCGAATTTTTCCCCACCTCAAACTTCTGCTGCCCTGATAGACCCTAAGGAGCCCCACAAACTGACATCAGGAACCTGGACTGGTGAGTTTTCTTTCCCAAGGAAAATGGCCAAAGAATGTGCCCAGGGGCCCCTGGCCCTGGGCTGGGACCGCACTGCAAAAAATCCTTATATCGAAGGATGGACCCCACACCGAAGTTGTCCACACCTCAAACTTCTGCTGCCCTGATAGACCCAAAGGAGCCCTACAAACTGACATCAGGAACCTGGACTGGTGAGTTTTCTTTCCCAGGGAAAAGGGACAAAGCATGTGCCCAGAGGCCCCTGGCCCTGGGCTGGGCCTGACTGCAAAAAATCCTTATATCGAAGGATGGTCCCCAGACCGAAGTTGTCCCCACCTCAAATTTGTGCTGCCCTGATAGACCCAAGGGAGCCCTAAAAACTGACATCAGGAACCTGGACTGGTGAGTTTTCTTTCTTAGGGAAAAGAGATAAAGCATGTGCCTAGGTGCCCCTGGCCCTGGGCTGGGCCTGACTGCAAAAAATCCTTATATCGAAGGATGGACCCCAGACCGAAGTTGTCCCCACCTCAAATTTGTGCTGCCCTGATAGACCCAAGGGAGCCCTAAAAACTGACATCAGGAACCTGGACTGGTGAGTTTTCTTTCTTAGGGAAAAGGGACAAAGCATGTGCCTAGGTGCCCCCGGCCATGGCTGGGACCTCATTGCAAAAAATCCTTATATCGAAAGATAGGCCCCAGTCCGAATTTGTCCCCACATCAAACCTCTGCTGCCCTGATAGTCCCAAGGGAGCCCTAAAAACTGACATCAGGAACCTGGACTGGTGAGTTTTCTTTCTTAGGGAAAAGGGACAAAGCATGTGCCCAGGGGCCCCAGGCCCTGGGCTGGGATCTGACTGCAAAAAATCCTTATATCGAAGGATGGTCCCCAGACCGAAGTTGTCCGCACCTCAAACTTCTGCTGCCCTGATAGACCCAAGGGAGCCCTACAAACTGACATCAGGAACCTGGACTGGTGAGTTTTATTTCCCAGGGAAAATGGCCAAAGGATGTGCCTAGGTGCCCGCTCCATGGCTGGGAACAGACTGCAAAAAATCCTTATATCGAAGGATGGACCCCAGACCGAAGTTGTCCCCACCTCAAACTTCTGCTGCCCTGATAGACCCAAGGGAGCCCTACAAACTGACATCAGGAACCTGGACTGGTGAGTTTTCTTTCCCAGGGAAAATGGCCAAAGGATGTGCCCAGGGGCCCCTGGCCCTGGGCTGGGACCTCACTGCAAAAAATCCTTATATCGAAGGATGGAACCCACACCGAAGTTTTCCCCACCTCAAACTTCTGCTGCCCTGATAGACCCAAAGGAGCCCTAAAAACTGACATCAGGAACCTGGACTGGTGAGTTTTCTTTCTTAGGGAAAAGGGACAAAGCATGTGCCATGGGGCCCCTGGCCCTGGGCTGGGACCTCACTGCAAAAAATCCTTATATCGAAGGATGGACCCCAAACCAAAGTTGTCCCCACATCAGACCTGTGCTGCCCTGATAGACCCAAGGGAGCCCTACAAACTGACATCAGGAACCTGGACTGGTGAGTTTTCTTTCCCAGGGAAAAGGGACAAAGCATGTGCCCAGAGGCCCCTGGCCCTGGGCTGGGCCTGACTGCAAAAAATCCTTATATCGAAGGATGGACCCCAGACCGAAGTTGTCCCCACATCAAACCTGTGCTGTCCTGATAGACGAAAGGAGCCCTACAAACTGACATCAGGAACCTGGACTGGTGAGTTTTCTTTCCCAGGGAAAATGGCCAATGGATGTTCCTAGGTGCCCCTGGCCCTGAGCTGGGACCTGGCTGCAAAAAATCCTTATATCGAAGGATGGACCCCAGACCGAAGTTGTCCCCACCTCAGACTTGTGCTGCCCTGATAGACCCAAGGGAGCCCTACAAACTGACATCAGGAACCTGGACTGGTGAGTTTTCTTTCCCAGGGAAATGGCCAATGGATGTGCCCAGTGGCCCCTGGCCATGGGCTAGGACCTCACTTCAAAAAATCCTTATATCGAAGGATGGAGCCCAGATCGAAGTTATCCCCACCTCAAACTTGTGCTGCCCTGATAGACCCAAGGGAGCCCTACAAACTGACATCAGGAACCTGGATTGGTGAGTTTTCTTTCCCAGGGAAAATGGCCAAAGGATATGCCCAGGGGCCCCTGGCCCTGGGCTGGGACCTCACTGCAAAAAATCCATATATCGAAGGATGGAACCCACACCGAAGTTGTCCCCAACTCAAACTTCTGCTGCCCTGATAGACACAAAGGACCCGTAAAAACTGACATCAGGAACCTGGAGTGGTGAGTTTTCTTTCCCAGGGAAAAGGGTCAAAGCATGTTCCCAGGGGCCCCTGGCCCTGGGCTGGGACCTCACTGCAAAATATCATTATATCGAAGGATGGACCCCAGACCGAAGTTGTCCCCACCTCAAACTTGTGCTGCCCTGATAGACCCAAGCGAGCCCTACAAACTGACATCAGGAACCTGGACTGGTGAGTTTTCTTTCCCAGGGAAAATGGCCAAAGGATGTGCCCAGGGGCCCCTGGCCCTGGGCTGGGACCTCACTGCAAAAAATCCTTATATCGAAGGATGGTCCCGAGAGCGAAGTTGTCCGCACCTCAAACTTCTGCTGCCCTGATAGACCCTAAGGAGCCCTACAAACTGACATCAGGAACCTGGACTGGTGAGTTTTCTTTCTTAGGGAAAAGGGACAAAGTATGTGCCCAGGGGCCCCTGGCCCTGGGCTGGGACCTCACTGCAAAAAATCCTTATATCGAAGGATGGACCCCAAACCAAAGTTGTCCCCACATCAAACCTGTGCTGCCCTGATAGACCCAAGGGAGCCCTACAAACTGACATCAGGAACCTGGACTGGTGAGTTTTCTTTCCCAGGGAAACGGGACAAAGCATGTGCCCAGAGGCCCCTGGCCCTGGGCTGCGAACTCACTGCAAAATATCATTATATCGAAGGATGGACCCCAGACCGAAGTTGTCCCCACCTCAAACTTGTGCTGCCCTGATAGACCCAAGGGAGCCCTACAAACTGACATCAGGAACCTGGACTGGTGAGTTTTCTTTCCCAGGGAAATGGCCAATGGATGTGCCCAGTGGCCCCTGGCCCTGGGCTAGGACCACACTGCAAAAAATCCATATATCGAAGGATGGAGCCCAGACCGAAGTTATCCCCACCTCAGACTTGTGCTGCCCTGATAGACCCAAGGGAGCCCTACAAACTGACATCAGGAACCTGGACTGGTGAGTTTTCTTTCCCAGGGAAAAGGGACAAAGCATATGCCCAGAGGCCCCTGGCCCTGGGCTGGGCCTGACTGCAAAAAATCCTTATATCGAAGGATGGACCCCAGACCGAAGTTGTCCCCACATCAAACCTGTGCTGTCCTGATAGACGAAAGGAGCCCTACAAACTGACATCAGGAACCTGGACTGGTGAGTTTTCTTTCCCAGGGAAAATGGCCAAAGGATGTTCCTAGGTGCCCCTGGCCCTGAGCTGGGACCTGACTGCAAAAAATCCTTATATCGAAGGATGGACCCCAGACCGAAGTTGTCCCCACCTCAGACTTGTGCTGCCCTGATAGACCCAAGGGAGCCCTACAAACTGACATCAGGAACCTGGACTGGTGAGTTTTCTTTCCCAGGGAAATGGCCAATGGATGTGCCCAATGGCCCCTGGCCATGGGCTAGGACCTCACTTCAAAAAATCCTTATATCGAAGGATGGAGCCCAGACCGAAGTTATCCCCACCTCAAACTTGTGCTGCCCTGATAGACCCAAGGGAGCCCTACAAACTGACATCAGGAACCTGGATTGGTGAGTTTTCTTTCCCAGGGAAAATGGCCAAAGGATATGCCCAGGGGCCCCTGGCCCTGGGCTGGGACCTCACTGCAAAAAATCCATATATCGAAGGATGGAGCCCAGACCGAAGTTATCCCCACCTCAGACTTGTGCTGCCCTGATAGACCCAAGGGAGCCCTACAAACTGACATCAGGAACCTGGACTGGTGAGTTTTCTTTCCCAGGGAAAAGGGACAAAGCATATGCCCAGAGGCCCCTGGCCCTGGGCTGGGCCTGACTGCAAAAAATCCTTATATCGAAGGATGGACCCCAGACCGAAGTTGTCCCCACATCAAACCTGTGCTGTCCTGATAGACGAAAGGAGCCCTACAAACTGACATCAGGAACCTGGACTGGTGAGTTTTCTTTCCCAGGGAAAAGGGTCAAAGCATGTTCCCAGGGGCCCCTGGCCCTGGGCTGGGAACTCACTGCAAAATATCATTATATCGAAGGATGGACCCCAGACCGAAATTGTCCCCACATCAAACCTGTGCTGTCCTGATAGACCCAAAGGAGCCCTACAAACTGACATCAGGAACCTGGACTGGTGAGTTTTCTTTCCCAGGGAAAATGGCCAAAGGATGTTCCTAGGTGCCCCTGGCCCTGGGCTGGACCTGACTGCAAAAAATACTTATATCGAAGGATGGACCCCAGACCGAAGTTGTCCCCACCTCAAACTTCTGCTGCCCTGATAGACCCAACGGAGCCCTACAAACTGACATCAGGAACCTGGACTGGTGAGTTTTCTTTCCCAGGGAAATAGCCAATGGATATGCCCAGTGGCCCCTGGCCCTGGGCTAGGACCACATTGCAAAAAATCCATATATCGTAGGATGGAGCCCAGACCGAAGTTATCCCCACCTCAGACTTGTGCTGCCCTGATAGACCCAAGGGAGCCCTACAAACTGACATCAGGAACCTGGACTGGTGAGTTTTCTTTCCCAGGGAAAAGGGACAAAGCATGTGCCTAGGTGCCCCCTCCATGGCTGGGAACTGACTGCAAAAAATCCTTATATCGAAGGATGGACCCCACACCGAAGTTGTCCCCACCTCAAACTTGTGCTGCCCTGATAGACCCAAGGGAGCCCTACAAACTGACATCAGGAACCTGGACTGGTGAGTTTTCTTTCCCAGGGAAAAGGGACAAAGCATATGCCCAGAGGCCCCTGGCCCTGGGCTGGGCCTGACTGCAAAAAATCCTTATATCGAAGGATGGACCCCAGACCGAAGTTGTCCCCACATCAAACCTGTGCTGTCCTGATAGACGAAAGGAGCCCTACAAACTGACATCAGGAACCTGGACTGGTGAGTTTTCTTTCCCAGGGAAAATGGCCAAAGGATGTTCCTAGGTGCCCCTGGCCCTGAGCTGGGACCTGACTGCAAAAAATCCTTATATCGAAGGATGGACCCCAGACCGAAGTTGTCCCCACCTCAGACTTGTGCTGCCCTGATAGACCCAAGGGAGCCCTACAAACTGACATCAGGAACCTGGACTGGTGAGTTTTCTTTCCCAGGGAAATGGCCAATGGATGTGCCCAATGGCCCCTGGCCATGGGCTAGGACCTCACTTCAAAAAATCCTTATATCGAAGGATGGAGCCCAGACCGAAGTTATCCCCACCTCAAACTTGTGCTGCCCTGATAGACCCAAGGGAGCCCTACAAACTGACATCAGGAACCTGGATTGGTGAGTTTTCTTTCCCAGGGAAAATGGCCAAAGGATATGCCCAGGGGCCCCTGGCCCTGGGCTGGGACCTCACTGCAAAAAATCCATATATCGAAGGATGGAACCCACACCGAAGTTGTCCCCACCTCAAACTTCTGCTGCCCTGATAGACCCAAAGGAGCCCTACAAACTGACATCAGGAACCTGGACTGGTGAGTTTTCTTTCCCAGGGAAAAGGGTCAAAGCATGTTCCCAGGGGCCCCTGGCCCTGGGCTGGGAACTCACTGCAAAATATCATTATATCGAAGGATGGACCCCAGACCGAAATTGTCCCCACATCAAACCTGTGCTGTCCTGATAGACCCAAAGGAGCCCTACAAACTGACATCAGGAACCTGGACTGGTGAGTTTTCTTTCCCAGGGAAAATGGCCAAAGGATGTTCCTAGGTGCCCCTGGCCCTGGGCTGGACCTGACTGCAAAAAATACTTATATCGAAGGATGGACCCCAGACCGAAGTTGTCCCCACCTCAAACTTCTGCTGCCCTGATAGACCCAACGGAGCCCTACAAACTGACATCAGGAACCTGGACTGGTGAGTTTTCTTTCCCAGGGAAATAGCCAATGGATATGCCCAGTGGCCCCTGGCCCTGGGCTAGGACCACATTGCAAAAAATCCATATATCGTAGGATGGAGCCCAGACCGAAGTTATCCCCACCTCAGACTTGTGCTGCCCTGATAGACCCAAGGGAGCCCTACAAACTGACATCAGGAACCTGGACTGGTGAGTTTTCTTTCCCAGGGAAAAGGGACAAAGCATGTGCCTAGGTGCCCCCTCCATGGCTGGGAACTGACTGCAAAAAATCCTTATATCGAAGGATGGACCCCACACCGAAGTTGTCCCCACCTCAAACTTGTGCTGCCCTGATAGACCCAAGGGAGCCCTACAAACTGACATCAGGAACCTGGACTGGTGAGTTTTCTTTCCCAGGGAAATGGCCAATGGATGTGCCCAATGGCCCCTGGCCATGGGCTAGGACCTCACTTCAAAAAATCCTTATATCGAAGGATGGAGCCCAGACCGAAGTTATCCCCACCTCAAACTTGTGCTGTCCTGATAGACCCAAAGGAGCCCTACAAACTGACATCAGGAACCTGGACTGGTGAGTTTTCTTTCCCAGGGAAAATGGCCAAAGGATGTTCCTAGGTGCCCCTGGCCCTGGGCTGGGACCTGACTGCAAAAAATACTTATATCGAAGGATGGACCCCAGACCGAAGTTGTCCCCACCTCAAACTTGTGCTGCCCTGATAGACCCAAGGGAGCCCTACAAACTGACATCAGGAACCTGGACTGGTGAGTTTTATTTCCCAGGGAAAAGGGACAAAGCATGTGCCTAGGTGCCCCCTCCATGGCTGGGAACTGACTGCAAAAAATCCTTATATCGAAGGATGGACCCCACACCGAAGTTTTCCCCACCTCAAACTTCTGCTGCCCTGATAGACCCAAGGGAGCCCTACAAACTGACATCAGGAACCTGGACTGGTGAGTTTTCTTTCCCAGGGAAAATGGCCAAAGGATGTGCCCAGGGGCCCCTGGCCCTGGGCTGGGACCTCACTGCAAAAAATCCTTATATCGAAGGATGGAACCCACACCGAAGTTTTCCCCACCTCAAACTTCTGCTGCCCTGATAGACCCAAAGGAGCCCTAAAAACTGACATCAGGAACCTGGACTGGTGAGTTTTCTTTCTTAGGGAAAAGGGACAAAGCATGTGCCATGGGGCCCCTGGCCCTGGGCTGGGACCTCACTGCAAAAAATCCTTATATCGAAGGATGGACCCCAAACCAAAGTTGTCCCCACATCAGACCTGTGCTGCCCTGATAGACCCAAGGGAGCCCTACAAACTGACATCAGGAACCTGGACTGGTGAGTTTTCTTTCCCAGGGAAAAGGGACAAAGCATGTGCCCAGAGGCCCCTGGCCCTGGGCTGGGCCTGACTGCAAAAAATCCTTATATCGAAGGATGGACCCCAGACCGAAGTTGTCCCCACATCAAACCTGTGCTGTCCTGATAGACGAAAGGAGCCCTACAAACTGACATCAGGAACCTGGACTGGTGAGTTTTCTTTCCCAGGGAAAATGGCCAATGGATGTTCCTAGGTGCCCCTGGCCCTGAGCTGGGACCTGGCTGCAAAAAATCCTTATATCGAAGGATGGACCCCAGACCGAAGTTGTCCCCACCTCAGACTTGTGCTGCCCTGATAGACCCAAGGGAGCCCTACAAACTGACATCAGGAACCTGGACTGGTGAGTTTTCTTTCCCAGGGAAATGGCCAATGGATGTGCCCAGTGGCCCCTGGCCATGGGCTAGGACCTCACTTCAAAAAATCCTTATATCGAAGGATGGAGCCCAGATCGAAGTTATCCCCACCTCAAACTTGTGCTGCCCTGATAGACCCAAGGGAGCCCTACAAACTGACATCAGGAACCTGGATTGGTGAGTTTTCTTTCCCAGGGAAAATGGCCAAAGGATATGCCCAGGGGCCCCTGGCCCTGGGCTGGGACCTCACTGCAAAAAATCCATATATCGAAGGATGGAACCCACACCGAAGTTGTCCCCAACTCAAACTTCTGCTGCCCTGATAGACACAAAGGACCCGTAAAAACTGACATCAGGAACCTGGAGTGGTGAGTTTTCTTTCCCAGGGAAAAGGGTCAAAGCATGTTCCCAGGGGCCCCTGGCCCTGGGCTGGGACCTCACTGCAAAATATCATTATATCGAAGGATGGACCCCAGACCGAAGTTGTCCCCACCTCAAACTTGTGCTGCCCTGATAGACCCAAGCGAGCCCTACAAACTGACATCAGGAACCTGGACTGGTGAGTTTTCTTTCCCAGGGAAAATGGCCAAAGGATGTGCCCAGGGGCCCCTGGCCCTGGGCTGGGACCTCACTGCAAAAAATCCTTATATCGAAGGATGGTCCCGAGAGCGAAGTTGTCCGCACCTCAAACTTCTGCTGCCCTGATAGACCCTAAGGAGCCCTACAAACTGACATCAGGAACCTGGACTGGTGAGTTTTCTTTCTTAGGGAAAAGGGACAAAGTATGTGCCCAGGGGCCCCTGGCCCTGGGCTGGGACCTCACTGCAAAAAATCCTTATATCGAAGGATGGACCCCAAACCAAAGTTGTCCCCACATCAAACCTGTGCTGCCCTGATAGACCCAAGGGAGCCCTACAAACTGACATCAGGAACCTGGACTGGTGAGTTTTCTTTCCCAGGGAAACGGGACAAAGCATGTGCCCAGAGGCCCCTGGCCCTGGGCTGCGAACTCACTGCAAAATATCATTATATCGAAGGATGGACCCCAGACCGAAGTTGTCCCCACCTCAAACTTGTGCTGCCCTGATAGACCCAAGGGAGCCCTACAAACTGACATCAGGAACCTGGACTGGTGAGTTTTCTTTCCCAGGGAAATGGCCAATGGATGTGCCCAGTGGCCCCTGGCCCTGGGCTAGGACCACACTGCAAAAAATCCATATATCGAAGGATGGAGCCCAGACCGAAGTTATCCCCACCTCAGACTTGTGCTGCCCTGATAGACCCAAGGGAGCCCTACAAACTGACATCAGGAACCTGGACTGGTGAGTTTTCTTTCCCAGGGAAAAGGGACAAAGCATATGCCCAGAGGCCCCTGGCCCTGGGCTGGGCCTGACTGCAAAAAATCCTTATATCGAAGGATGGACCCCAGACCGAAGTTGTCCCCACATCAAACCTGTGCTGTCCTGATAGACGAAAGGAGCCCTACAAACTGACATCAGGAACCTGGACTGGTGAGTTTTCTTTCCCAGGGAAAATGGCCAAAGGATGTTCCTAGGTGCCCCTGGCCCTGAGCTGGGACCTGACTGCAAAAAATCCTTATATCGAAGGATGGACCCCAGACCGAAGTTGTCCCCACCTCAGACTTGTGCTGCCCTGATAGACCCAAGGGAGCCCTACAAACTGACATCAGGAACCTGGACTGGTGAGTTTTCTTTCCCAGGGAAATGGCCAATGGATGTGCCCAATGGCCCCTGGCCATGGGCTAGGACCTCACTTCAAAAAATCCTTATATCGAAGGATGGAGCCCAGACCGAAGTTATCCCCACCTCAAACTTGTGCTGCCCTGATAGACCCAAGGGAGCCCTACAAACTGACATCAGGAACCTGGATTGGTGAGTTTTCTTTCCCAGGGAAAATGGCCAAAGGATATGCCCAGGGGCCCCTGGCCCTGGGCTGGGACCTCACTGCAAAAAATCCATATATCGAAGGATGGAGCCCAGACCGAAGTTATCCCCACCTCAGACTTGTGCTGCCCTGATAGACCCAAGGGAGCCCTACAAACTGACATCAGGAACCTGGACTGGTGAGTTTTCTTTCCCAGGGAAAAGGGACAAAGCATATGCCCAGAGGCCCCTGGCCCTGGGCTGGGCCTGACTGCAAAAAATCCTTATATCGAAGGATGGACCCCAGACCGAAGTTGTCCCCACATCAAACCTGTGCTGTCCTGATAGACGAAAGGAGCCCTACAAACTGACATCAGGAACCTGGACTGGTGAGTTTTCTTTCCCAGGGAAAAGGGTCAAAGCATGTTCCCAGGGGCCCCTGGCCCTGGGCTGGGAACTCACTGCAAAATATCATTATATCGAAGGATGGACCCCAGACCGAAATTGTCCCCACATCAAACCTGTGCTGTCCTGATAGACCCAAAGGAGCCCTACAAACTGACATCAGGAACCTGGACTGGTGAGTTTTCTTTCCCAGGGAAAATGGCCAAAGGATGTTCCTAGGTGCCCCTGGCCCTGGGCTGGACCTGACTGCAAAAAATACTTATATCGAAGGATGGACCCCAGACTGAAGTTGTCCCCACCTCAAACTTCTGCTGCCCTGATAGACCCAACGGAGCCCTACAAACTGACATCAGGAACCTGGACTGGTGAGTTTTCTTTCCCAGGGAAATAGCCAATGGATATGCCCAGTGGCCCCTGGCCCTGGGCTAGGACCACATTGCAAAAAATCCATATATCGTAGGATGGAGCCCAGACCGAAGTTATCCCCACCTCAGACTTGTGCTGCCCTGATAGACCCAAGGGAGCCCTACAAACTGACATCAGGAACCTGGACTGGTGAGTTTTCTTTCCCAGGGAAAAGGGACAAAGCATGTGCCTAGGTGCCCCCTCCATGGCTGGGAACTGACTGCAAAAAATCCTTATATCGAAGGATGGACCCCACACCGAAGTTGTCCCCACCTCAAACTTGTGCTGCCCTGATAGACCCAAGGGAGCCCTACAAACTGACATCAGGAACCTGGACTGGTGAGTTTTCTTTCCCAGGGAAAAGGGACAAAGCATATGCCCAGAGGCCCCTGGCCCTGGGCTGGGCCTGACTGCAAAAAATCCTTATATCGAAGGATGGACCCCAGACCGAAGTTGTCCCCACATCAAACCTGTGCTGTCCTGATAGACGAAAGGAGCCCTACAAACTGACATCAGGAACCTGGACTGGTGAGTTTTCTTTCCCAGGGAAAATGGCCAAAGGATGTTCCTAGGTGCCCCTGGCCCTGAGCTGGGACCTGACTGCAAAAAATCCTTATATCGAAGGATGGACCCCAGACCGAAGTTGTCCCCACCTCAGACTTGTGCTGCCCTGATAGACCCAAGGGAGCCCTACAAACTGACATCAGGAACCTGGACTGGTGAGTTTTCTTTCCCAGGGAAATGGCCAATGGATGTGCCCAATGGCCCCTGGCCATGGGCTAGGACCTCACTTCAAAAAATCCTTATATCGAAGGATGGAGCCCAGACCGAAGTTATCCCCACCTCAAACTTGTGCTGCCCTGATAGACCCAAGGGAGCCCTACAAACTGACATCAGGAACCTGGATTGGTGAGTTTTCTTTCCCAGGGAAAATGGCCAAAGGATATGCCCAGGGGCCCCTGGCCCTGGGCTGGGACCTCACTGCAAAAAATCCATATATCGAAGGATGGAACCCACACCGAAGTTGTCCCCACCTCAAACTTCTGCTGCCCTGATAGACCCAAAGGAGCCCTACAAACTGACATCAGGAACCTGGACTGGTGAGTTTTCTTTCCCAGGGAAAAGGGTCAAAGCATGTTCCCAGGGGCCCCTGGCCCTGGGCTGGGAACTCACTGCAAAATATCATTATATCGAAGGATGGACCCCAGACCGAAATTGTCCCCACATCAAACCTGTGCTGTCCTGATAGACCCAAAGGAGCCCTACAAACTGACATCAGGAACCTGGACTGGTGAGTTTTCTTTCCCAGGGAAAATGGCCAAAGGATGTTCCTAGGTGCCCCTGGCCCTGGGCTGGACCTGACTGCAAAAAATACTTATATCGAAGGATGGACCCCAGACCGAAGTTGTCCCCACCTCAAACTTCTGCTGCCCTGATAGACCCAACGGAGCCCTACAAACTGACATCAGGAACCTGGACTGGTGAGTTTTCTTTCCCAGGGAAATAGCCAATGGATATGCCCAGTGGCCCCTGGCCCTGGGCTAGGACCACATTGCAAAAAATCCATATATCGTAGGATGGAGCCCAGACCGAAGTTATCCCCACCTCAGACTTGTGCTGCCCTGATAGACCCAAGGGAGCCCTACAAACTGACATCAGGAACCTGGACTGGTGAGTTTTCTTTCCCAGGGAAAAGGGACAAAGCATGTGCCTAGGTGCCCCCTCCATGGCTGGGAACTGACTGCAAAAAATCCTTATATCGAAGGATGGACCCCACACCGAAGTTGTCCCCACCTCAAACTTGTGCTGCCCTGATAGACCCAAGGGAGCCCTACAAACTGACATCAGGAACCTGGACTGGTGAGTTTTCTTTCCCAGGGAAATGGCCAATGGATGTGCCCAATGGCCCCTGGCCATGGGCTAGGACCTCACTTCAAAAAATCCTTATATCGAAGGATGGAGCCCAGACCGAAGTTATCCCCACCTCAAACTTGTGCTGTCCTGATAGACCCAAAGGAGCCCTACAAACTGACATCAGGAACCTGGACTGGTGAGTTTTCTTTCCCAGGGAAAATGGCCAAAGGATGTTCCTAGGTGCCCCTGGCCCTGGGCTGGGACCTGACTGCAAAAAATACTTATATCGAAGGATGGACCCCAGACCGAAGTTGTCCCCACCTCAAACTTGTGCTGCCCTGATAGACCCAAGGGAGCCCTACAAACTGACATCAGGAACCTGGACTGGTGAGTTTTATTTCCCAGGGAAAAGGGACAAAGCATGTGCCTAGGTGCCCCCTCCATGGCTGGGAACTGACTGCAAAAAATCCTTATATCGAAGGATGGACCCCACACCGAAGTTTTCCCCACCTCAAACTTCTGCTGCCCTGATAGACCCAAAGGAGCCCTAAAAACTGACATCAGGAACCTGGACTGGTGAGTTTTCTTTCCCAGGGAAAATGGCCAAAGGATGTGCCCAATGGCCCCTGGCCATGGGCTAGGACCTCACTTCAAAAAATCCTTATATCGAAGGATGGAGCCCAGACCGAAGTTATCCCCACCTCAAACTTGTGCTGTCCTGATAGACCCAAAGGAGCCCTACAAACTGACATCAGGAACCTGGACTGGTGAGTTTTCTTTCCCAGGGAAAATGGCCAAAGGATGTTCCTAGGTGCCCCTGGCCCTGGGCTGGGACCTGACTGCAAAAAATACTTATATCGAAGGATGGACCCCAGACCGAAGTTGTCCCCACCTCAAACTTGTGCTGCCCTGATAGACCCAAGGGAGCCCTACAAACTGACATCAGGAACCTGGACTGGTGAGTTTTATTTCCCAGGGAAAAGGGACAAAGCATGTGCCTAGGTGCCCCCTCCATGGCTGGGAACTGACTGCAAAAAATCCTTATATCGAAGGATGGACCCCACACCGAAGTTTTCCCCACCTCAAACTTCTGCTGCCCTGATAGACCCAAGGGAGCCCTACAAACTGACATCAGGAACCTGGACTGGTGAGTTTTCTTTCCCAGGGAAAATGGCCAAAGGATGTGCCCAGGGGCCCCTGGCCCTGGGCTGGGACCTCACTGCAAAAAATCCTTATATCGAAGGATGGAACCCACACCGAAGTTTTCCCCACCTCAAACTTCTGCTGCCCTGATAGACCCAAAGGAGCCCTAAAAACTGACATCAGGAACCTGGACTGGTGAGTTTTCTTTCTTAGGGAAAAGGGACAAAGCATGTGCCATGGGGCCCCTGGCCCTGGGCTGGGACCTCACTGCAAAAAATCCTTATATCGAAGGATGGACCCCAAACCAAAGTTGTCCCCACATCAGACCTGTGCTGCCCTGATAGACCCAAGGGAGCCCTACAAACTGACATCAGGAACCTGGACTGGTGAGTTTTCTTTCCCAGGGAAAAGGGACAAAGCATGTGCCCAGAGGCCCCTGGCCCTGGGCTGGGCCTGACTGCAAAAAATCCTTATATCGAAGGATGGACCCCAGACCGAAGTTGTCCCCACATCAAACCTGTGCTGTCCTGATAGACGAAAGGAGCCCTACAAACTGACATCAGGAACCTGGACTGGTGAGTTTTCTTTCCCAGGGAAAATGGCCAATGGATGTTCCTAGGTGCCCCTGGCCCTGAGCTGGGACCTGGCTGCAAAAAATCCTTATATCGAAGGATGGACCCCAGACCGAAGTTGTCCCCACCTCAGACTTGTGCTGCCCTGATAGACCCAAGGGAGCCCTACAAACTGACATCAGGAACCTGGACTGGTGAGTTTTCTTTCCCAGGGAAATGGCCAATGGATGTGCCCAGTGGCCCCTGGCCATGGGCTAGGACCTCACTTCAAAAAATCCTTATATCGAAGGATGGAGCCCAGATCGAAGTTATCCCCACCTCAAACTTGTGCTGCCCTGATAGACCCAAGGGAGCCCTACAAACTGACATCAGGAACCTGGATTGGTGAGTTTTCTTTCCCAGGGAAAATGGCCAAAGGATATGCCCAGGGGCCCCTGGCCCTGGGCTGGGACCTCACTGCAAAAAATCCATATATCGAAGGATGGAACCCACACCGAAGTTGTCCCCAACTCAAACTTCTGCTGCCCTGATAGACACAAAGGACCCGTAAAAACTGACATCAGGAACCTGGAGTGGTGAGTTTTCTTTCCCAGGGAAAAGGGTCAAAGCATGTTCCCAGGGGCCCCTGGCCCTGGGCTGGGACCTCACTGCAAAATATCATTATATCGAAGGATGGACCCCAGACCGAAGTTGTCCCCACCTCAAACTTGTGCTGCCCTGATAGACCCAAGCGAGCCCTACAAACTGACATCAGGAACCTGGACTGGTGAGTTTTCTTTCCCAGGGAAAATGGCCAAAGGATGTGCCCAGGGGCCCCTGGCCCTGGGCTGGGACCTCACTGCAAAAAATCCTTATATCGAAGGATGGTCCCGAGAGCGAAGTTGTCCGCACCTCAAACTTCTGCTGCCCTGATAGACCCTAAGGAGCCCTACAAACTGACATCAGGAACCTGGACTGGTGAGTTTTCTTTCTTAGGGAAAAGGGACAAAGTATGTGCCCAGGGGCCCCTGGCCCTGGGCTGGGACCTCACTGCAAAAAATCCTTATATCGAAGGATGGACCCCAAACCAAAGTTGTCCCCACATCAAACCTGTGCTGCCCTGATAGACCCAAGGGAGCCCTACAAACTGACATCAGGAACCTGGACTGGTGAGTTTTCTTTCCCAGGGAAACGGGACAAAGCATGTGCCCAGAGGCCCCTGGCCCTGGGCTGCGAACTCACTGCAAAATATCATTATATCGAAGGATGGACCCCAGACCGAAGTTGTCCCCACCTCAAACTTGTGCTGCCCTGATAGACCCAAGGGAGCCCTACAAACTGACATCAGGAACCTGGACTGGTGAGTTTTCTTTCCCAGGGAAATGGCCAATGGATGTGCCCAGTGGCCCCTGGCCCTGGGCTAGGACCACACTGCAAAAAATCCATATATCGAAGGATGGAGCCCAGACCGAAGTTATCCCCACCTCAGACTTGTGCTGCCCTGATAGACCCAAGGGAGCCCTACAAACTGACATCAGGAACCTGGACTGGTGAGTTTTCTTTCCCAGGGAAAAGGGACAAAGCATATGCCCAGAGGCCCCTGGCCCTGGGCTGGGCCTGACTGCAAAAAATCCTTATATCGAAGGATGGACCCCAGACCGAAGTTGTCCCCACATCAAACCTGTGCTGTCCTGATAGACGAAAGGAGCCCTACAAACTGACATCAGGAACCTGGACTGGTGAGTTTTCTTTCCCAGGGAAAATGGCCAAAGGATGTTCCTAGGTGCCCCTGGCCCTGAGCTGGGACCTGACTGCAAAAAATCCTTATATCGAAGGATGGACCCCAGACCGAAGTTGTCCCCACCTCAGACTTGTGCTGCCCTGATAGACCCAAGGGAGCCCTACAAACTGACATCAGGAACCTGGACTGGTGAGTTTTCTTTCCCAGGGAAATGGCCAATGGATGTGCCCAATGGCCCCTGGCCATGGGCTAGGACCTCACTTCAAAAAATCCTTATATCGAAGGATGGAGCCCAGACCGAAGTTATCCCCACCTCAAACTTGTGCTGCCCTGATAGACCCAAGGGAGCCCTACAAACTGACATCAGGAACCTGGATTGGTGAGTTTTCTTTCCCAGGGAAAATGGCCAAAGGATATGCCCAGGGGCCCCTGGCCCTGGGCTGGGACCTCACTGCAAAAAATCCATATATCGAAGGATGGAGCCCAGACCGAAGTTATCCCCACCTCAGACTTGTGCTGCCCTGATAGACCCAAGGGAGCCCTACAAACTGACATCAGGAACCTGGACTGGTGAGTTTTCTTTCCCAGGGAAAAGGGACAAAGCATATGCCCAGAGGCCCCTGGCCCTGGGCTGGGCCTGACTGCAAAAAATCCTTATATCGAAGGATGGACCCCAGACCGAAGTTGTCCCCACATCAAACCTGTGCTGTCCTGATAGACGAAAGGAGCCCTACAAACTGACATCAGGAACCTGGACTGGTGAGTTTTCTTTCCCAGGGAAAAGGGTCAAAGCATGTTCCCAGGGGCCCCTGGCCCTGGGCTGGGAACTCACTGCAAAATATCATTATATCGAAGGATGGACCCCAGACCGAAATTGTCCCCACATCAAACCTGTGCTGTCCTGATAGACCCAAAGGAGCCCTACAAACTGACATCAGGAACCTGGACTGGTGAGTTTTCTTTCCCAGGGAAAATGGCCAAAGGATGTTCCTAGGTGCCCCTGGCCCTGGGCTGGACCTGACTGCAAAAAATACTTATATCGAAGGATGGACCCCAGACTGAAGTTGTCCCCACCTCAAACTTCTGCTGCCCTGATAGACCCAACGGAGCCCTACAAACTGACATCAGGAACCTGGACTGGTGAGTTTTCTTTCCCAGGGAAATAGCCAATGGATATGCCCAGTGGCCCCTGGCCCTGGGCTAGGACCACATTGCAAAAAATCCATATATCGTAGGATGGAGCCCAGACCGAAGTTATCCCCACCTCAGACTTGTGCTGCCCTGATAGACCCAAGGGAGCCCTACAAACTGACATCAGGAACCTGGACTGGTGAGTTTTCTTTCCCAGGGAAAAGGGACAAAGCATGTGCCTAGGTGCCCCCTCCATGGCTGGGAACTGACTGCAAAAAATCCTTATATCGAAGGATGGACCCCACACCGAAGTTGTCCCCACCTCAAACTTGTGCTGCCCTGATAGACCCAAGGGAGCCCTACAAACTGACATCAGGAACCTGGACTGGTGAGTTTTCTTTCCCAGGGAAAAGGGACAAAGCATATGCCCAGAGGCCCCTGGCCCTGGGCTGGGCCTGACTGCAAAAAATCCTTATATCGAAGGATGGACCCCAGACCGAAGTTGTCCCCACATCAAACCTGTGCTGTCCTGATAGACGAAAGGAGCCCTACAAACTGACATCAGGAACCTGGACTGGTGAGTTTTCTTTCCCAGGGAAAATGGCCAAAGGATGTTCCTAGGTGCCCCTGGCCCTGAGCTGGGACCTGACTGCAAAAAATCCTTATATCGAAGGATGGACCCCAGACCGAAGTTGTCCCCACCTCAGACTTGTGCTGCCCTGATAGACCCAAGGGAGCCCTACAAACTGACATCAGGAACCTGGACTGGTGAGTTTTCTTTCCCAGGGAAATGGCCAATGGATGTGCCCAATGGCCCCTGGCCATGGGCTAGGACCTCACTTCAAAAAATCCTTATATCGAAGGATGGAGCCCAGACCGAAGTTATCCCCACCTCAAACTTGTGCTGCCCTGATAGACCCAAGGGAGCCCTACAAACTGACATCAGGAACCTGGATTGGTGAGTTTTCTTTCCCAGGGAAAATGGCCAAAGGATATGCCCAGGGGCCCCTGGCCCTGGGCTGGGACCTCACTGCAAAAAATCCATATATCGAAGGATGGAACCCACACCGAAGTTGTCCCCACCTCAAACTTCTGCTGCCCTGATAGACCCAAAGGAGCCCTACAAACTGACATCAGGAACCTGGACTGGTGAGTTTTCTTTCCCAGGGAAAAGGGTCAAAGCATGTTCCCAGGGGCCCCTGGCCCTGGGCTGGGAACTCACTGCAAAATATCATTATATCGAAGGATGGACCCCAGACCGAAATTGTCCCCACATCAAACCTGTGCTGTCCTGATAGACCCAAAGGAGCCCTACAAACTGACATCAGGAACCTGGACTGGTGAGTTTTCTTTCCCAGGGAAAATGGCCAAAGGATGTTCCTAGGTGCCCCTGGCCCTGGGCTGGACCTGACTGCAAAAAATACTTATATCGAAGGATGGACCCCAGACCGAAGTTGTCCCCACCTCAAACTTCTGCTGCCCTGATAGACCCAACGGAGCCCTACAAACTGACATCAGGAACCTGGACTGGTGAGTTTTCTTTCCCAGGGAAATAGCCAATGGATATGCCCAGTGGCCCCTGGCCCTGGGCTAGGACCACATTGCAAAAAATCCATATATCGTAGGATGGAGCCCAGACCGAAGTTATCCCCACCTCAGACTTGTGCTGCCCTGATAGACCCAAGGGAGCCCTACAAACTGACATCAGGAACCTGGACTGGTGAGTTTTCTTTCCCAGGGAAAAGGGACAAAGCATGTGCCTAGGTGCCCCCTCCATGGCTGGGAACTGACTGCAAAAAATCCTTATATCGAAGGATGGACCCCACACCGAAGTTGTCCCCACCTCAAACTTGTGCTGCCCTGATAGACCCAAGGGAGCCCTACAAACTGACATCAGGAACCTGGACTGGTGAGTTTTCTTTCCCAGGGAAATGGCCAATGGATGTGCCCAATGGCCCCTGGCCATGGGCTAGGACCTCACTTCAAAAAATCCTTATATCGAAGGATGGAGCCCAGACCGAAGTTATCCCCACCTCAAACTTGTGCTGTCCTGATAGACCCAAAGGAGCCCTACAAACTGACATCAGGAACCTGGACTGGTGAGTTTTCTTTCCCAGGGAAAATGGCCAAAGGATGTTCCTAGGTGCCCCTGGCCCTGGGCTGGGACCTGACTGCAAAAAATACTTATATCGAAGGATGGACCCCAGACCGAAGTTGTCCCCACCTCAAACTTGTGCTGCCCTGATAGACCCAAGGGAGCCCTACAAACTGACATCAGGAACCTGGACTGGTGAGTTTTATTTCCCAGGGAAAAGGGACAAAGCATGTGCCTAGGTGCCCCCTCCATGGCTGGGAACTGACTGCAAAAAATCCTTATATCGAAGGATGGACCCCACACCGAAGTTTTCCCCACCTCAAACTTCTGCTGCCCTGATAGACCCAAAGGAGCCCTAAAAACTGACATCAGGAACCTGGACTGGTGAGTTTTCTTTCCCAGGGAAAATGGCCAAAGGATGTGCCCATGGGACCCTGGCAATGGGCTGGGCCTGACTGCAAAAAATCTTTATATCGAAGGATGGAGGCCAGTCCGAAGTTGTCCCCTCCTCAAATTTGTAATGCTCTGATAGACCCCCCGGGAGTCCTACAAACTGACATCAGGAACCTGGACTGGTGAGTTTTCTTTCCCAGGGAAAATGGCCAAAGGATGTGCCCAGGGGCCCCTGGCCCTGGGCTGGGACCTCACTGCGAAAAATCCTTATATCGAAGGATGGTCCCCAGACCGAAGTTGTCCGCACCTCAAACTTCTGCTGCCCTGATAGACCCAAAGGAGCCCTACAAACTGACATCAGGAACCTGGACTGGTGAGTTTTCTTTCCCAGGGAAAACGGCCAAAGGATGTTCCTAGGTGCCCATGGCCCTGGGCTGGGACCTCACTGCAAAAAATCCTTATATCGAAGGATGGACCCCAGACCGAAGTTGTCCGCACCTCAAACTTCTGCTGCCCTGATAGACCCAAAGGAGCCCTACAAACTGACATCAGGAACCTGGACTGGTGAGTTTTCTTTCCCAGGGAAAAGGGACAAAGCATGTGCCCAGAGGCCCCTGGCCCTGGGCTGGGCCTGACTGCAAAAAATCCTTATATCGAAGGATGGACCCCAGACCGAAGTTGTCCCCACCTCAAATTTGTGCTGCCCTGATAGACCCAAGGGAGCCCTAAAAACTGACATCAGGAACCTGGACTGGTGAGTTTTCTTTCTTAGGGAAAAGGGACAAAGCATGTGCCTAGGTGCCCCCGGCCATGGCTGGGACCTCATTGCAAAAAATCCTTATATCGAAAGATAGGCCCCAGTCCGAATTTGTCCCCACATCAAACCTCTGCTGCCCTGATAGTCCCAAGGGAGCCCTAAAAACTGACATCAGGAACCTGGACTGGTGAGTTTTCTTTCTTAGGGAAAAGGGACAAAGCATGTGCCCAGGGGCCCCAGGCCCTGGGCTGGGATCTGACTGCAAAAAATCCTTATATCGAAGGATGGTCCCCAGACCGAAGTTGTCCGCACCTCAAACTTCTGCTGCCCTGATAGACCCAAAGGAGCCCTACAAACTGACATCAGGAACCTGGACTGGTGAGTTTTCTTTCCCAGGGAAAAGGGACAAAGCATGTGCCCAGAGGCCCCTGGCCCTGGGCTGGGCCTGACTGCAAAAAATCCTTATATCGAAGGATGGACCCCAGACCGAAGTTGTCCCCACCTCAAATTTGTGCTGCCCTGATAGACCCAAGGGAGCCCTAAAAACTGACATCAGGAACCTGGACTGGTGAGTTTTCTTTCTTAGGGAAAAGGGACAAAGCATGTGCCTAGGTGCCCCCGGCCATGGCTGGGACCTCATTGCAAAAAATCCTTATATCGAAAGATAGGCCCCAGTCCGAATTTGTCCCCACATCAAATTTGTGCTGCCCTGATAGTCCCAAGGGAGCCCTAAAAACTGACATCAGGAACCTGGACTGGTGAGTTTTCTTTCTTAGGGAAAAGGGACAAAGCATGTGCCCAGGGGCCCCAGGCCCTGGGCTGGGATCTGACTGCAAAAAATCCTTATATCGAAGGATGGTCCCCAGACCGAAGTTGTCCGCACCTCAAACTTCTGCTGCCCTGATAGACCCAAAGGAGCCCTACAAACTGACATCAGGAACCTGGACTGGTGAGTTTTCTTTCCCAGGGAAAAGGGACAAAGCATGTGCCCAGAGGCCCTTGGCCCTGGGCTGGGCCTGACTGCAAAAAATCCTTATATCGAAGGATGGACCCCAGACCGAAGTTGTCCCCACATCAAACCTGTGCTGTCCTGATAGACGAAAGGAGCCCTACAAACTGACATCAGGAACCTGGTCTGGTGAGTTTTCTTTCCCAGGGAAAATGGCCAATGGATGTGCCCAGTGGCCCCTGGCCCTGGGCTAGGACCTCACTGCAAAAAATCCTTATATCGAAGGATGGAGCCAGGACCGAAGTTATCCCCACCTCAAACTTGTGCTGCCCTGATAGACCCAAGGGAGCCCTACAAACTGACATCAGGAACCTGGACTGGTGAGTTTTATTTCCCAGGGAAAATGGCCAAAGGATGTGCCTAGGTGCCCCCTCCATGGCTGGGAACAGACTGCAAAAAATCCTTATATCGAAGGATGGACCCCAGACCGAAGTTGTCCCCACCTCAAACTTCTGCTGCCCTGATAGACCCAAGGGAGCCCTACAAACTGACATCAGGAACCTGGTCTGGTGAGTTTTCTTTCCCAGGGAAAATGGCCAATGGATGTGCCCAGTGGCCCCTGGCCCTGGGCTAGGACCTCACTGCAAAAAATCCTTATATCGAAGGATGGAGCCAGGACCGAAGTTATCCCCACCTCAAACTTGTGCTGCCCTGATAGACCCAAGGGAGCCCTACAAACTGACATCAGGAACCTGGACTGGTGAGTTTTATTTCCCAGGGAAAATGGCCAAAGGATGTGCCTAGGTGCCCCCTCCATGGCTGGGAACAGACTGCAAAAAATCCTTATATCGAAGGATGGACCCCAGACCGAAGTTGTCCCCACCTCAAACTTCTGCTGCCCTGATAGACCCAAGGGAGCCCTACAAACTGACATCAGGAACCTGGTCTGGTGAGTTTTCTTTCCCAGGGAAAATGGCCAATGGATGTGCCCAGTGGCCCCTGGCCCTGGGCTAGGACCTCACTGCAAAAAATCCTTATATCGAAGGATGGAGCCAGGACCGAAGTTATCCCCACCTCAAACTTGTGCTGCCCTGATAGACCCAAGGGAGCCCTACAAACTGACATCAGGAACCTGGACTGGTGAGTTTTATTTCCCAGGGAAAATGGCCAAAGGATGTGCCTAGGTGCCCCCTCCATGGCTGGGAACAGACTGCAAAAAATCCTTATATCGAAGGATGGACCCCAGACCGAAGTTGTCCCCACCTCAAACTTCTGCTGCCCTGATAGACCCAAGGGAGCCCTACAAACTGACATCAGGAACCTGGACTGGTGAGTTTTCTTTCCCAGGGAAAATGGCCAAAGGATGTGCCCAGGGGCCCCTGGCCCTGGGCTGGGACCTCACTGCAAAAAATCCTTATATCGAAGGATGGAACCCACACCGAAGTTTTCCCCACCTCAAACTTCTGCTGCCCTGATAGACCCAAGGGAGCCCTAAAAACTGACATCAGGAACCTGGACTGGTGAGTTTTCTTTCTTAGGGAAAAGGGACAAAGCATGTGCCATGGGGCCCCTGGCCCTGGGCTGGGACCTCACTGCAAAAAATCCTTATATCGAAGGATGGACCCCAAACCAAAGTTGTCCCCACATCAGACCTGTGCTGCCCTGATAGACCCAAGGGAGCCCTACAAACTGACATCAGGAACCTGGACTGGTGAGTTTTCTTTCCCAGGGAAAAGGGACAAAGCATGTGCCCAGAGGCCCCTGGCCCTGGGCTGGGCCTGACTGCAAAAAATCCTTATATCGAAGGATGGACCCCAGACCGAAGTTGTCCCCACATCAAACCTGTGCTGTCCTGATAGACGAAAGGAGCCCTACAAACTGACATCAGGAACCTGGACTGGTGAGTTTTCTTTCCCAGGGAAAATGGCCAATGGATGTTCCTAGGTGCCCCTGGCCCTGAGCTGGGACCTGGCTGCAAAAAATCCTTATATCGAAGGATGGACCCCAGACCGAAGTTGTCCCCACCTCAGACTTGTGCTGCCCTGATAGACCCAAGGGAGCCCTACAAACTGACATCAGGAACCTGGACTGGTGAGTTTTCTTTCCCAGGGAAATGGCCAATGGATGTGCCCAATGGCCCCTGGCCATGGGCTAGGACCTCACTTCAAAAAATCCTTATATCGAAGGATGGAGCCCAGACCGAAGTTATCCCCACCTCAAACTTGTGCTGCCCTGATAGACCCAAGGGAGCCCTACAAACTGACATCAGGCACCTGGATTGGTGAGTTTTCTTTCCCAGGGAAAATGGCCAAAGGATATGCCCAGGGGCCCCTGGCCCTGGGCTGGGACCTCACTGCAAAAAATCCATATATCGAAGGATGGAACCCACACCGAAGTTGTCCCCAACTCAAACTTCTGCTGCCCTGATAGACACAAAGGACCCGTAAAAACTGACATCAGGAACCTGGAGTGGTGAGTTTTCTTTCCCAGGGAAAAGGGTCAAAGCATGTTCCCAGGGGCCCCTGGCCCTGGGCTGGGACCTCACTGCAAAATATCATTATATCGAAGGATGGACCCCAGACCGAAGTTGTCCCCACCTCAAACTTGTGCTGCCCTGATAGACCCAAGCGAGCCCTACAAACTGACATCAGGAACCTGGACTGGTGAGTTTTCTTTCCCAGGGAAAATGGCCAAAGGCTGTGCCCAGGGGCCCCTGGCCCTGGGCTGGGACCTCACTGCAAAAAATCCTTATATCGAAGGATGGTCCCGAGAGCGAAGTTGTCCGCACCTCAAACTTCTGCTGCCCTGATAGACCCTAAGGAGCCCTACAAACTGACATCAGGAACCTGGACTGGTGAGTTTTCTTTCTTTGGGAAAAGGGACAAAGTATGTGCCCAGGGGCCCCTGGCCCTGGGCTGGGACCTCACTGCAAAAAATCCTTATATCGAAGGATGGACCCCAAACCAAAGTTGTCCCCACATCAAACCTGTGCTGCCCTGATAGACCCAAGGGAGCCCTACAAACTGACATCAGGAACCTGGACTGGTGAGTTTTCTTTCCCAGGGAAACGGGACAAAGCATGTGCCCAGAGGCCCCTGGCCCTGGGCTGGGCCTGACTGCAAAAAATCCTTATATCGAAGGATGGACCCCAGACCGAAGTTGTCCCTACCTCAAACCTGTGCTGTCCTGATAGACGAAAGGAGCCCTACAAACTGACATCAGGAACCTGGACTGGTGAGTTTTCTTTCCCAGGGAAAAGGGTCAAAGCATGTTCCCAGGGGCCCCTGGCCCTGGGCTAGGACCACACTGCAAAAAATCCATATATCGAAGGATGGAGCCCAGACCGAAGTTATCCCCACCTCAGACTTGTGCTGCCCTGATAGACCCAAGGGAGCCCTACAAACTGACATCAGGAACCTGGACTGGTGAGTTTTATTTCCCAGGGAAAAGGGACAAAGCATGTGCCTAGGTGCCCCCTCCATGGCTGGGAACTGACTGCAAAAAATCCTTATATCGAAGGATGGACCCCAGACCGAAGTTGTCCCCACCTCAGACTTGTGCTGCCCTGATAGACCCAAGGGAGCCCTACAAACTGACATCAGGAACCTGGACTGGTGAGTTTTCTTTCCCAGGGAAAAGGGACAAAGCATGTGCCCAATGGCCCCTGGCCATGGGCTAGGACCTCACTTCAAAAAATCCTTATATCGAAGGATGGAGCCCAGACCGAAGTTATCCCCACCTCAAACTTGTGCTGCCCTGATAGACCCAAGGGAGCCCTACAAACTGACATCAGGAACCTGGATTGGTGAGTTTTCTTTCCCAGGGAAAATGGCCAAAGGATATGCCCAGGGGCCCCTGGCCCTGGGCTGGGACCTCACTGCAAAAAATCCATATATCGAAGGATGGAACCCACACCGAAGTTGTCCCCACCTCAAACTTCTGCTGCCCTGATAGACCCAAAGGAGCCCTACAAACTGACATCAGGAACCTGGACTGGTGAGTTTTCTTTCCCAGGGAAAAGGGTCAAAGCATGTTCCCAGGGGCCCCTGGCCCTGGGCTGGGAACTCACTGCAAAATATCATTATATCGAAGGATGGACCCCAGACCGAAATTGTCCCCACATCAAACCTGTGCTGTCCTGATAGACCCAAAGGAGCCCTACAAACTGACATCAGGAACCTGGACTGGTGAGTTTTCTTTCCCAGGGAAAATGGCCAAAGGATGTTCCTAGGTGCCCCTGGCCCTGGGCTGGACCTGACTGCAAAAAATACTTATATCGAAGGATGGACCCCAGACCGAAGTTGTCCCCACCTCAAACTTCTGCTGCCCTGATAGACCCAACGGAGCCCTACAAACTGACATCAGGAACCTGGACTGGTGAGTTTTCTTTCCCAGGGAAATGGCCAATGGATATGCCCAGTGGCCCCTGGCCCTGGGCTAGGACCACATTGCAAAAAATCCATATATCGTAGGATGGAGCCCAGACCGAAGTTATCCCCACCTCAGACTTGTGCTGCCCTGATAGACCCAAGGGAGCCCTACAAACTGACATCAGGAACCTGGATTGGTGAGTTTTCTTTCCCAGGGAAAATGGCCAAAGGATATGCCCAGGGGCCCCTGGCCCTGGGCTGGGACCTCACTGCAAAAAATCCATATATCGAAGGATGGAACCCACACCGAAGTTGTCCCCACCTCAAACTTCTGCTGCCCTGATAGACCCAAAGGAGCCCTACAAACTGACATCAGGAACCTGGACTGGTGAGTTTTCTTTCCCAGGGAAAAGGGTCAAAGCATGTTCCCAGGGGCCCCTGGCCCTGGGCTGGGAACTCACTGCAAAATATCATTATATCGAAGGATGGACCCCAGACCGAAATTGTCCCCACATCAAACCTGTGCTGTCCTGATAGACCCAAAGGAGCCCTACAAACTGACATCAGGAACCTGGACTGGTGAGTTTTCTTTCCCAGGGAAAATGGCCAAAGGATGTTCCTAGGTGCCCCTGGCCCTGGGCTGGGACCTGACTGCAAAAAATACTTATATCGAAGGATGGACCCCAGACCGAAGTTGTCCCCACCTCAAACTTGTGCTGCCCTGATAGACCCAAGGGAGCCCTACAAACTGACATCAGGAACCTGGACTGGTGAGATTTATTTCCCAGGGAAAAGGGACAAAGCATGTGCCTAGGTGCCCCCTCCATGGCTGGGAACTGACTGCAAAAAATCCTTATATCGAAGGATGGACCCCACACCGAAGTTTTCCCCACCTCAAACTTCTGCTGCCCTGATAGACCCAAAGGAGCCCTAAAAACTGACATCAGGAACCTGGACTGGTGAGTTTTCTTTCCCAGGGAAAATGGCCAAAGGATGTGCCCATGGGACCCTGGCAATGGGCTGGGCCTGACTGCAAAAAATCTTTATATCGAAGGATGGAGGCCAGTCCGAAGTTGTCCCCTCCTCAAATTTGTAATGCTCTGATAGACCCCCCGGGAGTCCTACAAACTGACATCAGGAACCTGGACTGGTGAGTTTTCTTTCCCAGGGAAAATGGCCAAAGGATGTGCCCAGGGGCCCCTGGCCCTGGGCTGGGACCTCACTGCGAAAAATCCTTATATCGAAGGATGGTCCCCAGACCGAAGTTGTCCGCACCTCAAACTTCTGCTGCCCTGATAGACCCAAAGGAGCCCTACAAACTGACATCAGGAACCTGGACTGGTGAGTTTTCTTTCCCAGGGAAAACGGCCAAAGGATGTTCCTAGGTGCCCATGGCCCTGGGCTGGGACCTCACTGCAAAAAATCCTTATATCGAAGGATGGACCCCAGACCGAAGTTGTCCGCACCTCAAACTTCTGCTGCCCTGATAGACCCAAAGGAGCCCTACAAACTAACATCAGGAACCTGGACTGGTGAGTTTTCTTTCCCAGGGAAAAGGGACAAAGCATGTGCCCAGGGGCCCCTGGCCCTGGGCTGGGAACTCACTGCAAAAAATCCTTATATTGAAGGATGGACCCCCCACCGAAGTTGTCCCCGCATCAAACCTGTGCTGTCCTAATAGACCCAAAGGATCCCTACAAACTGACATCAGGAACCTGGACTGGTGAGTTTTCTTTCCCAGGGAAAATGGCCAAAGGATGTGCCCAGGGGCCCCTGGCCCTCGGCTGGGACCTGACTGCAAAAAATCCTTATCTCGAAGGATGGACCCCAGACCGAAGTTGTCCCCACATCAAACCTGTGCTGTCCTGATAGTCCCTAGGGAGCCCTACAAACTGACATCAGGTGCCACGCTCCCGCCCCGGTTCCCTTTGTCTCAGCCCCGGCTAGCTCTTGTGGGGCGAGGGCGGGCGATGGAGGCACCCTCCGCCGCTCCTAGCTGGGGTTTGGAGAGTGCCTTTGTGGGTTTTGGGCAGCGCTAGCAAGCCTCGCGGTGGTAAATTAAGAGCGGATCCTGCTGGGGGCTAAGTCCGAGTTTATTGTAGCCCAACGGGGCCAAATGTCTTAGAACGATGCCAGCCAACAGGAACAAGCACAAGGTGCTTGCACTGGCTTATAAACTGTAAGGGAGGGGTATCCAACAACCAATGGGGATAGGGATAGGGGGTGGCTCCGGGATGGGGTAATACAGCGTGGTCCAATGGGGGAAGGATATGGGGGGAGCCCCAGGTTCTCGCCCAATCACCCGGTGCCCTGAGTAGAAGCTTCTGGATGGATGGGAAGGGGCACCGAGTGATAGACAAGGCACCCGGGGTGGGGTAAAATGCCTCTTTCAGGGTGATGGATAGATACTGGGAAGGCGGGAAGGGAGGACAAGGCGGGAAAACTGGGGATAAACCAAGTTGCACACGGGGGTACAAAGGAATAAACCAATACATAATACAGGGATAATAAAACATATAAATAACGCAACTCCACACTAGATTTTGGCAGGCAGCTGGAAACAGCTGTTATTTTGAGTTTGAGCCATGGAATGAATTACCAACTTTGGAGGTGGAACAAGCAGTTACAAAAGGTTAGATAGTATAGTAAAAGTAGTTACAAAACAGAGGGGAATTTTTTTTTAGTATTGTACAGGGGGGGTTTTACTTTGTACATGGGGGTCAGAAGTTCTAAGATGGAGGAAAGTGGGCTGATCCTGTTCTTCCTCCTTCTTTTTCCTTGCCTCCATGTTCTTGGTGATGTTGGCACTCACAGATTGGTTTAGAGTAGAAAAGCACTTTGCAATATAGGTAGTAGGTGTTGGGGGAAAACTATAAACATGTAATACGTAATATATCATATAAAAGATAGCAGCAGCCCTGGGCAGGGGAGAGAAGAAGAAGACAGCAAATAGAGAGGATGTCAGTGTGTGTGTGTGCCTCTACCCGGGCCACTGACCAAACAGCTGCAGCCCAAGAAGACAATCTTTTAGATAACTAACAATAAACTGCCTTGAGACCGAACAGCAAGAGCCTGCACAGTTTTTCTTTGGAAGCACGGGTTGGAGGAGGAATTTCACCACCACATGAGACCCCAGAATAAGGCCGGGGTTCTCACAGAGAGGTTGGATGAATTCTTGGGGAACAGCATTTATTCATATGATGACATCACCGCTATACTAAGATTATTGTTTAATGCCAAAAAATGGATATGTTATGGCAGGCTGCTATAAAGGATTGGGAACACAGGAACCCCCAGAGAGAGAATGGTGCCGAGAAATGGCCTGAGCAGAGGCCGTCATGGAACGCCCAGATGGAGGATGACTGGCTTAAAATGATAGGACTAAGGAACATGGTAATACAGGGTATCCAGGGGGCAGTACCAAAGGGACAAAACATTAGTAAGGCATTGGGGGAGTGCCAAGGGAGGGATGAAACACCCACCAAATGGTTAGAGAGGCTAAGAAAAAGCCTCCAAATATATTCAGGGACGGATCCTAATTCTTCCGTAGGGGGAATTTTGTTAAGAACACAATTTGTTGCAAAATCATGGGAGGATATACAGAAAAAACTGGAAAAGATAGAGAATTGGCAAGAGAAAAGCCTGCAGGAATTGCTAAGGGAAGCACAGAAAGTTTACATGAAAAGGGATGACGAAAAGCAAAAGGCACAGGCAAGGGTACTGGTGGTGGCAGTTAGGGAAGCTCAAAAACAGGAACGGGCAGAAAATCCTGGGAAGCCAACACAAGCCCAACGGCCCCAGGGAAAGCCGAGTCTCTCACAGAAGAAAAACATAAACAGGTAAGCAGCCCTGAGTGCTTTTACTGCAAACAGAAAGGGCACTTCAAAAGGGAGTGCAAAAAGAGAATGAAGGATGAAAGGGTCTTCCAGGAGGATTAGAGGTGTCAGGGGCTCTATAATTTAGGGTCCAGAACACCTGGAGAGCCCTTGATAAAATTAAAACAGGAACTGGTTTTCTTAGTTGATTCAGGAGCAGAAAGAACCACGGTCCAGCGACTGCCACCTGGGTGAACAAAGAGTAAGGATTCAATGGTAGTTATTGGGGCTAAAGGGGAACCCTTTAAGGTAACAGTTTTAAAGGATGTAGAAATAGAATCTGAAAATAAAATTTGTCTAGGGAATATTTTACTAGTAGAAGAAGCAGATTATAACTTACTGGGGAGGGACTTGATGGTAGTCCTGGGGATAAGCCTGATTGCACAAGACTCACAGCTTACGGTAAGTCTATATAAATTAACTACTGAGGATGAGAAAAAAAATTAATCCCAAGGTCTGGCACACTCAGGGGGAGGCGAGGAGGTTGGATATGGAACCAATACACATCAAAATTGAGAGACCGGAGGATCCTATCAGGATCAAACAGTACCCCATCCCAATTGAGGGTAGAAAAGGGTTGAAACCTGTAATAGAGGATTTGATAAGGAAAGGCACACTGGAGCCTTGTATGTCAAGGCACAACACACCTATCCTAGCAGTGCAAAAGACAGATGGAAGTTACCAGTTGGTGCAGGATTTGAGAGCTGTAAATCAGAGAAAAAATATTTTGTTTTCTACAGTCTCAAACCCTTATACCTTGTTGAATAACATATCTCACGAGGACACTTGGTACAGTGTAATAGATTTTAAAGATACCTTCTGGACTTGTCCTCTAGCCAAGGGAAGTCGGGATTATTTTGCCTTCCAGTGGGAGGATCCGGAGACAAAGAGAAAACAACAACTAAGGTGTACCTTCCTACCTCAGGGGTTTGTGGATTCACCGAATGTCTTTGGCCAGGCCCTTGAGAAACTATTAAGTGAATTTGTGCCAGTACAGGGGACCAAATTACTGCAATATGTGGATGACCTACTGGTAGACGGTCCCAAGGAGGAAGACGTAAGAGCCAGTACTATAGCTTTGTTAAATTTTTTGGGAGAAAATGGGTTGAAGGTCTCAAAATCCAAATTACAGTTCATGGAGCCTGAGGTAAAATACCTAGGACACTGGTTAACAAAAAGTAAGAAGAAATTGGATCCGGACAGGATAGCAGGGATCATCACCTTACCCCCTCCACAAACAAAAAGGGAAGTTAGACAGCTGCTAGGGCTCCTAGGTTACTGCAGGCAATGGATCAAGGGTTACAGTGAGAAGGTAAGATTTCTTTACGAAAAGCTTACCACAGACAGGCTCAAGTGGACAAAGCAGGATGAGGAAGGCTTCAAGGAGTTAAAAGTGACCCTTATGGCAGCTCCAGTGTTGAGCCTCCCAGATGTAAGGAGACCCTTTCAGTTATTTGTGGACATCAGTAACCACACTGCCCATGGAGTCCTAACTCAGGACTGGGCAGGGGCCAAAAAAACAGTGGGGTATGTATCAAAGCTCCTAGATCCTGTAAGCAGGGGATGGCCTACTTGCTTACAAGCAATTGTAGCAGTGGCAATATTAGTAGAAGAGGCCAAGAAAGTGACCTTCAGGGCATCATTGGCAGTCTACACCCCCCCACAGTGTAAGAAGTATTTTACAGCAGAAGACAGACAAGTGGCTGACAGATGCTAAACTCTTGAAATATGAGGCCATCCTGATTCACACCCATGATTTAGAATTGCGGACAACTTCAGCACAAAATCCTGCTCGGTTTTTGTTTGGGGAAGCTACAAGGGTGCCTTCTCATGATTATGCTGATGTGGTGGAGTTACAAACCAAAATAAGACCTGATTTGGATGAAGAGGAGCTAGAAGAAGGAGAAAAATGGTTTGTGGATGGGTCAGCAAGGGTTATAGATGGGAAAAGGAAATCAGGACATGCAGTGGTAGATGGGAGGACAGGGGAGGTGGTGGAATCAGGACCCCTGAATGCTGGTTGGTCGGCACAAGCTTGTGAATTATATGCAGTATTTAGAGCTTTACAGAAATTAAAGGGGAAAAGGGAAATGATCTTCACAGATTTGAAATATGCATTTGGGATGGTACACACTTTTGGAAAAATTTGGGAAGAAAGGGGTTTGCTTAATACTCAGGGGAGAGGGCTGGTGCATGAAGAAATAATCAGGCAAATTTTAAAGGCCATTAGAGGGCCAGAGGCAATTGTCATAATCCACGTGAAAGGGCACCAAACAGGAATGCAGTTTAGGACCCGGTGAACAACTTAGCAGATAAGGAGGCAAGAAGCACGGCTTTGCTGAAGGCAAGCACCCCAGATATTGGGGAAAGGGAAGTCTGGGAATACCCCCCACACCCTTCTCAAAATGAAATTGAGGGATACAAGAAAATTGGAGGCCAGCTGGAAGGAGGTAAGTGGAGATTACCAGACAGGAAAGAGTTATTGTCCAAAGACTACACCAGAAAAATCTTGGGGAGGTTACACCAACAGACACATTGGGGGGCCCAGGCACTAGCAGAGCAATTCCTGAGATTCTTCGGGTGTAAGGGGATCTATGAATTGGCAAAATAAGATGTGCATGGGTGTATGATTTGTCAAAAAGTAAATCAGGCAAAAACTCGGCAGGTAGCATTGGGAAGTCGCCCAGTGGCATACCAGCTTTTTGAGAGAATTCAGGTGGATTTCACTGATCTGCCTAAGGTGGGGAGATATAAATTTTTATTGGCAATAGTGGACAATCTAACCCACTGAGTAAAAGCCCTTCCAAGCTCCCAGGCTACAGCCCAAACAGTGTCGAGATTTCTGTTGGAAGAAATCATACCTCAATATAGGTTAGTGAATTATATAGATTCGGATCAAGGGACACACTTCACCTCAAAAGTCATTAGGCAGCTAGCTGACGCTCTGGGGATCTGGTGGGAATATTACACCCCGTGCCATTCTCAGAGCTCTGGACAGGTTGAAAGAATGAGTCAAACATTAAAAGCCCAATTGGCAAAATTAATTTTGGAAACGAAAATGTCCTGGGTAAAATGCCTCCCCTTAGCCCTGTTAAATATCTGGACTATGCCTCATTCTGAGACTGGGCCCTCACTCTTTGAAATGCTGTATGGGATGCCATATGAGCATGGCATTCCAGTGGAACACCTGAGGATAGAGGATGGACAGGTACAGCCATATCTTATAGCCATAAGCAAGAATTTCCAGGAATTGCAGAAACAAGGAATAATAATGCAAAATACCCCTCTAGGTTTTTCCATACATAAAGTACAGCCTGGGGACAAGGTACTCGTAAAAACCTAGAGGAAGGCCACATTATCACCTCGCTGAGAGGGCCCCTTTTTTGTCCTCTTAACCACAGATACAGCAGTAGGAACAGCAGAAAAGGGGTGTACTCATGCATCTCGGATGAAGAGAATTGAGCTCCAGGAAGGGATGCCGGAGTGGAAAATCACCTCTCCCCTTGGAGACCTGAAATTAACCCTGTGTCAGCCAAGTAAATGACTGATAGGAACCTGATAAGCTGCTCTGTACCAGATTGTCAATGTTATTCATTTGTGCATTTCATTTGTGAATATTGTAACAAGGTTTGGGTCACGCACTGCAGAAGGGGGTATTGGCTGAAACGGTTATGCAATAAGTATTTAGAAGGGGAGCTGTGCCTGACCAGCCATGTTTTAGGGCTTGCTACGAGGTTGGGAATAATTGAACAGTGTTGCAGATGATAGATAAATATGATTGTTCATAAATAATACAGCTAGGATGAGAACAGCTCTCCCAGCTGGCTGGATGACACCCCTGCCGTCGGATGAGTCCTGGGGTGAAATGGACTGTTCCATCCCACCCCCCAAAAGATGTATGGCTCATCCCACACCTCTGTACCTTCCCCTAAAACATTAGTGTCTGTAACACCATTGGCCCATGCCTTATCCCAGCCCACCTAGGAGCCCCTGACAAGGGGGCTCCGAGGGGCCACGTGCCCTCTTGGAACCTCTTCCCCCTTCTGGAACTTCCCCCCCTCCTGGGGCTTCCCCTCTCCTAAACCCTCCTTTTGTCTCTCCCCTCCCCCACGCTCTCAGGCCCACCACGTGCTACGCCTGGGAGCACGAGGCAGGACCTTCCTGCACCCCCAATAAACCTCTTTCCCCAAGAGCAACCTTCAGAGATCTCTGCCTCCATTCACCCACACCGTGCTGGAGCGTGGTATTCCCACAGAACAGGACTCTGAAATTTGGTTTCGCCTGTTCCAAGACGGGCTGAGGAGCAAAATACGGGCAAAGGCTAAAATCATTACTGTTGAGTGCCGGAGGTTAAACAAGGTACCCTGCAGCGCAGATGCTGTTAAACTACCCAGGTGGGGCATTTTTAAATGGAGATATGCAGCTTAGTCCTGGCATGAAAGGACAGAAAACTATTCCTGCTGCCGAGAAGATGGCTTACCCTGCCACTGGTGGCAACCCAGTGGGTGCAGGTGGAGGCAGAGGAATGTTGGCAGTGGTAGTAATCCTGATGTACCTGAGTCTAGCAACATGCCTCAAGACTAGTACACTGATAAGTAACTTACCCAACCTGGAGCGGCAGGGCCCTGGCAGTGGGTGCAGACAAAGCATACAAACTGTCCGGGAAGGACAGGAGTCAGAGGTTCTGATATTCCCATCCCCAAGAAACTGCATCAAGGGTAAAACAAACGAACGTTGTTCCATGAACGGCACTCAGCGGGGGGTATATGAATTGAAAAGAAAGATCAAGTATTATTTGCAAGGGGCGACTCCTAAGGACAAGGAGTCAGTGCACAAAATACGTAGGAGAAATGCTCAACCGGTATCAATCTCAGACTGTGATAACTGTAACTGCACAGTATGGATTGGGGGGAAAATTGAGTCAGTGTTTGTAGCTTATTTCCAGGCAAACTCACTGTGCTATGATAATAATCTGCTGTCAATTGGGAATGTGTGTGATGGAAAGTAAGACATATTGGGTCAGGAGGAATTTAAAGTATGAAAACAAAATATCCCTCAAAAATGAACCAGTTATACTTGACCCTGCGAGGACAGAAAACCCTCCTGGCTGACTCGCCATAATGAAATGCGGATGAAAAATCAAAACCCCACAATTCTAATAAAGATTTGTGGGGAACGGTATGTTTATTACAGCACTGGACACATGTGGGGACTCATTGCCCTTCAATGAACATGCGCACCCCTGAGAACTCCCAATCCTTTTTTATTACCCTTAACTAATTTACATATAATAAAATTTCACAATAAATTCATACATATTCTTTCTACTAATTTCACATTACACTTACAACTAATTACACTTGTACTTAATTTTATCAAAAAGTAAAAAAACCTCCTAAATTACTCTACACTATTTCAAAATCCAAAAAGTCTTTCTTATCTCTTATCTTTTTAATTTAAAAATTTACATTCTTTCTCCTTAACTGAAACAACTTTACTAATACTACAGTTACTAAACTAAAAAACATATTTTACTTATCTTAACAAACTCAAAGCAATACATTTCGCCTAAATCCAAATAAATTTCTACCCTATTAAATTTTGCCTCTATCTCATGAGCACTCTGCTTGTTAAATAAGCAGGGTTTTTTTCACTTTCTGAATGGGACTTCTTTCTGAACCTGTGGACGACGGTTTGCTGAAACCTGCCTTCTATTAGAGGAGACACCCTTTTGGGAGATTTCCTCCTAAATTTGTCTCAAACCAGGACAAATAATTTGGCGCCCAGTGCGTGGCTGGACAAAGTGAAAAAAAAAATTGCATTAATTGCATTTTGGTTTTAGTTACTTTGTATTGGGGTAAAGCAGTCAGTAGTCACCATGTTGTTTGAGGTAATAATGTCTCTCTGGTTTGAGGTACTAATGTGTTTCTGGTCCCTAGGCCTGTTTGACTATCCACAGATAGTGGGTATATTGTGCCTGATGTGTACCTTTTACAGAACAGGGGCATGAATCAGACGCACTATTTTGATGTGTTCGGTGATTATGATTTATAGAAGTCTATCGGAGGTACTGGAAGTTGTTCAAAATGTTTGTGGTCTGTTTTTTCTCTATCCAAGTCTCTGTCCTAGTCTCAGTAGCCTGTTTTAGAGTTTTATAAGTAATTGCACTCAATTTGTTAGAGGATGAGCAGGGGATGATGTTTCCCAGTCTTTCATCTCCTTATTTCCTTTTAAATCTGGTACATCACATTTTGAGAATATTCACTTTCCCCTGAATGTTAGAGACCACCTTCCCGGTGTTTTATCTTGTAGGTTTACTTTATATGGTTTGCAGCTACTCTAGAATCAGGGATGAGATGTCCAGAGGGGCTGACCAGGCACCTGACCCAGCAGCAGAGAATTCAGAGAGCCTTGAACTCTTTATCTCCCTGTGTTTTGAATATGAGCCATGAAAAATTCCACCGATCCCCCCCACCTTCTCTCTCTGGGCCTAGCTTAAAGGTACAGGACTCATTTCTGGGCACACAGCAGGTCAGGTGATACATACATACATATAAATACATATATCTCGCTATATATAGATAGTTGCAGTGACATTCAGCAAACAGTGATATTTACACATGGTTCTCACCCAACAATCAGATCTCCCTAAGGTACACATTGTGTTGTTCCATTTTTCTGCATTACTCACCAAGTGCAACTTGATCCCTGAGGAAAGCGAACCCCACAGATGGGTACTTGAGGCAGACTTGATCAAAACAGTCTTCCCTAACAAACTTCTGACATGCACTATTGGGACTTTATCTTAATTTACTGTATGCAGGGTCTCAGATTGGGCAGGGCCTGCTTGACTGGTGTAGCCTTGGGTGTTAACTAACCAACTGGGTGTGGCCTTTGCTAGATGCTGCTTCCAATTTTTGACAGATTTTCTATCCAATGCTTTCAAGGTGGTTTTTAATAGTTCATCCTTCTTTGTCAGTGAGACCAAAGTTTTAACAATCAGGACAGTCTGTAATTATCTCCAAAATCCCAGGGTGATTCAATTTTCCAATACAGGCACGCCGTATGATGAGAGAAATCCATTTGGACCATGTGGCATTGGTGGTGTGCTGGGTAGAGGGAGCCTTTGCTTTGAACATCCACCCCAGCACCGGTCGTTGAGGTGCCAGGAGGAGTTGTGCTTTGGTGCCAGTTACTTCTGAGGCAGCTTGGACTCCTTCATAGGTTGCGAAAATTTATTCCTATGTTGGAGTGTAGTTAGCTTCAGACATTTTGTAGCTTTGGTTTCAGAATCTTAGTGGTAGGTCTCGAGATTCATTAAGAACCTTCTGCCAAAGGCTCCAGGACAGACCATGGATTCCAGCTGCAGAGCAGAGTACGCTCTTCACATCTGGTTTTGTCTTGACTGGGCCAAGGGCTATCACATGAGCGCTCTCTTGCTTGATCTAGTCAAAGGCTTGTTGCTGTTCAGGGCCCCACTGGAAATTGTTCTTTTTGTGGGTAACTAGGTAGAGAGGCCTCACAATCTGGCTGTCCTCAGGAATATGCATTCTTCAAAAGTCTATTGCACCTTGGAAAGTTTGTATTTCCTTCTTGTTGGTTGCTGGAGACATTGCTGTGATCTTACTGATGACTATTGTAAATATTGCTGTGATCTTACTGATGACTATTGTAAATGCAGGCAAACCCAATGGGAAGAAATGACGATGTCTGACTCAATTCAGAAGGCTTAATGATTTCTTTATTATAATAATGTCTAAAATACATTAATATACTATATAAAAAGGAAGAGACTAAAACTACATGCTACTTTCTCTAACTCTAACACAACTCATGACCCTCTCTCGAGAGTCCAGACAGAGGTGGATTGGATTGGCCATCAGGCTCAAACAATCCTCACCAGAATCCAATCAAGCAATCACTCCAGGTAAACAATTCTCCAAACATATTCCACATAGGAAAAACAAGGAGCAGAAATAGAAATTGTTTTCTCTTTCATTTCTCTCTATGAACCTCTATGAAAAATCCTGAAAGGGAGAGAAATGTGCTTGCCACAGATGACATGGCTGGGAATCTTGCTACTTTCTTTCCATGAACTGGATCTCTCAGGCAGGTCCCTTAACTTTGCTCTTTTTGATGGTGAAACTGGCTTTTAGGTGAATTTGGATTATTTTGTCTCTTTCTTGTCCTGGGTTGTAAGATAAGCTTGTATTCCATTTGCCATCTGTTGAAGGCAAACCGGTTGGACAGGTTTTTGTTATCTCTCTCAGAGACAATGGTTTGCCCCGTAGAGGCAATGGTTTGTTTATACACTATTGACTGACTCACTGCCGGGCTGGTAAATGTAACACTATCCCATTGTGAGGGGTCCCACCCAGAGGGGGAAGCCAAGCACTCTATTATTGTTTAAAAGGGGTAGCTTTTGGGGAGAGAGGCAGCTCCCTCTCTCTTCGCGGGATTCCCAGGGAAGCAGCTCTCTTTGGCGGCACTCGCAGCGAAGCAGCCGGAGCGCGCTGAGGCGACGGCAGCGGAGCTCAGAGGCAACCCCAGCGCAGAGGAAGACCGGCCCCACTGCCACCAGATCTTCAGAGGAAAACTGTACCCTTCTAAAGATCACCACTTCAGCTGCAACTCATCAACCATTGCAAGGGGAGCAATTGTCCCAGCAGAACTGATACGGGCACCCCGACTCCTCAGGTTCTGGACTTTCTCACTGGTTTTGTTTGTACCGATTGCATTTGCCTTTTTAAATTGTTGTCTAGTTTTCTCCTAGTAAAGAATTGTTACTCCCATTCCCATATCTTTGCCTGAGAGCATTTTAATATAATTTAAAGATCCTGGTAATTCAGAGGGAGGGGGGTTTGCCGTTCTCCATTGCACAGGAGGCTTTGCCCTCTTTCACAGACTCCTTGTCTTGTCGAACCAAGACAGATTTTGGTGCATCAACGTGAGGCCCGAGGGCATTGAGAGGGAAAAAGGATTAACAGTTCTTAAGTAATTTGGTTTTTTGTTGTGTGTAAAAACATCTTCAGCATCACAATGTGGTCTAGTTTACCTTGGTTTGGGTGGCATGTGATCGTAGCTATACTTTTCCCATTTGCAGACCCTTATCTAAAAATGGGTCCTATAACTAAGGCTACGGTGTCTGTTATCAAGTTTGGCTTCTGGGTTAATTGGGTGAGGAATTCATGGATCTTTAATTTCCTCTGGAAGGCAGGTACATGGATTCATAGCTATCACAAGTTAACTGTATGTTTTTGGGGTTACTTTAATAACGGTACCTACTGCGAGGAAATAGCACCTGGGCAAACTTTCTCCCAACCTTTTAACCATCTTTTTGGGTCTGCTCCACCAGTTCTCAAAGGGTTAAGATCCTTTCTAAGTGCTAATGATACCATACAATGGGTGGTGTTGCTGATAGTCCTGTTATATTTAGCATTCAGAGATAAGGGAAGATTAACCTGGATAACTACCCTCACACCTACACCACAGACTCGAGATGCTGCTGCTCCAGAGCCTGACCCTGCCCCACAGCCCACCTCAGAAATGAACCGCCCAGACTGGGTGAGGGTTCTGGTTAAGGAGATACGAGAGATGCTGAAGGAGTGCATTTCCCCAGCTGGTGAGAAACCGGCCCTTTGCCTTGAGGAAGGACAGTCTAATAGTACAGCTGTGGAACCCACAGATGTTACAACTGTCCAGGTTCCAGCTGAACCACAAAGGCAGTCACGGTCAGCAGCAGTGGCCCCGGTAGAAACAAGGAAGTCTAAGGTGAAAGCAGAGCACCCTGCAGATAGGGACAGGAATGGAGGAACCTCACAACCCACAGGGGACCCAGAGATTGCTATCATCACCGAGTCCCTGACGTACGAAAGTCTTCATAATCTGCATAAAGACATTGTACGACGAGGGCGTGAGGCTTATGCTACCTGGCTACTCCGGGTTTGGGATCTTATGGGTACAGGCGTGCAGCTGGACGGTGGTGAGGCAAGGAACTTGGGACCCTTGACCCAGGACTCGGGTATAAATCAGGTTTTTGTAAGGGAACCAGGATCCCTTTCTCTCTGGGAGCGGCTCTTAATGAGTGTCAGGGAGAGGTTTGTCCACAGAGAGAGAATGCAAGAGCACCAACATAGAATGCGCTGGAAGACCCTCGAGGAAGGGATCCAACAGCTGAGGGAAGTGGCAGTATTGGAGGTACTCTTTGGGAGGGATGGACGACACAATAATGACCCTGACAAGGTCAGGTGTACGGGACAAATGCTGTGGAGTCTGGCAAATCTTGGGCCATCTCAATACACCACCTTCATTGCAACAATCAATGCTGACGCCCACCGGGAGACAATAGGTTCTGTTGCCAACAAACTTAGGAATTATGAAAGTATGATTAATGGCCCAATGCAGGCTCATATCTCAGCTGTGATTAAGGAGTTTAAAGAGGAGATGAGGGAGGAGATAAGGAAGGTTAATACAGCACCCGTGAGAGTCACAGGCCCCAGAATCAGCGCCCAACAATCCCCAGCTAGAGAGAGAGGGTACACCCCAAGGGCTAATCTGTGGTTCTTCCTGCGTGACCATGGGGAAGACATGGGGAGGTGGGATGGGAAACCCACTTCTGTCCTGGCAGCACGGGTCCGTCAACTCAAGGAGGGAAACTCTAACCGGGGGAGTTCCACCAAAGTGAAGGTAGCCTCAACCTCCCGTGACCAAGCTTGTGGGTACGATCTGTCAGACCCCCTTGAAGGGACCTCTAGTATGTATGCCCAGGAAAGGAATGATAACCAGTGTTAGAGGGGCCCTGTCTCTAGCCAGGGAGAGGCACGGGAAAACCGGATCTTCTGGACAGTGTGGATCCGATGGCCTGGCACATCAGAGCCACAAAAATATGATGCTTTAGTTGATACTGGTGCACAGTGTACTCTGATACCATCGGGACATGTGGGGGCAGAGCCTGTTTCCATTGCTGGTGTGACAGGGGGATCACAACAATTGACTCTGGTGGAAGCTGAGGTGAGCCTGACTGGGAAGGAGTGGAAGAAACATCCTATAGTGACTGGCCCAGATGCTCCGTGTATCCTAGGCATAGACTTCCTCCGGAACGGATATTACAAAGACCCAAAGGGACTCAGGTGGGCTTTTGGAATAGCCGCTGTAGAGGCAGAAGACATTAAGCAATTGAACACCTTGCCTGGACTGTCAGAAAACCCCTCTGCAGTAGGACTCCTAAGGGTGGAAGAACAACGCGTGCCAATTGCGACCTCGACAGTGCACCGCCGGCAGTATCGGACGGATCGAGATGCTGTGATCCCCATCCACAAAATGATTCGGGAGCTGGAGAGCCAAGGAGTGGTCAGCAAAACCCACTCACCCTTCAACAGCCCCATCTGGCCTGTGCGCAAATCTGACAAAGAATGGAGATTGACTGTGGACTATCGTGGCTTAAATGAAGTGACTCCACCGCTGAGCGCTGCTGTGCCGGATATGCTGGAACTCCAGTACGAGCTGGAGTCCAAGGCAGCAAAGTGGTATGCCACCATTGATATTGCTAATGCGTTTTTCTCCATTCCTCTGGCAGCAGAATGCAGGCCTCAGTTTGCTTTCACCTGGAGGGGCGTGCAGTACACCTGGAACCGACTGCCCCAGGGGTGGAAACACAGCCCCACCATCTGCCATGGACTGATCCAGGCTGCACTAGAAAAGGGTGAGGCTCCAGAACACCTGCAATACATTGATGACATCATTGTGTGGGGGAGCACAGCGGCAGAAGTGTTTGAGAAAGGTGAGAGGATCATCCAGATACTACTAGAAGCTGGCTTTGCCATCAAGAAGAGCAAAGTCAAGGGACCTGCCCGAGAGATCCAGTTCCTGGGAGTGAAATGGCAAGATGGACGGCGCCAGATTCCCACTGAGGTCATCAACAAGATCACAGCTATGTCCCCACCAACCAGCAAAAAGGAAACACAAGCTTTCCTGGGTGCCATAGGTTTCTGGAGAATGCACATTCCCGAGTATAGCCAGATTGTGAGCCCTCTTTATCTGGTTACCCGAAAGAAGAATGATTTCCACTGGGGCCCTGAGCAGCAACAAGCCTTCACCCAGATCAAGCAGGAGATCGCTCATGCTGTAGCCCTTGGCCCGGTCAGGACGGGACCAGAGGTCAAGAATGTGCTCTACTCTGCAGCCGGGAACCATGGGTTGTCCTGGAGCCTTTGGCAGAAAGTGCCTGGGGAGACTCGAGGCCGACCACTGGGATTCTGGAGCCGAAGTTACAGAGGGTCTGAAGCCAACTACACTCCCACAGAGAAGGAAATCTTGGCTGCCTTTGAAGGAGTTCAAGCCGCCTCGGAGGTAATTGGCACAGAAACACAACTCCTCCTGGCACCCCGACTACCAGTGCTGGGGTGGATGTTTAAAGGAAAGGTTCCCTCTACCCACCATGCCACTGACGCCACATGGAGCAAATGGATTGCCCTCATCACTCAACGCGCCCGTATTGGAAACCTGAATCGCCCTGGGATTTTGGAGATAATTACGAACTGGCCAGAAGGTGAAAACTTTGGTCTCACTGATGATGAGGAGCAGGTACAAGTGACAAGGGCTGAAGAGGCTCCACCATACAACCAACTACCAGAAGAGGAGACCTGCTACGCTCTTTTCACTGACGGTTCCTGTCGCATCATAGGGATGAACCGGAAGTGGAAAGCAGCCGTATGGAGCCCCACACGCCAAATTGCACAAGCTACCGAAGGAGAAGGTGGATCAAGCCAACTTGCTGAGCTCAAGGCCGTTCAGCTGGCTCTAGACATTGCTGAAAGGGAGAAGTGGCCAAAGCTCTACCTTTATACTGATTTGTGGATGGTAGCCAATGCTCTGTGGGGCTGGCTGGAAAGGTGGAGGAAGGCCAACTGGCAACGTAGAGGAAAGCCAATCTGGGCTGCTGATATATGGAAAGACATTGCCTCTCGGGTGGAAAAGCTAACGGCGAAAGTCCGTCATGTAGATGCCCATGTCCCCAAAAGTCGGGCTAATGAGGAGCACCGAAACAACGAGCAGGTAGATCAGGCAGCAAAAATAGAGGTGTCAAAGATAGACTTAGATTGGCACCATAAGGGGGAGTTGTTCCTGGCTCGATGGGCTCATGATGCCTCAGGTCATCAGGGCAGAGATGCCACCTACAAGTGGGCACGAGACCGAGGGGTGGATCTAACCATGGACAGTGTTTCCCAGGTTATCCATGACTGTGAGACGTGTGCTGCCATCAAACAGGCCAAGAGAGTGAAGCCCCTATGGTATGGTGGGCGGTTGTCCAAGTACAAGTATGGGGAGGCCTGGCAGATTGACTACATCACACTGCCCCAGACACGCCAAGGCAAGCGCTACGTGCTGACCATGGTGGAAGCCACCACTGGATGGCTGGAGACTTTCCCTGTACCTCATGCCACTGCCCGGAACACCATCTTAGGCTTGGAAAAGCAAGTCCTGTGGAGACACGGCACCCCTGAGAGAATTGAGTCTGACAACGGTACCCATTTCAAGAACAGCCTTATCAACACCTGGGCCAGAGAACATGGTATCGAATGGATATATCATATTCCCTATCATGCTCCAGCTGCCGGCAAAGTTGAACGGTGCAACGGACTCCTTAAGACTACCCTGAAGGCACTTGGTGGGGGAACATTTAGAAACTGGGAAATTAACCTGGCAAAAGCAACCTGGATGGTCAACACCCGGGGGTCTGTCAATCGAGCTGGCCCTGCTCAGTCAGAACCCTTACACGCAGTAGATGGAGATAAGGTCCCTGTAGTACATATGAAAGGTATTTTAGGGAAAACTGTTTGGATTAATCCCACCTCAGGCAAAGACCAACCCATTCGTGGGATTGTCTTTGCTCAAGGACCTGGTTACACTTGGTGGGTAATGCAGAAAGATGGGGAGACCCGCTGTGTACCACAGGGAAACTTGGTCTTAAGAGAGAACTGGGTGTAAGATTTCATGGTGTCCAGATGGAAATAGAATAAGGGGTGGATAATGTCCTGGGTTGTAAGATAAGCTTGTATTCCATTTGCCATCTGTTGAAGGCAAACCGGTTGGACAGGTTTTTGTTATCTCTCTCAGAGACAATGGTTTGCCCCGTAGAGGCAATGGTTTGTTTATACACTATTGACTGACTCACTGCCGGGCTGGTAAATGTAACACTATCCCATTGTGAGGGGTCCCACCCAGAGGGGGAAGCCAAGCACTCTATTATTGTTTAAAAGGGGTAGCTTTTGGGGAGAGAGGCAGCTCCCTCTCTCTTCGCAGGATTCCCAGGGAAGCAGCTCTCTTCGGCAGCACTCGCAGCGAAGCAGCCGGAGCGCGCTGAGGCGACGGCAGCGGAGCTCAGAGGCAACCCCAGCGCAGAGGAAGACCGGCCCCACTGCCACCAGATCTTCAGAGGAAAACTGTACCCTTCTAAAGATCACCACTTCAGCTGCAACTCATCAACCATTGCAAGGGGAGCAATTGTCCCAGCAGAACTGATACGGGCACCCCGACTCCTCAGGTTCTGGACTTTCTCACTGGTTTTGTTTGTACCGATTGCATTTGCCTTTTTAAATTGTTGTCTAGTTTTCTCCTAGTAAAGAATTGTTACTCCCATTCCCATATCTTTGCCTGAGAGCCTTTTAATTTAATTTAAAGATCCTGGTAATTCAGAGGGAGGGGGGTTTGCTGTTCTCCATTGCACAGGAGGCTTTGCCCTCTTTCACAGACTCCTGTCTTGTCGAACCAAGACATTTCTTCAAACACTTTTGCTCCCATGTTCTCCCACACAATGATGCAATTGATGTACTGCACGTATTCTGGAGCTTCACCCTTTTCTAGTGCAGTCTGGATCAGTCCATGGCAGATGGTAGGACTGTGTTGCAGTACAAGCTGATCTGTAGTTAGCATTTATCCAGTTAGAAATAAGAAATCCAGCCCAGCTCCATAAACCAGCCTCTGGGCTGACTGACGGAGGTTTCAACCAATAGCAACTCTCCTAAAATACAAGCATTTGACTGGTTCATAGTCTAGTGGGTGTAGAGACCAGACCAATGACTGTGTAGCACTGGGAGTTTTTGAATTGCCTATAAAAGCTGTTCGGCTGATGAAGCACGGGGGTCTGTCATGTGTTAAGTCTCAGACATACGAACATTATGGTATCAGGACTGCATTTCTACCCCTGGGGCAATTGGTTCCAGATGTACTGCATGCCCCTCCAAGTGAAGGCAAATTGAGGCCTGCATTCTGCTGCCAGAGGAATGGAGAAAAATGCATTGGCAATGTCAGTAGTGCCATATCACTTCCTTGCCTTGGACTCCAGCTCATATTGGAGCTCCAATATATCTCACACAGCAGCGCTCAACGGTGGACTCACATAATTCAAGGCATAATAGTCCACAGGTAATTTTTATTCTCCTTCAGATTTATGCATCGGCCAAATAAGACTGTTGAAGTGGGAGTGGGTTTTGTTGACCACTCTTTGGTTCTCTAGCTCACAGATCATTTGTTGGATGAGAATCACAGTATCTCCAGTTGTTCTATACTGTCAGTGGTGCACTGTAGAAGTGGCAATTGGTATTCATCACTCTTTCCCTCTTCAGAAGTCCTACTGCAGATGGGTCCAGGCAAGGTGTTCAACTGCTTAACACCCTCTGTCTCTGCAGCAATCTGAAACGTCCACTTGAGACTCTTTGGGTCTTTGAAATATGCTCTCTGGAGGAAGTCTATGCTCAAAAGGCATGGGGCTTTTGGGCCAGTTACAATAGGATGTTTCTTCCACTTATTTATAGTTAGGCTTACATCCATTTTCACTAAAGTCACATCCTGTGATCTTCCTGTTATGTCAGCAATAGAAACAGATTCTGCCCCATCATGCTTCAATGGGATTAATGTGCACTGTATACCAGTGTCAAACAAAGCTTCATATTTTTGCAGTTCTGATGTGACAGGTTAACAAATTCACAGTCCAAAAGACATGTTTTTCCCTAGCCTCTACGTGGCTAGAGGCAGGGCCCCTCTAGTCAAGGTTATTAATCCTTTCCTGGGCAAATGTTTTAGAGGTTTTTTCAAGGGTATTGGACATGTCATAATCATAATTGGCAATTCATCTACGGCCAACTGGAGGTGTTTCTTTTCTGGTGGAACTTTTTCTCTGAGTTTTGCTCTCCTTCAATTCACTCATCCACTGATCCAGAACAACAGTGGGTTTTCCATTCCACCTCCTCATGTCTTCCCCAATATTGGTGCTACCAATACTGAGAACTGTTGCAACATTTCTGAGAAAGAGAGAGGGCATGATTTATGTCTGGAATGAGATTTGAGCTACTCCACCATGGGCCACAGATATGGGCCTTGTGAGGCCTTCAAGCCTGTGACTCAGTTAGAAATTAAGAGCTTGTGGCGCAGTTAGAAATTATATTAAGGTGTGATGTGAAGCACTGGGCTTTCTGGGTGTGAAGTAGTATAGGTTTATAGGGTAGAGTTAAGTTCACCTTAAGACAAAGACAAACAATGTTAGCTTGGCAATGAGAGTGCCTTTGTAAACTGTAAACTATATAGAAGTGTATATAAACTGCCATCTTCTAACTAATAAATGGAGAATGTTTGACCATATTGGCCTGATCTGCGTTTGTCCAGTCCAGCTTTCCTGTCTAGTGAGGTCCCTGGCTTTGGAGAACGGGATGTGCCTTGGCTTATCTGGCCCCTGCTGTTGAACCAAATAGCGGCAACTGTGGTGTTTCACCCCAGAGACACCTTTGGCTAGCTGGATGTTGCAACTAGGCGCATGGAGACAAGTCCAGGCATGCCAGATCTCAGGTGGCGGTGGGATGGAGCTTCCTCTCATAGAGGGTCTTCTCCTCAGGTTTCCCTCTGCCAGAGAAGCCTTTAAGGCTATGGTGAAGGAAAGGAGTCGGTTCTGATGGAGGGTTTTAATCCAGAGCTTTTATTCTGGCCTGCAGGCCTCTGAATCTCGCAACAGCTCTACCAGAACTCCCTGACTGCATGGCTGCTCACCCTTTTACCCAGGGGAGGGGAGGGAGGAAGGGATAGGAAGCCCACCAACCAGGTACAGGAGAGGAGGTCTCAAGGGACAAAGGACACCTGGATGGCCCAATGCTCCCCTGGAGGTGGAGGGTATCTTTTGAATCTGCCCAATCACTCGACGCACTTCTGGAATGTCAGGAGTGACAGACAGTGCTGGCAGGGGTCAGGGTGGGGAAAGGAGGAGTGATTGTCACACCTGGGAGGACATCTTCAGGGGAGGGACCGGGATTCGGGGGTAAACCATGAAATCACACCACAACATGTCCCCCTTGTTTTGTTTAAAATGAAGAGGAGTGGGTTTGGGAGGCAGAATGCTTGCCAAACCATGGTTGGTGAGTTGGTTCCCCTACTTCAGGAGGGTCAGTATTTTCAGCTGAGGCTTCCAGGTCATCCATTGGAGCACTAGGGGCTTCCAAATGGTAGACTTCAGGGGGGGAAGATGAGCTTGAAATTAGCTTGTAAACCATGTGCTTGATTAGCCCAAAACCAATGCTAACAACTACAATAACAATAACTAGAATAAACAGTACTAAAAACACAGTTTTCAGAATAGATCCCAACCAGCCCGAGTCTCTAGCCCTTGAACAGTCCACTCAGCCAGTCACCTGTTTCTCTCTTGATGTCATTCACCATGGTTTTCATTTTGTCGATCATAGCATGGATGTTCTCTGCTTTCGATGACAAGTTGAGGCAGCAGAGACCTTCAAATTCTTCATAGTGATGGTTGTACAGAAGGAGTCGATAGTCTATGGCCACCCTGTTTTGAATGGTGGCTTGCCTGGTAATTTCCTCGCCTGATAAGAGGTTATTCAGGACAGTAGAAGTGAGGTTTGCCTGTTTTGCAACCCAACATTCCAATCAGCCTAATTCTCCCATGCTTTTTGCTGCCAAGATCCACAGCAGAAGGACTGTAATTGCGGTGGCCTTAAATCTGGACCAGTGAACAATTTCCGAATTACAGTCTGGGTCTAATTGCCTTTGGTCCCTTTTTTGGATAGGCAATTTATTGTGGGAACTCAAAATGCCTCTCAGACATTTTTAGAGGCTCCAGGCCGTGGTCAGACGCAGTCTGGACCCCAGCAGGCAGCTGGATTTAGCTGTGATTTCGAGTTTGAACCATGGAATGAATTACCAACTTTGAAGGTAGAACAAGCAGTCACAAAGTGCTAGATAGTATAGTAAATGTAGTCACAAAGTAGAGGGAAATATTTTTTGGTAGTGTACAGGGGGGTTTTAGTGCATGTACAGGGGGGTTTTTACTTTGTACATGGGGGTCAGAAGTTCTAAGATGGAGGAAAGTGGGCTGAACCCATCCTTCTTCTTTCTTCTTCCTTACCTCCATGTTCTTGGTGATGTTGGCACTCACAGATTGGTTTAGAATAGAAAAACACTTGGTAACGTAGGTAATAGGTATTGGGGAATAATTGTAAACATGTTATACGTAATATATCTTATAAAAGATAGCAGCAGCCCTGGGCGGGGAGAGAAGAGAAGAAGACACCAGACAGTCAGGGTGTCAGGAGTGTGTGCCTCTCTGCCTGGGCCGCTGACCAAGGGGCCGCAGCCCGAGAACTTAATCTGTTAGATAACTAGCAATAAAACATCTTGAGACCGAACAAGAAGAGACTGTGGAGTTTTCCTTTGGGAACGCGGGTTGGAGGAGAAGCTCTACCACCACACGAGAACCCCAGCCAAACCCGGGGTTCCCACAACTGGCGTCCCTGTGGGTGGGCATCAGCAAGAAGACCAAAAAGAAACATCAAACAACCTCCAACCTGCATCAGCGGAGAAAAGAAAAAAAAAAAAAGAGAGAAGAGTAGAGCACACACTCGCCGCAAATTCCAAGACGAGAGGGAGCGGACAGCTCGAGATAAGAACCTGACCTTCACCGAAACAACTCGTCTCGGGGACTTTCCAGGGAGGAGACGACCCAGAAGCGCGCCTGGGATCTCTCATCTGTGACCTGCTGGACGGTGATCAGTGCCATCTCCGGACTGACCTCGAGCCGACACAGCTTTTGCTGAGAAGGGTCAAAATTAAGAACATGGGGGGGGAATTCTCCCAAGAGGAAAAAGAAATAGTATCTGCTTTCCAGGGCATCATCTCTGCCCATCCGGTAGAGATTGCTCAAAAGGAGTTGAAAGATTTATTATTATGGGTGTTAGGAAAATAAGGCCTTTTTGTTCATAATATAGAGTCTCTCACATTCACAGAATAGAGTTTTAATTAGAGTTTTCACTTGTCTGAACATGTTCTCATTTTGCCAGGCATTCCAGTGACTATCTCTCAAGGACGACTTCGTTACAAACTTTTTAGGGAGTTAAAACTGTTTTGAGAAAGCTGCTGCTAGGCACCCAAACACCTAAGCGAATAGATATGTTTCAAGGACAGTTCTGTTACAGACTTAGCAAAACATGTAAACGTGCCTAGAGATAACATTTCTTGTTTTTGAGAAAATTTCCAGGTCGCAGAGACAACCTTAAAGAAGACCACTGGCGCCACCAAGAGGCAGAGAACGACCACCTAATAACAGAGTGCGCCTGCGCAGAAAAGACACCAGAGCGTCAACAGAACGTCACACATCCGGAAGAGACAACCCAATAAGTGGGGGGGAAACGGGGAATTAGGCGCGGTAGTTGAAACGACTGCCGCCCAGCGCGCGCTGGTTTGCTTTCGCTTTCCGCTATTAATAAATCCTTTTAATTGGATTTGACAGCCTATTGTGCTCGTTCATAACAATTTGGTGCCGTGACTCGGATCGGGATCTGGGGAACCTCTCTCTGAGAGGGGCGCCACGATTCCGCTCCCTTGAGCGGACTCAGACCGGGGTTTTTACCCTCATCCCGACCGACGAACCTAAAAGCCTAGAGAGCGAAAGCAAAGAAAGGGAAGCGGGCCCAGGGTACCCCGTAATTTTTGTGCACAAAGTCCGGACGAAGGCGCAGGACGCGTGAGTATAAAGGGGATCCGTTCGGGCGGGGTTCGGGATCCCGGAGTACGGCGAGTGTGTGTGTGTATGAGAGGAGGACCGGCAGCCGGATTCTCCAAGCGAGTGTGGACCCTCAGTAGTGCGTTTTCCAGAGCCTGCGAGGGCCTGGGCCACGAACCAGGGGAAGCGACTGTGCTGTCGTGAGCGATTGAAGGTACTCCGGAGGACATGGGGCAGGGGAAGAGCAAGGATAAATCCCCCTCCCCGGTGGGGGTAAAACTTCCCCCAATTCCTAAGGATAGTCCCTTAGGGTTTATGCTGACAAATTGGGAGCACTTTCCAGGGGCACCTGGGAAGGATAAGGCAAAGATGATACACTATTGCATAGAAGTATGGGGAGGACAAGAGATTTCTAAAGGTGTGTTTTGGCCCATCTTTGGGTCCTCAGAGGACTGGGTAAAACAACTGTTAAATGGTTGGATACACGCTAAACAACCTCCTAACCCTGAGGAGAGTGCCTATGCCCGAGTCTGGACAGAAAAGCCGGAGGTGCTCGTGTTTAAACTCTCGGAGGTTTCAGGGGGAAAGAAAAAGAAGGGGCGAGCGGAAGAAGTAATTATTGCACCCCCGCCCTACATTCCCCCTGGGCCAAATGCACCCCCTCCTCCTCCACAATCGGATGAGGAAGAATCAGACTCAAGACTCTGATCAACCCTCAGGCTCGCGTGGTCCTCTTACCCGAAGTAAGACGCAAGGCAAACTATTTCCTTTAAGGGAAATGCCGATGGGGGGACCACAGCCGGGGATTGGATTTATTTCGGTGCCCTTAAGTTCGGGGGATGTTAGAGACTTTAAGAAGGAGATGGGAAATTTGCTAGAAGACCCCCTGGGCGTGGCAGAGCGGGTGGATCAATTTTTAGGTCCTAATATATACACTTGGGAGGAATTACAATCTATACTTAACATTTTATTCACGGCCGAGGAAAAGAACATGATAAGAATTGCTGGAATGCGGGCCTGGGATGCCCAACCCGCACATGCCCAGCAACCGGCCGACACTAAATGGCCTCTCCAGAATCCTAATTGGAATAACCAGGATGCGGCCCATAGAGCTAACATGCGGGACTTTCGGACCATATTAATTGATGGCATAAGAGAGTCCGTTCCTAGGGGCCAGAATATAAATAAAGCATTTAACGACAGACAAAAGAAGGATGAAACCCCCACTGAATGGTTAGAGAGGTTAAGGAAAAGTTTTCAGCTGTACTCGGGGTTAGACCCGAATAACCCAATGGGACAGGCAATTCTTAAAGTCCAGTTTGTCTCTAAATCCTGGGATGATATTAGGAGGAAGATACAGAAAATGGATGATTGGCAGGACAGGGATTTAGCAGAATTATTGCGAGAGGCGCAGAAGGTTTATGTCCGAAGAGAGGATGAAAGTCAGAAGAGACAGGTGAAAATGATGGTTGCTGCAGTGAGGGAAAGCAGGCGGGTGGAGGAAGAACAAAAGAGAGTCACTCGGAATAGGGAGGGTGACAAGGGAAAGGTAGGAGAAAGGGTATGCTATTATTGCGGTAAGAAGGGACATTTCAAGAGGGAGTGCAGGAGGAGGCTAAGGGACGAGGAGGAGTTCAAAATCGAATAGGGGAGTCAGGGGCTCTATTTTATGGGGACCAGGAAACATCAAAAAGAGCCCTTGATAAAATTGAAGGTGGGTCCCCAGGGCCAGGAAATAGATTTCTTGGTCGATACAGGGGCAGAAAGATCTACTATTCAATTTCTGCCTCAGGGCTGTAATTTATCAAAACAGACAGCCACGGTAATAGGGGCTAAGGGGGAACCTTTTGAAGTACAAATTATTAAAGGGGTGGTGGTAGAATCGGGAACTAAAGTGGGGATGGGTGACTTCCTATTAGTTCCTGAAGCAGATTACAATTTGTTAGGGAGAGACTTGATTGTTGAATTGGGAGTTCAAATTGAGGTGGTAGAGAAGGAGTTAAAGATCAGACTCTGTTCCCTCCGTTTAGAAGATGAAGAGAAAATAAACCCCGAAGTGTGGTATAATCCAGGGACTGTGGGCAAATTAAATATAACCCCATTTACAGTAAAAATCAGAAATCCCGAGATCCCGGTAAGAATAAAACAGTATCCAATTTCACTAGAAGGGAGGAGAGGGTTAAAACCTGAGGTTGAAAGGCTGTTAAACCAAGGACTGCTAGAACCTTGTATGTCGCCTTTTAACACCCCTATACTCCCGGTAAAAAAGGCAGACGGATCCTATCGGCTGGTGCACGACCTTAGGGAAATTAATAAGCGAACTGTGGCCCGGTTCCCAGTAGTGGCAAACCCCTATACTCTTTTAAGCAAACTGGGACCTGAGAACGAATGGTATAGTGTAATAGACCTGAAGGATGCCTTTTGGGCCTGCCCTCTGGACGAATCCAGTCGAGATTATTTTGCCTTTGAATGGGAGGACCCTGACACGGGGAGGCGACAGCAACTCAGGTGGGCGGTACTTCCTCAGGGCTTTACGGAATCACCCAATTTATTCGGGCAAGCCCTGGAACAAATTTTGCAAGATTATAAAACAGACCCAGAGGTAAAGCTAGTTCAGTATGTGGATGATTTGTTAATAGCAGGTAAAGAAGAAGACAAAGTCCGGAAGGAAAGTATCAAACTATTGAATTTCCTGGGACTGAAAGGATTAAAAGTCTCTAAAGCAAAACTACAATTTGTAGAAGAGGAAGTTAGGTACCTGGGACATTATTTGAAAAAGGGAGAAAAGAGAATTGATCCAGATAGAGTACAAGCAATCCTATCTCTGCCTCTACCGCAAAATAAACGACAAATTAGTCAGGTATTAGGACTTACAGGGTATTGTAGGCAGTGGATTGAGAACTATAGCGGGAAGGCAAGATTTCTGTATCAAAAACTTACCCAAGATGGGCACCTTAAGTGGACAGAGGAGGAAAAATCTAAATTCCAAGAATTAAAAGAAACTCTGGTCCATGCTCCAGTCCTAAGCCTCCCAGATTTAAAGAGGCCCTTCTTTTTATTTGTTAATATCACAGATGGGGTAACTTATGGAGTACTTACCCAGGACTGGGCGGGGAAAAAGAAACCTATTGCATATCTGTCTAAAATTTTAGACCCTGTAAGCAGGGGATGGCCGGGCTGTTTACAAATAATTGCAGGCTGTGCGGAGTTAGTAGAAGAAGCAAGGAAGATCACCTTTAATGCCACTCTGAAGGTGTTAACTCCACATAACATACGGAGTGTGATGCAGCAAAAAGCAGACAAATGGATCTCTGATGCCAGGCTCTTAAAATATGAGGGGATTCTATTAGAAACCCCTAGTTTCACTTTAGAAACCACCTCATTGCAAAATCCAGCCTCCTTCCTCTTCGGAGAGCCCGAAACTGAATCACTGATACATGACTGTGTAATTACTATAGAAGAACAAACCAAAATTAGACCTGACCTGGAGGAAGAAGAATTAGAGACTGGGGAAAAATTGTTTGTTGATGGATCATCCAGAGTAGTTGAGGGTCAAAGGAGATCAGGATATGCCATAGTGGGGGGGCCTGATTTAAGAGTAATCGAATCTGGACCCCTAGACAAAACATGGTCAGCCCAAGCCTGCGAGATATACGCTATCCTAAGAGCCTTGGAACTATTAGAAGGAAAAGAGGGGACCATCTATACAGATTCTAAATATGGATACGGGGTGGTGCACACTTTTGGGAAGTTATGGGAAGAGAGAGGCCTCGTGAATTCACAGGGAAGGGACTTAATCCATCAGAAACTAATAATAGCCCTCCTGAGGGCTTTGAGAGGCCCTACCAGAATAGCGGTGGTCCATTTAAAAGGGCATCAACGGGGAATGGATTACCGGAGTAGGGGTAACAATGCGGCAGATTATGAGGCAAAGAAAGCTGCAATTACTAAAACACTAACTTTAAGTGAGGGAATTAGGAAGGACCTTGTGGATACCCCAAAGGACCCTGAGTCGACTACCCAGGATAAGCCTATATTTACAATAGAAGAACAAGAGAAGCTTACAAAACTAGGAATAAAAGAGGAATCAGGGAAATGGCTGTTAAAGGATGGGAGGGAGGTTTTACCTAGGGCCATAGCCCAGCGGATGCTCAGTAAATTACACCAGACAACACACTGGGGCGCTCAAGGACTGGTGGATCACTTTGCCACCCATTATATGACGGTGGGCCTACATGACTTAGCGAAAGGGATTACTAGAAGTTGTCCAACCTGTCTACGGGTAAACAGAAGAAACCTAAGAAAACTACCCCTGGGTGGGAGGCCAGTGGCAAAGAGGCCCTTTTCAAATCTGCAAGTAGACTTTACTGAGCTCCCCAAGATAGGGAGACTAAAATATCTTTTGGTTATAGTAGATCATTTAACACATTATGTGGAAGTAATCCCCACTGCCAGAGAGACAGCTCGGACAGTAACAAAAGCCTTGCTGGAAGAAATAATACCTAGATATGGGGTCCCAGAGACGATAGACTCTGATAAAGGCCCCCATTTCACTTCAAAAATAACACAGATGCTAGCAGAAGCTCTGGGCATAAAATGGGAACAACATACTCCCTGGCATCCACAGAGTTCGGGAAGGGTAGAAAGAATGAATGGGGAAATTAAGAAACAACTCACCAAATTAGTACTAGAAACTAAATTATCCTGGATAAAATGTTTGCCGTTGGCATTATTAAATGTTCGAACTCAGCCACGAGCTGATATAGGACTGTCCCCATTTGAAATGCTGTATGGGATGCCCTATTCCCTAGAAAAAGTTCAAACTAATCCTAACATTACTGATCAAAGTATTAATAAATACTTAACCATTTTAATGAAATATAAAAGACAGTTATGGGAAAAAGGGATGTGGGCCCAAAGACCACCCCTAGATCTTGTGTTACACCAGGTACAACCCGGCGACTGGGTCCTCATCCGGAGCTGGAAAGAAGATTCAATCACCCCAAAGTGGGACGGACCATACCTGGTTTTAATCACCACTGACTCCGCAGTCCGCACAGCAGAGAAGGGATGGACTCATGCTAGCAGAGTAAAGGGGCCGGTGGATCCAACTCGATTTCATACAGCTTCCAGAGAAACGAGCTGGAAAATTGACGGGAAGCCGGGGGATTTAAAGCTAACAGTAAAAAGGACTTACAAATAATTTTCATGAACTCTATCAGCTCTAGAGACATTTGGGTTGGAGATAACTGGGGACTGCAAGTACAACTAGTTGGAGAAACAAAGCCCCCAGGATACTGTAAACGTCTAGAGGATTCAGCCCAACAGCCCTTTTATCGGTTCATCCGACTTGAAAAAGAACAGAGACCTTGGGAAGGGGAGGGCCACGCTGAACATCAAAGTATTAGAGTAAGGTGTAGCTGGTTAGATTGTCATTGTTACCCTTTTGCCTGTTTTTCCTGCAAAATCTGTAAAGGATTGTGGTGGGCTCACTGCAGAAAGGGGAGAGCTCCAAGAAGTGTATGTCAACGCTGCTGGCTGGAGCAGCGCAAATTGACATCTGAAGTACTAAATTACAAGGTTGCCACTCGGGAATTGACTAAAGGATCCCCTGAGTGGTGGGAGGTTTTCATAAAAGGAATAAACCCTGAATTCCACTGTTACCATTCCAATGAACCCCTGGGTCCGTTCCTCACGGATATAGTCCAGGTCAAGTGTCGCAAATTAGTCAAAAGGCTCAGGTGCGACACTCCACAGTTGAATACGAAAAATTGGAACTCCCGGAGATCAAAGTGGGAGAGAGGGAACGATCCTACCCCTGAAGAATATCTCTGCTGTCGAGAAGATGGCTTGCCCTGTAACTTGTAGCAACCAAGTTGACAGGCGAGACAGAGAGGTAGATAGTGGGGATGAGGGGCCCTCCCAAACCTTGAAAAAGAACGTAAATCATCATGAGTATGAGAATGGTGACAACGGAATGGGGGAAAATGGGAATGTAAAACTGAGCATGATAAGTAACATCCTCCCCTGCAGTGCGTATCACTCAATCCTATGGGTTTTTATGTTTGTATGGTTTCCCCTTCAGAGTGCCACAGTTAATATACATGAACCCTTTAAATGGACCTTAAGCAGATGGGAGGATCACGATACCCGTCATATTTTACAGACGATAACGGGACCTGGAGCACCAAGCTTCAAAGTTGGGATCTGTGATCTAACTCGGAATTTAAAATGCGGGCGACTGTTAAATTTAACAAGCTTCTATATGTGCCCCGCTTCAAACCCAGGGAAGCAATACTGTAATTACCCCGAACATTATTACTGTGCCTATTGGGGCTGTGAAACAATAGCATCAGCGTGGGCTCCGGGTGGGGGATTAGACAAATATTTAAAAGTAGGACATGGACCAGCAGGGTGTAAACGACCACGAGAGTGGCCTTGGACTGGGAAAAACTTACTTGGGAACTGCACCTTTCTTTACCTAAATGTCACTCAACCAAGCGATTCTGGATGGTTAATAGGCAAAACATGGGGGGTTAGGCATTGGATAGAAGGACATGATCCGGGAAACCTGATTCAAATAAAAAAGGAAGTAGCGCCACATGACCCTAGCCCTATAGGCCCAAATCCAGTAATAAGCAATGACTTAAAAAAGAGTAATAAAACCAGAGATAATGTTATAAACAAAAGTAATCAAGAACCTCAGCTATTAGTGCAGAGGTATACAACCTTATGGAAAATTATGCAAGCTACCTTTGGAGTTTTGAATCATACCCATCCTAACCTAACTAAAGGATGTTGGCTTTGCTATATGATAAATCCACCCTTTTATGAAGCTATTGGGATTACATCTGAGGCAAGGGAAATAAATGGCACAAATCCAAAAGAGTGTCTCTGGAAAAAAGAAGGAGATAATGTTCCAGGCATTACCTTGTCCCAGGTTAGTGGGCAAGGAAGATGTGTAGGAGAAGTTCCAGCAGATATGCGACACCTCTGCAACACAACAATGAGCATTAGCAGAACAGACAAGCCTTTTGATTGGCTTATGCCAGCAGTCAATACTAAATGGGTATGTCAACAACTTGGAGTTACACCCTGCCTATCGGTAAAAGCCTTTAATAATTCAGACTTCTGCATTCAAGTTCTAATAATCCCCAGAATCATATACCACCCAAAAGAATACGTATTAGAACATCAGAAGACCCCTGAACACTACCTGGTTAAAAGGGAACCACTTACAGCACTAACAGTAGCAATCTTGCTCAGCATAGGAGGAGCAGGAGTAGGAACAGGGGTCGCCTCCCTAGTAAGTCAAACCCAAGGTATGAAAGCTCTGCGCACATCTGTAGATGAAGATCTGAGTAGAATAGATAAAGCCATAAGTGAACTAGTTAAATCAATAAAATCCCTTTCTGAGGTAGTCCTCCAAAACCGAAGGGGATTAGATTTGTTATTCTTACAACAAGTGTTGCTTTGCAAGAAGAATGTTGCGCTTATGTAGATCACACAGGTATTGTAAAAGACACGATGGCTGAGTTACGCAAACAAATAGAACAACGAAAAAGAGAAAGAGAATCCCAGCAGAGTTGGTATGAATCCTGGTTCACCTATTCTCCCTGGCTAACCACTCTATTATCCACCCTTGCAGGACCAGTAATTTTACTAATTCTAATACTTACTTTTGGGCCATGCATTCTTAGCAAACTTATTACACTAGTGAAAAATAGGTTAGAAGCTGCACATTTAATGATAGTAAGGCCAAAGTATGAGCCACTTAGCGAAGTAGAGACTGAAGAGTATTTAGAATTGAGCAAAAGGGAATTAGAGCGCTTTAATGAACAAAAAGGAGGTTAAAATAAAAAGGGGGGATATTGTTAGGAAAATAAGGCCTTTTTGTTCATAATATAGAGTCTCTCACATTCACAGAATAGAGTTTTAATTAGAGTTTTCACTTGTCTGAACATGTTCTCATTTTGCCAGGCATTCCAGTGACTATCTCTCAAGGACGACTTCGTTACAAACTTTTTAGGGAGTTAAAACTGTTTTGAGAAAGCTGCTGCTAGGCACCCAAACACCTAAGCGAATAGATATGTTTCAAGGACAGTTCCGTTACAGACTTAGCAAAACATGTAAACGTGCCTAGAGATAACATTTCTTGTTTTTGAGAAAATTTCCAGGTCGCAGAGACAACCTTAAAGAAGACCACTGGCGCCACCAAGAGGCAGAGAACGACCACCTAATAACAGAGTGCGCCTGCGCAGAAAAGACACCAGAGCGTCACCAGAACGTCACACATCCGGAAGAGACAACCCAATAAGTGGGGGGGAAACGGGGAATTAGGCGCGGTAGTTGAAACGACTGCCGCCCAGCGTGCGCTGGTTTGCTTTCGCTTTCCGCTATTAATAAATCCTTTTAATTGGATTTGACAGCCTATTGTGCTCGTTCATAACAATTGGTGCGGTGTAACTTCCCACACTCAGATCCAGATTTGTTGTATGAGCCAAATTTTTGGCAGGAAATTAACAAGCAATTATATTATCAGGCTATAAAAAATAATAAGCTTGCCGCAAAACTTTTATCTTCAGCAAGAACAGTTCTAGAGTCACTCTCACAACGCGGCAGCTCAAGTCAGGCAGCTACGGCTCCTGGTGACAAACAGGAGGGGGGACAGTCCGGCCAGCAGCTTGGGACAGATCCTCTCACCACAGACACAGGACAGGCAGGATTGCTTTCTGTGGAAAATCAGGGAGATGATACCCCATCGTGTCCCGTGTCCCCGGGTTCTCACTGTTCCTCAGATTCCCAAGAGTCCCTAAGCTCCTCCGACGCAGAAATTCCCCAGACGGAGGCGGGCGAGCCAGGCACAGCCGCGACCCTCAGTGGGGGGAAGGCATTGCCCAAGTCCAAACCCACGGCGGGGGGGGCGGCGGCAGCAGCTCCGGTGGGGGAGGGTGCGAACGTGAGTGCAGAGCAGGGGGAGGAGGGAGAGGAAAGCGCCTCCACATCTGCGCAGGCTGGGAGTTCAAAACAGCCCGCGCAGAAGGCGAGGCCGGGGAAAGCGGCGGGGGCGGGACGGATCGGGGCGAAAGCGGGGGGTGCGAGTGCGACGGTGGTACGCTCGGAGCGCCCGGTGACGCGTTCAATGTCGAGAATCCGTGAGGCCGCAGAAGCGGCCGCCCAAAGGGCGTGGGAACTTAGCTCCCTGACCGCGGCAGCCAGGGCTGCTGAGGAAGCGGCAGAGGGACAGCGGGAGGCGTTCCTCTCTGCAGCTCAGGCGGCGGGCATGCGCGCGAAGGTCGAGCAAAACCTAACAGCCACGGGTGGAGGGGATTTCTCACATTTCGAACGCGCGGGACGGGCACACAGGGGGCGGAGCCGGCGTGCGCAGGCTGTGGGTGCTGGCATGGAGCCAGGAGACGGGCAAAGTGAGACGGAAACATCAGGGTTGGAATGGGAACAGGAGGGTGATTGTGTCAGCCTTGGGGGGGATGGCAATGGCTCTGATTCGGAGGCGGTGCGGGGTGGAGCGAGGCCAAAGCATAGCCAGGGTCGGAGCAGGAGCGTTCACTCCCCTGAGATGACGCAGGCAGGGATGGGGCGTGGCCAGGAGGTAAACATTCCTCAGGGCACCGTTCCATCACAGTTCCCATGGCAACAGACGGCCCAAGCCCACGGCCAATCCCTGTCTGCTTCTGACATGACCAAATTAGAACAGTTGCTACAACAAGAGTCAGTTTCATCAACTGCAGGGATTGCAAACGTGAATCAGTTGTTAGGAGAAATGCTCAAAGGTTTATCGGGAATTAGTGTGGGATTTGCAAATGTAAATCAGTTGACAGAAGAGGTGTTAAAATGTTTGTCAGAAGTGCAGATTGAAGAGCAGAGTGCGGTTCCGACCGCAGCCGGTCAGACGGCAGCGCCATCTAGCGGCGGAACCACAACATTGCAACAGGCTTCGCAGAACTTGTCCGGTCGAGGCACTGCGCCACCCAGTGGTGGGACTGTAACATTGCAGGATTTTTTTCCAGTTTCTTATAAGAAAAAATCCAGGGTGAAAAAAGTCACATCTGCACGGCAGCAGGAACCTCCACTGACACCGGAGCAGTGCGGGACTCAGGACACTTCTGCTGAGGCGCAGCAACGGGAGGAAACGATACGCATCACTGCTTCGGACGGTGTCCCAGCTTGGACAATTCCAAAATCAAGGTCTGCCAAACTTTCGGGGCAGGGAGAGTCAATTTTAATATCAAAGGGGGTTGTTGAATTTCTTTTACGATATTTAAGCACAGCCTTGGAGTCACAGCCAGAACTGTTGGTTCATCTTCCAAAAATTTTCCAAATAATGCAAGGCAGTCGTGTGCTCTCCTCCACAGCAGATGCTTCACTTTTCTCCAGAGGCTTCCAGCCTTCGTCTTCACAGATGCTGCAGACGCCATTGGTATCGGTGAGTGCTGCTGCACCAGAACTGCAGCCACAACAGATGACTCCACTCTACAGGCAAGTACCCACTGAATTTACAGCTTTGCAGAGCGCAAAAGTGGACTAGCAGGACATTCAAGCAGAATTGGAGAAAGAGAAAGGTTTATTGCAGGGCTCGGAAAATATAATGATGCCAGTGAACTATGACGCTCAGGGCCAAAACCCGAGATGGGAGCGCCTGGACCGTGGAGCAATCAAAGATTTAGCTAAGGCCATTCGGGACAATGGGTTGTCATCACCATATTTCAAGCAAATGTTAAAAAGTATTTTTGGAATGTATGATTTAACACCGTATGATCTTAAATATCTTGCGACATCAGTTCTTACAGACACCCAAGCTCTCGTGTGGCAGAAGGCGTGGAGGAGATCCCTGGAGGAGCTGAGAGCCAGATACCAGGGCGGGCCGAATGCGAACCTCACCATGGCGCAGCTTGCTGGTGATCCTCCTGAGGACGATCCAACTCAACAGGCGGTGAGGCTCCCGCGTCACGTGCTCAGCGACATCAAAGAGGCAGCACGGAGGGCGATTCTTCAAATTGCTCCAGCGGGGGTCCAGGACACAATCTACACCGAGATCAAACAAGGTCCTGCAGAGCCGTTTTCTTCATTCGTGGATCGTCTTTCTCAGGCGGTGGAGCGGCAGGTGAGCGAGGAGGGAGTGAAACCACATCTGGTCAAAAGCCTCGCATTCTCCAATGCCAATCCGGAGTGCAGACGGATCATCAGCATGATGCCGCACCAGGCCACCTTGGCAGACATGATCGAGGCGTGCAGCAAGGTGGGGACACCACAACATGTTGCTTCCATCATGGAGGAACACTTGGGGGATCAAATTGAAAAACGTGTCAGGGAAGCTCTTGCAAATTATACAAAGAGCAACCCTAATGCAGAGAGACGATGCTTTGGGTGTGGGGCACAAGGACATATTAAAAGGAACTGCCCACAACTTTCAAAGCCCAACAAGCCACCAGACCTTTGCCCTCGGTGCAGGAGAGGGAAACATCTCGCAAGTGAGTGTCACTCACAGACAGATGTGGATGGGAAACTTCTTCCTATTCCGGGAAACGGGAAAAAGAGCGCGAATCAACGCCAGCGCGCTCAGACACAAATCCTGGCAGTGACACAGGACCAGCAGGGACAATCCTCGGGGAGCAACAAACAGAACCCCTCAGCAGAGCAATCTCCAAAATCCCCAGCGACCCAGACTTGGTACCACCCGGATTCCAATGCGTCTTGGCAACCTCCAAACTGACGTGTCTTTTGGACAATAGCCATGCAGTGATACCTACAGGTGTCACAGGGACTTCTTGGAAAAGGCAGGACTTTTTAATAATGGCCAGGGACAGGAGCAGTATCCTTGAACTTGTTGTTTATCCATCTTTGATTTCAGCAAACCGTAATGAGGAGCTGATGGTCACGGCAAAAGCCTTGCGACCACCTCTGACAATTCCACAAAACACACCGATTGCTCGAGCTATGGCTTTGGCATCTCATCCAGAAAGGCAAGCCATGCCGGTGTTCAACAAACGGGACTCTTTTCCTGGTGATCAAGCAGAGGTGCATGCATCTTGGGTGAAACATTTGAGCCGGGATCGGCCCATTGTTACTTGTCAGTTGACTTGTAACGAAAAGACAATTGCTATTACAGGGATGCTTGACACAGGAGCGGATGTTACAGTTATTTCATACATTTTTTGGCCTTGGGAATGGGACTTGGTTGCACCTTTGGGTTCTCCCACAGGCATAGGGGGGAGTTCCCTGTGCATGCAGAGTGAGAACGCAATTGTTGTCACAGGTCCGGGAAAAAAGACAGCAGTTATCCGTCCTTTCATCGTGCAAAAGCCCATCACAGTATGGGGAAGGGACCTTTTGGCACAATGGGGACTGAAATTAGAATTGGATTTTTAACAGGGGTCACTGTGGCACTCGCCACTTTGAAACTGACCTGGAAAACAAATGATCCTGTTTGGGTGGATCAGTGGCCCCTGGAGCGGAAAAAATTGAGTGCATTGAAAAAGTTGGTCCAAGAACAGCTGCAGAAGGGACACATCAAACCAACAAACAGCCCATGGAATTCCCCAGTGTTTGTCATTCACAAGAAAACTTCAGGGTCTTGGAGACTGCTTCATGATCTCAGGAAAATCAACGAGATCATCGAGGACATGGGGTCACTGCAGCTTGGGCTTCCATCTCTCTCGATGATCCCAAGGGACTGGTCACTTGTGATCATTGATCTCAAGGACTGTTTTTTCAGCATTCCACTTCATCCAGATGATGCTCCACGCTTTGCATTTTCTGTCCCAAGCATCAACAGAGAAGAACCTTTGCAGAGATACCACTGGACGGTTCTTCCTCAGGGACTCAAAAACTCTCCAAGCATTTGCCAATGGTACGTGGCCCAAGCTTTGCACCCAGCACGAGAGAAACATCCAAAAGCAAAAATTATCCATTATATGGATGATTTGCTCATTGCAGCGCCAACAAAACAAGAGGTGCAAGAAGTTCGTGACTGTGTGATTGCGCAGGTGCAAAAAGCAGGACTGGAAATTAGTACACCAAAAATACAGGAAATTGCACCTTGGAAATACCTGGGGTGGAAGATCACGAAACAAACAATAAGGCCACAGAAACTGGAAATCAACACAAAGGTCACCAATCTCCAGGATTTGCAACAGCTTTTGGGGGAGATCAACTGGATGAGACCGATCCTGGGAATCACCAATGATGACATCTCATCGTTGCTTGATCTTTTGAGAGGGGACAATAACATCAAATCTCCCAGAACTCTGACGCCTGAAGCAAAAAAGAATCTTGAAAAGATCACAGACATGATTCAGCAGAGACAAGCACATCGCTTTGTAGAATCATTGCCTTTTCATTTAGCAGTGTTGGGGGAAACAGCACAGTTATATGGGTTGATTTTCCAATGGGATTTGTCTCAAATGGACCCTCTTTTGTTGATAGAGTGGGTTTTCTTAGCTTACAGGCCCTCAAAAACAATTCTTACGGATCTAGAAATGGTAGCACAGATTATCATTAAGGCGAGAACCAGGTTGTTGACAATGTCAGGCAGAGATTTCTCAGTTATTCATGTTCCTTTGAAAAAAGTATATTTTGAATGAGCGATGCAGAAATCACAGGATTTTGCAATTGCTTTGTTAGGTTATCCAGGAATTTGTACTGTTCATTTTCCAGCTCACAGGATGCTGAATGCGAAAGTAAGTCTCAGAGAAAAGCCAAAAATAAGCCAGGAACCAGTGGAAGGGGTGACAGTGTTCACCGATGGTTCAGGAAAAACTCACAAATCAGTAGTTACATGGCAAAATTCTAAAACAGGGGAGTGGGAATTAGACATAAAAATGGTACAGGGTTCGCCACAAATTGTGGAATTGGCAGCAGTTGTCAGGGTTTTTCAACTGTTTCAGGAACCTCTCAATCTGGTCACAGATTCAGCATATGTTGCAAATGTGGTCAAACGGTTGGAGGGATCACTTTTGAAACACACTGACAGTGAAATTTTATATTCATATCTGTCATGCATGAGAACAATTTTAGAAAATAGAGAACACAAATATTTTGTTACACATATCAGGGCACACTCATCACTCCCAGGGTTCTTAGCAGAGGGAAATGCTCAAGCAGACAGACTCACAATGACCATATCTCAGACATTGCCGGATATTTTTGAGCAGGCAAAATTGAGCCATGCATTTTTCCATCAGAATGCACAGGCATTGATGGAATCCTTTCGCCTCTCCAAAAGTCAGGCGAGGGAGATCATCAATGCTTGTCCAGACTGTCAGCTTGTGCAGCCTCCTGCGTCTACAGGAGCTGTCAATCCAAGGGGATTGCAGAGTCTTCAGCTCTGGCAGGCTGATGTCACAAAATACCCATCTTTTGGGAGGCTCAAAAATATCCATGTTTCAGTTGACACATTTTCAGGGGCAATTTTTGCATCATTACATACAGGGGAAACCGCAGAACATGCCTGCAGACACTTTTTGCAAGCTTTCGCATCACTCGGGGTGCCACAAGAAATAAAAACAGATAATGGTCCGACTTATACAGGCAAAGTGCTTGACAAATTTTTGAAAAAATGGGGAGTGAAACACATTTTTGGTATTCCTTATTCTCCCTCAAGTCAAGCAATCATTGAAAGAACACATCACACCCTGAAATCCCTTTTGGATAAACAGAAAAGGGGAGAGGCAGGCTCAACACCTTATATGCGGCTGAACAAAGCTCTGTATGTATTGAATTTTTTAAATGGTTCTTTCTCAGAGCCCACACCACAAATTGTTAGGCATTTTACAAACAGTACACAAGCAAAGTTAAGGGAAAATCCTTTGGTTTTGATCAGAAATCCGGAATCAGGACAAATTGAAGGTCCATTTACATTAATAACTTGGGGCAAGGGTTTCGCTTGTGTTTCCACAGAGCGAGGACCGAAGTGGGTGTCGGCGAGGCACGTGAAACCTTTCTGGGTGCAGACGCAGGTGGACGTGGACCCGAGGAGCAAAGAAGAGAGCACGCAGACGGAGGCAGACAAAGACGCTGCAGATGTCTTGTCAGACAACAATTAATTATTCAGAGACTTGGGGTTTTTCGGGGAAATTAAGTGTCATTTGAATATTGCTGCATTGCAGGGTTTTTCACAAAGGTTGGGGACATGGACATGGAGTTTAGACAGGTAGTGTTCATGTGTCTCATTCTCTTGTCCGTTGCTTTGGACAATGAGACAGACTTTCCCATGAAACAACCAAGGGAAAATGTGTGGGAAACTTTGGCAAACGCAGCGGGTCTGGACAGTATTTGTCTGACTCATTCAAAGCCAGGGAAACCATTTTCAACATGTTTGGTAGGTGTGCCAGTGAAGGAGTGGCCAATTCCAAAAAATATCCCTCTAAAGGTTTTAAAAACCTTTTCAGATCCTATGGAAGGGTGGCATGTTTGGACACCATACCTTCCTGTGGCTCACCTGGAACCTCCAGAGCTAGACATTTTTGGGTCAACAAAAATGAAATATTGCATCAAATTTGATCCAGTGGGAGTGGCAAAGACAGATAATCATACAATAGATGTCACTCCAAATCTATCTTTTTATAAAAATGCATCATCTTGGTGCAATTACACCAAGGTGACAAGCAAAGCATCCCTTCAACACCCAGTCACTTTACCGAAGGGAGTGTTTTTGATTTGCGGGGACAGAGTTTGGCCTGCTATCCCTGCAAAAATCAAGGGCGGTCCATGCAGCATTGGGGAACTCTCATTGATTGCACCTGATTTGAAAACTTTAAAGGAGCAGACACGCAGGGAAAAAAGATCCCTTGATCAATATAGTCCAAATTGTGATGATGATGTTTATACCTGGGACAAGGCTCGGAGAATTGCAGTTGCAATTTTCTCGCCCCAAACAGCATCGGGGGTGGCCTTGACACAATTAGACCACATAGCTTGTTGGTTGAGCAAACACAGTCGTGACATTTCGTCTGCACTGAGTGACATGTTAACAGACATCAGCAGTGCAAGACAGGCAGTGCTTCAAAACAGGGCGGCAATTGATTATTTGCTGCTGTCACATGGGCACGGATGTGAAGAATTTGAGGGGATGTGCTGCATGAACCTGTCAGATCATTCAAAATCCATTCATGAAAATATAAAACAAATAGAAAGTAGTATCACCAAGCTGAAAAAGGTAACAGGGTCCTGGTGGGATGATTTCTTTAACCTTTTTGATCTCTCACCAGTGTGGAAAGAAATTTTGAAAGTAATATCATATATTCTTATAGGGCTTGTAGTTCTTCTGCTTGTCATGCCATGCATTTTCATGTGTATTCGAAGGGCTTTGAACAAAGTGGCAAAGCAGGTGTTTTTGGTTCAAACAGGGAGGGGAGATGTGGGAACTCAAAATGCCTCTCAGACATTTTTAGAGGCTCCAGGCCGTGGTCAGACGCAGTCTGGACCCCAGCAGGCAGCTGGATTTAGCTGTGATTTCAAGTTTGAACCATGGAATGAATTACCAACTTTGAAGGTAGAACAAGCAGTCACAAAGTGCTAGATAGTATAGTAAATGTAGTCACAAAGTAGAGGGAAATATTTTTTGGTAGTGTACAGGGGGGTTTTAGTGCATGTACAGGGGGGTTTTTACTTTGTACATGGGGGTCAGAAGTTCTAAGATGGAGGAAAGTGGGCTGAACCCATCCTTCTTCTTTCTTCTTCCTTACCTCCATGTTCTTGGTGATGTTGGCACTCACAGATTGGTTTAGAATAGAAAAACACTTGGTAACGTAGGTAATAGGTATTGGGGAATAATTGTAAACATGTTATACGTAATATATCTTATAAAAGATAGCAGCAGCCCTGGGCGGGGAGAGAAGAGAAGAAGACACCAGACAGTCAGGGTGTCAGGAGTGTGTGCCTCTCTGCCTGGGCCGCTGACCAAGGGGCCGCAGCCCGAGAACTTAATCTGTTAGATAACTAGCAATAAAACATCTTGAGACCGAACAAGAAGAGACTGTGGAGTTTTCCTTTGGGAACGCGGGTTGGAGGAGAAGCTCTACCACCACACGAGAACCCCAGCCAAACCCGGGGTTCCCACAATTTATGTGTATTGTTTTTAATTTGCCAATGCATTAGATTTGTTAGATTTGGGGTAAACAGGCTCAGCTTGCCAAAGGTGCATGGACCTTCAAGCAGACGAGGGGGGAGGCCTGCTCATGCTCTATATGTTTGCTTTGGGCTGAGGGACTTTCCAGGAGATCGCTGGTGGAATGATCACGAGTAGGACGAGGAGCAGACTCGGTCTCATGGTGTCTCCAGACTGCACACGAACCGCAGGATCTAAACTAGTAAAAGAAAACTCAAGACAGAAATATATTACAAACTGTTCCAGATAGGAGGTGTAAATGGAATTTCTTCCAGGGAACACACGTGGTGTCTCCTCGTCCAGGCAGCATTAGTAACCTGGGGCGCTTCTGTAGACCTCCCTGAAACCATGGGGACGTAGGGCCTTACCCATTTGGATGGAACCCACTTTAAACCAGAGGGGGTGGACACGCAGGCGTATCCACATCCCCATGTAACCAATTTTTAAGTTCCCACTGTCTTCCAAGTCTCAGGGTCCTTTACCAAGACTGGAGGCTTTTCTTTCACTGACATCTGACTGCTCCCCGCAAAGTGGCGTAGGATGGGCAGATTCAGGTTGTCAAAAAAACAGTTCAGAAAATTAATTGTGAACAGTGCTCTGGACAACTGGATGTGGGGAGGTTCCACTTTCAGGACCTGATGTTGCTGGTCCAGGACTCTTTTGATATCATGGTGAGTCCTTTCCACCATGGCTTGACCTGTAGGGGAGTAGGGGATGCCTTTTTTGTTCTCTACTCCCCATTGCTGCAGGAAACTCCTGAATTTCTTGGATTTGTAAGTGGGCCCGTTATCAGTTTTCAACTCCTTGGGGATGCCCATGAAAGCGAAAGCCTGTAGGAGGTGCTTTAGTGCAACAGAGGATGATTCTCCCATGTGGGCAGAAGCATAGACCACTCCAGAAAAGGTATCTACACTGACATGAAAATATTTCTGCCGTCCAAATGATTTTATGTGTATTACATCTGTTTGCCACAGTTCACAACTGTTCAACACCCTCGGGTTTGCTCCCGCGCTCATCATAGGGACTGCATGTTGTTGGCAATTGGGGCATGTGGCCACAATCTCTCTGGCCTGTTCTTGAGTGATGTGAAACTGACAAACTAGGCCAGGTGCATTTTGGTGGAAAAGCTGGTAGCTGATTTTTGCCTGTTCAAAAACGTTTGGGAGAGGGGCCATCTCTGCAGGCGCCCTTCTGTTTCCTTCAGTGATAAAACCTGGCAAGTCAGTGTGTGACCTGACGTGCATCACATAAAATGGTTGTTCTCAGTGGGAGACTAACTTTACAAGTTTTGAGAGCAATTTGAAAAGTGCTATGTTAGACACTTCTTGCATTATTGCTTGATCTGCCCTGGATACTACTCCTGCCACGTAGGCAGAGTCTGTAATCAAATTGAATGGTTCTGAGAACTTTTGGAAGGCCCTAATAACTGCAGCCAACTCAGCAACCTGAGGTGAACCTTCCACCTCATCAATGTCCGTCTCCCACTGATGAGTTTGAGGATCCTTCCAAGTCATAACAGACTTGTGGGATCTCCCAGATGCGTCTGTAAAGACGGTCAGAGACTTTTTTAAAGGTCTCCTACTTTGAATGCTTCCCAATTTCAGAGTGAATTGAACTTCTTGTTCGAAAATTTTGTGGGCAGGTTGATGCATAGAAATTTGTTCTGAGTAGGAATCCAGAGCAAACTGCAACGCCTCATTTTCCTGAAGCAAATGTTCCAACATTGGCTTAGTAATTTGTCCTGATTTTAACCTGATTGGAATGTAAATGCAGTCAAAGTCACATCCTGCCAGCTCCCTGATCCTTGTTCTAGCTTTCCGGATCAGTTCTGCTACCAGCTCTTGGGGCTTTGTCATTTTCTTTGGTGTTTGGTGACTGAGGAAAACCCACTCTATGATCAAGAGAGGGTCCCTCTGGTTCTGGCCCTTTTTATGTGTTTCTTTTGCCTTAGGTGTTTGTTTCTGCTCCCACTGGAAAATTATTCCATGGAGGTGCGGCAACTTACCTGAGCTTATAAATTTGAATGGCAGGCCAGGCTGACATTGGTTGCCCTGTCTTGTGGACATTGCTGTCTGAACTTTTTTGAGAACTTTCTGTGCCCCTGGGGTAATAGCCCTAGGAGAAGCTGGGTCCTCTCCCCCTTTCAATAAATTGAAAAGAGGGGCAAGGTCTTCGTTGGTCAGACCCAGCCAGGGCCGTACCCAATTTAAAGATCCACACAACTTGTGGACATCCTCAAGGGTCTTGATTCTTGTTTTGATTTCCAGTTTTTGAGGAACAATGGTCCTCTTTCCAATCTCTAAGCCCAAATACTTACAAGGTGGCATCTTTTGAATTTTCTTTTCCTGGAGCTTGAATCCTACAACAATCAATGCATTGATAGTTAGGTCAAGCATGTGGGTGAGTTAATCATCATTGGGGGCACACACAAGAATATCATCCATATAATGATAGATGATGGCCTTTTCTGTGGCTGCATGCACCGGGGACAGTAAGGAAGAGACATACCACTGGTAGATCGATGGCGAGGCTTTTAGTCCTTGAGGAAGAGCTTTCCAATGGTACCTCTTCCTCAGGGCTCCCCTTTTGATAGTGGGGACTGAGAATGCGAAACGCGGTGCATAGTCAAGGTGTAGGGGTGTCGCGGCCAGGTGAAGGGAGCACACACTGATACGATGTAGGTTCCTAAACAAGCTCCGTTTATTAGCTGCTACACACGTTTATTTATACAGTATTTTACTTCCTTACACGCGATCATGCATAATATGATTGGATGGCCCGCTTTGTGCACGAGGCATGCATGTGGCTTATCTAACTTATAATTGGTGCATTATTTTGGCAATGCAAAGCGTTCTGCGGGTTTTATACATCCTGGTTTTGTTTCAACATATAGCCAGCTTCCCTTTTTCATGTTCCGCATTTCAGGGTCAAGGGTAGGTTGTTCTTCATAGTTTATTATAAACTTGTCCCATAGCCCAGGCGCGGCCCCCAACATCGGGGAATTTGGAAAAAACAATCTTTTATATCAATGACAGCCAAATTCCAATTTTGGAGGAGCATCGCTGGGGATGGCATACCAGGTTGGAGAGAGCCCATATCTTCAATGACATTATTAATTTCTTGGAGGTCGTGGAGGAGTCACCATCTCTTTTTGTCAGCCTTCTGGATAACAAACACTGGAGAGTTCCATGGAGACGTGGTGTCCACAATGTGACCTTTTTTCAGCTTCTCTTCGACTAGCTCCTCGAGCGCCTTCAGTTTTTGTTTGCTGAGCGGCCACTGTTCTACCCAAACTGGTGTATCTGTCTTCCAATTCAGTTTTTGGGTAGTGTGCTTCTCAGTGACTTTTGCCCAAAAATCCTGTGGAGAGTCTGGAATGTCAGTTTTGAGTCCCCATTGGGCCATTAGATCTCTCCCCAACAAGGGCTCTGGATAATCTAACACAAACAGATGTAGATTTGACAATTGTCCATTTGCCCCCTTGATTTGGACGACGGTCCTAGATTGTCTCGCCAATTGCATGCCCCTTATACCTTGAACGTGACCAGCCATATTTTGCAAAGACCAATGTGCCGGCCAATCCTGTGCTAGGATTACTGTGCAGTCCGCGCCTGTGTCTCAATGCATCTTGACTCCCCACTCCCTCTGACATCACACCAGATTTTGGGTTTGTCCTTCCCAATAGCTTGGACCCGGGCGACTGTAGGCCCTTGTCTTTCAGTGCCTTCAGGTAGACTTGGCACAGGGATAGCTTGTGCTGGGATTTGTCCTGTAGGAAGAAACAGGGGTGGGTGGAAACAGTGCAGCCAGAGAATTAATTGCTCAGGATCTGATGTTATCATTCCTGGAGCAATTTCAATCTCTTGTGGTGTGTGTTTGGTGTCCCCAATGACGATGTACTTACAATGAATTTGGTACCAAGTACCCTGCTGTTTTGGGTTCACGGAGACAAAATGCCAGTCAGTGTCTTTCAGGTGGAGTGGTTCTGTCAGCTGCAACCTGAAAGGCTCATTGATGGAAATTGTGGTTAGAATATGATCACCTAAGTCATAGCAATGGTTATTTGGTGTCACATCCAGTGGTGGACCAGCAGAAGTGGTCTTTGAAGCACCTGCTTCACTTGGAGAAAGTGGGATGTTACCATGCGCTTGGTCTTTTTCGCTTCCCTCATTCCCTTGGCCTGCTCTTTTTGTGTTTGTGCGCCTGGCAGGCCGGTGCTCCCCATTTAGTTTGTTTGTTGTTGTTGACCCCCTGGGAGCACTTGTAGTTCTCTTCCCCTGCTATTTTTAAATTCATCAAATTGCTTTTTCAGAGGACACTAGTTAACCCAGTGCCCAAGGTTCTTACAAAGTAAGCATGGCTTTGTGGGGTCAACCATTGCTGGTCTTCACTGCTGCCCAGTGTGCCGCTGTGCTGATGGAATGGGCACTGGGCTGGCAACGGCAACTCTCTGTGGTGGTTCTGGCAGCAGCTTTGGTCTGGTGTCCTGAACCACACTCATCAGAGTGTTTCCTGTTACAAACTAGAAGCATATCTTTTAGTGTAGGGGGGTGTTCTAAAGGTAAGCTTAAAATTGCAGTTTGACACTGCTCATTTGCATTTGCAAATGCCATTTCCTCTAAAACCTCTTCCCTTGCATCCTCTTTCTTAACTTGGATTTCAATAGCTCTAGTTAACATTTCCACAAATTTCAAAAAAGGCTCTGATGGTAGCTGTTTGATCTTACTATATGGCTCAAGAGGGCCATCAGGTTGAAGGGTGAAGAAGGTTTTCTCAGCCTCATCTTTGACTATCTCAAGGACTTCCACAGGGATTACTGCAGCTTGGATTGGGGCCAAAGACCATTGGCCCTCTCTCAATGGTAATTTGCAAGCCATTGGCATCCTTCATTTGCTGTGTTTGGATCAGCATGCAAGTCTGGGAGAGCCTCTTTCAGCAGTTTTTTACATGCCAATTCCCATAGTTTGAATTCTATAGAGGTCATGAGGCACGAAAAAAGCTGGTTTAAATCATTTGGGACTACTACAGTCCTACCCAGTTCGGCATTTAAAAGGCCATGGAAGTATGAGCTATGTGGGCCATACTTGTTTGTGTGTTTTGCAGACCTCTTTCATTATTTGCGGTGCAAAAGCCTTACAATTAGCAGTTGTGGCTCCTCCCCTGTAAGAGGCCATCTGAAGACCCTCACTCATTTGCCTGACGATTGCCATGAGAAGAAACTCCCTTCCCCCACTGCAGTTCTGGCTTGGAGAAGGCAATAGTGCAGGTCCAGCTGCTGTGCCGTTAGGTTAGCTGTTCCCAACAATGCCCGGCAAGGAGTTGGCAAGGACTTGGTGAAGACCCAGCGTGGACCCAGCACAGGGTGGCCTACTGCAATTCCTGCTTCACTGTCCACCTTTAAGCCGAATGAACTGTTGGGGTGACTCTAGTGGTCTCTCACTGAAGAGCCCTCATCTGCCTCATTACCATCGTGACAGACAGAGATCAAGAACCCTCTCCCCAAGGACTGCGACTGAGACCCCTACCACAGAGAGTGGTGGGGGGGAGAATGACATGACCTGTTCTTCTCCAGTAACTTCAATTGACTTATTCTTCATTGTGTTTGTTCTGCCTGGATGATTTTCTGTAGATACACCTGTTCCCCCCATAGCAATTTCAATAGACTCTTACTGTTCTATATGTTCCCCCCTTTTCCCTCTGTGGACTATAACTGGACCCCTGGGCTAGGTAAGACTTTGGAGACTCTCCCCAACACAACAAGATGGATCCCCATTGTCCAGACCAGTGAGGACCTCGTCTGTGTTGGTAGCTATTCCCATCCCCGCTTCTCTCTCTCTCTCTCTCTCTCTCTCTCTCTCTCTCTCTCTCTCTCTCTCTCCTTTTTATTTCTTTTCTCACCCCACTATCACATTTATCATTTTTGGCCCCTAATAAAGGCGCATTTGTTGTCATTAAACTGATAGTCCCCTGCTGTTTGTCTTTTGCACTTTGGGATCAGCTAATGAAGCATAACGACACCCCGCTACTGTGGGAACCCCTGGCCTGGTTCAGGGGTTCCGTGTGGTGGTAAAGTCTTTCCCTCCAACCCGTGCTTCCAAAGAAAAACTCCGCAGTCTCTTGTTGTTCGGTCTCAAGGCAGTTTATTGTAAGCTATCTAAAAGATTGTCTTCTCGGCCTACTGCGGTTTGGTCAGCAGCTCAGGCAGAGGCACACACACCCCTGACACCCTCTCTGTCTGCTGTCTTCTTCTTCTCTCTCCCCACCCAGGGCTGCTGCTATCTTTTATATGGTACATTACGTGATAAATGTTTACAGTTTTTCCCGAATACCTACTACCTATGTTACAAGGTGCTTTTCTACTCTAAACCAATCTGTGAGTGCCAGCATCACCAAGAACATGGAGGCAAGGAAGAAGAAGGAGGAAGAACAGGATCAGCCCACTTTCCTCCATCTTAGAACTTCTGACCCCCATGTACAAAGTAAAAACCCCCCTGTACAGGTGTTAAACCCCCCCTGTATAACACCAAATATTTTCCCCCTCTACTTTGTAACTACTTCTACTATACTATCTAACCCTTTGTGACTGCTTGTTCCACCTTCAAAGATGGTAACTCATTCCATGGCTCAAACTCAAATTCACAGCTGTTTCCAGCTGCTTGCCAAGGTCTAAAATGCGTCTTATCAAGGCCTGGAACCTCCAAAAATGTCTGAGGGACATTTTGAGTTCCAACAGCTACAAGTGGATAATGACATCCCCCTTGCCCTGCATGCTGATATGTAACAGGTGCAAGTGAGAAATTGGGACCTTGTATTGGGTCTGCGATTTCCCACTCCTTATCTTTTGAATGTGAAGCATTGGGATCACTGGTGTGGCTATAGGGACAAGCAGTGGGCGTACCCCCACCACAGGAACCCAGGGAGGGGGTGGGGACACTGTGGGAACAGGGGGCAAGGACAGGGGGCTGGCAGGGGGCGGGAATGCCTGGTGACATCACATTGGCAGATGCCCCCTGGGGGGCATGGGGGGGCAGAGCTGAAGGAGTGGCAGGTAATGTGGAGGGAGGGAAATTATCACGAGGATTAGGGGGGGTGAGGAGTAAGAAAGGATTTTTGGGATGCTGAGTGGAATCATGGGAAGAAGGAGACCAGGTAGGCCACGGTGCCACATGGCATCCTGCATTTTCTTGTCTCTCTGGGGATGGGGAGGCATTTTGGTGGTCACTGCTCTCCGAAAAATTAACACGTTGTCTTGGTTCGACAAGACAGGAGTCTGTGAAAGAGGGCAAAGCCTCCTGTGCAATGGAGAACGGCAAACCCCCCTCCCTCTGAATTACCAGGATCTTTAAATTAAAAGGCTCTCAGGCAAAGATGTGGGAATGGGAGTAACAATTCTTTACTAGGAGAAAACTAGACAACAATTTAAAAAGGCAAATGCAATCGGTACAAACAAAACCAGTGAAAAAGTCCAGAACCTGAGGAGTCGGGGTGCCAGTAGCAGTTCTGCTGGGACAATTGCTCCCTTTGCAATGGTTGATGAGTTGCAGCTGAAGTGGTGATCTTTAGAAGGGTACAGTTTTCCTCTGAAGATCTGGTGGCAGTGGGGCCGGTCTTCCTCTGCGCCGGGGTTGCCTCTGAGCTCCGCTGCCGTCGCCTCAGCGCGCTCCGGCTGCTTCGCTGCGAGTGCCGCCGAAGAGAGCTGCTTCCCTGGGAATCCCGCGAAGAGAGAGAGCGAGCTGCCTCTCTCCCCAAAAGCTACCCCTTTATACAATAATAGAGTGCTTGGCTTCCCCCTCTGGGTGGGACCCCTCACAATAGAATGGTGTTACATTTACCAGCCCGGCAGTGAGTCAGTCAATAGTGTATAAACAAACCATTGCCTCTACGGGGCAAACCATTGTCTCTGAGAGAGATAACAAAAACCTGTCCAACAGGTTTGCCTTCAACAGATGGCAAATAGAATACAAGCTTATCTTACAACCCAGGACACACGTGCTCAGGGTTTCTGAGCTGGAGAGACAGAGTGGGGAGAATTCCACACAGTCTGGCCAGGACTTTGTGGGCAGTGGGACTTGGGCAATTTAAGATGCTCAGGAAGCCAGCATCTCTGGGCATATGCAGAGTCTGCTCTCCTTAAAATACCGAGTTTTGGGGTAGAGGATTCAGAACTCGGGTGGGGATGAAAAATCAAAACCCCACAATTCCAATAAAGATTTGTAGGGACAGTATGTTTATTACAGCGCTGGACGCATGTGGGGACTCATTGCCCTTCAATGGACATGTGCACCCCTGAGAACTCCTGATCCTTTTTTATTACCCTTAACTAATTTCCATATGCATAGAATTTCACAATCGGTTCATGCATATTCATTCTGCTGATTTGACATTACACTTACAGCTAGTTACTCTTGTACTCAGTTTTTGTCAGAAAGTACAGAAAGAGCTCCTTCGTCACTCTGCCCTGTCTGTTTCAAGGTCTGAGGAGTCTTAAACAATACTTAACTTAAACTCAAACCAGACTATATAAAAATCAATCCCATCATTAATAAAATGCTAAAATACAACCTAACTTAAACCTTAATATAACAAATTACTAAAAATTCATTCTTTTTAATGTTCTATTTCCATTTTCATTATGATAAGATGTCCCTTTCTCACATTGTGTATTCCACACAATGATGACCTGTCACACAACAAAGGAACAAGTGATTGTGATTCTTTCTTCTGGTCCTATTGTATTATCTTCATGTGTCTTTGGTAAATTTGTTTTGCTGGAATAGAAGTTGAAGTGCTGCAAGAAATCTTCCATCCCAAACTTGGAGGAGCCTTTCAAGTTGCTCTCCCCAGATGTTTGGTCTGAATTGAGACAGTGTGTTGAAGTGTGTCATTTTTGCTGCAGACCCTCACCATTTCTTCCAACAAGGGTTCATCAGGCAGATTGTTGATGATCTGTCTGCATTTTTTGTTGGCATTTGCAAATGCAAGACCCCAAATCAAATGTGGTTTTGTTGCTTCTTCATTCACTTGCCTGTTCACTGCCTGTGTGAGACACTCAAGGAATGAAGTGAAAGGTTCTGAAGGTCCTCGCCTGATCCCTGTGTAGATGTTTTCAGGTGTTCCTGCCGATGGAGTCTGTAAAACTGCATTGCATGCTGCATTCTTGATGTCAGTCAACACATTCTGTGGTAGCTCTTTAATCTGTTGTCCTGTATTATCATTTGGTCCCAGGGGTTCACCTGCCATCTGCACTATGGAGATGGCTGCATTTGGTCCTCCCTGATATCTGTTTTTGAGCTCCTCAAGAGCCCTCTTCCACCTTGCTTCCCATATAAAAATCTGTGATTCACTGAAAATCACTGAAACTAGGTATTTAAGATCATGCGGTGTTAAAGCATATATTTCAAATGTACCCTTTAGTAACTGTTTAAAATATTTAGAATCCACTCCACCTTCTTGCAGTGCTGTTTTTAAGTGTCTCACAATTTCATAGTCTAGTCTTTCCCATCTTCTGTTTGCAGTTCGTGGACCATGAGTCACTGGCAATATATTGTCCATGTTCACTATATCAAAGTTTTTGTCTTTGAATGCTCTCTTTTTTATTTCTGTCCATTCTGTGATACCAGACACTTGTGTAAATTGTTCTCTTGATACATCCTCTGTCATTCCAGAGTTCGCTGACATTTCTGGCCTTTTCATACATTGCCAAGATGTGGTTCTTTCACCTTGGAGGGCCACTGAAGTTCTTGGCCTTTCTGCACCTTGCCAAGATGTGCCCTCTATGTTCCCAAGGGGTATTGACACTTTAGGTATCTCTTTCCTTCTTGGCTGATGAGTGGAAATCTGCATTGGCATTTCTTGTCCTCCTGGCTGAAGAAGGGGAAGCTGCCTTCCTTGTGCAGCACACAGTCCCTGTGCAGTACAGTCAGGGGAAACCTCGGCCGAAACCGCCGTCAGTCCAGCAGGTAGCCTGGATGCTGATGAAGAAGGACTATTTGCAGATGATATATGAAGGGTGCTGCTACCTTCTGCTGGAAGGAACAATTGGGCAAAATGCATTGCCAAATGCAAACACAGTTCCAGAGCACTGCCTGTTAATTGGGGGAAAGATTCTAGCAAAAAGTCTCTTATAAATAGAAAATACTCTGGTGGAATCTCAGATGACACAGGTTGTTGTTGCTCTTCAGAAGAAATGTCATGAGTTCTGGTGTGTTTCCATTGGTGTTCTTGAAACGGTGCAGATGAGTGTCTCTGGAAATCTGCTCATTATTAATGATATGAAAAAACTGCTGCTGTGTGCAGCTGCTCACCAGGTCCTGTCGACCGAACTGAAGAGTCTGGGGTTGCTGTTAGAAACATTGGAGAAGTTTGGAAAAGGCCTTGTGTTGCACTGGTTTCAAAAGGCAACTGACTGAATCTCATTTCAGGGTGAATGTTGAAATCCAATCCCTCAGTGTTGCCGCAGGGTATTTGATGCAATGAGTGTGCTTGTAAAAAGTTGTTCACTTTGGCTGTTGTTATGAACAAAAGGGCCTTCCTGGTTCCCATGGTAATACTGGGACGGGACACTGCTGGCTTGAGCTAAGTACTGATATTGAAATGTTAATTAGCTAATTGTTCTGTTTCTTTTCTCTAAACTGCCTGGAGACCACCTATCCCCCCCCCACCTCCATGCTGACATTCTAAGACTGAGATGCAAATAGGGAAGCCCATGGAACCATGGGAGCATGTTTTTGGGGACAGGGACACCCCTAAATGGAAAACTAAACACAGTAGAGGGGGCTGGACAGGTGCGCTGGCTGAGGAAGAGGAAAACACATCCCTGATCGACGTTTGACCTGTCACCATCCCCTACAGAAGACTGCCCCTCAGTGGGATGTTGCAAACATTATATACCAGAAACTACATGTGCTATATTTACAATAATGTGCCAATATCTATCACCTATGTTGAACAGTGTGTCCCCAGCCTAAACCAATAGAAAAATGCCAACACTACAGTGAAACATGAAGGGCATGAAGAAGAAGAAAAAGGACATGACACACCCAATTTCCTCCATCTTGTCCCCTTTGGACCCCTTATCTAGAATCCTAAAATTTTACTTTTGCACCCATGCCACACTTAATTATTACTTATATCAAACACTCAGAGCTTGCAATTCATCCTGTAAGATTGAAAACTCTTTTCCATGGACAGAGATCAGAGACAGTGTCTCTCGGGGCTCTGTACGGGGGGATTCCTGACCCCCTGCCAGGGTCCCAGACCTTCCAGGGCAGCCAGAGGGATGCCCTGGAGTCCCACAGTTAGGGAAAGAAGATTGGAGGGGAAGATGATGGAGTAGCTTTTGGCTGGACTTTTTCTTGTTAGCCATAGACTGAACCAATTTTCTCCTCCAAGAGATAGACTGTATTTTAGGAGGATGCCGGTGAGCCAAGAGATCTGCTTCAGCAGCTGAGAAAAGACATGAGTAGAGCGAACAGAGAAATATTGAGGAGGTTTTTAGTGGTGCCCCCTGTCTTCAGAGACGAAGAAGAGAAGATGATCTCTGTTCTTGGACGCTCGTCCCCAGGGGGAAAATGGGGGGGACTGTGGTCACAAAAAATGAAAAAACTGAACTTTTTTCCCTCTTGGCAAAGCATCCTTGAAAAGAAAAATCCTAAGAGCTGTCTGTCCCATCCATGCACTGTGGTGAGAGCACTGTGCATGGAAAGGAGAGTTGTCACCATGGCAAATTCTTCTCCGGGCAGTGCCATGTGTGACGTGGAAACACAAGAAGTGGCAGATGTGTTTCTTGGGGGGAATCTGTGGCACAGGAGAGACTCCTCTCTCCCTCAATGCATTGAGTATTGATCCTCGGATGGGTGGAAACCTGATTGGGGGTCAAAGTTGTGTCTCATTGTGGTTTGTTGGAATTGGGGGGGGGGGGAGGAGGAATATTTTTAGAAGGTTTTCATTTTAGTTTTAGTGTGTGTTTTTTTTTTCTTTCTTTTTCTCTTCTTATGGTAGTAGTAGTTTAATAAAATTTCTCCTTTGTTATTAAGCTTGGATCTGCTCTGCTCTGTTCCTGATTGCTTTTCACAGCATTCAATTGAGAGGTTGCATTTTCATAGGGGCGCTGGAATTGTGCCAGTGTCAAACCATGATACTTATGGAGTAGTGCATACCTTCGGGAAGATTTGAGAAGAAAGGGGACTTGTATATACCCGAGGGAGAGGACTTGTTCATCGTGAATTGACTGTAAGAGTATTAGAAGGTTTGAGCAGTCCATCAGTGATAGCTGTTGTCCATGTAAGAGGACATCAGAAGGGAACGGATTATTGGACTCGTGGGAATAATTTGGCTGATGCAGAAGCACAAAGGGCAGCAGTATGCTTACCCATATCTTTAAATAATTTGAGTAAAAGTGAGGATGAGATAAAGTATCAAAAATGCTATACCTCAAGGAAATACAAGAGATGGAGAAACTAGGGGCTAAGCTAGAAGGGGATAAGTGGCTTTTACCAGATGGTAGAGAAATGTTATCTAAAAGTTATGCCAGAAGAATAATTTGTTGGTTACATCAACAAACTCCTTGGGGAACACAAGCACTAAGCGACCACTTTTTAAAGTTTTTTTGAGTGTATAGGAATATTTGATATAGCAAAACAGGGGGAATATCATACTCTTTGGCACCCTCAGAGTTTGGGGAGAGTAGAAAGAATGAAACAGACCCTAAAGCATCAGCTAGCAAAACTAATGGTTGGAACAAAACTATCTTGGATTAAGTTTTTACCATTGGCATTGTTAAATATTCAAACAATGCCAAATTCAGAGCATGGGATCTATTCATATGAGATATTATATGTGATGGCATATTCTCAAGAGATGCTGGTGGGAAATCCTACAGTAGATGATATGTCTATCCAAGGATATGTTATGACTTTGGGAAAAAATGTTCAAGAACTTTGTAAGAAAGGAATAATGAACCAAACTCCTCCGCTGTGATTTGCAATTCATAAAATACAACCAGGTGACCAAGTATTGATCCATAGTTGGAAAGAAGGTAGTTGAGTCTCCATTGGGATGGACCTTTCCTTGTGCTCTTGACCACAGATACGGCAATCCGGACAGCAGAGAAAGGGTGGACACACATCTCCTGAGGAGAAAGGATCTATAACAACAAAGGAAGCAGACTGTAAAATTACCTCTCAGCCAGGAGAACTGAAGGTGAAAATAACATGAAAATCAGATGCCGGGAGATAAAATAACCTATATTGAAAAGGATTGTAATTGTTATCTCTTTGTAAGCACTGAATACAATAATTGTAAGGAGAGGTGGTATTATCATTGTCGCAGGGGTTATCCTCCAAGTGGTCTGTGCCCAGAGTGTAAACACACTGAACAGATTTTAACTGAATATATTTTTTAAAAGAGACTAGAGGAAGGAACATTAGAACTAGATTTTTATGAGTGGTGGATGTTGTGGAAATACAGATTAAGAGGGGGACTATCAAGTGATTATTAATATTAAAATTAAAATCAATATTAAAAAAATTGAGTGTCACAAACATAATTGAGTCCCTTGTGGATCTGAGCCAGTCAAAGCAAAGAATTGGGAGGTATTTAAGAAACAGCACAAAATCCGGGAAAGCTCATATGAACCCCTGAAGAATATCCTTGCTGCGGAGAAGGTGGTACCCCTCACTGCCAGGAGCACCCCAGTAGGCAAAGGAGGCAGAGGGATAATAAAACTCTGGGGCCTTATGGTACTGTTGAGTCTTCCATGGAATGGGATAACCAATCCCTGCTTAAAGTGCTACCAAAATGTGAAGTATGGCCAGACCATGACCCAAGCGTTTGCAGCATACACTCATATTAATGCAGGATGTTATGACCTAGGAAAACTTGAAACCTCTACAATAGGAGAGAAGAGTTACTGGGTGGCAACAAACTTAGGAATGGGAGAATGGGCACCTCAAAACTATAAATTTTGTCCTCAGGGAGAATCATTCCTCTGTTTTACCAAAGGTGGAAAATGGAGATAATCAGATAAAGGAGGAGTGAAGGATAAATTAAAGGAAGAATTAGTGGAAAACATCACAAAGAATTTAGGGGAAATTCAAATTAAAAAAAAGAGCAAGAGCAGAAAGTGACTTGTATAAAAAAATTAAGAAAAGACTCAGTGATTGGGACCTCCCCACATTAAGAAATATTTGTTTATTGATCTGATGCAAAAAGTAGTTAAGGAATTGAATGTGACTAACTGTTGGATTTGTGGGGAATCCCAAATGACCGAGCAATGGCCATGGAGAGGAGAAGGGGTAGGACCTGATCAGTTGATATTATGGAACAGGTGAGACAGAGTGAAAATTTAACAGGGTAGAAATCCATTTGGATTTAGGTAAAATGTGCCACTTTAAGCTTGCAAAATATGCTGTTGAGTCTGGTGACTGCAGCTCTAGCAGAACTACCCCAGCTAAGGTGAAAGAATGCAAATTTCCACACAAAAAGATAAGAGATAAAAAGACTCCTTTGACTTTGAAACAGACAGGGCAGAGTGACCCAGGAGTCCTTTCTGTACTTTCTAACAAAAACTGAGTACAAGTGTAACTAGCTGTAAGTGTAATGTGAAATCAGCAGAATGGATATGCATTAACGTAATGTGAAATTCTATGCATATGGAAATTAGTAAGGCTAATAAAAAAGGATCGGGAGTTCTCAGAGGTATGCATGTACATTAAAGGGCTATGAGTCCTGACATGTGTCTGTTATAAATTGTGACACGGCAATTTGAAGTGTCTTAATTCAATAAAGCAATTTTATTTAAAATTAGCAAGCGAGTAAGGCAGGCAAAATCCAGCGCTGGGCGGCCGGGGAGTCTCCTGCTCCACCAACGGCGCGCAAAAATGTTCTGTCCCAACCTTCCTTTTATCCCCCCGCTTCTCCTTGCAGGTGTGACTCTCCAGATGTAGTCTGAGTCTGGTCGTTGTGATAGCTTCTAAGTCTCTTCTTTTGAGATACAGCAAGCAGACCAGATATACCCACCCAGGACTCTAATCTCAACCTCCTTATCACCTTGTAAGCAAATAAGCATTTCAAAGACACACTAGTACATTCTTATGCAAACCAAGGTAAGCGAGTATATCACAGTGAACAAATTATTTTCTACTTATCTTAATTCCCCCCTTTTTCTTGTTCATCTTTATTTTGTTCACTGAATCTTTGTAACTCTTGGTGACTTAGTATTAGGGTCTCATCTACATTGTGTATGGGTTCATATTTTGCCCTAATGAGCACTAAATGTGCTGCCTCTAATCGTCCCTTTACTATTTTTATTGTTTTATTGAAGATGCATGGCCCAAAGGTCAGTCCCAATATTATCAGTATCAGAGGTCTTGCAAGGGTGGATAACAAGGTAGTTAACTAAGGAGATTGATTGAACCATGATTCATACCAACTTTGCTGTGCCTCTCTTTCCCTCTTTCTCTGCTCTAATCTTCTCCTTAATTCTGCCATGGTGTCTGTAACAACTCCAGTATGATCAGCGTATGCACAGCATTCCTCCTTCAGGGCTACACACAATCAAGTCTAAACCCCTTCTGTTCTGCAACACCACCTCAGATAGGGACTTTAATGATTTTACCAATCTATCGATGGCCTGCTTAATTTCACTCAGATCTTCATCTACTGAAATTCTTAATGCTTTAAATTCCTTTTGTTGATTTACTAGGGATGCCACCCCAGTTCTAGCTCCTATTCCCCCGATGGTAAGGAGAGTTGCAATAGTTAAGGCAGTGAGGGGTTCCCTTTTCATTAGATGGTGTTCTGGCACAGTTTGTTGTTCATATATGTAGTCACTTGTATGGTAGGTAATTCTGGGCATAATCGTTACCTGGATGCAGTAGTCTTGGCTTGGATTAAACAGTTTCAGTGAGATGCACGGTGTGACACCCAGAGTGTTACATACCCACTTAGTGTTAGCTGCTGGCAATAGCCAGTCAGCCGGTTTTTTTTCACTTGTTTCTATTACTCCACAAAGGTATTCTCTTTGTGTTGGGATTTTTCCTATGCATCTCCCTTTCCCTGTTACCTGAGCCAAGGTAAGCCCCGGTGTTGTCTCTTTACCCTTTTTCCACAAACACTGATTCGGATTAGTTCCATTCACTCTTCTGGGCTTTGCAGTGACCCCTATGGCTTCATAAAATGGGGGTCTTAAATTATAGCATAGCCAACAGTCTTCCGTCAGTTTTGGGTTGGTTCTATTTAGGACACCATAACTCGCTTTCATAACCTTTCAGAGTATATTACCCTCCTGGGTTTTTTCCTGTTTGTCTCCTGAAGTGTTTTCATTCTGAATTTTATTCTGGGTCTGATCCTTTTCTTTTGTTTGGTTGGCTAAAACAACCTTCTTTTCTAATAACACTGGGTTTGGCCCTACAGGTTCAGGATCAGGGGGCACAAGTTCCTTCTTTATAAATATTAAGCTACCAAAATTGCCAAAATCAGCCGAATATAAACGAACGCCCCAAGTTTTTCCAATTAACCATATACTATCCTCTGGCCTTAATGCAGTAATTTGTATATTCCTGCAAATATTTTTTGGGGGTTTATGACCTGTCCAGTAGCCGGGAGGAATACAACCATCTGGCTTCTAGACCACCTTAATGTATGGATCAGGAGTGGGGGGTCCCATGTACCAGCTATTGTTTCACAACCCCAATATGCACAGTAATATTGTCCAGGACTATTGCAATACCCTTTACCAGGATTCGAAGCAGGACACATATAAAACGATGAAACCCAATGGGAACCCCAACGAGTACCTAAGGATGCCACAGGTAACTGGAAAGTGGGAGCTCCAGCTGTAGTATTGCTCCTTATAACTCGTGAATCCTCCCATCTTCCTAAAGTACACTTGAAAGGTTCATGAGTTGTTACTTCTGCAGTATTACAATATATACAAAGGAAAATCACAAGCAGTAAGCAAATGGCATGTGGGGTCTGGTTTCTCACACTGCAACAATTATACCCTTGAGCCCAAAAACTATTTCTGCCTTTGTTACTCCCAGTCCCGGGGTAGTTCCGCAAATATTGCTTGCGTATTCCATCCTGAGGGCTCTTTCCTCCACAGCTGTTTACTCCTCTGCCTCGCCTGTCGACTCGGGTGCTTCGAGCCACAGAGTGTACCATCTTCTCGGCAGCAAGAGTATTCTTCAGGAGGGGATTTATGCCCTCTAGTGCCTTGCCGCATGCAATAAGAACGCCAATTCTGATCTTTTACCTCTGATGCGGTACAACTGACTCCTTTTAGGTCTTTCTTACAAAGGCCTTCTATGATCTCTGCCACAAATGGGCTCGGCTCGTTTGTATGGTAGCAGTAATTTGAGAAAATTTCCCACCACTCTTTAGATTCTAATCGGATTTCCCCTCTAGTCACTTTACAGGTCAGTACTCAAGCTGTAATCTCTCTTTGTACGTTCCAACAGGAATTGCAAGTTCCTCGTGGAGGATACCCTCTGTTGCAATGTGACCACCACCGTTCCCCACACACCTTACAGATATAGCATACAAAAGGATAGCAATTACAATTTTGATTTTTACACTTTACTCTAACACTTGAATTACTAATTAGCCCACTATCTAAGTAATATAAGTCTGATGTGTATTCAATCTGATAAGAGTCCATTAGTTTCTCTGTAACTTCAATTTCAGGTTCCCGGGAGGACTGGTTACTTGCCACACAGTGTTGTTAACTGGTCCTTTTACTCGACTGGCATGTGTCCATCTTCTTTCTGCAGTCTGAATTGCAGTTTCTGTAGTGTGTAACACAAGATAAGGACCTTCCCATTGTGGGGTTAGTGTAGATTCTTTCTAGGATTTTATTAACACATAGTCTCCTGGGTATATTTTATGTATTTTTAAATCTAAAGGGGTTCTTTGCGTAATGATTCCTTTTTCCCAAAGTTCATTGCGGCGTTTCATTAAGGCAATAATATATGAGGTTATTTTATAGTCCTTCAACTGGGGGTGGTCTCGGGGTTCCTCCAAATCATATGGCATGTGGGGTCCCCTATTAGAATTTATTGTTTTTACTATCCCATATCTAGGGATTATTTCTTCTAATAATATTCTGACCACTGTCTGAGCAGTAGTCCGAGTAGTGGGGTAAGCTTCTACAAAATGGGTGAGATGATCTACTATTACTAACAAATATTTATATCTACCCACTTTAGGCAATTCAGTGAAGTCTATTTTTATTTTGGCAAAAGGCCTGTGAGCTAATTCCCTTCCTCCCATGGGCCTTTCCCTAAGATGTTTTCTGTTTACTTTTTGACAGATCAGACAATCTCCCACTACTCTTTTAACCAAATCATAGATTCCAATACTCATATATTTAGTGGCAAATTGATCTACTAATGCCTGAGTTCCCCAATGAGTCTGGTCATGCAATCTTTGCAAAATTTCTGAGGCCTTGCTTTTAGGTAAAACAGTTCTCCCATCTGGGAGCTTCTATTGCCCTTCAGACCCCTCCTCAATTCCCATCTTTTGTAATTTTTCCTTTTCTTGAGTGGTAAAACTATGTATTTGCCATTTTTCTTTGGGGGAGTCCACAGATACAGTGTCGCTCTGCCCCATGTCCCCCCGAGTTCGTAGGGCTGCTTTCTTGGCTTCTTGGTCAGCTAAATTATTTCCCCTGTTTCTAAAGTCTAATCCTCTCTGGTGTCCCCTTAAGTGGACCACAGCAATTTGAGCCGGGCCCCTTAAGGCATTTAAAACTTGGACAATTAGCTCTTGATAAATTAGATCTTTTCCCTGTGAGTTTATAAGTCCCCTTTCTTCCCAAATTTTCTAAATGTGTGCACTATCCCATATGCATATTTAGAGTCTGTGTATATTGTTCCAATTTTTCCTTTTAATAACCTTAAAGCCCTGAGTACTGCATATAATTCACAAGCTTGTGCAGACCAGGAGTTACTTAGTGGTCTGGATTCAATTACCTTTAAATCTTTTTATGGATTTGCAACTACTGGAAACCGGGCCAAAGTCCTCTTATTTATTTCTCTTAAATCGTGCACCAATCTGTAGGACCCATCTGACTTCTTTACAGGCAGGATGGGAGTATTGAAGGGAGACATACAGGGCTCCAAAAGCCCTTTTTCCAATAACCTATCTATTTCAGGTTTTAGTCCTAATTTTCCCTCCCTAGGGATAGGGTATTGTTTTATTCTTACGGGTTTGCCAGAATCACTCATTTCCACTGAGAAAGGCTTAATCTGCAATTTCCCCACCGTTTCTGGGGTATACCACACTTCAGGATTAATTTTCTTTTCATCCTCCACCCTTAAAGGGCAGAGCTTTATCTGTAATTCTTTATTTACAACTTCTAAATTAATACCCAATTCTATTATCAGATCTCTCCCTAATAAATTGTAATCTGCTTCAGGTACCAGTAGTAAAGAACCTATACCAAATTTGGAATCAGTTTCTACCATCACATCCTTGATAACAGATACCTCAAAGGGCTCTCCTTTTGCCCCAATTACATGTACAGTGTCAGATGACTTTTTACATCCAAGCGGCAAGGCTTGCACCGTGGATCTTTCAGCCCCAGTATCTACTAAAAATTCCATCTCTTGTTGTTGGGGTCCTACTTTAAGCTTTACCAAGGGCTCCTTATGATGTTTCTTCCCCAACAAATAGAGCCCTTGACACCCCTAATCTTCCTTAAAGGCATTCTCATCCGCTATCCGTTGTTTGCATCCCCTCTTCATATGTCCCTTCTTTCTACAGTAGAAGCAGACAATTTCACGACCTCTTCCTTTTCCTTCCCTAGAAATATAACTCTGCTCCCGATTCTCCCTTTGTTCTACATTCCTTGCATGGGAATTAGGGTTAGGCCCTTCCCGCACACTTCCATACAATAATGTATCATTTTAACTTTGTCTTTCCCTTTTCTAGATGGGAAAGCATCCCAATTAATTATCATCAAACCCAAGGGGCTTGGGAATCTGGGGAAGTTTAGCATGGGTCCCCTCTCCCATGGGACCAGAGGGCTTGCTTTTCCTCTGTCCCATCTTCCGGAGTGCACTCAATTTCTCACACACGTGCTCCCCTGGTTCGTGGCCCAGCCCCTCGCGGGGAATGGAAAACGCACTAATACAGAGTCCGCACTCACTTGGTCTCCACGAGACCTCTCACACACAGCACTCCGGGAAAACCACCCCAAACCGAGCGGGAAACCGGCCTATACTCACGCGTCCTGCGTCTTCGCTGGTTCTTCGTGCACAAAGATTACAGGGGTAACCGGTTCTCCTTTGCCCGTTACTCAATTTAGGTTCGTTGGTGGAGAGTGATCAGAAAGCCTGGGGCAGCCGGGCCGCCATAAGGGCGGGGCGCCTCCCGATCGTCCCGTAGCGACTGATCTACTTCTCCATCCGAGTCACGGCACCAAATTGTTATAAATTGTGACACGGCAATTTGAAGTGTCTTAATTCAATAAAGCAATTTTATTTAAAATTAGCAAGCGAGTAAGGCAGGCAAAATCCAGCGCTGGGCGGCCGGGGAGTCTCCTGCTCCACCAACGGCGCGCAAAAATGTTCTGTCCCAACCTTCCTTTTATCCCCCCCCTTCTCCTTGCAGGCGTGACTCTCCAGATGTAGTCTGAGTCTGGTCGTTGTGATAGCTTCTAAGTCTCTTCTTTTGAGATACAGCAAGCAGACCAGATATACCCACCCAGGACTCTAATCTCAACCTCCTTATCACCTTGTAAGCAAATAAGCATTTCAAAGACACACTAGTACATTCTTATGCAAACCAAGGTAAGCGAGTATATCACAGTGAACAAATTATTTTCTACTTATCTTATGTCCACAGTGTTGTGAATAAACATACCCATTCCCTACAAATCTTTATTGGAATTGTGGGGTTTGATTTTCATCTGCGTTTCATTATGGTTAGCCAGGCAGGAGGATTTTCTGTCCTCGCAGGGGCAGTGGGGGAGTGGACCCCTTGGCACACCCCAGGGAATTTCCCTGGAGGGGCTCTGCTCTGCCTCAGCTTGCCACCTGCAGAGACAGACAATGACCTGCTGACCTGCTGGTGTGCCGGATAAACGGTATATAATGAGAGGGCCCTGGGGGGAGAGAGAGACGGGACAGCTAGTAAGTCACTCAAGAGACGCCAGAGTGCCAACCTCGTTCCTGTGCCTGCAGGCAGTCCGGCCGATAGGGTGTCTGGGCTGGAGATGAGTTCACTGTTCCGATAGAGCGGCTGCTAGCGACTCTGGGGATGAGTCGAGTGAACCTGAAGTTTGTGTGCTTGTGGTGTCCGGACATTTTGTGGTTAATGTGTTTGTAGTCGTGTGAGTACCTGGAAGTGAACCAGCGAATGAGTGAGTGTACTTGCAGCGCGGGGAGGGTGGGAGAAGTTCTACTTGTGTCTGAAGCGGCCGAGTGAGGCCCGAGGTGCCAGCTGGGATAAGCTGTGGGGGCAGGGAGTGCCCCGTGGAGAAGTGAAACAAGTGGAGAAACGTGGGTGAGGACATTTACTGAGTTTATAGGTGGTGATTTGTGTACATTTTAACAGTGGCTAGACAAACGGGGGGGGGTCCTCTGCCTCAGTGGTTCGGACTTGATTCCTGGAATTTTACTGTGTGCTGTTTTGCTGTGTTGTGTTGAGAAGGGTGGACGCTTTGGGAGGTGTCACCAGTGGGTTTCCTGGTGGGTTTCCCAGTGAGTGTCCCGGTGAGTTTCCCAGTGGGTTTGTGTGGTTCTTCCCCCGCATTATGGTGTTTTGATTCTCGAGAGTGGATGGTTGTGTTTGTGTAGATTTTAGGATGTTGTTCACAACAAGTGTAGCATTTTATGCAGAAGAGCTACAGTATGGTAATTGTGAAAAATGCATATTTTATGATTGGCTTTTCACAAATGTTACAGTGAATATTAGATGTGTAATGTTAGAAAATTATGCTGTATTAATTCTCTTATGTATTGTGTTAAGTGTAGTTTTAGGTTCCAACATAATGTTAAAATAGAGACTATGTATGTAGGGGAAGTTTTTTTTAGGGATGAGATAATTGCTTTAAGGAACACCCAAATCTTCCAAAGGAGAGGAATTTATGGTTTCTTATCAGAAAAAGCTAATTTCTTCAGGCCTTGCTCGTACTCAAAGACGCCAGGGGATTAAAGGAAACAGTTGACATACAACAGACAGAGTTTCTTGTTTAGAATAGAACGTATGCATAACCATAAAGGATGTATGAATATGCAACAAGTGTATTGCTCACAAGGCATGCTTTTTGTGACTCAGTGTCCGAGAGCATCCGGAGGTCCTTAATTCTTTGCTTTTTATTGTCTTGTAATTGTCCTAACTCTAAACTTTATTATCCTAATTGTATTATTATTTTTTAACCATTTTATTATTATTAAAATTTTAAAATTTTAAAAACCAAGTGATTGGCATTTTTCAGAATTATGGTAACAGAGGATGGTTGCTAACACCTCTCTGCCGGTGCCATAGGAGACTCAGAATGAAGAGACGCGTCCTGCCCTGGTTAGGCAGCTTCGCTCTGTTCCCCTGGTGTTACCAACAGACGCAGGTTTTGATCCAGGGACCAAAAGGAGACAATAAAACAAAGAAAAGGGAAAGGATTCTCTAAACCCACGGTAATTAGCCCCTAAGATAAATGTGTACAGGAAGAACAAAGACCCAAGGACAAAGGATGGGTATTTGTTGGATGGGGTGGATAAGGGGGGGATGAATGCGTGTGAATGAGAGGTGAGCTGGTTATCCCAGACTTGCCAAGTGATTGTGGAGTCTCCCATGCTGCGTTTCCATCTTTTTTGCGAGAAAAGCGGCCAGTAAAGAGACAAAGTGAGTGAAAACAAGAGTGAGAGAACCCTCCCTAGGGAAACCGGGACTGTGTCTCTGGGAAGGAGTGGGACACCTTGCTGGGGGGAGGGGGGGATAGAAAATAAAAAAAAACCAAATATATATATATATATATATATATATATATAAAGTGGATTTTCTTGATTAAAAGGCAAAAAGAGGGCATAATTAATTGGGGGAAAATAAAAAGGTAAAAAAGAAAGGGTCTTCCTTGGAGGGGCATACATTTGCTGGGTTGAAGGATTAACATCCTAAGAGCACTGAGGGTTGCCGGATTGAAGGATATCCAAGAGAATCTGGGGTTATGGCTGGATTGAGGGATATCCAAGAACACCGGAACTGGCCAGTAACACCTAAAAGTGTAATAGGTGTGTAAAAATTCTGCAGAATCGGGAGACATCCAGGATGAAACCTGCTGGGTTGATGGATAAGGGTTACATTCCAAGAGCACTCAGAATAAATGTACATATGTAGATATGTAATATAAGTTGCTGGAAAGTAAAAGGTACCTTCTTGTTGTATGTGAGAGTGAGTGAAAAATAAAAGTGAGTGAGCATGAGCAAATGAAAGTATATATAACAGTACTGTGAAGTAAAGAAGTATGAATGAACAGGCTTGAGGGTGTCAATGTTTGTGAGAGTGAGAGATAAAGGTGAGTAAATGTAGATGAATGGAAGTATATGTAATCTAGATTGTTTATTTTCAGCTTTACTTTATTTCCTTGAAGGAAGGTGGATGATTCTGAATGATATTTTGTTAACTGATATTGTGAGAAAAAGGACTTTTTGTGTAGTTGAATGAAGGTGGTAGTCAGGTTGTTAGAGAAAGTGGGAAACAAAGGCACGGAATGACTAGATAAGATTTTGGGAAATGGGACTGAAAACGAGTAAAAAAAAAAAAAAGACAAAGGGAAAGAAAAGGGAGGGGAACAAGAGAGGAAAAGAGGAAAAGAAAAGAAATGGGATCCTTCACAGGTTTTGCCCCCTCCGTTCCTGTTATAAATTGAGGTGAATAATTTGATTCAGCCTTTTAAGATCAATTAATAATTTTATTAATTACAGCAAGCGATAGCAAGCAAACAGCGCTGGGTGCAGCTGGGGAATTTGTGTTCCGCCAAAAGCTGACAACCTTTACTTCTCTTCAGTCCCTTTTTATCCAGCACAAGTGGGGGTGATGGGTTTCCTTCCACTGTGGTTATCAGTTCCAGCAGTAGTTGGTTTGACAAGTGGGGGTGATGGGTTTCCTTCCACTGCAGTTATCAGTTCTAGCCAGTCCTGCAAGATCTTTCACAATCTTTGTTTGCGGTTACCAGCCTTGCCCAAGCCTGCAAATTCCATGCCCCGACCCCCCCACTCTTTTATCTTAATTTCATACTTTTGATGAACAAACAAGTCAATGCAGTTCCTCACAGTCCCCCATTTAATCTTTTATCATTTTGTTCATCAAATCCTTTTATTTCTTGGTGGGCTGGAATCAAAGTCTCTTCTACTTCAGAATCTCTAGGGAGAGTTTCATATTTGGCTTTGATTAGCATCAGGTGTGCTGCTTCCAATCTTCTTTTTACTATTTCAATTACCTTGTTGAATACACATGGGCCAAATATTAATCCTAACACTAATAATATTAAAGGACCTGCAATTGTAGATAGCATGGTATTTAACCAAGGAGAGTGATTAAACCAGGTCTCATACCAGCTCTGCTGGGCCTCTTTCCCTTTTCCTTTTCTCAAGTCCTGCTTTTAGTTTTGTCATGGTGTCTCGTACCACCCCAGTGTGATCTGCATAGACACAACATTCTTCCCGGAGAGCCGCACACAGTCCTCCCTGTTGTAAGAATAGCAGATCTAGTCCTCTTCTATTCTGCAGAACTACTTCCGATAAGGACCTTACTGATTTTTCTAATGCTGATATTGATTGTTCTATATGTTCCAAATCTTCGTCTACAGCAATCCTCAGGGAATTAAACTCCTTTGTTTGTTTTACTAGGGAGGCTACTCCTGTACCGACACCTGCTCCCCCTGGAAGCATTAAAACTGCCACTGCAAGTGCGGTGAAAGGCTCTCGTTTTTGTATGTGGTGTTCTGGGATGTTTTGTACATTATACATATATTCGTTGGGGTGATAGATAATTTTGGGAATCACAGCTACCTGTATACAATAGTCAGAGGTTTTGTTAAATATTTCTAAGGAAATACAGGGGGTGAATCCTCCTTTTGAGCAGATCCACGTGGTGTTTTTAGCGGGAACTAGCCATTTAGCTGGAGTATCTTCCCATTTAGCTTTAGCAACAGTTTTACATAAATATTCCAGGTGTGTGGGTACTCTGCCAATACATCGTCCCCTTCCTGTTATTGAAGCCAAAGTCATTCCTTTACCCCGGGAATCTTTCCAATTACATTGCGGGGGATTGCTACCATTAAGACGTCTCGCTTTTTCAGCTATCCCTACAGCTTCGTAAAATGGAGGCCTAACATCAAAGCAGAGCCAACAGTGTTCTGTTAATTCTGGCTGAGTAGCATTTAAGACTTTATATACTCCCTCCATTAATTTCCAGAGAGTGTTAAACTGGGAATCCCCACTTGGTGGTGTTGTAGGAGTTGTAGTTTCGTTATCCGTTATCAGGTTCCTAGCTGTTAAATCCCCAACTATTACAGGATTAGAGCCCACTGCCTGTGTGTCTGCTGGTACAGGCCCTTTCTTTATGGTAAATACGCTCCCTCTGTCTTTTCCAGGTTCCCAATATCGAAAGCCCCATGATCTTCCCACCATCTATCCTGGGTCTATGGGCTCAGTTATGTTTAAATGCACAAATTGGCAACTCCCTTTCTACCCACCCAAGAAGGTGCCACTAGAATCCTTTTGTGGAGGGGTACACCCATAGGGTCCCCATGATACTTTAAGAAATTTATCTCCTGCTGCTTGCCAGTCTGAGGCTATTGTTTCACACCCCCAGTACCCACAGAAATATTCTCTAGGGTAATTGCAATACCCTTTCCCTGGGTTCGATGCTGGACACATGTAAAATCCCGCGGTATTAAAACAGGGCTCTACAGGGGCTAGTTCGCATAACTTTGGGGTAAAAGTAGGGGGTCCGGATGTTATTTGACTCTGAATTACCCTGCCATCTATTCCGGTTAGCGTCCACTTAAAGGGCTGGTGCAGAGCCGGGGAACCCTCCCCTTTATGTATGATACAGAGCATTAAAATACTTATAATCTGCCAAAAAGGGTGGGGTCCTGACCTTGTTTTTATTGCATAATATCTTGTTTTCCCCTCTTGGGTTTGTTGCCTTTCTGGTGTTTCAGAGGCAATCAGACCGGTCGTCTGGGGGAGCCTAGTACTCAGTTGGCAATAGTTGGAGCATTTCAGCATTATTCCATTGGGGGGGGGACCTGGCTTTTTCCCCTCTGCCTCGCTCGCCGACTCAGTTGCTTCGAGCCGCGAGGTAAATTATCTTCTCGGCAGCAGCGGTACTTGCCTAGGCGTCCTTTACCCTGCTCCTGCCTAACTTTGTACTGTTCCCTATTTTTATCTTTGACCGGGGGTGGGTCGCACAGGACCCCCTTTAGTTCCCTATGACAACACCTTTTTAGAATTTGGGCAACAAATGGAGTGGGTTTGTTAGTATGGAAGCAAAAGTTTCCTGATGCACTCCTTTGGTGTATATTTTTTTACCAGTCCTCAGACTCGAAACAAATCTACTGATTTTTCAATTTTCTTGATTTTAACACAATTTCTGTTCAGACCCCAGTTGGCGACTTCCTCCCTTGGCAATGGACCTGCCACCATTCTTGGCAAATTTTACATGTAAAGCACTTAAAAGGACAACAATCACAATTTACCTTATTACAAATTATCAAATAATCATTAAAATAATTACTAACACATACGAAAGGATAATAATTATAATTTACCTTATAATAAACTACTAAATAATTACTAATAAGTAGGTAATTATATCCCTTTTTGTTCTCCTTTGCGATCGACTTAAATGATGCACACAGAGTTCATCGATTTTTCTTAATGGTAACCTTCAAATTCCTAGGCTGGCTGTCTACTTTCCACTGGTCATTCATGGTGGCCGGACTTTTAACTCGACTGGCATGCGTCCACTCTTTCTCGGCCATCCGTATTGCAGTTCTTGTGGTCTTCTTTCTTCTCAGATTTTACTAAAAGTATGAACTACTTTATAGGCATATTTAAAATTAGTAAAAATAGTCCCACTTTTTCCTTTCAATAAATTTAGAGCTTTAAGCACAGCATATAATTTGCATACTTGGGCTGACCAGCTGGGGCTAAGGGGACTAGATTCTACTGTCTTAAATATTCACATCTATTATAGCATACCCAGATTTTTTTTTGGTTTTTTTTTGTTTTTTTTTTTCAGAACTTGAGAGAAATTGCCGACATATAATTGAGCCCCTTCTTTTAGTTTTTCTTCCTCAAGATCTGGCTTTATTTTTGTTTGTTCTTTTATTTGTTTGAGGTAATCATGTGTTAGTTCTGTAATTGGTTCTTTATATAAAAAAAACTGGGCTGGCTTTTTCAGGCCCATTTTTTCTTAACTTAGGAGAGGAGACTAGGATGCCTTCATACTTTAGGAATCTGGCATCCATTATCTATTTGTCGGCCTTCTGTTGCAAAACTCCATGAATGTTATAGGGAGATAAGATTTTTAGCTTACTTCTAAAGGTTATCTTCCCAGCTTCCTCTACCAGGAGAGCAGCGGCCACTATCGCCTGTAAGCTTGTTTTTTTTGGTTTTTTTTGGTTTTTTTTTAAAGCCTTTCTATTTCTGGTTTCAGTCCTTGCTTCCCCTCTTTAGATATAGGATATTGTCTAATTCTGACAGGTATCTCCGGGTTCCTAATAGTTACTTCAAAGGTTTAATACTTAATTTTCCTATACTATCAGGGGTGTACCAAACTTTTGGATTAATCTTTTTCTCATCTTCAGCCCGGAGAGGACACAATTTTACTGTCAGTTCTCCCTTATTAATCTCTATCCCTATTCCCAATTCAATCATTAAACCCCTTCCCAGTAAATTATAATCTGCTTCTGGAACTAATAAAAACGACCCAATTCCTAATTTGGAGTTACTTTCTAAGAGTACATCCTTGATTATAGGTACTCCAAAGGATATCCCTTTGGCTCTAATCACCTGTATTATTTCAGATGAAATCTTACACCCTTGGGGAAGGGTCTGGACGGTCGATCTTTCTGCCCCTGAGTCCACAAGAAACTCATATTCTTGCTGCTGGGGATTTATTTTTAATTTTACCAGGGGCTCTGTTCTTTCTCTTGTCCCCAGCAGATAGAGCCCCTGACACCCCTAATCTTCCTTAAACTGCTCTTCATCAACCATCCTTTGTCAGCATTCCTGCTTCATATGTTCCTTTTCCCCACAATAAAAGCAAACAATTCTATCTGCTCTACCTTGTCTTCCTTCATGCACCTGTCGACCAGCTCCCCTCAAACCTCCTGGGTGACCACCACCCCTTCTCTGAGGAGATTGCCTCTGTCCTTCCCTTATAGCTGCTAACATAATCTTAGACTGCTTCTTGTAGTTCTCATCCTCCCTCCTAACATAAACCTTCTGAGCCTCCCGCAGTAACTCATCCAGCCCCCTTGCTTGCCACCCTTCTAACTTTTCCAACTTCTTTCGAATATCCACCCACGAATTTACCACAAAATGAACTTTCAACAATGTCTCTCCTTCAGGAGTGTTAGGGTCCACCCCTGAATATAACTGAAAGGCTTTTCTCAGCCTCTCCAACCACTCAGTTGGATCTTCATCCTTCTTTTGTTGTTCCTTGAATGCCTTTTGTACATTCTGTCCACGAGGGACAGCCTTCCTTATTCCCTGTATTATTATATTTCGCAAATTGCCCATATGGGTACGGTGTAACGGGTCTTGATTATTCCACTGGGGATTATGTAGGGGCCATTTAATATCTGCTAATGGTCCCTGTTGATGTTCATCATCCCAGATTCTCATGCCCATTTCTCTAATCATTCTTCTTTCTTCTGCAGAAAACAAAATCCCTAACATGGATTGCATCTCCTCCCAAGTATAAATATTAGGTCCCAAAAATTGATCCAACCGCTCTGCCACCCCTAAAGGATCTTCTAACAAATGTCCCATTTCCTTTTTAAATTCCCTAACATCCCCTGAGTTTAATGGAACGGATATATATCCTATTCCCAGAATCTGGGCAGGCTGTCCTGGTTGTGCTGCATTCGGGTTAGGCACCATTCCCATTCCATGCTCTCTAAGGGGAAATATACCCAATTCTTGCTTTCCCTTTTGTCGGGTCTGGCTTCAGGTTACTCGCCGAGAACCCTCAGGGATATTTTCCTCCAACCTTTCACCTTCCGGTCCCTCATCCTCCGATAATTCTTGGGTGGGTGCCGAGGGACCCGGGTGGTCGATTAGCAAAGGTTCCGGGAGGGAGAGGTCTAAAAGTTGTGGCGGTGGAAGTGGCAATGGAAGAGGTGGGGGTGGTGGCGGTATGTATGGAGGGGGAATGCCTGGAGGTAATTCAATTTCTTTTGACCTCGTTTTCTTCCTCTCGGTATTGAGAGCAAATAATTTTGCCCTTGTCTCTCCTCTTATCCAGAGGGCTGCATATTCACTTTCTTCTAGATTAAAGGGTTCTTTTGAATTAACGTAAATATTTAAGGCCTGACAGATCCAATCCTCAGAAGACCCAAATACTGGCCAATATAACTGATCCCCTCTTATTTGTTTCCCCCCCCAAACTTCTATGCAGTAATGAGCCATTTTTACTTTATCTTTTCCATTCCTAGAAGGAAAGGCATTCCAATATTTAATCATTAAGCCTAATGGACTATCCTCTGAAATATGGGGAAGTTTTACAGGGATTCCCCCACCCATGGGTTCAGCAGGTTTGCTTTTCCTCTGACCCATCTTCTGGAGTGCCTTCTAACACACACACACTTGCTTCCCTCAATTCGTGGCCCTGTCCATCGCCGGATATGGAAACCGCACTACTATGAGGTCCGCACTTGCTTGGGGAGTCCGAGCTGCCGGCTCTCCTCTCATACACTACACTCATCACACTCCAGGATCCCCACCCCCAACCAGGCGGTCCCGTTCTCCCAGAACAGGCCTCCTCCGGACACCAGGTCCTTCGGAAAATACTTACACCATCCGGTGTCTTCGTCCGGGGCTTTGTGCACAAAGATTAAGGGGGCCGCTGGCAGTTCTTTGCTTGCTATTGGATTTTAGGTTCGTCAGTCGGAGTCCGGGGAGGAGTGTCCCTGTAAGGCCACTGTTAAAGCAAAAGCAGTGGGGCGCCTCCTCAGGAGACCTCCTCTCCAGGTGTTCCGATCCGAGTCACGGCACCAAATTTGTTATAAATTGAGGCGAATAATTTGATTCAGCCTGTTAAGATCAATTAATAATTTTATTAATTACAGCAAGCGATAGAAAGCAAAACAGCGCTGGGTTCAGCTGGGAGCCTGGCTCCGCCAAAAGCTGACAACCTTTCCTTCTTTTCAGTCCCTTTTTGTCCTGCATAAGTAGGGGTGATGGGTCTCCTTCCACCATGGTTATCAGTTCCAGCAACAATGGGTTTGACAAGTGGGGGTGGTGGGTCTCCTTCCACTGCAGTTATCAGTTTCAGCAACAATGGGTTTCCACTGCAGTTATCAGTTCCAGCCAGTCCTGCAAAATCTTTACTGTGAGAAACTGCATTGACTTGTTTGTTCATCAAAAGTATGAAATTAGGATAAAAGGGGGGGAAGTCGGGACATGGAATTTGCAGGCTTGACTGGTAACCACAAACAAAGATTGTGAAAGATTTTGCAGGACTGGCTGGAACTGATAACCGCAGTGGAAACCCATTGTTGCTGAAAAGTGATAAACCGCAGTGGAAGGAGACACACCACCCCACTTGTGAAACCCATTGTTCCTGGGACTGATAACCACGGTGGAACGAGACTCATCACCCCCACTTATGCAAGATAAAAAGGGACTGAAGACAAGGAAAGGTTGTCAGCTTTTGGCGGAGCCAGGCTCCCAGCTGAACCCAGCGCTGTTTTGCTTTCTATCGCTTGCTGTAATTAATAAAATTATTAATTGATCTTAACAGGCTGAATCAAATTATTCGCCTCAACTTATAACATTTCAAAATCTTTGTGGTTACCAGTCAAGCCTGCAAATTCCATGTCCCGACTTCCCCCCCTTTTATCCTAATTTCATACTTTTGATGAACAAACAAGTCAATGCAGTTCCTCACACTTCCACCCCCGCTCCGCGGGAGGAGCCGGCATTGCCCACCGAACACTCGGAGCAGCTCTCTCCTGTCTTCCCGGCGCATGCACAGGAGGGACCGAAGCCTTCAGCGGCTCCACTTCCACGGTCAGCAATTGCTCTGACAGGGGTTGCGGTCGCTCCTGACCCTTTGCCTTCGCCAGCGCCAGAGGGACCATCGCCTCCTCCTCCTCCACTCTGTGTGGCGTGTGGAACGGCCCCGCCGCCGTGTTTCCCCCACCCTGCACCGCAGGAGGGGGTGGAGCCGCCTCCGCCGCTGACAAGAGAGGCAGCCGGTTCCATGACAGCGGCCAGCCCCTCCCCCCCCCCACGCCAGAGAGCACATCCAGCCTCCCTGCACCGCAGCCTGAAGCCGGTTCATCGGTAGTGGCGCCCGCAGCGCCGGTCGGGGATGCTCCCCCGCTGGCTCCGCCCCCTCCAGCCGGGCCGGCTCCCATCCGCGACGCGAGCTGTGGCGCTGAGGAAGATCCCCAGCCCGCCTCGCTGCTCCCGGATGCCCCGCCTCCTGCTGTTTCCCTCAGGGTGCCCGGGAACGCGGACTGCAGCAGTGAGCATCAACAGCCTGTCCCTCAGCAGGGGCGTGCCCTCGTAGCTGGGCGCCGTCCCGGCCGGCGCGTCCGTACCGCGAAATCTGAAGATCAACATTCCTCTGGGGACAACACCTTCCCTGCCGTGCTTTGGAGCACCCCATGCGTTCTGCTCTCATTCGCAGGGCGGGAGGAGCGGGATCCCGAGAGGCTGTGGCTTGGTCCCTGCTCAGGAGGGGCGGGGGAAGGGCGAAATGCCGGAGGAATTGCCGAGATATTGGCAGCGTGGTGGAGGTGGGCAGTCAAGGAGAAGGCGAAAGTGAATTGCCCATCTGGGGATGGGCATGGGCTGTCCCAGGAACCCCAAATCCAGGGGCCCCAGATGACACCAGTAAAAAGCTGGGGGAAGGGAACAAGCCGAATGAATCTGGGCTCAGCAGCGGAGCCGGATGCCCCGCCCCGCCAGCCGGGTCTGAGTCCCTTGGCCCGCCCGCCGCTGCTGGATCCTAAGACCCGCTGCTGCTGCTGCTGGCCTTTTTGAAAAGAAAAAAAAAGTGGACAAAGCTAACGTTTTCACTGCCAGTTCAAAGTACTGGAAAGCCACGAGCCAGCCTCGGCCCAAGTGGTTGAATTAAAGGCTGTGGCCATGGCATTCCAGAGATTTTCTCAATAGTGCCTGATAATTATATTATGTCATATCTGATGGATTTCTAATAGTTGTTAGTAATCTTCAGCTGTTCTCTGTTTCAGGATTCAGCAGTTCTCTGTTTCAGGACCAAGAAGGACATTCAGTAATGTCAAAGATCAACATCTCCAGTTAATGGACCTTCTCCTGAAACTCAGCTGTTTGGACTTTGAAACAATGATCACTCTTTGTATTGTTATTTGGTTTTCTAATATTGTAAAGCTTGTTTTAATGATATGAGAGAAATAGATATTCTACAGGTAAAGAATCTCCCTGACCATTCTAAATCAGCTTCTGAATGAGGTTTTGATTGGCAACGGATAAACCTCTTGAACTGTGTTCTCCCTTCTGCAAAGGGCCCTGCAGAAGACTTGCAAAGGCAGCTTTTCTTTTTTTATAGTGAACAGGTTGAGATGTGGTAATCACATATCCTCTGAACAGAGAGACATAGCTTTCCCAGGATTTTCCTGGGAAGCTGTGAGAAAGCTCAAAGAATGAGAAACAATTATCTTCACTTGTTGCACCTGCTGTTGTGTACATGTGGAATGTGTTATGGAGATTTGTTTACCAAAGGGTGATTTCTTAATTGGACACTGGTGATGATGTTTGGATTTTCAAGGACTGCATCAGACTGTAAGGGTGAAGTGTGCTTCTTAGTAGTATAGTATAGTATAGTATAGCATAGTACAATAAAGTGATTGATCAGCCTTCTGCAATCATGGAGTCAATGCTAATTATTACCTGGCGGGGACCCCTGCTATGATAGTCTGGCTATTAAAATTACTGAGGAATTCCTCAGCCTGAATTAAGGTGCAAACGAGACCATATGCCAGTGACAATAGGAGGGATTTTATTTGATAGCAAATATGAGGGAAAGAAAAAAGAAGAGAAAGAAATAGGGAAAGAAGAGCTTGGGGAATGGGGGGGGAGGGGGGAATGGGGTGAAGAGAGACTAGGTAGAAAGTATCACCATTCCATGGATCCCAATGGCGTTTCATTGATCCTCTTCTTCTGGTCTTCTTGGTGGTGAAGGTCCCCCCAAAAAGCATAGAATTTGATGGGTTAATGGGCCAGGTAGGAAAATCTAGGCACCTCCCTGGAACGGCAGAGTTTGCTATTGCCTGTTACAAAAGACTCTGGGTTTGTTGCATCATGTGCAGTCCTGCGGAGCAAGGCTTCAGGAATGACAGATTTTAGGCAGCAGCAACCACTACTCCAACACCCGCATTTTTACCTGGGGGGCACTTTGGGGGGCCTTTGATGCATTAAGGCACCACCTTGAAATGAACATGGCTTATGCCTTTATTAATGTTCAGCTGTTTATTAAAAGGTCAGCTGGGCAGGGGGCCTGACACAGAGATTGCCCCCACTGTTGTAGTTTTTCCTGGTAGCCGAAGGGTGAGGAGGTGTGCAGAGTCTGTTGCTGAAGTCCCAGCAGCAGCTGTCCCCTCTCCTTTTGAAGCGATACACAGAATAAATAAATAGACTCCACAACTCAATGTAGTTATGAAGTGGGTATGTATGACAGCACCTGGCACAAGTGAGATAGCTCTCTAAAATCTTGTGCTCCGAGCTGAAGTTTGTCCCACAATTTTATTCACAAAGGTGTTCCATATGCAATACATTACACAACTTTTCTATGCATATTCAACCCCTGGCCCCGCCTGTCTTCACCTCTCATGCTAAATAGGTCCACGCCCTTCTGGGCATGCGTGGTTTTTTGTGGTGGTCTTTACGGGGGTCTCTGGTGGTCTTTTGAGGCTGAAACCATAGTCTTCCTCTGCATTGAACTTTTGAACTCTTCTCCTCTGCGCATGTGCTTTTGGTCCTCTGCTATCTTATCTGGATAAGTCCATCATCCTTGACATGTTTGGAGACAGAGGGGCCTCCTTATCTGAGTTCTTTGCATTCCTGGTCTTCTCTGGTATTTGTCTTTTTGCAAGAAGCTTTAAAGATTTTCTTTTTTTTCTTTCCTATGCCTTTTGTGCTATGGCAGAGGTTTCTTATAATTCAACACATGATTCTACAAACATGATACATTCATTTCTGGTACATTCATTTTTGATACATTCATTTTGTTAGCTCAAGTGATCTCTGGAAAATCTCTTATTTCACTTTCCTCGTGGTAACACCAGGAAAATCTTGCCTTTTTGTTCCTGCTTTCCACAGCCCACTATAGTCTAGTCTTCCATAGGTTATGGTGACAGGTCAAATGTCAATCGGGGGATGTGTTTTCCTCCTCCTCAGTGTTATAAATTAAAATTGGTCCAGCCAAATTAAAATGAAAAATAAAGTTTTAGTTTTAGCAATCAAATTCTATCTGAGCCAGCCACAAGGAAAAGGACAGTGCTGAGCCTGGGATCAGCACAGGGTGTGTCACAAAGTAGACAGCCTCAGCAGAGGGTCCCTCTATGCCCACACACCACCCTCTTGGACCCAGCAGTTCTTATAGGAAAAATTCTGCCCGAGGTCAGGATTTTGGCAATCTGCCTTTTCTTTCCATTCAAAGTCCCACATATTCATAAAGTTTCTTTTCTCCGGATTGAGGTTGAACAATTCGAGTCCAGGTGTGGACGATTTTCCTTGATGGAATTACGGGAACTGTGGCTTTCAGATGTATCAGCCCTGAGGACTCCAGCAATCCCAATCTCGTGTCATTACCAGAATGATCAATGCCTAGGCATTCCGGTATGACCTTGTGGAACACCCCATCTCACAGGCAAGCCACATGTATTAAATTGTAAATGAGCCTTTGTCTGAGAAACCAGTTTTTGGTGTAACAGATATGTGGGGGCAGCTCTCAGTGCTGGCGTGTGTGCTTTGCAATAACAAAATATTACACATATCAAATTATACTTTCCTAAATCAAATACAACAGTATTACATCGGCGCAAATTATAGTCAACATACATATCACTCAGCCAGCGTATCGTTCCTGTCCTGCCCCCTCAACTGTGTTTAGTTCTCCATTTAGGGGTGTCCTTCTCCTCCAAAACATGCTCCCATGGTTCCATGGGTTTCCCTATTTGCATCTTAGTCCTAGAATGGCAGTGTGGGTGGGGAGTAAGTGATCTGCAGGTGGTTTCGAGAAAACAAACAGAGCAATTAGCTAATTAACATTTCAATATTGGTACTTAACTAGAACCAGCAACTGTTCCAGTGTTGCCATGGGAACCAGGAAGGCCCTGTCTGCCCAGCAACCCCAGGGGCACTGAGAACTTTGTTCATTACACCCTCAGCTACCCCTCATGTGAATGTCCTGTGGATGTGGCCTTCCTAGGATTGGGGGTTCCATGGCCAGTTTGTGTAAGGGAGGATGGGTTCACTGCCCATGAGTAGAGGTTACAGTACACTAAAACTTCCTCTCCCCACCTCAGCTGGGGGGGGGGGGGGGGGAACAGTGCAAACCTGCTCCCAGCAAATGGGTCTGTGGGCTACGGCCTCCTTCATCCCAAAGCAAGCCAAAGATGATTCTTAGCACAACTGCTGGGTTTGGCTCACATTCTTTTCCTTGTTTAGTTGTTTGTTTCAGGTGATTGAAGAATGAGTTTTCCCTTTATCTAATCTAAGGAGTTTGACTTTCAATCCAAAGTCCCAGTCAGGTATCTTCAGTGAGGCTTCTTTGGTTGTAGCTTCTTTATACAGTTTTTTTTATAATGAGGAAAGCTTTATATCAATTTTTGAGGCATGAACTATTTCAGTCTCTGACAGTACCCAAGAGAATTAGCTGTGCTGGAGGTACTCTATAAGGATTCAAGTAACGAGTACTTCTCTATAGATCTAGATGAAGTCTAGGGCACACAACCCATGTGGCAGAAGTTCCTATGGAGCACACCATAGTCATAGACCAACTCATTGGCAGTGATTCCATGGACAGAAGGAGAACAAACAGTGGATAATTTGGTTACTCAACTGTTAATATGAGGAAAGTCTCTCTTCCTCTTTGTGGGCCTGCATCTCAGCCACAGAAAGACTGTCCAAGGACTTCCAGCAATTTAAAGAGGAAATGTCCCATGTCCTGCTATTATGAACCAAAGCCTCTTGCTATTAAGAGCAAGCACCCTTCTACCACAAGGTAGGTAACCTGTGGTTTTACCTACATGACCATGGAGTGAACATGAGGAAGCAGGATGGAAAACCTACCTCTGCCCTTGGAGTCATGGGTATGTGAGTTGAGAGGAAGAACAACCACCATGGGAAATTCTTCAAGGAAAAATGCTGTTCCAGTTTCTGTGATACATGAAGGGATGAGACCCATCAGCAGACAGAGAGTGAATCTGTGATTTATTCAGAAACACTCATCTTTACTCCTAAAAGCTTTTTGTTTTGTTGGGTTTTTTTTTTGGTTACAGGTTACAAGCTTAATCACAGTTCTGCAATAAATCTGTCTTCTTTATATCTTTTCTTATTCTCTTCAAAGCCATGGCTAGTAGAGCGCAAAGGGTGTACAGTTCTATGTTGAAGTAGAAACTCATTAATCCAGTTCTGTCTCAGGTACATGCTGTCCAGAGAGACACTGCTGCTGCTGCAGGCGCTGCTGCTGTTGCTCTCTCTTTAACTCTTTTCTTACACCAACCCCTACTACCCCAACAATTTCCCCTTTTCTATTTTTGGCGTCATAGACAAAGCAAGTGCAACCATAGTTTTTCTGTGTGTGCCTTTAACAGCTCTAATTATGTTGAAAAGGACAAGACAGAAAATTTAAAAATATATCACTACCAGACAACCTAATCCATTGGAAACCCAAACTTGTAAATTTATTCCTGAAAACCAATTTTCTGATTTAGCCAAGTAAGGTAATTTTTAAGTCTGTCAGCACTTTTTGTTCCTCCTGAGTTTGCAAGTCTCTGAGTTGATATTTTAAATGAGTGTGAAGTGAGTGGATGTCTTGTCTTCATGTAGTGGTTTTGGTTCGCCAATTCGAGATTTCCCAGCCAATGCACCAATGAGTGTGGTGGGTTCAGTGCTGGCCAATCACTAGTGCATTCACTAGAATATACTTACTCATTTTCTGCTGTGAGGTAGGACTAGGAGAAAGGCAAAGCAGACTCAAAAATTTAAAAGGGTATAAAGAGAAATTTTTTAACAGTAACTAAAAGAAAGATTAATAAGAATCAAAACAAAACCTTCAGGACACTTCTTCTCTCCCACCAACCTTTTCTTTCCCAATGACAATGTAAAGAAACAAAACCTAAAATTTCCAGTCAGTTTACCATCTCTAGAATAATCTTTCTTCAGTTCACTTAGGGAGAGAAGTCCCTCTTGTTAATGTTATGGAGACTTATCCACAAGAAAACAGTTGTCTCTTGTCTCTCTTCACGAATAGCAGCCTCCTGGGGAAATTTGCAATTGTGAAATTCCTCCCATTTTCCACAAGCTTTTCACACAGCTGTGTTTATGGGCCATGTCAACTTATGGGGTACTGTTTTAAAGATGAGCTATTCAAAGGCAAAGGTTCATCATTATCTATGTCTGAAATCATCTTCATCTCTGGGAACAGAGGTCTTCTTCTGTCCCTGGGAGCACAGTCTTCATCACTCTTCTCTTTCTCTGCTCAAACTTCTCATAGTTCACAAATACTTTATCATCTGCCTACTTTGGCATCGAGGACTTTCCTCAATATCAATTTGAACCCTTCATTTCCCCATGCTTTCATGTATTACAGGGAAACAGTCTGATGTATCAATTACATATTTCTCCATAGCTTTACAAGAGGATTTCAGCCCCAAGATTAAGGCATCTTCTCATCCCTCCCATCTGGGACTTGACTCTTTCTTCACTGGCCTCAATGTCTTTATATTGCTTCTTTATGTGCCTGCACTTGTCCTTCTCTCACTCGAGGGAGGATTGAAGCACTGAAAAAGTTAACATCTCACCCGGGCCTGCAGATGGTTACCTGACCCCAGCCAGGGTCGGTAGCTTGGTAGCTTGTGGTGGGAACTGTGGCCGGGGCTGTGTCAGGATCAGCCGCATGGCTGGTCTTTGGTTTTTACTTTGCTGTGTTCAATTCTAGCTGCAGGGCCACTCTGCACAGGCTGCAGGGCTTCCTCTGGCCTCAGATGCATGATCTTGTGTGGCGGCTGCATTGAGGGGAGGGGACCTGGTGGCAAGATGTTAACAGCTGCGGCCTGGCCCTGCTTCGGCCAGGGCCCTGCAGCCTCCCTGCCCCCTTGCCTGGCAGCTGCTGGGGCCCGGTTGGGCCAGGCCGGGGCACGGCAGGCTCCCCAGAAAAGGGGCTTGGCCCTGCAGGAGAACCTGCCCGGCCTGGCCCAGCCGAGACAGAGGCTGGGCCAGGCCTTGTTACCTGTTCCCAGGCAGAAGGAAAAGACAAAGTTCTCCTGTAACTGCACACTGCGGTCACAGGGAAGATGTTCTCCAAGCAGCTCACTCCCTGAGACCGATGGGCAGTCATGAGAGTGGCTGCCCCTGGATCTCTACTGAGACCTCCCGTGTCGTGGTGCTTAAAGGGGTTCACTTTTAAGTGACTAAAAGATGTATAACTCGCCAAAGGATAAATAAAAAGGTGATGAGAAAAACAACATTAGGTGGTCATGAGTTAGCTCATCAATAATTTCAAAGTATCCAAGTAGATTTTACTGAACTTCCTCAAGTACAGAGATGGAAGTATTTATTAGTAATGACAGACCATCTAACTCATTAGGTGGAAGTGATTCCCACTGTCAAGGCCACAGCCAACGTGGTATGTAAAACCCTTTTGGAACAGATCATTCCCAGATATGGGATGGTTAATAGGATAGACTTGGACAGAGGAACATATTTTACTTCAAAAGTGTTACAACAAATAACTCAAGCCTTGGGGATAAAATGGGAGTTACACACCCCATGGCATCTACAGAGTTCGGGCTGCGTAGAGAGAATGAACCAGACTTTAAAGAGAACATTGACTAAATTAATAGTTGAAACCCGAATGTCATGGGTACAATGTCTACCTTTAGCCTTATTGAGAATCTGAACACAACCCAGGTATCCTAGGGTGATGTTATGGTGCATGTATCCCAAATCGTGTGTTTTGTTTATGCTTGATGTTATCTTCTATGCCTTCAGGAGTGGCTCCGAAAAGTGAAGGTTTGTTTTGCCTTGTTATCAGCCGGCTTACCTCCCCCCAGGGTCTGTGTCTAGGAGACAGGATAGGGCTTACTTGCTTGCTTTCACTTTGCTCTTGCTCCTGCTTTTTGCTTTGCTCTTGCTCCTGCTTTTTCCTTTTGCCCTTGCTTTTTGCTAATTAGTTTAGCTAGGCAGTCCAATTTTTTCCCTGGACTGTTCTTCTTTCACTTTCATGAATGCCATTCAAACCTGCTCCGGACTGGGACCTGGGAAACACTGAGAAACACCAAGAGCCTGCATTTTGTGACCTGCAGCAGCCATCCGCAGCACCAGAGACCGAGAACTGGGCTACCCCTCCCAGGAGAGACTTTCTGAATTTGTCATCTCTTCAGAGCGGTGAAAGAGTTTTTGTCATCTGGTGTTATTGTTTTTGTGCCGGAGAGTGTTTCTGTCTGTTAAATAAACAGGGTTTTTTTTCCACTTCTCTCTGAGGAAATTCTTCGTGAACCAGGTGGGGGAGGGGGGGAGGAGCTGTGGGGGTTTGCTGTCTGGGGGGGCTCCTCCTGGAGGTTTTCTCCCAAATTTGCTGTAAACCAGGACACCAGGTCAGACCTGGAAGTGTCACCTTATGAGATGATCTTTGGGTTACCTTTTCTGACCACTCAACATGAAACTGCTACCTATGAAGAAGGGGAAATTAGTGTTAAAGGACATGTGAACACCATTGCAAAAACTCTTGAAAACTTACAGTTAAAAGGATTAATCCCTCAAACCACACCTTTAGACTTTAAAAAAAATAATATTCATCCAGGGGAGTGGGTGCTAGTAAATGCGGTAGGGGACTTGGGAAAAGCCCCCCCGAATATGCCTTGGGAGGAGGCTGTTGTATAAATTCCCGCCTCCAAGCTGCCCATCGTATCTACCACCCCCCTTATGTTATGTAACTGTCAGTTATGTCCATCTTTATGTCAATCATTTTTGTACTTGCCTTTAGTTCCAGAATGTTCCTAAGTTCTCTGTCTGTAATTGGCTCTTCCCCGGTTATCGCCCCCTTCCCTCATCCCCATTTGCTGTACCCCAATTATTCCATCCCAACTCCTCCTCCGAACCCCATTCCTACTGGACCCTTTGTACCCTGTCCCTCCTATTTGCCACCTGTTATAAGCCCCACCCCGCCCCTTATTCGGGGCTCTCGGAGCCTGCTCCCTTGCCGAGCGGACGGGTCGTGGATCCTCCCTGACACCCAGCCCTCAGCGAATAAAGCAGCGTCTGAGAGACGACCTGCCGTGGTGTACGCATTCTTATTACCACCGTATCGGCGGAGCCTCCGTACCGGAGAGCCGCGCCCAGATACAACTGGCGCCCGAACACGTTGACACCACCCGGGTGTCACACGGGAGCGTCTCCGCGAAGAGACAGGATCCGTGACCCGCTCTTCGCCGGATTTCAAGCGCCGTTCGGGAGCTGGTCCACCAGCGTGCGAGCTTCGTTTTAGGAGACCGCTCGCTCCGTGGGCTGCGGACACCTCCTCTGCTTGGAAACCGCCGCTCCGGTGGAGCGCCCAAGCCGCGGAGACTCGCAGCGCCTGCACCACCCCAGCGAGGCACCTTTTCTTTCGGCTGCGGCCCATCTGGATTTGTGAGTATTTTGCCCCCTTCTGCGGGCACCGACCCAGCCTCTTTTCTTTTCTTTTCTCCTTTGCTTCCTGGGGCTTTTGTTAGTCGGGGAAATGGGCAACCGCCTCTCCCCGATCCGGCAGGACTTTTACTCCCAAGTTAAAACGTCCCTTGTCTTGGGGAATGTTTCTTTTAAAAAAGGGCAGTTGAAATCCTTTGTTAATTTTATTTTCGATCACCTCCCTGATACACACAGGGAGGATTTTAATTCTGTTCCGTTTTGGGGTAAAGTCGGGAGACTGTTATACGATTTACAAGTTAAGGGGAATTTTAGGGTGGGACATTTCTTTCCTCTCTTTCATTCTATTTTTACTTTATTTAATAAAAAGCGGGAATGCTTGGGACCCAGTTCTCCTACCCCTCATGCCGATTCCCCCGTTCCTACCCCCGCTTCCCCTAAGGGTGGATCGGGCGACAGACCCTGCTGCACTGAGGCACAGGGCTGCTGCCGACTCCCTGCTGTTCCCCAATCCACCCTGTCCCTCTCTCATGCTGGGACTGGCCATCCCAGTATGGGCCATTCCGAGTCCCGTGTCCCGCTCCCCAATTCTCCCTGTTCAAACCCCTTTTGTTCTATAGACAAACCTTGTCCCCATAAGGGACAAGAGGGACAAAATGGCGCCGGCCACATGGCCGAGTCGCCTTCAGACAAGACAGAAAATGGCCTCCCAAGACACCTTGTTCCCGCCATCACTCAGCCACCCCCACCTCCACCACCTCGTTCGTCGGGTGCCGCCCCTGCGTCGAGTCCCCCTCCTCCAGCGTCGATCGCCCCGGCGTCGGGATCCACCCCTCTGGCCCCTGAGACCGCACCCCCGGTGGGAGGGACCTGCCCACCCAAGGACCCCGCCCCAGTGGGTGGGACCCCCGGGGGGGAGGGCCACGCCTCGGTGGGTGGGCCCGGACGCCCCTCCCCCTCTCCAGCCACTCCCGGTTCCCACGCCACCGGAACCGGAAGTCGGCCTGACCGGAAGCAGGCCATCTTGGCCTGCCGGGCCTCTCGTCACCGGGGCCCCTCGGTCAGGGAGAGGCTCAGGGCCCTAGCCCGTCCTGCCTCATCCTCCTCGGAGGATGAGGACAGCGACAGCCCCCGGCCCGCACATCGGCCGGGGAAAGGGTGGGCCCGGATAAGGGAGAAGGCGATCGAAGAGGGGGATGTGGAGTTCGCTAAGGACTTGGAACTCTTTGCGGCACCCGTGACTCGGGGTAGAGGGGGAAGGCCACAGTGGGACCAGCTGCCTTACGTTGAGATTAAAGAGCTCCGTAAGGCAGCAAAAGATTACGGGAGAGACTCGCCATTTTTTAAGAATGTTTTGGACCTTACCTTTTCTGGACATACACTTGTTCCCCACGACCTCCGGTACATTGCGAAATCGCTGTTTACACCGACTGAACTGTTACTGTGGGAGGTCCAGTGGAAAAAGTTACTAAAACCTCTCCTCAAAAAGTACAGCCTGGCAGCCACACTAGGAGAGGGAGAGGAAGGACTTGAAGCTTTGGCAGGGGAGGGCGATCTGAGCAGGCCAGAGGACCAGATTTTTCTGCCACTGGACCTTCTCAATGACATCAGAGAGGCTGCTCGGATTGCTCTCCTAAAAATACCAGATGGGGGGAAACCCCTCCAAAGCTTTTCTAACATAATACAAGCACCTAACGAGTCTTTTATCAAGTTCGTTGACCGCCTGCGGGAGGCGATCGACAGACAGATCGACAATCCGGCTGCAAGAGAGGAGCTCCTGCGTAAGATGGCCTCTACCAACGCAGCCGAGGAGACAAAGAAAATCTTACGCACGTTGCCTCAGGACCCCGAGCCGACCATCGCTAAAATGGTGGAAGCCTGCGCCAAAGCGACGTCGACTGAAACCACCGTCGCCTTGGCCGTGAGTAAGGGAGTGGGGGAGGCGATGCTCAATATGAACACTATACGGTGTTTTGGGTGCGGTCAGATGGGGCACATTCAAGCCAATTGTCCCCACTGGCCCCCCGACCGTTATTACCATCAATATGCTCCCTCCCCAAGACCAGCTCCCAGGAACCCCCCGCCACAGCCCTATCCACCGGCGGGAAACGGGCCGCGGAGCGCGAGGAGGGGCCGCGCGAGGACACCAAGTGGCCCCTCACGGCGCCCTGGCCCCCCTACCATCCGGGAGGACCAGTGGCCCAGCGGCCAGTTTCAGCGGATTGGCGGAGCCCAGAGGATGGACTCCGCCTCTTCCGAAGGACAGACAATCTAGATGCTGGCCGCCGCCGGGTCCTCTCCAGCTCAGTCAATGTCACCTTTAGGGACGAGGACCTGGTACGCGTCTCTGCAGGGTTCCTGGAGCCCCCTTACTCCAGCCATAATACCACCGTCCTTATACTTGGCGATAGCAGGCACACACCCCTGGAACTTGACATCTTTCCAGAAGTGGTGTGCTTTCCACTGGGGTTCGAGGTAACGGTCTCCGTTACGTGTCACAGCCCGCCATTCACGCTGGAGAAGGGAGTTCCTCTCGCCCTAATGTATATCTTGGACAGCACAGCCGACGAACTCGATCAGGACCGGGGTAGGGGGGACAAATATGTCTTCCTCACCCAAAATGTATGCCGAGAAAGACCATTAATCGATACCATCATCTCTCAGCAGGGGAAGTCCATCTCACTCAAACTGATGGCAGACACCGGAGCAGATGTCACCATCATTCCCAGGGCAAAGTGGCCTCGCGACTGGGAGTTGGTGTCCCCTTGTGGCACTATCTCTGGAGTGGGTGGAGCGGTCAATTCCCTTCGTAGCCGACATCTGGTAAGCGTGGAGGGCCCGGAGGGACAAATAGCCACGGTGAGACCCTTTGTCGTCTCATCGAATATTATGCTGTTGGGAAGGGATGTTTTGTCCCAGTGGGGTGCCCGTCTGGACATTCCTTGCCCTGCGTGGGATTTTTAGTATGGGCCACTGCGGAGCGCACCTCCCCACCGCTGAATTGGAAAACTGATGATCCGGTGTGGGTAGACCAGTGGCCCCTTCCAGAAGAAAAATTAATAGCGCTCAACAACTTGGTAGAGGAGCAGGTACGCCAGGGGCATTTAATACCTTCCACCAGTCCCTGGAACACACCTGTCTTTGTAATAAAGAAACCTGGCAAAGACAGGTGGCGCCTGCTCCAAGACCTGCGCAGGGTCAACGAAGTCATCGAGGACATGGGCCCACTCCAACCTGGCCTTCCCTCCCCTTCCATGCTCCCCCGGGATTGGCAGCTCGCAGTCATCGATATCAAGGACTGCTTTTTTAACATCCCACTTTATCCTGGAGATGCTCCCAGGTTCGCCTTCTCCGTCCCCTCCATCAATCGGGTGGAGCCTTACAAGCGCTATCAGTGGACCACTTTGCCTCAGGGAATGAAAAATTCTCCAGTGTTGTGCCAGACGTTTGTAGCGCAAGTTTTATCCCCGATTCGGAGACTGTTTCCAGAGGCCGTCATCCTACATTACATGGATGACGTGCTTATCTGTGCAGAAACATCCTCATACTTAAAGACTGTGTTAACAAAGACTGTAAAAGCCATTAGATCTGCAGGATTTGAAATCGCAGAAGAGAAAATTCAGCTGACGGCCCCATGGAAATACCTTGGATTCACCATCACGGGAAGGACCATCGTACCCCAGTCCGTCACCATCAAGGACCAGCCGAAGACACTGCGGGACCTGCAACAGATCTGTGGCACCATCACCTGGATCCGACCTCTCCTGGGACTCACGACGGAGGAGCTGGCACCCCTCTTCAACCTCCTGCGGGGAGACGGTGACCTGGCTTCTCCGCGAGAGCTAACACCTGCCGCTAAAGGAGCCCTGGAGAGAGTCGCAGATGCCATCAGGTCCCGCCAGGCTCATCGGGTCGATCGGTCGCTTCCCCTGGACCTTGCCATCCTGGGTAAGTGTCCCAACTTCCATGGGTTGCTATTTCAGTGGGACGCTGGGCGGAAGGACCCACTCCTTATCATCGAGTGGTTGTTCCTTCCGCACCAGCCCTCCAAAACGATCTCTACTCCCGCAGAATTGATGGCAAAACTTATTATCAAGGCACGGCACCGTCTCCGGACCCTTGCAGGGTGTGACCCGACATGCATTTACTTACCCTTAAATCTGGAACAATTGGAATCATTGCTCCAAACAAATGAAGATCTGCAAATTTCAATTGATAGTTATCCTGGCCAAATTTCGATCCATTATCCTAAACACAAATTGTTTAAAGATACTCTATATCTGGCTCCAAAATCATTCAAAAGTAAAATACCAATTAAAGGTGCTCTCACGCTGTTCACCGACGGGTCGGGAAGATCCCACAAGTCGGTGATCACTTGGAAGGACCCAGATAGTCAGAAGTGGGAGTCTGACATCCAGATAGTTGAGGGTTCCCCCCAGATCGCAGAACTTGCTGCAGTTGTGAGAGCATTTAAAAAATTTCAACAACCATTTAATTTGGTGACAGATTCGGCTTATGTCGCCGGGATAGCCGAGCGGGCTGAACATGCCTTGCTCAAAGAAGTCAAAAACGAGAAATTATTTCAGCTGCTCTCAGATCTTATTTGGCTTATCTCCCACCGGGAGCAACTGTTTCACATAATGCATGTCCGAGCTCACACAGACCTGCCTGGCCCAATTGCCGAGGGCAACCGGAGAGCGGACCATCTCGCCATGCCTGCCACATTCACTGCACCTGCATTTTCTACAAACTTGCCAGACACCTTTGCACAGGCGAAGCTGAGCCACGCGTTCTTTCACCAAAATGCGCCTGCGCTCACTCGCCAATTCAAACTATCTCTATCACAAGCCAAATCCATCGTTGCCACATGCCCAAACTGCCAGACTTTTGCTCTACCACCGTTACCCACTGGGGTCAACCCCCGAGGTCTGGGAGCATTGGAGCTGTGGCAGACAGATGTTACTCACTATAACCCATTCGGACGACTTAAATACATGCACGTGTCCGTCGACACCTTCTCAGGCGCCGTTTTTGCTTCTCTCCACACTGGAGAGAAGACCCGGGATGTCATTAAGCACCTCTTCATGGCCTTTTCCACCCTCGGGGTGCCTAAGGCCATCAAGACGGACAATGGGCCAGGGTTTACATCAGCCCGGTTCAACCACTTCCTCCAACAATGGGGGATCGCCCACACCACTGGCATCCCCCATAATCCAACAGGACAGGCTATTGTGGAGAGGACCCACAAAGAACTTAAAAAACTCATTGAACAACAGCATGATGCCGCTCTAGTGATGACCCCTGTGGAAAGAGTCTGTAAAGCACTTTATGTATTAAACTTCCTCAACTGCTCAGAAAAAGAGCCTGACCCTCCTGTACTTAGGCACTTTTTTAACAATACACGGGCACACTTAAAAGAGCGGCCTCCGGTGCTCATCCGGGACCCTGAGACTAAGCAGATCAGCGGCCCGTACCCACTCATCACTTGGGGGAGAGGGTACGCTTGTGTTTCAACAGGCCAAGGTCCAAAATGGGTCCCGGGGAAAAACATCAAGCCGTTTTTAGAAGACAGCACCATCGCCGATCCTCCCACCAAAACTACAACAACGCCTACCTCATTGCCACCAGACTCCGCAGTCGCCTGGTGCCGACGAAAAAAGAAGATGTCACAACGGACACCCAACATCGTGCTAAGAACTCTGCTTACCAGACGCTACCTTCCCCCACCAATCAATGACTCCCCTCAAACTCCATCCCCTCCTGTTCCCTTCCCCTTACCCACTTACCTTACCCGCCGTCCCTTTGCCCCTGATTGCCTACCCCACAATTCATTTTAGTCCTTTTCTTAATAAGAAAAGGGGGAGCTGGGGGAAAATCACAGTATAAGTTTTATATTAAATGTTTTTGTTACAGCGAGCCTCAAGAGATGGCCGCCCAAAGAACATCCACCAACAACCCACAAGAGTGGACGCCCCAACGTATCCGGCTGGCCGCAAGCCTCACACTTCTGATCATCATGTGGCTGCAGGCGGCGGACGGCTGGATTGTGCCACAGCCGAAGGAAAACGTCTGGGTAACGCTGGCAAAGTCCTTGCAGCAAGAGAACTTCTGTTTGGCCATGGGCAATGTGGACAACCCGTTGTCCACATGCCTGGTGGGGGTCCCTCTGGTAGCCGACGATTGGCCGGTTTCCAACTCAGACCTGCTCCGAACCACGGGCAGGAGACCTAACCCGGTCGACACTTGGGATGCGTGGACGAAAATATTACCAAATTCAAAAGAGGAGCCCCAAGAATTGGATCTGTTGGGGTCCTCTCCTGCCACTTACTGTGTAAAGTTTTATTTTAAGAGGCCAAGTCAGAATTGGCATGGGATTGACTTGGCCAAAAACACCTACAGAAAAAATGTTACGCCATTGAACAAAAAATACAATTCGGCTAGCTGGTGTAACTATACAAGTCCAATTATCTCTGTTTCCTCCATTCATCCCAAGTCGTTGCCCCGGGGGATGTTTCTTGTCTGTGGGGACAGAGTATGGTCAGGCATCCCATCTCGGCTCCAGGGAGGACCGTGTAGCCTTGGCAAGCTTACTACCCTCACTCCAAATAAAACCCAAATTATGGATTGGAAGAAAGAGAGACAATTGGCCAGACGAAAAAGATCATACGACCAATTTGATCAAAATTGCGATGACAAAATTTACAATTGGGGAAAAACAAAGAGGGTTGCCGCTTCCATTTTTCTACCGTGGTATGCGGTTGCTAAAGCCCTCGGTGAGCTTTCTCACCTGGAGTGCTGGATAGCGAAGCATGCCAACGCATCGTCTGCCACCCTCTCCGATCTCTTGGCGGATGAACAGACCACCAGGCAGGCCACCCTCCAAAATCGGGCGGCAATAGACTTTCTGCTGTTAGCCCATGGCCACAGCTGTGAGGACTTTGAAGGACTGTGCTGTTTCAACTTGACATCGAGAAGCAAATCTATTCAAGCCAGCATCCAGCAGATCCAGACGCAAGTACAGCACCTACAAACTGAGACTTCGGCTGTGGACCCTGCAACCAAGTTGCTATCTGAATGGGGCGTCCCGGGATGGGCAGCCTCGATTATTAGAGGACTTTTATGGATTTTAGTTATCGTTCTTATTATTTTTATTGCTTTAGCGATCTTTAAGAAGATGTTAGTTAAAACTCTAGGGAATGTTTATTTAATTAATAAAGAAGGGGGAGATGCGGTAGGGGACTTGGGAAAAGCCCCCCCGAATATGCCTTGGGAGGAGGCTGTTGTATAAATTCCCGCCTCCAAGCTGCCCATCGAATCTACCACCCCCCTTATGTTATGTAACTGTCAGTTATGTCCATCTTTATGTCAATCATTTTTGTACTTGCCTTTAGTTCCAGAATGTTCCTAAGTTCTCTGTCTGTAATTGGCTCTTCCCCGGTTATCGCCCCCTTCCCTCATCCCCATTTGCTGTACCCCAATTATTCCATCCCAACTCCTCCTCCGAACCCCATTCCTACTGGACCCTTTGTACCCTGTCCCTCCTATTTGCCACCTGTTATAAGCCCCACCCCGCCCCTTATTCGGGGCTCTCGGAGCCTGCTCCCTTGCCGAGCGGACGGGTCGCGGATCCTCCCTGACACCCAGCCCTCAGCGAATAAAGCAGCGTCTGAGAGACGACCTGCCGTGGTGTACGCATTCTTATTACCACCGTATCGGCGGAGCCTCCGTACCGGAGAGCCGCGCCCAGATACAAGTAAAAACCTGGAAAGAACAATCTTTAACTCCACAATGGGAAGGTCCTTTTCAGGTATTGCTGACAACTGAGGCTGTGATCCAGACCAGTGAATGAGGGTGGATCCATGCCCGCAGAATCAAAGGACTCGTAAAAGAACCCAAGGAGTGGACGATAACACCTAAACTGGGTGATACCAAATTGGCGCTTAAATGGGGAATGGGTGGTAATGAACTGGGAAGACCAAAATTATCTAGGAAATGTACAAAGAATCACACCTAAATGGGAAATAAGACCGAGCTTATATCAATGGTTTAAAGTCCTGTCTGGACAAGTCCTGAGACAACTCCGATACCCTCCTTGGGGAGGAACACTGCCGCTTCAAACAGGAGGATCAGGACTGTTTTGGACAGAGAGCTCTTGTATTCTGGCCTTAGCCTGTGACTTAGACAAAGAGGAGGAGGAATTACAACTTCCATCAGTGCCATATCCTATACCCTGTTTGATTCACCCAAATACCGGACGTGCTAGCTGGGTTAAATGTAAATGTTTAAATTGTGGGAAAAATTGATATTGTATTTCACACAATCAACACCCTCATTGCAGGAAGTGTCAAGTGTCAAATCAATCCTCTATCCAGGTAGAACTCTAAGCAACTGAAATAACTTTGTTTTGTGGATTGGAATTATTAGTGCCTGTTGAATGGGAGATACTTGAGGAACAGTGGGAAACAACAGTTAAGTGTTGCCCTGATTTTTAAACATGATAAGTTTTCCTTTATAGTTCTTTTGAAAGTTTTAAAGTTCTCATAAAACTTCTTTAGCCTTCTGATAATGTTTACATATTTGACAGTCAGAGTTCCCACACAAGTTCATGTAAAAATAGAATAGTTTACGTATTTCTCTGTGGGTGAAGAGAAATGATTGATTGATCTTTGGACCAGTGTGGTTGGAGAGGTGGTAATTCCATCCTCCAATCCATGGACACTTTTGGAATTCTATAAATACCAGATGTTCGAATAAACCACTCTCTTTTTATCCTTTGAACTTACCAAGCTTCTGTGTACTCGTTTCATGTCCAATAGCAACAGTTAAGGAGTGTCAAAAACTATTTGTCTATAAATTAGCTAAGAGAAAGTGACAAGGAAATAGAGGGCAAGACCGGATTGGCCTATGTATTTGCCACCAAGAAGATCATATACACCTGCTGTGTGTTGCAACCCCATAGGCATGGGAGGTAAGAGTATAAGCCATACTAGACCTCTGTTATTCCTTTTTCTGTCTGTCATGGTTTGACAATGGCACAATGCCAGTGCTCCCATGAAAATGCAATCTCTCAATTGAATGCTGTGAAATGCAATTGAGAGCAGAGCAAAGCAGGCCCAAACTTAATAAAAGAAAAAAAACTTTCTTAAGCTACTACTACAAAAGAAAGAAAGGAAGGAAAAAAAACCACACACAAAGATCAAAATTAAAACCTTGCAAAACATTCTTCCTCCCACCACCCAACTCCAACAAACCACAGCGAGACACAATCTCGAGCCAAATCAGGTTTCCACCCTCCAGACAATCGATACTCAGTCCATCAAGGGAACAGGAGTCTCTCCTGTGCCAGACCCCCCAAGAAACAAAGCTGCCACATCCTGTGCTTCCATTTCACACATGGCACCGCCCAGAGAAAAAGTTTGCCTTGGTGACCTTCTCCTTTCCATGCACAGTGCTCCCACCACCAATGCATGGATGGACAGACTGCTTTTAGGATTTTTTTCCTTTCAAGGATGCCCTGCCAAGAGGGGAGAAAAACAACAGTTCAGTTTTTCACTTTTTGGGACCACAGTCCCCCCCATTTTCCCCTGGGGCCGGGGGTCCAATAACAGAGATCTTCTTCTCTTCTCCTTCTTTGAGGACAGAGGGCACCACCACAAACCCCCTAATTTTTCTCTGTTCGCTCCACTTCTGTCTTTTCCCAGCTGAAGCAGGTCTCTTGGCTCACTGGCATCCTCCTAAAATACAGTCTCTCTTGGAGGAGAAAAAAATTGGTTCAGTTTTGTGGGCAACAGGGAAAAGTCCAGCTGAAAGCCACTCCTTGTCCCCCTTCCATCTAGAATTTCTCCTTCTAACACCACAAGGTCCAAGCTCTCTCTCTTCCTCTCTTTCAATCCGAGGAGGGGAAAATTTTCACAAAGCTTTCATTTCTCAAGAAAGGGTTAAAAGTCCCGAGTCCCAAGGATGGCTCGATGCCCAGACTCCGGCGGCTCCCACAAGCAGCTGGGCACCTTGTGGGCCCCCCCTTGCTCTTTTCCTTCCCTGTGGTGAACTGCTGATAAAAACTGCTGCTGCTGTCTCTTTCTCTCTCTCTCAAGAGAGAGGGAAACTCTGGGGGGGAACGGAGACATCCCAGATTTCTCCACCCTTCCAACTGCAGGGGGCCAGCCCAGTTCCAGTCCCTCCACCCTTGGACCTACCTCAGTCAGGCCATGGGCCTTCCCCTCCTCCACCCAGCTCGTTGTCTGGGCAGGGGACAGGCTGCACTGCGCGCTGACTGGAACCAAAGAGAGCGAGTTCTCCTGGGAATTCTGCTTTTAACCCCTCTGTGTTCTCAGAGGAGTGTCCACCTTCAATTGGTCAATATCCAAATTGACCTCTTCCTTCCGGAAAAATTCTTTTTCCGTGTCAAACCATGACACTGTCACTCATTTTTTGTCTTTTCCCTTTTGGGATACCGACAAAGTCATGTCACAGGTGTTACCGAAAGCTGTATATGGAAAGACACCGAGGTGCCTTTTTATTTCTCACACTGATGTCAACAGTCACTGTTATAACCCATCCAAATTAGGCAATTGCATGCACAATGGGAAAAAGTACTGGATTTCAGAGAATTTAGGAACAAGTGATAACAGCATGGGAAGTGAATGACCAAAAGGGGAGTGATGGATTTGTTTCACATACGCGATTAGAAACAAAGCACAACATTTGCTAAAAGAGCAATTGATAAACAAAAAGGCTATGCCAGCAAAGCAACCTAAACCTGTTCCAATCTCACTTGATGATTTGTATATGAAACTAGAACAGCAATTAGAAAAAGAAGTAGATATCTCAAGAGTGGGTAAAAATCAGCTTGTGGAATTGAGGGAAAGAATAAGTAGGGAATTTAACCAACTGTTGGGTCTGTGGAGGGGCTTTGATATCAGAAGAATGGCCATAGAAAGGCAGCATCTTAGGCCCAGTTAAGCTCCTTAAGTGGACCCAAACGAGTACAAGTGGAGAAAACCGACCAGAAGGGTGTATTTTAAGTTCAATAGTGATAGGGGAAGAATGTCTCTGGCGCACTGGGAAAAAATTCCCGCATGAAGTAAGAAATATCCCCTGTAAAAGATATAAAGTTAGTAATGAAACTTCTGTATGGTGGATCCAAGAAGAACCGACACTGTACTGGACCCAGGGAAAAACAAAAAAAAGAAAATTGTAAGTATAATAATAAAATTAGACTTTTTCAATGTAATGATACAGGCAAAACTCCTTACTTTGACATGCCAGAAATCTCCAAATTTTGGAAGAATATAGATCAACAGAAAAATGATTATTGGAAAGCTCCAGATGGCTTATTTTGTATATGTGGAAAAAGAGCATACCCAAAACTCCCCTCTAAATGGAAAGGGAGCTGTACTCTGGGAATCATACAGCCAGGATTTTTTCTTTTACCAAGACCTGATGGAGATCACTTAGGAGTACCAGTTTATGAGGATCTAAAGAGAAACAAAAGAGATTTGATTGGAGGATTAAAAAAATGGGGAGATGAGGAATCGCCCCCTGAATGCATACTGTAAACGTATGGGCCAGCCATCTGGGCACAAGATGGAAGATGGGGATATCAAACCCCAATTTATATGCTAAATCGTATTATAAGACTCCAAGCTGCTGTAGAGATAATAATGAACAGAACTGGTTGGGCAATGGAATTAATATCAAGGCAACAAACCCAAACAAGAGCAGCCATGTATCAGAATAGGTTGGCTTTACACGATTTATTAGTTGAAGAAAGGGGTGTTTGTGGAAAATTCATTACATCAGATTGTTGTTTAAAAAGAGATGACAATGGGGATGCTGTCCTGGATATAGTCAATGATATCAGAAAAATTGCCCATGTGCCAGTTCAAAAGTGGGAATCAATGCTAAATACTAGCTGGTGGGATAATGTATTGGGAATAGAATGGTGGAATAAGTTTGGCTTCTTCCTTTTATGCACTATAGCTGGTCTAATATTTCTTCCTTGTTTGATCCCCTGTTTCATTTGGCTCATCACCAGTGTAGTCCAAGGCATGTAAGTAGTGACCATGCTCATGGACCAAAAATTGACTACATCTAAAATGGCACAAAGGATTATGGTGTTAAAGAAACAAAATAATATAGAAGACCCCTTCAAGAAAGCAAGATTGATTTGTGAAAAAAATGAATGAATAATGAAGGCTAGAAAACAAGGAATATTGCTCAAGCCAAATTATTTATAAAAAAAAAAAGTGAAGATTGTTAAAAATGCATATTATATGATTGGCTCTTCACAAATATTAAAATGAATACTATATGTGTTATGTTGGAAAGTTATGCTGTGTGAAAAATGCCTATTTTATGATTGGCTCTTCACAAATATTAAATTGAATACTATATGTATTATGGAGGGTTATTTTGTAATACTGTATTAATTCTTTTAAAGTAGTGAGTTAAATATAGTTTTAGGTTACAACATAATGTTAAAATAGAAACTTTGCGATGTAAGATATTTTTTACTAGCTCAAGAAAAGGGATAAGATAATCAAGAAACTCTTCGCACAGAGATAACAGCCACAGGAAATCAAAAGAGTAACAGCCTCCTTATCAGAAAAGACAAATATTCTTTCACCTTCTCTCCATCTTTATGGAACCACCAGGATTAAGGGGAAGAAGTTGACAAAACCCAGAAAAATTCTTAATTTGAAAGGAATTTATGCATCATGTATGAGATATATGAATATGCAATAGGCTATTGCTTTTAGGGGTTATTCCTTTGTTCACAAGGCATGTTTTCGGCAGCTTAGTGCACAAAAACATCCGGACGTCCATAATTCTTTGCTTTTTTTTGTCTTGTAGTGTCCTAATCCTCATTGTCCAAATTGCTATTACTCTAATTTTATTACTATTTTTTATAACTATTTTGTTACTAATAAACTTTTAAGATTTTAAAAAACAAGTGATTAGTGTTTTCCACAAGGGCAAAAAACTGGTTTTAAGGAGAGGCAGGAATAAGGGGAGGACACAACCTTTTACCAATAGGAAGGCATTAGAAGAGGAGTGCAGGTTAAGGGCTATCCAATAGAAGCCAACAAGGAGAAGGAGCAAACCTTGCACCCCAATCTTCCTTTGAGGAAGGGATGAAGGACAGGGAACATTCCAGAATGGAACTGTCGTGGTTTGACACGGAAAGAGATTTTTTCCAGAAGGAAGAGGTCAATTTGGATATTGACCAATTGAAGGTGGACACGCCTCTGAGAACACAGAGGGGTTAAAAGCAGAATTCCCAGGAGAACTCGCTCTCTTTGGTTCCGGTCAGCGTGCAGTGCAGGACTCTCCCCTGCCATGCAACGAGCTGGGTGGGGGAGGGGAAGGCCCATGGCCTGAATGAGGTAGGCCCAAGGGTGGTGGAAGGACTGGAACCGGGCTGGCCCCTGCAGATGGAAGGGTGGAAGAAATCTGGGATGTCTCCATTCCCCCCCCCAGAGTTTCTCTCCCGAGAGGAAGAGAGAAAGAGACAGCGGCAGTTCTGTCAGCAATTCCACCGTGAGGAAGGAGGAGCGGGGGGGGGAGGAAACTGCAAGGTGCCGAGTGCATGGGAGTTGTTGGATGTCCGGGAATCGAGCCATCCCTGGGAGTTCAGACTTTTAACCCTTTCTTGAGAAATGAAAGCTTTGTGAATTTTCCTTTCCCCTCCTCGGTTTGAAAGAGGAAGAGGGACACCTTGGACCCTGGGATGTTAGAGCGAGGAATTCTAGATGGGAGGGGGAAAAGGAGTGGTTTTTGGCTGGACTTTTCCGTGTTAGCCACAATCTGAACCAATCTTCTCCTCCAAGAGAGACTGTGTTTTGGGAGGATGCCAGTAAGTCAAGAGACCTGCTTCATCTGGGAAAAAGACAAAAGTGGAGTGAACGGAGAAAAGGTTAGGGGATTTGTGGTGGCGCCCCCTGTCCTGGAAAGGAAAGAGAAGGGAAGAAGATCTCTGTTTTTGAACCCTCGGCCCCAGGGGAAATGGACAATGGGGGGGACTGTGGTCCCAAACAATGAAAAACTGTTGTTTTCTCCCCTCTTGGCAGGGCATCCTTGAAAGGAAGAATCCTATAAGCAGTCTGTCCATCCATGCATTGGTGGTGAGAGCACTGTGCATGGAAAGGAGAAGGGTCACCATGGCAAACTTTTCTCCGGGCGGTGCCATGTGTGACATGGAAACACAGGATGTGGCAGTGTGTTTCTTGGGGGGTCTGTGGCACAGGAGAGACTCTGTTCCCTCGAAGGCCTGAGTATCGATTGTCTGGAGGGTGGAAACCTGATTGGGGTCCAGATTGTGTCTCACTGTGGTTTGTTGGAGTTGGGTGGTGGGGGGAGGAATGCTTTGCAAGGTTTTCATTTGATCTTTGTGTGGGTTTTTTTCCTTTATTTTCTTTTATCTTTTCTTTTGTAGTAGTAGCTTAATAAAGTTTTTTTCTGTTATTAAGCTTGGACCTGCTTTGCTCTGTTCTAGATTCCAATTCACAGCATTCAAGGGAGGGATCACATTTTCATGGGGGCACTGGCATTGTGCCAGTGTCAAACCATGACAGGAACAAAGGAGGTACAAGGAGACTGAGAGGTGGATTGATATACACTTGGTGGAAAAATTTTGAGGTAAACAATTCAGGACTGAACCATTAGGGAAGCCAAATGGGGTACATGGAATGAACCATTATAAATTTATAACAAGGAATATTTAAAACCTACTATAGAAGAACAAACTGTAAAATAACAGACTACCACATTCCTGGGTGTCTTTCATCTTTAACATGTGTTTTCACAGAGGCATGTACAGTTTTCCAGTGCCTGGAAGCTTTGCATCACTTCCATAAATGCATCCCATGCAAAACCAGGACAGGTTTTATTAAAGGCTCCTTGTAGGTGGTTTTTGGTTGTTTCCCAATTTTGCTCCATTTCGTTCCACAGAAGACAAGTGATACATAGAGAGTTATGTGTGTTCCCAATTGCAGTGCAAAGATATGAGTGTTTTTTGAGCCTCAACTCTTTTGCCCATCCACAAAAAACACTTTCCAAGTGTCTTAGTTTACAAGACAGGTGTCTCCTAGGGAAGGCAGAAAAAGAATCCATTGGAATGGAGAATGTAAACCCCCTCCCTCCGAATTATTAGAATAATGAAATTCAGTGGCTCTCAGGCAAAGATATAGGAATAGGAATGACAGTTCTTTACTAGTGTGCATAATAAAGTAAACAAACAACAACAAGAACCAGGAACCCAGTAACAGCCTTTCGTCTGCTGCACTTTCTGCTTTGGTGTAGTTACGGTCACAGCTGGCAGGGGCACTGGCAGGCTCCCCGGTGGGCAGGGCAGGTGCAGTGATCCCCACGTGGCTGCAGGGGGCCCTCCAGTGCAGGCTTGGGGAGCATGTGACAATGGCGGCTTTTGTCTGAAGACAAAAGGGAAGGGACACTCCACAAACTGCTGGGGCAGCCGGCTCTGGTGACCCTAACAGGACTCTCGGAAAGCAGCAAGCTGGGCCAGCAGGATGTCTCAGCAGGCAGAGGGTGAGGGACTCCCAGCAGGGCAGGGAGAGCTGAGCTCAGGCAGCAGCAGGCCTTCCGCCCCCTCCCCCCCCCCACGAAAACTCCCAAGAACCCAGAGTACAAGAGTTCCACCTTATCCCAAGAACCCAGCAATCAGATCCCATTAGCAACTCAATGGGAAGAAATTCCTACAGGTAATAAAGAACAAAGATAAAAGAAACCCAACCCCCAACATTATCCATCCCAAATTTCCTCCCATACCAACATGTTTTATCAAATTTAAACCTTTAAAATACATATATACATACACACACAACCTTAATTATATACATATATAGATGCAGATACAGACACTAGCACAGTGTCATGGATAGTTCACGCTAGAACAAGGTCCCCTTGAGGTATCCATTGGGTTTCTCCATCCTTTTGCATCATCCACCACATGCAACCTGGTCCCTGAGTGAAGACAACACCACGGATGGGATTGTCTTTGCTGGAGGCAGAACTAACCCCAACAGTTTTTACCAGCATACCTCTTGTATGTACCACTGGGACCTTATCTCCATCTGTTGTTCCCAAGAGCTCAGATTACACAGGACCTGCTCGTTTAGGGGAACCTCAGGTGTTCACTAATCATGTGGCCTTTGCTAAATTAATCTTCTAGTTCTTGAAAGTCCCCCCACCCAGTGCCTTCAAGGTGGTTTTAAGCAGGTCATTACATTGTTCAACCTTCCCAGCTGCTGATGCATGAGAAGGAATATGTTATATTCCCTCAATGCCATGTTCTCTGACCCAGGTATTTATAAGGCCATTCTTGAAATAAGTCCCGTTATCTGACTCAATCCTCTCAGGGGTACCATGCCTCCACAGGACTTACTTTTCAAGGCCCAGGATGGTGTTCCAGGCAGTGGCATGAAGCACAGGGTAGGTCTCCAGCTGAAATGAGCAGGGTCTATGCCTTTATTACTGTTCAGCTCTTTATTAAAAAGATCAGCTTGGCAGGGGGCTTGACATGGAGCTTGCCCCCACTGTTGTAGCTTTCCTGGTAGCCAAACGTGGCACACTGGTAGCTGGAGGTGTCCAGTCTGTATCTGAAGTCCCAGCAGACCGTCCTCTCTCCTTTCCTCCTGGCACACTGGTAGCCGAAGGGTGAGGGGATGTGCAGAGCCTGCTGCCGAAGTCCAGCAGCAGCTATCCCTCTCCTTCCCTCCTGATAACACCAGGAAGAGTGTTTCTTTGTGCCTGCTTCCCACAGCCCAGTTCAGTCTGGTCCCCTGCATGTTATGGTGACAGATCAAACACAGACTAGGGATGGTGTTCCCTTTTCCCCAACCAGCACACACATCCAGCCCCCTCCACGGTGCCCAGCCTTCCATTTAGGGGTGTTTTCATCCCCAAAACCCCCTCCCATGATTCCACTGGTCTCCCTATTTTGCATCCCAGTCCTAGAATGGTAATGAGGGTGGGGTGGTAGGTGATTCCCAGGAGCAATTAGCTAATTAACATTTCAATGTCAGTACTTAGTTCAAGCCAAGTGTCCCAGCCAGGCTGTTTTGTTCATAACACAGCCATCCAGTTGTGTCTTCCACCATGGTCAGCACGTAGTACTTGCCTTGGTGGGTTTGGGGAAGCGTGATGTAAATCTGCCAGGCCTCCCCATATTATATTTGGACCATCGCCCACCATACCATAGGGGCTTCACCCACTTGGCCTGCTTGATTGTAGCACATGTCATGGATAACTTAAGAAATACCATCCATGGTTAAATCCACCCCCTCGGTTTCATGCCCACTTATAGGTGGTATCTCTGCCCTGATAACCTGAGGCATCATGAGCCCATTGAGGTAGGAATAACTCTCCCTTGTGTTGCCAATCTAAGTCTTTCTTTGACACCTCTAGCTTTGCTGCCTGATCTGCCTGCTTGTTATTTCGGTGTTCCTCATCAGCCCGACTCTTGGGGACATGGGGAACTACATGGCAAACTTTCACAGGTAGCTTCTCTATCCAAGCAGCAATGTCTTTCCATTCATCAGCAGCCCAGTCTGGCTTTCCCCTGTGCTTCCAGTTAGCCTTTTTCCACCTTTCCTGACAACTCCACATAGCATTGGCTGCCATCCACTCAGGAACGTTCATTCTCCAAAAACCTATGGCACCTAGGAAAGCCTGTGATTCTTTCTTGCTGGTCGGTGGAGATATTGCAGTGATTTTATTGATGACCTCAGTGGGAATCTGATGCCATCCATCTTGCCACTTCACTCCCAGGAAATTGATCTCTCAGGCAGGTCCTTTTACTTTGCTCTTCTTGATGAAAAACAGGCTTTCAGGAGAATCTGGATTATTTTCTCTCCTTTCTCAAACACTTCTGCTGCTGTCTTCCCTCATAGAATGATGTCATTGATACTGCAGGTGTTCTGGAGCTTCACCCTTTTCCAGTGCAGCCTGAATCAGTTCATGGCAGATGGTGGGGCTGTTTCCACCCCTGGGACAGTTGGTTCCAGGTGTACTGCATGCTCCTCCACTTAAAGGCAAACTGAGGCCTGCATTCTGCTGCCAGAAGAATGGAGAAAAAAGTATTAGCAATGTCAATAGTGGCATACCACTTCACTGCCTTGGACTCCAGCTCATACTGGAGTTCCAGCATGTCCGGCACAGCAGCACTCAGTGGTGGTGTCACTTCATTCAATGCACGGTAGTCCACAGTCAATCTCTATTGTCTTTCAGACTTGTGCACAGGCTAAATGGGGCTATTAAAGAGTGAGTGGGTTTTGCTGACCACCCCTTGGCTCTCCAGCTCACGGATCACTTTGTGGATGGGGATCACGGCATCTTGATTTAGCCGATCCTGCTGGTGGTGCATTGTTGAGGTGGCAGTTGGTACTCATTGATCTTCCACCCTCAGGAGTCCTTCTGTAGATGGGTTTTCTGATAGTCCAGGCAAGGTGCTCAATTGCTTAATGTTTTCTGCCTCTACAGCAGCTATGGCAAAAGCCCATATGAGTTCTTTTGGGTCTTTGTAATAGCCATTCCGGAGGAAATCTATGCCCAGAATACACAGGGCCTCTGGGCTGGTCACAATAGGATGTTTCTGCCAGGCCTTCCCAGTCAGGCTCACCTCGGCTTCTAACAGGGTCAACTGCTATGATCCCCCCGTAACCCTGGAGATGGAAATAGGTTCTGCCCCCACATGTCCTGATGGCATTAGGGTACACTGCGCACCACTATTAACTAAGGTGTCATGTTTTTTGTGACTCTGATGTGCCAGGCCATTGGATCCTCATCATCCAGAAGATCCGGTTTTCCCGTGCCTCTTCCTGGCTAGAGGCAGGGTCCCTCTAACCCTGGTTATTATTTCTTTCCAGGGCATACATACTTATAGGTTCCTTCAAGGAGATGTGAAAGATCATACCCAGCAGCTCAGTCATGGGAGATTGAGGCTACCTTCACATTAGTGGAACTCCCTCAGTTAGTCTCCCTCCTTGAGTTGATGCACCCACGCTGCCAGGACAGAAGTAGGTTTCCCGTCCCAACTTCCCATGTCTTCCCCATAGTCATGCAGGAAGAACCACAGGTCAGCTTGTGGTGTGCACCATCTGTCTCTAGCGGGTGGACATTGGGCTCTGACTTTGGGTCCTGTGACTCGCATGGGTGCTGCATTGATCTTCCTCACCTCCTTCTTCATCTCCTCTTTGAACTCCTTAATCACAGCAGAGACATGAGCCTGCATCAGGCCATTGATCATACTCTCGCAAATTCTAATCTCGTTGGTGACAGTGCCTGTCTCTCGGTTGGTATCAGCATCAATTGTTGCCATGAAGGTGGTGTATTGAGATGACCCTAGATTTGCCAGACTCCACAACATTTGCCCTGTGCACCTGACCTTGTCAGGGTCATTATCATGCTGTCCATCCCTCCCAAAGAGTACTTCCAATATCTCCACTTCTTTCAACTGTTGGATCCCTTCTTCAAGGGTCTTCCAGTGCATTCTATGATGGTGCTCCTGCATTCTCTCACTGTGGACAAACCTCTCTCTGATACTCATTAAAAGCCACTCCCAGAGGGAAAGGGACCCTGGCTCTTTTACAAAAGTGTGATTCACACCTGAGTCGTGGGTCAAGAGTCCCAAATTCCTTGCCTCACCACCATCCAGTTGCATGCCTGCACCTATAAGGTCCCAGACCTGGAGTAACCAGGTTGTATAAGCCTCGCATCCCCATTGTACAACATCTTTGTTCAGATTACAGAGACTTTCATATGTCAGGGATTTGGTGATGATCCCAACCTCTGGCTCCTCTGTGGGTTGTGAGGGCCCCTGTTATGGTTTGACTTTGCTATAATGCTAGTGCCTTCATGAAAATGTAATTTATTAATTGAATGCCGTGAAATGCGATTGAGAACAGAGTAAAACAGGTCTAAGTTTAATAATAAGGGGAAAAAAAAACAAGCAGTCACAAAAGGTTAGATAGTATAGTAAAAGTAATTACAAAGTAGAGGGGAAATTTTTTTAGTATTGTACAGGGGGGTTTTATCACATGTACAGGGGGGGTTTTACTTTGTACATGGGGGTCAGAAGTTCTAAGATGGAGGAAAGTGGGCTGATCCTGTTCTTCCTCCTTCTTCTTCCTTACCTCCATATTCTTGGTGATGTTGGCACTCACAGATTGGTTTAGAGTAGAAAAGCACTTGGTAATATAGGTAGTAGGTATTGGGGAATAATTGTAAACATGTTATACGTAATATATCTTATAAAGAAGACACCAGACAGTCAGGGTGTTAGGAGTGTGTGCGTCTCTGCCTGGGCCGCTGATCAAACATCCGCAGCCCGAGAACATAATCTGTTAGATAACTAGAAATAAATCATCTTGAGACCGAACAACAAGAGACTGCGGAGTTTTTCTTTGGAAGCACGGGTTGGAGGAGAGACTTTAGCACCACACGAGACCCCAAACTAAACCCGGGGTTCTCACATCTGGTCTCCCTGTGTGGGCATCAGGAAGAAGAACAAAAAGAAACATCAAATAACCTCCAACCTTCATCAGCGGAGAAGAGAAAAAAAAGAAGAGCAGAGCACACACACTCGCCGTAAATTCCAAGAAGAGAGGGAGTGGACAGCTCGAGATAAGAACCTGACCTTCACTGAAACAACTCTTCTCAGGGACTTTCCAGGGAGGAGACGACCCAGAAGCGCGCCTGGGATCTCTCACCTGTGACCTGCTGTACAGTGATCAGTGCCATCTCTGGACTGACCTCGGGCCGACTCAGCTTTTGGTGAGAAAGGTCAAAATTAAGAACATGGGTAGGGAATTCTCCCAAGAGGAAAAAGAAATAGTATCTGCCTTCCAGGGCATCATCTCTGCCCATCCGGTGGAGATTGCTCAAAAAGAGCTGAAAGATTTATTATTGTGGGTGAGGTGTAACTTTCCACACTCAGACCCAGATTTGTTGTTTGAGCCAATTTTTTTGCAAGAAATTAATAAGCAGTTATATTATCAAGCTATAAGGAATAATAAGCTTGCCGCAAAACTTTTATCTTCAGCAAGAACAGTTTTAGAGTCACCATCACAACGCGGTAGCTCAAGCCAGGCAGCTAAGGCTCCTGGTGACAAACGGGGGGGGGGGGGGGGGGGGGGGGACGGGGACGGGGACAGTCCAGCCAGCAGCTCGGGACAGCCCCTCTCAACACAGGCACAGGACAGGCAGGATTGCTTCCTGTGGAAAATCAGGGAGATGATACCCCATCGCGTCCTGTGTCCCTGAGTTCTCACTGTTCCTCAGTTTCCCAAGAGTCCCTAAGCTCCTCCGACGCAGAAATTCCCCAGACGGAGGCAAGCAAGCCAGGCACAGCCACAGCCCTTATTGGGAGAAAAGCATTGCCCAAGTCCAAAACCGCGGGGGGGGGGGGGGGGGGGGGGCGGCGGCGGTGGCTCCGGTGGGGGAGGATGCAAACGTGAGTGTAGAGCAGAGGGAGGAGGGAAAGTGCTCTTGCATCTGCACAGTCTGAGTGTTCAAAACAGCCCGCACAGAAAGCAAAGCCGAGGAAAGCGGCGGGGGTGGGATGGATCGGGGTGAAAGCGGGGGGTGCGAGTACGGCGGTGGTACAATCGGAGCGCCCGGTGACGCGTTCGGTGTCAAGAATCTGTGAGGCCGCAGAGGCGGCCGCCCAAAAGGCGCGGGAAGACAGCTCCCTGACCGCGGCAGCCGCGTCTGCCGAGGAAGCGGCAGAGGGACAGTGGGAGGTGTTCCTCGTTGCAGCTCAGACGGCGGACACACGCGCGAAGGTCAAGCAAAACCTGACAGCCACGGGTGGAGGGGATTTTTTGCATTTCGAACGCGCGGGATGGGCACAGGCGGGGCAGAGCCGGCGCGCGCGGGTTGTGGGTGCTGGCACGGAGCCAGGAGACGGGCAGAGCGAGGCGGAGACATCGGGGCCAGAATGGGAACAGGAGGGTGATTACTTCAGTCTAGGAGGGGACGGCAGTGGCTCTGAATCAGAAGCGGTGCAAGGGAGAGCAAGGCCAAAGCATAGCCAGGGTCAGAGCAGGGGTGTCCACACCCCCATGATGACGCAGGCAGGGACGGGGTATGGCCAGGATGTAAACATTCCTCAGGGCACGATTCTGTCACAGTTCCCATGGCAACAGACAGCCCAAGCCCACGGCCAATCCCTGTCGGCTTCAGACATGGCCAAATTAGAACAGTTATTGCAACAAGACTCAGCTTCACCGACTGCAGGGATCGCAAACGTGAATCAGTTATTAGGAGAAATGCTCAAAGGTTTATCAGGAATTAGTGCGGGATTTGCAAATGTAAATCAATTGCCAGAAGAAATGCTAAAATGTTTGTCAGAAGTGCAAATTGAAGAGCAGAGTGCGGTTCCGACCTCAGTTGGTCAGGCAGCAGTGCCATCTAGTGGCGGCACCACAACATTGCAACAGGTTTAGCAGAACTTGTCCGGTCAAGGCACTGCGCCACCCAGTGGTGGAACTGTAACATTGCAGGACTTTTTTCCAGTTTCTTATAAGAAAAACTCCAGGGTGAAAAAGGTCACATCTGCACGGCAGCAGGAACCTCCACTGACACCAGAACAGTGCGGGACTCAGGACATTTCTGCTGAGGGGCAGCAATGGGATGAAACGATATGCATCACTGCTTTGGAGGGTGTCCCAGCTTGGACAATTCCAAAATCAAGGTCTGCCAAAATTTCAGGGCAGGGAGAGTCAATTTTAATGTCAAAGGGGTTGTTGAATTTCTTTTATGATATTTAAGTACAGCCTTGGAGTCACAGCCAGAACTGTTGGTCCATCTTCCAAAAATTTTCCAAATAATGCAGGGCAGTCGTGTGTTCTCCTCCATAGCAGAGGCTTTACTTTTCTCCAGAGACTCCCAGCCTTCATCTTCACAGATGCTGCAAATGCGGTTGGTATCAGTGAGTGCTGCTGCACCAGAGCTGCAGCCACAACAGATGACTCTACTCTACAGGCTAGTACCCACTGAATTTATAGCTTTGCAGAGCGCAAAAGTGGACTGGCAGGACATTTGATCAGAGTTGAAGGAGAAAGGTTTATTACAGGGCTCGGGAAACATAACGATGCCAGTGAACTATGATGCTCAGGGCCAAAATCCGAGATTGGAATGCCTGGATCGTGGAGCAATCAAAGATTTAGCTAAGGCCATTCGGGACAATGGGTTGTCATCACCATATTTCAAGCAGATGTTAAAAAGTATTTTTGGCATGTATGACTTAACACCATATGATCTTAAATATCTTGCAACATCAGTTCTTACAGACACCCAAGCTCTCGTGTAGCAGAAGGCGTGGAGGAGATCCCTGGAGGAGCTGAGAGCCAGATACCAGGGCGGGCCAAATGCAAACCTCACCATGGTGCAGCTTGCTGGTGAGCCTTCTGAGGACAATCCAACTCAACAGGCGGTGAGGCTCCCGCGTCACGTGCTCAGAGACATCAAAGAGGCGGCATGGAGGGCAATTCTTCAGATTGCTCCAGCGGGGGTCCAAGACAACATCTATACCTAGATCAAACAGGGTCCTTCAGAGCCGTTTTCTTCATTCGTGGATCGTCTTTCTGAGGCGGTGGAGCGGCAGGTGACCAAGGAGGGAGCGAAACCACACCTGGTCAAAAGCCTCGCGTTCTCCAATGACAATCCGGAGTGCAGACGGATCATCAGCATGATGCCACACCAGGCCACCTTGGCAGACATGATCAAGGTGTGCAGCAAGGTGGGGACACCACAACATGTTGCTTCCATCATGAAGGAACACTTGGGGGATCGAATTGAAAAACGTGTTAGGGAAGTTCTTGCGAATTATACAAAGGGCAACTCCAGTGCAGAGAGACGGTGCTTTGGGTGTGGGGCACAAGGACATATTAAAATGAACTGCCCACAACTTGCAAAGCCCAACAAACCACCAGACCTTTGCCCTCAATGCAGGAGAGGGAAACATCTCGCAAGTGAGTGCCACTCACAAACAGATGTGGATGGGAAACTTCTTCCGATTCCGGGAAATGGGAAAAAGAGTGCGAATCAATGCCAGCGCGCTCAGGCAAAAATCCTGGCAGTGACACAGACCAACAAGAACAATCTTTGAGGAGCAACAAACAGAACCCCTCAGCAGAGCAATCTCCAAAATCCCCAGCAACCCAGACTTGGTACCACCCGGATTCCAATGCGTCTTGGCAACCTCCAAATTGACGTGTCTTTTGGACAATAGCCATGCAGTGATACCTACAGGTGTCACAGGGACTTCTTGGAAAAGGCAAGATTTTTTAATAATGGCCAGGGACAGAGGCAGTATCCTTGGACTTGTTGTTTATCCATCTTTGATTTCAGCAAACCATAATGAGGAGCTGATGGTCATGGCAAAAGCCTTGCTCCCACCTCTGACAATTCCACAAAATACGATTGCTGGAGACATGGCTTTGCCATCTCACCCAGAAAGGCAAGCCATAACGGTGTTCAACAAACGGGACTCTTTTCCTGGTGATCAAGCAGAGGTGCATGCATCTTGGGTGAAACATTTGAGCCGGGATCAGCCCATCGTTACCTGTCAGTTGACTTGTAACGAGTAGACAATTGCTATTACAGGGATGCTTGACACAGGAGCGGATGTTACAGTTATTTCATACATTTTTTGGCCTCGGGAATGGGACTTGGTTGCACCTTTGGATTCTCTCACAGGCATAGGGGGGAGTTCCCTGTGCATGCAGAGTGAGAATGCAATTGTTGTCACAGGCCCGGGAAAAAGACAGCAGTTTTCCGTCCTTTCATCGTGCAAAAGCCCATCACAGTATGGGGAAGGGACCTTTTGGCACAATGGGGACTGAAATTAGAATTGGATTTTTAACAGGGGTCACTGTGGCACTCGCCACTCTGAAATTGACCTGGAAAACAAATGATCCTGTTTGGGTGGATCAGTGGCCCCTGGAGTGGAAAAAATTGAGTGCGTTGAAAAAGTTGGTCCAGGAACAGCTGCAGAAGGGACACATCAAACCAGCAGACAGCCCATGGAATTCCCCAGTGTTTGTCATTCGCAAGAAAACTTCAGGGTCTTGGAGACTGCTTCATGATCTCAGGAAAATCAGCGAGGTCATAGAGGACATGGGGCCACTGCAGCTTGGGCTTCCATCTCTCTCGATGATCCTGAGGGACTGGTCACTTGTGATCATTGATCTCAAGGACTGTTTTTTCAGCATTCCACTTCATCCAGATGATGCTCCACGCTTTGCATTTTCTGTCCCAAGCATCAACAGAGAAGAACCTCTGCAAAGATATCACTGGACGGTTCTTCCTCAGGGGCTCAAAAATTGTCTAAGTATGTGCCAATGGTATGTGGCCCAAGCTTTGCATCCAGCACAAGAAAAACATCCAAAAACAAAAATTATCCATTATATGGATGATTTGCTCATTGCGGCACCAACAAAACAGGAGGTGCAAGAGGTTCGTGACTGTGTGATTGAGCAGGTGCAAAAAGCAGGACTGGAAATTAGTACACCAAAAATACAGGAAATTGCACCTTGGAAATACCTGTGATGGAAGATCACGAAACAAACGATAAGGCCACAGAAACTGGAAATCAACACAAAGGTCACCAATCTCCAGGACTTGCAACAGCTTTTGGGGGAGATCAACTGGATGAGACTGATCCTGGGAATCACCAATGATGACATCTCGTCAGTGCTCGATCTTTTGAGAGGGGACAACAACATCAAATCTCCCAGAACTCTGATGCCTGAAGCAAAAAGAGACCTTGAAAAGATCACAGACATGATTCAACAGAGACAAGCACATCGCTTTGTAGAATTATTGCCTTTTCATTTAGCAGTGTTGAGGGAAACAGCACAGTTATATGGGTTGATTTTTCAGTGGGATTTGTCTCAAATGGACCCTCTTTTGTTGATAGAGTGGGTTTTCTTAGCTTACAGGCCCTCAAAAACAATTCTCACAGATTTAGAAATGGTAGCACAGATTATTATTAAGTCGAGAACCAGGTTGCTGACAATGTCAGGCAGAGATTTCTCAGTTATTCCTGTTCCTTTGAAAAAAGTGTATTTTGAATGGGTGATGCAGAAATCACAGGATTTTGCAATTGCTTTGTTAGGATATCCGGGAGTTTGTACAATTCATTTTCCAGCTCACAGGATGCTAAATGCAAAAGTAAGTTTCAGGGAAACCCAAAAATAAGCCAGGAACCAGTGGAAGGGGTGACAGTGTTCACTGATGGTTCGGGAAAAACTCACAAATCAGTAGTTACATGGCAAAATCCGAAAACAGGGGAGTGGGAATCAGACATTAAAATGGTACAGGGTTCACCAAAAATTGTGGAATTGGCAGCAGTGGTCAGGGTTTTTTAATTGTTTCAGGAACCTCTCAACCTAATCACAGATTCAGCGTATGTTGCGAATGTGGTCAAACGCTTAGAGGGATCACTTTTGAAACACACTGACAATGAAATTTTGTATTCATATTTATCATGCATGAGGACAATTCTAGAAAGTAGAGAACATGAATATTTTGTTGCACACATCAGGGCACATTCATCACTCCCAGGGTTCTTAGCAGAAGGAAATGCTCACGCAGACAGACTCACAATGACCATATCACAGACATTGCCAGATATTTTTGAGCAGGCAAAATTGAGCCATGCATTTTTCCATCAGAATGCACAGGCATTGATGAAATCCTTTCACCTCTCTAATAGTCAGGCGAAGGAGATCATCAGTGCTTGTCCAGACTGTCAGCTTGTGCAGCCCCCTGCATCTACAGGGGCTGTCAATCCAAGGGGATTGCAGAGTCTTCAGATCTGGCAAGCTGATGTCACAAAATACCCATCCTTTGGGAGGCTCAAAAATATCCCTGTTTCAATTGACACATTTTCAGGGGCGATTTTTGCATCATTACATACAGGGGAGACCGTAGAACACGCCTGCAGACACTTTCTACAAGTATTTGCATCACTCGGGATGCCACAAGAAATAAAAACAGATAATGGTCCAACTTATACAGGCAAGGTGCTTGACTAATTTCTGAAAAAATGGGGAGTGAAACACATTTTTGGCATTCCTTATTCTCCCTCAGGTCAAGCAATCATTGAAAAAACACATCACACCCTGAAATCCCTTTTGGATAAACAGAAAAGAGGAGAGGCAGGCGCAACACCTTATATGCGGCTGAACAAAGCTCTGTATGTGTTGAATTTTTTAAATGGTTCTTTCTCAGAGCCCACACCACCAATTGTCAGGCATTTTACAAACAGTGCACAAGCAAAGTTAAGGGAAAATCCTTTGGTTTTGATCAGAAATCCGGAATCAAGACAAATTGAAGGTCCATTTACATTAATAACTTGGGGCAAGGGTTTTGCTTGTGTTTCCACAGAGCAAGGACCGAAGTGGGTGTCGGCGAGGCACGTGAAACCTTTTCGGGTGCAGACGCAGGTGGACGCAGACCCGAGGAGCAAAGAAGAGAGCACGGAGACGGAGGCAGACAACGACGCTGCAGACGTCTCGTCAGACTACGATTGATTACCCAGAGACTTGGGGTTTTTTCAGGGAAATTAAGTGTTGTTTGGGTGTTACTGCATTGCAGGGTTTTTCACAGAGGTTGGGGACATGGACATGGAGTTTAGACAGGCAGTGTTCATGTGTCTCATTCTCTTGCCTGTTGCTTTGGGCAATAAGACAGATTTTCCCATGAAACAACCGAGGGAAAATGTGTGGGAAACTTTGGCAAAGGCAGCGGGTCTGGACAGCATTTGTCTGACTCATTCGAAGCCAGGGAAACCATTTTCAACATGTTTTGTAGGCGTGCCAGTGAAGGAGTGGCCAATTCCAAAAAATATCCCTCCAAAGGTTTTGAAAACTTTTTCAGATCCTATGGAAGGATGGCATGTTTGGATGCAATACCTTCCTGTGGCTCACCTGGAACCCCCAGAGTTAGACATTTTTGGGTCAACAAAAATGAAATATTGCATCAAATTTAATCCAGTGGGAGTGGCAAAGACAGATAATCAGACAATAGATGTCACTCCAAATCAGCCTTTTTATAAAAATGTATCATCCTGGTGCAATTATACCAAGGTGACGAGCAAATCATCCCTTCAACACCCAGTCACTTTACCAAAGAGAGTGTTTTTGATTTGCGGGGACAGAGTTTGGCCTGCTATCCCTGCAAAAGTCAAGGGCGGCCCATGCAGCATTGGGGAACTCTCATTGATAACACCTGATTTGAAAACTTTAAAGGAGCAGACACGCAGGGAAAAAAGATCCCTTGATCAATATAGTCCAAATTGTGATGATGATGTTTATACCTGGGACAAGGCTCGGAGAATTGCAGTTGCAATTTTCTCACCCCAAATGGCATCGGGTGTGGCCTTGACACAATTGGACCACGTAGCTTGCTGGCTGAGCAAACACAGTTGTGCCATTTCGTCTGCACTGAGTGACATGTTAACAGATATCAGCAGTGCAAGACAAGCAGTGCTTCAAAACAGGGTGGCAATTGATTATTTATTGCTGTCACATGGGCACGGATGTGAAGAATTTGAGGGGATGTGCTGCATGAACTTGTCAGACAATTCAAAATCCATTCATGAAAATATAAAACAGATAGAAAGTAGTATCACCAAGTTGAAAAAAGTTACGGGATCCTGGTGGGATCATTTCTTTAACCTTTTTGATCTCTCACCAGTGTGGAAAGAAATTTTAAAAATAATATCTTACATTCTTATAGGGCTTGTAGTTCTTCTGATTGTTATGCCATGCATTTTCATGTGTATTCAAAGGGCCTTGAACAAAGTGGCAAAGCAGGTGTTTTTGGTTCAAACAGAGAGGGGAGATGTGGGAACTCAAAATGTCTTTCAGACATTTTTAGAGGTTCCAGGCCTTAGTCAGAAGCATTCTAGACCCCAGAAGGCAGCTGGAAACAGCTGTGATTTTGAGTTTGAGCCATGGAATGAATTACCAACTTTGAAGGTGGAACAAGCAGTCACAAAGGGTTAGATAGTATAGTAAAAGTAATTACAAAGTAGAGGGGAATTTTTTTTAGTATTGTACAGGGGGGTTTTATCACATGTACAGGGGGGTTTTTACTTTGTACATGGGGGTCAGAAGTTCTAAGATGGAGGAAAGTGGGCTGATCCTGTTCTTCCTCCTTCTTTTTCCTTACCTCCATATTCTTGGTGATGTTGGCACTCACAGATTGGTTTAGAGTAGAAAAGCACTTGGTAATATAGGTAGTAGGTATTGGGGAATAATTGTAAACATGTTATACGTAATATATCTTATAAAAGATAGCAGCAGCCCTGGGCGGGGAGAGAGAAGAAGAAGACACCGGACAGTCAAGGTGTCAGGAGTGTGTGCATCTCTGCCTGGGCCGCTGATCAAACAGCCGCAGCCCGAGAACATAATCTGTTAGATAAGTAGCAATAAATCATCTTGAGACCGAACAACAAGAGACTGCGGAGTTTTTTGGAAGCACGGGTTGGAGGAGAGACTTTACCACCACACGAGACCCCAAACTAAACCCAAGGTTCTCACACTACTACTATAAATGAAAAAGAATACAAAATTTGAAATGAAAACCTTTTAAAACATTCCTCCTCCCACCACCCAATTCCAACAAATTATAGCGAGACACATTTGGACTCTTAAGTCTTCAACCTTTCACATAATGGCTTTTCCCCTCCCCCACCTCGCTCGTGACTGGGCAGGGGAGGTTTGCACTCTCCACTGACCGGAACTGAAAAGAGCTAGTTCTCTTGGGAATTCTGCTTTTAACTCCTCTGTGTTCTCAGAGGTGTGTCCACCTTCAATTGGTCACTCTCAGTGTCAGTATCTAAAACTGACCCCTGACTGGATTGACTTCTTCCTTCTGAGAAAATTCTTTTCCTGTGTCAAACCACAACACTCTACCCTTTGCTTCTGAGAACACAGATTACAAAAATAATTATCAAAATTATATTTAATTAAACACATGCTTTGTTCTTATTCCTCTTTGATTTTATCTCACAGCCTTTATTTTATCACTATCTTATCTTACCCAGAATTTGATTCCCGGTCAGGGAACCAAAAATGTCATGGTTTGACTTTGGCATAATGCCAGCACCCTCATGAAATTGTAATTTATTAATTGAATGCTGTGAAATGCGATTGAGAACAGAGTAAAACAGGCTTAAGCTAAATAACAAGGGGAAAAAAAAACTTTATTAAGCTATCACTACTACTATAAATAAAAAGAACGGAAAAAAATTGCAAAATTTGAAATTAAAACCTTTTAAAACATTCCTCCTCCCACCACCCAACTCCAACAAATTACAGCGAGACACATTTGGTCCCTTAATTAAGTCTTCACCCTTCTACATAATTAATATTGAGTTTATCAGGAGAGAGAGGAGTCTTCCTTGTACTATAGACCTCCAGGAAACACAGCTGCTACCTCTTGTGTTTCTATGTCATACATGGCACCACCCAGACACACCGGCCAGTGTGACACTCTCCTCTCCATGTCACAGTGCTCTCACCACCGTGCATGGACAGAGACTGCTTATAGGGCCCCTTTAAGGATGCTTTGCTTAGGACTAACAGGAACAACAGTCCAGTGTCTCATTTTGGGACCACATTCTCCCCCATTTTCCCCTGGGGCCGGGGGTCTAAGAACAGAGATTGCCTTCTCCTCTGAAGACGGAGGGCATCTTCACACCCTCCTCCGCTTTTCTCTGTTCATTCCTGAACTGGTAGTTGCTGAAGGAGTCTCTTGGCTCACCATTGCATCCCCCTAAAATGCAGTCTCTCTTGGAGGAAGGATTGGTTCAGTCTATGGCTGACAAAAAGAGTCTAGCCAAAAGCTACTCCATCATCTCTCCCCAACCTTCTTTCCCTAACATCTGAGGTCCTAGGCTCTCTCTCTTTCTTTTAAACTGAGGAGGAGTAATATTTTATAAAGCCTTTATTTCACAGAAAAGGGTTAAAAGTCCCGGACTCCCCAGATGGCTGAAATCTCAGCCCAGGACTCTGTCCCTTGTCTCCCACGCTGGGCATCTTCCCCCCCCCCTTCTCCTTCTCCTCTGCCGGCAAACTCCCAGGTGTTTGCAGGCTCTCTATCTCTTTTCCCTCTAGGTTTGGGGGGGGAACAAAGACATCTCAGACGTTCTCCATTCTTCCATCCACAGGAGCTGGCCCAGTTCAGTTTTAGTTTTTTTATCCCCTGGCCTACCTCTGCAGGCCATATGGCTTTTCCCGTCCCCCACCTAGCTCGTGGCTAGACAGGAGAGGTTTACACTCTCCACTAACCGGAACTAAAAATAGCGAATTCTCTTAAGAATTCTGTTTTTATCCCCTCTATATTCTCAGAGGTGTGTCCACCTTCAATTAGTCACCCTAAGTATCAGTATCTAAACCTGACCCCTAACTAAATTAAATTCTTCCTTCTAAAAAAATTACTTTCCTGTGTCAAACCACAACATCCTCCCATTCTTATCCTTGTCTGAGTGCTCTGATTTCATCTTAGACCTCCTTGTTTCCACAGGGGCGACTGCTGCTGGCTGTGACTGGCTTTGCAGTTCAGCTGGAACCTGGATGGTTGTAGCATCTGTGGGTTCCACTGCTGGACTATTAGACTCTCCCTCTTTGAGGCAGGGGGAGGGTTTCGCACCAGCTGGAGAAATGCACTCCTTCAGCATCTGGCTCATTTAATGTATGTCCTTCACTAGAATCCCCACTCAATCTGGATGGTTCATTTCTGAAGTGGGCTGTGGAGCAGGGTCAGACTCTGAAGCAGCAGCATCTCTAATCTCTGGTGCCGTGTCACGTTCTGTGGTCGCATCCCTAGTCTCTGGAGTAGGTGTCAGGGTGGTTATCCAGGTTAATCTGAACCCTTTGAAAACTGGTGGATCAGGCCCAAAAAGATGGTTAAAAGGTTGGGAGAAAATTTTCCCCGGTATAATTTCCTTAGTAAGTACCATTATTAAAGTAACCCCAAAAACATACAGTTAGTGTGTGATAGCTGTGAATTCATGTGCCTGCCTTCCAGAGGAAGATAGAGACCCATGAATTCCTCACCTTATTAACCCATAAAACAAACTGGGTACCAGCCACAGTAGCCTTAGTTATAGGACCCATGTTTTGATAAGGGCCTGAAAATGGGAGAAATACAGCTACGACCACGTGCCACCCAAACCAAGGTAAGCTAGACCACATGATGACACTTAACAAGGTTTCTATATCGGCACACAAAAATTAGATTATTCAAGAACTGTTATTCCCCTTTTCTCTCGATGCCCTCGTGCCTCACATTGGGCACCAAAATCTGTTTTGGTTTGAAAAGACAGGTGTCTTCTTAAGGAAGGCAGGACCCTCCCCTGAAATGGAAAAAGTAAACCCCCTCCCTCCAAATTATTATAATTTTGAAATTAAAAGGCTCTCGGGCAATGATATGGGAATAGGATTAACAGTTCTTTACTAGGAAAAGTAAAAATACAAATGTAATAGTACAAACAAAAAAAACTACTGACAAAGTCAGAATACGACCTGACACCCTGTGGATCAGGGTGTTGGTAGCAGTCCAATTGAATGGTGGCTGCAGTTCTTCTGCAGTGACAGATGTGGTTCTGTTGAAGCAGTGATACTGTAGAAGGGTGTAAATTTCCTCTGAAGGTCCAATGGTGGTGTAGATGGGCCTGGTCTTCCTCTGGGAATCCAGTGGAGAAGACAGCTGCCTCTCTGGGAATCCAGTGGGAAAAGGCTGGCTGTGATCTTCAAATCTCTGATTATATCCAGGTAGTAATGCTTGGCTCCTCCTTCTGGGCAGAGCTTCTCACAGTGAGATGATATAGTTTTATCAGTCATGCAGTGACACTCAACGGCCCATTAACAGAAGATATCTCCCAGGAGGGAAGATTGTGGAAGAGATAAAGAAAACTATCAATTAACAGAAGATAACTGCCCCACAGATAGGAATAGAATACACACAAGCATTTCCAACCTAAGACAATGAATCATCTCATGGATGGGAGTTTCAGAGTCCTTGTTAGTGCAGTATTCTTAACGGTGCACTGTTGTGTTAGATATTCAGTACTTGCTGTTCTTCTACCCTCAACAGTCCCAGAGCAGAAGGGTCCTCTGAGAGACTAGGCAAGGTATTCAGCTGTCTAATTTCCTCTGTCTCCACAGCAGCTATCTCAAAAGCCCAACAATGCCTTTTTGGGCCCTTGAAATACCCTCTGCTGAAGTAAAGTACATCAAGGATACATGGGGCCTCTGGGCCAGTCACAATGGAGTGTTTTTGCCATCTGTTCCTAGCCAGGCCCAGTTCAGCTTCCAGTACAGTCAGCAGTTGGAATTCCCCTGTCACCCCAGAAACAGAGATGGATTCTGCCCCACTATATCTCAATGTTAACGTTCAGGAACACACATAATCATGGGATATGATTATATGCAGGTGCTTTTATTGAAGAGCTCTGGGAATCAGGGGTACAGACCCAAATCTGACTCCTACATTGCTTTCAAGCTGAATGTATTTTATATTCTATCGTTATATAACTTACATATTAATTATTAAACTTATATTGTTCTGTTGTATACATTGACTTTATTCAAGCATGAGTTTCTCGTGATCTTTCTCAAGCCCCTGACCACAGTTTCTTATTATTATTCTGACGATTAAACAGTAATTATATTTAATTACTAAACAATCATCACATATAACAATTATATCATTTATCATGTACTAGCTACACAGGTGTGCAGTTCTATCAAGTACAAGTCCTACACTTCCCAGGGAATTTTTCCCAGGGCATACTAAGCTTAATTTTCCTTCTAACCCTAAATCCCCATGATTTAAAAACCCTTTTAGTATCATCAATGGCATCAGGGATTACATTGTGCACTGGTGTGAACTAAAGCCTTATACTTCTGTGGGTCTTATGTGCCAGGCCATAGGATACACATAGTCCAGTAGATCCGATTGTCTCTTTACCTAGCTAGAGGCAGGGTCCTTCTAGTTGTGGTCATGGTACTTGTTTCTCACTTGTAAATATGACCTGGAGGTCCCTTCAAGAGGATGGGAAATAAGATCAGTCCTCCATTCTGTCTGAGGGCCTGCCCACTGGAAACTTGTCAGGGTAACAGGTGTTGCTGTAAGGAAAGAGTTAAACAGTGAGCAACAGCACCAGCACCTGCAGCAGCATCAATGTCTCTCTGGACAGCATGTACTTTAGACAGAACTGGACAAATTAATTTCTACTTCAACATAGAACTGTACACTCTTTGTGCTCTGCTAGCCATGGCTTTGGAGACAACAATAGAAGATATCAAGAAGACAGATTTATTGTAGAACTGTGATTAAACCTGTAAGCTGTAACCAAAAAAAAAAAATCTCTTAGGAGTAAAGATATAAATACTGAGCATTTCCGAATAAATCTCAGATTCACTCTCTGTCTGCTGATGGGTCTCTGTCACTGTTGAGATGGTCACGACACACAGAAGAACACTGCAATTTCAAGAGGCTTCTCTCTGTTTATTATAACAGCATGCTGGTTTTTTATACATTCCCAACAAAGTTTATACTTATTCATTGGTTACAATAAATCAACAGTGTTCACTGGTACAGAGCAGTCTCCACCACTGTTTTCAACTAACATCCAACTGCAGGTTTCTTTTGTTTACCTTTTTTGTCTTCTCTGTTTCCATGTCAACAACCTTGGCAGAATTTCTTTTGGGGTAAACGTGACTCTTATCAGCTTTTTCTTCAACTAACTCTTCCTAGCTCACAGACCAGCTGTCAAACCCTTCCACATTTCCCCCTTTTTGTATTTAAGCCACAAACACAGCTGCTAAGGATTTTTTCAGGGCCCTTTGCAAAAATTCAAGCAGATGGAGGAGACATAAAGCAATGATTACAACCATGAGTGAAATTAACAGTCCACCTTCCAACAATACCCCAAGCCATTCAGAGATATCTCAACTTGCAAGGAAACCACTCAACCATTCCCATCCTTCATCCACCTGCAAATGACCAACTCCCTCCTTCAAATCTAAAATGCTGCCGTGGACTGACCCACTGTGATCTGACAAATCCATCCAACACATGCCCTCAAAATCCTAACATCCATAACCATACACCAACAGTAAAGACTACACCAACAAGACACATAGAAAATGGATTTTCAGATACTATTACAGACCCCGCAGTCTCTTAATGACACATTTATGGCAGAATGATACCTTCACTTTTAGTTAAATAAATTTTCCTCTACACATAGTTATATTTTTGTGGCTAAGAGACCAAGTCATCTGTCCAGTCACCAATTAGAACTGAGTAGCATCCACTTAACTTTACAACTGGCTGCTGCTATCATAATGGGCAACTAACCTAGCTGTTTGAGGTGTGGAGTTTTAGCTACTATTTCAACATTCTTATGTAAAAGCAACATCTCTCCCCTAGGTATGTTAAGTTCCTCTATTTCGGGGCCAAAAGTCCTATGTAAAGGGAGATGGTACAAGGCACATTACTCAATGCTGCCAACCTCTCTGTAGAGGAGTGCAAAGAACTAAATTAAAGGTAACATCCACCAATTTAAATTTGGGTTTTCAGCACGAGTCAATATCCCTATTTGCTTTGCCCTGAATTATCATCTTCACAACATATTCTTTGAGTGTCCATGCTTCAATCCACTTGGTCGCCAGTATCACCCACACATTCTGCTTCGGTTGTGAGACCATCCATCATGTTCCTTCCAGTGCACTCCAAGTGAGGTTTAACACAGCAAGCAGAAACCAAACAAGGGCCATTCTTTGTCAAAACACATGCATATTCCCTTCCCCAAGTTATTAATTCCACTGGACCAGCCCACACTCCAGTAAGTAAATCCTTATCCCATACCTTAATGTTTTTGCAAAAGTTTGGTTGTTTAGAATTCAAATAAGAAAAATTATAAAATAAGGGAGATAATTGTGAATCAGGTAAAGGACGTAAAAAGTTTAACACATAAACAGCTTTATCTAATCTCACTTGAGGTGGTTCCCGTTGTGTCACTATTGAGGAAGTCATGACACAAAGTATAGACAGTAAGCAGTTTCAGATGGCAACTGTTTATTCTCAAAGATGGCTGACCTTTTATACACTTTCTAATTGTTTATCCTTCTTCTACCTTAACTATTGGCCACAATAATTCAACATAACACCATTGGTGCAAAGTAACAGTGACTTCAGCTAACTTTCTAAAAATACTTCATCCAGCTGCAAAGTTCTCTCCTTATCTTTCTTCAATTCCTCTCTTCTCTTGGTCTCCTTGGTGACAGCCTTGGAGAAAGCTGCTTATCAGCTTCTTCTTGCTTCTCAGCTTCTTTAGCTAACAGGACCACTGTTAGCCCCTTCCACACCGTTGCATTCCCCCTTTTTGTTTTTGAACCTGATGCTTCAAAACAACATGAGTACGCTCAATAATTGCTTGACCTGTTGGGGTATGGGGAATACCAGTAGAATGGTCAACACCCCAGGCATGGAAAAACGTTTGCAGTTTTTGTGAAACATATGCCGGGCCATTAGCTGTTTTTATATGTGATGAAACATATAAAATAGAAAAAGCATGGCAAAAATAATGAGTAGCGTCCCAAGCTGTTTCACCTGCAAATGCTGATGCAACCATGGCATGAGAGAAGGCATCAATTGTAACATTAACATACTTGAAGCAGCCAAATTCAGGCATTTTTGTAACATCAGTTTGCCATTCTTGCAAAGGGAGCAATCCTCTGGGGTTGGTACCATAATATTGTGAAATATGAGTCATATAACAACCAGGACAAGAAGAAATAATTGATTTTGCTTCACTGTATAACTTAAATTGTTGCTGAAGCACCTGAGCACCTTGATGAAAGAATTGATGAGACAAAACAGCTTGCTGAAGCACATTTGGTACAGTTTTGACTGCAGTGGTAGCCACAAGGGAATCCACATAAGCATTACCTTCAACAAAAAATCCAGGTAGCAATGTATGACTACAAATATGCATAATAAAATAGGAATGCTTTCGATTACAAATAACAGTCCATAATTTCAGCAACATGACAAATAATGGCTTCTCCTTTATATAACACATCTTGATCTAAATGTTTAACTAAATTAGCAACATAAACAGAATCAGTAACTATATTTACAGGATTAGGAAACAAAGGCCAAAAGTACAGCACAAAGTTCAACCAGCTGAGGAGACCCTTGTTGAATCATCACTTCATATTCCCAATGATCATCCTTTTTCCAGGCCACAGCTGCTTTTCCAGTTTTCCCCAATCCATCCATAAAAACTATTGCACCTTCCACTGGAACAGAACAACAAATTTGTTTCCCCTGAAAAGGAATGTCCCTAGTCAAAGTCAAAATAGGATGAAAAGGTAAATGATATGTCATCTGACCTATAAAATAAGATAAAGCAGATTGCAATTCATGATTATTTTGAAAACACCATTCAAAATGCCATTGTTGTACAGGTATCATGATAGTTGCAGGATCATGGCCCAAGATTTCATGGCAACATCGGTGGCCCTTGATAATGATATCTGCAAAAAGCTCATAAATTCCTGGAGCTGTTTTTCGGGATCTGAAAGATAAAAATATCCATTCTAAAATATGCAATTTAACTTCCCAGTCATCATTCCATTGACACAACATTCCACATGGTATTTAAAGATATTTTAAAATACAGTCACACCCCAACAGAAGTATCTATCCTGTTAACAAGTTTGCATGTCAAAGCTAATTCAACTTCTTCCATTACCTTTTTTGCTGCAATAGTTAAATGTCTCTCATCAGTAGAGGAAGTAATCCCTGACAGTAATTCAAACAAAGATTGCATTTGATGTTTAGTTATCCCCTGGTATGACCTGATCCAACCTATTGCACCAACCTATTTCTGTACATCAGTAACAGTTTTAACTTCAGTGTCTAATTTTACCAGCTGAGGCACAATCTGAGTATTGGTTATTATCAATCCCAAATATTTCCAAGGCATATGTTTCTGTACTTTCTCTGGGGCAATAACTAAACCAAAAGTTTTGAAATTTGTTACCGCAGGTTGTTCAAGATCTGACAGCTGTTGTTTATTATCAGAAGCCAACAAGATAGCATCCATGTAATGATAGCAACAGCAATTACTAAATTGCTCTCGCACCTTTGATAAGGCCTGTGCCACAAACCATTGACAAATAGTGGGAGAATTTCTCATTCCTTGAGGAAGGACTTTCCATTGATATCTTTTATTAGGCTCATCATGATTTAAAGAGGGCACAGTAAAAGCAAATTTTTCCTTATCTTGTTCAGCCAAGGGAATGGTAAAAAAACAATCTTTTAAATCAATGATAATTATTTCCCATCCCTGTGGAATTATTGTGGGTGTTGGAAGACCTGGTTGTAAAGCTCCTGATGACACGCGGATGAAAAATTAAAACCCCATAATTCTAATAAAGATTTGTAGGGAACGGTAACTTTTAAATTTTTTTTAGCGCTGGGCGCACACCAGGATTTCCCCTGCCGCAGGGATCACCTTCAAAGGGCATGTGCACCCCTTGGGGATTCCTGATATTTTTTATTATCTTGCACTAATTTACATATACATAGAATTTTACAATAGGTTCATGCATATTCATTCTGTTGATTTTGAGTTGCAATTTACACTTGGCCCTTTGTACAGAGAATTCTATAATCCCCTTGTCCATTCTTGCAGACTTCTTCTTTTTTCAGTTTCAGAGTTCAAGGGGCCCCTCTTATCTCTTCACCTTGGAGACTGCATTCTTTTTTTCTTGGCTGAGATAGTTTTATAAGCACAGCAGAGTTAACAGACTAAACAGCATATTTCATGTTAGCAAGCCACTACACAGAAAAGCCAGGGAAATCTCAGAAAAACAGGAAGCTGGACAAGACAAACGCAGATCTGAACCAATGTGGTTAATCAAACATTCTCCCTTTATTCGAGATAAGATGGTAGTTTATATAATCTTCAAAATAGTTTACAGTTACAAAGACACTCTGATTGGCACATTAACATTGTTTACGTTTTCCTTAAGGTGGCTAAACTTTTCACACTGCAGCTCTATTTTACGCTTGGATAGCTCATTACTTTGTAGTTACCTTAATATAATTTCTAACTACGCCACAACTGAAATTCTTACTGCATCAAAGGCTCCGAGGCCCCATCAAGGCCACTTATCAGGCCTAGTCTGACTGGGTAGCTCAAAACTCATTCCAAACAAAAATCATGACCTCTGTCTGTCCTGGTTTGTAAGATAAGCTTGTATTCTATTTGCCATCTGTTGGAGGTTGGGCAGGTTTGTTATCTCTTCCAAGAACAATGGTTTGCTCCGAAGAGGTAATGGTTTGTTAATGGGCCATTGACTGACTCACTGCAGGCCTGGTAACGTAACACCATCCCATTGTGAGATGCTCCATCCAGAGGGGGAAGCCAAGCACTCTTTTATTGTATAAAGGGGTACCTTTTGGGAGACAGAGCAGCTCTCTCTCTTTGCGGGATTCGCAGAGAAGCAGCTCCTTCAGCGGGACTCCCAAGAGAAGCGGCCAGAGCGCGGTGAGGCGGTGAGGCGGCAGAGCTCGGAGGCGGCCCCGGCGCAGAGGAAGACCGGCCCAACTGCCACTAAATCTTCAGAGAAAACTATACCCTTCTAAAGATCACCACTACAGCTGCAGTTCATCAGCCACTGCAAGAGGAGCAGCTATCATTTCAACTGGACTGCTACCAACACCCCGAATCCTCAGGTTGTAGACTTTATCACTAGTTTTGTTTGTACCAATTGCATTTACCTTTTTAAATTGTTATCTAGTTTTCTCCTAGTAAAGAATTGTTACTCCCATTCCCATATCTTTGCCTGAGAGCCTTTTAATTTAAAACTCCTAGTAATTCGGAGGGAGGGGGTTTACCTTCTCCATTGCACAGGGGGGCTTTTGCCCTCCTTCACAGACTCCTGTCTTGTCAAACCAAGACAGATTTTGGCGCCCAACGTGCGGCTCGAGGGCATTGAGAGGGAAAAAGGATTAACAGTTCTTAAGTAATTTGGGTTTTTTTGTTGTGTGTAAAAACATCTTAAGCATCACCATGTGGTCTAGTTTACCTTGGTTTGGGTGGCATGTGATCGTAGCTATACTTTTCCCATTTGCAGACCCTTATCTAAAAATGGGTACCATAACAAAGGCTACGGTGCCTGTTATCAAGTTTGGCTTCTGGGTTAATTGGGTGAGGAATTCATGGATCTTTAATTTCCTCTGGAAGGCAGGTACATGGATTCATAGCTATCACACATTAACTGTATGTTTTTGGGGTTACTTTAATAACGGTACCTACTGCGAGGAAATAGCACCTGGGGAAACTTTCTCCCAACCTTTTAACCATTTTTTGGGTCTGGTCCACCAGTTCTCAAAGGGTTAAGATCCTCTCTAAGTGCTAATGATATCATACAATTGGTGGTGTTGCTGTTAGGCCTGTTATATTTAGCACTCAGAGATAAGGGAAGATTAACCTGGATAACTATCCTCACACCTACACCAGAGGCTAGGTATGCTCCTGCAGAACCTGACACTGCCCCAGAGACTCGAGATGCTGCTGCTCCAGAGCCTGACCCTGCCCCAGAGCCCACCTCAGAAATGAACCAGCCAGACTGGGTGAGGGTTCTGGTTAAAAAGATACGAGAAATGCTGAAGGAGTACATTTTCCCAGCTGGTAAGAAACCGGCCCTTTGCCTTGAGGAGGGACAGTCTAATAGTACAACTGTGGAACCCACAAATGTTACAACTGTCCAGGTTCCAGCTGAACCACAAAGGCAGTCACAGCCAGCAGCAGTTGCCCCGGCAGAAACAAGGAAGTCTAAGATGAAAGCAGAGCACGCTACAGATAGAGACAGGAATGGAGGAACCTCACAACCCACAGGAGAGCCAGAGATTTCTATCATCACAGAGTCCCTGATGTACAAAAGTCTTCGTAATCTGCATAAAGACATTGTGCGACGAGGGCGTGAGGCTTATACTACATAGTTACTCCGGTTTTGAGATCTTATAGGTACAGGCGTGCAGCTGGACAGTGCTGAGGCAAGGAACTTGGGACCCTTGACCCAGGACTCGGGTATAAATCAGATTTTTGTAAGGGAACCAGGGTCCCTTTCTCTCTGGGAGCGGCTCTTAATGAGTGTCAAAGAGAGGTTTGTCCACAGGGAGAGAATGCAGGAGCACCATCGTAGAATGCGCTGGAAGACCCTCGAGGAAGGGATCCAACAGCTGAGGGAAGTGGCAGTATTAGAGGTACTCTTTGGGAGGGATGGACGACACAATAATGACCCCGACAAGGTCAGGTGTACAGGACAAATGCTGTGGAGTCTAGCAAATCTTGGGCCATCTCAATACACCACTTTCATTGCAACAATCGATGCTGATGCTCACCGAGAGACAGTGGGTTCTGTTGCCAACAAACTTAGGAATTATGAGAGTATGATTAATGGCCCAATGCAGGCTCATATCTCAGCTGTGATTAAGGAGTTTAAAGAGGAAATAAGGGAGGAGATAAGGAAGGTTAATACAGCAACCGTGAGAGTCACAGGCCCCAGAATCAGCGCCCAACAATCCCCAGCTAGAGAGAGAGGGTACACCCCAAGGGCTAATCTGTGGTTCTTCCTGCGTGACCATGGGGAAGACATGGGGAGGTGGGATGGGAAACTCACTTCTGTCCTGGCAGCACGGGTCCGTCAACTTAAGGAGGGAAACTCTAACCGGGGGAGTTCTACCAAAGTGAAGGTAGCCTCAACCTCCCGTGACCAAGCTTGTGGGTACGATCTGTCAGACCCCCTTGAAGGTGTGGGAACCCCAGCCTTGTTTTGGGGCCACATGTGGTGGTGAAATTCCTCCTCCAACCCGTGCTTCCAAAGAAAAACTCCGCAGGCTTTAGCTGTTCGGTCTCAAGGCAGTTTATTGCTAGTTATCTAACAGATTATGTTCTTGGACTGCAGCTATTTGATCAGTGGCCTGGGTAGAGGCACACACACCCCCTGACATCCTCTCTATCTGCTGTCTTCTTCGTCTCTCTCTCCGCCCAGGGTTGCTGCTATCTTTTATAAGATATATTACGTATAACATGTTTACAATTATTCCCCAATACCTACTACCTACGTTGCTAAGTGTTTTTCTACTCTAAACCAATCTGTGAGTGCCAACATCACCAAGAACATGGAGGTAAGGAAGAAGAAGGAAGAAGGATGGGTTCAGCCCACTTTCCTCCATCTTAGAACTTCTGACCCCCATGTACAAAGTAAAAACCCCCCTGTACATGCACTAAAACCCCCCTGTACAATACTAAAAAAAATTTCCCCTCTACTTTGTAACTACTTTTACTATACTATCTAACCTTTTGTGATTGCTTGTTCCACCTCCAAAGTTGGTAATTCATTCCATGGCTCAAACTCAAAATCACAGTTGTTTTTCAGCTGTCTGCCAGGGTCTACAATGCTTCTGACCAAGGCCTGGAACCTCTAAAAATGTCTGAGAGACATTTTGAGTTCCCACATCTCCCCTCCCTGTTTGAACCAGAAACACCTGCTTTGCCATGTTGTTCAAGGCTCTTTGAATGCACATGAAAATGCATGGCAGAACAAGTAGAACTACAAACCCTATAAGAATATATAACACTATTTTAAAAAGTTTTTCCACAATGGTGAAAGATTAAAAAAGCCAATGAAATCATTTCACCAGAATCTTGTAAGTTTCTTTTTCTCAATTTGCTGATACTACTTTGCATGTTTCATATTTTCATGAATAGATTTTGAATGATCAAGCAAGTTCATGCAGCATGTCCCCTCAAATTTTTCACATCCGTGCCCATGTGACAGCAGCAAATAACCAACTGCTGCCTTGTTCTGAAGCACCGCTTGTCTTGCACTGCTGATATCTGTTAACATGTCACTCAGTGCAGATGAAATGGCACGATTATGTTTATTCAATCCAGCATGCTATGTGGTCCAATTGTGTCAAGGTCACCCCCAACGCTGTTTTTGGGGTGAGAAAATTGCAACTGCAATTCTCCGAGCCTTGTCCCAAGTACAGACATCATTATCACAATTTGGCTATATTGTTCAAAGGACCTTTTCTCTTTCCTGTGTGTCTGCTCCTTTAAAGTTCTCAAATCAGGTGTTATCAATGAGAGCTCCTCAATGCTGCATGGACTGCTTTTGACTTTTGCAGGGATAGCAGGCCAAATTCTGTCCCCGCAAATGAAAAAACACTCCCTTCGGTAAAGTGGCTGGGTGTTGAAGGGATAGTTTGCTCATCACTTTGGTGTGATTGCACCAGGCATTTCTATGAAAGAACTGATTTGGAATGATATCTACTATCTGATTATCTATCTTTGCCACTCTCAATGGATTGAATTTGGTACCAAATATCATTTTTGTCGATCCAAAAATTTTCCAACTCTGGAGGTTCAAAAATTGTTTCCCCAGTTCTGAATGGGTCAGGCAAATGCTGTCCAGACCCGCTGCCTTTGCCAAAGTCTCCCACACCTTTTCCCTTGGTTGTCTCATGGGCAAGCCTGTCCCATTGCCCAAGGCAACATGCAAGGGAATGAAGCACATGAACACTATCTGTCTGAACCCCATGTCCATGTCCCCAACCTCTGTGAGAAACCCCGCAGTGCAGCAACATCCAAACAACACTTGATTCCCCAGAAAAACCCCAAGTCTCTGAGTTCCCAATCGTTGTCTGACGAGACGTCTGCAGCGTTGCTGTCCATCTTTGTCTGCATGCTTGCTTCTCTGCTTCTCTGGTCCATGTTCGCTGGCATCTGCACCCGATGAGGTTTCACGTGCCTTGCCGACACCCACTTCGATCCTCGTTCTATAGAAACACAAACAAAACCCTTGCCCCAAGTTATTAATGTAAATGAACTTTCAATTTGTCCTGACTCTGGGTTTTTGACCAAAACTGAAGAATTTTCCCTTAGCACTGCTCGTGCACTGTTTGTAAAATGTCTAACAATTCCCATACAAAACTTTGTTCAACTGCATGTGAGATGTTGCTCCTGTCTCCTCCTTTTCTGTTTATCCAAATGGATTTCAAGGTATGATATATTCTGTGGTTTCTCCTGTATGTCATGATCCAAAAATTGCTCCTGAAAATGTGTGAACTGAAACATAAATGTGAAAACATATCAACTGAAACACAAATGTTTTCAAGCTTCTCAAAAAATGCATATTTTGTGACATCAGTTTGCCACAGCTGAAGACTTTTTCAAAACTCTCAAATTGGTCACTCCTGTAAATACAGGACGCTGTACAAACTGACACTCTGACAAGCATTGATGATTTCCTTTGCCTGACCTTTAGAAAGCGAAAGGATTCCATCAATGTTTGTATACTTTTGTGAAAAAATGCATGGCTCAATTTTTCTTGCTCAAAAATGTCTGGCAGTGTTTGTGAGATGGACACTGTGAATCTGTCTACATGAACATTTACTTTTACTAAAAACCTCAGAAATGAAGAATGCATTCTGATGTGCATAACAAAATATTTATGTTCTCTGTCTATCAGGATTATTTTCATACATAATAGATACGAATATAAAACTTCATTGTCCGTATGTTTTAAAAGTGATTCCTCTAATTGTTTGGTCACATTTGCAATATACACTGAATCTGTGATCAGATTGATGGCTTCTGAAATAACTGAAAAACCCTGACTATTACTACTAATTTTACAATTTGTGGTGAGTCTTTTACCATTTTTTACATCTGATTCCCATTTCTCTATTTTTGGAATTTTCCATGTGATTTGTGAGTTTTCCTTGAACTATCAGTAAACACTGTCATCTTTTCTATTAATTCTTAACTTATTTTTGATTTTTCTCTAAAACTTATTTTTGCATTTAACGTATTGTGAGCTAAAAAATGAACTGTGCAAACTTCTGGGTATTCTAACAACGTGATTGAAAAATCTTGTGACTTTGGATTGTCCACTCAAAATATTTTTTCTTTCTTTAAATGTAAATGAATGATTAGGAAATCTCTGCCTGACATTGTCAGCAATCCAGTGTTTGCCTTAACAATGATCTGAGCCATTATCTCTAAATCTATAAGAACACCTTTTGAGGGCCTGTAAGATAAAAACAAAGATCTATTTTAAACTTCATGAAAACATTACCACGATCCTTGCTCAAAGTTATTAACTTGACTGATTTTTTTTCAATTTGATCCGTCCAGTGTCTGGCACTCTCCTCATATTTTCCTCGACAATAAGTGAAATCAAATCTACAAAAGAACAATCTCAAAAGATTAAAATATACAAAATTTTCATTGCTTATTCCAGCCTTATTTCAGGCACTTCTTCACTTCTCTTCTTTTCTCTCTTTACACCTTTTTTCTTTTTTCTCTCTTTCTCTTCTTCTCTTTTGAAACAAGAAGGTTAAAATATAAAACATAATATAGAACAAGACAAAATATCGTAATAATAAAATGCAGAAAACTTATCAAAATCAAAAACAATTCAAAAGAGTTCAAAAGAAAGATTCTAAATAACATATATAAAATTGAACAAAGCATAATTATCAGAAACATTGTGCCAGTGGTTCAGAGTCTGCAAACAGCTGAAACACTTGTTTCAGTGAAAATTGGCATTCCCTTCCCGGGCAGGGCTGACAAGTCTCACCCCAAAGCTGTGTCAGCTGTCAAATTTGTAGGATCGAATTGATGGATCAAAATGATCTATACAACATTCATTTTTGTGCAAAAACCTCTGAATTTTGCTGGCAAACTCATCCGTCCAAGTTAAAATCAGGGCCTGGCCAAAACCCAAACTTTAAATTGGAGTGATGCTCTTTATCATACTATCTTAAACAAAGCTTATACTAACATTACATATATGATACCTAAAACATAACAACTTATTATAACATTTTCATATAAAATAAACACTCAAAGTTCAAACTGATAAATTGATCAAATGACACGAGGATTCATTCTTCTTGAAACTCCTTTGAAGGAAACAGATGTGTTTTCAATTGAAAGAAACCATAAAATAAACATTAACAAAACATTGTCAGAATGCTTCAGGCATCTGTCTCTGAGATCTTCTGAAAAACATTCAAGAATGTTAAAAAATAGAAATGCAATGATTCCACTCACAAGAAATATAAAATCAAACCAGAGAGTTCACCTAGAAAAATGCACAACATAGTTAAAATCCAAAATGAAACTTCAGAATGACATGTAACCTGGATGAGATTACAAAAACAACAATAAAACATACGAAAATTCGCTATGAAAGAACAAAGCACAGAGCTTCACCTGATAACATGATAAAATTTCTTAACAATAACATTTATAAAACACTTAAATAGTTAAACGCAAAAGAAAGAATTTGGAAACAAACACTCTTTGTATCATTACACAAAGAAATAACAAAATAAACAAGTGATCATTAAACAATGAAATCGATCTCAGAAAAACTCAGAATAAATTTCTTCAAGACTCTTATACACTGATAAACTTACAATAAAACAGAAAAGACTAAAATAAAACCAAAAATTCGATAGACTGTTTCTTCCCTTTAACTTAATATTCATTATCATCTCATAAACTCTTTCAATCAAAACCTTATTATTCTTAAAGAAAAACAACTAAACTTTGTTAATTGAACAAACTTAACCTTTGAAAAACTTAAAATAATTTTTTGAATTAAACACTACTTGAACTTAACATATAAAATATTGGTAAAAAATCCCTAAATTATATTAACTTTATGAAACCTATATATATATATATTAAATTAACAATATATAAATTCATTATCAATTAAATGCTTATAAACTTAACTTTTTCAGGGCCCAAACTAAGATAAACTTAAGGTGATATACTCTAATTAAACAATACTTAAACTTAACTTAAACTATATATAAAATTCAATTCTATTATTAATAAAATGCTAAAATACAACTTAACTTAAACCTTAACATAATAAATTACTAAAGTTTCATGCTATTCAATTCTCTATCTCAATTCTCATTATACTATCTCTTTTTCACATTATGTTCTATAAACAATATCATTTCACCACACCGGATGGGTGCATGTGCTGATCAATTCTGTCACCTAACTAAAAAATCTGGGGTTAGCATTTAGAAACATTGGAGAAGTTTGAAGAAGGTCCTTATAATTTCAAGTGGCGACTTAGCTGTATCTTATTTTTTGGGTGAATGTTGGAATTCCATCTCATCATTGCTGTGGGACATTTGGTGTAATAGATGTGATTGCAAAAAGTTATTTACTTTGACTGCTGTGGTTTCTGGGCTGTGCCGTGTATTTGTTGTTAATGTTTTGATGTGCACTGCAGTGGAAAAAGCCTCAGCATCTGTCACACCGCAGCTCCGCTGTGGAGAGGCAGCGACCAAGGAGATCCCTGCCTTGGCTCTGCCCAGTCCCCGCTCACGCCCGAGCCCGAGCGGAGCGCAGGGGAGCAGTTCTGGCACAGTCACACCCCGCTTCTGCCTGCATTGGGGTGACTGTGTCTCTCTCCTGCTCCCAGCCCCCGCACACGCCCCGTGTCGGCTGCGCTGGACCCATTCCTGCAATCTGTCCCTCTCTGGCACTTCTGCGTTCGCTTTAACTTCTGCAAACGCAGAGTGCATCCTGGATTCACCCGTCTCTGTCTGTGTCGCCATGGGAACGAGAGAAGGAACACCAGCCCCGACTGCACCCCGCCGCGCCGACCCCGGCCACGGCCGTGGGCTCGGGAATGCCCCCTCTCACGCCCGACTGAACCCGGCACCGTTCCAGTCCCAGTCTGGGTCGTCCCGCCCGGCCCCGGTGGCTGTCCCTGCTCAGCGTGGTTCAGTGCCCTGCTGACGTCATCAGCGCGCGACCGCCGCTCCCCGCCGCGGCCGCGCCCCGCGCCGCGTCCCGCGCTCGGGATTCCCCCCCCGCGCGGTCACCGCGCAGCCTGTGGGCACTTGGCTGGCTGGCGGCCACCGCCGCTGGCGCTGTCAGTGCCTGTGCCGCGCTCGAGATACGAAAGACCCCGCGCCATGGTTCCATGCACTTCGCTCTCCAATATGTACTTCCGACAATTGATTTACATTCGCAAACCCCGTACTAATTCCTGATAAACTTTCAGTCTAACATTTCTTCTAACAACCGATTCATGTGTAACTAATTTTTGATGCAATAACTATTCTGTTCTGGCCGCGTCTGAAGCTGGCAGGGGTGGCTGTGGGTTTGTGCTGGCTGTTGCCATGGGAACCGCGACGGACCATGCCCTGAATCATCCTGGCCACGCCCCGTCCCTGCCTGCGCCACCCCGGGGGTGAGGACGCTCCTGCTCTGGTCCCGGCCGTGCTTTCGCCTAACTCCAGCTCGCAGCGCCCGGTTCAGAGCCACTGCCATCCCCCCCAGGCTGACGCAATCACCCTCTCTGTTCCCATTCCGGCACCGATGTTTCCCATTTCGCTTTGCCCCTCTCCTGACTGTCCCAGCACCCAGAGTCCGCGCGCACCGGCCCCGCCCCGCCTGCGCCCGTCCCACGCGTTCCAGATGCGAGAATTCCCTGCACCCGTGGCTCTCGGGCTTTGCTCGACCTTCACGCGCGTGCCCGCCGCCTGAGCTGCAGCAAGGGACGCCTCTCGCTGTCCCTCTGCTATTTCCTCAGCGGGTCTGGCTGCCGCGATCCGGGAGCTGCCCCCCGCCTCTTGGGTGGCCGCTCTTGCGGCTTCACGGATTCTCGACACCGAACGCGTCACGGGACGCTCGGGATGCCTGGCCGCTGCACCCGGGCCCCTGCCGCCCCGTGTCTGCGCTGTTCCCGCTGTCCCCCCTCTCGCCTGCACCGCGGGCCGTTTTGAACTCCCAGCCCGAGCAGCCACGAGAGATTTCTCCTCTCCCCTCCTCTTCCCTCTCTGCTCTGCACTCCCTCTGCACCCTCCCCCACCGGAGACGCCGCCGCCGCTGCCCCTCCCGCCGCGGGTTTGGATTCGAGCAGTGCTGGTCCCTTCCCCCGCTGGGGGCTGCGGCTGTGCTTGGCTTATCTCTCTGTCTGGGGGATTTGCATTGGAGGAGCTCAGGGATTGAGGTTCGAGGGAAACTGAGGAACAGTGGGAAGCCGGACACACAGGGCATGATGACAGACCATCCCCTGATTGTCCATGGAAGGCAGTCCTGCTTTCCCTGGATCTGTGGTGAGGAAAACTGCCCCGAGCTGCTGGCTGGGCGATCTTTCCCCTTTGTGCTCCCATAGAAACCCCAGCTGTCCGGCTGGACGTGCTGTGCTGTAGAGCTGGCTATAATATTGTCCTTGTTAAAAGCAAAAGTTTTGCAGCAATCTTATCTTTTTGTCCTTTTGTGGCTCAGTAATAAAGTTACTTATTGATCTTTTGCCAAAAATTCAATCCCAAGAAAAATATATATCTGTGTGCGAGTGACTACACCGCACCTATGATAACAAAGCTTTCATTTCATTTGGGCTGTCTCTACCTGATGGGTAGAAGTTTCGCCCTATAGGGCTAAAAAAAAGTCTTTGGTGTGTCCTTGGGAAAAATCCTCCCCATGTTCTTAATTTCAACCATTCTCACCAAAAGCTGAGTCAGCATGAAGTCAGTCCGGAGATGGCACTGTCCATCATCCAGCAGGCCACAGGCGAGGAATCCCAGGCGCGCTTCTGGTTTCTCTCCCCGTGGCTGTCCTCCAGACGAAATGCCTTGGTGAAGGTCAAGTTCTTATCTTGAGCTTTCCGCTCCCTCTCTTCTTGAAAATGCGGAGAGTGTGTACTGCTCTTCTTTTTTTTTTTTTTTCTTTCTTTTTCTGCCGATGAAGGTTGGAGGTTGTTTGATGTTTCTTTTTCTTCTTTTTATTGATGCCCGACCAGGGACGCCAGATGTGGGAACCCCAGCCTTGTTTTGGGGCCACATGTGGTGGTGAAATTCCTCCTCCAACCCGTGCTTCCAAAGAAAAACTCCGCAGGCTTTAGCTGTTCGGTCTCAAGGCAGTTTATTGCTAGTTATCTAACAGATTATGTTCTTGGACTGCAGCTATTTGATCAGTGGCCTGGGTAGAGGCACACACACCCCCTGACATCCTCTCTATCTGCTGTCTTCTTCGTCTCTCTCTCCGCCCAGGGTTGCTGCTATCTTTTATAAGATATATTACGTATAACATGTTTACAATTATTCCCCAATACCTACTACCTACGTTGCTAAGTGTTTTTCTACTCTAAACCAATCTGTGAGTGCCAACATCACCAAGAACATGGAGGTAAGGAAGAAGAAGGAAGAAGGATGGGTTCAGCCCACTTTCCTCCATCTTAGAACTTCTGACCCCCATGTACAAAGTAAAAACCCCCCTGTACATGCACTAAAACCCCCCTGTACAATACTAAAAAAAATTTCCCCTCTACTTTGTAACTACTTTTACTATACTATCTAACCTTTTGTGATTGCTTGTTCCACCTCCAAAGTTGGTAATTCATTCCATGGCTCAAACTCAAAATCACAGTTGTTTTTCAGCTGTCTGCCAGGGTCTACAATGCTTCTGACCAAGGCCTGGAACCTCTAAAAATGTCTGAGAGACATTTTGAGTTCCCACAGAAGGGACCTCTAGTATGTATGCCCAGGAAAGGAATAATAACCAGTGTTAGAGGGGCCCTGTTACTAGCCAGGGAGAGGCACGGGAAAACTGGATCTTCTGGACAGTGTGAATCCGATGGCCTGGCACATCAGAGCCACAAAGTTATGATGCTTTAGTTGATACTGGTGCAGTGTACTCTGATACCATCGGGACATGTGGGGGCAGAGCCTGTTTCCATTGCTGGTGTGACAGGGGGATCACAACAATTGACTCTGGTGGAAGCCGAGGTGAGCCTGACTGGGAAGGAGTGGAAGAAACATCCTATAGTGACTGGCCCAGATGCTCCGTGTATCCTAGGCATAGACTTCGTCCGGAACGGATATTACAAAGACTCAAAGGGACTCAGGTGGGCTTTTGGAATAGCCGCTGTAGAGGGAGAAGACATTATGCAATTGAACGCCTTGCCTGGACTGTCAGAAAACCCCTCTGCAGTAGGACTCCTAAGGGTGGAAGAACAACGCGTGCCAATTGCGACCTCGACAGTGCACCGCCGGCAGTATCGGACAGATCGAGATGCCGTGATCCCCATCCACAAAATGATTAGGGAGCTGCAGAGCCAAGGAGTGGTCAGCAAAACCCACTCACCCTTCAACAGCCCCATCTGGCCTGTGCGCAAATCTGACAAAGAATGGAGATTGACTGTGGACTATCGTGGCTTAAATGAAGTGACTCCACTGCTGAGCGCTGCTGTACCGGATATGCTGGAACTCCAGTACGAGCTGGAGTCCAAGGCAGCAAAATGGTATGCCACCATTGATATTGCTAATGTGTTTTTCTCCATTCCTCTGGCAGCAGAATGCAGGCCTCAGTTCGCTTTCACCTGGAGGGGCGTGCAGTACACCTGGAACCGAGTGCCCCAGGGGTGGAAACACAGCCCCACCATCTGCCATGGACTGATCCAGACTGCACTAGAAAAGGGTGAGGCTCCAGAACACCTGCAATACATTGACGACATCATTGTGTGGGGGAGCACACCAGCAGAAGTGTTTGAGAAAGGTGAGAGGATCATCCAGATACTACTAGAAGCTGGCTTCGCCATCAAGAAGAGCAAAGTCAAGGGACCTGCCCGAGAGATCCAGTTCCTGGGAGTGAAATGGCAGGACGGACGGTGCCAGATTCCCACTGAGGTCATCAACAAGATGACAGCTATGTCCCCACCAACCAGCAAAAAGGAAACATAAGCTTTCCTAGGTGCCATAGGTTTCTGGAGAATGCACATTCCCGAGTATAGCCAGATTGTGAGCCCTCTTTATCTGGTTACCCGAAAGAAGAATGATTTCCACTGGGGCCCTGAGCAGCAACAAGCCTTCACCCAGATCAAGCAGGAGATCGCTCATGCTGTAGCCCTTGGCCCAGTCAGGACAGGACCAGAGGTCAAGAATGTGCTCTACTCTGCAGCCGGGAACTATGGGTTGTCCTGGAGCATTTGGCAGAAAGTGCCTGGGGAGACTCGAGGCCGACCACTGGGATTCTGGAGCCAAAGTTACAGAGAGTCTGAAGCCAACTACACTCCCATAGAGAAGGAAATCTTGGCTGCCTTTGAAGGAGTTCAAGCCTCCTCAGAGGTAATTGGCACAGAAGCACAACTCCTCCTGGCACCCCGACTACCGGTGCTGGGGTGGATGTTTAAAGGAAAGGTTCCTGCTACCCACCATGCCACTGACGACACATGGAGCAAATGGATTGCCCTCATCACTCAGCGCACTCGTTTTGGAAACCTGAATCGCCCTGGGATTTTGGAGATAATTATGAACTGGCCAGAAGGTGAAAACTTTGGTCTCACCGATGATGAGGAGCAGGTACAAGTGACAAGGGCTGAAGAAGCTCCACCATACAACCAACTACCAGAAGAGGAGACCTGCTACGCTCTTTTCACTGACGGTTCCTGTCGCATTGTAGGGATGAACTGGAAGTGGAAAGCAGCCGTATGGAGCCCCACATGCCAAGTTGCGCAAGCTACCGAAGGAGAAGGTGGATCGAGCCAACTCGCTGAACTCAAGGCCGTTCAGCTGGCTCTGGACATTGCTGAAAGGGAGAAGTGGACAAAGCTCTACCTTTATACTGATTCGTGGATGGTAGCCAATGCTCTGTGGGGCTGGCTGGGAAGGTGGAGGAAGGCCAACTGGCAACGTAGAGGAAAGCCAATGTGGGCTGCCGATATATGGAAAGACATTACCTCTCGGGTGGAAAAGCTAATGGTGAAAGTCCGTCATGTAGATGCCCATGTCCCCAAAAGTCGGGCTAATGAGGAGCACCGAAAAAACGAGCAGGTAGATCAGGCAGCAAAAATAGGGGTGTCAAAGATAGACTTAGATTGGCACCATAAGGGGGAGTTGTTCCTGGCTCGATGGGCTCATGATGCCTCAGGTCATCAGGGCAGAGATGCCACCTACAAGTGGGCACGAGACCGAGGGGTGGATCTAACCATGGATAGTGTTTCCCAGGTTATCCATGACTGTGAGATGTGTGCTGCCATCAAACAGGCCAAGCGGGTGAAGCCCCTCTGGTATAGTGGGCGGTGGTCCAAGTACAAGTATGGGGAGGCCTGGCAGATTGACTACATCACACTGCCCCAGACACGCCAAGGCAAGCGCTATGTGCTGACCATGGTGGAAGCCACCACTGGATGGCCGGAGACTTTCCCTGTACCTCATGCCACTGCCCAGAACACCATCTTTGGCTTGGAAAAGCAAGTCCTGTGGAGACACGGCACACCTGAGAGAATTGAGTCTGACAACGGCACCCATTTCAAGAACAGCCTTATCAACACCTGGGCCAGAGAACATGGTATCGAATGGATATATCATATTCCCTATCATGCTCCAGCTGCCGGCAAAGTTGAACGGTGAAACGGACTCCTTAAGACTACCCTAAAGGCACTTGGTGGGGGAACATTTAGAAACTGGGAAATTAACCTGGCAAAAGCAACCTGGATGGTCAACACCTGAGGGTCTGTCAATCGAGCTGGCCTTGCCCAGTCAGAACCCTTACACACAGTAGATGGAGATAAGGTCCCTGTAGTACATATGAAAGGTATCTTAGAGAAAACTGTTTGGATTAATCCCACCTCAGGCAAAGATCAACCCATTCGTGGGATTATCTTTGCTCAAGGACCTGGTTACACTTGGTGGGTAATGTAGAAAGATGGGGAGACCCACTGTGTACCACAGGGAAACTTGGTCTTAAGTGAGAACTGGGCGTAATATTTCATTGTGTGCAGATGGAAATAGAATAAGGGGTGGATAATGTCCTGGTTTGCAAGATAAGCTTGTATTCTATTTGCCATCTGTTGGAGGTTGGGCAGGTTTGTTATCTCTTCCAAGAACAATGGTTTGCTCCGAAGAGGTAATCGTTTGTTAATGAGCCATTGACTGACTCACTGCAGGCCTGGTAACGTAACACCATCCCATTGTGAGATGCTCCACCTAGAGGGGGAAGCCAAGCACTCTATTATTGTATAAAGGGGTACCTTTTGGGAGACAGAGCAGCTCTCTCTCTTTGCGGGATTCCCAGAGAAGCAGCTCATTCGGCGGGATTCCCAGAGAAGCGGCCGGAGCGCGGTGAAGCGGCGGCGGGAGCTCGGAGGCGGCCCCGGCGTAGAGGAAGACCGGCCCAACTGCCACTAGATCTTCAGAGAAAACTATACCCTTCTAAAGATCACCACTTCAGCGGCAATTCATCAGCCACTTCTAGAGGAGCAGCTATCATTTCAACTGGACTGCTACCAACACCCCGAATCCTCAGGGTGTCAGGTTGTGGACTTTATCACGAGTTTTGTTTGTACCAATTGCATTTGCCTTTTTAAATTGTTATCTAGTTTTCTCCTAGTAAAGAATTGTTACTCTCATTCCCATATCTTTGCCTGAGAGCCTTTTAATTTAAAAATCCTGGTGATTCGGAGGGAGGGGGTTTACCTTCTCCATTGCACAGGAGGCTTTTGCCCTCCTTCACAGACTCCTGTCTTGTCAAACCAAGACAGGAGGTTTAGGTTGAACATCAGGAGGAATTTCTTCACAGTAAGGGTTGTGAGTCATTGGAAGCAGCTGCTCATGGAGGTGGTGGGGTCACCTGTGGAAGGGACTAACAGCGGGCGTGTTAGCTAAGGAGTGTGAAGAAGCTCAGAAGCAAGAAGAAGCTGATAAGAGGCTTTCTCCAATGCTGTCACCAAGGAGACCAAGAGAAGAGAGGAACTGAAGAATGATAAAGAAGGAAGTTTGCAGCTGGACAAAGTATTTTCAGAAAGTTAGCTGAAGTCACTGTTACTTTTCACCAATGGTGCTATGTTGACTTATATTGGCCAATAGTTAGGGTAGAAGAAGTATAAGCAATTAGAAAGTGTATAAGAGGTCAGCCATCTTCAATAATAGAGTTGCCATCTGAGAATGCTTAATGTCTCTGCTTTGTGTCGTGACCGCCTCAACAACGACAGTTGCCATCCAGGAAGGTGTTTGAGAAAGAACTGGATGTAGCACCCAGTGCTCTGGTCTAACTGACAAGGTGGTGATAGGTAACAGGTTGGACTTGATGATCTTGGAGGTGTTTTCCAACCTAAATTATTCTGTGATTCTGTAAAGTATCCACCAGCAGACAAATGCAAAGTTTGGAAGATTCGGAACAAAGCATAAAAAAAAAAATTTAAAAAGAGTTTTAGTGGGTTTTTTTAAATCTTATTTTGATTTGCTGTTTTTTCCTGCTTGTTTAAATTTGAACATAATAAAGTTGTCTTTTTTTTTCTTTTTTGCCTTTTACTCTATTTTGCTCTTTTAAAAAGGAATTAAGTCCATCACAAGGGCTTCATAAAAGAGTGTCATCAAGATGCCTGCTGCTGCTCTCATTCAGCTGATGAATAAATTATAATCACATTTCAATGCTGTTTCAGCTGTGATTCCAGGGCCTGGGGAATATGACATCTGTGATCTAATGCCTGTCAGACAATGGTTTGCATTTCCAATGAGTTTCTGTAACGGGCTGTTCAGGTCATCTTACACCTCCTTTTCTAGGCTCAGTGTGGAGAAATATCTGAGCCTGTTCAACCTCCCAGCTATAGAGACAGTCCTCCATCTGCACAAACTGGTGGTGTGTTGGGAAGGATGAAAGTTTGACAAGAAAGTTTAACAGATATGTATGATTGGCAGAAAGCTCTCTGAATGTAGAACCTGAGAATGAAATAGAGATGGAAGCAAGTTTTGATATAGAAGAATAATAGATGTGTAAATTGAGGTTTGCTGAGCCAGTCTTGCTGGACAACTAAGAAAGTAAAGGTTATGTCAAGTTGGAAAGAGATTTTATGACTTAGAGCAAAGGATAAGCTGACCACAAACAAAAATATGTTTTTTACCAATCAGAAAGATACCACAGGCAAACAAGGCATGTCAATGTGTTAAGTAGAAAAAAGGTCTAAGAATTTTCCACTGCAAGAAAACTGAAAAACAACTTTAAGCTTAAACTGCAACATACTAACTCATGTGATTGGATAGTATTGACCATAATATGCTAATGATAGTAGTTATGATAGTCTGTAGGTAACAGTAAAGGTATTGATTGGTTGATTATGTATGAAGATGCTCAGCAAAGAAAAATATATAATGCATTGTAACCAAAATTAAAGAGTCTTCAGTCTTGTCTACAGCTGTAGCTGACAGCTGTATGTGTGGCTCTGTCACCCACGACCCTTGACTGTTGTAACATCTTGGATACAATAAACTGCATTTTTAAGAGCCGTCTGAAGTCCCGCATCTCTCGTCTCAGACTCTTACTGTGGTGGAACATGCTGTGGTCCTCAGAGGCTTATGATCAGATTTACCTTGAAGCCTGAAGTGACCATTGTCACCCTCCAAAGCAGAAATCTGGGGGACATCTCCCTTTATTGATGGGGATGTAACTGAGACATCTATATGGTTCAGTCCCAACAACAGTTTCTGTGTTGGGGACTGGTGTTTTAGGTTATTCTTGTTGCACAAGACATCCTTGTTTCAAGCATTGCAGTGTGGCAGAGATGGTGGAAACAGAGGGAGATCCAAGTGAGTTGAGCTTGACCTTGTTTTGCCAAGGCTGAATTTGGCCTTTTCATGATCTATCCCACAACAAATATGAACAGCTTCAGAGGAAGGAAACCAAACTGAAGTGTAAGAACCAAGTCCCAGGAAGAGGCAACAGACTTGGGTGGCTGAATGGCAGAGACTCCCTTGTGTGAGAAGGTCCAGAGGGGATAGGGCAGGATATGTTCCCTTAGAGCCACCAGATTCCTATAAAAATGAGATGTTCCTCTGAAAAAATGCATGCAGGGTTCCTGGGGCCTCAATCCTCAATATGCATGTGTCCTAGGGTGACTTTATGATGCTTGTATCCCCATTCATCTGTTTAGCCCAGAAACAAGTTTTGCATCTTTAAGACTAGTTCTGAGAGCGAAAGGAAGAGAGACAAGAAGCACAAAGTTTGTTATCAGAAACTGCACTCGCTCCTCCACATTCCTGCTCCTAGACTGTGTTGTCTGCAGCACGGACAGATGGTGGGAGAGAGCTATCCTTTGCTTTTAGTTAGTTTTTAGCTAGCTAAGGCAGAGAAGTTCCCTAGACTGTAGTTTCTCTTTTTTCTTAGAACTGTTTAAAACTGCTCGCACCTGTGGCCCACCTGGCAGGGCCTGATCCATGGCATTTCCATCACCGAAGAGACTGATAAGTGACTGAGTAAGCCGAGCTACAGCCCACAAAGGGGACTTTCTGAGTTTGTCATCTCTTTTAGAGTGGCAAGAAGTTTTATTGTTTAATATTGTTCATTTTTTGTACTAGTAAATGATTTGCCTGTTAAATAAACTGTTTTTTCCACTTTTCTCCAAGGAAATATTTTCCCAAACCAGTTAGGGGAGGGACTGCTTAAATCTGCTTTCTAGAAGAACCCGTTTCGAGGTTTTCTCCCAAATTTGCCCTAAACCAAGATAAATACAATTTTTGGCACCCAACATGAGGCTCAAGAAAGTGAAAAAAGCCTATACTGATTGCATTTTAGTTGTACTTACTCTGTATTGGGATAAAGCAGTCAGTAGCCATGTTGCTTAAATTCATAATGTCTCTCACAGTAGAAGCCTTCATGTGATTCTAGTCCCTAGGCTTTTCTGAGGTTTTAACACCTTTCTAGCCCCTAAGATTATTTTCTTATCCAGAAATAGTTCCAATATTGTCCCTAACACATAGTTTTTACAGTAGAAGGGCACAGATTAGAATAGCTATTGTGCTGAGCTCAGTGAAAATGATTTATGTAGAGTGTTGAGTATTAACTTCTTTTTGTTGGGGTTGGGATTAAATGTGTGAGATGGTATTTCTTGTTCAGACTTAGATGTTTATTAGTTTTTATTTATATTACAGTCTCACAAACTGTGAGTTCTACTGCACTTCACTCTAACAAACTAAAAAATGGAGAATTATCTCTCTCTACAAGGTTTTTAAGGATAAACTGTCCAATTAAGAAATTACATCTAAATTATTTTTACTTTTAGCTCAATAACTAACCACTCGTGGCCTGCAATGCAGACTTTTTTATCCAATTATACAATACCACCTAAACTCATGAAGAAGAAGGTGAAAAGGACTAGCCTCTGCCCTAAAACCTCTATCTTGTTTTATATATATTTTACTATATTTTAAAACCTTAAACTCCAAGTTTTCCACCATGTGATATTACACACATCTATTCAAACAATACACTTATAATCCCAGTTCTATAATTCAATTTTGAAAGCCTTCTCCATGGCCTCAGGTCAAATGCAGTGTTCTCTCAGGGGTCAGTGCCTGTCAATACAGAAAGTCTAAAATTCTCAGTAACCAGGGTTCTAACAAGAGAGTTTACAAAAGTAGTAGAGTCTGTTCAAGATAAGTATGGTTTATAATTTCTTCATCCTACCCTACGTCCTAGTTCCATTAGCATGTTTTAGGGGTTTATTACTAATTGCACCCAGTTTGTTAGAAGAAGAGCAGGGGATGAGGCTTTTCAGCCTTTCCTTCTTCTCCTTTAAATCTGCGAAGTCACTTTTTGAGAATGTTCAGTTTCCCCTAAATGCCAAGGATACCACTTTCCTGGTATTTCATCTTATAGGCTTCCTCTATACTGAAACGCGGATGAAAAATTAAAACCCCACAATTCCAATAAAGATTTGTAGGGAACAATATTGTGGTTTGACACGGAAGAGAATTTTCTCAGGAAGTTGGTAGTCAAACCAATCAGTGTCACGTTTGGTTATTGGCACCTGGAGTGACCACTGAAAACTGGACACGCCTCTGAGAACACAGGGGGTTAAGAAGCAAGAACTCCCAGGAGAACTGTCTCTTTGGTTCCAGTCATCAGAGACAGCAGCCATGTGGCCTAGAGAGGTAGGCAGGGTGTGAAGGATCTGGAACCGAGCCAGCTCCTGTGGACGGAAGGTTGGAGAAAGTCTGAGATGTCTTTGTCCCCTCCCCCCAACCTAGAGAGAAAGAAGCAGAGAGCCTGAAGACACCTGGAAGTTTGCTGGCAGAGGCGAAGAGGGGGGAAGGTGTCCAGATTGAGACATGGAGTCCTGGGCCAAGATTTCAGCCGAGATTTCAGCCATCCAGGGAGTCAGGGACTTTTAACCCTTTCCCGGGGAATGAAGGCTTTGTGAAATATTACTCCTCCTCGATTTGAAAGAAAAGAGAGACAGCCTGGGACTTGAGATGTTAGGAAAAGAATGTTGGGAGGAGATGATGGAATGGATTTTGGCTGGACTCTTCTTCTTAGCCATAGACTAAACCAATTTCTCCCCCAAGAGTGACTGCATTTTAGGGGGATGCAATGGTGAGCCAAGAGACCTGCTTCAGTGACTACCAGTGCAGGAATGGAGTGAAAAGAGAAAAGCTGAGGAGGGTGTGTGTCCTGGGTTGTAAAATAAGCTTGTATTCTATTTGCCATCTGTCGAAGGTTGGGCAGGTTTGTTATCTCTCCCAAAGACAATGGTTTGCCCCGTAGAGGCAATGGTTTGTTTATACACTATTGACTGACTCACTGCAGGGCTGGTAAATGTAACACCATCCCATTGTGAGATGTTCCACCCAGAGGGGGAGGCCAAGCACTCCTTTATGGGATAAGGGGGTACCTTTTTGGGGACAGGGCAGCTCTTTACTTTGGGGGATTGCCAGAGAAGCAGCTCTTTTCGGCAGCACTCGCAGCGAAGCAGCCGGAGCGTGGTGAGGCGACGGCGGCGGAGCTCGGAGGCAACCCCGACGCAGAGGAAGACCGGCCCCACTGCCACCAGATCTTCAGAGGAAAACTATACCCTTCTAAAGATCAACACTGCAGCTGCAGTTCATCATCCACTGCAAGGGGAGCAATCGCCCAGCAGGACTGCTACTGGCACCCCGAATCCTCAGGTTGTGGACTTTTTCACTGGTTTTGTTTGTACCGATTGCATTTGCCTTTTTAAATTGTTGTCTAGTTTTCTCCTAGTAAAGAATTGTTACTCTCATTCCCATATCTTTGCCTGAGAGCCTTTTAATTTAAAAATCCTGGTAATTTGGAGGGAGGGGGTTTACCTTCTCCATTGCACAGGAGGCTTTAGCCCTCCTTCACAGACTCCTGTCTTGTCAAACCAAGACAGTGTGATGAGGCCCTCTGTCTTCAGGAAGATGAAGATCTCTCTTTGCACCCTTGGCCCCAGGGGAGGAGGAAAATGGGGGGGACTGTGGTCCCAAAATGAGACACTGGACTGTTGTTCTTTTTGGTCCTTGGCAAAGCATTCTTAAAGGACCCCTATAAGCAGTCTGTCCATGCACAGTGGTGAGAGCACTGTGACATGAAGAGGAGTGTCACACTGGCAGATTTTCTCCAGGCAGTGCCATGTATGACATGGAAACACAAGAAGTGGCAATTGTGTTTCCTGGGGTCTATGGTGCAAGGGAGACTCCTCTCTCCCTTGATGGACTGAGCATTGATTATATTGAAGGGTGATAACCTGATTGAGGGTCCAAGTTGTGTCTCACTATGGTTTGTTGGAGTTGGGTGGGGGGAGGAGGAATGTTTTGGAAGGTTTTAATTTTGGATTTAGTGTGTGTTTTTCTTTCCCTTTTATCATAGTAGTAGTTTAATAAAGTTTTTTTCCCTTTGTTATTAAGCTTGGGCCTGCTCTGCTCTGTTCCGGATCGCATTTCACAGCACTCATTTGGGAAGGTGCATTTTCATGGGGGCGCTGGCATTGCGCCAGCGTCAAACCATGACAGCACAGAACATAATATCCAGCATAAACAGAACAGACGACTGGGGATACAAGCATCATAATATCACCCTAGGACACATGGTTATACTAGGAGTCTCATATCTGTCAACATATCTGTTGCCAGCTGACCAGGTGTACTGGTTTTGGCCACAAGAGTTATTTTTTTGAAGTAGCCATGAGGGAATGGAACCTGGAGCAACGTGGGCATGGCTACTGGGTTATTGTATATCACCTGGGGGAAAGACAGTCTTTGGCTTCCAAGAAGAAGGGTGTGGCTTCCAATGGAATGATCTTGGCAGGTGGGGAAAGCTGTCTACCGCTGTTTCACTATCTTGGGCTTGGTGAGAATTTTGCATAGAAATCACCCTCTATTTTCTACACTTCTGTTATTAGTATTGTTGCTGCCATTGTTTGTTTTCTTATCTCATTGCTGTTTCCAGTAAATTATTCTCGACCTGTGATCTTTGCCTTTTGTGCTTTCAGTTGGAAGGGGAAGGAGGAGCAATGTGTTGTGATTCAGTGGGAGCATGAAATTGGGGAATGCCATTCCTAAACCATGACAGCCCTAATTGACACCTTACATAGGGCAGGAGAGGTTGCGATAACAACAATTTAGACCAGAAGGGGGTTGGAAACAGATTTGATTAAAGCATTTAGAATTCTCGATATTTGGTGAAATCGGGAGGAACATCAATAAGACTTTTACATTGGGCTTCCGAAGGGCAGACTTTGGCCTGTTTAGGAGACTTATTCAGAGAGTTCCTTGGGAAGCAGCCCTTAAAAACAAAGGAGTTCAGGAAAGGTAGGCGTGCTTCAAAACAGAGATCTTGATGGCACAGGAACGGACTGTCCCTGTGTGCTGAAAGATGAGTCAATGGTGCAAGCATCCAGCCTGGATGGGCAAGGAGGTTTTGGAGGAACTTAGGAATAAAAAGAGGATGTATCATCTTTGGAAGGAGGGCCAGGTCTCTCAGGAAGTATTTAAGGGGGCTGCTAGAGCATGTAGGAAAAAAATGAAGGAGGCCAAAGCTCAGTTTGAACTTAAAATGGCGACTTCTGTAAAGGATAATAAAAAATCTTTTTACAAATATATCAGTGCTAAAAGGAAGGGTAAGACCAACCTTTGTTCTTTATTAGATGCAGGAGGGAACCTAATAACTGCAGATGAAGACAAGGCAAAGGTGCTTAATGCCTTTTTTGCCTCAGTTTTTAGTGAGAAGATGACTTGCCTTCAGGACAATGTCCTCTTGGGTGGGTTGATGGTATCAGGGAACAGAATGGTCTCCCCATTATCCAAGAGGAGGCAGTCAGAGAACTGCTGAGACACTTGGATGTAGCAGCCACAGGCCCTGCAAGGGCTCCCTGGCGGTCACTTGCCTAAGATAAGAAATGCCTAGTCATGATGACTGGGCCAAAGAAGCCCCTCTTCTGCCTTCGGACCCTCGTTTTCTCTCTGTAAGACCATAGGTCATATTCGCCTCGACCCTTACTATTGGATTGTTTCCCAAAACCCCTGTACCTTATATAAACCCCCATTTCTTCCCAGTTTGGCAGAAGAGCTGTCACTGAAACCCTTTGCAGAAGCTGCCAATAAAGACACCACTGTGGAACCTCATACAGCCTTCTCCTCTCTCTCCCCATGCGTCTGCCCAGAGCACCATAGCAAGCAAAGAGCTGAAGTAACTGAAGAGCTGAATTCACCAAAGAACTGATCTCACTTAAGAGCTGAGCTGCTTGCTAAGATTGCCTGTGGCTGGGAGCTTGCCTGAGGGACCTGGACAGGTTGTGTTATCAGCCCAGTGCTATCCGGGACACCTACAGCAGCTGGGGTCGGATAGACCCTGAGAATCCCAGGCCGTAATACTTGGATATTCATCTATGGGACCTGATGGGACAAATATTTTGGCACCCAATGCATGGCTCAAGAGAGTGGAAAAAACCCTATTCTAATTGTATTTTGGTTGCAATTACTCTGTGTTGGTATAGAGCAGTTAGTAACTATGTTGTCTGGTTCAAAACACCAGCTGCAAAGATTAAAGATTATTTTAATTATTTCTCTGAACTTTCTCAAGCTGCCCCAGAGTAATGCCTGGGAAAGTTTATCTTTCTCTCTGACCAAACTGTCAGCATCCACATAGTTGTTGTTTGGTCTCAGCCCTGGGGTTGTAATTGCAGCTGAGCATGGGCAGTGGCATACATGCCGATCCCTGAGAGATGGGATGCCGTGATATTAAGTGGCAGATTTTGATTACCATTCTTCAGTACCTGGGTTTGAGCCAAATCTACAAATTCTGTCCACCACACAGAGTACTTCCCCCCTGCCCATCCCCCATTAAATGTGTTTTAAAAAGAGATTTCCAGTCCACCTGTAGCAGGTGTCCAATTCAGCTATAGCATCTATTAAATTCACAGTAAAGGAGGAATGCCAGCTGTTTATCCTGCACTGATTTCCTTAGTTCTTTAACCATTTCATAGGACAACTGCTCATGATGTGGATTTTGACTGTAATATATTACAGGAATAGCTTATAAATTAAATATCTCCCAATGTAGTGGGTTGACTGTTTGCCAAACGCCAGTGCACTCACAAAAGTTAACTACTCATCTTCTGTTACAGTGTGCTCAGGCTATTTCCAGGGACCCCTGTGACTGGGATCAGATAAGTGTAGTCCCCTCCTTCCTGCTCTGATGGGGTTGGCAGAAAGCCAGAAAGCCCTCCCTGTCCAGAGCCTAGATAAGGCCATGTCCCTTCCTGTTCATTCTCTTTTCCCCCTCATCTCATGGAATAAAGGAACTGGACAACTACATCGGGGAATTGGAGCCTGTTTTGAATCTCTGCCCAACTCCTGATGTGCCTTCCCTCAAGGCCCTGTATATCTGGGCTGGCTTTGTGATTTGGGGGACTGAGGGGGATAGGCGCAGCAGTTGGCCCCCAACGTGGGTTTGCTAAAAGCCCACGCAGGCGCTGGAGCCCTTATTTAAGGGATCTCAAGAGCTCTTTGGAAAGTCCAACTACCCTGTTGCTTATCAGCTGCTTTTGAGTAGCTTTGAGTGACAGGGATAGGTCGGGACCTCTCCTGAACGCCCCAGGTGAGCCAGCTGGAGCTGGGACCCCAGACGCTTCTATGCACGACCCCACGGTTCGAAAGGATTGGTAAGAACCCCTTCGTTTCGCGTTTCCCGGGTACGCGCCTAGCTGGAAGGGGGGTTACCATAGTTACTGTGGGAAGCAGCTGGCACGGGTAAGCTAGGACCCAGTGCACGCCGCTTGTAACACCGGCAGGCTTGTCGAATCGGTGCGGAGCGGAGAAGCCGCTCCGACCGAAAGACCCCGCGTTCACGGGGTGGGGAAGCCACAGGAAAGGTATCTCACCCCGGGACAGTGGCGGGGAAACCTCCGTACCCCAGGGGAGCCGAGAAAAAGAGCAGGAGTCATCCCGGGGGCGTGGCGCCCCCCCAGCACACCTCCCCCCCCCTCCCCCCCCCCCCCCCCGCCGATTCCCGTGCTTTCTAAAAGCAGGGAATTCGAAAATTCGCGCTGTGCTTTAGAGTCTGGTGGTAGATAGTGCACCGATACAGTTAAAAAATGGGTGTAGAATTATCGGTACACCAAAAGAGCACATTAAAACACCTTAACAATATTTTAATCAATGTTACATTCCCAAATAAGCTACTACTGTGTTTTGTATGCTGGCTAACAAAAGAACTACCAAATTTCATTGTGAATTAATTCAATCGCATTTTGGGACCAAATTGGACAGATATTAACTTTAAAAGTCGAAAATGGTGAACATAAAGCTTCTCTATTTATTCTGATATTTTTACAAGCTTGAAAACAGATTTTAGAAGCAGAAAAAAGCATACAGACAGACAAACAGTCCGACTAACCCTTTTTCCCATTCCCATGCACCGCCCCGATACCCTGGCCCTGATATCGCTTTACCCACTCTGTATCCCCCTGTAACACCTGGTTCTTCTGAGAAATATAGTCCAGACTTCTCCAAAAGTGAAAGGTTCTCTTCCCAGAGCCCTGATGATGTGGCAGCGTCTCTGAGACCGGCAGGGCACATGCTGCAGCATAATGGTGGCAGCCATGTGCGCGTCTTTTCACAATCCCTTCCTCCCCCCAACCTCCTATCCCTCCCCCAACCCTTTCCGGCCCCCAGCAACACCGCCCCCATCTCCTTATCAGAGCCTCCCTCCGAGTTGCCACGGGAATGGGGGAGGGGCTGGCCCCTCCACAGCTCCCAGCCCGGATGATGGGGGGAGGCAGGGAGGTCCAGCCCACAGAACCGGCGGTGCGGGGGTTTCCCCCACGGCACAGGCATCCTGGGAGAGGGAAGGAGATCTGCTTCTTCCAGGAACTCAAGGGGTGGGGATGAGAAACCCCCCTGCCTCTATGAGCACTGGAAAAGCAGCAGAAATTCTTGCAACTCAGGGAAATGATGATGAATTCATACCATCTGTAACACCTGTTGTATACCTAGGTAGAAGAAACGGTACCAGAGCTTATCAACCACTACCATATAGAGACAAAATGGAGATTTGTAAAATACAGAGAGAATTTGGGAGATCTAGCGAGATTTTCAAAGGGATTATGAGGGTGTTATAAATTTACGCCACAATGGATCATAATCCAATTAGAATTTTATTAATTACAGCAAGTAGGATATGAGCAAAGACAGCGCTGGATGGCCGGGGAGTCTCCGCTCCCCTCTGCCGTGGCGATTCGTCCAAACAGCCCTCCTTTTATTCCATTCTTTCCATGAAGTCCTTCAGGCCTCCTTTTGTTTAAGCTAATTCCTGGATCATCTTACAGTTTCCTTCTGTTTACGTAAGCAGTCTGTGAGTAATTGTGGTTATCTTTATCTTGTATTGTCAGTCCCCAGGTGTAAGTGTTTGTGGTTTTCTTATCTTGCAAATGCTGTGCCCGCAGGCTATTTGCGTATCCTCATTTCCTAAACAATACCTTAGTCTGTAAGCAGTCTGTAGTTTCTCACACTCTGTTTCCTATCCTCAGTCTGTGGTTTCTCACAAATCCGTTTCCTAACCTTTATATATATCTTAATAAACAATACCTCAGTCTGTGGTTTCCCACAAGGGCAACCTTTAATTCAAATGAGATGGTACTGAGGGATATTACTGACTTATTTAAATGTTTACTAAGCCCTTCTGAATATGAGATGTGGGAAAACAGATGGAAGTTGGCTCTAACAGCAATTTTAAAGGAGATCAAACAAACGCCCAGTGAGTCCAACGATAATGATGGTAACCCTATTACAATAGATCACCTATGTGGTACAGTTGACTGGCACTGTTCAGAAAAACAAACCCAAGTGCTATCTAGGTCGGTTTTAGATAAGATCTGTAATACTACAGAAAAAATGTTATATCAATTACCAATAACTAAGGGCAGGTATCTTAATATTAAACAGTTTCCTTCAGAGATTTTTTTGCAGTTTGTGGATCGCTTGAGAACACAAGTCAAAAGACAGGTGCAAGACCCTATGGTACAGACAGAGCTGATTAAAGAGATGGCTCAGAGGAATGCGAATGAGACCTGTCACAGAATTATCCTCAGCCTTCATCTTGACTCATCACCTAGTCTCACTCAGATGATCGACGCTTGCACCAGGAGAGCAGAGCTGTTCGATACCCCTGACAGAAATACAACATCTGCACAACTACAGCCTGCTGCCACGGCCATACCAGGTCCAAGGAGGCAACCAATGTCATCACAACAGCTGCAGAACATCATTAGAAACTGTCCTCAAAACCAGAACCAGAGAAAGTTAAACAAACAAAAAAATTGAATGTACAGTGCGTGCCTGCTGCTAATACAACTACACGCAAAGATATAAATATAGCAGGACCCACACGGGAAAATGCCTCTCTCTTAACAAATAAGGGGGAGGACAGGACTCACACTGGGGGGGGGGGGGGGGGGGGGGCGGAAATACAAAAATGTCAAATGTACAACTAACAAGGTTTGCCAGCCGCTAGGCCGACCTCAGCTAGTGACTGCCAAAGGGTTTCATTTCAGATCCACTGATTCGGAAGTCATTATAGTGGACCTGTCAAACAGCTCACAGGACCTGAAGGCATACCACATGGAGCCAGACAGTGAGTATTTTGTTATTTGGGATAGAGCACACACACCCTCGGAGATTGAGGTAGCTCCCATGACTACTAAGGGAAAGATATCAAGCCTTATGCTGTTGGCACGCTGCTTGCACTCACCATTTTACCTAGAAAAAGGGCAAATTCTGGCCCAGGTCATTCCTATCCCAGTAGAAATAACAGTATAGGGAAAATCACCAGAAGTCTACTGGGCAGAGGTGGTGGGGGAGGATAAACCCTCAGTGGCATGCAACCTAGCCCATGGGTCAGAGCACCTTCAGGTGGAAGGGGTTCTGGACATGGGCACAGACATCATGGTAATACCTAAGACCATGTGGCCATCACATTGGGAATTGCAACCTGTGCCAGGCAAACTTCAGGGCATAGGAGGAACCACATTGGCAAATTTTTCAAAAAACATTGTGCAAATTGAGGGACCTGATGGGAAACTGGCAAGTGTTCATCCATTTGTTGCAAACTATAAGGCCCCTCTGTGGGGGAGAGACACCATGTCCCAATGGGGAGTCCAGTTAATCATTCCTAAGACACCCCAGGATTTTTGGAAGTAGCCACTGTGAGGCGCCCCGCTCACAAGCTAAAGTGGTTGGATAACACCCCAAGGTGGGTAGCACAGTGGCCTTTGAGTATCAAGAAACTCGAGGTGCTTGAGAAACTTGTGAAGGAGCAGTTAGCTCAAGGACACCTACAAGAGACAGACAGCCCTTGGAATTTCCCAGTCTTTGTAATAAAGAAGCCTGGGAAAGACAAGTGGAGATTGCTCCACGATCTCAGAGAAATAAACAAAACTGTAGAGGACATGAGTCCACTCCAATCAGGGATGCCTAGTCCAACAATACTCCCTCGAGACTGGCAATTGGCTGTCCTAGATATCAAGGACTGTTCCAAATTCCATTGCACCCTGAAGATGCCCCGAGGTTCACATTCTCAGTTCCCACCATCAATCAAGAAGCCCCAATGAAACACTATCACTGGAAAGTTTTACCCCAAGGTCTAAAAACCAGTCCTTTCATATGCAAACAATACGTAGCCTCGCTACTGTCTCCGGTACGTGCAGAGAGAAAGGATGCCATCATCCTTCACTACATGGGTGATGTGCTTGTGTGTGCCCCCAATGACTCTATACTCCAATACACGCTTGACCTAGTGGTTGAGGCTTTAACCTCTGCTGGATTTCAACTGCAGAACGACAAAGTTCAAAGGATGCCACCCTTGAAATACCTGGGTTTGGAGATTGCTGCAAGGACCATTGTCCCGCAGAAATTGGAAATCAATTGCAACCCCAAAATGCTAGCAGACCTCCACTCTTTGTGTGGGCCTTTGAATTGGGTAAGGCCCTGGCTAGGCCTCACAAATGAAGATCTAGACCATCTCTTCAATTTATTGAAGGGGGAGAGGGAACTGGCCTCCCCCAGGGAACTGACCCCAGAGGCAAAGATAGCAATCAAAAAGGTACAGAAGGCCTTGTCAGAGAGGCAGGCACATCGGTGTGAATTAAACGTGCCTTTCCAATTCATTGTTCTAGGAAAGTTGCCACAATTGCATGGGTTGATTTTCCAATGGATCAAGGGGCAGAAGGATTCACTCTTGATCATAGAGTGGGTTTTCCTCTTGCACCAAAGATCCAAGACCATCACTAAGCCACAAGAACTGATAGCAAAGCTGATTCGGAAGGCCAGGGTGAGACTGTGGGAATTAGCAGGGTGTGACTTTGCATGTATTCACCTCCCAGTCAGGCTTTCTGAGGAGGGAAGGAACTCTCCTGAGAGACTGACCAAAGGGATGTTTGAGCATTTGCTCCAAAGCAGCGCCAGTCTTCAGTTATCTCTGGACAGGTACAGGGGACAAATATCAGTCCATGCCCCATCTCACAAGTTGTTCAATGAGGAATTCCACCTTATTCCTCTAAGAGAAAAGGAGCCAGAGAGCACTCAAAGCTCTCACAGTGTTCATGGATGCATCTGGGGCTTCCCACAAGTTGGTGATGACGTGGAGAAATCCACAGACTCAGCATTGGTAAGCTGATGTTGAGTTTGTGGAGGGATCCCCCCAGGTGGCTGAACTGGCTGCAGCGGTAAGAGCTTTTGAGAGATTCTCTGAGCCAATCAACTTGGTGACAGACTCTGCCTACATGGCAGGAGTAGTGTCCAGGGCGGAGCAGGCCGTGCTCAAAGAAATAGAGAATTAACATCTCTTCAGGTTGCTCGCAAGGTTGATTTATTTAATCTCTCACTGAGAGCATCCATTCTTTGTGATGCATGTGAGGTCACACACTGATTTGCCAGGTGAGATTGCAGAGGGGAATCGCAAAACAGACTCCCTTGCAGCACCAGTCAAAAAAGCACGTCTCCCTGATGTTTTCCAACAGGCAAAGCTGAGTCACCAGCATTACCATCAGAATGTGCCGGGTCTGATCTGACGGTTCCAGCTAACACGGAGTCAGGCTTGAGCCATTGTGGCCAACTGTCCCAACTGCCAGCTCCAGGCCGTTCCATCAAATGGGCGTGGGGGTAAACCCCCGGGGCCTTGGCAGCTGTGAGGCATGGCAGACAGACATCACACACATTCAGAGTTTTGGTCACCTTGAATGCGTTCATGTAAGCGTGGACACATTCTCAGGTGCAGTGTATGCCCCTGCTCATATAGGACAAAAGGCTGCACATGCCAAACAGCACCTGGTGCAAGCATTTTCAGTATTGGGGATTCCAAAGACGATTAAAATGGATAATAGCCCAGCGTATATATCCAAGGAGTTTCTGGAATTTCTCCAACAGTGGGCAGTGGAACATAAGACTGGCATCCCCCACTCCCCCACAGTTCAAGCCGTGGTCAAGTGTGCACACCAGACACTCAAGCAGGTATTGGAAAGACAGGGCAGTTCAGCTCCGTGGATGTTTCCACGGGAGAAGCTCTGCAAAGCCATGTTTACCATCAATTTTCTGAACTGTTCATTTGAAAACATGAGTCCACCAGTTGTACATCACTTTAACAGTGGCAATCAGTTCAAATTGTCTCAGCATCCACCGGTCTTGATTAGGGATCCAGAAACTTGGGAAACCAAGGCTCCCTATGAACTCCTGACCTGGGGTTGTGGCTATGTGTGTGTAGCTACTCCCTCAGGCCCTTGGTGGATTCCCCAGAAGTGGGTGAAACCTTTTGTCCCCAAGAATCCATGTCAGACAGAAGGGAATGAGAAGCAAGTAGCTGATGCTTCAAAGAGAAGACGCTGCCGGATGGAAGAAGTAGAATTTTCTTAAGTGTGAATTCCTTCTGGCAGAAACAGAAACTTTTAACATGTTTTTAAAAATGTTTGTTTTTTCCTTTTAGAGAAAACCTACATCCCACTCAACCCTGTGATGAACCCCATCCAAGTTGTCATCTTGATAATGCTGAACAGTCAGGCAGCTGCATGGATCGTCCCTCAGCTGCGTCAAAACGTCTGGGTGACCCTGGCACAGACACTACAGCAGGAAAAATTTGCTTGTTCACTGCAGCAGCAAAGGACCCTATGTTCACCCGTCTGGTAGGAATTCCATGGCAGGCTGGAGAATTTCCAGCAGGCCTGAACAAACCTAGGTCCAACAAAATCCCAGAGTCATACACCCCCTGACCACACAAAGATCATCAGAGGCAAGTTGGGGTGATCATGAAATCCTTAGAGGTGTGGTTTCGAGGTTTGCCCATGATGGCTCAGGAACCCCAAGAGTTAGAGCTATTTGGTTCTTCTCTTGCAGCTTACTGCGTGCATTTTTCTGTGCTCCCAAACCTTCTAACACTAATGAGTATGTCCTAGTTTAGGGCAAATTTGGGAGAAAAACCTCTGGAAGGAGCCCCCAGAAAACAAACCCCCACGGCCCCTCCCCATCCACGTGGTTCAGAAAAAAAATTTCTCTGAGAGAAGTGGAAAAGAACCTGTTTATTCAACAAACAAAGCATTCCCCAACACCAAAAAAAAATAATTAACAACACCAGATGACAACAAAACTCTTTCACCACTCTGAAGTGATGAACAAATCCAGAAAGTCTTTCCTGGGAGTGGTAGCCTGGGTCTGGGCGCTGGGGATTGCTCTCCAGCACTGGGAATGGCTGCTGCAGATCACAGAGCGCGGGCTCTCAGTGTTCGGTGTTTCCCAGGTCCCAGTCCGGAGCAGGTTGGATGGTATTCAGGAAAAGGAAAGGAAAATAAATAGTCCAGGGAAAGAATTGGACTGCTTTGCTAAACTAACTAGGAAGCAAAGGCAAAAGCAGAAGCAAGCAAAGCAAGCAAGCCAAGCAAGCAAGCAAAGCAAGCCCGCCAGCACTAGCATCTTCTAGACAGCAGACCATGGGGGGAGGTGAACAGGCTGATAACAAGGCAAAACAAACCTTCACTTTCAGAGTCAGTTCTGAAAGCACAGAACATAATATCAAACATAAACAGAACACACGATTGGAGATACAAACACCATAATGTCACCCTAGGATAGAGTACCACATTATAAAACAACATCGTGGGGAGTTTGCTGCAAGAAGGTGGTGTCAGAACACGAGCCATATCGGGACAGACAACCCATCTCACTCAAGTCCCAAAGGTCTCCCTAAGGGATTGTTCTTGATTTGTGGGGATCTGGCATAGGCAGGAATTCTGTCTCGGCTTTTAGGAGGGCCATGTACCATAGGGAGGCTGTCCGTATTGACACCAAACCAAACTCTAATTAGTGAATGGACACACAAAAACAAATCGGCAAACAAAATTCAAAAGAGGAGTGCGGACAATCTGGACCCAAATTGTAACTCAGAAATTTTTCATTGGGCCAAGTCAAAAAGAATTGCTGTGTCCCTGTTCCTTCCGTGGGTCGCAGCAGACAAAGCTCTAGGTGAATTGGGCCACCTAGAGTGCTGGGTAGTCAAACAGGCAAACTTAACATCAGCCACCATCAGCTCCCTCCTAGAAGATGAGGAAATTACCAGACAGGCCACTCTTCAAAATCATGCTGCTATAGATTTCCTTTTGTTACTGCATGGACATGAATGCCAGGAATTCGAAGGACTTTGTTGCATGAACTTGACTGCAAAAGCTCCAAACATCCATGCTGCCCTTCGAAGCATGAACAGCCTGATCGGACAAGTGAAGCAAGAATCGGAGGATTGGTTCAAAGAACTGTTTAAGGGCTGGGGAATCATGGGGTGGTGGACTTCTATTGTTAGATCAATTTTGTTACTTCTTGTTATTCTGTTCCTTGTAACCTTGGTGTTTGGGATCCTGTGCCACTTGATTGTCAAAGCTGTCAAGGGTCTCATACCTTCTACCTCAGAAGTCAACCACATAGAGTTGGCAAACCTAAGGAGGTCTGACTAGGCCGCCAACTGTAGGTGGTGGGAAACACATACTCAGGGTTAAATTGAACCTAGTGAATTCCTGTAACCTTGTTAAACCAAAAAGGGGGAGGTGTTACAGTGAGCTCAGGCTATGCTTTCTCCATTTCCAGGGACCCCTGTGACTGGGATCAGATAAGTGTAGTCCCCTCCTTCCTGCTCTGATGGGGTTGGCAGAAAGCCAGAAAGCCCTCCCTGTCCAGAGCCTAGATAAGGCCATGTCCCTTCCTGTTCATTCTCTTTTCCCCCTCATCTCATGGAATAAAGGAACTGGACAACTACATCGGGGAATTGGAGCCTGTTTTGAATCTCTGCCCAACTCCTGATGTGCCTTCCCTCAAGGCCCTGTATATCTGGGCTGGCTTTGTGATTTGGGGGACTGAGGGGGATAGGTGCATCAATCTTCCTCTGATATAATTGGAGCAGAGGAGGGGAAAAAACAAATTAAACTAAAGCTCATGGGGTTGAGATAAGGATTAGAGGAAAATGCTTTAGGGGCAAATCAGGCTCAAAACTTTAAAGGCTGTAAAGAAAACTTTAATAACAAAACTAAAAGGACAATGATAAGAACTAAAATAAATCTTTAGAACACCTTTTGTCCCCCCAGCCTCTCTCTCCTTCCCACTGACAATGTAAAGAGACAAAACCTGGAATTTTGAGTCAGTTTACCACCTCTAAAAATAAATCTTTCTTCACTTCACTTTGGGAGAGTGTAGTAGATAGGGACAGGCGAATGGAAGATTTCGGGATGTGACGGAAAGAAAGACCCCCATCCCCCTCTCACCCTGCAACATGTTATCCATTACCCCAAAGAATGTAACCACACCTAACCAAGTAGTCTTCCACTCCTAACTAACCCTAGAGACCCTGCCAACCCCCCCCCTGACGTAGCAGAGTCCCCCAAGACTATTTAAACCCATGAGATAAGATAATAAACGCTTTTGACCGTCCACCACACTGGTGCCTGCATGTGTCGTTAGCCCGAGTGGCCCAGGGGAGACTGGGCTGCCGTGCTGTTCCTTGCAACCAGGTCGCCATTGTCTTCCATGAAGGCAACATAACTGGTGCCGAAGCCCGGGAAAGATTAGCTCAGGTAGTGGGTGTCGCCTGGACAAGAGGAGCGGCCAGACCGGTGAAACCGTGTTCTCGGCGAGGGAGACGTCCCAGGACCCGCGATCGTCATGGACGCCATCGCCAGGGTCGTAAGTGAGGTTCATAAGCAATGGGGAATTGAGTGTAAGCTCAAAGACTTTTATCTTGCTATAGCAAGGCTGCTTGAGCTTGGGGCAATTGAATGCCCTGTGGATGTTTTACATCAGGAGATATGGGAAAAATGCACAGCCGTGCTGGCCGAGGACACGAAATCCTCAGGCAGCGGCAAATGCCTTAAATCGTGGGGCAAAGTCAAGAAAGCCCTGCGCAGAGCAATAGAAGAGCAGGAGACATGGAGCACGGCGCGTACGTGTTTATTGGTTACACCCAAGCTAGGGGTAGGAGCGGCAACGCAAACCGCCCCGAGGACGATCCGCCCGGCAGCGGGGATCCGGGGGGGCCCGGCGCGTCGCCCCCCTCCCCGGGCCGGGGCCCGGGGCCCCCCGCGGAAACCTCCCAAAAATCCGCAGTTTCCCCATCCGCCCCACCACCGCCGGTCTGTGACCCGCTACCGGAGGTGCAGCAGCGCGCAGAGTTCTTTTGGCAGAGGCTGGCGGGGGAAGCCAGAGGCGCGGAGGCCGCGGCTCGGGAGGAGATCCTACCCACGCCACCACCATACCCCTTTGAAAATGGCGCCGGCAGCCAAGGGGAGGGGCGGGGCGCGGGCAGTCTCGGCGCGAAGAGCCCAGAGGCGCGGAGTTTTGCTAATGCGCGTGTGTGGGAGAAAGAGGAGGAGAGCGGCAGAGGGCTCGGAGCCAATCGGCAGCCGCGCCTGACGCCGCCACCATGTAAGGGAGAAACCCCCCCCTGCAGGAGGCAGGGCGAGCCCGGGGGGCGGCAGCGGCGCCACCCCCGGGGGGAGGAGCGGGGTCGGAGCCGCACAAAACAGCACCGAGCCCCGGAAATGCGCTGGCATTCGACTTCCGACTCTGAGTCCAGCAGCAGCTCCGGCAGCTCGGAAGAGCTGTCGGGAGCCGGCTGGGACTCTAAGACGAAGGGAACGGAGCCAACGCAATTTAAATCAAAAACGAATAAAGCTTTAAGCCGCACCGAAAAGCAGCCACAATACGAACCAGCCCAGTTTACCAACTGGGGAGAAATAAAAATAGCCTGTGCCGAATGGTCCCCAGCGGCTACCGTACAAGCCTTCCCAGTGAGGATCACCGGCCCGGAAGGGAACCAGCAGAGGGTATATGCCCCAGTAAACCCAAAAGATGTACAGTCAATTGTCAAAGCCATTGCAGAAAAAGGAATCAATTCGGCCATGGTCTCCACATTAATCGATGGTCTTTTTAGTAATGACGACCTGCTTCCCTTTGATATCGAGCGAATAGGTCGCATGATACTTGATGGTGCCGGAATGATTGTGTTTAGACAGGAATGGGAGGATAATTGTACAAAGCTATTAGCCCAAGCATCTGGCGCGAGGCAACCACTACGCGGATCGACTTTATCCAGGCTTATGGGAAAGCACGATGATATGATCACGCCTCAGCAACAAGCCACACAGATGCAGGCTGAGGAGGTCAGGGCAACCACTCAGGCTGCCAGGGAGGCTATTCGTGCAGCCTCCCGGGTCGTGGCCAAGCCGTCGCCGTGGTCCACCGTGAGGCAGGCAGAGAGCGAAAGCTTCACGCAGTTTGTAGATCGCCTGCAGGCAGCGATAGACTCCTCTACCCTGCCGGCAGAGGCAAAGGGCCCCGTGGTAGCTGACTGCTTGCGCCAGCAGTGCAACTCTGTCACCAAAGATATCTTACGTTCCCTGCCAGCCGGAGCCAGCCTGGCTGACATGATCAGACATGTAGTGAGGGAAGAACACCTGACACCCATTCAGGCAGCCGTCCACACCCTGACCAGTGCCATGGCGTGTTTCAAGTGTGGTGAGGCAGGTCACATCGCGGTGAGCTGTCCCCAGCTGGCATGGCAGCCCGCCGCGGCGCCTCCACCCCAAGCACGCCCGAGAGGAGCCTGTTGGAGCTGCGGGAGGAAGGGGCACATCACTAAGGAATGCAGGTCCCAGCCCCAGGGAAACGGGAGAGGGAGGGGGCGTGCGGGCCGCACTCAGCCTCCTCCCGCCGCGAATGCAAGGCGGCCCATCTATGCCAACCCCCAGTGGGGCGGGGCGCCCTTATACCCCATACCCCCACAGGACACAGCCAGCTTCGTACCCTCGCCAGCGAATTTCTCAACACAGCCTGCGGTACCTTCGTACCCACTACCACTGCAAGCAGCGCCTGTGCCGCAGGGTCAGCAGGGGACGCCCCAGAACGGGACCCCTGGGTGGCCCTGGCCATGAAAATAGGGAAGGAGCCCCTGATGCTATGGGGGACATGCCGCCTTTATGGCAGTCAGGACCCCCATGTCATAGGGCTTCAGTTTTGGGCAGACACAGGAGCAGACTGCTCGATTTTTCCCCAAGCGCTGTGGCCCCGACACTGGCAATGCAAAGAAGTCCCCCCAGTGAACGGAGTGGGAGGGCCGTCCCGAGCTTGGAAAAGCACCCAATTAGTAGCCATAACGCTTCATACAAAAAAGGGACCAGAACAAACAGTAGCAATCCACCCCTACATTTTGCAAAACTCTCCACCCCTGATAGGAAGGGACATCCTTGCTATGTTAGGAGTCAGGATTACAAATTTATAATAAGGGCCACTGCCGTACACCCACTGCTGCCAATCAAACTGACTTGGAAATCACCAAACCCCGTATGGGTCGAGCAGTGGCCCCTGTCAAAGCCTCGAATGGCAGCCTTGCTGGAACTGGTCGACCGCGAGCTGCAAAAGGGTCACATAGAGCCCTGCACCAGCCTGTGGAACACCCCCGTGTTTGTAATCCCCAAGAGATCTGGAGAAGGTTATCGTCCCATCCGCATCTGGGATGTGGGTTTGCCAGCGATCCGGAGTGAGTCCTTGTGTGTTCCTTTCCAAATTTAATGACTCTATTAATTTCTGTGTCCAAGTTCTGATTGTTCCTAGGGTCCTGTACCACTCAGATGAAGAAGTGTACCACCTTTTCGAAGAACCTGACAGACTCCACAAAAGAGAAATAATCACAGGTATAACTATCGCAATGCTGCTCGGCCTGGGAGCAGCTGGTACAGCCACAGGTGTCTCAGCCATCGCAACCCAACAGCACGGACTCTCTCAGCTGCAAATGACAATCGATGAAGACCTGCAGAGGATCGAGAAATCCATCTCCTATCTAGAGAAATCAGTCTCTTTGCTTTCAGAAGTAGTTTTACAGAATAGGCGAGGACTGGACCTCTTGTTCATGCAACAAGGAGGACTGTGTGCAGCTTTGAAAGAGGAATGCTGCTTTTATGCAGATCATACGGGAGTTGTTAAAGACTCCATGGCAGAACTCCGAGATAGACTGGCTCAGAGAAAGAGAGACAGGGAAACCCAGCAGAGCTGGTTCGAATCCTGGTTCAATCAATCATCTTGGCTCACCACTTTAATTTCTGCCCTGGTAGGTCCACTGGCAATACTGCTTTTAGCTATTACCATAGGACCATGCCTGCTGAACAAGCTAGTCTCGTTTGTTCAAGCCTGTCTAGAACGGGCAAACATTCTGTTTGTAGGCCAGCAACAAATGCTATAAACCAAAAACTGCGAACACAATCAGTTGCAATAGCCTTCAAAACTCACCTTGCGAGAATTACTCAGGTTTACCAAACTCCTTTTTTTCCTTACCAAGTTACACGTTTGTACCTCACTCCAGTGCCTATATCTACGACCACCTCATTTTATTTATGAAAAGGAGGGGGTAGATGTAGTAGATAGGGACAGGCGAACGGAAGATTTCGGGATGTGACAGAAAGAAAGACCCCCATCCCCCTCTCACCCTGCAACATGTTATCCATTACCCCAAAGAATGTAACCACACCTAACCAAGTAGTCTTCCACTCCTAACTAACCCTAGAGACCCTGCCAACCCCCCCCTGACGTAGCAGAGTCCCCCAAGACTATTTAAACCCATGAGATAAGATAATAAACGCTTTCGACCGTCCACCACACTGGTGCCTGCGTGTGTCGTTAGCCCGAGTGGCCCAGGGGAGACTGGGCTGCCGTGCTGTTCCTTGCAACCAGGTCGCCGTTGTCTTCCATGAAGGCAACAGGAGAGGAGTGTCTCCTGCCATGCCACAGGAAACAGTTTCCCCTGGTTTTAATTTTCACGAATAGCAGCCTGCCCAGGAATCTGCAATCATGAAGTCCCTTCCACATTTTGGCAGGCTTCCCACAACTGCTTCTGTGTGTCACCAGCTTATGGGGTGCAATTTTTTAAGGATGAGCTGTTCTAGCATAGAAGCAAGAGTTCTCTTCTTCTATCTCTGAAAGCATAGGTTGTCTTTCTCTGTTCAAGTCAGATTACAGCTTCTTTCAACATTTATATTTTCTAGCTCTCTTCTGAGCAGTGGATGAACACTGCATCTGTCCATGCCCTTTATGAATTACAGGGAAATAGTCTAGTATATTATATTCTCACCTCAGCTTGCTAAAGGTTTTCAGCCCCAAAACCGAAACCGGAGCATTTCCTCTCCTTCTTTCCTATGGGCTTTGGCCACTCCTTCTTCACTGACCTTGGTGTCTCCTTGTTGTTTTCTTCACATGCCTTCACCTTTCCTTTCCTCTGACTTGGGAGAAGATTGGCGTTCACAGATTTATTTGATCTCAGATGGAATTCTGCAGTGCTGAAAAAGGTTAATTTTGCCCAGACACTGCATTAGGGAATTGTGTGTTCTGCCTCTTGCTGTTGGTCATGTGATCCCTGCCAGGCAGTGGCCGAGGAACTGCTCTTGGTGATCTTGGCTGCATAGTTGCTCGTGGCAGCGCTGAAAGGGTTAATCTCATCCGGGCCCTACATCGGGGAAATTGCTCACTGTGCTTCTCGCTGCTGATCATGTGTTCTCCTGTTCTCGCCGGCACCTCACCGTGCAAGCCGCACCAGCTGCCAGCTCCACTCTGGGGCTGCCCCCAGTGCAGACTGCAGAGCCACCCCCCAATCTTAGCTGCATGGTGTCTTGCTGTGCCGAGGTGGCTTCCTGGCAGTAGAAATCGTGGTGGCCGTGCTGGGGGGGTTGTGGTTGGGAGGCTAACTACCGTGGTTTCTTAGGGAGCCTTTTCCCTTTCCTTTGCTTTATTTTTCTCTTTATTGTCCATGGGGGTATCAACCTGCAACTACTGATGCACGCCAGAAGAAATGGAGCAGGCCACCAAACTTGGCGGGGCATGCCTCCCCTGCTCGGGATCTCCCGGGGTCTCAGCGGTGAGGTGTTACATCCCAGATTAAGCTCCCAGTTGGGAAAATTGTGGTTCACGCTCCTGGTAAAATTTAAAAGTTTAATAAAGGACAACAGGTGTCTTGGTTTGACAAGACAGGAGTCTGTGAAGGGTGGCAAAAGCCTCCTGTGCAATGGAGAAGGTAAACCCCCTCCCTCCGAATTACTAGGAGTTTTAAATTAAAAGGCTCTCAGGCAAAGATATGGGAATGGGAGTAACAATTTTTTACTAGGAGACAACTAGACAACAATTTAAAAAGGCAAATGCAATCGGTACAAACAAAACCAGTGAAAAAGTCTACAACCTGAGGATTCGGGGTGCCAGTAGCAGTCCTGCTGGGACGATTGCTTCCTTGCAGTGGTTGATGAACTGCAGCTGTAGTGGTGATTTTTAGAAGGGTATAGTTTTCCTCTGAAGATCTGGTGTCAGTGGGGCCGGTCTTCCTCTGCGCCGGGGTTGCCTCCGAGCTCCGCCGCCGTCGCCTCACCACGCTCCGGCTGCTTCGCTGCGAGTGCCGCCAAAAAGAGCTGCTTCCCTGGCAATCCCCCAAAGTAAAGAGCTGCCCTGTCCCCAAAAATGTACCCCTTTATATCCAATAAAAGAGTGCTTGGCTTCCCCCTCTGGGTGGAACATCTCACAATAGGATGGTGTTACGTTACCAGCCCTGCATTGAATCAGTCAATGGCCCATTAGCAAACCATTACCTCTTAGGAGCAAAACCGGTTCTTGGAAAAGATAACAAACTTGCCCAACTTTCAACAGATGGCAAATAGAATACAAGCTTATCTTACAACCCAGGACATTATCCACCCCTTATTCTATTTCCATCTGCAGACCATGAAATTTTACACCCAGTTCTCACTTAAGACCAAGTTTCCCTGTGGTACACAGCGGGTCTCCCCATCTTTCTGCATTACTCACCAAGTGTAACCAGGTCCTTGAGCAAAGACAATCCCACGAATGGGTTGGTCTTTGCCTGAGGTGGGATTAATCCAAACAGTTTTCCCTAAAATACCTCTCATATGTACTACAGGGACCTTATCTCCACCTACTGCATGTAAGGGTTCTGACTGGGCAGGGCCAGCTCGATTGACAGACCCTCGGGTGTTGACCATGAAGGTTGCTTTTGCCAGGTTAATTTCCCAGTTTCTAAATGTTCCCCCACCAAGTGCCTTTAGGGTAGTCTTAAGGAGTCCGTTGCACCGTTCAACTTTGCCGGCAGCTGGAGCATGATAGGGAATATGATATATCCATTCGATACCATGTTCTCTGGCCCAGGTGTTGATAAGGCTGTTCTTGAAATGGGTGCCGTTGTCAGACTCAATTCTCTCAGGTGTGCCGTGTATCCACAGGACTTGCTTTTCCAAGCCTAAGATGGTGTTCTGGGCAGTGGCATGAGGTACAGGGAAAGTCTCCGGCCATCCAGTGGTGGCTTCCACCATGGTCAGCACATAGCGCTTGCCTTGGCGTGTCTGGGGCAGTGTGATATAATCAATCTGCCAGGCCTCCCCATACTTGTACTTGGACCACCACCCACCATACCATAGGGGCTTCACTCTCTTGGCCTGTTTGATGGCAGCACATGTCTCACAGTCATGGATAACCTAGGAAATACTGTCCTCCTCATTAGCCCGACTTTTGGGGACATGGGCATCTACATGACGGACTTTCACCGTTAGCTTTTCCACCCGAGAGGCAATGTCTTTCCATATATCAGCAGCCCAGATTGGCTTTCCTCTACGTTGCCAGTTGGCCTTCCTCCACCTTCCCAGCCAGCCCCACAGAGCATTGGCTACCATCCACGAATCAGTATAAAGGTAGAGCTTTGGCCACTTCTCCCTTTCAGCAATGTCCAGAGCCAGCTGAACGGCCTTGAGTTCAGCGAGTTGGCTCGATCCACCTTCTCCTTCGGTAGCTTGTGCAACTTGGCGTGTGGGGCTCCATACGGCTGCTTTCCACTTCCGGTTCATCCCTACAATACGACAGGAACCGTCAGTGAAAAGAGCGTAGCAGGTCTCCTCTGCTGGTAGTTGGTTGTATGGTGGAGCTTCTTCAGCCCTTGTCACTTGTACCTGCTCCTCATCATCGGTGAGACCAAAGTTTTCACCTTCTGGCCAGTTCGTAATTATCTCCAAAATCCCAGGGCGATTCAGGTTTCCAAAACGGGCACGCTGAGTGATGAGGGCAATCCATTTGCTCCATGTGGCATCAGTGGCATGGTGGGTAGAGGGAACCTTTCCTTTAAACATCCACCCCAGCACCGGTAGTCGGGGTGCCAGGAGGAGTTGTGCTTCTGTGCCAATTACCTCCGAGGCGGCTTGAACTCATTCAAAGGCAGCCAAGATTTCCTTCTCTGTGGAAGTGTAGTTGGCTTCAGACCCTCTGTAACTTCGGCTCCAGAATCCCAGTGGTCAGCCTCGAGTCTCCCCAGGCACTTTCTGCCAAAGGCTCCAGGACAACCCATGGTTCCCGGCTGCATAGTAGAGCACATTCTTGACCTCTGGTCCTGTCCTGACTGGGCCAAGGGCTACAGCATGAGCGATCTCCTGCTTGATCTGGGTAAAGGCTTGTTGCTGCTCAGGGCCTCAGTGGAAATCATTCTTCTTAAGGGTAACCAGATAAAGAGGGCTCACAATCTGGCTATACTCGGGAACGTGCATTTTCCAGAAACCTATGGCACCTAGGAAAGCTTGTGTTTCCTTTTTGCTGGTGGGTGGGGACATAGCTGTGATCTTGTTGATGACCTCAGAGGGAATCTGGCGCCGTCCGTCCTGCCATTTCACTCCCAGGAACTGGATTTCTCGGGCAGGTCCCTTGACTTTGCTCTTCTTGATGGCGAAGCCAGCTTCTAGTAGTATCTGGATGATCCTCTCACCTTTCTCAAACACTTCTGCCGCTGTGCTCCCCCACACAATGATGTCATTAATGTATTGCAGGTCTTCTGGAGCCTCACCCTTTTCTAGTGCAGTCTGGATCAGTCCATGGCAGATGGTGGGGCTGTGTTTCCACCCCTGGGGCAGTCGGTTCCAGGTGTACTGCACGCCCCTCCAGGTGAAAGCGAACTGAGGCCTGCATTCTGCTGCCAGAGGAATGGAGAAAAACGCATTAGCAATATCAATAGTGGCATACCACTTTGCTGCCTTGGACTCCAGCTCATACTGGAGTTCCAGCATGTCCGGTACAGCAGTGCTCAGCGGTGGAGTCACTTCATTTAAGCCACGATAGTCCACAGTCAATCTCTATTCTTTGTCAGATTTGTGCACAGGCCAGATGGGGCTGTTGAAGGGTGAGTGGGTTTTGCTGACCATCCCTTGGCTCTCCAGCTCCCAAATCATTTTGTGGATGGGGATCACGGCATCTCGATCCGTCTGATACTGCCGGCGGTGCACTGTTGAGGTCGCAATTGGCACGCGTTGTTCTTCCACCCTTAGGAGTCTTACTGTAGAGGGGTTTTCTGACAGTCCAGGCAAGGCGTTCAATTGCTTAATGTCTTCTGCCTCTACAGCGGCTATTCCAAAAGCCCACCTGAGTCCCTTTGGGTCTTTGTAATATCCATTCCGGAGGAAGTCTATGCCTAGGATACACGGAGCATCTGGGCCAGTCACTGTAGGATGTTTCTTCCACTCCTTCCCAGTCAGGCTCACCTCGGCTTCCACCAGATTCAATTGTTGTGATCCCCCTGTCACACCAGCAATGGAAACAGGCTCTGCCCCCACATGTCCCGATGGTATCAGAGTACACTGCACCAGTATCAACTAAAGCATCATAACTTTGTGGCTCTGATGTGCCGGGCCATCGGATCTACACTGTCCAGAAGATCCAGTTTTCCCGTGCCTCTCCCTGGCTAGAGACAGGCCCCCTATAACACTGGTTATCATTCCTTTCCTGGGCATGCATACTAGAGGTCCCTTCAAGGGGGTCTGACAGATCGTACCCACAAGCTTGGTCACGGGAGGTTGAGGCTACCTTCACTTTGGTGGAACTCCCCCGGTTAGAGTTTCCCTCCTTAAGTTGACGGACCCGTGCTGCCAGGACAGAAGTGGGTTTCTCATCCCACCTCCCCATGTCTTCCTCATGGTCACGCAGGAAGTACTACAGATTAGCCCTTGGGGTGTACCCTCTCTCTCTAGCTGGGGATTGTTGGGCGCTGATTCTGGGGCCTGTGACTCTCACGGGTGCTGTATTAACCTTCCTTATCTCCTCCCTCATCTCCTCTTTAAACTCCTTAATCACAGCTGAGATATGAGCCTGCATTGGGCCATTAATCATACTCTCATAATTCCTAAGTTTGTTGGCAACAGAACCCACTGTCTCTCGGTGAGTGTCAGCATTGATTTTTGCAATGAAGGTTGTGTATTGAGATGGCACAAGATTTGCTAGACTCCACAGCATTTGTCCCGTACACCTGACCTTGTCGGGGTCATTATTGTGTCGTCCATCCCTCCCAAAGAGTACCTCTAATACTGCCACTTCCCTCAGCTGTTGGATCCCTTCCTCGAGGGTCTTCCAGCGCATTCTACGATGGTGCTCCTGCATTCTCTCTCTGTGGACAAACCTCTCCCTGACACTCATTAAGACCCGCTCCCAGAGAGAAAGGGACCCTGGTTCCCTTACAAAAGTCTGATTTATACCCGAGTCTTGGGTCAAGGGTCCCAAGTTCCTTGCCTCACCACCGTCCAGCTGCACGCCTGTACCCATAAGATCCCAAACCCGGAGTAGCCAGGTAGCATAAGCCTCACGCCCTCGTCGCACAATGTCTTTATGCAGATTACGAAGACTTTCGTACGTCAGGGACTCGGTGATGATAGCAATCTCTGGCTCCCCTGTGGGTTGTGAGGTTCCTCCATTCCTGTCCCTATCTGCAGGGTGTTCTGCTTTCACTTTAGACTTCCTTGTTTCTACCGGGGCAACTGCTGCTGACCGTGACTGCCTTTGTGGTTCAGCTGGAACCTGGACAGTTGTAACATCTGTGGGTTCCACAGCTGTACTATTAGACTGTCCCTCCTCAAGACAAAGGGCCGGTTTCTCACCAGCTGGGGAAATGCACTCCTTCAGCATTTCTCGTATCTCTTTAACCAGAACCCTCACCCAGTCTGGCTGGTTCATTTCTGAGGTCGGCTGTGGGGCAGGGTCAGGCTCTGGAGTAGCAGCATCTCGAGTCTCTGGTGTAGGTGTGAGGGTAGTTATCCAGGTTAATCTTCCCTTATCTCTGAATGCTAAATATAACAGGACTATCAGCAACACCACCCATTGTATGGTATCATTAGCACTTAGAAAGGATCTTAACCCTTTGAGAACTGGTGGAGCAGACCCAAAAAGATGGTTAAAAGGTTGGGAGAAAGTTTGCCCAGGTGCTATTTCCTCGCAGTAGGTACCGTTATTAAAGTAACCCCAAAAACATACAGTTAATGTGTGATAGCTATGAATCCATGTACCTGCCTTCCAGAGGAAATTAAAGATCCATGAATTCCTCACCCAATTAACCCAGAAGCCAAACTTGATAACAGGCACCGTAGCCTTTGTTATGGTACCCATTTTTAGATAAGGGTCTGCAAATGGGAAAAGTATAGCTACGATCACATGCCACCCAAACCAAGGTAAACTAGACCACATGGTGATGCTTAAGATGTTTTTACACACAACAAAAAAAACCAAATTACTTAAGAACTGTTAATCCTTTTTCCCTCTCAATGCCCTCGAGCCCCACGTTGGGCGCCAAAATTTGTCTTGGTTCGACAAGACAGGAGTCTGTGAAGGAGGGCTAAAGCCTCCTGTGCAATGGAGAAGGTAAACCCCCTCCCTCCGAATTACTAGGAGTTTTAAATTAAAAGGCTCTCAGGCAAAGATATGGGAATGGGAGTAACAATTCTTTACTAGGAGACAACTAGACAACAATTTAAAAAGGCAAATGCAATCGGTACAAACAAAACCAGTGAAAAAGTCCACAACCTGAGGATTCGGGGTGCCAGTATCAGTCCTGCTGGGACGATTGCTCCCTTGCAGTGGCTGATGAACTGCAGCTGTAGTGGTGATTTTTAGAAGGGTATAGTTTTCCTCTGAAGATCTGGTGGCAGTGGGGCCGGTCTTCCTCTGCGCCAGGGTTGCCTCCGAGCTCCGCTGCCGTCGCCTCACCACGCTCCGGCTGCTTCGCTGCGAGTGCCGCCAAAAAGAGCTGCTTCCCTGGCAATCCCCCAAAGTAAAGAGCTGCCCTGTCCCCAAAAATGTACCCCTTTATATCCAATAAAAGAGTGCTTGGCTTCCCCCTCTGGGTGGAACATCTCACAATAGGATGGTGTTACGTTACTAGCCCTGCATTGAATCAGTCAATGGCCCATTAGCAAACCATTACCTCTTAGGAGCAAAACCGGTTCTTGGAAAAGATAACAAACTTGCCCAACTTTCAACAGATGGCAAATAGAATACAAGCTTATCTTACAACCCAGGACAACAGGATACAAGAAAAAGTGAAGTTTATTGGCCATGTGCTTGGCATTCAGCCAAGAGCACACCTGCTATTTCAGAGCCGCCCTTTACATACCTTTTCTATTGCATCAGCCTATTGCATATTCATAAAGAATTATGCATATTTAAACTTTTCCCCAAACTAGTTTACATGTCCCAAGAACTGTTTAGCATGGCTCCTCCTTGGGTCCGCCTTTTCAGAGCATGCACATTCCTTGGCTGTGGTTTTAGTCTGTTCTTATTATCAGCTCCAGCTTGGGCTTTAGTCAATACTTTCTACTGACGGCAGATGTTGATAGTAGCAGGGGTCTTCATCATACATTCATTGGATGTTATCCCAACCAAGCAGACAGTTCAATTACCACAAGCATAACTATATCAGCTATTGCACTACTATGTCTAAGTTTAGTTAATAGCAGAAATTAAAACTACATATTTATACCAAAGTTACCTTGTATCTGTGCGCTGTGGTCACAGGGAAGATTTTCTCCAGCCAGCTCACTCCCCGAGACTGGTGTGCAGTCACGAGAGGGGCCCCCCCCAGATCTCTACTGAGTTCCCCCGGGTGGTGGTGCTTACAGGGGCTCGCAGCTCCCTGCAGCTGACGGCTGTGGCGTGGGTAACATGGCAACAACACAGTACAAGAAACCAAGGTGAAGGAATAGGGATGGTTCACTTATTTGAGTTCCAAGGAAGTTTTATTCCCCAGAGGATTCAGGGACAAGTGACAATAACTGAGGGCAAAAAGCTGCTTTTAAGGAGAGGCAGGAATAAGGGGAGAATACACCCTTTTACCAACAGGAAGGAATTAGGGGAGGAGTGCAGGGTAAGGGCTATCCAATAGAAGCCACCAAGGGGAAGGAGCAAGCCCTGCACCCGAATCTTGCTTCAATGAGTGGATGAAGGACAGGGAACATTCCAGAAGGGAACAAAGGAGCGGCTCCTTCAGCAGGATTCCCAGAGAAGTGGCCCCTTCGCTGGATTCCCAGAGGAAGACCGGCCCAACTGCCACCAGATCTTCAGAGAAAACTATACCCTTCTAAAGATCACCACTTCAGCCGCAATTCATCAGCCACTGCAAGTGGAGCAGCTGTCATTTCAACTGGACTGCTACCAACACCCCGACTCCTCAGGGTGTCAGGTTGTGGACTTTATCACTAGTTTTGTTTGTACCAATTGCATTTGCCTTTTTAAATTGTTATCTAGTTTCTCCTAGTAAAGAATTGTTACTCCCATTCCCATATCTTTGCCTGAGAGCCTTTTAATTTAAAAATCCTGGTAATTCAGAGGGAGGGGGTTTACCTTCTCCATTGCACAGGAGGCTTTTGCCCTCCTTCACAGACTCCTGTCTTGTCAAACCAAGACACAGCATTTCAGCCATGCAAGTGTATGTGATCCAGCCCTCCAGCCCCCAGGCTGAGGATATGAGAGCAGAATTAAGCAACTTTCTGTAAATCTGAGCTCACTCCAGGGTGGCAATCTCTAAAGTAAACACTCTTCAATCACTCTCTATATAGCAGAATCTCAGGGTCTTTTACCATTTCATCCCTGGACTCCATGTAATCAAAAGCTACAGATTTATATTAAGGCATTAGGTGATTTTCACTTTTATTCACCCCCAATTTTATTTGGCTGCAAGTCCACAAACAACAGAGATTTTCTTCAAATAACTCTGACATTTTGGGGGACATTACAATTAGTTTAGAACTCATCACAGCCTATTAGTTATTTAAATTAATCCTGCTAGAACCACATTAATTGTTAATTAAGAAATAGGCATCAGTTTTTCTGTCAGGGATGTTACATCCTTATTACTTCTCCTGTCCTGGCTGAGATAAGATGTCCAGCTTGCAACTACGTTTCCATGCCAGACATTTCTTATACAGCTGTGGGGTCCTTTGTTCTGCCAAGCCAGGTGCATGCATTAACATTTCCAGAAGTGAAACCCAGAGTCTCACCATCTGGGGTTGTGCTATGCTGTTTGTCCTCCTCCTGCATAATAAATTTAAAAAATTAAAGGTATTTATTTTTACAATAAATAATTTAGTTAATAATATCACTTGTTAAAGGCTGAAAAAGGAATAGGAGATCACAAGCATGGTCTGAGGTGCTTGCTCACATTCACAGGTCGATGTACCTTGCCAATTCCACAAACGTTTTCCTCCCTTAATCATATAAAAAATGGAAGGAAGGATTGAAACTGTATTTTCTGCTTGTAGAGCCTCACACATCCGTGGAGCCAAGTGGAAAGAATACCAGTGGGAGAGAGATAACTGCCTGTTCCTTTCCTACTTGAAAGGAATGATAAAGAGGTGTCTTTACAAACTGTTGGCCTGATGGTAGATAAGGCCAGATACTGATAGATGAAAGAAGCAATGGGGGAAAACATAAATTCCATATGAATTCCACTAATTGGCACAGACTGCTACTCAAGACTGTGTTAAATCTCTGGATTTAGAGAAAAAGAACAGAGACAAAGAAAAATAAAAAGGGGGGGGGTATACATTAGAAGGGGTGAGATAAGTGGAAGATCATTTGTTCACTGTGATATGCTCGATTACCTTGGTTTGCATAAGAATGTACTGGTGTGTCTTTGAAATGCTTATTTGCTTACAAGGTGATAAGGAGGTTGAGATTAGAGTCCTGGGTGTGTGTATCTGGTCTGCTTGCTGTATCTCAAAAGAAGAGACTTAGAAGCTATCACAACGACCAGACTCAGACTACATCTGGAGAGTCACGCCTGCAAGGAGAAGGGGGGGGATAAAAGGAAGGTTGGGACAGAACATCTTTGCGCGCCGTTGGTGGAGCAGGAGACTCCCCGGCCACCCAGCGCTGTGCTTTGCCTGCCTTACTCGCTTGCTGTTTTAAATAAAATTGCTTTATTGAATTAAGACACTTCAAATTGTCGTGTCACAATTTATAACAATTTGGTGCCGTGACTCGGATGGAGAAGTAGATCAGTCGCTACGGGACGATCGGGAGGCGCCCCGCCCTTATGGCGGCCCGGCTGCCCCAGGCTTTCTGATCACTCTCCACCGACGAACCTAAATTGAGTAACGGGCAAAGGAGAACCGGTTACCCCTGTAATCTTTGTGCACGAAGAACCAGCGAAGACGCAGGACGCGTGAGTATAGGCCGGTTTCCCGCTCGGTTTGGGGTGGTTTTCCCGGAATGCTGTGTGTGAGAGGTCTCGTGGAGACCAAGTGAGTGCGGACTCTGTATTAGTGCGTTTTCCATTCCCCGCGAGGGGCTGGGCCACGAACCAGGGGAGCACGTGTGTGAGAAATTGAGTGCACTCCGGAAGATGGGACAGAGGAAAAGCAAGCCCTCTGGTCCCATGGGAGAGGGGACCCATGCTAAGCTTCCCCAGATTCCCAGGGATAGCCCCTTGGGTTTGATGATAATTAATTGGGATGCTTTCCCATCTAGAAAAGGGAAAGACAAAGTTAAAATGATACATTATTGTATGGAAGTGTGTGGGGGGAAACAAATTAGGGGAGACCATTTGTATTGGCCGGTATTCGGGTCCTTTGAGGATTGGATTTGTCAGGCTCTAAATATATATGTTAACTCAAAGGAAGCCTTTGATTCAGAAGAGAGCGAATATGCTTCCCTGTGGACAGTTGGGGAGACAAGGACAAAACTATTTGCCTTATCAGCCAGGGAAAAGAACAAGAAAAACAAGGAGGAAGATAATATGCCCCCCTACGTTCCTCCTCCATATATTCCTCCACTCCCACCCCCTGCTAGTCAAAATATATATCCCCAGCTGCCTGCGGACCCGGTTGGCCCCGGGGTCCCCACGGCTCCTTCAGACTCTGATGATGAGGCAGAGAGTGGAGGAACAAGGGAAAACAATCGTAGGGTAACTAGAAGTCAGACTAGGAAAAAGGAACAGGAATTTGGGATGTTTCCCCTAAGAGAACAAAGCATTGGTATGATCCCGAATCCCCAAGTGGGACAGGAAGGTCAGCCACCCCAAATAGCAGGGGTTGCCTATGTAACTGTGCCTTTAGACTCTGGGCAAGTCAGGGACTTTAAGAAGGAAATGGGACATTTGTTGGACGATCCTCTAGGAGTGGCAGAACGGTTGGACCAATTTTTGGGGCCCAATGTGTACACATGGGAGGAGTTACAGTCAATACTAAGGATTTTGTTCACGGCAGAGGAAAGGAGGATGATAAGGGAAACGGGTATGAGGATATGGGATGATGAACACCACCAAGGACCCTTAGCAGATATAAAGTGGCCCCTACAAAATCCCCAGTGGAATAACCAGGATCCCTTGCATCGCACTCACATGGGTGATTTGCGAAACATCATCATTCAGGGAATAAAACAATCAGTTCCGCGGGGGCAGAATGTGAAGAAGGCTTTTGGATTACAACAAAAAAAAGATGAGGATCCCACGGAATGGTTAGAGCGCTTAAGGAAAGCCTTCCGCTTGTATTCTGGGATAGACCCTGATACCCAGGAGGGAGAGGCAGTGTTGAAAATGCAGTTTGTGGCAAATGCATGGGTAGATATTAGGAGGAAACTAGAAAAGTTGGACGGATGGCAGACTAGAGGATTAGAGGAGCTCTTGAGGGAAGCGCAGAAGGTTTTTGTGAGAAGGGAGGATGAGAATTTCAAGAGACAGGCGAGGATTATGGCTGCAGTTGTGCGGGAAGGGCCTAACCCTAATTTCCGTGCAAGGAATGTAGAACAAAGGGAGAATCGGGAGCAGAGTTATATTTCTAGGGAAGGAAAAGAAAGAGGTCGTGAAATTGTCTGCTTCTACTGTGGAAAGAAGGGACATATGAAGAGGGGATGCAGACAATGGATAGCGGATGAGAATGCCTTTAAGGAAGATTAGGGGTGTCAAGGGCTCTATTTGTTGGGGAAGAAACATCATAAGGAGCCCTTGGTAAAGCTTAAAGTGGGACCCCAACAACAAGAGATGGAATTTTTAGTGGATACCGGGGCTGAAAGATCCACGGTGCAAGCCTTGCCGCTTGGATGTAAAAAGTCATCTGACACTGTACATGTAATTGGGGCAAAAGGAGAGCCCTTTGAGGTACCTGTTATCAAGGATGTGATGGTAGAAACTGATTCCAAATTTGGTATAGGTTCTTTACTACTGGTACCTGAAGCAGATTACAATTTATTAGGGAGAGATCTGATAATAGAATTGGGTATTAATTTAGAAGTTGTAAATAAAGAATTACAGATAAAGCTCTGCCCTTTAAGGGTGGAGGATGAAAAGAAAATTAATCCTGAGGTGTGGTATACCCCAGAAACGGTGGGGAAATTGCAGATTAAGCCTTTCTCAGTGGAAATAAGTGATCCTGGCAAACCCGTAAGAATAAAACAATACCCTATCCCTAGGGAGGGAAAATTAGGACTAAAACCTGAAGTAGATAGGTTATTGGAAAAAGGGCTTTTAGAGCCCTGTATGTCTCCCTTCAATACTCCCATCCTGCCTGTAAAAAAGTCAGATGGGTCCTACAGATTGGTGCACGATTTAAGAGAAATAAATAAGAGGACTTTGGCCCGGTTTCCAGTAGTTGCAAATCCATATACTTTGTTGAGCCGTCTGGGACCTGAAAATCGATGGTATAGTGTTATTGATCTAAAGGATGCCTTTTGGGCATGCCCCCTGGATGAGAAAAGTAGGGATTATTTTGCATTTGAATGGGAGGATCCGGCAACACACCGGCGGCAGCAATTAAGGCGGACGGTTTTGCCGCAGGGATTCACAGAATCACCTAACTTATTTGGCCAAGCTTTGGAACAAATTCTTCAGGAATATAAAGTAGATGAAGGGACAACCCTGATTCAGTATGTGGATGATTTGCTTATTGCTGGGACAGGAGAAGAAACAGTGAGGCAAGAAAGTATTAAATTACTAAACTTCCTAAGCCTAAAAGGACTAAAAGTATCCAAATCTAAATTACAGTTTGTAGAGGAGGAGGTGAAGTATTTGGGGCATTATTTAAGTGGAGGGGTAAAGAAGATTGATCCTGAAAGAGTGAAAGGAATCCTCTCGATTCCAGCCCCCAGAAATAAAAGGCAAGTTCGTCAGCTACTGGGGTTAATTGGATATTGCAGACAATGGATTGAAAATTACAGTCAGAAGGTCAGATTCCTCTATGATAAATTAAGCCAAGATAGCCTAATGAAATGGAGCCCCACAGATGATCAGCGACTCCAGGAGCTCCAGAATGATTTGGTAAACGCGCCAGTCCTCAGCCTACCTGATTTAAAAAGACCCTTCTATTTGTTTGTTAATACGGAGGGAGGAACAGCATACGGGGTTTTAACCCAAGAATGGGCGGATAAAAAGAAGCCTGTAGCATATTTATCTAAATTACTGGATCCGGTGAGCAGAGGATGGCCTACATGCTTGCAGGCTATAGTAGCCGCTGCCCTTTTGGTAGAAGAGGCTCATAAAATAACTTTTAATGGAAAATTGAAAGTGTTATCCCCACATAATATCAGAGGAATCTTACAACAGAAAGCTGATAAATGGATTACAGATTCTAGGCTTCTGAAGTATGAAGGTATTTTAATTGATTCCCCCAATTTGTCACTTGAAGTGGTTACCTCGCAAAATCCTGCCCAATTTTTGTATGGGAAACCCTGTGATGAAAAGTTAGCACATGACTGTTTTCAAACTATTGAAAGTCAAACAAAAATTAGACCCGATCTGGAAGAGGAAGAATTGGACGAAGGGGAGCGATTGTTTGTAGATGGTTCTTCTCGGGTTGTAGAAGGGAAAAGAAAGTCAGGATATTTTATAATTGGGGAAAAAGATTTAAAGGTAATTGAATCCGGACCACTAAGTAACTCCTGGTCTGCACAAGCTTGTGAATTATATGCAGTACTCAGGGCTTTAAGGTTATTAAAAGGAAAAATTGGAACAATATACACAGACTCTAAATATGCATATGGGGTAGTGCACACATTTGGAAAAATTTGGGAAGAGAGGGGACTTATAAACTCACAGGGAAAAGATCTAATTCATCAAGAGCTAATTGTCCAAGTTTTAAATGCCTTAAGGGGCCCGGCTCAAATTGCTGTGGTCCACTTAAGGGGACACCAGAGAGGATTAGACTTTAGAAACAGGGGAAATAATTTAGCTGACCAAGAAGCCAAGAAAGCAGCCCTACGAACTCGGGGGGACATGGGGCAGAGTGACACTGTATCTGTGGACTCCCCCAAAGAAAAATGGCAAATATATAGTTTTACCACTCAAGAAAAGGAAAAATTACAAAATATGGGAATTGAGGAGGGGTCTGAAGGGCAATGGAAGCTCCCAGATGGGAGAACTGTTTTACCTAAAAGCAAGGCCTCAGAAATTTTGCAAAGATTGCATGACCAGACTCATTGGGGAACTCAGGCATTAGTAGATCAATTTGCCACTAAATATATGAGTATTGGAATCTATGATTTGGCTAAAAGAGTAGTGGGAGATTGTCTGATCTGTCAAAAAGTAAACAGAAAACATCTTAGGGAAAGGCCCATGGGAGGAAGGGAATTAGCTCACAGGCCTTTTGCCAAAATACAAATAGACTTCACTGAATTGCCTAAAGTGGGTAGATATAAATATTTGTTAGTAATAGTAGATCATCTCACCCATTTTGTAGAAGCTTACCCCACTACTCGGACTACTGCTCAGACAGTGGTCAGAATATTATTAGAAGAAATAATCCCTAGATATGGGATAGTAGAAACAATAGATTCTGATAGGGGACCCCACTTTGTGTCCAAAATAACTGAGGATATCTCACATGCTCTGGGAATTAAGTGGGAATACCATACCCCATGGCATCCCCAAAGTTCGGGAAGAGTGGAAAGAATGAATGGGGAACTAAAAAAGCAATTAACCAAATTAATAATAGAAACAAAATTGACATGGGTCAAGTGTCTCCCTTTAGCCCTATTGTACATAAGAACAAGACGCAGAGCAGATGTTGGGATTTCCTCTTTTGAAATGCTATACGGGATGCCATATGATTTGGAGGAACCCCGAGACCACCCCCGGTTGAAGGACTATAAAATAACCTCATATATTATTGCCTTAATGAAACGCCGCAATGAACTTTGGGAAAAAGGAATCATTACGCAAAGACCCCCTTTAGATTTAAAAATACATAAAATATACCCAGGAGACTATGTGCTAATAAAATCCTGGAAAGAATCTACACTAACCCCACAATGGGAAGGTCCTTATCTTGTGTTACTCACTACAGAAACTGCAATTCGGACTGCAGAAAGAGGATGGACACATGCCAGTCGAGTAAAAGGACCAGTTAACAACACTGTGTGGCAAGTAACCAGTCCTCCCGGGAACCTGAAATTGAAGTTACAGAGAAACTAATGGACTCTTATCAGATTGAATACACATCAGACTTATATTACTTAGATAGTGGACTAATTAGTAATTAAAGTGTTAAAGTGTAAAAATCAAAATTGTAATTGCTATCCTTTTGTATGCTATATCTGTAAGGTGTGTGGGGAACGGTGGTGGTCACATTGCAACAGAGGGTATCCTCCACGAGGAACTTGCAATTCCTGTTGGAACAGCTTGGGTACTGACCTGTAAAGTGACTAGAGGGGAAATCCGATTGGAATCTAAAGAGTGGTGGGAAATTTTCTCAAAGGGCATTCACCCAGACTATTACTGCTACCATACAAACGAGCCGAGCCCATTTGTGGCAGAGATCATAGAAGGCCTTTGTAGGAAAGACCTAAAAGGGGTCAGTTGTACCGCACCGGAGGTAAAAGATCAGAATTGGCGTTCTTATTGCATGCGGCAAGGCACTAGAGGGCATAAATCCCCTCCTGAAGAATACTCTTGCTGCCGAGAAGATGGTACACCCTGTGGCTCGAAGCACCCGAGTCGACGGGCGAGGCAGAGGAGTAAACAGCTGTGGAGGAAGGAGCCCTCAGGATGGAATACGCAAGCAATATTTGCGGAACTACCCCGGGACTGGGAGTAACAAAGGCAGAAATAGTTTTTGGGCTCAAGGGTATTTTGGTGATAACCAGCTAATAGAGGGAAAGAAGTCACAAGGGTATAATTGTTGCAGTGTGAGAAACCAGACCCCACATGCCATTTGCTTACTGCTTGTGATTTTCCTTTGTATATCTTGTAATACTGCGTAAGTAACAACTCATGAACCTTTCAAGTGGACTTTAGGAAGATGGGAGGATTCACAAGTTATAAGGAGCTGGAACTGGGGTGGCATCCCTAGTAAATCAACAAAAGAATTTAAAGCATTAAGAATTTCAGTAGATGAAGATCTGAGTAAAATTGAGCAGGCCATCGATGGATTGGTAAAATCATTAAGGTCCCTATCTGAGGTGGTGTTGCAGAACAGAAGGGGTTTAGATTTGCTATTATTACAACAAGGGGGATTGTGTGTAGCCCTGAAGGAGGAATGCTGTGCATACGCTGATCATACTGGAGTTGTTACAGACACCATGGCAGAATTAAGGAGAAGATTAGAGCAGAGAAAGAGGGAAAGAGAGGCACAGCAAAGTTAGTATGAATCATGGTTCACTCAATCTCCTTGGTTAACTACCTTGTTATCCACCCTTGCAGGACCTCTGATACTGATAATATTGGGACTGACCTTTGGGCCATGCATCTTCAATAAGGCAATAAAAATAGTGAAGGGACGCTTAGAGGCAGCACATTTAATGCTCATTAGGGCAAAATATGAACCCATACACGATGTAGATGAGACCCTAATACTAAGTCACCAAGAGTTACAAAGATTCAGTGAACAAAATAAAGATGAACAAGAAAAAGGGGGGAATTGAGATAAGTGGAAGATCATTTGTTCACTGTGATATGCTCGATTACCTTGGTTTGCATAAGAATGTACTGGTGTGTCTTTGAAATGCTTATTTGCTTACAAGGTGATAAGGAGGTTGAGATTAGAGTCCTGGGTGTGTGTATCTGGTCTGCTTGCTGTATCTCAAAAGAAGAGACTTAGAAGCTATCACAACGACCAGACTCAGACTACATCTGGAGAGTCATGCCTGCAAGGAGAAGGGGGGGGATAAAAGGAAGGTTGGGACAGAACATTTTTGCGCGACGTTGGTGGAGCAGGAGACTCCCCGGCCGCCCAGCACTGTGCTTTGCCTGCCTTACTCGCTTGCTGTTTTAAATAAAATTGCTTTATTGAATTAAGACACTTCAAATTGTCGTGTCACAATTTATAACAAGGGGTCTTAGGCATTTTTGGAAGTCTGTACTTCTCAAGTACCTCAGCCAATGGGGAAAGAGAGAGGGAAATGTGGCCGGGAAATTAGGATAAAAAGTAGGCTGTGTCCCCTAAAAATTTTGAGAGACCCCAGGGGAAATGCCCCATGGCCTCTCCATTTCTTCAAATGAAGTTACAGGACTTTTCTGTCTCCTTTTTGGACATAAAACTCTGGTGTTTGTGGATTAATTTTCCTGACACACTGCTGCTTGGGGGGTTGCTGCAGGATTTTTAGGGGACCCTAGGTCATGCAAGGTCGCTCCTCAAAACTCATCCTTTGTACAAAAGCTGCTCTTTTTTTGACCGTGAATGTCTATCAGTGCAGCAGCACGGACTGGCCGTACCCTACCCATGACCCTCACAGAAAACCGCTCCCTCTATCCCACTCATAGCTCTCCACCCAACTTTTCTTCCGCCTTACACGACATGTGGACCTGCCCCGTAAGGGCTGCTGCAACGCCGGGAACCACACACCCACGCATTCCACAAACGGTGTGACGGAGAGCGCTTCTCCTTTAAGTGCTTCGGTAAGGGCGGGGCTTGCCGTGCGGCGGGGCGCAGCGTGGTGCGCCACAGCGCGCCGCGCTGAGGTCAGATGCGAGTGGGTGCCGTCACAAAAGGAAGTGGTGGCGGCGACGGTTGTCAGCGTGGGGAGGGGGGCTTGTTGGGCAGCGCGACGGCGGCGGGGCAGCGGCCGCAGCAGCCTGGGCGGCGGGGGCCGCGCGGGCCGCGCCGCGCCATGGCCCAGCAGCAAATGAGCAGCTCACAGAAAGCGCTGATGCTGGAGCTGAAGTCGCTGCAGGAGGAGCCGGTGGAGGGCTTCCGCATCACCCTGGTCGACGAGTCCGACCTCTACAATTGGGAGGTGGCGATCTTCGGGCCTCCCAACACCCTCTACGAGGGCGGTTACTTCAAGGTACGGCTTTTCCCCACTCCGCCGGTGGACCGGGCCTCCCGCCGCCGCGGATGTACCGGCGAGCTGCCGCCGGGGCCTGCACCATTCCCCTCGCCACCTGCCGGGCCTCTTTGTCGGGTTCGGATGGGCCGCGGCGGGTTTGCGGTCACTGTCAGCTCCTCCACCCTCCGCGGGAGTGGGCTGGGGCCTACGGAAGGAGGGAAGGCAGGGCTCGGTGCCGGTAGATAATGCCCTGCGAGCTGCCCTTCCCCACCCGCTGTTGGCGGCGGGGGGACGATTTTCAGGGCAGGCTAGCTGGGGGCCTGCAGGGCCTCTTCTCTTAGGATGCCCTCTGGGAAGAGGAGGCTGTGTTATAGCTGTCTCTGTTCTGTTATTTCTCAATTTTAACCCTAAAGAAACGCAGGTACCTCAATACAGAGAGCAAATTCTTCCCTTTCAACCCCAAGTTTGTTCTCATGGCTCTAGTGTGTGTTTATTTCAAAGAGGCTTCCCTTGATAGCTTTGTCATGTAGGCGCATCCTGTGTAGGATGACTAACTCAGTATAAAAGCTGTGAGGTTATTTTTTTCAAAACTTCGTGGACTTCATGACTGTTTTTCATGATTTTTTTTTTCCCCTCTGGTTTCCTTTTCTTCCTCTCCAAATTTCTTAGAGGGCAGCCTTAAAAGGGTTACAGCAACACGTAATTGGTGAAGGAAGATAAAAGCATTTATCTCTGAGTCTTCCTGTTAATCTGAAAATGTGTTTGTGGTTCTCTTGTAAATACAGTGAGCAAGAAATCTGGCACTGCTACCCCAGAAAAGGGGGGAAACTTAAATTCTCAAAACAATTGGAGGAGGAATTCCATGATTTTTCTTAAAGGAAGCAATTGAAAAGCCATAGTGCCTGCAGGAGATATGTTGCATCGGGCAGACCCCTTTCCACTTGATGTCTGCTTGGTCTCTAGCAAAATAATGTCCCCTTCAGCTCCCTTCTCCCAGGAGTTATTGTTTTAGTAGGGGTTCCTGTGTCTCATTTCATGCTCTTTGATTTCTGTCAAACCAAAATAAATTTTGGGATAATTTTTTTGCTTGGCTGACATGCATCTTGGTCTCTCTGGGTGTCCTGGATTCAACTGGGATGGAGTTAATTTCTTCTCAGTAGCTGTTACAGTGCTGTGTTTTGGATTCATAATGTGAATGGTGTTAATAACACACCAGTGTGTTATTTTTTTTTTTGCAAAGTTGTGTTTATCCTAAGTCAAGGACTTTTTTTCCTTGTCTCATGCTCTGCTAGTATGGAGGTTCACAAAAGAAACTGGGAGGGAGCACAGCTAGGACAGGTGACCCAAACTGGCCATACCTTAGAATGTCATGACCAGTATATAAACTGTGGGGAGTTACTCAGAAGGGTGGCCAATCTGGGTTCAGGAAGGGGGAGTGTCTGGTATCGATCAGCAGGTGGTGAGCAACTGTATTGTGCATCACTTGTTTTTTCCCTTTTAATTATCATAATTATCATAATTTACCATGATTACTGTATTTTACTTTCTTTTCAATTATTAAACTGTTCTTATCTCGACCTACAAGTTTTACTTTGATTCTCCTCCCCATTCCATCATGGTGGGATGGGGGGGGGGCTTGAGCAAGGGACTGCATGGTGCTTTATTTCCAGATGGGCTTAAACCACAATGCTGGGTCAAGGTTTAAGACCTTTGTTATACAAACCCAGAATTAACTTGTAGCACGTGGAATAATAGATTTGTGTTATGTTTGTCTTTATTATTTAGAAGGAAGGGAAGGCTTTGGCACAAGGTTTACTTTTTGTAATGAGTTGGTGGACATGCTCCTGTAGGTGTGATAGGTATATTCTTAGACTCGCCTCCATTATTACTTATTCTGGAAGTTGCTCTAGTCTTGGGTTGGTAATTGGGCCATTTTTACATCTGAATGGTTTGACAGCCTCTTCCTGCACTTACATTACTCATCCATTATTTTCCAAAGAAATCACAATGGTTCAAAATATTTTTGCTTGGGGACTATGTGTATGTAATTGTTCTTGGAAAGAAGTTAAAACAACCTATGAAATAATCTGGGGATGTGCATTAACAAGTGTAGACTTTAGGCAAGGTTGCCAATTGCCTTACCTCAGTATTATGAATGTGATATCTCTTTTGGTACTTTATGTCCTTGAAATGTTGTACCTTTCTTGTAAATCCTTCTGACCAGTCCTGTGATGCTTATTTTGAGAGTGGGAGATGAAGGTCTCGTGATGCCTTCACCCCTCCACAGCAGAGGAATTCTCTTCAAGCATCATGGCTGAAGTCTCTCATATGTTGTTTCTGTCTCACCTTCCCTCCATGAGGAGCTGCGCATGGTGGATTTTGTTTTGGTAGTGTTTGGTCTTTGGTTATGCATCTTAGATACTGAAAAGTGATTTTTAGATGCTTGTTCTGTCACTAGGGAGAAGGAGTCCTGTGATTCCGAGAAGTGATGTTGTTGACTTACTTTGTATTGGGCCTTCATGCAAACTTTTAGATGTGTTATACTTGGCTTGATGAATAATTTAGAAATAAAATAAAGTTGGATATTAATCTTGTGGGGTGACTTCTATGATATATTCATAGTATGTGCAAGGTGAGCACTAGTTTAGATCAGCATCTAAATCTGGTTTTCAGATTTCTTGACTTGATGAAATATTTAGCTTCATCTTGTTTTGTCTTTTTAGTTTCCTAAGATTAGGTAAGCAGGATTAAAAATATGCAATCTGTAACTTTTTTTAAACTTTGTGGCAATGAGAGTTTGGGAAATTTCTTCCACTTGAGGTGTGGTTTGAGGGTAGGAACTGGAAGTACAAAGGCTTCTAGTTAAGCTCAAGTATAAATATTTTGAGAAAAGCCTGTATTTAATGTGACCTTAATAAGGTGTTGATGCTAGTTGATTGGGAATACAAATGCTTGATTTGTGCTCATGAAACACTTGAACCTTTTGACAGGTTGTTTTTTCTTGAATAAGTATGACTTTTATCTCTGGGTTGTTGAACTAGCTGAATAAACTGAAATGAAGGAAGTGTTCTCTTTGTACCTTTTTGACAGGACCTACTGTTGTTAAAGGCTGGTTCAACATATCAACAGATTCTGCTTTCAGTTGCTAATCCTGTAACCAGTATTTGATAAATTGAAGCAGAAAACCTGTCCCCCTGAATGTTTGTTTAAATGGTAGATTATCAGTATCTTAGTGCTGTCTACAATAAAGGTTGGGGACTTGTTAAAAATTCAAGCACAGCATCTAAGCATATTTTATAAACTAATATAGCATGCTCAGGTTTACTGCAGTATGTCATAGTTTAGGACATCCTAGCTAGATGGAAAGGGCAGCAGTCTTCAGAAGCAACCACTTTGTGGAGAGCAGCTTGTATCAGTGAGGGATAGGAGCAGTCCTGAACTGCAAGCCCCCCTCATGCAATCAGATAAAAGTGTACATCTGCAGTGAACGTTGTCACAAGCCCAGATGTTTCTGAATGGCTGTCCTTATCCCTATTAATTTTTGCCTTATCTAGTGACTTTATGTAGCTATTCATTATGATTGAGAATAATGTTTTGGGCAACCCTTTGCTCAGGTTCCAGATCACCACCCTCAAGGAAGGAGTTCAGTTATTTCATACACTGGTGACCTCCCATTCTTGTGCTGGAAGCCAATATTTCAGGGAAGGTGAAAGTGAGAAATTATATAAATAGGAACTTCATTATTAGATGTGTAGTGCTGCCCAAAAGCACAGTTTGACCAAGTTTGCTGTGTCAAGGAAACAAGAAGAATGAACTGCACTGTTAGAGTTTGGTAGTTCTTAGGACAATTTATTTCATAAGGTGTTTTTGCTATATGAAGGAGCAAATCTTGAAACAAATGGGGGAGGGAGGAACCCAAGCATTATGCTTAGTTTTTTCAAGTGATTCGGTGGCCAAATACTTGTTAAAGCATTGCTTTCCCTGCTTTTTCTAATGTGTTAACTGTGTGCTGCTTAGAGTTCTGTATTGTTGGATCTCAGTTTCTTCCAAGTGATTTGTTTTGATTTCAAAGCAACTTGCAATATGTGAGAATAATTTTTTTTCAGAGCAGTGAATTTATATGGAACTTAAAGATAACTGATGGCAAGTATGAGCACCATGCTTAAAAGTTTTGGTCTTATAAGATGTTTTCTAGAGAGCTTAAAATTAAACAAATAGAAGTTGTAACTAGTAGAACACAACTCCACAAAAATATTTCTTGGTGCCAAGGAACAAATGTGTGTTAGTCTGAGCATAAAAGCTGCCTTCTGCAGGCCTCTGCATTGCAAGGTGCTACAAAGCTTCTCTCTCAGTGTAATTAAGCTTCTATTTTTGTTTTCTTTAGGTATTGTTGATGATAGTAAGCAACCCACCTATCTGTAGGATAGGATCACCTATTGTTGGCTGTCTCCAAAGTGAAAGAGATATTAAGCTGTCTGTAGGCAGGAAGACAAGAAACATCTGGATCATAACCATACTTTATGATCTCTAACTCTCAGGCCTGGGGAATACCTGACTGACCCTCACTCTGCTGTTGCATGTAGGTTTTCGGATGGTTGAGTCTGTGGGACCCACAGAACCTCCTAGACTGTAGACTCTTTTGGACATCTGCCTGGCTTCAGGAGGCAACAGGCAAGATAATGATGGTAGCCAGCTTCCAGCCCTTCCCCTAGGACTCCTCTGATCCAAGTAGGGATATTGCATATGCTAAGAAGCACAGAGAATGATTTCCACTTCTAATACTGCCTGAGACTAGAAGATTGTGTGCACTTAGGTCCTGTTGTATGGCAAGAGGAGACCCTGCCTCTGCCATGAGTATAAAAATAGAAAGCTTTCCATTTGGAAAGATTGAATTATGCAAACTGACAGTGCTCATTGTTTGACTCTATTTCCATGAGTCTGCACAGAGTGATCCTTGGATAAGGTAAAATAAAACATGACTTTTTCTTGGATATCAATGTGAAGAATTGTGCCTCTTGAGATTTCTTGCAAGTCTGTTCAAGAGATACTAACTAAAAGCATGTCCAGAGCTTTAGATCTGGTTTATATTATGGAAATTAGTGGAAGCTTTTGACTCTGTAACGTTAGAAGGGTGTTCTTAATATTTTGTTTGCCTGGTAAATCCTTAAGATCTCTGCTGTTGCAGTGGTGTTCTGCCAGTGTCTGAGTGTGGGACCACATCTGTAACTTCTCAAAAGCTCAAACATGTTTTTACCTTACTGTTTCTGAAGTCATCTTTACACTGCCTGTTATTTTACATAGTGATATATTCACACTGTTTTCTTTTTAATAACACTTTAGTTGTAATCCATGATGCTCATTTTACATCTAGAGGGTAGGAAATGCCAGAAAAAAAGTTTGCAGAACTTTATTCTCTTCTTTGGCATCCAGCTTGGCTGTGTAGTTTATGGCCATCATCAGATAGTCATAGTAATGTGTAGTATAGGCTAAAGAGCCGAGATATTATCTTGAACTGAAGTGTATCTGAGTTAGTTGGAAACATAGCAGTTACAGATGAACTGCAGTGTGGTTGGACTAGAGGTCATGTGACTCATAATATAGCATGTCCTCTTATAATTTGGCTTGTGTGTCATCAGATGTGTGCATATACATGCATGTACACAAAATTAGCTTCCTATTTTCAGAGTACTACTTAATTTTTTTAAAAAAATTAGTGTTTTATTTAGCATTTTGAGTTAGAAGAATTGCAATTACTAAGCTGTTGTGGTAGTGATTGAATATCTCATCTCACCAGATCAGTTTAATAGTAATTTGGCACTGTGTACCTTCCCCTGACGCACTAGTAGCCAAGATGAGCCAAATTGATTGCCTATCTCCACATTTTCTGAAATATTTAAAATGTGTAAATATCTGCCCTAAGCATCCTACAAATAGGAGAATGTGGGAGGATGGATTGTAAGAGAATAGATAGTGCTGAAGGCAATCTTACCCCTGAGGAGTTGCAACTGTACTAATTACCAAAGAGTAGGAACAGCCTTGCCTTTAATAGGTCACAGCTGTGTCCAATAAGGATGGTCCAATAAGGATGGGTGTTATAAAAGAGTGGGTTAGCTAGTCAAGAGGAGAGTTGGAGTCAGTTGGCTGTGCTGCTGTGAGGAGTGAGGGTCAGGCAGTCTGCTAGGGACAGATAGGGTTAGGCAGTTGTGATAGGGACAGGAAGAAGTCAGCCAGACATGTGTAAGAAAGTGAAAAGGAGTCAGAGTTGAGAGAAGGTATGAAAGTTTTACAGTAAGGTAATAAACTAACAACAACAGTCAGTTTCCATCCACCGTTATTGGTGCCAAGCACTGACGCCAACAATTGATGGCCCATACGGGGATGGATCCTGACGGGAGAAAAATGCTAAAGCTACCAAAGTGGGATGCATGTATATTTTGGAATCTTGCTTGACTTGAAGAAATGTAACTTTCAGACTTTCTGTATGTTTGGGATTTTTTAATTGAGGCCATCACATGGAAAACAAGGGCTGTCTTGAGTGGGTGACACTTTCAGATACTGGAGTATTTGTTAATCCCAGAGAAGGCTGCCTGGCAAGCAGGTGGTGTCTTACTCCTTAAGGTTTTAGTACTAAAACATGACATGATGATGATTTCTATTGGGCTGTTTTGTTTTCTTAAGATGATACAAGTAATTGAGAAATTTGGGTAAAGGGCTTTTGCTTGGGAGAAGAAACTTAAGTTGATAGCAGTAGGGACATGTTTGCAATAGCTATGTGACTCTTCCCCAAGTTAAGATATGTATCATAGTTAAAGTATTTAAGGCATATGTTTTCATATTCATTGTAGCAAAATATTTGGAGGTGTTAAGATGCAAAACTCTTTGCCCCAGAGTATTGGAACAGTGTAAGGACCAATGTTTAGTAAATTGTGCCACTTGGGTCAATTATTGTATGATAGACATTGTGCAAAAATGTTTGGTTTTAAATTAATCCTTAGGCATCTCTACAGCTAGAAACCTTTTGATGTCAGACCTAGGCAAAGGCTGTGTATAATATTCTCTTTTGCAGCACCCTCTTTGGCCTTGTCAAAACAAAAGCCATGCAATGGAGTAGCTTTGACTTAAAATGCGTTCTGTGAATATGCATTTGGTCTTGCATAAAGTCTGCTTGTATAACCCTCGAATTCATGGGTATAAGCTACACTGGTGTGCAAATGTTTGCTGATCTTGGCTAGAATATCTGTGAAAGCACTCACCTTTATTAAAAGAATGGGCACGTTATAATATTTTGGCGAAAAATGAATTTCATCTCTGTGCTCCTAATTATTTCTCTTGCAGAATATTAACTCTGCCAATACTTGTGCCACCATAGCTGAATGCCTTTCAGTGATGTGTTAAGCTTGATAGGCTAAGGCTTCTTTTATAACTTTTACAGTGTCTTGTAGCTATTATCTAAATCCCTTCTAATTTGTCATTAATGTGTGTCATGGTTTGACACTGGCACAATGCCAGTGACACCATGAAAATGCAACCTCTCAATTGAATGCTGTGAAATGCGATTGAGAACAGAGCAAAGCAGGCCCAAGCTTAATAACAAAAGTGAAAAAAAACTTTATTAAGCTACTACTACTATATTACTATAAAAGAAAAAAAGAAAGAAAAGCACACACCAAAACCCAAAATGAAAACCTTTCAAAACATTCCTCCTCCCCCCCCAATTTCCAACAAACCACAGTGAGACACAACCTGGACCCCAATCAGGTTCCCACCCTCCAGATAATCAATACTAAGTCCATCAGGGGAGAGAGGAGTCTCCCTTGCACCATAGACCCCCAGGAAACACAGCTGCCACCTCTTGTGTTTCCATGTCACACATGGCACCGCCCAGAGAAAAAACTCTCCTTTCCAATGCACGGTGCTCTCACCACCAATGCATGGATGGACAGACTGCTTTTAGGATCATTCTTTTCAAGGATGCTCTGCCAAGAGGGGAAAAAACAACAGTTCAGTTTTTCATTTTTTGGGACCACAGTCCCCCCCATTTTCTTCCTCCCCTGGGGCCGAGGGTCTCAGGAACAGAGATCTTCTCTTCTTCTCTGAAGACAGGGGGCATCACCACCAACCTCCCCAACTATTCTCTGTTCTCTCCAATCCTGTCTTTTCTCAGCTGCTGAAGCAGGTCTATTGGCTCACCGGCATCCTCCTAAAATACAGTCTCTCTTGGAGGAGAAAATTGGTTCAGTCCGTGGCTAACAAGAAAAAGTCCAGCCAAAAGCCACTTCATCATCTCCTCCCACCCAGAATTTCTCCTTCTAACATCCCAGGGTCCAAGCTGTCTCTCTTCCTCTCTTTCAAACAGAGGAGGAGTAAAATTTCACAAAGCTTTCATTTCTCAGGAAGGCTTAAAAGTCCCAACTCCCTGGATGGCTCTCTGCCCAGGCTCCGGCTCCTACGGCTGGGCGCCTTGTGGCCCCCCCGCTCTTCTTATTCCCCTGTGGTGTACTGCTGACAAACCGTAGCTGTCTCTTTCTCTCTTGAGAGAGAGACTCTGGGGGGAGGAACAGAGACATCCCAGATTTCTCCACCCTTTCATCTGTAGGGGGCCTGCCTGGTCCCAGTCCCCTCCACCCTTCGGCCTACCTCAAGCTGGGCCGCATGGGTCCCCTCCCCCACCCAGCCACAGGCCGGGCAGGGGAGAGTCCTGCACTGCACTCTGACCGGAACCAAAGACAGAGAGTTCTCCTGGGAATTCTGATTTTAACCCCTCTGTGTTCTCAGAGGTGTGTCCGCCCTCAATTAGTCACTCCAAGTGTCAATATCCAACCCTGACCCCTGACTGGATTGACCTTTCTGAGAAAATTCTTTCTCCGTGTCAAACCACGACAATGTGGTAACAAAATGCCCATACACAAATGTTTGATGAAGGCTTTGTCAGTTCTTAATGATATAGCTACTTCAGTGAGATGTCTGCCTAATCTTTGATGTGGTTTGTTTGGGTTTTTTGTGACCATAAGTTATTCAAAATGCTATGCAGAAAAGGCATTGAAGCTCAACTTTTGTTAAAAACTTAGATTTATATAACAGAAGAAACATTACCATAATCTATTGAATTTGAACAGTAAGTGTCAAATGGCTATCTCTTGAGGCAACTAGTCATGTTAATAAGTCCTCTATAGAGAATTATTTGTCACTTTTTTCAAAGACCAGTTCTTGTCATTTAGGAATGGCATCCCCCAATTTATTATTCCCACTGAAACATCTCAGACCATGCACTGCTTGCTCCCTCCTCCTGTGGTGGGATGGAGAGGAGAATTGGAGGCACAAAAAGATCACAGGTTGTTAAATGAACAATTTACTAGAAACAGCAATAAAATAAGAAAATGAACAGTAACAACAGCAATACTAATAGAGAGAAAAACCCCACTGCCCTCTATCCCTCCAGTACATGGCATGAGGTGGTATCTAATAACCACAGGGTCTGGCTATGCCCCTCCTGGCTTCTGTGAAAATTAACCTTGTCCTGGCTGGAACTAGGACACTATCTACTCTTTATTCTATATCTTCTGTCATGTCCAGATCCTGCAACTTCCAAATATATATATTTCTATATGTATATATACACACACAAGCTTGGGTATCATTCCCTTAGACAATGGCTGTCTGTCATGGTTTGACACTGGCACAATGCCAGTGCCCCCATGAAAATGTAACCTATCCATTGAATGCTGTGAAGTGGAATCTAGAACAGAGCAAAGCAGGCCCAAGCTTAATAACAGAAAAAAACTTTATTAAGCTACTACTACAAAAGAAAAAAAAAAGAAAGGAAAAAAGGGGAAAAAAAAAAACCCACACAAAGGTCAAATGAAAACCTTGCAAAACATTCCTCCTCCCACTACCCAACTCCAACAAACCACAGTGAGACACAATCTGGACCCCAATCAGGTTCCCACCCTCCAGACAATTGATACTCAGCCCCTTCGAGGGAGGCAGGAGTCTCTCCTGTGCCACAGACCCCCCAAGAAACACAGCTCCACATCCTGTGTTTCCATGTCACACATGGCACCGCCCGGAGAAAAGTTTGCCATAGTGACCCTCTCCTTTCCATGCACAGTGCTCTCACCACCAATGCATGGATGGACAGACTGCTTTTAGGATTTTTCCTTTCAAGGATGCCCTGCCAAGAGGGGAGAAAAACAACAGTTCAGTTTTTCATTGTTTGGGACCACAGTCCCCCCCATTTCCCCCTGGGGCCGAGAGTCCAAGAACAGAGATCTTCTTTTCTTCTTCTTTGAGGACAGGGGGCACCACCACAAACCCCCTAACTTTTCTCTGTTCGCTCCACATCTGTCTTTTCCCAGCTGAAGCATGGTCTCTTTGGCTCACTGGCATCCTCCTAAAATACAGTCTCTCTTGGAGGAGCAGATTGGTTCAGTCTGTGGCTACCAAGGAAAAAGTCCAGCCAAAAGCCACTCCTTGTCCCCCTCCCATCTAGAATTTCTCCTTCTAACATCCCAGGGTCCAAGCTGTCTCTCTTCCTCTTTTTCAAACCGAGGAGGAGAAAAATTTCACAAAGCTTTCATTTCTCAGGAAGCGTTAAAAGTCCCGACTCCCAAGGATGGCTCGCTGCCCAGGCTTCAGCTCCCACAGGCAGCTGGGCACCTTGCTGCCCCCCCGCTCTTCTCCTTCCCCACGGTCTCTCTCTCTCTGTCTCTCTGTCTCTGTCTCTCTCTCTCTCTCTCTCTCTCTCTCTCTACTCTTGGGGGGGGGGGAGCGGAGACATCCCAGATTTCTCCACCCTTCCATCTGCAGGGGGCCAGCCCGGTTCCAGTCCCTCCACCCTTCGGCCTACCTCAGTCAGGCCATGGGCCTTCCCCTCCCCCACCCAGCCACCTGGCCGGGCAGGGGAGAGTCCTGCACTGCACGCTGACCAGAACCAAAGAGAGTGAGTTCTCCTGGGAATTCTGCTTTTAACCCCTCTGTGTTCTCAGAGGCGTGTCCACCTTCAATTGGTCAATATCCAAATTGACCTCTTCCTTCCGAGAAAATTCTTTTTCCGTGTCAAACCACGACAGGTCGTAAGGGGTCTCTGGGTCTTCTGAGGCTGAAGATTTTTGTTTTCCTCATGACTGAACTTTTGAACCCTTCCTCTCTGCACCTGCACTTTCGGTCCTTCGGTGCAGGTGCTTATCTGTGTGTGTCTGTCAGTCTTGATAGGCTTGGAGGCAGGAAAGCTTCTTTATCTGGGTTCTTTGCATCCTTAGGCATTGTTCTTTGTGCAATAAGCTTCAGAAATTTGCATTTTCTTATGCCCTTTTGTACCATGGCAGAGGTTTCTTAAGTAAAAGGTTAAAATTCAACACATAACTCTACAAACTAAAATATAAATGCTTAATTCATTTTGTTAACTTAAGTGAATTCCAAAAATCTCTATTTCATCAGGAGGTGCGAGTTACAGTGTAGCAAATAAACTTTGTAGCAGTGGCAAAAAACAGCAGCAGCGGGAGAGGGGCAGCCCGACTCCCGAGCAGGGCAAAGGAAAGGCTCCCTGGGAGGGGAAAAGGGTCAGGAACCTGGGGTTTTCCCTTAAGGCACTGGAGAAGATGGTGAAAGGTCCTTTTTTTGGTGAGTTAGGGTGTTAATAAGGTCCCAGTGCAACAGCTGCTCTTATGACAAGCAGAGCTCCACTCACGGTAGGAGAAGGCAGCAGAAGACAGAACCCTGCCGTGGTGGTGAATTCTTCCCACAATGATTGCAGCTTCCTTCGCCTCTGAATGCTGAGAGCGGAAGGACTTGCAGTTGCCCCAGCCTCTTTTTCTAGCCCAATTCTTGTGGTATCTCTACCCTTCCCAGAGAAACCCCTAGGTAAAAAGAGGGAGTAGCCAGCTGGACCCCTCCCCAGACCTGTGGCCGCTTCTTTTGTCTCTCTTAAGTATCTGGTTGTTATTGTCTCCTAGCAACCCACTTGGGGAAAAATTCTTTGAGAAAAAGAAACAAAAGAAAGAATCTTAAACCCTAACATTATTGAAATCCCCCAGACCAGGCATGGCTCACTCACTTGCCCCCTCCCCAGAGGCAGGATGTGGAGGAGAATTTGAGCCACAAAAGGGTAAAAATCACGGGTTGACATACAAACAATTTATTAGAAACAGCAATGAAATAAGAAAGTGAACCATAACAACAATACTAATAACAGTGTGTACAAGACAGGCAAGTAATTTACATGCCATTGCTTACCACTTGGAACTCAATGCAACTTGATTGTACACCCCGGCAAAACAGGAAAGAACATCGCCCCACTTTTTGTTGTCCTCCCCTGCCATGTATGGCAGTATCTAATAATCCCAGGTTTGGGGTTGTGCCCCTCCTGACTGCTGCAAAAATTAACCCTGTCCTGGACAGAACCAGGACACCAGTGAACTTCTAAATGAAACTAGCCATTTTATGTTACTTTGTGATCTTCATTGGAGCATATGAAAATTGGAGTTTTAAGACCAACATATGAAATAATTTCCATTTCTCAATGCATACCAGAAATCTGAAGACTTATGTGCTTTAAAACCTGGCTAACATGCTTCTTCTTTCTGTGAGGTTTAACTTTGTGTGGAAGAAGCTTGGCTGCCTTTGGCCTGAAATGCAGCAATATTGGCCCTACTGGGGGAAGCTGGGTAAGTGGGCTGTACTTTATGGAGGCTGTGAACGTTTGGGATTTTGCTTGCAAGAGGCAATTAAGTAACATGCTGCCAATTGACAAAAGCTGTGAAAAGCCATACTGCTTAATGGTAATGTCCATGAGATCACTTCTGGGCTGGTTGCTGTAGGTATGTGCTGCTTACTTCAGCTAGGGAGTTTCCTGCTTGAAGTTGTAGGTGGTATTGCTAAGTGGTAGATCAAATCAGGTTGAGGTATGGGTAGTGAGTAACCATCCCAAAACATGGCATTGCCTGTTTCCACGCCTCATGGGCATATCTTCAGTAATCTTTGGCAAGTGCACCATATTTGATCTTGCCTGGTGTCCAAGTAGCTAATGCTGCATACTGTGGCGTCAGGTCTGTGCAATGGCAGAGGCATAGAGGAAGGCTCTAGTATGTTTGGCCACAAAAGACCTGTCATTGTGATGCTACTAGGGCTCTTAATCTGTCTTGGGGTCTCTGGGAATCCAAGCCCATCTTGGATGTCTCCTTCTTCCTGTACTGAAAGAACTGTACTTTGGGCTGTGACTGAGGGCTGACATAAGGTCACCACATGACCTGATTAGAGTTCCTGGTGTCTCAGCCTTGTTCTGTTTCATCTTTCCCTCTGCAGATATCAGCTTTGCTGAGCATGTGGGTGACTTTCACCTATTTTCAAGAGAACAGTGGAGTATTTTTGACCTGCCTACTCTCTACCAACACTTCTAAAATAGCTATTTTTTGCTATTAAAACAAAAGTAGGCTTGCTGTTGATGCTAGGGGAGAGCCTGTGAGTTATATGTCAACAAATCTAGCAAAGCTCTGAATAGAGGCTAGTGGATAGAAAGAAACTCTTGAGGTGTTGGAAGGCTGCATCAGTTCTATATCCTTAACTTTTGTATACACGAATTTCTTTGTGATATCCTAGCTGTTTTGTTCAGCATTTTTTTTCAAATTTGGGGATTTTTCTTCCCTTAAGTATAGAGTTGTGACTTCTGTACTCTGGAAAGAATATATGCAGTATATTTCCTAGAACAAACTCTGTATGAATAGCATTTTTTTGTTTGCTTGTTTTTGCATTGTTGTAATTTAAACTCTATTATAAACATCTTTATTTTTAAAAGTATATGTTATGAGGGAGGTGTGTTATGGAAAACCACCATGATTATTTGTCCTAGATTGCAAGACGAGATGTATTCAATTGCCATCTGTTAGAGGTGTGGCAGTTATCTTCTCTTAATTGGGCAGTTTTCTTTATCTCTTCCACAAACCAATCCTACCCCCCCCCCCCAGACATCTGTTGTTAATGGCCTATTGAATGTCTCTGTATGACTGATAAAAATTGCAGCATCCCATTGTGAGATGCTCTGCCCAGAGGGAGAAGCCAAGCATTTCTACCTGGATATAATCTTGAGTTTCTGGAACACCAGCATGGCTTTTTCTGCATTGGATTTCCCAGAAGAACAGCTGCCTCTTCCACTGCATCTTCAGAGGAAGACTACATATTTTTCTACGAGATCACTGCTCCAACAGAACCACACCTGACACTCCAGGAGGACTGCAGCCATAATTCCCAATTGGACTGCTGCCAACACCCTGACCAACAGGGTGTCAGGTTGTATTTTGACTCTGTCAGTGTTGTTTTAGTTCACTGCATTGTTTATTTTATGTTTTTATTTTCTTCCCTAATAAAGAACTGTTATTCCTGCTCCCATATTTTTGCCTGAGAGCCCCCCTTAATTTCAAATTTATCACAATTCAGAGGGAGGGGGTCAACATTTTTTCCATTTCGAAGGAAGGTTCCTGCCTTCCTTAGCAGACACCTGTCTTTCCAAACCAAGATATGATTGTTGCAGCTGGAATAGCTGCTAATAAAGTCCAGGTTAAGGAAGCAAAAAGGGCCTTTGCATAATATCCACAGATGTTTAATTCAGCTGCACAGTAAGATGTTCAGGGTCCAAGGGCACACTCATGGGGAGAGTCCAGGTTTCTGTCTCCAGAGGTAGGGGCTGAACAGTACAAAGATGAGAGCCAATGGGGGAATAGGGAGTGAGTGACTGAGGGACACAGGAACAAGGGAAGGAGCCAATGGGGTCTTAACAGCTTTTGAGGAAAGCTTCTTGTGTCTCCCTAACCCAGGGAATGCCTCTCAGGGTCTCTGCAGATGGTGACACTGGGAAGGAGAGTCCCTGTGCTTGTAAGGGACTTCTGTTTTGTTAGGCTACTTTTATGTGATACATAACTTCTGCAACTGTAGTGATGCAGAAAACCTGAGGATGACAAAATTTAGGCAGAGCCTAAAACTTACTAATAATGCTTGGTTGACATGTTGAATTTGGATATTAATTTGCAGATTAATAACTAGATAATGTCAACTTGAAATAAGTGTATTATGAAAAATCAGTATCTTCTTTCCAAGAAAGGGTGTTGTGTCTGCTGCTACATGCTCATATGGTCAACAGAATATTGTCTTCTGCTAGGTAGCAGTCAACAAGCTTTCTTCGGGAAGTTTAGTTGAGCTTTGTTTGGTAGAGCTATTGAATATTGCTTTGTCATATTTACTCTGAACATGAATTCCTACAATCTGATGTCAGACTGGGTAAAAGGGATATATAATTTGGAATTCATCATCTGTTAGGCTCTTTGTGTGGATGAAGCATGGCATTTGTTGAGAATAGTCTGTGAATGTTACACAAACAGGATGAGAAAGCCAGTAAAATGCATTGGTTTAGATCTGTTGGTGACTGTAAGAGGTGCTCATCTGAAGGACACAGGACTAGGATTGGAGTTGTGTAGACATAGAGGGTTTGTACAGCTTTGAATGTAAGGTAGCAGCAAAATGTTCTTTGACAACAATAAGAGGCAGTATAATTTAGTGAGCAGAATAGGGATCAAAAACATTCTATCTGTAATGGATTTGTATGCATGATCTCAAATAAGTTAACATTTTTTATGTAATATGGGTATATCTTATAATAGCATAGTTGACTAAATCTGTAGGTAAAAAGCATTTTGCTCTTTATAAAGAGCACATGAGGAAGCTTTCTTCCAAAACAAATTTGACTTGCATGGTTGTAAGTACAGTATTTAAATTTGGAATAGCTGAAGAAAATGTCAAATGAATAGCTTCCAGGCTGCTTAAGCACAAAACCAGATTTTTTAAAATAAGAATTTCTGCTTATTCCTGATTTTTAAAAATAGAAACCTGAGCAGTTTCCTAAAGCACCCCAGGACAGATCCTGATTTACTGACAAGTCACACTCCCTCTGCACAGACTGTCCACATGGCAACTGCAGCAATTCTCTAAGTGCAAAAACTGAAGCTGGGGTTGTGTAACTTACCCTGGGGGAGGAGGGGAACCTTCCCGGTGTTGAAGAGAAAGCCATCAAGGCCTGGGTATCTAGACTTGCTGTATGCTATGCAGGCTTCACAAATAATTTTTAGATTATTGGGGAGAATCTGGGTAAACTTCTTGGAGGAATCAAAGCTATGCCTTGGCTACCTCATCATTTGAAATATTGGAGGGATCCACACTGATTTTAGAGCTACCCTTTTTTTTTGTTTTTACCTTCCACCTCTACAATTTCATTCTTGTACTGTCTTAATTGCTCCAGCTCCTGAGCTCTTCTACTATAGCCACCTCAGGTCTTATCTCCTGTGCTTTGAAGATTAGGTTCAAAATAAAGCTTCTCAGTGTAGCAAAACTGGTATTCAGGATTTGATGTTAAGTGTGGAAGTGTGAAATGGCTCATAGCTCTGTAGTATGGCAAGTGGAAACAGCCTGGTATGGTGCTTTGTGGAGCTGGCACCTTCACATAGCAGGATTTAATTCTAGTAAGTTGAGGTTTTATGTATATTATTGACATGCTTCTGATTTCTGTTGTGCTTGTCATCCAAAGTGCAATTACCCAGGCTATGCTGTAACACTGATCTTAAAGCATGGGCAGAAAGCCAAATTCTACACTTAACAAGCACTTTCTATTTAAAGCATAGAAAGCTATAGCACAACTGACCTGCAGGTACCTTTATAAAGCAAGCTGGTGTTTCTAACTGCCAGATACTTCTTTGCTTTAATTATGAATGCATTGATAAATGCTGTTGTATACTTAATCACTAAAATAATGTTTGGTCACATCTTAATGGGATTGCCATGTAAAATTTGAGTTTCAGGCAGAATATATTCTTGCTCTAGAGTGTTTAAGTATGGTAGTGGTCTGGTAGTGACAGCATGATACTTAACACAAGTTATGAATTGACCCAGTTTATGAGTTAGTCTATGCTTAATCCCATGTTGCCATGGTTAGACCAATACCAGTATCTGTGCTAACAGATGCAAAGCTACTACAGTTGCAGATGTAAATCTGTGTGTAAGTCACAGCAGTGAGAACCATCTAGAAATAAAATTGGGAAGCTGCTCTCAAATGGCTTCAAATGCTGCTGGTAGTTTTAGTGGTAGAACCTAACCAAACCTGGCTTAACTATTTCTGTTGGTTTATGTCCTGGGTTGTAAGATAAACTTGTATTCTATTTGCCATCTGTTGGAGGTTGGGCAGGTTTGTTATCTCTTCCAAGAACAATGGTTTGCTCCTAAGAGGTAATGGTTTGTTAATGGGCCATTGACTGACTCACTTCAGGCCTGGTAACGTAACACCATCCCATTGTGAGATGCTCCACCCAGAGGGGGAAGCCAAGCACTCTTTTATTGGATAAAAGGGGTACCTTTTGGGGGACAGAGCAGCTCTCTCTTTGCGGGATTTCCCAGAGAAGCAGCTCATTCGGCGGGATTCCCAGGGAAGCAGCGGAAGCGTGGTGAGGCGGCGGCGGCGGAGCTCAGAGGCGGCCCCGGCGTAGAGGAAGACCAGCCCCACTGCCACCGGATCTTCAGAGAAAACTATACCCTTCTAAAGATCACCACTTCAGCTGCAATTCATCAGCCACTGCAAGAGGAGCAGCTATCATTTCAACCGGACTGCTACCAACACCCCGAATCCTCAGGTTGTGGACTTTATCACTAGTTTTGTTTGTACTGATTGCATTTGCCTTTTTTTAAATTGTTATCCTGTTTTCTCCTAGTAAAGAATTGTTACTCCCATTCCCATATCTTTGCCTGAGAGCCTTTTAATTTAAAAATCCTGGTAATTCGGAGGGAGGGGGTTTACCTTCTCCATTGCACAGGAGGCTTTTGCCCTCCTTCACAGACTCCTGTCTTGTCAAACCAAGACAGAATTTTGGCGCCCAACGTGCGGCTCGAGGGCATTCAGAGGGGAAAAAAGGATTAACAGTTCTTAAGTAATTTGGTTTTTTGTTGTGTGTAAAAACATCTTAAGCATCACCATGTGGTCTAGTTTACCTTGGTTTGGGTGGCATGTGATCGTAGCTATACTTTTCCCATTTGCAGACCCTTATCTAAAAATGGGTCCTATAACTAAGGCTACTGTGTCTGTTATCAAGTTTGGCTTCTGGGTTAATTGGGTGAGGAATTCATGGATCTTTAATTTCCTCTGGAAGGCAGGTACATGGATTCATAGCTATCACACATTAACTGTATGTTTTTGGGGTTACTTTAATAACGGTACCTACTGCGAGGAAATAGCACCTGGGGAACCTTCCTCCCAACCTTTTAACCATCTTTTTGAGTCTGCTCCACCAGTTCTCAAAGGGTTAAGATCCTCTCTAAGTGCTAATGATATCATACAATGAGTGGTGTTGCTGATAGGCCTGTTATATTTAGCACTCAGAGATAAGGGAAGACTAACCTGGATAACTACCCTCACACCTACACCAGAGGCTAGGTATGCTCCTGCAGAACCTGACACTGCCCCAGAGACTCGAGATGCTGCTGCTGCTCCAGAGCCTGACCCTGCCCCACAGCCCACCTCAGAAATGAACCGCCCAGATTGGGTGAGGGTTCTGGTTAAGGAGATACGAGAGATGCTGAAGGAGTGAATTTCCCCAGCGGGCGAGAAACCGGCCCTTTGCCTTGAGGAGGGACAGTCTAATAGTACAGCTGTGGAACCCACAAATGTTACAACTGTCCAGGTTCCAGCTGAACCACAAAGGCAGTCACGGTCAGCAGCAGTTGCCCTGGTAGAAACAAGGAAGTCTAACGTGAAAGCAGAACACCCTGCAGATAGGGACAGGAATGGAGGAACCTCACAACCCACAGGGGAGCCAGAGATTGCTATCATCACTGAGTCCCTGACGTACGAAAGCCTTCGTAATCTGCATAAAGACATTGTGAGACGAGGGCATGAGGCTTACACTACTTGGTTACTCCGGGTTTGGGATCTTATGGGTACAGGCGTGCAGCTGGACAGTGCTGAGGCAAGGAACTTGGGACCCTTGACCCAAGACTCGGGTATAAATCAGACTTTTGTAAGGGAACCAGGGTCCCTTTCTCTCTGGGAGTGGCTCTTAATGAGTGTCAGGGAGAGGTTTGTCCACAGAGAGAGAATGCAAGAGCACCATCATAGAATGCGCTGGAAGACCCTCGAGGAAGGGATCCAACAGCTGAGGGAAGTGGCAGTATTGGAGGTACTCTTTGGGAGGGATGGACGACACAATAATGACCCCGACAAGGTCAGGTGTACGGGACAAATGCTGTGGAGTCTAGCAAATCTTGGGCCATCTCAATACACCACTTTCATTGCAACAATCAATGCTGACGCTCACCGAGACAGTGGGCTCTGTTGCCAACAAACTTAGGAATTATGAGAGTATGATTAATGGCCCAATGCAGGCTCATATCTCAGCTGTGATTAAGGAGTTTAAAGAGGAGATGAGGGAGAAGATGAGGAAGGTTAATGCAGCACCCATGAGAGTCACAGGCCCCAGAATCAGCGCCCAACAATCCCCAGCTAGAGAGAGAGGGTACACCCCAAGGGCTAATCTGTGGTTCTTCCTGCGTGACCATGGGGAAGACATGGGGAGGTGGGATGGGAAACCCACTTCTGTCCTGGCAGCACAGGTCCGTCAACTTAAGGAGGGAAACTAACCGGGGGAGTTCCACCAAAGTGAAGGTAGCCTCAACCTCCCGTGACCAAGCTTGTGGGTACGATCTGTCAGACCCCCTTGAAGGGACCTCTAGTATGTATGCCCAGGAAAGGAATGATAACCAGTGTTAGAGGGGCCCTGTCTCTAGCCAGGGAGAGGCACGGGAAAACCGGATCTTCTGGACAGTGTGGATCCTATGGCCTGGCACATCAGAGCCACAAAAATATGATGCTTTAGTTGATACTGGTGCACAGTGTACTCTGATACCATTGGGACATGTGGGGGCAGAGCCTGTTTCCATTGCTGGTGTGACAGGGGGATCACAACAACTGACTCTGGTGGAAGCCGAGGTGAGCCTGACTGGGAAGGAGTGGAAGAAACATCCTATAGTGACTGGCCCGGATGCTCCGTGTATCCTAGGCATAGACGTCCTCCGGAACGGCTATTACAAAGACCCAAAGGGACTCAGGTGGGCTTTTGGAATAGCCGCTGTAGAGGCAGAAGATATTAAGCAATTGAACAACTTGCCTGGACTGTCAGAAAACCCCTCTGCAGTAGGACTCCTAAGGGTGGAAGAGCAAAGAGTGCCAATTGTGACCTCGACAGTGCACCGCTGGCAGTATCGGACGGATCGAGATGCCGTGATCCCCATCCACAAAATGATTTGGGAGCTGGAGAGCCAAGGGGTGGTCAGCAAAACCCACTCACCCTTCAACAGCCCCATCTGGCCTGTGCGCAAATCTGACAAAGAATGGAGATTGACTGTGGACTATCGTGGCTTAAATGAAGTGACTCCACCGCTGAGCGCTGCTGTACCGGATATGCTAGAACTCCAGTACGAGCTGGAGTCCAACGCAGCAAAATGGTATGCCACCATTGGTATTGCTAATGTGTTTTTCTCCATTGCTCTGGCAGCAGAATGCAGGCCTCAGTTCGCTTTCACCTGGAGGGGCGTGCAGTACACCTGGAACCGACTGCCCCAGGGGTGGAAACACAGCCCCACCATCTGCCATGGACTGATCCAGACTGCACTAGAAAAGGGTGAGGCTCCAGAACACCTGCAATACATTGATGACATCATTGTGTGGAGGAGCACACCAGCAGAAGTGTTTGAGAAAGGTGAGAGGATCATCCAGATACTACTAGAAGCTGGCTTCGCCATCAAGAAGAGCAAAGTCAAGGGATCTGCCCGAGAAATCCAGTTCCTGGGAGTGAAATGGCAGGACGGACGGCGCCAGATTCCCACTGAGGTCATCAACAAGATCACAGCTATGTCCCCACCAACCAGCAAAAAGGAAACACAAGCTTTCCTAGGTGCCATAGGTTTCTGGAGAATGTACATTCCTGAGTATAGCCAGATTGTGAGCCCTCTTTATCTGGTTACCCGAAAGAAGAATGATTTCCACTGGGGCCCTGAGCAGCAACAAGCCTTCACCCAGATCAAGCAGGAGATCGCTCATGCTGTAGCCCTTGGCCCAGTCAGGACGGGACCAGAGGTCAAGAATGTGCTCTATTCTGCAGCCGGGAACCATGGGTTGTCCTGGAGCCTTTGGCAGAAAGTGCCTGGGGAGACTCGAGGCCGACCACTGGGATTCTGGAGCCGAAGTTACAGAGGGTCTGAAGCCAACTACACTTCCACAGAGAAGGAAATCTTGGCTGCCTTTGAAGGAGTTCAAGCCTCCTCGGAGGTAATTGGCACAGAAGCACAACTCCTCCTGGCACCCCGACTACCGGTGCTGGGGTGGATGTTTAAAGGAAAGGTTCCTGCTACCCACCATGCCACTGACACCACATGGAGCAAATGGATTGCCCTCATCACTCAGCGCGCCCGTATTGGAAATCTGAATCGCCCTGGGATTTTGGAGATAATTACGAACTGGCCAGAAGGTGAAAACTTTGGTCTCACTGATGATCAGGAGCAGGTACAAGTGAGAAGGGCTGAAGAGGCTCCACCATACAACCAACTACCAGCAGAGGAGACCTGCTACGCTCTTTTCACTGACAGTTCCTGTCGCATTGTAGGGATGAACCGGAAGTGGAAAGCAGCCGTATGGAGCCCCACACGCCAAGTTGCACAAGCTACCGAAGGAGAAGGTGGATCAAGCCAACTCGCTGAACTCAAGGCCGTTCAGCTGGCTCTGGACATTGCTGAAAGGGAGAAGTGGACAAAGCTCTACCTTTATACTGATTCGTGGATGGTAGCCAATGCTCTGTGGGGCTGGCTGGGAAGGTGGAGGAAGGCCAACTGGCAACGTAGAGGAAAGCCAATGTGGGCTGCCGATATATGGAAAGACATTGCCTCTCGGGTGGAAAAGCTAACGGTGAAAGTCCGTCATGTAGATGCCCATGTCCCCAAAAGTCGGGCTAATGAGGAGCACCGAAACAACAAGCAGGTAGATCAGGCAGCAAAAATAGAGGTGTCAAAGATAGACTTAGATTGGCACCATAAGGGGGAGTTGTTCCTGGCTCGATGGGCTCATGATGCATCAGGTCATCAGGGCAGAGATGCCACCTACAAGTGGGCATGAGACCGAGGGGTGGATCTAACCATGGACAGTGTTTCCCAGGTTATCCATGACTGTGAGACGTGTGCTGCCATCAAACAGGCCAAGAGAGTGAAGCCCCTATGGTATGGTGGGCGGTGGTCCAAGTACAAGTATGGGGAGGCCTGGCAGATTGACTACATCACACTGCCCCAGACACGCCAAGGCAAGCGCTACGTGCTGACCATGGTGGAAGCCACCACTGGATGGCCGGAGACTTTCCCTGTACCTCATGCCACTGCCCAGAACACCATCTTAGGCTTGGAAAAGCAAGTCCTGTGGAGACAGGGCACACCTGAGAGAATTGAGTCTGACAACGGCACCCATTTCAAGAACAGCCTTATCAACACCTGGGCCAGAGAACATGGTATCGAATGGATATATCATATTCCCTATCATGCTCCAGCTGCCGGCAAAGTTGCACGGTGCAACGGACTCCTTAAGACTACCCTAAAGGCACTTGGCGGGGGAACATTTAGAAACTGGGAAATTAACCTGGCAAAAGCAACCTGGATGGTCAACACCCGAGGGTCTGTCAATCGAGCTGGCCCTGCCCAGTCTGAACCCTTACACACAGTAGATGGAGATAAGGTCCCTGTAGTACATATGAAAGGTATTTTAGGGAAAACTGTTTGGATTAATCCCACCTCATGCAAAGACCAAACCATTCGTGAGATTGTCTTTGCTCAAGGACCTGGTTACACTTGGTGGGTAATGCAGAAAGATGGGGAGACCCACTGTGTACCACAGGGAAACTTGGTCTTAAGTGAGAACTGGGTGTAAGATTTCATTGTGTGCAGATGGAAATAGAATAAGGGGTGGATAATGTCCTGGTTTGCAAGATAAGCTTGTATTCTATTTGCCATCTGTTGGAGGTTGGGCAGGTTTGTTATCTCTTCCAAGAACAATGGTTTGCTCCTAAGAGGTAATGGTTTGTTAATGGGCCATTGACTGACTCACTTCAGGCCTGGTAACGTAACACCATCCCATTGTGAGATGCTCCACCCAGAGGGGGAAGCCAAGCACTCTTTTATTGGATAAAAGGGGTACCTTTTGGGGGGCAGATCAGCTCTCTCTTTGCAGTATTTCCCAGAGAAGCAGCTCATTCGGCGGGATTCCCAGGGAAGCGGTGGGAGCGTGGTGAGGCGGCGGCGGCGGAGCTCGGAGGCAACCCCGGCACAGAGGAAGACCGGCCCCACTGCCACCGGATCTTCAGAGAAAACTATACCCTTCTAAAGATCACCACTGCAGCTGCAATTCATCAGCCACTGCAAGAGGAGCAGCTATCATTTCAACTGGACTGCTACCGACACCCCGAATCCTCAGGTTGTGGACTTTATCACTAGTTTTGTTTGTACTGATTGCATTTGCCTTTTTAAATTGTTATCCTGTTTTCTCCTAGTAAAGAATTGTTACTCCCATTCCCATATCTTTGCCTGAGAGCCTTTTAATTTAAATATCCTAGTAATTCGGAGGGAGGGGGTTTACCTTCTCCATTGCACAGGAGGCTTTTGCCACCCTTCACAGACTCCTGTCTTGTCAAACCAAGACAGTTTATCACCTATTTTATAAAATGTAATTTCTGATCAAATCTCTTGTTGTGATGCCTTCTTTTTTTGGGATCTAACATAGATGGATTGGAAGGAGTAGTATGCAGGGTCTTATTTCCCTACTTTTTACTGTTGTAAAACTCCTAGAAACTGTGTTGTATCTTCTGAGGACTCAGCTACTTGCAGTGTTGAGCTGAATTGGGCACCAGGTTTCATGGCTGTCATGGCAGGAGTTTTGACAACTTCAGCCTCAATTAAAACATGCATATAGCTATGGGTATTACCCACTTATTAATTTCTTTTTGGAAGTTATTATTTTTTTTTTAAGAAGATACCTGTATGAGCATGTGTTTCAAAGCCTAGTTGAGTTTGACCAGTATTGTAACAAATACTGATTCACTTTCTGCTTCTCTTGGTAACAGACATTAAAACAGAAGGAGACTTAAGTGAGTTACTGAAAGTGACGGCATAGGTGTGCATAAACCTGGTTTGGATGTATATATCTATGATCACATTTTTCCCTTCATTGCCTCAGTGCTCTGGAATTTAAGCTATTTGGCTTCTTCCAGCTTTTGCAGGAAACCTAATTTCTGAGAATATAACTAAAGAAACCATTCCAATGACATTAACCTAAGATTCTTATGATAGGTCTCAAAGCCCACTAAAATTAAAAAAAAAAAAAAGAATTCAAAATTACTGTTTCTGGCAGCTGATTTCCTAGATGTCATGGTGAATGGAAGGGAAACCCAGGGTAGATGAGCTGAGGTGCTGGTGTTGATTAAATGGTTGTCTTGGCAACTTCAGTCACTTAAATATCTATAGGAAAATAAAAAGTAAAAGTTAAGATTGAGAAATGGTGATGGGTTGACAGAAGAACCCAGATCAATGAGCAACTTGAGGTTTATACAAGGAATTGATTTGATTACAATAGAAAGTTGCTGTTTTCAGTGGTGGGATCCTTGAGTGATGCAACCTTGCTGGTTCTTGTCTTGTAATGATAGTGTCTGGCTGCCCTCTCATCATGACACAAGATCCTTGGGGAGAAATGCTTGCCTCCCAGAATGTATTAATAAAAAAAAAAAAAAAAAGCAGATGAATGTGGTGGGAATTCTGGTACTACTAGAGTGCCTCATTTTGCAGTCCCACTGTTCAATGTATTCATACAAATATTGCAGCAGAACCTATTGCAAAATAAATCTTGCATGCAAACAAATATGTGTGAGAACTGTATTCCATATCAGAGCTAGATTGCAGAGACTGTGTGTTTTGCTAATCATGAGTGCAACATGCTGTTTTGTGGTTCTGTAGGTAAAACTGATAAGTTTGAATCTTTTTCTTTCTTTATGGATCATTTAATTCTTTCACTTTTGAACAAAAAGCAAACCCCAGAGAAAGACTGACTGAATAAAACAAGCAGTGTTTGAGCCAATTATTTAACTCTTAACTATGACAGGTATTTCTACAGGCACTGAAACAGAACACGAGGTGCTCAGAGAAACATTAGAAGATTAAGTGTACACTTTCTGCCTCTCATCTAATAACCAATTTTTGAGCTGCTCTTTATGATGTGACTTGTGAAAAGTCATGATCAAAGCTTCATTCAAATGTAAGTGGAAAACTCATAAGCTACTACTTGCTGCAAAGGGCAGAAGTAGACAAAACTGGTGGTGGTAGGATCAATTTCCTATCACCTTTTTACTAGGAGGCATCTAGAAATAGGGACAGTATATCTGTATATTTTTTTAAACCTGCATGTTTAAAAGCTACTTCGCTCTACTGGTACTGGTACAAGTTACTAGGCAGGTAATGATGTAACTGTGATGCATATTCAGCTGGTGCTGTGGCTAATTCATTCAAAGCTTCCATCATATCAGCTATTTCTACTTTGTCTGTGCTAAATAATTTGGCAAAATCTCTTCTGACTTTCTCTACTAATAATGTAAGCTAGTGTTATAGTTAATTGTTCATTGGACTTTTGAAGTCTTAGTAAGTTAGATGGAAGTTTTCCTTGGTGAGTGACATTAGCTTCCGCAGTACTGAAATGTTAAAGTAAAAAAAAAAATTACATTCCCTGGTGTAATGCCGATACTGATGGCAGGTTTTTTATTTATTTATAGCTTTTGCTGAAGGACCAATGGCAAAAACTCTTGTTTAGGTTTCCACTGCCTTTTTGGTTTATAAGCTTTTAACCTTTCTCACATCTCCCTCTGATCCTTCAAGATGTTATTACACTGAAAGTGTTAATCTCAAATACAAGATTTGAGACTTTATAAGACTTCTGAAACTTCATCTGATAATATGATCAACAGATTAAGGTTTATAAATCACCTCTGAAAGTAGTGGTACATTTTCCAAATATTTCCTATCATGGGCAAAGAAAATTTAATAAAAAGAATGAAGGAGTATGGGATGAAACCTGGATCACCTAATGTGAACTGTTTGAATACTGTACTAATAGTGGGCTGCTCTCTTGTTTGGATCTGGTTGTTTTGGTTTTTTTTTTTTATTTTTATTTTTTTTCCTTTCTACTTTCACTGTTTTTTAAACAGCTAAAAGTTACAACAAGGCCCAGTACAATCAAAACCAAATTATTGTCAGAATGAAGCTTGGTATAGAGAGCTTTATAAACCCTGCACATGAGTAGTCTGGGTTTTCTAAAGAGAGCATATGGAAGCTGACACTTCAGCTGGATATGACTTGGTAGTTATAGCTCTTTTGTCTGCATCCCTCTGCCATTTCATGGGGCTAATGGCAAATTAAGCTGCTCTTTGGATGCACTGAAGGCAGGCTGCTAAAAATATTTGGTTTCTGCACATCTTTAATTAGACTATCAGACTTTCGTTGAGCTCAAAGTCCAAGGTATGAGCTTAAAGTGGTTAAACTCTTCTAAAATGAATGGTATTACCACTGGAGACAAATCTTCTTCTAAATGGAGAAGGATCTATATTCTCTGGTTGATCTGTTTTAGGACAGGACAAGGCAAACCTGTTCGAGTGTCTTATGTTGCAAAGGCAAGATGTGTCTGGGGTTGTGTATTCTATTGCCATGTGTTAGAGGTGGGGCAGTTATCTTCTGTTAATTAGGATACCTGTTAAAACCAGGTGGGGCAGTTTTCTTTATCTCTTCCACCACCCATCCTCCCTCCAGGGAGATATCTTCTATAAATAGGCCATTGAGTGTAACTGCACGACTGATAAAATTATGTCATCCCATTGTGAGATGCTCCTCCCCCTGGGCGGAGCCAAGCATTCCTACCTGGATATAATCTGAGAATTGGAACACCACAAGCAGCGTTTTCCCACTGGATTCCCAGAGAAAGACCAAGCCTATCTACACCACCATTGGACCTTCAGAGGAAAACTACACCCTTCTACAGGATCACTGCTTCAACAGAAACACATCTGTCACTCCAGGAGGGCTGCAGCCGCCATTTTAATCAGACTGCTACCAACACCCTTACCAACAGGGTGTCAAGTCATATTCTGACTCTGTCAGTGTTGTTTTGCATTACTGCATTTTTATTTTTATTTTTATTTTTATTTTTATTTTTATTTTTATTTTTTTTATTTTATTTTTATTTTTTTCTTCCCTAATAAAGAACTGTTATTCCTACTCCCATATCTTTGCCTGAGAGCCCCTTAATTCCAAAATTATAATAATTGGTAGGGAGGGGGTTTACATTTTCCATTTCAAGAGAGGCTCTCGCCTTCCTTAACAGACTTGGTTTGTTTTGTGTTGGGCTTTTTTTCTCTCTAGCTCCAGGTTGTAGCTGGTTACTGAAATCACTAGAGTTGCTTGCTTAGATGTTTCATTTTAATGGTCTGGGTGTTTCATTCATGTGACACCTTCAAAGCCAGATCACAACAATTCCTGTGACGTTAAAGTTTCAATTCTAGTTTAATGTGTTGTAAGCATTTGTGAATATAAATCAGGTAAAGTTTGGTGTGAGTTTCCTTTGTTCCAAGATAAAAGTAATTTGCAGTTGAACAGGCTCACTTGAGAAGCTTAAACTTGAGCAAGTGAAATCCGGTTTGATTTTGGTTTTTGTAGGTTGATCCTTGGTACAATTTAACTATCAGTTGCTAGAACAGTGGGCATGGTTTCCATTGCTTTATGCTAAGCAAAGCAATTGGAAAGAACAGTTTATCTGTGATCTAGTGCATGAATCATGCCACAAGGTTTGGTACTTTTTAAATCTTTTTATAAACTGTTTTATCCTAGCTAATGTAATTGTACATGTTTTTACTACCCAGATAATGCCTAATCCCTTTTGAATTCTGCTAAATTGTTGGCCTTAATGTTGCTTAGCAATAATTAGCAAAATACAGGTGGTTTGCATATTGTTTAATTCTTGATCAAACCTTTGAAATTTTGTTTGTGGTGACCTGTTAAGCTTTTATGTTAGTAGTACTTCCACTGCTAAATGGTGAATGGAACCTGTTCAGACTGATTGCCAGCCCTGAGCTCAAATCTTTTTTAAAGCTTGTCTTCAGAGTTTTTGTGTTGTGTTTCCACTTGACATGACAGGATTTTGAGAATACTTTATAGCCTCCTTCACAAAGTATGGAATATTTAGTAGGAAGCTTTGCATTCACAAAGAAAACAAAGCATCTGTTTCCTTTTTAATGCAAATTTGGGATCCAGCAATCCAACTCATGTTCTGCTTTCAGTTTAACCATGCTGCTCTTACATGTAGCCATGGTAAAGAAGTGTATTGGGTTTGTATGGCATGGTTTGAAGCGGGGGGGGTGGCAGCTACAGGGGTGGCTTCTGTGAGAAGCTGCTAGAAGCTTCCTCCATATCCGGCAGAGCCAATCCCTGGCAGCTCCAAAGACTGATGTGCAGCTGGTCAAGGCTGGGCTGATTAGAAATGGTGGTAAGGCCTCTGTGATAACATATTTAAGAAGAAAGAAAAAAAGTGATTGTGCAATTGTAATTGTAGCCAGAGAAGAGCGGAGTGAGAACATGTGATAGGAAAAACTCTGCAGACACCAGGGTCATTGGAGAAGGAGGGGAGGGAGGTGCTCTAGGCACTGGAGCTGGGATTCCTCTGCACCCTGTGATGAAGACCATGGTGAAGCAGCTGTTCCCCTACAGCCCATGGAGATCCATGGGGATGCAAAGATCCACCTACAGCCCTTGGAGGAGCCCCACACTTGAGCAGGTGGATGCCTGAGAGGAGGTGCTGACCCTGTGGGAGGCCTGTGGAGAGAGGAGCCCCTGCTAAGCAGCCTGTCCTTGAAGGACTGCACCCTGTGAAAGAGTGACCCACTCTGCAGCAGTTTGCAGAGAATTGTTGCCCATAAGATGTATTCACGTTGGAGAAATTTGCAGAGAACTGTCTCCCATGGGAGGGACCCCACAGTGGAGCAGGGGAATAACTCCTCTCCCTGAGCAGCAGGATAAACATGTGTTGAACTGACCATAACCCCCATTCCCTGTCTCCCTGTGCTTCTGGGGTAGGAAATAGAGCTGGAATGGAAGTAGGGGTGGGGGGGAAGGTGTTTTTAAGGTTTTATTTTACTTCTCATTATCTTGCTTTGATTTTGTTAGCAATAAATTCAATTCATATCTCTAATCCAAGTCTGTTTTGCTTGTGACGGTATTTGGGGAGTGATCTTTCCTGGTCCTTTTCTGAACTCATCAACCCTTTGTTATATTTTCTCTCCACTGTGCAGCTGTTTAAGGGAGTGAGAGAGCAGCTTTGGTGGGTGCTTGGCATCTGGCCAGCATCAACAAGAAAGAAGGTTGATGGTGTTCAGAAATTCTGGATGTCTGATCTGGATGTTGTTTAGCTCTTCTAGGATAATGGAAAGGACTTCATTTGGATTCTCATTCCTTGATCTTCCTTAGGTGCATTTGTTCTAGGCAAATTTGATTGTTCAAGGTCAATGTTCTAATTAAAGTTAAGGAATAATACAGGCTTCTTAAATAATCCTTGCTATGCTTTTGTTGCACTATTTTTAGCCCATATAAACTTGTCCTGTAACTCTATTACAGTTTTGGAGCAGTCTGTGGTAAGCAGGGTAAAGAATTAAAACTGTGCAGAGGTGCCTGAAGTGTCATTAACTTCAGTATGGAAGAGTGATGTTAAGGGCTACCCCACTTAAGTGCCCAGCTTTGTAGTGAGACTTGAAGGGCTTCTACCATTTCTTGTTTGGGGACAACTGCCCTCCTCAGCACTTTAGCTTCTGTAAGAAATGTAATATGTGGCTCAGCCAAAAGTACTCACCAGCCTTGGCTTTATTGCTTGGAGATGGGTTCAGTTCCATCTTCATCTTGAAGAGACTGAACCCATATCTTCTGATGTTTTTTTAAGTTATCAGGCTGTGAGTTTATACTGGGGAATCCTTCATTCCCTTGTCGAAACTTTTGCCTTGTGGGCTCTTGGCTGCACAGTGGGCTAGGGCCAAAACCCAGCCAGCAGTAAGGGAATGTGTCTCTGGTAGCTTAAGGTGCTCATCTGGAAGGAGGGCTTGGTCCTGTTTATCAGCTCGCTTTACAGTGTGAAATATTTATAATCCTGGCAGCTTTTCCTAAGTTTTATGTTATGAGAAGTATCCTGGTTCTGGCCAGGACAGGGATAATTTTTGCAGTAGCTGGGAGAGGGCATGGCTAAGACACCGAGGTTAATCTATACCACCTCATGTAATTGCCAGAGGTGGGGGGAAAGGGACTCTCACTTCAGAGGAAAAGGGGTTCCTGTTGAGAAAACATATCAGGGGGAGCCATTCGGTATTTATTGTTATGGGCTTTCCATGTGAATCCTTTATTTTCTTATACCTTTTGTTATTAATATTGTTGCTGTTACTGTTCATTTTCTTTTCTCATTGCTGTTTCAGGTAAATTATTCCTATATCAACCAGTGATCTTGGCCTTTTGTGCCTCCAACTGAGGGGGGGGGGGGCGAAGGGGAAGCAGTGCGTGCTTTTAGCAAGAGTACTAAATTGGAGAATACCTTTCATAAACCAGGACAGCAGTCAGGCTCCTTTTGTCTTCTGGCTTGGACTTTTGCATTTCTGTTTGGGCAGTGGCTTTTAGAGCAAGACATCCACCCAGAAGGTGGAAGATGCAAGTTAAAGTGCCTTTGTACTGAATGTCCTAGTGCCAGCTGACTGAATAAGACATCCCACTTTAGTTTTTTTGAGGAAAATAAGACAATTATCTGAACTAAACGAGTGGTAAAGGTGGTTATGTACAGGATTTCATGCTCTGAGTCAACCTTGTACAGACACCTGCTTGTAACCTTGAGTTCAGTGTTCTGGATATGTCTGCATTTTCTTCCTTGTCACTTCTCTTGGGCAGCTTACCAAGCATTGCTGAGAAGATATATATGTGGAATTCTGGGTTTAGACCTGGAGTTTTTCAGGGTGGGGTCCCCAGGTCAGCATTGGCTCCTGAGATGCACTTCACAAGCATCAGACTTGTAATGCTCATCCATGCAATGGTTATTGGGTCACTCCTGTTCTACCAGTATCCAGAAAATCAAAGGATGAACTATTTGTAATTAAGTTTCTTCTGGAAAGTGCAGGATCATTTTTACCTGGGTAAACTTCTGTGCTTATCTTTTTGGAGGACATTTCTGTTACATATAGGATAAGGAGGTAGTCTCAACCAGTTCCTGTTCTGTGCTATGTATTTATGGGGGAAATATGTGAGAAAATCTTTCTCTGTAAAAGGATGACTTTAAAATCCATGCTTATAAACACTTTATCATTGGCTGAGGTGTTTTGTTGGGATTCTTTTTTGGATATTAAGTTTTTCTGGTGAAATTTTCTCATTAGTTTGCTGTAGTCAATTGTCTCTTTGATGAAGATGTGATTTTAAAGACACCATTTCATATTGGAAGCAAGTTTAATGTCCTATGATACAAGAACGTCACATTAGTCAGTGCTTAATTTGCAAATTGAAAATCTTGCTAATGTGGCTTTTTGTGTTAAACTACTGAACTGTAAGAATAATGAACTAGTGATACACACTTCCATGATCATTAATCTGATATTGCACTAGCTGTGTTTAAAGCTAACCATTCACAATAAAAAAGTAAATGGGCAATGTGTTACTTTATTAGATATGCTGCCTTGAATGTTTATTTTGGAGATTAGAGCAGAAGCATTAAAAAACCCTCTACAATACAGGCTGCAGTGCCCAGTGCAGAAGTGATTGTACAGTTAATGTGAGTTCCACAGCACATATGGCTTAGTACACAGTATGGGTTACCATAATTTGAATTTGCTGAGGAATATTTTTTTCCCTTACTGATTGAAGAATGGCAGCATTTTAGTCCTGGTGGCTGCAGCCAGTAAAATAGCCCTATGTGAAATATGAAATCTGTTTTCAACAGGCATGCTATCCTGAAAGACTGGACAAGCTCTTTGCATTTGCTGCATATCATTGCTTGGATACTTCTAAGATCACTTGCCCAGCATCTGACTCCTTGATTTTTCCCTCTAATATTGGGACTGTTGAGCCTGAAATACTGTACCACTTGCTGTTAATATGGGCAATAAACAGCCACTGTATTCAACCTTTGTATCTCTGCAGGCTTTCTATCTTGAAAAGATGATGTAACTTTGCTGAGCATCACTAAACATTAGATAATTATGTAGATGTAATGTACTGGGGTGACTTTATGATGCTTGTATCCCCATTCATCTGTTTAGCCCAGAAATAAGTTTTGCACCTTTAAGACTGGTTCTGAGAGCAAAAGGGGGGGAGAGAAAAAGCACACAGTTTGTTATCAGAATCTGCACTTGCTCCCCCACATCCTGCTCCTGGACTGTGTTGTCTGCAGCATGGACAGATAGTGGGAGAGAGCTTTCCTTTGCTTTTAGCTAGTTTTTAGCTAGCTGAGGCAGAGAAGTTCCCTGGACTGTGGTTTTTCTTTTTCTTGGAACTGTTTAAACCTGCTCTGGACTGAACACCCAGAAGAGCACTGGACCTGCTCTGGACTGAACACCCAGAAGAGTACCGGCAGCTTGCACCTGTGGCCCACTGGGCCAGGCCTGGGCTGTGGCATTTCCATCGCTGGAGGGACTGATAACAAACTGAGTGAGCTGAGCTAGAGCCTATGGAGGGGACTTTCTGAGTTTGTCATCTCTTCAGAGTGGCAAGAGGTTTTATTGCTTAATAGTGTTCATTTTCTGTGAGAACCCCAGCCTTGCTCTGGGGTCTCATAAGGTGGTGAAATTCCTCCTCCAACCCGTGCTTCCAAAGAAAAACTCCGCAGGCTTTTGCTGTTCAGCCTCAAGGCAGTTTATGGTTAGTTATCTAAAAGATTGTCTTCTCGGGCTGCGGCTGCTTGGTCAGTGGCCTGGGTAGAGGCAAACACACACACTGACATCCTCTCTGTCTGCTGTCTTCTTCTTCTCTCTCCCCGCCCAGGGCTGCTGCTATCTTTTATATGATATATTACGTATAACATGTTTATAGTTTTCCCCCCAATACCTACTACCTATATTACCAAGTGCTTTTCTACTCTAAACCAATCTGTGAGTGCCAACATCACCAAGAACATGGAGGTAAGGGAAAAGAAGGAGGAAGAACAGGATCAGCCCACTTTCCTCCATCTTAGAACTTCTGAGCCCCATGTACAAAGTAAAAACCCCCCTGTACATGTGTTAAAACCCCCCTGTACCATACTAAAAAAATTTCCCCTCTACTTCGTAACTACTTATACTATACTATCTAACCTTTTGTGACTGCTTGTTCCACCTCCAAAGTTGGTAACTCATTCCATGGCTCAAACTCAAAATCACAGCTGTTTCTAGCTGTCTGCCAGGGTCTAGAATGCCTCTGACCAAGGCCTGGAACCTCTAAAAATGTCTGAGAGACATTTTGAGTTCCCACATCTCCCCTCTCTATTTGAACCAGAAACACCTGTTTTGCCATGTTGTTCAAGGCTCTTCGAATGCACATGAAGATGCATGGCAGAACAAGTAAAACTACAAACCCTATAAGAATATAAAACACTATTTTTAAAAAGTTTTTTTCCACAATGGTGAAAGATTAAAAAAGCCAATGAAATAATCTCACCAGAATCCTGTAAGTTTATTTTTTCTCAGTTTGCTGATACTACCTTGCATCTGTTTCATATTTTCATGAATAGATTTTGAATGATCAAACAGGTTCATGCAGCACATCCCCTCAAATTTTTCACATCTGTGCCCATGTGACAGCAGCAAATAATCAACTGCTGCCCTGTTCTGAAGCACCGCTTGTCTTGCACTGCTGATATCTGTTAACATGTCACTCAGTGCAGACGAAATGGCACGACTGTGTTTGCTCAATCCAGTATGCTATGTGGTCCAATTGTGTCAAGGCCACCCCTAATGCTGTTTGGGGTGAGAAAATTGCAACTGCAATTCTCCGAGCCTTGTCCCAAGTGCAAACATCATTATCACAATTTGGCTATATTGTTCAAAGGATCTTTTTTCTCTTTCCTGTGTGTCTGCTCCTTTAAAGTTTTCAAATCAGGTGTTATCAATGAAAGTTCCTCAATGCTGCATGGACTGCTCTTGAGTTTTGCAGGGATAGCAGGCCAAATTCTGTCCCCGCAAATCAAAAAAAACTCCCTTCGGTAAATTGGCTGGGTGTTGAAGGGATAGTTTGCTCGTCACTTTGGTGTGACTGCACCAGGAAGATGCATTTCTATAAAAAAACTGTTTTGGAATGATATCTACTATATGACTATCTATCTTTGCCACTCTCAATGGATTGAATTTGATAGCAAACTTCATTCTTGTTGACCCAAAAAATGTCCAACTCTGGAGGTTCAAAGTGAGCCACAGGAAGGAACTGTGTCCAAACATGCCATCCTTCCACAGGATCCGAAAAAGATTTCATAACCTTTTGGAGGGATGTCTCTTGGAATTGGTCATTCCTTCACTGGCACACCTACCAAACATGTTGAAAATTGTTTCCCCAGTTCTGAATGGGTCAGTCAAATGCTGTCCAGACCTGCTGCTTTTGTCAAAGTCTCCCACACCTTTTCCCTTGGTTGTCTCATGGGAAAGCCTGTCCCATTGCCCAAGGCAACAAGCAAGGGAATGAAGCACATGAACACTATCTGTCTGAACCCCGTGTCCCCAACCTCTGTGAGAAACCCCGCAATGCAGCAACATCCAAACAACACTTGATTCCCCAGAAAAACCCCAAGTCTCTGAGTTGCCAATCGTTGTCCGATGAGATGTCTGCAGTGTTGCTGTCCATCTTCGTCTGCGTGCTTTCCTCTCTGCTTCTCTGGTCCACGTTCACTGGCATCTGCACCCGAGAAGGTTTCACATGCCTTGCCAACACCCACTTCGATCCTCGTTCTATAGAAACACAAATGAAACCCTTGCCCCAAGTTATTAATGCAAATGGACTTTCAATTTGTCCTGACTCTGGGTTTTTGATCAAAACTAAAGAATTTTCCCTTAGCTCTGCTCGTGCACTGTTTGTAAAATGTCTGACAAGTCACATACAAAGCTTTGTTCAACTGCATGTGAGATGTTGCTCCTGCCTCCTCCTTTTCTGTTTATCCAAATGGATTTCAAGGTATGATGTATTCTGTGGTTCCCCCTGTATGTCATGATCCAAAAATTGCTCCTGGAAATGTGTGAACTGAAACATAAATGTGAAAACATATAAACTGAAACACAAATGTTTTCAAGCCTCTCAGAAGATGCATATTTTGTGACATCAGTTTGCCACAGCTGAAGACTTTTTCAAACCTCTCAAATTGGTCACTCCTGTAGATACAGGATGCTGTACAAACTGACACTCTGACAAGCACTGATGATTTCCTTTGCCTGACCTTTAGAAAGCGAAAGGATTCCATCAATGTTTGTATATTTTTGTGAAAAAATGCATGGCTCAATTTTTCTTGCCCAAAAATGTCTGGTAGCGTTTGTGAGATGGGCACTGTGAATTTGTTTACATGAATATTCACCTTTACTAAAAACTTTGGAAGTGAAGAATGCATTCTGATATGTATAACAAAATATTTATGTTCTCTGTCTTTTAGGATTATTTTCATGCATAATAGATATGAATATAAAATTTCATTGTCCGTGTGTTTTAAAAGTGATTTCTCTAATTGTTTGACCACATTTGCAATATACACTGAATCTGTGATCAGATTGATGGCTTCTGAAATAACTGAAAAACTCTGATTATTGCTACTAATTTTACAATTTGTGGTGAACCTTGTACCATTTTTTACATCTGATTCCCATTTCTCTGTTTTTGGAATTTTCCATGTGATTTGTGAGTTTTCCTTGAACTATCAGTAAACACTGTCATCTTTTCTATTGATTCCTAACTTATTTTTGATTTTTCTCTAAAACTTATTTTTGCATTTAGCGTTTTGTGAGCTAAAAAATGAAAACTTCTGGGTACTCTAGCAACGTTATTGAAAAATCTTGTGACTTTGGATTGTCCACTCATAATATTTTTTCTTTAAATGTAAATTAATGATTAAGAAATGTTTGCCTGACATTGTCAGCAATCTGGTTTTTGCTTTAACAATGATCTGAGCCATTATCTCTAAATCTGTAAGAACTCTTTTTGAGGGCCTGCAAGCTAAAAACAAATACCTACTTGTCTTGGTTCGACAAGACAGGAGTCTGTGAAAGAGGGCAAAGCCTCCTGTGCAATGGAGAAGGCAAACCCCCCCCCCCCCTCCCTCTGAATTACCAGGATCTTTAAATTAAAAGGATCTCAGGCAAAGATATGGGAATAGGAGTAACAATTCTTTACTAGGAGAAAACTAGACAACAATTTAAAAAGGCAAATGCAATCGGTACAAACAAAACCAGTGAAAAAGTCCACAACCTGAGGATTCGGGGTGCCAGTAGCAGTCCTGCTGGGACGATTGCTCCCCTTGCAGTGGTTGATGAATTGCAGCTGCAGTGGTGATCTTTAGAAGGGTATAGTTTTCCTCTGAAGATCTGGTGGCAGTGGGGCCGGTCTTCCTCTGCGCCGGGGTTGCCTCCGAGCTCCGCCGCCGTCGCCTCAGCGCGCTCCGGCTGCTTCTCTGCGAGTGCCGCCGAAGAGAGCTGCTTCTCTGGCAATCCCGCGAAGAGAGAGAGCGAGCTGCCTCTCTCCCCAAAAAGCTACCCCTTTATACAATAATAGAGTGCTTGGCTTCCCCCTCTGGGTGGGACCCCTCACAATAGGATGGTGTTACATTTACCAGCCCGGCAGTGAGTCAGTCAATAGTGTATAAACAAACCATTGCCTCTACGGGGCAAACCATTGTCTTTGGGAGAGATAACAAAAACCTGCTTAACCTTTCGACAGATGGCAAATAGAATACAAGCTTATCTTACAACCTAGGACACTACTTTAAACTTCTATGAAAACATTACCACGATCCTTGCTCAAAGTTATTAACTTAACTGATTTTTTCAATTCGATCCGTCCAGTGTCTGGCACTCTCCTCATATTTTCCTCGACAATCAGCGAAATCAAGTCTACAAAAGAATTATCTCAAAATATTAAAATATACAAAATCTTCATTGCTTATTCCAGCCTTATTTCAGGCACTTCTTCACTTCTTTACACCTTTTTTTTTTCTCTTTTTTCTCTCTTTCTCTTCTTCTCTTTTGAAACAAGAAGGTTGAAATATAAAACATAATATAGAACAAGACAAAATACCTTAATAAAATGTAGAAAATCAATAACAATTCAAGAGAGCTCAAAAGAAAGATTCTAAATAACATATATAAAATTGAACAAAGCATGATTATCAGAAACATTGTGCCAGCGGTTCAGAGTCTGCAAACAGCTGAAACATTTGTTTCCAGTGAAAATTGGCATCCCTTCCCGGGCAGGGCTGACAAGTTTCACCCCAAAGCTGTGTCAGCTGTCACATGTGTAGGATCGAATTGATGGATCAAAATGATCTATATAGCATTCATTTTTGTGCAAAAACCTCTGAATTTTGCTGGCAAACTCATCCATCCAAGTTAAAATCAGGGCCTGGCCAAAACCCAAACTTTAAATTGGAGTGATGTCCTTTAACATATTATCTTAAACAAAGCTTATACCAACATTACATATATGATACCTAAAACATAACAACTTATTATAACATTTTCATATAAAATAAACACTCGAAGTTTAAACTGATTAATTGATCAAATGACACAAGGATTCATTCTTCTTGAAACTTCTTTGAAAGAAAAGGATGTTTTTCAATTGGGAAAAATCATAAGATTAACATTTGCAAAAGGCTGTCAGAATTCTTCAGGCGCCTCTCTCTGCGATCTTCTGAAAAACATTCAAGAACGATAAGAAATAGAAATACAATGATTCCACTCACAAGAAATATAAAAAAAAAAATCAGAGAGTTCACCTAGAAAAATACACAATATACTTAAAATCCAAAATGAGACTTCAGAATGACATGTAACCTGGATGAGATTACAAAACAACAATAAAACATACGAAAATTCGCTATGAAAAAAACAAAGCACAGAGCTTCACCTGATAACATGATAAAATTTCTTAACAATAACATTTATAAAACACTTAAATAGTTAAACATAAAAGAAAGGATTTGGAAACAAACACCCTTTGTATCATTGCACAAAGAAATAACAAAATACACAAGTGATCATTAAACAATGAAATCAATCTCAGAAAAACTGAGAATAAATTCCTTCAAGACTCTTATACACTGATAAACTTACAATAAAACAGAAAAGACTAAAATAAAACCAAGGATCCGATAGACTGTCTTCCTCTTAAATCAATGTTCACGATCATCTCATAAACTCTTTCAGTCAACACCTTCTTATCCTTAAAGAAAAACAACTAAACTTTGTTAATTAAACAAACTTGACCTTTGAAAAACTTAAAATAATTTTTGAATCAAACATTACTTAAACTTAATATATAAAAATATTGGTAAAAAATCCCTAAATTATATTAACTTTATGAAATATATATATATATATATCAAATTAACAATATATAAATCCATTATCAATTAAACTCTTATAAATTTTACTCTTTCAGGGCCCAAACTAAGATAAACTTAAAGTGATATACTCTAATTAAACAATACTTAAACTCTAACCAAACTATATAAAAATCAATTCTATCATTAATAGAATGTTAAAATACAACTTAACTTAAACCTTAACATAATACATTACTAAAGTTTCATGCCATTCAATTTTCTATCCCAATTCTCATTATGATATCTCTTTTTCACATTGTGTTCCACAATCAATATTCTTCATCACACCGGCTAGGTGTATCTGCTGATCAATTCTGTCACCTAACTAAAAAATCTGGGGTTAGTGTTTAGAAACATTGGAGAAGTTTGGAGGAGACCCTTATGATTTTAAGTGGTGACTTAACTGTATCTTATTTTTTGGGTGAATGTTGGAATTCCATCTATCATTGCTGTGGGACATTTGGTGCAATAGATGTGCTTGCAAAAGGTTATTTACTTTGGCTGCTGTGGTTTCTGGGCTGTGCCGTGTATTTGTTGTTAATGTTTGGATGTGCACTGCAGTGGAAAAAACCTCGGCATCTGTCACACCGCAGCTCTGCTGTGGAGAGGCAGTGACCAAGGAGATCCCTGCCTTGGCTCTGCCCAGTCCCCGCTTGCACGAGCCTGAGTGGTGTGGAGGGGAGCAGTTCTGGCACAGTCACACCCCGCTTCTGCCTGCATTGGGGTGACTGTGTCTCTCTATCTTGCTCTCAGCCCCTGCTCACGCCCAGTGTCGGCTGCGCTGGACCCGTGCCTAAAATCTATCCCTCTCAGCCACTTCTGTGTTCACCCTGACTTGAAAACGCATGCGCAGCCTGGATTCACCCATCTCTGTCTGTGTCAACATGAAAACGAGAGAAGGAATGCCGGCCCCGAATACGCCCCGCCGTGCCGGCCCCGGCCACGGCTGTGGGCTCGGGAATGCTGCCTCCCCTCTCCTGACCAGACCTGGCACTGCTCCGGTCCCGCTCTGGGTCGTCCTGCCCGGCCCCGGTGGCTGTCCCCGTCTCAGCGTGGTTTGGCGCTCTGCTGACATCATCAGCGCGCGATCGCCGCTTCCTGCCGTCACCGCGCAATGCGCCGCGTCCCCGCGCTCGGGTTTTTCCCCCTCATGGTTGCTGCGCAGTTTGTGGACGCCTGGCTGGCGGCCGTCGCCGCCGCTGACGCTGTCTGTGCCCGTGCCGCGCTCGAGATGCGAGAGACCCTGGTCTACCGCTCCGTGCACTCTGCTCTCCAGTTTGCACTTCCGATAATATTTGTGCATTTCTTCTGACAATTGATTTACATTTGCAAACCCCGTACTAATTCTTGATAAACTTTTGAACATTTCTTCTAACAACTGATCCATGTGTAACTGATTCTTGTTGCAATAACTATTCTATTCTGGCCATGTCTGAAGCTGGCAGGGATTGGCTGTGGGTTTATGCTGACTGTTGCCATGGGAACTGCAACGGACCTGCGCCCTGAGTCATCCTGACCACGCCCCATCCCTGCCTGTGCCACCACGGGGGTGTGGACATTTCTGCTCTGGTCCCGGCTGTGTTTTTGCCTAGCTTCAGCTCACAGCGCCTGGTTCAGAGCCACTGCCATCCCCCCCCATGACTGACGCAACCACCTTCCTGTTCCCATTCCGGCCCCGATGTCTCCCATCTCGCTTTTCCCCTCTCCTGGCTCTGTTCCAGCACCCACAGCCCGCGCGTGCCGGCTCTGGCTCACCTGTGCCCTGTGCCATGCGTTCCAGATGCGAGAAATCCCCTCCACCCGTGGCTGTCGGGTTTTGCTCAACCTTCACACGCATGCCTACCGTCTGAGCTGCAGCGAGGAATGCCTCTCGCTGTCCCTCTGCCGCTTTCTCAGCAGCCCTGGCTGCTGCAGTCAGGGAGCTATCTTCCCGCGCCTTTTGGGCAGCCACTTCTGCGGCCTCACGGATTCTCGACACCGAATGTGTCATGGGATGCTCGGGACGCCTGGACGCTGCACCCGTGCACCTGCCACCCTGTGTCTGCGCTGTTCCCGCTGCCCCCCCTCTCGTCTGCACCGCGGGCTGTTTTGAATTCCCCGCCCGCGCAGCTACGAAAGACTTCTCCTCTCCTCTCCTCCCCTCTTCCGTCTCTGCTCTGCACTCACTCTGCAACTCCCCCATCGGAGACGCTGCCGCCGCTGCCCCTCTCACCGCAGGTTCGGACTCGAGCAGTGCTTGGTCCCTTCCCCCATCGGGGGCTGCGGCTGTGCTTGGCTTATCTCTCTGTCTGGGGGATTTCTGCATCGGAGGAGCTCAGGGATTGAGGTTCGAGGGAAACTGAGGAACAGTGGGAACCTGGAGACACAGGGAATGATGACACACCATCCCCTGATCCTCCACGGGAGGCAATCCTGCTTCCCCTGGATCTGTGGTGAGGAAAACTGCCCCAAGCTGCTGGCTGGGCCATCTTCCCCCTTTGTGCTCCAATAGCCCCAGGTGTCCGGCTGGACGTGCCACGCCGTAGAGCTGGCTATAATATTGTCCTTGTTAAAAGCAAAAGTTTTGCGGCAGTCTTATCTTTTTGTTCTTTTGTGGCTCAGTAATAAAGTTGCTTATTGATCCCTTGCCAAAAATTCAATCCCAAGAAAAAATATACATCTGTGTGCGAGTGACTACACTGCACCTACAATAACAAAGCTTTCATTTAATTTGGGGCTATCTCTACCTGATGGGTAGAAGTCTTGCCCTATAGGGCTAAAAAAAAAATCTTTGGTGTGTCCTTGGGAGAATGCCTTCCCTCCCCATGTTCTTAATTTTGACCATTCTCACCAAAAGCTGAGTCAGCATGAAATCAGACCGGAGATGGCACTGTTCATCGTCCAGCAGGCCACAGGCGAGGAATCCCAGGCGCGCTTCTGGTTTCTCTCTTCCTGTCTGTCTTCCAGACAAAATGCCTTGGTGAAGGTCAGGTTCTTATCTTGAGCTTTCTGCTCCCTCTCTTCTTGAAATTGCGGAGAATGTGTGTACTGCTCTTCTTTTTTTTTTTTTTTTCTTCTTTCTTTTTCTGCCGATGAAGGTTGGAGGTTGTTTGATGTTTCTTTTTCTTCTTTTTGTTGATGCCTGACCAGGGACGCCAGGTGTGAGAACCTCAGCCTTGCTCTGGGGTCTCATAAGGTGGTGAAATTCCTCGTCCAACCCGTGCTTCCAAAGAAAAACTCCGCAGGCTTTTGCTGTTCGGTCTCAAGGCAGTTTATGGTTAGTTATCTAAAAGATTGTCTTCTCGGGCTGCGGCTGCTTGGTCAGCGGCCTGGGTAGAGGCACACACACACTGACATCCTCTCTGTCTGCTGTCTTCTTCTTCTCTCTCCCCGCCCAGGGCTGCTGCTATCTTTTATATGATATATTACGTATTACATGTTTATAGTTTTCCCCCAATACCTACTACCTATATTACCAAGTGCTTTTCTACTCTAAACCAATCTGTGAGTGCCAACATCACCGAGGAAGAACAGGATCAGCCCACTTTCCTCCATCTTAGAACTTCTGAGCCCCATGTACAAAGTAAAAATCCCCCTGTACAAGTGTTAAAACCCCCCTGTACAATACTAAAAAATTTCCCCCTCTACTTTGTAATTACTTTTACTATACTATCTAACCTTTTGTGACTGCTTGTTCCACCTCCAAAGTTGGTAACTCATTCCATGGCTCAAAATCACAGCTGTTTCCAGCTGTCTGCCAGGGTCTAAAATGCTTCTGACCAAGGCCTGGAACCTCTAAAAATGTCTGAGACACATTTTGAGTTCCCACAATTTTCTGTGCTGGTGAATGCTTTGCCTGTTAAATAAGTAGGTTTTTTCCACTTTTCTCCAAGGAAATATTTTCCTGAACCAGTTGGGGGAGGGGTTGCTTGAATCTGCTTTCTAGAGGAACCCCTTTGGAGATTTTCTCCCAAATTTGCCCTAAACCAGGACAATGTACTCCAGAGATTTGTTTTGAGATAAACACTTTGAAGCCATAAAATGTACTGGATCTGTAGTAAAGCTGACAGCATATTTGCTTTTAACATAAGAGCCATCTTGCCAGCAGGAGAAAATACTATTTCCTATGAAACCCAGATGGACTGAAATGGTTTTGGTTGGCTGCTTTTGGGGGGGTGTGGGTGTGGTTTGTTCTTTGTTATTTTTAAAGCACCTCAAACTGACTCTAACTAGTGTTCTTGTGTTAATTTCATCATTTGATTCTTCATTTTTCTGTGATCACACATGGATACTTTGAATGATGTTCTATTGGGAAGAGGCCAACTGAAAACACTTGAGCAGCAAACAATCTACTCAAATGAGACTAGTTTTTGCATAACAATGAAGTGATATGTGTTATAAATAGACTCCACAACTTGGGGTAGTTATGAAGTGGTTATGTATTGTCATCCCCCGACACAAATGAGATAGCTCTCCAAGACTTGTGTACTGAGCCTTAGTCTGACCCAAACCTTTATTCACAAAGGTGTTCTATATGTAATACACTACACAATTTTTCTATGCATATTAAACCCCTGGCCCTGCCTGTCCTCGCCTGTCATGCTAAATAGGTCCACACACTTCTGGGCACGCGTGGTTTGCCGTGGTGGTCCTGCAGGGGTCTCTGGTGGTCTCTTGAGGCTGAAGATCATGGTCTTCCTTATGGTTGAACTTTTGAACTTTTCTCCTTTGTGTGTGCCCTTTTGGTGCTTATCTGAGTACCATCTGTCAGTCTTGGGTAGGCTTAGGGACAAAGGAACCTCTTTATCTGGGTTCTTTGTATCTTCCTCCTTTCTGGTATTGTTCTTTATGAAAGAGGCTTCAGAAATTTGCATTTTCTTATGCCCTTTTGTACCTTGGCAGAGGTTTCTTAAGTAAAAGGTTAAAATTCAACACATAACTCTACAAGCTAGAATATAAATGCTTAATTCATTTTGTTAACTTAAGTGAACTTCAAAAATCTCTGTTTCAACAAGAGTAAAAGAGCATATTTTGAAACTTTTCTCCTTTTGCAGGAGGCAGGCAATACTGTTGGCATATTTTAAGGGCAAGATGTGTGTTACTGCTTGTCTAGTGTCCAGTACAATGAAGCTGTGATTTGCTTCTCAAACCTGCAAAGTTAACCCAGACCATAAATGCAATAAGGGTTATCTGGCTATTAATGAGATGCAAAAATGATGGCTACTGTACAGCTTCCAGTATGCAAATATAAGTAAATTAGAGCTTTCTTGAAAGCCCAGTATACTCTGAAGGGTGATGATGGGTGACTTTCTTTTTTTTCTGTAACTAGACTATATAACAGCTGGCTTCTGGTGAGTCCTTTTTCCACTCTCAAAAGAGTTAAACATGGGATGTTAATTATATGCTCTATAGATGTACATGTGCTGCTGAAGCTGTCATTTTAAAATCTACATTGTAAGCCAAATGATCAGTCTGGTCAAAAATTGTTGGTTTGTCTTTCTTTATCACTAAACAAGCATGTAGGTCGGTATCCTGGGTTTGGCCCAGATCAGTGGGGAGGGCGGGGAGGCCATGGCCAAGACTAATGTTATTTGACACCACTTCTCATCATTGCCGGGTTGGAGGTAAATGGTGGGAGAAATCATGGGGTGAAATGGTCCAGTATTGTTTTGTTTTACATGTAAATTGTTTCATTGTCTTAAACCTTTCATTATTAATATTGATGGTGTTACTGTTCCTTTTCATACCTCATTGCTGTTTTAAGTAAATTGTTCTTATCTCAACCTATGATCTTTACCTTTTGTGATTGGGGGGAGGGGGGAGGGGCCTCTAGCTGCATCAACATGGCCCATTCCTAAACCATGACAAAATTAATTAGCACCTAATGTGGAGCACAAAGGGTTGAGATAACAGATCTGCCCAGAGCATGATGGAAACAAATTTGATCTAAGCATTTGTTGTATTAGGTATGCAGCCACTGATTACAGTGTTGCTTGGTCTGTTCATGTGTGTTATAAATTGAGGTGAATAATTTGATTCAGCCTTTTAAGATCAATTAATAATTTTATTAATTACAGCAAGTGATAGCAAGCAAACAGCGCTGGGTGCAGCCAGGGAATCTGTGTTCCGCCAAAAGCTGACAACCTTTCTTTCTCTTCAGTCCCTTTTTATCCAGCACAAGTGGGGGTGATGGGTTTCCTTCCACTGTGGTTATCAGTTCCAGCAGTAGTTGGTTTGACAAGTGGGGGTGATGGGTCTCCTTCTGCTGCGGTTATCAGTTCCAGCCAGTCCTGCAAGATCTTTCACAATCTTTGTTTGCAGTTACCAGCCTTGCCCAAGCTTTCAAATTCCATGCCCCGACCCCCCAACCCTTTTATCCTAATTTCATACTTTTGATGAACAAACAAGTCAATGCAGTTTCTCACAATGTGCATGTGGTACTTAACCCTGTATATATTCCCATATGTGCTCCTTACGGTCTTGTTTTTCACAGCAGGGAGAGGGATCAGGATTGCTTTCTTGCTGTACTGTAAGATATCCCTTTATGACATGTTAACATCAAGGTCAATGAGGGTCATTTGGGATGTGTATTCAATGTTGCTCTCCTACCCTTACCTTGGTTGCTAGCTTTGGGAGTCCATTAATAATAGTACCCAGTGGGGGGGGGTGTGGAAACCGGGCAGCATGATTTTCCCTAGCTTTTCACCCCCTTTTCCTCCTTCAGGCCTGTTACATTAGCTTTTGAGAATTTTGAATTCCCACTGGATGTTAAGGAAAGCATGTTATTGTTGCTAACTTTGCCAGGTCTCCTCAGTGCAGTCCACACCATGAAAGAGACAAGAAAGAGTTCTAGGGAGGATAGTCAGAGATTTGCCACGTGGGTGGGATAGTAATGAGTGGCATGGAATGTGGCAGAAAACAGGACACTATTTGGAGGACTCCTCCAATGGTTTGGATGTTCACCCCAGAACAGCCACAGGGTCCTGTTAGAGTGATAAAATATGCAAAAGAAAAATGCTGTGGGCAGTTCCAGAAAGGCACAAAATGATGGCATTTTCTGGGCTCTGCCTGCTATTTATCAGACACTGCTCATTACTAGACAGCACCCTCAGGGGGAGGAGGAGAAAAGCAGAGCAACTGGCACTGTGGCCACTCAAACTGCAGCTGAACCAGAGGAACAACCCATGCTGGTAGTAGTCACCCCTATAAAGAAGAAAAAATCCAGGACCAAATCAAGTCACTTAGTGAAGGATGAAGAGGAAGTAGGGTCTTCACAACAAGAGTAAAAGGCATGGGCAGAGATAGTAATTTGATCCCTATCCCTAGGTGAGCTGTGAGATGTGTGAAAAGATTTCACCTGCCAGTAGGGTTAGCCCATGGTGACTGGACTGTTCCAATGCTGGGATATCATGACCCAAGATATGGAACTAGATGTTAGTGAAGCCATGCAGCTGGGATCCCTGTCCTGGGCTGTGGGCATTGACCAGGGGATTGGGAAAAAGACAGAAACTCATACTCTGGAGATTATTTTGTGGGGTCATGGGTTGGAGATACACACCTGACACAACACACAGAAGATCATGTGACAGTGTGTTTTATTGTTCAGACTGTCTTTATATGCGGGGGGGGGGGGGGGGGTGAAACTCCCAGGTTAAAACAGCTGATTGGATGGAATCTCTCTCAGCCCAGATCTCTGGCCAGTGGTGTGTCTGCATCTAATCTTGAATAGGGTTGCCTGAGGTCTTTGCTTGGGTTTGAATCCAACCTATAACCGCCATATCTGGGGACATGTTTTCTTCTAGGTTTGTTGAGTTTAGAGGGCAGCTTCAGATCAGCTGCAATGTGACAGAGATGACTCCTGTCAAGCATGAGGGAAAGGTGTCTTTTCATGGATGATCTATCAGTGCAATAAGTGGAACACCATGGAACAAGGTATTCAGTACCTGAGAGAATTAGCTGCCCTGGAGGTACTCTATAAGGATTCAAGTAACAAGCAATCCCCTATAGATCCAGATGAAGCCTAGGACACACAACCCATGTGGCAGAAGTTCCTATGGAGCACACCATTGTTGTACACCAACTCATTGGCGGTGATGTCATAGAAAGAAGGAGAACAAAGAGTGGATAATTTGATTGCTCAGCTGGTAATATGAGGAAAGTCTCTCTTCCTCCCTGTGGGCCTGAATCTCAGCCACAGGAAGACTGTCCAAGGACCTCCAGCAATTTAAAGAGGAAATGTCCTGTGCCCTGCTAGTAAAGGCCAGAGTCTCTGCGATTAAGAGCAAGCACACCCCTGCTCAAGAGAGAGAGGGAACACACCATGAGGTAGGTAACCTGTGCTTTTACCTGCATGACCATGGAGAGGACATGAGAAAGTGGGATGGAAAACCCACCTCTGCCCTAGGAGCCATGGGTATCTGAGTTGAGAGGAAGGACAGCCACCATGGGAAATTCTTCAAGGATAAATGCTGCTCCAGTTTCCAGTGGGTAAGTCCTCACACAGAATGGAAGGTGTTGATGTTACTTCAAATCCTCTTGAAGGGACCTGCAGTTCATCATATTTACAACAAGTGAGCAATGAGTACCATGACCCGAACTAGAGGGGCCAGCCAGGTATAGAAAAGGGACAGTCAGATCTATTGGACTGTGTGGATCTGATGGCCTGGCACATCAGACCAACAGGAGTATAAGGCTTTAGCTTATACCAGTGCACAATGTACCCTGATGCGATCAAGATATAGTGGGGCAAAACCAATCTCTATTTCTGGAGTGGCAGGGGGATTCCAACAGCTGACTGTACTGGAAGTTGAACTGAGCCTGGCTAGGAACAGATGGCAAAAACACCTCATTGTGACTGGCCCAGAGGCCCTGCGTATCCTTGGCATAGATTACCTCAGGACAGGGTATTTCAAGAGCCCAAAAGGGCATTGTTGGGCTTTTGGGATACTTGCTGTGGAGACACAGAATATTAGGCAGCTGAATACCTTTCCTGGTCTCTCAGAGGACCCTTCTGCTGTGGGACTGCTGAGGGCCTCTTATCAACAGGTATTGATTACTACCGCAACTGTGCACTGTTGACAATACTACACCAGCTGGGATTGTGACCCCCATCCATGAGATGATTTGTGAACTAGATAGCCAGGGAGTGGTCAGCAAGACCCACTCACCCTTTAATAGCCCCATATTGTCCAGTGTGTAAATTCAAGGGAGAGTGGAGGCTGACAGTAGATTATCATGCCCTGAATGAAGTCACACCACCTCTGAGTGCTACTGTGCCAGACATGCTGGAACTTCAGTACGAACTGGAGTCCAAGGCAGCAAAGTGGTGCTGCCATCAATATGGACAATGTGTTTTTCTGCATTCCTTTAGCAGCAGAGTGCAGGCCAAAGTTTGCCTTCACCTGGAAGGACATCCAGTACACCTGGAACTGCCTGCCCCAGGGATGGGAACACAGCCCCATGATTTGCTGTGGACTGATCCAGGCTGCACTGGAAAAGGGTGAGACTCCAGAACACTTGCAATACACTGATGACATCATAATATGGGGCAACACAGCAGAGGAAGTTTTTGAGAAAGGGGAGAAGATAATAGAGATCCTCCTGAAGGCTGGTTTTGCCATAAAACAAGTCAAGGGACCTGCTCAGGAGATCTAGATTTTAGGAGTAAAGTGGCAAGATAGCTGTTGTCAGATTCCAATGGACATGGTCCATAAAATAGCAGCAATGTCCGCCCCAACCAGCAAGAAGGAAACTCAGGCTTTCCTAGGCATTGTGGGATTTTGGAGGATGCATATTCCAGATTACAGTCATATTAATTGCAAACCCTCTCTATCACATCACCTGAAAGAAGAATGATTTCAAGTGGGGTCCTGAACAAGAACAAGGTTTTGAATAAAGTAAGCAGGAGATAGTTCATGCCATAGCCCTTAGGCCAGTCAGGACAGGACATGATATGAAAAATGTGCTCTATACTGCAGCCAGGGAGAATGGTTCTTTCTGAATTCTCTGGCAAAAGTATCTGTCGTGGTTTGACATGGGAAAAAGAATTTTCTCAGCAGGAAGAGGTCAGTCCAGTAAGGGGTCAGGTTTGGATATTGACACTTGGAGTGACCAATTGGGGGTGGACACTCCTCTGAAAACACAGAGGGGTTAAAAGCAGAATTCCCAGGAGAACTCTCTGTCTTTGGTTCTGGTCAGAGTGCAGTGCAGGACTCTCCCCTGCCCGGCCCGTGGCTGGGTGGGGGAGGGGAAGGCCCGCGGTCTTACTGAGGTAAGGCCCAAGGGTGGAGAGGGACTGGAATCAAGCTGGCCCCCTGCAGATGGAAGGGTGGAGAAATCTGGGATGTCTCCGTTCCCCCCCCCCCCCCCCCCCAGTGTCTCTATCTCTCTCTCTCTCTCTCTCAAGAGACAGTGGCGGTTTGTCAGCAGTACGCCGTGGGGAAGGAGGAGAGCAGGGGGGCCGCAAGGCCGCAAAGTGCCCAGCTGTGGGAGCCAGCAATTAGGGCAGGCAGAGAGCCAGCCAGGGAGTCAGGACTTTTAACCCTTCCTTGAGAAATTAAAGCTTTGTGAAATTTTACTACTCCTCGGCTTGAAAGAGAGGAAGAGAGACAGCCTGGGACCTGGGATGTCAGAAGGAGAAATTCTAGGTGGAAGGAGATGATGGAGTGACATTTGGCTGGACTTTTTCTTGTTGGCCATAGACTGAACCGATTTTTCTCCTCCAAGAGAGACTGTATTTTAGGAGGATGCCGGTGAGGCAAGAGACCTGCTTCAGCATCTGGGAAAAGACAGACGTGGAGCAAACAGAAAAGTTAGGCAGGTTTGTGGTGGTGCCCCCTGTCCTCAAAGAAGAAGAAAAGAAGATCTCTGTTCTTGGACTCTCGGCCCCAGGGTGCAATGGGGGGGACTGTGGTCCCAAACAATGAAAAACTGAACTGTTGTTTTTCTCCCCTCTTGGCAGGGCATCCTTGAAAGAAAAAATCCTAAAAGCAGTCTGTCCATCCATGCATTGGTGGTGAGAGCACTGTGCATGGAAAGGAGAAGGGTTACCACGGCAAACTTTTTCTCCGGGTGGTGCCATGTGTGACATGGAAACACATGATATGGTAGCTTTGATTCTTGGGGGGTCTGTGGCACAGGAAAGACTCTGTTCCCTCGATGGACTGAGTATCGATTGTCTGGAGGGTGGAAACCTGATTGGAGTCCAGATTGTGTCTCGCTGTGGTTTGTTGGAGTTGGGTGGTGGGAGTAGGAATGTTTTGAAAGGTTTTAATTTTGAATTTTGTGTGTGTTTTTTCTTCCCTTTTTTCCTTGTATAGTAGTTTAGTAGTAGTAGCTTAATAAAGTTTTTTCCCTTGTTATTAAGCTTGGGCCTGCTCTGCTCTGTTTCCTGATCACATTTCACAACATTCAATTGAGGGGCTGCACTTTCATGGGGGCACTGGCATTGTGCCAGTGTCAAACCATGACAGCATCTGAGGAGACTCAAGGATAGCCCCTGGGTTTCTGGATTTGGGGATACAAATGATCCGAGGCCTTTTACACCCCAACTGAAAATGAGATACTGGCATGCTATGAAGGTATTCAAGCTGCTTCAGAAATGGTTGGTACTGAAGCACCGGTCCTCCTGGTACCCCGACTGCCAGTGCTGGGCTGGATGTTCAAAGGGAAAGTCCCTTCCACACAACATTCCACTGATACTGTGTGCAGTGAGTTGATTGTTCTGATCACACAGCAAGCTCCAATAGAGAAATACAGTTGTTCAGGGATCTTGGAAGTCATCTGGAAGTAGCCCAAAGCTGAAAATTTCAGACTATCATCAGAAGAGGAGGAGGATAAGGTGACACATATTGAGGTGGCCGCACCATATAATCAGCTACCTGAAAATGAAAAGCAACATGCTCTTTTTGCTGACCGTTTCTGCTCTATCATAGGGATGCATTAAAAATGTAAAGCTGCTGTATGGAGTCTACGTGGTGCATCACACAAGCTATTGAGGGACAAGGTGGATCAAGTCAGGTTGCAGAGCTGCAAGACATCCAGCTGACCTTAGGTATTGCTGAATGTGAAAAGTGGCCAGCATTCTATCTGTACATTGACTCATGGATGGGAGCAAATGCTCCGTGGGGGTGGCTGGACTGATGGAAAAAGACAAATTGGCAGCACAGAAGGAAACTCATCTGGTCTGCTGAATTGTGGCAAGACCACTGCCTGAGAAGAGAAGCTGACTATAAAAGTCCCACATGTAGATGTCCACATGTCCAGGAGTCAGGCTACTGAAGAAGATGGCAACAATGGTCAGGTGGATTAAGCTGTCAGGATTGAATTGGATCTGGACTGGTGTCTTGGTTTGAAAAGACAGATGTCTGCTAAGGAAGGCAGGAGCCTTCTCTGAAATGGAAAATGTAAACCCCCTCCCTACCAATTATTATAATTTTGAAATCAAGGGGCTCTCAGGCAAAGATATGAGAGAAGGAATAACAGTTCTTTTATTAGGGAAGGAAATAAAAATACAATGCAGTTATAAAAATAAAAATGCAGTAATACAAGACAACATTGACAGAGTCAGAATATGACCTGACACCCTGTTGGTCAGGGTGTTGGTAGCAGTCCAATTAAATGGTGGCTGCAGTCCTCCTGGAGTGACAGATGTAGTTCTGTTGAAGCAGTGATCCTGTAGATGGGTGTAGTTTTCCTCTGGAGATTCAGTGGTGGTGTAGATGGGCCTGGTGTTCTTCTGGGAATCCAGTGGAAAAGGCTGCTTGTGATGTTCCAATTCTCAGATTACATCCAGGTAGGAATACTTGGTTCCTCTACTGGGTGGAGCATCTCAAAATGGTATGATGTAATTTCATCAGTCATGCAGTGACACACAATGGTCTATTTATAGAAGATATCTCCCTGGAGGGAGGATGGGTGGTGGAAGAGATAAAGAAAACTGCCCCACCTGGTTTTAACAGGTGGCCCAATTAACAGAAGATAACGGCCCCACCTCTAACACCTGGCAATAGAATACACAACCCCAGACACATTTTGCATTTGCAATTTAATACAGGCTCCTACAACCTATGGAATGTGCAATTGGGGACAGTAAATAATGAGTCTCTATGTATTCCAGAATGTCCCCTTCCTTTGGTGAGATGTATCTTGGTTTAAAAGACAAATGTCTGCCAAGGGAGGCAAGAACCTTCCTGGAATGGAAAGAAGACCCCTCCCTCCAATTCTTTATAACTTTGAAAAATCAGGGCTTCCTAGCAAAAATGTAAGAAAAGGAATAATAGTTCTTTACTAATATATATATCAGAACAGAACAAACAACAAAATAATAACAAAAGTTTTCCACCCACTTGTCTTGGTTTGACAAGACAGGAGTCTGTGAAGGAGGGCAAAAGCCTCCTGTGCAATGGAGAAGGTAAACCCCCTCCCTCTGAATTAACAGGATTTTTAAATTAAAAGGCTCTCAGGCAAAGATATGGGAATGGGAGTAACAATTCTTTACTAGGAGAAACTAGATAACAATTTAAAAAGGCAAATGCAATTGGTACAAACAAAAATAGTGATAAAGTCCACAACCTGACACCCTGAGGATTCGGGGTGTTGGTAGCAGTCCAGTTGAAATGATAGCTGCTCCTCTTGCAGTGGCTGATGAATTGCAGCTGAAGTGGTGATCTTTAGAAGGGTATAGTTTTCTCTGAAGATCTGGTGGCAGTTGGGCCAGTCTTCCTCTGCGCCGGGGCCGCCTCCGAGCTCCGCCGCCGCCGCCTCACCACGCTCCCACCGCTTCCCTGGGAATCCCGCCGAATGAGCTGCTTCTCTGGGAAATACTGCAAAGAGAGAGCTGCTCTGTCCCCCAAAAGGTACCCCTTTTATCCAATAAAAGAGTGCTTGGCTTCCCCCTCTGGGTGGAGCATCTCACAATGGGATGGTGTTACGTTACCAGCCCTGCAGTGAGTTAGTCAATGGCCCATTAACAAACCATTACCTCTTCGGAGCAAACCATTGTTCTTGGAAGAGATAACAAACCTGCCCAACCTCCAACAGATAGCAAATAGAATACAAGCTTATCTTACAAACCAGGACACCACTAAGCACTATTTTTCCCTTTTGGTGTGGTTATGACCACAGCTGGCAGGGCATGCTGGCAGCTCTGGCAAGGCAAAGGATGCAGTAGCTCACTGACAGCCAGCAGCAGGGGGTGCTCTGATGCAACTACAGAATTTCTCCAGGGGGTAATGGTAGCCCGGATGAAAAAAAGGAAGGGAGTGATTCCACTGAGCACTCACATGAGTAGTGACCAGTCTTGGCACTGCCAACAGCAGCAGACACAATTTGGGGAATGTAGGCAAGGCTTGATTGTGTTGCTGAGTTAGTGTGCAGAAAGAGATCCAGCAGAGACTGCTCTGACTCCAGGCGGCACCCCACACAACAGCTCTGGATTCCTGAGCAGAAGGGAAGAAGGACCCACCTCCCAACCAAGTCTCGGGTCAGCCCCACCACCTCTCACGGCATTTCTCCACAATTCCCCAAAAAAACCTGTCCTGGTTTGACACTGGCATAATGCCAGTGCCTCTATGAAAATGTGATCACTCCCTTGAATGCTGTGAAGTGGAATCTAGAACAGAGCAAAGCAGGCTTAAGCTTAATAACAGGGAAAAAAACTTTATTAAGCTACTACTACAAAAGGAAAAAGAAAGGAAAAAAAAAGGGAAAAAAAACTCACACAAAGATTAAATGAAAACCTTGCAAAGCATTCTTCCCCCCCTACTTAACTCTAACAAACTACAGTGAGACACAATCTAGACCTTAATCAGGTTTCTACTTTCTAAACAATCGATATTCAGTCTATTGAGGGAACAGAGTTTCTCTTGTGCTACAGACCTCCTAAGAAACACAGCTCTACATCCTGTGTTTCCATGTTATACATGGCACTGCCCGGAGAAAAATTTGTTATGGTGACCTTTTTCTTTTTCATGCACAGTGCTCTTACTACTAATATATGGATGGACAGACTGCTTTTAAGATTTTCTTTTTTAAGGATGCCCTGCCAAGAGGGGAGAAAACAACAGTTCAGTTTTTTATTGTTTGGGACTACAGATTCCCTCATTTTTCTCTGGGGCTGAGGGCTTAAGAACAGAGATCTTTTTATCTTCTCTTTCTTTTTTAGGACAAGGGGATGCTACCACAAACCCCCTAATTTTTTTTCTGTTCACTTTTGTCTTTTTCTCAGCTGAAGCAGGTTTTTTGACTTACTGATATATTCTCAAAACACAGTCCCTCTTGGAGGAGAAGATTGGTTCAGGTTGTGGCTAACACGGAAAAGTCTAGCTAAAAGCCACTCTTTGTCCCTCTCTTATCTAGAATTCTTCTTTCTAACATCCCAGGGTCTAAGGTGTCCCTCTTCCTCTCTTTCAAACTGAGGAGGGGAAAGGAAAATTCACAAAGCTTTTATTTCTTAAAAAAGAGTTAAAAGTCCGAACTCCCAGAGATGGCTTAATGCCCAGACATCTAGCAACTCCCACATACTGGGCACCTTGCAGCTCCCCCCCCGCTCCTCCCTCCTCGCGGTAAAATTGCTGACAGAACTGCTGCTGTCTCTTTCTCTCTCCCTCTCGGGAGAGAAACTCTAGAAGGGGAAAACAGAGACATCCCAGATTTCTTCCACCCTTCCATCTGCAGGGGCCAGCCCGGTTCTAGTCTTTTTACTACCCTTCGGAGTTACCTCTATCAGGCCATAGGGCTTCCCCTCCCCCACCCAGCCACAGCCGGGCAGGGGAGAGGCTGCACTAAACACTGACTAGAACTAAAGAGAGCGAGTTTTTCTGAGAATTCTGCTTTTAACCCCTCTGTGTTCTCAGAGGCGTGTCTACTTTCAATTAGTCAATATTTAAATTAACCTCTTCTTTCCGGAAAAAATTCTTTTTCCGTGTCAAACCAGAACAAAACCCAAAATAGTTGGGAGAGCCCTTGCCCCAGCTAAAACTCCCCAGCCTCAAAATTACTCCATTGGAATGCCAGAGCCATTGGCCACTTCCCCTTGGGTCTTAATTGCTGACTATTCACCCAGAAAAGCCACTGTCTCCCCCTTCTAGCATCTCCCTGATAACAATGGGAAGAAATTAACTGAAAAACCTGAACTCACCACAAGATGAGATACATTATATAGATTAAATGCACAAGTAATCTTTTTTGAGAATTCCATGCAATTCAACATTCTACCTGAGACATTATGGAAAGCTCAGTTTTGCCTGCTAATGAGCAAGCCATTGGAAGAAATCAGAAAACATTTCAGGTGATGTTTCAAGTGTGGTGATTCCACTGGTATGGGCTTCAGAAAAAAAGGGTAAAAGTGACTCCAAGTAAGATAAAATTGAAACCAGGAGCTAGACCAGTAAGAGTGAAATGATATCCTATAAGGATAAAAGCATAAAAAGGTTTGTAACTATCACTGGATCTTTCCAAACCAACTGGCAAAAACCAAGCTATGCTAATGGAACAGGGAGATGTAAAGGCCCTTGCTCTTCAGTAGGTAGCAAAGTGGCTGGATTTAAAGTTGATGTCACACACATGGCTACAGCACGGCCATCTGCATACCATAGAGCAGGTATATGCAAGTTGACCAGATTTAAGGGATGAACCCTTACATAATCTGGATAAAGAACTCTACATTGATGGCAGTAGCTTTGTGCAAAATAGAGTAAGAAGGGCAGGATACGCAATAGTGACATTAGGGGAGGAAATAGAAGTTAAACCTTTGCCTCTGAATACCTTGGCCCAAAAGGCCAAGATTATTGCACTCACTACAGCCCTTGAGAATGGTAAAGCAAAGGATCAATATATTTACTGTTTCAAAATATGCCTTTGGGGTAGTACATGCTTATGGGGCTATATGGAAAAAAAAATAAAGTCTTGAATTCTTAGGGAAGTGGTAAAAAATACAGGCAGGAAATTTTGAAGCTTCTGTAGGCAGTACTAGAGCATAAAGAAGTGGCTATAATGCACATCAAAAAGCACAGAGCAAAGTGATTTAGGGAAATAGAAAAGCAGACTTAGTGGTAAAACATGCAGTGAATAAAAACCAAATAACTGGAGCTTTAATACCTGAAAAAAAAAAAAACAGAGATGAAACCCCCTGAATATTCAGAAAAGGAAGCTCAATTAGTGGGACTAAAGTGCACCAAAAATACAGAAGGATGGTGGGTGACTCCAAACCAACAAACTTTAGCTAATGTTACAATGATGGAAGCACTGCTCAATAAGTTATATGAAGAGACCCATATGGGAGCAGATGCTATGATAAGTAGTATCAGAAGACATGCTGTAGGATAAAAAGTGCAATTCCCTGGGGATATAATGACAAAATGTCCTGTCTGCTGTGTAAATAATCCTAAAATCCAAAGGAATCCCCCAGTGGAAGAGGTAAAAAGAGGAATAGCTCTTGGGGAGTATTGGCACATATTTACTGAGTTACCAAAAATATTATAAATAACACTATAAATGTTAACCTTATGAAATGACAATATTATAAATATCTCTTTCTTTTAGTGAATACCTTTGCAGGATGGCCAGAGGCTTTCCCATGTCATAACAATTGAGCTAGGGGAGTTGTTGGTCTTACTAAAGGAAATAATCCCTAGGTTTGGGATCCCCAAAGGCCTATCCTTAGATAATTGACTCAATTTTGTTTCAGAGGTAGTTCAGGGAGTATCAAAATTTCTCCAAATGAAATGGGATTCACACACTGCTTGGACACTACAATCAAGTGGGAAGATAGAATGAATCAGTTTTGAGGCAAATCACAAAATTACATCAGGAAACAAAGCTTTAATGGGTAGAGGTTTTACCTTTTGTGTTGATGAAAATAAGGATAACTCCATGGGTTAGGGAGGAGTAAGTTCATTTGTAGTATTATATGGAAAACTATCTTGTTAGTGATATGGGAAATCAAACTGTCCAAATGCACTTAAAAGGGGAGAAATTGATGAGAAATCATTTCTTGTCTCTTTCTTGAGTACTATCCTCCCCACACAGGTATTAACCAGTGAACTTTGCTTCCTCTGAACTGTCTGGTGCATGATTTCAAACCTGGAGACTCGGTCTATATTTGAACTTGGAAGGATGAACCATTAAAAGAAAAGTGGAAAGGACCCCATTTGCTACTCTTAAATACCTACACAGCAGTAAAGGTAGAATGAATTAACTCTTGCATTTACTATTCCAGAGTAAAGAAAGCTACTTTGGATCACAGTGGACATCAACACCATTGGGGCCATGGAAAACAAAACTACACAAATAAACTTAATTAATTGTACCTGGGAATCTGAATCCCCTTGAATTAGACTGGCCTTCAGGACTATTGTCATTGCTTTTGTGTATTAGTGATATTGTTACTGTTATAGATAAAAATTAATCCAGCCGAATTAAAAATAAAAATTGATTTTATTTAGCAATCGAAATCTATCTGTGCCAGCCACAAAGAAAAGGACAGTGCCGAGCCCAGGATCGGCTCTGGGTGAGACACAGGTCTGACTGCTACAGCAGAAGGTCCCCCTATGTTTCACACCACCCACCCTGTGCGAGCGATTCTTATGGGGTTTATTTTGCTCGAGGCTGGGATTTTGGCGACCAGCCTTTTCTTTCCATTCAAAATTCCACATATTCATAAAGTCTCTTTTTTCTGTGTTGAGCTGAACACTTCGGTGTCCAGGAAGCGATGGGCATCCTTGATGGAGTTACAGGAACATGGTATTCAGATGTATCCCTCTGGGTGGTTCCAGTGATTCCAATCTATTGCTTGGGAGTTCCTGGATCACCCTGAGAAACCACCCATCTCCAGATGGGCTACATGCATTAACTTGTAAAGGAGGTTTTATCAGAGACTGTTTCCACATATGTGAGGCAAACCCCCCAGTGACGACTCATACATTTTCTTAATAATATAAAACATTACATATATATCATTCTACCAGAGCAAATTATCTTTATTACACATTGAAATGAACATGGCTTATGCCTTTATTAATATTCAGCTCTTTATTAAAAAGATCAGCTGGGCAGGGGGCTTGACATGGAGCTTGCCCCCGCTGTTGTAGCTTTTTCCAGGTAGCCAAAGGGGGAGAAGATGTGCAGAGTCTGTTGCTGAAGTCCCAATCAGCAGCTGTCCCCTCTCCTTTCCTCCTGGTAACACCAGGAAGATCTCCCTTTTGGTTCCTGCTTCCCACAGCCCACTCTAGTCTAGTCTTCTATAGGTTATGGTGACAGGTCAAACATCGATCAGGGATGTGTTTCCCTTTTCCTCAGCCAGCGCACCTGTCCAGGCCCCCCTACTGTGTTTAGTTCTCCATTTAGGGGTGTCTTTATCCCCAAAAACTGCTCCCATGATTCCACAGGTTCCTCTATTTGCATCTTAGTCCTAGAATGGCAGTGGGGGGGTGGGTAGGTAATCCCCAGGTGGTTTAGAGAAAACAAACAGAGCAATTAATTAATTAACATTTCAATATCAGTACTTAACTAGAAGTAGACACTGCCCCAGTGTTGCCATGGGAACCAGGAAGGCCCTGTCCACCCAGCGACCCCAGGGGCATTGGGAACTTTGTTCATTACACACATAACATTACCTATAGTTATAGTGGTAATCTATAAAAATACTAATTTGTTTAAGTCTGGAAATAATAATGACAAACGCTATAAGGAAAGTAAAAGTATTACATGAAGTACAAAGGGATAGCACATCCTTAGGTGTTGCTGAAGTATGGGAGTGGCTTACATTTTTGTTACCAGACTTGGGGAATTGGTTTAGGAGAATAGGACTAATTGCCATAGTGGTGCTAACTGCTGATGAAGTAAAAGAGGAATTTTACTTAAACTTTTTGCTAACCTTTAGTCATTAGCATAGTAAAATACCTGCCCATAGCCTGTAATTGCCCTTTACATAAACCCCTTCACATGTTATTGTGAGAACCCCAGCCTTGCTTTGGGGCCTCATGTGGTGGTGAAATTCCTCCTCCAACCCGTGCTTCCAAAGAAAAACTCCGCAGGCTTAGCTGTTCGGTCTCAAGGCAGTTTATTGCTAGTTATCTAACAGATTATGTTCTTGGACTGCGGCTATTTGATCAGCGGCCTGGGTAGAGGCACACACACACCCTGACATCCTCTCTATCTGCTGTCTTCTTCGTCTCTCTCTCCGCCCAGGGCTGCTGCTATCTTTTATAAGATATATTATGTATAACATGTTTACAATTATTCCCCAATACCTACTACCTGCGTTGCCAAGTGTTTTTCTACTCTAAACCAATCTGTGAGTGCCAACATCACCAAGAACATGGAGGTAAGGAAGAAGAAGGAGGAAGAACAGGATCAGCCCACTTTCCTCCATCTTAGAACTTCTGACCCCCATGTACAAAGTGAAAACCCCCCTGTACATGTGTTAAAACCCCCCTGTACAGTACTAAAAAAATTTCCCCTCTACTTTGTAACTACTTATACTATACTATCCAACCTTTTGTGATTGCTTGTTCCACCTCCAAAGTTGGTAATTCATTCCATGGCTCAAACTCAAAATCACAGCTGTTTTTCAGTTGTCTGCCAGGGTCTAGAATGCTTCTGACCAAGGCCTGGAACCTCTAAAAATGTCTGAGAGACATTTTGAGTTCCCACATGTTATCATATAACATCCTTGGTTAAACACTTGTGTACTGTATCTTTAAATAGAGATCAAGGACAATATAGCCAATGACTATAGCTTTAGATTGTGGGTATAGGGGAAATGTTAATCTTTCACTGTTTGTAGTGTATAAAAGCAAGTTGATGGCATACTGAGGGTGACTTTGTGTATTCACCAGCTAGCACCCATCTCTGCACAGACATGAAATAAGTAACTGTGTGGATTAGCTTCTTGCATATGGGGTAGAACCCATATTTAGGATAGTAACTTGAACTTTGTAACACATTGAAAAATAATGTTGGACTAATTATGGCTTTCTGAAAGCATCCTTTGAGACAAATTCGGGAGTCTAAATGCTGACTTCTGGAGTGTGGGTAGTTGGTTTGGTATCTTCTCTGTACAAACAGATAAAGGCTTCAAGGGTATGAACTGGCAGACTAAAATGGCACACGTGGTGCCTGAAATAAATTTGGATTTTAGCCTAAAAGAGTCTATGTAGACTATTTTATGATTGTAATGACCTAATAGTTCAGTTAGGACATTAAAATTACAAACTAAATATTACCATGTAGAAAACCTTCCAAACAATGTGCTTACATTTTAGGGAAAGTCTAAATGTGTTTAATGAAGTTAAGGAGTCTTTCTTGAGTTACATGACCAAGGGGTCAACAGGGCCAGTTCTGAGGAAAGAAACCGAGTGACCATCTAGCTTGGGATACCCTGGCATCATGTGCTCACTTACTTCATTTTGCTACTCTGTGCAAGTGAGCTAGGTTTTATACTGCTGTCTCTGCAAATATGTAGTCTGACCTAGCTAAAACATTTCTGAGATGGGAGTGTCCTGTCTCCCCATACACACTGTGCTTTTGCATGTGCAGTTCATGCTCAAGATCCTATAGGAGACCTGCTGCTCTCCTTTGTAGATGCTACTTAGTAGTTGTAGAAATGCTGGTTATTAGGGTGGGATTGCAAGCATTTCTGCCATAGTATACAACTTGAATCAAGTAGCTGCAGCTGGTTTCCTGGGATACTGGAGCAGAAGCCGTGAATAGTTTAGATGTTGTTCTCCTCTTGCTCTTGGACTCACAGACTAGCTTGTCAATGTTGTCTAATTAACTTACATTGCAGGTTTGTTTAAAGTGTACAATATTTGGAATGGATTAGCAAAATCAATATGATGTAACTTATTTTGTAGCACATGAAGTTGAAAACAAGTAATGCGGTCAAAGGCAGACATCATGATGTGCTCTGGTTTTTATGGTAGATGCAGGACACCTGAATAACTTCAGACTTAACTGTATGAAGTTCAACAAAGGCAAGTGCAACAAAGTCCTGCACCTGGAGAAGAATAACCCCGTGCATCAGCACAGGCTGGGGGCCAACCTGCTGAAAAGCAATCCTGCAGAGAAGGATCTGGGCATCCTGGCAGACGACAGGCTGTCCACGAGCCAGCAGTGTGTCCCTGTGGCCAAGAAGGCCAATGGGATTCAGGGGTGCATTGAAAGAGCATTGCCAGCTGGTCAAGGGAGGTACTCCTGTGTTCGGCTGCAGTGCCAACTGCAGTGCCAGCTGCAGATTGAACTCTGGGTGGTGGGAGACCAAGGCAAGAGGCTGTGAACTGTCAACCCTTTGCATAACAAAGGACACACCGGGACCTGTGGCCCAGCCAGGTGACTTGACACTCAGGGACAGAGCAGGAGCAAATGACCCCAGACTATCACGAACTTAGACTTTGAGGGTACAAAAGCCTTGGTTGGGGGTCCTTCCTCAAAGGCACCAGCTTGGGCTGTTTCTGTGTTACTGCATGGTGAATAAATTGCTTTATGGAACAAGACATCTGAGACTGTGCTGTGGGGGACCTGGGGTGGAGTTGGTAAGGAAACCCGGTCTGACTGTGTATGAGTGGGGTGTGTAGGGAGTCAGGTGGGATACCTGTCAGCTCACTGGAGCCACCCGTTGTGAAGGGGCTTTTGAACCAGCAGTTAAAGGCTCTGGCATTGGGAGTGACTGCCAAAATGTCTCATGAATGGTCAGACTGGGAAATTTCCTTAACAATCTTGCCCCTCTACTCAGCCCTGGTGAGGCACATCTGGAGTGCTGTGTCCAGTCCTGGGCTCCTCAATACAAAAGAGACATGGAGCTCCTGGAGCTGATCCAGTGGAGGCTACAGAGATGATGAGGGGACTGAAGCATCTCTCTTATGAGGAAAGGCTGAGGGAGTTGGGCCTGTTCACCCTTGAGGAGAGATGACTGAGAGGGGACCTCATCAGTGTCTGTCAGTATCTTCAAGGAGGGGTCAGAGGATGGACCAGGCTCTGCTCTGTGGTGCCAAGCAATGGGGCAAGACGCAACAGGCAGAAACTGATGCACAGGAAGTTCCACCTGAATATGAAAGAAGAACCTCTTTACTTGCTAGGTGACCGAGCACTGGAACAGGCTGCTCAAAGAGGTTGTGGAGTCTCCCTCACTGGAGATATTCAAGAACTGTCTGGACACAATCCTGTGCCATGTGCTCTGGGATGACTGCTTGGGCAGGGAGGTTGGACCAGATGACCCACTGTGGTCTATTCTGACCTTACCCATTGTGTGATTCTGTGACATCTATTTGTATAACTCCTGAGTATCCTGTTAGGAAGGTTAAGGATTCCTCACAATGCTGTATACTAGTGTCAATATCATCAGTCTTAAAATGAGACACAGGATAATTTGTCAGGTACTCTGATTTTGTTTGATACCGAGATGAGTTGCATGCTGTTTTTTGATACTGACGCTGAAATGGAATAACCTCTGACCTGAGCACTTCAAATGTTGTGAATATTAAATGGCCTCTTGAAAAAAAGTGATTATTTTATTATTTTTTTAGAACTTCTCTTTTAACATAGTGAATACAGAACAGTAACCTTCATAACAAAACTTGCATACTTTCAGTAACAGGAATTCCCTTGATGTTTGTAGTGGTGATTGGGGGGGTGGATGGGACAAGTTTTCTAAACTTCAAAGCATAGCATGCTAATTTGGAATGGCGTTGAGTATCTTGAATTGCAGACGGATTGAGACAAATACTCCTAAAACCTAATTTGGTTTGAATGCATATATCTAATGTTCATGATGATGATAATAAACTAGAAGTTAATATACTTTGGAGTCCTTCAGTAGTGGTGTGGCCAAGAGATGAGAAGACCAAGCATCAAGAAATCTGTAGGGTACCCCGTGGAGTCCCTCAGTCAAGGTTTAGGTTCGTGCCTGGTGTGCAAGAGACAATGAGCACAGAGTTGTGTCACTATTTATTAAAAAATGACACAGAATTGGTCAGAAGGCTAAGTGGCATAAGCACCATGACTTTACTGAAACTGCTTATTTTATACACTGGTCCAATACAGGTGGACCTGATTGGTCATTTAATCAATACATTTCACCCGATTGGCTAATTAACAAGACACCCATTTGTAAACAATTTTATGAGAATAACAGGAAAAGAGATATTACAAAAACACCACCTGCAGGTTGTTTTTAATACTTGGCTATCATTATTTATCTCCAGCTCCCTAAAGTCTCCCAGGCCAATTCTGGGAAAACTTATCTAGCTTTCTTTCCCTCTGACCAGGCTGTCACATCCACAGAGTTGAGATTCACCTTCTAACCTTTAATGTGGTTCTATGCAGAAAGGAGTACTAGGTGATAATTTGCAAAGCTAGCATACCTCTTTGGAGAGTTTGCAGGCATTTATACAAGATAAAACAAAGAAGTTGCATAAAACTTCTTCATTGGTCAGCTTAGCCAACTCATTTCTGTGCATGCTCTGATTAGTGACTAGTTCAATATATGAGGTTGGTGTGACATTAGCATACAAGGTCCCTTCCTGGGGTGTGATTTTTTTACCATGCTAATTAGTATTAAGTTACCTTTTGTGCAACCTTATCCCTTCCTGTCGCAATAATAAGCAGATGGGACTCAGTTTCTTCATCTAGAAAAGCCAAATCTTTATTGCATAGCTGTCCTAGTTTAGGGCAAATTTGGGAGAAAAACCTCTGGAAGGAGCCCCCAGAAAACAAACCCCCACAGCCCCTCCCCACCCAAGTGGAAAAGAACTTGTTTATTTAACAAACAAAACACTCCCCAGCACAAAAAAAAAAAAAAAAAAAAAATTAACAACACCAGATGACAACAAAACTCTTTCACCACTCTGAAGAGATGACAAATCCAGAAAGTCTTTCCTGGGAGTGGTCGCCTGGGTCTGGGCACTGGGGATTGCCCTCTGGCACTGGGGATGGCTGCTGCATATCAAAGAGCGCAGGCTCTCGGTGTTTCTCCGTGTTTCCCAGGTCCCAGTCTGGAGCAAGCTGGAGTGCTATTCAGTAAAGGGAAAGGAAAAAAAAAACCAGTCCAGGGAAAGAATTGGACTGCTTAGCTAAACTAACTAATAAGCAAAAGCAAAGGTAAAAGCAGAAGCAAGCAAGCAAAGCAAGCGAGTGAAACACAGCAAGCAAAGCAAAGCAAAAGCAAGCCAGCCAGCACTAGTCTCTTCTAGACAACAGACTATGGGGAGAGGTGAACCGGCTGATAACAAGACAAAACAAACCTTCACTTTCAGAGTCAGTTCTGAAAGCACAGAACATAATATCAAACATAAACAGAACACACGATTGGGGATACCAGCATCATAACATCACCCCATGACAATAGCTTATATTTTTATAGGATTATCAGAAGGTACCGTGTTAGATACAATTGGTTAACAATACACTGACACAGTTTATTGGTCGGTAAATGGCATTTTGCATATCCATCAAATGTCTCTATTGTTAGATTGTTTACATATTATCTTCACTGATTCTCATGGTATAGATTTATTGTTTTTGCAGGTGCAAATGGTTCTCTTACCAGAATGGATTGTTGTGTTAACTGACTTTCATTTCTTTTATTTTTTTCACATGGGAACTTACAAACTAGCTGCTCGCTTAGCCAGAGTAGCAGGGCCTAAACCATATTTTCACATGGCCTTTTCCCTTGCAAAGTATCACCCATATGCAACACCTTTCTTCCCCATCCCCCTGGTCCAGAGGTGATTCATCTTTGTTGACATTAGCATATTCTTGTCATTCTGCTGTTATCATAGAATATCCTGAATTGGAAGGATCATCAAAGTTCAACTCCTGGCCCTGCACAGGACAACCCCAAGAATCCCACCCTGTGCCTGAGAGTATTGTCCAAACCCTTCTTGAGCTCTGTCAGGCTTGGAGTTGTGACCACTTCCTGGGGAGCCTGTTCCGGTGCCCAACCACCCTCTGGGTGAAGAACCTTTTCCTAATATCCAACCTTAACCTCCCAACACAACTTCATGCTATTCTCTAGGATCCTGTCACTGGTCACCAGAGATAAGAGATCAGTTCCTGCCCCTCCACTTCCCCTCGTGAGGAAATTGTAGACTGTAATGAGGTATCTCCTCAGTCTCCTCTTCTCCAGGCTAAACAAGCCAAGTAACCTCAGCTATTCCTCATGTGCCTTTCCCTCTAGACCCTTCACCATCTTCGTAGCCCTCCTTTGGATGTTCTCTAATAGCCTTATATCTTTCTTATTGGGGTGGCCAAAAGTACCCTCAGGACTCAAGGTGAGGCTTCCCCAGTGCAGAGTAGAGTGGGACAATCACCCCTCTTGACTGGCTGGCATTGCTTTGCCTGATGCCTCCCAGGACACAGTTGGCCCTCCTGGCTGCCAGGGCACTGCTGACTCATATTCAACTTAGCATCAACCAAGACCCCCAGGTCCCTTTCTGCATTGCTGCTCTCCAGCTTCTCATTCCCCAGTCTGTCTGTACATCCAGGGTTGCCCTGTCCAAGGTGCAGAATCTGGCACTTACCCTTGTTAAGCTTAATATGGTTGGTGATTGTCCAGCCCTCCCATTTGTCGAGGTCTCTCTGCAGAGCCTCCCTGCCTTCAAAGGAATCAACAGCGCCTCCCAATTTAATGTTGTTGGCAAAGTTACTTAGTATACCTTTGAATCCTGTGTCCAAGTCATGTATGAAGATGTTGAAGAGAACTGGCCCTAAAATGGAGTCCTGCAGAACCCCACTAGTGACAGGTCAGTAGCCTGTCACCCCTTTCACTATAACCCTTTGTGCTTGACCTGTCAGCCAGTTGCTCACCCACTGCATGATGGTTATCTAACACACAGTTGGATAAACATATCATTTTGTCCATAAGGATCCTGTGAGGGACAGTGTGGCAGCAGCTTTCTGGCCACAGAGAGCAACACATAACTTTCCCAGGTCTTTTCAGGGAAAGGCTGTGAGAAGATCAGACAAAAGAATGAGAAACAATTCTTATCTTCACTTGCTGAACCTGTTATTGTGAACATGTAGAATGTGTCATGGAGATTTGTTTACCAAAGGGTGGTTTCTTAATTGACCAATGGTGATGGTATTTGGATTGGTGGACCAATTAGGTCCAGGTGTATTGTAACTGTCTATAAAAGCAATGGGTTTCTTAATAATGAAATATAGAATAATATAATAGGGATTGGTCGGCCTTCTGTGAATCATGGAGTCAATGCTAATTATTACCCAGCCGGGGGCTTGTTGTGATGACAGGACAGTATAAAAATTTTTACTGAAATCCAAAAAGATCACAACTGACTTTGCGTTGTCAACTAGGTGGGTTACCTTGTCATAAAAGGAAATTAAATTTGTCAAGCAGGGTTTTCCCCTCATGAATCTGTGCTTTCCCCTCATGAATCTGTGCTGGCTGTGACCAATGACTGTATTGTCCTTCAAGTGTTTTTCAATGACTTCCAGAATAATCGTCTCTATAACTTTACCAGGCATTGAAGTGAGAATGACAGGCCTACAGTTTTCAAGGTCATCCTTCTTACCCATCTTGAAAACAGGGGCAACCTTTGCCAGCTTCCAGTCAGCTAGGACCTCTCCTCTTACCTTGCTGTGATTATCCACCCTGAGGACCACACTGTTTGGGAGGTGGAAATCCCTGTTAAGCAATGTTTTTTTAATTTCTTCAAATTTTAAATTTGACTTGAAACAAAAGCACATATAATTAATGTTGTAGATATGCGGATTATGCTACTTCCTGGGATAGTAAGGGCTTTAATATTTCCCTTCCTAAATTCACAACAGTGGTAAGTGTACTGTCTTGCTTTCCAGCAGGTTTCAGAAAGCACCAGCTTCCGCTGATCTAATTGATGCCAAAAATTATGTTTCTAAAAAGCTCAGAAGGTAGTCCTATTAAAGTAGATGATCAGGACTGTGCTAGTAAGTGGGTGCAAAGTGGGAGTTAAAAGTAATTCTCTTATCTTTGTATTATTACTTAGCTATTGCTATGCAAGGGAGGAGAGCACTTCTGTTACTGTAAAGCATCTTTGTAGTAAGGAGATGTTTGCATTAAAATATAAGCATTGCATCTTGATGTGTTTAAATGCACTAAAGCATTTTTTTAAAAAAAGTGTGAGATTGCATTTTTAGTTTTGTACTTCCAAAAAATTTTCCATTTATAAGAGCATTGTAAAGATTTTCTTTAAAATTAACAAGTTTAAGATGGTATTGCTTGTGTGAACTTTAAAAGTAATGCTGGTGATGTTCCTTGTCCATGGGTTTGGTGTATTAGAAAAGATGCTGCCATTTAATTGAACCACTTGTCCTTTAAAGTCTGATAGAGTTGTTAAGTTTGAGGTGTTTGGCATTAAAAAAAAAAAAAACAAAACAAAACAAACTTGTTTGCCTTGTCCTTCAAGTAACATAGTGTAAACTGTTTCCAGTGAGACAGTTAAAGGCCAAGTAGTTTTGGATATCTGCAGAATAATTCTGTATTGCACCAGAATGAACAATGTTAGAAATAAATCAGTATAATGCTGAACAGGCAGGAGTAATTTTAAGGGTCAGATATGCAGAGGTCTTTAGAGAGTTAAACTGCTGTTGGTTGAAAACTGTTTGCATGTCCAATGCAGAAAATTATTGTGGTGGCATGGCCAAATTCCTTGTATGTTAATCCTTTTTTGTAATGGGTGTGTAAATGTATTTTGCACTTACAACCCAAAATCCTGCCTTGGTGTACTTTATAGGCATTGATGGGGATGTTCCTAAGAGGTGCATGACCTTTGTTTCACAGGGGGACAGTTCAGGATCAGAGGGATATGGAGGCAAATTGTACTGATCTGAAAATGCATAAAGTTTTTGGTACAGCAAGGGAGATTCTTGGATCTGATACTCAACTTCCCAGACTGCCTTCAGTGCCATTGAAGTTTACTGCTGTTGCAGTCTCTGATGGAGACCATTTTGCTTGACTAAAAATACTTTTCCTTAAAGGCTATGAAAACTGGGATAAGGTGGGGTGAGTGGGACTGAGCAGTGGTTCTAGTGAATAATACTGAATGTTCAAAAATTGCACAAAGGGAACTTTGTGGTGGATTGTTTTTTTTACCAACATCAGTTCTGTTTTGATTTGATTTTGGGGAGATTTTACTTTGCATATCAGATGGTGTCTTAAGGAAGATAGAGACCTATAGTTGTCAGACAAATCTTTCAGCTACTAAAAAACAAACCTCTGAAGTACTTTGACAGCAGCTAGTCTGCAATTGTAATTGCAAAGTGCTGAAACAGCATTAACTTTTTCTGTGTCTGAAGTAAGGGACAACTCTAAATCAACTGCCCTTGTCCTTATGGGGAATTTAATCTTGCCAGATGTTAACTGAGAATGCCACACAGCTGATACAAACAGGTCCAGAAGATTCTTAAAACACCTGGATGATAAGTTCATGGTACAGGTACTAAGAGAGATGACTAGGAAAGTTGACCTCCTTGATTTGTTGCTTATTAACAGAGAGGGGCTTGAGAGTGAAGTGGTGATTGGTGGCCATCTTGGCCACAATGACCATGAAGCAATTGAGTTTAAAATCTCTGGCAAGAGGAGGAAAGCAAAACTTTAACCCTGAACATGAGGAGAGGATGAGAGCTGCTCAGGGAGCTAGTGAGTAAGGTTCCCTGGGAAAATGCTTTGGAAGGTGCTGGGGTCCATTCGTGCTGGTCACTTCTTAAGCACCACCTCCTAAGGGCATAGGCAGTTCCCAAATGTCAGAAGTCAAGCAAACAAGGCAGAAGGTCAACTTGGCTGAGCAAGGATGATCTTCTGGAGCTAAGGCAAATAAAGTTCATGGTCAGTAGAAGCATGGACAGGTGATGTAGGAGGAATATAGAGATGCTGTAGAGATGCTGCTCGCCACTGTAGTGAGAAAATTTGTGTGCCTGTTGTGGTTTGTCACCGGCCCAACACCAGGCACCCACAAGAGTCGCTCACTCACCCTGCTACAGCTGGGCAGAGGAGGGAAAAAGAGAAAAAAAAATTAACAAAGGCCAGAGGAGGATAATGAGAAGTAAAATAAGCCCTTAAAGCACCTTTCCCCCCCAGCCCCTCCCTCCTTCCCACTGACAGCGACACAGGGAGACAGGGCATTGAGGTTTTGGTCAGTTAATCACCAAGATTTTCTTATGCTGCTTTGGGAGAGGAGTCCTTCCCCTGTGAGGCCGTGGGGTCCCTCCCACAGGAGACAGTTGTCTGTGAACTTCTCCAGTGTGGGTACACTCTCACAAGCAGCAGCCATATCACACCTGCTGCAATGTTAGCCCTACCTATGGGCACACAGTCCTCCCAAAACTCCTGCAATATGGGTCTCTCTTTCCACGGGATGCAGTCCTCCAAAGACAGGCTGCTCCAGCCTGGAAGCAAGGGCCCTCTCTCTCCACTGGGTCTTCCACTGGATCACAGCCTCCTCCAGGCATCCACCTGCTCTGGCATGGGCATCTCACCCACAGGCTTCGGATGGATCTCTGCATCTCACATGGACCCCTGGGCTGCAGGGGGACAACCTGCTTCACCATGGTCTTCACCACAGCCTGCAGAAGAATCTTGGCTTCAGTGCCTGGAGCACCTCCTCCCCCTCCTTCACTGACCTTGGTGTCACCATGTTGTTTTCCTCCACATGTTCTCACCTCCTCTTCTCTGACTAGAAGCAAAAACTTGTGACTTTGTTTTGATTTTCTTCTTAAATATGTTATCACAGAGGCATTACCAACCTCTCTCATGGGCCCAGCTTTGGCCAGCAGCATGTCCATCTTCAGAGCCATCAGGGATTGGCTCTGCTGGACATGGTGGAAGCTTCCCGCAGCTTCTCACAGGAGTCATCTTTGTGGCCCCCCTGCTACCAAAAACCAGACCGTGACAAACCAATACAGTGCCTGAAGCTCAGTTGGAGTTGAAGCTTCCAGAATTGTGGGGGACAATAAAAATAGTTTTCCTGAATACATTTATAGCAAAAGGCAGTCCAGAAATAACATCGTCCCATTACAGGATGAGGATGGTCACCTCACAAACAGGGACATGGACAAAGCAGATGTATTTAACACATTTTTTGCCTCTGTCTTCAACACTGGTGATGGACTAAGGGGGTCCCAGTGCCCTGAGCTGGGGAACCATGGCTGTGAGAATGATAAACTTCCAGTCAACCCTGAACTTGTGCAGGAGCCACTGCTCCATCTGGATTCTGATAAGTCTATGGGGCCTGATGGGATTCATCCAAAAATACTCAAAGAGCTGGCTCATGTCATCTTGAGGCCTCTCAATGATTTTTGAATGGTCTTGGAAATCTGGAGAGGTTCCAGTTGACTGGAAGCTGGCTAATGGTGTTCCAGTTTTCAAGAAGGGCAAGAAGGATGATCCTGAATTCAAGAACTGTTTGGACAATGCTCTCAGGCACATGGGTGTGATTCTTGTGGTTGTCCTGTGCAGGGTCAGGAGTTGGACTCGATTCTTGTGGGTTGCTTCCAATTTAGGGTACTGTTTGATTATTTTAAGTACCAGTGAATGTTTGCTGTTTTGTTCAGAACCTGATGCCAGATAAGCCTTTAAATCCTCCAGTTCTTTAGGGGCTCTTATTGGAACCTAAATGGTATGTGAGTAGATGCAGGCAAATCACCAAATGTGAGGGGGTTTTTTGTTCTCTTTTGTTCTAGGCCAAAGAAAGTGTTGCATCACTATTGATGCTTAACAAAAAAATATGTTTCAGGGCTTCCTGAAAGGATGAAACTAGTTTTCCAGATTTCCTGTGCTACATCAGTGTGGCCGCGGCAGGTTGCAAGACTGGAAAAACTGCATCATTAATGATACCTGCTCTCAGGCATACCAAATGGAGTGCAAACAGAACTGCTTCCAGTTGATACTGTCAAACAAAGTTCATGCTCTGGAAAAGTCCTTTTTTAGCAGCAATATCTTCTCCAGTCTTGGTACTGTTATAAATGAGTTATGTGATAGATATTGTGTGTATGTTAAGATGTATAGTGAAGTTATTGTAATATGTCCTCCCATAGTCCTTTTTCCCCTCCCCTTTGTGATAGCCTTAGTAGTCGGGCATTTGAGGAGGGCCGACTTACTACTAGGAGGCGCAGCGTAACAACACCTGACCTCCAATCAAGATGTAAGAAAGTAATCTCCTCCAATGGATGGCAGAGAAGGAGTTGACTGACAAAACTCTGGGAGGGACTAAGAGTATAAAAGGCAGAGCATCCATTTTGTAGATAAGCACATGGCTGCTAGTCATGGATACTCCCAGCACTGTAATTTTTCCTTATTCAGTACTTTGTTGTATTTTTTGTTAAGGTTTAATAAACCTTTTAAAATTTTAAAAGTGACAGTCATTTTCTCACAGTACCTATGGAAAATACTGCTCTAATGTCTGTGTAAAATTACTGAAAGGATGTGTTTCTGCCATGAAAATCTCAAACATCCTTACTTTCTGTGTTCTTATGTTGAAAAAAAGTACCATTAGAAGGTTAAAATTTCACTGAAACATAGTACAGGACAAATAAAATAACTAATGAAAAATGAGGGAACAACCAAACCTGCAGGAACCAAGAGCAATGATCCAAGAAGTAAGAACAGAAGACACTATAAATCAATCTACAAAGCCAAAGAACAACTTTACTTGAACTTTGTGCTCGTTAACATCATAAAATACTCACTGATAGGCTGTGATTGCCCCTTACTCACATAAGCCCCTTTCTCATAGAGCATGTGTGGTAAAATAAGTGTGCACTTTAAATAGAGAGGAGAGAATGAAAAGCCAATGACTATAGCTTTAGGTTGTTATTTATACTGGAAATTATGATTATTTTTAACATTCAAAGTATATAAAATTGAGTAGCTGGCATACTGAGGGTGTGCTGGTTTTGTGGATTCACCACCTAACATCTGTCTCTGTGCAGACATGAAATAAATATCATAACTCTGTGTGTGGATTGGCTTCTTGCATACTGGGTGAAAAACCCCATATTTGGGACAACACAGACACAGTTTTTAAAAAAATAACAGTCTACCTGTGTCAGTATGTAACTTAGTGCATAAATTTGGTATGAACACTGTTCCCTGTTTTAGGAAGCTTTCAGAACTCTTTCTTTGGTTTATGTACTAAATGTTACCTACAAGCAGAAAAGGACAAGAAACAAGCTGATTTGTTCCCTTATTTGAGTCAAGGCAAGGTAAAACTTGTGGGTAGGACACTATTTAAATAATTCTACTTATTACCAAGTATATGGCTTTCAGATGCTAATTGCTGGTAACCTTACTATGAATAATGCATCTGTAGGCTGATGTGAATACTAGCTATACCGTTAGCTTATACTTATGATTACGAATTAACAGATACTCATCTACTTTATCACCACTAAAGGCTCCTCCAAAGTCATGCTTTGGATATGTTTCTGTCAGGAAGCAGCTTATGTTTTAAGTAGCATGCAGATGTCTGAATTTTTCAGTGTAACACCTCTTTACAAGCAGTGAATTTTTTAATCAAAGTAATCAGTCATCCTCTTGATAGTATGATTGAAATGGAATCATCAATCTGAAATAGTTATTGATCACTAATGACTGATGAACTTGATAGTGATGTTGAGTAGAAGCTTGTATTGTTGCTTGCTAGTAACTGAAAAAAAAACCAAGCATGAAAATATTTGTAATGTTGAGTGTAGGTAAATAATCTTATTTTAACATCAACATATTTTATCCCAGCATAGATAAAGCTATAATTACCAACATAGATTATTTTAGGGATCAGACACTTCCATGTATGTCTGGGGTAGGTTTCCCATGAGAGGACTGTACTTATGCATTTATTTTCAGAACACTGTCAACTTGCTGCAAACCAATTATTACTGTATTGTAATTTGCTAGATTGTAGGCATCTTGCATCCAGTGCAGTGTGTATGAGATACAGGCTCTGATCAAATGGCCTAACAAATTAAGTTTTCAATAATTAATCCTATAAGACAAGAAAGAATCTCATAATGGGATCATGGCTAGCATGAAAATAAGGATGAAATTTCTGCTCTCTGCCATTCATGGGCTTTGGTAGCCTCAGCTTATTCCATATGCAAGCAAGTCCCGTGCTCAGGTGCTAGGTTTTTGCAGATGTGTGGGTATTATTTTTCCCCAAATGGAATAAGAGATAATCCAGTTCTCCAATGACCAGGTAGATGCTACAATTTTTTGAGTGTGACAGAATGCTGGAGCACTGTACTGGAACTACTGGAGACACAGCATGCATTTTTGTAGATTAAACGTCAGTGATCTCTGTAGCCACAGATACTTGCATGTGATGATCATGTTATTTAGAAAGTGGAGGAGCTTTTAGATGAGTTTTTGCAGAAAAGCAACATGACTTGTTTTTAGGAAGGCTTAAAAATAAGAATGTGCTGTGTGACTACCGGCATACACATGAGGTTGTATAACCATTGGAAGGTTATTTATTATCCATTTCTCTATTCAGTTAATATTCTTAAACTTCAAGACCTTTAAAAGGAGGGGTGGAGCTGAAAAATAAGTTATTCATAATTCACCAGAAGGTAGATACTAGAAGGGTCTAAGTAGAAAGTGATGTCTCACAGTAGAAAAATTGCTTTGTCTTGAAGTTCTCTACTTTCTTTTTCTTCAGGTATCTTTATCTACTCTCCAGTTCTTGTATCAATGGATACATGAACCCTCTTGCTTGTTCCAAATAGAATCAAGTTTATTACCTGCATGCAAAACCCTATATACTGTATGACTATGCTAGGCTTTTATACTGTGCTAAAAATATGCTATGCAAGGCTTTAAACTGTGCTAAAAATACTCTGGCTAAAATTATACTTGTTAGCACTTTTGTAAACAAAAATAAACACACATTGGCTTCATGCCACCTCCTGTGTTGCTGTTCACATGTCCCCTTGACCAATTAGCACTCCAATCAGGCGCTGTTCATGTGAAGCTTACATAACTTGTTTTTTTCTTCATGCCAGCTGTACATTTCCCAAGTGCTTTTCTTGAATTGTCAGAGAGCAAAAGCAGACAAAGTGAGTAAAGGCCTTCTACTTATTCTATAAGACTTTTCTTGTCTGCCACAAGTTCTCACTAAAAGAAGACTATCTACCATAGATCTTGTCTTGGTATGGCACTTATGGGTGATCACTTATCTGCCACACAAATTTCTTCTTAAGTCAGATCTGCCACTTTAAATTAATGATATAATTTATGACATGCTTAAATACAGGAAACAATTAAATTAGTTTTAATTTTCCCTCATTTTTTCTTGGTGCTGGTAGGCAATACTGCATCGTGTTAGAGCTTTAAGAGTTGCTTTTAGTCACACAATTGTACAAGTTTTCCCCAACTTTCTTTCAAGATCCCCCTGCAGCAGGATGGAGTTGAGAACTGGAGGCACTAAAGGCAAATATCATGGTTTGAGATAAGAACAATTTACTGGAAATGGCAATGAGATAAATTAAACAGTAGCAGCAACAATATTAATAAAAAAGTGTGCAAAAGAGCAACTAATTCACATCCAAAAATGCTCACCAAGGAGCCAAGACAATGACCAGTGGCAGACAGTGTCATAGTCCGATGCTGGTGCAATGCCAGTGCCCCCATGAAAATGCACCTTCCCAAATGAATGCTGTGAGATGCGATCCGGAACAGAGCAGAGCAGGCCCAAGCTTAATAACAAAGGGGAAAAAAAAAACTTTAATAAACTACTACTATGATAAAAGGAAAAAAAAAAAAAAGGAAAAAACCCACACACTAAATCCAAAATGAAAACCTTCCAAAACATTCCTCCTCCCCCCACCCCAACTCCAACAAACCACAGTGAGACACAAGTTGGACCCTCAATCACGTCATCACCCTTCAAAATAATCAATACTCAGTCCATCAAGGGAGAGAGGAGTCTCCCTTGCACCATAGACCCCCAGGAAACACAGCTGTCACTTCTTGTGTTTCCATGTCACACATGGCACTGCCTGGAGAAAATCTGCCAGTGTGACGCTCTCCTCTCCATGTCACAGTGATCTCACCACTGTGCATGGACAGAGACTGCTCATAGGGCTCCTTTAAGGATGCTTTGACAAGGACCAACAATCCAGTGTCTCATTTTGGGACCACAGTGCCCCTCCATTTTCTTCCTTCCCTGGGGCCGAGGGTGAAAACAGAGATCTTCATCTTCCTGAAGACAGAGGGCCTCATCACACCCTCCTCAGATTTTCTCAGTTCACTCCATTCCTGCACTGGTAGTCACTGAAGCAGGTCTCTTAGCTCACCATTGCATCCCCCTAAAAATGCAGTCTCTCTTGGGGGAGAAATTGGTTCAGTTTATGGCTAACAAGAAAAGTCCAGCCAAAATCCATTCCATCATCTCCCCCTAACCTTCTTTTCCTAACATCTCAGGTCCCAGGCTGTCTCTCTTTTCTTTCAAATCAAGTAGGTGTAATATTTCACAAAGCCTTCATTCCCCAGGAAAGGGTTAAAAGTCCCAGACTCCCTGGACAGCTGAAATCTCAGCCCAGGACTCCATCTCCCATGCTGGGTGCCTTCTCCCCCCCCCCCCCCCTTCCCCTTCTCCTTCTCCTTCTCCTCTGCCTGCAAACTTCCAAGTGTCTTCAGGCTCTCTGTTTCTTTCCCTCTAGGTTGGGGGCGGGGGGGGGGGGGAGGAGACAAAGGCATCTCAGACTTCCTCCACCCTTCTGTCCACAGGAGCTGGCTCGGTTCCAGCTCCTTCACCCCCTGGCCTACCTCTCTAGGCCACATGGCTTCCCCTCCCTCACCCAGCCCATGGCTGGGCAGGAGAGGTCTGCTCTCTCTGATGACTGGAACCAAAGAGACAGTTCTCCTGGGAGTTCTTGCTTTTAACCTCCTGTGTTCTCAGAGGCGTGTCCAGCCCTCAGTGGTCACTCCAGATGCCAATACCCAAACATGACACTGATTGGTTTGACTACCAACTTCCTGAGAAAATTCCCTTCCATGTCAAACCAGGACAACAGCTTCCCCCCACCCCATTTTCCTGAACAGAAAGAATGCCCTTGTCCTCAAAATCAATAAGCTTTTCCCCTCATCCCCACATCAAAACCACACGAAGGCCTCCACCCCAAGAGACATTTAGAATTCAAGCAACATGGCTACTGACTGCTTTATCCCAATACAGAATAAGCACAACTGAAATGTAATCAGTACAGGTTTGTTCCTTTTTCTTGAGCCCCATGTTGGGTGCCAAAAATTGTATTTGTCCTGGTTTAGGGCAATTTTGGGGAGAAACCTCTAAAGGGGTTTCCTCTAAAAAAACAAATTCAAGTGGCCCCTCCCTCCAACTGGTTCAGGAAAAATATTTCCTTGGAGAAAAGTTGAAAAAAATGTTTATTTATCAGGGAAAGCATTCACCAGCACAAAAAATGAACAATATCAAACAATAAAACCTTTTGCCACTCCGAAAGAGAATAAAAACTCAGAAAAGTCCCGTTTGTGGGCTGTAGCTCAGCCTCACTCAGTCTCTTATCAGTCTCTCCAGCAATGAAAATGCCACGGGCCTGGCCCAGCCCGTTGGACCACAGGTGTGAGCTCTTGTTGCTCTTCTGGGTGTTCAGTCCAGAGCAGGTTTAAACAGGTCTAAGAAAAAGGAAAACCACAGTCTAGGGAACTTCTCTGCCTCAGCTGGCTAAAAACTAACTAAAAGCAAAGGAGAGCTCTGTCCCACTATCTGTCTGTCCGCAGACAACACAGTCCAGGAGCAGGATGTAGGGGAGTAAGTGCAGTTTCTGATAACAAAACTGTGCGCTTCTTCTTCCTCCCTTCACTCTTGGAACAAGTCTTAAAGGTGCAAAACTTATTATCCAGCATAAACAGAACAGACGATTGGGGCTACAAGCATCATATAGTTAACCCAGGACACATGGTATATAATAACATCTGGGTCCTGGCCATGCCCCCTCAGCCATGCCCCCTTCCGGCTACTGCAAAAAATTAACCCTGCCCTGGCTGAAACCAGGTTAGCCTCAATAGTCTGAAGTAGTTCTTCCTGACTGCTACTCTTACCTTGTATGCCTTCCAACTTAATGTAAATGGGTACGATTACTTAGATAGAAACTTGAATTTCAAGGCTGTTCGTTCATATATCAAGCTTAGCTCAATTGCACTGGTTCTGTTTTTATCAGAAGTATAAAAGAATTATATTTCTTTGCAGATGAATCAATCCACTTTGCACCCTTTTCTGGCTCTTTCAAGAGATATTTCACCCAACTGAGGATTCTGGCCTTATCTGGATATCATATTACTCATCAACACGGAAACTAGTTGGAACATAGGTAGAAATACTAATGCTAGCTTTTACTTCAGTGTTGTACTTTCTCTTATACATCTGTCCTGGTTCAGGTCAAATTTGGGAGACAACCCCCAAAGGGGTTCTATTAGAAAGCAGATTCAATTGGCCCCTCCTATATCTGGTTTGGGAAACATATCTTTTTGGAGAAAAGTGGAAAAAAATGTTTATTAAACAATAAAACCTAAACAATATTAAACAATAAAACCTCTTGCACCTCTAAAGAGACACCAACTCAGAAAGTCCCCTTTGTGTGCTGTAGCTTGACTCACTCAGTCTCTTATCAGTCCCTCTGGCGCTGCAAATGCCGTGGCCCAGGCCCAGCCTGGTGGGCCACAGGTGCGAGCTGCTGGTGCTTTTCTGGGTGTTCAGTCCAGAGAAGGATTAAACAGGTCTAAAGAAAAGGAAAAAAAACACAGTCTAGGGAACTTGTTTGCCTCAGCTAGCTAAAACTAACTAAAAGCTAAGAAGAGCTCTATCCTGGTGTTTGTCTATCCACAGACAACACAGTCCAGGATCAGGAATGTGGAGGAGTGGGTGCAGTTTTCTGAAAACAAACTCCACGCTTCTTCTCTCCCCCCTTCATGCTTGGAACAAGTCTTAAAGGTGCAAAACTTATTATTCAGCATAAACAGAACAGACATTTTGGGATAAAAGTATCATATAGTCAACCCAGGACAACATCTGACCTAAAAGATATCTTTTTAAGCATCCGTATATCAATAGTGATCATAGAATGGTTTGGGTTGGAATCAACCTTAAATATAGTCTAGTTCCAACCCCCCTGCCATTGGTGGGGATACCTTCCACTAGACCAGGTTGTTCAGGGCCCCATCCAACCTGGCCTTGAAGACCTCTAGGGATGGGGCATCCGCAGCTTCTCTGGGTAACCTGTGCCAGGGCCTCACCACTCTCACAGGGAAGAATTTCTTCCTAATATCTAATCTAAACCTACCTTTTTTCAGCTTAAAGCCATTCCCCTTTGTCCTATGACTCCATGCCTATTACGGCCTGGAGTTCCCGGGGTCTATCCAACCCCAGCTGCCGTAGGTGTTCCGGATAGTGATGTCCAGCTAAGCACAACCTGTCCAGGTCTCTCAGGCAAGGTCCCAGCCACAGGCAATCTTAGCAAGAAGCTCAGCTCTTAAGTGAGATCAGGTCATTTGTGAATTCAGCTCTTCAGTGATTTGAGCTCTTTGCTTGCTAAGGTGCCCCGGGCAGACGCAGGGAGAGAGAGGGAGGGGAGAAGGCTGTATGAGGTTCCACAGAGGTGTCTTTATTGGCAGCTTCTGCGAAGGGTTTCAGTGACAGCTCTTCTGCCAAACAGAGCAGAAATGGGGGTTTATATAGGGTGTAGGCGTTTTGGGAAATGGTCCAATAGTAAGGGTCGAGGTGAATATGACCTATGGTCTTATAGAGAGATAATGAGGGTCCGAAGGTGGAAGAGGGGCTACTTTGGTCCAGTCATCATGACTAGGTATTTCTTATCTTAGGCAAGTGACCACCAGGGAGCCCTTGCAGGGCATCTGGCTGCTACACATGCCCTTGTAAAAAGTCCTTCTTCATACTTCTTGTAGGCCCCCTCTAGGTACTAGAAGGCTGGTATAAGGTCTTTCTTAAGCTTTGTCCAGGCTGGACACCCCCGACTCTCAGCCTGTCTTCATAGGAGAGAGACTCCAGCCTTCTGATCATCTCTGTGGCCTCTTCTGAACTCCTTTCAACATGTCCATGTCCTTCTTGCGTTGTGGGCCCCAGAGCTGGATGCAGTATTCCAGGTGGGGTCTCACAAGAGCAGAGTAGACAGGAAGAATCACATCCCTTGACCTGCTGGTCATGCTGCTTTTGATGCAGCCCAGGACACAATAGGTTTTCTTGGCTGCCAGCACAAGTTGCCGAGATATATTGAGCTTCTTATCCACCACGACCCCCAGATCCTTCTCCCCAGGCCTGTTCTTATTCCATTCTCTGCCCAGCCTATACTTGTGCTTGGGATTTGCTGGACCCAGGTGCAGGACCTAAAGGATCAGGAACAACCATTTTGTAGATGTTTTTGTCTAGCCATGTGCAACTAGCTTTTTAAATTGAGCATGGTTGTTATAGCATGGAGATGACTTTCTGGTGATCTGCAGGACACAAGGACTCTATGTGAAGGGATATCTTCTTCAGTATCTGTTTCCTTAGATCCATGTTGGAAGCATAAGGTATATATGGTACCTAACACAAGGCAACCTGAGATGTGATTCAAACAGCAGTACTTTGGAGCCACTGAAGGCCAAGGCAGTTGAATATCTTGTCCTTACGACTACAGCAGCAGTGTTGTCTTATCTGCTTCCCTTTAAGCAGATGTTTAGTGTAAGAGCTAGTTGTCTGCGTGGTGTAATGCAACTGATAAATATATATTTGCAGGAGCTGGTACTGTAGCAGATTTGGGCTGGCAGCTGCTGCTTTTGTCCTCCAGACAAGACAAGAGTACTTTGTAGTGAGACAATTAGCAGCTTAATGCTCTATGGGCCTCAGTGATGTGCCTCTCTGTTTTGATTTTTGACTTAAGGTGGATGTTTGTGTTTTGAAGACATTAAATGAATTAAACATATCATTAGAACTGGGGTCTCTTTCCTTATCAGGCTAAAGCTCTGAGACTCTTAACAGTTCAATAATATTGTGCAATTTGGTGTTTTGTCTTGTTTTGTAAAAATAAACCTGGCATCTGATCTAGGATTCATCTTTCATTAATTTTCATCCCTTGCAGGGCAGTTTGTTGGTGACCAAGTCATTGCTGCTCTTGAGTAAAGCTACAGTGATTGTAATGCTGTGAGCTCTAAATAATCTAAAGCACAAGGCAGGGGTGAAAAGACATAGCCAATGACAGAATGCTGATTGTTTCTTGAATTTAGCTCCTCACTAGCTTAAACTTTAAACTTGATCTCTTTGAAGCAGACTATGATAATGGAGCTGATAGGTGCATCATTATGTGATAATGTGAAAATCTGTTTTTGTGTCTCAAGTGTAGACTTCTTACTAGTGAATACCTTCTTACATAGCGTTGGTTTCTGCAGTGAACTGAAGGATACTGGGCAGGGAGGCAGCTTGCATAGCTGTATCAGACTTCACTGTCTCATACAGCATTAGAGATGAGTTGCACACTGGGTCTGTTAATAATACAGTTGCATCAGTGTTACCTGTGTGTGTTGATTTGACACAGCCTGGTTGGTGATTTTCCTTGTAGTGGGAGAAGGCCAGAGGGGTAGTTTCTGTGAGAAGCTGCTGGAATCTCCCACCATGTCCGAGAGAGCCAGTCTCTGATGGCTCTGAAGATGGACATGCTGCTGGCCCAATTAGAGAGGTTGGTAATGCCTCTGTGATGACATATTTAAGAAGAAAATCAAAACATGCAGTTTTTTCCCCAGGGGTGTTGAGGCACTGCAGCCGCTGCCTTGCCAGTACAGCCCATGGCAAGCTTTGCCTACCTGGCCTCCCCTACCTAACCGCCCTGCAGGCAATGCCCTGCATGAAGACAACCGTTAAATAGTGACAACGTTGAGACAATCACCACTGTCCATGTGGTGGCGGTGGGGCCACATGGCCAATGGCGAAAATGTGGCGGGCGACACCCCGATGCAGAACCTGGATGAAATCAAACTCTCAGTGCTGCAGGGTCCTGCAGGAATCTTTGAATTAGTGGAACTTGTTGGCAATGGTACCTATGAGCTGCAATTTTTCTTCTAGTCAGAGAAGAAGAGGAAGTGAGGATGTGAAGAAAAACAACATGGCAGCACCAAGGTCAGTGGAAAAGAAAAAGGGGGAGGTGGTGTTCCAAGCATCTGAGCCAAAATTCCTCTGCAAGCCGTGGTAAGGACTACGGTGAAACAGTCTCCCTATAATGCATGAAGTCCACAGGGGATGCAGAGATCCACTTGCAGCCCATGGGAAAAGTGCTAGTGCCAGAGCAGGTGGATGCCAGAGAACGCTGTAATCTAGTGGGAGACTCAAATAGAGAGAGAGAGCCCTTGCTTCCAGAGATAGAGAGAAAAGGCCCTTGTTTCCAAACTAGAGCAGCCTAACCTTATAAGACTGCACCCCATGGACGAATTACTCACACCACAACAGTTTTGGGAAGACTGCTCGTGGGAGGGACCTTATGGCATAGCAGAGAAAAGACTCCTTTCCCTGAGCTAACAAAAAAAAATCTCAAATGACGAACTGACCAATACCCCCATGCTTTGCCACCATGTGCTATCAGTGGAAAAGAGGGAGGGGATGGAGGGAAAAAAGTGTTTTAAAAGCTTATTTTACTTCTTATTATCCTCCTCTGACTCTGTTAATAATAAATTTACTTTATACCTTTAAATTTGAACCTGTTTTATCCTTAGAGCGTTTGTTTTCTCACAGTCCTTAACTCATGAGCCCTTCATAAATTTTTTCCCCTCTCATCTGCTCAACTGTAGCAGAAGAAGCTAAGTGAACATTTGTGGGTACCTGGCGTTTGGCCAGCATCAAACCACGACACTGTTTCTCCCTTCTTTTAATGACTGTGACCAGCTCCAAACAGGAAGGTTCCTGTAGGGACGCTGGGCTCCAGGACGGCTTAGATGAATGGAGACGAGAGATCTCTGAAGGCTGCTCTTAGAATATAAGGTTTATTAGGGATGGTGAAAGGTCTTGCTTGGAGCTCCTAGACCCAGCACGTGGCAAGGCCTGAGGGGATGGTGAGACACAAGGGGTAGAGAGGATGCTCTAGGAGAGGGTGGAAGTTCTAAGAGGGGGGAAGATCCAAGAGAGGGGAAGTTCCAAGAGAGGGGAAGATCTAAGAGAGGGGAAGTTCTAAGAGAGCGGGGATTCCAAGACGGCATCTGGCCCCTCGGAGACCCCTTATTAGGGGGCTTCAAGGTGGGCTGGAACAAGACTTGGGCCAATGGAGTTACAGACACTTAATGTTTCAGGGTAGGGTTATAGGTGTGGGATGAACCATACATTTTGGGGGTTGAGATGGAACAGTCCATTTGACTTTTGGACCTATCTGTAGGTAAGGGTATTGTCCAGCCAGTAGGGGGGATTATTTTCATCCTGGCTGTACTATTGTAAATCTTTTGCCAGGCAATTATATTTATCCATCCTTTCCAACACCCAGTGAACCTGATTTCAAGCCATACAACTGCTATACATTAGCCTAATGTAGGTAGGTGCTCCTGTAATCTGCTTGTTTGCATAATCTCTGAGGGTTTTGACCTGAAGTTTGGGAAAAAAATTGTTTAAGTAACACTTCTGCATCTTAATGGTTTATACTAAGGAGTTCAGAAGTCTAGACCTGTGTGGAAATGCTCTTGTTTTGCTATTATCACCCTGAAACATATTGCTGAGGCAGGAAAAAACCTCTCTGTCAAACCATGGGCACTACAAAACTGACCTGTGCACCTACTGGCCCTGTGCTGGTGGGACTGTGCTTGGTTGTGCAACCAGGGAGATAAACAGCTTCAGGAGTGTTCAGGTGGCCTCTCTGCCTAAGGTAAACTTCTTATTCAGCTTTCAGCCTTGTTCCCAGCTTTCTGTCCCCAGCAAGCTCTCCACACCAGAGCATTACAGCTACCTTGTCTGAAGCTGGATGCTTCCTGATTCGAGAGCACTGACAATGCATTTTTCTAGCCAGAGCCAGAGTGGTTGTTGCGTTGTTCAAACTGAGAAGAACAATTAACTGGATAATACCATGGACCTTCCTTGTAGTAAAATGCACTGCAAGAAAGAAATATCTTCTCTAACTCCTGAACTGTTTGAGATCCTAAATGCATGTCCTGGTTCCAGCCCAGATCAGTGGGAGGTGATGCTTAAGATTTTTAGCTTTTTATATTTTTCATATATTTTTAGATTTGTAGATTGCTAAAGCATGGCTGTAGCTTCTAGTATTTTTTCTTTCTTCCCTACATTTAGGAACAATAAGCTAACCTTCTAAACACATTCCTAAATATTGTTTAGTCTTATTCCAATAAGAGAACCAACTACAAGGATGTTCTGTTTTCCAACCAGAATCTGAACCAGACATAACAAAAGTGAGGCAAAAGAAACTTCTGGACTGCTTGCAGTGGGGAAGGACCCCAGGAATTATTACCTAACCAACTAACCTTTTAACTGGATAGTATATGATAAGTATACTAATTGACTAACCTTATAAAAATTGTGGAATTACTATACCACATGACATTTTCACCATATTGTGTATCTGAAAGCTTTCAAGTAAAGGTTTGCTTTTATATTCACTCTAACTTTCTTGGGAATATCTAGTCTATTTTCAAGGCATCAGAGGGGGCATGGCCAAGACATTGTGTTATTTGATAGAACCTTATGTCATTGCTTGGGGCGGGAGAGGGTCTGTCTGCCATTGTTTTTCATTGTCCTGGGCTTGGTGAGAATTTTGCATGCAAATCACCCCCTCTTTGTATGTTTTTTTCATTAGTATTATTGCTATTACTGTTTGTTTTCTTATCTCATTGCTGTTCCAGTAAATTTTTTTTACCTTGACCCATGATTTTCACCTTTTGTGCCTCCAGTTTTCAACTTCATCCCTGGAGTGGGAAGGGGGAAGGGAAGTTGAGGGGAACAAGAGAATGGCATCTGGTTTGGGAGAGTCTCAGTGGGGGCACTGAACTGGGGGAGCACCATTTCCAAACCACGACAATGCAGCTGACTTCTGCAGGCTATTTCAATCTCTAGATGAGTAGCACTGCCATTAGCAGGTATTGTCATGAAGACTAGCACCTCCAGACTGAACTTCTAGCTTATCAAAGGGAGGCAATATTAAAAAAAAAATATTTTGAATAGTGTTAGAAGAATATTGTTTGATTTCCAGGCACTGCTTGTTCAGAGTAGTTTTATTTACTTGGATACCTTGAGAAATGGCCCAGGCAACAGGAATGTGAATGTATGAGATCATAAGAGCTTGAATGCAAACCAGCTTAATAGGGCTGTACTAAATCCCTCCCCTATCATTCATCTCAACCCTGTCTTCATGTCTGTTGTTAGTTCTGATTTCAGATCTAAGGAGCAACAAGACTAATATATGGGTGAAAGCACTTGCTTTAAAGGTGTAATTGTAACTTTGACTTTCATATTGCAGGCTTACTGCTTTAGTTTGAGTTGAGTGACTTAACGTCCCAGCTTTATGAACATAGGTACACGGACAGTGTCATGGTTTAACCCCAGCCATCAACCAAGCCCCATGCAGCTGCTGGATTCCTCCCTCACCAGTGGGATCAGGGAAAGAACTGGAGGGATAAAAGTGAGAAAACTCGTGGGTTGAGATAAAGATAGTTAAATAGGGAAAGCAAAAGCTGCACACTCAAGCAAAACAAACCAAGGAATTTGTTCACTGCTTCCCATGGGCAGTCAGGTGTTCAGCCATCCCCAGGAAATCAGGGCTCAGTCGCATGTAATGGTGACTTGTGAAGACAAATGCCATCACTCCAAACGTCCTCTCCCTTCTCCTTCTTCCCCCATCTTATATACTTAGCATAATGCCATTTGGTCTGAAATATCCCTTTGGTCTGTTGGGGTCACCTGTCCCAGCTGTGTCCCCTCCCACCTTCTTGTGCACTCACAAGGTGGTGTGAGAAGCAAAAAAGGCCTTGGCTCTGTGCAAGCCCTGCTCAGCAATAACAAAAAAAACATCTTTGTATAATCAACACTGTGTTCAGCACAAATCCAAAATATAATAGCCTATACTAGCCACTGTGAAGAAAATTAACTCTATCCCAGCCAAAACCAGCACAGCAGAGAAATATTTAATAACAACTTACTGTTCAAAGAAGTTTTGGTAAATGGAAAAAAATTATATGAGAAGAGTTTTCCCTGGAAGACACAGCTTTTAGTAATGCCCCAGATAACTAAATTACTAAGTGTATACAAGGTATGATTAGTGTGAAACAAGAATGGACTTCTGCCTGTCAAACCAGTCTCTGTGTAAGTTAACCTCACTTCATGACTCATCTTTGCCCCATTGACTTGTGGCTCTATTTTATTTCTTGTTTAGAAGCTTCACATCTTTTTTATGAGACCTAATTCACTCTTCACATTCAGGTATTTGATTTAAATTCCTTATTTAAGAGTGCAGATAATACAGAAGTTTGCTGCTGTTAGTGTTCATATGTCCACTACAGCATCAAGGGAGTTTTCAGGACTCAGATTTAATCTATCTGGTCACTCATCTTCTAACTTGGATCAGAGATGTGTTCCTAATTCTCTAAAAGCACAATGTATGTCAATAAATATTATTATGGTGCTGCTAGGAAATGAACCTAGAACTGGGGCTAAATCACCAAGTAGCTGCCCAGCTCTGGCACAAGAAATTACTTTGGGCCCAAGTCATAATAGCTGAAGCTGAAATAATAATGTTGGGTTTACATTCATTTTTACTTCATCAAATAGTCAACAACACAGTGTGGCTAGCTATAATGCTGCTTTGCAGGTTCTGAAACTGCATGATATCAAGGTGCTTTAAACTTACCTCACTGATGTAAGAAACAGGCTGCTAGTACTTACTGAATGTTTTCTCTGGCACATTTAATACTGCATGCACTAATCCCAGCTTAATGTGGAAGAGGAGCATCCATTAGATGAATTGCATGCTTGATGCACTAGAAGCATTAAAGGGAAGTCTTTGGGATTAGATATTAACACAACTCAATAGTGACCTGTTGTTCCTGCTCTTGTTGGTTTTCTTGTGTGTTAAATGTGTGGTGTAGTTAGCAGCATGCTGTCAGGAGCCATCATAAGGCATGTAGCTATGGGAAGTGATGTGCACAGTGAGGAGCCTGGTTATGCCTGTTACAAAGAAAGATGAGGAATCCTTGTGCTGTCTGCAAGTGCTGCAACTCTTACCATAGCAGAGTGGATGATCTGTAGGAGACCTTGGTGGTACCTGCACAGTCAGTAGGAGCTTGTCTGTGGCCTGGCTGCAGCAGATCGTTACAAAAAAGCACAAAATACTTTAAAAACTCAAATGCTTCCTTTGTACCTGTACTTTATATTAAGGTGCTTGTATATTAAGGTGCTTATGTTAAAGGAGTCCTGTGTTTCAGGTAGAAACATTTAGGTTTGTATTTTCAGTCAAATAGCATGGTATCTAGTAAGACTTTTATTTTTTTGACATATATAGATTTCACTATGGCTTTGCTCTATCCAAATAGAAGAAAAATAGCAAACCAGAATTACAGGTACTAATGAGGATGCCAGGAAGTAGGGCAGCAAAAGAGGAAACAAAGTGACTGTGCTGCATTATCCCTCTGATGTTCCAGGGCTCATTTCAGGTTCTGATGAGTCCTCTCTATTATTGCTTGGCTAGTGGGGGAGTATGCAATTCCATTTTGATGTTTGATTCCCCATTCAAGCAGGAACTTATTGAAGGCCCTGGAGACATAGGCCAGCCCGTTGTCAGTTTTTATGACCTCTGGAATCCCCAACACAGAGAAGGCCTGTATTAGATGTTTCCGTGCATCCATTGCCTTCTTCCCTGTGTGGGCTGAGGCATAGACTGCACCAGAAAAGGTATCCACACTGACATGAACATATTTATACTTGCCAAATTGGGGTACATGAGTTACATCAGTCTTCCAGATTTCATAACTTTGGAGACCTCTGGGGTTTACCCCTGCTCCCAGTGATGGTAATGCAGACCCCTGGCATTGTGGGCATGTGGCCACAATTGGTCTGGCCTGGTCACGTGGCAGATGGAATTGGCGGACCAGACCAGACACATTTTGATGGAACTGCTGATGGCTGAGTTTTGCTCGATGGAAGGCATTGCCTTGGCCAGCCAGCTGTAGCGGTGTGGCCAGGACATCAGCTCTGCGGTTACTCTCCGCGATGAAACCTGGGAGATCAGAGTGTGATCTCACATGCATGATGTAAAAGGGTTGCTCTCGGTGGGAAACCAGCTGTACTAATCTGGAGAGCAACTTATAAATCACTGGGTTTGAGACTTCTTTGAGCACCGCGTGCTTGGCCCTAGACACCACCCCTGCCACATAAGCCAAATCAGTCACGATGTTAATAGGTTCGGGGAACTTTTCAAAGACCCTGACGACAGCGTCCAACTCAGCTACTTGAGGGGAGCCCTGAATGATCTTAACATCGGTCTCCCACCCGCTGAGTCTGGGGGTCCTTCCAAGTCATTACAGACTTGTGGGAACTCCCAGACACGTCTGTGAAAATGGACAAGGCTTTAAGGGGCTTACGACTTTGAATTTCTTTTGGCACCAGATGGAATTAGCTGTTAAACCATTTATGACCAGGTTGGTAAATAGTCAATTTCCCAGGGTAACTGTCTAGGGCAAACTGGAGGTTCTCATTCTCTTTCAGTAGATGTTCTAAAGTCTCATTATTTAATCTCCCGGTGGACAGCCAAATCGGTATGTGAATTCATGCAAAATCATACCCCACAAGCAACTGCACATGTGCCCTAGCCTTACAAATCAGCTGGGCCATCAGTTCCTGCGGCCGCGGGATGCTTTTGGACAGGCTGTGGCCAAGGAACACCCACTCTATAATCAAAAGGGGGTCCCTCTGACCTCTGTCCCACTGAAAAATCAACCCATGCAAGTGCAGCAGTTTCCCTAAAATTATGAAATTGAAGGGGAGTTCAGGCCAGCAGCGGTGGGCCTACCAACCTCCCAGAGCTAATTGGATCTTTTCTAAGGCAGCCCTTGCCTCCTGGGTCAATGTCCTCAGGGCATCCATCTTCTGCCCCCTTTTTAACAAATTGAAAAGAGGAGATAGATCACCTGTGGTCAGGCCCAACCAAGGCCTCACCCAGTTCAAGGCTCCACACAGCTGTTGGAGATCCTGCAGGGTCTTGGGCTCATCTTTGATCACCAACCGCTGTGGTGTTATTGTGTGGTTGGTGATTTTGAGGCCTAAATATCTCCAGGGCGGCAGTGTCTGCACTTTTTCATGATTTAACTCAAATCCTGTCGCAAACAAAGCAATAATAGTATCATCAAGAACTTGTGTGAGTGTGTTGTCATCGGGGGCGCATATGAGTACATCATCCATATAATGATAGATGATGCACTCCCATGCTTTGGCGTGCACTGGGGACAAGACTCTGGCAACGTACCATTGGCAGATGGTCAGCGAGTTCTTCATTCCTTGGGGAAGAACACACCAATGGTACCATTGCATTGGGGCTTCTCAGTTGATGGAAGGAACCAAGAAGGCAAAACATGGCACATCGGCTGGGTGTAGGGGAATTTGGAAAAAGAAATCCTTGATGTCAATAACTGCCTGTCATGGTTTGACACTGGAACAATGCCAGTGCCCCCATGAAAATGCAATCTCTCAATTGAATGCTGTGAAATGCAATCGAGAACAGAGCAAAGCAAGCCCAAGCTTAATAACAGGGAAAAAAAAAACTTTATTAAGCTACTACTATAAAAGAAAAAAAGAAAGAAAAAAAGCACACACAAAGATCAAAATGAAAACCTTGCAAAACATTCCTCCTCCCACATCCCAACTCCAACAAACCACAGTGAGACACAATCAGTTCAGTTTTTCATTTTTTTTGGGACCACAGTCCCCCCCCCCATTTTCCCCTGGGGCCATGGGTCTCAGGAACAGAGATCTTCTTCTCTTCTTCATCTTTGAGGACAGGGGGCACCACCACAAACCTCCTTAACTTTTCTGTGTTCGCTCCACTTCTGTCTTTTCCCAGCTGAAGCATGGTCTCTTGGCTCACTGGCATCCTCCTAAAATACATTCTCTCTTGGAAGAGAAAAATTGGTTCAGTCTGTGGCCAACAAGGAAAAGTCCAGCCAAAAAACCACTCCATCATCTCCTCTCACCCAGAATTTCTTCCTTCTAACATCCCAGGGTCCAGGCTGTCTTTCTTCCTCTCTTTCAAACCGAGAAGGAGTGAAATTTCACAAAGCTTTCATTTCTCAAGGAAGGGTTAAAAGTCCTGACTCCCTGGCTGGCTCTCTGCCCGGATTCTCCAGCTCCCACAGGCAGCTGGGCACCTTGCAGCGCCCCCCCCTCCCCCCCCACTCTTTTCCTTCCCTGCGGTGAACTGCTGACAAGCTGCTGCTGTCTCTCTCTCTCTCTCTCTCTCTGGACTCTGGGGGGGGAACGGAGACATCCCAGATTTTCTCCACCCTTCCATCTGCAGGGGATTCCAGTCCCCTCCACCCTTCGACCTACCTCAGTCAGGCCATGGGCCTTCCCCTCCCACACCCAGCCACAGTCCAGGCAGGGGAGAGTCCTGCACTGCATGCTGACCAGAACCAAAGAGAGCGAGTTCTCCTGGGAATTCTGCTTTTAACGCCTCTGTGTTCTCAGAGGCATGTCCACCTTCAGTTGGTCGATATCCAAATTGACCTCTTCCTTCTGAGAAAATTCTTTTTCTGTGTCGAACCACGACACTGCCAATTCCCAATTTTGAGGGAGCATCAATGGGGATAGCATACCCGGCTGGAGAGACCCCATGTCCTTGATTACATTATTAATTTTCCTCAAGTCGTGAAGGAGCCACCACTTGTCTCTCCCTGGCTTTTTGATAACGATCACCGGGGAGTTCCAGGGGCTGTTGGTCTCTATGATGTGTCCTTTGGCCAACTGCTCCTCCACAAGTTCATTGAGCGCTTTTAATTTCTGTTTACTGAGCGGCCACTGATCTACCCAGACTGGTGTCTCAGCCAGTTTAACTTCTGAGTAGGGCACTTTCTCAGTGGCCACTGTTAAAAACCCTGAGAGGCCGGCAGTTCTAATTTGGCCCCCCATTGAGACATGCAGTCTCTCCCCCATAGGGTAAACTTGTTTAATACGAATGGGTATACATTTGCCACTTGCCCATCAGGCCCCATAATTTGGACAATGCTCCTGGATTGTTTTGTGAATTGTGTGCCCCCTACACCTAAGACCTTGCAGTCCATGTCCTGCAGTTCCCATTGTGATGGCCATTTGTGCAGTGGAATGACCGTTATGTCTGCACTGGTGTCCATGATCCCTTGAAGTTGGATATTGTACCCCTCACTCTTAAGGCCGCACTGTATAAGGGGCTTTTCCTCTCCCACCACTTCAGTGTAGTAAGCGGACAGGTCCAGGTTGTCCCATAAAAGCTGTGGCAATGGAATGGCCTGAGCGATGACCTGACCCTTTGGAAGGAAGAGGGGGGGATGGACACAGCGTGCCATGAGAACAAGATGCTCTGTGATAGGTGGTAGGACTCCCGGCGCAATCTCGATCTCACAGGGTGTATGCTTTGTGTCCCCTACGACAAGGTACTCAAATCCCCGCTGGTAGAGAGATTGGAACTGTTTGCAGAGCTTGGTGTCCAGCTCTGGGTCCATGTAAAGCTCTTTCCAGTCCAAGTCGGTAAATATCACAGATTGGGTAAGGTGTTCTGGGTAGAAAACAAACCAAAGGGGCTATTAACATGATGTTGGCAATCATCCTCCCCGCACCCTGCCCCATTTATGTCCTCATGTGGGGCAGCATCGCGCTCATGCGCTAGTTTTTTTGCTGGTCATTCCCCCCATGCTCCCTTTCCCCTCCCCTACTTGGTGGAACCGGGGGGGCTTTCCCCAGATAGGGGCAGTCCCTTATAAAATGTCCCTTCTGCTTGCAGTGAAAGCAGGGATATTGTCTCAACGCTTGCAGTGAGATGGGAGGTAGCTGAGCGTCTGCGACTGCTGTCGCCCGCTCTCTGATGGTAGCTTTCTTTGGTGCTTCTCTTTGAGGAAGTTTTGCTTTCCTGGTACACTCTTCCATAATTAAGTCCAGAGATGGTGGTGGCGATGAAGGAAGGCTGAGGATGACTCTCCTGCAGTCCTCATTTGCGCCTTTGGTTACGATGTCTATGATGATGTCATCTTGGGCTTCTGATCTAGGAATCCTCCTTCCCACAACTTCTCTGACCCTGTCTACAAAATCTAGGAACACTTCATCGGGTCTCTGCTTTAAGGAGACAAGACTGGGCAAAGGATCTTTAGTGGGTAGGAAGTTAAAGGCCTTTTCTTCTTCCACCTTAATTATCTCTAAGACTGTCTTAAGGAATTTTCTTGGTCTGGGTTGTGGATTGCTCCCACTCACCCTCCCCCATGAGATGTCTTATATTGAGGGGTTTGCCATCTTCGTCATTTGCCATTTTTTCAATTTTCCATAAAGTTGGAAGGAGGTTGGCAAGCCGTTCCCACCAGGCTTTTATCCACAGCCTATATTCTGATGGACCACATAGGCTGGAAAATATTTCTTTCAGGTCCCTGGGAACTAGAACATTTGCCAAAAGGGTGGTCCTTAGAAAACCTTTAAAATATTCACTTGACCGGCCAACCTCCTTCTGGGTTTTGAATAATTCTTTGATGTTGCTGTAGGGGAAAGGTGCCCATCTTGGCCTCCTTCCCCTAGCACTGTAAGAAATAGGTGCTGTGAAGATGACTGTGTTGCCACTGTCCAACATCTGGTCCTCCACCTCGTCCCTCCTTTTTCCCATGGTATCGTGGGAAACCGGAGGTGAGCAGGATGGTCCCACAGGGTGAGGAGCAGAGCCAAGGCAGGAAGCAGAAGCACCGAGAGGGACGGTGGTTTGGCCAGGGGGTGTAGCAGAGGGAGGTACAGGGGGCAGAGACAGGGTAATTTGAGGATGGGAGGACAAGGAGCCAGAACACCATGGAGGGTCTTGGGACAGGGGGAGGGAGCAAGGGAGAAAGGGATTATGGGAAGAAGAAGAAGAACCACAAGATGGGGACCATGCCACATGGCATCCGTCATTTTGTGACTCTGGGCAAGGGGAGGAATAAACACTGTCTGGGAGACAACCTACAGGTTTTTCTTGAGGCAAAGGGGGTGAGGTATTAGGGTCTAGGGAAGGAGCTCTGACAGGGTGATCAGTCCTGCCAGAGCCAGAGGGGTGCTGGGAGAGATGTGGGGAGCCAGGGAGACATCCCACAATGTGGGGGCTGCCCTGCACCTACGTTGGGTGGTGTGCTCCCCCAACTCACCCAGTTTGGAAAGCTGGGGGTCAGGAACAAGGGGGACCGGAGCAGGGGTTTCAGGAGGAACTGGGGAAGATTTATTTGAATTTTCTCTCACTTTCTTTTTCATTTCTAATGTGATAGTTTTCAGTCTTATGAAAAGAGGATAAAAATCACCTCCTGATCCACAATCCATCACTGCATCTTCTCCAAGTTCAATTCCGATCTTATCCCAAAATTTTAGTGTTTTTACCTCATCGGGGGTAGTATTTGGAAAATGAAAGAAAATCCACTTAACAAATCTCTTAACTTTTCCCTTTGACAAACAAAAACCCTCTCCCACCAGGGAATCCCTAACTTGGGTATAAACTTCTCTCTCCCTAGTAGACAGTCTCCCACCCATTGTGACTGAGGCTGCCTGCTAAGTTCTTTTCCACCCATTCTCTGAGGTAAAATGAAAAACTAAAGAAAAAGGACCCGAGGATCGCCGGCTGGGGGGTGTTTATGCTGCGCACTGCATCTCCCCTTATCCGCGGGAGCCACCCCCACCCAGAGCCTGGAGTACCCCATCTGGGTCCGTCCCAACCACCGGGATACTCATGAGACCGGAAATTCCTGGGAATGAAAAGCCTCGGAGAATGTCCTCAATCCAGGGGAAGGTTCCCCTCGCATCTGGAATACACGGCACTGGAGGGGGTTTTCCTTCCCGTCCGGTGGGAGCCATGTCAACCACAAAGTGTGTGGTCTCACCAGCAGTGCTTGACGGTCCACGGACTTCACTGCACAGAGACGTCCACATGTCCTGGAGACAGTCTCTCCCACGGGTGCTTGCCTCGAGGAGCCCCATGCGGTGGGCACCAAGCTGATGCCGCGCCTTGGTCATAGGAGAAGGGGGTAGCACAGGCTGCCGGCAAGCTCCGACCCGCTCTCCCCTAAGTGCGTGTCACAAGCGGCTGCTCCCCGCCTCAGCCACAGGCAGAAATGGCCAATAAGAGTGGACCCACGTCAAAGGATCAAGGCAAAGGAAAAGGGAAGGACCCTTGCTTGCGTCTCTGAGCAGTCTTTATTTCTCCCTGTGCAGGGAGCAGCGACACAGGTGGCACAGTGTAGCAACTTGAAGTAAAGGCTGAGGCAAAGGGCGCAAAGTAGAGAAAAACAGCGGCTTTTAAGGGGGAGCTGTCCCCGGGGGGGGGGGCAGACTAACAAAAAATCAAGGACTAGATAGGAGGAGTATGGGGTGGATATATGTAAACATAAAACCAATAGGGAAGAGGAGAGTGCATACTTAATATATCAATGAGTGAAAGGAAATATAACTGACAGCGAAGCTTCTAGATAAATGGGTGTAGCAAATAATGACAGACAAGCTGCAGGGGCAGGATTTGGAAGATGGACAGGGAAGGATCTGGAAATAACAGAGGTATACACTGGGACTGACATGGGGAAAGGCAGGAAAACAGGTGGAAAACAACTCTGGGGAGAGACTATTAGGAAAACTGAACAGGGGTGAATAGGAACAAACCATTAGAATTATTTTAAACAATTTCTTAAACATAAACTTCAAAATCCCTCTACCACACACTTTGGCTTGTGCAATCTTGTCAGGTTGAGGCGCTACCCACACAGGGTTAGCTAGCCTGTCAGCCCTGGCATTATCTTCTGTTATGAAACTTGGTAAAGTGGTACGACTCCGAATGTGCAGGATATAATACAATTGAACCCGGGTTTGAATTGCACACCACAAGGCTTTCAGTAACTGAAACAAAGCTGCATTATTGACCTCTTTCAGAAGTGAGCAATCCAAGCGCTTGATTATGTCTGTGACATAGGCAAAGTCAGTGACCAAGTTCAGAGGCACCTGAGAAAATCTCTGGAATGCCATAGCAACAGCCTTTAACTCAACCAATTGGGCTGAGCTGGACTCATGGTCTTCCAGCACTTGCCATCTAGATTCATCCTTCCAAGTGACAATGGCTTTCCCCATTTTTCCTGAGCTGTCAGTGAAGACGGTGAGTGCCCACACTGGCCCTCGACTATTTTTTGGCCACAAGGACAGATTGGTCATTTTTGCCATCTGCAATAACTTATGACTGGGCAGATGATAAACAATTTGCCCTGAAAAGTTTTGTAGTGCACTTTGCAAAGGAGCACTGTTAATGAAGCTCTATTCAAAGGTGTCCTGCTCCACTGGAAGAATAATTTTCGTGGGATCAGCTGCCATCAATTGCAAACACCGCTGACGGCATTTGATTATCAAATGAGCAATCAAGTCAAACAACAGGGATGCTGTCTTTTTAGGTTGATGGGGTAAGAAGACCCATTTCAAAATGTGCAAGGGATCGAGCCATTTGTCACTCCATTGGCCAATGACACCTGTAGGATGATTGTCTGGATAGGTAATAAAGACAGTGATATCAATGGAAGGATCTACTTGATAGACCTGGCAATCAGAAAGTGCCTGTTGGACCTCCTCCAGAGCTTGTCGCACCTCAGGAGTCAATTTCCGAGGTGAATTCAGATCAGGGTCCCCCTTTAAAAGATTGAACAGTGGGGACATTCATGCCGTGGTCAGTCCCAGATAAGGACGTAACCAACTGACGATCCCTAGCAATTTCTGGGCGTCATTCAGGGTAGCAATAGAATCTGTGAATTGCACCTCTTGATGTTGAATAGTTCGATCAAGAATCTTGACCCCCAAATATTTCCAAGGAGGATGGCGTTGGACCTTTTCCGGAGCCACTTGCAGCCCATAAGAATGCAGAGCAGTGAACAGCTGAGGCTGTATCCTCAGCGACTCATCCTGGGTGGATGCTGCCACCAGGATGTCATCCATGTAGTGATAGCAATACACGTCAGAAAACTGCTTGTGGACTCTGGACAAGGCCTGAGCCACATACCATTGACAAATAATCAGGCTGTTCTTGCAGCCCTGCGGCAAAACTCTCCATTGATATCTCTGTATTGGTTCAGTATTGTTAATTGCAGGTATGGTAAAAGAAAACTTTGGTTTGTCATCAGGATGTAAAGGAATAGTAAAAAAACAATCTTTCAAATCAATGATCAAGATTTCCCATCCCACAGGGAGCATGGTGGGTGAGGGCATACCAGGCTGCAATGCCTCCATACTTTCCATGACTGCATTAACTTTCTGGAGGTCCTGTAACAACCTCCACTTCCCTGATTTTTTCTTCATCACAAAACCAGGAGTGTTCCAGGGACTGGTAGAAGGCTCAATGTGTCCCTGCCGAAGCTGTTTCTGAACTAAGTCACAAAGGGCGACCAATTTATTGTTTGGTAGGGGCCACTGGTTCTCCCAAATGGGTCTGGTCACTAGCTACCGCAGAGACAGTGTAAGATATTTTGCACCCTTCAGTGCAGTGACCCCTATTAAAAATCTGTCCCAATCCGTACCCCCCAGGCTGCCAACACATCCTGTCTCCAGAGATTAATCGGAGCTGCAGTGACATAGAGCCAAACCATGGCTGTCTGCCCATCTGTGTTTTTGCTCAACACACCCTGTTGGCTTATAAAGATCTGTGTTGTACCCCCCAATCCTTCGATGGTGGGACCCATAGAATCCAAAGGCCACACAGGGGGCCACGCAGAGGAGGAGATGGCTGTCACATCGTCTCTGGTGTCAATCAAACCTTGCAGATGAATTTGAGGTGGGCTGGCACCTGGTAGAATCATGGTACGTGTCATTTGCAGTCCCTGAGCATAAATGTCTGCAGTCCAGAAGACTTGTGGCAGTCCTGTGGATCCCAAACCACCATCTCCACGAGTCCGCTGGCCAGCCCTGGGAACACATGAATGGAAAGGCACAAGTTGAGCAATATGAATCCCTGCTGGAATAGTGACAGGGGTGTGGGCGTGGAAACCATGGCACAAATTTGTCCCATAAAGTCAGAGTCAATGACACCTGGGTGCACAAAGATTCCCAGAAGGGTAGTGCTAGATTGTCCTATAAGCAATGCACTCAGTCCTTGACCTAAAGGCCCAAATGCATCCAGAGGAACCTTATGTACATGACAAGAATCTAAGATGACTGCTGTTGCAGTGTGAACATCCACCCTGGCAGAGCCATGGGTGCTTGCCCTGAGTCAGCTGAGCAAACCTGTGCTGGTGCCATGCCCTGAGGAATCACTTGTGCCAGAGCGCAGTTGCCCTGTTCACTCATCCCCCCATTTCCCAAACTTGCCAAACGTTGGCCATTGGCATGGTAGGTAGACTTGCATTTACTTGCAAAATGACCTGGCTTTGCACACTGTCATGGTTTGGCACTGGCACAATGCCAGTGCCCCCATGAAAATGTGATCCCTTCCTTGAATGCTGTGAAGTGGAATCTAGAACAGAGCAAAGCAGGCCCAAGCTTAATAACAGGGGAAAAAACTTTATTAAGCTACTACTACAAAAGGGAAAAAAGAAAGGAAAAAAAGAATAAAAAAATCACACAAAGATCAAATGAAAACCTTGCAAAACATTCCTCCCCCCACCACCCAACTCCAACAAACCACAGTGAGACACAATCTGGACCCCAATCAGGTTTCCACTCTCCAGACAATCGATACTCAGTCCATCGAGGGAACAGAGTCTCTCCTGTGCCACAGACCCCCCAAGAAACACAGCTCCACATCCTGTGTTTCCATGTCACACATGGCACCGCCCGGAGAAAAGTTTGCCATGGTGACCCTTCTCCTTTCCATGCACAGTGCTCTCACCACCAATGCATGGATGGACAGACTGCTTTTAGGATTTTCCTTTCAAGGATGCCCTGCCAAGAGGGGAGAAAACAACAGTTCAGTTTTTCATTGTTTGGGACCACAGTCCCCCCCATTTTCCCCTGGGGCCGAGGGCTCAAGAACAGAGATCTTCTTCTCTTCTCTTTCCTTGCCAGGAAAGGGGGCACCACCACAAACCCCCTAACCTTTTCTCCGTTCACTCCACTTTTGTCTTTTTCCCAGCTGAAGTAGGTCTCTTGACTCACTGGCATCCTCCCAAAACACAGTCTCTCTTGGAGGAGAAGATTGGTTCAGGTTGTGGCTAACACGGAAAAGTCCAGCCAAAAGCCACTCCTTGTCCCCCTCCCATCTAGAATTCCTCCTTCTAACATCCCAGGGTCCAAGGTGTCCCTCTTCCTCTCTTTCAAACCGAAGAGGGGAAAGGAAAATTCACAAAGCTTTCATTTCTCAAGAAAGGGTTAAAAGTCCGAACTCCCAGGGATGGCTCGATGCCCGGACATCCAGCAACTCCCACTCACTGGGCACCTTGCATCTCCCCCCGCTTCGCCTTCCTCGCGGTGGAATTGCTGACAGAACTGCCGGTGTCTCTTTCTCTCTCCGTCTCGGGAGAGAAACTCTGGGGGGGGATGGAGACATCCCAGATTTCTTCCACCCTTCCATCTTCAGGGGCCAGCCCGGTTCCAGTCCCTTTACCCTTAGGCCTACCTTTGTCAGGCCATGGGGCTTCCCCTCCCCCACTCAGCTCGTTGCTGGGCAGGGGAGGCTGCACTGCACGCTGACTGGAACTAAAGAGAGCGAGTTCCCCTGGGAATTCTGCTTTTAACCCCTCTGTGTTCTCAGAGGCGTGTCTACTTTCAATTGGTCAATATCCAAATTGACCTCTTCCTTCCGGAAAAAATTCTCTTTCTGTGTCAAACCACGACACACACCCTGAGCACAAGAAATTAGTGTTTGTTTCTTTTTTCATCTGTGTTCCCTCTTTCTTTTTTCCCTTTTTCTTCCCTTTTTTACGTTGGCCATCCCCTGAGGGTGCCAGGCCTGTCTGCAAAGCAGCTGCCAGAACAGACATTTTGTGGTCTACAGTACCTGTCTTAGAACATACTTCGATCATGTCTGTCAACGATGGGTCATCCAGCAGAGCATTTATGATCTTTCTTCAATCATAATTTGTGTTATCTCTTGATAAAGTCTTGCATAAAACCTGCCTCAAATTATCATCCTCAACCTGCTTCACTAAAGCTGCTGCAATTTTTTCAACAAATGGCAAGAACAATTCCTTCACTCCCTGAGTTATTTTCACATATTGTGGCCCGTTTCCATGGTTTTCAACAATGCCATGAAACCTATCATTTGACCCTGCTTGTGTATGAGAGGGTCCCAGGTAGCCTGAAGATCAGGATTAGAAAAGGCATCCACCCCTACATAGGATCTGGGATCCATCTGAATCAACTGCGAATTCTCGGTTGCTATCCTTTCGGCCAGCTGTCTCCAATTGTTCTTAAAAACCTCAAATTCCACAGGCTGGAACAATACAGAGGCTAAATGTCTAATATCATAGGAAGCAAGCAGATCAGTGTTTATCACTCTGATAATTTGCATAACTTGTGCAGAACCCAGCCCATACTTCGCTACCTTATCTTGCAAATCTTGAACAACACGCCAGGCTATGACCTTGTGCCTGTCAGTTTGTCCCGTATTCGGGGCCACTTTATGCATGGGAAAAGCCTGGATTCCACCCTGTGGTGGAACACCGTCACCCTGATCCCTCTGTGCCCCATCCTGAGATGCCAGATGAACTGTCTGACCATCAGTTGCGGCCCCTTCCCACAAGAGCGGTGGGCTTGTGAGACCACCCCTGGCATGCCTACCCACTCTATCAAGTCCCAATCACCAGCCTCCAAAGCCCTCATCCTGACTGAATCCCAGAAGCGGCAGGGGTTTATCGGTTGCATAGTCACCCGACAGGAGGGCAGTGTTCAGAGGTTCCTCTGAGACACTGTCCCTGCCTGTCGGCATCGGCCTTCCGACGTCAGGTCACACCCCTGTCAGGGGGCTGGATGTTGCTGATTGTTGCTATCACTGCTCGCCTCCTGGGACGGGGCTGAGAGAGACAGCCTGCAGCCAGCAGAGGAAGGCGGGTTGGTCAGAGGTACCAAAGTTGAAGAAGCGGCTGCGGACTGTGGAATAGAGGAGTCAGTTACAATCTCCGGGGTGGGGAAGGCAGTCATCGATGACAGAGTAGGGATTGGAGCCATGGCTGGTGGGGTAGCAGGTCCTCCCATTGCAGGTGGCAGTATGAAGGGACCAATCGCAGCCTGTTGCATAGTGGATTGCTGAGCCAGCAAGCTGGTTGCCTCTGGTGTTGCAACGGGGTGGCACGGTCATCGGAGCAGCAGGCAGCGTGAAGGGCGGGGCCATGACCATGAATGGTGTCGTTGAGAAGCCAGTTGCTGGTGGTGGTGCCGCTTTAGACGGCGAAGCAGGGAAGGCGGCCTCTGCCACTGGCATGGGGGGCAGCTCATTCAGGGGGTGGGACAGACAAGGACACGGAGGCTCCACCGAAGGCGTGCTGCTGTGTTGCAGAAGGCGGCACAGCAGGCGACAGCACTGAAAAAGATATTAAGTCAGCCAGTCTGTATGGTGTACAGGGAGGCAAAGGAGAAGGCAGTTGCACCAGATCTGCCAATGAAGATGGGGACCCTGCAGCTGGTGGAGGGTGTGCCAGTGGCTGGAACAGAAGTTCCACTACCCGTTCCGGCAGTACAGAGGGGCATGGCCCATACATCTGCACAGGCTCCATAGCTGATAATGAAAGAGCTGAGGGGGCAGAGGACCCTGCTGTGTCTTGGAGTGCAGGCGGCACTAGCCCTGCCCACATCTGCGATCCAGGGGGTGGGGGCATAGCGGCGTAGGCAATGAAGCCGGCTGCCCAGGAATTGGGAGGTCCCTGGGCTGCCACAGTGGAGAAAAAAAGGGAGTCGGCAAACGCGGCCCCGCAGCCAGCAGAGCCGATACATCCCATGCGGCGCCGGGAATTCCAGAACTGTTAGTTGTGGCAAGGGCACCCCCACTGCCGCCTGAAGGGCAGAAGAAGCTGCCAGCGCCATGCTTGGGGTGGGGCGTTCCATGGCCAGACGTCCGGTGAAGGATATTCTGGCTTGACATAGTCTTGGGAATGAGGGTATGTTGGTGTGATGTAGTCTCTAGGCAATATATAGGTTCTGTGGGGTGCCCTCATGTCTCCTGTGGGCCCACATGGAGCTGGGACAGGGCCAGGCATTGCTCTGCCCGCCTCTTCCCTGATCCCTGAAATGCCACTGAACACAGAAACAGCATCTTCACTTTCCGAAACTCCCAGTTCTGACTCGCTCTCCCTCGGGGTTCTGCCTAGTAAGGCTTTGGAAATGTATCTCCAGATGGTGACCAGTGCAGATGCGATTGCATCCCCTCTGATGACCTCCTCCAACAAACAATTGCCTAGGTCTTCCCAAGTCCCTGGGTTGAATGCAGCACTCACATCTACTGGGAACCTGTGATCTCTGGTCCAGGCCAGCAGATCACAGAGCACTTTATCCAAAATTGTGACTCCCATGGGAGGTATGACATTCCTCCACTTGGTAAGAACTAGTTGTTTGTCTGTGGAAAGGTGGTTCCCCATTTTTAAGGAAAACCTGTCCCTCAGCAGGCACCCACTTTAAGAGACAGTCTGCTGTGTTGGGAAAAACCGGCCCTTACTCAGTTCTCGGCCTCCCAGGGCTGATGCCCACAGTCCTAATGGGACAAGTCTTCACTGGAAAACAGGGGACAAAGTCAGTGTTACCTCACTCAAGAGGGCAAGAGGCGTCCGATAGCAAAGGGCTGCCAGGGCTGCATGTCTCGGGCCGCGTGTCACATCTGTCCTGCGATTCCAGAAGGGGTCACCAAATGTCACTGTTGAATCAGGAATGGGAACAAAATACTCCAGTCTTCAGAAGGTGAAAAGAAGGCGTTTAATGGAGAATCTCACATCTTTTATAACCCGACTCACTAAGCTAAGACTTGATTGGTCTTAGAGTAAAAACCTCTCACACTATTGCCAAGACCACACTGTTATCTTTGTGAATACCCCTTAAATATTTTTTCCCTTACATCAGCCTGTTGCATATTCATAGACCCTTATGCATAGTAAACTTTTCCCCAAATTAGTTTACATGTTCCAAGAATTGTTTCGCATATATTCTCCTTGGATCCACCTTTTTAGAGCATGCTTATTCCTTGGTTGTGGTTTCAGTCCATTCTTATCATCCCTAGTTTTTGGGCCTTTGTCCACACTGTCTTCAGATGGTGAGTGCTGATAGTTGGCATATCTGTAGCAGGTGTCTTCTTCATATGTTCATTGGATGTTATCCCATCCAAGCAGGCGTTTTAACACAAGCATACTTATATCAGCTATTTCACTACTATGTCCAAGATTAATTAACAACAAAAATAAAAACTATATCTTTATAACAAGGTTATTTTAGCACTACACATATAAAATCCATTTTAATATTTGCAAAAAGCCAATATTATATATCTATAACAATAGGCAAAAATGCCCTAACTTTACTTATTGAGAGGTATGCAAAAGAAGTCATCCTTCAGATTTATTACTGTAAACCACCGATGACATCCTGTTAACTGGCAAAATGGATGTACTATATTCTGATTCACATTCTATCACTAATCCCAATTCCCTGAAATCCTCTATTAGACTCTGGATTCCCCTTCAACTTCTAGTTTTAAAGGATATTGTTTCTGCCTTACCAGTTTTGATCCAGTTTTTAGGGTAACCTAACACACAGGGGATTCTAACCTAACATGGACACGTGATTCTACAAGAGGGTTACTTATATACAGTCACTACATGCATAGTACAATTTTCCTATTATCATAAATCTCACCCCATGTTCCCAAGGATTCATTCCTTTGTTTTGTCTATCACTACATGCTTGGGCCAGATGTCTTCTCAGGGGAGTTTATTCTTTTTCTAGGGACTATAAGCATGATAGTTATAAAGTGGGGAAGGGGGGAACAGGTTGATGATTGTCATCTCTACACACTGTGTTCAGTGGTGTCAAAGAGCTATGGTGAGCAGGCAGCTAAAATCAGGACACCAAAACAATATTTCTTCAGTTTAAGCTTAGCTAGAGGAGTTAAACATAAAGTGAATGCAGTAATGGTTGGGTACTTGTAGGTGGGGGACTGACTTTACTCCTCCTAAATTAGTTTGTCTCACTGCAACTGACCTAACAACAAGCTGCCCTAAAACTCTGACACTCTCTAGTATCTAGTAGCCTGGCTGAATTAAGCTCAGATAGCTGATTTACCTTACATCAGTGAAATTGTGGGATGTAAATGGTTCTGTGAGCTACTGCTTTATTAAAAAAAAAAAAAATATTGCCTAAGTTGATCTTTTTGTCTCAACATAAAATTGGGGTTTTCAGTGAAAAAACTCTGTAATCATGGCTGCTGCTGCTTTTTTTTTTTTTTTTTTTTTTTTTTTTGTTCACCTAGAAGCTCTACCTGTGTGGAAGACACAGGTTCTTCCAAGAAAACTTATAGTTAGCTCAACCTTGAGTTTTGTTGTCTCTTGCATTTTTAATCTCAGTCCTTGGGTTGTTTTTATTATGTGTTGGATCTTGTTAAATATTTGGTTCATCAAGTCATGCTGATTTATTAAACAAACATATGATATTTAGACTTGGAAAATGCTTTTGGTGGCAAGAAATATAGTATTAGAAACACTGGTAGATGGACCAGTGTCCCGGTTTGAGACAAATTTAGGATGAAACATCCCAAAATGGTGTCTCCCCTGAAGAAGGAAGATTTTGTCAACCCCTCCTCCACATAAGGTTCAGAAAAAAATCCCCTGGAGAAAGTGGAAAAAAGAACTTTTTTATTTAACAAGCAGGGTGTTCACAGTCATGAATAGAATTAATAATGTGAAATAATAAAACCTCTATCTGCTCTGAAGAGATAGTAAATTCAGAGTCCTTCTGTGGTTCAGAGTCCTTCTGTGGGTGTGGCTTGGTGCCCCGGTGCTGGGCTTCAGTGTTCTGGCCAGTGCGATGTGGGAGGGAGCCCCAGGCGATGGTGTCCCAGACTGGAGAAAAGCTGAACAGTTCCAGAAGAAGAAGCCACAGTCCCAGGAAAACATTTTTGCTTTAGCTACTAGAAAAACTAGATAAAAGCAAAGGGGAACTCTCCATCTGTCTTCACTGCTGCAGGGCTGAGAGCTGGAAGAAAAACCCAGCCCCATATCTCTGTTTTTAAACACAAGCAGTGAAAGGAATTTCTACCACTTCCCCCCCTTCTCTCTTCAAGCTCGCTTAAAGGCACAGGACTTATATCTGCCATAAAGCAGACAGTAGGGGATACAATACAGCATCATAAAGTCACCCTAGGACAACCAGTGTAACTCGCACAAGAAAGGCAAAAACCCCCCAACCTTTTAGATCTCAACTGAACAGGTATTCAATAATTTATTTTTTTTCCACAGATAAAGAGTAATTAAAAATCTTTGCACTAGCAAATGTAGAACAGGTCTTTGCTGCAATGTCCACCAAGAGTCTTCTTGGTGCTTCCCTGCTAGCTCTGACACAGCAGCTGCAGGGGACACCCTTCCGTGCTCAGGAGTGCGGAAGAGTGGCTAAGGGTTATGAGCCCTTTCCTCGGAAGGCACTGTCGGCAATGGTGAGGGAACCAGGAGGAGACAATCCAGGTTGTATAAATCCAAGGTTTATTGGTATCTCTGGGAAGCTCCTGGCCTCAGGGGATACAATGCTGAAAAGCCCCCAAGGAGACCGGAGCAGCCCCTTTTCTTAGGGGGTGGAAACAAGGGAGGGGTTTGGCTATCCACTGATGAGGGGGATAGAGGGGAGTGGGACATGAAGTAATTGACAAGCAGGACAACATATCGGGGATCTGAGGAGGGGGGACCCCTAGCCCTTGGCCAATCACTTGACACCCTTCGTGGAAGCTTCTAGAGAGAGGGGCTGGAGAGTCGAGTGACAGACAAGGTGCCAGGGACAGGATATGGGGATTGACAAGGAAATTTCTAGGGATTTGGGAGGAGTGGGAATGGGATTGACATTTAGGGAAGGGGAGACAACTTGGGATGAAACCATAAATGAGGGAAAAACAGGGACAAACCAAATAACACAATACAACAGTTCTTAATTGAGATACACAAGACAGATGATGGACCTTGGACCTGGTTAGCATGAGATTTGATAACAGGATGCCTTGGCAAGGAAAAACAGCTTTCAAGATTGCAAGAAGATTAAATCAGAGTGGTTTACAGGAAAAAGAAAATTACATCAACTTCTGCAAGCAAGAGATGTTTAAAATGTTTGTTTGTTTGTGTGATGATTAACCCAATCATTGTAGTAAAACATTATTAGTCTTCCTAGAATAAGTAGATAAGCAGTTGTACTTCACAATAAATTCAGATTCTTTGACTGTCTCAGAGTCCCCATCTTTCTCCAATCGCCAATAGTCTTTTCACCTTAGCAAGTTTTTTTATCCTGAAAGTGTTTTAAACCTAGAAAGAATGCAATTATATCTTGAGTTCTAGCTTTTCAAATCTAGCTTATTCTGCTGAACAACAGTTGTTGGATAGTACTTCTTGAATTAGGATTTGGTAAATGCCTTATGGATTGTTTTCTGAGTGTTGTCAGCCCAAGTAAGGCCTGGTGTTTAGATTTTTCTTGTTCAGTTAGTATTTTCCTCATAAGAAATTGTGTAGAGTTATACTGTGAGTCCACATGGGCACTGATATATAAAACAAGCTATTTAATGGACTTAATGGAATGTTTTCCATGTTTTCACTGCAATCGTTGCTTGTTGATCTCTTTATTCTGTTTCATAATTAAAATATTTTGCTTTATTTTCCAGGCTCACATTAAATTTCCTATTGACTATCCATATTCACCACCTACCTTCAGATTCCTGACCAAAATGTGGCACCCCAACATTTATGAGGTAAAGTGGTTTTTAAGCTAATAATTTTTTCTCCGGTATGTGAAAAGGATTCCTATGTCCTTAAATTTCTGGAAGTATTGAAGGCACTAAACATCTCTAGCCATAACTAAAGTGGTTAGATCTTTGTGTTTAAATGTCAACTTCATGGTTGCAGAGTTAAATCTAAATGTTGTAGGAAATGCTATTTCTGTAGGCAGGGATCGAGCCTTTGTCATACCTGCAAGTGCAGCAAGCAGCCCCAGCTGAAGCATCATGTCATGGGCGTTGGCAATTTTAGGGTATTCTTGGATTCCCTAAACAGGTGTGTGGAGTCTTGCTGTACTGGGATACTTAGACAACTAGTTGTTTGTACACCTTTCAAGTACATTTTTAATTTGAGTATATCCTAGAAAATTCTGCGATGAGACAAGCAGTGTTGGGGAAAAGTCTCCTGCAGCAGGCAGCCTATGATAAAGGGGTTTGGACATGGGGTGCTCCAACTGCAGAAAGAACCAGAGCTGGAGTCAAGCTTCAGGAGTCATGCACAGCCTTGTCACCCTAAGACCAGAGTGAACAGATACATGTTGACTTAGTGTCTGCTAATCAATTTGAAGAGGCCCTTAGTTCAGTGCATGTTTGAGTGGTGTTCAGAGTGTAACACTGGGCTATGAAGTCCACAACTGGATAATGGTACAACTACATAGCAGGTTCAGAAGGAGAATGATTTTATATAAAGGTTTTTTAGAAAGAAGCACTCCCTAGCTTGAAAACCTTTTCTTCATGGGCTGCTTGAAGAGATTTAAAGTTGTCAAGGACTGTCTTAGGTTGAAATGGGGGTGTGTAGTCTATTTCCATCTGTTAGAAGTGGGGCAGTTATCTTCTGTTAATTGATAGTTTTCTTTATCTCTTCCACAACCAATCCTCCCTCCTGGGAGATATCTTTTCTTAATGGGCCATTGAGTGTCACTGAATGACTAATAAAATTACATCATCTCATTGTAAGCGGCTCCACCCAGGAGGAGGAGCCAAGCATTCCTATCTGGATATAATCAGGGATTTGGAACAACAGAGACAGGCTTTTCCCACTGGATTCCCAGAGAAGCAGCTCTCTTCTGCACTGGATTCCCAGAGGAAGATCAGGCCCATCTACACCACCACCAGACCTTCAGAGGAAAACTACACCCTTCTACAGGATCATTGCTTCAACAGAACCACATCTGTCACTCCAGGAGGACTGCAGCCACCATTCAATTGGACTGCTACCAATACTCTGATCAACAGGGTGTCAGGTCATATTCTGACTCTGTCAGTGTTTTGTTTTCTCTTTTTGTACTATTGTATTTGTATTTTTAATTTTCCTAGTAAAGAACTGTTATTTCTATTCCCATGTCTTTGCCTGAGAGCCCCTTAATTTCAAAATTATAATAATTTGGAGTGAGGGGGCGTTTACATTTTCCATTTCCAGGAAGGCTCCTGCCTTCCTTAATAGACACCGGTGTTTTCAAATCAAGACAGATTTTGGCACCCAACGTAAGGCTCAAGGGCATTGATAGAAAAAAGCACAACAAAGGAATAGCAGTTCTTGAGTAATGTAATTTTTGTGTACTGGATATAGAAACCTCATTAGGTGTCACCATGTGGTCTAGCTTACCCTGGTTTGGGTGGCACATGGTCATGGATGTATTTCTCCCATTTGCAGGCCCTTATCTAGACACGGGCCCTATAACTAAGCCTACTGTGGCTATTACTCAGTTTTCTTTATGGGTTAATAACGTGAGGAATTCATGGATTTTTAACTTCCTCTGGAAGGCAGGCACATGGATTCAGAGCTATCACACACTAACTGTATGTTTTTAGGGTTACTTTAATAATTGTACCTGCTGTGAGGAAATGGACACTGGGGGAAATTTTATCCCAACCCTTCAACCAGGTCTTTGGGTCCACCCCACTAGTTTTCGAAGGGTTCAGATCCTGTCTAAATGCTATTCATATCATACACTGGTTGATGTTGCTAATATGCCTGTTAAGCCTGTTCTATTTAGCTTTCAGAGATAAGGGAAGATTGACCTGGATAACCACCCTGACACGTACCCCAGAGAACAGGGATGCTGCCGCAGAACCTGACACAGCACCAGAGACTAGGGATGCTGACCCAGTGCCTAATACTGCCCCATAGCCCAGCTCAGCAATGAACCACACATATTGGGTGGGAGTTCTGGTGAAGGATTACATTTCCCTAGCTGGTGAGAAACCCTCCCCTGCCTCAAAGAGGGAGAGCCTAATGGTGCAGCAATGGAACCCACAGACATTATAACTGTCCAGGTTCCAGCTGAACCACAAAGGCAGTCACAGCCAGCAGCAGTCGCCCCTGTGGAAAAAAGGAGATCTAAGATGAAATCAGAGAACCCAGATAAGGATAAGAATTAATGGCCCTCACAACCCACAGGGGAGCCAGAGGTTGAGATCATCACTGAGGCCCTGACATATGAAAGGCTCCATAACCAGCACAAAGACATTGCATGATGGGGATGTGAGGCTTATACAGTCTGGTTACTCCGGGTCTGGGACCTTATGGGTAGAGGCGTGTCACTATAGGACACGTGAAAGCACGATGCGAGCTACCTGCTATTTGCAAGGTAAAGAAGAAGGTTTATTACCTGACTCCATCTTTTATACTTTCCCAAAAGTGACATTGGATTGGAGAGTGAATGGGCCACCTCTCCAAAGACATTGGACAAACTACGAGTATATCAAGTGTTCTCCACCTCCATAAAGGAATGTAAACAATATGTTGTTTACAGAAATTGTGTGGGAAAGTTCTCCAAAGGAATGTAAACTCAGAAGGATTTAGAAAGTCTTAAGAATCAGGGTGACAGAGGCGTACAACTGGATGGTGGTGAGGCAAAGAATCTGGGACCCTTGACCCAGGACTCAGGTATGAATCAGATTTTTGTAAGGAAGCCAGGGTCTCTTTCCCTCTGGGAGTGGCTTTTAATGAGTGTCAGAGGGAGGTTTGTCCACAGGCCGAATGCAGGAGCACCATCATAGAATGTGCTGGAAAACCCTTGAGGAAGGGATCCAACAGTTGAGAGAAGTGGAGGTATTGGAGATATTCTTTGGGAGGGATGGACAGCATGATAATGGCCCCAACAAGGTCAGGTGCACAGGGCAAATGTTGTGGAGTCTGGCAAATCTAGGGCCAGATCAATACATCACCTTCATTGCAATGATTAATGCTGACACCAACCAGGAGACAATGTGTTCTGTTGCCAACAAGGTTAGAAATTATGATAGTATGATCAATGGCCCAATGCAGGCTCATGTCTCTACTGTGATTAAGGACCTCCAAGAGGAGATGAGGGAGATGAGGTAGGAGGTAAGGATGAACAGTTCCCATATTACACTAGTGCAAGTCACAGGCCCCAAAGTCAGAGCCCAACGTCCGCCAGATATAGAGGGTACACACCCCTCCGAGCTGACTTGTGGTTCTTCCTGCGTGACCATGGGGATGACATGGGAAGGTGGGATGGGAAACCCACTTCTGTCCTGGCAGCATGGGTGCGTCAACTCAAGGAGGAAAACTCTAACTGGGGGAGTTCCACCAAGGTGAAGGTAGCCTCAACCTCCCATGACCAAGCTTCCGGGTATGATCTGTCAGATCCCCTTGAAGGAGCATCTAGTATGTATGCCCAGGAAAGATATGATAACCAGGGCTAGAGGCACCCTGCCTCTAGCCAGGAAGAGGTATGGGAAAACTGGATATTCTGGACTGTGTGGATCCAATGGCCTGGCACATCAGAGTCACAAAAACATGACGCCTTAGTTGATACTGGTGCACAGTGTACCCTAATACCATCAAGACGTGGGGGCAGAAGCTGTTTCCATCTCCAGGCTGATGGGGGAATCACAGCAATTGATCCTGTTGGAAGCCAAGGTGGGCCTGACTTGATAGGAGTGGAAGAAACATCCTATTGTGACTGGCCGAGAGGCCCCATGTATTTTGGGCATAGACTTCCTCCAGAACAGCTATTACAAATACCCAAAGGGACTCAGGTGAGCTTTTGGAATAGCTACTGTCGAGGCAGAGAACATTAAGCAATTGAACACCTTGCCTGGACTGTCAGAAAACCCATCTGCAGTAAGACTCCTGAGGGTGGAAGAGCAACGAGTACTAATTGCCACCTCGACAATGCACTGCTGGAAGTATCGGATGAATGGAGATGACATGATCCCTATCCACAAAATTATCTTTGAACTGGAGAGCCAAGGGGTGGTCAGCAAAACCCATTCACCCTTCAACAGTCCCATTTGGCCTGTGCACAAGTCTGACAGAGAATGGAGATTGATTGTGGACTACCGTGGCTTGAATTAAGTTACTCCATTGTTCAGCGCTGCTGTGCCGGACATGCTGGAAACTCCAGTATGAACTGAAGTCCAAGGCACAGCAAAGTGGTATGCCACTCTTGATGTTGCGTTTTTCTCCATTCCTCTGGCAACAGAATACAGGCCTCAGTTTGTTTCACCTGGAGGGGTGTGAAGTACACCTGGAGCCAACTGCCCCAGGGGTGGAAGCACAGCTCCACCATCTGCCATGGACTGATCCAGGCTGCACTGGAAAATGGTGAAGCTCCAGAACACCTGCAGTACATCAATGATATAATTGTGTGGGGGAACATGGCAATGCAAGTATTTGAGAAAGGAGAGAGGATCATCCAGATTCTGCTAAAAGCCGGCTTCGCCATCAAGAAGAGCAAAGTCAAGGGACCTGCCCGAGAGATCCAGTTCCTGGGAGTAAAGTGGCAAGTCGTATGGTGTCGGATTCACACTGAGGTCATCAACAAGATCACAGTAATGTCTCCACCGACCAACAAGAAGGAAACACTAGCTTTCCTAGGCGCCATAGGTTTTTGGAGAATGCACATTACCGAGTACAGCCAGATTGTGAGCCCTCTCTACCTGGTCACCCACAAAAAGAACAATTTCTAGTAGAGCCCTGAACAGCAACAAGCCTTTTCCCAGATCAAACAGGAGATCGCTGATGCAGTAGCTCTTGGCTCAGTCAGGACAGGACCAGAGGTGAAGAATGTGCTCTACGCTGCAGCTGGGAACAATGGCGTGTCTTGGAGCTTTTGGTAGAAGGTGCTTGGGGAGACTTAAGGCCAATCACTGGGATACTGTAGCTGAAGTTAGAGGGTTCGAAGCCAACTACACTCCCACAGAGAAGGAAATCTTGGCTTCCTATGAAAGAGTTCAAGCAGCCTCAAAGGTGATTGGCATGGAAGCACAACTCCTTCTGGCACCCCGACTACTGGAGCTGGGGTGGATGTTTAAAGGAAAGGTTCCCACTACCCATCAGGCCACCAACACCACATGGAGCAAATGGATTGCCCTCATCACTCAGCGCGCCTGGATTGGAAACCTGAATCGCCCCGGGATTTTGGCGATAATTACAAACTGGCCGTAAGGTGAAAACTTGGTCTCACTGATGAAGAGGAGTAGGAACAAGTGACAAGGGCTGAAGAAGCTCCATCATATAACCAGCTACCAGCGGAAGAAATACAATACGCTCTTCACTGACAGTTCCTGTCACATCATAGGGATGACCCAGAAGTGGAAAACAGCCGTATGGAGCTCCACATGAAAGGTTATACAAGCTACCAAAGGAGAAGTTGGATCAATTAAATTTGCTGAACTGGAAGCCATTCAACTGGCCCTGCATGTTGCTGAAAGAGAGAAGTGGCCAAAGCTCTACCTTTATACTGATTCATGGCTGGCAGCCAATGCTCAGTGAAGCTGGCTGGAAAGGTGGCAAAAGGCCAACTGGCAGCATAGAGGAAAGCCAGTCTGGGCTGCTGATGAGTGGAAAGATTAACAGGGTAGAGAAGCTACCTGTGAAAGTCCATCATGTAGATGCCCAAGCCCCCAAGAGTCAGGCTAATGAGGAGCACCAAAACAATGAGCTGGTAGATCAGGCAGCAAAGATAGAGCTCTCAAAGATAGACTTAGATTGGCAGCATAAAGGGGATTTGTTCCTAGCTTGATGGGCACATGATGCCCCAGGTCATCAGGGCAGAGATGCTGCCTCTAAGTGGGCACAAGACCGAGGGGCGGATCTAACCATGGGCAGTATTTGTCAGGTTATCCATGACTGTGAGACATGCTGAGATCAAGGAGGCCAAGCTGGTGAAGCCCTTATGGTATGCTGGGCAGTGGTCCAAATATAAGTATGGGGAGACCTGGTAGATTGATGACATCACACTGCTGCGAACCCGCCAAGGCAAGTGCTATGTACTGACCATGGTGGAAACCACCACTGGATGGTTAGAGACCTATACTGTACCTCACACTACTGTCCAGAACACCATCTTGGGCATGGAAAAGCAAGTCTTGTGGAGACATGGCACCCCTGAGAGAATTGAGTCAGAAACGGGACCCATTTCAAGAACAACCTTATAAACACCTGGGCCAGAGAACATGGTATTGAATGGATATATCATATCCCCTATCATGCACCAGCTGCTGGAAAAGTTGAATGGTGCAACGGACTCCTTAAGACTACCCTGAAGGCACTTGGCGGAGGAACTTTTAGAAATTGGGAAATGAACTTAGCAAAGTAAATTGGATGTTCAAAACCCAAGGGTCCATCAATCGTGCTGCTCCTGCCTAATCCGAACCCTTGCACACAGTGGATGGAGATAAAGTCCCTGTGGTACACATGAAAGATATTTTAGGAAAGACTATTTGGATTAATCCCACCTCAGGCAAAGACAAACCCATCCATGGGATTGGTTTTGCTCAAGGACCTGGTTACACTTGGCGGTTAATGCAGAAGGATGGGGAAACCCATCGTGTACCACAAGGAAACCTAATTTTAAGTGAGAACTGTGTGTAAGGTTTCATTATGTAGAGTTTATTGATTTGGGTATGATGCAGATGGCAATAGAATAAGGGGTGGATAATGTCCTGGGTTGTAAGATGTGTGTATTCTCTTTGCCATCTGTTAGAGGTGTGGCAGTTATCTTCTGTTAATTGGGCAGTTTACTATATCTTCCACAACCAATCCTCCCTTCGAGGAGATATCTTCTGTTAATGGGCCGTTGAGTATCACTGCATGACTGACAAAAATTATATCATCCCACTGTGAGATGCTCTGCCCAGGGGGAGGAGTCAAGCATTCCTACCTGGATATAATCAGAGATTTGGAACAACAGAGACAGCCTTTTCCCACTGGATTCCCAGAGGAAGATCAAGCCCATCTACACCACCACCAGACCTTCAGAGGAAAACTACACCCTTCTACAGGATCACTGCTTCAATAGAACCACATCTGTCACTCCAGGAGGACTGCAGCCACCATTCCAATCAGACTGCTATCAACACTCTGGCCAACAGGGTGTCAGGTCGTATTCTGACTCTGTCAGTGGTTCGTTTTCTGTTTTTTGTACTATTACATTTGTATTTATTTTTATTTTCCTAATTAAGGACAGTTATTCCTTTTCCTATATTTTTGCCTGAGAGCCCCTTAATTTCAAAATTATAATAATTCAGAGGGAGGTGGTTTACATTTTCTATTTCCAGGAAGGCTCCTGCCTTCCTTAATAGACACCTGTGTTTTCTAACCAAGATGGTGAATGCTGGTGTAAGGGTGGCTCTGAGAACTTGTAAGTCATCACACAGAGGGCTGCAAGAGGCAGCAAGCCAGTGGGGCCTGGAGACTCTATCATCTGCTGTCTGGCCCCAGGTCCCATCTATACTTCCACCTCATCTGTCGTTGAGACCCCATGATCCTCCTGACTTAACTTCAGTGATGACTGTCAGCTGTGGTAGATACTGCTATAGCAGTCCTGCAAGCTACTCATGTCAGAGTTCTATTGCTGATGAAGAATTTGTTTTACAGGCATCTTAACGTGTTTCTAAATGGTAGGCATTATGGAACTTTAAATCTATATTCACGTCATAGCACTGTGAGTAGATTGACACAGACTGAGGATTATGTAGCTGTATGGGTTCCATATGCTCCCAAAATATTATTCCTCTTGCATGCTGGAAGAGATTTTCAGTGAAACCTTCAGAGAGCATATCCTGCTTTTTCACCTGACATTTTGAACAGCTGTGTCCTAGGGAAGCAGTGTAGGCCTGCCCCATACCATCTGTCCAACATCCCTGTGTCCTGAGAGAAGCATTGTTGTAATACCAGAGCTAGTAGAGTGTGCTAAACCCTTCAATTAAAAAAAAAATCCTGGAACTAACTCAGCTACCAATGATGTGGTGGGTTGGCCTTTGTTGGATGCCAGGTGCCCACCAAGATACTTGTCCCAGATTGAGAAGCAAGATGTTTTTAGTGCCATCTGTGTAGCAGTTTTCTGTTAAGTGGGCAGTTTTCCTTATCTCCTGTTAATGGGCCCATCAATGTCTTGCCACATGACTCAGAGATAACTCCCTCCAGGAGCCATTTCTGCCTCATGACTCAGAATGACATCAGCCCATTGTGAGATGCTCCACCCAGGATGGAGGAGCTAAGCATCCCCACCTAGATATATTCTGGGGTTTGGGACAGAGCAGTCAGCCTTCCCACAGGTTTCCAAGAGGACACAGCTGGGGCTTTCCACTGAACCTTCAGAGGAAGACTACACCCTTCTACAGGACCACTGCTCCAACAGAACCACATCTGCCACTCCAGGAGGACTGATGCCACTCCAATTTGGACTGCTATCAACACGCTGGCCAAAGGTGTGTCAGGTTGTATTCTGACTCTGTCAGTGTTTTTTCTTTTGTATTATTGCATGTATTTTGTTTCTTTTACCTTTTTCCTAATAAATTGTATTTTTGACTTGGAGTCTCTCACTAGTCTTGCTTTCAAACCAGAACAACACTATCATTCCCCATTCTCAGCTGGATAAGGGAGAGAAAATAAGATGGAAAATGACTCATAGGCTGAGATAAGACAATTTACTAAAGCAAAAGCAAAAGGTTGCACACACACAAACAAAGAGAAAAAAAAAGAATTTTATTCTCTATTTCCCATCAGCGAGCAATGTCCAGATGTTTCCTGGGAAGCAGGGCTTCGGCATGTGTAGTGATTGGTCCGGAAGGGGTTGTAAAATAATGAATGGCCTCCTGTTCCTCTTACCTCTCCTATCTTTTATATCTGAGCTGATGTCATATGGTATGGAATTTCCCTTTGGTTAATTTGGGTCATTTGGCCTGGTTGTGTTCCCTGCCAGGATATTGCTCTCCCCTAACCTACAGATGGATGGCAGAATGTTGAATAGACAGTGCTGATGCTGTTTCAGCACTACTCAGCAGTAGCCAAAACACTGGTGTGTTATCAGTACCTTCCAGCTACCAATGCAAAGCACAGCACTCAGAGGGCTGCTATGGGAAGATGAACTCCAGCTCAGCTAGACCAAATATTATTCCATTCCAATATTATTTCACTGCACCCCTTATTCCATACCATTTGTGTCATACTCATATCTCACATAATTTAATACATTTATATCTTAACTATTCTATTGTATTTAATACTCATTACTGAAATCCCTTCTTACCAACTCTTACAACACAATCTACGTTTTAAAACCATCTCTATACCCAACATACAGATTTATACATTTTCATTTACTCTTATCCCCTGTCCTTTCACAGATAGATATTATTTTCCCATTCCACGGGCTTCTTCCACCCCTCCAGATGATCAAAACCAGGCAATTACTTTGTCACCGAAACTGCTAGAAAAACAAACACTCCAACATTTTTAGGATTAGGGAATCAAGGCATTTCTTTATTCTGGTCAGAATGTGCAACAGAAATAATTTCACCCACACATAGTCCGGGTTGTGCAGAGAAAATAATTTCATGACACATGAATTGTAATAGATTTTTCAGATACTTATACAGTCAAAACCCATAGAAATCCATTGGTTGAATGTTCATTGGTCCCAAGTTATGCAGTTCTTAGTATTTGGTTTCCTATTGGCTAAAGGTCTCTTTGCCTCCAATGGTAATTAGGTCCTCATTCTTATCTCTCTTTTCCCAGATCAGGTGTCTCTGACCATTCCAGGGGTCATGTGTGGAGTTGGTCGTTAATAGTCATTGATGGTCATTGTCTTTTGTGTATCTTCCATGCTACACCCAGTCTGTTGAGATGTTAAGCTCATCAGACCTCACCTGGTGGACCAATCCATTGAAAAGAAATTTCAATTCCCTTCCCCCATGGCAAGAGTGAGCAAAACTGACTAAAGCTACATAAAACATTTTAACCTTTGTAGCATTTCCAACAGCATGGCTTACAGGGTGTTTCCAGCCAGCCAGTTGTTGCCTCCACCATGGTGAGTATGTAGCTCTTGCCTTGGCATATTCATGGCCGTGGTCCAATGTAGTCAATTTGCCAGGCCTCACAACATCAGAAACCCAGCCACTGCCCTCTATTCCAAGGAGATTCTACTCGTGTGGCTGGTTTGATTGCAGCAGGTTTCACATTTCTGAATAACCTGTGTGATGGCCTCCATGGTCAGGTCCACCCCTTGATCACAAGCCCATCTGTATGCAGCATCTCTTCCTAGAGCCTTTGGTGGCTGAGAAGAACAGTGGAAGGAATAGGAGAGCTCACATTATCAATAAGTGGCTCAAGAGTTGGTGTAATTGGCAGAATTTTGGATTCTTTGATCATGGGGCAACTTTTACAGCACCTGGCCTACTGGAACCAGATGGGCTCCATCTCTCTGTTAAAAGGTTTTTAGCTTGTGAACTGGCAGAACTTGTTGAGAGGGCTTTAAAATAGGTTTGAAGGGGGAAGGGGATGCAGCTGGGCTCTCTGGAAGCAGGCCCAAAGGTGGTAAGCCTGAGATAGGAGTGGAATCAGTAGTCCAGCTGAAGTTCATATATACTAATGGATAGAGCATGGGTAACAAACAAGAAGAGCTGGAGGCCATGGTGCAGCAGCAGAGCTATGATGTAATTGCCATAATGGAAATGTGGTGGGATGACTCACATAGCTGGAGTGCTACACTGAATAGCTACAACCTCTTCAGGAGAGGAAACGGAGAAAAAATGGAGGGGTGGCCCTTTATATTAGGGAGGCTTTGAACGCCATAGGTTTTGAAATTAATGATGATGAAGTTGAATGCCTATGGGTAAGAATTAGGGGGAAGGCCAACAAGGCTGACATCCTACTGGGAGTCTGTTTGAATTATCTCACTCCTTTCTCCAATTTCTTTGTTGAAGGACTGGCTTTTTTATGAGATGCTTACTTTCCTGATTCTTTCTCCTCCTCTTCCTCCCTTTCTAATTGATGGTATAGACGTGTTGTTCACTTTGTCCACTTTTTCATTACTGACGCAATTACTGTAGTTGTTGAGTCCCTGTCTTAGCCATAGTGTCCTCAAACACAGTTTGGACTCCTGCCTCAACTACAGTCCTCTAAGAGTACTGAACTGTGGCTCAATAGGCACAGGCTTGGCCCCAGTACAGGGTGAGAAGCTGCTGGTTTTCATTGGGGTAGGTAAGGCACCCTTCTATCAGGTGATGCGTCAGTTTGTAAGGGTTGATTACCTGTTCAGGTGGAAAGTCCCAGGCAATGGGAGGTGATGACCACCCTGGGAACCTGTCCAAATCCTGCCACCCAGGGACCGGCTGCTTCAGGGCACATTTCAATGTTGTATCACCTAAAATTTGTTTTCTCTTACACCAGGACAACACCAGTTTCTACAAACCCCATAATGTGCTAAAAGTATAATTTAGTGGTATTAAACAGATCACATAACAATGAACAAGGACCTCAGGAGCCTACATAATAAAACTATCCACATTAATTAAAGGTAGGGAGAGGGAAATCACAGAATCACACAGAATCAACTAGGTTGGAAAAGACCTTTGGGATGATTGAGTCCAACCTATGACCTAACACTGTGGGAACCCCGGCCTTATTCTGGGTTCCCATGTGGTGCTGAAATTTCTCCTCCAACCCATGATTCCAAAGGAAAACTCCGCAGTCTCTTGTTGTTCGGTCTCAAGACAGTTTATTGTTAGTTATCTAAAAGATTGTCTTCTCGGGCTGCGGCTGCTTGGTCAGCGGCCCAGGCAGAGATGCACACGCTCCTGACACCCTGACTGTCCGGTGTCTTCTTCTTCTCTCCCCTTGCCCAGGGCTGCTGCTATCTTTTATATGATATATTACGTATTACATGTTTATAGTTTTCCCCCAATATCTACTACCTATATTACAAAGTGCTTTTCTACTCTAAACCAATCTGTGAGTGCCAACATCACCAAGAACATGGAGGCAAGGAAAAGGAAGGAGGAAGAACAGGATCACCCCACTTTCCTCCATCTTAGAACTTCTGACCCCCATGTACAAAGTAAACCCCCCCCTGTACATGTGATAAAACCCCCCCTGTACAATACTAAAAAAATTTCCCCTCTGTTTCGTAACTACTTTTACTATACCATCTAACCGTTTGTGACTGCTTGTTCCACCTCCAAAGTTGGTAACTCATTCCATGGCTCAAACTCAAAATCACAGCTGTTTTTCAGCTGCCTGCCAGGGTCTAGAATGCCTCTGACCAAGGCCTGGAACCTCTAAAAATGTCTGAGAGACATTTTGAGTTCCCACATAACACCACCTTGTCAATTAGACCATGGCACTAAGTGCCACATCCAGTCTTTCTTAAACACTTCCAGGGATGGTGACTCCACTGATGCCTTGGAGTGGTTACATGGAACAAAGACTAGACAAGATTAAGAGAATAAAAGCGGGTATTTATTAAAGGCCTTCAATAGGTAAACCTTGGGCAGTCAAAGCCTCCAACAGACTACACCCAAGATGGAGAATGGTCACGAGTTTTTCATACAGATATAATTTTGGTCAGTTTACATATGAGGGCTTAATCCTCCAATTACAGCTTCAGATAATGAAGTCATATACCCCCAGTTTGCTCCTCCCCTCAACTCACTTTTGTTTATACTTTTCAGGGCCTGAGACAGTATGGTCTCCTTGAGTTTCAGGCTTAGAGATGAATTATTTTGTCTGAATAAAATGGGAGTACAGTAGCTGATAGGCTATGGAGTTTTAGAGTTATACACTAAAGCAGTACAGGATCTGAAAAAATATAAAAGCTAAATCCTAAGGCATTGCTACCACCTCCCTGGGCAGCCCATTCCAATGCTGAACCATTCTTTCTGTGAATAATTTTTCCTTAATATCTAGCCTAAACTTTCCCTGGTGTATTACGGCCTGGGGTTCCCAGGGTCCATCTGACCCCGGCTGCCATAGGTGTCCCGGATAGCACTGGGCTGATAAGCACAACCTTGTCCAGGTCCCTTAGGCAAGCTCCCAGCCACAGGCAATCTTAGCAAGCAGCTCCGCTCTTAAGTGACATCAGCTCTTTGGTGAATTCAGCTCTTCAGTGACTTCAGCTCTTTGCTAAGGTGCCCCGGGCAGACGTGTGGGGAGAGAGAGGAGAAGGTTGTATGAGGTTCTACAGCGGTGTCTTTATTGGCAGCTTCTGCGAAGGGTTTCAGTGACAGCTCTTCTGCCGAACTGGGCAGAAATGGGGGTTTATATAGGGTGTAGAGGTTTTGGAAATGGTCCAGTAATAAGGGTCGAGGCAAATATGACCTATGGTCTTACAGAGAGATAACACGGGTCCAAAGGTGGAAGAGGGGCTTCTTTGGTCCAGTCATCATGACTTGGCTTTTCTTATCTTGAATTAGAATGATTAAAATCACAATTATTTAATTTAAATAAAATAATTAAATGGAATTATTGGAATTAAATATAATAAAAAATCAACTAAATATAACTAATAAATTTTTAAATTTCGCAGCAATGCAGCAAGCCTGAAGCGATATAGTAGCTGAGTGATTCCTGTAGCAATAATGGTTAAACACAGCCTTTAAGTCAAAAAATATCAGAAAAGACTGAATTAATTATAATTACAATAAAACAACTTAATATAAAATCAAATTGTAACATTATATATTATTAAAAAAACATAAATTGAAAGACATTAAAAAATTATAAACTAATTGTGATTACAACATATGAAACATATAAAAACTTCATCTGGAATATATAAAATTATCCTAAATGAAAGTCCAAATTAAGGGTACAAAGCACAGCAGGATTTGTGACTTCATCTGATTTAGAATTTGTTTCGTTACGGCGTTTGCGATGTTCAGCTTCTTAAATTCTTAAAGCAGAGTCAGCGGATAACGGCGCTTGTCTTAAAGCAGAGTCAGCGGACAGCGATGTGGTTTGTTCAATTTGAATGTCCGTTTGAGAGGTGGGCCTAATATCTTGAGTATTAATTAACTGGGATGGTATTTCTTTCTATAAAATATAACTCAACAAACAGATTATTCAAAAATAATCAAAAGCAAAAAGAGGAATTTGTAGTTAAATAAAAAGGAGTATTGGGTAGGGTACATTAAGGAATAGGATAGGGGAATCAGACAATCACTTAATTAGTGATTGCCATGATTAACAGGGGGTATCGGTAAGGGGTGGACCGGGGCGCCGCCATTTCAGGGGGAAGACAAAATGGCGGATCCTCAGTCCCGGGTTTCGGCTCCATTTCCTCGGGAGAAGATCCCTCCCGACCTTCCCCCCGGAGGACGAGCCCAAAGAAGGATTGGGGAATATCCAACCCCGCCTCCCCACAATAGGGACTAGCCTCGTGCAGGGACGGTGCAGGGCTATTGGGAGAGAGATGGGACTGGCGGGAAACCAGGGGCGGAAAAGAAGGGTCAAGGCGGGAAAGCGGGTCCCGAGCGGCGTGGGCAGCGCCATCTTGGGAGGGGGTGCCGGGCACACTGCACTTGGCCTGAGCAGTGTCCGGCAGGGCACTTGGGGCGGCTCGGCCACAGCAATCCCCAAGGGAGGATAGGAAAGGGTTTTAGGAAAGTCCGAGGGGATGGGGATATAGGGAGCTTCACAGAAGCAAAAAGGGGAAATTTATAGGAGGGGGGGGGGGCCGCTCGACGCAGCTGGATGTCGGCGCAATGTGTGGGTGTAAAGGGCCCCTTTTAACAACGCTCCTATAGCTAACGTGTTGCCCTCTTAGCTGTTCCCTACTGGTGTCTTTTCTACCCCCTCCGTCCAGCCCAGAATGGGGAGGGGAGGATAGAGAAGACAACTTTTTCGAGGAGAAGAAAAAGCGATCTAATCTAGGTCCCCACAGAAGACTAGGCGAAGGATAGCACTCAGTGCTAGCTTCCCCCAGAAAAAGAAAACCCACCCGCTTGCCAGGGACATGCACGGCTACAGCCCCAGTCTGGGCGCAGACGGGGGTTAAAACGCGAGAAAAAAAAAAAAAGGTGGCAGACCCAGCCGCCCGTCGGGGCGATCCCCACCCCGTGTAGCCTACCTTACCTTGCAGGCTCGGACGGAGATGGCTTGAATCTTCTCTTCGACTCGATGGAAAAGTCGCGCTAAAAACTGGGGATGTTCCTTCTCTTTCGGTTTGGCCCTTCTGGAAGCCTGGGTGTTCCCGTTAAACCAAGACTCGTCCCCGAAGCCTTGGTTTCGGCCACTATCAGCCTCCGTTGGTCTCACTGCAGCTGCTGACCGAGGAACCTCTTCTCGGTAGCCTTTCTTCAGGCTCTCCCGAGCCGCTGCCAAAACCGCTCTCTCTGTGTCCTCGAGTAAGTCTGCCCGCCAAAAAGCTCTGCAGCCCGGCTGCCCGTGCAGCGCGGCTGCTCCAGGGCAGGAAGATGGCGAGAACAAAGAGGGTCCCGGAGCGTCAGTTTTTCGCTCGGCGCTCGGCTCCTCTTAGCATCAGGCAGAGCTTTTACGGCCGTAGATGTTCCTCTTCCCTCCTTCTTCTTCTGTGAGGCAGGCGCCCCCACGAATTTGCCCGTTTTTTCTACAAGACGAAGGAGGGAACCATCCTCTGCTACCATCCATATGTTGTGGCGCGGTACGCGCTCCTCTCGCCGTGGCACTCCGAGCCGTGCTGGGCGGTAAGGGAAGAGAACAGGCGGCCGCTTTCCCCTGCAAGCTCTGCAGTTCAGTTCGTGGCGCGCGGGGACAGACGAAGGCGACACGGGACTTGGGGGTGAACGAGATGGTTTTATTCACTGAGCCCCAAGACCCCGGCGGGCGGGGGGGCAAAGGTTTTATACAGAACTCAGGAGGACGGGTGTAGGAACAGCAACCAATGAGGGAATAGCAGGGGAGGAGTTTAGGGCAGAACTAACATCTGGAAGCTGAGGAGGGGGCTAGAATGAATGACAGGGAAGGTTCTAGGGAAAGGGGCAGGGAAAGGGAGGATTGACCACTTGGAGATGGGGGGGGGAAACAGATATTAAACAAATATCAAATGAAAGAAAAACACACCACCGCAAGGGTGCACATGTCTAAGCCATGGGCTGCCAGCTTTTCTAGGAGTATGCTGTGGGAGACAGTGTCAAAGGCTTTGCTGAAGTCCAGGTAGACAACATGCACAGCCTTCCCCTCATTCACTAGGAGTTCGCCTGGTCATAAAAGGGGATCTGGTTGGTCAGGCAGGACCTGCCCCTCCCAAATCCATGCTGGGAGATGCATTCCCTCATCTCCTCCATGAGATAACTCCCCCAGCACAGCAAGGCCATCGATGCCATGGCAAAGCACAGCGACATAATTGGTATTAATATGTTCCCAAACTCAGCAAAATAAAGAGATAAGCAGTGCAGCTGACAATATCCATGTCTCACACAAGAGCTTACTACTTAATAACTACTATAACTATAACATGAAATATATATATATAGCTGCCTTTGTTTGCCACCAAAAAGGACTGGTGGGTTGACCTGGGCTGGATGCCAGGTGCCCACCAAGCCATTCTATCATTCCCCCTTTCCAGCTGGACAGGGGAGAGAAAATAAGATGGAAAATGACTAGTACGTTACGGCAGTTTACTAAAGCAAAATATTGCACACACACAAACAAAGGGGAACAATAAAAGGATTTTATTCTCTACTTCCCATCAGTGAGTGATGTCCAGCCAATTCTCAGGAAGCAGGGCTTCAACACATGTAGCGGTTGCTCCAGAAGGCAAATATTGCAAATAACTGTTGCCTTCAGGGGAAGGCAAGGCGACCTGGTTGCAAGGAACATCACAGCAGCCCGGCCTAGTCCGGGCTACTCGGACCAACAACAGACGCTGACACCAGTGTGGTGGACAGTTGAAAGCGTTTATTATCTTATCTCATGGGTTTAAATAGTCTTGGGGGACTTTGCTACGTCAGGGGGGTTTGGTAGGGTCTCTAGGGTTTGTCAGGAGTGGAAAACTACTGGGTTAGGTGTGGTTACATTCTTTGGGGTAATAGATAACGTGCTGCAGGAGGAGAGGGGGAAGGGGTCTTTCTTTCTGTCACATCCCGAAATCTTCCGTCCGCCTGTCCCTATCTACTACAATAACGTGCCCCCTTCTTCTTCCTTCCTTTAGCTTTTATATATTAATTGATGCCATATTGTTGCAGTACAAGCTGACTTGTACGGAACATTCATCCATTTACAAATAAGAAACCCAGCCCAGTTCCATAAACCAGTCTCTAGGCTGACAAACAGAGGTCTCAACCAATAATAACTCTCCTAAAATACAAGCATTTGACTGGTTCAGAGTCTGGGAGGCATGGGGATTAGACCAATGGCTGTTTAAGAACCGGGAGCTTTGAATTGCCTATAAAAGCAAGCCCTGAACAATAAAACACACTGTTTGGCTGATGACCAAAGGAGGTCTGTTGTGTGTTGTCTCAGATATATGAACACCAGCGTTTCATGTGGTGACCTTGGTGTGATGACAAGCAGTCCAAGTTTTTGGCCTGCAGGTAGAGCGGAGAGAGACACAGGGCAGAGCCTTCAGACCCTGTCCCTACAGAGAAAAGCTGGAAAGAAAGAGGCAGGGAGAGCCCAAAAACAGCAGAAAAGGCTGCAAAAGTCACAGGCCAAAGGGCTGTGTGAAAAAAGAAACCGGAGAAGCTGAAAATAGAAGAAAAACCCCACTGGAGACATGGGAAACTTTATTTCTACACAGGATCACCCAGTACTAAAGGTATGGGAACTTCTTCTTGAGGAATGGGACATAGACTATGATGAAAAAGCATTATTAGCATTAATAATGTGGGCTAAGAATCTTGGTTTAGACACAACTAAAGAAGCTGCTTTTGACTTTAATACCTGGGCATGAACTGGTCAATATATCATCAGTGCCGTCTCGAAGTGCGATGAAAATGCAATAAGAGTTATAAAGCCGTAGAGACTTATTGCAGGAAATCCAGGACTCCTGTACAACTGACCAATATGATCAAGTAGAAGCCATTTATTGTTTACATTACACACACTTTTATACATTCTACAAACTACTAAGTTCACCCTTCTTGATTGGTGCCTTTGTCTTGCTCCCTGATTTTCTGCCTCCATTTCTTTGCATCTGTGATTGGTTGCAGTCCAGGTGTTTCACAGTCGTCTGTTATCTAGTTCTTGCAATTCTGGTATTTGGTTTCTCAGCTTATTCGTTCTTATTTTAGCACAGTTTATGTCTTAGTAACCTTGATGAATTCCACAGTGCCCTGAAAAAATTCTGATAAGAACAGTTACAAGCGATATGACTGATGCACACTGAGGCCTAAGTTGTTCAGATACATTGCTACAGGGAGTTATGTTGTATTTAATAAGACTGTTAAATAATGAAATATATGGTGAGGAAAGCACACCAGATGAGTTTTCGGGGGGAATGGGTGCCTTTCCAAACCCACACAGCATTTGGCCAGATGAAATGGCTGGCCATGCTGTTCCATGTGGCTGAGCTATCTTAAATTCCCCTCCTGTGCCAGCACTGTTCCCGAGCCCCATCATCCTCCCCTGCAAAGGGGGACACCACCATGAAGCGAGACGGAAGGGGACGGTAGGGTCCTAGCGACGCTGGGGCATCCAGTGTCGGCACCGTGCAAATGCTGCTCCGTGTCTGCTCCACGGGGTTCCTACAGTGACTCGAGCCGTGTTGCCATTTCACAACTGCCTGCAACCATGATTCAGCCCCATGCTGTTCCTGAGACCACCCCCACAGCCAGGTCAGCCCACGCCCCTTGTCACCATGGAAACGCCCAGACCACCCCTGCCCAGAGCTGGTTGGCTCAGCCCCAGCCCTGCACCCCCCGCCTCCATAAAAACACTGAGACTGTCTCCTGAAACCGGGTGGCCCTGCCCCAAGGGAACACCAACAACTTCAGGGAGCTTAACCACGCCTCAGTCGGAGGATATACCTACACCTCCGATCCAGCCTATGTCAGGGGCCAGGGCCCCGCCCCCAAGCCAACCTTCAGAGAACACAGCCGTGCCGCCAGTGGGTGTGGCCCTGCCCCTGACCCTGCCTCCAAGGATGGATTGAAAAGAGCTGCAGACACCAAATCAAGAAGCAGAGCATGGGAAAAGCCCCTGCAGGGAGCCCACCTAGCAAAAAGCAGTGGAAAGAAGTGTGTAGGGGTGTGGTGCGATGGGAGTAATAGCAGTCAAGCCATCCTGAAAAGATGGTGCCGACCACATGGTACAGCCGTTTTACAGCAGCTAAGAGCGAGCCACTCTATCATCAAGTCCAGTGGGAAACCAGCACCTTGCTACATATGGACAATGAAAAAGCAAAGACCAAGTTCATACCCCTTAAACCTCAACGAAACTTCACAGCCACCCTGCCTTCTGATATTTCTATTTCTGATATAGAAAAGTTCTCATATTCCACAAACTCTAATAAACTAAAAACGTGCTAAGGGTAAAAATACTGAAGGGTTGTCACACAAGGGTTACAAAATCACACAACGGTTTACTAAATATGCCCTAGAACTCATAGTACAATTTTTTTTTTTGCATCTGCTAAAACCAAAATTGATAAGCCTGTGATAGCTGATTCTGCTGAAGTTATTAAGAAAATATTACATTTCTGTCTCAGGTATGGTCTACTGTCTCTCAAAGAGATCCTTGTATGTTAACAAGTCTTCTCGCGGTACTGCTAGTATTTCTGCTTGCATTGTTTCTAGATCAACCTGGAAGATTCAAAGAATATCCTTGTCCTACCATTTTAGGTCCACTAAAGCATACATAGAACATTAATTTACTAACATCATAAGCAAATTTAATCTGCAAAGTTTTTTAACTGAGAATTTGTCACCTGTCATCATTTAAAAAACCTAAAAGTCACCTGTTAAATCAATAACAATTTTCTAACCTCTAATAAAAAGAAAAAAAAGGTATATTACTTGCACTTTTACCATAGTAACTAGAAAATTTAAATACATATATTTCTTTAATTTTTCATAAGTTATTAATGTTTAAAATTTCTTGCATTAGCTATTAATACATGCTTGTTTTTAAAATATAAAATACAGAAAATCTCTCCCAACCAAGTAATGGCCTGATCAAGCCATGAACCTGGCTGGTAAAAAAAAATATATTAGTATAAAAACTTTACAAAAACTAAAGCCTTTCTCCTTTGAGATAAATGAGAAAGCCTTATCCAGAAGGGGTTCTTTCAAGTCCTCATAGTGAAAAAGAGACCTCTCAGCAACCCTCTAGGTAATAGTACCTTATTAATACTATCCAAAGTCCATGTTCTGATCCTAATTTTAATCATTAATACAAAGAAAAAAGGGGGGAAAAAGCTTGGGGTGAATGTACACCCCCTCTCTAAGGCTAAGGTAATGTCTTTCAATCAATCATATAACAGTACAATAATCCTATGATAAATGCATTTCAATGGACTCTGGGACATGCTAGACACCTACTAGTTGTATACAGCCTGAACTACATCCTGCTTGGAACCACAGCATCAACCCAATGTCCCGTCAACAGATATTAAAGAATCATGAAACCAGAACAATTAATAACTACCTCATAGAAATCTGTCACTACTGAAATAACAGTTCATATAGAGACTCTATTTGCTTACAAATTGGTTTCAGTTAAGTTTGTTTTTTCTTACAGTTCTAATGTTTCAAAGTTTTTTATTTCAGTTTAGAGTTAAGATACAACTTTGTTTACAAATTATTTTTCATGTTTACAAGCTGTTTTTCTGTTTACAAATTGTTTTTTCTAATAGTTAGATTTTTCTTTCATAGTTAAGAGTTAAGTAGTGGTCATGGTTTGACACGGAAAAAGAATTTTCCCGGAAGGAAGAGGTCAATCCAGTCAGGGGTCAGGTTTGGATACTGACACTTGGGGTGACCAATTGAAGGTGGACATGCCTCTGAGAATACAGAGGGGTTAAAAGCAAAATTCCCAGGAGAACTCGCTCTCTTTGGTTCTGGTCAGTGGAGAGTGCAAACCTCCCCTGCCCAGCCACGAGCTGGGTGGGGGAGGGGATCAATGCCGCCTGCAGAGGTAGGACAGGGGATGAAGGGTTTGGAACCGGGCTGGGCCAGCTCCTGCGGACGGAAGGGTGGAGAACATCTGAGATGTCTTTGTTCCCCCCCCCAACCTAGAGGGAAAGAGATAGAGAGCCTGCAGACACCTGGAAGTTTGCCAGCAGAGGAGAAGGAGAAGGGGGGGAAGATGCCCAGCATGGGAGACAGAGACGGAGTCCTGGGCCGAGATTTCAACTACCCGGGGAGTCCAGGACTTTTAACCCTTTTCTATGAAAGGAAGGCTTTATAAAATATTACTCCTCCTCAGTTTAAAAGAAAGAGAGACAGCCTAGGACCTCAGATGTTAGGGAAAGAAGGTTGGGGGGAGATGATGGAGTGGCTTTTGGCTGGACTCTTCTTGTTAGCCATAGACTGAACCAATTTCTCATACAAGAGAGACTGCATTTAGGGGGATGCAATGGTGAGCCAAGAGACCTGCTTCAGCAACTACCAGTTCAGGAGTGAACAGAGAAAAGCTGAGGAGGGTGTGATGAGGCCCTCTGTCTTCAGGAAGATGAAGATCTCTGTTTTCACCCTCGGCCCCAGGGGAGGAAGAAAAGGGGGGGGGGCACTGTGGTCCCAAAATGAGACACTGGACTATTGTTCCTGTTGGTCCTTGGCAAAGCATCCTTAAAGGGGCCCTATGAGCAGTCTCTGTCCATGCACGGTGGTAAGAGCACTGTGACATGGAGAGTGTCACACTGGCAGATTCTCTCTGGGTGGTGCCTTGTGTGACATGGAAACATGTCCTGGCGGTCTATGGTGCAAGGGAGACTCCTCTCTCCCCGGATGGATTCAGTATTGATTATATTGAAGGGTGAAGACTTGATTAAGGGTCCAAATGTGTCTCGCTGTGGTTTGTTGGAGTTGGGTGGTGGGAGGAAGAATGTTTTGAAAGGTTTTAATTTTGAATTTTGTGTGTGTTTTTTTCTTTCTTTTTTCTTTTATAGTAGTAGTAGCTTAATAAAGTTTTTTTCCCTTTGTTATTAAGCTTAGGCCTGCTTTGCTCTTTTCTCGATCGCGTTTCACAGCATTCTGTTGAGAGGTTGCATTTTCATGGGGGTGCTGGCATTGTGCCAGTGTCAAACCATAACAGTAGTTTGTTGTTTTAAAGATAAATTATGATTTGTAACCTAAAATTTAAGCCTGTAACATGCTAACCTGAATTCTTGCCTACAGACTCTGAGCCAATATGTTGCAGCTTCACTAATATATACTTTATGAAAATTAAAACCATGCTGTTTTCTGTCACCCTGATTGCAAGGGACCCTTGCAAATAGATGACAGAGAGCAAGTTACAATTTTAGCATTGACAAAAGGTTGAGATGTTGCAGTACAAGCTGACTTGCACTGAACATAATCCATTTACAAATACGAAACCCAGCCCAGTTCCATAAACCAGTCTCTAAGCTGACTGACAGAGGTCTGAGCCAATTACAACTCTCCTACAAGCATTTGACCGGTTCAGAGTCTGGGAGGCATGGGGATTAGATCAATTTCTATTTAAGAACCAGGAGCTTTGAATTGCCTATAAAAGCAAGCCCCGAACAATAAAACACGCTGTTTGTCTTATGACCAAAGGAGGTCTGTCATGTGTTAAGTCTCAGACATACGAACACCAGCGTGTCACCATACAGCTGGCCTGGTTCTGTCATAAAATCTCTGCCTCAAACCAGGCTATTCTCAACTTTTTTTTCTATCTTGCAGAATGGAGATGTATGTATTTCAATTCTTCACCCACCTGTAGATGACCCACAAAGTGGAGAACTGCCCTCTGAGAGGTGGAACCCTACCCAAAATGTCAGGTAATTGTGCATCTTTGATGTACAACAGTGACCTCAAAGGCCTGTGATCTTTCTCCAAGACTATGGCGTGTGTTGGGAAAGTTTTGGAGCAGAATTCAATACTTTGGGAGCATTAGGTCCTTAACTGGGTGTGAACCAGATTTATCAAGTTGTCAAAAGTGCTGATGCTGAGGTGTCTTGATGATGGACTGACAATGTGGTAATTCTGTCCTGTTTGCCAGATTTCATGCTCCCAAAGCAACTGATTTCAAATTTTCTGCCCTTCCTATGTCATTGTTATCCTATAGTTTGGGTTTTCAAACTCTTCCAATATACCAATAGTGGAAAAGAATATTTTTGGGTATTTGTGCCCTGTAGGAGTAATTCTGTTCATAATCCTGCCTGCTGTTTGCCTTACTGTATTTGTGTGTCTCCTGTCTTGCAGTGTGATATCTTGAGCGGTTAGCCAGGTAGATTTCTTCCTGAGAAAAAGACCAAAAGGATCACTAAGTATTAGAGGCACTTGGGGCTGACCTGTCCTTTTTTTTTTTTTACTTTTTAAACACCAGCTGAATTTCATTCTCATTATAGGACACTGACAATAAGGAAGTGATAAAACTCATATCAAGTAGCAGTTTACCTGTGCAGCTGGAGTAGTAAGTGATGTAGTCAAAAAACCTTGAAGTAAGGTACTTCCTGTTCTAACATTTTAAACTGATTTATTATCCAAATAAGGTTAAAATAAATGTCTCTAGATTTTTATCATAAGAGAATTATTCTTGCTCTCAGATTTATTAGATGCTGGTTCCTCAACTTAAAATCTGTTATTTATTGATAAATCCAGGTAAGGATCTCAGGACACCTGAAGGAATACAGTGATTTGAAAAGGATTACCTGACAGTTTAACTCAGCTTTTATCTAATTTGGCTTCACAAAATTAATTTGAAAAGAGCCTCTGTCAAAGCAAAGGGGGATTCAATGGATTTTTGAACCTTGAAATATGATTGTAACACACATCACAAAGTGCTGAACTAGAGTTAACATAGCAGGAGACTAGGAATTGTAGCAGTCAGCAAATTATAACAACTGATGCTCCTCCTGGAGCATGCTACTTGAATGTTAAAAGGGCCCAGGAGAAATTGTGTATCTTAGCTGCATGAAATCATGAAGGGTTGGGAATCTCATCCTTAGAGCTTGAGGTAAAGGTTATCCAATCCATCTGTACCAAATACACATTCTAGTTCAGATTATCAAAAAGGAAAAATAGGCTTAAATACTTTCTTGTTATATTGCTAAGCTACATTCACCTGTCCCTCTTCTCAGATGGCTATTAAACTGTTTTGTTTTTTTTTTTAAATACATCTGTGTTCTGGTTTGAAAGCAAAACCAGTGAGAGACTCCAAGTCAGAAATACAATTTATTCGGAAAAGGGAAAAAAAACCCAAACAAAATACATGCAATAGAACAAAATAAAAACCACTAACAGAGTCAGAATACAACCTGAAACCCTGTTGGTCAGGGTGTTGGTAGCAGTACAATTGTAATGGTGGCTGCAGTCCTCCTGGAGTGACAGATGTGGTTCTGTTGGAGCAGTGATCCTGTAGAAGGGTATAGTCTTCCTCTGAAAATCCAGTGGAAATGACAGCTGTTCCTTTGTGAATCCATTGGAAAGGCTGTTCTGGTGTCCCAAAAACTCAGATTATATCCAGTTAGGAATGCTTGGCTCCTCCCTCTGGGCAGAGCATCTCACAATGTAACTTTTATCAGTCATGCAGTGGCATTCAATAGCCCATTAACAGCAGATGTCTCCCCGGAGGGAGGATTGGTTTGTGGAAGAGATAAAGAAAACTGCCTAATAAACAGAAGATAACTGCCACACCTCTAACAGATGTCAAATAGAATACATATTGCCTTGCAATCTAGGATATTCTCATATGTTTAGGACTAGGTGACAAACTTCAACTTATAGTTAGAAAACAACTTTGGGCATTAGTTGCTTATAATGCACACACATTTTGTTTATTTCACAATATACAACCCTAAAGATTGGCATGAAATTTCTTATGGTACTAGTTCTCTGATTTCTGCTCTCCCTTGCCATAGTGCAGTTTTTGGTGCTTACTTTTGGAACATGCTGGTCTTAACAGTGATGTTTGGAGAGAGAACATTCCTCAGCTGTATCAGCAAGCAAAAATAAAACTTGTCCTTCACTGTTAGCCTGCTGCCTGTGTAACCTAGGGCTTCTCTTCAGCTGCTGAATTTTGTAAATCCGTTAACTACAGATGACTGTGGTTGAAGTGTCTGGAGTGAGGAATGTCATTCTTCAACTTTGAGAGCACTTGTACATCTTTCCACCTAATGGTTTCAAGCATGCTCATTAATTTTTTTTAAACACAGTCAATATGGACTTTCCCATCACTTGGAGCTAGATGAGTCTGGCATAAGTAAATATAGCAAACATCCAGCAAGAGGTGAAGGAATGCAGTTGTGGTCTGTATGTCAGAAAGCATTGCTTTTCTTATGTCCCATAAAGCTGAGGAAGTGGTGGCAGGGCTTAGGGGTTTAGGCTCTTTGATAAATTTTAGTTACCTTTTCTCCATCTTGCCTGGCCTCACTCTGTCTTTTGAGGTGCACAGGCCAGAATTCTGCACAATATTCAAGATGTTGGTATATCTGTATCTTGTGCTGATATGTGATGCCTCACCTTACTATTGCTTTGTTTTCTGAGGATACCCATTTTTGTTGTTAATGTTGGGTCAGAGACAGACACACAACACAATGCCGGTGTGTCATCAGCAAACTCTGTTTTATTGTTCAGAGCTTTCTTTTATAGGGAGTTCAAAACTCCTGGGTCTAGACAGCCATTGGTCTGATCTTTTATACCCCCCAGATCCTGGACCAATGATATGCCTGCAGCTTAGGATGGAATGTAATTGGTTGAGGTTCCTGTCTTTCAACCCAGAGGTTGCTTTTATGGAGCTGGCTGGGTAGCCAAATTAATTGCCCAGTACAAGCCAGCTTGTACTGTGATATAATGTGGCAATATTTTGTTGGCTTTTTTTGGCTGCTTTAGTGCATTGAGCTGTTTGCAGAAACTATTCAGATGTAACATAACTTTCAGTACAGTCTACGTCTGATACTTTTGTTGATGCATTGAGAGAAAAAATGCAGTTAACAGTTCTGATTCATTGAGCCTCTACTGGTTTCTCAAAGAATTCAAAGGCTTTTAAATGAATTATTGAGTTGAAGTATAAGATGGTTTCTTTTCTGCCCAACATTCCAGTCTGACCAGACAGCTTTTTCCAGAGCTGATGTTTTATTTCCTACTGAATTATATTATTTGGAAAGTAAATTGTATATGTCTCTCCTGATAGCTATGCTGAACAGTCTGGCCAGATGCAAGTGTTTAGTTTCAAAACCTTCCTATAAACTCTTCATCCAAATGGCCAAACATTTCCTGGAATTGTATCCCAGATAAATGATTTTGTGAAAAACTGAGCTTACTCTTTGAAATTTTAAAAAGTTTAATAAGGGATAAAAAGGGACAACTATCCAGCTCTGGGGTGGTTTTGGCAATTGGCCAAAAAACATACCTTTAGCTTAAAACAATGTTCTTCTATATTGTTATATTACAGGGAGTATATGCATATTCATGAGAGTTTATACATTATTCAAACATTCCTGGGAGTTTGAATGTTACAGGAATTCTTTTGCTTGGTTTTAACTTCTGGTGGGTTCAGTGCTGGCCAAACACCAATACACTCACTTCCTGTTGTGAGATAGGATTAGGAGAAAGGCAAAGTAGGCTCAAAACTTTTAAAGGGTACAAAAGAGAATTTTATTAAAAGTAACTAGAAGGGGGGGAAAAATGGTAGTAAGAATCAAAACAAACCCTTCAGAACACTTCTCCTCCCCCCCAACCTTTTCTTTCCCACTGACAATGTAAAGAAACCAAACCTAAGATTTCCAGTCAGTTTACCACCTCTAAAATAGTCTTTCTTCAGTTCACTGAGGGAGAGAAGTCCTTCTTGTTAAGGTTATGGAGACCTCTCCACAAGAGGAAAAAAACAGTTCTCTCGTGGCTCTCAATTTCATCACGAATAGCAGCTGCCCGCGGAACCCTGCCATTGTGAACTCCTTCCCATTTTCCACAAGCCTTCCCACAGCTTGTCGATGGGCCATGTTGACTTATGGAGTATTGTTTTAAAGATGAGCTGTTCAAAGGCAAAAGTTCTCATTATCTATCTCTAAAATCATCTTCATCCCTGGGAACAGAAATCTTCTTCTTCTCCTGGAAGCACAGGACTACTCTTCTCTCTTCCTCTGTTCAATCTTCTCATGGGATCACAGCTATTTCAACATCTGCTTATCTTAGCATAGAGGCTTTTGCTTGATATCAATTTGAACACTTTCATCTCACCATAGTCTCATGCGCTATAAGGAAAAAGAGTTCTTTCTCCATAGCTTACAAGAGGATTTCAGCTCCAAAAAAAAAACCCCAAAATATCTCCTCACCCCTCCCATCTGGGACTTAACAACTTCTTCACTGACCTCGATGTCTTCATGTTGTTCTTTACATGCTTGCATCTTGTTCTTTTCTCTCATTCGAGGAAGAATTGAAGCACTGAAAGGGTTAACATCACACCTGGCCTCTTCAAATGGTCACCTGACCCCCCCCAGTCCAGCTGAATATTCTAGCTGGCAGCTGGGGGAGGTGGTTTGGATCTAATCAGCCAGGCCAGAACTCAGCAGCAGCACACTGGGATTGGAGGGTTTCGGCAGGGGGGAAGGCGCCTTCTTTTTCCCCCTGCCTGATGGTTGCAGGCGACTTCTACGGCGGTAAAATCCCGGCACCAACCCGGGGCAGAGCGGGTGCAGCCAGGCCCCGGGCTGGGGAGTTGTAGCAAGCAGCTAGATGTTAGCAAGGCCGGCTCCATTTGGCCCACGGCATCCCCCCTCTCCCTGCCCGGGAGCAGATGGGGGAAGGGAAGGACAGCCGGCAGGCGACCCGGGGAAAGGGAGCCCAGCCCTGCGGCAGGGCCGGTGGGCCCGGCCCGGGATGGGGCCCGCCCAGCCATGTTACCTTGCTCCTGACCAGAAGGGAAAGAGACAGTTCCCGGGTTTTTTCGTCTTTAACAGGTGTGTTTCACAGAGGCGTGTCCAGCTTCTCAGTGGTTCAACAGACTGTCAGTTACACAAAAAGCTTTGCATCACTTCCCTGAATTTCCTCCCATTCCAAACCAGAACATAACCTTTGACTTGTCTTCATGTCATCCTGTAGATTAAATCAATATATTTTAGTTCTTCACGTGATTCCATCCTTCTGTTTTTACACTCCTTGATAACGAAGAGTCAATAAATTCTTCTCTTGGGGTTCTGTTTCTAGTCCCTGTTATCCTTCAGTTAAGATAGTCCACAAAATGTAGGGAACCACCTAATTATCTTACACCATTCTCTGAGTTAGTTACGTGAAAAAGCATTTTAACATCACATAGTCTCTATTTTAATATTATGCTACAGTCTAAGATATATTTATCACACTACTATTTATATAAGCTATATGGTGCATACTTAAACTGACAGATTATACTCTACCAAAAAGCAGCTAAAAGGAAATATAAATTGTACCATATCAAAATCTTTGTGATTAATAATAATATGCCAAAGCTAATACATAAATGCGAAAGCCAATACTATATTGTAATTTATAACAATATGCTTGTAGATATGCTCAGTATGCATTGTTCTGAATATGCCTCTAAATAAATTCAAGTACAGCTGGGGCTGTAGTTTCCTTTAATCATGTTCTGCAAAGCAGTTGTTATGTACTGCTGTATTTCAAGACTTATTTCCTTGTCTCTTTTTCTTCCCTTTCATTTAAATTAAAAGCTGTTCAAAGCAGGACCACCTCAGACACAGGAACCTATTGCAGTGGTAGCTACAGCCAGGTGGCCAGGTGTGTAGAGCTGCCTGATGGGATTTGCTGTTGAGTTTTGTGCTGGTTGTGACACTATGTGAGGAACAAAGGGCTGAATCTCTGAAGTGCAAGGAGTTGTAGGAAATGCAAAAGGGTCTGGCCAGCAGAGCGAGCTGGTGTTTGTCCCTGATAAATGCCAGCAGAGCAGGGCAGCTGGCTAGCTCTGGGCTGCTGCTAGAAATCCAGGAAGGCTGTCTGTCTGCCAGGGATTAAGTGACTGGCTCATGCTGGCTTTGCGAGTACCAGCAGTTCAATCTTGCTGGGCCCTTGGCACCTTGCCTGAGTGTTGAGTACAGCAAGGGGAAGACAGTGCAGATATTTTTCAAGTACTGCTACAGCAGTCTTGGCACACAGGCTGAGGAGAAGGGAGACCTGGCCACAGCTCCAACCTCTTAATACACTGTGGGGTAGGGAAGGCAATGCAGCCTCATCTGATGGCCTTGGGTTGTATCAGTCAGGGTAAGCAAAGAGCCTGGCTTTCTGCTGTGAGGCTGAATGTCATGAAGAACAGGCTCACTAAGCAGGTTTCCAACCCTGCACCATCTATGGGTGGTATGGATAAACTGAATTCTGGTCTGATGTAAACTTTATCTGCTGCCCTGTCACAAATGTGTACAGACATGATAGTCTGTCGTCAGATTAAGTCTTTGAGGTTTGTATTGTGTCATCTTCCCTATGCTGATCACCAAGGTCTGAAGTTCATAAGTATTTGCTCTTACCTCAACTATTGTCCTGTTGCCTTTTTCCCAACATGGAAATGAAACTTGAGATAATTTTAGTAAGGCGCTAATATAAAGGGGGATCTTTATTTGAAGGCTTCCAGAGGCAGTTATGGAAAGATGTCAACAAAAACCCACCCCCTGCAGAGGTGAGTACATTTTTATAGGAAAATTAGCATAATTGATAAAAAGCACCAATTAGGAGGACAAGTGGTGATGCAATTCCCCCCAGGTCAAGCCCCTTCTCTGGAGTTCCCCCTTCAGTACTAGTTGTACTTTTTCCATGAAATGTATCTCGAAGAGTTGTTCTCAACCTTGGTTCCCAGAAAGAACCAAGATAGCATTGGGGCCATATACCTCCCAGGGCTTGGAGCTCTGGAATTTGTTTTGTCTTTCTGCCTAGGGAAAAGCCATGGAAAAGTACTGGGAAAACTAGTCACTAATACAATAGACTAAAGAGCTACAAATATATGTGTGAAGAATATAGAAAACATAAGAAAAACAAAAGGCAAAACCCCAATGGCATCAGTCCTTAGTGTATTGGGTTTGCATGACGAGGTTTTGACAGCAGGGGGCTACAAAGGATAGCTTCTGTGAGAAGCTGCCAGAAGCTTCCCCAATGTCCAGCAGAACCAACACCAGCCGACTCCAGGATGGACCCACTGCTGGCCAATGCTGGGCCAATCAGAAATGATGATAACACCTCTGTGATAATATATCTTAACACCTCTGTGATAATATATCTAAGAAGAAAAAAAAGTGGCTACGCAGTTGTAATTGCAGCCAGAGCGGGGTGAGAACATCAGAGGAACAGCTCTGCAGACACCAAGGTCAGTGGAGAAGGGGGGCAGGAGGTGCTCCAGGCACCAGAGCCGAGAATCCCCTGCAGCCCATGGTGAAGACCATGATGAAGCAGCTGTCCCCCTCCATGATGGAGGACCCCATGCTGGAGCAGAGGGATGCCTGAGAGGGCGCTGTGAACCTGTGGGAGGCCTGTGCTGGAGCAGGTTACTGGTAGGGACCTGCAAACCCATGGAGAGAGGAGCCCATGTTGGAGCAGGTTTCCTGGTAGGACTTGTGATCTTATGGGGGAGCCACATTGGAACAAGCAGTGCCTGAATGACTGCACCCCATGGAAAAGGACCCACACTGGAGCTGAAGAACTGTCTGTGGGATGGACTAATTTTGGAGAAGTTCGTAGAGGACTGTCTCCTGTGGGAAGGACTCCTGTCCCTAAGCAGTGGCAGAAACAACGGGTGGTGAACTGACCATAACCCCCATTCCCATCTCCCTATGCTGCTGGGGGAAGGAGGTAGAGCTGGGAAGGAGGGTTGGATAGAGGGAAGGTGTTTTCTAAAGTCTTATTTTACTTCTCATTATCCTGCTCTCATTTTGTTAGTAATAAATTCAATTAATATCCCAAATTCGTCTGTTTCACCCGTGATGGTATTTGGTGAGTGATCTCTCCCTGCCTTTATCTTAACCCATGAACCCTTCATTATATTTTCCCTCCCTTGTACAGTTGCAGAGGGGAGTGAGAGCAGCTATGGTGGGTGCCTGGCATTCAGCCAACATCAACCCACTACACTTAGATATCCTTAATTATTCATAAGTTTTGACTTTAAACATGTTTCTGATGCATCACCTAAAGAAGTTGTCAGCATCCAGAATCCGTGAATGTGTTAGCTCTGACTGCTGTTGTGATTACCTGTTTCAGGACTATCTTACTGAGTGTAATCTCTTTGCTTAATGAGCCCAACACATTCTCTCCTGCCAACGTGGATGCATCAGTCATGTTCAGGAAATGGAGGGACAGTAAAGGAAAAGACAAGGAGTATGCTGAAATCATAAGGTAAGCTTTGCTGTGTGTGATGCTGTGCTACTGGCCTCCTGCTTTGAATCCTATGAAATAGGCTGATTTCAGAATTTGCTGAAACCAGCTTTTCGCTGTGGTTGTGCCTTTCAAAATGAATTTTACAGCTTTATTCCAAGTTCATTCTTCTGGACAGAAATGGTGCAAACTTCTGTCTTTGTATTGTTCTTTTTCAGGCTAATCTGGCACGATGCTCTGCAAAACCTATTGGCTGCTAGTAAATTCTAGTCTGTGTACCTTTGAGAACTTCTTGCATTTCTTGAGATGTGATTCAAACTGCCTTCATGCTACTAATTCTGTGCTTAATGCACTCATGAATCATAATCTTGTCCCTCCAATTTGAAGGAATATCAGTAGGATTTGGCAAGTGCTTACACAAATGGGTTTGATTAGCTGTAAGCTCTGTTTAGTCTTGATTGCCCTTTTCTGAGTAATTCATGCTTCATCAGGTGCTGTAGGGAGGTGATGTAAACTTGAGCCAAGATTGCTGTGGAGTGGAAATGGGCAGCCCATACTGCAGTGGTACTGCTGTCACACTTGCCTGGGGCAAGAACACATATACCTTGACTGCTAGCTGGATATACCCCTGGTTGGAGCTACACAGGGCAGTCAGTCACTGTCCTGGGTTATGCAAAGAGCCTTGCTTGGAGGTTTTTTTAGCCCCCTCCAGCTGCATTGGCTTCAGCTGGATGTACTCCATAAACAGAGTATGGCAGACTGAACATGTGGGTGGGAATAAAGGAACAGGCTGCCATCTGCTCTTCTTCCACCAGGGAGGCAGCAACAGTTCGCAGCTCAAGTACTGCTGAGAGGCATCAGCCAGAGCCCATCCTGGAGCAAAGAGAAATGATGCTGTTGAGGCAGGGACGAATGAATAGACTCCATGGTGTTCAGAAGGCAAAGAATAATCTTTATTAGGAAGTAGCATTCCTTTTTTATAGCCAGGATCGCTAAGGTGAAATATGATTGGTCTCAAAGTGAAAACCATTCAAACTATTGGTGCACTATGACCAGCATACTGTAGTAGAACATATCTATAAACAACATGAACAGAAAGAGAGATAATAATTGTTTTCATTCCTTCTCCTAACTTTCCCAGGCTAGGCCTGGGAGAATTCTGTCTCTTTTCTCTCTGACTGAACTAAGAATATCCACAATTCCCCCTTTTTGTTTAAAGGAGGAGGCGGTGTTTGTTGGCCTCCTGCAGGACCCCCTGCAGGAAGGAGAACAAACACAGCTCAAGAGGTTTATCAACTGTCAATCAAAACCTCAACTGGATATTGGCTCAGAACGGTCAAAGAGATTCCAAACTTATAAATTCCAAGAAATCACTTACCAACTCTAGTATAGTAACAACCCATTGTCAGTCTGCCAAAGAACTGTTAGTCCAACTTGTTAAAACCCATTTCCCAGTGTGAGCAGATGCCCACATGGAAGGAAAGAAGGTATTAACAAACATGTGCACATACCCAAATCAGCCAAATTTGAAATTTGGCAAGATGAGTAACATCTGTTTGCCACAGCTGCAAAGCCTCTAGGCCTCAGGGATTTATCCCAGCCAGTAAGGTGCAGCAGGTCAAGCTTTGGTTGGCATTCATTGAAATTGCTTTTTGCAAGGTGTGTGCACTTGATAGAAGAATCATGCAAGACTTTTGGCCCATGCAGTCATGTCCTCAATTAACAACTTGAGTGATAAAATTGAACTCAGGTCCAAATTGCATCCTCAAAGTTTTCAAAACAATTGAGTAGAATTGACCAAATTCAAAAATACTTGAGAAATCTCTGGAATGCCATGGCCGCAGCCCTTAATTCCCTTAATTCAAGCACTTGGGCCAACGCTGACTTGTCGCTTTCCAGTACTTTGAGCTGTCAGTGAAGATGCAGCTCTTTCCACCTTTTTTTTTTTTTTTTTTTCCCAAAAGAACCAGCAGCTTTAGGACCCTGTGGTGCTGGGCGAGGCTGGAGACCCGGCCCAGGGGGTTGGGCCAAGCGGCCCGGACCCGGCCGGGGGTCAGGGAGCCCAGTCCCTCTGCCGAGCCAAGATCCACTCGGCTTGGTCCCTCACCCCAGCTTCTCATAGGTATCACTTGGGGCCCCTGGATCTGGGGTCCCTGGAACACCTCATGGCCACCCACAGATGGGCGACCCATTCCAACCTTATTTTTCGGTGCCCGTCCCCACCAGGCTGCCAGAGTCTCGGCAATTCCTCCGGCTTTTCGTCCTCCCCCCGCCCCACCCGGCCATGGATCAAGCCACAGCTTCTTGGGATCCCGCTCTGCGAACAGGAGCAGGACGCGCAGGGCGCGGGCAGGAGAGGTCTTCCTGGGAATATAAAATTCCACCCTGCATTTGGGGCTCTTGGCACCGCCCACGCCTGCCCAGTACAAGGGGCTGCTCCTCGCTCCCAGTGTGTCTGCTCTCCCCCGGGATGCAATTGATTGTTGCCCAGCTCCCTCATCCGCGGCCCCATCCCCCTCCCCAGGCACGGGACCAGCAGCAGCGATGCTGCTGCGGACCAAGCCGGTGCTCCCTCTCGGTGCCCCTGCCTCTGCCTCAGAGGGACACAGCTGGGGGCAGTCTGGGGGAAGCGGAGGGGGTGGTAGGCTGGGTGCAGGCTATGAAGCAAGCGGGCTGGATGTTTTGTCCAGCGCGGGGCTGCCGGCTACTGCCGGCGGCAGATCGCAGAGCAGAGCCGCTGCTGATGAGCCAGCTTCAGGCGGCGAAGCAGGAGGCGCGGGAGGGGCGGCCGCCTCCAGCGTGGTGGCAGGCAGCGGCGCGGCGCTGGCCCCTCCCCCACGGCGTGGCGCACAGCCATTCCAAGCGATGCGGGCGGCTACGCGCGGAGGTGCCGATTGGTGCCAGTGTCGTGGTCATCGGATTGGCGGGTGCTGCTGGAGGCACCGCGGCGGGCAGCGGCATGGGCGGGCTGAGTATCCACAGAGAAACACTTGTTTCCTGCTATCCTCAGGCAGTTTTGGGGTTACAGCTGCATCTCAGAGTGCAGCCACATGCTCTTACCCTCCAGTGGGAGACCAGAGCTGACAAATGCTTGTGGGAATTAGAGTTTTGAGCATGTTGGGGTAGAGTCATCAGTGGTGGAGGGTGGCTGTGGATAGTATCTCTGGATGGCATTTCCTAAGTCATCTTAGGAAATCTGTGACTATCCCTTCTGTAACAAATGTAATGGATTTTGAGTTCTGGCAGATCTCTAATGCAGAGTCCTGTAGAATAATTTATTTCATATGTTGCTCTGTGTGTGTGCTGCAAACACCCTTGGAGTGCTCCCAAGCCTGGGGATACAGGAACTAAATCTGTTTCTAGTGATGATTGTGATACTTCAGCCAAACATCAGCTCACCTGATTGAGCTGCCAGGAGGGCTGGACAGGGGTTCATTGGGAGGTGGGGAGTTGAGCCACACTGCTTCCAGCACATGGCCCTGCTCATGTTGCTGTGTCCTCCTCCCCACAGGAAACAGGTTTTGGCTACCAAAGCTGAGGCAGAGAAGGATGGCGTGAAAGTCCCCACTACACTGGCAGAGTACTGCATCAAAACTAAAGTGCCTTCCAATGACAACAGTTCAGATTTGCTTTATGACGACTTGTATGATGATGACATTGATGATGAAGACGAGGAGGAAGAGGATGCCGACTGTTATGATGATGATGATTCTGGCAACGAGGAGTCGTGACCTGCTCCCTCTATGCCCCTGTACTGCCCTGTCAACTCAGGCCAGAAGGGAGCAGTGGTAACCTAGCAGCAGTCCAGCAAAAAAGTAGTGGTGGGAGGGGGGGGATCAAAAAAAACTGTCTCCTGCTGTCTCCTGTTGTATGGATCTGTTTGCTCCTTTTTTATGGACCTCTTAGAGACCCTCCACAGAATGTCTGAATTCTTGCATTCTTAACCCTTTCATCACTGTATTATGATTTCTTTTTTAAAAAGAAATTCCCTTTTTCACTTCTACAAAATGCTCACAGTGAAACAGGTTTGCTTGTGTTTAGATTCTTGAATTAAATACAGTCTTGCATTGAGATGTTTAATGTATTTAAAGCTGAAATAAACCCATTGGAAGATGAATTTTCAGGACCTCAAGTACTGCATTTACTGGGAAGAAAAAATCTGCACAAAGCAAATTGCCAGGGTTTAGCTTCTCCATTTACAATAGTGTGTGTACATTTGTTTAGCCTTGTGGTGGTGGCTTTTCCTTTATAAGGTGTGGGGTGTAAAGTGTAAAGCTACTGTGTGTTGAGCTTGATGGGATGTTACTGAAAGGTACAGGAATCTGTTTAGTCTGATGAAATTAGGAAATAGCTGGCCCCTGGATCCCCAGAGGGCACAATCAGCTTTGCCTCTGAAAGAGGCTTGTGATAAAATAAACACTAAAATAAACACTTAACACTTCATGTCTGTACAGCTGAGCCCTGGGTTGCATTATGTTTTTCAGACTAGGTTTGGGTTGAAAAAGTTTCGTTTAGCCATTCTTCTGGCATCTGCTGTCAGCTGCCCCTCTACTGAGGGAGGAAAACAGAAGTGTATTCCACTGCCCAGTGGGCCAGCATTCATCCTGAACTTCTTTTTGGCAGTGGGAGAGTCCCCTTCTCCAGTGCTTGCTAGTAGCCCTTGTTTCCTGCAGCCCAAGTCCAGTGCTGGCCTGAGCCTTCTTTCTGTTGCTTATGTAGGTCACCTGTTGGTAAATGCAGCTCTGCTGTAGCTCTGTGGGGTTGGCAGAAGATAAAGCTCCCTGGGGCAGCCAGGCTGTTCCTGTGCCTGCAGTGGCTTCTGGGATATAGGGCAGAGAGATGGATGTGTGCTGGGCTCTCTCCTGTCTGGCTGGCTGGGGCACAGGTGGATGTGTGCAGCCCCACAAAGAGAAGGGTACACAGTGCTTTCAGGCTGAAAAAGAAAGCCACCAATCAGGGTTTGACAGCCTATTTAGGAGTATGCTTCAGCTGGTGCCCTGAGCTCAGCCTCCTGCATGATTTTGGGAGCTCTTGGCAGAGCTTAAGGCCCTCAGCACCCTCACCCTATTGCAGTGTGCTCTTGTTCAGCTGTACGGCAGTGCCCTGAATTCACCTTTCACATGGATTGGCAGCCAGCCCTGCCCTTCTGCACTGAGCCCTGGCAGCCCAGGGAGCAGATCAGAGGTGCTGGCCCTGCTTGGGTGAGACCCTCTGTTCTCACAAGAGGCAGTCACCCTGATAAGAACTGCAGGCTCAGGCATTTGGTATAGCTTGGTCGTTTTAATGATACATCACCAGCTGCAGTCCCTCAAGAGGTACTTAAGTGGGAGTAAATTTTGTCTGTGATCAGCTTGGTGGGAAGCAAGGAGCAAGATGAGAGTGAGCAAGCTTAAAGTGTGTTGCCTGGAGGGAGAGGAGAAGGCAGCCCTCGGGGAGGGGAAGAAGGCCTGTGGGGCTCTGTTTGAAGTTATCAGAGTGTTGCTTGGCTGGGGTTTGCTGCAGCAAGGACAGTCCTTGTCCCTCTGCCCCAGCTTGTGTTATTGTGCCCTCAGCAGAATGAAGGCAGCCCAAGTGGTAATACCTTGTCTCCAGTGTGTTCTGTGATGATCTGCCCTCCTGCTTGCTTTTTACCTGGGGAGGTAGCTGGAACCCTCCTGATGTGTCCCACAAGGGCTCCTTCAGGTCATCCTTCCATCAAAGACTAACAGCCCCTGGTGCTTTTTGGAGCCAGCATCGCCCCCCCCCCCCCCCCCCCCAGCTCCCAGCTTCACACCAGCCCCGGGAGGGTGGTGCCAGTGTTGGCAAATGGGCCTCTGGCACTCGATGCAAGACTGGTCTCAAGGCCACACTGGGCCAGGAACATTAGTCTTCAGCTTTGAGGGGCTGTTGGGGGCATGAAGGAACAGAGTATGGCAATACTGGCTGTGCTGACTTGGTTTGAAATGATACTGCATCTTTCAGGATTTCCCTTGTATTTTTGACTGTCTTCACTGTTCACTGTATGCTCTCCAGTGAGTTGTATTTTCAAGCTTGGTGTTGTAAGATGCATTATCTCATGTTAACCTTTTTAAAGACAAAAAGCAACCTATTTTGAGAGCTCTGACCATAACCAAACTAATTTCTTTTCCCCACTGTCCTGTTCAGTGTCATTGCTTGTTGACTTGCTGGTTTCATTTTTCGAGATATAAACTGAAATGAGGGTATTGTGTTTGGTTTTGGTTTTTGGTTTTTTTAAACCTATTTAAGAAATTGTGGAAAAATGTTTACCTGATCTTTGTATTCTGTTTTTTTTTTTTTCTTAACCTTTTCCTCATCTCAGCCGATACTGGTGTTTACATTTGCAACTACCTGCCCTTTCAAATGCAGTTTTCAACCATTCTGAAATCAGCAGGGTGCACTACATTTCTTAGTAGTTTTCTTAGCTGAAATCCCAGATGGTTTCCTTTTTTTCTTCAGTATAATTTAACAGAAACAATTAACTGATGCATTTTTGTCTTGTCTTCCCCTTCAGTAGTTATGTTTTGCCTTTTCTGCACATCTATTAATAAAAATGTGGAATGAAAATATGCCAGTACTGTTACTTCCCTGTTGAGTTGGTTTATTTGCATGGGTTACTTAAAGCTTTGAATAACAGCTGTTCACAAATTCAGTGGTGCTCCAGTATCAATACCTATATGTTGCTATAGGACACGAGAAAGCACATGAGCCACTGCGATGGTAAGGTAAAAAAGAAGGTTTATTTTTTGATTCTAACTTTTATGCTTTTCCAAAGGTGACAGTGGATGGGAGAGTGAATGGGCCACCTCTCCAAAGACATTGGACAAACTACCAGTACATCAATTTCCTCCTCCCCCACAAAGGAATGCAAAACAATATGTTGTTTATAGAAAATGTGTGGGAAAGTTTTCTAACAGAATGTAAACTCAGAAGGCTTTAGAAAATCTTAAGAATCAGGGCGACACCTATACATATACATAAATATCTACAAGGTTATTGGAAAACTAAAGCTTCTGTTTGACAGCTGTCTATACCTTAAAGAACAAACTGATTTGGAGAAGTGCTTTGGCAGAAAGCCATGAGCTTTGCTGTTATATTTATTTATTCATGTTAAGTCAGCAAAGAGGAGACCAGAGAGAAGACTGTTAATGGTATCATATGACTGCAGCAGGATGCAAGGACTTGGAGTAAAGGTGGTGCTGGCATGGGGTTTGGGTGCTGCTGGTGGCCAGTTTTCTGGGGCAAGGTGCTTTGACCGCATGCAGAAAACTGGCAGAGGAATTGAGGTAATCATTGCCAACCACCCCTTCAGGGTGCTTGCCCTGCCTGGCCCATGCTGTTCCCTCCAGGCTCAAGAGTGGAGAAGCACCTGTTTTTGTAGTGCTGACATTAGCAGGACACGTGTACAGGTGTTGTATTTGCTATACAACATTGTTTGCATCACAGCAACGGCCGAGTCAAATGTGTCCGGGGCCTGAATGTTTCTGCTTCACAGCCATGCTGGAGGAATGGTTATGGCATTGCAGAGCTGACTTCCTAGAGAAGTCTCCATGTTGGGGAATGACACGGTGCTGTCTGGGCCTTCTGACTGGGATCAGGCCTGCTTGTAGCTCCTGCCTGCCTTGAGCTGACGGTAGCTTCTTGATCTAGCAGAAGGTGTTGTACCAAAACCAGGACAAACACTCCATGCTGCCCTGCACTGGACAAACCTGGCTGCCCCTTGTGCAGTGGTTGGGTTTTTTTTCTCCATTTCCTTGATGGCCAAATGCAGCAGTGTAACCTTGGTTCTACCATCAGACTGTGGAACAGAGACTTAGAGAGGAAATTGCTGCAGAAGAGCCCTGTTGGAGCTGACGATAAGGGGAAAACATCCTGTTTAGACTTACCAGGGGAGGGAAGGGAGGCAGTAAGTCTCCAGCCTGCAGAAACAGATTGTTGTATTCCTAGTGCAGGATCGAACACTTTGCCTTATTAAACCTCAACACAGACCTTCCTCCTGATGGAGGCTCTGGACTTCATGGGCAAAGCAAGGAAGGACAGGGCTGCTGTGCTCCCTCCTTACCATTCCCAGCTGCTCCACAGGGCCTCAGACAGAGCACAGCAAATGCAGAACATGATGCTTGTGGCAGAAGTCAGGGTGCTGCCCAGGATCCCAACCCAATGCAGCTGCCTATGAGCTTTCAGTACCAAGGTGTGCTCGCTTTTGTCACAGTATTCAGCATCCCCTGCATACCCATCTCTTGCTCTTACCTTCCCAGGAGGAAGAGGTAGAAAGGGACAGGCTGTAAAAGCAAAACTGCTTGAGGCCTTTGAAAATGCAAACACTAGTGATATGCTCAAATATTTATTAGTTGGAGGGAGAGTTAAAAAGAAATAAAACTTCTAAAACATTCACTGCTCTGGTGCAGGAGAAGGACCAGGAGTTGCCTCCAGGGTCTTGTTTAAAAAAAAAGTGGGGATGGACAGGTCAAGTTTCCATCAAGTAGCTGTGTCTTTACTGGGCAGGGTGTCTCAAGGCAAAAAGAGGTACAAGACACAGCTTATACTTTTATTTAAGAAACTGCTACATAGTTTTTGCCTCTAATGATGAAAAGGAAGTTGCAGGACCCACTGATCCATCCAAAGTCTCTTGCTAGAGAAACAAAAAAAACCCAACCCAATACCAAAATACACAACCACCCCCCGAAAAAAAAAAACCCACAAACAAAAAACCACAAAAAAAAAAAGCCTTTATTATTAAAAAAAGTGAAAAATAAAAAGGTGAGAGTGCAGCTCAGGGCCAAAGTGAACAAACTGCCCACAAGAATTCATCTTCCACAGCAGGAAGGAATGAGGAGATGAAAGAAAGAAGAAGGACCCACAAAACTTTTTTTTTTTCCTTCCCCCAACCCCTTTTTTATCTTTTTCAAGTAACAGCTATATTGGGGGATGAGGGCAAAAATCAAACCAACAGAACACATCTTGATTACTTTTTTTTTGGGGGGGAGGGAAAGCAGGTCTTATTTGCCTGAATTTAGAACTGCATTAAATAAATGAGCTCCAGCTCAAAAAAACAAAAAAGGCACAGTTTGTCTTTTGACAGTTATAAGGCTTAAAAAAACAAGGAAGGATGATCTGATGCAGATGGGAAACTCATAATAAATTTCCCTACAAAGAAAATAAAACAGGATGCAAGATGCAGAAAACCACATTTCGCCTCTATTGCATTTACAAATACATACATAAATATATTACATACAACAGCAACTTCAAGAGGAAGCAGGCAAGTCACACTGAAAATGGCTGCCTGGCTGTAGTTCTCCCCACACAGACGTTTGGCTGAGCAGTAATTTCTCATAATAATTCTAGGAATGGGGGTCAGCTTTTTCTCTCTCTCTCTCTTTTTTTTTTTTTTTTTTTTTTTTCTTGCCTCCTCTCCTTTCATTCTCTCCCCCTCCCCAGTTTTGAATTTAGTTTGTCCAGTATGGAGAAGTATCATAGGTTTTGGTAGCCTGAGACTTTTGCTGCATGGTGCTGGGTTGATTGCGTTGGCCAGATCCACCCTAGAAATCAGAAAGAAAGGAGACATGAGCACCAACACTACTAGGAAGACAAGCCTGTCCATACATCAGCAGAGGAGCTTCCACCAACACAGCGATGCTCCCTGCTGGACAGATCTGTTTCTGCTCTGCAACATCTCTGCATCCTGCAATCCAGGACTGTCATAGAGACATCAAACAGAAGAGCAGGGACCACCATCCCACTACCTCCCACTCAGGTTTAATGACAAGGAAGAAGAGGAGCAGGACTGGGGACAACAAAGGAACACTCCCAAGGTGAACAGAAGCAGTACACCAGCCAAAGACAACACACATTAAGAAAGAGAAGTAGTTTTGTGTTTCTTGATTCTAAGGCAGAACTTTTTTTTTTTGGGGGGGGGGGGGAACATTTATAGTAAGGAAACACATGGGCTGGTAAAACCAAATCAGAAACTGGAACTAACATGCAACCTGCAAGGGGATGATTTCCCCCCCAGAATTACAGTACAAGTGTTCACATCTTGCTCTCCTGCCACAGCCAGGGGACATCAACACTCGCCTGGGCTTCACACCTCATAGCCCATCTCTCCATGCCCCACATCAGGATGGCCTCTTCACAGAATCACAGCCTGGCTAAAGCTAGCAGGGACCTCTCAAGGTTTCTTGCCCAATCCTTCTGCTCAAGCAGGGTCACCTAGAGCTAGTTATTCAGACCTACGTCCAGACAGCTCCAAGGATGGAGACTCCACAACCTCCCTGGGCAACCTGTACCAGTGCTTGTCACCATCAAAAAAGTGTTTCCTGATGTTCAGAAGGAACCTCCTGTGTTTCAGCCTGTTCCCATTGCCTCTGGTCCTGTCACTGGGAACCACTGGAAAGAGCCTGGCTCCATCTTCTTTGCACCTTCCCTTCAGGTACTTTTATATATATATATGTAGATGATATCTCCCCTGAGCCTTTTCCTCTCCAGGATGAACAGTCCGAGCTCTCTCAGCCTTTATGGATAACAGATTACCCAGTCCTTTCATCATCCTTGTGGCCCTTTGTTGGACTTTCCAATATATCCATGTTTGTCTTGTAATGGGGAGCCCAGAACTGGACATGGGACTCACCAGTGCTGAGCAGAGGGGAAGGATCACCTCCCTTAACCTTCTGGCAGCACTCCTGCTAATGCAGCCCAGAATGCCTTTGCAGCAAGGGCATAGTGCTAGCTCATGGTTAACTCGGTGTCCACAAGGATGCCCAGGGCCTATTCTGCCAAGCTGCTTTAGCTCCCAGCATATACTGGTGCATGGGGTTGTTTCTCCCCAGGGGCAGGATGTGGCATTTCCCCTCATTGAACATCATGAGATTCCCTCCCCAAGCTGGCCAACAGCATTGAGTCTGTCAGTCTACAATTGTTGTCAAGGCCCTTTCCCAGTGAGCAAAGCAAAAACAAGAAGAAAGCAAAAACCCCCAAGACCTTGCTAGGAATCTGCCCTCAGGCACACTGAAGATGATGAAGGGGCTGACTCACCTGCCCATCTTGCTGAAGGTGGTGATGCAGCATCTGGGAATGAGGCTGCTGATGCGCAGGGAGGATATGGAGAAACGGGGCTGGAGCATAACCTGGGGCAGCACCAGGGTTCAGCCCAGTTGATCCAAGAGCAGAGGGGAGGCTAAAAGAAGGTGGTGTGCCAGCATGGAATCCCTGTTTATCAAATGTCTGTACAGGAGGTGAGGGGGACAGCATCAGAGACTGGTGTGAGCAGCCCCATGGTGACCAAACAAGAACAAGAGTGGCCCAAACACACATCACCTGAAACTTTCATCAACCCCCACAGAACAAGCCAAGTTACACCTGCAAGCACTTCAGCAGATGAGCTTCAGCTCCTTTTCTCATCCATTCTTTTGAACTAATGACTCCAACATTTCATTTTTATTTCCACACCTACTATGCTCCTTTTTTCCCTGACCTCTTTTTATTCAGTGGGACATGGGATGGCAGCAGCTGCCTGAAATCAGTCCTTCACACATTATGGGGTCTCAGGCTGAAATTACAAAAGCAGAAGAACCACTTGCAATAAGATTTTTCTCCCCCTGACCAAAGCTCAACCCAGCCTCTTGACTCACTTGCTTTGAGGGATATTTTGTCCAAAAACAATAGTGCCATCATACTTTTTTTGCAACCAGGACACAGTACGGGTGGGGCAGCATAGGCAGTGTAGAGTGCCCACACCTATGTCAACAGCTGTCATCAGGAGAAGTGGGACAGAGGGTGAGACTCCTCTCCAACAGCACACAGCCAGCATAAGAAATGCCACAGCCTGTTGACCCTGAGAACCAACTGGCTTGGGAATGACCCTAGCCTCCTCCACAAGGGGATCCATTGGTCAGGCCTCAAGAGCAGAGGGGAAGAGAGTCCAGCATTGCTCACCTGAATCTTGTTATAGACTGAGCCACTGATATCAGGCACACCTGTGATACTTGAGGTCACAGAAACACCTGGAAAACAAAAAACAGCCACCAACAATGGGAAAGTCAACCATCACCTAGCACGAGCCCCATGCTTTGCTCCCAGCACCTCTGACAGCCTCAGTGGATGAACCTTTGTCTGCAACCACTGCACCCCACACCCTGATGCTGCTGCTGGCCCACCCAGTGGGGTTCTCCATGCTGTCAGACCCACAGCACTGCACATGAGAACAGAAGAAATGGTTTGGTTTCTCACTCCCACTGCAAAGCAGGAAATCAGTCAACTGGAATAAATCACCCACATTCACAACCCAGTGGTTGCCACTTGGATTCAAATGCACTTCACCAGGCAGCAGTTGGCTGCACCAAACACTCATTCAAGTTCACAAAAATACAGCTTTCCCCTAGGATTAGGGATGCATTTGGCTCTACTGTAGCATTCAACAGCTTTCCAGTAGTGCACTGAGCAATGAGATTCAGCATATGCTACACATTTGAACCCTTGTCCTTTTACATCCTGCAGAAGGGTGAGATCTGCAATGATCCTCTGCCCAGAGAAAATTAATATCACTGATTCAGGCTGCCTTCCATCTAGACAGTCTAGTGCCATATCAGGCTCAGGAACACTCACCAGCAAGGTGATTTTCAAACTAGCCACTTATTCAGTCTTATAAAGACTGTCTCTAATAATTTCACTTGGCTCAGAATAAAACTAGCTATTCCTTTGGCCAGTGAATCTGAGGACTGGGCTCAGAGGGTGTGCACTGCTTTATGGTTGTTCCTTTCCAAGGACATTGCTCCTTTTTGGATTGCTCCTCTACAGATAAGAGTGTGATCAGCTCCTGGCTGAAGACAGCATTTCAAATGCACAGCAAATGCTTGGTGGTTGCTTAAATCCAAGGATTAACTAGTTAGTGCTAAGCAGCTAAGTATACATTTCTCAGGTCTAACCAGCATGTGCAGAATAAAGCTTTCATATGAGCTGTATAAATTCTTCAGCCTTTACAGTCACAAAGGAAACATTTTCAAGCACAAAAGAAAGGGATGAGTTACAGGGTGTACAGACAGAAGCCAAACAGCCCAGAGATGTGTGAAGTGCCCTGTTCAACCGTAACACACAGCTACCTCAAGTGCCTACCAAGAAATCCAATTTAGTCTTCATTTGGCAGAGGACAACTTCAGCAACAGCATCCAACTGCTTAGGCTTCAAAAACACAGCACTGTTGCAGGATTACTATATTCTTCAGCAAAGAAAACTTCAGCAGAGGAAACAGCTTACCATTTCTCCCATGTATAATTGTGGACAAAGCTGCACATCAGCCACACAAATCCTTATGCAAAGTTCAGCCATGAGGTTTAGAAGGAACACTTGGGCCATTAAAAAAGTATTTTGTATATGTGAGATGGACAAACAGCTTGGATCGTGACCCTATTTAGAGCTGGCTGCTGTGTTGACTGCACAGCACTGGGAGTTGGCCCTACTAAATCCCACTCAAGCAACCTCATGTTTCATGTTACCTTTCCCAGGTCCAGTGCCAGCAGATTTGTTTTGTGCTTGAGATGACCCACTGTAGCCTCCTTTGCTGTAATCTCCTGCTGCTGTTCCCTGCGTTAAGTCATCATAGCCTGCCGGTGTGTACAAGACAAGGTGTTACAGTGAGCAAGCAGCTCTGCAGATACGCATGTGAAAAGCACAGTGGCAAGCACACCTGCCCCATAGCCATGCTGCCCATAGCCACTCCCTTGCTGAAAAGGAGTCAACGTGGTGTTCAGGTTGACTCCATGCTGTTTAGCAGATGCTGGAGGTACCTGGACAAAGGAAGGAAACAAGACTGTTAAACAGAGAATGGCACACAAAACACAAGGTCCCTCTGCCATCTAGTGGAGAAGGCACCTTCACCTTGTGGGAAATTCAATCTGGAGTTGGGAGTACAGGGTTGACATGGGACATGGCACTCATGCTTCCAGAAATAAATTGCTGTAGTGGCTTTATGCAAACTCCAAGTTTTCTGCCAGAGCTGACCCCCTGATTACAGCACAATCCTCTCTCAAAACAGGCTGTGCATTTCTTTAGAATAATAGGATTCTTAAGGTTGGAAAAGACCTCCAAGATCAAGTCCAACCTTCAACTGAATACCACCTTGTCAACTAAACCATAGCACTAAGTGCCACATCCAGTAATTTCTTGAACACTTCCAGGGATGGTGACTCCACCACCTCCCTGGGCAATCCATTCCAATACTTAACAACCCTTTCTGTGAAGAAATTCTTCCTGATGTCCAATCTGAACCTCCTCTTGCACATCTTGAGGCTATTTCCTCTTGTTCCCTGGGAGCAGAGCTTGACCCCCACCTGGCTGCACTCTCCTGTCAGGGAGTTATAGAGAGTGAGAAGGTATGCCCTGAGCCTCATTTTCTCCAGGCTAAACATTCCCAGCTCCCTCAGCAGCTCCTCATAGGACTTACTCTCTAGACCCTTCCCCAGCTCCATTGCCCTTCTCTGGACACACTCCACCACCTCAATATCTTTCTTGTAGTGAGGAGCCAAGAATTCAACACAGGATTCAAGGTATGGCCTCACCAGTGCCCAGTACAGGGGAATGATCACTGCCCTGGTTCTGCTGGCCACGTTATTGCTGATACAGGCCAGAATGCCATTGGCCTTCTTGGCCACCTGGGCACACACTGGCACATGTTCAGTTGTCTGTTAACCAGCACCCCCATGTCCTTTACTGCTGAGCCACTTTCCAGCCACTCTGCCCCAGCCTGTAGCACTGCAGGGGATTGGTGTGACCAAGTGCAGGACCCAGCACTTGGCCTTGTTGAATCTCTTTCATACACTGACTCTAAACACCAAATTGTCACCCACCGAATCAAATGAAACACCAACTCCTCCCCAAGTCTGTTTCATAAGACACAGTCATACAGGGCCCTAAAATAGAGTAATCTACCCTTCTTCTTGGAGCATCCCTCTTCCCAAATAACATTTTCCCTCCTGAGACTCCCTTCTCTCTGAGTTAATCCAGTCTCCTCAATGCTCAAAAGGATTTCTTAGGCATTCTCAGCTCTCTGACAGCTTTGGATCTCCCTTTGACTATCTGGAGGGTGCTACAGGCTTTCAGGAACACCAAGTCCAAAAGCTGCAGCTGTCTGCCATTTATAGTAACCTGCACAGGAATTAATGAGTTCTGGCCTTTTAAATTTCCCATTTTCTTGAGGGAGAAACTATAGCTATTTTCTCATTCTTGCATGTTTTTGGAGATCCCTTACAGACTGGGAAAGATGACTATTCTGCTGCCATGAGACCCTACCTGGAGTACCATATCCATTTCTGGGGCCCCCAGTATGTTGTGATGCACTAAAAAAGACATGTTAAACAGGTCTAGAGGAGGGCCATGAAAACAATCAGAAGACTGGAGCACCTCTCCGTTGAAGAAGGGCTGAGAGAGTTGGAGCTGTTAAGCCTGAAGAAGAGAAGGCTCCAGGAATACCTTATTGTGGCCTTCCAGTACTTAAAGGGAGCTTATAAGAAAGACACGGAAACATTTTTTTACCAGGATCTGTAGTGACAGGACAAGGGAGAACGGCTTTAAAGTGAGAGTGGGTAGATTTAGATTGGACATAAGGAAGATGTTTTTTACACTGAGGGTGGTGAGACACTGGCACAGCTTGCCCAGAGAAGTTGTTGCTGTCCCATCCCTGGAAGTGTTCAAGGCCAGGTTGGATGGAGCTTGGAGAAACCTGGTCTAGTGAAAGGTGTCCCTGTTCATGACAGAGGCAATGGAAATACATGATCTTTAAGGTGCCTTTCAACCCAAACCATCCTGTGATTCTAAGATGTAGGTTTGGGCTGAAGAGAGCAAAACCAGAGAGGCACACAGGGAGGGTTACTGTTTAGGCTATCACACTTACAAACATGGTTGGCCCATATTGGAATGCACTGGGAACACCGGGCACACCAGCATAATAAGGTAACCCAGTGTAGCTGTACCCTGGGGGCAGGGTCGGATTGAGGAATGGTTGCTGAGTTGTATGGTGAGTCTGAGTCTGGTTCTGCTGCGACTGGGCGAGCGTGGTAGCAGGAGAAGGGGAGGCAGAATCCCCACGGCCAAATTTTGTTATGTCACCTGCGAAAGAACAAACTCATCAGAAAAGCTATTAAAGCTACACCAGAAGTGGAGAACTCAGAGGATTCAAAATCTCTGAATACAAGTAGACAACTACAGAAGAGAACACATCCTACACTTGAAAGCCTGCAGTTGTTCATGGGAAGTCTTCTCCCAGTTTTTGTTTGTGATGGCTACAGGGACATTGTCTGTTAGTGGGAGAGAACTCCATGCCATGGCTAATCCATTGTTAAAATGGAGATACCAATGCTTACCTATCTTACACAATCTGAGCAGATTTATTATATCAGATCATTGCAATAAAACATGCTAAAAGCAAAACTATGGTAAACAGCCAAAGAGCAAATAGTTGTTGTGTTAAAGTGTGACTCTCCTAGAGGTTAAACTGATTAGCTAAGCTTCATGGGCTGAAAGCAAGTTAGGATTTGCAGGAGGTGATAGGCATATTTTTGTCAGTCTGTTTATTTGCCAAGCATGACTAGAGTTAATATGTCTGGCTTCTCACACAACCAAAGTTCTGGAAACAATAGCTGAAGGCCAGGAAAGCAAGACTTGCATCATGGCCCACCTTTTTTAAGAAGTAGGAGGGAAATTTGGTTATTACCCCAAAAGCAGAGTCCCAAGAGAAATGATTATGCAGCAGAAAAACTCCTGAACACTTGCATTTTCTGGTGGCCTACAGAGCACCATGCTCACATGCTTTTAGGGAGATGACATATATCACTCATATCTATCTTATTCCCAACTAATATTCCTTTATGTTGGTTACCAGAAAGTATGACAACACTTAATATCATCGTTATAGGAATTACAACACCTGTAGCTACAGTTTTAGGCTGTAATCAGATTGTAGTGAAAGAAAATCACTGGCTGAAAATCCTGGATAGCATTAATGTCATCTTTGCACAACAATAACTGAAGAGTAAGAGCAGGAATGAACAAGGGCGGCTTAGGCCACATGCTTTTGGGAATGAAGTCTATTAGATTTGGAGAGGATAAGAAGGAGCCTGCTAGAGACAGCTCCTGCTGAGAACATACAAGTACTAAAATAGCAATAACAAAGGAAAGCAAGCCAGTCAAATTTCAAGAAGAATGATTACGCTATGGAATAGTTTTCAAGCACCTATATGCACCTTGGGAAGGACACTAGATGACACTACCATTTAAATTTGTAACGATTTTGCACTTATTCTCAAAGGGCATCCAACTTACTCCCAAGAACCTCTGAGTCACATATGAATTACTGACCAAAACCATGAAGAAAAAAAAAAAAAAGAAAAAAAATAATGTCAGCATTTAGAGAAAGATGCTTGCTTTTGTTTGGCTAGTTTGGACTGATGGGTTTAACTGCATACAGAAGGGGAAAATTACTGCTTTTTAAGCAATAGCAGGATGACCAGCACATCTCACTCACCATACTCATGTTTAAATAATACTCACCTGAGAAGGGGTTGTTAGCAAGGCTTCCATCTCTGCCTGTTAAGGTTGCAGGAGCAGGGAATGTAATTCTGTAGTAATCCTTAGAAAAAGACATCATAATTTACTGATAGCTGAAATGCTGAAACCATAACAGAGCTGGACAACTCTTATGAACCCTTATACTTTTTATAATATAACCCTTATATTTCTTATAAGGATAAGAAATTTTTAAAAGGAAGAAATAAAGGAAGTTTGGGCAGAAACTGACCTTATCATTTACAGCATAGCTGAAGGTTTACCTGTATTCTCAACTTCAAAATAAACCTATTTTACAGACTTTTTTAATATCATAGACAAATATGTAATCTCTTAATCATAAATTAAAGGCAACGACTAAACGCTTAACCCCACCCAACCTGCACCTCTGAGCTGTCATTCCAGTGAGACTGTGTCTGGAAGAGGAACAGACCATCAGAGGCCAAAGACCTAGGTTCAAGCCAGGACCATAATCACAATGTGAATGTAGTCTAAAGGTTTTAACATGCTCTGATTTCTAAAAGTAAAAAACATCAGCTAGGAAAACAGCACAATTATTAAAAAAACTGTTGAAAAAGAGTTACCACCTTATGACTGGAAAATTTACTTAAACTATGTTACAAGAGAACTCAGATCAGTAGTCTCTAAAGTAAGGTGCACAAGACAATCCAATGGGGTGCATGAAGAATTTGTTTTTCATATAATTAATAAATACAATTTAGAAAAATAAAAATTGAGCATGAAAATTGTTATGTGCAATATAGATAATTCATACCTGTAGGATGATATGTATGTAATGTTTCATATTATTATAAAGCATATGAGTCAGTACTAGGGGGCTTGCCTCACATATGTTGAAATTGTCTCTGATAAGGCCTCATTTAAAAGTTAATACATGTAGCTCTCCGGAGATAAGTAGTTTCTCAAGGTGATCCAGGAATTCCCAGGCAATGATCGTCCCGACAACAACACAAGATTGGAATCACTGGAACCACCCAAAAGGATACATCTCAATGCCAGGTTCCCATAACTCCATCAAGGATGTACATCGCTTCCTGGACACCAGATTGTTCAACTCAGCACAGAGAAAAGAGACTTTATGAATATGTGGGACTTTGAATGGAAAGAAAAGGCTGATCGCCAAAATCCCAGCCTTGAGCAAAAGAAACCGTATAAAAATTGCTCGCGCAGGACAGTTGGTGTGAAAACATAAGGGACCTTCTGCTGTAGCGGTCAGACCTGTGTTTCACCCAGTGACGATCCCGGGCTCGGCACTGTCCTTTTCTTTGTGGCTGGCTCAGATAGATTTTGATTGCTAAATAAAATAAATTTTTATTTTTTAATTCGGCTGGATTAATTTTTACCTATAACAATTTTGGTGACCCTGACGTGATCTGATTTGGGGTATCCAGGGGCTCCCTGCCCCGGGTCCGGGTGACGCCCTGCTGATTTCAGCTGCTGGACAGGATTGGGAGACCCCCACGGAACCAATCAGATTCTGAACTAAGAGCCTACAGCCACAATCAGAAGGGGATAAAAACGGGCCCAGAGGTCTCAGATACTTGTAGTCGGAGCCTCTGAAGCCACGGCAGCAATTTTTTTCACTCATAAAAATCTACGTGCACAAAGAATCCACGGGGGAAAAGGAACCATAAATATCGCATGGTTGAGTGGGATGTGATCGAGCATGTGTGTGAGATGCGACATTGTTAGGAGGCAAGTGCGGGCCCCAGGATAGCAGTTCCACTATCCTGTGAGGGCAGTGGTCGCTTGCAGGGGAAGCGAACGAAACCAGGTGAACTCGCATCACACGCAAAGCCTGCAACTTGGGGAGTTCAGGGGTTTGATCACGGGAGGATCGGAGGGGGAAGGTACGTTCTCGGATACTCGAGAACTGGTAAACCTCTTTGGTCCAGGACTTGGGAGTCTGGGATAAAGGTAAGAGAGTTATTTTTTCTTATCAGCCAAAAATCCACAGATCGGTTTGCTGTGCGACTAATAAGTTGGTAAGACTCGGTCCGGAAAGGACCAGATCACACACTCGGCAAACGGCCGGTCAGTTTTTGGAACTGTTTGTGAGATTTGACACAGAGGTACAGTAAGGAGACTTTAACATGGGACAAAAGAAAAGTAAGATCCAGAGAAAAACCCAAGGGAAATCGGGGAAATCGGAAAAGGGGAAGAGGGACGAGTTGCTCGAGTTCCAGAGGGAGACCCCCTTGGGATGGATGTTAGAACATTGGGAGGATTGCCCTGCAAGGCAGACAAAATCCAAGGAGAAAATTATACATTATTGTGTAGAAGTATGGGGAGATATTGAAATTTGGAAGTACATGTTCTGGCCCATATTTGGCACGTTTGATACAAGGATGTGCCAAACATTATCAGATTGTGTATATGAGGAAAGTGGACTGGACAGTGAGGAAATGGACTATGCCAGATTGTGGGAATATGCCGATGCGAGACTATTCCCAGTCAAAACTTCTGGCAGTAAGGTAAGTCCGAGCAAAACCTGGGAGCCCTTGGAAAATCTTCCACCACCTATCAGGTCCTTCCTCCCCAAGCACAGGCCCCTATACCTGCACCAACAGCTCCCCCATCTCAGCTCACACGGACACAAGCACCACCACTTAATATGCAGCCATCAGCTCTGGCGATGCCAGACACACCGGGACATTCCCAGTCCTTCCCCCCCACACAGCAGCCAGATACTCACAGTCACACACTTCCCACTGGGGAAACCACGTCTCCTTCGGCCAGTAGAACTCGGCGTAAAATGAGGAGAGAAAATACTGATGACAGCAAGGAGGAAAGGGACAGACCCAACCTCTACCCCTTAAGGGAAGTACCAACTGCTCCTGGAGTAATTTGGTTTGTAAACATCCCAATCAACACTGGGGATGTGAGAGCCTTTAAGAGGGAAATGGGAAAATTAATGGATGACCCTCTGGGGGTGGCAGAGAGGTTGAATGAATTTCTGGGGAGCATTTATTCATATGATGACATCACCGCTATACTAAGATCATTGTTTAATGCCGAAAAACGGGATATGATACGGCAGGCTGCTATAAAGGATTGGGAATTCAGGAACCCCCAAGGAGGGAGTGGGGCCAAGAAGTGGCCTGAACAGAGGCCATCATGGAATGTCCAGGCAGAGGAGGATTGGCTCAAAATGAGCGGACTGAGAAACATGGTAATACAGGGTATCCGGGGGGCGGTACCAAAGGGACAAAATATTAGTAAAGCACTGGGGGAATGCCAAGGGAGGGATGAGACACCCACTGAATGGTTGGAGAGGCTTAGAAAGAACCTCCAAATGTATTCGGAGACAGACTCTAACTCTCCTGTGGGGGGAATTTTGTTAAAAACAAAATTTGTTGCAAAATCGTGGGAGGACATACAGAAAAAGCTGGAAAAAATAGAGAATTGGCAAGAGAAAAGCCTGCAGGAGCTGTTGAGGGAAGCACAAAAGGTTTACATGAGAAGGGATGAAGAAAAACAAAAGACACAAGCAAGGGTACTGGTGGCGGCGGTTAGGGAAGCTCAAAAACAGGAGCGAGCCCAAAACCCCGGGAAGCCAACACAAGCCCAGCGGCCTCAGGGAAAGCTGGGACCCTCACAGAATAAAACAAGCAGGTAAGTAGCCCTGAGTGCTTTTACTGCAAGCAGAAAGGATACTTCAAAAGGGAGTGAAAAAAGAGGATGAAAGATTAAATGATCTTTCAGGAGGATTAGAGGCATCAGGGGCTCTATAACTTGGGGTTCAGAACACCTGGAGAGCCCTTGATAAAGCTAAAGACTGGACCCCAAAACCAGGAACTGGTTTTCTTAGTTGATTCAGGAGCAGTGAGAACCACGGTTCAGCAACTGCTTCCTGGGTGCTCAAAAAGTAAGGATTCAATGGTGGTGATCAGGGCAAAAAGGGAACCCTTTAAGGTACTGTTTTTAAAGGATGTAAAAATAGAATCTGAAAATAAAATTTGTCTAGGGAATATCTTACTAGTAGAAGAAGCAGACTATAACTTACTGGGGATGGACTTGATGACAATACTGGGGATAAGCTTGATTGCACAAGACTCACAGTTCATGGTAAGTCTATATAAATTAACTACTGAAGATGAGGAGAAAATCAATCCCAAGGTCTGACACACTCAAGGGCAGGCAGGGAGGTTGGATATGGAACCAGTACACATCAAAATTGAGAGACCAGAGGACCCCATTAGGATCAAACAATACCCCATCCCCGTGGAGGGTAGAAAGGGGTTGAAATCGGCAATAGAGGATTTAATAAAGAAAGGCACGTTGGAACCTTGTATGTCAAAGCACAACACAACTATTCTGGCAGTGCAAAAATCAGATGGAAGTTACTGATTGGTACAGGATTTAAAAGCTGTAAATCAGACAAGTAAAACTTTGTTTCCTACGGTCTCAAACCCTTATACCTTATTGAATAACATATCTCTGGAGGACACTTGGTACAGTGTAATAGATTTAAAAGATGTCTTTTGGACTTGTCCTCTAGCCGAGGAAAGCTGGAATTATTTTGCCTTCCAGTGGGATGATCTGGAGACAAAGAGAAAACAGCATCTAAGATGGACCTCTCTGCCTGAGGGGTTCGTGGATTCACTGAATCTCTTTGGCCAGGCCCTTGAGAAACTATTAAGTGAATTTGTGCCAGTACAAGGGACCAAATTACTACAATATGTGGATGACCTACTGGTCACTGGTCCCAAGGAAAAAGATGTAATGGCTGGCACTATAGCCTTGTTAAATTTTCTAGGAGATAAGGGGTTGAAAGTCTCAAAGTTCAAATTACAGTTTACGGAGCCTGAGGTAAAGTACCTGGGACACTGGCTAACCAAGGGCAAGAAGAAATTGGATCCAGACAGGGTGACAGGGATCATCACCCTACCCCCTCCACAGACAAAAACGGAAGTCAGGCAGCTGTTTGGACTCCTGGGGTACTGCAGACAATGGATCAAGGGTTACAGCAAGAAGGTAAGGTTTCTTTATGAAAAGCTTATCACAGACAGGCTCAAGTGGACAAAGCGGGATGAGGAGAGTTTCAAGGAGTTAAAAGAGACCCTTATGGCAGCTCCAGTGTTGAGTGTCCCAGATGTTAGGAGACCCTTCCAGTTATTTATGGATGTCAGTAATCACACTGCCCATGAAGTCCTAACTCCGGATTGGGCAGGGACAAGAAAACCAGTTGGGTATGTATCAAAGCTCCTAGATCCTGTAAGCAAGGGATGGCCTACGTGTTTACAAGCAATTGTGGCTGTGGCAATATTAGTAGAAGAGGCCAAGAAAGTGACTTTAGTGGCATTGTTGGTAGTCTACACCCCCCACAGTGTACAGAGCATTTTGCAACCAAAGGCAGACAAGTAGCTGACAGGCGCTAGGCTCCTGAAGTATGAGGCTATCCTGATTCACTCCCATGATTTAGAATTACGGACAACCTCAGCACAAAATCCTGCTCAGTTTTTGTTTGGGGAAGTTACAGGGGTACCCTCCCATGATTGCTCTGAGGTGGTAGAGTTACAAACCAAAATAAGACATGATCTGGAAGATGAGGAACTAGACGAGGGAGAAAAATGTTTTGTGAATGGGTCAGCAAGGGTCATAGATGGGAAAAGGAAATCAGGATATGCAGCGGTGGATGGGAAGACAGGGGAGGTGATGGAATCAGGACCCCTGAATGCCTATTGGTCAGCACAAGCTTGTGAGTTATATGCAGTTTATAGAGCTTTACAGAAATTAAAGGGAAAAGGGGGAAGAATCTTCACAGATTCTAAGTATGCATTTGGGGTGGTATACACTTTTGGGAAAATCTGGGAAGAGAGGGAGTTGCTTAACACTTGGGGGCAAAGGTTGGTGCATGAGGAAATAATCAAGCAAATTTTATAAGCCATCAGAGGACCAGAGGCAATTGCCATAGTCCATGTAAAAGGGCACCAAACCAGAATGCAGTTTAGGACTTGAGGGAACAACTTAGCAGACAAGGAGGCAAAAAGCATGGCTTTGTTGAAGGTAAGTACCCCAGAGATTGGGCAAGGGGAAGTCTGGGAATACCCTCCCCGCCATCCTCAAGGCGAGATTGAAGGATACAAGAAAATTGGAGGTCGACTGGAAGGAGGTAAGTAGAGACTACCAGACAGGAGGGAATTATTGTCCAAAGATTACACCAGAAAAATTCTGGGGAGGTTGCACCAACAGACACATTGGGGGCCCAGGCACTTGCAGAACAATTTCTGAGATTCTTCGTGTGTAAAGGAATCTATGAACTGGCAAAACAGGAGGTGCAAGGGTGTATGATTTGCCAAAAAGTAATTTGGGCAAAAAATTGGCAGGTAGCGTTGGGAAGTCGCCCAGTGGCATACTGGCCTTTTGAGAGAATTAAGGTAGATTTTACGGATATACCTAAAGTGGGGACATATAAGTTTTTATTGGTAATAGTAGACAAACTAACCCATTGAGTGGAAGCTTTTCCAAGCTCCCAGGCTATAGCCCAAACAGTATTGAGGTTCCTACTGGAAGAAATCATACCTCGATATGGGTTAGTGAATTATATAGATTCGGATCAAGGAACACACTTCACCTCAAAGGTTATTAAGCAATTAGCTGGTGCTCTGGGAATCTGGTGGGAATACCAAACCCCGTGGCATCCCCAGAGCTCTGGACGGGTTGAAAGAATGAACCAAACATTGAAAGCACAATTGGCAAAATTAATTCTGGAAACAAAAATGTCCTGCGTAAAATGCCTCCTCTTGGCTCTGTTAAACATCCGAACTATGTCCCATTCTGAGATTGGGCTCTCACCCTTTGAAATGTTATATGGGATTCCTTCTGAACATGGCATGCCAGTGGGACACCCAAGAATAGAAGATGGGCAGATACAGCCATATCTTATAGCCATAAGCAAGAATCTCCAGGAATTGTGGAAACAAGGAATAATAATGCAAAATACCCCTCTAGGTTTCTCCATACATAAAATACAGCCTGGGAACAAGGTACTTATAAAGACTTGGAGGCAGGCTACATTATCACCTTACTGGGAGGGCCCCTATCTTGTCCTTTTAACCACAGATACAGCAGTACGAACAGCAGAAAAGGGGTGGATGCACACATCACGAGTGAAGAAGGTTGAGCTCCAGGAAGGGACACCAGACTGGAAAATCACCTCCCCCCTGGAGACCTGAAATTAACCCTGTGTCTGCCAAGTAAATGACCGACAGGGATTTGATAAGGTGCTCTGTACCAGATTGTGAATGTTATCCATTTGTGCATTTCATTTGTGAATATTGTAACAAGGTTTGGGTTATACACTGCAGAAGGGGGATTTGGCCAAAAGGGTTGTGTGACAAGTGTTTGGAACAAGAACATTACCTGACTAGCCATGTTTTGGGATTCACTACAAGGTTCGGAATAATTGAACAAGACTCTGCAATTTGGTTTCGCCTGTTTCAAGACAGGCTGAGGAGCAAACTACAGGAAAAAGCTCAAATCATTACTGTTGAGTGCTGGAGGTTAAACAAGGTACCCTGAAGCGCAGACACTGTTAAACTACACCAGTGGGGCATTTTCAAACGGAGGTATGCAGCTTGGTCTTGGCATGAAACCATGGAAGAGTATTCCTGCTGCCGAGAAGATGGCTTACCCCGCCACTGGTTGCAACCCAGTGGGTGCAGGAGGAGGCAGAGGAATTTTAGTGGTGGGATCCTCTCTTTTGTATTAAAAAAAAAAGGGGAGGTGTTGTGGTGTGTTTTGCTTTGAATACGTTTGCCCCCTGTTCTCCTCCCTAATCCCCTCCCTTCCCCAGCTGTCAATCTTTCCAAGCCCTTCCTTAACCTCCTCCCTTCCAAGTTGTCAATCCTCCCTATCCCTACCCCTTTCTCCAGAGAGTTCTGTGTCTGTCTTGTTGCCTTCAACACCCCTTTCGTTACTTTGTATTATTCCCCTCCCCTGTTCTCCCTGATAGGCTCATAAGCTATTTGCCCCACCTTATACTCCTCCCTTACCATATCCTTATTGGTTCACTTTCCTACACCCCTCCTCCTGAGTTACTGTATAAAAATTTCTCTTCACACCCCCCCCTCCCCCCCAGTCTTGTCTGGGAGCCCAGGAATAAATCCATCTTGTTACACCCCAAGACCCGTGTCTTTGCTGTCTGTCCCTGCGCCAGACCTGCCAATAACTGGGAATTGCAGAGCTCACAGGGGGATGGTAGCACCCCTGCCGCAACTGCCCAGCATGCCCCGCCCGGCACGCTGCAACAGTGGGAGTAATCCTGATGTACCTGAGTCTAGCAACATGCCTCAGAACTAGTATGCACATAAGTAATACACCCGACCCTGAGGGGCAGGGCCCTGGCAGTGGGTACAGACAAAGCATACGAACTGTCCAGAAAGGACAGGGGGAATCAGACGTTCCGATATTCCCAGCCCCAAAAAACTGCAGCAAGGGTAAAACAAACGAATGTTGCTCCATGAACGGCACTCACCAGGGGACATACAAATTGGGAAAAGAAACCAAAAGTCATTTAAAGAGGGTCACCCCTAAAGGCGGCATTCAGTGCACAAAATACGTAGGAGAAATGCTCAACCAGTATCAATTTCAGCCTGTGATAAGTGTAACCACACAGTATGGATTGGAGGGAAAATGGAGTCAGTGTTTGTAGCTTATTTCCAGGCAAACCCACTGTGCTATGATAACAACCAATTAGGGATGTGTGTGATGAGAGGTAAAACATATTGGGTTGGGAAGAATTTAAAATATGAGAATAAAATATCCCTCAAGAATGAACCAATTATCCTTGACCTTTTAGAGGACCAGGATGACAGATTTTGTTTACAGTATGATAGGACATTTTGTCTTTCAAGGGATAAAGAACGGGTGGACCCAGAGAGCAAAATAAAACAGGTAACACAGGAGTTAAAGAGACAAGAGACAGAAATGAAGAAAAGAAGGATGGAACAGGAAAGGTTAAAAACCTTAAGTAAAAAATATGATCAGTTACAGAAACAATACACCAACTGGGGTTTGCCTGCATCAGATCAAAACTTGCTTGTGGACCTAATGCAAGAAATTGCAACAGAATTAGGTCTGTCCAATTGTTGGATCTGCAGAGGGCTCAAGTCTGCCGAGAAGTGGCCTTGGAAAGGTGAGGGTCTAGCTTCAGAGCAATTGCTAAAATGGGAAGATACTAAGACCACAAGAATAACTCAGAGGCCTGAGGGATGGGTCTTAGAAAAATGGGTAATTGGAACTTTCTGTCTTAGCAGGGATGGAAGGGAGTACACTGAAGTGGTGGGATACACCCCATGTGTGTCCACTTTAATAGTAAACTCTTCCAACAAAAGCAGGATCTGGCAGCCAGAGAACCCAGCAGGGTACTGGAGCTGAGAAAAAGGGGACCAATATGAATGGAGTGATAAGATTGGACTCTGCTGGAACAAAAGCCCTGGAGCTAACCCATACCAATCCCTGAGTGAGTTAAGTAAATATTGGGAACAGCCCAAGAGCACGAAGGTTAGGTGGAAAGCCCCTAATCGCTTATATTGGATTTGTGGAAAGAAAGCATACAGTGAACTACCTCAACAATGGAAAGGATCATGCACAGTAGGATTAATAAGGCCTGTTTTCTTTACCCTGCCCTGCTCTGAGCACAGCTCACTAGGGGGCCCCTTATATAAAACCTTAAGTCAGGAAAGGAGGAGTTTAAAAAAGAAGTTCCCTATCTTTGGTGGGAGCCAGACCTGGGGTGAGGAAGAGTGGCCTGCAGAAAGAATAATAGAATACTATGGTCCTGCAACATGGGCCCAGGTCGGGACCTGGGGGTATAGGACCCCAATTTATTTATTAAACTGCCTAATAAGTCTACAGGCTGTGGTAGAGACTGTATCAAACCACACCTCAGATGCCCTCGAACTGCTATCTAAACAACACTCCCAAATGAGGGCTTTTGTATATCAAAATAGGATAGCTCTAGATTATTTGCTGGCCTAAGAAGGGAGACTTTGCGGGAAATTTAATTAAACAGAGTGTTGTATAGAAATTGATGATTATGGAGAAACTATTAGAGACTTAGCAAACAAAATTAAACATGTAACACATGTCCCGGTACAGAAATGGAATTCTATACTCCAAGCGTCCTGGTGGGACCATCTGTTTGATGGAGCATGGTGGAAGAAAATTATATTTTTTTGTCTTATGTTCAATAGCTGGGATCATATTCTTACCCTGCCTCATACCCTGTTTTATAACGTTAATACACTCAGTGGTACAAGGGATGCAGGTAGCAGCCATGCCCACGGATCCGGAGTGTGCAACAGGAAAATTAAATCAGGTATCTAAAATAATGAAATTAGGAGAAGAAAACCTGCACAGCAGAGCAGCAGAGGCCTTGGCCAGGTACAAGGGGCAAATAAAAGGAGAAGGGGACACTTAGAGATTTTACCAAGAGATACCAAGAGAAGAATGGGGTGATGGGATCTAAAAGAACTAAGAGTTCTTTCTTTTTCCCACTGGAATAGGGGAAGAAATCACTAAATATAGTATTTTTTAGATAGGCACTAATTAATGGGTTAATGTAGAAGGGGAGGGATTGTTATGTGCAATATGGGTAATTCACGCCTGTAGGATGATATGTATGTAATGTTTCATATTATTATAAAGCATATGAGTCAGTACTAGGGGGCTTGCCTCACATATGTTGAAATTGTCTCTGATAAGGCCTCATTTAAAAGTTAATACATGTAGCTCTCCGGAGATGGGTCGTTTCTCAAGGTGATCCAGGAACTCCCAGGCAATGATCATCCCAACAACAACACAAGATTGGAATCACTGGAACCACCCAAAAGGATACATCTCAATGCCAGGTTCCCATAACTCCATCAAGGATGTAAATCGCTTCCTGGACACCAGATTGTTCAACTCAGCACAGAGAAAAGAGACTTTATGAATATGTGGGACTTTGAATGGAAAGAAAAGGCTGATCGCCAAAATCCCAGCCTTGAGCAAAATAAACCGTATAAAAATTGCTCGCGCAGGACAGTTGGTGTGAAAACATAAGGGACCTTCTGCTGTAGTGGTCAGACCTGTGTTTCACCCAGTGACGATCCCGGGCTCAGCACTGTCCTTTTCTTTGTGGCTGGCTCAGATAGATTTTGATTGCCAAATAAAATAAATTTTTATTTTTTAATTTGGCTGGATTAATTTTTACCTATAACAAAAGCAAACCAGTGGGAGATCCCAAGTCAGAAATACAATTTTATAGGAAAATTAAAATAAAAGCAATAATACAAAACCACCGACAGAGTCAGAATACAACCTGACATCCTGTTGGTCAGGGTGTTGGTAGCAGTTTGATTAAATGGTGGTTGAACTGGGACCTTATTTGTTGCTCTGATTTTTAAAAGTGTTAAGTTTTCTTTTATAGTTCTTTTGAAAGTTTTAAAGTTATCATAAAGCTTCTTTAGTCTTGTGATAATATTTACATATTTCTACTAAAGTTTTCACACACTGTTCATGTAAATAATGATTGTTTTACATTCTTCTTTGTGGGAGGAGAGAATTGACAAACTGTTGGTTTAACCAGTGTGGTTAGAGAGGTAACAATTTCATCCTCCAATCCACTGTCACTTTTAGAATTCTATATATTGCAAAGTCAAAAATAAAATTAGCTCTTTTTCTCTTTTGAACTTACCAAGCTTCTGTGTACTCATTTCATGTCCAATAGCGACACTTATTAACACCTGACCTTACTGGAAAAGGACCCTTACCATCTACTTGAGTGCCCCAGGGGAATACCTGGGACCCTGAGCCCCTCCAAGGGAGCCTCTCCGGGCTGCTTGCGGAAGCCCAGCTGCCACTGCCCAGCTCTGCTGCCACTACTTCAGGTTTTTCGCTACACTTTAACCTGATACCCCATGTCTGCCCAACCCCCTGCGGTTCCTGCTACAGATGCAGAGTTTCTGCTACATTTTGTTTGCCACCCCCAGGGTCTGATTGCCTCTGCCATTCCAGCGTGATACTCTGAGGTTCTTGCTAAAGCCCATCCCGCCACCCAGAGGGGCGCCAGGACCAACTGCTCCTGTGGATTTTTAAATGAAGCCCCTTTTCTATCTCTTCTGCTGGCTCCCCTGATATTAGAGTATGGAGAGAGGCTGAGCTGGTGCCACAAAGTCCTCTGCAGCTGCGGGGGAATCACTGCACCTTGCCCTGCCCTGCTGAGAGCCAACAGCGCCCCTGCTGTCTGTGACCATCACTGCAACAAAGGGGAAAGTGCTTGATAGCCAAAAGAAGGCTTCTGGGTTTCTGGTTATGTTTGTTGTTGCTGCCATTGTTGTTGTTTGTTTGCCTTGTTATACATTCACACACTAGTAAAGAACTGTTATTCCTTTTCCCATATCTTTGCCTGAAAGCCCTGTAATTTCAAAGTTATAATAATTTGGAGGGAAGGAGGTCATATTTTCCATTCCAAAGGAGGTTTCCACCTTCCTTGGCAGACACCTGTCTTTCAAACCAAGACAGTCACCCTGGCAATTCCAGAGAGACACAAATCACTGCAATATGCTGGGGCCTGGCCCAGGCCTACTAAGCCCTGCTCAACACCACTCAGTGCTCTCAGGGATACAAGAAGGTCTCTGGATCTGACAACAAGACAACAGGCCCTGCAATTACTCCAACCCCTGTGACAGGCCTTGCAGATGAACAAGAGAACCAACATGTGCCAGTATCAGTTGCCACTATACAGAAGAAATGTACACAGAGGTCAGCTCATACAAGAGCTTAGTAAAGGAAGACAAGGAGGGAGGGCAAAGAGGGTGAAGCAGCAGGATTGACACAAGTGCCATTCACAGGAACAGGGGGAAGAGGAAGAACAAGTGGTAACCACTATTCAATCTCTATCCTTAAATGAGCTGCAGGAGATATGAAAATATTTAAACAGTCATCCAGGTGAGTGTATTATTACTGCCTAGCTGTACTGATGCTGGGATAACATAGCTAGCAGTTTGGAAATAGAGGGTAAGGAAGTCAAGCAGCTGAGATCACTTGCTAAGGAAGCAGGCATTGACAAAGCAATGGGAAAAATTACATAAGCCCTCAGTCTCTGGAGGCAACTCCTGTCAAGTGTGATGAAAAGGTATCCCTAGAAGGAAGATATTCCATGTCACCCAGGACTAGACTTCAATTGAGAAAGGTATCTTACACTTGAGGGAATTAGCCATGTGAGAGATGATTAATTATGACCTGGACAATGCGTAATTGCATAAAAATGCAGATAAAGACCTATGACTACAACCCATGAAGTGGAAATGTGTACAGAGCACACCAATGGTGCATGCCAACCCATTAACAACATTAATCTGGAAAGACAATACACCACTAACAGTGGATGAAGTGGTTCGCCATTTCCAGGAATATGAAGACAGTATTTCTTCCTCCCTCATCTCAGATGTGAAGAAGCTGTCCAATAAACTGACCCAGGAGCTCCAGCAATTAAGAGGGATATCACAGAATGGATAAGGTTGGAAGGGACTACCAGTGGTGTCATCTGGTCTAGCCTCCCTGCTCAAGCAGGATCATCCCAGAGCACATGGGATAGGATTGTGTCCAGATGGTTCTTGAATATCTCCAGTGAGGGACACTCCACAACCTCTCTGGGCAATCTGTTCCTGTGCACAGTCACACGCACAGTAAAGAACTTCTTCCTCATATTCAGGTGGAACTTCCTGTGGATCCGTTTTTGCCTGATGCCTCTTGTCCTATTGCTTGGCACCACCAAGAAGAGTCTCGCTCCATCTTCTTGAAACCTCCTTTCACATACTTATATACATTAATGAGGTCCCCTCTCAGTTGTGTCTTCTCAAGGCTGAACAGGCCCAACTCCCTCAGCCTTTCCTCATAAGAGATTCTCCAGTCCCTTAATCAACTTTGTAGCCTTCTGCTGGACTCAGTCCAGGAGTTCCATGCCTCTCTTGTACTGAGGAGCCCAGAACTGGACACAGAACTCAAGGTGTGCCTCACCAGGGGTGAGTAGAGGGGCAGGATTATCTCCCTTGACCTGCTGGCAAAGCTCTTCCTAATGTACCCCAGGATCCCATTGAGCTTCTTGGCCACTGTGGAAACGCAGCTGGCTGGGATGAATAGTGGTTTAGCCTTGGTAGCATATACAGGAGTGTAAGAGGTGGTCTGAAGACCCTCACTCATTTGCCTGCCGAATGCCATGAGCAGGAACTCCCTTCCCCCTCTGCAGTTCCAGCTTGGAGAAGGCAACAGTGCAGGTGCAGCCGCTGTACCGTTACGTTAGCTGTTCCCAACGAGGCCCGGCAAGAACTTGGCAAGGAGCTGGCAAGGACTTGGCGAAGACCCAGTGTGGACCCAGCACGGAGTGGCCTTCTGCAATTCCTGTTTCACTCTCCACCTTAAGCCGAATGAACTGTTGGGGTGACCCTGGTGGTCTCTCACTGAAGACCCCTCATCTGCCTCACTACCACCGTGACAGATGGAGGTCAAGAACCCTCTCCCCAAGGACTGAGACTGAGACCCCTACCACAAACAGTGGGGGGGGGGGGGGGGGGGAGAATGACCTGACCTGTTCTTCTCCAGTAACTTCAATGGACTTATTCTTTATTGTGTTTGTTCAGCCTGGATGATTTTCTGTAGATACACCTGTTCCCCCCACAGCAATTTCAATAGACTCTCATTGTTCTGCCTGTTCCCCCCTTTTCCCTCTGTGGACTATAACTGGACCCCTGGGTTAGGTAGGACTTCGGAGATTCTCCCCAACACAACAAGACGGATCCCCATCATCCGGACCAGTGAGGACTCCGCCTGTGTTGGTAGCTATTCCCATCCCCTCTTCTCTCTCTCTCTCTCTCTATCCTTTTTATTTCTTTTCTGACCCCACTATCGCATTTATTGTTTTGTCCCCTAATAAAGGTGCATTTGTTGTGATTAAACTTATTATCCTGGGTTGTAAGATAAGCTTGTATTCTATTTGCCATCTGTTGAAGGCAAACCTGTTGAACAGGTTTTGCTATCTCTCCCAAAGACAATGTTTTGCCCCGTAGAGGCAATGGTTTGTTTATACAGTATTGACTGACTCACTGCCGGGCTGGTAAATGTAACACCATCTTATTGTGAGGGGTCCCACCCAGAGGGGGAAGCCAAGCACTCTATTATTGTATAAAGGGGTAGCTTTTGGGGAGAGAGGCAGCTCGCTCTCTATCTTTGTGGGATTGCCAGAGAAGCAGCTCTCTTCGGCGGCACTCGCAGCGAAGCAGCCGGAGCGCGCTGAGGCGACGGCAGCGGAGCTCGGAGGCAACCCCGGCGCAGAGGAAGATCGGCCCCACTGCCACCAGATCTTCAGAGGAAAACTATACCCTTCTAAAGATCACCACTGCATCTGCAATTCATCAACTACTGCAAGGGGAGCAATCGTCCCAGCAGGACTGCTACTGGCACCCCGAATTCTCAGGTTCTGGACTTTTTCACTGGTTTTGTTTGTACTGATTGCATTTGCCTTTTTAAATTGTTGTCTAGTTTTCTCCTAGTAAAGAATTGTTACTCCCATTCCCATATCTTTGCCTGAGAGCCTTTTGATTTAAAACTCCTAGTAATTCAGAGGGAGGGGGTTTACCTTCTCCATTGCACAGGAGGGTTTAGCCCTCCTTCGCAGATTCCTGTCTCGAACCTAGACAGATTTTGGCGCATCAACGTAGGGCTCGAGGGCATTGAGAGGGAAAAAGGATTAACAGTTCTTAAGTAATTTGTTTTTTTGTTGTGTGTAAAAACATCTTCAGCATCACCATGTGGTCTAGTTTACCTTGGTTTGGGTGGCATGTGATCGTAGCTATACTTTTCCCATTTGCAGACCCTTATCTAAAAATGGGTCCTATAACTAAGGCTACGGTGTCTGTTATCAAGTTTGGCTTCTGGGTTAATTGGGTGAGGAATTCATGGATCTTTAATTTCCTCTGGAAGGCAGGTACATGGATTCATAGCTATCACATGTTAACTGTATGTTTTTGGGGTTACTTTAATAACGGTACCTACTGCAAGGAAATAGCACCTGGGCAAACTTTCTCCCAACCTTTTAACCATCTTTTTGGGTCTGCTCCACCAGTTCTCAAAGGGTTAAGATCCTTTCTAAGTGCTAATGATACCATACAATGGGTGGTGTTGCTGATAGTCCTGTTATATTTAGCATTCAGAGATAAGGGAAGATTAACCTGGATAACTACCCTCACACCTACACCACAGACTCGAGATGCTGCTGCTCCAGAGCCTGACCCTGCCCCACAGCCCACCTCAGAAATGAACCGCCCAGATTGGGTGAGGGTTCTGGTTAAGGAGATACGAGAGATGCTGAAGGAGTGCATTTCCCCAGCTGGTGAGAAACCGGCCCTTTGCCTTGAGGAGGGACAGTCTAATAGTACAGCTGTGGAACCCACAGATGTTACAACTGTCCAGGTTCCAGCTGAACCACAAAGGCAGTCACGGTCAGCAGCAGTGGCCCCGGTAGAAACAAGGAAGTCTAAGGTGAAAGCAGAGCACCCTGCAGATAGGGACAGGAATGGAGGAACCTCACAACCCACAGGGGACCCAGAGATTGCTATCATCACCGAGTCCCTGACATATGAAAGTCTTCGTAATCTGCATAAAGACATTGTGCGACGAGGGCGTGAGGCTTATGCTACCTGGCTACTCCGGGTTTGGGATCTTATGGGTACAGGTGTGCAGCTGGACGGTGGTGAGGCAAGGAACTTGGGACCCTTGACCCAGGACTCGGGTATAAATCAGGTTTTTGTAAGGGAACCAGGGTCCCTTTCTGTCTGGGAGCGGCTCTTAATGAGTGTCAGGGAGAGGTTTGTCCACAGAGAGAGAATGCAAGAGCACCATCATAGAATGCGCTGGAAGACCCTCGAGGAAGGGATCCAACAGCTGAGGGAAGTGGCAGTATTGGAGGTACTCTTTGGGAGGGATGGATGACACAATAATGACCCTGACAAGGTCAGGTGTACGGGACAAATGCTGTGGAGTCTGGCAAATCTTGGGCCATCTCAATACACCACCTTCATTGCAACAATCAATGCTGACGCCCACCGGGAAACAATAGGTTCTGTTGCCAACAAACTTAGGAATTATGAGAGTATGATTAATGGCCCAATGCAGGCTCATATCTCAGCTGTGATTAAGGAGTTTAAAGAGGAGATGAGGGAGGAGATAAGGAAGGTTAATACAGCACCCGTGAGAGTCACAGGCCCCAGAATCAGCGCCCAACAATCCCCAGCTAGAGAGAGAGGGTACACCCCAAGGGCTAATCTGTGGTTCTTCCTGCGTGACCATGGGGAAGACATGGGGAGGTGGGATGGGAAACCCACTTCTGTCCTGGCAGCACGGGTCCGTCAACTTAAGGAGGGAATCTCTAACCGGGGGAGTTCCACCAAAGTGAAGGTAGCCTCAACCTCCTGTGACCAAGCTTGTGGGTACGATCTGTCAGACCCCCTTGAAGGGACCTCTAGTATGTATGCCCAGGAAAGGAATGATAACCAGTGTTAGAGGGGCCATGTCTCTAGCCAGGGAGAGGCACGGGAAAACCGGATATTCTGGACAGTGTGGATCTGATGGCCTGGCACATCAGAGCCACAAAAATATGATGCTTTAGTTGATACTGGTGCACAGTGTACTCTGATACCATCGGGACATGTGGGGGCAGAGCCTGTTTCCATTGCTGGTGTGACAGGGGGATCACAACAATTGACTCTGGTGGAAGCCGAGGTGAGCCTGACTGGGAAGGAGTGGAAGAAACATCCTATAGTGACTGGCCCAGATGCTCCGTGTATCCTAGGCATAGACTTCCTCCGGAACGGATATTACAAAGACCTAAAGGGACTCAGGTGGGCTTTTGGAATAGCCACTGTAGAGGCAGAAGACATTAGGCAATTGAACACCTTGCCTGGACTGTCAGAAAACCCCTCTGCAGTAGGACTCCTAAGGGTGGAAGAACAACGCGTGCCAATTGCGACCTCGACAGTGCACCGCCGGCAGTATCGGACGGATCGAGATGCCGTGATCCCCATCCACAAAATGATTCGGGAGCTGGAGAGCCAAGGGGTGGTCAGCAAAACCCACTCACCCTTCAACAGCCCCATCTGGCCTGTGCGCAAATCTGACAAAGAATGGAGATTGACTGTGGACTATCGTGGCTTAAATGAAGTGACTCCGCCACTGAGCGCTGCTGTACCGGATATGCTGGAACTCCAGTACGAGCTGGAGTCCAAGGCAGCAAAGTGGTATGCCACCATTGATATTGCTAATGCGTTTTTCTCCATTGCTCTGGCAGCAGAATGCAGGGCTCAGTTTGCTTTCACCTGGAGGGGCGTGCAGTACACCTGGAATCGACTGCCCCAGGGGTGGAAACACAGCCCCACCATCTGCCATGGACTGATCCAGGCTGCACTAGAAAAGGGTGAGGCTCCAGAACACCTGCAATACATTGATGCCATCATTGTATGGGGGAGCACAGCGGCAGAAGTGTTTGAGAAAGGCGAGAGGATCATCCAGATACTACTAGAAGCTGGCTTTGCCATCAAGAAGAGCAAAGTCAAGGGACCTGCCCGAGAGATCCAGTTCCTGGGAGTGAAATGGCAAGATGGACGGCGCCAGATTCCCACTGAGGTCATCAACAAGATCACAGCTATGTCCCCACCAACCAGCAAAAAGGAAACACCAGCTTTCCTGGGTGCCATAGGTTTCTGGAGAATGCACATTCCTGAGTATAGCCAGATTGTGAGCCCTCTTTATCTGGTTACCCGAAAGAAGAATGATTTCCACTGGGGCCCTGAGCAGCAACAAGCCTTCACCCAGATCAAGCAGGAGATCGCTCATGCTGTAGCCCTTGGCCCAGTCAGAACGGGACCAGAGGTCAAGAATGTGCTCTACTCTGCAGCCGGGAACCATGGGTTGTCCTGGAGCCTTTGGCAGAAAGTGCCTGGGGAGACTCGAGGCCGACCACTGGGATTCTGGAGCCGAAGTTACAGAGGGTCTGAAGCCAACTACACTCCCACAGAGAAGGAAATCTTGGCTGCCTTTGAAGGAGTTCAAGCCGCCTCAGAGGTAATTGGCACAGAAACACAACTCCTCCTGGCACCCCGACTACCGGTGCTGGGGTGGATGTTTAAAGGAAAGGTTCCTACTACCCACCATGCCACTGATGCCACATGGAGCAAATGGATTGCCCTCATCACTCAACGCGCCCGTATTGGAAACCTGAATCGCCCTGGGATTTTGGAGATAATTACGAACTGGCCAGAAGGTGAAAACTTTGGTCTCACTGATGATGAGGAGCAAGTACAAGTGGCAAGAGCTGAAGAAGCTCCACCATACAACCAACTACCAGCAGAAGAGACCTGCTACGCTCTTTTCACTGACGGTTCCTGTCGCATCGTAGGGATGAACCAGAAGTGGAAAGCAGCAGTATGGAGCCCCACACGCCAAGTTGCACAAGCTACCGAAGGAGAAGGTGGATCAAGCCAACTCGCTGAACTCAAGGCCGTTCAGCTAGCTCTAGACATTGCTGAAAGGGAGAAGTGGCCAAAGCTCTACCTTTATACTGATTCATGGATGGTAGCCAATGCTCTGTGGGGCTGGCTGGAAAGGTGGAGGAAGGCCAACTGGCAACGTAGAGGAAAGCCAATCTGGGCTGCTGATATATGGAAAGACATTGCCTCTCGGGTGGAAAAGCTAACGGTGAAAGTCCGTCATGTAGATGCCCATGTCCCCAAAAGTCGGGCTAATGAGGAGCACCGAAACAACGAGCAGGTAGATCAGGCAGCAAAAATAGAGGTGTCAAAGATAGACTTAGATTGGCACCATAAGGGGGAGTTGTTCCTGGCTCGATGGGCTCATGATGCCTCAGGTCATCAGGGCAGAGATGCCACCTACAAGTGGGCACGAGACCGAGGGGTGGATCTAACCATGGACAGTGTTTCCCAGGTTATCCATGACTGTGAGACGTGTGCTGCCATCAAACAGGCCAAGAGAGTGAAGCCCCTCTGGTATGGTGGGCGGTGGTCCAAGTACAAGTATGGGGAGGCCTGGCAGATTGACTACATCACACTGCCCCAGACACGCCAAGGCAAGCGCTACATGCTGACCATGGTGGAAGCCACCACTGGATGGCTGGAGACTTTCCCTGTACCTCATGCCACTGCCCGGAACACCATCTTAGGCTTGGAAAAGCAAGTCCTGTGGAGACACGGCACCCCTAAGAGAATTGAGTCTGACAACGGCACCCATTTCAAGAACAGCCTTATCAACACCTGGGCCAGAGAACATGGTATCGAATGGATATATCATATTCCCTATCATGCTCCAGCTGCCGGCAAAGTTGAACGGTGCAACGGACTCCTTAAGACTGCCCTGAAGGCACTTGGTGGGGGAACTTTTAGAAACTGGGAAATTAACCTGGCAAAAGCAACCTGGATGGTCAACACCCGAGGGTCTGTCAATCGAGCTGGCCCTGCTCAGTCAGAACCCTTACACACAGTAGATGGAGATAAGGTCCCTGTAGTACATATGAAAGGTATTTTAGGGAAAACTGGATTAATCCCACCTCAGGCAAAGACCAACCCATTTGTGGGATTGTCTTTGCTCAAGGACCTGGTTACACTTGGTGGGTAATGCAGAAAGATGGGGAGACCCACTGTGTACCACAGGGAAACTTGGTCTTAAGAGAGAACTGGGTATAAGATTTCATGGTGTGCAGATGGAAATAGAATAAGGGGTGGATAATGTCCTGGTTTGTAAGATAAGCTTGTATTCTATTTGCCATCTGTCGAAAGGTTGGGCAGGTTTTGTTATCTCTCTCAAAGACAATGGTTTGCCCCGTAGAGGCAATGGTTTGTTTATACACTATTGACTGACTCACTGCTGGGCTGGTAAATGTAACACCATGAGGGGCCCCACCCAGAGGGGGAAGCCAAGCACTCTATTATTGTTAAAAGGGGTAGCTTTTTGGGGAGAGGAGGCAGCTCTCTGGGCGGGACTCCGAGAGAAGCAGCTCGCTCTCTCTCTTCGCGGGATTCCCAGAGAAGCAGCTCTCTCTCTCTTTTTCGCGGGATCTCGCAGCGAAGCAGCCGGAGCGCGCTGAGGCGACGGCGGCGGAGCTCGGAGGCAACCCCGGCACAGAGGAAGACCGGCCCCCTGCCACCAGATCTTCAGAGGAAAACTATACCCTTTTAAAGATCACCACGGCAGCTGCAATTCATCAACTACTGCAAGGGGAGCAATCGTCCCAGCAGGACTGCTACTGGCACCCCGAATTCTCAGGTTCTGGACTTTTTCACTGGTTTTGTTTGTACCGATCGCATTTGCCTTTTTAAATTGTTGTCTAGTTTTCTCCTAGTAAAGAATTGTTACTCCCATTCCCATATCTTTGCCTGAGACCCTTTTGATTTAAAACTCCTAGTAATTCAGAGGGAGGGGGTTTACCTTCTCCATTGCACAGGAGGCTTTAGCCCTCCTTCGCAGATTCCTGTCTCGAACCTAGACACTTATAGTCCCTTGCTGTTTGTCTTTTGCACTTTGGGATCGGCTAACGAACCATCACGACACCCCGCTATAAGCGGATCGTGACAAGGAGGCATCAACCTGAGACCATGGGAAGCAGGGCATGGCAAGGAAGATATCTAGTCTGGTCGTGGCGAGAAGAGTGTGGTCATGGGATTTAGTATGTTGATGGTATGTAATGGAACTATTCTATATTAAGTCATGTTTCTGGTTCTTCTTCTCAGTTGGTTCAGAACGTGTCACATATAAGGTTATGTTCTGAGTTCATGTTCATGATTGGACCCTTACCCTCAGAATACCCCTATAACTTGTTATGTTTGCCAGGCCCCCTGGTCTTTGGATCTTGCCCCTCAGACTGCACGGTTTCTGCATTTGTTATTTTGCTATTAAAGTTCTTTATTTTTGGGCAAATTCATTGTACCTCTTCCTCTATTTATGCCACACTCCCCAGCTGGACCAGACTTGGGATTGCAACAAGCCGGACTGCAATAGGCCCCAAGGGCACACTGCTGGCTCATGGATGCCTATGTCCTTCTCCGCAGTGCTGCTTTCCAGCAGGTCGGCCCCCACCCTGTGCTGGTGCACGGGGTTATTCTTCAGCTGTTGTAGGACCCTGCACTTGCCTTTGTTGAATTTCAAATGGTTCCTCTCTGTCCATCTCTCCAACCTGCCAAGGTTATTCTGAAGGGCAGCACAACACTCTGGGGTATCAGCCACTCCTCCCAGCTTTGTGTTGCCAGCAAACTTAATGAGAAGGCAGCTTCCTTTTCAGCCAAGTCATTGATTAATAAGTTAAACAATACTGGACCCAGTATTGAACCCTGGGGGACATCACTAGTGAAATGCTTCCAACTAGACCCTGTGCCACTCATCATGACCCTCTGAGATCTGCCATTCAGCCAGTTCTCAACCCACCTTAATGTCTACACATTCAGTCCACACTTCCAGAGCTTGCCTATGAAGATATTGTGAGAAACAGTGTCAAAAGCCTTGCTGAAGTCCAGGTAGACAATATCCATGGATCTCCCTTCATCCATCCAAGTAGTTGTTTCACTGTAGAAGGCAATCAGGCTGGTCAACCATGACTTCCCTTTAGTGAATCCATGCTGACTGCTCCTGATCACTTTGTCCTCTATATGTGTAGAGATGGCCTCTAGATTGAGGGCTCCATCACCTTTCCAGGGATTGAGGTGAGGCTGACTGGCCGGTAGATCCCTGGGTCCTCCTCCTTGCTCTTTTTGAAGATCAGGTGCTTTCTTTCAGTCCTCAGGCACCTCTCCTGATCTCCACAACCTTTCAAAGATGATTGTGAGTGGCTTTGCTATGGTGTCTGCCAGCTCTCTCAGCACTCCTGGATGCATCCCCTCAGGGCCCATAGATTTGTGGATGTCAAGTTTGCCTAAGTGTTTTCTCGCCCAATCCTCCTTGACCAAATGAATGTCTTCCTCCCACCATTCCTTTACCCTGCTCTCCTGGGTCAGAGATCCCTGAGGGCTGGTCTTGTCAGTGTAGACCGATACAAAGACGGCGTTCAGTAACTCTGCCTTCTCTGCGTTCTTTGTCACTGGGGTCCTCCCCGGACTTAGTAATGGGCCCACATTATCTTTAGTTTTCCTTTTGTTATTGTTGTATTTGAAGGAGCCATTATTGTTGTCCTTAATTGTTACAGTGATTGGCAAGGGTGTTGACCAACCAAATATGTCCCAATGCTGCAGCCACCTCACCGGTCAGGACCTGAAAGGGCGTGGAGTTCAAACCAATGAGAACATCCAGACAGGGTCTTTCAAATGCCTTAAATAAAGGAGGGGTTGGAAAAATAAAGCTCTCTGTGCCACATGAACCTCGGGGATGAGTGATTTCTATCTCCTGTACCCTCATGTCCCACACGTGACCTAACACGTGGTGATCCTGATGTGATAAGAACTCAGAAGCTCAGAGTAAAGAAGACATCGTCATTAGAGCTGGAAATCGGTGTAAAACCAGATTATAAGCATCATTAGAGCTGGGAATCTGTTTGGAACTGAAAAAACACAGCGTGGGACCTGGGATCGCTGTCAGAACCAGATTAAACATCCGGGGAGCTGAGAATGGCGGGACAGATAATACGGTGATAAACCGGGAGTTTGCTAAGTAGCGGAAAGTGCTACTAGATTTCTAGCCCTGTTTTTCTGGACTAGAATCACTTAGGAGACCATGGGAGCTTGGATGTCAGAACCAGAAAACTCCATAATTGTTATGAACAAAACAGCCTTGCCGGTTCCCATAGCAATACTGGGACACTTCTGGCTTGAGCTAAGTGCTGATATTGAAATGTTAATTAGCTAATTGCTCCTGGGAATCACCTACACCCCCCACCCACACTGCCATTCTAAGACTGGGATGCAAAATAGAAGGACCAGTGGAATGATGGGAGGGGGTTTTGGGGATGAAAACACCCCTAAATGGAAGGCTGGGCACACTGGAGGGGGCTGGATGGGTGCGCTGGTTGGGGAAAAGGGAGCCACATCCCTAGTCTATGTCTGACCTGTCACCATAGCCTGCAGAGGACCAGACTGGACTGGGCTGTGGGAAGCAGGAACAAAGAAGCAGCTCTTCTTGGTGTTACCAGGAGGGAAGGAGAGGGCACAGCTGCTGCTGGACTTTGGCAACAGGCTCTGCACATCCCCTCACCCTTCAGCTACCAGTGTGCCAGGAGGAAAGGAGGGAGGACGGTCTGCTGATCGGGACTTCAGATACAGACTGGACACCTCTTCACTTCCATCTACCAGTGTGCCACGAAGACTTCAGACTCTTCAGACAGACTCTTCACACCTTCTCACCCTTCGGCTACCGGGAAAAACCTACATCAGTGGGGGCAAGTTCTGTGTCGAGCCCCCTGCCCAGCTAATCTTTTTTAATAAAGAGCTGAACATTAAGAAAGGCATAAGCCCTGTTCATTTCAATAATGAAGGTACTGATTTTCTTCTTTCACAGAGGAGGGATAAACCATGATGAATGAGCTCTATGAGCTTTATTCACGTTGTGTGAAAACCATGAGCTGCACATAGCAGAAGGGGACATTTTACATTTGCTCTTTTGGGCGAGGGTTGGACAAAATATATTTGCTTCAGTCTAATTTGGTGATGATGCAGTCATCGGTATTATAAAAACATGGACGTTAGTTCTGGACTTATTAAAAAATTTGGATTATGAAAAGCAAAGGGGGAAGGGCAGCAGCGCATCCGCCTCTTCGTTCTACCCTGTGCGTGAGCTGGCATTGCTGCAGGAGCCGGTGGGCCCTGGCCGCTGCGAAAACGTGCCCTACTACAATGGGACTGTGGCTGACTGATGCGGAGCGGTCATGAGAAGAGGCACAGCCCCAGAGAGTGGGGGAATCCCAGAAAACTGAGACCATCCGGGGGCTGCCCGAGCCAAGGACACCGAAATTGTCCAGAGAGCCGGTGGCGCCTCTTGCACAATCTGGACACATGAAGAGATAGCGGCCACCACAGCCCTGGCAGCCTACCCAGGTGGGCACAGCACGCCGCCCTGCTCTGAGGGAACAGACCATGTGGTAGGCTCTCCTGACCCCTCCCCCTCCCACGGGATACCATGCCATGCAGCCGCTCCAAGTGCCACGTGGCCACTGAGATCACCCCCTCACCATTTGCACCAGGTCTGCCCGCATTTACCATCACCATGGAAACCGAGTGGTCTGGCTCCAAAGCCATGCCTTGATGGAGCCTGGCCGCACCTATATCGAGGGACATGCCTACCCCCCCCCCCTCCCGATCCCGCCTGCATCAGGGGGTGGGGCTCCATACCCAAGCCAGCCTCCCCGGAACACAGCCACACCTCCAGTGGGAGTGGCCCTGCTTCTGACCCTGCCCCCAAGGGCAGGTGTCTGGGAAGGTCACCACCAGGAGCTCCTGCAAGCCTCAAACCCAGAAGTAGTGCATGGGGAAAGCCCCTGAGAGGATCCTGCCCGGCTAACAAAGGTGGAAAGAAACGTGTGGGGGTTTGGTGCTGTGGGAGAAGAAACATTCAAGTCTACCCAAAGAGATAGGGCCGGATACACGAGATAACTGTTTCACAGCAGCTGAAACCGTTACCCTCTCAGTCCAGCAAAAAGCCAGCTTTTCCCTGCAAATAGACAATGAGAAGGGAAATGAACACCAAGTTTCTACCTTTCAAAAGCCTCACAACCATCTTACTTTCTGATATATCATGGTTTTCATGTTCCAAAAACTCTAATAAAAATACTAAAGGGTTATCAAACAAGAGTTTCAGGAATGTACAGCTGTTTGTGGAATCTTCCTTAGAGTTCATAGTACAGTATTTATTATTATTGCTTGCATTTGCTAGAACCAGAGTTGATGAGCCTGTGATCGCTAGATCTGTTAAAGTTATTTGGAAAATGTTACATTTCTGTCTCAGGCAGTTACTACTGTGACTCAAAGAAGCCCTAGTGTGTGTATTAACGTGTTTCCTTAATACTCCTAGTAATTATTATTTCATTGCTTCAGGATAAATGGGTAAGATTCAAAGAATATTCACTGAGATACACATAGAACAACAAAATTTCTAACTCCTAACAAAGGGAAAAAAGTATATTGCTTGCACTGTTATTCATGTTAAAATTTTTTTGCACTAGATATCTATAAAACCTTGCTTTTGAAATATAAATACAGAAAACATCCCCCAACCAAGTTCATGGCCCTGATCAAGCAATGAACCTGGCTGGTAAAGAAAACTTTGCCTAAGTTAAACCCTTTTTCAATTGAGATAGATGAAAAGGCCTTGTCTGGAAGAGGTTTTTTCAAGTCCTCATAGTGAAAAAGAGACCCCCTTAGTAAAAGTGTCCAAAAACCATGTTTTGTTGTAGAGTTGCATTTTCAATGTATATCCCCTCATAGTGGTTTGTCCCTCCATATCCCCTCTTTGTACCTGTTTGGTCCATCCCAGCTTTCCCCTCCTCTGGTCACTCTGAGGCCTTGCCCCCAGAGAGCCACTCCCATGTCCTTCCCCCATTGGCTGTTCGGTTTTCCCCACCCCCCCCTATATCTGGCAGCTCCGGGCGGGGCCCTCTCTCTCTTTCTCTGGAGGTCCTTCAAAGCCAGGTGTTGCCTGGGACCTCTCCAGGCTCTCATTTAACTTTGGAACTAATCCTGAGGGAGAGCGCCTCTTTCCTTTGCTTGTGGGACCAGCTCGTCTTTGGACTCACGAGGGAGCTTCTCCAAGTCCCCCGGGATCCAAGGAGAAGTCCCTTCCCTCTGCCCGCCTCGCCCCATTGCCCAGCTGGCCGGACTCCACAGGGGTTCTATCCCCGTGGATTTGAGGGAGAGACACAGCATTTTGTCCTTATTTTTATTTATTATACAAATAAAATGGGGGAAAAAAGGGTTTGGGGTGAGGGTACACCCCTCTCTTTGAGTCTTAGGTACATCATATAACAGTATAATAACCCTATGATATTCAGCTGCCTAAAATGCATTTCAATGGACACTGGACATCACAGACAAGCATCCTGATGTCTGCCTGTCTCATGGACAGTTCATATACAAATTATTTCTCATGTTAGCAAACTGTTTTCCTGCTTAAAAATTGTTTTTTCTGTTTACAGATTGTTTTCTGGGTGTTGGATTTTTCTTCAAAGGATAAATGGGTTATAGGTTGTTTTTAAAAGTTGGGTTTTTCTATAAGGGTTAAATGGGTTAAGGGTGAAATAGTCTTCTGTTTTTAAAGATAGGTTGTAATTTGTAACCAAGAAGCATAATGCCTGTGGCCTAAGTTCTCCCCCAATAGATCCTGGATGGGAATGCTGCAGCCCCAATGCAAATTAGACCCATGCTGTCTCCTGTCATCCTGTTTGCAAAGGGCCTTTGCAGATGGATGACAGAGAGCAGTTCACAAAATTTTATAAAGACAAAGGGTAAGGTGTTACAGTGATTGACAAGGGTGTTGGCCAGCCAAATATCTCCCAATGTTGCAGCCACTTCACTGGTCAGGATCTGAAGGGGCATGGAGTTCAAACCAATGAGAACATCCAAACCAGTCTTTCAAATGCCTTATATAAAGGAAGGGTTGAAAAAAAAAAAAAGGTCTCTGTGCCACACAAACCTCAGGGATGAGTGATTTCTGTCTCCTGTGCCCTCACCTCCCACACGTGACCTAACACTTAACATCCTTACATCCTTGGCCAGATTTAATTCCAGATAGGCCATGGCCTTCCTCATCTCATTCCTACTTACTCTGACAACCTCTCTATATTCATTCCAAGATGGCCATACCCTGCTTTCATCTCCTGTGTGTTTCCTGCTTATACTTGAGTAGTGACAGGAGTTCTTTATTCATCCATGCAGATCTCTTGCCACCTTTGCCTGACTTCTTGCTGATCGTGAAGCATCATTCTTGAGCCTAGAAGAAGTGGTGCTTGAATATTGACCAGCATTATTGGACTCCTCGTCCCTGCAGGGACCATTCCCATGGGATTCTTCCAAGATCCTTGAGGAGGCCTAAGTCAGCTCTCCTGAAGTCCGTGGTTGTGATCATACATGCTGCCCTGCATGTTCCTTGCTTGATACTGAACTCCACAATCTCATGGTCACTGCAGCCAAGGCCTTTCTTGTTTATTAGTATAAGGTTAAGCAGCTTGTTGGTTTCTCCACCCCTTGTGTCAGAAAGTTCTCATCAGTGTTTTCCAGAAACCGCCTAGACGGTTTGTGCTTCTCCCTCTTTGTACCCATATCTCAGTGCATTGGGTCTAACTGAGCTAGAGTGCATTTTTCCATAGCACCCCTCAAAGTGCTGTGCTTTGCTTTGTGTCATGGTTTGACACTGGCACAATGCCAGCCCCCCCCATGAAAATGCAACCTCTCTTTTGAATGTTGTGAAATGCGATCGAGAACAGAGCAAAGCAGCCAAGCTTAATAACAAAAGTGAAAAAAAAGCTTTATTAAGTTACTACTACTATACTACTATAAAAAAAATAAAAATAAGAAAAGCACACACCAAAACCCAAAATGAAAACCTTCCAAAACATTCCTCCTCCCCCCCCCCAACAATTTCCAACAAACCACAGTGAGGCACAACCTGGACCCCAGTCAGGTTCCCACCCTCCAGATAATCAATACTAAGTCCATCAGGGGAAGAGGAGTCTCCCTTGCACCATAGACCCCCAGGAAACACAGCTGCCACCTCTTGTGTTTCCATGTCACACATGGCACTGCCCGGAGAAAAAAAATTGCCATGGTAACACTCTCCAATGCACGGTGCTCTCACCACCAATGCATGGATGGACAGAATGTTTTTAGGATCATTCCTTTCAAGGATGCTCTGCCAAGAGGGGAAAAACAACAGTTCAGTTTTTCATTTTTTGGGACCACAGTCCCCCCCATTTTCTTCCTTCTCTGGGGCCGAGGGTCTCAGGAACAGAGATCTTCTCTTCTTCTTCTCTTCTTCATCTCTGAAGACAGGGGACAACACCACAAACCCCCCCTAACTTTTCTCTGTTCCCTCCACTCCTGTCTTTTCTCAGCTGCTGAAGCAGGTCTGTTGGCTCACCGGCATCCTCCTAAATAAAATACAGTCTCTCTTGGAGGAGAAAATTGGTTCAGTCTATGGCTAACAAGAAAAAGTCCAGCCAAAAGCCACTCCATCATCTCCTCCCACCTAGAATTTCTCCTTCTGACATCCCAGGGTCCAGGCTGTCTCTGTTCCTCTCTTTCAAACTGAGGAGGAGCAAAATTTCACAAAGCTTTCATTTCTCAAGGAAGGGTTAAAAGTCCCGACTCCCTGGCTGGCTCTCTGCCTGGATTTGCCGGCTCCCACAGCTGGGCACATTGTGGCCTTGCGGCTCCCCCGCTCTCGTCCTTCCCCATGGTGTACTTCTGACAAACTTCCACTGTCTCTTTCTCTCTTGAGAGAGAGAGAGACTCTGGGGGGGGAACGCAGACATCATGCCAGATTTTTCCACCCTTCCATCTGCAGGGGGCCAATCCAATTCCAGTCCCTCCACCCTTCGGCCTACCTCAAGCTGGGCTGCATGGGTCCCCTCCCCCACCCAGCCACGGGCCGGGCAGGGGAGAGTCCTGCACTGCACCCTGACCGGAACCAGAGAGAGTTCTCCTGGGAATTCTGATTTTAACCCCTCTGTGTTCTCAGAGGCGTGTCCGCCTTCAATTGGTCACTCCAAGTGTCAATATCCAACCCTGACCCCTGACTGGATTGACCTCTTCCTTCCAAGAAAATTCTTTTTCCGTGTCAAACCACAACACTGGTAACTGGAAGGATGTTGAGAACACACCAGCGTTTTGGCTACTGCTGAGAAGTACTATCTCTCTAACATTCCTTCCCCCATCAACGAGACTAGGAGTGAGCGAGATCTTGGGAGGGGACACAACAAGGCCAGATGGCCCAAATTAACCAAAGGGATATTCCATACCATATGACATCAGCTCAGATATATAAAGCTAAGGGAGAGAGGAGGAATGGGGAGCATTCGTTATTCAACAATGTTTGCTTTCTAGAGCAACCACTGTTATGAACAAAACAGCCTTGCTGGGACACTGAGGGGCTGGAGCTAAGTGTTGATATTGAAATGTTAATTAGCTAATTGCTCCTGGGAATCACCTACACCCCCCCACCCACACTGCCATTCTAAGACTGGGATGCAAAATAGAAGGACCAGTGGAATGATGGGAAGAGGTTTTGGGGATGAAAACACCCCTAAATGGAAGGCTGGGCACACTGGAGGGGGCTGGATGGGTGCGCTGGCTGGGGAAAAGGGAACCACATCCCTAGTCTATGTCTGACCTGTCACCATAGCCTGCAGAGGACCAGACTGGACTGGGCTGTGGGAAGCAGGAACAAAGAAGCAGCTCTTCCTGGTGTTACCAGGAGGGAAGGAGAGGGGACAGCTGCTGCTGGACTTCGGCAACAGGCTCTGCACATCCCCTCACCCTTCAGCTACCAGTGTGCCAGGAGGAAAGGAGGGAGGACGGTCTGCTGATCGGGACTTCAGATACAGACTGGACACCTCTTCACCTCCATCTACCAGTGTGCCATGAAGACTTCAGGGACAGACTCTGCACACCTTCTACCCCTTCAGCTACTGGGGAAAAGCTACAACAGTGGGGGCGAGTTCTGTGGCAAGCCCCCTGCCCAGCTAATTTTTTTAATAAAGAGCTGAACATTAAGAAAGGCATAAGCCCTGTTCATTTCAACCACTACATGTGCTGAAGTCCTGCTTCCCGGGAAGTGTCTGAACATCACCTGATGATGAGTGTAGGAATGTGCCCCCTGTTGACAGAGTGACCAAATTATCCTTTGTCTCCTTAAAAAGGCAAAAAGCCCAGAAGTTTCTCTCTTCACTTTGGTAAAAAGACACCTCATAGGACATTTGGGACTTCACCTCAAACCTGGGTCTACCCAATTGGACAGAGGCCAAAAAGTCTCGCCTAGGTAATTCACTAGAAAAATAAGAAAACAAAGGAAATAATCCCTTTTGTGGGGTGTTTTAGCAAGAGCAAGAAACTCTTGCCCCTGGATTGGTTTTTCTCTGTAGGAGCTTTGTAATTTTGCCATTTATTAAAACTTTTTCTGTTTCCAACACTATCTCAGAAGCCATCCTTCTAATATTATGCCATTTGATGTAGCTGCGCTATCTCGGGTGTGATAAGTTCTTTGAGAGCTCATAAGACCTGGCTGGAGGAGAAACCCATCAGATGGGAAGTAGAGATTAACTTTTTCCTTTGCTTATGCGCATGCAAACTTTCGCTTTTTTTCCTCTGCTTTAGTAAACTGCCTTATCTCAACCTATTAGTTGTTTTCCATCTTATTCTCTCCTCTGTCCCACTGGGGAGTGATAGAACAGCTTAATGGACACCTGGCACACAGCCAAGGTAAAACCACTACATTCAGGAACTGAGAGAAGGTGTCCTTTCATTCTTGAGAGAGTATACAGAAGGTACATGTGGAAGAAGTTTTACAGCAACTTCTGTGAGCCAGAGAGAAGTTTGATAAGAGGATCCATGTTTACCCCTGAAAGAATTTCCTACCAAGGTTGTTGACATAGAAACCAAGAAAGAGAGAAGGATAAGAGAAACCTGCAACTGTCTATTCCAATAAGCACTTTGTTTCTTTCCTGACCAATGAGTAAACGTAAGAGTTTTGTAAGAATATATAAAAAGCATGCATGCTATAATAAAAACGCGTTTGAAGCCTTCTGAAAATGGAGTGTTGCTTTGTATTGTGACCATCTCAACTACAACAATTGGTGACTGCCGAGGTGATGGGGGGGTAGATAAGAAGGCCTGCTGGCAGCCAGGAGAGCTGCGACAATTGGGCTGTGGGGCAAGGCACAGCCAGACACAGGGCCCAGTGTAGCTTTTGAGAGCAGCAGGGAGATGCTGCCTGTCCGGACAAGATTGATTTTGACACCTGGAATGCAGGTGAGCCACTGGGGATGATGAGGAGCTCCAGTGAAGTGTAAAGCAGTGTGGTGAGCTGCTGTAGGTACAGACCGTACTTTGACACTGTGAATAAAGTTGAGCCTCTGGGGAACATAATGGAGAATCAGTTAATAAGGGAAGAGAAACTATTTTAAAGTTTTGCTGAAGAAGAAGGATTTTCACGTCTTTAATTATGCCCTTCATGGTGTGTTGTTGTGGAAAAATCATGGGACTTGGAAACTGATGCTAGTACTGCCCTTAGTGTCAGAATACAAAAGACAGAACAAGAAATGGGAGTTAATGGTGAACAGCAGAAAGATGGTATTCATCTTGAGAATGTGTTTTTCCCTGAGGAGTCTGCTGGAGTTGCTTTTGAGGGGATTTCTCCAGGGTCTGTTATCGTGGGAGACAGGCTGGTGGTGCTCCTTGGTGTGTCTCTGAAGGACTGTGTTAAGCCTGTATGCCTTTCTTTGGAACGGCAATTAATCAAACTGAATGTTAAAATAAGTTACTTCTGCCAAAATCCATTCACAGAAGAGAAAAATGGAAGAACAAGTCAAGCTGTTTGTCCCCTCCCGAGACATCTCCCCTCCCTTGTTGCCCTTTCAGAGGTTGTGCAGGAGGGAGGGGGGGGGAGGGGTGGGGAGCTGTGGCTCAGGACTTATGTAATTGTTGGGAGCTGCTCAGAGCTGTGTTTCTGCTCCACCTACAGGAACCTGGATCCCTCCCTCACCGAGGCCGTGCCGTGGTCCTATGGCACCCTGGGGCCACTGGTTTGAAGGGACATAAATATTTTGACAAGAATTAAAGCCTTTCCAGCACTGTGAAGCTATTCATTTGTGAACAATTCTCAGGGGCCACATGGCTCCTGGGATGAGTAATTTTAACACTAAGGTGTGACAACAATTATGTGTAATTAAGGACCCAGTGTTATGCAGTGCTGAATATCTATGATTTAAAGATGTGTCGTGGTTTGACAAAGAAGAGGTCAATTTGGATGTTGACCAATTGAAGGTGGACACGCCTCTGAGAACACAGAGGGGTTAAAAGCAGAATTCCCAGGAGAACTTGCTCTCTTTGGTTCCGGTCAGCGTGCAGTGCAGCCTCTCCCCTGCCCAGCGACGAGCCGCAAGGTGCCCAGCTGCTTTGTGGGAGCCGGAGCCTGGGCAAAGAGACAGCCAGGGAGTCAGGACTTTTAAACCTTCCTTGAGAAATGAAAGCTTTGTGATTTCTTTTCCCCCTCCTCGGTTTGAAAAGAGAGGAAGAGGGACAGCTTGGACCCTGGGATGTTAGAAGGAAAAATTTTAGATGGGAGGGGGACAAGGAGTGGCTTTTGGCTGGACTTTTTCCTTGGTAGCCACCGACTGAATCATTCTTCTCCTCCAAGAGAGACTGTATTTTAGGAGGATGCCAGTGAGCCAAGAGACCTGCTTCAGCTGAGAAAAGACAGAAGTGGAGCGAACAGAGAAAAAAGTTAGGGGGTTTGTGGTGGTGCTCCCTGTCTTCAAAGAAGGAGCGAAGAGAAGATCTCTGTTCTTGGACCCTCGGCTCCAGGGGGAAAATGGGGGGGGACTGTGGTCCCAAAAAGTGAAAAAACTGAACTGTTGTTTTCTCCCCTCTTGGCAGGACATCCTTGAAAAGAAAAATCCTAAAAGCAGTCTGTCCATCCATGCATTGGTGGTGAGAGCACTGTGCATGGAAAGGAGAGGGTCACTATGGCAAACTTTTTCTCCGGGCGGTGCCATGTGTGACATGGAAGCACAGGATGTGGCAGCTTTGTTTCTTGGGGGGTCTGTGGCACAGGAGAGACTCCTGTTCCCTCGATGGACTGAGTATCAATTATCTGGAGGGTGGAAACCTGATTGGGGTCCAGATTGTGTCTCACTGTGGTTTGTTGGAGTTGGGTGGTGGGAGGAGGAATGCTTTGCAAGGTTTTCATTTTGATCTTTGTGTGTTTTTTTCCTTTTTCCTTACTTTCTTTCTTTTATAGTAGTAGCTTAATAAAGTGGGGTTTTTTTCTCTGTTATTAAGCTTGGGCCTGCTTTGCTCTGTTCTCGATTCTATTTCACAGCATTCAATTGAGATTGCATTTTCATGGGGGCACTGGCATTGTGCCAGTGTCAAACCATGAGAAGATTATAAGGATTAAATGTAAATAATAATTCTTATAAATGTTGTTGATTGCTATATCTATAGTTGACATAGTAATTATTTTGAAAAATATGTATGTAAAGTGCTTCTTGATGTATATGGTCCCATTAGGACAGGGCTGGAATGCGTTGTTATTGTGAGTGTTCAATCAATGTAAGCTATAGTAGTAAGGAAGACAATAAAGAGAAAAAATGAAGACAGAAGATGTGAGACAAACAAGCAATGAAGACCTTTTAAATAACATAGCAAAGGTTAAAATAAGAGCAATTGCTGCAAGCTGTAAGCTTGCCTTAACAGTAATACCTAACTTAATGAAGTAAAGAGACAGCCTGAAATTATAGACAGGACTTTCCTATAGCTAGAGATATTTGTTTAAAATCAGTACTTAGTCTACTGTCATCAAATTTCGATGTGTTGAACAGTTTAGAAATTTAATGAGAAACAATCTTTAGATTCTAGAGTCTGATGAAAAACAGCCGAAAAAATCTAAAGGGAACATTACAGAATATTGTAATAATGAAATGCTTAGTTTAAAAACCTATATTATCAATGTGTGTGATGTGTTGTATTTGATATTTGTATATTATTTAAGGTATTAATGTACATTTAGGCATTATTGATTCTTATTATGTGGTACAAATTTATGCTATGGTATCTGTTAGTGAACACCCTGTTACTATTCAAAAAGGATTTTGTATTATTCAACTTGTTCTTTTTGTGATTTATGTTCCAATTGCAGTGAATTAGAGTAGTGGTACAAGAGATCTTGTATCTACAGGAACACCTCAAGTATTTTGGACTCAAAAAGTGACAGATCAATGCTTGGTAAAGGAATGCATTATTACAGCTAAGGGACATAATCTCGACACCATAATAACAGGTTTGATTAACATAGAAGCAGATGTAATTATAACTTCACAACCTTTTTTGGCCTCACTCATGGCCTCTCACTCAAGCAGGTTTTGGAATCATAGGGCTGAGTGGCTCAACTACAGGTGGTCTGTCTGCTATTGTGATTAATATAAAAAATGCTGACGGCCAACAAGCTAACATCAGGCCTTATGTTACCAATGCCTTACATAATTTATGGGGATTAAATTGTTTATCTCAATGGGGTGTTAAAATTACTACGGAATTTTAGTAGGGACCACTGTGATGCAAGGCCTTAAATGCCCAGTTGTAACCTTGACATGGTTGACAGATAAACCTGTCTGGATTGACCAGTGGCCCCTTCCTATTGAAAAGCTTACTGCCCTGCAAGCATTAGTAGCAGAACAGCTGTAAGCTGGACATATTGAAGAGTCTTTTAGCCCATGGAATACCCCTGTTTTTGTGATAAAAAAGAAATCAGGGAAATGGAGACTTTTGCATTATCTACGTCAGATAAATGCTGTAATGGCCATAATGGGACCTTAACAATCAGGTCTTCCAACACCCAGAATGATTCCACAAGGATGGGAGATAATTATCATTGATTTAAAAGATTACTTTTTAATCATTCAATTGGCTGAACAAGATAAGGAAAAATATGCTTTTACTGTGCCCTCTTTAAATCATGCTGAACCTAATAAAAGATATCAATGGAAAGTTCTAATGGTTTGTTGTGGAGTTGCGTTATGTATATGTTTTATTATCCCTGTATTATGTATTGGTTTATTCCTTTGTACCCCCGTGTGCAACTTGGTTTATCCCCAGTTTTCCCGCTTTGTCCTCCCTTCCCGCCTTCCCAGTATCTATCCATCACCCTGAAAGAGGCATTTTACCCCCCCCCCCCCCGGGTGCCTTGTCTATCACTCGGTGCCCCTTCCCATCCATCCAGAAGCTTCTACTCAGGGCACCGGGTGATTGGGCGAGGACCTGGGACTCCCCCCATATCCTTCCCCCATTGGACCCCACCATATCCCCCCATCCCAGAGCCACCCCCTATCCCTATCCCCATTGGTTGTTGGATACCCCTCCCTTACAGTTTATAAGCCAGTGCAAGCACCTTGTGCTTGTTCCTGTTGGCTGGCATCGTTCTAGGATATTTGGCCCCGTTGGGCTACAATAAACTCGGACTTAGCCCCCAGCAGGATCCGCTCTTCATTTACCACCGCGAGGCTTGCTAGCGCTGCCCGGAACCCACAAAGGCACTCTCCAAACCCCAGCTGGGAGCGGCGGAGGGTGCCTCCATCGCCCGCCCTCGCCCCACAAGAGCTAGCCGGGGCTGAGACAAAGGGAACCGGGGCGGGAGCGCGGCAGTTTGTGGCACAGGCCTTATCAAAGGTGTGAGAGCAATTTCGTAATTGCTATTGCTATCATTATATGGATGATATCTTGTTGGCTTCTGATAATAAACAACAATTGTCAGATCTTGAACATTGTGCTGTAACAAATTTGAAAACTTCTGGGTTTAGTGATTGCCCCAGAGAAAGTATGAAAATAGATGCCTTGGAAATATTTGGGCTTGATAATAACCAATACTCAGATTATGTCTCAACTTGTAAAATTAGATATTGAAGTTAAAACTGTTATTGATGTATAAAACTTGGTTGATGCAATAGGTTGGATTAGGTCATACTTAGGGATAACTAATTATCAAATGCACCCTTTGTTTGAATTATTGTCAGGGATTACTTCTTCTACTGATGAGAGATATTTGATTGATGCAGTAAAAGAAAAAAAGGTAATGGAAGAAGTTGAATTAGCTTTGACATGAAAACTTGTTAACAGGATAAATACTTTTGTTGGTATGTAATTATTTATTTTGAAAGAACAAAAATACCATGTGGAATATTGTGTCAGTAGAATGATGACTGGAAAGATAAATTGCATACTTTAGAATGGATATTTTTATCTTTCAGATTCTGAAAAACAGCTCCAGGACTTTATGAACTTTTTGCAGATATCATTATCAAGGGTAGCAAATGTTATAAAATCTTAGGCCATGATCCTGTAACTATTGTGATGTCTGTATGACAACAGTGTTTTGAATGGGGTTTTGTCCTGGTTTGTAAGATAAGCTTGTATTCTATTTGCCATCTGTTGGAGGTTGGGCAGGTTTGTTATCTCTTCCAAGAACAATGGTTTGCTCCGAAGAGGTAATCGTTTGTTAATGAGCCATTGACTGACTCACTGCAGGCCTGGTAACGTAACACCATCCCATTGGGAGATGCTCCACCCAGAGGGGGAAGCCAAGCACTCTTTTATTGTATAAAGGGGTACCTTTTGGGAGACAGAGCAGCTCTCTCTCTCTTTGCGGGTGTCCTGGGTTGACTGTATGATGCCTTTATCCCCAATCGTCTGCCCTGTTCATGTTGAATAATAAGTTCTACACCTTTAAGACTTGTTCCAGGAGGGAAGGAGTGGGGGGAAGAAGCGCGGAGTCTGTTTTCAAGAACTGCACTCACTCCTCCACATTCCTGCTCCTGGACTGAGTTGTCTGCGTACAGACGGACAACGAGACAGAGCTCTCCTTTGGGGTTTTTTTTCTTAGTCTAGTTAGTTTAGCTAGCTGAGGCAAAGTTCCCTGGACTGTGGTTTTTTTCCCTTTCTCTGGACCTGCTCTGGACTGCACACCAGGAGAGCAGCAGCAGCAGCACCGGTGGCCCAGCGGGCCGGGCCTGGGCCGTGGCATTTCCAGCGCCAGAGGGACTGAGCAGAGACTGAGTGAGCCAAACTGCGACCTGAGGGATTTTTTCTGAGATTGTCTCTCTTGGAGTGGCAAAAAGTTTTGTTGTTTAATATTGTCTAAGTTTGCTAGTTTAATAAACAGGTTTTTTCCACTTTTCTCCAAATAGGTATCTTTCCCGAACTGGTTGGGGGGAGGGGCCGATTGAATCTGCTTTCCTGAAAGAACCCTTTTGGGGGGTCTTTCCCCAAATTTACCCTGAACCAGGACAGCGGGATTCCCAGAGAAGCAGCTCCTTCGGCAGGACTCCCGAGAGAAGCGGCCGGAGCGCGGTGAGGCGGCGGCGGTGGAGCTCGGAGGCGGCCCCGGCACAGAGGAAGATCAGCCCCAACTGCCACCAGATCTTCAGAGAAAACTATACCCTTCTAAAGATCACCACTTCAGCTGCAATTCATCAGCCACTGCAAGAGGAGCAGCTGTCATTTCAACCGGACTGCTACCAACACCCCGAATCCTCAGGTTGTGGACTTTATCAATAGTTTTGTTTGTACTGATTGCATTTGCCTTTTTTTAAAATTGTTATCTAGTTTTCTCCTAGTAAAGAATTGTTACTCCCATTCCCATATCTTTGCCTGAGAGCCTTTTAATTTAAAAATCCTGGTAATTCGGAGGGAGGGGGTTTACCTTCTCCATTGCACAGGAGGCTTTTGTCCTCCTTCACAGACTCCTGTCTTGTCAAACCAAGACAGGTTTTCAAAATAATCATGAATTGCAATCTGATTTATCTTATTTTATGGGTTAAATAACATATAATTTACCTTCTCATCGTATTTTGACTGACTAGGGACATTCCTTTTTAGGGGAAACAAATTTGTTCTCGTGTTCCAGTGGAAGGTAAAGCAGTTTTTACAGGTTGAGCAGGGAATACTGCAAAAGCAGCTGTAGCCTGGAAAAAGGATGATCACTGGGAATATGAATTTATGATTCAACAAGGGTCTCCTTAATTGGTCAATGTGGATTCCCTTGTGGCTGCTTTGGCAGTAAAAACAGTACCTAATGTGCTATCTCATCAATTTTTTCACCAAGGTGCTTTGGCACCATGGCAATAATTTAAGTTGTCACAAAGTGAAGCAAAGTCAATTATTTCTTCTTGTCCTGATTGGCATATGACTTATATTTCATAATATTATGGTACCAATCCTAGAGACCTACTTCCAAATGTTATAAAAATGCCTGAGTTTGGCCATTTAAAATCTGGTTATGCTACAATTGATATCTTTTCTCATGCCATGGCTGCATTAGCATTGGCAGGTGAGGCAGCTTGGGATGTTATTCCTCATTTTTGTCATGCCTTTTCTATTTTAGGTGTTTCATCACATATAAAGACGAATAATGGCCCAGCATATGTTTCACAAAATCTGCAGGCGTTTTTCCGTCCCTGGGGTGTTGATCATTCCCCATATTTCAATAGGCCAAGCAATTTTTGAATGCGCTTATGGTGTTTTGAAGAGCCAGGTTTAAAGATAAAAAGGGGGAATGTATAGAGAGTTACCTTAAGTGAGATTAAATAAAGCTGTTTATGTGTTAAACTTTTTACGTCCTTTACCTGATTTACAATTGTCTCCTATATTCTATCATTTTTCTTCTTTGAATTATAAATAGTCAAATGTTCATAAAAATATTAAGGTATGGGTTAAAGATTTGATTACTGGAAGGTGAACTGGCTTAGTGGAATTAATAGCATGAAGGAAGGGACATGGTGTTCTGTACCCATTGGCCCTCATTGGGTTTTTGCTCATTGTGCTAAGTCTTATCAGGAGTATATAGGAAGGAATAGGATGGGTGGTTTTACAGCTGAAGTAAAATGAGTGCGTGACCCTGGCCACTAGGTGGATTGAAGCATGGACCCTCAAAGAACATGCTGTGAAGATAATTCAAGGCAGAGAAAATGGGAATATTGATTCACACTGAAAACTCAAATTTAAATTGGTGGATGTTACCTTTACTTTAGTTCTTTGTATTTTTCTACAGAGAGGTTGATAGTGCTGAGTAATGTGTTATACCATTTCCCTTTGCATGGTACTGACGGTCCCAAAATAGAGGAATTTAATGTACCTAGGGGAGAAGTGTTGCCTTTGCACTTTGCATAGGGGTGTTGAATTAGTAGTTAAGGTTCCACACTTTGAAAAAATAGGTTAGTTGTCCATTATGATAGCAGCAACCAGTTGTAAAGTTAAGTGGATGCTACTTAGTTCTAAGTGGTGACTAGGCAGATGACTTGGTCTCTAATTCTGTGTGAAGAAAAATCTATTCAACTAAAGGTGAAAGTGTCATCCTGCCATAAATGTGTCATTAAGGGACTGTGGGGTCTGTAACAGCATTTGAAAATTCATTTTCTATGTGTCTTGTTGGTACATCTTTATTGTTGGTGCATGGTTATGAACATCAGGATTTTGAAGGTATGTGTTGCATGGGCTTGTTAAGTTATGGTGGATCAGTTCATGGGAGTTTTGGATTTGAAGGATGGAGTTAGTAATTTGCAAGTGAATGAAGGATGGAAATGGTTGAGTGGTTTCCTTTTAAGATGGGATATTGCTGAATGACTTGGGGTATTGTTGGAAGGTGGACTCTTAAACTTGCTGGTGGTTGTCATCATTATTTTGTGTCTCCCCTGTCTGCTTGGATTTTTGCAAGGGCCCGGAAAAAGTCCTTAGCACTTGTGTTTATGGTTCAAATACAAAAAAGGGGGAATTGTGGAAGAGGTTTTACAGCCATTTCTGTCAGACAGAAAGAAGTTTGATAAGAGGGTCCATGTCAGAGAGAAGTTTGATAAGAGGATCCATGCTTACCCCTGAAAGAATCTCCTACCAAGGTCGTTGACATAGAAACCAAGAAAGAGAGAAGGATAAATAAGAGAAACCTATAACTGTCTATTCCAATAAGCACTTTGTTTGTCTTTCCTGACCAATTAGTAAAGTTTAAACTTAAGAGTTTTGCAAGAATGTATAAAAAGCATGCACGCTATAATAAAAACAGGTTTGAAGCCTTCTGAAAATGGAGTGTTGCTTTGTATTGTGACCATCTCAACAATGACAGGTACACACCATGGGATACCCTGTGCTTTTGCTTGTGGGACCATGGAAAAGGCATGAGGAAGTGGGATGGAAAACCTACTTTGACTCTAGAGGCACAGGTACAGGAATTGCAGGGAAAAACAATCACAACCCAATCCTGGGTTCATCCAGGAAAGTTGCTGCTCCAGTGAGCAGATTCCCAGGCAGAATGAAAGGGCTGATTTCACTACTGATTCAATTGAACCAAGTTCTAATCCATTTCTACAAAAACTAAATGGAGAATCCTGTAATCAGTATTAGAGAGGCCCTGCCTCTAGCCAGGTGGAAGAGAGGAACAATTGGGTTTACTGGACTGTGTGGATACAATGGCCTGGAACGTCAGATCCACAAGAATATAAGCCTCTAGTAGATACCAGTGCACAGTGTACCCTAATATCATCAAGCTATGGCAAGCTGAATATGAGTCAACAGTGTGCCCTAGCAGGCAGGAGGGCCTACTGTGTCCTGGGGGGGCATCAGGCAAGGCATTGCCAGCCAGTCAAAGGAGGTGATTGTCTTGCTCCACTCTGCACTGGTGTGGCCTCATCTTGAGTACTGTGTACATTTTTGGGCACCACAGTATAAGAAAGATATAAAGCTATTATAGAGCATCCAAAGTAAGCCTGTGAGGATAGTGAAGGACCTTGAGAGGAAGTTGTATGAGGAGCAGCTGAGGTCACTTGGTCTGTTTAGCCTGGAGGAGACTGACGGGAGACCGCATTATACAGCTTCCTCACAAGGGGCAGGCACTGATCTCTCCTCTCTGGTGACCAGTGGCAGGACCTGAGGGAATGGCATGAAGCTGTGTCAGGGGAGGTTTAGATTGGATATTAGGAAAAGGTTCTTCACCCAGAGGGTGGCTTGTTGGGGTAACAGGTGTTGATGTAAGGAAAGAGTTAAACAGAGAGCAACAGCAGCGCCTGCAGAAGAAGCAGCAGCGTATCTCTGCACAGTGTGTACCTGAGACAGAACTGGATGAACAAGTCTCTACTTCTACTTCAACATAAAATTGTACACTCTTCACGCTCCTTTACCATGGCTTTGAAGAGAACAATGGAAAATGTCAAGAGGACAGATTTACTGTAGAACTGTGATTACGTCTGTAAGCTGTAACCAAAAAAAAAGCTCTTAGGAATAAAGATATATATATACTGATGCTTCCGAATAAGTCTCAGATTCACACTCTGCTGGTAGGTCTTGTCCCTTCGTGTATCACAGTAGCTGAGCACTGGAACAGGCTCCCCAGGAAAGTGATCACAGTACCAAGCCTGCCAGAGTTCAAGAAACATTTGGACAATGCTGTCAGGCACATGATGTGACTCTTGGGGGTGTCCTGTGCAGGGCCAGGAGTTGGAGTTTGATGATCCTTGTGGCTCACTTCCAACTTGGGATATTCTATTATTCTATAAAGAGGCAAAACCCATTTGCATTTCTGGAATGAAAGGGGGATCCCACGAGCTGACTGTATTGGAGGCTGAAATCAGCCTGACTGGGAATGAACGGCAAAAGCACCCCCACTGTGACTGGCCCAAAGGTTCTGTGCATCCTTGGCATAGACTATCTCAGGAGAGGGTATTCCAAGGACCCAGAAGGGTATTGGTTGGCTTTCTGTATAGCTTCCCTAGAGACAGAGGAAAGTTATCAGCTGCCTACCTTGCCTGGTCTCTCGGAAGACTCTAGTTGTGGGATTGCTGAAGATTGAAGAACAGCAGGTGCCAAGAGTGCACCAGCAGCAATATCACACCAATTGAGACTCCCTGATTCCCATCTGACTCATCGACTGGAGACCCAAGGAATGATCAGCAAGACCCACTCACCCTTTAATAGCTCCATATGGCCAGTGTGAAAGTCTAATGGAGAATGGAGACTGACAGTGGATTATCGTGGCCTGAATGAAGTCACAACACTGAGTGCTGCTATGCTGGACATGTTGGAGTAATATGAGCTGGAGTCAAAGGCAGCCAAGTGGTGCCACAACTTATGAATATTCTCAGCTCAGTCAGAGAGAAAAAGAGAAAGATTTCTGCCAGGCTAAGCCTGGGAAAAAGTCCGTGAGGAATGTAAACAATCTATTATCTTGCTTTCTGTTCATATTGTTTATAGATATGTTCTGCTACACTGACCTAAGTCCAAGTGTACCAATCATGTGAAAGCTTTTCACTTTGAGACCAATCATATTTCACCATAACAATCCTGGTTATAAAAGAGGAACGCTACTTTTTAATAAAGTTCATTCTTTGCCTTCTGAACATGGAGTCTCATCATTCTTGTCCCTGCCTCAACAGCGACAACAACTGATATTGCTAATGTGTTTTTCTCAATTCCTCTGGCATCAGAGTGAAGGTCACAGTTTGCTTTCACTTGGAGTGGCATCCAGTACACCTGGAATCAACTGCCCCAGGGGTGGACACACAGCCCCACCATCTGCCATGGACTGATTCAGACTGCACTGGAACAGGGTGAAGCTATGGAACACCTGTAATACATTGATGATATCATTGTGTGCGGCAATGCAGCAAAGTAAGGTCAAGGGACCTGCCCAAGAGATCCAGGTTTTAGGAATAAAATGGCAAGATGGATGTTGCGAGATACCAGTGGATGTGATCAACAAAACAGCAATGTCTCCACCAATTCACAAGAAACACACGCTTTTGTAGGCACTGTAGGCTTTTGGAGAATGTACATTCCAAAATATAATAAGCTCTCTCTACTAAGTGACGCCAAAGAAGAATGTTTTCAAATGGGGCCCTGAGCAATGAAAAGCCTTTGAGCAAATCAAAGAGGAGATAGTTCATGCTGTAGCCCCTCAGGCCAGTCAGGACAGGGCAAGATGTAAAAAATGTGCTCTACACCACAGCTGGGGAGAATGATCCTTCCTGGAGCCTCTGGGAGAAAGCACCAGGGGACCCCTGGGGTTTTGGAGTTGGGGATCTGAAGCCCTCTATACTCCAACTGAAAAGGAGATAGTGGCAGTTTATCAAGGGGTCCAAGCCACTTTGGAAGTGATTGGCACTGAAGCACAGCTCCTCCTGGCACCCCAACTACCAGTGCTGGGCTGGATGTTCAAAGGAGGGGTCTCTTCTGCACATAATGCAACTGATGCTACATGGAGTAAGTGGGTCACACTGATCATACAACAAGCTCCAATAGGGAACCCCAGTCATCCAGGAATCTTGGAAGTGATCATGAACTGGCCAGAAGGCAAAGGTTTCAGAATGTCACCAGAGGAGGAGGTGACAAGTGCTGAACAGGCCCCACTATATAATAAATAACAAGAAAGTGAGAAGCAATATGCCTTCTTTATTGATGGATCCTGCCATCAGTTTGCAAAGGTGAAAGCCATCCAGTTGGCCTTAAACACTGCTGAACAAGAGAAATGGCCAATACTTTGTCTCTATACTGATTCATGGATGGTGTCAAATGCCCTGTAGGGGTGGTTGCAGCAATGGAAGCAACAGCTGGCAGCACAAGTGCAAACCCATCTGGGTTGCTGCATTATGGAAAGATATTGCTGCCCAGGTGGAGAACCTGGTTGTGAAGGTACATGCTCATGTACCCAAGAGTCGAGCCACTGAAGAACATCGGAACAACCAGCAGGTGGATCGGGCTGCTGGGTTTGAAGTGGCTCAGGTGAATCTCCATTGGCAACATAAGGGTGAATTATTTCTAGCTCAGTGGGCCCATGACACCTCAGGTTATCAAGGAAGAGATACAACATATAGATGGGCTTGTGATCAAGGGGTAGACTTGACTGTGGACACTATCACACAGGTTATCCAGGTATGTGAAACATGCTGCAATTAAGCAGGCCAAGCAGTTAAAGCCTCTTTGCTATGGAGGATGATGGCTGAAATATAAATATGGGGTTGTCTGGCAGATTGACTTTATCATGCTCCCAAAAACCCACCAAGGCAAGTGCCATGTGCTTCCAGTTGTGGAAGCAACCACAAGAGAGCTGGAAACATACCCTCTGCCCCATGGCACTGCTCAGAACACTATCCTGGGCTTTGGAAAGCACATCTAATGGGGACACGTTACTCCAGAAAGAATTTAATCAGACAATGAAACTCATTTCCAAAACAACCTCATAGACACCTGGACCAAAGAACATGCCATTGAGTGGGTGTATCACATTCCCTATCACGTACCAGCCTCTGGAAAGATTGAATGATATAACGGACTGTTAAAGACCACACCAAGAGCAATGGGTGGTGGGACTTTCAAACATTGAGATACACATTTAACAAAAACCAACCTGGTTAGTCAACACCAGAGGATTTGCTAATCAGGCTGGTCCTGCCCAATCAAAACTTTTACGTATTGTAGAAGGGGATGAAGTTCCTGTAGTGCACATTAAAAATAAGCTGAGAAAAAGTCTGGCTTATCCCTACCTCAGGCAAAGGCAAACCCATCCATGGGATTACTTTCACTCAAGGACCTGGGTGTGCTTGGTGGTTAATATGGGAGGATGGGGAAGTTTGTGTGCGCCTCAAGGAAATTTGATTTGGGGTGAGACTTGCTAATTAATTAAACTGTATGGTGTTAATAACTATATAACACTGTATATTATCACCTCTGTGGCAGCTATATGCATCATCACACTGGGCATGTTATGACATCCATCTTTGCCACATCCATTCTGGAAATATGAACCTGACTTCCCTCTGATTTGCACATTAATAAAGAATGAACTTTTCATAAACTAGAACAAGTGCAGTGGTGATGGAATCAGAACTGGCTTCAACATGCAGTAATCCAACACCATCCACCATCTTTCGTGCCTGAAAGACTGTTAGGACAGATGGACCCCAAAGTCATAGACTAAATTAACTCAATGGACTTTTATAGGAATGTTCCATAGACTAAGGGAATGATATCTGTCTGTATAGCTATCAAAAAATAGGAAAGGTGATAGGATATTGGGAAGTGTGGGACCTGGCATGATGCAAATGGTATGGAATAAGGAGTAGATACTGTCCTGGTTTCATCTGGGATACACTTAATCTTTTCCTAGTAGCTGGTACAGTGCTGTGCTTTGGATTAAATATAAGAATAGTGTTGATAACACATTGATGGTTTGGTTGTTGCTAAGTGGTGTTTACCCTGATTCAAGGGCTTTTCAGTGTCTAGTGCTCTGCCAGTGGGCAGGTGCACAAAAAGTTGTGAGGGAGCATGACCAGGGCAGGTGCTCCACAGCCCTGTGCACTCTTTGTTTTGGCATCTCCCCAAGAATGAAATTTCCTCAACTTTTTGGAAAACCTCTGCCAGGTTGTCATGGTTTGACACTGGCACAATGACAGTGCCCCCATGAAAATGCAATTTTTCAATTGAATGTTGTGAAATGCAATTGAGAACAGAGCAAAGCAGGCCCAAGATTAATAACAGGAAAAAAACCCTTTATTAAGCTACTACTATAAAAGAAAAAAAGAAAGAAAAAAAAAAACACACACAAAGATTAAAATGAAAGCCTTGCAAAGCATTCCTCCTCCCACCACTTAACTCTAACAAACCACAGTGAGACATAATCTGGACCTTAATCAGGTTTCCACCCTCCAGACAACCGATATTCAGTCCATCGAGGGAACAGGAGTCTCTCCTGTGCCACAGACCCCCAAGAAACACAGATGCTACATCATGTGTTTCCATGTCACACATGGCACCGCCCGGAGAAAAAGTTTGCCATGGTGACCCTCTCCTTTCCATGCACAGTGCTCTCACCACCAATGCATGGATGGACAGACTGCTTTTAGGATTTTTTTTTCCTTTCAAGGATGCCCTGCCAAGAGGGGGAAAAAAACCCAACAGTTCAGTTTTTCATTTTTTGGGACCACAGCCCCCCCCCCCCCCCCAATTTTCCCTTGGGGACGGGGGTCCAAGAACAGAGATCTTCTTCTCTTCTTCTTTGACTACAGGGGGCACCACCATAAACCCCCTAACTTTTCTCTGTTTGCTCTACTTCTGTCTTTTCCTAGCTGAAGCAGGTCTCTTGGCTTACTGGCATCTTCTTAAAATACAGTCTCTTTTGGAGGAGAAAAAATCAGTTCAGTCTATGGCTAACCAGGAAAAGTCCAGCCAAAAAAACACTCCAACATCTCCTCCTACCTAGAATTCTTCCTTCTAACATCCCAGGGTCCAAGCTGTCTCTCTTCCTCTCTGTCAAACTGAGGAGGATAAAAATTTCACAAAGCTTTCATTTCTCAGGGAAGAGTTAAAAAGTCCCGACTCCCTGGCTGGCTCTCTGCCCGGATTCTCCGGCTCCCACAGGCACCTGGGCACCTTGCAGCCCCCCCTCGCTCTTCTCCTTCCGCACGGTGAACTGCTGACAAACTGCCGCTGCCTCTTTCTTTCTCTCTCTCTCTCTCGAGAGACTCTGGAGGGAGAAGAGAGACATCCCAGATTTCCCCACCCTTCCATCTGCAGAGGGCCAGCCCGGTTCCAGTCCCTCCACCCTTTAGCCTACCTCCGTTAGGCCATGGGCCTTCCCCTCCCCCACCCAGACACGGCCGGGCAGGGGAGAGGCTGCACTGCACGCTGACCAGAACCAAAGAGAGCGAGTTCTCTTGAGAATTCTGCTTTTAACCCCTCTATGTTCTCAGAAGCGTGCCCACCTTCAATTAGTCAATATCTAAATTGACCTCTTTTTTCTGAGAAAATTCTTTTTCCGTGTCAAACCATGACACAGGGTTTAGCCATCATCATCAAAATCATCTCTTCAGCCTGTATCTCTTCAACATTTTCCACCTTCCATCCCAGTTTAGACCAACTAATGATTAGCACTGGAGTTAGTAAAAGGAAGGCATGGACCTGTTGGAGAGTTGGAGTTGTTCAGTCTGGAGAAGAGAAGGCTCCAGGGGAAACCTTATTGTGGCCTTTCAATACTTAAAGGGGTCTTATAAGACAGATGGGGACAGACTTTTTAATAAGGCCTGCTGCAATAGGATGAGAGGTAATGATTTTAAACTAAAAGAAGGTAGAGTCAAACTAGACATAAGGAAGACTTTTTTATGATGAGGATGGTAAAACACTGTCATGGGTTGGCCAGAGAGGTGGTGGATGCCCCATCTCTGTAAACATTCAAGGCCAGGTTGGATGGGGCTCTGAGCAACCTGATCTAGTTGAAGATGACCCTGGTCATTGCTGGGGAGGTTTGTCAGAAACTGAATGTTATAATTTATGGCTTAAACATCTTCATGAAGGACTTTTGTCTATTATAGCAAAACTGTACAAAAGCTGCAGAGAAAACCACCAAAAAACTAAATGAGGCCCTGGACTGTTCCTTGATGGAGATAAAATAAAGTAACTGGGGAGAAGAATACATTCACAGAAGGATCAAGCTTAGCACCTTTGGGGTGGAGACCACAGTCCCGGGGTGTCCTGGTTTGTAAGATAAGCTTGTATTCTATTTGCCATCTGTTGGAGGTTGGGCAGGTTTGTTATCTCTTCCAAGAACAATGGTTTGCTCCGAAGAGGTAATGGTTTGTTAATGGGCCATTGACTGATTCAATGCAGGGCTGGTAAGGTAACACCATCCCATTGTGAGATGCTCCACCCAGAGGGGGAAGCCAAGCACTCTCTTATTGTATAAAGTGGTACCCTTTAGGGCACAGAGCAGCTCTCTGTCTTTGCGGGATTTCCCAGAGAAGCAGCTCCTTCGGCAGGACTCCCGAGAGAAGCGGCCGGAGCGCGGTGAGGCGGCGGCGGTGGAGCTCGGAGGCGGCCCCGGCACAGAGGAAGATCAGCCCCAACTGCCACCAGATCTTCAGAGAAAACTATACCCTTCTAAAGATCACCACTTCAGCTGCAATTCATCAGCCACTGCAAGAGGAGCAGCTGTCATTTCAACCGGACTGCTACCAACACCCCGAATCCTCAGGTTGTGGACTTTATCAATAGTTTTGTTTGTACTGATTGCATTTGCCTTTTTTTAAAATTGTTATCTAGTTTTCTCCTAGTAAAGAATTGTTACTCCCATTCCCATATCTTTGCCTGAGAGCCTTTTACTTTAAACATCCTGGTAATTTGAAGGGAGGGGGTTTACCTTCTCCACTGCACAGGAGGCTTTTGCCCTCCTTCACAGACTCCTGTCTTGTCAAACCAAGACAGATTTCGGCGCATCAACGTGAGGCTCGAGGGCATTGAGAGGGAAAAAGGATTAACAGTTCTTAAGTAATTTGGTTTTTTGTTGTGTGTAAAAACATCTTAAGCATCACCATGTGGTCTAATTTACCTTGGTTTGGGTTGCATGTGATCGTAGCTATACTTTTCCCATTTGCAGACCCTTATCTAAAAATGGGTCCTATAACTAAGGCTACTGTGTCTGTTATCAAGTTTGTCTTCTGGGTTAATTGGGTGAGGAATTCATGGATCTTTAATTTCCTCTGGAAGGCAGGTACATGGATTCATAGCTATCACACGTTAACTGTATGTTTTTGGGGTTACTTTAATAACGGTACCTACTGCAAGGAAATAGCACCTGGGCAAACTTTCTCCCAACCTTTTAACCATCTTTTTGGGTCTGCTCCACCAGTTCTCAAAGGGTTAAGATCCTCTCTAAGTGCTAATGATATCATACAATGGGTGGTGTTGCTGATAGGCCTGTTATATTTAGCACTCAGAGATAAGGGAAGATTAACCTGGATAACTACCCTCACACCTACACCAGAGGCTAGGTATGCTCCTGCAGAACCTGACACTGCCCCAGTGACTCGAGATGCTGATGCTCCAGAGCCTGACCCTGCCCCACAGCCCACCTCAGAAATGAACCACCCAGATTGGGTGCGGGTTCTGGTTAAGGAGATACGAGAGATGCTGAAGGAGTGCATTTCCCCAGCTGGTGAGAAACCGGCCCTTTGCCTCGAGGAGGGACAGTCTAATAGTACAGCTGTGGAACCCACAGATGTTACAACTGTCCAGGTTCCAGCTGAACCACAAAGGCAGTCACGGTCAGCAGCAGTTGCCCCGGTAGAAACAAGGAAGTCTAAGGTGAAAGCAGAGCACCCTGCAGATAGGGACAGGAATGGAGGAACCTCACAACCCACAGGGGACCCAGAGATTGCTATCATCACCGAGTCCCTGACGTACGAAAGTCTTCGTAATCTGCATAAAGACATTGTGCAACGAAGGCGTGAGGCTTATACTACTTGGGTATTCCGGGTTTGGGATCTTATGGGTACAGGCGTGCAACTGGACGGTGGTGAGGCAAGGAACTTGGGACCCTTGACCCAGGACTCAGGTATAAATCAGATTTTTGTAAGGGAACCAGGGTCCCTTTCTCTCTGGGAGCGGCTCTTAATGAGTGTCAGGGAGAGGTTTGTCCACAGAGAGAGAATGCAGGAGCACCATCATAGAATGCGCTGGAAGACCCTCGAGGAAGGGATCCAACAACTGAGGGAAGTGGCAGTATTGGAGGTACTCTTTGGGAGGGATGGACGACACAATAATGACCCCGACAAGGTCAGGTGTACAGGACAAATGCTGTGGAGTCTAGCAGATCTTGGGCCATCTCAATACACCACTTTCATTGCAACAATCAATGCTGACGGTCACCGGGAGACAGTGGGCTCTGTTGCCAACAAACTTAGGAATTATGAGAGTATGATTAATGGCCCAATGCAGGCTCATATCTCAGCTGTGATTAAGGAGTTTAAAGAGGAGATGAGGGAGGAGATGAGGGAGGTTAATGCAGCACCCGTGAGAGTCACAGGCCCCAGAATCAGCGCCCAACAATCCCCAGCTAGAGAGAGAGGGTACACCCCAAGGGCTAATCTGTGGTTCTTCCTGCGGAACCATGGGGAAGACATGGGGAGGTGGGATGGGAAACCCACTTCTGTCCTGGCAGCACGGGTCCATCAACTTAAGGAGGGAAACTCTAACCGGGGGAGTTCCACCAAAGTGAAGGTAGCCTCAACCTCCCGTGACCAAGCTTGTGGGTACGATCTGTCAGACCCCCTTGAAGGGACCTCTAGTATGTATGCCCAGGAAAGGAATGATAACCAGTGTTAGAGGGGCCATGTCTCTAGCCAGGGAGAGGCATGGGAAAACCGGATCTTCCGGACAGTGTGGATCCGATGGCCTGGCACATCAGAGCCACAAAAATATGATGCTTTAGTTGATACTGGTGCACAGTGTACTCTGATACCATCGGGACATGTGGAGGCAGAGCCTGTTTCCATTGCTGGTGTGACAGGGGGATCACAACAATTGACTCTGGTAGAAGCCGAGGTGAGCCTGACTGGGAAGGAGTGGAAGAAACATCCTATAGTCACTGGCCCAGATGCTCCGTGTATCCTAGGCATAGACTTCCTCCGGAACGGATATTACAAAGACCCAAAGGGACTCAGGTGGGCTTTTGGAATAGCCGCTGTAGAGGCAGAAGACATTAAGCAATTGAACACCTTGCCTGGACTGTCAGAAAACCCCTCTGCGGTAGGACTCCTAAGGGTGGAAGAACAACGCGTGCCAATTGCGACCTCAACAGTGCACCGCCGGCAGTATCGGACGGATCGAGATGCCGTGATCCCCATCCACAAAATGATTCGGGAGCTGGAGAGCCAAGGGGTGGTCAGCAAAACCCACTCACCCTTCAACAGCCCCATCTGGCCTGTGCGCAAATCTGACAAAGAATGGAGATTGACTGTGGACTATCGTGGCTTAAATGAAGTGACTCCACCGCTGAGCGCTGCTGTACCGGATATGCTGGAACTCCAGTACGAGCTGGAGTCCAAGGCAGCAAAGTGGTATGCCACCATTGATATTGCTAATGCGTTTTTCTCCATTCCTCTGGCAGCAGAATGCAGGCCTCAGTTCGCTTTCACCTGGAGGGGCGTGCAGTACACCTGGAACCGACTGCCCCAGGGGTGGAAACACAGCCCCACCATCTGCCATGGACTGATCCAGACTGCACTAGAAAAGGGTGAGGCTCCAGAACACCTGCAATACATTGACAACATCATTGTGTGGGGGAGCACAGCAGCAGAAGTGTTTGAGAAAGGTGAGAGGATTATCCAGATACTACTAGAAGCTGGCTTCGCCATCAAGAAGAGCAAAGTCAAGGGACCTGCCCGAGAGATCCAGTTCCTAGGAGTGAAATGGCAAGACAGACGGCGCCAGATTCCCACTGAGGTCATCAACAAGATCACAGCTATGTCCCCACCAACCAGCAAAAAGGAAACACAAGCTTTCCTAGGTGCCATAGGTTTCTGGAGAATGCACATTCCCGAGTATAGCCAGATTGTGAGCCCTCTTTATCTGGTTACCCGAAAGAAGAATGATTTCCACTGGGGCCCTGAGAAGCAACAACCCTTCACCCAGATCAAGCAGGAGATCGCTCATGCTGTAGCCCTTGGCCCAGTCAGGACGGGACCAGAGGTCAAGAATGTGCTCTATTCTGCAGCCGAGAACCATGGGTTGTCCTAGAGCCTTTGGCAGAAAGTGCCTGGGGAGACTCGAGGCCGACCACTGGGATTCTGGAGCCGAAGTTACAGAGGGTCTGAAGCCAACTACACTCCCACAGAGAAGGAAATCTTGGCTGCCTTTGAAGGAGTTCAAGCCGCCTCGGAGGTAATTGGCACAGAAGCACAACTCCTCCTGGCACCCCGACTACCGGTGCTGGGGTGGATGTTTAAAGGAAAGGTTCCCTCTACCCACCATGCCACTGACACCACATGGAGCAAATGGATTGCCCTCATCACTCAGCGCGCCCGTATTGGAAACCTGAATCGCCCTGGGATTTTGGAGATAATTACGAACTGGCCAGAAGGTGAAAACTTTGGTCTCACCGATGATGAGGAGCAGGTACAAGTGACAAGGGCTGAAGAAGCTCCACCATACAACCAACTACCAGCAGAGGAGACCTGCTACTCTCTTTTCACTGACGGTTCCTGTCGCATCGTAGGGATGAACCGGAAGTGGAAAGCAGCCGTATGGAGCCCCACACGTCAAGTTGCACAAGCTACCGAAGGAGAAGGTGGATCAAGCCAACTCGCTGAACTCAAGGCCGTTCAGCTGGCTCTGGACATTGCTGAAAGGGAGAAGTGGCCAAAGCTCTACCTTTATACTGATTCATGGATGGTAGCCAATGCTCTGTGGGGCTGGCTGGAAAGGTGGAGGAAGGCCAACTGGCAACGTAGAGGAAAGCCAATCTGGGCTGCTGATATATGGAAAGGCATTGCCTCTTGGGTGGAAAAGCTAACCGGTGAAAGTCCGTCATGTAGATGCCCTTGTCCCCAAAAGTCGGGCTAATGAGGAGCACCGAAACAATGAGCAGGTAGATCAGGCAGCAAAAATAGAGGTGTCAAAGATAGACTTAGATTGGCACCATAAGGGGGAGTTGTTCCTGGCTCGATGGGCTCATGATGCCTCAGGTCATCAGGGCAGAGATGCCACCTACAAGTGGGCACGAGACCGAGGGGTGGATCTAAACATGGACAGTGTTTCCCAGGTTATCCATGACTGTGAGACGTGTGCTGCCATCAAACAGGCCAAGAGAGTGAAGCCCCTATGGTATGGTGGGCGGTGGTCCAAGTACAAGTATAGGGAGGCCTGGCAGATTGACTACATCACACTGCCCCAGACACGCCAAGGCAAGCGCTACGTGCTGACCATGGTAGAAGCCACCACTGGATGGCTGGAGACTTTCCCTGTACCTCATGCCACTGCCCGGAACACCATCTTAGGCTTGGAAAAGCAAGTCCTGTGGAGACACGGCACACCTGAGAGCATTGAGTCTGACAACAGCACCCATTTCAAGAACAGCCTTATCAACACCTGGGCCAGAGAACATGGTATCGAATGGATATATCATATTCCCTATCATGCTCCAGCTGCCGGCAAAGTTGAACGGTGCAACGGACTCCTTAAGACTACCCTAAAGGCACTTGGTGGGGGAACATTTAGAAACTGGGAAATTAACCTGGCAAAAGCAACCTGGATGGTCAACACCCGAGGGTCTGTCAATCGAGCTGGCCCTGCCCAGTCAGAACCCTTACACACAGTAGATGGAGATAAGGTCCCTGTAGTACATATGAAAGGTATTTTAGGGGAAACTGTTTGGATTAATCCCACCTCAGGCAAAGACCAACCCATTCGTGGGATTGTCTTTGCTCAAGGACCTGGTTACACTTGGTGGGTAATGCAGAAAGATGGGGAGACCCACTGTGTACCACAGGGAAACTTGGTCTTAAGTGAGAACTGGGTGTAAGATTTCATTGTGTGCAGATGGAAATAGAATAAGGGGTGGATAATGTCCTGGTTTGTAAGATAATCTTGTATTCTATTTGCCATCTGTTGGAGGTTGGGCAGGTTTGTTATCTCTTCCAAGAACAATGGTTTGCTCCGAAGAGGTAATGGTTTGTTAATGGGCCATTGACTGATTCAATGCAGGGCTGGTAAGGTAACACCATCCCATTGTGAGATGCTCCACCCAGAGGGGGAAGCCAAGCACTCTCTTATTGTATAAAGTGGTACCCTTTAGGGCACAGAGCAGCTCTCTGTCTTTGCGGGATTTCCCAGAGAAGCAGCTCCTTCGGCAGGACTCCCGAGAGAAGCGGCCGGAGCGCGGTGAGGCGGCGGCGGTGGAGCTCGGAGGCGGCCCCGGCACAGAGGAAGATCAGCCCCAACTGCCACCAGATCTTCAGAGAAAACTATACCCTTCTAAAGATCACCACTTCAGCTGCAATTCATCAGCCACTGCAAGAGGAGCAACTATCATTTCAACCGGACTGCTACCAACACCCCGAATCCTCAGGTTGTGGACTTTATCACTAGTTTTGTTTGTACCGATTGCATTTGCCTTTTTAAATTGTTATCTAGTTTTCTCCTAGTAAAGAATTGTTACTCCCATTCCCATATCTTTGCCTGAGAGCCTTTTACTTTAAAAATCCTGGTAATTTGGAGGGAGGGGGTTTACCTTCTCCATTGCACAGGAGGCTTTTGTCCTCCTTCACAGACTCCTGTCTTGTCAAACCAAGACAGAGTCTTATTTTCTTGCCCAGTTTTGGGCTTCACACTGTATATTATCTACTAGTAGTTCCCTTTTTTGTTGTTGTTGTTTTATGCCTGTGTAGTAAATAATCTGTTTAGATTCTTAATGTCTGATAATTTTGTTTCTATTAAATAAATAATTCATTCTATAATAAACCTAATCAGCCATTCTTAAAGAACTTGCGGACGAGAGTGGGTTCTGGGGGTGCTGGCCGGGTTTTGGGGGTGCTGGCTGCCCCAATAAGAATACTGTCTCCTGCTAGAGGCCTGGGCAAAAAGCAAGTACTTATCTAAAGTCTCATATCTATTCATAACACCGGGTGAGGCTTGATGAACTTAACATCTCAACAGACTGGGAGTAACACAGAAGATACACAAGATAAACACCTTCAGCAGTCATCAAGGACCATTAACGAACCATCAACTCCAAACCTCACCCCTGGTATGGTCAGAGACACCTGTTCTGGGAATAGAGAGATAAGAATGAGGACCTAATTAGCATCGGAGCTGAAGAGATCTTTAGCCAATAGGAAACCAAATAGTAAGAACTATATCACTTGGAACCAATGACATTGAGCCAATGAATTTCTGTGGGTTTTGACTGTATAAATATCTCAAAAATCTAGTAAAATTCATGTGTCATGGACTGATTTTCTCTGCACAACCCAGGCTATGTGTGGATGAAATTATTTCTGTGGCACAATCTGGCCAGAAAAACATCCTGGCCAGAACTAAAGTAATGCCTTGATTCTCTAACCCTAAAAATGTTGTTGGAGAGATTCTGTTTTTCCTAAAGTTTCGGTGATAAGGGGACCTAGGTATGGGAAAACATCATGCATATGCCAGCACCCAAAGCATAGCACTCCCCAACACAGCATTGCCTGACAACACTGTAAAAAATAGGTTAGAAAATGTTGTAAAATAGTTGATAATTGTTAAGCATGTACTGTTAGCTTGGTTATTATATTGTAAAAGGAGTTACAAGGGTAGTTATAAGAAATACAGTACTCAACCTACTGTATTACACCCAAGTAAAGTGCACCACCCCGCAAGTGAAATGAGCCAGCCTGGACAGAACTGTAATGGGCCAATCAAGTGACTTAAAGATTCATGCAAATGAAGGATCCAAACAAAAACCAATCCGAAGGAACAAAAAAACATGATAAAAAGGGGGCATCTGACCAAGTGACATCGGGGATATCACTGCTCAAGAAAGAAAGAAGACCCAGTGCTGGCACTGCAGCATTCTCAATGGGAAGGCTCCTGCTCGAACCGCGGGCTCCCATGCTTTAGGCCTTTTTTTAATAATAAATGCTGAAATCAGCTTTAGTACCAGGAGTGTGCTCCCGTTTTTAACAAAGACCATGGCTCCCAGCCTGTAACACCACTACACACAGTTTTCCGGCTCCAAAAGATTTGATGAAACATATGATGTTAGAGATACATATTATAATATTGGCTTTTCAAAAATATTAAAATAGATTTTATATGTGTAGTGTTAAAGTAACTGTGTTATAAATATATTGTTTTTATTTCTCTTGTTAATTAAGCTTAGTGAAATAGCTATGCTTGTGTTAAAATATCTGCTTGGAAATTATGGAAATGAGTGGACAAAACAGCCTATTGTGACTGGCCCAGAGGCCCCACGCATTTTGGGCATAGATTACCTCCAAAGGGGGCATTTTAAGGACACAAAAGGACTCAGATGGGCATTTGGGATAGCAGCTGCAGTGACAGAGGGCATCCAGAACTAGAACACCTTGCCTGGATTGTCCAAGAATCCAACTACAGTAGCACTTCTGAAGGGAGAAGACCAAAAGGTACCAATTGCCACTTCAACAGTGCATCGCCGACAGTACAGAACAACTCGAGATGCTGTGGTTCCCATCCATAAGATGATCCGAGAGCTGGAGAGCCAAGGGGTGGTCAGCAAAACCCACTCACCCTTCAACAGCCCCATTTGGCCTGTGTGTAAATCTGAAGGAGAATGGAGATTGACAGTGGACTACGTGCACTGAATTAAGTGACTCCACCATTGAGTGCTGCTGTGCCAGACATGTTAGAGCTCCAGTACGAGCTTGAGTCCAAGGCAGCAAAGTGGTATGCCACTATCGATATTGCCAATGCATTTTTCTCCATTCCTCTGGCAGCAGAATGCAGGCCTCAGTTTGCCTTTACGTGGAGGGGAGTGCAGTATACCTGGAACCGACTGCCCCAGGGGTGGAAACACAGTCCTACCATCTGCCATGGACTGATCCAGACTGCACTGGAAAAGGGTGAGGCTCCAGAACATCTACAATATATTGATGATATCATTGTATGTGGGAACACAGCAGCAGAAGTGTTTGAGAAAGGAGAGAAAATAATCTGAATCCTCTGGGAAGCTGGTTTTGCCATCAAGAAGAGTAAAGTTAAGGGATCTGCTTGAGAGATCCAGTTCCTGGGAGTGAAGTGGCAAGATGGATGGCGTCAGATTCCTAGGATGCCATCAACAAGATCACAGCTATGTCCCCACCAACGAACAAGAAGGAGACACAAGCTTTCTTAGGTGCCATAGGCTTTTAGAGAATGCATATTCCTGAGTAGAGTCAAATTGTGAGCCCTCTTTATCTGGTCACCCGCAAGAAGAACGATTTCCATTGGGGCCCTGAGCAGCAACAAGCTTTCACCCAGAATAAGCAGGAAATTGCCCATGCAGTAGCCCTTGGCCCAGTCAGGACAGGACTAGATGTGAAGAACGTGCTCTACTCTGAAGCCAAGACCCATGGTTTGTCCTAGAGCCTTTGGCAGAAGGTGCCTGATGAGACTTGAGGATGACCATTAGGATTTTGGAGTCGGAGCTACAGATGGTCTGAAGCGAACTACAGCACAACAGAGAAGGAAATCTTGGCCGCCTATGAAGGAATCCAAGCTGTCTCAGAGGTGTTTGCTTCAGAAGCACAACTCCTCCTGGCACCCCAACTACTGATGCTGGGGTGGATGTTCAGAGGAAAGGTTCCCTCTACCCACCATGCCACCAGTGCTACATGCAGCAAGTGGATTGCTCTCATCATGCAGCGCACCTGTATTGGTAAACTGAATCAGCCTAGGATTTTGGAAGTAATTACAAATTGGCCTGAAGGTGAACGTTTTGGTGTCACAGATGAAGAACAAGAACCAGTGACACGGGCTGAAGAAGCTCCACCATACAACCAACTGCCAGCAGAGGAAACATATTACGCTCTTTTCATTGATGGTTCCTGTCACATCATAGGGAGGAACTGGAAGTGGAAAGCAACTGTATGGAGCCCCATACGACGTGTCGCAGAGTCCACTGAAGGAGAAGGTGGATCAAGCCAACTTGCTGAACTCAAAGCCGTTCAACTGGCCCTAGACATTGTAGAAAGGGAGAAGTGGCCAAAGCTCTACCTCTACATTGATTCATGGATGGTAGCCAATGCTCTATGGGGGTGGCTAGAGAGGTGGAAAGAGGCTAACTGGCAGTGTAGAGGAAAACCAATTTGGGCTGCTGAAGAGTGGAAAGATATCGCTATCCAGGTAGAGAAGCTACCTGTGAAGGTTCGCCACATAGATGCCCTTGTCCCCAGAAGTAGAGCTAATGAAGAGCAGCAAAACAATCAGCAGGTAGATCAGGCTGCAAAGATAGGGGTATCAAAGATAGACCTCGATTGGGAATACAAGGGAGAGTTGTTCCTAGCATGATGGGCTCATGATGCCTCAGGCCATCAGGGTAGAGATACCACCTATAAGTGGGCATGAGACCGAGGGGTGGATCTAACCATGGACAGTATTTCTCAGGTGATCCATGACTGTGAGACCTGTGCTACCATCAAACAGGCCAAGAGAGTGAAACCCCTCTGGTATGGTGGGTAGTGATCCAAGTACAAGTATGGGGAAGCCTGACAGATCGACTACATCACACTGCCCCAGACACGCCAAGGCAAGCGCTACGTGCTCACAGTGGTAGAAGCCACCACGGGATGGTTGGAAACCTACCCTGTGTCTCATGCTACAGCCCATAACACCATCCTGGGCCTTGAAAAGCAGGTCCTTTGGAGGCATGGTACCCCTGAGAGGATTGAGTCAGAGAATGGGACTCATTTCAAGAATAGCCTTATCAATACCTGGGCTAGGGAACATGGCATTGAGTGGGTGTACCATATCCCCTACCATGCACCAGCTGCAGGTAAAGTGGAGAGGTACAATGGACTGTTAAAAACCACCTTAAAAGCATTGGGTGGGGGATCTTTCAAAAACTGGGAGCAGCATTTAACAAAGGCCACCTGGTTAGTTAAGACCTGAGGTTCCACCAACCGAGCAAGTCCTGCCCAGTCTGAGTCCCTGAATATAGTAGATGGAGATAAAGTCCCAGTGGCACATGTCAGAGGTTTGCTAGGAAAGACAGTGTGGATCAATTCTGCCTCAAGTACAGACAAACCCATTTGTGGGATTGTCTTTGCTCAGGGACCAGGTTGCACATGGTGGATAATGCAGAGAGATGGAACAACACAATGTGTACCTCAGGGAGATCTGATTGTGGGGTGAGACTCATGTGCAAATATCATTGTTTTCTGGATGTTATTACCATTGTCTGTACATTAAACCACACAGACATGAGATAGAAGGAAATGTGTGTCGAAGGTTTGAGCAAGTGAGATAGAAGGAAATGTGTCTGAGTAAGTGAAAGATGGAAGTTTTTACATTAATAAAATGCATGATCTTTGGTAGTATGTTGACAATATGGAGATAAGGGATGGAATGTCCTAGGGTGACGTTATGGTGCATGTATCCCCAATCGTGTGTTCTGTTTATGCTTCATATTATGTTCTGTGCCTTCAGGACTGGCTCTGAAAAGTAAAGGTTTGTTTTGTCTTGGTATAAGCTCCCTCCCCATGGTCTGTGTCTAGGAGAGGCTTGGGCTTGCTTGTTTGCTTGCTGGTTTGCTTGCTTTCGCTTTGCTCTTGCTCCTGCTTTTTGTTTTTGCCCTTGCTTTTGCTTATTAGTTAGTTTAGATAGGCAGTCCAATTTTTTTCCCTGGACTGTTTTTCTTTCCCTTTCCTGAATACCATTTGAACCTGCTCCAGACTGGGACCTGGGAAACACCAGGAAACATCAAGAAACACCAAGAGTCTGCATTTTGTGATCTGCAGCAGCCATCCCCAGCGCCATAGACCGATAACTGGGCGACCACTCCCAGGAGAGACTTTCTGAATTTCTCATCTCTTCAGAGTGGTGAAAGAGTTTTTGTCATCTGGTGTTGTTAATTTTTTGTGCCGGGGAGTGCTTTTCCTGTTAAATAAGCATGTTTTTTCCACTTCTCTCTGAGGAAATTCTTCGTGAACCAGGTGGGGGACGGGCCTTGGGGGTTTGCTTTGTGGGGGCTCCTTCAGAGGTTTTCTCCCAAATTTGCCCTAAACCAGGACAAAGTTTTTGGCACCCAACCTGGTGCCAAAATGTGATGGTTTGACGCTGGCGCAATGCCAGTGTCCCCATGAAAATGCACCCTCCCCAAATGAGTGCTGTGAGATGCGATCAGGAACAGAGCAGAGCAGGCCTAAGCCTAAAAACGAATGAAAAAAAACCTTTATTAACTTACTACTTTAATAAAAAACACACAAGATCCAGAATCAAAACCTTCCAAAACATTCCTCCTCCCCCCACCTGTCCTAGTTTAGGGCAAATTTGGGGAAAACCCTCTGGAAGGAGCCCCCAGAAAAGAAACCCCCACGGCCCCTCCCCACCCACCTGGTTCGGGAAAAAATTTTCTCTGAGAGAAGTGGAAAAGAACCTGTTTATTTAACAAACAAAGCACTCCCCAGCACCAAAAAAAAAAAAAATTAACTACACCAGATGACAACAAAACTCTTTCACCACTATGAAGAGATGAACAAATCCAGAAAGTCTTTCCTGGGAGTGATCGCCTGGGTCTGGGCGCTGGGGATTGCTCTCTGGCACTGGGGATGTCTGCTGCAGATCACAAAGCGCAGGCTCTCGGTGTTTCTCGGTGTTTCTCAGATCCCAGTCTGGAGCAGGTTGGATGGTATTCAGGAAAAGGAAAGGAAAAGAAACAGTCCAGGAAAAGCATTTGACTGCTTAACTAAACTAACTAGGAAGCAAAGGCAAAAGCAGAAGCAAGCAAAGCAAGCAAGCAAAAGCAAGCAAGCCAAGCAAGCAAGCAAGCCAGCACTAGCCTCTTCTAGACAGCAGACCATGGAGGGAGGTGAACCAGCTGATAACAAGGCAAAACAAACTTTTGCTTACAGAGTCAGTTCTGAAAGCACAGAACATAATATCAAACATAAACAGAACACACGATTGGAGATACAAACACCATAATGTCACCCTAGGACACTACCTAAACTCCAACAAACCACATTGACACAAAACACTGGACTCCTTATCAAGTTACCACCCTTCAGATACTCAAGTCTTAGTTCATTAAGGGAGACAGGAGTCTCTCCTGTGTCATAGACCCCCAGGAAACACAATTGCAACCTCTTATGTTTACATGTCACACATGGCATTGTGACACCCTCCTTTCTATGTCACAGTGCTCTCACCACCATGCATAGACTGAAACTGCTCATAGGGTTTCATTTTAAGGATGCTTTGCCAAGGACCAAAAGGACAACAGTTTCGCATTTTTGGGACAACAGTCCCCCCCCCCATTTTCTCCTCCCCTGGGGCCGAGGGTCTTGAGAACAGAGATCTTCTTCCTGAAGCCAGAGGGCACCACCACACCCTCCTCAACTTTTCTCTGTTCACTCCACTCCTGTCACTCTTCTTGGCCCAAGTCATTGCATCCCCCTAAAAATGCAGTCTCTGTGTTGCAGGAGAAATTGGTTTAGTCTATGGCTATAGAAGAAAAGTCCAGCCAAGGCCACTCCATCATCTCTCCCTACCTAAGATTTCTTCTTCTAACATCTCAGGTCCCAGACTGTCTCTTTCAAACCGAGGAGTAATATTTCAAAAAGCTTTCATTTCCCAGGAAAGGTTTAAAAGTCTCTGACTCCTTGGACAACAGTCCCCCCCCCCATTTTCTCCTCCCCTGGGGCCGAGAGTCTTGAGAACAAAGATCTTCTTCCTGAAGCCAGAGGGCACCACCACACCCTCCTCAACTTTTCTCTGTTCACTCCACTCCTGTCACTCTTCTTGGCCCAAGTCATTGCATCCCCCTAAAAATGCAGTCTCTGTGTTGCAGGAGAAATTGGTTTAGTCTATGGCTATAGAAGAAAAGTCCAGCCAAGGCCACTCCATCATCTCCCCCTACCTAAGATTTCTTCTTCTAACATCTCAGGTCCCAGACTGTCTCTTTTCTCTTTCAAACCAAGGAGTAATATTTCAAAAAGCTTTCATTTCCCAGGAAAGGTTTAAAAGTCTCTGACTCCTTGGACAGCTGAAATCTTGGCCCAGGACTCCAACTCCCACGGCTGGGCACCTTCCCCCCCTTCTCCTTCTCTGCAGGCAAATTTCCAGGTGCCTTCAGGCTCTCTGTCTCTTTCCCTCTGGTGGTGGTGGTGGGGGGGATGACAATGACATCTCAGATTTTCTCCACCCTTCTGTCCACAGGAACTGGCCTGGTTCCAGTCCCTTCACACCCTGGCCTACCTCTCCCAGGCCGCATGGCTTCCCCTCCCCCACCCAGCCCATGGCTGGGCAGGGGAGAGTCTGCACTCTCCGATGACCGGAACCAAAGAGACAGTTCTCCTGGGAGTTCTTGCTTTTAACCCCCTGTATTCTCAGAGGCGTGTCCATGCCTTCAGTGGTCACTCCAGGTGCCAATATCCAAACCTGAATACTGATTGGTTTGACCCCAACTTCCTGAGAAAATTCACTTCCCTGTCAAACCATAACAATGGGATAACATCTAATGAATATAGGATGAGGAAACTTGCTATAGATATGCCAACTACCAGCACTCACCATCTGAAGACAGTGTGGACCAAGGCCCAAAAATTTGAGGTGATAAGAACGGACTAAAACCACAACCAAAGAAGACGCATGCTCTAAAGAGGCGGACCCAATGAGGAGTCATGCTAAACAATTCTTGGAACATGTAAACTAGTTTGGGGAAAAAGTTTACTATGCATAAAGGTCTATGAATATGTAACAAGCTGATGGAAGGGAAAAGGTATTTAAGGGGTATCCCCAAAGATAAGAGAGTGCCAAGATGGACCCAGCCGTAATAACCTTTGCTCTATGGTCCTTGTTTCTTATTGTCCTTTATGAAACTTTTAAAATTTTAGCAGGAGAGTGAACATGTTTTCACATATGACAATAGCTCTTGTAGAAGCAGAATGTGATCCTTACTGTTGGAGGGGACCTTAAAACTTCAGCAAGTGAAACCACCACCTCCTTCTCCTCCTACTAGAGCTCTAAGTAGATAAGTTGGTTCAGCTTCATCTCCAGAGGACTCTTGGATATCCCTCCTCTAGGGGCACAGGGGCTCAAGGCCATTTCAAATGCAAGAACTTTGGCTTACAAACAGTCTTATGGGGGGCATTTTCTTCTTTGCTCCCCAGCCATCTCAGGCAAAAAGGTAGAGAAAGCACAATACTCCTGTTACAGTCACACACTCATGGGACCACAGCCAGGGACCCAATCCAGGAGAAGTAGGAGCAATATATATATGTCACCCTGATTCTTAAGACTTCCTAAAGCCTTCTGAGTTTACATTCCTTTGGAGAACTTTCCCACACAATTTCTGTAAACAACGTATTGTTTACATTCTTTTATGGGGGTGGAGAACACTTGATGTACTGGTGGTTTGTCCAATGTCTTTGGAGAGGTGGCCCATTCACTCTCCAATCCAATGTCACCCTTGGGAAGGTATAAAAGACAGAGTCAGATAATAAACGTTCCTTTTTTTACCTTGCAAGCAGCAGGTGGTCCGCGTTGTGCTTTCACGTGTCCCACAGCGACATCTGGTGACCCCGACGTGTATTGCAGCTTAGGCTGAAAGCACGCGGGTGAGGTTTTTTTTTCTCTCTCTGTCCAGCGCTCTGCCTGTCGCTATTGTTGGTAATGGAGAGTTTTGAGAGCATGAGGGAGGAGTCAGTGGCTTTGAGCGTTTGGAGGGAGGTGTTGAAGCGGAAACGCGTTCCTTTTTATTGGGATGATTTTGAGAGGCTGTTTTTATGGGCAAGGGAACAGGGATTCTTTCCCAGTCTTGCCGAGGCTCTGTCCTGGGAGAATTGGGCTCCTGTGGGGGAACGCCTCATGGATGCCCTGCTTGATAATCGTTTTGAAGGCATTGGGCCGCTGATGATGTTGTGGAAGAGATTGGATGCCATCTGGCAGGGCTCTGACACTGGTGGCTCTCGTGATTCTCTGAGAAATTTTTCTACCTCTGATGCTGGGGAGGCCGAGTCCCTGGGGCGTGGCCCGGATTCCCCTTGTGCCCAGGAGAGTGAGTCAGAGGACGGCTTCTCCTCTGGGGAGCCCCGGGCTCCCAGCCCGCTGGCTCCGAGCGTCCAGTCGGTGGAGCGGGTCCGACCGCCCCGCCCTGCCCCGCGCCGCCGGCGTGGTGGGACGAAGGGGAAAGCACTTCCTCTTTGTGCCTTCCCGGCGCTCGGGGGCGAACGGGGGCTTGTGGACCAGCCCTCGCCTCGGGTTGCATCTGGCTCAGTAAAGGTGAATTGCCCGAATTGCGGGGTCACGTTCCCCTTGAAAGCGACCCAGGCGGATTCGCCCGGATCGGTTTCGGGTTCATCTTCCGAGGATGAGTCAGCTCCAATCCCTGAGCCTGCGCAGCCTGCTGGGCGTGCGCAGGCAGTGGGCGCCGCCAAGGACGGGGCGTTGGTCTCTGTTCCGTCGGGCTCCGCCCCAGCAGGCGGGCAGCCCGTCCGGTCCCGCCTGATGGGGGCGGTGCCCGCCGGACGGTTGCGGGTTGCAGGTCCGAAACTCCTTGGGGGCGTGCCGGCCTCCGTTGTGTCGTCCCGCAGTGACATGTCTCCACGCTCCGCGTCTCCCTCTATATCCCGCCCTTCCCCCGCCCCGGGGGACAGGAGTGCTGAGCTGGGGTTGCGGTCCGCGCCGCTGCCTGCGTCCGCCGCAGTGTCCTCTGCTGATGGTGCGGATGGCACTGCTGGGACGCCGGCTGTGTCGGCTCCATCTTCCCCGCCTGCCGCGGGGGCTGGGACTGCTGACGTGGCTGGCGGGAGACCGGTGACTCCCCGTGGCCGTGGATGCTCCCCGTCGTCCTTGTGGACCCTCCCCCCTTGCCAGGTGACCGTGCGCCCGAGAAACTACGGGCGGTTCTGGCAGGAGGTCCTCGATAAGGCTGAGGACATGTGTGACCTTGGTCCCTCGCAGAGCCTGCCGGATCACGGGGAAGGTTCCTCTGGCTCTGCTGATGCTGCAGGGGGTGTGGTGTCCAGTGATGTCGCACTGCCTCGCAGCCCAGGAGCTTCCACTGTCCCAGAGTCCACGGGACATGAAACAGTGGACGATGCAGCCTTGCCAGGGGGTCTTCAGGCTTTCCCTGTGCTCAGGGGTGTTACTCACAACACTCATCAGCCCTTTTCGTTTAAGGTGTTGAAGGAAATCCGAGACACTGTGGCACAATATGGTCTTGGGTCTGATGAGGTTATGCACACGATTCGGCTACTTGTTACTGACCTGCTGACGCCTTTTGATATTCGCGCTGTGGCACAGGCTCTTTTTAACCCTGTGCAGTTTGACCTGTTTGAGGACAAATGGGTTAGTCTAGTGGCTAGTGCAGTGCGGAAGAATGCTACACGGGGGCAGCAGGATCCCAGGCGTGTTGTTAACGCTGACATGTTGATGGGCACAGGAAATTATGTTGATCCTCGGGGGCAGGCTGGATACGATCTTCTTGTGCTTGATCAATGCCGGACGTTAGGCTTGGCAGCTATAATCCAGGCCCTAGAAATGGCTGCTCCAATAGAGCCCTTTCTGACTGTTGTTCAAAGGGCTGACGAGCCTTTCATAGACTTTGCATCGAGGTTGACTGCCTCTGTAGAGCGGCAGGTGGTAGAACCTGAGCTGAGGCGAATGGTCCTTGCAAGATTTGCTAGGATCCATTGCAACGCAGAATGCAAAAGAGTCATACAGGCTCTTCCTGAAGGGGCTACCATTTCACAGATGGCAACAGCCTGTGTAGACATAGGCCCGTCGGTTCGGAAGGTGGATTCTTGGGCTGCTGCCGCACAGCCAGTCTGGAAGCAGCCGCAGGGGGCTGCTCAGACAAGCACCAAACGAGGGAAGAAAACACAGAAGGGAAAATTTCCCTTGTATGTGTGTGGCCGGTGCGGAAGGCCAGGCCATCTATCAGATGTTTGCAAGGCGACTGTTCATGCAAGTGGCCAGGCAATCCCGAGCTCGGGAAACGGGAAGCGGAGCGCGAAAGGGGGGCGCGCTCAGACACAAGTTCCTCTCCAGACCCCGGAGCCCATGGAGGTCTGCTCAGCCAGCTCGTAGCCAGCACCTGCGGGTCAGCAGGTGTGGATGTCTGCACAGCAGCAACAGTTGTTTTAGACTCTTGCAAGGTGCACAAGGTTCCCCTGGACGCCTTTGGTCCTTTGGGTGAGGGCATGAGTGCCTTCCTTATGGGGAGGTCTAGTGCCACCCTTCAGGGCATCATTGTGCATCTGGGTCTTATAGATGCAGACTTCACAGGGCAGATCTGTGCAATGATCTCCACGCCCACCCCCCCTGTTACAATCCCAAAAGGGACACGGCTTGCTCAACTTGTGCCTTTTAAGTCTTCTGTTCGCAGGACGGCTGACCAGTCACGAGGGGATGGCGGTTTTGGATCCACTGGACCGCCTCAAGTTCACTGGACCGCTGTCCTGACTAAAGACCGTCCCGAGATGCTGTGTACCCTGTCCATCCCTGGTGCGACGCCGTCAGAGATCCGCCTGCGCGGGCTCCTTGACAGCGGCGCTGATGTCACGGTTCTCTCCCTTGCCGCCTGGCCTCCAGATTGGCCCCTGGATCCAGCGGAGACGTCTGTTGCGGGCCTGGGAGGAACAGCGCAATGTTATGTGAGCCAGCGGCCCGTGCTGGTCACAAACCCAGAGGGACAGACGGCTTGGATCAGGCCTCATGTTACTTCTTCTCTGGCTAAACTCTGGGGGAGGGATGTTTTGTCTGCATGGGGGGTGCGCATCGGGACGGGTTTTTGCTGGGGGCCACTGCAGCGAAGGGCGAGGAGTGTCCTACGCCTCCTATACAGTGGCTGGTGGATACACCTGTTTGGGAAAACCAGTGGCCCCTCCCTCAAGATAAACTGACCGTCCTTCAAAATTTAGTGCAGGAACAGTTGGACCAGGGTCGTCTGGAGCCTTCCAGGAGCCCCTGGAACACCCCTGTTTTCTGCATCAAAAAGAAGTCTGGGAAATGGAGGTTGTTACAGGACCTCCGGAAGGTCAATGCTGTCATGGAAGGCATGGGAACATTTCAGGCGGGCATGCCATCGCCTACCATGCTTCCTGCAGGCTGGCCGATCTTCATCGTGGATTTGAAGGATTGCTTCTTTACAATTCCTTTGCATCCCGATGACAGACCAAAATTTGCCTTCACAGTGCCAGCAGTTGACAATGACGAGCCCGCACAGCGATATCAATGGAGAGTTCTGCCACAGGGGATGCGCAACTCCCCAGTTATATGCCAATGGTATGTGGCTCGTGCCTTGTCTGGAGTTCGCAAGCAGTTCCCTGATGCACGTCTGTATCATTATATGGACGACATCCTGGTGGCTGCGTCCACTCAGGAGGAGCTGCTGAGGATTCAGCCTCGGTTGCTCGATGCTTTGCATGCTCATGGGTTGCAGGTGGCTCCAGAAAAGGTTCAGCAACAACCTCCTTGGAAGTATTTGGGGGTCAAAATTCTGGAACGGACAATCCAACACCAGGAGGTGCAATTTGTGCATTCGGTGAAGACACTGAATGATGTTCAAAAACTGATGGGTGTCATCACCTGGTTACGTCCATACTTGGGACTAACCGACGCACAACTGTCTCCTGTGTATGATCTGTTGAAAGGAGACCCTGATTTAAAATCACCTCGCACATTGACCCCTGAGGCACGTCAGGTGCTGGAGGAGGTTCAGCAGGCTGTTTCTGCCCGTCAGGTTTATCGCATTGATCTTTCCGTTGATGTCACTGTGTTCGTTACCACTCCAGATTCGCATCCCACAGGTATCATTGGTCAATGGAGTGACAAATGGTCTGATCCCTTGCACATTTTGGAATTGGTTTTCCTGCCCCATCAGCCGCAGAAGACGGCAACGACATTGGCTGAGTTGATTGCTCAGTTGATAATCAAATGCCGGCAACGGTGTTTGCAATTGATGGGTGCGGATCCTGCAAAGATCGTACTCCCAATATCCCGGGAGGACTTTGACTGGAGCTTTGCACACTGTGTGTCCATGCAATGTGCTCTGGAAAATTTTTCAGGGCAAATCACTTATCATTTGCCCAGCCACAAGCTACTGCAGGTGGCGAAATCTACGCAGATCTCTTTGCGGCCCAAAAATAGTCAGGAACCCGTGCAAGGACCCACCGTCTTTACTGATGGTTCAGGGAAAACAGGAAAGGCCATTGTTACTTGGAAGGATGGATCTGAGTGGCAGGTTCTGAAAGCTCATCAGGAGGGGTCGGCCCAATTGGTTGAGTTGAGGGCTGCTGTTATGGCATTTGAGAGATTTTCCCAGGAACCTTTCAATTTGGTCACGGATTCTGCCTATGTGGCTGACATCGCACAGCGGTTGGGTCATTCAGTTTTGAAGGAGGTCAGTAACCCTGCCTTGTTTCATTTACTGAAGACCTTGTGGTGTGCTATTCAGGCCCGGGTTCATCCGTTTTACGTTCTGCATGTGAGAAGTCACACCAATTTACCAGGGTTTGTGGCGGAAGGTAACGCGAGGACTGACAGGTTGGCTAATCCAGCGTGGGTAGCACCTCAGCCTGATACACTCGCGCAGGCCAAGGCATCGCATGGGTTTTTCCATCAGAATGCACATACTCTGCAGAAGCAGTTTCAGCTGACACCGACAGAGGCTCGTGGCATTGTTGAGTCCTGTGACGACTGCCATGCACTTGCTCCACCTCTACCAGCAGGGGTAAACCCTAGAGGCCTTAGGGCCTTGGAGCTTTGGCAGACCGATGTCACCCAGATTGCTGAGTTTGGTCGGCTCAAGTATGTGCATGTCACGGTGGACACGTTCTCCTCTGCAATGTGGGCTTCCGCTCACACTGGAGAAAAGGCCCGCGATGTCATTGCCCACTGGAGGCAGGCCTTTGCCGTTCTAGGCATACCTTCTGCTGTGAAAACCGACAATGGTCCTGCTTACGCATCGCAGCAGGTGCGGCAGTTCCTGCAGTTGTGGGGGGTGTCACACAAGTTTGGTATCGCCCACTCTCCAACTGGCCAAGCTATTGTAGAACGTGCTCATGGTACTCTGAAGCGGGTTCTTCAAAAACAAAAACGGGGAATGCAGGGTGAGACCCCACACAGTCGGTTGGAGAAAGCATTGTACACCATCAATCATCTTACGGTGCAGCAGAATTCAAATAACCCTGTCATTTTAAATCATCATCTCTCGTTGCAGGCTTCAGACGAGGCACATCAGCCTCGAGCAAAAGTTCGAGTGCGGAATTTAGTCACCAAACAATGGGAAGGTCCCTATGACCTTATCGCTTCGGGGCGCGGGTATGCTTGTGTATCCACAGATACTGGGGTGCGCTGGGTACCTTCGAAGTGTGTTCGTCCTGATCTGCAACCGCAGAGACAGAACCCGATCAACGGGCAACATGGAAACCGTGACCAAACTGAAAGGCATCCAATGGATGGATCGTCGAGTGATGACTCAGTTGAGGATGATGGCGGGTGATCACTCTGACGATTCCTCTGTGAATGGACATTGAACCTTATTTATTTATCTATTTATTTATTTATTTTTCTTTCTTTTCTTTTAAACTAAAAAGGGTGAAATGTCACCCTGATTCTTAAGACTTCCTAAAGCCTTCTGAGTTTACATTCCTTTGGAGAACTTTCCCACACAATTTCTGTAAACAACGTATTGTTTACATTCTTTTATGGGGGTGGAGAACACTTGATGTACTGGTGGTTTGTCCAATGTCTTTGGAGAGGTGGCCCATTCACTCTCCAATCCAATGTCACCCTTGGGAAGGTATAAAAGACAGAGTCAGATAATAAACGTTCCTTTTTTTACCTTGCAAGCAGCAGGTGGTCCGCGTTGTGCTTTCACGTGTCCCACAGCGACATGTATATCCAAAGGAAAAGCCTTTCTTATCCTCAAGAGCTTCAAACATAGGAACTGGGGCAGCTGTATCCAGCAACATATCCAACAATCAAGTGCCTACACCCAGAGCCACTTCCTTAGAAGCTGCCACCTCCTCAGAAGCTGCCCCTGCAACCACTGCAACCACCGCTTCCCCCCCCACCCCCCCCCCCAGGCCCTCGGTCCAGAAGGGGGCTGCCCAGTTTCTTCCAAACAACATTTCACAACCCTTCCAAATGTGAAAAGATCAGCTAATATGAAAACAAAGGCAACACACAAGGGAAAGGAAAACAGACCACAACCAACACCAGGTGATTACAGACAGAAAAGACTCAACCACTGCCCTGGGCAGCCTGTTCCAATACTTGACAACCCTTTCCATGAATAAATTTTTCCCAATATCCAGTCTAAACCTCCACTGGTACAACTTGATGCCATTTCCTTTTGTCCTATCCCTTGTTCCATGGGAAAAGACACTGTTAAAAAAGAGGACTACAATATGCTATTTGCTTTTGCATTTATATATATTATTTTTTGCATTGATCATAAGTATTCAGATACAATATAATGTATACCTTTATTTAGCTGTTTGTCAGTATAACAAAATCTATAACTTTAAGTATGTACTGCACAGTTTATAGAAATAGTAGTGGGGTGAATATGCTGTATTATAGGCCTTAGCTGAACACTAGGTGTTAAAATACCTCTATGTAACCAAACAAATGGTGTAAAGTGATCACATTGTTCCACTTTCTGTTGACTGAATCCTTCAACTGATAAGATAACCTTGACACAAACCAGAGCACAAAGGACAAGTAGAGTTAAATTTATGTTAAATTTTAGGAGGACACACTAAATCCTTATCAGAGAATGTGAAACAGCAGGATAGAGACACAAGAAGAAATAAAATATATTGACCTGACATACAAGATGCCATGCAGATAAGCCAGAATGTGAAGAAGTCAAACAAAGGAGTTCCCAAAACATCAGAAAGTTCCCAAGAATGTTCAAATAATGTATGAAACACATGAATATGCATGTACCTCATTGTCTGTATGTACTGGTGTGTTCTTTGGCTGTTTGTTAGAAGTACTTCAGCCCTGGACTTTTGTCTCTTTTTTTTTTAATCCCTTATTAAACTTTACAAAAATTGTTTATCTTGAACTCCATTCTCTCCTGAGCTTCCTTTTCTCCAGGCTAAACAACCCCAGCTCCTTCAGCCACTCCTTCTAAGACTAGCCATAACTGCACTAAGAAATCTACACCCTTGAGTAGCATTTTCAGCATGCTTTATTTACTGGGTTATAAAATCAAGTTGCCTGAGTTTGAGACAGGTCTTCAGGCTGTGCAGCTAGACAGGGTTTTGTCTAGGACATCCCTGTATTTACCTTTGACTATCACTCTGGCTGCTCGCAGACTCCACATTGTGAGAAATGTGTATTTTATGATTGGCTCTTTGCAAATATTAAATTGAATACTATATGTATTACGGAGGGTTATTTTGTAATACTGTATTAATCCTTTTTAAGTAGTGTGTTAAATATTGTAGTATATGATTTAGAATGAATTCATGCTCAAGACTAAAAAATACAGTATCCTTTTTAATGAAACCAAGTGATGGGAAAGAGCAATATACACAGGATTAATTCCTGTCTCAAAAGATGGTTATTCTGAAGGAATATTCTGTCTAGACTGTTATGTGTAATAAATATAATTCGCGTCATTCCTTGCATGAAATATGTACTATTGGATACTTGTTAAATCATGCCCGTCGTATTAGTTCCCCCCCCCCCCCCGCCCCCTGCAGGCGAGACTGGATGTATATTGGAAACTGATTTACAAGTAAAAGGATGTGGCTTGGCCAGGAGATGGGCCATGTCTGGGCTCCAGGTGTTGATCATCACGATCATCGGTGCTGATCGTCCGAGATGGATATCATGGAAATCCTCAGACAGATGCATGTGAATACAGCCTTCCCGTAAACTCTCATCAAGAATTCACCTACTCCGGACATTGAATTATTTCTCCTCATCACCAAAAAAGAAAATCTTATTAACCTATAGACTCTGAATAGAAGAAAAGACTAACTGCTCAAATCTTGGCCTAAGGCGGAATTTTCCCTATAAAAACTGCTTGTGCCAGGATGGAGGTGTGTGGGCATAGGAGAAAACCTCTGCTGAGGCTGACTCCTTGTTGCACACCCAGGGTCGATCCCGGGCTCGGCTCTGTCCTTTCTGTGTGGCTGGCTAGATAGAATTTGACGGCAAATAAAATGATTTTTATTTTTAATCTGGCTGAATAAATTCTCATTTATAACAATCTTGGTGACCCCGATGCAGTCTGGTTTGGGGGTATCCAGGGGGTTCCCCTATCCTTGATCCGGGCGGCACCCCGCTGATTTCAGCAGCTGGACAGGACTAAGGAGCTCCATGGAACCAACCAGATTCCGAAAACAGCCAAAAAGCCACGTTAAGGAAAGGGTATAAACGGGCCCAGAGCTCTCGGAACTCGGAGCTAAATCTCCGAGGCTGCAGCAGCAAACTTTCACTCGTAAAATCAACGTGCAGGAAGAATCCACGCGGGAAAAGGAGCCGTGAGTATCGCGTGGTTGAGTGGGGCGTGAGTGGGTGTGTGTGTGACACGTGACAGTCATGGCGCGAGAGCGGACCCCTACGAACCGCAGTTCCACTAGCCCGAGAGGGAGGTGGTCGGTCACGGGGGAAGCGAAAGGATTCCGGTATACTCACAACACGCATACGACCTGAAACTCAGGGAGTTACGGGGATCCACCCACGGACGGGTCGGGGGAGGGAAGGTACGTTCTCGTGGATTCGAGAAAATGGTAAACCTCACTGGCTCCGGGCTCGGGGAGCCCGACAAAAAGGTAAAAGAGAGCTCACTGTTCTTCCAACTGAAAACCCACGGACCAGTTCGACGTGAGGTAACTAGGTTGGCAAGGTTTGGTTGGGAATAGACCGGTTTAAACACTTGGTAAGACTCAGTCCAGGACAGGACTGAAATACACATTTTAGCACGCGGGTGGCTGACTTCTTGGAACGGCTTACAGACACTGACTTAGAATACGGTAAGGAAAACTTTTAAATATGGGACAGGGGAGCAGTAAAATGCCCCTTAAGTTAATTTTTTAAAAAGGCTGCGCAGCCCCGTGCAGCTGCAGCAGCGTGGCTCTGCAGTTTTTAGAACCCGCGCGGCAGCGGCAGACGTGGCGGTGCCGCCTCAGAGGGAGCGGGGGAGCTCTGCCTGCCCCTGCCCTTTGCAGCGGTGCGGAGCGGCTTTGGTTTCCCCGTGGCGGGAGGGGGAGGGGGCTCTGACCTACCCCGATAGTGGCGGTAGGCAGTGGCGGCTCCCGGAGGCGGCGGGGAGCGTGGGCGGTGGGGGGAGCACGGCTCGGCCACGTGGTGTGAGAAGTCCCCGCTCCTACAAGCGGCAGTTTTAAAAGCAGCACAAGCTGCTGCTGCTCTGCAGTGTTGAAATCTAAGTGCTTTTCGCTTCTCAACCACAGTTTTTAGAAATCAGTAGTGAATTTGTTTTGTTGCTAGTCAGTATAAAGTTGTGCTGTGCATTTTACGCCTAAAATGAGAATGGGACGATAAGGAAAAACAAAAGACACAAGCCAGGGTGTTGGTGGCAGCAGTAAGGGAAGCACAAGCACAAACGGCTGGGACATCAGCTCCAGCCCGAGGGCCCCAGGGAAAGCCGGCGCACACACAAAAGACAAAGAAACGGGTAAGTGCCCCAGAATGTTTTTACTGTAAAAAGAAAGGACACCTCAAGAGGGATTATAAGAAACGAATAAAAGATAAAATAGTCTTTCAAGAAGAATAGAGGTATCAGGGGCTTTACAATCTGGGGTCAAGGATATCTAGAGAGCCCTTGATAAAATTAAAGGTTAGACCCCAAAAACAAGAACTAGTCTTTTTAGTTGACTCTAGAGCAGAAAAAAAACACAGTCAAACAACTACCTCCTGAGTGCATCAAAGGTAAAGATTTTATGACTGTGATCAGGGCAAAAGGAGAACCTTTTCAGGTCCCTGTCCTAAAAAAAAAAAAAAAAAAAAAGTAGAAATAGAATCTGATAATAAAATCCATGTCGGAGATATTTTATTAGTAGAAGAAACAGAATACAATTTACTGGTAACATTAAAAATAAGTAGAATTGCAAAAGACGCACAACTCATGGTAAGTTTATACAACCTAACTACCGAAGATGAAAATAAAATTAATCCCAGGGTCTGGCACACTCCCAGGGAAGCTGGAAAATTAGACATGGAACCAATCCACATTAAAATTGAGAGACCAGAAGACCCCATAAGGGTGAAGCAATATCCCATCCCTCTAGAGGGAAGAAAAGGATTAAAACCAATAATCGAAGATTTAATAAAAAGGGACACCTTAAAGCCTTGCATGTCAAGACATAATACACCTATCTTGGCAGTTCAAAAATCAGATAGTAATATCAGCTGGTACAAGACTTAAGAGCAGTAAAATCAAAGAACAAAAACCCTATTTCCCACGGTCTCTAATCCATATGCTTTGCTGAACAATGTGTCCCTGGATGATAAATGGTATAGTGTGATCGACCTAAAAGATGCCTTCTGGACTTGTCCTCTAGCTGAGGAAAGCCGTGATTATTTTGCCTTCCAATGGGAGGATACAAACACCCACAGAAAACAACTAAGATGGACTTGCCTCCCTCAAGGGTTTGTAGACTCACCAAATCTTTTCAGTCAGGCCCTTGAAAAGGTGCTCAGCGAATTTGTGCCAGTCCCTGGGACCAAACTATTACAATATGTAGATGACTTATTGGTAGCTAGCTCTAAGGAGGAAGAAGTCAGGGCTGGAACCATAGCTTTATTAAACTTCCTGGGAGGACAAGGGTTGAAAGTTTCCAAGTCTAAATTACAATTCACTGAACCTGAAGTAAAATATTTAGGGCACTAGTTGACAAAAGGGAAAAAGAAACTAGATCCAGACCGGGTGGCAGGAATAATTGCATTGTCCTCCCCTAAGACAAAAAGAGAAATCAGGCAATTGCTGGGACTTTTGGGCTTTTGCAGACAATGGATCGAAGGATACAGTGAAAAGGTAAGGTTTTTATATGACAAACTTACCACAGACAGTCTTAAGTGGACTAAAAAAAAGACGAAGAGAGTTACCAAGGATTAAAAGAAACCCTCATAGTAGCTCCAATACTCCCTAACATTAAAAAGCCCTTTCAGATCTTTGTGGATGTTAGTAACCACACTACCCACGGGGTTCTGACCCAGGACTGGGCAGGGGCCAAGAAACCAGTCGGTTATCTATGCAAGCTTCTGGACCCTGTCAGCAGGGGGTGGCCCACCTGCCTACAAGCAATTGTGGCAGTGGCAATATTAGTAGAAGAAACCAAAAAGGTAACATTTGGGGCTTCATTAACCATCTACTCCCCCCATAATGTAAGAAGCATCTTGCAGCAAAAAGCTGACAAGTGGCTGACAGTCTTCAGGCTTCTGAAATATGAAGCCATTCTAACCCACTCCCAGGACCTGGAGCTAAAGACTACCCCGGCACAAAATCCTACCCAATTCCTGTTTGGGGCAGTCCCAGGGGACCCCCTCCATAACTGTGCTGAGATAGTAGAATTACAGACCAAAATACGACCAGATTTGGAAGAGGAAATTGTGGAAGGTAAAAGAAAGTCAAGATGTGCAGTCATAGAGGGGAAGGGTGGTAGAATCCGGACCCCTGAGTGCAGGGTGGTCGGCTCAGGCCTGTGAGCTGTATGCAGTATACAGGGCTCTGCTGAGACTTGAAGGGAAAAAGGGAACAATTTTCACTGACTCTAAATACACATTTGGGGTAGTGCACACCTTCAGAAAAATATGGGAAGAAAGGGGTCTGCTAAACACACGGGGAAAAGGGCTAATTCATAAAGAAATAATTAGACAAATCCTAAAAGCCATTAGGGGACCAGAAGCTATTGCTGTGGTCCATGTAAAGGGACACCAAACCGGGATGCAATTCAGGACTCGGAAACAATTTAGCCCAAAGAGACAAAGAGTGCTGCTTTGTTAAGTACCTCAGAACTTGAGAAATGAAAAGCTCAAGAATTCCCCCACCACCCCTCTGAAAAAGAGATAAAGGCTTATCAAGAGATCGGGGGACAGTTGGAAGAAGGTAAGTGGAAGTTACCAGACGAAGGAATACACCAAGAAAATTTTAAAAAGATTACATCAACAAACACACTGGGGGGCCTGAGCTCTAGCAGAACAATTCGTGAGATTCTTTAGCTGCAGAAATACATATGAATTGGCTAAACAAGAGGTACAGGGGTGTATAATTTGCAGAAAAATAAATCGAGCAAACTCCCAAAGGTTAACAATGGGGAGTCACCAAGCAGCTTACCGGCCCTTTGAAAGGGTCCAGGTAGATTTCACCGATCTACCTAAGGTCGGGAGATACAAATTCCTATTAGTCATAGTGGACAAACTAACCCACTGGGTAGAGGCTTTCCCAAGCTCTCAGGCTACAGCCCAAACTGAGATAAGTAAAAGATAATTTGTTCACTGTAGTATGCTTGCTTACCTTGGTTTGCATAAGAATATACTGTGGTATGTTAACCTAATTTGTTTTGCATAAGATAGTGGCTAAGAATGTACTGGTGTGTCTTTGAAATGCTTATTTGCTTACAAGGTGATAAGGAGGTTGAGATTACAGTCCTGTGTGTGTGTGTATCTGGTCTGCTTGCTGTATCTCAAAAGAAGAGACTTAGAAGCTATCACAACGACCAGACTCAGACTACATTTGGAGAGTCACGTCTGCAAAGAGAAAGGGGGGGATAAAAGAAAGGTTGAGACAGAACATTTTTGCGCGCCGTTGGTGGAGCAGGAGACTCCCCGGCCGCCCAGCGCTGGATTTTGCCTGCCTTACTCGCTTGCTAATTTTAAATAAAATTGCTTTATTGAATTAAGACACTTCAAATTGCCGTGTCACAATTTATAACAATTTGGTGCCGTGACTCGGATGGAGAAGTAGATCAGTCGCTACGGGACGATCGGGAGGCTCCCCGCCCTTATGGCGGCCCGGCTGCCCCAGGCTTTCTGATCACTCTCCACCGACGAACCTAAATTGAGTAACGGGCAAAAGAGAACCGGTTACCCCTGTAATCTTTGTGCACGAAGAACCAGCGAAGACGCAGGACGCGTGAGTATAGGCCGGTTTCCCGCTCGGTTTGGGGTGGTTTTCCCGGAGTGCTGTGTGTGAGAGGTCTCGTGGAGACCAAGTGAGTGCGGACTCTGTATTAGTGCGTTTTCCATTCCCCGCGAGGGGCTGGGCCACGAACCAGGGGAGCACGTGTGTGAGAAATTGAGTGCACTCCGGAAGATGGGACAGAGGAAAAGCAAGCCCTCTGGTCCCATGGGAGAGGGGACCCATGCTAAGCTTCCCCAGATTCCCAAGCCCCTTGGGTTTGATGATAATTAATTGGGATGCTTTCCCATCTAGAAAAGGGAAAGACAAAGTTAAAATGATACATTATTATATGGAAGTGTGCGGGAAGGGCCTAACCCTAATTCCCATGCAAGGAATGTAGAACAAAGGGAGAATCGGGAGCAGAGTTATATTTCTAGGGAAGGAAAAGGAAGAGGTCGTGAAATTGTCTGCTTCTACTGTGGAAAGAAGGGACATATGAAGAGGGGATGCAGACAACGGATAGTGGATGAGAATGCCTTTAAGGAAGATTAAGGGTGTGAGGCCCCAGGCCAGCAGAGAAGCAGCAAGGTCCCTTCACTGCCAGCCCCAGAGGTGGCAGTGGGGTTGGAAATGTCAACCTGATGGAGCTTATGGTGTAAACCACCCTTGTTTGGACAGCTGCACTCTTGCATTACTCTCCAGTGCCAAAATTTCTGCTTCCACCCACACTGCAGTGTAGCTGCTCAGCCTTTTCAAGATTTTGGGACATGCTGTGGAGCCTGTATGGGGTGAGATGCTGGCAGTGCTTTTACTTGCTTTTTATAATAGACCACATTATCTTGCCCTCCTTAAGAAGCCTTTTGCTTCTGCAGCTTCAATTCTTAAATGCAAAAGTATTAATGTATTGTTATTGTCATTTAATTGTACAGTTGTCACATAACTTACTGTTCAAACATGGTCCTACCTCCACCCTTTCAGGACACTTCCCACACTGCTGCTGCTACTGTCTGGGGGAACAGAAATTGAGGTTGGGAAGCCGCTTTTTGAAGTTCTTAGATTAGTCAATTCATTCTGAGCTCTGCTTAACTTGTTTTCTTAGGTACACAGTGAAGTAAGTATTGAGGTAAGTCTCCCTAGCAGGGAGCATGGTCCAGGGAAGTGTACTATAGAAAGAGCTCCCTTTCAATAACCAGTACTTTGATATCATCACTGGAAATCACTGTCTGCTAATGACAGATGATGGGGTTTTGTGCCTAGAGACATTGTAAACAACTGTTAGTTACAGCACAAATAACTTCTTCTAAGCAGTTCTTCCTTATTACTTTCAAAATACTGAAATTGCTATCAGCCAGAGCATTATGTCTATTTTAAGTAGGTCTGAGATTCAGGGAAACAATGTGTGCAAGAATAGTTTTCACAAGTAATTGCAGACATTGTCAGAACTGCATGTGTTGAAGCCTTGGTGCCTGCACTGGTAAAATCAGCCGGAGTGCAAAACATGACCTGAGTAATTCAGCTCATTTGCTTCTGAAAGGCAAAAAGCCCTTTTCTTTCAATGCATTTTAGATGTAAACACAGTTAATGAGCTTGTAACAATTTCTTAGTAAGGCTGTTCATTCGTTTGATACTTATTTTCTGCATTTAAGGGAAGACACTAAAAAAAAAAAAAGGTGTTCTTAATCAGAAACTGGTTGATCCTTTGTATGATCTTCAAATGCAGTCTCTGCTTTCCTGCTGTATGCTGTGAAACCTCGTGCATTTAAAAATAACAGCAGCCACATCAATGATGTTGTGGACTCCATCCTCTCCCCCTAAGCTGGAATAATGCCAGGACAATCTAAACTCAGAAGAGTGAATTCCTGCCTCAGCTTATACAAATTCAGCTTGGTGTGCAGTCATTTTATGAAATGTCTACTACAAAAACTATTCTTCCCCCTTGCATTTCTGTGGAAGTAATTTAAAATCATTGTGTACACACTATTATTTAAGCTATGATATTTTAAAATAAGTGGGTTATTTACGTATGTAAAAAAACATCATAAGGAGCCCTTGGTAAAGCTTAAAAGTGGGACCCCAACAACAAGAGATGGAATTTTTAGTGGATACCAGGGCTGAAAGATCCACAGTGCAAGCCTTGCCGCTTGGATGTAAAAAGTCATCTGACACTGTACATGTAATTGGGGCAAAAGGAGAGCCCTTTGAGGTATCTGTTATCAAGGATGTGATGGTAGAAACTGATTCCAAATGTGGTATAGGTTCTTTACTACTGGTACCTGAAGCAGATTACAATTTATTGGAGAGAGATCTGATAATAGAATTGGGTACTAATTTAGAAGTTGTAAATAAAGAATTACAGATAAAGCTCTGCCCTTTAAGGGTAGAGGATGAAAAGAAAATTAATCCTGAGGTGTAGTATACCCCAGAAACGGTGGGGAAATTGCAGATTAAGCCTTTCTCAGTGGAAATAAGTAATCCTGGCAAACCTGTAAAAATAAAACAATACCCTATCCCTAGGGAGGAAAAATTAAGACTAAAACCTGAAATAGATAAGTTATTGGAAAAAGGGCTTTTTAGAGCCCTGTATGTCTCCCTTCAATACTCCCATCCTGCCTGTAAAGAAGTCAGATAGGTCCTACAGATTGGTGCACGATTTAAGAAAAATAAATAAGAGGACTTTGGCCCGGTTTCCAGTAGTTACAAATCCATAAAAAGATTTAAAGGTAATTGAATCCAGACCACTAAGTAACTCCTGGTCTACACAAGCTTGTGAATTATATGCAGTACTCAGGGCTTTAAGGTTATTAAAAGGAAAAATTGGAACAATATACACAGACTCTAAATATGCATATGGGATAGTAGAAACAATAGATTCTGATAGGGGACCTCACTTTGTGTCCAAAATAACTGAGGATATCTCACATGCTCTGGGAATTAAGTGGGAATACCATACCCTATGGCATCCCCAGAGTTCGGGAAGAGTGGAAAGAATGAATGGGGAACTAAAAAAGCAATTAACCAAATTAATAATAGAAACAAAATTGACATGGGTCAAGTGTCTCCCTTTAGCCCTATTGTACATAAGAACAAGACCCAGAGCAGATGTTAAGATTTCCTCTTTTGAAATGCTATACGGGGTGCCATATGATTTGGAGGAACCCCAAGACCACCCCCGGTTAAAAGACTATAAAATAACCTCATATATTATTGCCTTAATGAAACGCCGCAATGAACTTTGGGAAAAAGGAATCATTACGCAAAGACCCCCTTTAGATTTAAAAATACATAAAATACACCCAGGAGACTATGTGTTAATAAAATCCTGGAAAGAATCTACACTAACCCCACAATGGGAAGGTCCTTATCTTGTATTACTCACTACAGAAACTGCAATTCGGACTGCAGAAAGAGGATGGACACATGCCAGTCGAGTAAAAGGACCAGTTAACAACACTGTGTGGCAAGTAACCAGTCCTCCCGGGAACCTGAAATTGAAGTTACAGAGAAACTAATGGACTCTTATCAGATTGAATACACATCAGACTTATATTACTTAGATAGTGGGCTAATTAGTAATTCAAGTGTTAGAGTAAAGTGTAAAAATCAAAATTGTAATTGCTATCCTTTTGTATGCTATATCTGTAAAGTGTGTGGGGAACGGTGGTGGTCACATTGCAACAGAGGGTATCCTCCACGAGGAACTTGCAATTCCTGTTAGAACGTACAAAGAGAGATTACAGCTTGAGTACTGACCTGTAAAGTGACTAGAGGGGAAATCCGATTGGAATCTAAAGAGTGGTGGGAAATTTTCTCAAATTACTGCTACCATACAAACGAGCCGAGCCCGTTTGTAGCAGAGATCATAAAAGGCCTTTGTAAGAAAGACCTAAAAGGGGTCAGTTGTACCGCATCAGAGGTAAAAGATCAGAATTGGCGTTCTTATTGCATGCGGCAAGGCACCAGAGGGCATAAATCCCCTCCTGAAGAATACTCTTGCTGCCAAGAAGATGGTACACCCTGTGGCTCGAAGCACCCGAGTCGACAGGCGAGGCAGAGGAGTAAACAGCTGTGGAGGAAGGAGCCCTCAGGATGGAATACGCAAGCAATATTTGCGGAACTACCCCGGGACTGGGAGTAACAAAGGCAGAAATAGTTTTTAGGCTCAAGGGTATAATTGTTGCAGTGTGAGAAACCAGACCCCACATGCCATTTGCTTACTGCTTGTGATTTTCCTTTGTATATATTGTAATACTGCGGAAGTAACAACTCATGAACCTTTCAAGTAGACTTTAGGAAGATGGGAGGATTCACGAGTTATAAGGAGCAATACTACAGCTAGAGCTCCCACTTTCCAGTTACCTGTGGCATCCTTAGGTACTGGTTAGGGTTCCCATTGGGTTTCATCGTTTTATATGTGTCCTGCTTCAAATCCTGGTAAAGGGTATTGCAATAGTCCTGGACAATATTACTGTGCATATTGGGGTTGTGAAACAATAGCTGGTACATGGGACCCCCCCACTCCTGATCCATACATTAAGGTGGTCTGGAAGCCAGATGGTTGTATTCCTCCCGGCTACTAGACAGGTCATAAACCCCCAGAAAATATTTGCAGGAATATACAAATTACTGCATTAAGGCCAGAGGATAGTATATGGTTAATTGGAAAAACTTGGGGCGTTCGCTTATATTCGGCTGATTTTGGCAATTTTGGTAGCTTAATATTTATAAAGAAGGAACTTGTGCCCCCTGATCCTGAACCTGTAGGGCCAAACCCAGTGTTATTAAAAAAGAAGGTTGTTTTAGCCAACCAAACAAAAGAAAGGGATCAAACCCAGAATAAAATTCAGAATGAAAACACTTCAGGAGACGAACAGAAAAAAACCCAGGAGGGTAATATACTCTGGAAGGTTATGAAAGCAAGTTATAGTGTCCTAAATAGAACCAACCCAAAACTGACAGAAGACTGTTGGCTGTGCTATAATTTAAGACCCCCATTTTATGAAGCCATAGGGGTCACTGCAAAGCCCAGAGGAGTGAATAGAACTAATCCGAATCAGTGTTTGTGGAAAAAGGGTAAAGAGACAACACCGGGGCTTACCTTAGCTCAGGTAACAGGGAAAGGGAGATGCATAGGAAAAATCCCAACACAAAGAGAATACCTTTGTGGAGTAATAGAAACAGGTGGAAAGAAACCGGCTGACTGGCTATTGCCAGCAGCTAACACTAAGTGGGTATGTAACACTCTGGGTGTCACACCGTGCATCTCACTGAAACTGTTTAATCCAAGCCAAGACTACTGCATCCAGGTAACGATTATGCCCAGAATTACCTACCATACAAGTGACTACATATATGAACTGTTATAAATTGTGACACGGCAATTTGAAGTGTCTTAATTCAATAAAGCAATTTTATTTAAAATTAGCAAGCGAGTAAGGCAGGCAAAATCCAGCGCTGGGCGGCCGGGGAGTCTCCTGCTCCACCAACGGCGCGCAAAAATGTTCTGTCCCAACCTTCCTTTTATCCCCCCTTTTCTCCTTGCAGACGTGACTCTCCAAATGTAGTCTGAGTCTGGTCGTTGTGATAGCTTCTAAGTCTCTTCTTTTGAGATACAGCAAGCAGACCAGATACACACACGCCCAGGACTTTAATCTCAACCTCCTTATCACCTTGTAAGCAAATAAGCATTTCAAAGACACACCAGTACATTCTTAGCCACTATCTTATGCAAAACAAATTAGGTTAACATACCACAGTACATTCTTATGCAAACCAAGATAGGCAAGCATATTACAGTGAACAAATTATCTTCTACTTATCTCAATTTCCCCCTTTTCTTGTTCATCTTTATTTTGTTCACTGAATCTTTGTAACTCCTGGTGACTTAGTATTAGGGTCTCATCTACATTGTGTATGGGTTCATATTTTGCCCTAATGAGCATTAAATGTGCTGCCTCTAATCGTCCCTTTATTATTTTTATTGCCTTATTGAAGATGCATGGCCCAAAGGTCAGTCCCAATATTATCAGTATCAGAGGTCCTGCAAGGGTGGATAGCAAGGTAGTTAACCAAGGAGATCGATTGAACCATGATTCATACCAACTTTGCTGTGCCTCTCTTTCCCTCTTTCTCTGCTCTAATCTTCTCCTTAATTCTGCCATGGTGTCTGTAACAATTCCAGTATGATCAGCGTATGCACAGCATTCCTCCTTTAGGGCTACACATAATCCCCCTTGTTGTAATAATAGCAAGTCTAAACCCCTTCTGTTCTGCAACACTACCTCAGATAGGGACCTTAATGATTTTACCAATCCATCGATGGCCTGATCAATTTTACTCAGATGTTCATCTACTGAAATTCTTAATGCTTTAAATTCCTTTTGTTGATTTACTAGGGATGCCACCCCAGTTCCAGCTCCTATTCCCCCGATGGTAAGGAGAGTTGCAATAGTTAGGGCAGTGAGGGGTTCCCTTTTCATTGGATGGTGTTCTGGCACAGTTTGTTGTTCATATATGTAGTCACTTGTATGGTAGGTAATTCTGGGCATAATCGTTACCTGGATGCAGTAGTCTTGGCTTGGATTAAACAGTTTCAGTGAGATGCACGGTGTGACACCCAGAGTGTTACATACCCACTTAGTGTTAGCTGCTGGCAATAGCCAGTCAGCCGGTTTCTTTCCACCTGTTTCTATTACTCCACAAAGGTATTCTCTTTGTGTTGGGATTTTTCCTATGCATCTCCCTTTCCCTGTTACCTGAACTAAGGTAAGCCCCGGTGTTGTCTCTTTACCCTTTTTCCAAAAACACTGATTCGGATTAGTTCCATTCACTCTTCTGGGCTTTGCAGTGACCCCTATGGCTTCATAAAATGGGGGTCTTAAATTATAGCACAGCCAACAGTCTTCCGTCAGTTTTGGGTTGGTTCTATTTAGGACACCATAACTTGCTTTCATAACCTTCCAGAGTATATTACCCTCCTGGGTTTTTTTCTGTTAGTCTCCTGAAGTGTTTTCATTCTGAATTTTATTCTGGGTCTGATCCCTTTCTTTTGTTTGGTTGGCTAAAACATCCTTCTTTTCTAATAACACTGGGTTTGGCCCTACAGGTTCAGGATCAGGGGGCACAAGTTCCTTCTTTATAAATATTAAGCTACCAAAATTGCCAAAATCAGCCGAATATAAGCGAACGCCCCAAGTTTTTCCAATTAACCATATACTATCCTCTGGCCTTAATGCAGTAATTTGTATATTCCTGCAAATATTTTCTGGGGGTTTATGACCTGTCCAGTAGCCGGGAGGAATACAACCATCTGGCTTCCAGACCACCTTAATGTATGGATCAGGAGTGGGGGGGTCCCATGTACCAGCTATTGTTTCACAACCCCAATATGCACAGTAATATCGTCCAGGACTATTGCAATACCCTTTACCAGGATTTGAAGCAGGACACATATAAAACGATGAAACCCAATGGGAACCCCAACCAGTACCTAAGGATGCCACAGGTAACTGGAAAGTGGGAGCTCCAGCTGTAGTATTGCTCCTTATAACTCGTGAATCCTCCCATCTTCCTAAAGTCCACTTGAAAGGTTCATGAGTTGTTACTTCTGCAGTATTACAATATATACAAAGGAAAATCACAAGCAGTAAGCAAATGGCATGTGGGGTCTGGTTTCTCACACTGCAACAATTATACCTTTGAGCCTAAAAACTATTTCTGCCTTTGTTACTCCCAGTCCCGGCGTAGTTCCGCAAATATTGCTTGCGTATTCCATCCTGAGGGCTCCTTCCTCCACAGCTGTTTACTCCTCTGCCTCGCCTGTCGACTCGGGTGCTTCGAGCCACAGGGTGTACCATCTTCTTGGCAGCAAGAGTATTCTTCAGGAGGGGATTTATGCCCTCTGGTGCCTTGCCGCATGCAATAAGAACGCCAATTCTGATCTTTTACCTCTGATGCGGTACAACTGACCCCTTTTAGGTCTTTCTTACAAAGGCCTTTTATGATCTCTGCCACAAATGGGCTCGGCTCGTTTGTATGGTAGCAGTAATTTGAGAAAATTTCCCACCACTCTTTAGATTCTAATCGGATTTCCCCTCTAGTCACTTTACAGGTCAGTACCCAAGCTGTAATCTCTCTTTGTACGTTCCAACAGGAATTGCAAGTTCCTCGTGGAGGATACCCTCTGTTGCAATGTGACCACCACCGTTCCCCACACACTTTACAGATATAGCATACAAAAGGATAGCAATTACAATTTTGATTTTTACACTTTACTCTAACACTTGAATTACTAATTAGCCCACTATCTAAGTAATATAAGTCTGATGTGTATTCAATCTGATAAGAGTCCATTAGTTTCTCTGTAACTTCAATTTCAGGTTCCCGGGAGGACTGGTTACTTGCCACACAGTGTTGTTAACTGGTCCTTTTACTCGACTGGCATGTGTCCATCCTCTTTCTGCAGTCCGAATTGCAGTTTCTGTAGTGAGTAACACAAGATAAGGACCTTCCCATTGTGGGGTTAGTGTAGATTCTTTCCAGGATTTTATTAACACATAGTCTCCTGGGTGTATTTTATGTATTTTTAAATCTAAAGGGGGTCTTTGCGTAATGATTCCTTTTTCCCAAAGTTCATTGCGGCGTTTCATTAAGGCAATAATATATGAGGTTATTTTATAGTCCTTCAACCGGGGGTGGTCTCGGGGTTCCTCCAAATCATATGGCATCCCGTATAGAATTTCAAAAGAGGAAATCCCAACATCTGCTCTCGGTCTTGTTCTTATGTACAATAGGGCTAAAGGGAGACACTTGACCCATGTCAATTTTGTTTCTATTATTAATTTGGTTAATTGCTTTTTTAGTTCCCCATTCATTCTTTCTACTCTTCCCGAACTCTGGGGATGCCATGGGGTATGGTATTCCCACTTAATTCCCAGAGCATGTGAGATATCCTCAGTTATTTTGGACACAAAGTGAGGTCCCCTATCAGAATCTATTGTTTCTACTATCCCATATCTAGGGATTATTTCTTCTAATAATATTCTGACCGCTGTCTGAGCAGTAGTCCGAGTAGTGGGGTAAGCTTCTATAAAATGGGTGAGATGATCTACTATTACTAACAAATATTTATATCTACCCACTTTAGGCAATTCAGTGAAGTCTATTTGTATTTTGGCAAAAGGCCTGTGAGCTAATTCCCTTCCTCCCATGGGTCTTTCCCTAAGATGTTTTCTGTTTACTTTTTGACAGATCAGACAATCTCCCACTACTCTTTTAGCCAAATCATAGATTCCAATACTCATATATTTAGTGGCAAATTGATCTACTAATGCCTGAGTTCCCCAATGAGTCTGGTCATGCAATCTTTGCAAAATTTCTGAGGCCTTGCTTTTAGGTAAAACAGTTCTCCCATCTGGGAGCTTCCATTGTCCATCAGACCCCTCCTCAATTCCCATCTTTTGTAATTTTTCCTTTTCTTGAGTGGTAAAACTATATATTTGCCATTTTTCTTTGGGGGAGTCCACAGATACAGTGTCGCTCTGCCCCATGTTCCCCTGAGTTCGTAGGGCTGCTTTTTTGGCTTCTTGGTCAGCTAAATTATTTCCTCTGTTTCTAAAGTCCAATCCTCTCTGGTGTCCCCTTAAGTGGACCACAGCAATTTGAGCCGGGCCCCTTAAGGCATTTAAAACTTGGACAATTAGCTCTTGATGAATTAGATCTTTTCCCTGTGAGTTTATAAGTCCCCTTTCTTCCCAAATTTTTCCAAATGTGTGCACTACCCCATATGCATATTTAGAGTCTGTGTATATTGTTCCAATTTTTCCTTTTAATAACCTTAAAGCCCTGAGTACTGCATATAATTCACAAGCTTGTGCAGACCAGGAGTTACTTAGTGGTCCGGATTCAATTACCTTTAAATCTTTTTCCCCAATTATAGCATATCCTGACTTTCTTTTTCCTTCTACAACCCGAGAAGAACCATCTACAAACAATCGCTCCCCTTCGTCTAATTCTTCCTCTTCCAGATCGGGTCTAATTTTTGTTTGACTTTCAATAGTTTGAAAACAGTCATGTGCTAACTTTTCATCACAGGGTTTCCCATACAAAAATTGGGCAGGATTTTGCGAGGTAACCACTTCAAGTGACAAATTGGGGGAATCAATTAAAATACCTTCATACTTCAGAAGCCTAGAATCTGTAATCCATTTATCAGCTTTCTGTTGTAAGATTCCTCTGATATTATGTGGGGATAACACTTTCAATTTTCCATTAAAAGTTATTTTATTAGCCTCTTCTACCAAAAGGGCAGTGGCTACTATAGCCTGCAAGCATGTAGGCCATCCTCTGCTCACCGGATCCAGTAATTTCGATAAATATGCTACAGGCTTCTTTTTATCCGCCCATTCTTGGGTTAAAACCCCGTATGCTGTTCCTCCCTCCGTATTAACGAACAAATAGAAGGGTCTTTTTAAATCAGGTAGGCTGAGGACTGGCGCGTTTACCAAATCATTCTGGAGCTCCTGGAGTCGCTGATCATCCGTGGGGCTCCATTTCATTAGGCTATCTTGGCTTAATTTATCATAGAGGAATCTGACCTTCTGACTGTAATTTTCAATCCATTGTCTGCAATATCCAATTAACCCTAGTAGCTGACGAACTTGCCTTTTATTTCTGGGGGCTGGAATCGAGAGGATTCCTTTTACTCTTTCAGGATCAATCTTCTTTACCCCTCCACTTAAATAATGCCCCAAATACTTCACCTCCTCCTCTACAAACTGTAATTTAGATTTGGATACTTTTAGTCCTTTTAGGCTTAGGAAGTTTAGTAATTTAATACTTTCTTGCCTCACTGTTTCTTCTCCTGTCCCAGCAATAAGCAAATCATCCACATACTGAATCAGGGTCGTCCCTTTATCTACTTTATATTCCTGAAGAATTTGTTCCAAAGCTTGGCCAAATAAGTTAGGTGAATCCGTGAATCCCTGCGGCAAAACCGTCCACCTTAATTGCTGCCGCCGGTGTGTTGCCGGATCCTCCCATTCAAATGCAAAATAATCCCTACTTTTCTCATCCAGGGGGCATGCCCAAAAGGCATCCTTTAGATCAATAACACTATACCATCGATTTTCAGGTCCCAGACGGCTCAACAAAGTATATGGATTTGCAACTACTGGAAACCGGGCTAAAGTCCTCTTATTTATTTTTCTTAAATCGTGCACCAATCTGTAGGACCCATCTGACTTCTTTACAGGCAGGATGGGAGTATTGAAGGGAGACATACAGGGCTCTAAAAGCCCTTTTTCCAATAACCTATCTATTTCAGGTTTTAGTCCTAATTTTCCCTCCCTAGGGATAGGGTATTGTTTTATTCTTACGGGTTTGCCAGGATCACTTATTTCCACTGAAAAAGGCTTAATCTGCAATTTTCCCACCGTTTCTGGGGTATACCACACCTCAGGATTAATTTTCTTTTCATCCTCTACCCTTAAAGGGCAGAGCTTTATCTGTAATTCTTTATTTACAACTTCTAAATTAATACCCAATTCTATTATCAGATCTCTCCCTAATAAATTGTAATCTGCTTCAGGTACCAGTAGTAAAGAACCTATACCAAATTTGGAATCAGTTTCTACCATCACATCCTTGATAACAGATACCTCAAAGGGCTCTCCTTTTGCCCCAATTACATGTACAGTGTCAGATGACTTTTTACATCCAAGCGGCAAGGCTTGCACCGTGGATCTTTCAGCCCTGGTATCCACTAAAAATTTCATCTCTTGTTGTTGGGGTCCTACTTTAAGCTTTACCAAGGGCTCCTTATGATGTTTCTTCCCCAACAAATAGAGCCCTTGACACCCCTAATCTTCCTTAAAGGCCTTCTCATCCGCTATCCGTTGTCTGCATCCCCTCTTCATATGTCCCTTCTTTCCACAGTAGAAGCAGACAATTTCATGACCTCTTTCTTTTCCTTCCCTAGAAATATAACTCTGCTCCCGATTCTCCCTTTGTTCTACATTCCTTGCACGGAAATTAGGGTTAGGCCCTTCCCGCACAACTGCAGCCATAATCCTCGCCTGTCTCTTGAAATTCTCATCCTCCCTTCTCACGAAAACCTTCTGCGCTTCCCTCAAGAGCTCCTCTAATCCTCTAGTCTGCCATCCGTCCAACTTTTCCAGTTTCCTCCTAATATCTACCCATGCATTTGCCACAAACTGCATTTTCAACACCGCCTCTCCCTCCTGGGTATCAGGGTCTATCCCAGAATACAAGCGGAAGGCTTTCCTTAAGCGCTCTAACCATTCCGTGGGATCCTCGTCTTTTTTTTGTTGTAATCCAAAAGCCTTCTTCACATTCTGCCCCCGCGGAACTGATTGTTTTATTCCCTGAATGATGATGTTTCGCAAATCACCCATGTGAGTGCGATGCAAGGGATCCTGGTTATTCCACTGGGGATTTTGTAGGGGCCACTTTATATCTGCTAAGGGTCCTTGGTGGTGTTCGTCATCCCATATCCTCATACCCGTTTCCCTTATCATCCTCCTTTCCTCTGCCGTGAACAAAATCCTTAGTATTGACTGTAACTCCTCCCATGTGTATACATTGGGCCCCAAAAATTGGTCCAACCGTTCTGCCACTCCTAGAGGATCGTCCAACAAATGTCCCATTTCCTTCTTAAAGTCCCTGACTTGCCCAGAGTCTAAAGGCACTGTTACATAGGCAACCCCTGCTATTTGGGGTGGCTGACCTTCCTGTCCCGCTTGGGGATTCGGGATCATACCAATGCTTTGTTCTCTTAGGGGAAACATCCCCAATTCCTGTTCCTTTTTCCTAGTCTGACTTCTAGTTACCCTACGATTGTTTTCCCTTGTTCCTCCACTCTCTGCCTCATCATCAGAGTCTGAAGGAGCCGTGGGGACCCCGGGGCCAACCGGCTCCGCAGGCAGCTGGGGATATATATTTTGACTGGCAGGGGGTGGGAGTGGAGGAATATATGGAGGAGGAACGTAGGGGGGCATATTATCTTCCTCCTTGTTTTTCTTGTTCTTTTCCCTGGCTGATAAGGCAAATAGTTTTGTCCTTGTCTCCCCAACTGTCCACAGGGAAGCATATTCGCTCTCTTCTGAATCAAAGGCTTCCTTTGAGTTAACATATATATTTAGAGCCTGACAAATCCAATCCTCAAAGGACCCGAATACCGGCCAATACAAATGGTCTCCCCTAATTTGTTTCCCCCCCCACACTTCCATATAATAATGTATCATTTTAACTTTGTCTTTCCCTTTTCTAGATGGGAAAGCATCCCAATTAATTATCATCAAACCCAAGGGGCTATCCCTGGGAATCTGGGGAAGCTTAGCATGGGTCCCCTCTCCCATGGGACCAGAGGGCTTGCTTTTCCTCTGTCCCATCTTCCGGAGTGCACTCAGTTTCTCACACACGTGCTCCCCTGGTTCGTGGCCCAGCCCCTCGCGGGGAATGGAAAACGCACTAATACAGAGTCCGCACTCACTTGGTCTTCACGAGACCTCTCACACACAGCACTCCGGGAAAACCACCCCAAACCGAGCGGGAAACCGGCCTATACTCACGCGTCCTACGTCTTCACTGGTTCTTCGTGCACAAAGATTACAGGGGTAACCGGTTCTCCTTTGCCCGTTACTCAATTTAGGTTCATCGGTGGAGAGTGATCAGAAAGCCTGGGGCAGCCGGGCCGCCATAAGGGCGGGGCGCCTCCCGATCGTCCCGTAGCGACTGATCTACTTCTCCATCCGAGTCACGGCACCAAATTGTTATAAACTGTGACACGGCAATTTGAAGTGTCTTAATTCAATAAAGCAATTTTATTTAAAATTAGCAAGCGAGTAAGGCAGGCAAAATCCAGCGCTGGGCGGCCGGGGAGTCTCCTGCTCCACCAACGGCGCGCAAAAATGTTCTGTCCCAACCTTCCTTTTATCCCCCCTTTTCTCCTTGCAGACGTGACTCTCCAAATGTAGTCTGAGTCTGGTCGTTGTGATAGCTTCTAAGTCTCTTCTTTTGAGATACAGCAAGCAGACCAGATACACACACACCCAGGACTGTAATCTCAACCTCCTTATCACCTTGTAAGCAAATAAGCATTTCAAAGACACACCAGTACATTCTTAGCCACTATCTTATGCAAAACAAATTAGGTTAACATACCACAGTACATTCTTATGCAAACCAAGATAGGCAAGCATATTACAGTGAACAAATTATCTTCTACTTATCTCATGAACAACAAACTGTGCCAGAACACCATCTAATGAAAAGGGAACCCCTCACTGCCTTAACTATTGCAACTCTCCTTACCATCGGGGGAATAGGAGCTAGAACTGGGGTGGCATCCCTAGTAAATCAACAAAAGGAATTTAAAGCATTAAGAATTTCAGTAGATGAAGATCTGAGTAAAATTAAGCAGGCCATCGATAGATTAGTAAAATCATTAAGGTCCCTATCTAAGGTAGTGTTGCAGAACAGAAGGGGTTTAAACTTGCTATTATTACAACAAGGGAGATTGTGTGTAGCCCTGAAGGAGGAATGCTGTGCATACGCTAATCATACTAGAATTGTTACAAACACCATGGCAGAATTAAGGAGAAGATTAGAGCAGAGAAAGAAGGAAAGAGAGGCACAGCAAAGTTAGTATAAATCATAGTTCAATCAATCTCCTTAGTTAACTACCTTGCTATCCACCCTTGCAGGACCTCTGATACTGATAATATTGGGACTGACCTTTGGGCCATGCATCTTCAATAAGGCAATAAAAATAGTAAAAGGACGATTAAAAGCAGCACATTTAATACTCATTAGGGCAAAATATGAACCCATACACAATGTAGATGAGACCCTAATACTAAGTCACCAGGAGTTACAAAAATTCAGTGAACAAAATAAAGATAAACAAGAAAAGGGGGAAATTGAGATAAGTAAAAGATAATTTGTTCACTGTAGTATGCTTGCTTACCTTGGTTTGCATAAGAATATACTGTGGTATGTTAACCTAATTTGTTTTGCATAAGATAGTGGCTAAGAATGTACTGGTGTGTCTTTGAAATGCTTATTTGCTTACAAGGTGATAAGGAGGTTGAGATTACAGTCCTGGGTGTGTGTGTATCTGGTCTGCTTGCTGTATCTCAAAAGAAGAGACTTAGAAGCTATCACAACGACCAGACTCAGACTACATTTGGAGAGTCACGTCTGCAAAGAGAAAGGGGGGGATAAAAGGAAGGTTGAGACAGAACATTTTTGCGCGCCGTTGGTGGAGCAGGAGACTCCCCGGCCGCCCAGCGCTGGATTTTGCCTGCCTTACTCGCTTGCTAATTTTAAATAAAATTGCTTTATTGAATTAAGACACTTCAAATTGCCGTGTCACAATTTATAACACAAACAGTGTCAAGAATCTTATTGGAAGAAATCATACCACGATATGGGTTAGTAAACTACATTGATTCAGACCAGGGAACACATTTCACATCAAAAATTATTAAGCAATTGGCAGATGCTTTAGGCATTCAGTAGGAATACCACACCCCGTGGCACCCCCAGAGCTCAGGACAAGTTGAGAGGATAAATCAAACACTAAAAGCCCAATTAGCCAAATTGATGTTAGAAACAAGAATGTCATGAACAAAATGCCTCCCGTTGGCCTTATTAAATATAAGAACTATGCCTCACTCTGAAACAGGACTTTCACCTTTTGAAATGTTATATAGGATGCCTTATACCCACAGTATGCCTGTAGGGCATCCGAGATTAGAGGATAGACAAATACAACCATACCTAATAGCATTAAATAAGAATCTTAAAAAATTGTGAAGGCAGGGGATGATCATGCAGCACAGTCCTCTTAGCTTCTTGATACATAAAATACAACCTGGGGACAAAGTGCTTGTAAAAGCATAGAGGGAATCCCCATTAACGCCTCACTGGGAGGGACCCTTCATTGTTCTTTTGACCACAGATACTGCTATAGGAACTGCAGAAAAGGGGTAGACACAGGCATCAAGGATAAAGAAAGTCGAACTCCAGGATCAGGCACCAGAGTGAAAAATCACCTCCTGCCCTGGAGATATGAAGATAACCCTGCACCGGCAAAGTAAATGAAAACATCTCAATCAAACTTTCTGTGCCAGAGTATAACTATTATCCTTTTATATGTTTCCCCTATGAATACTGTTGTAAAGTTTAGACTGTTCAGACTAAGTAGGTTGTGTGGGAGTGCTTTGAGCAGGAGTTAGACCTGACTAACCGTTTTCTGGTAATAGCCACACGGCTAGGATTGTTTCAATTAAATTCAATAATCTGGTGTTTTCCCATATTAGAATGAATTAAAAGAGAAAGTACTAGCAAAACCAAAATTATTATTGTTGAGTGTCATAGGTTGAACAACGCGCAGGCTCTGCTGAACTACACCAAGGAGGCATTTTTAAACAAGTATGCAGCTCAGCCTGAGCATGAAACCACAGACGAATATTCCTGCTGCCAAGAAGATGGTTTGCCCCGCCGCTGGAGGCACCCCAGTGGGCGCTGGGAACGGCAGAGGGATCCTAGCAGTGGGAGTAATCCTGGTGAGCCTAAGCCTAGCCATGTGCCTCAAGGGGGAACTTGGGGGCAGATACCCAGAGGAGTTACCCCTCACCTCATGGAACTGCAGCAGGGGTAAGCCTAATTAACAGTATCTTGAGACAAACACTCAACAGGGGGTATACAAATTAAAGGGGAAATAAAAAAAAACCCCCAAAAAAACCATACCGTAAAAACGGACAGTCAGCTCATCAACTGCATCAAAAGAGCACAGGGAAATCTCAATTCCAGTTTATAATCAATGTAACTGTACTGGATGGGTCGTGGAGATACCAAACCCCCATCTATTTATTAAATTGCTTAATAAAGTTGCAAGTTGTAGTGGAGATTGTCTCCAATCACACCTCAGGTGCTCTTGAATTATTATCCCAGCAACACTCTCAAATGAGGGCTTTTGTATATCAAAATAGGATAGCCCTTGATTACTTACTAGCTGGAGAAGGAGGTGTGTGTGGAAAATGTAACGAATCTCAGTGCTGTGTAGAAATAGATGATTATAGAAAAACCATTAGAAATCTAACCACAAAAATTAAACAAGTAGCCCATGTTCCAGTACAAAAGTGGAACTCACTTCTCCAAGCATCGTGGTGGGATCATTTGTTTGATGGGGCTTGGTGGAAGAAAATAATTTTCTTCATTTTTATGTTCAATAGCAGGAGTCATATTCCTACCCTGTCTCATCCCGTTTTATAAGACTCATCCATTCAGTAGTACAGGGGATGCAAATAGCAGCTTTACCCACAGACCCAGAAGCTGCCCTTGGAAAAACAAATCAGGTACCAAAAATAATAACACTGGGAGAAGAAATTCCTCACAGCAGGGCAGCTGAGGCTCTAGCAAAATTTAAAAGGCGAATAAAGAGAAAAGAACAAAACTACAAAATTTACCAAGATATTCCAGATGTAGATTAAAAGCCAGTCTCAAGGTAGTCAATACACTACCTTGAGAGTGAATAGAGGTAGAAATTAAGGCGCGAATTAATGAGTTACTATAGAAGGTGGGGGATTGTTATGTGTAATAAATATAATTTGCACCATTCCTTGTATGAAATATGTACTATTGGATACTTGTTAAATCATGCCCGTCATATTAGTTCCCCTCCCCCCCTTGCAGGCGAGACTGGATGTATATTGGAAACTGATTTACAAGTAAAAGGATGTGGCTTGGCCAGGAGATGGGCCATGTCTGGGCTCCAGGTGTTGATCATCACGATCATCTGTGCTGATCGTCCGAGATGGATATCATGGAAATCCTCAGACAGATCCATGTGAATACAGCCTTCCCGTAAACTCTCATCAAGAATTCACCTACTCCGGACATTGAATTATTTCTCCTCATCACCAAAAAAAGAAAATCTTATTAGCCTATAGACTCTGAATAGAAGAAAAGACTAACTGCTTAAATCTTGGCCTCAGGTGGAATTTTCCCTATAAAAACCACTTGTGGCAGGATGGAGGTGTGTGGGCATAGGAGAAAACCTCTGCTGAGGCTGACTCCTTGTTGCACACCCAGGGTCGATCCCGGGCTCGGCTCTGTCCTTTCTGTGTGGCTGGTTAGATAGAATTTGACCGCAAATAATTTTTATTTTTAATCTGGCTGAATAAATTCTCATTTATAACAAGATGATATGCATTAAATGATAAGATGAATATTCGTTGCCAGAACAAGATATTCAAGGGGATTACCGTCTAACAGGATTTCAGCAATCAGAGTATTCCAGGAAAACCTCTGTTTAGAAGCACCACAAGAAAAGAACATGCATGAATATGTGAAAAAGGACAAAAGGAAACAGGAGGACCCCCCCCCCCCCCAATCCAACTAAGTCTGGAAACAGTATAAAAAAGACCCTGTGAAATCAGTAAATCAGTACCCTGTGAACTGCTAGGGTACGGTGTTGTATTAGTCCAGACCCAGTTCACCCAGCACCAGACCCAGTTCATCCAGCACAAATCGCCTGGCTTGGTGCTGATTTGCTTGTGGTTTTTCCAATTTTACTTTGATTTATTTTAATAAAATCCTTTAATTATTAAATTGACTGATTAATTTATAACAATATAGTTTTAGGTTACAACATAATGTTAAAATAGAAACTCTGCAATGTAAGATATTTTTTACTAGCTCAAGAAAAGGGATAAGATAATCAAGAAACTCTTTGCACAGAGATAACGGCAACAGGAAATCTAAAGAGTTACGGCCTCCTTTTCAGAAAAGACAAATATTCTTCCACCTTCTCAGTCTTTATGGAACCACCAGGATTAAGGGGAAGACGTTGACAAAAACCAGAAAAATTCTTAATTTGCCGGAATTTATGCATCATGTATGAGATATATGAATATACAACAGGCTATTGCTTTTAAGAATTATTCCTTTGTTCACAAGGCATGTTTTTGGCAGCTTAGTGCCCAAAACCATCCAGACATCCGTAATTATTTGCTTTTTATTGTCTCATAGTGTCTTAATCCTCATTGTCCAAATTTTTATTACTCTTATTACTATTTTTATAACTATTTTATTACTAATAAACTTTTAAAATACTAAAAACCAAGTGATTGGCATTTTTCACAACATGAAAGACCTGGTTCTGACTTCGACCTTTATCTATGGCATTCATCCAGTGATACTTCTTTTCAGATTACTGCTCGTTGTGGCATTTCTGCATCTAGAGATACACTGAATCACTAAATCTGGTGACTTTTCTCAGTAACATACAACCAAATGTTCTCTTCAAGATCCTTATCCTGGTTTCCTGAAAACAAAATTATTTACTTTTCTACAATCTATGCTGAGACTCTGTGACTCTTAGCTTGACTCATGCCATTTACATTCTCTATCCAGGTAAAGAAGAAAACTTCATTTGCTCTCCCTCCTGCAACTCACCTGCATTTGTTGCCATGATGCACATGCAAAGATCTCCACCTATGAGTGTTGGAAAACATACCAGTTTAAAAATTTTTGTATAACTTCAGTCAAGGGGTTTTGTTTGCCTCTGCCCCAGAAAAAGAATTTTAAGTTTCTTTCCAGGGCACTGTTGCACCAGGTGAGGTCTGGCGAACTCAACATATCAACAGATTGGGAGTAGCCCAAAAGACAAAGGGCCATCAGCGGCCATCTAGGAACATCTACTCTCAGATGCCACCTCTGGCAGAGTTGGAGACAGCTAGTCTGGAAAGGACTGATAAGAAAATCGAAGAATGAAGATCTAATTAACATCGGAGGCAGGAGATTCAGATCCAGTGGGAAACTGAAAATTGGGGGTTGCTCAACTCTGGACCAGTGAACTTTAAAACAGTGCATCACCATGAGTTTTGACTATAAAGTTTGGGAGAAAATCCTGCAAAAACATGTGTTGTGGAATGATTCTCTCTGTACATCCGGCCTATGTGTGGATAAGAGGATTTCTGTGGTACATCCTGGCCAGAATAAAGTAAAGACTCTCTAAAATTAAAAATGTTGTTGGAGGTTATTAGCTTTTCCCGCACTTTTGGTGACATGAACACCTCCAAAACCTGTCAGATGCACCTACTGGCTGCCAATTTGTTTACTTGCTGTTCAATCCTACCTCTTGGTAAAAGAAAACATTGACACACAGACTTCAATTAGCTTTGACAAGATGTCATACTCTCCCTATAACAATTAAAATTTTCTCAACTCAAAAGAACAGCAGGTTTGCTTCTATTTTTAAATTGACAGTTCCACTGTATCAATTTATACGACTTAGAAAACTGGATGATTAAAAAAACAGTATATAGAACATAGAGATAAGCTCTCAGTCACTATCAAATGAATTAGTGTTGCACAAATGATCAACACTGAAGATAACTTGTTTAAAACTAAATAAAGCAAGCCATTTACTTACCATTGGCAGCCTGGATTGGAGCATCTGGAGATCATCATAACCATAAATCTGCTTAAAGACAGATAAAAAATAAAATATTATAACACATTTCTCTGATTATGATCAATTTGGGGCTCTGTTTAAACAGTTTGACCTAGGACCAGTCTATTTTAGAGATGTACAGATATATGTCACATTGTACCATCATGGTGCACAGTAGCATTTTAAGGCTAGTAGAGCAAAGCTTAAAATGGCTTTTCACTCTGATGTTGTTTCCTTGTGACAGCAGTCCTCTGAGAATATTACTGTCATATGTTTAATATGGTTTCCACAGATGTATCATTCATCAAATTGTTTAAAATCTACAAAGCATTCAGAATTGGGAGTAAGAGCAACAGCCTTCCTTTCTGTAATAATTACTTCTGAAAATAGCAGGATTTAAGATTTGATTACTAGACCACAAAGCAACCTATGCTATCCCCTCGCATTCAGTGTAATATAGAAGAATTATTGGAATTAAGATTCTGATTCAAAAAACAAATAACCAAAAATATGTTCATCCTGGTCAGACACCAAAAAGTTACATGCAATCTATTAAAGTATGACAGACGGGATATATGGCACATTTCAACCATTACTATGCACTATTACTATTGCATTACTATGTAATACTATCTACTCCAGTAATACAAACCTAAATGGATCTAATTTTATTCAAAGGGCCTAAAACCTGATAACGCTGAAAATGATAGCAACATGCATGTTTACCTACAACAGCAGCCAGATCAGGTCTGTACCAACACTTATACAGTTTACTATCAACAGTAAACCCTCACTGAATACATTTAACATTCTTCAGCATTTGGAACAAGAACGCCAGGTGCAACATATGCCAACAGAAATGCATTGGCATAGACAACAGCAGGTCTGGAAGGCTCACTTGCACCAAGGCTTAATCAATCAAGGACAAATTGCTTACTGGGTAGGCAGGCAGAAGTCCTCCAGGTCCCACAATATACTGGTTATGCAACAAGGGTGATACACCTTGAGGCAGATTTGGGGGAGCTTTGCCTGTAGAATTAAAATACAGACACTTTAACAAGTCTTTAGAAAAGAAAAGGCTTCAGCATTGAGACAAGATAGCTCACAAGTCCTGGCAGCTGCACTGTCTTAGTTTGTAAAAGCAGAACAGAAGAATTTTGTGCTTGTTGATGAAAATGCTCAAAATAACCTGGAGAGTTTAACCATGCCTCAAGGAAGAGAAACCATAGGCTACTTAAGACTGAAAAGAGTCCCATCAGAGAATAGTCTAATTTTGTTATTTACTCTGTCCAAGAGAATTACAATAATTACTGGAACATCTCCATCCCTTGGTCCTCTCCTGAAGGCAAAATTCAGGCACTGTTTTCAGTCTAAGAGCAAATTATCTCCTTTAATTTTCTGCTCTGTCAACACATTGCCCCTTATCACCAGCAATAGACTGGAAAGCACTAAATGTTGCCAGCATACTTTTTGTGGGTGACTTATTGCAACTGGGAATAGTAAAGAGGAAATTTAAATGTTCCAATTGCCTACATGAAGCAGAGCTAGGAAGCAGAAAAGTAAAAAAAAAAAAAAATCACTTTGACCAGTCATCAGACACTTTATTTACAAGCTATGTAAATGAGAAATTCTTCTGTAAGTCTGATCTCAATATTTAAATCATTCACTTCCCTCCCTAGGATTTCCTTTTAGCAGTTCAGGCTGATTAGAAAAGAAAGAGAATTTAGTATTGTTTTTATTTCAGTGCAAGAAGCCTCCCAACCTTCCCTCTTTCTGAAGTGCTATTTTCTGTGGAATGACCCAGATATCAGACACTTTTTTCCTTTCTCTAGATGTGGCATTAGGGAAGTGGCATATGATAATGAGGACAAGGCAGTATATTTTGACACTGCCAAATAAATTCAAGTCACAGAGAAGACTGAAATTAAAGCTAATGCGAACTCACAGCAAAGAGCTGATTATAACCTGGAATACAAACAGGGTCAATCTCCTAGTCCAAAACTTCCAAAGTCAGAACTACTCTGGTTTCTATTTACAAAGCTCTTTGGGGATGGAATATGCTACATAAATGCCACATAATGTCCTAACAAATATCACAAATACACAAAACCAGGAAATTTTATTTTATAACCCAGAAAATAAAGCATGCTGAAAATGCTAGTCAAGAGCATGGATTTCTTAGCATAGCTATAGCTGACAAGATGCTCAATTGACAGCCCTGCTGATCAAAGTCCTCTGTCTGTCTGCATAAACTTTTTATAGTGCAAACCTGAAGACATTAAGGGAGCTGCTCCTGTGGTAGCAGACACACTGGTAACACTCAGGCCAAGGCTAGCTGTAGTGTTCATACTGCTTGACATGCTGACAACCAAAGAGGTGGTGCTAGTGTCTGAGGTTGAAGCAGTTGAAAATGTTGTTGAAGGCTGAAGTGAAGTGGTGTTCTCAACACTAGTGTGCTAGAAAGGAGACAAAAAGATTGAGGATCATAGAGCAAATGAGGCAAAGTGAAAGATGCGGGGTGGGGGGGGGGAGGGAACAAAACTAAAAATCAAACCCAACAATCTTTTAAGCAACAGCAGCACATGTAAAAATAATGCATTGTATATGTGTTATGTGTAGTAGATATAATTCACACCATTTCTAGTATGATATATGTGATATTGAATATTTGTTGGAGTATACATGTTTGTACTAGGAGTCCCCCCACCCTCGCAGGTGAAACCTGGTGTAGGTTGAAACCCGATTTACAAGTAAAAGGATGTGGCTCTCTGGAGATGGGCTGTATCTGAAGCCATAAGGGGACACCCAGGCGCTGATCATCCTGTGAACGACCTGAATAGGTATCATGAAAATCCTCTGGACTGATACATGTCAATGCAGGATTCGCGTAAATTTTATCAAGGGATTCATCAACTCCAGACATCAAATTGTTTTACCTCTTCACCAAGAAAAGAAATCTCATCAAACTATGGGACTCTGAATAGAAGAAAGGACTGATTGCCGAAATCCTGGCCTCAGGCGGAATTTTCCCTATGAAAACCGCTTGTACCAGGATGGTGGTGTGTGGGCATAGAGGAAAACCTCTGCTGAGGCTGTCTTCTCTGTTGCACACCCAGTGCTGACCCCGGGCTCAGCACTGTTCTTTCCTTGTGGCTGGCTATATAGAATTTGAATTGCAAAATAAATATTTTATTTTTTCATTTTTAATTTGGCTGGACAAATTTTCATTTATAACAAATGTATCAGGCAAGCAATTAAGTTGCATGCTTGTGATTTTTAAGTATTCAAAGAAAATTATTACATGATACTGAAATAAGAGATTTTCCAGAGATCACTTAAACTAACAAAATAAATATATCAAAAATGAATATATCAAAAATAAATGTATCAAAAATGAATGTATCAAAAATGAATGTATCATGTTTGTAGAATCATATGTTGAATTTTAAGAAACCTCTGCCATGGCGCAAAAGACATAGGAAAGAGAGAAGAGAAAAAAAAAAAATTCTTTAAAGCTTCTTGCAAAAAGACAAATACCAGAGAAGACCAGGAGTGCAAAGAACTCAGATAAGGAGGCCCCTCTGTCAAAGATGATGGACTTATCCAGATAAGATAGCAGAAGACCAAAAGCGTATGCGCAGAGGAGAAGAGTTCAAAAGTTCAATGCAGAGGAAGACTATGGTATCAGCCTCAAAAGACCACCGGCGACCCTGTAAAGACCACCACAAAAAACCACGCATGCCCAGAAGGGCGTGGGCCTATTTAGCATGAGAGGCGAAGACAGGCGGGGCCAGGGGTTGAATATGCATAGAAAAGTTGTGTAATGTATTGCATATGGAACACCTTTGTGAATAAAATTGTGGGACAAACTCCAGCTCGGGACACAAGATTTCGGAGAGCTATCTCACTTGTGCCGGGTGCTGTCATACATACCCACTTCATAACTACATTGAGTTGTAGAGTCTATTTATTTATTCCGCATATCGCTTCAATACTTAAATTCAAACTGCTATATTATCACAAAATTATACCACAGTGAAACAGAGATTTTTGGAGTTCACTTAAGTTAACAAAATGAATTAAGCATTTATATTCTAGCTTGTAGAGTTATGTGTTAAATTTTAACCTTTTACTTAATAAACCTCTACCATGGTACAAAGGGCATAAGAAAATGCAAATTTCTGAAGCTTCTTGCATAAAGAACAATACTAGAAAGGACCGAATATGCAAAGAACCCAGATAAAGAGGCTCCTCTGTTCCTAAGCCTATGGAGACTCAGACACATACTTGGATAAGCACCAAAGGACCAAAAGCGCACACACAAAGGAGAAAAGTTCAAAAGTTCAACCATTAAGAAGACCACAATCTTCAGCCTCAAGAGACCACCAGAGACCCACCCTCCCCCCTGCCCCCGCAAAATCAAAACCACCACAGCAAACCACGCATGCCTAGAAGGGCGTGGACCTATTTAGCATGAGAGGCGAGGACAGGCGGGGCCAGGGGTTGAATATGCGTAGAAAAGTTGTGTAATGTATTGCATATGGAACACCTTTGTGAATAAAAGTGTGGGTCAGACTGAGGCTTGGGGCACAAGTTTTTGGAGAGATATCTCACTTGTGCCAGGTGCCAACAATACATACCCACTTCATAACTGCCCTAGGTTGTGGAGTCTATTTATTCTGTGTATCACTTCAACAGTAACTCAAATGTTACTCCCTTGCATTATTTCTTGCCCTTTTTGCTTGTATATTCCTTTAAGCTAGTATTTGTTATGTTGAATAAACTATATTCTTCCAAAAGACAATATTTGTTTTCTAAATACAGAACACTGCTATTGTGATTTCCTCAGTGCATTTATGGAATTTAAAAGATTAAAACTGCAGTGCCCCACAATAGAGTCAATGTGGTAAACTGAAACACAAACAATATGTATTACAGGAACACATGAGGATAAAGGAGTTCCTGGCTTGAATCCAGCACAATACAGTGCTTTAGCTGTAAGCTGATCACACTTGCAAAACAGCACCATCAACACACAGAAGCCAAAAATAACTCTGACAACAAAAAAGGAGTACATTTTGATAAGTGTGATTTTTAAGTTACATATACAACAGGGTGGAGCATTACAAACCAAAATTCAAGCATAAAGAAAAGCAGTAACCTTTCTGTACACCCCAACTGGGATTGTACAGACAGAACAAGGCAGTGTCTGACTTTTGCTTGTGCAATCGCATCTAGAGCACTGTGTTCACTACCATTTGCCTTGTTATCTCTAATGCGTTAAATACACAGGTGACAACATCACATGGTAAACTCTAAAATCATCTGTCCTGAAGCATTTGTCATGACATGTACCACTCTATCACCTGCACTTTGCCAGCTAATATCTCCAGTGGAGACTGTGAAGAGTCCACATTGTAGAGTAGTTTCAGACAGCCACATCAAAAGTTTTATTTGTTTTTTTTAACACATTTGTTGTGATAAATTCTTTCTATATTCCATCCCCCCTTGCTGGCACAAAAATTTCCTCTACAGTTGTATGACTGGCAAGTCTCTGTAACAGCTAGTCCTTGATCTAGTACAAATCACAAGTAGTAAAGACTTTTTTTTTTACCACTAGAGAGCTGGCAGTCCTCCTTCTCTGAGAAAAAGCTCTTGTTTCGGTTATTAGCATTCTGGAACACACTGAACTAAGAGAGAGTCTTAATCATCAGATAAACTGACTATATGCCAAATATCTGTAGAAATGTAAATAGGACTTACCACATGTGATGTGCTTGAAGACAACACTGAGGCAGGGGAGAGGCTGCTCTGATGATTGGAAAGGGAGCTAAAAAGGAATTGCAAAGAGTTAAGGTTATAGATGAGTAATATAATAGTTGGCTCTCACAATTAAGAGATAGATACTATGCAGACGTTAAAATGTACAGTGCTGTTATTGTAATGTGTCCTCCCATAGCCTTCTTTCTCTTTCCCCTTGTAGTAGCCTCAGTAGTCACGGCAATTAGAGGAGGGCTGACTTATTACCAAGAGGCACAGTGTAACAACACCTGACCTCCAATTAAGATATAAGAAGGTAATTGTCACCAATGGACAGCAGAGAAGGAGTTGACTGACAAAACTTTGGGAGGGGCTATGGATATAAAAGGCAGAGCATCCATTTTGTAGATGAACACGTGGCTAATAGTTATGGTGGTTCCCAGCACTGTAGTTTTTCCTTATTTAGTCCTTTTGTATTTTTTTTGTTCAAGTTTAATAAACTTAAAATTTTAAAAGTAAGAAGTCATTTCTCACAGTTGAAAAAATTATTTTTTCTTAAAACATTTTAAATATATATCTATGTATATACACACATACATATATACAGAGTAGGTAGTAGAATATTAAAGAATAAAGATTGTAGCTATGTGTATACACATATACACACAGTAGGATAATAAACAAAAAATTGTCTGTAGAAATGTGTATATATTTACACATACACACACCTCCCTACATTTTTCCTTTAACTAATATCCTACTACGGTTCAATGAAGAAAATGAAGTACAGAAACAACTATTACTAACAATAAACATCTAAAACACCATTCATTTATATTTATCAAATTGCTATATTTTTAGAAAAACAACTGCTAGTTCAGGAATTATGTAGCAATGACTCTAAGATATGTAAAGACCAAAACAAGAAGAACGCTCACAGAAACACGGCTTGTTTCCCATTCTTTCCATAAGCAACTGCTGCTGCTTGCAATAGGGCACAAGTATTAATTAGGTGAGATAGTGCTTTGGTTTGAGTCATTATGGTATTTCTCATATAACCTGTATAATATTAGTTCAACCAATTAGAACTGCAGGGTATTTGCCCCATAACTCTACCAAAAGCCTTAAGAAACTATCAAAAGACAGGGCTCAAAAAAAAACCCCAACAAATGAAGAGCATCTGTGAAAATCCAAAAGTTAGCCATACTACTACAGAATCTGTCAATTTAATCAAGGCCAATTAATACCACTACACCCTATCAAAACCAATTTCCTCTTTGAAAAGATGAAACAGAACCATTAGTTCAATTTTATACATACACTGTAAAATATGAAAATAAAGAATCCCCTGATGAAAAACATTTGCAATAGTTTTGCTTTAGAAAGCAACTCTGCTTTAGCACAATCTTTTTTTTCCTAACTGACCAGGCCTGTGAACTATTGGCACTAATAGCAGCACTGACATACATCTGCAATCCAAAGATCTCCCTGAAAAGTGACTGAAATGGTTTTTTAAACATTTACACTGACAGAAGTTATACCTTACATTCAAGGTCAAGAACATAACTTACAGCACAATAAACAAATTGAACATGATTTAGTAAAATATGAATATCGATCTAATATTGATATCCAACTGAGACGGACAAAAAGCTCTCAAACAGTTCAAGTTAGAAAGTGTATGTTTATTACAACGGCTGGGCAGTATGTGGCATTGTTATGTGTAGTAAATATAATTCGCGCCATCCCTTGTATGAAATATGTAATATTGGATACTTGTTAGATTATGCCCGTCGTATTAGTTCCCCCCCCCTTGCAGGCGAGACTGGGTGTATATTGGAAACTGATTTACAAGTAAAAGGATGTGGCTTGGCCAGGAGATGGGCCATGTCTGGGCTCCAGGGGTTGATCATCGGTGCTGATTGTCCAAGATGGATATCATGGAAATCCTCAGACAGATCCATGTGAATGCAGCCTTCCCGTAAAATCTCATCAAGAATTCACCTACTCCGGACATTGAATTATTTCTCCTCATCACCAAAAAAAATAAAAGCTTATTAACCTATGGACTCCAAATAGAAGAAAAGACTGATTGCTGAAATCTTGGCCTCAGGTGGAATTTTCCCTATAAAAAAACTGCTTGTGCCAGGATGGAAGTGTGTGGGCATAGGGGAAGACCTCTGCTGAGGCTGACTCCTTGTTGCACACCCAGGGCCGATCCCGGGCTCAGTTCTGTTCTTTCTGTGTGGCTGGCTAGATAGAATTTGACCGCTAATAAAATTATTTTTATTTTTAATCTGGCTGAATAAATTCTCATTTATAACAGGATTATTCCCTAATGCGCACTGCAAAAATCACAGGTATTACAAACCCCTTTTATTTACAGAAGTCTTGAATACACAAAATATGAATGCATATTCATATCCCTGTCACTTCCTCTGCTCTGCTTCGTATGCTAACTGGCAAAAAGGCAATGCATAGTTTTGTTCCTTGAAATGAGTCGGGGGTCCACTTTGGGGAGGGGGTCTCCAAAATAAAGAAGTAAAATAAGTCTTCTTCGTTCTGACCTTTCTACCTTTTCAATGCATATGTGACAAATGAATCCTTGTAGTTTTCCTGTGTTCAATGGATTCCTCAAGTATGGTAAGTCTGCAACTGTTTTTGTGTCCCTGAAATCTGTTTATCACATTCTGTTTTTCATTATAAGCACAGCTACCCAAACATAAAGTTGACAAGCAATGAGCTACTAGATTCTGGATATCTTATCTAAGATCTGGCTACTGTTAACTATGAGCAAAGCCTATTTATTTACTCCCCGCTAACTCAGTAACATCTAATTTAACTATCATCTTAAATTGCCTAAAATTCTTAATTCTTCAAAATTAATGTCTCACAGTAACAAAGCAAAGAAATAAAAAATAAATATGGTTTGGTGCAAAAAAAAACCCTCCTAATTTGAAATCAGATGCAAGAGAGATCCTAACCATAGTAAATATTTTAGTGTTCTGTATGGAAATAGTCACAAGAAAATACAGTAGTTTTCATAGCAAAGTTGCAGACTAAATTATATGCCCTAATTAAAGGGCAAACACTTCTGGAAGCTCTTTTGAGGTGCGGGACCAGAATAAATGTTGGCAGTTCCATAGATTAATTTTACTTTTACTCTTTAAAACTGTTCTCTGCTCACTCAAATTACAATGACACCACTTCAAGCAGCAAGGAAAAAAAACAGTTCAGTCTTACATACATTTTTAAACCACTCCCTTGCCCACTCTCCCCAGCTCTTCTAAAAGCCTTAATTAACTATCTGACCTCTGGTAGACAGATAAGAGACACCAGCACAACCAAGCCAGACATGCTTGGAATTCAAGAATCATCTTGCATGGTGCTTTGTATCTGACTAACAGCATCGATCCTCCAACTAATATTTCTATCAATGTACACAGCTTTTCAACAAACAAATGTGGGGATGTATTTTCAACATGAACGAATTAATTATTGTTGTTTGACACATTTACCATTTTATTCAACAGAAAGCACTAGTATATTAATATTTTTCCACTGTTTTCTTTTTTTTGAGCCCCACATTGGGCGCCAATTAATGTATTTGTCCTGGTTCAGGGCAAATTTGGGGAAAAACCCCCAAAAGGGTTCTTTCAGGAAAGCAGATTCAATTGGCCCCTCCCCCAACCCATTCAGGAAAGATACCTCTTTGGAGAAAAGTGGAAAAAACCTGTTTATTAAACTAGCAAACTTAGACAATATTAAACAACAAAACTTCTTGCCACTCCAAGAGAGAGACAAACTCAGAAAAAATCCCTCAGGTCGCAGCTGGGCTCACTCAGTCTCTGCTCAGTCCCTCCAGCGCTGGAAATGCCACGGCCCAGGCCCGGCCCGCTGGGCCACCGGCGCTGCTGCTGCTGCTCTCCTGGTGTGCAGTCCAGAGCAGGTCCAGAGAAAGGGAAAAAAACCACAGTCCAGGGAACTTCTTTGCCTCAGCTAGCTAAAACTAACTAGACTAGGAAAAAAAAAACCAAAGGAGAGCTCCATCTCGTTGTCCGTCTGGACGCAGACAACTCAGTCCAGGAGCAGGAATGTGGAGGAGTGAGTGCAGTTCTTGAAAACAAACTCCGCGCTTCTTCCCCCCACTCCTTCCCTCCTGGAACAAGTCTTAAAGGTGTAGAACTTATTATTCAACATGAACAGGGCAGACGATTGGGGATAAAGGCATCATACAGTCAACCTAGGACACTGTCCTAGCTGTCTGTCCAAGATTAAAAAAAAAAACGTTTTCCAATTACCATCTGAGTAGGAGTTGCCTTGGGGCAGTTTTCCTTATCTGCTGTTAATGGCCCCATCAATACCTGGCCACATGACTCAGAGATAACACTGTCCAGGAGGAGGAGGTGATTAAGGACACACCTTGTGACTCATAATAACCCATTGTGAGATGCTCTGCCCAAGGGGAGGAGCTAGGCATTCCCACCTGGATAAAACTGGAGATTTCTACACAGAGGAGAGCCTTTTCACAGGTTCTCCGAGAAGACACAGCAACTATATCTGCCATCCCAAGACGACTGCAGCTCTTCCAATTCGGACTGCTACCAGCACGCTGGCCAGGTTGTATTCTGACTTTGTCAGTAGCCTTTCCCTTTGTATTATTGCATGTATTTTTGTCCTTTTCCCCTTTTCCCAATAAATTGTATTTCTGACTTGGAGTCTCTCACTGGTTTTACTTTCAAACCAGAACACTGTCTAACAGAAAAAAATCTGTGATAGCCGATAAAATTAGTTTCTTATAGTAAGAGATACAGTACAAAAGTGAATATTAAAACATAACCAGCACAGCCTCAGGATGTCACCTGTCCAAGGACAAAGTGCAAGTAACAGGCGCTAAAATATCAGACGGACAGTGTGAATGAGCCAAGCTGTGTTAAATGCACTTCCAGGAACACTAATCTGACATTTCAAAGTGTCTTAAGGAAATGTCTTCGAAAAAGGCACACACTTTCCCTGTGGAATCATTCCCATTTTCTAATTTTAAGAAATACAAATATAAATGAAAATGAAATATTTCAAAATTAGCCAGGAAGTAAATTATTAGGGAATAATTTCAAACATACGACACTAAACAAACACCAAGCACTGCAGAAAAAGTAGGAAAAACAAACTAGAGGAATCAATTTAGATGACATGACTGAAGCAAGAGCTACTTGAAACACAAAGTTGTTTATATACCACTGTCCTGGGTAACCCAAAATGTTATTGTATTCCATATCTATCTATGCCCAACATTGTTACTGTCTCTTTAAGATCCTGAAGCAGGAAAACAACCCTGCAAGGGCTGGGAGGTGCCCAGGTTTTTTGAGGTTGAGGCACTTGGGCAGAACTCTCTCTTGCCTCATGGCTTTGGCTTTTTTCCCTTTGTTCTTGACAGGAGATAGAGCCAAAGCACCAGTGGGCAGAGGCTCTCTTTTGGGTTTCTTTTGTTTTTGTTTTTTTCCTAGAGGGTTGCCTCAGGTAGTTTTTTTCTGAGAGGCAGTCCTGGAACATCTCAAGGCAAACTGAGTGCCTGCCTACAGCTGCGGCATTGCAACGATATGAACAGAACAGCCCTGCTCCATACAATCCCCCCAGCCCACCAGCAGTGCACAGTGGAAATGGGAAGGTGCAGAGTCCAAGTTGCCCCAGATGGTTGCCTTGCCATATTCTGCCAAGAGGAAGGCAAAGTCCCTCCACGAGTTCTAGACCTTGACCAATGTGTAAAATGCATATTATATGACTGGCTCTTTGCAGATATTAAAATGAATACTATATGTGCTATGTTGGAAAGTTATGTTGTATTAACCTCTTTTAAGTAGTGCTGTATTAATCTCTTTTAAGTAGTATGGTAAATATAGTTATTAGGCTATAGCACAATATTAAAATAGAAACTATGTGATATAAGATACTTTTTGTAACTACCTCAAGGAATGGATAAGATAATTAAGAAATTCTTTGCATAGAAATAACAGCAAAAAGACACTAATATTGCAAGAAAGGAATTATTGCCTCCTTATCATGAAGACCCAGACTTCGAGGTACCAAAACTATTAATTTACAAGATGAGGGGGGGAGTAGAAAATAAGCAGAAAACACCCTTAGTTTGAAAAGAATGTTTGAATTATGTATGAGATATATGAATATGCAATAGACTATTGCTTTTAAGGGGTAATCCTTTGTTTGCAAGGTGTGCTTTGTGGTAGAGTGCAAGGCACCCAGACGTCCATAATTCTTTGCCTTTTATTGTCTCTTATTATCCTAATTTTCATTACTATTTTCATTACTATTAAACTTGTAAAATTTTAACACAAGTGAATGGCATTTTTCACAACCAAGTTCCAGCTGCCAGAGTGTGCCAGCCACCTTCACCAAGGGAGCTGCTGACGCCACTGGAGAGAAAAGAGGAGGGAGGGTTGCTGTCATCTTTATGTTTCAACACATGGTTGTCTGTGGAGGGTGACATCTTGGCGGAGGGGTTACTCTGCCATTTAAAAATTTCTCCTTGTTCCCAGGGAGTCTGCAAGATTCCAGCAATTTTCTAACTAGTGACTATTACTATTATTATGTTTGCCTGTTTCTGTTTTGGTTTTTTAGTAAACTGTTGTTTTTTCACTTATATCTACTCATATTTGTGAGAAATGACCTGTCACTTTTAAAATTTTAAAGGTTTATTAAACCTTAACAAAATACAACAAAGGACAGTGTGCTGGGAGTGTGTGACCGTTTGCCATGAGCTTGTCTACAAAATGGCTGCTCCGCCTTTTATACCCCTGGGGTTGCATCAGGCAACCTTGGCCTCTCCTAAAGTCTGTCAGTCAGCTCTTCTTCACCGTCCATTGGAGGAGACTACTTTCTTGCAACTTGATTGGAGGTGAGGTGTTGTCATGCCGCACCCCCTAGCAACAAGCTTTTCCCATTCCCAACTGCCCCATGCAAAGGGCACATGTACATGCGCTCCCTCCATGTCTTGGACAGCCCTGACAATGCAGGCTGTCTGGTGGAAACAATACAGAGGGGGGAAAAGGGGACTATGGGGAAAACAGAGGACGTCTAAACAACAAACTACAATAACATAACTATACATCAATAAAACTTCTCTTAACATGCACACAATGTTCATCCCTTACTTGCAAGAGCAAATCATCACATTACTCATCTATAACAATATTCATCTCCCCTTATTGGTGGAAACAGATTGGTTAAAACTAAAGAGGAGGTAACTTATTTCAAAGTGTCTATCTCATAACTTGTCTTAAACCAAGACAATCATGGGCAACAGCTGCTCTATCATTAAGAGGCAGCCCAGAGCTCATACTTTGTAACCAGAAACATCCTGGCATCTTCTGAATCTCTCTCCTAATTCTAGTTAATGTCAGAAAAAGAGACCCTGGTACCTGACAGCCTCATACACAATCATCCTTATGTCTGTCCTTTCCTGACAATTGAACACCTTTCCATTTATCACAACTCCTACTGTACCTGCTTAACTGTGAGAGTGAGCTGCTGGACAGATCACTGGACTGAGGCAAGTTGGGCAAAGTTCCTGCATGCTGCGATGCTGAAGGCAGAAGTGAAGCAGTAGTGGACACCATGCTGCGCAGAGAATCAGCAGAAGGTACTGAGGGAGAAGGCTCTGTCTTAAGCACAGGAACTGATGAAGTAGCTGCAACAAATTATAAAGAGACATTCAAAGACAAATTCCAGCATACTTAACATCCTAGCCTGGATTCAGGAACACAACAGTGTTCTCCCCTTGGTTTACAAAAACCTGACCAGTAAGAACCAATAACAGTATTAAGAATCAGGCTATTAATGAAAATTCAAACAGCAACATAACTATCATTTTTTTCCCCTTTAGGCTCTTCACCTACAGTAGATTTATAATTTTTAATGTTATGTGTGTAGCAAACTAGTCTTCTGCACTTAAACTCCCACTATCTGGATTACTACCTTTCACTCACAAGTCAATCCTCGCTTTAAAATTCCTTGCATTTGGTTCCACAAACAGAAGTATTTTGTACTGTACAAATCTGCTTTTACCTACAGCTCTGCTTCTTCATTGCAACCTACACAGCACCATTGATGTTTAATACTTGGATCGCTGGATACAAGGGCACATACAATTTATCAGTTTGGAGAACTGAGTTAAATGCTTAATTCAGTAGAATAAAAGAAGCTATGATAAAAGGCCACAACTGGGTACAGCATTAAGCACTTTTGATGGCTAAAGAGTTGTCAAATATTGTCTAACTTCATGTGACCTTGTCGTGGTTTGACACGGAAAAATAATTTTTCTGGAAGGAAGAGGTCAATTTGGATATTGACCAATTGAAGGTGGACACGCCTCTGAGAACACAGAGGGGTTAAAAGCAGAATTCCCAGGAGAACTCGCTCCCTTTGGTTCCGGTCAGCGTGCAGTGCAGACCTCCCCTGCCCGGCCGTGACTGGGTGGGGAGGGGAAGGCCCATGGCCTGACTGAGGTAGGCCGAAGGGTGGAGGGACTGGAGCCAGGCTGGACCCCTGCAGATGGAAGGGTGGAGAAAATCTAGGATTTCTCCATTCCCCTCCAAAGTTTCTCTCCTGAGAGGGAAAGAGAAACAGACAGCAGCAGTTTTGTTGGCGGTTCACCGCGGGGGATGAAGAGGAACGGGGAGCTGCCGGAGTCTGGGCATCGAGCCATCCTGGGATTCCGGACTTTTAACCCTTCCTTGAGAAATGAAAGCTTTGTGAATTTTTTTTTCCCCTCCTCGGTTTGAAAGAGAGGAAGAGGGACACCTTGGACCCTGGGATGTTAGAAGGAGGAATTCTAGATGGGAGGGGGACAAGGAGTGGCTTTTGGCTGGACTTTTTTCCTTGGTAGCCACCGACTGAATCATTCTTCTCCTCCAAGAGAGACTGTATTTTAGGAGGATGCCAGTGAGTCAAGAGACCTGCTTCAGCTGGGAAAAGACAGAAGTGGAGCGAACAGAGAAAAAAGTTAAGGGGTTTGTGGTGGTGCCCCCTGTCCTCAAAGAAAGAGAAGAGAAGAAGATCTCTGTTCTTGGACCCCCGGCCCCAGGGGAAAATGGGGGGGACTCTGGTCCCAAAAAATGAAAAATTGAACTGTTGTTTTCTTCCCTCTTGGCAGGACATCCTTGAAAGGAAAAATCCTAAAAGCAGTCTGTCCATCCATGCATTGGTGGTGAGAGCACTGTGCATGGAAAGGAGAAGGGTCACCATGGCAAACTTTTTCTCCGGGCGGTGCCATGTGTGACATGGAAGCACAGGATGTGGCAGTTGTGTTTCTTGGGGGGTCTGTGGCACAGGAGAGACTCCTGTTCTCTCAGTGAACTGAGTATTGATTGTCTGGAGGGTGGAAACCTGATTGGGATCCAGATTGTGTCTCACTGTGGTTTGTTGGAGCTGGGTGGTGGGAGGAAGAATGCTTTGCAAGGTTTTAATTTTAATCTTTGTGTGTGGTTTTTTTTTTTTTTTCCTTTTATAGTAGTAGCTTAATAAAGGTTTTTTTTTCCTGTTATTAAGCTTGGGCCTGCTTTGCTCTGCTCTCGATTGTATTTCACAGCATTCATTTGAGAGATTGCATTTTCATGGAGGCACTGGCATTGTGCCAGTGTCAAACCATGACAGACCTAGATAACAAAAAGTTTAAAGCAGGAATAGTTCTTTTTCAGGTACACAGAGAAGAACTTGTTTACCACAGATGTACCTTTCCAAATGATCACTATACTAAGATACTGAACAACTCTACTGCCCAACAGAATACCCAGCTGTTTCTACACTTATCTCTTGTTCTCTGAAGATAATACACAGAATTAGAGGCACTAATTCACCAATAAAAGCAAGAGACAGTTGAGCCTTGCCTTCTGCTGGACCATGCTTCCATACCACATCAGAGACTACTAGCCAGTGGATCATCACTAACTTGCAATGCATGTAAAGACAATCTTAGAATGGTCACAAAAGAAAATTCACATATACACTCAGAAGGTACACATCACAGTTTGTTCAAGTTACTGGTTTGCTTTCCTCACTAAACGACTCAAGTCAGGTTGCTGGATTGCTATACAAACAGAAATCAAGAAATCTTGGCCTTGGCAATAAGCACAAGGGTAACTGACAACAGAGAAGGAAATTCTATAGATCAGGTTCAAGACCATTTAAGGAACCTGAAATCCATGGGATCTAAAGAGATACATCTGTGGGTCTGGAGGGAACTGGCAGAGGAAGTGGTTAAGCCACTATCCATCATATTTGAGAAATTGTGGCAGTCCAGTGAAGGTTCCACTGACTGAAAAAGGGGAATGTGGTGGATGAGAGAAGAGCAACTGACATCATCTACCTGGACTTGTGCAAAGCATTTGACACTGTCCCGCACGACATCCTTGTCTCTAAACTAGAGAGACATGGATTTGATGGGTGCACCACGCAGTGCATAAGGAGTTGGCTGGACGGTTGCACTCAAAGAGTCAAGGGCTCAATGTTCAAGTGGAGACTAGTGACAAGTGGTGTTCCTCAGGGATTGGTGTTGGGACCGGTGCTGTTTAACATCTTTGTTGGTGACATGGACGGGGGGATTGAGTGCACCCTCAGCAAGTTTCCTGAAGAGACCAAATTGTGTGGTGCAGTCAACACGCTGAAAGGAAGGGATGCCATCCAGAGTGACCTTGACAGGTGGACCAATGCAAACTTCATGTAGTTCAACAAGTCCAAGTGCAAGGTCCTGCACTTGGGTCAGGGAAATCCCAAGCACAAATACAAGGTGGGTGGAGAATGGATTGAGAACAACCCTGGGGAGAAGGACTTGGGGGTCTTGGTGAATGACAAAATTAATATAAACCAGCAGTGTGTACTTGCAGCCCAGAAAGCCAAGTGTATCCTGGGCTGCATCAAAAGCAGTGTGACCAGTAGGTCAAGGGAGGTGATTCTGCCCCTCTACTCTGCTCTCGTGAGACCCCCACCTGGCATACTGTGTCCAGCTTTGGAGGCCCCAACATTGGAAGGAGGTGGACCTGATGGAGTGAGTCCAGAGTAGGGACAAGATGATGATCAGAGGGCTGGAGCACCTCTCCTATGAAGACAGGCTTAGAGAGTTGGGATTGTTCACCCTGAAGAAAAGGCTCTAGGGAGACCTTGTAGCAGCCTTCTAGTACCTAAAGGGATTCCAAGAGAGCTAGAAAGGGAGTTTTCACAAGGGCATGGAGTGACAGGACAGAGGGGAATGGCTTTAAACTGAAAGAGCGTAGGTTTACATTAGATATTAAGAAGAAATTCTTCCCTGTGAGAGTGGTGAGGCACTGGCACTTATCTCTGGAAGTGTTCTGGGCCAGGTTGGATGGGGCTTGGAGCAACCTGGTCTAGTGGAAGGTGTTCCTGCCTATGGCAGGGGGATGGAAATAAAATTGAAACCCCTTCCAATCCAAACCATCCTATGAACTAAGAATATTATCAGCACATGCAGAATGGAAAATATCAGTACTTTCAATTGTTAAAAAGAGAAAATACATAATAGTTTGGATTCATGAAATAGATACATGGAAGAAGACTAATTCTAGTTTATGTGCTTGAAATACAGAAAAGACCAAAAGTGTTCTCAAAGGGGAACTGGCTCAGAAAAAGGGACTAATAAAGCTGTTACAGAATAATTACAAAAATATTAGGAATTCTCAGATCTTTGTTTTCCATAGCAGAAAAACCAAGTCCTGTAGTGAATTTCATACATTATTCATTAATTATGTACACAAGAGTAAGAAACTTTTCCACTTGAAATGTTGTTTTTATATATAACAATATTTCAAGTGGTAACTCTTTGGGCATATACACTCCTCCTGCTCATTTAAATTTAACTTAGCACTAACAGAACATTATTTATAGGTTTGAATGCCCAACTTCTTTCTACTCAGAAGTATAAAAAAACCAGTCTGCCCTATTAGTAACCTACCTGAAGAGATGCTTAAGAGGAAGACAGACTTAAAGTGTTGGAATTCCAAAAGATGTTAATTCACACTGCTGCCCTTGAAAATTACCACAGAGCAGCACAGGTCAGAAGATTGAATACTAGAATTTAATTTATTTAACTCCAGCAACAGAGATGTAGGGATGCTACAAGTAAAATACCACATTAGAACCTGGCCAAGATGCAGATAACAGTAATGCCCGTATCAGAGCCAGTATTGTTATTCTTACTCCACTGCAAGGGAGCAAGGTACCTGGCAGAGGGAGCATGTTAGTCACCCTTATTCCCCATGGGCTTCTAATAGGGCACAAGTAGCACTACACCCAATGAGAGGTGCATTCCAAGAATGTCACTTTGTGTCATTTACAGCTAAATCCTATTCATAGCTCCCCAACTGAGAATTGGAAGAATTACTAAATCATTTTATATGAATTTTTAATTTTATATTTTTTTAAATTTCTCCTAATTTTGGCAGATAAATTCAAAAGAAAGCAGCAGCAAATCAGCTTCTTTAATTCTAAGACTGCTTAGGTTTGTAGATTTAATAGAGCTGCTTTCACACTTCAGTTCTAGTCAAGCAGCAAGTAGTATATCCTATGGAAATACAAAATAAAAGAGTCAGTAATAAAATAAACAGTGAGAACAATATAAAACCTTAAACCAGACATCACTGCTACAGTTGTGCACACAGCAAGTAGTAAGGAAGGATCAGAAAGTCCTCTGCACAACCAAGATTTGTAAACTTACTGTCAAGAGTTGCCTGTGTTCTAACACTGCTGTGTCCATTCTGTAAACAAAGAAGAAATGGATAAATAAATTATCAAATAGGAATATTAAATTTTCAGACAAAACCACACACAGAACATGCTTCATGCAAAATTCTATATTCATTCTAAATTGAAAGACCAAAAAGACAGAAAACGGACTTTTTTATAGCCTTTAACAAAACCACATAATAAAGTTGTCTCAAGTGTAAGGTGTACTGAACATACAGAATCCAGAATCCCATATACTGCCCATAATAAACCCATCAGCTGGAGACCATCCCATCTACTGTATATAATATAAACTTCAGGTTCACACCGCTATGAAAGAAAGAATTGCTATAACATATAGGAAATGGTTGTGGTTTTGATCTAATGCAACTCACAATTTTAACTATCCAAGTTACACAGAGGCGCCAATTTTTTTCCACTGAAAGATAAGACTTGAGAGGCATCAGTTGTTTTTTGGATAACGCTGGAGTACAGAAGTGTATAGTCTATGCTTGATCCTCACGAGTAAATATGAGCTAGTGCAGAAGACAAGTGTGACTGAGCCATTATATAACAAAGGCCAGGAGTAAATAAACTTACAAACTCTCACAAGTTCCTTAAATATTTGATAAAGTCTCTTAAAGAAAACCTACATTCCATATACAAATAGAGTAGATGCTTTTGAATATCTCCTGAGACTCTCTCTGTCCTAGATTAGATCTCTCCTTATGCTTTTTAAAATAAAAGATTAAACTAATTCCAACTGCAGTTTAAATCCAACAAAAGAGTAATGTTGGAAGGGCCACAAACAGTTTGGGATTAATTTTCTATGTGCCATATTAATTTAATAAATAATATACCTATGGATAGAAATGGTCAAGTTATGGCAAAATACCATGACTGATATTTACATACAGAAATAGTTCCTTTTTTAAAAACTAAGCTTCAGGGAAGGAAACTCAACTAGAATGTTATGTGTTACTAAGAATAAAGGTCAAACAGCAATTTAAGATGTCAAAACCTATAAAAGCAGAGGCTCTTATATCCCATATACAAGAAACGGCTACAAAATAGGAAAGGAAAAAAACCACAGAATGTTCTTGGGAATCAAAAATACCACTTGGCTTGGTTAAAATATTAACATATTTGGGTAATTCAAGTCTAACACCGATAAGAATATTCCCCTTTTTTCAAAGTCTTATTTCAGAATTTCACTCACTGTAACTGCAATAGGGGTTGGTTCAGATGGAGCCATGGAGCTTTCGTACACTATCCTACCAAGTACAGAAGTCTGCTCATAGGAGGAAGTTGTTACTGGGTTAGTGCTGTGGGATGAGCAGGTCAGACTGGAAGAGCTGATGGCAGAGGTTGTGGAGGTGGACTCCTGTACTGTATTGGATATTGGCAGAGAGGTATTCAAAGGATCACTGGAAAAAGTAAAAATTATTTATCAACATGGCAAACTACATCTCAAATACCTTTGTGAAAATATCAGCTCCTATATAGTTATTTAGAACTACCTTAAACATGGAGTCAAATATACATTATTTATACTAGAAAATCTAATGAGAAAAAATATATAATTTTACTTTGGTCCCCAGTAATCACTGCTTCAAAACCATCCACTGCACTAAGCACCATTCATCTTCCTCTTGCCAGCCCAACCAAAACAAGAGTTTACACACAAGCACTTTTTTTGGTCATGTTATTTTCACCTTCTCAAAGGATATATTAATGAACATAAACTCTTTTTTAAACAAGTAGATCCATAAAGTCTGGTATATGATGAGAAACACAGTCTCTTTTAACAGCATAATTGTGTCATTAAAGTAGCAGTCTAATAGAACTATGCAAAGAGGAAAAATACTTTAAAATATGCAGGATTGTTTTACTTTCTAAACAGCTTGCCTTTTTTTTTTTTTTTACAGAACTAGAAATTAATGTGAAAGTTCATTTTTAATAATATTTCTAATTTAACTTTGTGAATCTTCTTACTGAAGTCAATTTTTGAATGAATAAAGAAGAAAAAAAGGGTTTCTAGTATGTTGGCATTTATCACCATTTATCATTGGCCATTTTAGCATTTCAGTAAGAGGTTCTGCATAATGAAAGACCAGCTATTTTTCTCATCCCATAGAAGCATCAGATCTGTAATCTGGTGCCAATCTAATACACATATATGGCACAAAGGTCATCTCTCCTGGACCAAAAAGCAGAAAAAAAATTGTGTTGTGAGGAACAAACCCTCAAACAAATTTGAAAATCAGGAAAATTAAACAAAAAATAGCAATTTTATAAAGGGTAGCTTAATTATAAGGTTATATACATTCATGTCATCTCCAGCTTCATACTGACCCATCCAGGGAGGTTTTGATTGTAATTAGAAAATAAATGTCTTCTTTAAGATGTCATCCACAGAAAAGACTTCACAGAATCAATTAGGTTGAAAAAGACCTCTGAGATCATTGAGTCCAACCTATAACCAAATACCACCTTGTCAACCAGACCTTGGCACTAAGTGCCACATCCAGTCTTTCCTTAAACACCTGCAGAGACAGTGACTCTACCACCATCCAGGGCAGCCCATTCCAATGTCTAATCACTCTTTCTGGGAAGAAATTCCTCCTAATGTCCAACCTGAACCTCCCCTGTCGCAGCTTGTCCTGTCCCTTGTTCCCTGGGAAGAGAGCCCAACCCCCACGTGGCTCCACCCTCCTGTCAGGGAGTTGTATGTAGAGAGTGAGAAGGTCCCCCCTGATTCTGCTTTTCTCCAGGCTAAACATCCCCAGCTCCCTCAGCTGCTCCTCATAGGACATGTACTCCAAACCCTTCACCAGTTTTGTTGCCCTTCTCTGGACTCACTCTAGCACCTCAATGTCCTTCCTGAATTGAGGGGCCCAGAACTGGACACAAGACTCAAGGTGTGACCTCACCAGTGCCAAGTACAGGGGAAGAATAATTTCCCTGGCCCTGCTGGCCACACTATTGCTGATACAGGCCAGGATGCCACTGACTTTCTTGGCCACCTGGGCACACGTTCACCTTACATGTCACCATATTTCTCCCTCTCATTACATGGCAATTGTGCCTTGACATTTTTGGCACAAACTTGACCCCTTAAAGAAGACATGGAAGAATGCAGGAGGGGAACTCACACATACATGACAGATTTTGAGAACAAGCTATTGTTGGTTGCCTGGCTGGTATTCTCACTGCTTGAAGTTGATCCAAATTCTGTGAGCATAGGCTCTGATCCAAATTCCAAAGCTCCAAACTGAACATTTAATCCTGTCACATCTGCTGATCCAGGCATCTCCACTGCAGAGGCAGGAATCTTAAAGGAGGAAAAAACCCAACATAATTCCTTTGCATGCACTATCTGTATTAAAGATATAAGTAACTGACAGTCTTGTCCCTTAACTACAGGCTTCTTCAGTTACTGGCTCAGCCTTTGCTGCCAACTAGATCTGTGACAACCCCTCACTTTACATAAATTAACTACATTATTGGAACCTGAAATTAATTAATTGATTCTGTGCCCTGATCTGGAGCTGAAAGGGTAAGCCATACTATTCTACAATATCAAAGTGTCATCTGTGATCATCCCCATCAGCCAATATTCATCTTATGGCTACTAAGCCAATCCAAAAATCACATATTAACAGTCATTTTCCACACAGAACAATTAGATATGTGCTTGGAAAAGACATCACTGTATTTTGAACCTAAAACCTATTCAGCTTTGAATTTCCTGCTTTATAAACAAGAAACAGACCATGGTCTTAGCTCTCCTTCTTCCTAGAAACTTATATATAGAATCATTAAGGTTGAAAAAGACCATTAAGATCAAGTCCTACCATTAATCTAAGTCCACAATGAAACCATGTCTCTAAGCACCACATCTACACGTTTTTAAATACCTCCAAAGATGGTGACTCCACCACCTTCCTGGGCAGCCTGTTCCAATGCTTGATAACCCTTTCCGTAAAGAAATTTTTCCTAATATCCTATCTAAACCTCCCTGGGTGCAATTTGCGGCCATTTCCTCTTGTCTTGTTAATTGTTACCTGGAAGAAGAGACAGACCCCCACCTGGCTCCATCCTCCTGTCAGTTGTAGAGAGGGAGAAGGTCCCCCTGAGCCTTCTTTTCTCCAGGCTAAGCCTCCCCAGCTCCCTCAGCTGCTCCTCACAAGACTTGTGCTCCAGCCCCTCCACCAGCTTCATTACCCTTCTCTGGACTTGCTTCAGAACCTCAATATCCTTCCTGAATTGAGGGGCCCAGAACTAGACACAGGACTCGAGGTGTGGCCTCACCAGTGCAAAGTACAGAGGGAAAATCGCTTCCCTGATCCTGCTGGCCATACTATTGCTGATACAAGCTTTTGTATGCTTATATGTTTACTATGGACAAACTCAATTACTCACCTTGGATGCTGGAGTTATCCTCCGTTTTGGTGGTTTTATCTGCTTCTGCTGGGTTTGGTGGGCAGTCACTTCCAGGTTATCCATAGATATAGTAGGGAGCTGTAACATTTTGTTAACAGCGGTAGAGGTGTCTACTGGTAATGGCTTGTGGAATTTTACCTGGGAGAAGGACTGCAGCCCTGGAGGAGGAACAGGGGCTGTCTGTGTTTGTTGTTGTCGCTGGGTCAGATGAATTAGAACTGGGGATGGTTGAGGATGCGATTTCAAGTCTGGTCAGTGTTGGGAAAAAGAAACATCAAAATTAAAGTATTGAACTCTGCTCTTCATGCTTCTACCCTTTATGAAGCAATCTGGGTGACCTGACACACTGGACAGCTATTATTTTATAGAGCATGCAAGTCTTTTTCAGACATCACACAAGTTTCATACTGAACATTACAACTGTAATATTAAAGCTAACATTTGATATTCACTACTTTAAATAAACAGCTGTAGGTAAGCATTATTTAGAATCATTGAAATGTTTAGGTTGGAAAAGACCTCTAAGATCGAGTCCTACCACTAACCCAGCACTGCCAAATCACCACATCTACACAGCTTTTAAAATACCCCCAGGGATGGTGACTCCACCACTTCCCTGGACAGCTTGATAATACTGTCCATGAAGTAATTTTCCCTAATATCCAATCTAAACTTTTCCTGGCACAACTTAAAGTTGTTTCTTCTTGTCTTGCCATATGTTACCTGGGAGAAGAAACTGATCCACACATTGCTACAACCTCCTTTCAGTTAGCTGTTGAGAGCAATAAGGTCCCCCCTGAGCCTCCTTTTCTCCAGGTTAAACATCTCCAGCTCCCTCAGCTGCTCCTCATGGGACTTCTTCATTGTACTTCTCTGGACACACTCCACCACCTCAATATCTTTCTTGTAGTGAGAGGCCAAAAATTCAACACAGGATTCGAGCTGTGGCCTCACCAGTGCCCAGTACAGGGGAATGATCACTGCCCTGGTCCTGCTGGCCACACTATTCCTGATACAGGCCAGAATGCTATTTGCCTTCTTGGCCACCTGGGCACACACTAGTACATGTTCAGCTGGCTGTTGACCAGCATCCCCAGGTCCTTTACTGCTGGGCCACTTTCCAGCCACTCTGCCTCAGCCTGTAGCACTGCAGGGGGTTGGTGCAGATACACAATTTGTGGTAATTGGGAATGGGGATGCTGCCGAGCCTCATCCCTAATGGGCTACAACTGTGAAAAGCAGGTGAACAGTATTGAAAGCAATGAGACATGGAGTGCCGAGTTGTCCTGACCAATCACGAAAGGGAACAGAAAGCACACAGGTACAATGCATGAACAATGAGGGGTATAAAAGGTTGGGCTAAAGAACAAGAAGGGCAGATGCTTGCAGCCTTTTGAAGTGATGTGATGTTATTCTGTATGGGGATGCTTAAAGCTTTCTGATATTGTATGGTGATACTTTGTGTATTGTAGCCATCTCAACCGCGGGACATGCTGTGGCATATGCTGCAACAGGTTGGTGCGACCCAAGTGCAGGACCCGGCACTTGGCTTTGCTGAATCAAATACCATTGGCCTCAGCCCATTAATTCAGCCTGTCCAGAGCCCTCTGCAGAACCTTCCTACCCTCGAGCAGATCAACACTCCCACCCAACTTAGTGTTCTCTGCAAATTTATAGACCTAGCCAACAGTATACCCATTCAAGCCATGAGCAGCCAGTTTCTCTAGGAGAATGTTGTGGGTGACAGTGTCAAAGGTTTTACTAAACTCCAGGCAGACAATATCCACAGCCTTTGCCTCATCCACTAGGCAGGTTGCCCTGTCATAGAAGAAGATCAAGTTGGTCAAGCAGGACCTGCCTTTCCTAAACTTATGCTGGCTGAGTCTCATCCCCTGGCTGTTCTGTAGGTGCCATGTGATGACAATCAAGATTATCTCATCAATTACCTTCCCTGGCAACGAGATCAGGCTAACAGGCCTGTAGTTCCCCAGATCCTACTTCTGACCCTTCTTGTGGCTGGACATCACATTTGCTAAACTCCAGTCTTCTGGGACCTCCTTGGTTAGCCAGGACTGGTGATAAATTATTGAAAGTGGCTTGGTGAGCACTTCTGTCAGCTCCCTCAGTACCCTTGGGTGGAGCCCATCCAGCCCCAAGGACTTGTGTGTGTCTAAGTGATGTAACAAGTTATTCACCATTTCCCCTTGGATTGTGGGGGCTTCATTCTGCTACCTGTCTCCATCTTCCAGCTCAGAGGGCTGGGCACCCAGAGAACAAACTGGTCTTGTTATAAAAGACTGAAGCAAAGAAGGCATTGAATACCTCAGCCTTTTCCTCATCCTTTGTCACTATGCTTTCCTACACACCCAATTAAGGATATTCTCCTTGTCCTGCCTTTTGCTGCTGATATATTTATAGAAACATTTTTATTGTCTTTTATGGCAGTAGCCAGATTAAGTTCTAGCTGGGCTTTGCCCCTTCTAATTTTTTCCCAACATCCTTGTATGCCTTGCAAGTCACCTGCCCCTTCTTCCAAGGATGACAGACTCTTTTTTCTCCCCAAGTTCCAGCCAAAGGTCTCTGTTCAACCAGGCTGCTCTTCTCCATCAGCTAGTCTTCTGGCACATGAACACTGCCTACACCTTTAGAATTTCCTTCTTGAAGAATGTCCAACCTTCCTGGACTCCTTTGCCCTTCAGGACTGCCTCCCAAGGGACTCCATTAACCAGTCTCCTAAATAGGCCAAAGTCTGCCCTCTGGAAGTCCAACGTAGAAGTTCTGCTGACCCTTATCCTTGCTCCTCCAAGAACCCAAAACTCTATCATTTTGTGATCGCTGTGCCAAAGACAGCCTCTGACCACCACATCACCCACCAGTCCTCTGTTCACAAACAGTAGGTCCAGCAGAGCACCTCCCCTGGTTGGCTCAGAAGCTGTCAGGAAGTTCTCTTCCACACACTCCAGGAACCTCCTAGACTGTTTCCTCTCCACTGTGATATATTTCCAGTACACATCTGGTAAGTTGACATCCTGGACAAGAACAAGGACTAGTGATAATGAGACTTCTCCCAGTTACTTAGAGAATGTCATCTGCCTCTTCATCCTGGTTGGATGGTGTATAACAGACTCACACCTGGATATCTGCCCTGTTGGCCTTCCCTTGGATTCCTCCCTATGAACCCTCAACTTTATCGTTGCCATCATTAAGCTCCAGGCAAGCAAGACACTCTCCATAACATACAGGTTTACCCCACTGCCTCTCCTTCCTTGCCTGTCACTTCTGAAGAGTTTATAGCCATTCACTGCAGCTTTCCAATTGTGTGAATCATACCACCATGTTTCCATTATGGCAGCTATGTCATAATTCTCCTGCTGCACCATGGCTTCCAGCTCCTCCTGTTGTCCATGCTGCGTGTGTTGGTGTAGATGCACTTCATTTGGGCTATTGATCCTGCCGCCTTTTTGGGGGGAGGAGAAGCTCCAATTCCTGTGTGACCATTCTCAGGCACTTCTGGGATTTCTAATAAACCATTAACCCTTGTGTCTTTGCTGCCTCATGGATCTCCATCTGATGTCGTTTGGGTTTTGCCTTTTTTTTCTTTTATAGGTTCTCTGTATTCTTTACACATATATTTGTAGCACTGTAGCCTGTTTTATTAGTGACTAGTTTTCCCAGTAATTTTCCATGGCCTTTCCTTAGGCAGAAAGACAAAACAAATTCCACAGCTCCAAGCCCCGGGAGGTACAAGGCTCCATGCTGTCTTGGTTCTTCCTGGGAACCAAGGCCAAGAACAACTCCTTGAGATACATTCTCACAGACAAAGTACAATTAGTGCTGATGGGGGGGCTCCAGAGAAGGGGCTTGACCGGGGGGGGGAAGGGGGAATTGCATCACCACTGGTACTCCTAATTGGTGCTTTTTATCAATTATGCTAATTTCCTAAAACATATAAAAATGTACTCACCTCTTGTCCTGGCTTGTAAGATAAGCATGTATTCTATTTGCCATCTGTTGGAGGTGGGGCAGGTATCTTCTGTTAAGCTGGGCAGTTTTCTTATCTCTTCTATGAACAATGTCTCCCTCTGGGGAGATATCTGTTAATGGGCCATTGAATGACTCACTGCATGACTGATAAAGTTACATCATCCCATTGTGAGAGGCTCCACCCAGAGGGAGGAGCCAAGCATTCCTACCTGCATAAAAACAGCATTTTTTGGGATATCAGGTCAGCCTCTTCCCATTGTATTCCCAGAGGAGCAGCTTCTCCTCTGCTGGATTCCCAGAGGAGCAGCTTCTTCCCCGCTGGAACCCCAGAGGAAGACCAGGCCCATCTACTCTATCACCAGACCTTCAGAGAAAACTACACCCTTCTACAGGATCACCACTTCAGCAGCATTTCATCTGCCACTCCAGGAGGAACAGCCACCATTTAACTGGACTATTGCCAACACCCTGACTCCTCAGAGTGTCAGGTTTCTGACTCTATCAGTAGTTTTGTTTCTACCAATTTGTCACCCTGATTCTTAAGATTTTCTAAAGCCTTCTGAGTTTACATTCTGTTGGAGAACTTTCCCACACAATTTCTATAAACAACCTATTGTTTTTCATTCCTTTATGGGGGTGGAGAAACTTGATGTACTAGTGGTTTGTCCAATGTCTTTGGAGAGGTGGCCCATTCACTCTCCAATCCAATGTCACCTTTGGGAAAGTATAAAAGTTGGAGTCGGAGAAATAAACCTTCTTTCTTTACCTTGCAAATAGCAGGTGGCTCGCATCATGCTTTCACGTGACCTATAGCAACATCTGGTGACCGCCGAAGTGTATTGCAGCTTAGGCTGGGAACTACGCTGGTGAGCTAGCTCTCTCTCTGTTCAGCGCTTTGCCTGTTGCTATTATTGGTAATGGAGAGCTTTGAGAGCATCAGGGAGGAGTCAGTGGCTTTGGACGTTTGGAGGGAGATACTGAAGCGGAAACGCATTCTTTTTTATTGGGATGATTTTGAGAGGCTGTTTTTATGGGCAAGGGAACAGGGATTCTTTCCCAGTCTTGCTGAAGCTCTTTCCTGGGAGAATTGGTGTCCCGTGAGAGATCGCCTCATGGATGCCCTGCTTGATAATAGTTTTGAAGATGTTGGGCTGCTGATGATGCTGTGGAAGAGATTGGATGCCATTTGGCAGGGCTCTGACATTGGTAGTTCTCAGGATTCTCTGAGAAACCTCTCTATCTCTGATGTTGGGGAGGCCAAGTCTCTGGGGCATGGCCCTGATTCCCCTTGTGCCTGGGAGAGTGAGTCGGATAACGGCTCCTCCTCTGGGGAGCCCCGGGCTCCCAGCTCGCTGGCTCCGAGTGTCCGGTCGGTGGAGCTGGTCCGACCGCCTCGTCCAACCCCGCGCCGCAGGCGTGGTGGGATGTGGGAGAAAGCACTTCCTCTTTGTGCCTTCCCGGCACTCGTGGGTGAACGGGGGACTGTGGACCAGCCCCCGCCTCGGGTTGCATCTGTCTCGGTGAAGGTGAATTGCCCAAACTGTGGTGTCACATTCCCCCTAGAAATGACCCAGGCAGGTTCGCCTGGTTCGGTTTCGGGTTCATTTTCCGAGGACGAGTCAGCTTCAATCCCTGAGCCTGCGCAGCCTGCTGGGCATGCGCAGGCAGTGGGGGCTGCCAAGGACGGGGCATTGGTCTCTGTTCCATCGGGCCCCACCCCAGCAGGCGGGCAACCCATCCCGTCCCGCCTGATGGAGGCGGTACCCGCCGGGCAGCTACACGTCGCGGCTCCGAAGCTCCTAGGGGACGTGCTGGCCTCCGTTGTGTCATCCCGCGGTGACGTGTCTCCGCACGCCACATCTCCCTCTGCGCCCCGCCCTTCCCCCGTCCCAGAGGATGGGAGTGATGCGCTGGGCTTGCGGTCTGTGCCGCCACCTGCACCCGCGGCGGTGTCCTCTGCTGATACTACGGACGGCACTGCCGGGACGCCAGCTGGGTCAGCTCCGTCTTCCCCGCCTTCCGCGGGGGCCGGGATTGCGGCGCCACGGGGCGCTGGGGTTTTCACCTTTAGTGCGACTGCTGATGCAGCTGGCGGGAGACCGGTGACTCCCCATGGCCGCAGATCCTCCCCATCGACTTTGTGGACCCTCCCCGCTTGCCAGGTGACTGTGCGCCCAAGGGACCATGGGCGGTTTTGGCAGGAGGTCCTGGATAAGGCTGAGGAGATGTGTGACCTTGGCCCCTCGTGGAGCCTGCCGGATCACGGGGAAGGCTCCTCTGTCTCTGCTGATGCTGCGGGGGGCATGGTGTCCAGTGATGTTGCACCGCCTCGCAGCCCAGGAGCAGCTGCTGCCCCAGAGACCACGGGACATGATACGGTGGACGATGCAGCCTTACCAGGGGGTCCTCAGGCTTTCCCTGTGCTCAGGGGTGTTACTCATAACACTCATCAGCCTTTTTTGTTTAAGGTGTTGAAGGAAATCTGAGACACTGTTGCACAATATGGTCTTGGGTCTGATGAAGTTATGCACACGATTCAGATATTGGTTACTGACCTGCTGACGCCTACTGATATTCGTTCTGTGGCACAGGCTCTTTTTAACCCTGTGCAATTTGACGTGTTTGAGGACAAGTGGGCTGGTTTAGTTGCCAGTGCAGTGTGGAAGAATGCTACGCGGGGGCAACAGGATCCCAGGCGTGTGGTTAACGCTGACATGTTGATGGGCACAGGAAATTATGTTGATCCTCAGGGGAAGGCTGGATACGATCCTCTCGTGTGTGATCAATGCCGGACGTTAAGCTTGGCAGCTATGATACAGGCCCTAGAAATGGCTGCTCCAATGGAGCCCTTTCTGACTGTTGTTCAAAGGGTTAATGAGCTTTTCATGGACTTTGCATCGAGGTTGACTGCCTCTGTAGAGCGGCAGGTGGTAGAACCTGAGCTGAGGCGAATGGTCCTTGCAAGATTTGCTAGGATCCATTGCAACACAGAATGCAAAAGAGTCATACAGGCTCTTCCTGAAGGGGCTACCATTTAACAGATGGCAGTGGCCTGTGCAGACATAGGCCCTTCGGTTTGGAAGGTGGATGCTTGGGCTACTGCCGCACAGCCAGTCTGGGCAGTGCCACAGGGCTGGAAGCAGCCGCAGGGGGCTGCTCAGACGAGCACTAAATGAGGGAAGAAAACACAGAAGGGAAAATTTCCTTTGTATGTGTGTGGCCGGTGCGGAAGGCGAGGCCATCTAGCAGATGTTTGCAAGGCGACTGTTCATGTTAGTGGCCAGGCAATCCCGGGCTTGGGAAATGGGAAGCGGAGCGCGAAAGGGGGGCGCGCTCAGACACAAGTTCCTCTCCAGACCCCGGAGCCCATGGAGGTCTGCTCAGCCAGCTTGTCGCCAGCACCTGCGGGTCAGCAGGTGTGGATGTCTGCACAGCAGCAACAGTCATTTTAGACTCTTGCAAGGTGCACAAGGTTCCCCTGGATGCCTTTGGTCCCTTGGGTGAGGGCATGAGTGCCTTCCTTAAGGGGAGGTCTAGTGCCACCCTTCAGGGCATCATTGTGCACCTGGGTCTTATAGATGCAGACTTCACAGGGCAGATTTGTGCAATGATCTCCACGCCCACCCCCCTGTTACGATCCTGAAAGGGACATGGCTTGCTCAACATGTGCCTTTTAAGTCTTCTGTTCACAGGACGGCTGACCAATCACGAGGTGATGGCGATTTTGGATCCACTGGACCGCCTCAAGTTCACTGGACCACTGTCCTGACTAAAGACCGTCCCGAGATGCTGTGTACCCTGTCCATCCCTGGTGCGATGCCATCAGAGATCCACCTGCGCGGGCTCCTTGACAGCGGCGCTGATGTCATGGTTCTCTCCCTTGCCACCTGGCCTCCAGATTGGCCCCTGGATCCAGCAGAGACGTCTGTCGCGGGCCTGGGAGGAACAGTGCAATGTTATGTGAGACAGCGGCCCGTGCTGGTCACAAATCCAGAGGGACAGACGGCTTGGATTAGGCCTCATGTTACTTCTTCTCCTGCTAACCTCTGGGGGAGGGATGTTCTGTCTGCGTGGGGGGTGCGCATCGGGACGGGTTTTTGATGGGGGCCACTGCAGCGAAGGGCGAAGAGTGTCCTAGACCTCCTATACGGTGGCTGGTGGATACACCTGTTTGGGAAAACCAGTGGCCCCTCCCTCAAGATAAACTGACCGTCCTTCAAAATTTAGTGCAGGAACAGTTGGACCAGGGTCGTCTGGAGCCTTCCAAAAGCCCCTGGAACACCCCTTTTTTCTGCATCAAAAAGAAGTCTGGGAAATGGAGGTTGTTACAGGACTTCCGGAAGGTCAATGTCGTCATGGAGGGTATGGGAACGTTACAGGCGGGCATGCCATCGCCTACCATGCTTCCTGCAGGCTGGCTGATCTTCATCGTGGATTTGAAGGATTGTTTCTTTACAATTCCTTTGCATCCCGATGACAGACCAAAATTTGCCTTCACGGTGCCGGCAGTTGACAATGATGAGCCCGCACAGCGATATCAATTGAAAGTTCTGCCACAGGGGATGCGCAATTTCCCGGTCATATGCCAATGGCACGTGGCTCATGCCTTGTTTGGAGTTCACAAGAAGTTCCCTGATGCATGTCTGTATCATTATATGGACGACATCTTGGTGGCTGCATCCACTCAGGAGGAGCTGCTGAGGATTCAGCCTCGGTTGCTCGATGCTTTTCATGCTCATGGGCTGCAGGTGGCTCCAGAAAAAGTTCAGCAACAACATCCTTGGAAGTATTTGGGGGTCAAAATTCTGGAACGGACAATCCAACACCAGGAGGTGCAATTTGTGCATTCGGTGAAGACACTGAATGATGTTCAAAAACTGATGGGTGTCATCACCTGGTTACGTCCATACTTGGGACTAACCGACGCACAACTGTCTCCTGTGTATGATCTGTTGAAAGGAGACCCTGATTTAAAATCACCTCGCACATTGACCCCTGAGGCACGTCAGGTGCTGGAGGAGGTTCAGCAGGCTGTTTCTGCCCGTCAAGTTTATCGCATTGATCTTTCTGTTGATGTCACTGTGTTCGTTACCACTCCAGATTCGCATCCCACAGGTATCATTGGTCAATGGAGTGACAAATGGTCTGATCCCTTGCACATTTTGGAATGGGTTTTCCTGCACCATCAGCCGCAGAAGACGGCAACGACATTGGCTGAGTTGGTTGCTCGGTTGATAATCAAATGCCGGCAACGGTGTTTGCAATTGCTGGGTGCGGATCCTGCAAAGATCGTACTCCCAATATCCCGGGAGGACTTTGAATGGAGATTTGCACACTGTGTGTCCATGCAATGTGCTCTGGAAATTTTTTTAGGGCAAATCACTTATCATTTGCCCAGCCACAAGCTACTGCAGGTGGCGAAATCTACGCAGATCTCTTTGCGGCCCAAAAATAGTCAGGAACCCGTGCAAGGACCCACCGTCTTTACCGACGGTTCGGGGAAAACAGGAAAGGCCATTGTTACTTGGAAGGACGGATCTGAGTGGCAGGTTCTGAAAGGTCATCAGGAGGGGTTGGCCCAATTGGTTGAGTTGAGGGCTGCTGTTATGGCATTTGAGAGATTTTCCCAGGAACCTTTCAACTTGGTCACCAAACAATGGGAAGGTCCCTATGACCTTATCACTTCGGGGCACGGGTATGCTTGTGTGTCCACAGATACTGGGGTACACTGGGTACCTTCGAAGTGTGCTCGTCCTGATCTGCAACCACAGAGACAGAACCCGATCAACGGGCATCATAGAAAACATGACCAAACTGAAAGGCATCAAATGGATGGATCATCAAGTGATGACTCAGTTGAAGATGACGGCGGGTGATAACTCTGATGATTCCTCCATGAACGGACACTGAACCTTATTCATTTTTTTTTCTTTTAAACTAAAAAGTATGAGATGTCACCCTGATTCTTAAGATTTTCTAAAGCCTTCTGAGTTTACATTCTGTTGGAGAACTTTCCCACACAATTTCTATAAACAACCTATTGTTTTGCATTCCTTTATGGGGGTGGAGAAACTTGATGTACTAGTGGTTTGTCCAGTGTCTTTGGAGAGGTGGCCCATTCACTCTCCAATCCAATGTCACCTTTGGGAAAGTATAAAAGTTGGAGTCGGAGAAATAAACCTTCTTTTTTTACCTTGCAAATAGCAGGTGGCTCGCATCGTGCTTTCACATGCCCTATAGAGACACTAATTACATTTTTTTAATTTAGGGTTTTTTTCCTAGTAAAGAACTGTTATTCTCATTCCCATATCTTTGCCTGATAGCCTTTTAATTTTGAAATTGTGGTAATTCAGAGGGAGGGGGCTTACCTTTTCCATTTCATGGGAGGCTCTTGTCTTCCTTCATAGACTCCTGTCTTTTCAAACCAAGACACCTCTGCAGGGGGTGGGTTTTTGTGGACATCTTTCCATAACTTCCTCTGAAGGCCTTCAAATAAAAATCCCCTTTTATTTTACCTCGTTTCTAAAATTATCTCGAGTTCCATTTCCAGGTTGGGCAAAAGGCAGCACATCCCCTACCTCCACTGTGGTGGCAGACCTAAGGACCTCACTGGCACAGTATCCCTCAAGCACTGGTGTGCTACCCAAAGGCTTCTCTCTAGTGAACATAGGTTTATCCCCTTTCCCCTTCAAATCTAGTTTAAAGCTCTCTCAACAAGCCCTGCTAACTCCTGTGCAAAGATCCTTTTCCCTTTTTGAGACAGGTGGACCCTGTCTGTTGTCAGCAGGCCTGGTTTGTGTAAACTGCCCCATGATCACAATGAAACAAAATTCTACTGGTGACATCAGGCTCAGAGCCAGGTATTGATCTGCTGGCTCTTCCTATTTCTTCCCTCATAATTTCCTGCAACTGGAAGGACAGAGAACGCTTCTTGTGCTCCTGATCCCTTAACCAGTCACCTCAAGACCCTGAAGTTTCTCTTGATTGCCCTCAGACTTCTTGTTGCAACTTCATCACTGCCTACCTGAAAAATCAATAATCTGAGTGTCGTGTCAGCATAGAAAGCTTTCGCTTCACATCTTTTACCTGGGCCCCAGGGAGGCAGCAAACTTCTTAAAGAAGGGGGTCAGGTCTGCATGTGAAGCCTTCTGATCCCTTCAGAAGGGCCTCTCCCATGACAATGACCTGTCTTTTTTTCTTTATGGAAGCAATTTTGACACAGGGCATAGGCTGACTTGGCAACATGTCCATGCTAGATGAACCACTGTGCTCATTATTGTTCAGCTCCACTTGCAGAGCCTCATACCTATTATGCCAGGGCACCTGGGTAGGTGAGGTAGTCACAGATGAGATGTACCTGCTGCGTTGGGTAGGAACTTGTCACCATTACCCCCTATCCTTTAAGTCACCATGTTAAGCCAAGCAGAAAGAAGATAGGGGATCTTCCCTGTCATGTGTCTTGTCTGACTGGTGACCCTGTCCCAGGAAAGGTAGGATTTGGCTCCAGTAGTCTCTCTCTTGCACTCCCTGAAACTCCTCAACCTACTCACCTCCTCCAGAGTTCTGTCACTAAGCAGAGGAATTCCTCTAGTTGGGCACACCTCCCACAGGCATGTTCACTACTACTGTCCAATACTGGTATAAGAGCAGGGCACACCCTGCAGCCTGACACCTGGGTGGTAGCATGATCCCTCAAGAGCTCTGCTTAGGTAGCTGTTTAAGTCATGGTGTGTGCAGAGCTTAGAGAGGTTGTCTGCAGCTGCCTGCCAAGTGGATACCATTGCTCCCTGATTAAGCTGGGAGGGCCTCCTGGACAACCTGCTGCACCACTACCTGGCTTAAGCGCCACAGGGGGAAGTCACCATTACTCCTGGCCTTGCCCATGCCTCATCAGTCACTCTCATGCAAGCTCCTGACTCCTAATAGGTCTCTGTCTTGGTTTGAAAAGACAGATGTCTGCTAAGGAAGGCAGGAGACTCCCGTGAAATGAAAACTATAAATGCCCTCCCTCCGAATTATTATAATTTTGAAATTAAGGGCCTCTCAGGCAAAGATATGGGAGTAGGAATAACAGTTCTTTATTAGGAAAAAAATAAAAACAATAAAGAAAAATGCAGTAATACTAAACAACACTGACAGAGTCAGAATACGACCTGACACCTTGCTGGTCAGGGTGTTGGTAGCAGTCCGATTAAATGGTGGCTGCAGTCCTCCTGGAGTGACAAATGTAGTTCTGTTGAAGCAGTGATCCTGTAGAAGGGTGTAGTTTTCCTCTGAAGGTCCAATGCTGGTGCAGATGGGCCTGGTCTTCCTCTGGGAATCCAGTGGAGAAGAAAGCTGCTCCTCTGGGAATCCAGTGGGAAAAGGCTGCTTCGTGTTGTTCTAATTCTCAGATTATATCCAGGTAGGAATGCTTGGCTCCTCCTCCTGGGTGGAGCCTCTCACAAAGGGATGATGTAATTTTAGCAGTCATGCAGTGACACTCAATGGCCCATTAACAGAAGATATCTCACCAGAGGGAGAATTGGTCATGGAAGAGATAAAGAAAACTGCCCCACTTGGCTTTAACAGGTGGCCCAATTAACAGAAGATAACTGCCCCACCTCTAACAGATGGCAATAGACCTTCCATACAGTTCTCACTTAAGACTAGGTTTCTGTCATGGTTTGACACTGGCACAATGCTAGCGCCCCCATGAAAATGCAGCCTCTGAATTGAAGGCTGTGAAATGCAATCAGGAACAGAGCAAAGCAGACCTAAGCTTAATAACAGAGGAAATAACATTATTAAACTACTACTACTATACTACTATAAAAGAAAAAGAAAGAAAAACACACACTAAATCCAAAATGAAAACCTTCCAAAACACTCCTCCCCCCCCCCGTCCCCCAATTCCAACAAACCACAGTGAGACACAACTTGGACCCCCAATCAGGTTCTCACCCTTCAGATAATCAATACTCAGTCTATCAAGGTAGAGAGGAGTCTCTCTTGTGCCACAGACCCCCCAAGAATACACAACTGCCACCTCTTGTGTTTCCATGTCACACATGGCACCACCCGGAGAAGAATTTGCCATGGTGACAACTCTCCTTTCCATGCACAGTGCTCTCAGCACCAATGCATGGATGGACAGACTGCTCTTAGGATTTTTCTTTTCAAGGATGCTTTGCCAAGAGGGAAAAAACAACAGTTGTTTTTCATTTTTTGGGACCACAGTCCCCCCCATTTCCCCCTGGGGCCAAAAGTCTAAGAACAGAGATCTTCTCTTCTTCATCTCTGAAGACAGGGGACACCACCACAAACCTCCCCAACTTTTCTCTGTTCGCTCCACTTTTGTGTTTCTTCAGCTTCTGAAGCAGGTCTCTTGGCTCACTGGCATCCTCCTAAAATACAGTCTCTTTTGGAGGAGAAAATTAGTTCAGTCTATGGCTAACAAGAGAAAGTCTAGCCAAAAAGCCACTCCATAATCTCCTCCCACCTATAATTCCTCCTTCTAACATCTCAGGGTCCAGGCTCTCTCTCTTCCTTTTCTTCCTCTCTTTCAAACTGAGGAGGAGTAATATTTTCACAAAGCTTTCATTTCTCAAGGAAGGGTTAAAAGTCCCGACTCCCTGGAAGGCTCTCGGCCTGGATCTCCAGCTCCCATGGCTGGGCACGTTCCTTCACACCCCTCACCCCACCCCGCTCTTCTCCTTCCCCGCAGTGTACTGCTGACAAACTGTCGCTGTCTCTTTAGAGAGAGAGAGAGAGACTCGGGGGGGGAACGGAGACATCCTCCACCCTTCCACCTGTAGGGGGCCAGCCCGATTCCAGTCCCTCCACCCTTCGGCCTTACCTCAATCAGGCCGCAGGCATTCCCCTCCCCCACCCAGCCACCTGGCTGGGAAGGGGAAAGTCTGCACTGCACTCTGACCAGAACTAAAGAGAGAGAGTTTCCCTGGGAGTTCTGGCTTTTAACCCCACTGTGTTCTCAGAGGCGTGTCATGCCTTTACTGGTCAGCCCAAGTGACAATATCCAACCTCAATTACTGACTGGCTTGACCCTCTTCCTTCTGAGAAAATCTCCTTCTGTGTCAAACCACGACAGTTTCCCTGTGGCACACAAGAGCTTTCTCCATCTTTATGCATTACCCACAGAGTGTAACCATGTCCTCGAGCAAAAACAATCCCATGGACGGGTTTGCCTTTGCCTGAGGTGGGATTAAACCAAACAGTCTTTCCTAAAATACCTTTCATGTGTACAACAAGGACTTTATCTCCATCCACTGTATGTAAGGGTTCTGACTAGGCAGGACCAACTCAATTGATTGACCCTCGAGTGTTGGCCATCCAGGTGGCTTTTGCGACATTAATTTCCCAATTTCTAAAGGTTCCCCTGCCAAGTGCCTTCAGGGTAGTCTTAAGTAGACAGCTGCACCGTTCAACATTCCTGGCAGCTGGTGCCTGACAAGGGATAGGATATATCCATTCAATACCATGTTCTCTGGCCCAGGTGTTTTTAAAGCTGTTCTTGAAATGGGTCCCACTGTCTGACTCAATTCTCTCAGTGGTGCCATGTCTCCACAGGACTTGCTTTTCCAGGCCCGAGATGGTGGTTCCGGGCAGTAGCATGAGGCACAGGAACAGGATAGGTCTCCAACCATCCTGTGGTGGCTTCCACCATTGTGAGCACATAGCACTTGCCTTGGCGGGTTTGGGGAAGGGTAATGTAGTCAATCTGCCAGGCCTCCCCATACTTATATTTGGACCACCGCCCACCATACCATAGGGGCTTCACCTGTTTGGCTTGTTTGATCTCAGTACATATCTCACAGAGATGGGTAGCCTGAGAAATACTGTCCATGGTTAGATCCACACCTCCATCTCATCCCCACTTAGAGGTGGCATCTATGCCCTGATGACCTGAGGCATCATGAGCCCATCGACCTAGGAACAACTCTCCCTTGTGTTGCCAATCTAAATCTATCTGTGATGCATCTATCTTTGCAGCCTGATCTACCTGCTCATTTTATTGGTGCTCCTGCTTAGCCCAACTGTCAGAAACATGGGCATCTACATGATGTGCTTTCACAGATAGCTTTTCTACCTGAGTGGCAATGTCTTTCAACTCATCAGCAGCCCAGATTGGCTTTCCTCTACGCTGCCAGTTGGGCTTTTTCCACCTTTCCAGCCAGCCCTACAGAGCATTGGCTACCATCCATGAATCAGTGTAGAAGTAGAGCTTTGGCTACTTCTTTCTGTCTGCAATGTCTAGTGCCAGCTGAACGGCCTTGAGTTAAGCAAGTTGACTTGATCTACCTTCTCATTCCGTAGTTTTTGCGATTTGTCATGTGGGGCTCCATACAGCTGCTTTCCACTTTCTTTTCATCTCTATGATGTGACAGGAACCGTCAGTGAATATATCATATCGTGTTTCTTCTGCTGGTAGTTGGTTGTATGGTGGAGGTTCTTCAGCCCGTATTTCCTGTTCCTGCTCCTCTTCATCAGTGAGACCAAAGTTTTCACCTTCCGGCCAGTATGTAATTATTTCCAAAATCCCAGGGCAATTCGGGATTCCAATACAGGCACACTGTGTGATAAGGGCAATCCATTTGCTCCATGTGGCATTGGTGGTGTGGTGGGTAGTGGGAACCTTTCCTTTAAACATCTACCCCAGTACTGGTAGTTGGGGTGCCAGGAGGAGTTGTACATCTGTGCCAATGACCTCCGAGGCAGCTTGAACTCCTTCATAGGTGGCCAAGATTTCCTTCTCTGTGGGACTGGAGTTTGCTTCAGATCCTCTGCAACTTCAGCTCCAGAATCCTAGTGGTCAGCCTCGAGTCTCCCCAGGTACTTTTTGCCAAAGGCTCTAGGACAAACCATTGTTCCCAGCTGCAGAGTAGAGCACATTCTTGACCTCTGGTCCCGTTCTGACTGGGCCAAGGGCTACCACATCAGCAATCTCCTGCTTGATCTGGACGAAGGCTTGTTGCTGTTCAGGGCCCCACTGTAAACTGTTCTTCTTGCACGTAACCAGGTAGAGAGGGCTCACAATCTGGCTGTATTAGGGAATGTGCATTCTCCAAAAACCTATGGTGCCTAAGAAAACTTGAGTATCCTTCTTGCTGGTCAGTGGAGACATCACAGTGATCTTATTGATGACCTCAGTGGGAATCTGACGCCATCCATCTTGCCACTTCACTCCCAGGAAATGGATCTCTCAGGCAGGTCCCTTGATTTTGCTCTTCTTGATGGTGAAACTGGCTTTCAGGGGAATCTGGATTATTTTTTCTCTTTTCTCAAACACTTCTGCTGCCATATTCCCCCACACAATGATACCATCGATGAATTGCAGGTGTTCTGGAGCCTCACCCTTTTCTAGTGCAGTCTGGATCAGTCCATGGCAGATGGTAGGACTGTGCTTCCACCCCTGAGGCAGTCGGTTCCAGGTGTACTGCACACTCCTCCAGGTGAAAGCAAACTGAGGCCTGCATTCTGCTGCCAGAGGAATGGAGAAAAATGCATTGGCAATATCAATAGTGGCATACCACTTTGCTGCCTTGGACTCTAGCTCGTACTGGAGTTCCAGCATGTCCGGCATGGCAGCGCTCAGCGGTGTTGTCACTTCATTCTAGCCACGATAGTCCACAGTCAATCTCCATTCTCCTTCAGATTTACGCACAGGCCAGATGGGGCTGTTGAAGGGTGAGTGGGCCTTACTGACCACGCCTTGTCTCTCCAGCTCACAGATTAATTTGTGAATGCGGATCACGGCATCCCCATTCATCCGATACTGCTGGCAGTGCACTGTCGAGATGGACATTTGTACTCGTTCTTCTTCTACCCTCGGGAGTCCTACTGCAGATGGGTTTTCTCATAGTCCAGGCTAGGTGTTCAACTGCTTAATGTCCTCTGCCTCTAGAGCAGCTATTCCAAAAGCCAACCTGAGTCCCTTTGGGTCTTTGTAATAGTCGTTCCAGAGGAAGTCTATGCCTAGAATGCATGGGCCTCTGGGCCAGTCACAATAGGATGTTTCTGCCACTCCTTCCCAGTCAGGCTCACCTCAGCTTCCAACAGGGTCAGTTGCTGCAATCCCCCTGTCAATGGAAACAGGTTCTGCTCCCACATGTCCTGATGGAATTAGGGTACACTGACCACCAGTATCAACTAACGCTTCATATTTTTGTGGCAGGGCCCCTCTAGCGCTGGTTATCATACCTTTCCTGGGCATACATACTAAAGGTTCCTTCAAGGGGATCCAACAGATCATCCTCCCTTCTGTAATACCTGGCAGCTCGGTTGTGAGAGGATGAGGCTACCTTCACTTTAGTGGAACTCCCTCGGTTAGTGTTTCCCTCCTTGAGTTCATGCACCCATGCTGCCAAAGGAGAAGTGGGTTTCCCATCCCACCTTCCCATGTCTTCCCCATGGTCGTGCAAAAAGAACTGCAGGTCAGGTCATGTGGTGTACCCTCTGTCTCTTGCTGGGAGACATTGGGCTCTGACTTTGGGGCCTGTGACTCACACTGGTGCCATATGGTAACTGTTCCTCCTCACCTCCTCCCTCATCTCCTCTTGGAGGATCATAATTACAGCAGAGACATGAGCCTGTATGGGGCCATTGATCATACTCTCATAAATTCTAAGCTTGTGTGTGACAGAACCCACTGTCTCTCGGTTGGTATCAGCATCAATTGTTGCCATGAAGGTGGTGTATTGAGATGGCCCTAGATTTGCCAGACTCCACAACATTTGCCCTGTGCACCTGACCTTGTCAGGGTCATTATCATGCTGTCCATCCCTCCCAAAGAGTACTTCAAATACTGCCAATTATCTCAAATGTTGTATCCCTTCCTCAAGGGTCTTCCAGAGCATTCTATGGTGGTGCTCCTGCATTCTCTCCCTGTGGACAAACCTCTCTCTGACACTCATTAAAAGCCGCTCCCACAGGGAAAGGGGCCCTGGTTCCCTTACAAATACCTGATTGATACCTGAGTCATGGGTCAAGGGTCCCAAATTCCTTGCCTCACCACCATCTGGTTGCACACCTATATCCATAAGGTCTCAGACCCAAAGTAACCAGATTGAATAAGCCTCATGCCCCTGTCATACAATGTCTTTGTGCAGATTACAGAGACTCATATGTCAGGGACTCGGTGATGATCTCAACCGTTGGCTTCCCTGCAGGTTGTGAGGGTCCTCTTTTCTTATCCTTATGATCTGGGTGCTCTGATTTCATTGTAGACTTCCTCGTTTTCACAGGGGCGACTGCTGCTGGCTGTGACTGACCTTGCGGTTCAGCTGGAACCTGGATGGTTGTCATGTCTGTGGGTTCTACTGGTGCACTATTAGACCCTCCCTCTTCGAGGCAGGGGGCGGGTTTCTCACCATCTGGGGAAATGTACTCCTTCAGCATCTGGCTCATTTCGCATATCTCTTTCACCAGAACCCCCACCCAATCTGGGTGGTTGATTTCTCAGGTGGGCTGTGGAGCAACATCCCTAGTCCCCATGGTAGTGTCAGGGTTTGTAGCAGCATTCTTATTCTCTGGGGTAGGTATCAGAGTGGTTATCCAAGTCAATGTTCCCTTATCTCTTAATGATAAATATAACAGGCTTAACAAGCATATCAGCAACATCAACCACTGTATGATATCATTAGTATTTAGAGAGGATTTGAACCCTTCAAAAACTGGTGGGATAGACCCAAAGAGCTGGTTGAAGGGTTGGGAGAAAATTTCCCCCAGTGTCATCTCCTCACAGTAGGTACCATTCTTAAAGTAATGCCAAAAACATAGTTAGTGTGTGATAGCTCTGAATCCATGTGCCTGCCTCTCAGAGTAAGTTAAAAATCCATTAATTCCTCACCTTATTAACCCATAAAACAAACTAGATATCAGCCACAGTAGGCTTAGTTATAGGACCCATGTTTAGATAAGGGTCTGCAAATGGGAGAAATATAGCCACAACCACATGCCACCCGAACCAGGGTAAGCTAGACCACATGCTGACACCTAACAAGGTTTTTACATCCAGCACACAAAAATTAGGTTACTCAAGAACTGCTATTCCTTTTTTCACTCTTTTTCTCTCGATGCCCTTGTGTCTCACATTGGGCGCCAAAATCTGTCTTGGTTTGAAAAGACAAGTGTCTGCTAAGGAAGGCAGGAGACTCCTGTGAAATGAAAACTATAAATGCCCTCCCTCCGAATTATTATAATTTTGAAATTAAGGGCCTCTCAGGCAAAGATATGGGAGTAGGAATAACAGTTCTTTATTAGGAAAAAATAAAAACAATAAAGAAAAATGCAGTAATACTAAACAACACTGACAGAGTCAGAATACGACCTGACACCTTGCTGGTCAGGGTGTTGGTAGCAGTCCGATTAAATGGTGGCTGCAGTCCTCCTGGAGTGACAAATGTAGTTCTGCTGAAGCAGTGATCCTGTAGAAGGGTGTAGTTTTCCTCTGAAGGTCCAATGCTGGTGCAGATGGGCCTGATCTTCCTCTGGGAATCCAGTGGAGAAGAAAGCTGCTCCTCTGGGAATCCAGTGGGAAAAGGCTGCTTCGTGTTGTTCTAATTCTCAGATTATATCCAGGTAGGAATGCTTGGCTCCTCCTCCTGGGTGGAGCCTCTCACAAAGGGATGATGTAATTTTAGCAGTCATGCAGTGACACTCAATGGCCCATTAACAGAAGATATCTCACCAGAGGGAGAATTGGTCATGGAAGAGATAAAGAAAACTGCCCCACTTGGCTTTAACAGGTGGCCCAATTAACAGAAGATAACTGCCCCACCTCTAACAGATGGCAATAGAATACATACCCCCAGCCACATCTTGCAACCTAAGACAGTCTCAATGCTCTCCTGGGGTTTCTAGATACCGTCACCAACCACTTCCCATAGATTCCCTGCTGTGCTGCAAAATGCACCTGCACCTGAGCTGCTTGCCTTGTCTTTCTTAAAAAGTATGAAAGCAAACCTATTCGTACAGTGGCGTAACATTATCATACATTAGGCCCCAAAAAGTGGTTTTGATTATTTTAGTCAAATACTGCAATTTTTATGGCAGTTAATTGTGACAATAAAATGTGATTACTTCCAAGGTGGTCTAGAATTGCAACTTAGTGGTATTATGAGTTAGGATTCCCCTGCCCCTACAAAAGAAAATATTTTCAACAGAAATAGGAAGTCATCTACCATCTCAATATGGCTGAAAGTCAAGAGACACTGGATGCTGACAGGTTTTTTCCCAAGACTTCCCCTTTCATATTTTCAGACACTGAAAGCATCTCAGAGCACTGGTCAACAACCATAAGAGATACATGCATTTGTAGTGTGAAGGTTTTTTTTATCCAGTTGAAGTGTATTAGAAAGCAACTTAAAATGTACATAAACATTTTTTTCAGAATTTCTGCATGTCAAAGATTATAACTGCTACCAAATGGGCTGCTTATCTATCTGGAAACCTACACTCACACAGCAGAGAGATACAAGAGCTATCTCTCTTCATAGTGAGAATATTGCTAGGAACTACACTGTAAAACCAAGTTTGTGTCATTTTCATGGGTTTCTACTAATTTTACTCAATTAAATGAAAAATCCATACAGTTATGAATATAAAAAACTGGGTAACCTGCATCATTTTCAGCACACATAAACTTCACACTGGGAAGGAATGCTGAGATGTGATGCACATTATGAAGAAATTATGTAGTACTCATTCAAAATTCATGCAATGATGAGAAGAGAAAAAACTGGGGAAAAATACAAAATATGGAACAACGTAGAAGCAGCATAGGCACACTGAAAATAGGTATTTTCCAGGATTTGTTGAGAAACAAAGTGTACTGGTTTTGGCTGAGGTAATTTTCTTCTCAGTGGCTGCTATGGGGCTATGCTTTGGATTTATGCTGAACACAGGGTTGATAATATAGAGGTGTTTTTGTTATTGCTGAGCTTACACGGAGTCAAGGCATTTTCTGCTCCTTGTATGGCCACACTGCGGAGGAGGCTAGAGGTGTGTGGGAGGTTGGGAGGAGACAGTTGGGACAGGTGACCCAAACTGACCCAAGGGATATTCCAGACCATGAGACATCATGCTCAGTATATAAGATGGGGGAAGAAGGAGAAGGAGGAGGACATTTGGAGTGATGGCATTTGTCTTCACAAGTCACCATTACACATGATGGAGCCCTGATTTCCTGCTGATGGCTGAACAGCTGCCTGCCCATGGGAAGGGGTGAACAAATTCCTTAGTTTGCTTTGCTTGAGTGTGTGGCTTTTGCTTTCCTTATTAAACTGTCTTTATCGCAACCCACGAGTTTTCTTACTTTTACCCTTCCAATTGTCTCCCCAGTCCCACTGGTGGGAAAGGGAGTGAGCAGCTGCACAGGGCTTTGTTGCTGGCTGGGGTTAAACCACGACACAAAAGTCACAACAAAATTCCACTTAAATATTCAAGCATATTAAATCAAAGATGTCATTACATGAAAGCTCAACAACCTCTAAAGATTCAATGGCATTTATAGATAGATTTAAGACTCTCAAAACCTAGTTTGTGATATACTTATAACGTCTATTACCAGCAACTAAGTGTAATACAGTTCTGTAACCAATTATATTATTAGGATTATGTTTTTTTACAAAAGCTTTTCATTTAAGGCCATTTTAAACTGCTACTGGCATTAAGAGATCTTATAGGCTAACAGAGAGAAAGCTATATCAAAGCACTTACCAAAGTGACTAAGGACTGACGCCTGGGTAATGGGAAGTTTTTGATCCCAGGATGATGTGGTAGTGGTAGTAGAGCTATTATTGTTTTGTTGAGAGGTAAACTGACCCAAACCTGGAGATTTCAATTGGTCCAAGATTTGGAATCCAGTAGAGTTTGTCAGTTTAGGAGACCCATGTTCTCGAAAGCCAAGACAAAGAACTGCAGACTATCAAGAGACCAAAAAAAAAAAAAAAAAAAAAACCACCAAAAAAAGGGTGTTACCAGATTTCTGAGAGAGACAGGACATGATTTATATTTAGAGTGAAGGGTTGAGCTACCCTCAGACTACGCCTCTGATAAGTGGCCTTGGTGGAGCCTTGGAAGCCTTTGACGCAGTAAGAAAATAGTTGTGCATATAGAAATTACTTTAAGGTAATCACGGTGTTAATAGGTTTTCTGGGTGTGAATTAGTGTAGAGCTATAGTGCAGAACTCTAGCCACTTTAAGGCAAACAATGTTTGCTGACCAATGATAGTGTGATTACAATTTGTAAACTATACTGAAGTGTTTATAAACTGCCATCTTAGAGACAATAAATGGAGAACGTAGCTTTAACCATATTGGCTCGACCTGCGTTTGTCCAGTCCAGTTTCCCTCATATTATAAGAAGTCCCTAGCTTTTAAGGGGGAAAGAGTGGAGTATTTAATAAATAATTTGAACATAACCATAGGGTCAATGCCTACAGCTGCTATTTGGCAGTAACCAAAACCTCTTCAGTCCTAAATTACTAATAAATCACAGAATTGTTAGGGTTGGAAGGGACCTCTGGAGATCATCCAGTCCAACTCCCTGCCAAGGTAGGGTCACCCAGATCAGATGACATAGAAGCAGATCCAGGTAGGTTTTGAACATCTTCAGAGAGGGAGACTCTACATCCTCCCTGGGCAGCTGTTGTAGTGCTTTGCCACCCTCAGTGTAAAGAAGTTCTTCCTCATGTTGAGGTGTCACTTCTTGTGCTTTAGTTTATGACCAATAAAAAAATCAGCAGTTGGAGCATATGACCAGACCCTCTCTGGTTATCACTGATATAACTTCATCACTAACTATGACAATACTGATTTACTTTAATCCATGCATCTTAAAATAGCATGCATTTACTAATAGTTGCATTTATTCTGTGAAAATCAGTTTAAGTTCCCAATTTCAAGCCCTCACTATTGACTCAGAAATAATCAGGTTTCCACAAAAAGCAGTCAGATATGTGTTTGCAAATAACACATCAAAGTTTTCTGGCATAGAACTCCTCATTATAAAGAAGTAATTTCATCCTAAATCAGCATGCAGTAAATACATCCGCTCTCTACTCAAAAAATAATACAAGTACTTCATGTGAACTGAGAAACAACTACTTAGCAAAACCAGAAAAAAAGTAAATTTTATTTTGTGTTTGTGAATGGAAGGAATGAAATTAAGAATTCCTTCAACATTTGCAACCTGAATTTTATAAATACCAAACCATCTCATTAAATGGCCAGTACTGGAAAAGTTACTTAACCTGAAATATTTACTCATTAGGAATATTTAGAAAGCATAAGATATTTTTACCAGACTTTGAGGAGAATAAGAATTTACAGCACTGGAGCTGCCAGTTCCTGATGCCATCTGGGTGCTGTGCTGAGAATTTGTGAAGACTAGGGCTTGGCCAAAGGTCTGTTGCTGGGGAGCCTCAAATGAGTTGCCTTCTGCCTCTTGGGTAAGGGTCACAGGCTTTTCGGGCTTTTGAAGCAGTGTTACCAAATCAATGCTGTAAGACAAAGCAAAGTTTGGCTGGAATAAACACAATGATTAGACTGTGATGAAACTGAAGAAAGCACGAATACTAAAGCTGCCATACCAGCAACAGAATTATTCTGCTAGCTGAAACTTACCACTACAGCTAGAATATAAATTCTTTGCTCTCATTTAAAACATTATCAAATGTATATCATCATGTATCACATAAATAACCTATATGATTAATATAACCAAGCAACTGGAGACAAGTAATAAAAGATACATTGTGTTTAAGCCAATCCCTCCTGCCAACTTTTTATATATAGTGATAATTCACATTCTCTGTATATCACAAAGAGCAAGGGATCAAAGTCCTACCTCTGTATTGGGTAGGTATACAGACAGTAAAGAATTAAGTCACATGCAGCAATTGAGTATGTGATGGTATGGAAGTCACAAGAGCAGTGGAAATACAAGCTATGTTTCTCAGATAGTAGGCACGTATCCAAAACTACTTTACCATATATACCTGAGCAGGATGAGAAATGTGAATATTTTACATTTAACATGGCCTACTAACACCTACACGTTAACACAGATTTATCCAAAGAAAGGCAAAGCATTCAGAAAATACATCTACTCAAAAAATTCTGACAAGTTTATCCTAAATATACCACAGGCTTGGGCTGAAGAGCTGCTTCCAGCACTTTGATTAGCACAGATTTTTTAATGTCCAATCCTTTCTTATGGCAAATAAAAAACCAAACAAACAACCAAAATAAAAAAACCACAAACCACAAAAAAATACACCAGAATTTGAGCTGATGAACTAAAATATTTTCTAACATAAATTGAGGGACATCCACTGGAAGAATATTTGCATTAAAACAACAAACGTGAGCATATCACAGAATAGTTAGGTTTCAAAGGGACCTGTGGAGATCATCTAGTCCAACCTTCCTGCCATATCACCTTTAAGAAGGAAAGGAATGGAATATACACTGTAAGCCAACTGACACCATGCCTCCTCCAGGTCACACCCATACTATAATGAAAATTTTGTTGCAGTCTGAAGTATAGCAGTACAGCTGTATCAGGATGTTTGGGACCATTAGGCCATCTAGTTTTCAGATGTCATGATATCCAACTACAGAACTGTTCATCATACAACCTTAACCTGTTCCCTGAGGCTAATGCAAGCAGCTGATTCCACATAATTAGCCAGGAATTTGGCGAAGACAAAGACAAGCAAAGGTAGCAACTGCCATATTTTTCATTCTCTAGCTGAACTCTATATCATTAGTTAAGGCAAGTAATTGTGATGGCAAGGTAATTTTCCTGGTAAGCAATGCAAGCTTTTCTGTCAAGATATCTGTCAAAGCATTAAATTCTCAACATTTTCTATATCCACAAGGGCAGGGTTTTCATTTTCTGGACAGCAAAGCCAGAGCTTCCTTTTCAACAACAGCAGCACAATTTTCTTACCAGCTATTTTTGTTCCTGCCAGTAAGCAGTCTTTGTGCAGAAGTCAATATTATGTTCATGGATTTGCTAAGTTTGGCTTCACTTCTGTAGTCAATAATAGGTAACACAGGAACCCACAAAAGCAAGACTTTCACAATTTTGAAACTAGCTTGACCAATCTCTGGTCAAGGCTGCCCTGTGTTTTAGTCAACATTTTATATGTGCAAGCTAGCATTGCTTCAACAAGCAGAAAGTTTTTAAGGTATAGGGAAACTATGGAAGATCTTACCTTTGCCTAGGAGTCACATGATTCTCAGCTGGAACAGAGGAAGCAATGAAGACTTTTGTTTCAGTAAGCTGAAAAAAGTGTGTAGGGGGGAGAGTTATTTTAATCATACACATGCTCACACCAGTACTGTGACATCTTCAGAAATTCCATCTTGGTCACACACTTTTATGTTAAAAGTAAAGTCAAACTATCATTACAACCAGTTATGCTGCAGCTCTGCTTAAAAAGACAAAAACATGTAGTCGAACTTCAGCACAGTCTTCTCCACAGAATAAAGTACCAATTTAATTAAAGTGTTAGGAAATTTGAACTACTGAACACTGAATGGTATACTAATGTAACTACATCAGTTTGGGAAATAGTTTAATTAAAAACTATACCAGTAGAAAGTAATTAATGTGACAGCTGGTATATCATCAGTGTGCAGATATAATTTAGGACTCCATAGAGCAGCTCTGATAAATCTCATTGCAGAAGTCTAACACATTGCACTGTTCTCATTCATTTCATGTATCGCTGTTTTACATTTCAGCCCACATAATCAGTGGAAGCAAGTTTGCACTCAGGTATGTACAGTGAACTAGCATTCATGGTTCCCTCTTGGCACTTCTAGAGTGGCAAAACTATCTTAAACAGATTGCTCTTCAAGCATGAGTTTGAAAACAAGAAAGGGAGAACTGTGCAATTGCTTATACTAGTATAACAAGTCAAACCAGCCACAGCAGAAAACTACTGCTTCCACCATGCTGTTACAATAAAAATAGATACTTGCACAGGTAGCTGAGGAGGGGGAGCTGGTTGGTTGGCATTTGGGGGAGAAAGGGGGTGATTTTGGTTTGTAGGGGAGTTTATTGTTTTTTGTTTGGGATTTTTTTAATATCTTTTCTTTTTAGAAAAATAGTAGTTAAACAACTGCAACTTCCTATGGCTAATTCATTTCTATTGACAGGAATATTTGCAAACCAGAATAAGTGTTAAACCAGTACAGGTTTGATTTAACAAGGCAGAAATATGACTGTATAATGGTTAGATTTTAAATTAAATTTGCACAAAATCACCCTTAACTACTTTGGTGTAGCTCTGTATTTAGATTAAACAATAAGTGACCTATTCAAACATGCACAAAGAATACCTTTAGAATGTGACATTTGAATGTAGCTCTTCCAGGAAATTATGCATTTTTAATTGCTAGCAGCCCAGTTTAAAGGACATCACAGATATGAAGTAATATCATCTGCCATCCCACAGGCAGCTCTACTGAAAGCACATATGTCCCTGTACATGGTCATCTGGGATTTGTCTATGAAACATTTGATTTAAGTAGGATGCGGAAGGTCTGGCTGGGAGCAAATCACTTACTACTCAGAGGCAAAGTTCAAATGTTTCATGTGCTCTCCCCTAGCACTACACTGGGTTATGAAAAAATTGGTACCACCACAATTCCTCCCTTCATTTCCTTCCCCTCCTGCTAATACAACATATTTTAATACCATCTTTCTTGAACACAACTCTGTCCTGAGTATAATGCTGCCAGCCTGCAACTCTATGTACTGACCAAAACAAAGAAGGTTCAGCTCAAGCATATTTCCAATTTAAAAGGCTGTTTCTCTATTGCTCAGCTCTTTCCCCACCATATGTGTTATTTTATAACAATGCATACTGTACTTTTGTTGGTGTCATGAGACTCCTGCATTATATGGCACAAGGAGGTCAGCTAATGGCACAAGCAGCAGCTTATGGTTTCCAATCTCTTGGTTAAATAGCAAATTCTTTGTAACATCAAAAGTTTCTTATGCTCACAATACCCAGGATAAGACAAACCATGGCCAAAACACTGATGAATCCTGAAAACTAAGCAAATTGAAGAGCCTGAGGATGTTTGTGACAATGTAAAAGTATGCTTGACGTGAGAAAGGAAACGTTCTTTTCAAGTGAACCAGCATGCAAAATAGACACCTCCAGCTACCAGCTTGGCTACATTGAAGTCTACACTACACCCGGCAGCAAACTCACTGCCACAAGCTCCAAACACCTAATTCAAAAGTCTGCTGGGATTACAGCATTTGTCCAAACACGTACTTTGTGCAGCAGCAGCTGAAAAGCTTTATTACACAGATGTATTTAGTATTTCTTAGAAGTAATATCAGCTCGCTCCTAACAAAGTTATTTACGTTCACTGTACACTACACTCATAAATCTTTCACTGAGGCTCTGGCATTTTCCCAGGACTGAATGAACAGTTGTGAACCATTCGCAAGCAGCAGCCCCACAAAGGTATTTCCTCCATCTGCAGTGAAATGTCTGTGCTTTTAATCTCCTGCTTCTATGATAAAAATCATTCTCCAATCACCAGACATAGAATATATTTAACAACTAAGCTATCAGGTCCTATGGACAGTTGATAAGTGAGGACCACAAGAAAATATACTCTGGCATACTCATAAAAACTCAACAGCAACAAATCAGAAATAACAAAATCTTATTAGTGTTTTGACATGATGCACTGAAGTTAAAGAAATTAAAACAAGTTCTTGTGCTGCTTCCTGGTAAAGGAAACACTCCAACTAATTTTTTTTAAAGTGTTGCCATTGTTTCAAATAAAAATTAAAATTACCAATATTATATACAAAATGTTTGCCTTCAACTACTTTCCAGCAATTAGTATGTATTCTATTTCTTCCCTTCTGATAGTTTCTGTAATTAAACTTAATTTTATTTAGCCAGAAGTATATAATCACAATTTTAAGAGGAAAACCCAGAGCCATCTATAGTACCTCAGTATTTGTCTGGTCCTTCATTGTCCATACAACCTTCAATTTTCACGGCAAAGAGTTTCCTCTATTTAATAGCATACTGACAACATACTAGTGGCAGCAGCTTTCTGGCCACAGAGAGCAACACACAACTTTCCCAGGCATTGCCCTGGGGAAGGCTGTGAGAAGATCAGAGAAAAGAATGATAAACAATTCTTATCTTCACTTGCTGCACCTGTTTTAGTGAACATGTGAAATGTGTTATGGAGATTTGTTTACCAATGGGAGGTTTCTTAATTGGCACATGGTGATGGTGTTTAGATTGAAGGACCAATTGGGTCCACCTGTATTGTGACTGTCTGTAAGGGCAATGGGTTTCTTAATAAGTATAGTATAATAAAGTGATAGATCAGCCTTCTGAGAATCATGGAGTCAATGCTAATTATTACCTGGCTGGGGGCCTGCGATGACATATACTTACTCAATACTCACTACTAAAGATAATTACCAGTCCTTTCTAGTAATTAAATCACAGAAATCAAACTGTTCTCAGGTCAAACAACATGAAATGTCACTCACCTGCACCTAACTTGTACTTAACTAGGGAACACCACATTTAAACAAAAATATTCTAAAAAAAAGCACCTAGTCTTTACCTGCAGACAGCAAATTCATCAGCTTCCTTGGTTCTTTCAATCATTAGTCATGCTGCTAGGATTGTTTATAATACATTTAAAGGCATGGATCCATTTTCCAGCCACAGATTCACATTATGCCATTTTCTGCTAGACTAAAACAAGAACCCATTATATATTAATAAAGTAACCTTTTCAGATTCAGTAAATTAAAAATCTCACTCTCAAAAACCAATACTATCAGTAAATATTTTCACCTATTTTCCACATGTTTTGTTTTGTAAAAGCGATGAATAATTTGACGCAGTATTTCAGAATCAAGTTCAGGAGAGTCCACATACTGAAATATAAATCAAAAATGTTTAAGAGACAGGGGAGAGTGCCTAAAGACAAAAAGACTACAATAGGGTTGTTTTTTTTTTTTTTTTCCACAGCAACACCTCTTTAGGAGACCATGCTGAGCTGTTCTTTTTTCATCGTCCACTACAATGCTGAAAATTTTTCAGTTGCTGCTTTCCAGACACCAGCCCTTTGTTCCGGATGTGTGCCTTTATTCCTATAAAATAAATGGGCACTTGGCTATATTAAAGTATTTTTCATTTGCAAACGGGTCAAATATAACAGCGCTTCAGATTTCTGTATGACTGGCTTACTTTTAATGGCCATTCCAAACATTTTTTTTATTTCTAACAAATTTTATTCAGCAGTGAACTTATTACATCCAAATAATTCATAAAGACACTAGATGGCATCTGGCCTGGGACTGGATTACTTTATATCCCTCCTAGAAATGCCCTCCTGCAAAAGATTTATTGGCTAAAATTTTCATGGCAGCTTTCAATCCATGTAATGTGTTTCATGATAGCATGTAATTATATGTTCTGGTTTGAAAACAAAACCAGTGAGAGACTCCAAGTCAGAAATACAATTTATTAGGAAACGTGAATAAGAAAATAAAATACATGCAATAATACAAAAGAAAAACCACTGACAGAGTCAGAATACAACCTGACACCCTTTTTGGTCAGGGTGTTGGTAGCCGTCCAAATTGGAATGGCTGCAATCCTCCTGGAAATCCAGTGGAAAAGCCTGAGTCTGGTGTCCCAAAAACCTAGATTATATCCAGTTAGGCATGCTTGGCTCCTCCCTCTGGGCGGAGCATTTCACAATGGGATGCTGTAACTTTTATCAGTCATGTAGTGACATTTAATAGCCCATTATCAGTAGATGTCCCCCTGGAGGGAGAATTGGTTGTGGAACAGATAAGGAAAACTGCTCACTTAACAGAAGACGACTCCCATACAGATGGCAAATGGAATACATCTTGTCTTGCAATCTGGGACATTATCCACCCCTTATGCTATTTCCATCTGCATCACAATGAAACCTTACACATAGTTCTCACTTAAGACTAGGTTTCCCCATACTTCTGCATTACCCACAGAGTGTAACCAGGTCCTTCAACAAAAACAATCCCATAAATGGGTTTGTTTTTGCCTGAGGTGGGATTAATCCAGTCTTTCCTAAAATATCTTTCATGTGTACCACAGGGACTTTATCTCCATCCACTGTGTGTAAGAGTTCTGACTGAGCAGGACCAGCTCAACTGATAGACCCTTGGGTGTTGACCAGCCAGGTGGCTTTTGCTAAGTTCAATTCCCAATTCCTGAAGGTTCCCCCACCAAGTGCCTTCAGGGTAGTTTAAAGTAGTCCATTGCATCGTTCAACTTTCCAGGCAGCTGGTGCATGATAGGGGATATGATATATCCACTCAATGCCATGTTCTCTGGCCCAGGTGTTTTTAAGGTCGTTCTTGAAATGGGTTCCGTTGTCCGACTCAATTCTCTGAGGGGTGCCATGTCTCCACAGGACTTGCTTTTCTAGACCCAAAATGGTGTTCAAGGCAGTAGCATGAGGTACAGGGTAGGTTTCCAACCATCCTGTGCTTGCTTTCACCATGATCAGTACGTAGCGCTTGCCTTGGTGGGTTTGGGGAAGTGTGATGTAGTCAATTTGCCAGGCTTCCCCATACCTGTACTTCAACCATTGCCCACTGTACCACAGAGGCTTCATCCGTTTGCCCTGTTTGATTGCAGCACAGGTCTCACAGTTGTGAATGACCTGTGAGATGCTGTCCACCCCTCGGTCACGGGCCCATCGGTATGTTGCGTCTCTCCCCTGATGATCAGAGGCATCATGGGCCCAATGAGCTAGGAATAATTCTCCCTTGTGCTGTCAGTCTAGATCCACCTGTGATATTTTCACCTTGGCAGCTCGGTCCACCTGCTCATTGTTGTGATGTACTTTAATAGCCCAACTCTTGGGTGCGGGTGCATCCACATATTGAACCTTCATGCTCAGCGTCTCTACTTGGGTGGCAATGTCCTGCCAAATCTTGATGGCCCAGAAGGGTTTCCCTCTGCTCTGTCAGTTGGCCTTTTTCCAGTGACTTAGCCATCCTCACAGAGCATTAGCTACCATCCATGAGTTGGTGTAGAGATAGAGCCTCGGCCACTTCTCTCGTTCAGCAATATCCAAAACCAGCTGGATGGCTTTAAGCTCTGCAACCTGACTCAATCCACCTTGTCCCTCAGTAGCTTGTGCAACTCGTCGTGTGGGGCTCCATTCTGCAGCTTTCCATTTCCACTTAATGCCTACAATTCGGCAGGAACCATCAGTGAAAAGGGCATATTGTCTTTCAGTCTCCGGTAGCTCATTATATGGTGAAGCTTCCTTTGCACATGCTACTTGCTCCTCTTATTCAGAATATAATCCAAAAGTCTCCCCTTCAGGCCAGTTTTCTATAATTTCCAGAATTCCAGGGTGATTCGGATTTCTAATATGGGTGTACTGGGTGATGAGGGCAATCCATTTACTCCATGTGGTGTCGGTGGCATGATGTGTGGAAGGAACCTTTCTTTAAACATGAAACCCCAGCACTGGTAGCTGGGGTGCCAGAAGCAGCTGTGTTTCGGTGCCAATTACTTCTGAGGCAGCTTGAACTCCTTCATACGTGGCCAAGATTTCCTTCTCTGTGGGAGTGTAGTTTGCTTCAGAGCCTTTGTAGCTCCAGCTCCAGAATCCCAGTGGTCGACCCTGAGTCTCCCCAGGCACCTTCTTCCAAAGGCTCCAGGACAAACCATGGTTCCCGGCTGCAGAGTAGAGTACATTCTTGACCTCTGGTCCCATCCTGACTGGGCCAAGGACTACCGCATGAACGATTTCCTGCTTGATCTGAGTGAAGGCTTGTTGCTGTTCAGGGCCCCAGTGGAAATCATTCTTCTTGCGGGTGACCAGGTAGAGAGGGCTCACAATCTGGCTGTACTCGGTAATGTGTATTTTCTAAAAGCCTATGGCACCTAGGAAAGCTTGTGTTTCCCTCTTTTGGTAGGTGGAGACATAGCGGTGAGCTTGTCGATTACTTCTGTCGGGATCTGTCGACATCCATCTTGCCACTTGACTCCTAGAAACTGAATTTCTTGAGCTGGTCCCTTAAATTTACTTTGCTTAATGGCAAAACCAGCTTCTAGCAGAATCTGGATAATCTCACCTTTTTCGGAGACTTCCCTTGCTGTTCTCCCCAATACAATGATGTCATTGATATACTGTAGATGTTCGGGAGCCTAGCTCTTTTCCAGTACAGCCTGGATCAGTCCATGGCAAATGGCGAAATTCTGCTTCTACCCCTGGGGCAGTCGGTTCCAGGTGTACTGCACTCCCTTCCAAGTGAAGGTAAACTAAGGCCTGCATTCCACTGCAAAAGGAATGGAGAAGAAGGCGTTGCAAACATCAATGGTCACGTACCACTTTGCTGCCTTGGACTCCAGCTCGTACTGAAGCTCCAACATGTCTGGCACAGCAGCGCTCAATTGTGGTGTGACCTCATCCAGGCCACAGTAATCCACCGTCAGTCTCCATTCCCCACTGGACTTACACACTGGCCATATAGGGCTGTTGAAAGTTGAACGAGCTTTGCTGACCAGCCCTTGGCTCTCCAGTTTACGAATCATCTCATGGATGGGAACCACAGAGTCTCTGCTGGTACGATATTGCCAATGGTGTACTGTTGTCATGGCAATTGGTACCTGCTGTTCTTCAACTCTCAGAAGTCCCACAGGAGAGGAGTCGTCTGAGAGACCAGGTAAAGTATTCAGTTTTCTGATGTCTTCTGTCTCTACAGCAGCTATCCCGAAAACCCAGTGATGTCCTTTTGGGCCTTTGAAATATCCATTTCTGAGATAGTCTTTGCCAAGGATGCATGGGGCCTCTGGGCCAGTCATGATGGGGGGTTTCTGCCACCCGTTCCCTGTTAAACTCACTTTGGCCTCCAATACAATCAGCTGCTGGGATCTTCCTGTTACCCCAGAAGTAGAAATGGATTCTGCTCCTACATACCTTGATGGCATCAGGGTACATTGGGCACTGGTGTCAACCAAAGCTGTATATTTTTTGCGGGTCAGATGTGCCAGGTCATTGGATCCGCACAGTCCAAGATCCAATTGTCCCTGTCCTCTACCTGGCTAGAGGCAGGGCCCCTCTATTCTTGGTCATGGTACACGTTGCTCTCTTCCTGTAAATAGGTTCCTGAGGTTCCTTCAAGAGGATCAGTCATATCATCATTCCTATATTGTCTGGAATTCTGTGTGTGAGAGACTGGAGCAGCATTGACTCTAGATGAGCTTCTTGTGTTTGGTGTTCTTCTTTACAGTTCACGTACTTGGGCTGCTAAGGAAGAGGTGGGTTTTCCATCCCACTTCCTCATGTCTTCTCCATGCTCCTGAAGAAAAAAACAGAGGTTACCTCGTGGAGTGTATCCTCTCTCCTTGGCTGGGGAATGCCAGCTCTTAATGGCAGAGACTCTTGTTGGTTCTGGTGAGATGTGGTAGACTTCTTCCTTAAGTTCCTTTTTTAGTTTCTGATGTCTCTCTTCAGTCAAGCTCCATTCTTGCTCAGCCAACCTTGTTTCCACAGACGAGACATGGGTACGAAGACAGTGTTTCACAATAGCAGATTTCCTCTGGGTGGCTACTATTCATGACCAAATTGAGAACCATGAAAGAACTGTTTTTCCTCTTGTGGAGAAGGCTCCATAACACTAACAAGAGGAACTTCTCTCCCTAAGTGAACTAAAGAAAAACTATTTTAAATGTAGTAAACTAACTAGAAATTTTAAGTTTTGTTTCTTTACATTATCAGTGGAAAAGGTTATAGGGGGAGGAGAAGTGTTAGGAAAAGTTTGTCTTAATTCTTACTACTTTTTTTTCTTTAAATTACTGTTAATAAAATTTTCTTTATACCCTTTTAAAGTTTTAAGCCTACTTTGCTTTTCTCCTAATCCTATCTCACAAGTAGTGAGCACATTAGTAATTGACCAACACTGAAACATACCACACTCTTTAGTACATTAGACCAGGAAAGCTTAAAATTAGAGAAATCTTAAACTAACAAACCAAAACCACTACATATGGCTTTAAATCCTTAAATAATAGGGGGAAGTATGTGTTTAACACCCACCAGCATTGAGAGGTGCAGAATTATAATTCACAATTAAATAATTTGGGATAAAACTTAAAATTTTATTATCTATGTATTGTTGACCAAGAAAAAAAAAATTCTTGATTCAATTTTATTCTAAAAAAAGCTTATATAAATATATCTTAAACAGGAATTGCAGCAAAAAACACAATAAGAAATATCACTACATGCATACAAAGTATTACTTCAAATATTTAGTTTTTGAAGACAACACAGAAACTCTGAAAAGGGTAAATAATCAATTGGTCTACCTAACAAGGCACACTTACATCTTCATTCCAATCTTCTGCAGTCCATTCTTCTACTGAGTTTTTCCATGCTCCTATTGGAATTAGAGGAAGGAAAGAAAACAGTTACAAGATAAAAGCACAATGTCATATTTCAAACATTCTGCTTTATAAGCAATCCTGTTTTCATTATTTGTGGAACACAAAGCAAGGAGATAGTGGTTGGAAACATGGGAACCTCTAGAAAACTGTTTTGCAGATTTACAGTTTTGGGAAGTGGGTTTGTTTATTTTCTCATTTAATTTCTCATTTCAGGTATTTCTTAGCCACTATGGTACCAGATATAATTTGCATGAATGCATGTCTCTACCCAGTGATTAATTGCAAACATTGGAAGAACTTCCTCCTATGACAGTGAGAGGTTACTCAACCCTCCCATGAGATCTCCCAGTTTCATGCACAAATTCATACAAAGCTTGAACAAAACATGACAACAACATCTCCTCTACCATCCATAATCCTACTGGCAACATACTCAAATTCCAGATGTAAACTACAGCTCTGGAGGCTCCTTTCTAACATCTTAACTCTCTCCTATGAGCAAAATAAGCCAAATACTTTCCCCTGAGAGAGGAATTTTCTTTTAAAACATATAATTGATATTATGACAGCAGAAGAGTCAATAGCTTCCACTGTAGCTGCAAAACACTTTGTCTCGTAACTTGTCACAGAGTTTTTTTTGGCAAACACTGAAGGACAGCACACAGCCCACAGCATCTATCAACGGGAAAACTACAGGAAACAATCCTACAGATGCAAAAACCTGATCCATCGAGGTAGTTGTTTCATCGTAGAAGGCAATCAGGCTGGTCAAGCATGACTTCCCTTTAGTGAATCCATGCTGACTGCTCCTGATCACCTCCATATGTGTAGAGATGGCCTCCAGAATGAGGGCTCCATCACCTTTCCAGGGATTGAGGTGAGGCTGACTGGCCGGTAGATCCCTAGGTCCTCCTCCTTGCTCTTTTTGAAGATCAGGGTGACATTTGCTTTCTTCCAGTCCTCAGGCACCTCTCCTGATCTCCACAACCTTTCAAAGATGATTGTGAGTGGCTTTGCTATGGTGTCTGCCAGCTCTCTCAGCACTCCTGGATGCATCCCCTCAGGGCCCATGGATGTCAAGTTTGCCTAAGTGTTTTCTCGCCCAATCCTCCTTGACCAAATGAATGTCTTCCACCACTCCTTTACCTTGCTCTCCTGGGTCAGAGATCCCTGAGGGCTGGTCTTGTCAGTGCAGACCGATACAAAGGCAACGTTCAGTAACTCTGCTTTCTCTGCATCCTCTGTCACTGGGGTCTCTGCTGGATTTAGTAACAGGCCCACATTATCCTTAGTTTTCCTTTTGTTATTGTTGTATTTGAAGGAGCCCTTATTGTTGTCCTTAATATCCTTGGCCATATTTAATTCCAGATAGGCCATGGTTTTCCTCATCTCATTTCTACTTACTCTGACAACCTCTCTATATTCATTTCAAGTGGCTTGACCCTGCTTCCATCTCCTTTGTGTTTCCTGCTTATACTTGAGTAGTGACAGGAGTTCTTTATTCATCCATGCAGGTCTCTTGCCACCTTTGTCTGACTTCTTGCTGATCGTGATGCATCATTCTTGAGCTTGGAAGAAGTGGTTCTTGAATATTGACCAGCATTCTTGGACTCCCCTGCAGGACCCATTCCCATGGGATTTTTCCAAGAAGATCCTTGAGGAGGCGTAAATCATCTCTCCTGAAGTCCATGGTTGAGATCTTATGTGCTGCCCTGCATCCTCCTTGCTCAATACTGAACTCCACAATCTCATGGTCACTGCAGCCAAGGCTGCTCCTAACCTTCACATCTCCAACAAGGCCTTCCCTGTTAGTCAGTATAAGGTCAAACAGCCCACCATTCCTTGTGGGATCCTCCAGTACCTGTGATAGGAAGTTGTCATCAATGTTTTGCAAGATCCTCCTGGACTGTTTGTGCTTCACCGCGTTGCTTCTCCAGCAGATGTCAGGGTAGTTAAAGTCCCCCACAAGAACCAGGGCCTGTGACTTTGAGGCTGCTTCAAGCTGCCTGTAGAAGGCCTCATACACTTCTTCCTCCTGCTCAGGCAGACTGTAGCACACACAACAGTGTCACCCTTACTAGCCTGCCTTTTATCTTAACCTATAAGCTCTCAACTCACCCGTCATCAACCCCAAGACAGAGCTCCATACATTCCAAATGTAGCCTCACATAGAGGGCAACTCTACCACCACACCTTCCTGGTCTGTGTCTCCTAAACAGGAGTCATGTGAGCTATACCAATCACAATCAAAGCCCTGTGATTGCACAAAGATCTGTAGTTCCTCCTTTTTCTTTCCGATACTGCATGTGTTGCTGTACAGGAACTTTATAGAGGTATTTGAGTGTGCCAATATCCCAGTGGGGGTGCAAGGGAATGTCCTAAGTCTTGTCTTGTGGTTACATCTTTCGTTGCTTGTGCTTGCTCAAGGCATCCCCTCTTTAAGTCTCCTTTTGCTACTTGGGTGGTCACTATAGTTCTCCCCTTCCCACACTTTATCTGTCAAGCCTGGCCCTGTCCCATCCATCTCCCTTCCAATCTAGTTTAAAGTTCTCTCAATAAGCCCTGCTAACTCCCGAGCTAAGAGCCTTTTTCCCCTTTGAGACAGGCAGACCCTATCTTTTGCCAGCAGGCTCGGTGTTGTATAAACTGACCCATGATCAAAAACCCCAAAATTCTACTGGTAACACCAGTCTCAAAGCCATGTGTTCATCTGCATGATTTTCCTGTTTCTTGCCCCATCATTCCCTGCAACTGGCAGGACAGAAGAGAACACTACTTGTGCTCCAGATCCCTCAACCAGTCGTCCCAAGGTCCTAACATCCCTCTTGATGATCTGCAGACTTCTTGTTGGGAATTCATCAGTACCCACCTGGAAAACCAGTAGCGGGTAATAGTCAGTGGGCCATACCAGGCTGGAAAGTTTCTTGGTGATGTCCCTTACCCAAGCCCCAGGGGGACAACACATCTTCCTATGTGTTGGGTCTGGTCAGCATATCAGGCCCTCCATTCCTCTCAAAAGGGAGCCACCAATGACTACTACCTTTCTTTTTTTCTTAATTGAAGAGGTCATGATGAGCAGGTAAGCTGCCTTGCCCTAGGTGACCCCTCCATCCCAGAACCACCTTCATCCCCATTCTCCTTTCTCTGGTCCTCATATTCTGGGTCCTTGCACCTATTTGTATAAGGGCACCTCAGAAGGTGGGGTAAGTCAGGAGGGAAGTTTCCTGCCACCCCGAGCAGAACCCTGCTTCCACTCCCCTCCATCACTAATGTCCCCTCCTCCTGCCTGGTGGTGAGAGGGTAAGGGATCCATTGCTTCCCCACCACCTTTGGGAGACTGAATCTACTTAGAATAATACTTGGGACATTTTCCTGATATTCAATTAAAATATTTACCTGTTATTCCTACTTATGACCATGGTTCTGTGAGTTTATTCTTTTTAAATACTGAACATAACCCATCACCCTTTTATTAGTTTACTTAAGCTGCTAAGTTTATTACTATCATTTATTAACATTCTACCTTTCCAACGCAATCCTTCCAGTTTCAGTTATTTCACTGCTCTAAATCTATTTTACTAATGCCTTCTTCCTATTGATGGGATTCCAAGTCTGATCTTGCCACAAGTGCAATTTCCTTTTAGTCCAAAATCCACCTTGGCATTATTGCAACTCCATATATCCTCTTCCCAACCTTTCCCCCATGCCTTGCAAAGCATCGCAATTTAAGAATTCTGTGGTTTGCACTAAAATTAGGCTATGTATTTTCAAGGATCCTTGTCATTGCAATTCAACCTAGATGGTCATCTGTGACTCTTTCCTGTTTCCCTTAGTAACAAGTCTAGTTTAAAAAAAGTTATAAAGCCAATAAAATATATACTACACATTTTTGGTAACTCTTCAGCTATTTCTCTCCAATTCCTCACTTCCTGTCACACTATTTGATTGGGTTTTTTTTAATAATCAGCCATAGATATTAGCTCAAAAATAATTTTATTTTGGTCTATCCCAAACTTATGCAATAATCCTTTCCTTCTGGATTACATTCACATTCTAGAATAACCTGCAAGCTTCCTAAAATGTTCCTTCTGACTTTTGCAGCAGTCCTAAAAAAATCCCCAATTCCTTGTAACTTTCAAGCTACACAATTCCCTTCTTCCCCCACTATAATTTTTTTTTCTTTCATGTTGTTCTTCAGTTTCAAAGTTATTTAAGGCTGCTCATAACCAAGATAATAAGAAATGAAGTTTTTCTGTTAAATTTATGAAACTATTAAAGTAAAAGTAACATTAAATTACCAGAATATAATTTTTATAACTTACTTTGAGAAGTGACCACCTCCAACATAATTTATTTATAAGAACTGTTGTGATTTGAGGTTCAGGATCTCCCATGGATTTGTATATTACAAAAAAGGCTGAGACTGAACACAGCATGCCTGTAAGAAATATCAATCATGCCATTCAAGTTTATTCCCTTTTGAATAAGGACCAGTGGTTTTGTTTCATCCTACTTGTCCCTTCTCTTTACCTTTCAGTTGTACATTATTTCTATAAAAATTAGGATGTAGAAAACCCAATGCTGAATTATTTAAAATACAATCACACTTAAACATTATGAACCATTAAAGATTTACCCTTTACTCTCCCTCTTTTTTTATTTCAGCCAACAACACTAAAATTTACCTCCATAGAACCAACTAGCTTTTCTATAGGATTATACAATGGTGCACCTAGAAACACCTTTCATTCAGGCTACTGCAATTCCTCTGGCACCTGCAACAATTCAGGACAAGAGGTGCTAGAGTGCTTTCATAGAAGGTATGGGGGCAAGTACATTTTGGAAACAAATAGTGTAATTATTTTTAGTTGAAAATGTTAATGTTAATAATTTCCCAGCACTGACTTAAAGAGGAAATAGCTAGTAAATACTCAAAACTTCGCAGAGTTTATATTTGCATGAGATCTTTAGAAAACATTTTAATATGCAAAATTGGTTTTCTTTCCCCAGGTAGTTGCCCAGTAACCTCCGTTTCAATGTAACTGCAGATGTAAGATACTAATTCTCCATGTAGCCAGTATGTGCTACTTTTTTTTTTTTTAAGATTAAAGAATAAATAAGACTGAATAATAAGAAATAAAGACAGGGATTTACATCCTGCCTTTCCTCTCACTGTATATACTTATCTGAAATCCTTTGCAAGCCCACTGAAGGTTATATGTGCTTCCATACATAAACATCGCCCTCATTCACATCTTTAGTAACTCCACAACATAATTATTACCAAGTCTGTTGTTTTGTAACTAACATAACAGCACAGTAAGTTAAGGGGAAAAAAAATGAAAACAAATCCTTGTGATTAATATGCCAAATCAAAAGCTCAAATTTGTACAACCTGCTTCCAGTCCCACATCTTGTCTGCCACTCCTTCACCCAACCTCTATTTCCATCTTCCTTCCCAGCACTTTCTTCTATTTTAAAACTATTACCTCAGCTGCAGCATCCTCTAATAACCCCCAAGATGCTTTCCATCACAAAGTTGAAATTGTTTCTCACTTGGACAAAACTAAATAATTCAATTTTAAAGCCTACTCTTTTTCAAGAAATCTTTTTAGCTCAGGGACTTATTTCTCACATTCCTACAGCTTGTCTAAAGAAGAAACACAAACAAAACACTCTCCCTATAGTTATATATAGAGAGATGTAGAAGCATGAAAGATAAGAGGCTAATGTGTGTGCCTTAAACACCAATAGCGGGATGTCTGTGAAACCAACCAAGGATTGTTGGTAATAACACACTGTGAGAACGAACAGGATGTGGCTGGAAAAGGGGCCATATGGAGGTAGGGCAACACTTTTTTGGGACAAACATCCTTGTTCTAGTTTCTGGAAATAAACACAACACAGTCCAGCACAAGCAGAGGAATGAGATTGAGAAGAGGCCATGGATGGGTGGACGGGGGGGGGGGGGGGGGGGGGAATGGGGGATTCAACATTCAACACCACCAAAGACCCCCGGAAGCCACCTGATCCATTTCCAGAAAGGTCTAGAAGAGACTGTGCATGAGAACTGATTTGCATAGAAACTTATCTCCAGGATGGGGAAAACTTATATATAAAAAGGCACCCCCACAAGGCCCAGGGTGACTGGTGATTTCTTTCTTGCTCCTCCCTCTTTAATTCATCTCTCTCTTCCCTTTCATCCTACCCCTTTATCCAAAACCCACTGCTGTATGCTTATATAGGAGATCAGGGACTAACACACCAATTTCAAGTCAAATGTCTAATTTACAAATAAATCTCTCTAAGCTTTTGCAGACTGTCGTGGTTTGACACGGAAAAATAATTTTCTCGGAAGAAAGAGGTCAATTTGGATATTGACCAATTGAAGGTGGACACGCCTCTGAGAACACAGAGGGGTTAAAAGCAGAATTCCCAGGAGAACTCGCTCTCTTTGGTTCCGGTCAGCATGCAGTGCAGTCTCCCCCCTGCCCGGCCCGTGGCTGGGTGTGGGAGGGGAAGGCCCATGGCCTGACTGAGGTAGGCCGAAGGGTGGAGGGACTGGAACCGGGCTGGCCCCCTGCAGATGGAAGGGTGGAGAAATCTGGGATGTCTTCGTTCCCCCCCCCCCATAGTCGAGAGAGAGAGAGAGAGGCGGGGGGGGAACAAGGTGGCCCAGCTGCCTGTGGGAGCCAGAGAATCCGGGCAGAGAGCCAGCCAGGGAGTCGGGACTTTTAACCCTTCCTTGAGAAATGAAAGCTTTGTGAAAATATTACTCCTCCTCAGTTTGAAAGAGAGGAAGAGAGAAAGCCTGGGCCCTGAGATGTTAGAAGGAGTAATTTTAGGTGGGAGGAGATGAGGAGTGGCTTTTTGGCTGGACTTTTTCCTTGTTGGCCACAAACTGAACCAATTTTTCTCCTCCAAGAGAGACTGTATTTTAGGAGGATGCCAGTGAGCCAAGAGACCTGCTTCAGCTGGGAAAAGACAGAAGTGGAGCAAACAGAGAAAAGTTATGGGGTTTGCGGTGGTGCCCCCTGTCCTCAAAGAAGAAGAAAAGAAGATCCCTGTTCTTGGACCCTCGGCCTAAGAAAGAAAATGGGGGGGGGGGACTGTGATCCCAAAAAGTGAAAAAACTGAACTGTTGTTTTTTTCCCCCTCTTGGCAGGGCATCCTTGAAATGAAAAATCCTAAAAGCAGTCTGTCCATCCATGCATTGGTGGTGAGAGCACTGTGCATAGAAAGGAGAAGGGTCACCATGGCAAACTTTTTCTCTGGGCAGTGCCATGTGTGACATGGAAGCACAGGATGTGGCAGCTTTGTTTCTTGGGGGGTCTGTGGCACAGGAGAGACTCCTGTTCCCTCAATGGACTGAGTATCGATTGTCTGGAGGGTGGAAACCTGATTGGAGTCCAGATTGTGTCTCACTGTGGTTTGTTGGAGTTGGGTGGTGGGAGGAGGAATACTTTGCAAGGTTTTCATTTTGATCTTTGTGTGTGTGGTTTTTTTCCCTTTCTTTTTTTGTTTTATAGTAGTAGCTTAATAAAGTTTTTTTTCTGTTATTAATCTTGGGCCTGCTTTGCTCTGTTCTCGATTGCATTTCACAGCATTCAATTGAGAGATTGCATTTTCATGGGGGCACTGGCATTGTGCCAGTGTCAAACCATGATACAGACCCTCTGATTTGTTATTTCTTTCAACCATGAACATTAACAAATCCTGGGTGATCCCTTTCCCTTAAGGGTGGGATGTCACAAGAGACATTCTTCTGTCAGTTATGGTACCTTTTTCCTTTGCCTGAAAGTAAATTAAGATTAGCAGTAAAAAGGTACTTAACACCCCAAAAGAACATTCATGCTTAACTAGTTTACTTTCAATTTCCACCAACCAAATGATTTTGCAGGAACTTCTCATCACACTGACACTCACTCATTCATACCCCTAAGAATCACTAATCTGACAAGGACAGGGAAAATTCCCAAATGACTTCTCACACCTTCTCCATACCATGTTCCCCAACTTTTCATACATACCGCAAATTGTGTTACTGAAGTTCAGAGCAGTTCTCAGTGACATATGCACAGCCTAACAGCAACAATGCACTTGGCATCCAAACTGAAGTTCCACATGTCACTTTGGATTCCCATTAATCAATTTTCTCAGTAGTACACTCTTCATGTAGACACATTTGTACTCTTACTGGGATCTGTTTACCAACACCAAGATACTCTTATTCCTAGGCATAATTCTTCCATTACTGAAAACTGAGGAGATGCCTACAAGAAGGAACAGAGTTTGCCATAGGGAACACACATGAAGGCTACCTTGAGTTAACAGAGAGTCACAAAACATTTGAGCTCACTTAGGAAAGTGAAACAAGTCAGTCATGTATAAGCCTTACAGTTGCATTCATTAATAACTAATCAGTGAATTTTCTACCTCTGGTCCAGTCTCCTCATGCCTTCCTTCTCTATCTTCTTTCTTTAGCTAACCTTATTGCTTCTGCAATACTTGTGACAACATACTTTGTCCTCTGCTACCATATAGCAAACATTATCAGTATTCCTAGGTGGAATTTACAAGTCATTAGGCATTCTTCTAACTTATATGTTAAACTTATTTGAAAAATTAACATCAATGAAAGTAAAAGATGTGTTTCTGTTTGCACTGTAGCACCAAGTAATTTCAAAAGTAATTCCTAGGAAAGATGCCATAATTTGGCTAGTGCTCCCTTTCAGCAGCCATTAATATACTCAAGGCCACTCTCCCACACTGGACTAGAAGGGACTCAGAGTGACAAAACAGCTGCATCATAGGCCCTCCTAAATTCTGGGCCTGTTATTGTCTTCTCTGGTTAAGTGGAAACTGGCTTATATGAAGTTTAGAAAACTGCATCTCAAAAGGCTCACGGCTCACAGCAGAGCCCAACAGAGCATGCTCTGGCCTCCAGTCTTCTCCTTCCACACTTGACACAGGTTGATGAAAAATGATCTGAGTAAGCTTCAGCAGTAAAGCGATCAGAAGTTACCCTTTACTGGGGTTAAAAATTCTCATATTACTCAATGGTTCCCAAGTGTGGACAATAACATACATAAATTTCTCCATCCTTATGCAGGGTTTCCTGTGTCTTTATCTCCTGTAACAGAATACAGGAAGCAGAAAGGTATCCTGTTTTACCAATCACAGACAAGCAGGTTGTGGATGTTCTCAGAGAGAAACAGTTTCCCAGGCATCGTCCTGAGGAAATTGTGAGAAGCTCAGAGAAAATAATGAAAACAATTCTTATCTAGGTCTCTGCAGCTGGTGCTTGTGAACATATGGAACGTGTTCTATGTGATGTTTATGGAAAAATGGTGTTGTTCCTAATTAACCAATGGGGTGACAGGTGTTATTAAGAACCAATCAGGTTCCAGGTGAACGATGTTGCTTATAAAAATGTGAAGTTTTGTAATAAAGTAAACTTTTATGCCTTCTGAAAATGCATAGAGTTGTGTCGCCTTCATTTCAGTTCCTGACTCAACGGTGACAGCAGGTCACATTCTTCATTTCTGAATTGCTACAAGATCACTGCTAAGCAGTTCCTTTCCAAACTAGGCCCATCTCTTGTCTTTAGCCAGGAGTGTGTACTTCACATTTGAAACTTCATACAGAAACACACAGCTGCTTCTATCTTCAGACAGGATGATTACTCTTTTGGCTTTCATTCAGTTGCCTACTCATGCTTTAATTAATAATTCTCTTCAAAGGTAGCAGATCTTAGAATTCTCCTCCATCCTAGAGACTGACATTCTTATATTACACAGGTGGGGCTGCCAAAGCTATCCCAGTGTCACTGAGTGAATTCATATTTGTAAATGTTTTTTCTTTTTCTACTTAAATATTCATACCCTGCTGTTCAATGTCCATGGACAAATCACTTTTAGTAGGACTTATGTGAGATATGAGTTGTTTAGTTTAATAAGTAAGTTTTAAATAAGAACAAGTCATTTAAGAGTTATAATATTGTGTGATTTTGTATGCCATTTGTTTAGTCTTACTTGCTTACCATGAGCAGCTGTATTTGCTGAAGCCCTAGGCTGCAAGCTGTATTTTCACCATAGATATGCTTTTGGCTAGAAGAGAGTTCACTTTCTTAGTAATTTTCCTAGTAGCTGTGCAGTACTGTGTTTTGAAGGTATAGAAGCCCAAAGATTTTTTTGTTCTGGGTGCCTATTCAGAGACAACCAGCTCCAGCTGACCTGCTGCTATACCACTCTATTAAACTACTTATTTTTATTAAATCCAGCACCTGAGACTGCTGTGGAAAACCTAGGGTTGAGCTTGAAAAAGAAGGAAGTGCACCCAAGAATAGGTGTGTATTAAAATTCCATTAGTGAATTTATTGGAAACAGAGAGGGTTGTGTGGCCTGATCAATGTAAACTGCACAAGGAGACAGGGCTAGTACTTGGCTTGATCAGAGTAAAGTGCACAAGGATACATAAGTGATGGGAAATATACCTGACACAGAAAAGGGGGTGCCCTTGACAAAGGTACTACAAAACCTGAAAAGAATTTTGATACAGGAAATTATCAAAAATAAGTACACAGATATTTTATATTGAGAAGACCAGTCACTAGAGATGGAACCCTGGCAGAACAGTGGCCACTGCAAGGGACCTTTGATCAGCACAGACTAACCTTTCTGCAACATAGACTAAGGGATAGGTTCCCAGGATGCAGGATGATCACGCTCCAGCACGGTGTGGGTAGAGGGAGGCAGAGATCTCTGAAGCTTGCTCTTGGGGAAAGAGGTTTATTGGGGGTGTAGGAAGGCCCGAGCTTCGTGCTCTCAGGCGTAGCACGTGGCCGGGCTTAAGAGGACGGGGGAGGGGAGAGACAAAAGGAGGGTTTAGGAGAGGGGAAGCCCCAGGAGGGGAGGGAGAGGTTCTAAGAGGGGAGGAAGTTCCAAGAGGGGGAAGAGGTCCAAGAGGGGGAAGGAGTTCCAAGAGGCTGCATGGCTTCTCGGAGCCCCCTTATCAGGGGCTCCTAGGTGGGCTGGGATAAGGCATTGGCCAATGGGGTTACAGACACTAATGTTTTAGGGGCAGATACAGAGGTATGGGATGAGCCATACAATCTTTTGAGGGGTGGGATGGAACAGTCCATATCACTCCAGGATTCATCCAAGGGCAGAAGTGACATCCGGCTAGCTGAGAGAACAATCATATCTATCTATCATCTGCAACACCAGGACAAATGGATTACTGGTACATTTGGGATGGTTGGATGTGAGAGAAAAAACACCCAAGCCAGTTGGGAGATGAAAGAGGCATCACCAAAGGTAATGCTTGCAGTAGCTGAGCCTATTGGCCCAGACAAGCCTCAGATAATTGCTCTGCTGGCTGTCAGACTCTATCCTATGCTTTCTAGTGTCTTGCCTAATCCTGCTGCCATGCAACAGAGGGCTGTGGTTGGAGCACAACCTGTATTGCAAATATTTACTAAACCACTTTGGAATCCTGGTGACTTGGTTCTATGTGGGAAGTAAAATGCCAAGACTAAGGAAGGATGCTGAGAAATGTACTAAACTATTTTCCAATATATGCACTGGATACAATCCAAGCTAGGGAGATACTGAGGTGTTGCTGAGAAAATTATTCCAACCTGATAAAAGATAACATAAATAATAAGGATGTTGAATAGGCTCAACAGGCAAGAGGTGACAGAAACACCTGGGCAGGAAATAATCCAAAGTGGGACTATAACAACTACTCATTTTTTCATCTACCAATTCCCTAGGGCTGCGCTCAGTCCATTCTCCACCCATCATGTATTTGTGCTTGGGATTTCCCTGACCCAAGTGCAGGACCTTGCACTTGGACTTGTTGAACTACATGAAGTTTGCACTGGCCCACCTGTCAAGGTCACTCTGAATGCCATCCCTTCCTTCCAGCGTGTCGACTGCACCACACAATTTGGTCTCTTCAGGAAACTTGCTGAGGGTGCACTCAATCCCCCCATCCATGTCACCAACAAAGATGTTAAACAGCACTGGTCCCAATACCAATCCCTGAGGAACACCACTTGTCACTAGTCTCCACTTGAACATTGAGCCCTTAACTGCAACTCTTTGAGTGTGACCGTCCAGCCAACTCCTTATGCACCACGTGGTGCACCCATCAAATCCATGTCTCTCTAGTTTAGAGACAAGGATGTTGTGTGGGACAGTGTCAAATGCTTTGCACGAGTCAAGGAAGATAATGTTAATCACTCTTCTCTCATCCACCACATCTGTAAACCCTGTCATATAAAGCCACCAAATTTGTCAGGACACGATTCACCCTTAGTAAAGGTATGTTGGCTGTCACCATTCACCTCCTGATGTTCCTTATGCCTTAGCATAGTTTCTGGGAGGATCTGGTCCATGATCTTGCCATGCACTGAGGTGAGACTGACCAGCCTGTAGGCTCCTGGCTTTTCCTTATTTCCCTTTTTTAAAAATGGGGGTTATATTTCCCCTTTTCCAGTGCACATGAACTTGTGCACCTCTAGGTTCCTTAAATGGTCTCAAACCTGATATTCTCCTCAAGCAGGCAGTTCCTCATTTTCCCATTCCCTGCCTTTGCCTTCTGCAACTAGTGTGGTGTGGGTGGAACACCTGCTGGTGAAGACTAAGTCAAAAAAGTTTGTTGAGTACCTCAGCTTTCTCCATGACCTGGATAACCAGGTCTTCCCTGTCCTTCAGGAGAGAGTCCACATTTTTCCTAGTCTTCCTTTTATCACAAATTTAGCCACAGAAGCTTTTCTTGTTGCCCTTGGCATCCCTGGACAGGCTTAGTTCTGTTGGAGCTTTAGCTTTCCTAACCTGATTCCTGGCTGCTCAGACAATCTATATTCCTTCCAGGCTATATTTCCCTGCTTCCACCCTCTGTAGGCTTCCCTTTTGTGTTCAAGTTTGTCCAGAAGCTCCTTGTTCATTCATGCAGGCCTCCTAGCATTTTTGTTTGAGTCCCTCTTCATAAGAATGCATTGCTCCTGAGCTTAAAGGAGATGATCTTCGAAAATCAACCAGTTCTCTTGGACTTCCTTTACAGGGTTTTATCCCATGAGACTCTACCAAGCAGATCCCTGAAGAGACCAAAGTCTGCTCTCCTGAAGTCCAGGGCAGTGATCTTGTTGTGTATCCTCCTTGCTGCTGCTCTAAGGTTCTTGAACTCCATCATTTCATGGTCACTGCAGCCCAGGCTGCCCTTGAGCTTAACATTCCCCACCAGCCCCTTCTTGTTGGTCCAACATAGCATCTCTCCTTGTTGGCTTCTCTATCATTTGGAGAAAGAAGTTATTACCACCATATTCCTGTAAACTCTTGGATTGTTTATACCCTGCTGTGGTGTTATCCTTCCAGCAGATACTGGGGTGGTAGAAGTCACTCCCTCTCATGAGGACTAGGGCTTGGGAACTTGAAGCCACTTCTACCTGTCTGTAGAGGGCCTTGTCAGTTTGGTCTTTCTGGTTGGGTGGCCTGTAGCAGACCCCCACTATAATGTCACCTGTCCCTCCTCTCCCTTTAATCTTGACCCATAAACTCTTCATCCATTCCCAGGTAGAGACCCATTCACTCCAGCTGGTCATTGACATTTTCATTTTGTCACAAGTTCTAAAGTACTAGAACTAAAATGTTATATATATGTAAAAGGGGTTTGAGGAAAAAAGGAAGTATGTCCAATTGTGTCAGTCCACATCACCTGAAATACAGGTACCTTATATACAACCTGGAGATGGAAGTGTTAACTAAGGCATTTTCACAAAAATCCAAATTAGAACCCAAATGGGAGAGTGCATATACTGTCTTAATGTGTTCTAATTTTACTTTTAAAGTTTTATGAAAATAAAATTGGATATACCATGGTCCTGGCTTGTAAGATAAGCATGTATTCTATTTGCTATCTGTTGGAGGTGGGGCAGATATCTTCTGTTAAATTGGGCAGTTTTCTTATCTCTTCCAAGAACAACGTCTCCCTCTGGGGAGATATGTTAATGGGCCATTGAATGACTCACTGCATGACTGATAAAGTTACATCATCCCATTGTGAGAGGCTCCACCTAGAGGGGAGGAGCCAAGCATTCCTACCTGCATAAAATCAGCATTTTTTGGGACATCAGGGCAGCCTCTTCGCTGGATTCCCAGAGGAGCAGCTTCTTCCCCGCTGGAACCCCAGAGGAAGACCAGGCCCATCTACTCTATCACCAGACCTTCAGAGAAAACTACACCCTTCTACAGGATCACCACTTCAGCAGCATTTCATCTGCCACTCCAGGAGGAACAGCCACCATTTAACTGGACTATTACCAACCCCCTGACTCCTCAGGGTGTCAGGTTTCTGACTCTATCAATAGTTTTGTTTGTACTAATTACATTTTTTATTTAGTTTTTTTCCTAGTAAAGAACTGTTATTCCCATTCCCATATCTTTGCCTGACAGCCTTTTAATTTTGAAATTGTGGTAATTCGGAGGGAGAGGGTTTACCTTTTCCATTTCACGGGAGGCTCTTGCCTTCCTTCACAGACTCCTGTCTTTTCAAACCAAGACAACCATTCTCATGACAAATGAGCAATGAATAACCAACCAGCTAACAAATATCTGCATTGGAAAGAATCTATATACCAAAGACATGAAGTGGAGCATCTCACTACTCTTGGTGCTCTTAATCCAGAGGACCACTACTGCATGGCTAAGTATAGTCAATGGAAGACCCACTGTGGTATAAAGTTAACAAGACTAAAGGGGAGGTATGTGACATAGACTTTTATGGGATGGGTGACCAAACCTTGGAAAACCCAATGAAAGAACTCTCTTTTTGCAAATCGGATACAGTTCAAAATCTAACTTTGATTAGAGGTAATCAGCAAGAGGAAAGTTAATTGTTCCTATGCTACAAACTGTTGTTTAACAGTCAATTCCAGTTGTTGTGTATGGTTGGACATGGAATTTCAAGTAAATAGAATATATGTTAATGTGACATGCAAAAAAATTCACTTTGACTTAGGTATGCTCTTGACTAGAATATACGTAATTTTCTTCTCAGTACCTGGTACAGTGCTATGTTTTGGATTCAGTATGAGAATAATGTTGATAATACACTGATATTTTAGTTGTTGCTACATAGTGTTTACTCTAAATCAAAGACTTTTCAGTTTTTCATGCTCTGTCAACTGAGCTAGTGCACAAGAAGTAAAAATGCGGGTGTTGAATGGTGGATGCTGCTGCCTATTATCTGTTCCAAACAAACCTCTCCTGTAGAAAAACAAGTTGGGTTAACATTCAGGCAACGCAGTCAGACCCCCACACAACACTCACCACAGCTGGCTCAGCGAGAGAGGCAAGAAAGGCTCTTTTTACAAGGTTTTATTCCAGCAAAGTAATCACATGAGGCTGAAGGGGATCCGGCAAGAAAGAGAACAACCATGTGGTGCAGGCAACTTAAGAAGAGGAAGGGGTGGGGGGCGGAGCTAAGGGAAGAGCAAAGGGGAGTAGTCTCCAGGGGAGGGGAGGCAGCCACCAGTGGTATCAAGCCAGTGAGAGGACAGGGAAAGGGGAAACCAGCAGAAGTTTCGAAACAGAAGTCCATGTGGGAGTCTGTCTTTTCCCCCCAGGAGGACTAACTCTATGGTAGGTAGTTACTGCCATTGCCAAGGCAGATAACTTGGGAATTGACTGAGAGGAGAGAGTTCATGGGATGCTACAAAGAAGTACAAACCAGAAGATGAAAAGGCTACAGTCATCAGCAGAAGTTGCAACTTGACAAGATAAGAACAGTTAGTGGCCTGTCTGTGTGGACACAGAAAAAATAGAATAAAGGGTTATAAGATCCCAGACCAAAAATCACCATTGGACCAAGAGGTGTGTGCAAGGTATGTGAAGAATGGGTGAAGAACATGTGCATAGACTATGAGGGCATAAAAGTCTAAGGTTTTCTTTGTTTGGGGTCCCTCTCCAGAAGCACCCAGGTCGAGTTGACCTGCTGCTGTACCACTCTTAAATTATTTTCATAAAATCAGATACCTGAGACTCTGCTGTGGGAAACCTAGGGTCAAATCTGAAGAATGAAGAAGCATGCCTGAGAGTGCATGTGTGTTAGCAAGGAGTCGGAAGGGGCACCCATTGGTTCACTGGAGCTGCCTACTACAAAGGGACTCTGGGAAGCATTTAAAAGTCTCAGATGGTATGTGCGTGACTCCTTGAATGGTGTGAGAATGCTCAGGCATTGGCTTCTTTAACACAGTTCTTCACATACAAGACTGTGAGAGACGGTCCAAAGATTTTTTCATTTTCCTCACAACTGTCACAAGGACCCTGAAAACCCCTGACAGGAGTTCTGGCCCAGCCGAGGTGGATGCCGATGCTTGCCAAGTGACTGTTAGCAGGTGCATTTGCTGTGCTTCTACAGAACATTGCATTTGAACAGGTTGTGACAAGTGGTAGCTTGTACCTGTATGCCCATCAATCTTGCCCACCTTCTGGCCAGATGCCACTCGCTTTGGCTAAAGACTATATAAACTTTTGGGAAGACTTTGGTGCACCCCCACAGATGACAGCGAATCTATGTGGCTGGGCCATCGAGGATCTCGTCTCAGAAGGTGGTAGCTATATTCCCCTTTCCCTCCTTTCTCTCTATTCTTTATTTCCCTTTTCTGTCCCCTCTATCGCATTTTCTGTTGGTACCTAAATAAAGGTGCATTTCTTGTGATTAAACTGATGGTCCCCTGCTGTTTGCCTTTTAGCACTTTTGGGATCGGTTAATGAACCATCACGACACCCCGCACGAGCGGATCGGATCGTGACAAAGACTCTTCCAATAACTCTTCAAATCCCTTTGTCTCTCAAGGGTTTGTTAGCATTAAACCAAAAAAGTTGCAAATTGCCTTCCTTTCATTCTAACAAGAGAGTCAGGCTACAGCATGTGCTCTGCACATTAGTAGCAATTAAGCTATAAAAAATAATATCTGTGTCATGTGAAATGTATTCACATTTCAGAAGTTAACTGAACACTAACAGAATGGTTATTTCAACTGCAATTTGCTACAGGTCTTAATTTCAATCCTTCTACTTCTTGAAGCATCTTACCAGTTCCATCATCTGCATAATTCTGACCAGTCTCCCAAATCTCTGATTTTGTCCCAAAGCCATCAGTGGCAGAAGACTCCATATAGTCTGCAGGGTTAAATGTCCTAGAGTTTTAAAAGTTTAAAAATTGAAGAGAACATATGGGTCATTCAATGAACATAGATGTCATCATTTTTATCTGAAGTTGCATTAGGTTTTATGTCTCGATTTCCACATAATCTATCTTGATAGTTAGTTTCAAAAAAATTTCCTCTACGAGCAGACACAGATAAAAGAGGGAGAAGGGGAGAAAAAAAAAGTGAAGAGACAAAAAAATTTGCTGTAGAGAAACTGAACCAAACCAACAATTCCTGAAATAGCAGTTAACAGCATACCTACTTCTCCAGTCTTATAAAGCATTAGTTTATATGCACAATGATATGCATCTCTCAGGTGATAGTTTCTCAGAAGGTGGCTTACTGATGAGAAACCAGTATCATGTCCTTTCAGAGCACCAGACCTGTGCAGGACAGGAGTCAGAACATCAGTAAGACTATTTCAGAATGCACTCCTGACACCAATGCCAAAACACACAGATGAAGCTAAAAGGTGAAAAAGGATCAATAAAGAAAAACCTCTTTTCAGTTTATCATCTACAAGTATGAACAAGAAGAATTATCAGAAAAGTAGAATTAATCTTCTGTTCATCATGACATCAATGATGTTACGTGAAATGTCATTAAAGGCAAACACTGTGTGAAAATAGTGGAGGCTACACTTAATGAAGCAAGTTATTCCACCAAAACTGAGAACAAACTTTAGAGCTGCTGAGTAATTTCTTTTGATTTTATTTTAGGGTTAATGTATGTCCAAACAGCTAAAGCATGAAACCTCAAAAACAGGAGAAAGTTTAGAACCACTAGTCTTTCTGGTTTTATATAGAACTTGAAAGTTCTACATTACACTGAAACAATTTTTTTTTTTTTAAATTGACCTAGAACTATATGCACCACACAAAACTTTCAGTCTCCAAGACACTACTGATGGCTGCTACTGATAGGTACAAATGGGTTCCCCAAGTTTGAGATATTAACATTGAGTGAAATCACATTAGGTTTGTATAGGTGTGTCTAGGTAGAAATACTGGTTTAAGACAAAAATAATCCATTAATAATCTAAGACATTTTGATTTTTTTGTATCTATACAGTTTTATCAAACATACAGCAATATTAAGACACGCAGTGGCAACACTGTCATTTAATATTGCCAGTGAATTTGATCCTTGCCAAAATCTGTGCTCTGTGTGTTTCTTACCCCATGCCTTGGGCTGAAAACCTCCCTGCTCCTCTCCCTCTGCCACGTCCAAACCCTAGGAGAGAAAGCACCATTTAATAGCAACAGCAGAGGAGCCACCAATTTCTAGTCTGTCACATTAGAAAATATAATGGTTGAAGAAAAAAAAGTACTGTGGTTAAATATAATTTACTTGCCAAATTTCCCTAACACATGCAAGTAAGCCACAGTTCATATAACACTTTGTATTTCAGTAGGACTTGCAATTCTTTGCTATCTTTTCTGTATCTAGTGAAGTAGCTCCAAATGCCAAGAAAAAGACTTTATCTAACGAATCATCCCATGAGACTGCTTGTCGCCCTGATTCTTAAGATTTTCTAAAGCCTTCTGAGTTTACATTCTGTTAGAGAACTTTCTCACACAACTTTCTGTAAACAAACTATTGTTTTGCATTCCTTCCTAGAGGTGGAAAAACTTGATGTACTAGTAGTTTGTCCAATGTCATTGGAGAGGTGGCACCTTCACCCTCCAATCCACTGTCACCTTTGAAAAAGTATAAATGCTGGAGTCAGAAAATAAACTCTCTCTTTTTCACCTTTGCAATAGCAGCGGCTCGCGTCGTGCTTTCACGTGTCCTATAGTGACAACTGCTATTGCCAAATCATTTAGACATTGTTCAAAATTTCATTTAATTTTTCCCTCTTGCATAAATGCTTTAAAATTCCAGCCTCCCTGCATACCTTGATCTCTCAAGAAATTCCATCACTTCTTATCTGTGAGAAGAAAGTTTAAATATTCCATTTGCTTCCTTCTCTGACTCAGCGCATCCCTACCCTCCTGTGCTTTCACCAACCTGTTCCAACACATTCCTTGTTTTCCCTTTAAGCATAACTACTGACATTATAATTATCCAATTCAAATTACTCAAACTTCTTTGTTATTACCCACAAGAATATTAATTTCTATTTTAACAACATCAAATATTTGTTGCCTCCAATTTTGGTTACCAACCTCAGTTTACAAGCTTTATTTTTGCATGTTGCATAGTGCCAAGAAAGCATGAAAATTTTGGTATTACTTAACCATTCATAAAGCACATGTCTATGAAAACTGTTAGAAACTATTTCTTACATGTGGCATATTTCTACATAGTTTTGGTGGAATTTGTTTATTTTTTATAACGTCAGTATCTGAGGCTTTTTCAGTTTGTTGGGTTTTTTGAGGGAGACCATGTATATTATTTGGTATTACAAGAGTTGCTGCTGAGAACAAAGTGATGTTTATTTTAATGACAAAATTATGTGGTTATAAAAAGTCACTGAACAACTACAAGCTTACCAGAACACAAAGGTTATAATCCTAAGTCACTGATATACTGGTTGTCCAAACATCAGAATTACCTATGAAAGACTTCAAATTTGGATCAAAATTACCCCTTATTTTGAGGGGACCATCTAAACTGAATAAACAGTATCTCCAAGACATGGCAAATTCTGTTTAGAAAGTTCCTATTTTAATGACTTTCCTTTTCCTCCCCTCACCACTTGTTCTCCTCCTTGCCCTAGTTCACTATCCATGTTTTAAAAGACATTTCTGGACTGCTAAAATACTGTGGTGGTTTGACCTTGGCTGGAGGTCACGTGCCCACCAAAGCTGCTCTTATCACTCCCCTCCACAAATTGCCAGGGGAGAGATCACTCACCAGTTACCATCACAGACTAAACAAACCTGACTTGGAGAAATTTATTGAAGTTATTATCAAAATCAGAGTAAGATAATGAGAAGTAAAACAAATCTTAAAAACATCTTCTCCCCACTCCCCCCTCCTTCCCAGGCTTAACTTTATTCCTGATTTTCTACACCCTCTCCCCCAACAGTGCAGCGAGATGAGGAATGGAGGTTACAGACAGTTCACCACATGTTTCTGTCGCTACTTCCTCTTCAGGTAAAGGAGTCCTTCCCCTGTTCCTGCATAAGATCCTTCCCACGGGAGACAGTCCTTCATGAACTTCTCCAGTGTGAGTCCTTCCCACAAGCTGCAGTTCTTCATTAACTGCTCCAGCATGGATCCCTTTCATAGGGTCAGTCCTTCAGGAACAGGCTGCTCCAGCATGGGTCCCCCACGGGGTCACAAGTCCTGCCAGCAAACCTGCTCCAGTGTTGGGTCTTCCACAGGCTGCAGACGGGTCTGTGCTCTCCTGTGGACCTTCATGGGCTGTAGGTAGACATCCTGCAGGTCTTCACCATGAGCTGCAGGGGAATCTCAGCTCTGGCACCTGCAGCACCTCCTGCACCTCCTTCACTGACCTTGGAGTCTCCAGCACTGTTTCTCACATATTGTCACTCCTCTCTTCCTTGGATGCAATTACTTCTCTGCAATATTTTTTTCCCCATCTTTAAATATGTCATCACAGACATTACTACTGTCGATGATTGGCTCGGACTTGGCCAGTGGTGGATCTGTCTTGGAGCCAGCTGGCATTGGCTCTGTCAGACATAAGAGAAGCTTCCAGCAGCTTCTCGTAGAAGCCATCCCTGTAGTCCCCCCCTCCCCTTGCTACCAAAACCTTGCCATGCAAACCCAAGGACTTCTTAGAAATATCAAATTAGCAGGATAGCTTTATCTACATTTTGATGAAAGGGTTTACCCTTATTTGCCGGAGCTCACCCTAGGTCGCAGGTGGCTCCGTGTGGTGGAAAAATCTCTCCTCCAACACGTGCTTTCAAAAAAAAGCTCAGAAGTCTCTTGTTGTTCGGTCTCATGGTTGTTTATTGAGAGTTATCTAAAAGATTGTCTTCTCGGGCTGCTGTGGTTTGCTCAGCAGCTCAGGCAGAGGCACACACACACCCCCGACATCCTTTCTGACTCCCGTCTTCTTCTTCTCTCCCCCCGCCCAGGACTGCTGCTATATTTTATATGGTATGTTATGTGTTAAATGCTTACAGTTTTTCCCCAATGCCTATTACCTATATTAAATGGTGCTTCTCTACTCTAAACCAATCTGTGAGTGCCAACATACCAAGAATATGGAGGTAAGGAAGAAGAAAGAGGGATGACAGGACAGGCTCAAATCCCTCCATCTTAAAACTTCTGACCCCCATGTACAAAACCAAAACCCCCCTGTACAGGACTTAAAACCCCTCTGTACAGCACTCAAAAATTCTTCCCTTTACTTTGTGACTACTTCTACTATGATATCTAAACTTTTGTGACTTCTTGTTCTTCCTGCAAGGTTGGTAAATCATTCCATGGCTCAAATCCAAAATCACAGCTGTTTCCAGCTGCCTGCCAGGGTCTCAAATGCTTCTGACCAGGGCCTGGAACCTCCAAAAATGTCTGAGGGACATTTTGAGTTCCGACACTTATTCTATACAGGATGACAACCATGTAAACCTGCAGAGGAAGGATTTCCATCTAGCAAGGCAGAACAACAAGAACACAGAAGAATCAAGTCTGACACTAGGCCATTTTCCCCTCTTTACACTCTTTTTACAATCACCTGGAGAGAAGAGACAGAGATTAGGAAAGGGGTAACAACTGCAACCTGGCAGTTGCCATTTCTCTTCACTGAGCCCACACATGGAGCTGTGCTCTTTGCTCTGTCATAAACGGTGTCCCAGACCCTGCTGTACCCATCTGATAACTCAGCCTTCTAAACCTCCTTGCTCAGCCTACCTCTTCTACTGCTCTTCTCTCCTTCACCCACCTAAAATCCACAATCTGGGAAGCTGATCCATGGCATTACAGGGTTGCAGCTTTAGAAGTGAGTGCACTTTGGATTATCTTTCTGCCTAGTAAATATTAGTTTTGTTGGTTTTCTTAACAGTAGAACCAGCTAGAAAAGTTTACTTGGGGACACTACTTCCTACAGCTATCAATGCAGTATTAAACACCATTTACTAATGATGCACAGAAGAGAGATCAAAAATTTTTTTTACAAACTCAACTACAAGACTGACTGGGAGCTACAAATCACAGTAATAGTCAAGCAGAAATATTTTTGAGTGAGGCAGACATTAGGTACAAAGACAGTAGCTGGAATAGCTAGCATGAAAGTAGAAATATATTTTAGAAGAAGTCTCCCCAGCCTCCCAAGTGCAAAAGTCTGAAAAAATAACTTTAGCATATTCCACATAAGATGAAATTTTAGCAAACAAGGCATATGTACGATATCATACCAGAATGGGCACAATAAACTACTGGCTGAAAACAGAAATAAGAACTTCTAACAATTTTAGAAATTGCTAGAAAAACATCATGTTGTTCCTGAAGCTCCATGCACAGTCTTAGACTACTAGTCAGCAAGGCATTTTCAAAGTGATCTGGTATAAAAAGTTAATCCTGAACTTGAATTTCAAGTAGATTCCCTTAACTTCATAAAGCTGTGTCTATGCCTTCTGTCAAAACAGAAATTAAGTTTAATCAACAAATGCAATAAAAAGTATTCTAGTGAAGACAAAAGAGCAGTACCAAACCAGCAGGGTTAGCATTAAATTCAAATCTGTAAGACACTTATGAAGAACTGATTCAAAATATGGGACAGTAAGTACCCACCACTGAAAGACCACCCTGACACAGAATCTCATACATCATGGTCATTAATGCAAGATGCTGGTGGGAAGGGCTGATATTCTCTGACACAATTGAATCACTGCTATAGTCTTAAATTCTCATGCTCAGAAAGTTACTTCACTGCCAAAATTAAAACATGGCCTTTGTGGGAACCCAGGGTAAGGGGAATATCCCCCTGTCTGCCCTGGGGTGCTCTGACTCCCAGGAAAACACTGACTTTGACCCTCATTCATGGCGGAAACTTCCAAAGCCTCAAGGAAAACTAGAAACCCAAAAAGTGTGAAATAGATTGTAGAGATTGTAGAGAGTAGTGTAGTATGTCACATGGGTGAGAAATTTAGGTTTTAGGATTTTTAGTATGTTATAGATGGGTTCAAGACGGACGATATAGGGTGTTGTCTCGGGTTCCTTTCTTCTCTCTTATTCCTCTTTCTTTTTGGGTTTAGGTGGTATCTTGTAATTGGGTAGAAAAATCTTCATTGCGGGTCTTTAGAGGTCAGTTATTGGATCAGAAAGGAAAATAATTTAGGTATCACTTCTTAATTGGGTAGCTTAGTTTTTGATTAGACTTAAAAAGACCTTGCAGCAAGAGGTTGTTGGCCATTTTTGTGCTGTTTTCACGCATGCAAGATCTGGGCGCAGACAGTGTGCTGAAGTTTTGGTAAGATAACAATAAACAGAACCTGAAGACTGAAAAAGTCCAATGCGTCTCTCGTTCCTGACTCAGAACTGCTCCAGGAGGGTCTTCCCTGCCAGGGAAGCCCCCAGGGAGTTGCCCAACTTGGGGCCCGCAAACTCACAGGCCTTAAAACAATTAAAAGGCACACAGCCTTCTAACATAGAGAAGTTCGTCAGGAAGCAACTGTGAATGACCATCAGGTATTTCCAAACTTTTGATACTTTTTAACAGTGACTAAAAGGTCAGTGAGCAAACAGAGCTTCTTACAATTCAGAGCAGGGACCCATATTCTGAGCATGCAATCCCACAGTAACTTAAACCCATTTGAACCAGAACTACTACAACAGAAGTTTCTCACTAGTGATCAAAATTCTGCTCTTTCCTGCACTAAGCTTTGCACATACTGTCAAAAAAGTGAGCACAAAACCAACATCAAAAACCAAAATTATTAGGTCACTGTTGTATCGGCTCTTCAAACCAGTTTCTCGCTTGCTAAATGCCAGAAAACCAGTTACCTTTACACAAGGATAAGCCACCAAAACCCCTGCTGTCCCCAGCTACCATGATGCCTGCCCTCTTTTTTTTTTTTTTTTGGCTTGGTTAATTTTAAACTTAGCTCAATCCTCTAATAAAGTGCAAATGTACCAAGAGGCAGACAAGATCAATTCTTCCCTGCAGTAATCCCAGTTTATGCTTTTAACATAAAAAGTATAGCTTTAATACTACTCTAAAGAGATGCATAGATATGATTTATATTACAACAGCCAATGTTCACTGATTTTTTTTTCCTGTGGTAATTCACAATCAGCAATTTTTCTAACATTTTTATATACTGACAAAAATAGAAGTGGTGTGACAGTAGCTCATTAAATCTTCCACCAAGTCTAAAGGAATAGACTTTCTTGCAATCACTCACCATATTGAACACAAAAGCAAATAATGGAATCAGGCAAATAACAAAATTACACACACCTCCCTCAGTTGACTAGGTTCACATTAGCCACCACTTATTCAATTTATATTTTTTGTTTCTGGAATGAATTATAGAGAAGTCAACCTAAGAAGGGAGTGAGATTTTGTTTCCACTAAAACCCACTGGGAGTTAAAAACACTTATAATTACACAATCAAAACTTCACTCTGGTACCATCCATGCATAGAAAGAATTTTTCATCTCGTACACAACTATTCTTCCCATAAAACAAATGCACACTACACGGAAGCATGAAAAAGGTGTGTAGCATCACAACTCAGATTGGAACACTCCATTAACTCAATAACCTAATCTGTAAAAAATCCAGTTTGCTGAGCTTGCAGACCTAAATCTTTCCACTGCATCACAGATGCTTTATTTTGAAATTCAGATTTTCACAATGACAGGTTTAATTAGGTGAAGACACTTTAAGGTTAAGAAATAAGCTTAAGAACAGTAAGGGAACGCAGACTGGACGTGCAGGCAACACCTTAGATTTGTGCTTATCTCTGACTACACAATAATCAAACAGTCCTGATCTCTCCTTTGGAAATACAGAGCCAGCCATCCTCCCAGCAGACACTAAGGTGACAGAAGTTTAAGCCATGCAAAGAAATAAGGAGGCTAAGTATAGAAAATTCATATTCTCGGTATTCCATATTACCAAAACAAACACTGAAGTTATATTCAATATATTATAATATCTTGATATTAATTATATATACATTATAATTCAAATAATTTTGTCTTGTTAGTTATCATAAACCTAGTAGCATTAAATCAATTTAATAATATAATGCATGTACTCTAGTAACCATTTTTAGAATCAGAATAATTAAGGTTGGAAAAGACCTCCAAGATTAAGTCCAGCTGTTGACCCAGCACCAACATAACGTCCCCAAGTGCCACATCCACATGCGTTTTGAACACTTCCACTTTCTTGTAGTGAGAGGCCAAAAATTCAACACAGGATTCAAGCTGTGGCCTCACCAGTGCCCAGTAAAGGAGAATGATCACTGCCCTGGTCCTGCTGGCCACACTATTGCTGATACAGGCCAGGATGCCATTAGCCTTCTGGGCCACCTGGGCTCTTGTTCAGCTGGCTGTTAACCAGCACCCCCAGGTCCTTTTTTGCTGGGCCGCTTTCCAGCCACTCTGCCCCAAGTCTGCATTGCTACGGGGGGTTGCTATGACCCAAGTGCAGGACCTGGCCCTTTGCCTTGTTGAACTTCATACAATTGACCTCAGCCCATTGATCCAACTTGTCCTGATCCCTCTGTAAAGCCTTTAGACCCTCCAGCAGATCAACACCAACTTGGTGTCATCTGCAGACTTACTGAGGGTGCACTTGAACCTCTCAACCAATCATGGATAAAGATATTAAACAGGACTGGCCTAAACACTGAGCCTTGGGGAACAACACCAATGAACAGCCTGTAGCTGGATTTAACTCTGTTCTCCGCCACTTTCTGAGCTCAGCCATCCAGCCAGTTTTCTACCCAGCTAACAGTGTGTCCTGGGGTGACTTTATAATGCTTATATCCCCATTTGTCTGTTTAGCCCAGAAATAAGTTTTGCACCTCTAAGACAGGTTTCAAGAGTGAAGAGGGGGAAGAAGCGCACAGTTTGTTATCAGAAACTGCACTCGCTCCTCCACGTTTCTGCTTCTGGACTGCGTTGCCTGCAGATGGACAGACAGATAGCAGGACAGAGCTCTCCTTTGCTTTTAGTTAGTTTCTAGCTAGCTGAGGCAGAGAAGTTCCCTGGACTATGGTTTTTCTTTTTCTTTGGACCTGTTTAAACCTGCTCTGGACTGAACACCCAGAAGAGCACTGGCAGCTCACACCTCTGGCCCACTGGGCCAGGCCTGGCCTGGGCCACAGCATTTCCAGCACTGGAGGGGCTGATAAGAGACTGAGTAAGCTGAGCTACAGCCCATGAAGGGGACTTCCTGAGTTTGTAATCTCTTTTGGAGCAGCAAGAGGTTTTATTGTTTAATATTGTCCATTATTGTGTGCTGGTGAATTCTTTGCCTGTTAAATAAATAGTTTTTTCCACTTTTCTCCAAAGAAAATCTTTTTCCCTGAACCAGGTGGGGGAGAGGCCACTTGAATTTGCTTTCTAGAGGAAATCCCTTTAGAGGTTTTCTCCCAAATTTGCCCTAAACCAGGACAAACACAATTCTTGGCGCTCAACGCGTGGCTCAAAAAGTGGAAAAAACCTATACTGATTGCATTTTGGTTGTGCTTACTCTGTATTGGGATAAAGCAGACAGTAGCCATGCTGCTTGAATTCATGTCTCTTGGGGCGGAGGACTTAATGTCTTTCTCATCCCTAGGCTTTTTTGAGGTCTTAATACCTTTCTGGTCCCTAGGATTATTTTCCTATCCAAAAATAGCTCGGGTATTATCCCTAACATGTAGTTTTTATAGTACAGAGGCACGGATTAGAATAGCTATTGTGCTGGGCTCAGTGATAATGATTAATAGTTTACAAAGGTACTGGAGTCTGTTCAAGATAAGTATGGTTTATGGCTTCTTCGTCCTACCCTGCATTCTAGTTCCAGTAGCATGTTTTGGAGGTTTATTAGTAATTGCACCCTGTTTGTTAGAGGAAGAGCAGAGAAAAAGGCTTTTGAGGGGGATGAGGCTTTTGAGCCTTTCCTTTCCTTCTTCTCCTTTGAATCAGTTAAGTCACTTTCAGAGAATGTTCAGTTTCCCCTGAATGCCAAGGATACCACCTTCCTGGTATTTCATCTGGTAAGCTTCCTTTATATGGTCTGCAGCTTGTCTAGAGTGAGGGCTGGGTATGTCCAGAGGACGTGATGAGACCCCTGACCCAGAAGTAGACCCAGGCATGGAAAATTCTGAGTGGTGTGGAGAATGGGAAAATATGAGCCAAACCCTGACGGAATTTTCTGACCCTATAGCCTCGGATTTTTTTATGTGAACAAATACAGGACCCAGCTGAGATGGGGAAATACCTGAAAGAGAAGTGCATGATGAGTCTAAGGAGAAAAAGATCATTGCAATAAGCTGGCCCTGGCCTATGCTTATTGCACACTGCTAGATACTGTAGGGCAGCAGATAGAGACAGGGGGCAGGGAGATAAATCAGCAGCTACCCCAGTCACTCAGGCTGCAGCCAACACCCCAGCTACTCAGGTTGTAGTTAAACCAGACAGTGAACCTAAGCCTGTAGCTAAACCAAACAATGAGCCTAAGCCCACAGCTAAACCAGACAATGAGCCTCAACAAATGGCTGTTGCTCCTACCATGACAGGCAGAAAACACATCATTAAAACCGATCAGCGAGTGGACGATGGTAATGATCTGGGGGAAGGACCCTTAAAGCCAAGAACTGACACAAAATCAGAGGTCACTCTTGAGTCCTTTTCCCTGAAGGACCTTCATGGCCTAAGAAAGAATTACACTCAACGATCTGATGAATCTATAGTTAGTTGGTTAGTCTGTCTTTGGGATGCTGCAGGAGAGGCTACAATTCTGGACAGTACTAAAGCAAGGCATTTAGGATCCCTGTCATATGATCCAATTATTGACCAAGGAATTATGAGGGGGGCTGACCCTCACAGTCTTTGGGCACAGGTCCTGGGAAGTGTGTCACAAAGATATCTGTGTGCAGACGATCTCTATATGCAGCAAACCCAGTGGAAGACCATAAAACAAGGGATTAAACACTTGAGAGAAATGGCAGTAGCAGAGATTATCTTCTCGGATTACCTAGACACTGTAAATCCAGACTTGGTACCATGTACATCCGTGATGTGGTGAAAACTTATACGACTTGGGCCACAAGAATATGCTTCTGCTTTAGTAATAATGAAGCAGGATGACAGGGAGAAGACCGTGCTTGATATGGCGAAGAAGCTCCAATCATATGCAGATGTCGTGCATAGCCTAACACATGCAAGAATCGCAGCTTTGGAAACACGTCTGCAGAAATTAGAAGACAAGATAGAGGAGACTCACGAGAAACTCAGGGAGGAGATTAAAGAAGACCTTCTCCAAATCTTGGCAATACAGATCAGAGGTTCTGGTACCAAATGTAGACATCTCCCAGATGGGGAGAGAAGGTACACCCCATGAGCTGAGCTGTGGTTCTTCCTGCATGATTGTGGAGAAAACATGCAGAGACTTCAGCAAGGCCTTTGACACTGTCTTCCACAGCATACTTCTGGAAAAGCTGGCAGCCCACAGCTTAGACAGGAGCACTCTTTGCTGGGTTAGGAACTGGCTGGATGGCCGGGCCCACAGAGTGGTGGTGAACGGTACTGCATCCAGCTGGCAGCCAGTCACCAGTGGTATCCTTCAGGGGTCTAGTGCTGGGGCCAGTTCTGTTCAATATTTTTATTGACTACATGGATGAGCGTATTGAGTCTTTCATTAGTAAATTTGCAGATGACACAAAGCTGGGAGCGTGTGTCGATCTGTTGGAGGGTAGGAGGGCTCTGCAGAGAGACTTGGAACGGTTGGATAGATTTGCAGAGTCCAATAAGATGACATTTAATAAGTTCAAGTGCCGAGTCCTGCATTTTGGCCACAATAACCCCCTGCAACGTTATAGGTGGGGGACGGTGTGGCTGGACAGTGCCTAGGCGGAAAAGGACCTGGGGGTACTGGTTGACAGCCAACTGAACATGAGCCAGCAGTGTGCCCTGGTGGCCAAGAAGGCCAATGGCATCTTGGCCTGTATCAGGAATAGTGTGGCCAGCAGGAGCAGGGAGGTCATTCTTCCCCTATATTCACCACTGGCGAGACTGCACCTTGAGTACTGTGTCCAGTTCTGAGCCCCTCAGTTTAGGAAGGACGCTGAGACCTTCAAGCACATCCAGAGGAGGGCAATGAGGCTGGTGAAGGGCTTGGAACACAACCCATATGAGGAACGACTGAGGGAGCTGGGGTTGTTTAGCCTGGAGAAAAGGAGATTCAGAGGTGACCTTATCACTCTCTACAACTTCCTGAAAGGTGGTTGTAGTCAGGTGGGGGTTGGTCTCTTTCTCCAAGCAGCAACTGACAGAATGAGAGGACACAGTCTTAAGCTGCATCAAGGGAAATATAGGTTGGATATTAGGAAGAAGTTCTTTACAGAAAGAGTGATAAAGTACTGGTATGGTCTGCCCAGGGAGGTGGTGAAGTCACCATCCCTGGATGTGTTTAAAAAAAGACTGGATGTAGCACTCGGTGCCATGGTTTAGTTGAGGTGTTAGGGCTGGCTTGGACTTGATGATCTTGAAGGTCTCTTCCAATCTTGCGATCCTGTGTCTTCTTACTAATTTTCTGGTCAATGCACACATCCCGAAACAGAGATCCCAGTTGCTTGGCTACCATCTAGTTTCATATCATGGGCCACCATACCCCACCCATCAGAGCAGACAGGTCACCATGGCACCCAACTGGCAGCTGCAATCTTTTAACATATCTTGCAGCTCACCCAGGGATAGGAATCAGGTTATCATCTCTGACCCTGCCTCTTCCTCCTTTCCTCCTGTTCTGAGGCCCCTGCTTCATCTTTAACCCTCACTAAGAGAAATTATTTGGTCTTGGATTTCTTTTTCTGTATAGGTATGACTGCTACCAGCATAGGTTGTTCCTCTGGTTCAACTGCAGTTTGAGTGGCCACTGTGTCAGTTGCTCTGCTTTCCTCCTTCTCCCCCTGAGGGTGCTGTCTAGTGACGAGCAGTGTACAATAAATAGTAGCCAGGGCCCAGCACACTGCAACAAGTTGCTTCCCTGTGGAGCAGTCACAGCATTGTCCTTGCAAACATTCTGTCACTTTAACAGGGTCCTATATTTGTTCAGGGGTGAACTTCCAAACCATTGGTGCAGAGAATTTCCCCCAAAACTGGCTAATTTTCTCCCACATTCCATGCCACTCATGACTATCCATCTACCCTTATGGCAGATCTCTGAATAACCTCCCTAGATAGCTCTTTCTTGATTCTGAACATGGTGTAGACCACACTGAGGAGACCTGGCAGACTTAGCAACAAGAAGAGGCTTTCCTCAACATCCAAAGGAAATTGAAAATTCTCAAAAGCTGATGTAACAGGCCTAAAGGAGGAAGAGGGGGTAAAAAGCTGGGGAAAATCATCCTTCCCTGTTTCCCCCACGGGCTATTCTCCCTCATGGCTAATGTGAGAAAATAACTTTCCTGGTCAAAAACCACAAGAGTTTTGCATTAAAATTTAACTAGGTATTTCCTGCCACAGAATACACATGCTTGTAATATAGTAATACTGAAGTCAACCAGCTTATCCCAGACAGTTGAAAACATTTCATTAAGATACTTTTCTCACATGAATGCAGTCTAAAATACTTGGTAGAGAGATACAGTAATACTTTGTACACTAAGCCAGTGAGTGAAAATTGGTTGAAGTTGTTCCTATTTCTTCAGTCAGATAGGTCAGTGTTTTGGCTTAAGACATGATATTCATCTAGAGAGCTACAGTGTTGATAACAAAAACAGTGTATTGTTCATGAGGTTACAAAACAAAAAACAGACTGCATTTAAAGTTAACCTCTAAGTTTCACCCAACAATTTAAAAAACTCTTACCTTTATAATTTGAGTATAAATGATTATTTTATAAAACAACTAAATGAAATACTTACATTCAATCTATTAACAGTGCTAACATACCAAAAAACTATAGCTGTGATCTATATCACACCCTCCCCTGCAAGCCTACCTCTCTACACACACCATTTGGTATTTGCTGATTTATGGGTACAACTGTGTCATTTTTGCAATCCTTTAGAAGCTACATGTCTTCACATGTTTCCATTCCTCCAAGATGCAGATCTGGAAACAATGAAGTTGGATGTGCCTGTCTTTGAATGCCTCATTACTGAATATTCCAAAGAAGAGACCCTTTTGAAGGCAGAATTTTTCACCAATCAGACATTACTTAAGTACATTAGTTCTGCTATGCACTTTCTCAATTTAATTCACTTAGTACCCACTTCTTCACACAATCTGCACTGTACCCAAGTTATTAATTTTCATTCCTCCTGCTCTTAGAAGAAACAAGCCTCTTTCCACTTCAACCCATAAAAATCAAACCAACTACACATCCCTTGATTCCACATCAAATCCATTATCAACACCACCTTTCCTATCTCTTCTACAGGATAAGATTGTTGTACCTAAGACTCTGCAGTATTCTTTTTCCACAGTTTTCATCAAGTTCTCTATGCTGAATTCCTTCTCTTACCAAAAAGCCTCTAAGGTGGCTTGTACTTTCTCCAATTGGCTACCAAAACCAGAAGGCAAGCCTGACAACCAGATCTACCCCCAAAAAAACAACACAAGTACACATCAAATCCTTCCCTGAGAGCCATACAGATGGAATCTTGTGCTCTCCTGCGACCAAGGTACATCCTGCAGAGCCCAGCATACTCCCACTCTCAAAAGGCTGACATGAGTCAATCTGGGAAAACAGGTTTCCATAGCCAGAGCACACAAGCCTGCTACACAGAAAATTACCATAGAAGTCATCTGTGTCAATTCTTTTAAGTTGTTCTGAGACCAAGACATAACAAGGGGCAAGGGAGAGGAATGTACCTAAATTAAAGGTGGATGAGATGCTTACGGAATCAAAGGATAACCAACAAATGCTTAAAAAGAAGTGTTTAAAGAAATAAATGGGAGAGTTTGATTTAAGGATATGAAATCATTGGTGCCAGTCCTGCACCAATACTACCATCTCACCTCTCCCACGGCTACGTTTCCCATGGTCTGAAGGCCTGTCTCCTTGACTGTTGTCCACTCCATTCTCTTCAGCTCTGACTGTGGAGAGAAGACAGTTTAAGAGACTCACGCATGAAACAGTATAACCATCTGCTTAACCTAAACCTCAAAAAAAGGGCAAGATTTTAAAGTGGGCTGGTTAACAGATATCAGTCAGCCCTCTTCTTCTGCAGCCTAGCTACAAGCAAGTTATGTTTACTTTGTGCTAGACTGTCATTGCTGAGGCAGGGACGGGAATGAAATTACTCCAAGTTCAGAAGGCAAAAAATGAACGTTTATTCAAAAGAAGTACATCACTCTTTTATAGAGAACAACATGAAGACTAATTTCATTGGTCTTAGAGTAAAAACATTTCACATGGACTTAGGTCAGTGTGGCAGAACACATCTATAAACAATATGAACAGAAAGAGAGAAAATAAATTGCTTACATTCCTCTCAGACTTTTTCCCAGGCTTAGCCTGGTAGAAATCTCTCTCTTTTTCTCTCTGACTGAACTGAGAATATCCATACTAGACCATTAGGAAGAAAAATATCTAAGAGGAAAATGCCCTTCAGCAGACACATTTCTGTTAGGTTGGGGTTTTGGGGGAGGGGAGAAAGGCAGTGTTGCAGCCTACACTATTAATTATGGCCTCACCTCTTTAACAAGGTAGGAAAAAAAAGCTGCCTCATACTATGCTTCCTCAATAGCAATCTGTGTGGCAACAGTTGAAAGAATAAGGAACAACCAAGAACACTAACTCTTTTGTCTGCCCATACCATATACCTGTACAACCAGGGTAACTTAAAACAACTCTCCTTTGTATTTAAATCAGATGGATAACAACCAGGTGAAGGTGAGGCATTAGAAAAGCACACTGCACCTTAACTATTTCACAGAAAACTCCTGAGGAAGTACTTCAAAAGATGACTGGCTCTTTGAAGGAAGAAAAAAAAAAAAAAAAAAGACTGATCACTTAAAACACTGCTGAGATTTTGTACTGCACAATTTTTCCTAATGGCAGCAATAAAACTAAAGAGTCTTCAGGCTTGTCTGCAGCTGGAGCTGACAGCTGTAGGCACAGGCTCTGTCACCCATGACCCTGGACTGCTGTAACGTCTTGGATGTATTAAACTGCATTTTGAAGAGCCACCTGGAGTCCCACATCCCTCATTACAGCTTTACACTTCACTTTCATTTTGATGGATCTGAATTAATTTTTTCTAAGCATAGCTGTAAGTTTTATTACTATTTTTTCCTGACTTTGACATTGTTTTAAAAAGATTCACAATGTCTTCATTGGCACAATATTTGAAGATATTACAATCATTAAAATAATTGACTAATATTGTAAATTTGTTTCCTGCTTTTAAGTCAAAAGCTAAACATATTTTTTCATTGGTGTTTCTCTGCTCATCTATCAGTGTGTATGGCCCTTACAGGCAATTTATATAGCTTTGATACTGCTGAAAAAACTTAAATAGAAAAAAAGCAATGCGCATCCAATGGCTATCTAATGTGATGCTACCTAACTTGGAAACGTCAGTTTGCTTTTGTACAATGTATTTTTGCACCTGTATAAGCTGTAAAAAATTTTTAAACATTTCAACCCACAAAGAACTTTCTGTGTTGTAGAAACTCACATTTGGTTGGCTTATGAGTAACATATGCTAGAGAGTAATAATGAGCCCAGTCTTTTCATTCCCCTTTATAAAAAGATGAGAACATCTTCAGGTTCTCCCACTCATAAAAGGAGATGTAATCAAGACTGTATATTTTTTTCATTAAAAGAAAAAAAAGTGTATCAGCTGTGCAGCAACATACTTGCTTCTCAAGCAGTTTTACAGAGAGTCAATTATAAAACTTAAAAAAGAACAGCAATTTGTACAAGATCAATTAATCAAAAAAGGACAGAAATTTAAATGTAGTGTCTGTAAATAAACACAGACCATCCCAAAACCAAGTCACAGACAGATCAAGCATGCCTGTTGCATAGATGATCCCTTCAGTGCTGAGCTATAGCTCAGACAGACTTTACTCCATTAAGCATTTGCTCTTAACCAGTTTCAGCTGCAAAAAAAGCATCTGAATCTTTAAAAATGAACCCAAATACATACACTCTCGGCCACGGCTGCCTCCTCTTCCCCGTCTGTTGGAACTTCCCCATCCACGGCTCATTTCTCTGTCCCCTTGTTTCTCTCTGTTGTCTTTGTTTTCCAAACCTTCTTTTCCAAGGTTTTTCTTCTTTCCCCCTACAGTCTCCCAAGAAGTCTATTTGGATAGAATAGAATTACATAGAAAAGTCAAAAAGGAAGAGACAGCTCTCAATGTATGCTTCTACCTCACATCCCTCCAGTTAATGGGAAAAAACCAGCCATACATACATATTACACTGATACAAATGGAAACATAAGTTGCATTTTTTGAAAGAAATGAAAAAGAAACAAGTTTTAAAAGTTGGATTTTCTTATGGAATGTGAAAATCCCAAATATTTCTGGCTATAATGGACTTTTACTAGTTCAAGGAAGCCTAGATATGGCCACAACACAGAAAATCTGCAAAGCAAGCAACAGTTTCCCTCTCAACTACCTCCATAAATCTAGCAAGGGAGTACATACAGAGCTATTCTTTTCTCCAAAGGAAATGAAAAAATGTTTATAAGTATCATTGAACAATAGACAGTAAGTACGTGGCCAGGGGAAACCATTATCCAGATGTACTAAAATTCAAGCACCAAGAGACAGAATGGCAAAACAATAACTTGGGAAAACTGGAGCTTTAGCTTTAATATTAAATTCCACCTTTAAAATAAATTCAGGGATCATATCAGTTCTATAGAAATTGAAAATAAAACAACTAAAACACTCATCAGGAATAGCACAGCAACTCATATTATGCAATTGCACAGGTAGTCTATTGAGCTGTGAGCTGAAAAAGAAAGAAGAAAGGTATTACGTGCAAACCATTAAGATGGCAGATAGGTTTATGTATATGCCCTCATCTCTAGGGGCTTTTTTTCTAGGTAAGGTATTTGAGAGGTAAAATTGCACATGCAAATGAGATGGTATAAACTGTGAAGCACTACAAAAAGTCATGACCTCTGACAGGCACCTGCATTCAACAAAAAAGGTTGGCTATCAATAGTTTCAGGTTCTCTCCTATCTCTTCTCAATTCAGACAACAGCAACTCAGCAGCCCTCACAAAGTAGGCAATGATCAGATAGCCCAAGATGCCTAGAATTGAGGAAACTAATTCTATTGAGAAAGCAGGTAACAAAGCAGTTTACAAGTATAAACTCAACGTTTCAGTATCTCCTTTGAGACAATAAGTACTACAAGAATAGTTTGGGGGTTTTTTTACGTGATATAGGTGAGAAAAAGGGCTGAATAACTTTTCAGTTTTATCCCCAGTACAGAAGACTATATCGCCATAAACCAACTTAGGTGAAGTACAGACAGCACAGATTACAAGTACAAAACTATGTGTTTGAGCAACACCACATTATCTGTGAGGCAGAAAACTGGTTCCCCCAGTAACTATCACATAGCTTCATCTGCCATAGCTTATGTAACTGTATTATGTACTAAAATACTCCTAAAACTTTAGTTATTTCACAGGAGAAAAAAAAAAAACAACCTGTACTGACAACTCAAGAACCAAATCTATAAATTTCAGAATGCATGACTATTTTACTGATGGGCATGGTGCCAAAAATCTTGAACCATTGCAAGAAATACCCAAAACTGGGTGAGTCTGCAAAGCTGAAGAGGAAGCAGCCTCTCCTTAGTAAGGTTTTCCATGACTTAGGAAGGATCAGTAAAAGGATGACTCTGAAAGCATCGGATCCATGCTTTCCCACAGTATAATTCTAAGGAAAGCCTCAAAAAGTTGGGCATGTCCTTTCAGATACAGTATGATGCTACCTCTGGGCATGGGAATCTTTCACAGACTATTGAATCTGTCTCCTTTTGCAATCAATTAGTTCCCTTACAATTTCAGCTGAGGATGCCTGAGGCAACCCAAATGACAGCTGCGGGCCTGACCTTCAAAAATATGTAACAGAAACTGCCTTGCTGGCCTGATCTTAAATGGAAAGAAGAATAATCTGAAAGGTCCCCTTTGTTCTATCTTAAAAGGTTTAGGAAGTAACACATGGTCAGACATAAAATGGATCTTATGACTGTAGGAAGTTAAATGAACAGAAGTCTTGGGCAAAGAAACATGCCCTTCTCAACTCTCATCCACAAGCCTCTGTGTCCAAAGACAAACTGACATAACTGTTGCAAGTGAAGTCTGCATAAAGATTAACAGTCATGGAGCATAAAGCCTTAAATATTACAATATTTTTTAAAAAATACAAAACTGGCAGAATACCAAAGAAATTATAAATGGACATTCTAGCTATCACTCCTTTTAATTCCTCAATTTGAACAGACATGTCTTCTTCCAGATGAGGTAAAAAAACCTTCCAGTGCATCAAAGCAGTGAAACTAAAAAAAAGAGATTTGGGAATCTGCATTCAGAATTAGTACCACCTCTGCTTCCAACCTTGTGGATGTGACAGCCTGGTCAGAGAGCGAGAAAGCGGAATTCATTTTCTCACAATGGACTTGTGAGACTTTTTAGGGAATTGTAGAGAAACAATGATAACTTGTTAGTATAAACAATCTGCAAGTGTTTTCCTACTCTGTTTTTCTGTTCTTCTCAAGGACTGTTTGTGAGAAAAATGTTTTTGTTAATAAGTCAATCAAGTAGAATGTGTCGAACCTAGTTATAAAAGAAGAGAACTTTTGTATTAAAAGTACTGTTGTGTGAACCAGCCTGTGTCATTTCTTGCTCAACAGTAATACAACCTTACATCAAATCTACGGTTAAAGTGTTCTGGAGTATAACGGCCTTCAAGTTGGAGGCCCACAGATTTGCATTAAGTTTATTCACACTCTGATGAGAACCCCTTCTAATTAATACTCCTTCCTTCTTGAGTCCTTCAAATTGTCTGTATCTGAGTTGCATTTTGTCTACAAAGTGCAGTGGGTTCAGAGGGACTTGTCAAAAGAACAATATATGGATATGATGCTTCTAATTGATAAATGAGTTCAGAAAGTTTCTTCCATGCCATGATCACATATAAAAACTTTGATAAAGGAAGCATTTAAAATTCTCTTATCAGTCAGAAAACTATTTTCAAGAAGAAAATGGCAAATACAAGAAGTACAAAAGAACAAAAAAACAGCACATTACCAACAGATTTAATCATGAGATGCTCTCTTCTATTCCCAACTTGACAGTTTGTTCAGTATTATATATTTATGTGTTTTAGATGACCTCAACTCTGATAAATGAAAAGGGGATAGGAAAGAAAGGCCTCTCAATCAGAACAGTATGTGTTCTAGATTTAAGGTGTGTGAGGGTGGGTTTCCTCATTAACAATAAGACAGATCCTGACAAATCACAGGAAATACAGAATGTTCAGCATTAAGAAAGGAAGTCCAGGTTTCTTTCCTAATTTTGATGAGATGGAATCTAGCTTACTGTCTTGGACAAACTGTAAGAAGTCCCTCCAGCAAAAGCTTGAGCTTCACCAAGACATTTTCCTGGTATCTCTTGGGATAGAAAATTGCTGTGTAACATTCTAAACAATATTATTTGTTGTTATATACACATTTTTTAGTCTCCTCTTTCTGCTTTTCAATGAAGTTATGCAAATGAACAACAGTGAAAGGATACTTGTATCCTCTTTTGCCATTAGTAGTGCTGTCAATGCAACTTTCAGATATGGAAACCTCCTCCAAATTTAATACTGACAATGCAAACCTACATAAGCTGCACAACTTAAAATATCTACCTACACTTTAGGTTTATAAAGATTATCCTTTGAGGCAAACAGACTCAGGTCTCATGGTTGGGAGGTGCTATTGATGCTTTAAATTTTAGCTTTCATATTTTTCAAATTCTGTACTGCCTTAGTGTGTGACTAAAGTGTTAGTAAGTTCTCCTCACAGTTTAGAAAAAACAATCCTTTTCCAGCCTGAGAACCAAATAAACCACTGCAGCTTCGGGCCCAAAAAAGTATAAACAACAGCAAATTGAGGAGAGCAATATGGGAGGATAGAACTTCATAACCTGAAGCTGTAATTGGACAATTAACCCCAGCATGTAAATGGACCAAAACTTATAAAAGTGCGAAAACTCATGACCAGTCGTCCATCTTGCATCGAGCCACAGCCGGGCTCTTGTACTGCCCAAGGTGTATCCTTTTAAGGCCTTTTAATACTTACTTTATTCCTTTAACACTGTCTAGGCTCTGTTCCAGGTAGCCTCTCTAGGCATCACTACAAACATTGGAGCAAAAAACAGGCCTGTGTCTGACAGAGCAATGATTTCTGCTGCAGAGTTAAAATTATTGTATGTAAATGAAAACCAAAAGATTCTGCAAGAAACCAGCTAAACACCTACAACATTTTCAAGGTTCAGCCTAGTCTAAGGTATGCATGCAGCAGAAAAGCTGTCCTGGTCTCAATTTCCTTCAAAAGAATTTGGAGGCATGGAAATTGAAAGCTTCTAAAATGTGACTTTCCCAATCACTTCTAAGAAGTGGAAACAAAAAACAGCTTAATAGGAAAGTAAAACCTTACCGTGTCTGAACTTCCTTCCAGCAATATGTTAATTGCTCTGTTCATGTCCCCATTACAATCATGTAGTGCCACTATGCACTCATCCTGGTTTTTCCCCGTCACTTCCATAAGCTGGCAGTAAGAGTCAGACATGTTAAAATATTCAAATTATTTTTGTAAGAAAATAAGAGTTAGTATCACCACAGATTCAAAAACGCGCATAAGCTACTGTGTCAGAGCAAACTAAAATTGTGAATAAAGGTAAACATGAATTAAATTATAATCAAGAAAGCACTCTCTCACTTTTTTTTCCCTTTAACTTTATGCTTGGAGATTTCCTATGCAGAACTTAATTCTTGTCCTTCCCACCAGCACAGCTACAGGCATTGTTGATGAGGGTACTATGGCTTCAGGAAGTACAAAATTTCACTTCTGGCACATCACCAAAACAAGTTTATAACAACAAAAAGCACTTAATGCTTCAGAGGAGGTTTTACAAAGGAAAAGTCAATAAAGCTGCATACACAGCTCTAGGAGGTCAAGTTATTTTTTTAAATAATACCTCAATTTACCTTTAAGCTATGATTCTATGATTTTTACTTTTCCTGAAAAACAACCAATATATTGGCAAACTCAGTTTACACAGGTGACATTTTTCCCATGTGTGTGTACACATGAACAACCTGAACGCACTCTTTATTCTGACAATTATTCAATTGTGACCATACTAAAGAGATATAGTCTGGAAGAGATCAGCACAGATGAGTTTTGGCTTAAAGGCCAAAGGAAAATACACCAGGTATAAACATACAGTCATAGCTATATTACCACACAATTTCTTGAAAACAGACTTTACAGGACAATAAGAGCACCTTTTTCTAGTTAAACTTTTATCCTTGTGAAAAAGGTTTCATCTAAATCAGAAACATGCTCTACCTCCAAAACACAAGTCAGCATTGTTACAGAGCATAAAAACTCTGTATCATACAAAACATACTTGTTTCACTTTATCTTCAAAATCTGTGTCATTCTTATCGTAGATCATCTGAGCAAGGCGAATTTGTTCTGCTGTTGCCTGAAAAACAAACATCCAATAAAGTACACAACATTTAACTATTTTTTTTTTTAAGTATCTCCTAGTTATCACAATCATAGAATACACAGAGTTGGAAGAGACCCACAAGGATCATCAAAGTCAAACTCCTGGCCCTGCACAGGACACCCCAACAATCCCACCCTGTGCCTGAGAGCATTGTCCAAACCCTCCTGGAGCTCTGGCAGCCTTGGGCTGTGACCATTCCCTGGGAAATCAGTGCCCAACCACCCTCTGGGGGAAGAATCTTTTCCTGATATCCAGCCTAGCCCTCCCCTGACACAACATCTGGCCATTCCCTCAGGTCCTGTCACCAGTGTCACTTTTTCTCTCAAGATTCTCAAAAAGAATATACACAAGCACAGCAGTGCTACAGGGAAGGGATTAACATCTCTATGCCCATTTTATAGTTAAAAAGTTAGCTAGAACAGAAGCAATTTCAACATATTCTGATGTGTTTGAACCACCGTTAAAGCTCTCCACATAGACAAGCATATAATAGAATTTACCACAGAAGCTTACACTTTGATATTTCTTTTATTTAGTATCTACCACTGCAGAGATAGTTTTATCATAACATACTGACAATGGTATTTCTAAATTTACTACACCCTCTGATGATCCCTGTTCACATCACCTTCCACACCTCTCCCAATAACCACCTGACTAGTTTTATGAGCACAAGACTGAGTCATGCCTCAAGATTATGCTCATAAACAGCTGAACTTCCTTTTTTTTTTTAATAACTGAATACTAGTCTCTGAAAACTGCTAAAAAATCTTGCTCTTGACAAAATATTTGGTGCTTTTGTAACATTTCTGGACAACAAATCCATGCTGGCAACTTCTCCAAAAGCTGAAAGACTAAAATGGATGGATGCAGTAAAGAGCCATAAACCCAAACAGGCTATAGCTACCCTAAAGAGAAAACTACTCAAAAACATTAACGGCACATCATATAGGCCACTCTTCATAGTGCAGCATCTGCAGCCTACTTAACTGCATTCCCATGAAAATACCAAAGATAAATGTATGCTACATGAACCTGGAACTCATTTGATTTCTGCCCAAACAGAAGAGGCTACTATCTCATGCTAGAGAAGGCTGATACTGAAGAGAGCCAGGACCCAAAATGCAAGTTGATGTATTTCAGAACACTTCATTACTGAGAAGGGGACCAGATCATCCCCCGAATTCTTGACAGAAAGGATTCATCCTAGGCAGTCTCACTTCACAGGATACCCACATGAAATTCTGTACCTCACAAGTTCAGACTTAGTCTCAAACTGCTTCATTTTTGGAGTTTACCACAAATGCAAGCTTTAGAGAAGATCACCAAGTGTAAATCCTGAGTCTAAAAAATTATTCCATCATAAAACATCAGCTGCTTATTGGCTGAGAAGTTACTGCAGCTGTCCCAGTTCCTTAAGGGAATATTTGCTTTGCTCAGAGTCAATGTTCCAAGACAATCAGCATTTGTAACTGTCCTAGGTGACCTAGATGACCCAAAAAACCTCATGTATTTCATATGTTCTGCATGTCAACCTGCCAAAGATTATTAGTCTCTAAGACCTGACAACCCACAAAGTGGAACTTGTGTGTTTTACCCCAGTTCAGGGAAAGGAGGGGGGCTGGGTCCTTTTAAAAACAAGGAATGCACACCAATGAGCCCTCTTGTTCTCTCTGGGCTCCCAAAGGGGTTGTCTTGGGCAGGTCTCCTAGTCACAACCCACAAAGCTGCATTTCACAATCTGAAGCTACTTCACAGCAGATTTTGAAACACCTTTGCCACAACTGCCTGCTGTTTCACGAGGAGGTGTCGGGATCCTTTCTTCATGAGTTTTTAAGCTGATACTCCAGTTCCAGCCACCTGCCATTCGCCAAGGAGGAGTCAGACCCATTGTCCACAACTTTTCCAGCTGTTGCTCCAGTTCCAGCCAGGCCAAGGAGGGAAGTTTTTTCTAGCGTTTCAGCAGCATTGAAGCCTTTTGGACAAAAATAGGATTTTTTTCCCAGGTTTTGCTTTGTCCCTGTCCCCTGTCAGTTGTTGTTTGAGGGAGAAAGGAGTCGTGGAACAGCATATTCAGTTGCTGTGTTGATTTTCCTTTGTTTTCTCTCTCTGCCAGTGGTCCAGAGAAGGGGGCTTCTCCACTATCTTGTCTTTGTCCTCCGGGCTATATGGGCTGCTATGGCTGCCATCATCTTGGGAGGAGGGGGCTTCTCCACCATCTTGTTTTCTTTGTTCCCAGGGGGACGAGGTGACTCAGCACCTTTGTATCTAGTGGTTATTGCTGTTTTTTCTTTTTAGTAAACTGTTATTTTGTCACTTATATCTTCTCATGTTCATTTCTCCTTATTGGTGAAAGGGGAGTGATTAAAACTATGAGAAGGTAAGTCATTGTGGAGTCTCCACCCCATATAATTGCCTTAAACTAAGAAAGTAACAGAGTTAAATACTATGCACTACTTCACATTTTCAAAGTGTCATGCTGACAGCTTCATATGCCAATCAGTAACACAAGAGGAGAGCCTGCTCTGGAATTCCCTGTGCTATCCCTGGTGCCACCCTCCACAAAAGCTTCCTGAATCAGTGTGGTGTTCTGTGTAAAGGAGCTTGCTGTTGGTATCTATTGAGAGCTCAGCAGAGAGCAAAAATTAAAGGTCTGCTGGTTTCAGAAATTAAGTCCTGATGATCCATCTTCTTGCTCTGACTTCAGCCTCCTCATGCCCACAGCAACTTTTTAGCTAGTGAAGAGATTTCCTTTAAAGATATCCCAGAATACAAACATTCAATGTAACTTCTATAGAGACACAATGGGATATTTGACCAGAAATGGGAAACCATTGAGATCCATTTCTTCTGTAAACAAACTTTTTTCAAGTCCATGTTAGAAGACAAAACTATACAAACTTTATAACACTATCAAATGAGTAACAATATCTTTAGTTTTCCTGTGTAAGGAGAAGGCTTAGAAACACAAGCAGGTGCAATATCACTAACATTTATGCCAGTGGATCGCATACAGATAGAATTGAAGATTCAGAAGAAAAAAAACTCAACAAAACCCCACAAGATGTGTTTACAACACAAACACCAAATTAGTGTCACAAAAAAGTTTTGCTTTTTTCCCCCCATTGAGTGTTTCTTCTTCATTTTTAAGGCACCATTGTCACAAGTGTCATTGTAATATCCTATAAAACAGTATAATTAAGTTTTAATTGCAACTAAGAAAATGGTAGCATCTTAAGACAGCTAGAACTTCACTCAGCCTTACAAGATACATTATCTTTGCAGCATAACAGAGTGAAGGAAATTTTTAACAACTTTGAACTACGAGAAAACAGAAGTACGCAAAACACAAAGTGATAGTGTCCTAGGATGACATTATGGTGTTTGTATCTCCAATCATATGTTCTGTTTATGTTTGATATTATGTTCTGTGCTTTCAGAACTGACTCTGAAAGTGAAGGTTTGTTTTGCCTTGTTATCAGCTGGTTCACCTCCCCCCATGGTCTGCTGTCTAGAAGAGGCTAGTGCTGGCTGGCTTGATTTTGCTTGCTTGCTTGCTTCTGCTTTTGCCTTTGCTTCCTAGTTAGTTTAGCTAAGCAGTCCAATTCTTTCCCTGGACTGTTTCCTTTCCTTTCCTTTTCCTGAATACCATCCAACCTGCCCCGGACTGGGATCTGGGAAACACCAAGGAACACCGAGAGCCTGCATTCTGTGATCTGCAGCAGCCATTCCCAGTGCCCAGAGTAATCCCCAGCGTCCAGACCCGGGCGACCACTCCCAGAAAAGACTTTCTGGATTTGTAAATCTCTTCAGAGTGGTGAAAGAGTTTTGTTGTCATCTGGTGTTGTTAATTTTTTTGGTGCTGGGGAGTGCTTTGTTTGTTAAATAAACAGGTTCTTTTCCACTTCTCTCAGAGAAAATTTTTTTCCCGAACCAGGTGGGTGGGGAGGGGCCGTGGGGGTTTGTTTTCTGGGGACTCCTTCCAGAGGGTTTTCCCCAAATTTTCCCTAAACTAGGACAGATAGTAATAGACCCGGATCTTAAAATAAAATAGTCTATTTATTATCCAGAAACAATGAAAAAGAACTGTGATATAATTTCTTAAATAACTTAAATTATGTTAAATGTGACTATGACAATGAAATCTCCATTTGAGAAAGTAACATAATTCTACATTCAAAAAATGAATCAGTGGTAATTGAATAGTATCATCCCACATGTTGCTGTTGATCTGTAAAGCCTAAGGAGGGAGGTTCATGTGATCTAAACAATAAAAATATACGGTGCACTAAAACATATCTGTTGTATATTAAATAATCATCTTTTCCACTGAAATGACCAAACCAATATCGATTATGCAAGAGGTAGAATAAGTGGGAAAAAAAGCAGAAAAAGGTCTAAGACTTAATGCTTAAAATGAATTAATTACATCAGTTGCAAATATACCTTAGCGATAGTACAACCTCCCACTTGAGAGCATGTCCCATCAGAGTAGCTGCTTGAGGCCAGATAGAGATCCCACAACCTCTCTAATCCATGACAGTGTTTGTGGTAAACAATTTTTTTCCATTTAACAGCTGGAATTTCCAGTGTTCCAACTTGTGCCATTGTCTCTCAGGCTGGCTTCACCTTTTTTATACCCTTTCATGAGGTATCTGAATAGAAGACAGCCTGGCCTTGCCTTCTTAGGAATGAACAAATCCAGTTCCCTCAGTCACCACTCATTCATCTTGTGCTCCAGTCTCTCAACCATCTTCACAGCTCCTTACTGGGCTTGCTCCCATTTGCCAATGTCTGCTTTGCATTAGGAAACCCAAAACTGGGCAGAGTACTCCACTGTCTGGCAAACATCAAAAAAGGGGAACCCATCACTTCTGTCAACCTGCTTGTTATAATCCTGCACACTTACTTGTTATAAAGCAAAACCAAATTCAATTTCATTTGTTGAAAGTCACTTTCTAAACCCACACATTAGCATGAATCACCACTATGCAAAGCACTGTAACACAAGGAAATAAGAGCTTGAGGTCACATCATATTGTACAGAGCAGAAGAGCCCCTCCATGTTAAAGATCAGTCTAGAAAATAAGACAATTTCCCAAGGGATCACCTCTAGATTGAGAACTGAGGCAATTCTTGAATCAAATTTTGAAAAGTACCTAACAAAATAATAATGAGTTGCCAGGAACAGAGACATTTTGCACTTTAACCCAGGCAAGCACACAACTTAACTATTCTGATGCTGAGAACCAAGACAATGGGGTAAGAGCTTAATTTCCATCTTGCAGATACTCAAAATAACTTTAGTCTGCTAGTGGACAACCATCTTCATTTCACTTTGTGAAGGCACTGCACAAGAAGTTTGGGATTTTTGTGACTTCTAAATATGCTGAATCATGCTGTAGAACACAACATGGATCTAACAAAGCTTTTCCCACCCACCCAAATTCCTCTACTGACCAGAAATTTTCTAGCATCATGAGGCTGGCATATGAAAGAGCTGAGCTCTGAAGACACTAAGGTAACAGGACAGAAATCCTGACAAGGATAGGCATAGAATTCCTCACTCATGGGAAATGATGCTGAAGAACACAAAGCTCCTTAAGAGACAAGAATACAGGGACAACTTAATGCTGTGCTGGATAACTAAGCAATTAAAGCAAGATATCAAACAAACATACTTTTCCAAATAAGACCATAGCCCCCCCATCTTTTCACAGTTTTTACTGACTTAGGGAAGAAAGAAATAATTGCATGCTCACTTTCAACTCAAAGAAGATTATATAGTAGCACGTACCTGTACTACTTGTTTCTGTGGTTGTGTTGGCTGAGAGGTTGAAATTTGCATTTTGTCCCTAGTACCCCGGGTACGTTCACTGACCACCGAAGTCATCGTATACAGTATATACAAAACAATGTATGTACAAAATAGAAAATCTGAAAGGAAAAAAAGAGTTAAGGCAGGGTATTGATTCCATACCCCGATAATATACAAATGTAGTATATTGAACTCTTCCTGCCTTTACCACAAACTCTATACAGAGACTCCCGAGAAAGCAGCTTCAATACACTATTTTTTGATTTATTGCAATCTTCACAGTAAAGGGGTAAATGAAGTGGATAAAAATAATTTTTGTTATCTGACTTCAATCTGTCTAGATCTCTACTTCCAGACAACATCTAGATCTCACAGCTTTTCCCAGTTATTTAACATATAGACTTTTCTATCTGCTACTCTGCTGAAATTCCAGCTCCAGCTGGATCACGCCTTAGATTTCTTTAATATCTGCTGTCTTGTTTTGATGCCTAGAATTTAATCACTCATACCCACTCAGAATGCTAACAGAAGTCACATTCGCAACTCAGGCCATTCCTTTCTTCCCTATCATTAAACTACTTTCCTGCACACATACATGAAGTCATAGACAATGCCCACTCTATTTCCCACTCTCTCATTCTCTCTTATAGAAAAATCATGACCCTTACCTTTAAATACAGCCTTTGTAGACAATATTTTTATGTTCTCCCTCACATTTAAAGAAATTATTTACAAAACCACCTATTACCCTGCTTTAAACATACATTGGTTGTATGGAAACAAAAGAAAACAAAAGAAAACTCAAACCACACACACCTACCAGTGTTATCCCATTTGCGGTAGTCAGCTTTCATTCTAATGCATTTTCTATCATTACAATTACTTTGAAACAAGGAATTTATTATTCCCCCTGTGTTTTTACAGCATCTGACACAAGGTTAATTGACAAGTATGGCTTATAGTTACTATGATAACTGGAAACAGATCTTGTGACTGCTCAGGTCAGAGTTGACTGCAAGGTTTCTGTCCCATGACACTGGGAAGTAAAACCTGCAAATTTAGGGAACTAAGGACAACCTACAAGTGGTGTACCTGGGCAGGAGGAGATGTGCAAACAAGCAGCAAAGTGCTTTTACTGCAGCCCAGAAGTATGAACGTGCCTCAGCACACAACTTGTCAGGGCAGCAGCTTTGGTGCAAGCTGCTCGCTGGCATTCACAAGGAATGGGTACTCAACAAATAAAGTGTCAATCAACACATCACAACTTGAGCATACCACAATAAGCAATGAAAAAAATAAAACCAAGCATCCTTAATAGAGAACATGACAGAGAGCACTAGCCTCTCTGAAAGACAAGCTAATAACTTCACCTATGATAGTCTAGAGTTAGCCCACTGTGATTCAATATATGTTAACTCCAGTGGGTCTCAATTTGTTGTTTAATCCATGTTTGTTTTTCAGGATGAAAGGGTACTTTAAGGAAAAAGACATGCACACAAATATTTGAAAAACTCCTGGGGGGATGAAGCAGCACAGGAAGATCCGCTTGCTGTGAAAACAGCCCAAACAACCTGAATATAACAAGATCTTTAGAGAATGTCCTCATCTTGCTGACTGCAACTCATGAGCATCACAATTTGGCAACAGGCCTGAAGCAGCAAACCAGTGATGGTAAGAGCATCTTCCTGGCAGCAATATAAACTTGCACTTGCTTCAGACAACTGTGAAAACACACCCCCAGTTTGATGGTCTCCATCAAGCCAACATGGGCATGTTATAATCCATTTCAGATGTAATACAGTGTCATGATTTGACACGGGAAAAGAATTTTCTTGGAAGGAAGAGGTCAGTCCAGTCAGGGGTCAGGTTTGGATACTGACACTTGGGGTGACCAATTGAAGGTGGACACGCCTCTGAGAACACAGAGGGGTTAAAAGCAGAATTCCCAGGAGAACTCGCTCTCTTTGGTTCTGATCATCGGAGAGTGCAAACCTCCCCTGCCCAGCCACGAGCTGGGTGGGGGAGGGGAAAAGCCATGTGGCCTGCAGAGGTAGGCCAGGGGGTGAAGGATGGGGAGCCAGAGCTGGGCCAGTTCCTGCAGACAGAAGGGTGGAAAACGTCTGAGATGTCTTTGTCCACCCCCCCACCAACCTAGAGGGAAAGAGATAGAGAGCCTGCAGACACCCGGGAGTCTGCCAGCAGAGGAGAAGGGGGGGGGGGGGGGGGGGGGAAGGAAGATGCCCAGCGTGGGAGACAGCACAGCATCCTGGGCCAGAGATTTCAGCCGTCCAGGGAGTTTGGGAATTTTAACCCTTTCCCGGGAAATGAAGGCTTTGTGAAATATTGCTCCTCCTCAATTTGAAGGAAAGAGAGACAGCCGGGGACCTCAGTTGTTAGGGAAAGAAGGTTGGGAGGAGATGATGGAGTGGCTGTTGGCTGGACTCTTCTTGTTAACCATAGACTGAACCAACTTCTCCAAGAGAGACTGCATTTTAGGGGGATGCAATGGTGAGCCAAGAGACTCCTTCAGCAACTACCAGTTCAGGAATGAACAGAGGTCAGCGGAGGAGGGTGTGAGGATGCCCTCCGTCTTCAGAGAAGAAGAGAAGGCGATCTCTGTTCTTGGACCCCCGGCCCCAGGGAAATGGGGGGGACTGTAGTCCCAAAATGAGACACTGGACTGTTGTTCCTGTTGGTCCTTGGCAAAGCATCCTTAAAGGGGCCCTGTGAGCAGTCTCTGTCCATGCACGGTGGTGAGAGCACTGTGACATGGAGAGGAGAGTGTCACACTGGCAGATTCTCTCTGGGCGGTGCCACGTGTGACATGGAAACACAAGACATGGCAGCTGTAAGATAAGTGGAAAATAATTTGTTCACTGTGATATACTCATTTACCTTGGTTTACATAAGAATGTACTAGTGTGTCTTTGAAATGCTTATTTGCTTACAAGGTGATAAGGAAGTTGAGATTAAAGTCCTGGGTGTGTATATTTGGTCTACTTGCTATATCTCAAAAGAAGAGACTTAGAAGCTATCACAACGACCAGACTCAAACTACATCTAGAGAGTCACGCCTGCAAGGAGAAGGGGGGGGATAAAAGGAAGGTTAGGACAAAACATTTTTGCGCGCCGTTAGTGGAGCAGGAGACTCCCCGGCCGCCCAGCGCTGGATTTTGCCTGCCTTACTCGCTTGCTAATTTTAAATAAAATTGCTTTATTGGACTAAGACACTTCAAATTGTCGTGTCACAATTTATAACAATTTGGTGCCGTGACTCGGATGGAGAAGTAGATCAGTCGCTACGGGACGATCGGGAGGCGCCCCGCCCTTATGGCGGCCCGGCTGCCCCAGGCTTTCTAATCACTCTCCACCGACGAACCTAAATTGAGTAACGGGCAAAGGAGAACCGGTTACCCCTGTAATCTTTGTGCACGAAGAACCAGCGAAGACGCAGGACGCGTGAGTATAAGCCGGTTTCCCGCTCGGTTTGGGGTGGTTTTCCCGGAGTGCTGTGTGTGAGAGGTCTCGTGGAGACCAAGTGAGTGCGGACTCTGTATTAGTGCGTTTTCCATTCCCCGCGAGGGGCTGGGCCACGAACCAGGGGAGCACGTGTGTGAGAAATTGAGTGCACTCCGGAAGATGGGACAGAGGAAAAGCAAGCCCTCTGGTCCCATGGGAGAGGGGACCCATGCTAAACTTCCCCAGATTCCCAAGCCCCTTGGGTTTGATGATAATTAATTGGGATGCTTTCCCATCTAGAAAAGGGAAAGACAAAGTTAAAATGATACATTATTGTATGGAAGTGTGCAGGAAGGGCCTAACCCTAATTCCCATGCAAGGAATGTAGAACAAAGGGAGAATCGGGAGCAGAGTTATATTTCTAGGGAAGGAAAAGGAAGAGGTCGTGAAATTGTCTACTTCTACTGTGGAAAGAAGGGACATATGAAGAGGGGATGCAAACAACGGATAGCGGATGAGAATGCCTTTAAAGAAGATTAAGGGTGTCAAGGGCTCTATTTGTTGGGGAAGAAACATCATAAGGAGCCCTTGGTAAAGCTTAAAGTAAGACCCCAACAACAAGAGATGGAATTTTTAGTGGATACCGGGGCTGAAAGATCCATGGTGCAAGCCTTGCCGCTTAGATGTAAAAAGTCATCTGACACTGTACATATAATTGGGGCAAAAGGAGAGCCCTTTGAGGTATCTGTTATCAAGGATGTGATGGTAGAAACTGATTCCAAATGTGGTATAGGTTCTTTACTACTGGTACCTGAAGCAGATTACAATTTATTAGGGAGAGATCTGATAATAGAATTGGGTATTAATTTAGAAGTTGTAAATAAAGAATTACAGATAAAGCTCTGCCCTTTAAGGGTGGAGGATGAAAAGAAAATTAATCCTGAGGTGTGGTATACCCCAGAAACGGTGGGGAAATTGCAGATTAAGCCTTTCTCAGTGGAAATGAGTGATTCTGGCAAACCCGTAAGAATAAAACAATACCCTATCCCTAGGGAGGGAAAATTAGGACTAAAACCTGAAATAGATAGGTTATTGGAAAAAGGGCTTTTAGAGCCCTGTATGTCTCCCTTCAATACTCCCATCCTGCCTGTAAAGAAGTCAGATGGGTCCTACAGATTGGTGCACGATTTAAGAGAAATAAATAAGAGGACTTTGGCCCGGTTTCCAGTAGTTGCAAATCCATAAAAAGATTTAAAGATAATTGAATCCGGACCACTAAGTAACTCCTGGTCTGCACAAGCTTGTGAATTATATGCAGTACTCAGGGCTTTAAGGTTATTAAAAGGAAAAATTGGAACAATATACACAGACTCTAAATATGCATATAGGATAGTGCACACATTTGGAAAATTTGGGAAGAAAGGGGACTTATAAACTCACAGGGAAAAGATCTAATTTATCAAGAGCTAATTGTCCAAGTTTTAAATGCCTTAAGGGGCCCGGCTCAAATTGCTGTGGTCCACTTAAGGGGACACCAGAGAGGATTAGACTTTAGAAACAGGGGAAATAATTTAGCTGACCAAGAAGCCAAGAAAGCAGCCCTACGAACTCGGGGGCACATGGGGCAGAGCGACACTGTATCTGTGGACTCCCCCAAAGAAAAATGGCAAATATATAGTTTTACCACTCAAGAAAAGGAAAAATTACAAAAGATGGGAATTGAGGAGGGGTCTGAAGGGCAATAGAAGCTCCCAGATGGGAGAACTGTTTTACCTAAAAGCAAGGCCTCAGAAATTTTGCAAAGATTGCATGACCAGACTCATTGGGGAACTCAGGCATTAGTAGATCAATTTGCCACTAAATATATGAGTATTGGAATCTATGATTTAGTTAAAAGAGTAGTGGGAGATTGTCTGATCTGTCAAAAAGTAAACAGAAAACATCTTAGGGAAAGGCCCATGGGAAGAAGGGAATTAGCTCACAGGCCTTTTGCCAAAATAAAAATAAACTTCACTGAATTGCCTAAAGTGGGTAGATATAAATATTTGTTAGTAATAGTAGATCATCTCACCCATTTTATAGAAGTTTACCCCACTACTCGGACTACTGCTCAGACAGTGGTCAGAATATTATTAAAAGAAATAATCCCTAGATATGGGATAATAAAAACAATAGATTCTGATAGGGGACCCCACATGCCATATGATTTGGAGGAACCCCGAGACCACCCCCAGTTGAAGGACTATAAAATAACCTCATATATTATTGCCTTAATGAAACGCCGCAATGAACTTTGGGAAAAAGGAATCATTACGCAAAGAACCCCTTTAGATTTAAAAATACATAAAATATACCCAGGAGACTATGTGTTAATAAAATCCTAGAAAGAATCTACACTAACCCCACAATGGGAAAGTCCTTATCTTGTGTTACACACTACAGAAACTGCAATTCGGACTGCAGAAAGAAGATGGACACATGCCAGTCGAGTAAAAGGACCAGTTAACAACACTGTGTGGCAAGTAACCAGTCCTCCCGGGAACCTGAAATTGAAGTTACAGAGAAACTAATGGACTCTTATCAGATTGAATACACATCAGACTTATATTACTTAGATAGTGGGCTAATTAGTAATTCAAGTGTTAGAGTAAAGTGTAAAAATCAAAATTGTAATTGCTATCCTTTTGTATGCTATATCTGTAAGGTGTGTGGAGAACGGTGGTAGTCACATTGCAACAGAGGGTATCCTCCACGAGGAACTTGCAATTCCTGTTGGAACGTACAAAGAGAGATTACAGCTTGGGTACTGACCTGTAAAGTGACTAGAGGGGAAATCCGATTGGAATCTAAAGAGTGGTGGGAAATTTTCTCAAATTACTGCTACCATACAAACGAGCCGAGCCCATTTGTGGCAGAGATCATAGAAAGCCTTTGTAAGAAAAACCTAAAAGGGGTCAGTTGTACCGCATCAGAGGTAAAAGATCAAAATTGGCGTTCTTATTGCATGTGGCAAGGCACTAGAGGGCATAAATCCCCTCCTGAAGAATACTCTTGCTGCCGAGAAGATGGTACAGCCTGTGGCTCGAAGCACCCGAGTCGACAAGCGAGGCAGAGGAGTAAACAGCTGTGGAGGAAGGAGCCCTCAGGATGGAATACGCAAGCAATATTTGCGGAACTACGCCGGGACTGGGAGTAACAAAGGCAGAAATAGTTTTTAGGCTCAAGGGTATAATTGTTGCAGTGTGAGAAACCAGACCCCACATGCCATTTGCTTACTGCTTGTAATTTTCCTTTGTATATATTGTAATACTGCAGAAGTAACAACTCATGAACCTTTCAAGTGGACTTTAGAAAGATGGGAGGATTCACGAGTTATAAGGAGCAATACTACAGCTGGAGCTCCCACTTTCCAGTTACCTGTGGCATCCTTAGGTACTCGTTGGGGTTCCCATTAGGTTTCATCGTTTTATATATGTCCTGCTTCGAATCCTGGTAAAGGGTATTGCAATAGTCCTAGACAATATTACTGTGCATATTAGAGTTGTGAAACAATAGCTGGTACATGGGACCCCCCACTCCTGATCCATACATTAAGGTGGTCTGGAAGCCAGATGGTTGTATTCCTCCCGGCTACTGGACAGGTCATAAACCCCCAGAAAATATTTGCAGGAATATACAAATTACTGCATTAAGGCCAGAGGATAGTATATAGTTAATTGGAAAAACTTGGGGCGTTCGTTTATATTCGGCTGATTTTGGCAATTTTAGTAGCTTAATATTTATAAAGAAGAAACTTGTGCCCCCTGATCCTGAACCTGTAGGGCCAAACCCAGTGTTATTAGAAAAGAAAGTTGTTTTAGCCAACCAAACAAAAGAAAGGGATCAGACCCAGAATAAAATTCAGAATAAAAACACTTCAGGAGACAAACAGAAAAAAACCCAGGAGGGTAATATACTCTAGAAGGTTATGAAAGCGAGTTATGGTGTCCTAAATAGAACCAACCCAAAACTGACGGAAAACTGTTGGCTGTGCTATAATTTAAGACCCCCATTTTATGAAGCCATAGGGGTCACTGCAAAGCCCAGAAGAGTGAATGGAACTAATCCGAATCAGTGTTTGTGGAAAAAGGGTAAAGAGACAACACCGGGGCTTACCTTGGCTCAGGTAACAGGGAAAGGGAGATGCATAGGAAAAATCCCAACACAAAGAGAATACCTTTGTGGAGTAATAGAAACAGGTGGAAAGAAACCGGCTGACTGGCTATTGCCAGCAGCTAACACTAAGTGGGTATGTAACACTCTGGGTGTCACACCGTGCATCTCACTGAAACTGTTTAATCCAAGCCAAGACTACTGCATCCAGGTAACGATTATGCCCAGAATTACCTACCATACAAGTGACTACATATATGAACAACAAACTGTGCCAAAACACCATCTAATGAAAAGGGAACCCCTCACTGCCTTAACTATTACAACTCTCCTTACCATCGGGGGAATAGGAGCTAGAACTGGGGTGGCATCCCTAGTAAATCAACAAAAGGAATTTAAAGCATTAAGAATTTCAGTAGATAAAGATCTGAGTGAAATTGAGCAAGCCATCGATGGATTGGTAAAATCATTAAGGTCCCTATCTGAGGTGGTGTTGCAGAACAGAAGGGGTTTAGACTTGATTGTGTGTAGCCCTGAAGGAAGAATGCTGTGCATACGCTGATCATACTGGAGTTGTTACAGACACCATGGCAGAATTAAGGAGAAGATTAGAGCAGAGAAAGAGGGAAAGAGAAGCACAGCAAAGTTAGTATGAATCATGGTTCAATCAATCTCCTTCGTTAACTACCTTGTTATCCACCCTTGCAGGACCTCTGATACTGATAATATTGGGACTGACCTTTGGGCCATGCATCTTCAATAAGGCAATAAAAATAGTAAAAGAACGATTAGAGGCAGCACATTTAATGCTCATTAGGGCAAAATATGAACCCATACACGATGTAGATGAGACCCTAATACTAAGTCACCAAGAGTTACAAAGATTCAGTGAACAAAATAAAGATGAACAAGAAAAAGGGGGGAATTAAGATAAGTGGAAAATAATTTGTTCACTGTGATATACTCGTTTACCTTGGTTTACATAAGAATGTACTAGTGTGTCTTTGAAATGCTTATTTGCTTACAAGGTGATAAGGAAGTTGAGATTAAAGTCCTGGGTGTGTATATCTGGTCTACTTGCTATATCTCAAAAGAAGAGACTTAGAAGCTATCACAACGACCAGACTCAAACTACATCTAGAGAGTCACGCCTGCAAGGAGAAGGGGGGGGATAAAAGGAAGGTTAGGACAAAACATTTTTGCGCGCCGTTAGTGGAGCAGGAGACTCCCCGGCTGCCCAGCGCTGGATTTTGCCTGCCTTACTCGCTTACTAATTTTAAATAAAATTGCTTTATTGGATTAAGACACTTCAAATTGTCGTGTCACAATTTATAACAAGCTGTGTTTCCTGGGGGTCTATGGTGCAAGGGAGACTCCTCTCTCCCCTGATGGACTCAGTATTGATTATGTGGAAGGGTGAAGACTGGATTAAGGGTCCAAATGTGTCTCGCTGTGATTTGTTGGAATTGGGTGGGGGGAGGAGGAATGTTTTGAAAGGTTTTCATTTTGAATTTTGTGTGGTTCTTTTTTTTTTCCCCTTTATAGTAGTAGTAGTAGTATAAAGTTTTTCCCCTTGTTATTAAGTTTGGCCTGCTTTGCTCTGTTCTAGATTGCATTTCACAGCATTCAATTGATAGGTTACATTTTCATGGGGATGCTGGCATTGTGCAAGTGTCAAACCATGACATACAGTTATCTTAAAGCACAATTGGCAGTATACACAACAATCAGCCCAGGCCCAGCACAAGAAGCAGCTGAAAGGTGAAACGCGGATGAAAAATCAAAACCCCACAATTCCAATAAAGATTTGTAGGGAACGGTTTATTCAAAGCACTGTGGACGCATGTGGGGACTCATTGCCCTTCAATGGACATGCGCACCCCTGAGAACTCCCGATCCTTTTTTATTACCCTGACTAATTTCTATATGCATAGAATTTCACAATAGGTTCATGCATATTCATTCTGCTGATTTCGAGTTACACTTACAGCTAGTTACACTTGTACTCAGTTTTTCTCAGAAAGTACAGAAAGAACTCCTGGGTCACTCTGCCCTGTCTGTTTCAAGGTCGGAGGAGTCTTTCTTATCTCTTCCTTAGCTGGGACAATTTTGCTAGTGCTGTAGTTACTAGACTAAACAACATATTTCACTTATGTTAGCAAGCTCAAAGTGGTACATTTCACCTAAATCCAAATGGATTTCTACCCTGTTAAATTTTCACTCTGTCTCAAGGGCCCTGCTCCACCACCAACAGTGCACTGACCAGGGCAACATTGCACCTCCCTGGCATGGACATACCTTCACCACAACGGGCTGAGGTTTCACACCTCACACCTACTTTAAAGTACCAAAGCAAGAGGAAGGAGGAGGGCAGTTAGCAACTGCCTTCAAATTACCATAGTAACTATAATTTTGAGCATTAAGTGGGATATTACTAATAGGATGGGGATGTAGCAGGATGCTCTGTCTGGAGTGGGGGTAAAACAACTTGAACAATACCCTATTTGCAAAGCTATCACTGGTGAATGAAGGGGGGGGGGGGGTGTCATGCAGCTTTTGGTGTTGAAGAAATGCTTAAACCAGCCTGACTCATCAGCCACAAAGGTAAACATCCTGATAGTGAGGTAAAAATATGGCAGACCTAGTAAAGTACCTGAGATAAAGGAACCAACAAGTGATAGTACTGATAACTTAGCTAAAGTTGCTGAGCTGACACAGCTGGCCCAGAAACACAACTGACAGTCAAACACTAGTATAAAAGCTCAGTCCAGCTCTTTAATGGCAGGGTCTTCTAACACATCCTTTCTTGGAGTACATGTGGAGATTCCTTCCTTGAGTGGGGATGCCCCCCAAGGTTATTCCTTGAGACTGCGCAACAGATTTGCCCACAGTCATTGGTATGGGTAATATCAATATCTACTTAATAATTGTTTTTTCTAGCTTTAATATAATTGCTTTAAAGATAGTGCACTATACTAGTTAGAGTATGGTGGTGCATCCCCTCTCCACCCTCAGGCCACACTATGATCTGAGAAATGCTCATTAGGCCTCAGCCTTGACAGCAGCACCTGGGCTGAGCTCTTCTTGAGCTTATCAGAAACACGGTCTGCTCCCAGAAACTGGTGCTGTTTAAAGAGACCCTGCTTTTTAACAAACAGCCTTGGAAACTTATTTTTCCTGCCTGAATAACCATCCAAGTGGACTAACATTTGTTATTGAACTTTCAAAGAAAGTTACCGCCCCAAATTGTGGCCAGGATGGAAAATTGCTATGACTAAAGCCCACTCTTGAAGCCCTATAAACAGCAGTCCAAAGTGAGACCCTTTGAGCTCTCCTGGACCACAGCAGGCTGTGACCAGCAACCTCCCTCTGAGTGGGGCCTCTCAGAGCCAGCAAACTCTCAAGCTTGCTATACTTGGAGGATCACTGAATGCCAATGACAGATCCCAGGCTGATACCCCCACTCCTCAAGGCTCAACCCTTCACCCACTGAGAAGATGCAAAGGCATCCAATGTGAGTACATCAATGATTTCAAAAGGAATTTTTCACAGGTCAATACCTTGTACATATTCTTTAGGTCCGTGCATGTGAGTATGAATATGCTATAGTAAATGGACTAGGAATGTTGCTCTCATACATTCTCAAGTACTTTAGATTTGTGGGTAAATTGCCTAGTGAGTTACTATTCTGCTATAGTAAATTCTACATTAATCCTTAGTTAAATTGTTTAAATTAAGCTATCAATTAAGTGCGGTTAAAACCTTTGGGCCTAAACTGCTCGTCAAGTCTGGGGCACAGTTTAGCAAGGGGGTCTACTTTTAACTTAGTGACTCAACAGGAGAGTCTTACTCCTTTTTATCCTTACCCCTTGGGTAGCACAGGTTCCAAGCCAGAGGGAGTGGTCAGGGTGAGCATTTTGCATGTAAATCACTCTCTCTCTTTTGTACACTTTTGTTATTAATATTGCTGCTGTTACTCTTCATTTTATCTCTCATTGCTGCTTCCAGTAATTTTTTCTTATCTCAACCCTTGATCTTTACCTTTCCTGCCTCCAGTTCTCCTCTACTTTAACCCACAGGGGGGAGAGGGGAAAGGGAGGGGGGAACAAGCACCAGCATAGTTTTAGTGGGAGCACTAAATTGAAGAATACCATTCCTAAACCACAGTACTCTAATCACAAAGTTACTCAGGATTTCTCACAATGACAGGGCTGGGAAAAGGCTGCAGGATACTGCTTCATGATGGCATGACTACAGTACATGTACAATGAGTGTAGATTTTACTGCTATGCAGTAGCATGATATAAGCATGAGAAAAAAGTGGAGGAAATCAAACATGTCTGTAGCTGTTGTCTAAAGCATTTCACCACCTTTATTACTGCTTGAAAGGGAAAAAGTTTCCAAGAGTCAGATGTTCCTCAGGAGTGGTGCTGATTACTCAGCGTCTGTATAAATGTCCCAAGCCAACAACACCAAACCTGAGCTTACGGATCCTGGGAGGATTTCTGTCTCATCTTAGTTTTCTGTGGTAAATAGGAAGAATAGTGATGGCCAGGAGTAGACCTGCATCACTGGCAGAACATCATAGGAGAGAGAAAATGTATTATCAGTACACTTTCATGTTTTACCAATAAAAGAAGATTTGCTGGGAGTGGCAAGAGTACCAACACAAACATATAAACTAACATATACACTTCCACTTATGTTAGCAAAGCATACTGAATAAACAAGTGAACACTCTTAAAACCCACTGAATTGTTAGTCAAAATTATTATTCTGTCAATTCAATCTATAATGACCTAAGAACACCCCCAATCTACAGAAATCAATACTTTTTCATTACCAGCAAAAAAAAGTTCATTTCAAGGATTACTATTGCTAAACAAATGTTATACAGTGTGGGAACTCAAAATGTCCCTCAGACATTTTTGGAGGTTCCAGGCCCTGGTCAGAAGCATTTGAGACCCTGGCAGGCAGCTGGAAACAGCTGTGATTTTGGATTTGAACCAAAATCCAAGATTTATCAACCTTGCAGGAAGAACAAGAAGTCACAAAAGTTTAGATATCATAGTAGAAGCAATCACAAAGTAAAGGGAAGAATTTTTGAGTGCTGTACAGGGGGGTTTTAAATCCTGTACAGGGGGGTTTTGGTTTTGTACATGGGGGTCAGAAGTTTTAAGATGAAGGGATTTGGGCCTGTCCTGTCATCCCTCTTTCTTCTTCCTTACCTCCATATTCTTGGTGATGTTGGCACTCACAGATTGGTTTAGAGTAGAGAAGCACCATTTAATATAGGTAATAGGCATTGGGGAAAAACTGTAAGCATTTAACACATAACGTACCATATAAAATATAGCAGCAGTCCTGGGGGGGGGAAGAGAAGAAGACGAGAGACAGAGAGGATGACTGAGGGTGTGTGTGTGCCTCTGTCTTCTCGGGCTGCTGCGGTTTGCTCAGCAGCTCAGGCAATCTTTTAGGTAACTCTCAATAAACAACCATGAGACCGAACAACAAGAGACTGCTGAACCTTTCTTTGGAAGCATGGGTTGGAGGAGAGATTTTTCCACCACATGGAGCCACCCCTGACCTAGAGGCGGGCTCCAGCAATACAGAGTGTGAAAAATGTTTTTGTGATTTGTGTAAATTGGCAATGGAATCAGCAAATGCTTGTATCTGCTGTGTCGAAAGTGGATGTGTTCCCTGTGATAACTACAAAGAACGGTTTTGAAACTTTCTGAACGAATAGCCAAATAAAGCATTGAAATAGAAGAAGTATAGTAAAGAGGTGAGGTAGCCAGACGACTGATGCTTAGAATAAAATAGAGGAAGTTGTGTGTGAGCAGAGTTTGGGAGAAAATATCATGACAAGAGTTTTAGTTCATGTCTGGGACCTGGTTGTATATTCATTCAAAACTCAATCCATAGCACAGGTAGAACCCAAACAGTTTATTCTGTTAAAATCAAGTTTCAGCTCATATCTAATACAGCACAACTGCAAGCTGTCACCACAGAAACGGTACCAAGAACTGAAAGCTGTAAGAGATCATTTTTATTTATCTGCCAACTCTGGACTGCTCCTTCTGTTGTCACAACCATTGTTAGCATTTTATCTAGCTTTAAACAAGGTGGATTTTATTAATTTCTTTCGATACTAAACTTCATCTTGACCCGCTTCAGTCAGAAAACTTGATTTTACTCCCAGGTTATCCTACTTTATTTTGAGCATTATTTTTTTCATGATCACAACTTCTCAACTTGGTGTCATGCGTAAATTCACTTATTCTTGTTATGTTGCCCTAGAATTTTTCATGAGGTCAGGTCTATCCAATTTACACCAAAATGATACCAAATTATCCAAAAGAGATGCAGGATTAACAATCTTTACAATTTCAAACATACTACACACTAAAAAGGAGCAGATAAATCAAGTGCCCTCCATGCAATCTTATCAAAAAAAAGTCATCCAAGCTGTTCTTGTGTGTTTAGCATAAAAAAGATTAAGAAACTAACTAGGAAGTGGGAGATAAATTTCATTTTGCTTTTTTAAAAGATACCAGAGACAAGTTACCTATGATGTCAAATTGCCAAAATTCTTATTGCACTTAATTATTTATTCTTTCCAATAGAAGTGAGGGTGAACCACCCTTAAACTTCTCCTAGACCCACAGTCACTGCTCCAGCTCCCCATCTTTACCTTTTTCTGCATGTCTGGGCTTATATGTTGTTCGGCTGCCATGTGTTTTCTGTCTCTGAAAGGAGGTTCTCACTCTCCTCTACCATTTCTTTCCAAACCAGACTAGATTATAATAAAACTTAAGAATGTGCAAAGAATCGTTTTTAAGTTTGAAAAATCTGAATTAGCAAATAATTTTTCTTAAAAACTTCCTTCCTATTGATAGAACATTAAGAAACTTTTTTCCTTTTAAGTATATTTTCGTATTCTACAGGATCATTCATTATCATGCTGTACTAACAGCCCTTGACCCCACAGACATATGCCGACTTTATATGCTGTGCAGCGCAACATTAAAATGCCTAAGTAGAAAGCATGTTTTCTAAAACATGTCAAGAAGATGAGTCACCTATTTCACCATCAATCTATAAGACCAAGCACTCTGCTGCAGTATCGATATTAATTTTGAAAGAAAAAGGACTTGTACTCCTCACATCTCAGCTTATTTATATTAATTGCAGCACCTCTCCCTTAGAATTCTGAGACTGCATCTAGACTATATGCTTTGCTAACTATGATGTTCAATTCTAGCAACAGTATTAAAATATTACAAGTATCAGCTTTAGCAATCATATTGCACCTCAGCCTAAATTATCCTACATGCTGTATGTACATTAAACCATCATTTACAATCCACACAATTCCAAGATAGAACATACACATGACTTGGGCAATTTTATCACTATCAGACAATTAAATGTTTGACCTGTTTCTTTCCTTACAGAACCACCAAATTATAGCCTTCATTTCAGCTAGAGCAAAGACAGCCAATTACTCATTATTTGCAATAACAGAAGTTATTTGGATTTGAAATATGCATCTTATTGCATTTTCACAGCATTTTAAACACACATCCCAAACTCACCCACCTCTCCACCTACCGAGTCAAGAATTACTGTTACCACCACCCCCTACACTAAATTCAATCATTAATCCACCTCCTTCTCAAAGACATGTAAGAGCATATGGCCTTGAGCTTGTCTGAAAGACTACAGACTTGACTATATCAAGTAGCTTAACCTAGAGAAAAAGAAAGCTTTGAGGAGGGTGTCTCAAACACTTTGAGGAGTGTTCCCTGAAGGGAAGGTGCAAAAACAGAGCCAGGCTCTTTTCAGCAGTACCCACTGACAGGACCAGAGGCAATGGGCATGAGTGCTTTATGATAAAAAAAACACAATTCAGTTAACATTTGAAACCAAATAGAGGAAACAAAAGGGTTTTCAGAAGCCATATGTTTCATTCTATATTATTATATCCATCATCCTCAAAACATCTAACAAAATAAATACAGTTAAAAATAACAAATTATTTCCTTTGCTCAAATACAGTTACAAATAATAATTCATTTTCTTTGCTCAAAAGCAATCTCAATATGGTCTCTAAAACATCATCCTACTTCCGGGAACATTATTTTAGTCATAGGAAATACAACTGAAATGTTCTAGATGAAGCCTATACCACACAGAATAAAATTGCAGAAAAACTTCCTCTCTCTACAGCTAACCATTAAAAACGTTTAGGAATATGATCATGGCTACTGAATTTAAATTTTACACCTTCAACCACAGAGCTGCCTAACAGATTAAGATGGACTCCCCCCCCCATTAAACCAAGTTTTAAAAAAGTACAACCTAATAATTTAAATCTAGAGGTTAAGAAAGTGTTTGTGTTTTCTCCATTTAACTTTGGATTCAAATAGTGAATGATCCTGTAACACAAATTCCACTCAATCTGCATATTTTGCAGATCTGTAATAACCAGTGGTTCCTGTACAATAAAGCAAAAAAAAAAAAAAAACACCCCAACCATAAAGTTTACAATATAAATATTACTTTGAGCAAACCTTAAGTCTTGAGAAAGATCAAAGATCTCTCAATATGGAAAACATTTCATCGTTTTTAATGCAAAATGCTACACACATGCAGGTTAAGAACTCCTCCAAGCTCATCTATTGCAGGACTGATTTAAGAAACTAGGGAGGGAGGGGGAAAAAGTTTGGCAATTTTACCTTCAAAAGAAGCCACAGTGTCTTGCAGCTTTCACAAAGACACAAAAATTCAAGAGAACTGAGAGTAGAAACAACTCCAAGGGAGCTGAGCAAAGTTGTTCACATAAGCTATTTTACAAGCTTTAGTCTAGAGAGAACATAAATAAAACAATATGCTCAGCAAAATAATTATGCTATAATAAAAGTAAGCTGAGCAAGCCATGAGATCATAGGCATCAGACTGTATCACCTCTAATCTGTCTTTAGTCACTATTTACTCTTTGCAGCATTGCAAAGTAGTGGGAAGAAAAGGGCTGAGGGTACCACACCTGAAACAGCCTGTAGGAGCCCCAGGCAGATGGGTAGTTCCAACAAACTCCCAATTTGGATGGCCAAAATTAAGGAGTATGGACTCACATCAGAGCAAAGCAGAAAAACTCTGTATTACTTGTAAATTACGAACCTGAGGCAATTATAAAGGAGCTACTTCACCTTTCATCCTGGCACTCACTTTAACGAGCATAACTTGATTAGGAAAGTTATATGAAAAACAGTACAAGTCAAAACTAGGTCTCTGAGAAGCAAAGAAGACATCATGGGCTACAAACAAGGAGATTGTATCAGAAAAAAAACAAACAACTATGAATTCAACAAAATGCTCTGGCAGAATAACAACACATATTTCCTCTAGCAGCTTCCATTCAATAATTTTGAAGTCTACAAATACAACACTAAATTTCTTTAATCTGTCAGCTTACAAAGGGGCTAAGTCAATTGGCTTCTCTTCTACCATGGTCATATGAGGCTTTTGCAAACCCAGGCACAGAAAACAGGTCTTCAGAGTCCTGCTCATGTGCTTTAACCAAATAAGAGTCAAAGATAAATTCAAAAAAATATTAAAATATATTCGCTTGCGTTCCTAGTCTTTAATGAAGTACCTATTCAAGTACTGGTACTAAACATCACTGAAATTGCAAGTAAATATTACTATCATTAGCAATACTGTCAATGGCAATTATTAACAGTCCATGATACATAAATTTCTCAAGCACTATTAATCAGCACACTATTCTGCTACAATCAGTATCACTAGGAGGACACCAACAAATGTAAAACATACCAAGAAATAGCATTCTATGAGGAAAGCATCACAGAAATCCATGAAAAAAAAAGAAATGTAAAACACCAAAAATCTACTCCTAAGTTCTATAAGGGTAGCTTAAAAATTGGAAAAGCTAAATAATAAAAAAAAAAAGTTAAAACAAAAAAATGACACACCACAAAAAAATGCAACCAAAAACCACACACACACTCCAGATAACAGACAAGATTTTACAGATTTTTTGGTTGGGTTTTCCCTTAGCTTCCTTAGATTTTAGTGGTGAGTATGTAACTCCAAAGTCCTCCTGAATTGTCAAATCCTTTTGCAATTCATGGCATCAGGAGCTTTTTAGAGGACTGGCCAAAACAATGCAAGTGAATCAGTCTAAATTTCTGAATTTACCTGTCTTTGTTCTTATCACTATAAACACTTTTTTAAAAAATCAACATACTGATAAAACTGCAACTAGAACAGAGCTTCCCCATTCCCACTCCTCCCTACCTCCTTTAAATTGCTGAGGTCATAAACACAGCTGCCTCATTTTCCACAAAATTGATTTACACTAGTTAATCCAGTTTCTCAGTGTAACCTTCCAGGAGTCCCGAACATCATTAATGCTACAAAATTATTTAGCCTTGTTTGCTTTCAAGTTACCTAGTGTAAGGTTAAAAATATATTCTCCAACCAAGTTAGATCAGACCACCACAGAAAGATCAGGCCCAGGTATCAATATTAAGGGAATTACTAAAAGGTCCTAGTTAATATTAAAAAAGCAAAGCCTCAGAAGGTTGAATTGCTACCATTTGTTGTAAAGAGCTGTTTCAATGACAAGTGCTACTTCCCCTCCCCTCACATCCAGCTCCAATTTCTCTTCTTGCAAACAGCTGTTCTCACACCAGAATAGCCTCTCCATTTGACCAGGCACCACCATTACCCCAGAGGCTCTCTCACCTTGATCTGCTGCTGTTTTCTAAGCATTCAGTATTCACTCAAACTGAGATTACTAAGGACCAATTACTTCTTGGTAGCTAGAGACAAAGCAGGCTGACCCTTATAAGCTTCCCCTTACATAGCTCCACACCAAACCAGAAGTTTCTGTTCCACTACACCGCATGTTCCTTTTGAAGGTAACCAAGCTACATGTCCATGCACCAAGCTCAAAGGTGTACCAGGTCCCTTTCTACATCCAGTTTCTTGCAGAAGGGTTTCTACTAGCTCACTTTTCTGCTACAATTTTCTTCAGCAACAATAGCAGACACAGAAGAGCTTTTTTTTTTTTTTTATTTTTTTAGTGAAAAAAAGCCAGTCCAATAATAAAGCCCTGCACTGACTTGCAATTCTCAACAAGTACACATAGTCAGGGGTGAGGAAAGACTAAGTAGAAATGGCTAACAGAAATCTCGAGTAACCTAGTGTTGCTGCCAATATGTTACCGTCAGTGAATTCTGTAGCTGTGACCAGGACACAGCTACCCTACCGCACCAGTGAGGAAGCACTGGGGAAAGAGATAAAGAAAACATGAAAGTACCACCCTACACAAGACACAAATCAATAGTTATTCACCTACTTGTTCCCTTCCTATGATGCCAGCCTTCCTTTGGCCCAACTCGAGATTAGAAAGAGACCCAAAGACGCTTCCCTCCACCAGATGCACTCATCCAAAAGGTCCACTGCACCCCCCGCCCTTTCTTCACACCCATAACCCCAAAGAACCAGGAGAAGCACAAATCCTTCAGGAGAGATCCGCCCCCCCCCCCCCCCCCCCCCCCAGCTGTAACGAGACGAGAAATGAGAAGGGGGTGCAAGACCTCCTCTCCAGAATAGAAAATTAATCCACCTCTCCCGACACCCACCAGGTGGGCTTATCCTCCCCACAGGAACCCGAACTGGGGCAGGAGCTACCCGCACCCGCGGCCTACTCAGCGGCTCCTAACCACGTCCATGAGAAAATGGGGGGAAGGGGGAAAGGCGCAGGAGGAAGCTTCCCTCGGGTCGCCGCCAGCATAAGTAGGGCAGACACCTCCCCTCACGCCACCACCCTCATTCCCCCCGCAGCTGGGAAGGGGCAGAAGACCCGGCGGGGAAGGGCGGTCCTAGCAGACACCCGCCGCAGGACAAAAGCGCACACCAGAATGAGGAACAAGCCCTAGGCGGCAGGCCCATCCCAGAGCCTCAGACCGCTGAGGGTCCAACAGCCGCCCCCACACTGTTAAGATGGGAAAGGGGTACCAGGCCTCCCTTGGGCGCGCAAGTCCACCACAGCCACCGCGTGCACAGGGCAAGCAGCGAAGAAGGGGGACAGGCACGCGCGTATTCCCGTCCATCCGTTCCTCCCCCCCCCCCCCCCCGCAGGAGGCAGCCCCCGGCCCCCTTACGCAATACCTGCCCAATGTGCTCACAAAGCAGCAGTGGCGCTCACCACCGTCACGTGACCACCTGCTTGGCTCTCCCTCCTTACTCACGCACACACGAGGCCGCTCCCCCACCACCCAACATCACATAATATCACATAACACACTCCCCTTCTACGCACTTAACTCATCACCAGCCCTTCCGCCTACTCTGGCACGCATATGACCAGGGCTTTGCTCCTCCCCCCAAACACCGCGCAGCGAAGGGGTTGGCTATACCCCTTCAAAGCTGCGCTGAGGGGAGGTGGTGTAGGGTGTGTCTCCGTGAGGAATTTTGCTGCACTGGCTCGTTTCCGTTGACGGCTGCTCCGCGGACGGCTCTGAGGGAAGGCCGCAACCGTTCCTAGGGTCGCTCCGTGGAGGGTTGATGCGTTGACAGAGCCCGACCGGGAAGGGCATCTGCGGGGACGGGCAGCCCCACCTTAGCTCTCTGTCAGGCCGCGGGGAGACAAAGACTTTAGCACCTTAGGAAGCAGCCTGGGCCATTGTGGGATGGGTTTAGGAACAGGGTGAACGTTCAGAATCATGGTTCAGTACCTCTCAGTGATCAAAGGAACAGTTTGAACTAGGAGCTCTGAGTTTTTTTGGCTTTACTTCTTTTAAAAACAAGCCTTTATTTTCTGCCCTCCAAGATTTTGGCAGGAATCACTTATGTCACAGATTAAAGCTCATTCATATTGCCAGACTATGTTTGTGAGGAAAATTAACCCACAATGTCAGAGATTTATGTCCAAAAAAGGAGGCAGAATAGTCCTGTAACTTTATTCTAATAAAGGAAGAGGCCATTGGGCATTTCTCATGGGGTCTCTCAAATTGCTGGAGGACACAGCCTCCTTTTTAACCTAATTTCCCAGCCACATTTCCCTCTCTCTTTCCCCATTGACTGAGGTACTTAAGAGGTACAGACTTCCCAAATCGCCTAATACCTAAGACCCTCTTCTAATGTGCTTCCTCCCCTTCTTTTTCTTTGTATCTGTTCTTTTCCCCAAAGTCCAAGAATTTAGTATGGCCTTGAGTGAGCAACAGTCTGTGTCAATTAGTGAAATTGCTATGGAATTGATGGTTCCCCCCCCATTGCTTCTTTCACCTATCAGTACCTGGCTTTATCTACCAGTAGGCCCACAGTTTGTAGACACATCCCTCTCATTCCTTTCAATCCCCCCTCTTCTTCTTTTATAAATAATTGTCTTAAATTTTTTATTCCTGGATTTTTTTTTTTTTGTGATTATTTGCAGTGACCTCATTTTCTGTCCTTCTGTAGCCATTTCTAGATCAGTAGGCATGGCTACTACTTGCTTGATCACATGCTGAATGAGCTGCACTAGACAAGGTATCATGCATGGTAAAAATACAAGAGTTGCTATAGCACATAAGAGGAAAAACAGCATTGGTTTAACCCATAGTCCATGAAAACATGTCCATCTTTTCTCATGTGTTCTATGTTTGGACTGGAACTGATGCCTTGAAAAGGCTGACCTGGAACAGGGACTAGACAGAGCTAAGAGAATAAAGTAGGTATTTATTAAAAGGCCTTAAAAGGATACACCTTGGGCAGAACAAGAGCCTGGCCAGGGCTACACCCAAGATGGACCCAAAATGGTCACAAAATGGATGACTGGTTATAATAAAACCAGCCCCCGATGCCTGAGAAGAATGAGCTCTGACTCCAATTATTTCAGAAGGCTATTTAATTACTTTATTATACTATAACTTTATTACATTATATTACACTAACAAGAACTATCACTAACTACCTAACTAGAAAACCTGTGACTGTCTCCTGAGAGTCCTGACACACACGTGGATCCAATTGGCCAATGAATCCAAACAACCATCACCATAATCCAATCAAGCAATCACCTTGGGTAAACAACCTCCATACCACATTCCACATGGGCACAAACACAGGAGCAGTGAATGAGATAAGAATTGTTTTGATTCTCTTTTCTCTGCTTCTCTCACAGCTTCTCTCAGGAGAAATCCTGAGAAAGCTAAGTCTCTCTCTTTTCAGAGGGTATGTGAATACTACAATCAGTCACAATGTTTCACACTTTTATAAGTTTCGATCCATTTGCATACTGGGGTTAATTGTCCAATTACAGCTTCAGGTTATGACGTTCCATCCTCCTTGTTTTCGCTCTTCAGTTCTCTGTTGTCTATGCTTTTTGGGCCTGAAACTTGTAACAGTTGTCCTTGGTCTCAAGCTGGAAAAGGATTGTTTTGTCTAACTACCCTGTGAAGAGAACTTACTGACTCTTAATATGAAGCTCAGAGCTACACACCTAGGCAGCACAGAATCTGAGAAATATGAAAGCTAAAAATTAAGGCATCAATACATGAGCTTTCTAAATGTTTTTGTTATCTGTTTTACTACTTTTCTGTTGTCATCTATTTGCAAACAGATATTTGAGTCATTTAATTTTTCATTAACTTCTGCTAATAGATCATATACTTTGATTCCTAACTGATTTTCCTGAACTTGTGGTAGTAAAAAAAGAACAATTGTATAATATACCCCTGACCAGTTTGGAGGTAACCTGCAATAAGCATGTTCATCACAAATCCAACAATGCCCTTTCAAAGTCCAGGTTCTACTGGCAAAGGGGCTTTTCCATTTTTCATCATGATTTGGTGGGTCAAAATACAGCTTGCTTCCTGGGCCTAATGGTCCTCCAACAATAGTTGCCCCACCATAAGAATCACAATATTTGCATTTCCTAGCTCCCACATGAGGTTTTGTGACGCAGCCCACTGGAGCCTGGGCTAGCTCTTAGAACTCCAGCACTGCACTAGGAGTGGGGAACTGCCTTGGTATGGGGATTTACCAGAGGCAGAACCTTTAGAGCTACTTGTTCTACAGTGCCAGATACAAGTCACAACAGGGACCAGGCAGAGGAGAAAGGAGGAGGCTCTCTGTCTTGAGGTTCCACAAGGAAGGGATTATTCCAAGTAAAGGGAACAGGACGAAAAAACACTGAGCACTATTGTGCAAGGAGTTTTATACAGATACAAGTCAGGGGGTGGATACAAACAGCTAACCAATAGGGAATCCTCAAGGGAGGAGTGAAGGGATTACATCAAATGTCTGGGGCCAATTGGGGTAGGAGGGTGGAGAGGATGGGTCACATGGGCCAATGGGGCTTCAAGGAATAATGGAATTCCAAAGGGGTGGTGTAGTCAGGGATTGGCCCAAGGTGAGAGTGGCAGGGAAGGTTCGGGAACAAAATGGGACTGAGTTGCCTTGACAGGCAATGAAAGAGCTGGAACAAGGGGTGGGGAATGGCATGAGGGACAGCTTTGAGGGAGGGTAAAACCCAGGGGTAAACGAACTCGGGGAGAACATGTAGGTACAAAAGAATGAACCACTTAACAAGGAATCAATAAAATAAATTAGAACCACAACAGTTTCCACCTACAGTTGCATCCCAGATCTGTTTTGTTAGATCTGGACCAGAAATTATTAAAAAAGGTTCGAGTTCCATTCCAGTGTTGCCACTTTCACTGATAATCACGGACAACATGTGTACTACTTCTGGAATTATCTCGAGGGGAGCTTAAAAATAAGTGGTCAAAAAAACCTGTCCCTCCCCACTGCTTTACAGCCTTCAAAATCTCAACAGTAATTATAGTAGGAGTACCTCACCCAGCTATCATTAGTGAGCTTAACATGTGTTTGATTCCATCTGCCTTGATATTTAGAACAATCGTAAGGAGGGTTGTGAGTTTGCAGGCCCCAAGTTGGGCAACTCTCTGGGGGCTCCCCTGGCAGGGAAGATCCTCCTGGAGCAGTTCTGAGTCAGGAACGAGAGACGCATTGGACTTTTTCAGTCTTCAAGTTCTGTTTATTGTTATCTTACCAAAACTTCAGCACACTGTCTGCACCAGACTCTGCATGCCAGCTGAGCTTCCTGTTGAAGAGATTTCACAAGAGACAGTACCCTGGCCTCATATTGTTTCAAATATACATCACATATTTCTACCCTCCACTAAGCTGAGAATTAAAAGGGTAAGGAATTCCAAATATCAATTCAAACTGAAATAATTTAGTATCTCCCCTGGGTCTGGCCCTTATTCTTGCCAAAGCCAGTAGCAAAAGCCGTACCCATGTCATTTTAGTTTCTATCACCATCTTCAAAAGGTGTTTATTTCTCCAATGTTGTAAGATTTCTGAAATAGACAGGACATGATTTATATTTAGAGTGAAAGATTGAGCTGCCCTCAGGCTAGGCCCCTGATAAGCAGCCTTGGTGGGGCCTGGAAGCCTTTGATGCAGTAAGAAACTAGTTGTTGCGCAGTTAGAAATTATGTTAAGGTAACCACCAAGTAATGAGCTATCTGAGTGTGAATTAGGGTAAAGCTGCAGTGTGAAATTCTGACCACCTTAAAGCAAAAGTAAACAATGTTTACTGACCAATGATAATGTGTTCACAACTTGTAAACTATATTGAAGTGTATATATATTGCCATCTTTTAGAGAATAAAGGGAGAATGTAGCTTTAACCATATTGGCTTGATCTGCGTTTGTCCAGTCTAGTTTCCCTCATATTACAAGAAGTCCCTAGCTTCTCTCCAATCATTCTTTCTACCTGACCCAATCTCTGGGGGTGTCACAGGATATGGAGGTTCCATTGTATTCCTAAAGCAGTCATAACCCCTTGAAGGATCTTTCCTATAAAATGAGTTTCCCTATCTAAGTCTATTGCTTCCAGAATCCCATATTTTGGGATTATTTGTTCCAAAAATACCTTAATAACTGATCCTGTAGGTGCTGAAGCAGTTGGAAATGCTTCCAGTCACCCTGTTAGCTGACATACTATTACCAGAAGATATTTAAACCTTCCCACTCAGGGCAGTTCAGTAAAATCCACCTGACATCTTTGGAAGGGATGTACAGCCCAAGGCCTCCCTCCCCTGGCAATTTTCTTTGTAACCCTGTTATTTGCATTAGCATAAATCAAACAACCCTGAATTGCTTGGTTTGCCAAAGAAAAAAGACCCACAGCAGTGTACATTTTGATGAAGGTTTCTGCCAATCCTCAAGATCTTCAGTGACTTCCTTCATGGAGCTGTTTTAATATTTGTAGGGCCAGAGCTTTTGGTATTGACTGTTTATCCTCCCTTGTAAACCGATTATCCTCTCTTTCCTCTGTTTTGTTATTTTTAATTATTTAAAGCTCCTCTGGTGGAAAAGAGGTTCTCTGGCAGCAGTGGAGCTACTAGGAATAAGAAGAGGATCTTAGAAATTTCTGGAAACAGTGCAGTTTTCTGAGTCTCTTCATTAGCCAGTCCATGACTGTCTTAGTTCGACAAGACAGGAGTCTGTGAAAGAGGGCAAAGCCTCCTGTGCAATGGAGAACGGCAAACCCCCCTCCCTCTGAATTACCAGGATCTTTAAATTAAAAGGCTCTCAGGCAAAGATATGGGAATGGGAGTAACAATTCTTTACTAGGAGAAAACTAGACAACAATTTAAAAAGGCAAATGCAATCGGTACAAACAAAACCAGTGAAAAAAGTCCAGAACCTGAGGAGTCGGGGTGCCAGTGGCAGTTCTGCTGGGACAATTGCTTCCCTTGCAGTGGCTGATGAATTGCAGCTGCAGTGGTGATCTTTAGAAGGGTATAGTTTTCCTCTGAAGATCTGGTGGCAGTGGAGCCGGTCTTCCTCTGCGCCGGGATTGCCTCTGAGCTCTGCCGCCGTCGCCTCAGCGCGCGCCGGCTGCTTCGCTGCGAGTGCCGCCGAAGAGAGCTGCTTCTCTGGGAATCCCGCGAAGAGAGAGCGAGCTGCCTCTCTCCCCAAAAGCTACCCCTTTATACAATAATAGAGTGCTTGGCTTCCCCCTCTGGGTGGGACCCCTCACAATAGGATGGTGTTACATTTACCAGCCCGGCAGTGAGTCAGTCAATAGTGTATAAACAAACCATTGCCTCTACGGGGCAAACCATTGTCTCTGAGAGAGATAACAAAACCTGTCCGACAGGTTTGCCTTCAACAGATGGCAAATAGAATACAAGCTTATTTTACAACCCAAGACATTATCCACCCCTTATTCTATTTCCATCTGCACACCATGAAATCTTACACCCAGTTCTCTCTTAAGACCAAGTTTCCCTGTGGTACACAGCGGGTCTCCCCATCTTTCTGCATTACCCACCAAGTGTAACCAGGTCCTTGAGCAAAGACAATCCCACGAATGGGTTGGTCTTTGCCTGAGGTGTGATTAATCCAAACAGTTTTCCCTAAAATACCTTTCATATGTACTACAGGGACCTTATCTCCATCTACTGCGTGTAAGGGTTCTGACTGAGAAGGGCCAGCTCGATTGACAGACCCCCGGGTGTTGACCATCCAGGTTGCTTTTGCCAGGTTAATTTCCCAGTTTCTAAATGTTCCCCCACCAAGTGCCTTCAGGGTAGTCTTAAGGAGTCCGTTGCACCGTTCAACTTTGCCGGCAGCTGGAGCATGATAGGGAATATGATATATCCATTCGATACCATGTTCTCTGGCCCAGGTGTTGATAAGGCTGTTCTTGAAATGGGTACCGTTGTCAGACTCAATTCTCTCAGGGGTGCCGTGTCTCCACAGGACTTGCTTTTCCAAGCCTAAGATGGTGTTCTGGGCAGTGGCATGAGGTACAGGGAAAGTCTCCAGCCATCCAGTGGTGGCTTCCACCATGGTCAGCACGTAGCGCTTGCCTTGGCGTGTCTGGGGCAGTGTGATGTAGTCAATCTGCCAGGCCTCCCCATACTTGTACTTGGACCACCGCCCACCATACCATAGGGGCTTCACTCTCTTGGCCTGTTTGATGGCAGCGCACGTCTCACAGTCATGGATAACCTGGGAAACACTGTCCATGGTTAGATCCACCCCTCGGTCTCGTGCCCACTTGTAGGTGGCATCTCTGCCCTGATGACCTGAGGCATCATGAGCCCATCGAGCCAGGAACAACTCCCCCTTATGGTGCCAATCTAAGTCTATCTTTGACACCTCTATTTTTGCTGCCTGATCTACCTGCTCGTTGTTTCGGTGCTCCTCATTAGCCCGACTTTTGGGGACATGGGCATCTACATGACGGACTTTCACCGTCAGCTTTTCCACCCGAGAGGCAATGTCTTTCCATATATCAGCAGCCCAGATTGGCTTTCCTCTACGTTGCCAGTTGGCCTTCCTCCACCTTCCCAGCCAGCCCCACAGAGCATTGACTACCATCCATGAATCAGTATAAAGGTAGAGCTTTGGCCACTTCTCCCTTTCAGCAATGTCCAGAGCCAGCTGAACGGCCTTGAGTTCGGCGAGTTGGCTCGATCCACCTTCTCCTTCGGTAGCTTGTGCAACTTGGCGTGTGGGGCTCCATACGGCTGCTTTCCACTTCCGGTTCATCCCTACGATGCGACAGGAACCGTCAGTGAAAAGAGCGTAGCAGGTCTCTTCTGCTGGTAGTTGGTTGTATGGTGGAGCCTCTTCAGCCCTTGTCACTTGTACCTGCTCCTCATCATCAGTGAGACCAAAGTTTTCACCTTCTGCCCAGTTCGTAATTATCTCCAAAATCCCAGGGCGATTCAGGTTTCCAATACGGGCGCGTTGAGTGATGAGGGCAATCCATTTGCTCCATGTGGCGTCAGTGGCATGGTGGGTAGTAGGAACCTTTCCTTTAAACATCCACCCCAGCACCGGTAGCCGGGGTGCCAGGAGGAGTTGTGTTTCTGTGCCAATTACCTCCAAGGCGGCTTGAACCCCTTCAAAGGCAGCCAAGATTTCCTTCTCTGTGGGAGTGTAGTTGGCTTCAGACCCTCTGTAACTTCGGCTCCAGAATCCCAGTGGTCGGCCTCGAGTCTCCCCAGGCACTTTCTGCCAAAGGCTCCAGGACAACCCATGGTTCCCGGCTGCAGAGTAGAGCACATTCTTGACCTCTGGTCCCGTTCTGACTGGGCCAAGGGCTACAGCATGAGCGATCTCCTGCTTGATCTGGGTGAAGGCTTGTTGCTGCTCAGTACCCCAGTGGAAATCATTCTTCTTTCGGGTAACCAGATAAAGAGGGCTCACAATCTGGCTATACTCAGGAATGTGCATTCTCCAGAAACCTATGGCACCCAGGAAAGCTTGTGTTTCCTTTTTGCTGGTTGGTGGGGACATAGCTGTGATCTTGTTGATGACCTCAGTGGGAATCTGGCGCCGTCCATCTTGCCACTTCACTCCCAGGAACTGGATCTCTCGGGCAGGTCCCTTGACTTTGCTCTTCTTGATGGCAAAGCCAACTTCTAGTAGTATCTGGATGATCCTCTCACCTTTCTCAAACACTTCTGCCGCTGTGCTCCCCCACACAATGATGTCATCAATGTATTGCAGGTGTTCTGGAGCCTCACCCTTTTCTAGTGCAGCCTGGATCAATCCATGGCAGATGGTGGGGCTGTGTTTCCACCCCTGGGGCAGTCGGTTCCAGGTGTACTGCACGCCCCTCCAGGTGAAAGCAAACTGAGGCCTGCATTCTGCTGCCAGAGGAATGGAGAAAAACGCATTAGCAATATCAATGGTGGCATACCACTTTGCTGCCTTGGACTCCAGCTCGTACTGGAGTTCCAGCATGTCCAGCACAGCAGCGCTCAGCGGTGGAGTCACTTCATTTAAGCCACGATAGTCCACAGTCAATCTCCATTCTTTGTCAGATTTGCGCACAGGCCAGATGGGGCTGTTGAAGGGTGAGTGGGTTTTGCTGACCACCCCTTGGCTCTCCAGCTCCCAAATCATTTTGTGGATGGGGATCACGGCATCTCGATCCGTCCGATACTGCCGGCGGTGCACTGTCGAGGTCGCAATTGGCACGCGTTGTTCTTCCACCCTTAGGAGTCCTACTGCAGAGGGGTTTTCTGACAGTCCAGGCAAGGTGTTCAATTGCTTAATGTCTTCTGCCTCTACAGCGGCTATTCCAAAAGCCCACCTGAGTCCCTTTGGGTCTTTGTAATATCCGTTCCGGAGGAAGTCTATGCCTAGGATACACGGAGCATCTGGGCCAGTCACTATAGGATGTTTCTTCCACTCCTTCCCAGTCAGGCTCACCTCGGCTTCCACCAGAGTCAATTGTTGTGATCCCCCTGTCACACCAGCAATGGAAACAGGCTCTGCCCCCACATGTCCCGATGGTATCAGAGTACACTGTGCACCAGTATCAACTAAAGCATCATATTTTTGTGGCTCTGATGTGCCAGGCCATCGGATCCACACTGTCCAGAAGATCCGGTTTTCCTGTGCCTCTCCCTGGCTAGAGACAGGGCCCCTCTAACACTGGTTATCATTCCTTTCCTGGGCATACATACTAGAGGTCCCTTCAAGGGGGTCTGACAGATCGTACCCACAAGCTTGGTCACGGGAGGTTGAGGCTACCTTCACTTTGGTGGAACTCCCCCGGTTAGAGTTTCCCTCCTTAAGTTGACGGACCCGTGCTGCCAGGACAGAAGTGGGTTTCGCATCCCACCTCCCCATGTCTTCCCCATGGTCACGCAGGAAGAACCACAGATTAGCCCTTGGGGTGTACCCTCTCTCTCTAGCTGGGGATTGTTGGGCGCTGATTCTGGGGCCTGTGACTCTCACGGGTGCTGTATTAACCTTCCTTATCTCCTCCCTCATCTCCTCTTTAAACTCCTTAATCACGGCTGAGATATGAGCCTGCATTGGGCCATTAATCATACTCTCATAATTCCTAAGTTTGTTGGCAACAGAGCCCACTGTCTCCCGGTGACCGTCAGCATTGATTGTTGCAATGAAAGTGGTGTATTGAGATGGCCCAAGATTTGCCAGACTCCACAGCATTTGTCCCGTACACCTGACCTTGTCAGGGTCATTATTGTGTCGTCCATCCCTCCCAAAGAGTACCTCCAATACTGCCACTTCCCTCAGCTGTTGGATCCCTTCCTCGAGGGTCTTCCAGCGCATTCTATGATGGTGCTCTTGCATTCTCTCTCTGTGGACAAACCTCTCCCTGACACTCATTAAGAGCCGCTCCCAGAGAGAAAGGGACCCTGGTTCCCTTACAAAAACCTGATTTATACCCGAGTCCTGGGTCAAGGGTCCCAAATTCCTTGCCTCACCACCGTCCAGCTGCACGCCTGTACCCATAAGATCCCAAACCCGGAGTAGCCAGGTAGCATAAGCCTCACGCCCTCGTCGCACAATGTCTTTATGCAGATTACGAAGACTTTCGTACGTCAGGGACTCGGTGATGATAGCAATCTCTGGCTCCCCTGTGGGTTGTGAGGTTCCTCCATTCCTGTCCCTATCTGCAGGGTGCTCTGCTTTCTCCTTAGACTTCCTTGTTTCTACCGGGGCCACTGCTGCTGACCGTGACTGCCTTTGTGGTTCAGCTGGAACCTGGACAGTTGTAACATTAGTGGGTTCCACAGCTGTACTATTAGACTGTCCCTCCTCAAGGCAAAGGGCCGGTTTCTCACCAGCTGGGGAAATGCACTCCTTCAGCATCTCTCGTATCTCCTTAACCAGAACCCTCACCCAATCTGGGCGGTTCATTTCTGAGGTGGGCTGTGGGGCAGGGTCAGGCTCTGGAGCAGCAGCATCTCGAGTCTCTGGTGTAGGTGTGAGGGTAGTTATCCAGGTTAATCTTCCCTTATCTCTGAATGCTAAATATAACAGGACTATCAGCAACACCACCCATTGTATGGTATCATTAGCACTTATAAAGGATCTTAACCCTTTGAGAACTGGTGGAGAAGACCCAAAAAGATGGTTAAAAGGTTGAGAGAAAGTTTGCCCAGGTGCTATTTCCTCGCAGTAGGTACCGTTATTAAAGTAACCCCAAAAACATACAGTTAACGTGTGATAGCTATGAATCCATGTACCTGCCTTCCAGAGGAAATTAAAGATCCATGAATTCCTCACCCAATTAACCCAGAAGCCAAACTTGACAATAGACACCGTAGCCTTAGTTATAGGACCCATTTTTAGATAAGGGTCTGCAAATGGGAAAAGTATAGCTACGATCACATGCAACCCAAACCAAGGTAAACTAGACCACATGGTGATGCTGAAGATGTTTTTACACACAACAAAAAACCAAATTACTTAAGAACTGTTAACCCTTTTTCGCTCTCAATGCCCTCGAGCCCCACGTTGATGCGCCAAATTCTGTCTTGGTTCGACAAGACAGAAGTCTGTGAAAGAGGGCAAAGCCTCCTGTGCAATGGAGAACGGCAAACCCCCCTCCCTCTGAATTACTAGGAGTTTTAAATCAAAAGGCTCTCAGGCAAAGATATGGGAATGAGAGTAACAATTCTTTACTAGGAGAAAACTAGACAACAATTTAAAAAGGCAAATGCAATCGGTACAAACAAAACCAGTGAAAAAAGTCCAGAACCTGAGGAGTTGGGGTGCCAGTGGCAGTTCTGCTGGGACAATTGCTTCCCTTGCAGTGGCTGATGAATTGCAGCTGCAGTGGTGATCTTTAGAAGGGTATAGTTTTCCTCTGAAGATCTGGTGGCAGTGGGGCCGGTCTTCCTCTGCGCCGGGGTTGCCTCTGAGCTCCGCTGCCGTCGCCTCAGCGCGCGCCGGCTGCTTCGCTGCGAGTGCCGCCGAAGAGAGCTGCTTCTCTGGGAATCCCGCGAAGAGAGAGCGCGAGCTGCTTCTCTCCCCAAAAGCTACCCCTTTATACAATAATAGAGTGCTTGGCTTCCCCCTCTGGGTGGGACCCCTCACGGTGTTACATTTACCAGCCCGGCAGTGAGTCAGTCAATAGTGTATAAACAAACCATTGCCTCTACGGGGCAAACCATTGTCTCTGAGAGAGATAACAAAACCTGTCCGACAGGTTTGCCTTCAACAGATGGCAAATAGAATACAAGCTTATTTTACAACCCAGGACAATGACCTATTGCCTTCTCTGAGCATGTGCCTGGTGTCTCCTAACATTTATTATTGCCACTCCTTTTGGTAAATTCACCATCTCCAATAGGCAAGAAATTAAGTTCTCATGGGCTAACATTTTTCTCCTACAGGTTAATAATCTTCTTTCTTCCCAGAATTACCAAAATGCATGTGACACCCCATATGCATATTTAGAATCAGTGAAAATATTCACTATCTTGTCCCACTATAATTCACAGGCTCTCACAAGTGCATACAGCTCCACTGTCTGATCTGACCATGTGGGCGGCTGTTGGAGTCCCAGGACATCCCTCTGGCTGCCCTGGATGTCTTGAGACCCTGGCAGGGGGCTCGGAGACCTTGGCATGAAATCAAAAAAATCTGTGGCTTTGATTTTAGCCAGTGAAAAAGGTTGCTGAGTCTGTATGAGGAATTACAAGCCACAAGGGTTTGAGTAGTGTGATATTTGGATTAACACAGGGTGGAAAAGTAGAATTTTGGGGTTTTTTAGAATGTACTTCAGGGGGTCAAGATGGAGGAATTTGGGCGTGTCCTGGCCTTCTTCTCCTTCTTCTTGTCCTCCATGTCTTGGTAAAGCCAGGGACCTCAGATAACGGGAAAGTTGAACAGGACAGAACGCACATCTAACCAATATGATTAATGCAATGTTCTCCCTTTTTTCAAGAGAAGATGGCAGTTTTTATACACTTCTATATAGGTTACAGTTTACAAAGGCACTCTGATTGGCAAGCTAACATTGTTTACCTTTGCCTTAAGGTGGTCAGGCTTTTCACACTGCAGCTCTACTCGAATTCACACTCGGATAGCTCATTACTTTGTAGCTACCTTAACATAATTTCTAACTGCGCAACAACTGAATTCTTACTGCATCAAAGGCTTCTAGGCCTCATCAAGGCCGCTTATCAGGGGCCTAGTCTGAGGGGGTAGCTCAATTCCCACTCCAGACATAAATCATGCCCTCTCTCTCTCAGAAATTCTGTAACATCTTGGTGTGATGGTGACACTTTTTTATTGGTTTATCGTAGAGAGACACTGTCTAACATAAATGATAGATATTGCTACATTATTGTAAACATAGTACACGTAGTTTTTGGTATAAAAGGTAAACACTGCCTCAGAGGGCAGGCAGATTGCCATGGCTTCTTTTCTAGATGGACCTCAGCAGGTCAGAGAAAGAATGTTATAGCTAAGGAAAAATAAACAATCTTGAGAACTCAATCCTATGCATTTCAGACTCATTCCTTGGCTGCACGGGCTAGGAATCAAAGACTTTTACAATCTTGGGGTCAGCCCAGCATTGAGACCCCAAGAGGTAGCAACCTCCACCCTTCCTCTAATTCCCTTCCCTTAATGATAGTGTACCTGTAAATCACTTCCTTTCTATCACCCTTGAAGACCCATCAATAAACACGTTTTTTTCCTCAGGCCAGGGAGTGTCTTGTAAATATTCCCTAGCCAGGGTTTGGAAATCTATCACCTGAATGCAGTCATGGGTTTCTTCCTGGCCCCTCTCTCCAGGGCCATTCAGTCAGGAGGCTGGATTAAACCCTTCCCCACTTGTCAATTCTAAATCTTCCTGTTCCATTAAACAAGATTAATACTGTAATAACCAAGTGCTGGTCATCCATTTAGAGGCTCTTTCGGTTAACAAAGCTTTAATTTGATGCAAAACTTTAGCAATCAGATATTTTCCTGTCGCTGTGGGACACGTGAAAGCACCACGCGGACCACCTGCTGCTTGCAAGGTAAAAAAGGAACGTTTATTATCTGACTCTGTCTTTTATACTGTCCTGGGTTGTAAGATAAGCTTGTATTCTATTCGCCATCTGTTGAAGGCAAACCTGTTGGGCAGGTTTTGTTATTTATCTCTCCCAAAGACAATGGTTTGCCCCGTAGAGGCAATGGTTTGTTTATACACTATTGACTGACTCACTGCCGGGCTGGTAAATGTAACACCATCCTATTGTGAGGGGTCCCACCCAGAGGGGGAAGCCAAGAACTCTATTATTGTATAAAGGGGTAGCTTTTTGGGGAGAGAGGCAGCTCGCTCTCTCTCTTCGCGGGATTCCCAGAGAAGCAGCTCTCTTCAGCGGCACTCGCAGCGAAGCCGCCGGAGCGCGCTGAGGCGACGGCGGCGGAGCTCGGAGGCAACCCTGGCACAGAGGAAGACCGGCCCCACTGCCACCAGATCTTCAGAGGAAAACTATACCCTTCTAAAGATCACCACTTCAGCTGCAATTCATCAGCCACTGCAAGGGAAGCAATTGTCCCAGCAGAACTGCTACTGGCACCCCGAATCCTCAGGTTCTGGACTTTTTCACTGGTTTTGTTTGTACTGATTGCATTTGCCTTTTTAAATTGTTGTCTAGTTTTCTCCTAGTAAAGAATTGTTACTCCCATTCCCATATCTTTGCCTGAGAGCCTTTTAATTTAAAGATCCTGGTAATTCAGAGGGAGGGGGGTTTGCCGTTCTCCATTGCACAGGAGGCTTTGCCCTCTTTCACAGACTCCTGTCTTGTCGAACCAAGACATATATCTTCCCAAGGGTGACATTGGATTGGAGAGTGAATGGGCCACCTCTCCAAAGACATTGGACAAACCACCAGTACATCACGTGTTCTCCACCCCCATAAAAGAATGTAAACAATACGTTGTTTACAGAAATTGTGTGGGAAAGTTCTCCAAAGGAATGTAAACTCAGAAGGCTTTAGGAAGTCTTAAGAATCAGGGTGACATTTTCCCATTGTCAGTTTTTGGTACCATCAAAGTCGTGGCTGCACAATACTGCAGACAATGAGGCCAGCCTCTGGCCACTGGGTCTAACACCTTAGAAAAATAAACAACAGGCTGCCATGTTCCCCCATGTTCTTGTACCAAAAATCCTTTAGCATGGCCATGTTTAACATCCACATATAACTCAAAATCCTTTTCTAAGTCTGGAAGAGCTAAGACTGGGACATTAATCAATTTGTCTTTTAATTTTCTACGGTTTTGCTCTTCTTCTGGTGTCCATACCACAACATTAGGACTGTCTTGGGTTAAAAGGTCATATAAAAGTCTGGCTAAAACAGAGAAATCCTCAATCCATGCTCTGCAGTACCCCACCAACCCTAAAGACTGCCATAACTCTTTAGTCTGGCATAAGGGTACTTGTAAAATTCCTTGTATTCTTTCTAGATCAATACACCATAAACCTCCAGTCAAAATGTGTCCCAAATATTTAACCTTTTTCTCTACCAACTGTGCTTTCTTTTCAGACATTCTAAATGTCTTTTTAGCAAGAAAATCAAACAACTTTACAGTAGCCTCTTCAACCACCTTTTCCTGTTCCCCTGATAAAAGCAAATTACCCACATATTGCAACAACCTAACTCCTGAGGGTGGAGTAATCTTAATATTTTCTGCAAGGCTTGCCCAAACAAAACCAGTGACTCTGTATATCCCTGTGGGAGGACTGTCCATGTCAATTGTTGCTTTACCATTTTCCCTCCTTCCTCCTGTTCCCACTGAAAGGCAAAATACTGTTTACTGTCCTCAGGAATCAGACAACTCCAGAAAGCATCCTTCAAATCCAGTACTGAATAATACTGATGTGAAGAAGGGATTTTATTCAGAATGGTATAGGGATCCAGAACTGAGGGGTGCCTTGGTTTGTCAATTTCATTTATTATTCTTAAATCCTGCACTATTCTATAAATTTCATCTGTTTTCTTAACCGGCATGTAGGGAGCGCTGTGCTCCAGGATGGTTTAGATGAATGGAGACGAGAGATCTCTGAAGGCTGCTCTTAGGATATAAAGTTTATTAGGGATGGAGAGAGGTCTTGCTTGGAGCTGCCAGACACAGCACGTGGCAAAGCTTGAGGGGATGGGGGATGGGAGAGACAATAGGATGCTCTAGGAGAGGGTGAAGGTACTAAGAGGGAGGAAGATCCAAGAGGGCGTCTGGCCCCTTGGAGACCCCTTATCAGGGGGTTTCAAGGTGGGCTGGAACAAGACTTGGGCCAATGGGGTTACAGGCACTTGATGTTTTAGGGGAGGGTTACAGGTGTGGGGTGAACCATACATTTTGGGGGGTGAGATGGAACAGTCCACTTGACCCCTGGACCCATCCGTAGGCAAGGGCATTGTCCAGCCAGCAGGGAGGACTGTTTTCATCCTGGCTGTATTTTTATGAATAATTATATTTATCCATCCTCCCCAACACCGGCAGGATAGGAGTGTTTTAGGGAGACATGCATGGCTCCAAAAGACCTGCCTTTATCAGGGACTCAGTGACAGGCTGTAACTTCCTTCCTTCCTTCCTTCCTTCCTTCCTTCCTTCCTTCCTTCCTTCCTTCCTTCCTTCCTTCCTTCCTCCCTCCCTCTCTCCCTTCCTTCCTTCCTTCCTTCCTTCCTTCCTTCCTTCCTTCCTTCCTTCCTTCCTTCCTCTCTTCCTTCCTTCCTCTCTTCCTCCCTTCCTCCCTTGAAATAGGGTATTGCTTTTGAGACACTACTTGTCCTGGTTGCTTCAAAGTAATTTGGAGAGGCTCTATATCTACTTTTCTATATTTCCCAGGTGCTGCCTACACTTCTGGGTTTATTTCAGCATAAGCCTTCTCAGACATTTTACACAAAGTTACCTCAGTGTTAGCCTCTGTATCATATTTTACAATACTCATTTGCATTCCCACTTTAGTCATCAAAGCCCTTCCCAGTTAATTACAATCACAATCAGGAACAAACAGGAATTCATGCATTTCATACCTGTCTCCCACATCTACTAATAGTGGCTGAATAAAATACACCTGCTCATCTTTTCCACTCACCCCTTGAATAATCAAAGATCTTTTTGACAACCCCCCCCCCCCCCCCTTAGGTATTTAGGTATAAAATTCAAGGTGGATTGAGAGGCCCCTGTGTCTACCAGGAAACACAGCTCCTCTTGATCCAGACCCATCTTAAAAGTTATCAAGGGCTTCAGTGTGGTGGGTCCCTGGTATAATGGGAGCCACTGACACCCCTAACAATCCATCTCCATTATCCTCTGGACTTCCTCCTCCTGAGGATTCAGTTGTTTCTGTGAATATTCCTGCTTCCAGTGTCCCTCTGCCCTGCAGATAGCACACTGATTCTTTCCCTACTGCTGTTTGGGCTGGCTCTCCCCTGCTGAGAAGGGAATGCCTCTGCCACTTCCTTGTGGCCAACACTGTCCCCTCTGTCCCAGGAGCTCCCTTGGGCCTTGCAGTTTATTTCTCCAGGGCTGTAATAATTCTGCCATCACCTTTGCCTTTTCTTCATCCCTTCTTACATACACTTGCTGTATCTTTCTAACCAGTTCATCCAGGGGCTTATTATGCCCTTCCTCTAATCCCCCTGCTACTGCCTGTGGATACTCATTCTCCCACAGCTCAAAATATTTTGTTTCTCCACTGATCCAACAAAATCCTTAAAAGAAACTCCTAATCTTTCCACGTACAATCCACATTTCCCAGATATTCCTTCCTCCTCCTCCTTGTGCTCACCTTCCTTGCCACACACCATATACTAGAGCCAGTCCCTGTCCTGCCACAGTGTCCAAACATGCTCCCCCCACCCCCAGAACACCTAGTGGGCACAGCTGGCAGCACCACAGGCGGCCAGGGTGTCCCAGAGCCCCATGGGGGCCAGGGGCCTCCCTGCCTGGGAAGGTAGCAGGGTCAGGGACTGCCTGGCGCTGAGCCTGCAGCTGTCTCACAGCCCCAGCCTGGCCCCACACCTCCCTACAGGCCCCCAGCCCATGCTCCCAGTCACACACCTCCATGCCCGGTCCTGACGCTCTTTGCATTAACCATATTTCTTCACACTCCCCTTCAACCAATTCTTTCCCAACATACCAACACCATCTGTCCATCCCCTGTTGCCAAGACCCCTTCTAGACTCCCCTTATTGTCCCTGTCTAGGTTCGACAAGACAGGAATCTGCGAAGGAGGGCTAAAGCCTCCTGTGCAATGGAGAAGGTAAACCCCCTCCCTCCGAATTACTAGGAGTTTTAAATCAAAAGGCTCTCAGGAAAAGATATGGGAATGGGAGTAACAATTCTTTACTAGGAGAAAACTAGACAACAATTTAAAAAGGCAAATGCAATCGGTACAAACAAAACCAGTGAAAAAAGTCCAGAACCTGAGGATTCGGGGTGCCAGTAGCAGTCCTGCTGGGAAGATTGCTCCCCTTGCAGTGGTTGATGAATTGCAGCTGCAGTGGTGATCTTTAGAAGGGTATAGTTTTCCTCTGAAGATCTGGTGGCAGTGGGGCTGGTCTTCCTCTGCACCGGGGTTGCCTCCGAGCTCCGCCGCCGTCGCTTCAGCGCGCTCCGGCTGCTTCGCTGCGAGTGCCGCCGAAGAGAGCTGCTTCTCTGGCAATCCCCCAAAGTAAAGAGCTGCCCTGTCCCCAAAAAGGTACCCCCTTATATCCAATAAAAGAGTGCTTGGCTTCCCCCTCTGGGTGGAACATCTCACAATAGGATGGTGTTACGTTACCAGCCCTGCATTGAATCAGTCAATGGCCCACTAACAAACCATTACCTCTTAGGAGCAAAACCGGTTCTTGGAAAAGATAACAAACCTGCCCAACAGGTTTGCCTTCAACAGATGGCGAATAGAATACAAGCTTATCTTACAACCCAGGACAGTCCCCCTGGGCATGGATTGTCGAGACCCCTTCTTGATTTTCACTTACTGCCCCCTTGGGCATCCATGTCTTTAATTGCCTCTGGGAGAATGTGCAAACCAACTCAACATTCTCCCAAGGGACTCTTCAGAGATATTTTGCAATTGTCATCCCTTTTGCCAGGACCCCTTCCTGGCTTTACTTGCGCTACCCTCCATGGGTGCCCTTTCAGGTTTACTCCCCAAAGTTGCCATTATACTCACCAGTGAGATTTTCAGTGGTCCTTCCCTGCAGACTCTTCACGGACCTCCCTGGTCCGCCACTCGTCTGTCTCCTGGACAGTCTTGGGACTCCAATCTATCACCCAATGCCAACTGCCACCAAGAGGAGCTGATCACCAAAACTAGGTGAGGAGTGCCTTCAGCTCCACTCACTTCTGTAGAGAGCTTGGCAGAAAAATAGTTAAATAGCAAGGGACATGAAATTGTAAAATTGGTCAAAGTATGAAGGGCTACGTGACTGCTGCAAGGTCCGCATGACCCTGAAAGCAGATGGTGTGCAGAAATCAGGATGATTGAAACTGCTTGGTATGTAGAAAAGATAAAGAGGAACAAAGAAGTACTAACTGCAAGGACAGTAGAGCGAGATAGTTGCACAAGTCACATAGCAACCAATTAGGAGCTTGTCTTTTGCAATATGCATGAGCTAATTAGCGAGTATATATAAACTGTGTAATCTGTTACAATAAACTGAGACTTGATGATCATGATATCTTGAGTCTTGTCTCCCGCGGCACCTCACCAACACACTTCCCACCGCCCCCAGCTAGTGGAAGTATCCTTGATGAATCCCCAATTTGTCAGGAAAATGAATCCATTATGTCAGAGGTTTATGTCCAAAATGGAGACAGAGGAGTCTTGTAACTTTATTTGAATAAAAGGAGAGGCCATGGGGCATTTCCCCTGGGGTCTTGCAAATTTTTAGACGATGCAGATTCCTTTTCATCCTAATTTCCTGGCCGCATTTCCCTCTCTCTTTTCCTATTGACTGAGGTACTTGAGAGGTACAGACTTCTCGAATTGCCTTGATTTGCTCCAATGCTGAGCCAAGAGTGACCTCAGAGACTGATTCAGTGAGTTAGGTATTTGCTTTATTTGGCACCGGGTATGTGGGGGATCACTCCTCCTAACACGCACACCCAGCAGTTTTACACAGCACAATATATGGTTAAATTAATGCATATTCATTATATTCCTTGGTGTTGTGTGGCAAGCACATTCTCTCTCAGGATTTTTCTTAAAGGTGCACAGAGAGAAATGAAAGAGAAAACAATTTCTATTTCTGCTCCTTGTTTTTTCTCATGTGGAATGTGTTTGGAGCATTGTTTACCTGGAGTGATTGCTTGATTGGATCATGGTGGATTGTTTGAGCCTGATGGCCAGTTAGATCCGCCTGTGTCTGGACTCTCGAGAGAGGGTCAAGTGTTGTTAGAGATATAGTTAGAACAAGTAGGTTTGTAGTTTTTTGTATATTTCTTTATGTAGTATGTTAATGTATTTTAGCATAATTATAATAAAGAAACCATTCAGCCTTCTGAATTAAGTCAGACACCATCATCTCTTCTGAAATGTAAATTTTAAGGAATTTAGATATTTTAGAGGAGCTAAGATTTTAATTAGAGATAAGCCTTACTAGAGTTAATTAAAATAAATGAGTAGGCCTTGATGAAGTTAAGAGTTGGTAGCTAACTAATAATTGATTGCTTGTCAGCACAATGTTTAGTTAGCTGGGTTTATAATGAAGAATATAGAAACTGACAAATAGCTTTTAGGAACATAAGACAATTGTGGGCCTCCTCTGTTCTGAAACCAATTGAAGACAAGGAATGGGAGTTCTACCAAGAGTTCATTTGTCATATTTGCATTGAAAAGGTAGAAAGGTCAGAACGAGGAAGACTTCATTTACTTCCTCAGTTTGGGACCCCTCCCTGTGAAAGGGACCACCGACGCATTTCAAGGGACAAAGTACACATGCTTAATAGCTTTTGAAATGATTAGCATATGAAGCGAGGAATGGGATGTACCAAAATTATGAATATGTATTTGTATTTTGGGTATTCAATACTTGTATGGATAAAAAGACTCTGTAATCACCTGGAAGGTGCAGTGTGTATTTGGGAGCTATCCCGCACACTGCCCAGTGTCAAATAGACATACACTTTCTAACTTTATACTGTTAGAGAGTTTTTGTCCGTCACAGCTGGATATCGATACTAGATCAATATCCATATTTTTTTTAATAAATCACTTCCCATTGCCTGCATTCACAACAGTGTTGTATTGTGTTTTTAAGTTTAATGGTTTTGTACCAGTTCTGTAATGGTTCATCCCTTTACCCCCCATTTCCCCTGTGGTTTTACCCTGAACTACCCCTTTCCTTGTATGTCAATCCCCTCCTCCTTCCCTGTTGTCAATCTCCCCCCAGTTTGCTGAATCATTCCCCTGTCCCCTCCCTGGTGCCTTGTCCATCACTCGACTCCCCATCCCACCCATCCAGAACCTTTCACAAAGAGCGTAGAGTGATTGGACGGGTGCCAGGGTGTAAGAGGCCATCTGAAGACCCTCACTCATTTGCCTGCCGATTGCCACAAGAAGGAACTCCCTTCCCCCACTGCAGTTCCAGCTTGGAGAAGGCAACAGTGCAGGTGCAGCCGCTGTACCATTAGGTTAGTTGTTCCGAATGAGGCCCGGCAAGAACTTGGCAAGGAGTTGGCAAGGACTTGGCGACGACCCAGCATGGACCCAGCACAGGGCGGCCTACTGCAATTCCTGCTTAACCCTCCACCTTTAAGCTGAATGAACTGTTGGGGTGACTCTGGTGGTCTCTCACTGAAGACCCTTCATCTGCCTCATTACCACTGTGACAGACAGAGATAAAGAACCCTCTCCCTAAGGACTGAGACTGAGACCCCTATCACAGAGGGTGGAGGGGGGGGGGGGATAATGACGACCTGTTCTTCTCCAGTAACTTCAATGGACTTATTCTTCACTGTGTTTGTTCTGACTGCATGATTTTCTGTAGATACACCTGTTCCCCCCATAGCAATTTCAATAGACTCTTATTGTTCTATATGTTCCCCCTTTTTTCCTCTGTGGACTATAACTGGACCCCTGGGTTGGGTAGGACTTTGGAGACTCTCCCCAACACAACAAGATGGATCCCCATTGTCCGGACCAGTGAGGACCTCACCTGTGTTGGTAGCTATTCCCATCCCCCCTTCTCTCTCTATCACTCTATCTTTTTTATTTCTTTTCTGACCCCACTATCGCATTTATTGTTTTTGGCCCCTAATAAAGGCACATTTGTTGTGATTAAACTGATAGTCCCCTGCTGTTTGTCTTTTGCACTTTGGGATCGGCTAACGAACCATCACGACACCCCGCTATAAGTGGATCATGACACAGGGGTCCCTCCTTCCCACCTCCCTTATTGGATTCCCCACTTGTCTGTTTCCCCACCTTCCACTCCCCCAAACATTCCCATTGGTGGGTGGGTGATCTCCTCCCCTATTTCCACCCCCGTTTATATTGTGCTCCACAGCCCAGTTGAGGGGCTTCTGTTGGTTGGTTCCCCTGGGTTGCGGATCTCTTTGGAGCTCTCCTTAATAAACCTGGACTTTACCCCCGACTGGAGTCGACTCCTTACTTCCACCATCATTGCGACCGTCTCACCCTGCTAGGCCAAAAGCCTTAGCCACCCTCTTGACCTCCGGAGGCATGGGAGAGTGTCCCCCACTGTCCGCTATGCCAGAGAGAGCCAGAAGTTCCCGAGTAGGTACAAGGAATGGCACAGTGACACCTTGGGATAGGAGTGGTTATACAATATACTTCTCAAAAGTCATTAATATCATTAGCATATGTGATGCACAAGTGGAGTGCACTCTGGTGGTCACACTGAGGAAGACTCCGAGTCTTCCTTAGGGGTCATTCTGATGAAGGCCAGCAGTCTTCCTCACTTTGCACTTTTCACCTTTCTTTCTGAAGCATGTGCAGTCCTTCACTGGCTGGTTCAGTGTTTTCTGCTTCCAGTTTCAATAGGTTTTGTTCCTCTTATCTTGACAAGGTGCATTCTGTTTCTCTTAACAAGGCTAAGGCACATCCTGCTTCATAGGCTTATGATTAATATTTGCTGAATCTTAATAGTTAACTCATGATTACGTGGGTTAACTATTCATCAACTCCTTTCATGATGTTTCCCCCCTCTCAGCCCCCTAAATTATCAGGCTAGCCCAGAGATCCGAGGCTTGGAGGGGAGGAATATCAGAAGATGGCAAAGATTTCCAAAAGAGGCTCTTACCCCAATATATGTTGGTGCAGCTCTCTTTATTCTGTGATCTCCATGGGGAGAGCGGGGCAAAAGAGGATGAACAGGAAATGTCAGGGGTTTATCTAGACTTTGGACAGGGAGGGCTTCTCTGGCTCTCCACCAACACTGTCAGGGCAGGAAGGAGGGGTCCAGAGTTATGTTGATCAGAGTCACAGGGGTCCTGGGGAAGGGGGAACAGAATGCTCATGAGCACAATGTAACATCTCCCCCTTATTTGTTAAACAAGGTTACAGGAATTCACTGGGCTCTATTCAACCCTGAGTATGGGTTTCCCACCACCTACAGTTGGTGGCATAGTCAGGCCTCCTCAGGTTTGCCAACTCTATGTGGTTGACTTCTGAGGTAGAAGGTATGAGACCCTTGATAGCTTTGAAAATCAAGTGACGCAGGATCCCGAACGCCAAGGTTACAAGAAACAAAATAACAAGGAGTAGCAAAATTTATCTGACAATAGATGTCCACCACCCTGTGAATCCCCAGCCCTTAAACTTTCTTTTCAGCATTCGCAGGATGACAATTTGGATGGGGTTCATCACAGGGTTGAGTGGGAGGTAGGTTTTCTCTAAAAGGGAAAAGCAAACATTTTAAGAACATATTAAAGTTTCTGTTTCTGCTGGAAGGAATTCACACTTAGGAAAATTCCTCTTCTTCTATCTGGCGGCGTCTTCTCTTTGAAGCATCAGCTACTTGCTTCTTGCCCCCTTCTGTCTGACATGGATTCTTGGGGACAAAAGTTTTCACCCACTTCTGGGGAATCCACTGAGGGCCTGAGGGAGTAGCTACACACGCATAGCCACGACCCCAGGTCAGGAGTTCATAGGGACCCTTGGTTTCCCAAGTTTCTGGATCCCTAATCAAGACCGGTGGATGCTGAGACAATTTGAACTGATTACCGCTGTTAAAGTGACGTACAACAGGTGGACTGATGTTTTCAAAGGAACAGTTCAGAAAATTGATGGTAAACATGGCTTTACAGAGCCTCTCTCGTGAAGACATCCACGGAGCTGAGCTGTTTTGTTTTTTCAATACCTGTTTCAGCGTCTGGTGTGCACGCTTGACTACAGCTTGACCTGTGGGGGAGTGGGCGATGCCAGTCTTATGTTCCACTGCCCACTGCTGGAGAAATTCCAGAAATTCCTTGGATATATACGCTGGGCCATTATCTGTTTTAATAATTTTTGGAACCCCCAATACTGAAAATGCTTGCACTAGGTGTTGTTTGGCATGTGCAGCCTTTTGTCCTATATGAGCAGAGGCATACACTGCCCCTAAGAATGTGTCCACGCTTACATGAACACATTCAAGGTGCCCAAAACTCTGAATGTGTGTGATGTCTGTCTGCCATACCTCACAGCTGCTAAGGCCTCTGGGGTTTACCCCCATGCCCAACAATGGCACGGCCTGGAGCTGGCAATTAGGACAATTGGTCACAATGGGTCGAGCCTGACTCCATGTTATCTGGAACTGTTGAATCAAACCTGGCACATTCTGATGGTAATGCTGGTGACTCAGCTTTGCCTGTTGGAAAACATCAGGGAGACGTGCTTTTTCAACTGGTGCAGCAAGGGAGTCTGCTTTGCGATTCCCCTCTGCAATCTCACCTGGCAAATCAGTGTGTGACCTCACATGCATCACAAAGAATGGATGCTTGTTGCAGAGGATAGATTGATATGATTGTTCTCTTAGCTAGCCAAATGTTACTTCTACCCTTAGATGAATCTTGGAGTGAAATGGACTGTTCCATCCCACCCCGCAAAAGATTGTATGGCTCATCCCACACCTCTGTACCTGCCCCTAAAACATCAGCGTCTGTAACCCCATTGGCCCATGCCTTGTCCCAGCCCACCTAGGAGCCCCTGATAAGGGGGCTCCGAGGGGCCATGCGGCCTCTTGGACTTCCTCCCTCTCTTGGACTTTCTCCCCTCTTCCCCTCCTGGGGCTTCCCCTCTCCTGAACCCTTCTCCTTTTGTCTCTCCCCTCCCCCATCCTCCTAAGCCTGTCCACGTGCTACGCCTGAGAGCACGAGGCACGGGCATTCCTGGATCTCCAATAAATCTCTCTCCCCAAGAGCAAGCTTCAGAGATCTCTGCCTCCCTACACCCCCACCGTGCTGGAGCATAATCATCTCACAGATGCTCTCGGTGAGAGAATAAATAAATCAGCCTTGAGAGCAACCTGAAGAGATGTTAATTTTCTATTTCTTTGAGCACAGCCTGCTCCACCCTGGACACTACTCCTGCCACATAGGCAGAGTCTGTCACCAAGTTGATTGGCTCAGAAAACTTCTCAAAAGCTCTCACCACTGCAGCCAGTTCAGCCACCTGGGGGGATCCCTCCACAAGCTCAACATCAGCTTCCCAATGCTGAGTCTGTGGATTTCTCCAAGTCATCACCGACTTGTGGGAAGCCCCAGATGCATCTGTAAACACTGTGAGCTTTGAGTGCTCTCTGGCTCCTTTTCTCTTGAGGAATAAGGTGGAATTACTCATTGAACAACTTGTGAGACGAGGCATGGACTGATATTTGTTCCCTGTAGCTGTCCAGAGATATCTGGAGACTGGCGCTGCTCTGGAGCAAATGTTCAAACATCCCTTTTTTCAATCTTTCAGGAGAGTTCCTTCCCTCCTCAGAAAGTCTGACTGGGAGGTGAATACATGCAAAGTCACACTACTAATTCACACAACCTCACCCTGGCTTTCTGAATCAGCTTTGCTATCAGCTCTTGTGGCCTAGTGATGGTCTTGGATCTTTGGTGCGATAGGAAGACCCATTCTGTGATTAAGAGTGGATCCTTCTGCCCCTCGATCCATTGGAAAATCAACCCATGCAGGTGTGGCAGCTTTCCTAGAACAATGAACTGGAAAGGCACGTTTGGGTCACACCAATGAGCCTGCCTTTCTGACAAGGCCTTCTGTACCTTTTCGATTGCTATCTTTGCCTCTGGGGTCAGTTCCCTGGGGGAGGCCAGTTCCCTCTCCCCCTTCAATAAATTGAAGAGAGGGTCTAGGTCCTCATTTGTGAGGCCTAGCCAGGGTCTTACCCAATTCAAAGACCCACATAATGAGTGAAGATCTGCTAGTATTCTGGGGTTGCAATTGATCTCCAATTTTTGTGGGACAATGGTCCTTGCAGAGATCTCCAGACCCAGGTATCTCCAAGGTGGCATCCTTTGAACTTTGTTTTTCTGCAATTGAAATCCAACTGAGGTTAAAACTTCAACCACTAGGTCAAGCGTGTATTGGAGTATAGAATCATTGGGGGCACACACAAGCACATCATCCATATAATGAAGGATGATAGCATCCTTTCTCTCTGCACGTACTGGAGACAGTAGTGCTGCTACATACTGTTGGCATATGAAAGGACTGGATTTTAGACCCTGGGGCAAAACTTTCCAGTGATAGCATTTCATTGGGGCTTCTCGATTGATGGTGGGAACCGAGAATGCAAACCTCAGGGAATCTTCAGGGTGCAATGGAATTTGGAAGAAACAGTCCTTTATATCTAATACAGCTAATTGCCAATCTCAAGGGAGCATTGCTGGACTAGGCATCCCTGGTTGGAGTGGACCCATGTCCTCTACAGTTTTGTTTATTTCTCTGAGATTGTGGAGCAATCTCCACTTGTCCTTCCCAGGCTTCTTTATTACAAAGACTGGGAAATTCCAAGGGCTGTCTGTCTCTTGTAGGTGTCCTTGAGCTAACTGCTCCTTCACAAGTTTCTCAAGCGCCTCGATTTTCTCACTACTCAAAGGCCACTGTGCTACCCACTTTGGGGTGTTATCCAACGACTTTAACTTGTGGGCAGGGTGCCCCACAGTGGCTACTTCCAAAAATCCTGGGGTGTCTTAGGAATGATTAACTGGACTCCCCACTGGGACATGGTGTCTCTCCCCCACAGAGGGGCCTTATAGTCTGCCACAAATGGGCGAACACTTGCCAATTTCCCATCAGGTCCCTCAATTTGCACAACATTTTTTGAATTTTTTACAAATGTGGTTCCTCCTATACCCTGAAGTTTGCCTGCCACAGTTTGCAATTACCAGTGTGGTGGCCACATGGTTTTAGGTATTACTGTGATGTCTGCACCTGTGTCCAGAACCCCTTCCACCTGAAGGTGCTCTGACCCATGTGCTAGGTTGCATGCCATCGAGGGTCTATCCTCTCCTACCACCTCTGCCCAGTAGACTTCTGGTGATTTTCCTTCTACTGTTATTTCTACTGGGATGGGAATGGCTTGTGTCAGAATTTGCCCCTTTTCTAGGTAAAATAGAGGGTGTGAGCAATGTGCCAACAGCGTAAGACTGGATATTTTTCCCTTAGTAGTCATGGGAACTATTTCAATCTCTGGAGGTGTGTGTGCTGTGTCTCCAATGGCAAAATATTCACTGTCCAGTTCCATTTCGTACGCCTGCAGGTCTTGTGAGCTGTTCGACAGGTCCACTATAATGACTTCCCTATCAGTGGATCTGAAATTAAACCCTTTGGCAGTCACTAGGCGAGGTCTGCCTAGTGGCTGCCAAACCTTGTTAGTTGTACATTTTACATTTATATTTTTCTATCCCCCCCACCCTGATTCCCACCCTCCCCCTTATTTGTTAAGAGAGAGGCATTTTCCCGTGTGGGTCCTGCTATATTTATATCTTTGCGCGTAGCTGTTTTAGCAGCAGGCACGCACTTTACACTCAGTTTTTTTGTTTGTTGATCTTTCTCTGGTTCTGGTTTTGAGGACAGTTTCTGGCAAAGTGTCCTGGTTTCTTGCAACGCAGGCAGATGATATGCTGCAGCTGTTGTGATGACATTGGTTGCCTCCTTGGACTTGGTGCAGCAGTGGCAACAGGCTGTAGTTCTGCAGATGTTGTATGACTGTCAGGGGTATCGAGCAGCTCTGCTCTTCTGGTGCAGGCATCAGTCATCTGAGCAAGATTAGGTGATGGGTCGAGAGGAAGGCTGAGGATAATTCTACGACAGGTCTCATTCGCATTCCTCTGAGCCATTTATTTAATCAGCTCTGTTTGTACACTAGAGTCTTGCACCTGTCTTTCAACTTGGGTTCTCAAACGATCCACAAACTGTAAAAAACTCTCGGAAAAAAACTGTTTAATGTTAATATAGCTGTCCTTAGCCTCAGTCGCTGGTAATTGATACAAGGTTTTTTCTGCAGCATTACAGATTTTTTCCAAAACCGACCTAGATAACAGTCTGGTTTGTTTTTCTGGGAATTGTATGTGTTATAAATTAACGCCACAACGGATCATAATCCAATTAGAATTTTATTAATTACAGCAAGTAGGATATGAGCAAAGACAGCGCTGGGCGGTGGAGGGGCTTCTGCTCCCTCTTTGCCGCGGCGATTTGTCCAAACGGTCCTCTTTTTATCTCATTTCTTTCTATGAATTCCCAAGGGGTCTCCTTTGTTTAAGCTTGCAGTTTCCTTTTGTTTACGTAAGCAGTCTGTGAGTAATGGGGGTTATCTTTATCTTGTATCGTCAGTCCCCAGGTGTAAGTGTTTGGTTTCCTTATCTTGCAAATGCTGTGTCCGCAGGCTATTTGCGTATCCTTGTTTCCTAAACAATAGCTTAGTCTGTAAGCAGTCTGTATTTTCTCACGCTTGGTTTCCTATCCTCAGTCTGTGATTTCTCACAAATCCGTTTCCTAACTTTTATATATATCTTAATAAACAATACCTCAGTCTGTGGTTTCCCACAAATACCCCCATTTTCTTGTTTTATCCCATTATTGTTTATTAGACACTGCTTTCACTCTCACTATTGCAAATAAACCTTTTTCCACAATCTAAACATTTATCATAGCACTCACAAGGTAATATTTCACAATTACAATAGGCGTAGCCCCCACGTGGCACAACACATTCATAACAATCTTCATCCTCATCAATAGATGCACTTTTATATTTTGCCCCCGACCTCGTAGTTAAAATAAGTAGTTTAGCTATGTCAAATCGTTTTTAAACATCGTGTAAAATACAGCGTAATATACAAGGCCCAAATATAAGTCCCCGAATCAATATAATCAGTGGTCCTGCTAAGGCAGATAACAAAGTGGTTAACCAAGGTGAAACATTAAACCAATTTGCATACCATGACCTGCCCGCCTCACGATCTTTTTTACGTTGATTTAACCTTTTCCGGAGTTCAGACATAGTATCCTGGACTACTCCTGTATGGTCAGTAAAAGAACAACATTCTTCATTGAGAGATATACATAATCCTCCTTCTTTTAGGAATAACAGATCTAATCCCCTTCTATTTTGCAGTACTACTTCTGATAAAGACTTTATTGAAGTGGCTAAATTTTGGATAGATTGTTTTATTTTCGCTAAATCTTCATCTACAGCCGTCTGTAAACCTTGTAGTTCTTGACTTTTTACTAGGGAGGCTATGCCTGTACCTGTTCCAATTCCACCCGCTATTAGCAGTGTAGCTAAGGTTACCACTGTAATCGGTTCTCGTTTTTGTATATTCAGGTCTCCTTCAAAGTGGCGTAACACCTCCTCAGAGGTGTCATAGATAAGACGAGGAACTATAATTACCTGTATACAAAACTGAGATTGATCAAACACTTTTAGGGATAGGCAAGGCGTTACTCCGGTGTCTGAACAAACCCATTTAGCTCCTGGTGCCGGGATAGCCCATTTGTCATTTCTCTTCTTGTGTCTCTCTATAGTTTTTGTAGTGATTATTGTTGTTTGGTTACACAGAGGCTGATAATCTTTGGGCACTGTACCGATACATTTTCCTTGACCTGTTACTAATTGAATAGTAATTCCTTGCGTATGGTTTTTTTGGTCATTCTATGGACATTCTCGTGGGTTTGAACCACTAGACCATTGAATCTTATCTGGTTTTCCAATTGCCTCAAAATATGGTGGTCTAACATTATAACATAACCAGCACTCCGTAGTTTTATTTGGTTTGCTTTCATTAAGGGTACAATAAGAGGCTTGCATTAAATCCCATAAAGGGTCTTTGGATTTTGACGCTCCTGAATCCCTAACTGTCACCTTGTCATTAGTTATTCGATCTGTTACTGATAGGGAGTTTGGACGAGTGGTTGTAACACTTGCGGGGACAATCTTTTTTGTAGGGGAAGTGGGTAAATTCAATACTTTATTCGGCCCAACAGGGAGTGAATCATGTGGTATTTTAACTTTTCTTATGAGAAAGTGCCCTCCCAAGTCTTTAGGAATTCCTCCATAGACACATATTCCCCATGTTCGTCCCACTAACCACTTGTCTTCTAGGGGATGTAATACTTGAAATTTGATGTAGGTACAGACTTCCTTGTCACGAGGAGCTACATAATCGTCACGCAGACGTGTAAGATCTACACCTGTTTGTTCCGGCACACATTCATTAGGAGTCCAGGTTGCTTTTATATATTTATCAGGAGCCTTTACTGACCAGCCCGAGGCTATTGTTTCACATCCCCAATAACCACAATAATAATGTCCGGGATAATTACAGTAAGACGGTCCAGAGCCCGGGCATATATAAAATGGAGGTCCTTTTTCACAATGTATTGGTACTAAATCACAAAGTTTTACTATGAATTCAGGTGGACCTGGGTTGCTAAAAGTGGCTATTGTTCTCGTTCCTTCCCAAGATATTAGTTCCCATTTAAATAGTTCATGAGGATTTCCCCCTTCTGCCTGGGTTATTATCAATATCAAAACTAACGGTATACCAGGAAAAAGGGTGTCTGTTAATTCTGCCAATTTAAGTATATTTTTACCAATCCTGGGGAAGTTCGACCATTGCTGCCTCTGTGTCCCATTGTTCTGGTTCTTTTCTCCACAGTTTGTTCCTCTTCTGCCTCGCCCGTTGACTCGGTTGCGTCGAGTCATGGGGGGTATCATCTTCTCAGCAGCAAGGGAATTCTTCAGGAGAACAGCTGTTTCGGGATTTCTGCCTCTTTATATAGGCTTCCCACTTTGCAGCTTGAACTAATGGGGCAAAGCAAGACACAGTTAATACTTCCCCGCTACACTTTATAGCCGAGATTTCAACCATAAACGGGGACTGGTTTGTTGGAATGGTAACAACGATACAGAAGGTATCCACCTTCACAGCGTGTCCACCATTTATCCTGGCATACCTTATACCTAAAACAAGCAAATGGATAATAATTACAGTAATATCATTACCACAAATTCGTATGTTTAGAGTACATATATATTATTTACATCAGCATACCTTCTATATTCACTATGGTGTGGCTACATATGTCTAGCAATTTTCTTCAACACACTTTGTACGCTTCCATATATAATAGATAAAAAAATAAGTAATTATAGCATATATAAACAGCAATACACACTTTATACCAAAAGGTAATGCAGCAAAAAAATCAAATAACGTCTTTATCATTATTTTATCTTTTCAGGGTTATCTTGGTGTCACCTGGGGTACTGTCTAGGTTCGACAAGACAGGAATCTGCGAAGGAGGGCTAAAGCCTCCTGTGCAATGGAGAAGGTAAACCCCCTCCTTCCGAATTACTAGGAGTTTTAAATCAAAAGGCTCTCAGGAAAAGATATGGGAATGGGAGTAACAATTCTTTACTAGGAGAAAACTAGACAACAATTTAAAAAGGCAAATGCAATCGGTACAAACAAAACCAGTGAAAAAGTCCAGAACCTGAGGATTCGGGGTGCCAGTAGCAGTCCTGCTGGGAAGATTGCTCCCCTTGCAGTGGTTGATGAATTGCAGCTGCAGTGGTGATCTTTAGAAGGGGATAGTTTTCCTCTGAAGATCTGGTGGCAGTGGGGCCGGTCTTCCTCTGCACCGGGGTTGCCTCCGAGCTCCGCCACCGTCGCCTCAGCGCGCTCCGGCTGCTTCTCTGCGAGTGCCGCCAAAGAGAGCTGCTTCTCTGGCAATCCCCCAAAGTAAAGAGCTGCCCTGTCCCCAAAAAGGTACTCCCTTATATCCAATAAAAAAGTGCTTGGCTTCCCCCTCTGGGTGGAACATCTCACAATAGGATGGTGTTACGTTACCAGCCCTGCATTGAATCAGTCAATGGCCCACTAACAAACCATTACCTCTTAGGAGCAAAACCGGTTTTTGGAAAAGATAACAAACCTGCCCAACAGGTTTGCCTTCAACAGATGACAAATAGAATACAAGCTTATCTTACAACCCAGGACAGGTACTGATTACTTTCCAGTGAGGTCTCGTTACTGGGCCTTTAAGGCGGCTGGCATGAGTCTATCTACGCTCAGCAGTCTGGACAGCTGTTTCTGTTGTCAACAAAACAAGATAAGGCCCCTCCCAATTGGGCTTTAGGGTTTCTTCCTTCCACACTTTAATCAATATCCAATCCCCAGGTTTAAAGTTGTGTATTTTTAAGTCTAATGGGGGTCGTTGCACAATTAGTCCACATTCCCAAAGCTGGTTACGATGTTTTGCTAATTGTGAAACATATTCATTAATCACACGGTCTCTAATTAAAACATTTGTTTGTGGGCTTTCAATTCTGTAGGACATTCTATACACTATTTCAAATGCTGATATTCCTACATCTGCTCGGGGTCTGGTTCTGAGAATTAATAGTGCCATGGGTAGGCATTTAACCCATGATAATTTGGTTTCTATAATTAATTTAGTCAAAATAGTTTTAATTTCTCCATTCATCCTTTTAACTTTTCCTGAACTTTGTGGATGCCATGGTGTATGGTATTCTCACTTTATACCCAAGTTTTCTGTCAGATCTTTAGCAATTTTTGACACAAAATGCGTTCGTCTGTCTGAGTCGATTACCTCAGGTACTCCATATCGAGGTATAACGTGTTCAAGTAACACTTTAGTGACTTGGTTAGCAGTTGCCCTGGAGGTAGGAAAAGCCTCAACATAATGTGTTAAGTGATCCACCATTACTAATAAATATTTATAATGCCCCACCCTAGGTAGTTCAGTAAAATCTACTTGCATATGTGAGAATGGTCGGTATGCGGGGGAATGTCCTCTAAGATGTCTTTGTTTTATGTTGTTTCGATTAACCTTTTGACAGGTCTCGCAGGCTGCCGTGACTGTCTTTGCTATGTTATATACGCCTATACAGGCAAACTGTTGATTAAAATAATCAACTAACGCCTGAGTTCCCCAGTGTGTTTTACTGTGTACTTTTGAAAATATTTCAAGTGCTACGCCATTTGGCAAGACTTCTCTCCCGTCTGGCAATATGTATTTCCCATCCCGTTTTTTAGCTCCCATTTGTTCTAGTTTTTCTTTTTCCGCAGACTCAAAACTCAAATTTTTACTAATAGGTACTTGTTGCATAGTTAAAATTATATTATAATTGCCTGCCACTCGTTTTTCCTCTATATCAGCTGCATTATTTCCCCTAACTTGATAACTTGTACCGCGCTGGTGTCCTTTTATATGTACAACTGCTATTTTATTTGGCATTTTCAATGCCCTCAGAACTCGCCGAATTAATTCCGGGTGTATCAGTTCTTTTCCCTGGGAGTTAACAAATCCCCTTTCCTCCCATATTTTCCCAAAGGTGTGTACTACTCCGAACGCATAACGTGAGTCTGTATATATAGTCCCATCCTTTCCCTTCAGTAACACTAATGCTTTCCACAATGCATATAGCTCACAGGCTTGAGCCGACCAACTGGCACTCAGGGGGCCGGATTCTTTTGTCTTAAATTCCCCTTTTTTCCATTTAACGATGGCATATCCGGACAATCGTTTACCTTCTACTATTCGTGATGACCCATCTATGAATAATACTTCTCCACATTGTAGTTCTTCTTCTTCTAAGTCTGACCTAATGCGTGTTTGTTGTTCAATTGTTTGAAAACAATCGTGTAATGGTTCATTACTTTCTCCTGAATATAAAAACTCAGCGGGGTTAACTGTTCCAGTAGTTTTTAAAGATAATTTAGAGGATTCTATAAGTATTCCCTCATACTTTAATAATCGGCTATCTGTAAGCCATTTTTCTGCTTTTTGTTGTAACACTCCCCTGATGTTATGAGGCGCATATAAGACAACTTCTCCATTAAAAGTAATGCGGTTTGTTTCCTCAAGCAATAGGGCAGCAGCAACAATGATCTGTAAACAACTCGGCCAACCTCTGCTCACAGTGTCTAACAGCTTTGATAAGTATGCCACTGGTTTCTTTTGTTCGGCCCATTCTTGAGTTAATACTCCGAATGCCGTTCCTTCATGTATGTTAACAAATAAATGGAATGGCCATTTTAAATCCGGGAGACTTAAAACTGGTGCTTGGCTTAGCTCCCTTTTAAGGCTGGCAAACTGCTCTTGATCCTGAAGAGTCCACTTGGGTATTTTGTCTTTAAGCAGTTGTTCATATAGGAATTTAACTTTAAAGCTGTAGTTCTCTATCCATTGCCTACAATACCCAAATAGCCCTAATGCCTGCCGAATTTGCCTCTTAGTGACAGGCATAGGTAATTCCAGAATTCCTTTAATACGCTCTGGATCTAGTATCTTCTGGCCGTTAAACAGATAATGTCCCAGATATTTTACTTTTTCTTCTGCAAATTGTAACTTTTCCTGTGATACCCGTAGTCCCTTTTGTGCAAGAAAGTTTAGGAGTCGAATGGTTTCTTTTCTTACATTCTCCTTATTATTCCCCGCTATGAGCGGATCATCTACATATTGTAACAGCACATTCCCCGTTTGTACTTGATATTCTGTTAAGAGCTCTTCTTGGGCCTGTCCAAACATATTAGGGGATTCCGTGAACCCTTGAGGGAGCATGGTCCATCTTAATTGCTGCCTCCGGCCCGTCTCTATGTCTTCCCATTTAAAGGCAAAATAATTACGGCATTCTTCTGCCAATGGACAGACCCAAAAAGCATCCTTTAAATCAATCACACTATACCAGGAATTATGGGGTCCTAGTTTGCTTAGCAATGTGTATGGGTTTGCTACCACAGGGAACCGAGTAATAGTTCTTTTGTTTATTTCCCTTAGATCATGTACAAGTCGATATTTCCCATTAGGTTTCTTTATAGGCAAAATGGGGGTGTTAAAAGGTGACATACAGGGCTCTAAGATTCCTTGTGCCAATAATCGATCAATTTCTGGCTTCAATCCTCTTCGTCCTTCGAAGGATATGGAATATTGCCTTACCTTCACAGGTATGTGAGGTTCGGAAATTTGGATTTTAATCGGTGGCATTTCCAGTCTACTAATTGTGTCCGGAGAGTACCAGACATTGGGGTTAATTTGTTTTTGATCATCCACGGTCAAAGGATAAGCAGACACTGCCAACTCTTGATTTTTCACTTTAATTTCTAATTGCAATTCAACAATTAAGTTTCATCCTAACAGGTTAAATTCTGCTTCAGGGACGAGCAAGAGTTCACCCATTCCAAATTTATTTTCAGTTTCGAATACCACATTTTTGATTTTACTTACTTTAAAGGGTTTCCCTTTTGCCCCAATTACTTGTACCTTTTCAGGGGAAACTTTACACCCCTCAGGTATCTGCTTAATAGTTGATTTTTCAGCCCCAGTGTCTACTAAAAAGGTGAACTCTTGTTTATGGGGACCTATTTTTACTTTTATCAAGGGCTCATGATGACTCTGGTCCCCTAAGATATAGAGCCCCTGACTCCCCTATTCTGTTTTCAATATTTCCTCATCTCTGATCCTTTCTCTGCAATTCTTCCTTATATGTCCCTTCTTTCCACAGTAAAAACAACACCTCTGTTCCTTTTCTATTTGTTTTATTCTAGCAGATCTGTGTTCACCAGTTCGCCTTTTGCGATCCTCTCTGACTGCTGCTACTATCATTCTTACTTGTCGCTTGCTGCTCTCTTCTTCCCGTCTTACGTAGACTTTCTGAGCTTCCCTCAATAATTCATCTAACCCTCTATTCTGCCAGTTCTCTAACTTTTCAATCTTCTTCCTGATATCTTCCCATGATTTTGCCACAAACTGAGTTTTGAGGAGCATTTGCCCTAAAGGGTTGTTTGGATTTACCCCAGAGTACAGCTGAAGAGCTTTCTTTAGTCGTTCCAGCCACTCAGTAGGGCTTTCATCTTTCTTTTGCATTTCATTAAATGCTTTATTGATATTCTGCCCGCGGGGTACTGCCTCCCTAATTCCCTGAATTACTATAGTTCTCAGGTCCTGCATATGAGTTCTATGTGCCGGATCCTGATTATTCCAATTAGGTCTTTGGAGTGGCCATTTAATATCTGCTTGAGGTCCCTGAGCATGTTGAGCATCCCACAGTCTCATTCTTGCTCGTCTAATCATATCTCTTTCCTCGGTATTAAATAATTGACCAAGGATAGATTGCATCTCATCCCAAGTATAAAGGCTTGGTCCCAAAAATTGATCTAGTCTTTCTGCTACTCTGAGTGGGTCCTCAATTAAGCTTCCCATCTCAGTTCTTTTAAAATCTCGTAAGTCAGCCGAGTTTAAGGGGACGGAAATATATCCAATCACAGGTTGAGGTCCCCCCATGGGTATTTCCCTTAGGGAGTACATCTGAGCTTCCCCTCTCTGACTTCTAGTTACGCGTCTAGGAGGGGGGGGAGACATTTGTTCTGACAATGGTGGGGGAGTGGGTGCTCTGGGGACCTCTGGAGGGGCTGCGGGAACAGGAGGAGGAATGTAAGGAGGGAGGGTTAGAAGGGTTTCGTCTAAATCTTCCTTCTTTTTCTTAGGTTTAGTTTTTATTTCATTCAGCGGATAAAGTCCAGCTCCCGGTCTTTTTAGCCACACTTCCGCATATTGTCTCTCCTCCGGGTTAAGGAGTTTTTTATTATTTACCCAGAGGTTTAACTGCTGTCTTACCCAATCTTTTTCTGACCCATAAACTGGCCAAAAGACATTTTTAGAAATCTTCTTCCCTCCCCATATCTTAGTACAATATTCTATCATTTTTTGCTTATCTTTCCCTAGGGTTCCAGGGAAATATCTCTAATTATCTAAGATATATGCCAGAGGGGTATCCTTAGGTACAGTGGGTACCCTTCCCATGGGAGTCGAAGGCTTGCTGCCCTTCGCCCCCATCTTCTGTAATATCTCCACACACACACACACTCGCTCCTCTTGTGCCTGGCCCAGTCCCTCGCGGGAGATGGAAAACACAGTACTTAAGAGTCCACACTTCCTTGGCTCAGTATATCGAACCTCTCATTCATTATATTCCAGGAAACCCAATCCCGCCCGAACGGAAAACCCGTGAACAATTTCGCTGCGAACAATTTCGCTCTGCGAATAATTTCACTACTTACAGGTCCTGCGTCTTCGTCCGGACTCTCGTGCACAGAAATTTTATGGGATTTTACCGGTCTCTCCTTTGCTCATTATCCTAGGCTTTTAGGTTCGTCGGTAAGGTTAGGGTAAGCTATTGGTCGCGGGACCGTGAAATGTCACGGGACACCTCCCTGGAGGACCAAAGCTCACCGTTCCTTATCCAAGTCACGGCACCAGAAATTGTTATAAATTAACGCCACAATGGATCATAATCCCATTAGAATTTTATTAATTACAGCAAGTAGGATATGAGCAAAGACAGCGCTGGGCGGTGGAGGGGCTTCTGCTCCCTCTTTGCCGCGGCGATTTGTCCAAACGGTCCTCTTTTTATCTCATTTCTTTCTATGAATTCCCAAGGGGTCTCCTTTGTTTAAGCTTGCAGTTTCCTTTTGTTTACGTAAGCAGTCTGTGAGTAATGGGGGTTATCTTTATCTTGTATCGCCAGTCCCCAGGTGTAAGTGTTTGGTTTCCCTATCTTGCAAATGTGTCCGCAGGCTATTTGCGTATCCTTGTTTCCTAAACAATAGCTTAGTCTGTAAGCAGTCTGTATTTTCTCACGCTTGGTTTCCTATCCTCAGTCTGTGATTTCTCACAAATCCGTTTCCTAACTTTTATATATATCTTAATAAACAATACCTCAGTCTGTGGTTTCGCACAGTATGTCTCCTGTACCACATAAATGATGCATTGTAATAGGGTTGCCACCACTGTCCATGGCATCACTGGATGTTTGTTATATTTCTTGTAAAACTACTGTCAAAGCTAACTTCCACTTATTTTCCCATATCTCATATTCAGAAGGTGTTAGTAAACATTTAAATAAATCAGTGGTGTGGAGTTGCGTTATTTGTATGTTTTATTATCCCTGTATTATGTATTGGTTTATTCCTTTGTACCCCCATGTACAACTTGGTTTATCCCCAGTTTTCCCGCCTTGTCCTCCCTTCCTGCCTTTCCACTATCTATCCATCACCCTGGAAGAGGCTCAGTCTTTCCCTTTACCCCTCCCAGGTGCCTTGTCTGTCACTCGGTGTTCCTTCCCATCCATCCAGAAGCTTCTACTCAGGGCACCGGGTGATTGGGCGAGGGCCTGGGGCCCCTCTCATATCCTTCCCCCATTAGACCATGTTGTATCACCCCATCTCGGAGCCACTCCCTACCCCTATCCCCATTGGTTACCGGTCTTCCCCTCCCTTACAGTTTATAAGCCGGTGCAAGCACCTTGTGCTCGTTCCTGTTGGCTGGCACCGTTCTTGGATATTTGGCCCCGTTGGCCCACAATAAACTTGGACTTAGCCCCCAACAGGATCCGCTCTTCATTTATCACCGCGAGGCTTGCCAGCGCTGCCCGGGACCCACGAAGGCACTCTCCAAACCCCAGCTGGGAGCAGCGGAGGGTGCCTCAATCGCCCACTCTCGCCCCAGGAAGAGAGCTAGCCGGGGCTGAGAACAGGGATCTGGGGCGGGAGCGCGGCACAGTGGTATCTTTAGGTACCATTTCATTTGAATTGAAGGTTGCCCTAATCATGCCTTTGAAAATCTCACTGGACCTCCCAAATTCTGTCTGTATTTTACAGATCTCTGTTTTGTCTCTATATGGTAGTGGTTGGTATGTTCTGGTACCGTTTCTTCTTCCTAAATAAACAACCGGTGCTATAGATGGTATAGATTCATCGACAGAGGCAGGGTTGTGTTCCCCCGCCACCCCCTGAGTCCCGGTGAGAGGCAGGTCGTCCCCTCTCTCCCGGGGTGCCGGTGCCGTGGGGTAAGCCCCAGCCGCACCGGCACTGTGGGCTGCTGGGCTGCCCTGACCTCCCCCCGCGCCGTCCTCAGCGTTGGGGCTGGGAGCTGTGCAGGGGCCAGCCCCGCCCCCGTTCCCCAGGCAACGCAGAGGCTGGGTCTGATAAGCAGGGTGTGGGGGGGTTGTCGGAGGCTGAAAGGAATTGGAGGAGGGGTAGGTGGGTGGAGGAAAGGGTTGTGAGGGGGAGCGTCGGAGCACATGGTCGCCACCATTATGCTCCTGCGTGTGTTTTAGGGACACTGCAGGGCTCTGTGAAGAGAACTCTTCGGTTTTGGAGAAATCCGGACTATAGTTCTCAGAAGAACCAGGTGTTAGAAAGGGGGTACAGGGTGGGTGAAGGGATATCAGGGCTGGGATATTGAGGAGGTGGGTAGGTGGGTGAAAAAGGGTTATTCGGACTGTTAGTGTGTGTTTGTATGCTCTTTTCTGCTTCTAAAATCTTTTTTCGGGCTTGTAAAAATATCGGAATAAATTGAGAAGCTTTATGTTCACCATTTTCGACTTTTAAAGTTAATATCTGTCCAATTCGGTCCCAAAAAGAAAGCAAATTTAGTTCTCGCACAGTAAAATTTGGTATTTCTGTTGATAGCCAGCATACAAAAAGCAGGAGGAGCTTATTTGAGAATAATACGTTGTTTAAAATATTGCTAAGGTGTTTTAGTGTGCTCTTTTGTTCCACCGATACTTTTGCACCCATTATTTTAATCGTATCGCTGGTCTATTCTCCACCAGACTTTGTAACACAGCACGAATTTTTTGAATTCCCGCCGTAGCACGGGGATCCAAACGCGGGGGGGGGGGGGGGGGGGGGCGGGGGAGAGGGGCGCTCGTCGCGCCACTGCCGGAGCGGCTCCTGCTCTCTCAGGGCTGGGGGGGGGGGGGTTCCTCCGCCGCTGTGCTAGAGCTGCTGACTTCCTCCTGTCACTTCTCCCCCCGGGAACGCGGGTGCTGTTAGTCAGAGCGGTCCGTTCTGCTCCAAACAGCCCGCCGGTTCCAAGCTGGCTTGCAGAGGGTTCTGGCTTCCCTCGCATGCAGCTCCCCGCAGTCACTATAGTTAATAATCCTCCCAGCCAGACGCGGTTCCAGAATGACGCGATGGGAGGATTTACCAAGCCTGTGAACTGTGGGGTTCGTCTGTGAACTCGTCTGGGGTCCCTCTCCAGCCGGCTCACCTGAGGGTGCTCAGGCGAGGTCCCTGAATTTTCCCTGTCACTCAAAGTCTTTAGAGGCAGCTAGAGTAATAGGGCAGTTGACTGTCCCAAAAAGCTATCGAGATCCTTTGAAATAGAATCTCCAACTCCTTTGTGGGTTTATGGGCAGCACACGTTGGGGGCCAACTGATGTTTCCCCCCTCTCAGTCCCCTAAATTATCAGGCTAGCCCGGAAATCCGAGGCTTGGAGGGGAGGAATATCAGGAGATGGCAAAGATTTCCAAAAGAGGCTCTTACCCCAATATATGTTGGTGCAGCTCTCTTTATTCTGTGATCTCCATGGGGAGAGCGGGGCAAAAGAGGATGAACAGGAAATGTCAGGGGTTTATCTAGACTTGGAAAGGGAGGGCTTCTCTGGCTCTCTGCCAACCCTGTCAGGGCAGGAAGGAGGGGTCCAGGGTTATCTTCATCAGAGTCACAGGGGTCCTGGGGAAGGGGGAACAGAATGCCCATGAGCACAATGTAATACTTTCAGTCTAATACAGACTCCCTTTTTCTTTGTATCTCTGTTCTTTTTCCCTAAGTCCAGGAATTTAGTACGGCTGTGGGTGAGCAACAGCCTGTGTCAGTTAGTGGGATTACTGTGGAATTGATGGTCCCCCCCCATTGCTTCTTCCACATATCAGTATCTGGTTTTATCTACCAGCAGGCCCAGTTTGTAAAGACATATCTCTCATTCCTTTCATGTTCATTACATTTGTTGCCTTAATCCCAGATGTGAAAAACACCAATCACTTTTTTTTTTTTTAAATCTTAAAAGCTTATTAGTAATAAAATTGTTATAAAAATAGTAATAAAATTAAAGTAATAAAAATTTGGACAATGAGGATTAGGACACTACGAGACAATACAAAGCAAAGAATTACGGACATCCGGATGCTTTTGTGTGGAGTTGCGTTATGTATATGTTTTATTATCCCTGTATTATGTATTGGTTTATTCCTTTGTACCCCCGTGTGCAACTTGGTTTATCCCCAGTTTTCCCGCCTTGTCCGCCCTTCCCGCCTTCCCAGTATCTATCCATCACCCTGAAAGAGGCATTTTACCCCCCCCGGGTGCCTTGTCTATCACTCGGTGCCCCTTCCCATCCATCCAGAAGCTTCTACTCAGGGCACCGGGTGATTGGGCGAAGACCTGGGGCTCCCCCCATATCCTTCCCCCATTGGACCCCACCATATCCCCCCATCCCGGAGCCACCCCCTATCCCTATCCCCATTGGTCGTTGGATACCCCTCCCTTACAGTTTATAAGCCAGTGCAAGCACCTTGTGCTTGTTCCTGTTGGCTGGCATCGTTCTAGGACATTTGGCCCCGTTGGGCTACAATAAACTCGGACTTAGCCCCCAGCAGGATCCGCTCTTCATTTACCACCGCGAGGCTTGCTAGCACTGCTCGGGACCCACAAAGGCACTCTCCAAACCCCAGCTGGGAGCGGCGGAGGGTGCCTCCATCGCCCGCCCTCGCCCCACAAGAGCTAGCCGGGGCTGAGACAAAGGGAACCGGGGCGGGAGCGCGGCAGCTGGCGCCCAACGTGGGGCCCCGTTTTCGCGGCGTTGGACCCTCGTTTGAGGATTTTAGGGTCGCGCAGACCTGAAGAATCGTCCTCCTGGCCGTCAGCTACCCCGGCGAGAGCAGACCCACGTTTTAGTGGGTGGCACTCTTGGGGACAGGATCGGCAGCTCTGGAAAGCACCTCCGGAGTCGATTCTCTCGCGGAGAAGCCCTGCGATGGGTTTTTCTTTTCCACCCTTCCCTCTCAGACCCCTGTGGTTTGTGAGTATAGGGGCCCCTGGGGCTTTCCCGGTCCTTTTTTTTTTTTGGTTGGTTCCTTTCCCCTAAGTTTTAGGGGAAGGATCCCTTTTTGGTGGGTTTCTTTTTCCCCGGGGTTCAGGGAAAAAATTCCTGTTTTTGGTGCTTCCCTTTCTGGGCGGGAAGCTTAAGGACCGCGACAAAGCCGGAAGTGTGGTCTTTTGTTTTTCGTTCGTGTTTTCCCAATCGTAGGCGCTGCAGCACGATTTAACATCTAACAGCCATGGGTGCAAGGCTGTCCGTGCCGCAGAAGAGCATTTATTCCCAAGTTGTGGGTATCCTTTTAGTGGGGGGAATTAAGGTTAAAAAATCTGAAGTAAAACGGTTCGTTCAGTGGTTGTCGCAAACTTTCCCTGACATTTCGCCAGCTAAATTATACCAAGCCCCTTTTTGGGAACAGGTAGCGGGGAAGATCCTGCGACAGTCAGATCTCTCTCTCTCCATATTCACCCATTTGGCTCTCCAAATTCGCGATATAATTAAATATCGCTACGAAAGTCTGCCACAGCCAGCCGCAAACAAACCGATCCCCAGTTCGGCGGGTAGTTCATATAACCCTACTCCGCTTCCCTGTCCCTCAGCCCGGTCGCTGCAGTACGATGCAGCGCTCGCCGCTGCAGCGGGGCGCAGGGCAGCTGCTGTCGCTGCTCCCGAGGCTGCGGCTGCGGTGGGCGCTGCGGGAAAACTGCAGCAAAACTCTCCCTCTCTCCCGAAGTCGGGTATTATCAGACAGGCATCCCGGCATTGCCCGCAGGCAGATTCTGGCCCCTCTGAGAATACCCTAGACACCCCGCAGAGCGGTGCAGGCACTGTCTCTGCTTCTACCCGTTCCCCTTCTTCCCCGCGCTGTACAGCCCCGTCCCGTAGAGACTCCGTTCGTTTTCAGTTATCCCAGACCCCCGAAGATCCCTCATCCCCCATCCTCCATCCCCAAACCCCACGAAATGGCTCCCCTTCTTCCCCCTTCCCCAGGACACAAGATGGAGGTGACCGCGTGGGTTTTCCCGCCACTCGTGCTCCTTCTTCCCATGATCCCTGTCCTCCCCCCTCCCATAATCCCTTCCGGCAGACCAACCCCTTCTGCTCCCCAGATTTCTCCGCCCACCTCCCTCCTCCACCCCCCGTCAACTCCCCCTCCCTTGAATTATTCAACACCCCACCCCTCAGCTCCACCCCCGGGGAGGGGAGTCCCCACCATACCACTCCTCCTGCTCCAGACCACGCCTCGTCCCCTGGTTCCCACGACCCCACTTCCAGTTCCCACGCTTTCGGTTCCGGGGGGGGGGGAGCGTGGGAACCCCGATCCACCCCAGTCCCTACCTGCCTTCTCGGCCACACCTGTCACCTGTACCCCGCGGCGGGGGGGTAGGCCCCTTGCACAGTGGTCCCCCATCCCCCAGCAGACCATCAAAGAGCTCTGCAAGGCCAAGAAGGAGTTCGGGATGGAAAGTGAATACTTCCGAGGCTTATTAAAAGCAACCCTCTCCTCCAAAGAATATGTCCCAGCAGACATGCGAACTCTCTTCTCCTGTTTAATTACCCACGGAGAATTCCTCATCTGGGAGTCCGAGTGGAAGCGGGAGATCAGAGAGGTGTTACCTGACCTCTGGGCCAATGCAGATAGCTCTAGGGATGAGGATGGGGCTGTAATATCGCTAGACCACTTGTGCGGGGAGGGGGATTGGAAAATGGGGACCAAGCAGGCGGAAAAAATCCCCAGAGAGGCGCTGCAAGTCAGCACTAGGGCAGCAGAAAAGGCGTTTTTTAAGTTAAGACCCAGCGGTACGGTTATTAACTTCTTGTCCCTAAAGCAGGAATCCCTAGAACCTTTTGTCGCGTTCGTGGATCGCTTGCATCACGCGATGGAGGCTCAGGTCCCGGACGAGAGGCTGCGAGAGGGGATGCTTGCCACAGTTGCGAGGCAGAACGCTAACGACGCGTGCCGGCAAGCCATCCTCAGCCTGCCCCTGGATCCTGAGCCTACCCTTCAAAGCATGCTACAAGTCTGTGCGAGAAAGGTGACAGTTCCTGCTAAAGACATTCCAGAGACTCCTAAACCACCAACAAAGAGAGTAGCCTTCGTTGAAGCCGTGACACCGCCAGCCACCCCTTCTCCAGATCGCCGCCCTACAGGAGCACCCCCGAGGAGACAACAGCACCATCAGGCCTGCAATCTATGTAGGCAGAAGGGACATTGGGCTTCCCAATGCCCGCTGAGGGACGAGTTTTTTAGGTTTAAACAGCAGCGACAAGAAAAGAGTGCCCCCAACTCGGGGGGAAAACAAAAAAACTGAGTCATCAGCGCAGTCCCTCCCTGCGCGAGGACATAAATATGGTGGGTTCTATAACATCAGAGGAGGGGAGGGACGACTACCTGCAATGCCCACCTGAGGACATTTCACTGGACTTGACACACCAGATTATGGCTGACAAACCAGCCTATATGAGAGAAGATGTGGATTTCATTCCCACTGCTTGGCTGGGTCGAGGCCCGAACCAGCCCAAGCCGATACTTAACATCGTATCTGGTTTCTCCCCATATAGGTTGGCCCTGACTGAGGCTCTGCACCTAAGGGACAGCGACTGGCACTCCATCGCTGTCGACACAGAGGACCCAGGAACCTGGAGGAACCTCCACAGTAAGTACATCGTTCTTGGAGACACAAAATTCACGCCTCTCGAAGTCACTATTGCACCATCCCTGACATCCAGGAACACCGAGCGATTAGTGGTGTGGCTGCACTGCCCCCATCCTCCAGTCTTCCTTCCCAAGGGCCAAATCATCGCCCAAGCCATTCCAGCATCTGGGCCTCCGGCACACCCTGAGGATCTATGGAAGAAGTCAGCAAAGAAGAGCTACCAGGTGTGCCAGGCCCAGGTCATAGGGAAGGAAAGACCAAAGCTCTCCTGCTACATGCGGAAGGATGGGGAGTACAAACACCTAAGCGGTCTCCTAGATACAGGAGCAGACGTGACAGTCATTCCCGCACGGGATTGGCCGTCACGCTGGGAATTGCAAAACGTGGCGGGGAAAATTCAAGGTGTAGGGGGTTCTCAATTGGCAAAGCAATCAAAAAACATCGTAAAATTTGAGGGGCCGAACGGACAATCGGCCTATTTACGCCCGTTCGTATTAGATTACACAGAACCCTTATGGGGGAGAGACCTGATGGCCCAGTGGGGGGTCACAATTAACATCCCGACCCCCCAGGTTTTTCGGGCAACAGTCACTGAGGAGCGTCCTACCCGGAAACTTAATTGGCTCACAGATACACCAGTGTGGGTAGAGCAGTGGCCGCTCAATAAACAGAAATTAAAAGCGCTTCGGGAGCTCGTGAAGGAGCAACTTGCCAAAGGGAATATCCAGGAAACAACATCCCCCTGGAATTCCCCTGTCTTTGTCCTGAAAAAACCTGGCAAAGAAGAGTGGCGCCTCCTTCATGACCTTCGCGCCATCAACAATGTAATAGAAGACATGGGTCCTCTCCAGCCAGGGATGCCGTCCCCCACGATGTTACCAGAAAATTGGGAATTAGCTGTCATTGACATAAAAAATTGTTTTTTCCAAATTCCCCTATACCCTGATGACGCACCACGGTTCGCCTTCTCGGTTCCTTCCATCAACCGAGAAGCCCCAATGGAGAGATACCACTGGAAAGTTCTTCCCCAAGGCATGAAAGTCAGCCCAAGCATTTGCCTGTGGTACGTCTCTTCATTGCTGTCCCCTGTGCGTGCAGCCACCGAGGGCGTGATCATCCAGCACTATATGGATGATATTCTTATTTGTGCCCCCAACAGCGATCTACTTACACACGCGCTTGAACTGACAACCAGTGCGTTGGTTGCTGTAGGGTTCGAGCTGTGGGAGGGGACTTGGGAAACTGTCCCCCCGAATTACCCTGGGAGGTGACAGGTGTGTAGTTCCCTGCCTCCCCTGTTATCAATCAGTATGTCTGTCATCCCTTGGTGCTAGAAAATTCTTTGTTCTTTATACCTCCATTGGTTCCTTCCCTGAAGCCGCTCTTTCCCCTTACCCTCATTGGTTATAACCCTGCCACTCGACCCTGACTCTGCCCCCGAAGCCTTCCTTCACTGAACGCTTCATGCCTGGACCCTCCCTCTCTTGTCCCAGTTATAATCCCGATTCCGCCCCCTGTTCGACGCTCTCAGAGCGAGCTCCCTCCCGGAGTGGTTGTTTTCCCTTCGCTCCCTGAATTGCTGTTCCTCAATAAACGCTTCTGGAATTAAAGCCGCCTGTGAGCCGTCCCGCCTTCATAGAGGAAGATTTCATTACGCTATCCGGCTTTCGAGGACTCGGCTCTCTGACAAGCAGAGTGGTCAGAGACCCAGAAGCCGCAACTGGCGCCCGAACAGACTGGCCCCTCTCAGGAGTCAGCCGCAGAGCGTCTCCTCGGCTGCATCGGCTCTGTGATCCGGCTGCCCGAGGACGAAAAGCGCCGTTCGCCGCCAGTTCCACGAGCGGCTGCTCTTCGTTGAAGAAGATCGCCTACCTCGCGGGCTACAGACACCTCGTCCTGGTTCGACTTCGAGTTTGGGAGCAGACTCCGAACGGGACGAGACCTGCAGCGCTTCCTCTCCCCCTCAGAGGCTTTTTCGTTTTGACAGCGGTCTTCTTTCTGGTGAGTTCCTGGTGCCCTGTCTGGCACCCGACCCTGTCTCTTTTCCTTTTCGTTTCTCTCTTTGTCTCTTTGGGGATTTCCCTTTTTTCTGCAGTGAGAATGGGCAACCGCTTGTCTCCTGCCCGGCGGGATTTTTACCTCCACGTTAAATCCTCCCTTGTTTTGGGTAACATTTCTTTTAAAAAGAGGGACCTTAAGGCTTTTGTTAATCTTATTTTCGATAACTTCCCTGACACCTCCAGGGATGATTTTTCTTCTCTTATTTTCTGGGGAAATATTGGGAAACTGTTATACGCATTACAAGTAAAGGGGAATTTTTCTGTGGGGCATTTTTTTCCACTCTTTCATTCTATTTACACTTTATTTAAACAAAAGGGTGAGAGTTGGGTCCCCAGTTCTCCTAACCTTCATCCCGCCCCCCCCACTCCTAACTCGGTTTCCCCTAAGGGTGGGTCGGGCAGCAGATCCTGCCATAACCAGGCACAGGGCTGCTACCGTCTCCCTGCTGCTCCCCGCCCCACTCTGTCCTCTCCTCGTCCTGGGACTGGCCATCCCAGTGCGACTCTTTCCTCTCCCCAAAGCCCTCAAACCCCTGTACCCAGTTTAAAACCATGTTATTCGATTCCTGATCTCTGTCACCACACCTCACAAAATGGCGCCGGCCACATGGCCGAGCAGCCCGCCACCGAGGGACAAAATGGCGCCTCCTCTCCACCTCCTCACTCCCTTCGGGCCCCTGCCAGTCCCCCTCAGGCTCCACCTCCGTCGAGTGCCGCCCCTGCGTCGGGTCCCGCCCCTACCACCGCGTCGATTGTTACGTCGTCGGGACCCGCCCCTCCAGCCCCCATGGCCACACCCCTGGGTGGGCCCCCGGCGGGAGGGACCGGCCTGCAGGAAGGCCACGCCCCTGTGGGAGGGAACCCCCTGCCGGAAGGCCACGCCCCGGTGGGTGAGCCTGGCCACGCCTCCCCTCAGGCCTCTTCTGGTTCCCACGCCACCGGAACCGGAAGTCGGCCTGGCCGGAAGCAGGCCATCTTGGCCTGCCGGGCTTCATGCCACCGAAGCCCACTGGCCAAGGGGAAGGTCCGAGCCCTTGCTCGTCCTGCCTCATCCTCCGATGAGGATGAGGACAGCGACAGCCCCCGGCCCACACCTAGGCCGGGAGGTGGGTGGGCCCGGATCAGGGCAGAGGCAATTAAGGATGGGGATTTGGAATTCGCAAAAGATCTGGGGCCGTTCGCAGCACCTGTGGTGAGGACCAGGGGGCAGCAGCCACACTGGGAGCAACTCCCATATGTGGAGATTAAAGAACTGAGGAAGGCTGCCAAAGACTATGGTCGAGACTCTCCTTTCTTTAAGAATGTATTGGACCTCGCTTTCTCGGGCCATACATTGGTCCAGCATGACGTTAAATATATTGCCAAGTCCCTGCTCACTCCCACCGAGCTTTTATTGTGGGACATTCAATGGAGAAAGCTCCTCAAGCCTCTTCTGAAAAAACACAATTTAGCGGAGGCAATTGGAGAGGGAGAGGAAGCCATAGAAGCCCTGGCAGGGGAGGGGGAGTTCAGCCAGCCAGAGGACCAAATACTGTTACCCACGGAGGTCCTAGATGACATCAAGGAGGCTGGCCGAGCGGCACTGTTAAAAATCCCCGATGGGAAAACCCCGCTCCAGAACTTTTCAGCTATTACCCAGGGCCCAGAGGAATCTTTCATAAAATTCGTGGACCGGCTGAGGGAGGCCATCGACCGGCAGATAGACCATCCTGCAGCGAGGGAAGAGCTCCTGAGAAAGATGGCCATGACCAACGCGACAGCCGAGACAAAGAAGATATTAAGGACTTTACCTCAGGACCCCGAACCCACCATCGCACAGATGGTGGAGGCCTGCACGAAAGCCGCCTCCACCGAGACCACTGTCGCCCTTGCAGTAAGTAAGGGGATTGGGGAGGCGATGTTGACGATGAACACCATCCGGTGCTTCGGGTGTGGCCAGATGGGCCACATACAAGCCAACTGCCCATACTGGCCCCCGGAGCAACCACACTACTCGTGCACACCCTCCCCAAGACCAATACCCAGGAACCCGATGCCCTACCATCAGCAGGCGGGAAACGGGTCGCGGAGCGCGGGGAGGGGCCGCGCAAGGACAACAAGTGGCCCCTCACAGCGCCCAGGCCTCCCCACCATCCGGGAGGACCGGTGGCCCAGCGGACAGTTCCGGAGGGTTGGCGGAGCCACGACGACGGGCTCCGCCTCTTCCGTAGAACCCGCAACTTAAATTCAGACACTCACCGGGTCCTCAAAAGCTCCATCACTGTGACTCTCCAGGATGAGGACCTGGTGAGAGTTCCCGCTGGGTTCCTGGAACCCCCTTACCGTAATTGTGAGGTAACAGTGTTAATACTCGGAGATTGCAGGCTCACACCAGACCGTGTTACCGTCGTTCCTGAAGTGGTGTGTTTTCAGCCGGGGTCCGAGGTCACCGTCTCAGTCGTCTGCCATCAACCACCTTGCACCATCACCAAGGGGCTCCCCTTCGCTGCCATGTACCTCCTCGACGTGGCCGACCTCACCGATCCACCAGCACAGGACTATTTCGCTGGACATGACTCCGGGGAAGACAATTTTGTCTTCCTCACACAAAATGTTTGCAAATCCAGACCAATGATTGAGACTGTTTTATCGCTTCAGGGAAAGTCCATCAAACTGGACCTGATGGCAGACACCGGGGCAGACGTCACCATCATACCCCGGTCAAAGTGGCCCCGCGACTGGGAGTTGGTGCCCCCTTGTGGCACAATCTCCGGAGTGGGAGGAGCTGTCAACTCCATGCGCAGCAAACACCTGGTAAGTGTGGAGGGCCCTGAGGGACAGATTGCCACCATTCGGCCTTTTGTTGTTTCATCTAACATCATGTTATTAGGCAGGGACGTTTTGTCCCAATGGGGTGCCCGCCTCGATATCCCTAGCCCTGCATGGGATTTTTAGTATGGGCCACTGCGGAGCGCACCTCCCCACCGCTGAATTGGAAGACCGATGTTCCAGTGTGGGTGGACCAGTGGCCCCTTGTGGGGGAGAAATTAAAAGCGCTCCATGAATTAGTAGAGGAGCAGGTTCGCCTGGGGCATTTAATACCCTCCACTAGCCCCTGGAACACTCCTGTCTTTGTTATTAAAAAACCTGGCAAAGACAAATGGCGCCTGCTCCAAGACCTGCGCAGGATCAATGAGGTAATTGAGGACATGGGCCCCCTGCAGCCTGGCCTTCCCTCACCCTCCATGCTTCCCCGGGATTGGCAGCTCGCAGTCATTGACATCAAGGACTGTTTTTTCAACATCCCATTGTATCCCGGAGATGCCCCCAGATTCGCGTTCTCCGTTCCTTCCATCAATAGGGCGGAGCCTTATAAGAGATACCAATGGGCCACTTTGCCCCAGGGAATGAAAAATTCTCCAGTGCTCTGCCAAACTTTTGTGGCCCAGGTGCTTTCGCCGATCAGAAAGCTGTTCCCTGAAGCGATCATCCTGCATTATATGGATGATGTCTTGATCTGCGCTGAAACACAAGCTTATCTGCAGATCACACTTTCCAAAACTGTTAAGGCCATTAAAGCTGCAGGGTTTGAAATTGCTGAAGAAAAGATCCAGCTGTCAGCGCCATGGAAGTATTTGGGCTTTCACATTACGGGAAGGACTGTCGCGCCCCAATCTGTCACCGTCAAAGACGACCCACGGACCCTGCGGGATCTCCAGCAGATCTGCGGTACCATCACGTGGATCCGACCTCTCCTGGGACTCACCACGGAGGAGCTGGCGCCGCTCTTCAACCTGCTACGAGGAGATGGCGACCTAGCTTCCCCTCGCGAGCTAACACCTGCCGCCAAAGGAGCCCTGGAGAGAGTCGCTGAGGCCATACGATCCCGTCAGGCCCACCGTGTGGATCGGCTCCTTCCCGTCACCCTTGCCATACTGGGTAAGTGCCCAAACTTCCATGGTTTGCTTTTTCAATGGGACGCTGGGCGGAAGGACCCACTCCTTATCATTGAGTGGCTGTTTCTCCCGCACCAGCCAGCGAAAACTATTTCAACTCCTGCAGAGTTAATGGCTAGGATAATAATAAAGGCCAGACAACGCCTCCGGACCCTCGCAGGGTGTGACCCGGCGTGCATTTACCTACCTCTTAATTTGGAACAATTGGAATCCCTGCTTCAGACAAACGAAAGTTTGCAAATTGCTTTAGACAGTTACCCTGGACAGATTTCCATTCATTACCCTAAACATAAAATATTCAAAGACACGTTATATTTGGCCCCAAAGTCATTCAAAAATAAAACACCTATTAAAGGTGCTCTCACGGTGTTCACCGATGGGTCGGGAAAATCCCACAAATCGGTGATCACTTGGAAGGACCCGGAGAGTCAGAAGTGGGAGTCTGACATCCAACTGGTTGAGGGTTCCCCCCAGATCGCAGAACTTGCTGCGGTCGTGAGAGCATTCAAAAAATTTCAGCAACCTTTCAATCTGGTAACAGATTCGGCTTATGTTGCCGGAGTAGCAGAACGGGCAGAACACGCCCTGCTCAAAGAAGTTCAAAACAAACAGTTATTCGATTTGCTCACGGAATTAATCTGGCTGATCTCCCACCGAGAGCAACTCTATTATATTATGCACGTCCGGGCTCACACAGACCTGCCAGGAGCTATTGCAGAGGGGAACCGGATGGCCGACCTCCTTGCAATGACATCTCATTACTCTGCACCTGCACTTTCATTAACCTTACCAGACATTTTTGCACAGGCAAGGCTCAGCCATGCGTTTTTCCATCAAAATGCACCTGCCCTTGCCCGACAATTTAAAATATCAAAAGAACAAGCCAAAGCCATACTAGCCACATGCCCAAGCTGTCAGTCCTTCGCCCTTCCACCGCTGCCAACGGGGATAAACCCCCGAGGGTTGGCAGCATTGGAGCTGTGGCAAACAGACATCACTCACTATAATCCTTTTGGCCGCCTGAAATACCTGCATGTGTCCATAGACACATTTTCTGGGGCCGTGTTCGCGTCACTCCACACTGGTGAGAAAACAAAAGATATCATCAAACATCTATTCATGGCATTTGCCACATTAGGAGTCCCAAAAGCCATCAAAACGGACAATGGGCCTGGATTCACCTCGACAAGATTCGCACAATTTCTACAACAATGGGGAATTGCCCATTCCACCGGCATTCCCCATAACCCCACAGGACAGGCAATAGTGGAACGCTCCCACAAAGAGTTAAAAAGGCTGCTAGAACAACAACACGATTCGGCTCTGGCCATGACACCAGTTGAAAGATTATGCAAGGCACTTTATGTTCTTAATTTCTTAAATTGTTCTGACCGGGAGCCGAATCCCCCTGCACTCAGACACTTTTGCAATAACACCAGGGCAGTTTTGAAAGAGCGTCCGCCAGTCCTCATCAGAGACCCAGAATCAAAAATCATCTCAGGGCCGTACCCTCTGATAACGTGGGGGAGAGGGTACGCTTGTGTTTCCACAGCCCAGGGTCCCAAATGGATTCCTGGAAAATACGTCAAACCGTACCTGGAGAGCACTACCACGGACCCCCCAGCGAAGAGCAACCCAGCGACCCCATCACAATCACCACCAGATAATGCAGTGGCGTGGCGACGGAGAAAAAAGAAGAGGACCGGAAGACCACCCAACATCGTCTCCCGGGTCCTCATCACAAGGACATACCTACCTCTGCAAGACTTAACAACTTCCGCCACCCCATCCCCTCCTGTGCCGTTCCCTCTACCCTCATACCTAACCCGTCATCCCTTTACCCCTCCGTCCTGAAATTTATTTTTATTTTAACCCAAAAGGGGGAGCTGGGGGAGGGGAGGGAACCAAATGTATGTTGGTAATATTGTTTTGTTTAATTTTAGTACTAGGATGGCTGCCAGAACATCATTCACCCAAAAGAAACAACAGAAGATGTCCCACTGCGCCCAGCTGGTTGCAGCCACGCTTTCCATCCTCCTGTGGCTGCATGTAGCAGATGGCTGGGTGGTACCACAGCCGAAAGAAAATGTCTGGATCACGCTGGCAAAGTCCTTGCAGCAGGATAACCTATGTCTGGCCATGGGCAACGTGGACAATCCCCTGTCCACTTGCCTGGTAGGGGTCCCCTTGGTAGCTGATGATTGGCCGGTATCCAATTCCGACCTGCTCCGAACCACGGGTAGGAGGCCTAACCCGGTCGATACTTGGGATGAGTGGACCAAAATTTTGCCCAACAGCAAAGAGGAACCCCAAGAATTGGACTTACTGGGGTCCTCCACAGCTAGATATTGTGTCAAATTCTATTATAGGAGGCCAAGTCAAAATTGGCACGGAATTGACTTGGCCAAAGACACATACCGGAAAGATGTAACACCTATCAGTAAAAAATATAACAGCCAAACCTGGTGCAATTATACTAGCCAGGTGATTTCGGTTTCATCCACTCATCCCAAGACATTGCCCAGGGGGATGTTTCTTATCTGTGGGGACAGAGTATGGTCGGGAATTCCATCTCGGCTCCAGGGAGGCCCATGCAGCCTTGGCAAGCTTGCTACCCTCACTCCAAACAGAACTCAAATTCTAGATTGGAAAAAAGAAAGACAATTGGCACGCACCAAAAGATCATATGCTCAATTCGACGAAAATTGTGACTCCGAAATTTACGATTGGGGAAAAACAAAGAGGGTCGCTGTATCCATCTTTTTACCATGGTATGCAGCAGCTAAGGCCCTCGGTGAGCTTTCTCACCTGGAGTGTTGGATAAGTAAGCATGCCAACGCCTCGTCTGCCGCCCTCTCCGATCTTCTGGCAGACCAGCAAACCACCAGGCAAGCCACATTACAAAACAGAGCGGCTATTGATTTCCTGCTGCTCGCCCATGGCCACAGCTGCGAGGACTTCGAAGGATTGTGTTGCTTCAATTTAACATCACGGAGCACTTCCATCCAAGCCAACATCCAGCGGATCCGGACCGAAGTACAGGACATCAAAACGGAAACTTCGGCTGTGGACCCCGTCCACAAACTATTGATGCAGTGGGGCATTCCCGGGTGGGCAGCCTCCATTTTAAAAGGACTCTTTTGGATTTTCATAATTATCCTTCTGATTTCAGTTGCCTTAACCATCTTCAAAAAGACGCTTACCAAGACTTTGGCAAATATTTATTTAATTAACAAGAACGGGGGAGATGTGGGAGGGGACTTGGGAAACTGTCCCCCCGAATTACCCTGGGAGGTGACAGGTGTGTAGTTCCCTGCCTCCCCTGTTATCAATCAGTATGTCTGTCATCCCTTGGTGCTAGAAAATTCTTTGTTCTTTATACCTCCATTGGTTCCTTCCCTGAAGCCGCTCTTTCCCCTTACCCTCATTGGTTATAACCCTGCCACTCGACCCTGACTCTGCCCCCGAAGCCTTCCTTCACTGAACGCTTCATGCCTGGACCCTCCCTCTCTTGTCCCAGTTATAATCCCGATTCCGCCCCCTGTTCGACGCTCTCAGAGCGAGCTCCCTCCCGGAGTGGTTGTTTTCCCTTCGCTCCCTGAATTGCTGTTCCTCAATAAACGCTTCTGGAATTAAAGCCGCCTGTGAGCCGTCCCGCCTTCATAGAGGAAGATTTCATTACGCTATCCGGCTTTCGAGGACTCGGCTCTCTGACAAGCAGAGTGGTCAGAGACCCAGAAGCCGCATCGAGCTGCGAGAGGATAAGATTCAAAGAATGCCACCTTGGAAGTACCTGGGTTTAGAAATAAACAAGCGGACCATTGTTCTGCAGAAATTGGCCATAAAAAATTCAATTCGGACTCTAGCCGACGTGCAGCAGCTGTGTGGGTCTTTAAACTGGGTGAGACCCTGGTTAGGTATTAACAACGAAGACCTAGCCCCTCTTTTCAATTTATTGAAAGGGGGGGAAGAGCCTAGTTCTCCCAGGGAACTCACTCCAGAGGCCAAAGCTGCTTTGCAGAAGGTTCAGGAGGCAATGTCTGCCAGGCAGGCCCACAGGTACGATCCGGGCCTGCCCTTCAGATTCATCATATTGGGCAGACTGCCACACCTCCACGGTGTCATCTTCCAATGGGCAGACACCCTAGGAAAGGGCAAGGATCAGGACAAAAGGGACCCACTCTCCATCATAGAGTGGGTATTCCTGAGTAATTCACGATCCAAAAGGTTGACACGGCCACAAGAGCTGGTGGCAGAGCTAATCCGCAAAGCGAGAACGCGGATTCGGGAGCTGGCAGGGTGTGACTTTGATCACATCCACATTCCTTTGAAATTAGAATCGGGCCAATTCACAAAGGCAATGTTAGAACACCTGCTGCAAGAGAATGAATCATTGCAGTTTGCACTGGACAGCTACACCGGAAAAATTTCTGTTTTGAGACCGGCCCACAAAATTTTCAATTCCGAAATCCAATTCACCCTGTCAACAAAACAAATTCAGAGCAAAAAACCCTTAAAGGCTCTAACAGTTTTTACGGACGCGTCCGGAGGGTCCCACAAGTCAGTAGTGACTTGGAAAGATCCTCAAACTCAGCAGTGGGAGGCAGATGTTGTTGAAGTAGAAGGATCCCCTCAAGTAGCTGAGTTGGCCGCAGTCATTAAAGCTTTTGAGCGGTTCTCTGAACCTTTTAATTTGGTAACTGATTCGGCCTATGTAGCAGGTGTAGTGTCTAGAGCACAGGATGCAATCCTGCAAGGTGTCTCCAACGATGCCCTTAACAGGTTGCTCTCTAAGCTGATAAGGCTAGTCTCCCACCGAGAGCAACCGTTTTATGTGATGCATATCAGGTCACACACCGACCTGCCGGGGTTCTTGGCCGAGGGCAATCGCCGTGCCGATTCCCTCGCTGCCGCCCCCGCACAGCTGGCGCCGCTCCCAGACAAGTTCCAGCAAGCCAAAATAAGCCACCAGCTTTACCATCAAAATGCGCCTGGTCTGGTCCGGCAGTTCCATCTAACCCGGGACCAGGCCAAGGCCATTGTGGCCACATGCCCGTCCTGTAAGTCGCTCCCACTACCATCGGTGAGCGCAGGGGCTAACCCTAGGGGTCTGAAGTCCTGTGAGGTGTGGCAGATGGACGTTACTCATATCCCCTCCTTCGGGAGGATGAAGTACGTCCATGTCTCCGTGGACACCTTCTCTGGAGCAGTTTTCGCCTCTGCCCACACAGGGGAAAAGGCCAAGGAAGTAGAGAAACACCTGATACAAGCCTTCTCCATGCTAGGCGTCCCAAAACAGATAAAAACAAACAATGCCCCCGGGTACACATCCAAGGAATTCGCAGGCTTCCTGCAGCAATGGGGAATAGAACATAAAACTGGCATCGCCTATTCCCCGACAGGTCAAGCCGTAGTAGAGAGGACTCATCAAAGCATCAAAAGGATGCTTAAACAACAACAGTCGTCAGCTAAAAATGAGTCCCCCCAGGTTCAATTAGCGCGGGCCCTTTTTACCATCAATTTCTTAAACTGTTCCTTCGAGTGCCTCAACCCCCCCATCGCGAGGCACTTTAATTCCTACGAGCAGAGCAAGGTCAGGGAAAAGCCGCCAGTTCTCATTAAAAACCCTGAGACCTGGCGGCAGGAAAGACCCTATGACTTAGTCACCTGGGGACGGGGGTACGCTTGCGTATCCACGCCCTCAGGCCTGAGATGGGTCCCTTCCAAATTCGTCAGACCATATGTCCCTAAGACCCAGAAGAGAAAACCGGACAGTCCTCAAGTTGGGTACGCCGCCCTCCGACGGCGGAAATGGTCCCCCTCACCTGGTCCCCCCTCTTCCCTCCCTGGCTCCTGGGATTCTCTGTTCCCCTTTGAGTTAGACCTCCCCTACTCGACTATTAATTTCAGTTGCTTTCTAAAGAAACAGGACTTTTGCTGCTGCTGGGACTCATTGTATTTATTACAAGCTTTAACATAGTGATGAACTGAAACCCTTGAACAAAGAAAGGTTTCAAGAAGAAGAATTTCCAGAAAAAGGAAACATCTAGTTTCAAAATGAGCCCAGTGACTGTGAAGCCCCCGTTTAAAGACTTACTTTATCCTCTTCACCTTTCTTTCTTTTTAAACAAAAAAAGGAGGAGATGTGGAGTTGCGTTATGTATATGTTTTATTATCCCTGTATTATGTATTGGTTTATTCCTTTGTACCCCCGTGTGCAACTTGGTTTATCCCCAGTTTTCCCGCCTTGTCCGCCCTTCCCGCCTTCCCAGTATCTATCCATCACCCTGAAAGAGGCATTTTACCCCCCCCGGGTGCCTTGTCTATCACTCGGTGTTCCTTCCCATCCATCCAGAAGCTTCTACTCAGGGCACCGGGTGATTGGGTGAAGACCTGGGGCTCCCCCCATATCCTTCCCCCATTGGACCCCACCATATCCCCCCATCCCGGAGCCACCCCCTATCCCTATCCCCATTGGTCGTTGGATACCCCTCCCTTACAGTTTATAAGCCAGTGCAAGCACCTTGTGCTTGTTCCTGTTGGCTGGCATCGTTCTAGGACATTTGGCCCCGTTGGGCTACAATAAACTCGGACTTAGCCCCCAGCAGGATCCGCTCTTCATTTACCACCGCGAGGCTTGCTAGCGCTGCTCGGGACCCACAAAGGCACTCTCCAAACCCCAGCTGGGAGCGGCGGAGGGTGCCTCCATCGCCCGCCCTCGCCCCACAAGAGCTAGCCGGGGCTGAGACAAAGGGAACCGGGGCGGGAGCGCGGCACTTTTGGGCACTAAACTGCCAAAAACATGCATTGTGAACAAAGGAATAACCCCTAAAAGCAATAGGCTGTTGCATATTCATATATATCATACATGATGCATAAATTCCTTGCAAATTAATAATTTTTCTGGTTTTTGTCAACTTCTTCCCCTTAATCCTGATGGTTCCATTAAGACAAAGAGAAGGTGGAAGAATGTCTTTTCTGATAAGGAGGCTGTAACTCTTTAGATTTCCTGTCGCTGTTATCTCTGTGCGAAGAGTTTCTTGATTATCTTATCCCTTTCTTGAGCTAGTAAAAAATATCTTACATCGTATAGTTTCTATTTTATGTTGCAACCTAAAATTATATTTAACACAGTACTTAAAAGGGATTAATACAGTGTTACAAAATAACCCTCCGTAATACATATAATATTCAATTTAATGTTTGCAAAGAGCCAATCATAAAATACGCATTTTTCACACCAGATATTGGTCAAGATGAAATTACATGGATTATGTGTTATCTATAGCTTTTTTTGTTGTCCCTAAAGGTGGATTTTTCACCTGATGTGCAGTAAGTCAATCTCACACAGAGCTGAGGCATTTGTCTATTTCATATTTGTGCAAAGATGGGTGTTAGCACACTGATTCTCAAAACTTTGCACTATCTATACATTTTAGCAAGCAGAGAAATCATGGTTCATTGGCTACAAGTTACGTACTTATTAATTAGTATTCAACTTTCTATTGGTTGATTTATTATCTGGCTTCTCATGCTAATTAGTCCACGTGTTCAATCTTCTTTAGTCAGTGTGCTTCTTGAGTCGGTGGTCCCAATCTCCCACTGCTGGATTGACCTTTAACCCAGTTGTTTTGGTGTGCAAATTGCAGATTGAGCTCTGGGTGGTGGGAGCTGTCCTGGTTTAGGGCAAATTTCGGGTAAACCTCTGAAGGGTTTTGTCTAGAAAGTTAGCAAGGTGTGCTTTTGTGGCAGAGTGCAAGAGCACCCAGACGCCCGTAATTCTTTGCTTTTTATTGTTTTTCATTGTCTGAACTTTGATTGTCTAAATTCTTATTGTCCCAATTTTTATTACTATTTTTGTTGCCTTCAGGGGAAGGCAAGGCGACTTGGTTGCAAGGAACAGCACGGCAGCCCAGCCTCGCCTGGGCCACTCGGGCCACCGACATGCACAGACACCAATGTGGTGGATGGTCAAATGGTATTTATTATCTTATCTCATGGGGTTAAATAGCCTAGGGGGACTTTGCTACGTCAGGGGGAGAAGGTAGAGTCTTCTGGGATTAGTAAGGAGTGGAAAACTACTGGGTTAGGTGTGGTTACATGTTCTGGGGGTAATAGATAACATGTTGCAGGGTGAGGGGGAAGGGTTTTTGCTTTCCGTCACATCCCGAAATCTTCCGTTAGCCTGTCCCTATCTACTACATATTTTATAACTATTAAACTTTTAAACTTTTAACACAAGTGATTGTCATTTTTCACAGCACAGTCCCAGGAAAAACTTCTTGCCTCAGCTAAAGAACAAGAAGCTAGCTAAAAGCAAAGATTTACTCCCTCTGTCCATGCTAGACAAATAGCTGCACGAACCTGGTGGAGTCTGTGAGAACTGAACACAAACATGCTCGCCGAGGAATTTTCCTGGCTTCCCCTCCTTCGAGCTTAAAGTTACAGGACCCATGTCTGGACAAAGCAGACAATAGGGCATACAGTATCATAACATCACCCCAGGACAGGCTGCTTCTTTCCAGTGAAGTGACTGTCTCTGCGGCTATGCAGCACAGTGTCTCTGACTAGAGATACTGTTTTCTTTTTGGTTTTTGCCCATTTTTTTTTTTTTCTTTTCCTTCAACTCTGTGACTGGAGCTTACTGGCTTGCTTCTCTGCTCCTTAACTTGCTCAGGAGCCCAGACTTAGTGTGTGCTGCACCCCGCTGTGGCCACCCCCTCTGCACAGCCCAAACCCAGGACCAGTCATATCCAATGAGCTATTCAGGAAAGCAATTCCCTGCCCAACCACTCTGTTCTCTGCCACTGCTTCAGGGCTTCTTGGTACACTGTAACCCAACACCTGGACAACCTCACGGCTTCGTGCAGGGCCCCAGAGTTTCTGCTACATTTTGTTTGCCACTCCCAGTTGTGCCTGTGTCCTGGTTTGTAAGATAAGCTTGTATTCTATTTGCCATCTGTTGGAGGTTGGGCAGGTTTGTTATCTCTTCCATGAACAATGGTTTGCTCCGAAGAGGTAATCGTTTGTTAATGGGCCATTGACTGACTCACTTCAGGCCTGGTAACGTAACACCATCCCATTGTGAGATGCTCCACCCAGAGGGGGAAGCCAAGCACTCTTTTATTATATAAAGGGGTACCTTTTGGGAGACAGGGCAGCTCTCTCTCTTTGCGGGATTCCCAGAGAAACGGCCGGAGCGCGGTGAGGTGGTGGCGGCGGAGCTCGGAGGCGGCCCCGGCGCAGAGGAAGACCGGCCCAACTGCCACCAGATCTTCAGAGAAAACTATACCCTTCTAAAGATCACCACTTCAGCTGCAATTCATCAGCCACTGCAAGAGGAGCAGCTGTCATTTCAACTGGACTGCTACCAACACCCCGAATCCTCAGGGTGTCAGGTTGTGGACTTTATTGTTGCAGAGGATAGATAGATACGATTGTTATTTTAGCTAGCCGGATGTCACTTCTACCCTTGGATGAATCCTGGAGTGAAATGGACTGTTCCATCCCACCCTGCAAAAGATTGTGGCTCATCCCGCACCTCTGTACCTGCCCCTAAAACAGAGTCTGTAACCCCATTGGCCCATGCCTTGTCCCAGCCCACCTGGGAGCCCCTGAAAAGGGGGCTCTGAGCGGCCATGCGGCCTCTTGGACTTCCTCCCTCTCTTGGACTTCCTCCCTCTCTTGGCCCTCTCCTCCTCTCTTGGACTTCCTCCCTCTCTTGGCCCTCTCCTCCTCTCTTGGATTTCCTCCCTCTCTTAGACTTCCTCCCCCTCTGGGGCTTCCCCTCTCCTAAACCCTCCGTTTCTCTCTCCCCTCCCCCGTCCTCCTAAGCCCAGCCACGTGCTACGCCTAAGAGCACGAGGCTTGGGCATCCCTGAATTCTCCAATAAACCTCTTCCCCCAAGAGCAAGCTTCAGAGATCTCAGCCTCCCTACACCCCCACCGTGCAGAGGAGAATAATCTTCCCACAACTGGCGCCCAACGTGAAAGAAAAAGGAACCCAGGAATCTCGACACCTCCATGCACGGTAATTACCTGTAATAGCCTCCTCTTCGCTCTGAGCACAGGCTGTCGTTGCTAAGCAACGTAGAAGCCTTATCTCTTTAAAGTTTGCCGAGGCATTTTACCCTCGAGCACCATCGCCTGTGAATAGCCGGCTTTTGGAGCTCTTGGGACTGCCCGAGCAAGGAGCTGTGAGCTGGTGGCACGTGGCCACGTTAAGAGTGCGCACTGAGCACTGCCTAGCACTGCCTGCGCTGGAAGCCCCGAGGGGGGAGGTCTGAAGGTCCCGAGCACGGAAAAGCCGTCCGGAGAGACGCCCAGAGCTCTGAGGGGACCTGTGCAGAGTCCTGAGGAGAGGATCTCTGCTTTAGCGAACTCGAGGTGAGCTACACAAGTCTAAAATATGGGACAATCCCACTCTACCCAAGATAGAGATCTCTATAAGCAATTTAACCATCTTTTACGTAGTCACAACAGTAGTTTGCCTAAGAAAGAGTTAAAATCCCTTTTGGAATGGGTCCTGCCCCACTTCCCTCATGCGGATCGATCAGCCGCCTTTACCAAAGAATTCTGGGACTCAGTAGGTGATAAGCTTTTTATTGAGATTTACAGGAGAGACGCCCTTGCTTGCAAGTTACTCCCAGCTTTTAGAGCTGTGGCCGAATTGTTCGTTCCGCGAAAGCCGGTCCCGGCCATGTGGCCGGCCCACGCGGCTGCTGACGACCGCGCCGCGATCCCCTTCCGCCCCGCCCCTCCCCCTCCCGCCGTGGCCCCGGCCGCAACCGCCCCCCTGAGTGACGCAGATCCCGCTGCCCCCGCCCCGGCCCCTGCGACCCCCCACCCAACCCCCGTGCCGCGCCGCCGGGCGCCGGCCCCCGCGGCCGCTTCCACCCCTGCCGCTTCCGCCGCGACCGCGACCCCACCCCCAACCGCCGCGGCTGCGCCGGCCCCCGCGACCACCCCCCGCACCCCCCCGATCCCCGCGCCGCGCCGCCTGCCGCCGGGCTCGGCGGCCCCCGCCGTGGCCGCCCCCGCCCCTCCCGCCGCGGCCGCCCCCGCCCCTCCCGACTCCACCGTGACCCCACCCCCGGCCCCCGCGGCCGCCTCGCCCCCCCCACTGGCTGCGGGGCTCGTGCCCGCCCTGGCTCCCCCCGAAAACCCTCTAATAGCAGCGGCTGTTGCTACTTTTGCTGGCTCCTTACAAAGCGCCTTCGCCGCGCTTCTACAAACGCTCAATCCAGCGCTCGCCGCTGCCTTGCCGCCGCTGCCCGCGCCGGGAGAGCGCGTGGCCACGCCCCCAATCCCGGACATGCGACAGGAAGCACCGGGAAGCCCGGTGCGCCCACCCCAGCCCGAGCCCTGGCCGTGGGGGAACACCCCGGGTCCCTGCGCCGCGACCCCGTCACCCCCCACCCCCCGGCAACCCCCCCGCGGAACGTGCCCATCGTCAGCATCCTCCGGCGGGGCGGCAGACGCGGCCGCCATCTTGGTTCGGCCGGCGGACCACGTGACGCCCTCTCCGCATGCGCGGTTCGCGGTGTCCCCGGTCCGGCCAGTTCCTGCCGCCTCTGTCCCGCCGCCGATGGAGCCTGCTGATCCCCACGCCGCCCGTGCCGCGATGTGCGATCAACCAGAACCCCCGAGCTCAGCAGCGGCGCCGGCAGGACCCCCGGAGCCGCCAGAAGGAGTTCCACCGCCGCTGCCGGGGAATTTCGAGTCGCTTCCGGGTTTGCCGCTAAAGCCCTCCGTGCCGGGTTCCCGCCCGGAACTCCGGCCAGCCGTGCAACAAGTAGTTCTCGTCACCCCACCGCCGCCCCTACAGCCCCTGGATGCCCCCACTTCCTCTCCTAGGCTGCATCCACATTCCACAGCTGCAGCCTCAGCTTGGAGAGATCCCTCCGCATCCTCAGGTTTCTCCCATGAGCCTTTGCTGACAGTCTCCACTCCTGCCCCTCTGCCCCAGCTGTTGGCAGCTGCTGCATCTAATTCACAGCTTAGCATGCAGCCAGGGAAAGAGGAACAGCACCTGGCAGCTGCTTTGACGAGTACAGGATCCACGGAGAACTGTGCTACCCCTACCAATACCACCCCTGCTGCCTCAGTTTCCCAGGATGCTCAGGGGAGCATTGATGGCCTCCAACTGATGGACAGGCATATATCCAAGCCTCATGGTCCCAGAGAGTGGACGGCTGTCCCATCTCTGGACAAGAGAGAATTCCTAGTAGCGGCAGGAGATAGTTGCTTCTCTTTCTCCTATGGTTACCAGCTGTTGGGGGGTACCATAGAAAAGACATCTAAAGCCCTAGAAAGCAGCTTATTAAAACAGACAAGGGGAATATATAAGGCCACACCCCAAAATAGGTTCAGCAAAGCCCCATACGCATACAATCTTTCAAATTGCTGTATAGGACAGCCTGACATGCCCATTTACAGACACTTTCTGAACAACAAAAAAGTAAAAATAAAAGTCTTGATCAAGACCTCAGTCACAGGACAAATAGAAAGCCCATGCAACCTTGTAACGTGGGAGAGAGGGTTTGCTTGTGTCTCTACAGGTGAAGGACTCAGATGGATCCTGGCAAAGAATGTAAAGCCTTACCATACACTGAAATCTGGCAGTGCCCTCACCAATGGCAGTGACTTTGCAGGTGCAAACCAAGAAGCAAGCGCTCAGATTTGAACTGTGCTAAGACGAGATGAAAACTACCTGCCAGAAACAATTCAAGACTATGGACATTTGTTTTCACATGCATGTTAATTTTGTACCCTTGTTGTTACATTTGTTCTCTTATTTCAAATTTTTGTATTGAGATTTCACCTATAGGTTAACCAAAGACAAATGCCTGGGTAACTCTGGCCAAGACTGCAAGCTCTGATACCATATCTCTAACTGATACAAAGCTCTAATAGACTTTTTCAACCTAGTCAATTATAGAACCTTCCCCAAAAGGTTTTAATAACACTACCTCAGTTAAATTCTTCCATTAGACTAAAGTATTCAAAAGGTTAAAATGCTCAATCAGTAAAGAAATAAACGCCACCTTGATTACAATTAATAATCTAGCTAAACAGTTTATCTGAAGGTTTGAGCTCTGCATCTTGGCTGAAGGAACTCTGTAAAGTAAGCTTGATTGTTTTAAGAGTAATAAGTATAGTTTCAGTACCAATATGTTATATACCCCAAGTTGTGCAAAAATAGTAATTAAGTCTGTATTTACCTTTTCAAAAGTTTAACGAAAAAGGGCAATTGTTGCAGAGGATAGATAGATACGATTGTTATTTTAGCTAGCCGGATGTCACTTCTACCCTTGGATGAATCCTGGAGTGAAATGGACTGTTCCATCCCACCCTGCAAAAGATTGTGGCTCATCCCGCACCTCTGTACCTGCCCCTAAAACAGAGTCTGTAACCCCATTGGCCCATGCCTTGTCCCAGCCCACCTGGGAGCCCCTGAAAAGGGGGCTCTGAGCGGCCATGCGGCCTCTTGGACTTCCTCCCTCTCTTGGACTTCCTCCCTCTCTTGGCCCTCTCCTCCTCTCTTGGACTTCCTCCCTCTCTTGGCCCTCTCCTCCTCTCTTGGATTTCCTCCCTCTCTTAGACTTCCTCCCCCTCTGGGGCTTCCCCTCTCCTAAACCCTCCGTTTCTCTCTCCCCTCCCCCGTCCTCCTAAGCCCAGCCACGTGCTACGCCTAAGAGCACGAGGCTTGGGCATCCCTGAATTCTCCAATAAACCTCTTCCCCCAAGAGCAAGCTTCAGAGATCTCTGCCTCCCTACACCCAAACCGTGCAGAGGAGCCTACTCTTCCCACACTTTATCACTAGTTTTGTTTGTACCAATTGCATTTGCCTTTTTAAATTGTTATTTAGTTTCTCCTAGTAAAGAATTGTTACTCCCATTCCCATATCTTTGCCTGAGAGCCTTTTAATTTAAAAATCCTGGTAATTCGGAGGGAGGGGGTTTACCTTCTCCATTGCACAGGAGGCTTTTGCCCTCCTTCACAGACTCCTGTCTTGTCAAACCAAGACAGCCTGCCTCTGCTGTTCCAGCTTGCTGCTTCTGAGGTTTCCTGCTGCAGTCCATTCTGTTTTCCAATTGGCACTGAGACCAGCTGCTTCCCATGAGTTTGCAATGGAAAGACCCTTCTCTCTCCTGCCAGTGTACTCACAATTACCATGTAGAAAGAGGGGTCTGAGCTTTCACCACAGCGCTCCCTGCAGTCGCGAGGGAATCATCGCACCTGCCCTGCCCCACTGGGCGTCAACAGTCCCCCTGCCAGCTGTGACCATAACTACACCAACAGGGAAAGTGCGTGACAGCTGAGAGAAGGCTGTTTTTGGGGTTCTGCTTTTGTTTGCTGTTGCTGCCATCATTGTTGTTTGTTTGGCCTATTATATATACTAGAAAATAACTGTTATTCCTTTTCCCATCTCTTTGCCTGAAAGCCCCTTAATTTTTTAGTTACAATAATTCAGAGGGAAGGGGGTCATATTTTCCATTCTAAGGGAGATTCCTGCCTTCCTTAGCAGACACCTGTCTTTCAAACCAAGTCCATGTGAGGCACAAGGGCATCGAGAGGAAAGGGTGAAAAAGGAATAACAGTTCCTGAGTAACCTAAGTTTTTGTGTGCTAAATATAGAAACCTCGTTAAATGGCACCACGTGGTCTAGCCTACCCTGATTTGGTTGGCATATGGTTGTGGCTATATTTTTCCAATTCACAGCTCCTTATCTAAACATGGGTTCTATGACATAGGCTGCTATGGCTGTTATCCAGTTTGCACATGGGTCAATAGGGTGAAGAATTAATGGATTTTAAACTTCCTCTAGAAGGTGGGCACATGGATACATGGCTATCACACACTAAGTGTATGTTTTTGGGGTTTCATTAATAATGGTAACCATTGTGAGGAAGTAACCCTGGGGGAAGTTTTTTCCCAACCCTTCAACCATTTGTTTGGGCCTACCCCAACAATTTTCAAAGGGTTCAAATGTTCTCTAAATGCTAATGATATTGTACAGTGGCTAGTGCTGCTGATAGGCCTATTCTATTTAGCATTCAGAGATAAGGTGAGATTGCCTTGGATAACCACCCTGATATCTACCCCAGAGACTAGGGATGCTGCTCAACAGCCTGACACTGCCCCTGATCCTGATACTGCCCAACAGTCTGACCCTGCCAAACAGCCTACCTCAGAAACAAACCACCCAGATTGGATGGGGGTAGTAGAGAAGATATGCCAGGCGCTAAGGGAATAGTCTTCCCCAGCTGGTGGGAATCCCTGTCCCTGCCTTAAAGAGGGAGAGTCTGATTGTGTAATAGTGGAACCCACAGACGTTACAACTGTCCAGGTTCCAGCTGAACCACAAGGGCAGCCACAGCCAGCAGCAGTTGCCCCTGTGAAGAGGAGGAAGTATAATATGAGATCAGTGCACCCAGTTAATGATGATGGGGAACCAGGGCCCTCACAACCAGCAGGGAACCCAGAGCCTGAAATCAAGTCCCTGTTGCACAACAGTCTCCGTAATCTGCGAAAAAACATTGTGTGACAGGGGCGTGAGGCTTACATGGCCTGGTTACTTCGGGTTTGGAACCTTATGGGTACAGGCGTGTAACTAGATAGTGGTGAAGCAAGGAATTTAAGGTCCTCGACCCAGAACACAGGTATTGATCCAAGTGTTCTTGAGGGAGCCAGGGGCCCTTCCTCTCTGGGAGCAGTTTTTAATAAGAGAGAGGTTTGTTCAGAGACAGAATTCAGGAGCCCTATCATAGAATGCCCTAGAATACCATGGAGGAAGGGATCCAATGCATGAGAGAAGTGGCAGTATTGGAGATACTTTTTGGAAGGGACAGAGATATGGGGGTAAGAAATTAAAAGGTAACTGATTTCGGATAGCTGTTTTAGATTATGTATGTTGCTTAACATTTGCTGTGCTTGCACAGCAGGATTTTTTTTTTTTTTTGCCTGCGAAGATGGGACAAAAAGAATGCAAGGATATCCTGATAAGAAGAGCTACTTACCCTAAATAAAGTGGAAGGAATGCAAAGGCTTGCAAGGCTACTGAAGATAAGAGAGGCTCCTTGGACCCTAAAGTGGCTTAAACCAGCCTTGTGGTTTGAACTGTGATGAAGAAACTAGAGGCCATGTGCAGGGAGAGAAAGGTGAAAAGTTCACATTGATTAAGACTTATTTGCCCTTCCTCCTGTGACCACCAGATGACCACCAGAGAGCACTGTGCAAGTGCAGGACTGATAAGCTAATTATAATGTGAAGCAGGGCTAGGTGGGGCTAGGAAATGAATATGCATGGCTCTATTGCAAAACTTGATACATATGTAACATTTTAGAGAATAAATAGTGGGTTAAGCTTCTCAAGAGGCGCATGTGTCTTTGGAGGAGTTATCACCCATGTGCCTCAGTGTCATGGTTTGACACGGAAGAATAATTTTCTTGGAAGGAAAAGGTCAATTTGGATATTGACCAATTGAAGGTGGACACGCCTCTGAGAACACAGAGGGGTTAAAAGCAGAATTCCCAGGAGAACTTGCTCTCTTTGGTTCTGGTCAGCGTGCAGTGCAGGACTCTCCCCTGCCTAGCCCGTGGCTGGGTGGGGGAGGGGAAGGCCCATGGCCTGAATGAGGTAGGCCGAAGGGTGGAGGGACTGGAACCGGGCTGGCCCCCTGCAGATGGAAGGGTGGAGAAATCTGGGATGTCTCCATTCCCCCCCCCCCCCCCCCAGAGGAGAGAGAGAGAGAGAGAAAGAGAAAGAGAAAGAGACAGCAGCAGTTTCGTCAGCAGTTCACCACGGGGAAGGAGAAGAGTGAGGGGGGGCCGCAAGGTGCCCAGCTGGCCATGGGAGCCGGAGCCTGGGCATCGAGCCATCCTTGGGAGTCTGGACTTTTAACCCTTCCTGAGAAATGAAAGCTTTGTGAAATTGTTCCCCTACTCGGTTTGAAAGAGACGAAGAGAGACAGCTTAGACCCTGGGATGTTAGAAAGAGAAATTATAGATGGGAGGGGATGATGGAGTGGCTTTTGGCTGGACTTTTTCTTGTTAGCCACAGACTGAACTGATCTTCTCCTCCGAGAGAGACTGTATTTTAGGAGGATGCCAGTGAGCCAAAGAGACCATGCTTCAGCTGGGAAAAGACAGAAGTGGAGTGAACAGAGAAAAGTTAGGGGGGTTTGTGGTGGTGCCCCCTGTCCTCAAAGAAGAAGAGAAGATCTCTGTTCTTGGACCCTCGGCCCCAGAGGAAACTGGGGGGGACTGTGGTCCCAAAAAATGAAAAACTGAACTGTTGTTTTTTTTCCCCTCTTGGCAGGGAATCCTTGAAAGGAAAAATCCTAAAAGCAGTCTGTCCATTCATGCATTGGTGGTGAGAGCACTGTGCATGGAAAGGAGAGGGCCACCATGGCAAACTTTTTCTCCAGGCGGTGCCATGTGTGACATGGAAACACATGATGTGGCAGCTTTGTTTCTTGGGGGGTCTGTAGCACAGGAGAGACTCCTCTCTCCTTCGATGGACTGAGTATTGATTGTCTGGAGGGTGGAAACCTGATTGGGGTCCAGATTGTGTCTCACTGTGGTTTGTTGGAGTTGGGTGGTGGGAGGAGGAATACTTTGCAAGGTTTTCATTTTGATCTTTGTGTGTGTGGTTTTTTTCCCTTTTTTTTCTTTTATAGTAGTAGTTTAATAAAGTTTTTTTTCCCTGTTATTAAGTTTGGGCCTGCTTTGCTCTGTTCTCGATTGCATTTCACAGCATTCAATTGAGAGGTTGCATTTTCATGGGAGCACTGGCATTGTGCCAGTGTCAAACCATGACACTCAGCCAAATAGATACATACCTACTTTTGTGGAGTCTTTCCATGTATCATTTTTGGTAAGCCAGCCAGGAGAACCTCTGGCTGCCAGATGGACGGAGAGGCGGATCTCCTGAGGCGCACCCCAAGACCTTCCCTGGAGGAGCTCTGCATCTCAGCTCACTCACTACAGTATTGTAAATGCAGGCAAACCCAATGGGAAGAAATTACAATGTCTGACTCAATTCAGAAGGCTGAAATATTTCTTTATTATAACTATGCTAAAATACATTAATATACTATATAAAAGGAGGATACTAGAACTACATACTACTTTCTCTGACTCTCCCACAACTCGTGACCCTCTCGCTTGAGTTCAGACACAGGTGGATTGGATTGGCCATCAGGCTCAAACAATCCTCACCAGAATCCAATCAAGCACTCACTCCAGGTAAACAATTCTCCAAACACATTCCGCATAGGAAAAACAAGGAGCAGAAATAGAAATGGTTTTCTCTTTCATTTCTCTCTGTGCACCTCTATGAAAAATCCTGAGAGGGAGAGAAATGTGCTTGCCACATATCACCCTTTCCATATAAAAAAAAACCAAAACACCTGCATTTGCAATTCTTCTGCAGGGCTCTTGCAAAAGCAAACAAACAAAAAAAACCCCCAAACCAAACACATCTCAAGAGGTTCCCTTATCAATTTACTAGTTATCAATCAGAAGCCAAATCAAATGCTGATGTGGAATGTACAAAGAAATCCTTTACCTGCAAAAACAACTATCAAATCGCTAAAGCAAAATGTCTCATATAAAAACCCAAACAACAATGAAAAGAATGCTCAAGGTTTAAAGTCCAAACAACTGAGTCTCAGGAGAAGCTGTCCATTGACTGGAGATGTTAATCTTGAAATCTTTTAAAAATCCTTCTCAATCCTGAAACAGAACAACTGAAGAAAGTCCAAACTACAATGAACAAACCCATAAGAAAAAAAACAAACCACCAAATGTGACATTATATAATTATGAAACACCAAAAGACCTTTTCCATGCAAAAAAACCCATCATCAAATTCAAAAAAATCTCCAAAATACCATGGCCAAAGCTCTGAAAGCAACCACTTTCTTTCTTGTTTCTTATTTTTTCAACCCTCTCTATTTAACTAATCTTAAACCTAATTTAAATGATTTTTTTTTTTTTTTCAAATCTTGGAATCAGAATGCCCAGCAAGTAGGTGGCCCCGGTCCATGTGGGCAGAACACAGATCCCAAACACGGCCGTGGGGGGCACGGGGGCCCAGGGCTGGGGGGCTGGACCAAGGAGTCCAGACCCGGTGACAGGTGAGGTGGGGGCTCTGGGGGCCGGGCTTAAGCCCGACCGGCGAGGCGGGGCCTTCATCTTCACAGCCCGCCCCTCAAACGAGAGCATGACACAAGAACTGCCCCAGGGCTCGGCAGAGAAGATGTTTTCCCCATATAATTGTTGATTCTCAGGATCTGCGGCACGGTTGGGCTGGCATACAGCTCCACCACCACCCCCATCTCCTCCGGCCACAAGACCAGCGGCAGCATTCCCAGAACTCGTCCCCCCCGCCACCCAAATGCGAGTGGGAGGGGCGAGGAGCTCCGAGCCCCGGCGAGAATCCCCCACCCAAGCGAGAGCAGGACCAAGCAAAACGCTGTTCCCCAGAAAGGCACTAAACTTAATAACTTTCACTTTCGCGGCAGCCGCAAAGAGCTGCCGGGCAGCGCCAGCACCAGGGAACAGGCTGGGAGGGGACGCCGAGCTGAGTGGAGGCGGCGGCGCAGGGGGGCTGTTTTCCGAAGGCGGCGGAGCGAGCTCCACGAGCAGCAGGGCAGGCTCGGGGTCTTCCCCAGCATCACAGCTCTCACTGGGAACAGGCTCCGGGCCGGCGCGAGGGCCCGGAGGCGCCTCTGTTGCTGCAGGAGGCGTGGCCGCCGACTCCGAGGCAGGCACTGACTCGGCCAGGGCAGCGGGAAGCGGCGGCGGATGCGCTGGTGTCTCCGCGGCGGGTGTTTCTCTCAGCTCCGGCTGGGGCAGAGGAGGAAGCGGCACGGCTGTGGGCGGGCGGACCGGCAAGGGAGGCGGTGTCTCCGGCTCCACCTCCTCCGAGGGGAGGGAGGGCTCAACCTCTGCAGGAGGAGGCTTCTCTTGCATGGAGGCAGAAATAAACTGAGCCCCGGACAAAGGCTCTCCCCCGCGCCGAGCGCGGGGGGGCTCCCGCAGCGAAGACTGTCCTTGAACAAGCTGATCCCTGTCCGGCCATGACGGGGGGGCTGAAGGGCCCCCGCTGGGTGCGGGGAACTCCCCCCCGCTCTCTGCAAACGTTCTCACTGGGATCCATCCCCGGACAATCCGAAAAAGCTTTATAAAAACTATCCCGTATCGAAAGTCTGGGAAATCTCACGCGCAGCGCTCCTTGACGAAGAAAAACAGAGATTTCCAAGCCTCTGGGTGCAGGGAAGAGGCCAAACTCCCGAAAAAAACATGAGCGTTTGCAAATTCAAGAAACTCCAAGAAGTCATCGTCGGACACAGTCTCTCCATAGATCCGAGACAAATCTTTCCAGAGGGTATATATAAGCTGATCCTCACAATAAGAATCAGTGTCCAAGTCATCAGACATCTCTTCCCAAAGTTAAAGTCCACCCCAGTCAGGGCAGTATTATAATCAGAAAATCAGTACATTTTTAAAGGCAGGCAGAGGCGTCCGATTACTGCAAACTGCTCGGGGCTGCACCTGGTCCTATAGAGAGGGTTCCCACGGTATCTTACATCCTCTGATCTGTAGAGAGCTTGGCAGAAGAATGGTTAAATAGCAAGGGACATGAAACTGTAAGATTAGTCAAAGTATGAGGGGCTACGTGACTACTGCAAGGTCTCCATGACCCTGAAAGAGCAGGTGGTATGCAGAAATTAGGATGATTGAAGCTGCTTGGTATGTAGAAAAGATAAAGAAGAACAAATTAGTACTAACTACAAGGACAGTAGAGCAAGATAGTAGCACAACTCATATAGCAACCAATTAGGAGCTTGGCTTTTACAATATGCATGAGCTAATTAGCGAGTATATATAAACTGTGTAATCTGTCACAATAAACTGAGACTTGATGATCATGATATCATGAGTCTTGTCTCCCGCGGCACCCCCCAACACTGATCCCTCGCAGGGACTTCAGACAAGCCCTTCCAGCTGAGGGAACAATCATATCTATTTATCCTCTGCAACAAATCACAGCAAGCGATAGCAAGCAAACAGCGCTGGGTGCAGCTCAGGAATCTGTGTTCCGCCAAAAGCTGACAACCTTTCCTTCTCTTCAGTCCCTTGTTATCCAGCACAAGTGGGGGTGATGGGTCTCCTTCCACTGTGGTTATCAGTTCCAGCCAGTCCTGCAAGATCTTTCACAATCTTTGTTTGCGGTTACCAGCCTTGCCCAAGCCTGCAAGTTCCATGCCCTGACCCCCCCCCCCCTTTTATCCTAATTTCATACTTTTGATGAACAAACAAGTCAATGCAGTTTTTCACATTCACCCATTTTTCTCTTTTATCATTTTGTTCATCAAATCGTTTTACTTCTTGGTGGGCTAGAATCAAAGTCTCTCCTACTTCAGGATTTCTAAGGAGAGTTTCATATTTGGCTTTGATCAGCATTAGGTGTGCTGCCTTCAATTTTCTTTTTACTATTCTAATTTTATTTCCTGCTGTTTGCCAGTTTGAGGCTATTGTTTCACACTCTCAGTACCTACAGAAATATTCCCTAGGGTAATTGCAATACCCTTTCCCTGGGTTTGATGCTGGACACATATAAAATCTTATGTTATTAAACCAGGGCTCTACAGGGGCTAGTTTGCATAACCGTGGGTCAAACTAGGGGGTCTGGATGTTATCTGACTCCGAATTACCCTGCCATCTATTCCGGTTAGCATCTACTTAAAGGGCTGGTGCAGAGCCGGGGAACTCTCCCCTTTATGTATGATATAAAGCATTAAAATACTTATAATCTGCCAATAAGGATGGGGTCCTGACCTTGTTTTTATTGCATAATAGCTGTTTTCCCTTTTTGGGTTTTTTGCCTTTCTGGTGTTTCAGAGGCAATCAGACCGGTCGTCTGGGGGAGCCTAGTACTCCGTTGGCAATAGTTGGAACATTTTAGCATTATTCCATTGGGGGGGGGGACCTGGCTTTTTCCCCTCTGCCTCACTCGCCGACCCGGTTGCTTCGAGCCGCGAGGTGAATTATCTTCTCGGCAGCAGCGGTACTTGCCTAGGCGTCCCTTCCCCTGCTCCCGCCTAACTTCGCACTGTTCCCTATTTTTATCTTTGACCGGGGGTGGGTCGCACGGGACCCCCTTTAGTTCCCTCTGACAACACCTTTTTAGAATTTGGGCAACAAATGGAGTGGGTTTGTTAATATGGAAACAAAAGTTTCCTGATGCACTCCTTTGGTGTATATTTTTTACCAGTCCTCAGACTCCAAACAAATCTACTGATTTTTCAATTTTCTTGATTTTAACACAATTTCTGTTCAGACCTCAGTTGGCAGCTTCCCCCCTTGGCAATGGACCTGCCACCGTTCTTGGCAAATTTTACATGTAAAGCACTTAAAAGGACAACAATCACAATCTACCTTATTACAAATTATCAAATAATCATTAAAATAATTACTAACACATACGAAGGGATAATAATTATAATCTACCTTATTATAAACTACTAAATAATTACTAATAAGTAGGTAATTATATCCCTTTTTGTTCTCCTTTGCGATCGACTTAAAAGATGCACACAGAGTTCATAGATTTTCCTTAATGGTAACCTTCAAATTCCTAGGCTGGCTGTCTACTTTCCACTGGTCATCCATGGTGGCCGGACTTTTAACTCGACTGGCATGTGTCCATGTCGAGTTGCGTTATTTGTATGTTTTATTATCCCTGTATTATGTATTCATTTATTCCTTTGTACCCCCATATACAACTTGGTTTACCCCCAGTTTTCCCGCCTTGTCCCCCCTTCCCGCCTTTCCAGTATCTATCCATCACCCTGGAAGGGGCACTTTACACCCCCCCCCCCTCCGGTGCCTTGTCTGTCACTCGGTGCCCCTTCCCATCCATCTAGAAGCTTCCACTCAGGGCACCGGGTGATTGGGCGAGGACCTGGGGCTCCCCCCATATCTTTCCCCCATTGGACCCTATCATATCCCCCCATCCCGGAGCCACCCCCTATCCCTATCCCCATTGGTCGTTGGATACCCCTCCCTAAGAGTTTATAAACCAGTGTCAGAACCCTTTCGGGGTTCCTGTTGGCTGGCACCGTTCTAGGATATTTGGCCCCGTTGGGCTACAATAAACTTGGACTTAGCCCCCAGCAGGATCCGCTCTTCATTTACCACCGCGAGGCTTGCTAGCGCTGCCCGGAACCCACAAAGGCACTCTCCAAACCCCAGCTGGGAGCGGTGGAGGGTGCCTCAATCGCCCGCCCTCGCCCCAGGACGAGCTAGCCGGGGCTGAGAGAAAAGGGATTTGGGGCGGGAGCGCGGCAGCTGGCGCCCAACGAGCGGCCCCGTTTTTGCCGCGTTGGACCCCTCGTTTGAGGATTGTAGGGTCGTGCGGACCCGAAGAATCGTCCTCCCTGGCCGTCAGCTACCCCAGTAGCAGCAGACCCACGTTCTAGTGGGTGGCACTCTTGGGGACAGGACCGGCAGCTCCGGAACGCACCTCCGGAGTCGGTCCTCTCGCGGAGGAGTTCTACGATTGGATTTTCTTTTCCACCCTTCCGTCTCGGACCCCTTTGGTTTGTGAGTATAGGGGCCCCTGGGGCTTTCCCGGTCTTTTTTTGGTTGGTTCCTTTCCCCTAGGGTTTAGGGAAAGGATCCCTTTTTGGTGGGTTTCTTTTTCCCCGGGGTTCGGGGAAAAAATTCCTGTTTTAGGTGCTTCCCTTTCCGGGCGGGAAGCTTAAGGACTGCGGCAAAGCCAGAAGTGTGGTCTTTTGTTTTTCGTTCGTGTTTTCCGAATCGTAGGCGCTGCGGCACGATTTAACATCTAACAGCCATGGGTGCAAAGCTGTCTGTGCTGCAGAAGAGCATTTATTCCCAAGTTGTGGGTATCTTTTTAGTGGGGGGAATTAAGGTTAAAAAATCTGAAGTTAAGAAGTTTGTCCAGTGGTTGTCGCAGACTTTCCCGGACATTTCGGCAGCTAAATTATACCAAGTGCCCTTTTGGGACCAGGTAGGGAAAAAGATCCTGCGACAGTCGGATCTCTCTCTCTCCAAATTCACCCATTTGGCTCTCCAAATTCGTGATATAATTAAATATCGCTACGAAGGTCTGCCACAGCCAGCCGCAAACAAACCGATCCCCAGTTCGGCGGGTAGTTCAAATAACGCTACTCCGCTTCCCTGTCCCTCAGCCCGGTCGCTGCAGTAATGCGGCGCTCACCGCTGCGGCGGGGCGCGGGGCGGCTGCTGTCGCTGCTCCCGAGGCTGCGGCTGCGGCGGGGCGCAGGGCAGCTGCTGTCGCTGCTCCCGAGGCTGCGGCTGCGGCAGGCGCTGCAGGAAAACTGCGGCAAAACTCTCCCTCTCTCCCGAAGTCGGGTATTATCAGACAGGCATCCCGGCATTGCCCGCAGGCAGATTCTGGCCCCTCTGAGAATATCCTTGACTCCCCGCAGGACGGTGCAGGCACTGTCTCTGCTTCTACCCGTTCCCCTTCTTCCCCGCGCTGTACAGCCCCGTCCCGTAGAGACTCCGTTCGTTTTCAGTTATCCCAGACCCCCGAAGATCCCTCATCCCCTATCCACCATCCCCAAACCCCACAAAATGGCTTCCCTTCTCCCCCTTCCCCAGGACACAAGATGGTGGTGACCGCGTGGCTTTTCCCGCCACTTGTGCTCCTTCTTCCCATGATCCCTGTCCTCCCCCCTCCCATAATCCCTTCCGACAGACCAACCCCTTCTGCTCCCCGGATTTCTCCGCCCACCTCCCTCCTCCACCCCCCGTCAACTCCCCCTCTCTTGAATTATTCAACACCCCACCCCTCAGCTCCACCCCCGGGGAGGGGAGTCCCCAACATACCACTCCCCCTGCTCCAGACCACGCCTCGTCCCCTGGTTCCCACGACCCCACTTCCAGTTCCCACGCTTTTGGTTCCGGGGGGTGGGAGCGTGGGAACCCCGATCCACCCCAATCCCTGCCTACCTTCTCGGCCGCACCTGTCACCTATACCCTGCGGCGGGGGGGTAGGCCCCTTGCACAGTGGTCCCCCATCCCCCAGCAGACCATCAAAGAGCTCTGCAAGGCCAAGAAGGGGTTCGGGATGGAAAGTGAATACTTCCGAGGCTTATTAAAAGCAACCCTTTCCTCCAAAGAATATGTCCCCACGGACATTCGAACTCTCTTCTCCTGTTTAATTACCCACGGAGAATTCCTCATCTGGGAGTCCGAGTGGAAGCGGGAGATCAGGGAGGTGTTACCTGACCTCTGGGCCAATGCAGATAGCTCTAGGGATGAGGATGGGGCTGTAATATCGCTAGACCACTTGTGCGGGGAGGGGGATTGGAAAATGGGGACCAAGCAGGCGGAAAAAATCCCCAGAGAGGCGCTGCAAGTCAGCACTAGGGCGGCAGAAAAGGCGTTTTTTAAGTTAAGACCCAGCGGTACAGTTATTAACTAATTGTCCCTAAAGCAGGAACCCCTAGAACCTTTTGTCGCGTTCGTGGATCGCTTGCATCACGCGATAGAGGCTCAGGTCCTGGACGAGAGGCTGCGAGAGGGGATGCTTGCCACAGTTGCGAGGCAGAACGCTAACGACGCGTGCCGGCAAGCCATCCTCAGCCTGCCCCTGGATCCTGAGCCTACCCTTCAAAGTATGCTTCAGGTCTGCGCACGAAAGGTGACGGTTCCTGCTGGGGACATTCCAAGGACTCCTAAACCACCTACTAGGAGTGTAGCCTTCGTTGAAGCCGTGACACCGCCAGCCACCCCTTCTCCAGATCGCCGCCCTACAGAAGCACCCCCAAGGGGACAACAGCACCATCAGGCCTGCAATCTATGTAGGCAGAAGGGACATTGGGCTTCCCAATGCCCGCTGAGGGACGAGTTTTTTAGGTTTAAACAGCAGCGACAAGAAAAGAATGCCCCCAACTCGCGGGGAAAACAAAAAAACTGAGTCATCAGCGCAGTCCCTCCCTGCGCGAGGACATAAATATGGTGGGCTCTATAACATCAGAGGAGGGGAGGGACGACTACCTGCAATGCCCACCTGAGGACATTTCACTGGACTTGACACACCAGACTATGGCTGACAAACCAGCCTATATGAGAGAAGATGTGGATTTCATTCCCACTGCCTGGCTGGGTCGAGACCCGAACCAGCCCAAGCCGATACTTAACATCATATCTGGTTTCTCCCCATATAGGTTGGCCCTGACTGAGGCTCTGCACCTAAGGGACAGCGACTGGCACTCCATCGCCGTCGATACAGAGGATCCGGGAACCTGGAAGAACCTCCACAGTAAGTATATCATTCTTGGGGACACAAAATTCACGCCTCTCGAAGTCACTATTGCACCATCCCTGACATCCAGGAACACCGAGCAATTAGTGGTGTGGCTGCACTGCCCCCATCCTCCAGTCTTCCTTCCCAAGGGCCAAGTTATCGCCCAGGCCATTCCAGCATCTAGGCCTCCGGCACACCCTGAGGATCTATGGAAGAAGTCAGCAAAGAAGAGCTACCAGGTGTGCCAGGCCCAGGTCATAGGGAAGGAAAGACCAAAGCTCTCCTGCTATATGTGGAAGGATGGGGAGTACAAACACCTAAGCAGTCTCCTGGACACAGGGGCAGACGTGACGGTCATCCCCGCACGGGATTGGCCGCCTCGCTGGGAGTTGCAAAACGTGGCGGGAAAAATTCAAGGTGTAGGGGGTTCTCAATTAGCAAAGCAATCAAAAAACGTTGTAAAATTTAAGGGGCCGAACGGACAATCGGCCTATTTACGCCCGTTCGTATTAGATTACACGTAACTCTTGTGGGGGAGAGACCTGATGGCCCAGTGGGGGGTCACAATTGACATCCCGACCCCTCAGGTTTTTCGGGCAGCGGTCACTGAGGAGCGTCCTACCCGGAAACTTAATTGGCTCACAGATACACCAGTGTGGGTAGAGCAGTGGCCACTCAATAAACAGAAATTAAAAGCGCTTCGGGAGCTCGTGAAGGAGCAACTCGCCAAAGGGAATATCCAGGAAACAACATCCCCCTGGAATTCCCCCGTCTTTGTCCTGAAAAAACCTGGCAAAGATGAGTGGCGCCTCCTCCACGACCTTCGTGCCATCAACAATGTAATAGAAGACATGGGTCCTCTCCAGCCAGGGATGCCGTCCCCCACGATGTTACCAGAAAATTGGGAATTAGCTGTCATTGACATCAAAAATTGTTTTTCCCAAATTCCCTTACACCCTGATGACGCGCCACGGTTCGCCTTCTCGGTTCCTTCCATGAACCGAGAAGCCCCAATGGAGAGATACCACTGGAAATGTCTCCCCCAAGGCATGAAAGTCAGCCCAACCATCTGCCAGTGGTACGTCTCTTCATTGCTGTCCCCTGTGCGTGCAGCCACCGAGGGCGTGATCATCCAGCATTACATGGATGATATCCTTATTTGTGCCCCCAACAGCGATCTACTTACACACGCGCTTGAACTGACAACCAGTGCGTTGGTTGCTGTAGGGTTCGAGCTGCGAGAAGATAAGATTCAAAGAATGCCACCTTGGAAGTACCTGGGTTTGGAGATAAACAAGTGGACCATTGTTCCGCAAAAATTGGCCATAAAAAATTCAATTAGGACTCTAGCCGACGTGCAGCAGCTGTGTGGGTCTTTAAACTGGGTGAGACCCTGGTTAGGTATTAACAACGAAGACCTAGCCCCTCTTTTCAATTTATTGAAAGGGGGGGAAGAGCCTAGTTCTCCCAGGGAACTCCCTCCAGAGGCCAAAGCCGCTTTGCAGAAGGTTCAGGAGGCAATGTCTGCCAGGCAGGCCCACAGGTACGATCCGGGCCTGCCCTTCAGATTCATCATATTGGGCAGACTGCCACACCTCCACGGTGTCATCTTCCAATAGGCAGACACCCTAGGAAAGGGCAAGGATCAGGACAAAAGGGACCCACTCTCCATCATAGAGTGGGTATTCCTGAGTAATTCACGATCCAAAAGGTTGACACGGCCACAAGAGCTGGTGGCAGAGCTAATCCGCAAAGCGAGAACGCGGATTCGGGAGCTGGCAGGGTGTGACTTTGATCACATCCACATTCCTTTGAAATTGGAATCGGGCCAATTCACAAAGGCAATGTTAGAACACCTGCTGCAAGAAAACGAATCATTGCAGTTTGCACTGGACAGCTACACCGGAAAAATTTCTGTTTTGAGACCGGCCCACAAAATTTTCAATTCGGAAATCCAATTCACTCTGTCAACGAAACAGATTCAGAGCAAAAAACCCTTAAAGGCTCTAACAGTTTTTATGGACGCGTCCGGAGGGTCCCACAAGTCAGTAGTAACTTGGAAAGATCCTCAAACTCAGCAGTGGGAGGTGGATGTTGTTGAGGTAGAAGGATCCCCTCAAGTAGCTGAGTTGGCTGCAGTCGTTAGAGCTTTTGAACGGTTCTCTGAACCTTTTAATTTGGTAACCGATTCAGCCTATGTAGCAGGTGTAGTGTCTAGAGCACAGGATGCAATCCTGCAAGGTGTCTCCACCGATGCCCTTAACAGGTTGCTCTCTAAGCTGATAAGGCTAGTCTCCCACCGAGAGCAACCGTTTTATGTGATGCATATCAGGTCACACACCGACCTGCCGGGGTTCTTGGCGGAGGGCAATCGGCGTGCCGATTCCCTCGCTGCCGCCCCCGCACAGCTAGTGCCGCTTCCGGACAAGTTCCAGCAAGCAAAAATAAGCCACCAGCTTTACCACCAAAATGCGCCTGGTCTGGTCCGGCAGTTCCATCTAACCCGGGACCAGGCCAAGGCCATTGTGGCCATATGCCCGTCCTGTAAGTCGCTCCCTCTACCATCGGTGAGCGCAGGGGCTAATCCTAGGGGTCTAAAGTTCTGTGAGGTGTGGCAGATGGATGTTACTCATATCCCCTCCTTCGGGAGGATGAAGTACGTCCATGTCTCCGTGGACACCTTCTCTGGAGCAGTTTTCGCCTCTGCCCACACAGGGGAGAAGGCCAAGGAAGTAGAGAAACACCTGATACAAGCCTTCTCCATGCTGGGCGTCCCAAAACAGATAAAAACAGACAATGCCCCTGGGTACACGTCCAAGGAATTCGCAGGCTTCCTGCAGCAATGGGGAATAGAACATAAAACTGGCATAGCCTATTCCCCGACAGGTCAAGCCGTGGTGGAAAGGACTCATCAAAGCATCAAAAGGATGCTTAAACAACAACAGTCGTCAGCTAAAAATGAGTCCCCCCAGGTTCAGTTGGTGCGGGCCCTTTTTACCATCAATTTCTTAAACTGCTCCTTCGAGTGCCTCAACCCCCCCATCGCGAGGCACTTCAATTCCTATGAGCAGAGCAAGGTCAGGTAAAAGCCGCCAGTTCTCATTAAAAACCCTGAGACCTGGCGGCAGGAAGGACCCTATGACTTGGTCACCTGGGGACGGGGGTACGCTTGCGTATCCACGCCCTCAGGCCTGAGATGGGTCCCTTCCAAATTCGTCAGACCATATGTCCCTAAGACCCAGAAGAGAAAACCGGACAGTCCTCAAGTTGGGTACGCCGCCCTCCGACGGCGGAAAAGGTCCCCCTCACCTGATCCCCCCTCTTCCCTCTCTGGCTCCTGGGATTCTCTGTTCCCCTTTGAGTTGGACCTCCCCTACCTCGACTATTAATTTCAGTTGCTTTCTAAAAAAACAGGACTTTTTCTGCTGCTGGGACTCATTGTGTTTATTACAGGCTTTAGCGTAGTGATGAACTGGAACCCTTGGACAAGGAAGGGTTTCAAGAAGAAGAATTTCCAGAAAAAGGAAACATCTGGTTTCAAAATGAGCCCAGTGACTGTGAAGCCCCCGTTTAAAGACTTACTTTATCCTCTTCACCTTTCCTTCTTTTTAAACAAAAAAAGGAGGAGATGTGGAGTTGTGTTATTTGTATGTTTTATTATCCCTGTATTATGTATTGGTTTATTCCTTTGTACCCCCATATACAACTTGGTTTACCCCCAGTTTTTCCGCCTTGTCCCCCCTTCCCGCCTTCCCAGTATCTATCCATCACCCTGGAAGGGGCACTTTACCCCCCCCCCCGGTGCCTTGTCTGTCACTCGGTGCCCCTTCCCATCCATCCAGAAGCTTCCACTCAGGGCACCGGGTGATTGGGCGAGGACCTGGGGCTCCCCCCATATCTTTCCCCCATTGGACCCCATCATATCCCCCCATCCCGGAGCCACCCCCTATCCCTATCCCCATTGGTCGTTGGATACCCCTCCCTAAGAGTTTATAAACCAGTGTCAGAACCCTTTCGGGGTTCCTGTTGGCTGGCACCGTTCTAGGATATTTGGCCCCGTTGGGCTACAATAAACTTGGACTTAGCCCCCAGCAGGATCCGCTCTTCATTTACCACCGCGAGGCTTGCTAGCGCTGCCCGGAACCCACAAAGGCACTCTCCAAACCCCAGCTGGGAGCGGCGGAGGGTGCCTCAATCGCCCGCCCTCGCCCCAGGACGAGCTAGCCGGGGCTGAGAGAAAAGGGATTTGGGGCGGGAGTGCAGCATGTCCACTCTTTCTCGGCCATCTGCATTGCAGTTCTTGTGGTCTTCTTTCTTCTCAGATTTTACTAAAAGTATGAACTACTTCATAGGCATATTTAGAATTAGTAAAAATAGTCCCACTTTTTCCTTTCAATAAATTTAGAGCTTTAAGCACAGCATATAATTTGCATGCTTGGGCTGACCAGCTGGGGTTAAGGGGACTAGATTCTACTGTCTTAAATGTTTTCTCATCTATTATAGCATAACCGGAATTTTTTTTTTTTTTTTTTTTTTTCAGAACTTGAGAGAACTTATATACATATAATTGAGGCCCTTCTTTTAGTTTTTCTTCCTCAAGATCTGGCCTTATTTTTGTTTGTTCTTTTATTTGTTGGAGGTAATCATGTGTTAGTTCTGTAATTGGTTCTTTATATAAAAAAAACTGGGCTGGGTTTTTCAGGCCCATTGTTTCTTAACTTAGGAGAGGAGACTAGTGCGGTGGTGTGTTTTTCTTTCATTTAATATTTGTTTAATATCTGTTTCCCCCCCCAACCCCCCAATCTCCTCCTCTCCCCAGTGTCAGTCTTCCCTAGCCCACTCCTCAGCCTCTGCCCTAAACTCCTCCCCTGCTATTCCCTCATTGGTTACTGTTCCTACACCCCTCCTCCTGAGTTCTTGTATAAAACCTTTGCCCCCCCGCCCGCCGGGGTCTTGGGGCTCATTGAATAAAACCATCCCGTTCACCCCCAAGTCCCGTGCCGCCTTCGTCTGTCCCCGCGCGCCACGAACTGAACTGCAGAGCTTGCAGGGGGAAGCGGCCGCCCGTTCTCTTCCCTCACCGCCCAGCCTGGCACGGCTCGGAGTGCCGCGGCGAGAGGAGCGCATACCGCGCTACAACATATGGTAGCGAGAGGATGGTTCCCTCCTTCGTCTTGTAAAAAAAACGGGCAAATTCGTGGGGGCGCCCGCCTCACAGAAGAAGAAGGAGGGAAGAGGAAAATCTACGGCCGTAAAAGCTCTGCCTGATGCTAAGAGGAGCTGAGCGCCGAGCGAAAAACTGACGCTCCGGGACCCTCTTTGTTCTCGCCATCTTCCCGCCCGGAAGCAGCCGCGCTGCACGGGCAGCCGGGCTGCAGAGCTTTTTGGCGGGCAGACTTACCTGAGGACAGAGAGAGCGGTTTTGGCAGCGGCTCGGGAGAACCTGAAGAAAGGCTGACCGAGAAGAGGTTCCTCGGTCAGCATCTGCAGCGAGACCACCGGAGGCTGATAGTGGCCAAAACCAAGGCTTCGGGGACGAGTCTTGGTTTAACGGGAACACCCAGGCTTCCAGAAGGGCCAAACCGAAAGAGAAGGAACATCCCCAGTTTTCAGCGCAACTTTTCCATCGAGTCGAGGAGAAGATCCAAGCCATCTCCGTCCGAGCCTGCAAGGTAAGGTGGGCTATACGGGTGCGGGATCGCCCCGACGGACGGCTGGGTTTGCCGCTTTTTTTTTTCTCGCGTTTTAACCCCCGTCTGCGCCCAGACTGGGGCTGTAGCCGTGCATGTCCCTGGCAAGCGGGTGAGTTTTCTTTTTCTGGGGGAAGCTAGCACTGAGTGCTATCCTTCGCCTAGTCTTCTGTGGGAACCTAGATTGGATCACTTTTTCTTCTCCTCGAAAAAGTTGTCTTCTCTATCCTCCCCTCCCCATTCTGGGCTGGACGGAGGGGGTAGAAAAGACACCAGTAGGGAACAGCTAAGAGGGCGACACGTTAGCTATAGGAGAGTTGTTAAAAGGGGCCCTTTACACCCACGCATTGCGCCGACATCCAGCTGCGTCGGGCGGCCCCCCCCCCCTCCTATAAATTTCCCCTTTTTGCTTCTGTGAAGCTCCCTATACCCCCATCCCCTCAGACTTTCCTAAAACCCTTTCCTATCCTCCCTTGGGGATTGCTGTGGCCGAGCCGCCCCAAGTGCCCTGCCGGACACTGCTCAGGCCAAGTGCAGTGTGCCCGGCACCCCCTCCCAAGATGGCGCTGGCCACGCCGCTTGGAACCCGCTTTCCCGCCTTGACCCTTCTTTTCCGCCCCTGGTTTCCCGCCAGTCCCATCTCTCCCCCAATAGCCCTGCACCGTCCCTGCACGAGGCTAGTCCCTGTTGGGGGAGGCGGGGTTGGATATTCCCCCATCCTTCTTCGGGCTCGTCCTCCGGGGGGAAGGTCGGGAGGGATCTTCTTCCGAGGAAATGGAGCCGAAACCCGGGACTGAGGATCCGTCATTTTGTCTTCCCCCTGAAATGGCGGCGCCCCGGTCCACCCCTTACCGATACCCCCTGTTAATCATGGCAATCACTAATTAAGTGATTGTCTGATTCCCCTATCCTATTCCTTAATGTACCCTACCCAATATTCCTTTTTATTTAACTACAAATTCCTCTTTTTGCTTTTGATTATTTTTGAATAATCTGTTTGTTGAGTTATATTTTATAGAAAAAAAGATCATCTCATTTAATTAATACTCAAGATATTAGGCCCACCTCTCAAACGGACATTCAAATTGAACAAACCACATCGCTATCCGCTGACTCTGCTTTAAGAATTTAAGAAGCTGAACATCGCAAGCGCCGCGACGAAGCAAATTCTAAATCAGATGAAGTCACAAATCCTGCTGTGCTTTGTACCCTTAATTTGGACTTTCATTTAGGACAATTTTATATATTCCAGATGAAGTTTTTATATGTTTCATATGTTGTAATCACAATTAGTTTATCATTTTTTAATGTCTTTCAATTTATGTTTTTTTAATAATATGTAATGTTACAATTTGATTTTATATTAAGTAGTTTTGTTGTAATTATAATTAATTCAGTCTTTTCTGATATTTTTTGACTTAAAGGCTGTGTTTAACCATTATTGCTACAGGAATCACTCAGCTACTATATCGCTTCAGGCTTGCTGCATTGCTGCAAAATTTAAAAATTTATTAGTTATATTTAGTTGATTTTTTATTATATTTAATTCCAATAATTCCATTTAATTATTTTATTTAAATTAAATAATTGTGATTTTAATCATTATAATTCAATTTTTTAATTTAATTTCTGTTAACTATTTCATTTTATTTCAATCGCCTGACTTTATCTGATTTCAATTCTATTTCAATTATTTCAATTATTTACATTATTTTAGATTATTACTCAGAGCAGCAAAACAGCAAGTTTTGTGCAGTCTTATGTCTGATTTAGGCTGTTACTACTCTTCCTGCCCTATAAATGCAATAATGTATCTTTCATGTCCTTTAAGTAATTTACAATGTTATCATATGATTTTATATTATTTGCATGTTATATTAATCTGCTTAAACCACGAAATTCTCCTTCTTTTTGTAAAAGGAAAGGAGGAGATGCGGTGTTGTATTTTTCTTTCATTTAATATTTGTTTAATATCTGTTTCCCCCCCAACCCCCCAATCTCCTCCTCTCCCCAGTGTCAGTCTTCCCTAGCCCACTCCTCAGCCTCTGCCCTAAACTCCTCCCCTGCTATTCCCTCATTGGTTACTGTTCCTACACCCCTCCTCCTGAGTTCTTGTATAAAACCTTTGCCCCCCCGCCCGCCGGGGTCTTGGGGCTCATTGAATAAAACCATCCCGTTCACCCCCAAGTCCCGTGCCGCCTTCGTCTGTCCCCGAGCGCCACGAACTGAACTGCAGAGCTTGCAGGGGGAAGCGGCTGCCCGTTCTCTTCCCTCACCGCCCAGCCTGGCACGGCTCGGAGTGCCGCGGCGAGAGGAGCGCATACCGCGCTACAACAGACTAGGATGCCTTCATACTTTAGGAATCTGGCATCCATTATCTATTTGTCGGCCTTCTGTTGCAAAACTTCATGAATGTTATAGCGAGATAAGATTTTTAGCTTACTTCTAAAGGTTATCTTCCCAGCTTCCTCTGCTAGGAGAGCAGCGGCCACTATCACTTGTAAGCTTGTTTTTTTTTTGTTGTTTTTTTTTTGTTTGTTTGTTTGTTTGTTTTTTTAAAGCCTTTTTATTTCTGGTTTCAGTCCTTGCCTCCCCTCCTTAGATATAGGATATTGCCTAATTCTGACAGGTATCTCCAGGTTCGTAATAGTTACTTCAAAGGGTTCAATACTTAATTTTCCTATACTATCAGGGGTGTACCAAACTTCTGGATTAATCTTTTTCTCATCCTCAGCTCGGAGAGGACACACTTTTACTGTCAGTTCTCCCTTATTAGTCTCTATCCCTATTCCCAATTCAATCATTAAATCCCTTCCCAGTAAATTATAATCTGCTTCTGGTACTAATAAAAACGACCCAATTCCTAATTTGGAGTTACTTTCTAAGAGTACATCCTTGATTATAGGTACTCCAAAGGGTTCCCCTTTGGCTCTAATCACCTGTATTATTTCAGATGAAATCATACACCCTTGGGGAAGGGTCTGGACGGTCGATCTTTCTGCCCCTGAGTCCACAAGGAACTCATATTCTTGCTGCTGGGGACTTATTTTTAATTTTACCAGGGGCTCTGTTCTTTCTCTTGTCCCCAGCAGATAGAGCCCCTGACACCCCTAATCTTCCTTAAACTATTCTTCATCAGCCATCCTTTGTCGGCATTCCTGCTTCATATGTCCCTTTTTCCCACAGTAAAAGCAAACAATCCTATCTCCTCCACCTTGTCTTCCTTCATGCACCTGTCGACCAGCTCCCCTCAATCCTCCTGGGTGACCACCACCCCTTCTCTGGGGAGATTGCCTCTGTCCTTCCCTTATAGCTGCTAACATAATCTTAGACTGCTTCTTGTAGTTCTCATCCTCCCTCCTAACATATACCTTCTGAGCCTCCCACAGTAACTCATCCAGCCCCCTTGCTTGCCACCCTTCTAACTTTTCCAACTTCTTTTGAATATCCACCCACGAGTTTACCACAAAATGAACTTTCAACAGTGTCTCTCCTTCAGGAGTGTTAGGGTCCACTCCTGAATATAACTGAAAGGCTTTTCTCAGCCTCTCCAACCACTCAGTTGGATCTTCATCCTTCTTTTGTTGTTCCTTGAATGCCTTTTGTACATTCTGTCCACGAGGGACAGCCTTCCTTATTCCCTGTATTATTATATTTCGCAAATCACCCATATGGGTATGGTGTAACGGGTCTTGATTATTCCACTGGGGATTTTATAGGGGCCATTTAATATCTGCTAATGGTCCCTGTTGATGTTCATCATCCCAGATTCTCATGCCCATTCTCCTTTCTTCTGCAGAAAACAAAATCCCTAACATGGATTGCATCTCCTCTTATTTGTTTCCCCCCCGCAAACTTCCATGCAGTAATGAGCCATTTTTACTTTATCTTTTTCCTTCCTAGAAGGAAAGGCATTCCAATATTTAATCATTAAGCCTAATGGACTATCCTCTGAAATATGGGGAAGTTTTACAGGGATTCCCCCACCCATGGGTTCAGCAGGCTTGCTTTTCCTCTGACCCATCTTCTGGAGTGCCTTCTAACACACACACACTTGCTTCCCTCAATTCGTGGCCCAGTCCATCGCCGGATATGGGAACCGCACTACTATGAGGTCCGCACTTGCTTGGGGAGTCCGAGCTGCTGGCTCCCCTCTCATACACTACACTTGTCACACTCCAGGATCCCCACCCCCGACCAGGCGGTCCCATTCTCCCAGAACAGGCCTCCTCCAGACACCAGGTCCTTCGGAAAATACTTACATCATCCGGTGTCTTCGCCCGGGGCTTCGTGCACAAAGATTATGGGGGTTGCCGGCAGTTCTTTGCTTGCTATCAGATTTTAGGTTCGTCGGTCGGAGTCCGGGGAGGAGTGACTCCGTAAGGCCACTGTTAAAGCAAAGGCAGTGGGGCGCCTCCTCAGGAGACTTCCTCTCCGGGTGTTCCGATCCGAGTCATGGCACCAAATTTGTTATAAATTGAGGTAAATAATTTGATTCAGCCTTTTAAGATCAATTAATAATTTTATTAATTACTGTGAGAAGATTAAGCTCCAGCACAGTGTGGGGGTGGAGGGAGGCAGAGATCTCTGAAACTTGCTCTTGGGGAAAGAGGTTTATTGTGGGTTTAGGAAGGCCCGAGCTTCATGCTCCCAGGCATAGCACGTGGCTGGGCCTCAGAGGGTGGGGGAGGGAAGAGACAAAAGGTAGGAGAGGGGAAGCCCCAGGGGGGGAGAAAGTCCAGGAGACCGCATGGCCCCTCGGAGCCCCCTTATCAGGAGCTCCCAGGTGGGCCGGGACAAGGCATGGGCCAATAGGGTTACAGACGCTGATGTTTTAGGGGCAGGTACAGAGGTTTGGGATGAGCCACAATCTTTTGGGGGGTGGGATGGAACAGTCCATTTCACTCCAGGATTCATCCAAGGGCAGAAGTGACATCCGGCTAGCTGAGGGAACAATCATATCTATCTATCCTCTGCAACAATTGCCCTTTTTTGTTAAACTTTTTAAAAGGTAAATATTGACTTAATTACTATTTTTGCACAACTTGGGGTATATAACATATTACTATTGAAACTACACTTATTACTCTTAAAACAATCAGGCTATCTTTACAGAGTTCCTTCAGCCAAGATGCAGAGCTCAAACCTTTAGATAAACTGTTTAGCTAGATTACTAATTGTAATTGGGGTGGCATTTTTTTCTTTACTGATTGAGCATTTTAACCTTTTGACTGCTTTAGTCTAATGGAAGGATTTAACTGTGGTAGTGTTATCAAAACTTTCTGGGGAAGGTTCTATAATTAACCAGGTTGAAAAGGTCTATTAGGGCTTTGTATCAGTTAGAGATATGGTATCAGGGCTTGCAGTCTTGGCTAGAGTAACCCAGGCATTTGTCTTTGGTTAACCTATAGGTGAAAGTTCAATACAAAATTTAAAACAAGTGAACAAATGTTACAATAAAGGAACAAAAGCAACATGCATGTGTAAATGAATGTCCATAGTCTCGAGTTGTTTCTGGCAGGTTGTTTTCATCTTGTCTTAGCACAGTTCAAATCTGAGCACTTGCTTCTTGGTTTGCACCTGCAGAGTCACCGTTATGTGTGAGGGTACTGCTAGATTCGGGTGCGTGGTAGGACTTTACATTCTTTGCTGAGACCCCGTTGGATCTTTCACTTGTGAAAACACAAGCAAACTCTCTCTCCCATGTTACAAGGTTGCATGGGCTTTCTATTCGTCCTGTGACTGAGGTTTTGATTAAGACTTTTATTTTTGCTTTTTTGTTGTTCAGAAAGTGTCTGTAAATGGGGATGTCAGGCCCTCCTATACAGCAATTTGAAAAATTGTATGCGTATGGGGCTTTGCTGAACCTGTTTTGGGGTGTGGCCTGATACATTCCCCTCTTCTGTTTTAATAAGCTGCATTCTAGGGCCTCAGACGTCTTTTCTATGGTACTTCCCAACAGCTGGTAACCATAAAAAAAAAGGGCAATTACTGTCATTTACTGCTGTTAGGAATTTTCTCTCATCCTGAGATGGGACAGCTGTCCATTCTCTGGAAGTACCAGGTTTGGATATATGCCTGTCTATCAGTTGGAGGTTATCAATGCTTTTCTGGGCATTTTGGGAAACTGAGGCAGCAGGGGTTGTATTGGTAGGGGTAGTATAGTTCTTTGTGGATCCTGTATTCGTCAAAGCAGCTGCCAGGTTCTGTTCTTCTTTCCCTTGCTGCATGCTAAGCTGTGAATCAGATGCAGCTGCTGGTAGCTGAGACAGTGGAGCAGGAGTGGAGATTGTCAGCAAAGGCTCATGGGAAAAACCCAAGGGCACGAAGGGATCTCTCCAGGCTGAGGCTGCAGAATCATCATCTGCCGGCAGACTGGCTGGGGAGTTTGTGGGGTTTGTAGGCTATGGTTTCAGAGAAGCTGCTGGTGGCCCTAGGGCAGAGGCGTCTAGGGGCGGCGGGGGCGGCAGTGTGAGGGGAACTATTTGTTGCGCGGCTGGAAGGAGTTCCGGGCGGGTATCCGGCACGGAGGAATTTAGCGGCAAACCCGGAAGTGACTCGGGATTCCCCGGCCCCTGCAGCGGCGGTGGAACTCCTCCTGGCGGATCTGGGGGTCCCGCCGGCGCCGCCGCTGGGTTCGGGGCTTCTGGTTGATCTCAGACCGCGGCACGGGGTGCAGGGGTAGCGGCGGGCTCCATCGGCGGCATGGCAGAGGCGATGGGAACTGGCCAGATCGGGGGCACCGCGAACTGCGCATGCGCGGGGCGCGTCACGTGGTCCGCCGGCCGAGCCAAGATATTGGCCGCGTCTACCGCGCCGCTGGGGCCCTCTGATGTCGGGCCCGCGCCGCGGGGGGGTTGCCGGGGGGCGGGGGGTGGCGGGGTCGCGGTGCGGGGCCCCGGGGTGTCCCCCCGCGGCCAGGGCTCAGGCTCGGGTGGGGGCGGCGGGTTTCCCGGTGGGTCCTGCCGTGTGGCCGGGATTGGGGGCGTGGCCACGCGCTCTCCCGGCGCGGGCGGCGGCAGCAAGGTGGCCGCGGCAAGCGCTGGTACGAGTGTTTGTAGAAACGCGGCAATGTTGCTTTGTAACAGGCCAGCGAAAGTGGCAACCACCGTTGCCAGAGGCATTTCGGGGGGAGCCGGGGCGGGCACGAGCCCCGCGGCCAGTGGGGGGGGCGGGGCGGCCGCGGGGGCCGGGACAGGAGCGGCGACGGCAGGGGGTGGGGCGGGGCCGGGGCCGACCGCGGCGATAGGTGGTGGGGTTGCGGTGGAGGCGGGAGGGGCGAGGGCGACCGCGGCGGTTGGGGGGGAATCCCAGCGGAAGCGGGAAGGGTGGGGGCGTCCACCAGGCCCGCGGGGGCCGACGCCCGGCAGTGCGGGGCAGGGGTTGGGCGGGCTGGGGGGGGGGCCACGGGGGCTGGGGCGGTGGGAACTGCGTCACTCAGGGGGGATTCGCGGCGGAGGCAGGGGGCGGCCGCGGCGGTTGGGGGTGGGGTCGCAGCCGCCATAGGTGGGGGGGGTCACGGCAGAGGCGGGAGGGGCAGGGCGGAAGGGGATTGCAGCGAGGTCGTCAGCAGCCGCGCGGGCCGGCCACATGGCCAGGACTGGCTTTTGCGGAACGAACAATTTGGCCACAGCTGTAAAAGCTGGGAGCAAATCGCAAGCTTTTGGGTATCTTCTAAAAATGTCAATAAAAAGCTTATCACCTACAGAGTCCCAGAATTCTCTGGTATAGGCGACTGACCGCTCAGCATGAGGGAAGTGCAACAAAGTCCACTCTAGGAGGGTTTTTAACTCTTTCTTAGACAAAGTACTGTTATGACTACGTAAAAGATGGTTAAATTGCTTATAGAGATCTCTATCTTGGGTAGAGTGGGATTGTCCCATATTTTAGACCTGTGTAGCTCACCTCGAGTTCTCAAAAGCAGAGACCCTCTCCTCAGGGCTCGGTTCAGGTCCCCTCAGAGCTCGGATGTCTCTCCGGACGGCTTTTCCGTGCTCAGGACCTTCAGACCTCCGCCCTCGGGGCTTCCAGCGCAGGCAGTGCTAGGCAGTGCTCAGTGCGCTCTCTTAACGTGGCCACATGCCACCAGATGCCCGGGGCAATTCCAAGAGCTCCAAAAGCTCGATACTCCCGGGCTATGGTGCTCTAGGGTAAAATGCCTCGGCAAATTTTTAAAGAGCTAAGGTTTCTACGTTACTTAGCAACGACAGCCTGTGCTCAGAGTGAAGAGGAGGCTATCACAGGTAATTACTGTGCATGGAGAGGTGTTCAGATGCGTGGATTCCTTTTCCTTCCACGTTGGGCGCCAGTTGAGGAAAGATTATGCTCCAGCATGGTGTGGGGGTGGAGGGAGGCAGAGATCTCTGAAGCTTGCTCTTGGGGAAAGAGGTTTATTGTGGGTTTAGGAAGGCCCGAGCTTTGTGCTCCCAGGCGTAGCACATGGCTGGGCCTCAGAGGGTGGGGAGAGACAAAAGGTAGGAGAGGGGAAGCCCCAGGGGGGGAGGAAGCCCAAGAGACCGCATGGCCCCTCGGAGCCCCCTTATCAGGAGCTCCCAGGTGGGCCGGGACAAGGCATGGGCCAATAGGGTTACAGACGCTGATGTTTTAGGGGCAGGTACAGAGGTGTGGGATGAGCCACAATCTTTTGGGGGGTGGGATGGAACAGTCCATTTCACTCCAGGATTCATCCAAGGGCAGAAGTGACATCCGGCTAGCTGAGGGAACAATCATATCTATCTATCCTCTGCAACAAATCACAGCAAGCGATAGCAAGCAAACAGCGCTGGGTGCAGCTCAGGAATCTGTGTTCCGCCAAAAGCTGACAACCTTTCCTTCTCTTCAGTCCCTTGTTATCCAGCACAAGTGGGGGTGATGGGTCTCCTTCCACTGTGGTTATCAGTTCCAGCCAGTCCTGCAAGATCTTTCACAATCTTTGTTTGCGGTTACCAGCCTTGTCCAAGCCTGCAAATTCCATGCCCTGACCCCCCCCCCCCCACCCTTTTATCCTAATTTCATACTTTTGATGAACAAACAAGTCAATGCAGTTTTTCACACAGGTGAACCCAATGGGAAGAAATGACAATGTCTGACTCAATTCAGAAGGCTGAAATATTTCTTTTTTATAACTATGCTAAAATACATTAATATACTATATAAAAGGAGGATATTAGAACTACATACTACTTTCCCTGACTCTCCCACAACTCGTGACCCTCTCTCTTGAGTCCAGACACAGGTGGATTGGATTGGCCATCAGGCTCAAACAATCCTCACCAGAATCCAATCAAGCACTCACTCCAGGTAAACAATTCTCCAAACACATTCCACATAGGAAAAACAAGGAGCAGAAATAGAAATGGTTTTCTCTTTCATTACTCTCTGTGCACCTCTATGAAAAATCCTGAGAGGGAGAGAAATGTGCTTGCCACACTACAGGGACAGACAACAACCTGCTGGGACTGTGGACAAACAGTATGTATGGAATCTAAGGGGCGGGGGGGGGGAGGCCTGTACATCATACACATGGCCTGAAGGGCTGCTGATAAGCCACTCAGAGACATCTGGCGCACAGCTCAGTCCTTGTGTAAGTAAAGGTTTGGACCTTGCAAGCATTCACCGGCCAATGGGGTGGCTGACAGTGGAGGGATTTGCCAGCCATTAGGGTGGCTGACGAAAAGATTTGCTGATCAATTGATCAATTGTGCAACCGCTAGTGACCTAGTGAATCTTTCTTTTTATTGCAGCTATTTACTGCTATTGTGTGATTGTTACATCCGGACATTTTAGTTGTGTGAATGGCTTTGTAACTGTGTGAGTGGCTTTGTGGTTTTGGTTGTGTGAACAAGTGAGAGGTACCTTCAGTACGGGGGGGAGTGGGGAGCTCTACCCGTGTTTCTGGGAAAAGCAAAGCAAGTGGAAGTGCGGAAGAGAATGTGTTGTGTTTAAGTGTGGTGATTAGTGTATGTTTTAACCGTGGCTAGATGAACTGAAGGGATCCCTTTACCCCAGTAGTTTAGGCTTGATCCTTGGGAATTTGTAAACCCAGGAAATAATTTGATAGACAGAGAAAATGAGCAGGTTCATCTAGATGGATTATATCAGACGTCTGAAAGGGAACTGGCAGCTTTGGACTGGGAGCAGCCTGCACTAGAGAATCTGAATATTCAAGAAGGCATAAATGGAGTAACTTGTTTTTGTGGAAGTTTTAGAACTCTCAGTCGATCAAGAGGTTGGCATCTCGCGTGGGTATTGTTGCAGTGTAGGATTTGTGCAGGATGCTACTACTGTTCTTCTGCAAGGCGGCAGAGTGTGATCCCTCAGTGTGAATGGGGACAGCATTTTAACCAAGTAGATTTTGAACCCAAGATTTTAAAGCTTGTGTGTGGAAAGTCACATCTAATACCTGAGAATTGGGTTGTGCGAGAGGAAAACTGGGAAAGGACTGTGAGAGCCTGTGAAGAGAGAGTCAGGTGGAAGCAAGATAAGACTCAAAGAAGAAGATAATGGGAACTAGTCAGAGTAAAGAGGTTTCCAGGGCCAGCCCATTGGGGTGTATTTTGGCACATTGGAAAGAAGTTGCTGGCAATAGGGTGTGGTATTCGCATATCCTTTGAACAGAGAGAGACACATACTTTCCATGGAAAATCCTGGGAAAGGCTGTGAGAAAGCTCAGGAAAGAAGAAAAACAATTCTTATCTTCATTTGCTGCATCTGTTGTTTGTTACATGTGGAATGTGTTATGAAGATTGTTTACCGAAAAGGGATTTCTTAATTGGACTCCGGTGATGGTGTTTTGATTTAATTTGACCAATTGGAGCCATGCTGTGTCAGGACTGTAAGGGTCACGGGTTTTTTTTTAGTATAGTAGTAGTATAGTTTTTAGTATAGTGTAATATAGTATAGCTTAATAAAGCTTTTGTTCACCCTTCTGCAAACATGGAGTCAATGCACATTATTCCCCATGGTGGAGGTCAGCCACAATACAGAAATACAGAAAATAAAAGAACTTTAATTAAGTATTGTAGCCAGTGGTGGCCTTTATATAAGATGGAGGATGGAATGAAGTGGTCATCTACTGGAACTTTAGATTATAACACCTTATTACAGTTAATGCTGTTTTTAAGATGGGAAGGCAAATGGGATGAGGTTTCTTACATGGATATGTTCTTCTACCTCTGAAATCACTTGGAATGGCAGAGGGACTGTGGACTCAGAGCTCCCTCTGACCCACTGGTATTAGCCCTTGAAAGGGAAAATAGAGCCAAGAGAGGACAACTTAAGCGATGTTGTTCAGCATGCAGTATAGGATAATGCACAAAATCAGATAAGGTTTATCATGCTGCCATCCAAGAACAAGATGTAATAGATTTGTTAAAGGCTCCCCCTAGGAGACAGGAGGAAGAGGAAGATACGGACTCTCCCCCTAAAAGAGAGGAGGATGCAGGCTTGGAAGGAACATCCACTCAAATCCACTCTCCTCCTGGCAGCCTGGTTTCACCCAAGATTAGGAAGTAAGTACTGCAAACTCCTTTGTGAGAGACAGTGGGACCAGAAGAAGGGAGGGTAACGGTTAAAATACCATTTTCCACTATTGATTTGGAGACATGTGAAAGGGTTGCTAAGAATTATCACAGTGATTTGGTGATTACCACCAAACGCTTGTGGTGTATCATAAAACAGCATAACCCAGATTGGAGTGATATCCAGTTATTCCTGGATGCTTTAACTGAAACAGAAAAGCAGTTGTTTCTGAAAATACAGGGGATCTGGCAGAGGATTTTTATAAAACCCAATGACTAGATGTAAAAGACTATTTTCTCCTCCAAAATCCAAGCTGGGATCGAAACAGGTCAGCAGAATTGAAAAAATTAGAAAGTTACCAGGAGTGGATAGCAAAAGGAATGGAGAGAGCAATTCCTAAGATCATAAACTGGTCAGCTCTGTATGCTATCAAACAGGGGCCTTCCAAGTCTCCATCTGAGTTCCTAGACCACTTAAGAGATGCAATGCACTGCACACATAGTTAGACCCTGGGTCTGAGGAAGGGATACAATAGTTAATCAACATAATTTTGGGACAGTCTACGGGGGACATCAGATGTTAACTTCAAAATCTTTGGGGGGGTGGATGGGATGAACCTTGAGACCTTGTTGGAGAAGGCATGGAGAGTATTCAGTAATTGGGAAGAAAGATACAAGCAGTGAATGAAAAAGCTAGGGGCAGTAGCAAAGGAAGAAGAGAAAGGGAACTGCATAAAGGGACCACCCAGGCAAGGCCCACCCCAGTGTGTGATTTGCAGAAGAACTGGTCACTTGAAGAACCAATGTCCAGAGCAGAGATGAGGTGACCATCAGGAAAAAGGAGTGGTGGTCACCCATGTGAAAGAGGACTGAGGAGGACCGGGGGATTCTACACCTGTGGATCCACTGGTTATAACAATGAGGCTGAGGGAAGAAGGGAAAAAGGTGGAATTTTTGGTTGACATGGGAGTGACATATTCGGTTCTAAATAAAGCTTTAGTACTCGTGGGGAATGATTACATTGTGGTACAAGGGGCAACTGGTCAATCTGAAAAGGCATATTTTTGCAGACCACTAAAGTATAAGCTTGGGAAACAATGGGGTATTCATAAGTTTTTATATATACCTAGTTCTTCAAAGGCATTTCTAGGGAGAGACTTATTAGAACAATTACAAGCAATCATTACATTCAAGAATGGGGAAGTTACTCTGTAGGTAAATGACCAAAAGTACATAGAGGTATTAAATTTAATACTAATAACTGTTGAAACTGAGGAGGAAATTAGTGAAGAAATAATAATCCAAGTGTTTCCCATAGTATGGGATTCCAATGTACCAGGGAGGGTGAAAAATGCACCTCCCATATTAATCAAACTTAAGGAAGGAAAACAGTAAGAATTAAAAAGTACCCTTTGAAAAAGGAAGATAGGGAAGGAATTATCCCAGTGATAAGGAACTTTTTGCAATTAGGATTATTAAAAGAGTGCCAATCTGACTTCAACACTCCCATTCTACCTGTTTGAAAGCCTAATGGGTCATATTGAGTAGTGTAGGATTTAAGGGGTGTCAACAACATCATGGAAGATTTATAGCCAGTGGTAGGGAATTCATATACTTAGGTTGGAAATGGGATGTCTATTCTATTCCTATCTCTTAGAGGTGAGGTAGTTATCTTCTGTTAATTGGGCAGTTTGCTTTATCTCTTTCACAACCAATCCTCCCTCCGGGGAGATATCTTCTGTTAATAGGCCATTGAGTGTCACTGCATGACTGATAAAATTACATCACCCCATTGTGAGATGCTCCGCCCAGAGGGAGGAGCCAAGCATTCCTACCTGGATATAATCAGAGATTTGGAACACCACAGCCAGCCTTTTCCACTGGATTCTCAGAGGAGCAGCCCTTTCTCACTGGATTGCCAGAGGAAGACCAGGACCATCTAAATAATCACTAGACCTTCAGAGATAAACTACAGCCTTCTTCAGCATCACTGCTTCAACAGAACCACATCTGTCACTCCAGGAGGACTGCAGCCACCATTTCAATTGGACTGCTACCAACACTCTGATCAACAGGGTGTCAGGTCATATTCGGACTCTGTCAGTGTTGTTTTGTATTACTGTATTGGTTTAGGTTTTTTTGTTTTATTTTTTTCCCTAATAAAGAACTGTTATTCCTGCTCCCATATCTTTGCCTGAGACACCCTTAATTTCAATTTGGAGGGAGGGGGTTTACATTTTCCATTTCAGGGGAGGCTTCTGCCTTCCTTAGCAGATACCTATCTTTTCAAACCAAGACAGCTGTTTAACACCAGAGCTAACTTGGTTTACCGTTCTAGATCTGAAAGATGCCTTCTTTTGCCTCCCTATCCACAAAGCCTGCCAGAAAAATTTTGCCTTTGAATGGGAAAGCCCTAAAAATGGGCATAAAATTCAGCTCACATGGACAGTGTTGCCTCAGAGATTTAAGAACTCTCCCACTTTGTTTGGAGAACAACTTGCAAAAAACCTAGAGTCCTGGGAAACTCCACCAGAAGAAGGAAGGCTATTGCAGTACGTGGATGATCTAATAGCCACCCGGATGAGAGAGGCATGTGTGGCCTGGACAGTAACCCTCTTAAATTTTCTAGGACTCCAAGGGTACAGAGTATCAAAGAAAAAGGCTCAGGTGATGAAGCAGAAAGTAATCTACCTGAGTTATGAGGTTAGTGCTGGACAGCAGACTTTGGGGCAAGATCACAAGGAAGTGATATGCCAAACCCCAAAACCCCAGACAATAAAGGAACTGCGAACCTTTTGGGGAATGACAGGATGGTGTAAGTTATGGGTTTACAACTAGGGTTTACTTGTAAAACCTCTGTATGCACTCATTACAAATGGATGCAGAGACCTCCAGTGGACAAAGGAGGCCACACGGGCCTCTGACCAGCTAAAGAAGGCCCTTATGTCAGCTCCAGCCTTAGGAATCCCAGACGTGAGTAAACAATTCTTTATATTTTCCCATGAGAAACAGGGGATTGCTGCAGGTATAGCTAGCCCAGGACCTGGGGCCATATCAAAGGGCAGTTGCCTATATTTCCAAGCAACTGGATGCAGCAGTCAAGGGATGGCCAGGTTGCCTCAGGGCTGTCACAGCAGTTGTACTAAATATTCACGAAGCACACAAATTTACCCTGGGCCAGAAAATGACTGTACTAGTGTCTCATACAGTGTCTACAGTACTTGAAGTAAAGGGCGGGCACTGGCTTTCTCCACAAAGGTTCCTGAAATACCAGGCCATCATGGCAGAACAAGATGATGTAGAAATAGTAGTGATTAACATTGTCAATCCAGCTTCTTTTCTCAGCAGAAATCGAGAGGAAACAGTCCACCATGACTGCTAGGTACTTATTCTAGACACCCGGAACTGAAGGGCACTCCTCTGGATGGTACAGAGACCTGGTTCACTGATGGGACCAGCTACGTCATCAGTGGGAAATGATATACTGGGTGTACAGTTACTACTTGCAGAGAGGTAATCAAATCGGGGCCTTTGCCAACAGGTACCTCTTCACAAAAGGCTGAGATAAATGCCGTAAACTGTGCCTTTGAAATGGCAAAAGGAAAGAGAATAAATGCTGCGTCTCTCCCTCGAATCCACGGGGATAAAACCCCTGTGGAGCCCGGCCAGCTGGGCAGTGGGGCGAGGCGGGCAGAGGGAAAGAACTTCTCCTTGGATCCCGGGGGACTTGGAGAAGTTTCCATGTGAGTCCAAAGACGAGCTGGTCCCACAAGCAAAGGAAAGAGGCACTCCTCCTAAGGATTAGTTCCAAAGTTTAATGAGGGTCTGGAGAGATCCCAGGCCACATCTGGCTTCAAAGGACCTCCAGAGCAAGAGAGAGGGTCTCCCGGCCCGGAGCTGCCAGATATAGGGGGGAGCGGGGAAATCCGAACAGCCAATGGGAGAAGGACATGGGAGCGGTTCTCTGGGGGCAAGGCCTCAGTGACCACTGAGGAGGGGATCGGGGTGGAGTCCCAGCCAAGGTCCAGTTACCTGGTGACCCTGGGGGAAGGATCTGGACAAAGGGGAAGGGTCATCAGGTGATTGACACATCACCTGGAAGGAGACAGGGGGATGGGTTGGGGTTTGATGGATATACAGGTACTGATGGGGAAGCTGGGATGAACCAAACAGGTACAAAGAGAGGATATGGAGGGACAAACCATTATGAGGGGATATACAGTGCAAACACAACTCTACATCTCCTCCCTTCAGATATAAAAAATGAAAATGACTTAAACAGGGGTTGTCTCTGAGTCCATTTAATCTTCAAACCAAGGATCTTGATTCAGAGGCTCTTCTGGAGTAGGATGCTCATCTTCATTGATGGAGAGATGGGCTTTATTAACTGAGATGGTGGAGTTCAGAGCTTTCAGAATAAGTCCCTTTACAACACTAAAACCCATGACAAGACCAATAAGAAGCACTACAAGTAACAGTCCAGTTTGAATTAGTGACTTGATCCAACCTGAGAGACTCCATCCTTGAAAAAGAGACCCCAGCCAGTCTGATGATTCTCTCTTTAGGTCTCCTATCAGGCTCTGCCTCTTTTGTATTGTGTCATGGATGGCCTCAGCCCGTGAGCTTAAATTTAAACAGCATAGTCCTGCAAACTCCTCACGGTGATGATTGTGAAGGAGTAAAAGATAGTTGATTGCAGCCTGGTTTTGGAGGGTGGCCTGCCTCGTTATTTCTTCATCTGATAGGAGGTCATCTAGGGCCTTTGAAGTAAAATTGGCCTGCTTAGGAACCCAGCACTCGAGGTGTGCCAATTCCCCGACTGTGTTTGCCATAGCTACCCAAGGCAAAAGTGCAATGGCAGCTATGTTTTTTGATGTAGACCAATGGGTAACCTGAGAGTCACAATTTTGATCCCAATTCTCAAGGTCAGTGTCCCTTTTTTGGCATGCCAATTGATAGGTTTTGTTCAGATTTTGCCAATGTGAAATCTAAGTTTTGTTAGGTGAAAACAAGCTCAGCTGCCCAAAAGTACAGGGACCTCCGATTAGGCAAGGGGGGATGCCTGCCCAAGCCCGCTGGCCGCAGATGAGGAAGGTGCCTTTGGGTAGGGAGTGAGGTTTATTATCAGGGGCGGAGTACATGGGGACATGGATTACCCTCTGGCACCATTCCTCTGCGGTGTACTCAGTGGTGGTCTGCCTGATTTCAATGGCAAGTCGGTCTTGGGGGTCAGGGGTGACGGAGAAATGCACACAGGTAGAAGCAGGGGAAGAACCAAGTAAATCTAATTCTTCAGGGCTTTTGTCCATTATGGGTAGCAGTTTGACCCACCTCCTCCATGCGTCCGGTTGGTAGGCGATGAATGAGCAGTTTTCTTTGCTAGGGATGGAAGTGGGTTTGGGGAGGTTGAATGGGAATTCATTTATTTGGTATGGGATCCCCACGAGGAAGGATAGGAGAGGGTCAAATGCAGAGGATGTGGACAGGCAAACATGATCCTGATTTAGGGATTTAGCTAATGTGGCCCACACATTGGCCTTGGGCTGAGGGACAATCCATGCTAGCTGGAGGGGTGAGATGGTGGCCAGGATGAGGAGGATGAGGCCTTTTCTCAGCAGCATCACAGGTTGGATCCGGGTGACAATGATTTCTGTAAAATAACTGTGATACAAAATTAGTCATTTAGGTAGGGGAGGTCTAAATCAAAAGGGAACAGAGAACTGAGGGAGCTGGAGAGAGAGGATGAATCTGAAAGGGATGATTTCCGCCGCCTTCTCAGCGCTGCATTCTCCACCTGAGGACTGACAATAACGGGCTGTACTTTAGGGATGTGTGGTCTCACAAATTTTGAGGGGACCCACCTCAGGCCTGAGGGCGTAGACACGCAAGCATACCCAAGCCCCCAGGCTATTAAATCATAGGGTCCCTCCTGCTGCCATGTTTCTGGATTTTTTATCATGACAGGAGGTTTCTCTTTGAATTTAGCTTCTGGGTATGTGTGAAAATGCCGAATGATTGGAGGGTTTAGGTTTTCAAAAGAGCAGTTTAGAAAATTGATTGTAAAAAGTGCGCTAGCAAGCTGGACCTGGGGGGATTCCACCTTCATCACTGGCTGTTGCTGTCTGAGAACTCTCTTTAAGCTCTGGTGGGTCCGCTCCACCACGGATTGACCTGATGGGGAATAGGGGATACCTGTCTTATGTTCTATTCCCCATTGCTGCAAGAAGCTCCCGAGGTCCTTGGAGGTATACGCTGGGGCATTATCTGTTTTGATCCCTTTAGGGACACCCAGTGTGGAGAAAGCTTGTATCAGGTGTTTCTCAGCATCAGCAACTCTCTCCCCTGTGTGGGCAGAAGCAAAGACAGCACCAGAGAAAGTATACACATGTGGGAACTCAAAATGTCTCTCAGACATTTTTAGAGGTTCCAGGCCTTGGTCAGAAGCATTTTAGACCCTGGCAGACAGCTGAAAAACAGCTGTGATTTTGAGTTTGAGCCATGGAATGAATTACCATCTTTGGAGGTGGAACAAGCAGTCATAAAGGGTTAGATAGTATAGTAAAAGTAGTTACAAAACAGAGGGGTAATTTTTTAGTATTGTACAGGGGGGTTTTAACACTTGTACAGGGGGGGTTTTACTTTGTACATGGGGGTCAGAAGTTCTAAGATGGAGGAAAGTGGGCTGATCCTGTTCTTCCTCTTTCTTCTTCCTTACCTCCATGTTCTTGGTGATGTTGGCACTCACAGATTGGTTTAGAGTAGAAAAGCACTTTGTAATATAAGTAGTAGGTATTGGGGGAAAACTATAAACATGTAATACGTAATATATCATATAAAAGATAGCAGCAGCCCTGGGCGGGGGGAGAGACGAAGAAGACAGCAGATAGAGAGGATGTCAGTGTGTGTGTATGCCTCTACCCGGGCTGCTGACCAAACAGCCGCAGCCCAAGAACATAATCTGTTAGATAACTAGCAATAAATAGTCTTGAGACCAAACAACAAAAGACTGCAGAGTTTTTCTTTGGAAGCACGGGTTGGAGGAGACATTTCACCACCATATGGGACTCCAGAATAAGGCTGGGGATCCCACATCCACAGAGACATGAACATGCTTAAATCTGCCAAAAGAGTGGATGTGTGTTACATCCATCTGCCACAATTCACAGCTTCTCAGCCCTCTGGGGTTAGCCCCTGCACTCCAGATGGCATTGGGAGCGACTTACAAGAAGGGCATGTAGCTACAATGGCCCGGGCCTGGTCACGGATGGGCTGGAATTGTCTCACCAGGCCGGGTGCATTCTGATGGTAGAGCTGGTGACTGATTTTTGCCTGTTGGAATTTGTCTGGGAGTGGAGCCATTTGCACAGGGGCAGCTGCAAGGGAATCAGCATGCCTATTACCCTCTGCCAGGAACCCCGGCAAGTCGGTGTGTGACCTGATGTGCATCACATAGAAGGGTTGCTCTCTGTGGGAGAATAATCTTATCAGCTTGGAGAGCAAGTTGTGCAAAGCAGTGTTAGAAACCCCCTGCAAAATTGCATCTTGAGCTCTAGATACTACACCTGCTACATATGCCGAATCAGTGACCAGGATAAAAGGTTCAGAAAATCTATCAAAAGCTCTGACAGCTGCGGCCAACTCAGCTACCTGAGGTGAGCCTACCACCTCAGTAATATCTGACTCCCACTGCTGAGTCTGAGGATTTTTCCACGTTACCACGGATTTGTGGGACCCTACGGACGCGTCTGTAAAAACAGTCAGAGCTTTTACAGGTTTTTTACTTTGAATAATTATTGTTGACAATGTGAATTAAACATCCAGATTAAAAATGTTGTGGGCCGGTCTCAAAACAGAAATTTGACCAGTGTAGCTATCTAGAGCAAAGTGTAGGGCCTGATTTTCCTGTAATAAGTGTTCTAACATTGCTTTGGTAAATTGTCCCAATTCTAATTTTAAAGGAATGTGAATGTACTCAAAGTCACATCCAGACAGCTCCCTGATCCTGGCTCTGGCCTTGCGGATCAGTTCTGCTACCAGCTCCTGTGGCTGTGTCATTCTTTTGGCCCTTTGATGACTTATGAATACCCACTCTATAATCAAGAGAAGATCCTTCCGGTCCTTCTTTTCCCTGTGGGTGTCTCTCCACTGAAAGATAACTCCGTGGAGGTGTGGCAGTCTGCCCAGGACTATAAATTTAAAGGGCAGGTCTGGATCATATCTATGGACCTGTCGGGCAGACATTGTCTCCTGGATTTTCTCCAGTGCAGCTTTGGCCTCTGGGTAAGAACCCTAGGAGAACTAGGCTCCTCTGCCCCTTTCAATAAATTGAAAAGGCGGGCTAGGTCTTCATTTGTGATACCCAGCCAGGGCCTTACCCAGTTTAAAGAGCCACACAGCTGCTGGACATCTGCTAAAGTTTTGATGTTATTTTTAATTACCAATTTTTGCGGAACAATGGTCAGCTTACCAATTTCCAGCCCCAGGTACCTGCAAGGTGGCATCCTCTGAACTTTGTCCTCACAAAGCTCAAACCCTGCAGCTATCAACGCCTTGGTTGTCACTTCAAGCACGTGTGCAAGTAGATCGTCATTGGGGGCACAAATTAAAATATCATCCATATAATGATGGATAATCATGCTGTCGTTGGCTGCACAGATTGGGGCCAGCAATGAGGAGACATACCATTGGCAAATACCCGGGCTGTTTTTCATGCCCTGAGGAAGTACTTTCCAATGGTATCTCTCTGCTGGAGCTTCTCGATTGATAGAGGGAACTGAGAATGCAAAACGTGGTGCATCATCAGGGTGCAGAGGAATTTGGAAAAAACCAATTTTTAATATCAATAACTGCCAGATTCCAATCTTGGGGTAACATTGTGGGGGACGGCATCCCTGGCTGGAGAGGACCCATATCTTCAATTACTTTGTTAATTTCTCTGAGGTCATGGAGGAGCCGCCACTCATCCTTGCCAGGTTTTTTAATGACAAAGACAGGGGAATTCCAGGGAGATGTTGTTTCCTGGATGTTCCCTTTGGCTAACTGCTCGTCCACAAGCTTTCGGAGCACTTTTAATTTTTGTTTGTTTAGCAGCCACTGTTCTACCCAGACTGGAGTATCATATAGCCAATTTAATTTCTGGGTAGAACACTCCTCAGTGACCGCTGCCTGAAAAACCTGGGGAGTCGGGATGTCAATTGTGACCCCCCACTGGGCCATCAGGTCTCTCCCCCACAGGGGTTCCGTGTAATCTAAAACAAATGGACGTAAGTGTGCCAATTGCCCATTTGGCCCCTCAAATTTCACAATGTTTTTTGATTGCTTAGCCAATTGTACCCCCCTTACACCCTGAATGTGGCTACCTACCTCCTGCAATTCCCAATTAGATGGCCAATTCCGTGAGGGAATGATTGTCACATCTGCCCCCGTGTCTAGGAGTCCATTCATGTGTTTACACTCGCCTCCTTTCCACAAATAACAGTTAATTTTGGGGCGATCTTTTCCCAGTACCTGGGCTTGACAGATCTTATGGATCTTCTTTGGTGACAGCTTCCACAGATGTTCCGGATGCACTGCTGGGCCAGTCACTGGAATAGCCTGTGCAATGATTTGTCCTTTGGGAATGAACACTGGGGGTTGAAAACACTGCAGCCACACTACTGTTTTGGGTCTGAATCAGTTAAACAAGGAGCAATGGTTATCTCGACTGGCGTGTATTTAGTGTCCCCAATAACGATATAACTACTGTGGATATTCCTCCAGGTTCCGGGGTTCTTAGTATCAACTGTGACAAAATGCCAATCTCTATCCTTGAGATGCAAAGGCTCAGTTAATACCAGCCTGAAAGGAGAAGAATTAGAACAGGTGTTAAGCACAGGTTTAGGATGGTCAGAGTCCTGACCCAACCAAAACCTGGAAATAAAAGGCACATCATCTCCCGGGTTATTAATTTCATTTTGTAAAGTCACGTCTAATAAATGATTGTCTGTGTCCTCAGGTGGGTGCTGGAAGTCACTGCCCGCCCCCCTCCAGTGATGGTATTTGTCTCACCTCATTTGTGTCTGCATGCAGGGAGGGACTGCACTGACAACTTAGGTTTTTGGATTTCCCCCCTGATGAGGAATCGCTTGCCCCTGTTTTTGATTTTTAAACTGTAAAAATTCATCCTTTATTGGGCAGTGATGTGCCCAATGTCCCTTCTGGTTGCACAGAAGACATGGTGTTCCTTGTTTCAGTCCCTTTGGGGGTGGTCCCGGAAAGCGACGAGGTGGGGCGGCTGCGGCTGCCGGTAGTGCAGTGTCCGTGCCGGAGGCTTCAGCGATAGAAACCCTTTTCAGAGGCGCCCGGAATTCTCTAAAGTCCTTTACAGGGATGGAAACCTTCCGTGCGCAAACGTCCAGCATGTTTTGTAGGGTGGGGTCCGGATCGAGGGAGAGGCTAAGGATGGCATTTTGACAAGCCTCATTCGCATTCTGCCGCGCGATCACAGTAATTATTCCTTGTTGGAGTGTCTTATCTGGCACTTGTGCATCTATCACCCGATGAAGCCGATCTACAAAACTTACAAAAGACTCTAAAGGCCCCTGCTTTATAGACAAATAAATAACAACGAGGCCACTAGGTTTCAGTTTAAAAAAAATGCTTTCTCTGCTGCTTTTGCACTCAGAAGCAAAGCTTCCCTTGGTAACTTTTCTGCCTGCTTTTGACCTGAATCCCAATCCTCATTCCTGCATAAGTGGCTTACTGATATCATTGTCCCATCTGAATCAAGTGATGTATCCGGATTAACCCAAAGATCAGGCAACTTGTCCCTTATTTCCTTTATCCACACACTCCCACACCAAAAACTCAGCCTGAGTTATTAACCACGAGAAAAGAGTCCGCAAATCTGCCGGGACATACTCAGCAGAAGACAGAGTTGCCTTTAAAAGACCTCGAAAAAATTCACTTTCCCTACCAAATTCCTTTTGAGCCTTGCACAAATCCTGTATAACTTACTGGGGGATAGGGCACCACTGAACCTGGGGCCTGACTCCCTGCCGTGGGGTGTAAGTCACCGGAGCAGCAGTGAAGGCAGGCAGGGGTTGAGCCAAGTCCCTGCTCTCCCCCACCCCCGCCCTCACTCCCCCGGAGCCCAGGCTGTGGGATCCTCCCAGCCCCGCCCCCCATTTCTGGGAGTCGGGGTTGTGGGACCCCACCGCCCCTGCCCCCCGTTCATCCCCCGCTCCCGCGCGGCCGAGGGCGGCGGGAGTCCCCCCCCCCGCTCCCCCCCTCCCCCCCCTCGGGGACCACGGGCGGCGGGAGTCCCCCCCCGCCCCATCTTTTCCCCCCTTCGGGCTGCGGGGATCCTTCCCCGCCCCCCCCCTCCCCCCGCGGCCGCGGACCGTGGGAACCGGAAGAGCGGTTGCAGGTTTCGGGGGAGGGAGCGGAGGGATCTGAGTCACGGCCGGAGGGAGTGGCTGGTGACCAACGCCCCCAGGGGGTGGAGCCGCAGGGCGGGGACATGCATAATTCATAAGGGGAGGGGCTGGGGGGAGGGTCTGGAGATCGGAAGGGGTTTCTGAGAGAGAAGTAAGGAGGATTGTGGGAAGGAGAAGGGGACCACGAGGTGGAGGAAGCCACGTGGCCGGCGCCATCTTGCGGGGGTGCAGAGGGAGAGGCGGGGTTTAGGGAGGAGGCAAGGAGGGCATTATGGCAAGAAGCCCGAGCGCCGCGAACAGGGGGAGAAGGAGAGCACATGGCAGGGGCCACGTGGTGGCCGCCATCTTGAGAATCACAGGGGAAAGGATTTTTTTGAGAAACAGGGTCTGGGAGATTAAAATTGTTATGAGTGAGCACAAGAGGCCATCCGATCCGATTAACAGAATTTATTTAAATTCATTTAATAGAGTATATGGGAGCGAAAGCAAAGCAGCGCTGGGCGACAGAGGGGAGCCACCGCTCCGCCAAATTGCCACGCTTGTGGTCCCCTAGTTCGCTCTTTTATCTTCCTCCTTAGTTCACTCGTTTCTTCTGCGCAGTCGCATTCTGTTGCTAGGTGGTCGTTTTCTGCCTCCTGGTGGTCGTGGGATGAAGGCTGGTTGTCTTCCTCACAGTTGTCCTTTTGATCTGGGGATTCTCACAGTCTCAAGAATACGTGTTATCTTAGGAATGCGTGTTATCAGTTGAGCAATGCACAGCCTATTGCCTACTACCGCTGTAAAAACTTAGGAATGCGTGTTATCAGCAATGTACAGCCTATTGTCTACTACCGCTGTAAAAAAAAAAAACAAATCTCCTTACATTATATCCTTGAAACAAGTTAACATCTGTGGCTACAGCGAACAAAAAGGTCACCCTTCTCTTACAATCCCCCCTTTTCCTTTCATCCTTCTTTTTGTTCGTTGAACCGTATTAATTCTTTTCTACTAAGCTCTAGATAGTCTTCAGTCTCCACCTGGATGAGTAGTTCATATTTTGATCTTACCATCATCAAATGAGTGGCCTCTAACCTACTCTTTACTATAGCAATAAGCTTATTAAAGATGCAGGGTCCAAAAGTTAGCACTAAGATGAGCAGAATTGCCGGTCCTGCAATAGTGGACAAAAGGGTGGTTAGCCAAGGGGAATGAGTAAACCATGATTCATACCAACTTTGTTGAGCTTCTTTCTCTTTCTTTCTTTGCTCTATTTGTTTGCATAGCTCAGTCATAGTATCAATCACAATTCCTGTGTTGTCTGCATAAGTGCAACATTCTTCTCGTAAGGCAACGCAGAGCCCCCCTTGTTGTAAAAATAATAGATCAAGTCCCCGTCTATTTTGTAACACTACCTCAGAGAGGGACCTGACTGATTTTACTAACCCATCTATGGCCTTTTTGATTCTGCTTAAGTCTTCATCCACAGATACCCGTAAATTCTTCATACCTTGTTGTTGATTTACTAGGGAGGCTACCCCTGTTCCCACTCCAGCTCCACCCACACTAAGCAAGACTGCTACTGTTAATACGGTGAGTGGTTCTCTTTTGACTAGATGGTGTTCGGGAGTTATTTGATGCTCTAGTACATACTCCTTCAGGTGATATGATATGCGAGGGACAATTAACACCTGTACACAATAATCTGAACTTTCATTGAAAAGCCTTATGGATAAGCAAGGGGTGGTTCCGAGTGTATTACATACCCATTTGGTGTTAGGCGCTGGCAGGAGCCATTCTGCCGGTTTATCTTTTCTCTTGATGCTGATTGTTGTTTCACACAAGTGTTGCATTATTGCAGGTACTTTTCCCACACATTTCCCTTTCCCTCTTACTTGTGCTAGGGTTATTCCTGGGGTGCTATCTTTTCCCTGTTTCCACAGACATTCTCTTGGGTTTGTCCCATTAATTCTTTTGGTTTTGGCAAAGGATCCTATCGCCTCATAAAAGGGTGGATTCATCATGTAACAGAGCCAGCAACCCTCTGTCAGGTTTGGGTATGTATAGTTTAAAACACCGAATGTGGCTTGCATTATTTTCCACAAGGTGGCATGTTCGGGTTTAGGAGCACCTGGCTCATCTATACTAATGTGGTTGGTAATAACCTCTGTCTCTGTGTAGTTGATTGTTTTAGTTTTAATGTCACTTATTACTTTGTTGGGTCCATATGGTGCTGGGTCATAGGGAATAGGTTCTTTCTTTATAAGTATTAGGTTTCCCAAATCCTGTCCCTCTATCCAATGCCTAATTCCCCATGTCTTTCCCAACAGCCACCCTGGGTCATTTGGTTGAGTAACATTGAGGTATATGAAAGTACAGTTCCCGAGTAAATTTTTCCCTGCCCATGGCCATTCTTTTGGCTTTACACATCCAGCTGGTCCATATCCCACCCTTAGGTATTTATCTGACCCTCCTCTCAGGGCCCATGCTGATGCTATTGTTTCACAACCCCAATAACCACAGTAGTAATGCCCGGGGAGGTTACAATATGACCTCCCCGAATTTGAAGCAGGGCACATATAGAAACTTGTCAAATTTAACAGCCGCCCACAGCTTGGATTCTTGGTCATGTTACATACTCCAGCTTTAAAGCTTGGTGCCCCGGGGGTCATCACAGTCTGCAGGTTGTAACGAGTATCATGATTTTCCCACCTACTTAATGTCCATTTAAAGGGTTCATGGGTTTCAGTAGCAACACTTTGGAGAGGAAAACATATCATCACAAATGCAAGAATCTTTAGGGCTGAGTAGTACGCACTGCAGGGGATGCTGCTTATCACGCCCAATTTCACATTCCCACTTTTTCTCATTCCATTGTCACCATTCCCGTGCCTATGGTGGTCATTGTTTCTTCTTAAGGTTTGGGAGGGTCCCTCATCCCCACTAGCTACCTCTCTGTCTCGCCTGTCAACTTGGTTGCTACAAGCTACAGGGTAGGCCATCTTCTTGACAGCAGAGATATTCTTCAGGGGCGGGGTTATTTCCTCTCTCCCACTTCGACCTCCGGGAGTTCCAATTTTTCTCATTTAATTGTGGGGTGTCACACCTAAGTCCTTTGACCAGCCTGCGACACTTGACCTGGACTATGTCCGTAAGAAATGGACTTGAAAGCTCGTTGGAGTGGTAGCAATGGAATTCAGGGTTTATTCCCTTCACAAAAATTTCCCACCACTCGGGAGATTCCTTAGTCAATTCCCGAGTGGCAACCTTATAATTCAATATTTCAGAGGTCAACTTGCGTCGTCCTAGCCAGCAGCGTTGACACACACTTTTTGGAGCCCTCCCCTTTCTACAGTGAGCCCACCACAGCCCTTTACAAATTTTACAAGAAAAGCAAGCAAAAGGGTAACAATCACAATCTAACCAGCTACATTTTACTCTAATATCTTCATGTTCGGCATGGCCTTCCCCTTCCCAAGGTCTCTGCTCCTTTTCGAGTCGGATGGGCCGATAATAGGGCTGCTGAGCTAAAGTCTTCTAAATGCTTACAGTATCCTGGGGGTTTCATTTCTCCTATCAGTTGTTTTTGCAATCCCCAGTCATTCCCGACCCAAATGTCCCTGGAACTGGCAGTGTCCATTAAAATTACTTGAGAGTTCTCTTTACTGTTAGCTTCAAATCTCCCGGCTTCCCATCAATCTTCCAGCTCGTCTCTCTGGAAGTTGCATGGAATCGAGTCGGGTCCACTGGCCCCTTTATTCTGCTAGCATGGGTCCATCCCTTTTCTGCTGTACGAACTGCGGAATCAGTGGTGATTAAAACCAGATACGGTCCGTCCCACCTTGGGGTGATTGAATCTTCTTTCCAGCTTCGGATGAGGACCCAGTCGCCGGGTTGTACCTGGTGTAATACAAGATCTAATGGTGGTCTTCGGGCCCACATCCCCTTTTCCCATAACTGTCTATTGTATTTCATTAAAACAGTTAAATATTTGTTAATACTTTGGTCAGTGATATTAGGATTAGATTGAACTTTCTCCAGGGAGTAGGGCATTCCATACAACATTTCAAATGGGGAAAGCCCTATGTCTGCTCGTGGTTGAGTCCGAATATTTAATAATGCTAGTGGCAGACATTTTATCCAAGATAACTTAGTTTCTAGTACCAATTTAGTGAGTTGTTTCTTAATTTCCCCATTCATTCTTTCAACCCTCCCTGAACTCTGGGGGTGCCAGGGAGTATGTTGTTCCCATTTTATGCCCAGGGCTTCTGCCAGCAGCTGTGTTATTTTTGAAGTAAAGTGGGGGCCCTTATCGGAGTCTATTGTTTCTGGGACCCCATACCTGGGTATTATTTCCTCTAGCAGGGCCTTTGTTACCGTTCGGGCTGTCTCCCTAGCGGTGGGGATTGCTTCCACATAATGTGTTAGATGATCTACTATTACTAAAAGATATTTTACCCTCCCCACTTTGGGAAGCTCAGTAAAGTCCACCTGTAAATTTGTAAAAGGCCTCTTTGCCACTGGTCTCCCTCCCAAGGGTGGCTTCCTTAAATTCTTCCTATTTACACGTAAACAGGTTGGACAACCCTTAGTAATACTTTTTGTTAGATCATGGAGACCCACAGTCATGTAATGGGTGGCAAAGTGGTCTACCAGCCCTTGAGCGCCCCAGTGTGTTTTCTGGTGTAATTTATTAAGCATCTGCTGGGCTATGGCCCTAGGCAGAACCTCCCTCCCATCCTTCAACAGCCATTTCCCCGATTCTTCTTTTATCCCTAATTTCGCAAGTTTCTCCCGCTCTTCTACAGTAAATACAAGCTTCTCCTGGGTGGTCAACCCAGGATTCTCTGGGGTATCTGTAGGATCCCTCCCAGCTCTCTCGCTCAAGGTCAGTGCCTTGATAATTGCAGCCTTCTTCGCTTCATGGTCTGCCGCGTTGTTACCCCTACTCCGGTAATCCATTCCCCACTGATGCCCTTTTAAATGAACTACAGCTATCTTTGCAGGGCCTCTCAAGGCCTTCAGGAGGGCTACTATTAATCTCTGATGCACCAGGTCCTTTCCTTGTGAATTCACGAGGCCCCTTTCCTCCCATAATTTCCCAAATGTATGTACTACCCCGTACCCATATTTAGAATCTTTATAAATGGTTCCCTCTTTTCCCTTTAATAATTCCAAGGCTCTTAGGATGGCGTATATTTCACAGGCTTGGGCTGACCATGCTTTGTCTAGGGCTCCGGACTCAATTACTTCTAGGTCAGGTCCCCCTACTATGGCATACCCTGATTTTCTTTGGCCCTCTACTACTCTGGATGATCCATCTACAAACAGTTTTTCTCCAGTCTCTAACTCCTCCTCTTCCAAGTCAGGTCTAATTTTAGTTTGCTCCTCTATAGTGATCACACAGTCGTGAGTCAGTGGGTCAGTCTCTGGCTCTCCAAAGAGGAAGGAGGCTGGATTTTGCAATGAGGTGGTTTCTAAAGTGAAATTAGGGGTTTCTAATAGAATCCCCTCATACTTTAGGAGCCTGGCATCAGATATCCATTTGTCTGCTTTTTGTTGCATCACACTCCGTATGTTATGTGGAGTTAATACCTTCAGGGTGGCATTAAAGGTGATCTTCCTTGTTTCTTCCACCAATGCTGCACAGCCTGCAATTATTTGTAAGCAGCCCGGCCATCCCCTACTTACAGGGTCTAAAATTTTAGATAGATATGCAATAGGTTTCTTTTTCCCCGCCCAGTCCTGGGTAAGTACTCCATAAGTTACCCCATCTGTAATATTGACAAATAAAAAGAAGGGCCTCTTTAAATCTGGGAGGCTCAGGACTGGAGCATGGACCAGAGTTTCTTTTAATTCTTGGAATTTAGATTTTTCCTCTTCTGTCCACTTAAGGTGCCCATCTTGGGTAAGTTTTTGATACAGAAATCTTGCCTTCCCGCTATAGTTTTCAATCCATTGCCTACAATACCCTGTAAGTCCTAATATCTGACGAACTTGTAGTTTATTTTGCGGTAAAGGCAGGGATAGGATTGCTTGTACTCTGTCTGGATCAATTTTCTTCTCTCCCTTTTTCAAATAATGTCCCAGGTACCTAACTTCCTCTTCCACAAATTGTAGTTTCGCTTTAGAAACTTTCAATCCCTTCAGCCCCAGGAAATTTAATAGTTTGATACATTCTTTCCGGACTTTGTCTTCTTCTTTACCTGCTATTAACAAATCATCCACATACTGAACTAGCTTTACCTCCGGGTCTGTTTTATAATCTTGCAAAATTTGTTCCAGGGCTTGCCCGAATAAATTGGGAGACTCGGTGAACCCCTGAGGTAATACTGTACACCTAAGTTGCTGTCGCCTCCCCGTATCAGGGTCCTCCCATTCAAAGGCAAAATAGTCTCGGCTGGATTCGTCCAGAGGGCAGGCCCAAAAGGCATCTTTCAGGTCTATGACACTATACCGCTCGTTCTCAGGTCCCAATTTACTCAAAAGTGTATAGGGGTTTGCCACTACTGGGAACGGAGCTACGGTTCGCTTATTAATTTCCCTAAGGTCATGCACCAGCCGATAGGATCCGTCTGCCTTTTTAACTGGGAGTATGGGGGTGTTAAAAGGTGACATACATGGTTCTAATAATCCTTTATTTAGTAATCTTTCAATTTCGGGTTTCAATCCTTCCCTTCCCTCTAGTGAAATAGGGTACTGTTTTATTCTCACCGGGACCTCAGGGTTTCTGATCTTTACCGTGAATAGAGTCATATTCAATTTGCCCACAGTTCCCGGATTGTACCATACTTCAGGATTTATTTTCTCTTAATCTTCCAATCGGAGAGGGCAAAGCCTGATTTTCAATTCCTTTTCTACCACTTCGATTTGAATTCCCAGTTCAACAATTAAATCCCTTCCCAATAAGTTGTAATCTGTTTCAGGAACTAATAAGAAGTCACCCACCCCCATTTTAGTTTCTGATTCTACCATTACCTCTTTAATAATGTGTACTTCAAATGGTTCCCCTTTTGCCCCTACTACCATGGCTGTCTGTTTTGACAGGGTACAGCCTTGGGGCAGGAATTGAATGGTAGATCTTTCCGCCCCTGTATCGACCAAGAATTCTATTTCCTGGCCTTGGGGACCCACCTTTAATTTTATCAAGGGCTCCTTTTGATGTCTCCGGGTCCCCATAAAGTAGAGCCCCTGACCCCCCTAGTCAGCCTTGAATTCTTTCTCATCTCTAAGGCGCACCCTGCACTCCCTCTTGAAATGTCCCTTTTTGCCACAATAATAACAAGTCTTTTCCTCCGTTCCCCCCCCTTTTTCTTTATTACCCGCTTTGTCTCGAGTAAACTTCTTCTGTCCTGCCTCTATGCTCCTACTTTCCCTTACCGCAGCAACCATCATTTTAACTTGCCTCTTCTGACTCTCTTCCTCTCTCCGGACGTACACTTTCTGCGCCTCCCGCAGCAGCTCTGCCAATCCTCCATCTTTTGTATCTTCTTCCTAATATCGTCCCAAGACTTGGATACAAAATGCACTTTTAATATTGCCTGCCCCATTGGATGATTCGGTTTTAATCCTGAATATAATTGGAAGTTCTTTCGCAGCCTCTCCAGCCACTCAGTGGGTGTTTCATCTTTCCTCTGTCTGTCATTGAATGCTTTATTGATGTTTTGACCCCTGGGGACCGATTCCCGAATACCGTCAATTAATATGGTTCGGAAGTCCCACATAGTGGCCCTATGAGCCTGGTCTTGGTTATTCCAATTAGGATTTTGAAGAGGCCACTTAGTGTCAGCTGGGTGTTGAGCATGTGCCGGCTGGGCATCCCAGACCCGCATCCCAGCTGCCCTAATCATATTCTTTTCTTCAACCGTAAATAGGATATTCGGTATGGACTGCAGTTCCTCCCAAGTGTATATATTGGGGCCCAAAAATTGATCCACTCTTTCTGCCACACCTAAAGGATCCTCCAATAAGTTTCCCATCTCCTTCTTGAAATCTCTCACATCTCCCGAACTCAAGGGAATGGAAATGAATCCTATTCCTGGTTGTGGCCCCCCCATGGGCATTTCCCTCAAGGGAAACGGTTTGCCTTTTGCCCTGCTTCGGGTGACTGGACCAGGCTGCTCGGAATCTGAGTCAGACTCATCATCCGATGAGGGGAGAGGGGGTGCTCGTGGTACAGGAGGAACATAAGGAGGTGGGGCTACTATCAGTTCCTCTGGTCATCCCCTTCTTTTCCCCTTAGGTTTTTCGGAAAGTTTGAACACAAGCACCTCCGGTCGGCTCACCCAGATCTTGGCATAGTAACTCTCCTCCGGGTTAGGGGGTTGTTTGGTGCTCACCCAGATGTTTAGAGCTTGTCTAACCCATTCCTCTGAGGACCCGAATATGGGCCAAAATACATTTTTTGAAACTTCCTTCCCTCCCCACACTTCTATACAGTAATGTATCATTTTTGCTTTATCCTTCCCCCTCGTTCCTGGGAAGTGTTCCCAATTGGTCAACATGAACCCCAGGGGACTGTCCTTAGGAATCGAAGGGAGTTTTACCCCCACTGGGGAGGGGGATTTACTCTTCCCCTGCCCCATTCCTCCGGAGTGCCTTCTAACACACACAAATAATCAAATAATCACAGTCACTTCCCCTGGTTCATGGCCCAGGCCCTCGCAGGCTTTGGGAACCGCACTACTGAGGGTCCGCGTTCACTTGGGGAGTCCGGCTGCCGGCTCCCCTCTCATGCAACTCACACACTTGCCACAATCCGGGATCCCGACCCCGCCCGAACGGAACCCTTATACTTACGCGTCCTGCGTCTTCGTCCGGACTTTGTGCACAAAATTTAAGGGGTACCTTGGGCCCGCTTCCCTTTCTTTGCTTTCCTCTCAAGGCTTTTGGGTTCGTCGGTCGGGATGAGGACAAGACCCCCAGTCTGAGTCCGCTCAAAAGAGTGGAGTTGTGGCGCCTCTCCCAGAGAGGGGTCCTCCAAATCCGCGATCCGAGACACGGCACCAAATTGTTATGAATGAGCACAAGAGGCCATCCGATCCGATTAACAGAATTTATTTAAATTCATTTAATAGAGTATATGGGAGCGAAAGCAAAGCAGCGCTGGGCGACAGAGGGGAGCCACCGCTCCGCCAAACTGCCGCGCTTGTGGTCCCCTAGTTCGCTCTTTTATCTTCCTCCTTAGTTCACTCGTTTCTTCTGCGTAGTCGCATTCAGTTGCTAGGTGGTAGTTGTCTGCCTCCTGATGGTCGTGGGATGAAGGCTGGTTGTCTTCCTCACAGTTGTCCTTTTGATCTGGGGATTCTCACAGTCTCAAGAATACGTGTTATCTTAGGAATGCGTGTTATCAGTTGAGCAATGCACAGCCTATTGCCTACTACCGCTGTAAAAAAAAAAAACAAATCTCCTTACATTATATCCTTGAAACAAGTTAACATCTGTGGCTACAGCGAACAAAAAGGTCACCCTTCTCTTACAAAAATTGTTATAAATGAGAATTTATTCAGACAGATTAAAAATAAAAAATAATTTTATTTGCAGTCAAATTCTATCTAGCCAGCCACATGGAAAGGACAGAGCCGAGCCCAGGATCGACCCTGGGTGTGCAACAAGGAGTCAGCCTAAGGAGAGGTTTTCTCCTATGCCCACACACTTCCATCCTGGCACAAGCAGTTTTTATAGGGAAAATTCCACCTGAGGCCAAGATTTGAGCAGTTAGTCTTTTCTTCTATTCAGAGTCTATAGGTTAATAAGATTTTTTTTTTTTTTTGTGATGAGGAGAAATAATTCAATGTCCGGAGTAGTTGAATTCTTGATGAGAGTTTACGGGAAGGCTGTATTCACATGGATCTGTCTGAGGATTTCCATGATATCCATCTTGGAGGATCAGCACCGATGATCGTGATGATCAACACCTGGAGCCCAGACATAGCCCATCTCCTGGCTGAGTTACATCTTTTTTACTTGTAAATCAGTTTCCAATATACACCCAGTCTCGCCTGCAAGGGCGGGGCGGGGAACTAATACGACAGGCATGATTTAACAAGTATCCAATATTAGATATTTCATACTGCGGTGGTGTGTTTTTCTTTCATTTAATATTTGTTCAATATCTGTTCACCCCCCCCATCCCTAATCTCCTCCTCTCCCCAGTTGTCAATCTTCCCTAGCTCTCCCCTAACCCCCTCATCTCCAAGTTGTCAATCCTCCCTTTCCCTGCCCCTTTCCCTGGAACCTTCCCTGTCATTCATCCTAGCCCCCTCCTCTGCTTCCAGAGCATTCCCTGTCTATTTAGTGAGGCTCAACACCCTATTGATTACTTTGTGCTATTCCACTCCCCTGCTTCCCCTGATAGGTTTGTGATATGTTAGTTCTGCCCTAAACTCCTCCCCTGCTGTTCCCTCATTGGTTGCTGTTCCTACACCCGTCTCCCTGAATTCTCGTATAAAAGCTCTGCTCCTGCTCCCGAGGGGGTCTTGGGGCTCACTGAATAAAACCATCCTGTTCACCCCCAAGTCCCGTGTCGCCTTCGTCTGTCTCCGCGCTACCAACTGGGACAGCAGAGCTTCACAGGGGGAGCGGCCGCCCGTTCTCTTCCCTCTCGCAGCCCAGCACGGCACCGCTCGGGGTGCCGCGGCGAGGGGAGTGCCTGCCGCGTCACAACAAATGGTAGCAGAAGGATGGTTCCCTCCTTCGTCTTTTAGAAAAAACGGGCAAATTCGTGGGGGCGCCCGCCTCACAGAAGAAGAAGGAGGGAAGAGGGACATCTGCGGCCGTGGAAGCTCTGCCGGATGCTAAGAGGAGCTGAGTGCCGAGCAATAAGATTGAAGCTCCGGGACCTCTTCGTCCTCGCCACTGCGCTCTCTACCCGCCCTGGAGCAGCTGCGCTGCGGGGACCACCGGGCTGCAGAAGCTTTAAGTGGGTGTACTTACCCGAGGACAAAGAGTGCGGTTTGGCAGTGGCTCACGAGTTGAGCCTGAAGAAAGGCATCTGCAGCGAGACCACCGGAGGCAGATAGTGGTGAAACCAAGGCTTCGGGGACGAGCTTTGGTTTAACGGGAACACCTAAGCCTCCGGAAGGGCCAAACCGGGAAGGAACATCCCCAGCTTTAGCGCGACTTTTCCATCGAGTCGAGGAGAAGATTCAAGCCATCACCGCCCGGGCCCGGAGGGTAAGGTGGGCTAGACGGGGTGGGGGCCGCTCCGACGGACGGCTGGGTTTGCCGCTTTTCTTTTTGCGTTTTAACCCCCGCCTGCGCCCAGACTGGGGCTGTATCCCTGCATGTCCCTGGCAGGCGGGTGGGTTTTCCTTTTCTGGGGGGGGTTAGCACTGAGTGCTATTCTTTGCCCAGTCTTTTGTGGCAACCCAGATTAGATCGCTTTTTCTTCCCCTTGAAAATATTGTCTTCTCTATCCTCCCCTCCCCATTCTGGGCTGGACAGAGGGGGTAGAGAAGACACAAGTGGGACAGACATTTAAAGGCGACACGTTAACTATGGGAGGGTTGTTAAAAGAGGCCCTTTACACCCACGCATTGCGCCGACATCCAGCTGCGTCGGGCCTCCCTCCTGTACATTTCCCCTGTTGGCTTCTGTGAAGCTCCCTATGCCCCCATCCCCTCGGACTTTCCTAAACCTTTCCCTATCCTCCCTTGGGGATTGCTGTGGCCGAGCCGCCCCAAGTGCCCTGCCGGACACTGCTCAGGCCAAGTGCAGTGTGCCCGGCACCCCCTCCCAAGATGGCGCTGGCCACGCCGCTTGGAACCCGTTTTCCCGCCTTGACCCTTCTTTTCCGCCCCTGGTTTCCCGCCAGTCCCATCTCTCCCTCAATGGCCCTGCACCATCCCTGCACGAGGCTAGTCCCTATTGGGGGAGGCGGGGTTGGATATTCCCCCATCCTTCTGGCTCTTCCTCCGGGGGGAAGGATTGGGAGGGACCTTCTCCCGAGGAAATAGAGTCGAAACCTGGGACTGGGGATCGGTCATCTTGTTTTCCCCCTAAGATGGCGGCATTCTAGTCCCCCCCTATCCTATTCCTTAATGTACCCTACCCAATGTTCCTTTTTATTTAACTACGAATTCCTCTTTTTGCTTTTGATTATTTTTTGAATAATCTGTTTGTTGAGTTATATTTTATAGAAAGAAAGATCATCCCATTTAATTAATACTCAAGATATTATGCCCACCTCTCCAACAAACATTCAAATTGGACAAACCACGTCACTGTTCGCTGACCTGGCTCTGCTTTGGGAATTTTAAGAAGCTAAACATCACAAGCGCCACGACAAATCAAGTTCTAAATCGGATCATGTTACGAATTCTGCTGTGTTTTTTACCCTTGATTTGGAGTTCAGTTAGTACAATTTTGTATACGTTATATTAGCTTTTAATGTGCTTCATATGTTGTAATCACAATTAGTTCATCCTTTTTTAATGTCTTTCGATTTACGCCTTTTTTGTAATGTGTAATGTTATTATTTGAGTAGGAAAACATATCAAAAAATCTTTCTTTTGACTCCTCCTGTGTCCCCATTAGCCTAGAAAGGTCATTCCTGAAAGGGAATTTTATATTAAGCTGTTTTGTTGCAATTATAATTAATTCAGTCTTTTCTGATATTTTTTGACTTAAAGGCTGTGTTTGTGACCATCATTGCTACAGGAATCATGTAGCTACTGTATCACTTCAGGCTTGCTGCATTGCTGCGAAGTTTAAAAATTTATTAGTTATATTTAGCTGATCTTTTATTGTATTTAATTCCGATAATTCCATTTAATTATTTTATTTAAATTGGATAGTTGTGATTTGAATCATTCTAATTCAATTTTTTAGTTTAATTTCTGTTAACTATTTCATTCTATTTCAATCACCTGGTTTTTATCTGATTTCAATTCTATTTCAATTGTTTCAATTATTTACATTATTTTAGATTGTTACTCAGAGCAGCAAAGCAGCAAGTTTTGTGCAGTCTTGAGTCTGATTTAGGAGCAGTATAGCCAGCTAGAGTTCTAATATTCTCTCCAGCTTTCATACAGCCTGGTGTCCTTCCTGGCACTATGGCCACTCACCTCCAGCCCCCTGCTGCCACAGGCCCGAGCACCACCCAGTCTCCTGCCAGCTACTGGCTCTGGGTTAATAGTTGAGCTGTAGCAGAAGTAGATTCAAATAAATAGGATTCCTAACTTCTACCTGTATGCAGCAGGTCCGGTTGAGGTATTTGAGGCATTTGAAAAGACAAGGACGTTACTACCCTTCCAGCCCTATAAATGCAATGATGGTATGTCCTTTAAGTAATTTGCAATGTTATCATATGATCCTGTTGTATTTTGTTAATGAAGCTTATATTATTTATATGCTATAATTTTATATTATTTGCATGTTTTATTAATTTGCTTAAACCACAGAATTCTTCCTTTTGTAAAAAGAAAGGGGGAGATGTCGCTGTGGGACACGTGAAAGCAGAACGCGGACCACCTGCTGCTTGCAAGGTAAAAAAAAGGAACGTCTATTATCTGACTCTGTCTTTTATACCTTCCCAAGGGTGACATTGGATTGGAGAGTGAATGGGCCACCTCTCCAAAGACATTGGACAAACCACCAGTACATCAAGTGTTCTCCACCCCCATAAAAGAATGTAAACAATATGTTGTTTACAGAAATTGTGTGGGAAAGTTCTCCAAAGGAATGTAAACTCAGAAGGCTTTAGGAAGTCTTAAGAATCAGGGTGACATCTCAAACTTTTTAGTTTAAAAAGAAAAGCAAGAAGAAAAAAAAAATAAATAAGGTTCAATGTCCATTCACGGAGGAATCATCAGAGTGATCACCCGCCATCATCCTCAACTGAGTCATCACTCGACGATCCATCCATTAGATGCCTTTCAGTTTGGTCACGGTTTCCATGTTGCCCGTTGATTGGGTTCTGTCTCTGCGGTTGCAGATCAGGACGAACACACTTCGAAGGTACCCAGTGCACCCCAATATCTGTGGACACACAAGCATACCCGCGCCCCGAAGCGATAAGGTCATAGGGACCTTCCCATTGTTTGGTGACTAAATTCCGCACTCGAACTTTTGCTCGAGGCTGATGTGCCTCGTCTGAAGCCTGCAACAAGAGATGATGATTTAAAATGACAGGGTTATTTGAATTCTGCTGCACCGTAAGATGACTGATGGTGTACAATGCTTTCTCCAACTGACTGTGTGGGGTCTCACCCTGCATTCCCCGTTTTTGTTTTTGAAGAACCCGCTTCAGAGTACCATGAGCACGTTCTACAATAGCTTGGCCAGTTGGAGAGTGGGCGATACCAAACTTGTGTGACACCCCCCACAACTGCAGGAACTGCCGCACCTGCTGCGATGCGTAAGCAGGACCATTGTCGGTTTTCACAGCAGAAGGTATGCCTAGAACGGCAAAAACCTGCCTCCAGTGGGCAATGACATCGCGGGCCTTTTCTCCAGTGTGAGCGGAAGCCCACATTGCAGAGGAGAACGTGTCCACCGTGACATGCACATACTTGAGCCGGGCAAACTAGGCAATCTGGGTGACATCGGTCTGCCAAAGCTCCAGGGCCCTAAGGCCTCTAGGGTTTACCCCTGCTGGTAGAGGTGAAGCAAGTGCATGGCAGTCGTCACAGGACTCAACAATGCCACGAGCCTCTGTTGGTGTCAGCTGAAACTGCTTCTGCAGAGTATGTGCATTCTGATGGAAAAACCCATGCGATGCCTTGGCCTGCGCGAGTGTATCAGGCTGAGGTGCTACCCACGCTGGATTAGCCAACCTGTCAGCCCTCGCGTTACCTTCCGCCACAAACCCTGGTAAATTGGTGTGACTTCTCACATGCAGAAAGTAAAACGGATGAACCCGGGCCTGAATAGCACACCACAAGGTCTTCAGTAAATGAAACAAGGCAGGGTTACTGACCTCCTTCAAAACTGAATGACCCAACCGCTGTGCGATGTCAGCCACATAGGCAGAATCCGTGACCAAATTGAAAGGTTCCTGGGAAAATCTCTCAAATGCCATAACAGCAGCCCTCAACTCAACCAATTGGGCCGACCCCTCCTGATGAGCTTTCAGAACCTGCCACTCAGATCCGTCCTTCCAAGTAACAATGGCCTTTCCTGTTTTCCCTGAACCATCAGTAAAGACGGTGAGTCCTTGCACGGGTTCCTGACTATTTTTGGGCCGCAAAGAGATCTGCGTAGATTTCGCCACCTGCAGTAGCTTGTGGCTGGGCAAATGATAAGTGATTTGCCCTGAAAAATTTTCCAGAGCACATTGCATGGACACACAGTGTGCAAAGCTCCAGTCAAAGTCCTCCCGGGATATTGGGAGTACGATCTTTGCAGGATCCGCACCCATCAATTGCAAACACCGTTGCCGGCATTTGATTATCAACCGAGCAATCAACTCAGCCAATGTCGTTGCCGTCTTCTGCGGCTGATGGTGCAGGAAAACCCATTCCAAAATGTGCAAGGGATCAGACCATTTGTCACTCCATTGACCAATGATACCTGTGGGATGCGAATCTGGAGTGGTAACGAACACAGTGACATCAACGGAAAGATCAATGCGATAAACCTGACGGGCAGAAACAGCCTGCTGAACCTCCTCCAGCACCTGACGTGCCTCAGGGGTCAATGTGCGAGGTGATTTTAAATCAGGGTCTCCTTTCAACAGATCATACACAGGAGACAGTTGTGCGTCGGTTAGTCCCAAGTATGGACGTAACCAGGTGATGACACCCATCAGTTTTTGAACATAATTCAGTGTCTTCACCGAATGCACAAATTGCACCTCCTGGTGTTGGATTGTCCGTTCCAGAATTTTGACCCCCAAATACTTCCAAGGAGGTTGTTGCTGAACCTTTTCTGGAGCCACCTGCAACCCATGAGCATGCAAAGCATCGAGCAACCGAGGCTGAATCCTCAGCAGCTCCTCCTGAGTGGACGCAGCCACCAGGATGTCGTCCATATAATGATACAGACGTGCATCAGGGAACTGCTTGCGAACTCCAGACAAGGCACGAGCCACATACCATTGGCATATAACTGGGGAATTGCGCATCCCCTGTGGCAGAACTCTCCATTGATATCGCTGTGCGGGCTCATCATTGTCAACTGCTGGCACTGTGAAGGCAAATTTTGGTCTGTCATCGGGATGCAAAGGAATTGTAAAGAAGCAATCCTTCAAATCCACGATGAAGATCGGCCAGCCTGCAGGAAGCATGGTAGGCGATGGCATGCCCACCTGCAATGTTCCCATGCCTTCCATGACAGCATTGACCTTCCGGAGGTCCTGTAACAACCTCCATTTCCCAGACTTCTTTTTGATGCAGAAAACAGGGGTGTTCCAGGGGCTCCTGGAAGGCTCCAGACAACCCTGGTCCAACTGTTCCTGCACTAAATTTTGAAGGGCGGTCAGTTTATCTTGAGGGAGGGGCCACTGGTTTTCCCAAACAGGTGTATCCACCAGCCACCGTATAGGAGGCGTAGGACACTCCTCGCCCTTCGCTGCAGTGGCCCCCATCAAAAACCCGTCCCGATGCGCACCCCCCATGCAGACAAAACATCCCTCCCCCAGAGTTTAGCCAGAGAAGAAGTAACATGAGGCCTGATCCAAGCCGTCTGTCCCTCTGGGTTTGTGACCAGCACGGGCCGCTGGCTCACATAACATTGCGCTGTTCCTCCCAGGCCCGCAACAGACATCTCCGCTGGATCCAGGGGCCAATCTGGAGGCCAGGCGGCAAGGGAGAGAACCGTGACATCAGCGCCGCTGTCAAGGAGCCCGCGCAGGCAGATCTCTGACGGCGTCGCACCAGGGATGGACAGGGTACACAGCATCTCGGGACGGTCTTTAGTCAGGACAGCGGTCCAGTGAACTTGAGGCGGTCCAGTGGATCCAAAACCGCCATCCCCTTGTGACTGGTCAGCCGTCCTGCGAACAGAAGTCTTAAAAGGCACAAGTTGAGCAAGCCGTGTCCCTTTTGGGATTGTAACAGGGGGGGTGGGCGTGGAGATCATTGCACAGATCTGCCCTGTGAAGTCTGCATCTATAAGACCCAGATGCACAATGATGCCCTGAAGGGTGGCACTAGACCTCCCCATAAGGAAGGCACTCATGCCCTCACCCAAAGGACCAAAGGCGTCCAGGGGAACCTTATGCACCTTGCAAGAGTCTAAAACAACTGTTGCTGCTGTGCAGACATCCACACCTGCTGACCCGCAGGTGCTGGCTACGAGCTGGCTGAGCAGACCTCCATGGGCTCCGGGGTCTGGAGAGGAACTTGTGTCTGAGCGCGCCCCCCTTTCGCGCTCCGCTTCCCGTTTCCCGAGCTCGGGATTGCCTGGCCACTTGCATGAACAGTCGCCTTGCAAACATCTGATAGATGGCCTGGCCTTCCGCACCGGCCACACACATACAAAGGAAATTTTCCCTTCTGTGTTTTCTTCCCTCGTTTGGTGCTTGTCTGAGCAGCCCCCTGCGGCTGCTTCCAGACTGGCTGCGCAGCAGCAGCCCAAGAATCCACCTTCCAAACCGACGGGCCTATGTCTACACAGGCTGCTGCCATCTATGAAATGGTAGCCCCTTCAGGAAGAGCCTGTATGACTCTTTTGCATTCTGCATTACAATGGATCCTAGCAAATCTTGCAAGGACCATTCGCCTCAGCTCAGGTTCTACCACCTGCCGCTCTACAGAGGCAGTCAACCTCGATGCAAAGTCTATGAAAGGCTCGTCAGCCCTTTGAACAACAGTCAGAAAGGGCTCCATTGGAGCAGCCATTTCTAGGGCCTGGATTATAGCTGCCAAGCCTAACGTCCGGCATTGATCAAGCACAAGAGGATCGTATCCAGCCTGCCCCCGAGGATCAACATAATTGCCTGTGCCCATCAAAATGTCAGCGTTAGCCACACACCTGGAATCATGCTGCCCCCGTGTAGCATTCTTCCGCACTGCACTGGCCACTAGACTAACCCATTTGTCCTCAAACAGGTCAAACTGCACAGGGTTAAAAAGAGCCTGTGCCACAGCGCGAATATCAAAAGGCGTCAGCAGGTCAGTAACAAGTAGCCAAATTGTGTGCATAACCTCATCAGACCCAAGACCATATTGTGCCACAGTGTCTCGGATTTCCTTAAACACCTTAAACAAAAAGGGCTGATGAGTGTTGTGAGTAACACCCCTGAGCACAGGGAAAGCCTGAAGACCCCCTGGCAAGGCTGCATCGTCCACTGTTTCATGTCCCGTGGACTCTGGGACAGTGGCAGCTCCTGGGCTGTGAGGCGGTGCAACATCACTGGACACCACACCCTCTGCAGCATCAGCAGAGCCAGAGGAGCCTTCCCCGTGATCCGGCAGGCTCTGTGAGAGACCAAGGTCACACATCTCCTCAGCCTTATCGAGGACCTCCTGCCAGAACCGCCCGTGGTGTCTCGGGCGCACGGTCACCTGGCAAGGGGGGAGGGTCCACAAGGACGACGGGGAGGATCCACGGCCACGGGGAGTCACCGCTCTCCCGCCAGCCGCGTCAGCAGTCGCGCTAAAGGTGAAAACCCTAGCGCCCCGCTGGGCTGCAGTCCCGGCCCCCGCAGCAGGCGGGGAAGACGGAGCCGACCCAGCCGGCGTCCCAGCAGTGCCATCCGCACCATCAGCAGAGGACACTGCGGCGGATGCAGGCGGTGGCGCGGACCGCAACCCCAGCTCAGCACTGTGTCCCCCGGGGTGGGGGAAGGGCGGGATATAGAGGGAGACGCGGAGCGCGGAGACATGTCACTGCGGGACGACACAACGGAGGCCGGCACGGCCCCAAGAAGTTTCGGACCCGCAACAGGCAACCGCCCGACGGGCACCGCCCCCATTAGGCGGGACCGGACGGTCTGCCCGCCTGCTGGGGCGGAGCCCGACGGAACAGAGACCAACGCCCCGTCCTTGGCGGCACCCACCGCCTGCGCACGCCCAGCAGGCTGCGCAGGCTCAGGGATTGGAGCTGACTCATCCTCGGAAGATGAACCCGAAACCGATCCGGGCGAATCCGCCTGGGTCGTTTTCAGGGGAAACGTGACCCCACAATTCGGGCAATTCACCTTCACTGAGCCAGATGAAATCCGAGGCGGGGGCTGGTCCACAAGCCCCCGTTCGCCCCCGAGCGCCGGGAAGGCACAAAGAGGAAGTGCTTTCCCCTTCGTCCCACCACGCCGGCGGCGCAGGGCAGGGCGGGGCGGTCGGACCCGCTCCACCGACCGGACGCTCGGAGCCAGCGGGCTTTGAGGCCGGGGCTCCCCAGAGGAGAAGCTGTCCTCCGACTCACTCTCCTGGGCACAAGGGGAATCCGGGCCACACCCCAGGGACTCGGCCTCCCCAACATCAGAGGTAGAAAAGTTTCTCAGAGAATCACGAGAGCCACCAGTGTCAGAGCCCTGCCAGATGGCATCCAATCTCTTCCACAGCATCATCAGCGGCCCAATGCCTTCAAAACGATTATCAAGCAGGGCATCCATGAGGCGTTCCCCCACAGGAGCCCAATTCTCCCAGGAAAGAGCCTCGGCAAGACTGGGAAAGAATCCCTGTTCCCTTGCCCATAAAAACAGCCTCTCAAAATCATCCCAATAAAAAGGAACGCGTTTCCGCTTCAACACCTCCCTCCAAACGCTCAAAGCCACTGACTCCTCCCTGATGCTCTCAAAACACTCCATTACCAACAATAGCAACAGGCAGAGCGCTGGACAGAGAGAGAGAAAACACCTCACCCGCGTGCTTTCAGCCTAAGCTGCAATACACGTCGGAGGTCACCAGATGTCGCTGTGGGACACGTGAAAGCACAACGCGGACCACCTGCTGCTTGCAAGGTAAAAAAAAGGAACGTTTATGATCTGACTCTGTCTTTTATACCTTCCCAAGGGTGACATTGGATTGGAGAGTGAATGGACCACCTCTCCAAAGACATTGGACAAACCACCAGTACATCAAGTGTTCTCCACCCCATAAAAGAATGTAAACAATATGTTGTTTACAGAAATTGTGTGGGAAAGTTCTCCAAAGGAATGTAAACTCAGAAGGCTTTAGGAAGTCTTAAGAATCAGGGGGACAGGGAGATGCGGTGGTGTGTTTTTCTTTCATTTAATATTTGTTCAATATCTGTTCACCCCCCCCATCCCTAATCTCCTCCTCTCCCCAGTTGTCAATCTTCCCTAGCTCTCCCCTAACCCCCTCATCTCCAAGTTGTCAATCCTCCCTTTCCCTGCCCCTTTCCCTGGAACCTTCCCTGTCATTCATCCTAGCCCCCCCCCTGCTTCCAGAGCATTCCCTGTCTATTTAGTGAGGCTCAACACCCTATTGATTACTTTGTGCTATTCCACTCCCCTGCTTCCCCTGATAGGTTTGTGATATGTTAGTTCTGCCCTAAACTCCTCCCCTGCTGTTCCCTCATTGGTTGCTGTTCCTACACCCGTCTCCCTGAATTCTTGTATAAAAGCTCTGCTCCCGCTCCCGAGGGGGTCTTGGGGCTCACTGAATAAAACCATCCTGTTCACCCCCAAGTCCCGTGTTGCCTTCGTCTGTCCCCGCGCCACCAACTGGGACAGCAGAGCTTCACAGGGGGAGCGGCCGCCCGTTCTCTTCCCTCTCGCAGCCCAGTACGGCACCGCTCGGGGTGCCGCGGCGAGGGGAGTGCCTGCCGCACCACAACATCATACAAGGAATGGCGCGAACTATATTTATTACACGTAACAAAAAATAACATCGGATGGGGTGGAGTAGGGTGGGGGAGTAGGGGTAAGGGAAGGATTCAGGGCAGTGTTGCCTGCACTGTCCTGACAGGGACCCCGGTGTTATAAATTTACGCCACAACGGATCATAATCCAATTAGAATTTTATTAATTACAGGAAGTAGGATATGAGCAAAGACAGTGCTGGACGGCCGGGGAGTCTCCGCTCCACCTCTGCCGCCCCGATTCGTTCAAACAGCCTTCTTTTTATTCCATCCTTTCCCTGAAGTTCTGGGTGCCTCCTTTTGTTTTCCTGGAATTTGCAAGCTAATTCCTGGATCATCTTGCAGTTTCCTTTTGTTTACGTAAGCAGTCTGTAAGTGATTGTGTTTATCTTTATCTTGTATCGTCAGTCCCCAGGTGTAAGAGATTGTGGTTTTCTTATATTGCAAATGCTGTGCCCGCAGGCTATTTGCGTATCCTCAGTTTCCTAAACAATACCTTAGTCTGTAGTTTCTCACACTCCGTTTCCTAACCTTTATATATATTTAATAAACAATACCTCAGTCTGTGGTTTCTCACAAATCCTCCATTTTCTTGTTTTATCCCATTATTGTTTATTAGATGCTGCTTTCACTCTCGGCATTGCAAATAAACCTTTTTTCCACAATCCCAACATTTATCATAGCACTCACAAGGTAATACTTCACAATTACAATAGGTGTAGCCCCCACGTGGCACAACACATTCACAACAATCTTCATCCTCATCAATAGATGCACTTTTATATTTTGCCCCCGACCTCGTAGTTAAAATAAGTAGTTTAGCTATGTCAAATCGTCTTTTAACATCGTGTAAAATACAGCGTAATATACAAGTGTCTAGGTTCGACAAGAGGGCTAAAGCCTCCTGTGCAATGGAGAATGGCAAACCCCCTCCCTCCGAATTACTAGGAGTTTTAAATCAAAAGGCTCTCAGGCAAAGATATGGGAATGGGAGTAACAATTCTTTACTAGGAGAAAACTAGACAACAATTTAAAAAGGCAAATGCAATCGGTACAAACAAAACCAGTGAAAAAAGTCCAGAACCTGAGGATTCGGGGTGCCAGTAGCAGTCCTGCTGGGACGATTGCTCCCCTTGCAGTGGTTGATGAATTGCAGCTGCAGTGGTGATCTTTAGAAGGGTATAGTTTTCCTCTGAAGATCTGGTGGCAGTGGGGCCGGTCTTCCTCTGTGCCGGGGTTGCCTCCGAGCTCCGCTGCCGTCGCCTCAGCGTGCTCCGGCTGCTTCGCTGCGAGATCCCACAAAGAGAGAGAGAGAGCTGCCTCTCTCCCCAAAAAGCTACTCCTTTAAACAATAATAGAGTGCTTGGCTTCCCCCTCTGGGTGGGACCCCTCACAATGGGATGATGTTACATTTACCAGCCCGGCAGTGAGTCAGTCAATAGTGTATAAACAAACCATTGCCTCTACGGGGCAAACCATTGTCTTTGGGAGAGATAACAAAACCTGCCCAACCGTTTGACAGATGGCAAATAGAACACAAGCTTATCTTACAACCCAGGACAACAAGGCCCAAATATAAGTCCCAGAATCAATATAATCAGTGGTCCTGCTAAGGCAGACAACAAAGTGGTTAGCCAAGGTGAAACATTAAACTAATTTTCATACCATGACCTGCCCGCCTAATGATCTTTTTTATGTTGATTTAACCTTTTCTGGAGTTCAGACATAGTATCCTGGACTACTCCTGTATGGTCAGCAAAAGAACAACATTCTTCATTGAGAGATATACATAATCCTCCTTCTTTTAGGAATAACAGATCTAATCCCCTTCTATTTTGCAGTACTACTTCTGATAAAGACTTTACTGAAGTGGCTAAATTTTGGATAGATTGTTCTATTTTCGCTAAATCTTCATCTACAGCCATCTGTAAACTTTGTAATTCCTGACATTTTACTAGGGAGGCTATGCCAGTACCTGTTCCAACTCCACCCGCTATCAGCAGTGTAGCTAAGGTTACCACTGTAATTGGTTCTCGTTTTTGTATATTCAGGTCTCCTTCAAAGTGGCGTAACACCTCCTCAGAGGTGTGATAGATCAGACCAGGAACAATAATCACCTGTACGTAAAACTGAGATTGATCAAACACATTTAGGGATAGACAAGGTGTTACTCCGGTGTCTGAACAAACCCATTTAGCTCCTGGTGCCGGGATAGCCCATTTGTTATTTCTATTCTTGTGTCTCTCTATAGTTTTTGTAGTGATTATTGTTATTTGGTTGCACAGAGGCTGATAATCTTTGGGCACTGTACCGATACATTTTCCTTGACCTGTTACTAATTGAATAGTAATTCCTTGCGTATGGTTTGTTTGGTCATTCCATGGGCATTCTCGTGGGTTTGAACCACTAGACCATTGAATCTTATCTGGTTTTCCAATTGCCTCAAAATATGGTGGTCTAACATTATAACATAACTAGCACTCCTTAGTTAAATTTGGTTTGCTTTCATTAAGGGCACAATAAGAGGCTTGCATTAAATCCCATAAAGGGTCTTTGGATTTTGACACTCCTGAATCCCTAACTGTCACCATGTCATAAGTTATTCGATCTGTTACTGATAGGGAGTTTGGATGAGTGGTTGTAACACTTGCGGGGACAATCTTTTTTGTAGGGAAAGTGGGTGAATTTAATACTTTATTCGGCCCAACAGGGAGTGAATCATGTGGTATTTTAACTTTTCTTATGAGAAAGTGCCCTCCCACGTCTTTAGGAATTCCTCCATAGACACGTATTCCCCATGTTCGTCCCACTAACCACTTGTCTTCTAGGGGATGTAATACTTGAAATTTGATGCAGGTACAGACTTCCTTGTCACGTGAAGCTACATAATATACGTTACGCAGACCTGTAAGATCTACACCTGTTTGTTCAGGCACACATTCGTTAATAGTCCAGGTTACTTTTATATATTTATCAGGAGCCTTTACTGACCAGCCCGAGGCTATTGTTTTACATCCCAAATAACCACAATAATAATGTCCGGGATAATTACAGTAAGACGGTCCAGAGGCCGGGCATATATAAAATGGAGGTCCTTTTTCACAATGTATTGGTACTAAATCACAAAGTTTTACTATGAATTCAGGTGGACCTGGGTTGCTAAAAGTGGCTATTGTTCTCGTTCCTTCCCAAGATATTAGTTCCCATTTAAATGGTTCATGAGGATTTCCCTCTTCTGCCTGGGTTATTATCAATATCAAGACTAACGGTATACCAGGAAAAAGGGTGTCTGTCAATTTTGCCAATTTAAGTATATTTTTACCAATCCTGGGGAAGTTCGACTGTTGCTGCTTTTACGTCCCATTGTTCTGGTTCTTTTCTCCACAGTTTGTTCCTCTTCTGCCTCGCCCGTCGACTCGGTTGCGTCGAGTCACGGGGGGTATCATCTTCTTGGCAGCAAGGGAATTCTTCAGGAGAACAGCTGTTTCGGGATTTTCTGCCTGTTTATATAGGCTTCCCACTTTGCAGCTTGAACTAATGGGGCAAAGCAAGACACAGTTAGTACTTCCCCTCTACACTTTATAGCCAAGATTTCAACCATAAAGGGGGACTGGTTCGTTGGAATGGTAAGAATAATATTGAAGGTGTCCACCTTCACAGTGTGTCCACCATTTATCCTGGCATACCTTATACCTAAAACAAGCAAAATGGATAACAATTGCAGTTTATATCATTACCACGAATTCGTATATTTAGAGTATATATATTGTTTACATCAGCATACCTTCTAGATTAACTATGGTGTGGCTACATATGTCTAGCAATTTCCTTCAACACACTTCGTATGCTTCCATATATAATAGATAAAAAAAGAAATAATTATAGCATATATAAACAGCAATACACACTTTATACTAAAAGGTAATGCAGCAAAAAAATCAAATAACGTCTTTATCATTATGTTATCTTTTCAGGGTTATCTTGGTGTCACCTGGGGTACTGATTACTCTCCAGTGGGGTCTCGTTACTGGGCCTTTAAGGCGGCTGGCATGAGTCCATCCACGCTCAGCAGTCCGGACAGCTGTTTCTGTTGTCAACAAAACAAGATAAGGTCCCTCCCAATTGGGCTTTAGGGTTTCTTCCTTCCACACTTTAATCAATATCCAATCCCCAGGTTTAACGTTGTGTATTTTTAAGTCCAATGGGGGTCGTTGCACAATCAGTCCACGTTCCCAAAGCTGGTTACGATGTTTTGCTAATTGTGAAACATATTCATTAATCACACGGTCTCTAATTAAAACATTTGTTTGTGGGCTTTCAATTCTGTAGGACATTTCATATACCATTTCAAATGCTGATATTCCTACATCTGCTCGGGGTCTGGTTCTGAGAATTAATAGTGCCATGGGTAGGCATTTAATCCATGATAATTTGGTTTCTATAATTAATTTAGTCAAAATAGTTTTAATTTCTCCATTCATCCTTTCAACTTTTCATGAACTTTGTGGATGCCATGGTGTATGGTATTCCCACTTTATACCCAAGCTTTCTGTCAGATCTCTAACAATTTTTGACACAAAATGTGTTCCTCTGTCTGAGTCGATTACCTCAGGTACTCTATATCGAGGTATAACATGTTCAAGTAACACTTCAGTGACTTGGTTAGCGGTTACCCTGGAGGTAGGAAAAGCCTCAACATAATGTGTTAAGTGATCCACCATTACTAATAAATATTTGTAACGCCCCACCCTAGGTAGTTCAGTAAAATCTACTTGTATATGTGAGAAAGGTCTGTATGCGGGGGAATGTCCTCCAAGAGGTCTTTGTTTTATGTTGTTTCGATTAACCTTTTGACAGGTCTTGCAGGATGCCGTGACTGTCTTTGCTATATTATATACGCCTATACAGGCAAACTGTTGATTGAAATGATCAACTAATGCCTGAGTTCCCCAGTGTGTTTTACTGTGTATTTTTGAAAATATTTCAAGTGCTATGCCCTTTGGCAAGACTTCTCTTCCATCTGGCAATATGTATTTCCCATCCCGTTCCTTCATGTATGTTAACAAAATAAATGGAATGGCCGTTTTAAATCCGGGAGACTTAAAACTGGTGCTTGACTTAGCTCCCTTTTGAGACTGGCAAAATGGGGGTGTTAAAGGGTGACATACAAGGCTCTAAGATTCCTTCTGCCAACAGTCGATCAATTTCTGGCTTCAATCCTCTCCATCCTTCTAAGGATATGGGATATTGCCTTACCTTCACAGGTATGTGGGGTTCGGAAATTTGGATTTTAATCGGTGGCATTTCCAGTCTACTAATTGTGTCCGGAGAGTACCAGACATTGGGGTTAATTTGTTTTTGATCATCCACGGTCAAAGGATAAGCAGACACTGCCAACTCTTGATTTTTCACTTTAATTTCTAATTGCAATTCAACAATTAAATCTCGTCCTAACAGATTAAATTCTGCTTCAGGGACGAGCAAGAGTTCACCCATTCCAAATTTATTTTCAGTTTCGACTACCACATTTTTGATTTTACTTACTTTAAAGGGTTTCCCTTTTGCCCCAATTACTTGTACTTTTTCAGGGGAAACTTTACATCCCTCAGGTATTTGATTTCTCAGCCCCTGTGTCTACTAAAAAGGTGAACTCTTGTTTATGGGGACCTATTTTTAATTTTATCAAAGGCTCATGATGACTCCGGTCTCCTAAGATACAGAGCCCCTGACTCCCCTATTCTGTTTTCAATGTTCCCTCATCTCTGATAATTTCTCTGAAATTCCTTCTTTTTCTTATGTTTAGTTTTTATTTCATTCAGCGGATAAAGTCCAGCTCCCAGTCTTTCTAGCCACACTTTCGCATATTTGTCTCTCTTCTGGGTTAAGGAGTTTTTTTATTATTTACCCAGAGGTTTAACTGCTGTCTTACCTAATCTTTTTCTGACCCATAGACTGGCCAAAAGACATTTTTAGAAATCTTCTTCCCTCCCCATATCTTAGTACAATATTTTATCATTTTTTGCTTATCTTTCCCTAGGGTTCCAGGGAAATATCTCCAATTATCTAAGATATATGCCAGAGGGGTATTCTTAGGTACAGTGGGTACCCTTCCCATGGGAGTCGAAGGCTTGCTGCCCTTCGCCCCCATCTTCTGGAATATCCCCACACACACACGCACTCGCTCCTCTTGTTCCTGGCCCAGTCCCTCGCGGGAGATGGAAAACACAGTACTTAAGAGTCCACACTTCCTTGGCTCAGTATATCGAACCTCTCATTCATTATATTCCAGGAAACCCAATCCCGCCCGAACGGAAAACCCGTGAACAATTTCGCTGCGAACAATTTCGCTCTGCGAATAATTTCACTACTTACAGGTCCTGCGTCTTCGTCCGGACTCCCGTGCACAGAATTTTTATGGGCTTTTACCGGTCTCTCCTTTGCTCATTATCCTAGACTTTAGGTTCGTCGGTAAGGTTAGGGTAAGCTGTTGGTCGCGGGGCCGCGAAATGTCGCGGGGCGCCTCCCCGGAGGACCAAAGCCCATTGTTCCTCATCCAAGTCAAGGCACCAGAAATTGTTATAAATTTACGCCACAACAGATCATAATCCAACTAGAATTTTATTAATTACAGCAAGTAGGATATGAGCAAAGACAGCGCTGGACGGCCGGGGAGTCTCCGCTCCACCTCTGCCGCCCCAATTCGTTCAAACAGCCTTCTTTTTATTCCATCCTTTCCCTGAAGTTCTGGGTGCCTCCTTTTGTTTTCCTGGAATTTGCAAGCTAATTCCTGGATCATCTTGCAGTTTCCTTTTGTTTACGTAAGCAGTCTGTAAGTAATTGTGTTTATCTTTATCTTGTATTGTCAGTCCCCAGGTGTAAGAGATTGTGGTTTTCTTATATTGCAAATGCTGTGCCCGCAGGCTATTTGCGTATCCTCAGTTTCCTAAACAATACCTTAGTCTGTAGTTTCTCACACTCTGTTTCCTAACCTTTATATATATCTTAATAAACAATACCTCAGTCTGTGGTTTCTCACACCATGAATTCTCACAGAAGCCAGGCAATTTCTGTGGATATAACTGGGATGCTTTTCTAAGAATTCCCGGTTTTGCAGTAGAGGTGTTATAAATTGAGGCGAATAATTTGATTCAGCCTTTTAAGATCAATTAATAATTTTATTAATTACAGCAAGCGATAGCAAGCAAACAGCGCTGGGTGCAGCTGGGGAATCTGTGTTCCGCCAAAACATGACAACCTTTCCTTCTCTTCAGTCCCTTGTTATCCAGCACAAGTGGGGGTGACGGGTCTCCTTCTGCTGCGGTTATCAGTTCCAGCCAGCCCTGCAAGATTTTTCACAATCTTTGTTTGCTGTTACCAGCCTTGCCCAAGCCTGCAAATTCCATGCCCCGACCCCTTTTATCCTAATTTCATACTTTTGATGAACAAACAAGTCAATGCAGTTTTTCACAGAGGGAAAGAGGGATAGGATTTGCAGAACTGGGGTCCAAGCTGGGGTTTTCTTGATCTAGCAGTGGCTGTGGCCGTGCTTCATAATTATTTTTAATAATATCATGAATTTGGAGGGCCAAATAAGTACATTTTGCAAGGGAAAGGTCTCCCTGTTTTAAAATTTCCCTGCCAACCTTATCCCAAAATGAGACCTGAAACAATTTTAAAGCCGAAATTTCTGGGAAACACTGCAATAGCCACTGAGCAAACCTTTTAACATCCTCCTTTCTAAACCTTTTATCTCCCCCAATGAGAATCCCAAGAACCTGCTTATAAAGCCTCTTCTGCGGTACTGTTAGCTTTGCACCCATGCTTAAAGATGTTAAAATGTACTGCAGATAAAACCCACCCACCAAGAAAATGAGAAGAAAAAAATGCAAAGTCTGTCGCTGCCGGTTTTAAACAAGCTGTCCCGAGAACCCCCCTGGAACCCAGGAAGGGGAGCCCAAAAAATTTGGGACTCTTTTCCCCCCAAATTTGGAACAAGAAATCCCACCAAAAAAAGGGAAACCTTTCCCTCCCCTTAGGGAAAAGGAGACCCGCCACGAGGAAAACCTTCACCTACCTTTAAGGAGAAGGAAAACCACCAAAAAGGGACAGAAGAAAAAACCCCTTAAGACTACTTACCCTTAAGTTGTCCAAGGAAAGGCAGGAGCAGGAAAAAAATAATGCCTCGGTAGTATGGAGTTGTGGGAAAATCTGACTCCTACGGTGCCTTTAGGAGCTACCAGATTTGTCCTCCGGGACTGCAGCTCCTAGAACAGAACGTGCTCTCTCGAAGGCGACTTGACGGCCAGAGATTAAGTCCACGGTCCCTTGGACCTCTGGAATCTTCACTCGCGGGCCAGAAAAAGACTTTTCAGGCTCCACGATTGGGCGCCAAGCCTGCTGCATCTCTCCCTCGAATCCACGGGGATAAAACCCCTGTGGAGCCTGACCAGCTGGGCAGTGGGGCGAGGTGGACAGAGGGAAGGAACTTCTCCTTGGATCCCGGGGGGCTTGGAGAAGCTCCCTTGTGAGTCCAAAGACGAGCTGGTCCCACAAGCAAAGGAAAGAGGCGCTCCTCCTAAGGATTAGTTCCAAAGTTTAATGAGGGCCTGGAGAGATCCCAGGCCACATCTGGCTTCGAAGGACCTCCAGAGCAAGAGAGAGGGTCTCCCGGCCTGGAGCTGCCAGATATAGGGGGGAGCGGGGAAATCCAAACAGCCAATGGGAGAAGGACATGGGAGCGGTTCTCTGGGGGCAAGGCCTCAGAGTGACCACTGAGGAGGGGGTCGGGGTGGAGTCCCAGCCAAGGTCCAGTTACCTGGTGACCCTGGGGGAAGGATCTGGACAAAGGGGCAGCAGAATGCAGGCCTCAGTTTGCTTTCACCTGGAGGGGCGTGCAGTACACCTGGAACTGACTGCCCCAGGGGTGGAAACACAGCCCCACCATCTGCCATGGACTGATCCAGGCTGCACTAGAAAAGGGTGAGGCTCCAGAACACCTGCAATACATTGATGACATCATTGTGTGGGGGAGCACAGCGGCAGAAGTGTTTGAGAAAGGTGAGAGGATCATCCAGATACTACTAGAAGCTGGCTTCGCCATCAAGAAGAGCAAAGTCAAGGGACCTGCCTGAGAAATCCAGTTCCTGGGAGTGAAATGGCAAGACGGACGGCACCAGATTCCCACTGAGGTCATCAACAAGATCACAGCTATGTTCCCACCAACCAGCAAAAAGGAAACACAAGCTTTCCTGGGTGCCATAGGTTTCTGGAGAATGCACATTCCTGAGTATAGCCAGATTGTGAGCCCTCTTTATCTGGTTACCCGAAAGAAGAATGATTTCCACTGGGGCCCTGAGCAGCAGCAAGCCTTCACCCAGATCAAGCAGGAGATCGCTCATGCTGTAGCCCTTGGACCGGTCAGGACGGGACCAGAGGTCAAGAATGTGCTCTACTCTGCAGCCGAGAACCATGGGTTGTCCTGGAGCCTTTGGCAGAAAGTGCCTGGGGAGACTCGAGGCCGACCACTGGGATTCTGGAGCCGAAGTTACAGAGGGTCTGAAGCCAACTACACTCCCACAGAGAAGGAAATCTTGGCTGCCTTTGAAGGAGTTCAATCCGCCTCGGAGGTAATTGGCACAGAAGCACAACTCCTCCTGGCACCCCGACTACCGGTGCTGGGGTGGATGTTTAAAGGAAAGGTTCCTACTACCCACCATGCCACTGACGCCACATGGAGCAAATGGATCGCCCTCATCACTCAACGCGCCCGTATTGGAAACCTGAATCGCCCTGGGATTTTGGAGATAATTACGAACTGGCCAGAAGGTGAAAACTTTGGTCTCACTGATGATGAGGAGCAGGTACAAGTGGCAAGGGCTGAAGAAGCTCCACCATACAACCAACTACCAGCAGAAGAGACCTGCTACGCTCTTTTCACTGACGGTTCCTGTCGCATCGTAGGGATGAACCGGAAGTGGAAAGCAGCCGTATGGAGCCCCACACGCCAAGTTGCACAAGCTACCGAAGGAGAAGGTGGATCAAGCCAACTCGCTGAACTCAAGGCCGTTCAGCTGGCTCTAGACATTGCTGAAAGGGAGAAGTGGCCAAAGCTCTACCTTTATACTGATTTGTGGATGGTAGCCAATGCTCTGTGGGGCTGGCTGGAAAGGTGGAGGAAGGCCAACTGGCAACGTAGAGGAAAGCCAATCTGGGCTGCTGATATATGGAAAGACATTGCCTCTCGGGTGGAAAAGCTGACGGTGAAAGTCCGTCATGTAGATGCCCATGTCCCCAAAAGTCGGGCTAATGAGGAGCACCGAAACAACGAGCAGGTAGATCAGGCAGCAAAAATAGAGGTGTCAAAGATAGACTTAGATTGGCTCGATGGGCTCATGATGCCTCAGGTCATCAGGGCAGAGATGCCACCTACAAGTGGGCACGAGACTGAGGGGTGGATCTAACCATGGACAGTGTTTCCCAGGTTATCCATGACTGTGAGACGTGTGCTGCCATCAAACAGGCCAAGAGAGTGAAGCCCCTATGGTATGGTGGGCGGTGGTCCAAGTACAAGTATGGGGAGGCCTGGCAGATTGACTATATCACACTGCCCCAGACACGCCAAGGCAAGCGCTACGTGCTGACCATGGTGGAAGCCACCACTGGATGGCTGGATACTTTCCCTGTACCTCATGCCACTGCCCGGAACACCATCTTAGGCTTGGAAAAGCAAGTCCTGTGGAGACACGGCACCCCTGAGAGAATTGAGTCTGACAACGGCACCCATTTCAAGAACAGCCTTATCAACACCTGGGCCAGAGAACATGGTATCGAATGGATATATCATATTCCCTATCATGCTCCAGCTGCCGGCAAAGTTGAACGGTGCAACGGACTCCTTAAGACTACCCTAAAGGCACTTGGTGGGGGAACATTTAGAAACTGGGAAATTAACCGGGCAAAAGCAATCTGGATGGTCAACACCCGAGGGTCTGTCAATCGAGCTGGCCCTGCTCAGTCAGAACCCTTACACGCAGTAGATGGAGATAAGGTCCCTGTAGTACATATGAAAGGTATTTTAGGGAAAACTGTTTGGATTAATCCCACCTCAGGCAAAGACCAACCCATTCGTGGGATTGTCTTTGCTCAAGGACCTGGTTACACTTGGTGAGTAATGCAGAAAGATGGGGAGACCCGCTGTGTACCACAGGGAAACTTGGTCTTAAGTGAGAACTGGGTGTAAGATTTCATGGTGTGCAGATGGAAATAGAATAAGGGGTGGATAATGTCCTGGGTTGTAAGATAAGCTTGTATTCTATTTGCCATCTGTTGAAGGCAAACCTGTTGGGCAGGTTTATTATCTTTTCCAAGAACCGGTTTTGCTCCTAAGAGGTAATGGTTTGTTAGTGGGCCATTGACTGATTCAATGCAGGGCTGGTAACATAACACCATGCTATTGTGAGATGTTCCACCCAGAGGGGGAAGCCAAGCACTCTTTTATTGGGTATAAAGGGGTAGCTTTTGGGGAGAGAGGCAGCTCACGCTCTCTCTTCGCGGGATTGCCAGAGAAGCAGCTCTCTTCGGCGGCACTCGCAGCGAAGCAGCCGGAGCGCGCTGAGGCGACGGCGGCGGAGCTCGGAGGCAACCCCGGCGCAGAGGAAGACCGGCCCCACTGCCACCAGATCTTCAGAGGAAAACTATACCCTTCTAAAGATCACCACTGCAGCTGCAATTCATCAACCACTGCAAGGGGAGCAATGATCCCAGCAGGACTGCTACTGGCACCCCGAATCCTCAGGTTCTGGACTTTTTCACTGGTTTTGTTTGTACCAATTGCATTTGCCTGTTTAAATTGTTGTCTAGTTTTCTCCTAGTAAAGAATTGTTACTCCCATTCCCATATCTTTGCCTGAGAGCCTTTTAATTTAAAGATCCTGGTAATTCAGAGGGAGGGGGGTTTGCCGTTCTCCATTGCACAGGAGGCTTTGCCCTCTTTCACAGACTCCTGTCTTGTCGAACCAAGACAGTATTATTGCATGTATTTTTGTCCTTTTCCCAATAAATTGTATTTCTGACTTGGAGTCTCTCAGTCTCTCACTGGTTTTGCTTTCAAACCAGAACACTTTTTGATGCAGAAAACACCTGGGTCAATCACACCATCCACGTAGAGCCAGAGCTTGGCCAGAGCTCGAACTCTAATTGGAGGATATGTTTTAACACATTATAAAACAAAAGTCTTAGAAATAACAGTTATAAGTAAAAAACCTTATTATTAAAAATTTATCAAACCATCAAATAATTGAACCTGTCCAAAATTCCTTTAAAGACAAAAATTCTCTAAATACAACAAACCCTTTCTTCAGAAATCTGAAAATTCTAAGTCTGAAATCTTGAATCCAAATTTGGACAATGAATTTTTAAAGGAAGATGAATTGCAGCTGCATGAAAGATTAGACAAAGAAATCACATGAGTAGTTAAAAATTAAAAACACAGAATCCTGAAAAAACACATCTTACAATCAGTCACCTAAAGGGACAATAAAACATATGAAAACTGACTGTAAATACTAAAACAACACCTCATACCTTAACACCTTAATAATAATTTGTATCACAAAAATCAGACAACTCACATTATATGATCAACCTATCAACAAGAAATATTTTAAATAGTTGAAGACAATCCTTTTAAAGCATTCATATAACATTAGTAACAATCACTACTTATCATTACCTACAAAAATTTAACAATCAACATTACTTATATTATTATCTATAAATACCAAAACCAGAAATTGTGAACTCAATCCCAACATTCCATCTGACTGACATTTCTCAAATCTTTGTTTTCAGATACATTTTTTGGCAATTAAATCATTACTAACATTTCTATCTTTATACAGTGATTTCCATCCATATCGTATTTGAAGTAACATTGATTTGTATAATGTTCATCCTTCTTGGTATCTTGGAAAACACTCGGTACTGTTATACTCTTTCATTGCGTCTTCTGACTCTTGTAAGGGATTGGAAAAATGCTGTTGAAATTTTTGCTGTAGTGTTGCAATCTCGCCATCGGTGGCGCTGCTGCTCTCGGCATTGTCGCTGCCATGGCAACCAGGACTGTGCAGCCATCTCCGGCGCCATTGCTGGGTGCTGCAGGGCCCCCCTGCACGGGCGCGCCGCCGCCATGGCTGTGTTTGCAGGGAGATGAGGGGGCGGCACCGCCTTGCTCTCGTCCTTGCTGCGTCACCGTGGGGATGGGAGAGGAGACGCCCCTGCCGCGGCCGCGCCCCGCCTGCTCCGACTCCAGCGCAGCCGAGCCCCCCGGGAACGCCCATCTCACCCCTTGCGCTGTTGCTCATCAACAAGGAACCTTCCATCTCTCGGCCGATGTCCGCTCCGCCCCGGGGCCGCCTCAGGCTCGGTGCCGGCTGGCCCCGCTCTGCCTGGCTCTGTGCCCGCCGCTCCGCGCTGCCTCTTCGTGCTGCTGCTTCTGCGCTCCGCCCGGGCGACTGGCCAGTGCTCACCGCCGCAGCCCACTGCTCGCCACCACAGCCCGCTGCCTTAGTTCTGCCAACCCGTTTCGCAAGGGACGAGGAAGGGCTTTCTGTAACTTTTCTTTGTCTTTTGCCCACCGAGTCAATTGCTGTAAGATTCGACTCTTTTTATCTTTTTCCCTCTCTCAGAGAGGATATGTGAAAGGAAGCCGCGGTGCTCTTCCTCGGACACTCTCTATACGTCCCCTTTCTTTCTCTTTGCGGCTTACCTCCACCTCTGTGGGGCGCTCCGCTCGCTTTACTCGGCGAGGCAGCACCTCCGTTCCAGCTCCCGGCCCCGGCCACTTCCACACCCGCCGTTCGGGTTCCTCGTGAATGCCGGGGTCTTCTCTGCTCCAGCGGACTCTCGCAAACAAACAACAATAGGAAAAGTCTTTTTCCTCACATCAGGAATGGCCCGATTTGGAGTCTGGAGACTTATGCTCCATTCCATCTGGTCCCTGTTTACAAAAAGTGAATTTTGGATCCCAGTCCCGTCGCCATAAAGCGATTTGGACCTCAGTTTTTGTCACGCGACTCAAACTCGGCTCCCCATTACCCTAAAAGTAATTTGGGAACTTTTTCGGAGCCTCTTGAGTCCCAATTCGAGCGCCACTAAAAGCCAGGGAACCTCAGGAAAATGGGAAACTGGACAGGACAAACGCAAATCTGAACCAGTGTGGTTAATCAAACGTTCTCCATTTATTCGAGATAAGATGGTAGTTTATATAAGCTTCTACATAGTTTACAGAAACAAAAGCAGTCTGATTGGCAAGCTAACATTGTTTACCTTTGCATTAAGGTGGTCAGACTTTTCACACTGCAGCTCTACTCTCATGCTCGGATAGCTCATTACTTTGTAGTTACCTTAACATAATTTCTGACTGCGCCACAACTGAATTCTCACTGCATCAAAGGCTTCGAGGCCCCATCAAGGCTGCTTATCAGGCCTAGTCTGACTGGGTAGCTCAAATCTCATTCCAAACATAAATCATGACCTCTGTCTCTCAGAAATTTTGTAACAACCGGGTATACTGGACTGTCTGGATTCAGTGGCCTGGCACATCAGATACACAGACGTATAAAGCTTTAGTAGATATTGGTGCACAGTGTACATGGATGCCATCAAGACACAAGAGTGCAGAACCTATCTGGATCTCTGGAGTGACAATGGGATGCCAAGAGTTGTCTGTAATAGAGGCTGAGGTAATTTTAACAGGGGACAGATGGCAAAAGCACCTCATTGTGACTGGCCCAGTGGCCCCTTGTATCCTTGGCATCAATTACCTCAGGAGAAGGTACTTCAAGGATCCAAACGGGTATTGATGGGCTTTTGGTGTAGCTACAGTGAATACAGAGAAGATCAGTTATTGTCATGGTTTGACACAGGCATAATGCCAGTGCCCCTATGAAAATGTAACTTCTCTATTGAATGCTGTGAAGTGGAATTGAGAACAGAGCAAAGTAGGCCTAAGCTTAATAATAGGAAAAAAACTTTATTAAGCTACTACTACAAAAGAAAAAAAGAAAGGAAAAAGGGAAAAAAACCACACAAAGATCAAAATGAAAACTTTGCAAAACATTCTTCTTCTCACCACCTAACTCTAACAAATGACAGTGAGACACAATCTGGACCTCAATCAGGTTTCTACCCTCTAAACAACTCAGCCCATCGAGGGAACAGAGTCTCTCCTGTGCCACAGACCCCTACAGAAACACAGCTGTATCTATGTCACACATGGTACTGTCCGGAGAAAAGTTTGCCATGGTAACCTTTCTCTTTTCCATGCACAGTGCTCTTACTATCAATGCATGGATGGACAGACTTCTTTTAGGATTTTTCCTTTCAAGGATTCCCTGCCAAGAGGGGAAAAAAAACAACAGTTCAGTTTTTCATTTTTTGGGACCACAGTCCCCCCCAGTTTCCTCTGGGGCCGAGGGTCCAAGAACAGAGATCTTCTCTTGAGGACAGGGGGCACTACCACAAACCCCTTAACTTTTTCTCTGTTCACTCTACTTCTGTCTTTTCCCAGCTGAAGCAGGTCTCTTGACTCACTAGCATCCTCCCAAAATACAGTCTCTCTTGAAGGAGAAGATTGGTTCAGTTTGTGGCCAACATGGAAAAGTCCAGCCAAAAGCCACTCCTTGTCCCCCTCCTATCTAGAATTCCTTCTTTTAACATCTCAGGGTCTAAGGTGTCTCTCTTCTTCTCTTTCAAACTAAGGGGGGAAAGAAAAATTCACAAAGCTTTAATTTCTCAAGGAAGGGTTAAAAGTCTGAACTCCCAGGATGGCTCGATGCCCAGACTCTGGTGCTCCCACGTGATTGGGCACCTTGCGACCCCCCCCCCCCCCCCCCCCCCCGCTCCTCCTTGCCCGTGGTGAAACTGCTGACAAATGGCTGCTGTCTATTTCTCTCTTCCTCTTGGGAAAGAAACTCTGGGGGGGGGGAACGGAGACATCCTAAATTTCTTCCACCCTTCCATCTGCAGGGGGCCAGCCCGGTTCCAGTCCCTCCACCCTTGGGCCTACCTCAGTCAGGCCATGGGCCTTCCCCTCCCACATCCAGCTGCGGGCCGGGTAGGGGAGAGTTCTGCACTGTGCGCTGACCAGAACCAAAAAAAGAGCAAGTTCTCCTAGGAATTCTGCTTTTAACCCCTCTGTGTTCTCAGAAGCGTGTCCACCTTCAATTGGTCAATATCCAAATTAACCTCTTCCTTCCAGAAAAATTCTTTTTCCGTGTCAAACCATGACAGTTATCCACCCTGCCTGGCCTCTCAGAAGATCCCTTCATTGTGGGGTTACTGCCAGTGGAAGACCAACAAGTACCAATTGCTACCAGGACAGTACACCAGTGGCAATATCACACCAACCAAGACTCTGTAACTCCTATCCATGAACTAATTCATTGACTGGAGAGCCAAGGAGTAATCAGCAGAACCTGCTCACCCTTCAACAGCCCCATATGGCCAGTGCAGAAGTCAAATGGGGAATGAAGGCTGACAGTAGACTATTGGGGCCTGAATGAAGTCACGCGATATCTAAGTGCTGCTGTACTAGACACGTTGGAACTCCAATATGAGCTGGAGTCAAAAGCAGCCAGATGGTATGTCACTACTGATATCACTAACATATTTTTCTCAGTTCCTCTGGTGGCAGGGTGCAAGCCACCATTTGCTTTCACCTGGAGGGGTGTCCAATACACCAGGAACCAACTGCCCCAGGGGTGGAAACATAGATCCACCATCTGCCATGGCCTGATCCAGACTGCACTGGAACAGGGTGGAGCTCCAGAATGCCTACAGTATATTGATGATATCAGTATGGGGGGAAATATAGCAGAAGAAGATTTGGAGAAAGGAAAGAAAATAATCCAAATTATTCTGAAAGCTGGTCTTGCTATAAAACAAGTGTGAGAAATGATACTTCCAAAAATTAAAAGGTTTATTAAAACCTCATCAAAAATACAACAGAAGACTGAATAGAGAAAATATTAAAGCACCAAGAGCAAAGGATTTTCCCCACCAGGTGCTCATCCACACAATGGAGGTTTTGCCTTTTAACCCTCTGGCCCTTCCTACCACGTCTTGTCCCAAATTCGCAAGAGCAGATCTTTTGCCAGCCCCGGCTAGCTCTCCACGGGGCAGATGGACAGCGAGAGGCACTCTCTGCTGAGCCTTGCAGGGCTTTAGGAAGTGCCTTTTTGGGTCCAAGGGCACTCGCTGCTGATCCCAGTGGCAAGGAAGGAGTCGACACTCTTCTGGGGATAACTCCGAAGTTTAATAAGACTCCAAGGAGAGGCCCGGAGCCCAACTGAACCCGAATGCATCCAGCAGAAAAGAGTGGGCTTGGGGTCTGAAACATCTCCTGATATAGGGAGGGCGGGGAAACCCGATCAGCCAATGGGAGAAGACATGGGAGTGGGCCTCCGAGGGGAAGACAACTGGGGTATCCACTTAGGAGGGAGGAGGAGAGGGGCCCCAGGCCATTGTCCAGTCACCCAGGAGGGGTCAGGGGCATGACTCAGGGGTTTTGGGATTGATGGGACACACAGGTGCTGATGGGAAAACCTGGGATGAACCAAAAAGGACACAGGGGGGTACAGAGGGACAAACCATTTGGAACATGCATACAGTGGAACCTAAAAACACAACTCCACACCTCCCAAAGTTCTGTCCATCAACTCCTTTGCTGTCTAGTGGTGGAGTTTTCTTCCTTAAATCTTGATTGGAGGTCAGGTATTGCCATAGTAACAAGCCAACCCTCCCAAATGTCCCAAACCCAGGTCACCCAATGATAACAATGCAAGGGGAGGTAAAACATAACTATGTCTATAAAGCTTCTTTTAACATATATACATTATATTTGCCTTTTAATTGTGAGAGTCAACCACTGCATTACTCATCTATCACAAAAGAAAGGTAAAGGGACTGGTTGGAACCCTGGTTACTGAGAATTTTAGACTTTCTGTGCTGACAGGCACTAACCCCCAAGAGAACACTGCATTTGACCTGAGTGTTGGGGGCCGCGCCTGGGCTATGGGACAAGTTTATAATAAACTATGAAGAACGACCTACCCTTGACCCTGAAATGCGGAACATGAAAAAGGGAAGCTGGCTATATGTTAAGACAAAAACAGAATGTATAAAACCCGCAGAACGCTTTGCATTGCCAAAATAATGCACCAATTATAAGTTAGATAAGCCACATGCATGCCTTGTGCACAAAGCGGGCCATCCAATCATATTATGCATGATCGCGTGTAAGGAAGTAAAATACTGTATAAATAAACATGTGTAGCAGCTAATAAACAAAGCTTGTTTAGGAACTTACATCGTATCGGTGTGTGCTCCCTTCACCTGGCCACAACATTCTGGTGAGCTCGACGTGATTCAGGATGGACAAGCGGACGAGAGAAGGTGAAAATCCCGGCTGCTCGAGAGAAGCAGGAGACTTAAGAAGAAGACGTGGCCATGGCTGACCGGTGAGTCAGGCAGACTGCGGTCTGGACGGGATGGGTTCCGCTGTATCAGCGATTGAAAAAGCAACTGTGGATGGACTATTGAGTCTTAGTAAGAAGACAGGACATTCCATCCCTCGTCAGGAGTTGACAGACTTTTTACTTTGGTGTAGGCGAAGGGGGTTGCTCACGACTACTGGACAATTATTTTCCCGAGAACAATGGGCAAAGATTGGGGAGGAGCTATGGGAGAGTGTGCAGACAGGCTCTAAGGGAAGTAAGCAGTTGGCCCGGACTTATCGTGCAGTACGACTTATGATTGACCAAGTACATGCAGACGCAGAAATTGCTGCTGCACTACAAGATGCACTGTCTAAAGCATCTAAAGTCCAGGATGACGGGGAAGAGGACTTAATCGAGTGGGGCCCCTTCCATGAGCCTGCACCCCCTTATGCTCCTCCCGGGAAAGTCGCTGCTCCAGTACATAAGGGGGCTTTCGATGATGTTATCATCCCCTGGGACCCTGCTGCTGAAGTGGCAAGAAAGCCAACAGCACCCCCTGAACCTGAAGCCATGGAAACACAGCCAGAAAAAATACCCCTACCAGGGAATCCTGAAGAAATGCAGGATAGCAGGACCCCTGGTCATGTTAATCCTTACAAGGACTTGGTGGAAGAGCTGAGGAAACAGCGACAACACATGACAGATTTAATAACTGCTGTTAAGGATAATGATGGACAAGGAAGCAAAGGCAGGCGAGGGCAGTTGTATGACGAAGCTCTGGATTCAGTAAAAGCAGGAATTTTAAACATTGAAGACCAAATAACGAAGTTAGAAAAGAGGAACTGGGGCGGCAGGGAAGGGATAATTAGAGCGATACGACAAAGAGAGTTATCTATATCAGAGGGACACAAAGAACTGAAGCGGTTATTAGGAGCAGGCGAGGGCTTAACGGAAGAAGAAAAACAAGAACTAGAGGAGGAATTAGAAGCAGGGATGTTGAGAGAGGAAAGAGGGAAGGGGTATGATGACAATGGGTTTGAGAGATTGAGTGGCATGAACAGAAAGCTGCCAGGAAGAGATCTTAGACAGGCCCCAGAACCACCAAGGGATCCGACCTTTGATCCACGGCGTCACTGGAAGGGGTTCATTACTCAGGGAAATTTAAGTGGAGAGGTGGTTCTTGAACTGATAATATCAGCTCCAGTACGGGCCACAGTAGATGGGCCAGAGTGGGCTCCCTTAGAATGGGGTTTGGTATCCAAGCTGCAACAGAATATCTTGGCATTTGGGCTACATAACTCGGCAGTATGTAGGCAATTGACTGCATTCATGAAATACCAAGAGCTCGTGCCTGCTGACATCAGGATGCTTATGGAAACTCTGATAGGGCCAACAGCTTACACTTTATTTTTGGTAAAATGGCAGGAACGGCTGGAGGCTATGCAACTAGAGAATTTACAACTTCCTAATGGGGACCCCCTTAGGGTTGCGACTCTCAGTATGCTGATGGGAAGTGGTGAATATAGGGATCCACAGAGGCAAGCCGCTCTTCCAGCCAGGGTGCTTTCGCAAAGCAAGGCTGCTGCCTTGGAGGCTTTCCATGCTTTGCCGCAAATGGGCAAGCCTAGCCCCCCCTATTTGCAGATACGGCAAGGGGAGAATGAACCATTTCTAACATTTATGGATCGCATAAGAGAATCAATTGATAATACCCCTGATCTATCCCTAGACGTTAAAATGACATTAGTTAAGGAAGTTGCCACACAAAACGCAAACCGAACCTGTAAAAAATTGATAGCAACCCTTCCACAAGGTGCATCCATAGTACAAATGGTGGACATCTGTTCAAAGGCACCCTGGGAGGAAGAAAAGCAAAAGGCCAATATCAATGCCATAGCGCTAGCTACGGCACTAAAGCGAGGAGGGCTAGGAAAAGGAGACAAGGGACCAGGCGCATGCTATCTGTGCAGGAAACTGGGGCACCTAAAGAAATCATGCCCCAATAAAGGGGGAGGGAATGTGCGAAGTGGGGTGTTTACGGGTACCTGTAATCGTTGTGATAAGTTTGGTCACAGATCTGCTGAGTGTCGATCACGCTTTAAGAAGGATGGAACCCCCCTTCCGGGAAACCCCCAGAGCCGCGAGTTGGGCGCGGCTCCGAAATACCCAACTGGAACAAGACAAGTCGTGGCTGCCTCCGTGAACTCGCCGCCGCCACAGCTGGGAGCGCAGGAATTGATCTGGCCGTGGCAAGAACCGTAACTATTACCATGAGTGAGGTGACTGTGGTAGATTCCACAGCCTCTGGACCATTGGGGGAGGGATTAAGTGCTTTATTGATTGGCCGTTCATCGGCAAGTAAGCAGGGAATATTTGTATTGCCCGGATTAATTGATGCAGACTATGAAGGAGTTATAAAGATAATGCTAAAAATCTTTGCACCGCCTATTACAATTAACCAAGGAAGCAGGATAGCACAACTTATTCCTTTCCGTTCTCAAGTACCAGTGGCAAAAGCAGAGAAAAGGGGAACGGGAGCCTTTGGGAGTACGGGAAATACAGCCGGCCCGCTAGTAATGTTTACCACAACTATACAAAAAGATAGGCCCTTGCAAAAGGTATTGATAATGAGAGGGGAAGAAAAATTACAAAACAAAGAAGTAGAAATGATGCTTGACACCGGCTCAGATGTCACGATTGTTCCCCTAGCAGCTTGGCCTGAACATTGGCCTTTACAAACTACTGCTACCGTGGTTAGTGGAATAGGTGGTGAATCACAGACTTTACAAAGTGTACAACATGTTCAAATACTGGATGTACAAGAGCAGAGACAGGCATGGGTACACCCTTATGTTATGCATACACCTCTCTGGATTTTAGGAAGGGATGCTATGGCTCAATGGGGCATGACATTACAAACACAGGATTTTTAGCAGCGGCCACTGAAGAGCAGAGGTTGCCAGTGGTAAAGATCCAATGGGAGTCAGGTACTCTGGTTTGGATACCTCAGTGGCCGCTGCCTGAAGAAAAGATGCAACCTCTGAAAGAATTGGTTGAGGAACAGTTAAAACTTGGGCATATCAAACCATCATTTAGTGAATGGAATACTCCTGTGTTTGTAATCAAGAAAAAATCAGGGAAGTGGAGATTATTACATGACCTAAGAGCGGTCAACGCAGTAATGAAAGCTATGGGTACATTACAACCAGGCTTGCCTTCCCCAGTAGCCTTACCCTGGGACTGGTATTTGTTAATAGTGGATTTAAAAGATTGCTTCTTTTCTATTCCTCTACACCCACTGGACATGGAGCGATTTGCATTTAGTGTACCCCAGAAAAATACCTCTCGCCCAGCATTACGGTATGAATGGACGGTCCTGCCACAAGGCATGCGTAACACCTACAATCTGCCAGTGGTATGTCGACTCAGCCATCCAAGAGTGGATAAAACACCACCCTCAGGTAATAGTGTATCATTATATGGATGATATCTTGATAGCTAGTCAGGAGGGTATAACTCAGGAGATGGAGAAAGCATTAATCGAGGTGTTGTCAAAATATGGCCTGCACATTGCTCCTGAAAAAGTACAAAGAGGTAGCCCATGGTTGTATTTGGGAATGATGGTAACTGAGACGCGGATACGACCAGGGAAACTCAAGATACATAACAATGTCAATACTGTAAATGATTTGCAAAAATTGGTGGGGGATATACAGTGGATCCGCACTTGGTGTGGAGTGACCAATGAAGATTTAGCTCCCTTATTTGAATTATTGAAGGATACAACAAATCCTGCAGAGCCTCGAACTTTAACACCTGGTGCACAAAGGGCCCTACAGGATATTGAACAAAAAGTAACGCAACAACAGGTATATCGATATGAACCTAATTACCCTGTGATTGTTATTGTTTACGGCCCTGAACATAGTCGCTCTGCGATCATTGCTCAAGAGGTTGACAAAAGGTTATGTGTTTTAGAGTGGGTATTTCCACCCTATCAATTGGCTGCTTCAGTAACTGCCCCACAGGAATACATTGGGGTCCTATTGTTGAAAGCGAAGGACCGAGTGCGATCGGTATTCGGAATAGATCCTGAATTGTACATTTTGCCTTGGAAAACATCAGAGCTAATTCAAGAGTGGTCACTCTCATCCATGACTTTTGCCTTGGCTGTAAATGGAATCCAAATCTCTGTTCATTACCCTTCTCATCCTCTTTTTAAAACCACAGCCATTATTGCTAGAGCCCCTATATTGAAAGAAAAACCAAATGATAAGGCACTTACTGTTTTCACAGATGCTAGTGGGAGAACTGGAAAGTATGGATTCACATGGAAGATTAAGGGAAAGTGGGAAACAAAAATTTGGACTGATGCAGGGCAATCCGTTCAGGTTTTGGAATTAAAAGCTATTGTTATGGCCTTAACGCAATTCTGGCATCAACCACTGAATTTGATCTCAGATTCACAGTACGCCATTGGTTTATTAAAACGAATTGACCATGCAAAATTGGGGAAAATAGGCACGGCCAAAATATTAGAATTGGTAATTCAAATGAAGGGATTGATAGAAGAAAGGAGCCATTGCATCTGGTGCACTCACATGCGAAGCCATACTAACATCCCAGGATTCTTTACAGAAGGCAATGCAATTATCGATAATGCTGTAGCAGGGCCAATAACCTTAAAGGGCTTTGAGGCGGCACGACACGCTCATGAGTTTTTTCACCAGTCGTCGCGCGGCCTGCAGAAAGACTATGGAATCTCCAGGTCACAAGCACGAAACATTGTGGCCTCTTGTCCAGACTGTGCATGAGTAGTCCCCTTACAGTCCCAGGGAATTAACCCTCGTGGCATTGAACCCGGGACAATTTGGCAGACAGATGTCACTGAATATCCACCTTTTGGCCGACTGAAGTATATACATGTATCTGTGGACACTTACAGCCACGCTGTATGGGCAACCGCAATGACAACGACAGCTTTTCGCACGGTAAAGGTACACTGGCTGCAAGCTTTTGCTGTTCTAGGTGTTCCTCGTGAAATAAAAACTGATAATGGGCCCGCCTACGTGGGGAAATATAGTGAGGAGTTTTTGAAACAATGGAACATCACGCACATTACCGGTGTGCCCTACAATAGCACGGGACAAGGCATCGTGGAGTGGCGTCACCAAGACATTAAACGGTTACTCCAAGCTTTGAAAAAAGAGGGGGAGGTCCTCCTTACCCCACACGAGTTAGTTGCTAAAGCATATTTTGTGCTAAACTGGAAAAATCCTATTTTTATTAATGAAAAGGACACAGAACTCCCTATAATCAGACATTTTTCTAACAAACAGGCTCCTCTTGGGGCGCTGGTACAGGTATGGGACCCCAAAACTGGTAAATGGGATCAGCAAATATTTACCTTGTTGACTTGGGGACGGGGATATGCTTGCATTTCCACAGGAATGGAAGACAGGCCTCGATGGGTACCTGCGAAGTGGGTCCGCCCCTATCTAGAAACTAGCCACAAAGATTTGGAGGAACAGCATCCCAAACCAGAAAACCCCGCTGTTGACAAAGACTGTGCCATTATGATGCATGGCTCAAGAGCTGCGACAACTGAGTCAGCTAAGTGAACACGACCTCATTAGAGTTGAAAAGAAGCTGTTAATCACCTTACAACCAATACTTGATGAACTTAAAGGACAGTTAAGTTTTGGCATTGACCAGGTGATCGATCACTGTCAATCTTTGAGCAGTTTGTTAAGCTTACTCGCAACGCTTGAAGCCTTTAGCTTTAAGGGGCCAAAAAGATTAGCTTGCCTCGACTGTCAGAATTGTAATTGTGCTGCTTGGGTGCTTTTGTATTGCGGGGGGTGCTTACAAACCAAATGGATCCATCAAACGATGCTAGTTGCACTATGGTGTAATAGATGTTCATTTCAGTGGCGGGGAGATTCTTGGATGACGGAACTTCGCGCCTGCACTGGTTTACCAACCCTGCAAGGCTTACAGCTGTACGAGTCTCCAGAACAAAAGATCTGTGCATATTATAGATGGATGTATAATCAACAAGCACAGCGTGTGTTAAAGCAAGCACGCTCCTGTATATTGAAAAGTAAGTGTGGCAGGGGCATTTCCTTGTCACGTCTGGAAGAAGTACCTATTGCCCAGGGACGGAATCCCGATCAAGTGATAGCTAAGTGTAGTGGGGCTTTCAAGAATTTAACCATAGGGGAAAGGAAAAAGCGTTAGCGACCGAGAAATGGCATTGATTGCTATCTTAGCTATCGTACTTAATACAGCATCATTAATGAATACCTATATGCCACCACAGCCAAAGACCAACTTATGGGTAACCCTAGCCAATCTCACTGGCCAAGATTCTATTTGCCTAGCCTTATCCTCTCCAGGTAACCCGTTTTCCACCTGCCTGGTGGGAGTGCCTGTGGAAGTGTGGCCTTGTCCTTCTGATATTCCTACATGCAACGGGACCAACCCCAATCAGACAGTAAATAATTGGGACCAGTGGGATTCACACTTGCCAATAGCCCCCGCTGAACCACAAGAATTAGAATTATTAGGGTCCGCAAAAATGGATGCATGTGTGATATTTAATTGGACCAGCACACAGCAAAGAACAAATGGGTCCGCAGTTAACGTAAACTTTAGTCTTCCTGTTTATCGAAATGATAGCTTTTGGTGCCAGTATACAACCGCAAATAAGTCTATCTCCTCCAACAGCCCATTGATGTTACCAAGGGGTATGTTTTTTATATGCGGAGATCGAGCCTGGTCAGGTATTCCATCAAAAATTAGGGGAGGGCCCTGTTCATTAGGAAGGCTGACTTTGCTGACACCCAACACATCCATGATCTTAAATATGAGCAGGCAGTATTCTCAAATTCGTGTCAAACGCTTTGCACATGCATTTACTCAGGATTGCAACTCAGAGGTTAAATTTTGGTCACCAGAAGCTATAATTGCAGCCTCCTTCCTTGCCCCTGTCACCGCTAGTGCCGGGGCACTCGCTCAGCTAAACAGATTAGGATGCTGGCTAGCTAAACAAACTAATGCAACCTCCAGGGCTATTTCTGACTTATTAATTGATGTTGATTCGGTAAGGCACGCCACATTACAAAACAGAGCTGCAATTGACTTTTTACTATTAGCTCAAGGACATGGATGCGAAGAATTTGAAGAAATGTGCTGCATGAACCTTTCTGACCATTCAGTATCAATACACAAACAACTGAAGACATTGAGTCAGTTAACTTCACAGCTAACCAAGGAGGATGGTTTAGGCTTAGCAGGATGGCTGAAAAGTTTAGGAATAGGTCCTTGGCTACGAAGCCTTATAACGATGTTTGCAGGACCAGTGCTTGGGATTTTGCTTTGCTTATTTTGCAGACCATGTTTATTGCAATGCATTATGCAACACTTGCAGCAAATAGCAGATGCCTTAATTGAAAAAAGAGGGGGAGATGTTGGGGGCCGTGCCTGGGCTATGGGACAAGTTTATAATAAAGTATGAAGAACGACCTACTCTTGACCCTGAAATGCGGAACATGAAAAAGGGAAGCTGGCTATATGTTAAGACAAAAACAGGATGTATAAAACCCGCAGAACGCTTTGCATTGCCAAAATAATGCACCAATTATAAGTTAGATAAGCCACATGCATGCCTTGTGCACAAAGCGGGCCATCCAATCATATTATGCATGATCGCGTGTAAGGAAGTAAAATACTGTATAAATAAACGTGTGTAGCAGCTAATAAACAAAGCTTGTTTAGGAACCTACATCGTATCGATGTGTGCTTCCTTCACCTGGCCGCGACACCTGAGGCCTGTGACAAAGGCTTCCAAAATTGAATGATAGAATTGGGATTATGGGTGTGTAGTTTGAATAGAAGTGTGCAATATCACATGGTGGAAAACTTCAAGTTTAAAGTTTTAGAATATAGCAATATATATATAAAGCAAGATGGAGGTTTTAGGTCAGAGGCTAGTCCTTCTTCACCTTTTTCTTCATGGGTTTGGGTGGTATTGTGCAATTGGATAAAAACGTCTGCATTGCGGGCCATGGGTGGTTGGTTATTGGGTCAAAAGTAAAAATAATTTAGGTGTCATTTCTTAATTGGACAGTTTATCCTTTAAAGTCTTTGTAGAGAGAGAGATACTGCTCCATTTTTTAGTTTGTTAGCATGAAGTGCTGTAGATATAGTTAAGAACTAATAAACATTTGAGTCCAAACAAGAAATACTGTCTGGCACATTTAATTCCGACCCTGGCAAAAAGAAGTTAAGATCTTCACACAGTGGTGCCAACGTGTGAGGGCACCTGTCAGGGTCGGGACCTCTCTGAAGAAACAGAGATAATGAAAGCAGATTGTGAGAACCCCAGCCTTGTTTTGGGGCCACATGTGGTGGTGAAATTCCTCCTCCAACCCGTGCTTCCAAAGAAAAATTCCGCAGGCTTAGCTGTTCGGTCTCAAGGCAGTTTATTGCTAGTTATCTAACAGATTATGTTCTTGGACTGCAGCTATTTGATCAGTGGCCTGGGTAGAGGCACACACACACCCTGACATCCTCTCTATCTGCTGTCTTCTTCGTCTCTCCCCCCGCCCAGGGTTGCTGCTATCTTTTATAAGATATATTACGTATAACATGTTTACAATTATTCCCCAATACCTACTACCTACGTTGCCAAGTGTTTTTCTACTCTAAACCAATCTATGAGTGCCAACATCACCAAGAACATGGAGGTAAGGAAGAAGAAGGAAGAAGGATGGGTTCAGCCCACTTTCCTCCATCTTAGAACTTCTGACCCCCATGTACAAAGTGAAAACCCCCCTGTACATGTGCTAAAACCCCCCTGTACAATACTAAAAAAATTTCCCCTCTACTTTGTAACTACTTTTACTATACTATCTAACCTTTTGTGATTGCTTGTTCCACCTCCAAAGTTGGTAATTCATTCCATGGCTCAAACTCAAAATCACAGTTGTTTTTCAGCTGTCTGCCAGGGTCTAGAATGCTTCTGACCAAGGCCTGGAACCTCTAAAAATGTCTGAGAGACATTTTGAGTTCCCACAGCAGATAGAAGCTGGAAAAATCCCTGGGGTAGGAAAAAACAAGAAAAAAGGAAGTAAAAGTAACTCAGAAATCCCTAGGGGATGGTGAAACGGTGAAACTAGAACTCATGGCTGCAGGTCAGTCATGGAACAGGGGAACCGAGGAGGAGAAACTGATGACAAAAAGTCAGGTACACTTGAGGGTTAATCAGATATAGTTATGGGAAACATAATGATCAGGGAACATCCTGTGACTGTCCCAAAGCACCAACTAAGATACCTTTTATGCTGGGTCCACAAGTAATTTACTGATATAAAATTTCAATAGCCAATCTGAATTTTATTTTTATATCTTTTATTTTAAAGAAAGCAAGCAAGCAGAGCTGGGTGGCGAGGGAGTCACTGCTCCACTAACGGCACACACCACTTACAAGTTCACCAGAGTATATATACTGTTTTTAAGCCTACAAAGCATTTTCCAGTGTGATTGTGTTAGTCCAAATCAGCAAATATCAATAAGCTGGGATCAGCAATTTCATAATCTTTTCAGGTGGTCGTTGGCTTCCTGTCCTTCTTGTGGTCATCTGGAGGGAGGCCTTTCACTGGTGTCTGCTACATAATTTTAATTTCGTTCAAGTGTGTCAAGCCTTTTATGATATATAAGCATTTAGTCGCTTTGTTGCAATATCCCTTAGCTTTACCACAACTTCCCCTATTTTATTCTAAGCATCAGTCATCTGGCTACCTCATCTCTTTACTCTACTATACTTCTATTTTCTTGTTTGATGCTTTATTTGGCTATTTGGTCAGAAAGTTTCAAAACCGTTCTTTGTAGTTATCCCAGGGAACACGTCCACTTTCATCACAGCAGATAAAAGCATTTGCTGATTCCATTGCAAATTGACACAAATCACAAAAACATTATTCACAATCCCTCCCCTTTTCTTTATGTTATTGATTCATGTCTTTGCTTCAAATCAAGCTAATGCTTTTTGGGTCGCAGTTATATTTGGTTCTGCTTTGGCCTTGACTATCATAAGGGAGTGAGGTTTTTTTCCCGTGGTTGTTATTTTAGGGTTTATGGGCATTGCTGAAATCTGCATTTCCTGGATTACTGAATGCATTAGCTTAATAAAACATGGAATCATACATGGCATAAACAATAGGCCTAATGCAGAACAAAGCAACATGAACCCAAATTTCTTCCACCAGGCTCCTTCAAGCAAATTAATCCAATTGTCAGTTAATATGGAAATCCTTTTCTGCACTGGAACATGCGCAACTTGTTTAATTTTTTCTGCCAAATTTGTAATAGCCTCTCCATTACCATCAATCTCTAAACAGAACTCAGATGTATTAAATTTTCCACAAAACCCTCCTTCCTCAGCTAATAAATAATCTAAGGCTAGCCTATCCTGATATACTGCTTCTCTGGTCTGGGTTAGTTGTCCAGCTACAAGCCTCAATGCCTCTGATGTTTAATTAGAAGTAATTTCTAAAACAGCTTGTAATCTAATAATTCAGTTAAGCATATAAATAGGGGTTCTATAACCCCAGCTGCTGTCCTGTGCCCTTGAGTCAGGATCATAGTAATGATCCATTGGGAAGTCCATTCTTCGTTATTCCAGGTCTGTTTTCCTCCTATTTCAGTTTGTTTCCTTCTGCGCAGAGTTTCATAAAGAGATCATCCTAAATATTCACCTTTGCTCTTAAGTAGCAAAAAGAATGCAGGTTGTATAATTCCAATTGTACAGGTACCTCTCCATCTCTTTGATAGTTCATTATATGCCCTTTTACCATATATCCAAAATAATCCATCTGGAGCTTTCCAGTTTTCAGCCATCTGTCCCGGATTTTCCCAATATCCCTTAAGATCTTTTACCTCCTTAAAAGGATTAGCATGTTACACTTTTCCAGCAAAGAGTTCCATTGGTACAATTGAAAGAACAATAACCTGTTGGTGGTTTTGTTAGCATTCAGGAACACATAATCACAGAATATGATTATATGAAGGTGCTTTTATTTGAAGAGCTCTGGAAGTCGGGGGTTTCAGACCCAAATCTGACTCCGACATGGCTTCAAGTGGAACATATTTTATATTCTATTGTTATATAACTGCATATTAATTATTAAACTTATATTGTTCTATTGTATACATTTATTTCATCCAAGCATGGATTTCTCATGATCCCCCCCCAAACCCCCCCAACATGGTTCTCATGATTCTTGTTACAATCAAACAATAATTTTATCTAATTACTAAGCAAGCATTACATCTAACAATCATATAATCTATCATATAATAATTACACAGGTGCAGTGCAGTTTCACATGATCTAGCAAAGACAAGGCCTAACATTTTCCCAGGTCCTACCAAGCTCAAGTCCCCAAATTCCCAAGATTTTAGAAACATTTTAATATCAGTTTTGGCTACCAGGTCATAAAAGTGGAGTTGATGGTATATATAATCTTGCAGGGGGTATGTCCTACATATGTAGTAAAATAGTTTCCTTCCCTAGAAATACAAATTAGGCCTACTACTTCATGACTCAATATCCACACCTCAGGTCGAATTTCATTAGATTTATGTGTCCTGTTCCATAATATCAACTGATCAGGTCCTACCCCTTCTCCTCTCCATGGCCATTGCTCGGTCATTTGGGATCCCCCACAAATCCAACAGTTAGTCGCATTCAATTCCTTAACTACTTTTTACATCAAATCAATAAACAAATTTTTTCCTAATGTGGGGAGGTCCCAATCACTGAGTTTTTCTTAATGTTTTCATACAGGTCACTTCCTGCTCTTACTTTTTTTATGGTTTGAATTTCCACTAAATTCTTTGTGACGTTTTTCACTAATTCTTCCTTGAATTTATCTTGCACTCCCCCTTTATCTGAGTATCCCCACATTCCACCTTTGGCAAAACAGAGGAATGGTTCTTCCCGGGGACATAATTGATAGTTTCGAGGGGCCCATCTTCCCATTCCTAAATTTGTTGCCACCCAGTAACTTTTCTCTCCTATTGTACAGGTTTCAAGTTTACCTGGGTCATAACATGCTGCATTAATATGAGTGTGTGCTGCAAACGCTCGGGTCATGGTCTGGCCATACTTCACATTTTGGTAGCACTTTAAGCATGGATCGGTTATCCCATTCCATGGAAGACTCAACAGTACCATAAGGCCCCAGAGTTTTATTATTCCTCTGCCTCCTTCGCCTTCTGGGGTGCCTCTGGCAGTGAGGGGTTCCATCTTCTTCAGCAACAAGGATATTCTTCAGGGGTTCCATATGAGCTTTCCTGGATTTTGTGCTGTTTCTTAAATACTTCCAAATTATTTGCTTTGACTGGCTCTGATCCTCAAGGGACTCGATTACATTTGTGACACTCAATCTTTTTAATATTTGCCTCACTTGATAGTCCCGCTCTTAATCTGTATTTCCACAACATCCACCACTCATAAAAATCTAGTTCTAATGTTCCTTCCTCTAGTCTCTTTTTAAAAATATATTCAGTTAAAATCTGTTCAGTGTGTTTACACTCTGGACATAACCCACTTGGAGGATAACCCCTGCAACAATGATAATACCACCTCTCCTTACAATAGCTGCATTCAGTGCTTACAAAGGGATAGCAATTACAATCCTTTTCAATACATGTTATTTTCTCTCCCAGCATCTGATTTTCGTGTTATTTTCACATTCACTTCTCCTGGCTGAGAGGTAATTTCCCATCCTGCTTCCTTTGTTGTTATACGTCCTTTTACTCGGGAGATGTGTGTCCACCCTTTTTCTGCTGTCCGGATTGTTGTATCTGTGGTCAAGAGCACAAGGAAAGGTCCATCCCAATGGGGAGTCAAGCTACTTTCTTTCCAACTATGAATCAATACTTGATCACCTGGTTGTATTTTAAGAATTGCAAATCCTAGGGAAGGATTTTAGTTCATTAATCCTTTCTTACAAAGTTCTTGAACATTTTTTCCCAAAGTCATGACATACTCTTGGATCGACATATCGTCTACTACAGGATTTCCCACCGGCATCTCTTGAGAATATGGCATGCCATATAACATCTCATATGAAGAGATCCCATGCTCTGAGTTCGGCATTGTTTGAACATTTAACAATGCCAATGATGAGCACTTAATCCAAGATAGTTTTGTTTCAACCCTTAGTTTTGCTAGCTGATGCTTTAGGATCTGGTTCATTCTTTCTACTCTCCCCAAAGTCTGAGGGTGCCAAAGGGTATGATATTCCCAAGAGATCCCTAGAGCTTTCATAACTTCTTTTAACACTTTCAAGGTAAAGTGGGAATCCTGATCCGAATCAGTCACTCTAATCATCCCAAATAATTGAATTATTTCTTCTAAAATAATCTTTATAACAAAATGTGCTGTCGCTCATGCCACAGGGTAGGCCTCTACCCAATGAGTTAATCGGTCTACTATTGCAAACAAATATTTATATCTTCCCACTTTTGGTAGTTCGGTAAAATCCACTTGTATCTTTTCAAAAAGCCTATATGCAGTTTTTCTCCCTCCCTTTGGGGTCTGTCTAGATGTCTTCTTGTTAATTTTCTGGCAAATACTGCATCCTTGTGTCTCCTGTTTTGCTATGTCAAATATTCCTATACACTCAAAAAACTTAAAAAAGTGGTCACTTAGTGTTTGTGTTCCCCAATGAGTTTGTTGATGTAACCAATTAATTATTCTTCTAGCATACTTTTAGATAGCATTTGTCTACCATCTGATAAAAGCCACTTATCCCCTTCTGATAGTAAAAGGGTTTTAAAATCATGGGGATTAAGGGTTAAAAGGAAAAATAAACACCATAAGCACATGGAGAACTCATACTTGCTAGAACTGCACTGTGTAGCTAATACATGATAATTGATATAATTGTTAGATGTGACGATTGTTTAGTAATTAAATATAATTACTGTTTAATCATAAGAATAATCATGAGAAACTCTGGTCAGTGACCTAAGAAAGAACATGAGAAACTCATGTCAATGTATACAATAGAACAATATAAGTTTAATAATTAATATGTGAGTTATGTAACGATTGAATATAAAATACGTTCAGCTCGAAAGCCATGTCGGAGTCAGATTTGGGTCTGTACCCCTGATTCCCAGAGCTCTTAATAAAAGCACCTGCATATAATCATATCCCATGATTATGTGTGTTTCTGAACGCTAACATTTTGGCGACCCAGATGGGACCCTGCGAGCGCTGCTGAGGACCCCGCGACCCAATCAGTCTCCAGCCGGCATTGAGGTATTCTCGGGGAGCCCATCGGCACCGCGACCCTCCACCGCTCACAACGTCCCCTGGAGTAAGGTAAGGTGCTTTTAATTTGGTGTGGAACCTGCCAATAAGACACAGTGAAAGCTACGCTCAGTTGGGTTAAAGGAATTCCTGTGGTATTGCCTAGGCGCCGTCCGTTAGACATCGTGAAAGCATTGCAGGTTTGGCATTCTGTGGTGTCTTGTAGCTATAATATGGAGAAGCTTAAAGGTCTATTGGGCGGCTATGCCCCCATACCACGTTCTTCTCCTTTGGGGTGCTTATTAGCACATTGGAAACAAGGTAATTTTGGACAAGACTTACATAGGGGTAAGTTAATTGATTACTGTAATACATGGTGGCCAGAATATGTCTTGGAAGGTGGTGAAAAATGGCTACCGAATGGAACATTGCAACATAACACTATTTTGCAATTGATGTTGTTTTGTAAATGCAAAGGAAAATGGGATGAGGTTCCGTATATTTATTTGTTTTTCTACTTGCAAAATAAGCCAGAATGGCAGGTTGAATGTGGATTGATGGTAGTTAAGGCATCTACAAGTGATAAGTGCGTGGTTTGTGTGAAGGAGAAACGTTGTTTAGAACATTTTGCATTAAAAGAAAGTCTGAGTCGGAAGAACGATACAGATGTTCATTTACAGGTAGCCCCCGCAAGACCAAGAGAACCTAACCCTATCCTACCTGCCCCTACCCCTACTTCATCACCTGCTTCACCCAATCCTATTTTGTCTAGTCCTATTTCACCCACTCAAACCCTCTCTCCCTATCCTCCTCTTCCACCATCACCTGACCCCTCTTCCCCTGGAGATGATCTAAATTTAACTGTGATGTATAGAAGGGGGGAGGATGAAAGTGAAGGAGATAGTGAAAGTAGAGGTGAAAGTGAATCTGCTATACCAGTATCTCATAGGACTCGGAATCGTTCAAAGCCCACCCTGGTCTTGGCCAGAAAAGATATGGGTAGAGACAAGCAGACTGTGATTGTCCCCTTATGACAGGGAATAGGAGCGGAGGGGCCGGTGTTTGTAAAAGTACCTTTTTCCCCTGCGGATTTAATAATTTGAAACAATTGGCTGGAACTTATAGAGAAAATCCTGATAAAGTGGCAAGAGTGGTAAAAATGATTATGAAAACTCAGAATCCAGATTGGGATGATATACAAGTAATATTAGACACCCTAATGGATTCTACAGAGAAAGAGATGGTACTTAAAGCAGCCAAAGAAATAAGTAAAAAGCAACAGCAAAACATCTTAGCAGTAATACAAGGGAAAGGAAACCCAAGCATTAAAAAAAAAAAAAACCCAAACCAAAACAACAAAAACAAAACAAAACAAAAATAAACAACAAAAAAAAAACCAACCAGAAAGGTGGCCGTGGACGGAGGAGGGGAGGTGGACTTGGCAGGGGACACAGGGGAACTGCTGTGCCAAAATTAGGATTTAACTAGTGCGCTTTTTGCATGCCAGAAGGTCACTAGAAGAATAAGTGCCCAAACCAGTTTTACCAAGGCAACCAACCAAGCCAGGATCAAGATATTGCAAAATTAATGGTGGTGGGACAATACAGCAGCTGTCTAGAAAATAGCAAGGAACCTTTAGTGATCATACAGCTAGGTGATAGAGCAGTAAAATTCCTGGTGGATACGGGGGCCATGTATTCTGTACTGAATGATTTGCAAGGACAAATTGGGGACAAACAAACAGCAATAGTCAGGACTACAGGGAAGGAGGAAAATCGGCCATTCCTACAACCCTTAGATCTGTGTTTTGCAAATAAGGTCCTGACGCATGAATTCCTGTATGTGCCTGAGTGTCCAATTCCCCTTTTAGGTAGAGATTTATTGGCAAAACTTGATGCAGTGATAACCTTTGAGAATGGGGAATTTTAATGAAAATACCTGAATCAAAGACAGGAAAAATTTTAATGATTAAGGAAAAACCAGCTCCCTCTATTCCTAGGGAAGTAGAAGATGCAGTAATTACTTCAGTATGGTAAACAGATATACCTGGGAAATCTAAATTAGCACAACCAATACATGTTGAATTAAAGGAAGGGGCAAAAGCAGTACAGGTTAAACAGTATCCCATAAAACCAGAAGCACGGCAGGGAATAGTAAAAATTATGGATAAATTCTTGAAATACCAAATTTTAGAAGAATGTGAATCAGAATATAATACACCTATATTTCCAGTGAGGAAACCCAATGGTGAGTATAGACTAGTGCAGGATTTGAGGGCAATAAATGAAATAACTAAGGATATTTATCCAGTGGTTGCCAATCCTTACACATTGTTAACATCCGTGAAAGAGACATATAAATGGTTTACAGTAATTGATCTAAAAGATGCCTTTTTCTGCATACCCCTTGACAAAGAATGTAGGAACTTGTTTGCCTTTGAGTGGGAAAATCCAGGAAATGGAAGAAAGATCCAGCTCACCTGGACATGGATCCCACAAGGATTCAAGAACAGTCCCACCCTATTCGGAAACCAACTGGCGAAGGAGCTGGAGACCTGGACGACAAGAGGGCAAGTACCGAGAGAACAATACCTGCTGCTACAGTATGTTGATGATATACTGATAGCCACAGAGGAGAAAGCAACCTGCATAAAGGTAACGATCGAGATTTTAAATTCACTGGGAATGGCAGGATATAAGGTATCTAAAGAAAAAGCACAAATTGCCCAACAGACTGTGATATACCTCGGATGTGAAATCTCACAAGGGCAGCGAAAACTGGGTACTAACCGTATTCAAGCTATTTGTCCCATTCCAGAGCCCCAGAATCTACATGAGCTGCGAGTCTTCCTTGGGATGACAGGGTGGTGCCGCCTGTGGATCATGGACTATGGAGTAATTGAGAAACCCCTGTATGAGGCCCAGAAGACGCAGCCATTTACCTGGGGCAAACCACAGAAGGAAGCCTTCCTCAAACTAAAGGAGGCCTTGACAACTGCTCCTGCATTGGGGCTACCTGATTTGTCCAAAGATTTTCAGCTGTTTGTACATGAAAGGCTGCATCTGGCATTGGGAGTCCTAACCCAACATTTGGGAAGCTGGAAAAAGCTGGTGGGCTACTTTTCCAAACAACTTGACAATGTCAATGCCAGATGGCCTTCATGTCTGCGGGCAGTCGCAGACACTGTGATCCTGATACAAGAAGCCAGGAAGCTCACCATGGGAAGGCACATAGATGTCTATGTACCACATATGGTAACTACTGTGTTGGAACAGAAGGGGGACCATTGTCTCTCCCCAAGTCGAATGATGAAATTCCAGGTAATCTTAACGGAGCAGGATGATGTAACATTAAAAACAACTAACCTTTTGAACCCAGCCTTGTTCCTAGGTACAACATCTGAAGAAAGCCCATTGGAACACGATTGCGTGGAAGTAATAGAACACACCTGTGTGGCTAGAGCAGATCTGAAAGATGTCCCCCTAGAACAGACTGGGAGTTGTTCACAGATGGAAGCAGTTTCATGGAGAACAGAATCAGACACGCTGGAGATGCGGTAACAACAATCAGTACAGTAATAGAGGCAAAAGCATTGCCACCAAATACATCCGCCCAGAAGGCAGAACTGGTTGCTTTAACTAGAGCACTACAATTAAGTGAAGGGGAAAAGGTGAACATATGGACTGATTCAAAATATGCATTTGGAGTAGTGCATGTGCATGGGGCCCTATGGAAAGAACGAGGCCTGTTTTCATCTCAAGGGATGCACATTAAACATCAAGATGCAGTTCTGCAGCTGATAGGAGCAGTACAAAAACCTGAACAAGTGGCAATTATGCACTGTAAGGCACATCAATCAGAAAACTCCAAAATTTGTGAGGGAAATCAAAAGGCAGATTTGACAGCTCGACAGGCTGCTCGAAAGGTGCAAACAACAATGGCATTGATCCCTTTAAAACTTAATGTATCTCAATTCAATTTACCTCCACAGCCGAAATATTCAGCAGAAGATGAGAAACTGGGACATTTACTGAATGCACAGAAGAATCCAGAAGTGTGGTATGTAACTGCACACGGACAGATAGTGGTACCCCCCTTGGTAATGAGAGAGGTTCTATAAATTAAACATAATGAATGTCATTGGGGTGCAGGGGCGTTGGTAAAGTTTCTAAAACACAATTTGGTCTCAGTATGAATGTTAACAATGGCAAAATCAATAATGTCAAAGTGTGAGATTTGCTTGAAAAACAACCCAGTGGCTAGATGACAGGCACACCTAGGAAGGGTTCGGGTAGGGATAGAACCAGGAGATTATTGGCAGGTAGATTTTGTAGAATTACCAAGAACTCAAAGATAAAAATATTTGTTAGTAGGGGTTGATACATTTTCTGGATGGCCAGAGGCCCTTCCCTGTCGCACAAAACAAGCAAAAGAAACAGTTAAGTGGTTACTACAAGAAATCATTCCAAGATTCGGGGTGCCTCTAGGGATATCATCAGATAGGGGACCCCATTTCATAGCCACAGTGGTAAAAGAAGTAAGTAGGTTGCTGGGAATAACTTGGGACCTCCACACACCATGGAGACTCCAGTCAAGTGGACAGTTGGAGAGGATGAATCAGACACTAAAAAGGCAGATCAGTAAAATATGTCAAGAAGCCAAACTGCAGTGGCCACAGGCTTTACCAATAGCATTGCTGAGAATCCAGATAAAGCCTAGGAGTGGGATGTCAGTCAGTCCTCATGAGATATTGTATGGGAAGCCATACAAATCTCCTGGTCCTAATCCAAATGTAACTGCAGATGTAGAATATGACATCAATCAGTTAAAACAAATAGAGCATGAAGTACAAGAAGAGCAGAAAGATTTGACTACGAGCTGGTTAGACAAAGTCTTTAAAAGGTTAGGGTGGAATGTGAGTTCATGGATTAAGTCTATCATTGAGAGTGTAATAATCCTATTAATTGTGTTCTTAGTAATTTGGTTAGTCTACAGTGTCCTAAAAGGAGAAATACAGAAGAGGACATCATGGAACCAGAAAATAATCAAGGCACTGACACGGGATCCACACCCATCATCCTCTGATCCTCCAGTCCATGACAGCGTTCACGTCAATCCTGGATTTGAAGAACATCATGTGTAAACTTAGAAACTAAAGACTGTATCAAGTGAAAGTATTTGCACTTATGATGAAGTGAAAATACTTTCAAAGGTGGGAAAATGATAGTAAAAGGGTTTTAAAATCATGGGGATTAAGGGTTAAAAGGAAAAATAAGCTTAGTAGGCCCTGGAAAAATAAACACCCTAGGCACATGGAGAACTCGCACTTGCTAGAACTGCACTGTGTAGCTAGTACATGATAATTGATATAATTGTTAGATATGATGATTGTTTAGTAATTAAATATAATTACTGTTTAATCAGAAGAATAATCATAAGAAACTGTGGTCAGTGACCTAAGAAAGATAATGAGAAACTCATGTCAATGTATACAATAGAACAATATAAGTTTAATAATTAATATGTGAGTTATGTAACGATTGAATATAAAATACATTCAGCTCGAAAGCCATGTCAGAGTCAGATTTGGGTCTGTACCCCTGATTCCCAGAGCTCTTAATAAAAGCACCTGCATATAATCATAACCTGTGATTATGTGTGTTTCTGAACGCTAACACTTCTAGCTTAGCCCCTAGTTTCTCCATCTCTTGTGTTTCCTTTGAGGTATAGCATTTTTGGTACTTTATCTCATCCTCACTTTTACTCTAATTATTTAAAGACACAGGTAAGCATTCTGCTGCCCTTTGTGCTTCCGCATCAGCCAAATTATTCCCATTAGTCTGACAATCTGTTCCCCTCTGATGTCCGCTTACATGGACAACAGCTATCACTGATGGACCTCTCAAAGCTTCTAATACACTTACAATCAATTAATGATGAACAAGTCCTCTCCTTCAGGTATTTACAAGTCCCTTTTCTTCCCAAATCTTTCCCAAAGTTATGTACTACTCCATAGGCATACTTTGAATCAGTATATATAGTTCCTTTTTTCCTTTTTAGTATTTCCAATGTTCTGTAGAGAGTGTACAGTTCACATGCTTGGGCCAACCATGCTGTGCTAAGTGGCCCGGATTCAACTATTTCCAGCCTTTTCCCATCTACAATCACATATCCAGACTCTCTTTTTCCCTCTACCACTCTTGAGGATCCATCTATAAACAGTCTCATGCCATATTTTAATTCTTCTTCTTCTAAGTCCGGTCTGATCTTAGTCTGTAGCTCAATAACTTCTACACAATTATGCTCTATTTTCCTCATCGGGTCCCCAAACAAAAACTGGGCTGGATTTTGGGCTCTGGTCATTCTAAGCTCTAAATCTTGTGAATTTATCAAAATTGCCTCATATTTCAATATTCTGCTATTGGTGAGCCATTTTTCTGCCTTTTGTTGCAATACTCTTCACACATCATGAGGAGTGTACACAGTTAGTGACCTGCCATAGGTGACGTTTCTAGCTTCCTCTACTAATAAAGCTAATGCGATTAAAGCTTTCAACATGTTGGCCATCTCCTACTTACAGGGTCCAATAATTTTGAAAAGTATCCTATTGTTTTTTTGTTTCCTGACCAATCCTAGGTCAATACCCCATAAGCGGTTTGGTTCAACACATCCACAAATAATTGAAATGGCCTACTGACATCAGGCAAACTCAAAACTGGGGCTGTCATTAAGGCATCTTTAAGTTGTTCAAGCCGTCTTTCATCGTCTAGGGTCCATTTAAAAGAATTTAGTGTCAATTTTTTGTATAAAAATGTAGCTTTTTTACTATATCCTTCTATCCACTGTCTACTATACCCCAATAGTCCTAATAACTGCCTAATTTGTTTCTTTGTAGTTGGTGTGGGTAATGAAATAATACCCGATACTTGATCTGGGTCAAGTTTCTTTTTCCCTTTGCTAATCCAATGCCCCAAATACTTAACCTCTGGTTCTACAAATTGCAGTTTTGATCTTGGTACTTTCAACCCCTTTTCTCCAAGAAAATTTAATAACTTAATGGTTCATTCCTAGACAGTCTGTAATGACTTAATTCCATCTGGAAGTTCAAAAGCTTGTAAAAGTTTATCCAAGGCCTGTCCAAACAAATTTGGGAATTATGTAAATCCTTGAGGGAGCACAGTCCACCTAAGTTGCTGTCTTTGTTTGGTTTCTGGATCCTCCCATTCAAATGCAAAGTAATCCCTACTTCCTACTTCCAAAGGACAGGCCCAAAAAGCATCTTTCAAATCTACTACACTATACCAGGTGTTCTTTGGGGATACTTAGTTTAATAATGTATAAGGATTGGCTACTACTGGAAACCTTGTTATGGTTTGCTGATTTACAGCCCTTAGGTCCTGCACTAGCCAGTATGTGCCATCAGGTTTTCTTAGTGGCAATATGAGTATTACGAGGTGACATGCAGGGTTCTAAGGTCCCTTGTTTTACCAGATCATCAATTATTGGCTTCAATCCCTTTCTTCCTTCCACAGATACAGGGTATTAGTCATACCCTTATGGGAATGATTGGATTGCTTATTTCTATCTTATTTGGTTCAATTTCCAGTTTCCTATTTCCCCTTTATGGTGCCACACCTTTGGATTAATTTTGTCTTCATCTTCTGATGTTAAAGTATAAAACTGCACCTGTAGTTCTCCTTGTTTTACTTTTTTACTTTAAAATTTACTCCTAAAGCTATAATTAAATATCTTCCTAGAAAATTATTGTCTTCCTCTGGTACCAATAACAAATCATTCAAACTGTTGGGGAAGATGAAATAGGAAAGCCTTATAAATATGATTGCCTGGCAAAAGATTTGGAAAATACAGAAACTATAAGCAAGATTGAAATGAGAACAAGCTTTGAGATACCAAACCTAAACAACTAGAAAAACAATAGTATAGCTGAAGGCAATCCCCCCTTTTGATTAAACAATGCTCTCTACCTACAGATAGGTCCAAGGGTCAAATGGAATGTTCTGTCTCACCCCTCAAAATGTATGGTTCATCCCACACCTGTAATCCTCCCCTGAAGCATCAGGTATCTGTAATTCCATTGGCCCAAGTCTTATTCCGAACCCGCCTTGAAGCCCCCTGATAAGGTGTGCCAGGGTGACTGGATGATCTCTTGGCATCCTCTCCCACCCTCGCTACCTCTCTCTCTCTCTCTCTCTCTCCCTATCTCACCCTGCCCCCACTCCTTGGGCCCTGCTCCAAGCTGCAGCTGGCTGCTCCAAGCAGGGCCCCACACCCACTCCCTTTACAATAAACCATATATTCCAAGACCTGACTCCAGAGATCTTTCGTCTCCATCCATCCCGACTGTCCAGGAGTCCAGCACTCACTACACAAACGAATTTTATTTTCCGATTCAATTTCAACATTTTCAAGTATGGGTACTTTAAATGGTTCCCTATTGGAATCCTGGATGCTAAGGATTTTAAACTTTCTGTGCTGAAAGGAACAGACTTGCAAAAGAGCACTGCATTTGACCTGAGGCTGTGGAGAAGACTCCCAGAATTAATTAATAGCACTGGGATTAGGGGTGTGTAGTTGGTTAGAAGTGTGTAATATCACAGGGTGAAAAACTTAGAGTTTGGAGTTTTAGAATATTGAAATAAATGTGAAGCAAGATGGAGGTTTTAGGGCAGAGGCACGTTTTTCTTCTTCACCTTCTTCCTTTTTCTTCATGGGTTTGGATGATGTTTTTTAATTGGACAGAAAAGTCCACATTGCGGGCTTTGAGGGATCAGTTATTGTGTTAAAATGGAAAACACTCTAGGTGTCATTTCTTAGTTGGATAGTTTAGTCTTAAAAGACCTTGCAAAAAGAGATACTTAGCCATTTTTTTGCCTTGCTAATGACAGGCTGCTGAAGTCATGGTTGTTAGGCTGTTTCACTGATATGAAATAATAAACACCTGAGTCTGAACATGAACTACCATCTCAAATGCCTTCAATCCTGACCTCGACAGAGGTAGAAAAAACAAGCAGAGAACCTGTGAGGAACTGCATTGACTTGTTCATCAAAAGTATGAAATTAGGATAAAAGGGGGGGAAGTCGGGACATGGAATTTGCAGGCTTGACTGGTAACCACAAACAAAGATTGTGAAAGATTTTGCAGGACTGGCTAGAACTGATAACCGCAGTGGAAACCCATTGTTGCTGAAAACTGATAACCGCAGTGGAAGGAGACACACCACCCCCACTTGTGAAACCCATTGTGCTAGAACTGATAACCACGGTGGAATGAGACCCATCACCCCCACTTATGCAAGATAAAAGGGGACTGAAGAGAAGGAAAGGGTGTCAGCTTTTGGCGGAGCCAGGCTCCCAGCTGAACCCAGCGCTGTTTTGCTTGCTATCGCTTGCTGTAATTAATAAAATTATTAATTGATCTTAAAAGGCTGAATCAAATTATTCGCCTCAACTTATAACAAACCCACAAACTGGTGCCTCCGTGTAAAAGTAGCAGCTCAGCAAGAAGAAACTGTACCAGGAACCCTTGACGAAAACCAGGACCCAGGAACATTCTTCCACAGATGAACATCTCGGTGTTTGGACATTCAGAGAAGTCGGTGGAAGGAGTCGATTCAAGTGACATGCAGGTCACAGTATGGACCAGACCCAAGAACGGCAGACCCATTAGGGTCTGGTAAGCTATGAAGGAATCAGGATGGGGGGTAACCTCTCAAAAAGTGAATCGGATGTCGTTAATAATCTAGGGATATTGATGAAACAGTATCCAATTCGAGTCTCAAGACAGGAACTGGAACTTTTGCTATCCTGGGTCAAGGAGGTGTTCCCAAATATCTCTGTTAATGACTTATTTGACCCAAATCTGTGGGAAGATGTAAATACTAAGCTTTACCACGTGGCTATGCATAAAGAAAAAAATGCTAGGAGATTGATTTCCATTTGTAGAGTTATGCATGAAGTTATACAAGCGAGAAAATGCAACAAGCCCTCTGCAGAAGCTGCTTTGCAAACATCTCAGCAGCTGCAGGGCGCTTCCTCGCAGGCAGGAAACCAGGGACCTGCGGCCGCCCCAGGGGGAGAGACTGCCCCCTCTGTGCCCCCTGAATTACAAGAGGGAGGTCTTATCCCTGTAAATGCTGGCGTGGAATCATCCCCTAGTCCGGGGGAGGTGCGCGGTGGAGGTGATGAAGCCCAGGCAAAGCTCGAAAGGGACCCATGGGGATTTCCAAGGATGAAACTGCTGGTGGGAGAGGCGGACGAAGCAGACATGGCATTTTTCGAATTCTTTACATCTGCGCATGTCTCGGAGACAGGAGCGGGGGGGGGGGGGGGGGGCGGGGCTCGGGAATCCGCTGCATTCCCCACCCCTCTCCACACCTTGGGGATTGTTCCGAACGGCTGAGCCAGTCTCCGGAGCTTGGGTGGCAACGCTCCTGTTACCTGGTGGTCCACCCATAGCTCCTGCCCCCGTCCATGCCCCAAAACCGACGTCAGAAGGGTCTTTCCATCCCCCTCGGTCATCAGGGGCGGCTCAGCACCCAAGACACGTCAGCCTAGTCCCGCCCCCTCCCGCCTCCGAGCCCCAGGCCACGGCACAAAGGGCGGAACCCAGGTCCAGTGGGTCGGACGTTATTCCACGTCCTGGAGCAGCCCCACCCCTTCAAACTGGGAAGCCTCCGAGCCTGCACGGGGCCAGGAGCTATGGGTGGACGCTAAGGAAGTAACGCAGCCCGGTGCGGGTGGGATGGCATCCAGTGCCAGCGGGGCGGCCCCAGCGGCTCCGCGGCAATTTTTAAATGTAACAAGCACAGTTTTGCCTTCAGCAAGTTTGCAGAGCCCGATGGGGACGAGCCGGAGGTAGACGAAGGTTGCAGGATGTTATAAATGAGAATTTATTCAGCCAGATTAAAAATAAATCATTTTATTTGCAGTCAAATTCTATCTAGTCAGCCACACGGAAAGGACAGAGCCGAGCCCGGGGTCGACCCTGGGTGTGCAACAAGGAGTCAGCCTCAGCAGAGGTTTTCTCCTATGCCCACACACCTCCATCCTGGTCCAAGAGGTTTTTATAGGGAAAATTCCGCCTGAGGCCAAGATTTGAGCAGTTAGTCTTTTCTTCTATTCAGAGTCTATAGGTTAATAAGATTTTCTTTTTTTGGTGATGAGGAGAAATAATTCAATGTCCGGGGTAGGTGAATTCCTGATGAGATTTTACGGAAAGGCTGCATTCACATGGATCTGTCTGAGGATTTCCATGATATCCATCTTGGACGATCAGCACTGATGATCGTGATGATTAACACCTGGAGCCCAGACATGGCCCATCTTCTGGCCAAGCCACATCCTTTTACTTGTAAATCAGTTTCCAATATACATCCAGTCTCGCCTGTAAAGGAGGGGGGGGGGGAACTTATATGATGGGCATGATTTAACAAATATCCAATATTACATATTTCATATGAGGAATGGCGCAAATTATATTTATTACACATAACACAGGAGAACAGGGGCCGCTCGGACCGAGCGAACGGGAACATGGTTTGGGTTCCGGACCGGAGGTTGCAAACACAGACCCAGAAATCATAATCGGTGATTCACTAATGCTCATAGCCGCAGCATGAACTCTTCCTTCTGTTATGAGTAGTATATATAATTTGCACCATTTCTAATATGATATATGTGATATTGAATATTTGTTGGAGTATACAAGGTGGTATTAGGATTCCCCCCCACCCTCGCAGGCGAGACCGGGTGTATATTGGAAACTGATTTACAAGTAAGAAGGTACGGCTCGCCAGGAGATGGGCCATGTCTGGAGAGATACCGGAACCCCAGGTGCTGATAATTCGCGTGAACGAGCCGAGATGGATATCATGGAAATCCTCAGGAAGATACATATGAATGCAGCATTCCCGAATTCGTGTAAATTTCATCAAGGGATTCAACAAACTCCTGTTATAAATGAGAATTTATTCAGCCAGATTAAAAATAAAAACAATTTTATTAGCAGTCAAATTCTATCTAGCCAGCCACCAGGAAAGAACAGAGCCGAGCCCGGGATCGGCCCTGGGTGTGCAACAAGGAGTCAGCCTCAGCACAGGTTTTCCCCTATGCCCATACACCTCCATCCTGGCACAAGCGGTTTTTACAGGGAAAATTCTGCCTGAGGCCAAGATTTCAGCAATCAGTCTTTTCTTCTATTCAGAGTTTATAGATTAATAAGATTTTCTTTTTTGGTGATGAGGAGGAATAATTCAGTGTCTGGAGTCAGTGAATCCCTGATGAGATTTTACGGGAAGGCTGCATTCACATGGATCTTTCTGAGGATTTCCATGATATACATCTTGGGCCATTTATGCGATGATCAGCACCGGCTGATCAACACCTGGAGCCCAGACATGGCCCATCTCTTGGCTGAGCTACATCCTTTTACTTGTAAATCAGTTTCCAGTATACATCCAGTCTCGCCTGCAGGGCCGGGGGGGGGGGGAACTAATACAACGGGCCTAACTAGCAAGTATTACATATTTCATACAAGGAATGGTGCTAATTATATTTACTACACATAACAATCCCCCACCTTTTATATTAACCCATTAATTCGCACCCTAATTTCTACCTCTATTCACTCTCAAGGTAGTGTATTGACTACCTTGAGACTGGCTTCCAGTCCACATTTGGAATATCTTGGTAAATTTTGTAGTTTTGTTCTTTTTCCTTTATTTGCCTTTCAAATTTTGCTAGAGCCTCAGCCGCCCTGCTGTGAGGAATTTCTTCTCCCAGTGTCATTATTTTTGGTATTTGATTTGTTTTTCCAAGGGCAGCTTCTGGGTCTGTGGGTAAAGCTGCTATTTGCATCCCCTGTACCACCGAATGGATGAGTCTTATAAAACAGGGGATGAGACAGGGTAGGAATATGACTCCTGCTATTGAACATAAAATGAAGAAAATTATTTTCTTCCACCAAGCCCCATCAAACAAATGATCCCACCATGATGCCTGGAGAAGTGAGTTCCACTTTTGTACTGGAACATGGGCTACCCGTTTAATTTCTGTGGCCAGATTTCTAATGGTTTCTCCGTAATAATCTATTTCTACACAGCACTGAGATTCGTTAAATTTTCCACACACACCTCCTTCTCCAGCTAGTAAGTAATCAAGGGCTATCCTATTTTGAGACACAAAGCCCTCATTTGAGAGTGTTGCTGGGATAATAATTCAAGAGCACCTGAAGTGTGATTGTATACAATCTCCACTACAGCCTGCAACCTTATTAAGCGATTCAGTAAATAGATGGGGGTTCGGTATCCCCACGACTGTCTTAGTTCGACAAGACAGGAGTCTGTGAAAGAGGGCAAAGCCTCCTGTGCAATGGAGAACGGCAAACCCCCCTCCCTCTGAATTACCAGGATCTTTAAATTAAAAGGCTCTCAGGCAAAGATATGGGAATGGGAGTAACAATTCTTTACTAGGAGAAAACTAGACAACAATTTAAAAAGGCAAATGCAATCGGTACAAACAAAACCAGTGAAAAAGTCCAGAACCTGAGGAGTCGGGGTGCCAGTATCAGTTCTGCTGGGACAATTGCTTCCCTTGCAATGGTTGATGAATTGCAGCTGAAGTGGTGATCTTTAGAAAGGTATGGTTTTCCTCTGAAGATCTGGTGGCAGTGGGGCCGGTCTTCCTCTGTGCCGGGGTTGCCTCTGAGCTCCGCTGCCGTCGCCTCAGCGCGCGCCGGCTGCTTCGCTGCGAGTGCCGTCGAAGAGAGCTGCTTCTCCGGGAATCCCGCGAAAAGAGAGAGAGCGAGCTGCTTCTCTCCCTAAAAGCTACCCCTTTATACCATAATAGAGTGCTTGGCTTCCCCCTCTGGGTGGGACCCCTCACGGTGTTACATTTACCAGCCCGGCAGTGAGTCAGTCAATAGTGTATAAACAAACCATTGCCTCTACGGGGCAAACCATTGTCTCTGAGAGAGATAACAAAACCTGTCCGACAGGTTTGCCTTCAACAGATGGCAAATAGAATACAAGCTTATTTTACAACCCAGGACAACGACCCATCCTTAGCCCATGTGGCAGGACCATAATATTCAATGATCCTTTCAGCAGGCCATTCATCCGCTCCCCACATTTGTTTCCCTCCGATGAGAGGGAATTTTTCCTTTAAGCCCCTTTTTCCTCGGTTCAGGGATTCATACAAGGGGGCTCCCAGTGAACTACTCTCTGGCCTGGGTAGGGTGAAGAAAACAGGTCTGATTAGTCCTACCGTGCAGGATCCCTTCCAGCGTGGAGGTAATTCACTGTAGGCATTTTTCCCACGGATCCAGTGTAATCCATTAGGTGTTTTCCATCTGATTGTTATGCTCTCAGGATCATCCCAATATTTTCTTAGTTCGCTGATTGACCAATAGGGGTTAGCTCCAGGGTTTTTGTACCAGCAGAGCCCAATTTTGTCACTCTATTCACAGTTATCCTTTTTCTCCTGGCTCCAGTACCCAGTAGGGCTTTCAGGCTGCCAGACTTTGATGTGTCTGGTGGAATTTATAGATAGGGTGGAAACACATGGAGTGTATCCTACTATTTCTGAATATAATCCTCCCTCTCTGCTAAGGCAGAATGTTCCAATTACTCGGTCTAGTATCCACCCCTCCAGTCTCTGAATTATTTTGGGGGTCCCACCAGTTTCCCATTTTAGTAGTTGCTCAGGCGTCAAAACCTCACCCCTCCAAGGCCAATTTTTCTGCGGATTTTAGCCCCCCAGAGATCCAGCAATTAGACAACCTCAGCTCTGTGGAAATTTCCTGCATTAGATCTACAAAAAATTCTGATCTGAGGCAGGCAATACCCATTTTTCGTATTGTTTTTCCAATTGGTCATACTGTTCGCTTAGGGATTTTAGCCTTTCTTGTTCCATTTTCTTTTTCTTCATCTCAGCTTCTTGTCTTTTTACCTCTTGCATTACCTGTTTCATTTTATTTTTGGGTCCACCCCTTCTTTATCCTTGGTGAAACAAAACATTTTATCATACTGCAGACAGACTCTGTCATCTTGGTCCCCTAAGAGGTCCAGAATGATTGGCTCAGATTCTAGAGGTATCTTATTTTCATATCTCAGATTATTTCCCACCCAGTAAGTCTTTCCCCCCATTACACACATACTAATTTTATTCGGATTGTAACACACTGGGTTAGCTTGGAAATAAGCAACAAAGATAGACTCCTGCCTTCCCCCAACCCATACAGTACAGTTACATTCGTTACAAACCAGAATTGAGATTTCCCCTGTGCTTCTTCGATGTAGTTGATGATCTGACTGTCCGTTTTCACGGTATGTTTTTGATTTCCCCTTTAATTTGTATACCCCTTGTTGAGTGTTTGTCTCAAGACACGGTTTATTAGGCTTACCCCTGCTGCAGTTCCATGAGGTGAGGGGTAACTTATCTGGGTATCTGCCCCCAAGTTCCCCCTTGAGGCACATGGCTAGGCTTAGGCTCACCAGGATTAATCTCACTGCTAGGATCCCTCTGCCATTCCCAGCTGTGGAGTTGCAGTTTTATATGTTTTATTACATCTTTATTCTGTCATGGTTTGTTCCAGTGTACCCCCATACTGTATTGGTTTCTCCCTGAGTTTTCCCCCCTTTTCCCAAGTGTCGGTTTCCCTGGAAGGTGCCGAGTCAGTTCCCTGCCCCCTCCCAAGTGCCTTGTCTGTCACTCGGTGCCCCTTCCCCTACCTCTAGAAACTTCCATCCAGGGCACCGAGTGATTGGATGAGGTCCTGGGACCCCTACCCTGTCCATCCCTCACTGGATCCCCCAGATGTCAATCCCCACAAGAGTCACTCCTGTCTGTTCCCCACTGGCTGATCGGCCCCCCTCCCTCTCCCTATGTAACCTGTTTCCAGCACCCCTGAGTTGCACTTGTTGGCTGGCCACCTCTGGTGCTGTTGGATCCACAGGACCCCAATAAACATCAGATTTTTGCCCCCAACAAGTGCCTCTCCTCATTTCCTCGCCGTTGGAATCAGCAGCGACCTCAGGACCCACAAAGCACTCTCCAAAGCCGAGCCGGGTACAGCAGAGGGTGCTTCCACTCGCCCTACTCACCCCGCAGGAGAGCTAGCCGGGGCTGAGGACAGTGGTCTGGGGCGGGGACGCGGCACCCAGCGCCCACTGGGGTGCCTCCAGCAGTGGGGCAAACCATCTTCTTGGCAGCAGGAATCTTCATCTGTGGTTTCATGCTCAGGCTGAGCTGCATACCTGTTTAAAAATGCCTCCCTGGTGTAGTTCAGCAGAGCCTGCGCGTTGTTCAACCTATGACACTCAACAATAATAATTTTAGTTTTGCAAGTAATTTCTCCCTTAATCCGTTCTAATATGGGAAAACACCAGATTATTGAATCTAATCGAAACAATCTCAGCCTTGTGGCTATTACCAGAAAACGGTTAGTCAGGTCTAACTCCTGCTCAAAGCACTCCCACACAACCTACTTAGTCTGAACAGTCTAAACTTTACAACAGTATTCATAGGGGAACCATACAAAAGGATAATAGTTACACTCTGGCACAGAAAGTTTGATCGCGATGGTTTCAGTCATTTACTTTGCCGGTGCAGGGTTATTTTCATATCTCCGGGGTGGGAGGTGATTTTCCACTCTGGTGCCTGATCCTGGAGTTTGACTTTCTTTATCCTTGATGCATGTGCCCACCCCTTTTCTGCAGTTTGTGTGGCAGCATCTGTGGTCAAAAGAACAATGAAGGGTCCCTCCCAATGAGGCGTTAATGGAGATTCTCTCCACGCTTTTACAAGCACTTTGTCCCCAGGTTGTATTTTATGTATCGAGAATCTAAGAGGGCTGTGCTGCATGATCACCCCCTGCTTTCGCAATTCTTCAAGATTCTTATTTAATGCTATTAGGTATGGTTGTATTTGTCCATCCTCTAATCTCGGATGCCCTACAGGCATACCATGGGTATAAGGCATCTCATATAACATTTCAAAAGATGAAAGTCCTGTTTCGGAGTGAGGCATAGTGCTTATATTTAATAAGGCTAACGGAAGGCATTTTGTCCATTACATTCTTGTTTCTAACATCAGTTTGGCTAATTGAGTTTTAATGTTTGATTCATCCTCTCAACTTGCCCTGAGCTCTGGGGGTGCCACGGGGTGTGGTATTCCCACCGAATGCCTAAAGCATCTGCCAATTGCTTAATAATTTTTGATGTGAAATGTGTTCCCTGGTCTGAATCAATGCAGCTTACTAACCCATATCGTGGTATAATTTCTTCCAATAAAATTCTTGACACTGTTTGGTCTGTAGCCCGCGAGCTTGGGAAAGCCTCTACCCAGTGGGTTAGTTTGTCCACTATGATTAATAGGAATTTGTATCTCCTGACCTTAGGTGGATCGGTGAAATCTACCTAGACCCTTTCAAAAGGCCGGTAAGCTACTGGGCGACTCCCCATTGTTAACCTTTGGGAGTTCGCTCGATTTATTTTTTGCAAATTATACACCCCTGTACCTCTTGTTTAGCTAATTCGTATATACCTCTGCAGCCAAAGAATCTCAGGAATTGTTCTGCCAGAGCTCGGGTCCCCCAGTGTGTTTGTTGATGTAACCTTTTTAAAATCTTCTTGGTGTATTCCTTTGATAACAATTCTGTCCCATCTGGTAACTTCCACTTACCTTCTTCCAACCATCCCCGATCACTTGATAAGCCTTTATCTCTTTTTCAGAGGGGTGGTGGGGGAATTCCTGAGCTTTTTCTTTCTCAATGTCTGGGGTACTTACCTTTAACAAAGCAGCGCTTTTTGCCTCTTTGTCGGCTAAATTGTTTCCCCCGAGTCCTGAATTGCATCCCAGTTTGGTGACCCTTTACATGGACCACAGCAATAGCTTCTAGTCCTCTAATGGCTTTTAGGATTTGTCTAATTATTTCTTCATGAATTAGACCTTTTCCCCATGTGTTTAGCAGACCCCTTTCCCCCCAGATTTTTCCAAAGGTGTGCACTACCCCAAATGCCTATTTGGACTCAGTGAAAATTGTTCCCTTTTTCCCTTCAAGTCCCAGCAGAGCCCTGTATACTGCATACAGCTCACAGGCCTGAGCCGACCACCCTGCACTCAGGAACCCGGATTCTACCACCCTTCCTGTCTTCCCGTCTATGACTGCATATCCTGACTTTCTTTTACCTTCCACTACTTTTGCAGAACCATCCACAAACCATTTTTCCCCTTCCTCGCGTTTCTGCTCTTCCAAATCTGGTTATATTTTGGTCTGTAATTCTACTATCTCAGCACAGTTATGGAGGGGGTCCCCTGGGACTGCCCCAAACAGGAATTGGGTAGGATTTTGTGCCGGGGTAGTCTTTAGCTCCAGGTCCTGGGAGTGGATTAGAATGGCTTCATATTTCAGAAGCCTGGCGTCTGTCAGCCACTTGTCAGCTTTTTGCTGCAAGATGCTTCTTACATTATGGGGGGAGTAGATGGTTAATGAAGCCCCAAACGTTACCTTTTTGGCTTCTTCTACTAATATTGCCACTGCCACAATTGATTGTAAGCAGGTGGGCCACCCCCTGCTGACAGGGTCCAGAAGCTTGGATAGATATCCGACTGGTTTCTTGGCCCCTGCCCAGTCCTGGGTCAGAACCCCGTGGGCAGTGTGGTTACTCACATCCACAAAGAGCTGAAAGGGCCTTTTTATGTCAGGGAGACTTAGTACTGGAGCTGCTATGAGGGTTTCTTTTCATCCTCTGTAACTCTCTTCGTCTTTTTCAGTCCACTTAAGTCTGTCCGTGGTAAGTTTGTCATATAAAAACCTTACCTTTTCACTGTATCCTTCGATCCATTGTCTGCAAAAGCCCAAAAGTCCCAGCAATTGCCTGATTTCTCTTTTTGTCTTAGGGGAGGGCAATGCAATTATTCCTGCCACCCGGTCTGGATCTAGTTTCTTTTTCCCTTTTGTCAACCAGTGCCCCAAATATTTTACTTCAGGTTCAGTGAATTGTAATTTAGACTTTGAAACTTTCAACCCTTGTCCTCCCAGGAAGTTTAATAAAGCTATGGTTCCAGCCCTGACTTCTTCCTCCTTAGAGCCAGCTACCAAAAAGTCATCTACATATTGTAATAGTTTGGTCCCAGGGACTGGCACAAATTTGCTGAGCACCCTTTCAAGGGCCTGACCAAAAAGTTTTGGTGAGTCTACAAACCCTTGAGGGAGCGAAGTCCATCTTAGTTGTTGTTTTCTGTGGGTGTCCGGATCCTCCCACTGGAAAGCAAAATAATCACGGCTTTCCTCAGCTAGAGGACAAGTCCAGAAGGCATCTTTTAGGTCGATTACACTATACTATTTATCATTTGGGGACACATTGTGGTTTTTTCTGCTCTAGAGTCAACTAAAAAGACTAGCTCCTGTTTTTGAGGTCCAGCCTTTAATTTTATCAAGGGCTCTCTAGATGTCCTTGACCCCAAATTGTAAAGCCCCTGACACCTCTATTCCTCTTGAAAGGCCATTTCATCCTTTATTCGTTTCTTACAATCCCTCTTGAGGTGTCTTTTCTTTTTACAGTAAAAATATTCAGGGGCACTTACCCATTTTTTTGTCTTTTGTGTGTGCGCCGGCTTTCCCTTGGGCCCCCGGGCTGGAGCTGATGTCTCAGCCGTTTGTGCTTGTGCTTCCCTTACTGCTGCCACTAACACCCTGGCTTGTGTCTTTTGTTTTTCCTCATCCCTCCTCATATAGACCTTTTGTGCTTCACTCAATAGTTCCTGTAAACTTTTTTCTTGCCAATGATCTATTTTCTCTAACTTCCTTCGAATGTCCTCCCATGATTTAGCCACAAATTGTGTTTTTAAAAGGACCGCCCCCACAGGCGATTCAGGGTCCGTACCCGAATACATTTGAAGGCTTTTTCTGAGTGTCTCCAACCACTCGGTGGGAGTTTCTTCCTTCCCCTGGCATTCCCTCAATGCCTTGCTAATGTTTTGTCCCTTGGGGACCGCTCCCCGAATACTTTGTATTACCATGTTCCTCAATCCGATCATTTTTGCGTGGTCCGCCTCCACCTGAGCGTTCCATGATGGTCTTTGTTCTGGCCACTTTTCCACCCCGCTCCTGCCCTGGGGGTTCCTGAATTCCCAATCCTTTATGGCAGCCTGCCTTATCATATCTCATTCTTCAGCATTAAACAAAGATCTTAATATAGCCGAGATATCATCATATGAATATATACTATTTTGCAAAAATACATCCAACCTCTCTGCCACACCCAAAGGATCAGCCATTAATGTCCCCATTTCCTTTTTGAAAGCCCTTACATCCCTGGTGTTGATGGGAACATTTACAAACCCGATGATTCCAGGAGCTGTGGGGACTTCCCTTAAAGGTTATAGATTAGGTCTGTCCCTTTCATCATCGCTATCTCATGTTTTCTCTCCTCGTTTTCTGCCGGGTTCTACTGTCAGGAGGAGATGTGTTATCCCCAGTGTGGTGTGCGTGTGTGTGTGTCTCCCTGTGCTGTGTGGAAGGGGGGGGTTGTGGGCTGAGAAGGTCCCGGAGCGCCTGCATCAGGGACTTGTACATTAGGTGGCGGTGCAGGCTGAGCCGGGGGCGCTGATGGGGCGGGGGGGGGGCTGCCGGGACCCGTGCTTGAGCTGGGGGAACCTGGTATGGCGGGGGGGAGTCAGGTTTTCTAGGGGTTCCCAAGTTTTTTCCGAGCTTACCCTGTTTCCAGAGGTCTTAATAGGGAACAGCCATGCACTGGCATATTCCCATAGCCTGGCATAGTCCAATTCCTCATCGTCCCACTCCTCTTCCTCGTACAAGTGATCCGTGAGTGCTTGGCAGAGCTTATTTTCAAAGGTACCAAAAACGGGCCAGTATTGGTATTTTCCAATTTCCATATTTCCCCATACTTCTACACAATAGTGTATAATTTTTTCTTTGGACCTTTTCCGTCTCACAGAACAGTCCTCCCAGTGTTCTAACATCCAACCCAGGGGACTTTCCCTCGGAATCTCAGGGAATTCCTCTGTTTCCCCCCTTCTTGTTTTTGAATGCTTACCTTTTCTTGCTGTCAGGTGTTCACCCTTTCCTGGCTTAGGATTTTTCCCTTTTGGTCCCCCCCTGCACCTTACTGGTTTTTTGTCCCATATTAAAGGTTTTCCTTACCGTATTCCAAGTCAGTGTCTGCCAGCCGTTCCAGGAAGTCAGCAACCCGCGTGCTAAAATGTGTATTTCGGTCCTGTCCCGGACCGAGTCTTACCAAGTGTTTAAACCGGTCTGTTCCCGACTGAAACTTGCCAAGCTAGTTACCTCACGGTGAGCCGGTCTGTGGGTTTTCAGTTGGAAGAACAGTGAGCTCTCTTTTACCTGTTTGTCGGGCTCCCCGAGCCTGGAGCCAGTGAGGTTTACCAGTTTCTCAAATTTACAAGAATGTACCTTCCCTCCCCCCACCCATCTGTGAGTAGATTCTTGTAACTCCCCGAGTTTCAGGTCGTATGCGTGTTGTGAGTATCCCGAAGTCTTTCGCTTTCCCCGGAGCTGACCACTTCCCTCTCGGGCTAGTGGAACTGCGGTTCGTTGGGGTCCGCTCTCGCGCCGTGACTATGTCATGTCTCACACACACACCCGCTCACGCCCCACTCAACCACACGATACTTACGGCTCCTTTCCCCACGTGGGTTCTTTGTGCACGTTGATTTTACGAGTGAAAGTTTGCTGCTGCAGCTTCGGAGATTTAGCTCCGAGTTCCGGGAGCTCTGGGCCCGTTTATATCCTTTTCTTAACATGGCTTTTCGGCTGTTTTTGAAATCTGGTTGGTTTTGTGGAGTTCCTCAGTCCTGTCCAGCTGCTGAAATCAGCAGGGCGCCGCCCAGATCGAGGATAGGGAACTCCTGGATACCCCCAAACCAGATCACGTAAGGGGTCACCAAGATTGTTATAAATGAGAATTTATTCAGCCAGATTGTTATAAATTGTGACACGGCAATTTGAAGTGTCTTAATTCAATAAAGCAATTTTATTTAAAATTAGCAAGCGAGTAAGGCAGGCAAAATCCAGCGCTGGGCGGCCGGGGAGTCTCCTGCTCCACCAACGGCGCGCAAAAATGTTCTGTCCCAACCTTCCTTTTATCCCCCCCTTTCTCCCTGCAGACGTGACTCTCCAAATGTAGTCTGAGTCTGGTCGTTGTGATAGCTTCTAAGTCTCTTCTTTTGAGATACAGCAAGCAGACCAGATACACACACACCCAGGACTGTAATCTCAACCTCCTTATCACCTTGTAAGCAAATAAGCATTTCAAAGACACACTAGTACATTCTTAGCCACTATCTTATGCAAAATAAATTAGGTTAACATACCGCAGTATATTCTTATGCAAACTAAGGTAAGCAAGCATATTACAGTGAACAAATTATCTTTTACTTATCTCAAGATTAAAAATAAAAATAATTTTATTAGCGGTCAAATTCTATCTAGCCAGCCACAAGGAAAGAACAGAGCTGAGCCGGAGATCGGCCCTGGGTGTGCAACAAGGAGTCAACCTCAGCAGAGGTTTTCCCCTATGCCCACACACCTCCATCCTGGCACAAGCAGTTTTTTTTATAGGGAAAATTCTGCCTGAGGCCAAGATTTCAGCAATCTGTCTTTTCTTCTATTCAGAGTCCATAGGTTAATAAGATTTTCTTTTTTTGGTGATGAGGAGAAATAATTCAATGTCTGGAGTAGGTGAATTCTTGCTGAGATTTTACGGGAAGGCTGCATTCACATGGATCTGTCTGAGTATTTCCATGATATCCATCTTGGATGATCAGCACAGACGATCAGCAGACAATGGCCCATCTCCCGGCCGAGCCACATCTGTTTACTTGTAAATCAGTTTCCAGTATACACTCAAGTCTCACCTACAAAAAGGGGGGGGAAGGGGGGGAGGAACTAATACAACGGGCATGATTTAACAAGCATCCAATATTACATATTTCATACAAGGAATGGCGCGAATTTTATTTACTATACATAACACTTTTGACTGTAGGTACATTGCCCCTCCCCACCCACCTGGTTCGAGAAAAAATTTTCTCTGAGAGAAGTGGAAAAGAACCTGTTTATTTAACAAACAAAGCACTCCCCAGCACAAAAAAAAACCCAAAAAAAACCCAAAAAAACAACAACAGCAGATGACAACAAAACTCTTTCACCACTCTGAAGAGATGAACAAATCCAGAAAGTCTTTCCTGGGAGTGGTCGCTCGGATCTGGATGCTGGGGATTGGTCTCCAGCACTGGGGATGGCTGCTGCAGATCACAAAGCGCAGGCTCTTGGTGTTACTCGGTGTTTCCGAGATCCCAGTCCAGAACAGGTTGGAATGGTATTCAGGAAAAGGAAAGGAAAAAAACAGTCCAGGGAAAGAATTGGACTGCTTAACTAAACTAACTAAAAAGCTAAGGTAAAAGCAGAAGCAAGCAAAGCAAAGCAAGCGAAAGCCAGCAAGCAAAGCAAAAGCAAACCAGCCAGCACTAGCCTCTTCTAGACAACAGACCATGGGGGGAGGTGAGCTGGCTGATAACAAGGCAAAACAAACCTTCACTTTCAGAGTCAGTTCTGAAAGCACAGAACATAATATCAAACATAAACAGAACACACGATTTGGGATACCAGCGTCATAAAACATGACAAACACAGAAAAAACAAATACTTTATCTCTCACATCGAAGCACATTCTTCACTTCCAGGATTCTTGGTAGAAGGAAATGCAGAAGCAGACAAATTAACGATGCTAACTGCATACACCTTTGCCAAACATTTTTGAACAGGCAAAACTGAGTCACACATTTTTTCAGCAAAATGCATGAACATTTATGCAAAAATTTTGTATTTCCAAGGATCAAGCAAGAGCAATAATAAGTGCTTGTCCTGATTGTCAGTTTATGTAACCTCCTGTATCCACCGGAGCAGTGAATCCAAGAGGATTGCTGAGTCTGCAATTATGGCAAAAAGATATCAAAATATCCATCACTCAGTAAACTCAAAAATGTCCATGTATCAGTAGACACCTTTTCAGATGCAGTCTTTGCCTTCTTGCACATAGGAGAAACAGCAAAACAAGCATGTCAGCAAGCATTCGCTTCACAAGGTGTGCCTCAAGAAATAAAGACAGTCAATGGCCTGGCCTACAGAGCAGAAAAGCTTGAGACATTCTTAATAAATTGGGGTGTGCATCACACCTTCGGCATGCCTCAATCTCCCACAGGTCAGGAAATCATTGAGAGAACACATCACACTTTAAAATCCCTTTTGGATTTTAAAAGGGGGGGAGGCAAAGGCTATGTCGCAAATGCGCTTGAAAAAAGCACTGTATGTTTTAATTTTTTTAAATAGCTCTTTTGTAGAACCAAATCCACCAATCATGAGGCATGTTTCCAACACCAAACAGGCAAAATTAAAGGAAAATCCAGAGACAGGAAAGATTGAAGGTCCATTTCCACTAATAACCTGGGGCAAAGGATATGCTTGTGTCTCCACAGGTTCTGGTCCAAAGTGGATTCCTTCAAAAAACGTGAAGCCCTACTGACCACAGACATGCAAATGAACCTGGGAGCAGAGAAGCAAGCATGCAGATGAGAACTGCATCGAGACTGCAGTTGATGATAAACATATTTTGTCCCACATGCAGAAGCTGTGAACTTTGGGTTTTATGCCAATGCAAAAATGTAGGAATCATTGGTATCGTAGACCCTTGTTGACAAGAGTGTGGTGTGGATCATGTTATGATTCAGAATTTCCTACGAGGTATAAGGCCATTGAAATTTTAATTAGAAAAGACAAAAAAAAAAAAAAAGGTGGCTTGAATCAGAAAGGAAACCAAAGAGAAATATGAAACGAAATCAGATATCATGCTCTTGCCTTATTACTTTGTTGTTTGTCTTAAGTAACGCAATCCTGCACATGAGTCAACCAAAAAGCAATGTTTGGGTGACCTTGGACAATGCATCATGCTTGGATTCCATTTGTTTGACTTATTCAAGTCCAGAAAAGCCATTCTCAACCTGTTTGGTTGGCTTACCAGTAGATGATTGGCCAATACCAAAAAATGTCTCTCCGGATCTTTCACGTTTCATTATGAATCCCAGTGAGGGATGGGGTGTCTGGACCAAATTTCTCCCTGAGGTACCCAATGAACCTCAAGAATTGGAAATCTTTCACTCAGTGAAAATGGATTTTTGTATAATATTTTTTTTTTCTTGGGTCAAAACAAAGTAAAGACAAAATTACAAATGTCACTCCAAATCACTCCTTGTACAAAAATGTGATATCTCGGTGCAATTTCACCTCAGTCTTGCACACAGCACCCAACCGTATCCCTTTGCAATTGCCACAAGGGATCATTCTCATTTGTGGAGATACAGTTTGGTCAGGGTCATAATTTGGAATGGGAGAAAATTCAGGAAAGTGATGCAAAGCTTTTTGTGTTACTGACAATTCCATCAAACATGGAAGGTGGTCCATGTAGCATTGGGAGACTTACTTTGCTGACACCTAACATAAAAATGATAAAGGAACATAAACATAGAGAGAAGAGTGCAGGAATGTGCCTCCTGTTGACAGAATGGGCAAATTATCCTTTGTCTCCTTAAAAAGGAAAAAAGCCCAGAAGTTTCTCTCCTCTATTTGGTTAAAAGACACCTCATAAGACCTTTAGGACTTCACCTCAAACCTAGGGCTGCCAATTGGACAGAAGCCAAAAGGTCCCACCTAGGTAATTGACTAGAAAAAGAGAACAAAAGAAATAATAGCTTTTGTGGAGTGTTTTTAGCAGGAGTGTCATGGTTTGATGCTGGCACAATGTCAGTGTCCCCATGAAAATGCACCTTTCCAAATAAGTGCTTTGAGATGCGATCAGGAACAAAGCAGAGCAGGCCCAACTTAAAAATAAAGGAAAAACGAACTTTATTTAACTCCTACCATAATAAATGAAAAAAAACCAAACAAACACTAAATCCAAAATGAAAACCTTCTAAAACATTCCTCCTCCTCCCACCCCAACTCCAACAAACCACAGTGAGACACAACTTGGACCCTCAGTCACATCATCACCCTTCAAAATAATCAATACTCAGTCCATCAAGGGAGAGAGGAATCTCCCTTGCACCATAGATGCCCAGGAAACACAATTGGCTGAAATCTCCAACTCCCATGCTGGGCACCTTCCCCCCCCCCTCTCCCCCCCCCCCCCGCCTTCTCCTTCTCCTCTGATGGCAAACTTCCAGGTGTCTTCAGGCTCTCTGTCTCTTTCTCTCTGGGTGAGGGGGTTGGGGGAAACAAAGACATCTCAGGCTTCCTCCACCCTTCTGTCCGCAGGAGCGGGCCCGGTTCCAGACTCTTCACACCCTGGCCTACCTTTCCAGGCCACATGGCTTCCCCTACCCTACACAGCCCGTGGCTGGGCAGGGGAGAGTCTGCACCCTCTGATGACCAGAACCAAAGAGACGGTTCTCCTGAGAGTTCTTGCTTTTAAGCCCCTGTGTTCTCAGAGGTGTGTCCATGCCCTCAGTGGTCACTACAGGTGTCAATATCCAAACCTGACCACTGATTGGTTTGACCCTCTTCTTCCTGAGAAAATTCTCTTCCTTGTCAAACCACGACAAGGAGCAAGAACCTCTTGCCCTGGCTTGTGTTTTCTCTGTAAGAGCTGTGTTATTTTGCCTTTTATTAAAACTTTTCAGTTTTCAACACTACCTCAGAAGCCATCCTACTAATTTTATGCCATTTGCGGTAGCTGGTATCTCGGGTGTGATAAGTCCTCTGAGAGCTCATAAGACCTGGCTCAAGGAGAAAACATACCAGAAGAGGTTCATTGATCAATATAAACCTGACTGTGACCATAACTTTAGGGCCTGGGATTTTGGAAGTAGGTTTACAGCAGCTTTCCTTCTGCCTCAAGCTGCTTCAGGGGCAGCCTTGAAACAATTGAATCAACTAAGTTGTTAATTAAGTAAGCAGTATCATGCCATTTCTCTCACACTGAGCAATTTGTTAACTGATGTTCAAGATGCAAGACATGCAACTCTGCAAAACAGAGCAGCGATTGATTTTCTTTTGTTAGTGCATGGACATGGGTGTAAAGACTTTGATGGAATGTGTTGCATGAACCTTTCTAAGAATTCAATATCTATACATAAGAGGATACAATTGAAGGATGGTATGACCAAACTCAGAATCAAAGAAGGATCATGGTTAAATAATCTGGTTGGTTGGTTGAGCCTTATACCATTGTGGAAAGAACTTTTGAAAATAGGCATGCATGTGTTGATTGTCATCAGTTATCATGGTATTTGTGCCTTGTCTACTTCAGTGTATCCGACAGAGGTTTGACAAAGCTATCAAAGCAGTGTCAATGGTTCAAACAGGAGGGGGAGATGTTGGAACCCTGGTTACTGAGAATTTTAGACTTTCTGTGCTGACAGGCACTAGCCCCCAAGAGAACACTGCATTTGACCTGAGGCCCATGGTGAAGGCTTCCAAAATTAAATTATAGAACTGAGATTATGGGTGTGTAGTTTGAATAGAAGTGTGTAATATCACATGGTGGAAAACTTCGAGTTTAAGGTTTTAGACTATTGTAATGTATATAAAGCAAGACAGAGGTTTTAGGGCAGAGGCTTGTCCTTCTTCTTCACCTTCTTCTTCATGGGTTTGGGTGGTATTGTGCAATTGGATAAAAAATCTGCATTGTGGGCCATGGGTGGTTGGTTATTGGGTCAAAAGTAAAAATAATTTAGGTGTCATTTCTTAATTAGACAGTTTAACCTTAAAAGGCCTTGTAGAGAGAAAGAGATATGGCTCCATTTTTTAATTTGTTAGCATGAAGTGCTGTAGATCTCATGGTTTGTGAGACTGTAATATAGATAAGAACTAATAAACATTTGAGTCCAAACAAGAAATACTGTCTCATGCATTTAATCCCAACCCTGGCAAAAAGAAGATAAAACTTAGCAGGGACTTGCACAGGAGATTCAGTTCTTGGGAATAAAATGTCAGGATGGACACCATCATGTGCCTACAGAGGTGGTTAACAAAATTGCAATGATGACTCCATCAGCTAAAAAGAAGGAAACACAAGCTTTCCTGGGCCTTGTAGGGTTCTGAAGAATGCACAATCCAGGTTATAATCAGCTTGTGAGCCCCCTCTAATAAGTGACCCAGAAGAAGAACCACTTTGAGTGGGGCCTTGAGGAACAACAGGCCTTTGAGGAGATCAAACAGGAAATAGCTCTTGCAGTAGCTCTTGGGCTTGTTTGGACAGGACCAGCTATGCAAAATATACTCTACACTGCAGCTGGGGGGCAGGGTCTCACCTGGATCCTCTGGCAAAGGACCTCAGGAGAAACCCAAGGTCAACCATTAGGGATTTGGAGCCAGAGTTATCAATGATCAGAAGCCCACTATACTCCAACTGAAAAATAGATATTAGCAGCTTATAAGGAGGTTAAAGACACCTCAGAAGTTGTTGGGACAGAAGTGTGTCTCATCTTGACACCACAATTGCCTGTCCTACACTGGATGTTCAAAGGAAACATCCCCTCAACACATCATGCTATCAGCACTACACAGAGTAAGTGAGTAGCATTGATTACACAACAAGCCCAAATGAGAAAACCCAATTTCCCAGGAATCCTAGAAGAGATTTTGGATTGGCCAGAAGCCAGAGGAGGTCCACAAAGATGTCTCCTGTGAATAGTTGCTGGAAGCTTCCACCATGTGCAGCAAAGCCAATCCTTGATGGCTCTGAAGATGGATATGCTGCTGGCCAAAACTGGGCCAATAAGAGAGGTTGGTAATGCCTTTGTGATGGCGTATTTAGGAAGGAAATCAATACAAAGTCACAGGTTTTTGCTTCCAGTCAGAGAAGAAGAGGAGGTAAGAACATGTGAGGGAAAACAACATGGCGACATCAAGGTCAGTGGAGAAGGAGGGGGAGGAGGTGCTCCAGGTTCCAGAGCCAAGGGTCCTCTGAAGGCCATGATGAACACCATGGTGAAGCCGGTTGTCCCCCTGCAGCCCATTGGGATCCACAGGGGATGCAGAGATCCACCCACAGCCCATGGGGCAGGTGCCCATGATGGAGCAGGTGGATGCCTGGAGGAGGCTGTGATCCAGTGGAAGATGCTGGAGCAGACTGTCCTTGGAGGACTGCACCCCATGGAAAGAGACACCCACGTCAATGCAGTTTTGGGAGGACTGTTTGCCCGTGAGAAGGACTCATGTTGCAGCAGGTGCAGTAGGGCTGCTTCTCATGAGAGTGGACCCATGCTGGAGAAGTTCACAGACAACTGTCTCCCATCATCAGGACCCCATGACCTCACAGGAGGAGGGCTCCTCTTCTGGAGCAGTGGAAAAAAATCTTGGTGATGAACTGATCAAAACCCCCATGCCCTGTTATTGGGGTGCGTTTTAAGTTCCCCCCAGTTATGGTTGCTCCCTCTCCCCCTCTTTTTGTAAAATGGTCCAGCCTTCCTTCTCCTCCCCCTTCCGTCTGCCCGTCATTCCTCCCTCCACCCAGTTCATTGTATTCCTGCTGAGTTATCCCCCCCAACCCCACCCCGGAGCCTGTCTGTCTCTCAGAGACCTCTCCCTTCCACCTAGAAAGTTCCATTCAGGGCCTCGAGTGATAAGCTGGTCTCCGGGGTCCCCTCCCTCCCTCCCTCCCTCCTACCTCATTGGAAGTTTCCCTTGCGTGTCACACCTGTTACCACCCCCAGTTGTTATCCCATTGGTTGGCTGCTGTTTCCTCCCCTTGTTACCACCCCCCTTTAACAAGCAGTGCACACGGTGCCCATCGCCTTTTGGAGCTTATCTTCCTTCAAGCCAATAAACTCGGAACACAGATACCCACAGAAGGACGGCTCCTTGCTTTTGTCATCCTCGCTCTGCGTCTCTTCCAGTCTGGTGGCTTTGTTTCCCACTGGCCATACCTCGTGCCCCCCGCGGCACACAAGAGTGGCCTTTGCTGCCGCAGTGCTACAGGTACTGAACTAGCCGAGACTTGGGAAACTACAGTGGCAGCCCTGGTGGCTCAGCGGTAGAATTCCTGCCTGCCACGTGGGCAGCATGGGTTCGATCCCTGGCCAAGGTACTAGTGCTAGCTGAGACTTGGGAAGGCACAGTTGACACCCTGTCTCCTTGAGCATGTCGGTGGAAAGGGGGGAAATGTGTTTTAAGGGCTTATTTTATTTCTCATAATCCTCCTCTGATTCTGTCATTAATAAATTCACTGTGCAACTTTAAGTTGAGCCTTTTTTTCCCTTGAAGTGTTTTCTCCCAGTCCTTATCTCAACTCAGGAACCCTTTGTTAACTTTTTTTCCTTTTCTCTCCTCTGCTTAGCTGTGGCAGAGGAGGGTGAATGAATGACTCTAGTGGGTGCCTGGCATTGGGCCAGTGTCAAACCACACAACACCATATGACATCAGCTCAGATATAAAAAGCTAAGGGAGAGAGAAGGAAGGGGGGACATTCATGATTCTTCAGTGTTTGCCTCCCAAAGAAACCATTACACATGCTGAAGCCCTGCTTCCCATGAAGTGTCTGAACATCGCTGCTGATGGGAAGGAGAGATTGATTTTTTTCCTTTAGCTTTATGCACACGCAGACTCTCGCTTATTTCCTTCCTCTCACTGTAATAAACCTGCCTTATCTCACCCACTGATTGTTTTCCATCTTATTCTCTCCTCTATTCCATTGGAAAAGAGAGTGATAGAGCCTCTGAGTGGACACCTGGCACCCAGCCAAGGTCAACCTGCTAAAGGATGGCATCCTTTCCCTCCACTGTCTTGACCACACCACACACCTTGGTGTCATTGGCAAACTTACTCAATCCCAGTAATATCTTTGTCAGCCACATGGACAAACAGTGCTGGTCTCAGTACTGACCCCTGAGGATGCCATTCATCACTGGTCCCCACTTGGGATATTGAGCCATTGATCACAACTCTTCGAGTGTGGCAATCCAACGTATTCCTTATCCAAAAAGTGGTCCACCTGTCAAATCTGTTTCTCCAGTTTAGAGACAAGGATGTTATATGGGACATTGTCCAATGCTTTGCACAAGTCCAGATAGATTATGCCATCTGCTCTTCCCTCATTCATCACTGCTGTAATCCCATCGGAGAAGGCCAGCACATTTCTGAGAAATGCCCTGAGAAATTCTTGTTAGGCCTTGGCCTTGAGAAACAGCCCTTGGGCTGAACTCCTCTTGAGCTTATCAGGAACACTGCTCCCAGGAACTGGTGCTGTCTTAACAAGCTCCTGCTTTTTTTTTTAATTAACAACCTTGGAAACTTTCTTTCTGCCTGAATAGCATAACATTCTTATTCTCCCACTTTCAAAGAAATTTTCTGACCCAATGTGCATCCAGGATGAAACATCGTTATGACTGTTATGTGTAGTAAATATAATTCGCACCATTCCTTGTATGAAATATGTAATTCTTGTTAGATTAGGCCCATTGTATTAGTTTCCCCCCCCCCCCCCCCTTGCAGGCGAGACTGGATGTATATTGGAAACTGATTTACAAGTAAAAGGATGTAGCTCAGCCAGGAGATGGGCTATGTCCAGACTCCAGGTGTTGATCAGCAGGTGCTGATCATCGCATAAATGGCCCAAGATGTATATCATGGAAATCCTCAGACAGATCCATGTGAATGCAGCCTTTCCGTAAAATCTCATCAGGAATTCACCTACCCCGGACATTGAATTATTTCTCCTCATCACCAAAAAAAGAAAATCTTATTAACCTATGGACTCTGAATAGAAGAAAAGACGGATTGCTGAAATCTTGGCCTCAGGCGGAATTTTCCCTATAAAAACCGCTTGTGCCAGGATGGAGGTGTGTGGGCATAGGGGAAAACCTGTGCTGAGGCTGACTCCTTGTTGCACACCCAGGGCCGATCTTGGGCTCAGCTCTGTTCTTTCCTTGTGGCTGGCTAGATAGAATTTGACCGCTAATAAAATTATTTTTTTTTTTAAATCTGGCTGAATAAATTCTCATTTATAACATGACTAAAGCCCATCTTTAGGGCTCCTATAAGCAGTGGTCCAAAATTAGACCCTTTGAGCTCTCCTGGGCTGCAGCAGCTTCCACCAGCAACCTCCCTCTGCTGAGGTCTCTCAGGGACAGCAAACTCTCACGTTTGCTGTACTCAGAGGATCCCTGAACAAGGACAGATCCTGGGCTGATACCCCAATTCCGTGAGGCTCCACCCTTTGCTCACTGAGAAGATGCAAAAGCATCTGAAGTGAGCATTTCACTGAATTCGAGGGGAATTTTTCACAGGTACTTTTGGGGATTAGGATCTTTCCTTTTGTGTTTTTTTTTTTTTTCCTTGACAAATTTTGTCCCATAAGTTGCTAGGAAACCATAACAACTGAGTACTTAAGAGAGACAAAAAAGTAGCCAAGCTCAGGGGAGGAGGGCACCTGACTGCACTTCTCTTACCTGAAATAGCTCTCAGAGGGGCAGACCACCGAGATTTGGGGTGGTAAAAGAAGGGGCTGGGGCTGCTGCTAGTTGTCACTCTCTCTCTCAGTTTCAGAGGAGAACGGTCAAGTTGCTGTGTGGGGGAAGAAATCTGCTGCCACTGCCATAGCCCAGTGCAGTCCTGCTTCTTCTGCTGTGGGGTGAGCCTCTGCTTATGAGAGCACCCACTCAACTGGAACCTTATTAACACCCTACCTCACTGTGAGAAATGACTGCTCACTTCTAAAATTTCAAAGGTTTAGTAAACCTTAACAAAAATTACACCAAAGGACTGAATAAGGAAAAATTTCAGTGCTGGGAGTCTCTGTGACTATCAGCCATGTGCTCATCTACAAAATGGATGCTCTGCCTTTTATACCCTTAGCCCCTCACAAAGTTTTGTAAGTCAACTCCGTCTCTTCCCTCCATTGGTGGAGATTACTTTCTTACATCTTGATTTGAGGTCAGGTGTTGTTATGCTGTGCCTCCTGGTAATAAGCCAGCCTTCTCCAAATGTCCTGACTACTAAGGCTATTACAAGGGGGAGGGGAAAGAGGTCTATTGGGGGGACATATTACAATAACATTGCTATACATCTATATAATATCGATCTGTTAATTGTGAGAGCCAACTATTGCATTACTCATCTCTAAAAAATCCCCCTTTTCCTTTTCTATGTCATTTGGCTCGAGCAATTAACCCTTATTTTTGATTCTGATAATCTACCCTTACTTCTCAAAAAAGGAATAGAAATAAGTTTTACTAGTGTAGGAATGTGCCCCCTGTTGACAGAGTGACCAAATTATCCTATGTCTCCTTAAAAAGGAAAAAAGCCCAGAATTTTCTCTCCTCAATTTGGTTAAAAGACACCTCATAGGACCTTGGGGACTTCACCTCAAACTTAATGATAGCCAATTGGATAGAAGCCAAAAAGTCCCACTTATGCAATTCACTAGAAAAAGAAGAGAACAAAAGAAGTAATCGATTTTGTGAAGTATTTTAGCAGGAGCAAGAACCTCTTGCCCTGGCTGGGGTTTTCTCTGCAAAGAGCTTTGTTATTCTGCCTTTTATTAAAACTTTTCTGTTTCTAACACTGTCACGGAGGCCATCCTGCTAATTTTATGCCATCTGAGGAAGTGTCATGGTTTGACACTGGCACAATGCCAGCGCCCCCATGAAAATGCAATCTCAATTGAATGCTGTGAAATGCGATGAGGAACAGAGCAGAGCAGGCCCAAGCTTAATAGCAAAGGAAAAACTTTATTAAACTACTGGTACTATAAAAGGAAAAAGAAAGAAAAACACACACTAACTCCAAAATTAAAACCTTCCAAAACATTTCTCCTCTCTCCCCCCAATTCCAACAAACCACAGTGAGACACAACTTGGACCCCAAATCAGGTTCCCACCCTTCAGATAATCAATACTCAGTCCATCGAGGGAAGAGGAGTCTCTCCTGTGCCGCAGACCCCCCAAGAAACGCAGCTGCCACTTCTTGCCTTTCCATGTCACACGTGGCACTACCCAGAGAAGAATTTGCTATGGTGACAACTCTCCTTTCCATGCACAGTGCTCTTACCACAGTGCATGTAACTGCTGTTAGGATTTTTCTTTTCAAGGATGCTTTGCCAAGACGGAAAAAAACAACAGTTAAGTTTTTTTCTTTTTTTTGGGTCCGCAGTTACCCCCCATTTTCTTCCTCCCCTGGGGACGAGAGTCTCAGGAACAGAGATCATCTTCTTTTCTTCTTCTCTGAAGACAGGGGGAACTGCCACAAACCTCCCCAACTTATTTCTGTACGCTCTGCTCTTGTCTTTCCTCAGCTGCTGAAGCAGGTCTCTTGGCTCACCGGCATCCTCCTAAAATATAGTCTCTCTTGGAGTACAAAATCAGTTCAGTCTATGGCTAACAAGAAAAAGTCCAGTCAAAAGCCACTCTATCTTCTTCCCTCCCAATCTTCTTTCCCTAACATCCCAGGTCCCAGGCTGTCTCTCTTCCTCTCTTTCAAACTGAGGAGGAGTAATATTTTTACAAAGCTTTCATTTCTCAAGGGAGGGTTAAAAGTCCCAACTCCCTGGATGGCTCTCTGCCCGAATATCCGGCTCCCATGGCTGGGCACTTTCCTTCACTCCCCCCCCCCCCCCCATCTCCTTCCACGCGGTGTACTGCTAACAAACTGTCGCTGTCTCTTTCTCTCTCTCTCTCTCTCTCTCTCTCTCTCAACTCTGGGGTGTTAGAAAAATAAGGCCTTTTTGTTCATAATATAGAATCTCTCACATTCACAGAATAGAGTTTTAACTTGTCTGAACATGTTCTCATTTTGCCAGGCATTCCAGTAACTATCTCTCAAGGACAATTACGTTACAAACTTTTTAGGGAGTTGAAACTGTTTTGAGGAAGTTGCTGCTAGGCACCCAAACACCTAAGCGAATAGATATCTTTCAAGGACAGTTCCGTTACAGAACTTAGCAAAACATGTAAACATGCCTGGAGATAACATTTCTTGTTTTGAGAAAATTTCCAGGTCGCAGAGACAACCTTAAAGAAGACCACTGGCGCCACCAAGAGGCAGAAAACGACCACCTAACAACAGGGTGCGCCTGCGCAGAAGAGACACCAGAACGTCACCAGAACGTCACACATCCGGAAGAGACAACCCAATAAGTGGGGGGGAAACGGGGAACTAGGGGCGGTAGTTGAAACGACTGCCGCCCAGCGCGCGCTGGTTTGCTTTCGCTTTCTGCTATTAATAAATCCTTTTAATTGGATTTGACAGCCTATTGTGCTCGTTTATAACAATTTGGTGCCGTGACTCGGATCGGGATCTGGGGAACCTCTCTCTGAGAGGGGCGCCACGATTCCGCTCCCTTGAGCGGACTCAGACCGGGGTTTTTACCCTCATCCCGACCGACGAACCTAAAAGCCTAGAGAGCGAGAGCAAAGAGAGGGAAGCGGGCCCAGGGTACCCCGTAATTTTTGTGCACAAAAGTCCGGACGAAGACGCAGGACGCGTAAGTATAAAGGGGATCCGTCCAGGCGGGGTTCGGGATCCCGGAGTACGGCGAGTGTGTGTGTGTATGAGAGGAGGACCGGCAGCCGGATTCTCCAAGCGAGTGTGGACCCTTAGTAGTGCGTTTTCCAGAGCCCGCGAGGGCCTGGGCCACGAACCAGGGGAAGCGATTGTGCTGTCGTGAGTGATTGAAGGTACTCCGGAGGACATGGGGCAGGGGAAGAGCAAGGGTAAATCCCCCTCCCCAGTGGGTGTAAAACTTCCCCCAATTCCTAAGGATAGTCCCTTAGGGTTTATGCTGACAAATTGGGAGCACTTTCCAGGGGCACCTGGGAAGGATAAGGCAAAGATGATACACTATTGCATAGAAGTATGGGGAGGACAAGAGATTTCTAAAGGTGTGTTTTGGCCCATCTTTGGGTCCTCAGAGGACTGGGTAAAACAACTGTTAAATGGTTGGATACACGCTAAACAACCTCCTAACCCTGAGGAGAGTGCCTATGCCCGAGTCTGGACAGAAAAGCCGGAGGTGCTCGTGTTTAAACTCTCGGAGGTTTCAGGAGGAAAGAAAAAGAAGGGGCTAAGGGGGAACCTTTTGAAGTACAAATTATTAAAGGGGTGGTGGTAGAATCGGGAACTAAAGTGGGGATGGGTGACTTCCTATTAGTTCCTGAAGCAGACGACAATTTGTTAGGGAGAGACTTGATTGTTGAATTAGGAGTTCAAATTGAGGTGGTAGAGAAGGAGTTAAAGATCAGACTCTGTTCCCTCCGTTTAGAAGATGAAGAGAAAATAAACCCCGAAGTGTGGTATAATCCAGGGACCGTGGGCAAATTAAATATAACCCCATTTACAGTAAAAATCAGAAATCCCGAGATCCTGGTAAGAATAAAACAGTATCCAATTTCACTAGAAGGGAGGAGAGGGTTAAAACCTGAGGTTGAAAGGCTGTTAAACCAAGGACTGCTAGAACCTTGTATGTCGCCTTTTAACACCCCTATACTCCCGGTAAAAAAGGCAGACGGATCCTATCGGCTGGTGCACGACCTTAGGGAAATTAATAAGCGAACCGTGGCCCGATTCCCAGTAGTGGCAAATCCCTATACTCTTTTAAGCAAACTGGGACCTGAGAACGAGTGGTATAGTGTCATAGACCTGAAAGATGCCTTTTGGGCCTGCCCTCTGGACGAATCCAGTCGAGATTATTTTGCCTTTGAATGGGAGGACCCTGACACGGGGAGGCGACAGCAACTCAGGTGGGCGGTACTTCCTCAGGGCTTTACGGAATCACCCAATTTATTCGGGCAAGCCCTGGAACAAATTTTGCAAGATTATAAAACAGACCCAGAGGTAAAGCTAGTTCAGTATGTGGATGATTTGTTAATAGCAGGTAAAGAAGAAGACAAAGTCCGGAAAGAAAGTATCAAACTATTGAATTTCCTGGGACTGAAAGGATTAAAAGTCTCTAAAGCAAAACTACAATTTGTAGAAGAGGAAGTTAGATACCTGGGACATTATTTGAAAAAGGGAGAAAAGAGAATTGATCCAGATAGAGTACAAGCAATCCTATCCCTGCCTCTACCGCAAAATAAACGACAAATTCGTCAGGTGTTAGGACTTACAGGGTATTGTAGGCAGTGGATTGAGAACTATAGCGGGAAGGCAAGATTTCTGTATCAAAAACTTACCCAAGATGGGCACCTTAAGTGGACAGAAGAGGAAAAATCTAAATTCCAAGAATTAAAAGAAACTCTTGTCCATGCTCCAGTCCTAAGCCTCCCAGATTTAAAGAGGCCCTTCTTTTTATTTGTTAATATCACAGATGGGGTAACTTATGGAGTACTTACCCAGGACTGGGCGGGGAAAAAGAAACCTATTGCATATCTGTCTAAAATTTTAGACCCTGTAAGCAGGGGATGGCCGGGCTGTTTACAAATAATTGCAGGCTGTGCGGAGTTAGTAGAAGAAGCAAGGAAGATCACCTTTAATGCCACTCTGAAGGTGTTAACTCCACATAACATACGGAGTGTGATGCAGCAAAAAGCAGACAAATGGATCTCTGATGCCAGGCTCCTAAAATATGAGGGGATTCTATTAGAAACCCCTAATTTCACTTTAGAAACCACCTCATTGCAAAATCCAGCCTCCTTCCTCTTCGGAGAGCCCGAAACTGAATCACTGATACATGACTGTGTAATTACTATAGAAGAACAAACCAAAATTAGACCTGACCTGGAGGAAGAGGAATTAGAGACTGGGGAAAAATTGTTTGTTGATGGATCATCCAGAGTAGTTGAGGGTCAAAGGAGATCAGGATATGCCATAGTGGGGGGGCCTGACTTAAGACTAATCGAATCTGGACCCCTAGACAAAACATGGTCAGCCCAAGCCTGCGAGATATACGCTATCTTAAGAGCCTTGGAACTATTAAAAGGAAAAGAGGGGACCATCTATACAGATTCTAAATATGGATACGGGGTGGTGCACACTTTTGGGAAGTTATGGGAAGAGAGGGGCCTCGTGAATTCACAGGGAAGGGACTTAATCCATCAGAAACTAATAATAGCCCTCCTGAGGGCTTTGAGAGGCCCTACCAGGATAGCAGTGGTCCATTTAAAAGGGCATCAACGGGGAATGGATTACCGGAGTAGGGGTAACAATGCGGCAGATTATGAGGCAAAGAAAGCTGCAATTATTAAAACACTAACTTTAAGTGAGGGAATTAGGAAGGATCTTGTGGATACCCCAAAGGACCCTGAGTCGACTACCCAGGATAAGCTTATATTTACAGAGAAGAACAGGAGAAGCTTACAAAATTAGGAATAAAAGAGGAATCAGGGAAATGGCTGTTAAAGGATGGGAGGGAGGTTTTACCTAGAGCCATAGCCCAGCGGATGCTCAGTAAATTACGCCAGAGAACACACTGGGGCGCTCAAGGACTGGTGGATCACTTTGCCACCCATTATATGACGGTGGGCCTACATGACTTAGCGAAAGGGATTACTAGAAGTTGTCCAACCTGTCTACGGGTAAACAGGAGAAACCTAAGAAAACTACCCCTGGGTGGGAGGCCAGTGGCAAAGAGGCCCTTTTCAAATCTGCAAGTAGACTTTACTGAGCTCCCCAAGATAGGGAGACTAAAATATCTTTTGGTTATAGTGGATCATTTAACACATTATGTGGAAGTAATCCCCACTGCCAGAGAGACAGCTCGGACAGTAACAAAAGCCTTGCTGGAAGAAATAATACCTAGATATGGGGTCCCAGAGACGATAGACTCTGATAAAGGCCCCCATTTCACTTCAAAAATAACACAGATGCTAGCAGAAGCTCTGGGCATAAAATGGGAACAACATACTCCCTGGCATCCACAGAGTTCGGGAAGGGTAGAAAGAATGAATGGGGAAATTAAGAAACAACTCACCAAATTAGTACTAGAAACTAAATTATCCTGGATAAAATGTTTGCCGTTGGCATTATTAAATGTTCGAACTCAGCCACGAGCTGATATAGGACTGTCCCCATTTGAAATGCTGTATGGGATGCCCTATTCCCTAGAAAAAGTTCAAACCAATCCTAACATTACTGATCAAAGTATTAATAAATACTTAACCATTTTAATGAAATATAAAAAACAGTTATGGGAAAAAGGGATGTGGGCCCAAAGACCACCCCTAGATCTTGTGTTGCACCAGGTACAACCCGGCGACTGGGTCCTCATCCGGAGCTGGAAGGAAGATTCAATCACCCCAAAGTGGGACGGACCATACCTGGTTTTAATCACCACTGACTCCGCAGTCCGCACAGCAGAGAAGGGATGGACTCATGCTAGCAGAGTAAAGGGGCCGGTGGATCCAACTCGATTTCATACAGCTTCCAGAGAAACGAGCTGGAAAATTGACGGGAAGCCGGGGGATTTAAAGCTAACAGTAAAAAGGACTTACAAATAATTTTCATGAACTCTATCAGCTCTAGGGACATTTGGGTTGGAGATAACTGGGGACTGCAAGTACAACTAGTTGGAGAAACAAAGCGCCCAGGATACTGTAAACGTCTAGAGGATTCAGCTCAACAGCCCTTTTATCGGTTCATCCGACTTGAAAAAGAACAGAGACCTTGGGAAGGGGAGGCCCATGCTGAACATCAAAGTATTAGAGTAAGGTGTAGCTGGTTAGATTGTCATTGTTACCCTTTTGCCTGTTTTTCCTGCAAAATCTGTAAAGGATTGTGGTGGGCTCACTGCAGAAAGGGGAGAGCTCCAAGAAGTGTATGTCAACGCTGCTGGCTGGAGCAGCGCAAATTGACATCTGAAGTACTAAATTACAAGGTTGCCACTCGGGAATTGACTAAAGGATCCCCTGAGTGGTGGGAGGTTTTCATAAAAGGAATAAACCCTGAATTCCACTGTTACCATTCCAATGAACCCCTGGGTCCGTTCCTCACGGATATAGTCCAGGTCAAGTGTCGCAAATTAGTCAAAAGGCTCAGGTGCGACACTCCACAGTTGAATACGAAAAATTGGAACTCCCGGAGATCAAAGTGGGAGAGAGGGAACGATCCCACCCCTGAAGAATATCTCTGCTGTCGAGAAGATGGCTTGCCCTGTAACTTGTAGCAACCAAGTTGACAGGCGAGACAGAGAGGTAGATAGTGGGGATGAGGGGCCCTCCCAAACCTTGAAAAAGAACGTAAATCATCATGAGTATGAGAATGGTGACAACGGAATGGGGGAAAATGGGAATGTAAAACTGAGCATGATAAGTAACATCCTCCCCTGCAGTGCGTATCACTCAATCCTATGGGTTTTTATGTTTGTATGGCTTCCCCTTCAGAGTGCCACAGTTAATATACATGAACCCTTTAAATGGGCCTTAAGCAGATGGGAGGATCACGATACCCGTCATATTTTACAGACAATAACGGGACCTGGAGCACCAAGCTTCAAAGTTGGGATCTGTGATCTAACTCGAAATTTAAAATGCGGGCGACTGTTAAATTTAACAAGCTTCTATATGTGCCCTGCTTCAAACCCAGGGAAGCAATACTGTAATTACCCCGAACATTATTACTGTGCCTATTGGGGCTGTGAAACAATAGCATCAGCGTGGGCTCCGGGTGGGGGATTAGACAAATATTTAAAGGTAGGACATGGACCAGCAGGGTGTAAACGACCACGAGAGTGGCCTTGGACTGGGAAAAACTTACTTGGGAACTGCACCTTTCTTTACCTAAATGTCACTCAACCAAGCGATTCTGGGTGGTTAATAGGCAAAACATGGGGGGTTAGGCATTGGATAGAAGGACATGATCCAGGGAATCTAATTCAAATAAAAAAGGAGATAGCGCCACATGACCCTAGCCCTATAGGCCCAAATCCAGTAATAAGCAATGACTTAAAAAAGAGTAATAAAACCAGAGATAATGTTATAAACAAAAGTAATCAAGAACCTCAGCTATTAGTGCAGAAGTATACAACCTTATGGAAAATTATGCAAGCTACTTTTGGAGTTTTGAATCATACCCATCCTAACCTAACTAAAGGATGTTGGCTTTGCTATATGATAAATCCACCCTTTTATGAAGCTATTGGGATTACATCTGAGGCAAGGGAAATAAATGGTACAAATCCAAAAGAGTGTCTCTGGAAAAAAGAAGGAGATAATGTTTCAGGCATTACCTTGTCCCAGGTTAGTGGGCAAGGAAGATGTGTAGGGGAAGTTCCAGCAGATATGCGACACCTCTGCAACACGACAATGAACATTAGCAGAATAGACAAGCCTTTTGATTGGCTTATGCCAGCAGTCAATACTAAATGGGTATGTCAACAACTTGGAGTTACACCCTGCCTATCGGTAAAAGCCTTTAATAATTCAGACTTCTGCATTCAAGTTCTAATAATCCCCAGAATCGTATACCACCCAAAAGAATACGTATTAGAACATCAGAGGACCCCTGAACACTACCTGGTTAAAAGGGAACCACTTACAGCACTAACAGTAGCAATCTTGCTCAGCATAGGAAGAGCAGGAGTAGGAACAGGGGTCGCCTCCCTAGTAAGTCAAACCCAAGGTATGAAAGCTCTGCGCACATCTGTAGATGAAGATCTGAGTAGAATAGATAAAGCCATAAGTGAACTAGTTAAATCAATAAAATCCCTTTCTGAGGTAGTCCTCCAAAACCGAAGGGGATTAGATTTGTTATTCTTACAGCAAGGGGGACTGTGTGTTGCTTTGCAAGAAGAATGTTGTGCTTATGTAGATCACACAGGTATTGTAAAAGACACGATGGCTGAGTTACGCAAACAAATAGAACAACGAAAAAGAGAAAGAGAATCCCAGCAGAGTTGTTATGAATCCTGGTTCACCTATTCTCCCTGGCTAACCACTCTATTATTCACCCTTGCAGGACCAGTAATTTTACTAATTCTAATACTTACCTTTGGGCCATGTATTCTTAGCAAGCTTATTACACTAGTGAAAAATAGGTTAGAAGCTGCACATTTAATGATAGTAAGGCCAAAGTATGAGCCACTTAGCGGAGTAGAGACTGAAGAGTATTTAGAATTGAGCAAAAGGGAATTAGAGCGCTTTAATGAACAAAAAGAGGGTTAAAAATAAAAAGGGGGGATATTGTTAGAAAAATAAGGCCTTTTTGTTCATAATATAGAATCTCTCACATTCACAGAATAGAGTTTTAACTTGTCTGAACATGTTCTCATTTTGCCAGGCATTCCAGTAACTATCTCTCAAGGACAATTACGTTACAAACTTTTTAGGGAGTTGAAACTGTTTTGAGGAAGTTGCTGCTAGGCACCCAAACACCTAAGCGAATAGATATCTTTCAAGGACAGTTCCGTTACAGAGCTTAGCAAAACATGTAAACGTGCCTGGAGATAACATTTCTTGTTTTGAGAAAATTTCCAGGTCGCAGAGACAACCTTAAAGAAGACCACTGGCGCCACCAAGAGGCAGAAAACGACCACCTAACAACAGGGTGCGCCTGCGCAGAAGAGACACCAGAACGTCACCAGAACGTCACACATCCGGAAGAGACAACCCAATAAGTGGGGGGGAAACGGGGAACTAGGGGCGGTAGTTGAAACGACTGCCGCCCAGCGCGTGCTGGTTTGCTTTCGCTTTCTGCTATTAATAAATCCTTTTAATTGGATTTGACAGCCTATTGTGCTCGTTTATAACAGGGGGGGGGGAACACAGACATCCCCCACATTTCTCCACCCTTCCATCTGCAGGGGGCCAGCCCAGTTCCAGTCCCTCCACCCTTCGGCCTTACCGCAGTCAGGCTGTGAGCCTTCCCCTCCCCCACCCAGCCATGTGGCTGGGCAGGGGAAAGTCTGCACTGCACTCTGACTGGAACCAAAGAGAGAAAGTTCTCCTGGGTGTTCTGCTTTTAGCCCCTCTGTGTTCTCAGAGGCGTGTCCAACATTCAGTTGGTCACCCCAAGTGCCAATATCCAACCCCAATAACTGACTGGCATGACCCTCTTCTGTGGGAACTCAAAATGTCTCTCAGACATTTTTAGAGGTTCCAGGCCTTGGTCAGAAGCATTTTAGACCCTGGCAGACAGCTGGAAACAGCTTTGATTTTGAGTTTGAGCCATGGAATGAGTTACCAACTTTGGAGGTGGAACAAGCAGTCACAAAAGGTTAGATAGTATAGTAAAAGTAATTACAAAGTAGAGGGGAAAGTTTTTTAGTATTGTACAGGGGGGTTTTTACTTTGTACATGGGGGTCAGAAATTCTAAGATGGAGGAAAGTGGACTGATCCTGTTCTTCCTTCTTCTTCTTCCTTACCTCCATGTTCTTGGTGATGTTGGCACTCACAGATTGGTTTAGAGTAGAAAAGCACTTTGTAATATAGGTAGTAGGTATTGGGGGAAAACTATAAACATGTAATATGTAATATATCATATAAAAGATAGCAGCAGCCCTGGGCGGAGGGGGAGAGACGAAGAAGACAGCAGATAGAGAGGATGTCAGGGTGTGTGTGTGCCTCTACCCAGGCCGCTGACCAAGCAGCCGCGGCCCGAGAAGACAATCTTTTAGATAACTAACAATAAACTGCCTTGAGACCGAACAGCTAAAGTCTGCGGAGTTTTTCTTTGGAAGCACGGGTTGGAGGAGGAATTTCACCACCACATGGGAACCCAGAATAAGGCCGGGGTTCCCACACTCTTCCTTCCGAGAAAATTCCATTCCATGTCAAACCACAACAGGTAGCTGAGCTATCTCGGGTGTGATACTTCTCTCTGAGAGGTTATGAGACCTGGCTCGAAGAGATAACTATTATACTATCATCTGTTGATGTGGGCGAGGACAGTGGGAATAGGAAAAATCTTATTTGGAATGGACAAAATGGGGTCACAGAGCTCTGTGTTATAGGTAAAAATTGACCCAGCCAAATTAAAAATAAAACAAAAAAAATTATTATAGGGATTTGTCTTGGTTAGACAAGACAGGAGTCTGTGAAAGAGGGCAAAGCCTCCTGTGCAATGGAGAACGGCAAACCCCCCTCCCTCTGAATTACCAGGATCTTTAAATTAAAAGGCTCTCGGGCAAAGATATGGGAGTGGGAGTAACAATTCTTTACTAGGAGAAAACTAGACAACAATTTAAAAAGGCAAATGCAATCGGTACAAACAAAACCAGTGAAAGAAAAAGTCTAGAATCTGAGGAATGCCAGTATCAGGTTTGCTGGGACAATTGCTTTCCCTTGCAATAGTTGATGAGTTGCAGCTGAAGTGGTGATCTTTAGAAGGGTATAATTTTCCTCTGAAGATCTGGTGGCAGTGGGGGCCGGTCTTCCTCTGCGCCGGGGTTGCCTCCGAGCTCCGCTGCCGTCGCCTCCGCGCGCCGGCTGCTTCGCTGCGAGTGCCGCCGAAGAGAGAGAGAGCGAGAGCTGCTTTCCCCGGGAATCCCGCGCAGAGAGAGAGAGCTGCTTCTCTCGGAGTCCCGCGAAGAAGAGAGCGAGCTGCTTCCCCCCTCTGGGTGGGACCCCTCACGGTGTTACATTTTTTTCAGCCTTTCATTGAATCAGTCAATGGTGTATAAACAAACCATTGCCTCTACAGGACAAACCATTGTCTCTGAGAGAGATAACAAAAACCTGTCCAACCGGTTCGCCTTCGACAGATGGCAAATGGAATACAAGCTTATCTTACAACCCAGGACAGGATTGAATTCTATGTGAGCTAGCCACAAAGAAAAGGACAGTGCCGAGCCCAGGATCGGCGCTGGGTGTGACACAGGTTTGACTGCTCCAGCAGAGGGTCTCCTATGCTACACCCCACCCTTCCAGTACAAGCGATTCTTATAGGGATTATTTTGCTTGAGGCCGGGATTTCGGCAATCAGCCTTTTCTTTCCATTCATATTTATGAAGTCTTTTTTTTTTCTGTGTTGAGGTGAACAATCTGGTGTCTGGGAAGCAATGGGTCCTCTTGATGTAGATAATACAGTATTCAGATGTATCACCCTGGAGGGTTCTAGTGATCCCAATCTTGGGTCATTGCCGAGATGGGCTACATGTATCAGTTTGTAAATTAAGTTTTATCAGGGACCAGTTTCCACATATATGAGACAACCCTCAGTGCCAACTTGTGCATTTTCTTAATAATATCAAATATTACATACATATGACTCTACCGGTGCAAATTATCTTTATTACATATAACATCTGGTATGGCTTTTTACTCTCATTTACTGTGTTTATGGGGTTGCTACTCATAGCAGGTGTATCTTAGTGGCAAGTACAGAGGCCAACTCGGTCTTGCCCTTTAGTCTTTGTTGGATTAAGAGACAACTTGAGAATGATAGAGGTCTAGTATGGCTTTCTTGTTCCCACCTTACCATGCCTATAGGATTAGTTGCCCACAGCAGGGCTATAATCTTCTCGGTGGCAAACACAGGGGCCAACCCAGTCTTGCCCTCTATTTCTTGTTTTACCTTACTTGTTGATTCTTAAGGAAACTGTTCCAATACTTCTTACAGTTCCCTGTGTACGTCCCTTCAACAGATGCTTCTAATTCTTATATATTAAAATAGGACAATTACACTAATAAACAGTACAGTTCAAACCCCCACCCAAAGTATTAGTTCTTTAAGCTGGCTGATGGAAGCTCAACTTTACTTTTTTGATATCTTCTAATTTCTTTGGTTATGTCTCACCATGTCTGGATGTTACAGTCCATTCTTTGGGTTCTTTTACTGGGCTTCCAATTCTGTTGTCATGAGTCCACTCTTGCTCTGTGGTTCGTATAGTCGATTCAGTAGTTAGCAGCACCTGAAAGGGACCTGTCTACTGAGGGGTTAAACTGAAGATAAAGTACATAGCTGTAGTAGATAGGGACAGGCGATCGGAAGATCTCGGGATGTGACAGAAAGAAAGACCCCTTCCCCCTCTCCTCCTGCAGCACGTTATCCATTACCCCAAAGAATGTAACCACACCTAACCCAGTAGTTTTCCACTCCTGACTAACCCTAGAGACCCTACCAACCCCCCCCTGACGTAGCAAAGTCCCCCAAGACTATTTAAACCCATGAGATAAGATAATAAATGCTTTTGACCGTCCACCACACTAGTGTCAGCGTGTGTCGTTAGCCCGAGTAGCCCGGGCGAAGCCGGGCTGCTGTGCTGTTCCTTGCAACCAGGTCGCCATTGCCTTTCCCTGAAGGCAACACATAGCACTGCCTTATATGTTTGACACGAGGGAACTGTGTGGCCTATGAAGTATTGCAACCACAGAGAGCTTTAGCACCTAGCCTAACATCCAGTTTTGATGGATGTAGTTTTCAGGGAACATGGGCTAGAACAACAGTGGGTCACAGTGGTGGTAGTAGCTCTCTGGCCACAGAGAACAGGTATGACTTTTTAGGTATCCAATTGTTGCTGCAGGCCCCCAGCTGGGGAATAATTAGCACTGACTCCATGATTGCAGAAGGCTGATCAACTGCTTTATTATATTATCTTATACTATATTATACTATACTTACTAAGAAACTCAGTAACCCTTACAGCTAGTCCGATACAGCTTTGACTTAATTGGTCAATCAATCCAAACACTATCTAGTGTCTAATTAAGAAATCACCCCTTGATAAACAAGTCTCCATGACACATTCTACATGTGCACAACAGCAAGTGCAACAAGCGGAGATAATAATTGTTTCTTATTCTTTTCTCTGATCTTCTCACAGCCTTCCCCGGGAAAATGCCTGAGAAAGTCTGTGCCTGCTCTCTGTGGCCAGAGAGCTGCTACCACACACAATGATTGTAGATACCCCTGTTTATAGAGATTTAAACTTCTGGCAAACTTATACGTAGATGTGGAAACTCAAAATGTCTCTCAGACATTTTTAGAGGTTCCAGGCCTTGGTCAGAAGCATTCTAGACCCTGGCAGACAGCTGAAAAACAACTGTGATTTTGAGTTTGAGCCATGGAATGAATTACCAACTTTGGAGGTGGAACAAGCAATCACAAAAGGTTAGATAGTATAGTATAAGTAGTTACGAAGTAGAGGGGAAATTTTTTTAGTACTGTACAGGGGGGTTTTAGCACATGTACAGGGGGGTTTTCACTTTGTACATGGGGGTCAGAAGTTCTAAGATGGAGGAAAGTGGGCTGAACCCATCCTTCTTCCTTCTTCTTCCTTACCTCCATGTTCTTGGTGATGTTGGCACTCACAGATTGGTTTAGAGTAGAAAAACACTTGGCAACGTAGGTAGTAGGTATTGGGGAATAATTGTAAACATGTTATACGTAATATATCATATAAAAGATAGCAGCAGCCCTGAGCGAGGAGAGAGACGAAGAAGACAGCAGATAGAGAGGATGTCAGGGTGTGTGTGTGCCTCTACCCAGGCCACTGATCAAATAGCTGCAGTCCAAGAACATAATCTGTTAGATAACTAGCAATAAACTGCCTTGAGACCGAACAGCTAAGCCTGCAGAGTTTTTCTTTGGAAGCACGGGTTGGAGGAGGAATTTCACCACCACATGTGGCCCCAAAACAAGGCTGGGGTTCTCACATCTGGTGTCCCTTGGCAGGCATCAACAAAAAGAAGAAAAAGAAACATCAAACAACCTCCAACCTTCATCGGCAGAAAAAGAAAGAAGAAAAAAAAAAGAGAAAAAAAAAAAAAAGAAGAGCAGTACACACTCTCCGCATTTTCAAGAAGAGAGGGAGCGGAAAGCTCAAGATAAGAACTTGACCTTCACCAAGGCATTTCGTCTGGAGGACAGCCAGGGGGAGAGAAACCAGAAGCGCGCCTGGGATTCCTCGCCTGTGGCCTGCTGGACGATGGACAGTGCCATCTCTGGACTGACTTCATGCTGACTCAGCTTTTGGTGAGAATGGTTGAAATTAAGAACATGGGGAGGGAAGGAATTTTCCCAAGGACACACCAAAGATATTTTTTAGCCCTATAGGGCGAAACTTCTACCCATCAGGTAGAGACAGCCCAAATGAAATGAAAGCTTTGTTATCATAGGTGCGGTGTAGTCACTCGCACACAGATATATATTTTTTCTTGGGATTGAATTTTTGGCAAAAGATCAATAAGTAACTTTATTACTGAGCCACAAAAGGACAAAAAGATAAGACTGCTGCAAAACTTTTGCTTTTAACAAGGACAATATTATAGCCAGCTCTACAGCACGGCACGTCCAGCCGGACAGCTGGGGTTTCTATGGGAGCACAAAGGGGGAAGATCGCCCAGCCAGCAGCTTGGGGCAGTTTTCCTCACCACAGATCCAGGGAAAGCAGGACTGCCTTCCATGGACAATCAGGGGATGGTCTGTCATCATGCCCTGTGTGTCCGGGTTCCCACTGTTCCTCAGTTTCCCTCGAACCTCAGTCCCTGAGCTCCTCCAATGCAAATCCCCCAGACAGAGAGATAAGCCAAGCACAGCCACAGCCCCCGGTGGGGGAAGGGACCAAGCGCTGCTCGAGTCCGAACCCGCGGCGAGAGGGGCAGCGGCGGCGGCGGCGGCGTCTCCGGTGGGGGAGGGTGCAGAGTGAGTGCAGAGCAGAGAGGGAAGAGGAGGGGAGAGGAGAAATCTCTCGTGGCTGCTCGGGCTGGGAGTTCAAAACAGCCCGCGGTGCAGGCGAGAGGGGACAGCGGGAACAGCGCAGACACAGGGCGGCAGGGGCGCGGGTGCAGCGGCCAGGCGTCCCGAGCGTCCCGTGACGCGTTTGGTGTCGAGAATCCGTGAAGCCGCAAGAGCGGCCACCCAAGAGGCGGGGGGCAGCTCCCGGACCGCGGCAGCCAGTCCCGCTGAGGAAATAGCAGAGGGACAGCGAGAGGCGTCCCTTGCTGCAACTCAGGTGGTGGGCACGCGCGTGAAGGTCGAGCAAAGCCCGAGAGCCACGGGTGGAGGGAATTCTCGCATCTGGAACGCGTGGGACGGGGCGCAGGCGGGGCGGGGCCGGTGCGCGCGGGCTGTGGGTGCTGGGACAGTCAGGAGAGGGGCAAAGCGAGATGGGAAACATCGGGGCCGGAATGGGAACAGAGAGGGTGATTGCGTCAGCCCAGGGGGGATGGCAGTGGCTCTGAACCAGGCGCTGCGAGCCGGAGTTAGGCGAAAGCACGACCGGGACCAGAGCAGGAGCGTCCTCACCCCCGGGGTGACACAGGCAGGGACGGGGCGTGGCCAGGATGACTCAGGGCATGGTCCCTCGCGGTTCCCATGGCAACAGCCAGCACAAACCCACAGCCACCCCTGTGAGTTTCAGACACGACCAGAACAGAATAGTTATTGCATCAAAAATTAGTTACACATGAATCGGTTGTTAGAAGAAATGTTAGACTGAAAGTTTATCAGGAATTAGTACGGGGTTTGCGAATGTAAATCAATTGTCGGAAGTACATATTGGAGAGCGGAGTGCGCCGAACGGTAGAGCGGGGTCTTTCGCATCTCGAGCGCGGCACAGGCACTGACAGCGTCAGCGGTGGCGGCGGCCGCCAGCCAGCCAAGTGCCCACAGGCTGCGCGGTGACCGCGCAGGGCGGGAATCCCGAGCGCGGGACGCGGCGCGGGGCGCGGCGACGGCGGGGAGCGGCGGTCGCGCGCTGATGACGTCAGCAGAGCTCCGAACCACGCTGAGCAGGGACAGACACCGGGGCCGGGCGGGACGACCCAGGCTGGGACTGGAACGGTGCCAGGTTCAGTCAGGCGTGAGAGGGGACATTCCCGAGCTCACAGCCGTGGCCGGGGTCGGCGCGGCGGGGTGCAGTCAGGGCTGGTGTTCCTTCTCTCGTTCCCATGGCGACACAGACAGAGACGGGTGAATCCAGAATGCACACTGCGTTTGCAGAAGTTAAAGCGAACGCAGAAGTGTCAGAGAGGGACAGATTGCAAGCACGGGTTCAGTGCAGCTGACGCTGGGTGTGAGCGGGGGCTGAGAGCAGGAGAGAGACACAGTCACCCCAATGCGGGCAGAAGCGGGGTGTGACTGTGCCAGAACTGCTCCCCTCCTCTCCGCTCGGGCTCGTGCAAGCGGGGACTGGGCAGAGCCAAGGCAGGGATCTCCTCGGTTGCTGCCTCTCCACAGCAGAGCTGCGGTGTGACAGATGCTGAGGCTTTTTCCACTGCAGTGCACATTCAAACATTAACAACAAATACACGGTACAGTCCAGAAACCACAGCAGCCAAAGTAAATAACTTTCTGCAATCACATCTATTACACCAAATGTCCCACAGCAATGATGAGATGGAATTCCAACATTCACCCAAAAAATAAGATACAGCTAAGTCGCCACTTGAAATTATAAGGACCTTCTTCAAACTTCTCCAATGTTTCTAAATGCTAACCCCAGATTTTTTAGTTAGGTGACAGAATTGATCAGCACATGCACCCATCCGGTGTGGTGAAGGATATTGTTTATAGAACATAATGTGAAAAAGAGATAGTATAATGAGAATTGAGATAGAGAATTGAATAGCATGAAACTTTAGTAATTTATTATGTTAAGGTTTAAGTTAAGTTGTATTTTAGCATTTTATTAATAATAGAATTGAATTTTATATATAGTTTAATTTAAGTTTAAGTATTGTTTAATTAGAGTATATCACTTTAAGTTTATCTTAGTTTGGGCCCTGAAAAAGTTAAGTTTATAAGTGTTTAATTGATAATGAATTTATATATTGTTAATTTGATATATATATAGGTTTCATAAAGTTAATATAATTTAGGGATTTTTTTACCAATATTTTATATGTTAAGTTTAAGTAGTGTTTAATTCAAAAAATTATTTTAAGTTTTTCAAAGGTTAAGTTTGTTCAATTAACAAAGTTTAGTTGTTTTTCTTTAAGAATAATAAGGTTTTGACTGAAAGAGTTTATGAGATGATAATGAATATTAAGTTAAAGGGAAAACAGTCTATCGGATTTTTGGTTTTATTTTAGTCTTTTCTGTTTTATTGTAAGTTTATCAGTGTATAAGAGTCTTGAAGAAATTTATTCTGAGTTTTTCTGAGATCGATTTCATTGTTTAATGATCACTTGTTTATTTTGTTATTTCTTTGTGTAATGATACAAAGAGTGTTTGTTTCCAAATTCTTTCTTTTGCGTTTAACTATTTAAGTGTTTTATAAATGTTATTGTTAAGAAATTTTATCATGTTATCAGGTGAAGCTCTGTGCTTTGTTCTTTCATAGCGAATTTTCGTATGTTTTATTGTTGTTTTTGTAATCTCATCCAGGTTACATGTCATTCTGAAGTTTCATTTTGGACTTTAACTATGTTGTGCATTTTTCTAGGTGAACTCTCTGGTTTGTTTTTATATTTCTTGTGAGTGGAATCATTGCATTTCTATTTTTTAACACTCTTGAATGTTTTTTAGAAAATCTCAGAGACAAATGCCTGAAGCATTCTGACAATGTTTTATCAATGTTTATTTTATGGTTTCTTTCAATTGAAAACACATCTGTTTCCTTCAAAGGAGTTTCAAGAAGAATGAATCCTCGTGTCATTTGATCAATTTATCAGTTTGAACTTTGAGTGTTTATTTTATATGAAAATGTTATAATAAGTTGTTATGTTTTAGGTATCATATATGTAATGTTAGTATAAGCTTTGTTTAAGATAGTATGATAAAGAGCATCACTCCAATTTAAAGTTTGGGTTTTGGCCAGGCCCTGATTTTAACTTGGACGGATGAGTTTGCCAGCAAAATTCAGAGGTTTTTGCACAAAAATGAATGTTGTATAGATCATTTTGATCCATCAATTCGATCCTACAAATTTGACAGCTGACACAGCTTTGGGGTGAGACTTGTCAGCCCTGCCCGGGAAGGGAATGCAAATTTTCACTGAAACAAGTGTTTCAGCTGTTTGCAGACTCTGGACCACTGGCACAATGTTTCTGATAATTATGCTTTGTTCAATTTTATATATGTTATTTAGAATCTTTCTTTTGAACTCTTTTGAATTGTTATTGATTTTGATAAGTTTTCTGCATTTTATTATTACGATATTATGTCTTGTTCTATATTATGTTTTATATTTTAACCTTCTTGTTTCAAAAGAGAAGAAGAGAAAAAGAGAAAAAAGAAAAAAGGTGTAAAGAGAGAAAAGAAGAGAAGTGAAGAAGTGCCTGAAATAAGGCTGGAATAAGCAATGAAACTTTTGTATATTTTAATCTTTTGAGATTGTTCTTTTGTAGATTTGATTTCACTGATTGTCGAGGAAAATATGAGGAGAGTGCCAGACACTGGACGGATCAAACTGAAAAAATCAGTCAAGTTAATAACTTTGAGCAAGGATCGTGGTAATGTTTTCATGAAGTTTAAAATAGATCTTTGTTTTTATCTTACAGGCCCTCAAAAGGTGCTCTTATAGATTTAGAGATAATGGCTCAGATCATTGTTAAGGCAAACACTGGATTGCTGACAATGTCAGGCAGAGATTTCCTAATCATTCATTTACATTTAAAGAAAGAAAAAATATTTTGAGTGGACAATCCAAAGTCACAAGATTTTTCAATCACGTTGTTAGAATACCCAGAAGTTTGCACAGTTCATTTTTTTAGCTCACAATACATTAAATGCAAAAATAAGTTTTAGAGAAAAATCAAAAATAAGTTAAGAATTAATAGAAAAGATGACAGTGTTTACTGATAGTTCAAGGAAAACTCACAAATCACTTGGAAAATTCCAAAAATAGAGAAATGGGAATCAGATGTAAAAAATGGTAAAAGACTCACCACAAATTGTAAAATTAGTAGTAATAGTCAGGGTTTTTCAGTTATTTCAGAAGCCATCAATCTGATCACAGATTCAGTGTATATTGCAAATGTGACCAAACAATTAGAGGAATCACTTTTAAAACATATGGACAATGAAGTTTTATATTCGTATCTATTATGTATGAAAATAATCCTAAAAGACAGAGAACATAAATATTTTGTTATGCACATCAGAATGCATTCTTCATTTCTGAGGTTTTTAGTAAAAGTAAATGTTCATGTAGACAGATTCACAGTGTCCATCTCACAAACACTGCCAGACATTTTTGAGCAAGAAAAATTGAGCCATGCATTTTTTCACAAAAGTATACAAACATTGATGGAATCCTTTCGCTTTCTAAAGGTCAGGCAAAGGAAATCATCAACGCTTGTCAGAGTGTCAGTTTGTACAGCGTCCTGTATTTACAGGAGTGACCAATTTGAGAGGTTTGAAAAAAGTCTTCAGCTGTGGCAAACTGATGTCACAAAATATGCATTTTTTGAGAAGCTTGAAAACATTTGTGTTTCAGTTGATATGTTTTCACATTTATGTTTCAGTTCACACATTTTCAAGAGCAATTTTTGGATCATGACATACAGAAGAAACCACAGAATATATCATACCTTGAAATCCATTTGGATAAACAGAAAAGGATGAGACAGGAGCAACATCTCACATGCAGTTGAACAAAATTTTGTATGTGAATTGTCTGACATTTTACAAACAGTGCACGAGCAGTGCTAAGGGAAAATTCTTCAGTTTTGGTCAAAAACCCAGAGTCAGGACAAATTGAAAGTTCATTTACATTAATAACTTGGGGCAAGGGTTTTGTTTGTGTTTCTATAGAACGAGGATCGAAGTGGGTGTCGGCAAGGCACGTGAAACCTTATCGGGTGCAGATGCCAGTGAACATGGACCAGAGAAGCAGAGAAGCAAGCACGCAGACAAAGATGGACAGCAACGCTGCAGACGTCTCGTCAGACAACGATTGGGAACTCAGAGACTTGGGGTTTTTCTGGGGAATCAAGTGTTGTTTGGATGTTGCTGCATTGCGGGGTTTCTCACAGAGGTTGGGGACATGGACATGGGGTTCAGACAGATAGTGTTCATGTGCTTCATTCCTTTGCTTGTTGCCTTGGGCAATGGGACAGGCTTTCCCATGAGACAACCAAGGGAAAAGGTGTGGGAGACTTTGGCAAAGGCAGCGGGTCTGGACAGCATTTGCCTGACCCATTCAGAACTGGGGAAACAATTTTTGACATGCTTGGTAGGTGTGCCAGTGAAGGAATGTCCAATTCCAGGGGACACCCCTCCAAAAAGGTTCTGAAGTCCTTTTCGGATCCTATGGAGGGATGGCGTGTCTGGACACAGTTCCTTCCTGTGGCTCACTTTGAACCTCCAGAGTTGGAAAATTTTTGGATCGACAAAAATGGGATTTGGTACCGAATTCAATCCATTGAGAGTGGCAAAGATAGATAATCAGATAGTAGATATCATTCCAAATCAGTTCTTTCATAGAAATGCCTGGTGCAATCACACCAAAGCGATGAGCAAACTATCCCTTCAACACCCAGCCACTTTACCGAAGGGAATGTTTTTTCATTTGCGGGGACAGAATTTGGCCTGCTATCCCTGCAAAAGTCAAAAGCAGTCCATGCAGCATTGAGGAGCTCTCATTGATAACACCTGATTTGAAAACTTTAAAGGAGCAGACACACAGGAAAGAGAAAAGGTCCTTTGAACAATATAGCCAAATTGTGATAATGATGTCTGTATTTGGGACAAGGCTCGGAGAATTGCAGTTGCAATTTTCTCACCCCAAAAACAGCGTTGGGGGTGACCTTGACACAATTGGACCACATAGCATGCTGGATTGAGTAAACATAATCGTGCCATTTCATCTGCACTGAGTGACATGTTAACAGATATCAGCAGTGCAAGACAAGCGGTGCTTCAGAACAAGGCGGCAGTTGGTTATTTGCTGCTGTCACATGGGCACAGACGTGAAAAATTTGAGGGGACATGCTGCATGAACTTGCTTGATCATTCAAAATCTATTCATGAAAATATGAAACAAATGCAAAGTAGTATCAGCAAATTGAGAAAAAAGAAACTTACAAGATTCTGGTGAAATTATTTCATTGGCTTTTTTAATCTTTCACCATTGTGGAAAAACTTTTTAAAATAGTGTTATATATTCTTATAGCGTTTGTAGTTCTACTTGTTCTGCCATGCATTTTCATGTGCATTCAAAGAGCCTTGAACAACATGGCAAAGCAAGTGTTTCTGGTTCAAACAGGGAGGGGAGATGTGGAAACTCAAAATGTCTCTCAGACATTTTTAGAGGTTCCAGGCCTTGGTCAGAAGCATTCTAGACCCTGGCAGACAGCTGAAAAACAACTGTGATTTTGAGTTTGAGCCATGGAATGAATTACCAACTTTGGAGGTGGAACAAGCAATCACAAAAGGTTAGATAGTATAGTATAAGTAGTTACGAAGTAGAGGGGAAATTTTTTTAGTACTGTACAGGGGGGTTTTAGCACATGTACAGGGGGGTTTTCACTTTGTACATGGGGGTCAGAAGTTCTAAGATGGAGGAAAGTGGGCTGAACCCATCCTTCTTCCTTCTTCTTCCTTACCTCCATGTTCTTGGTGATGTTGGCACTCACAGATTGGTTTAGAGTAGAAAAACACTTGGCAACGTAGGTAGTAGGTATTGGGGAATAATTGTAAACATGTTATACGTAATATATCATATAAAAGATAGCAGCAGCCCTGAGCGAGGAGAGAGACGAAGAAGACAGCAGATAGAGAGGATGTCAGGGTGTGTGTGTGCCTCTACCCAGGCCACTGATCAAATAGCTGCAGTCCAAGAACATAATCTGTTAGATAACTAGCAATAAACTGCCTTGAGACCGAACAGCTAAGCCTGCAGAGTTTTTCTTTGGAAGCACGGGTTGGAGGAGGAATTTCACCACCACATGTGGCCCCAAAACAAGGCTGGGGTTCTCACACGTAGAGGTAAATTCTTCACCTTACAAGAACAGGGTGTACACATAGAGCTAGGTAGTGACACACACACACACACACACATATATATAAACGTCTGTTTTTCTAGGTGGAACAGCAGTCAGATGCGCAGAGCTGTGTATCTAGAACTATGTTTTTGGGTGTGCCCAACCTGTGCGTGCACACAGGGACATGTGTAGAGTTAGTACACATGCACACACATACCTGTTCATCTGCACAGAGTTCTTGTACACTATGGTACTTGCTAGCAGCACATACTTGTTGTCTTGGTTTGAAAAAGACAGGTGTCTGCTAAGGAAGGCAGGAGATTCTCCTGAGATGGGAAATGTAAACCCCCTCCCACGCAATGGTTATAATTTTGAAATTAGGGGGGTTCTCTGTCGCTATAGGACATGAGAAAGCACAACATGAGCCACTGCGATGGCAAGGTAAAAAAGAAGAAGGTTTATTTTCTGACTCTAACTTTTATACTTTTCCAAAGGTGACAGTGGATTGGAGAGTGAATGGGCCACCTCTTCAAAGACATTGGACAAACCACCAGTACATCAACTTCCTCCACCCCCACGAAGGAATGCAAAACAATATGTTGTTTATAGAAAATGTGTGGGAAAGTTTTCCAACAGAATGTAAACTCAGAAGGCTTTAGAAAATCTTAAGAATCAGGGCGACATTTCTCAGTCATAGATATGGGAGCAGGAATAACAGTTCTTTATTAGGGAAGAAAATAAAAAAAACAGTGCAGTAGTACAAAACAACACTGGCAGCATCAGAACATGACCTGACAGCCTGTGGGTCAGAGTGCTGGTAGCAGTCCAATTGAAATGGTGACTGTAGTCCTCCTGGAGTGTCAGATGTGGTTCTGTTGAAGCAGTGATCCTGTAGAAGGGTGTAGTCTTCCTCTGAAGATCCAGTGGTGGTATAGATGAGCCTGGTCTTCCTCTGGGAATCCAGTGGAAAAAGCAGATGTCCTGGTGTCCCAAAGTCTCAGATTATATCCAGGATGGAATGCTTGGCTCCTGCCCCTGGGTGGAGCATCTAACAATGGGATGATATAATTTTGATCAGTCATGCTGTGAGACTCAATGGTCCATTAACAGCAGATGTCTCCCCAGAAGGAGGATTGGTTTATGGAAGAGATAAAGAAAACTGCCCAATTAAGAGAAGATAACTGCCACACCTCTAACAGATGGCAAATAGAATACACACATTATCTCACAATGTAGGGCACTTGTGTGCACTCAACTTGCTACACTAGCACAGGTGTTACACAGACACTCACTTGTGTACAGTCTTTACTGATGCACATGTGCCTATAAGCACAAGACTTGCACATAGAGTTTGCGCACACCAATGTGTGCAGTGTTATATGTATTAATATACGCATGTCTCAGAGCTATGATCACACTTGTAGAACCTGTGCACACTCGCAAGCACAGAGCTGTTCACAGACCCACTCACACCTGAGAGTATGTAATTTAACACACGTGTAAACAGCAGTGCAGACGTCACGTGTATACTTCAGTGTATTTTAAACACCTCCAGGGACGGTGACTTCACCACCTCCCTGGGCAGCCCATTATGATGCCAAATCACTCTTTCAGGGAAGAATTTTTTCCTAATGTACAGCTTAAACTTCCCCTGGTACAGCTTAAGACTGCGTCCTCTCGTCTTGCCACTGGCTGCCTGGGAGAAGAGACCGACCCCCACCTGGCTACAACTTCCTTTCAAGTAGTTGTACAGAGTGATAAAGTCTCCCCCAAGCCTCCCCATCTCCAGGCTAAACAACCCCAGCTTCCTCAGCCGCTCCTTGTAGGGCTTGTGTTCTAGACTGTTCCAAAAGCCTTGTTGCCCTTCTCTGCATGTGTTCAAGCATCTCAACATCCTTTCTAAATTGGTAGGCCCAGAACTGGACACAGTACTCAAGGTGTGGCCTCACCAGTGCCTAGTACAGGGGAAGAATCACTTCCCTAGCCCTGCTGGCAGCACAATTCCTAATACAGGCCAGAATGCCATTGGCCTTCTTGGCCACATGGGCACACTGCTGGGTCATGTTCAGTTGGCTGTCAACCTGTGGAAGAGGTATTACAGTGACTTCTGTGAGCCAGAGAGAAGTTTGATAAGAGGATCCATGTTTACCTCTGAAATAATTTTCTAGCAAGGTAGTTGACATAAAAACCAAGAAAGAAAGAAGGATAAATAAGAGAAATCTGCAACTGCCTATTCCAATAAGCAATTTGTTTGTCTCTTTTGATCAATAAGTAAAGTGTAAACTTATGAGTTTTGTAGCAATGTATAAAAAGCATGCATGCAATAATAAAAATAGTTTGAATCCTTCTGAAAATGGAGTGTGTTGCTTTGTATTGTCTCCATCTCAACTATGACAAATAGTGACTGTCAAGGTGATGGGGAGACAGCCGAGAAGGGCTGCTGGCAGCTGGGAGAGCCATGACAGTTGGGCTGTGTGAAAAATGCCAATCACTTGTTTAAAAATTTTAAAAGTTTAATAGTAATAAAATAGTTACTTAAAAACAATAATAAAAATTAGAGCAATAAAAATTTAGACAATCAGAGTTAGGACAATAAAGGACAATAAAAAGCAAAGAATTATGGACATCCAGATGCTTTCCTCAAGAAAGCATGACTCGCTAACAAAGGATTATCCCTTAAAAGCAATAGCCTGTTGCATATTCATATATCTCACAGATTATGCAAACATTCTTTTCAAACAAAGGATGTCTTCTGCTTAGTTTCTGCCCCTCCCTTCATCTTGTAAATCAATTTCTTGGCTCCTAGAAGTCTGGAAGAAGTGTGAACAGTCACAATAAGGAGGTCATAATTCTTCTCTTGGAATTTTTGGTGTCAGTATGCAAAGGATTTATTGGTTATCTTGTCCATTTCTTGAGCTAGTTACAAAAAGTATCTTACATCACATAGTTTCTATTTTACTATTATGCTATAACTAAAAATTATATTTACCACACTACTTAAAAGAGATTAATACAGCATAACTTTCTAACATAACATACACAATATTCTTTTTAATATTTGCGAAAAGCCAATCATAAAATATGCATTTTTCACAATCCCCCCTCTTATTCTTTATAAATCATTTGGCTTGAGCAATATTTCTTATCCTCTTGCATTCTTTGGACTCTGTTGGTAATCAAATAAAACATGGGATTAAACAAGGAAGAAACATAAAAAACAGTTGTAACATATAAAAGGAAGAATCCTAATTTCTTCCACCAAGCTTTCTAAGCCTAGTAGGAGTCAGTCGAAGGGACTTGGCCGAAGTTCGAATGTAAGACTCGGCAGGACGTTCGATGTTACGGAAGCAAAAAGTCCAAGCTTCCGAAGCCTAGTAATTATGAGGCGAAGGGACTTGGCCGTAGTTCGAGTGTAAGGATCGGCAGGACGTTCGATCTTACCTTGGCAGGGAGAACAAAATTCCTAAGCCTAGTAGGAGAGACAGACGAAATGACTTGGAGGGTGTTCGGGTGTAAGTCTTGGCAGAACGTTCGACACTATCTCGTCAGGGAGACCAAGCTTCCTAAGCCTAGTAGGAGTCAGGGGAGAGGACTTGGCTGGCGTTCGAGTGTAAGTCTCGTCAAGACGTTCGATTTTACCTCGGCCGGGAGACCAAGCTTCCTAAGCCTAGTAGGAGTCAGGCGAAATTACTTGGCCAGAATTCTAGTGCAAGGCTCACCAGGACGTTGGACCTTACCTCGGCAGGGAGAGCAAGCTTCCTAAGCATAGAAGTAGTCAGGCGTAAGGACTGAACCAGTGTTCGGGTGTAAGGCACGGCAGGATGTTCGACAGTACCTTGGCTCGGAGAACAAACTTCCTAAGCCTAGTAGGAGAGACAGGCGAAACGACTTGGACGGTGTTCCGGTGTAAGTCTTGGCAATACGTTTGACCTTACCTCGCCAGGCAGACCAAGCTTCCTAAGCTTAGTAGGAGTCAGGGGAAGGGACTTGGCCGAAGTTCGAATGCAAGTCTCGGCAGGACGTTCGATCTTACTTCAGCAGGGAGACCAAGCTTCCTAACCATAGTAGGAGTCAGGCGAAGGGACTTGGCTTAAGTTCGAGTGTAAGGCTCGGCAGGACGCTCGATTTTACCTCGGCAGGGAGACCAAGATTCCTAGGTTTAGTAGGAGTCAGCCGAAATGACTTGGCTAAAATTCTAGTGTAAGGCTCGGCAGGACTTTCAACCTTACCTTGGCAGGGAGACCAAGCTTTCTAAGCCCAGTAGGTGTCAGTCGATGGGACTTGGCCGAAGTTTGAATGTAAGGCCCATCAGGACATTCGATGTTACCGAAGCAAAAAGACCAAGCTTCCTAAGCATAGTAGGAGTCAGGTGAATGGTCTTGGCCGGTGTTTGGGTGTAAGGCTCAGAAGGACATTCAGTCTTACCTCGGCAGGGAGACCATGCTTCTGAAGCTTAATAGGAGTCAAGTGAAGGGACTTGGCCGAAGTTCTAATGTAAGTCTTGAAAGGATGTTCAAACTTGCCTCGGAAGGGAGACCAAGCTTCCTAAGCCTAGTATGAGTCAGGCGAAGGGACTTGGCCGGAGTTCGAGTGTAAGTCTCATCAAGACGTTCAACATTACCTGGGCTGGCAGACCAAGCTTCTTAAGCCAAGTAGGAGTCAGGCAAAATGACTTGGCTAAAATTCTAGTGTAAGGCTTGGCAGGACGTTCGACCTTACCTCGGCAGGGGGACCAAGCTTCCTAAGCCTATAAAGTGTCAGGCGAAAGGGACTTGTCTGGTGTTCGAGTGTAAGGCTTGGCAGGACATTCGGCCTAACCTCAGCAGGGAAACAAAGGTTCCTGATCCTAATAGGAGTCAGGTGAAGGGACTTGGCCAGACTTTGAGTGTAAGTCTCGCCGAGACGCTCGATTTTAGCTCGGAAAGGAGACCAAGCTTCCTAAGCGTAGTAGGAGTCAGGCGAATTTATTTGGCCAGAATTCTAGCGCAATGCTTGGCAGGACATTCGACCTTACCTCGGCAGGGAGACCAAGATTTCTAAGCCTATTAGGAGTCAGGAGTAAGGACTTGGCCGGAGTTCATGTGTAAGTCTCGACAGGATGTTTGACCTTACCTTAGCAGGGAGACCAAGCTTCCTAAGCCTAGAAAGTATCAGGTGAACGGACTTGGCCAGAATTCGAGTGTAAGGCTCGGTAGGACTTTCGACCTTACCTTGTCACGGAAACCAAGCTTCCTAAGCCTAGGAAGAGAGTCAGGGGAGGACACTTGGACGGAGTTCGATTGTAAGGCTCGGCAGGATGTTCGAACTTACCTCGGCAGGGAGACCAAGCTTCCTAAGCTTAATAGGAGTCAGGCGAAGGGACTTGGCCGAAGTTCTTATGTAGGTCTCGGAAGGACGTTCGATCTTACCGCGGCAGGGAGACCAAGCTTCTAAGCAAAGTAGGAGTCCGGAAAAGGATTTAGCCAGTGTTCGGGTGTAAGGCTCGGCAGGATGTTCAACCTTACCTCGGCAGGAAGAACAAACTTCCTAAGACTAGTAGGAGAGACGGGCGAAATGGCTTGGACGGTGTTCGGGTGTAAGTCTTGGCAAGACGTTTGACCTTACCTCGGTAGTGAGCCCAAGCTTCCTAAGCCTAGTAGGAGTCAGGCGAAGGGACTTGGGCGGAGTTTGAGTGTATGGCTCGGCAGGACTTTCGACCTTACCTCGGCATGGAGAACAAGCTTCCTAAGCCTCGCAGGAGTCAGGGGCGAGGACTTGGCTGGAGTTCGACAGATAGTCTCGGCAGAACGTTCGACCTTACCTCAGCAGGGAGGACAAACTTCCTAAGCCTAGTAGGAGAGACAGGCGAAATGACTTAGATGGTGTTCGGGTGTAAGTCTTGGCGAGATGTTTGACCTTACTTCGGCAGAGAGACCAAGCTTCCTAAGACTAGTATGAGTCAGGCGAATGGACTTGGCTGGAGTTCAAGTGTAAGTCTCGCCAAGACGCTCGATTTTACCTCGGCAGGGAGACCAAGATTCTTAATGCTAGTAGGAGTCAGGCGAAATGACTTGGCTAAAATTCTACTGTAAGGCTCTGCAGGACGTTCGACCTTACCTCGCCAGGGAGACCAAGCTTCCTAAGCCTAGTAGGAGTCAGGCAAAATTACTTGGCCAGAATTCTAGTGTAACGCTCGGCAGGACGTTCAACCTTACCTCGGCAGGGAGACCAAGCTTCCTAAGCATAGTAAGTGAGTCAGGCGAGAGGACTTGGCCGGAGTTCGAGTGTAAGGCTTTGCAGGACGTTTGACCTTACCTCGGCAGGGAGACCAAGTTTCCTAAGCTTAACAGGAGTCAGGCGAAGGGACTTGGCCGAAGTTCTTATGTAAGTCTCTGAAGGACGTTCGATCTTACCTCGGCAGGGAGACCAAGCTTCTTAAGCCTAGTAAGAGTCAGGCGAAGGGACTTGGCTGCAGTTCGAGTGTAAGTCTTTTCAAGACTTTTGACCTTACCTCGGCATGGAGACCATGCTTCTTAAGCCTAGTAGGAGTCAGGAGTAAGGACTTGGCCGGAATTCATGTGTAAGGCTCGACAGGACGTTTGGCCTTACCTCAGCAGGGAGCCCAACCTTCCTAAGCCTAGTAGGAGTCAGGTTAAGGGACTTGGGCGGAGTTTGAGTGTATGGCTCAGCATGACATTCGACCATCCATCGTCAGGGAGACCAAGCTTCCTTAGCATAGTAGGAGTCAGGCGAAGGGATTTGGCCGGTGTTCGGGTGTAAGACTCGGAAGGGCATTCAATCTTACCTCGGCAGAGAGACCAATCTTCCTAAGCATAGTAGGAGTCAGGCAAATAGAGTTGGCCGGTGTTCCGGTATAAGGATCGGCAGGACGTTCTAGCTTACCTCGGCAGGGAGACCAAGTTTCCTAAGCTTAACAGGAGTCAGGAGAACGGACTTGGCCGAAGTTCTTATGTAAGTCTCGAAAGGACGTTTGATTGTACCTCGGCACGGGAGACCAAGATTCCTAAGCCTAATATGAGTCAGGCGAAGGGACTGGGCTGGAGTTCAAGTGGAAGTCTCATCAAGACGTTCGACTTTACCTGGGCCGGCAGATCAAGCTTCCTAAGCCTAGTAGGAGTCAGGCAAAATGACTTGGCTAAAATTCTAGTGTAAGTCTTGGCAGGATGTTCGACCTTACCTTGGCAGGGAGACCAGGCTTCTCAAGCCTTGTAGGAGTCAGCGAAATTACTTGGCCAGAATTCTAGTGTAAGGCTTGGCAGGACGTTTGACCTTTCCTCGGCAGGGAAACCAAGCTTCCTAAGCGTAGTAAGAGAGTCAGGCGGGAGAACTTTGCTGGAGTTCGAGTGGAAGGCTCGGTAGAACTTTCGACCTTACCTCGGCAGGGAAACTAAGCTTCCAAAGCCTAGGAAGAGAGTCCTGTGAGGAAACTTAGACGGAGTTCGACTCTAAGGCTCGGCAGGAGATTTGACCTTACCTCAGCAGGGAGACCAAGTTTCCTAAGCCTAGTAGGAGTCTGGCGAAGGGACTTGGCCATAGTTCGAATGTAAGACTCGGCAGGACTTTCCATGTTATCGAAGTAAAAACACCAAGCTTCCGCAGCCTAGTAATTATCAGGCGAAGGGACTTGGCCGGAGTTCCAGTGGAAGGATCGGCAGGACTTTCGACCTTACCTCGGCAGGGAGACCAAGCTTCCTAAGCATAGTAAGAGTCAGGCGAAGGTACTTGTCTGGAGTTCGAGTGTAAGACTTGGCAGGACATTGGACCTTACTTTGGCTGGGAGACCGAGGCTCTTGAGCCCAGTAGGAGTCAGGAGTAAGGACCTGGCCGGAGTTCTTGTGTAAGGCTAGACAGGACGTTGGGCCTGACTTCGGCTGGGAGACCAAGCTTCCTCAGCCTTGTAGGAGTCAGGTGAAGGGACTTGAACTGAGTTCGAGTGTAAGGCTCTGCAGGACGTTTGATTTTACCGCAGCAAAAAGACCAATCTTCTGAAGCCTAGGAATATTCAGGCGAAGGGACTTCACCGTAGTTCGAGTGTAAGCCTCGGTAGAACTTTCGACCTTACCTTGGCAGGGAAACCAAGCTTCCTAAGCCTAGGAAGAGACTCAGGTGAGGAAACGTGGAAAGAGTTCGACTGTCAGGCTCGGCAGGACGTTCGATCTTACCTCGGCGGGGAGACCAAGCTTCCTAAGCCTAGTAAGATGGTCAGGTGAAGGGACTTGGCCGAAGTTCGCATGTAAGGCTCGGTAGGACTTTCGACCTTACCTCGGCAGGGAGACAAAGCTTCCCAAGCTTAGTAGGAGTCAGGCGAAGGGACTTGTATGGAGTTGAAGTGTAAGGCTCGGCAGTACGTTGATCATTACTTCGACAGGGAGACAAAGCTTCCTAAGCCTAGAAAGGGTCAGGCAAAGGGACTTGGCCAGAGGTCGAATGTAAGACTCGGCAAGACGTTCAACCTTTTCGCTGCAGGGAGACCAAACTTCCTTGGCCTACCCTAACACAGGCAAAAGGACTTGTGCGGAGTTCAAGTGCATGGCTCGGCAGGGAGACCAAACTTTCTAAGCCTAGTAGGAGTCAGTCAAAGGGACTTGGCCGAAGTTCGAATGTAAGACTTGGCAGGACGTTCGATGTTACGGAAGCAAAAAGTCCAAGCTTCCGAAGCCTAGTAATTATGAAGCGAAGGGACTTGGCTGTAGTTCGAGTGTAAGGATCGGCAGGACATTCGAGCTTACCTCGGCAGGGAGAACAAACTTCCTAAGCCTAGTAGGAGAGACAGGTGAAATGACTTGGAGGGTGTTTGAGTGTAAGTCTTGGCAGGACGTTCGACACTATCTCGTCAGGGAGACCAAGCTTCCTGAGCCTAGTAGGAGTCAGGCAAAGGGACTTGGCCGGAGTTTGAGTGGAAGGCTCGGCAGGACGTTCGAACTTACCTCGGCAGGGAGACCAAGCTTCCTAAGCCTAGTAGGAGTCAGGCGAAGGGACTTAACCAGAGTGCGAGTGTAAGGCTCAGCAGGACGTTTGCCGTTTTATCGGCTGGGAGACCAAGCTTCCGAAGCTTAGTAAGTATTAGGCAAAGGGACTTGGACAGAGTTCGAGTGTAAGGCTCGGCAGGACGTTTGACCTTACCTCGGCAGGGAGACCAAGCTTCCTAAGCCTAGTAGGAGTCAGGGGAGAGGACTTGGCTGGCGTTCGAGTGTAAGTCTCGTCAAGATGTTCGATTTTACCTCGGCCGGGAGACCAAGCTTCCTAAGCCTAGTAGGAGTCAGGCGAAATTACTTGGCCAGAATTCTAGTGCAAGGCTCAGCAGGACGTTGGACCTTACCTCGGCAGGGAGACCAAGCTTCCTAAGCATAGAAGTAGTCAGGCGTAAGGATTGAACCAGTGTTCGGGTGTAAGGCAGGGCAGGATGTTCGACAGTACCTCGGCTGGGAGAACAAACTTCCTAAGCCTAGAAGGAGGGACAGGCGAAACGACTTGGACGGTGTTCCGGTGTAAGTCTTGGCAATACGTTTGACCTTACCTCGCCAGGCAGACCAAGCTTCCTAAGCTTAGTAGGAGTCAGGGGAAGGGACTTGGCTGAAGTTCGAATGTAAGTCTCGGCAGGACTTTCGATCTTACTTCAGCAGGGAGACCAAGCTTCCTAAGCATAGTAGGAGTCAGGGGAAGGGACTTGTATGGAATTCGAGTGTAAGGCTCGGCAGGACGTTCGACCTTATCTCGGCAGGGAGACCAAGCTTCCTAAGCTTAGTAGGAGTCAGGCGAAGGGACTTGTCTGGAGTCCCAGTGCAAGACTCGGCAGGACGTTCGACCTTACATCGACAGGGAGACCAAGCTTCCCAATCCGAGTAGGAGTCAGTAGAAGGGACTTGGCCGGAGTTCGAGTGTAAGGCTTGGCAGGACATTCGGCCTAACCTCAGCAGGGAGACTGAGCTTCCTGAGCCTAGTTGGAGTCAGGTGAGAGGACTTGGCCGGAGTTCGAGTGTAAGGCTTTGCAGGACTTTTGACCTTACCTCAGCAGGGAGACCAAGCTTCCTAAGCATAGTAGGAGTCAGGCAAAGGGACTGGGCCAGTGTTCGAGTGTAAGGCTCAACGGGATGTTCGACAGTACCTCGGCAGGAAGAACAAACTTCCTAAGCCTAGTAGGAGAGATGGGCAAAATGGCTTGGACGGTGTTCGGGTGCAAGATTTGGCAAGACGTTTGACCTTACCTCGGCAGGGAGCCCAAGCTTCCTAAGCCTAGTAGGAGTCAGGCGAAGGGACGTGGGCGGAGTTCGAGTCTATGGCTCGGCAGGACTTTCGACCTTTCCTCGGCATGGACAGCAAGCTTCCCAAGCCTAGCAGGAATCATGGGCGAGGACTTGGCTGGAGTTCGACAGATAGGCTCAGCAGAACGTTCGACATTACCTCGGATGGGAGACCAAGCTTCCTTAGCATACTTGGAGTCATGCGAAGGGACTGGGCCAGAGTTCGAGTATAACGCTCGGCAAGACATTGGACCTTACCTCAATGGGGAGACCAAGCTTCCCAAGCCTAGTATGAGTCAGGCGAATGGACTTGGCTGGAGTTTGAGTGTAAGTCTCTTCAAGACGCTCGATTTTACCTCGGCAGGGAGACCAAGATTCCTAGGTTTAGTAGGAGTCAGCCGAAATGACTTGGCTAAAATTCTAGTGTAAGGCTCGGCAGGACTTTCAACCTTACCTTGGCAGGGAGACCAAGCTTTCTAAGCCCAGTAGGTGTCAGTCGATGGGACTTGGCCGAAGTTCGAATGTAAGACCCATCAGGACGTTCGATGTTACCGAAGCAAAAAGACCAATCTTCCAAAGCCTAGTAATTCTCAGGCGAAAGGAACTTGGCCGGTGTTCCAGTGCAAGGATCAGCAGGACTTTCGACCTTACCTCGGCAGGGAGACCAAGCTTCCGAAGCCTAGTAGGAGTCAGGCGAAATTACTTGGCCAGAATTCTAGTGTAACGCTCGGCAGGACGTTCAACCTTACCTCGGCAGGGAGACCAAGCTTCCTAAGCATAGTAAGTGAGTCAGGCGAGAGGACTTGGCCGGAGTTCGAGTGTAAGGCTTTGCAGGACTTTTGACCTTACCTCGGCAGGGAGACCAAGTTTCCTAAGCTTAATAGGAGTTAGGCGAGAGGACTTGGCCGGAGTTCGAGTGTAAGGCTTTGCAGGACGTTTGACCTTACCTCAGCAGGGAGACCAAGTTTCCTAAGCTTAACAGGAGTCAGGCGAAGGGACTTGGCCGAAGTTCTTATGTAAGTCTCTGAAGGACGTTCGATCTTACCGCGGCAGGGAAACCAAGCTTCTTAAGCCTAGTAAGAGTCAGGCGAAGGGACTTGGCTGCAGTTCGAGTGTAAGTCTTTTCAAGACTTTTGACCTTACCTCGGCAGGGAGACCATGCTTCTTAAGCCTAGTAGGAGTCAGGAGTAAGGACTTGGCCGGAATTCATGTGTAAGGCTCGACAGGATGTTTGGCCTTACCTCAGCAGGGAGCCCAACCTTCCTAAGCCTAGTAGGAGTCAGGTGAAGGGACTTGGGCGGAGTTTGAGTGTATGGCTCAGCATGACGTTCGACCATCCCTCGTCAGGGAGACCAAGCTTCCTTAGCATAGTAGGAGTCAGGCGAAGGGATTTGGCCGGTGTTCAGGTGTAAGGCTTCGAAGGGCATTCAATCTTACCTCGGCAGGGAGACCAATCTTCCTAAGCACAGTAGGAGTCAGGTGAAGGGACTTGGGCGGAGTTTGAGTGTATGGCTCAGCATGACATTCGACCATCCATCGTCAGGGAGACCAAGCTTCCTTAGCATAGTAGGAGTCAGGCGAAGGGATTTGGCCGGTGTTCAGGTGTAAGGCTTCGAAGGGCATTCAATCTTACCTCGGCAGGGAGACCAATCTTCCTAAGCACAGTAGGAGTCAGGCAAAGGGACTTGGTCGGTGTTCGGGTATAAGGATCGGCAGGACGTTCTAGTTTACCTCGGCAGGGAGACCAAGTTTCCTAAGCTTAATAGGAGTCAGGAGAACGGACTTGGCCGAAGTTCTTATGTAAGTCTCGAAAGGACGTTTGATCGTACCTCGGCACGGGAGACCAAGATTCCTAAGCCTAATATGAGTCAGGCGAAGGGACTGGGCTGGAGTTCGAGTGGAAGTCTCATCAAGACGTTCGACTTTACCTGGGCCGGCAGATCAAGCTTCCTAAGCCTAGTAGGAATCAGGCGAAATTACTTGGCCAGAATTCTAGTGTAAGGCTCGGCAGGACGTTTGACCTTACCTCGGCAGGGAAACCAAGCTTCCTAAGATTAGTAAGAGAGTCAGGCGGGAGGACTTTGCTGGAGTTTGAGTGGAAGGCTCGGTAGAACTTTCGACCTTACCTCGGCATGGAAACTAAGCTTCCTAAGCCTAGGAAGAGAGTCAGGTGAGGAAACTTAGACGGAGTTCGACTCTAAGGCTCGGCAGGAGATTTGACCTTACCTTGGCAGGGAGTCCAAGTTTCCTAAGCCTAGTAGGAGTCTGGCGAAGGGACTTGGCCATAATTCGAATGTAAGACTCGGCAGGACTTTCGATGTTATCGAAGCAAAAACACCAAGCTTCCGCAGCCTAGTAATTATCAGGCGAAGGGACTTGGCTGGAGTTCCAGTGTAAGGATCGGCAGGATGTTCGACCGTACCTCGGCAGGGAAACCAAGTTTCCTAAGCCTAGGAAGTGAGTCAGGTGAGGAAACTTGGACAGAGTTCGATTGTAAGGCTCCCTAGGACATTTGACCTTGCCTCGCCAAGGAGCCCAATCTTCTAAGCCTAATAGGAGTCAGGCGAAGGGACTTGGGTGGAGTTTGAGTGTATGGCTCGGCAGGACTTTCGACCTTACCTCGGCATGGAGAGCAAGCTTCCCAAGCCTGGCAGGAGTCACCGGCGAGGACTTGGCTGGAGTTCGACAGATAGGCTCGGCAGAACATTCGACCTTACCTCGGCAGGGGGACCAAGTTTCCTAAGCCTAGTAGGATTCAGGCGTAAGGACTTGGCCGGAGTTCGAGTTTAAGGCTCGGCAGGACGTTTGAGCCTACCGCAGCAGGGAGACCAAGCTTCCTAAGAATAGTAGGAGTCAGGGGAAAGGACGTGGCCAGATTCCGGGTGTAAGGCTCGGCAGGACGTTCGACATCAGCTCGGCTTGGAGACCAAGCTTCCTAAGCCTAGTCGGAGTCAGGCGAAGGGACTTGGCTGCAGTTCGAGTGCAAGTCTCGTAAAGGCGCTCGATTTTACCTCGGCCTGGAGACCAAGCTTCTTCAGCCTAGTAGGAGTCAGGCGAAATTACTTGGCAAGTATTCTAGTGTAAGGCTCGGCAGGACATTCGACCTTATATCGGCAGAGAGACAAAGCTTCCTAAACCTACCCAAACTCAGGCAAAAGTTTTGTAAGGATTTTGAGTGTAAGGCTCGGCAGGATGTTCGACCTTACTTCGGCAGAGAGACCAAGCTTCCTAAGCCTAGTAAGACAGTCAGGCGAGAGGACTTGGCCGGAGTTCGAGTGTAAGGCTTTGCAGGACTTTTGACCTTACCTCAGCAGGGAGACCAAGCTTCCTAAGCCTTGAAAGAGTCAGGCAAAGGGTCTTTCCTGGAGTTCGAGTGTAAGGCTTGGCAGGACATTCGATCTAACCTCAGCAGGGAGATCGAGGCCCATAAGCCTAGTAGGAGTCAGGTGAAGGGACTTGGCCGGAGTTCGAGTTTAAGTCTCGTCAAGACATTTGATCTTAACTCGGCAGGGAGACCAAGCTTCCTAAGCCTAGTAGGAGTCAGGCGAAGGGACTTGCCCAAAGATTGAGTGTATGGCTCGGCAGTACTTTCAACCTTACCTCGGCATGGAGAGCAAACTTCCCAAGCCTGGCAGGAGTCAGGGGCGAGGACTTGGCTGGAGTTCGACAGATAGGCTCGGCAGAACATTGGACCTTACCTCGGCAGGGAGACCAAGCTTCCTAAGACTAGAAGGAGTCAGGCGTAAGGACTTGGCCGGAGTTCGAGTGTAAGGCTCGGCAGGACGTTAGACCTTACCACGGCAGGGAGACCAAGCTTCCTAAGCCTAGTAGGAGTCAGGCGAAGAGACGTGGCCAGATTCCGGGTGTAAGGCTCGGCAGGACATTCGACATTAGCTCGGCTGGTAGACCAAGCTTCCTAAGCATAGTAGGAGTCAGGCGTAAGGACTTGGCCGGAGTTCTAGTGTAAGGCTCGGTAGAACTTTTGACCTTACCTCGGCAGGGAAACTAAGCTTCCTAAGACTAGGAAGAGAGTCAGGTGAGGAATGTTAGACGTAGTTCGACTGTAAGGCTCGGCAGGACTTTTGTCCTTACCTCGGCAGGGAGACCAAGCTTCCTAAGCATAGTAGGAGTCAGGCGAAAGGACTTGGCCGGAGTTCGAGTGTAAGGCTCGGCAGGACGTTAGACCTTACCTCAGCAGGGAGACAAAGCTTCCTAAGCCTAGTATGAGTCAGGCGGACGGACTTGGCTGGAGGTCGAGTGTAAGTCTCCTCAAGACGCTCGATTTTACCTCGGCCGGGAGACGAAGCTTCCTAGGCCTAGTAGGAGTCAGGCAAAATGACGTGGCTAGAATTCTAGTCTAAGGCTCGACAGGATGTTCGACCTTACCTCGGCAGGGAGATCAAGCTTCCTAAGCCTGCCGAAACTCAGGCAAAAGGACTTGTACGGAGTTCGAGTGTAAGGCTCGGCAGGACGTTCGACCTTACATCGGCAGGGAAAGCAAGTTTCCTCAGCCTAGGAAGGGAGTCAGGTGAGGAAACTTGGACGGAGTTCGTCTGTGTCCTAGTTTGTAAGATAAGCTTGTATTCTATTTTCCATCTGTTGGAGGTTGGGTAGGTTTATTATCTCTTCCAAGAACAATACTTTGCTCCGAAGAGGTAATCATTCGTTAATGGGCCATTGACTGACTCACTGCAGGTCTGGTAACGTTACACCATACTATTGTGAGATGCTCCACCCATAGTGGGAAGCCAAGCACTCTTTTATAGTATAAAGTGGTACCTTTTGGGGAGGCAGAGCAGCTCTCTGTCTTTGCGAGATTCCTAGAAAAGCAGCTCCTTCAGCGGGATTCCCAGAAAAGCGGCTCCTTCGGCAGAATTCCCAGAGAAGTGGCCCCTTCGCTAGATTCCCAGAGGAAGACCGGCCCAACTGCCACCAGATCTTCAGAAAAAACTATACCCTTCTAAAGATCACCACATCAGCTGCAATTCATCAGCCACTGCAAGAGGAGTAGCTGTCATTTCAACTAGACTGCTACCAACACCCCGACTCCTCAGGGTGTCAGGTTGTGGAGTTTATCACTATTTTTGTTTGTACCAATTGCATTTGCCTTTTTAAATTGTTATTTAGTTTCTACTAGTAAAGAATTGTTACTCCCATTCCCATATCCTTGCCTGGTAAGCCTTTTAATTTAAAAATCCTGGTAATTCGGAGGGAGGGGGTTTACCTTCTCCATTGCACAGGAAGCTTTTGCCCTCCTTCACAGATTCCTGTCTTGTAAAACCAAGACAGTCTGTAAGGCTCGGCAGGACATTTGACATTACCTTGGCAGGGAGCCCATGCTTCCTAAGCCTTGTAGGAGTCAGGCGGAGCGACTTGGGCGGAGTTTGAGTGTATGGCTCGGCAAGACTTTCGACCTCACCTCGGCATGGAGAGAAGGCTTCCCAAGCCTAGCAGGAGTCAGAGGCGAGGACTTGGCTGGAGTAGGACGGATAGTCTCGGCAGAAAGTTCGACCTTACCTCGGCAGGGAGACCAAGCTTCCTTAGCATAGTAGGAGTCAGGCGAGTGGTCTTGGCCGGTGTTCGGGTGTAAGGCACGGAAGGACATTCGATCTTACCTTGGCAGGGAGACCAAGCTTCCTAAGCCTAGTAGGAGTCAGGAGCGAGGACTTGGCTAAGGTTCGAGTGTAAGGTTCGGTATGATGTGCGATCTTACCTCGGCAGGGTGACAAAGCTTCCTAAGCCTAATAAGAGAGTCAGGTGAGGGGACATGACCGGAGTTCGCATGTAAGGCTCGGTAGGACTTTCGACCTTACCGTGGCAGGGAGACCAAGCATCCTAAGTATAGTAGGAGTCAGGCGAAAGGACGTGGCCAGATTCCGGGTGTAAGCCTCGGCAAGACGTTCGACATTAGATTGGCTGGGAGACCAAGCTTCCTAAGCCTAGTCGGAGTCAGGCGAAGGGACTTGGCCAGAGTTCGAGTGTAACGCTCGGCAAGACGTGGGACCTTACCTCAAAGGGGACACCATGCTTTCTAAGCTTAGAAAGAGTCAGGCGAAGGGACTTGCCCGAAGATTGACTCTAAGGCTCGGCAGAACGTTCGACCTTACCTCAGCAGGGAGACCAAACTTCTTAAGTCTAGTAAGAGAGTCAGGCGAGGGGACATGGCCAGAGTTCGAATGTAAGTCTTGGCAGGACGTTCGATCTTACCACGGCAGGGACAACTTCTGTCTGGGGTAAATCCTTTGATGCATGGACTTTTTGCAATCAGGTCCCAGCCCAGGGCCAGGGGCTCCTGGGCACACGCTTTGGCCCTATTCCCTGGGAAAGATAATTCACCAGTCCAGGTTCCTGATGTAAGTTTGTAGGGCTCCCTTGGGTCTATCCGGGCAGCACAAGTTTGAGGTGGGGGCAACTTCGGTCTGGGATACATCCTTCGATGTACAGACTTCTGGCAGTCCGGCCCCAGACCAGGGCCAGGGGCCCCTGGGCAAATACTTTGGAGGTTTTCCCTGGGAAAGAAAACTCACCAGTCCGGGTTCCTGATGTCAGTTTGTAGGGCTCCCTTGGATCCATCATAACAGCAAAATCTTGAGGTGGGCACAACTTCTCTCTGGGGTACATCCTTTGATGTACGGACTTTTTGAATTCAGGTCCCAGCACGGGGCACGGGCTCCTCGACACGTACTTTGGCCATTTTCCCTGGGAAAGAAAACTCACCAGCCAAGGTTCTTGATGTCAGTTTGAAGGTCTCCCTTGAGTCTATCCGGGCAGCAAAATCTTGAGGTGCGGACGACTTCGGTCTGGGCTACATCCTTCTATGTATGGACTTTTTGCAGTCAGGCCCCAACCCATGGCCAGGGACTCCTAGGCACATCCTTTGGCCATTTTCCCTGGGAAAGAAAACTCACCAGTCCAGCTTCCTGATGTCAGTTTGTAGGGCTCCCTTAGGTCTTTAAGGGCAGCACACGTTTGAGTTGGGGACAACTTCTGTCTGGGGTACATCCTTTGATGTATGGACTTTTTAAAGTCAGGCCCCAGCCCAGGGCCAGGGACTCCTGGGCACATCCTTTGGCCATTTTCCCTGGGAAAGAAAACACACCAGTCCAGGTTCCTGATGTCAGTTTGTAGGGCTCCCTTGGGTCTATCAGGGCAGCACAAGTTTGAGGTAGGGGCAATTTCGGTCTGGGGTACATCCTTCGATGTACGGACTTTTTGCATTCAGGTCCCAGCCCGGGGAACGGGCCCCTCGACACGTACTTTGGCCATTTTCCCTGGGAAAGAAAGCTCACCAGTCCAGGTTCCTGATGTCAGTTTATAGGACTCACTTCAATCTATCAGGGAAGCAGAAGTTTGAGGTTGGGACAACTTAGGTCTGGGGTGCATCCTTCTATGTATGGACTTTTTGCAGACAGGTTCCTGCCAAGGCCAGGGGCCCCAGGGCACATCCTTTGGCCATTTTCCCTGGGAAAGGAAACTCACCAGTCCAGGTTCCTAATGTCAGTTTGTAGGGCTCCCTGGGGTCTATCAGGGTAGAAAAATTTTGAGGTGGGGGCAACTTCGGTCTGGGGTACATCCTTCGATGTACAGACTTTTTGCAGGCCGGCCCCAGCCCAGGGCCAGGGGCCCCTGGGCAAATACTTTGGCCATTTTCCCTGGGAAAGAAAACTCACCAGCCAAGCTTCTTGATGTCAGTTTGAAGGGCTCCCTTGGATCCATCAGAACAGCAAAATCATGAGGTGGGGACAATTTCTCTCTGGGGTACATCCTTTGATGTATGGACTTTTTGCAATCAGATCCCAGCGCTGGGCCAGGGACTCCTAGGCACATTCTTTGGCCATTTTCCATGGGAAAGAAAACTCACCAGTTCAGGTTCCTGATGTCAGTTTGTAGGGCTCCCTTGAGTCTATCAAGGTAGCACAAATTTGAGGTGGGGACAACTTTGGACTGGGGTACATCTTTTGATGTACTGACTTTTTAAAGTCAGGTCCCAGCCCAGGGCCAGCGCACCATGGCACATACTTTGACAATTTTCCCCTGAAAAGAAAACTCACCAGTCCAGGTTCCTGATGTCAGTTTGTGTTTGTAGGGCTCCCTTGGGTCTATCAGGGCAGCAAAATCTTGAGGTGGGGACAACTTCGGTCTGGGGTACATCCTTCGATGTATGGACTTTTTGCAGTCAGGACCCAGCCCAGGACCAGGTACTCCTGGGCACATCCTTTGGCCATTTTCCCTGGGAAAGAAAACTCACCATTCCAGGTTCCTGATGTCAGTTTGTAGGGCTCCCTTGGGTCTATCAGGGCAGCAAAAGTATGAGATGGGGACAACTTTGGTCTGCGATCCATCCTTCGATATAAGTATTCTTTGCATTCAGGCCCGAGCCCAGGGCCAGGGGCCCCTGGGCACATCCTTTGGCCATTTTCCCTGGGAAAGAATACTCACCAGTCCAGGTTGCTGATGTCAGTTTGTAGGTCTCCCTTGGGTCTATCAGGGCAGCACAAGTTTGAGGTGGGGACAATTTTGGTCTGTGATCCACCCTTCGATAGAGGGATTCTTTACAGTCAGGCCCGAGTCCAGGGCCAGGGGCCCCTGGGCACATCCTTTGGCCATTTTCCCTGGGAAAGAAAATTCACCAGTCCAGGTTGCTAATGTCAGTTTGTAGGGCTCCCTTGGGTCTATCAGGGCAGCACAACTTTGAGGAGGGGACAACTTGAGTCTGGGGTCCATCCTTCGATATAAGGATTCTTTGCAGTCAGGTCCGAGCCCAGTGCCAGGGGCCCCTGGGCACATCCTTTGGCCATTTTCCCTGGGAAAGAAAACTCACCAGTCCAGGTTGCTGATGTCAGTTTGTAGGGCTCCCTTGGGTCTATCAGGGCAGCACAACTTTGAGGAGGGGACAACTTCGGTTGGGGGTCCATTCTTCGATATAAGGATTCTTCGCAGTCAGGCCCCCGCCCAGGGCCAGGGGCCCCTGGGCACATGCTTTGGCCATTTTCCCTGGGAAAGAAAACTCACTAGTCCAGGTTGCTGATGTCAGTTTGTAGGGCTCCCTTGGGTCTATCAGGGCAGCACAACTTTGAGGAGGGGACAACTTTGGTCTGCGAACCATCCTTCGATATAAGGATTCTTTGCAGTCAGGCCCCAGCCCAGGGCCAGGGGTTCCTGGGCACATCCTTTGGCCATTTTCCCTGGGAAAGAAAACTCACCAGTCCAGGTTGCTGATGTCAGTTTGTAGGGCTCCCTTGGGTCTCTCAGGGCAGCACAACTTTGAGGAGGGGACAACTTTGGTCTGTGATTCATTCTTCGATATAAGGATTCTTCGCAGTCAGGTCCCAACCCGGGGTCAGGGGCCCCTGGGCACATCCTTTGGCCATTTTCCCTGGGAAATAAAACTCACCAGTCCAGGTTGCTGATGTCAGTTTTTAGGGCTCTCTTGGGTCTCTCAGGGCAGCAAAATTTTGAGGAGGGGACAACTTCGGTCTGCGGTCCATCCTTCGATATAAGGATTTTTTGCAGTCAGGCCCCAGCCCAGTGCCAGGGGCCCCTGGGCACATCCTTTGGCCATTTTCCCTGGGAAAGAAAACTCACCAGTCCAGGTTGCTGATGTCAGTTTGTAGGGCTCCCTTGGGTCTATCAGGGCAGCACAACTTTGAGGAGGGGACAACTTCGGTGTGCGATTCATCCTTCGATATAAGGATTCTTTGCATTCAGGCCCGAGCCCAGGGCCAGGGGCCCCTGGGCACATCCTTTGGCCATTTTCCCTGGGAAAGAAAACTCACCAGTCCAGGTTGCTGATATCAGTTTGTAGGGCTCCCTTGGGTCTATCAGGGCAGCACAAGTATGAGATGGGGACAACTTCGGTCTGCGATCCATCCTTCGATATAAGGATTCTTTGCATTCAGGCCCGAGCCCAGTGGCAGGGGCCCCTGGGCACATCCTTTGGCCATTTTACCTGGGAAAGAAAACTCACCAGTCCAGGTTCCTGATGTCAGTTTGTAGGGCTCCCTTGGGTCTATCAGGGCAGCACAAGTTTGAGGTGGGGACAATTTTGGTCTGTGATCCACCCTTCGATAGAGGGATTCTTTACAGTCAGGCCCGAGTCCAGGGCCAGGGGCCCCTGGGCACATCCTTTGGCCATTTTCCCTGGGAAAGAATACTCACCAGTCCAGGTTGCTGATGTCAGTTTGTAGGTCTCCCTTGGGTCTATCAGGGCAGCACAAGTTTGAGGTGGGGACAATTTTGGTCTGTGATCCACCCTTCGATAGAGGGATTCTTTACAGTCAGGCCCGAGTCCAGGGCCAGGGGCCCCTGGGCACATCCTTTGGCCATTTTCCCTGGGAAAGAAAATTCACCAGTCCAGGTTGCTAATGTCAGTTTGTAGGGCTCCCTTGGGTCTATCAGGGCAGCACAACTTTGAGGAGGGGACAACTTGAGTCTGGGGTCCATCCTTCGATATAAGGATTCTTTGCAGTCAGGTCCGAGCCCAGTGCCAGGGGCCCCTGGGCACATCCTTTGGCCATTTTCCCTGGGAAAGAAAACTCACCAGTCCAGGTTGCTGATGTCAGTTTGTAGGGCTCCCTTGGGTCTATCAGGGCAGCACAACTTTGAGGAGGGGACAACTTCGGTTGGGGGTCCATTCTTCGATATAAGGATTCTTCGCAGTCAGGCCCCAGCCCAGGGCCAGGGGCCCCTGGGCACATGCTTTGGCCATTTTCCCTGGGAAAGAAAACTCACTAGTCCAGGTTGCTGATGTCAGTTTGTAGGGCTCCCTTGGGTCTATCAGGGCAGCACAACTTTGAGGAGGGGACAACTTTGGTCTGCGAACCATCCTTCGATATAAGGATTCTTTGCAGTCAGGCCCCAGCCCAGGGCCAGGGGTTCCTGGGCACATCCTTTGGCCATTTTCCCTGGGAAAGAAAACTCACCAGTCCAGGTTGCTGATGTCAGTTTGTAGGGCTCCCTTGGGTCTCTCAGGGCAGCACAACTTTGAGGAGGGGACAACTTTGGTCTGTGATCCATTCTTCGATATAAGGATTCTTCGCAGTCAGGTCCCAACCCGGGGTCAGGGGCCCCTGGGCACATCCTTTGGCCATTTTCCCTGGGAAATAAAACTCACCAGTCCAGGTTGCTGATGTCAGTTTTTAGGGCTCTCTTGGGTCTCTCAGGGCAGCAAAATTTTGAGGAGGGGACAACTTCGGTCTGCGGTCCATCCTTCGATATAAGGATTTTTTGCAGTCAGGCCCCAGCCCAGTGCCAGGGGCCCCTGGGCACATCCTTTGGCCATTTTCCCTGGGAAAGAAAACTCACCAGTCCAGGTTGCTGATGTCAGTTTGTAGGGCTCCCTTGGGTCTATCAGGGCAGCACAACTTTGAGGAGGGGACAACTTCGGTGTGCGATTCATCCTTCGATATAAGGATTCTTTGCATTCAGGCCCGAGCCCAGGGCCAGGGGCCCCTGGGCACATCCTTTGGCCATTTTCCCTGGGAAAGAAAACTCACCAGTCCAGGTTGCTGATATCAGTTTGTAGGGCTCCCTTGGGTCTATCAGGGCAGCACAAGTATGAGATGGGGACAACTTCGGTCTGCGATCCATCCTTCGATATAAGGATTCTTTGCATTCAGGCCCGAGCCCAGTGGCAGGGGCCCCTGGGCACATCCTTTGGCCATTTTACCTGGGAAAGAAAACTCACCAGTCCAGGTTCCTGATGTCAGTTTGTAGGGCTCCCTTGGGTCTATCAGGGCAGCACAAGTTTGAGGTGGGGACAATTTTGGTCTGTGATCCACCCTTCGATAGAGGGATTCTTTACAGTCAGGCCCGAGTCCAGGGCCAGGGGCCCCTGGGCACATCCTTTGGCCATTTTCCCTGGGAAAGAAAACTCACTAGTCCAGGTTGCTGATGTCAGTTTGTAGGGCTCCCTTGGGTCTATCAGGGCAGCACAACTTTGAGGAGGGGACAACTTCCGTCTGAGGTACATCCTTCGATGTTTGGACTTTTTCCAATCATGTCCCAGCCAAGGGACAGGGCCCCCTGGGCACATACTTTGGCCATGTCCCCTGGGAAAGAAAACTCACCAGTCCAGGTCCCTGATGTCAGTTTGTAAAGCCCTCTTGGGTTTATCCGGGCAGCGCAAGTTTGAGGTGGGGACAACTTTGGTCTGGGGTACATCCTTCGGTGTGTGGACTTTTTGCAATCAGGTCCCAGCCCAGGGCCAGGGCCCCCTGGGCACGTTCTCTGGCCATTTTCCCTGGGAAAGAAAACTCGCCAGTCCAGGTTCCTGATTTCAGTTTGTAGGGGTCCTTTGGGACTTTCCGAGCAGCACAAGTTTGAGGTGGGGACAACTTTGGTCTGGGGTACATCCTTCTATGTATGGACTTTCTGCATTCAGGTTCCAGCCCCGGGCCAGGGGCCCCTGGGCACATCCTTTGGCCATTTTCCCTGGGAAAGAAAACTCACCAGTCCAGGTTCCTGATGTCAGTTTGTAGGGCTCCCTTGAATCTATCAGGGCAGCACAATTTTGAGGTGGGGACAACTTCAGTCTGGGGTACATTTTTTGATGTACGGACTTTTCGCAGTCAGGTGCCAGCCCAGTTTTAGGGGACCCTGGGCACATTCTTTGGCCATTTTCCCTGGGAAAGAAAACTCACCAGTCCAGGTTCCTGATGTCAGTTTGTAGGGCTCCCTTGGGTCTATCAGGGCAGCACAAGTTTGAGGTAGGGGCAATTTCGGTCTGGGGTACATCCTTCGATGTACGGACTTTTTGCATTCAGGTCCCAGCCCGGGGAACGGGCCCCTCGACACGTACTTTGGCCATTTTCCCTGGGAAAGAAAGCTCACCAGTCCAGGTTCCTGATGTCAGTTTATAGGACTCACTTCAATCTATCAGGGAAGCAGAAGTTTGAGGTTGGGACAACTTAGGTCTGGGGTGCATCCTTCTATGTATGGACTTTTTGCAGACAGGTTCCTGCCAAGGCCAGGGGCCCCAGGGCACATCCTTTGGCCATTTTCCCTGGGAAAGGAAACTCACCAGTCCAGGTTCCTAATTTCAGTTTGTGGGGCTCCCTTGGGTCTATCAGGGTAGAAAAATTTTGAGGTGGGGGCAACTTCGGTCTGGGGTACATCCTTCGATGTACAGACTTTTTGCAGGCCGGCCCCAGCCCAGGGCCAGGGGCCCCTGGGCAAATACTTTGGCCATTTTCCCTGGGAAAGAAAACTCACCAGCCAAGCTTCTTGATGTCAGTTTGAAGGGCTCCCTTGGATCCATCAGAACAGCAAAATCATGAGGTGGGGACAATTTCTCTCTGGGGTACATCCTTTGATGTATGGACTTTTTGCAATCAGATCCCAGCGCTGGGCCAGGGACTCCTAGGCACATTCTTTGGCCATTTTCCATGGGAAAGAAAACTCACCAGTTCAGGTTCCTGATGTCAGTTTGTAGGGCTCCCTTGAGTCTATCAAGGTAGCACAAATTTGAGGTGGGGACAACTTTGGACTGGGGTACATCTTTTGATGTACTGACTTTTTAAAGTCAGGTCCCAGCCCAGGGCCAGCGCACCATGGCACATACTTTGACAATTTTCCCCTGAAAAGAAAACTCACCAGTCCAGGTTCCTGATGTCAGTTTGTGTTTGTAGGGCACCCTTGGGTCTATCAGGGCAGCAAAATCTTGAGGTGGGGACAACTTCGGTCTGGGGTACATCCTTCGATGTATGGACTTTTTGCAGTCAGGACCCAGCCCAGGACCAGGTACTCCTGGGCACATCCTTTGGCCATTTTCCCTGGTAAAGAAAACTCACCAGTCCAGGTTCCTGATGTCAGTTTATAGGACACCCTTTGGTCTATCAGGGCAGCACAAGTTTGAGGTGGGGAAAATTTCGGTCTGGGGTACATCCTTCTATGTACGGACTTTTTGCAGTCAGGTCCCAGCCCGGGGCACGGGCCCCTGGAAACGTACTTTGGCCATTTTCCCTGGGAAAGAAAACTCATCATTCCAGGTTCCTGATGTCAGTTTGTAGGGCTCCCTTGAATCTATCAGGGCAGCACAAGTTTGAGGTGGGGACAACTTTGGTCTGGGGTACATCCTTCGATGTGTGGACTTTTTGCAATCAGGTCCCAGCCCAGGGCCAGGGCCCCCTGGGCACACCCTTTAGCCATTTTCCCTGGGAAAGAAAACTCACCAGTCCATGTTCCTGATGTCCGTTTGTAGGGCCCCTTGGGTCTTTCATGGCAGCAAAAGTTTGATGTGGGGACAACTTCCGTCTGAGGTACATACTTCGATGTGTGGGCTTTTTGCAGTCAGGACCCAGCCAAGGCCGTGGGCCCCTGGGCACATCCTTTGGCCATTTTCCCTGGGAAAGAAAACTCACCAGTCCAGGTTCCTGATGTCAGTTTGTAGGGCTGCCTTGGGTCTATCAGGGCAGCGAAATCTTGAGGTGAGGACAACTTTGGTCTGGGTTACATCCTTTGATGTATGGACTTTTTGCAGTCAGGTCCCAGCCCTGGGCCAGGGACTCCTAGGCACATCCTTTGGCCATTTACCCTGGGAAAGGAAACTCACCATTCCAGGTTCCTGATGTCAGTTTATAGGGCTCCCATAGGTCTTTAAGGGCAGCACACGTTTGAGTTAGGGACAACTTCTGTCTGGGGTACATCCTTCGATGTATGGACTTTTTGCACTCAGGCCCCAGCCCAGGGCCAGGGACTCCTGGGCACATCCTTTGGCCATTTTCCCTGGGAAAGAAAACTCACCAGTCCAGGTTCCTCATGTCAGTTTGTAGGGCCCTCTTGGGTTTATCCGGGCAGCGCAAGTTTGAGGTGGGGACAACTTTGGTCTGGGGTACATCCTTCGATGTGTGGACTTTTTGCAGTCAGGTCCCAGCCCTGGGCCAGGGACTCCTAGGCACATCCTTTGGCCATTTACCCTGGGAAAGGAAACTCACCATTCCAGGTTCCTGATGTCAGTTTATAGGGCTCCCATAGGTCTTTAAGGGCAACACACGTTTGAGTTAGGGACAACTTCTGTCTGGGTTACATCCGTCGATGTATGGACTTCCTGCAGTCAGGTTCCTGCCCAGGGAAAGGGGCCCCATGGCACGTACTTTGGCCATTTTCTCTGGGAAAGAAAACTCACCAGTCCAGGTTCCTGATGTCAGCTTATAGGGCTCCCTTGAATCTATCAGGGCAGCACAAGTTTGAGGTGGGGACAACTTCAGTCTGGGGTACATTTTTCGATGTACGGACTTTTCGCAGTCAGGTGCCAGCCCAGGACCAGCGCACCATGGCATATACCTTGGCCATTTTCCTGGAAAAGAAAACTCACCAGTCCAGGGGCCTGATGTCAGTTTGTAGGGTTTCCTAGGGTCTGTCTGGGCAGCAAAATCTTGAGGTGGGGACAACTTCTGTCTGGGGTACATCCTTCTATGTATGGACTTTTTGCAGTCAGTCCCAACCCGGGGCCAGGGACTCCTAGGCACATTTTTTGGCCATTTTCCCTGGGAAAGGAAACTTACCAGTCCAGGTTCCTGATGTCCGTTTGTAGGGCTCCCTTGGGCCTCTCAGGGCAGCACGAATTTGAGGTGAGAAGAACTTTGGTCTGGGGTACATCCTTCGATGTATGGAATTTTTGCAGTCAGGTGCCAACACTCGGCCAGGGGCCCCATGGCACATACTTTGGCCATTTTCCCTGGGAAAGAAAACTCACCAGTCCAGGTTCCTGATGTCAGCTTGTAGGGCTCCCTTGGGACTTTCCGAGCAGCACAAGTTTGAGATGGGGACAACTTTGGTCTGGGGTACAACCTTCGATGTATGGACTTTTTGAAGTCAGGTCCCAGCCCAGGGCCAGCGCACCATGGCACATACTTTGGCCATTTTCCTGGAAAAGAAAACTCACCAGTCCAGGTGCCTGATGTCAGTTTTTAGGGTTTCCTTGGTCTGTCTAGGCAGGACAAGTTTGAGATGGGGACAACTTTGGTCTGGGGTACATCCGTCGATGTATGGACTTTCTGCAGTCAGGTTCCTGCCCAGGGAAAGGGGCCCCTGGGCACGTCCTTTAGCCATTTTCCCTGGGAAAGAAAACTCACCAGTCCATGTTCCTGATGTCCGTTTGTAGGGCCCCTTGGGTCTTTCATGGCAGCACAAGTTTGATGTGGGGACAACTTCCGTCTGAGGTACATACTTCGATGTGTGGGCTTTTTGCAGTCAGGTCCCAGCCAAGGCCGTGGGCCCCTGGGCACATCCTTTGGCCATTTTCCCTGGGAAAGAAAACTCACCAGTCCAGGTTCCTGATGTCAGTTTGTAGGGCTCCCTTGGGTCTATCAGGGCAGCAAAATCTTGAGGTGGGAACAACTTTGGTCTGGGTTCCATCCTTCGATGTATGGACTTTTTGCAGTCAGGAACCCTCCCAGGGCCAGGGACTCCTAGGCACATCCTTTGGCTATTTCCCTGGGAAAGAAAAATCACCAGTCCAGGTTCCTGATGTCAGTTTGTAGGGCTCCCTTTGGTCTATCAGGGCAGCACAAGTTTGAGGTGGGGAAAATTTCGGTCTGGGGTACATCCTTCTATGTACGGACTTTTTGCAGTCAGGTCCCAGCCCAGGGCCAGGGCCCCCTGGGCACACCCTTTAGCCATTTTCCCTGGGAAAGAAAACCCACCAGTCCATGTTCCTGATGTCCGTTTGTAGGGCCCCTTGGGTCTTTCATGGCAGCAAAAGTTTGATGTGGGGACAACTTCCGTCTGAGGTACCTCCTTCGATGTTTGGACTTTTTCCAATCAGGTCCCAGCCAAGGGACAGGGCCCCCTGGGCACATACTTTGGCCATGTCCCCTGGGAAAGAAAACTCACCAGTCCAGGTCCCTGATGACAGTTTGTAGGGCCCTCTTGGGTTTATCCGGGCAGCGCAAGTTTGAGGTGGGGACAACTTTGGTCTGGGGTACATCCTTCGATGTGTGGACTTTTTGCAATCAGGTCCCAGCCCAGGGCCAGGGCCCCCTGGGCACATCCTTTGGCCATTTTCCCTGGGAAAGAAAACTCACCAGTCCAGGTTGCTGATATCAGTTTGTAGGGCTCCCTTGGGTCTATCAGGGCAGCACAAGTATGAGATGGGGACAACTTCGGTCTGCGATCCATCCTTCGATATAAGGATTCTTTGCATTCAGGCCCGAGCCCAGTGGCAGGGGCCCCTGGGCACATCCTTTGGCCATTTTACCTGGGAAAGAAAACTCACCAGTCCAGGTTCCTGATGTCAGTTTGTAGGGCTCCCTTGGGTCTATCAGGGCAGCACAAGTTTGAGGTGGGGACAATTTTGGTCTGTGATCCACCCTTCGATAGAGGGATTCTTTACAGTCAGGCCCGAGTCCAGGGCCAGGGGCCCCTGGGCACATCCTTTGGCCATTTTCCCTGGGAAAGAATACTCACCAGTCCAGGTTGCTGATGTCAGTTTGTAGGTCTCCCTTGGGTCTATCAGGGCAGCACAAGTTTGAGGTGGGGACAATTTTGGTCTGTGATCCACCCTTCGATAGAGGGATTCTTTACAGTCAGGCCCGAGTCCAGGGCCAGGGGCCCCTGGGCACATCCTTTGGCCATTTTCCCTGGGAAAGAAAATTCACCAGTCCAGGTTGCTAATGTCAGTTTGTAGGGCTCCCTTGGGTCTATCAGGGCAGCACAACTTTGAGGAGGGGACAACTTGAGTCTGGGGTCCATCCTTCGATATAAGGATTCTTTGCAGTCAGGTCCGAGCCCAGTGCCAGGGGCCCCTGGGCACATCCTTTGGCCATTTTCCCTGGGAAAGAAAACTCACCAGTCCAGGTTGCTGATGTCAGTTTGTAGGGCTCCCTTGGGTCTATCAGGGCAGCACAACTTTGAGGAGGGGACAACTTCGGTTGGGGGTCCATTCTTCGATATAAGGATTCTTCGCAGTCAGGCCCCAGCCCAGGGCCAGGGGCCCCTGGGCACATGCTTTGGCCATTTTCCCTGGGAAAGAAAACTCACTAGTCCAGGTTGCTGATGTCAGTTTGTAGGGCTCCCTTGGGTCTATCAGGGCAGCACAACTTTGAGGAGGGGACAACTTTGGTCTGCGAACCATCCTTCGATATAAGGATTCTTTGCAGTCAGGCCCCAGCCCAGGGCCAGGGGTTCCTGGGCACATCCTTTGGCCATTTTCCCTGGGAAAGAAAACTCACCAGTCCAGGTTGCTGATGTCAGTTTGTAGGGCTCCCTTGGGTCTCTCAGGGCAGCACAACTTTGAGGAGGGGACAACTTTGGTCTGTGATCCATTCTTCGATATAAGGATTCTTCGCAGTCAGGTCCCAACCCGGGGTCAGGGGCCCCTGGGCACATCCTTTGGCCATTTTCCCTGGGAAATAAAACTCACCAGTCCAGGTTGCTGATGTCAGTTTTTAGGGCTCTCTTGGGTCTCTCAGGGCAGCAAAATTTTGAGGAGGGGACAACTTCGGTCTGCGGTCCATCCTTCGATATAAGGATTTTTTGCAGTCAGGCCCCAGCCCAGTGCCAGGGGCCCCTGGGCACATCCTTTGGCCATTTTCCCTGGGAAAGAAAACTCACCAGTCCAGGTTGCTGATGTCAGTTTGTAGGGCTCCCTTGGGTCTATCAGGGCAGCACAACTTTGAGGAGGGGACAACTTCGGTGTGCGATTCATCCTTCGATATAAGGATTCTTTGCATTCAGGCCCGAGCCCAGGGCCAGGGGCCCCTGGGCACATCCTTTGGCCATTTTCCCTGGGAAAGAAAACTCACCAGTCCAGGTTGCTGATATCAGTTTGTAGGGCTCCCTTGGGTCTATCAGGGCAGCACAAGTATGAGATGGGGACAACTTCGGTCTGCGATCCATCCTTCGATATAAGGATTCTTTGCATTCAGGCCCGAGCCCAGTGGCAGGGGCCCCTGGGCACATCCTTTGGCCATTTTACCTGGGAAAGAAAACTCACCAGTCCAGGTTCCTGATGTCAGTTTGTAGGGCTCCCTTGGGTCTATCAGGGCAGCACAAGTTTGAGGTGGGGACAATTTTGGTCTGTGATCCACCCTTCGATAGAGGGATTCTTTACAGTCAGGCCCGAGTCCAGGGCCAGGGGCCCCTGGGCACATCCTTTGGCCATTTTCCCTGGGAAAGAAAACTCACTAGTCCAGGTTGCTGATGTCAGTTTGTAGGGCTCCCTTGGGTCTATCAGGGCAGCACAACTTTGAGGAGGGGACAACTTCCGTCTGAGGTACATCCTTCGATGTTTGGACTTTTTCCAATCATGTCCCAGCCAAGGGACAGGGCCCCCTGGGCACATACTTTGGCCATGTCCCCTGGGAAAGAAAACTCACCAGTCCAGGTCCCTGATGTCAGTTTGTAAAGCCCTCTTGGGTTTATCCGGGCAGCGCAAGTTTGAGGTGGGGACAACTTTGGTCTGGGGTACATCCTTCGGTGTGTGGACTTTTTGCAATCAGGTCCCAGCCCAGGGCCAGGGCCCCCTGGGCACGTTCTCTGGCCATTTTCCCTGGGAAAGAAAACTCGCCAGTCCAGGTTCCTGATTTCAGTTTGTAGGGGTCCTTTGGGACTTTCCGAGCAGCACAAGTTTGAGGTGGGGACAACTTTGGTCTGGGGTACATCCTTCTATGTATGGACTTTCTGCATTCAGGTTCCAGCCCCGGGCCAGGGGCCCCTGGGCACATCCTTTGGCCATTTTCCCTGGGAAAGAAAACTCACCAGTCCAGGTTCCTGATGTCAGTTTGTAGGGCTCCCTTGAATCTATCAGGGCAGCACAATTTTGAGGTGGGGACAACTTCAGTCTGGGGTACATTTTTTGATGTACGGACTTTTCGCAGTCAGGTGCCAGCCCAGTTTTAGGGGACCCTGGGCACATTCTTTGGCCATTTTCCCTGGGAAAGAAAACTCACCAGTCCAGGTTCCTGATGTCAGTTTGTAGGGCTCCCTTGGGTCTATCAGGGCAGCACAAGTTTGAGGTAGGGGCAATTTCGGTCTGGGGTACATCCTTCGATGTACGGACTTTTTGCATTCAGGTCCCAGCCCGGGGAACGGGCCCCTCGACACGTACTTTGGCCATTTTCCCTGGGAAAGAAAGCTCACCAGTCCAGGTTCCTGATGTCAGTTTATAGGACTCACTTCAATCTATCAGGGAAGCAGAAGTTTGAGGTTGGGACAACTTAGGTCTGGGGTGCATCCTTCTATGTATGGACTTTTTGCAGACAGGTTCCTGCCAAGGCCAGGGGCCCCAGGGCACATCCTTTGGCCATTTTCCCTGGGAAAGGAAACTCACCAGTCCAGGTTCCTAATTTCAGTTTGTGGGGCTCCCTTGGGTCTATCAGGGTAGAAAAATTTTGAGGTGGGGGCAACTTCGGTCTGGGGTACATCCTTCGATGTACAGACTTTTTGCAGGCCGGCCCCAGCCCAGGGCCAGGGGCCCCTGGGCAAATACTTTGGCCATTTTCCCTGGGAAAGAAAACTCACCAGCCAAGCTTCTTGATGTCAGTTTGAAGGGCTCCCTTGGATCCATCAGAACAGCAAAATCATGAGGTGGGGACAATTTCTCTCTGGGGTACATCCTTTGATGTATGGACTTTTTGCAATCAGATCCCAGCGCTGGGCCAGGGACTCCTAGGCACATTCTTTGGCCATTTTCCATGGGAAAGAAAACTCACCAGTTCAGGTTCCTGATGTCAGTTTGTAGGGCTCCCTTGAGTCTATCAAGGTAGCACAAATTTGAGGTGGGGACAACTTTGGACTGGGGTACATCTTTTGATGTACTGACTTTTTAAAGTCAGGTCCCAGCCCAGGGCCAGCGCACCATGGCACATACTTTGACAATTTTCCCCTGAAAAGAAAACTCACCAGTCCAGGTTCCTGATGTCAGTTTGTGTTTGTAGGGCACCCTTGGGTCTATCAGGGCAGCAAAATCTTGAGGTGGGGACAACTTCGGTCTGGGGTACATCCTTCGATGTATGGACTTTTTGCAGTCAGGACCCAGCCCAGGACCAGGTACTCCTGGGCACATCCTTTGGCCATTTTCCCTGGTAAAGAAAACTCACCAGTCCAGGTTCCTGATGTCAGTTTATAGGACACCCTTTGGTCTATCAGGGCAGCACAAGTTTGAGGTGGGGAAAATTTCGGTCTGGGGTACATCCTTCTATGTACGGACTTTTTGCAGTCAGGTCCCAGCCCGGGGCACGGGCCCCTGGAAACGTACTTTGGCCATTTTCCCTGGGAAAGAAAACTCATCATTCCAGGTTCCTGATGTCAGTTTGTAGGGCTCCCTTGAATCTATCAGGGCAGCACAAGTTTGAGGTGGGGACAACTTTGGTCTGGGGTACATCCTTCGATGTGTGGACTTTTTGCAATCAGGTCCCAGCCCAGGGCCAGGGCCCCCTGGGCACACCCTTTAGCCATTTTCCCTGGGAAAGAAAACTCACCAGTCCATGTTCCTGATGTCCGTTTGTAGGGCCCCTTGGGTCTTTCATGGCAGCAAAAGTTTGATGTGGGGACAACTTCCGTCTGAGGTACATACTTCGATGTGTGGGCTTTTTGCAGTCAGGACCCAGCCAAGGCCGTGGGCCCCTGGGCACATCCTTTGGCCATTTTCCCTGGGAAAGAAAACTCACCAGTCCAGGTTCCTGATGTCAGTTTGTAGGGCTGCCTTGGGTCTATCAGGGCAGCGAAATCTTGAGGTGAGGACAACTTTGGTCTGGGTTACATCCTTTGATGTATGGACTTTTTGCAGTCAGGTCCCAGCCCTGGGCCAGGGACTCCTAGGCACATCCTTTGGCCATTTACCCTGGGAAAGGAAACTCACCATTCCAGGTTCCTGATGTCAGTTTATAGGGCTCCCATAGGTCTTTAAGGGCAGCACACGTTTGAGTTAGGGACAACTTCTGTCTGGGGTACATCCTTCGATGTATGGACTTTTTGCACTCAGGCCCCAGCCCAGGGCCAGGGACTCCTGGGCACATCCTTTGGCCATTTTCCCTGGGAAAGAAAACTCACCAGTCCAGGTTCCTCATGTCAGTTTGTAGGGCCCTCTTGGGTTTATCCGGGCAGCGCAAGTTTGAGGTGGGGACAACTTTGGTCTGGGGTACATCCTTCGATGTGTGGACTTTTTGCAGTCAGGTCCCAGCCCTGGGCCAGGGACTCCTAGGCACATCCTTTGGCCATTTACCCTGGGAAAGGAAACTCACCATTCCAGGTTCCTGATGTCAGTTTATAGGGCTCCCATAGGTCTTTAAGGGCAACACACGTTTGAGTTAGGGACAACTTCTGTCTGGGTTACATCCGTCGATGTATGGACTTCCTGCAGTCAGGTTCCTGCCCAGGGAAAGGGGCCCCATGGCACGTACTTTGGCCATTTTCTCTGGGAAAGAAAACTCACCAGTCCAGGTTCCTGATGTCAGCTTATAGGGCTCCCTTGAATCTATCAGGGCAGCACAAGTTTGAGGTGGGGACAACTTCAGTCTGGGGTACATTTTTCGATGTACGGACTTTTCGCAGTCAGGTGCCAGCCCAGGACCAGCGCACCATGGCATATACCTTGGCCATTTTCCTGGAAAAGAAAACTCACCAGTCCAGGGGCCTGATGTCAGTTTGTAGGGTTTCCTAGGGTCTGTCTGGGCAGCAAAATCTTGAGGTGGGGACAACTTCTGTCTGGGGTACATCCTTCTATGTATGGACTTTTTGCAGTCAGTCCCAACCCGGGGCCAGGGACTCCTAGGCACATTTTTTGGCCATTTTCCCTGGGAAAGGAAACTTACCAGTCCAGGTTCCTGATGTCCGTTTGTAGGGCTCCCTTGGGCCTCTCAGGGCAGCACGAATTTGAGGTGAGAAGAACTTTGGTCTGGGGTACATCCTTCGATGTATGGAATTTTTGCAGTCAGGTGCCAACACTCGGCCAGGGGCCCCATGGCACATACTTTGGCCATTTTCCCTGGGAAAGAAAACTCACCAGTCCAGGTTCCTGATGTCAGCTTGTAGGGCTCCCTTGGGACTTTCCGAGCAGCACAAGTTTGAGATGGGGACAACTTTGGTCTGGGGTACAACCTTCGATGTATGGACTTTTTGAAGTCAGGTCCCAGCCCAGGGCCAGCGCACCATGGCACATACTTTGGCCATTTTCCTGGAAAAGAAAACTCACCAGTCCAGGTGCCTGATGTCAGTTTTTAGGGTTTCCTTGGTCTGTCTAGGCAGGACAAGTTTGAGATGGGGACAACTTTGGTCTGGGGTACATCCGTCGATGTATGGACTTTCTGCAGTCAGGTTCCTGCCCAGGGAAAGGGGCCCCTGGGCACGTCCTTTAGCCATTTTCCCTGGGAAAGAAAACTCACCAGTCCATGTTCCTGATGTCCGTTTGTAGGGCCCCTTGGGTCTTTCATGGCAGCACAAGTTTGATGTGGGGACAACTTCCGTCTGAGGTACATACTTCGATGTGTGGGCTTTTTGCAGTCAGGTCCCAGCCAAGGCCGTGGGCCCCTGGGCACATCCTTTGGCCATTTTCCCTGGGAAAGAAAACTCACCAGTCCAGGTTCCTGATGTCAGTTTGTAGGGCTCCCTTGGGTCTATCAGGGCAGCAAAATCTTGAGGTGGGAACAACTTTGGTCTGGGTTCCATCCTTCGATGTATGGACTTTTTGCAGTCAGGAACCCTCCCAGGGCCAGGGACTCCTAGGCACATCCTTTGGCTATTTCCCTGGGAAAGAAAAATCACCAGTCCAGGTTCCTGATGTCAGTTTGTAGGGCTCCCTTTGGTCTATCAGGGCAGCACAAGTTTGAGGTGGGGAAAATTTCGGTCTGGGGTACATCCTTCTATGTACGGACTTTTTGCAGTCAGGTCCCAGCCCAGGGCCAGGGCCCCCTGGGCACACCCTTTAGCCATTTTCCCTGGGAAAGAAAACCCACCAGTCCATGTTCCTGATGTCCGTTTGTAGGGCCCCTTGGGTCTTTCATGGCAGCAAAAGTTTGATGTGGGGACAACTTCCGTCTGAGGTACCTCCTTCGATGTTTGGACTTTTTCCAATCAGGTCCCAGCCAAGGGACAGGGCCCCCTGGGCACATACTTTGGCCATGTCCCCTGGGAAAGAAAACTCACCAGTCCAGGTCCCTGATGACAGTTTGTAGGGCCCTCTTGGGTTTATCCGGGCAGCGCAAGTTTGAGGTGGGGACAACTTTGGTCTGGGGTACATCCTTCGATGTGTGGACTTTTTGCAATCAGGTCCCAGCCCAGGGCCAGGGCCCCCTGGGCACATCCTTTGGCCATTTTCCCTGGGAAAGAAAACTCACCAGTCCAGGTTCCTGATTTCAGTTTGTAGGGGTCCTTTGGGACTTTCCGAGCAGCACAAGTTTGAGGTGGGGACAACTTTGCTCTGGGGTACATCTTTTGATGTACTGACTTTTTAAAGTCAGGCCCCAGCCCAGGGCCAGCGCACCATGGCGCATACTTTGGCAATTTTCCCCTGAAAAGAAATCTCTCTAGTCCAGGTGCCTGATGTCAGTTTGTAGGGCTTCCTTGGGTCTGTCTGGGCAGCACAAGTTTGATGTGGGGACAACTTCAGACTGGGGTACATCCTTCAATGTATGGACTTTCTGCAGTCAGGTTCCAGCCCCGGGCCAGGGGCCCCTGGGCACATCCTTTGGCCATTTTCCCTGGGAAAGAAAACTCACCAGTCCAGGTTCCTGATGTCAGTTTGTAGGGCTCCCTTGAATCTATCAGGGCAGCACAATTTTGAGGTGGGGACAACTTCAGTCTGGGGTACATTTTTCGATGTACGGACTTTTCGCAGTCAGGTGCCAGCCCAGTTTTAGGGGACACTGGGCACATTCTTTGGCCATTTTCCCTGGGAAAGAAAACTCACCAGTCCAGGTTCCTGATGTCAGTTTGTAGGGCTCCCTTGGGTTTATCAGGGCAGCACGAGTTTGAGGTGGGGACAACTTTGGTCTGGGGTACATCCTTCGATGTATGGAATTTTTGCAGTCAGGTTCCAGCCCAGGGCCAGGGGCCCCTGGGCACTTACTTTGGCCATTTTCCCTGGGAAAGAAAACTCACCAGTCCAGGTTTCTGATGTCAGTTTGTAGGGCTCCCTTGAGACTTTCCGAGCAGCAGAAGTTTGAGGCGGGGACAACTTCAGACTGGGGTACATCCGTCGATGTATGGACTTTTTGCAGTCAGGTCCCAGCCCAGGGCCAGGGACTCCTGGGCACATCCTTTATCTATTTTCCCAGGGAAAGAAACCTCACCAGTCCATGTTCCTGATGTCAGTTTGTAGGGCTCCCTCGGGTCTATCAGGGCAGCAAAATCTTGAGGTGGGGACAACTTCTGTCTGGGGTACATCCTTCTATGTATGGACTTTTTGCAGTCAGGTCCCAACCCGGGGCCAGGGACTCCTAGGCACATTTTTTGGCCATTTCCCCTGGGAAAGAAAACTCACCAGTCCAGGTTCCTGATGTCAGTTTGTAGGGGTCCCTTGAGACTTTTCGAGCAGCACAAGTTTGAGGTGGGGACAACTTTGTTCTGGGGTACATCCTTTGATGTATGGACTTTTTGAAGTCAGGTCCCAGCCCAGGGCCAGCGCACCATGGCACATACTTTGGCCATTTTCCTGGAAAAGAAAACTCACCAGTCCAGGTGCCTGATGTCAGTTTTTAGGGTTTCCTTGGTCTGTCTAGGCAGCACAAGTTTGAGGTGGGGACAACTTTGGTCTGGGGTACATCCTTCGATGTATGGACTTTCTGCAGTCAGGTTCCAGCCCAGGGAAAGGGGCCCCTGGGCACGTCCTTTGGCCATTTTCCCTGGGAAAGAAAACTCACCAGTCCAGGTTCCTGATGTCAGTTTGTAGGGCTCCCTTGGGTCTATCAGGGCGGCACAATTTTGAGGTGGGGACAATTTCGGTCTGTGGTACATCCTTCGATGTACGGGCTTTTTGCAGTCAGGTGCCAGCCCAGTTTTAGGGGACCCTGGGCACATCGTTTGGCCATTATCCCTGGGAAAGAAAATTCACCATTCCAGGTTCCTGATGTCAGTTTGAAGGGCTCCCTTGGATCCATCAGAACAGCAAAATCTTGAGGTGGGGACAACTTCTCTCTGGGGTACATCCTTTGATGTATGGACCTTTTGAAATCAGGTCCCAGCGCAGGGCCAGGGACGCCTAGGCACATCCTTTGGCCATTTTCCCTGGGAAAGAAAACTCACCAGTCCAGGTTCCTGATGTCAGTTTGCAGGGCTCCCTTGGGTCTATCAGGGCAGCAAAATCTTGAGGTGGGGACAACTTCAGTCTGGGCTACATCCATCTATGTATGGACTTTTTGCAGTCAGGCCCCAGTCCTGGGCCAGGGACTCCTAGGCACATCCTTTGGCCATTTTCCCTGGGAAAGAAAACTCACCAGTCCAGGTTCCTGATGTCAGTTTTTAGGGCTCCCTTAGGTTTTTAAGGGCAGCACACGTTTTAGTTGGGGACAACTTCTGTATGGGGTACATCCTTCTATGTATGGTCTTTTTGCAGTCAGGTCCCAGCCCAGGGCCAGCGCACCATGGCACATACTTTGGCCATTTTCCCTGGGAAAGAAAACTCACCAGTCCAGGTTCCTGATGTCAGTTTGTAGGGCTCCCTTGGGACTTTCCGAGCAGCACAAGTTTGAGGTGGGAACAACTTTGGTCTGGGGTACATCCTTCGATGTACGGACTTTTTGCATTCAGGTCCCAGCCCGGGGCACAGGCCCCATGGCACATACTTTGGCCATTTTCCCTGGGAAAGAAAACTCACCAGTCCAGGTTCCTGATGTCAGTTTGTAGGGCTCCCTTGAATCTATCAGGGCAGCACAAACTTGAGGTGGGGACACCTTCGGTCTGGGGTACATTTTTCGATGTACGGACTTTTTGAAGTCAGGTGCCAGCCCAGTTTTAGGGGACCCTGGGCACATACTTTGGCCATTTTCCCAGGGAAAGAAAACTCACCAGTCCAGGTTCCTGATGTCAGTTAGTAATGCTCCCTTGGGTCTATCAGGGCAGCACGAGTTTGAGGTGGGGACAACTTTGGTCTGGGGTACATCCTTCGATGTTTGGGCTTTTTGCAGTCATGTACCAGCCAAGGCCGTGGGCCTCTGGGCACATACTTTGGCCATTTTCCCTGGGAAAGAAAAGTCACCAGTCCAGGTTCCTGATGTCAGTTTGTAGGGCTCCCGTGGGACTTTCCGAGCAGCGCAAGTTTGAGGTGGGAACAACTTTGGTCTGGGGTACATCCTTCGATGAATGGACTTTTTGCAGTCAGGACCCATCCCAGGGCCAGGGACACCTAGGCACATCCTTTGGCCATTTTCCCTGGGAAAGAAAACTCACCAGTCCAGGTTTCTGATGTCAGTTTGTAGGGCTCCCTTGGGACATTCCTAACAGCACAAGTTTGAGGTGGGGACAACTTTGGTCTGGGGTACATCCTTTGATGTATGGACTTTTTGAAATCAGGTCAAAGCCCAGGGCCAGCGCACCATGGCACATACTTTGGCCATTTTCCCTGGGAAAGAAAACTCACCAGTCCAGGTGCCTGATGTCAGTTTATAGGACTCCCTTGGGTCTATCAGGGCAGCACAAGTTTGAGGTGGGGACAACTTCGGTCTGTGGTACATCCGTCGATGTATGGACTTTCTGCAGTCAGGTTCCAGCCCAGGGAAAGGGGCCCCATGGCAAGTACTTTGGCCATTTTCCCTGAAAAAGAAAACTCACCAGTTCAGGTTCCTGATGTCAGTTTATAGGACTCACTTCAATTTATCAGGGCAACAGAAGGTTGAGGTTTGGACAACTTATGTCTGGGGTGCATCCTTCTATGTATGGAGTTTTTGCAGTCAGGCCCCTGCCAAGGCCAGGGGCCCGTGGGCACATCCTTTAGCCATTTTCCCTGGGAAAGAAAACTCACCAGCCAAGGTTCTTGATGTCAGTTTGAAGGGCTCCCTTGGGTCTATCAGGGCAGAGAAATTTTGAGGTGGGGGCAACTTCGGTCTGGGGTACATCCTTCCATGTACAGACTTTTTGCAGTCAGGTCCCAGCGCAGGGCCAGGGACGCCTAGGCACGTCCTTTGGACATTTTCCCTGGGAAAGAAAACGCACCAGTTCAGGTTCCTGATGCCAGTTTGTAGGGCTCCCTTGAGTGTATCAAGGTAGCACAAGTTTCAGGTGGGGACAACTTTGGTCTGGGGTACATCCTTCGATATATGGACTTTTTGCAGTGAGGTCCCAACCCAGGGCCTGGGGCCCCCGGGCTCATCCTTTGGCCATTTTCCCTGGGAAAGAAAACGCACCAGTTCAGGTTCCTGATGCCAATTTGTAGGGCTCCCTTGAGTGTATCAAGGTAGCACAAGTTTGAGGTGGGGACAACTTTGGACTGGAGTACATCCTTCGATATATGGACTTTTTGTAGTCAGGTCCCAACCCAGGGCCTGGGGCCCCCGGGCTCATACTTTGGCCATTTTCCCTGGGAAAGAAAACGCACCAGTTCAGATTCCTGATGCCAATTTGTAGGGCTCCCTTGAATCTATCAGGGCAGCACAAGTTTGAGGTGGGGACAACTTCGGTCTGGGGTACATTTTTTGATGTACGGACTTTTTGCAGTCAGGTGCCAGCCCAGTTTTAGGGGACCCTGGGCAATTACATTGGCCATTTTCCCTGGGAAAGAAAACTCACCAGTCCTGGTTCCTGATGTCAGTTTATAGGATTCCCTTGGGTCTATCAGGGCAGCACAAGTTTGAGGTGGGGACAACTTCGGTCCGGGATACATCCTTCCATGTTTGGATTTTTTGAAGTCAGGTCCCAACCCAGGGCCTGGGGCCCCCGGGCTCATCCTTTGGCCATTTTCCCTGGGAAAGAAAACGCACCATTCCAGGTTCCTGATGTCAGTTTGCAGGGCTCCCTTGGGTCTATCAGGGCAGGAAAATCTTGAGGTGGGGACAACTTCAGTCTGGGCTACATCCTTCTATGTATGGACTTTTTGCAGTCAGGCCCCAGCCCTGGGCCAGGGACTCCTAGGCACATCCTTTGGCCATTTTCCCTGGGAAAGAAAACTCAGCAGTCCAGGTTCCTGATGTCAGTTTGTAGGGCTCCCTTGGGTCTATCACGGCTGCAGAAATTTGAGGAGGGGACAACTTCGGTCTGGGGTCCATCCTTTGATACAAGGATTTTTTGCAGTCAGGTCCCAGCCGAGGGGCAGGGTCCCCTGGGCACAACCTTTGGCCGTTTTCTCTTGGAAAGAAAACTCACCAGTCCAGGTTCCGGATGTCAGTTTGTAGGGCTCCCTTGGGTCTATCAGGGCAGCACAAGTTTGAGGTGCTGACAACTTCGGTCTGGGGTCCATCCTTTGATATATGTATTTTTTGCAGTCAGGACCCAGCCCAGTGTGCGGCGCCCCTGGGCATATCTTTTGGCCATTTTCCCTTGGAAAGAAAACTCACCAGTCCAGGTTCCTGATGTCAGTTTGTAGGGCTCCCTGTGGTCTATCTGGGCATTACAAATTTTAGGTGGGGACAACTTTGGTCTGGCCTCCATCCTTTGATATAAAGATTTTTTGCAGTCAGGCCCAGCCCATTGCTAGGGTCCCATGGGCACATTCTTTGGCCATTTTCCCTGGGAAAGAAAACTCACCAGTCCAGGTTCCAGATGTCAGTTTGTAGGGCTCCCTTGGGTCTATCAGGGCAGCACAAGTTTGAGGTGGGGACAACTTCGGTCTGGTGTCCATCCTTCAATACAAGGATTTTTTGCAGTGAGGTCCCAGCCCAGGGCCAGGGGCCCCTGGGCACAGCCTTTGGCCACTTTCCCTGGGAAAGAAAACTCACCAGTCCAGGTTCCTGATGTCAGTTTGTAGGGCTCCCTTGGGTCTATCAGGGCAGCACAAGTTTGAGGTGGGGACAACTTCGGTCTGGGGTCCATCCTTCGATATAAGGATTTTTTGCAGTGAGGTCCCAGCCCAGGGCCAGGGGCCCCTGGGCACATCCTTTGGCCCTTTTCCCTGGGAAAGAAAACTCAGCAGTCCAGGTTCCTGATGTCAGTTTGTAGGGCTCCCTGGGGTCTATCAGGGCATTACAAGTTTGAGGTGGGGATAACTTGGGTCTGGGCTCCATGCTTCGATATAAGGATTTTTTGCAGTGAGGTCCTTGCCCAGGGCCAGGGGTCACTGGGCACATCCATTGGCCATTTTCCCTGGGAAAGAAAACTCAGCAGTCCAGGTTCCTGATGTCAGTTTGTAGGGCTCCCTTGGGTCTATCAGGGCAGCACAATTTTGAGGTGGGGACAACTTCAGTCTGGGGTACATTTTTTGATGTACGGACTTTTCGCAGTCAGGTGCCAGCCCAGTTTTAGGGGACCCTGGGCACATTCTTTGGCCATTTTCCCTGGGAAAGAAAACTCACCAGTCCAGGTTCCTGATGTCAGTTTGTAGGGCTCCCTTGGGTCTATCAGGGCAGCACAAGTTTGAGGTAGGGGCAATTTCGGTCTGGGGTACATCCTTCGATGTACGGACTTTTTGCATTCAGGTCCCAGCCCGGGGAACGGGCCCCTCGACACGTACTTTGGCCATTTTCCCTGGGAAAGAAAGCTCACCAGTCCAGGTTCCTGATGTCAGTTTATAGGACTCACTTCAATCTATCAGGGAAGCAGAAGTTTGAGGTTGGGACAACTTAGGTCTGGGGTGCATCCTTCTATGTATGGACTTTTTGCAGACAGGTTCCTGCCAAGGCCAGGGGCCCCAGGGCACATCCTTTGGCCATTTTCCCTGGGAAAGGAAACTCACCAGTCCAGGTTCCTAATTTCAGTTTGTGGGGCTCCCTTGGGTCTATCAGGGTAGAAAAATTTTGAGGTGGGGGCAACTTCGGTCTGGGGTACATCCTTCGATGTACAGACTTTTTGCAGGCCGGCCCCAGCCCAGGGCCAGGGGCCCCTGGGCAAATACTTTGGCCATTTTCCCTGGGAAAGAAAACTCACCAGCCAAGCTTCTTGATGTCAGTTTGAAGGGCTCCCTTGGATCCATCAGAACAGCAAAATCATGAGGTGGGGACAATTTCTCTCTGGGGTACATCCTTTGATGTATGGACTTTTTGCAATCAGATCCCAGCGCTGGGCCAGGGACTCCTAGGCACATTCTTTGGCCATTTTCCATGGGAAAGAAAACTCACCAGTTCAGGTTCCTGATGTCAGTTTGTAGGGCTCCCTTGAGTCTATCAAGGTAGCACAAATTTGAGGTGGGGACAACTTTGGACTGGGGTACATCTTTTGATGTACTGACTTTTTAAAGTCAGGTCCCAGCCCAGGGCCAGCGCACCATGGCACATACTTTGACAATTTTCCCCTGAAAAGAAAACTCACCAGTCCAGGTTCCTGATGTCAGTTTGTGTTTGTAGGGCACCCTTGGGTCTATCAGGGCAGCAAAATCTTGAGGTGGGGACAACTTCGGTCTGGGGTACATCCTTCGATGTATGGACTTTTTGCAGTCAGGACCCAGCCCAGGACCAGGTACTCCTGGGCACATCCTTTGGCCATTTTCCCTGGTAAAGAAAACTCACCAGTCCAGGTTCCTGATGTCAGTTTATAGGACACCCTTTGGTCTATCAGGGCAGCACAAGTTTGAGGTGGGGAAAATTTCGGTCTGGGGTACATCCTTCTATGTACGGACTTTTTGCAGTCAGGTCCCAGCCCGGGGCACGGGCCCCTGGAAACGTACTTTGGCCATTTTCCCTGGGAAAGAAAACTCATCATTCCAGGTTCCTGATGTCAGTTTGTAGGGCTCCCTTGAATCTATCAGGGCAGCACAAGTTTGAGGTGGGGACAACTTTGGTCTGGGGTACATCCTTCGATGTGTGGACTTTTTGCAATCAGGTCCCAGCCCAGGGCCAGGGCCCCCTGGGCACACCCTTTAGCCATTTTCCCTGGGAAAGAAAACTCACCAGTCCATGTTCCTGATGTCCGTTTGTAGGGCCCCTTGGGTCTTTCATGGCAGCAAAAGTTTGATGTGGGGACAACTTCCGTCTGAGGTACATACTTCGATGTGTGGGCTTTTTGCAGTCAGGACCCAGCCAAGGCCGTGGGCCCCTGGGCACATCCTTTGGCCATTTTCCCTGGGAAAGAAAACTCACCAGTCCAGGTTCCTGATGTCAGTTTGTAGGGCTGCCTTGGGTCTATCAGGGCAGCGAAATCTTGAGGTGAGGACAACTTTGGTCTGGGTTACATCCTTTGATGTATGGACTTTTTGCAGTCAGGTCCCAGCCCTGGGCCAGGGACTCCTAGGCACATCCTTTGGCCATTTACCCTGGGAAAGGAAACTCACCATTCCAGGTTCCTGATGTCAGTTTATAGGGCTCCCATAGGTCTTTAAGGGCAGCACACGTTTGAGTTAGGGACAACTTCTGTCTGGGGTACATCCTTCGATGTATGGACTTTTTGCACTCAGGCCCCAGCCCAGGGCCAGGGACTCCTGGGCACATCCTTTGGCCATTTTCCCTGGGAAAGAAAACTCACCAGTCCAGGTTCCTCATGTCAGTTTGTAGGGCCCTCTTGGGTTTATCCGGGCAGCGCAAGTTTGAGGTGGGGACAACTTTGGTCTGGGGTACATCCTTCGATGTGTGGACTTTTTGCAGTCAGGTCCCAGCCCTGGGCCAGGGACTCCTAGGCACATCCTTTGGCCATTTACCCTGGGAAAGGAAACTCACCATTCCAGGTTCCTGATGTCAGTTTATAGGGCTCCCATAGGTCTTTAAGGGCAACACACGTTTGAGTTAGGGACAACTTCTGTCTGGGTTACATCCGTCGATGTATGGACTTCCTGCAGTCAGGTTCCTGCCCAGGGAAAGGGGCCCCATGGCACGTACTTTGGCCATTTTCTCTGGGAAAGAAAACTCACCAGTCCAGGTTCCTGATGTCAGCTTATAGGGCTCCCTTGAATCTATCAGGGCAGCACAAGTTTGAGGTGGGGACAACTTCAGTCTGGGGTACATTTTTCGATGTACGGACTTTTCGCAGTCAGGTGCCAGCCCAGGACCAGCGCACCATGGCATATACCTTGGCCATTTTCCTGGAAAAGAAAACTCACCAGTCCAGGGGCCTGATGTCAGTTTGTAGGGTTTCCTAGGGTCTGTCTGGGCAGCAAAATCTTGAGGTGGGGACAACTTCTGTCTGGGGTACATCCTTCTATGTATGGACTTTTTGCAGTCAGTCCCAACCCGGGGCCAGGGACTCCTAGGCACATTTTTTGGCCATTTTCCCTGGGAAAGGAAACTTACCAGTCCAGGTTCCTGATGTCCGTTTGTAGGGCTCCCTTGGGCCTCTCAGGGCAGCACGAATTTGAGGTGAGAAGAACTTTGGTCTGGGGTACATCCTTCGATGTATGGAATTTTTGCAGTCAGGTGCCAACACTCGGCCAGGGGCCCCATGGCACATACTTTGGCCATTTTCCCTGGGAAAGAAAACTCACCAGTCCAGGTTCCTGATGTCAGCTTGTAGGGCTCCCTTGGGACTTTCCGAGCAGCACAAGTTTGAGATGGGGACAACTTTGGTCTGGGGTACAACCTTCGATGTATGGACTTTTTGAAGTCAGGTCCCAGCCCAGGGCCAGCGCACCATGGCACATACTTTGGCCATTTTCCTGGAAAAGAAAACTCACCAGTCCAGGTGCCTGATGTCAGTTTTTAGGGTTTCCTTGGTCTGTCTAGGCAGGACAAGTTTGAGATGGGGACAACTTTGGTCTGGGGTACATCCGTCGATGTATGGACTTTCTGCAGTCAGGTTCCTGCCCAGGGAAAGGGGCCCCTGGGCACGTCCTTTAGCCATTTTCCCTGGGAAAGAAAACTCACCAGTCCATGTTCCTGATGTCCGTTTGTAGGGCCCCTTGGGTCTTTCATGGCAGCACAAGTTTGATGTGGGGACAACTTCCGTCTGAGGTACATACTTCGATGTGTGGGCTTTTTGCAGTCAGGTCCCAGCCAAGGCCGTGGGCCCCTGGGCACATCCTTTGGCCATTTTCCCTGGGAAAGAAAACTCACCAGTCCAGGTTCCTGATGTCAGTTTGTAGGGCTCCCTTGGGTCTATCAGGGCAGCAAAATCTTGAGGTGGGAACAACTTTGGTCTGGGTTCCATCCTTCGATGTATGGACTTTTTGCAGTCAGGAACCCTCCCAGGGCCAGGGACTCCTAGGCACATCCTTTGGCTATTTCCCTGGGAAAGAAAAATCACCAGTCCAGGTTCCTGATGTCAGTTTGTAGGGCTCCCTTTGGTCTATCAGGGCAGCACAAGTTTGAGGTGGGGAAAATTTCGGTCTGGGGTACATCCTTCTATGTACGGACTTTTTGCAGTCAGGTCCCAGCCCGGGGCACGGGCCCCTGGAAACGTACTTTGGCCATTTTCCCTGGGAAAGAAAACTCACCAGTCCAGGTTCCTGATGTCAGTTTGTAGGGCTCCCTTGAATCTATCAGGGCAGCACAAGTTTGAGGTGGGGACAACTTTGGTCTGGGGTACATCCTTCGATGTGTGGACTTTTTGCAATCAGGTCCCAGCCCAGGGCCAGGGCCCCCTGGGCACACCCTTTAGCCATTTTCCCTGGGAAAGAAAACCCACCAGTCCATGTTCCTGATGTCCGTTTGTAGGGCCCCTTGGGTCTTTCATGGCAGCAAAAGTTTGATGTGGGGACAACTTCCGTCTGAGGTACCTCCTTCGATGTTTGGACTTTTTCCAATCAGGTCCCAGCCAAGGGACAGGGCCCCCTGGGCACATACTTTGGCCATGTCCCCTGGGAAAGAAAACTCACCAGTCCAGGTCCCTGATGACAGTTTGTAGGGCCCTCTTGGGTTTATCCGGGCAGCGCAAGTTTGAGGTGGGGACAACTTTGGTCTGGGGTACATCCTTCGATGTGTGGACTTTTTGCAATCAGGTCCCAGCCCAGGGCCAGGGCCCCCTGGGCACATCCTTTGGCCATTTTCCCTGGGAAAGAAAACTCACCAGTCCAGGTTCCTGATTTCAGTTTGTAGGGGTCCTTTGGGACTTTCCGAGCAGCACAAGTTTGAGGTGGGGACAACTTTGCTCTGGGGTACATCTTTTGATGTACTGACTTTTTAAAGTCAGGCCCCAGCCCAGGGCCAGCGCACCATGGCGCATACTTTGGCAATTTTCCCCTGAAAAGAAATCTCTCTAGTCCAGGTGCCTGATGTCAGTTTGTAGGGCTTCCTTGGGTCTGTCTGGGCAGCACAAGTTTGATGTGGGGACAACTTCAGACTGGGGTACATCCTTCAATGTATGGACTTTCTGCAGTCAGGTTCCAGCCCCGGGCCAGGGGCCCCTGGGCACATCCTTTGGCCATTTTCCCTGGGAAAGAAAACTCACCAGTCCAGGTTCCTGATGTCAGTTTGTAGGGCTCCCTTGAATCTATCAGGGCAGCACAATTTTGAGGTGGGGACAACTTCAGTCTGGGGTACATTTTTCGATGTACGGACTTTTCGCAGTCAGGTGCCAGCCCAGTTTTAGGGGACACTGGGCACATTCTTTGGCCATTTTCCCTGGGAAAGAAAACTCACCAGTCCAGGTTCCTGATGTCAGTTTGTAGGGCTCCCTTGGTTTTATCAGGGCAGCACGAGTTTGAGGTGGGGACAACTTTGGTCTGGGGTACATCCTTCGATGTATGGAATTTTTGCAGTCAGGTTCCAGCCCAGGGCCAGGGGCCCCTGGGCACTTACTTTGGCCATTTTCCCTGGGAAAGAAAACTCACCAGTCCAGGTTTCTGATGTCAGTTTGTAGGGCTCCCTTGAGACTTTCCGAGCAGCAGAAGTTTGAGGCGGGGACAACTTCAGACTGGGGTACATCCGTCGATGTATGGACTTTTTGCAGTCAGGTCCCAGCCCAGGGCCAGGGACTCCTGGGCACATCCTTTATCTATTTTCCCAGGGAAAGAAACCTCACCAGTCCATGTTCCTGATGTCAGTTTGTAGGGCTCCCTCGGGTCTATCAGGGCAGCAAAATCTTGAGGTGGGGACAACTTCTGTCTGGGGTACATCCTTCTATGTATGGACTTTTTGCAGTCAGGTCCCAACCCGGGGCCAGGGACTCCTAGGCACATTTTTTGGCCATTTCCCCTGGGAAAGAAAACTCACCAGTCCAGGTTCCTGATGTCAGTTTGTAGGGGTCCCTTGAGACTTTTCGAGCAGCACAAGTTTGAGGTGGGGACAACTTTGTTCTGGGGTACATCCTTTGATGTATGGACTTTTTGAAGTCAGGTCCCAGCCCAGGGCCAGCGCACCATGGCACATACTTTGGCCATTTTCCTGGAAAAGAAAACTCACCAGTCCAGGTGCCTGATGTCAGTTTTTAGGGTTTCCTTGGTCTGTCTAGGCAGCACAAGTTTGAGGTGGGGACAACTTTGGTCTGGGGTACATCCTTCGATGTATGGACTTTCTGCAGTCAGGTTCCAGCCCAGGGAAAGGGGCCCCTGGGCACGTCCTTTGGCCATTTTCCCTGGGAAAGAAAACTCACCAGTCCAGGTTCCTGATGTCAGTTTGTAGGGCTCCCTTGGGTCTATCAGGGCGGCACAATTTTGAGGTGGGGACAATTTCGGTCTGTGGTACATCCTTCGATGTACGGGCTTTTTGCAGTCAGGTGCCAGCCCAGTTTTAGGGGACCCTGGGCACATCGTTTGGCCATTATCCCTGGGAAAGAAAATTCACCATTCCAGGTTCCTGATGTCAGTTTGAAGGGCTCCCTTGGATCCATCAGAACAGCAAAATCTTGAGGTGGGGACAACTTCTCTCTGGGGTACATCCTTTGATGTATGGACCTTTTGAAATCAGGTCCCAGCGCAGGGCCAGGGACGCCTAGGCACATCCTTTGGCCATTTTCCCTGGGAAAGAAAACGCACTAGTTCAGGTTCCTGATGCCAGTTTGTAGGGCTCCCTTGAGTGTATCAAGGTAGCACAAGTTTGAGGTGGGGACAACTTTGGTCTGGGGTACATCCTTCGATATATGGACTTTTTGTAGTCAGGTCCCAACCCAGGGCCTGGGGCCCCCGGGCTCATCCTTTGGCCATTTTCCCTGGGAAAGAAAACGCACCAGTCCAGGTTCCTGATGTCAGTTTGCAGGGCTCCCTTGGGTCTATCAGGGCAGCAAAATCTTGAGGTGGGGACAACTTCAGTCTGGGCTACATCCATCTATGTATGGACTTTTTGCAGTCAGGCCCCAGTCCTGGGCCAGGGACTCCTAGGCACATCCTTTGGCCATTTTCCCTGGGAAAGAAAACTCACCAGTCCAGGTTCCTGATGTCAGTTTTTAGGGCTCCCTTAGGTTTTTAAGGGCAGCACACGTTTTAGTTGGGGACAACTTCTGTATGGGGTACATCCTTCTATGTATGGTCTTTTTGCAGTCAGGTCCCAGCCCAGGGCCAGCGCACCATGGCACATACTTTGGCCATTTTCCCTGGGAAAGAAAACTCACCAGTCCAGGTTCCTGATGTCAGTTTGTAGGGCTCCCTTGGGACTTTCCGAGCAGCACAAGTTTGAGGTGGGAACAACTTTGGTCTGGGGTACATCCTTCGATGTACGGACTTTTTGCATTCAGGTCCCAGCCCGGGGCACAGGCCCCATGGCACATACTTTGGCCATTTTCCCTGGGAAAGAAAACTCACCAGTCCAGGTTCCTGATGTCAGTTTGTAGGGCTCCCTTGAATCTATCAGGGCAGCACAAACTTGAGGTGGGGACACCTTCGGTCTGGGGTACATTTTTCGATGTACGGACTTTTTGAAGTCAGGTGCCAGCCCAGTTTTAGGGGACCCTGGGCACATACTTTGGCCATTTTCCCAGGGAAAGAAAACTCACCAGTCCAGGTTCCTGATGTCAGTTAGTAATGCTCCCTTGGGTCTATCAGGGCAGCACGAGTTTGAGGTGGGGACAACTTTGGTCTGGGGTACATCCTTCGATGTTTGGGCTTTTTGCAGTCATGTACCAGCCAAGGCCGTGGGCCTCTGGGCACATACTTTGGCCATTTTCCCTGGGAAAGAAAAGTCACCAGTCCAGGTTCCTGATGTCAGTTTGTAGGGCTCCCGTGGGACTTTCCGAGCAGCGCAAGTTTGAGGTGGGAACAACTTTGGTCTGGGGTACATCCTTCGATGAATGGACTTTTTGCAGTCAGGACCCATCCCAGGGCCAGGGACACCTAGGCACATCCTTTGGCCATTTTCCCTGGGAAAGAAAACTCACCAGTCCAGGTTTCTGATGTCAGTTTGTAGGGCTCCCTTGGGACATTCCTAACAGCACAAGTTTGAGGTGGGGACAACTTTGGTCTGGGGTACATCCTTTGATGTATGGACTTTTTGAAATCAGGTCAAAGCCCAGGGCCAGCGCACCATGGCACATACTTTGGCCATTTTCCCTGGGAAAGAAAACTCACCAGTCCAGGTGCCTGATGTCAGTTTATAGGACTCCCTTGGGTCTATCAGGGCAGCACAAGTTTGAGGTGGGGACAACTTCGGTCTGTGGTACATCCGTCGATGTATGGACTTTCTGCAGTCAGGTTCCAGCCCAGGGAAAGGGGCCCCATGGCAAGTACTTTGGCCATTTTCCCTGAAAAAGAAAACTCACCAGTTCAGGTTCCTGATGTCAGTTTATAGGACTCACTTCAATTTATCAGGGCAACAGAAGGTTGAGGTTTGGACAACTTATGTCTGGGGTGCATCCTTCTATGTATGGAGTTTTTGCAGTCAGGCCCCTGCCAAGGCCAGGGGCCCGTGGGCACATCCTTTAGCCATTTTCCCTGGGAAAGAAAACTCACCAGCCAAGGTTCTTGATGTCAGTTTGAAGGGCTCCCTTGGGTCTATCAGGGCAGAGAAATTTTGAGGTGGGGGCAACTTCGGTCTGGGGTACATCCTTCCATGTACAGACTTTTTGCAGTCAGGTCCCAGCGCAGGGCCAGGGACGCCTAGGCACGTCCTTTGGACATTTTCCCTGGGAAAGAAAACGCACCAGTTCAGGTTCCTGATGCCAGTTTGTAGGGCTCCCTTGAGTGTATCAAGGTAGCACAAGTTTCAGGTGGGGACAACTTTGGTCTGGGGTACATCCTTCGATATATGGACTTTTTGCAGTGAGGTCCCAACCCAGGGCCTGGGGCCCCCGGGCTCATCCTTTGGCCATTTTCCCTGGGAAAGAAAACGCACCAGTTCAGGTTCCTGATGCCAATTTGTAGGGCTCCCTTGAGTGTATCAAGGTAGCACAAGTTTGAGGTGGGGACAACTTTGGACTGGAGTACATCCTTCGATATATGGACTTTTTGTAGTCAGGTCCCAACCCAGGGCCTGGGGCCCCCGGGCTCATACTTTGGCCATTTTCCCTGGGAAAGAAAACGCACCAGTTCAGATTCCTGATGCCAATTTGTAGGGCTCCCTTGAATCTATCAGGGCAGCACAAGTTTGAGGTGGGGACAACTTCGGTCTGGGGTACATTTTTTGATGTACGGACTTTTTGCAGTCAGGTGCCAGCCCAGTTTTAGGGGACCCTGGGCAATTACATTGGCCATTTTCCCTGGGAAAGAAAACTCACCAGTCCTGGTTCCTGATGTCAGTTTATAGGATTCCCTTGGGTCTATCAGGGCAGCACAAGTTTGAGGTGGGGACAACTTCGGTCCGGGATACATCCTTCCATGTTTGGATTTTTTGAAGTCAGGTCCCAACCCAGGGCCTGGGGCCCCCGGGCTCATCCTTTGGCCATTTTCCCTGGGAAAGAAAACGCACCATTCCAGGTTCCTGATGTCAGTTTGCAGGGCTCCCTTGGGTCTATCAGGGCAGGAAAATCTTGAGGTGGGGACAACTTCAGTCTGGGCTACATCCTTCTATGTATGGACTTTTTGCAGTCAGGCCCCAGCCCTGGGCCAGGGACTCCTAGGCACATCCTTTGGCCATTTTCCCTGGGAAAGAAAACTCAGCAGTCCAGGTTCCTGATGTCAGTTTGTAGGGCTCCCTTGGGTCTATCACGGCTGCAGAAATTTGAGGAGGGGACAACTTCGGTCTGGGGTCCATCCTTTGATACAAGGATTTTTTGCAGTCAGGTCCCAGCCGAGGGGCAGGGTCCCCTGGGCACAACCTTTGGCCGTTTTCTCTTGGAAAGAAAACTCACCAGTCCAGGTTCCGGATGTCAGTTTGTAGGGCTCCCTTGGGTCTATCAGGGCAGCACAAGTTTGAGGTGCTGACAACTTCGGTCTGGGGTCCATCCTTTGATATATGTATTTTTTGCAGTCAGGACCCAGCCCAGTGTGCGGCGCCCCTGGGCATATCTTTTGGCCATTTTCCCTTGGAAAGAAAACTCACCAGTCCAGGTTCCTGATGTCAGTTTGTAGGGCTCCCTGTGGTCTATCTGGGCATTACAAATTTTAGGTGGGGACAACTTTGGTCTGGCCTCCATCCTTTGATATAAAGATTTTTTGCAGTCAGGCCCAGCCCATTGCTAGGGTCCCATGGGCACATTCTTTGGCCATTTTCCCTGGGAAAGAAAACTCACCAGTCCAGGTTCCAGATGTCAGTTTGTAGGGCTCCCTTGGGTCTATCAGGGCAGCACAAGTTTGAGGTGGGGACAACTTCGGTCTGGTGTCCATCCTTCAATACAAGGATTTTTTGCAGTGAGGTCCCAGCCCAGGGCCAGGGGCCCCTGGGCACAGCCTTTGGCCACTTTCCCTGGGAAAGAAAACTCACCAGTCCAGGTTCCTGATGTCAGTTTGTAGGGCTCCCTTGGGTCTATCAGGGCAGCACAAGTTTGAGGTGGGGACAACTTCGGTCTGGGGTCCATCCTTCGATATAAGGATTTTTTGCAGTGAGGTCCCAGCCCAGGGCCAGGGGCCCCTGGGCACATCCTTTGGCCCTTTTCCCTGGGAAAGAAAACTCAGCAGTCCAGGTTCCTGATGTCAGTTTGTAGGGCTCCCTGGGGTCTATCAGGGCATTACAAGTTTGAGGTGGGGATAACTTGGGTCTGGGCTCCATGCTTCGATATAAGGATTTTTTGCAGTGAGGTCCTTGCCCAGGGCCAGGGGTCACTGGGCACATCCATTGGCCATTTTCCCTGGGAAAGAAAACTCAGCAGTCCAGGTTCCTGATGTCAGTTTGTAGGGCTCCCTTGGGTCTATCAGGGCAGCACAAGTTTGAGGTGGGGACAAATTCGGTCTGGGTTCCATCCTGCGATATAAGGATTTTTTGCAGTCAGGCCCGGCCCATTGCCAGGGTCCCATGGGCACATTCTTTGGCCATTTTCCCTGGGAATGAAAACGCAGCAGTCCAGGTTCCTCATGTCAGTTTGTAGGGCTCCCTTGGGACTATCAGGGCAGCGCAGGTTTGATGTGGGGACAAATTCGGTCTGGGGTCCACCTTTCGATATATGAATTTTTTGCAGTCAGTCCCGGCCCATTGCCAGGGGCCACTGGGCACATCCATTGGCCATTTTCCCTGGGAAAGAAAACTCACCAGTCCAGGTTCCTGATGTCAGTTTGCAGGGCTCCCTTGGGTGTATCAGGGCAGCACAAGTTTGAGGTGGGGAAAACTTCGGCCTGGGCTCCATCCTTTGATATAAGGATTTTTTGCAGTCAGGTCCCCGCCCAGGGTGCGGGGCACCATGGCACAACCTTTGGCAGTTTTTCCTGGGAAAGAAAACTCACCAGTCCAGGTTCCTGATGTCAGTTTGTAGGGCTCCCTTGGGTCTATCAGGGCAGCAGAAATTTGAGGAGGGGACAATTCGGTCTGGGGTCCATCCTTCCATTTAAGTATTTTTTGCAGTCAGGTCCCAGCCCAGGGCCAGGGGCCCCTGGGCACATCCTTTGGCCATTTTCCCTGGGAAAGAAAACTCACCAGTCCAGGTTCCTGATGCCAGTTTGTAGGGCTCCCTTGGGTCTATCAGGGCAGCAGAAATTTGAGGAGGGGACAATTCGGTCTGGGGTCCATCCTTCGATACAAGGATTTTTTGCAGTCAGGTCCCAGCCGAGGGCCAGGGTCCCCTGGGCACATCCTTTGGCCCTTTCCCCTGGGAAAGAAAACTCACCAGTCCAGGTTCCTGATGTCAGTTTGTAGGGATCCTTTGCGTCTATCAGGGCAGCAGACGTTTGAGGTGGGGACAACTTCGGTGTGAGGTCCATCCTTCGATATAAGGATTTTTTGCAGTGAGGTCCCAGCCCAGGACCAGGGGCCCCTGGGCACATCCTTTGTCCCTTTTCCCTGGGAAAGAAAACTCAGCAGTCCAGGTTCCTGATGTCAGTTTGTAGGGCTCCTTTGGGTCTATCAAGGCAGCACAAATTTGATGTGGGGACAACTTCGGTATGGGCTCCATCCTTCGATATAAGGATTTTTTGCAGTCAGGTGCCAGCCCAGGGTGCGGGGCACCATGGCACAACCTTTGGCCATTTTCCCTGGGAAAGAAAACTCAGCAGTCCAGGTTCCTGATGTCAGTTTGTAGGGCTCCCTTGGGTCTATCAGGGCATTACAAATTCTAGGTGGGGACAATTTCGGTCTGGCCTCCATCCTTCGATACAAAGATTTTTTGCAGTCAGGCCCAGCCCATTGCCAGGGTCCCATGGGCACATCCTTTGGCCATTTTCCCTGGGAAAGAAAACTCAGCAGTCCAGGTTCCTGATGTCAGTTTGTAGGGCTCCCTTGGGACTATCAGGGCAGCACAGGGTTGATGTGGGGACAAATTCGGTCTGGGGTCCATCTTTCGATATATGGATTTTTTGCAGTCAGGCCCAGCCCATGGCCAGGGTCCCATGGGCACATTCTTTGGCCATTTTCCCTGGGAAAGAAAAATCAGCAGTCCAGGTTCCTCATGTCAGTTTGTAGGGCTCCTTTGGGTCTATCAGGGCAGCAGAAGTTTGATGTGGGGACAACTTCGGTCTGGGGTCCATCATTCGATATAAGGATTTTTTGCAGTCAGGTCCCAGCCATGGCCGGGGGCACCTAGGCACATCCTTTGGCCATTTTCCCTGCGAAAGAAAACTCACCAGTCCAGGTTCCTGATGTCAGTTTGTAGGGCTCCCTTGGGCCTGTCAGGGCAGCAGAATTTTGAGGAGTGGGCAATTTCGGTCTGGAATCCATCCTTCGATATAAGGATTTTTTGCAGTCAGGTCCCAGCCCAGTGTGCGGCGCCCCTGGGCACATTATTTGGCCCTTTTCCCTTGGAAAGAAAACTCAGCAGTCCAGGTTCCTGATGTCAGTTTGTAGGGCTCCCTTGGGACGATCAGGACAGCATAGGTTTGATGTGGGGACAACTTCGGTCTGGGCTCCATCCTTCGATACAAGGATTTTTTGCAGTCAGGTACCAGCCGAGGGCCAGGGGCCCCTGGGCACAATCTTTGGCCGTTTTCTCTTGGAAAGAAAACTCACCAGTCCAGGTTCCGGATGTCAGTTTGTAGGGCTCCCTTGGGTCTATCAGGGCAGCACAAGTTTGAGGTGCTGACAACTTCGGTCTGGGGTCCATCCTTTGATATAAGTATTTTTTGCAGTCAGGACCCAGCCCAGTGTGCGGCGCCCCTGGGCACATCTTTTGGCCATTTTCCCTTGGAAAGAAAACTCACCAGTCCAGGTTCCTGATGTCAGTTTGTAGGGCTCCCTTGGGTCTATCAGGGCAGCACAAGTTTGAGGAGGGGACAACTTTGGTCTGGGCTCCATCCTTCGATACAAGGATTTTTTGCAGTCAGGTACCAGCCGAGGGCCAGGGGCCCCTGGGCACAACCTTTGGCCCTTTTCTCTTGGAAAGAAAACTCACCAGTCCAGGATCCTGATGTCAGTTTGTAGGGCTCCCTGTGGTCTATCTGGGCATTACAAATTTTAGGTGGGGACAATTTTGGTCTGGCCTCCATCCTTTGATATAAAGATTTTTTGCAGTCAGGCCCAGCCCATTGCTAGGGTCCCATGGGCACATTCTTTGGCCATTTTCCCTGGGAAAGAAAACTCACCAGTCCAGGTTCCAGATGTCAGTTTGTAGGGCTCCCTTGGGTCTATCAGGGCAGCACAAGTTTGAGGTGGGGACAACTTCGGTCTGGGGTCCATCCTTCAATACAAGGATTTTTTGCAGTGAGGTCCCAGCCCAGGGCCAGGGGCCCCTGGGCACAGCCTTTGGCCACTTTCCCTGGGAAAGAAAACTCACCAGTCCAGGTTCCTGATGTCAGTTTGTAGGGCTCCCTTGGGTCTATCAGGGCAGCACAAGTTTGAGGTGGGGACAACTTCGGTCTTAAGTCCATCTTTCGATATAAGGATTTTTTTCAGTCATGTCCCAGCCATGGCCGGGGGCACCTAGGCACATCCTTTGTCCCTTTTCCCTGGGAAAGAAAACTCAGCAGTCCATGTTCCTGATGTCAATTTTTAGGGCTCCCTTGGGACTTTCTGGACAGCACAGGTTTGATGTGGGGACAACTTCGGTCTGGGGTCCATCCTTCGATATAAGGATTTTTTGCAGTCAGGTCCCAGCCCAGGGTGGGGGGCACCATGGCACAATCTTTGGAAGTTTATCCTGGGAAAGAAAACTCAGCAGTCCAGGTTCCTGATGTCAGTTTGTAGGGCTCCCTGGGGTCTATCAGGGCATTACAAATTCTAGGTGGGGACAACTTCGGTCTGGCCTCCATCCTTTGATACAAAGATTTTTTGCAGTCAGGCCCAGCCCATTGCCAGGGTCCCATGGGCACATTCTTTGGCCATTTTCCCTGGGAAAGAAAACTCAGCAGTCCAGGTTCCTGATGTCAGTTTGTAGGGCTCCCTGGGGTCTATCAGGGCATTACAAGTTTGAGGTGGGGATAACTTGGGTCTGGACTCCATGCTTCGATATAAGGATTTTTTGCAGTGAGGTCCTTGCCCAGGGCCAGGGGTCACTGGGCACATCCATTGGCCATTTTCCCTGGGAAAGAAAACTCAGCAGTCCAGGTTCCTGATGTCAGTTTGTAGGGCTCCCTTGGGTCTATCAGGGCAGCAGAAATTTGAGGAGGGGACAATTCGGTCTGGGGTCCATCCTTCCATATAATGATTTTTTGCAGTGAGGTTCCAGCCCAGGGCCAGGGGCCCCTGGGCACAACTTTTCGCCCTTTTCCCCTGGGAAAGAAAATTCACCAGTCCAGGTTCCTGATGTCAGTTTGTAGGGCTCCCTTGGGTCTATCAGGGCAGCACAAGTTTGAGGTGGGGACAAATTCGGTCTGGGGTCCATCCTTCGATATAAGGATTTTTTGCAGTCAGGCCCGGCCCATTGCCAGGGTCCCATGGGCACATTCTTTGGCCATTTTCCCTGGGAATGAAAACTCAGCAGTCCAGGTTCCTCATGTCAGTTTGTAGGGCTCCCTTGGGACTATCAGGGCAGCGCAGGTTTGATGTGGGGACAAATTCGGTCTGGGGTCCACCTTTCGATATATGGATTTTTTGCAGTCAGTCCCGGCCCATTGCCAGGGGCCACTGGGCACATCCATTGGCCATTTTCCCTGGGAAAGAAAACTCACCAGTCCAGGTTCCTGATGCCAGTTTGTAGGGCTCCCTTGGGTCTATCAGGGCAGCAGAAATTTGAGGAGGGGACAATTCGGTCTGGGGTCCATCCTTCGATACAAGGATTTTTTGCAGTCAGGTCCCAGCCGAGGGCCAGGGTCCCCTGGGCACATCCTTTGGCCCTTTCCCCTGGGAAAGAAAACTCACCAGTCCAGGTTCCTGATGTCAGTTTGTAGGGATCCTTTGGGTCTATCAGGGCAGCAGACGTTTGAGGTGGGGACAACTTCGGTGTGGGGTCCATCCTTCAATACAAGGATTTTTTGCAGTGAGGTCCCAGCCCAGGAACAGGGGCCCCTGGGCACATCCTTTGTCCCTTTTCCCTGGGAAAGAAAACTCAGCAGTCCAGGTTCCTGATGTCAGTTTGTAGGGCTCCTTTGGGTCTATCAAGGCAGCACAAATTTGATGTGGGGACAACTTCGGTCTGGGCTCCATCCTTCGATATAAGGATTTTTTGCAGTCAGGTCCCCGCCCAGGGTGCGGGGCACCATGGCACAACCTTTGGCAGTTTTTCCTGGGAAAGAAAACTCACCAGTCCAGGTTCCTGATGTCAGTTTGTAGGGCTCCCTGGGGTCTATCAGGGCATTACAAATTCTAGGTGGGGACAACTTCGGTCTGGCCTCCATCCTTCGATACAAAGATTTTTTGCAGTCAGGCCCAGCCCATTGCCAGGGTCCCATGGGCACATTCTTTGGCCATTTTCCCTGGGAAAGAAAAATCAGCAGTCCAGGTTCCTCATGTCAGTTTGTAGGGCTCCTTTGGGTCTATCAGGGCAGCAGAAGTTTGATGTGGGGACAACTTCGGTCTGGGGTCCATCATTCGATATAAGGATTTTTTGCAGTCAGGTCCCAGCCATGGCCGGGGGCAACTAGGCACATCCTTTGGCCATTTTCCCTGCGAAAGAAAACTCACCAGTCCAGGTTCCTGATGTCAGTTTGTAGGGCTCCCTTGGGGCTGTCAGGGCAGCAGAATTTTGAGGAGTGGGCAATTTCGGTCTGGAATCCATCCTTCGATATAAGGATTTTTTGCAGTCAGGTCCCAGCCCAGTATGCGGCGCCCCTGGGCACATTGTTGGCCCTTTTCCCTTGGAAAGAAAACTCAGCAGTCCAGGTTCCTGATGTCAGTTTGTAGGGCTCCCTTGGGACGATCAGGACAGCATAGGTTTGATGTGGGGACAACTTCGGTCTGGGGTTCATCCTTCGATATAAGGATTTTTTGCATTGAGGTCCCAGCCCAGGACCAGGGGCCCCTGGGCACATCCTTTGGCCATTTTCTCTTGGAAAGAAAACTCACCAGTCCAGGTTCCGGATGTCAGTTTGTAGGGCTCCCTTGGGTCTATCAGGGCAGCACAAGTTTGAGGTGCTGACAACTTCGGTCTGGGGTCCATCCTTTGATATAAGTATTTATTGCAGTCAGGACCCAGCCCAGTGTGCGGCGCCCCTGGGCACATCTTTTGGCCATTTTCCCTTGGAAAGAAAACTCACCAGTCCAGGTTCCTGATGTCAGTTTGTAGGGCTCCCTGTGGTCTATCTGGGCATTACAAATTTTAGGTGGGGACAATTTTGGTCTGGCCTCCATCCTTTGATATAAAGATTTTTTGCAGTCAGGCCCAGCCCATTGCTAGGGTCCCATGGGCACATTCTTTGGCCATTTTCCCTGGGAAAGAAAACTCAGCAGTCCAGGTTCCTGATGTCAGTTTGTAGGGCTCCCTTGGGTCTATCAGGGCAGCACAAGTTTGAGGTGGGGACAACTTCGGTCTTAAGTCCATCTTTCGATATAAGGATTTTTTTCAGTCATGTCCCAGCCATGGCCGGGGGCCCCTGGGCACATCCTTTGTCCCTTTTCCCTGGGAAAGAAAACTCAGCAGTCCAGGTTCCTGATGTCAATTTTTAGGGCTCCCTTGGGACTTTCTGGACAGCACAGGTTTGATGTGGGGACAACTTCGGTCTGGGGTCCATCCTTCGATATAAGGATTTTTTGCAGTGAGGTCCCAGCCCATTGCCAGGGTCCCATGGGCACATTCTTTGGCCATTTTCCTTGGGAAAGAAAAATCAGCAGTCCAGGTTCCTGATGTCAGTTTGTAGGGCTCCCTGGGGTCTATCAGGGCATTACAAGTTTGAGGTGGGGATAACTTGGGTCTGGGCTCCATGCTTCGATATAAGGATTTTTTGCAGTGAGGTCCTTGCCCAGGGCCAGGGGTCACTGGGCACATCCATTGGCCATTTTCCCTAGGAAAGAAAACTCAGCAGTCCAGGTTCCTGATGTCAGTTTGTAGGGCTCCCTTGGGTCTATCAGGGCAGCAGAAATTTGAGGAGGGGACAATTCGGTCTGGGGTCCATCCTTCCATATAATGATTTTTTGCAGTGAGGTTCCAGCCCAGGGCCAGGGGCCCCTGGGCACAACTTTTCGCCCTTTTCCCTTGGAAAGAAAACTCACCAGTCCAGGTTCCTGATGTCAGTTTGTAGGGCTCCCTTGGGTCTATCAGGGCAGCACAAGTTTGATGTGGGGACAAATTCGGTCTGGGGTCCATCCTTCGATATAAGGATATTTTTCAGTCAGGTCCCAGCCGAGGGCCAGGGTCCCCTGGGCACATCCTTTGGCCATTTTCCCTGGGAAAGAAAACTCAGCAGTCCAGGTTCCTGATGTCAGTTTGTAGGGCTCCCTGGGGTCTATCAGGGCATTACAAATTCTAGGTGGGGACAACTTCGGTCTGGCCTCCATCCTTCGATACAAAGATTTTTTGCAGTCAGGCCCAGCCCATTGCCATGGTCCCATGGGCACATTCTTTGGCCATTTTCCCTGGGAAAGAAAAATCAGCAGTCCAGGTTCCTCATGTCAGTTTGTAGGGCTCCTTTGGGTCTATCAGGGCAGCAGAAGTGTGATGTGGGGACAACTTCGGTCTGGGGTCCATCATTCGATATAAGGATTTTTTGCAGTCAGGTCCCAGCCATGGCCGGGGGCACCTAGGCACATCCTTTGGCCATTTTCCCTGCGAAAGAAAACTCACCAGTCCAGGTTCCTGATGTCAGTTTGTAGGGCTCCCTTGGGGCTGTCAGGGCAGCAGAATTTTGAGGAGTGGGCAATTTCGGTCTGGAATCCATCCTTCGATATAAGGATTTTTTGCAGTCAGGTCCCAGCCCAGTGTGCGGCGCCCCTGGGCACATTATTTGGCCCTTTTCCCTTGGAAAGAAAACTCAGCAGTCCAGGTTTCTGATGTCAGTTTGTAGGGCTCCCTTGGGACGATCAGGACAGCACAAGTTTGAGGTGGGGACAACTTCAGTCTGGGGTCCATCCTTCAATACAAGGATTTTTTGCATTGAGGTCCCAGCCCAGGGCCAGGGGCCCCTGGGCACATCCTTTGGCCATTTTCTCTTGGAAAGAAAACTCACCAGTCCAGGTTCCGGATGTCAGTTTGTAGGGCTCCCTTGGGTCTATCAGGGCAGCACAAGTTTGAGTAGGGGACAACTTCGGTCTGGGCTCCATCCTTCGATACAAGGATTTTTTGCAGTCAGGTCCCAGCCGAGGGCCAGGGGCCCCTGGGCACAACCTTTGGCCGTTTTCTCTTGGAAAGAAAACTCACCAGTCCAGGTTCCGGATGTCAGTTTGTAGGGCTCCCTTGGGTCTATCAGGGCGGCACAAGTTTGAGGTGCTGACAACTTCGGTCTGGGGTCCATCCTTTGATATAAGTATTTTTTGCAGTCAGGACCCAGCCCAGTGTGCGGCGCCCCTGGGCACATCTTTTGGCCATTTTCCCTTGGAAAGAAAACTCACCAGTCCAGGTTCCAGATGTCAGTTTGTAGGGCTCCCTGTGGTCTATCTGGGCATTACAAATTTTAGGTGGGGACAACTTTGGTCTGGCCTCCATCCTTTGATATAAAGATTTTTTGCAGTCAGGCCCAGCCCATTGCTAGGGTCCCATGGGCACATTCTTTGGCCATTTTCCCTGGGAAAGAAAACTCACCAGTCCAGGTTCCAGATGTCAGTTTGTAGGGCTCCCTTGGGTCTATCAGGGCAGCACAAGTTTGAGGTGGGGACAACTTCGGTCTGGGGTCCATCCTTCAATACAAGGATTTTTTGCAGTGAGGTCCCAGCCCAGGACCAGGGGCCCCTGGGCACAGCCTTTGGCCACTTTCCCTGGGAAAGAAAACTCACCAGTCCAGGTTCCTGATGTCAGTTTGTAGGGCTCCCTTGGGTCTATCAGGGCAGCACAAGTTTGAGGTGGGGACAACTTCGGTCTTAAGTCCATCTTTCGATATAAGGATTTTTTTCAGTCATGTCCCAGCCATGGCCGGGGGCACCTAGGCACATCCTTTGTCCCTTTTCCCTGGGAAAGAAAACTCAGCAGTCCAGGTTCCTGATGTCAATTTTTAGGGCTCCCTTGGGACTTTCTGGACAGCACAGGTTTGATGTGGGGACAACTTCGGTCTGGGGTCCATCCTTCGATATAAGGATTTTTTGCAGTCAGGTCCCAGCCCAGGGTGGGGGGCACCATGGCACAATCTTTGGAAGTTTTTCCTGGGAAAGAAAACTCACCAGTCCAGGTTCCTGATGTCAGTTTGTAGGGCTCCCTTGGGTCTATCAGGGCAGCACAAGTTTGAGGTGGGGACAACTTCGGTCTGGGGTCCATCCTTCGATATAAGGATTTTTTGCAGTCAGGTCCCAGCCCAGGGCCAGGGGCCCCTGGGCACATCCTTTGGCCCTTTTCCCTGGGAAAGAAAACTCAGCAGTCCAGGTTCCTGATGTCAGTTTGTAGGGCTCCCTGGGGTCTATCAGGGCATTACAAGTTTGAGGTGGGGATAACTTGGGTCTGGGCTCCATGCTTCGATATAAGGATTTTTTGCAGTGAGGTCCTTGCCCAGGGCCAGGGGTCACTGGGCACATCCATTGGCCATTTTCCCTAGGAAAGAAAACTCAGCAGTCCAGGTTCCTGATGTCAGTTTGTAGGGCTCCCTTGGGTCTATCAGGGCAGCAGAAATTTGAGGAGGGGACAATTCGGTCTGGGGTCCATCCTTCCATATAATGATTTTTTGCAGTGAGGTTCCAGCCCAGGGCCAGGGGCCCCTGGGCACAACTTTTCGCCCTTTTCCCTTGGAAAGAAAACTCACCAGTCCAGGTTCCTGATGTCAGTTTGTAGGGCTCCCTTGGGTCTATCAGGGCAGCACAAGTTGGATGTGGGGACAAATTCGGTCTGGGGTCCATCCTTCGATATAAGGATATTTTTCAGTCAGGTCCCAGCCGAGGGCCAGGGTCCCCTGGGCACATCCTTTGGCCATTTTCCCTGGGAAAGAAAACTCAGCAGTCCAGGTTCCTGATGTCAGTTTGTAGGGCTCCCTTGGGTCTATCAGGGCATTACAAATTCTAGGTGGGGACAATTTCGGTCTGGCCTCCATCCTTCGATACAAAGATTTTTTGCAGTCAGGCCCAGCCCATTGCCAGGGTCCCATGGGCACATCCTTTGGCCATTTTCCCTGGGAAAGAAAACTCAGCAGTCCAGGTTCCTGATGTCAGTTTGTAGGGCTCCCTTGGGACTATCAGGGCAGCACAGGGTTGATGTGGGGACAAATTCGGTCTGGGGTCCATCTTTCGATATATGGATTTTTTGCAGTCAGGCCCAGCCCATGGCCAGGGTCCCATGGGCACATTCTTTGGCCATTTTCCCTGGGAAAGAAAAATCAGCAGTCCAGGTTCCTCATGTCAGTTTGTAGGGATCCTTTGGGTCTATCAGGGCAGCAGAAGTGTGATGTGGGGACAACTTCGGTCTGGGGTCCATCATTCGATATAAGGATTTTTTGCAGTCAGGTCCCAGCCATGGCCGGGGGCACCTAGGCACATCCTTTGGCCATTTTCCCTGCGAAAGAAAACTCACCAGTCCAGGTTCCTGATGTCAGTTTGTAGGGCTCCCTTGGGGCTGTCAGGGCAGCAGAATTTTGAGGAGTGGGCAATTTCGGTCTGGAATCCATCCTTCGATATAAGGATTTTTTGCAGTCAGGTCCCAGCCCAGTGTGCGGCGCCCCTGGGCACATTATTTGGCCCTTTTCCCTTGGAAAGAAAACTCAGCAGTCCAGGTTTCTGATGTCAGTTTGTAGGGCTCCCTTGGGTCTATCAGGGCAGCACAAGTTTGAGTAGGGGACAACTTCGGTCTGGGCTCCATCCTTCGATACAAGGATTTTTTGCAGTCAGGTCCCAGCCGAGGGCCAGGGGCCCCTGGGCACAACCTTTGGCCGTTTTCTCTTGGAAAGAAAACTCACCAGTCCAGGTTCCGGATGTCAGTTTGTAGGGCTCCCTTGGGTCTATCAGGGCGGCACAAGTTTGAGGTGCTGACAACTTCGGTCTGGGGTCCATCCTTTGATATAAGTATTTTTTGCAGTCAGGACCCAGCCCAGTGTGCGGCGCCCCTGGGCACATCTTTTGGCCATTTTCCCTTGGAAAGAAAACTCACCAGTCCAGGTTCCTGATGTCAGTTTGTAGGGCTCCCTGTGGTCTATCTGGGCATTACAAATTTTAGGTGGGGACAACTTTGGTCTGGCCTCCATCCTTTGATATAAAGATTTTTTGCAGTCAGGCCCAGCCCATTGCTAGGGTCCCATGGGCACATTCTTTGGCCATTTTCCCTGGGAAAGAAAACTCACCAGTCCAGGTTCCAGATGTCAGTTTGTAGGGCTCCCTTGGGTCTATCAGGGCAGCACAAGTTTGAGGTGGGGACAACTTCGGTCTGCGGTCCATCCTTCAATACAAGGATTTTTTGCAGTGAGGTCCCAGCCCAGGACCAGGGGCCCCTGGGCACAGCCTTTGGCCACTTTCCCTGGGAAAGAAAACTCACCAGTCCAGGTTCCTGATGTCAGTTTGTAGGGCTCCCTTGGGTCTATCAGGGCAGCACAAGTTTGAGGTGGGGACAACTTCGGTCTTAAGTCCATCTTTCGATATAAGGATTTTTTTCAGTCATGTCCCAGCCATGGCCGGGGGCACCTAGGCACATCCTTTGTCCCTTTTCCCTGGGAAAGAAAACTCAGCAGTCCAGGTTCCTGATGTCAATTTTTAGGGCTCCCTTGGGACTTTCTGGACAGCACAGGTTTGATGTGGGGACAACTTCGGTCTGGGGTCCATCCTTCGATATAAGGATTTTTTGCAGTCAGGTCCCAGCCCAGGGTGGGGGGCACCATGGCACAATCTTTGGAAGTTTTTCCTGGGAAAGAAAACTCACCAGTCCAGGTTCCTGATGTCAGTTTGTAGGGCTCCCTTGGGTCTATCAGGGCAGCACAAGTTTGAGGTGGGGACAACTTCGGTCTGGGGTCCATCCTTCGATATAAGGATTTTTTGCAGTGAGGTCCCAGCCCAGGGCCAGGGGCCCCTGGGCACATCCTTTGGCCCTTTTCCCTGGGAAAGAAAACTCAGCAGTCCAGGTTCCTGATGTCAGTTTGTAGGGCTCCCTGGGGTCTATCAGGGCATTACAAGTTTGAGGTGGGGATAACTTGGGTCTGGGCTCCATGCTTCGATATAAGTATTTTTTGCAGTGAGGTCCTTGCCCAGGGCCAGGGGTCACTGGGCACATCCATTGGCCATTTTCCCTGGGAAAGAAAACTCAGCAGTCCAGGTTCCTGATGTCAGTTTGTAGGGCTCCCTTGGGTCTATCAGGGCAGCAGAAATTTGAGGAGGGGACAATTCGGTCTGGGGTCCATCCTTCCATATAATGATTTTTTGCAGTGAGGTTCCAGCCCAGGGCCAGGGGCCCCTGGGCACAACTTTTCGCCCTTTTCCCTTGGAAAGAAAACTCACCAGTCCAGGTTCCTGATGTCAGTTTGTAGGGCTCCCTTGGGTCTATCAGGGCAGCACAAGTTTGAGGTGGGGACAAATTCGGTCTGGGGTCCATCCTTCGATATAAGGATTTTTTGCAGTCAGGCCCGGCCCATTGCCAGGGTCCCATGGGCACATTCTTTGACCATTTTCCCTGGGAATGAAAACTTAGCAGTCCAGGTTCCTCAGGTCAGTTTGTAGGGCTCCCTTGGGACTATCAGGGCAGCGCAGGTTTGATGTGGGGACAAATTCGGTCTGGGGTCCACCTTTCGATATATGGATTTTTTGCAGTCAGTCCCGGCCCATTGCCAGGGGCCACTGGGCACATCCATTGGCCATTTTCCCTGGGAAAGAAAACTCACCAGTCCAGGTTCCTGATGTCAGTTTTTAGGGCTCCCTTGGGACTATCAGGGCAGCACAGGTTTGATGTGGGGACAACTTCGGTCTGGGGTCCATCCTTCGATATAAGGACTTTTTGCAGTCAGGTCCCAGCCCAGGGTGCGGGGCCCCTGGGCACATCCTTTGGCCATTTTCCCTGGGAAAGAAAACTCACCAGTCCAGGTTCCTGATGTCAGTTTGCAGGGCTCCCTTGGGTCTATCAGGGCAGCACAAGTTTGAGGTGGGGAAAACTTCGGCCTGGGCTCCATCCTTTGATATAAGGATTTTTTGAAGTCAGGTCCCAGCCCAGGGTGCGAGGCACCATGGCACAACCTTTGGCAGTTTTTCCTGGGAAAGAAAACTCACCAGTCCAGGTTCCTGATGTCAGTTTGTAGGGCTCCCTTGGGTCTATCAGGGCAGCAGAAATTTGAGGAGGGGACAATTCGGTCTGGGGTCCATCCTTCCATATAAGTATTTTTTGCAGTCAGGTCCCAGCCCAGGGCCAGGGGCCCCTGGGCACATCCTTTGGCCATTTTCCCTGGGAAAGAAAACTCACCAGTCCAGGTTGCTGATGTCAGTTTGTAGGGCTCCCTTGGGTCTATCAGGCAGCAGAAATTTGAGGAGGGGACAATTCGGTCTGGGGTCCATCCTTCGATACAAGGATTTTTTGCAGTCAGGTCCCAGCCGAGGGCCAGGGTCCCCTGGGCACATCCTTTGGCCCTTTCCCCTGGGAAAGAAAACTCACCAGTCCAGGTTCCTGATGTCAGTTTGTAGGGCTCCCTTGGGGCTGTCAGGGCAGCAGAATTTTGAGGAGTGGGCAATTTCGGTCTGGAATCCATCCTTCGATATAAGGATTTTTTGCAGTCAGGTCCCAGCCCATTGCCAGAGGCCCCTGGGCACATCCTTTGGCCATTTTCCCTGGGAAAGAAAACTCAGCAGTCCAGGTTCCTGATGTCAGTTTGTAGGGCTCCTTTGGGTCTATCAAGGCAGCACAAATTTGATGTGGGGACAACTTCGGTCTGGGCTCCATCCTTCGATATAAGGATTTTTTGCAGTCAGGTCCCAGCCCAGGGTGCGGGGCACCATGGCACAACCTTTGGCAGTTTTTCCTGGGAAAGAAAACTCACCAGTCCAGGTTCCTGATGTCAGTTTGTAGGGCTCCCTTGGGTCTATCAGGGCTGCACAGGTCTGATGCGGGGACAAATTCGGTCTGGGGTCCATCCTTTGATATAAGGATTTTTTGCAGTCAGGTCCCAGCCGAGGGCCAGGGTCCCCTGGGCACATCCTTTGGCCCTTTCCCCTGGGAAAGAAAACTCAGCAGTCCAGGTTCCTGATGTCAGTTTGTAGGGCTCCCTTGGGTCTATCAGGGCAGCACAAGTTTGAGGTGGGTTAAACTTCGGTCTGGGCTCCATCCTTCGATATAAGGATTTTTTGCAGTCAGGTCCCAGCCGAGGGCCAGGGTCCCCTGGGCACATCCTTTGGCCCTTTCCCCTGGGAAAGAAAACTCAGCAGTCCAGGTTCCTGATGTCAGTTTGTAGGTCTCCCTGGGGTCTATCAGAGCATTACAAATTTTAGGTGGGGAAAACTTCGGTCTGGCCTCCATCCTTCGATACAAAGATTTTTTGCAGTCAGGTCCCAGCCCATTGCCAGGGTCCCATGGGCACATTCTTTGGCCATTTTCCCTGGGAAAGAAAAATCAGCAGTCCAGGTTACTCATGTCAGTTTGTAGGGCTCCTTTGGGTCTATCCGGGCAGCAGAAGTTTGATGTGGGGACAACTTCGGACTGGGGTCCATCCTTCGATATAAGGATTTTTTGCGGTCAGGTCCCAGCCATGGCCGGGGGCACCTAGGCACATCCTTTGGCCATTTTCCCTTCAAAAGAAAACTCACCAGTCCAGGTTCCTGATGTCAGTTTGTAGGGCTCCCTTGGGGCTGTCAGGGCAGCAGAATTTTGAGGAGTGGGCAATTTCGGTCTGGAATCCATCCTTCGATATAAGGATTTTTTGCAGTCAGGTCCCAGCCGAGGTCCAGGGGCCCCTGGGCACATCCTTTGGCCATTTTCCCTGGGAAAGAAAACTCACCAGTCCAGGTTCCTGATGTCAGTTTGTAGGGCTCCTTTGGGTCTATCAGGGCAGCAGAAATTTGAGGAGGGGACAATTCGGTGTGGGGTCCATCCTTCGATACAAGGATTTTTTGCAGTCAGGTCCCAGCCGAGGGCCAGGGTCCCCTGGGCACATCCTTTGGCCCTTTCCCCTGGGAAAGAAAACTCACCAGTCCAGGTTCCTGATGTCAGTTTGTAGGGATCCTTTGGGTCTATCAAGGCAGCACAAATTTGATGTGGGGACAACTTCGGTCTGGGCTCCATCCTTCGATATAAGGATTTTTTGCAGTCAGGTCCCAGCCCAGGGCCAGGGGCCTCTGGGCACATCCTTTGGCCATTTTCTCTTGGAAAGAAAACTCAGCAGTCCAGGTTCCTGATGTCAGTTTGTAGGGCTCCCTGGGGTCTATCAGGGCATTACAAATTCTAGGTGGGGACAACTTCGGTCAGGCCTCCATCCTTTGATACAAAGATTTTTTGCAGTCAGGCCCAGCCCATTGCCAGGGTCCCATGGGCACATTCTTTGGCCATTTTCCCTGGGAATGAAAACACAGCAGTCCAGGTTCCTCATGTCAGTTTGTAGGGCTCCCTTGGGACTATCAGGGCAGCGCAGGTTTGATGTGGGGACAAATTCGGTCTGGGGTCCACCTTTCGATATATGGATTTTTTGCAGTCAGTCCCGGCCCATTGCCAGGGGCCACTGGGCACATCCATTGGCCATTTTCCCTGGGAAAGAAAACTCACCAGTCCAGGTTCCTGATGCCAGTTTGTAGGGCTCCCTTGGGTCTATCAGGGCAGCAGAAATTTGAGGAGGGGACAATTCGGTCTGGGGTCCATCCTTCGATACAAGGATTTTTTGCAGTCAGGTCCCAGCCGAGGGCCAGGGTCCCCTGGGCACATCCTTTGGCCCTTTCCCCTGGGAAAGAAAACTCACCAGTCCAGGTTCCTGATGTCAGTTTGTAGGGATCCTTTGGGTCTATCAGGGCAGCAGACGTTTGAGGTGGGGACAACTTCGGTGTGGGGTCCATCCTTCAATACAAGGATTTTTTGCAGTGAGGTCCCAGCCCAGGAACAGGGGCCCCTGGGCACATCCTTTGTCCCTTTTCCCTGGGAAAGAAAACTCAGCAGTCCAGGTTCCTGATGTCAGTTTGTAGGGCTCCTTTGGGTCTATCAAGGCAGCACAAATTTGATGTGGGGACAACTTCGGTCTGGGCTCCATCCTTCGATATAAGGATTTTTTGCAGTCAGGTCCCCGCCCAGGGCCAGGGGCACCATGGCACAACCTTTGGCAGTTTTTCCTGGGAAAGAAAACTCACCAGTCCAGGTTCCTGATGTCAGTTTGTAGGGCTCCCTGGGGTCTATCAGGGCATTACAAATTCTAGGTGGGGACAACTTCGGTCTGGCCTCCATCCTTCGATACAAAGATTTTTTGCAGTCAGGCCCAGCCCATTGCCAGGGTCCCATGGGCACATCCTTTGGCCCTTTCCCCTGGGAAAGAAAACTCACCAGTCCAGGTTCCTGATGTCAGTTTGTAGGGCTCCCTTGGGGCTGTCAGGGCAGCAGAATTTTGAGGAGTGGGCAATTTCGGTCTGGAATCCATCCTTCGATATAAGGATTTTTTGCAGTCAGGTCCCAGCCCATTGCCAGAGGCCCCTGGGCACATCCTTTGGCCATTTTCCCTGGGAAAGAAAACTCAGCAGTCCAGGTTCCTGATGTCAGTTTGTAGGGCTCCTTTGGGTCTATCAAGGCAGCACAAATTTGATGTGGGGACAACTTCGGTCTGGGCTCCATCCTTCGATATAAGGATTTTTTGCAGTCAGGTCCCAGCCCAGGGTGCGAGGCACCATGGCACAACCTTTGGCAGTTTTTCCTGGGAAAGAAAACTCACCAGTCCAGGTTCCTGATGTCAGTTTGTAGGGCTCCCTTGGGTCTATCAGGGCTGCACAGGTCTGATGCGGGGACAAATTCGGTCTGGGGTCCATCCTTTGATATAAGGATTTTTTGCAGTCAGGTCCCAGCCGAGGGCCAGGGTCCCCTGGGCACATCCTTTGGCCCTTTCCCCTGGGAAAGAAAACTCAGCAGTCCAGGTTCCTGATGTCAGTTTGTAGGGCTCCCTTGGGTCTATCAGGGCAGCACAAGTTTGAGGTGGGTTAAACTTCGGTCTGGGCTCCATCCTTCGATATAAGGATTTTTTGCAGTCAGGTCCCAGCCGAGGGCCAGGGTCCCCTGGGCACATCCTTTGGCCCTTTCCCCTGGGAAAGAAAACTCAGCAGTCCAGGTTCCTGATGTCAGTTTGTAGGTCTCCCTGGGGTCTATCAGAGCATTACAAATTTTAGGTGGGGAAAACTTCGGTCTGGCCTCCATCCTTCGATACAAAGATTTTTTGCAGTCAGGTCCCAGCCCATTGCCAGGGTCCCATGGGCACATTCTTTGGCCATTTTCCCTGGGAAAGAAAAATCAGCAGTCCAGGTTACTCATGTCAGTTTGTAGGGCTCCTTTGGGTCTATCAGGGCAGCAGAAGTTTGATGTGGGGACAACTTCGGACTGGGGTCCATCCTTCGATATAAGGATTTTTTGCGGTCAGGTCCCAGCCATGGCCGGGGGCACCTAGGCACATCCTTTGGCCATTTTCCCTTCAAAAGAAAACTCACCAGTCCAGGTTCCTGATGTCAGTTTGTAGGGCTCCCTTGGGGCTGTCAGGGCAGCAGAATTTTGAGGAGTGGGCAATTTCGGTCTGGAATCCATCCTTCGATATAAGGATTTTTTGCAGTCAGGTCCCAGCCGAGGTCCAGGGGCCCCTGGGCACATCCTTTGGCCATTTTCCCTGGGAAAGAAAACTCACCAGTCCAGGTTCCTGATGTCAGTTTGTAGGGCTCCTTTGGGTCTATCAGGGCAGCAGAAATTTGAGGAGGGGACAATTCGGTGTGGGGTCCATCCTTCGATACAAGGATTTTTTGCAGTCAGGTCCCAGCCGAGGGCCAGGGTCCCCTGGGCACATCCTTTGGCCCTTTCCCCTGGGAAAGAAAACTCACCAGTCCAGGTTCCTGATGTCAGTTTGTAGGGATCCTTTGGGTCTATCAAGGCAGCACAAATTTGATGTGGGGACAACTTCGGTCTGGGCTCCATCCTTCGATATAAGGATTTTTTGCAGTCAGGTCCCAGCCCAGTGTGCGGCGCCCCTGGGCACATTATTTGGCCCTTTTCCTTGGGAAAGAAAACTCACCAGTCCCGGTTCCTGATGTCAGTTTGTAGGGCTCCCTTGGGACGATCAGGACAGCATAGGTTTGATGTGGGGACAACTTCGGTCTGGGGTTCATCCTTCGATATAAGGATTTTTTGCAGTCAGGTCCCAGCCCAGGGCCAGGGGCCTCTGGGCACATCCTTTGGCCATTTTCTCTTGGAAAGAAAACTCAGCAGTCCAGGTTCCTGATGTCAGTTTGTAGGGCTCCCTGGGGTCTATCAGGGCATTACAAATTCTAGGTGGGGACAACTTCGGTCAGGCCTCCATCCTTTGATACAAAGATTTTTTGCAGTCAGGCCCAGCCCATTGCCAGGGTCCCATGGGCACATTCTTTGGCCATTTTCCCTGGGAAAGAAAACTCAGCAGTCCAGGTTCCTGATGTCAGTTTGTAGGGCTCCCTGGGGTCTATCAGGGCATTACAAGTTTGAGGTGGGGATAACTTGGGTCTGGGCTCCATGCTTCGATATAAGGATTTTTTGCAGTGAGGTCCTTGCCCAGGGCCAGGGGTCACTGGGCACATCCATTGGCCATTTTCCCTGGGAAAGAAAACTCAGCAGTCCAGGTTCCTGATGTCAGTTTGTAGGGCTCCCTTGGGTCTATCAGGGCAGCAGAAATTTGAGGAGGGGACAATTCGGTCTGGGGTCCATCCTTCCATATAATGATTTTTTGCAGTGAGGTTCCAGCCCAGGGCCAGGGGCCCCTGGGCACAACTTTTCGCCCTTTTCCCCTGGGAAAGAAAATTCACCAGTCCAGGTTCCTGATGTCAGTTTGTAGGGCTCCCTTGGGTCTATCAGGGCAGCACAAGTTTGAGGTGGGGACAAATTCGGTCTGGGGTCCATCCTTCGATATAAGGATTTTTTGCAGTCAGGCCCAGCCCATTGCCAGGGTCCCATGGGCACATTCTTTGGCCATTTTCCCTGGGAATGAAAACACAGCAGTCCAGGTTCCTCATGTCAGTTTGTAGGGCTCCCTTGGGACTATCAGGGCAGCGCAGGTTTGATGTGGGGACAAATTCGGTCTGGGGTCCACCTTTCGATATATGGATTTTTTGCAGTCAGTCCCGGCCCATTGCCAGGGGCCACTGGGCACATCCATTGGCCATTTTCCCTGGGAAAGAAAACTCACCAGTCCAGGTTCCTGATGCCAGTTTGTAGGGCTCCCTTGGGTCTATCAGGGCAGCAGAAATTTGAGGAGGGGACAATTCGGTCTGGGGTCCATCCTTCGATACAAGGATTTTTTGCAGTCAGGTCCCAGCCGAGGGCCAGGGTCCCCTGGGCACATCCTTTGGCCCTTTCCCCTGGGAAAGAAAACTCACCAGTCCAGGTTCCTGATGTCAGTTTGTAGGGATCCTTTGGGTCTATCAGGGCAGCAGACGTTTGAGGTGGGGACAACTTCGGTGTGGGGTCCATCCTTCAATACAAGGATTTTTTGCAGTGAGGTCCCAGCCCAGGAACAGGGGCCCCTGGGCACATCCTTTGTCCCTTTTCCCTGGGAAAGAAAACTCAGCAGTCCAGGTTCCTGATGTCAGTTTGTAGGGCTCCTTTGGGTCTATCAAGGCAGCACAAATTTGATGTGGGGACAACTTCGGTCTGGGCTCCATCCTTCGATATAAGGATTTTTTGCAGTCAGGTCCCCGCCCAGGGTGCGGGGCACCATGGCACAACCTTTGGCAGTTTTTCCTGGGAAAGAAAACTCACCAGTCCAGGTTCCTGATGTCAGTTTGTAGGGCTCCCTGGGGTCTATCAGGGCATTACAAATTCTAGGTGGGGACAACTTCGGTCTGGCCTCCATCCTTCGATACAAAGATTTTTTGCAGTCAGGCCCAGCCCATTGCCAGGGTCCCATGGGCACATTCTTTGGCCATTTTCCCTGGGAAAGAAAAATCAGCAGTCCAGGTTCCTCATGTCAGTTTGAAGGGCTCCTTTGGGTCTATCAGGGCAGCAGAAGTTTGATGTGGGGACAACTTCGGTCTGGGGTCCATCATTCGATATAAGGATTTTTTGCAGTCAGGTCCCAGCCATGGCCGGGGGCAAATAGGCACATCCTTTGGCCATTTTCCCTGCGAAAGAAAACTCACCAGTCCAGGTTCCTGATGTCAGTTTGTAGGGCTCCCTTGGGGCTGTCAGGGCAGCAGAATTTTGAGGAGTGGGCAATTTCGGTCTGGAATCCATCCTTCGATATAAGGATTTTTTGCATTGAGGTCCCAGCCCAGGACCAGGGGCCCCTGGGCACATCCTTTGGCCATTTTCTCTTGGAAAGAAAACTCACCAGTCCAGGTTCCGGATGTCAGTTTGTAGGGCTCCCTTGGGTCTATCAGGGCAGCACAAGTTTGAGGTGCTGACAACTTCGGTCTGGGGTCCATCCTTTGATATAAGTATTTTTTGCAGTCAGGACCCAGCCCAGTGTGCGGCGCCCCTGGGCACATCTTTTGGCCATTTTCCCTTGGAAAGAAAACTCACCAGTCCAGGTTCCTGATGTCAGTTTGTAGGGCTCCCTGTGGTCTATCTGGGCATTACAAATTTTAGGTGGGGACAATTTTGGTCTGGCCTCCATCCTTTGATATTAAGATTTTTTGCAGTCAGGCCCAGCCCATTGCTAGGGTCCCATGGGCACATTCTTTGGCCATTTTCCCTGGGAAAGAAAACTCACCAGTCCAGGTTCCAGATGTCAGTTTGTAGGGCTCCCTTGGGTCTATCAGGGCAGCACAAGTTTGAGGTGGGGACAACTTCGGTCTGGGGTCCATCCTTCAATACAAGGATTTTTTGCAGTGAGGTCCCAGCCCAGGGCCAGGGGCCCCTGGGCACAGCCTTTGGCCACTTTCCCTGGGAAAGAAAACTCACCAGTCCAGGTTCCTGATGTCAGTTTGTAGGGCTCCCTTGGGTCTATCAGGGCAGCACAAGTTTGAGGTGGGGACAACTTCGGTCTTAAGTCCATCTTTCGATATAAGGATTTTTTTCAGTCATGTCCCAGCCATGGCCGGGGGCACCTAGGCACATCCTTTGTCCCTTTTCCCTGGGAAAGAAAACTCAGCAGTCCAGGTTCCTGATGTCAATTTTTAGGGCTCCCTTGGGACTTTCTGGACAGCACAGGTTTGATGTGGGGACAACTTCGGTCTGGGGTCCATCCTTCGATATAAGGATTTTTTGCAGTGAGGTCCCAGCCCATTGCCAGGGTCCCATGGGCACATTCTTTGGCCATTTTCCCTGGGAAAGAAAAATCAGCAGTCCAGGTTCCTGATGTCAGTTTGTAGGGCTCCCTGGGGTCTATCAGGGCATTATAAGTTTGAGGTGGGGATAACTTGGGTCTGGGCTCCATGCTTCGATATAAGGATTTTTTGCAGTGAGGTCCCTGCCCAGGGCCAGGGGTCACTGGGCACATCCATTGGCCATTTTCCCTAGGAAAGAAAACTCAGCAGTCCAGGTTCCTGATGTCAGTTTGTAGGGCTCCCTTGGGTCTATCAGGGCAGCAGAAATTTGAGGAGGGGACAATTCGGTCTGGGGTCCATCCTTCCATATAATGATTTTTTGCAGTGAGGTTCCAGCCCAGGGCCAGGGGCCCCTGGGCACAACTTTTCGCCCTTTTCCCTTGGAAAGAAAACTCACCAGTCCAGGTTCCTGATGTCAGTTTGTAGGGCTCCCTTGGGTCTATCAGGGCAGCACAAGTTTGATGTGGGGACAAATTCGGTCTGGGGTCCATCCTTCGATATAAGGATATTTTTCAGTCAGGTCCCAGCCGAGGGCCAGGGTCCCCTGGGCACATCCTTTGGCCATTTTCCCTGGGAAAGAAAACTCAGCAGTCCAGGTTCCTGATGTCAGTTTGTAGGGCTCCCTGGGGTCTATCAGGGCATTACAAATTCTAGGTGGGGACAACTTCGGTCTGGCCTCCATCCTTCGATACAAAGATTTTTTGCAGTCAGGCCCAGCCCATTGCCATGGTCCCATGGGCACATTCTTTGGCCATTTTCCCTGGGAAAGAAAAATCAGCAGTCCAGGTTCCTCATGTCAGTTTGTAGGGCTCCTTTGGGTCTATCAGGGCAGCAGAAGTTTGATGTGGGGACAACTTCGGTCTGGGGTCCATCATTCGATATAAGGATTTTTTGCAGTCAGGTCCCAGCCATGGCCGGGGGCACCTAGGCACATCCTTTGGCCATTTTCCCTGCGAAAGAAAACTCACCAGTCCAGGTTCCTGATGTCAGTTTGTAGGGCTCCCTTGGGGCTGTCAGGGCAGCAGAATTTTGAGGAGTGGGCAATTTCGGTCTGGAATCCATCCTTCGATATAAGGATTTTTTGCAGTCAGGTCCCAGCCCAGTGTGCGGCGCCCCTGGGCACATTATTTGGCCCTTTTCCCTTGGAAAGAAAACTCAGCAGTCCAGGTTTCTGATGTCAGTTTGTAGGGCTCCCTTGGGACGATCAGGACAGCACAAGTTTGAGGTGGGGACAACTTCAGTCTGGGGTCCATCCTTCAATACAAGGATTTTTTGCATTGAGGTCCCAGCCCAGGGCCAGGGGCCCCTGGGCACATCCTTTGGCCATTTTCTCTTGGAAAGAAAACTCACCAGTCCAGGTTCCGGATGTCAGTTTGTAGGGCTCCCTTGGGTCTATCAGGGCAGCAGAAATTTGAGGAGGGGACAATTCGGTCTGGGGTCCATCCTTCCATATAATGATTTTTTGCAGTGAGGTTCCAGCCCAGGGCCAGGGGCCCCTGGGCACAACTTTTCGCCCTTTTCCCCTGGGAATGAAAACTTAGCAGTCCAGGTTCCTCAGGTCAGTTTTAGGGCTCCCTTGGGACTATCAGGGCAGCGCAGGTTTGATGTGGGGACAAATTCGGTCTGGGGTCCACCTTTCGATATATGGATTTTTTGCAGTCAGTCCCGGCCCATTGCCAGGGGCCACTGGGCACATCCATTGGCCATTTTCCCTGGGAAAGAAAACTCACCAGTGCAGGTTCCTGATGTCAGTTTTTAGGGCTCCCTTGGGACTATCAGGGCAGCACAGGTTTGATGTGGGGACAACTTCGGTCTGGGCTCCATCCTTCGATATAAGGACTTTTTGCAGTCAGGTCCCAGCCCAGGGTGCGGGGCCCCTGGGCACATCCTTTGGCCATTTTCCCTGGGAAAGAAAACTCACCAGTCCAGGTTCCTGATGTCAGTTTGCAGGGCTCCCTTGGGTCTATCAGGGCAGCACAAGTTTGAGGTGGGGAAAACTTCGGCCTGGGCTCCATCCTTTGATATAAGGATTTTTTGCAGTCAGGTCCCAGCCCAGGGTGCGGGGCACCATGGCACAACCTTTGGCAGTTTTTCCTGGGAAAGAAAACTCACCAGTCCAGGTTCCTGATGTCAGTTTGTAGGGCTCCCTAGGGTCTATCAGGGCAGCAGAAATTTGAGGAGGGGACAATTCGGTCTGGGGTCCATCCTTCCATATAAGTATTTTTTGCAGTCAGGTCCCAGCCCAGGGCCAGGGGCCCCTGGGCACATCCTTTGGCCATTTTCCCTGGGAAAGAAAACTCACCAGTCCAGGTTCCTGATGTCAGTTTGTAGGGCTCCCTTGGGTCTATCAGGGCAGCAGAAATTTGAGGAGGGGACAATTCGGTCTGGGGTCCATCCTTCGATACAAGGATTTTTTGCAGTCAGGTCCCAGCCGAGGGCCAGGGTCCCCTGGGCACATCCTTTGGCCCTTTCCCCTGGGAAAGAAAACTCACCAGTCCAGGTTCCTGATGTCAGTTTGTAGGGCTCCCTTGGGGCTGTCAGGGCAGCAGAATTTTGAGGAGTGGGCAATTTCGGTCAGGAATCCATCCTTCGATATAAGGATTTTTTGCAGTCAGGTCCCAGCCCATTGCCAGAGGCCCCTGGGCACATCCTTTGGCCATTTTCCCTGGGAAAGAAAACTCAGCAGTCCAGGTTCCTGATGTCAGTTTGTAGGGCTCCTTTGGGTCTATCAAGGCAGCACAAATTTGATGTGGGGACAACTTCGGTCTGGGCTCCATCCTTCGATATAAGGATTTTTTGCAGTCAGGTCCCAGCGCAGGGTGCGGGGCACCATGGCACAACCTTTGGCAGTTTTTCCTGGGAAAGAAAACTCACCAGTCCAGGTTCCTGATGTCAGTTTGTAGGGCTCCCTTGGGTCTATCAGGGCAGCACAGGTTTGATGCGGGGACAAATTCGGTCTGGGGTCCATCCTTTGATATAAAGATTTTTTGCAGTCAGGCCCAGCCCATTGCCAGGGTCCCATGGGCACATTCTTTGGCCATTTTCCCTGGGAAAGAAAAATCAGCAGTCCAGGTTCCTCATGTCAGTTTGTAGGGCTCCTTTGGGTCTATCAGGGCAGCAGAAGTTTGACGTGGGGACAACTTCGGACTGGGGTCCATCCTTCGATATAAGGATTTTTTGCGGTCAGGTCCCAGCCATGGCCGGGGGCACCTAGGCACATCCTTTGGCCATTTTCCCTTCGAAAGAAAACTCACCAGTCCAGGTTCCTGATGTCAGTTTGTAGGGCTCCCTTGGGGCTGTCAGGGCAGCAGAATTTTGAGGAGTGGGCAATTTCGGTCTGGAATCCATCCTTCGATATAAGGATTTTTTGCAGTCAGGTCCCAGCCGAGGGCCAGGGGCCCCTGGGCACATCCTTTGGCCATTTTCCCTGGGAAAGAAAACTCACCAGTCCAGGTTCCTGATGTCAGTTTGTAGGGCTCCTTTGGGTCTATCAGGGCAGCAGACGTTTGAGGTGGGGACAACTTCGGTGTGGGGTCCATCCTTCGATATAAGGATTTTTTGCAGTGAGGTCCCAGCCCAGGACCAGGGGCCCCTGGGCACATCCTTTGTCCCTTTTCCCTGGGAAAGAAAACTCAGCAGTCCAGGTTCCTGATGTCAGTTTGTAGGGCTCCTTTGGGTCTATCAAGGCAGCACAAATTTGATGTGGGGACAACTTCGGTCTGGGCTCCATCCTTCGATATAAGGATTTTTTGCAGTCAGGTCCCAGCCCAGTGTGCGGCTCCCCTGGGCACATTATTTGGCCCTTTTCCTTGGGAAAGAAAACTCACCAGTCCTGGTTCCTGATGTCAGTTTGTAGGGCTCCCTTGGGACGATCAGGACAGCATAGGTTTGATGTGGGGACAACTTCGGTCTGGGGTTCATCCTTCGATATAAGGATTTTTTGCAGTCAGGTCCCAGCCCAGGGCCAGGGGCCTCTGGGCACATCCTTTGGCCATTTTCTCTTGGAAAGAAAACTCAGCAGTCCAGGTTCCTGATGTCAGTTTGTAGGGCTCCCTTGGGTCTATCAGGGCAGCACAAGTTTGAGGAGGGGACAACTTCGGTCTGGGCTCCATCCTTCGATACAAGGATTTTTTTCAGTCATGTCCCAGCCCAGGGCCAGGGGCCCCTGGGCACAACCTTTGGCCATTTTCCCTTGGAAAGAAAACTCACCAGTCCAGGTACCTGATGTCAGTTTGTAGGGCTCCCTTGGGTCTATCACGGCAGCACAAGTTTGAGGTGGGGACAACTTCGGTCTGGGGTTCATCCTTCGATATAATGATTTTTTGCAGTCAGGTCCCAGCCCAGGGCCAGGGGCCCCTGGGCACATCCTTTGGCCCTTTCCCTGGGAAATAAAACTCAGCAGTCCAGGTTCCTGATGTCAATTTGTAGGGCTCCCTGGGGTCTATCTGGGCATTACAAATTTTAGGTGGGGACAACTTCGGTCTGGCCTCCATCTTTTGATATAAAGATTTTTTGCAGTCAGGTCACAGCCCATTGCCAGGGTCCCATGGGCAAATTCTTTGGCCATTTTCCCTGGGAAAGAAAACTCACCAGTCCAGGTTCCTGATGTCAGTTTGTAGGGCTTCCTTGGGTCTATCAGGGCAGCAGAAGTTTGAGGTGGGGACAACTTCGGTCTGGGGTCCATCCTTCGATACAAGGATTTTTTGCAGTCAGGTCCCAGCCCAGGGCCAGGGGCCCCTGGGCACATCCTTTGGCCACTTTCCCTGGGAAAGAAAACTCACCAGTCCAGGTTCCTGATGTCAGTTTGTAGGGCTCCCTTGGGTCTATCAGGGCAGCACAAGTTTGAGGTGGGGACAACTTTGGTCTGGGGTCCATCCTTCGATACATGGATTTTTTGCAGTCAGGTCCCAGCCCAGGGCCAGGGGCCCCTGGGAACATCATTTGTCCATTTTCCCTTGGAAAGAAAACTCAGCAGTCCACGTTCCTGATGTCAGTTTGTAGGGATCCCTTGGGTCTATCAGGGCAGCACAAGTTTGACTTGGTGACAACGTCGATCTGGTGTCCATCCTTCGATATATGCATTTTTTGCAGTGATCCAGCCCAGGGCCAGGGGCCCCTGGGCACAACTTTTCGCCATTTTCCCTGGGAAAGAAAACTCACCAGTCCAGGTTCCTGATGTCAGTTTGTAGGGCTCCCTTGGGTCTATCAGGGTGGCACAAGTTTGAGGTGGGGACAACTTCGGTCTGGGCTCCATCCTTCGATACAAGGATTTTTTGCAGTCAGGTCCCAGCCCAGGGCCAGGGGCCCCTGGGCACATCCTTTGGCCATTTTCCCTGGGAAAGAAAACTCACCAGTCCAGGTTCCTGATGTCAGTTTGTAGGGCTCCCTGGGGTCTATCAGGGCATTACAAATTTTAGGTGGGGACAACTTCGATCTGGCCTCCATCTTTTGATATAAGGATTTTTTGCAGTCAGGCCCAGCCCATTGCCAGGGTCCCTTGGGCACATTCTTTGGCCATTTTCCCTTGGAAAGAAAAATCAGCAGTCCAGGTTCCTCATGTCAGTTTGTAGGGCTCCTTTGGGTCTATCAGGGCAGCAGAAGTTTGATGTGGGGACAACTTCGGACTGGGGTCCATCCTTCGATATAAGGATTTTTTGCGGTCAGGTCCCAGCCATGGCCGGGGGCACCTAGGCACATCCTTTGGCCATTTTCCCTTCGAAAGAAAACTCACCAGTCCAGGTTCCTGATGTCAGTTTGTAGGGCTCCCTTGGGGCTGTCAGGGCAGCAGAATTTTGAGGAGTGGGCAATTTCAGTCTGGAATCCATCCTTCGATATAAGGATTTTTTGCAGTGAGGTCCCAGCCCAGGACCAGGGGCCCCTGGGCACATCCTTTGTCCCTTTTCCCTGGGAAAGAAAACTCACCAGTCCAGGTTCCTGATGTCAGTTTGTAGGGCTCCCTTGGGACGATCAGGACAGCATAGGTTTGATGTGGGGACAACTTCGGTCTGGGGTTCATCCTTCGATATAAGGATTTTTTGCAGTCAGGTCCCAGCCCAGGGCCAGGGGCCCCTGGGCACATCCTTTGGCCCTTTCCCTGGGAAATAAAACTCAGCAGTCCAGGTTCCTGATGTCAGTTTGTAGGGCTCCCTTGGGTCTATCAGGGCAGCACAAGTTTGACTTGGTGACAACGTCGATCTGGTGTCCATCCTTCGATATATGCATTTTTTGCAGTGATCCAGCCCAGGGCCAGGGGCCCCTGGGCACAACTTTTCGCCATTTTCCCTGGGAAAGAAAACTCACCAGTCCAGGTTCCTGATGTCAGTTTGTAGGGCTCCCTTGGGTCTATCAGGGTGGCACAAGTTTGAGGTGGGGACAACTTCGGTCTGGGCTCCATCCTTCGATACAAGGATTTTTTGCAGTCAGGTCCCAGCCCAGGGCCAGGGGCCCCTGGGCACATCCTTTGGCCATTTTCCCTGGGAAAGAAAACTCACCAGTCCAGGTTCCTGATGTCAGTTTGTAGGGCTCCCTGGGGTCTATCAGGGCATTACAAATTTTAGGTGGGGACAACTTTGGTCTGGCCTCCATCCTTTGATATAAAGATTTTTTGCAGTCAGGCCCAGCCCATTGCCAGGGTCCCATGGGCACATTCTTTGGCCATTTTCCCTGGGAAAGACAACTCACCAGTCCAGGTTCCTGATGTCAGTTTGTAGGGCTCCCTTGGGTCTATCAGGGCAGCACAAGTTTGAGGTGGGGACAACTTCGGTCTGGGGTCCATCATTCGATACAAGGATTTTTTGCAGTCAGGCCCCAGCCCAGGGCCAGGGGCCCCTGGGCACATCCTTTGGCCATTTTCCCTGGGAAAGAAAACTCACCAGTCCAGGTTCCTGATGTCAGTTTGTAGGGCTCCCTTGGGTCTATCAGGGCAGCACAAGTTTGAGGTGGGGACAACTTCGGTCTGGGTTCCATCCTTCGATACAAGGATTTTTTGCAGTCAGGCCCCAGCCCAGGGCCAGGGGCCCCTGGGCACATCATTTGTCCATTTTCCCTTGGAAAGAAAACTCAGCAGACCAGGTTCCTGATGTCAGTTTGTAGGGCTCCCTTGGGTCTATCAGGGCAGCACAAGTTTGAGGTGGGGACAACTTCGGTCTGGGGTCCATCCTTCGATATATGTATTTTTTGCAGTGATCCAGCCCAGGGCCAGGGGCCCCTGGGCACAACTTTTCGCCATTTTCCCTGGGAAAGAAAACTCACCAGTCCAGGTTCCTGATGTCAGTTTGTAGGGCTCCCTTGGGTCTATCAGGGCAGCACAAGTTTGAGGTGGGGACAACTTCGGTCTGGGGTCCATCTTTCGATACAAGGATTTTTTGCAGTCAGGCCCCAGCCCAGGGCCAGGGGCCCCTCGGCACATCCTTTGGCCATTTTCCCTGGGAAAGACAACTCACCAGTCCAGGTTCCTGATGTCAGTTTGTAGGGCTCCCTTGGGTCTATCACGGAAGCAGAAATTTGAGGAGGGGACAATTCGGTCTGGGTTCCATCCTGCGATATAAGGATATTTTGCAGTCAGGTCCCAGCCGAGGGCCAGGGTCCCCTGGGCACATCGTTTGTCCATTTCCCCTGGGAAAGAAAACTCAGCAGTCCAGGTTCCTGATGTCAGTTTGTAGGGCTCCCTTGGGTCTATCAGGGCAGCACAAGTTTGACTTGGTGACAACTTCGGTCTGGGGTCCATCCTTCGATATAAGGATTTTTTGCAGTCAGGTCCCAGCCATGGCCGGGGGCACCTAGGCACATCCTTTGGCCATTTTCCCTGCGAAAGAAAACTCACCAGTCCAGGTTCCTGATGTCAGTTTGTAGGGCTCCCTTGGGTCTATCAGGGCAGCACAAGTTTGAGGTGGGGACAACTTCTGTCTGGGGTCCATCCTTCGATACAAGGATTTTTTGCAGTCAGGCCCCAGCCCAGGGCCAGGGGCCCCTGGGCACATCCTTTGGCCATTTTCCCTGGGAAAGAAAACTCAGCAGTCCAGGTTCCTGATGTCAGTTTGTAGGGCTCCCTTGGGTCTATCAGGGCAGCACAAGTTTGACTTGGTGACAACTTCGGTCTGGGGTCCATCCTTCGATATATGTATTTTTTGCAGTCAGGTCCCAGCCCAGGGCCAGGGGCCCCTGGGCACATTCTTTGGCCATTTTCCCTGGGAAAGACAACTCACCAGTCCAGGTTCCTGATGTCAGTTTGTAGGGCTCCCTTGGGTCTATCAGGGCAGCACAAGTTTGAGGTGGGGACAACTTCGGTCTGGGGTCCATCCTTCGATATATGTATTTTTTGCAGTCAGGCCCCAGCCCAGGGCCAGGGGCCCCTGGGCACATCCTTTGGCCATTTTCCCTGGGAAAGAAAACTCACCAGTCCAGGTTCCTGATGTCAGTTTGTAGGGCTCCCTTGGGTCTATCAGGGCAGCACAAGTTTGAGGTGGGGACAACTTCGGTCTGGGGTCCATCCTTCGATACAAGGATTTTTGCAGTCAGGTCCCAGCCCAGGGCCAGGGGCCCCTGGGCACATCATTTGTCCATTTTCCCTTGGAAAGAAAACTCAGCAGTCCAGGTTCCTGATGTCAGTTTGTAGGGCTCCCTTGGGTCTATCCGGGCGGCACAAGTTTGAGGTGGGGACAACTTCGGTCTGGGGTCCATCCTTCGATATATGTATTTTTTGCAGTGATCCAGCCCAGGGCCAGGGGCCCCTGGGCACAACTTTTCGCCATTTTCCCTGGGAAAGAAAACTCACCAGTCCAGGTTCCTGATGTAGGTTTGTAGGGTTCCCTTGGGTCTATCAGGGCAGCACAAGTTTGAGGTGGGGACAACTTCGGTCTGGGGTCCATCCTTCGATATATGTATTTTTTGCAGTGATCCAGCCCAGGGCCAGGGGCCCCTGGGCACAACTTTTCGCCATTTTCCCTGGGAATGAAAACTCACCAGTCCAGGTTCCTGATGTCAGTTTGTAGGGCTCCCTGGGGTCTATCAGGGCATTACAAATTTTAGGTGGGGACAACTTTGGTCTGGCCTCCATCCTTTGATATAAAGATTTTTTGCAGTCAGGCCCAGCCCATTGCCAGGGTCCCATGGGCACATTCTTTGGCCATTTTCCCTGGGAAAGAAAACTCACCAGTCCAGGTTCCTGATGTCAGTTTGTAGGGCTCCCTTGGGTCTATCTGGGCAGCACAAGTTTGACTTGGTGAAAACTTCAGTCTGGGGTCCATCTTTCGATACAAGGATTTTTTGCAGTCAGGCCCCAGCCCAGGGCCAGGGGCCCCTGGGCACATCCTTTGGCCATTTTCCCTGGGAAAGAAAACTCACCAGTCCAGGTTCCTGATGTCAGTTTGTAGGGCTCCCTTGGGTCTATCAGGGCAGCACAAGTTTGAGGTGGGGAAAACTTCGGTCTGGGCTCCATCCTTCGATATAAGGATTTTTTGCAGTCAGGTCCCAGCCCAGGGTGCGGGGAACCATGGCACAACCTTTGGCAGTTTTTCCTGGGAAAGAAAACTCAGCAGTCCAGGTTCCTGATGTCAGTTTGTAGGGCTCCCTTGGGTCTATCAGGGAAGCAGAAATTTGAGGAGGGGACAATTCGGTCTGGGGTCCATCCTGCGATATAAGGATATTTTGCAGTCAGGTCCCAGCCGAGGGCCAGGGTCCCCTGGGCACAGCGTTTGTCCATTTCCCCTGGGAAAGGAAACTCAGCAGTCCAGGTTCCTGATGTCAGTTTGTAGGGCTCTTTTGGGTCTATCAGGGCAGCAGAAGTTTGATGTGGGGACAACTTCGGTCTGGGGTCCATCCTTCGATATAAGGATTTTTTGCAGTCAGGTCCCAGCCATGGCCGGGGGCACCTAGGCACATCCTTTGGCCATTTTCCCTGCGAAAGAAAACTCACCAGTCCAGGTTCCTGATGTCAGTTTGTAGGGCTCCCTTGGGGCTGTCAGAGCAGCAGAATTTTGAGGAGTGGGCAATTTCGGTCTGGAATCCATCTTTCGATATAAGGATTTTTTGCAGTCAGGTCCCAACCGAGGGCCAGGGGCCCCTGGGCACATCCTTTGGCCATTTTCCCTGGGAAAGAAAACTCACCAGTCCAGGTTCCTGATGTCAGTTTGTAGGGCTCCTTTGGGTCTATCAGGGCAGCAGAAGTTTGATGTGGGGACAACTTCGGTCTGGGGTCCATCCTTCGATGTAAGGATTTTTTGCATTGAGGTCCCAGCCCAGGACCAGGGGCCGCTGGGCACATCCTTAGGCCATTTTCCCTGGGAAAGAAAACTCACCAGTCCGGGTTCCTGATGTCAGTTTGTAGGGCTCCCTGGGGTCTATCAGGGCATTACAAATTTTAGGTGGGGACAATTTTGGTTTGGCCTCCATCCTTTGATATAAAGATTTTTTGCAGTCAGGCCCAGCCCATTGCCAGGGTCCCATGGGCACATCATTTGGCCATTTTCCCTGGGAAAGAAAACTCACCAGTCCAGGTTCCTGATGTCAGTTTGTAGGGCTCCCTTGGGTCTATCAGGGCAGCACAAGTTTGACTTGGTGACAACTTCGGTCTGGGGTCCATCCTTCGATATATGTATTTTTTGCAGTGATCCAGCCCAGGACCAGGGGCCCCTGGGCACAACTTTTCGCCATTTTCCCAGGGAAAGAAAACTCACCAGTCCAGGTTCCTGATGTCAGTTTGTAGGGCTCCCTTGGGGCTGTCAGGGCAGCAGAATTTTGAGGAGTGGGCAATTTCGGTCTGGAATCCATCTTTCGATATAAGGATTTTTTGCAGTCCGGTCCCAACCGAGGGCCAGGGGCCCCTGGGCACATCCTTTGGCCATTTTCCCTGGGAAAGAAAACTCACCAGTCCAGGTTCCTGATGTCAGTTTGTAGGGCTCCTTTGGGTCTATCAGGGCAGCAGAAGTTTGATGTGGGGACAACTTCGGTCTGGGGTCCATCCTTCGATGTAAGGATTTTTTGCATTGAGGTCCCAGCCCAGGACCAGGGGCCGCTGGGCACATCCTTAGGCCATTTTCCCTGGGAAAGAAAACTCACCAGTCCGGGTTCCTGATGTCAGTTTGTAGGGCTCCCTGGGGTCTATCAGGGCTTTACAAATTTTAGGTGGGGACAATTTTGGTTTGGCCTCCATCCTTTGATATAAAGATTTTTTGCAGTCAGGCCCAGCCCATTGCCAGGGTCCCATGGGCACATCATTTGGCCATTTTCCCTGGGAAAGAAAACTCACCAGTCCAGGTTCCTGATGTCAGTTTGTAGGGCTCCCTTGGGTCTATCAGGGCAGCACAAGTTTGAGGTGGGGACAACTTCGGTCTGGGGTCCATCCTTCGATATATGTATTTTTTGCAGTCAGGCCCCAGCCCAGGGCCAGGGGCCCCTGGGCACATCCTTTGGCCATTTTCCCTGGGAAAGAAAACTCACCAGTCCAGGTTCCTGATGTCAGTTTGTAGGGCTCCCTTGGGTCTATCAGGGCAGCACAAGTTTGAGGTGGGGACAACTTCGGTCTGGGGTCCATCCTTCGATACAAGGATTTTTGCAGTCAGGCCCAGCCCAGGGCCAGGGGCCCCTGGGCACATCATTTGTCCATTTTCCCTTGGAAAGAAAACTCAGCAGTCCAGGTTCCTGATGTCAGTTTGTAGGGCTCCCTTGGGTCTATCCGGGCGGCACAAGTTTGAGGTGGGGACAACTTCGGTCTGGGGTCCATCCTTCGATATATGTATTTTTTGCAGTGATCCAGCCCAGGGCCAGGGGCCCCTGGGCACAACTTTTCGCCATTTTCCCTGGGAAAGAAAACTCACCAGTCCAGGTTCCTGATGTAGGTTTGTAGGGCTCCCTTGGGTCTATCAGGGCAGCACAAGTTTGACTTGGTGACAACTTCGGTCTGGGGTCCATCCTTCGATATATGTATTTTTTGCAGTGATCCAGCCCAGGGCCAGGGGCCCCTGGGCACAACTTTTCGCCATTTTCCCTGGGAATGAAAACTCACCAGTCCAGGTTCCTGATGTCAGTTTGTAGGGCTCCCTGGGGTCTATCAGGGCATTACAAATTTTAGGTGGGGACAACTTTGGTCTGGCCTCCATCCTTTGATATAAAGATTTTTTGCAGTCAGGCCCAGCCCATTGCCAGGGTCCCATGGGCACATTCTTTGGCCATTTTCCCTGGGAAAGAAAACTCACCAGTCCAGGTTCCTGATGTCAGTTTGTAGGGCTCCCTTGGGTCTATCTGGGCAGCACAAGTTTGACTTGGTGAAAACTTCAGTCTGGGGTCCATCTTTCGATACAAGGATTTTTTGCAGTCAGGTCCCAGCCCAGGGCCAGGGGCCCCTGGGCACATCCTTTGGCCATTTTCCCTGGGAAAGAAAACTCACCAGTCCAGGTTCCTGATGTCAGTTTGTAGGGCTCCCTTGGGTCTATCAGGGCAGCACAAGTTTGAGGTGGGGAAAACTTCGGTCTGGGCTCCATCCTTCGATATAAGGATTTTTTGCAGTCAGGTCCCAGCCCAGGGTGCGGGGAACCATGGCACAACCTTTGGCAGTTTTTCCTGGGAAAGAAAACTCACCAGTCCAGGTTCCTGATGTCAGTTTGTAGGGCTCCCTTGGGTCTATCAGGGAAGCAGAAATTTGAGGAGGGGACAATTCGGTCTGGGGTCCATCCTGCGATATAAGGATATTTTGCAGTCAGGTCCCAGCCGAGGGCCAGGGTCCCCTGGGCACAGCGTTTGTCCATTTCCCCTGGGAAAGGAAACTCAGCAGTCCAGGTTCCTGATGTCAGTTTGTAGGGCTCTTTTGGGTCTATCAGGGCAGCAGAAGTTTGATGTGGGGACAACTTCGGTCTGGGGTCCATCCTTCGATATAAGGATTTTTTGCAGTCAGGTCCCAGCCATGGCCGGGGGCACCTAGGCACATCCTTTGGCCATTTTCCCTGCGAAAGAAAACTCACCAGTCCAGGTTCCTGATGTCAGTTTGTAGGGCTCCCTTGGGGCTGTCAGAGCAGCAGAATTTTGAGGAGTGGGCAATTTCGGTCTGGAATCCATCTTTCGATATAAGGATTTTTTGCAGTCAGGTCCCAACCGAGGGCCAGGGGCCCCTGGGCACATCCTTTGGCCATTTTCCCTGGGAAAGAAAACTCACCAGTCCAGGTTCCTGATGTCAGTTTGTAGGGCTCCTTTGGGTCTATCAGGGCAGCAGAAGTTTGATGTGGGGACAACTTCGGTCTGGGGTCCATCCTTCGATGTATGGATTTTTTGCATTGAGGTCCCAGCCCAGGACCAGGGGCCGCTGGGCACATCCTTAGGCCATTTTCCCTGGGAAAGAAAACTCACCAGTCCGGGTTCCTGATGTCAGTTTGTAGGGCTCCCTGGGGTCTATCAGGGCATTACAAATTTTAGGTGGGGACAATTTTGGTTTGGCCTCCATCCTTTGATATAAAGATTTTTTGCAGTCAGGCCCAGCCCATTGCCAGGGTCCCATGGGCACATCATTTGGCCATTTTCCCTGGGAAAGAAAACTCACCAGTCCAGGTTCCTGATGTCAGTTTGTAGGGCTCCCTTGGGTCTATCAGGGCAGCACAAGTTTGACTTGGTGACAACTTCGGTCTGGGGTCCATCCTTCGATATATGTATTTTTTGCAGTGATCCAGCCCAGGACCAGGGGCCCCTGGGCACAACTTTTCGCCATTTTCCCAGGGAAAGAAAACTCACCAGTCCAGGTTCCTGATGTCAGTTTGTAGGGCTCCCTTGGGGCTGTCAGGGCAGCAGAATTTTGAGGAGTGGGCAATTTCGGTCTGGAATCCATCTTTCGATATAAGGATTTTTTGCAGTCCGGTCCCAACCGAGGGCCAGGGGCCCCTGGGCACATCCTTTGGCCATTTTCCCTGGGAAAGAAAACTCACCAGTCCAGGTTCCTGATGTCAGTTTGTAGGGCTCCTTTGGGTCTATCAGGGCAGCAGAAGTTTGATGTGGGGACAACTTCGGTCTGGGGTCCATCCTTCGATGTAAGGATTTTTTGCATTGAGGTCCCAGCCCAGGACCAGGGGCCGCTGGGCACATCCTTAGGCCATTTTCCCTGGGAAAGAAAACTCACCAGTCCGGGTTCCTGATGTCAGTTTATAGGGCTCCCTGGGGTCTATCAGGGCTTTACAAATTTTAGGTGGGGACAATTTTGGTTTGGCCTCCATCCTTTGATATAAAGATTTTTTGCAGTCAGGCCCAGCCCATTGCCAGGGTCCCATGGGCACATTCTTTGGCCATTTTCCCTGGGAAAGAAAACTCACCAGTCCAGGTTCCTGATGTCAGTTTGTAGGGCTCCCTTGGGTCTATCAGGGCAGCACAAGTTTGAGGTGGGGACAACTTCGGTCTGGGGTCCATCCTTCGATACAAGGATTTTTTGCAGTCAGGCCCCAGCCCAGGGCCAGGGGCCCCTGGGCACATCCTTTGGCCATTTTCCCTGGGAAAGAAAACTCACCAGTCCAGGTTCCTGATGTCAGTTTGTAGGGCTCCTTTGGGTCTATCAGGGCAGCAGAAGTTTGATGTGGAGACAACTTCGGTCTGGGGTCCATCCTTCGATGTAAGGATTTTTTGCATTGAGGTCCCAGCCCAGAACCAGGGGCCCCTGGGCACATTCTTTGGCCATTTTCCCTGGGAAAGACAACTCACCAGTCCAGGTTCCTGATGTCAGTTTGTAGGGCTCCCTTGGGTCTATCAGGGCAGCACAAGTTTGAGGTGGGGACAACTTCGGTCTGGGGTCCATCCTTCGATACAAGGATTTTTTGCAGTCAGGTCCCAGCCCAGGGCCAGGGGCCCCTGGGCACATCCTTTGGCCATTTTCCCTGGGAAAGAAAACTCACCAGTCCAGGTTCCTGATGTCAGTTTGTAGGGCTCCCTTGGGTCTATCAGGGCAGCACAAGTTTGAGGTGGGGACAACTTCGGTCAGGGGTCCATCCTTCGATACAAGGATTTTTGCAGTCAGGTCCCAGCCCAGGGCCAGGGGCCCCTGGGCACATCATTTGTCCATTTTCCCTTGGAAAGAAAACTCAGCAGTCCAGGTTCCTGATGTCAGTTTGTAGGGCTCCCTTGGGTCTATCAGGGCAGCACAAGTTTGACTTGGTGACAACTTCGGTCTTGGGTCCATCCTTCGATATATGTATTTTTTGCAGTGATCCAGCCCAGGGCTAGGGGCGCCTGGGCACAACTTTTCGCCATTTTCCCTGGGAAAGAAAACTCACCAGTCCAGGTTCCTGATGTCAGTTTGTAGGGCTCCCTTGGGTCTATCAGGGCAGCACAAGTTTGACTTGGTGACAACTTCGGTCTGGGGTCCATCCTTCGATATATGTATTTTTTGCAGTGATCCAGCCCAGGGCCAGGGGCCCCTGGGCACAACTTTTCGCCATTTTCCCTGGGAAAGAAAACTCACCAGTCCAGGTTCCTGATGTCAGTTTGTAGGGCTCCCTTGGGTCTATCAGGGCGGCACAAGTTTGAGGTGGGGACAACTTCGGTCTGGGCTCCATCCTTTGATACAAGGATTTTTTGCAGTCAGGTCCCAGCCCAGGGCCAGGGGCCCCTGGGCACATCCTTTGGCCCTTTTCCCTGGGAAAGAAAACTCAGCAGTCCAGGTTCCTGATGTCAGTTTGTAGGGCTCCCTGGGGTCTATCAGGGCATTACAAATTTTAGGTGGGGACAACTTTGGTCTGGCCTCCATCCTTTGATATAAAGATTTTTTGCAGTCAGGCCCAGCCCATTGCCAGGGTCCCATGGGCACATTCTTTGGCCATTTTCCCTGGGAAAGAAAACTCACCAGTCCAGGTTCCTGATGTCAGTTTGTAGGGCTCCCTTGGGTCTATCAGGGCAGCACAAGTTTGAGGTGGGGACAACTTCGGTCTGGGGTCCATCTTTCGATACAAGGATTTTTTGCAGTCAGGTCCCAGCCCAGGGCCAGGGGCCCCTGGGCACATCCTTTGGCCATTTTCCCTGGGAAAGAAAACTCACCAGTCCAGGTTCCTGATGTCAGTTTGTAAGGATCATTTGGGTCTATCAGGGCAGCAGACGTTTGAGGTGGGGACAACTTAGGTGTGGGGTCCATCCTTCTATATAAGGATTTTTTGCAGTCAGGTCCCAGCCCAGGGCCAGGGGCCCCTGGGCACATCATTTGTCCATTTTCCCTTGGAAAGAAAACTCAGCAGTCCGGGTTCCTGATGTCAGTTTGTAGGGCTCCCTTGGGTCTATCAGGGCAGCGCAAGTTTGACTTGGTGACAACTTCGGTCTGGGGTCCATCCTTCGATATATGTATTTTTTGCATTGATCCAGCCCAGGGCCAGGGGCCGCTGGGCACACCTTTTCGCCATTTTCCCTGGGAAAGAAAACTCACCAGTCCAGGTTCCTGATGTCAGTTTGTAGGGCTCCCTTGGGTCTATCAGGGCAGCACAAGTTTGAGGTGGGGAAAACTTCGGTCTGGGCTCCATCCTTCGATATAAGGATTTTTTGCAGTCAGGTCCCAGCCCAGGGTGCAGGGAACCATGGCACAACCTTTGGCAGTTTTTCCTGGGAAAGAAAACTCACCAGTCCAGGTTCCTGATGTCAGTTTTTAGGGCTCCCTTGGGTCTATCAGGGAAGCAGAAATTTGAGGAGGGGACAATTCGGTCTGGGGTCCATCCTGCGATATAAGGATATTTTGCAGTCAGGTCCCAGCCGAGGGCCAGGGTCCCCTGGGCACAGCGTTTGTCCATTTCCCCTGGGAAAGAAAACTCAGCAGTCCAGGTTCCTGATGTCAGTTTGTAGGGCTCTTTTGGGTCTATCAGGGCAGCAGAAGTTTGATGTGGGGACAACTTCGGTCTGGGGTCCATCCTTCGATATAAGGATTTTTTGCAGTCAGGTCCCAGCCATGGCCGGGGGCACCTAGGCACATCCTTTGGCCATTTTCCCTGCGAAAGAAAACTCACCAGTCCAGGTTCCTGATGTCAGTTTGTAGGGCTCCCTTGGGGCTGTCAGAGCAGCAGAATTTTGAGGAGTGGGCAATTTCGGTCTGGAATCCATCTTTCGATATAAGGATTTTTTGCAGTCAGGTCCCAACCGAGGGCCAGGGGCCCCTGGGCACATCCTTTGGCCATTTTCCCTGGGAAAGAAAACTCACCAGTCCAGGTTCCTGATGTCAGTTTGTAGGGCTCCTTTGGGTCTATCAGGGCAGCAGAAGTTTGATGTGGGGACAACTTCGGTCTGGGGTCCATCCTTCGATGTAAGGATTTTTTGCATTGAGGTCCCAGCCCAGGACCAGGGGCCGCTGGGCACATCCTTAGGCCATTTTCCCTGGGAAAGAAAACTCACCAGTCCGGGTTCCTGATGTCAGTTTGTAGGGCTCCCTGGGGTCTATCAGGGCATTACAAATTTTAGGTGGGGACAATTTTGGTTTGGCCTCCATCCTTTGATATAAAGATTTTTTGCAGTCAGGCCCAGCCCATTGCCAGGGTCCCATGGGCACATCATTTGGCCATTTTCCCTGGGAAAGAAAACTCACCAGTCCAGGTTCCTGATGTCAGTTTGTAGGGCTCCCTTGGGTCTATCAGGGCAGCACAAGTTTGACTTGGTGACAACTTCGGTCTGGGGTCCATCCTTCGATATATGTATTTTTTGCAGTGATCCAGCCCAGGACCAGGGGCCCCTGGGCACAACTTTTCGCCATTTTCCCAGGGAAAGAAAACTCACCAGTCCAGGTTCCTGATGTCAGTTTGTAGGGCTCCCTTGGGGCTGTCAGGGCAGCAGAATTTTGAGGAGTGGGCAATTTCGGTCTGGAATCCATCTTTCGATATAAGGATTTTTTGCAGTCCGGTCCCAAACGAGGGCCAGGGGCCGCTGGGCACATTCTTTGGCCATTTTCCCTGGGAAAGACAACTCACCAGTCCAGGTTCCTGATGTCAGTTTGTAGGGCTCCCTTGGGTCTATCAGGGCAGCACAAGTTTGAGGTGGGGACAACTTCGGTCTGGGGTCCATCCTTCGATACAAGGATTTTTTGCAGTCAGGCCCCAGCCCAGGGCCAGGGGCCCCTGGGCACATCCTTTGGCCATTTTCCCTGGGAAAGAAAACTCACCAGTCCAGGTTCCTGATGTCAGTTTGTAGGGCTCCCTTGGGTCTATCAGGGCAGCACAAGTTTGAGGTGGGGACAACTTCGGTCAGGGGTCCATCCTTCGATACAAGGATTTTTGCAGTCAGGTCCCAGCCCAGGGCCAGGGGCCCCTGGGCACATCATTTGTCCATTTTCCCTTGGAAAGAAAACTCACCAGTCCAGGTTCCTGATGTCAGTTTGTAGGGCTCCCTTGGGTCTATCAGGGCAGCACAAGTTTGACTTGGTGACAACTTCGGTCTTGGGTCCATCCTTCGATATATGTATTTTTTGCAGTGATCCAGCCCAGGGCTAGGGGCGCCTGGGCACAACTTTTCGCCATTTTCCCTGGGAAAGAAAACTCACCAGTCCAGGTTCCTGATGTCAGTTTGTAGGGCTCCCTTGGGTCTATCAGGGCAGCACAAGTTTGACTTGGTGACAACTTCGGTCTGGGGTCCATCCTTCGATATATGTATTTTTTGCAGTGATCCAGCCCAGGGCCAGGGGCCCCTGGGCACAACTTTTCGCCATTTTCCCTGGGAAAGAAAACTCACCAGTCCAGGTTCCTGATGTCAGTTTGTAGGGCTCCCTTGGGTCTATCAGGGCGGCACAAGTTTGAGGTGGGGACAACTTCGGTCTGGGCTCCATCCTTTGATACAAGGATTTTTTGCAGTCAGGTCCCAGCCCAGGGCCAGGGGCCCCTGGGCACATCCTTTGGCCCTTTTCCCTGGGAAAGAAAACTCAGCAGTCCAGGTTCCTGATGTCAGTTTGTAGGGCTCCCTGGGGTCTATCAGGGCATTACAAATTTTAGGTGGGGACAACTTTGGTCTGGCCTCCATCCTTTGATATAAAGATTTTTTGCAGTCAGGCCCAGCCCATTGCCAGGGTCCCATGGGCACATTCTTTGGCCATTTTCCCTGGGAAAGAAAACTCACCAGTCCAGGTTCCTGATGTCAGTTTGTAGGGCTCCCTTGGGTCTATCAGGGCAGCACAAGTTTGAGGTGGGGACAACTTCGGTCTGGGGTCCATCTTTCGATACAAGGATTTTTTGCAGTCAGGTCCCAGCCCAGGGCCAGGGGCCCCTGGGCACATCCTTTGGCCATTTTCCCTGGGAAAGAAAACTCACCAGTCCAGGTTCCTGATGTCAGTTTGTAAGGATCATTTGGGTCTATCAGGGCAGCAGACGTTTGAGGTGGGGACAACTTAGGTGTGGGGTCCATCCTTCTATATAAGGATTTTTTGCAGTCAGGTCCCAGCCCAGGGCCAGGGGCCCCTGGGCACATCATTTGTCCATTTTCCCTTGGAAAGAAAACTCAGCAGTCCGGGTTCCTGATGTCAGTTTGTAGGGCTCCCTTGGGTCTATCAGGGCAGCGCAAGTTTGACTTGGTGACAACTTCGGTCTGGGGTCCATCCTTCGATATATGTATTTTTTGCATTGATCCAGCCCAGGGCCAGGGACCCCTGGGCACACCTTTTCGCCATTTTCCCTGGGAAAGAAAACTCACCAGTCCAGGTTCCTGATGTCAGTTTGTAGGGCTCCCTGGGGTCTATCAGGGCAGCACAAGTTTGAGGTGGGGACAACATCTGTCTGGGCTCCATCCTTCGATATAAGGATTTTTTGCAGTCAGGTCCCAGCCCAGGGCCAGGGGCCCCTGGGCACATCCTTTGGCCATTTTCCCTGGGAAAGAAAACTCACCAGTCCAGGTTCCTGATGTCAGTTTGTAAGGCTCCCTTGGGTCTATCAGGGCAGCACAAGTTTGAGGTGGGGACAACTTCGGTCTGGGGTCCATCCTTCGATACAAGGATTTTTTGCAGTCAGGTCCCAGCCCAGGGCCAGGGGCCCCTGGGCACATCCTTTGTCCATTTTCCCTTGGAAAGAAAACTCAGCAGTCCAGGTTCCTGATGTCAGTTTGTAGGGCTCCCTTGGGTCTATCAGGGCAGCACAAGTTTGAGGTGGGGACAACTTCGGTCTGGGGTCCATCCTTCGATATATGTATTTTTTGCAGTGATCCAGCCCAGGGCCAGGGGCCCCTGGGCACAACTTTTCGCCATTTTCCCTGGGAAAGACAACTCACCAGTCCAGGTTCCTGATGTCAGTTTGTAGGGCTCCCTTGGGTCTATCAGGGCAGCACAAGTTTGAGGTGGGGACAACATCGGTCTGGGGTCCATCCTTCGATACAAGGATTTTTTGCAGTCAGGTCCCAGCCCAGGGCCAGGGGCCCCTGGGCACATCCTTTGGCCATTTTCCCTGGGAAAGAAAACTCACCAGTCCAGGTTCCTGATGTCAGTTTGTAGGGCTCCCTTGGGTCTATCAGGGCAGCACAAGTTTGAGGTGGGGACAACTTCGGTCTGGTGTCCATCCTTCGATACAAGGATTTTTGCAGTCAGGTCCCAGCCCAGGGCCAGGGGCCCCTGGGCACATCATTTGTCCATTTTCCCTTGGAAAGAAAACTCAGCAGTCCAGGTTCCTGGTGTCAGTTTGTAGGGCTCCCTTGGGTCTATCAGGGCAGCACAAGTTTGACTTGGTGACAACTTCGGTCTGGGGTCCATCCTTCGATATATGTATTTTTTGCTGTCAGGCCCCAGCCCAGGGCCAGGGGCCCCTGGGCACACCTTTTCTCCATTTTCCCTGGGAAAGAAAACTCACCAGTCCAGGTTCCTGATGTCAGTTTGTAGGGCTGCCTGGGGTCTATCAGTGCAGCACAAGTTTGACTTGGTGACAACTTCGGTCTGGGGTCCATCCTTCGATATATGTATTTTTTGCAGTGATCCAGCCCAGGGCCAGGGGCCCCTGGGCACACCTTTTCGCCATTTTCCCTGGGAAAGACAACTCACCAGTCCAGGTTCCTGATGTCAGTTTGTAGGGCTCCCTTGGGTCTATCAGGGCAGCACAAGTTTGAGGTGGGGACAACATCGGTCTGGGGTCCATCCTTCGATACAAGGATTTTTTGCAGTCAGGTCCCAGCCCAGGGCCAGGGGCCCCTGGGCACATCCTTTGGCCATTTTCCCTGGGAAAGAAAACTCACCAGTCCAGGTTCCTGATGTCAGTTTGTAAGGCTCCCTTGGGTCTATCAGGGCAGCACAAGTTTGAGGTGGGGACAACTTCGGTCTGGGGTCCATCCTTCGATACAAGGATATTTTGCAGTCAGGTCCCAGCCCAGGGCCAGGGGCCCCTGGGCACATCCTTTGTCCATTTTCCCTTGGAAAGAAAACTCAGCAGTCCAGGTTCCTGATGTCAGTTTGTAGGGCTCCCTTGGGTCTATCAGGGCAGCACAAGTTTGACTTGGTGACAACTTCGGTCTGGGGTCCATCCTTCGATATATGTATTTTTTGCAGTGATCCAGCCCAGGGCCAGGGGCCCCTGGGCACAACTTTTCGCCATTTTCCCTGGGAAAGACAACTCACCAGTCCAGGTTCCTGATGTCAGTTTGTAGGGCTCCCTTGGGTCTATCAGGGCAGCACAAGTTTGAGGTGGGGACAACATCGGTCTGGGGTCCATCCTTCGATACAAGGATTTTTTGCAGTCAGGCCCCAGCCCAGGGCCAGGGGCCCCTGGGCACATCATTTGTCCATTTTCCCTTGGAAAGAAAACTCAGCAGTCCAGGTTCCTGGTGTCAGTTTGTAGGGCTCCCTTGGGTCTATCAGGGCAGCACAAGTTTGACTTGGTGACAACTTCGGTCTGGGGTCCATCCTTCGATATATGTATTTTTTGCTGTCAGGCCCCAGCCCAGGGCCAGGGGCCCCTGGGCACACCTTTTCTCCATTTTCCCTGGGAAAGAAAACTCACCAGTCCAGGTTCCTGATGTCAGTTTGTAGGGCTGCCTGGGGTCTATCAGTGCAGCACAAGTTTGACTTGGTGACAACTTCAGTCTGGGGTCCATCCTTCGATATATGTATTTTTTGCAGTGATCCAGCCCAGGGCCAGGGGCCCCTGGGCACACCTTTTCGCCATTTTCCCTGGGAAAGACAACTCACCAGTCCAGGTTCCTGATGTCAGTTTGTAGGGCTCCCGTGGGTCTATCAGGGCAGCACAAGTTTGAGGTGGGGACAACATCGGTCTGGGGTCCATCCTTCGATACAAGGATTTTTTGCAGTCAGGCCCCAGCCCAGGGCCAAGGTCCCCTGGGGACATCGTTTGTCCATTTCCCCTGGGAAAGAAAACTCAGCAGTCCAGGTTCCTGATGTCAGTTTGTAGGGCTCTTTTGGGTCTATCAGGGCAGCAGAAGTTTGATGTGGGGACAACTTCGGTCTGGGGTCCATCCTTCGATATAAGGATTTTTTGCAGTCAGGTCCCAACCGAGGGCCAGGGGCCCCTGGGCACATCCTTTGGCCATTTTCCCTGGGAAAGAAAACTCACCAGTCCAGGTTCCTGATGTCAGTTTGTAGGGCTCCCTTGGGTCTATCAGGGCAGCACAAGTTTGAGGTGGGGACAACTTCGGTCTGGTGTCCATCCTTCGATACAAGGATTTTTTGCAGTCAGGTCCCAGCCCAGGGCCAGGGGCCCCTGGGCACATCATTTGTCCATTTTCCCTTGGAAAGAAAACTCAGCAGTCCAGGTTCCTGATGTCAGTTTGTAGGGCTCCCTTGGGTCTATCAGGGCAGCACAAGTTTGAGGTGGGGACAACTTCGGTCTGGTGTCCATCCTTCGATACAAGGATTTTTTGCATTAAGGTCCCAGCCCAGGGCCAGGGGCCCCTGGGCACATCCTTTGGCCATTTTCCCTGGGAAAGAAAACTCAGCAGTCCAGGTTCCTGATGTCAGTTTGTAGGGCTCCCTTGGGTCTATCAGGGCAGCACAAGTTTGAGGTGGGGACAACTTCGGTCTGGGGTCCATCCTTCGATACAAGGATTTTTTGCAGTCAGGTCCCAGCCCAGGGCCAGGGGCCCCTGGGCAAATCCTTTGGCCCTTACCCTGGGAAAGAAATCTCAGCAGTCCAGGTTCCTGATGTCAGTTTGTAGGGCTCCCTGGGGTCTATCTGGGCATTACAAATTTTAGGTGGGGACAACTTTGGTCTGGCCTCCATCTTTTGATATAAAGATTTTTTACAGTCAGGCCCAGCCCATTGCCAGGGTCCCATGGGCACATTCTTTGGCCATTTTCCCTCGGAAAGAAAACTCACCAGTCCAGGTTCCTGATGTCAGTTTGTAGGGCTCCCTTGGGTCTATCAGGGCAGCACAAGTTTGAGGTGGGGACAACTTCGGTCTGGGGTCCATCCTTCGATATATGTATTTTTTGCAGTGATCCAGCCCAGGGCCAGGGGCCCCTGGGCACAACTTTTCGCCATTTTCCCTGGGAAAGAAAACTCACCAGTCCAGGTTCCTGATGTCAGTTTGTAGGGCTCCCTTGGGTCTATCAGGGCGGCACAAGTTTGAGGTGGGGACAACTTCGGTCTGGGCTCCATCCTTCGATACAAGGATTTTTTGCAGTCAGGACCCAGCCCAGGGCCAGGGGCCCCTGGGCACATCCTTTGGCCATTTTCCCTGGGAAAGAAAACTCAGCAGTCCAGGTACCTGATGTCAGTTTGTAGGGCTCCCTTGGGTCTATCAGGGCAGCACAAGTTTGAGGTGGGGACAACTTTGGTCTGGTGTCCATCCTACGATACAAGGATTTTTTGCAGTTAGGTCCCAGCCCAGGGCCAGGGGCCCCTGGGCACATCATTTGTCCATTTTCCCTTGGAAAGAAAACTCAGCAGTCCAGGTTCCTGATGTCAGTTTGTAGGGCTCCCTTGGGTCTATCAGGGCAGCACAAGTTTGACTTGGTGACAACTTCGGTCTGGGGTCCATCCTTAGATATATGTATTTTTTGCAGTGATCCAGCCCAGGGCCAGGGGCCCCTGGGCACACCTTTTCGCCATTTTCCCTGGGAAAGAAAACTCACCAGTCCAGGTTCCTGATGTCAGTTTGTAGGGCTCCCTTGGGTCTATCAGGGCAGCACAAGTTTGACTTGGTGACAACTTCGGTCTGGGGTCCATCATTCGATATATGTATTTTTTGCAGTGATCCAGCCCAGGGCCAGGGGCCCCTGGGCACAACTTTTCGCCATTTTCCCTGGGAAAGAAAACTCACCAGTCCAGGTTCCTGATGTAAGTTTGTAGGGCTCCCTTGGGTCTATCAGGGCGGCACAAGTTTGAGGTGGGGACAACTTCGGTCTGGGGTCCATCCTTCGATATAAGGATTTTTTGCAGTCAGGTCCCAGCCCAGGGTGCGGGGAACCATGGCACAACCTTTGGCAGTTTTTCCTGGAAAAGAAAACTCACCAGTCCAGGTTCCTGATGTCAGTTTTTAGGGCTCCCTTGGGTCTATCAGGGAAGCAGAAATTTGAGGAGGGGACAATTCGGTCTGGGGTCCATCCTGCGATATAAGGATATTTTGCAGTCAGGTCCCAGCCGAGGGCCAGGGTCCCCTGGGCACATCGTTTGTCCATTTCCCCTGGGAAAGAAAACTCAGCAGTCCAGGTTCCTGATGTCAGTTTGTAGGGCTCTTTTGGGTCTATCAGGGCAGCAGAAGTTTGATGTGGGGACAACTTCGGTCTGGGGTCCATCCTTCGATATAAGGATTTTTTGCAGTCAGGTCCCAGCCATGTCCGGGGGCACCTAGGCACATCCTTTGGCCATTTTCCCTGCGAAAGAAAACTCACCAGTCCAGGTTCCTGATGTCAGTTTGTAGGGCTCCCTTGGGGCTGTAAGGGCAGCAAAATTTTGAGGAGTGGGCAATTTCGGTCTGGAATCCATCCTTCGATATAAGGATTTTTTGCAGTCAGGTCCCAACCGAGGCCCAGGGGCCCCTGGGCACATCCTTTGGCCATTTTCCCTGGGAAAGAAAACTCACCAGTCCAGGTTCCTGATGTCAGTTTGTAGGGCTCCTTTGGGTCTATCAGGGCAGCAGAAGTTTGATGTGGGGACAACTTCGGTCTGGGGTCCATCCTTCGATGTAAGGATTTTTTGCATTGAGGTCCCAGCCCAGGACCAGGGGCCCCTGGGCACATCCTTTGGCCATTTTCCCTTGGAAAGAAAACTCACCAATCCGGGTTCCTGATGTCAGTTTGTAGGGCTCCCTGGGGTCTATCAGGGCATTACAAATTTTAGGTGGGGACAATTTGTTTTGGCCTCCATCCTTTGATATAAAGATTTTTTGCAGTCAGGCCCAGCCCATTGCCAGGGTCCCATGGGCACATTCTTTGGCCATTTTCCCTGGGAAAGAAAACTCACCAGTCCAGGTTCCTGATGTCAGTTTGTAGGGCTCCCTTGGGTCTATCAGGGCGGCACAAGTTTGAGGTGGGGACAACTTTGGTCTGGGGTCCATCCTTCGATACAAGGATTTTTTGCAGTCAGGCCCCAGCCCTGGGCCAGGGGCCCCTGGGCACATCCTTTGGCCATTTTCCCTGGGAAAGAAAACTCACCAGTCCAGGTTCCTGATGTCAGTTTGTAGGGCTCCCTTGGGTCTATCAGGGCAGCACAAGTTTGAGGTGGGGACAACTTCGGTCTGGGGTCCATCCTTCGATACAAGGATTTTTTGCAGTCAGGCCCCAGCCCAGGGCCAGGGGCCCCTGGGCACATCCTTTGGCCATTTTCCCTGGGAAAGAAAACTCAGCAGTCCAGGTTCCTGATGTCAGTTTGTAGGGCTCTTTTGGGTCTATCAGGGCAGCAGAAGTTAGATGTGGGGACAACTTCGGTCTGGGGTCCATCCTTCGATATAAGGATTTTTTGCAGTCAGGTCCCAGCCATGGCCGGGGGCACCTAGGCGCATTCTTTGTCCCTTTTCCCTGAGAAAGAAAACTCACCAGTCCAGGTTCCTGATGTCAGTTTGTAGGGCTCCCTTGGGTCTATCAGGGCAGCACAGATTTGAGGTGTGGACAACTTCGGTCTGGGGTCCATCCTTCGATACAAGGATTTTTTGCATTAAGGTCCCAGCCCAGGGCCAGGGGCCCCTGGGCACATCCTTTGGCCATTTTCCCTGGGAAAGAAATCTCAGCAGTCCAGGTTCCTGATGTCAGTTTGTAGGGCTCCCTGGGGTCTATCTGGGCATTACAAATTTTAGGTGGGGACAACTTTGGTCTGGCCTCCATCTTTTGATATAAAGATTTTTTACAGTCAGGCCCAGCCCATTGCCAGGGTCCCATGGGCACATTCTTTGGCCATTTTCCCTGGGAAAGAAAACTCACCAGTCCAGGTTCCTGATGTCAGTTTGTAGGGCTCCCTTGGGTCTATCAGGGCAGCACAAGTTTGAGGTGGGGACAACTTCGGTCTGGGGTCCATCCTTCGATATATGTATTTTTTGCAGTGATCCAGCCCAGGGCCAGGGGCCCCTGGGCACAACTTTTCGCCATTTTCCCTGGGAAAGAAAACTCACCAGTCCAGGTTCCTGATGTCAGTTTGTAGGGCTCCCTTGGGTCTATCAGGGCGGCACAAGTTTGAGGTGGGGACAACTTCGGTCTGGGCTCCATCCTTCGATACAAGGATTTTTTGCAGTCAGGACCCAGCCCAGGGCCAGGGGCCCCTGGGCACATCCTTTGGCCATTTTCCCTGGGAAAGAAAACTCAGCAGTCCAGGTACCTGATGTCAGTTTGTAGGGCTCCCTTGGGTCTATCAGGGCAGCACAAGTTTGAGGTGGGGACAACTTTGGTCTGGTGTCCATCCTACGATACAAGGATTTTTTGCAGTTAGGTCCCAGCCCAGGGCCAGGGGCCCCTGGGCACACCATTTGTCCATTTTCCCTTGGAAAGAAAACTCAGCAGTCCAGGTTCCTGATGTCAGTTTGTAGGGCTCCCTTGGGTCTATCAGGGCAGCACAAGTTTGACTTGGTGACAACTTCGGTCTGGGGTCCATCCTTAGATATATGTATTTTTTGCAGTGATCCAGCCCAGGGCCAGGGGCCCCTGGGCACACCTTTTCGCCATTTTCCCTGGGAAAGAAAACTCACCAGTCCAGGTTCCTGATGTCAGTTTGTAGGGCTCCCTTGGGTCTATCAGGGCAGCACAAGTTTGACTTGGTGACAACTTCGGTCTGGGGTCCATCATTCGATATATGTATTTTTTGCAGTGATCCAGCCCAGGGCCAGGGGCCCCTGGGCACAACTTTTCGCCATTTTCCCTGGGAAAGAAAACTCACCAGTCCAGGTTCCTGATGTAAGTTTGTAGGGCTCCCTTGGGTCTATCAGGGCGGCACAAGTTTGAGGTGGGGACAACTTCGGTCTGGGGTCCATCCTTCGATATAAGGATTTTTTGCAGTCAGGTCCCAGCCCAGGGTGCGGGGAACCATGGCACAACCTTTGGCAGTTTTTCCTGGAAAAGAAAACTCACCAGTCCAGGTTCCTGATGTCAGTTTTTAGGGCTCCCTTGGGTCTATCAGGGAAGCAGAAATTTGAGGAGGGGACAATTCGGTCTGGGGTCCATCCTGCGATATAAGGATATTTTGCAGTCAGGTCCCAGCCGAGGGCCAGGGTCCCCTGGGCACATCGTTTGTCCATTTCCCCTGGGAAAGAAAACTCAGCAGTCCAGGTTCCTGATGTCAGTTTGTAGGGCTCTTTTGGGTCTATCAGGGCAGCAGAAGTTTGATGTGGGGACAACTTCGGCCTGGGGTCCATCCTTCGATATAAGGATTCTTTGCAGTCAGGTCCCAGCCATGTCCGGGGGCACCTAGGCACATCCTTTGGCCATTTTCCCTGCGAAAGAAAACTCACCAGTCCAGGTTCCTGATGTCAGTTTGTAGGGCTCCCTTGGGGCTGTAAGGGCAGCAAAATTTTGAGGAGTGGGCAATTTCGGTCTGGAATCCATCCTTCGATATAAGGATTTTTTGCAGTCAGGTCCCAACCGAGGCCCAGGGGCCCCTGGGCACATCCTTTGGCCATTTTCCCTGGGAAAGAAAACTCACCAGTCCAGGTTCCTGATGTCAGTTTGTAGGGCTCCTTTGGGTCTATCAGGGCAGCAGAAGTTTGATGTGGGGACAACTTCGGTCTGGGGTCCATCCTTCGATATAAGGATTTTTTGCAGTCAGGTCCCAGCCATGGCCGGGGGCACCTAGGCACATCCTTTGGCCATTTTCCCTGCGAAAGAAAACTCACCAGTCCAGGTTCCTGATGTCAGTTTGTAGGGCTCCCTTGGGGCTGTAAGGGCAGCAAAATTTTGAGGAGTGGGCAATTTCGGTCTGGAATCCATCCTTCGATATAAGGATTTTTTGCAGTCAGGTCCCAACCGAGGGCCAGGGGCCCCTGGGCACATCCTTTGGCCATTTTCCCTGGGAAAGAAAACTCACCAGTCCAGGTTCCTGATGTCAGTTTGTAGGGCTCCTTTGGGTCTATCAGGGCAGCAGAAGTTTGATGTGGGGACAACTTCGGTCTGGGGTCCATCCTTCGATGTAAGGATTTTTTGCATTGAGGTCCCAGCCCAGGACCAGGGGCCCCTGGGCACATCCTTTGGCCATTTTCCCTTGGAAAGAAAACTCACCAGTCCGGGTTCCTGATGTCAGTTTGTAGGGCTCCCTGGGGTCTATCAGGGCATTACAAATTTTAGGTGGGGACAATTTGTTTTGGCCTCCATCCTTTGATATAAAGATTTTTTGCAGTCAGGCCCAGCCCATTGCCAGGGTCCCATGGGCACATTCTTTGGCCATTTTCCCTGGGAAAGAAAACTCACCAGTCCAGGTACCTGATGTCAGTTTGTAGGGCTCCCTTGGGTCTATCAGGGCAGCACAAGTTTGAGGTGGGGACAACTTTGGTCTGGGGTCCATCCTTCGATACAAGGATTTTTTGCAGTCAGGCCCCAGCCCTGGGCCAGGGGCCCCTGGGCACATCCTTTGGCCATTTTCCCTGGGAAAGAAAACTCACCAGTCCAGGTTCCTGATGTCAGTTTGTAGGGCTCCCTTGGGTCTACCAGGGCAGCACAAGTTTGAGGTGGGGACAACTTCGGTCTGGGGTCCATCCTTCGATACAAGGATTTTTTGCAGTCAGGCCCCAGCCCAGGGCCAGGGGCCCCTGGGCACATCCTTTGGCCATTTTCCCTGGGAAAGAAAACTCACCAGTCCAGGTTCCTGATGTCAGTTTGTAGGGCTCCCTTGGGTCTATCAGGGCAGCACAAGTTTGAGGTGGGGACAACTTCGGTCTGGTGTCCATCCTTCGATACAAGGATTTTTTGCAGTCAGGTCCCAGCCCAGGGCCAGGGGCCCCTGGGCACATCATTTGTCCATTTTCCCTTGGAAAGAAAACTCAGCAGTCCAGGTTCCTGATGTCAGTTTGTAGGGCTCCCTTGGGTCTATCAGGGCAGCACAAGTTTGACTTGGTGACAACTTCGGTCTGGGGTCCATCCTTCGATATATGTATTTTTTGCAGTGATCCAGCCCAGGGCCAGGGGCCCCTGGGCACATCTTTTCGCCATTTTCCCTGGGAAAGAAAACTCACCAGTCCAGGTTCCTGATGTCAGTTTGTAGGGCTCCCTTGGGTCTATCAGGGCAGCACAAGTTTGACTTGGTGACAACTTCGGTCTGGGGTCCATCCTTCGATATATGTATTTTTTGCAGTCAGGTCCCAGCCCAGGGCCAGGGGCCCCTGGGCACAACTTTTCGCCATTTTCCCTGGGAAAGAAAACTCACCAGTCCAGGTTCCTGATGTCAGTTTGTAGGGCTCCCTTGGGTCTATCAGGGCGGCACAAGTTTGAGGTGGGGACAACTTCGGTCTGGTGTCCATCCTTCGATACAAGGATTTTTTGCAGTCAGGTCCCAGCCCAGGGTGCGGGGAACCATGGCACAACCTTTGGCAGTTTTTCCTGGAAAAGAAAACTCACCAGTCCAGGTTCCTGATGTCAGTTTTTAGGGCTCCCTTGGGTCTATCAGGGAAGCAGAAATTTGAGGAGGAGACAATTCGGTCTGGAGTCCATCCTGCGATATAAGGATATTTTGCAGTCAGGTCCCAGCCGAGGGCCAGAGTCCCCTGGGCACATCGTTTGTCCATTTCCCCTGGGAAAGAAAACTCAGCAGTCCAGGTTCCTGATGTCAGTTTGTAGGGCTCTTTTGGGTCTATCAGGGCAGCAGAAGTTTGATGTGGGGACAACTTCGGTCTGGGGTCCATCCTTCGATATAAGGATTTTTTGCAGTCAGGTCCCAGCCATGGCCGGGGGCACCTAGGCACATCCTTTGGCCATTTTCCCTGCGAAAGAAAACTCACCAGTCCAGGTTCCTGATGTCAGTTTGTAGGGCTCCCTTGGGTCTATCAGGGCAGCACAAGTTTGAGGTGGGGACAACTTCGGTCTGGGGTCCATCCTTCGATACAAGGCTTTTTTGCAGTCAGGTCCCAGCCCAGGGCCAGGGGCCCCTGGGCACATCATTTGTCCATTTTCCCTTGGAAAGAAAACTCAGCAGTCCAGGTTCCTGATGTCAGTTTGTAGGGCTCCCTTGGGTCTATCAGGGCAGCACAAGTTTGACTTGGTGACAACTTCGGTCTGGGGTCCATCCTTCGATATATGTATTTTTTGCAGTGATCCAGCCCAGGGCCAGGGGCCCCTGGGCACACCTTTTCGCCATTTTCCCTGGGAAAGACAAGTCACCAGTCCAGGTTCCTGATGTCAGTTTGTAGGGCTCCCTTGGGTCTATCAGGGCAGCACAAGTTTGAAGTGGGGACAACTTCGGTCTGGGGTCCATCCTTCGATACAAGGATTTTTTGCAGTCAGGCCCCAGCCCAGGGCCAGGGGCCCCTGGGCACATCCTTTGGCCATTTTCCCTGGGAAAGAAAACTCACCAGTCCAGGTTCCTGATGTCAGTTTGTAGGGCTCCCTTGGGTCTATCAGGGCAGCACAAGTTTGAGGTGGGGACAACTTTGGTTTGGTGTCCATCCTTCGATACAAGGATTTTTTGCAGTCAGGTCCCAGCCCAGGGCCAGGGGCCCCTGGGCACATCATTTGTCCATTTTCCCTTGGAAAGAAAACTCAGCAGTCCAGGTTCCTGATGTCAGTTTGTAGGGCTCCCTTGGGTCTATCAGGGCAGCACAAGTTTGACTTGGTGACAACTTCGGTCTGGGGTCCATCCTTCGATATATGTATTTTTTGCAGTGATCCAGCCCAGGGCCAGGGGCCCCGGGGCACACCTTTTCGCCATTTTCCCTGGGAAAGAAAACTCACCAGTCCAGGTTCCTGATGTCAGTTTGTAGGGCTCCCTTGGGTCTATCAGGGCAGCACAAGTTTGACTTGGTGACAACTTCGGTCTGGGGTCCATCCTTCGATATATGTATTTTTTGCAGTGATCCAGCCCAGGGCCAGGGGCCCCGGGGCACACCTTTTCGCCATTTTCCCTGGGAAAGAAAACTCACCAGTCCAGGTTCCTGATGTCAGTTTGTAGGGCTCCCTTGGGTCTATCAGGGCGGCACAAGTTTGAGGTGGGGACAACTTCGGTCTGGGTTCCATCCTTCGATACAAGGATTTTTTGCAGTCAGGTCCCAGCCCAGGGTGCGGGGAACCATGGCACAACCTTTGGCAGTTTTTCCTGGAAAAGAAAACTCACCAGTCCAGGTTCCAGATGTCAGTTTTTAGGGCTCCCTTGGGTCTATCAGGGAAGCAGAAATTTGAGGAGGGGACAATTCGGTCTGGGGTCCATCCTGCGATATAAGGATATTTTGCAGTCAGGTCCCAGCCGAGGGCCAGGGTCCCCTGGGCACATCGTTTGTCCATTTCCCCTGGGAAAGAAAACTCAGCAGTCCAGGTTCCTGATGTCAGTTTGTAGGGCTCTTTTGGGTCTATCAGGGCAGCAGAAGTTTGATGTGGGGACAACTTCGGTCTGGGGTCCATCCTTCGATATAAGGATTTTTTGCAGTCAGGTCCCAGCCATGGCCGGGGGCACCTAGGCACATCCTTTGGCCATTTTCCCTGCGAAAGAAAACTCACCAGTTCAGGTTCCTGATGTCAGTTTGTAGGGCTCCCTTGGGGCTGTCAGGGCAGCAGAATTTTGAGGAGTGGGCAATTTCGGTCTGGAATCCATCCTTCGATATAAGGATTTTTTGCAGTCAGGTCCCAACCGAGGGCCAGGGGCCCCTGGGCACATCCTTTGGCCATTTTCCCTGGGAAAGAAAACTCACCAGTCCAGGTTCCTGATGTCAGTTTGTAGGACTCCTTTGGGTCTATCAGGGCAGCAGAAGTTTGATGTGGGGACAACTTCGGTCTGGGGTCCATCCTTCGATGTAAGGATTTTTTGCATTGAGGTCCCAGCCCAGGACCAGGGGCCCCTGGGCACATCCTTTGGCCATTTTCCCTTGGAAAGAAAACTCACCAGTCCGGGTTCCTGATGTCAGTTTGTAGGGCTCCCTGGGGTCTATCAGGGCATTACAAATTTTAGGTGGGGACAATTTGTTTTGGCCTCCATCCTTTGATATAAAGATTTTTTGCAGTCAGGCCCAGCCCATTGCCAGGGCCCCATGGGCACATTCTTTGGCCATTTTCCCTGGGAAAGAAAACTCACCAGTCCAGGTTCCTGATGTCAGTTTGTAGGGCTCCCTTGGGTCTATCAGGGCAGCACAAGTTTGAGGTGGGGACAACTTTGGTCTGGGGTCCATCCTTCGATACAAGGATTTTTTGCAGTCAGGTCCCAGCCCAGGGCCAGGGGCCCCTGGGCACATCATTTGTCCATTTTCCCTTGGAAAGAAAACTCAGCAGTCCAGGTTCCTGATGTCAGTTTGTAGGGCTCCCTTGGGTCTATCAGGGCAGCACAAGTTTGACTTGGTGACAACTTCGGTCTGGGGTCCATCCTTCGATATATGTATTTTTTGCAGTGATCCAGCCCAGGGCCAGGGGCCCCGGGGCACACCTTTTCGCCATTTTCCCTGGGAAAGAAAACTCACCAGTCCAGGTTCCTGATGTCAGTTTGTAGGGCTCCCTTGGGTCTATCAGGGCAGCACAAGTTTGACTTGGTGACAACTTCGGTCTGGGGTCCATCCTTCGATATATGTATTTTTTGCAGTGATCCAGCCCAGGGCCAGGGGCCCCGGGGCACACCTTTTCGCCATTTTCCCTGGGAAAGAAAACTCACCAGTCCAGGTTCCTGATGTCAGTTTGTAGGGCTCCCTTGGGTCTATCAGGGCGGCACAAGTTTGAGGTGGGGACAACTTCGGTCTGGGTTCCATCCTTCGATACAAGGATTTTTTGCAGTCAGGTCCCAGCCCAGGGTGCGGGGAACCATGGCACAACCTTTGGCAGTTTTTCCTGGAAAAGAAAACTCACCAGTCCAGGTTCCTGATGTCAGTTTTTAGGGCTCCCTTGGGTCTATCAGGGAAGCAGAAATTTGAGGAGGGGACAATTCGGTCTGGGGTCCATCCTGCGATATAAGGATATTTTGCAGTCAGGTCCCAGCCGAGGGCCAGGGTCCCCTGGGCACATCGTTTGTCCATTTCCCCTGGGAAAGAAAACTCAGCAGTCCAGGTTCCTGATGTCAGTTTGTAGGGCTCTTTTGGGTCTATCAGGGCAGCAGAAGTTTGATGTGGGGACAACTTCGGTCTGGGGTCCATCCTTCGATATAAGGATTTTTTGCAGTCAGGTCCCAGCCATGGCCGGGGGCACCTAGGCACATCCTTTGGCCATTTTCCCTGCGAAAGAAAACTCACCAGTTCAGGTTCCTGATGTCAGTTTGTAGGGCTCCCTTGGGGCTGTCAGGGCAGCAGAATTTTGAGGAGTGGGCAATTTCGGTCTGGAATCCATCCTTCGATATAAGGATTTTTTGCAGTCAGGTCCCAACCGAGGGCCAGGGGCCCCTGGGCACATCCTTTGGCCATTTTCCCTGGGAAAGAAAACTCACCAGTCCAGGTTCCTGATGTCAGTTTGTAGGACTCCTTTGGGTCTATCAGGGCAGCAGAAGTTTGATGTGGGGACAACTTCGGTCTGGGGTCCATCCTTCGATGTAAGGATTTTTTGCATTGAGGTCCCAGCCCAGGACCAGGGGCCCCTGGGCACATCCTTTGGCCATTTTCCCTTGGAAAGAAAACTCACCAGTCCGGGTTCCTGATGTCAGTTTGTAGGGCTCCCTGGGGTCTATCAGGGCATTACAAATTTTAGGTGGGGACAATTTGTTTTGGCCTCCATCCTTTGATATAAAGATTTTTTGCAGTCAGGCCCAGCCCATTGCCAGGGCCCCATGGGCACATTCTTTGGCCATTTTCCCTGGGAAAGAAAACTCACCAGTCCAGGTTCCTGATGTCAGTTTGTAGGGCTCCCTTGGGTCTATCAGGGCAGCACAAGTTTGAGGTGGGGACAACTTTGGTCTGGGGTCCATCCTTCGATACAAGGATTTTTTGCAGTCAGGTCCCAGCCCAGGGCCAGGGGCCCCTGGGCACATCATTTGTCCATTTTCCCTTGGAAAGAAAACTCAGCAGTCCAGGTTCCTGATGTCAGTTTGTAGGGCTCCCTTGGGTCTATCAGGGCAGCACAAGTTTGACTTGGTGACAACTTCGGTCTGGGGTCCATCCTTCGATATATGTATTTTTTGCAGGGATCCAGCCCAGGGCCAGGGGCCCCGGGGCACACCTTTTCGCCATTTTCCCTGGGAAAGAAAACTCACCAGTCCAGGTTCCTGATGTCAGTTTGTAGGGCTCCCTTGGGTCTATCAGGGCAGCACAAGTTTGACTTGGTGACAACTTCGGTCTGGGGTCCATCCTTCGATATATGTATTTTTTGCAGTGATCCAGCCCAGGGCCAGGGGCCCCGGGGCACACCTTTTCGCCATTTTCCCTGGGAAAGAAAACTCACCAGTCCAGGTTCCTGATGTCAGTTTGTAGGGCTCCCTTGGGTCTATCAGGGCGGCACAAGTTTGAGGTGGGGACAACTTCGGTCTGGGTTCCATCCTTCGATACAAGGATTTTTTGCAGTCAGGTCCCAGCCCAGGGTGCGGGGAACCATGGCACAACCTTTGGCAGTTTTTCCTGGAAAAGAAAACTCACCAGTCCAGGTTCCTGATGTCAGTTTTTAGGGCTCCCTTGGGTCTATCAGGGAAGCAGAAATTTGAGGAGGGGACAATTCGGTCTGGGGTCCATCCTGCGATATAAGGATATTTTGCAGTCAGGTCCCAGCCGAGGGCCAGGGTCCCCTGGGCACATCGTTTGTCCATTTCCCCTGGGAAAGAAAACTCAGCAGTCCAGGTTCCTGATGTCAGTTTGTAGGGCTCTTTTGGGTCTATCAGGGCAGCAGAAGTTTGATGTGGGGACAACTTCGGTCTGGGGTCCATCCTTCGATATAAGGATTTTTTGCAGTCAGGTCCCAGCCATGGCCGGGGGCACCTAGGCACATCCTTTGGCCATTTTCCCTGCGAAAGAAAACTCACCAGTTCAGGTTCCTGATGTCAGTTTGTAGGGCTCCCTTGGGGCTGTCAGGGCAGCAGAATTTTGAGGAGTGGGCAATTTCGGTCTGGAATCCATCCTTCGATATAAGGATTTTTTGCAGTCAGGTCCCAACCGAGGGCCAGGGGCCCCTGGGCACATCCTTTGGCCATTTTCCCTGGGAAAGAAAACTCACCAGTCCAGGTTCCTGATGTCAGTTTGTAGGGCTCCCTGGGGTCTATCAGGGCATTACAAATTTTAGGTGGGGACAATTTGTTTTGGCCTCCATCCTTTGATATAAAGATTTTTTGCAGTCAGGCCCAGCCCATTGCCAGGGCCCCATGGGCACATTCTTTGGCCATTTTCCCTGGGAAAGAAAACTCACCAGTCCAGGTTCCTGATGTCAGTTTGTAGGGCTCCCTTGGGTCTATCAGGGCAGCACAAGTTTGAGGTGGGGACAACTTTGGTCTGGGGTCCATCCTTCGATACAAGGATTTTTTGCAGTCAGGCCCCAGCCCAGGGCCAGGGGCCCCTGGGCACATCCTTTGGCCATTTTCCCTGGGAAAGAAAACTCAGCAGTCCAGGTTCCTGATGTCAGTTTGTAGGGCTCTTTTGGGTCTATCAGGGCAGCAGAAGTTTGATGTGGGGACAACTTCGGTCTGGGGTCCATCCTTCGATATAAGGATTTTTTGCAGTCAGGTCCCAGCCATGGCCGGGGGCACCTAGGCACATCCTTTGGCCATTTTCCCTGCGAAAGAAAACTCACCAGTCCAGGTTCCTGATGTCAGTTTGTAGGGCTCCCTTGGGGCTGTCAGGGCAGCAGAATTTTGAGGAGTGGGCAATTTCGGTCTGGAATCCATCCTTCGATATAAGGATTTTTTGCAGTCAGGTCCCAACCGAGGGCCAGGGGCCCCTGGGCACAGCCTTTGGCCATTTTCCCTGGGAAAGAAAACTCACCAGTCCGGGTTCCTGATGTCAGTTTGTAGGGCTCCCTGGGGTCTATCAGGGCATTACAAATTTTAGGTGGGGACAATTTGTTTTTGCCTCCATCCTTTGATATAAAGATTTTTTGCAGTCAGGCCCAGCCCATTGCCAAGGTCCCATGGGCACATTCTTTGGCCATTTTCCCTGGGAAAGAAAACTCACCAGTCCAGGTTCCTGATGTCAGTTTGTAGGGCTCCCTTGGGTCTATCAGGGCAGCACAAGTTTGAGGTGGGGACAACTTCGGTCTGGGGTCCATCCTTCGATACAAGGATTTTTTGCAGTCAGGCCCCAGCCCAGGGCCAGGGGCCCCTGGGCACATCCTTTGGCCATTTTCCCTGGGAAAGAAAACTCACCAGTCCAGGTTCCTGATGTCAGTTTGTAGGGCTCCCTTGGGTCTATCAGGGCAGCACAAGTTTGAGGTGGGGACAACTTTGGTCTGGGGTCCATCCTTCGATACAATGATTTTTTGCAGTCAGGTCCCAGCCGAGGGCCAGGGGCCCCTGGGTACATCTTTTGTCCATTTTCCCTTGGAAAGAAAACTCAGCAGTCCAGGTTCCTGATGTCAGTTTGTAGGGCTCCCTTGGGTCTATCAGGGCAGCACAAGTTTGACTTGGTGACAACTTCGGTCTGGGGTCCATCCTTCGATATATGTATTTTTTGCAGTGATCCAGCGCAGGGCCAGGGGCCCCTGGGCACACCTTTTCGCCATTTTCCCTGGGAAAGAAAACTCACCAGTCCAGGTTCCTGATGTCAGTTTGTAGGGCTCCCTTGGGTCTATCAGGGCAGCACAAGTTTGAGGTGGGGACAACTTTGGTCTGGGGTCCATCCTTCGATACAAGGATTTTTTGCAGTCAGGCCCCAGCCCAGGGCCAGGGGCCCCTGGGCACATCCTTTGCCCATTTTCCCTGCGAAAGAAAACTCACCAGTCCAGGTTCCTGATGTCAGTTTGTAGGGCTCCCTTGGGCCTGTCAGGGCAGCAGAATTTTGAGGAGTGGGCAATTTCGGTCTGGTGTCCATCCTTCGATACAAGGATTTTTTGCAGTCAGGTCCCAGCCCAGGGCCAGGGGCCCCTGGGCACATCATTTGTCCATTTTCCCTTGGAAAGAAAACTCAGCAGTCCAGGTTCCTGATGTCAGTTTGTAGGGCTCCCTTGGGTCTATCAGGGCAGCACAAGTTTGACTTGGTGACAACTTCGGTCTGGGGTCCATCCTTCGATATATATATTTTTTGCAGTGATCCAGCCCAGGGCCAGGGGCCCCTGGGCACACCTTTTCGCCATTTTCCCTGGGAAAGAAAACTCACCAGTCCAGGTTCCTGATGTCAGTTTGTAGGGCTCCCTTGGGTCTATCAGGGCGGCACAAGTTTGAGGTGGGGACAACTTCGGTCTGGGCTCCATCCTTCGATACAAGGATTTTTTGCAGTCAGGTCCCAGCCCAGGGCCAGGGGCCCCTGGGCACACCTTTTCGCCATTTTCCCTGGGAAAGAAAACTCACCAGTCCAGGTTCCTGATGTCAGTTTGTAGGGCTCCCTTGGGTCTATCAGGGCGGCACAAGTTTGAGGTGGGGACAACTTCGGTCTGGGCTCCATCCTTCGATACAAGGATTTTTTGCAGTCAGGTCCCAGCCCAGGGCCAGGGGCCCCTGGGCACATCATTTGTCCATTTTCCCTTGGAAAGAAAACTCAGCAGTCCAGGTTCCTGATGTCAGTTTGTAGGGCTCCCTTGGGTCTATCAGGGCAGCACAAGTTTGACTTGGTGACAACTTTGGTCTGGGGTCCATCCTTCGATATATGTATTTTTTGCAGTGATCCAGCCCAGGGCCAGGGGCCCCTGGGCACACCTTTTCGCCATTTTCCCTGGGAAAGAAAACTCACCAGTCCAGGTTCCTGATGTCAGTTTGTAGGGCTCCCTTGGGTCTATCAGGGCAGCACAAGTTTGACTTGGTGACAACTTCGGTCTGGGGTCCATCCTTCGATATATGTATTTTTTGCAGTGATCCAGCCCAGGGCCAGGGGCCCCTGGGCACAACTTTTCGCCATTTTCCCTGTGAAAGAAAACTCACCAGTCCAGGTTCCTGATGTCAGTTTGTAGGGCTCCCTTGGGTCTATCAGGGCGGCACAAGTTTGAGGTGGGGACAACTTCGGTCTGGGCTCCATCCTTCGATACAAGGATTTTTTGCAGTCAGGTCCCAGCCCAGGGCCAGGGGCCCCTGGGCACATCCTTTGGCCCTTTTCCCTGGGAAAGAAAACTCAGCAGTCCTGGTTCCTGATGTCAGTTTGTAGGGCTCCCTGGGGTCTATCAGGGCATTACAAATTTTAGGTGGGGACAACTTTGGTCTGGCCTCCATCCTTTGATATAAAGATTTTTTGCAGTCAGGCCCAGCCCATTTCCAGGGTCCCATGGGCACATTCTTTGGCCATTTTCCCTGGGAAAGAAAACTCACCAGTCCAGGTTCCTGATGTCAGTTTGTAGGGCTCCCTTGGGTCTATCAGGGCAGCACAAGTTTGAGGTGGGGACAACTTCGGTCTGGGGTCCATCTTTCGATACAAGGATTTTTTGCAGTCAGGCCCCAGCCCAGGGCCAGGGGCCCCTGGGCACATCCTTTGGCCATTTTCCCTGGGAAAGAAAACTCACCAGTCCAGGTTCCTGATGTCAGTTTTTAGGGCTCCCTTGGGTCTATCAGGGAAGCAGAAATTTGAGGAGGGGACAATTCGGTCTGGAATCCATCCTTCGATATAAGGATTTTTTGCAGTCAGGTCCCAACCGAGGGCCAGGGGCCCCTGGGCACATCCTTTGGCCATTTTCCCTGGGAAAGAAAACTCACCAGTCCAGGTTCCTGATGTCAGTTTGTAGGGCTCCTTTGGGTCTATCAGGGCAGCAGAAGTTTGATGTGGGGACAACTTCGGTCTGGGGTCCATCCTTCGATGTAAGGATTTTTTGCATTGAGGTCCCAGCCCAGGACCAGAGGCCCCTGGGCACATCCTTTGGCCATTTTCCCTTGGAAAAAAAACTCACCAGTCCGGGTTCCTAATGTCAGTTTGTAGGGCTCCCTGGGGTCTATCAGGGCATTACAAATTTTAGGTGGGGACAATTTTGGTTTGGCCTCCATCCTTTGATATAAAGATTTTTTGCAGTCAGGCCCAGCCCATTGCCAGGGTCCCATGGGCACATTCTTTGGCCATTTTCCCTGGGAAAGAAAACTCAGCAGTCCAGGTTCCTGATGTCAGTTTGTAGGGCTCCCTTGGGTCTATCAGGGCAGCACAAGTTTGAGGTGGGGACAATTTCGGTCTGGGGTCCATCCTTCGATATAAGGATTTTTTGCAGTCAGGTCCCAGCCCAGGGCCAGGGGCCCCTGGGCACATCATTTGCCATTTTCCCTTGGAAAGAAAACTCAGCAGTCCAGGTTCCTGATGTCAGTTTGTAGGGCTCCCTTGGGTCTATCAGGGCAGCACAAGTTTGACTTGGTGACAACTTCGGTCTGGGGTCCATCCTTCGATATATGTATTTTTTGCAGTGATCCAGCGCAGGGCCAGGGGCCCCTGGGCACACCTTTTCGCCATTTTCCCTGGGAAAGAAAACTCACCAGTCCAGGTTCCTGATGTCAGTTTGTAGGGCTCCCTTGGGTCTATCAGGGCAGCACAAGTTTGACTTGGTGACAACTTCGGTCTGGGGTCCATCCTTCGATATATGTATTTTTTGCAGTGATCCAGCCCAGGGCCAGGGGCCCCTGGGCACAACTTTTCGCCATTTTCCCTGGGAAAGAAAACTCAGCAATCCAGGTTCCTGATGTCAGTTTGTAGGGCTCCCTTGGGTCTATCAGGGCGGCACAAGTTTGAGGTGGGGACAACTTCGGTCTGGGCTCCATCCTTCGATACAAGGATTTTTTGCAGTCAGGTCCCAGCCCTGGGCCAGGGGCCCCTGGGCACATCCTTTGGCCCTTTTCCCTGGGATAGAAAACTCAGCAGTCCAGGTTCCTGATGTCAGTTTGTAGGGCTCCCTGGGGTCTATCTGGGCATTACAAATTTTAGGTGGGGACAACTTCGGTCTGGGGTCCATCCTTCGATATAAGGATTTTTTGCAGTCAGGTCCCAGCCATGGCCGGGGGCACCTAGGCACATCCTTTGGCCATTTTCCCTGCGAAAGAAAACTCACCAGTCCAGGTTCCTGATGTCAGTTTGTAGGGCTCCCTTGGGGCTGTCAGGGCAGCAGAATTTTGAGGAGTGGGCAATTTCGGTCTGGAATCCATCCTTCGATATAAGGATTTTTTGCAGTCAGGTCCCAACCGAGGGCCAGGGGCCCCTGGGCACATTCTTTGGCCATTTTCCCTGGGAAAGAAAACTCACCAGTCCAGGTTCCTGATGTCAGTTTGTAGGGCTCCCTTGGGTCTATCAGGGCAGCACAAGTTTGAGGTGGGGACAACTTCGGTCTGGGGTCCATCCTTCGATACAAGGATTTTTTGCAGTCAGGTCCCAGCCCAGGGCCAGGGGCCCCTGGGCACATCATTTGTCCATTTTCCCTTGGAAAGAAAACTCAGCAGTCCAGGTTCCTGATGTCAGTTTGTAGGGCTCCCTTGGGTCTATCAGGGCAGCACAAGTTTGACTTGGTGACAACTTCGGTCTGGGGTCCATCCTTCGATATATGTATTTTTTGCAGTGATCCAGCCCAGGGCCAGGGGCCCCTGGGCACAACTTTTCGCCATTTTCCCTGTGAAAGAAAACTCACCAGTCCAGGTTCCTGATGTCAGTTTGTAGGGCTCCCTTGGGTCTATCAGGGCGGCACAAGTTTGAGGTGGGGACAACTTCGGTCTGGGCTCCATCCTTCGATACAAGGATTTTTTGCAGTCAGGTACCAGCCCAGGGCCAGGGGCCCCTGGGCACATCCTTTGGCCATTTTCCCTGGGAAAGAAAACTCAGCAGTCCAGGTTCCTGATGTCAGTTTGTAGGGCTCCCTGGGGTCTATCAGGGCATTACAAATTTTAGGTGGGGACAACTTTGGTCTGGCCTCCATCCTTTGATATAAAGATTTTTTGCAGTCAGGCCCAGCCCATTGCCAGGGTCCCATGGGCACATTCTTTGGCCATTTTCCCTGGGAAAGAAAACTCACCAGTCCAGGTTCCTGATGTCAGTTTGTAGGGCTCCCTTGGGTCTATCAGGGCAGCACAAGTTTGAGGTGGGGACAACTTCGGTCTGCGGTCCATCCTTCGATACAAGGATTTTTTGCAGTCAGGCCCCAGCCCAGGGCCAGGGGCCCCTGGGCACATCCTTTGGCCATTTTCCCTGGGAAAGAAAACTCACCAGTCCAGGTTCCTGATGTCAGTTTTTAGGGCTCCCTGGGGTCTATCAGGGAAGCAGAAATTTGAGGAGGGGACAATTCGGTCTGGGGTCCATCCTGCGATATAAGCATATTTTGCAGTCAGGTCCCAGCCGAGGGCCAGGGTCCCCTGGGCACATCGTTTGTCCATTTCCCCTGGGAAAGAAAACTCAGCAGTCCAGGTTCCTGATGTCAGTTTGTAGGGCTCTTTTGGGTCTATCAGGGCAGCAGAAGTTTGATGTGGGGACAACTTCGGTTGGGGGTCCATCCTTCGATATAAGGATTTTTTGCAGTCAGGTCCCAGCCATGGCCGGGGGCACCTAGGCACATCCTTTGGCCATTTTCCCTGGGAAAGAAAACTCACCAGTCCAGGTTCCTGATGTCAGTTTGTAGGGCTCCCTTGGGGCTGTCAGGGCAGCAGAATTTTGAGGAGTGGGCAATTTCGGTCTGGAATCCATCCTTCGATATAAGGATTTTTTGCAGTCAGGTCCCAACCGAGGGCCAGGGGCCCCTGGGCACATCCTTTGGCCATTTTCCCTGGGAAAGAAAACTCACCAGTCCAGGTTCCTGATGTCAGTTTGTAGGGCTCCTTTGGGTCTATCAGGGCAGCAGAAGTTTGATGTGGGGACAACTTCGGTCTGGGGTCCATCCTTCGATGTAAGGATTTTTTGCATTGAGGTCCCAGCCCAGGACCAGGGGCCCCTGGGCACATCCTTTGGCCATTTTCCCTTGGAAAGAAAACTCACCAGTCCGGGTTCCTGATGTCAGTTTGTAGGGCTCCCTCGGGTCTATCAGGGCATTACAAATTTTAGGTGGGGACAATTTGTTTTGGCCTCCATCCTTTGATATAAAGATTTTTTGCAGTCAGGCCCAGCCCATTGCCAGGGTCCCATGGGCACATTCTTTGGCCATTTTCCCTGGGAAAGAAAACTCACCAGTCCAGGTTCCTGATGTCAGTTTGTAGGGCTCCCTTGGGTCTATCAGGGCAGCACAAGTTTGAGGTGGGGACAACTTCGGTCTGGGGTCCATCCTTCGATACAAGGATTTTTTGCAGTCAGGTCCCAGCCGAGGGCCAGGGGCCCCTGGGCACATCATTTCTCCATTTTCCCTTGGAAAGAAAACTCAGCAGTCCAGGTTCCTGATGTCAGTTTGTAGGGCTCCCTTGGTCTATCAGGGCAGCACAAGTTTGACTTGGTGACAACTTCGGTCTGGGGTCCATCCTTCGATATATGTATTTTTTGCAGTGATCCAGCCCAGGGCCAGGGGCCCCTGGGCACAACTTTTCGCCATTTTCCCTGTGAAAGAAAACTCACCAGTCCAGGTTCCTGATGTCAGTTTGTAGGGCTCCCTTGGGTCTATCAGGGCGGCACAAGTTTGAGGTGGGGACAACTTCGGTCTGGGCTCCATCCTTCGATACAAGGATTTTTTGCAGTCAGGTCCCAGCCCAGGGCCAGGGGCCCCTGGGCACATCCTTTGGCCATTTTCCCTGGGAAAGAAAACTCAGCAGTCCAGGTTCCTGATGTCAGTTTGTAGGGCTCCCTGGGGTCTATCAGGGCATTACAAATTTTAGGTGGGGACAACTTTGGTCTGGCCTCCATCCTTTGATATAAAGATTTTTTGCAGTCAGGCCCAGCCCATTGCCAGGGTCCCATGGGCACATTCTTTGGCCATTTTCCCTGGGAAAGAAAACTCACCAGTCCAGGTTCCTGATGTCAGTTTGTAGGGCTCCCTTGGGTCTATCAGGGCAGCACAAGTTTGAGGTGGGGACAACTTCGGTCTGCGGTCCATCCTTCGATACAAGGATTTTTTGCAGTCAGGCCCCAGCCCAGGGCCAGGGGCCCCTGGGCACATCCTTTGGCCATTTTCCCTGGGAAAGAAAACTCACCAGTCCAGGTTCCTGATGTCAGTTTTTAGGGCTCCCTGGGGTCTATCAGGGAAGCAGAAATTTGAGGAGGGGACAATTCGGTCTGGGGTCCATCCTGCGATATAAGCATATTTTGCAGTCAGGTCCCAGCCGAGGGCCAGGGTCCCCTGGGCACATCGTTTGTCCATTTCCCCTGGGAAAGAAAACTCAGCAGTCCAGGTTCCTGATGTCAGTTTGTAGGGCTCTTTTGGGTCTATCAGGGCAGCAGAAGTTTGATGTGGGGACAACTTCGGTTGGGGGTCCATCCTTCGATATAAGGATTTTTTGCAGTCAGGTCCCAGCCATGGCCGGGGGCACCTAGGCACATCCTTTGGCCATTTTCCCTGGGAAAGAAAACTCACCAGTCCAGGTTCCTGATGTCAGTTTGTAGGGCTCCCTTGGGGCTGTCAGGGCAGCAGAATTTTGAGGAGTGGGCAATTTCGGTCTGGAATCCATCCTTCGATATAAGGATTTTTTGCAGTCAGGTCCCAACCGAGGGCCAGGGGCCCCTGGGCACATCCTTTGGCCATTTTCCGTGGGAAAGAAAACTCACCAGTCCAGGTTCCTGATGTCAGTTTGTAGGGCTCCTTTGGGTCTATCAGGGCAGCAGAAGTTTGATGTGGGGACAACTTCGGTCTGGGGTCCATCCTTCGAGGTAAGGATTTTTTGCATTGAGGTCCCAGCCCAGGACCAGGGGCCCCTGGGCACATCCTTTGGCCATTTTCCCTTGGAAAGAAAACTCACCAGTCCGGGTTCCTGATGTCAGTTTGTAGGGCTCCCTGGGGTCTATCAGGGCATTACAAATTTTAGGTGGGGACAATTTGTTTTGGCCTCCATCCTTTGATATAAAGATTTTTTGCAGTCAGGCCCAGCCCATTGCCAGGGTCCCATGGGCACATTCTTTGGCCATTTTCCCTGGGAAAGAAAACTCACCAGTCCAGGTTCCTGATGTCAGTTTGTAGGGCTCCCTTGGGTCTATCAGGGCAGCACAAGTTTGAGGTGGGGACAACTTCGGTCTGGGGTCCATCCTTCGATACAAGGATTTTTTGCAGTCAGGCCCCAGCCCAGGGCCAGGGGCCCCTGGGCACATCCTTTGGCCATTTTCCCTGGGAAAGAAAACTCACCAGTCCAGGTTCCTGATGTCAGTTTGTAGGGCTCCCTTGGGTCTATCAGGGCAGCACAAGTTTGAGGTGGGCACAACTTCGGTCTGGGGTCCATCCTTCGATACAAGGATTTTTTGCAGTCAGGTCCCAGCCCAGGGCCAGGGGCCCCTGGGCACATCATTTGTCCATTTTCCCTTGGAAAGAAAACTCAGCAGTCCAGGTTCCTGATGTCAGTTTGTAGGGCTCCCTTGGTTCTATCAGGGCAGCACAAGTTTGACTTGGTGACAACTTCGGTCTGGGGTCCATCCTTCGATATATGTATTTTTTGCAGTGATCCAGCCCAGGGCCAGGGGCCCCTGGGCACACCTTTTCGCCATTTTCCCTGGGAAAGAAAACTCACCAGTCCAGGTTCCTGATGTCAGTTTGTAGGGCTCCCTTGGGTCTATCAGGGCGGCACAAGTTTGAGGTGGGGACAACTTCGGTCTGGGGTCCATCCTTCGATGTAAGGATTTTTTGCATTGAGGTCCCAGCCCAGGACCAGGGGCCCCTGGGCACATCCTTTGGCCATTTTCCCTTGGAAAGAAAACTCACCAGTCCGGGTTCCTGATGTCAGTTTTTAGGGCTCCCTCGGGTCTATCAGGGCATTACAAATTTTAGGTGGGGACAATTTGTTTTGGCCTCCATCCTTTGATATAAAGATTTTTTGCAGTCAGGCCCAGCCCATTGCCAGGGTCCCATGGGCACATTCTTTGGCCATTTTCCCTGGGAAAGAAAACTCACCAGTCCAGGTTCCTGATGTCAGTTTGTAGGGCTCCCTTGGGTCTATCAGGGCAGCACAAGTTTGAGGTGGGGACAACTTCGGTCTGGGGTCCATCCTTCGATACAAGGATTTTTTGCAGTCAGGTCCCAGCCGAGGGCCAGGGGCCCCTGGGCACATCATTTCTCCATTTTCCCTTGGAAAGAAAACTCAGCAGTCCAGGTTCCTGATGTCAGTTTGTAGGGCTCCCTTGGTCTATCAGGGCAGCACAAGTTTGACTTGGTGACAACTTCGGTCTGGGGTCCATCCTTCGATATATGTATTTTTTGCAGTGATCCAGCCCAGGGCCAGGGGCCCCTGGGCACAACTTTTCGCCATTTTCCCTGTGAAAGAAAACTCACCAGTCCAGGTTCCTGATGTCAGTTTGTAGGGCTCCCTGGGGTCTATCAGGGCATTACAAATTTTAGGTGGGGACAACTTTGGTCTGGCCTCCATCCTTTGATATAAAGATTTTTTGCAGTCAGGCCCAGCCCATTGCCAGGGTCCCATGGGCACATTCTTTGGCCATTTTCCCTGGGAAAGAAAACTCACCAGTCCAGGTTCCTGATGTCAGTTTGTAGGGCTCCCTTGGGTCTATCAGGGCAGCACAAGTTTGAGGTGGGGACAACTTCGGTCTGCGGTCCATCCTTCGATACAAGGATTTTTTGCAGTCAGGCCCCAGCCCAGGGCCAGGGGCCCCTGGGCACATCCTTTGGCCATTTTCCCTGGGAAAGAAAACTCACCAGTCCAGGTTCCTGATGTCAGTTTTTAGGGCTCCCTGGGGTCTATCAGGGAAGCAGAAATTTGAGGAGGGGACAATTCGGTCTGGGGTCCATCCTGCGATATAAGCATATTTTGCAGTCAGGTCCCAGCCGAGGGCCAGGGTCCCCTGGGCACATCGTTTGTCCATTTCCCCTGGGAAAGAAAACTCAGCAGTCCAGGTTCCTGATGTCAGTTTGTAGGGCTCTTTTGGGTCTATCAGGGCAGCAGAAGTTTGATGTGGGGACAACTTCGGTTGGGGGTCCATCCTTCGATATAAGGATTTTTTGCAGTCAGGTCCCAGCCATGGCCGGGGGCACCTAGGCACATCCTTTGGCCATTTTCCCTGGGAAAAAAAACTCACCAGTCCAGGTTCCTGATGTCAGTTTGTAGGGCTCCCTTGGGGCTGTCAGGGCAGCAGAATTTTGAGGAGTGGGCAATTTCGGTCTGGAATCCATCCTTCGATATAAGGATTTTTTGCAGTCAGGTCCCAACCGAGGGCCAGGGGCCCCTGGGCACATCCTTTGGCCATTTTCCGTGGGAAAGAAAACTCACCAGTCCAGGTTCCTGATGTCAGTTTGTAGGGCTCCTTTGGGTCTATCAGGGCAGCAGAAGTTTGATGTGGGGACAACTTCGGTCTGGGGTCCATCCTTCGAGGTAAGGATTTTTTGCATTGAGGTCCCAGCCCAGGACCAGGGGCCCCTGGGCACATCCTTTGGCCATTTTCCCTTGGAAAGAAAACTCACCAGTCCGGGTTCCTGATGTCAGTTTGTAGGGCTCCCTGGGGTCTATCAGGGCATTACAAATTTTAGGTGGGGACAATTTGTTTTGGCCTCCATCCTTTGATATAAAGATTTTTTGCAGTCAGGCCCAGCCCATTGCCAGGGTCCCATGGGCACATTCTTTGGCCATTTTCCCTGGGAAAGAAAACTCACCAGTCCAGGTTCCTGATGTCAGTTTGTAGGGCTCCCTTGGGTCTATCAGGGCAGCACAAGTTTGAGGTGGGGACAACTTCGGTCTGGGGTCCATCCTTCGATACAAGGATTTTTTGCAGTCAGGCCCCAGCCCAGGGCCAGGGGCCCCTGGGCACATCCTTTGGCCATTTTCCCTGGGAAAGAAAACTCACCAGTCCAGGTTCCTGATGTCAGTTTGTAGGGCTCCCTTGGGTCTATCAGGGCAGCACAAGTTTGAGGTGGGCACAACTTCGGTCTGGGGTCCATCCTTCGATACAAGGATTTTTTGCAGTCAGGTCCCAGCCCAGGGCCAGGGGCCCCTGGGCACATCATTTGTCCATTTTCCCTTGGAAAGAAAACTCAGCAGTCCAGGTTCCTGATGTCAGTTTGTAGGGCTCCCTTGGTTCTATCAGGGCAGCACAAGTTTGACTTGGTGACAACTTCGGTCTGGGGTCCATCCTTCGATATATGTATTTTTTGCAGTGATCCAGCCCAGGGCCAGGGGCCCCTGGGCACACCTTTTCGCCATTTTCCCTGGGAAAGAAAACTCACCAGTCCAGGTTCCTGATGTCAGTTTGTAGGGCTCCCTTGGGTCTATCAGGGCGGCACAAGTTTGAGGTGGGGACAACTTCGGTCTGGGCTCCATCCTTCGATACAAGGATTTTTTGCAGTCAGGTCCCAGCCCAGGGCCAGGGGCCCCTGGGCACATCCTTTGGCCATTTTCCCTGCGAAAGAAAACTCACCAGTCCAGGTTCCTGATGTCAGTTTGTAGGGCTCCCTGGGGTCTATCAGGGCATTACAAATTTTAGGTGGGGACAACTTTGGTCTGGCCTCCATCCTTTGATATAAAGATTTTTTGCAGTCAGGCCCAGCCCATTGCCAGGGTCCCATGGGCACATTCTTTGGCCATTTTCTCTTGGAAAGAAAACTCACCAGTCCAGGTTCCTGATGTCAGTTTGTAGGGCTCCCTTGGGTCTATCAGGGCAGCACAAGTTTGAGGTGGGGACAACTTCGGTCTGGGGTCCATCCTTCGATACAAGGATTTTTTGCAGTCAGGTCCCAGCCCAGGGCCAGGGGCCCCTGGGCACATCCTTTGGCCCTTTTCCCTGGGAAAGAAAACTCAGCAGTCCAGGTTCCTGATGTCAGTTTGTAGGGCTCCCTGGGGTCTATCAGGGAAGCAGAAATTTGAGGAGGGGACAATTCGGTCTGGGGTCCATCCTGCGATATAAGGATTTTTTGCAGTCAGGTCCCAGCCGAGGGCCAGGGTCCCCTGGGCACATCATTTGTCCATTTTCCCTTGGAAAGAAAACTCACCAGTCCAGGTTCCTGATGTCAGTTTGTAGGGCTCCCTTGGGTCTATCAGGGCAGCACAAGTTTGAGGTGGGGACAACTTCGGTCTGGGGTCCATCCTTCGATACAAGGATTTTTTGCAGTCAGGCCCCAGCCCAGGGCCAGGGGCCCCTGGGCACATCCTTTGGCCATTTTCCCTGGGAAAGAAAACTCACCAGTCCAGGTTCCTGATGTCAGTTTGTAGGGCTCCCTTGGGTCTATCAGGGCAGCACAAGTTTGACTTGGTGACAACTTCGGTCTGGGGTCCATCCTTCGATATATGTATTTTTTGCAGTGATCCAGCCCAGGGCCAGGGGCCCCTGGTCACAACTTTTCACCATTTTCCCTGAGAAAGAAAACTCACCAGTCCAGGTTCCTGATGTCAGTTTGTAGGGCTCCCTTGGGTCTATCAGGGCGGCACAAGTTTGAGGTGGGGACAACTTCGGTCTGGGGTCCATCCTTCGATACAAGGATTTTTTGCAGTCAGGCCCCAGCCCAGGGCCAGGGGCCCCTGGGCACATCCTTTGGCCATTTTCCCTGGGAAAGAAAACTCACCAGTCCGGGTTCCTGATGTCAGTTTGTAGGGCTCCCTTGGGTCTATCAGGGCAGCACAAGTTTGACTTGGTGACAACTTCGGTCTGGGGTCCATCCTTCGATATATGTATTTTTTGCAGTGATCCAGCCCAGGGCCAGGGGCCCCTGGGCACAACTTTTCGCCATTTTCCCTGAGAAAGAAAACTCACCAGTCCAGGTTCCTGATGTCAGTTTGTAGGGCTCCCTTGGGTCTATCAGGGCGGCACAAGTTTGAGGTGGGGACAACTTCGGTCTGGGCTCCATCCTTCGATACAAGGATTTTTTGCAGTCAGGTCCCAGCCCAGGGCCAGGGGCCCCTGGGCACATCCTTTGGCCCTTTTCCCTGGGAAAGAAAACTCAGCACTCCAGGTTCCTGATGTCAGTTTATAGGGCTCCCTGGGGTCTATCAGGGCATTACAAATTTTAGGTGGGGACAACTTTGGTCTGGCCTCCATCCTTTGATATAAAGATTTTTTGCAGTCAGGCCCAGCCCATTTCCAGGGTCCCATGGGCACATTCTTTGGCCATTTTCCCTGGGAAAGAAAACTCACCAGTCCAGGTTCCTGATGTCAGTTTGTAGGGCTCCCTTGGGTCTATCAGGGCAGCACAAGTTTGAGGTGGGGACAACTTCGGTCTGGGGTCCATCTTTCGATACAAGGATTTTTTGCAGTCAGGCCCCAGCCCAGGGCCAGGGGCCCCTGGGCACATCCTTTGGCCATTTTCCCTGGGAAAGAAAACTCAGCAGTCCACGTTCCTGATGTCAGTTTTTAGGGCTCCCTTGGGTCTATCAGGGCAGCAGAATTTTGAGGAGTGGGCAATTTCGGTCTGGAATCCATCCTTCGATATAAGGATTTTTTGCAGTCAGGTCCCAACCGAGGGCCAGGGGCCCCTGGGCACATCCTTTGGCCATTTTCCCTGGGAAAGAAAACTCACCAGGCCCGGTTCCTGATGTCAGTTTGTAGGGCTCCTTTGGGTCTATCAGGGCAGCAGATGTTTGATGTGGGGACAACTTCGGTCTGGGGTCCATCCTTCGATGTAAGGATTTTTTGCATTGAGGTCCCAGCCCAGGACCAGAGGCCCCTGGGCACATCCTTTGGCCATTTTCCCTTGGAAAGAAAACTCACCAGTCCGGGTTCCTGATGTCAGTTTGTAGGGCTCCCTGGGGTCTATCAGGGCATTACAAATTTTAGGTGGGGACAATTTTGGTTTGGCCTCCATCCTTTGATATAAAGATTTTTTGCAGTCAGGCCCAGCCCATTGCCAGGGTCCCATGGGCACATCCTTTGGCCATTTTCCCTTGGAAAGAAAACTCAGCAGTCCAGGTTCCTGATGTCAGTTTGTAGGGCGCCATTGGGTCTATCAGGGCAGCACAAGTTTGACTTGGTGACAACTTCGGTCTGGGGTCCATCCTTCGATATATGTATTTTTTGCAGTGATCCAGCCCAGGGCCAGGGGCCCCTGGGCACACCTTTTCGCCATTTTCCCTGGGAAAGACAACTCACCAGTCCAGGTTCCTGATGTCAGTTTGTAGGGCTCCCTTGGGTCTATCAGGACAGCACAAGTTTGAGGTGGGGACAATTTCGGACTGGGGTCCATCCTTCGATATAAGGATTTTTTGCAGTCAGGTCCCAGCCATGGCCGGGGGCACCTAGGCACATTCTTTGTCCCTTTACCCTGAGAAAGAAAACTCACCAGTCCAGGTTCCTGATGTCAGTTTGTAGGGCTCCCTTGGTTCTATCAGGGCAGCACAAGTTTGACTTGGTGACAACTTCGGTCTGGGGTCCATCCTTCGATATATGTATTTTTTGCAGTGATCCAGCCCAGGGCCAGGGGCCCCTGGGCACAACTTTTCGCCATTTTCCCTGAGAAAGAAAACTCACCAGTCCAGGTTCCTGATGTCAGTTTGTAGGGCTCCCTTGGGTCTATCAGGGCGGCACAAGTTTGAGGTGGGGACAACTTCGGTCTGGGCTCCATCCTTCGATACAAGGATTTTTTGCAGTCAGGTCCCAGCCCAGGGCCAGGGGCCCCTGGGCACATCCTTTGGCCCTTTTCCCTGGGAAAGAAAACTCAGCACTCCAGGTTCCTGATGTCAGTTTAGAGGGCTCCCTGGGGTCTATCAGGGCATTGCAAATTTTAGGTGGGGACAACTTTGGTCTGGCCTCCATCCTTTGATATAAAGATTTTTTGCAGTCAGGCCCAGCCCATTGCCAGGGTCCCATGGGCACATTCTTTGGCCATTTTCCCTGTGAAAGAAAACTCACCAGTCCAGGTTCCTGATGTCAGTTTGTAGGGCTCCCTTGGGTCTATCAGGGCAGCACAAGTTTGAGGTGGGGACAACTTTGGTCTGGGGTCCATCTTTCGATACAAGGATTTTTTGCAGTCAGGCCCCAGCCCAGGGCCAGGGGCCCCTGGGCACATCCTTTGGCCATTTTCCCTGGGAAAGAAAACTCACCAGTCCACGTTCCTGATGTCAGTTATAGAGGGCTCCCTTGGGTCTATCAGGGCAGCAGAATTTTGAGGAGTGGGCAATTTCGGTCTGGAATCCATCCTTCGATATAAGGATTTTTTGCAGTCAGGTCCCAACCGAGGGCCAGGGGCCCCTGGGCACATCCTTTGGCCATTTTCCCTGGGAAAGAAAACTCACCAGTCCAGGTTCCTGATGTCAGTTTGTAGGGCTCCTTTGGGTCTATCAGGGCAGCAGATGTTTGATGTGGGGACAACTTCGGTCTGGGGTCCATCCTTCGATGTAAGGATTTTTTGCATTGAGGTCCCAGCCCAGGACCAGAGGCCCCTGGGCACATCCTTTGGCCATTTTCCCTTGGAAAGAAAACTCACCAGTCCGGGTTCCTGATGTCAGTTTGTAGGGCTCCCTGGGGTCTATCAGGGCATTACAAATTTTAGGTGGGGACAATTTTGGTTTGGCCTCCATCCTTTGATATAAAGATTTTTTGCAGTCAGGCCCAGCCCATTGCCAGGGTCCCATGGGCACATTCTTTGGCCATTTTCCCTGGGAAAGAAAACTCACCAGTCCAGGTTCCTGATGTCAGTTTGTAGGGCTCCCTTGGGTCTATCAGGGCAGCACAAGTTGTAGGTGGGGACAACTTCGGTCTGGGGTCCATCCTTCGATACAAGGATTTTTTGCAGTCAGGCCCCAGCCCAGGGCCAGGGGCCCCTGGGCACATCCTTTGGCCATTTTCCCTGGGAAAGAAAACTCACCAGTCCAGGTTCCTGATGTCAGTTTGTAGGGCTCCCTTGGGTCTATCAGGGCAGCACAAGTTTGAGGTGGGGACAACTTCGGTCTGGGGTCCATCCTTCGATACAAGGATTTTTTGCAGTCAGGCCCCAGCCCAGGGCCAGGGGCCCCTGGGCACATCATTTGTCCATTTTCCCTTGGAAAGAAAACTCAGCAGTCCAGGTTCCTGATGTCAGTTTGTAGGGCTCCCTTGGGTCTATCAGGACAGCACAAGTTTGAGGTGGGGACAATTTCGGACTGGGGTCCATCCTTCGATATAAGGATTTTTTGCAGTCAGGTCCCAGCCATGGCCGGGGGCACCTAGGCACATTCTTTGTCCCTTTACCCTGAGAAAGAAAACTCACCAGTCCAGGTTCCTGATGTCAGTTTGTAGGGCTCCCTTGGGTCTATCAGGGCAGCACAAGTTTGAGGTGGGGACAATTTCGGTCTGGGGTCCATCCTTCGATATAAGGATTTTTTGCAGTCAGGTCCCAGCCCAGGGCCAGGGGCCCCTGGGCACATCCTTTGGCCATTTTCCCTGGGAAAGAAAACTCACCAGTCCAGGTTCCTGATGTCAGTTTGTAGGGCTCCCTTGGGTCTATCAGGGCGGCACAAGTTTGAGGTGGGGACAACTTCGGTCTGGGGTCCATCCTTCGATACAAGGATTTTTTGCAGTCAGGTCCCAGCCCAGGGCCAGGGGCCCCTGGGCACATCATTTGGCCCTTTCCCTGGGAAAGAAATCTCAGCAGTCCAGGTTCCTGATGTCAGTTTGTAGGGCTCCCTGGGGTCTATCTGGGCATTACAAATTTTAGGTGGGGACAACTTTGGTCTGGTGTCCATCCTTCGATACAAGGATTTTTTGCAGTCAGGTCCCAGCCCAGGGCCAGGGGCCCCTGGGCACATCATTTGTCCATTTTCCCTTGGAAAGAAAACTCAGCAGTCCAGGTTCCTGATGTCAGTTTGTAGGGCTCCCTTGGGTCTATCAGGGCAGCACAAGTTTGACTTGGTGACAACTTCGGTCTGGGGTCCATCCTTAGATATATGTATTTTTTGCAGTGATCCAGCCCAGGGCCAGGGGCCCCTGGGCACACCTTTTCGCCATTTTCCCTGGGAAAGAAAACTCAGCAGTCCAGGTTCCTGATGTCAGTTTGTAGGGCGCCATTGGGTCTATCAGGGCAGCACAAGTTTGACTTGGTGACAACTTCGGTCTGGGGTCCATCCTTCGATATATGTATTTTTTGCAGTGATCCAGCCCAGGGCCAGGGGCCCCTGGGCACAACTTTTCGCCATTTTCCCTGGGAAAGAAAACTCACCAGTCCAGGTTCCTGATGTCAGTTTGTAGGGCTCCCTTGGGTCTATCAGGGCGGCACAAGTTTGAGGTGGGGACAACTTCGGTCTGGGCTCCATCCTTCGATACAAGGATTTTTTGCAGTCAGGCCCAGCCCATTGCCAGGGTCCCATGGGCACATCCTTTGGCCATTTTCCCTTGGAAAGAAAACTCAGCAGTCCAGGTTCCTGATGTCAGTTTGTAGGGCGCCATTGGGTCTATCAGGGCAGCACAAGTTTGACTTGGTGACAACTTCGGTCTGGGGTCCATCCTTCGATATATGTATTTTTTGCAGTGATCCAGCCCAGGGCCAGGGGCCCCTGGGCACACCTTTTCGCCATTTTCCCTGGGAAAGACAACTCACCAGTCCAGGTTCCTGATGTCAGTTTGTAGGGCTCCCTTGGGTCTATCAGGACAGCACAAGTTTGAGGTGGGGACAATTTCGGACTGGGGTCCATCCTTCGATATAAGGATTTTTTGCAGTCAGGTCCCAGCCATGGCCGGGGGCACCTAGGCACATTCTTTGTCCCTTTACCCTGAGAAAGAAAACTCACCAGTCCAGGTTCCTGATGTCAGTTTGTAGGGCTCCCTTGGTTCTATCAGGGCAGCACAAGTTTGACTTGGTGACAACTTCGGTCTGGGGTCCATCCTTCGATATATGTATTTTTTGCAGTGATCCAGCCCAGGGCCAGGGGCCCCTGGGCACAACTTTTCGCCATTTTCCCTGAGAAAGAAAACTCACCAGTCCAGGTTCCTGATGTCAGTTTGTAGGGCTCCCTTGGGTCTATCAGGGCGGCACAAGTTTGAGGTGGGGACAACTTCGGTCTGGGCTCCATCCTTCGATACAAGGATTTTTTGCAGTCAGGTCCCAGCCCAGGGCCAGGGGCCCCTGGGCACATCCTTTGGCCCTTTTCCCTGGGAAAGAAAACTCAGCACTCCAGGTTCCTGATGTCAGTTTATAGGGCTCCCTGGGGTCTATCAGGGCATTGCAAATTTTAGGTGGGGACAACTTTGGTCTGGCCTCCATCCTTTGATATAAAGATTTTTTGCAGTCAGGCCCAGCCCATTGCCAGGGTCCCATGGGCACATTCTTTGGCCATTTTCCCTGTGAAAGAAAACTCACCAGTCCAGGTTCCTGATGTCAGTTTGTAGGGCTCCCTTGGGTCTATCAGGGCAGCACAAGTTTGAGGTGGGGACAACTTTGGTCTGGGGTCCATCTTTCGATACAAGGATTTTTTGCAGTCAGGCCCCAGCCCAGGGCCAGGGGCCCCTGGGCACATCCTTTGGCCATTTTCCCTGGGAAAGAAAACTCACCAGTCCACGTTCCTGATGTCAGTTTTTAGGGCTCCCTTGGGTCTATCAGGGCAGCAGAATTTTGAGGAGTGGGCAATTTCGGTCTGGAATCCATCCTTCGATATAAGGATTTTTTGCAGTCAGGTCCCAACCGAGGGCCAGGGGCCCCTGGGCACATCCTTTGGCCATTTTCCCTGGGAAAGAAAACTCACCAGTCCAGGTTCCTGATGTCAGTTTGTAGGGCTCCTTTGGGTCTATCAGGGCAGCAGATGTTTGATGTGGGGACAACTTCGGTCTGGGGTCCATCCTTCGATGTAAGGATTTTTTGCATTGAGGTCCCAGCCCAGGACCAGAGGCCCCTGGGCACATCCTTTGGCCATTTTCCCTTGGAAAGAAAACTCACCAGTCCGGGTTCCTGATGTCAGTTTGTCGGGCTCCCTGGGGTCTATCAGGGCATTACAAATTTTAGGTGGGGACAATTTTGGTTTGGCCTCCATCCTTTGATATAAAGATTTTTTGCAGTCAGGCCCAGCCCATTGCCAGGGTCCCATGGGCACATTCTTTGGCCATTTTCCCTGGGAAAGAAAACTCACCAGTCCAGGTTCCTGATGTCAGTTTGTAGGGCTCCCTTGGGTCTATCAGGGCAGCACAAGTTGTAGGTGGGGACAACTTCGGTCTGGGGTCCATCCTTCGATACAAGGATTTTTTGCAGTCAGGCCCCAGCCCAGGGCCAGGGGCCCCTGGGCACATCCTTTGGCCATTTTCCCTGGGAAAGAAAACTCACCAGTCCAGGTTCCTGATGTCAGTTTGTAGGGCTCCCTTGGGTCTATCAGGGCAGCACAAGTTTGAGGTGGGGACAACTTCGGTCTGGGGTCCATCCTTCGATACAAGGATTTTTTGCAGTCAGGCCCCAGCCCAGGGCCAGGGGCCCCTGGGCACATCATTTGTCCATTTTCCCTTGGAAAGAAAACTCAGCAGTCCAGGTTCCTGATGTCAGTTTGTAGGGCTCCCTTGGGTCTATCAGGACAGCACAAGTTTGAGGTGGGGACAATTTCGGACTGGGGTCCATCCTTCGATATAAGGATTTTTTGCAGTCAGGTCCCAGCCATGGCCGGGGGCACCTAGGCACATTCTTTGTCCCTTTACCCTGAGAAAGAAAACTCACCAGTCCAGGTTCCTGATGTCAGTTTGTAGGGCTCCCTTGGGTCTATCAGAGCAGCACAAGTTTGAGGTGGGGACAATTTCGGTCTGGGGTCCATCCTTCGATATAAGGATTTTTTGCAGTCAGGTCCCAGCCCAGGGCCAGGGGCCCCTGGGCACATCCTTTGGCCATTTTCCCTGGGAAAGAAAACTCACCAGTCCAGGTTCCTGATGTCAGTTTGTAGGGCTCCCTTGGGTCTATCAGGGCGGCACAAGTTTGAGGTGGGGACAACTTCGGTCTGGGGTCCATCCTTCGATACAAGGATTTTTTGCAGTCAGGTCCCAGCCCAGGGCCAGGGGCCCCTGGGCACATCATTTGGCCCTTTCCCTGGGAAAGAAATCTCAGCAGTCCAGGTTCCTGATGTCAGTTTGTAGGGCTCCCTGGGGTCTATCTGGGCATTACAAATTTTAGGTGGGGACAACTTTGGTCTGGTGTCCATCCTTCGATACAAGGATTTTTTGCAGTCAGGTCCCAGCCCAGGGCCAGGGGCCCCTGGGCACATCATTTGTCCATTTTCCCTTGGAAAGAAAACTCAGCAGTCCAGGTTCCTGATGTCAGTTTGTAGGGCTCCCTTGGGTCTATCAGGGCAGCACAAGTTTGACTTGGTGACAACTTCGGTCTGGGGTCCATCCTTCGATATATGTATTTTTTGCAGTGATCCAGCCCAGGGCCAGGGGCCCCTGGGCACACCTTTTCGCCATTTTCCCTGGGAAAGAAAACTCAGCAGTCCAGGTTCCTGATGTCAGTTTGTAGGGCGCCATTGGGTCTATCAGGGCAGCACAAGTTTGACTTGGTGACAACTTCGGTCTGGGGTCCATCCTTCGATATATGTATTTTTTGCAGTGATCCAGCCCAGGGCCAGGGGCCCCTGGGCACAACTTTTCGCCATTTTCCCTGGGAAAGAAAACTCACCAGTCCAGGTTCCTGATGTCAGTTTGTAGGGCTCCCTTGGGTCTATCAGGGCGGCACAAGTTTGAGGTGGGGACAACTTCGGTCTGGGCTCCATCCTTCGATACAAGGATTTTTTGCAGTCAGGTCCCAGCCCCGGGCCAGGGGCCCCTGGGCACATCCTTTGGCCCTTTTCCCTGGGAAAGAAAACTCAGCAGTCCAGGTTCCTGATGTCAGTTTGTAGGGCTCCCTGGGGTCTATCAGGGCATTACAAATTTTAGGTGGGGACAACTTTGGTCTGGCCTCCATCCTTTGATATAAAGATTTTTTGCACTCAGGCCCAGCCCATTGCCAGGGTCCCATGGGCACATTCTTTGGCCATTTTCCCTGCGAAAGAAAACTCACCAGTCCAGGTTCCTGATGTCAGTTTGTAGGGCTCCCTTGGGTCTATCAGGGCAGCACAAGTTTGAGGTGGGGAAAACTTCGGTCTGGGCTCCATCCTTCGATATAAGGATTTTTTGCAGTCAGGTCCCAGCCGAGGGCCAGGGTCCCCTGGGCACATCGTTTGCCCATTTCCCCTGGGAAAGAAAACTCAGCAGTCCAGGTTCCTGATGTCAGTTTGTAGGGCTCCTTTGGGTCTATCAGGGCAGTAGAAGTATGATGTGGGGACAACTTCGGTCTGGGGTCCATCCTTCGATATAAGGATTTTTTGCAGTCAGGTCCCAGCCATGGCCGGGGGCACCTAGGCACATCCTTTGGCCATTTTCCCTGCGAAAGAAAACTCACCAGTCCAGGTTCCTGATGTCAGTTTGTAGGGCTCCCTTGGGGCTGTCAGGGCAGCAGAATTTTGAGGAGTGGGCAATTTCGGTCTGGAATCCATCCTTCGATATAAGGATTTTTTGCAGTCAGGCCCAGCCGAGGGCCAGGGGACCCTGGGCACATCCTTTGGCCATTTTCCCTGGGAAAGAAAACTCACCAGTCCAGGTTCCTGATGTCAGTTTGTAGGGCTCCCTTGGGTCTATCAGGGCGGCACAAGTTTGAGGTGGGGACAACTTCGGTCTGGGGTCCATCCTTCGATACAAGGATTTTTTGCAGTCAGGTCCCAGCCCAGGGCCAGGGGCCCCTGGGCACATCCTTTGGCTTTTTTCCCTGGGAAAGAAAACTCAGCAGTCCAGGTTCCTGATGTCTGTTTGTAGGGCTCCCTGGGGTCTATCTGGGCATTACAAATTTTAGGTGGGGACAACTTCGGTCTGGGGTCCATCCTTCGATATAAGGATTTTTTGCAGTCAGGTCCCAGCCATGGCCGGGGGCACTAAGGCACATCCTTTGGCCATTTTCCCTGCGAAAGAAAACTCACCAGTCCAGGTTCCTGATGTCAGTTTGTAGGGCTCCCTTGGGGCTGTCAGGGCAGCAGAATTTTGAGGAGTGGGCAATTTCGGTCTGGAATCCATCCTTCGATATAAGGATTTTTTGCAGTCAGGTCCCAACCGAGGGCCAGGGGCCCCTGGGCACATCCTTTGGCCATTTTCCCTGGGAAAGAAAACTCACCAGTCCAGGTTCCTGATGTCAGTTTGTAGGGCTCCCTTGGGTCTATCAGGGCAGCACAAGTTTGACTTGGTGACAACTTCGGTCTGGGGTCCATCCTTCGATATATGTATTTTTTGCAGTGATCCAGCCCAGGGCCAGGGGCCCCTGGGCACAACTTTTCGCCATTTTCCCTGTGAAAGAAAACTCACCAGTCCAGGTTCCTGATGTCAGTTTGTAGGGCTCCCTTGGGTCTATCAGGGCGGCACAAGTTTGAGGTGGGGACAACTTCGGTCTGGGCTCCATCCTTCGATACAAGGATTTTTTGCAGTCAGGTACCAGCCCAGGGCCAGGGGCCCCTGGGCACATCCTTTGGCCATTTTCCCTGGGAAAGAAAACTCAGCAGTCCAGGTTCCTGATGTCAGTTTGTAGGGCTCCCTGGGGTCTATCAGGGCATTACAAATTTTAGGTGGGGACAACTTTGGTCTGGCCTCCATCCTTTGATATAAAGATTTTTTGCAGTCAGGCCCAGCCCATTGCCAGGGTCCCATGGGCACATTCTTTGGCCATTTTCCCTGGGAAAGAAAACTCACCAGTCCAGGTTCCTGATGTCAGTTTGTAGGGCTCCCTTGGGTCTATCAGGGCAGCACAAGTTTGAGGTGGGGACAACTTCGGTCTGCGGTCCATCCTTCGATACAAGGATTTTTTGCAGTCAGGCCCCAGCCCAGGGCCAGGGGCCCCTGGGCACATCCTTTGGCCATTTTCCCTGGGAAAGAAAACTCACCAGTCCAGGTTCCTGATGTCAGTTTTTAGGGCTCCCTGGGGTCTATCAGGGAAGCAGAAATTTGAGGAGGGGACAATTCGGTCTGGGGTCCATCCTGCGATATAAGCATATTTTGCAGTCAGGTCCCAGCCGAGGGCCAGGGTCCCCTGGGCACATCGTTTGTCCATTTCCCCTGGGAAAGAAAACTCAGCAGTCCAGGTTCCTGATGTCAGTTTGTAGGGCTCTTTTGGGTCTATCAGGGCAGCAGAAGTTTGATGTGGGGACAACTTCGGTTGGGGGTCCATCCTTCGATATAAGGATTTTTTGCAGTCAGGTCCCAGCCATGGCCGGGGGCACCTAGGCACATCCTTTGGCCATTTTCCCTGGGAAAGAAAACTCACCAGTCCAGGTTCCTGATGTCAGTTTGTAGGGCTCCCTTGGGGCTGTCAGGGCAGCAGAATTTTGAGGAGTGGGCAATTTCGGTCTGGAATCCATCCTTCGATATAAGGATTTTTTGCAGTCAGGTCCCAACCGAGGGCCAGGGGCCCCTGGGCACATCCTTTGGCCATTTTCCCTGGGAAAGAAAACTCACCAGTCCAGGTTCCTGATGTCAGTTTGTAGGGCTCCTTTGGGTCTATCAGGGCAGCAGAAGTTTGATGTGGGGACAACTTCGGTCTGGGGTCCATCCTTCGATGTAAGGATTTTTTGCATTGAGGTCCCAGCCCAGGACCAGGGGCCCCTGGGCACATCCTTTGGCCATTTTCCCTTGGAAAGAAAACTCACCAGTCCGGGTTCCTGATGTCAGTTTGTAGGGCTCCCTCGGGTCTATCAGGGCATTACAAATTTTAGGTGGGGACAATTTGTTTTGGCCTCCATCCTTTGATATAAAGATTTTTTGCAGTCAGGCCCAGCCCATTGCCAGGGTCCCATGGGCACATTCTTTGGCCATTTTCCCTGGGAAAGAAAACTCACCAGTCCAGGTTCCTGATGTCAGTTTGTAGGGCTCCCTTGGGTCTATCAGGGCAGCACAAGTTTGAGGTGGGGACAACTTCGGTCTGGGGTCCATCCTTCGATACAAGGATTTTTTGCAGTCAGGTCCCAGCCGAGGGCCAGGGGCCCCTGGGCACATCATTTCTCCATTTTCCCTTGGAAAGAAAACTCAGCAGTCCAGGTTCCTGATGTCAGTTTGTAGGGCTCCCTTGGTCTATCAGGGCAGCACAAGTTTGACTTGGTGACAACTTCGGTCTGGGGTCCATCCTTCGATATATGTATTTTTTGCAGTGATCCAGCCCAGGGCCAGGGGCCCCTGGGCACAACTTTTCGCCATTTTCCCTGTGAAAGAAAACTCACCAGTCCAGGTTCCTGATGTCAGTTTGTAGGGCTCCCTTGGGTCTATCAGGGCGGCACAAGTTTGAGGTGGGGAAAACTTCGGTCTGGGCTCCATCCTTCGATATAAGGATTTTTTGCAGTCAGGTCCCAGCCCAGGGTTCGGGGACCCTGGGCACAACCTTTGGCTGTTTTTCCTGGGAAAGAAAACTCACCAGTCCAGGTTCCTGATGTCAGTTTTTAGGGCTCCCTTGGGTCTATCAGGGCAGCAGAAATTTGAGGAGGGGACAATTCGGTCTGGGGTCCATCCTGCTATATATGTATATTTTGCAGTCAGGTCCAAGCCGAGGGCCAGGGTCCCCTGGGCACATCGTTTGCCCATTTCCCCTGGGAAAGAAAACTCAGCAGTCCAGGTTCCTGATGTCAGTTTGTAGGGCTCCTTTGGGTCTATCAGGGCAGCAGAAGTATGATGTGGGGACAACTTCGGTCTGGGGTCCATCCTTCGATATAAGGATTTTTTGCAGTCAGGTCCCAGCCATGGCCGGGGGCACCTAGGCACATCCTTTGGCCATTTTCCCTGCGAAAGAAAACTCACCAGTCCAGGTTCCTGATGTCAGTTTGTAGGGCTCCCTTGGGGCTGTCAGGGCAGCAGAATTTTGAGGAGTGGGCAATTTCGGTCTGGAATCCATCCTTCGATATAAGGATTTTTTGCAGTCAGGTCCCAGCCGAGGGCCAGGGGCCCCTGGGCACATCCTTTGGCCATTTTCCCTGGGAAAGAAAACTCACCAGTCCAGGTTCCTGATGTCAGTTTGTAGGGCTCCTTTGGGTCTATCAGGGCAGCAGAAGTTTGATGTGGGGACAACTTCGGTCTGGGGTCCATCCTTCGATGAAAGGATTTTTTGCATTGAGGTCCCAGCCCAGGACCAGGGGCCCCTGGGCACATCCTTTGGCCATTTTCCCTTGGAAAGAAAACTCACCAGTCCGGGTTCCTGATGTCAGTTTGTAGGGCTCCTTTGGGTCTATCTGGGTATTACAAATTTTACGTGGGGACAACTTTGGTCTGGCCTCCATCCTTTGACATAAAGATTTTTTGCAGTCAGGCCCAGCCCATTGCCAGGGTCCCATGGGCACATTCTTTGGCCATTTTCCCTGGGAAAGAAAACTCACCAGTCCAGGTTCCTGATGTCAGTTTGTAGGGCTCCCTTGGGTCTATCAGGGCAGCACAAGTTTGAGGTGGGGACAACTTCGGTCTGGGGTCCATCCTTCGATACAAGGATTTTTTGCATTGAGGTCCCAGCCCAGGGCCAGGGGCCCCTGGGCACATCATTTGTCCATTTTTCCTTGGAAAGAAAACTCACCAGTCCAGGTTCCTGATGTCAGTTTGTAGGGCTCCCTTGGGTCTATCAGGGCAGCACAAGTTTGACTTGGTGACAACTTCGGTCTGGGGTCCATCCTTCGATATATGTATTTTTTGCAGTGATCCAGCCCAGGGCCAGGGGCCCCTGGGCACAACTTTTCGCCATTTTCCCTGGGAAAGAAAACTCACCAGTCCAGGTTCCTGATGTCAGTTTGTAGGGCTCCCTTGGGTCTATCAGGGCGGCACAAGTTTGAGGTGGGGACAACTTCGGTCTGGGCTCCATCCTTCGATACAAGGATTTTTTGCAGTCAGGTCCCAGCCCAGGGCCAGGGGCCCCTGGGCACATCCTTTGGCCCTTTTCCCTGGGAAAGAAAACTCAGCAGTCCAGGTTCCTGATGTCAGTTTGTAGGGCTCCCTGGGGTCTATCAGGGCATTACAAATTTTAGGTGGGGACAACTTTGGTCTGGCCTCCATCCTTTGATATAAAGATTTTTTGCACTCAGGCCCAGCCCATTGCCAGGGTCCCATGGGCACATTCTTTGGCCATTTTCCCTGGGAAAGAAAACTCACCAGTCCAGGTTCCTGATGTCAGTTTGTAGGGCTCCCTTGGGTCTATCACGGCAGCACAAGTTTGAGGTGGGGACAACTTCGGTCTGGGGTCCATCTTTCGATACAAGGATTTTTTGCAGTCAGGCCCCAGCCCAGGGCCAGGGGCCCCTGGGCACATCCTTTGGCCATTTTCCCTGGGAAAGAAAACTCACCAGTCCACGTTCCTGATGTCAGTTTTTAGGGCTCCCTTGGGTCTATCAGGGAAGCAGAAATTTGAGGAGGGGACAATTCGGTCTGGGGTCCATCCTGCGATATAAGGATATTTTGCAGTCAGGTCCCAGCCGAGGGCCAGGGTCCCCTGGGCGCATCGTTTGTCCATTTCCCCTGGGAAAGAAAACTCAGCAGTCCAGGTTCCTGATGTCAGTTTGTAGGGCTCCCTTGGGTCTATCAGGGCAGCACAAGTTTGAGGTGGGGACAATTTCGGACTGGGGTCCATCCTTCGATATAAGGATTTTTTGCAGTCAGGTCCCAGCCATGGCCGGGGGCACCTAGGCACATTCTTTGTCCCTTTACCCTGAGAAAGAAAACTCACCAGTCCAGGTTCCTGATGTCAGTTTGTAGGGCTCCCTTGGGTCTATCAGGGCAGCACAAGTTTGAGGTGGGGACAATTTCGGTCTGGGGTCCATCCTTCGATATAAGGATTTTTTGCAGTCAGGTCCCAGCCCAGGGCCGGGGGCCCCTGGGCACATCCTTTGGCCATTTTCCCTGGGAAAGAAAACTCACCAGTCCAGGTTCCTGATGTCAGTTTGTAGGGCTCCCTTGGGTCTATCAGGGCGGCACAAGTTTGAGGTGGGGACAACTTCTGTCTGGGGTCCATCCTTCGATACAAGGATTTTTTGCAGTCAGGTCCAAGCCCAGGGCCAGGGGCCCCTGGGCACATCCTTTGGCCCTTTCCCTGGGAAAGAAATCTCAGCAGTCCAGGTTCCTGATGTCAGTTTGTAGGGCTCCCTGGGGTCTATCTGGGCATTACAAATTTTAGGTGGGGACAACTTTGGTCTGGTGTCCATCCTTCGATACAAGGATTTTTTGCAGTCAGGTCCCAGCCCAGGGCCAGGGGCCCCTGGGCACATCATTTGTCCATTTTCCCTTTGAAAGAAAACTCAGCAGTCCAGGTTCCTGATGTCAGTTTGTAGGGCTCCCTTGGGTCTATCAGGGAAGCAGAAATTTGAGGAGGGGACAATTCGGTCTGGGGTCCATCCTGCGATATAAGGATATTTTGCAGTCAGGCCCCAGCCCAGGGCCAGGGGCCCCTGGGCACATCCTTTGGCCATTTTCCCTGGGAAAGAAAACTCACCAGTCCAGGTTCCTGATGTCAGTTTGTAGGGCTCCCTTGGGTCTATCAGGGCAGCACAAGTTTGACTTGGTGACAACTTCGGTCTGGGGTCCATCCTTCGATATATGTATTTTTTGCAGTGATCCAGCCCAGGGCCAGGGGCCCCTGGGCACAACTTTTCACCATTTTCCCTGAGAAAGAAAACTCACCAGTCCAGGTTCCTGATGTCAGTTTGTAGGGCTCCCTTGGGTCTATCAGGGCGGCACAAGTTTGAGGTGGGGACAACTTCGGTCTGGGCTCCATCCTTCGATACAAGGATTTTTTGCAGTCAGGTCCCAGCCCAGGGCCAGGGGCCCCTGGGCACATCCTTTGGCCATTTTCCCTGGGAAAGAAAACTCACCAGTCCAGGTTCCTGATGTCAGTTTGTAGGGCTCCCTTGGGTCTATCAGGGCGGCACAAGTTTGAGGTGGGGACAACTTCGGTCTGGGGTCCATCCTTCGATACAAGGATTTTTTGCAGTCAGGTCCAAGCCCAGGGCCAGGGGCCCCTGGGCACATCCTTTGGCCCTTTCCCTGGGAAAGAAATCTCAGCAGTCCAGGTTCCTGATGTCAGTTTGTAGGGCTCCCTGGGGTCTATCTGGGCATTACAAATTTTAGGTGGGGACAACTTTGGTCTGGTGTCCATCCTTCGATACAAGGATTTTTTGCAGTCAGGTCCCAGCCCAGGGCCAGGGGCCCCTGGGCACATCATTTGTCCATTTTCCCTTGGAAAGAAAACTCAGCAGTTCAGGTTCCTGATGTCAGTTTGTAGGGCTCCCTTGGGTCTATCAGGGCAGCACAAGTTTGACTTGGTGACAACTTCGGTCTGGGGTCCATCCTTAGATATATGTATTTTTTGCAGTGATCCAGCCCAGGGCCAGGGGCCTCTGGGCACACCTTTTCGCCATTTTCCCTGGGAAAGAAAACTCACCAGTCCAGGTTCCTGATGTCAGTTTGTAGGGCTCCCTTGGGTCTATCAGGGCAGCACAAGTTTGACTTGGTGACAACTTCGGTCTGGGGTCCATCCTTCGATATATGTATTTTTTGCAGTGATCCAGCCCAGGGCCAGGGGCCCCTGGGCACAACTTTTCGCCATTTTCCCTGGGAAAGAAAACTCACCAGTCCAGGTTCCTGATGTCAGTTTGTAGGGCTCCCTTGGGTCTATCAGGGCGGCACAAGTTTGAGGTGGGGACAAGTTCGGTCTGGCCTCCATCCTTCGATACAAGGATTTTTTGCAGTCAGGTCCCAGCCCAGGGCCAGGGGCCCCTGGGCACATCCTTTGGCCCTTTTCCCTGGGAAAGAAAACTCAGCAGTCCAGGTTCCTGATGTCAGTTTGTAGGGCTCCCTGGGGTCTATCAGGGCATTACAAATTTTAGGTGGGGACAACTTTGGTCTGGCCTCCATCCTTTGATATAAAGATTTTTTGCACTCAGGCCCAGCCCATTGCCAGGGTCCCATGGGCACATTCTTTGGCCATTTTCCCTGGGAAAGAAAACTCACCAGTCCAGGTTCCTGATGTCAGTTTGTAGGGCTCCCTTGGGTCTATCAGGGCAGCACAAGTTTGAGGTGGGGAAAACTTCGGTCTGGGCTCCATCCTTCGATATAAGGATTTTTTGCAGTCAGGTCCCAGCCCAGGGTGCGGGGCCCCTGGGCACAACCTTTGGCTGTTTTTCCTGGGAAAGAAAACTCACCAGTCCAGGTTCCTGATGTCAGTTTTTAGGGCTCCCTTGGGTCTATCAGGGCAGCAGAAATTTGAGGAGGGGACAATTCGGTCTGGGGTCCATCCTGCTATATATGTATATTTTGCAGTCAGGTCCCAGCCGAGGGCCAGGGTCCCCTGGGCACATCGTTTGCCCATTTCCCCTGGGAAAGAAAACTCAGCAGTCCAGGTTCCTGATGTCAGTTTGTAGGGCTCCTTTGGGTCTCTCAGGGCAGCAGAAGTATGATGTGGGGACAACTTCGGTCTGGGGTCCATCCTTCGATATAAGGATTTTTTGCAGTCAGGTCCCAGCCATGGCCGGGGGCACCTAGGCACATCCTTTGGCCATTTTCCCTGCGAAAGAAAACTCACCAGTCCAGGTTCCTGATGTCAGTTTGTAGGGCTCCCTTGGGGCTGTCAGGGCAGCAGAATTTTGAGGAGTGGGCAATTTTGGTCTGGAATCCATCCTTCGATATAAGGATTTTTTGCAGTCAGGTCCCAGCCGAGGGCCAGGGGCCCCTGGGCACATCCTTTGGCCATTTTCCCTGGGAAAGAAAACTCACCAGTCCAGGTTCCTGATGTCAGTTTGTAGGGCTCCTTTGGGTCTATCAGGGCAGCAGAAGTTTGATGTGGGGACAACTTCGGTCTGGGGTCCATCCTTCGATGAACGGATTTTTTGCATTGAGGTCCCAGCCCAGGACCAGGGGCCCCTGGGCACATCCTTTGGCCATTTTCCCTTGGAAAGAAAACTCACCAGTCCGGGTTCCTGATGTCAGTTTGTAGGGCTCCTTTGGGTCTATCTGGGCATTACAAATTTTACGTGGGGACAACTTTGGTCTGGCCTCCATCCTTTGACATAAAGATTTTTTGCAGTCAGGCCCAGCCCATTGCCAGGGTCCCATGGGCACATTCTTTGGCCATTTTCCCTGGGAAAGAAAACTCACCAGTCCAGGTTCCTGATGTCAGTTTGTAGGGCTCCCTTGGGTCTATCAGGGCAGCACAAGTTTGAGGTGGGGACAACTTCGGTCTGGGGTCCATCCTTCGATACAAGGATTTTTTGCATTGAGGTCCCAGCCCAGGGCCAGGGGCCCCTGGGCACATCATTTGTCCATTTTCCCTTGGAAAGAAAACTCACCAGTCCAGGTTCCTGATGTCAGTTTGTAGGGCTCCCTTGGGTCTATCAGGGCAGCACAAGTTTGACTTGGTGACAACTTCGGTCTGGGGTACATCTTTCGATATATGTATTTTTTGCAGTGATCCAGCCGAGGGCCAGGGGCCCCTGGGCACAACTTTTCTCCATTTTCCCTGGGAAAGAAAACTCACCAGTCCAGGTTCCTGATGTCAGTTTGTAGGGCTCCCTTGGGTCTATCAGGGCAGCACAAGTTTGAGGTGGGGAAAACTTCGGTCTGGGCTCCATCCTTCGATTTAAGGATTTTTTGCAGTCAGGTCCCAGCCCAGGGTGCGGGGCCCCTGGGCACAACCTTTGGCAGTTTTTCCTGGGAAAGAAAACTCACCAGTCCAGGTTCCTGATGTCAGTTTTTAGGGCTCCCTTGGGTCTATCAGGGCAGCACAAGTTTGAGGTGGGGACAACTTCGGTCTGGGGTCCATCCTTCGATACAAGGATTTTTTGCAGTCAGGCCCCAGCCCAGGGCCAGGGGCCCCTGGGCACATCCTTTGGCCATTTTCCCTGGGAAAGAAAACCCACCAGTCCAGGTTCCTGATGTCAGTTTGTAGGGATCATTTGGGACTATCAGGGCAGCAGACGTTTGAGGTGGGGACAACTTAGGTGTGGTCCATCCTTCTATATAAGGATTTTTTGCAGTGAGGTCCCAGCCCAGGACCAGGGGCCCCTGGGCACAACCTTTGGCCGTTTTCTCTTGTAAAGAAAACTCACCAGTCCAGGTTCCGGATGTCAGTTTGTAGGGCTCCCTTGGGTCTATCAGGGCAGCACAAGTTTGAGGTGCTGACAATTTCGGTCTGGGGTCCATCCTTTGATATAAGTATTTTTTGCAGTCAGGACCCAGCCCAGTGTGCGGCGCCCCTGGGCACATCTTTTGGCCATTTTCCCTTGGAAAGAAAACTCATTAGTCCAGGTACCTGATGTCAGTTTGTAGGGCTCCCTTGGGTCTATCAGGGCAGCACAAGTTTGAGGTGGGGACAACTTCGGTCTGGGGTCCATCCTTCGATACAAGGATTTTTTGCAGTCAGGTCCCAGCCCAGGGCCAGGGGCCCCTGGGCACATTATTTGTCCATTTTCCCTTGGAAAGAAAACTCAGCAGTCCAGGTTCCTGATGTCAGTTTGTAGGGCTCCCTTGGGTCTATCAGGGCAGCACAAGTTTGACTTGGTGACAACTTCGGTCTGGGGTCCATCCTTCGATATATGTATTTTTTGCAGTCAGGTCCCAGCCATGGCCGGGGGCACCTAGGCACATCCTTTGGCCATTTTCCCTGCGAAAGAAAACTCACCAGTCCAGGTTCCTGATGTCAGTTTGTAGGGCTCCCTTGGGGCTGTCAGGGCAGCAGAATTTTGAGGAGTGGGCAATTTCGGTCTGGAATCCATCCTTCGATATAAGGATTTTTTGCAGTCAGGTCCCAGCCGAGGGCCAGGGGCCCCTGGGCACATCCTTTGGCCATTTTCCCTGGGAAAGAAAACTCACCAGTCCAGGTTCCTGATGTCAGTTTGTAGGGCTCCCTTGGGTCTATCAGGGCAGCAAAAGTTTGATGTGGGGACAACTTCGGTCTGGGGTCCATCCTTCGATGAAAGGATTTTTTGCAGTCAGGTCCCAGCCCAGGGCCAGGGGCCCCTGGGCACATCCTTTGGCCCTTTTCCCTGGGAAAGAAAACTCAGCAGTCCAGGTTCCTGATGTCAGTTTGTAGGGCTCCCTGGGGTCTATCAGGGCATTACAAATTTTAGGTGGGGACAACTTTGGTCTGGCCTCCATCCTTTGATATAAAGATTTTTTGCACTCAGGCCCAGCCCATTGCCAGGGTCCCATGGGCACATTCTTTGGCCATTTTCCCTGGGAAAGAAAACTCACCAGTCCAGGTTCCTGATGTCAGTTTGTAGGGCTCCCTTGGGTCTATCAGGGCAGCACAAGTTTGAGGTGGGGAAAACTTCGGTCTGGGCTCCATCCTTCGATATAAGGATTTTTTGCAGTCAGGTCCCAGCCCAGGGTTCGGGGACCCTGGGCACAACCTTTGGCTGTTTTTCCTGGGAAAGAAAACTCACCAGTCCAGGTTCCTGATGTCAGTTTTTAGGGCTCCCTTGGGTCTATCAGGGCAGCAGAAATTTGAGGAGGGGACAATTCGGTCTGGGGTCCATCCTGCTATATATGTATATTTTGCAGTCAGGTCCAAGCCGAGGGCCAGGGTCCCCTGGGCACATCGTTTGCCCATTTCCCCTGGGAAAGAAAACTCAGCAGTCCAGGTTCCTGATGTCAGTTTGTAGGGCTCCTTTGGGTCTATCAGGGCAGCAGAAGTATGATGTGGGGACAACTTCGGTCTGGGGTCCATCCTTCGATATAAGGATTTTTTGCAGTCAGGTCCCAGCCATGGCCGGGGGCACCTAGGCACATCCTTTGGCCATTTTCCCTGCGAAAGAAAACTCACCAGTCCAGGTTCCTGATGTCAGTTTGTAGGGCTCCCTTGGGGCTGTCAGGGCAGCAGAATTTTGAGGAGTGGGCAATTTCGGTCTGGAATCCATCCTTCGATATAAGGATTTTTTGCAGTCAGGCCCCAGCCCAGGGCCAGGGGCCCCTGGGCACATCCTTTGGCCATTTTCCCTGGGAAAGAAAACCCACCAGTCCAGGTTCCTGATGTCAGTTTGTAGGGATCATTTGGGACTATCAGGGCAGCAGACGTTTGAGGTGGGGACAACTTAGGTGTGGTCCATCCTTCTATATAAGGATTTTTTGCAGTGAGGTCCCAGCCCAGGACCAGGGGCCCCTGGGCACAACCTTTGGCCGTTTTCTCTTGTAAAGAAAACTCACCAGTCCAGGTTCCGGATGTCAGTTTGTAGGGCTCCCTTGGGTCTATCAGGGCAGCACAAGTTTGAGGTGCTGACAATTTCGGTCTGGGGTCCATCCTTTGATATAAGTATTTTTTGCAGTCAGGACCCAGCCCAGTGTGCGGCGCCCCTGGGCACATCTTTTGGCCATTTTCCCTTGGAAAGAAAACTCATTAGTCCAGGTACCTGATGTCAGTTTGTAGGGCTCCCTTGGGTCTATCAGGGCAGCACAAGTTTGAGGTGGGGACAACTTCGGTCTGGGGTCCATCCTTCGATACAAGGATTTTTTGCAGTCAGGTCCCAGCCCAGGGCCAGGGGCCCCTGGGCACATTATTTGTCCATTTTCCCTTGGAAAGAAAACTCAGCAGTCCAGGTTCCTGATGTCAGTTTGTAGGGCTCCCTTGGGTCTATCAGGGCAGCACAAGTTTGACTTGGTGACAACTTCGGTCTGGGGTCCATCCTTCGATATATGTATTTTTTGCAGTCAGGTCCCAGCCATGGCCGGGGGCACCTAGGCACATCCTTTGGCCATTTTCCCTGCGAAAGAAAACTCACCAGTCAAGGTTCCTGATGTCAGTTTGTAGGGCTCCCTTGGGGCTGTCAGGGCAGCAGAATTTTGAGGAGTGGGCAATTTCGGTCTGGAATCCATCCTTCGATATAAGGATTTTTTGCAGTCAGGTCCCAGCCGAGGGCCAGGGGCCCCTGGGCACATCCTTTGGCCATTTTCCCTGGGAAAGAAAACTCACCAGTCCAGGTTCCTGATGTCAGTTTGTAGGGCTCCTTTGGGTCTATCAGGGCAGCAAAAGTTTGATGTGGGGACAACTTCGGTCTGGGGTCCATCCTTCGATGAAAGGATTTTTTGCAGTCAGGTCCCAGCCCAGGGCCAGGGGCCCCTGGGCACATCCTTTGGCCCTTTTCCCTGGGAAAGAAAACTCAGCAGTCCAGGTTCCTGATGTCAGTTTGTAGGGCTCCCTGGGGTCTATCAGGGCATTACAAATTTTAGGTGGGGACAACTTTGGTCTGGCCTCCATCCTTTGATATAAAGATTTTTTGCACTCAGGCCCAGCCCATTGCCAGGGTCCCATGGGCACATTCTTTGGCCATTTTCCCTGGGAAAGAAAACTCACCAGTCCAGGTTCCTGATGTCAGTTTGTAGGGCTCCCTTGGGTCTATCAGGGCAGCACAAGTTTGAGGTGGGGAAAACTTCGGTCTGGGCTCCATCCTTCGATATAAGGATTTTTTGCAGTCAGGTCCCAGCCCAGGGTTCGGGGACCCTGGGCACAACCTTTGGCTGTTTTTCCTGGGAAAGAAAACTCACCAGTCCAGGTTCCTGATGTCAGTTTTTAGGGCTCCCTTGGGTCTATCAGGGCAGCAGAAATTTGAGGAGGGGACAATTCGGTCTGGGGTCCATCCTGCTATATATGTATATTTTGCAGTCAGGTCCAAGCCGAGGGCCAGGGTCCCCTGGGCACATCGTTTGCCCATTTCCCCTGGGAAAGAAAACTCAGCAGTCCAGGTTCCTGATGTCAGTTTGTAGGGCTCCTTTGGGTCTATCAGGGCAGCAGAAGTATGATGTGGGGACAACTTCGGTCTGGGGTCCATCCTTCGATATAAGGATTTTTTGCAGTCAGGTCCCAGCCATGGCCGGGGGCACCTAGGCACATCCTTTGGCCATTTTCCCTGCGAAAGAAAACTCACCAGTCCAGGTTCCTGATGTCAGTTTGTAGGGCTCCCTTGGGGCTGTCAGGGCAGCAGAATTTTGAGGAGTGGGCAATTTCGGTCTGGAATCCATCCTTCGATATAAGGATTTTTTGCAGTCAGGTCCCAGCCGAGGGCCAGGGGCCCCTGGGCACATCCTTTGGCCATTTTCCCTGGGAAAGAAAACTCACCAGTCCAGGTTCCTGATGTCAGTTTGTAGGGCTCCTTTGGGTCTATCAGGGCAGCAGAAGTTTGATGTGGGGACAACTTCGGTCTGGGGTCCATCCTTCGATGAAAGGATTTTTTGCATTGAGGTCCCAGCCCAGGACCAGGGGCCCCTGGGCACATCCTTTGGCCATTTTCCCTTGGAAAGAAAACTCACCAGTCCGGGTTCCTGATGTCAGTTTGTAGGGCTCCTTTGGGTCTATCTGGGCATTACAAATTTTACGTGGGGACAACTTTGGTCTGGCCTCCATCCTTTGACATAAAGATTTTTTGCAGTCAGGCCCAGCCCATTGCCAGGGTCCCATGGGCACATTCTTTGGCCATTTTCCCTGGGAAAGAAAACTCACCAGTCCAGGTTCCTGATGTCAGTTTGTAGGGCTCCCTTGGGTCTATCAGGGCAGCACAAGTTTGAGGTGGGGACAACTTCGGTCTGGGGTCCATCCTTCGATACAAGGATTTTTTGCATTGAGGTCCCAGCCCAGGGCCAGGGGCCCCTGGGCACATCATTTGTCCATTTTTCCTTGGAAAGAAAACTCACCAGTCCAGGTTCCTGATGTCAGTTTGTAGGGCTCCCTTGGGTCTATCAGGGCAGCACAAGTTTGACTTGGTGACAACTTCGGTCTGGGGTCCATCCTTCGATATATGTATTTTTTGCAGTGATCCAGCCCAGGGCCAGGGGCCCCTGGGCACAACTTTTCGCCATTTTCCCTGGGAAAGAAAACTCACCAGTCCAGGTTCCTGATGTCAGTTTGTAGGGCTCCCTTGGGTCTATCAGGGCGGCACAAGTTTGAGGTGGGGACAACTTCGGTCTGGGCTCCATCCTTCGATACAAGGATTTTTTGCAGTCAGGTCCCAGCCCAGGGCCAGGGGCCCCTGGGCACATCCTTTGGCCCTTTTCCCTGGGAAAGAAAACTCAGCAGTCCAGGTTCCTGATGTCAGTTTGTAGGGCTCCCTGGGGTCTATCAGGGCATTACAAATTTTAGGTGGGGACAACTTTGGTCTGGCCTCCATCCTTTGATATAAAGATTTTTTGCACTCAGGCCCAGCCCATTGCCAGGGTCCCATGGGCACATTCTTTGGCCATTTTCCCTGGGAAAGAAAACTCACCAGTCCAGGTTCCTGATGTCAGTTTGTAGGGCTCCCTTGGGTCTATCACGGCAGCACAAGTTTGAGGTGGGGACAACTTCGGTCTGGGGTCCATCTTTCGATACAAGGATTTTTTGCAGTCAGGCCCCAGCCCAGGGCCAGGGGCCCCTGGGCACATCCTTTGGCCATTTTCCCTGGGAAAGAAAACTCACCAGTCCACGTTCCTGATGTCAGTTTTTAGGGCTCCCTTGGGTCTATCAGGGAAGCAGAAATTTGAGGAGGGGACAATTCGGTCTGGGGTCCATCCTGCGATATAAGGATATTTTGCAGTCAGGTCCCAGCCGAGGGCCAGGGTCCCCTGGGCGCATCGTTTGTCCATTTCCCCTGGGAAAGAAAACTCAGCAGTCCAGGTTCCTGATGTCAGTTTGTAGGGCTCCCTTGGGTCTATCAGGGCAGCACAAGTTTGAGGTGGGGACAATTTCGGACTGGGGTCCATCCTTCGATATAAGGATTTTTTGCAGTCAGGTCCCAGCCATGGCCGGGGGCACCTAGGCACATTCTTTGTCCCTTTACCCTGAGAAAGAAAACTCACCAGTCCAGGTTCCTGATGTCAGTTTGTAGGGCTCCCTTGGGTCTATCAGGGCAGCACAAGTTTGAGGTGGGGACAATTTCGGTCTGGGGTCCATCCTTCGATATAAGGATTTTTTGCAGTCAGGTCCCAGCCCAGGGCCGGGGGCCCCTGGGCACATCCTTTGGCCATTTTCCCTGGGAAAGAAAACTCACCAGTCCAGGTTCCTGATGTCAGTTTGTAGGGCTCCCTTGGGTCTATCAGGGCGGCACAAGTTTGAGGTGGGGACAACTTCTGTCTGGGGTCCATCCTTCGATACAAGGATTTTTTGCAGTCAGGTCCAAGCCCAGGGCCAGGGGCCCCTGGGCACATCCTTTGGCCCTTTCCCTGGGAAAGAAATCTCAGCAGTCCAGGTTCCTGATGTCAGTTTGTAGGGCTCCCTGGGGTCTATCTGGGCATTACAAATTTTAGGTGGGGACAACTTTGGTCTGGTGTCCATCCTTCGATACAAGGATTTTTTGCAGTCAGGTCCCAGCCCAGGGCCAGGGGCCCCTGGGCACATCATTTGTCCATTTTCCCTTTGAAAGAAAACTCAGCAGTCCAGGTTCCTGATGTCAGTTTGTAGGGCTCCCTTGGGTCTATCAGGGAAGCAGAAATTTGAGGAGGGGACAATTCGGTCTGGGGTCCATCCTGCGATATAAGGATATTTTGCAGTCAGGTCCCAGCCGAGGGCCAGGGTCCCCTGGGCGCATCGTTTGTCCATTTCCCCTGGGAAAGAAAACTCAGCAGTCCAGGTTCCTGATGTCAGTTTGTAGGGCTCCCTTGGGTCTATCAGGGCAGCACAAGTTTGAGGTGGGGACAATTTCGGACTGGGGTCCATCCTTCGATATAAGGATTTTTTGCAGTCAGGTCCCAGCCATGGCCGGGGGCACCTAGGCACATTCTTTGTCCCTTTACCCTGAGAAAGAAAACTCACCAGTCCAGGTTCCTGATGTCAGTTTGTAGGGCTCCCTTGGGTCTATCAGGGCAGCACAAGTTTGAGGTGGGGACAATTTCGGTCTGGGGTCCATCCTTCGATATAAGGATTTTTTGCAGTCAGGTCCCAGCCCAGGGCCGGGGGCCCCTGGGCACATCCTTTGGCCATTTTCCCTGGGAAAGAAAACTCACCAGTCCAGGTTCCTGATGTCAGTTTGTAGGGCTCCCTTGGGTCTATCAGGGCGGCACAAGTTTGAGGTGGGGACAACTTCGGTCTGGGGTCCATCCTTCGATACAAGGATTTTTTGCAGTCAGGTCCAAGCCCAGGGCCAGGGGCCCCTGGGCACATCCTTTGGCCCTTTCCCTGGGAAAGAAATCTCAGCAGTCCAGGTTCCTGATGTCAGTTTGTAGGGCTCCCTGGGGTCTATCTGGGCATTACAAATTTTAGGTGGGGACAATTTTGGTCTGGTGTCCATCCTTCGATACAAGGATTTTTTGCAGTCAGGTCCCAGCCCAGGGCCAGGGGCCCCTGGGCACATCATTTGTCCATTTTCCCTTGGAAAGAAAACTCAGCAGTTCAGGTTCCTGATGTCAGTTTGTAGGGCTCCCTTGGGTCTATCAGGGCAGCACAAGTTTGACTTGGTGACAACTTCGGTCTGGGGTCCATCCTTAGATATATGTATTTTTTGCAGTGATCCAGCCCAGGGCCAGGGGCCTCTGGGCACACCTTTTCGCCATTTTCCCTGGGAAAGAAAACTCACCAGTCCAGGTTCCTGATGTCAGTTTGTAGGGCTCCCTTGGGTCTATCAGGGCAGCACAAGTTTGACTTGGTGACAACTTCGGTCTGGGGTCCATCCTTCGATATATGTATTTTTTGCAGTGATCCAGCCCAGGGCCAGGGGCCCCTGGGCACAACTTTTCGCCATTTTCCCTGGGAAAGAAAACTCACCAGTCCAGGTTCCTGATGTCAGTTTGTAGGGCTCCCTTGGGTCTATCAGGGCGGCACAAGTTTGAGGTGGGGACAAGTTCGGTCTGGCCTCCATCCTTCGATACAAGGATTTTTTGCAGTCAGGTCCCAGCCCAGGGCCAGGGGCCCCTGGGCACATCCTTTGGCCCTTTTCCCTGGGAAAGAAAACTCAGCAGTCCAGGTTCCTGATGTCAGTTTGTAGGGCTCCCTGGGGTCTATCAGGGCATTACAAATTTTAGGTGGGGACAACTTTGGTCTGGCCTCCATCCTTTGATATAAAGATTTTTTGCACTCAGGCCCAGCCCATTGCCAGGGTCCCATGGGCACATTCTTTGGCCATTTTCCCTGGGAAAGAAAACTCACCAGTCCAGGTTCCTGATGTCAGTTTGTAGGGCTCCCTTGGGTCTATCAGGGCAGCACAAGTTTGAGGTGGGGAAAACTTCGGTCTGGGCTCCATCCTTCGATATAAGGATTTTTTGCAGTCAGGTCCCAGCCCAGGGTGCGGGGCCCCTGGGCACAACCTTTGGCTGTTTTTCCTGGGAAAGAAAACTCACCAGTCCAGGTTCCTGATGTCAGTTTTTAGGGCTCCCTTGGGTCTATCAGGGCAGCAGAAATTTGAGGAGGGGACAATTCGGTCTGGGGTCCATCCTGCTATATATGTATATTTTGCAGTCAGGTCCCAGCCGAGGGCCAGGGTCCCCTGGGCACATCGTTTGCCCATTTCCCCTGGGAAAGAAAACTCAGCAGTCCAGGTTCCTGATGTCAGTTTGTAGGGCTCCCTGGGGTCTATCAGGGCAGCACAAGTTTGACTTGGTGACAACTTCGGTCTGGGGTCCATCCTTCGATATATGTATTTTTTGCAGTGATCCAGCCCAGGGCCAGGGGCCCCTGGGCACAACTTTTCGCCATTTTCCCTGGGAAAGAAAACTCACCAGTCCAGGTTCCTGATGTCAGTTTGTAGGGCTCCCTTGGGTCTATCAGGGCGGCACAAGTTTGAGGTGGGGACAACTTCGGTCTGGGCTCCATCCTTCGATACAAGGATTTTTTGCAGTCAGGTCCCAGCCCAGGGCCAGGGGCCCCTGGGCACATCCTTTGGCCCTTTTCCCTGGGAAAGAAAACTCAGCAGTCCAGGTTCCTGATGTCAGTTTGTAGGGCTCCCTGGGGTCTATCAGGGCATTACAAATTTTAGGTGGGGACAACTTTGGTCTGGCCTCCATCCTTTGATATAAAGATTTTTTGCACTCAGGCCCAGCCCATTGCCAGGGTCCCATGGGCACATTCTTTGGCCATTTTCCCTGGGAAAGAAAACTCACCAGTCCAGGTTCCTGATGTCAGTTTGTAGGGCTCCCTTGGGTCTATCACGGCAGCACAAGTTTGAGGTGGGGACAACTTCGGTCTGGGGTCCATCTTTCGATACAAGGATTTTTTGCAGTCAGGCCCCAGCCCAGGGCCAGGGGCCCCTGGGCACATCCTTTGGCCATTTTCCCTGGGAAAGAAAACTCACCAGTCCACGTTCCTGATGTCAGTTTTTAGGGCTCCCTTGGGTCTATCAGGGAAGCAGAAATTTGAGGAGGGGACAATTCGGTCTGGGGTCCATCCTGCGATATAAGGATATTTTGCAGTCAGGTCCCAGCCGAGGGCCAGGGTCCCCTGGGCGCATCGTTTGTCCATTTCCCCTGGGAAAGAAAACTCAGCAGTCCAGGTTCCTGATGTCAGTTTGTAGGGCTCCCTTGGGTCTATCAGGGCAGCACAAGTTTGAGGTGGGGACAATTTCGGACTGGGGTCCATCCTTCGATATAAGGATTTTTTGCAGTCAGGTCCCAGCCATGGCCGGGGGCACCTAGGCACATTCTTTGTCCCTTTACCCTGAGAAAGAAAACTCACCAGTCCAGGTTCCTGATGTCAGTTTGTAGGGCTCCCTTGGGTCTATCAGGGCAGCACAAGTTTGAGGTGGGGACAATTTCGGTCTGGGGTCCATCCTTCGATATAAGGATTTTTTGCAGTCAGGTCCCAGCCCAGGGCCGGGGGCCCCTGGGCACATCCTTTGGCCATTTTCCCTGGGAAAGAAAACTCACCAGTCCAGGTTCCTGATGTCAGTTTGTAGGGCTCCCTTGGGTCTATCAGGGCGGCACAAGTTTGAGGTGGGGACAACTTCGGTCTGGGGTCCATCCTTCGATGAACGGATTTTTTGCATTGAGGTCCCAGCCCAGGGCCGGGGGCCCCTGGGCACATCCTTTGGCCATTTTCCCTGGGAAAGAAAACTCACCAGTCCAGGTTCCTGATGTCAGTTTGTAGGGCTCCCTTGGGTCTATCAGGGCGGCACAAGTTTGAGGTGGGGACAACTTCGGTCTGGGGTCCATCCTTCGATACAAGGATTTTTTGCAGTCAGGTCCCAGCCCAGGGCCAGGGGCCCCTGGGCACATCCTTTGGCCCTTTCCCTGGGAAAGAAATCTCAGCAGTCCAGGTTCCTGATGTCAGTTTGTAGGGCTCCCTGGGGTCTATCTGGGCATTACAAATTTTAGGTGGGGACAACTTTGGTCTGGTGTCCATCCTTCGATACAAGGATTTTTTGCAGTCAGGTCCCAGCCCAGGGCCAGGGGCCCCTGGGCACATCATTTGTCCATTTTTCCTTGGAAAGAAAACTCACCAGTCCAGGTTCCTGATGTCAGTTTGTAGGGCTCCCTTGGGTCTATCAGGGCAGCACAAGTTTGACTTGGTGACAACTTCGGTCTGGGGTCCATCCTTAGATATATGTATTTTTTGCAGTGATCCAGCCCAGGGCCAGGGGCCTCTGGGCACACCTTTTCGCCATTTACCCTGAGAAAGAAAACTCACCAGTCCAGGTTCCTGATGTCAGTTTGTAGGGCTCCCTTGGTTCTATCAGGGCAGCACAAGTTTGACTTGGTGACAACTTCGGTCTGGGGTCCATCCTTCGATATATGTATTTTTTGCAGTGATCCAGCCCAGGGCCAGGGGCCCCTGGGCACAACTTTTCGCCATTTTCCCTGAGAAAGAAAACTCACCAGTCCAGGTTCCTGATGTCAGTTTGTAGGGCTCCCTTGGGTCTATCAGGGCGGCACAAGTTTGAGGTGGGGACAACTTCGGTCTGGGCTCCATCCTTCGATACAAGGATTTTTTGCAGTCAGGTCCCAGCCCAGGGCCAGGGGCCCCTGGGCACATCCTTTGGCCCTTTTCCCTGGGAAAGAAAACTCAGCAGTCCAGGTTCCTGATGTCAGTTTGTAGGGCTCCCTTGGGTCTATCAGGGCGGCACAAGTTTGAGGTGGGGACAACTTCGGTCTGGGGTCCATCCTTCGATGAACGGATTTTTTGCATTGAGGTCCCAGCCCAGGGCCGGGGGCCCCTGGGCACATCCTTTGGCCATTTTCCCTGGGAAAGAAAACTCACCAGTCCAGGTTCCTGATGTCAGTTTGTAGGGCTCCCTTGGGTCTATCAGTGCGGCACAAGTTTGAGGTGGGGACAACTTCGGTCTGGGGTCCATCCTTCGATACAAGGATTTTTTGCAGTCAGGTCCCAGCCCAGGGCCAGGGGCCCCTGGGCACATCCTTTGGCCCTTTCCCTGGGAAAGAAATCTCAGCAGTCCAGGTTCCTGATGTCAGTTTGTAGGGCTCCCTGGGGTCTATCAGGGCATTACAAATTTTAGGTGGGGACAACTTTGGTCTGGCCTCCATCCTTTGATATAAAGATTTTTTGCACTCAGGCCCAGCCCATTGCCAGGGTCCCATGGGCACATTCTTTGGCCATTTTCCCTGGGAAAGAAAACTCACCAGTCCAGGTTCCTGATGTCAGTTTGTAGGGCTCCCTTGGGTCTATCAGGGCAGCACAAGTTTGAGGTGGGGAAAACTTCGGTCTGGGCTCCATCCTTCGATATAAGGATTTTTTGCAGTCAGGTCCCAGCCCAGGGTTCGGGGACCCTGGGCACAACCTTTGGCTGTTTTTCCTGGGAAAGAAAACTCACCAGTCCAGGTTCCTGATGTCAGTTTTTAGGGCTCCCTTGGGTCTATCAGGGCAGCAGAAATTTGAGGAGGGGACAATTCGGTCTGGGGTCCATCCTGCTATATATGTATATTTTGCAGTCAGGTCCAAGCCGAGGGCCAGGGTCCCCTGGGCACATCGTTTGCCCATTTCCCCTGGGAAAGAAAACTCAGCAGTCCAGGTTCCTGATGTCAGTTTGTAGGGCTCCTTTGGGTCTATCAGGGCAGCAGAAGTATGATGTGGGGACAACTTCGGTCTGGGGTCCATCCTTCGATATAAGGATTTTTTGCAGTCAGGTCCCAGCCATGGCCGGGGGCACCTAGGCACATCCTTTGGCCATTTTCCCTGCGAAAGAAAACTCACCAGTCCAGGTTCCTGATGTCAGTTTGTAGGGCTCCCTTGGGGCTGTCAGGGCAGCAGAATTTTGAGGAGTGGGCAATTTCGGTCTGGAATCCATCCTTCGATATAAGGATTTTTTGCAGTCAGGTCCCAGCCGAGGGCCAGGGGCCCCTGGGCACATCCTTTGGCCATTTTCCCTGGGAAAGAAAACTCACCAGTCCAGGTTCCTGATGTCAGTTTGTAGGGCTCCTTTGGGTCTATCAGGGCAGCAGAAGTTTGATGTGGGGACAACTTCGGTCTGGGGTCCATCCTTCGATGAAAGGATTTTTTGCAGTCAGGTCCCAGCCGAGGGCCAGGGTCCCCTGGGCACATCCTTTGGCCATTTTCCCTTGGAAAGAAAACTCACCAGTCCGGGTTCCTGATGTCAGTTTGTAGGGCTCCTTTGGGTCTATCTGGGCATTACAAATTTTACGTGGGGACAACTTTGGTCTGGCCTCCATCCTTTGACATAAAGATTTTTTGCAGTCAGGCCCAGCCCATTGCCAGGGTCCCATGGGCACATTCTTTGGCCATTTTCCCTGGGAAAGAAAACTCACCAGTCCAGGTTCCTGATGTCAGTTTGTAGGGCTCCCTTGGGTCTATCAGGGCAGCACAAGTTTGAGGTGGGGACAACTTCGGTCTGGGGTCCATCCTTCGATACAAGGATTTTTTGCATTGAGGTCCCAGCCCAGGGCCAGGGGCCCCTGGGCACATCATTTGTCCATTTTTCCTTGGAAAGAAAACTCACCAGTCCAGGTTCCTGATGTCAGTTTGTAGGGCTCCCTTGGGTCTATCAGGGCAGCACAAGTTTGACTTGGTGACAACTTCGGTCTGGGGTCCATCCTTCGATATATGTATTTTTTGCAGTGATCCAGCCCAGGGCCAGGGGCCCCTGGGCACAACTTTTCGCCATTTTCCCTGGGAAAGAAAACTCACCAGTCCAGGTTCCTGATGTCAGTTTGTAGGGCTCCCTTGGGTCTATCAGGGCGGCACAAGTTTGAGGTGGGGACAACTTCGGTCTGGGCTCCATCCTTCGATACAAGGATTTTTTGCAGTCAGGTCCCAGCCCAGGGCCAGGGGCCCCTGGGCACATCCTTTGGCCCTTTTCCCTGGGAAAGAAAACTCAGCAGTCCAGGTTCCTGATGTCAGTTTGTAGGGCTCCCTGGGGTCTATCAGGGCATTACAAATTTTAGGTGGGGACAACTTTGGTCTGGCCTCCATCCTTTGATATAAAGATTTTTTGCACTCAGGCCCAGCCCATTGCCAGGGTCCCATGGGCACATTCTTTGGCCATTTTCCCTGGGAAAGAAAACTCACCAGTCCAGGTTCCTGATGTCAGTTTGTAGGGCTCCCTTGGGTCTATCACGGCAGCACAAGTTTGAGGTGGGGACAACTTCGGTCTGGGGTCCATCTTTCGATACAAGGATTTTTTGCAGTCAGGCCCCAGCCCAGGGCCAGGGGCCCCTGGGCACATCCTTTGGCCATTTTCCCTGGGAAAGAAAACTCACCAGTCCACGTTCCTGATGTCAGTTTTTAGGGCTCCCTTGGGTCTATCAGGGAAGCAGAAATTTGAGGAGGGGACAATTCGGTCTGGGGTCCATCCTGCGATATAAGGATATTTTGCAGTCAGGTCCCAGCCGAGGGCCAGGGTCCCCTGGGCGCATCGTTTGTCCATTTCCCCTGGGAAAGAAAACTCAGCAGTCCAGGTTCCTGATGTCAGTTTGTAGGGCTCCCTTGGGTCTATCAGGGCAGCACAAGTTTGAGGTGGGGACAATTTCGGACTGGGGTCCATCCTTCGATATAAGGATTTTTTGCAGTCAGGTCCCAGCCATGGCCGGGGGCACCTAGGCACATTCTTTGTCCCTTTACCCTGAGAAAGAAAACTCACCAGTCCAGGTTCCTGATGTCAGTTTGTAGGGCTCCCTTGGGTCTATCAGGGCAGCACAAGTTTGAGGTGGGGACAATTTCGGTCTGGGGTCCATCCTTCGATATAAGGATTTTTTGCAGTCAGGTCCCAGCCCAGGGCCGGGGGCCCCTGGGCACATCCTTTGGCCATTTTCCCTGGGAAAGAAAACTCACCAGTCCAGGTTCCTGATGTCAGTTTGTAGGGCTCCCTTGGGTCTATCAGGGCGGCACAAGTTTGAGGTGGGGACAACTTCTGTCTGGGCTCCATCCTTCGATACAAGGATTTTTTGCAGTCAGGTCCAAGCCCAGGGCCAGGGGCCCCTGGGCACATCCTTTGGCCCTTTCCCTGGGAAAGAAATCTCAGCAGTCCAGGTTCCTGATGTCAGTTTGTAGGGCTCCCTGGGGTCTATCTGGGCATTACAAATTTTAGGTGGGGACAACTTTGGTCTGGTGTCCATCCTTCGATACAAGGATTTTTTGCAGTCAGGTCCCAGCCCAGGGCCAGGGGCCCCTGGGCACATCATTTGTCCATTTTCCCTTTGAAAGAAAACTCAGCAGTCCAGGTTCCTGATGTCAGTTTTTAGGGCTCCCTTGGGTCTATCAGGGAAGCAGAAATTTGAGGAGGGGACAATTCGGTCTGGGGTCCATCCTGCGATATAAGGATATTTTGCAGTCAGGTCCCAGCCGAGGGCCAGGGTCCCCTGGGCGCATCGTTTGTCCATTTCCCCTGGGAAAGAAAACTCAGCAGTCCAGGTTCCTGATGTCAGTTTGTAGGGCTCCCTTGGGTCTATCAGGGCAGCACAAGTTTGAGGTGGGGACAATTTCGGACTGGGGTCCATCCTTCGATATAAGGATTTTTTGCAGTCAGGTCCCAGCCATGGCCGGGGGCACCTAGGCACATTCTTTGTCCCTTTACCCTGAGAAAGAAAACTCACCAGTCCAGGTTCCTGATGTCAGTTTGTAGGGCTCCCTTGGGTCTATCAGGGCAGCACAAGTTTGAGGTGGGGACAATTTCGGTCTGGGGTCCATCCTTCGATATAAGGATTTTTTGCAGTCAGGTCCCAGCCCAGGGCCGGGGGCCCCTGGGCACATCCTTTGGCCATTTTCCCTGGGAAAGAAAACTCACCAGTCCAGGTTCCTGATGTCAGTTTGTAGGGCTCCCTTGGGTCTATCAGGGCGGCACAAGTTTGAGGTGGGGACAACTTCTGTCTGGGCTCCATCCTTCGATACAAGGATTTTTTGCAGTCAGGTCCAAGCCCAGGGCCAGGGGCCCCTGGGCACATCCTTTGGCCCTTTCCCTGGGAAAGAAATCTCAGCAGTCCAGGTTCCTGATGTCAGTTTGTAGGGCTCCCTGGGGTCTATCTGGGCATTACAAATTTTAGGTGGGGACAACTTTGGTCTGGTGTCCATCCTTCGATACAAGGATTTTTTGCAGTCAGGTCCCAGCCCAGGGCCAGGGGCCCCTGGGCACATCATTTGTCCATTTTCCCTTTGAAAGAAAACTCAGCAGTCCAGGTTCCTGATGTCAGTTTGTAGGGCTCCCTTGGGTCTATCAGGGAAGCAGAAATTTGAGGAGGGGACAATTCGGTCTGGGGTCCATCCTGCGATATAAGGATATTTTGCAGTCAGGTCCCAGCCGAGGGCCAGGGTCCCCTGGGCGCATCGTTTGTCCATTTCCCCTGGGAAAGAAAACTCAGCAGTCCAGGTTCCTGATGTCAGTTTGTAGGGCTCCCTTGGGTCTATCAGGGCAGCACAAGTTTGAGGTGGGGACAATTTCGGACTGGGGTCCATCCTTCGATATAAGGATTTTTTGCAGTCAGGTCCCAGCCATGGCCGGGGGCACCTAGGCACATTCTTTGTCCCTTTACCCTGAGAAAGAAAACTCACCAGTCCAGGTTCCTGATGTCAGTTTGTAGGGCTCCCTTGGGTCTATCAGGGCAGCACAAGTTTGAGGTGGGGACAATTTCGGTCTGGGGTCCATCCTTCGATATAAGGATTTTTTGCAGTCAGGTCCCAGCCCAGGGCCGGGGGCCCCTGGGCACATCCTTTGGCCATTTTCCCTGGGAAAGAAAACTCACCAGTCCAGGTTCCTGATGTCAGTTTGTAGGGCTCCCTTGGGTCTATCAGGGCGGCACAAGTTTGAGGTGGGGACAACTTCGGTCTGGGGTCCATCCTTCGATACAAGGATTTTTTGCAGTCAGGTCCAAGCCCAGGGCCAGGGGCCCCTGGGCACATCCTTTGGCCCTTTCCCTGGGAAAGAAATCTCAGCAGTCCAGGTTCCTGATGTCAGTTTGTAGGGCTCCCTGGGGTCTATCTGGGCATTACAAATTTTAGGTGGGGACAACTTTGGTCTGGTGTCCATCCTTCGATACAAGGATTTTTTGCAGTCAGGTCCCAGCCCAGGGCCAGGGGCCCCTGGGCACATCATTTGTCCATTTTCCCTTGGAAAGAAAACTCAGCAGTTCAGGTTCCTGATGTCAGTTTGTAGGGCTCCCTTGGTTCTATCAGGGCAGCACAAGTATGACTTGGTGACAACTTCGGTCTGGGGTCCATCCTTAGATATATGTATTTTTTGCAGTGATCCAGCCCAGGGCCAGGGGCCTCTGGGCACACCTTTTCGCCATTTTCCCTGGGAAAGAAAACTCACCAGTCCAGGTTCCTGATGTCAGTTTGTAGGGCTCCCTTGGGTCTATCAGGGCAGCACAAGTTTGACTTGGTGACAACTTCGGTCTGGGGTCCATCCTTCGATATATGTATTTTTTGCAGTGATCCAGCCCAGGGCCAGGGGCCCCTGGGCACAACTTTTCGCCATTTTCCCTGGGAAAGAAAACTCACCAGTCCAGGTTCCTGATGTCAGTTTGTAGGGCTCCCTTGGGTCTATCAGGGCGGCACAAGTTTGAGGTGGGGACAAGTTCGGTCTGGCCTCCATCCTTCGATACAAGGATTTTTTGCAGTCAGGTCCCAGCCCAGGGCCAGGGGCCCCTGGGCACATCCTTTGGCCCTTTTCCCTGGGAAAGAAAACTCAGCAGTCCAGGTTCCTGATGTCAGTTTGTAGGGCTCCCTGGGGTCTATCAGGGCATTACAAATTTTAGGTGGGGACAACTTTGGTCTGGCCTCCATCCTTTGATATAAAGATTTTTTGCACTCAGGCCCAGCCCATTGCCAGGGTCCCATGGGCACATTCTTTGGCCATTTTCCCTGGGAAAGAAAACTCACCAGTCCAGGTTCCTGATGTCAGTTTGTAGGGCTCCCTTGGGTCTATCAGGGCAGCACAAGTTTGAGGTGGGGAAAACTTCGGTCTGGGCTCCATCCTTCGATATAAGGATTTTTTGCAGTCAGGTCCCAGCCCAGGGTGCGGGGCCCCTGGGCACAACCTTTGGCTGTTTTTCCTGGGAAAGAAAACTCACCAGTCCAGGTTCCTGATGTCAGTTTTTAGGGCTCCCTTGGGTCTATCAGGGCAGCAGAAATTTGAGGAGGGGACAATTCGGTCTGGGGTCCATCCTGCTATATATGTATATTTTGCAGTCAGGTCCCAGCCGAGGGCCAGGGTCCCCTGGGCACATCGTTTGCCCATTTCCCCTGGGAAAGAAAACTCAGCAGTCCAGGTTCCTGATGTCAGTTTGTAGGGCTCCTTTGGGTCTCTCAGGGCAGCAGAAGTATGATGTGGGGACAACTTCGGTCTGGGGTCCATCCTTCGATATAAGGATTTTTTGCAGTCAGGTCCCAGCCATGGCCGGGGGCACCTAGGCACATCCTTTGGCCATTTTCCCTGCGAAAGAAAACTCACCAGTCCAGGTTCCTGATGTCAGTTTGTAGGGCTCCCTTGGGGCTGTCAGGGCAGCAGAATTTTGAGGAGTGGGCAATTTTGGTCTGGAATCCATCCTTCGATATAAGGATTTTTTGCAGTCAGGTCCCAGCCGAGGGCCAGGGGCCCCTGGGCACATCCTTTGGCCATTTTCCCTGGGAAAGAAAACTCACCAGTCCAGGTTCCTGATGTCAGTTTGTAGGGCTCCTTTGGGTCTATCAGGGCAGCAGAAGTTTGATGTGGGGACAACTTCGGTCTGGGGTCCATCCTTCGATGAACGGATTTTTTGCATTGAGGTCCCAGCCCAGGACCAGGGGCCCCTGGGCACATCCTTTGGCCATTTTCCCTTGGAAAGAAAACTCACCAGTCCGGGTTCCTGATGTCAGTTTGTAGGGCTCCTTTGGGTCTATCTGGGCATTACAAATTTTACGTGGGGACAACTTTGGTCTGGCCTCCATCCTTTGACATAAAGATTTTTTGCAGTCAGGCCCAGCCCATTGCCAGGGTCCCATGGGCACATTCTTTGGCCATTTTCCCTGGGAAAGAAAACTCACCAGTCCAGGTTCCTGATGTCAGTTTGTAGGGCTCCCTTGGGTCTATCAGGGCAGCACAAGTTTGAGGTGGGGACAACTTCGGTCTGGGGTCCATCCTTCGATACAAGGATTTTTTGCATTGAGGTCCCAGCCCAGGGCCAGGGGCCCCTGGGCACATCATTTGTCCATTTTCCCTTGGAAAGAAAACTCACCAGTCCAGGTTCCTGATGTCAGTTTGTAGGGCTCCCTTGGGTCTATCAGGGCAGCACAAGTTTGACTTGGTGACAACTTCGGTCTGGGGTACATCTTTCGATATATGTATTTTTTGCAGTGATCCAGCCGAGGGCCAGGGGCCCCTGGGCACAACTTTTCTCCATTTTCCCTGGGAAAGAAAACTCACCAGTCCAGGTTCCTGATGTCAGTTTGTAGGGCTCCCTTGGGTCTATCAGGGCAGCACAAGTTTGAGGTGGGGAAAACTTCGGTCTGGGCTCCATCCTTCGATTTAAGGATTTTTTGCAGTCAGGTCCCAGCCCAGGGTGCGGGGCCCCTGGGCACAACCTTTGGCAGTTTTTCCTGGGAAAGAAAACTCACCAGTCCAGGTTCCTGATGTCAGTTTTTAGGGCTCCCTTGGGTCTATCAGGGCAGCACAAGTTTGAGGTGGGGACAACTTCGGTCTGGGGTCCATCCTTCGATACAAGGATTTTTTGCAGTGAGGCCCCAGCCCAGGGCCAGGGGCCCCTGGGCACATCCTTTGGCCATTTTCCCTGGGAAAGAAAACCCACCAGTCCAGGTTCCTGATGTCAGTTTGTAGGGATCATTTGGGACTATCAGGGCAGCAGACGTTTGAGGTGGGGACAACTTAGGTGTGGTCCATCCTTCTATATAAGGATTTTTTGCAGTGAGGTCCCAGCCCAGGACCAGGGGCCCCTGGGCACAACCTTTGGCCGTTTTCTCTTGTAAAGAAAACTCACCAGTCCAGGTTCCGGATGTCAGTTTGTAGGGCTCCCTTGGGTCTATCAGGGCAGCACAAGTTTGAGGTGCTGACAATTTCGGTCTGGGGTCCATCCTTTGATATAAGTATTTTTTGCAGTCAGGACCCAGCCCAGTGTGCGGCGCCCCTGGGCACATCTTTTGGCCATTTTCCCTTGGAAAGAAAACTCATTAGTCCAGGTACCTGATGTCAGTTTGTAGGGCTCCCTTGGGTCTATCAGGGCAGCACAAGTTTGAGGTGGGGACAACTTCGGTCTGGGGTCCATCCTTCGATACAAGGATTTTTTGCAGTCAGGTCCCAGCCCAGGGCCAGGGGCCCCTGGGCACATTATTTGTCCATTTTCCCTTGGAAAGAAAACTCAGCAGTCCAGGTTCCTGATGTCAGTTTGTAGGGCTCCCTTGGGTCTATCAGGGCAGCACAAGTTTGACTTGGTGACAACTTCGGTCTGGGGTCCATCCTTCGATATATGTATTTTTTGCAGTCAGGTCCCAGCCATGGCCGGGGGCACCTAGGCACATCCTTTGGCCATTTTCCCTGCGAAAGAAAACTCACCAGTCCAGGTTCCTGATGTCAGTTTGTAGGGCTCCCTTGGGGCTGTCAGGGCAGCAGAATTTTGAGGAGTGGGCAATTTCGGTCTGGAATCCATCCTTCGATATAAGGATTTTTTGCAGTCAGGTCCCAGCCGAGGGCCAGGGGCCCCTGGGCACATCCTTTGGCCATTTTCCCTGGGAAAGAAAACTCACCAGTCCAGGTTCCTGATGTCAGTTTGTAGGGCTCCTTTGGGTCTATCAGGGCAGCAAAAGTTTGATGTGGGGACAAGTTCGGTCTGGCCTCCATCCTTCGATACAAGGATTTTTTGCAGTCAGGTCCCAGCCCAGGGCCAGGGGCCCCTGGGCACATCCTTTGGCCCTTTTCCCTGGGAAAGAAAACTCAGCAGTCCAGGTTCCTGATGTCAGTTTGTAGGGCTCCCTGGGGTCTATCAGGGCATTACAAATTTTAGGTGGGGACAACTTTGGTCTGGCCTCCATCCTTTGATATAAAGATTTTTTGCACTCAGGCCCAGCCCATTGCCAGGGTCCCATGGGCACATTCTTTGGCCATTTTCCCTGGGAAAGAAAACTCACCAGTCCAGGTTCCTGATGTCAGTTTGTAGGGCTCCCTTGGGTCTATCAGGGCAGCACAAGTTTGAGGTGGGGAAAACTTCGGTCTGGGCTCCATCCTTCGATATAAGGATTTTTTGCAGTCAGGTCCCAGCCCAGGGTGCGGGGCCCCTGGGCACAACCTTTGGCTGTTTTTCCTGGGAAAGAAAACTCACCAGTCCAGGTTCCTGATGTCAGTTTTTAGGGCTCCCTTGGGTCTATCAGGGCAGCAGAAATTTGAGGAGGGGACAATTCGGTCTGGGGTCCATCCTGCTATATATGTATATTTTGCAGTCAGGTCCCAGCCGAGGGCCAGGGTCCCCTGGGCACATCGTTTGCCCATTTCCCCTGGGAAAGAAAACTCAGCAGTCCAGGTTCCTGATGTCAGTTTGTAGGGCTCCTTTGGGTCTCTCAGGGCAGCAGAAGTATGATGTGGGGACAACTTCGGTCTGGGGTCCATCCTTCGATATAAGGATTTTTTGCAGTCAGGTCCCAGCCATGGCCGGGGGCACCTAGGCACATCCTTTGGCCATTTTCCCTGCGAAAGAAAACTCACCAGTCCAGGTTCCTGATGTCAGTTTGTAGGGCTCCCTTGGGGCTGTCAGGGCAGCAGAATTTTGAGGAGTGGGCAATTTTGGTCTGGAATCCATCCTTCGATATAAGGATTTTTTGCAGTCAGGTCCCAGCCGAGGGCCAGGGGCCCCTGGGCACATCCTTTGGCCATTTTCCCTGGGAAAGAAAACTCACCAGTCCAGGTTCCTGATGTCAGTTTGTAGGGCTCCTTTGGGTCTATCAGGGCAGCAGAAGTTTGATGTGGGGACAACTTCGGTCTGGGGTCCATCCTTCGATGAACGGATTTTTTGCATTGAGGTCCCAGCCCAGGACCAGGGGCCCCTGGGCACATCCTTTGGCCATTTTCCCTTGGAAAGAAAACTCACCAGTCCGGGTTCCTGATGTCAGTTTGTAGGGCTCCTTTGGGTCTATCTGGGCATTACAAATTTTACGTGGGGACAACTTTGGTCTGGCCTCCATCCTTTGACATAAAGATTTTTTGCAGTCAGGCCCAGCCCATTGCCAGGGTCCCATGGGCACATTCTTTGGCCATTTTCCCTGGGAAAGAAAACTCACCAGTCCAGGTTCCTGATGTCAGTTTGTAGGGCTCCCTTGGGTCTATCAGGGCAGCACAAGTTTGAGGTGGGGACAACTTCGGTCTGGGGTCCATCCTTCGATACAAGGATTTTTTGCATTGAGGTCCCAGCCCAGGGCCAGGGGCCCCTGGGCACATCATTTGTCCATTTTCCCTTGGAAAGAAAACTCACCAGTCCAGGTTCCTGATGTCAGTTTGTAGGGCTCCCTTGGGTCTATCAGGGCAGCACAAGTTTGACTTGGTGACAACTTCGGTCTGGGGTACATCTTTCGATATATGTATTTTTTGCAGTGATCCAGCCGAGGGCCAGGGGCCCCTGGGCACAACTTTTCTCCATTTTCCCTGGGAAAGAAAACTCACCAGTCCAGGTTCCTGATGTCAGTTTGTAGGGCTCCCTTGGGTCTATCAGGGCAGCACAAGTTTGAGGTGGGGAAAACTTCGGTCTGGGCTCCATCCTTCGATTTAAGGATTTTTTGCAGTCAGGTCCCAGCCCAGGGTGCGGGGCCCCTGGGCACAACCTTTGGCAGTTTTTCCTGGGAAAGAAAACTCACCAGTCCAGGTTCCTGATGTCAGTTTTTAGGGCTCCCTTGGGTCTATCAGGGCAGCACAAGTTTGAGGTGGGGACAACTTCGGTCTGGGGTCCATCCTTCGATACAAGGATTTTTTGCAGTGAGGCCCCAGCCCAGGGCCAGGGGCCCCTGGGCACATCCTTTGGCCATTTTCCCTGGGAAAGAAAACCCACCAGTCCAGGTTCCTGATGTCAGTTTGTAGGGATCATTTGGGACTATCAGGGCAGCAGACGTTTGAGGTGGGGACAACTTAGGTGTGGTCCATCCTTCTATATAAGGATTTTTTGCAGTGAGGTCCCAGCCCAGGACCAGGGGCCCCTGGGCACAACCTTTGGCCGTTTTCTCTTGTAAAGAAAACTCACCAGTCCAGGTTCCGGATGTCAGTTTGTAGGGCTCCCTTGGGTCTATCAGGGCAGCACAAGTTTGAGGTGCTGACAATTTCGGTCTGGGGTCCATCCTTTGATATAAGTATTTTTTGCAGTCAGGACCCAGCCCAGTGTGCGGCGCCCCTGGGCACATCTTTTGGCCATTTTCCCTTGGAAAGAAAACTCATTAGTCCAGGTACCTGATGTCAGTTTGTAGGGCTCCCTTGGGTCTATCAGGGCAGCACAAGTTTGAGGTGGGGACAACTTCGGTCTGGGGTCCATCCTTCGATATATGTATTTTTTGCAGTCAGGTCCCAGCCATGGCCGGGGGCACCTAGGCACATCCTTTGGCCATTTTCCCTGCGAAAGAAAACTCACCAGTCCAGGTTCCTGATGTCAGTTTGTAGGGCTCCCTTGGGGCTGTCAGGGCAGCAGAATTTTGAGGAGTGGGCAATTTCGGTCTGGAATCCATCCTTCGATATAAGGATTTTTTGCAGTCAGGTCCCAGCCGAGGGCCAGGGGCCCCTGGGCACATCCTTTGGCCATTTTCCCTGGGAAAGAAAACTCACCAGTCCAGGTTCCTGATGTCAGTTTGTAGGGCTCCTTTGGGTCTATCAGGGCAGCAAAAGTTTGATGTGGGGACAACTTCGGTCTGGGGTCCATCCTTCGATGAAAGGATTTTTTGCAGTCAGGTCCCAGCCCAGGGCCAGGGGCCCCTGGGCACATCCTTTGGCCCTTTTCCCTGGGAAAGAAAACTCAGCAGTCCAGGTTCCTGATGTCAGTTTGTAGGGCTCCCTGGGGTCTATCAGGGCATTACAAATTTTAGGTGGGGACAACTTTGGTCTGGCCTCCATCCTTTGATATAAAGATTTTTTGCACTCAGGCCCAGCCCATTGCCAGGGTCCCATGGGCACATTCTTTGGCCATTTTCCCTGGGAAAGAAAACTCACCAGTCCAGGTTCCTGATGTCAGTTTGTAGGGCTCCCTTGGGTCTATCAGGGCAGCACAAGTTTGAGGTGGGGAAAACTTCGGTCTGGGCTCCATCCTTCGATATAAGGATTTTTTGCAGTCAGGTCCCAGCCCAGGGTTCGGGGACCCTGGGCACAACCTTTGGCTGTTTTTCCTGGGAAAGAAAACTCACCAGTCCAGGTTCCTGATGTCAGTTTTTAGGGCTCCCTTGGGTCTATCAGGGCAGCAGAAATTTGAGGAGGGGACAATTCGGTCTGGGGTCCATCCTGCTATATATGTATATTTTGCAGTCAGGTCCAAGCCGAGGGCCAGGGTCCCCTGGGCACATCGTTTGCCCATTTCCCCTGGGAAAGAAAACTCAGCAGTCCAGGTTCCTGATGTCAGTTTGTAGGGCTCCTTTGGGTCTATCAGGGCAGCAGAAGTATGATGTGGGGACAACTTCGGTCTGGGGTCCATCCTTCGATATAAGGATTTTTTGCAGTCAGGTCCCAGCCATGGCCGGGGGCACCTAGGCACATCCTTTGGCCATTTTCCCTGCGAAAGAAAACTCACCAGTCCAGGTTCCTGATGTCAGTTTGTAGGGCTCCCTTGGGGCTGTCAGGGCAGCAGAATTTTGAGGAGTGGGCAATTTCGGTCTGGAATCCATCCTTCGATATAAGGATTTTTTGCAGTCAGGCCCCAGCCCAGGGCCAGGGGCCCCTGGGCACATCCTTTGGCCATTTTCCCTGGGAAAGAAAACCCACCAGTCCAGGTTCCTGATGTCAGTTTGTAGGGATCATTTGGGACTATCAGGGCAGCAGACGTTTGAGGTGGGGACAACTTAGGTGTGGTCCATCCTTCTATATAAGGATTTTTTGCAGTGAGGTCCCAGCCCAGGACCAGGGGCCCCTGGGCACAACCTTTGGCCGTTTTCTCTTGTAAAGAAAACTCACCAGTCCAGGTTCCGGATGTCAGTTTGTAGGGCTCCCTTGGGTCTATCAGGGCAGCACAAGTTTGAGGTGCTGACAATTTCGGTCTGGGGTCCATCCTTTGATATAAGTATTTTTTGCAGTCAGGACCCAGCCCAGTGTGCGGCGCCCCTGGGCACATCTTTTGGCCATTTTCCCTTGGAAAGAAAACTCATTAGTCCAGGTACCTGATGTCAGTTTGTAGGGCTCCCTTGGGTCTATCAGGGCAGCACAAGTTTGAGGTGGGGACAACTTCGGTCTGGGGTCCATCCTTCGATACAAGGATTTTTTGCAGTCAGGTCCCAGCCCAGGGCCAGGGGCCCCTGGGCACATTATTTGTCCATTTTCCCTTGGAAAGAAAACTCAGCAGTCCAGGTTCCTGATGTCAGTTTGTAGGGCTCCCTTGGGTCTATCAGGGCAGCACAAGTTTGACTTGGTGACAACTTCGGTCTGGGGTCCATCCTTCGATATATGTATTTTTTGCAGTCAGGTCCCAGCCATGGCCGGGGGCACCTAGGCACATCCTTTGGCCATTTTCCCTGCGAAAGAAAACTCACCAGTCAAGGTTCCTGATGTCAGTTTGTAGGGCTCCCTTGGGGCTGTCAGGGCAGCAGAATTTTGAGGAGTGGGCAATTTCGGTCTGGAATCCATCCTTCGATATAAGGATTTTTTGCAGTCAGGTCCCAGCCGAGGGCCAGGGGCCCCTGGGCACATCCTTTGGCCATTTTCCCTGGGAAAGAAAACTCACCAGTCCAGGTTCCTGATGTCAGTTTGTAGGGCTCCTTTGGGTCTATCAGGGCAGCAAAAGTTTGATGTGGGGACAACTTCGGTCTGGGGTCCATCCTTCGATGAAAGGATTTTTTGCAGTCAGGTCCCAGCCCAGGGCCAGGGGCCCCTGGGCACATCCTTTGGCCCTTTTCCCTGGGAAAGAAAACTCAGCAGTCCAGGTTCCTGATGTCAGTTTGTAGGGCTCCCTGGGGTCTATCAGGGCATTACAAATTTTAGGTGGGGACAACTTTGGTCTGGCCTCCATCCTTTGATATAAAGATTTTTTGCACTCAGGCCCAGCCCATTGCCAGGGTCGCATGGGCACATTCTTTGGCCATTTTCCCTGGGAAAGAAAACTCACCAGTCCAGGTTCCTGATGTCAGTTTGTAGGGCTCCCTTGGGTCTATCAGGGCAGCACAAGTTTGAGGTGGGGAAAACTTCGGTCTGGGCTCCATCCTTCGATATAAGGATTTTTTGCAGTCAGGTCCCAGCCCAGGGTTCGGGGACCCTGGGCACAACCTTTGGCTGTTTTTCCTGGGAAAGAAAACTCACCAGTCCAGGTTCCTGATGTCAGTTTTTAGGGCTCCCTTGGGTCTATCAGGGCAGCAGAAATTTGAGGAGGGGACAATTCGGTCTGGGGTCCATCCTGCTATATATGTATATTTTGCAGTCAGGTCCAAGCCGAGGGCCAGGGTCCCCTGGGCACATCGTTTGCCCATTTCCCCTGGGAAAGAAAACTCAGCAGTCCAGGTTCCTGATGTCAGTTTGTAGGGCTCCTTTGGGTCTATCAGGGCAGCAGAAGTATGATGTGGGGACAACTTCGGTCTGGGGTCCATCCTTCGATATAAGGATTTTTTGCAGTCAGGTCCCAGCCATGGCCGGGGGCACCTAGGCACATCCTTTGGCCATTTTCCCTGCGAAAGAAAACTCACCAGTCCAGGTTCCTGATGTCAGTTTGTAGGGCTCCCTTGGGGCTGTCAGGGCAGCAGAATTTTGAGGAGTGGGCAATTTCGGTCTGGAATCCATCCTTCGATATAAGGATTTTTTGCAGTCAGGTCCCAGCCGAGGGCCAGGGGCCCCTGGGCACATCCTTTGGCCATTTTCCCTGGGAAAGAAAACTCACCAGTCCAGGTTCCTGATGTCAGTTTGTAGGGCTCCTTTGGGTCTATCAGGGCAGCAGAAGTTTGATGTGGGGACAACTTCGGTCTGGGGTCCATCCTTCGATGAAAGGATTTTTTGCATTGAGGTCCCAGCCCAGGACCAGGGGCCCCTGGGCACATCCTTTGGCCATTTTCCCTTGGAAAGAAAACTCACCAGTCCGGGTTCCTGATGTCAGTTTGTAGGGCTCCTTTGGGTCTATCTGGGCATTACAAATTTTACGTGGGGACAACTTTGGTCTGGCCTCCATCCTTTGACATAAAGATTTTTTGCAGTCAGGCCCAGCCCATTGCCAGGGTCCCATGGGCACATTCTTTGGCCATTTTCCCTGGGAAAGAAAACTCACCAGTCCAGGTTCCTGATGTCAGTTTGTAGGGCTCCCTTGGGTCTATCAGGGCAGCACAAGTTTGAGGTGGGGACAACTTCGGTCTGGGGTCCATCCTTCGATACAAGGATTTTTTGCATTGAGGTCCCAGCCCAGGGCCAGGGGCCCCTGGGCACATCATTTGTCCATTTTTCCTTGGAAAGAAAACTCACCAGTCCAGGTTCCTGATGTCAGTTTGTAGGGCTCCCTTGGGTCTATCAGGGCAGCACAAGTTTGACTTGGTGACAACTTCGGTCTGGGGTCCATCCTTCGATATATGTATTTTTTGCAGTGATCCAGCCCAGGGCCAGGGGCCCCTGGGCACAACTTTTCGCCATTTTCCCTGGGAAAGAAAACTCACCAGTCCAGGTTCCTGATGTCAGTTTGTAGGGCTCCCTTGGGTCTATCAGGGCGGCACAAGTTTGAGGTGGGGACAACTTCGGTCTGGGCTCCATCCTTCGATACAAGGATTTTTTGCAGTCAGGTCCCAGCCCAGGGCCAGGGGCCCCTGGGCACATCCTTTGGCCCTTTTCCCTGGGAAAGAAAACTCAGCAGTCCAGGTTCCTGATGTCAGTTTGTAGGGCTCCCTGGGGTCTATCAGGGCATTACAAATTTTAGGTGGGGACAACTTTGGTCTGGCCTCCATCCTTTGATATAAAGATTTTTTGCACTCAGGCCCAGCCCATTGCCAGGGTCCCATGGGCACATTCTTTGGCCATTTTCCCTGGGAAAGAAAACTCACCAGTCCAGGTTCCTGATGTCAGTTTGTAGGGCTCCCTTGGGTCTATCACGGCAGCACAAGTTTGAGGTGGGGACAACTTCGGTCTGGGGTCCATCTTTCGATACAAGGATTTTTTGCAGTCAGGCCCCAGCCCAGGGCCAGGGGCCCCTGGGCACATCCTTTGGCCATTTTCCCTGGGAAAGAAAACTCACCAGTCCACGTTCCTGATGTCAGTTTTTAGGGCTCCCTTGGGTCTATCAGGGAAGCAGAAATTTGAGGAGGGGACAATTCGGTCTGGGGTCCATCCTGCGATATAAGGATATTTTGCAGTCAGGTCCCAGCCGAGGGCCAGGGTCCCCTGGGCGCATCGTTTGTCCATTTCCCCTGGGAAAGAAAACTCAGCAGTCCAGGTTCCTGATGTCAGTTTGTAGGGCTCCCTTGGGTCTATCAGGGCAGCACAAGTTTGAGGTGGGGACAATTTCGGACTGGGGTCCATCCTTCGATATAAGGATTTTTTGCAGTCAGGTCCCAGCCATGGCCGGGGGCACCTAGGCACATTCTTTGTCCCTTTACCCTGAGAAAGAAAACTCACCAGTCCAGGTTCCTGATGTCAGTTTGTAGGGCTCCCTTGGGTCTATCAGGGCAGCACAAGTTTGAGGTGGGGACAATTTCGGTCTGGGGTCCATCCTTCGATATAAGGATTTTTTGCAGTCAGGTCCCAGCCCAGGGCCGGGGGCCCCTGGGCACATCCTTTGGCCATTTTCCCTGGGAAAGAAAACTCACCAGTCCAGGTTCCTGATGTCAGTTTGTAGGGCTCCCTTGGGTCTATCAGGGCGGCACAAGTTTGAGGTGGGGACAACTTCTGTCTGGGGTCCATCCTTCGATACAAGGATTTTTTGCAGTCAGGTCCAAGCCCAGGGCCAGGGGCCCCTGGGCACATCCTTTGGCCCTTTCCCTGGGAAAGAAATCTCAGCAGTCCAGGTTCCTGATGTCAGTTTGTAGGGCTCCCTGGGGTCTATCTGGGCATTACAAATTTTAGGTGGGGACAACTTTGGTCTGGTGTCCATCCTTCGATACAAGGATTTTTTGCAGTCAGGTCCCAGCCCAGGGCCAGGGGCCCCTGGGCACATCATTTGTCCATTTTCCCTTTGAAAGAAAACTCAGCAGTCCAGGTTCCTGATGTCAGTTTGTAGGGCTCCCTTGGGTCTATCAGGGAAGCAGAAATTTGAGGAGGGGACAATTCGGTCTGGGGTCCATCCTGCGATATAAGGATATTTTGCAGTCAGGTCCCAGCCGAGGGCCAGGGTCCCCTGGGCGCATCGTTTGTCCATTTCCCCTGGGAAAGAAAACTCAGCAGTCCAGGTTCCTGATGTCAGTTTGTAGGGCTCCCTTGGGTCTATCAGGGCAGCACAAGTTTGAGGTGGGGACAATTTCGGACTGGGGTCCATCCTTCGATATAAGGATTTTTTGCAGTCAGGTCCCAGCCATGGCCGGGGGCACCTAGGCACATTCTTTGTCCCTTTACCCTGAGAAAGAAAACTCACCAGTCCAGGTTCCTGATGTCAGTTTGTAGGGCTCCCTTGGGTCTATCAGGGCAGCACAAGTTTGAGGTGGGGACAATTTCGGTCTGGGGTCCATCCTTCGATATAAGGATTTTTTGCAGTCAGGTCCCAGCCCAGGGCCGGGGGCCCCTGGGCACATCCTTTGGCCATTTTCCCTGGGAAAGAAAACTCACCAGTCCAGGTTCCTGATGTCAGTTTGTAGGGCTCCCTTGGGTCTATCAGGGCGGCACAAGTTTGAGGTGGGGACAACTTCGGTCTGGGGTCCATCCTTCGATACAAGGATTTTTTGCAGTCAGGTCCAAGCCCAGGGCCAGGGGCCCCTGGGCACATCCTTTGGCCCTTTCCCTGGGAAAGAAATCTCAGCAGTCCAGGTTCCTGATGTCAGTTTGTAGGGCTCCCTGGGGTCTATCTGGGCATTACAAATTTTAGGTGGGGACAACTTTGGTCTGGTGTCCATCCTTCGATACAAGGATTTTTTGCAGTCAGGTCCCAGCCCAGGGCCAGGGGCCCCTGGGCACATCATTTGTCCATTTTCCCTTGGAAAGAAAACTCAGCAGTTCAGGTTCCTGATGTCAGTTTGTAGGGCTCCCTTGGGTCTATCAGGGCAGCACAAGTTTGACTTGGTGACAACTTCGGTCTGGGGTCCATCCTTAGATATATGTATTTTTTGCAGTGATCCAGCCCAGGGCCAGGGGCCTCTGGGCACACCTTTTCGCCATTTTCCCTGGGAAAGAAAACTCACCAGTCCAGGTTCCTGATGTCAGTTTGTAGGGCTCCCTTGGGTCTATCAGGGCAGCACAAGTTTGACTTGGTGACAACTTCGGTCTGGGGTCCATCCTTCGATATATGTATTTTTTGCAGTGATCCAGCCCAGGGCCAGGGGCCCCTGGGCACAACTTTTCGCCATTTTCCCTGGGAAAGAAAACTCACCAGTCCAGGTTCCTGATGTCAGTTTGTAGGGCTCCCTTGGGTCTATCAGGGCGGCACAAGTTTGAGGTGGGGACAAGTTCGGTCTGGCCTCCATCCTTCGATACAAGGATTTTTTGCAGTCAGGTCCCAGCCCAGGGCCAGGGGCCCCTGGGCACATCCTTTGGCCCTTTTCCCTGGGAAAGAAAACTCAGCAGTCCAGGTTCCTGATGTCAGTTTGTAGGGCTCCCTGGGGTCTATCAGGGCATTACAAATTTTAGGTGGGGACAACTTTGGTCTGGCCTCCATCCTTTGATATAAAGATTTTTTGCACTCAGGCCCAGCCCATTGCCAGGGTCCCATGGGCACATTCTTTGGCCATTTTCCCTGGGAAAGAAAACTCACCAGTCCAGGTTCCTGATGTCAGTTTGTAGGGCTCCCTTGGGTCTATCAGGGCAGCACAAGTTTGAGGTGGGGAAAACTTCGGTCTGGGCTCCATCCTTCGATATAAGGATTTTTTGCAGTCAGGTCCCAGCCCAGGGTGCGGGGCCCCTGGGCACAACCTTTGGCTGTTTTTCCTGGGAAAGAAAACTCAGCAGTCCAGGTTCCTGATGTCAGTTTTTAGGGCTCCCTTGGGTCTATCAGGGCAGCAGAAATTTGAGGAGGGGACAATTCGGTCTGGGGTCCATCCTGCTATATATGTATATTTTGCAGTCAGGTCCCAGCCGAGGGCCAGGGTCCCCTGGGCACATCGTTTGCCCATTTCCCCTGGGAAAGAAAACTCAGCAGTCCAGGTTCCTGATGTCAGTTTGTAGGGCTCCTTTGGGTCTCTCAGGGCAGCAGAAGTATGATGTGGGGACAACTTCGGTCTGGGGTCCATCCTTCGATATAAGGATTTTTTGCAGTCAGGTCCCAGCCATGGCCGGGGGCACCTAGGCACATCCTTTGGCCATTTTCCCTGCGAAAGAAAACTCACCAGTCCAGGTTCCTGATGTCAGTTTGTAGGGCTCCCTTGGGGCTGTCAGGGCAGCAGAATTTTGAGGAGTGGGCAATTTTGGTCTGGAATCCATCCTTCGATATAAGGATTTTTTGCAGTCAGGTCCCAGCCGAGGGCCAGGGGCCCCTGGGCACATCCTTTGGCCATTTTCCCTGGGAAAGAAAACTCACCAGTCCAGGTTCCTGATGTCAGTTTGTAGGGCTCCTTTGGGTCTATCAGGGCAGCAGAAGTTTGATGTGGGGACAACTTCGGTCTGGGGTCCATCCTTCGATGAACGGATTTTTTGCATTGAGGTCCCAGCCCAGGACCAGGGGCCCCTGGGCACATCCTTTGGCCATTTTCCCTTGGAAAGAAAACTCACCAGTCCGGGTTCCTGATGTCAGTTTGTAGGGCTCCTTTGGGTCTATCTGGGCATTACAAATTTTACGTGGGGACAACTTTGGTCTGGCCTCCATCCTTTGACATAAAGATTTTTTGCAGTCAGGCCCAGCCCATTGCCAGGGTCCCATGGGCACATTCTTTGGCCATTTTCCCTGGGAAAGAAAACTCACCAGTCCAGGTTCCTGATGTCAGTTTGTAGGGCTCCCTTGGGTCTATCAGGGCAGCACAAGTTTGAGGTGGGGACAACTTCGGTCTGGGGTCCATCCTTCGATACAAGGATTTTTTGCATTGAGGTCCCAGCCCAGGGCCAGGGGCCCCTGGGCACATCATTTGTCCATTTTCCCTTGGAAAGAAAACTCACCAGTCCAGGTTCCTGATGTCAGTTTGTAGGGCTCCCTTGGGTCTATCAGGGCAGCACAAGTTTGACTTGGTGACAACTTCGGTCTGGGGTACATCTTTCGATATATGTATTTTTTGCAGTGATCCAGCCGAGGGCCAGGGGCCCCTGGGCACAACTTTTCTCCATTTTCCCTGGGAAAGAAAACTCACCAGTCCAGGTTCCTGATGTCAGTTTGTAGGGCTCCCTTGGGTCTATCAGGGCAGCACAAGTTTGAGGTGGGGAAAACTTCGGTCTGGGCTCCATCCTTCGATTTAAGGATTTTTTGCAGTCAGGTCCCAGCCCAGGGTGCGGGGCCCCTGGGCACAACCTTTGGCAGTTTTTCCTGGGAAAGAAAACTCACCAGTCCAGGTTCCTGATGTCAGTTTTTAGGGCTCCCTTGGGTCTATCAGGGCAGCACAAGTTTGAGGTGGGGACAACTTCGGTCTGGGCTCCATCCTTCGATACAAGGATTTTTTGCAGTCAGGCCCCAGCCCAGGGCCAGGGGCCCCTGGGCACATCCTTTGGCCATTTTCCCTGGGAAAGAAAACCCACCAGTCCAGGTTCCTGATGTCAGTTTGTAGGGATCATTTGGGACTATCAGGGCAGCAGACGTTTGAGGTGGGGACAACTTAGGTGTGGTCCATCCTTCTATATAAGGATTTTTTGCAGTGAGGTCCCAGCCCAGGACCAGGGGCCCCTGGGCACAACCTTTGGCCGTTTTCTCTTGTAAAGAAAACTCACCAGTCCAGGTTCCGGATGTCAGTTTGTAGGGCTCCCTTGGGTCTATCAGGGCAGCACAAGTTTGAGGTGCTGACAATTTCGGTCTGGGGTCCATCCTTTGATATAAGTATTTTTTGCAGTCAGGACCCAGCCCAGTGTGCGGCGCCCCTGGGCACATCTTTTGGCCATTTTCCCTTGGAAAGAAAACTCATTAGTCCAGGTACCTGATGTCAGTTTGTAGGGCTCCCTTGGGTCTATCAGGGCAGCACAAGTTTGAGGTGGGGACAACTTCGGTCTGGGGTCCATCCTTCGATACAAGGATTTTTTGCAGTCAGGTCCCAGCCCAGGGCCAGGGGCCCCTGGGCACATTATTTGTCCATTTTCCCTTGGAAAGAAAACTCAGCAGTCCAGGTTCCTGATGTCAGTTTGTAGGGCTCCCTTGGGTCTATCAGGGCAGCACAAGTTTGACTTGGTGACAACTTCGGTCTGGGGTCCATCCTTCGATATATGTATTTTTTGCAGTCAGGTCCCAGCCATGGCCGGGGGCACCTAGGCACATCCTTTGGCCATTTTCCCTGCGAAAGAAAACTCACCAGTCCAGGTTCCTGATGTCAGTTTGTAGGGCTCCCTTGGGGCTGTCAGGGCAGCAGAATTTTGAGGAGTGGGCAATTTCGGTCTGGAATCCATCCTTCGATATAAGGATTTTTTGCAGTCAGGTCCCAGCCGAGGGCCAGGGGCCCCTGGGCACATCCTTTGGCCATTTTCCCTGGGAAAGAAAACTCACCAGTCCAGGTTCCTGATGTCAGTTTGTAGGGCTCCTTTGGGTCTATCAGGGCAGCAAAAGTTTGATGTGGGGACAACTTCGGTCTGGGGTCCATCCTTCGATGAAAGGATTTTTTGCATTGAGGTCCCAGCCAAGGACCAGGGGCCCCTGGGCACATCCTTTGGCCATTTTCCCTTGGAAAGAAAACTCACCAGTCCGGGTTCCTGATGTCAGTTTGTAGGGCTCCTTTGGGTCTATCTGGGCATTACAAATTTTACGTGGGGACAACTTTGGTCTGGCCTCCATCCTTTGACATAAAGATTTTTTGCAGTCAGGCCCAGCCCATTGCCAGGGTCCCATGGGCACATTCTTTGGCCATTTTCCCTGGGAAAGAAAACTCACCAGTCCAGGTTCCTGATGTCAGTTTGTAGGGCTCCCTTGGGTCTATCAGGGCAGCACAAGTTTGAGGTGGGGACAACTTTGGTCTGGGGTCCATCCTTCGATACAAGGATTTTTTGCATTGAGGTCCCAGCCCAGGGCCAGGGGCCCCTGGGCACATCATTTGTCCATTTTCCCTTGGAAAGAAAACTCACCAGTCCAGGTTCCTGATGTCAGTTTGTAGGGCTCCCTTGGGTCTATCAGGGCAGCACAAGTTTGAGGTGGGGAAAACTTCGGTCTGGGCTCCATCCTTCGATTTAAGGATTTTTTGCAGTCAGGTCCCAGCCCAGGGTGCGGGGCCCCTGGGCACAACCTTTGGCAGTTTTTCCTGGGAAAGAAAACTCACCAGTCCAGGTTCCTGATGTCAGTTTTTAGGGCTCCCTTGGGTCTATCAGGGCAGCACAAGTTTGAGGTGGGGACAACTTCGGTCTGGGCTCCATCCTTCGATACAAGGATTTTTTGCAGTCAGGCCCCAGCCCAGGGCCAGGGGCCCCTGGGCACATCCTTTGGCCATTTTCCCTGGGAAAGAAAACCCACCAGTCCAGGTTCCTGATGTCAGTTTGTAGGGATCATTTGGGACTATCAGGGCAGCAGACGTTTGAGGTGGGGACAACTTAGGTGTGGTCCATCCTTCTATATAAGGATTTTTTGCAGTGAGGTCCCAGCCCAGGACCAGGGGCCCCTGGGCACAACCTTTGGCCGTTTTCTCTTGTAAAGAAAACTCACCAGTCCAGGTTCCGGATGTCAGTTTGTAGGGCTCCCTTGGGTCTATCAGGGCAGCACAAGTTTGAGGTGCTGACAATTTCGGTCTGGGGTCCATCCTTTGATATAAGTATTTTTTGCAGTCAGGACCCAGCCCAGTGTGCGGCGCCCCTGGGCACATCTTTTGGCCATTTTCCCTTGGAAAGAAAACTCATTAGTCCAGGTACCTGATGTCAGTTTGTAGGGCTCCCTTGGGTCTATCAGGGCAGCACAAGTTTGAGGTGGGGACAACTTTGGTCTGGGGTCCATCCTTCGATACAAGGATTTTTTGCAGTCAGGTCCCAGCCCAGGGCCAGGGGCCCCTGGGCACATTATTTGTCCATTTTCCCTTGGAAAGAAAACTCAGCAGTCCAGGTTCCTGATGTCAGTTTGTAGGGCTCCCTTGGGTCTATCAGGGCAGCACAAGTTTGACTTGGTGACAACTTCGGTCTGGGGTCCATCCTTCGATATATGTATTTTTTGCAGTGATCCAGCCCAGGGCCAGGGGCCCCTGGGCACACCTTTTCGCCATTTTCCCTGGGAAAGAAAACTCACCAGTCCGGGTTCCTGATGTCAGTTTGTAGGGCTCCTTTGGGTCTATCTGGGCATTACAAATTTTACGTGGGGACAACTTTGGTCTGGCCTCCATCCTTTGATATAAAGATTTTTTGCAGTCAGGCCCAGCCCATTGCCAGGGTCCCATGGGCACATTCTTTGGCCATTTTCCCTGGGAAAGAAAACTCACCAGTCCAGGTTCCTGATGTCAGTTTGTAGGGCTCCCTTGGGTCTATCAGGGCAGCACAAGTTTGAGGTGGGGACAACTTTGGTCTGGGGTCCATCCTTCGATACAAGGATTTTTTGCAATAAGGTCCCAGCCCAGGGCCAGGGGCCCCTGGGCACATCATTTGTCCATTTTCCCTTGGAAAGAAAACTCACCAGTCCAGGTTCCTGATGTCAGTTTGTAGGGCTCCCTTGGGTCTATCAGGGCAGCACAAGTTTTAGGTGGGGAAAACTTCGGTCTGGGCTCCATCCTTCGATTTAAGGATTTTTTGCAGTCAGGTCCCAGCCCAGGGTGCGGGGCCCCTGGGCACAACCTTTGGCAGTTTTTCCTGGGAAAGAAAACTCACCAGTCCAGGTTCCTGATGTCAGTTTTTAGGGCTCCCTTGGGTCTATCAGGGCAGCACAAGTTTGAGGTGGGGACAACTTCGGTCTGGGCTCCATCCTTCGATACAAGGATTTTTTGCAGTCAGGCCCCAGCCCAGGGCCAGGGGCCCCTGGGCACATCCTTTGGCCATTTTCCCTGGGAAAGAAAACCCACCAGTCCAGGTTCCTGATGTCAGTTTGTAGGGATCATTTGGGACTATCAGGGCAGCAGACGTTTGAGGTGGGGACAACTTAGGTGTGGTCCATCCTTCTATATAAGGATTTTTTGCAGTGAGGTCCCAGCCCAGGACCAGGGGCCCCTGGGCACAACCTTTGGCCGTTTTCTCTTGTAAAGAAAACTCACCAGTCCAGGTTCCGGATGTCAGTTTGTAGGGCTCCCTTGGGTCTATCAGGGCAGCACAAGTTTGAGGTGCTGACAATTTCGGTCTGGGGTCCATCCTTTGATATAAGTATTTTTTGCAGTCAGGACCCAGCCCAGTGTGCGGCGCCCCTGGGCACATCTTTTGGCCATTTTCCCTTGGAAAGAAAACTCATTAGTCCAGGTACCTGATGTCAGTTTGTAGGGCTCCCTTGGGTCTATCAGGGCAGCACAAGTTTGAGGTGGGGACAACTTCGGTCTGGGGTCCATCCTTCGATACAAGGATTTTTTGCAGTCAGGTCCCAGCCCAGGGCCAGGGGCCCCTGGGCACATTATTTGTCCATTTTCCCTTGGAAAGAAAACTCAGCAGTCCAGGTTCCTGATGTCAGTTTGTAGGGCTCCCTTGGGTCTATCAGGGCAGCACAAGTTTGACTTGGTGACAACTTCGGTCTGGGGTCCATCCTTCGATATATGTATTTTTTGCAGTCAGGTCCCAGCCATGGCCGGGGGCACCTAGGCACATCCTTTGGCCATTTTCCCTGCGAAAGAAAACTCACCAGTCCAGGTTCCTGATGTCAGTTTGTAGGGCTCCCTTGGGGCTGTCAGGGCAGCAGAATTTTGAGGAGTGGGCAATTTCGGTCTGGAATCCATCCTTCGATATAAGGATTTTTTGCAGTCAGGTCCCAGCCGAGGGCCAGGGGCCCCTGGGCACATCCTTTGGCCATTTTCCCTGGGAAAGAAAACTCACCAGTCCAGGTTCCTGATGTCAGTTTGTAGGGCTCCTTTGGGTCTATCAGGGCAGCAAAAGTTTGATGTGGGGACAACTTCGGTCTGGGGTCCATCCTTCGATGAAAGGATTTTTTGCATTGAGGTCCCAGCCAAGGACCAGGGGCCCCTGGGCACATCCTTTGGCCATTTTCCCTTGGAAAGAAAACTCACCAGTCCGGGTTCCTGATGTCAGTTTGTAGGGCTCCTTTGGGTCTATCTGGGCATTACAAATTTTACGTGGGGACAACTTTGGTCTGGCCTCCATCCTTTGACATAAAGATTTTTTGCAGTCAGGCCCAGCCCATTGCCAGGGTCCCATGGGCACATTCTTTGGCCATTTTCCCTGGGAAAGAAAACTCACCAGTCCAGGTTCCTGATGTCAGTTTGTAGGGCTCCCTTGGGTCTATCAGGGCAGCACAAGTTTGAGGTGGGGACAACTTTGGTCTGGGGTCCATCCTTCGATACAAGGATTTTTTGCATTGAGGTCCCAGCCCAGGGCCAGGGGCCCCTGGGCACATCATTTGTCCATTTTCCCTTGGAAAGAAAACTCACCAGTCCAGGTTCCTGATGTCAGTTTGTAGGGCTCCCTTGGGTCTATCAGGGCAGCACAAGTTTGAGGTGGGGAAAACTTCGGTCTGGGCTCCATCCTTCGATTTAAGGATTTTTTGCAGTCAGGTCCCAGCCCAGGGTGCGGGGCCCCTGGGCACAACCTTTGGCAGTTTTTCCTGGGAAAGAAAACTCACCAGTCCAGGTTCCTGATGTCAGTTTTTAGGGCTCCCTTGGGTCTATCAGGGCAGCACAAGTTTGAGGTGGGGACAACTTCGGTCTGGGCTCCATCCTTCGATACAAGGATTTTTTGCAGTCAGGCCCCAGCCCAGGGCCAGGGGCCCCTGGGCACATCCTTTGGCCATTTTCCCTGGGAAAGAAAACCCACCAGTCCAGGTTCCTGATGTCAGTTTGTAGGGATCATTTGGGACTATCAGGGCAGCAGACGTTTGAGGTGGGGACAACTTAGGTGTGGTCCATCCTTCTATATAAGGATTTTTTGCAGTGAGGTCCCAGCCCAGGACCAGGGGCCCCTGGGCACAACCTTTGGCCGTTTTCTCTTGTAAAGAAAACTCACCAGTCCAGGTTCCGGATGTCAGTTTGTAGGGCTCCCTTGGGTCTATCAGGGCAGCACAAGTTTGAGGTGCTGACAATTTCGGTCTGGGGTCCATCCTTTGATATAAGTATTTTTTGCAGTCAGGACCCAGCCCAGTGTGCGGCGCCCCTGGGCACATCTTTTGGCCATTTTCCCTTGGAAAGAAAACTCATTAGTCCAGGTACCTGATGTCAGTTTGTAGGGCTCCCTTGGGTCTATCAGGGCAGCACAAGTTTGAGGTGGGGACAACTTTGGTCTGGGGTCCATCCTTCGATACAAGGATTTTTTGCAGTCAGGTCCCAGCCCAGGGCCAGGGGCCCCTGGGCACATTATTTGTCCATTTTCCCTTGGAAAGAAAACTCAGCAGTCCAGGTTCCTGATGTCAGTTTGTAGGGCTCCCTTGGGTCTATCAGGGCAGCACAAGTTTGACTTGGTGACAACTTCGGTCTGGGGTCCATCCTTCGATATATGTATTTTTTGCAGTGATCCAGCCCAGGGCCAGGGGCCCCTGGGCACACCTTTTCGCCATTTTCCCTGGGAAAGAAAACTCACCAGTCCGGGTTCCTGATGTCAGTTTGTAGGGCTCCTTTGGGTCTATCTGGGCATTACAAATTTTACGTGGGGATAACTTTGGTCTGGCCTCCATCCTTTGATATAAAGATTTTTTGCAGTCAGGCCCAGCCCATTGCCAGGGTCCCATGGGCACATTCTTTGGCCATTTTCCCTGGGAAAGAAAACTCACCAGTCCAGGTTCCTGATGTCAGTTTGTAGGGCTCCCTTGGGTCTATCAGGGCAGCACAAGTTTGAGGTGGGGACAACTTTGGTCTGGGGTCCATCCTTCGATACAAGGATTTTTTGCAATAAGGTCCCAGCCCAGGGCCAGGGGCCCCTGGGCACATCATTTGTCCATTTTCCCTTGGAAAGAAAACTCACCAGTCCAGGTTCCTGATGTCAGTTTGTAGGGCTCCCTTGGGTCTATCAGGGCAGCACAAGTTTTAGGTGGGGAAAACTTCGGTCTGGGCTCCATCCTTCGATTTAAGGATTTTTTGCAGTCAGGTCCCAGCCCAGGGTGCGGGGCCCCTGGGCACAACCTTTGGCAGTTTTTCCTGGGAAAGAAAACTCACCAGTCCAGGTTCCTGATGTCAGTTTTTAGGGCTCCCTTGGGTCTATCAGGGCAGCACAAGTTTGAGGTGGGGACAACTTCGGTCTGGGGTCCATCCTTCGATACAAGGATTTTTTGCAGTCAGGCCCCAGCCCAGGGCCAGGGGCCCCTGGGCACATCCTTTGGCCATTTTCCCTGGGAAAGAAAACCCACCAGTCCAGGTTCCTGATGTCAGTTTGTAGGGATCATTTGGGACTATCAGGGCAGCAGACGTTTGAGGTGGGGACAACTTAGGTGTGGTCCATCCTTCTATATAAGGATTTTTTGCAGTGAGGTCCCAGCCCAGGACCAGGGGCCCCTGGGCACAACCTTTGGCCGTTTTCTCTTGTAAAGAAAACTCACCAGTCCAGGTTCCGGATGTCAGTTTGTAGGGCTCCCTTGGGTCTATCAGGGCAGCACAAGTTTGAGGTGCTGACAATTTCGGTCTGGGGTCCATCCTTTGATATAAGTATTTTTTGCAGTCAGGACCCAGCCCAGTGTGCGGCGCCCCTGGGCACATCTTTTGGCCATTTTCCCTTGGAAAGAAAACTCATTAGTCCAGGTACCTGATGTCAGTTTGTAGGGCTCCCTTGGGTCTATCAGGGCAGCACAAGTTTGAGGTGGGGACAACTTCGGTGTGGGGTCCATCCTTCGATACAAGGATTTTTTGCAGTCAGGTCCCAGCCCAGGGCCAGGGGCCCCTGGGCACATTATTTGTCCATTTTCCCTTGGAAAGAAAACTCAGCAGTCCAGGTTCCTGATGTCAGTTTGTAGGGCTCCCTTGGGTCTATCAGGGCAGCACAAGTTTGACTTGGTGACAACTTCGGTCTGGGGTCCATCCTTCGATATATGTATTTTTTGCAGTGATCCAGCCCAGGGCCAGGGGCCCCTGGGCACACCTTTTCGCCATTTTCCCTGGGAAAGAAAACTCACCAGTCCGGGTTCCTGATGTCAGTTTGTAGGGCTCCTTTGGGTCTATCTGGGCATTACAAATTTTACGTGGGGACAACTTTGGTCTGGCCTCCATCCTTTGATATAAAGATTTTTTGCAGTCAGGCCCAGCCCATTGCCAGGGTCCCATGGGCACATTCTTTGGCCATTTTCCCTGGGAAAGAAAACTCACCAGTCCAGGTTCCTGATGTCAGTTTGTAGGGCTCCCTTGGGTCTATCAGGGCAGCACAAGTTTGAGGTGGGGACAACTTTGGTCTGGGGTCCATCCTTCGATACAAGGATTTTTTGCAATCAGGTCCCAGCCCAGGGCCAGGGGCCCCTGGGCACATCATTTGTCCATTTTCCCTTGGAAAGAAAACTCACCAGTCCAGGTTCCTGATGTCAGTTTGTAGGGCTCCCTTGGGTCTATCAGGGCAGCACAAGTTTGACTTGGTGACAACTTCGGTCTGGGGTACATCCTTCGATATATGTATTTTTTGCAGTGATCCAGCCCAGGGCCAGGGGCCCCTGGGCACAACTTTTCTCCATTTTCCCTGGGAAAGAAAACTCACCAGTCCAGGTTGCTGATGTCAGTTTGTAGGGCTCCCTTGGGTCTATCAGGGCGGCACAAGTTTGAGGTGGGGACAACTTCGGTCTGTGGTCCATCCTTCGATAAAAGGATTTTTTGCAGTCAGGTCCCAGCCCAGGGCAAGGGGCCCCTGGGCACATCCTTTGGCCCTTTTCCCTGGGAAAGAAAACTCACCAGTCCAGGTTCCTGATGTCAGTTTGCAGGGCTCCCTGGGGTCTATCAGGGCATTACAAATTTTAGGTGGGGACAACTTTGGTTTGGCCTCCATCCTTTGATATAAAGATTTTTTGCAGTCGGGCCCAGCCCATTGCCAGGGTCCCATGGGCACATTCTTTGGCCATTTTCCCTGGGAAAGAAAACTCACCAGTCCAGGTTCCTGATGTCAGTTTGTAGGGCTCCCTTGGGTCTATCAGGGCAGCAGACGTTTGAGGTGGGGACAACTTAGGTGTGGGGTCCATCCTTCTATATAAGGATTTTTTGCAGTGAGGTCCCAGCCCAGGACCAGGGGCCCCTGGGCACATCCTTTGTCCCTTTTCCCTGGGAAAGAAAACTCAGCAGTCCCGGTTCCTGATGTCAGTTTGTAGGGCTCCCTTGGGACGATCAGGACAGCATAGGTTTGATGTGGGGACAACTTCGGTCTGGGGTTCATCCTTCGATATAAGGATTTTTTGCAGTCAGGTCCGAGCCCAGGGCCAGGGGCCCCTGGGCACATCCTTTGGCCATTTTCTCTTGGAAAGAAAACTCAGCAGTCCAGGTTCCGGATGTCAGTTTGTAGGGCTCCCTTGGGTCTATCAGGGCAGCACAAGTTTGAGGAGGGGACAACTTCGGTCTGGGCTCCATCCTTCGATACAAGGATTTTTTTCAGTCATGTCCCAGCCCAGGGCCAGGGGCCCCTGGGCACAACCTTTGGCCGTTTTCTCTTGTAAAGAAAACTCACCAGTCCAGGTTCCTGATGTCAGTTTGTAGGGCTCCCTTGGGTCTATCAGGGCAGCACAAGTTTGAGGTGCTGACAACTTCGGTCTGGGGTCCATCCTTTGATATAAGTATTTTTTGCAGTCAGGACCCAGCCCAGTGTGCGGCGCCCCTGGGCACATCGTTTGGCCATTTTCCCTTGGAAAGGAAGCTCACCAGTCCAGGTACCTGATGTCAGTTTGTAGGGCTCCCTTGGGTCTATCAGGGCGGCACAAGTTTGAGGTGGGGACAACTTCGGTCTGGGCTCCATCCTTCGATAAAAGGATTTTTTGCAGTCAGGTCCCAGCCCAGCGCCAGGGGCCCCTGTGCACATCCTTTGGCCCTTTTCCCTGGGAAAGAAAACTCAGCAGTCCAGGTTCCTGATGTCAGTTTGTAGGGCTCCCTGGGGTCTATCAGGGCATTACAAATTTTAGGTGGGGACAACTTTGGTCTGGCCTCCATCCTTTGATATAAAGATTTTTTGCAGTCAGGCCCAGCCCATTGCCAGGGTCCCATGGGCACATTCTTTGGCCATTTTCCCTGCGAAAGAAAACTCACCAGTCCAGGTTCCTGATGTCAGTTTGTAGGGCTCCCTTGGGTCTATCAGGGCAGCACAAGTTTGAGGTGGGGACAACTTCGGTCTGGAATCCATCTTTCGATACAAGGATTTTTTGCAGTCAGGCCCCAGCCCAGGGCCAGGGGCCCCTGGGCACATCCTTTGGCCATTTTCCCTGGGAAAGAAAACCCACCAGTCCAGGTTCCTGATGTCAGTTTGTAGGGATCATTTGGGTCTATCAGGGCAGCACAAGTTTGAGGAGGGGACAACTTAGGTGTGGGGTCCATCCTTCTATATAAGGATTTTTTGCAGTGAGGTCCCAGCCCAGGACCAGGGGCCCCTGGGCACAACCTTTGGCCGTTTTCTCTTGTAAAGAAAACTCACCAGTCCAGGTTCCGGATGTCAGTTTGTAGGGCTCCCTTGGGTCTATCAGGGCAGCACAAGTTTGAGGTGCTGACAATTTCGGTCTGGGGTCCATCCTTTGATAAAAGTATTTTTTGCAGTCAGGACCCAGCCCAGTGTGCGGCGCCCCTGGGCACATCTTTTGGCCATTTTCCCTTGGAAAGAAAACTCATTAGTCCAGGTACCTGATGTCAGTTTGTAGGGCTCCCTTGGGTCTATCAGGGCAGCACAAGTTTGAGGTGGGGACAACTTCGGTCTGGGGTCCATCCTTCGATACAAGGATTTTTTGCAGTCAGGTCCCAGCCCAGGGCCAGGGGCCCCTGGGCACATTATTTGTCCATTTTCCCTTGGAAAGAAAACTCAGCAGTCCAGGTTCCTGATGTCAGTTTGTAGGGCTCCCTTGGGTCTATCAGGGCAGCACAAGTTTGACTTGGTGACAACTTCGGTCTGGGGTACATCCTTCGATATATGTATTTTTTGCAGTGATCCAGCCCAGGGCCAGGGGCCCCTGGGCACAACTTTTCTCCATTTTCCCTGGGAAAGAAAACTCACCAGTCCAGGTTCCTGATGTCAGTTTGTAGGGCTCCCTTGGGTCTATCAGGGCGGCACAAGTTTGAGGTGGGGACAACTTCGGTCTGGGGTCCATCCTTCGATAAAAGGATTTTTTGCAGTCAGGTCCCAGCCCAGGGCAAGGGGCCCCTGGGCACATCCTTTGGCCCTTTTCCCTGGGAAAGAAAACTCACCAGTCCAGGTTCCTGATGTCAGTTTGCAGGGCTCCCTGGGGTCTATCAGGGCATTACAAATTTTAGGTGGGGACAACTTTGGTTTGGCCTCCATCCTTTGATATAAAGATTTTTTGCAGTCAGGCCCAGCCCATTGCCAGGGTCCCATGGGCACATTCTTTGGCCATTTTCCCTGGGAAAGAAAACTCACCAGTCCAGGTTCCTGATGTCAGTTTGTAGGGCTCCCTTGGGTCTATCAGGGCAGCAGACGTTTGAGGTGGGGACAACTTAGGTGTGGGGTCCATCCTTCTATATAAGGATTTTTTGCAGTGAGGTCCCAGCCCAGGACCAGGGGCCCCTGGGCACATCCTTTGTCCCTTTTCCCTGGGAAAGAAAACTCAGCAGTCCCGGTTCCTGATGTCAGTTTGTAGGGCTCCCTTGGGACGATCAGGACAGCATAGGTTTGATGTGGGGACAACTTCGGTCTGGGGTTCATCCTTCGATATAAGGATTTTTTGCAGTCAGGTCCGAGCCCAGGGCCAGGGGCCCCTGGGCACATCCTTTGGCCATTTTCTCTTGGAAAGAAAACTCAGCAGTCCAGGTTCCGGATGTCAGTTTGTAGGGCTCCCTTGGGTCTATCAGGGCAGCACAAGTTTGAGGAGGGGACAACTTCGGTCTGGGCTCCATCCTTCGATACAAGGATTTTTTTCAGTCATGTCCCAGCCCAGGGCCAGGGGCCCCTGGGCACAACCTTTGGCCGTTTTCTCTTGTAAAGAAAACTCACCAGTCCAGGTTCCTGATGTCAGTTTGTAGGGCTCCCTTGGGTCTATCAGGGCAGCACAAGTTTGAGGTGCTGACAACTTCGGTCTGGGGTCCATCCTTTGATATAAGTATTTTTTGCAGTCAGGACCCAGCCCAGTGTGCGGCGCCCCTGGGCACATCGTTTGGCCATTTTCCCTTGGAAAGGAAGCTCACCAGTCCAGGTACCTGATGTCAGTTTGTAGGGCTCCCTTGGGTCTATCAGGGCGGCACAAGTTTGAGGTGGGGACAACTTCGGTCTGGGCTCCATCCTTCGATAAAAGGATTTTTTGCAGTCAGGTCCCAGCCCAGCGCCAGGGGCCCCTGTGCACATCCTTTGGCCCTTTTCCCTGGGAAAGAAAACTCAGCAGTCCAGGTTCCTGATGTCAGTTTGTAGGGCTCCCTGGGGTCTATCAGGGCATTACAAATTTTAGGTGGGGACAACTTTGGTCTGGCCTCCATCCTTTGATATAAAGATTTTTTGCAGTCAGGCCCAGCCCATTGCCAGGGTCCCATGGGCACATTCTTTGGCCATTTTCCCTGCGAAAGAAAACTCACCAGTCCAGGTTCCTGATGTCAGTTTGTAGGGCTCCCTTGGGTCTATCAGGGCAGCACAAGTTTGAGGTGGGGACAACTTCGGTCTGGAATCCATCTTTCGATACAAGGATTTTTTGCAGTCAGGCCCCAGCCCAGGGCCAGGGGCCCCTGGGCACATCCTTTGGCCATTTTCCCTGGGAAAGAAAACCCACCAGTCCAGGTTCCTGATGTCAGTTTGTAGGGATCATTTGGGTCTATCAGGGCAGCAGACGTTTGAGGTGGGGACAACTTAGGTGTGGGGTCCATCCTTCTATATAAGGATTTTTTGCAGTGAGGTCCCAGCCCAGGACCAGGGGCCCCTGGGCACAACCTTTGGCCGTTTTCTCTTGTAAAGAAAACTCACCAGTCCAGGTTCCGGATGTCAGTTTGTAGGGCTCCCTTGGGTCTATCAGGGCAGCACAAGTTTGAGGTGCTGACAATTTCGGTCTGGGGTCCATCCTTTGATAAAAGTATTTTTTGCAGTCAGGACCCAGCCCAGTGTGCGGCGCCCCTGGGCACATCTTTTGGCCATTTTCCCTTGGAAAGAAAACTCATTAGTCCAGGTACCTGATGTCAGTTTGTAGGGCTCCCTTGGGTCTATCAGGGCAGCACAAGTTTGAGGTGGGGACAACTTCGGTCTGGGGTCCATCCTTCGATACAAGGATTTTTTGCAGTCAGGTCCCAGCCCAGGGCCAGGGGCCCCTGGGCACATTATTTGTCCATTTTCCCTTGGAAAGAAAACTCAGCAGTCCAGGTTCCTGATGTCAGTTTGTAGGGCTCCCTTGGGTCTATCAGGGCAGCACAAGTTTGACTTGGTGACAACTTCGGTCTGGGGTACATCCTTCGATATATGTATTTTTTGCAGTGATCCAGCCCAGGGCCAGGGGCCCCTGGGCACAACTTTTCTCCATTTTCCCTGGGAAAGAAAACTCACCAGTCCAGGTTCCTGATGTCAGTTTGTAGGGCTCCCTTGGGTCTATCAGGGCGGCACAAGTTTGAGGTGGGGACAACTTCGGTCTGGGGTCCATCCTTCGATAAAAGGATTTTTTGCAGTCAGGTCCCAGCCCAGGGCAAGGGGCCCCTGGGCACATCCTTTGGCCCTTTTCCCTGGGAAAGAAAACTCACCAGTCCAGGTTCCTGATGTCAGTTTGCAGGGCTCCCTGGGGTCTATCAGGGCATTACAAATTTTAGGTGGGGACAACTTTGGTTTGGCCTCCATCCTTTGATATAAAGATTTTTTGCAGTCAGGCCCAGCCCATTGCCAGGGTCCCATGGGCACATTCTTTGGCCATTTTCCCTGGGAAAGAAAACTCACCAGTCCAGGTTCCTGATGTCAGTTTGTAGGGCTCCCTTGGGTCTATCAGGGCAGCAGACGTTTGAGGTGGGGACAACTTAGGTGTGGGGTCCATCCTTCTATATAAGGATTTTTTGCAGTGAGGTCCCAGCCCAGGACCAGGGGCCCCTGGGCACATCCTTTGTCCCTTTTCCCTGGGAAAGAAAACTCAGCAGTCCCGGTTCCTGATGTCAGTTTGTAGGGCTCCCTTGGGACGATCAGGACAGCATAGGTTTGATGTGGGGACAACTTCGGTCTGGGGTTCATCCTTCGATATAAGGATTTTTTGCAGTCATGTCCCAGCCCAGGGCCAGGGGCCCCTGGGCACAACCTTTGGCCGTTTTCTCTTGTAAAGAAAACTCACCAGTCCAGGTTCCTGATGTCAGTTTGTAGGGCTCCCTTGGGTCTATCAGGGCAGCACAAGTTTGAGGTGCTGACAACTTCGGTCTGGGGTCCATCCTTTGATATAAGTATTTTTTGCAGTCAGGACCCAGCCCAGTGTGCGGCGCCCCTGGGCACATCGTTTGGCCATTTTCCCTTGGAAAGGAAGCTCACCAGTCCAGGTACCTGATGTCAGTTTGTAGGGCTCCCTTGGGTCTATCAGGGCGGCACAAGTTTGAGGTGGGGACAACTTCGGTCTGGGCTCCATCCTTCGATAAAAGGATTTTTTGCAGTCAGGTCCCAGCCCAGCGCCAGGGGCCCCTGTGCACATCCTTTGGCCCTTTTCCCTGGGAAAGAAAACTCAGCAGTCCAGGTTCCTGATGTCAGTTTGTAGGGCTCCCTGGGGTCTATCAGGGCATTACAAATTTTAGGTGGGGACAACTTTGGTCTGGCCTCCATCCTTTGATATAAAGATTTTTTGCAGTCAGGCCCAGCCCATTGCCAGGGTCCCATGGGCACATTCTTTGGCCATTTTCCCTGCGAAAGAAAACTCACCAGTCCAGGTTCCTGATGTCAGTTTGTAGGGCTCCCTTGGGTCTATCAGGGCAGCACAAGTTTGAGGTGGGGACAACTTCGGTCTGGAATCCATCTTTCGATACAAGGATTTTTTGCAGTCAGGCCCCAGCCCAGGGCCAGGGGCCCCTGGGCACATCCTTTGGCCATTTTCCCTGGGAAAGAAAACCCACCAGTCCAGGTTCCTGATGTCAGTTTGTAGGGATCATTTGGGTCTATCAGGGCAGCAGACGTTTGAGGTGGGGACAACTTAGGTGTGGGGTCCATCCTTCTATATAAGGATTTTTTGCAGTGAGGTCCCAGCCCAGGACCAGGGGCCCCTGGGCACAACCTTTGGCCGTTTTCTCTTGTAAAGAAAACTCACCAGTCCAGGTTCCGGATGTCAGTTTGTAGGGCTCCCTTGGGTCTATCAGGGCAGCACAAGTTTGAGGTGCTGACAATTTCGGTCTGGGGTCCATCCTTTGATAAAAGTATTTTTTGCAGTCAGGACCCAGCCCAGTGTGCGGCGCCCCTGGGCACATCTTTTGGCCATTTTCCCTTGGAAAGAAAACTCATTAGTCCAGGTACCTGATGTCAGTTTGTAGGGCTCCCTTGGGTCTATCAGGGCAGCACAAGTTTGAGGTGGGGACAACTTCGGTCTGGGGTCCATCCTTCGATACAAGGATTTTTTGCAGTCAGGTCCCAGCCCAGGGCCAGGGGCCCCTGGGCACATTATTTGTCCATTTTCCCTTGGAAAGAAAACTCAGCAGTCCAGGTTCCTGATGTCAGTTTGTAGGGCTCCCTTGGGTCTATCAGGGCAGCACAAGTTTGACTTGGTGACAACTTCGGTCTGGGGTACATCCTTCGATATATGTATTTTTTGCAGTGATCCAGCCCAGGGCCAGGGGCCCCTGGGCACAACTTTTCTCCATTTTCCCTGGGAAAGAAAACTCACCAGTCCAGGTTCCTGATGTCAGTTTGTAGGGCTCCCTTGGGTCTATCAGGGCGGCACAAGTTTGAGGTGGGGACAACTTCGGTCTGGGGTCCATCCTTCGATAAAAGGATTTTTTGCAGTCAGGTCCCAGCCCAGGGCAAGGGGCCCCTGGGCACATCCTTTGGCCCTTTTCCCTGGGAAAGAAAACTCACCAGTCCAGGTTCCTGATGTCAGTTTGCAGGGCTCCCTGGGGTCTATCAGGGCATTACAAATTTTAGGTGGGGACAACTTTGGTTTGGCCTCCATCCTTTGATATAAAGATTTTTTGCAGTCAGGCCCAGCCCATTGCCAGGGTCCCATGGGCACATTCTTTGGCCATTTTCCCTGGGAAAGAAAACTCACCAGTCCAGGTTCCTGATGTCAGTTTGTAGGGCTCCCTTGGGTCTATCAGGGCAGCAGACGTTTGAGGTGGGGACAACTTAGGTGTGGGGTCCATCCTTCTATATAAGGATTTTTTGCAGTGAGGTCCCAGCCCAGGACCAGGGGCCCCTGGGCACATCCTTTGTCCCTTTTCCCTGGGAAAGAAAACTCAGCAGTCCCGGTTCCTGATGTCAGTTTGTAGGGCTCCCTTGGGACGATCAGGACAGCATAGGTTTGATGTGGGGACAACTTCGGTCTGGGGTTCATCCTTCGATATAAGGATTTTTTGCAGTCAGGTCCAAGCCCAGGGCCAGGGGCCCCTGGGCACATCCTTTGGCCATTTTCTCTTGGAAAGAAAACTCAGCAGTCCAGGTTCCGGATGTCAGTTTGTAGGGCTCCCTTGGGTCTATCAGGGCAGCACAAGTTTGAGGAGGGGACAACTTCGGTCTGGGCTCCATCCTTCGATACAAGGATTTTTTTCAGTCATGTCCCAGCCCAGGGCCAGGGGCCCCTGGGCACAACCTTTGGCCGTTTTCTCTTGTAAAGAAAACTCACCAGTCCAGGTTCCTGATGTCAGTTTGTAGGGCTCCCTTGGGTCTATCAGGGCAGCACAAGTTTGAGGTGCTGACAACTTCGGTCTGGGGTCCATCCTTTGATATAAGTATTTTTTGCAGTCAGGCCCAGCCCAGTGTGCGGCGCCCCTGGGCACATCGTTTGGCCATTTTCCCTTGGAAAGGAAGCTCACCAGTCCAGGTACCTGATGTCAGTTTGTAGGGCTCCCTTGGGTCTATCAGGGCGGCACAAGTTTGAGGTGGGGACAACTTCGGTCTGGGCTCCATCCTTCGATAAAAGGATTTTTTGCAGTCAGGTCCCAGCCCAGCGCCAGGGGCCCCTGTGCACATCCTTTGGCCCTTTTCCCTGGGAAAGAAAACTCAGCAGTCCAGGTTCCTGATGTCAGTTTGTAGGGCTCCCTGGGGTCTATCAGGGCATTACAAATTTTAGGTGGGGACAACTTTGGTCTGGCCTCCATCCTTTGATATAAAGATTTTTTGCAGTCAGGCCCAGCCCATTGCCAGGGTCCCATGGGCACATTCTTTGGCCATTTTCCCTGGGAAAGAAAACTCACCAGTCCAGGTTCCTGATGTCAGTTTGTAGGGCTCCCTTGGGTCTATCAGGGCAGCACAAGTTTGACTTGGTGACAACTTCGGTCTGGGGTCCATCCTTCGATATATGTATTTTTTGCAGTGATCCAGCCCAGGGCCAGGGGCCCCTGGGCACACCTTTTCGCCATTTTCCCTTGGAAAGAAAACTCACCAGTCCAGGTTCCTGATGTCAGTTTGTAGGGCTCCCTTGGGTCTATCAGGGCAGCACAAGTTTGAGGTGGGGAAAACTTCGGTCTGGGCTCCATCCTTCGATATAAGGATTTTTTGCAGTCAGGCCCAGCCCATTGCCAGGGTCCCATGGGCACATTCTTTGGCCATTTTCCCTGGGAAAGAAAACTCACCAGTCCAGGTTCCTGATGTCAGTTTGTAGGGCTCCCTTGGGTCTATCAGGGCAGCACAAGTTTGAGGTGGGGACAACTTCGGTCTGGGGTCCATCCTTCGATACAAGGATTTTTTGCAGTGATCCAGCCCAGGGCCAGGGGCCCCTGGGCACAACTTTTCGCCATTTTCCCTGGGAAAGAAAACTCACCAGTCCAGGTTCCTGATGTCAGTTTGTAGGGCTCCCTTGGGTCTATCAGGGCAGCACAAGTTTGACTTGGTGACAACTTCGGTCTGGGGTCCATCCTTCGATATATGTATTTTTTGCAGTGATCCAGCCCAGGGCCAGGGGCCCCTGGGCATAACTTTTCGCCATTTTCCCTGGGAAAGAAAACTCACCAGTCCAGGTTCCTGATGTCAGTTTGTAGGGCTCCCTGGGGTCTATCAGGGCATTACAAATTTTAGGTGGGGACAACTTTGGTCTGGCCTCCATCCTTTGATATAAAGATTTTTTGCAGTCAGGCCCAGCCCATTGCCAGGGTCCCATGGGCACATTCTTTGGCCATTTTCCCTGGGAAAGAAAAATCACCAGTCCAGGTTCCTGATGTCAGTTTGTAGGGCTCCCTCGGGTCTATCAGGGCAGCACAAGTTTGAGGTGGGGACAACTTCGGTCTGGGGTCCATCTTTCGATACAAGGATTTTTTGCAGTCAGGCCCCAGCCCAGGGCCAGGGGCCGCTGGGCACATCCTTTGGCCATTTTCCCTGGGAAAGAAAACTCACCAGTCCAGGTTCCTGATGTCAGTTTGTAGGGATTATTTGGGTCTATCAGGGCAGCAGACGTTTGAGGTGGGGACAACTTAGGTGTGGGGTCCATCCTTCTATATAAGGATTTTTTGCAGTGAGGTCCCAGCCCAGGGCCTGGGGCCCCTGGGCACAACCTTTGGCCATTTTCCCTTGGAAAGAAAACTCAGCAGTCCAGGTTCCTGATGTCAGTTTGTAGGGCTCCCTTGGGTCTATCAAGGCAGCACAAGTTTGACTTGGTGACAACTTCGGTCTGGGGTACATCCTTCGATATATGTATTTTTTGCAGTGATCCAGCCCAGGGCCAGGGGCCCCTGGGCACAACTTTTCTCCATTTTCCCTGGGAAAGAAAACTCACCAGTCCAGGTTCCTGATGTCAGTTTGTAGGGCTCCCTTGGGTCTATCAGGGCGGCACAAGTTTGAGGTGGGGACAACTTCGGTCTGGGGTCCATCCTTCGATAAAAGGATTTTTTGCAGTCAGGTCCCAGCCCAGGGCAAGGGGCCCCTGGGCACATCCTTTGGCCCTTTTCCCTGGGAAAGAAAACTCACCAGTCCAGGTTCCTGATGTCAGTTTGCAGGGCTCCCTGGGGTCTATCAGGGCATTACAAATTTTAGGTGGGGACAATTTTGGTTTGGCCTCCATCCTTTGATATAAAGATTTTTTGCAGTCAGGCCCAGCCCATTGCCAGGGTCCCATGGGCACATTCTTTGGCCATTTTCCCTGGGAAAGAAAACTCACCAGTCCAGGTTCCTGATGTCAGTTTGTAGGGCTCCCTTGGGTCTATCAGGGCAGCAGACGTTTGAGGTGGGGACAACTTAGGTGTGGGGTCCATCCTTCTATATAAGGATTTTTTGCAGTGAGGTCCCAGCCCAGGACCAGGGGCCCCTGGGCACATCCTTTGTCCCTTTTCCCTGGGAAAGAAAACTCAGCAGTCCCGGTTCCTGATGTCAGTTTGTACGGCTCCCTTGGGACGATCAGGACAGCATAGGTTTGATGTGGGGACAACTTCGGTCTGGGGTTCATCCTTCGATATAAGGATTTTTTGCAGTCAGGTCCGAGCCCAGGGCCAGGGGCCCCTGGGCACATCCTTTGGCCATTTTCTCTTGGAAAGAAAACTCACCAGTCCAGGTTCCGGATGTCAGTTTGTAGGGCTCCCTTGGGTCTATCAGGGCAGCACAAGTTTGAGGAGGGGACAACTTCGGTCTGGGCTCCATCCTTCGATACAAGGATTTTTTTCAGTCATGTCCCAGCCCAGGGCCAGGGGCCCCTGGGCACAACCTTTGGCCGTTTTCTCTTGTAAAGAAAACTCACCAGTCCAGGTTCCTGATGTCAGTTTGTAGGGCTCCCTTGGGTCTATCAGGGCAGCACAAGTTTGAGGTGCTGACAACTTCGGTCTGGGGTCCATCCTTTGATATAAGTAATTTTTGCAGTCAGGACCCAGCCCAGTGTGCGGCGCCCCTGGGCACATCGTTTGGCCATTTTCCCTTGGAAAGAAAGCTCACCAGTCCAGGTACCTGATGTCAGTTTGTAGGGCTCCCTTGGGTCTATCAGGGCAGCACAAGTTTGAGGTGGGGACAACTTCGGTCTGGGGTCCATCCTTCGATATATGTATTTTTTGCAGTGATCCAGCCCAGGGCCAGGGGCCCCTGGGCACAACTTTTCGCCATTTTCCCTGGGAAAGAAAACTCACCAGTCCAGGTTCCTGATGTCAGTTTGTAGGGCTCCCTTGGGTCTATCAGGGCGGCACAAGTTTGAGGTGGGGACAACTTCGGTCTGGGCTCCATCCTTCGATAAAAGGATTTTTTGCAGTCAGGTCCCAGCCCAGCGCCAGGGGCCCCTGGGCACATCCTTTGGCCCTTTTCCCTGGGAAAGAAAACTCAGCAGTCCAGGTTCCTGATGTCAGTTTGTAGGGCTCCCTGGGGTCTATCAGGGCATTACAAATTTTAGGTGGGGACAACTTTGGTCTGGCCTCCATCCTTTGATATAAAGATTTTTTGCAGTCAGGCCCAGCCCATTGCCAGGGTCCCATGGGCACATTCTTTGGCCATTTTCCCTGGGAAAGAAAAATCACCAGTCCAGGTTCCTGATGTCAGTTTGTAGGGCTCCCTCGGGTCTATCAGGGCAGCACAAGTTTGAGGTGGGGACAACTTCGGTCTGGGGTCCATCTTTCGATACAAGGATTTTTTGCAGTCAGGTCCCAGCCCAGGGCCAGGGGCCGCTGGGCACATCCTTTGGCCATTTTCCCTGGGAAAGAAAACTCACCAGTCCAGGTTCCTGATGTCAGTTTGTAAGGATTATTTGGGTCTATCAGGGCAGCATACGTTTGAGGTGGGGACAACTTAGGTGTGGGGTCCATCCTTCTATATAAGGATTTTTTGCAGTGAGGTCCCAGCCCAGGGCCAGGGGCCCCTGGGCACATCATTTGGCCATTTTCCCTGGGAAAGAAAACTCACCAGTCCAGGTTCCTGATGTCAGTTTGTAGGGCTCCCTTGGGTCTATCAGGGCAGCACAAGTTTGACTTGGTGACAACTTCGGTCTGGGGTCCATCCTTCGATATATGTATTTTTTGCAGTGATCCAGCCCAGGGCCAGGGGCCCCTGGGCACACCTTTTCGCCATTTTCCCTTGGAAAGAAAACTCACCAGTCCAGGTTCCTGATGTCAGTTTGTAGGGCTCCCTTGGGTCTATCAGGGCAGCACAAGTTTGAGGTGGGGAAAACTTCGGTCTGGGCTCCATCCTTCGATATAAGGATTTTTTGCAGTCAGGCCCAGCCCATTGCCAGGGTCCCATGGGCACATTCTTTGGCCATTTTCCCTGGGAAAGAAAACTCACCAGTCCAGGTTCCTGATGTCAGTTTGTAGGGCTCCCTTGGGTCTATCAGGGCAGCACAAGTTTGAGGTGGGGACAACTTCGGTCTGGGGTCCATCCTTCGATACAAGGATTTTTTGCAGTGATCCAGCCCAGGGCCAGGGGCCCCTGGGCACAACTTTTCGCCATTTTCCCTGGGAAAGAAAACTCACCAGTCCAGGTTCCTGATGTCAGTTCGTAGGGCTCCCTTGGGTCTATCAGGGCAGCACAAGTTTGACTTGGTGACAACTTCGGTCTGTGATCCATCCTTCGATATATGTATTTTTTGCAGTGATCCAGCCCAGGGCCAGGGGCCCCTGGGCACAACTTTTCGCCATTTTCCCTGGGAAAGAAAACTCACCAGTCCAGGTTCCTGATGTCAATTTGTAGGGCTCCCTTGGGTCTATCAGGGCGGCACAAGTTTGAGGTGGGGACAACTTCGGTCTGGGCTCCATCCTTCGATAAAAGGATTTTTTGCAGTCAGGTCCCAGCCCAGCGCCAGGGGCCCCTGGGCACATCCTTTGGCCCTTTTCCCTGGGAAAGAAAACTCAGCAGTCCAGGTTCCTGATGTCAGTTTGTAGGGCTCCCTGGGGTCTATCAGGGCATTACAAATTTTAGGTGGGGACAACTTTGGTCTGGCCTCCATCCTTTGATATAAAGATTTTTTGCAGTCAGGCCCAGCCCATTGCCAGGGTCCCATGGGCACATTCTTTGGCCATTTTCCCTGGGAAAGAAAAATCACCAGTCCAGGTTCCTGATGTCAGTTTTTAGGGCTCCCTCGGGTCTATCAGGGCAGCACAAGTTTGAGGTGGGGACAACTTCGGTCTGGGGTCCATCTTTCGATACAAGGATTTTTTGCAGTCAGGCCCCAGCCCAGGGCCAGGGGCCCCTGGGCACATCCTTTGGCCATTTTCCCTGGGAAAGAAAACTCAGCAGTCCAGGTTCCTGATGTCAGTTTGTAGGGATTATTTGGGTCTATCAGGGCAGCAGACGTTTGAGGTGGGGACAACTTAGGTGTGGGGTCCATCCTTCTATATAAGGATTTTTTGCAGTGAGGTCCCAGCCCAGGTCCAGGGGCCCCTGGGCACATCCTTTGGCCATTTTCCCTGGGAAAGAAAACTCACCAGTCCAGGTTCGTGATGTCAGTTTGTAGGGCTCCCTTGGGTCTATCAGGGCAGCACAAGTTTGACTTGGTGACAACTTCGGTCTGGGGTCCATCCTTCGATATATGTATTTTTTGCAGTGATCCAGCCCAGGGCCAGGGGCCCCTGGGCACAACTTTTCGCCATTTTCCCTGGGAAAGAAAACTCACCAGTCCAGGTTCCTGATGTCAGTTTGTAGGGCTCCCTTGGGTCTATCAGGGCGGCACAAGTTTGAGGTGGGGACAACTTCGGTCTGGGCTCCATCCTTCGATAAAAGGATTTTTTGCAGTCAGGTCCCAGCCCAGCGCCAGGGGCCCCTGGGCACATCCTTTGGCCCTTTTCCCTGGGAAAGAAAACTCAGCAGTCCAGGTTCCTGATGTCAGTTTGTAGGGCTCCCTGGGGTCTATCAGGGCATTACAAATTTTAGGTGGGGACAACTTTGGTCTGGCCTCCATCCTTTGATATAAAGATTTTTTGCAGTCAGGCCCAGCCCATTGCCAGGGTCCCATGGGCACATTCTTTGGCCATTTTCCCTGGGAAAGAAAAATCACCAGTCCAGGTTCCTGATGTCAGTTTGTAGGGGTCCCTCGGGTCTATCAGGGCAGCACAAGTTTGAGGTGGGGACAACTTCGGTCTGGGGTCCATCTTTCGATATAAGGATTTTTTGCAGTCAGGCCCCAGCCCAGGGCCAGGGGCCCCTGGGCACATCCTTTGGCCATTTTCCCTGGGAAAGAAAACTCAGCAGTCCAGGTTCCTGATGTCAGTTTGTAGGGATTATTTGGGTCTATCAGGGCAGCAGACGTTTGAGGTGGGGACAACTTAGGTGTGGGGTCCATCCTTCTATATAAGGATTTTTTGCAGTGAGGTCCCAGCCCAGGTCCAGGGGCCCCTGGGCACATCCTTTGGCCATTTTCCCTGGGAAAGAAAACTCAGCAGTCCAGGTTCGTGATGTCAGTTTGTAGGGCTCCCTTGGGTCTATCAGGGCAGCACAAGTTTGAGGTGGGGAAAACTTCGGTCTGGGCTCCATCCTTCGATATAAGGATTTTTTGCAGTCAGGTCCCAGCCCAGGGTGTGGGGAACCATGGCACAACCTTTGGCAGTTTTTCCTGGGAAAGAAAACTCACCAGTCCAGGTTCCTGATGTCAGTTTTTAGGGCTCCCTTGGGTCTATCAGGGAAGCAGAAATTTGAGGAGGGGACAATTCGGTCTGGAATCCATCCTTCGATATAAGGATTTTTTGCAGTCAGGTCCCAACCGAGGGCCAGGGGCCCCTGGGCACATCCTTTGGCCATTTTCCCTGGGAAAGAAAACTCACCAGTCCAGGTTCCTGATGTCAGTTTTTAGGGCTCCCTTGGGTCTATCAGGGCAGCAGAAATTTGAGGAGGGGACAATTCGGTCTGGGGTCCATCCTGCGATATAAGGATATTTTGCAGTCAGGTCCCATCCGAGGGCCAGGGTCCCCTGGGCACATCGTTTGTCCATTTCCCCTGGGAAAGAAAACTCAGCAGTCCAGGTTCCTGATGTCAGTTTGTAGGGCTCCTTTGGGTCTATCAGGGCAGCAGAATTTTGATGTGGGGACAACTTCGGTCTGGGGTCCATCCTTCGATATAAGGATTTTTTGCAGTCAGGTCCCAGCCATGGCCGGGGGCACCGAGGCACATCCTTTGGCCATTTTCCCTGCGAAAGAAAACTCACCAGTCCAGGTTCCTGATGTCAGTTTGTAGGGCTCCTTTGGGTCTATCAGGGCAGCATAGGTTTGATGTGGAGACAACTTCGGTCTGGGGTTCATCTTCGATATAAGGATTTTTTGCAGTCAGGACCTAGCCCAGGGCCAGGGGCCCCTGGGCACATACTTTGGCCATTTTCTCTTGGAAAGAAAACTCACCAGTCCAGGTTCCGGACGTCAGTTTGTAGGGCTCCCTTGGGTCTATCAGGACAGCACAAGTTTGAGGTGGGGACAATTTCGGTCTGGGGTCCATCCTTCGATATAAGGATTTTTTGCAGTCAGGTCCCAGCCATGGCCGGGGGCACCTAGGCACATTCTTTGTCCCTTTTCCCTGAGAAAGAAAACTCACCAGTCCAGGTTCCTGATGTCAGTTTGTAGGGCTCCTTTGGGTCTATCAGGGCAGCAGAACTTTGAAGTGGGGACAACTTCGGTCTGGGGTCCATCCTTCGATATAAGGATTTTTTGCATTGAGGTCCCAGCCCAGGGCCAGGGGCCCCTGGGCACATACTTTGGCCATTTTCCCTGGGAAAGAAAACTCACCAGTCCAGGTTCCTGATGTCAGTTTGTAGGGCTCCCTTGGGTCTATCAGGGCAGCACAAGTTTGACTTGGTGACAACTTCGGTCTGGGGTACATCCTTCGATATGTGTATTTTTTGCAGTGATCCAGCCCAGGGCCAGGGGCCCCTGGGCACAACTTTTCTCCATTTTCCCTGGGAAACAAAACTCACCAGTCCAGGTTCCTGATGTCAGATTGTAGGGCTCCCTTGGGTCTATCAGGGCAGCACAAGTTTGAGGTGGGGAAAACTTCGGTCTGGGCTCCATCCTTCGATATAAGGATTTTTTGCAGTCAGGTCCCAGCCCAGGGTGTGGGGAACCATGGCACAACCTTTGGCAGTTTTTCCTGGGAAAGAAAACTCACCAGTCCAGGTTCCTGATGTCAGTTTTTAGGGCTCCCTTGGGTCTATCAGGGCAGCAGAAATTTGAGGAGGGGACAATTCGGTCTGGGGTCCATCCTGCGATATAAGGATATTTTGCAGTCAGGTCCCATCCGAGGGCCAGGGTCCCCTGGGCACATCGTTTGTCCATTTCCCCTGGGAAAGAAAACTCAGCAGTCCAGGTTCCTGATGTCAGTTTGTAGGGCTCCTTTGGGTCTATCAGGGCAGCACAAGTTTGAGGTGGGGACAACTTCGGTCTGGGGTCCATCCTTCGATATAAGGATTTTTTGCAGTCAGGTCCCAGCCATGGCCGGGGGCACCTAGGCACATCCTTTGGCCATTTTCCCTGCGAAAGAAAACTCACCAGTCCAGGTTCCTGATGTCAGTTTGTAGGGCTCCTTTGGGTCTATCAGGGCAGCATAGGTTTGATGTGGAGACAACTTCGGTCTGGGGTTCATCTTCGATATAAGGATTTTTTGCAGTCAGGACCTAGCCCAGGGCCAGGGGCCCCTGGGCACATACTTTGGCCATTTTCTCTTGGAAAGAAAACTCACCAGTCCAGGTTCCGGACGTCAGTTTGTAGGGCTCCCTTGGGTCTATCAGGACAGCACAAGTTTGAGGTGGGGACAATTTCGGTCTGGGGTCCATCCTTCGATATAAGGATTTTTTGCAGTCAGGTCCCAGCCATGGCCGGGGGCACCTAGGCACATTCTTTGTCCCTTTTCCCTGAGAAAGAAAACTCACCAGTCCAGGTTCCTGATGTCAGTTTGTAGGGCTCCTTTGGGTCTATCAGGGCAGCAGAACTTTGAAGTGGGGACAACTTCGGTCTGGGGTCCATCCTTCGATATAAGGATTTTTTGCATTGAGGTCCCAGCCCAGGGCCAGGGGCCCCTGGGCACATACTTTGGCCATTTTCCCTTGGAAAGAAAACTCACCAGTCCAGGTTCCTGATGTCAGTTTGTAGGGCTCCCTTGGGTCTATCAGGGCAGCACAAGTTTGACTTGGTGACAACTTCGGTCTGGGGTACATCCTTCGATATGTGTATTTTTTGCAGTGATCCAGCCCAGGGCCAGGGGCCCCTGGGCACAACTTTTCTCCATTTTCCCTGGGAAACAAAACTCACCAGTCCAGGTTCCTGATGTCAGTTTGTAGGGCTCCCTTGGGTCTATCAGGGCAGCACAAGCTTGAGGTGGGGACAACTTCGGTCTGGAATCCATCTTTCGATACAAGGATTTTTTGCAGTCAGGCCCCAGCCCAGGGCCAGGGGCCCCTGGGCACATCCTTTGGCCATTTTCCCTGGGAATTAAAACCCACCAGTCCAGGTTCCTGATGTCAGTTTGTAGGGATCATTTGGGTCTATCAGGGCAGCAGACGTTTGAGGTGGGGACAACTTAGGTGTGGGGTCCATCCTTCTATATAAGGATTTTTTGCAGTGAGGTCCCAACCCAGGACCAGGGGCCCCTGGGCACATCCTTTGTCCCTTTTCCCTGGGAAAGAAAACTCAGCAGTCCCGGTTCCTGATGTCAGTTTGTAGGGCTCCCTTGGGACGATCAGGACAGCATAGGTTTGATGTGGGGACAACTTCGGTCTGGGGTTCATCCTTCGATATAAGGATTTTTTGCAGTCAGGTCCCAGCCCAGGGCCAGGGGCCCCTGGGCACATCCTTTGGCCATTTTCTCTTGGAAAGAAAACTCAGCAGTCCAGGTTCCGGATGTCAGTTTGTAGGGCTCCCTTAGGTCTATCAGGGCAGCACAAGTTTGATGTGGGGACAACTTCGGTCTGGGCTCCATCCTTCGATACAAGGATTTTTTTCAGTCATGTCCCAGCCCAGGGCCAGGGGCCCCTGGGCACAACCTTTGGCCGTTTTCTCTTGTAAAGAAAACTCACCAGTCCAGGTTCCGGATGTCAGTTTGTAGGGCTCCCTTGGGTCTATCAGGGCAGCACAAGTTTGAGGTGCTGACAACTTCGGTCTGGGGTCCATCCTTCGATATATGTATTTTTTGCAGTGATCCAGCCCAGGGCCAGGGGCCCCTGGGCACAACTTTTCGCCATTTTCCCTGGGAAAGAAAACTCACCAGCCCAGGTTCCTGATGTCAGTTTGTAGGGCTCCCTTGGGTCTATCAGGGCGGCACAAGTTTGAGGTGGGGACAACTTCGGTCTGGGCTCCATCCTTCGATAAAAGGATTTTTTGCAGTCAGGTCCCAGCCCAGCGCCAGGGGCCCCTGGGCACATCCTTTGGCCCTTTTCCCTGGGAAAGAAAACTCAGCAGTCCAGGTTACTGATGTCAGTTTGTAGGGCTCCCTGGGGTCTATCAGGGCATTACAAATTTTAGGTGGGGACAACTTTGGTCTGGCCTCCATCCTTTGATATAAAGATTTTTTGCAGTCAGGCCCAGCCCATTGCCAGGGTCCCATGGGCACATTCTTTGGCCATTTTCCCTGGGAAAGAAAACTCACCAGTCCAGGTTCCTGATGTCAGTTTGTAGGGCTCCCTTGGGTCTATCAGGGCAGCACAAGTTTGAGGTGGGGACAACTTCGGTCTGGGCTCCATCCTTCGATACAAGGATTTGTTGCAGTGATCCAGCCCAGGGCCAGGGGCCCCTGGGCACAACTTTTCGCCATTTTCCCTGGGAAAGAAAACTCACCAGTCCAGCTTCCTGATGTCAGTTTGTAGGGCTCCCTTGGGTCTATCCGGGCAGCACAAGTTTGACTTGGTGACAACTTCGGTCTGGGGTCCATCCTTCGATATATGTATTTTTTGCAGTGATCCAGCCCAGGGCCAGGGGCCCCTGGGCACAACTTTTCGCCATTTTCCCTGGGAAAGAAAACTCACCAGTCCAGGTTCCTGATGTCAGTTTGTAGGGCTCCCTTGGGTCTATCAGGGCGGCACAAGTTTGAGGTGGGGACAACTTCGGTCTGGGCTCCATCCTTCGATAAAAGGATTTTTTGCAGTCAGGTCCCAGCCCAGCGCCAGGGGCCCCTGGGCACATCCTTTGGCCCTTTTCCCTGGGAAAGAAAACTCAGCAGTCCAGGTTACTGATGTCAGTTTGTAGGGCTCCCTGGGGTCTATCAGGGCATTACAAATTTTAGGTGGGGACAACTTTGGTCTGGCCTCCATCCTTTGATATAAAGATTTTTTGCAGTCAGGCCCAGCCCATTGCCAGGGTCCCATGGGCACATTCTTTGGCCATTTTCCCTGGGAAAGAAAACTCACCAGTCCAGGTTCCTGATGTCAGTTTGTAGGGCTCCCTTGGGTCTATCAGGGCAGCACAAGTTTGAGGTGGGGACAACTTCGGTCTGGGCTCCATCCTTCGATACAAGGATTTGTTGCAGTGATCCAGCCCAGGGCCAGGGGCCCCTGGGCACAACTTTTCGCCATTTTCCCTGGGAAAGAAAACTCACCAGTCCAGCTTCCTGATGTCAGTTTGTAGGGCTCCCTTGGGTCTATCCGGGCAGCACAAGTTTGACTTGGTGACAACTTCGGTCTGGGGTCCATCCTTCGATATATGTATTTTTTGCAGTGATCCAGCCCAGGGCCAGGGGCCCCTGGGCACAACTTTTCGCCATTTTCCCTGGGAAAGAAAACTCACCAGTCCAGGTTCCTGATGTCAGTTTGTAGGGCTCCCTTGGGTCTATCAGGGCGGCACAAGTTTGAGGTGGGGACAACTTCGGTCTGGGCTCCATCCTTCGATAAAAGGATTTTTTGCAGTCAGGTCCCAGCCCAGCGCCAGGGGCCCCTGGGCACATCCTTTGGCCCTTTTCCCTGGGAAAGAAAACTCAGCAGTCCAGGTTCCTGATGTCAGTTTGTAGGGCTCCCTGGGGTCTATCTGGGCATTACAAATTTTAGGTGGGGACAACTTCGGTCTGGCCTCCATCTTTTGATATAAAGATTTTTTGCAGTCAGGCCCAGCCCATTGCCAGGGTCCCATGGGCAGATTCTTTGGCCATTTTCCCTGGGAAAGAAAACTCACCAGTCCAGGTTCCTGATGTCAGTTTGTAGGGCTCCCTTGGGTCTATCAGGGCAGCACAAGTTTGAGGTGGGGACAACTTCGGTCTGGGGTCCATCCTTCGATACAAGGATTTGTTGCAGTGATCCAGCCCAGGGCCAGGGGCCCCTGGGCACAACTTTTCGCCATTTTCCCTGGGAAAGAAAACTCACCAGTCCAGGTTCCTGATGTCAGTTTGTAGGGCTCCCTTGGGTCTATCAGGGCAGCACAAGTTTGAGGTGGGGAAAACTTCGGTCTGGGCTCCATCCTTCGATATAAGGATTTTTTGCAGTCAGGTCCCAGCCCAGGGTGTGGGGAACCATGGCACAACCTTTGGCAGTTTTTCCTGGGAAAGAAAACTCACCAGTCCAGGTTCCTGATGTCAGTTTTTAGGGCTCCCTTGGGTCTATCAGGGAAGCAGAAATTTGAGGAGGGGACAATTCGGTCTGGAATCCATCCTTCGATATAAGGATTTTTTGCAGTCAGGTCCCAACCGAGGGCCAGGGGCCCCTGGGCACATCCTTTGGCCATTTTCCCTGGGAAAGAAAACTCACCAGTCCAGGTTCCTGATGTCAGTTTGTAGGGCTCCTTTGGGTCTATCAGGGCAGCAGAATTTTGATGTGGGGACAACTTCGGTCTGGGGTCCATCCTTCGATATAAGGATTTTTTGCAGTCAGGTCCCAGCCATGGCCGGGGGCACCGAGGCACATCCTTTGGCCATTTTCCCTGCGAAAGAAAACTCACCAGTCCAGGTTCCTGATGTCAGTTTGTAGGGCTCCTTTGGGTCTATCAGGGCAGCATAGGTTTGATGTGGAGACAACTTCGGTCTGGGGTTCATCTTCGATATAAGGATTTTTTGCAGTCAGGACCTAGCCCAGGGCCAGGGGCCCCTGGGCACATACTTTGGCCATTTTCTCTTGGAAAGAAAACTCACCAGTCCAGGTTCCGGACGTCAGTTTGTAGGGCTCCCTTGGGTCTATCAGGACAGCACAAGTTTGAGGTGGGGACAATTTCGGTCTGGGGTCCATCCTTCGATATAAGGATTTTTTGCAGTCAGGTCCCAGCCATGGCCGGGGGCACCTAGGCACATTCTTTGTCCCTTTTCCCTGAGAAAGAAAACTCACCAGTCCAGGTTCCTGATGTCAGTTTGTAGGGCTCCTTTGGGTCTATCAGGGCAGCAGAACTTTGAAGTGGGGACAACTTCGGTCTGGGGTCCATCCTTCGATATAAGGATTTTTTGCATTGAGGTCCCAGCCCAGGGCCAGGGGCCCCTGGGCACATACTTTGGCCATTTTCCCTGGGAAAGAAAACTCACCAGTCCAGGTTCCTGATGTCAGTTTGTAGGGCTCCCTTGGGTCTATCAGGGCAGCACAAGTTTGACTTGGTGACAACTTCGGTCTGGGGTACATCCTTCGATATGTGTATTTTTTGCAGTGATCCAGCCCAGGGCCAGGGGCCCCTGGGCACAACTTTTCTCCATTTTCCCTGGGAAACAAAACTCACCAGTCCAGGTTCCTGATGTCAGATTGTAGGGCTCCCTTGGGTCTATCAGGGCAGCACAAGTTTGAGGTGGGGAAAACTTCGGTCTGGGCTCCATCCTTCGATATAAGGATTTTTTGCAGTCAGGTCCCAGCCCAGGGTGTGGGGAACCATGGCACAACCTTTGGCAGTTTTTCCTGGGAAAGAAAACTCACCAGTCCAGGTTCCTGATGTCAGTTTTTAGGGCTCCCTTGGGTCTATCAGGGCAGCAGAAATTTGAGGAGGGGACAATTCGGTCTGGGGTCCATCCTGCGATATAAGGATATTTTGCAGTCAGGTCCCATCCGAGGGCCAGGGTCCCCTGGGCACATCGTTTGTCCATTTCCCCTGGGAAAGAAAACTCAGCAGTCCAGGTTCCTGATGTCAGTTTGTAGGGCTCCTTTGGGTCTATCAGGGCAGCACAAGTTTGAGGTGGGGACAACTTCGGTCTGGGGTCCATCCTTCGATATAAGGATTTTTTGCAGTCAGGTCCCAGCCATGGCCGGGGGCACCTAGGCACATCCTTTGGCCATTTTCCCTGCGAAAGAAAACTCACCAGTCCAGGTTCCTGATGTCAGTTTGTAGGGCTCCTTTGGGTCTATCAGGGCAGCATAGGTTTGATGTGGAGACAACTTCGGTCTGGGGTTCATCTTCGATATAAGGATTTTTTGCAGTCAGGACCTAGCCCAGGGCCAGGGGCCCCTGGGCACATACTTTGGCCATTTTCTCTTGGAAAGAAAACTCACCAGTCCAGGTTCCGGACGTCAGTTTGTAGGGCTCCCTTGGGTCTATCAGGACAGCACAAGTTTGAGGTGGGGACAATTTCGGTCTGGGGTCCATCCTTCGATATAAGGATTTTTTGCAGTCAGGTCCCAGCCATGGCCGGGGGCACCTAGGCACATTCTTTGTCCCTTTTCCCTGAGAAAGAAAACTCACCAGTCCAGGTTCCTGATGTCAGTTTGTAGGGCTCCTTTGGGTCTATCAGGGCAGCAGAACTTTGAAGTGGGGACAACTTCGGTCTGGGGTCCATCCTTCGATATAAGGATTTTTTGCATTGAGGTCCCAGCCCAGGGCCAGGGGCCCCTGGGCACATACTTTGGCCATTTTCCCTTGGAAAGAAAACTCACCAGTCCAGGTTCCTGATGTCAGTTTGTAGGGCTCCCTTGGGTCTATCAGGGCAGCACAAGTTTGACTTGGTGACAACTTCGGTCTGGGGTACATCCTTCGATATGTGTATTTTTTGCAGTGATCCAGCCCAGGGCCAGGGGCCCCTGGGCACAACTTTTCTCCATTTTCCCTGGGAAACAAAACTCACCAGTCCAGGTTCCTGATGTCAGTTTGTAGGGCTCCCTTGGGTCTATCAGGGCAGCACAAGCTTGAGGTGGGGACAACTTCGGTCTGGAATCCATCTTTCGATACAAGGATTTTTTGCAGTCAGGCCCCAGCCCAGGGCCAGGGGCCCCTGGGCACATCCTTTGGCCATTTTCCCTGGGAATTAAAACCCACCAGTCCAGGTTCCTGATGTCAGTTTGTAGGGATCATTTGGGTCTATCAGGGCAGCAGACGTTTGAGGTGGGGACAACTTAGGTGTGGGGTCCATCCTTCTATATAAGGATTTTTTGCAGTGAGGTCCCAACCCAGGACCAGGGGCCCCTGGGCACATCCTTTGTCCCTTTTCCCTGGGAAAGAAAACTCAGCAGTCCCGGTTCCTGATGTCAGTTTGTAGGGCTCCCTTGGGACGATCAGGACAGCATAGGTTTGATGTGGGGACAACTTCGGTCTGGGGTTCATCCTTCGATATAAGGATTTTTTGCAGTCAGGTCCCAGCCCAGGGCCAGGGGCCCCTGGGCACATCCTTTGGCCATTTTCTCTTGGAAAGAAAACTCAGCAGTCCAGGTTCCGGATGTCAGTTTGTAGGGCTCCCTTAGGTCTATCAGGGCAGCACAAGTTTGATGTGGGGACAACTTCGGTCTGGGCTCCATCCTTCGATACAAGGATTTTTTTCAGTCATGTCCCAGCCCAGGGCCAGGGGCCCCTGGGCACAACCTTTGGCCGTTTTCTCTTGTAAAGAAAACTCACCAGTCCAGGTTACTGATGTCAGTTTGTAGGGCTCCCTGGGGTCTATCAGGGCATTACAAATTTTAGGTGGGGACAACTTTGGTCTGGCCTCCATCCTTTGATATAAAGATTTTTTGCAGTCAGGCCCAGCCCATTGCCAGGGTCCCATGGGCACATTCTTTGGCCATTTTCCCTGGGAAAGAAAACTCACCAGTCCAGGTTCCTGATGTCAGTTTGTAGGGCTCCCTTGGGTCTATCAGGGCAGCACAAGTTTGAGGTGGGGACAACTTCGGTCTGGGCTCCATCCTTCGATACAAGGATTTGTTGCAGTGATCCAGCCCAGGGCCAGGGGCCCCTGGGCACAACTTTTCGCCATTTTCCCTGGGAAAGAAAACTCACCAGTCCAGCTTCCTGATGTCAGTTTGTAGGGCTCCCTTGGGTCTATCCGGGCAGCACAAGTTTGACTTGGTGACAACTTCGGTCTGGGGTCCATCCTTCGATATATGTATTTTTTGCAGTGATCCAGCCCAGGGCCAGGGGCCCCTGGGCACAACTTTTCGCCATTTTCCCTGGGAAAGAAAACTCACCAGTCCAGGTTCCTGATGTCAGTTTGTAGGGCTCCCTTGGGTCTATCAGGGCGGCACAAGTTTGAGGTGGGGACAACTTCGGTCTGGGCTCCATCCTTCGATAAAAGGATTTTTTGCAGTCAGGTCCCAGCCCAGCGCCAGGGGCCCCTGGGCACATCCTTTGGCCCTTTTCCCTGGGAAAGAAAACTCAGCAGTCCAGGTTACTGATGTCAGTTTGTAGGGCTCCCTGGGGTCTATCAGGGCATTACAAATTTTAGGTGGGGACAACTTTGGTCTGGCCTCCATCCTTTGATATAAAGATTTTTTGCAGTCAGGCCCAGCCCATTGCCAGGGTCCCATGGGCACATTCTTTGGCCATTTTCCCTGGGAAAGAAAACTCACCAGTCCAGGTTCCTGATGTCAGTTTGTAGGGCTCCCTTGGGTCTATCAGGGCAGCACAAGTTTGAGGTGGGGACAACTTCGGTCTGGGCTCCATCCTTCGATACAAGGATTTGTTGCAGTGATCCAGCCCAGGGCCAGGGGCCCCTGGGCACAACTTTTCGCCATTTTCCCTGGGAAAGAAAACTCACCAGTCCAGCTTCCTGATGTCAGTTTGTAGGGCTCCCTTGGGTCTATCCGGGCAGCACAAGTTTGACTTGGTGACAACTTCGGTCTGGGGTCCATCCTTCGATATATGTATTTTTTGCAGTGATCCAGCCCAGGGCCAGGGGCCCCTGGGCACAACTTTTCGCCATTTTCCCTGGGAAAGAAAACTCACCAGTCCAGGTTCCTGATGTCAGTTTGTAGGGCTCCCTTGGGTCTATCAGGGCGGCACAAGTTTGAGGTGGGGACAACTTCGGTCTGGGCTCCATCCTTCGATAAAAGGATTTTTTGCAGTCAGGTCCCAGCCCAGCGCCAGGGGCCCCTGGGCACATCCTTTGGCCCTTTTCCCTGGGAAAGAAAACTCAGCAGTCCAGGTTCCTGATGTCAGTTTGTAGGGCTCCCTGGGGTCTATCTGGGCATTACAAATTTTAGGTGGGGACAACTTCGGTCTGGCCTCCATCTTTTGATATAAAGATTTTTTGCAGTCAGGCCCAGCCCATTGCCAGGGTCCCATGGGCAGATTCTTTGGCCATTTTCCCTGGGAAAGAAAACTCACCAGTCCAGGTTCCTGATGTCAGTTTGTAGGGCTCCCTTGGGTCTATCAGGGCAGCACAAGTTTGAGGTGGGGACAACTTCGGTCTGGGGTCCATCCTTCGATACAAGGATTTGTTGCAGTGATCCAGCCCAGGGCCAGGGGCCCCTGGGCACAACTTTTCGCCATTTTCCCTGGGAAAGAAAACTCACCAGTCCAGGTTCCTGATGTCAGTTTGTAGGGCTCCCTTGGGTCTATCAGGGCGGCACAAGTTTGAGGTGGGGACAACTTCGGTCTGGGCTCCATCCTTCGATAAAAGGATTTTTTGCAGTCAGGTCCCAGCCCAGCGCCAGGGGCCCCTGGGCACATCCTTTGGCCCTTTTCCCTGGGAAAGAAAACTCAGCAGTCCAGGTTCCTGATGTCAGTTTGTAGGGCTCCCTGGGGTCTATCAGGGCATTACAAATTTTAGGTGGGGACAACTTTGGTCTGGCCTCCATCCTTTGATATAAAGATTTTTTGCAGTCAGGCCCAGCCCATTGCCAGGGTCCCATGGGCACATTCTTTGGCCATTTTCCCTGGGAAAGAAAACTCACCAGTCCAGGTTCCTGATGTCAGTTTGTAGGGCTCCCTTGGGTCTATCAGGGCAGCAGAAATTTGAGGAGGGGACAATTCGGTCTGGGGTCCATCCTTTGATATAAAGATTTTTTGCAGTCAGGCCCAGCCCATTGCCAGGGTCCCATGGGCACATTCTTTGGCCATTTTCCCTGGGAAAGAAAACTCACCAGTCCAGGTTCCTGATGTCAGTTTGTAGGGCTCCCTTGGGTCTATCAGGGCAGCACAAGTTTGAGGTGGGGACAACTTCGGTCTGGGGTCCATCCTTCGATATAAGGATTTTTTGCAGTCAGGTCCCAGCCATGCCCGGGGGCACCTAGGCACATCCTTTGGCCATTTTCCCTGCGAAAGAAAACTCACCAGTCCAGGTACCTGATGTCAGTTTGTAGGGCTCCCTTGGGGCTGTCCGGGCAGCAGAATTTTGAGGAGTGGGCAATTTCGGTCTGGGGTCCATCCTTCGATATAAGGATTTTTTGCAGTCAGGTCCCAGCCATGGCCGGGGGCACCTAGGCACATTCTTTGTCCCTTTTCCCTGAGAAAGAAAACTCACCAGTCCAGGTTCCTGATGTCAGTTTGTAGGGCTCCCTCGGGTCTATCAGGGCAGCAGAACTTTGAGGTGGGGACAACTTCGGTCTGGGGTCCATCCTTCGATATAAGGATTTTTTGCAGTCAGGTCCCAGCCATGCCCGGGGGCCCCTGGGCACATACTTTGGCCATTTTCCCTGGGAAAGAAAACTCACCAGTCCAGGTTCCTGATGTCAGTTTGTAGGGCTCCCTTGGGTCTATCAGGGCAGCACAAGTTTGACTTGGTGACAACTTCGGTCTGGGGTACATCCTTCGATATATGTATTTATTGCAGTGATCCAGCCCAGGGCCAGGGGCCCCTGGGCACAACTTTTCTCCATTTTCCCTGGGAAAGAAAACTCACCAGTCCAGGTTCCTGATGTCAGTTTGTAGGGCTCCCTTGGGTCTATCAGGGCGGCACAAGTTTGAGGTGGGGACAACTTCGGTCTGGGCTCCATCCTTCGATAAAAGGATTTTTTGCAGTCAGGTCCCAGCCCAGCGCCAGGGGCCCCTGGGCACATTCTTTGGCCCTTTTCCCTGGGAAAGAAAACTCAGCAGTCCAGGTTCCTGATGTCAGTTTGTAGGGCTCCCTGGGGTCTATCAGGGCATTACAAATTTTAGGTGGGGACAACTTTGGTCTGGCCTCCATCCTTTGATATAAAGATATTTTGCAGTCAGGCCCAGCCCATTGCCAGGGTCCCATGGGCACATTCTTTGGCCATTTTCCCTGGGAAAGAAAAATCACCAGTCCAGGTTCCTGATGTCAGTTTTTAGGGCTCCCTCGGGTCTATCAGGGCAGCACAAGTTTGAGGTGGGGACAACTTCGGTCTGGGGTCCATCTTTCGATATAAGGATTTTTTGCAGTCAGGTCCCAGCCATGGCCGGGGGCACCTAGGCACATTCTTTGTCCCTTTTCCCTGAGAAAGAAAACTCACCAGTCCAGGTTCCTGATGTCAGTTTGTAGGGCTCCTTTGGGTCTATCAGGGCAGCAGAACTTTGAAGTGGGGACAACTTCGGTCTGGGGTCCATCCTTCGATATAAGGATTTTTTGCATTGAGGTCCCAGCCCAGGGCCAGGGGCCCCTGGGCACATACTTTGGCCATTTTCCCTTGGAAAGAAAACTCACCAGTCCAGGTTCCTGATGTCAGTTTGTAGGGCTCCCTTGGGTCTATCAGGGCAGCACAAGTTTGACTTGGTGACAACTTCGGTCTGGGGTACATCCTTCGATATGTGTATTTTTTGCAGTGATCCAGCCCAGGGCCAGGGGCCCCTGGGCACAACTTTTCTCCATTTTCCCTGGGAAACAAAACTCACCAGTCCAGGTTCCTGATGTCAGTTTGTAGGGCTCCCTTGGGTCTATCAGGGCAGCACAAGCTTGAGGTGGGGACAACTTCGGTCTGGAATCCATCTTTCGATACAAGGATTTTTTGCAGTCAGGCCCCAGCCCAGGGCCAGGGGCCCCTGGGCACATCCTTTGGCCATTTTCCCTGGGAATTAAAACCCACCAGTCCAGGTTCCTGATGTCAGTTTGTAGGGATCATTTGGGTCTATCAGGGCAGCAGACGTTTGAGGTGGGGACAACTTAGGTGTGGGGTCCATCCTTCTATATAAGGATTTTTTGCAGTGAGGTCCCAACCCAGGACCAGGGGCCCCTGGGCACATCCTTTGTCCCTTTTCCCTGGGAAAGAAAACTCAGCAGTCCCGGTTCCTGATGTCAGTTTGTAGGGCTCCCTTGGGACGATCAGGACAGCATAGGTTTGATGTGGGGACAACTTCGGTCTGGGGTTCATCCTTCGATATAAGGATTTTTTGCAGTCAGGTCCCAGCCCAGGGCCAGGGGCCCCTGGGCACATCCTTTGGCCATTTTCTCTTGGAAAGAAAACTCAGCAGTCCAGGTTCCGGATGTCAGTTTGTAGGGCTCCCTTAGGTCTATCAGGGCAGCACAAGTTTGATGTGGGGACAACTTCGGTCTGGGCTCCATCCTTCGATACAAGGATTTTTTTCAGTCATGTCCCAGCCCAGGGCCAGGGGCCCCTGGGCACAACCTTTGGCCGTTTTCTCTTGTAAAGAAAACTCACCAGTCCAGGTTACTGATGTCAGTTTGTAGGGCTCCCTGGGGTCTATCAGGGCATTACAAATTTTAGGTGGGGACAACTTTGGTCTGGCCTCCATCCTTTGATATAAAGATTTTTTGCAGTCAGGCCCAGCCCATTGCCAGGGTCCCATGGGCACATTCTTTGGCCATTTTCCCTGGGAAAGAAAACTCACCAGTCCAGGTTCCTGATGTCAGTTTGTAGGGCTCCCTTGGGTCTATCAGGGCAGCACAAGTTTGAGGTGGGGACAACTTCGGTCTGGGCTCCATCCTTCGATACAAGGATTTGTTGCAGTGATCCAGCCCAGGGCCAGGGGCCCCTGGGCACAACTTTTCGCCATTTTCCCTGGGAAAGAAAACTCACCAGTCCAGCTTCCTGATGTCAGTTTGTAGGGCTCCCTTGGGTCTATCCGGGCAGCACAAGTTTGACTTGGTGACAACTTCGGTCTGGGGTCCATCCTTCGATATATGTATTTTTTGCAGTGATCCAGCCCAGGGCCAGGGGCCCCTGGGCACAACTTTTCGCCATTTTCCCTGGGAAAGAAAACTCACCAGTCCAGGTTCCTGATGTCAGTTTGTAGGGCTCCCTTGGGTCTATCAGGGCGGCACAAGTTTGAGGTGGGGACAACTTCGGTCTGGGCTCCATCCTTCGATAAAAGGATTTTTTGCAGTCAGGTCCCAGCCCAGCGCCAGGGGCCCCTGGGCACATCCTTTGGCCCTTTTCCCTGGGAAAGAAAACTCAGCAGTCCAGGTTACTGATGTCAGTTTGTAGGGCTCCCTGGGGTCTATCAGGGCATTACAAATTTTAGGTGGGGACAACTTTGGTCTGGCCTCCATCCTTTGATATAAAGATTTTTTGCAGTCAGGCCCAGCCCATTGCCAGGGTCCCATGGGCACATTCTTTGGCCATTTTCCCTGGGAAAGAAAACTCACCAGTCCAGGTTCCTGATGTCAGTTTGTAGGGCTCCCTTGGGTCTATCAGGGCAGCACAAGTTTGAGGTGGGGACAACTTCGGTCTGGGCTCCATCCTTCGATACAAGGATTTGTTGCAGTGATCCAGCCCAGGGCCAGGGGCCCCTGGGCACAACTTTTCGCCATTTTCCCTGGGAAAGAAAACTCACCAGTCCAGCTTCCTGATGTCAGTTTGTAGGGCTCCCTTGGGTCTATCCGGGCAGCACAAGTTTGACTTGGTGACAACTTCGGTCTGGGGTCCATCCTTCGATATATGTATTTTTTGCAGTGATCCAGCCCAGGGCCAGGGGCCCCTGGGCACAACTTTTCGCCATTTTCCCTGGGAAAGAAAACTCACCAGTCCAGGTTCCTGATGTCAGTTTGTAGGGCTCCCTTGGGTCTATCAGGGCGGCACAAGTTTGAGGTGGGGACAACTTCGGTCTGGGCTCCATCCTTCGATAAAAGGATTTTTTGCAGTCAGGTCCCAGCCCAGCGCCAGGGGCCCCTGGGCACATCCTTTGGCCCTTTTCCCTGGGAAAGAAAACTCAGCAGTCCAGGTTCCTGATGTCAGTTTGTAGGGCTCCCTGGGGTCTATCTGGGCATTACAAATTTTAGGTGGGGACAACTTCGGTCTGGCCTCCATCTTTTGATATAAAGATTTTTTGCAGTCAGGCCCAGCCCATTGCCAGGGTCCCATGGGCAGATTCTTTGGCCATTTTCCCTGGGAAAGAAAACTCACCAGTCCAGGTTCCTGATGTCAGTTTGTAGGGCTCCCTTGGGTCTATCAGGGCAGCACAAGTTTGAGGTGGGGACAACTTCGGTCTGGGGTCCATCCTTCGATACAAGGATTTGTTGCAGTGATCCAGCCCAGGGCCAGGGGCCCCTGGGCACAACTTTTCGCCATTTTCCCTGGGAAAGAAAACTCACCAGTCCAGGTTCCTGATGTCAGTTTGTAGGGCTCCCTTGGGTCTATCAGGGCGGCACAAGTTTGAGGTGGGGACAACTTCGGTCTGGGCTCCATCCTTCGATAAAAGGATTTTTTGCAGTCAGGTCCCAGCCCAGCGCCAGGGGCCCCTGGGCACATCCTTTGGCCCTTTTCCCTGGGAAAGAAAACTCAGCAGTCCAGGTTCCTGATGTCAGTTTGTAGGGCTCCCTGGGGTCTATCAGGGCATTACAAATTTTAGGTGGGGACAACTTTGGTCTGGCCTCCATCCTTTGATATAAAGATTTTTTGCAGTCAGGCCCAGCCCATTGCCAGGGTCCCATGGGCACATTCTTTGGCCATTTTCCCTGGGAAAGAAAACTCACCAGTCCAGGTTCCTGATGTCAGTTTGTAGGGCTCCCTTGGGTCTATCAGGGCAGCAGAAATTTGAGGAGGGGACAATTCGGTCTGGGGTCCATCCTTTGATATAAAGATTTTTTGCAGTCAGGCCCAGCCCATTGCCAGGGTCCCATGGGCACATTCTTTGGCCATTTTCCCTGGGAAAGAAAACTCACCAGTCCAGGTTCCTGATGTCAGTTTGTAGGGCTCCCTTGGGTCTATCAGGGCAGCACAAGTTTGAGGTGGGGACAACTTCGGTCTGGGGTCCATCCTTCGATATAAGGATTTTTTGCAGTCAGGTCCCAGCCATGCCCGGGGGCACCTAGGCACATCCTTTGGCCATTTTCCCTGCGAAAGAAAACTCACCAGTCCAGGTACCTGATGTCAGTTTGTAGGGCTCCCTTGGGGCTGTCCGGGCAGCAGAATTTTGAGGAGTGGGCAATTTCGGTCTGGGGTCCATCCTTCGATATAAGGATTTTTTGCAGTCAGGTCCCAGCCATGGCCGGGGGCACCTAGGCACATTCTTTGTCCCTTTTCCCTGAGAAAGAAAACTCACCAGTCCAGGTTCCTGATGTCAGTTTGTAGGGCTCCCTCGGGTCTATCAGGGCAGCAGAACTTTGAGGTGGGGACAACTTCGGTCTGGGGTCCATCCTTCGATATAAGGATTTTTTGCAGTCAGGTCCCAGCCATGCCCGGGGGCCCCTGGGCACATACTTTGGCCATTTTCCCTGGGAAAGAAAACTCACCAGTCCAGGTTCCTGATGTCAGTTTGTAGGGCTCCCTTGGGTCTATCAGGGCAGCACAAGTTTGACTTGGTGACAACTTCGGTCTGGGGTACATCCTTCGATATATGTATTTATTGCAGTGATCCAGCCCAGGGCCAGGGGCCCCTGGGCACAACTTTTCTCCATTTTCCCTGGGAAAGAAAACTCACCAGTCCAGGTTCCTGATGTCAGTTTGTAGGGCTCCCTTGGGTCTATCAGGGCGGCACAAGTTTGAGGTGGGGACAACTTCGGTCTGGGCTCCATCCTTCGATAAAAGGATTTTTTGCAGTCAGGTCCCAGCCCAGCGCCAGGGGCCCCTGGGCACATCCTTTGGCCCTTTTCCCTGGGAAAGAAAACTCAGCAGTCCAGGTTCCTGATGTCAGTTTGTAGGGCTCCCTGGGGTCTATCAGGGCATTACAAATTTTAGGTGGGGACAACTTTGGTCTGGCCTCCATCCTTTGATATAAAGATATTTTGCAGTCAGGCCCAGCCCATTGCCAGGGTCCCATGGGCACATTCTTTGGCCATTTTCCCTGGGAAAGAAAAATCACCAGTCCAGGTTCCTGATGTCAGTTTTTAGGGCTCCCTCGGGTCTATCAGGGCAGCACAAGTTTGAGGTGGGGACAACTTCGGTCTGGGGTCCATCTTTCGATACAAGGATTTTTTGCAGTCAGGCCCCAGCCCAGGGCCAGGGGCCCCTGGGCACATCCTTTGGCCATTTTCCCTGGGAAAGAAAACTCAGCAGTCCAGGTTCCTGATGTCAGTTTGTAGGGATTATTTGGGTCTATCAGGGCAGCAGACGTTTGAGGTGGGGACAACTTAGGTGTGGGGTCCATCCTTCTATATAAGGATTTTTTGCAGTGAGGTCCCAGCCCAGGTCCAGGGGCCCCTGGGCACATCCTTTGGCCATTTTCCCTGGGAAAGAAAACTCACCAGTCCAGGTTCGTGATGTCAGTTTGTAGGGCTCCCTTGGGTCTATCAGGGCAGCACAAGTTTGACTTGGTGACAACTTCGGTCTGGGGTCCATCCTTCGATATATGTATTTTTTGCAGTGATCCAGCCCAGGGCCAGGGGCCCCTGGGCACAACTTTTCGCCATTTTCCCTGGGAAAGAAAACTCACCAGTCCAGGTTCCTGATGTCAGTTTGTAGGGCTCCCTTGGGTCTATCAGGGCGGCACAAGTTTGAGGTGGGGACAACTTCGGTCTGGGCTCCATCCTTCGATAAAAGGATTTTTTGCAGTCAGGTCCCAGCCCAGCGCCAGGGGCCCCTGGGCACATCCTTTGGCCCTTTTCCCTGGGAAAGAAAACTCAGCAGTCCAGGTTCCTGATGTCAGTTTGTAGGGCTCCCTGGGGTCTATCAGGGCATTACAAATTTTAGGTGGGGACAACTTTGGTCTGGCCTCCATCCTTTGATATAAAGATTTTTTGCAGTCAGGCCCAGCCCATTGCCAGGGTCCCATGGGCACATTCTTTGGCCATTTTCCCTGGGAAAGAAAACTCACCAGTCCAGGTTCCTGATGTCAGTTTGTAGGGCTCCCTTGGGTCTATCAGGGCAGCAGAAATTTGAGGAGGGGACAATTCGGTCTGGGGTCCATCCTTTGATATAAAGATTTTTTGCAGTCAGGCCCAGCCCATTGCCAGGGTCCCATGGGCACATTCTTTGGCCATTTTCCCTGGGAAAGAAAACTCACCAGTCCAGGTTCCTGATGTCAGTTTGTAGGGCTCCCTTGGGTCTATCAGGGCAGCACAAGTTTGAGGTGGGGACAACTTCGGTCTGGGGTCCATCCTTCGATATAAGGATTTTTTGCAGTCAGGTCCCAGCCATGCCCGGGGGCACCTAGGCACATCCTTTGGCCATTTTCCCTGCGAAAGAAAACTCACCAGTCCAGGTACCTGATGTCAGTTTGTAGGGCTCCCTTGGGGCTGTCCGGGCAGCAGAATTTTGAGGAGTGGGCAATTTCGGTCTGGGGTCCATCCTTCGATATAAGGATTTTTTGCAGTCAGGTCCCAGCCATGGCCGGGGGCACCTAGGCACATTCTTTGTCCCTTTTCCCTGAGAAAGAAAACTCACCAGTCCAGGTTCCTGATGTCAGTTTGTAGGGCTCCTTTGGGTCTATCAGGGCAGCAGAACTTTGAAGTGGGGACAACTTCGGTCTGGGGTCCATCCTTCGATATAAGGATTTTTTGCATTGAGGTCCCAGCCCAGGGCCAGGGGCCCCTGGGCACATACTTTGGCCATTTTCCCTGGGAAAGAAAACTCACCAGTCCAGGTTCCTGATGTCAGTTTGTAGGGCTCCCTTGGGTCTATCAGGGCAGCACAAGTTTGACTTGGTGACAACTTCGGTCTGGGGTACATCCTTCGATATATGTATTTATTGCAGTGATCCAGCCCAGGGCCAGGGGCCCCTGGGCACAACTTTTCTCCATTTTCCCTGGGAAAGAAAACTCACCAGTCCAGGTTCCTGATGTCAGTTTGTAGGGCTCCCTTGGGTCTATCAGGGCGGCACAAGTTTGAGGTGGGGACAACTTCGGTCTGGGCTCCATCCTTCGATAAAAGGATTTTTTGCAGTCAGGTCCCAGCCCAGCGCCAGGGGCCCCTGGGCACATCCTTTGGCCCTTTTCCCTGGGAAAGAAAACTCAGCAGTCCAGGTTCCTGATGTCAGTTTGTAGGGCTCCCTGGGGTCTATCAGGGCATTACAAATTTTAGGTGGGGACAACTTTGGTCTGGCCTCCATCCTTTGATATAAAGATTTTTTGCAGTCAGGCCCAGCCCATTGCCAGGGTCCCATGGGCACATTCTTTGGCCATTTTCCCTGGGAAAGAAAAATCACCAGTCCAGGTTCCTGATGTCAGTTTTTAGGGCTCCCTCGGGTCTATCAGGGCAGCACAAGTTTGAGGTGGGGACAACTTCGGTCTGGGGTCCATCTTTCGATACAAGGATTTTTTGCAGTCAGGCCCCAGCCCAGGGCCAGGGGCCCCTGGGCACATCCTTTGGCCATTTTCCCTGGGAAAGAAAACTCAGCAGTCCAGGTTCCTGATGTCAGTTTGTAGGGATTATTTGGGTCTATCAGGGCAGCAGACGTTTGAGGTGGGGACAACTTAGGTGTGGGGTCCATCCTTCTATATAAGGATTTTTTGCAGTGAGGTCCCAGCCCAGGTCCAGGGGCCCCTGGGCACATCCTTTGGCCATTTTCCCTGGGAAAGAAAACTCACCAGTCCAGGTTCGTGATGTCAGTTTGTAGGGCTCCCTTGGGTCTATCAGGGCAGCACAAGTTTGACTTGGTGACAACTTCGGTCTGGGGTCCATCCTTCGATATATGTATTTTTTGCAGTGATCCAGCCCAGGGCCAGGGGCCCCTGGGCACAACTTTTCGCCATTTTCCCTGGGAAAGAAAACTCACCAGTCCAGGTTCCTGATGTCAGTTTGTAGGGCTCCCTTGGGTCTATCAGGGCGGCACAAGTTTGAGGTGGGGACAACTTCGGTCTGGGCTCCATCCTTCGATAAAAGGATTTTTTGCAGTCAGGTCCCAGCCCAGCGCCAGGGGCCCCTGGGCACATCCTTTGGCCCTTTTCCCTGGGAAAGAAAACTCAGCAGTCCAGGTTCCTGATGTCAGTTTGTAGGGCTCCCTGGGGTCTATCAGGGCATTACAAATTTTAGGTGGGGACAACTTTGGTCTGGCCTCCATCCTTTGATATAAAGATTTTTTGCAGTCAGGCCCAGCCCATTGCCAGGGTCCCATGGGCACATTCTTTGGCCCTTTTCCCTGGGAAAGAAAAATCACCAGTCCAGGTTCCTGATGTCAGTTTGTAGGGGTCCCTCGGGTCTATCAGGGCAGCACAAGTTTGAGGTGGGGACAACTTCGGTCTGGGGTCCATCTTTCGATATAAGGATTTTTTGCAGTCAGGCCCCAGCCCAGGGCCAGGGGCCCCTGGGCACATCCTTTGGCCATTTTCCCTGGGAAAGAAAACTCAGCAGTCCAGGTTCCTGATGTCAGTTTGTAGGGATTATTTGGGTCTATCAGGGCAGCAGACGTTTGAGGTGGGGACAACTTAGGTGTGGGGTCCATCCTTCTATATAAGGATTTTTTGCAGTGAGGTCCCAGCCCAGGTCCAGGGGCCCCTGGGCACATCCTTTGGCCATTTTCCCTGGGAAAGAAAACTCAGCAGTCCAGGTTCGTGATGTCAGTTTGTAGGGCTCCCTTGGGTCTATCAGGGCAGCACAAGTTTGACTTGGTGACAACTTCGGTCTGGGGTCCATCCTTCGATATATGTATTTTTTGCAGTGATCCAGCCCAGGGCCAGGGGCCCCTGGGCACACCTTTTCGCCATTTTCCCTTGGAAAGAAAACTCACCAGTCCAGGTTCCTGATGTCAGTTTGTAGGGCTCCCTTGGGTCTATCAGGGCAGCACAAGTTTGAGGTGGGGAAAACTTCGGTCTGGGCTCCATCCTTCGATATAAGGATTTTTTGCAGTCAGGTCCCAGCCCAGGGTGTGGGGAACCATGGCACAACCTTTGGCAGTTTTTCCTGGGAAAGAAAACTCACCAGTCCAGGTTCCTGATGTCAGTTTTTAGGGCTCCCTTGGGTCTATCAGGGAAGCAGAAATTTGAGGAGGGGACAATTCGGTCTGGAATCCATCCTTCGATATAAGGATTTTTTGCAGTCAGGTCCCAACCGAGGGCCAGGGGCCCCTGGGCACATCCTTTGGCCATTTTCCCTGGGAAAGAAAACTCACCAGTCCAGGTTCCTGATGTCAGTTTTTAGGGCTCCCTTGGGTCTATCAGGGCAGCAGAAATTTGAGGAGGGGACAATTCGGTCTGGGGTCCATCCTGCGATATAAGGATATTTTGCAGTCAGGTCCCATCCGAGGGCCAGGGTCCCCTGGGCACATCGTTTGTCCATTTCCCCTGGGAAAGAAAACTCAGCAGTCCAGGTTCCTGATGTCAGTTTGTAGGGCTCCTTTGGGTCTATCAGGGCAGCAGAATTTTGATGTGGGGACAACTTCGGTCTGGGGTCCATCCTTCGATATAAGGATTTTTTGCAGTCAGGTCCCAGCCATGGCCGGGGGCACCGAGGCACATCCTTTGGCCATTTTCCCTGCGAAAGAAAACTCACCAGTCCAGGTTCCTGATGTCAGTTTGTAGGGCTCCTTTGGGTCTATCAGGGCAGCATAGGTTTGATGTGGAGACAACTTCGGTCTGGGGTTCATCTTCGATATAAGGATTTTTTGCAGTCAGGACCTAGCCCAGGGCCAGGGGCCCCTGGGCACATACTTTGGCCATTTTCTCTTGGAAAGAAAACTCACCAGTCCAGGTTCCGGACGTCAGTTTGTAGGGCTCCCTTGGGTCTATCAGGACAGCACAAGTTTGAGGTGGGGACAATTTCGGTCTGGGGTCCATCCTTCGATATAAGGATTTTTTGCAGTCAGGTCCCAGCCATGGCCGGGGGCACCTAGGCACATTCTTTGTCCCTTTTCCCTGAGAAAGAAAACTCACCAGTCCAGGTTCCTGATGTCAGTTTGTAGGGCTCCTTTGGGTCTATCAGGGCAGCAGAACTTTGAAGTGGGGACAACTTCGGTCTGGGGTCCATCCTTCGATATAAGGATTTTTTGCATTGAGGTCCCAGCCCAGGGCCAGGGGCCCCTGGGCACATACTTTGGCCATTTTCCCTGGGAAAGAAAACTCACCAGTCCAGGTTCCTGATGTCAGTTTGTAGGGCTCCCTTGGGTCTATCAGGGCAGCACAAGTTTGACTTGGTGACAACTTCGGTCTGGGGTACATCCTTCGATATGTGTATTTTTTGCAGTGATCCAGCCCAGGGCCAGGGGCCCCTGGGCACAACTTTTCTCCATTTTCCCTGGGAAACAAAACTCACCAGTCCAGGTTCCTGATGTCAGATTGTAGGGCTCCCTTGGGTCTATCAGGGCAGCACAAGTTTGAGGTGGGGAAAACTTCGGTCTGGGCTCCATCCTTCGATATAAGGATTTTTTGCAGTCAGGTCCCAGCCCAGGGTGTGGGGAACCATGGCACAACCTTTGGCAGTTTTTCCTGGGAAAGAAAACTCACCAGTCCAGGTTCCTGATGTCAGTTTTTAGGGCTCCCTTGGGTCTATCAGGGCAGCAGAAATTTGAGGAGGGGACAATTCGGTCTGGGGTCCATCCTGCGATATAAGGATATTTTGCAGTCAGGTCCCATCCGAGGGCCAGGGTCCCCTGGGCACATCGTTTGTCCATTTCCCCTGGGAAAGAAAACTCAGCAGTCCAGGTTCCTGATGTCAGTTTGTAGGGCTCCTTTGGGTCTATCAGGGCAGCACAAGTTTGAGGTGGGGACAACTTCGGTCTGGGGTCCATCCTTCGATATAAGGATTTTTTGCAGTCAGGTCCCAGCCATGGCCGGGGGCACCTAGGCACATCCTTTGGCCATTTTCCCTGCGAAAGAAAACTCACCAGTCCAGGTTCCTGATGTCAGTTTGTAGGGCTCCTTTGGGTCTATCAGGGCAGCATAGGTTTGATGTGGAGACAACTTCGGTCTGGGGTTCATCTTCGATATAAGGATTTTTTGCAGTCAGGACCTAGCCCAGGGCCAGGGGCCCCTGGGCACATACTTTGGCCATTTTCTCTTGGAAAGAAAACTCACCAGTCCAGGTTCCGGACGTCAGTTTGTAGGGCTCCCTTGGGTCTATCAGGACAGCACAAGTTTGAGGTGGGGACAATTTCGGTCTGGGGTCCATCCTTCGATATAAGGATTTTTTGCAGTCAGGTCCCAGCCATGGCCGGGGGCACCTAGGCACATTCTTTGTCCCTTTTCCCTGAGAAAGAAAACTCACCAGTCCAGGTTCCTGATGTCAGTTTGTAGGGCTCCTTTGGGTCTATCAGGGCAGCAGAACTTTGAAGTGGGGACAACTTCGGTCTGGGGTCCATCCTTCGATATAAGGATTTTTTGCATTGAGGTCCCAGCCCAGGGCCAGGGGCCCCTGGGCACATACTTTGGCCATTTTCCCTTGGAAAGAAAACTCACCAGTCCAGGTTCCTGATGTCAGTTTGTAGGGCTCCCTTGGGTCTATCAGGGCAGCACAAGTTTGACTTGGTGACAACTTCGGTCTGGGGTACATCCTTCGATATGTGTATTTTTTGCAGTGATCCAGCCCAGGGCCAGGGGCCCCTGGGCACAACTTTTCTCCATTTTCCCTGGGAAACAAAACTCACCAGTCCAGGTTCCTGATGTCAGTTTGTAGGGCTCCCTTGGGTCTATCAGGGCAGCACAAGCTTGAGGTGGGGACAACTTCAGTCTGGAATCCATCTTTCGATACAAGGATTTTTTGCAGTCAGGCCCCAGCCCAGGGCCAGGGGCCCCTGGGCACATCCTTTGGCCATTTTCCCTGGGAATTAAAACCCACCAGTCCAGGTTCCTGATGTCAGTTTGTAGGGATCATTTGGGTCTATCAGGGCAGCAGACGTTTGAGGTGGGGACAACTTAGGTGTGGGGTCCATCCTTCTATATAAGGATTTTTTGCAGTGAGGTCCCAACCCAGGACCAGGGGCCCCTGGGCACATCCTTTGTCCCTTTTCCCTGGGAAAGAAAACTCAGCAGTCCCGGTTCCTGATGTCAGTTTGTAGGGCTCCCTTGGGACGATCAGGACAGCATAGGTTTGATGTGGGGACAACTTCGGTCTGGGGTTCATCCTTCGATATAAGGATTTTTTGCAGTCAGGTCCCAGCCCAGGGCCAGGGGCCCCTGGGCACATCCTTTGGCCATTTTCTCTTGGAAAGAAAACTCAGCAGTCCAGGTTCCGGATGTCAGTTTGTAGGGCTCCCTTAGGTCTATCAGGGCAGCACAAGTTTGATGTGGGGACAACTTCGGTCTGGGCTCCATCCTTCGATACAAGGATTTTTTTCAGTCATGTCCCAGCCCAGGGCCAGGGGCCCCTGGGCACAACCTTTGGCCGTTTTCTCTTGTAAAGAAAACTCACCAGTCCAGGTTCCGGATGTCAGTTTGTAGGGCTCCCTTGGGTCTATCAGGGCAGCACAAGTTTGAGGTGCTGACAACTTCGGTCTGGGGTCCATCCTTCGATATATGTATTTTTTGCAGTGATCCAGCCCAGGGCCAGGGGCCCCTGGGCACAACTTTTCGCCATTTTCCCTGGGAAAGAAAACTCACCAGCCCAGGTTCCTGATGTCAGTTTGTAGGGCTCCCTTGGGTCTATCAGGGCGGCACAAGTTTGAGGTGGGGACAACTTCGGTCTGGGCTCCATCCTTCGATAAAAGGATTTTTTGCAGTCAGGTCCCAGCCCAGCGCCAGGGGCCCCTGGGCACATCCTTTGGCCCTTTTCCCTGGGAAAGAAAACTCAGCAGTCCAGGTTACTGATGTCAGTTTGTAGGGCTCCCTGGGGTCTATCAGGGCATTACAAATTTTAGGTGGGGACAACTTTGGTCTGGCCTCCATCCTTTGATATAAAGATTTTTTGCAGTCAGGCCCAGCCCATTGCCAGGGTCCCATGGGCACATTCTTTGGCCATTTTCCCTGGGAAAGAAAACTCACCAGTCCAGGTTCCTGATGTCAGTTTGTAGGGCTCCCTTGGGTCTATCAGGGCAGCACAAGTTTGAGGTGGGGACAACTTCGGTCTGGGCTCCATCCTTCGATACAAGGATTTGTTGCAGTGATCCAGCCCAGGGCCAGGGGCCCCTGGGCACAACTTTTCGCCATTTTCCCTGGGAAAGAAAACTCACCAGTCCAGCTTCCTGATGTCAGTTTGTAGGGCTCCCTTGGGTCTATCAGGGCGGCACAAGTTTGAGGTGGGGACAACTTCGGTCTGGGCTCCATCCTTCGATATATGTATTTTTTGCAGTGATCCAGCCCAGGGCCAGGGGCCCCTGGGCACAACTTTTCGCCATTTTCCCTGGGAAAGAAAACTCACCAGTCCAGGTTCCTGATGTCAGTTTGTAGGGCTCCCTTGGGTCTATCAGGGCGGCACAAGTTTGAGGTGGGGACAACTTCGGTCTGGGCTCCATCCTTCGATAAAAGGATTTTTTGCAGTCAGGTCCCAGCCCAGCGCCAGGGGCCCCTGGGCACATCCTTTGGCCCTTTTCCCTGGGAAAGAAAACTCAGCAGTCCAGGTTCCTGATGTCAGTTTGTAGGGCTCCCTGGGGTCTATCAGGGCATTTCAAATTTTAGGTGGGGACAACTTTGGTCTGGCCTCCATCCTTTGATATAAAGATTTTTTGCAGTCAGGCCCAGCCCATTGCCAGGGTCCCATGGGCACATTCTTTGGCCATTTTCCCTGGGAAAGAAAAATCACCAGTCCAGGTTCCTGATGTCAGTTTGTAGGGATTATTTGGGTCTATCAGGGCAGCAGACGTTTGAGGTGGGGACAACTTAGGTGTGGGGTCCATCCTTCTATATAAGGATTTTTTGCAGTGAGGTCCCAGCCCAGGTCCAGGGGCCCCTGGGCACATCCTTTGGCCATTTTCCCTGGGAAAGAAAACTCAGCAGTCCAGGTTCGTGATGTCAGTTTGTAGGGCTCCCTTGGGTCTATCAGGGCAGCAGAAGTTTAACTTGGTGACAACTTCGGTCTGGGGTCCATCCTTCGATATATGTATTTTTTGCAGTGATCCAGCCTAGGGCCAAGGGCCCCTGGGCACACCTTTTCGCCATTTTCCCTTGGAGAGAAAACTCACCAGTCCAGGTTCCTGATGTCAGTTTGTAGGGCTCCCTTGGGTCTATCAGGGCAGCACAAGTTTGAGGTGGGGACAACTTCGGTCTGGGCTCCATCCTTCGATTTAAGGATTTTTTGCAGTCAGGTCCCAGCCCAGGGCCAGGGGCCCCTGGGCACATCCTTTAGCCCTTTCCCTGGGAAAGAAAACTCAGCAGTCCAGGTTCCTGATGTCAGTTTGTAGGGCTCCCTGGGGTCTATCTGGGCATTACAAATTTTAGGTGGGGACAACTTCGGTCTGGCCTCCATCTTTTGATATAAAGATTTTTTGCAGTCAGGCCCAGCCCATTGCCAGGGTCCCATGGGCAGATTCTTTGGCCATTTTCCCTGGGAAAGAAAACTCACCAGTCCAGGTTCCTGATGTCAGTTTGTAGGGCTCCCTTGGGTCTATCAGGGCAGCACAAGTTTGAGGTGGGGACAACTTCGGTCTGGGGTCCATCCTTCGATACAAGGATTTGTTGCAGTGATCCAGCCCAGGGCCAGGGGCCCCTGGGCACAACTTTTCGCCATTTTCCCTGGGAAAGAAAACTCACCAGTCCAGGTTCCTGATGTCAGTTTGTAGGGCTCCCTTGGGTCTATCAGGGCGGCACAAGTTTGAGGTGGGGACAACTTCGGTCTGGGCTCCATCCTTCGATAAAAGGATTTTTTGCAGTCAGGTCCCAGCCCAGCGCCAGGGGCCCCTGGGCACATCCTTTGGCCCTTTTCCCTGGGAAAGAAAACTCAGCAGTCCAGGTTCCTGATGTCAGTTTGTAGGGCTCCCTGGGGTCTATCAGGGCATTACAAATTTTAGGTGGGGACAACTTTGGTCTGGCCTCCATCCTTTGATATAAAGATTTTTTGCAGTCAGGCCCAGCCCATTGCCAGGGTCCCATGGGCACATTCTTTGGCCATTTTCCCTGGGAAAGAAAACTCACCAGTCCAGGTTCCTGATGTCAGTTTGTAGGGCTCCCTTGGGTCTATCAGGGCAGCAGAAATTTGAGGAGGGGACAATTCGGTCTGGGGTCCATCCTTTGATATAAAGATTTTTTGCAGTCAGGCCCAGCCCATTGCCAGGGTCCCATGGGCACATTCTTTGGCCATTTTCCCTGGGAAAGAAAACTCACCAGTCCAGGTTCCTGATGTCAGTTTGTAGGGCTCCCTTGGGTCTATCAGGGCAGCACAAGTTTGAGGTGGGGACAACTTCGGTCTGGGGTCCATCCTTCGATATAAGGATTTTTTGCAGTCAGGTCCCAGCCATGCCCGGGGGCACCTAGGCACATCCTTTGGCCATTTTCCCTGCGAAAGAAAACTCACCAGTCCAGGTACCTGATGTCAGTTTGTAGGGCTCCCTTGGGGCTGTCCGGGCAGCAGAATTTTGAGGAGTGGGCAATTTCGGTCTGGGGTCCATCCTTCGATATAAGGATTTTTTGCAGTCAGGTCCCAGCCATGGCCGGGGGCACCTAGGCACATTCTTTGTCCCTTTTCCCTGAGAAAGAAAACTCACCAGTCCAGGTTCCTGATGTCAGTTTGTAGGGCTCCTTTGGGTCTATCAGGGCAGCAGAACTTTGAAGTGGGGACAACTTCGGTCTGGGGTCCATCCTTCGATATAAGGATTTTTTGCATTGAGGTCCCAGCCCAGGGCCAGGGGCCCCTGGGCACATACTTTGGCCATTTTCCCTGGGAAAGAAAACTCACCAGTCCAGGTTCCTGATGTCAGTTTGTAGGGCTCCCTTGGGTCTATCAGGGCAGCACAAGTTTGACTTGGTGACAACTTCGGTCTGGGGTACATCCTTCGATATATGTATTTATTGCAGTGATCCAGCCCAGGGCCAGGGGCCCCTGGGCACAACTTTTCTCCATTTTCCCTGGGAAAGAAAACTCACCAGTCCAGGTTCCTGATGTCAGTTTGTAGGGCTCCCTTGGGTCTATCAGGGCGGCACAAGTTTGAGGTGGGGACAACTTCGGTCTGGGCTCCATCCTTCGATAAAAGGATTTTTTGCAGTCAGGTCCCAGCCCAGCGCCAGGGGCCCCTGGGCACATCCTTTGGCCCTTTTCCCTGGGAAAGAAAACTCAGCAGTCCAGGTTCCTGATGTCAGTTTGTAGGGCTCCCTGGGGTCTATCAGGGCATTACAAATTTTAGGTGGGGACAACTTTGGTCTGGCCTCCATCCTTTGATATAAAGATTTTTTGCAGTCAGGCCCAGCCCATTGCCAGGGTCCCATGGGCACATTCTTTGGCCATTTTCCCTGGGAAAGAAAAATCACCAGTCCAGGTTCCTGATGTCAGTTTTTAGGGCTCCCTCGGGTCTATCAGGGCAGCACAAGTTTGAGGTGGGGACAACTTCGGTCTGGGGTCCATCTTTCGATACAAGGATTTTTTGCAGTCAGGCCCCAGCCCAGGGCCAGGGGCCCCTGGGCACATCCTTTGGCCATTTTCCCTGGGAAAGAAAACTCAGCAGTCCAGGTTCCTGATGTCAGTTTGTAGGGATTATTTGGGTCTATCAGGGCAGCAGACGTTTGAGGTGGGGACAACTTAGGTGTGGGGTCCATCCTTCTATATAAGGATTTTTTGCAGTGAGGTCCCAGCCCAGGTCCAGGGGCCCCTGGGCACATCCTTTGGCCATTTTCCCTGGGAAAGAAAACTCACCAGTCCAGGTTCGTGATGTCAGTTTGTAGGGCTCCCTTGGGTCTATCAGGGCAGCACAAGTTTGACTTGGTGACAACTTCGGTCTGGGGTCCATCCTTCGATATATGTATTTTTTGCAGTGATCCAGCCCAGGGCCAGGGGCCCCTGGGCACAACTTTTCGCCATTTTCCCTGGGAAAGAAAACTCACCAGTCCAGGTTCCTGATGTCAGTTTGTAGGGCTCCCTTGGGTCTATCAGGGCGGCACAAGTTTGAGGTGGGGACAACTTCGGTCTGGGCTCCATCCTTCGATAAAAGGATTTTTTGCAGTCAGGTCCCAGCCCAGCGCCAGGGGCCCCTGGGCACATCCTTTGGCCCTTTTCCCTGGGAAAGAAAACTCAGCAGTCCAGGTTCCTGATGTCAGTTTGTAGGGCTCCCTGGGGTCTATCAGGGCATTACAAATTTTAGGTGGGGACAACTTTGGTCTGGCCTCCATCCTTTGATATAAAGATTTTTTGCAGTCAGGCCCAGCCCATTGCCAGGGTCCCATGGGCACATTCTTTGGCCATTTTCCCTGGGAAAGAAAAATCACCAGTCCAGGTTCCTGATGTCAGTTTGTAGGGGTCCCTCGGGTCTATCAGGGCAGCACAAGTTTGAGGTGGGGACAACTTCGGTCTGGGGTCCATCTTTCGATATAAGGATTTTTTGCAGTCAGGCCCCAGCCCAGGGCCAGGGGCCCCTGGGCACATCCTTTGGCCATTTTCCCTGGGAAAGAAAACTCAGCAGTCCAGGTTCCTGATGTCAGTTTGTAGGGATTATTTGGGTCTATCAGGGCAGCAGACGTTTGAGGTGGGGACAACTTAGGTGTGGGGTCCATCCTTCTATATAAGGATTTTTTGCAGTGAGGTCCCAGCCCAGGTCCAGGGGCCCCTGGGCACATCCTTTGGCCATTTTCCCTGGGAAAGAAAACTCAGCAGTCCAGGTTCGTGATGTCAGTTTGTAGGGCTCCCTTGGGTCTATCAGGGCAGCACAAGTTTGACTTGGTGACAACTTCGGTCTGGGGTCCATCCTTCAATATATGTATTTTTTGCAGTGATCCAGCCCAGGGCCAGGGGCCCCTGGGCACACCTTTTCGCCATTTTCCCTTGGAAAGAAAACTCACCAGTCCAGGTTCCTGATGTCAGTTTGTAGGGCTCCCTTGGGTCTATCAGGGCAGCACAAGTTTGAGGTGGGGAAAACTTCGGTCTGGGCTCCATCCTTTGATATAAGGATTGTTTGCAGTCAGGTCCCAGCCCAGGGTGTGGGGAACCATGGCACAACCTTTGGCAGTTTTTCCTGGGAAAGAAAACTCACCAGTCCAGGTTCCTGATGTCAGTTTTTAGGGCTCCCTTGGGTCTATCAGGGAAGCAGAAATTTGAGGAGGGGACAATTCGGTCTGGAATCCATCCTTCGATATAAGGATTTTTTGCAGTCAGGTCCCAACCGAGGGCCAGGGGCCCCTGGGCACATCCTTTGGCCATTTTCCCTGGGAAAGAAAACTCACCAGTCCAGGTTCCTGATGTCAGTTTTTAGGGCTCCCTTGGGTCTATCAGGGCAGCAGAAATTTGAGGAGGGGACAATTCGGTCTGGGGTCCATCCTGCGATATAAGGATATTTTGCAGTCAGGTCCCATCCGAGGGCCAGGGTCCCCTGGGCACATCGTTTGTCCATTTCCCCTGGGAAAGAAAACTCAGCAGTCCAGGTTCCTGATGTCAGTTTGTAGGGCTCCTTTGGGTCTATCAGGGCAGCAGAATTTTGATGTGGGGACAACTTCGGTCTGGGGTCCATCCTTCGATATAAGGATTTTTTGCAGTCAGGTCCCAGCCATGGCCGGGGGCACCGAGGCACATCCTTTGGCCATTTTCCCTGCGAAAGAAAACTCACCAGTCCAGGTTCCTGATGTCAGTTTGTAGGGCTCCTTTGGGTCTATCAGGGCAGCATAGGTTTGATGTGGAGACAACTTCGGTCTGGGGTTCATCTTCGATATAAGGATTTTTTGCAGTCAGGACCTAGCCCAGGGCCAGGGGCCCCTGGGCACATACTTTGGCCATTTTCTCTTGGAAAGAAAACTCACCAGTCCAGGTTCCGGACGTCAGTTTGTAGGGCTCCCTTGGGTCTATCAGGACAGCACAAGTTTGAGGTGGGGACAATTTCGGTCTGGGGTCCATCCTTCGATATAAGGATTTTTTGCAGTCAGGTCCCAGCCATGGCCGGGGGCACCTAGGCACATTCTTTGTCCCTTTTCCCTGAGAAAGAAAACTCACCAGTCCAGGTTCCTGATGTCAGTTTGTAGGGCTCCTTTGGGTCTATCAGGGCAGCAGAACTTTGAAGTGGGGACAACTTCGGTCTGGGGTCCATCCTTCGATATAAGGATTTTTTGCATTGAGGTCCCAGCCCAGGGCCAGGGGCCCCTGGGCACATACTTTGGCCATTTTCCCTGGGAAAGAAAACTCACCAGTCCAGGTTCCTGATGTCAGTTTGTAGGGCTCCCTTGGGTCTATCAGGGCAGCACAAGTTTGACTTGGTGACAACTTCGGTCTGGGGTACATCCTTCGATATGTGTATTTTTTGCAGTGATCCAGCCCAGGGCCAGGGGCCCCTGGGCACAACTTTTCTCCATTTTCCCTGGGAAACAAAACTCACCAGTCCAGGTTCCTGATGTCAGATTGTAGGGCTCCCTTGGGTCTATCAGGGCAGCACAAGTTTGAGGTGGGGAAAACTTCGGTCTGGGCTCCATCCTTCGATATAAGGATTTTTTGCAGTCAGGTCCCAGCCCAGGGTGTGGGGAACCATGGCACAACCTTTGGCAGTTTTTCCTGGGAAAGAAAACTCACCAGTCCAGGTTCCTGATGTCAGTTTTTAGGGCTCCCTTGGGTCTATCAGGGCAGCAGAAATTTGAGGAGGGGACAATTCGGTCTGGGGTCCATCCTGCGATATAAGGATATTTTGCAGTCAGGTCCCATCCGAGGGCCAGGGTCCCCTGGGCACATCGTTTGTCCATTTCCCCTGGGAAAGAAAACTCAGCAGTCCAGGTTCCTGATGTCAGTTTGTAGGGCTCCTTTGGGTCTATCAGGGCAGCACAAGTTTGAGGTGGGGACAACTTTGGTCTGGCCTCCATCCTTCGATATAAGGATTTTTTGCAGTCAGGTCCCAGCCATGGCCGGGGGCACCTAGGCACATCCTTTGGCCATTTTCCCTGCGAAAGAAAACTCACCAGTCCAGGTTCCTGATGTCAGTTTGTAGGGCTCCTTTGGGTCTATCAGGGCAGCATAGGTTTGATGTGGAGACAACTTCGGTCTGGGGTTCATCTTCGATATAAGGATTTTTTGCAGTCAGGACCTAGCCCAGGGCCAGGGGCCCCTGGGCACATACTTTGGCCATTTTCTCTTGGAAAGAAAACTCACCAGTCCAGGTTCCGGACGTCAGTTTGTAGGGCTCCCTTGGGTCTATCAGGACAGCACAAGTTTGAGGTGGGGACAATTTCGGTCTGGGGTCCATCCTTCGATATAAGGATTTTTTGCAGTCAGGTCCCAGCCATGGCCGGGGGCACCTAGGCACATTCTTTGTCCCTTTTCCCTGAGAAAGAAAACTCACCAGTCCAGGTTCCTGATGTCAGTTTGTAGGGCTCCTTTGGGTCTATCAGGGCAGCAGAACTTTGAAGTGGGGACAACTTCGGTCTGGGGTCCATCCTTCGATATAAGGATTTTTTGCATTGAGGTCCCAGCCCAGGGCCAGGGGCCCCTGGGCACATACTTTGGCCATTTTCCCTTGGAAAGAAAACTCACCAGTCCAGGTTCCTGATGTCAGTTTGTAGGGCTCCCTTGGGTCTATCAGGGCAGCACAAGTTTGACTTGGTGACAACTTCGGTCTGGGGTACATCCTTCGATATGTGTATTTTTTGCAGTGATCCAGCCCAGGGCCAGGGGCCCCTGGGCACAACTTTTCTCCATTTTCCCTGGGAAACAAAACTCACCAGTCCAGGTTCCTGATGTCAGTTTGTAGGGCTCCCTTGGGTCTATCAGGGCAGCACAAGCTTGAGGTGGGGACAACTTCGGTCTGGAATCCATCTTTCGATACAAGGATTTTTTGCAGTCAGGCCCCAGCCCAGGGCCAGGGGCCCCTGGGCACATCCTTTGGCCATTTTCCCTGGGAATTAAAACCCACCAGTCCAGGTTCCTGATGTCAGTTTGTAGGGATCATTTGGGTCTATCAGGGCAGCAGACGTTTGAGGTGGGGACAACTTAGGTGTGGGGTCCATCCTTCTATATAAGGATTTTTTGCAGTGAGGTCCCAACCCAGGACCAGGGGCCCCTGGGCACATCCTTTGTCCCTTTTCCCTGGGAAAGAAAACTCAGCAGTCCCGGTTCCTGATGTCAGTTTGTAGGGCTCCCTTGGGACGATCAGGACAGCATAGGTTTGATGTGGGGACAACTTCGGTCTGGGGTTCATCCTTCGATATAAGGATTTTTTGCAGTCAGGTCCCAGCCCAGGGCCAGGGGCCCCTGGGCACATCCTTTGGCCATTTTCTCTTGTAAAGAAAACTCACCAGTCCAGGTTCCGGATGTCAGTTTGTAGGGCTCCCTTGGGTCTATCAGGGCAGCACAAGTTTGAGGTGCTGACAACTTCGGTCTGGGGTCCATCCTTCGATATATGTATTTTTTGCAGTGATCCAGCCCAGGGCCAGGGGCCCCTGGGCACAACTTTTCGCCATTTTCCCTGGGAAAGAAAACTCACCAGCCCAGGTTCCTGATGTCAGTTTGTAGGGCTCCCTTGGGTCTATCAGGGCGGCACAAGTTTGAGGTGGGGACAACTTCGGTCTGGGCTCCATCCTTCGATAAAAGGATTTTTTGCAGTCAGGTCCCAGCCCAGCGCCAGGGGCCCCTGGGCACATCCTTTGGCCCTTTTCCCTGGGAAAGAAAACTCAGCAGTCCAGGTTACTGATGTCAGTTTGTAGGGCTCCCTGGGGTCTATCAGGGCATTACAAATTTTAGGTGGGGACAACTTTGGTCTGGCCTCCATCCTTTGATATAAAGATTTTTTGCAGTCAGGCCCAGCCCATTGCCAGGGTCCCATGGGCACATTCTTTGGCCATTTTCCCTGGGAAAGAAAACTCACCAGTCCAGGTTCCTGATGTCAGTTTGTAGGGCTCCCTTGGGTCTATCAGGGCAGCACAAGTTTGAGGTGGGGACAACTTCGGTCTGGGCTCCATCCTTCGATACAAGGATTTGTTGCAGTGATCCAGCCCAGGGCCAGGGGCCCCTGGGCACAACTTTTCGCCATTTTCCCTGGGAAAGAAAACTCACCAGTCCAGCTTCCTGATGTCAGTTTGTAGGGCTCCCTTGGGTCTATCCGGGCAGCACAAGTTTGACTTGGTGACAACTTCGGTCTGGGGTCCATCCTTCGATATATGTATTTTTTGCAGTGATCCAGCCCAGGGCCAGGGGCCCCTGGGCACAACTTTTCGCCATTTTCCCTGGGAAAGAAAACTCACCAGTCCAGGTTCCTGATGTCAGTTTGTAGGGCTCCCTTGGGTCTATCAGGGCGGCACAAGTTTGAGGTGGGGACAACTTCGGTCTGGGCTCCATCCTTCGATAAAAGGATTTTTTGCAGTCAGGTCCCAGCCCAGCGCCAGGGGCCCCTGGGCACATCCTTTGGCCCTTTTCCCTGGGAAAGAAAACTCAGCAGTCCAGGTTCCTGATGTCAGTTTGTAGGGCTCCCTGGGGTCTATCAGGGCATTTCAAATTTTAGGTGGGGACAACTTTGGTCTGGCCTCCATCCTTTGATATAAAGATTTTTTGCAGTCAGGCCCAGCCCATTGCCAGGGTCCCATGGGCACATTCTTTGGCCATTTTCCCTGGGAAAGAAAAATCACCAGTCCAGGTTCCTGATGTCAGTTTGTAGGGATTATTTGGGTCTATCAGGGCAGCAGACGTTTGAGGTGGGGACAACTTAGGTGTGGGGTCCATCCTTCTATATAAGGATTTTTTGCAGTGAGGTCCCAGCCCAGGTCCAGGGGCCCCTGGGCACATCCTTTGGCCATTTTCCCTGGGAAAGAAAACTCAGCAGTCCAGGTTCGTGATGTCAGTTTGTAGGGCTCCCTTGGGTCTATCAGGGCAGCAGAAGTTTAACTTGGTGACAACTTCGGTCTGGGGTCCATCCTTCGATATATGTATTTTTTGCAGTGATCCAGCCTAGGGCCAAGGGCCCCTGGGCACACCTTTTCGCCATTTTCCCTTGGAGAGAAAACTCACCAGTCCAGGTTCCTGATGTCAGTTTGTAGGGCTCCCTTGGGTCTATCAGGGCAGCACAAGTTTGAGGTGGGGACAACTTCGGTCTGGGCTCCATCCTTCGATTTAAGGATTTTTTGCAGTCAGGTCCCAGCCCAGGGCCAGGGGCCCCTGGGCACATCCTTTAGCCCTTTCCCTGGGAAAGAAAACTCAGCAGTCCAGGTTCCTGATGTCAGTTTGTAGGGCTCCCTGGGGTCTATGTGGGCATTACAAATTTTAGGTGGGGACAACTTCGGTCTGGCCTCCATCTTTTGATATAAAGATTTTTTGCAGTCAGGCCCAGCCCATTGCCAGGGTCCCATGGGCAGATTCTTTGGCCATTTTCCCTGGGAAAGAAAACTCACCAGTCCAGGTTCCTGATGTCAGTTTGTAGGGCTCCCTTGGGTCTATCAGGGCAGCACAAGTTTGAGGTGGGGACAACTTCGGTCTGGGGTCCATCCTTCGATACAAGGATTTGTTGCAGTGATCCAGCCCAGGGCCAGGGGCCCCTGGGCACAACTTTTCGCCATTTTCCCTGGGAAAGAAAACTCACCAGTCCAGGTTCCTGATGTCAGTTTGTAGGGCTCCCTTGGGTCTATCAGGGCGGCACAAGTTTGAGGTGGGGACAACTTCGGTCTGGGCTCCATCCTTCGATAAAAGGATTTTTTGCAGTCAGGTCCCAGCCCAGCGCCAGGGGCCCCTGGGCACATCCTTTGGCCCTTTTCCCTGGGAAAGAAAACTCAGCAGTCCAGGTTCCTGATGTCAGTTTGTAGGGCTCCCTGGGGTCTATCAGGGCATTACAAATTTTAGGTGGGGACAACTTTGGTCTGGCCTCCATCCTTTGATATAAAGATTTTTTGCAGTCAGGCCCAGCCCATTGCCAGGGTCCCATGGGCACATTCTTTGGCCATTTTCCCTGGGAAAGAAAACTCACCAGTCCAGGTTCCTGATGTCAGTTTGTAGGGCTCCCTTGGGTCTATCAGGGCAGCAGAAATTTGAGGAGGGGACAATTCGGTCTGGGGTCCATCCTTTGATATAAAGATTTTTTGCAGTCAGGCCCAGCCCATTGCCAGGGTCCCATGGGCACATTCTTTGGCCATTTTCCCTGGGAAAGAAAACTCACCAGTCCAGGTTCCTGATGTCAGTTTGTAGGGCTCCCTTGGGTCTATCAGGGCAGCACAAGTTTGAGGTGGGGACAACTTCGGTCTGGGGTCCATCCTTCGATATAAGGATTTTTTGCAGTCAGGTCCCAGCCATGCCCGGGGGCACCTAGGCACATCCTTTGGCCATTTTCCCTGCGAAAGAAAACTCACCAGTCCAGGTACCTGATGTCAGTTTGTAGGGCTCCCTTGGGGCTGTCCGGGCAGCAGAATTTTGAGGAGTGGGCAATTTCGGTCTGGGGTCCATCCTTCGATATAAGGATTTTTTGCAGTCAGGTCCCAGCCATGGCCGGGGGCACCTAGGCACATTCTTTGTCCCTTTTCCCTGAGAAAGAAAACTCACCAGTCCAGGTTCCTGATGTCAGTTTGTAGGGCTCCTTTGGGTCTATCAGGGCAGCAGAACTTTGAAGTGGGGACAACTTCGGTCTGGGGTCCATCCTTCGATATAAGGATTTTTTGCATTGAGGTCCCAGCCCAGGGCCAGGGGCCCCTGGGCACATACTTTGGCCATTTTCCCTGGGAAAGAAAACTCACCAGTCCAGGTTCCTGATGTCAGTTTGTAGGGCTCCCTTGGGTCTATCAGGGCAGCACAAGTTTGACTTGGTGACAACTTCGGTCTGGGGTACATCCTTCGATATATGTATTTATTGCAGTGATCCAGCCCAGGGCCAGGGGCCCCTGGGCACAACTTTTCTCCATTTTCCCTGGGAAAGAAAACTCAGCAGTCCAGGTTCCTGATGTCAGTTTGTAGGGCTCCCTTGGGTCTATCAGGGCGGCACAAGTTTGAGGTGGGGACAACTTTGGTCTGGGGTCCATCCTTCGATAAAAGGATTTTTTGCAGTCAGATCCCAGCCCAGGGCCAGGGGCCCCTGGGCACATCCTTTGGCCCTTTTCCCTGGGAAAGAAAACTCAGCAGTCCAGGTTCCTGATGTCACTTTGCAGGGCTCCCTGGGGTCTATCAGGGCATTACAAATTTTAGGTGGGGACAACTTTGGTTTGGCCTCCATCCTTTGATATAAAGATTTTTTGCAGTCAGGCCCAGCCCATTGCCAGGGTCCCATGGGCACATTCTTTGGCCATTTTCCCTGGGAAAGAAAACTCACCAGTCCAGGTTCCTGATGTCAGTTTGTAGGGCTCCCTTGGGTCTATCAGGGCAGCACAAGCTTGAGGTGGGGACAACTTCGGTCTGGAATCCATCTTTCGATACAAGGATTTTTTGCAGTCAGGCCCCAGCCCAGGACCAGGGGCCCCTGGGCACATCCTTTGGCCATTTTCCCTGGGAAATAAAACCCACCAGTCCAGGTTCCTGATGTCAGTTTGTAGGGATCATTTGGCTCTATCAGGGCAGCACAAGTTTGAGGAGGGGACAACTTCGGTCTGGGCTCCATCCTTCGATACAAGGATTTTTTTCAGTCATGTCCCAGCCCAGGGCCAGGGGCCCCTGGGCACAACCTTTGGCCGTTTTCTCTTGTAAAGAAAACTCACCAGTCCAGGTTCCTGATGTCAGTTTGTAGGGCTCCCTTGGGTCTATCAGGGCAGCACAAGTTTGAGGTGCTGACAACTTCGGTCTGGGGTCCATCCTTTGATATATGTATTTTTTGCAGTCAGGACCTAGCCCAGTGTGCGGCGCCCTTGGGCACATCGTTTGGCCATTTTCCCTTGGAAAGAAAACTCACCAGTCCAGGTACCTGATGTCAGTTTGTAGGGCTCCCTTGGGTCTATCAGGGCAGCACAAGTTTGAGGTGGGGACAACTTCGGTCTGGGGTCCATCCTTCGATACAAGGATTTTTTGCAGTCAGGTCCCAGCCCAGGGCCAGGGGCCCCTGGGCACATCCTTTAGCCCTTTCCCTGGGAAAGAAAACTCAGCAGTCCAGGTTCCTGATGTCAGTTTGTAGGGCTCCCTGGGGTCTATCTGGGCATTACAAATTTTAGGTGGGGACAACTTCGGTCTGGCCTCCATCTTTTGATATAAAGATTTTTTGCAGTCAGGCCCAGCCCATTGCCAGGGTCCCATGGGCAGATTCTTTGGCCATTTTCCCTGGGAAAGAAAACTCACCAGTCCAGGTTCCTGATGTCAGTTTGTAGGGCTCCCTTGGGTCTATCAGGGCAGCACAAGTTTGAGGTGGGGACAACTTCGGTCTGGGGTCCATCCTTCGATACAAGGATTTGTTGCAGTGATCCAGCCCAGGGCCAGGGGCCCCTGGGCACAACTTTTCGCCATTTTCCCTGGGAAAGAAAACTCACCAGTCCAGGTTCCTGATGTCAGTTTGTAGGGCTCCCTTGGGTCTATCAGGGCGGCACAAGTTTGAGGTGGGGACAACTTCGGTCTGGGCTCCATCCTTCGATAAAAGGATTTTTTGCAGTCAGGTCCCAGCCCAGCGCCAGGGGCCCCTGGGCACATCCTTTGGCCCTTTTCCCTGGGAAAGAAAACTCAGCAGTCCAGGTTCCTGATGTCAGTTTGTAGGGCTCCCTGGGGTCTATCAGGGCATTTCAAATTTTAGGTGGGGACAACTTTGGTCTGGCCTCCATCCTTTGATATAAAGATTTTTTGCAGTCAGGCCCAGCCCATTGCCAGGGTCCCATGGGCACATTCTTTGGCCATTTTCCCTGGGAAAGAAAAATCACCAGTCCAGGTTCCTGATGTCAGTTTGTAGGGCTCCCTTGGGTCTATCAGGGCAGCACAAGTTTGAGGTGGGGACAACTTCGGTCTGGGGTCCATCTTTCGATACAAGGATTTTTTGCAGTCAGGCCCCAGCCCAGGGCCAGGGGCCCCTGGGCACATCCTTTGGCCATTTTCCCTGGGAAAGAAAACTCACCAGTCCAGGTTCCTGATGTCAGTTTGTAGGGATTATTTGGGTCTATCAGGGCAGCAGACGTTTGAGGTGGGGACAACTTAGGTGTGGGGTCCATCCTTCTATATAAGGATTTTTTGCAGTGAGGTCTCAGCCCAGGTCCAGGGGCCCCTGGGCACATCCTTTGGCCATTTTCCCTGGGAAAGAAAACTCAGCAGTCCAGGTTCGTGATGTCAGTTTGTAGGGCTCCCTTGGGTCTATCAGGGCAGCACAAGTTTGACTTGGTGACAACTTCGGTCTGGGCTCCATCCTTCGATATAAGGATTTTTTGCAGTCAGGTCCCAGCCCAGGGTGCGGGGAACCATGGCACAACCTTTGGCAGTTTTTCCTGGGAAAGAAAACTCACCAGTCCAGGTTCCTGATGTCAGTTTGTAGGGCTCCCTTGGGTCTATCAGGGCAGCACAAGTTTGAGGTGGGGACAACTTCGGTCTGGGGTCCATCCTTCGATATAAGGATTTTTTGCAGTCAGGTCCCAGCCATGGCCGGGGGCACCTAGGCACATCCTTTGGCCATTTTCCCTGGGAAAGAAAACTCACCAGTCCAGGTTCCTGATGTCAGTTTGTAGGGCTCCTTTGGGTCTATCAGGGCAGCATAGGTTTGATGTGGGTACAACTTCGGTCTGGGGTTCATCTTCGATATAAGGATTTTTTGCAGTCAGGACCCAGCCCAGGGCCAGGGGCCCCTGGGCACATCCTTTGGCCATTTTCTCTTGGAAAGAAAACTCACCAGTCCAGGTTCCGGACGTCAGTTTGTAGGGCTCCCTTGGGTCTATCAGGGCAGCAGAAGTTTGAGGTGCTGACAACTTCGGTCTGGGGTCCATCCTTCGATATAAGTATTTTTTGCAGTCAGGACCCAGCCCAGTGTGCGGCGCCCCTGGGCACATTCTTTGGCCATTTTCCCTTGGAAAGAAAACCCACCAGTCCAGGTACCTGATGTCAGTTTGTAGGGCTCCCTTGGGTCTATCAGGGCAGCACAAGTTTGAGGTGGGGACAACTTCGGTCTGGGGTCCATCCTTCGATATAAGGATTTTTTGCAGTCAGGTCCCAGCCATGGCCGGGGGCACCTAGGCACATTCTTTGTCCCTTTTCCCTGAGAAAGAAAACTCACCAGTCCAGGTTCCTGATGTCAGTTTGTAGGGATCATTTGGGTCTATCAGGGCATCAGACGTTTGAGGTGGGGACAACTTAGGTGTGGGGTCCATCCTTCTATATAAGGATTTTTTGCAGTGAGGTCCCAACCCAGGACCAGGGGCCCCTGGGCACATCCTTTGTCCCTTTTCCCTGGGAAAGAAAACTCAGCAGTCCCGGTTCCTGATGTCAGTTTGTAGGGCTCCCTTGGGACGATCAGGACAGCATAGGTTTGATGTGGGGACAACTTCGGTCTGGGGTTCATCCTTCGATATAAGGATTTTTTGCAGTCAGGTCCCAGCCCAGGGCCAGGGGCCCCTGGGCACATCCTTTGGCCATTTTCTCTTGGAAAGAAAACTCAGCAGTCCAGGTTCCGGATGTCAGTTTGTAGGGCTCCCTTAGGTCTATCAGGGCAGCACAAGTTTGATGTGGGGACAACTTCGGTCTGGGCTCCATCCTTCGATACAAGGATTTTTTTCAGTCATGTCCCAGCCCAGGGCCAGGGGCCCCTGGGCACAACCTTTGGCCGTTTTCTCTTGTAAAGAAAACTCACCAGTCCAGGTTCCGGATGTCAGTTTGTAGGGCTCCCTTGGGTCTATCAGGGCAGCACAAGTTTGAGGTGCTGACAACTTCGGTCTGGGGTCCATCCTTCGATATATGTATTTTTTGCAGTGATCCAGCCCAGGGCCAGGGGCCCCTGGGCACAACTTTTCGCCATTTTCCCTGGGAAAGAAAACTCACCAGTCCAGGTTCCTGATGTCAGTTTGTAGGGCTCCCTTGGGTCTATCAGGGCGGCACAAGTTTGAGGTGGGGACAACTTCGGTCTGGGCTCCATCCTTCGATAAAAGGATTTTTTGCAGTCAGGTCCCAGCCCAGCGCCAGGGGCCCCTGGGCACATCCTTTGGCCCTTTTCCCTGGGAAAGAAAACTCAGCAGTCCAGGTTCCTGATGTCAGTTTGTAGGGCTCCCTGGGGTCTATCAGGGCATTTCAAATTTTAGGTGGGGACAACTTTGGTCTGGCCTCCATCCTTTGATATAAAGATTTTTTGCAGTCAGGCCCAGCCCATTGCCAGGGTCCCATGGGCACATTCTTTGGCCATTTTCCCTGGGAAAGAAAAATCACCAGTCCAGGTTCCTGATGTCAGTTTGTAGGGATTATTTGGGTCTATCAGGGCAGCAGACGTTTGAGGTGGGGACAATTTAGGTGTGGGGTCCATCCTTCTATATAAGGATTTTTTGCAGTGAGGTCCCAGCCCAGGTCCAGGGGCCCCTGGGCACATCCTTTGGCCATTTTCCCTGGGAAAGAAAACTCAGCAGTCCAGGTTCGTGATGTCAGTTTGTAGGGCTCCCTTGGGTCTATCAGGGCAGCAGAAGTTTAACTTGGTGACAACTTCGGTCTGGGGTCCATCCTTCGATATATGTATTTTTTGCAGTGATCCAGCCTAGGGCCAAGGGCCCCTGGGCACACCTTTTCGCCATTTTCCCTTGGAGAGAAAACTCACCAGTCCAGGTTCCTGATGTCAGTTTGTAGGGCTCCCTTGGGTCTATCAGGGCAGCACAAGTTTGAGGTGGGGACAACTTCGGTCTGGGCTCCATCCTTCGATTTAAGGATTTTTTGCAGTCAGGTCCCAGCCCAGGGCCAGGGGCCCCTGGGCACATCCTTTAGCCCTTTCCCTGGGAAAGAAAACTCAGCAGTCCAGGTTCCTGATGTCAGTTTGTAGGGCTCCCTGGGGTCTATGTGGGCATTACAAATTTTAGGTGGGGACAACTTCGGTCTGGCCTCCATCTTTTGATATAAAGATTTTTTGCAGTCAGGCCCAGCCCATTGCCAGGGTCCCATGGGCAGATTCTTTGGCCATTTTCCCTGGGAAAGAAAACTCACCAGTCCAGGTTCCTGATGTCAGTTTGTAGGGCTCCCTTGGGTCTATCAGGGCAGCACAAGTTTGAGGTGGGGACAACTTCGGTCTGGGGTCCATCCTTCGATACAAGGATTTGTTGCAGTGATCCAGCCCAGGGCCAGGGGCCCCTGGGCACAACTTTTCGCCATTTTCCCTGGGAAAGAAAACTCACCAGTCCAGGTTCCTGATGTCAGTTTGTAGGGCTCCCTTGGGTCTATCAGGGCGGCACAAGTTTGAGGTGGGGACAACTTCGGTCTGGGCTCCATCCTTCGATAAAAGGATTTTTTGCAGTCAGGTCCCAGCCCAGCGCCAGGGGCCCCTGGGCACATCCTTTGGCCCTTTTCCCTGGGAAAGAAAACTCAGCAGTCCAGGTTCCTGATGTCAGTTTGTAGGGCTCCCTGGGGTCTATCAGGGCATTACAAATTTTAGGTGGGGACAACTTTGGTCTGGCCTCCATCCTTTGATATAAAGATTTTTTGCAGTCAGGCCCAGCCCATTGCCAGGGTCCCATGGGCACATTCTTTGGCCATTTTCCCTGGGAAAGAAAACTCACCAGTCCAGGTTCCTGATGTCAGTTTGTAGGGCTCCCTTGGGTCTATCAGGGCAGCAGAAATTTGAGGAGGGGACAATTCGGTCTGGGGTCCATCCTTTGATATAAAGATTTTTTGCAGTCAGGCCCAGCCCATTGCCAGGGTCCCATGGGCACATTCTTTGGCCATTTTCCCTGGGAAAGAAAACTCACCAGTCCAGGTTCCTGATGTCAGTTTGTAGGGCTCCCTTGGGTCTATCAGGGCAGCACAAGTTTGAGGTGGGGACAACTTCGGTCTGGGGTCCATCCTTCGATATAAGGATTTTTTGCAGTCAGGTCCCAGCCATGCCCGGGGGCACCTAGGCACATCCTTTGGCCATTTTCCCTGCGAAAGAAAACTCACCAGTCCAGGTACCTGATGTCAGTTTGTAGGGCTCCCTTGGGGCTGTCCGGGCAGCAGAATTTTGAGGAGTGGGCAATTTCGGTCTGGGGTCCATCCTTCGATATAAGGATTTTTTGCAGTCAGGTCCCAGCCATGGCCGGGGGCACCTAGGCACATTCTTTGTCCCTTTTCCCTGAGAAAGAAAACTCACCAGTCCAGGTTCCTGATGTCAGTTTGTAGGGCTCCTTTGGGTCTATCAGGGCAGCAGAACTTTGAAGTGGGGACAACTTCGGTCTGGGGTCCATCCTTCGATATAAGGATTTTTTGCATTGAGGTCCCAGCCCAGGGCCAGGGGCCCCTGGGCACATACTTTGGCCATTTTCCCTGGGAAAGAAAACTCACCAGTCCAGGTTCCTGATGTCAGTTTGTAGGGCTCCCTTGGGTCTATCAGGGCAGCACAAGTTTGACTTGGTGACAACTTCGGTCTGGGGTACATCCTTCGATATATGTATTTATTGCAGTGATCCAGCCCAGGGCCAGGGGCCCCTGGGCACAACTTTTCTCCATTTTCCCTGGGAAAGAAAACTCACCAGTCCAGGTTCCTGATGTCAGTTTGTAGGGCTCCCTTGGGTCTATCAGGGCGGCACAAGTTTGAGGTGGGGACAACTTTGGTCTGGGGTCCATCCTTCGATAAAAGGATTTTTTGCAGTCAGATCCCAGCCCAGGGCCAGGGGCCCCTGGGCACATCCTTTGGCCCTTTTCCCTGGGAAAGAAAACTCAGCAGTCCAGGTTCCTGATGTCACTTTGCAGGGCTCCCTGGGGTCTATCAGGGCATTACAAATTTTAGGTGGGGACAACTTTGGTTTGGCCTCCATCCTTTGATATAAAGATTTTTTGCAGTCAGGCCCAGCCCATTGCCAGGGTCCCATGGGCACATTCTTTGGGCATTTTCCCTGGGAAAGAAAACTCACCAGTCCAGGTTCCTGATGTCAGTTTGTAGGGCTCCCTTGGGTCTATCAGGGCAGCACAAGCTTGAGGTGGGGACAACTTCGGTCTGGAATCCATCTTTCGATACAAGGATTTTTTGCAGTCAGGCCCCAGCCCAGGACCAGGGGCCCCTGGGCACATCCTTTGGCCATTTTCCCTGGGAAATAAAACCCACCAGTCCAGGTTCCTGATGTCAGTTTGTAGGGATCATTTGGCTCTATCAGGGCAGCAGACGTTTGAGGTGGGGACAACTTAGGTGTGGGGTCCATCCTTCTATATAAGGATTTTTTGCAGTGAGGTCCCAGCCCAGGACCAGGGGCCCCTGGGCACATCCTTTGTCCCTTTTCCCTGGGAAAGAAAACTCAGCAGTCCCGGTTCCTGATGTCAGTTTGTAGGGCTCCCTTGGGACGATCAGGACAGCATAGGTTTGATGTGGGGACAACTTCGGTCTGGGGTTCATCCTTCGATATAAGGATTTTTTGCAGTCAGGTCCGAGCCCAGGGCCAGGGGCCCCTGGGCACATCCTTTGGCCATTTTCTCTTGGAAAGAAAACTCAGCAGTCCAGGTTCCGGATGTCAGTTTGTAGGGCTCCCTTGGGTCTATCAGGGCAGCACAAGTTTGAGGAGGGGACAACTTCGGTCTGGGCTCCATCCTTCGATACAAGGATTTTTTTCAGTCATGTCCCAGCCCAGGGCCAGGGGCCCCTGGGCACAACCTTTGGCCGTTTTCTCTTGTAAAGAAAACTCACCAGTCCAGGTTCCTGATGTCAGTTTGTAGGGCTCCCTTGGGTCTATCAGGGCAGCACAAGTTTGAGGTGCTGACAACTTCGGTCTGGGGTCCATCCTTTGATATATGTATTTTTTGCAGTCAGGACCTAGCCCAGTGTGCGGCGCCCTTGGGCACATCGTTTGGCCATTTTCCCTTGGAAAGAAAACTCACCAGTCCAGGTACCTGATGTCAGTTTGTAGGGCTCCCTTGGGTCTATCAGGGCAGCACAAGTTTGAGGTGGGGACAACTTCGGTCTGGGGTCCATCCTTCGATACAAGGATTTTTTGCAGTCAGGTCCCAGCCCAGGGCCAGGGGCCCCTGGGCACATCCTTTAGCCCTTTCCCTGGGAAAGAAAACTCAGCAGTCCAGGTTCCTGATGTCAGTTTGTAGGGCTCCCTGGGGTCTATCTGGGCATTACAAATTTTAGGTGGGGACAACTTCGGTCTGGCCTCCATCTTTTGATATAAAGATTTTTTGCAGTCAGGCCCAGCCCATTGCCAGGGTCCCATGGGCAGATTCTTTGGCCATTTTCCCTGGGAAAGAAAACTCACCAGTCCAGGTTCCTGATGTCAGTTTGTAGGGCTCCCTTGGGTCTATCAGGGCAGCACAAGTTTGAGGTGGGGACAACTTCGGTCTGGGGTCCATCCTTCGATACAAGGATTTGTTGCAGTGATCCAGCCCAGGGCCAGGGGCCCCTGGGCACAACTTTTCGCCATTTTCCCTGGGAAAGAAAACTCACCAGTCCAGGTTCCTGATGTCAGTTTGTAGGGCTCCCTTGGGTCTATCAGGGCGGCACAAGTTTGAGGTGGGGACAACTTCGGTCTGGGCTCCATCCTTCGATAAAAGGATTTTTTGCAGTCAGGTCCCAGCCCAGCGCCAGGGGCCCCTGGGCACATCCTTTGGCCCTTTTCCCTGGGAAAGAAAACTCAGCAGTCCAGGTTCCTGATGTCAGTTTGTAGGGCTCCCTGGGGTCTATCAGGGCATTTCAAATTTTAGGTGGGGACAACTTTGGTCTGGCCTCCATCCTTTGATATAAAGATTTTTTGCAGTCAGGCCCAGCCCATTGCCAGGGTCCCATGGGCACATTCTTTGGCCATTTTCCCTGGGAAAGAAAAATCACCAGTCCAGGTTCCTGATGTCAGTTTGTAGGGCTCCCTTGGGTCTATCAGGGCAGCACAAGTTTGAGGTGGGGACAACTTCGGTCTGGGGTCCATCTTTCGATACAAGGATTTTTTGCAGTCAGGCCCCAGCCCAGGGCCAGGGGCCCCTGGGCACATCCTTTGGCCATTTTCCCTGGGAAAGAAAACTCACCAGTCCAGGTTCCTGATGTCAGTTTGTAGGGATTATTTGGGTCTATCAGGGCAGCAGACGTTTGAGGTGGGGACAACTTAGGTGTGGGGTCCATCCTTCTATATAAGGATTTTTTGCAGTGAGGTCTCAGCCCAGGTCCAGGGGCCCCTGGGCACATCCTTTGGCCATTTTCCCTGGGAAAGAAAACTCAGCAGTCCAGGTTCGTGATGTCAGTTTGTAGGGCTCCCTTGGGTCTATCAGGGCAGCACAAGTTTGACTTGGTGACAACTTCGGTCTGGGCTCCATCCTTCGATATAAGGATTTTTTGCAGTCAGGTCCCAGCCCAGGGTGCGGGGAACCATGGCACAACCTTTGGCAGTTTTTCCTGGGAAAGAAAACTCACCAGTCCAGGTTCCTGATGTCAGTTTGTAGGGCTCCCTTGGGTCTATCAGGGCAGCACAAGTTTGAGGTGGGGACAACTTCGGTCTGGGGTCCATCCTTCGATATAAGGATTTTTTGCAGTCAGGTCCCAGCCATGGCCGGGGGCACCTAGGCACATCCTTTGGCCATTTTCCCTGGGAAAGAAAACTCACCAGTCCAGGTTCCTGATGTCAGTTTGTAGGGCTCCTTTGGGTCTATCAGGGCAGCATAGGTTTGATGTGGGTACAACTTCGGTCTGGGGTTCATCTTCGATATAAGGATTTTTTGCAGTCAGGACCCAGCCCAGGGCCAGGGGCCCCTGGGCACATCCTTTGGCCATTTTCTCTTGGAAAGAAAACTCAGCAGTCCAGGTTCCGGATGTCAGTTTGTAGGGCTCCCTTAGGTCTATCAGGGCAGCACAAGTTTGATGTGGGGACAACTTCGGTCTGGGCTCCATCCTTCGATACAAGGATTTTTTTCAGTCATGTCCCAGCCCAGGGCCAGGGGCCCCTGGGCACAACCTTTGGCCGTTTTCTCTTGTAAAGAAAACTCACCAGTCCAGGTTCCGGATGTCAGTTTGTAGGGCTCCCTTGGGTCTATCAGGGCAGCACAAGTTTGAGGTGCTGACAACTTCGGTCTGGGGTCCATCCTTCGATATATGTATTTTTTGCAGTGATCCAGCCCAGGGCCAGGGGCCCCTGGGCACAACTTTTCGCCATTTTCCCTGGGAAAGAAAACTCACCAGTCCAGGTTCCTGATGTCAGTTTGTAGGGCTCCCTTGGGTCTATCAGGGCGGCACAAGTTTGAGGTGGGGACAACTTCGGTCTGGGCTCCATCCTTCGATAAAAGGATTTTTTGCAGTCAGGTCCCAGCCCAGCGCCAGGGGCCCCTGGGCACATCCTTTGGCCCTTTTCCCTGGGAAAGAAAACTCAGCAGTCCAGGTTCCTGATGTCAGTTTGTAGGGCTCCCTGGGGTCTATCAGGGCATTTCAAATTTTAGGTGGGGACAACTTTGGTCTGGCCTCCATCCTTTGATATAAAGATTTTTTGCAGTCAGGCCCAGCCCATTGCCAGGGTCCCATGGGCACATTCTTTGGCCATTTTCCCTGGGAAAGAAAAATCACCAGTCCAGGTTCCTGATGTCAGTTTGTAGGGATTATTTGGGTCTATCAGGGCAGCAGACGTTTGAGGTGGGGACAACTTAGGTGTGGGGTCCATCCTTCTATATAAGGATTTTTTGCAGTGAGGTCCCAGCCCAGGTCCAGGGGCCCCTGGGCACATCCTTTGGCCATTTTCCCTGGGAAAGAAAACTCAGCAGTCCAGGTTCGTGATGTCAGTTTGTAGGGCTCCCTTGGGTCTATCAGGGCAGCACAAGTTTAACTTGGTGACAACTTCGGTCTGGGGTCCATCCTTCGATATATGTATTTTTTGCAGTGATCCAGCCTAGGGCCAAGGGCCCCTGGGCACACCTTTTCGCCATTTTCCCTTGGAGAGAAAACTCACCAGTCCAGGTTCCTGATGTCAGTTTGTAGGGCTCCCTTGGGTCTATCAGGGCGGCACAAGTTTGAGGTGGGGACAACTTCGGTCTGGGCTCCATCCTTCGATACAAGGACTTGTTGCAGTGATCCAGCCCAGGGCCAGGGGCCCCTGGGCACAACTTTTCGCCATTTTCCCTGGGAAAGAAAACTCACCAGTCCAGGTTCCTGATGTCAGTTTGTAGGGCTCCCTTGGGTCTATCAGGGCGGCACAAGTTTGAGGTGGGGACAACTTCGGTCTGGGCTCCATCCTTCGATAAAAGGATTTTTTGCAGTCAGGTCCCAGCCCAGCGCCAGGGGCCCCTGGGCACATCCTTTGGCCCTTTTCCCTGGGAAAGAAAACTCAGCAGTCCAGGTTCCTGATGTCAGTTTGTAGGGCTCCCTGGGGTCTATCAGGGCATTACAAATTTTAGGTGGGGACAACTTTGGTCTGGCCTCCATCCTTTGATATAAAGATTTTTTGCAGTCAGGCCCAGCCCATTGCCAGGGTCCCATGGGCACATTCTTTGGCCATTTTCCCTGGGAAAGAAAACTCACCAGTCCAGGTTCCTGATGTCAGTTTGTAGGGCTCCCTTGGGTCTATCAGGGCAGCAGAAATTTGAGGAGGGGACAATTCGGTCTGGGGTCCATCCTTTGATATAAAGATTTTTTGCAGTCAGGCCCAGCCCATTGCCAGGGTCCCATGGGCACATTCTTTGGCCATTTTCCCTGGGAAAGAAAACTCACCAGTCCAGGTTCCTGATGTCAGTTTGTAGGGCTCCCTTGGGTCTATCAGGGCAGCACAAGTTTGAGGTGGGGACAACTTCGGTCTGGGGTCCATCCTTCGATATAAGGATTTTTTGCAGTCAGGTCCCGGCCATGCCCGGGGGCACCTAGGCACATCCTTTGGCCATTTTCCCTGCGAAAGAAAACTCACCAGTCCAGGTACCTGATGTCAGTTTGTAGGGCTCCCTTGGGGCTGTCAGGGCAGCAGAATTTTGAGGAGTGGGCAATTTCGGTCTGGGGTCCATCCTTCGATATAAGGATTTTTTGCAGTCAGGTCCCAGCCATGGCCGGGGGCACCTAGGCACATTCTTTGTCCCTTTTCCCTGAGAAAGAAAACTCACCAGTCCAGGTTCCTGATGTCAGTTTGTAGGGCTCCTTTGGGTCTATCAGGGCAGCAGAACTTTGAAGTGGGGACAACTTCGGTCTGGGGTCCATCCTTCGATATAAGGATTTTTTGCATTGAGGTCCCAGCCCAGGGCCAGGGGCCCCTGGGCACATACTTTGGCCATTTTCCCTGGGAAAGAAAACTCACCAGTCCAGGTTCCTGATGTCAGTTTGTAGGGCTCCCTTGGGTCTATCAGGGCAGCACAAGTTTGACTTGGTGACAACTTCGGTCTGGGGTACATCCTTCGATATATGTATTTATTGCAGTGATCCAGCCCAGGGCCAGGGGCCCCTGGGCACAACTTTTCTCCATTTTCCCTGGGAAAGAAAACTCACCAGTCCAGGTTCCTGATGTCAGTTTGTAGGGCTCCCTTGGGTCTATCAGGGCGGCACAAGTTTGAGGTGGGGACAACTTTGGTCTGGGGTCCATCCTTCGATAAAAGGATTTTTTGCAGTCAGATCCCAGCCCAGGGCCAGGGGCCCCTGGGCACATCCTTTGGCCCTTTTCCCTGGGAAAGAAAACTCAGCAGTCCAGGTTCCTGATGTCAGTTTGCAGGGCTCCCTGGGGTCTATCAGGGCATTACAAATTTTAGGTGGGGACAACTTTGGTTTGGCCTCCATCCTTTGATATAAAGATTTTTTGCAGTCAGGCCCAGCCCATTGCCAGGGTCCCATGGGCACATTCTTTGGCCATTTTCCCTGGGAAAGAAAACTCACCAGTCCAGGTTCCTGATGTCAGTTTGTAGGGCTCCCTTGGGTCTATCAGGGCAGCACAAGCTTGAGGTGGGGACAACTTCGGTCTGGAATCCATCTTTCGATACAAGGATTTTTTGCAGTCAGGCCCCAGCCCAGGACCAGGGGCCCCTGGGCACATCCTTTGGCCATTTTCCCTGGGAAATAAAACCCACCAGTCCAGGTTCCTGATGTCAGTTTGTAGGGATCATTTGGGTCTATCAGGGCAGCAGACGTTTGAGGTGGGGACAACTTAGGTGTGGGGTCCATCCTTCTATATAAGGATTTTTTGCAGTGAGGTCCCAGCCCAGGACCAGGGGCCCCTGGGCACATCCTTTGTCCCTTTTCCCTGGGAAAGAAAACTCAGCAGTCCCGGTTCCTGATGTCAGTTTGTAGGGCTCCCTTGGGACGATCAGGACAGCATAGGTTTGATGTGGGGACAACTTCGGTCTGGGGTTCATCCTTCGATATAAGGATTTTTTGCAGTCAGGTCCGAGCCCAGGGCCAGGGGCCCCTGGGCACATCCTTTGGCCATTTTCTCTTGGAAAGAAAACTCAGCAGTCCAGGTTCCGGATGTCAGTTTGTAGGGCTCCCTTGGGTCTATCAGGGCAGCACAAGTTTGAGTAGGGGACAACTTCGGTCTGGGCTCCATCCTTCGATACAAGGATTTTTTTCAGTCATGTCCCAGCCCAGGGCCAGGGGCCCCTGGGCACAACCTTTGGCCGTTTCCTCTTGTAAAGAAAACTCACCAGTCCAGGTTCCTGATGTCAGTTTGTAGGGCTCCCTTGGGTCTATCAGGGCAGCACAAGTTTGAGGTGCTGACAACTTCGGTCTGGGGTCCATCCTTTGATATATGTATTTTTTGCAGTCAGGACCTAGCCCAGTGTGCGGCGCCCTTGGGCACATCGTTTGGCCATTTTCCCTTGGAAAGAAAACTCACCAGTCCAGGTACCTGATGTCAGTTTGTAGGGCTCCCTTGGGTCTATCAGGGCAGCACAAGTTTGAGGTGGGGACAACTTCGGTCTGGGGTCCATCCTTCGATACAAGGATTTTTTGCAGTCAGGTCCCAGCCCAGGGCCAGGGGCCCCTGGGCACATCCTTTAGCCCTTTCCCTGGGAAAGAAAACTCAGCAGTCCAGGTTGCTGATGTCAGTTTGTAGGGCTCCCTTGGGTCTATCTGGGCATTACAAATTTTAGGTGGGGACAACTTCGGTCTGGCCTCCATCTTTTGATATAAAGATTTTTTGCAGTCAGGCCCAGCCCATTGCCAGGGTCCCATGGGCAGATTCTTTGGCCATTTTCCCTGGGAAAGAAAACTCACCAGTCCAGGTTCCTGATGTCAGTTTGTAGGGCTCCCTTGGGTCTATCAGGGCAGCACAAGTTTGAGGTGGGGACAACTTCGGTCTGGGGTCCATCCTTCGATACAAGGATTTGTTGCAGTGATCCAGCCCAGGGCCAGGGGCCCCTGGGCACAACTTTTCGCCATTTTCCCTGGGAAAGAAAACTCACCAGTCCAGGTTCCTGATGTCAGTTTGTAGGGCTCCCTTGGGTCTATCAGGGCGGCACAAGTTTGAGGTGGGGACAACTTCGGTCTGGGCTCCATCCTTCGATAAAAGGATTTTTTGCAGTCAGGTCCCAGCCCAGCGCCAGGGGCCCCTGGGCACATCCTTTGGCCCTTTTCCCTGGGAAAGAAAACTCAGCAGTCCAGGTTCCTGATGTCAGTTTGTAGGGCTCCCTGGGGTCTATCAGGGCATTACAAATTTTAGGTGGGGACAACTTTGGTCTGGCCTCCATCCTTTGATATAAAGATTTTTTGCAGTCAGGCCCAGCCCATTGCCAGGGTCCCATGGGCACATTCTTTGGCCATTTTCCCTGGGAAAGAAAAATCACCAGTCCAGGTTCCTGATGTCAGTTTGTAGGGCTCCCTTGGGTCTATCAGGGCAGCACAAGTTTGAGGTGGGGACAACTTCGGTCTGGGGTCCATCTTTCGATACAAGGATTTTTTGCAGTCAGGCCCCAGCCCAGGGCCAGGGGCCCCTGGGCACATCCTTTGGCCATTTTCCCTGGGAAAGAAAACTCACCAGTCCAGGTTCCTGATGTCAGTTTGTAGGGATTATTTGGGTCTATCAGGGCAGCAGACGTTTGAGGTGGGGACAACTTAGGTGTGGGGTCCATCCTTCTATATAAGGATTTTTTGCAGTGAGGTCTCAGCCCAGGTCCAGGGGCCCCTGGGCACATCCTTTGGCCATTTTCCCTGGGAAAGAAAACTCAGCAGTCCAGGTTCGTGATGTCAGTTTGTAGGGCTCCCTTGGGTCTATCAGGGCAGCACAAGTTTGAGGTGGGGACAACTTCGGTCTGGGGTCCATCCTTCGATATAAGGATTTTTTGCAGTCAGGACCCAGCCCAGTGTGCGGCGCCCCTGGGCACATTCTTTGGCCATTTTCCCTTGGAAAGAAAACCCACCAGTCCAGGTACCTGATGTCAGTTTGTAGGGCTCCCTTGGGTCTATCAGGGCAGCACAAGTTTGAGCTGGGGACAATTTCGGTCTGGGGTCCATCCTTCGATATAAGGATTTTTTGCAGTCAGGTCCCAGCCATGGCCGGGGGCACCTAGGCACATTCTTTGTCCCTTTTCCCTGAGAAAGAAAACTCACCAGTCCAGGTTCCTGATGTCAGTTTGTAGGGCTCCCTTGGGTCTATCAGGGCGGCACAAGTTTGAGGTGGGGACAACTTTGGTCTGGGGTCCATCCTTCGATACAAGGATTTTTTGCAGTCAGGTCCCAGCCCAGGGCCAGGGGCCCCTGGGCACATCCTTTGGCCATTTTCCCTGGGAAAGAAAACTCAGCAGTCCAGGTTCCTGATGTCAGTTTGTAGGGCTCCCTTGGGTCTATCAGGGCAGCACAAGTTTGAGGTGGGGACAACTTCGGTCTGGGGTCCATCTTTCCATACAAGGATTTTTTGCAGTCAGGCCCCAGCCCAGGGCCAGGGGCCCCTGGGCACATCCTTTGGCCACTTTCCCTGGGAAAGAAAACTCACCAGTCCAGGTTCCTGATGTCAGTTTGTAGGGCTCCCTTGGGTCTATCAGGGCAGCACAAGTTTGAGGTGGGGAAAACTTCGGTCTGGGCTCCATCCTTCGATATAAGGATTTTTTGCAGTCAGGTCCCAGCCCAGGGTGCGGGGCCCCTGGGCACAACCTTTGGCAGTTTTTCCTGGGAAAGAAAACTCACCAGTCCAGGTTCCTGATGTCAGTTTTTAGGGCTCCCTTGGGTCTATCAGGGCAGCAGAAATTTGAGGAGGGGACAATTCGGTCTGGGGTCCATCCTGCGATATATGTATATTTTGCAGTCAGGTCCCAGCCGAGGGCCAGGGTCCCCTGGGCACATCCTTTGGCCCTTTTCCCTGGGAAAGAAAATTCAGCAGTCCAGGTTCCTGATGTCAGTTTGTAGGGCTCCCTGGGGTCTATCAGGGCATTACAAATTTTAGGTGGGGACAACTTTGGTCTGGCCTCCATCCTTTGATATAAAGATTTTTTGCAGTCAGGCCCAGCCCATTGCCAGGGTCCCATGGGCACATTCTTTGGCCATTTTCCCTGGGAAAGAAAAATCACCAGTCCAGGTTCCTGATGTCAGTTTGTAGGGCTCCCTTGGGTCTATCAGGGCAGCACAAGTTTGAGGTGGGGACAACTTCGGTCTGGAATCCATCTTTCGATACAAGGATTTTTTGCAGTCAGGCCCCAGCCCAGGGCCAGGGGCCCCTGGGCACACCTTTTCGCCATTTTTCCTTGGAAAGAAAACTCACCAGTCCAGGTTCCTGATGTCAGTTTGTAGGGCTCCCTTGGGTCTATCAGGGCAGCACAAGTTTGACGTGGGGAAAACTTCGGTCTGGGCTCCATCCTTCGATATAAGGATTTTTTGCAGTCAGGTCCCAGCCCAGGGTGCGGGGAACCATGGCACAACCTTTGGCAGTTTTTCCTGGGAAAGAAAACTCACCAGTCCAGGTTCCTGATGTCAGTTTTTAGGGCTCCCTTGGGTCTATCAGGGCAGCAGAAATTTGAGGAGGGGACAATTCGGTCTGGGGTCCATCCTGCGATATAAGGATTTTTTGCAGTCAGGTCCCAGCCATGGCCGGGGGCACCTAGGCACATCCTTTGGCCATTTTCCCTGCGAAAGAAAAGTCACCAGTCCAGGTTCCTGATGTCAGTTTGTAGGGCTCCCTTGGGGCTGTCAGGGCAGAAGAATTTTGAGGAGTGGGCAAATTCGGTCTGGAATCCATCCTTCGATATAAGGATTTTTTGCAGTCAGGTCCCAGCCGAGGGCCAGGGGCCCCTGGGCACATCCTTTGGCCATTTTCCCTGGGAAAGAAAACTCACCAGTCCAGGTTCCTGATGTCAGTTTGTAGGGCTCCTTTGGGTCTATCAGGGCAGCAGAAGTTTGATGTGAGGACAACTTCGGTCTGGGGTCCATCCTTCGATGTAAGGATTTTTTGCATTGAGGTCCCAGCCCAGGACCAGGGGCCCCTGGGCACATCCTTTGGCCATTTTCCCTTGGAAAGAAAACTCACCAGTCCGGGTTCCAGATGTCAGTTTGTAGGGCTCCCTGGGGTCTATCAGGGCATTACAAATTTTAGGTGGGGACAACTTTGGTTTGGCCTCCATCCTTTGATATAAAGATTTTTTGCAGTCAGGCCCAGCCCATTGCCAGGGTCCCATGGGCACATTCTTTGGCCATTTTCCCTGGGAAAGAAAACTCACCAGTCCAGGTTCCTGATGTCAGTTTGTAGGGCTCCCTTGGGTCTATCAGGGCAGCACAAGTTTGAGGTGGGGACAACTTCGGTCTGGGGTCCATCCTTCGATACAAGGATTTTTTGCAGTCAGGCCCCAGCCCAGGGCCAGGGGCCCCTGGGCACATCCTTTGGCCATTTTCCCTGGGAAAGAAAACTCAGCAGTCCAGGTTCCTGATGTCAGTTTGTAGGGCTCCCTTGGGTCTATCAGGGCAGCACAAGTTTGACTTGGTGACAACTTCGGTCTGGGGTCCATCCTTCGATATATGTATTTTTTGCAGTGATCCAGCCCAGGGCCAGGGGCCCCTGGGCACATCCTTTGGCCATTTTCTCTTGGAAAGAAAACTCACCAGTCCAGGTTCCTGATGTCAGTTTGTAGGGCTCCCTTGGGTCTATCAGGGCAGCACAAGTTTGAGGTGGGGAAAACTTCGGTCTGGGCTCCATCCTTCGATATAAGGATTTTTTGCAATCAGGTCCCAGCCCAGGGTGCGGGGAACCATGACACAACCTTTGGAAGTTTTTCCTGGGAAAGAAAACTCACCAGTCCAGGTTCCTGATGTCAGTTTGTAGGGCTCCTTTGGGTCTATCAGGGCAGCAGAAGTTTGATGTGGGGACAACTTCGGTCTGGGGTCCATCCTTCGATATAAGGATTTTTTGCAGTCAGGTCCCAGTCATGGCCGGGGGCACCTAGGCACATCCTTTGGCCATTTTCCCTGCGAAAGAAAACTCACCAGTCCAGGTTCCTGATGTCAGTTTGTAGGGCTCCTTTGGGTCTATCAGGGCAGCATAGGTTTGATGTGGGGACAACTTCGGTCTGGGGTTCATCTTCGATATAAGGATTTTTTGCAGTCAGGACCCAGCCCAGGGCCAGGGGCCCCTGGGCACATCCTTTGGCCATTTTCTCTTGGAAAGTAAACTCACCCGTCCAGGTTCCGGACGTCAGTTTTTAGGGCTCCCTTGGGTCTATCAGGGGAGCACAAGTTTGAGGTGCTGACAACTTCGGTCTGGGGTCCATCCTTTGATATAAGTATTTTTTGCAGTCAGGACCCAGCGCAGTGTGCGGCGCCCCTGGGCACATTCTTTGGCCATTTTCCCTTGGAAAGAAAACCCACCAGTCCAGGTACCTGATGTCAGTTTGTAGGGCTCCCTTGGGTCTATCAGGGCAGCACAAGTTTGAGGTGGGGACAATTTCGGTCTGGGGTCCATCCTTCGATATAAGGATTTTTTGCAGTCAGGTCCCAGCCATGGCCGGGGGCACCTAGGCACATTCTTTGTCCCTTTTCCCTGAGAAAGAAAACTCACCAGTCCAGGTTCCTGATGTCAGTTTGTAGGGCTCCTTTGGGTCTATCAGGGCAGCAGAACTTTGATGTGGGGACAACTTCGGTCTGGGGTCCATCCTTCGATATATGTATTTTTTGCAGTGATCCAGCACAGGGCCAGGGGCCCCTGGGCACAAATTTTGGCCATTTTCCCTGGGAAAGAAAACTCACCAGTCCAGGTTCCTGATGTCAGTTTGTAGGGCTCCCTTGGGTCTATCAGGGCGGCACAAGTTTGAGGTGGGGACAACTTTGGTCTGGGGTCCATCCTTCGATACAAGGATTTTTTGCAGTCAAGTCCCAGCCCAGGGCCAGGGGCCCCTGGGCACATCCTTTGGCCATTTTCCCTGGGAAAGAAAACTCAGCAGTCCAGGTTCCTGATGTCAGTTTGTAGGGCTCCCTTGGGTCTATCAGGGCAGCACAAGTTTGAGGTGGGGACAACTTCGGTCTGGGATCCATCTTTCCATACAAGGATTTTTTGCAGTCAGGCCCCAGCCCAGGGCCAGGGGCCCCTGGGCACATCCTTTGGCCACTTTCCCTGGGAAAGAAAACTCACCAGTCCAGGTTCCTGATGTCAGTTTGTAGGGCTCCCTTGGGTCTATCAGGGCAGCACAAGTTTGAGGTGGGGAAAACTTCGGTCTGGGCTCCATCCTTCGATATAAGGATTTTTTGCAGTCAGGTCCCAGCCCAGGGTGCGGGGCCCCTGGGCACAACCTTTGGCAGTTTTTCCTGGGAAAGAAAACTCACCAGTCCAGGTTCCTGATGTCAGTTTTTAGGGCTCCCTTGGGTCTATCAGGGCAGCAGAAATTTGAGGAGGGGACAATTCGGTCTGGGGTCCATCCTGCTATATATGTATATTTTGCAGTCAGGTCCCAGCCATGGCCGGGGGCACCTAGGCACATCCTTTGGCCATTTTCCCTGCGAAAGAAAACTCACCAGTCCAGGTTCCTGATGTCAGTTTGTAGGGCTCCCTTGGGGCTGTCAGGGCAGCAGAATTTTGAGGAGTGGGCAATTTCGGTCTGGAATCCATCCTTCGATATAAGGATTTTTTCCAGTCAGGTCCCAGCCGAGGGCCAGGGCCCCCTGGGCACATCCTTTGGCCATTTTCCCTGGGAAAGAAAACTCACCAGAGTCCAGGTTCCTGAGGTCAGTTTGTAGGGCTCCTTTGGGTCTATCAGGGCAGCACAAGTTTGATGTGGGGACAACTTCGGTCTGGGGTCCATCCTTCGATGTAAGGATTTTTTGCAGTCAGGTCCCAGCCATGGCCGGGGGCACCTAGGCACATTCTTTGTCCCTTTTCCCTGAGAAAGAAAACTCACCAGTCCAGGTTCCTGATGTCAGTTTGTAGGGCTCCTTTGGGTCTATCAGGGCAGCAGAACTTTGATGTGGGGACAACTTCGGTCTGGGGTCCATCCTTCGATATATGTATTTTTTGCAGTGATCCAGCACAGGGCCAGGGGCCCCTGGGCACAAATTTTGGCCATTTTCCCTGGGAAAGAAAACTCACCAGTCCAGGTTCCTGATGTCAGTTTGTAGGGCTCCCTTGGGTCTATCAGGGCGGCACAAGTTTGAGGTGGGGACAACTTTGGTCTGGGGTCCATCCTTCGATACAAGGATTTTTTGCAGTCAAGTCCCAGCCCAGGGCCAGGGGCCCCTGGGCACATCCTTTGGCCATTTTCCCTGGGAAAGAAAACTCAGCAGTCCAGGTTCCTGATGTCAGTTTGTAGGGCTCCCTTGGGTCTATCAGGGCAGCACAAGTTTGAGGTGGGGACAACTTCGGTCTGGGATCCATCTTTCCATACAAGGATTTTTTGCAGTCAGGCCCCAGCCCAGGGCCAGGGGCCCCTGGGCACATCCTTTGGCCACTTTCCCTGGGAAAGAAAACTCACCAGTCCAGGTTCCTGATGTCAGTTTGTAGGGCTCCCTTGGGTCTATCAGGGCAGCACAAGTTTGAGGTGGGGAAAACTTCGGTCTGGGCTCCATCCTTCGATATAAGGATTTTTTGCAGTCAGGTCCCAGCCCAGGGTGCGGGGCCCCTGGGCACAACCTTTGGCAGTTTTTCCTGGGAAAGAAAACTCACCAGTCCAGGTTCCTGATGTCAGTTTTTAGGGCTCCCTTGGGTCTATCAGGGCAGCAGAAATTTGAGGAGGGGACAATTCGGTCTGGGGTCCATCCTGCTATATATGTATATTTTGCAGTCAGGTCCCAGCCATGGCCGGGGGCACCTAGGCACATCCTTTGGCCATTTTCCCTGCGAAAGAAAACTCACCAGTCCAGGTTCCTGATGTCAGTTTGTAGGGCTCCCTTGGGGCTGTCAGGGCAGCAGAATTTTGAGGAGTGGGCAATTTCGGTCTGGAATCCATCCTTCGATATAAGGATTTTTTCCAGTCAGGTCCCAGCCGAGGGCCAGGGGCCCCTGGGCACATCCTTTGGCCATTTTCCCTGGGAAAGAAAACTCACCAGTCCAGGTTCCTGAGGTCAGTTTGTAGGGCTCCTTTGGGTCTATCAGGGCAGCAGAAGTTTGATGTGGGGACAACTTCGGTCTGGGGTCCATCCTTCGATGTAAGGATTTTTTGCATTGAGGTCCCAGCCCAGGACCAGGGGCCCCTGGGCACATCCTTTGGCCATTTTCCCTTGGAAAGAAAACTCACCAGTCCGGGTTCCTGATGTCAGTTTGTAGGGCTCCTTTGGGTCTATCTGGGCATTACAAATTTTAGGTGGGGACAACTTTGGTCTGGCCTCCATCCTTTGATATAAAGATTTTTTGCAGTCAGGCCCAGCCCATTGCCAGGGTCCCATGGGCACATTCTTTGGCCATTTTCCCTGGGAAAGAAAACTCACCAGTCCAGGTTCCTGATGTCAGTTTGTAGGGCTCCCTTGGGTCTATCAGGGCAGCACAAGTTTGAGGTGGGGACAACTTCGGTCTGGGGTCCATCCTTCGATACAAGGCTTCTTTGCAGTCAGGTCCCAGCCCAGGGCCAGGGGCCCCTGGGCACATCATTTGTCCATTTTCCCTTGGAAAGAAAACTCACCAGTCCAGGTTCCTGATGTCAATTTGTAGGGCTCCCTTGGGTCTATCAGGGCAGCACAAGTTTGACTTGGTGACAACTTCGGTCTGGGGTACATCCTTCGATATATGTATTTTTTGCAGTGATCCAGCCCAGGGCCAGGGGCCCCAGGGCACAACTTTTCTCCATTCTCCCTGGGAAAGAAAACTCACCAGTCCAGGTTCCTGATGTCAGTTTTTAGGGCTCCCTTGGGTCTATCAGGGCGGCACAAGTTTGAGGTGGGGACAACTTCGGTCTGGGGTCCATCCTTCGATACAAGGATTTTTTGCAGTCAGGTCCCAGCCCAGCGCCAGGGGCCCCTGGGCACATCCTTTGGCCCTTTTCCCTGGGAAAGAAAACTCAGCAGTCCAGGTTCCTGATGTCAGTTTGTAGGGCTCCCTGGGGTCTATCAGGGCATTACAAATTTTAGGTGGGGACAACTTTGGTTTGGCCTCCATCCTTTGATATAAAGATTTTTTGCAGTCAGGCCCAGCCCATTGCCAGGGTCCCATGGGCACATTCTTTGGCCATTTTCCCTGGGAAAGAAAACTCACCAGTCCAGGTTCCTGATGTCAGTTTGTAGGGATCATTTGGGTCTATCAGGGCAGCAGACGTTTGAGGTGGGGACAACTTAGGTGTGGGGTCCATCCTTCTATATAAGGATTTTTTGCAGTCAGGCCCCAGCCCAGGGCCAGGGGCCCCTGGGCACATTATTTGTCCATTTTCCCTTGGAAAGAAAACTCAGCAGTCCAGGTTCCTGATGTCAGTTTGTAGGGCTCCCTTGGGTCTATCAGGGCAGCACAAGTTTGACTTGGTGACAACTTCGGTCTGGGGTCCATCCTTCGATATATGTATTTTTTGCAGTGATCCAGCCCAGGGCCAGGGGCCCCTGGGCACACCTTTTCGCCATTTTCCCTGGGAAAGAAAACTCACCAGTCCAGGTTCCTGATGTCAGTTTGTAGGGCTCCCTTGGGTCTCTCAGGGCAGCACAACTTTAGGGAGGGGACCACTTCAGTCTGTGATCCATCCTTCGATATAAGGATTTTTTGCATTCAGGCCCCAGCCGAGGGCCAGGGGCCCCTGGGCACATCCTTTGGCCATTTTCCCTGGGAAAGAAAACTCACCAGTCCAGGTTGCTGATATCAGTTTGTAGGGCTCCCTTGGGTCTATCAGGGCAGCACAACTTTGAGGAGGGGACAACTTTGGTCTGCGAAGCATCCTTCAATATAAGGATTCTTTGCAGTCAGGCCCCAGCCCGTTGCCAGGGGCCCCTGGGCACATCCTTTGGCCATTTTCCCTGGGAAATAAAACTCACCAGTCCAGGTTGCTGATGTCAGTTTGTAGGGCTCCCTTGGGTCTCTCAGGGCAGCACAACTTTGAGGAGGGGACAACTTCGGTCTGGGGTCCATTCTTCGATATAAGGATTCTTTGCAGTCAGGCCCCATCCCAGTCCCAGGGGCCCCTGGGCACATCCTTTGGCCATTTTCCCTGGGAAAGAAAATTCACCAGTCCAGGTTGCTGATGTCAGTTTGTAGGGCTCCCTTGGCTCTATCTGGGCAGCAGAAATTTGAGGAGCGGACAATTTTGGTCTGCGATCCATCCTTCGATATATGGATTCTTTGCAGTCAGGTCCCAGCCCTGCTATTGGGGCTCCTGGGAACATCCTTTGGCCATTTTCCCTGGGAAAGAAAACTCACCAGTCCAGGTTGCTGATGTCAGTTTGTAGGGCTCCCTTGGGTCTCTCAGGGCAGCACAACTTTAGGGAGGGGACCACTTCAGTCTGTGATCCATCCTTCGATATAAGGATTTTTTGCTTTCAGGCCCCAGCCCAGGGCCAGGGGCCCCTGGGCACATCCTTTGGCCATTTTCCCTGGGAAAGAAAACTCACCAGTCCAGGTTGCTGATATCAGTTTGTAGGGCTCCCTTGGGTCTATCAGGGCAGCACAAGTATGAGATGGGGACAACTTCGGTCTGCGATCCATCCTTCGATATATGGATTCTTTGCAGTCAGGCCCGAGCCCAGTGCCAGGGGCCCCTGGGCACATCCTTTGGCCATTTTCCCTGGGAAAGAAAACTCACCATTCCAGGTTCCTGATGTCAGTTTGTAGGGCTCCCTTGGGTCTATCAGGGCAGCACAAGTATGAGATGGGGACAACTTCGGTCTGGGGTCCATCCTTCGATATAAGGATTCTTCGCAGTCAGGTCCCAGCCCGGGGTCGGGGGCCCCTGGGCACATCCTTTGGCCAGTTTCCCTGGGAAAGAAAACTCACCAGTCCAGGTTGCTGATGTCAGTTTGTAGGGCTCCCTTGGGTCTATCAGGGCAGCACAACTTTGAGGAGGGGACAACTTCGGTCTGGGGTCCATCCTTCGATATAAGGATTCTTTGCAGTCAGGTCCCAGCCCTGCTCTTGGGGCTCCTGGGAACATCCTTTGGCCATTTTCCCTGGGATAGAAAACTCACCAGTCCAGGTTGCTGATGTCAGTTTGTAGGGCTCCCTTGGGTCTCTCAGGGCAGCACAACTTTGAGGAGGGGACAACTTCAGTCTGCGATCCATCCTTCGATATAAGGATTCTTTGCATTCAGGCCCGAGCCCAGGGTCAGGGGCCCCTGGGCACATCCTTTGGCCATTTTCCCTGGGAAAGAAAACTCACCAGTCCAGGTTGCTGATATCAGTTTGTAGGGCTCCCTTGGGTCTATCAGGGCAGTACAAGGATGAGATGGGGACAACTTCGGTCTGCGATCCATCCTTCGATATAAGGATTCTTTGCATTCAGGCCCGAGCCCAGTGCCAGGGGCCCCTGGGCACATCCTTTGGCCATTTTCCCTGGGAAAGAAAACTCACCAGTCCAGGTTCCTGATGTCAGTTTGTAGGGCTCCCTTGGGTCTATCAGGGCAGCACAAGTATGAGATGGGGACAACTTCGGTCTGCGATCCATCCTTCGATATAAGGATTCTTTGCATTCAGGCCCGAGCCCAGGGCCAGGTGCCCCTGGGCACATCCTTTGGCCATTTTCCCTGGGAAAGAAAACTCACCAGTCCAGGTTCCTGATGTCAGTTTGTAGGGCTCCCTTGGGTCTAGCAGGGCAGCACAAGTTTGAGGTGGGGACAATTTTGGTCTGTGATCCACGCTTCGATTGAGGGATTCTTTACAGTCAGGCCCGAGTCCAGGGCCAGGGGCTCCTGGGCACATCCTTTGGCCATTTTCCCTGGGAAAGAAAATTCACCAGTCCAGGTTGCTAATGTCAGTTTGTAGGGCTCCCTTGGGTCTATCAGGGCAGCACAACTTTGAGGAGGGGACAACTTCAGTCTGGGGTCCATCCTTCGATATAAGGATTCTTTGCAGTCAGGTCCGAGCCCAGTGCCAGGGGCCCCTGGGCACATCCTTTGGCCATTTTCCCTGGGAAAGAAAACTCACCAGTCCAAGTTGCTGAGGTCAGTTTGTAGGGCTCCCTTGGGTCTATCAGGGCAGCACAACTTTGAGGAGGGGACAACTTCGGTTGGGGGTCCAAACTTCGATATAAGGATTCTCTGCAGTCAGGCCCCGGCCCAGGGCCGGGGGCCCCTGGGCACATCCTTTGGCCATTTTCCCTTGGAAAGAAAATTCACCTGTCCAGGTTGCTGATGTCAGTTTGTAGGGCTCCCTTGGGTCTATCTGGGCAGCAGAAATTTGAGGAGCGGACAATTTTGGTCTGCGATCCATCCTTTGATATATGGATTCTTTGCAGTCAGGTCCCAGCCCTGCTCTTGGGGCTCCTGGGAACATCCTTTGGCCATTTTCCCTGGGAAAGAAAACTCACCAGTCCAGGTTGCTGATATCAGTTTGTAGGGCTCCCTTGGGTCTATCCGGGCAGCACAAGTATGAGATGGGGACAACTTCGGTCTGCGATCCATCCTTCGATATAAGGATTCTTTGCATTCAGGCCCGAGCCCAGTGCCAGGGGCCCCTGGGCACATCCTTTGGCCATTTTCCCTGGGAAAGAAAACTCACCATTCCAGGTTCCTGATGTCAGTTTGTAGGGCTCCCTTGGGTCTATCAGGGCAGCACAAGTATGAGATGGGGACAACTTCGGTCTGCGATCCATCCTTCGATACAAGGATTCTTTGCATTAAGGCCCGAGCCCAGGGCCAGGGGCCCCTGGGCACATCCTTTGGCCATTTTCCCTGGGAAAGAAAACTCACCAGTCCAGGTTGCTGATGTCAGTTTGTAGGGCTCCCTTGGGTCTATCAGGGCAGCACAAGTTTGAGGTGGGGACAATTTTGGTCTGTGATCCACCCTTCGATAGAGGGATTCTTTACAGTCAGGCCCGAGCCCAGGGTCAGGGGCCCCTGGGCATATCCTTTGGCCATTTTCCCTGGGAAAGAAAACTCACCAGTCCAGGTTGCTGATGTCAGTTTGTAGGGCTTCCTTGTTTCTCTCAGGGCAGCACAACTTTGAGGATGGGACAACTTCGGTCTGGGGTCCATCCTTCGATATAAGGATTTTTTGCATTCAGGTCGGAGCCCAGTGCCAGGGGCCCCTGGGCACATCCTTTGGCCATTTTCCCTGGGAAAGAAAACTCACCAGTCCAGGTTGCTGATGTCAATTTGTAGGGCTCCCTTGGGTCTCTCAGGGCAGCACAATTTTGAGGAGGGGACAACTTCGGTCTGTGATCCATTGTTCGATATAAGGATTCTTTGCAGTCAGGTCCCAGCCCGGGGTCAGGGGCCCCTGGGCACATCCTTTGGCCATTTTCCCTGGGAAAGAAAACTCACTAGTCCAGGTTGCTGATGTCAGTTTGTAGGGCTCCCTTGGGTCTATCAGGGCAGCACAACTTTGAGGAGGGGACAACTTTGGTCTGCGAACCATCCTTCGATATAAGGATTCTTTGCAGTCAGGCCCCAGCCCGTTGCCAGGGGACCCTGGGCACATCCTTTGGCCATTTTCCCTGGGAAAGAAAACTCACCAGTCCAGGTTGCTGATGTCAGTTTGTAGGGCTCCCTTGGGTCTCTCAGGGCAGCACAACTTTGAGGAGGGGACAACTTTGGTCTGTGATCCATTCTTAGATATAAGGATTCTTTGCATTCAGGCCCGAGCCCAGGGTCAGGGGCCCCTGGGCACATCCTTTGGCCATTTTCCCTGGGAAAGAAAACTCACCAGTCCAGGTTGCTGATATCAGTTTGTAGGGCTCCCTTGGGTCTATCAGGGCAGTACAAGTATGAGATGGGGACAACTTCGGTCTGCGATCCATCCTTCGATATAAGGATTCTTTGCATTCAGGCCCGAGCCCAGTGCCAGGGGCCCCTGGGCACATCCTTTGGCCATTTTCCCTGGGAAAGAAAACTCACCAGTCCAGGTTCCTGATGTCAGTTTGTAGGGCTCCCTTGGGTCTATCAGGGCAGCACAAGTATGAGATGGGGACAACTTCGGTCTGCGATCCATCCTTCGATATAAGGATTCTTTGCATTCAGGCCCGAGCCCAGGGCCAGGTGCCCCTGGGCACATCCTTTGGCCATTTTCCCTGGGAAAGAAAACTCACCAGTCCAGGTTCCTGATGTCAGTTTGTAGGGCTCCCTTGGGTCTATCAGGGCAGCACAAGTTTGAGGTGGGGACAATTTTGGTCTGTGATCCACGCTTCGATTGAGGGATTCTTTACAGTCAGGCCCGAGTCCAGGGCCAGGGGCTCCTGGGCACATCCTTTGGCCATTTTCCCTGGGAAAGAAAATTCACCAGTCCAGGTTGCTAATGTCAGTTTGTAGGGCTCCCTTGGGTCTATCAGGGCAGCACAACTTTGAGGAGGGGACAACTTCAGTCTGGGGTCCATCCTTCGATATAAGGATTCTTTGCAGTCAGGTCCGAGCCCAGTGCCAGGGGCCCCTGGGCACATCCTTTGGCCATTTTCCCTGGGAAAGAAAACTCACCAGTCCAAGTTGCTGAGGTCAGTTTGTAGGGCTCCCTTGGGTCTATCAGGGCAGCACAACTTTGAGGAGGGGACAACTTCGGTTGGGGGTCCAAACTTCGATATAAGGATTCTCTGCAGTCAGGCCCCAGCCCAGGGCCGGGGGCCCCTGGGCACATCCTTTGGCCATTTTCCCTTGGAAAGAAAATTCACCTGTCCAGGTTGCTGATGTCAGTTTGTAGGGCTCCCTTGGGTCTATCTGGGCAGCAGAAATTTGAGGAGCGGACAATTTTGGTCTGCGATCCATCCTTCGATATATGGATTCTTTGCAGTCAGGTCCCAGCCCTGCTCTTGGGGCTCCTGGGAACATCCTTTGGCCATTTTCCCTGGGAAAGAAAACTCACCAGTCCAGGTTGCTGATATCAGTTTGTAGGGCTCCCTTGGGTCTATCCGGGCAGCACAAGTATGAGATGGGGACAACTTCGGTCTGCGATCCATCCTTCGATATAAGGATTCTTTGCATTCAGGCCCGAGCCCAGTGCCAGGGGCCCCTGGGCACATCCTTTGGCCATTTTCCCTGGGAAAGAAAACTCACCATTCCAGGTTCCTGATGTCAGTTTGTAGGGCTCCCTTGGGTCTATCAGGGCAGCACAAGTATGAGATGGGGACAACTTCGGTCTGCGATCCATCCTTCGATACAAGGATTCTTTGCATTCAGGCCCGAGCCCAGGGCCAGGGGCCCCTGGGCACATCCTTTGGCCATTTTCCCTGGGAAAGAAAACTCACCAGTCCAGGTTGCTGATGTCAGTTTGTAGGGCTCCCTTGGGTCTATCAGGGCAGCACAAGTTTGAGGTGGGGACAATTTTGGTCTGTGATCCACCCTTCGATAGAGGGATTCTTTACAGTCAGGCCCGAGCCCAGGGTCAGGGGCCCCTGGGCATATCCTTTGGCCATTTTCCCTGGGAAAGAAAACTCACCAGTCCAGGTTGCTGATGTCAGTTTGTAGGGCTTCCTTGTTTCTCTCAGGGCAGCACAACTTTGAGGATGGGACAACTTCGGTCTGGGGTCCATCCTTCGATATAAGGATTTTTTGCATTCAGGTCGGAGCCCAGTGCCAGGGGCCCCTGGGCACATCCTTTGGCCATTTTCCCTGGGAAAGAAAACTCACCAGTCCAGGTTGCTGATGTCAATTTGTAGGGCTCCCTTGGGTCTCTCAGGGCAGCACAACTTTGAGGAGGGGACAACTTCGGTCTGTGATCCATTGTTCGATATAAGGATTCTTTGCAGTCAGGTCCCAGCCCGGGGTCAGGGGCCCCTGGGCTCATCCTTTGGCCATTTTCCCTGGGAAAGAAAACTCACTAGTCCAGGTTGCTGATGTCAGTTTGTAGGGCTCCCTTGGGTCTATCAGGGCAGCACAACTTTGAGGAGGGGACAACTTTGGTCTGCGAACCATCCTTCGATATAAGGATTCTTTGCAGTCAGGCCCCAGCCCGTTGCCAGGGGACCCTGGGCACATCCTTTGGCCATTTTCCCTGGGAAAGAAAACTCACCAGTCCAGGTTGCTGATGTCAGTTTGTAGGGCTCCCTTGGGTCTCTCAGGGCAGCACAACTTTGAGGAGGGGACAACTTTGGTCTGTGATCCATTCTTAGATATAAGGATTCTTCGCAGTCAGGCCCCAGCCCGGGGTCAGGGGCCCCTGGGCACATCCTTTGGCCATTTTCCCTGGGAAAGAAAACTCACCAGTCCAGGTTGCTGATGTCAGTTTGTAGGGCTCTCTTGGGTCTCTCAGGGCAGCACAACTTTGAGGAGGGGACAACTTCGGTCTGGGGTCCATCCTTCGATATAAGGATTCTTTGCAGTCAGGTGCCAGCCCAGTGCCAGGGGCCCCTGGGCACATCCTTTGGCCATTTTCCCTGGGAAAGAAAACTCACCAGTCCAGGTTGCTGATGTCAGTTTGTAGGGCTCCCTTGGGTCTATCAGGGCAGCACAACTTTGAGGAGGGGACAACTTCAGTCTGGGGTCCATACTTCAATATAAGGATTTTTTGCAGTCAGGTGCCAGCCCAGTGCCAGGGGCCCCTGGGCACATCCTTTGGCCATTTTCCCTGGGAAAGAAAACTCACCAGTCCAGGTTGCTGATGTCAGTTTGTAGGGCTCCCTTGGGTCTATCAGGGCAGCACAACTTTGAGGAGGGGACAACTTTGGTCTGCGAACCATCCTTCGATATAAGGATTCTTTGCAGTCAGGCCCCAGCCCGTTGCCAGGGGACCCTGGGCACATCCTTTGGCCATTTTCCCTGGGAAAGAAAACTCACCAGTCCAGGTTGCTGATGTCAGTTTGTAGGGCTCCCTTGGGTCTCTCAGGGCAGCACAACTTTGAGGAGGGGACAACTTTGGTCTGTGATCCATTCTTAGATATAAGGATTCTTCGCAGTCAGGCCCCAGCCCGGGGTCAGGGGCCCCTGGGCACATCCTTTGGCCATTTTCCCTGGGAAAGAAAACTCACCAGTCCAGGTTGCTGATGTCAGTTTGTAGGGCTCTCTTGGGTCTCTCAGGGCAGCACAACTTTGAGGAGGGGACAACTTCGGTCTGGGGTCCATCCTTCGATATAAGGATTCTTTGCAGTCAGGTGCCAGCCCAGTGCCAGGGGCCCCTGGGCACATCCTTTGGCCATTTTCCCTGGGAAAGAAAACTCACCAGTCCAGGTTGCTGATGTCAGTTTGTAGGGCTCCCTTGGGTCTATCAGGGCAGCACAACTTTGAGGAGGGGACAACTTCAGTCTGGGGTCCATCCTTCGATATAAGGATTCTTTGCAGTCAGGTGCCAGCCCAGTGCCAGGGGCCCCTGGGCACATCCTTTGGCCATTTTCCCTGGGAAAGAAAACTCACCAGTCCAGGTTGCTGATGTCAGTTTGTAGGGCTCCCTTGGGTCTATCAGGGCAGCACAACTTTGAGGAGGGGACAACTTCGGTCTGGGGTCCATCCTTCTATATAAGGATTCTTTGCAGTCAGGTCCCAGCCCTGCTCTTGGGGCTCCTGGGAACATCCTTTGGCCATTTTCCCTGGGAAAGAAAACTCACCAGTCCAGGTTGCTGATGTCAGTTTGTAGGGCTCCCTTGGGTCTATCAGGGCAGCACAACTTTGAGGATGGGACAACTTCGGTCTGCGATCCATCCTTCGATATAAGGATTCTTTGCATTCAGGCCCGAGCCCAGGGTCAGGGGCCCCTGGGCACATCCTTTGGCCATTTTCCCTGGGAAAGAAAACTCACCAGTCCAGGTTGCTGATATCAGTTTGTAGGGCTCCCTTGGGTCTATCAGGGCAGTACAAGTATGAGATGGGGACAACTTCGGTCTGCGATCCATCCTTCGATATAAGGATTCTTTGCATTCAGGCCCGAGCCCAGTGCCAGGGGCCCCTGGGCACATCCTTTGGCCATTTTCCCTGGGAAAGAAAACTCACCAGTCCAGGTTCCTGATGTCAGTTTGTAGGGCTCCCTTGGGTCTATCAGGGCAGCACAAGTATGAGATGGGGACAACTTCGGTCTGCGATCCATCCTTCGATATAAGGATTCTTTGCATTCAGGCCCGAGCCCAGGGCCAGGTGCCCCTGGGCACATCCTTTGGCCATTTTCCCTGGGAAAGAAAACTCACCAGTCCAGGTTCCTGATGTCAGTTTGTAGGGCTCCCTTGGGTCTATCAGGGCAGCACAAGTTTGAGGTGGGGACAATTTTGGTCTGTGATCCACGCTTCGATTGAGGGATTCTTTACAGTCAGGCCCGAGTCCAGGGCCAGGGGCTCCTGGGCACATCCTTTGGCCATTTTCCCTGGGAAAGAAAATTTACCAGTCCAGGTTGCTAATGTCAGTTTGTAGGGCTCCCTTGGGTCTATCAGGGCAGCACAACTTTGAGGAGGGGACAACTTCAGTCTGGGGTCCATCCTTCGATATAAGGATTCTTTGCAGTCAGGTCCGAGCCCAGTGCCAGGGGCCCCTGGGCACATCCTTTGGCCATTTTCCCTGGGAAAGAAAACTCACCAGTCCAGGTTGCTGATGTCAGTTTGTAGGGCTCCCTTGGGTCTCTCAGGGCAGCACAACTTTGAGGAGGGGACAACTTCAGTCTGCGATCCATCCTTCGATATAAGGATTCTTTGCATTCAGGCCCGAGCCCAGGGTCAGGGGCCCCTGGGCACATCCTTTGGCCATTTTCCCTGGGAAAGAAAACTCACCAGTCCAGGTTGCTGATATCAGTTTGTAGGGCTCCCTTGGGTCTATCAGGGCAGTACCAGTATGAGATGGGGACAACTTCGGTCTGCGATGAATCCTTCGATATAAGGATTCTTTGCATTCAGGCCCGAGCCCAGTGCCAGGGGCCCCTGGGCACATCCTTTGGCCATTTTCCCTGGGAAAGAAAACTCACCAGTCCAGGTTCCTGATGTCAGTTTGTAGGGCTCCCTTGGGTCTATCAGGGCAGCACAAGTATGAGATGGGGACAACTTCGGTCTGCGATCCATCCTTCGATATAAGGATTCTTTGCATTCAGGCCCGAGCCCAGGGCCAGGTGCCCCTGGGCACATCCTTTGGCCATTTTCCCTGGGAAAGAAAACTCACCAGTCCAGGTTCCTGATGTCAGTTTGTAGGGCTCCCTTGGGTCTATCAGGGCAGCACAAGTTTGAGGTGGGGACAATTTTGGTCTGTGATCCACGCTTCGATTGAGGGATTCTTTACAGTCAGGCCCGAGTCCAGGGCCAGGGGCTCCTGGGCACATCCTTTGGCCATTTTCCCTGGGAAAGAAAATTCACCAGTCCAGGTTGCTAATGTCAGTTTGTAGGGCTCCCTTGGGTCTATCAGGGCAGCACAACTTTGAGGAGGGGACAACTTCAGTCTGGGGTCCATCCTTCGATATAAGGATTCTTTGCAGTCAGGTCCGAGCCCAGTGCCAGGGGCCCCTGGGCACATCCTTTGGCCATTTTCCCTGGGAAAGAAAACTCACCAGTCCAAGTTGCTGAGGTCAGTTTGTAGGGCTCCCTTGGGTCTATCAGGGCAGCACAACTTTGAGGAGGGGACAACTTCGGTTGGGGGTCCAAACTTCGATATAAGGATTCTCTGCAGTCAGGCCCCAGCCCAGGGCCGGGGGCCCCTGGGCACATCCTTTGGCCATTTTCCCTTGGAAAGAAAATTCACCTGTCCAGGTTGCTGATGTCAGTTTGTAGGGCTCCCTTGGGTCTATCTGGGCAGCAGAAATTTGAGGAGCGGACAATTTTGGTCTGCGATCCATCCTTTGATATATGGATTCTTTGCAGTCAGGTCCCAGCCCTGCTCTTGGGGCTCCTGGGAACATCCTTTGGCCATTTTCCCTGGGAAAGAAAACTCACCAGTCCAGGTTGCTGATATCAGTTTGTAGGGCTCCCTTGGGTCTATCCGGGCAGCACAAGTATGAGATGGGGACAACTTCGGTCTGCGATCCATCCTTCGATATAAGGATTCTTTGCATTCAGGCCCGAGCCCAGTGCCAGGGGCCCCTGGGCACATCCTTTGGCCATTTTCCCTGGGAAAGAAAACTCACCATTCCAGGTTCCTGATGTCAGTTTGTAGGGCTCCCTTGGGTCTATCAGGGCAGCACAAGTATGAGATGGGGACAACTTCGGTCTGCGATCCATCCTTCGATACAAGGATTCTTTGCATTCAGGCCCGAGCCCAGGGCCAGGGGCCCCTGGGCACATCCTTTGGCCATTTTCCCTGGGAAAGAAAACTCACCAGTCCAGGTTGCTGATGTCAGTTTGTAGGGCTCCCTTGGGTCTATCAGGGCAGCACAAGTTTGAGGTGGGGACAATTTTGGTCTGTGATCCACCCTTCGATAGAGGGATTCTTTACAGTCAGGCCCGAGCCCAGGGTCAGGGGCCCCTGGGCATATCCTTTGGCCATTTTCCCTGGGAAAGAAAACTCACCAGTCCAGGTTGCTGATGTCAGTTTGTAGGGCTTCCTTGTTTCTCTCAGGGCAGCACAACTTTGAGGATGGGACAACTTCGGTCTGGGGTCCATCCTTCGATATAAGGATTTTTTGCATTCAGGTCGGAGCCCAGTGCCAGGGGCCCCTGGGCACATCCTTTGGCCATTTTCCCTGGGAAAGAAAACTCACCAGTCCAGGTTGCTGATGTCAATTTGTAGGGCTCCCTTGGGTCTCTCAGGGCAGCACAATTTTGAGGAGGGGACAACTTCGGTCTGTGATCCATTGTTCGATATAAGGATTCTTTGCAGTCAGGTCCCAGCCCGGGGTCAGGGGCCCCTGGGCACATCCTTTGGCCATTTTCCCTGGGAAAGAAAACTCACTAGTCCAGGTTGCTGATGTCAGTTTGTAGGGCTCCCTTGGGTCTATCAGGGCAGCACAACTTTGAGGAGGGGACAACTTTGGTCTGCGAACCATCCTTCGATATAAGGATTCTTTGCAGTCAGGCCCCAGCCCGTTGCCAGGGGACCCTGGGCACATCCTTTGGCCATTTTCCCTGGGAAAGAAAACTCACCAGTCCAGGTTGCTGATGTCAGTTTGTAGGGCTCCCTTGGGTCTCTCAGGGCAGCACAACTTTGAGGAGGGGACAACTTTGGTCTGTGATCCATTCTTAGATATAAGGATTCTTTGCATTCAGGCCCGAGCCCAGGGTCAGGGGCCCCTGGGCACATCCTTTGGCCATTTTCCCTGGGAAAGAAAACTCACCAGTCCAGGTTGCTGATATCAGTTTGTAGGGCTCCCTTGGGTCTATCAGGGCAGTACAAGTATGAGATGGGGACAACTTCGGTCTGCGATCCATCCTTCGATATAAGGATTCTTTGCATTCAGGCCCGAGCCCAGTGCCAGGGGCCCCTGGGCACATCCTTTGGCCATTTTCCCTGGGAAAGAAAACTCACCAGTCCAGGTTCCTGATGTCAGTTTGTAGGGCTCCCTTGGGTCTATCAGGGCAGCACAAGTATGAGATGGGGACAACTTCGGTCTGCGATCCATCCTTCGATATAAGGATTCTTTGCATTCAGGCCCGAGCCCAGGGCCAGGTGCCCCTGGGCACATCCTTTGGCCATTTTCCCTGGGAAAGAAAACTCACCAGTCCAGGTTCCTGATGTCAGTTTGTAGGGCTCCCTTGGGTCTATCAGGGCAGCACAAGTTTGAGGTGGGGACAATTTTGGTCTGTGATCCACGCTTCGATTGAGGGATTCTTTACAGTCAGGCCCGAGTCCAGGGCCAGGGGCTCCTGGGCACATCCTTTGGCCATTTTCCCTGGGAAAGAAAATTCACCAGTCCAGGTTGCTAATGTCAGTTTGTAGGGCTCCCTTGGGTCTATCAGGGCAGCACAACTTTGAGGAGGGGACAACTTCAGTCTGGGGTCCATCCTTCGATATAAGGATTCTTTGCAGTCAGGTCCGAGCCCAGTGCCAGGGGCCCCTGGGCACATCCTTTGGCCATTTTCCCTGGGAAAGAAAACTCACCAGTCCAAGTTGCTGAGGTCAGTTTGTAGGGCTCCCTTGGGTCTATCAGGGCAGCACAACTTTGAGGAGGGGACAACTTCGGTTGGGGGTCCAAACTTCGATATAAGGATTCTCTGCAGTCAGGCCCCAGCCCAGGGCCGGGGGCCCCTGGGCACATCCTTTGGCCATTTTCCCTTGGAAAGAAAATTCACCTGTCCAGGTTGCTGATGTCAGTTTGTAGGGCTCCCTTGGGTCTATCTGGGCAGCAGAAATTTGAGGAGCGGACAATTTTGGTCTGCGATCCATCCTTCGATATATGGATTCTTTGCAGTCAGGTCCCAGCCCTGCTCTTGGGGCTCCTGGGAACATCCTTTGGCCATTTTCCCTGGGAAAGAAAACTCACCAGTCCAGGTTGCTGATATCAGTTTGTAGGGCTCCCTTGGGTCTATCCGGGCAGCACAAGTATGAGATGGGGACAACTTCGGTCTGCGATCCATCCTTCGATATAAGGATTCTTTGCATTCAGGCCCGAGCCCAGTGCCAGGGGCCCCTGGGCACATCCTTTGGCCATTTTCCCTGGGAAAGAAAACTCACCATTCCAGGTTCCTGATGTCAGTTTGTAGGGCTCCCTTGGGTCTATCAGGGCAGCACAAGTATGAGATGGGGACAACTTCGGTCTGCGATCCATCCTTCGATACAAGGATTCTTTGCATTCAGGCCCGAGCCCAGGGCCAGGGGCCCCTGGGCACATCCTTTGGCCATTTTCCCTGGGAAAGAAAACTCACCAGTCCAGGTTGCTGATGTCAGTTTGTAGGGCTCCCTTGGGTCTATCAGGGCAGCACAAGTTTGAGGTGGGGACAATTTTGGTCTGTGATCCACGCTTCGATTGAGGGATTCTTTACAGTCAGGCCCGAGTCCAGGGCCAGGGGCTCCTGGGCACATCCTTTGGCCATTTTCCCTGGGAAAGAAAATTCACCAGTCCAGGTTGCTAATGTCAGTTTGTAGGGCTCCCTTGGGTCTATCAGGGCAGCACAACTTTGAGGAGGGGACAACTTCAGTCTGGGGTCCATCCTTCGATATAAGGATTCTTTGCAGTCAGGTCCGAGCCCAGTGCCAGGGGCCCCTGGGCACATCCTTTGGCCATTTTCCCTGGGAAAGAAAACTCACCAGTCCAAGTTGCTGAGGTCAGTTTGTAGGGCTCCCTTGGGTCTATCAGGGCAGCACAACTTTGAGGAGGGGACAACTTCGGTTGGGGGTCCAAACTTCGATATAAGGATTCTCTGCAGTCAGGCCCCAGCCCAGGGCCGGGGGCCCCTGGGCACATCCTTTGGCCATTTTCCCTTGGAAAGAAAATTCACCTGTCCAGGTTGCTGATGTCAGTTTGTAGGGCTCCCTTGGGTCTATCTGGGCAGCAGAAATTTGAGGAGCGGACAATTTTGGTCTGCGATCCATCCTTTGATATATGGATTCTTTGCAGTCAGGTCCCAGCCCTGCTCTTGGGGCTCCTGGGAACATCCTTTGGCCATTTTCCCTGGGAAAGAAAACTCACCAGTCCAGGTTGCTGATATCAGTTTGTAGGGCTCCCTTGGGTCTATCCGGGCAGCACAAGTATGAGATGGGGACAACTTCGGTCTGCGATCCATCCTTCGATATAAGGATTCTTTGCATTCAGGCCCGAGCCCAGTGCCAGGGGCCCCTGGGCACATCCTTTGGCCATTTTCCCTGGGAAAGAAAACTCACCATTCCAGGTTCCTGATGTCAGTTTGTAGGGCTCCCTTGGGTCTATCAGGGCAGCACAAGTATGAGATGGGGACAACTTCGGTCTGCGATCCATCCTTCGATACAAGGATTCTTTGCATTCAGGCCCGAGCCCAGGGCCAGGGGCCCCTGGGCACATCCTTTGGCCATTTTCCCTGGGAAAGAAAACTCACCAGTCCAGGTTGCTGATGTCAGTTTGTAGGGCTCCCTTGGGTCTATCAGGGCAGCACAAGTTTGAGGTGGGGACAATTTTGGTCTGTGATCCACCCTTCGATAGAGGGATTCTTTACAGTCAGGCCCGAGCCCAGGGTCAGGGGCCCCTGGGCATATCCTTTGGCCATTTTCCCTGGGAAAGAAAACTCACCAGTCCAGGTTGCTGATGTCAGTTTGTAGGGCTTCCTTGTTTCTCTCAGGGCAGCACAACTTTGAGGATGGGACAACTTCGGTCTGGGGTCCATCCTTCGATATAAGGATTTTTTGCATTCAGGTCGGAGCCCAGTGCCAGGGGCCCCTGGGCACATCCTTTGGCCATTTTCCCTGGGAAAGAAAACTCACCAGTCCAGGTTGCTGATGTCAATTTGTAGGGCTCCCTTGGGTCTCTCAGGGCAGCACAATTTTGAGGAGGGGACAACTTCGGTCTGTGATCCATTGTTCGATATAAGGATTCTTTGCAGTCAGGTCCCAGCCCGGGGTCAGGGGCCCCTGGGCACATCCTTTGGCCATTTTCCCTGGGAAAGAAAACTCACTAGTCCAGGTTGCTGATGTCAGTTTGTAGGGCTCCCTTGGGTCTATCAGGGCAGCACAACTTTGAGGAGGGGACAACTTTGGTCTGCGAACCATCCTTCGATATAAGGATTCTTTGCAGTCAGGCCCCAGCCCGTTGCCAGGGGACCCTGGGCACATCCTTTGGCCATTTTCCCTGGGAAAGAAAACTCACCAGTCCAGGTTGCTGATGTCAGTTTGTAGGGCTCCCTTGGGTCTCTCAGGGCAGCACAACTTTGAGGAGGGGACAACTTTGGTCTGTGATCCATTCTTAGATATAAGGATTCTTTGCATTCAGGCCCGAGCCCAGGGTCAGGGGCCCCTGGGCACATCCTTTGGCCATTTTCCCTGGGAAAGAAAACTCACCAGTCCAGGTTGCTGATATCAGTTTGTAGGGCTCCCTTGGGTCTATCAGGGCAGTACAAGTATGAGATGGGGACAACTTCGGTCTGCGATCCATCCTTCGATATAAGGATTCTTTGCATTCAGGCCCGAGCCCAGTGCCAGGGGCCCCTGGGCACATCCTTTGGCCATTTTCCCTGGGAAAGAAAACTCACCAGTCCAGGTTCCTGATGTCAGTTTGTAGGGCTCCCTTGGGTCTATCAGGGCAGCACAAGTATGAGATGGGGACAACTTCGGTCTGCGATCCATCCTTCGATATAAGGATTCTTTGCATTCAGGCCCGAGCCCAGGGCCAGGTGCCCCTGGGCACATCCTTTGGCCATTTTCCCTGGGAAAGAAAACTCACCAGTCCAGGTTCCTGATGTCAGTTTGTAGGGCTCCCTTGGGTCTATCAGGGCAGCACAAGTTTGAGGTGGGGACAATTTTGGTCTGTGATCCACGCTTCGATTGAGGGATTCTTTACAGTCAGGCCCGAGTCCAGGGCCAGGGGCTCCTGGGCACATCCTTTGGCCATTTTCCCTGGGAAAGAAAATTCACCAGTCCAGGTTGCTAATGTCAGTTTGTAGGGCTCCCTTGGGTCTATCAGGGCAGCACAACTTTGAGGAGGGGACAACTTCAGTCTGGGGTCCATCCTTCGATATAAGGATTCTTTGCAGTCAGGTCCGAGCCCAGTGCCAGGGGCCCCTGGGCACATCCTTTGGCCATTTTCCCTGGGAAAGAAAACTCACCAGTCCAAGTTGCTGAGGTCAGTTTGTAGGGCTCCCTTGGGTCTATCAGGGCAGCACAACTTTGAGGAGGGGACAACTTCGGTTGGGGGTCCAAACTTCGATATAAGGATTCTCTGCAGTCAGGCCCCAGCCCAGGGCCGGGGGCCCCTGGGCACATCCTTTGGCCATTTTCCCTTGGAAAGAAAATTCACCTGTCCAGGTTGCTGATGTCAGTTTGTAGGGCTCCCTTGGGTCTATCTGGGCAGCAGAAATTTGAGGAGCGGACAATTTTGGTCTGCGATCCATCCTTCGATATATGGATTCTTTGCAGTCAGGTCCCAGCCCTGCTCTTGGGGCTCCTGGGAACATCCTTTGGCCATTTTCCCTGGGAAAGAAAACTCACCAGTCCAGGTTGCTGATATCAGTTTGTAGGGCTCCCTTGGGTCTATCCGGGCAGCACAAGTATGAGATGGGGACAACTTCGGTCTGCGATCCATCCTTCGATATAAGGATTCTTTGCATTCAGGCCCGAGCCCAGTGCCAGGGGCCCCTGGGCACATCCTTTGGCCATTTTCCCTGGGAAAGAAAACTCACCATTCCAGGTTCCTGATGTCAGTTTGTAGGGCTCCCTTGGGTCTATCAGGGCAGCACAAGTATGAGATGGGGACAACTTCGGTCTGCGATCCATCCTTCGATACAAGGATTCTTTGCATTCAGGCCCGAGCCCAGGGCCAGGGGCCCCTGGGCACATCCTTTGGCCATTTTCCCTGGGAAAGAAAACTCACCAGTCCAGGTTGCTGATGTCAGTTTGTAGGGCTCCCTTGGGTCTATCAGGGCAGCACAAGTTTGAGGTGGGGACAATTTTGGTCTGTGATCCACCCTTCGATAGAGGGATTCTTTACAGTCAGGCCCGAGCCCAGGGTCAGGGGCCCCTGGGCATATCCTTTGGCCATTTTCCCTGGGAAAGAAAACTCACCAGTCCAGGTTGCTGATGTCAGTTTGTAGGGCTTCCTTGTTTCTCTCAGGGCAGCACAACTTTGAGGATGGGACAACTTCGGTCTGGGGTCCATCCTTCGATATAAGGATTTTTTGCATTCAGGTCGGAGCCCAGTGCCAGGGGCCCCTGGGCACATCCTTTGGCCATTTTCCCTGGGAAAGAAAACTCACCAGTCCAGGTTGCTGATGTCAATTTGTAGGGCTCCCTTGGGTCTCTCAGGGCAGCACAACTTTGAGGAGGGGACAACTTCGGTCTGTGATCCATTGTTCGATATAAGGATTCTTTGCAGTCAGGTCCCAGCCCGGGGTCAGGGGCCCCTGGGCTCATCCTTTGGCCATTTTCCCTGGGAAAGAAAACTCACTAGTCCAGGTTGCTGATGTCAGTTTGTAGGGCTCCCTTGGGTCTATCAGGGCAGCACAACTTTGAGGAGGGGACAACTTTGGTCTGCGAACCATCCTTCGATATAAGGATTCTTTGCAGTCAGGCCCCAGCCCGTTGCCAGGGGACCCTGGGCACATCCTTTGGCCATTTTCCCTGGGAAAGAAAACTCACCAGTCCAGGTTGCTGATGTCAGTTTGTAGGGCTCCCTTGGGTCTCTCAGGGCAGCACAACTTTGAGGAGGGGACAACTTTGGTCTGTGATCCATTCTTAGATATAAGGATTCTTCGCAGTCAGGCCCCAGCCCGGGGTCAGGGGCCCCTGGGCACATCCTTTGGCCATTTTCCCTGGGAAAGAAAACTCACCAGTCCAGGTTGCTGATGTCAGTTTGTAGGGCTCTCTTGGGTCTCTCAGGGCAGCACAACTTTGAGGAGGGGACAACTTCGGTCTGGGGTCCATCCTTCGATATAAGGATTCTTTGCAGTCAGGTGCCAGCCCAGTGCCAGGGGCCCCTGGGCACATCCTTTGGCCATTTTCCCTGGGAAAGAAAACTCACCAGTCCAGGTTGCTGATGTCAGTTTGTAGGGCTCCCTTGGGTCTATCAGGGCAGCACAACTTTGAGGAGGGGACAACTTCAGTCTGGGGTCCATACTTCAATATAAGGATTTTTTGCAGTCAGGTGCCAGCCCAGTGCCAGGGGCCCCTGGGCACATCCTTTGGCCATTTTCCCTGGGAAAGAAAACTCACCAGTCCAGGTTGCTGATGTCAGTTTGTAGGGCTCCCTTGGGTCTATCAGGGCAGCACAACTTTGAGGAGGGGACAACTTTGGTCTGCGAACCATCCTTCGATATAAGGATTCTTTGCAGTCAGGCCCCAGCCCGTTGCCAGGGGACCCTGGGCACATCCTTTGGCCATTTTCCCTGGGAAAGAAAACTCACCAGTCCAGGTTGCTGATGTCAGTTTGTAGGGCTCCCTTGGGTCTCTCAGGGCAGCACAACTTTGAGGAGGGGACAACTTTGGTCTGTGATCCATTCTTAGATATAAGGATTCTTCGCAGTCAGGCCCCAGCCTGGGGTCAGGGGCCCCTGGGCACATCCTTTGGCCATTTTCCCTGGGAAAGAAAACTCACCAGTCCAGGTTGCTGATGTCAGTTTGTAGGGCTCTCTTGGGTCTCTCAGGGCAGCACAACTTTGAGGAGGGGACAACTTCGGTCTGGGGTCCATCCTTCGATATAAGGATTCTTTGCAGTCAGGTGCCAGCCCAGTGCCAGGGGCCCCTGGGCACATCCTTTGGCCATTTTCCCTGGGAAAGAAAACTCACCAGTCCAGGTTGCTGATGTCAGTTTGTAGGGCTCCCTTGGGTCTATCAGGGCAGCACAACTTTGAGGAGGGGACAACTTCAGTCTGGGGTCCATCCTTCGATATAAGGATTCTTTGCAGTCAGGTGCCAGCCCAGTGCCAGGGGCCCCTGGGCACATCCTTTGGCCATTTTCCCTGGGAAAGAAAACTCACCAGTCCAGGTTGCTGATGTCAGTTTGTAGGGCTCCCTTGGGTCTATCAGGGCAGCACAACTTTGAGGAGGGGACAACTTCGGTCTGGGGTCCATCCTTCTATATAAGGATTCTTTGCAGTCAGGTCCCAGCCCTGCTCTTGGGGCTCCTGGGAACATCCTTTGGCCATTTTCCCTGGGAAAGAAAACTCACCAGTCCAGGTTGCTGATGTCAGTTTGTAGGGCTCCCTTGGGTCTATCAGGGCAGCACAACTTTGAGGATGGGACAACTTCGGTCTGCGATCCATCCTTCGATATAAGGATTCTTTGCATTCAGGCCCGAGCCCAGGGTCAGGGGCCCCTGGGCACATCCTTTGGCCATTTTCCCTGGGAAAGAAAACTCACCAGTCCAGGTTGCTGATATCAGTTTGTAGGGCTCCCTTGGGTCTATCAGGGCAGTACAAGTATGAGATGGGGACAACTTCGGTCTGCGATCCATCCTTCGATATAAGGATTCTTTGCATTCAGGCCCGAGCCCAGTGCCAGGGGCCCCTGGGCACATCCTTTGGCCATTTTCCCTGGGAAAGAAAACTCACCAGTCCAGGTTCCTGATGTCAGTTTGTAGGGCTCCCTTGGGTCTATCAGGGCAGCACAAGTATGAGATGGGGACAACTTCGGTCTGCGATCCATCCTTCGATATAAGGATTCTTTGCATTCAGGCCCGAGCCCAGGGCCAGGTGCCCCTGGGCACATCCTTTGGCCATTTTCCCTGGGAAAGAAAACTCACCAGTCCAGGTTCCTGATGTCAGTTTGTAGGGCTCCCTTGGGTCTATCAGGGCAGCACAAGTTTGAGGTGGGGACAATTTTGGTCTGTGATCCACGCTTCGATTGAGGGATTCTTTACAGTCAGGCCCGAGTCCAGGGCCAGGGGCTCCTGGGCACATCCTTTGGCCATTTTCCCTGGGAAAGAAAATTTACCAGTCCAGGTTGCTAATGTCAGTTTGTAGGGCTCCCTTGGGTCTATCAGGGCAGCACAACTTTGAGGAGGGGACAACTTCAGTCTGGGGTCCATCCTTCGATATAAGGATTCTTTGCAGTCAGGTCCGAGCCCAGTGCCAGGGGCCCCTGGGCACATCCTTTGGCCATTTTCCCTGGGAAAGAAAACTCACCAGTCCAGGTTGCTGATGTCAGTTTGTAGGGCTCCCTTGGGTCTCTCAGGGCAGCACAACTTTGAGGAGGGGACAACTTCAGTCTGCGATCCATCCTTCGATATAAGGATTCTTTGCATTCAGGCCCGAGCCCAGGGTCAGGGGCCCCTGGGCACATCCTTTGGCCATTTTCCCTGGGAAAGAAAACTCACCAGTCCAGGTTGCTGATATCAGTTTGTAGGGCTCCCTTGGGTCTATCAGGGCAGTACCAGTATGAGATGGGGACAACTTCGGTCTGCGATGAATCCTTCGATATAAGGATTCTTTGCATTCAGGCCCGAGCCCAGTGCCAGGGGCCCCTGGTCACATCCTTTGGCCATTTTCCCTGGGAAAGAAAACTCACCAGTCCAGGTTCCTGATGTCAGTTTGTAGGGCTCCCTTGGGTCTATCAGGGCAGCACAAGTATGAGATGGGGACAACTTCGGTCTGCGATCCATCCTTCGATATAAGGATTCTTTGCATTCAGGCCCGAGCCCAGGGCCAGGTGCCCCTGGGCACATCCTTTGGCCATTTTCCCTGGGAAAGAAAACTCACCAGTCCAGGTTCCTGATGTCAGTTTGTAGGGCTCCCTTGGGTCTATCAGGGCAGCACAAGTTTGAGGTGGGGACAATTTTGGTCTGTGATCCACGCTTCGATTGAGGGATTCTTTACAGTCAGGCCCGAGTCCAGGGCCAGGGGCTCCTGGGCACATCCTTTGGCCATTTTCCCTGGGAAAGAAAACTCACCAGTCCAGGTTGCTGAGGTCACTTTGTAGGGCTCCCTTGGGTCTATCAGGGCAGCACAACTTTGAGGAGGGGACAACTTCGGTTGGGGGTCCAAACTTCGATATAAGGATTCTCTGCAGTCAGGCCCCAGCCCAGGGCCGGGGGCCCCTGGGCACATCCTTTGGCCATTTTCCCTGGGAAAGAAAATTCACCTGTCCAGGTTGCTGATGTCAGTTTGTAGGGCTCCCTTGGGTCTATCTGGGCAGCAGAAATTTGAGGAGCGGACAATTTTGGTCTGCGATCCATCCTTCGATATATGGATTCTTTGCAGTCAGGTCCCAGCCCTGCTCCTGGGGCTCATGGGCACATCCTTTGGCCATTTTCCCTGGGAAAGAAAACTCACCAGTCCAGGTTGCTGATGTCAGTTTGTAGGGCTCCCTTGGGTCTCTCAGGGCAGCACAACTTTAGGGAGGGGACCACTTCAGTCTGTGATCCATCCTTCGATATAAGGATTTTTTGCATTCAGGCCCCAGCCCAGGGCCAGGGGCCCCTGGGCACATCCTTTGGCCATTTTCCCTGGGAAAGAAAACTCACCAGTCCAGGTTGCTGATATCAGTTTGTAGGGCTCCCTTGGGTCTATCAGGGCAGCACAACTTTGAGGAGGGGACAACTTCGGTCTGGGGTCCATTCTTCGATATAAGGATTCTTTGCAGTCAGGCCCCATCCCAGTCCCAGGGGCCCCTGGGCACATCCTTTGGCCATTTTCCCTGGGAAAGAAAACTCACCAGTCCAGGTTGCTGATGTCAGTTTGTAGGGCTCCCTTGGCTCTATCTGGGCAGCAGAAATTTGAGGAGCGGACAATTTTGGTCTGCGATCCATCCTTCGATATATGGATTCTTTGCAGTCAGGTCCCAGCCCTGCTATTGGGGCTCCTGGGAACATCCTTTGGCCATTTTCCCTGGGAAAGAAAACTCACCAGTCCAGGTTGCTGATGTCAGTTTGTAGGGCTCCCTTGGGTCTCTCAGGGCAGCAAAACTTTAGGGAGGGGACCACTTCAGTCTGTGATCCATCCTTCGATATAAGGATTTTTTGCATTCAGGCCCCAGCCCAGGGCCAGGGGCCCCTGGGCACATCCTTTGGCCATTTTCCCTGGGAAAGAAAACTCACCATTCCAGGTTCCTGATGTCAGTTTGTAGGGCTCCCTTGGGTCTATCAGGGCAGCACAAGTATGAGATGGGGACAACTTCGGTCTGGGGTCCATCCTTCGATATAAGGATTCTTCGCAGTCAGGTCCCAGCCCGGGGTCGGGGGCCCCTGGGCACATCCTTTGGCCAGTTTCCCTGGGAAAGAAAACTCACCAGTCCAGGTTGCTGATGTCAGTTTGTAGGGCTCCCTTGGGTCTATCAGGGCAGCACAACTTTGAGGAGGGGACAACTTCGGTCTGGGGTCCATCCTTCGATATAAGGATTCTTTGCAGTCAGGTCCCAGCCCTGCTCTTGGGGCTCCTGGGAACATCCTTTGGCCATTTTCCCTGGGAAAGAAAACTCACCAGTCCAGGTTGCTGATGTCAGTTTGTAGGGCTCACTTGGGTCTCTCAGGGCAGCACAACTTTGAGGAGGGGACAACTTCAGTCTGCGATCCATCCTTCGATATAAGGATTCTTTGCATTCAGGCCCGAACCCAGGGTCAGGGGCCCCTGGGCACATCCTTTGGCCATTTTCCCTGGGAAAGAAAACTCACCAGTCCAGGTTGCTGATATCAGTTTGTAGGGCTCCCTTGGGTCTCTCAGGGCAGTACAAGTATGAGATGGGGACAACTTCGGTCTGCGATCCATCCTTCGATATAAGGATTCTTTGCATTCAGGCCCGAGCCCAGTGCCAGGGGCCCCTGGGCACATCCTTTGGCCATTTTCCCTGGGAAAGAAAACTCACCAGTCCAGGTTCCTGATGTCAGTTTGTAGGGATCCCTTGGGTCTATCAGGGCAGCACAAGTGTGAGATGGGGACAACTTCGGTCTGCGATCCATCCTTCGATATAAGGATTCTTTGCATTCAGGCCCGAGCCCAGGGCCAGGTGCCCCTGGGCACATCCTTTGGCCATTTTCCCTGGGAAAGAAAACTCACCAGTCCAGGTTCCTGATGTCAGTTTGTAGGGCTCCCTTGGGTCTATCAGGGCAGCACAAGTTTGAGGTGGGGACAATTTTGGTCTGTGATCCACGCTTCGATTGAGGGATTCTTTACAGTCAGGCCCGAGCCCAGGGCCAGGGGCTCCTGGGCACATCCTTTGGCCATTTTCCCTGGGAAAGAAAATTCACCAGTCCAGGTTGCTAATGTCAGTTTGTAGGGCTCCCTTGGGTCTATCAGGGCAGCACAACTTTGAGGAGGGGACAACTTCAGTCTGGGGTCCATCCTTCGATATAAGGATTCTTTGCAGTCAGGTCCGAGCCCAGTGCCAGGGGCCCCTGGGCACATCCTTTGGCCATTTTCCCTGGGAAAGAAAACTCACCAGTCCAAGTTGCTGAGGTCAGTTTGTAGGGCTCCCTTGGGTCTATCAGGGCAGCACAACTTTGAGGAGGGGACAACTTCGGTTGGGGGTCCAAACTTCGATATAAGGATTCTCTGCAGTCAGGCCCCAGCCCAGGGCCGGGGGCCCCTGGGCACATCCTTTGGCCATTTTCCCTGGGAAAGAAAATTCACCTGTCCAGGTTGCTGATGTCAGTTTGTAGGGCTCCCTTGGGTCTATCTGGGCAGCAGAAATTTGAGGAGCGGACAATTTTGGTCTGCGATCCATCCTTCGATATATGGATTCTTTGCAGTCAGGTCCCAGCCCTGCTCTTGGGGCTCCTGGGAACATCCTTTGGCCATTTTCCCTGGGAAAGAAAACTCACCAGTCCAGGTTGCTGATATCAGTTTGTAGGGCTCCCTTGGGTCTATCAGGGCAGCACAAGTATGAGATGGGGACAACTTCGGTCTGCGATCCATCCTTCGATATAAGGATTCTTTGCATTCAGGCCCGAGCCCAGTGCCAGGGGCCCCTGGGCACATCCTTTGGCCATTTTCCCTGGGAAAGAAAACTCACCATTCCAGGTTCCTGATGTCAGTTTGTAGGGCTCCCTTGGGTCTATCAGGGCAGCACAAGTATGAGATGGGGACAACTTCGGTCTGCGATCCATCCTTCGATACAAGGATTCTTTGCATTCAGGCCCGAGCCCAGGGCCAGGGGCCCCTGGGCACATCCTTTGGCCATTTTCCCTGGGAAAGAAAACTCACCAGTCCAGGTTGCTGATGTCAGTTTGTAGGGCTCCCTTGGGTCTATCAGGGCAGCACAAGTTTGAGGTGGGGACAATTTTGGTCTGTGATCCACCCTTCGATAGAGGGATTCTTTACAGTCAGGCCCGAGCCCAGGGTCAGGGGCCCCTGGGCATATCCTTTGTCCATTTTCCCTGGGAAAGAAAACTCACCAGTCCAGGTTGCTGATGTCAGTTTGTAGGGCTTCCTTGTTTCTCTCAGGGCAGCACAACTTTGAGGATGGGACAACTTCGGTCTGGGGTCCATCCTTCGATATAAGGATTTTTTGCATTCAGGTCGGAGCCCAGGGTCAGGGGCCCCTGGGCACATCCTTTGGCCATTTTCCCTGGGAAAGAAAACTCACCAGTCCAGGTTGCTGATGTCAATTTGTAGGGCTCCCTTGGGTCTCTCAGGGCAGCACAACTTTGAGGAGGGGACAACTTCGGTCTGTGATCCATTGTTCGATATAAGGATTCTTTGCAGTCAGGTCCCAGCCCGGGGTCAGGGGCCCCTGGGCACATCCTTTGGCCATTTTCCCTGGGAAAGAAAACTCACTAGTCCAGGTTGCTGATGTCAGTTTGTAGGGCTCCCTTGGGTCTATCAGGGCAGCACAACTTTGAGGAGGGGACAACTTTGGTCTGCGAACCATCCTTCGATATAAGGATTCTTTGCAGTCAGGCCCCAGCCCGTTGCCAGGGGACCCTGGGCACATCCTTTGGCCATTTTCCCTGGGAAAGAAAACTCACCAGTCCAGGTTGCTGATGTCAGTTTGTAGGGCTCCCTTGGGTCTCTCAGGGCAGCACAACTTTGAGGAGGGGACAACTTTGGTCTGTGATCCATTCTTAGATATAAGGATTCTTCGCAGTCAGGCCCCAGCCCGGGGTCAGGGGCCCCTGGGCACATCCTTTGGCCATTTTCCCTGGGAAAGAAAACTCACCAGTCCAGGTTGCTGATGTCAGTTTGTAGGGCTCTCTTGGGTCTCTCAGGGCAGCACAACTTTGAGGAGGGGACAACTTCGGTCTGGGGTCCATCCTTCGATATAAGGATTCTTTGCAGTCAGGTGCCAGCCCAGTGCCAGGGGCCCCTGGGCACATCCTTTGGCCATTTTCCCTGGGAAAGAAAACTCACCAGTCCAGGTTGCTGATGTCAGTTTGTAGGGCTCCCTTGGGTCTATCAGGGCAGCACAACTTTGAGGAGGGGACAACTTCAGTCTGGGGTCCATACTTCAATATAAGGATTCTTTGCAGTCAGGTGCCAGCCCAGTGCCAGGGGCCCCTGGGCACATCCTTTGGCCATTTTCCCTGGGAAAGAAAACTCACCAGTCCAGGTTGCTGATGTCAGTTTGTAGGGCTCCCTTGGGTCTATCAGGGCAGCACAACTTTGAGGAGGGGACAACTTTGGTCTGCGAACCATCCTTCGATATAAGGATTCTTTGCAGTCAGGCCCCAGCCCGTTGCCAGGGGACCCTGGGCACATCCTTTGGCCATTTTCCCTGGGAAAGAAAACTCACCAGTCCAGGTTGCTGATGTCAGTTTGTAGGGCTCCCTTGGGTCTCTCAGGGCAGCACAACTTTGAGGAGGGGACAACTTTGGTCTGTGATCCATTCTTAGATATAAGGATTCTTCGCAGTCAGGCCCCAGCCCGGGGTCAGGGGCCCCTGGGCACATCCTTTGGCCATTTTCCCTGGGAAAGAAAACTCACCAGTCCAGGTTGCTGATGTCAGTTTGTAGGGCTCTCTTGGGTCTCTCAGGGCAGCACAACTTTGAGGAGGGGACAACTTCGGTCTGGGGTCCATCCTTCGATATAAGGATTCTTTGCAGTCAGGTGCCAGCCCAGTGCCAGGGGCCCCTGGGCACATCCTTTGGCCATTTTCCCTGGGAAAGAAAACTCACCTGTCCAGGTTGCTGATGTCAGTTTGTAGGGCTCCCTTGGGTCTATCAGGGCAGCACAACTTTGAGGAGGGGACAACTTCAGTCTGGGGTCCATCCTTCGATATAAGGATTCTTTGCAGTCAGGTGCCAGCCCAGTGCCAGGGGCCCCTGGGCACATCCTTTGGCCATTTTCCCTGGGAAAGAAAACTCACCAGTCCAGGTTGCTGATGTCAGTTTGTAGGGCTCCCTTGGGTCTATCAGGGCAGCACAACTTTGAGGAGGGGACAACTTCGGTCTGGGGTCCATCCTTCTATATAAGGATTCTTTGCAGTCAGGTCCCAGCCCTGCTCTTGGGGCTCCTGGGAACATCCTTTGGCCATTTTCCCTGGGAAAGAAAACTCACCAGTCCAGGTTGCTGATGTCAGTTTGTAGGGCTCCCTTGGGTCTATCAGGGCAGCACAACTTTGAGGATGGGACAACTTCGGTCTGCGATCCATCCTTCGATATAAGGATTCTTTGCATTCAGGCCCGAGCCCAGGGTCAGGGGCCCCTGGGCACATCCTTTGGCCATTTTCCCTGGGAAAGAAAACTCACCAGTCCAGGTTGCTGATATCAGTTTGTAGGGCTCCCTTGGGTCTATCAGGGCAGTACAAGTATGAGATGGGGACAACTTCGGTCTGCGATCCATCCTTCGATATAAGGATTCTTTGCATTCAGGCCCGAGCCCAGTGCCAGGGGCCCCTGGGCACATCCTTTGGCCATTTTCCCTGGGAAAGAAAACTCACCAGTCCAGGTTCCTGATGTCAGTTTGTAGGGCTCCCTTGGGTCTATCAGGGCAGCACAAGTATGAGATGGGGACAACTTCGGTCTGCGATCCATCCTTCGATATAAGGATTCTTCGCATTCAAGCCCGAGCCCAGGGCCAGGTGCCCCTGGGCACATCCTTTGGCCATTTTCCCTGGGAAAGAAAACTCACCAGTCCAGGTTCCTGATGTCAGTTTGTAGGGCTCCCTTGGGTCTATCAGGGCAGCACAAGTTTGAGGTGGGGACAATTTTGGTCTGTGATCCACGCTTCGATTGAGGGATTCTTTACAGTCAGGCCCGAGTCCAGGGCCAGGGGCTCCTGGGCACATCCTTTGGCCATTTTCCCTGGGAAAGAAAATTTACCAGTCCAGGTTGCTAATGTCAGTTTGTAGGGCTCCCTTGGGTCTATCAGGGCAGCACAACTTTGAGGAGGGGACAACTTCAGTCTGGGGTCCATCCTTCGATATAAGGATTCTTTGCAGTCAGGTCCGAGCCCAGTGCCAGGGGCCCCTGGGCACATCCTTTGGCCATTTTCCCTGGGAAAGAAAACTCACCAGTCCAGGTTGCTGAGGTCAGTTTGTAGGGCTCCCTTGGGTCTATCAGGGCAGCACAACTTTGAGGAGGGGACAACTTCGGTCTGGGGTCCATTCTTCGATATAAGGATTCTCTGCAGTCAGGCCCCAGCCCAGGGCCGGGGGCTCCTGGGCACATCCTTTGGCCATTTTCCCTGGGAAAGAAAATTCACCTGTCCAGGCTGCTGATATCAGTTTGTAGGGCTCCCTTGGCTCTATCTGGGCAGCAGAAATTTGAGGAGCGGACAATTTTGGTCTGCGATCCATCCTTCGATATATGGATTCTTTGCAGTCAGGTCCCAGCCCTGCTATTGGGGCTCCTGGGAACATCCTTTGGCCATTTTCCCTGGGAAAGAAAACTCACCAGTCCAGGTTGCTGATGTCAGTTTGTAGGGCTCCCTTGGGTCTCTCAGGGCAGCAAAACTTTAGGGAGGGGACCACTTCAGTCTGTGATCCATCCTTCGATATAAGGATTTTTTGCATTCAGGCCCCAGCCCAGGGCCAGGGGCCCCTGGGCACATCCTTTGGCCATTTTCCCTGGGAAAGAAAACTCACCAGTCCAGGTTGCTGATATCAGTTTGTAGGGCTCCCTTGGGTCTATCAGGGCAGCACAAGTATGAGATGGGGACAACTTCGGTCTGCGATCCATCCTTCGATATATGGATTCTTTGCAGTCAGGCCCGAGCCCAGTGCCAGGGGCCCCTGGGCACATCCTTTGGCCATTTTCCCTGGGAAAGAAAACTCACCATTCCAGGTTCCTGATGTCAGTTTGTAGGGCTCCCTTGGGTCTATCAGGGCAGCACAAGTATGAGATGGGGACAACTTCGGTCTGGGGTCCATCCTTCGATATAAGGATTCTTCGCAGTCAGGTCCCAGCCCGGGGTCGGGGGCCCCTGGGCACATCCTTTGGCCATTTTCCCTGGGAAAGAAAACTCACCAGTCCAGGTTGCTGATGTCAGTTTGTAGGGCTCCCTTGGGTCTCTCAGGGCAGCACAACTTTGAGGAGGGGACAACTTCAGTCTGCGATCCATCCTTCGATATAAGGATTCTTTGCATTCAGGCCCGAGCCCAGGGTCAGGGGCCCCTGGGCACATCCTTTGGCCATTTTCCCTGGGAAAGAAAACTCACCAGTCCAGGTTGCTGATATCAGTTTGTAGGGCTCCCTTGGGTCTATCAGGGCAGTACCAGTATGAGATGGGGACAACTTCGGTCTGCGATCCATCCTTCGATATAAGGATTCTTTGCATTCAGGCCCGAGCCCAGTGCCAGGGGCCCCTGGGCACATCCTTTGGCCATTTTCCCTGGGAAAGAAAACTCACCAGTCCAGGTTCCTGATGTCAGTTTGTAGGGCTCCCTTGGGTCTATCAGGGCAGCACAAGTATGAGATGGGGACAACTTTGGTCTGCGAACCATCCTTCGATATAAGGATTCTTTGCAGTCAGGTGCCAGCCAAGTGCCAGGGGCCCCTGGGCACATCCTTTGGCCATTTTCCCTGGGAAAGAAAACTCACCAGTCCAGGTTGCTGATGTCAGTTTGTAGGGCTCCCTTGGGTCTATCAGGGCAGCACAACTTTGAGGAGGGGACAACTTTGGTCTGCGAACCATCCTTCGATATAAGGATTCTTTGCAGTCAGGCCCCAGCCCGTTGCCAGGGGACCCTGGGCACATCCTTTGGCCATTTTCCCTGGGAAAGAAAACTCACCAGTCCAGGTTGCTGATGTCAGTTTGTAGGGCTCCCTTGGGTCTCTCAGGGCAGCACAACTTTGAGGAGGGGACAACTTTGGTCTGTGATCCATTCTTAGATATAAGGATTCTTCGCAGTCAGGCCCCAGCCCGGGGTCAGGGGCCCCTGGGGACATCCTTTGGCCATTTTCCCTGGGAAAGAAAACTCACCAGTCCAGGTTGCTGATGTCAGTTTGTAGGGCTCTCTTGGGTCTCTCAGGGCAGCACAACTTTGAGGAGGGGACAACTTCGGTCTGGGGTCCATCCTTCGATATAAGGATTCTTTGCAGTCAGGTGCCAGCCCAGTGCCAGGGGCCCCTGGGCACATCCTTTGGCCATTTTCCCTGGGAAAGAAAACTCACCAGTCCAGGTTGCTGATGTCAGTTTGTAGGGCTCCCTTGGGTCTATCAGGGCAGCACAACTTTGAGGAGGGGACAACTTCAGTCTGGGGTCCATCCTTCGATATAAGGATTCTTTGCAGTCAGGTGCCAGCCCAGTGCCAGGGGCCCCTGGGCACATCCTTTGGCCATTTTCCCTGGGAAAGAAAACTCACCAGTCCAGGTTGCTGATGTCAGTTTGTAGGGCTCCCTTGGGTCTCTCAGGGCAGCACAACTTTGAGGAGGGGACAACTTCGGTCTGGGGTCCATCCTTCTATATAAGGATTCTTTGCAGTCAGGTCCCAGCCCTGTTCTTGGGGCTCCTGGGAACATCCTTTGGCCATTTTCCCTGGGAAAGAAAACTCACCAGTCCAGGTTGCTGATGTCAGTTTGTAGGGCTCCCTTGGGTCTATCAGGGCAGCACAACTTTGAGGAGGGGACAACTTCGGTCTGCGATCCATCCTTCGATATAAGGATTCTTTGCATTCAGGCCCGAGCCCAGGGTCAGGGGCCCCTGGGCACATCCTTTGGCCATTTTCCCTGGGAAAGAAAACTCACCAGTCCAGGTTGCTGATATCAGTTTGTAGGGCTCCCTTGGGTCTATCAGGGCAGTACAAGTATGAGATGGGGACAACTTCGGTCTGCGATCCATCCTTCGATATAAGGATTCTTTGCATTCAGGCCCGAGCCCAGTGCCAGGGGCCCCTGGGCACATCCTTTGGCCATTTTCCCTGGGAAAGAAAACTCACCAGTCCAGGTTCCTGATGTCAGTTTGTAGGGCTCCCTTGGGTCTATCAGGGCAGCACAAGTATGAGATGGGGACAACTTCGGTCTGCGATCCATCCTTCGATATAAGGATTCTTTGCATTCAGGCCCGAGCCCAGGGCCAGGTGCCCCTGGGCACATCCTTTGGCCATTTTCCCTGGGAAAGAAAACTCACCAGTCCAGGTTCCTGATGTCAGTTTGTAGGGCTCCCTTGGGTCTATCAGGGCAGCACAAGTTTGAGGTGGGGACAATTTTGGTCTGTGATCCACGCTTCGATTGAGGGATTCTTTACAGTCAGGCCCGAGTCCAGGGCCAGGGGCTCCTGGGCACATCCTTTGGCCATTTTCCCTGGGAAAGAAAATTTACCAGTCCAGGTTGCTAATGTCAGTTTGTAGGGCTCCCTTGGGTCTATCAGGGCAGCACAACTTTGAGGAGGGGACAACTTCAGTCTGGGGTCCATCCTTCGATATAAGGATTCTTTGCAGTCAGGTCCGAGCCCAGTGCCAGGGGCCCCTGGGCACATCCTTTGGCCATTTTCCCTGGGAAAGAAAACTCACCAGTCCAGGTTGCTGAGGTCAGTTTGTAGGGCTCCCTTGGGTCTATCAGGGCAGCACAACTTTGAGGAGGGGACAACTTCGGTCTGGGGTCCATTCTTCGATATAAGGATTCTCTGCAGTCAGGCCCCAGCCCAGGGCCGGGGGCTCCTGGGCACATCCTTTGGCCATTTTCCCTGGGAAAGAAAATTCACCTGTCCAGGCTGCTGATATCAGTTTGTAGGGCTCCCTTGGCTCTATCTGGGCAGCAGAAATTTGAGGAGCCGACAATTTTGGTCTGCGATCCATCCTTCGATATATGGATTCTTTGCAGTCAGGTCCCAGCCCTGCTATTGGGGCTCCTGGGAACATCCTTTGGCCATTTTCCCTGGGAAAGAAAACTCACCAGTCCAGGTTGCTGATGTCAGTTTGTAGGGCTCCCTTGGGTCTCTCAGGGCAGCAAAACTTTAGGGAGGGGACCACTTCAGTCTGCGATCCATCCTTCGATATAAGGATTTTTTGCATTCAGGCCCCAGCCCAGGGCCAGGGGCCCCTGGGCACATCCTTTGGCCATTTTCCCTGGGAAAGAAAACTCACCAGTCCAGGTTGCTGATATCAGTTTGTAGGGCTCCCTTGGGTCTATCAGGGCAGCACAAGTATGAGATGGGGACAACTTCGGTCTGCGATCCATCCTTCGATATATGGATTCTTTGCAGTCAGGCCCGAGCCCAGTGCCAGGGGCCCCTGGGCACATCCTTTGGCCATTTTCCCTGGGAAAGAAAACTCACCATTCCAGGTTCCTGATGTCAGTTTGTAGGGCTCCCTTGGGTCTATCAGGGCAGCACAACTTTGAGGAGGGGACAACTTCGGTATGGGGTCCATCCTTCGATATAAGGATTCTTTGCAGTCAGGTCCCAGCCCTGCTCTTGGGGCTCCTGGGCACATCCTTTGGCCATTTTCCCTGGGAAAGAAAACTCACCAGTCCAGGTTGCTGATATCAGTTTGTAGGGCTCCCTTGGGTCTATCAGGGCAGCACAAGTATGAGATGGGGACAACTTCGGTCTGCGATCCATCCTTCGATATAAGGATTCTTTGCATTCAGGCCCGAGCCCAGTGCCAGGGGCCCCTGGGCACATCCTCTGGCCATTTTCCCTGGGAAAGAAAATTCACCATTCCAGGTTCCTGATGTCAGTTTGTAGGGCTCCCTTGGGTCTATCAGGGCAGCACAAGTATGAGATGGGGACAACTTCGGTCTGCGATCCATCCTTCGATACAAGGATTCTTTGCATTCAGGCCCGAGCCCAGTGCCAGGGGCCCCTGGGCACATCCTTTGGCCATTTTCCCTGGGAAAGAAAACTCACCAGTCCAGGTTGCTGATGTCAGTTTGTAGGGCTCCCTTGGGTCTATCAGGGCAGCACAAGTTTGAGGTGGGGACAATTTTGGTCTGTGATCCACCCTTCGATAGAGGGATTCTTTACAGTCAGGCCCGAGCCCAGGGTCAGGGGCCCCTGGGCATATCCTTTGGCCATTTTCCCTGGGAAAGAAAACTCACCAGTCCAGGTTCCTGATGTCACTTTGTAGGGCTCCCTTGGGTCTATCAGGGCAGCACAACTTTGAGGATGGGACAACTTCGGTCTGGGGTCCATCCCTCGATATAAGGATTTTTTGCATTCAGGTCGGAGCCCAGTGCCAGGGGCCCCTGGGCACATCCTTTGGCCATTTTCCCTGGGAAAGAAAACTCACCAGTCCAGGTTGCTGATGTCAATTTGTAGGGCTCCCTTGGGTCTCTCAGGGCAGCACAACTTTGAGGAGGGGACAACTTCGGTCTGTGATCCATTGTTCGATATAAGGATTCTTTGCAGTCAGGTCCCAGCCCGGGGTCAGGGGCCCCTGGGCACATCCTTTGGCCATTTTCCCTGGGAAAGAAAACTCACTAGTCCAGGTTGCTGATGTCAGTTTGTAGGGCTCCCTTGGGTCTATCAGGGCAGCACAACTTTGAGGAGGGGACAACTTTGGTCTGCGAACCATCCTTCGATATAAGGATTCTTTGCAGTCAGGCCCCAGCCCGTTGCCAGGGGCCCCTGGGCACATCCTTTGGCCATTTTCCCTGGGAAAGAAAACTCACCAGTCCAGGTTGCTGATGTCAGTTTGTAGGGCTCCCTTGGGTCTCTCAGGGCAGCACAACTTTGAGGAGGGGACAACTTTGGTCTGTGATCCATTCTTAGATATAAGGATTCTTCGCAGTCAGGCCCCAGCCCGGGGTCAGGGGCCCCTGGGCACATCCTTTGGCCATTTTCCCTGGGAAAGAAAACTCACCCGTCCAGGTTGCTGATGTCAGTTTGTAGGGCTCCCTTGGGTCTCTCAGGGCAGCAAAACTTTAGGGAGGGGACCACTTCAGTCTGTGATCCATCCTTCGATATAAGGATTTTTTGCATTCAGGCCCCAGCCCAGGGTCAGGGGCCCCTGGGCACATCCTTTGGCCATTTTCCCTGGGAAAGAAAACTCACCAGTCCAGGTTGCTGATATCAGTTTGTAGGGCTCCCTTGGGTCTATCAGGGCAGCACAAGTATGAGATGGGGACAACTTCGGTCTGCGATCCATCCTTCGATATATGGATTCTTTGCAGTCAGGCCCGAGCCCAGTGCCAGGGGCCCCTGGGCACATCCTTTGGCCATTTTCCCTGGGAAAGAAAACTCACCATTCCAGGTTCCTGATGTCAGTTTGTAGGGCTCCCTTGGGTCTATCAGGGCAGCACAAGTATGAGATGGGGACAACTTCCGTCTGGGGTCCATCCTTCGATATAAGGATTCTTCGCAGTCAGGTCCCAGCCCGGGGTCGGGGGCCCCTGGGCACATCCTTTGGCCATTTTCCCTGGGAAAGAAAACTCACCAGTCCAGGTTGCTGATGTCAGTTTGTAGGGCTCCCTTGGGTCTATCAGGGCAGCACAACTTTGAGGAGGGGACAACTTCGGTCTGGGGTCCATCCTTCGATATAAGGATTCTTTGCAGTCAGGTCCCAGCCCTGCTCTTGGGGCTCCTGGGAACATCCTTTGGCCATTTTCCCTGGGAAAGAAAACTCACCAGTCCAGGTTGCTGATGTCAGTTTGTAGGGCTCCCTTGGGTCTCTCAGGGCAGCACAACTTTGAGGAGGGGACAACTTCGGTCTGCGATCCATCCTTCGATATAAGGATTCTTTGCATTCAGGCCCGAGCCCAGGGTCAGGGGCCCCTGGGCACATCCTTTGGCCATTTTCCCTGGGAAAGAAAACTCACCAGTCCAGGTTGCTGATATCAGTTTGTAGGGCTCCCTTGGGTCTATCAGGGCAGTACAAGTATGAGATGGGGACAACTTCGGTCTGCGATCCATCCTTCGATATAAGGATTCTTTGCATTCAGGCCCGAGCCCAGTGCCAGGGGCCCCTGGGCACATCCTTTGGCCATTTTCCCTGGGAAAGAAAACTCACCAGTCCAGGTTGCTGATATCAGTTTGTAGGGCTCCCTTGGGTCTATCAGGGCAGCACAAGTATGAGATGGGGACAACTTCGGTCTGCGATCCATCCTTCGATATAAGGATTCTTTGCATTCAGGCCCGAGCCCAGGGCCAGGTGCCCCTGGGCACATCCTTTGGCCATTTTCCCTGGGAAAGAAAACTCACCAGTCCAGGTTCCTGATGTCAGTTTGTTAGGCTCCCTTGGGTCTATCAGGGCAGCACAAGTTTGAGGTGGGGACAATTTTGGTCTGTGATCCACGCTTCGATTCAGGGATTCTTTACAGTCAGGCCCGAGTCCAGGGCCAGGGGCTCCTGGGCACATCCTTTGGCCATTTTCCCTGGGAAAGAAAATTCACCAGTCCAGGTTGCTAATGTCAGTTTGTAGGGCTCCCTTGGGTCTATCAGGGCAGCACAACTTTGAGGAGGGGACAACTTCAGTCTGGGGTCCATCCTTCGATATAAGGATTCTTTGCAGTCAGGTCCGAGCCCAGTGCCAGGGGCCCCTGGGCACATCCTTTGGCCATTTTCCCTGGGAAAGAAAACTCACCAGTCCAGGTTGCTGAGGTCAGTTTGTAGGGCTCCCTTGGGTCTATCAGGGCAGCACAACTTTGAGGAGGGGACAACTTCGGTATGGGGTCCATCCTTCGATATAAGGATTCTTTGCAGTCAGGTCCCAGCCCTGCTCTTGGGGCTCCTGGGCACATCCTTTGGCCATTTTCCCTGGGAAAGAAAACTCACCAGTCCAGGTTGCTGATGTCAGTTTGTAGGGCTCCCTTGGGTCTATCAGGGCAGCACAACTTTGAGGAGGGGACAACTTCAGTCTGGGGTCCATCCTTCGATATAAGGATTCTTTGCAGTCAGGTCCCAGCCCTGCTCTTGGGGCTCCTGGGCACATCCTTTGGCCATTTTCCCTGGGAAAGAAAACTCACCAGTCCAGGTTGCTGATGTCAGTTTGTAGGGCTCCCTTGGGTCTCTCAGGGCAGCACAACTTTGAGGAGGGGACAACTTCAGTCTGCGATCCATCCTTCGATATAAGGATTCTTTGCATTCAGGCCCGAGCCCAGGGTCAGGGGCCCCTGGGCACATCCTTTGGCCATTTTCCCTGGGAAAGAAAACTCACCAGTCCAGGTTGCTGATATCAGTTTGTAGGGCTCCCTTGGGTCTATCAGGGCAGTACCAGTATGAGATGGGGACAACTTCGGTCTGCGATCCATCCTTCGATATAAGGATTCTTTGCATTCAGGCCCGAGCCCAGTGCCAGGGGCCCCTGGGCACATCCTTTGGCCATTTTCCCTGGGAAAGAAAACTCACCATTCCAGGTTCCTGATGTCAGTTTGTAGGGCTCCCTTGGGTCTATCAGGGCAGCACAAGTATGAGATGGGGACAACTTCGGTCTGCGATCCATCCTTCGATATAAGGATTCTTTGCATTCAGGCCCGAGCCCAGGGCCACGTGCCCCTGGGCACATCCTTTGGCCATTTTCCCTGGGAAAGAAAACTCACCATTCCAGGTTCCTGATGTCAGTTTGTAGGGCTCCCTTGGGTCTATCAGGGCAGCACAAGTTTGAGGTGGGGACAATTTTGGTCTGTGATCCACGCTTCGATTGAGGGATTCTTTACAGTCAGGCCCGAGTCCAGGGCCAGGGGCTCCTGGGCACATCCTTTGGCCATTTTCCCTGGGAAAGAAAACTCACCAGTCCAGGTTGCTGAGGTCACTTTGTAGGGCTCCCTTGGGTCTATCAGGGCAGCACAACTTTGAGGAGGGGACAACTTCGGTTGGGGGTCCAAACTTCGATATAAGGATTCTCTGCAGTCAGGCCCCAGCCCAGGGCCGGGGGCCCCTGGGCACATCCTTTGGCCATTTTCCCTGGGAAAGAAAATTCACCAGTCCAGGTTGCTGATGTCAGTTTGTAGGGCTCCCTTGGGTCTATCTGGGCAGCAGAAATTTGAGGAGCGGACAATTTTGGTCTGCGATCCATCCTTCGATATATGGATTCTTTGCAGTCAGGTCCCAGCCCTGCTCTTGGGGCTCCTGGGCACATCCTTTGGCCATTTTCCCTGGGAAAGAAAACTCACCAGTCCAGGTTGCTGATATCAGTTTGTAGGGCTCCCTTGGGTCTATCAGGGCAGCACAAGTATGAGATGGGGACAACTTCGGTCTGCGATCCATCCTTCGATATAAGGATTCTTTGCATTCAGGCCCGAGCCCAGTGCCAGGGGCCCCTGGGCACATCCTCTGGCCATTTTCCCTGGGAAAGAAAATTCACCATTCCAGGTTCCTGATGTCAGTTTGTAGGGCTCCCTTGGGTCTATCAGGGCAGCACAAGTATGAGATGGGGACAACTTCGGTCTGCGATCCATCCTTCGATACAAGGATTCTTTGCATTCAGGCCCGAGCCCAGTGCCAGGGGCCCCTGGGCACATCCTTTGGCCATTTTCCCTGGGAAAGAAAACTCACCAGTCCAGGTTGCTGATGTCAGTTTGTAGGGCTCCCTTGGGTCTATCAGGGCAGCACAAGTTTGAGGTGGGGACAATTTTGGTCTGTGATCCACCCTTCGATAGAGGGATTCTTTACAGTCAGGCCCGAGCCCAGGGTCAGGGGCCCCTGGGCATATCCTTTGGCCATTTTCCCTGGGAAAGAAAACTCACCAGTCCAGGTTCCTGATGTCACTTTGTAGGGCTCCCTTGGGTCTATCAGGGCAGCACAACTTTGAGGATGGGACAACTTCGGTCTGGGGTCCATCCCTCGATATAAGGATTTTTTGCATTCAGGTCGGAGCCCAGTGCCAGGGGCCCCTGGGCACATCCTTTGGCCATTTTCCCTGGGAAAGAAAACTCACCAGTCCAGGTTGCTGATGTCAATTTGTAGGGCTCCCTTGGGTCTCTCAGGGCAGCACAACTTTGAGGAGGGGACAACTTCGGTCTGTGATCCATTGTTCGATATAAGGATTCTTTGCAGTCAGGTCCCAGCCCGGGGTCAGGGGCCCCTGGGCACATCCTTTGGCCATTTTCCCTGGGAAAGAAAACTCACTAGTCCAGGTTGCTGATGTCAGTTTGTAGGGCTCCCTTGGGTCTATCAGGGCAGCACAACTTTGAGGAGGGGACAACTTTGGTCTGCGAACCATCCTTCGATATAAGGATTCTTTGCAGTCAGGCCCCAGCCCGTTGCCAGGGGCCCCTGGGCACATCCTTTGGCCATTTTCCCTGGGAAAGAAAACTCACCAGTCCAGGTTGCTGATGTCAGTTTGTAGGGCTCCCTTGGGTCTCTCAGGGCAGCACAACTTTGAGGAGGGGACAACTTTGGTCTGTGATCCATTCTTAGATATAAGGATTCTTCGCAGTCAGGCCCCAGCCCGGGGTCAGGGGCCCCTGGGCACATCCTTTGGCCATTTTCCCTGGGAAAGAAAACTCACCCGTCCAGGTTGCTGATGTCAGTTTGTAGGGCTCCCTTGGGTCTCTCAGGGCAGCAAAACTTTAGGGAGGGGACCACTTCAGTCTGTGATCCATCCTTCGATATAAGGATTTTTTGCATTCAGGTCCCAGCCCAGGGTCAGGGGCCCCTGGGCACATCCTTTGGCCATTTTCCCTGGGAAAGAAAACTCACCAGTCCAGGTTGCTGATATCAGTTTGTAGGGCTCCCTTGGGTCTATCAGGGCAGCACAAGTATGAGATGGGGACAACTTCGGTCTGCGATCCATCCTTCGATATATGGATTCTTTGCAGTCAGGCCCGAGCCCAGTGCCAGGGGCCCCTGGGCACATCCTTTGGCCATTTTCCCTGGGAAAGAAAACTCACCATTCCAGGTTCCTGATGTCAGTTTGTAGGGCTCCCTTGGGTCTATCAGGGCAGCACAAGTATGAGATGGGGACAACTTCCGTCTGGGGTCCATCCTTCGATATAAGGATTCTTCGCAGTCAGGTCCCAGCCCGGGGTCGGGGGCCCCTGGGCACATCCTTTGGCCATTTTCCCTGGGAAAGAAAACTCACCAGTCCAGGTTGCTGATGTCAGTTTGTAGGGCTCCCTTGGGTCTATCAGGGCAGCACAACTTTGAGGAGGGGACAACTTCGGTCTGGGGTCCATCCTTCGATATAAGGATTCTTTGCAGTCAGGTCCCAGCCCTGCTCTTGGGGCTCCTGGGAACATCCTTTGGCCATTTTCCCTGGGAAAGAAAACTCACCAGTCCAGGTTGCTGATGTCAGTTTGTAGGGCTCCCTTGGGTCTCTCAGGGCAGCACAACTTTGAGGAGGGGACAACTTCAGTCTGCGATCCATCCTTCGATATAAGGATTCTTTGCATTCAGGCCCGAGCCCAGGGTCAGGGGCCCCTGGGCACATCCTTTGGCCATTTTCCCTGGGAAAGAAAACTCACCAGTCCAGGTTGCTGATATCAGTTTGTAGGGCTCCCTTGGGTCTATCAGGGCAGTACAAGTATGAGATGGGGACAACTTCGGTCTGCGATCCATCCTTCGATATAAGGATTCTTTGCATTCAGGCCCGAGCCCAGTGCCAGGGGCCCCTGGGCACATCCTTTGGCCATTTTCCCTGGGAAAGAAAACTCACCAGTCCAGGTTGCTGATATCAGTTTGTAGGGCTCCCTTGGGTCTATCAGGGCAGCACAAGTATGAGATGGGGACAACTTCGGTCTGCGATCCATCCTTCGATATAAGGATTCTTTGCATTCAGGCCCGAGCCCAGGGCCAGGTGCCCCTGGGCACATCCTTTGGCCATTTTCCCTGGGAAAGAAAACTCACCAGTCCAGGTTCCTGATGTCAGTTTGTTAGGCTCCCTTGGGTCTATCAGGGCAGCACAAGTTTGAGGTGGGGACAATTTTGGTCTGTGATCCACGCTTCGATTCAGGGATTCTTTACAGTCAGGCCCGAGTCCAGGGCCAGGGGCTCCTGGGCACATCCTTTGGCCATTTTCCCTGGGAAAGAAAATTCACCAGTCCAGGTTGCTAATGTCAGTTTGTAGGGCTCCCTTGGGTCTATCAGGGCAGCACAACTTTGAGGAGGGGACAACTTCAGTCTGGGGTCCATCCTTCGATATAAGGATTCTTTGCAGTCAGGTCCGAGCCCAGTGCCAGGGGCCCCTGGGCACATCCTTTGGCCATTTTCCCTGGGAAAGAAAACTCACCAGTCCAGGTTGCTGAGGTCAGTTTGTAGGGCTCCCTTGGGTCTATCAGGGCAGCACAACTTTGAGGAGGGGACAACTTCGGTCGGGGGTCCAAACTTCGATATAAGGATTCTCTGCAGTCAGGCCCCAGCCCAGGGCCGGGGGCCCCTGGGCACATCCTTTGGCCATTTTCCCTGGGAAAGAAAATTCAGCTGTCCAGGTTGCTGATGTCAGTTTGTAGGGCTCCCTTGGGTCTATCTGGGCAGCAGAAATTTGAGGAGCGGACAATTTTGGTCTGTGATCCATCCTTCGATATATGGATTCTTTGCAGTCAGGTCCCAGCCCTGCTCTTGGGGCTCCTGGGAACATCCTTTGGCCATTTTCCCTGGGAAAGAAAACTCACCAGTCCAGGTTGCTGATATCAGTTTGTAGGGCTCCCTTGGGTCTATCAGGGCAGCACAAGTATGAGATGGGGACAACTTCGGTCTGCGATCCATCCTTCGATATAAGGATTCTTTGCATTCAGGCCCGAGCCCAGTGCCAGGGGCCCCTGGGCACATCCTTTGGCCATTTTCCCTGGGAAAGAAAACTCACCATTCCAGGTTCCTGATGTCAGTTTGTAGGGCTCCCTTGGGTCTATCAGGGCAGCACAAGTATGAGATGGGGACAACTTCGGTCTGCGATCCATCCTTCGATACAAGGATTCTTTGCATTCAGGCCCGAGCCCAGGGCCAGGGGCCCCTGGGCACATCCTTTGGCCATTTTCCCTGGGAAAGAAAACTCACCAGTCCAGGTTGCTGATGTCAGTTTGTAGGGCTCCCTTGGGTCTATCAGGGCAGCACAAGTTTGAGGTGGGGACAATTTTGGTCTGTGATCCACCCTTCGATAGAGGGATTCGTTACAGTCAGGCCCGAGCCCAGGGTCAGGGGCCCCTGGGCATATCCTTTGGCCATTTTCCCTGGGAAAGAAAACTCACCAGTCCAGGTTGCTGATGTCAGTTTGTAGGGCTTCCTTGTTTCTCTCAGGGCAGCACAACTTTGAGGATGGGACAACTTCGGTCTGGGGTCCATCCTTCGATATAAGGATTTTTTGCATTCAGGTCGGAGCCCAGAGCCAGGGGCCCCTGGGCACATCCTTTGGGCATTTTCCCTGGGAAAGAAAACTCACCAGTCCAGGTTCCTGATGTCAATTTGTAGGGCTCCCTTGGGTCTCTCAGGGCAGCACAACTTTGAGGAGGGGACAACTTCGGTCTGTGATCCATCCTTCGATATAAGGATTCTTTGCAGTCAGGCCCCAGCCCGTTGCCAGGGGCCCCTGGGCACATCCTTTGGCCATTTTCCCTGGGAAAGAAAACTCACCAGTCCAGGTTGCTGATGTCAGTTTGTAGGGCTCCCTTGGGTCTATCAGGGCAGCACAACTTTGAGGAGGGGACAACTTCAGTCTGGGGTCCATACTTCAATATAAGGATTCTTTGCAGTCAGGTGCCAGCCCAGTGCCAGGGGCCCCTGGGCACATCCTTTGGCCATTTTCCCTGGGAAAGAAAACTCACCAGTCCAGGTTGCTGATGTCAGTTTGTAGGGCTCCCTTGGGTCTATCAGGGCAGCACAACTTTGAGGAGGGGACAACTTCGGTCTGGGGTCCATCCTTCTATATAAGGATTCTTTGCAGTCAGGTCCCAGCCCTGCTCTTGGGGCTCCTGGGCACATCCTTTGGCCATTTTCCCTGGGAAAGAAAACTCACCAGTCCAGGTTGCTGATGTCAGTTTGTAGGGCTCCCTTGGGTCTATCAGGGCAGCACAACTTTGAGGATGGGACAACTTCGGTCTGCGAACCATCCTTCGATATAAGGATTCTTTGCAGTCAGGCCCCAGCCCGTTGCCAGGGGCCCCTGGGCACATCCTTTGGCCATTTTCCCTGGGAAAGAAAACTCACCAGTCCAGGTTGCTGATGTCAGTTTGTAGGGCTCCCTTGGGTCTCTCAGGGCAGCACAACTTTGAGGAGGGGACAACTTTGGTCTGTGATCCATTCTTAGATATAAGGATTCTTCGCAGTCAGGCCCCAGCCCGGGGTCAGGGGCCCCTGGGCACATCCTTTGGCCATTTTCCCTGGGAAAGAAAACTCACCAGTCCAGGTTGCTGATGTCAGTTTGTAGGGCTCCCTTGGGTCTCTCAGGGCAGCACAACTTTGAGGAGGGGACAACTTTGGTCTGTGATCCATTCTTAGATATAAGGATTCTTCGCAGTCAGGCCCCAGCCCGGGGTCAGGGGCCCCTGGGCACATCCTTTGGCCATTTTCCCTGGGAAAGAAAACTCACCAGTCCAGGTTGCTGATATCAGTTTGTAGGGCTCCCTTGGGTCTATCAGGGCAGCACAAGTATGAGATGGGGACAACTTCGGTCTGCGATCCATCCTTCGATATAAGGATTCTTTGCATTCAGGCCCGAGCCCAGGGCCAGGTGCCCCTGGGCACATCCTTTGGCCATTTTCCCTGGGAAAGAAAACTCACCAGTCCAGGTTCCTGATGTCAGTTTGTAGGGCTCCCTTGGGTCTATCAGGGCAGCACAAGTTTGAGGTGGGGACAATTTTGTTCTGTGATCCACGCTTCGATTCAGGGATTCTTTACAGTCAGGCCCGAGTCCAGGGCCAGGGGCTCCTGGGCACATCCTTTGGCCATTTTCCCTGGGAAAGAAAATTCACCAGTCCAGGTTGCTAATGTCAGTTTGTAGGGCTCCCTTGGGTCTATCAGGGCAGCACAACTTTGAGGAGGGGACAACTTCAGTCTGGGGTCCATCCTTCGATATAAGGATTCTTTGCAGTCAGGTCCGAGCCCAGTGCCAGGGGCCCCTGGGCACATCCTTTGGCCATTTTCCCTGGGAAAGAAAACTCACCAGTCCAGGTTGCTGAGGTCAGTTTGTAGGGCTCCCTTGGGTCTATCAGGGCAGCACAACTTTGAGGAGGGGACAACTTCGGTCGGGGGTCCAAACTTCGATATAAGGATTCTCTGCAGTCAGGCCCCAGCCCAGGGCCGGGGGCCCCTGGGCACATCCTTTGGCCATTTTCCCTGGGAAAGAAAACTCACTAGTCCAGGTTGCTGATGTCAGTTTGTAGGGCTCCCTTGGGTCTATCTGGGCAGCAGAAATTTGAGGAGCGGACAATTTTGGTCTGCGATCCATCCTTCGATATATGGATTCTTTGCAGTCAGGTCCCAGCCCTGCTCTTGGGGCCCCTGGGCACATCCTTTGGCCATTTTCCCTGGGAAAGAAAACTCACCATTCCAGGTTCCTGATGTCAGTTTGTAGGGCTCCCTTGGGTCTATCAGGGCAGCACAAGTATGAGATGGGGACAACTTCGGTCTGCGATCCATCCTTCGATACAAGGATTCTTTGCATTCAGGCCCGAGCCCAGGGCCAGGGGCCCCTGGGCACATCCTTTGGCCATTTTCCCTGGGAAAGAAAACTCACCAGTCCAGGTTGCTGATGTCAGTTTGTAGGGCTCCCTTGGGTCTATCAGGGCAGCACAAGTTTGAGGTGGGGACAATTTTGGTCTGTGATCCACCCTTCGATAGAGGGATTCTTTACAGTCAGGCCCGAGCCCAGGGTCAGGGGCCCCTGGGCATATCCTTTGGCCATTTTCCCTGGGAAAGAAAACTCACCAGTCCAGGTTGCTGATGTCAGTTTGTAGGGCTTCCTTGTTTCTCTCAGGGCAGCACAACTTTGAGGATGGGACAACTTCGGTCTGGGGTCCATCCTTCGATATAAGGATTTTTTGCATTCAGGTCGGAGCCCAGTGCCAGGGGCCCCTGGGCACATCCTTTGGCCATTTTCCCTGGGAAAGAAAACTCACCAGTCCAGGTTGCTGATGTCAATTTGTAGGGCTCCCTTGGGTCTCTCAGGGCAGCACAACTTTGAGGAGGGGACAACTTCGGTCTGTGATCCATTGTTCGATATAAGGATTCTTTGCAGTCAGGTCCCAGCCCGGGGTCAGGGGCCCCTGGGCACATCCTTTGGCCATTTTCCCTGGGAAAGAAAACTCACTAGTCCAGGTTGCTGATGTCAGTTTTTAGGGCTCCCTTGGGTCTATCAGGGCAGCACAACTTTGAGGAGGGGACAACTTTGGTCTGCGAACCATCCTTCGATATAAGGATTCTTTGCAGTCAGGCCCCAGCCCGTTGCCAGGGGCCCCTGGGCACATCCTTTGGCCATTTTCCCTGGGAAAGAAAACTCACCAGTCCAGGTTGCTGATGTCAGTTTGTAGGGCTCCCTTGGGTCTCTCAGGGCAGCACAACTTTGAGGAGGGGACAACTTTGGTCTGTGATCCATTCTTAGATATAAGGATTCTTCGCAGTCAGGCCCCAGCCCGGGGTCAGGGGCCCCTGGGCACATCCTTTGGCCATTTTCCCTGGGAAAGAAAACTCACCAGTCCAGGTTGCTGATGTCAGTTTGTAGGGCTCCCTTGGGTCTATCAGGGCAGCACAACTTTGAGGAGGGGACAACTTCGGTCTGGGGTCCATCCTTCGATATAAGGATTCTTTGCAGTCAGGTCCCAGCCCTGCTCTTGGGGCTCCTGGGAACATCCTTTGGCCATTTTCCCTGGGAAAGAAAACTCACCAGTCCAGGTTGCTGATGTCAGTTTGTAGGGCCCCCATTGGGTCTTTCAGGGCAGCACAACTTTGAGGAGGGGACAGCTTCAGTCTGCGATCCATCCTTCGATATAAGGATTCTTTGCATTCAGGCCCGAGCCCAGGGTCAGGGGCCCCTGGGCACATCCTTTGGCCATTTTCCCTGGGAAAGAAAACTCACCAGTCCAGGTTGCTGATATCAGTTTGTAGGGCTCCCTTGGGTCTATCAGGGCAGTACAAGTATGAGATGGGGACAACTTCGGTCTGCGATCCATCCTTCGATATAAGGATTCTTTGCATTCAGGCCCGAGCCCAGTGCCAGGGGCCCCTGGGCACATCCTTTGGCCATTTTCCCTGGGAAAGAAAACTCACCAGTCCAGGTTCCTGATGTCAGTTTGTAGGGCTCCCTTGGGTCTATCAGGGCAGCACAAGTATGAGATGGGGACAACTTCGGTCTGCGATCCATCCTTCGATATAAGGATTCTTTGCATTCAGGCCCGAGCCCAGGGCCAGGTGCCCCTCGGCACATCCTTTGGCCATTTTCCCTGGGAAAGAAAACTCACCAGTCCAGGTTCCTGATGTCAGTTTGTAGGGCTCCCTTGGGTCTATCAGGGCAGCACAAGTTTGAGGTGGGGACAATTTTGGTCTGTGATCCACGCTTCGATTCAGGGATTCTTTACAGTCAGGCCCGAGTCCAGGGCCAGGGGCTCCTGGGCACATCCTTTGGCCATTTTCCCTGGGAAAGAAAATTCACCAGTCCAGGTTGCTAATGTCAGTTTGTAGGGCTCCCTTGGGTCTATCAGGGCAGCACAACTTTGAGGAGGGGACAACTTCAGTCTGGGGTCCATCCTTCGATATAAGGATTCTTTGCAGTCAGGTCCGAGCCCAGTGCCAGGGGCCCCTGGGCACATCCTTTGGCCATTTTCCCTGGGAAAGAAAACTCACCAGTCCAGGTTGCTGAGGTCAGTTTGTAGGGCTCCCTTGGGTCTATCAGGGCAGCACAACTTTGAGGAGGGGACAACTTCGGTCGGGGGTCCAAACTTCGATATATGGATTCTCTGCAGTCAGGCCCCAGCCCAGGGCCGGGGGCCCCTGGGCACATCCTTTGGCCATTTTCCCTGGGAAAGAAAATTCACCTGTCCAGGTTGCTGATGTCAGTTTTTAGGGCTCCCTTGGGTCTATCTGGGCAGCAGAAATTTGAGGAGCGGACAATTTTGGTCTGCGATCCATCCTTCGATATATGGATTCTTTGCAGTCAGGTCCCAGCCCTGCTCTTGGGGCTCCTGGGAACATCCTTTGGCCATTTTCCCTGGGAAAGAAAACTCACCAGTCCAGGTTGCTGATATCAGTTTGTAGGGCTCCCTTGGGTCTATCAGGGCAGCACAAGTATGAGATGGGGACAACTTCGGTCTGCGATCCATCCTTCGATATAAGGATTCTTTGCATTCAGGCCCGAGCCCAGTGCCAGGGGCCCCTGGGCACATCCTTTGGCCATTTTCCCTGGGAAAGAAAACTCACCATTCCAGGTTCCTGATGTCAGTTTGTAGGGCTCCCTTGGGTCTATCAGGGCAGCACAAGTATGAGATGGGGACAACTTCGGTCTGCGATCCATCCTTCGATACAAGGATTCTTTGCATTCAGGCCCGAGCCCAGGGCCAGGGGCCCCTGGGCACATCCTTTGGCCATTTTCCCTGGGAAAGAAAACTCACCAGTCCAGGTTGCTGATGTCAGTTTGTAGGGCTCCCTTGGGTCTATCAGGGCAGCACAAGTTTGAGGTGGGGACAATTTTGGTCTGTGATCCACCCTTCGATAGAGGGATTCTTTACAGTCAGGCCCGAGCCCAGGGTCAGGGGCCCCTGGGCATATCCTTTGGCCATTTTCCCTGGGAAAGAAAACTCACCAGTCCAGGTTGCTGATGTCAGTTTGTAGGGCTTCCTTGTTTCTCTCAGGGCAGCACAACTTTGAGGATGGGACAACTTCGGTCTGGGGTCCATCCTTCGATATAAGGATTTTTTGCATTCAGGTCGGAGCCCAGTGCCAGGGGCCCCTGGGCACATCCTTTGGCCATTTTCCCTGGGAAAGAAAACTCACCAGTCCAGGTTGCTGATGTCAATTTGTAGGGCTCCCTTGGGTCTCTCAGGGCAGCACAACTTTGAGGAGGGGACAACTTCGGTCTGTGATCCATTGTTCGATATAAGGATTCTTTGCAGTCAGGTCCCAGCCCGGGGTCAGGGGCCCCTGGGCACATCCTTTGGCCATTTTCCCTGGGAAAGAAAACTCACTAGTCCAGGTTGCTGATGTCAGTTTGTAGGGCTCCCTTGGGTCTATCAGGGCAGCACAACTTTGAGGAGGGGACAACTTTGGTCTGCGAACCATCCTTCGATATAAGGATTCTTTGCAGTCAGGCCCCAGCCCGTTGCCAGGGGCCCCTGGGCACATCCTTTGGCCATTTTCCCTGGGAAAGAAAACTCACCAGTCCAGGTTGCTGATGTCAGTTTGTAGGGCTCCCTTGGGTCTCTCAGGGCAGCACAACTTTGAGGAGGGGACAACTTTGGTCTGTGATCCATTCTTAGATATAAGGATTCTTCGCAGTCAGGCCCCAGCCCGGGGTCAGGGGCCCCTGGGCACATCCTTTGGCCATTTTCCCTGGGAAAGAAAACTCACCAGTCCAGGTTGCTGATGTCAGTTTGTAGGGCTCCCTTGGGTCTATCAGGGCAGCACAACTTTGAGGAGGGGACAACTTCGGTCTGGGGTCCATCCTTCGATATAAGGATTCTTTGCAGTCAGGTCCCAGCCCTGCTCTTGGGGCTCCTGGGAACATCCTTTGGCCATTTTCCCTGGGAAAGAAAACTCACCAGTCCAGGTTGCTGATGTCAGTTTGTAGGGCCCCCATTGGGTCTTTCAGGGCAGCACAACTTTGAGGAGGGGACAGCTTCAGTCTGCGATCCATCCTTCGATATAAGGATTCTTTGCATTCAGGCCCGAGCCCAGGGTCAGGGGCCCCTGGGCACATCCTTTGGCCATTTTCCCTGGGAAAGAAAACTCACCAGTCCAGGTTGCTGATATCAGTTTGTAGGGCTCCCTTGGGTCTATCAGGGCAGTACAAGTATGAGATGGGGACAACTTCGGTCTGCGATCCATCCTTCGATATAAGGATTCTTTGCATTCAGGCCCGAGCCCAGTGCCAGGGGCCCCTGGGCACATCCTTTGGCCATTTTCCCTGGGAAAGAAAACTCACCAGTCCAGGTTCCTGATGTCAGTTTGTAGGGCTCCCTTGGGTCTATCAGGGCAGCACAAGTATGAGATGGGGACAACTTCGGTCTGCGATCCATCCTTCGATATAAGGATTCTTTGCATTCAGGCCCGAGCCCAGGGCCAGGTGCCCCTCGGCACATCCTTTGGCCATTTTCCCTGGGAAAGAAAACTCACCAGTCCAGGTTCCTGATGTCAGTTTGTAGGGCTCCCTTGGGTCTATCAGGGCAGCACAAGTTTGAGGTGGGGACAATTTTGGTCTGTGATCCACGCTTCGATTCAGGGATTCTTTACAGTCAGGCCCGAGTCCAGGGCCAGGGGCTCCTGGGCACATCCTTTGGCCATTTTCCCTGGGAAAGAAAATTCACCAGTCCAGGTTGCTAATGTCAGTTTGTAGGGCTCCCTTGGGTCTATCAGGGCAGCACAACTTTGAGGAGGGGACAACTTCAGTCTGGGGTCCATCCTTCGATATAAGGATTCTTTGCAGTCAGGTCCGAGCCCAGTGCCAGGGGCCCCTGGGCACATCCTTTGGCCATTTTCCCTGGGAAAGAAAACTCACCAGTCCAGGTTGCTGAGGTCAGTTTGTAGGGCTCCCTTGGGTCTATCAGGGCAGCACAACTTTGAGGAGGGGACAACTTCGGTCGGGGGTCCAAACTTCGATATAAGGATTCTCTGCAGTCAGGCCCCAGCCCAGGGCCGGGGGCCCCTGGGCACATCCTTTGGCCATTTTCCCTGGGAAAGAAAATTCACCTGTCCAGGTTGCTGATGTCAGTTTTTAGGGCTCCCTTGGGTCTATCTGGGCAGCAGAAATTTGAGGAGCGGACAATTTTGGTCTGCGATCCATCCTTCGATATATGGATTCTTTGCAGTCAGGTCCCAGCCCTGCTCTTGGGGCTCCTGGGAACATCCTTTGGCCATTTTCCCTGGGAAAGAAAACTCACCAGTCCAGGTTGCTGATATCAGTTTGTAGGGCTCCCTTGGGTCTATCAGGGCAGCACAAGTATGAGATGGGGACAACTTCGGTCTGCGATCCATCCTTCGATATAAGGATTCTTTGCATTCAGGCCAGAGCCCAGTGCCAGGGGCCCCTGGGCACATCCTTTGGCCATTTTCCCTGGGAAAGAAAACTCACCATTCCAGGTTCCTGATGTCAGTTTGTAGGGCTCCCTTGGGTCTATCAGGGCAGCACAAGTATGAGATGGGGACAACTTCGGTCTGCGATCCATCCTTCGATACAAGGATTCTTTGCATTCAGGCCCGAGCCCAGGGCCAGGGGCCCCTGGGCACATCCTTTGGCCATTTTCCCTGGGAAAGAAAACTCACCAGTCCAGGTTGCTGAGGTCAGTTTGTAGGGCTCCCTTGGGTCTCTCAGGGCAGCACAAGTTTGAGGTGGGGACAATTTTGGTCTGTGATCCACCCTTCGATAGAGGGATTCTTTACAGTCAGGCCCGAGCCCAGGGTCAGGGGCCCCTGGGCATATCCTTTGGCCATTTTCCCTGGGAAAGAAAACTCACCAGTCCAGGTTGCTGATGTCAGTTTGTAGGGCTTCCTTGTTTCTCTCAGGGCAGCACAACTTTGAGGATGGGACAACTTCGGTCTGGGGTCCATCCTTCGATATAAGGATTTTTTGCATTCAGGTCGGAGCCCAGTGCCAGGGGCCCCTGGGCACATCCTTTGGCCATTTTCCCTGGGAAAGAAAACTCACCAGTCCAGGTTCCTGATGTCAATTTGTAGGGCTCCCTTGGGTCTCTCAGGGCAGCACAACTTTGAGGAGGGGACAACTTCGGTCTGTGATCCATCCTTCGATATAAGGATTCTTTGCAGTCAGGCCCCAGCCCGTTGCCAGGGGCCCCTGGGCACATCCTTTGGCCATTTTCCCTGGGAAAGAAAACTCACCAGTCCAGGTTGCTGATGTCAGTTTGTGGGGCTCCCTTGGGTCTATCAGGGCAGCACAACTTTGAGGAGGGGACAACTTCAGTCTGGGGTCCATACTTCAATATAAGGATTCTTTGCAGTCAGGTGCCAGCCCAGTGCCAGGGGCCCCTGGGCACATCCTTTGGCCATTTTCCCTGGGAAAGAAAACTCACCAGTCCAGGTTGCTGATGTCAGTTTGTAGGGCTCCCTTGGGTCTATCAGGGCAGCACAACTTTGAGGAGGGGACAACTTCGGTCTGGGGTCCATCCTTCTATATAAGGATTCTTTGCAGTCAGGCCCAGCCCTGCTCTTGGGGCTCCTGGGAACATCCTTTGGCCATTTTCCCTGGGAAAGAAAACTCACCAGTCCAGGTTGCTGATGTCAGTTTGTAGGGCTCCCTTGGGTCTATCAGGGCAGCACAACTTTGAGGATGGGACAACTTCGGTCTGCGATCCATTCTTCGATATAAGGATTCTTTGCATTCAGGCCCGAGCCCAGGGTCAGGGGCCCCTGGGCACATCCTTTGGCCATTTTCCCTGGGAAAGAAAACTCACCAGTCCAGGTTGCTGATATCAGTTTGTAGGGCTCCCTTGGGTCTATCAGGGCAGTACAAGTATGAGATGGGGACAACTTCGGTCTGCGATCCATCCTTCGATATAAGGATTCTTTGCATTCAGGCCCGAGCCCAGTGCCAGGGGCCCCTGGGCACATCCTTTGGCCATTTTCCCTGGGAAAGAAAACTCACCAGTCCAGGTTCCTGATGTCAGTTTGTAGGGCTCCCTTGGGTCTATCAGGGCAGCACAACTTTGAGGTGGGGACAATTTTGGTCTGTGATCCACGCTTCGATTGAGGGATTCTTTACAGTCAGGCCCGAGTCCAGGGCCAGGGGCTCCTGGGCACATCCTTTGGCCATTTTCCCTGGGAAAGAAAATTCACCAGTCCAGGTTGCTAATGTCAGTTTGTAGGGCTCCCTTGGGTCTATCAGGGCAGCACAACTTTGAGGAGGGGACAACTTCAGTCTGGGGTCCATCCTTCGATATAAGGATTCTTTGCAGTCAGGTCCGAGCCCAGTGCCAGGGGCCCCTGGGCACATCCTTTGGCCATTTTCCCTGGGAAAGAAAACTCACCAGTCCAGGTTGCTGAGGTCAGTTTGTAGGGCTCCCTTGGGTCTATCAGGGCAGCACAACTTTGAGGAGGGGACAACTTCGGTTGGGGGTCCAAACTTCGATATAAGGATTCTCTGCAGTCAGGCCCCAGCCCAGGGCCGGGGGCCCCTGGGCACATCCTTTGGCCATTTTCCCTGGGAAAGAAAATTCACCTGTCCAGGCTGCTGATATCAGTTTGTAGGGCTCCCTTGGCTCTATCTGGGCAGCAGAAATTTGAGGAGCGGACAATTGTGGTCTGCGATCCATCCTTCGATATATGGATTCTTTGCAGTCAGGTCCCAGCCCTGCTCTTGGGGCTCCTGGGAACATCCTTTGGCCATTTTCCCTGGGAAAGAAAACTCACCAGTCCAGGTTGCTGATATCAGTTTGTAGGGCTCCCTTGGGTCTATCAGGGCAGCACAAGTATGAGATGGGGACAACTTCGGTCTGCGATCCATCCTTCGATATAAGGATTCTTTGCATTCAGGCCCGAGCCCAGTGCCAGGGGCCCCTGGGCACATCCTTTGGCCATTTTCCCTGGGAAAGAAAACTCACCATTCCAGGTTCCTGATGTCAGTTTGTAGGGCTCCCTTGGGTCTATCAGGGCAGCACAAGTATGAGATGGGGACAACTTCGGTCTGCGATCCATCCTTCGATACAAGGATTCTTTGCATTCAGGCCCGAGCCCAGGGCCAGGGGCCCCTGGGCACATCCTTTGGCCATTTTCCCTGGGAAAGAAAACTCACCAGTCCAGGTTGCTGATGTCAGTTTGTAGGGCTCCCTTGGGTCTATCAGGGCAGCACAAGTTTGAGTTGGGGACAATTTTGGTCTGTGATCCACCCTTCGATAGAGGGATTCTTTACAGTCAGGCCCGAGCCCAGGGTCAGGGGCCCCTGGGCATATCCTTTGGCCATTTTCCCTGGGAAAGAAAACTCACCAGTCCAGGTTGCTGATGTCAGTTTGTAGGGCTTCCTTGTTTCTCTCAGGGCAGCACAACTTTGAGGATGGGACAACTTCGGTCTGGGGTCCATCCTTCGATATAAGGATTTTTTGCATTCAGGTCGGAGCCCAGTGCCAGGGGCCCCTGGGCACATCCTTTGGCCATTTTCCCTGGGAAAGAAAACTCACCAGTCCAGGTTGCTGATGTCAATTTGTAGGGCTCCCTTGGGTCTCTCAGGGCAGCACAACTGTGAGGAGGGGACAACTTTGGTCTGTGATCCATTCTTCGATATAAGGATTCTTCGCAGTCAGGTCCCAGCCCGGGGTCAGGGCCCCCTGGGCACATCCTTTGGCCATTTTCCCTGGGAAATAAAACTCACCAGTCCAGGTTGCTGATGTCAGTTTGTAGGGCTCCCTTGGGTCTCTCAGGGCAGCACAACTTTGAGGAGGGGACAACTTCGGTCTGGGGTCCATCCTTCGATATAAGGATTCTTTGCAGTCAGGTCCCAGCCCTGCTCTTGGGGCTCCTGGCCACATCCTTTGGCCATTTTCCCTGGGAAAGAAAACTCACCAGTCCAGGTTGCTGAGGTCAGTTTGTAGGGCTCCCTTGGGTCTATATGGGAAGTAGAAATTTGAGGAGGGGACAACTTTGGTCTGCGAAGCATCCTTCAATATAAGGATTCTTTGCAGTCAGGCCCCTGCCCATTGCCAGGGGCCCCTGGGCACATCCTTTGGCCATTTTCCCTGGGAAAGAAAACTCACCAGTCCAGGTTGCTGATGTCAGTTTGTAGGGCTCCCTTGGGTCTATCAGGGCAGCACAACTTTGAGGAGGGGACAACTTTGGTCTGCGAAGCATCCTTCAATATAAGGATTCTTTGCAGTCAGGCCCCAGCCCGTTGCCAGGGGCCCCTGGGCACATCCTTTGGCCATTTTCCCTGGGAAATAAAACTCACCAGTCCAGGTTGCTGATGTCAGTTTGTAGGGCTCCCTTGGGTCTCTCAGGGCAGCACAACTTTGAGGAGGGGACAACTTCGGTCTGGGGTCCATTCTTCGATATAAGGATTCTTTGCAGTCAGGCCCCATCCCAGTCCCAGGGGCCCCTGGGCACATCCTTTGGCCATTTTCCCTGGGAAAGAAAACTCACCAGTCCAGGTTGCTGATGTCAGTTTGTAGGGCTCCCTTGGGTCTATCTGGGCAGCAGAAATTTGAGGAGCGGACAATTTTGGTCTGCGATCCATCCTTCGATATATGGATTCTTTGCAGTCAGGTCCCAGCCCTGCTATTGGGGCTCCTGGGAACATCCTTTGGCCATTTTCCCTGGGAAAGAAAACTCACCAGTCCAGGTTGCTGATGTCAGTTTGTAGGGCTCCCTTGGGTCTCTCAGGGCAGCACAACTTTAGGGAGGGGACCACTTCAGTCTGTGATCCATCCTTCGATATAAGGATTTTTTGCAATCAGGCCCCAGCCCAGGGCCAGGGGCCCCTGGGCACATCCTTTGGCCATTTTCCCTGGGAAAGAAAACTCACCAGTCCAGGTTGCTGATATCAGTTTGTAGGGCTCCCTTGGGTCTATCAGGGCAGCACAAGTATGAGATGGGGACAACTTCGGTCTGCGATCCATCCTTCGATAGAGGGATTCTTTGCAGTCAGGCCCGAGCCCAGTGCCAGGGGCCCCTGGGCACATCCTTTGGCCATTTTCCCTGGGAAAGAAAACTCACCATTCCAGGTTCCTGATGTCAGTTTGTAGGGCTCCCTTGGGTCTATCAGGGCAGCACAAGTATGAGATGGGGACAACTTCGGTCTGGGGTCCATCCTTCGATATAAGGATTCTTCGCAGTCAGGTCCCAGCCCGGGGTCGGGGGCCCCTGGGCACATCCTTTGGCCATTTTCCCTGGGAAAGAACTCACCAGTCCAGGTTGCTGATGTCAGTTTGTAGGGCTCCCTTGGGTCTATCAGGGCAGCACAACTTTGAGGAGGGGACAACTTCGGTCTGGGGTCCATCCTTCGATATATGGATTCTTTGCAGTCAGGTCCCAGCCCTGCTCTTGGGGATCCTGGGAACATCCTTTGGCCATTTTCCCTGGGAAAGAAAACTCACCAGTCCAGGTTGCTGATGTCAGATTGTAGGGCTCCCTTGGGTCTCTCAGGACAGCACAACTTTGAGGAGGGGACAACTTCAGTCTGCGATCCATCCTTCGATATAAGGATTCTTTGCATTCAGGCCCGAGCCCAGGGTCAGGGGCCCCTGGGCACATCCTTTGGCCATTTTCCCTGGGAAAGAAAACTCACCAGTCCAGGTTGCTGATATCAGTTTGTAGGGCTCCCTTGGGTCTATCAGGGCAGTACAAGTATGAGATGGGGACAACTTCGGTGTGCGATCCATCCTTCGATATAAGGATTCTTTGCATTCAGGCCCGAGCCCAGTGCCAGGGGCCCCTGGGCACATCCTTTGGCCATTTTCCCTGGGAAAGAAAACTCACCAGTCCAGGTTCCTGATGTCAGTTTGTAGGGCTCCCTTGGGTCTATCAGGGCAGCACAAGTATGAGATGGGGACAACTTCGGTCTGCGATCCATCCTTCGATATAAGGATTCTTTGCATTCAGGCCCGAGCCCAGGGCCAGGTGCCCCTGGGCACACCCTTTGGCCATTTTCCCTGGGAAAGAAAACTCACCAGTCCAGGTTCCTGATGTCAGTTTGTAGGGCTCCCTTGGGTCTATCAGGGCAGCACAACTTTGAGGTGGGGACAATTTTGGTCTGTGATCCACGCTTCGATTGAGGGATTCTTTACAGTCAGGCCCGAGTCCAGGGCCAGGGGCTCCTGGACACATCCTTTGGCCATTTTCCCTGGGAAAGAAAATTCACCAGTCCAGGTTGCTAATGTCAGTTTGTAGGGCTCCCTTGGGTCTATCAGGGCAGCACAACTTTGAGGAGGGGACAACTTCAGTCTGGGGTCCATCCTTCGATATAAGGATTCTTTGCAGTCAGGTCCGAGCCCAGTGCCAGGGGCCCCTGGGCACATCCTTTGGCCATTTTCCCTGGGAAAGAAAACTCACCAGTCCAGGTTGCTGATGTCAATTTGTAGGGCTCCCTTGGGTCTCTCAGGGCAGCACAACTTTGAGGAGGGGACAACTTCGGTCTGTGATCCATTGTTCGATATAAGGATTCTTTGCAGTCAGGTCCCAGCCCGGGGTCAGGGGCCCCTGGGCACATCCTTTGGCCATTTTCCCTGGGAAAGAAAACTCACTAGTCCAGGTTGCTGATGTCAGTTTGTAGGGCTCCCTTGGGTCTATCTGGGCAGCAGAAATTTGAGGAGCGGACAATTTTGGTCTGCGATCCATCCTTCGATATATGGATTCTTTGCAGTCAGGTCCCAGGCCTGCTCTTGGGGCTCCTGGGAACATCCTTTGGCCATTTTCCCTGGGAAAGAAAACTCACCAGTCCAGGTTCCTGATATCAGTTTGTAGGGCTCCCTTGGGTCTATCAGGGCAGCACAAGTATGAGATGGGGACAACTTCGGTCTGCGATCCATCCTTCGATATAAGGATTCTTTGCATTCAGGCCCGAGCCCAGTGCCAGGGGCCCCTCGGCACATCCTTTGGCCATTTTCCCTGGGAAAGAAAACTCACCAGTCCAGGTTCCTGATGTCAGTTTGTAGGGCTCCCTTGGGTCTATCAGGGCAGCACAAGTTTGAGGTGGGGACAATTTTGGTCTGTGATCCACGCTTCGATTGAGGGATTCTTTACAGTCAGGCCCGAGTCCAGGGCCAGGGGCTCCTGGACACATCCTTTGGCCATTTTCCCTGGGAAAGAAAATTCACCAGTCCAGGTTGCTGATGTCAATTTGTAGGGCTCCCTTGGGTCTCTCAGGGCAGCACAACTTTGAGGAGGGGACAACTTCGGTCTGTGATCCATTGTTCGATATAAGGATTCTTTGCAGTCAGGCCCCAGCCCGTTGCCAGGGGCCCCTGGGCACATCCTTTGGCCATTTTCCCTGGGAAAGAAAACTCACCAGTCCAGGTTGCTGATGTCAGTTTGTAGGGCTCCCTTGGGTCTATCAGGGCAGCACAACTTTGAGGAGGGGACAACTTCAGTCTGGGGTCCATACTTCAATATAAGGATTCTTTGCAGTCAGGTGCCAGCCCAGTGCCAGGGGCCCCTGGGCACATCCTTTGGCCATTTTCCCTGGGAAAGAAAACTCACTAGTCCAGGTTGCTGATGTCAATTTGTAGGGCTCCCTTGGGTCTATCAGGGCAGCACAACTTTGAGGAGGGGACAACTTTGGTCTGCGATCCATTCTTCGATATAAGGATTCTTTGCATTCAGGCCCGAGCCCAGGGTCAGGGGCCCCTGGGCACATCCTTTGGCCATTTTCCCTGGGAAAGAAAACTCACCAGTCCAGGTTGCTGATATCAGTTTGTAGGGCTCCCTTGGCTCTATCAGGGCAGTACAAGTATGAGATGGGGACAACTTCGGTCTGCGATCCATCCTTCGATATAAGGATTCTTTGCATTCAGGCCCGAGCCCAGTGCCAGGGGCCCCTGGGCACATCCTTTGGCCATTTTCCCTGGGAAAGAAAACTCACCAGTCCAGGTTCCTGATGTCAGTTTGTAGGGCTCCCTTGGGTCTATCAGGGCAGCACAGGTATGAGATGGGGACAACTTCGGTCTGCGATCCATCCTTCGATATAAGGATTCTTTGCATTCAGGCCCGAGCCCAGGGCCAGGTGCCCCTGGGCACATCCTTTGGCCATTTTCCCTGGGAAAGAAAACTCACCAGTCCAGGTTCCTGATGTCAGTTTGTAGGGCTCCCTTGGGTCTATCAGGGCAGCACAAGTTTGAGGTGGGGACAATTTTGGTCTGTGATCCACGCTTCGATTGAAGGATTCTTTACAGTCAGGCCCGAGTCCAGGGCCAGGGGCTCCTGGGCACATCCTTTGGCCATTTTCCCTGGGAAAGAAAACTCACCAGTCCAGGTTGCTGAGGTCAGTTTGTAGGGCTCCCTTGGGTCTATCAGGGCAGCACAACTTTGAGGAGGGGACAACTTCGGTTGGGGGTCCAAACTTCGATATAAGGATTCTCTGCAGTCAGGCCCCAGCCCAGGGCCGGGGGCCCCTGGGCACATCCTTTGGCCATTTTCCCTGGGAAAGAAAATTCACCTGTCCAGGCTGCTGATATCAGTTTGTAGGGCTCCCTTGGGTCTATCTGGGCAGCAGAAATTTGAGGAGCGGACAATTTTGGTCTGCGATCCATCCTTCGATATATGGATTCTTTGCAGTCAGGTCCCAGCCCTGCTCTTGGGGCTCCTGGGAACATCCTTTGGCCATTTTCCCTGGGAAAGAAAACTCACCAGTCCAGGTTGCTGATGTCAGTTTGTAGGGCTTCCTTGTTTCTCTCAGGGCAGCACAACTTTGAGGATGGGACAACTTCGGTCTGGGGTCCATCCTTCGATATAAGGATTTTTTGCATTCAGGTCGGAGCCCAGTGCCAGGGGCCCCTGGGCACATCCTTTGGCCATTTTCCCTGGGAAAGAAAACTCACCAGTCCAGGTTGCTGATGTCAATTTGTAGGGCTCCCTTGGGTCTCTCAGGGCAGCACAACTGTGAGGAGGGGACAACTTTGGTCTGTGATCCATTCTTCGATATAAGGATTCTTCGCAGTCAGGTCCCAGCCCGGGGTCAGGGGCCCCTGGGCACATCCTTTGGCCATTTTCCCTGGGAAATAAAACTCACCAGTCCAGGTTGCTGATGTCAGTTTGTAGGGCTCCCTTGGGTCTCTCAGGGCAGCACAACTTTGAGGAGGGGACAACTTCGGTCTGGGGTCCATCCTTCGATATAAGGATTCTTTGCAGTCAGGTCCCAGCCCTGCTCTTGGGGCTCCTGGCCACATCCTTTGGCCATTTTCCCTGGGAAAGAAAACTCACCAGTCCAGGTTCCTGATATCAGTTTGTAGGGCTCCCTTGGGTCTATCAGGGCAGCACAAGTATGAGATGGGGACAACTTCGGTCTGCGATCCATCCTTCGATATAAGGATTCTTTGCATTCAGGCCCGAGCCCAGTGCCAGGGGCCCCTCGGCACATCCTTTGGCCATTTTCCCTGGGAAAGAAAACTCACCAGTCCAGGTTCCTGATGTCAGTTTGTAGGGCTCCCTTGGGTCTATCAGGGCAGCACAAGTTTGAGGTGGGGACAATTTTGGTCTGTGATCCACGCTTCGATTGAGGGATTCTTTACAGTCAGGCCCGAGTCCAGGGCCAGGGGCTCCTGGACACATCCTTTGGCCATTTTCCCTGGGAAAGAAAATTCACCAGTCCAGGTTGCTGATGTCAATTTGTAGGGCTCCCTTGGGTCTCTCAGGGCAGCACAACTTTGAGGAGGGGACAACTTCGGTCTGTGATCCATTGTTCGATATAAGGATTCTTTGCAGTCAGGCCCCAGCCCGTTGCCAGGGGCCCCTGGGCACATCCTTTGGCCATTTTCCCTGGGAAAGAAAACTCACCAGTCCAGGTTGCTGATGTCAGTTTGTAGGGCTCCCTTGGGTCTATCAGGGCAGCACAACTTTGAGGAGGGGACAACTTCAGTCTGGGGTCCATACTTCAATATAAGGATTCTTTGCAGTCAGGTGCCAGCCCAGTGCCAGGGGCCCCTGGGCACATCCTTTGGCCATTTTCCCTGGGAAAGAAAACTCACTAGTCCAGGTTGCTGATGTCAATTTGTAGGGCTCCCTTGGGTCTATCAGGGCAGCACAACTTTGAGGAGGGGACAACTTTGGTCTGCGATCCATTCTTCGATATAAGGATTCTTTGCATTCAGGCCCGAGCCCAGGGTCAGGGGCCCCTGGGCACATCCTTTGGCCATTTTCCCTGGGAAAGAAAACTCACCAGTCCAGGTTGCTGATATCAGTTTGTAGGGCTCCCTTGGCTCTATCAGGGCAGTACAAGTATGAGATGGGGACAACTTCGGTCTGCGATCCATCCTTCGATATAAGGATTCTTTGCATTCAGGCCCGAGCCCAGTGCCAGGGGCCCCTGGGCACATCCTTTGGCCATTTTCCCTGGGAAAGAAAACTCACCAGTCCAGGTTCCTGATGTCAGTTTGTAGGGCTCCCTTGGGTCTATCAGGGCAGCACAGGTATGAGATGGGGACAACTTCGGTCTGCGATCCATCCTTCGATATAAGGATTCTTTGCATTCAGGCCCGAGCCCAGGGCCAGGTGCCCCTGGGCACATCCTTTGGCCATTTTCCCTGGGAAAGAAAACTCACCAGTCCAGGTTCCTGATGTCAGTTTGTAGGGCTCCCTTGGGTCTATCAGGGCAGCACAAGTTTGAGGTGGGGACAATTTTGGTCTGTGATCCACGCTTCGATTGAAGGATTCTTTACAGTCAGGCCCGAGTCCAGGGCCAGGGGCTCCTGGGCACATCCTTTGGCCATTTTCCCTGGGAAAGAAAACTCACCAGTCCAGGTTGCTGAGGTCAGTTTGTAGGGCTCCCTTGGGTCTATCAGGGCAGCACAACTTTGAGGAGGGGACAACTTCGGTTGGGGGTCCAAACTTCGATATAAGGATTCTCTGCAGTCAGGCCCCAGCCCAGGGCCGGGGGCCCCTGGGCACATCCTTTGGCCATTTTCCCTGGGAAAGAAAATTCACCTGTCCAGGCTGCTGATATCAGTTTGTAGGGCTCCCTTGGGTCTATCTGGGCAGCAGAAATTTGAGGAGCGGACAATTTTGGTCTGCGATCCATCCTTCGATATATGGATTCTTTGCAGTCAGGTCCCAGCCCTGCTCTTGGGGCTCCTGGGAACATCCTTTGGCCATTTTCCCTGGGAAAGAAAACTCACCAGTCCAGGTTGCTGATGTCAGTTTGTAGGGCTTCCTTGTTTCTCTCAGGGCAGCACAACTTTGAGGATGGGACAACTTCGGTCTGGGGTCCATCCTTCGATATAAGGATTTTTTGCATTCAGGTCGGAGCCCAGTGCCAGGGGCCCCTGGGCACATCCTTTGGCCATTTTCCCTGGGAAAGAAAACTCACCAGTCCAGGTTGCTGATGTCAATTTGTAGGGCTCCCTTGGGTCTCTCAGGGCAGCACAACTGTGAGGAGGGGACAACTTTGGTCTGTGATCCATTCTTCGATATAAGGATTCTTCGCAGTCAGGTCCCAGCCCGGGGTCAGGGGCCCCTGGGCACATCCTTTGGCCATTTTCCCTGGGAAATAAAACTCACCAGTCCAGGTTGCTGATGTCAGTTTGTAGGGCTCCCTTGGGTCTCTCAGGGCAGCACAACTTTGAGGAGGGGACAACTTCGGTCTGGGGTCCATCCTTCGATATAAGGATTCTTTGCAGTCAGGTCCCAGCCCTGCTCTTGGGGCTCCTGGCCACATCCTTTGGCCATTTTCCCTGGGAAAGAAAACTCACCAGTCCAGGTTGCTGAGGTCAGTTTGTAGGGCTCCCTTGGGTCTATATGGGAAGTAGAAATTTGAGGAGGGGACAACTTTGGTCTGCGAAGCATCCTTCAATATAAGGATTCTTTGCAGTCAGGCCCCAGCCCATTGCCAGGGGCCCCTGGGCACATCCATTGGCCATTTTCCCTGGGAAAGAAAACTCACCAGTCCAGGTTGCTGATGTCAGTTTGTAGGGCTCCCTTGGGTCTATCAGGGCAGCACAACTTTGAGGAGGGGACAACTTTGGTCTGCGAAGCATCCTTCAATATAAGGATTCTTTGCATTCAGGCCCGAGCCCGTTGCCAGGGGCCCCTGGGCACATCCTTTGGCCATTTTCCCTGGGAAATAAAACTCACCAGTCCAGGTTGCTGATGTCAGTTTGTAGGGCTCCCTTGGGTCTCTCAGGGCAGCACAACTTTGAGGAGGGGACAACTTCGGTCTGGGGTCCATTCTTCGATATAAGGATTCTTTGCAGTCAGGCCCCATCCCAGTCCCAGGGGCCCCTGGGCACATCCTTTGGCCATTTTCCCTGGGAAAGAAAACTCACCAGTCCAGGTTGCTGATGTCAGTTTGTAGGGCTCCCTTGGGTCTATCTGGGCAGCAGAAATTTGAGGAGCGGACAATTTTGGTCTGCGATCCATCCTTCGATATATGGATTCTTTGCAGTCAGGTCCCAGCCCTGCTATTGGGGCTCCTGGGAACATCCTTTGGCCATTTTCCCTGGGAAAGAAAACTCACCAGTCCAGGTTGCTGATGTCAGTTTGTAGGGCTCCCTTGGGTCTCTCAGGGCAGCACAACTGTGAGGAGGGGACAACTTTGGTCTGTGATCCATTCTTCGATATAAGGATTCTTCGCAGTCAGGTCCCAGCCCGGGGTCAGGGGCCCCTGGGCACATCCTTTGGCCATTTTCCCTGGGAAATAAAACTCACCAGTCCAGGTTGCTGATGTCAGTTTGTAGGGCTCCCTTGGGTCTCTCAGGGCAGCACAACTTTGAGGAGGGGACAACTTCGGTCTGGGGTCCATCCTTCGATATAAGGATTCTTTGCAGTCAGGTCCCAGCCCTGCTCTTGGGGCTCCTGGCCACATCCTTTGGCCATTTTCCCTGGGAAAGAAAACTCACAAGTCCAGGTTGCTGAGGTCAGTTTGTAGGGCTCCCTTGGGTCTATATGGGAAGTAGAAATTTGAGGAGGGGACAACTTTGGTCTGCGAAGCATCCTTCAATATAAGGATTCTTTGCAGTCAGGCCCCAGCCCATTGCCAGGGGCCCCTGGGCACATCCATTGGCCATTTTCCCTGGGAAAGAAAACTCACCAGTCCAGGTTGCTGATGTCAGTTTGTAGGGCTCCCTTGGGTCTATCAGGGCAGCACAACTTTGAGGATGGGACAACTTCGGTCTGCGATCCATTCTTCGATATAAGGATTCTTTGCATTCAGGCCCGAGCCCAGGGTCAGGGGCCCCTGGGCACATCCTTTGGCCATTTTCCCTGGGAAAGAAAACTCACCAGTCCAGGTTGCTGATATCAGTTTGTAGGGCTCCCTTGGGTCTATCAGGGCAGTACAAGTATGAGATGGGGACAACTTCGGTCTGCGATCCATCCTTCGATATAAGGATTCTTTGCATTCAGGCCCGAGCCCAGTGCCAGGGGCCCCTGGGCACATCCTTTGGCCATTTTCCCTGGGAAAGAAAACTCACCAGTCCAGGTTCCTGATGTCAGTTTGTAGGGCTCCCTTGGGTCTATCAGGGCAGCACAACTTTGAGGAGGGGACAACTTCGGTCTGCGATCCATCCTTCGATATAAGGATTCTTTGCATTCAGGCCCGAGCCCAGGGCCAGGTGCCCCTGGGCACATCCTTTGGCCATTTTCCCTGGGAAAGAAAACTCACCAGTCCAGGTTCCTGATGTCAGTTTGTAGGGCTCCCTTGGGTCTATCAGGGCAGCACAACTTTGAGGTGGGGACAATTTTGGTCTGTGATCCACGCTTCGATTGAGGGATTCTTTACAGTCAGGCCCGAGTCCAGGGCCAGGGGCTCCTGGGCACATCCTTTGGCCATTTTCCCTGGGAAAGAAAATTCACCAGTCCAGGTTGCTAATGTCAGTTTGTAGGGCTCCCTTGGGTCTATCAGGGCAGCACAACTTTGAGGAGGGGACAACTTCAGTCTGGGGTCCATCCTTCGATATAAGGATTCTTTGCAGTCAGGTCCGAGCCCAGTGCCAGGGGCCCCTGGGCACATCCTTTGGCCATTTTCCCTGGGAAAGAAAACTCACCAGTCCAGGTTGCTGAGGTCAGTTTGTAGGGCTCCCTTGGGTCTATCAGGGCAGCACAACTTTGAGGAGGGGACAACTTCGGTTGGGGGTCCAAACTTCGATATAAGGATTCTCTGCAGTCAGGCCCCAGCCCAGGGCCGGGGGCCCCTGGGCACATCCTTTGGCCATTTTCCCTGGGAAAGAAAATTCACCTGTCCAGGCTGCTGATATCAGTTTGTAGGGCTCCCTTGGCTCTATCTGGGCAGCAGAAATTTGAGGAGCGGACAATTTTGGTCTGCGATCCATCCTTCGATATATGGATTCTTTGCAGTCAGGTCCCAGCCCTGCTCTTGGGGCTCCTGGGAACATCCTTTGGCCATTTTCCCTGGGAAAGAAAACTCACCAGTCCAGGTTGCTGATGTCAGTTTGTAGGGCTCCCTTGGGTCTATCAGGGCAGCACAAGTATGAGATGGGGACAACTTCAGTCTGCGATCCATCCTTCGATACAAGGATTCTTTGCATTCAGGCCCGAGCCCAGGGCCAGGGGCCCCTGGGCACATCCTTTGGCCATTTTCCCTGGGAAAGAAAACTCACCAGTCCAGGTTGCTGATGTCAGTTTGTAGGGCTCCCTTGGGTCTATCAGGGCAGCACAAGTTTGAGTTGGGGACAATTTTGGTCTGTGATCCACCCTTCGATAGAGGGATTCTTTACAGTCAGGCCCGAGCCCAGGGTCAGGGGCCCCTGGGCATATCCTTTGGCCATTTTCCCTGGGAAAGAAAACTCACCAGTCCAGGTTGCTGATGTCAGTTTGTAGGGCTTCCTTGTTTCTCTCAGGGCAGCACAACTTTGAGGATGGGACAACTTCGGTCTGGGGTCCATCCTTCGATATAAGGATTTTTTGCATTCAGGTCGGAGCCCAGTGCCAGGGGCCCCTGGGCACATCCTTTGGCCATTTTCCCTGGGAAAGAAAACTCACCAGTCCAGGTTGCTGATGTCAATTTGTAGGGCTCCCTTGGGTCTCTCAGGGCAGCACAACTGTGAGGAGGGGACAACTTTGGTCTGTGATCCATTCTTCGATATAAGGATTCTTCGCAGTCAGGTCCCAGCCCGGGGTCAGGGGCCCCTGGGCACATCCTTTGGCCATTTTCCCTGGGAAATAAAACTCACCAGTCCAGGTTGCTGATGTCAGTTTGTAGGGCTCCCTTGGGTCTCTCAGGGCAGCACAACTTTGAGGAGGGGACAACTTCGGTCTGGGGTCCATCCTTCGATATAAGGATTCTTTGCAGTCAGGTCCCAGCCCTGCTCTTGGGGCTCCTGGCCACATCCTTTGGCCATTTTCCCTGGGAAAGAAAACTCACCAGTCCAGGTTGCTGAGGTCAGTTTGTAGGGCTCCCTTGGGTCTATATGGGAAGTAGAAATTTGAGGAGGGGACAACTTTGGTCTGCGAAGCATCCTTCAATATAAGGATTCTTTGCAGTCAGGCCCCTGCCCATTGCCAGGGGCCCCTGGGCACATCCTTTGGCCATTTTCCCTGGGAAAGAAAACTCACCAGTCCAGGTTGCTGATGTCAGTTTGTAGGGCTCCCTTGGGTCTATCAGGGCAGCACAACTTTGAGGAGGGGACAACTTTGGTCTGCGAAGCATCCTTCAATATAAGGATTCTTTGCAGTCAGGCCCCAGCCCGTTGCCAGGGGCCCCTGGGCACATCCTTTGGCCATTTTCCCTGGGAAATAAAACTCACCAGTCCAGGTTGCTGATGTCAGTTTGTAGGGCTCCCTTGGGTCTCTCAGGGCAGCACAACTTTGAGGAGGGGACAACTTCGGTCTGGGGTCCATTCTTCGATATAAGGATTCTTTGCAGTCAGGCCCCATCCCAGTCCCAGGGGCCCCTGGGCACATCCTTTGGCCATTTTCCCTGGGAAAGAAAACTCACCAGTCCAGGTTGCTGATGTCAGTTTGTAGGGCTCCCTTGGGTCTATCTGGGCAGCAGAAATTTGAGGAGCGGACAATTTTGGTCTGCGATCCATCCTTCGATATATGGATTCTTTGCAGTCAGGTCCCAGCCCTGCTATTGGGGCTCCTGGGAACATCCTTTGGCCATTTTCCCTGGGAAAGAAAACTCACCAGTCCAGGTTGCTGATGTCAGTTTGTAGGGCTCCCTTGGGTCTCTCAGGGCAGCACAACTTTAGGGAGGGGACCACTTCAGTCTGTGATCCATCCTTCGATATAAGGATTTTTTGCAATCAGGCCCCAGCCCAGGGCCAGGGGCCCCTGGGCACATCCTTTGGCCATTTTCCCTGGGAAAGAAAACTCACCAGTCCAGGTTGCTGATATCAGTTTGTAGGGCTCCCTTGGGTCTATCAGGGCAGCACAAGTATGAGATGGGGACAACTTCGGTCTGCGATCCATCCTTCGATAGAGGGATTCTTTGCAGTCAGGCCCGAGCCCAGTGCCAGGGGCCCCTGGGCACATCCTTTGGCCATTTTCCCTGGGAAAGAAAACTCACCATTCCAGGTTCCTGATGTCAGTTTGTAGGGCTCCCTTGGGTCTATCAGGGCAGCACAAGTATGAGATGGGGACAACTTCGGTCTGGGGTCCATCCTTCGATATAAGGATTCTTCGCAGTCAGGTCCCAGCCCGGGGTCGGGGGCCCCTGGGCACATCCTTTGGCCATTTTCCCTGGGAAAGAACTCACCAGTCCAGGTTGCTGATGTCAGTTTGTAGGGCTCCCTTGGGTCTATCAGGGCAGCACAACTTTGAGGAGGGGACAACTTCGGTCTGGGGTCCATCCTTCGATATATGGATTCTTTGCAGTCAGGTCCCAGCCCTGCTCTTGGGGATCCTGGGAACATCCTTTGGCCATTTTCCCTGGGAAAGAAAACTCACCAGTCCAGGTTGCTGATGTCAGATTGTAGGGCTCCCTTGGGTCTCTCAGGACAGCACAACTTTGAGGAGGGGACAACTTCAGTCTGCGATCCATCCTTCGATATAAGGATTCTTTGCATTCAGGCCCGAGCCCAGGGTCAGGGGCCCCTGGGCACATCCTTTGGCCATTTTCCCTGGGAAAGAAAACTCACCAGTCCAGGTTGCTGATATCAGTTTGTAGGGCTCCCTTGGGTCTATCAGGGCAGTACAAGTATGAGATGGGGACAACTTCGGTGTGCGATCCATCCTTCGATATAAGGATTCTTTGCATTCAGGCCCGAGCCCAGTGCCAGGGGCCCCTGGGCACATCCTTTGGCCATTTTCCCTGGGAAAGAAAACTCACCAGTCCAGGTTCCTGATGTCAGTTTGTAGGGCTCCCTTGGGTCTATCAGGGCAGCACAAGTATGAGATGGGGACAACTTCGGTCTGCGATCCATCCTTCGATATAAGGATTCTTTGCATTCAGGCCCGAGCCCAGGGCCAGGTGCCCCTGGGCACACCCTTTGGCCATTTTCCCTGGGAAAGAAAACTCACCAGTCCAGGTTCCTGATGTCAGTTTGTAGGGCTCCCTTGGGTCTATCAGGGCAGCACAACTTTGAGGTGGGGACAATTTTGGTCTGTGATCCACGCTTCGATTGAGGGATTCTTTACAGTCAGGCCCGAGTCCAGGGCCAGGGGCTCCTGGACACATCCTTTGGCCATTTTCCCTGGGAAAGAAAATTCACCAGTCCAGGTTGCTAATGTCAGTTTGTAGGGCTCCCTTGGGTCTATCAGGGCAGCACAACTTTGAGGAGGGGACAACTTCAGTCTGGGGTCCATCCTTCGATATAAGGATTCTTTGCAGTCAGGTCCGAGCCCAGTGCCAGGGGCCCCTGGGCACATCCTTTGGCCATTTTCCCTGGGAAAGAAAACTCACCAGTCCAGGTTGCTGATGTCAATTTGTAGGGCTCCCTTGGGTCTCTCAGGGCAGCACAACTTTGAGGAGGGGACAACTTCGGTCTGTGATCCATTGTTCGATATAAGGATTCTTTGCAGTCAGGTCCCAGCCCGGGGTCAGGGGCCCCTGGGCACATCCTTTGGCCATTTTCCCTGGGAAAGAAAACTCACTAGTCCAGGTTGCTGATGTCAGTTTGTAGGGCTCCCTTGGGTCTATCTGGGCAGCAGAAATTTGAGGAGCGGACAATTTTGGTCTGCGATCCATCCTTCGATATATGGATTCTTTGCAGTCAGGTCCCAGGCCTGCTCTTGGGGCTCCTGGGAACATCCTTTGGCCATTTTCCCTGGGAAAGAAAACTCACCAGTCCAGGTTCCTGATATCAGTTTGTAGGGCTCCCTTGGGTCTATCAGGGCAGCACAAGTATGAGATGGGGACAACTTCGGTCTGCGATCCATCCTTCGATATAAGGATTCTTTGCATTCAGGCCCGAGCCCAGTGCCAGGGGCCCCTCGGCACATCCTTTGGCCATTTTCCCTGGGAAAGAAAACTCACCAGTCCAGGTTCCTGATGTCAGTTTGTAGGGCTCCCTTGGGTCTATCAGGGCAGCACAAGTTTGAGGTGGGGACAATTTTGGTCTGTGATCCACGCTTCGATTGAGGGATTCTTTACAGTCAGGCCCGAGTCCAGGGCCAGGGGCTCCTGGACACATCCTTTGGCCATTTTCCCTGGGAAAGAAAATTCACCAGTCCAGGTTGCTGATGTCAATTTGTAGGGCTCCCTTGGGTCTCTCAGGGCAGCACAACTTTGAGGAGGGGACAACTTCGGTCTGTGATCCATTGTTCGATATAAGGATTCTTTGCAGTCAGGCCCCAGCCCGTTGCCAGGGGCCCCTGGGCACATCCTTTGGCCATTTTCCCTGGGAAAGAAAACTCACCAGTCCAGGTTGCTGATGTCAGTTTGTAGGGCTCCCTTGGGTCTATCAGGGCAGCACAACTTTGAGGAGGGGACAACTTCAGTCTGGGGTCCATACTTCAATATAAGGATTCTTTGCAGTCAGGTGCCAGCCCAGTGCCAGGGGCCCCTGGGCACATCCTTTGGCCATTTTCCCTGGGAAAGAAAACTCACTAGTCCAGGTTGCTGATGTCAATTTGTAGGGCTCCCTTGGGTCTATCAGGGCAGCACAACTTTGAGGAGGGGACAACTTTGGTCTGCGATCCATTCTTCGATATAAGGATTCTTTGCATTCAGGCCCGAGCCCAGGGTCAGGGGCCCCTGGGCACATCCTTTGGCCATTTTCCCTGGGAAAGAAAACTCACCAGTCCAGGTTGCTGATATCAGTTTGTAGGGCTCCCTTGGGTCTATCAGGGCAGTACAAGTATGAGATGGGGACAACTTCGGTCTGCGATCCATCCTTCGATATAAGGATTCTTTGCATTCAGGCCCGAGCCCAGTGCCAGGGGCCCCTGGGCACATCCTTTGGCCATTTTCCCTGGGAAAGAAAACTCACCAGTCCAGGTTCCTGATGTCAGTTTGTAGGGCTCCCTTGGGTCTATCAGGGCAGCACAGGTATGAGATGGGGACAACTTCGGTCTGCGATCCATCCTTCGATATAAGGATTCTTTGCATTCAGGCCCGAGCCCAGGGCCAGGTGCCCCTGGGCACATCCTTTGGCCATTTTCCCTGGGAAAGAAAACTCACCAGTCCAGGTTCCTGATGTCAGTTTGTAGGGCTCCCTTGGGTCTATCAGGGCAGCACAAGTTTGAGGTGGGGACAATTTTGGTCTGTGATCCACGCTTCGATTGAAGGATTCTTTACAGTCAGGCCCGAGTCCAGGGCCAGGGGCTCCTGGGCACATCCTTTGGCCATTTTCCCTGGGAAAGAAAACTCACCAGTCCAGGTTGCTGAGGTCAGTTTGTAGGGCTCCCTTGGGTCTATCAGGGCAGCACAACTTTGAGGAGGGGACAACTTCGGTTGGGGGTCCAAACTTCGATATAAGGATTCTCTGCAGTCAGGCCCCAGCCCAGGGCCGGGGGCCCCTGGGCACATCCTTTGGCCATTTTCCCTGGGAAAGAAAATTCACCTGTCCAGGCTGCTGATATCAGTTTGTAGGGCTCCCTTGGGTCTATCTGGGCAGCAGAAATTTGAGGAGCGGACAATTTTGGTCTGCGATCCATCCTTCGATATATGGATTCTTTGCAGTCAGGTCCCAGCCCTGCTCTTGGGGCTCCTGGGAACATCCTTTGGCCATTTTCCCTGGGAAAGAAAACTCACCAGTCCAGGTTGCTGATGTCAGTTTGTAGGGCTTCCTTGTTTCTCTCAGGGCAGCACAACTTTGAGGATGGGACAACTTCGGTCTGGGGTCCATCCTTCGATATAAGGATTTTTTGCATTCAGGTCGGAGCCCAGTGCCAGGGGCCCCTGGGCACATCCTTTGGCCATTTTCCCTGGGAAAGAAAACTCACCAGTCCAGGTTGCTGATGTCAATTTGTAGGGCTCCCTTGGGTCTCTCAGGGCAGCACAACTGTGAGGAGGGGACAACTTTGGTCTGTGATCCATTCTTCGATATAAGGATTCTTCGCAGTCAGGTCCCAGCCCGGGGTCAGGGGCCCCTGGGCACATCCTTTGGCCATTTTCCCTGGGAAATAAAACTCACCAGTCCAGGTTGCTGATGTCAGTTTGTAGGGCTCCCTTGGGTCTCTCAGGGCAGCACAACTTTGAGGAGGGGACAACTTCGGTCTGGGGTCCATCCTTCGATATAAGGATTCTTTGCAGTCAGGTCCCAGCCCTGCTCTTGGGGCTCCTGGCCACATCCTTTGGCCATTTTCCCTGGGAAAGAAAACTCACCAGTCCAGGTTGCTGAGGTCAGTTTGTAGGGCTCCCTTGGGTCTATATGGGAAGTAGAAATTTGAGGAGGGGACAACTTTGGTCTGCGAAGCATCCTTCAATATAAGGATTCTTTGCAGTCAGGCCCCAGCCCATTGCCAGGGGCCCCTGGGCACATCCATTGGCCATTTTCCCTGGGAAAGAAAACTCACCAGTCCAGGTTGCTGATGTCAGTTTGTAGGGCTCCCTTGGGTCTATCAGGGCAGCACAACTTTGAGGAGGGGACAACTTTGGTCTGCGAAGCATCCTTCAATATAAGGATTCTTTGCATTCAGGCCCGAGCCCGTTGCCAGGGGCCCCTGGGCACATCCTTTGGCCATTTTCCCTGGGAAATAAAACTCACCAGTCCAGGTTGCTGATGTCAGTTTTTAGGGCTCCCTTGGGTCTCTCAGGGCAGCACAACTTTGAGGAGGGGACAACTTCGGTCTGGGGTCCATTCTTCGATATAAGGATTCTTTGCAGTCAGGCCCCATCCCAGTCCCAGGGGCCCCTGGGCACATCCTTTGGCCATTTTCCCTGGGAAAGAAAACTCACCAGTCCAGGTTGCTGATGTCAGTTTGTAGGGCTCCCTTGGGTCTATCTGGGCAGCAGAAATTTGAGGAGCGGACAATTTTGGTCTGCGATCCATCCTTCGATATATGGATTCTTTGCAGTCAGGTCCCAGCCCTGCTATTGGGGCTCCTGGGAACATCCTTTGGCCATTTTCCCTGGGAAAGAAAACTCACCAGTCCAGGTTGCTGATGTCAGTTTGTAGGGCTCCCTTGGGTCTCTCAGGGCAGCACAACTGTGAGGAGGGGACAACTTTGGTCTGTGATCCATTCTTCGATATAAGGATTCTTCGCAGTCAGGTCCCAGCCCGGGGTCAGGGGCCCCTGGGCACATCCTTTGGCCATTTTCCCTGGGAAATAAAACTCACCAGTCCAGGTTGCTGATGTCAGTTTGTAGGGCTCCCTTGGGTCTCTCAGGGCAGCACAACTTTGAGGAGGGGACAACTTCGGTCTGGGGTCCATCCTTCGATATAAGGATTCTTTGCAGTCAGGTCCCAGCCCTGCTCTTGGGGCTCCTGGCCACATCCTTTGGCCATTTTCCCTGGGAAAGAAAACTCACCAGTCCAGGTTGCTGAGGTCAGTTTGTAGGGCTCCCTTGGGTCTATATGGGAAGTAGAAATTTGAGGAGGGGACAACTTTGGTCTGCGAAGCATCCTTCAATATAAGGATTCTTTGCAGTCAGGCCCCAGCCCATTGCCAGGGGCCCCTGGGCACATCCATTGGCCATTTTCCCTGGGAAAGAAAACTCACCAGTCCAGGTTGCTGATGTCAGTTTGTAGGGCTCCCTTGGGTCTATCAGGGCAGCACAACTTTGAGGAGGGGACAACTTTGGTCTGCGAAGCATCCTTCAATATAAGGATTCTTTGCATTCAGGCCCGAGCCCGTTGCCAGGGGCCCCTGGGCACATCCTTTGGCCATTTTCCCTGGGAAATAAAACTCACCAGTCCAGGTTGCTGATGTCAGTTTGTAGGGCTCCCTTGGGTCTCTCAGGGCAGCACAACTTTGAGGAGGGGACAACTTCGGTCTGGGGTCCATTCTTCGATATAAGGATTCTTTGCAGTCAGGCCCCATCCCAGTCCCAGGGGCCCCTGGGCACATCCTTTGGCCATTTTCCCTGGGAAAGAAAACTCACCAGTCCAGGTTGCTGATGTCAGTTTGTAGGGCTCCCTTGGGTCTATCTGGGCAGCAGAAATTTGAGGAGCGGACAATTTTGGTCTGCGATCCATCCTTCGATATATGGATTCTTTGCAGTCAGGTCCCAGCCCTGCTATTGGGGCTCCTGGGAACATCCTTTGGCCATTTTCCCTGGGAAAGAAAACTCACCAGTCCAGGTTGCTGATGTCAGTTTGTAGGGCTCCCTTGGGTCTCTCAGGGCAGCACAACTTTAGGGAGGGGACCACTTCAGTCTGTGATCCATCCTTCGATATAAGGATTTTTTGCAAGCAGGCCCCAGCCCAGGGCCAGGGGCCCCTGGGCACATCCTTTGGCCATTTTCCCTGGGAAAGAAAACTCACCAGTCCAGGTTGCTGATATCAGTTTGTAGGGCTCCCTTGGGTCTATCAGGGCAGCACAAGTATGAGATGGGGACAACTTCGGTCTGCGATCCATCCTTCGATATATGGATTCTTTGCAGTCAGGCCCGAGCCCAGTGCCAGGGGCCCCTGGGCACATCCTTTGGCCATTTTCCCTGGGAAAGAAAACTCACCATTCCAGGTTCCTGATGTCAGTTTGTAGGGCTCCCTTGGGTCTATCAGGGCAGCACAAGTATGAGATGGGGACAACTTCGGTCTGGGGTCCATCCTTCGATATAAGGATTCTTCGCAGTCAGGTCCCAGCCCGGGGTCGGGGGCCCCTGGGCACATCCTTTGGCCATTTTCCCTGGGAAAGAAAACTCACCAGTCCAGGTTGCTGATGTCAGTTTGTAGGGCTCCCTTGGGTCTATCAGGGCAGCACAACTTTGAGGATGGGACAACTTCGGTCTGGGGTCCATCCTTCGATATAAGGATTTTTTGCATTCAGGTCGGAGCCCAGTGCCAGGGGCCCCTGGGCACATCCTTTGGCCATTTTCCCTGGGAAAGAAAACTCACCAGTCCAGGTTGCTGATGTCAATTTGTAGGGCTCCCTTGGGTCTCTCAGGGCAGCACAACTTTGAGGAGGGGACAACTTCGGTCTGTGATCCATTGTTCGATATAAGGATTCTTTGCAGTCAGGTCCCAGCCCGGGGTCAGGGGCCCCTGGGCACATCCTTTGGCCATTTTCCCTGGGAAAGAAAACTCACTAGTCCAGGTTGCTGATGTCAGTTTGTAGGGCTCCCTTGGGTCTATCAGGGCAGCACAACTTTGAGGAGGGGACAACTTTGGTCTGCGAACCATCCTTCGATATAAGGATTCTTTGCAGTCAGGCCCCAGCCCGTTGCCAGGGGCCCCTGGGCACATCCTTTGGCCATTTTCCCTGGGAAAGAAAACTCACCAGTCCAGGTTGCTGATGTCAGTTTGTAGGGCTCCCTTGGGTCTCTCAGGGCAGCACAACTTTGAGGAGGGGACAACTTTGGTCTGTGATCCATTCTTAGATATAAGGATTCTTCGCAGTCAGGCCCCAGCCCGGGGTCAGGGGCCCCTGGGCACATCCTTTGGCCATTTTCCCTGGGAAAGAAAACTCACCCGTCCAGGTTGCTGATGTCAGTTTGTAGGGCTCCCTTGGGTCTCTCAGGGCAGCAAAACTTTAGGGAGGGGACCACTTCAGTCTGTGATCCATCCTTCGATATAAGGATTTTTTGCATTCAGGCCCCAGCCCAGGGTCAGGGCCCCCTGGGCACATCCTTTGGCCATTTTCCCTGGGAAAGAAAACTCACCAGTCCAGGTTGCTGATATCAGTTTGTAGGGCTCCCTTGGGTCTATCAGGGCAGCACAAGTATGAGATGGGGACAACTTCGGTCTGCGATCCATCCTTCGATATATGGATTCTTTGCAGTCAGGCCCGAGCCCAGTGCCAGGGGCCCCTGGGCACATCCTTTGGCCATTTTCCCTGGGAAAGAAAACTCACCATTCCAGGTTCCTGATGTCAGTTTGTAGGGCTCCCTTGGGTCTATCAGGGCAGCACAAGTATGAGATGGGGACAACTTCGGTCTGGGGTCCATCCTTCGATATAAGGATTCTTCGCAGTCAGGTCCCAGCCCGGGGTCGGGGGCCCCTGGGCACATCCTTTGGCCATTTTCCCTGGGAAAGAAAACTCACCAGTCCAGGTTGCTGATGTCAGTTTGTAGGGCTCCCTTGGGTCTATCAGGGCAGCACAACTTTGAGGAGGGGACAACTTCGGTCTGGGGTCCATCCTTCGATATAAGGATTCTTTGCAGTCAGGTCCCAGCCCTGCTCTTGGGGCTCCTGGGAACATCCTTTGGCCATTTTCCCTGGGAAAGAAAACTCACCAGTCCAGGTTGCTGATGTCAGTTTGTAGGGCTCCCTTGGGTCTATCAGGGCAGTACAAGTATGAGATGGGGACAACTTCGGTCTGCGATCCATCCTTCGATATAAGGATTCTTTGCATTCAGGCCCGAGCCCAGTGCCAGGGGCCCCTGGGCACATCCTTTGGCCATTTTCCCTGGGAAAGAAAACTCACCAGTCCAGGTTGCTGATATCAGTTTGTAGGGCTCCCTTGGGTCTATCAGGGCAGCACAAGTATGAGATGGGGACAACTTCGGTCTGCGATCCATCCTTCGATATAAGGATTCTTTGCATTCAGGCCCGAGCCCAGGGCCAGGTGCCCCTGGGCACATCCTTTGGCCATTTTCCCTGGGAAAGAAAACTCACCAGTCCAGGTTCCTGATGTCAGTTTGTTAGGCTCCCTTGGGTCTATCAGGGCAGCACAAGTTTGAGGTGGGGACAATTTTGGTCTGTGATCCACGCTTCGATTCAGGGATTCTTTACAGTCAGGCCCGAGTCCAGGGCCAGGGGCTCCTGGGCACATCCTTTGGCCATTTTCCCTGGGAAAGAAAATTCACCAGTCCAGGTTGCTAATGTCAGTTTGTAGGGCTCCCTTGGGTCTATCAGGGCAGCACAACTTTGAGGAGGGGACAACTTCAGTCTGGGGTCCATCCTTCGATATAAGGATTCTTTGCAGTCAGGTCCGAGCCCAGTGCCAGGGGCCCCTGGGCACATCCTTTGGCCATTTTCCCTGGGAAAGAAAACTCACCAGTCCAGGTTGCTGAGGTCAGTTTGTAGGGCTCCCTTGGGTCTATCAGGGCAGCACAACTTTGAGGAGGGGACAACTTCGGTCGGGGGTCCAAACTTCAATATAAGGATTCTCTGCAGTCAGGCCCCAGCCCAGGGCCGGGGGCCCCTGGGCACATCCTTTGGCCATTTTCCCTGGGAAAGAAAATTCAGCTGTCCAGGTTGCTGATGTCAGTTTGTAGGGCTCCCTTGGGTCTATCTGGGCAGCAGAAATTTGAGGAGCGGACAATTTTGGTCTGTGATCCATCCTTCGATATATGGATTCTTTGCAGTCAGGTCCCAGCCCTGCTCTTGGGGCTCCTGGGAACATCCTTTGGCCATTTTCCCTGGGAAAGAAAACTCACCAGTCCAGGTTGCTGATATCAGTTTGTAGGGCTCCCTTGGGTCTATCAGGGCAGCACAAGTATGAGATGGGGACAACTTCGGTCTGCGATCCATCCTTCGATATAAGGATTCTTTGCATTCAGGCCCGAGCCCAGTGCCAGGGGCCCCTGGGCACATCCTTTGGCCATTTTCCCTGGGAAAGAAAACTCACCATTCCAGGTTCCTGATGTCAGTTTGTAGGGCTCCCTTGGGTCTATCAGGGCAGCACAAGTATGAGATGGGGACAACTTCGGTCTGCGATCCATCCTTCGATACAAGGATTCTTTGCATTCAGGCCCGAGCCCAGGGCCAGGGGCCCCTGGGCACATCCTTTGGCCATTTTCCCTGGGAAAGAAAACTCACCAGTCCAGGTTGCTGATGTCAGTTTGTAGGGCTCCCTTGGGTCTATCAGGGCAGCACAAGTTTGAGGTGGGGACAATTTTGGTCTGTGATCCACCCTTCGATAGAGGGATTCTTTACAGTCAGGCCCGAGCCCAGGGTCAGGGGCCCCTGGGCATATCCTTTGGCCATTTTCCCTGGGAAAGAAAACTCACCAGTCCAGGTTGCTGATGTCAGTTTGTAGGGCTTCCTTGTTTCTCTCAGGGCAGCACAACTTTGAGGATGGGACAACTTCGGTCTGGGGTCCATCCTTCGATATAAGGATTTTTTGCATTCAGGTCGGAGCCCAGAGCCAGGGGCCCCTGGGCACATCCTTTGGGCATTTTCCCTGGGAAAGAAAACTCACCAGTCCAGGTTCCTGATGTCAATTTGTAGGGCTCCCTTGGGTCTCTCAGGGCAGCACAACTTTGAGGAGGGGACAACTTCGGTCTGTGATCCATCCTTCGATATAAGGATTCTTTGCAGTCAGGCCCCAGCCCGTTGCCAGGGGCCCCTGGGCACATCCTTTGGCCATTTTCCCTGGGAAAGAAAACTCACCAGTCCAGGTTGCTGATGTCAGTTTGTAGGGCTCCCTTGGGTCTATCAGGGCAGCACAACTTTGAGGAGGGGACAACTTCAGTCTGGGGTCCATACTTCAATATAAGGATTCTTTGCAGTCAGGTGCCAGCCCAGTGCCAGGGGCCCCTGGGCACATCCTTTGGCCATTTTCCCTGGGAAAGAAAACTCACCAGTCCAGGTTGCTGATGTCAGTTTGTAGGGCTCCCTTGGGTCTATCAGGGCAGCACAACTTTGAGGAGGGGACAACTTCGGTCTGGGGTCCATCCTTCTATATAAGGATTCTTTGCAGTCAGGTCCCAGCCCTGCTCTTGGGGCTCCTGGGAACATCCTTTGGCCATTTTCCCTGGGAAAGAAAACTCACCAGTCCAGGTTGCTGATGTCAGTTTGTAGGGCTCCCTTGGGTCTATCAGGGCAGCACAACTTTGAGGATGGGACAACTTCGGTCTGCGATCCATTCTTCGATATAAGGATTCTTTGCATTCAGGCCCGAGCCCAGGGTCAGGGGCCCCTGGGCACATCCTTTGGCCATTTTCCCTGGGAAAGAAAACTCACCAGTCCAGGTTGCTGATATCAGTTTGTAGGGCTCCCTTGGGTCTATCAGGGCAGTACAAGTATGAGATGGGGACAACTTCGGTCTGCGATCCATCCTTCGATATAAGGATTCTTTGCATTCAGGCCCGAGCCCAGTGCCAGGGGCCCCTGGGCACATCCTTTGGCCATTTTCCCTGGGAAAGAAAACTCACCAGTCCAGGTTCCTGATGTCAGTTTGTAGGGCTCCCTTGGGTCTATCAGGGCAGCACAAGTATGAGATGGGGACAACTTCGGTCTGCGATCCATCCTTCGATATAAGGATTCTTTGCATTCAGGCCCGAGCCCAGGGCCAGGTGCCCCTGGGCACATCCTTTGGCCATTTTCCCTGGGAAAGAAAACTCACCAGTCCAGGTTCCTGATGTCAGTTTGTAGGGCTCCCTTGGGTCTATCAGGGCAGCACAACTTTGAGGTGGGGACAATTTTGGTCTGTGATCCACGCTTCGATTGAGGGATTCTTTACAGTCAGGCCCGAGTCCAGGGCCAGGGGCTCCTGGGCACATCCTTTGGCCATTTTCCCTGGGAAAGAAAATTCACCAGTCCAGGTTGCTAATGTCAGTTTGTAGGGCTCCCTTGGGTCTATCAGGGCAGCACAACTTTGAGGAGGGGACAACTTCAGTCTGGGGTCCATCCTTCGATATAAGGATTCTTTGCAGTCAGGTCCGAGCCCAGGGTCAGGGGCCCCTGGGCACATCCTTTGGCCATTTTCCCTGGGAAAGAAAACTCACCAGTCCAGGTTGCTGAGGTCAGTTTGTAGGGCTCCCTTGGGTCTATCAGGGCAGCACAACTTTGAGGAGGGGACAACTTCGGTTGGGGGTCCAAACTTCGATATAAGGATTCTCTGCAGTCAGGCCCCATCCCAGGGCCGGGGGCCCCTGGGCACATCCTTTGGCCATTTTCCCTGGGAAAGAAAATTCACCTGTCCAGGCTGCTGATATCAGTTTGTAGGGCTCCCTTGGCTCTATCTGGGCAGCAGAAATTTGAGGAGCGGACAATTTTGGTCTGCGATCCATCCTTCGATATATGGATTCTTTGCAGTCAGGTCCCAGCCCTGCTCTTGGGGCTCCTGGGCACATCCTTTGGCCATTTTCCCTGGGAAAGAAAACTCACCAGTCCAGGTTGCTGATATCAGTTTGTAGGGCTCCCTTGGGTCTATCAGGGCAGCACAAGTATGAGATGGGGACAACTTCGGTCTGCGATCCATCCTTCGATATAAGGATTCTTTGCATTCAGGCCCGAGCCCAGTGCCAGGGGCCCCTGGGCACATCCTTTGGCCATTTTCCCTGGGAAAGAAAACTCACCATTCCAGGTTCCTGATGTCAGTTTGTAGGGCTCCCTTGGGTCTATCAGGGCAGCACAAGTATGAGATGGGGACAACTTCGGTCTGCGATCCATCCTTCGATACAAGGATTCTTTGCATTCAGGCCCGAGCCCAGGGCCAGGGGCCCCTGGGCACATCCTTTGGCCATTTTCCCTGGGAAAGAAAACTCACCAGTCCAGGTTGCTGATGTCAGTTTGTAGGGCTCCCTTGGGTCTATCAGGGCAGCACAAGTTTGAGGTGGGGACAATTTTGGTCTGTGATCCACCCTTCGATAGAGGGATTCTTTACAGTCAGGCCCGAGCCCAGGGTCAGGGGCCCCTGGGCATATCCTTTGGCCATTTTCCCTGGGAAAGAAAACTCACCAGTCCAGGTTGCTGATGTCAGTTTGTAGGGCTTCCTTGTTTCTCTCAGGGCAGCACAACTTTGAGGATGGGACAACTTCGGTCTGGGGTCCATCCTTCGATATAAGGATTTTTTGCATTCAGGTCGGAGCCCAGTGCCAGGGGCCCCTGGGCACATCCTTTGGCCATTTTCCCTGGGAAAGAAAACTCACCAGTCCAGGTTGCTGATGTCAATTTGTAGGGCTCCCTTGGGTCTCTCAGGGCAGCACAACTTTGAGGAGGGGACAACTTCGGTCTGTGATCCATTGTTCGATATAAGGATTCTTTGCAGTCAGGTCCCAGCCCGGGGTCAGGGGCCCCTGGGCACATCCTTTGGCCATTTTCCCTGGGAAAGAAAACTCACTAGTCCAGGTTGCTGATGTCAGTTTGTAGGGCTCCCTTGGGTCTATCAGGGCAGCACAACTTTGAGGAGGGGACAACTTTGGTCTGCGAACCATCCTTCGATATAAGGATTCTTTGCAGTCAGGCCCCAGCCCGTTGCCTGGGGCCCCTGGGCACATCCTTTGGCCATTTTCCCTGGGAAAGAAAACTCACCAGTCCAGGTTGCTGATGTCAGTTTGTAGGGCTCCCTTGGGTCTCTCAGGGCAGCACAACTTTGAGGAGGGGACAACTTTGGTCTGTGATCCATTCTTAGATATAAGGATTCTTCGCAGTCAGGCCCCAGCCCGGGGTCAGGGGCCCCTGGGCACATCCTTTGGCCATTTTCCCTGGGAAAGAAAACTCACCAGTCCAGGTTGCTGATATCAGTTTGTAGGGCTCCCTTGGGTCTATCAGGGCAGCACAAGTATGAGATGGGGACAACTTCGGTCTGCGATCCATCCTTCGATATAAGGATTCTTTGCATTCAGGCCCGAGCCCAGGGCCAGGTGCCCCTGGGCACATCCTTTGGCCATTTTCCCTGGGAAAGAAAACTCACCAGTCCAGGTTCCTGATGTCAGTTTGTAGGGCTCCCTTGGGTCTATCAGGGCAGCACAAGTTTGAGGTGGGGACAATTTTGGTCTGTGATCCACGCTTCGATTCAGGGATTCTTTACAGTCAGGCCCGAGTCCAGGGCCAGGGGCTCCTGGGCACATCCTTTGGCCATTTTCCCTGGGAAAGAAAACTCACCAGTCCAGGTTGCTGAGGTCAGTTTGTAGGGCTCCCTTGGGTCTATCAGGGCAGCACAACTTTGAGGAGGGGACAACTTCGGTCGGGGGTCCAAACTTCGATATAAGGATTCTCTGCAGTCAGGCCCCAGCCCAGGGCCGGGGGCCCCTGGGCACATCCTTTGGCCATTTTCCCTGGGAAAGAAAATTCAGCTGTCCAGGTTGCTGATGTCAGTTTGTAGGGCTCCCTTGGGTCTATCTGGGCAGCAGAAATTTGAGGAGCGGACAATTTTGGTCTGCGATCCATCCTTCGATATATGGATTCTTTGCAGTCAGGTCCCAGCCCTGCTCTTGGGGCTCCTGGGAACATCCTTTGGCCATTTTCCCTGGGAAAGAAAACTCACCAGTCCAGGTTGCTGATATCAGTTTGTAGGGCTCCCTTGGGTCTATCAGGGCAGCACAAGTATGAGATGGGGACAACTTCGGTCTGCGATCCATCCTTCGATATAAGGATTCTTTGCATTCAGGCCCGAGCCCAGTGCCAGGGGCCCCTGGGCGCATCCTTTGGCCATTTTCCCTGGGAAAGAAAACTCACCATTCCAGGTTCCTGATGTCAGTTTGTAGGGCTCCCTTGGGTCTATCAGGGCAGCACAAGTATGAGATGGGGACAACTTCGGTCTGCGATCCATCCTTCGATACAAGGATTCTTTGCATTCAGGCCCGAGCCCAGGGCCAGGGGCCCCTGGGCACATCCTTTGGCCATTTTCCCTGGGAAAGAAAACTCACCAGTCCAGGTTGCTGATGTCAGTTTGTAGGGCTCCCTTGGGTCTATCAGGGCAGCACAAGTTTGAGGTGGGGACAATTTTGGACTGTGATCCACCCTTCGATAGAGGGATTCTTTACAGTCAGGCCCGAGCCCAGGGTCAGGGGACCCTGGGCATATCCTTTGGCCATTTTCCCTGGGAAAGAAAACTCACCAGTCCAGGTTGCTGATGTCAGTTTGTAGGGCTTCCTTGTTTCTCTCAGGGCAGCACAACTTTGAGGATGGGACAACTTCGGTCTGGGGTCCATCCTTCGATATAAGGATTTTTTGCATTCAGGTCGGAGCCCAGAGCCAGGGGCCCCTGGGCACATCCTTTGGGCATTTTCCCTGGGAAAGAAAACTCACCAGTCCAGGTTCCTGATGTCAATTTGTAGGGCTCCCTTGGGTCTCTCAGGGCAGCACAACTTTGAGGAGGGGACAACTTCGGTCTGTGATCCATCCTTCGATATAAGGATTCTTTGCAGTCAGGCCCCAGCCCGTTGCCAGGGGCCCCTGGGCACATCCTTTGGCCATTTTCCCTGGGAAAGAAAACTCACCAGTCCAGGTTGCTGATGTCAGTTTGTAGGGCTCCCTTGGGTCTATCAGGGCAGCACAACTTTGAGGAGGGGACAACTTCAGTCTGGGGTCCATACTTCAATATAAGGATTCTTTGCAGTCAGGTGCCAGCCCAGTGCCAGGGGCCCCTGGGCACATCCTTTGGCCATTTTCCCTGGGAAAGAAAACTCACCAGTCCAGGTTGCTGATGTCAGTTTGTAGGGCTCCCTTGGGTCTATCAGGGCAGCACAACTTTGAGGAGGGGACAACTTCGGTCTGGGGTGCATCCTTCTATATAAGGATTCTTTGCAGTCAGGTCCCAGCCCTGCTCTTGGGGCTCCTGGGAACATCCTTTGGCCATTTTCCCTGGGAAAGAAAACTCACCAGTCCAGGTTGCTGATGTCAGTTTGTAGGGCTCCCTTGGGTCTATCAGGGCAGCACAACTTTGAGGATGGGACAACTTCGGTCTGCGATCCATTCTTCGATATAAGGATTCTTTGCATTCAGGCCCGAGCCCAGGGTCAGGGGCCCCTGGGCACATCCTTTGGCCATTTTCCCTGGGAAAGAAAACTCACCAGTCCAGGTTGCTGATATCAGTTTGTAGGGCTCCCTTGGGTCTATCAGGGCAGTACAAGTATGAGATGGGGACAACTTCGGTCTGCGATCCATCCTTCGATATAAGGATTCTTTGCATTCAGGCCCGAGCCCAGGGCCAGGTGCCCCTGGGCACATCCTTTGGCCATTTTCCCTGGGAAAGAAAACTCACCAGTCCAGGTTCCTGATGTCAGTTTGTAGGGCTCCCTTGGGTCTATCAGGGCAGCACAACTTTGAGGTGGGGACAATTTTGGTCTGTGATCCACGCTTCGATTGAGGGATTCTTTACAGTCAGGCCCGAGTCCAGGGCCAGGGGCTCCTGGGCACATCCTTTGGCCATTTTCCCTGGGAAAGAAAATTCACCAGTCCAGGTTGCTAATGTCAGTTTGTAGGGCTCCCTTGGGTCTATCAGGGCAGCACAACTTTGAGGAGGGGACAACTTCAGTCTGGGGTCCATCCTTCGATATAAGGATTCTTTGCAGTCAGGTCCGAGCCCAGTGCCAGGGGCCCCTGGGCACATCCTTTGGCCATTTTCCCTGGGAAAGAAAACTCACCAGTCCAGGTTGCTGAGGTCAGTTTGTAGGGCTCCCTTGGGTCTATCAGGGCAGCACAACTTTGAGGAGGGGACAACTTCGGTTGGGGGTCCAAACTTCGATATAAGGATTCTCTGCAGTCAGGCCCCAGCCCAGGGCCGGGGGCCCCTGGGCACATCCTTTGGCCATTTTCCCTGGGAAAGAAAATTCACCTGTCCAGGCTGCTGATATCAGTTTGTAGGGCTCCCTTGGCTCTATCTGGGCAGCAGAAATTTGAGGAGCGGACAATTTTGGTCTGCGATCCATCCTTCGATATATGGATTCTTTGCAGTCAGGTCCCAGCCCTGCTCTTGGGGCTCCTGGGAACATCCTTTGGCCATTTTCCCTGGGAAAGAAAACTCACCATTCCAGGTTCCTGATGTCAGTTTGTAGGGCTCCCTTGGGTCTATCAGGGCAGCACAAGTATGAGATGGGGACAACTTCGGTCTGCGATCCATCCTTCGATACAAGGATTCTTTGCATTCAGGCCCGAGCCCAGGGCCAGGGGCCCCTGGGCACATCCTTTGGCCATTTTCCCTGGGAAAGAAAACTCACCAGTCCAGGTTGCTGATGTCAGTTTGTAGGGCTCCCTTGGGTCTATCAGGGCAGCACAAGTTTGAGGTGGGGACAATTTTGGTCTGTGATCCACCCTTCGATAGAGGGATTCTTTACAGTCAGGCCCGAGCCCAGGGTCAGGGGCCCCTGGGCATATCCTTTGGCCATTTTCCCTGGGAAAGAAAACTCACCAGTCCAGGTTGCTGATGTCAGTTTGTAGGGCTTCCTTGTTTCTCTCAGGGCAGCACAACTTTGAGGATGGGACAACTTCGGTCTGGGGTCCATCCTTCGATATAAGGATTTTTTGCATTCAGGTCGGAGCCCAGTGCCAGGGGCCCCTGGGCACATCCTTTGGCCATTTTCCCTGGGAAAGAAAACTCACCAGTCCAGGTTGCTGATGTCAATTTGTAGGGCTCCCTTGGGTCTCTCAGGGCAGCACAACTTTGAGGAGGGGACAACTTCGGTCTGTGATCCATTGTTCGATATAAGGATTCTTTGCAGTCAGGTCCCAGCCCGGGGTCAGGGGCCCCTGGGCACATCCTTTGGCCATTTTCCCTGGGAAAGAAAACTCACTAGTCCAGGTTGCTGATGTCAGTTTGTAGGGCTCCCTTGGGTCTATCAGGGCAGCACAACTTTGAGGAGGGGACAACTTTGGTCTGCGAACCATCCTTCGATATAAGGATTCTTTGCAGTCAGGCCCCAGCCCGTTGCCAGGGGCCCCTGGGCACATCCTTTGGCCATTTTCCCTGGGAAAGAAAACTCACCAGTCCAGGTTCCTGATGTCAGTTTGTAGGGCTCCCTTGGGTCTATCAGGGCAGCACAAGTTTGAGGTGGGGACAATTTTGGTCTGTGATCCACGCTTCGATTCAGGGATTCTTTACAGTCAGGCCCGAGTCCAGGGCCAGGGGCTCCTGGGCACATCCTTTGGCCATTTTCCCTGGGAAAGAAAACTCACCAGTCCAGGTTGCTGAGGTCAGTTTGTAGGGCTCCCTTGGGTCTATCAGGGCAGCACAACTTTGAGGAGGGGACAACTTCGGTCGGGGGTCCAAACTTCGATATAAGGATTCTCTGCAGTCAGGCCCCAGCCCAGGGCCGGGGGCCCCTGGGCACATCCTTTGGCCATTTTCCCTGGGAAAGAAAATTCAGCTGTCCAGGTTGCTGATGTCAGTTTGTAGGGCTCCCTTGGGTCTATCTGGGCAGCAGAAATTTGAGGAGCGGACAATTTTGGTCTGCGATCCATCCTTCGATATATGGATTCTTTGCAGTCAGGTCCCAGCCCTGCTCTTGGGGCTCCTGGGAACATCCTTTGGCCATTTTCCCTGGGAAAGAAAACTCACCAGTCCAGGTTGCTGATATCAGTTTGTAGGGCTCCCTTGGGTCTATCAGGGCAGCACAAGTATGAGATGGGGACAACTTCGGTCTGCGATCCATCCTTCGATATAAGGATTCTTTGCATTCAGGCCCGAGCCCAGTGCCAGGGGCCCCTGGGCGCATCCTTTGGCCATTTTCCCTGGGAAAGAAAACTCACCATTCCAGGTTCCTGATGTCAGTTTGTAGGGCTCCCTTGGGTCTATCAGGGCAGCACAAGTATGAGATGGGGACAACTTCGGTCTGCGATCCATCCTTCGATACAAGGATTCTTTGCATTCAGGCCCGAGCCCAGGGCCAGGGGCCCCTGGGCACATCCTTTGGCCATTTTCCCTGGGAAAGAAAACTCACCAGTCCAGGTTGCTGATGTCAGTTTGTAGGGCTCCCTTGGGTCTATCAGGGCAGCACAAGTTTGAGGTGGGGACAATTTTGGACTGTGATCCACCCTTCGATAGAGGGATTCTTTACAGTCAGGCCCGAGCCCAGGGTCAGGGGACCCTGGGCATATCCTTTGGCCATTTTCCCTGGGAAAGAAAACTCACCAGTCCAGGTTGCTGATGTCAGTTTGTAGGGCTTCCTTGTTTCTCTCAGGGCAGCACAACTTTGAGGATGGGACAACTTCGGTCTGGGGTCCATCCTTCGATATAAGGATTTTTTGCATTCAGGTCGGAGCCCAGAGCCAGGGGCCCCTGGGCACATCCTTTGGGCATTTTCCCTGGGAAAGAAAACTCACCAGTCCAGGTTCCTGATGTCAATTTGTAGGGCTCCCTTGGGTCTCTCAGGGCAGCACAACTTTGAGGAGGGGACAACTTCGGTCTGTGATCCATCCTTCGATATAAGGATTCTTTGCAGTCAGGCCCCAGCCCGTTGCCAGGGGCCCCTGGGCACATCCTTTGGCCATTTTCCCTGGGAAAGAAAACTCACCAGTCCAGGTTGCTGATGTCAGTTTGTAGGGCTCCCTTGGGTCTATCAGGGCAGCACAACTTTGAGGAGGGGACAACTTCAGTCTGGGGTCCATACTTCAATATAAGGATTCTTTGCAGTCAGGTGCCAGCCCAGTGCCAGGGGCCCCTGGGCACATCCTTTGGCCATTTTCCCTGGGAAAGAAAACTCACCAGTCCAGGTTGCTGATGTCAGTTTGTAGGGCTCCCTTGGGTCTATCAGGGCAGCACAACTTTGAGGAGGGGACAACTTCGGTCTGGGGTGCATCCTTCTATATAAGGATTCTTTGCAGTCAGGTCCCAGCCCTGCTCTTGGGGCTCCTGGGAACATCCTTTGGCCATTTTCCCTGGGAAAGAAAACTCACCAGTCCAGGTTGCTGATGTCAGTTTGTAGGGCTCCCTTGGGTCTATCAGGGCAGCACAACTTTGAGGATGGGACAACTTCGGTCTGCGATCCATTCTTCGATATAAGGATTCTTTGCATTCAGGCCCGAGCCCAGGGTCAGGGGCCCCTGGGCACATCCTTTGGCCATTTTCCCTGGGAAAGAAAACTCACCAGTCCAGGTTGCTGATATCAGTTTGTAGGGCTCCCTTGGGTCTATCAGGGCAGTACAAGTATGAGATGGGGACAACTTCGGTCTGCGATCCATCCTTCGATATAAGGATTCTTTGCATTCAGGCCCGAGCCCAGGGCCAGGTGCCCCTGGGCACATCCTTTGGCCATTTTCCCTGGGAAAGAAAACTCACCAGTCCAGGTTCCTGATGTCAGTTTGTAGGGCTCCCTTGGGTCTATCAGGGCAGCACAACTTTGAGGTGGGGACAATTTTGGTCTGTGATCCACGCTTCGATTGAGGGATTCTTTACAGTCAGGCCCGAGTCCAGGGCCAGGGGCTCCTGGGCACATCCTTTGGCCATTTTCCCTGGGAAAGAAAATTCACCAGTCCAGGTTGCTAATGTCAGTTTGTAGGGCTCCCTTGGGTCTATCAGGGCAGCACAACTTTGAGGAGGGGACAACTTCAGTCTGGGGTCCATCCTTCGATATAAGGATTCTTTGCAGTCAGGTCCGAGCCCAGTGCCAGGGGCCCCTGGGCACATCCTTTGGCCATTTTCCCTGGGAAAGAAAACTCACCAGTCCAGGTTGCTGAGGTCAGTTTGTAGGGCTCCCTTGGGTCTATCAGGGCAGCACAACTTTGAGGAGGGGACAACTTCGGTTGGGGGTCCAAACTTCGATATAAGGATTCTCTGCAGTCAGGCCCCAGCCCAGGGCCGGGGGCCCCTGGGCACATCCTTTGGCCATTTTCCCTGGGAAAGAAAATTCACCTGTCCAGGCTGCTGATATCAGTTTGTAGGGCTCCCTTGGCTCTATCTGGGCAGCAGAAATTTGAGGAGCGGACAATTTTGGTCTGCGATCCATCCTTCGATATATGGATTCTTTGCAGTCAGGTCCCAGCCCTGCTCTTGGGGCTCCTGGGAACATCCTTTGGCCATTTTCCCTGGGAAAGAAAACTCACCATTCCAGGTTCCTGATGTCAGTTTGTAGGGCTCCCTTGGGTCTATCAGGGCAGCACAAGTATGAGATGGGGACAACTTCGGTCTGCGATCCATCCTTCGATACAAGGATTCTTTGCATTCAGGCCCGAGCCCAGGGCCAGGGGCCCCTGGGCACATCCTTTGGCCATTTTCCCTGGGAAAGAAAACTCACCAGTCCAGGTTGCTGATGTCAGTTTGTAGGGCTCCCTTGGGTCTATCAGGGCAGCACAAGTTTGAGGTGGGGACAATTTTGGTCTGTGATCCACCCTTCGATAGAGGGATTCTTTACAGTCAGGCCCGAGCCCAGGGTCAGGGGCCCCTGGGCATATCCTTTGGCCATTTTCCCTGGGAAAGAAAACTCACCAGTCCAGGTTGCTGATGTCAGTTTGTAGGGCTTCCTTGTTTCTCTCAGGGCAGCACAACTTTGAGGATGGGACAACTTCGGTCTGGGGTCCATCCTTCGATATAAGGATTTTTTGCATTCAGGTCGGAGCCCAGTGCCAGGGGCCCCTGGGCACATCCTTTGGCCATTTTCCCTGGGAAAGAAAACTCACCAGTCCAGGTTGCTGATGTCAATTTGTAGGGCTCCCTTGGGTCTCTCAGGGCAGCACAACTTTGAGGAGGGGACAACTTCGGTCTGTGATCCATTGTTCGATATAAGGATTCTTTGCAGTCAGGTCCCAGCCCGGGGTCAGGGGCCCCTGGGCACATCCTTTGGCCATTTTCCCTGGGAAAGAAAACTCACTAGTCCAGGTTGCTGATGTCAGTTTGTAGGGCTCCCTTGGGTCTATCAGGGCAGCACAACTTTGAGGAGGGGACAACTTTGGTCTGCGAACCATCCTTCGATATAAGGATTCTTTGCAGTCAGGCCCCAGCCCGTTGCCAGGGGCCCCTGGGCACATCCTTTGGCCATTTTCCCTGGGAAAGAAAACTCACCAGTCCAGGTTGCTGATGTCAGTTTGTAGGGCTCCCTTGGGTCTCTCAGGGCAGCACAACTTTGAGGAGGGGACAACTTTGGTCTGTGATCCATTCTTAGATATAAGGATTCTTCGCAGTCAGGCCCCAGCCCGGGGTCAGGGGCCCCTGGGCACATCCTTTGGCCATTTTCCCTGGGAAAGAAAACTCACCAGTCCAGGTTGCTGATGTCAGTTTGTAGGGCTCCCTTGGGTCTATCAGGGCAGCACAACTTTGAGGAGGGGACAACTTCGGTCTGGGGTCCATCCTTCGATATAAGGATTCTTTGCAGTCAGGTCCCAGCCCTGCTCTTGGGGCTCCTGGGAACATCCTTTGGCCATTTTCCCTGGGAAAGAAAACTCACCAGTCCAGGTTGCTGATGTCAGTTTGTAGGGCCCCCATTGGGTCTTTCAGGGCAGCACAACTTTGAGGAGGGGACAACTTCAGTCTGCGATCCATCCTTCGATATAAGGATTCTTTGCATTCAGGCCCGAGCCCAGGGTCAGGGGCCCCTGGGCACATCCTTTGGCCATTTTCCCTGGGAAAGAAAACTCACCAGTCCAGGTTGCTGATATCAGTTTGTAGGGCTCCCTTGGGTCTATCAGGGCAGTACAAGTATGAGATGGGGACAACTTCGGTCTGCGATCCATCCTTCGATATAAGGATTCTTTGCATTCAGGCCCGAGCCCAGTGCCAGGGGCCCCTGGGCACATCCTTTGGCCATTTTCCCTGGGAAAGAAAACTCACCATTCCAGGTTCCTGATGTCAGTTTGTAGGGCTCCCTTGGGTCTATCAGGGCAGCACAAGTATGAGATGGGGACAACTTCGGTCTGCGATCCATCCTTCGATATAAGGATTCTTTGCATTCAGGCCCGAGCCCAGGGCCAGGGGCCCCTGGGCACATCCTTTGGCCATTTTCCCTGGGAAAGAAAACTCACCAGTCCAGGTTCCTGATGTCAGTTTGTAGGGCTCCCTTGGGTCTATCAGGGCAGCACAAGTTTGAGGTGGGAACAATTTTGGTCTGTGATCCACGCTTCGATTCAGGGATTCTTTACAGTCAGGCCCGAGTCCAGGGCCAGGGGCTCCTGGGCACATCCTTTGGCCATTTTCCCTGGGAAAGAAAATTCACCAGTCCAGGTTGCTAATGTCAGTTTGTAGGGCTCCCTTGGGTCTATCAGGGCAGCACAACTTTGAGGAGGGGACAACTTCAGTCTGGGGTCCATCCTTCGATATAAGGATTCTTTGCAGTCAGGTCCGAGCCCAGTGCCAGGGGCCCCTGGGCACATCCTTTGGCCATTTTCCCTGGGAAAGAAAACTCACCAGTCCAGGTTGCTGAGGTCAGTTTGTAGGGCTCCCTTGGGTCTATCAGGGCAGCACAACTTTGAGGAGGGGACAACTTCGGTCGGGGGTCCAAACTTCGATATAAGGATTCTCTGCAGTCAGGCCCCAGCCCAGGGCCGGGGGCCCCTGGGCACATCCTTTGGCCATTTTCCCTGGGAAAGAAAATTCACCTGTCCAGGTTGCTGATGTCAGTTTTTAGGGCTCCCTTGGGTCTATCTGGGCAGCAGAAATTTGATTAGCGGACAATTTTGGTCTGCGATCCATCCTTCGATATATGGATTCTTTGCAGTCAGGTCCCAGCCCTGCTCTTGGGGCTCCTGGGAACATCCTTTGGCCATTTTCCCTGGGAAAGAAAACTCACCAGTCCAGGTTGCTGATATCAGTTTGTAGGGCTCCCTTGGGTCTATCAGGGCAGCACAAGTATGAGATGGGGACAACTTCGGTCTGCGATCCATCCTTCGATATAAGGATTCTTTGCATTCAGGCCCGAGCCCAGTGCCAGGGGCCCCTGGGCACATCCTTTGGCCATTTTCCCTGGGAAAGAAAACTCACCAGTCCAGGTTGCTGATGTCAGTTTGTAGGGCTCCCTTGGGTCTATCAGGGCAGCACAAGTTTGAGGTGGGGACAATTTTGGTCTGTGATCCACCCTTCGATAGAGGGATTCTTTACAGTCAGGCCCGAGCCCAGGGTCAGGGGCCCCTGGGCATATCCTTTGGCCATTTTCCCTGGGAAAGAAAACTCACCAGTCCAGGTTGCTGATGTCAGTTTGTAGGGCTTCCTTGTTTCTCTCAGGGCAGCACAACTTTGAGGATGGGACAACTTCGGTCTGGGGTCCATCCTTCGATATAAGGATTTTTTGCATTCAGGTCGGAGCCCAGTGCCAGGGGCCCCTGGGCACATCCTTTGGCCATTTTCCCTGGGAAAGAAAACTCACCAGTCCAGGTTCCTGATGTCAATTTGTAGGGCTCCCTTGGGTCTCTCAGGGCAGCACAACTTTGAGGAGGGGACAACTTCGGTCTGTGATCCATCCTTCGATATAAGGATTCTTTGCAGTCAGGCCCCAGCCCGTTGCCAGGGGCCCCTGGTCACATCCTTTGGCCATTTTCCCTGGGAAAGAAAACTCACCAGTCCAGGTTGCTGATGTCAGTTTGTAGGGCTCCCTTGGGTCTATCAGGGCAGCACAACTTTGAGGAGGGGACAACTTCGGTCTGGGGTCCATACTTCAATATAAGGATTCTTTGCAGTCAGGTGCCAGCCCAGTGCCAGGGGCCCCTGGGCACATCCTTTGGCCATTTTCCCTGGGAAAGAAAACTCACCAGTCCAGGTTGCTGATGTCAGTTTGTAGGGCTCCCTTGGGTCTATCAGGGCAGCACAACTTTGAGGAGGGGACAACTTCGGTCTGGGGTCCATCCTTCTATATAAGGATTCTTTGCAGTCAGGTCCCAGCCCTGCTCTTGGGGCTCCTGGGAACATCCTTTGGCCATTTTCCCTGGGAAAGAAAACTCACCAGTCCAGGTTGCTGATGTCAGTTTGTAGGGCTCCCTTGGGTCTATCAGGGCAGCACAACTTTGAGGATGGGACAACTTCGGTCTGCGATCCATTCTTCGATATAAGGATTCTTTGCATTCAGGCCCGAGCCCAGGGTCAGGGGCCCCTGGGCACATCCTTTGGCCATTTTCCCTGGGAAAGAAAACTCACCAGTCCAGGTTGCTGATATCAGTTTGTAGGGCTCCCTTGGGTCTATCAGGGCAGTACAAGTATGAGATGGGGACAACTTCGGTCTGCGATCCATCCTTCGATATAAGGATTCTTTGCATTCAGGCCCGAGCCCAGGGCCAGGGGCCCCTGGGCACATCCTTTGGCCATTTTCCCTGGGAAAGAAAACTCACCAGTCCAGGTTCCTGATGTCAGTTTGTAGGGCTCCCTTGGGTCTATCAGGGCAGCACAACTTTGAGGAGGGGACAACTTCGGTCTGCGATCCATCCTTCGATATAAGGATTCTTTGCATTCAGGCCCGAGCCCAGGGCCACGTGCCCCTGGGCACATCCTTTGGCCATTTTCCCTGGGAAAGAAAACTCACCAGTCCAGGTTCCTGATGTCAGTTTGTAGGGCTCCCTTGGGTCTATCAGGGCAGCACAAGTTTGAGGTGGGGACAATTTTGGTCTGTGATCCACGCTTCGATTGAGGGATTCTTTACAGTCAGGCCCGAGTCCAGGGCATGGGGCTCCTGGGCACATCCTTTGGCCATTTTCCCTGGGAAAGAAAATTCACCAGTCCAGGTTGCTAATGTCAGTTTGTAGGGCTCCCTTGGGTCTATCAGGGCAGCACAACTTTGAGGAGGGGACAACTTTGGTCTGCGAAGCATCCTTCAATATAAGGATTCTTTGCAGTCAGGCCCCAGCCCGTTGCCAGGGGCCCCTGGGCACATCCTTTGGCCATTTTCCCTGGGAAATAAAACTCACCAGTCCAGGTTGCTGATGTCAGTTTGTAGGGCTCCCTTGGGTCTCTCAGGGCAGCACAACTTTGAGGAGGGGACAACTTCGGTCTGGGGTCCATTCTTCGATATAAGGATTCTTTGCAGTCAGGTCCCATCCCAGTCCCAGGGGCCCCTGGGCACATCCTTTGGCCATTTTCCCTGGGAAAGAAAACTCACCAGTCCAGGTTGCTGATGTCAGTTTGTAGGGCTCCCTTGGGTCTATCTGGGCAGCAGAAATTTGAGGAGCGGACAATTTTGGTCTGCGATCCATCCTTCGATATATGGATTCTTTGCAGTCAGGTCCCAGCCCTGCTATTGGGGCTCCTGGGAACATCCTTTGGCCATTTTCCCTGGGAAAGAAAACTCACCAGTCCAGGTTGCTGATGTCAGTTTGTAGGGCTCCCTTGGGTCTCTCAGGGCAGCACAACTTTAGGGAGGGGACCACTTCAGTCTGTGATCCATCCTTCGATATAAGGATTTTTTGCAATCAGGCCCCAGCCCAGGGCCAGGGGCCCCTGGGCACATCCTTTGGCCATTTTCCCTGGGAAAGAAAACTCACCAGTCCAGGTTGCTGATATCAGTTTGTAGGGCTCCCTTGGGTCTCTCAGGGCAGCACAACTGTGAGGAGGGGACAACTTTGGTCTGTGATCCATTCTTCGATATAAGGATTCTTCGCAGTCAGGTCCCAGCCCGGGGTCAGGGGCCCCTGGGCACATCCTTTGGCCATTTTCCCTGGGAAATAAAACTCACCAGTCCAGGTTGCTGATGTCAGTTTGTAGGGCTCCCTTGGGTCTCTCAGGGCAGCACAACTTTGAGGAGGGGACAACTTCGGTCTGGGGTCCATCCTTCGATATAAGGATTCTTTGCAGTCAGGTCCCAGCCCTGCTCTTGGGGCTCCTGGCCACATCCTTTGGCCATTTTCCCTGGGAAAGAAAACTCACCAGTCCAGGTTGCTGAGGTCAGTTTGTAGGGCTCCCTTGGGTCTATATGGGAAGTAGAAATTTGAGGAGGGGACAACTTTGGTCTGCGAAGCATCCTTCAATATAAGGATTCTTTGCAGTCAGGTCCCAGCCCTGCTCTTGGGGATCCTGGGAACATCCTTTGGCCATTTTCCCTGGGAAAGAAAACTCACCAGTCCAGGTTGCTGATGTCAGATTGTAGGGCTCCCTTGGGTCTCTCAGGACAGCACAACTTTGAGGAGGGGACAACTTCAGTCTGCGATCCATCCTTCGATATAAGGATTCTTTGCATTCAGGCCCGAGCCCAGGGTCAAGGGCCCCTGGGCACATCCTTTGGCCATTTTCCCTGGGAAAGAAAACTCACCAGTCCAGGTTGCTGATATCAGTTTGTAGGGCTCCCTTGGGTCTATCAGGGCAGTACAAGTATGAGATGGGGACAACTTCGGTGTGCGATCCATCCTTCGATATAAGGATTCTTTGCATTCAGGCCCGAGCCCAGTGCCAGGGGCCCCTGGGCACATCCTTTGGCCATTTTCCCTGGGAAAGAAAACTCACCAGTCCAGGTTCCTGATGTCAGTTTGTAGGGCTCCCTTGGGTCTATCAGGGCAGCACAAGTATGAGATGGGGACAACTTCGGTCTGCGATCCATCCTTCGATATAAGGATTCTTTGCATTCAGGCCCGAGCCCAGGGCCAGGTGCCCCTGGGCACACCCTTTGGCCATTTTCCCTGGGAAAGAAAACTCACCAGTCCAGGTTCCTGATGTCAGTTTGTAGGGCTCCCTTGGGTCTATCAGGGCAGCACAAGTTTGAGGTGGGGACAATTTTGGTCTGTGATCCACGCTTCGATTGAGGGATTCTTTACAGTCAGGCCCGAGTCCAGGGCCAGGGGCTCCTGGACACATCCTTTGGCCATTTTCCCTGGGAAAGAAAATTCACCAGTCCAGGTTGCTAATGTCAGTTTGTAGGGCTCCCTTGGGTCTATCAGGGCAGCACAACTTTGAGGAGGGGACAACTTCAGTCTGGGGTCCATCCTTCGATATAAGGATTCTTTGCAGTCAGGTCCGAGCCCAGTGCCAGGGGCCCCTGGGCACATCCTTTGGCCATTTTCCCTGGGAAAGAAAACTCACCAGTCCAGGTTGCTGATGTCAATTTGTAGGGCTCCCTTCGGTCTCTCAGGGCAGCACAACTTTGAGGAGGGGACAACTTCGGTCTGTGATCCATTGTTCGATATAAGGATTCATTGCAGTCAGGTCCCAGCCCGGGGTCAGGGGCCCCTGGGCACATCCTTTGGCCATTTTCCCTGGGAAAGAAAACTCACTAGTCCAGGTTGCTGATGTCAGTTTGTAGGGCTCCCTTGGGTCTATCTGGGCAGCAGAAATTTGAGGAGCGGACAATTTTGGTCTGCGATCCATCCTTCGATATATGGATTCTTTGCAGTCAGGTCCCAGGCCTGCTCTTGGGGCTCCTGGGAACATCCTTTGGCCATTTTCCCTGGGAAAGAAAACTCACCAGTCCAGGTTCCTGATATCAGTTTGTAGGGCTCCCTTGGGTCTATCAGGGCAGCACAAGTATGAGATGGGGACAACTTCGGTCTGCGATCCATCCTTCGATATAAGGATTCTTTGCATTCAGGCCCGAGCCCAGTGCCAGGGGCCCCTGGGCACATCCTTTGGCCATTTTCCCTGGGAAAGAAAACTCACCAGTCCAGGTTGCTGATGTCAATTTGTAGGGCTCCCTAGGGTCTCTCAGGGCAGCACAACTTTGAGGAGGGGACAACTTCGGTCTGTGATCCATTGTTCGATATAAGGATTCTTTGCAGTCAGGCCCCAGCCCGTTGCCAGGGGCCCCTGGGCACATCCTTTGGCCATTTTCCCTGGGAAAGAAAACTCACCAGTCCAGGTTGCTGATGTCAGTTTGTAGGGCTCCCTTGGGTCTATCAGGGCAGCACAACTTTGAGGAGGGGACAACTTCAGTCTGGGGTCCATACTTCAATATAAGGATTCTTTGCAGTCAGGTGCCAGCCCAGTGCCAGAAGCCCCTGGGCACATCCTTTGGCCATTTTCCCTGGGAAAGAAAACTCACTAGTCCAGGTTGCTGATGTCAGTTTGTAGGGCTCCCTTGGGTCTATCAGGGCAGCACAACTTTGAGGAGGGGACAACTTTGGTCTGCGAACCATCCTTCTATATAAGGATTCTTTGCAGTCTGGTCCCAGCCCTGCTCTTGGGGCTCCTGGGAACATCCTTTGGCCATTTTCCCTGGGAAAGAAAACTCACCAGTCCAGGTTGCTGATGTCAGTTTGTAGGGCTCCCTTGGGTCTATCAGGGCAGCACAACTTTGAGGATGGGACAACTTCGGTCTGCGATCCATTCTTCGATATAAGGATTCTTTGCATTCAGGCCCGAGCCCAGGGTCAGGGGCCCCTGGGCACATCCTTTGGCCATTTTCCCTGGGAAAGAAAACTCACCAGTCCAGGTTGCTGATATCAGTTTGTAGGGCTCCCTTGGGTCTATCAGGGCAGTACAAGTATGAGATGGGGACAACTTCGGTCTGCGATCCATCCTTCGATATAAGGATTCTTTGCATTCAGGCCCGAGCCCAGTGCCAGGGGCCCCTGGGCACATCCTTTGGCCATTTTCCCTGGGAAAGAAAACTCACCAGTCCAGGTTCCTGATGTCAGTTTGTAGGGCTCCCTTGGGTCTATCAGGGCAGCACAGGTATGAGATGGGGACAACTTCGGTCTGCGATCCATCCTTCGATATAAGGATTCTTTGCATTCAGGCCCGAGCCCAGGGCCAGGTGCCCCTGGGCACATCCTTTGGCCATTTTCCCTGGGAAAGAAAACTCACCAGTCCAGGTTCCTGATGTCAGTTTGTAGGGCTCCCTTGGGTCTATCAGGGCAGCACAAGTTTGAGGTGGGGACAATTTTGGTCTGTGATCCACGCTTCGATTGAAGGATTCTTTACAGTCAGGCCCGAGTCCAGGGCCAGGGGCTCCTGGGCACATCCTTTGGCCATTTTCCCTGGGAAAGAAAATTCACCAGTCCAGGTTGCTAATGTCAGTTTGTAGGGCTCCCTTGGGTCTATCAGGGCAGCACAACTTTGAGGAGGGGACAACTTCAGTCTGGGGTCCATCCTTCGATATAAGGATTCTTTGCAGTCAGGTCCGAGCCCAGTGCCAGGGGCCCCTGGGCACATCCTTTGGCCATTTTCCCTGGGAAAGAAAACTCACCAGTCCAGGTTGCTGAGGTCAGTTTGTAGGGCTCCCTTGGGTCTATCAGGGCAGCACAACTTTGAGGAGGGGACAACTTCGGTTGGGGGTCCAAACTTCGATATAAGGATTCTCTGCAGTCAGGCCCCAGCCCAGGGCCGGGGGCCCCTGGGCACATCCTTTGGCCATTTTCCCTGGGAAAGAAAATTCACCTGTCCAGGCTGCTGATATCAGTTTGTAGGGCTCCCTTGGCTCTATCTGGGCAGCAGAAATTTGAGGAGCGGACAATTTTGGTCTGCGATCCATCCTTCGATATATGGATTCTTTGCAGTCAGGTCCCAGCCCTGCTCTTGGGGCTCCTGGGAACATCCTTTGGCCATTTTCCCTGGGAAAGAAAACTCACCAGTCCAGGTTGCTGATATCAGTTTGTAGGGCTCCCTTGGGTCTATCAGGGCAGCACAAGTATGAGATGGGGACAACTTCGGTCTGCGATCCATCCTTCGATATAAGGATTCTTTGCATTCAGGCCCGAGCCCAGTGCCAGGGGCCCCTGGGCACATCCTTTGGCCATTTTCCCTGGGAAAGAAAACTCACCATTCCAGGTTCCTGATGTCAGTTTGTAGGGCTCCCTTGGGTCTATCAGGGCAGCACAAGTATGAGATGGGGACAACTTCGGTCTGCGATCCATCCTTCGATACAAGGATTCTTTGCATTCAGGCCCGAGCCCAGGGCCAGGGGCCCCTGGGCACATCCTTTGGCCATTTTCCCTGGGAAAGAAAACTCACCAGTCCAGGTTGCTGATGTCAATTTGTAGGGCTCCCTTGGGTCTCTCAGGGCAGCACAACTGTGAGGAGGGGACAACTTTGGTCTGTGATCCATTCTTCGATATAAGGATTCTTCGCAGTCAGGTCCCAGCCCGGGGTCAGGGGCCCCTGGGCACATCCTTTGGCCATTTTCCCTGGGAAATAAAACTCACCAGTCCAGGTTGCTGATGTCAGTTTGTAGGGCTCCCTTGGGTCTCTCAGGGCAGCACAACTTTGAGGAGGGGACAACTTCGGTCTGGGGTCCATCCTTCGATATAAGGATTCTTTGCAGTCAGGTCCCAGCCCTGCTCTTGGGGCTCCTGGCCACATCCTTTGGCCATTTTCCCTGGGAAAGAAAACTCACCAGTCCAGGTTGCTGAGGTCAGTTTGTAGGGCTCCCTTGGGTCTATATGGGAAGTAGAAATTTGAGGAGGGGACAACTTTGGTCTGCGAAGCATCCTTCAATATAAGGATTCTTTGCAGTCAGGCCCCAGCCCATTGCCAGGGGCCCCTGGGCACATCCTTTGGCCATTTTCCCTGGGAAAGAAAACTCACCAGTCCAGGTTGCTGATGTCAGTTTGTAGGGCTCCCTTGGGTCTATCAGGGCAGCACAACTTTGAGGAGGGGACAACTTTGGTCTGCGAAGCATCCTTCAATATAAGGATTCTTTGCATTCAGGCCCGAGCCCGTTGCCAGGGGCCCCTGGGCACATCCTTTGGCCATTTTCCCTGGGAAATAAAACTCACCAGTCCAGGTTGCTGATGTCAGTTTGTAGGGCTCCCTTGGGTCTCTCAGGGCAGCACAACTTTGAGGAGGGGACAACTTCGGTCTGGGGTCCATTCTTCGATATAAGGATTCTTTGCAGTCAGGCCCCATCCCAGTCCCAGGGGCCCCTGGGCACATCCTTTGGCCATTTTCCCTGGGAAAGAAAACTCACCAGTCCAGGTTGCTGATGTCAGTTTGTAGGGCTCCCTTGGGTCTATCTGGGCAGCAGAAATTTGAGGAGCGGACAATTTTGGTCTGCGATCCATCCTTCGATATATGGATTCTTTGCAGTCAGGTCCCAGCCCTGCTATTGGGGCTCCTGGGAACATCCTTTGGCCATTTTCCCTGGGAAAGAAAACTCACCAGTCCAGGTTGCTGATGTCAGTTTGTAGGGCTCCCTTGGGTCTCTCAGGGCAGCACAACTTTAGGGAGGGGACCACTTCAGTCTGTGATCCATCCTTCGATATAAGGATTTTTTGCAATCAGGCCCCAGCCCAGGGCCAGGGGCCCCTGGGCACATCCTTTGGCCATTTTCCCTGGGAAAGAAAACTCACCAGTCCAGGTTGCTGATATCAGTTTGTAGGGCTCCCTTGGGTCTATCAGGGCAGCACAAGTATGAGATGGGGACAACTTCGGTCTGGGGTCCATCCTTCGATATAAGGATTCTTCGCAGTCAGGTCCCAGCCCGGGGTCGGGGGCCCCTGGGCACATCCTTTGGCCATTTTCCCTGGGAAAGAAAACTCACCAGTCCAGGTTGCTGATGTCAGTTTGTAGGGCTCCCTTGGGTCTATCAGGGCAGCACAACTTTGAGGAGGGGACAACTTCGGTCTGGGGTCCATCCTTCGATATATGGATTCTTTGCAGTCAGGTCCCAGCCCTGCTCTTGGGGATCCTGGGAACATCCTTTGGCCATTTTCCCTGGGAAAGAAAACTCACCAGTCCAGGTTGCTGATGTCAGTTTGTAGGGCTCCCTTGGGTCTCTCAGGGCAGCACAACTTTGAGGAGGGGACAACTTCAGTCTGCGATCCATCCTTCGATATAAGGATTCTTTGCATTCAGGCCCGAGCCCAGGGTCAGGGGCCCCTGGGCACATCCTTTGGCCATTTTCCCTGGGAAAGAAAACTCACCAGTCCAGGTTGCTGATATCAGTTTGTAGGGCTCCCTTGGGTCTATCTGGGCAGCAGAAATTTGAGGAGCGGACAATTTTGGTCTGCGATCCATCCTTCGATATAAGGATTCTTTGCAGTCAGGTCCCAGCCCGGGGTCAGGGGCCCCTGGGCACATCCTTTGGCCATTTTCCCTGGGAAAGAAAACTCACCAGTCCAGGTTCCTGATGTCAGTTTGTAGGGCTCCCTTGGGTCTATCAGGGCAGCACAAGTATGAGATGGGGACAACTTCGGTCTGCGATCCATCCTTCGATACAAGGATTCTTTGCATTCAGGCCCGAGCCCAGGGCCAGGGGCCCCTGGGCACATCCTTTGGCCATTTTCCCTGGGAAAGAAAACTCACCAGTCCAGGTTGCTGATGTCAGTTTGTAGGGCTCCCTTGGGTCTATCAGGGCAGCACAAGTTTGAGGTGGGGACAATTTTGGTCTGTGATCCACCCTTCGATAGAGGGATTCTTTACAGTCAGGCCCGAGCCCAGGGTCAGGGGCCCCAGGGCATATCCTTTGGCCATTTTCCCTGGGAAAGAAAACTCACCAGTCCAGGTTGCTGATGTCAGTTTGTAGGGCTTCCTTGTTTCTCTCAGGGCAGCACAACTTTGAGGATGGGACAACTTCGGTCTGGGGTCCATCCTTCGATATAAGGATTTTTTGCATTCAGGTCGGAGCCCAGTGCCAGGGGCCCCTGGGCACATCCTTTGGCCATTTTCCCTGGGAAAGAAAACTCACCAGTCCAGGTTGCTGATGTCAATTTGTAGGGCTCCCTTGGGTGTCTCAGGGCAGCACAACTGTGAGGAGGGGACAACTTTGGTCTGTGATCCATTCTTCGATATAAGGATTCTTCGCAGTCAGGTCCCAGCCCGGGGTCAGGGGCCCCTGGGCACATCCTTTGGCCATTTTCCCTGGGAAATAAAACTCACCAGTCCAGGTTGCTGATGTCAGTTTGTAGGGCTCCCTTGGGTCTCTCAGGGCAGCACAACTTTGAGGAGGGGACAACTTCGGTCTGGGGTCCATCCTTCGATATAAGGATTCTTTGCAGTCAGGTCCCAGCCCTGCTCTTGGGGCTCCTGGGAACATCCTTTGGCCATTTTCCCTGGGAAAGAAAACTCACCAGTCCAGGTTGCTGAGGTCAGTTTGTAGGGCTCCCTTGGGTCTATCAGGGCAGCACAACTTTGAGGAGGGGACAACTTTGGTCTGCGAAGCATCCTTCAATATAAGGATTCTTTGCAGTCAGGCCCCAGCCCATTGCCAGGGGCCCCTGGGCACATCCTTTGGCCATTTTCCCTGGGAAAGAAAACTCACCAGTCCAGGTTGCTGATGTCAGTTTGTAGGGCTCCCTTGGGTCTATCAGGGCAGCACAACTTTGAGGAGGGGACAACTTTGGTCTGCGAAGCATCCTTCAATATAAGGATTCTTTGCAGTCAGGCCCCAGCCCGTTGCCAGGGGCCCCTGGGCACATCCTTTGGCCATTTTCCCTGGGAAATAAAACTCACCAGTCCAGGTTGCTGATGTCAGTTCGTAGGGCTCCCTTGGGTCTCTCAGGGCAGCACAACTTTGAGGAGGGGACAACTTCGGTCTGGGGTCCATTCTTCGATATAAGGATTCTTTGCAGTCAGGCCCCATCCCAGTCCCAGGGGCCCCTGGGCACATCCTTTGGCCATTTTCCCTGGGAAAGAAAACTCACCAGTCCAGGTTGCTGATGTCAGTTTGTAGGGCTCCCTTGGGTCTATCTGGGCAGCAGAAATTTGAGGAGCGGACAATTTTGGTCTGCGATCCATCCTTCGATATATGGATTCTTTGCAGTCAGGTCCCAGCCCTGCTATTGGGGCTCCTGGGAACATCCTTTGGCCATTTTCCCTGGGAAAGAAAACTCACCAGTCCAGGTTGCTGATGTCAGTTTGTAGGGCTCCCTTGGGTCTCTCAGGGCAGCACAACTTTAGGGAGGGGACCACTTCAGTCTGTGATCCATCCTTCGATATAAGGATTTTTTGCAATCAGGCCCCAGCCCAGGGCCAGGGGCCCCTGGGCACATCCTTTGGCCATTTTCCCTGGGAAAGAAAACTCACCAGTCCAGGTTGCTGATATCAGTTTGTAGGGCTCCCTTGGGTCTATCAGGGCAGCACAAGTATGAGATGGGGACAACTTCGGTCTGCGATCCATCCTTCGATATATGGATTCTTTGCAGTCAGGCCCGAGCCCAGTGCCAGGGGCCCCTGGGCACATCCTTTGGCCATTTTCCCTGGGAAAGAAAACTCACCATTCCAGGTTCCTGATGTCAGTTTGTAGGGCTCCCTTGGGTCTATCAGGGCAGCACAAGTATGAGATGGGGACAACTTCGGTCTGGGGTCCATCCTTCGATATAAGGATTCTTTGCAATCAGGCCCGAGCCCAGGGTCAGGGGCCACTGGGCACATCCTTTGGCCATTTTCCCTGGGAAAGAAAACTCACCAGTCCAGGTTGCTGATATCAGTTTGTAGGGCTCCCTTGGGTCTATCAGGGCAGTACAAGTATGAGATGGGGACAACTTCGGTGTGCGATCCATCCTTCGATATAAGGATTCTTTGCATTCAGGCCCGAGCCCAGTGCCAGGTTCACCTGGGCACATCCTTTGGCCATTTTCCCTGGGAAAGAAAACTCACCAGTCAGGGTTCCTGATGTCAGTTTGTAGGGCTCCCTTGGGTCTATCAGGGCAGCACAAGTATGAGATGGGGACAACTTCGGTCTGCGATCCATCCTTCGATATAAGGATTCTTTGCATTAAGGCCCGAGCCCAGGGCCAGGTGCCCCTGGGCACATCCTTTGGCCATTTTCCCTGGGAAAGAAAACTCACCAGTCCAGGTTCCTGATGTCAGTTTGTAGGGCTCCCTTGGGTCTATCAGGGCAGCACAAGTTTGAGGTGGGGACAATGTTGGTCTGTGATCCACGCTTCGATTGAGGGATTCTTTACAGTCAGGCCCGAGTCCAGGGCCAGGGGCTCCTGGACACATCCTTTGGCCATTTTCCCTGGGAAAGAAAATTCACCAGTCCAGGTTGCTAATGTCAGTTTGTAGGGCTCCCTTGGGTCTATCAGGGCAGCACAACTTTGAGGAGGGGACAACTTCAGTCTGGGGTCCATCCTTCGATATAAGGATTCTTTGCAGTCAGGTCCGAGCCCAGTGCCAGGGGCCCCTGGGCACATCCTTTGGCCATTTTCCCTGGGAAAGAAAACTCACCAGTCCAGGTTGCTGATGTCAATTTGTAGGGCTCCCTTGGGTCTCTCAGGGCAGCACAACTTTGAGGAGGGGACAACTTCGGTCTGTGATCCATTGTTCGATATAAGGATTCTTTGCAGTCAGGTCCCAGCCCGGGGTCAGGGGCCCCTGGGCACATCCTTTGGCCATTTTCCCTGGGAAAGAAAACTCACTAGTCCAGGTTGCTGATGTCAGTTTGTAGGGCTCCCTTGGGTCTATCTGGGCAGCAGAAATTTGAGGAGCGGACAATTTTGGTCTGCGATCCATCCTTCGATATATGGATTCTTTGCAGTCAGGTCCCAGCCCTGCTCTTGGGACTCCTGGGAACATCCTTTGGCCATTTTCCCTGGGAAAGAAAACTCACCAGTCCAGGTTGCTGATATCAGTTTGTAGGGCTCCCTTGGGTCTATCAGGGCAGCACAAGTATGAGATGGGGACAACTTCGGTCTGCGATCCATCCTTCGATATAAGGATTCTTTGCATTCAGGCCCGAGCCCAGTGCCAGGGGCCCCTGGGCACATCCTTTGGCCATTTTCCCTGGGAAAGAAAACTCACCATTCCAGGTTCCTGATGTCAGTTTGTAGGGCTCCCTTGGGTCTATCAGGGCAGCACAAGTATGAGATGGGGACAACTTCGGTCTGCAATCCATCCTTCGATACAAGGATTCTTTGCATTCAGGCCCGAGCCCAGGGCCAGGGGCCCCTGGGCACATCCTTTGGCCATTTTCCCTGGGAAAGAAAACTCACCAGTCCAGGTTGCTGATGTCAGTTTGTAGGGCTCCCTTGGGTCTATCAGGGCAGAACAAGTTTGAGGTGGGGACAATTTTGGTCTGTGATCCACCCTTCGATAGAGGGATTCTTTACAGTCAGGACCGAGCCCAGGGTCAGGGGCCCCTGGGCATATCCTTTGGCCATTTTCCCTGGGAAAGAAAACTCACCAGTCCAGGTTGCTGATGTCAGTTTGTAGGGCTTCCTTGTTTCTCTCAGGGCAGCACAACTTTGAGGATGGGACAACTTCGGTCTGGGGTCCATCCTTCGATATAAGGATTTTTTGCATTCAGGTCGGAGCCCAGTGCCAGGGGCCCCTGGGCACATCCTTTGGCCATTTTCCCTGGGAAAGAAAACTCACTAGTCCAGGTTGCTGATGTCAGTTTGTAGGGCTCCCTTGGGTCTATCAGGGCAGCACAACTTTCAGGAGGGGACAACTTTGGTCTGCGAACCATCCTTCGATATAAGGATTCTTCGCAGTCAGGCCCCAGCCCGGGGTCAGGGGCCCCTGGGCACATCCTTTGGCCATTTTCCCTGGGAAAGAAAACTCACCAGTCCAGGTTGCTGATGTCAGTTTGTAGGGCTCTCTTGGGACTCTCAGGGCAGCACAACTTTAAGGAGGGGACAACTTCGGTCTGGGGTCCATCCTTCGATATAAGGATTCTTTGCAGTCAGGTGCCAGCCCAGTGCCAGGGGCCCCTGGGCACATCCTTTGGCCATTTTCCCTGGGAAAGAAAACTCACCAGTCCAGGTTGCTGATGTCAGTTTGTAGGGCTCCCTTGGGTCTGTCAGGGCAGCACAACTTTGAGGAGGGGACAACTTCGGTCTGGGGTCCATCCTTCGATATAAGGATTCTTTGCAGTCAGGTCCCAGCCCTGCTCTTGGGGCTCCTGGAAACATCCTTTGGCCATTTTCCCTGGGAAAGAAAACTCACCAGTCCAGGTTGCTGATGTCAGTTTGTAGGGCTCCCTTGGGTCTATCAGGGCAGCACAACTTTGAGGAGGGGACAACTTCGGTCTGCGATCCATCCTTCGATATAAGGATTCTTTGCATTCAGGCCCGAGCCCAGGGTCAGGGGCCCCTGGGCACATCCTTTGGCCATTTTCCCTGGGAAAGAAAACTCACCAGTCCAGGTTGCTGATATCAATTTGTAGGGCTCCCTTGGGTCTATCAGGGCAGTACAAGTATGAGATGGGGACAACTTCGGTCTGCGATCCATCCTTCGATATAAGGATTCTTTGCATTCAGGCCCGAGCCCAGTGCCAGGGGCCCCTGGGCACATCCTTTGGCCATTTTCCCTGGGAAAGAAAACTCACCAGTCCAGGTTGCTGATGTCAGTTTGTAGGGCTCCCTTGGGTCTATCAGGGCAGCACAAGTATGAGATGGGGACAACTTCGGTCTGCGATCCATCCTTCGATATAAGGATTCTTTGCATTCAGGCCCGAGCCCAGGGCCAGGTGCCCCTGGGCACATCCTTTGGCCATTTTCCCTGGGAAAGAAAACTCACCAGTCCAGGTTGCTGATGTCAGTTTGTAGGGCTCCCTTGGGTCTATCAGGGCAGCACAACTTTGAGGAGGGGACAACTTCAGTCTGGGGTCCATACTTCGATATAAGGATTCTTTGCAGTCAGGTGCCAGCCCAGTGCCAGGGGACCCTGGGCACATCCTTTGGCCATTTTCCCTGGGAAAGAAAACTCACCAGTCCAGGTTGCTGATGTCAGTTTGTAGGGCTCTCTTGGGTCTGTCAGGGCAGCAGAACTTTGAGGAGGGGACAACTTCGGTCTGGGGTCCATCCTTCGATATAAGGATTCTTTGCAGTCAGGTCCCAGCCCTGCTCTTGGGGCTCCTGGGAACATCCTTTGGCCATTTTCCCTGGGAAAGAAAACTCACCAGTCCAGGTTGCTGATGTCAGTTTGTAGGTCTCCCTTGGGTCTATCAGGGCAGCACAACTTTGAGGAGGGGACAACTTCGGTCTGCGATCCATCCTTCGATATAAGGATTCTTTGCATTCAGGCCCGAGCCCAGGGTCAGGGGCCCCTGGGCACATCCTTTGGCCATTTTCCCTGGGAAAGAAAACTCACCAGTCCAGGTTGCTGATATCAGTTTGTAGGGCTCCCTTGGGTCTATCAGGGCAGTACAAGTATGAGATGGGGACAACTTCGGTCTGCGATCCATCCTTCGATATAAGGATTCTTTGCATTCAGGCCCGAGCCCAGTGCCAGGGGCCCCTGGGCACATCCTTTGGCCATTTTCCCTGGGAAAGAAAACTCACCAGTCCAGGTTGCTGATGTCAGTTTGTAGGGCTCCCTTGGGTCTATCAGGGCAGCACAAGTATGAGATGGGGACAACTTCGGTCTGCGATCCATCCTTCGATATAAGGATTCTTTGCATTCAGGCCCGAGCCCAGGGTCAGGGGCCCCTGGGCACATCCTTTGGCCATTTTCCCTGGGAAAGAAAACTCACCAGTCCAGGTTCCTGATGTCAGTTTGTAGGGCTCCCTTGGGTCTATCAGGGCAGCACAAGTTTGAGGTGGGGACAATTTTGGTCTGTGATCCACGCTTCGATTGAGGGATTCTTTACAGTCAGGCCCGAGTCCAGGGCCAGGGGCTCCTGGGCACATCCTTTGGCCATTTTCCCTGGGAAAGAAAATTCACCAGTCCAGGTTGCTGATATCAGTTTGTAGGGCTCCCTTGGGTCTATCAGGGCAGTACAAGTATGAGATGGGGACAACTTCGGTCTGCGATCCATCCTTCGATATAAGGATTCTTTGCAGTCAGGTGCCAGCCCAGTGCCAGGGGCCCCTGGGCACATCCTTTGGCCATTTTCCCTGGGAAAGAAAACTCACCAGTCCAGGTTGCTGATGTCAGTTTGTAGGGCTCCCTTGGGTCTATCAGGGCAGCACAATTTTGAGGAGGGGACAACTTCGGTCTGGGGTCCATCCTTCTATATAAGGATTCTTTGCAGTCAGGTCCCAGCCCTGCTCTTGGGGCTCCTGGGAACATCCTTTGGCCATTTTCCCTGGGAAAGAAAACTCACCAGTCCAGGTTGCTGATGTCAGTTTGTAGGGCTCCCTTGGGTCTATCAGGGCAGCACAACTTTGAGGAGCGGACAACTTCGGTCTGCGATCCATCCTTCGATATAAGGATTCTTTGCATTCAGGCCCGAGCCCAGGGTCAGGGGCCCCTGGGCACATCCTTTGGCCATTTTCCCTGGGAAAGAAAACTCACCAGTCCAGGTTGCTGATATCAGTTTGTAGGGCTCCCTTGGGTCTATCAGGGCAGTACAAGTATGAGATGGGGACAACTTCGGTCTGCGATCCATCCTTCGATATAAGGATTCTTTGCATTCAGGCCCGAGCCCAGTGCCAGGGGCCCCTGGGCACATCCTTTGGCCATTTTCCCTGGGAAAGAAAACTCACCAGTCCAGGTTCCTGATGTCAGTTTGTAGGGCTCCCTTGGGTCTATCAGGGCAGCACAAGTATGAGATGGGGACAACTTCGGTCTGCGATCCATCCTTCGATATAAGGATTCTTTGCATTCAGGCCCGAGCCCAGGGCCAGGTGCCCCTGGGCACATCCTTTGGCCATTTTCCCTGGGAAAGAAAACTCACCAGTCCAGGTTCCTGATGTCAGTTTGTAGGGCTCCCTTGGGTCTATCAGGGCAGCACAACTTTGAGGAGGGGACAACTTCGGTCTGGGGTCCATCCTTCGATATAAGGATTTTTTGCAGTCAGGTCCCAGCCCGGGGTCAGGGGCCCCTGGGCACATCCTTTGGCCATTTTCCCTGGGAAAGAAAACTCACTAGTCCAGGTTGCTGATGTCAGTTTGTAGGGCTCCCTTGGGTCTATCAGGGCAGCACAACTTTGAGGTGGGGACAACTTTGGTCTGCGAACCATCCTTCGATATAAGGATTCTTTGCAGTCAGGCCCCAGCCCAGGGCCAGGGGCCCCTGGGCACATCCTTTGGCCATTTTCCCTGGGAAAGAAAACTCACCAGTCCAGGTTGCTGATGTCAGTTTGTAGGGCTCCCTTGGGTCTCTCAGGGCAGCACAACTTTGAGGAGGGGACAACTTTGGTCTGTGATCCATTCTTAGATATAAGGATTCTTCGCAGTCAGGCCCCAGCCCGGGGTCAGGGGCCCCTGGGCACATCCTTTGGCCATTTTCCCTGGGAAAGAAAACTCACCAGTCCAGGTTGCTGATGTCAGTTTGTAGGGCTCCCTTGGGTCTCTCAGGGCAGCACAACTTTGAGGAGGGGACATCTTTGGTCTGTGATCCATTCTTAGATATAAGGATTCTTCGCAGTCAGGCCCCAGCCCAGGGCCAGGGGCCCCTGGGCACATCCTTTGGCCATTTTCCCTGGGAAAGAAATCTCACCAGTCCAGGTTGCTGATGTCAGTTTGTAGGGCTCCCTTGGGTCTATCAGGGCAGCACAACTTTGAGGAGGGGACAACTTTGGTCTGGGGTCCATACTTCGATATTAGGATTCTTTGCAGTCAGGTGCCAGCCCAGTGCCAGGGGCCCCTGGGCACATCCTTTGGCCATTTTCCCTGGGAAAGAAAACTCACCAGTCCAGGTTGCTGATGTCAGTTTGTAGGGCTCCCTTGGGTCTATCAGGGCAGCACAACTTTGAGGAGGGGACAACTTCGGTCTGGGGTCCATCCTTCTATATAAGGATTCTTTGCAGTCAGGTCCCAGCCCTGCTCTTGGGGCTCCTGGGAACATCCTTTGGCCATTTTCCCTGGGAAAGAAAACTCACCATTCCAGGTTCCTGATATCAGTTTGTAGGGCTCCCTTGGGTCTATCAGGGCAGCACAAGTATGAGATGGGGACAACTTCGGTCTGCGATCCATCCTTCGATATAAGGATTCTTTGCATTCAGGCCCGAGCCCAGGGCCAGGGGCCCCTGGGCACATCCTTTGGCCATTTTCCCTGGGAAAGAAAACTCACCATTCCAGGTTCCTGATGTCAGTTTGTAGGGCTCCCTTGGGTCTATCAGGGCAGCACAAGTATGAGATGGGGACAACTTCGGTCTGCGATCCATCCTTCGATACAAGGATTCTTTGCATTCAGGCCCGAGCCCAGGGCCAGGGGCCCCTGGGCACATCCTTTGGCCATTTTCCCTGGGAAAGAAAACTCACCAGTCCAGGTTGCTGATGTCAGTTTGTAGGGCTCCCTTGGGTCTATCAGGGCAGCACAACTTTGAGGAGGGGACAACTTTGGTCTGGGGTCCATACTTCGATATAAGGATTCTTTGCAGTCAGGTGCCAGCCCAGTGCCAGGGGCCCCTGGGCACATCCTTTGGCCATTTTCCCTGGGAAAGAAAACTCACCAGTCCAGGTTGCTGATGTCAGTTTGTAGGGCTCCCTTGGGTCTATCAGGGCAGCACAACTTTGAGGAGGGGACAACTTCGGTCTGGGGTCCATCCTTCTATATAAGGATTCTTTGCAGTCAGGTCCCAGCCCTGCTCTTGGGGCTCCTGGGAACATCCTTTGGCCATTTTCCCTGGGAAAGAAAACTCACCAGTCCAGGTTGCTGATGTCAGTTTGTAGGGCTCCCTTGGGTCTATCAGGGCAGCACAACTTTGAGGAGCGGACAACTTCGGTCTGCGATCCATCCTTCGATATAAGGATTCTTTGCATTCAGGCCCGAGCCCAGGGTCAGGGGCCCCTGGGCACATCCTTTGGCCATTTTCCCTGGGAAAGAAAACTCACCAGTCCAGGTTGCTGATATCAGTTTGTAGGGCTCCCTTGGGTCTATCAGGGCAGTACAAGTATGAGATGGGGACAACTTCGGTCTGCGATCCATCCTTCGATATAAGGATTCTTTGCATTCAGGCCCGAGCCCAGTGCCAGGGGCCCCTGGGCACATCCTTTGGCCATTTTCCCTGGGAAAGAAAACTCACCAGTCCAGGTTCCTGATGTCAGTTTGTAGGGCTCCCTTGGGTCTATCAGGGCAGCACAAGTATGAGATGGGGACAACTTCGGTCTGCGATCCATCCTTCGATATAAGGATTCTTTGCATTCAGGCCCGAGCCCAGGGCCAGGTGCCCCTGGGCACATCCTTTGGCCATTTTCCCTGGGAAAGAAAACTCACCAGTCCAGGTTCCTGATGTCAGTTTGTAGGGCTCCCTTGGGTCTATCAGGGCAGCACAACTTTGAGGTGGGGACAATTTTGGTCTGTGATCCACGCTTCGATTGAGGGATTCTTTACAGTCAGGCCCGAGTCCAGGGCCAGGGGCTCCTGGGCACATCCTTTGGCCATTTTCCCTGGGAAAGAAAATTCACCAGTCCAGGTTGCTAATGTCAGTTTGTAGAGCTCCCTTGGGTCTATCAGGGCAGCACAACTTTGAGGAGGGGACAACTTCAGTCTGGGGTCCATCCTTCGATATAAGGATTCTTTGCAGTCAGGTCTGAGCCCAGTGCCAGGGGCCCCTGGGCACATCCTTTGGCCATTTTCCCTGGGAAAGAAAACTCACCAGTCCAGGTTGCTGAGTGCGGCTTCTGGGTCTCTGACTACTCTGCTTGTCAGAGAGCCGAGTCCTCGAAAGCCGGATAGCGTAATGAAATCTTCCTCTATGAAGGCGGGACGGCACACAGGCGGCTTTATTTCCAGGAGCGTTTATTGAGGAACAGCAATTCAGGGAGCGAAGGGAAAACAACCACTCCGGGAGGGAGCTCGCTCTGAGAGCCTCGAACAGGGGGCGGAATCGGGATTATAACGGGGACAAGAGAGGGAGGGTCCAGGCATGAAGCGTTCAGTGAGGGAAGGCTTCGGGGGCAGAGTCAGGGTCGAGTGGCAGGGTTATAACCAATGAGGGTAAGGGGAAGGAGCGGCTTCAGGGAAGGAACCAATGGAGGTATAAAGAACAAAGAATTTTCTAGCACCAAGGGATGACAGACATACTGATTGATAACAGGGGAGGCAGGGAACTACACACCTGTCACCTCCCAGGGTAATTCGGGGGGACAGTTTCCCAAGTCCCCTCCCACATCTCCCCCGTTCTTGTTAATTAAATAAATATTTGCCAAAGTCTTGGTAAGCGTCTTTTTGAAGATGGTTAAGGCAACTGAAATCAGAAGGATAATTATGAAAATCCAAAAGAGTCCTTTTAAAATGGAGGCTGCCCACCCGGGAATGCCCCACTGCATCAATAGTTTGTGGACGGGGTCCACAGCCGAAGTTTCCGTTTTGATGTCCTGTACTTCGGTCCGGATCCGCTGGATGTTGGCTTGGATGGAAGTGCTCCGTGATGTTAAATTGAAGCAACACAATCCTTCAAAGTCCTTGCAGCTGTGGCCATGGGCGAGCAGCAGGAAATCAATAGCCGCTCTGTTTTGTAATGTGGCTTGCCTGGTGGTTTGCTGGTCTGCCAGAAGATCGGAGAGGGCGGCAGACGAGGCGTTGGCATGCTTACTTATCCAACACTCTAGGTGAGAAAGCTCACCGAGGGCCTTAGCTGCTGCATACCATGGTAAAAAGATGGATACAGCGACCCTCTTTGTTTTTCCCCAATCGTAAATTTCGGAGTCACAATTTTCGTCGAATTGAGCATATGATCTTTTGGTGCGTGCCAATTGTCTTTCTTTTTTCCAATCTAGAATTTGAGTTCTGTTTGGAGTGAGGGTAGCAAGCTTGCCAAGGCTGCATGGGCCTCCCTGGAGCCGAGATGGAATTCCCGACCATACTCTGTCCCCACAGATAAGAAACATCCCCCTGGGCAATGTCTTGGGATGAGTGGATGAAACCGAAATCACCTGGCTAGTATAATTGCACCAGGTTTGGCTGTTATATTTTTTACTGATAGGTGTTACATCTTTCCGGTATGTGTTTTTGGCCAAGTCAATTCCGTGCCAATTTTGACTTGGCCTCCTATAATAGAATTTGACACAATATCTAGCTGTGGAGGACCCCAGTAAGTCCAATTCTTGGGGTTCCTCTTTGCTGTTGGGCAAAATTTTGGTCCACTCATCCCAAGTATCGACCGGGTTAGGCCTCCTACCCGTGGTTCGGAGCAGGTCGGAATTGGATACCGGCCAATCATCAGCTACCAAGGGGACCCCTACCAGGCAAGTGGACAGGGGATTGTCCACGTTGCCCATGGCCAGACATAGGTTATCCTGCTGCAAGGACTTTGCCAGCGTGATCCAGACATTTTCTTTCGGCTGTGGTACCACCCAGCCATCTGCTACATGCAGCCACAGGAGGATGGAAAGCGTGGCTGCAACCAGCTGGGCGCAGTGGGACATCTTCTGTTGTTCCTTTTGGGTGAATGATGTTCTGGCAGCCATCCTAGTACTAAAATTAAACAAAACAATATTACCAACATACATTTGGTTCCCTCCCCTCCCCCAGCTCCCCCTTTTGGGTTAAAATAAAAATAAATTTCAGGACGGAGGGGTAAAGGGATGACGGGTTAGGTATGAGGGTAGAGGGAACGGCACAGGAGGGGATGGGGTGGCGGAAGTTGTTAAGTCTTGCAGAGGTAGGTATGTCCTTGTGATGAGGACCCGGGAGACGATGTTGGGTGGTCTTCCGGTCCTCTTCTTTTTTCTCCGTCGCCACGCCACTGCATTATCTGGTGGTGATTGTGATGGGGTCGCTGGGTTGCTCCTCGCTGGGGGGTCCGTGGTAGTGCTCTCCAGGTACGGTTTGACGTATTTTCCAGGAATCCATTTGGGACCCTGGGCTGTGGAAACACAAGCGTACCCTCTCCCCCACGTTATCAGAGGGTACGGCCCTGAGATGATTTTTGATTCTGGGTCTCTGATGAGGACTGGCGGACGCTCTTTCAAAACTGCTCTGGTGTTATTGCAAAAGTGTCTGAGTGCAGGGGGATTCGGCTCTCGGTCAGAACAATTTAAGAAATTAAGAACATAAAGTGCCTTGCATAATCTTTCAACTGGTGTCATGGCCAGAGCCGAATCGTGTTGTTGTTCTAGCAGCCTTTTTAACTCTTTGTGGGAGCGTTCCACTATTGCCTGTCCTGTGGGGTTATGGGGAATGCCGGTGGAATGGGCAATTCCCCATTGTTGTAGAAATTGTGCGAATCTTGTCGAGGTGAATCCAGGCCCATTGTCCGTTTTGATGGCTTTTGGGACTCCTAATGTGGCAAATGCCATGAATAGATGTTTGATGATATCTTTTGTTTTCTCACCAGTGTGGAGTGACGCGAACACGGCCCCAGAAAATGTGTCTATGGACACATGCAGGTATTTCAGGCGGCCAAAAGGATTATAGTGAGTGATGTCTGTTTGCCACAGTTCCAATGCTGCCAACCCTCGGGGGTTTATCCCCGTTGGCAGCGGTGGAAGGGCGAAGGACTGACAGTTTGGGCATGTGGCTAGTATGGCTTTGGCTTGTTCTTTTGATATTTTAAATTGTCGGGCAAGGGCAGGTGCATTTTGATGGAAAAACGCATGGCTGAGCCTTGCCTGTGCAAAGATGTCTGGTAAGGTTAATGAAAGTGCAGGTGCAGAGTAATGAGATGCCATTGCAAGGAGGTCGGCCATCCGGTTCCCCTCTGCAATAGCTCCTGGCAGGTCTGTGTGAGCCCGGACGTGCATAATATAATAGAGTTGCTCTCGGTGGGAGATCAGCCAGATTAATTCCGTGAGCAAATCGAATAACTGTTTGTTTTGAACTTCTTTGAGCAGGGCGTGTTCTGCCCGTTCTGCTACCCCGGCAACATAAGCCGAATCTGTTACCAGATTGAAAGGTTGCTGAAATTTTTTGAATGCTCTCACGACCGCAGCAAGTTCTGCGATCTGGGGGGAACCCTCAACCAGTTGGATGTCAGACTCCCACTTCTGACTCTCCGGGTCCTTCCAAGTGATCACCGATTTGTGGGATTTTCCCGACCCATCGGTGAACACCGTGAGAGCACCTTTAATAGGTGTTTTATTTTTGAATGACTTTGGGGCCAAATATAACGTGTCTTTGAATATTTTATGTTTAGGGTAATGAATGGAAATCTGTCCAGGGTAACTGTCTAAAGCAATTTGCAAACTTTCGTTTGTCTGAAGCAGGGATTCCAATTGTTCCAAATTAAGAGGTAGGTAAATGCACGCCGGGTCACACCCTGCGAGGGTCCGGAGGCGTTGTCTGGCCTTTATTATTATCCTAGCCATTAACTCTGCAGGAGTTGAAATAGTTTTCGCTGGCTGGTGCGGGAGAAACAGCCACTCAATGATAAGGAGTGGGTCCTTCCGCCCAGCGTCCCATTGAAAAAGCAGACCATGGAAGTTTGGGCACTTACCCAGTATGGCAAGGGTGACGGGAAGGAGCCGATCCACACGGTGGGCCTGACGGGATCGTATGGCCTCGGCGACTCTCTCCAGGGCTCCTTTGGCGGCAGGTGTTAGCTCGCGAGGGGAAGCTAGGTCGCCATCTCCTCGTAGCAGGTTGAAGAGCGGCGCCAGCTCCTCCGTGGTGAGTCCCAGGAGAGGTCGGATCCACGTGATGGTACCGCAGATCTGCTGGAGATCCCGCAGGGTCCGTGGGTCGTCTTTGACGGTGACAGATTGGGGCGCGACAGTCCTTCCCGTAATGTGAAAGCCCAAATACTTCCATGGCGCTGACAGCTGGATCTTTTCTTCGGCAATTTCAAACCCTGCAGCTTTAATGGCTTTAACAGTCTTGGAAAGTGTGATCTGCAGATAAGCTTGTGTTTCAGCGCAGATCAAGACATCATCCATATAATGCAGGATGATCGCTTCAGGGAACAGCTTCCTGATCGGCGAAAGCACCTGGGCCACAAAAGTTTGGCAGAGCACCGGAGAATTTTTCATTCCCTGGGGCAAAGTGGCCCATTGGTACCTCTTATAAGGCTCCGCCCTATTGATGGAAGGAACGGAGAACGCGAATCTGGGGGCATCTCCGGGATACAATGGGATGTTGAAAAAGCAGTCCTTGATGTCAATGACTGCGAGCTGCCAATCCCGGGGAAGCATGGAGGGTGAGGGAAGGCCAGGCTGCAGGGGGCCCATGTCCTCGATTACCTCATTGACCCTGCGCAGGTCTTGGAGCAGGCGCCATTTGTCTTTGCCAGGTTTTTTAATAACAAAGACAGGAGTGTTCCAGGGGCTGGTGGAGGGTATTAAATGCCCCAGGCGGACCTGCTCCTCTACTAATTCATGGAGCGCTTTTAATTTCTCCTCCACAAGGGGCCACTGGTCCACCCACACTGGAACATCGGTCTTCCAATTCAGCGGTGGGGAGGTGCGCTCCGCAGTGGCCCATACTAAAAATCCCATGCAGGGCTAGGGATATCGAGGCGGGCACCCCATTGGGACAAAACGTCCCTGCCTAATAACATGATGTTAGATGAAACAACAAAAGGCCGAATGGTGGCAATCTGTCCCTCAGGGCCCTCCACACTTACCAGGTGTTTGCTGCGCATGGAGTTGACAGCTCCTCCCACTCCGGAGATTGTGCCACAAGGAGGCACCAACTCCCAGTCGCGGGGCCACTTTGACCGGGGTATGATGGTGACGTCTGCCCCGGTGTCTGCCATCAGGTCCAGTTTGATGGACTTTCCCTGAAGCGATAAAACAGTCTCAATCATTGGTCTGGATTTGCAAACATTTTGTGTGAGGAAGACAAAATTGTCTTCCCCGGAGTCATGTCCAGCGAAATAGTCCTGTACTGGTGGATCGGTGAGGTCGGCCACGTCGAGGAGGTACATGGCAGCGAAGGGGAGCCCCTTGGTGATGGTGCAAGGTGGTTGATGGCAGACGACTGAGACGGTGACCTCGGACCCCGGCTGAAAACACACCACTTCAGGAACGACGGTAACACGGTCTGGTGTGAGCCTGCAATCTCCGAGTATTAACACTGTTACCTCACAATTACGGTAAGGGGGTTCCAGGAACCCAGCGGGAACTCTCACTAGGTCCTCATCCTGGAGAGTCACAGTGATGGAGCTTTTGAGGACCCGGTGAGTGTCTGAATTTAAGTTGCGGATTCTACGGAAGAGGCGGAGCCCGTCGTCGTGGCTCCGCCAACCCTCCGGAACTGTCCGCTGGGCCACCGGTCCTCCCGGATGGTGGGGAGGCCTGGGCGCTGTGAGGGGCCACTTGTTGTCCTTGCGCGGCCCCTCCCCGCGCTCCGCGACCCGTTTCCCGCCTGCTGATGGTAGGGCATCGGGTTCCTGGGTATTGGTCTTGGGGAGGGTGTGTACGAGTAGTGTGGTTGCTCCGGGGGCCAGTATGGGCAGTTGGCTTGTATGTGGCCCATCTGGCCACACCCGAAGCACCGGATGGTGTTCATCGTCAACATCGCCTCCCCAATCCCCTTACTTACTGCAAGGGCGACAGTGGTCTCGGTGGAGGCGGCTTTCGTGCAGGCCTCCACCATCTGTGCGATGGTGGGTTCGGGGTCCTGAGGTAAAGTCCTTAATATCTTCTTTGTCTCGGCTGTCGCGTTGGTCATGGCCATCTTTCTCAGGAGCTCTTCCCTCGCTGCAGGATGGTCTATCTGCCGGTCGATGGCCTCCCTCAGCCGGTCCACGAATTTTATGAAAGATTCCTCTGGGCCCTGGGTAATAGCTGAAAAGTTCTGGAGCGGGGTTTTCCCATCGGGGATTTTTAACAGTGCCGCTCGGCCAGCCTCCTTGATGTCATCTAGGACCTCCGTGGGTAACAGTATTTGGTCCTCTGGCTGGCTGAACTCCCCCTCCCCTGCCAGGGCTTCTATGGCTTCCTCTCCCTCTCCAATTGCCTCTGCTAAATTGTGTTTTTTCAGAAGAGGCTTGAGGAGCTTTCTCCATTGAATGTCCCACAATAAAAGCTCGGTGGGAGTGAGCAGGGACTTGGCAATATATTTAACGTCATGCTGGACCAATGTATGGCCCGAGAAAGTGAGGTCCAATACATTCTTAAAGAAAGGAGAGTCTCGACCATAGTCTTTGGCAGCCTTCCTCAGTTCTTTAATCTCCACATATGGGAGTTGCTCCCAGTGTGGCCGCTGCCCCCTGGTCCTCACCACAGGTGCTGCGAACGGCCCCAGATCTTTTGCGAATTCTAAATCCCCATCCTTAATTGCCTCTGCCCTGATCCGGGCCCACCCACCTCCCGGCCTAGGTGTGGGCCGGGGGCTGTCGCTGTCCCCATCCTCATCGGAGGATGAGGCAGGACGAGCAAGGGCTCGGACCTTCCCCTTGGCCGGTGGGCTTCGGTGGCATGAAGCCCGGCAGGCCAAGATGGCCTGCTTCCGGCCAGGCCGACTTCCGGTTCCGGTGGACTGGGAACCAGAAGAGGCCTGAGGGGAGGCGTGGCCAGGCTCACCCACCGGGGCGTGGCCTTCCGGCAGGGGGTTCCCTCCCACAGGGGCGTGCCCTTCCTGTAGGCCGGTCCCTCCCGCCGGGGCGTGGCCTTCCTGCAGGCCGGTCCCTCCCACCGGGGGCCCACCCAGGGGTGTGGCCATGGGGGCTGGAGGGGCGGGTCCCGACGACGTAACAATCGACGCGGTGGTAGGGGCGGGACCCGACGCAGGGGCGGCACTCGACGGAGGTGGAGCCTGAGGGGGACTGGCAGGGGCCCGAAGGGAGTGAGGAGGTGGAGAGGAGGCGCCATTTTGTCCCTCGGTGGCGGGCTGCTCGGCCATGTGGCCGGCGCCATTTTGTGAGGTGTGGTGACAGAGATCAGGAATCGAATAACATGGTTTTAAACTGGGTACAGGGGTTTGAGGGCTTTGGGGAGAGGAAAGAGTCGCACTGGGATGGCCAGTCCCAGGACGAGGAGAGGACAGAGTGGGGCGGGGAGCAGCAGGGAGACGGTAGCAGCCCTGTGCCTGGTTATGGCAGGATCTGCTGCCCGACCCACCCTTAGGGGAAACCGGGTTAGGAGTGGGGGGGGCGGAATGAGGGTTAGGAGAACCGGGAACCCAACTCTCACCCTTTTGTTTAAATAAAGTGTAAATAGAATGAAAAAGTGGAAAAAAATGCCCCACAGAAAAATTCCCCTTTACTTGTAATGCGTATAACAGTTTCCCAATATTTCCCCAGAAAATAAGAGAAGAAAAATCATCCCTGGAGGTGTCAGGGAAGTTATCGAAAATAAGATTAACAAAAGCTTTAAGGTCCCTCTTTTTAAAAGAAATGTTCCCCGAAACAAGGGAGGATTTAACGTGGAGGTAAAAATCCCGCCGGGCAGGAGACAAGCGATTGCCCATTCTCACTGCAGAAAAAGGAAATCCCCAAAGAGACAAAGCGAGAAACGAAAAGGAAAAGAGACAGGGTCGGGTGCCAGACAGGGCACCAGGAACTCACCACAAAAAGACCGCTGTCAAAACGAAAAAGCCTCTGAGGGGGAGAGGAAGCGCTGCAGATCTCGTCCCGTTCGGAGTCTGCTCCCAAACTCGAAGTCGAACCAGGACGAGGTGTCTGCAGCCCGCGAGGTAGGCGATCTTCTTCAACGAAGAGCAGCCGCTCGTGGAACTGGCGGCGAACGGCGCTTTTCGTCCTCGGGCAGCCGGATCACAGAGCCGATGCAGCCGAGGAGACGCTCTGCGGCTGACTCCTGAGAGGGGCCAGTCTGTTCGGGCGCCAGTTGAGGCTTCTGGGTCTCTGACTACTCTGCTTGTCAGAGAGCCGAGTCCTCGAAAGCCGGATAGCGTAATGAAATCTTCCTCTATGAAGGCGGGACGGCACACAGGCGGCTTTATTTCCAGGAGCGTTTATTGAGGAACAGCAATTCAGGGAGCGAAGGGAAAACAACCACTCCGGGAGGGAGCTCGCTCTGAGAGCCTCGAACAGGGGGCGGAATCGGGATTATAACGGGGACAAGAGAGGGAGGGTCCAGGCATGAAGCGTTCAGTGAGGGAAGGCTTCGGGGGCAGAGTCAGGGTCGAGTGGCAGGGTTATAACCAATGAGGGTAAGGGGAAGGAGCGGCTTCAGGGAAGGAACCAATGGAGGTATAAAGAACAAAGAATTTTCTAGCACCAAGGGATGACAGACATACTGATTGATAACAGGGGAGGCAGGGAACTACACACCTGTCACCTCCCAGGGTAATTCGGGGGGACAGTTTCCCAAGTCCCCTCCCACAGCTGAGGTCAGTTTGTAGGGCTCCCTTGGGTCTATCAGGGCAGCACAACTTTGAGGAGGGGACAACTTCGGTTGGGGGTCCAAACTTCGATATAAGGATTCTCTGCAGTCAGGCACCAGCCCAGGGCCGGGGGCCCCTGGGCACATCCTTTGGCCATTTTCCCTGGGAAAGAAAATTCACCTGTCCAGGCTGCTGATGTCAGTATGTAGGGCTCCCTTGGGTCTATCTGGGCAGCAGAAATTTGAGGAGCGGACAATTTTGGTCTGCGATCCATCCTTCGATATATGGATTCTTTGCAGTCAGGTCCCAGCCCTGCTCTTGGGGCTCCTGGGAACATCCTTTGGCCATTTTCCCTGGGAAAGAAAACTCACCAGTCCAGGTTGCTGATATCAGTTTGTAGGGCTCCCTTGGGTCTATCAGGGCAGCACAAGTATGAGATGGGGACAACTTCGGTCTGCGATCCATCCTTCGATATAAGGATTCTTTGCATTCAGGCCCGAGCCCAGTGCCAGGGGCCCCTGGGCACATCCTTTGGCCATTTTCCCTGGGAAAGAAAACTCACCAGTCCAGGTTGCTGATGTCAGTTTGTAGGGCTCCCTTGGGTCTATCAGGGCAGCACAAGCATGAGATGGGGACAACTTCGGTCTGCGATCCATCCTTCGATACAAGGATTCTTTGCATTCAGGCCCGAGCCCAGGGCCAGGGGCCCCTGGGCACATCCTTTGGCCATTTTCCCTGGGAAAGAAAACTCACCAGTCCAGGTTGCTGATGTCAGTTTGTAGGGCTCCCTTGGGTCTAACAGGGCAGCACAAGTTTGAGGTGGGGACAATTTTGGTCTGTGATCCACCCTTCGATAGAGGGATTCTTTACAGTCAGGCCCGAGCCCAGTGCCAGGGGCCCCTGGGCACATCCTTTGGCCATTTTCCCTGGGAAAGAAAACTCACCAGTCCAGGTTGCTGATGTCAGTTTGTAGGGCTTCCTTGTTTCTCTCAGGGCAGCACAACTTTGAGGATGGGACAACTTCGGTCTGGGGTCCATCCTTCGATATAAGGATTTTTTGCATTCAGGTCGGAGCCCAGTGCCAGGGGCCCCTGGGCACATGCTTTGGCCATTTTCCCTGGGAAAGAAAACTCACCAGTCCAGGTTGCTGATGTCAATTTGTAGGGCTCCCTTGGGTCTCTCAGGGCAGCACAACTTTGAGGAGGGGACAACTTCGGTCTGGGGTCCATCCTTCGATATAAGGATTCTTTGCAGTCAGGTGCCAGCCCAGTGCCAGGGGCCCCTGGGCACATCCTTTGGCCATTTTCCCTGGGAAAGAAAACTCACCAGTCCAGGTTGCTGATGTCAGTTTGTAGGGCTCCCTTGGGTCTATCAGGGCAGCACAACTTTGAGGAGGGGACAACTTCGGTCTGGGGTCCATCCTTCTATATAAGGATTCTTTGCAGTCAGGTCCCAGCCCTGCTCTTGGGGCTCCTGGGAACATCCTTTGGCCATTTTCCCTGGGAAAGAAAACTCACCAGTCCAGGTTGCTGATGTCAGTTTGTAGGGCTCCCTTGGGTCTATCAGGGCAGCACAACTTTGAGGAGGGGACAAGTTCGGTCTGCGATCCATCCTTCGATATAAGGATTCTTTGCATTCAGGCCCGAGCCCAGGGTCAGGGGACCCTGGGCACATCCTTTGGCCATTTTCCCTGGGAAAGAAAACTCACCAGTCCAGGTTGCTGATATCAGTTTGTAGGGCTCCCTTGGGTCTATCAGGGCAGTACAAGTATGAGATGGGGACAACTTCGGTCTGCGATCCATCCTTCGATATAAGGATTCTTTGCATTCAGGCCCGAGCCCAGTGCCAGGGGCCCCTGGGCACATCCTTTGGCCATTTTCCCTGGGAAAGAAAACTCACCAGTCCAGGTTCCTGATGTCAGTTTGTAGGGCTCCCTTGGGTCTATCAGGGCAGCACAAGTATGAGATGGGGACAACTTCGGTCTGCGATCCATCCTTCGATATAAGGATTCTTTGCATTCAGGCCCGAGCCCAGGGCCAGGTGCCCCTGGGCACATCCTTTGGCCATTTTCCCTGGGAAAGAAAACTCACCAGTCCAGGTTCCTGATGTCAGTTTGTAGGGCTCCCTTGGGTCTATCAGGGCAGCACAAGTTTGAGGTGGGGACAATTTTGGTCTGTGATCCACGCTTCGATTGAGGGATTCTTTACAGTCAGGCCCGAGTCCAGGGCCAGGGGCTCCTGGGCACATCCTTTGGCCATTTTCCCTGGGAAAGAAAATTCACCAGTCCAGGTTGCTAATGTCAGTTTGTAGGGCTCCCTTGGGTCTATCAGGGCAGCACAACTTTGAGGAGGGGACAACTTCAGTCTGGGGTCCATCCTTCGATATAAGGATTCTTTGCAGTCAGGTCCGAGCCCAGTGCCAGGGGCCCCTGGGCACATCCTTTGGCCATTTTCCCTGGGAAAGAAAACTCACCAGTCCAGGTTGCTGAGGTCAGTTTGTAGGGCTCCCTTGGGTCTATCAGGGCAGCACAACTTTGAGGAGGGGACAACTTCGGTTGGGGGTCCAAACTTCGATATAAGGATTCTCTGCAGTCAGGCCCCAGCCCAGGGCCGGGGGCCCCTGGGCACATCCTTTGGCCATTTTCCCTGGGAAAGAAAATTCACCTGTCCAGGCTGCTGATTTCAGTTTGTAGGGCTCCCTTGGGTCTATCTGGGCAGCAGAAATTTGAGGAGCGGACAATTTTGGTCTGCGATCCATCCTTCGATATATGGATTCTTTGCAGTCAGGTCCCAGCCCTGCTCTTGGGGCTCCTGGGAACATCCTTTGGCCATTTTCCCTGGGAAAGAAAACTCACCAGTCCAGGTTGCTGATATCAGTTTGTAGGGCTCCCTTGGGTCTATCAGGGCAGCACAAGTATGAGATGGGGACAACTTCGGTCTGCGATCCATCCTTCGATATAAGGATTCTTTGCATTCAGGCCCGAGCCCAGTGCCAGGGGCCCCTGGGCACATCCTTTGGCCATTTTCCCTGGGAAAGAAAACTCACCATTCCAGGTTCCTGATGTCAGTTTGTAGGGCTCCCTTGGGTCTATCAGGGCAGCACAAGTATGAGATGGGGACAACTTCGGTCTGCGATCCATCCTTCGATACAAGGATTCTTTGCATTCAGGCCCGAGCCCAGGGCCAGGTGCCCCTGGGCACATCCTTTGGCCATTTTCCCTGGGAAAGAAAACTCACCAGTCCAGGTTGCTGATGTCAGTTTGTAGGGCTCCCTTGGGTCTATCAGGGCAGCACAAGTTTGAGGTGGGGACAATTTTGGTCTGTGATCCACCCTTCGATAGAGGGATTCTTTACAGTCAGGCCCGAGCCCAGGGCCAGGGGCCCCTGGGCATATCCTTTGGCCATTTTCCCTGGGAAAGAAAACTCACCAGTCCAGGTTGCTGATGTCAGTTTGTAGGGCTTCCTTGTTTCTCTCAGGGCAGCACAACTTTGAGGATGGGACAACTTCGGTCTGGGGTCCATCCTTCGATATAAGGATTTTTTGCATTCAGGTCGGAGCCCAGTGCCAGGGGCCCCTGGGCACATGCTTTGGCCATTTTCCCTGGGAAAGAAAACTCACCAGTCCAGGTTGCTGATGTCAATTTGTAGGGCTCCCTTGGGTCTCTCAGGGCAGCACAACTTTGAGGAGGGGACAACTTCGGTCTGGGGTCCATCCTTCGATATAAGGATTTTTTGCAGTCAGGTCCCAGCCCGGGGTCAGGGGCCCCTGGGCACATCCTTTGGCCATTTTCCCTGGGAAAGAAAACTCACTAGTCCAGGTTGCTGATGTCAGTTCGTAGGGCTCCCTTGGGTCTCTCAGGGCAGCACAACTTTGAGGAGGGGACAACTTTGGTCTGTGATCCATTCTTAGATATAAGGATTCTTCGCAGTCAGGCCCCAGCCCGGGGTCAGGGGCCCCTGGGCACATCCTTTGGCCATTTTCCCTGGGAAAGAAAACTCACCAGTCCAGGTTGCTGATGTCAGTTTGTAGGGCGCTCTTGGGTCTGTCAGGGCAGCACAACTTTGAGGAGGGGACAACTTCGGTCTGGGGTCCATCCTTCGATATAAGGATTCTTTGCAGTCAGGTGCCAGCCCAGTGCCAGGGGCCCCTGGGCACATCCTTTGGCCATTTTCCCTGGGAAAGAAAACTCACCAGTCCAGGTTGCTGATATCAGTCTGTAGGGCTCCCTTGGGTCTATCAGGGCAGTACAAGTATGAGATGGGGACAACTTCGGTCTGCGATCCATCCTTCGATATAAGGATTCTTTGCATTCAGGCCCGAGCCCAGGGCCAGGTGCCCCTGGGCACATCCTTTGGCCATTTTCCCTGGGAAAGAAAACTCACCAGTCCAGGTTGCTGATGTCAGTTTGTAGGGCTCCCTTGGGTCTATCAGGGCAGCACAAGTTTGAGGTGGGGACAATTTTGGTCTGTGATCCACGCTTCGATTGAGGGATTCTTTACAGTCAGGCCCGAGTCCAGGGCCAGGGGCTCCTGGGCACATCCTTTGGCCATTTTCCCTGGGAAAGAAAATTCACCAGTCCAGGTTGCTAATGTCAGTTTGTAGGGCTCCCTTGGGTCTATCAGGGCAGCACAACTTTGAGGAGGGGACAACTTCAGTCTGGGGTCCATCCTTCGATATAAGGATTCTTTGCAGTCAGGTCCGAGCCCAGTGCCAGGGGCCCCTGGGCACATCCTTTGGCCATTTTCCCTGGGAAAGAAAACTCACCAGTCCAGGTTGCTGAGGTCAGTTTGTAGGGCTCCCTTGGGTCTATCAGGGCAGCACAACTTTGAGGAGGGGACAACTTCGGTTGGGGGTCCAAACTTCGATATAAGGATTCTCTGCAGTCAGGCCCCAGCCCAGGGCCGGGGGCCCCTGGGCACATCCTTTGGCCATTTTCCCTGGGAAAGAAAATTCACCTGTCCAGGCTGCTGATGTCAGTTTGTAGGGCTCCCTTGGGTCTATCTGGGCAGCAGAAATTTGAGGAGCGGACAATTTTGGTCTGCGATCCATCCTTCTATATATGGATTCTTTGCAGTCAGGTCCCAGCCCTGCTCTTGGGGCTCCGGGGCACATCCTTTGGCCATTTTCCCTGGGAAAGAAAACTCACCATTCCAGGTTCCTGATGTCAGTTTGTAGGGCTCCCTTGGGTCTATCAGGGCAGCACAAGTATGAGATGGGGACAACTTCGGTCTGCGATCCATCCTTCGATACAAGGATTCTTTGCATTCAGGCCCGAGCCCAGGGCCAGGGGCCCCTGGGCACATCCTTTGGCCATTTTCCCTGGGAAAGAAAACTCACCAGTCCAGGTTGCTGATGTCAGTTTGTAGGGCTCCCTTGGGTCTATCAGGGCAGCACAAGTTTGAGGTGGGGACAATTTTGGTCTGTGATCCACCCTTCGATAGAGGGATTCTTTACAGTCAGGCCCGAGCCCAGGGCCAGGGGCCCCTGGGCATATCCTTTGGCCATTTTCCCTGGGAAAGAAAACTCACCAGTCCAGGTTGCTGATGTCAGTTTGTAGGGCTTCCTTGTTTCTCTCAGGGCAGCACAACTTTGAGGATGGGACAACTTCGGTCTGGGGTCCATCCTTCGATATAAGGATTTTTTGCATTCAGGTCGGAGCCCAGTGCCAGGGGCCCCTGGGCACATGCTTTGGCCATTTTCCCTGGGAAAGAAAACTCACCAGTCCAGGTTGCTGATGTCAATTTGTAGGGCTCCCTTGGGTCTCTCAGGGCAGCACAACTTTGAGGAGGGGACAACTTCGGTCTGGGGTCCATCCTTCGATATAAGGATTCTTTGCAGTCAGGTGCCAGCCCAGTGCCAGGGGCCCATGGGCACATCCTTTGGCCATTTTCCCTGGGAAAGAAAACTCACCAGTCCAGGTTGCTGATGTCAGTTTGTAGGGCTCCCTTGGGTCTATCAGGGCAGGACAACTTTGAGGAGGGGACAACTTCGGTCTGGGGTCCATCCTTCTATATAAGGATTCTTTGCAGTCAGGTCCCAGCCCTGCTCTTGGGGCTCCTGGGAACATCCTTTGGCCATTTTCCCTGGGAAAGAAAACTCACCAGTCCAGGTTCCTGATGTCAGTTTGTAGGGCTCCCTTGGGTCTATCAGGGCAGCACAACTTTGAAGAGGGGACAACTTCGGTCTGCGATCCATCCTTCGATATAAGGATTCTTTGCATTCAGGCCCGAGCCCAGGGCCAGGTGCCCCTGGGCACATCCTTTGGCCATTTTCCCTGGGAAAGAAAACTCACCAGTCCAGGTTGCTGATGTCAGTTTGTAGGGCTCCCTTGGGTCTATCAGGGCAGCACAAGTTTGAGGTGGGGACAATTTTGGTCTGTGATCCACCCTTCGATAGAGGGATTCTTTACAGTCAGGCCCGAGCCCAGGGCCAGGGGCCCCTGGGCATATCCTTTGGCCATTTTCCCTGGGAAAGAAAACTCACCAGTCCAGGTTGCTGATGTCAGTTTGTAGGGCTTCCTTGTTTCTCTCAGGGCAGCACAACTTTGAGGATGGGACAACTTCGGTCTGGGGTCCATCCTTCGATATAAGGATTTTTTGCATTCAGGTCGGAGCCCAGTGCCAGGGGCCCCTGGGCACATGCTTTGGCCATTTTCCCTGGGAAAGAAAACTCACCAGTCCAGGTTGCTGATGTCAATTTGTAGGGCTCCCTTGGGTCTCTCAGGGCAGCACAACTTTGAGGAGGGGACAACTTCGGTCTGGGGTCCATCCTTCGATATAAGGATTTTTTGCAGTCAGGTCCCAGCCCGGGGTCAGGGGCCCCTGGGCACATCCTTTGGCCATTTTCCCTGGGAAAGAAAACTCACTAGTCCAGGTTGCTGATGTCAGTTCGTAGGGCTCCCTTGGGTCTATCAGGGCAGCACAACTTTGAGGAGGGGACAACTTTGGTCTGCGAAGCATCCTTCGATATAAGGATTCTTTGCAGTCAGGCCCCAGCCCAGGGCCAGGGGCCCCTGGGCACATCCTTTGGCCATTTTCCCTGGGAAAGAAAACTCACCAGTCCAGGTTGCTGATGTCAGTTTGTAGGGCTCCCTTGGGTCTCTCAGGGCAGCACAACTTTGAGGAGGGGACAACTTTGGTCTGTGATCCATTCTTAGATATAAGGATTCTTCGCAGTCAGGCCCCAGCCCGGGGTCAGGGGCCCCTGGGCACATCCTTTGGCCATTTTCCCTGGGAAAGAAAACTCACCAGTCCAGGTTGCTGATGTCAGTTTGTAGGGCTCTCTTGGGTCTGTCAGGGCAGCACAACTTTGAGGAGGGGACAACTTCGGTCTGGGGTCCATCCTTCGATATAAGGATTCTTTGCAGTCAGGTGCCAGCCCAGTGCCAGGGGCCCCTGGGCACATCCTTTGGCCATTTTCCCTGGGAAAGAAAACTCACCAGTCCAGGTTGCTGATATCAGTCTGTAGGGCTCCCTTGGGTCTATCAGGGCAGTAAAAGTATGAGATGGGGACAACTTCGGTCTGCGATCCATCCTTCGATATAAGGATTCTTTGCATTCAGGCCCGAGCCCAGGGCCAGGTGCCCCTGGGCACATCCTTTGGCCATTTTCCCTGGGAAAGAAAACTCACCAGTCCAGGTTGCTGATGTCAGTTTGTAGGGCTCCCTTGGGTCTATCAGGGCAGCACAAGTTTGAGGTGGGGACAATTTTGGTCTGTGATCCACGCTTCGATTGAGGGATTCTTTACAGTCAGGCCCGAGTCCAGGGCCAGGGGCTCCTGGGCACATCCTTTGGCCATTTTCCCTGGGAAAGAAAATTCACCAGTCCAGGTTGCTAATGTCAGTTTGTAGGGCTCCCTTGGGTCTATCAGGGCAGCACAACTTTGAGGAGGGGACAACTTCAGTCTGGGGTCCATCCTTCGATATAAGGATTCTTTGCAGTCAGGTCCGAGCCCAGTGCCAGGGGCCCCTGGGCACATCCTTTGGCCATTTTCCCTGGGAAAGAAAACTCACCAGTCCAGGTTGCTGAGGTCAGTTTGTAGGGCTCCCTTGGGTCTATCAGGGCAGCACAACTTTGAGGAGGGGACAACTTCGGTTGGGGGTCCAAACTTCGATATAAGGATTCTCTGCAGTCAGGCCCCAGCCCAGGGCCGGGGGCCCCTGGGCACATCCTTTGGCCATTTTCCCTGGGAAAGAAAATTCACCTGTCCAGGCTGCTGATGTCAGTTTGTAGGGCTCCCTTGGGTCTATCTGGGCAGCAGAAATTTGAGGAGCGGACAATTTTGGTCTGCGATCCATCCTTCGATATATGGATTCTTTGCAGTCAGGTCCCAGCCCTGCTCTTCGGGCTCCGGGGCACATCCTTTGGCCATTTTCCCTGGGAAAGAAAACTCACCATTCCAGGTTCCTGATGTCAGTTTGTAGGGCTCCCTTGGGTCTATCAGGGCAGCACAAGTATGAGATGGGGACAACTTCGGTCTGCGATCCATCCTTCGATACAAGGATTCTTTGCATTCAGGCCCGAGCCCAGGGCCAGGGGCCCCTGGGCACATCCTTTGGCCATTTTCCCTGGGAAAGAAAACTCACCAGTCCAGGTTGCTGATGTCAGTTTGTAGGGCTCCCTTGGGTCTATCAGGGCAGCACAAGTTTGAGGTGGGGACAATTTTGGTCTGTGATCCACCCTTCGATAGAGGGATTCTTTACAGTCCGGCCCGAGCCCAGGGCCAGGGGCCCCTGGGCATATCCTTTGGCCATTTTCCCTGGGAAAGAAAACTCACCAGTCCAGGTTGCTGATGTCAGTTTGTAGGGCTTCCTTGTTTCTCTCAGGGCAGCACAACTTTGAGGATGGGACAACTTCGGTCTGGGGTCCATCCTTCGATATAAGGATTTTTTGCATTCAGGTCGGAGCCCAGTGCCAGGGGCCCCTGGGCACATGCTTTGGCCATTTTCCCTGGGAAAGAAAACTCACCAGTCCAGGTTGCTGATGTCAATTTGTAGGGCTCCCTTGGGTCTCTCAGGGCAGCACAACTTTGAGGAGGGGACAACTTCGGTCTGGGGTCCATCCTTCGATATAAGGATTCTTTGCAGTCAGGTGCCAGCCCAGTGCCAGGGGCCCCTGGGCACATCCTTTGGCCATTTTCCCTGGGAAAGAAAACTCACCAGTCCAGGTTGCTGATGTCAGTTTGTAGGGCTCCCTTGGGTCTATCAGGGCAGCACAACTTTGAGGAGGGGACAACTTCGGTCTGGGGTCCATCCTTCTATATAAGGATTCTTTGCAGTCAGGTCCCAGCCCTGCTCTTGGGGCTCCTGGGAACATCCTTTGGCCATTTTCCCTGGGAAAGAAAACTCACCAGTCCAGGTTCCTGATGTCAGTTTGTAGGGCTCCCTTGGGTCTATCAGGGCAGCACAACTTTGAGGAGGGGACAACTTCGGTCTGCGATCCATCCTTCGATATAAGGATTCTTTGCATTCAGGCCCGAGCCCAGGGTCAGGGGCCCCTGGGCACATCCTTTGGCCATTTTCCCTGGGAAAGAAAACTCACCAGTCCAGGTTGCTGATATCAGTTTGTAGGGCTCCCTTGGGTCTATCAGGGCAGTACAAGTATGAGATGGGGACAACTTCGGTCTGCGATCCATCCTTCGATATAAGGATTCTTTGCATTCAGGCCCGAGCCCAGGGCCAGGTGCCCCTGGGCACATCCTTTGGCCATTTTCCCTGGGAAAGAAAACTCACCAGTCCAGGTTCCTGATGTCAGTCTGTAGGGCTCCCTTGGGTCTATCAGGGCAGCACAAGTTTGAGGTGGGGACAATTTTGGTCTGTGATCCACGCTTCGATTGAGGGATTCTTTACAGTCAGGCCCGAGTCCAGGGCCAGGGGCTCCTGGGCACATCCTTTGGCCATTTTCCCTGGGAAAGAAAACTCACCAGTCCAGGTTGCTGAGGTCAGTTTGTAGGGCTCCCTTGGGTCTATCAGGGCAGCACAACTTTGAGGAGGGGACAACTTCGGTTGGGGGTCCAAACTTCGATATAAGGATTCTCTGCAGTCAGGCCCCAGCCCAGGGCCGGGGGCCCCTGGGCACATCCTTTGGCCATTTTCCCTGGGAAAGAAAATTCACCTGTCCAGGCTGCTGATGTCAGTTTGTAGGGCTCCCTTGGGTCTATCTGGGCAGCAGAAATTTGAGGAGCAGACAATTTTGGTCTGCGATCCATCCTTCGATATATGGATTCTTTGCAGTCAGGTCCCAGCCCTGCTCTTGGGGCTCCTGGGAACATCCTTTGGCCATTTTCCCTGGGAAAGAAAACTCACCAGTCCAGGTTGCTGATATCAGTTTGTAGGGCTCCCTTGGGTCTATCAGGGCAGCACAAGTATGAGATGGGGACAACTTCGGTCTGCGATCCATCCTTCGATATAAGGATTCTTTGTATTCAGGCCCGAGCCCAGTGCCAGGGGCCCCTGGGCACATCCTTTGGCCATTTTCCCTGGGAAAGAAAACTCACCATTCCAGGTTCCTGATGTCAGTTTGTAGGGCTCCCTTGGGTCTATCAGGGCAGCACAAGTATGAGATGGGGACAACTTCGGTCTGCGATCCATCCTTCGATACAAGGATTCTTTGCATTCAGGCCCGAGCCCAGGGCCAGGTGCCCCTGGGCACATCCTTTGGCCATTTTCCCTGGGAAAGAAAACTCACCAGTCCAGGTTGCTGATGTCAGTTTGTAGGGCTCCCTTGGGTCTATCAGGGCAGCACAAGTTTGAGGTGGGGACAATTTTGGTCTGTGATCCACCCTTCGATAGAGGGATTCTTTACAGTCAGGCCCGAGCCCAGGGCCAGGGGCCCCTGGGCATATCCTTTGGCCATTTTCCCTGGGAAAGAAAACTCACCAGTCCAGGTTGCTGATGTCAGTTTGTAGGGCTTCCTTGTTTCTCTCAGGGCAGCACAACTTTGAGGATGGGACAACTTCGGTCTGGGGTCCATCCTTCGATATAAGGATTTTTTGCATTCAGGTCGGAGCCCAGTGCCAGGGGCCCCTGGGCACATGCTTTGGCCATTTTCCCTGGGAAAGAAAATTCACCTGTCCAGGCTGCTGATGTCAGTTTGTAGGGCTCCCTTGGGTCTATCTGGGCAGCAGAAATTTGAGGAGCGGACAATTTTGGTCTGCGATCCATCCTTCGATATATGGATTCTTTGCAGTCAGGTCCCAGCCCTGCTCTTGGGGCTCCGGGGCACATCCTTTGGCCATTTTCCCTGGGAAAGAAAACTCACCATTCCAGGTTCCTGATGTCAGTTTGTAGGGCTCCCTTGGGTCTATCAGGGCAGCACAAGTATGAGATGGGGACAACTTCGGTCTGCGATCCATCCTTCGATACAAGGATTCTTTGCATTCAGGCCCGAGCCCAGGGCCAGGGGCCCCTGGGCACATCCTTTGGCCATTTTCCCTGGGAAAGAAAACTCACCAGTCCAGGTTGCTGATGTCAGTTTGTAGGGCTCCCTTGGGTCTATCAGGGCAGCACAAGTTTGAGGTGGGGACAATTTTGGTCTGTGATCCACCCTTCGATAGAGGGATTCTTTACAGTCAGGCCCGAGCCCAGGGCCAGGGGCCCCTGGGCATATCCTTTGGCCATTTTCCCTGGGAAAGAAAACTCACCAGTCCAGGTTGCTGATGTCAGTTTGTAGGGCTTCCTTGTTTCTCTCAGGGCAGCACAACTTTGAGGATGGGACAACTTCGGTCTGGGGTCCATCCTTCGATATAAGGATTTTTTGCATTCAGGTCGGAGCCCAGTGCCAGGGGCCCCTGGGCACATGCTTTGGCCATTTTCCCTGGGAAAGAAAACTCACCAGTCCAGGTTGCTGATGTCAATTTGTAGGGCTCCCTTGGGTCTCTCAGGGCAGCACAACTTTGAGGAGGGGACAACTTCGGTCTGGGGTCCATCCTTCGATATAAGGATTCTTTGCAGTCAGGTCCCAGCCCTGCTCTTGGGGCTCCTGGGAACATCCTTTGGCCATTTTCCCTGGGAAAGAAAACTCACCAGTCCAGGTTCCTGATGTCAGTTTGTAGGGCTCCCTTGGGTCTATCAGGGCAGCACAACTTTGAGGAGGGGACAACTTCGGTCTGCGATCCATCCTTCGATATAAGGATTCTTTGCATTCAGGCCCGAGCCCAGGGTCAGGGGCCCCTGGGCACATCCTTTGGCCATTTTCCCTGGGAAAGAAAACTCACCAGTCCAGGTTGCTGATATCAGTTTGTAGGGCTCCCTTGGGTCTATCAGGGCAGTACAAGTATGAGATGGGGACAACTTCGGTCTGCGATCCATCCTTCGATATAAGGATTCTTTGCATTCAGGCCCGAGCCCAGGGCCAGGTGCCCCTGGGCACATCCTTTGGCCATTTTCCCTGGGAAAGAAAACTCACCATTCCAGGTTCCTGATGTCAGTTTGTAGGGCTCCCTTGGGTCTATCAGGGCAGCACAAGTATGAGATGGGGACAACTTCGGTCTGCGATCCATCCTTCGATACAAGGATTCTTTGCATTCAGGCCCGAGCCCAGGGCCAGGTGCCCCTGGGCACATCCTTTGGCCATTTTCCCTGGGAAAGAAAACTCACCAGTCCAGGTTGCTGATGTCAGTTTGTAGGGCTCCCTTGGGTCTATCAGGGCAGCACAAGTTTGAGGTGGGGACAATTTTGGTCTGTGATCCACCCTTCGATAGAGGGATTCTTTACAGTCAGGCCCGAGCCCAGGGCCAGGGGCCCCTGGGCATATCCTTTGGCCATTTTCCCTGGGAAAGAAAACTCACCAGTCCAGGTTGCTGATGTCAGTTTGTAGGGCTTCCTTGTTTCTCTCAGGGCAGCACAACTTTGAGGATGGGACAACTTCGGTCTGGGGTCCATCCTTCGATATAAGGATTTTTTGCATTCAGGTCGGAGCCCAGTGCCAGGGGCCCCTGGGCACATGCTTTGGCCATTTTCCCTGGGAAAGAAAATTCACCTGTCCAGGCTGCTGATGTCAGTTTGTAGGGCTCCCTTGGGTCTATCTGGGCAGCAGAAATTTGAGGAGCGGACAATTTTGGTCTGCGATCCATCCTTCGATATATGGATTCTTTGCAGTCAGGTCCCAGCCCTGCTCTTGGGGCTCCGGGGCACATCCTTTGGCCATTTTCCCTGGGAAAGAAAACTCACCATTCCAGGTTCCTGATGTCAGTTTGTAGGGCTCCCTTGGGTCTATCAGGGCAGCACAAGTATGAGATGGGGACAACTTCGGTCTGCGATCCATCCTTCGATACAAGGATTCTTTGCATTCAGGCCCGAGCCCAGGGCCAGGGGCCCCTGGGCACATCCTTTGGCCATTTTCCCTGGGAAAGAAAACTCACCAGTCCAGGTTGCTGATGTCAGTTTGTAGGGCTCCCTTGGGTCTATCAGGGCAGCACAAGTTTGAGGTGGGGACAATTTTGGTCTGTGATCCACCCTTCGATAGAGGGATTCTTTACAGTCAGGCCCGAGCCCAGGGCCAGGGGCCCCTGGGCATATCCTTTGGCCATTTTCCCTGGGAAAGAAAACTCACCAGTCCAGGTTGCTGATGTCAGTTTGTAGGGCTTCCTTGTTTCTCTCAGGGCAGCACAACTTTGAGGATGGGACAACTTCGGTCTGGGGTCCATCCTTCGATATAAGGATTTTTTGCATTCAGGTCGGAGCCCAGTGCCAGGGGCCCCTGGGCACATGCTTTGGCCATTTTCCCTGGGAAAGAAAACTCACCAGTCCAGGTTGCTGATGTCAATTTGTAGGGCTCCCTTGGGTCTCTCAGGGCAGCACAACTTTGAGGAGGGGACAACTTCGGTCTGGGGTCCATCCTTCGATATAAGGATTCTTTGCAGTCAGGTCCCAGCCCTGCTCTTGGGGCTCCTGGGAACATCCTTTGGCCATTTTCCCTGGGAAAGAAAACTCACCAGTCCAGGTTCCTGATGTCAGTTTGTAGGGCTCCCTTGGGTCTATCAGGGCAGCACAACTTTGAGGAGGGGACAACTTCGGTCTGCGATCCATCCTTCGATATAAGGATTCTTTGCATTCAGGCCCGAGCCCAGGGTCAGGGGCCCCTGGGCACATCCTTTGGCCATTTTCCCTGGGAAAGAAAACTCACCAGTCCAGGTTGCTGATATCAGTTTGTAGGGCTCCCTTGGGTCTATCAGGGCAGTACAAGTATGAGATGGGGACAACTTCGGTCTGCGATCCATCCTTCGATATAAGGATTCTTTGCATTCAGGCCCGAGCCCAGGGCCAGGTGCCCCTGGGCACATCCTTTGGCCATTTTCCCTGGGAAAGAAAACTCACCAGTCCAGGTTCCTGATGTCAGTCTGTAGGGCTCCCTTGGGTCTATCAGGGCAGCACAAGTTTGAGGTGGGGACAATTTTGGTCTGTGATCCACGCTTCGATTGAGGGATTCTTTACAGTCAGGCCCGAGTCCAGGGCCAGGGGCTCCTGGGCACATCCTTTGGCCATTTTCCCTGGGAAAGAAAATTCACCAGTCCAGGTTGCTAATGTCAGTTTGTAGGGCTCCCTTGGGTCTATCAGGGCAGCACAACTTTGAGGAGGGGACAACTTCAGTCTGGGCTCCATCCTTCGATATAAGGATTCTTTGCAGTCAGGTCCGAGCCCAGTGCCAGGGGCCCCTGGGCACATCCTTTGGCCATTTTCCCTGGGAAAGAAAACTCACCAGTCCAGGTTGCTGAGGTCAGTTTGTAGGGCTCCCTTGGGTCTATCAGGGCAGCACAACTTTGAGGAGGGGACAACTTCGGTTGGGGGTCCAAACTTCGATATAAGGATTCTCTGCAGTCAGGCCCCAGCCCAGGGCCGGGGGCCCCTGGGCACATCCTTTGGCCATTTTCCCTGGGAAAGAAAATTCACCTGTCCAGGCTGCTGATGTCAGTTTGTAGGGCTCCCTTGGGTCTATCTGGGCAGCAGAAATTTGAGGAGCAGACAATTTTGGTCTGCGATCCATCCTTCGATATATGGATTCTTTGCAGTCAGGTCCCAGCCCTGCTCTTGGGGCTCCTGGGAACATCCTTTGGCCATTTTCCCTGGGAAAGAAAACTCACCAGTCCAGGTTGCTGATATCAGTTTGTAGGGCTCCCTTGGGTCTATCAGGGCAGCACAAGTATGAGATGGGGACAACTTCGGTCTGCGATCCATCCTTCGATATAAGGATTCTTTGCATTCAGGCCCGAGCCCAGTGCCAGGGGCCCCTGGGCACATCCTTTGGCCATTTTCCCTGGGAAAGAAAACTCACCATTCCAGGTTCCTGATGTCAGTTTGTAGGGCTCCCTTGGGTCTATCAGGGCAGCACAAGTATGAGATGGGGACAACTTCGGTCTGCGATCCATCCTTCGATACAAGGATTCTTTGCATTCAGGCCCGAGCCCAGGGCCAGGGGCCCCTGGGAACATCCTTTGGCCATTTTCCCTGGGAAAGAAAACTCACCAGTCCATGTTGCTGATGTCAGTTTGTAGGGCTCCCTTGAGTCTATCAGGGCAGCACAAGTTTGAGGTGGGGACAATTTTGGTCTGTGATCCACCCTTCGATAGAGGGATTCTTTACAGTCAGGCCCGAGCCCAGGGCCAGGGGCCCCTGGGCATATCCTTTGGCCATTTTCCCTGGGAAAGAAAACTCACCAGTCCAGGTTGCTGATGTCAGTTTGTAGGGCTTCCTTGTTTCTCTCAGGGCAGCACAACTTTGAGGATGGGACAACTTCGGTCTGGGGTCCATCCTTCGATATAAGGATTTTTTGCATTCAGGTCGGAGCCCAGTGCCAGGGGCCCCTGGGCACATGCTTTGGCCATTTTCCCTGGGAAAGAAAACTCACCAGTCCAGGTTGCTGATGTCAATTTGTAGGGCTCCCTTGGGTCTCTCAGGGCAGCACAACTTTGAGGAGGGGACAACTTCGGTCTGGGGTCCATCCTTCGATATAAGGATTTTTTGCAGTCAGGTCCCAGCCCGGGGTCAGGGGCCCCTGGGCACATCCTTTGGCCATTTTCCCTGGGAAAGAAAACTCACCAGTCCAGGTTGCTGATGTCAGTTCGTAGGGCTCTCTTGGGTCTGTCAGGGCAGCACAACTTTGAGGAGGGGACAACTTTGGTCTGCGAACCATCCTTCGATATAAGGATTCTTTGCAGTCAGGCCCCAGCCCAGGGCCAGGGGCCCCTGGGCACATCCTTTGGCCATTTTCCCTGGGAAAGAAAACTCACCAGTCCAGGTTGCTGATGTCAGTTTGTAGGGCTCCCTTGGGTCTCTCAGGGCAGCACAACTTTGAGGAGGGGACAACTTTGGTCTGTGATCCATTCTTAGATATAAGGATTCTTCGCAGTCAGGCCCCAGCCCGGGGTCAGGGGCCCCTGGGCACATCCTTTGGCCATTTTCCCTGGGAAAGAAAACTCACCAGTCCAGGTTGCTGATGTCAGTTTGTAGGGCTCTCTTGGGTCTGTCAGGGCAGCACAACTTTGAGGAGGGGACAACTTCGGTCTGGGGTCCATCCTTCGATATAAGGATTCTTTGCAGTCAGGTGCCAGCCCAGTGCCAGGGGCCCCTGGGCACATCCTTTGGCCATTTTCCCTGGGAAAGAAAACTCACCAGTCCAGGTTGCTGATGTCAGTTTGTAGGGCTCCCTTGGGTCTATCAGGGCAGCACAACTTTGAGGAGGGGACAACTTCGGTCTGGGGTCCATCCTTCTATATAAGGATTCTTTGCAGTCAGGTCCCAGCCCTGCTCTTGGGGCTCCTGGGAACATCCTTTGGCCATTTTCCCTGGGAAAGAAAACTCACCAGTCCAGGTTGCTGATGTCAGTTTGTAGGGCTCCCTTGGGTCTATCAGGGCAGCACAACTTTGAAGAGGGGACAACTTCGGTCTGCGATCCATCCTTCGATATAAGGATTCTTTGCATTCAGGCCCGAGCCCAGGGTCAGGGGCCCCTGGGCACATCCTTTGGCCATTTTCCCTGGGAAAGAAAACTCACCAGTCCAGGTTGCTGATATCAGTTTGTAGGGCTCCCTTGGGTCTATCAGGGCAGTACAAGTATGAGATGGGGACAACTTCGGTCTGCGATCCATCCTTCGATATAAGGATTCTTTGCATTCAGGCCCGAGCCCAGGGCCAGGTGCCCCTGGGCACATCCTTTGGCCATTTCCCCTGGGAAAGAAAACTCACCAGTCCAGGTTCCTGATGTCAGTTTGTAGGGCTCCCTTGGGTCTATCAGGGCAGCACAAGTTTGAGGTGGGGACAATTTTGGTCTGTGATCCACGCTTCGATTGAGGGATTCTTTACAGTCAGGCCCGAGTCCAGGGCCAGGGGCTCCTGGGCACATCCTTTGGCCATTTTCCCTGGGAAAGAAAATTCACCAGTCCAGGTTGCTAATGTCAGTTTGTAGGGCTCCCTTGGGTCTATCAGGGCAGCACAACTTTGAGGAGGGGACAACTTCAGTCTGGGGTCCATCCTTCGATATAAGGATTCTTTGCAGTCAGGTCCGAGCCCAGTGCCAGGGGCCCCTGGGCACATCCTTTGGCCATTTTCCCTGGGAAAGAAAACTCACCAGTCCAGGTTGCTGAGGTCAGTTTGTAGGGCTCCCTTGGGTCTATCAGGGCAGCACAACTTTGAGGAGGGGACAACTTCGGTTGGGGGTCCAAACTTCGATATAAGGATTCTCTGCAGTCAGGCCCCAGCCCAGGGCCGGGGGCCCCTGGGCACATCCTTTGGCCATTTTCCCTGGGAAAGAAAATTCACCTGTCCAGGCTGCTGATGTCAGTTTGTAGGGCTCCCTTGGGTCTATCTGGGCAGCAGAAATTTGAGGAGCGGACAATTTTGGTCTGCGATCCATCCTTCGATATATGGATTCTTTGCAGTCAGGTCCCAGCCCTCCTCTTGGGGCTCCTGGGCACATCCTTTGGCCATTTTCCCTGGGAAAGAAAACTCACCATTCCAGGTTCCTGATGTCAGTTTGTAGGGCTCCCTTGGGTCTATCAGGGCAGCACAAGTATGAGATGGGGACAACTTCGGTCTGCGATCCATCCTTCGATACAAGGATTCTTTGCATTCAGGCCCGAGCCCAGGGCCAGGGGCCCCTGGGCACATCCTTTGGCCATTTTCCCTGGGAAAGAAAACTCACCAGTCCAGGTTGCTGATGTCAGTTTGTAGGGCTCCCTTGGGTCTATCAGGGCAGCACAAGTTTGAGGTGGGGACAATTTTGGTCTGTGATCCACCCTTCGATAGAGGGATTCTTTACAGTCAGGCCCGAGCACAGGGCCAGGGGCCCCTGGGCATATCCTTTGGCCATTTTCCCTGGGAAAGAAAACTCACCAGTCCAGGTTGCTGATGTCAGTTTGTAGGGCTTCCTTGTTTCTCTCAGGGCAGCACAACTTTGAGGATGGGACAACTTCGGTCTGGGGTCCATCCTTCGATATAAGGATTTTTTGCATTCAGGTCGGAGCCCAGTGCCAGGGGCCCCTGGGCACATGCTTTGGCCATTTTCCCTGGGAAAGAAAACTCACCAGTCCAGGTTGCTGATGTCAATTTGTAGGGCTCCCTTGGGTCTCTCAGGGCAGCACAACTTTGAGGAGGGGACAACTTCGGTCTGGGGTCCATCCTTCGATATAAGGATTCTTTGCAGTCAGGTGCCAGCCCAGTGCCAGGGGCCCCTGGGCACATCCTTTGGCCATTTTCCCTGGGAAAGAAAACTCACCAGTCCAGGTTGCTGATGTCAGTTTGTAGGGCTCCCTTGGGTCTATCAGGGCAGCACAGCTTTGAGGAGGGGACAACTTCGGTCTGGGGTCCATCCTTCTATATAAGGATTCTTTGCAGTCAGGTCCCAGCCCTGCTCTTGGGGCTCCTGGGAACATCCTTTGGCCATTTTCCCTGGGAAAGAAAACTCACCAGTCCAGGTTGCTGATGTCAGTTTGTAGGGCTCCCTTGGGTCTATCAGGGCAGCACAACTTTGAGGAGGGGACAACTTCGGTCTGGGGTCCATCCTTCGATATAAGGATTCTTTGCATTCAGGCCCGAGCCCAGTGCCAGGGGCCCCTGGGCACATCCTTTGGCCATTTTCCCTGGGAAAGAAAACTCACCAGTCCAGGTTCCTGATGTCAGTTTGTAGGGCTCCCTTGGGTCTATCAGGGCAGCACAAGTATGAGATGGGGACAACTTCGGTCTGCGATCCATCCTTCGATATAAGGATTCTTTGCATTCAGGCCCGAGCCCAGGGCCAGGTGCCCCTGGGCACATCCTTTGGCCATTTTCCCTGGGAAAGAAAACTCACCAGTCCAGGTTCCTGATGTCAGTTTGTAGGGCTCCCTTGGGTCTATCAGGGCAGCACAAGTTTGAGGTGGGGACAATTTTGGTCTGTGATCCACGCTTCGATTGAGGGATTCTTTACAGTCAGGCCCGAGTCCAGGGCCAGGGGCTCCTGGGCACATCCTTTGGCCATTTTCCCTGGGAAAGAAAATTCACCAGTCCAGGTTGCTAATGTCAGTTTGTAGGGCTCCCTTGGGTCTATCAGGGCAGCACAACTTTGAGGAGGGGACAACTTCAGTCTGGGCTCCATCCTTCGATATAAGGATTCTTTGCAGTCAGGTCCGAGCCCAGTGCCAGGGGCCCCTGGGCACATCCTTTGGCCATTTTCCCTGGGAAAGAAAACTCACCAGTCCAGGTTGCTGAGGTCAGTTTGTAGGGCTCCCTTGGGTCTATCAGGGCAGCACAACTTTGAGGAGGGGACAACTTCGGTTGGGGGTCCAAACTTCGATATAAGGATTCTCTGCAGTCAGGCCCCAGCCCAGGGCCGGGGGCCCCTGGGCACATCCTTTGGCCATTTTCCCTGGGAAAGAAAATTCACCTGTCCAGGCTGCTGATGTCAGTTTGTAGGGCTCCCTTGGGTCTATCTGGGCAGCAGAAATTTGAGGAGCGGACAATTTTGGTCTGCGATCCATCCTTCGATATATGGATTCTTTGCAGTCAGGTCCCAGCCCTGCTCTTGGGGCTCCTGGGAACATCCTTTGGCCATTTTCCCTGGGAAAGAAAACTCACCAGTCCAGGTTGCTGATATCAGTTTGTAGGGCTCCCTTGGGTCTATCAGGGCAGCACAAGTATGAGATGGGGACAACTTCGGTCTGCGATCCATCCTTCGATATAAGGATTCTTTGCATTCAGGCCCGAGCCCAGTGCCAGGGGCCCCTGGGCACATCCTTTGGCCATTTTCCCTGGGAAAGAAAACTCACCATTCCAGGTTCCTGATGTCAGTTTGTAGGGCTCCCTTGGGTCTATCAGGGCAGCACAAGTATGAGATGGGGACAACTTCGGTCTGCGATCCATCCTTCGATACAAGGATTCTTTGCATTCAGGCCCGAGCCCAGGGCCAGGGGCCCCTGGGCATATCCTTTGGCCATTTTCCCTGGGAAAGAAAACTCACCAGTCCAGGTTGCTGATGTCAGTTTGTAGGGCTTCCTTGTTTCTCTCAGGGCAGCACAACTTTGAGGATGGGACAACTTCGGTCTGGGGTCCATCCTTCGATATAAGGATTTTTTGCATTCAGGTCGGAGCCCAGTGCCAGGGGCCCCTGGGCACATGCTTTGGCCATTTTCCCTGGGAAAGAAAACTCACCAGTCCAGGTTGCTGATGTCAATTTGTAGGGCTCCCTTGGGTCTCTCAGGGCAGCACAACTTTGAGGAGGGGACAACTTCGGTCTGGGGTCCATCCTTCGATATAAGGATTTTTTGCAGTCAGGTCCCAGCCCGGGGTCAGGGGCCCCTGGGCACATCCTTTGGCCATTTTCCCTGGGTAAGAAAACTCACCAGTCCAGGTTGCTGATGTCAGTTCTTAGGGCTCTCTTGGGTCTGTCAGGGCAGCACAACTTTGAGGAGGGGACAACTTTGGTCTGCGAACCATCCTTCGATATAAGGATTCTTTGCAGTCAGGCCCCAGCCCAGGGCCAGGGGCCCCTGGGCACATCCTTTGGCCATTTTCCCTGGGAAAGAAAACTCACCAGTCCAGGTTGCTGATGTCAGTTTGTAGGGCTCCCTTGGGTCTCTCAGGGCAGCACAACTTTGAGGAGGGGACAACTTTGGTCTGTGATCCATTCTTAGATATAAGGATTCTTCGCAGTCAGGCCCCAGCCCGGGGTCAGGGGCCCCTGGGCACATCCTTTGGCCATTTTCCCTGGGAAAGAAAACTCACCAGTCCAGGTTGCTGATGTCAGTTTGTAGGGCTCTCTTGGGTCTGTCAGGGCAGCACAACTTTGAGGAGGGGACAACTTCGGTCTGGGGTCCATCCTTCGATATAAGGATTCTTTGCAGTCAGGTGCCAGCCCAGTGCCAGGGGCCCCTGGGCACATCCTTTGGCCATTTTCCCTGGGAAAGAAAACTCACCAGTCCAGGTTGCTGATGTCAGTTTGTAGGGCTCCCTTGGGTCTATCAGGGCAGCACAACTTTGAGGAGGGGACAACTTCGGTCTGGGGTCCATCCTTCTATATAAGGATTCTTTGCATTCAGGCCCGAGCCCAGGGCCAGGTGCCCCTGGGCACATCCTTTGGCCATTTTCCCTGGGAAAGAAAACTCACCAGTCCAGGTTCCTGATGTCAGTTTGTAGGGCTCCCTTGGGTCTATCAGGGCAGCACAAGTTTGAGGTGGGGACAATTTTGGTCTGTGATCCACGCTTCGATTGAGGGATTCTTTACAGTCAGGCCCGAGTCCAGGGCCAGGGGCTCCTGGGCACATCCTTTGGCCATTTTCCCTGGGAAAGAAAATTCACCAGTCCAGGTTGCTAATGTCAGTTTGTAGGGCTCCCTTGGGTCTATCAGGGCAGCACAACTTTGAGGAGGGGACAACTTCAGTCTGGGGTCCATCCTTCGATATAAGGATTCTTTGCAGTCAGGTCCGAGCCCAGTGCCAGGGGCCCCTGGGCACATCCTTTGGCCATTTTCCCTGGGAAAGAAAACTCACCAGTCCAGGATGCTGATGTCAGTTTGTAGGGCTCCCTTGGGTCTATCAGGGCAGCACAACTTTGAGGAGGGGACAACTTCGGTCTGGGGTCCATCCTTCTATATAAGGATTCTTTGCATTCAGGCCCGAGCCCAGGGTCAGGGGCCCCTGGGCACATCCTTTGGCCATTTTCCCTGGGAAAGAAAATTCACCTGTCCAGGCTGCTGATGTCAGTTTGTAGGGCTCCCTTGGGTCTATCTGGGCAGCAGAAATTTGAGGAGCGGACAATTTTGGTCTGCGATCCATCCTTCGATATATGGATTCTTTGCAGTCAGGTCCCAGCCCTGCTCTTGGGGCTCCTGGGAACATCCTTTGGCCATTTTCCCTGGGAAAGAAAACTCACCAGTCCAGGTTGCTGATATCAGTTTGTAGGGCTCCCTTGGGTCTATCAGGGCAGCACAAGTATGAGATGGGGACAACTTCGGTCTGCGATCCATCCTTCGATACAAGGATTCTTTGCATTCAGGCCCGAGCCCAGGGCCAGGGGCCCCTGGGCACATCCTTTGGCCATTTTCCCTGGGAAAGAAAACTCACCAGTCCAGGTTGCTGATGTCAGTTTGTAGGGCTCTCTTAGGTCTGTCAGGGCAGCACAACTTTGAGGAGGGGACAACTTCGGTCTGGGGTCCATCCTTCGATATAAGGATTCTTTGCAGTCAGGTGCCAGCCCAGTGCCAGGGGCCCCTGGGCACATCCTTTGGCCATTTTCCCTGGGAAAGAAAACTCACCAGTCCAGGTTGCTGATGTCAGTTTGTAGGGCTCCCTTGGGTCTATCAGGGCAGCACAACTTTGAGGAGGGGACAACTTCGGTCTGGGGTCCATCCTTCTATATAAGGATTCTTTGCAGTCAGGTCCCAGCCCTGCTCTTGGGGCTCCTGGGAACATCCTTTGGCCATTTTCCCTGGGAAAGAAAACTCACCAGTCCAGGTTCCTGATGTCAGTTTGTAGGGCTCCCTTGGGTCTATCAGGGCAGCACAAGTTTGAGGTGGGGACAATTTTGGTCTGTGATCCACGCTTCGATTGAGGGATTCTTTACAGTCAGGCCCGAGTCCAGGGCCAGGGGCTCCTGGGCACATCCTTTGGCCATTTTCCCTGGGAAAGAAAATTCACCAGTCCAGGTTGCTAATGTCAGTTTGTAGGGCTCCCTTGGGTCTATCAGGGCAGCACAACTTTGAGGAGGGGACAACTTCAGTCTGGGGTCCATCCTTCGATATAAGGATTCTTTGCAGTCAGGTCCGAGCCCAGTGCCAGGGGCCCCTGGGCACATCCTTTGGCCATTTTCCCTGGGAAAGAAAACTCACCAGTCCAGGATGCTGATGTCAGTTTGTAGGGCTCCCTTGGGTCTCTCAGGGCAGCACAACTTTGAGGAGGGGACAACTTTGGTCTGTGATCCATTCTTAGATATAAGGATTCTTCGCAGTCAGGCCCCAGCCCGGGGTCAGGGGCCCCTGGGAACATCCTTTGGCCATTTTCCCTGGGAAAGAAAATTCACCTGTCCAGGCTGCTGATGTCAGTTTGTAGGGCTCCCTTGGGTCTATCTGGGCAGCAGAAATTTGAGGAGCGGACAATTTTGGTCTGCGATCCATCCTTCGATATATGGATTCTTTGCAGTCAGGTCCCAGCCCAGTGCCAGGGGCCCCTGGGCACATCCTTTGGCCATTTTCCCTGGGAAAGAAAACTCACCATTCCAGGTTCCTGATGTCAGTTTGTAGGGCTCCCTTGGGTCTATCAGGGCAGCACAAGTATGAGATGGGGACAACTTCGGTCTGCGATCCATCCTTCGATACAAGGATCCTTTGCATTCAGGCCCGAGCCCAGGGCCAGGGGCCCCTGGGCACATCCTTTGGCCATTTTCCCTGGGAAAGAAAACTCACCAGTCCAGGTTGCTGATGTCAGTTTGTAGGGCTCCCTTGGGTCTATCTGGGCAGCAGAAATTTGAGGAGCGGACAATTTTGGTCTGCGATCCATCCTTCGATATATGGATTCTTTGCAGTCAGGTCCCAGCCCTGCTCTTGGGGCTCCTGGGAACATCCTTTGGCCATTTTCCCTGGGAAAGAAAACTCACCAGTCCAGGTTGCTGATATCAGTTTGTAGGGCTCCCTTGGGTCTATCAGGGCAGCACAAGTATGAGATGGGGACAACTTCGGTCTGCGATCCATCCTTCAATACAAGGATTCTTTGCATTCAGGCCCGAGCCCAGGGCCAGGGGCCCCTGGGCACATCCTTTGGCCATTTTCCCTGGGAAAGAAAACTCACCAGTCCAGGTTGCTGATGTCTGTTTGTAGGGCTCCCTTGGGTCTATCAGGGCAGCACAAGTTTGAGGTGGGGACAATTTTGGTCTGTGATCCACCCTTCGATAGAGGGATTCTTTACAGTCAGGCCCGAGCCCAGGGCCAGGGGCCCCTGGGCATATCCTTTGGCCATTTTCCCTGGGAAAGAAAACTCACCAGTCCAGGTTGCTGATGTCAGTTTGTAGGGCTTCCTTGTTTCTCTCAGGGCAGCACAACTTTGAGGATGGGACAACTTCGGTCTGGGGTCCATCCTTCGATATAAGGATTTTTTGCATTCAGGTCGGAGCCCAGTGCCAGGGGCCCCTGGGCACATGCTTTGGCCATTTTCCCTGGGAAAGAAAACTCACCAGTCCAGGTTGCTGATGTCAATTTGTAGGGCTCCCTTGGGTCTCTCAGGGCAGCACAACTTTGAGGAGGGGACAACTTCGGTCTGGGGTCCATCCTTCGATATAAGGATTTTTTGCAGTCAGGTCCCAGCCCGGGGTCAGGGGCCCCTGGGCACATCCTTTGGCCATTTTCCCTGGGAAAGAAAACTCACTAGTCCAGGTTGCTGATGTCAGTTCGTAGGGCTCCCTTGGGTCTATCAGGGCAGCACAACTTTGAGGAGGGGACAACTTTGGTCTGCGAACCATCCTTCGATATAAGGATTCTTTGCAGTCAGGCCCCAGCCCAGGGCCAGGGGCCCCTGGGCACATCCTTTGGCCATTTTCCCTGGGAAAGAAAACTCACCAGTCCAGGTTGCTGATGTCAGTTTGTAGGGCTCCCTTGGGTCTCTCAGGGCAGCACAACTTTGAGGAGGGGACAACTTTGGTCTGTGATCCATTCTTAGATATAAGGATTCTTCGCAGTCAGGCCCCAGCCCGGGGTCAGGGGCCCCTGGGCACATCCTTTGGCCATTTTCCCTGGGAAAGAAAACTCACCAGTCCAGGTTGCTGATGTCAGTTTGTAGGGCTCCCTTGGGTCTCTCAGGGCAGCACAACTTTGAGGAGGGGACAACTTTGGTCTGTGATCCATTCTTAGATATAAGGATTCTTCGCAGTCAGGCCCCAGCCCAGTGCCAGGGGCCCCTGGGCACATCCTTTGGCCATTTTCCCTGGGAAAGAAAATTCACCAGTCCAGGTTGCTGATGTCAGTTTGTAGGGCTCCCTTGGGTCTATCAGGGCAGCACAACTTTGAGGAGGGGACAACTTCGGTCTGGGGTCCATACTTCGATATAAGGATTCTTTGCAGTCAGGTGCCAGCCTAGTGCCAGGGGCCCCTGGGCACATCCTTTTGGCCATTTTCCCTGGGAAAGAAAACTCACCAGTCCACGTTGCTGATGTCAGTTTGTAGGGCTCCCTTGGGTCTATCAGGGCAGCACAACTTTGAGGAGGGGACAACTTCGGTCTGGGGTCCATCCTTCTATATAAGGATTCTTTGCAGTCAGGTCCCAGCCCTGCTCTTGGGGCTCCTGGGAACATCCTTTGGCCATTTTCCCTGGGAAAGAAAACTCACCAGTCCAGGTTGCTGATGTCAGTTTGTAGGGCTCCCTTGGGTCTATCAGGGCAGCACAACTTTGAGGAGGGGACAACTTCGGTCTGCGATCCATCCTTCGATATAAGGATTCTTTGCATTCAGGCCCGAGCCCAGGGTCAGGGGCCCCTGGGCACATCCTTTGGCCATTTTCCCTGGGAAAGAAAACTCACCAGTCCAGGTTGCTGATATCAGTTTGTAGGGCTCCCTTGGGTCTATCAGGGCAGTACAAGTATGAGATGGGGACAACTTCGGTCTGCGATCCATCCTTCGATATAAGGATTCTTTGCATTCAGGCCCGAGCCCAGTGCCAGGGGCCCCTGGGCACATCCTTTGGCCATTTTCCCTGGGAAAGAAAACTCACCAGTCCAGGTTCCTGATGTCAGTTTGTAGGGCTCCCTTGGGTCTATCAGGGCAGCACAAGTATGAGATGGGGACAACTTCGGTCTGCGATCCATCCTTCGATATAAGGATTCTTTGCATTCAGGCCCGAGCCCAGGGCCAGGTGCCCCTGGGCACATCCTTTGGCCATTTTCCCTGGGAAAGAAAACTCACCAGTCCAGGTTCCTGATGTCAGTTTGTAGGGCTCCCTTGGGTCTATCAGGGCAGCACAACTTTGAGGAGGGGACAACTTCAGTCTGGGGTCCATCCTTCGATATAAGGATTCTTTGCAGTCAGGTCCGAGCCCAGTGCCAGGGGCTCCTGGGCACATCCTTTGGCCATTTTCCCTGGGAAAGAAAACTCACCAGTCCAGGTTGCTGAGGTCAGTTTGTAGGGCTCCCTTGGGTCTATCAGGGCAGCACAACTTTGAGGAGGGGACAACTTCGGTTGGGGGTCCAAACTTCGATATAAGGATTCTCTGCAGTCAGGCCCCAGCCCAGGGCCGGGGGCCCCTGGGCACATCCTTTGGCCATTTTCCCTGGGAAAGAAAATTCACCTGTCCAGGCTGCTGATGTCAGTTTGTAGGGCTCCCTTGGGTCTATCTGGGCAGCAGAAATTTGAGGAGCGGACAATTTTGGTCTGCGATCCATCCATCGATATATGGATTCTTTGCAGTCAGGTCCCAGCCCTGCTCTTGGGGCTCCTGGGAACATCCTTTGGCCATTTTCCCTGGGAAAGAAAACTCACCAGTCCAGGTTGCTGATATCAGTTTGTAGGGCTTCCTTGTTTCTCTCAGGGCAGCACAACTTTGAGGATGGGACAACTTCGGTCTGGGGTCCATCCTTCGATATAAGGATTTTTTGCATTCAGGTCGGAGCCCAGTGCCAGGGGCCCCTGGGCACATCCTTTGGCCATTTTCCCTGGGAAAGAAAACTCACCAGTCCAGGTTCCTGATGTCAGTTTGTAGGGCTCCCTTGGGTCTATCAGGGCAGCACAAGTTTGAGGTGGGGACAATTTTGGTCTGTGATCCACGCTTCGATTGAGGGATTCTTTACAGTCAGGCCCGAGTCCAGGGCCAGGGGCTCCTGGGCACATCCTTTGGCCATTTTCCCTGGGAAAGAAAATTCACCAGTCCAGGTTGCTAATGTCAGTTTGTAGGGCTCCCTTGGGTCTATCAGGGCAGCAGAAATTTGAGGAGCGGACAATTTTGGTCTGCGATCCATCCTTTGATATATGGATTCTTTGCAGTCAGGTCCCAGCCCTGCTCTTGGGGTTCCTGGGAACATCCTTTGGCCATTTTCCCTGGGAAAGAAAACTCACCAGTCCAGGTTGCTGATATCAGTTTGTAGGGCTTCCTTGTTTCTCTCAGGGCAGCACAACTTTGAGGATGGGACAACTTCGGTCTGGGGTCCATCCTTCGATATAAGGATTTTTTGCATTCAGGTCGGAGCCCAGTGCCAGGGGCCCCTGGGCACATCCTTTGGCCATTTTCCCTGGGAAAGAAAACTCACCAGTCCAGGTTGCTGATGTCAATTTGTAGGGCTCCCTTGGGTCTCTCAGGGCAGCACAACTTTGAGGAGGGGACAACTTCGGTCTGGGGTCCATCCTTCGATATAAGGATTTTTTGCAGTCAGGTCCCAGCCCGGGGTCAGGGGCCCCTGGGCACATCCTTTGGCCATTTTCCCTGGGAAAGAAAACTCACAAGTCCAGGTTGCTGATGTCAGTTTGTAGGGCTCCCTTGGGTCTCTCAGGGCAGCACAACTTTGAGGAGGGGACAACTTCGGTCTGTGATCCATTGTTCGATATAAGGATTCTTTGCAGTCAGGCCCCAGCCCAGGGCCAGGGGCCCCAGGGCACATCCTTTGGCCATTTTCCCTGGGAAAGAAAACTCACCAGTCCAGGTTGCTGATGTCAGTTTGTAGGGCTCTCTTGGGTCTCTCAGGGCAGCACAACTTTGAGGAGGGGACAACTTCGGTCTGGGGTCCATCCTTCGATATAAGGATTCTTTGCAGTCAGGTGCCAGCCCAGTGCCAGGAGCCCCTGGGCACATCCTTTGGCCATTTTCCCTGGGAAAGAAAACTCACCAGTCCAGGTTGCTGATGTCAGTTTGTAGGGCTCCCTTGGGTCTATCAGGGCAGCACAACTTTGAGGAGGGGAAAACTTCGGTCTGGAGTCCATCCTTCGATATAAGGATTCTTTGCAGTCAGGTCCCAGCCCTGCTCTTGGGGCTCCTGGGAACATCCTTTGGCCATTTTCCCTGGGAAAGAAAACTCACCAGTCCAGGTTGCTGATGTCAGTTTGTAGGGCTCCCTTGGGTCTCTCAGGGCAGCACAACTTTGAGGAGGGGACAACTTCGGTCTGGATCCATCCTTCGATATGAGGATTCTTTGCATTCAGGCCCGAGCCCAGGGTCAGGGGCCCCTGGGCACATCCTTTGGCCATTTTCCCTGGGAAAGAAAACTCACCAGTCCAGGTTCCTGATGTCAGTTTGTAGGGCTCCCTTGGGTCTATCAGGGCAGCACAAGTATGAGATGGGGACAACTTCGGTCTGGGGTCCATCCTTCGATATAAGGATTTTTTGCAGTCAGGTCCCAGCCCGGGGTCAGGGGCCCCTGGGCACATCCTTTGGCCATTTTCCCTGGGAAAGAAAACTCACAAGTCCAGGTTGCTGATGTCAGTTTGTAGGGCTCCCTTGGGTCTCTCAGGGCAGCACAAGTATGAGATGGGGACAACTTCGGTCTGCGATCCATCCTTCGATACAAGGATTCTTTGCATTCAGGCCCGAGCCCAGGGCCAGGGGCCCCTGGGCACATCCTTTGGCCATTTTCCCTGGGAAAGAAAACTCACTAGTCCAGGTTGCTGATGTCAGTTTGTAGGGCTCCCTTGGGTCTATCAGGGCAGCACAACTTTGAGGAGGGGACAACTTTGGTCTGCGAACCATCCTTCGATATAAGGATTCTTTGCAGTCAGGCCCCAGCCCAGGGCCAGGGGCCCCTGGGCACATCCTTTGGCCATTTTCCCTTGGAAAGAAAACTCACCAGTCCAGGTTGCTGATGTCAGTTTGTAGGGCTCCCTTGGGTCTCTCAGGGCAGCACAACTTTGAGGAGGGGACAACTTTGGTCTGTGATCCATTCTTAGATATAAGGATTCTTCGCAGTCAGGCCCCAGCCGGGGGTGAGGGGCCCCTGGGCACATCCTTTGGCCATTTTCCCTGGGAAAGAAAACTCACCAGTCCAGGTTGCTGATGTCAGTTTGTAGGGCTCCCTTGGGTCTATCAGGGCAGCACAACTTTGAGGAGGGGACAACTTCGGTCTGGGGTCCATACTTCGATATAAGGATTCTTTGCAGTCAGGTGACAGCCCAGTGCCAGGGGCCCCTGGGCACATCCTTTGGCCATTTTCCCTGGGAAAGAAAACTCACCAGTCCAGGTTCCTGATGTCAGTTTGTAGGGCTCCCTTGGGTCTATCAGGGCAGCACAAGTTTGAGGTGGGGACAATTTTGGTCTGTGATCCACGCTTCGATTGAGGGATTCTTTACAGTCAGGCCCGAGTCCAGGGCCAGGGGCTCCTGGGCACATCCTTTGGCCATTTTCCCTGGGAAAGAAAATTCACCAGTCCAGGTTGCTAATGTCAGTTTGTAGGGCTCCCTTGGGTCTATCAGGGCAGCAGAAATTTGAGGAGCGGACAATTTTGGTCTGCGATCCATCCTTTGATATATGGATTCTTTGCAGTCAGGTCCCAGCCCTGCTCTTGGGGTTCCTGGGAACATCCTTTGGCCATTTTCCCTGGGAAAGAAAACTCACCAGTCCAGGTTGCTGATATCAGTTTGTAGGGCTTCCTTGTTTCTCTCAGGGCAGCACAACTTTGAGGATGGGACAACTTCGGTCTGGGGTCCATCCTTCGATATAAGGATTTTTTGCATTCAGGTCGGAGCCCAGTGCCAGGGGCCCCTGGGCACATCCTTTGGCCATTTTCCCTGGGAAAGAAAACTCACCAGTCCAGGTTGCTGATGTCAATTTGTAGGGCTCCCTTGGGTCTCTCAGGGCAGCACAACTTTGAGGAGGGGACAACTTCGGTCTGGGGTCCATCCTTCGATATAAGGATTTTTTGCAGTCAGGTCCCAGCCCGGGGTCAGGGGCCCCTGGGCACATCCTTTGGCCATTTTCCCTGGGAAAGAAAACTCACAAGTCCAGGTTGCTGATGTCAGTTTGTAGGGCTCCCTTGGGTCTCTCAGGGCAGCACAACTTTGAGGAGGGGACAACTTCGGTCTGTGATCCATTGTTCGATATAAGGATTCTTTGCAGTCAGGCCCCAGCCCAGGGCCAGGGGCCCCAGGGCACATCCTTTGGCCATTTTCCCTGGGAAAGAAAACTCACCAGTCCAGGTTGCTGATGTCAGTTTGTAGGGCTCTCTTGGGTCTCTCAGGGCAGCACAACTTTGAGGAGGGGACAACTTCGGTCTGGGGTCCATCCTTCGATATAAGGATTCTTTGCAGTCAGGTGCCAGCCCAGTGCCAGGAGCCCCTGGGCACATCCTTTGGCCATTTTCCCTGGGAAAGAAAACTCACCAGTCCAGGTTGCTGATGTCAGTTTGTAGGGCTCCCTTGGGTCTATCAGGGCAGCACAACTTTGAGGAGGGGAAAACTTCGGTCTGGAGTCCATCCTTCGATATAAGGATTCTTTGCAGTCAGGTCCCAGCCCTGCTCTTGGGGCTCCTGGGAACATCCTTTGGCCATTTTCCCTGGGAAAGAAAACTCACCAGTCCAGGTTGCTGATGTCAGTTTGTAGGGCTCCCTTGGGTCTCTCAGGGCAGCACAACTTTGAGGAGGGGACAACTTCGGTCTGGATCCATCCTTCGATATGAGGATTCTTTGCATTCAGGCCCGAGCCCAGGGTCAGGGGCCCCTGGGCACATCCTTTGGCCATTTTCCCTGGGAAAGAAAACTCACCAGTCCAGGTTCCTGATGTCAGTTTGTAGGGCTCCCTTGGGTCTATCAGGGCAGCACAAGTATGAGATGGGGACAACTTCGGTCTGGGGTCCATCCTTCGATATAAGGATTTTTTGCAGTCAGGTCCCAGCCCGGGGTCAGGGGCCCCTGGGCACATCCTTTGGCCATTTTCCCTGGGAAAGAAAACTCACAAGTCCAGGTTGCTGATGTCAGTTTGTAGGGCTCCCTTGGGTCTCTCAGGGCAGCACAACTTTGAGGAGGGGACAACTTCGGTCTGTGATCCATTGTTCGATATAAGGATTCTTTGCAGTCAGGCCCCAGCCCAGGGCCAGGGGCCCCAGGGCACATCCTTTGGCCATTTTCCCTGGGAAAGAAAACTCACCAGTCCAGGTTGCTGATGTCAGTTTGTAGGGCTCTCTTGGGTCTCTCAGGGCAGCACAACTTTGAGGAGGGGACAACTTCGGTCTGGGGTCCATCCTTCGATATAAGGATTCTTTGCAGTCAGGTGCCAGCCCAGTGCCAGGAGCCCCTGGGCACATCCTTTGGCCATTTTCCCTGGGAAAGAAAACTCACCAGTCCAGGTTGCTGATGTCAGTTTGTAGGGCTCCCTTGGGTCTATCAGGGCAGCACAACTTTGAGGAGGGGAAAACTTCGGTCTGGGGTCCATCCTTCGATATAAGGATTCTTTGCAGTCAGGTCCCAGCCCTGCTCTTGGGGCTCCTGGGAACATCCTTTGGCCATTTTCCCTGGGAAAGAAAACTCACCAGTCCAGGTTGCTGATGTCAGTTTGTAGGGCTCCCTTGGGTCTCTCAGGGCAGCACAACTTTGAGGAGGGGACAACTTCGGTCTGCGATCCATCCTTCGATATGAGGATTCTTTGCATTCAGGCCCGAGCCCAGGGTCAGGGGCCCCTGGGCACATCCTTTGGCCATTTTCCCTGGGAAAGAAAACTCACCAGTCCAGGTTCCTGATGTCAGTTTGTAGGGCTCCCTTGGGTCTATCAGGGCAGCACAAGTATGAGATGGGGACAACTTCGGTCTGCGATCCATCCTTCGATATAAGGATTCTTTGCATTCAGGCCCGAGCCCAGGGCCAGGTGCCCCTGGGCACATCCTTTGGCCATTTTCCCTGGGAAAGAAAACTCACCAGTCCAGGTTCCTGATGTCAGTTTGTAGGGCTCCCTTGGGTCTATCTGGGCAGCAGAAATTTGAGGAGCGGACAATTTTGGTCTGTGATCCACGCTTCGATTGAGGGATTCTTTACAGTCAGGCCCGAGTCCAGGGCCAGGGGCTCCTGGGCACATCCTTTGGCCATTTTCCCTGGGAAAGAAAATTCACCAGTCCAGGTTGCTAATGTCAGTTTGTAGGGCTCCCTTGGGTCTATCAGGGCAGCACAACTTTGAGGAGGGGACAACTTCAGTCTGGGGTCCATCCTTCGATATAAGGATTCTTTGCAGTCAGGTCCGAGCCCAGTGCCAGGGGCCCCTGGGCACATCCTTTGGCCATTTTCCCTGGGAAAGAAAACTCACCAGTCCAGGTTGCTGAGGTCAGTTTGTAGGGCTCCCTTGGGTCTATCAGGGCAGCACAACTTTGAGGAGGGGACAACTTTGGTCTGTGATCCATTCTTCGATATAAGGATTCTTCGCAGTCAGGTCCCAGCCCTGCTCTTGGGGCTCCTGGGAACATCCTTTGGCCATTTTCCCTGGGAAAGAAAACTCACCAGTCCAGGTTGCTGATGTCAGTTTGTAGGGCTCCCTTGGGTCTCTCAGGGCAGCACAACTTTGAGGAGGGGACAACTTTGGTCTGTGATCCATTCTTCGATATAAGGATTCTTCGCAGTCAGGTCCCAGCCCGGGGTCAGGGGCCCCTGGGCACATCCTTTGGCCATTTTCCCTGGGAAATAAAACTCACCAGTCCAGGTTGCTGATGTCAGTTTGTAGGGCTCCCTTGGGTCTCTCAGGGCAGCACAACTTTGAGGAGGGGACAACTTCGGTCTGGGGTCCATCCTTCGATATAAGGATTTTTTGCAGTCAGGTGCCAGCCCAGTGCCAGGGGCCCCTGGGCACATCCTTTGGCCATTTTCCCTGGGAAAGAAAACTCACCAGTCCAGGTTGCTGAGGTCAGTTTTTAGGGCTCCCTTGGGTCTATATGGGAAGTAGAAATTTGAGGAGGGGACAACTTCGGTCTGCGATCCATTCTTCGATATAAGGATTTTTTGCATTCAGGCCCCAGCCCAGGGCCAGGGGCCCCTGGGCACATCCTTTGGCCATTTTCCCTGGGAAAGAAAACTCACCAGTCCAGGTTGCTGAGGTCAGTTTGTAGGGCTCCCTTGGGTCTATCAGGGCAGCACAACTTTGAGGAGGGGACAACTTTGGTCTGTGATCCATTCTTCGATATAAGGATTCTTCGCAGTCAGGTCCCAGCCCTGCTCTTGGGGCTCCTGGGAACATCCTTTGGCCATTTTCCCTGGGAAAGAAAACTCACCAGTCCAGGTTGCTGATGTCAGTTTGTAGGGCTCCCTTGGGTCTCTCAGGGCAGCACAACTTTGAGGAGGGGACAACTTTGGTCTGTGATCCATTCTTCGATATAAGGATTCTTCGCAGTCAGGTCCCAGCCCGGGGTCAGGGGCCCCTGGGCACATCCTTTGGCCATTTTCCCTGGGAAATAAAACTCACCAGTCCAGGTTGCTGATGTCAGTTTGTAGGGCTCCCTTGGGTCTCTCAGGGCAGCACAACTTTGAGGAGGGGACAACTTCGGTCTGGGGTCCATCCTTCGATATAAGGATTTTTTGCAGTCAGGTGCCAGCCCAGTGCCAGGGGCCCCTGGGCACATCCTTTGGCCATTTTCCCTGGGAAAGAAAACTCACCAGTCCAGGTTGCTGAGGTCAGTTTTTAGGGCTCCCTTGGGTCTATATGGGAAGTAGAAATTTGAGGAGGGGACAACTTCGGTCTGTGATCCATTCTTCGATATAAGGATTTTTTGCATTCAGGCCCCAGCCCAGGGCCAGGGGCCCCTGGGCACATCCTTTGGCCATTTTCCCTGGGAAAGAAAACTCACCAGTCCAGGTTCCTGATGACAGTTTGTAGGGCTCCCTTGGGTCTATCAGGGCAGCACAAGTATGAGATGGGGACAACTTCGGTCTGCGATCCATCCTTCGATATATGGATTCTTTGCAGTCAGGCCCGAGCCCAGTGCCAGGGGCCCCTGGGCACATCCTTTGGCCATTTTCCCTGGGAAAGAAAACTCACCATTCCAGGTTGCTGATGTCAGTTTGTAGGGCTCCCTTGGGTCTATCAGGGCAGCACAAGTATGAGATGGGGACAACTTCGGTCTGGGGTCCATCCTTCGATATAAGGATTCTTTGCAGTCAGGTCCGAGCCCAGTCCCAGGGGCCCCTGGGCACATCCTTTGGCCATTTTCCCTGGGAAAGAAAACTCACCAGTCCAGGTTGCTGATGTCAGTTTGTAAGGCTCCCTTGGGTCTATCAGGGCAGCACAACTTTGAGGATGGGACAACTTCGGTCTGGGGTCCATCCTTCGATATAAGGATTTTTTGCATTCAGGTCCCAGCCCAGCGCCTGGGGCCCCTGGGCACATCCTTTGGCCATTTTCCCTGGGAAAGAAAACTCACTAGTCCAGGTTGCAGATGTCAGTTTGTAGGGCTCCATTGGGTCTATCAGGGCAGCACAACTTTGAGGAGGGGACAACTTTGGTCTGCGAAGCATCTTTCAATATAAGGATTCTTTGCAGTCAGGCCCCAGCCCATTGCCAGGGGCCCCTGGGCACATCCTTTGGCCATTTTCCCTGGGAAAGAAAACTCACCAGCCCAGGTTGCTGATGTCAGTTTGTAGGGCTCCCTTGGGTCTCTCAGGGCAGCACAACTTTGAGGAGGGGACAACTTTGGTCTGTGATCCATTCTTCGATATAAGGATTCTTCGCAGTCAGGGCCCAGCCCGGGGTCAGGGGACCCTGGGCACATCCTTTGGCCATTTTCCCTGGGAAAGAAAACTCACCAGTCCAGGTTGCTGATGTCAGTTTGTAGGGCTCTCTTGGGTCTATCCGGGCAGCACAACTTTGAGGAGGGGACAACTTCGGTCTGGGGTCCATCCTTCGATATAAGGATTTTTTGCAGTCAGGTGCCAGCCCAGTGCCAGGGGCCCCTGGGCACATCCTTTGGCCATTTTCCCTGGGAAAGAAAACCCTCCAGTCCAGGCTGCTGATGTCAGTTTGTAGGGCTCCCTTGGGTCTATCAGGGCAGCACAACTTTGAGGAGGGGACAACTTCGGTATGGGGTCCATCCTTCGATATAATGATTCTTTGCTGTCAGGTCCCAGCCCTGCTCTTGGGGCTCCTGGGAACATCCTTTGGCCATTTTCCCTGGGAAAGAAAACTCACTAGTCCAGGTTGCTGATGTCAGTTTGTAGGGCTCCCTTGGGTCTCTCAGGGCAGCACAACTTTGAGGAGGGGGCAACTTTGGTCTGCGAAGCATCCTTCAATATAAGGATTCTTTGCAGTCAGGCCCCAGCCCATTGCCAGGGGCCCCTGGGCACATCCTTTGGCCATTTTCCCTGGGAAAGAAAACTCACCAGCCCAGGTTGCTGATGTCAGTTTGTAGGGCTCCCTTGGGTCTCTCAGGGCAGCACAACTTTGAGGAGGGGACAACTTTGGTCTGTGATCCATTCTTCGATATAAGGATTCTTCGCAGTCAGGCCCCAGCCCGGGGTCAGGGGACCCTGGGCACATCCTTTGGCCATTTTCCCTGGGAAAGAAAACTCACCAGTCCAGGTTGCTGATGTCAGTTTGTAGGGCTCTCTTGGGTCTATCAGGGCAGCACAACTTTGAGGAGGGGACAACTTCGGTCTGGGGTCCATCCTTCGATATAAGGATTTTTTGCAGTCAGGTGCCAGCCCAGTGCCAGGGGCCCCTGGGCACATCCTTTGGCCATTTTCCCTGGGAAAGAAAACCCACCAGTCCAGGCTGCTGATGTCAGTTTGTAGGGCTCCCTTGGGTCTATCAGGGCAGCACAACTTTGAGGAGGGGACAACTTCGGTCTGGGGTCCATCCTTCGATATAATGATTCTTTGCTGTCAGGTCCCAGCCCTGCTCCTGGGGCTCCTGGGAACATCCTTTGGCCATTTTCCCTGGAAAAGAAAACTCACCAGTCCAGGTTGCTGATGTCAGTTTGTAGGGCTCCCTTGGGTCTCTCAGGGCAGCACAACTTTGAGGAGGGGACAACTTCGGTCTGCGATCCATCCTTCAATATAAGGATTCTTTGCATTCAGGCCCGAGCCCAGTGCCAGGGGCCCCTGGGCACATCCTTTGGCCATTTTCCCTGGGAAAGAAAACTCACCATTCCAGGTTCCTGATGTCAGTTTGTAGGGCTCCCTTGGGTCTATCAGGGCAGCACAAGTATGAGATGGGGACAACTTCGGTCTGGGGTCCATCCTTCGATATAAGGATTCTTTGCAGTCAGGTCCGAGCCCAGTCCCAGGGGCCCCTGGGCACATCCTTTGGCCATTTTCCCTGGGAAAGAAAACTCACCAGTCCAGGTTGCTGATGTCAGTTTGTAGGGCTCCCTTGGGTCTATCAGGGCAGCACAACTTTGAGGATGGGACAACTTCGGTCTGGGGTCCATCCTTCGATATAAGGATTTTTTGCATTCAGGTCCCAGCCCAGCGCCTGGGGCCCCTGGGCACATCCTTTGGCCATTTTCCCTGGGAAAGAAAACTCACTAGTCCAGGTTGCAGATGTCAGTTTGTAGGGCTCCATTGGGTCTATCAGGGCAGCACAACTTTGAGGAGGGGACAACTTTGGTCTGCGAAGCATCTTTCAATATAAGGATTCTTTGCAGTCAGGCCCCAGCCCATTGCCAGGGGCCCCTGGGCACATCCTTTGGCCATTTTCCCTGGGAAAGAAAACTCACCAGCCCAGGTTGCTGATGTCAGTTTGTAGGGCTCCCTTGGGTCTCTCAGGGCAGCACAACTTTGAGGAGGGGACAACTTTGGTCTGTGATCCATTCTTCGATATAAGGATTCTTCGCAGTCAGGTCCCAGCCCGGGGTCAGGGGCCCCTGGGCACATCCTTTGGCCATTTTCCCTGGGAAATAAAACTCACCAGTCCAGGTTGCTGATGTCAGTTTGTAGGGCTCCCTTGGGTCTCTCAGGGCAGCACAACTTTGAGGAGGGGACAACTTCGGTCTGGGGTCCATCCTTCGATATAAGGATTTTTTGCAGTCAGGTGCCAGCCCAGTGCCAGGGGCCCCTGGGCACATCCTTTGGCCATTTTCCCTGGGAAAGAAAACTCACCAGTCCAGGTTGCTGAGGTCAGTTTTTAGGGCTCCCTTGGGTCTATATGGGAAGTAGAAATTTGAGGAGGGGACAACTTCGGTCTGCGATCCATTCTTCGATATAAGGATTTTTTGCATTCAGGCCCCAGCCCAGGGCCAGGGGCCCCTGGGCACATCCTTTGGCCATTTTCCCTGGGAAAGAAAACTCACCAGTCCAGGTTGCTGAGGTCAGTTTGTAGGGCTCCCTTGGGTCTATCAGGGCAGCACAACTTTGAGGAGGGGACAACTTTGGTCTGTGATCCATTCTTCGATATAAGGATTCTTCGCAGTCAGGTCCCAGCCCTGCTCTTGGGGCTCCTGGGAACATCCTTTGGCCATTTTCCCTGGGAAAGAAAACTCACCAGTCCAGGTTGCTGATGTCAGTTTGTAGGGCTCCCTTGGGTCTCTCAGGGCAGCACAACTTTGAGGAGGGGACAACTTTGGTCTGTGATCCATTCTTCGATATAAGGATTCTTCGCAGTCAGGTCCCAGCCCGGGGTCAGGGGCCCCTGGGCACATCCTTTGGCCATTTTCCCTGGGAAATAAAACTCACCAGTCCAGGTTGCTGATGTCAGTTTGTAGGGCTCCCTTGGGTCTCTCAGGGCAGCACAACTTTGAGGAGGGGACAACTTCGGTCTGGGGTCCATCCTTCGATATAAGGATTTTTTGCAGTCAGGTGCCAGCCCAGTGCCAGGGGCCCCTGGGCACATCCTTTGGCCATTTTCCCTGGGAAAGAAAACTCACCAGTCCAGGTTGCTGAGGTCAGTTTTTAGGGCTCCCTTGGGTCTATATGGGAAGTAGAAATTTGAGGAGGGGACAACTTCGGTCTGTGATCCATTCTTCGATATAAGGATTTTTTGCATTCAGGCCCCAGCCCAGGGCCAGGGGCCCCTGGGCACATCCTTTGGCCATTTTCCCTGGGAAAGAAAACTCACCAGTCCAGGTTCCTGATGACAGTTTGTAGGGCTCCCTTGGGTCTATCAGGGCAGCACAAGTATGAGATGGGGACAACTTCGGTCTGCGATCCATCCTTCGATATATGGATTCTTTGCAGTCAGGCCCGAGCCCAGTGCCAGGGGCCCCTGGGCACATCCTTTGGCCATTTTCCCTGGGAAAGAAAACTCACCATTCCAGGTTGCTGATGTCAGTTTGTAGGGCTCCCTTGGGTCTATCAGGGCAGCACAAGTATGAGATGGGGACAACTTCGGTCTGGGGTCCATCCTTCGATATAAGGATTCTTTGCAGTCAGGTCCGAGCCCAGTCCCAGGGGCCCCTGGGCACATCCTTTGGCCATTTTCCCTGGGAAAGAAAACTCACCAGTCCAGGTTGCTGATGTCAGTTTGTAAGGCTCCCTTGGGTCTATCAGGGCAGCACAACTTTGAGGATGGGACAACTTCGGTCTGGGGTCCATCCTTCGATATAAGGATTTTTTGCATTCAGGTCCCAGCCCAGCGCCTGGGGCCCCTGGGCACATCCTTTGGCCATTTTCCCTGGGAAAGAAAACTCACTAGTCCAGGTTGCAGATGTCAGTTTGTAGGGCTCCATTGGGTCTATCAGGGCAGCACAACTTTGAGGAGGGGACAACTTTGGTCTGCGAAGCATCTTTCAATATAAGGATTCTTTGCAGTCAGGCCCCAGCCCATTGCCAGGGGCCCCTGGGCACATCCTTTGGCCATTTTCCCTGGGAAAGAAAACTCACCAGCCCAGGTTGCTGATGTCAGTTTGTAGGGCTCCCTTGGGTCTCTCAGGGCAGCACAACTTTGAGGAGGGGACAACTTTGGTCTGTGATCCATTCTTCGATATAAGGATTCTTCGCAGTCAGGGCCCAGCCCGGGGTCAGGGGACCCTGGGCACATCCTTTGGCCATTTTCCCTGGGAAAGAAAACTCACCAGTCCAGGTTGCTGATGTCAGTTTGTAGGGCTCTCTTGGGTCTATCCGGGCAGCACAACTTTGAGGAGGGGACAACTTCGGTCTGGGGTCCATCCTTCGATATAAGGATTTTTTGCAGTCAGGTGCCAGCCCAGTGCCAGGGGCCCCTGGGCACATCCTTTGGCCATTTTCCCTGGGAAAGAAAACCCTCCAGTCCAGGCTGCTGATGTCAGTTTGTAGGGCTCCCTTGGGTCTATCAGGGCAGCACAACTTTGAGGAGGGGACAACTTCGGTATGGGGTCCATCCTTCGATATAATGATTCTTTGCTGTCAGGTCCCAGCCCTGCTCTTGGGGCTCCTGGGAACATCCTTTGGCCATTTTCCCTGGGAAAGAAAACTCACTAGTCCAGGTTGCTGATGTCAGTTTGTAGGGCTCCCTTGGGTCTCTCAGGGCAGCACAACTTTGAGGAGGGGGCAACTTTGGTCTGCGAAGCATCCTTCAATATAAGGATTCTTTGCAGTCAGGCCCCAGCCCATTGCCAGGGGCCCCTGGGCACATCCTTTGGCCATTTTCCCTGGGAAAGAAAACTCACCAGCCCAGGTTGCTGATGTCAGTTTGTAGGGCTCCCTTGGGTCTCTCAGGGCAGCACAACTTTGAGGAGGGGACAACTTTGGTCTGTGATCCATTCTTCGATATAAGGATTCTTCGCAGTCAGGCCCCAGCCCGGGGTCAGGGGACCCTGGGCACATCCTTTGGCCATTTTCCCTGGGAAAGAAAACTCACCAGTCCAGGTTGCTGATGTCAGTTTGTAGGGCTCTCTTGGGTCTATCAGGGCAGCACAACTTTGAGGAGGGGACAACTTCGGTCTGGGGTCCATCCTTCGATATAAGGATTTTTTGCAGTCAGGTGCCAGCCCAGTGCCAGGGGCCCCTGGGCACATCCTTTGGCCATTTTCCCTGGGAAAGAAAACCCACCAGTCCAGGCTGCTGATGTCAGTTTGTAGGGCTCCCTTGGGTCTATCAGGGCAGCACAACTTTGAGGAGGGGACAACTTCGGTCTGGGGTCCATCCTTCGATATAATGATTCTTTGCTGTCAGGTCCCAGCCCTGCTCCTGGGGCTCCTGGGAACATCCTTTGGCCATTTTCCCTGGGAAAGAAAACTCACCAGTCCAGGTTGCTGATGTCAGTTTGTAGGGCTCCCTTGGGTCTCTCAGGGCAGCACAACTTTGAGGAGGGGACAACTTCGGTCTGCGATCCATCCTTCAATATAAGGATTCTTTGCATTCAGGCCCGAGCCCAGTGCCAGGGGCCCCTGGGCACATCCTTTGGCCATTTTCCCTGGGAAAGAAAACTCACCATTCCAGGTTCCTGATGTCAGTTTGTAGGGCTCCCTTGGGTCTATCAGGGCAGCACAAGTATGAGATGGGGACAACTTCGGTCTGGGGTCCATCCTTCGATATAAGGATTCTTTGCAGTCAGGTCCGAGCCCAGTCCCAGGGGCCCCTGGGCACATCCTTTGGCCATTTTCCCTGGGAAAGAAAACTCACCAGTCCAGGTTGCTGATGTCAGTTTGTAGGGCTCCCTTGGGTCTATCAGGGCAGCACAACTTTGAGGATGGGACAACTTCGGTCTGGGGTCCATCCTTCGATATAAGGATTTTTTGCATTCAGGTCCCAGCCCAGCGCCTGGGGCCCCTGGGCACATCCTTTGGCCATTTTCCCTGGGAAAGAAAACTCACTAGTCCAGGTTGCAGATGTCAGTTTGTAGGGCTCCATTGGGTCTATCAGGGCAGCACAACTTTGAGGAGGGGACAACTTTGGTCTGCGAAGCATCTTTCAATATAAGGATTCTTTGCAGTCAGGCCCCAGCCCATTGCCAGGGGCCCCTGGGCACATCCTTTGGCCATTTTCCCTGGGAAAGAAAACTCACCAGCCCAGGTTGCTGATGTCAGTTTGTAGGGCTCCCTTGGGTCTCTCAGGGCAGCACAACTTTGAGGAGGGGACAACTTTGGTCTGTGATCCATTCTTCGATATAAGGATTCTTCGCAGTCAGGGCCCAGCCCGGGGTCAGGGGACCCTGGGCACATCCTTTGGCCATTTTCCCTGGGAAAGAAAACTCACCAGTCCAGGTTGCTGATGTCAGTTTGTAGGGCTCTCTTGGGTCTATCAGGGCAGCACAACTTTGAGGAGGGGACAACTTTGGTCTGCGAAGCATCCTTCGATATAAGGATTTTTTGCAGTCAGGTGCCAGCCCAGTGCCAGGGGCCCCTGGGCACATCTTTTGGCCATTTTCCCTGGGAAAGAAAACCCTCCAGTCCAGGCTGCTGATGTCAGTTTGTAGGGCTCCCTTGGGTCTATCAGGGCAGCACAAGTATGAGATGGGGACAACTTCGGTCTGCGATCCATCCTTCGATATAATGATTCTTTGGTGTCAGGTCCCAGCCCTGCTCTTGGGGCTCCTGGGAACATCCTTTGGCCATTTTCCCTGGGAAAGAAAACTCACTAGTCCAGGTTGCAGATGTCAGTTTGTAGGGCTCCCTTGGGTCTCTCAGGGCAGCACAACTTTGAGGAGGGGACAACTTTGGTCTGCGAAGCATCCTTCAATATAAGGATTCTTTGCAGTCAGGCCCCAGCCCATTGCCAGGGGCCCCTGGGCACATCCTTTGGCCATTTTCCCTGGGAAAGAAAACTCACCAGCCCAGGTTGCTGATATCAGTTTGTAGGGCTCCCTTGGGTCTATCAGGGCAGTACAAGTATGAGATGGGGACAACTTCGGTCTGCGATCCATCCTTCGATATAAGGATTCTTTGCATTCCGGCCCGAGCCCAGTGCCAGGGGCCCCTGGGCACATCCTTTGGCCATTTTCCCTGGGAAAGAAAACTCACCAGTTAAGGTTGCTGATATCAGTTTGTAGGGCTCCCTTGGGTCTATCAGGGCAGCACAAGTATGAGATGGGGACAACTTCGGTCTGCGATCCATCCTTCGATATAAGGATTCTTTGCATTCAGGCCCGAGCCCAGGGCCAGGTGCCCCTGGGCACATCCTTTGGCCATTTTCCCTGGGAAAGAAAACTCACCAGTCCAGGTTCCTGATGTCAGTTTGTAGGGCTCCCTTGGGTCTATCAGGGCAGCACAAGTTTGAGGTGGGGACAATTTTGGTCTGTGATCCACGCTTCGATTGAGGGATTCTTTACAGTCAGGCCCGAGTCCAGGGCCAGGGGCTCCTGGGCACATCCTTTGGCCATTTTCCCTGGGAAAGAAAATTCACCAGTCCAGGTTGCTAATGTCAGTTTGTAGGGCTCCCTTGGGTCTATCAGGGCAGCAGAAATTTGAGGAGCGGACAATTTTGGTCTGCGATCCATCCTTTGATATATGGATTCTTTGCAGTCAGGTCCCAGCCCTGCTCTTGGGGTTCCTGGGAACATCCTTTGGCCATTTTCCCTGGGAAAGAAAACTCACCAGTCCAGGTTGCTGATATCAGTTTGTAGGGCTTCCTTGTTTCTCTCAGGGCAGCACAACTTTGAGGATGGGACAACTTCGGTCTGGGGTCCATCCTTCGATATAAGGATTTTTTGCATTCAGGTCGGAGCCCAGTGCCAGGGGCCCCTGGGCACATCCTTTGGCCATTTTCCCTGGGAAAGAAAACTCACCAGTCCAGGTTGCTGATGTCAATTTGTAGGGCTCCCTTGGGTCTCTCAGGGCAGCACAACTTTGAGGAGGGGACAACTTCGGTCTGGGGTCCATCCTTCGATATAAGGATTTTTTGCAGTCAGGTCCCAGCCCGGGGTCAGGGGCCCCTGGGCACATCCTTTGGCCATTTTCCCTGGGAAAGAAAACTCACAAGTCCAGGTTGCTGATGTCAGTTTGTAGGGCTCCCTTGGGTCTCTCAGGGCAGCACAACTTTGAGGAGGGGACAACTTCGGTCTGTGATCCATTGTTCGATATAAGGATTCTTTGCAGTCAGGCCCCAGCCCAGGGCCAGGGGCCCCAGGGCACATCCTTTGGCCATTTTCCCTGGGAAAGAAAACTCACCAGTCCAGGTTGCTGATGTCAGTTTGTAGGGCTCTCTTGGGTCTCTCAGGGCAGCACAACTTTGAGGAGGGGACAACTTCGGTCTGGGGTCCATCCTTCGATATAAGGATTCTTTGCAGTCAGGTGCCAGCCCAGTGCCAGGAGCCCCTGGGCACATCCTTTGGCCATTTTCCCTGGGAAAGAAAACTCACCAGTCCAGGTTGCTGATGTCAGTTTGTAGGGCTCCCTTGGGTCTATCAGGGCAGCACAAGTATGAGATGGGGACAACTTCGGTCTGAGATCCATCCTTCGATATATGGATTCTTTGCAGTCAGGCCCGAGCCCAGTGCCAGGGGCCCCTGGGCACATCCTTTGGCCATTTTCCCTGGGAAAGAAAACTCACCAGTCCAGGTTGCTGATGTCAGTTTGTAGGGCTCCCTTGGGTCTATCAGGGCAGCACAAGTATGAGATGGGGACAACTTCGGTCTGGGGTCCATCCTTCGATATAAGGATTCTTTGCAGTCAGGTCCGAGCCCAGTCCCAGGGGCCCCTGGGCACATCCTTTGGCCATTTTCCCTGGGAAAGAAAACTCACCAGTCCAGGTTGCTGATGTCAGTTTGTAGGGCTCTCTTGGGTCTATCCGGGCAGCACAACTTTGAGGAGGGGACAACTTCGGTCTGGGGTCCATCCTTCGATATAAGGATTTTTTGCAGTCAGGTGCCAGCCCAGTGCCAGGGGCCCCTGGGCACATCCTTTGGCCATTTTCCCTGGGAAAGAAAACCCTCCAGTCCAGGCTGCTGATGTCAGTTTGTAGGGCTCCCTTGGGTCTATCAGGGCAGCACAACTTTGAGGAGGGGACAACTTCGGTATGGGGTCCATCCTTCGATATAATGATTCTTTGCTGTCAGGTCCCAGCCCTGCTCTTGGGGCTCCTGGGAACATCCTTTGGCCATTTTCCCTGGGAAAGAAAACTCACTAGTCCAGGTTGCTGATGTCAGTTTGTAGGGCTCCCTTGGGTCTCTCAGGGCAGCACAACTTTGAGGAGGGGACAACTTTGGTCTGCGAAGCATCCTTCAATATAAGGATTCTTTGCAGTCAGGCCCCAGCCCATTGCCAGGGGCCCCTGGGCACATCCTTTGGCCATTTTCCCTGGGAAAGAAAACTCACCAGCCCAGGTTGCTGATGTCAGTTTGTAGGGCTCCCTTGGGTCTCTCAGGGCAGCACAACTTTGAGGAGGGGACAACTTTGGTCTGTGATCCATTCTTCGATATAAGGATTCTTCGCAGTCAGGCCCCAGCCCGGGGTCAGGGGACCCTGGGCACATCCTTTGGCCATTTTCCCTGGGAAAGAAAACTCACCAGTCCAGGTTGCTGATGTCAGTTTGTAGGGCTCTCTTGGGTCTATCAGGGCAGCACAACTTTGAGGAGGGGACAACTTCGGTCTGGGGTCCATCCTTCGATATAAGGATTTTTTGCAGTCAGGTGCCAGCCCAGTGCCAGGGGCCCCTGGGCACATCCTTTGGCCATTTTCCCTGGGAAAGAAAACCCACCAGTCCAGGCTGCTGATGTCAGTTTGTAGGGCTCCCTTGGGTCTATCAGGGCAGCACAACTTTGAGGAGGGGACAACTTCGGTCTGGGGTCCATCCTTCGATATAATGATTCTTTGCTGTCAGGTCCCAGCCCTGCTCCTGGGGCTCCTGGGAACATCCTTTGGCCATTTTCCCTGGGAAAGAAAACTCACCAGTCCAGGTTGCTGATGTCAGTTTGTAGGGCTCCCTTGGGTCTCTCAGGGCAGCACAACTTTGAGGAGGGGACAACTTCGGTCTGCGATCCATCCTTCAATATAAGGATTCTTTGCATTCAGGCCCGAGCCCAGGGTCAGGGGCCCCTGGGCACATCCTTTGGCCATTTTCCCTGGGAAAGAAAACTCACCAGTCCAGGTTGCTGATGTCAGTTTGTAGGGCTCCCTTGGGTCTATCAGGGCAGCACAAGTATGAGATGGGGACAACTTCGGTCTGCGATCCATCCTTCGATATAAGGATTCTTTGCATTCAGGCCCGAGCCCAGGGCCAGGGGCCCCTGGGCACATCCTTTGGCCATTTTCCCTGGGAAAGAAAACTCACCAGTCCAGGTTCCTGATGTCAGTTTGTAGGGCTCCCTTGGGTCTATCAGGGCAGCACAAGTTTGAGGTGGGGATAATTTTGGTCTGTGATCCACCCTTCGATAGAGGGATTCTCTACAGTCAGGCCCGAGCCCAGGGCCAGGGGCCCCTGGGCACATCCTTTGGCCATTTTCCCTGGGAAAGAAAACTCACCAGTCCAGGTTGCTGATATCAGTTTGTAGGGCTCCCTTGGGACTATCAGGGCAGCACAAGTATGAGATGAGGACAACTTCGGTCTGCGATCCATCCTTCGATATAAGGATTCTTTGCATTCAGGCCCGAGCCCAGTGCCAGGGGCCCCTGGGCACATCCTTTGGCCATTTTCCCTGGGAAAGAAAACTCACCATTCCAGGTTCCTGATGTCAGTTTGTAGGGCTCCCTTGGGTCTATCAGGGCAGCACAAGTATGAGATGGGGACAACTTCGGTCTGGGGTCCATCCTTCGATATAAGGATTCTTTGCAGTCAGGTCCGAGCCCAGTCCCAGGGGCCCCTGGGCACATCCTTTGGCCATTTTCCCTGGGAAAGAAAACTCACCAGTCCAGGTTGCTGATGTCAGTTTGTAGGGCTCCCTTGGGTCTATCAGGGCAGCACAACTTTGAGGATGGGACAACTTCGGTCTGGGGTCCATCCTTCGATATAAGGATTTTTTGCATTCAGGTCCCAGCCCAGCGCCTGGGGCCCCTGGGCACATCCTTTGGCCATTTTCCCTGGGAAAGAAAACTCACTAGTCCAGGTTGCAGATGTCAGTTTGTAGGGCTCCATTGGGTCTATCAGGGCAGCACAACTTTGAGGAGGGGACAACTTTGGTCTGCGAAGCATCTTTCAATATAAGGATTCTTTGCAGTCAGGCCCCAGCCCATTGCCAGGGGCCCCTGGGCACATCCTTTGGCCATTTTCCCTGGGAAAGAAAACTCACCAGCCCAGGTTGCTGATGTCAGTTTGTAGGGCTCCCTTGGGTCTCTCAGGGCAGCACAACTTTGAGGAGGGGACAACTTTGGTCTGTGATCCATTCTTCGATATAAGGATTCTTCGCAGTCAGGGCCCAGCCCGGGGTCAGGGGACCCTGGGCACATCCTTTGGCCATTTTCCCTGGGAAAGAAAACTCACCAGTCCAGGTTGCTGATGTCAGTTTGTAGGGCTCTCTTGGGTCTATCAGGGCAGCACAACTTTGAGGAGGGGACAACTTCGGTCTGGGGTCCATCCTTCGATATAAGGATTTTTTGCAGTCAGGTGCCAGCCCAGTGCCAGGGGCCCCTGGGCACATCCTTTGGCCATTTTCCCTGGGAAAGAAAACCCTCCAGTCCAGGCTGCTGATGTCAGTTTGTAGGGCTCCCTTGGGTCTATCAGGGCAGCACAACTTTGAGGAGGGGACAACTTCGGTATGGGGTCCATCCTTCGATATAATGATTCTTTGCTGTCAGGTCCCAGCCCTGCTCTTGGGGCTCCTGGGAACATCCTTTGGCCATTTTCCCTGGGAAAGAAAACTCACTAGTCCAGGTTGCAGATGTCAGTTTGTAGGGCTCCCTTGGGTCTCTCAGGGCAGCACAACTTTGAGGAGGGGACAACTTTGGTCTGCGAAGCATCCTTCAATATAAGGATTCTTTGCAGTCAGGCCCCAGCCCATTGCCAGGGGCCCCTGGGCACATCCTTTGGCCATTTTCCCTGGGAAAGAAAACTCACCAGCCCAGGTTGCTGATGTCAGTTTGTAGGGCTCCCTTGGGTCTCTCAGGGCAGCACAACTTTGAGGAGGGGACAACTTTGGTCTGTGATCCATTCTTCGATATAAGGATTCTTCGCAGTCAGGCCCCAGCCCGGGGTCAGGGGACCCTGGGCACATCCTTTGGCCATTTTCCCTGGGAAAGAAAACTCACCAGTCCAGGTTGCTGATGTCAGTTTGTAGGGCTCTCTTGGGTCTATCAGGGCAGCACAACTTTGAGGAGGGGACAACTTCGGTCTGGGGTCCATCCTTCGATATAAGGATTTTTTGCAGTCAGGTGCCAGCCCAGTGCCAGGGGCCCCTGGGCACATCCTTTGGCCATTTTCCCTGGGAAAGAAAACCCACCAGTCCAGGCTGCTGATGTCAGTTTGTAGGGCTCCCTTGGGTCTATCAGGGCAGCACAACTTTGAGGAGGGGACAACTTCGGTCTGGGGTCCATCCTTCGATATAATGATTCTTTGCTGTCAGGTCCCAGCCCTGCTCCTGGGGCTCCTGGGAACATCCTTTGGCCATTTTCCCTGGGAAAGAAAACTCACCAGTCCAGGTTGCTGATGTCAGTTTGTAGGGCTCCCTTGGGTCTCTCAGGGCAGCACAACTTTGAGGAGGGGACAACTTCGGTCTGCGATCCATCCTTCAATATAAGGATTCTTTGCATTCAGGCCCGAGCCCAGGGTCAGGGGCCCCTGGGCACATCCTTTGGCCATTTTCCCTGAGAAAGAAAACTCACCAGTCCAGGTTGCTGATGTCAGTTTGTAGAGCTCCCTTGGGTCTATCAGGGCAGCACAAGTATGAGATGGGGACAACTTCGGTCTGCGATCCATCCTTCGATATAAGGATTCTTTGCATTCAGGCCCGAGCCCAGGGCCAGGGGCCCCTGGGCACATCCTTTGGCCATTTTCCCTGGGAAAGAAAACTCACCAGTCCAGGTTCCTGATGTCAGTTTGTAGGGCTCCCTTGGGTCTATCAGGGCAGCACAAGTTTGAGGTGGGGATAATTTTGGTCTGTGATCCACCCTTCGATAGAGGGATTCTCTACAGTCAGGCCCGAGTCCAGGGCCAGGGGCCCCTGGGCACATCCTTTGGCCATTTTCCCTGGGAAAGAAAACTCACCAGTCCAGGTTGCTGATATCAGTTTGTAGGGCTCCCTTGGGACTATCAGGGCAGCACAAGTATGAGATGAGGACAACTTCGGTCTGCGATCCATCCTTCGATATAAGGATTCTTTGCATTCAGGCCCGAGCCCAGTGCCAGGGGCCCCTGGGCACATCCTTTGGCCATTTTCCCTGGGAAAGAAAACTCACCATTCCAGGTTCCTGATGTCAGTTTGTAGGGCTCCCTTGGGTCTATCAGGGCAGCACAAGTATGAGATGGGGACAACTTCGGTCTGGGGTCCATCCTTCGATATAAGGATTCTTTGCAGTCAGGTCCGAGCCCAGTCCCAGGGGCCCCTGGGCACATCCTTTGGCCATTTTCCCTGGGAAAGAAAACTCACCAGTCCAGGTTGCTGATGTCAGTTTGTAGGGCTCCCTTGGGTCTATCAGGGCAGCACAACTTTGAGGATGGGACAACTTCGGTCTGGGGTCCATCCTTCGATATAAGGATTTTTTGCATTCAGGTCCCAGCCCAGCGCCTGGGGCCCCTGGGCACATCCTTTGGCCATTTTCCCTGGGAAAGAAAACTCACTAGTCCAGGTTGCAGATGTCAGTTTGTAGGGCTCCATTGGGTCTATCAGGGCAGCACAACTTTGAGGAGGGGACAACTTTGGTCTGCGAAGCATCTTTCAATATAAGGATTCTTTGCAGTCAGGCCCCAGCCCATTGCCAGGGGCCCCTGGGCACATCCTTTGGCCATTTTCCCTGGGAAAGAAAACTCACCAGCCCAGGTTGCTGATGTCAGTTTGTAGGGCTCCCTTGGGTCTCTCAGGGCAGCACAACTTTGAGGAGGGGACAACTTTGGTCTGTGATCCATTCTTCGATATAAGGATTCTTCGCAGTCAGGGCCCAGCCCGGGGTCAGGGGACCCTGGGCACATCCTTTGGCCATTTTCCCTGGGAAAGAAAACTCACCAGTCCAGGTTGCTGATGTCAGTTTGTAGGGCTCTCTTGGGTCTATCAGGGCAGCACAACTTTGAGGAGGGGACAACTTCGGTCTGGGGTCCATCCTTCGATATAAGGATTTTTTGCAGTCAGGTGCCAGCCCAGTGCCAGGGGCCCCTGGGCACATCCTTTGGCCATTTTCCCTGGGAAAGAAAACCCACCAGTCCAGGCTGCTGATGTCAGTTTGTAGGGCTCCCTTGGGTCTATCAGGGCAGCACAACTTTGAGGAGGGGACAACTTCGGTCTGGGGTCCATCCTTCGATATAATGATTCTTTGCTGTCAGGTCCCAGCCCTGCTCTTGGGGCTCCTGGGAACATCCTTTGGCCATTTTCCCTGGGAAAGAAAACTCACTAGTCCAGGTTGCAGATCTCAGTTTGTAGGGCTCCCTTGGGTCTCTCAGGGCAGCACAACTTTGAGGAGGGGACAACTTTGGTCTGCGAAGCATCCTTCAATATAAGGATTCTTTGCAGTCAGGCCCCAGCCCATTGCCAGGGGCCCCTGGGCACATCCTTTGGCCATTTTCCCTGGGAAAGAAAACTCACCAGCCCAGGTTGCTGATGTCAGTTTGTAGGGCTCCCTTGGGTCTCTCAGGGCAGCACAACTTTGAGGAGGGGACAACTTTGGTCTGTGATCCATTCTTCGATATAAGGATTCTTTGCAGTCAGGCCCCAGCCCGTTGCCAGGGGACCCTGGGCACATCCTTTGGCCATTTTCCCTGGGAAAGAAAACTCACCAGTCCAGGCTGCTGATGTCAGTTTGTAGGGCTCCCTTGGGTCTATCAGGGCAGCACAACTTTGAGGAGGGGACAACTTCGGTCTGGGGTCCATCCTTCGATATAATGATTCTTTGCTGTCAGGTCCCAGCCCTGCTCTTGGGGCTCCTGGGAACATCCTTTGGCCATTTTCCCTGGGAAAGAAAACTCACCAGTCCAGGTTGCTGATGTCAGTTTGTAGGGCTCCCTTGGGTCTCTCAGGGCAGCACAACTTTGAGGAGGGGACAACTTCGGTCTGCGATCCATCCTTCAATATAAGGATTCTTTGCATTCAGGCCCGAGCCCAGGGTCAGGGGCCCCTGGGCACATCCTTTGGCCATTTTCCCTGGGAAAGAAAACTCACCAGTCCAGGTTGCTGATGTCAGTTTGTAGGGCTCCCTTGGGTCTATCAGGGCAGCACAAGTATGAGATGGGGACAACTTCGGTCTGCGATCCATCCTTCGATATAAGGATTCTTTGCATTCAGGCCCGAGCCCAGGGCCAGGGGCCCCTGGGCACATCCTTTGGCCATTTTCCCTGGGAAAGAAAACTCACCAGTCCAGGTTCCTGATGTCAGTTTGTAGGGCTCCCTTGGGTCTATCAGGGCAGCACAAGTTTGAGGTGGGGATAATTTTGGTCTGTGATCCACCCTTCGATAGAGGGATTCTTTACAGTCAGGCCCGAGTCCAGGGCCAGGGGCCCCTGGGCACATCCTTTGGCCATTTTCCCTGGGAAAGAAAACTCACCAGTCCAGGTTGCTGATATCAGTTTGTAGGGCTCCCTTGGGTCTATCAGGGCAGCACAAGTATGAGATGGGGACAACTTCGGTCTGCGATCCATCCTTCGATATAAGGATTCTTTGCATTCAGGCCCGAGCCCAGTGCCAGGGGCCCCTGGGCACATCCTTTGGCCATTTTCCCTGGGAAAGAAAACTCACCATTCCAGGTTCCTGATGTCAGTTTGTAGGGCTCCCTTGGGTCTATCAGGGCAGCACAAGTTTGAGGTGGGGACAATTTTGGTCTGTGATCCACCCTTCGATAGAGGGATTCTTTACAGTCAGGCCCGAGCCCAGGGTCAGGGGCCCCTGGGCATATCCTTTGGCCATTTTCCCTGGGAAAGAAAACTCACCAGTCCAGGTTGCTGATGTCAGTTTGTAGGGCTTCCTTGTTTCTCTCAGGGCAGCACAACTTTGAGGATGGGACAACTTCGGTCTGGGGTCCATCCTTCGATATAAGGATTTTTTGCATTCAGGTCGGAGCCCAGTGCCAGGGGCCCCTGGGCACATCCTTTGGCCATTTTCCCTGGGAAAGAAAACTCACCAGTCCAGGTTGCTGATGTCAATTTGTAGGGCTCCCTTGGGTCTCTCAGGGCAGCACAACTGTGAGGAGGGGACAACTTTGGTCTGTGATCCATTCTTCGATATAAGGATTCTTCGCAGTCAGGTCCCAGCCCGGGGTCAGGGGCCCCTGGGCACATCCTTTGGCCATTTTCCCTGGGAAAGAAAACTCACCAGTCCAGGTTGCTGATGTCAGTTTGTAGGGCTCCCTTGGGTCTCTCAGGGCAGCACAACTTTGAGGAGGGGACAACTTTGGTCTGTGATCCATTCTTCGATATAAGGATTCTTCGCAGTCAGGGCCCAGCCCGGGGTCAGGGGACCCTGGGCACATCCTTTGGCCATTTTCCCTGGGAAAGAAAACTCACCAGTCCAGGTTGCTGATGTCAGTTTGTAGGGCTCTCTTGGGTCTATCAGGGCAGCACAACTTTGAGGAGGGGACAACTTCGGTCTGGGGTCCATCCTTCGATATAAGGATTTTTTTCAGTCAGGTGCCAGCCCAGTGCCAGGGGCCCCTGGGCACATCCTTTGGCCATTTTCCCTGGGAAAGAAAACTCACCAGTCCAGGCTGCTGATGTCAGTTTGTAGGGCTCCCTTGGGTCTATCAGGGCAGCACAACTTTGAGGAGGGGACAACTTCGGTCTGGGGTCCATCCTTCGATATAATGATTCTTTGCTGTCAGGTCCCAGCCCTGCTCTTGGGGCTCCTGGGAACATCCTTTGGCCATTTTCCCTGGGAAAGAAAACTCACCAGTCCAGGTTGCTGATGTCAGTTTGTAGGGCTCCCTTGGGTCTCTCAGGGCAGCACAACTTTGAGGAGGGGACAACTTCGGTCTGCGATCCATCCTTCAATATAAGGATTCTTTGCATTCAGGCCCGAGCCCAGGGTCAGGGGCCCCTGGGCACATCCTTTGGCCATTTTCCCTGGGAAAGAAAACTCACCAGTCCAGGTTGCTGATATCAGTTTGTAGGGCTCCCTTGGGTCTATCAGGGCAGTACAAGTATGAGATGGGGACAACTTCGGTCTGCGATCCATCCTTCGATATAAGGATTCTTTGCATTCAGGCCCGAGCCCAGTGCCAGGGGCCCCTGGGCACATCCTTTGGCCATTTTCCCTGGGAAAGAAAACTCACCATTCCAGGTTCCTGATGTCAGTTTGTAGGGCTCCCTTGGGTCTATCAGGGCAGCACAAGTTTGAGGTGGGGACAATTTTGGTCTGTGATCCACCCTTCGATAGAGGGATTCTTTACAGTCAGGCCCGAGCCCAGGGTCAGGGGCCCCTGGGCATATCCTTTGGCCATTTTCCCTGGGAAAGAAAACTCACCAGTCCAGGTTGCTGATGTCAGTTTGTAGGGCTTCCTTGTTTCTCTCAGGGCAGCACAACTTTGAGGATGGGACAACTTCGGTCTGGGGTCCATCCTTCGATATAAGGATTTTTTGCATTCAGGTCGGAGCCCAGTGCCAGGGGCCCCTGGGCACATCCTTTGGCCATTTTCCCTGGGAAAGAAAACTCACCAGTCCAGGTTGCTGATGTCAATTTGTAGGGCTCCCTTGGGTCTCTCAGGGCAGCACAACTGTGAGGAGGGGACAACTTTGGTCTGTGATCCATTCTTCGATATAAGGATTCTTCGCAGTCAGGTCCCAGCCCGGGGTCAGGGGCCCCTGGGCACATCCTTTGGCCATTTTCCCTGGGAAAGAAAACTCACCAGTCCAGGTTGCTGATGTCAGTTTGTAGGGCTCCCTTGGGTCTATCAGGGCAGCACAACTTTGAGGAGGGGACAACTTCGGTCTGGGGTCCATCCTTTGATATAAGGATTCTTTGCAGTCAGGTCCCAGCCCTGCTCTTGGGGCTCCTGGGAACATCCTTTGGCCATTTTCCCTGGGAAAGAAAACTCACCAGTCCAGGTTGCTGAGGTCAGTTTGTAGGGCTCCCTTGGGTCTATATGGGAAGTAGAAATTTGAGGAGGGGACAACTTCGGTCTGTGATCCATTCTTCGATATAAGGATTCTTCGCAGTAAGGCCCCAGCCCGGGGTCAGGGGACCCTGGGCACATCCTTTGGCCATTTTCCCTGGGAAAGAAAACTCACTAGTCCAGGTTGCAGATGTCAGTTTGTAGGGCTCCCTTGGGTCTATCAGGGCAGCACAACTTTGAGGAGGGGACAACTTTGGTCTGCGAAGCATCCTTCAATATAAGGATTCTTTGCAGTCAGGCCCCAGCCCATTGCCAGGGGCCCCTGAGCACATCCTTTGGCCATTTTCCCTGGGAAAGAAAACTCACCAGTCCAGGTTGCTGATGTCAGTTTGTAGGGCTCCCTTGGGTCTATCAGGGCAGCACAACTTTGAGGAGGGGACAACTTCGGTTGGGGGTCCAAACTTCGATATAAGGATTCTCTGCAGTCAGGCCCCAGCCCAGGGCCAGGGGCCCCTGGGCACATCCTTTGGCCATTTTCCCTGGGAAAGAAAACTCACCAGTCCAGGTTGCTGATATCAGTTTGTAGGGCTCCCTTGGGTCTATCAGGGCAGCACAAGTATGAGATGGGGACAACTTCGGTCTGCGATCCATCCTTCGATATAAGGATTCTTTGCATTCAGGCCCGAGCCCAGGGCCAGGTGCCCCTGGGCACATCCTTTGGCCATTTTCCCTGGGAAAGAAAACTCACCAGTCCAGGTTCCTGATGTCAGTTTGTAGGGCTCCCTTGGGTCTATCAGGGCAGCACAAGTTTGAGGTGGGGACAATTTTGGTCTGTGATCCACGCTTCGATTGAGGGATTCTTTACAGTCAGGCCCGAGTCCAGGGCCAGGGGCTCCTGGGCACATCCTTTGGCCATTTTCCCTGGGAAAGAAAATTCACCAGTCCAGGTTGCTAATGTCAGTTTGTAGGGCTCCCTTGGGTCTATCAGGGCAGCACAACTTTGAGGAGGGGACAACTTCAGTCTGGGGTCCATCCTTCGATATAAGGATTCTTTGCAGTCAGGTCCGAGCCCAGTGCCAGGGGCCCCTGGGCACATCCTTTGGCCATTTTCCCTGGGAAAGAAAACTCACCAGTCCAGGTTGCTGAGGTCAGTTTGTAGGGCTCCCTTGGGTCTATCAGGGCAGCACAACTTTGAGGAGGGGACAACTTCGGTTGGGGGTCCAAACTTCGATATTAGGATTCTCTGCAGTCAGGCCCCAGCCCAGGGCCGGGGGTCCCTGGGCACATCCTTTGGCCATTTTCCCTGGGAAAGAAAATTCACCTGTCCAGGTTGCTGATGTCAGTTTGTAGGGCTCCCTTGGGTCTATCTGGGCAGCAGAAATTTGAGGAGGGGACAATTTTGGTCTGCGATCCATCCTTCGATATATGGATTCTTTGCAGTCAGGTCCCAGCCCTGCTCTTGGGGCTCCTGGGCACATCCTTTGGCCATTTTCCCTGGGAAAGAAAACTCACCAGTCCAGGTTGCTGATATCAGTTTGTAGGGCTCCCTTGGGTCTATCAGGGCAGCACAAGTATGAGATGGGGACAACTTCGGTCTGCGATCCATCCTTCGATATAAGGATTCTTTGCATTCAGGCCCGAGCCCAGTGCCAGGGGCCCCTGGGCACATCCTTTGGCCATTTTCCCTGGGAAAGAAAACTCACCATTCCAGGTTCCTGATGTCAGTTTGTAGGGCTCCCTTGGGTCTATCAGGGCAGCACAAGTATGAGATGGGGACAACTTCGGTCTGCGATCCATCCTTCGATACAAGGATTCTTTGCATTCAGGCCCGAGCCCAGGGCCAGGGGCCCCTGGGCACATCCTTTGGCCATTTTCCCTGGGAAAGAAAACTCACCAGTCCAGGTTGCTGATGTAAGTTTGTAGGGCTCCCTTGGGTCTATCAGGGCAGCACAAGTTTGAGGTGGGGACAATTTTGGTCTGTGATCCACCCTTCGATAGAGGGATTCTTTACAGTCAGGCCCGAGCCCAGGGTCAGGGGCCCCTGGGCATATCCTTTGGCCATTTTCCCTGGGAAAGAAAACTCACCAGTCCAGGTTGCTGATGTCAGTTTGTAGGGCTTCCTTGTTTCTCTCAGGGCAGCACAACTTTGAGGATGGGACAACTTCGGTCTGGGGTCCATCCTTCGATATAAGGATTTTTTGCATTCAGGTCGGAGCCCAGTGCCAGGGGCCCCTGGGCACATCCTTTGGCCATTTTCCCTGGGAAAGAAAACTCACCAGTCCAGGTTGCTGATGTCACTTTGTAGGGCTCCCTTGGGTCTCTCAGGGCAGCACAACTTTGAGGAGGGGACAACTTCGGTCTGGGGTCCATACTTCGATATAAGGATTCTTTGCAGTCAGGTGCCAGCCCAGTGCCAGGGGCCCCTGGGCACATCCTTTGGCCATTTTCCCTGGGAAAGAAAACTCACCAGTCCAGGTTGCTGATGTCAGTTTGTAGGGCTCCCTTGGGTCTATCAGGGCAGCACAACTTTGAGGAGGGGACAACTTTGGTCTGCGAACCATCCTTCGATATAAGGATTCTTTGCAGTCAGGCCCCAGCCCGTTGAGAGGGGCCCCTGGGCACATCCTTTGGCCATTTTCCCTGGGAAAGAAAACTCACCAGTCCAGGTTGCTGATGTCAGTTTGTAGGGCTCCCTTGGGTCTCTCAGGGCAGCACAACTTTGAGGAGGGGACAACTTTGGTCTGTGATCCATTCTTAGATATAAGGATTCTTCGCAGTCAGGCCCCAGCCCGGGGTCAGGGGCCCCTGGGCACATCCTTTGGCCATTTTCCCTGGGAAAGAAAACTCACCAGTCCAGGTTGCTGATGTCAGTTTGTAGGGCTCCCTTGGGTCTATCAGGGCAGCACAACTTTGAGGAGGGGACAACTTCAGTCTGGGGTCCATACTTCGATATAAGGATTCTTTGCAGTCAGGTGCCAGCCCAGTGCCAGGGGCCCCTGGGCACATCCTTTGGCCATTTTCCCTGGGAAAGAAAACTCACCAGTCCAGGTTGCTGATGTCAGTTTGTAGGGCTCCCTTGGGTCTATCAGGGCAGCACAACTTTGAGGAGGGGACAACTTCGGTCTGCGATCCATCCTTCGATATAAGGATTCTTTGCATTCAGGCCCGAGCCCAGTGCCAGGGGCCCCTGGGCACATCCTTTGGCCATTTTCCCTGGGAAAGAAAACTCACCAGTCCAGGTTGCTGATGTCAGTTTGTAGGGCTCCCTTGGGTCTATCAGGGCAGCACAAGTATGAGATGGGGACAACTTCGGTCTGCGATCCATCCTTCGATATAAGGATTCTTTGCATTCAGGCCCGAGCCCAGGGCCAGGTGCCCCTGGGCACATCCTTTGGCCATTTTCCCTGGGAAAGAAAACTCACCAGTCCAGGTTCCTGATGTCAGTTTGTAGGGCTCCCTTGGGTCTATCAGGGCGGCACAAGTTTGAGGTGGGGACAATTTTGGTCTGTGATCCACGCTTCGATTGAGGGATTCTTTACAGTCAGGCCCGAGTCCAGGGCCAGGGGCTCCTGGGCACATCCTTTGGCCATTTTCCCTGGGAAAGAAAATTCACCAGTCCAGGTTGCTAATGTCAGTTTGTAGGGCTCCCTTGGGTCTATCAGGGCAGCACAACTTTGAGGAGGGGACAACTTCAGTCTGGGGTCCATCCTTCGATATAAGGATTCTTTGCAGTCAGGTCCGAGCCCAGTGCCAGGGGCCCCTGGGCACATCCTTTGGCCATTTTCCCTGGGAAAGAAAACTCACCAGTCCAGGTTGCTGAGGTCAGTTTGTAGGGCTCCCTTGGGTCTATCAGGGCAGCACAACTTTGAGGAGGGGACAACTTCGGTTGGGGGTCCAAACTTCGATATAAGGATTCTCTGCAGTCAGGCCCCAGCCCAGGGCCGGGGGCCCCTGGGCACATCCTTTGGCCATTTTCCCTGGGAAAGAAAATTCACCTGTCCAGGCTGCTGATGTCAGTTTGTAGGGCTCCCTTGGGTCTATCTGGGCAGCAGAAATTTGAGGAGCGGACAATTTTGGTCTGCGATCCATCCTTCGATATATGGATTCTTTGCAGTCAGGTCCCAGCCCTGCTCTTGGGGCTCCTGGGAACATCCTTTGGCCATTTTCCCTGGGAAAGAAAACTCACCAGTCCAGGTTGCTGATATCAGTTTGTAGGGCTCCCTTGGGTCTATCAGGGCAGCACAAGTATGAGATGGGGACAACTTCGGTCTGCGATCCATCCTTCGATATAAGGATTCTTTGCATTCAGGCCCGAGCCCAGTGCCAGGGGCCCCTGGGCACATCCTTTGGCCATTTTCCCTGGGAAAGAAAACTCACCATTGCAGGTTCCTGATGTCAGTTTGTAGGGCTCCCTTGGGTCTATCAGGGCAGCACAAGTATGAGATGGGGACAACTTCGGTCTGCGATCCATCCTTCGATACAAGGATTCTTTGCATTCAGGCCCGAGCCCAGGGCCAGGGGCCCCTGGGCACATCCTTTGGCCATTTTCCCTGGGAAAGAAAACTCACCAGTCCAGGTTGTTGATGTCAGTTTGTAGGGCTCCCTTGGGTCTATCAGGGCAGCACAAGTTTGAGGTGGGGACAATTTTGGTCTGTGATCCACCCTTCGATAGAGGGATTCTTTACAGTCAGGCCCGAGCCCAGTGCCAGGGGCCCCTGGGCACATGCTTTGGCCATTTTCCCTGGGAAAGAAACTCACCAGTCCAGGTTGCTGATGTCAATTTGTAGGGCTCCCTTGGGTCTCTCAGGGCAGCACAACTGTGAGGAGGGGACAACTTCGGTCTGGGGTCCATCCTTCGATATAAGGATTTTTTGCAGTCAGGTCCCAGCCCGGGGTCAGGGGCCCCTGGGCACATCCTTTGGCCATTTTCCCTGGGAAAGAAAACTCACTAGTCCAGGTTGCTGATGTCAGTTCGTAGGGCTCCCTTGGGTCTATCAGGGCAGCACAACTTTGAGGCGGGGACAACTTTGGTCTGCGAACCATCCTTCGATATAGGGATTCTTTGCAGTCAGGCCCCAGCCCAGGGCCAGGGGCCCCTGGGCACATCCTTTGGCCATTTTCCCTGGGAAAGAAAACTCACCAGTCCAGGTTGCTGATGTCAGTTTGTAGGGCTCCCTTGGGTCTCTCAGGGCAGCACAACTTTGAGGAGGGGACAACTTTGGTCTGTGATCCATTCTTAGATATAAGGATTCTTCGCAGTCAGGCCCCAGCCCGGGGTCAGGGGCCCCTGGGCACATCCTTTGGCCATTTTCCCTGGGAAAGAAAACTCACCAGTCCAGGTTGCTGATGTCAGTTTGTAGGGCTCTCTTGGGTCTGTCAGGGCAGCACAACTTTGAGGAGGGGACAACTTCGGTCTGGGGTCCATCCTTCGATATAAGGATTCTTTGCAGTCAGGTGCCAGCCCAGTGCCAGGGGCCCCTGGGCACATCCTTTGGCCATTTTCCCTGGGAAAGAAAACTCACCAGTCCAGGTTGCTGATGTCAGTTTGTAGGGCTCCCTTGGGTCTATCAGGGCAGCACAACTTTGAGGAGGGGACAACTTCGGTCTGGGGTCCATCCTTCTATATAAGGATTCTTTGCAGTCAGGTCCCAGCCCTGCTCTTGGGGCTCCTGGGAACATCCTTTGGCCATTTTCCCTGGGAAAGAAAACTCACCAGTCCAGGTTGCTGATATCAGTTTGTAGGGCTCCCTTGGGTCTATCAGGGCAGTACAAATATGAGATGGGGACAACTTCGGTCTGCGATCCATCCTTCGATATAAGGATTCTTTGCATTCAGGCCCGAGCCCAGTGCCAGGGGCCCCTGGGCACATCCTTTGGCCATTTTCCCTGGGAAAGAAAACTCACCATTCCAGGTTCCTGATGTCAGTTTGTAGGGCTCCCTTGGGTCTATCAGGGCAGCACAAGTATGAGATGGGGACAACTTCGGTCTGCGATCCATCCTTCGATATAAGGATTCTTTGCATTCAGGCCCGAGCCCAGGGCCAGGTGCCCCTGGGCACATCCTTTGGCCATTTTCCCTGGGAAAGAAAACTCACCAGTCCAGGTTCCTGATGTCAGTTTGTAGGGCTCCCTTGGGTCTATCAGGGCAGCACAAGTTTGAGGTGGGGACAATTTTGGTCTGTGATCCACGCTTCGATTGAGGGATTCTTTACAGTCAGGCCCGAGTCCAGGGCCAGGGGCTCCTGGGCACATCCTTTGGCCATTTTCCCTGGGAAAGAAAATTCACCAGTCCAGGTTGCTAATGTCAGTTTGTAGGGCTCCCTTGGGTCTATCAGGGCAGCACAACTTTGAGGAGGGGACAACTTCAGTCTGGGGTCCATCCTTCGATATAAGTATTCTTTGCAGTCAGGTCCGAGCCCAGTGCCAGGGGCCCCTGGGCACATCCTTTGGCCATTTTCCCTGGGAAAGAAAACTCACCAGTCCAGGTTGCTGAGGTCAGTTTGTAGGGCTCCCTTGGGTCTATCAGGGCAGCACAACTTTGAGGAGGGGACAACTTCGGTTGGGGGTCCAAACTTCGATATAAGGATTCTCTGCAGTCAGGCCCCAGCCCAGGGCCGGGGGCCCCTGGGCACATCCTTTGGCCATTTTCCCTGGGAAAGAAAACTCACCATTCCAGGTTCCTGATGTCAGTTTGTAGGGCTCCCTTGGGTCTATCAGGGCAGCACAAGTATGAGAGGGGACAACTTCGGTCTGCGATCCATCCTTCGATATAAGGATTCTTCGCAGTCAGGCCCCAGCCCGGGGTCAGGGGCCCCTGGGCACATCCTTTGGCCATTTTCCCTGGGAAAGAAAACTCACCAGTCCAGGTTGCTGATGTCAGTTTGTAGGGCTCTCTTGGGTCTGTCAGGGCAGCACAACTTTGAGGAGGGGACAACTTCGGTCTGGGGTCCATCCTTCGATATAAGGATTCTTTGCAGTCAGGTGCCAGCCCAGTGCCAGGGGCCCCTGGGCACATCCTTTGGCCATTTTCCCTGGGAAAGAAAACTCACCAGTCCAGGTTGCTGATGTCAGTTTGTAGGGCTCCCTTGGGTCTATCAGGGCAGCACAACTTTGAGGAGGGGACAACTTCGGTCTGGGGTCCATCCTTCTATATAAGGATTCTTTGCAGTCAGGTCCCAGCCCTGCTCTTGGGGCTCCTGGGAACATCCTTTGGCCATTTTCCCTGGGAAAGAAAACTCACCAGTCCAGGTTGCTGATATCAGTTTGTAGGGCTCCCTTGGGTCTATCAGGGCAGTACAAATATGAGATGGGGACAACTTCGGTCTGCGATCCATCCTTCGATATAAGGATTCTTTGCATTCAGGCCCGAGCCCAGTGCCAGGGGCCCCTGGGCACATCCTTTGGCCATTTTCCCTGGGAAAGAAAACTCACCATTCCAGGTTCCTGATGTCAGTTTGTAGGGCTCCCTTGGGTCTATCAGGGCAGCACAAGTATGAGATGGGGACAACTTCGGTCTGCGATCCATCCTTCGATATAAGGATTCTTTGCATTCAGGCCCGAGCCCAGGGCCAGGTGCCCCTGGGCACATCCTTTGGCCATTTTCCCTGGGAAAGAAAACTCACCAGTCCAGGTTCCTGATGTCAGTTTGTAGGGCTCCCTTGGGTCTATCAGGGCAGCACAAGTTTGAGGTGGGGACAATTTTGGTCTGTGATCCACGCTTCGATTGAGGGATTCTTTACAGTCAGGCCCGAGTCCAGGGCCAGGGGCTCCTGGGCACATCCTTTGGCCATTTTCCCTGGGAAAGAAAATTCACCAGTCCAGGTTGCTAATGTCAGTTTGTAGGGCTCCCTTGGGTCTATCAGGGCAGCACAACTTTGAGGAGGGGACAACTTCAGTCTGGGGTCCATCCTTCGATATAAGTATTCTTTGCAGTCAGGTCCGAGCCCAGTGCCAGGGGCCCCTGGGCACATCCTTTGGCCATTTTCCCTGGGAAAGAAAACTCACCAGTCCAGGTTGCTGAGGTCAGTTTGTAGGGCTCCCTTGGGTCTATCAGGGCAGCACAACTTTGAGGAGGGGACAACTTCGGTTGGGGGTCCAAACTTCGATATAAGGATTCTCTGCAGTCAGGCCCCAGCCCAGGGCCGGGGGCCCCTGGGCACATCCTTTGGCCATTTTCCCTGGGAAAGAAAACTCACCATTCCAGGTTCCTGATGTCAGTTTGTAGGGCTCCCTTGGGTCTATCAGGGCAGCACAAGTATGAGAGGGGACAACTTCGGTCTGCGATCCATCCTTCGATACAAGGATTCTTTGCATTCAGGCCCGAGCCCAGGGCCAGGGGCCCCTGGGCACATCCTTTGGCCATTTTCCCTGGGAAAGAAAACTCACCAGTCCAGGTTGCTGATGTCAGTTTGTAGGGCTCCCTTGGGTCTATCTGGGCAGCAGAAATTTGAGGAGCGGACAATTTTGGTCTGCGATCCATCCTTCGATATATGGATTCTTTGCAGTCAGGTCCCAGCCCTGCTCTTGGGGCTCCTGGGAACATCCTTTGGCCATTTTCCCTGGGAAAGAAAACTCACCAGTCCAGGTTGCTGATATCAGTTTGTAGGGCTCCCTTGGGTCTATCAGGGCAGCACAAGTATGAGATGGGGACAACTTCGGTCTGCGATCCATCCTTCGATATAAGGATTCTTTGCATTCAGGCCCGAGCCCAGTGCCAGGGGCCCCTGGGCACATCCTTTGGCCATTTTCCCTGGGAAAGAAAACTCACCATTCCAGGTTCCTGATGTCAGTTTGTAGGGCTCCCTTGGGTCTATCAGGGCAGCACAAGTATGAGATGGGGACAACTTCGGTCTGCGATCCATCCTTCGATACAAGGATTCTTTGCATTCAGGCCCGAGCCCAGGGCCAGGGGCCCCTGGGCACATCCTTTGGCCATTTTCCCTGGGAAAGAAAACTCACCAGTCCAGGTTGCTGATGTCAGTTTGTAGGGCTCCCTTGGGTCTATCAGGGCAGCACAAGTTTGAGGTGGGGACAATTTTGGTCTGTGATCCACCCTTCGATAGAGGGATTCTTTACAGTCAGGCCCGAGCCCAGGGCCAGGGGCCCCTGGGCATATCCTTTGGCCATTTTCCCTGGGAAAGAAAACTCACCAGTCCAGGTTGCTGATGTCAGTTTGTAGGGCTTCCTTGTTTCTCTCAGGGCAGCACAACTTTGAGGATGGGACAACTTCGGTCTGGGGTCCATCCTTCGATATAAGGATTTTTTGCATTCAGGTCGGAGCCCAGTGCCAGGGGCCCCTGGGCACATGCTTTGGCCATTTTCCCTGGGAAAGAAAACTCACCAGTCCAGGTTGCTGATGTCAATTTGTAGGGCTCCCTTGGGACTCTCAGGGCAGCACAACTTTGAGGAGGGGACAACTTCGGTCTGGGGTCCATCCTTCGATATAAGGATTTTTTGCAGTCAGGTCCCAGCCCGGGGTCAGGGGCCCCTGGGCACATCCTTTGGCCATTTTCCCTGGGAAAGAAAACTCACTAGTCCAGGTTGCTGATGTCAGTTCGTCGGGCTCCCTTGGGTCTATCAGGGCAGCACAACTTTGAGGAGGGGACAACTTTGGTCTGCGAACCATCATTCGATATAAGGATTCTTTGCAGTCAGGCCCCAGCCCAGGGCCAGGGGCCCCTGGGCACATCCTTTGGCCATTTTCCCTGGGAAAGAAAACTCACCAGTCCAGGTTGCTGATGTCAGTTTGTAGGGCTCCCTTGGGTCTCTCAGGGCAGCACAACTTTGAGGAGGGGACAACTTTGGTCTGTGATCCATTCTTAGATATAAGGATTCTTCGCAGTCAGGCCCCAGCCCGGGGTCAGGGGCCCCTGGGCACATCCTTTGGCCATTTTCCCTGGGAAAGAAAACTCACCAGTCCAGGTTGCTGATGTCAGTTTGTAGGGCTCCCTTGGGTCTCTCAGGGGAGCACAACTTTGAGGAGGGGACAACTTTGGTCTGTGATCCATTCTTAGATATAAGGATTCTTCGCAGCCAGGCCCCAGCCCAGTGCCAGGGGCCCCTGGGCACATCCTTTGGCCATTTTCCCTGGGAAAGAAAACTCACCAGTCCAGGTTGCTGATGTCAGTTTGTAGGGCTCCCTTGGGTCTAACAGGGCAGCACAACTTTGAGGAGGGGACAACTTCGGTCTGGGGTCCATACTTCGATATAAGGATTCTTTGCAGTCAGGTGCCAGCCCAGTGCCAGGGGCCCCTGGGCACATCCTTTGGCCATTTTCCCTGGGAAAGAAAACTCACCAGTCCAGGTTGCTGATGTCAGTTTGTAGGGCTCCCTTGGGTCTATCAGGGCAGCACAACTTTGAGGAGGGGAGAACTTCGGTCTGGGGTCCATCCTTCTATATAAGGATTCTTTGCAGTCAGGTCCCAGCCCTGCTCTTGGGGCTCCTGGGAACATCCTTTGGCCATTTTCCCTGGGAAAGAAAACTCACCAGTCCAGGTTGCTGATGTCAGTTTGTAGGGCTCCCTTGGGTCTATCAGGGCAGCACAACTTTGAGGAGGGGACAACTTCGGTCTGCGATCCATCCTTCGATATAAGGATTCTTTGCATTCAGGCCCGAGCCCAGGGTCAGGGGCCCCTGGGCACATCCTTTGGCCATTTTCCCTGGGAAAGAAAACTCACCAGTCCAGGTTGCTGATATCAGTTTGTAGGGCTCCCTTGGGTCTATCAGGGCAGTACAAGTATGAGATGGGGACAACTTCGGTGTGCGATCCATCCTTCGATATAAGGATTCTTTGCATTCAGGCCCGAGCCCAGTGCCAGGGGCCCCTGGGCACATCCTTTGGCCATTTTCCCTGGGAAAGAAAACTCACCAGTCCAGGTTCCTGATGTCAGTTTGTAGGGCTCCCTTGGGTCTATCAGGGCAGCACAAGTATGAGATGGGGACAACTTCGGTCTGCGATCCATCCTTCGATATAAGGATTCTTTGCATTCAGGCCCGAGCCCAGTGCCAGGGGCCCCTGGGCACATCCTTTGGCCATTTTCCCTGGGAAAGAAAACTCACCAGTCCAGGTTCCTGATGTCAGTTTGTAGGGCTCCCTTGGGTCTATCAGGGCAGCACAAGTTTGAGGTGGGGACAATTTTGGTCTGTGATCCACGCTTCGATTGAGGGATTCTTTACAGTCAGGCCCGAGTCCAGGGCCAGGGGCTCCTGGGCACATCCTTTGGCCATTTTCCCTGGGAAAGAAAATTCACCAGTCCAGGTTGCTAATGTCAGTTTGTAGGGCTCCCTTGGGTCTATCAGGGCAGCACAACTTTGAGGAGGGGACAACTTCAGTCTGGGGTCCATCCTTCGATATAAGGATTCTTTGCAGTCAGGTCCGAGCCCAGTGCCAGGGGCCCCTGGGCACATCCTTTGGCCATTTTCCCTGGGAAAGAAAACTCACCAGTCCAGGTTGCTGAGGTCAGTTTGTAGGGCTCCCTTGGGTCTATCAGGGCAGCACAACTTTGAGGAGGGGACAACTTCGGTTGGGGGTCCAAACTTCGATATAAGGATTCTCTGCAGTCAGGCCCCAGCCCAGGGCCGGGGGCCCCTGGGCACATCCTTTGGCCATTTTCCCTGGGAAAGAAAATTCACCTGTCCAGGCTGCTGATGTCAGTTTGTAGGGCTCCCTTGGGTCTATCTGGGCAGCAGAAATTTGAGGAGCGGACAATTTTGGTCTGCGATCCATCCTTCGATATATGGATTCTTTGCAGTCAGGTCCCAGCCCTGCTCTTGGGGCTCCTGGGAACATCCTTTGGCCATTTTCCCTGGGAAAGAAAACTCACCAGTCTAGGTTGCTGATGTCAGTTTGTAGGGCTCCCTTGGGTCTATCAGGGCAGCACAAGTATGAGATGGGGACAACTTCGGTCTGCGATCCATCCTTCGATATAAGGATTCTTTGCATTCAGGCCCGAGCCCAGTGCCAGGGGCCCCTGGGCACATCCTTTGGCCATTTTCCCTGGGAAAGAAAACTCACCATTCCAGGTTCCTGATGTCAGTTTGTAGGGCTCCCTTGGGTCTATCAGGGCAGCACAAGTATGAGATGGGGACAACTTCGGTCTGCGATCCATCCTTCGATACAAGGATTCTTTGCATTCAGGCCCGAGCCCAGGGCCAGGGGCCCCTGGGCACATCCTTTGGCCATTTTCCCTGGGAAAGAAAACTCACCAGTCCAGGTTGCTGATGTCAGTTTGTAGGGCTCCCTTGGGTCTATCAGGGCAGCACAAGTTTGAGGTGGGGACAATTTTGGTCTGTGATCCACCCTTCGATAGAGGGATTCTTTACAGTCAGGCCCGAGCCCAGGGTCAGGGACCCCTGGGCATATCCTTTGGCCATTTTCCCTGGGAAAGAAAACTCACCAGTCCAGGTTGCTGATGTCAGTTTGTAGGGCTTCCTTGTTTCTCTCAGGGCAGCACAACTTTGAGGATGGGACAACTTCGGTCTGGGGTCCATCCTTCGATATAAGGATTTTTTGCATTCAGGTCGGAGCCCAGTGCCAGGGGCCCCTGGGCACATCCTTTGGCCATTTTCCCTGGGAAAGAAAACTCACTAGTCCAGGTTGCTGATGTCAGTTTGTAGGGCTCCCTTGGGTCTATCAGGGCAGCACAACTTTGAGGAGGGGACAACTTTGGTCTGCGAACCATCCTTCGATATAAGGATTCTTTGCAGTCAGGCCCCAGCCCAGGGCCAGGGGCCCCTGGGAACATCCTTTGGCCATTTTCCCTGGGAAAGAAAACTCACCAGTCCAGGTTGCTGATGTCAGTTTGTAGGGCTCCCTTGGGTCTCTCAGGGCAGCACAACTTTGAGGAGGGGACAACTTTGGTCTGTGATCCATTCTTAGATATAAGGATTCTTCGCAGTCAGGCCCCAGCCCGGGGTCAGGGGCCCCTGGGCACATCCTTTGGCCATTTTCCCTGGGAAAGAAAACTCACCAGTCCAGGTTGCTGATGTCAGTTTGTAGGGCTCCCTTGGGTCTATCAGGGCAGCACAACTTTGAGGAGGGGACAACTTCGGTCTGGGGTCCATACTTCGATATAAGGATTCTTTGCAGTCAGGTGCCAGCCCAGTGCCAGGGGCCCCTGGGCACATCCTTTGGCCATTTTCCCTGGGAAAGAAAACTCACCAGTCCAGGTTCCTGATGTCAGTTTGTACGGCTCCCTTGGGTCTATCAGGGCAGCACAACTTTGAGGAGGGGACAACTTTGGTCTGCGAACCATCCTTCGATATAAGGATTCTTTGCAGTCAGGTCCCAGCCCTGCTCTTGGGGCTCCTGGGAACATCCTTTGGCCATTTTCCCTGGGAAAGAAAACTCACCAGTCCAGGTTGCTGATGTCAGTTTGTAGGGCTCCCTTGGGTCTATCAGGGCAGCACAACTTTGAGGAGGGGACAACTTCGGTCTGCGATCCATCCTTCGATATAAGGATTCTTTGCATTCAGGCCCGAGCCCAGGGTCAGGGGCCCCTGGGCACATCCTTTGGCCATTTTCCCTGGGAAAGAAAACTCACCAGTCCAGGTTGCTGATATCAGTTTGCAGGGCTCCCTTGGGTCTATCAGGGCAGTACAAGTATGAGATGGGGACAACTTCGGTCTGCGATCCATCCTTCGATATAAGGATTCTTTGCATTCAGGCCCGAGCCCAGTGCCAGGGGCCCCTGGGCACATCCTTTGGCCATTTTCCCTGGGAAAGAAAACTCACCAGTCCAGGTTGCTGATATCAGTTTGTAGGGCTCCCTTGGGTCTATCAGGGCAGCACAAGTATGAGATGGGGACAACTTCGGTCTGCGATCCATCCTTCGATATAAGGATTCTTTGCATTCAGGCCCGAGCCCAGGGCCAGGTGCCCCTGGGCACATCCTTTGGCCATTTTCCCTGGGAAAGAAAACTCACCAGTCCAGGTTCCTGATGTCAGTTTGTAGGGCTCCCTTGGGTCTATCAGGGCAGCACAAGTTTGAGGTGGGGACAATTTTGGTCTGTGATCCACGCTTCGATTGAGGGATTCTTTACAGTCAGGCCCGAGTCCAGGCCCAGGGGCTCCTGGGCACATCCTTTGGCCATTTTCCCTGGGAAAGAAAATTCACCAGTCCAGGTTGCTAATGTCAGTTTGTAGGGCTCCCTTGGGTCTATCAGGGCAGCAGAAATTTGAGGAGCGGACAATTTTGGTCTGCGATCCATCCTTTGATATATGGATCCTTTGCGGTCAGGTCCCAGCCCTGCTCTTGGGGCTCCTGGGAACATCCTTTGGCCATTTTCCCTGGGAAAGAAAACTCACCAGTCCAGGTTGCTGATATCAGTTTGTAGGGCTCCCTTGGGTCTATCAGGGCAGCACATGTATGAGATGGGGACAACTTCGGTCTGCGATCCATCCTTCGATATAAGGATTCTTTGCATTCAGGCCCGAGCCCAGGGCCAGGGGCCCCTGGGCACATCCTTTGGCCATTTTCCCTGGGAAAGAAAACTCACCAGTCCAGGTTGCTGATGTCAGTTTGTAGGGCTCCCTTGGGTCTATCAGGGCAGCACAAGTTTGAGGTGGGGACAATTTTGGTCTGTGATCCACCCTTCGATAGAGGGATTCTTTACAGTCAGGCCCGAGCCCAGGGTCAGGGGCCCCTGGGCATATCCTTTGGCCATTTTCCCTGGGAAAGAAAACTCACCAGTCCAGGTTGCTGATGTCAGTTTGTAGGGCTTCCTTGTTTCTCTCAGGGCAGCACAACTTTGAGGATGGGACAACTTCGGTCTGGGGTCCATCCTTCGATATAAGGATTTTTTGCATTCAGGTCGGAGCCCAGTGCCAGGGGCCCCTGGGCACATCCTTTGGCCATTTTCCCTGGGAAAGAAAACTCACAAGTCCAGGTTGCTGATGTCAGTTTGTAGGGCTCCCTTGGGTCTCTCAGGGCAGCACAACTTTGAGGAGGGGACAACTTCGGTCTGTGATCCGTTGTTCGATATAAGGATTCTTTGCAGTCAGGCCCCAGCCCAGGGCCAGGGGCCCCTGGGCACATCCTTTGGCAATTTTCCCTGGGAAAGAAAACTCACCAGTCCAGGTTGCTGATGTCAGTTTGTAGGGCTCTCTTGGGTCTCTCAGGGCAGCACAACTTTGAGGAGGGGACAACTTCGGTCTGGGGTCCATCCTTCGATATAAGGATTCTTTGCAGTCAGGTGCCAGCCCAGTGCCAGGAGCCCCTGGGCACATCCTTTGGCCATTTTCCCTGGGAAAGAAAACTCACCAGTCCAGGTTGCTGATGTCAGTTTGTAGGGCTCCCTTGGGTCTATCAGGGCAGCACAACTTTGAGGAGGGGAAAACTTCGGTCTGGGGTCCATCCTTCGATATAAGGATTCTTTGCAGTCAGGTCCCAGCCCTGCTCTTGGGGCTCCTGGGAACATCCTTTGGCCATTTTCCCTGGGAAAGAAAACTCACCAGTCCAGGTTGCTGATGTCAGTTTGTAGGGCTCCCTTGGGTCTCTCAGGGCAGCACAACTTTGAGGAGGGGACAACTTCGGTCTGCGATCCATCCTTCGATATAAGGATTCTTTGCATTCAGGCCCGAGCCCAGGGTCAGGGGCCCCTGGGCACATCCTTTGGCCATTTTCCCTGGGAAAGAAAACTCACCAGTCCAGGTTCCTGATGTCAGTTTGTAGGGCTCCCTTGGGTCTATCAGGGCAGTACAAGTATGAGATGGGGACAACTTCGGTCTGCGATCCATCCTTCGATATAAGGATTCTTTGCATTCAGGCCCGAGCCCAGGGCCAGGTGCCCCTGGGCACATCCTTTGGCCATTTTCCCTGGGAAAGAAAACTCACCAGTCCAGGTTCCTGATGTCAGTTTGTAGGGCTCCCTTGGGTCTATCTGGGCGGCAGAAATTTGAGGAGCGAACAATTCTGGTCTGTGATCCACGCTTCGATTGAGGGATTCTTTACAGTCAGGCCCGAGTCCAGGGCCAGGGGCTCCTGGGCACATCCTTTGGCCATTTTCCCTGGGAAAGAAAACCCACCAGTCCAGGTTGCTGAGGTCAGTTTGTAGGGCTCCCTTGGGTCTATCAGGGCAGCACAACTTTGAGGAGGGGACAACTTCAGTCTGGGGTCCATCCTTCGATATAAGGATTCTTTGCAGTCAGGTCCGAGCCCAGTGCCAGGGGCCCCTGGGCACATCCTTTGGCCATTTTCCCTGGGAAAGAAAACCCACCAGTCCAGGTTGCTGAGGTCAGTTTGTAGGGCTCCCTTGGGTCTATCAGGGCAGCACAACTTTGAGGAGGGGACAACTTTGGTCTGTGATCCATTCTTCGATATAAGGATTCTTCGCAGTCAGGTCCCAGCCCTGCTCTTGGGGCTCCTGGGAACATCCTTTGGCCATTTTCCCTGGGAAAGAAAACTCACCAGTCCAGGTTGCTGATGTCAGTTTGTAGGGCTCCCTTGGGTCTCTCAGGGCAGCACAACTTTGAGGAGGGGACAACTTTGGTCTGTGATCCATTCTTCGATATAAGGATTCTTCGCAGTCAGGTCCCAGCCCGGGGTCAGGGGCCCCTGGGCACATCCTTTGGCCATTTTCCCTGGGAAATAAAACTCACCAGTCCAGGTTGCTGATGTCAGTTTGTAGGGCTCCCTTGGGTCTATCAGGGCAGCACAACTTTGAGGAGGGGACAACTTCGGTCTGGGGTCCATCCTTCGATATAAGGATTTTTTGCAGTCAGGTGCCAGCCCAGTGCCAGGGGCCCCTGGGCACATCCTTTGGCCATTTTCCCTGGGAAAGAAAACTCACCAGTCCAGGTTGCTGAGGTCAGTTTGTAGGGCTCCCTTGGGTCTATATGGGAAGTAGAAATTTGAGGAGGGGACAACTTCGGTCTGTGATCCATTCTTCGATATAAGGATTCTTCGCAGTAAGGCCCCAGCCCGGGGTCAGGGGACCCTGGGATCATCCTTTGGCCACTTTCCCTGGGAAAGAAAACTCACTAGTCCAGGTTGCAGATGTCAGTTTGTAGGGCTCCCTTGGGTCTATCAGGGCAGCACAACTTTGAGGAGGGGACAACTTTGGTCTGCGAAGCATCCTTCAATATAAGGATTCTTTGCAGTCAGGCCCCAGCCCATTGCCAGGGGCCCCTGGGCACATCCTTTGGCCATTTTCCCTGGGAAAGAAAACTCACCAGTCCAGGTTCCTGATGTCAATTTGTAGGGCTCCCTTGGGTCTCTCAGGGCAGCACAACTTTGAGGAGGGGACAACTTTGGTCTGCGAACCATCCTTCGATATAAGGATTCTTTGCAGTCAGGTCCCAGCCCGGGGTCAGGGGCCCCTGGGCACATCCTTTGCCCTTTTTCCCTGGGAAAGAAAACTCACTAGTCCAGGTTGCTGATGTCAGTTTGTAGGGCTCCCTTGGGTCTATCAGGGCAGCACAACTTTGAGGAGGAGACAACTTTGGTCTGCGAACCGTCCTTCGATATAAGGATTCTTTGCAGTCAAGCCCCAGCCCAGGGCCAGGGGCCCCTGGGCACATCCTTTGGCCATTTTCCCTGGGAAAGAAAACTCACCAGTCCAGTTGCTGATGTCAGTTTGTAGGGCTCCCTTGGGTCTCTCAGGGCAGCACAACTTTGAGGAGGGGACAACTTTGGTCTGTGATCCATTCTTAGATATAAGGATTCTTCGCAGTCAGGCCCCAACCCGGGGTCAGGGGCCCCTGGGCACATCCTTTGGCCATTTTCCCTGGGAAAGAAAACTCACCAGTCCAGGTTGCTGATGTCAGTTTGTAGGGCTCCCTTGGGTCTATCTGGGCAGCAGAAATTTGAGGAGCGGACAATTTTGGTCTGCGATCCATCCTTCGATATATGGATTCTTTGCAGTCAGGTCCCAGCCCTGCTCTTGGGGCTCCTGGGAACATCCTTTGGCCAATTTCCCTGGGAAAGAAAACTCACCAGTCCAGGTTGCTGATGTCACTTTGTAGGGCTCCCTTGGGTCTCTCAGGGCAGCACAACTTTAGGGAGGGGACCACTTCAGTCTGTGATCCATCCTTCGATATAAGGATTTTTTGCATTCAGGCCCCAGCCCAGGGCCAGGGGCCCCTGGGCACATCCTTTGGCCATTTTCCCTGGGAAAGAAAACTCACCAGTCCAGGTTGCTGATATCAGTTTGTAGGGCTCCCTTGGGTCTATCAGGGCAGCACAAGTATGAGATGGGGACAACTTCGGTCTGCGATCCATCCTTCGATATAAGGATTCTTTGCATTCAGGCCCGAGCCCAGTGCCAGAGGCCCCTGGGCACATCCTTTGGCCATTTTCCCTGGGAAAGAAAACTCACCAGTCCAGGTTGCTGATGTCAGTTTGTAGGGCTCCCTTGGGTCTATCAGGGCAGCACAAGTTTGAGGTGGGGACAATTTTGGTCTGTGATCCACCCTTCGATAGAGGGATTCTTTACAGTCAGGCCCGAGCCCAGGGCCAGGGGCCCCTGGGCATATCCTTTGGCCATTTTCCCTGGGAAAGAAAACTCACCAGTCCAGGTTGCTGATGTCAGTTTGTAGGGCTTCCTTGTTTCTCTCAGGGCAGCACAACTTTGAGGATGGGACAACTTCGGTCTGGGGTCCATCCTTCGATATAAGGATTTTTTGCATTCAGGTCGGAGCCCAGTGCCAGGGGCCCCTGGGCACATGCTTTGGCCATTTTCCCTGGGAAAGAAAACTCACCAGTCCAGGTTGCTGATGTCAATTTGTAGGGCTCCCTTGGGACTCTCAGGGCAGCACAACTTTGAGGAGGGGACAACTTCGGTCTGGGGTCCATCCTTCGATATAAGGATTTTTTGCAGTCAGGTCCCAGCCCGGGGTCAGGGGCCCCTGGGCACATCCTTTGGCCATTTTCCCTGGGAAAGAAAACTCACTAGTCCAGGTTGCTGATGTCAGTTCGTAGGGCTCCTTTGGGTCTATCAGGGCAGCACAACTTTGAGGAGGGGACAACTTTGGTCTGCGAACCATCCTTCGATATAAGGATTCTTTGCAGTCAGGCCCCAGCCCAGGGCCAGGGGCCCCTGGGCACATCCTTTGGCCATTTTCCCTGGGAAAGAAAACTCACCAGTCCAGGTTGCTGATGTCAGTTTGTAGGGCTCCCTTGGGTCTCTCAGGGCAGCACAACTTTGAGGAGGGGACAACTTTGGTCTGTGATCCATTCTTAGATATAAGGATTCTTCGCAGTCAGGCCCCAGCCCGGGGTCAGGGGCCCCTGGGCACATCCTTTGGCCATTTTCCCTGGGAAAGAAAACTCACCAGTCCAGGTTGCTGATGTCAGTTTGTAGGGCTCCCTTGGGTCTCTCAGGGGAGCACAACTTTGAGGAGGGGACAACTTTGGTCTGTGATCCATTCTTCGATATAAGGATTCTTCGCAGTCAGGCCCCAGCCCAGTGCCAGGGGCCCCTGGGCACATCCTTTGGCCATTTTCCCTGGGAAAGAAAACTCACCAGTCCAGGTTGCTGATGTCAGTTTGTAGGGCTCCCTTGGGTCTATCAGGACAGCACAACTTTGAGGAGGGGACAACTTCGGTCTGGGGTCCATCCTTCTATATAAGGATTCTTTGCAGTCAGGTCCCAGCCCTGCTCTTGGGGCTCCTGGGAACATCCTTTGGCCATTTTCCCTGGGAAAGAAAACTCACCAGTCCAGGTTGCTGATGTCAGTTTGTAGGGCTCCCTTGGGTCTATCAGGGCAGCACAACTTTGAGGAGGGGACAACTTCGGTCTGCGATCCATCCTTCAATATAAGGATTCTTTGCATTCAGGCCCGAGCCCAGGGTCAGGGGCCCCTGGGCACATCCTTTGGCCATTTTCCCTGGGAAAGAAAACTCACCAGTCCAGGTTGCTGATATCAGTTTGTAGGGCTCCCTTGGGTCTATCAGGGCAGTACAAGTATGAGATGGGGACAACTTCGGTCTGCGATCCATCCTTCGATATAAGGATTCTTTGCATTCAGGCCCGAGCCCAGGGCCAGGGGCCCCTGGGCACATCCTTTGGCCATTTTCCCTGGGAAAGAAAACTCACCAGTCCAGGTTCCTGATGTCAGTTTGTAGGGCTCCCTTGGGTCTATCAGGGCAGCACAAGTATGAGATGGGGACAACTTCGGTCTGCGATCCATCCTTCGATATAAGGATTCTTTGCAGTCAGGTCCGAGCCCAGGGCCAGGTGCCCCTGGGCACATCCTTTGGCCATTTTCCCTGGGAAAGAAAACTCACCAGTCCAGGTTCCTGATGTCAGTTTGTAGGGCTCCCTTGGGTCTATCAGGGCAGCACAAGTTTGAGGTGGGGACAATTTTGGTCTGTGATCCACGCTTCGATTGAGGGATTCTTTACAGTCAGGCCCGAGTCCAGGGCCAGGGGCTCCTGGGCACATCCTTTGGCCATTTTCCCTGGGAAAGAAAATTCACCAGTCCAGGTTGCTAATGTCAGTTTGTAGGGCTCCCTTGGGTCTATCAGGGCAGCACAACTTTGAGGAGGGGACAACTTCAGTCTGCGATCCATCCTTCGATATAAGGATTCTTTGCATTCAGGCCCGAGCCCAGTGCCAGGGGCCCCTGGGCACATCCTTTGGCCATTTTCCCTGGGAAAGAAAACTCACCATTCCAGGTTCCTGATGTCAGTTTGTAGGGCTCCCTTGGGTCTATCAGGGCAGCACAAGTATGAGATGGGGACAACTTCGGTCTGCGATCCATCCTTCGATACAAGGATCCTTTGCATTCAGGCCCGAGCCCAGGGCCAGGGGCCCCTGGGCACATCCTTTGGCCATTTTCCCTGGGAAAGAAAACTCACCAGTCCAGGTTGCTGATGTCAGTTTGTAGGGCTCCCTTGGGTCTATCAGGGCAGCACAACTTTGAGGAGGGGACAACTTCGGTCTGGGGTCCATACTTCGATATAAGGATTCTTTGCAGTCAGGCCCCAGCCCAGTGCCAGGGGCCCCTGGGCACATCCTTTGGCCATTTTCCCTGGGAAAGAAAACTCACCAGTCCAGGTTGCTGATGTCAGTTTGTAGGGCTCCCTTGGGTCTATCAGGGCAGCACAACTTTGAGGAGGGGACAACTTCGGTCTGGGGTCCATCCTTCTATATAAGGATTCTTTGCAGTCAGGTCCCAGCCCTGCTCTTGGGGCTCCTGGGAACATCCTTTGGCCATTTTCCCTGGGAAAGAAAACTCACCAGTCCAGGTTGCTGATGTCAGTTTGTAGGGCTCCCTTGGGTCTATCAGGGCAGCACAACTTTGAGGAGGGGACAACTTCGGTCTGCGATCCATCCTTCAATATAAGGATTCTTTGCATTCAGGCCCGAGCCCAGGGTCAGGGGCCCCTGGGCACATCCTTTGGCCATTTTCCCTGGGAAAGAAAACTCACCAGTCCAGGTTGCTGATATCAGTTTGTAGGGCTCCCTTGGGTCTATCAGGGCAGTACAAGTATGAGATGGGGACAACTTCGGTCTGCGATCCATCCTTCGATATAAGGATTCTTTGCATTCAGGCCCGAGCCCAGTGCCAGGGGCCCCTGGGCACATCCTTTGGCCATTTTCCCTGGGAAAGAAAACTCACCAGTCCAGGTTCCTGATGTCAGTTTGTAGGGCTCCCTTGGGTCTATCAGGGCAGCACAAGTATGAGATGGGGACAACTTCGGTCTGGGGTCCATCCTTCTATATAAGGATTCTTTGCAGTCAGGTCCCAGCCCTGCTCTTGGGGCTCCTGGGAACATCCTTTGGCCATTTTCCCTGGGAAAGAACACTCACCAGTCCAGGTTGCTGATGTCAGTTTGTAGGGCTCCCTTGGGTCTATCAGGGCAGCACAACTTTGAGGAGGGGACAACTTCGGTCTGCGATCCATCCTTCAATATAAGGATTCTTTGCATTCAGGCCCGAGCCCAGGGTCAGGGGCCCCTGGGCACATCCTTTGGCCATTTTCCCTGGGAAAGAAAACTCACCAGTCCAGGTTGCTGATATCAGTTTGTAGGGCTCCCTTGGGTCTATCAGGGCAGTACAAGTATGAGATGGGGACAACTTCGGTCTGCGATCCATCCTTCGATATAAGGATTCTTTGCATTCAGGCCCGAGCCCAGTGCCAGGGGCCCCTGGGCACATCCTTTGGCCATTTTCCCTGGGAAAGAAAACTCACCAGTCCAGGTTCCTGATGTCAGTTTGTAGGGCTCCCTTGGGTCTATCAGGGCAGCACAAGTATGAGATGGGGACAACTTCGGTCTGCGATCCATCCTTCGATATAAGGATTCTTTGCATTCAGGCCCGAGCCCAGGGCCAGGTGCCCCTGGGCACATCCTTTGGCCATTTTCCCTGGGAAAGAAAACTCACCAGTCCAGGTTCCTGATGTCAGTTTGTAGGGCTCCCTTGGGTCTATCAGGGCAGCACAAGTTTGAGGTGGGGACAATTTTGGTCTGTGATCCACGCTTCGATTGAGGGATTCTTTACAGTCAGGCCCGAGTCCAGGGCCAGGGGCTCCTGGGCACATCCTTTGGCCATTTTCCCTGGGAAAGAAAATTCACCAGTCCAGGTTGCTAATGTCAGTTTGTAGGGCTCCCTTGGGTCTATCAGGGCAGCACAACTTTGAGGAGGGGACAACTTCAGTCTGGGGTCCATCCTTCGATATAAGGATTCTTTGCAGTCAGGTCCGAGCCCAGTGCCAGGGGCCCCTGGGCACATCCTTTGGCCATTTTCCCTGGGAAAGAAAACTCACCAGTCCAGGTTGCTGAGGTCAGTTTGTAGGGCTCCCTTGGGTCTATCAGGGCAGCACAACTTTGAGGAGGGGACAACTTCGGTTGGGGGTCCAAACTTCGATATAAGGATTCTCTGCAGTCAGGCCCCAGCCCAGGGCCGGGGGCCCCTGGGCACATCCTTTGGCCATTTTCCCTGGGAAAGAAAATTCACCTGTCCAGGCTGCTGATGTCAGTTTGTAGGGCTCCCTTGGGTCTATCTGGGCAGCAGAAATTTGAGGAGCGGACAATTTTGGTCTGCGATCCATCCTTCGATATATGGATTCTTTGCAGTCAGGTCCCAGCCCTGCTCTTGGGGCTCCTGGGCACATCCTTTGGCCATTTTCCCTGGGAAAGAAAACTCACCAGTCCAGGTTGCTGATATCAGTTTGTAGGGCTCCCTTGGGTCTATCAGGGCATCACAAGTATGAGATGGGGACAACTTCGGTCTGCGATCCATCCTTCGATATAAGGATTCTTTGCATTCAGGCCCGAGCCCAGTGCCAGGGGCCCCTGGGCACATCCTTTGGCCATTTTCCCTGGGAAAGAAAACTCACCATTCCAGGTTCCTGATGTCAGTTTGTAGGGCTCCCTTGGGTCTATCAGGGCAGCACAAGTATGAGATGGGGACAACTTCGGTCTGCGATCCATCCTTCGATACAAGGATCCTTTGCATTCAGGCCCGAGCCCAGGGCCAGGGGCCCCTGGGCACATCCTTTGGCCATTTTCCCTGGGAAAGAAAACTCACCAGTCCAGGTTGCTGATGTCAGTTTGTAGGGCTCCCTTGGGTCTATCAGGGCAGCACAACTTTGAGGAGGGGACAACTTCGGTCTGGGGTCCATACTTCGATATAAGGATTCTTTGCAGTCAGGCCCCAGCCCAGTGCCAGGGGCCCCTGGGCACATCCTTTGGCCATTTTCCCTGGGAAAGAAAACTCACCAGTCCAGGTTGCTGATGTCAGTTTGTAGGGCTCCCTTGGGTCTATCAGGGCAGCACAACTTTGAGGAGGGGACAACTTCGGTCTGGGGTCCATCCTTCTATATAAGGATTCTTTGCAGTCAGGTCCCAGCCCTGCTCTTGGGGCTCCTGGGAACATCCTTTGGCCATTTTCCCTGGGAAAGAAAACTCACCAGTCCAGGTTGCTGATGTCAGTTTGTAGGGCTCCCTTGGGTCTATCAGGGCAGCACAACTTTGAGGAGGGGACAACTTCGGTCTGCGATCCATCCTTCAATATAAGGATTCTTTGCATTCAGGCCCGAGCCCAGGGTCAGGGGCCCCTGGGCACATCCTTTGGCCATTTTCCCTGGGAAAGAAAACTCACCAGTCCAGGTTGCTGATATCAGTTTGTAGGGCTCCCTTGGGTCTATCAGGGCAGTACAAGTATGAGATGGGGACAACTTCGGTCTGCGATCCATCCTTCGATATAAGGATTCTTTGCATTCAGGCCCGAGCCCAGTGCCAGGGGCCCCTGGGCACATCCTTTGGCCATTTTCCCTGGGAAAGAAAACTCACCAGTCCAGGTTCCTGATGTCAGTTTGTAGGGCTCCCTTGGGTCTATCAGGGCAGCACAAGTATGAGATGGGGACAACTTCGGTCTGCGATCCATCCTTCGATATAAGGATTCTTTGCATTCAGGCCCGAGCCCATGGCCAGGTGCCCCTGGGCACATCCTTTGGCCATTTTCCCTGGGAAAGAAAACTCACCAGTCCAGGTTCCTGATGTCAGTTTGTAGGGCTCCCTTGGGTCTATCAGGGCAGCACAAGTTTGAGGTGGGGACAATTTTGGTCTGTGATCCACGCTTCGATTGAGGGATTCTTTACAGTCAGGCCCGAGTCCAGGGCCAGGGGCTCCTGGGCACATCCTTTGGCCATTTTCCCTGGGAAAGAAAATTCACCAGTCCAGGTTGCTAATGTCAGTTTGTAGGGCTCCCTTGGGTCTATCAGGGCAGCACAACTTTGAGGAGGGGACAACTTCAGTCTGGGGTCCATCCTTCGATATAAGGATTCTTTGCAGTCAGGTCCGAGCCCAGTGCCAGGGGCCCCTGGGCACATCCTTTGGCCATTTTCCCTGGGAAAGAAAACTCACCAGTCCAGGTTGCTGAGGTCAGTTTGTAGGGCTCCCTTGGGTCTATCAGGGCAGCACAACTTTGAGGAGGGGACAACTTCGGTTGGGGGTCCAAACTTCGATATAAGGATTCTCTGCAGTCAGGCCCCAGCCCAGGGCCGGGGGCCCCTGGGCACATCCTTTGGCCATTTTCCCTGGGAAAGAAAATTCACCTGTCCAGGTTGCTGATGTCAGTTTGTAGGGCTCCCTTGGGTCTATCTGGGCAGCAGAAATTTGAGGAGCGGACAATTTTGGTCTGCGATCCATCCTTCGATATATGGATTCTTTGCAGTCAGGTCCCAGCCCTGCTCTTGGGGCTCCTGGGCACATCCTTTGGCCATTTTCCCTGGGAAAGAAAACTCACCAGTCCAGGTTGCTGATATCAGTTTGTAGGGCTCCCTTGGGTCTATCAGGGCAGCACAAGTATGAGATGGGGACAACTTCGGTCTGCGATCCATCCTTCGATATAAGGATTCTTTGCATTCAGGCCCGAGCCCAGTGCCAGGGGCCCCTGGGCACATCCTTTGGCCATTTTCCCTGGGAAAGAAAACTCACCATTCCAGGTTCCTGATGTCAGTTTGTAGGGCTCCCTTGGGTCTATCAGGGCAGCACAAGTATGAGATGGGGACAACTTCGGTCTGCGATCCATCCTTCGATACAAGGATTCTTTGCATTCAGGCCCGAGCCCAGGGCCAGGGGCCCCTGGGCACATCCTTTGGCCATTTTCCCTCTGAAAGAAAACTCACCAGTCCAGGTTGCTGATGTCAGTTTGTAGGGCTCCCTTGGGTCTATCAGGGCAGCACAAGTTTGACGTGGGGACAATTTTGGTCTGTGATCCACCCTTCGATAGAGGGATTCTTTACAGTCAGGCCCGAGCCCAGGGTCAGGGGCCCCTGGGCATATCCTTTGGCCATTTTCCCTGGGAAAGAAAACTCACCAGTCCAGGTTGCTGATGTCAGTTTGTAGGGCTTCCTTGTTTCTCTCAGGGCAGCACAACTTTGAGGATGGGACAACTTCGGTCTGGGGTCCATCCTTCGATATAAGGATTTTTTGCATTCAGGTCGGAGCCCAGTGCCAGGGGCCCCTGGGCACATCCTTTGGCCATTTTCCCTGGGAAAGAAAACTCACCAGTCCAGGTTGCTGATATCAGTTTGTAGGGCTCCCTTGGGTCTATCAGGGCAGCACAAGTATGAGATGGGGACAACTTCGGTCTGCGATCCATCCTTCGATATAAGGATTCTTTGCATTCAGGCCCGAGCCCAGTGCCAGAGGCCCCTGGGCACATCCTTTGGCCATTTTCCCTGGGAAAGAAAACTCACTAGTCCAGGTTGCTGATGTCAGTTTGTAGGGCTCCCTTGGGTCTCTCAGGGCAGCACAACTTTAGGGAGGGGACCACTTCAGTCTGTGATCCATCCTTCGATATAAGGATTTTTTGCATTCAGGCCCCAGCCCAGGGCCAGGGGCCCCTGGGCACATCCTTTGGCCATTTTCCCTGGGAAAGAAAACTCACCAGTCCAGGTTGCTGATGTCAGTTTGTAGGGCTCCCTTGGGTCTATCAGGGCAGCACAAGTTTGAGGTGGGGACAATTTTGGTCTGTGATCCACCCTTCGATAGAGGGATTCTTTACAGTCAGGCCCGAGCCCAGTGCCAGGGGCCCCTGGGCATATCCTTTGGCCATTTTCCCTGGGAAAGAAAACTCACCAGTCCAGGTTGCTGATGTCAGTTTGTAGGGCTTCCTTGTTTCTCTCAGGGCAGCACAACTTTGAGGATGGGACAACTTCGGTCTGGGGTCCATCCTTCGATATAAGGATTTTTTGCATTCAGGTCGGAGCCCAGTGCCAGGGGCCCCTGGGCACATGCTTTGGCCATTTTCCCTGGGAAAGAAAACTCACCAGTCCAGGTTGCTGATGTCAATTTGTAGGGCTCCCTTGGGACTCTCAGGGCAGCACAACTTTGAGGAGGGGACAACTTCGGTCTGGGGTCCATCCTTCGATATAAGGATTTTTTGCAGTCAGGTCCCAGCCCGGGGTCAGGGGCCCCTGGGCACATCCTTTGGCCATTTTCCCTGGGAAAGAAAACTCACTAGTCCAGGTTGCTGATGTCAGTTCGTAGGGCTCCTTTGGGTCTATCAGGGCAGCACAACTTTGAGGAGGGGACAACTTTGGTCTGCGAACCATCCTTCGATATAAGGATTCTTTGCAGTCAGGCCCCAGCCCAGGGCCAGGGGCCCCTGGGCACATCCTTTGGCCATTTTCCCTGGGAAAGAAAACTCACCAGTCCAGGTTGCTGATGTCAGTTTGTAGGGCTCCCTTGGGTCTCTCAGGGCAGCACAACTTTGAGGAGGGGACAACTTTGGTCTGTGATCCATTCTTAGATATAAGGATTCTTCGCAGTCAGGCCCCAGCCCGGGGTCAGGGGCCCCTGGGCATATCCTTTGGCCATTTTCCCTGGGAAAGAAAACTCACCAGTCCAGGTTGCTGATGTCAGTTTGTAGGGCTTCCTTGTTTCTCTCAGGGCAGCACAACTTTGAGGATGGGACAACTTCGGTCTGGGGTCCATCCTTCGATATAAGGATTTTTTGCATTCAGGTCGGAGCCCAGTGCCAGGGGCCCCTGGGCACATCCTTTGGCCATTTTCCCTGGGAAAGAAAACTCACAAGTCCAGGTTGCTGATGTCAGTTTGTAGGGCTCCCTTGGGTCTCTCAGGGCAGCACAACTTTGAGGAGGGGACAACTTCGGTCTGTGATCCGTTGTTCGATATAAGGATTCTTTGCAGTCAGGCCCCAGCCCAGGGCCAGGGGCCCCTGGGCACATCCTTTGGCAATTTTCCCTGGGAAAGAAAACTCACCAGTCCAGGTTGCTGATGTCAGTTTGTAGGGCTCTCTTGGGTCTCTCAGGGCAGCACAACTTTGAGGAGGGGACAACTTCGGTCTGGGGTCCATCCTTCGATATAAGGATTCTTTGCAGTCAGGTGCCAGCCCAGTGCCTGGAGCCCCTGGGCACATCCTTTGGCCATTTTCCCTGGGAAAGAAAACTCACCAGTCCAGGTTGCTGATGTCAGTTTGTAGGGCTCCCTTGGGTCTATCAGGGCAGCACAACTTTGAGGAGGGGAAAACTTCGGTCTGGGGTCCATCCTTCGATATAAGGATTCTTTGCAGTCAGGTCCCAGCCCTGCTCTTGGGGCTCCTGGGAACATCCTTTGGCCATTTTCCCTGGGAAAGAAAACTCACCAGTCCAGGTTGCTGATGTCAGTTTGTAGGGCTCCCTTGGGTCTCTCAGGGCAGCACAACTTTGAGGAGGGGACAACTTCGGTCTGCGATCCATCCTTCGATATAAGGATTCTTTGCATTCAGGCCCGAGCCCAGGGTCAGGGGCCCCTGGGCACATCCTTTGGCCATTTTCCCTGGGAAAGAAAACTCACCAGTCCAGGTTCCTGATGTCAGTTTGTAGGGCTCCCTTGGGTCTATCAGGGCAGTACAAGTATGAGATGGGGACAACTTCGGTCTGCGATCCATCCTTCGATATAAGGATTCTTTGCATTCAGGCCCGAGCCCAGGGCCAGGTGCCCCTGGGCACATCCTTTGGCCATTTTCCCTGGGAAAGAAAACTCACCAGTCCAGGTTCCTGATGTCAGTTTGTAGGGCTCCCTTGGGTCTATCAGGGCAGCACAAGTTTGAGGTGGGGACAATTTTGGTCTGTTATCCACGCTTCGATTGAGGGATTCTTTACAGTCAGGCCCGAGTCCAGGGCCAGGGGCTCCTGTGCACATCCTTTGGCCATTTTCCCTGGGAAAGAAAATTCACCAGTCCAGGTTGCTAATGTCAGTTTGTAGGGCTCCCTTGGGTCTATCAGGGCAGCACAACTTTGAGGAGGGGACAACTTCAGTCTGGGGTCCATCCTTCGATATAAGGATTCTTTGCAGTCAGGTCCGAGCCCAGTGCCAGGGGCCCCTGGGCACATCCTTTGGCCATTTTCCCTGGGAAAGAAAACCCACCAGTCCAGGTTGCTGAGGTCAGTTTGTAGGGCTCCCTTGGGTCTATCAGGGCAGCACAACTTTGAGGAGGGGACAACTTTGGTCTGTGATCCATTCTTCGATATAAGGATTCTTCGCAGTCAGGTCCCAGCCCTGCTCTTGGGGCTCCTGGGAACATCCTTTGGCCATTTTCCCTGGGAAAGAAAACTCACCAGTCCAGGTTGCTGATGTCAGTTTGTAGGGCTCCCTTGGGTCTCTCAGGGCAGCACAACTTTGAGGAGGGGACAACTTTGGTCTGTGATCCATTCTTCGATATAAGGATTCTTCGCAGTCAGGTCCCAGCCCGGGGTCAGGGGCCCCTGGGCACATCCTTTGGCCATTTTCCCTGGGAAATAAAACTCACCAGTCCAGGTTGCTGATGTCAGTTTGTAGGGCTCCCTTGGGTCTATCAGGGCAGCACAACTTTGAGGAGGGGACAACTTCGGTCTGGGGTCCATCCTTCGATATAAGGATTTTTTGCAGTCAGGTGCCAGCCCAGTGCCAGGGGCCCCTGGGCACATCCTTTGGCCATTTTCCCTGGGAAAGAAAACTCACCAGTCCAGGTTGCTGAGGTCAGTTTGTAGGGCTCCCTTGGGTCTATATGGGAAGTAGAAATTTGAGGAGGGGACAACTTCGGTCTGTGATCCATTCTTCGATATAAGGATTCTTCGCAGTAAGGCCCCAGCCCGGGGTCAGGGGACCCTGGGATCATCCTTTGGCCACTTTCCCTGGGAAAGAAAACTCACTAGTCCAGGTTGCAGATGTCAGTTTGTAGGGCTCCCTTGGGTCTATCAGGGCAGCACAACTTTGAGGAGGGGACAACTTTGGTCTGCGAAGCATCCTTCAATATAAGGATTCTTTGCAGTCAGGCCCCAGCCCATTGCCAGGGGCCCCTGGGCACATCCTTTGGCCATTTTCCCTGGGAAAGAAAACTCACCAGTCCAGGTTCCTGATGTCAATTTGTAGGGCTCCCTTGGGTCTCTCAGGGCAGCACAACTTTGAGGAGGGGACAACTTCGGTCTGTGATCCATTGTTCGATATAAGGATTCTTTGCAGTCAGGTCCCAGCCCGGGGTCAGGGGCCCCTGGGCACATCCTTTGCCCTTTTTCCCTGGGAAAGAAAACTCACTAGTCCAGGTTGCTGATGTCAGTTTGTAGGGCTCCCTTGGGTCTATCAGGGCAGCACAACTTTGAGGAGGGGACAACTTTGGTCTGCGAACCGTCCTTCGATATAAGGATTCTTTGCAGTCAAGCCCCAGCCCAGGGCCAGGGGCCCCTGGGCACATCCTTTGGCCATTTTCCCTGGGAAAGAAAACTCACCAGTCCAGTTGCTGATGTCAGTTTGTAGGGCTCCCTTGGGTCTCTCAGGGCAGCACAACTTTGAGGAGGGGACAACTTTGGTCTGTGATCCATTCTTAGATATAAGGATTCTTCGCAGTCAGGCCCCAACCCGGGGTCAGGGGCCCCTGGGCACATCCTTTGGCCATTTTCCCTGGGAAAGAAAACTCACCAGTCCAGGTTGCTGATGTCAGTTTGTAGGGCTCCCTTGGGTCTATCTGGGCAGCAGAAATTTGAGGAGCGGACAATTTTGGTCTGCGATCCATCCTTCGATATATGGATTCTTTGCAGTCAGGTCCCAGCCCTGCTCTTGGGGCTCCTGGGAACATCCTTTGGCCAATTTCCCTGGGAAAGAAAACTCACCAGTCCAGGTTGCTGATGTCAGTTTGTAGGGCTCCCTTGGGTCTCTCAGGGCAGCACAACTTTAGGGAGGGGACCACTTCAGTCTGTGATCCATCCTTCGATATAAGGATTTTTTGCATTCAGGCCCCAGCCCAGGGCCAGGGGCCCCTGGGCACATCCTTTGGCCATTTTCCCTGGGAAAGAAAACTCACCAGTCCAGGTTGCTGATATCAGTTTGTAGGGCTCCCTTGGGTCTATCAGGGCAGCACAAGTATGAGATGGGGACAACTTCGGTCTGCGATCCATCCTTCGATATAAGGATTCTTTGCATTCAGGCCCGAGCCCAGTGCCAGAGGCCCCTGGGCACATCCTTTGGCCATTTTCCCTGGGAAAGAAAACTCACCAGTCCAGGTTCCTGATGTCAGTTTGTAGGGCTCCCTTGGGTCTATCAGGGCAGCACAAGTATGAGATGGGGACAACTTCGGTCTGCGATCCATCCTTCGATATAAGGATTCTTTGCATTCAGGCCCGAGCCCAGGGCCAGGTGCCCCTGGGCACATCCTTTGGCCATTTTCCCTGGGAAAGAAAACTCACCAGTCCAGGTTGCTGATGTCAGTTTGTAGGGCTCCCTTGGGTCTATCAGGGCAGCACAAGTTTGAGGTGGGGACAATTTTGGTCTGTGATCCACCCTTCGATAGAGGGATTCTTTACAGTCAGGCCCGAGCCCAGGGCCAGGGGCCCCTGGGCATATCCTTTGGCCATTTTCCCTGGGAAAGAAAACTCACCAGTCCAGGTTGCTGATGTCAGTTTGTAGGGCTTCCTTGTTTCTCTCAGGGCAGCACAACTTTGAGGATGGGACAACTTCGGTCTGGGGTCCATCCTTCGATATAAGGATTTTTTGCATTCAGGTCGGAGCCCAGTGCCAGGGGCCCCTGGGCACATGCTTTGGCCATTTTCCCTGGGAAAGAAAACTCACCAGTCCAGGTTGCTGATGTCAATTTGTAGGGCTCCCTTGGGACTCTCAGGGCAGCACAACTTTGAGGAGGGGACAACTTCGGTCTGGGGTCCATCCTTCGATATAAGGATTTTTTGCAGTCAGGTCCCAGCCCGGGGTCAGGGGCCCCTGGGCACATCCTTTGGCCATTTTCCCTGGGAAAGAAAACTCACTAGTCCAGGTTGCTGATGTCAGTTCGTAGGGCTCCTTTGGGTCTATCAGGGCAGCACAACTTTGAGGAGGGGACAACTTTGGTCTGCGAACCATCCTTCGATATAAGGATTCTTTGCAGTCAGGCCCCAGCCCAGGGCCAGGGGCCCCTGGGCACATCCTTTGGCCATTTTCCCTGGGAAAGAAAACTCACCAGTCCAGGTTGCTGATGTCAGTTTGTAGGGCTCCCTTGGGTCTCTCAGGGCAGCACAACTTTGAGGAGGGGACAACTTTGGTCTGTGATCCATTCTTAGATATAAGGATTCTTCGCAGTCAGGCCCCAGCCCGGGGTCAGGGGCCCCTGGGCACATCCTTTGGCCATTTTCCCTGGGAAAGAAAACTCACCAGTCCAGGTTGCTGATGTCAGTTTGTAGGGCTCCCTTGGGTCTCTCAGGGGAGCACAACTTTGAGGAGGGGACAACTTTGGTCTGTGATCCATTCTTCGATATAAGGATTCTTCGCAGTCAGGCCCCAGCCCAGTGCCAGGGGCCCCTGGGCACATCCTTTGGCCATTTTCCCTGGGAAAGAAAACTCACCAGTCCAGGTTGCTGATGTCAGTTTGTAGGGCTCCCTTGGGTCTATCAGGGCAGCACAACTTTGAGGAGGGGACAACTTCGGTCTGGGGTCCATCCTTCTATATAAGGATTCTTTGCAGTCAGGTCCCAGCCCTGCTCTTGGGGCTCCTGGGAACATCCTTTGGCCATTTTCCCTGGGAAAGAAAACTCACCAGTCCAGGTTCCTGATGTCAGTTTGTAGGGCTCCCTTGGGTCTATCAGGGCAGCACAACTTTGAGGAGGGGACAACTTCGGTCTGCGATCCATCCTTCAATATAAGGATTCTTTGCATTCAGGCCCGAGCCCAGGGTCAGGGGCCCCTGGGCACATCCTTTGGCCATTTTCCCTGGGAAAGAAAACTCACCAGTCCAGGTTGCTGATATCAGTTTGTAGGGCTCCCTTGGGTCTATCAGGGCAGTACAAGTATGAGATGGGGACAACTTCGGTCTGCGATCCATCCTTCGATATAAGGATTCTTTGCATTCAGGCCCGAGCCCAGTGCCAGGGGCCCCTGGGCACATCCTTTGGCCATTTTCCCTGGGAAAGAAAACTCACCAGTCCAGGTTCCTGATGTCAGTTTGTAGGGCTCCCTTGGGTCTATCAGGGCAGCACAAGTATGAGATGGGGACAACTTCGGTCTGCGATCCATCCTTCGATATAAGGATTCTTTGCATTCAGGCCCGAGCCCAGGGCCAGGTGCCCCTGGGCACATCCTTTGGCCATTTTCCCTGGGAAAGAAAACTCACCAGTCCAGGTTCCTGATGTCAGTTTGTAGGGCTCCCTTGGGTCTATCAGGGCAGCACAAGTTTGAGGTGGGGACAATTTTGGTCTGTGATCCACGCTTCGATTGAGGGATTCTTTACAGTCAGGCCCGAGTCCAGGGCCAGGGGCTCCTGGGCACATCCTTTGGCCATTTTCCCTGGGAAAGAAAATTCACCAGTCCAGGTTGCTAATGTCAGTTTGTAGGGCTCCCTTGGGTCTATCAGGGCAGCACAACTTTGAGGAGGGGACAACTTCAGTCTGGGGTCCATCCTTCGATATAAGGATTCTTTGCAGTCAGGTCCGAGCCCAGTGCCAGGGGCCCCTGGGCACATCCTTTGGCCATTTTCCCTGGGAAAGAAAACTCACCAGTCCAGGTTGCTGAGGTCAGTTTGTAGGGCTCCCTTGGGTCTATCAGGGCAGCACAACTTTGAGGAGGGGACAACTTCGGTTGGGGGTCCAAACTTCGATATAAGGATTCTCTGCAGTCAGGCCCCAGCCCAGGGCCGGGGGCCCCTGGGCACATCCTTTGGCCATTTTCCCTGGGAAAGAAAATTCACCTGTCCAGGCTGCTGATGTCAGTTTGTAGGGCTCCCTTGGGTCTATCTGGGCAGCAGAAATTTGAGGAGCGGACAATTTTGGTCTGCGATCCATCCTTCGATATATGGATTCTTTGCAGTCAGGTCCCAGCCCTGCTCTTGGGGCTCCTCGGAACATCCTTTGGCCATTTTCCCTGGGAAAGAAAACTCACCAGTCCAGGTTGCTGATATCAGTTTGTAGGGCTCCCTTGGGTCTATCAGGGCAGCACAAGTATGAGATGGGGACAACTTCGGTCTGCGATCCATCCTTCGATATAAGGATTCTTTGCATTCAGGCCCGAGCCCAGTGCCAGGGGCCCCTGGGCACATCCTTTGGCCATTTTCCCTGGGAAAGAAAACTCACCATTCCAGGTTCCTGATGTCAGTTTGTAGGGCTCCCTTGGGTCTATCAGGGCAGCACAAGTATGAGATGGGGACAACTTCGGTCTGCGATCCATCCTTCGATACAAGGATTCTTTGCATTCAGGCCCGAGCCCAGGGCCAGGGGCCCCTGGGCACATCCTTTGGCCATTTTCCCTGGGAAAGAAAACTCACCAGTCCAGGTTGCTGATGTCAGTTTGTAGGGCTCCCTTGGGTCTATCAGGGCAGCACAACTTTGAGGAGGGGACAACTTCGGTCTGGGGTCCATACTTCGATATAAGGATTCTTTGCAGTCAGGCCCCAGCCCAGTGCCAGGGGCCCCTGGGCACATCCTTTGGCCATTTTCCCTGGGAAAGAAAACTCACCAGTCCAGGTTGCTGATGTCAGTTTGTAGGGCTCCCTTGGGTCTATCAGGGCAGCACAACTTTGAGGAGGGGACAACTTCGGTCTGGGGTCCATCCTTCTATATAAGGATTCTTTGCAGTCAGGTCCCAGCCCTGCTCTTGGGGCTCCTGGGAACATCCTTTGGCCATTTTCCCTGGGAAAGAAAACTCACCAGTCCAGGTTGCTGATGTCAGTTTGTAGGGCTCCCTTGGGTCTATCAGGGCAGCACAACTTTGAGGAGGGGACAACTTCGGTCTGCGATCCATCCTTCAATATAAGGATTCTTTGCATTCAGGCCCGAGCCCAGGGTCAGGGGCCCCTGGGCACATCCTTTGGCCATTTTCCCTGGGAAAGAAAACTCACCAGTCCAGGTTGCTGATATCAGTTTGTAGGGCTCCCTTGGGTCTATCAGGGCAGTACAAGTATGAGATGGGGACAACTTCGGTCTGCGATCCATCCTTCGATATAAGGATTCTTTGCATTCAGGCCCGAGCCCAGTGCCAGGGGCCCCTGGGCACATCCTTTGGCCATTTTCCCTGGGAAAGAAAACTCACCAGTCCAGGTTCCTGATGTCAGTTTGTAGGGCTCCCTTGGGTCTATCAGGGCAGCACAAGTATGAGATGGGGACAACTTCGGTCTGCGATCCATCCTTCGATATAAGGATTCTTTGCATTCAGGCCCGAGCCCAGGGCCAGGTGCCCCTGGGCGCATCCTTTGGCCATTTTCCCTGGGAAAGAAAACTCACCAGTCCAGGTTCCTGATGTCAGTTTGTAGGGCTCCCTTGGGTCTATCAGGGCAGCACAAGTTTGAGGTGGGGACAATTTTGGTCTGTGATCCACGCTTCGATTGAGGGATTCTTTACAGTCAGGCCCGAGTCCAGGGCCAGGGGCTCCTGGGCACATCCTTTGGCCATTTTCCCTGGGAAAGAAAATTCACCAGTCCAGGTTGCTAATGTCAGTTTGTAGGGCTCCCTTGGGTCTATCAGGGCAGCACAACTTTGAGGAGGGGACAACTTCAGTCTGGGGTCCATCCTTCGATATAAGGATTCTTTGCAGTCAGGTCCGAGCCCAGTGCCAGGGGCCCCTGGGCACATTCTTTGGCCATTTTCCCTGGGAAAGAAAACTCACCAGTCCAGGTTGCTGAGGTCAGTTTGTAGGGCTCCCTTGGGTCTATCAGGGCAGCACAACTTTGAGGAGGGGACAACTTCGGTTGGGGGTCCAAACTTCGATATAAGGATTCTCTGCAGTCAGGCCCCAGCCCAGGGCCGGGGGCCCCTGGGCACATCCTTTGGCCATTTTCCCTGGGAAAGAAAATTCACCTGTCCAGGCTGCTGATGTCAGTTTGTAGGGCTCCCTTGGGTCTATCTGGGCAGCAGAAATTTGAGGAGCGGACAATTTTGGTCTGCGATCCATCCTTCGATATATGGATTCTTTGCAGTCAGGTCCCAGCCCTGCTCTTGGGGCTCCTGGGAACATCCTTTGGCCATTTTCCCTGGGAAAGAAAACTCACCAGTCCAGGTTGCTGATATCAGTTTGTAGGGCTCCCTTGGGTCTATCAGGGCAGCACAAGTATGAGATGGGGACAACTTCGGTCTGCGATCCATCCTTCGATATAAGGATTCTTTGCATTCAGGCCCGAGCCCAGTGCCAGGGGCCCCTGGGCACATCCTTTGGCCATTTTCCCTGGGAAAGAAAACTCACCATTCCAGGTTCCTGATGTCAGTTTGTAGGGCTCCCTTGGGTCTATCAGGGCAGCACAAGTATGAGATGGGGACAACTTCGGTCTGCGATCCATCCTTCGATACAAGGATTCTTTGCATTCAGGCCCGAGCCCAGGGCCAGGGGCCCCTGGGCACATCCTTTGGCCATTTTCCCTGGGAAAGAAAACTCACCAGTCCAGGTTGCTGATGTCAGTTTGTAGGGCTCCCTTGGGTCTATCTGGGCAGCACAAGTTTGACGTGGGGACAATTTTGGTCTGTGATCCACCCTTCGATAGAGGGATTCTTTACAGTCAGGCCCGAGCCCAGGGTCAGGGGCCCCTGGGCATATCCTTTGGCCATTTTCCCTGGGAAAGAAAACTCACCAGTCCAGGTTGCTGATGTCAGTTTGTAGGGCTTCCTTGTTTCTCTCAGGGCAGCACAACTTTGAGGATGGGACAACTTCGGTCTGGGGTCCATCCTTCGATATAAGGATTTTTTGCATTCAGGTCGGAGCCCAGTGCCAGGGGCCCCTGGGCACATCCTTTGGCCATTTTCCCTGGGAAAGAAAACTCACCAGTCCAGGTTGCTGATGTCAATTTGTAGGGCTCCCTTGGGTCTCTCAGGGCAGCACAACTTTGAGGAGGGGACAACTTCGGTCTGGGGTCCATCCTTCGATATAAGGATTTTTTGCAGTCAGGTCCCAGCCCGGGGTCAGGGGCCCCTGGGCACATCCTTTGGCCATTTTCCCTGGGAAAGAAAACTCACTAGTCCAGGTTGCTGATGTCAGTTTGTAGGGCTCCCTTGGGTCTATCAGGGCAGCACAACTTTGAGGAGGGGACAACTTTGGTCTGCGAACCATCCTTCGATATAAGGATTCTTTGCAGTCAGGCCCCAGCCCAGGGCCAGGGGCCCCTGGGCACATCCTTTGGCCATTTTCCCTGGGAAAGAAAACTCACCAGTCCAGGTTGCTGATGTCAGTTTGTAGGGCTCCCTTGGGTCTCTCAGGGCAGCACAACTTTGAGGAGGGGACAACTTTGGTCTGTGATCCATTCTTAGATATAAGGATTCTTCGCAGTCAGGCCCCAGCCCGGGGTCAGGGGCCCCTGGGCACATCCTTTGGCCATTTTCCCTGGGAAAGAAAACTCACCAGTCCAGGTTCCTGATGTCAGTTTGTAGGGCTCCCTTGGGTCTATCAGGGCAGCACAACTTTGAGGAGGGGACAACTTCGGTCTGGGGTCCATACTTCGATATAAGGATTCTTTGCAGTCAGGTGCCAGCCCAGTGCCAGGGGCCCCTGGGCACATCCTTTGGCCATTTTCCCTGGGAAAGAAAACTCACCAGTCCAGGTTGCTGATGTCAGTTTGTAGGGCTCCCTTGGGTCTATCAGGGCAGCACAAGTTTGAGGTGGGGACAATTTTGGTCTGTGATCCACCCTTCGATAGAGGGATTCTTTACAGTCAGGCCCGAGCCCAGGGTCAGGGGCCCCTGGGCATATCCTTTGGCCATTTTCCCTGGGAAAGAAAACTCACCAGTCCAGGTTGCTGATGTCTGCTTGTAGGGCTTCCTTGTTTCTCTCAGGGCAGCACAACTTTGAGGATGGGACAACTTCGGTCTGGGGTGCATCCTTCGATATAAGGATTTTTTGCATTCAGGTCGGAGCCCAGTGCCAGGGGCCCCTGGGCACATCCTTTGACCATTTTCCCTGGGAAAGAAAACTCACCAGTCCAGGTTGCTGATGTCAATTTGTAGGGCTCCCTTGGGTCTCTCAGGGCAGCACAACTTTGAGGAGGGGACAACTTCGGTCTGGGGTCCATCCTTCGATATAAGGATTTTTTGCAGTCAGGTCCCAGCCCAGGGTCAGGGGCCCCTGGGCACATCCTTTGGCCATTTTCCCTGGGAAAGAAAACTCACCAGTCCAGGTTGCTGATGTCAGTTTGTAGGGCTCCCTTGGGTCTCTCAGGGCAGCACAACTTTGAGGAGGGGACAACTTTGGTCTGTGATCCATTCTTAGATATAAGGATTCTTCGCAGTCAGGCCCCAGCCCGGGGTCAGGGGCCCCTGGGCACATCCTTTGGCCATTTTCCCTGGGAAAGAAAACTCACCAGTCCAGGTTGCTGATGTCAGTTTGTAGGGCTCCCTTGGGTCTATCAGGGCAGCACAACTTTGAGGAGGGGACAACTTCGGTCTGGGGTCCATACTTCGATATAAGGATTCTTTGCAGTCAGGTGCCAGCCCAGTGCCAGGGGCCCCTGGGCACATCCTTTGGCCATTTTCCCTGGGAAAGAAAACTCACCAGTCCAGGTTGCTGATGTCAGTTTGTAGGGCTCCCTTGGGTCTATCAGGGCAGCACAACTTTGAGGAGGGGACAACTTCGGTCTGGGGTCCATCCTTCTATATAAGGATTCTTTGCAGTCAGGTCCCAGCCCTGCTCTTGGGGCTCCTGGGAACATCCTTTGGCCATTTTCCCTGGGAAAGAAAACTCACCAGTCCAGGTTGCTGATGTCAGTTTGTAGGGCTCCCTTGGGTCTATCAGGGCAGCACAACTTTGAGGAGGGGACAACTTCGGTCTGCGATCCATCCTTCGATATAAGGATTCTTTGCATTCAGGCCCGAGCCCAGTGCCAGGGGCCCCTGGGCACATCCTTTGGCCATTTTCCCTGGGAAAGAAAACTCACCAGTCCAGGTTGCTGATATCAGTTTGTAGGGCTCCCTTGGGTCTATCAGGGCAGTACAAGTATGAGATGGGGACAACTTTGGTCTGCGATCCATCCTTCGATATAAGGATTCTTTGCATTCAGGCCCGAGCCCAGTGCCAGGGGCCCCTGGGCACATCCTTTGGCCATTTTCCCTGGGAAAGAAAACTCACCAGTCCAGGTTGCTGAGGTCAGTTTGTAGGGCTCCCTTGGGTCTATCAGGGCAGCACAACTTTGAGGAGGGGACAACTTCGGTTGGGGGTCCAAACTTCGATATAAGGATTCTCTGCAGTCAGGCCCCAGCCCAGGGCCGGGGGCCCCTGGGCACATCCTTTGGCCATTTTCCCTGGGAAAGAAAATTCACCTGTCCAGGCTGCTGATGTCAGTTTGTAGGGCTCCCTTGGGTCTATCTGGGCAGCAGAAATTTGAGGAGCGGACAATTTTGGTCTGCGATCCATCCTTCGATATATGGATTCTTTGCAGTCAGGTCCCAGCCCTGCTCTTGGGGCTCCTGGGAACATCCTTTGGCCATTTTCCCTGGGAAAGAAAACTCACCAGTCCAGGTTGCTGATATCAGTTTGTAGGGCTCCCTTGGGTCTATCAGGGCAGCACAAGTATGAGATGGGGACAACTTCGGTCTGCGATCCATCCTTCGATATAAGGATTCTTTGCATTCAGGCCCGAGCCCAGTGCCAGGGGCCCCTGGGCACATCCTTTGGCCATTTTCCCTGGGAAAGAAAACTCACCAGTCCAGGTTCCTGATGTCAGTTTGTAGGGCTCCCTTGGGTCTATCAGGGCAGCACAAGTATGAGATGGGGACAACTTCGGTCTGCGATCCATCCTTCGATACAAGGATTCTTTGCATTCAGGCCCGAGCCCAGGGCCAGGGGCCCCTGGGCACATCCTTTGGCCATTTTCCCTGGGAAAGAAAACTCACCAGTCCAGGTTGCTGATGTCAGTTTGTAGGGCTCCCTTGGGTCTATCTGGGCAGCACAAGTTTGACGTGGGGACAATTTTGGTCTGTGATCCACCCTTCGATAGAGGGATTCTTTACAGTCAGGCCCGAGCCCAGGGTCAGGGGCCCCTGGGCATATCCTTTGGCCATTTTCCCTGGGAAAGAAAACTCACCAGTCCAGGTTGCTGATGTCAGTTTGTAGGGCTTCCTTGTTTCTCTCAGGGCAGCACAACTTTGAGGATGGGACAACTTCGGTCTGGGGTCCATCCTTCGATATAAGGATTTTTTGCATTCAGGTCGGAGCCCAGTGCCAGGGGCCCCTGGGCACATCCTTTGGCCATTTTCCCTGGGAAAGAAAACTCACCAGTCCAGGTTGCTGATGTCAATTTGTAGGGCTCCCTTGGGTCTCTCAGGGCAGCACAACTTTGAGGAGGGGACAACTTCGGTCTGGGGTCCATCCTTCGATATAAGGATTTTTTGCAGTCAGGTCCCAGCCCGGGGTCAGGGGCCCCTGGGCACATCCTTTGGCCATTTTCCCTGGGAAAGAAAACTCACTAGTCCAGGTTGCTGATGTCAGTTTGTAGGGCTCCCTTGGGTCTATCAGGGCAGCACAACTTTGAGGAGGGGACAACTTTGGTCTGCGAACCATCCTTCGATATAAGGATTCTTTGCAGTCAGGCCCCAGCCCAGGGCCAGGGGCCCCTGGGCACATCCTTTGGCCATTTTCCCTGGGAAAGAAAACTCACCAGTCCAGGTTGCTGATGTCAGTTTGTAGGGCTCCCTTGGGTCTCTCAGGGCAGCACAACTTTGAGGAGGGGACAACTTTGGTCTGTGATCCATTCTTAGATATAAGGATTCTTCGCAGTCAGGCCCCAGCCCGGGGTCAGGGGCCCCTGGGCACATCCTTTGGCCATTTTCCCTGGGAAAGAAAACTCACCAGTCCAGGTTGCTGATGTCAGTTTGTAGGGCTCCCTTGGGTCTATCAGGGCAGCACAACTTTGAGGAGGGGACAACTTCGGTCTGGGGTCCATACTTCGATATAAGGATTCTTTGCAGTCAGGTGCCAGCCCAGTGCCAGGGGCCCCTGGGCACATCCTTTGGCCATTTTCCCTGGGAAAGAAAACTCACCAGTCCAGGTTCCTGATGTCAGTTTGTAGGGCTCCCTTGGGTCTATCAGGGCAGCACAACTTTGAGGAGGGGACAACTTCGGTCTGGGGTCCATCCTTCTATATAAGGATTCTTTGCAGTCAGGTCCCAGCCCTGCTCTTGGGGCTCCTGGGAACATCCTTTGGCCATTTTCCCTGGGAAAGAAAACTCACCAGTCCAGGTTGCTGATGTCAGTTTGTAGGGCTCCCTTGGGTCTATCAGGGCAGCACAACTTTGAGGAGGGGACAACTTCGGTCTGCGATCCATCCTTCGATATAAGGATTCTTTGCATTCAGGCCCGAGCCCAGTGCCAGGGGCCCCTGGGCACATCCTTTGGCCATTTTCCCTGGGAAAGAAAACTCACCAGTCCAGGTTGCTGATATCAGTTTGTAGGGCTCCCTTGGGTCTATCAGGGCAGTACAAGTATGAGATGGGGACAACTTTGGTCTGCGATCCATCCTTCGATATAAGGATTCTTTGCATTCAGGCCCGAGCCCAGTGCCAGGGGCCCCTGGGCACATCCTTTGGCCATTTTCCCTGGGAAAGAAAACTCACCAGTCCAGGTTGCTGATGTCAGTTTGTAGGGCTCCCTTGGGTCTATCAGGGCAGCACAACTTTGAGGAGGGGACAACTTTGGTCTGCGAAGCATCCTTCAATATAAGGATTCTTTGCATTCAGGCCCGAGCCCGTTGCCAGGGGCCCCTGGGCACATCCTTTGGCCATTTTCCCTGGGAAATAAAACTCACCAGTCCAGGTTCCTGATGTCAGTTTGTGGGGCTCCCTTGGGTCTATCAGGGCAGCACAAGTTTGAGGTGGGGACAATTTTGGTCTGTGATCCACGCTTCGATTGAGGGATTCTTTACAGTCAGGCCCGAGTCCAGGCCCAGGGGCTCCTGGGCACATCCTTTGGCCATTTTCCCTGGGAAAGAAAATTCACCAGTCCAGGTTGCTAATGTCAGTTTGTAGGGCTCCCTTGGGTCTATCAGGGCAGCAGAAATTTGAGGAGCGGACAATTTTGGTCTGCGATCCATCCTTTGATATATGGATTCTTTGCAGTCAGGTCCCAGCCCTGCTCTTGGGGCTCCTGGGAACATCCTTTGGCCATTTTCCCTGGGAAAGAAAACTCACCAGTCCAGGTTGCTGATATCAGTTTGTAGGGCTCCCTTGGGTCTATCAGGGCAGCACATGTATGAGATGGGGACAACTTCGGTCTGCGATCCATCCTTCGATATAAGGATTCTTTGCATTCAGGCCTGAGCCCAGTGCCAGGGGCCCCTGGGCACATCCTTTGGCCATTTTCCCTGGGAAAGAAAACTCACCATTCCAGGTTGCTGATGTCAGTTTGTAGGGCTCCCTTGGGTCTATCAGGGCAGCACAACTTTGAGGAGGGGACAACTTAGGTCTGGGGTCCATACTTCGATATAAGGATTCTTTGCAGTCAGGTGCCAGCCCAGTGCCAGGGGCCCCTGGGATCATCCTTTGGCCATTTTCCCTGGGAAAGAAAACTCACCAGTCCAGGTTGCTGATGTCAGTTTGTAGGGCTCCCTTGGGTCTATCAGGGCAGCACAACTTTGAGGAGGGGACAACTTTGGTCTGCGAAGCATCCTTCTATATAAGGATTCTTTGCAGTCAGGCCCCAGCCCATTGCCAGGGGCCCCTGGGCACATCCTTTGGCCATTTTCCCTGGGAAAGAAAACTCACCAGTCCAGGTTCCTGATGTCAATTTGTAGGGCTCCCTTGGGTCTCTCAGGGCAGCACAACTTTGAGGAGGGGACAACTTCGGTCTGTGATCCATTGTTCGATATAAGGATTCTTTGCAGTCAGGTCCCAGCCCGGGGTCAGGGGCCCCTGGGCACATCCTTTGCCCTTTTTCCCTGGGAAAGAAAACTCACTAGTCCAGGTTGCTGATGTCAGTTTGTAGGGCTCCCTTGGGTCTATCAGGGCAGCACAACTTTGAGGAGGGGACAACTTTGGTCTGCGAACCGTCCTTCGATATAAGGATTCTTTGCAGTCAAGCCCCAGCCCAGGGCCAGGGGCCCCTGGGCACATCCTTTGGCCATTTTCCCTGGGAAAGAAAACTCACCAGTCCAGTTGCTGATGTCAGTTTGTAGGGCTCCCTTGGGTCTCTCAGGGCAGCACAACTTTGAGGAGGGGACAACTTTGGTCTGTGATCCATTCTTAGATATAAGGATTCTTCGCAGTCAGGCCCCAACCCGGGGTCAGGGGCCCCTGGGCACATCCTTTGGCCATTTTCCCTGGGAAAGAAAACTCACCAGTCCAGGTTCCTGATGTCAGTTTGTAGGGCTCCCTTGGGTCTATCTGGGCAGCAGAAATTTGAGGAGCGGACAATTTTGGTCTGCGATCCATCCTTCGATATATGGATTCTCTGCAGTCAGGTCCCAGCCCTGCTCTTGGGGCTCCTGGGAACATCCTTTGGCCAATTTCCCTGGGAAAGAAAACTCACCAGTCCAGGTTGCTGATGTCAGTTTGTAGGGCTCCCTTGGGTCTCTCAGGGCAGCACAACTTTAGGGAGGGGACCACTTCAGTCTGTGATCCATCCTTCGATATAAGGATTTTTTGCATTCAGGTCCCAGCCCAGGGCCAGGGGCCCCTGGGCACATCCTTTGGCCATTTTCCCTGGGAAAGAAAACTCACCAGTCCAGGTTGCTGATATCAGTTTGTAGGGCTCCCTTGGGTCTATCAGGGCAGCACAAGTATGAGATGGGGACAACTTCGGTCTGCGATCCATCCTTCGATATAAGGATTCTTTGCATTCAGGCCCGAGCCCAGTGCCAGAGGCCCCTGGGCACATCCTTTGGCCATTTTCCCTGGGAAAGAAAACTCACCAGTCCAGGTTCCTGATGTCAGTTTGTAGGGCTCCCTTGGGTCTATCAGGGCAGCACAAGTATGAGATGGGGACAACTTCGGTCTGCGATCCATCCTTCGATATAAGGATTCTTTGCATTCAGGCCCGAGCCCAGGGCCAGGTGCCCCTGGGCACATCCTTTGGCCATTTTCCCTGGGAAAGAAAACTCACCAGTCCAGGTTGCTGATGTCAGTTTGTAGGGCTCCCTGGGGTCTATCAGGGCAGCACAAGTTTGAGGTGGGGACAATTTTGGTCTGTGATCCACCCTTCGATAGAGGGATTCTTTACAGTCAGGCCCGAGCCCAGGGCCAGGGGCCCCTGGGCATATCCTTTGGCCATTTTCCCTGGGAAAGAAAACTCACCAGTCCAGGTTCCTGATGTCAGTTTGTAGGGCTTCCTTGTTTCTCTCAGGGCAGCACAACTTTGAGGATGGGACAACTTCGGTCTGGGGTCCATCCTTCGATATAAGGATTTTTTGCAGTCAGGTCCCAGCCCGGGGTCAGGGGCCCCTGGGCACATCCTTTGGCCATTTTCCCTGGGAAAGAAAACTCACTAGTCCAGGTTGCTGATGTCAGTTCGTAGGGCTCCTTTGGGTCTATCAGGGCAGCACAACTTTGAGGAGGGGACAACTTTGGTCTGCGAACCATCCTTCGATATAAGGATTCTTTGCAGTCAGGCCCCAGCCCAGGGCCAGGGGCCCCTGGGCACATCCTTTGGCCATTTTCCCTGGGAAAGAAAACTCACCAGTCCAGGTTGCTGATGTCAGTTTGTAGGGCTCCCTTGGGTCTCTCAGGGCAGCACAACTTTGAGGAGGGGACAACTTTGGTCTGTGATCCATTCTTAGATATAAGGATTCTTCGCAGTCAGGCCCCAGCCCGGGGTCAGGGGCCCCTGGGCACATCCTTTGGCCATTTTCCCTGGGAAAGAAAACTCACCAGTCCAGGTTGCTGATGTCAGTTTGTAGGGCTCCCTTGGGTCTCTCAGGGGAGCACAACTTTGAGGAGGGGACAACTTTGGTCTGTGATCCATTCTTCGATATAAGGATTCTTCGCAGTCAGGCCCCAGCCCAGTGCCAGGGGCCCCTGGGCACATCCTTTGGCCATTTTCCCTGGGAAAGAAAACTCACCAGTCCAGGTTGCTGATGTCAGTTTGTAGGGCTCCCTTGGGTCTATCAGGGCAGCACAACTTTGAGGAGGGGACAACTTCGGTCTGGGGTCCATCCTTCTATATAAGGATTCTTTGCAGTCAGGTCCCAGCCCTGCTCTTGGGGCCCCTGGGCACATCCTTTGGCCATTTTCCCTGGGAAAGAAAACTCACCAGTCCAGGTTGCTGATATCAGTTTGTAGGGCTCCCTTGGGTCTATCAGGGCAGTACAAGTATGAGATGGGGACAACTTCGGTCTGCGATCCATCCTTCGATATAAGGATTCTTTGCATTCAGGCCCGAGCCCAGTGCCAGGGGCCCCTGGGCACATCCTTTGGCCATTTTCCCTGGGAAAGAAAACTCACCAGTCCAGGTTCCTGATGTCAGTTTGTAGGGCTCCCTTGGGTCTATCAGGGCAGCACAAGTATGAGATGGGGACAACTTCGGTCTGCGATCCATCCTTCGATATAAGGATTCTTTGCATTCAGGCCCGAGCCCAGGGCCAGGTGCCCCTGGGCACATCCTTTGGCCATTTTCCCTGGGAAAGAAAACTCACCAGTCCAGGTTCCTGATGTCAGTTTGTAGGGCTCCCTTGGGTCTATCAGGGCAGCACAAGTTTGAGGTGGGGACAATTTTGGTCTGTGATCCACGCTTCGATTGAGGGATTCTTTACAGTCAGGCCCGAGTCCAGGGCCAGGGGCTCCTGGGCACATCCTTTGGCCATTTTCCCTGGGAAAGAAAATTCACCAGTCCAGGTTGCTAATGTCAGTTTGTAGGGCTCCCTTGGGTCTATCAGGGCAGCACAACTTTGAGGAGGGGACAACTTCAGTCTGGGGTCCATCCTTCGATATAAGGATTCTTTGCAGTCAGGTCCGAGCCCAGTGCCAGGGGCCCCTGGGCACATCCTTTGGCCATTTTCCCTGGGAAAGAAAACTCACCAGTCCAGGTTGCTGAGGTCAGTTTGTAGGGCTCCCTTGGGTCTATCAGGGCAGCACAACTTTGAGGAGGGGACAACTTCGGTTGGGGGTCCAAACTTCGATATAAGGATTCTCTGCAGTCAGGCCCCAGCCCAGGGCCGGGGGCCCCTGGGCACATCCTTTGGCCATTTTCCCTGGGAAAGAAAATTCACCTGTCCTGGCTGCTGATGTCAGTTTGTAGGGCTCCCTTGGGTCTATCTGGGCAGCAGAAATTTGAGGAGCGGACAATTTTGGTCTGCGATCCATCCTTCGATATATGGATTCTTTGCAGTCAGGTCCCAGCCCTGCTCTTGGGGCTCCTGGGAACATCCTTTGGCCATTTTCCCTGGGAAAGAAAACTCACCAGTCCAGGTTGCTGATATCAGTTTGTAGGGCTCCCTTGGGTCTATCAGGGCAGCACAAGTATGAGATGGGGACAACTTCGGTCTGCGATCCATCCTTCGATATAAGGATTCTTTGCATTCAGGCCCGAGCCCAGTGCCAGGGGCCCCTGGGCACATCCTTTGGCCATTTTCCCTGGGAAAGAAAACTCACCATTCCAGGTTGCTGATGTCAGTTTGTAGGGCTCCCTTGGGTCTATCAGGGCAGCACAAGTATGAGATGGGGACAACTTCGGTCTGCGATCCATCCTTCGATACAAGGATTCTTTGCATTCAGGCCCGAGCCCAGGGCCAGGGGCCCCTGGGCACATCCTTTGGCCATTTTCCCTGGGAAAGAAAACTCACCAGTCCAGGTTGCTGATGTCAGTTTGTAGGGCTCCCTTGGGTCTATCAGGGCAGCACAACTTTGAGGAGGGGACAACTTCGGTCTGGGGTCCATACTTCGATATAAGGATTCTTTGCAGTCAGGCCCCAGCCCAGTGCCAGGGGCCCCTGGGCACATCCTTTGGCCATTTTCCCTGGGAAAGAAAACTCACCAGTCCAGGTTGCTGATGTCAGTTTGTAGGGCTCCCTTGGGTCTATCAGGGCAGCACAACTTTGAGGAGGGGACAACTTCGGTCTGGGGTCCATCCTTCTATATAAGGATTCTTTGCAGTCAGGTCCCAGCCCTGCTCTTGGGGCTCCTGGGAACATCCTTTGGCCATTTTCCCTGGGAAAGAAAACTCACCAGTCCAGGTTGCTGATGTCAGTTTGTAGGGCTCCCTTGGGTCTATCAGGGCAGCACAACTTTGAGGAGGGGACAACTTCGGTCTGCGATCCATCCTTCAATATAAGGATTCTTTGCATTCAGGCCCGAGCCCAGGGTCAGGGGCCCCTGGGCACATCCTTTGGCCATTTTCCCTGGGAAAGAAAACTCACCAGTCCAGGTTGCTGATATCAGTTTGTAGGGCTCCCTTGGGTCTATCAGGGCAGTACAAGTATGAGATGGGGACAACTTCGGTCTGCGATCCATCCTTCGATATAAGGATTCTTTGCATTCAGGCCCGAGCCCAGTGCCAGGGGCCCCTGGGCACATCCTTTGGCCATTTTCCCTGGGAAAGAAAACTCACCAGTCCAGGTTCCTGATGTCAGTTTGTAGGGCTCCCTTGGGTCTATCAGGGCAGCACAAGTATGAGATGGGGACAACTTCGGTCTGCGATCCATCCTTCGATATAAGGATTCTTTGCATTCAGGCCCGAGCCCAGGGCCAGGTGCCCCTGGGCACATCCTTTGGCCATTTTCCCTGGGAAAGAAAACTCACCAGTCCAGGTTCCTGATGTCAGTTTGTAGGGCTCCCTTGGGTCTATCAGGGCAGCACAAGTTTGAGGTGGGGACAATTTTGGTCTGTGATCCACGCTTCGATTGAGGGATTCTTTACAGTCAGGCCCGAGTCCAGGGCCAGGGGCTCCTGGGCACATCCTTTGGCCATTTTCCCTGGGAAAGAAAATTCACCAGTCCAGGTTGCTAATGTCAGTTTGTAGGGCTCCCTTGGGTCTATCAGGGCAGCACAACTTTGAGGAGGGGACAACTTCAGTCTGGGGTCCATCCTTCGATATAAGGATTCTTTGCAGTCAGGTCCGAGCCCAGTGCCAGGGGCCCCTGGGCACATCCTTTGGCCATTTTCCCTGGGAAAGAAAACTCACCAGTCCAGGTTGCTGAGGTCAGTTTGTAGGGCTCCCTTGGGTCTATCAGGGCAGCACAACTTTGAGGAGGGGACAACTTCGGTTGGGGGTCCAAACTTCGATATAAGGATTCTCTGCAGTCAGGCCCCAGCCCAGGGCCGGGGGCCCCTGGGCACATCCTTTGGCCATTTTCCCTGGGAAAGAAAATTCACCTGTCCAGGCTGCTGATGTCAGTTTGTAGGGCTCCCTTGGGTCTATCTGGGCAGCAGAAATTTGAGGAGCGGACAATTTTGGTCTGCGATCCATCCTTCGATATATGGATTCTTTGCAGTCAGGTCCCAGCCCTGCTCTTGGGGCTCCTGGGAACATCCTTTGGCCATTTTCCCTGGGAAAGAAAACTCACCAGTCCAGGTTGCTGATATCAGTTTGTAGGGCTCCCTTGGGTCTATCAGGGCAGCACAAGTATGAGATGGGGACAACTTCGGTCTGCGATCCATCCTTCGATATAAGGATTCTTTGCATTCAGGCCCGAGCCCAGTGCCAGGGGCCCCTGGGCACATCCTTTGGCCATTTTCCCTGGGAAAGAAAACTCACCAGTCCAGGTTCCTGATGTCAGTTTGTAGGGCTCCCTTGGGTCTATCAGGGCAGCACAAGTATGAGATGGGGACAACTTCGGTCTGCGATCCATCCTTCGATACAAGGATTCTTTGCATTCAGGCCCGAGCCCAGGGCCAGGGGCCCCTGGGCACATCCTTTGGCCATTTTCCCTGGGAAAGAAAACTCACCAGTCCAGGTTGCTGATGTCAGTTTGTAGGGCTCCCTTGGGTCTATCTGGGCAGCACAAGTTTGACGTGGGGACAATTTTGGTCTGTGATCCACCCTTCGATAGAGGGATTCTTTACAGTCAGGCCCGAGCCCAGGGTCAGGGGCCCCTGGGCATATCCTTTGGCCATTTTCCCTGGGAAAGAAAACTCACCAGTCCAGGTTGCTGATGTCAGTTTGTAGGGCTTCCTTGTTTCTCTCAGGGCAGCACAACTTTGAGGATGGGACAACTTCGGTCTGGGGTCCATCCTTCGATATAAGGATTTTTTGCATTCAGGTCGGAGCCCAGTGCCAGGGGCCCCTGGGCACATCCTTTGGCCATTTTCCCTGGGAAAGAAAACTCACCAGTCCAGGTTGCTGATGTCAATTTGTAGGGCTCCCTTGGGTCTCTCAGGGCAGCACAACTTTGAGGAGGGGACAACTTCGGTCTGGGGTCCATCCTTCGATATAAGGATTTTTTGCAGTCAGGTCCCAGCCCGGGGTCAGGGGCCCCTGGGCACATCCTTTGGCCATTTTCCCTGGGAAAGAAAACTCACTAGTCCAGGTTGCTGATGTCAGTTTGTAGGGCTCCCTTGGGTCTATCAGGGCAGCACAACTTTGAGGAGGGGACAACTTTGGTCTGCGAACCATCCTTCGATATAAGGATTCTTTGCAGTCAGGCCCCAGCCCAGGGCCAGGGGCCCCTGGGCACATCCTTTGGCCATTTTCCCTGGGAAAGAAAACTCACCAGTCCAGGTTGCTGATGTCAGTTTGTAGGGCTCCCTTGGGTCTCTCAGGGCAGCACAACTTTGAGGAGGGGACAACTTTGGTCTGTGATCCATTCTTAGATATAAGGATTCTTCGCAGTCAGGCCCCAGCCCGGGGTCAGGGGCCCCTGGGCACATCCTTTGGCCATTTTCCCTGGGAAAGAAAACTCACCAGTCCAGGTTGCTGATGTCAGTTTGTAGGGCTCCCTTGGGTCTATCAGGGCAGCACAACTTTGAGGAGGGGACAACTTCGGTCTGGGGTCCATACTTCGATATAAGGATTCTTTGCAGTCAGGTGCCAGCCCAGTGCCAGGGGCCCCTGGGCACATCCTTTGGCCATTTTCCCTGGGAAAGAAAACTCACCAGTCCAGGTTGCTGATGTCAGTTTGTAGGGCTCCCTTGGGTCTATCAGGGCAGCACAAGTTTGAGGTGGGGACAATTTTGGTCTGTGATCCACCCTTCGATAGAGGGATTCTTTACAGTCAGGCCCGAGCCCAGGGTCAGGGGCCCCTGGGCATATCCTTTGGCCATTTTCCCTGGGAAAGAAAACTCACCAGTCCAGGTTGCTGATGTCTGCTTGTAGGGCTTCCTTGTTTCTCTCAGGGCAGCACAACTTTGAGGATGGGACAACTTCGGTCTGGGGTCCATCCTTCGATATAAGGATTTTTTGCATTCAGGTCGGAGCCCAGTGCCAGGGGCCCCTGGGCACATCCTTTGACCATTTTCCCTGGGAAAGAAAACTCACCAGTCCAGGTTGCTGATGTCAATTTGTAGGGCTCCCTTGGGTCTCTCAGGGCAGCACAACTTTGAGGAGGGGACAACTTCGGTCTGGGGTCCATCCTTCGATATAAGGATTTTTTGCAGTCAGGTCCCAGCCCAGGGTCAGGGGCCCCTGGGCACATCCTTTGGCCATTTTCCCTGGGAAAGAAAACTCACCAGTCCAGGTTGCTGATGTCAGTTTGTAGGGCTCCCTTGGGTCTCTCAGGGCAGCACAACTTTGAGGAGGGGACAACTTTGGTCTGTGATCCATTCTTAGATATAAGGATTCTTCGCAGTCAGGCCCCAGCCCGGGGTCAGGGGCCCCTGGGCACATCCTTTGGCCATTTTCCCTGGGAAAGAAAACTCACCAGTCCAGGTTGCTGATGTCAGTTTGTAGGGCTCCCTTGGGTCTATCAGGGCAGCACAACTTTGAGGAGGGGACAACTTCGGTCTGGGGTCCATACTTCGATATAAGGATTCTTTGCAGTCAGGTGCCAGCCCAGTGCCAGGGGCCCCTGGGCACATCCTTTGGCCATTTTCCCTGGGAAAGAAAACTCACCAGTCCAGGTTCCTGATGTCAGTTTGTAGGGCTCCCTTGGGTCTATCAGGGCAGCACAACTTTGAGGAGGGGACAACTTCGGTCTGGGGTCCATCCTTCTATATAAGGATTCTTTGCAGTCAGGTCCCAGCCCTGCTCTTGGGGCTCCTGGGAACATCCTTTGGCCATTTTCCCTGGGAAAGAAAACTCACCAGTCCAGGTTGCTGATGTCAGTTTGTAGGGCTCCCTTGGGTCTATCAGGGCAGCACAACTTTGAGGAGGGGACAACTTTGGTCTGCGAACCATCCTTCGATATAAGGATTCTTTGCAGTCAGGCCCCAGCCCAGGGCCAGGGGCCCCTGGGCACATCCTTTGGCCATTTTCCCTGGGAAAGAAAACTCACCAGTCCAGGTTGCTGATGTCAGTTTGTAGGGCTCCCTTGGGTCTCTCAGGGCAGCACAACTTTGAGGAGGGGACAACTTTGGTCTGTGATCCATTCTTAGATATAAGGATTCTTCGCAGTCAGGCCCCAGCCCGGGGTCAGGGGCCCCTGGGCACATCCTTTGGCCATTTTCCCTGGGAAAGAAAACTCACCAGTCCAGGTTGCTGATGTCAGTTTGTAGGGCTCCCTTGGGTCTATCAGGGCAGCACAACTTTGAGGAGGGGACAACTTCGGTCTGGGGTCCATACTTCGATATAAGGATTCTTTGCAGTCAGGTGCCAGCCCAGTGCCAGGGGCCCCTGGGCACATCCTTTGGCCATTTTCCCTGGGAAAGAAAACTCACCAGTCCAGGTTGCTGATGTCAGTTTGTAGGGCTCCCTTGGGTCTATCAGGGCAGCACAAGTTTGAGGTGGGGACAATTTTGGTCTGTGATCCACCCTTCGATAGAGGGATTCTTTACAGTCAGGCCCGAGCCCAGGGTCAGGGGCCCCTGGGCATATCCTTTGGCCATTTTCCCTGGGAAAGAAAACTCACCAGTCCAGGTTGCTGATGTCTGCTTGTAGGGCTTCCTTGTTTCTCTCAGGGCAGCACAACTTTGAGGATGGGACAACTTCGGTCTGGGGTCCATCCTTCGATATAAGGATTTTTTGCATTCAGGTCGGAGCCCAGTGCCAGGGGCCCCTGGGCACATCCTTTGACCATTTTCCCTGGGAAAGAAAACTCACCAGTCCAGGTTGCTGATGTCAATTTGTAGGGCTCCCTTGGGTCTCTCAGGGCAGCACAACTTTGAGGAGGGGACAACTTCGGTCTGGGGTCCATCCTTCGATATAAGGATTTTTTGCAGTCAGGTCCCAGCCCAGGGTCAGGGGCCCCTGGGCACATCCTTTGGCCATTTTCCCTGGGAAAGAAAACTCACCAGTCCAGGTTGCTGATGTCAGTTTGTAGGGCTCCCTTGGGTCTCTCAGGGCAGCACAACTTTGAGGAGGGGACAACTTTGGTCTGTGATCCATTCTTAGATATAAGGATTCTTCGCAGTCAGGCCCCAGCCCGGGGTCAGGGGCCCCTGGGCACATCCTTTGGCCATTTTCCCTGGGAAAGAAAACTCACCAGTCCAGGTTGCTGATGTCAGTTTGTAGGGCTCCCTTGGGTCTATCAGGGCAGCACAACTTTGAGGAGGGGACAACTTCGGTCTGGGGTCCATACTTCGATATAAGGATTCTTTGCAGTCAGGTGCCAGCCCAGTGCCAGGTGCCCCTGGGCACATCCTTTGGCCATTTTCCCTGGGAAAGAAAACTCACCAGTCCAGGTTCCTGATGTCAGTTTGTAGGGCTCCCTTGGGTCTATCAGGGCAGCACAACTTTGAGGAGGGGACAACTTCGGTCTGGGGTCCATCCTTCTATATAAGGATTCTTTGCAGTCAGGTCCCAGCCCTGCTCTTGGGGCTCCTGGGAACATCCTTTGGCCATTTTCCCTGGGAAAGAAAACTCACCAGTCCAGGTTGCTGATGTCAGTTTGTAGGGCTCCCTTGGGTCTATCAGGGCAGCACAACTTTGAGGAGGGGACAACTTCGGTCTGCGATCCATCCTTCGATATAAGAATTCTTTGCATTCAGGCCCGAGCCCAGGGCCAGGTGCCCCTGGGCACATCCTTTGGCCATTTTCCCTGGGAAAGAAAACTCACCAGTCCAGGTTCCTGATGTCAGTTTGTAGGGCTCCCTTGGGTCTATCAGGGCAGCACAAGTTTGAGGTGGGGACAATTTTGGTCTGTGATCCACCCTTCGATAGAGGGATTCTTTACAGTCAGGCCCGAGCCCAGTGCCAGGGGCCCCTGGGCACATGCTTTGGCCATTTTCCCTGGGAAAGAAAACTCACCAGTCCAGGTTGCTGATGTCAATTTGTAGGGCTCCCTTGGGACTCTCAGGGCAGCACAACTTTGAGGAGGGGACAACTTCGGTCTGGGGTCCATCCTTCGATATAAGGATTTTTTGCAGTCAGGTCCCAGCCCGGGGTCAGGGGCCCCTGGGCACATCCTTTGGCCATTTTCCCTGGGAAAGAAAACTCACTAGTCCAGGTTGCTGATGTCAGTTCGTAGGGCTCCTTTGGGTCTATCAGGGCAGCACAACTTTGAGGAGGGGACAACTTCGGTCTGGGGTCCATCCTTCGATATAAGGATTCTTTGCAGTCAGGCCCCAGCCCAGGGCCAGGGGCCCCTGGGCACATCCTTTGGCCATTTTCCCTGGGAAAGAAAACTCACCAGTCCAGGTTGCTGATGTCAGTTTGTAGGGCTCCCTTGGGTCTCTCAGGGCAGCACAACTTTGAGGAGGGGACAACTTTGGTCTGTGATCCATTCTTAGATATAAGGATTCTTCGCAGTCAGGCCCCAGCCCGGGGTCAGGGGCCCCTGGGCACATCCTTTGGCCATTTTCCCTGGGAAAGAAAACTCACCAGTCCAGGTTGCTGATGTCAGTTTGTAGGGCTCCCTTGGGTCTCTCAGGGGAGCACAACTTTGAGGAGGGGACAACTTTGGTCTGTGATCCATTCTTCGATATAAGGATTCTTCGCAGTCAGGCCCCAGCCCAGTGCCAGGGGCCCCTGGGCACATCCTTTGGCCATTTTCCCTGGGAAAGAAAACTCACCAGTCCAGGTTGCTGATGTCAGTTTGTAGGGCTCCCTTGGGTCTATCAGGGCAGCACAACTTTGAGGAGGGGACAACTTCGGTCTGGGGTCCATCCTTCTATATAAGGATTCTTTGCAGTCAGGTCCCAGCCCTGCTCTTGGGGCTCCTGGGAACATCCTTTGGCCATTTTCCCTGGGAAAGAAAACTCACCAGTCCAGGTTGCTGATGTCAGTTTGTAGGGCTCCCTTGGGTCTATCAGGGCAGCACAACTTTGAGGAGGGGACAACTTCGGTCTGCGATCCATCCTTCAATATAAGGATTCTTTGCATTCAGGCCCGAGCCCAGGGTCAGGGGCCCCTGGGCACATCCTTTGGCCATTTTCCCTGGGAAAGAAAACTCACCAGTCCAGGTTGCTGATATCAGTTTGTAGGGCTCCCTTGGGTCTATCAGGGCAGTACAAGTATGAGATGGGGACAACTTCGGTCTGCGATCCATCCTTCGATATAAGGATTCTTTGCATTCAGGCCCGAGCCCAGTGCCAGGGGCCCCTGGGCACATCCTTTGGCCATTTTCCCTGGGAAAGAAAACTCACCAGTCCAGGTTCCTGATGTCAGTTTGTAGGGCTCCCTTGGGTCTATCAGGGCAGCACAAGTATGAGATGGGGACAACTTCGGTCTGCGATCCATCCTTCGATATAAGGATTCTTTGCATTCAGGCCCGAGCCCAGGGCCAGGTGCCCCTGGGCACATCCTTTGGCCATTTTCCCTGGGAAAGAAAACTCACCAGTCCAGGTTCCTGATGTCAGTTTGTAGGGCTCCCTTGGGTCTATCAGGGCAGCACAAGTTTGAGGTGGGGACAATTTTGGTCTGTGATCCACGCTTCGATTGAGGGATTCTTTACAGTCAGGCCCGAGTCCAGGGCCAGGGGCTCCTGGGCACATCCTTTGGCCATTTTCCCTGGGAAAGAAAATTCACCAGTCCAGGTTGCTAATGTCAGTTTGTAGGGCTCCCTTGGGTCTATCAGGGCAGCACAACTTTGAGGAGGGGACAACTTCAGTCTGGGGTCCATCCTTCGATATAAGGATTCTTTGCAGTCAGGTCCGAGCCCAGTGCCAGGGGCCCCTGGGCACATCCTTTGGCCATTTTCCCTGGGAAAGAAAACTCACCAGTCCAGGTTGCTGAGGTCAGTTTGTAGGGCTCCCTTGGGTCTATCAGGGCAGCACAACTTTGAGGAGGGGACAACTTCGGTTGGGGGTCCAAACTTCGATATAAGGATTCTCTGCAGTCAGGCCCCAGCCCAGGGCCGGGGGCCCCTGGGCACATCCTTTGGCCATTTTCCCTGGGAAAGAAAATTCACCTGTCCAGGCTGCTGATGTCAGTTTGTAGGGCTCCCTTGGGTCTATCTGGGCAGCAGAAATTTGAGGAGCGGACAATTTTGGTCTGCGATCCATCCTTCGATATATGGATTCTTTGCAGTCAGGTCCCAGCCCTGCTCTTGGGGCTCCTGGGAACATCCTTTGGCCATTTTCCCTGGGAAAGAAAACTCACCAGTCCAGGTTGCTGATATCAGTTTGTAGGGCTCCCTTGGGTCTATCAGGGCAGCACAAGTATGAGATGGGGACAACTTCGGTCTGCGATCCATCCTTCGATATAAGGATTCTTTGCATTCAGGCCCGAGCCCAGTGCCAGGGGCCCCTGGGCACATCCTTTGGCCATTTTCCCTGGGAAAGAAAACTCACCATTCCAGGTTCCTGATGTCAGTTTGTAGGGCCCCCTTGGGTCTATCAGGGCAGCACAAGTATGAGATGGGGACAACTTCGGTCTGCGATCCATCCTTCGATACAAGGATTCTTTGCATTCAGGCCCGAGGCCAGGGCCAGGGGCCCCTGGGCACATCCTTTGGCCATTTTCCCTGGGAAAGAAAACTCACCAGTCCAGGTTGCTGATGTCAGTTTGTAGGGCTCCCTTGGGTCTATCAGGGCAGCACAACTTTGAGGAGGGGACAACTTCGGTCTGGGGTCCATACTTCGATATAAGGATTCTTTGCAGTCAGGCCCCAGCCCAGTGCCAGGGGCCCCTGGGCACATCCTTTGGCCATTTTCCCTGGGAAAGAAAACTCACCAGTCCAGGTTGCTGATGTCAGTTTGTAGGGCTCCCTTGGGTCTCTCAGGGGAGCACAACTTTGAGGAGGGGACAACTTCGGTCTGGGGTCCATCCTTCTATATAAGGATTCTTTGCAGTCAGGTCCCAGCCCTGCTCTTGGGGCTCCTGGGAACATCCTTTGGCCATTTTCCCTGGGAAAGAAAACTCACCAGTCCAGGTTGCTGATGTCAGTTTGTAGGGCTCCCTTGGGTCTATCAGGGCAGCACAACTTTGAGGAGGGGACAATTTCGGTCTGCGATCCATCCTTCAATATAAGGATTCTTTGCATTCAGGCCCGAGCCCAGGGTCAGGGGCCCCTGGGCACATCCTTTGGCCATTTTCCCTGGGAAAGAAAACTCACCAGTCCAGGTTGCTGATATCAGTTTGTAGGGCTCCCTTGGGTCTATCAGGGCAGTACAAGTATGAGATGGGGACAACTTCGGTCTGCGATCCATCCTTCGATATAAGGATTCTTTGCATTCAGGCCCGAGCCCAGTGCCAGGGGCCCCTGGGCACATCCTTTGGCCATTTTCCCTGGGAAAGAAAACTCACCAGTCCAGGTTGCTGATGTCAGTTTGTAGGGCTCCCTTGGGTCTATCAGGGCAGCACAAGTATGAGATGGGGACAACTTCGGTCTGCGATCCATCCTTCGATATAAGGATTCTTTGCATTCAGGCCCGAGCCCAGGGCCAGGTGCCCCTGGGCACATCCTTTGGCCATTTTCCCTGGGAAAGAAAACTCACCAGTCCAGGTTCCTGATGTCAGTTTGTAGGGCTCCCTTGGGTCTATCAGGGCAGCACAAGTTTGAGGTGGGGACAATTTTGGTCTGTGATCCACGCTTCGATTGAGGGATTCTTTACAGTCAGGCCCGGGGTCCAGGGCCAGGGGCTCCTGGGCACATCCTTTGGCCATTTTCCCTGGGAAAGAAAATTCACCAGTCCAGGTTGCTAATGTCAGTTTGTAGGGCTCCCTTGGGTCTATCAGGGCAGCACAACTTTGAGGAGGGGACAACTTCAGTCTGGGGTCCATCCTTCGATATAAGGATTCTTTGCAGTCAGGTCCGAGCCCAGTGCCAGGGGCCCCTGGGCACATCCTTTGGCCATTTTCCCTGGGAAAGAAAACTCACCAGTCCAGGTTGCTGAGGTCAGTTTGTAGGGCTCCCTTGGGTCTATCAGGGCAGCACAACTTTGAGGAGGGGACAACTTCGGTTGGGGGTCCAAACTTCGATATAAGGATTCTCTGCAGTCAGGCCCCAGCCCAGGGCCGGGGGCCCCTGGGCACATCCTTTGGCCATTTTCCCTGGGAAAGAAAATTCACCTGTCCAGGCTGCTGATGTCAGTTTGTAGGGCTCCCTTGGGTCTATCTGGGCAGCAGAAATTTGAGGAGCGGACAATTTTGGTCTGCGATCCATCCTTCGATATATGGATTCTTTGCAGTCAGGTCCCAGCCCTGCTCTTGGGGCTCCTGGGAACATCCTTTGGCCATTTTCCCTGGGAAAGAAAACTCACCAGTCCAGGTTGCTGATATCAGTTTGTAGGGCTCCCTTGGGTCTATCAGGGCAGCACAAGTATGAGATGGGGACAACTTCGGTCTGCGATCCATCCTTCGATATAAGGATTCTTTGCATTCAGGCCCGAGCCCAGTGCCAGGGGCCCCTGGGCACATCCTTTGGCCATTTTCCCTGGGAAAGAAAACTCACCATTCCAGGTTCCTGATGTCAGTTTGTAGGGCTCCCTTGGGTCTATCAGGGCAGCACAAGTATGAGATGGGGACAACTTCGGTCTGCGATCCATCCTTCGATACAAGGATTCTTTGCATTCAGGCCCGAGCCCAGGGCCAGGGGCCCCTGGGCACATCCTTTGGCCATTTTCCCTCTGAAAGAAAACTCACCAGTCCAGGTTGCTGATGTCAGTTTGTAGGGCTCCCTTGGGTCTATCAGGGCAGCACAAGTTTGAGGTGGGGACAATTTTGGTCTGTGATCCACCCTTCGATAGAGGGATTCTTTACAGTCAGGCCCGAGCCCAGGGTCAGGGGCCCCTGGGCATATCCTTTGGCCATTTTCCCTGGGAAAGAAAACTCACCAGTCCAGGTTGCTGATGTCAGTTTGTAGGGCTTCCTTGTTTCTCTCAGGGCAGCACAACTTTGAGGATGGGACAACTTCGGTCTGGGGTCCATCCTTCGATATAAGGATTTTTTGCATTCAGGTCGGAGCCCAGTGCCAGGGGCCCCTGGGCACATCCTTTGGCCATTTTCCCTGGGAAAGAAAACTCACCAGTCCAGGTTGCTGATGTCAATTTGTAGGGCTCCCTTGGGTCTCTCAGGGCAGCACAACTTTGAGGAGGGGACAACTTCGGTCTGGGGTCCATCCTTCGATATAAGGATTTTTTGCAGTCAGGTCCCAGCCCGGGGTCAGGGGCCCCTGGGCACATCCTTTGGCCATTTTCCCTGGGAAAGAAAACTCACTAGTCCAGGTTGCTGATGTCAGTTTGTAGGGCTCCCTTGGGTCTATCAGGGCAGCACAACTTTGAGGAGGGGACAACTTTGGTCTGTGATCCATTCTTAGATATAAGGATTCTTCGCAGTCAGGCCCCAGCCCGGGGTCAGGGGCCCCTGGGCACATCCTTTGGCCATTTTCCCTGGGAAAGAAAACTCACCAGTCCAGGTTGCTGATGTCAGTTTGTAGGGCTCCCTTGGGTCTATCAGGGCAGCACAACTTTGAGGAGGGGACAACTTCGGTCTGGGGTCCATACTTCGATATAAGGATTCTTTGCAGTCAGGTGCCAGCCCAGTGCCAGGGGCCCCTGGGCACATCCTTTGGCCATTTTCCCTGGGAAAGAAAACTCACCAGTCCAGGTTGCTGATGTCAGTTTGTAGGGCTCCCTTGGGTCTATCAGGGCAGCACAAGTTTGAGGTGGGGACAATTTTGGTCTGTGATCCACCCTTCGATAGAGGGATTCTTTACAGTCAGGCCCGAGCCCAGGGTCAGGGGCCCCTGGGCATATCCTTTGGCCATTTTCCCTGGGAAAGAAAACTCACCAGTCCAGGTTGCTGATGTCAGCTTGTAGGGCTTCCTTGTTTCTCTCAGGGCAGCACAACTTTGAGGATGGGACAACTTCGGTCTGGGGTCCATCCTTCGATATAAGGATTTTTTGCATTCAGGTCGGAGCCCAGTGCCAGGGGCCCCTGGGCACATCCTTTGACCATTTTCCCTGGGAAAGAAAACTCACCAGTCCAGGTTGCTGATGTCAATTTGTAGGGCTCCCTTGGGTCTCTCAGGGCAGCACAACTTTGAGGAGGGGACAACTTCGGTCTGGGGTCCATCCTTCGATATAAGGATTTTTTGCAGTCAGGTCCCAGCCCAGGGTCAGGGGCCCCTGGGCACATCCTTTGGCCATTTTCCCTGGGAAAGAAAACTCACTAGTCCAGGTTGCTGATGTCAGTTTGTAGGGCTCCCTTGGGTCTATCAGGGCAGCACAACTTTGAGGAGGGGACAACTTTGGTCTGCGAACCATCCTTCGATATAAGGATTCTTTGCAGTCAGGCCCCAGCCCAGGGCCAGGGGCCCCTGGGCACATCCTTTGGCCATTTTCCCTGGGAAAGAAAACTCACCAGTCCAGGTTGCTGATGTCAGTTTGTAGGGCTCCCTTGGGTCTCTCAGGGCAGCACAACTTTGAGGAGGGGACAACTTTGGTCTGTGATCCATTCTTAGATATAAGGATTCTTCGCAGTCAGGCCCCAGCCCGGGGTCAGGGGCCCCTGGGCACATCCTTTGGCCATTTTCCCTGGGAAAGAAAACTCACCAGTCCAGGTTGCTGATGTCAGTTTGTAGGGCTCCCTTGGGTCTATCAGGGCAGCACAACTTTGAGGAGGGGACAACTTCGGTCTGGGGTCCATACTTCGATATAAGGATTCTTTGCAGTCAGGTGCCAGCCCAGTGCCAGGGGCCCCTGGGCACATCCTTTGGCCATTTTCCCTGGGAAAGAAAACTCACCAGTCCAGGTTCCTGATGTCAGTTTGTAGGGCTCCCTTGGGTCTATCAGGGCAGCACAACTTTGAGGAGGGGACAACTTCGGTCTGGGGTCCATCCTTCTATATAAGGATTCTTTGCAGTCAGGTCCCAGCCCTGCTCTTGGGGCTCCTGGGAACATCCTTTGGCCATTTTCCCTGGGAAAGAAAACTCACCAGTCCAGGTTGCTGATGTCAGTTTGTAGGGCTCCCTTGGGTCTATCAGGGCAGCACAACTTTGAGGAGGGGACAACTTCGGTCTGCGATCCATCCTTCAATATAAGGATTCTTTGCATTCAGGCCCGAGCCCAGGGTCAGGGGCCCCTGGGCACATCCTTTGGCCATTTTCCCTGGGAAAGAAAACTCACCAGTCCAGGTTGCTGATATCAGTTTGTAGGGCTCCCTTGGGTCTATCAGGGCAGCACAAGTATGAGATGGGGACAACTTCGGTCTGCGATCCATCCTTCGATATAAGGATTCTTTGCATTCAGGCCCGAGCCCAGTGCCAGGGGCCCCTGGGCACATCCTTTGGCCATTTTCCCTGGGAAAGAAAACTCACCAGTCCAGGTTCCTGATGTCAGTTTGTAGGGCTCCCTTGGGTCTATCAGGGCAGCACAAGTATGAGATGGGGACAACTTCGGTCTGCGATCCATCCTTCGATATAAGGATTCTTTGCATTCAGGCCCGAGCCCAGGGCCAGGTGCCCCTGGGCACATCCTTTGGCCATTTTCCCTGGGAAAGAAAACTCACCAGTCCAGGTTCCTGATGTCAGTTTGTAGGGCTCCCTTGGGTCTATCAGGGCAGCACAAGTTTGAGGTGGGGACAATTTTGGTCTGTGATCCACGCTTCGATTGAGGGATTCTTTACAGTCAGGCCCGGGGTCCAGGGCCAGGGGCTCCTGGGCACATCCTTTGGCCATTTTCCCTGGGAAAGAAAATTCACCAGTCCAGGTTGCTAATGTCAGTTTGTAGGGCTCCCTTGGGTCTATCAGGGCAGCACAACTTTGAGGAGGGGACAACTTCAGTCTGGGGTCCATCCTTCGATATAAGGATTCTTTGCAGTCAGGTCCGAGCCCAGTGCCAGGGGCCCCTGGGCACATCCTTTGGCCATTTTCCCTGGGAAAGAAAACTCACCAGTCCAGGTTGCTGAGGTCAGTTTGTAGGGCTCCCTTGGGTCTATCAGGGCAGCACAACTTTGAGGAGGGGACAACTTCGGTTGGGGGTCCAAACTTCGATATAAGGATTCTCTGCAGTCAGGCCCCAGCCCAGGGCCGGGGGCCCCTGGGCACATCCTTTGGCCATTTTCCCTGGGAAAGAAAATTCACCTGTCCAGGCTGCTGATGTCAGTTTGTAGGGCTCCCTTGGGTCTATCTGGGCAGCAGAAATTTGAGGAGCGGACAATTTTGGTCTGCGATCCATCCTTCGATATATGGATTCTTTGCAGTCAGGTCCCAGCCCTGCTCTTGGGGCTCCTGGGAACATCCTTTGGCCATTTTCCCTGGGAAAGAAAACTCACCAGTCCAGGTTGCTGATATCAGTTTGTAGGGCTCCCTTGGGTCTATCAGGGCAGCACAAGTATGAGATGGGGACAACTTCGGTCTGCGATCCATCCTTCGATATAAGGATTCTTTGCATTCAGGCCCGAGCCCAGTGCCAGGGGCCCCTGGGCACATCCTTTGGCCATTTTCCCTGGGAAAGAAAACTCACCATTCCAGGTTCCTGATGTCAGTTTGTAGGGCTCCCTTGGGTCTATCAGGGCAGCACAAGTATGAGATGGGGACAACTTCGGTCTGCGATCCATCCTTCGATACAAGGATTCTTTGCATTCAGGCCCGAGCCCAGGGCCAGGGGCCCCTGGGCACATCCTTTGGCCATTTTCCCTCTGAAAGAAAACTCACCAGTCCAGGTTGCTGATGTCAGTTTGTAGGGCTCCCTTGGGTCTATCAGGGCAGCACAAGTTTGAGGTGGGGACAATTTTGGTCTGTGATCCACCCTTCGATAGAGGGATTCTTTACAGTCAGGCCCGAGCCCAGGGTCAGGGGCCCCTGGGCATATCCTTTGGCCATTTTCCCTGGGAAAGAAAACTCACCAGTCCAGGTTGCTGATGTCAGTTTGTAGGGCTTCCTTGTTTCTCTCAGGGCAGCACAACTTTGAGGATGGGACAACTTCGGTCTGGGGTCCATCCTTCGATATAAGGATTTTTTGCATTCAGGTCGGAGCCCAGTGCCAGGGGCCCCTGGGCACATCCTTTGGCCATTTTCCCTGGGAAAGAAAACTCACCAGTCCAGGTTGCTGATGTCAATTTGTAGGGCTCCCTTGGGTCTCTCAGGGCAGCACAACTTTGAGGAGGGGACAACTTCGGTCTGGGGTCCATCCTTCGATATAAGGATTTTTTGCAGTCAGGTCCCAGCCCGGGGTCAGGGGCCCCTGGGCACATCCTTTGGCCATTTTCCCTGGGAAAGAAAACTCACTAGTCCAGGTTGCTGATGTCAGTTTGTAGGGCTCCCTTGGGTCTATCAGGGCAGCACAACTTTGAGGAGGGGACAACTTTGGTCTGTGATCCATTCTTAGATATAAGGATTCTTCGCAGTCAGGCCCCAGCCCGGGGTCAGGGGCCCCTGGGCACATCCTTTGGCCATTTTCCCTGGGAAAGAAAACTCACCAGTCCAGGTTGCTGATGTCAGTTTGTAGGGCTCCCTTGGGTCTATCAGGGCAGCACAACTTTGAGGAGGGGACAACTTCGGTCTGGGGTCCATACTTCGATATAAGGATTCTTTGCAGTCAGGTGCCAGCCCAGTGCCAGGGGCCCCTGGGCACATCCTTTGGCCATTTTCCCTGGGAAAGAAAACTCACCAGTCCAGGTTGCTGATGTCAGTTTGTAGGGCTCCCTTGGGTCTATCAGGGCAGCACAAGTTTGAGGTGGGGACAATTTTGGTCTGTGATCCACCCTTCGATAGAGGGATTCTTTACAGTCAGGCCCGAGCCCAGGGTCAGGGGCCCCTGGGCATATCCTTTGGCCATTTTCCCTGGGAAAGAAAACTCACCAGTCCAGGTTGCTGATGTCAGCTTGTAGGGCTTCCTTGTTTCTCTCAGGGCAGCACAACTTTGAGGATGGGACAACTTCGGTCTGGGGTCCATCCTTCGATATAAGGATTTTTTGCATTCAGGTCGGAGCCCAGTGCCAGGGGCCCCTGGGCACATCCTTTGACCATTTTCCCTGGGAAAGAAAACTCACCAGTCCAGGTTGCTGATGTCAATTTGTAGGGCTCCCTTGGGTCTCTCAGGGCAGCACAACTTTGAGGAGGGGACAACTTCGGTCTGGGGTCCATCCTTCGATATAAGGATTTTTTGCAGTCAGGTCCCAGCCCAGGGTCAGGGGCCCCTGGGCACATCCTTTGGCCATTTTCCCTGGGAAAGAAAACTCACTAGTCCAGGTTGCTGATGTCAGTTTGTAGGGCTCCCTTGGGTCTATCAGGGCAGCACAACTTTGAGGAGGGGACAACTTTGGTCTGCGAACCATCCTTCGATATAAGGATTCTTTGCAGTCAGGCCCCAGCCCAGGGCCAGGGGCCCCTGGGCACATCCTTTGGCCATTTTCCCTGGGAAAGAAAACTCACCAGTCCAGGTTGCTGATGTCAGTTTGTAGGGCTCCCTTGGGTCTCTCAGGGCAGCACAACTTTGAGGAGGGGACAACTTTGGTCTGTGATCCATTCTTAGATATAAGGATTCTTCGCAGTCAGGCCCCAGCCCGGGGTCAGGGGCCCCTGGGCACATCCTTTGGCCATTTTCCCTGGGAAAGAAAACTCACCAGTCCAGGTTGCTGATGTCAGTTTGTAGGGCTCCCTTGGGTCTATCAGGGCAGCACAACTTTGAGGAGGGGACAACTTCGGTCTGGGGTCCATACTTCGATATAAGGATTCTTTGCAGTCAGGTGCCAGCCCAGTGCCAGGGGCCCCTGGGCACATCCTTTGGCCATTTTCCCTGGGAAAGAAAACTCACCAGTCCAGGTTCCTGATGTCAGTTTGTAGGGCTCCCTTGGGTCTATCAGGGCAGCACAACTTTGAGGAGGGGACAACTTCGGTCTGGGGTCCATCCTTCTATATAAGGATTCTTTGCAGTCAGGTCCCAGCCCTGCTCTTGGGGCTCCTGGGAACATCCTTTGGCCATTTTCCCTGGGAAAGAAAACTCACCAGTCCAGGTTGCTGATGTCAGTTTGTAGGGCTCCCTTGGGTCTATCAGGGCAGCACAACTTTGAGGAGGGGACAACTTCGGTCTGCGATCCATCCTTCGATATAAGGATTCTTTGCATTCAGGCCCGAGCCCAGTGCCAGGGGCCCCTGGGCACATCCTTTGGCCATTTTCCCTGGGAAAGAAAACTCACCAGTCCAGGTTGCTGATATCAGTTTGTAGGGCTCCCTTGGGTCTATCAGGGCAGTACAAGTATGAGATGGGGACAACTTTGGTCTGCGATCCATCCTTCGATATAAGGATTCTTTGCATTCAGGCCCGAGCCCAGTGCCAGGGGCCCCTGGGCACATCCTTTGGCCATTTTCCCTGGGAAAGAAAACTCACCAGTCCAGGTTGCTGATATCAGTTTGTAGGGCTCCCTTGGGTCTATCAGGGCAGCACAAGTATGAGATGGGGACAACTTCGGTCTGCGATCCATCCTTCGATATAAGGATTCTTTGCATTCAGGCCCGAGCCCAGGGCCAGGTGCCCCTGGGCACATCCTTTGGCCATTTACCCTGGGAAAGAAAACTCACCAGTCCAGGTTCCTGATGTCAGTTTGTGGGGCTCCCTTGGGTCTATCAGGGCAGCACAAGTTTGAGGTGGGGACAATTTTGGTCTGTGATCCACGCTTCGATTGAGGGATTCTTTACAGTCAGGCCCGAGTCCAGGCCCAGGGGCTCCTGGGCACATCCTTTGGCCATTTTCCCTGGGAAAGAAAATTCACCAGTCCAGGTTGCTAATGTCAGTTTGTAGGGCTCCCTTGGGTCTATCAGGGCAGCAGAAATTTGAGGAGCGGACAATTTTGGTCTGCGATCCATCCTTTGATATATGGATTCTTTGCAGTCAGGTCCCAGCCCTGCTCTTGGGGCTCCTGGGAACATCCTTTGGCCATTTTCCCTGGGAAAGAAAACTCACCAGTCCAGGTTGCTGATATCAGTTTGTAGGGCTCCCTTGGGTCTATCAGGGCAGCACAAGTATGAGATGGGGACAACTTCGGTCTGCGATCCATCCTTCGATATAAGGATTCTTTGCATTCAGGCCCGAGCCCAGTGCCAGGGGCCCCTGGGCACATCCTTTGGCCATTTTCCCTGGGAAAGAAAACTCACCATTCCAGGTTGCTGATGTCAGTTTGTAGGGCTCCCTTGGGTCTATCAGGGCAGCACAACTTTGAGGAGGGGACAACTTCGGTCTGGGGTCCATACTTCGATATAAGGATTCTTTGCAGTCAGGTGCCAGCCCAGTGCCAGGGGCCCCTGGGCACATCCTTTGGCCATTTTCCCTGGGAAAGAAAACTCACCAGTCCAGGTTGCTGATGTCAGTTTGTAGGGCTCCCTTGGGTCTATCAGGGCAGCACAACTTTGAGGAGGGGACAACTTCGGTCTGGGGTCCATCCTTCTATATAAGGATTCTTTGCAGTCAGGTCCCAGCCCTGCTCTTGGGGCTCCTGGGAACATCCTTTGGCCATTTTCCCTGGGAAAGAAAACTCACCAGTCCAGGTTGCTGATGTCAGTTTGTAGGGCTCCCTTGGGTCTATCAGGGCAGCACAACTTTGAGGAGGGGACAACTTCGGTCTGCGATCCATCCTTCAATATAAGGATTCTTTGCATTCAGGCCTGAGCCCAGGGTCAGGGGCCCCTGGGCACATCCTTTGGCCATTTTCCCTGGGAAAGAAAACTCACCAGTCCAGGTTGCTGATATCAGTTTGTAGGGCTCCCTTGGGTCTATCAGGGCAGTATAAGTATGAGATGGGGACAACTTCGGTCTGCGATCCATCCTTCGATATAAGGATTCTTTGCATTCAGGCCCGAGCCCAGTGCCAGGGGCCCCTGGGCACATCCTTTGGCCATTTTCCCTGGGAAAGAAAACTCACCAGTCCAGGTTCCTGATGTCAGTTTGTAGGGCTCCCTTGGGTCTATCAGGGCAGCACAAGTTTGAGGTGGGGACAATTTTGGTCTGTGATCCACGCTTCGATTGAGGGATTCTTTACAGTCAGGCCCGAGTCCAGGGCCAGGGGCTCCTGGGCACATCCTTTGGCCATTTTCCCTGGGAAAGAAAACTCACCAGTCCAGGTTGCTGATGTCAGTTTGTAGGGCTCCCTTGGGTCTCTCAGGGCAGCACAACTTTGAGGAGGGGACAACTTCAGTCTGGGGTCCATCCTTCGATATAAGGATTCTTTGCAGTCAGGTCCGAGCCCAGTGCCAGGGGCCCCTGGGCACATCCTTTGGCCATTTTCCCTGGGAAAGAAAACTCACCAGTCCAGGTTGCTGAGGTCAGTTTGTAGGGCTCCCTTGGGTCTATCAGGGCAGCACAACTTTGAGGAGGGGACAACTTCGGTTGGGGGTCCAAACTTCGATATAAGGATTCTCTGCAGTCAGGCCCCAGCCCAGGGCCGGGGGCCCCTGGGCACATCCTTTGGCCATTTTCCCTGGGAAAGAAAATTCACCTGTCCAGGCTGCTGATGTCAGTTTGTAGGGCTCCCTTGGGTCTATCTGGGCAGCAGAAATTTGAGGAGCGGACAATTTTGGTCTGCGATCCATCCTTCGATATATGGATTCTTTGCAGTCAGGTCCCAGCCCTGCTCTTGGGGCTCCTGGGAACATCCTTTGGCCATTTTCCCTGGGAAAGAAAACTCACCAGTCCAGGTTGCTGATATCAGTTTGTAGGGCTCCCTTGGGTCTATCAGGGCAGCACAAGTATGAGATGGGGACAACTTCGGTCTGCGATCCATCCTTCGATACAAGGATTCTTTGCATTCAGGCCCGAGCCCAGGGCCAGGGGCCCCTGGGCACATCCTTTGGCCATTTTCCCTGGGAAAGAAAACTCACCAGTCCAGGTTGCTGATGTCAATTTGTAGGGCTCCCTTGGGTCTATCAGGGCAGCACAAGTTTGAGGTGGGGACAATTTTGGTCTGTGATCCACCCTTCGATAGAGGGATTCTTTACAGTCAGGCCCGAGCCCAGGGTCAGGGGCCCCTGGGCATATCCTTTGGCCATTTTCCCTGGGAAAGAAAACTCACCAGTCCAGGTTGCTGATGTCAGTTTGTAGGGCTTCCTTGTTTCTCTCAGGGCAGCACAACTTTGAGGATGGGACAACTTCGGTCTGGGGTCCATCCTTCGATATAAGGATTTTTTGCATTCAGGTCGGAGCCCAGTGCCAGGGGCCCCTGGGCACATCCTTTGGCCATTTTCCCTGGGAAAGAAAACTCACCAGTCCAGGTTGCTGATGTCAATTTGTAGGGCTCCCTTGGGTCTCTCAGGGCAGCACAACTTTGAGGAGGGGACAACTTCGGTCTGGGGTCCATCCTTCGATATAAGGATTTTTTGCAGTCAGGTCCCAGCCCGGGGTCAGGGGCCCCTGGGCACATCCTTTGGCCATTTTCCCTGGGAAAGAAAACTCACTAGTCCAGGTTGCCGATGTCAGTTTGTAGGGCTCCCTTGGGTCTATCAGGGCAGCACAACTTTGAGGAGGGGACAACTTTGGTCTGCGAACCATCCTTCGATATAAGGATTCTTTGCAGTCAGGTGCCAGCCCAGTGCCAGGGGCCCCTGGGCACATCCTTTGGCCATTTTCCCTGGGAAAGAAAACTCACCAGTCCAGGTTCCTGATGTCAGTTTGTAGGGCTCCCTTGGGTCTATCAGGGCAGCACAACTTTGAGGAGGGGACAACTTCGGTCTGGGGTCCATCCTTCTATATAAGGATTCTTTGCAGTCAGGTCCCAGCCCTGCTCTTGGGGCTCCTGGGAACATCCTTTGGCCATTTTCCCTGGGAAAGAAAACTCACCAGTCCAGGTTGCTGATGTCAGTTTGTAGGGCTCCCTTGGGTCTATCAGGGCAGCACAACTTTGAGGAGGGGACAACTTCGGTCTGCGATCCATCCTTCGATATAAGGATTCTTTGCATTCAGGCCCGAGCCCAGGGTCAGGGGCCCCTGGGCACATCCTTTGGCCATTTTCCCTGGGAAAGAAAACTCACCAGTCCAGGTTGCTGATATCAGTTGGTAGGGCTCCCTTGGGTCTATCAGGGCAGTACAAGTATGAGATGGGGACAACTTCGGTCTGCGATCCATCCTTCGATATAAGGATTCTTTGCATTCAGGCCCGAGCCCAGTGCCAGGGGCCCCTGGGCACATCCTTTGGCCATTTTCCCTGGGAAAGAAAACTCACCAGTCCAGGTTGCTGATATCAGTTTGTAGGGCTCCCTTGGGTCTATCAGGGCAGCACAAGTATGAGATGGGGACAACTTCGGTCTGCGATCCATCCTTCGATATAAGGATTCTTTGCATTCAGGCCCGAGCCCAGGGCCAGGTGCCCCTGGGCACATCCTTTGGCCATTTTCCCTGGGAAAGAAAACTCACCAGTCCAGGTTCCTGATGTCAGTTTGTAGGGCTCCCTTGGGTCTATCAGGGCAGCACAAGTTTGAGGTGGGGACAATTTTGGTCTGTGATCCACGCTTCGATTGAGGGATTCTTTACAGTCAGGCCCGAGCCCAGTGCCAGGGGCTCCTGGGCACATCCTTTGGCCATTTTCCCTGGGAAAGAAAATTCACCAGTCCAGGTTGCTAATGTCAGTTTGTAGGGCTCCCTTGGGTCTATCAGGGCAGCAGAAATTTGAGGAGCGGACAATTTTGGTCTGCGATCCATCCTTTGATATATGGATTCTTTGCAGTCAGGTCCCAGCCCTGCTCTTGGGGCTCCTCGGAACATCCTTTGGCCATTTTCCCTGGGAAAGAAAACTCACCAGTCCAGGTTGCTGATATCAGTTTGTAGGGCTCCCTTGGGTCTATCAGGGCAGCACAACTTTGAGATGGGGACAACTTCGGTCTGCGATCCATCCTTCGATATAAGGATTCTTTGCTTTCAGGCCCGAGCCCAGTGCCAGGGGCCCCTGGGCACATCCTTTGGCCATTTTCCCTGGGAAAGAAAACTCACCATTCCAGGTTCCTGATGTCAGTTTGTAGGGCTCCCTTGGGTCTATCAGGGCAGCACAAGTATGAGATGGGGACAACTTCGGTCTGCGATCCATCCTTCGATACAAGGATTCTTTGCATTCAGGCCCGAGCCCAGGGCCAGGGGCCCCTGGGCACATCCTTTGGCCATTTTCCCTGGGAAAGAAAACTCACCAGTCCAGGTTGCTGATGTCAGTTTGTAGGGCTCCCTTGGGTCTATCAGGGCAGCACAAGTTTGAGGTGGGGACAATTTTGGTCTGTGATCCACCCTTCGATAGAGGGATTCTTTACAGTCAGGCCCGAGCCCAGGGTCAGGGGCCCCTGGGCATATCCTTTGGCCATTTTCCCTGGGAAAGAAAACTCACCAGTCCAGGTTGCTGATGTCAGTTTGTAGGGCTTCCTTGTTTCTCTCAGGGCAGCACAACTTTGAGGATGGGACAACTTCGGTCTGGGGTCCATCCTTCGATATAAGGATTCTTTGCAGTCAGGTCCCAGCCCGGGGTCAGGGGCCCCTGGGCACATCCTTTGGCCATTTTCCCTGGGAAAGAAAACTCACTAGTCCAGGTTGCTGATGTCAGTTTGTAGGGCTCCCTTGGGTCTATCAGGGCAGCACAAATTTGAGGAGGGGACAACTTCGGTCTGTGATCCATTGTTCGATATAAGGATTCTTTGCAGTCAGGTCCCAGCCCGGGGTCAGGGGCCCCTGGGCACATCCTTTGGCCATTTTCCCTGGGAAAGAAAACTCACTAGTCCAGGTTGCTGATGTCAGTTTGTAGGGCTCCCTTGGGTCTATCAGGGCAGCACAACTTTGAGGAGGGGACAACTTTGGTCTGCGAACCATCCTTCGATATAAGGATTCTTTGCAGTCAGGCCCCAGCCCAGGGCCAGGGGCCCCTGGGCACATCCTTTGGCCATTTTCCCTGGGAAAGAAAACTCACCAGTCCAGGTTGCTGATGTCAGTTTGTAGGGCTCTCTTGGGTCTCTCAGGGCAGCACAACTTTGAGGAGGGGACAACTTCGGTCTGGGGTCCATCCTTCGATATAAGGATTCTTTGCAGTCAGGTGCCAGCCCAGTGCCAGGAGCCCCTGGGCACATCCTTTGGCCATTTTCCCTGGGAAAGAAAACTCACCAGTCCAGGTTGCTGATGTCAGTTTGTAGGGCTCCCTTGGGTCTATCAGGGCAGCACAACTTTGAGGAGGGGAAAACTTCGGTCTGGGGTCCATCCTTCGATATAAGGATCCTTTGCAGTCAGGTCCCAGCCCTGCTCTTGGGGCTCCTGGGAACATCCTTTGGCCATTTTCCCTGGGAAAGAAAACTCACCAGTCCAGGTTGCTGATGTCAGTTTGTAGGGCTCCCTTGGGTCTCTCAGGGCAGCACAACTTTGAGGAGGGGACAACTTCGGTCTGTGATCCATCCTTCGATATAAGGATTCTTTGCATTCAGGCCCAAGCCCAGGGTCAGGGGCCCCTGGGCACATCCTTTGGCCATTTTCCCTGGGAAAGAAAACTCACCAGTCCAGGTTCCTGATGTCAGTTTGTAGGGCTCCCTTGGGTCTATCAGGGCAGCACAAGTATGAGATGGGGACAACTTCGGTCTGCGATCCATCCTTCGATATAAGGATTCTTTGCATTCAGGCCCGAGCCCAGGGCCAGGTGCCCCTGGGCACATCCTTTGGCCATTTTCCCTGGGAAAGAAAACTCACCAGTCCAGGTTCCTGATGTCAGTTTGTAGGGCTCCCTTGGGTCTATCTGGGCAGCAGAAATTTGAGGAGCGGACAATTTTGGTCTGTGATCCACGCTTCGATTGAGGGATTCTTTACAGTCAGGCCCGAGTCCAGGGCCAGGGGCTCCTGGGCACATCCTTTGGCCATTTTCCCTGGGAAAGAAAATTCACCAGTCCAGGTTGCTAATGTCAGTTTGTAGGGCTCCCTTGGGTCTATCAGGGCAGCAGAAATTTGAGGAGCGGACAATTTTGGTCTGCGATCCATCCTTTGATATATGGATTCTTTGCAGTCAGGTCCCAGCCCTGCTCTTGGGGCTCCTGGGAACATCCTTTGGCCATTTTCCCTGGGAAAGAAAACTCACCAGTCCAGGTTGCTGATATCAGTTTGTAGGGCTCCCTTGGGTCTATCAGGGCAGCACATGTATGAGATGGGGACAACTTCGGTCTGCGATCCATCCTTCGATATAAGGATTCTTTGCATTCAGGCCCGAGCCCAGTGCCAGGGGCCCCTGGGCACATCCTTTGGCCATTTTCCCTGGGAAAGAAAACTCACCATTCCAGGTTCCTGATGTCAGTTTGTAGGGCTCCCTTGGGTCTATCAGGGCAGCACAAGTATGAGATGGGGACAACTTCGGTCTGCGATCCATCCTTCGATACAAGGATTCTTTGCATTCAGGCCCGAGCCCAGGGCCAGGGGCCCCTGGGCACATCCTTTGGCCATTTTCCCTGGGAAAGAAAACTCACCAGTCCAGGTTGCTGATGTCAGTTTGTAGGGCTCCCTTGGGTCTATCAGGGCAGCACAAGTTTGAGGTGGGGACAATTTTGGTCTGTGATCCACCCTTCGATAGAGGGATTCTTTACAGTCAGGCCCGAGCCCAGGGTCAGGGGCCCCTGGGCATATCCTTTGGCCATTTTCCCTGGGAAAGAAAACTCACCAGTCCAGGTTGCTGATGTCAGTTTGTAGGGCTTCCTTGTTTCTCTCAGGGCAGCACAACTTTGAGGATGGGACAACTTCGGTCTGGGGTCCATCCTTCGATATAAGGATTCTTTGCAGTCAGGTCCCAGCCCGGGGTCAGGGGCCCCTGGGCACATCCTTTGGCCATTTTCCCTGGGAAAGAAAACTCACTAGTCCAGGTTGCTGATGTCAGTTTGTAGGGCTCCCTTGGGTCTATCAGGGCAGCACAAATTTGAGGAGGGGACAACTTCGGTCTGTGATCCATTGTTCGATATAAGGATTCTTTGCAGTCAGGTCCCAGCCCGGGGTCAGGGGCCCCTGGGCACATCCTTTGGCCATTTTCCCTGGGAAAGAAAACTCACTAGTCCAGGTTGCTGATGTCAGTTTGTAGGGCTCCCTTGGGTCTATCAGGGCAGCACAACTTTGAGGAGGGGACAACTTTGGTCTGCGAACCATCCTTCGATATAAGGATTCTTTGCAGTCAGGCCCCAGCCCAGGGCCAGGGGCCCCTGGGCACATCCTTTGGCCATTTTCCCTGGGAAAGAAAACTCACCAGTCCAGGTTGCTGATGTCAGTTTGTAGGGCTCTCTTGGGTCTCTCAGGGCAGCACAACTTTGAGGAGGGGACAACTTCGGTCTGGGGTCCATCCTTCGATATAAGGATTCTTTGCAGTCAGGTGCCAGCCCAGTGCCAGGAGCCCCTGGGCACATCCTTTGGCCATTTTCCCTGGGAAAGAAAACTCACCAGTCCAGGTTGCTGATGTCAGTTTGTAGGGCTCCCTTGGGTCTATCAGGGCAGCACAACTTTGAGGAGGGGAAAACTTCGGTCTGGGGTCCATCCTTCGATATAAGGATCCTTTGCAGTCAGGTCCCAGCCCTGCTCTTGGGGCTCCTGGGAACATCCTTTGGCCATTTTCCCTGGGAAAGAAAACTCACCAGTCCAGGTTGCTGATGTCAGTTTGTAGGGCTCCCTTGGGTCTCTCAGGGCAGCACAACTTTGAGGAGGGGACAACTTCGGTCTGCGATCCATCCTTCGATATAAGGATTCTTTGCATTCAGGCCCAAGCCCAGGGTCAGGGGCCCCTGGGCACATCCTTTGGCCATTTTCCCTGGGAAAGAAAACTCATCAGTCCAGGTTCCTGATGTCAGTTTGTAGGGCTCCCTTGGGTCTATCAGGGCAGCACAAGTATGAGATGGGGACAACTTCGGTCTGCGATCCATCCTTCGATATAAGGATTCTTTGCATTCAGGCCCGAGCCCAGGGCCAGGTGCCCCTGGGCACATCCTTTGGCCATTTTCCCTGGGAAAGAAAACTCACCAGTCCAGGTTCCTGATGTCAGTTTGTAGGGCTCCCTTGGGTCTATCTGGGCAGCAGAAATTTGAGGAGCGGACAATTTTGGTCTGTGATCCACGCTTCGATTGAGGGATTCTTTACAGTCAGGCCCGAGTCCAGGGCCAGGGGCTCCTGGGCACATCCTTTGGCCATTTTCCCTGGGAAAGAAAATTCACCAGTCCAGGTTGCTAATGTCAGTTTGTAGGGCTCCCTTGGGTCTATCAGGGCAGCAGAAATTTGAGGAGCGGACAATTTTGGTCTGCGATCCATCCTTTGATATATGGATTCTTTGCAGTCAGGTCCCAGCCCTGCTCTTGGGGCTCCTGGGAACATCCTTTGGCCATTTTCCCTGGGAAAGAAAACTCACCAGTCCAGGTTGCTGATGTCAGTTTGTAGGGCTCCCTTGGGTCTATCTGGGCAGCAGAAATTTGAGGAGCGGACAATTTTGTTCTGCGATCCATCCTTCGATATATGGATTCTTTGCAGTCAGGCCCGAGCCCAGTGCCAGGGGCCCCTGGGCACATCCTTTGGCCATTTTCCCTGGGAAAGAAAACTCACCATTCCAGGTTGCTGATGTCAGTTTGTAGGGCTCCCTTGGGTCTATCAGGGCAGCACAACTTTGAGGAGGGGACAACTTCGGTCTGGGGTCCATACTTCGATATAAGGATTCTTTGCAGTCAGGTGCCAGCCCAGTGCCAGGGGCCCCTGGGCACATCCTTTGGCCATTTTCCCTGGGAAAGAAAACTCACCAGTCCAGGTTGCTGATGTCAGTTTGTAGGGCTCCCTTGGGTCTATCAGGGCAGCACAACTTTGAGGAGGGGACAACTTCGGTCTGGGGTCCATCCTTCTATATAAGGATTCTTTGCAGTCAGGTCCCAGCCCTGCTCTTGGGGCTCCTGGGAACATCCTTTGGCCATTTTCCCTGGGAAAGAAAACTCACCAGTCCAGGTTGCTGATGTCAGTTTGTAGGGCTCCCTTGGGTCTATCAGGGCAGCACAACTTTGAGGAGGGGACAACTTCGGTCTGCGATCCATCCTTCGATATAAGGATTCTTTGCATTCAGGCCCGAGCCCAGGGTCAGGGGCCCCTGGGCACATCCTTTGGCCATTTTCCCTGGGAAAGAAAACTCACCAGTCCAGGTTGCTGATATCAGTTTGTAGGGCTCCCTTGGGTCTATCAGGGCAGTACAAGTATGAGATGGGGACAACTTCGGTGTGCGATCCATCCTTCGATATAAGGATTCTTTGCATTCAGGCCCGAGCCCAGTGCCAGGGGCCCCTGGGCACATCCTTTGGCCATTTTCCCTGGGAAAGAAAATTCACCAGTCCAGGTTGCTAATGTCAGTTTGTAGGGCTCCCTTGGGTCTATCAGGGCAGCACAACTTTGAGGAGGGGACAACTTCAGTCTGGGGTCCATCCTTCGATATAAGGATTCTTTGCAGTCAGGTCCGAGCCCAGTGCCAGGGGCCCCTGGGCACATCCTTTGGCCATTTTCCCTGGGAAAGAAAACTCACCAGTCCAGGTTCCTGATGTCAGTTTGTAGGGCTCCCTTGGGTCTATCAGGGCAGCACAACTTTGAGGAGGGGACAACTTCGGTTGGGGGTCCAAACTTCGATATAAGGATTCTCTGCAGTCAGGCCCCAGCCCAGGGCCGGGGGACCCGGGGCACATCCTTTGGCCATTTTCCCTGGGAAAGAAAATTCACCTGTCCAGGCTGCTGATGTCAGTTTGTAGGGCTCCCTTGGGTCTATCTGGGCAGCAGAAATTTGAGGAGCGGACAATTTTGGTCTGCGATCCATCCTTCGATATATGGATTCTTTGCAGTCAGGTCCCAGCCCTGCTCTTGGGGCTCCTGGGAACATCCTTTGGCCATTTTCCCTGGGAAAGAAAACTCACCAGTCCAGGTTGCTGATATCAGTTTGTAGGGCTCCCTTGGGTCTATCAGGGCAGCACAAGTATGAGATGGGGACAACTTCGGTCTGCGATCCATCCTTCGATACAAGGATTCTTTGCATTCAGGCCCGAGCCCAGGGCCAGGGGCCCCTGGGCACATCCTTTGGCCATTTTCCCTGGGAAAGAAAACTCACCAGTCCAGGTTGCTGATGTCAGTTTGTAGGGCTCCCTTGGGTCTATCAGGGCAGCACAAGTTTGAGGTGGGGACAATTTTGGTCTGTGATCCACCCTTCGATAGAGGGATTCTTTACAGTCAGGCCCGAGCCCAGGGTCAGGGGCCCCTGGGCATATCCTTTGGCCATTTTCCCTGGGAAAGAAAACTCACCAGTCCAGGTTGCTGATGTCAGTTTGTAGGGCTTCCTTGTTTCTCTCAGGGCAGCACAACTTTGAGGATGGGACAACTTCGGTCTGGGGTCCATCCTTCGATATAAGGATTTTTTGCATTCAGGTCGGAGCCCAGTGCCAGGGGCCCCTGGGCACATCCTTTGGCCATTTTCCCTGGGAAAGAAAACTCACCAGTCCAGGTTGCTGATGTCAATTTGTAGGGCTCCCTTGGGTCTCTCAGGGCAGCACAACTTTGAGGAGGGGACAACTTCGGTCTGGGGTCCATCCTTCGATATAAGGATTTTTTGCAGTCAGGTCCCAGCCCGGGGTCAGGGGCCCCTGGGCACATCCTTTGGCCATTTTCCCTGGGAAAGAAAACTCACTAGTCCAGGTTGCTGATGTCAGTTTGTAGGGCTCCCTTGGGTCTATCAGGGCAGCACAACTTTGAGGAGGGGACAACTTTGGTCTGCGAACCATCCTTCGATATAAGGATTCTTTGCAGTCAGGCCCCAGCCCAGGGCCAGGGGCCCCTGGGCACATCCTTTGGCCATTTTCCCTGGGAAAGAAAACTCACCAGTCCAGGTTGCTGATGTCAGTTTGTAGGGCTCCCTTGGGTCTCTCAGGGCAGCACAACTTTGAGGAGGGGACAACTTTGGTCTGTGATCCATTCTTAGATATAAGGATTCTTCGCAGTCAGGCCCCAGCCCGGGGTCAGGGGCCCCTGGGCACATCCTTTGGCCATTTTCCCTGGGAAAGAAAACTCACCAGTCCAGGTTGCTGATGTCAGTTTGTAGGGCTCCCTTGGGTCTATCAGGGCAGCACAACTTTGAGGAGGGGACAACTTCGGTCTGGGGTCCATACTTCGATATAAGGATTCTTTGCAGTCAGGTGCCAGCCCAGTGCCAGGGGCCCCTGGGCACATCCTTTGGCCATTTTCCCTGGGAAAGAAAACTCACCAGTCCAGGTTCCTGATGTCAGTTTGTAGGGCTCCCTTGGGTCTATCAGGGCAGCACAACTTTGAGGAGGGGACAACTTCGGTCTGGGGTCCATCCTTCTATATAAGGATTCTTTGCAGTCAGGTCCCAGCCCTGCTCTTGGGGCTCCTGGGAACATCCTTTGGCCATTTTCCCTGGGAAAGAAAACTCACCAGTCCAGGTTGCTGATGTCAGTTTGTAGGGCTCCCTTGGGTCTATCAGGGCAGCACAACTTTGAGATGGGGACAACTTCGGTCTGCGATCCATCCTTCGATATAAGGATTCTTTGCATTCAGGCCCGAGCCCAGGGTCAGGGGCCCCTGGGCACATCCTTTGGCCATTTTCCCTGGGAAAGAAAACTCACCAGTCCAGGTTGCTGATATCAGTTTGTAGGGCTCCCTTGGGTCTATCAGGGCAGCACAAGTATGAGATGGGGACAACTTCGGTCTGCGATCCATCCTTCGATATAAGGATTCCTTGCATTCAGGCCCGAGCCCAGGGCCAGGTGCCCCTGGGCACATCCTTTGGCCATTTTCCCTGGGAAAGAAAACTCACCAGTCCAGGTTCCTGATGTCAGTTTGTAGGGCTCCCTTGGGTCTATCAGGGCAGCACAAGTTTGAGGTGGGGACAATTTTGGTCTGTGATCCACGCTTCGATTGAGGGATTCTTTACAGTCAGGCCCGAGTCCAGGGCCAGGGGCTCCTGGGCACATCCTTTGGCCATTTTCCCTGGGAAAGAAAATTCACCAGTCCAGGTTGCTAATGTCAGTTTGTAGGGCTCCCTTGGGTCTATCAGGGCAGCAGAAATTTGAGGAGCGGACAATTTTGGTCTGCGATCCATCCTTTGATATATGGATTCTTTGCAGTCAGGTCCCAGCCCTGCTCTTGGGGCTCCTGGGAACATCCTTTGGCCATTTTCCCTGGGAAAGAAAACTCACCAGTCCAGGTTGCTGATATCAGTTTGTAGGGCTCCCTTGGGTCTATCAGGGCAGCACATGTATGAGATGGGGACAACTTCGGTCTGCGATCCATCCTTCGATATAAGGATTCTTTGCATTCAGGCCCGAGCCCAGTGCCAGGGGCCCCTGGGCACATCCTTTGGCCATTTTCCCTGGGAAAGAAAACTCACCAGTCCAGGTTGCTGATGTCAGTTTGTAGGGCTCCCTTGGGTCTATCAGGGCAGCACAAGTTTGAGGTGGGGACAATTTTGGTCTGTGATCCACCCTTCGATAGAGGGATTCTTTACAGTCAGGCCCGAGCCCAGGGTCAGGGGCCCCTGGGCATATCCTTTGGCCATTTTCCCTGGGAAAGAAAACTCACCAGTCCAGGTTGCTGATGTCAGTTTGTAGGGCTTCCTTGTTTCTCTCAGGGCAGCACAACTTTGAGGATGGGACAACTTCGGTCTGGGGTCCATCCTTCGATATAAGGATTTTTTGCATTCAGGTCGGAGCCCAGTGCCAGGGGCCCCTGGGCACATCCTTTGGCCATTTTCCCTGGGAAAGAAAACTCACCAGTCCAGGTTGCTGATGTCAATTTGTAGGGCTCCCTTGGGTCTCTCAGGGCAGCACAACTTTGAGGAGGGGACAACTTCGGTCTGGGGTCCATCCTTCGATATAAGGATTTTTTGCAGTCAGGTCCCAGCCCGGGGTCAGGGGCCCCTGGGCACATCCTTTGGCCATTTTCCCTGGGAAAGAAAACTCACTAGTCCAGGTTGCTGATGTCAGTTTGTAGGGCTCCCTTGGGTCTATCAGGGCAGCACAACTTTGAGGAGGGGACAACTTTGGTCTGCGAACCATCCTTCGATATAAGGATTCTTTGCAGTCAGGCCCCAGCCCAGGGCCAGGGGCCCCTGGGCACATCCTTTGGCCATTTTCCCTGGGAAAGAAAACTCACCAGTCCAGGTTGCTGATGTCAGTTTGTAGGGCTCCCTTGGGTCTCTCAGGGCAGCACAACTTTGAGGAGGGGACAACTTTGGTCTGTGATCCATTCTTAGATATAAGGATTCTTCGCAGTCAGGCCCCAGCCCGGGGTCAGGGGCCCCTGGGCACATCCTTTGGCCATTTTCCCTGGGAAAGAAAACTCACCAGTCCAGGTTGCTGATGTCAGTTTGTAGGGCTCCCTTGGGTCTATCAGGGCAGCACAACTTTGAGGAGGGGACAACTTCGGTCTGGGGTCCATACTTCGATATAAGGATTCTTTGCAGTCAGGTGCCAGCCCAGTGCCAGGGGCCCCTGGGCACATCCTTTGGCCATTTTCCCTGGGAAAGAAAACTCACCAGTCCAGGTTCCTGATGTCAGTTTGTAGGGCTCCCTTGGGTCTATCAGGGCAGCACAACTTTGAGGAGGGGACAACTTCGGTCTGGGGTCCATCCTTCTATATAAGGATTCTTTGCAGTCAGGTCCCAGCCCTGCTCTTGGGGCTCCTGGGAACATCCTTTGGCCATTTTCCCTGGGAAAGAAAACTCACCAGTCCAGGTTGCTGATGTCAGTTTGTAGGGCTCCCTTGGGTCTATCAGGGCAGCACAACTTTGAGGAGGGGACAACTTCGGTCTGCGATCCATCCTTCGATATAAGGATTCTTTGCATTCAGGCCCGAGCCCAGGGTCAGGGGCCCCTGGGCACATCCTTTGGCCATTTTCCCTGGGAAAGAAAACTCACCAGTCCAGGTTGCTGATATCAGTTTGTAGGGCTCCCTTGGGTCTATCAGGGCAGTACAAGTATGAGATGGGGACAACTTCGGTCTGCGATCCATCCTTCGATATAAGGATTCTTTGCATTCAGGCCCGAGCCCCGGGTCAGGGGCCCCTGGGCACATCCTTTGGCCATTTTCCCTGGGAAAGAAAACTCACCAGTCCAGGTTGCTGATATCAGTTTGTAGGGCTCCCTTGGGTCTATCAGGGCAGCACAAGTATGAGATGGGGACAACTTCGGTCTGCGATCCATCCTTCGATATAAGGATTCTTTGCATTCAGGCCCGAGCCCAGGGCCAGGTGCCCCTGGGCACATCCTTTGGCCATTTTCCCTGGGAAAGAAAACTCACCAGTCCAGGTTCCTGATGTCAGTTTGTAGGGCTCCCTTGGGTCTATCAGGGCAGCACAACTTTGAGGTGGGGACAATTTTGGTCTGTGATCCACGCTTCGATTGAGGGATTCTTTACAGTCAGGCCCGAGTCCAGGCCCAGGGGCTCCTGGGCACATCCTTTGGCCATTTTCCCTGGGAAAGAAAATTCACCAGTCCAGGTTGCTAATGTCAGTTTGTAGGGCTCCCTTGGGTCTATCTGGGCAGCAGAAATTTGAGGAGCGGACAATTTTGGTCTGCGATCCATCCTTTGATATATGGATTCTTTGCAGTCAGGTCCCAGCCCTGCTCTTGGGGCTCCTGGGAACATCCTTTGGCCATTTTCCCTGGGAAAGAAAACTCACCAGTCCAGGTTGCTGATATCAGTTTGTAGGGCTCCCTTGGGTCTATCAGGGCAGCACATGTATGAGATGGGGACAACTTCGGTCTGCGATCCATCCTTCGATATAAGGATTCTTTGCATTCAGGCCCGAGCCCAGTGCCAGGGGCCCCTGGGCACATCCTTTGGCCATTTTCCCTGGGAAAGAAAACTCACCAGTCCAGGTTCCTGATGTCAGTTTGTAGGGCTCCCTTGGGTCTATCAGGGCAGCACAAGTATGAGATGGGGACAACTTCGGTCTGCGATCCATCCTTCGATACAAGGATTCTTTGCATTCAGGCCCGAGCCGAGGGCCAGGGGCCCCTGGGCACATCCTTTGGCCATTTTCCCTGGGAAAGAAAACTCACCAGTCCAGGTTGCTGATGTCAGTTTGTAGGGCTCCCTTGGGTCTATCAGGGCAGCACAAGTTTTAGGTGGGGACAATTTTGGTCTGTGATCCACCCTTCGATAGAGGGATTCTTTACAGTCAGGCCCGAGCCCAGGGTCAGGGGCCCCTGGGCATATCCTTTGGCCATTTTCCCTGGGAAAGAAAACTCACCAGTCCAGGTTGCTGATGTCAGTTTGTAGGGCTCTCTTGGGTCTCTCAGGGCAGCACAACTTTGAGGAGGGGACAACTTCGGTCTGGGGTCCATCCTTCGATATAAGGATTCTTTGCAGTCAGGTGCCAGCCCAGTGCCAGGAGCCCCTGGGCACATCCTTTGGCCATTTTCCCTGGGAAAGAAAACTCACCAGTCCAGGTTACTGATGTCAGTTTGTAGGGCTCCCTTGGGTCTATCAGGGCAGCACAACTTTGAGGAGGGGAAAACTTCGGTCTGGGGTCCATCCTTCGATATAAGGATTCTTTGCAGTCAGGTCCCAGCCCTGCTCTTGGGGCTCCTGGGAACATCCTTTGGCCATTTTCCCTGGGAAAGAAAACTCACCAGTCCAGGTTGCTGATGTCAGTTTGTAGGGCTCCCTTGGGTCTCTCAGGGCAGCACAACTTTGAGGAGGGGACAATTTCGGTCTGCGATCCATCCTTCGATATAAGGATTCTTTGCATTCAGGCCCTAGCCCAGGGTCAGGGGCCCCTGGGCACATCCTTTGGCCATTTTCCCTGGGAAAGAAAAATCACCAGTCCAGGTTCCTGATGTCAGTTTGTAGGGCTCCCTTGGGTCTATCAGGGCAGCACAAGTATGAGATGGGGACAACTTCGGTCTGCGATCCATCCTTCGATACAAGGATTCTTTGCATTCAGTCCCGAGCCCAGGGCCAGGTGCCCCTGGGCACATCCTTTGGCCATTTTCCCTGGGAAAGAAAACTCACCAGTCCAGGTTCCTGATGTCAGTTTGTAGGGCTCCCTTGGGTCTATCTGGGCAGCAGAACTTTGAGGAGCGGACAATTTTGGTCTGTGATCCACGCTTCGATTGAGGGATTCTTTACAGTCAGGCCCGAGTCCAGGGCCAGGGGCTCCTGGGCACATCCTTTGGCCATTTTCCCTGGGAAAGAAAATTCACCAGTCCAGGTTGCTAATGTCAGTTTGTAGGGCTCCCTTGGGTCTATCAGGGCAGCACAACTTTGAGGAGGGGACAACTTTGGTCTGTGATCCATTCTTCGATATCAGGATTCTTTGCAGTCAGGTCCCAGCCCTGCTCTTGGGGCTCCTGGGAACATCCTTTGGCCATTTTCCCTGGGAAAGAAAACTCACCAGTCCAGGTTGCTGATGTCAGTTTGTAGGGCTCCCTTGGGTCTCTCAGGGCAGCACAACTTTGAGGAGGGGACAACTTTGGTCTGTGATCCATTCTTCGATATAAGGATTCTTCGCAGTCAGGTCCCAGCCCGGGGTCAGGGGCCCCTGGGCACATCCTTTGGCCATTTTCCCTGGGAAATAAAACTCACCAGTCCAGGTTGCTGATGTCAGTTTGTAGGGCTCCCTTGGGTCTCTCAGGGCAGCACAACTTTGAGGAGGGGACAACTTCGGTCTTGGGTCCATCCTTCGATATAAGGATTTTTTGCAGTCAGGTGCCAGCCCAGTGCCAGGGGCCCCTGGGCACATCCTTTGGCCATTTTCCCTGGGAAAGAAAACTCACCAGTCCAGGTTGCTGAGGTCAGTTTGTAGGGCTCCCTTGGGTCTATATTGGAAGTAGAAATTTGAGGAGGGGACAACTTCGGTCTGTGATCCATTCTTCGATATAAGGATTCTTCGCAGTAAGGCCCCAGCCCGGGGTCAGGGGACCCTGGGATCATCCTTTGGCCACTTTCCCTGGGAAAGAAAACTCACTAGTCCAGGTTGCAGATGTCAGTTTGTAGGGCTCCCTTGGGTCTATCAGGGCAGCACAACTTTGAGGAGGGGACAACTTTGGTCTGCGAAGCATCCTTCAATATAAGGATTCTTTGCAGTCAGGCCCCAGCCCATTGCCAGGGGCCCCTGGGCACATCCTTTGGCCATTTTCCCTGGGAAAGAAAACTCACCAGTCCAGGTTCCTGATGTCAATTTGTAGGGCTCCCTTGGGTCTATCAGGGCAGCACAACTTTGAGGAGGGGACAACTTTGGTCTGCGAACCATCCTTCGATATAAGGATTCTTTGCAGTCAGGCCCCAGCCCAGGGCCAGGGGCCCCTGGGCACATCCTTTGGCCATTTTCCCTGGGAAAGAAAACTCACCAGTCCAGGTTGCTGATGTCAGTTTGTAGGGCTCTCTTGGGTCTCTCAGGGCAGCACAACTTTGAGGAGGGGACAACTTCGGTCTGGGGTCCATCCTTCGATATAAGGATCCTTTGCAGTCAGGTCCCAGCCCTGCTCTTGGGGCTCCTGGGAACATCCTTTGGCCATTTTCCCTGGGAAAGAAAACTCACCAGTCCAGGTTGCTGATGTCAGTTTGTAGGGCTCCCTTGGGTCTCTCAGGGCAGCACAACTTTGAGGAGGGGACAACTTCGGTCTGCGATCCATCCTTCGATATAAGGATTCTTTGCATTCAGGCCCAAGCCCAGGGTCAGGGGCCCCTGGGCACATCCTTTGGCCATTTTCCCTGGGAAAGAAAACTCACCAGTCCAGGTTCCTGATGTCAGTTTGTAGGGCTCCCTTGGGTCTATCAGGGCAGCACAAGTATGAGATGGGGACAACTTCGGTCTGCGATCCATCCTTCGATATAAGGATTCTTTGCATTCAGGCCCGAGCCCAGGGCCAGGTGCCCCTGGGCACATCCTTTGGCCATTTTCCCTGGGAAAGAAAACTCACCAGTCCAGGTTCCTGATGTCAGTTTGTAGGGCTCCCTTGGGTCTATCTGGGCAGCAGAAATTTGAGGAGCGGACAATTTTGGTCTGTGATCCACGCTTCGATTGAGGGATTCTTTACAGTCAGGCCCGAGTCCAGGGCCAGGGGCTCCTGGGCACATCCTTTGGCCATTTTCCCTGGGAAAGAAAATTCACCAGTCCAGGTTGCTAATGTCAGTTTGTAGGGCTCCCTTGGGTCTATCTGGGCAGCAGAAATTTGAGGAGCGGACAATTTTGGTCTGCGATCCATCCTTTGATATATGGATTCTTTGCAGTCAGGTCCCAGCCCTGCTCTTGGGGCTCCGGGGAACATCCTTTGGCCATTTTCCCTGGGAAAGAAAACTCACCAGTCCAGGTTGCTGATGTCAGTTTGTAGGGCTCCCTTGGGTCTATCTGGGCAGCAGAAATTTGAGGAGCGGACAATTTTGGTCTGCGATCCATCCTTCGATATATGGATTCTTTGCAGTCAGGCCCGAGCCCAGTGCCAGGGGCCCCTGGGCACATCCTTTGGCCATTTTCCCTGGGAAAGAAAACTCACCATTCCAGGTTGCTGATGTCAGTTTGTAGGGCTCCCTTGGGTCTATCAGGGCAGCACAACTTTGAGGAGGGGACAACTTCGGTCTGGGGTCCATACTTCGATATAAGGATTCTTTGCAGTCAGGTGCCAGCCCAGTGCCAGGGGCCCCTGGGCACATCCTTTGGCCATTTTCCCTGGGAAAGAAAACTCACCAGTCCAGGTTGCTGATGTCAGTTTGTAGGGCTCCCTTGGGTCTATCAGGGCAGCACAACTTTGAGGAGGGGACAACTTCGGTCTGGGGTCCATCCTTCTATATAAGGATTCTTTGCAGTCAGGTCCCAGCCCTGCTCTTGGGGCTCCTGGGAACATCCTTTGGCCATTTTCCCTGGGAAAGAAAACTCACCAGTCCAGGTTGCTGATGTCAGTTTGTAGGGCTCCCTTGGGTCTATCAGGGCAGCACAACTTTGAGGAGGGGACAACTTCGGTCTGCGATCCATCCTTCGATATAAGGATTCTTTGCATTCAGGCCCGAGCCCAGGGTCAGGGGCCCCTGGGCACATCCTTTGGCCATTTTCCCTGGGAAAGAAAACTCACCAGTCCAGGTTGCTGATATCAGTTTGTAGGGCTCCCTTGGGTCTATCAGGGCAGTACAAGTATGAGATGGGGACAACTTCGGTGTGCGATCCATCCTTCGATATAAGGATTCTTTGCATTCAGGCCCGAGCCCAGTGCCAGGGGCCCCTGGGCACATCCTTTGGCCATTTTCCCTGGGAAAGAAAACTCACCAGTCCAGGTTCCTGATGTCAGTTTGTAGGGCTCCCTTGGGTCTATCAGGGCAGCACAAGTATGAGATGGGGACAACTTCGGTCTGCGATCCATCCTTCGATATAAGGATTCTTTGCATTCAGGCCCGAGCCCAGGGCCAGGTGCCCCTGGGCACATCCTTTGGCCATTTTCCCTGGGAAAGAAAACTCACCAGTCCAGGTTCCTGATGTCAGTTTGTAGGGCTCCCTTGGGTCTATCAGGGCAGCACAAGTTTGAGGTGGGGACAATTTTGGTCTGCGATCCACGCTTCGATTGAGGGATTCTTTACAGTCAGGCCCGAGTCCAGGGCCAGGGGCTCCTGGGCACATCCTTTGGCCATTTTCCCTGGGAAAGAAAATTCACCAGTCCAGGTTGCTAATGTCAGTTTGTAGGGCTCCCTTGGGTCTATCAGGGCAGCACAACTTTGAGGAGGGGACAACTTCAGTCTGGGGTCCATCCTTCGATATAAGGATTCTTTGCAGTCAGGTCCGAGCCCAGTGCCAGGGGCCCCTGGGCACATCCTTTGGCCATTTTCCCTGGGAAAGAAAATTCACCTGTCCAGGCTGCTGATGTCAGTTTGTAGGGCTCCCTTGGGTCTATCTGGGCAGCAGAAATTTGAGGAGCGGACAATTTTGGTCTGCGATCCATCCTTCGATATATGGATTCTTTGCAGTCAGGTCCCAGCCCTGCTCTTGGGGCTCCTGGGAACATCCTTTGGCCATTTTCCCTGGGAAAGAAAACTCACCAGTCCAGGTTGCTGATATCAGTTTGTAGGGCTCCCTTGGGTCTATCAGGGCAGCACAAGTATGAGATGGGGACAACTTCGGTCTGCGATCCATCCTTCGATACAAGGATTCTTTGCATTCAGGCCCGAGCCCAGGGCCAGGGGCCCCTGGGCACATCCTTTGGCCATTTTCCCTGGGAAAGAAAACTCACCAGTCCAGGTTGCTGATGTCAGTTTGTAGGGCTCCCTTGGGTCTATCAGGGCAGCACAAGTTTGAGGTGGGGACAATTTTGGTCTGTGATCCACCCTTCGATAGAGGGATTCTTTACAGTCAGGCCCGAGCCCAGGGTCAGGGGCCCCTGGGCATATCCTTTGGCCATTTTCCCTGGGAAAGAAAACTCACCAGTCCAGGTTGCTGATGTCAGTTTGTAGGGCTTCCTTGTTTCTCTCAGGGCAGCACAACTTTGAGGATGGGACAACTTCGGTCTGGGGTCCATCCTTCGATATAAGGATTTTTTGCATTCAGGTCGGAGCCCAGTGCCAGGGGCCCCTGGGCACATCCTTTGGCCATTTTCCCTGGGAAAGAAAACTCACCAGTCCAGGTTGCTGATGTCAATTTGTAGGGCTCCCTTGGGTCTCTCAGGGCAGCACAACTTTGAGGAGGGGACAACTTCGGTCTGGGGTCCATCCTTCGATATAAGGATTTTTTGCAGTCAGGTCCCAGCCCGGGGTCAGGGGCCCCTGGGCACATCCTTTGGCCATTTTCCCTGGGAAAGAAAACTCACTAGTCCAGGTTGCTGATGTCAGTTTGTAGGGCTCCCTTGGGTCTATCAGGGCAGCACAACTTTGAGGAGGGGACAACTTTGGTCTGCGAACCATCCTTCGATATAAGGATTCTTTGCAGTCAGGCCCGAGCCCAGGGTCAGGGGCCCCTGGGCACATCCTTTGGCCATTTTCCCTGGGAAAGAAAACTCACCAGTCCAGGTTGCTGATGTCAGTTTGTAGGGCTCCCTTGGGTCTCTCAGGTCAGCACAACTTTGAGGAGGGGACAACTTTGGTCTGTGATCCATTCTTAGATATAAGGATTCTTCGCAGTCAGGCCCCAGCCCGGGGTCAGGGGCCCCTGGGCACATCCTTTGGCCATTTTCCCTGGGAAAGAAAACTCACCAGTCCAGGTTGCTGATGTCAGTTTGTAGGGCTCCCTTGGGTCTATCAGGGCAGCACAACTTTGAGGAGGGGACAACTTCGGTCTGGGGTCCATACTTCGATATAAGGATTCTTTGCAGTCAGGTGCCAGCCCAGTGCCAGGGGCCCCTGGGCACATCCTTTGGCCATTTTCCCTGGGAAAGAAAACTCACCAGTCCAGGTTCCTGATGTCAGTTTGTAGGGCTCCCTTGGGTCTATCAGGGCAGCACGACTTTGAGGAGGGGACAACTTCGGTCTGGGGTCCATCCTTCTATATAAGGATTCTTTGCAGTCAGGTCCCAGCCCTGCTCTTGGGGCTCCTGGGAACATCCTTTGGCCATTTTCCCTGGGAAAGAAAACTCACCAGTCCAGGTTGCTGATGTCAGTTTGTAGGGCTCCCTTGGGTCTCTCAGGGCAGCACAACTTTGAGGAGGGGACAACTTCGGTCTGCGATCCATCCTTCGATATAAGGATTCTTTGCATTCAGGCCCGAGCCCAGGGTCAGGGGCCCCTGGGCACATCCTTTGGCCATTTTCCCTGGGAAAGAAAACTCACCAGTCCAGGTTGCTGATATCAGTTTGTAGGGCTCCCTTGGGTCTATCAGGGCAGTACAAGTATGAGATGGGGACAACTTCGGTCTGCGATCCATCCTTCGATATAAGGATTCTTTGCATTCAGGCCCGAGCCCAGTGCCAGGGGCCCCTGGGCACATCCTTTGGCCATTTTCCCTGGGAAAGAAAACTCACCAGTCCAGGTTGCTGATATCAGTTTGTAGGGCTCCCTTGGGTCTATCAGGGCAGCACAAGTATGAGATGGGGACAACTTCGGTCTGCGATCCATCCTTCGATATAAGGATTCTTTGCATTCAGGCCCAAGCCCAGGGCCAGGTGCCCCTGGGCACATCCTTTGGCCATTTTCCCTGGGAAAGAAAACTCACCAGTCCAGGTTCCTGATGTCAGTTTGTAGGGCTCCCTTGGGTCTATCAGGGCAGCACAAGTTTGAGGTGGGGACAATTTTGGTCTGTGATCCACGCTTCGATTGAGGGATTCTTTACAGTCAGGCCCGAGTCCAGGCCCAGGGGCTCCTGGGCACATCCTTTGGCCATTTTCCCTGGGAAAGAAAATTCACCAGTCCAGGTTGCTAATGTCAGTTTGTAGGGCTCCCTTGCGTCTATCAGGGCAGCAGAAATTTGAGGAGCGGACAATTTTGGTCTGCGATCCATCCTTTGATATATGGATTCTTTGCAGTCAGGTCCCAGCCCTGCTCTTGGGGCTCCTGGGAACATCCTTTGGCCATTTTCCCTGGGAAAGAAAACTCACCAGTCCAGGTTGCTGATATCAGTTTGTAGGGCTCCCTTGGGTCTATCAGGGCAGCACATGTATGAGATGGGGACAACTTCGGTCTGCGATCCATCCTTCGATATAAGGATTCTTTGCATTCAGGCCCGAGCCCAGTGCCAGGGGCCCCTGGGCACATCCTTTGGCCATTTTCCCTGGGAAAGAAAACTCACCATTCCAGGTTCCTGATGTCAGTTTGTAGGGCTCCCTTGGGTCTATCAGGGCAGCACAAGTATGAGATGGGGACAACTTCGGTCTGCGATCCATCCTTCGATACAAGGATTCTTTGCATTCAGGCCCGAGCCGAGGGCCAGGGGCCCCTGGGCACATCCTTTGGCCATTTTCCCTGGGAAAGAAAACTCACCAGTCCAGGTTGCTGATGTCAGTTTGTAGGGCTCCCTTGGGTCTATCAGGGCAGCACAAGTTTTAGGTGGGGACAATTTTGGTCTGTGATCCACCCTTCGATAGAGGGATTCTTTACAGTCAGGCCCGAGCCCAGGGTCAGGGGCCCCTGGGCATATCCTTTGGCCATTTTCCCTGGGAAAGAAAACTCACCAGTCCAGGTTGCTGATGTCAGTTTGTAGGGCTTCCTTGTTTCTCTCAGGGCAGCACAACTTTGAGGATGGGACAACTTCGGTCTGGGGTCCATCCTTCGATATAAGGATTCTTTGCAGTCAGGTCCCAGCCCGGGGTCAGGGGCCCCTGGGAACATCCTTTGGCCATTTTCCCTGGGAAAGAAAACTCACTAGTCCAGGTTGCTGATGTCAGTTTGTAGGGCTCCCTTGGGTCTCTCAGGGCAGCACAAATTTGAGGAGGGGACAACTTCGGTCTGTGATCCATTGTTCGATATAAGGATTCTTTGCAGTCAGGTCCCAGCCCGGGGTCAGGGGCCCCTGGGCACATCCTTTGGCCATTTTCCCTGGGAAAGAAAACTCACTAGTCCAGGTTGCTGAAGTCAGTTTGTAGGGCTCCCTTGGGTCTATCAGGGCAGCACAACTTTGAGGAGGGGACAACTTTGGTCTGCGAACCATCCTTCGATATAAGGATTCTTTGCAGTCAGGCCCCAGCCCAGGGCCAGGGGCCCCTGGGCACATCCTTTGGCCATTTTCCCTGGGAAAGAAAACTCACCAGTCCAGGTTGCTGATGTCAGTTTGTAGGGCTCTCTTGGGTCTCTCAGGGCAGCACAACTTTGAGGAGGGGACAACTTCGGTCTGGGGTCCATCCTTCGATATAAGGATTCTTTGCAGTCAGGTGCCAGCCCAGTGCCAGGAGCCCCTGGGCACATCCTTTGGCCATTTTCCCTGGGAAAGAAAACTCACCAGTCCAGGTTGCTGATGTCAGTTTGTAGGGCTCCCTTGGGTCTATCAGGGCAGCACAACTTTGAGGAGGGGAAAACTTCGGTCTGGGGTCCATCCTTCGATATAAGGATTCTTTGCAGTCAGGTCCCAGCCCTGCTCTTGGGGCTCCTGGGAACATCCTTTGGCCATTTTCCCTGGGAAAGAAAACTCACCAGTCCAGGTTGCTGATGTCAGTTTGTAGGGCTCCCTTGGGTCTCTCAGGGCAGCACAACTTTGAGGAGGGGACAACTTCGGTCTGCGATCCATCCTTCGATATAAGGATTCTTTGCATTCAGGCCCGAGCCCAGGGTCAGGGGCCCCTGGGCACATCCTTTGGCCATTTTCCCTGGGAAAGAAAACTCACCAGTCCAGGTTCCTGATGTCAGTTTGTAGGGCTCCCTTGGGTCTATCAGGGCAGCACAAGTATGAGATGGGGACAACTTCGGTCTGCGATCCATCCTTCGATATAAGGATTCTTTGCATTCAGGCCCGAGCCCAGGGCCAGGTGCCCCTGGGCACATCCTTTGGCCATTTTCCCTGGGAAAGAAAACTCACCAGTCCAGGTTCCTGATGTCAGTTTGTAGGGCTCCCTTGGGTCTATCTGGGCAGCAGAAATTTGAGGAGCGGACAATTTTGGTCTGTGATCCACGCTTCGATTGAGGGATTCTTTACAGTCAGGCCCGAGTCCAGGGCCAGGGGCTCCTGGGCACATCCTTTGGCCATTTTCCCTGGGAAAGAAAATTCACCAGTCCAGGTTGCTAATGTCAGTTTGTAGGGCTCCCTTGGGTCTATCAGGGCAGCACAACTTTGAGGAGGGGACAACTTCAGTCTGGGGTCCATCCTTCGATATAAGGATTCTTTGCAGTCAGGTCCGAGCCCAGTGCCAGGGGCCCCTGGGCACATCCTTTGGCCATTTTCCCTGGGAAAGAAAACCCACCAGGCCAGGTTGCTGAGGTCAGTTTGTAGGGCTCCCTTGGGTCTATCAGGGCAGCACAACTTTGAGGAGGGGACAACTTTGGTCTGTGATCCATTCTTCGATATCAGGATTCTTTGCAGTCAGGTCCCAGCCCTGCTCTTGGGGCTCCTGGGAACATCCTTTGGCCATTTTCCCTGGGAAAGAAAACTCACCAGTCCAGGTTGCTGATGTCAGTTTGTAGGGCTCCCTTGGGTCTCTCAGGGCAGCACAACTTTGAGGAGGGGACAACTTTGGTCTGTGATCCATTCTTCGATATAAGGATTCTTCGCAGTCAGGTCCCAGCCCGGGGTCAGGGGCCCCTGGGCACATCCTTTGGCCATTTTCCCTGGGAAAGAAAACTCACCAGTCCAGGTTGCTGATGTCAGTTTGTAGGGCTCCCTTGGGTCTCTCAGGGCAGCACAACTTTGAGGAGGGGACAACTTCGGTCTGGGGTCCATCCTTCGATATAAGGATTTTTTGCAGTCAGGTGCCAGTCCAGTGCCAGGGGCCCCTGGGCACATCCTTTGGCCATTTTCCCTGGGAAAGAAAACTCACCAGTCCAGGTTGCTGATGTCAGTTTGTAGGGCTCCCTTGGGTCTATCTGGGCAGCAGAAATTTGAGGAGCGGACAATTTTGGTCCGCGATCCATCCTTCGATATATGGATTCTTTGCAGTCAGGTCCCAGCCCTGCTCTTGGGGCTCCTGGGAACATCCTTTGGCCAATTTCCCTGGGAAAGAAAACTCACCAGTCCAGGTTGCTGATGTCAGTTTGTAGGGCTCCCTTGGGTCTCTCAGGGCAGCACAACTTTAGGGAGGGGACCACTTCAGTCTGTGATCCATCCTTCGATATAAGGATTTTTTGCATTCAGGCCCCAGCCCAGGGCCAGGGGCCCCTGGGCACATCCTTTGGCCATTTTCCCTGGGAAAGAAAACTCACCAGTCCAGGTTGCTGATATCAGTTTGTAGGGCTCCCTTGGGTCTATCAGGGCAGCACAAGTATGAGATGGGGACAACTTCGGTCTGCTATCCATCCTTCGATATAAGGATTCTTTGCATTCAGGCCCGAGCCCAGTGCCAGAGGCCCCTGGGCACATCCTTTGGCCATTTTCCCTGGGAAAGAAAACTCACCAGTCCAGGTTCCTGATGTCAGTTTGTAGGGCTCCCTTGGGTCTATCAGGGCAGCACAAGTATGAGATGGGGACAACTTCGGTCTGCGATCCATCCTTCGATATAAGGATTCTTTGCATTCAGGCCCGAGCCCAGGGCCAGGTGCCCCTGGGCACATCCTTTGGCCATTTTCCCTGGGAAAGAAAACTCACCAGTCCAGGTTCCTGATGTCAGTTTGTAGGGCTCCCTTGGGTCTATCAGGGCAGCACAAGTTTGAGGTGGGGACAATTTTGGTCTGTGATCCACGCTTCGATTGAGGGATTCTTTACAATCAGGCCCGAGTCCAGGGCCAGGGGCTCCTGGGCACATCCTTTGGCCATTTTCCCTGGGAAAGAAAATTCACCAGTCCAGGTTGCTAACGTCAGTTTGTAGGGCTCCCTTGGGTCTATCAGGGCAGCACAACTTTGAGGAGGGGACAACTTCAGTCTGGGGTCCATCCTTCGATATAAGGATTCTTTGCAGTCAGGTCCGAGCCCAGTGCCAGGGGCCGCTGGGCACATCCTTTGGCCATTTTCCCTGGGAAAGAAAACTCACCAGTCCAGGTTGCTGAGGTCAGTTTGTAGGGCTCCCTTGGGTCTATCAGGGCAGCACAACTTTGAGGAGGGGACAACTTTGGTCTGTGATCCATTCTTCGATATAAGGATTCTTCGCAGTCAGGTCCCAGCCCGGGGTCGGGGGCCCCTGGGCACATCCTTTGGCCATTTTCCCTGGGAAATAAAACTCACCAGTCCAGGTTCCTGATGTCAATTTGTAGGGCTCCCTTGGGTCTCTCAGGGCAGCACAACTTTGAGGAGGGGACAACTTCGGTCTGTGATCCATTGTTCGATATAAGGATTCTTTGCAGTCAGGTCCCAGCCCGGGGTCAGGGGCCCCTGGGCACATCCTTTGGCCATTTTCCCTGGGAAAGAAAACTCACTAGTCCAGGTTCCTGATGTCAAGTTGTAGGGCTCCCTTGGGTCTATCAGGGCAGCACAACTTTGAGGAGGGGACAACTTTGGTCTGCGAACCGTCCTTCGATATAAGGATTCTTTGCAGTCAAGCCCCAGCCCAGGGCCAGGGGCCCCTGGGCACATCCTTTGGCCATTTTCCCTGGGAAAGAAAACTCACCAGTCCAGGTTGCTGATGTCAGTTTGTAGGGCTCCCTTGGGTCTCTCAGGGCAGCACAACTTTGAGGAGGGGACAACTTTGGTCTGTGATCCATTCTTAGATATAAGGATTCTTTGCAGTCAGGTCCCAGCCCGGGGTCAGGGGCCCCTGGGCACATCCTTTGGCCATTTTCCCTGGGAAAGAAAACTCACCAGTCCAGGTTGCTGATGTCAGTTTGTAGGGTTACCTTGGGTCTATCTGGGCAGCAGAAATTTGAGGAGCGGACAATTTTGGTCTGCGATCCATCCTTCGATATATGGATTCTTTCCAGTCAGGTCCCAGCCCTGCTCTTGGGGCTCCTGGGAACATCCTTTGGCCAATTTCCCTGGGAAAGAAAACTCACCAGTCCAGGTTGCTGATGTCAGTTTGTAGGGCTCCCTTGGGTCTCTCAGGGCAGCACAACTTTAGGGAGGGGACCACTTCAGTCTGTGATCCATCCTTCGATATAAGGATTTTTTGCATTCAGGCCCCAGCCCAGGGCCAGGGGCCCCTGGGCACATCCTTTGGCCATTTTCCCTGGGAAAGAAAACTCACCAGTCCAGGTTGCTGATATCAGTTTGTAGGGCTCCCTTGGGTCTATCAGGGCAGCACAAGTATGAGATGGGGACAACTTCGGTCTGCGATCCATCCTTCGATATAAGGATTCTTTGCATTCAGGCCCGAGCCCAGTGCCAGAGGCCCCTGGGCACATCCTTTGGCCATTTTCCCTGGGAAAGAAAACTCACCAGTCCAGGTTCCTGATGTCAGTTTGTAGGGCTCCCTTGGGTCTATCAGGGCAGCACAAGTATGAGATGGGGACAACTTCGGTCTGCGATCCATCCTTCGATATAAGGATTCTTTGCATTCAGGCCCGAGCCCAGGGCCAGGTGCCCCTGGGCACATCCTTTGGCCATTTTCCCTGGGAAAGAAAACTCACCAGTCCAGGTTCCTGATGTCAGTTTGTAGGGCTCCCTTGGGTCTATCAGGGCAGCACAAGTTTGAGGTGGGGACAATTTTGGTCTGTGATCCACGCTTCGATTGAGGGATTCTTTACAGTCAGGCCCGAGTCCAGGGCCAGGGGCTCCTGGGCACATCCTTTGGCCATTTTCCCTGGGAAAGAAAATTCACCAGTCCAGGTTGCTAATGTCAGTTTGTAGGGCTCCCTTGGGTCTATCAGGGCAGCACAACTTTGAGGAGGGGACAACTTCAGTCTGGGGTCCATCCTTCGATATAAGGATTCTTTGCAGTCAGGTCCGAGCCCAGTGCCAGGGGCCGCTGGGCACATCCTTTGGCCATTTTCCCTGGGAAAGAAAACTCACCAGTCCAGGTTGCTGAGGTCAGTTTGTAGGGCTCCCTTGGGTCTATCAGGGCAGCACAACTTTGAGGAGGGGACAACTTTGGTCTGTGATCCATTCTTCGATATAAGGATTCTTCGCAGTCAGGTCCCAGCCCGGGGTCGGGGGCCCCTGGGCACATCCTTTGGCCATTTTCCCTGGGAAAGAAAACTCACCAGTCCAGGTTGCTGATGTCAGTTTGTAGGGCTCCCTTGGGTCTCTCAGGGCAGCACAACTTTGAGGAGGGGACAACTTTGGTCTGTGATCCATTCTTCGATATAAGGATTCTTCGCAGTCAGGTCCCAGCCCGGGGTCAGGGGCCCCTGGGCACATCCTTTGGCCATTTTCCCTGGGAAATAAAACTCACCAGTCCAGGTTGCTGATGTCAGTTTGTAGGGCTCCCTTGGGTCTCTCAGGGCAGCACAACTTTGAGGAGGGGACAACTTTGGTCTGTGATCCATTCTTCGATATAAGGATTCTTCGCAGTCAGGTCCCAGCCCGGGGTCAGGGGCCCCTGGGCACATCCTTTGGCCATTTTCCCTGGGAAATAAAACTCACCAGTCCAGGTTGCTGATGTCAGTTTGTAGGGCTCCCTTGGGTCTCTCAGGGCAGCACAACTTTGAGGAGGGGACAACTTCGGTCTGGGGTCCATCCTTCGATATAAGGATTTTTTGCAGTCAGGTGCCAGCCCAGTGCCAGGGGCCCCTGGGCACATCCTTTGGCCATTTTCCCTGGGAAAGAAAACTCACCAGTCCAGGTTGCTGATGTCAGTTTGTAGGGCTCCCTTGGGTCTATCTGGGCAGCAGAAATTTGAGGAGCGGACAATTTTGGTCTGCGATCCATCCTTCGATATATGGATTCTTTGCAGTCAGGTCCCAGCCCTGCTCTTGGGGCTCCTGGGAACATCCTTTGGCCATTTTCCCTGGGAAAGAAAACTCACCAGTCCAGGTTGCTGATGTCAGTTTGTAGGGCTCCCTTGGTTCTCTCAGGGCAGCACAACTTTAGGGAGGGGACCACTTCGGTCTGTGATCCATCCTTCGATATAAGGATTTTTTGCATTCAGGCCCCAGCCCAGGGCCAGGGGCCCCTGGGCACATCCTTTGGCCATTTTCCCTGGGAAAGAAAACTCACCAGTCCAGGTTGCTGATATCAGTTTGTAGGGCTCCCTTGGGTCTATCAGGGCAGCACAAGTATGAGATGGGGACAACTTCGGTCTGCGATCCATCCTTCGATATAAGGATTCTTTGCATTCAGGCCCGAGCCCAGTGCCAGAGGCCCCTGGGCACATCCTTTGGCCATTTTCCCTGGGAAAGAAAACTCACCAGTCCAGGTTGCTGATGTCAGTTTGTAGGGCTCCCTTGGGTCTCTCAGGGCAGCACAACTTTGAGGAGGGGACAACTTTGGTCTGTGATCCATTCTTCGATATAAGGATTCTTCGCAGTCAGGTCCCAGCCCGGGGTCAGGGGCCCCTGGGCACATCCTTTGGCCATTTTCCCTGGGAAATAAAACTCACCAGTCCAGGTTGCTGATGTCAGTTTGTAGGGCTCCCTTGGGTCTCTCAGGGCAGCACAACTTTGAGGAGGGGACAACTTCGGTCTGGGGTCCATCCTTCGATATAAGGATTTTTTGCAGTCAGGTGCCAGCCCAGTGCCAGGGGCCCCTGGGCACATCCTTTGGCCATTTTCCCTGGGAAAGAAAACTCACCAGTCCAGGTTGCTGATGTCAGTTTGTAGGGCTCCCTTGGGTCTATATGGGAAGTAGAAATTTGAGGAGGGGACAACTTCGGTCTGTGATCCATTCTTCGATATAAGGATTCTTCGCAGTAAGGCCCCAGCCCGGGGTCAGGGGACCCTGGGCACATCCTTCGGCCACTTTCCCTGGGAAAGAAAACTCACTAGTCCAGGTTGCAGATGTCAGTTTGTAGGGCTCCCTTGGGTCTATCAGGGCAGCACAACTTTGAGGAGGGGACAACTTTGGTCTGCGAAGCATCCTTCAATATAAGGATTCTTTGCAGTCAGGCCCCAGCCCATTGCCAGGGGCCCCTGGGCACATCCTTTGGCCATTTTCCCTGGGAAAGAAAACTCACCAGTCCAGGTTCCTGATGTCAATTTGTAGGGCTCCCTTGGGTCTCTCAGGGCAGCACAACTTTGAGGAGGGGACAACTTCGGTCTGTGATCCATTGTTCGATATAAGGATTCTTTGCAGTCAGGTCCCAGCCCGGGGTCAGGGGCCCCTGGGCACATCCTTTGGCCATTTTCCCTGGGAAAGAAAACTCACTAGTCCAGGTTCCTGATGTCAGTTTGTAGGGCTCCCTTGGGTCTATCAGGGCAGCACAACTTTGAGGAGGGGACAACTTTGGTCTGCGAACCGTCCTTCGATATAAGGATTCTTTGCAGTCAGGTCCCAACCCAGGGCCAGGGGCCCCTGGGCACATCCTTTGGCCATTTTCCCTGGGAAAGAAAACTCACCAGTCCAGGTTGCTGATGTCAGTTTGTAGGGCTCCCTTGGGTCTATCTGGGCAGCAGAAATTTGAGGAGCGGACAATTTTGGTCTGCGATCCATCCTTCGATATATGGATTCTTTGCAGTCAGGTCCCAGCCCTGCTCTTGGGGCTCCTGGGAACATCCTTTGGCCATTTTCCCTGGGAAAGAAAACTCACCAGTCCAGGTTGCTGATGTCAGTTTGTAGGGCTCCCTTGGGTCTATCAGGGCAGCACAAGTATGAGATGGGGACAACTTCGGTCTGCGATCCATCCTTCGATATATGGATTCTTCGCAGTCAGGCCCGGGCCCAGTGCCAGGGGCCCCTGGGCACATCCTTTGGCCATTTTCCCTGGGAAAGAAAACTCACCATTCCAGGTTGCTGATGTCAGTTTGTAGGGCTCCCTTGGGTCTATCAGGGCAGCACAAGTATGAGATGGGGACAACTTCGGTCTGGGGTCCATCCTTCGATATAAGGATTCTTTGCAGTCAGGTCCGATCCCAGTCCCAAGGGCCCCTGGGCACATCCTTTGGCCATTTTCCCTGGGAAAGAAAACTCACCAGTCCAGGTTGCTGATGTCAGTTTGTAGGGCTCCCTTGGGTCTCTCAGGGCAGCACAACTTTGAGGAGGGGACAACTTCGGTCTGGGGTCCATCCTTCGATATAAGGATTTTTTGCAGTCAGGTGCCAGCCCAGTGCCAGGGGCCCCTGGGCACATCCTTTGGCCATTTTCCCTGGGAAAGAAAACTCACCAGTCCAGGTTCCTGATGTCAATTTGTAGGGCTCCCTTGGGTCTCTCAGGGCAGCACAACTTTGAGGAGGGGACAACTTCGGTCTGTGATCCATTGTTCGATATAAGGATTCTTTGCAGTCAGGTCCCAGCCCGGGGTCAGGGGCCCCTGGGCACATCCTTTGGCCATTTTCCCTGGGAAAGAAAACTCACTAGTCCAGGTTCCTGATGTCAGTTTGTAGGGCTCCCTTGGGTCTATCAGGGCAGCACAACTTTGAGGAGGGGACAACTTTGGTCTGCGAACCGTCCTTCGATATAAGGATTCTTTGCAGTCAGGTCCCAACCCAGGGCCAGGGGCCCCTGGGCACATCCTTTGGCCATTTTCCCTGGGAAAGAAAACTCACCAGTCCAGGTTGCTGATGTCAGTTTGTAGGGCTCCCTTGGGTCTCTCAGGGCAGCACAACTTTGAGGAGGGGACAACTTTGGTCTGTGATCCATTCTTAGATATAAGGATTCTTCGCAGTCAGGCCCCAGCCCGGGGTCAGGGGCCCCTGGGCACATCCTTTGGCCATTTTCCCTGGGAAAGAAAACTCACCAGTCCAGGTTGCTGATGTCAGTTTGTAGGGCTCCCTTGGGTCTATCTGGGCAGCAGAAATTTGAGGAGCGGACAATTTTGGTCTGCGATCCATCCTTCGATATATGGATTCTTTGCAGTCAGGTCCCAGCCCTGCTCTTGGGGCTCCTGGGAACATCCTTTGGCCATTTTCCCTGGGAAAGAAAACTCACCAGTCCAGGTTGCTGATGTCAGTTTGTAGGGCTCCCTTGGGTCTATCAGGGCAGCACAACTTTAGGGAGGGGACCACTTCAGCCTGTGATCCATCCTTCGATATAAGGATTTTTTTCATTCAGGCCCCAGCCCAGGGCCAGGGGCCCCTGGGCACATCCTTTGGCCATTTTCCCTGGGAAAGAAAACTCACCAGTCCAGGTTGCTGATATCAGTTTGTAGGGCTCCCTTGGGTCTATCAGGGCAGCACAACTTTGAGGAGGGGACAACTTTGGTCTGCGAAGCATCCTTCAATATAAGGATTCTTTGCAGTCAGGCCCCAGCCCGTTGCCAGGGGTCCCTGGGCACATCCTTTGGCCATTTTCCCTGGGAAATAAAACTCACCAGTCCAGGTTGCTGATGTCAGTTTGTAGGGCTCCCTTGGGTCTATCAGGGCAGCACAAGTATGAGATGGGGACAACTTCGGTCTGCGATCCATCCTTCGATATATGGATTCTTTGCAGTCAGGCCCGGGCCCAGTGCCAGGGGCCCCTGGGCACATCCTTTGGCCATTTTCCCTGGGAAAGAAAACTCACCATTCCAGGTTGCTGATGTCAGTTTGTAGGGCTCCCTTGGGTCTATCAGGGCAGCACAAGTATGAGATGGGGACAACTTCGGTCTGGGGTACATCCTTCGATATAAGGATTCTTTGCAGTCAGGTCCGATCCCAGTCCCAAGGGCCCCTGGGCACATCCTTTGGCCATTTTCCCTGGGAAAGAAAACTCACCAGTCCAGGTTGCTGATGTCAGTTTGTAGGGCTCCCTTGGGTCTATCAGGGCAGCACAACTTTGAGGATGGGACAACTTTGGTCTGGGGTCCATCCTTCGATATAAGGATTTTTTGCATTCAGGTCCCAGCCCAGCGCCTGGGGCCCCTGGGAACATCCTTTGGCCATTTTCCCTGGGAAAGAAAACTCACTAGTCCAGGTTGAAGATGTCAGTTTGTAGGGCTCCATTGGGTCTATCAGGGCAGCACAACTTTGAGGAGGGGACAACTTTGGTCTGCGAAGCATCTTTCAATATAAGGATTCTTTGCAGTCAGGCCCCAGAACATTGCCAGGGGCCCCTGGGCACATCCTTTGGCCATTTTCCCTGGGAAAGAAAACTCACCAGCCCAGGTTGCTGATGTCAGTTTGTAGGGCTCCCTTGGGTCTCTCAGGGCAGCACAACTTTGAGGAGGGGACAACTTTGGTCTGTGATCCATTCTTCGATATAAGGATTCTTCGCAGTCAGGCCCCAGCCCGGGGTCAGGGGACCCTGGGCACATCCTTTGGCCATTTTCCCTGGGAAAGAAAACTCACCAGTCCAGGTTGCTGATGTCAGTTTGTAGGGCTCTCTTGGGTCTATCAGGGCAGCACAACTTTGAGGAGGGGACAACTTCGGTCTGGGGTCCATCCTTCGATATAAGGATTTTTTGCAGTCAGGTGCCAGCCCAGTGCCAGGGGCCCCTGGGCACATCCTTTGGCCATTTTCCCTGGGAAAGAAAACCCACCAGTCCAGGCTGCTGATGTCAGTTTGTAGGGCTCCCTTGGGTCTATCAGGGCAGCACAACATTGAGGAGGGGACAACTTCGGTATGGGGTCCATCCTTCGATATAATGATTCTTTGCTGTCAGGTCCCAGCCCTGCTCTTGGGGCTCCTGGGAACATCCTTTGGCCATTTTCCCTGGGAAAGAAAACTCACCAGTCCAGGTTGCTGATGTCAGTTTGTAGGGCTCCCTTGGGTCTCTCAGGGCAGCACAACTTTAGGGAGGGGACCACTTCGGTCTGTGATCCATCCTTCGATATAAGGATTTTTTGCATTCAGGCCCCAGCCCAGGGCGAGGGGCCCCTGGGCACATCCTTTGGCCATTTTCCCTGGGAAAGAAAACTCACCAGTCCAGGTTGCTGATATCAGTTTGTAGGGCTCCCTTGGGTCTATCAGGGCAGCACAAGTATGAGATGGGGACAACTTCGGTCTGCGATCCATCCTTCGATATAAGGATTCTTTGCATTCAGGCCCGAGCCCAGTGCCAGAGGCCCCTGGGCACATCCTTTGGCCATTTTCCCTGGGAAAGAAAACTCACCAGTCCAGGTTCCTGATGTCAGTTTGTAGGGCTCCCTTGGGTCTATCAGGGCAGCACAACTTTGAGGAGGGGACAACTTTGGTCTGCGAACCGTCCTTCGATATAAGGATTCTTTGCAGTCAGGCCCCAGCCCGTTGCCAGGGGTCCCTGGGCACATCCTTTGGCCATTTTCCCTGGGAAATAAAACTCACCAGTCCAGGTTGCTGATGTCAGTTTGTAGGGCTCCCTTGGGTCTATCAGGGCAGCACAAGTATGAGATGGGGACAACTTCGGTCTGCGATCCATCCTTCGATATATGGATTCTTTGCAGTCAGGCCCGAGCCCAGTGCCAGGGGCCCCTGGGCACATCCTTTGGCCATTTTCCCTGGGAAAGAAAACTCACCATTCCAGGTTGCTGATGTCAGTTTGTAGGGCTCCCTTGGGTCTATCAGGGCAGCACAAGTATGAGATGGGGACAACTTCGGTCTGGGGTCCATCCTTCGATATAAGGATTCTTTGCAGTCAGGTCCGATCCCAGTCCCAAGGGCCCCTGGGCACATCCTTTGGCCATTTTCCCTGGGAAAGAAAACTCACCAGTCCAGGTTGCTGATGTCAGTTTGTAGGGCTCCCTTGGGTCTATCAGGGCAGCACAACTTTGAGGATGGGACAACTTCGGTCTGGGGTCCATCCTTCGATATAAGGATTTTTTGCATTCAGGTCCCAGCCCAGCGCCTGGGGCCCCTGGGAACATCCTTTGGCCATTTTCCCTGGGAAAGAAAACTCACTAGTCCAGGTTGCAGATGTCAGTTTGTAGGGCTCCATTGGGTCTATCAGGGCAGCACAACTTTGAGGAGGGGACAACTTTGGTCTGCGAAGCATCTTTCAATATAAGGATTCTTTGCAGTCAGGCCCCAGAACATTGCCAGGGGCCCCTGGGCACATCCTTTGGCCATTTTCCCTGGGAAAGAAAACTCACCAGCCCAGGTTGCTGATGTCAGTTTGTAGGGCTCCCTTGGGTCTCTCAGGGCAGCACAACTTTGAGGAGGGGACAACTTTGGTCTGTGATCCATTCTTCGATATAAGGATTCTTCGCAGTCAGGCCCCAGCCCGGGGTCAGGGGACCCTGGGCACATCCTTTGGCCATTTTCCCTGGGAAAGAAAACTCACCAGTCCAGGTTGCTGATGTCAGTTTGTAGGGCTCTCTTGGGTCTATCAGGGCAGCACAACTTTGAGGAGGGGACAACTTCGGTCTGGGGTCCATCCTTCGATATAAGGATTTTTTGCAGTCAGGTGCCAGCCCAGTGCCAGGGGCCCCTGGGCACATCCTTTGGCCATTTTCCCTGGGAAAGAAAACCCACCAGTCCAGGCTGCTGATGTCAGTTTGTAGGGCTCCCTTGGGTCTATCAGGGCAGCACAACTTTGAGGAGGGGACAACTTCGGTATGGGGTCCATCCTTCGATATAATGATTCTTTGCTGTCAGGTCCCAGCCCTGCTCTTGGGGCTCCTGGGAACATCCTTTGGCCATTTTCCCTGGGAAAGAAAACTCACCAGTCCAGGTTGCTGATGTCAGTTTGTAGGGCTCCCTTGGGTCTCTCAGGGCAGCACAACTTTAGGGAGGGGACCACTTCGGTCTGTGATCCATCCTTCGATATAAGGATTTTTTGCATTCAGGCCCCAGCCCAGGGCCAGGGGCCCCTGGGCACATCCTTTGGCCATTTTCCCTGGGAAAGAAAACTCACCAGTCCAGGTTGCTGATATCAGTTTGTAGGGCTCCCTTGGGTCTATCAGGGCAGCACAAGTATGAGATGGGGACAACTTCGGTCTGCGATCCATCCTTCGATATAAGGATTCTTTGCATTCAGGCCCGAGCCCAGTGCCAGAGGCCCCTGGGCACATCCTTTGGCCATTTTCCCTGGGAAAGAAAACTCACCAGTCCAGGTTGCTGATATCAGTTTGTAGGGCTCCCTTGGGTCTATCAGGGCAGCACAAGTATGAGATGGGGACAACTTCGGTCTGCGATCCATCCTTCGATATAAGGATTCTTTGCATTCAGGCCCGAGCCCAGGGCCAGGTGCCCCTGGGCACATCCTTTGGCCATTTTCCCTGGGAAAGAAAACTCACCAGTCCAGGTTCCTGATGTCAGTTTGTAGGGCTCCCTTGGGTCTATCAGGGCAGCACAAGTTTGAGGTGGGGACAATTTTGGTCTGTGATCCACGCTTCGATTGAGGGATTCTTTACAGTCAGGCCCGAGTCCAGGGCCAGGGGCTCCTGGGCACATCCTTTGGCCATTTTCCCTGGGAAAGAAAATTCACCAGTCCAGGTTGCTAATGTCAGTTTGTAGGGCTCCCTTGGGTCTATATGGGAAGTAGAAATTTGAGGAGGGGACAACTTCGGTCTGTGATCCATTCTTCGATATAAGGATTCTTCACAGTAAGGCCCCAGCCCGGGGTCAGGGGACCCTGGGCACATCCTTTGGCCACTTTCCCTGGGAAAGAAAACTCACTAGTCCAGGTTGCAGATGTCAGTTTGTAGGGCTCCCTTGGGTCTATCAGGGCAGCACAACTTTGAGGAGGGGACAACTTTGGTCTGCGAAGCATCCTTCCATATAAGGATTCTTTGCAGTCAGGCCCCAGCCCATTGCCAGGGGCCCCTGGGCACATCCTTTGGCCATTTTCCCTGGGAAAGAAAACTCACCAGTCCAGGTTCCTGATGTCAATTTGTAGGGCTCCCTTGGGTCTCTCAGGGCAGCACAACTTTGAGGAGGGGACAACTTCGGTCTGTGATCCATTGTTCGAAATAAGGATTCTTTGCAGTCAGGTCCCAGCCCGGGGTCAGGGGCCCCTGGGCACATCCTTTGGCCATTTTCCCTGGGAAAGAAAACTCACTAGTCCAGGTTGCTGATGTCAGTTTGTAGGGTTCCCTTGGGTCTATCAGGGCAGCACAACTTTGAGGAGGGGACAACTTTGGTCTGCGAACCGTCCTTCGATATAAGGATTCTTTGCAGTCAGGCCCCAGCCCAGGGCCAGGGGCCCCTGGGCACATCCTTTGGCCATTTTCCCTGGGAAAGAAAACTCACCAGTCCAGGTTGCTGATGTCAGTTTGTAGGGCTCCCTTGGGTCTCTCAGGGCAGCACAACTTTGAGGAGGGGACAACTTTGGTCTGCGAACCGTCCTTCGATATAAGGATTCTTCGCAGTCAGGCCCCAGCTCGAGGGTCAGGGGCCCCTGGGCACATCCTTTGGCCATTTTCCCTGGGAAAGAAAACTCACCAGTCCAGGTTGCTGATGTCAGTTTGTAGGGCTCCTTTGGGTCTATCTGGGCAGCAGAAATTTGAGGAGCGGACAATTTTGGTCTGCGATCCATCCTTCGATATATGGATTCTTTGCAGTCAGGTCCCAGCCCTGCTCTTGGGGCTCCTGGGAACATCCTTTGGCCATTTTCTCTGGGAAAGAAAACTCTCCAGTCCAGGTTGCTGATGTCAGTTTGTAGGGCTCCCTTGGGTCTCTCAGGGCAGCACAACTTTAGGGAGGGGACCACTTCAGCCTGTGATCCATCCTTTGATATAAGGATTTTTTTCATTCAGGCCCCAGCCCAGGGCCAGGGGCCCCTGGGCACATCCTTTGGCCATTTTCCCTGGGAAAGAAAACTCACCAGTCCAGGTTGCTGATATCAGTTTGTAGGGCTCCCTTGGGTCTATCAGGGCAGCACAACTTTGAGGAGGGGACAACTTTGGTCTGCGAAGCATCCTTCAATATAAGGATTCTTTGCAGTCAGGCCCCAGCCCGTTGCCAGGGGCCCCTGGGCACATCCTTTGGCCATTTTCCCTGGGAAAGAAAACTCACCAGCCCAGGTTGCTGATGTCAGTTTGTAGGGCTCCCTTGGGTCTCTCAGGGCAGCACAACTTTGAGGAGGGGACAACTTTGGTCTGTGATCCATTCTTCGATATAAGGATTCTTCGCAGTCAGGCCCCAGCCCGGGGTCAGGGGACCCTGGGCACATCCTTTGGCCATTTTCCCTGGGAAAGAAAACTCACCAGTCCAGGTTGCTGATGTCAGTTTGTAGGGCTCTCTTGGGTCTATCAGGGCAGCACAACTTTGAGGAGGGGACAACTTCGGTCTGGGGTCCATCCTTCGATATAAGGATTTTTTGCAGTCAGGTGCCAGCCCAGTGCCAGGGGCCCCTGGGCACATCCTTTGGCCATTTTCCCTGGGAAAGAAAACCCACCAGTCCAGGCTGCTGATGTCAGTTTGTAGGGCTCCCTTGGGTCTATCAGGGCAGCACAACTTTGAGGAGGGGACAACTTCGGTATGGGGTCCATCCTTCGATATAATGATTCTTTGCTGTCAGGTCCCAGCCCTGCTCTTGGGGCTCCTGGGAACATCCTTTGGCCATTTTCCCTGGGAAAGAAAACTCACCAGTCCAGGTTGCTGATGTCAGTTTGTAGGGCTCCCTTGGGTCTCTCAGGGCAGCACAACTTTAGGGAGGGGACCACTTCGGTCTGTGATCCATCCTTCGATATAAGGATTTTTTGCATTCAGGCCCCAGCCCAGGGCCAGGGGCCCCTGGGCACATCCTTTGGCCATTTTCCCTGGGAAAGAAAACTCACCAGTCCAGGTTGCTGATATCAGTTTGTAGGGCTCCCTTGGGTCTATCAGGGCAGCACAAGTATGAGATGGGGACAACTTCGGTCTGCGATCCATCCTTCGATATAAGGATTCTTTGCATTCAGGCCCGAGCCCAGTGCCAGAGGCCCCTGGGCACATCCTTTGGCCATTTTCCCTGGGAAAGAAAACTCACCAGTCCAGGTTGCTGATATCAGTTTGTAGGGCTCCCTTGGGTCTATCAGGGCAGCACAAGTATGAGATGGGGACAACTTCGGTCTGCGATCCATCCTTCGATATAAGGATTCTTTGCATTCAGGCCCGAGCCCAGGGCCAGGTGCCCCTGGGCACATCCTTTGGCCATTTTCCCTGGGAAAGAAAACTCACCAGTCCAGGTTCCTGATGTCAGTTTGTAGGGCTCCCTTGGGTCTATCAGGGCAGCACAAGTTTGAGGTGGGGACAATTTTGGTCTGTGATCCACGCTTCGATTGAGGGATTCTTTACAGTCAGGCCCGAGTCCAGGGCCAGGGGCTCCTGGGCACATCCTTTGGCCATTTTCCCTGGGAAAGAAAATTCACCAGTCCAGGTTGCTAATGTCAGTTTGTAGGGCTCCCTTGGGTCTATATGGGAAGTAGAAATTTGAGGAGGGGACAACTTCGGTCTGTGATCCATTCTTCGATATAAGGATTCTTCACAGTAAGGCCCCAGCCCGGGGTCAGGGGACCCTGGGCACATCCTTTGGCCACTTTCCCTGGGAAAGAAAACTCACTAGTCCAGGTTGCAGATGTCAGTTTGTAGGGCTCCCTTGGGTCTATCAGGGCAGCACAACTTTGAGGAGGGGACAACTTTGGTCTGCGAAGCATCCTTCCATATAAGGATTCTTTGCAGTCAGGCCCCAGCCCATTGCCAGGGGCCCCTGGGCACATCCTTTGGCCATTTTCCCTGGGAAAGAAAACTCACCAGTCCAGGTTCCTGATGTCAATTTGTAGGGCTCCCTTGGGTCTCTCAGGGCAGCACAACTTTGAGGAGGGGACAACTTCGGTCTGTGATCCATTGTTCGAAATAAGGATTCTTTGCAGTCAGGTCCCAGCCCGGGGTCAGGGGCCCCTGGGCACATCCTTTGGCCATTTTCCCTGGGAAAGAAAACTCACTAGTCCAGGTTGCTGATGTCAGTTTGTAGGGTTCCCTTGGGTCTATCAGGGCAGCACAACTTTGAGGAGGGGACAACTTTGGTCTGCGAACCGTCCTTCGATATAAGGATTCTTTGCAGTCAGGCCCCAGCCCAGGGCCAGGGGCCCCTGGGCACATCCTTTGGCCATTTTCCCTGGGAAAGAAAACTCACCAGTCCAGGTTGCTGATGTCAGTTTGTAGGGCTCCCTTGGGTCTCTCAGGGCAGCACAACTTTGAGGAGGGGACAACTTTGGTCTGCGAACCGTCCTTCGATATAAGGATTCTTCGCAGTCAGGCCCCAGCTCGAGGGTCAGGGGCCCCTGGGCACATCCTTTGGCCATTTTCCCTGGGAAAGAAAACTCACCAGTCCAGGTTGCTGATGTCAGTTTGTAGGGCTCCTTTGGGTCTATCTGGGCAGCAGAAATTTGAGGAGCGGACAATTTTGGTCTGCGATCCATCCTTCGATATATGGATTCTTTGCAGTCAGGTCCCAGCCCTGCTCTTGGGGCTCCTGGGAACATCCTTTGGCCATTTTCTCTGGGAAAGAAAACTCTCCAGTCCAGGTTGCTGATGTCAGTTTGTAGGGCTCCCTTGGGTCTCTCAGGGCAGCACAACTTTAGGGAGGGGACCACTTCAGCCTGTGATCCATCCTTTGATATAAGGATTTTTTTCATTCAGGCCCCAGCCCAGGGCCAGGGGCCCCTGGGCACATCCTTTGGCCATTTTCCCTGGGAAAGAAAACTCACCAGTCCAGGTTGCTGATATCAGTTTGTAGGGCTCCCTTGGGTCTATCAGGGCAGCACAACTTTGAGGAGGGGACAACTTTGGTCTGCGAAGCATCCTTCAATATAAGGATTCTTTGCAGTCAGGCCCCAGCCCGTTGCCAGGGGTCCCTGGGCACATCCTTTGGCCATTTTCCCTGGGAAATAAAACTCACCAGTCCAGGTTGCTGATGTCAGTTTGTAGGGCTCCCTTGGGTCTCTCAGGGCAGCACAACTTTGAGGAGGGGACAACTTCGGTCTGGGGTCCATTCTTCGATATAAGGATTCTTTGCAGTCAGGCCCCATCCCAGTCCCAGGGGCCCCTGGGCACATCCTTTGGCCATTTTCCCTGGGAAAGAAAACTCACCAGTCCAGGTTGCTGATGTCAGTTTGTAGGGCTCCCTTGGGTCTCTCAGGGCAGCACAACTTTGAGGAGGGGACAACTTCGGTATGGGGTCCATCCTTCGATATAATGATTCTTTGCTGTCAGGTCCCAGCCCTGCTCTTGGGGCTCCTGGGAACATCCTTTGGCCATTTTCCCTGGGAAAGAAAACTCACTAGTCCAGGTTGCAGATGTCAGTTTGTAGGGCTCCCTTGGGTCTCTCAGGGCAGCACAACTTTGAGGAGGGGACAACTTTGGTCTGCGAAGCATCCTTCAATATAAGGATTCTTTGCAGTCAGGCCCCAGCCCATTGCCAGGGGCCCCTGGGCACATCCTTTGGCCATTTTCCCTGGGAAAGAAAACTCACCAGCCCAGGTTGCTGATGTCAGTTTGTAGGGCTCCCTTGGGTCTCTCAGGGCAGCACAACTTTGAGGAGGGGACAACTTTGGTCTGTGATCCATTCTTAGATATAAGGATTCTTCGCAGTCAGGCCCCAGCCCGGGGTCAGGGGTCCCTGGGCACATCCTTTGGCCATTTTCCCTGGGAAAGAAAACTCACCAGTCCAGGTTGCTGATGTCAGTTTGTAAGGCTCTCTTGGGTCTATCAGGGCAGCACAACTTTGAGGAGGGGACAACTTCGGTCTGGGGTCCATCCTTCGATATAAGGATTTTTTGCAGTCAGGTGCCAGCCCAGTGCCAGGGGCCCCTGGGCACATCCTTTGGCCATTTTCCCTGGGAAAGAAAACCCACCAGTCCAGGCTGCTGATGTCAGTTTGTAGGGCTCCCTTGGGTCTATCAGGGCAGCACAACTTTGAGGAGGGGACAACTTCGGTATGGGGTCCATCCTTCGATATAATGATTCTTTGCTGTCAGGTCCCAGCCCTGCTCTTGGGGCTCCTGGGAACATCCTTTGGCCATTTTCCCTGGGAAAGAAAACTCACCAGTCCAGGTTGCTGATGTCAGTTTGTAGGGCTCCCTTGGGTCTATCAGGGCAGCACAAGTATGAGAGGGGGCAACTTCGGTCTGCGATCCATCCTTCGATATAAGGATTCTTTGCATTCAGGCCCGAGCCCAGGGCCAGGGGCCCCTGGGCACATCCTTTGGCCATTTTCCCTGGGAAAGAAAACTCACCAGTCCAGGTTCCTGATGTCAGTTTGTAGGGCTCCCTTGGGTCTATCAGGGCAGCACAAGTTTGAGGTGGGGATAATTTTGGTCTGTGATCCACCCTTCGATAGAGGGATTCTTTACAGTCAGGCCCGAGTCCAGGGCCAGGGGCCCCTGGGCACATCCTTTGGCCATTTTCCCTGGGAAAGAAAACTCACCAGTCCAGGTTGCTGATGTCAGTTTGTAGGGCTCCCTTGGGTCTATCAGGGCAGCACAACTTTGAGGAGGGGACAACTTTGGTCTGTGATCCATTCTTTGATATAAGGATTCTTCGCAGTCAGGTCCCAGCCCGGGGTCGGGGGCCCCTGGGCACATCCTTCGGCCATTTTCCCTGGGAAAGAAAACTCACCAGTCCAGGTTGCTAATGTCAGTTTGTAGGGCTCCCTTGGGTCTCGCAGGGCAGCACAACTTTAAGGAGGGGACAACTTCGGTCTGTGATCCATTGTTCGATATAAGGATTCTCTGCAGTCAGGCCCCAGCCCGGGGTCAGGGGCCCCTGGGCACATCCTTTGGCCATTTTCCCTGGGAAAGAAAACTCACTAGTCCAGGTTGCTGATGTCAGTTTGTAGGGCTCCCTTGGGTCTATCAGGGCAGCACAACTTTGAGGAGGGGACAACTTTGGTCTGCGAACCGTCCTTCGATATAAGGATTCTTTGCAGTCAGGCCCCAGCCCAGTGCCAGGGGCCCCTGGGCACATCCTTTGGCCATTTTCCCTGGGAAAGAAAACTCACCAGTCCAGGTTGCTGATGTCAGTTTGTAGGGCTCCCTTGGGTCTATCAGGGCAGCACAACTTTGAGGAGGGGACAACTTCGGTCTGGGGTCCATCCTTCGATATAAGGATTCTTTGCAGAGAGGTCCCAGCCCTGCTCTTGGGGCTCCTGGGAACATCCTTTGGCCATTTTCCCTGGGAAAGAAAACTCACCAGTCCAGGTTGCTGATGTCAGTTTGTAGGGCTCCCTTGGGTCTCTCAGGGCAGCACAACTATGAGGAGGGGACAACTTCGGTCTGCGATCCATCCTTCGATATAAGGATTCTTTGCATTCAGGCCTGAGCCCAGGGTCAGGGGCCCCTGGGCACATCCTTTGGCCATTTTCCCTGGGAAAGAAAACTCACCAGTCCAGGTTGCTGATGTCAGTTTGTAGGGCTCCCTTGGGTCTATCAGGGCAGCACAAGTATGAGATGGGGACAACTTCGGTCTGCGATCCATCCTTCGATATAAGGATTCTTTGCATTCAGGCCCGAGCCCAGTGCCAGGGGCCCCTGGGCACATCCTTTGGCCATTTTCCCTGGGAAAGAAAACTCACCAGTCCAGGTTGCTGATGTCAGTTTGTAGGGCTCCCTTGGGTCTATCAGGGCAGCACAAGTATGAGATGGGGACAACTTCGGTCTGCGATCCATCCTTCGATATAAGGATTCTTTGCAGTCAGGTCCCAGCCCGGGTTCAGGGGCCCCTGGGCACATCCTTTGGCCATTTTCCCTGGGAAAGAAAACTCACTAGTCCAGGTTGCAGATGTCAGTTTGTAGGGCTCCCTTGGGTCTATCAGGGCAGCACAACGTTGAGGAGGGGACAACTTTGGTCTGCGAACCATCCTTCGATATAAGGATTCTTTGCAGCCAGGCCCCAGCCCAGGGCCAGGGGCCCCTGGGCACATCCTTTGGCCATTTTCCCTGGGAAAGAAAACTCACCAGTCCAGGTTCCTGATGTCAGTTTGTAGGGCTCCCTTGGGTCTATCAGGGCAGCACAAGTTTGAGGTGGGGACAATTTTGGTCTGTGATCCACCCTTCGATTGAGGGATTCTTTACAGTCAGGCCCGAGTCCAGGGCCAGGGGCTCCTGGGCACATCCTTTGGCCATTTTCCCTGGGAAAGAAAATTCACCAGTCCAGGTTGCTAATGTCAGTTTGTAGGGCTCCCTTGGGTCTATCAGGGCAGCACAACTTTGAGGAGGGGACAACTTCAGTCTGGGGTCCATCCTTCGATATAAGGATTCTTTGCAGTCAGGTCCGAGCCCTGTGCCAGGGGCCCCTGGGCACATCCTTTGGCCATTTTCCCTGGGAAAGAAAACTCACCAGTCCAGGTTGCTGAGGTCAGTTTGTAGGGCTCCCTTGGGTCTATCAGGGCAGCACAACTTTGAGGAGGGGACAACTTTGGTCTGCGAACCGTCCTTCGATATAAGGATTCTTTGCAGTCAAGCCCCAGCCCAGGGCCAGGGGCCCCTGGGCACATCCTTTGGCCATTTTCCCTGGGAAAGAAAACTCACCAGTCCAGGTTGCTGATGTCAGTTTGTAGGGCTCCCTTGGGTCTCTCAGGGCAGCACAACTTTGAGGAGGGGACAACTTTGGTCTGTGATCCATTCTTAGATATAAGGATTCTTCGCAGTCAGGCCCCAGCCCGGGGTCAGGGGCCCCTGGGCACATCCTTTGGCCATTTTCCCTGGGAAAGAAAACTCACCAGTCCAGGTTGCTGATGTCAGTTTGTAGGGCTCCCTTGGGTCTATCTGGGCAGCAGAAATTTGAGGAGCGGACAATTTTGGTCTGCGATCCATCCTTCGATATATGGATTCTTTGCAGTCAGGTCCCAGCCCTGCTCTTGGGGCTCCTGGGAACATCCTTTGGCCATTTTCCCTGGGAAAGAAAACTCACCAGTCCAGGTTGCTGATGTCAGTTTGTAGGGCTCCCTTGGGTCTCTCAGGGCAGCACAACTTTAGGGAGGGGACCACTTCAGTCTGTGATCCATCCTTCGATATAAGGATTTTTTGCATTCAGGTCCCAGCCCAGGGCCAGGGGCCCCTGGGCACATCCTTTGGCCATTTTCCCTGGGAAAGAAAACTCACCAGTCCAGGTTCCTGATGTCAGTTTGTAGGGCTCCCTTGGGTCTATCAGGGCAGCACAAGTATGAGATGGGGACAACTTCGGTCTGCGATCCATCCTTCGATATAAGGATTCTTTGCAGTCAGGCCCCATCCCAGTCCCAGGGGCCCCTGGGCACATCCTTTGGCCATTTTCCCTGGGAAAGAAAACTCACCAGTCCAGGTTGCTGATGTCAGTTTGTAGGGCTCCCTTGGGTCTCTCAGGGCAGCACAACTTTGAGGAGGGGACAACTTCGGTCTGTGATCCATTGTTCGATATAAGGATTCTTTGCAGTCAGGTCCCAGCTCGGGGTCAGGGGCCCCTGGGCACATCCTTTGGCCATTTTCCCTGGGAAAGAAAACTCACTAGTCCAGGTTGCTGATGTCAGTTTGTAGGGCTCCCTTGGGTCTATCAGGGCAGCACAACGTTGAGGAGGGGACAACTTTGGTCTGCGAACCATCCTTCGATATAAGGATTCTTTGCAGCCAGGCCCCAGCCCAGGGCCAGGGGCCCCTGGGCACATCCTTTGGCCATTTTCCCTGGGAAAGAAAACTCACCAGTCCAGGTTCCTGATGTCAGTTTGTAGGGCTCCCTTGGGTCTATCAGGGCAGCACAAGTTTGAGGTGGGGACAATTTTGGTCTGTGATCCACGCTTCGATTGAGGGATTCTTTACAGTCAGGCCCGAGTCCAGGGCCAGGGGCTCCTGGGCACATCCTTTGGCCATTTTCCCTGGGAAAGAAAATTCACCAGTCCAGGTTGCTAATGTCAGTTTGTAGGGCTCCCTTGGGTCTATCAGGGCAGCACAACTTTGAGGAGGGGACAACTTCAGTCTGGGGTCCATCCTTCGATATAAGGATTCTTTGCAGTCAGGTCCGAGCCCTGTGCCAGGGGCCCCTGGGCACATCCTTTGGCCATTTTCCCTGGGAAAGAAAACTCACCAGTCCAGGTTGCTGAGGTCAGTTTGTAGGGCTCCCTTGGGTCTATCAGGGCAGCACAACTTTGAGGAGGGGACAACTTTGGTCTGCGAACCGTCCTTCGATATAAGGATTCTTTGCAGTCAAGCCCCAGCCCAGGGCCAGGGGCCCCTGGGCACATCCTTTGGCCATTTTCCCTGGGAAAGAAAACTCACCAGTCCAGGTTGCTGATGTCAGTTTGTAGGGCTCCCTTGGGTCTCTCAGGGCAGCACAACTTTGAGGAGGGGACAACTTTGGTCTGTGATCCATTCTTAGATATAAGGATTCTTCGCAGTCAGGCCCCAGCCCGGGGTCAGGGGCCCCTGGGCACATCCTTTGGCCATTTTCCCTGGGAAAGAAAACTCACCAGTCCAGGTTGCTGATGTCAGTTTGTAGGGCTCCCTTGGGTCTATCTGGGCAGCAGAAATTTGAGGAGCGGACAATTTTGGTCTGCGATCCATCCTTCGATATATGGATTCTTTGCAGTCAGGTCCCAGCCCTGCTCTTGGGGCTCCTGGGAACATCCTTTGGCCATTTTCCCTGGGAAAGAAAACTCACCAGTCCAGGTTGCTGATGTCAGTTTGTAGGGCTCCCTTGGGTCTCTCAGGGCAGCACAACTTTAGGGAGGGGACCACTTCAGTCTGTGATCCATCCTTCGATATAAGGATTTTTTGCATTCAGGCCCCAGCCCAGGGCCAGGGGCCCCTGGGCACATCCTTTGGCCATTTTCCCTGGGAAAGAAAACTCACCAGTCCAGGTTGCTGATGTCAGTTTGTAGGGCTCCCTTGGGTCTATCAGGGCAGCACAAGTATGAGATGGGGACAACTTCGGTCTGCGATCCATCCTTCGATATAAGGATTCTTTGCAGTCAGGTCCCAGCCCGGGTTCAGGGGCCCCTGGGCACATCCTTTGGCCATTTTCCCTGGGAAAGAAAACTCACTAGTCCAGGTTGCAGATGTCAGTTTGTAGGGCTCCCTTGGGTCTATCAGGGCAGCACAACGTTGAGGAGGGGACAACTTTGGTCTGCGAACCATCCTTCGATATAAGGATTCTTTGCAGCCAGGCCCCAGCCCAGGGCCAGGGGCCCCTGGGCACATCCTTTGGCCATTTTCCCTGGGAAAGAAAACTCACCAGTCCAGGTTCCTGATGTCAGTTTGTAGGGCTCCCTTGGGTCTATCAGGGCAGCACAAGTTTGAGGTGGGGACAATTTTGGTCTGTGATCCACGCTTCGATTGAGGGATTCTTTACAGTCAGGCCCGAGTCCAGGGCCAGGGGCTCCTGGGCACATCCTTTGGCCATTTTCCCTGGGAAAGAAAATTCACCAGTCCAGGTTGCTAATGTCAGTTTGTAGGGCTCCCTTGGGTCTATCAGGGCAGCACAACTTTGAGGAGGGGACAACTTCGGTCTGGGGTCCATCCTTCGATATAAGGATTTTTTGCAGTCAGGTCCCAGCCAAGGGGTCAGGGGCCCCTGGGCACATCCTTTGGCCATTTTCCCTGGGAAAGAAAACTCACCAGTCCAGGTTGCTGATGTGAGTTTGTAGGGCTCCCTTGGGTCTATCAGGGCAGCACAACTTTGAGGAGGGGACAACTTCGGTCTGGGGTCCATCCTTCGATATAAGGATTTTTTGCAGTCAGGTGCCAGCCCAGTGCCAGGGGCCCCTGGGCACATCCTTTGGCCATTTTCCCTGGGAAAGAAAACTCACCAGTCCAGGTTGCTGAGGTCAGTTTGTAGGGCTCCCTTGGGTCTATATGGGAAGTAGAAATTTGAGGAGGGGACAACTTCGGTCTGTGATCCATTCTTCGATATAAGGATTCTTCGCAGTAAGGCCCCAGCCCGGGGTCAGGGGACCCTGGGCACATCCTTTGGCCACTTTCCCTGGGAAAGAAAACTCACTAGTCCAGGTTGCAGATGTCAGTTTGTAGGGCTCCCTTGGGTCTATCAGGGCAGCACAACTTTGAGGAGGGGACAACTTCGGTCTGTGATCCATTGTTCGATATAAGGATTCTTTGCAGTCAGGTCCCAGCCCGGGGTCAGGGGCCCCTGGGCACATCCTTTGGCCATTTTCCCTGGGAAAGAAAACTCACTAGTCCAGGTTGCTGATGTCAGTTTGTAGGGCTCCCTTGGGTCTATCAGGGCAGCACAACTTTGAGGAGGGGACAACTTTGGTCTGCGAACCGTCCTTCGATATAAGGATTCTTTGCAGTCAGGCCCCAGCCCAGGGCCAGGGGCCCCTGGGCACATCCTTTGGCCATTTTCCCTGGGAAAGAAAACTCACCAGTCCAGGTTGCTGATGTCAGTTTGTAGGGCTCCCTTGGGTCTCTCAGGGCAGCACAACTTTGAGGAGGGGACAACTTTGGTCTGTGATCCATTCTTAGATATAAGGATTCTTCGCAGTCAGGCCCCAGCCCGGGGTCAGGGGCCCCTGGGCACATCCTTTGGCCATTTTCCCTGGGAAAGAAAACTCACCAGTCCAGGTTGCTGATGTCAGTTTGTAGGGCTCCCTTGGGTCTATCTGGGCAGCAGAAATTTGAGGAGCGGACAATTTTGGTCTGCGATCCATCCTTCGATATATGGATTCTTTGCAGTCAGGTCCCAGCCCTGCTCTTGGGGCTCCTGGGAACATCCTTTGGCCATTTTCCCTGGGAAAGAAAACTCACCAGTCCAGGTTGCTGATGTCAGTTTGTAGGGCTCCCTTGGGTCTCTCAGGGCAGCACAACTTTGAGGAGGGGACAACTTCGGTCTGCGATCCATCCTTCGATATAAGGATTCTTTGCATTCAGGCCCGAGCCCTGGGTCAGGGGCCCCTGGGCACATCCTTTGGCCATTTTCCCTGGGAAAGAAAACTCACCAGTCCAGGTTGCTGATGTCAGTTTGTAGGGCTCCCTTGGGTCTATCAGGGCAGCACAAGTATGAGATGGGGACAACTTCGGTCTGCGATCCATCCTTCGATATAAGGATTCTTTGCATTCAGGCCCGAGCCCAGGGCCAGGTGCCCCTGGGCACATCCTTTGGCCATTTTCCCTGGGAAAGAAAACTCACCAGTCCAGGTTCCTGATGTCAGTTTGTAGGGCTCCCTTGGGTCTATCAGGGCAGCACAAGTTTGAGGTGGGGACAATTTTGGTCTGTGATCCACGCTTCGATTGAGGGATTCTTTACAGTCAGGCCCGAGTCCAGGGCCAGGGGCTCCTGGGCACATTCTTTGGCCATTTTCCCTGGGAAAGAAAATTCACCAGTCCAGGTTGCTAATGTCAGTTTGTAGGGCTCCCTTGGGTCTATCAGGGCAGCACAACTTTGAGGAGGGGACAACTTCAGTCTGGGGTCCATCCTTCGATATAAGGATTCTTTGCAGTCAGGTCCGAGCCCAGTGCCAGGGGCCCCTGGGCACATCCTTTGGCCATTTTCCCTGGGAAAGAAAACTCACCAGTCCAGGTTGCTGAGGTCAGTTTGTAGGGCTCCCTTGGGTCTATCAGGGCAGCACAACTTTGAGGAGGGGACAACTTTGGTCTGTGATCCATTCTTCGATATAAGGATTCTTCGCAGTAAGGCCCCAGCCTGGGGTGAGGGGACCCTGGGCACATCCTTTGGCCACTTTCCCTGGGAAAGAAAACTCACCAGTCCAGGTTGCAGATGTCAGTTTGTAGGGCTCCCTTGGGTCTATCAGGGCAGCACAACTTTGAGGAGGGGACAACTTTGGTCTGCGAAGCATCCTTCAATATAAGGATTCTTTGCAGTCAGGCCCCAGCCCATTGCCAGGGGCCCCTGGGCACATCCTTTGGCCATTTTCCCTGGGAAAGAAAACTCACCAGTCCAGGTTCCTGATGTCAATTTGTAGGGCTCCCTTGGGTCTCTCAGGGCAGCACAACTTTGAGGAGGGGACAGCTTCGGTCTGTGATCCATTGTTCGATATAAGGATTCTTTGCAGTCAGGTCCCAGCCCAGGGTCAGGGGCCCCTGGGCACATCCTTTGGCCATTTTCCCTGGGAAAGAAAACTCACTAGTCCAGGTTGCTGATGCCAGTTTGTAGGGCTCCCTTGGGTCTATCAGGGCAGCACAACTTTGAGGAGGGGACAACTTTGGTCTGCGAACCGTCCTTCGATATAAGGATTCTTTGCAGTCAGGCCCCAGCCCAGTCCCAGGGGCCCCTGGGCACATCCTTTGGCCATTTTCCCTGGGAAAGAAAACTCACCAGTCCAGGTTGCTGATGTCAGTTTGTAGGGCTCCCTTGGGTCTCTCAGGGAAGCACAACTTTGAGGAGGGGACAACTTTGGTCTGTGATCCATTCTTAGATATAAGGATTCTTCGCAGTCAGGCCCCAGCCCGGGGTCAGGGGCCCCTGGGCACATCCTTTGGCCATTTTCCCTGGGAAAGAAAACTCACCAGTCCAGGTTGCTGATGTCAGTTTGTAGGGCTCCCTTGGGTCTATCTGGGCAGCAGAAATTTGAGGAGCGGACAATTTTGGTCTGCGATCCATCCTTCGATATATGGATTCTTTGCAGTCAGGTCCCAGCCCTGCTCTTGGGGCTCCTGGGAACATCCTTTGGCCATTTTCCCTGGGAAAGAAAACTCACCAGTCCAGGTTGCTGATGTCAGTTTGTAGGGCTCCCTTGGGTCTCTCAGGGCAGCACAACTTTGAGGAGGGGACAACTTCGGTCTGCGATCCATCCTTCGATATAAGGATTCTTTGCATTCAGGCCCGAGCCCAGGGTCAGGGGCCCCTGGGCACATCCTTTGGCCATTTTCCCTGGGAAAGAAAACTCACCAGTCCAGGTTGCTGATGTCAGTTTGTAGGGCTCCCTTGGGTCTATCAGGGCAGCACAAGCATGAGATGGGGACAACTTCGGTCTGCGATCCATCCTTCGATATAAGGATTCTTTGCATTCAGGCCCGAGCCCAGTGCCAGGGGCCCCTGGGCACATCCTTTGGCCATTTTCCCTGGGAAAGAAAACTCACCAGTCCAGGTTCCTGATGTCAGTTTGTAGGGCTCCCTTGGGTCTATCAGGGCAGCACAAGTATGAGATGGGGACAACTTCGGTCTGCGATCCATCCTTCGATATAAGGATTCTTTGCATTCAGGCCCGAGCCCAGGGCCAGGTGCCCCTGGGCACATCCTTTGGCCATTTTCCCTGGGAAAGAAAACTCACCAGTCCAGGTTCCTGATGTCAGTTTGTAGGGCTCCCTTGGGTCTATCAGGGCAGCACAAGTTTGAGGTGGGGACAATTTTGGTCTGTGATCCACGCTTCGATTGAGGGATTCTTTACAGTCAGGCCCGAGTCCAGGGCCAGGGGCTCCTGGGCACATCCTTTGGCCATTTTCCCTGGGAAAGAAAATTCACCAGTCCAGGTTGCTAATGTCAGTTTGTAGGGCTCCCTTGGGTCTATCAGGGCAGCACAACTTTGAGGAGGGGACAACTTCAGTCTGGGGTCCATCCTTCGATATAAGGATTCTTTGCAGTCAGGTCCGAGCCCAGTGCCAGGGGCCCCTGGGCACATCCTTTGGCCATTTTCCCTGGGAAAGAAAACTCACCAGTCCAGGTTGCTGAGGTCAGTTTGTAGGGCTCCGTTGGGTCTATCAGGGCAGCACAACTTTGAGGAGGGGACAACTTTGGTCTGTGATCCATTCTTCGATATAAGGATTCTTCGCAGTCAGGTCCCAGCCCGGGGTCGGGGGCCCCTGGGCACATCCTTTGGCCATTTTCCCTGGGAAAGAAAACTCACCAGTCCAGGTTGCTGATGTCAGTTTGTAGGGCTCCCTTGGGTCTCTCAGGGCAGCACAACTTTGAGGAGGGGACAACTTTGGTCTGTGATCCATTCTTCGATATAAGGATTCTTCGCAGTCAGGTCCCAGCCAAGGGGTCAGGGGCCCCTGGGCACATCCTTTGGCCATTTTCCCTGGGAAATAAAACTCACCAGGCCAGGTTCCTGATGTCAGTTTGTAGGGCTCCCTTGGGTCTCTCAGGGCAGCACAACTTTGAGGAGGGGACAACTTCGGTCTGGGGTCCATCCTTCGATATAAGGATTCTTTGCAGTCAGGTGCCAGCCCAGTGCCAGGGGCCCCTGGGCACATCCTTTGGCCATTTTCCCTGGGAAAGAAAACTCACCAGTCCAGGTTGCTGAGGTCAGTTTGTAGGGCTCACTTGGGTCTATATGGGAAGTAGAAATTTGAGGAGAGGACAACTTCGGTCTGTGATCCATTCTTCGAAATAAGGATTCTTCGCAGTAAGGCCCCAGCCCGGGGTCAGGGGACCCTGGGCACATCCTTTGGCCACTTTCCCTGGGAAAGAAAACTCACTAGTCCAGGTTGCAGATGTCAGTTTGTAGGGCTCCCTTGGGTCTATCAGGGCAGCACAACTTTGAGGAGGGGACAACTTTGGTCTGCGAAGCATCCTTCAATATAAGGATTCTTTGCAGTCAGGCCCCAGCCCATTGCCAGGGGCCCCTGGGCACATCCTTTGGCCATTTTCCCTGGGAAAGAAAACTCACCAGTCCAGGTTCCTGATGTCAATTTGTAGGGCTCCCTTGGGTCTATCAGGGCAGCACAACTTTGAGGAGGTGACAACTTCGGTCTGTGATCCATTGTTCGATATAAGGATTCTTTGCAGTCAGGTCCCAGCCCGGGGTCAGGGGCCCCTGGGCACATCCTTTGGCCATTTTCCCTGGGAAAGAAAACTCACTAGTCCAGGTTGCTGATGTCAGTTTGTAGGGCTCCCTTGGGTCTATCAGGGCAGCACAACTTTGAGGAGGGGACAACTTTGGTCTGCGAACCGTCCTTCGATATAAGGATTCTTTGCAGTCAGGCCCCAGCCCATTGCCAGGGGCCCCTGGGCACATCCTTTGGCCATTTTCCCTGGGAAAGAAAACTCACCAGTCCAGGTTGCTGATGTCAGTTTGTAGGGCTCCCTTGGGTCTCTCAGGGCAGCACAACTTTGAGGAGGGGACAACTTCGGTCTGGGGTCCATTCTTCGATATAAGGATTCTTTGCAGTCAGGCCCCATCCCAGTCCCAGGGGCCCCTGGGCACATCCTTTGGCCATTTTCCCTGGGAAAGAAAACTCACCAGTCCAGGTTGCTGATGTCAGTTTGTAGGGCTCCCTTGGGTCTCTCAGGGCAGCACAACTTTGAGGAGGGGACAACTTTGGTCTGTGATCCATTCTTCGATATAAGGATTCTTCGCAGTCAGGCCCCAGCCCGGGGTCAGGGGCCCCTGGGCACATCCTTTGGCCATTTTCCCTGGGAAAGAAAACTCACCAGTCCAGGTTGCTGATGTCAGTTTGTAGGGCTCCCTTGGGTCTATCTGGGCAGCAGAAATTTGAGGAGCGGACAATTTTGGTCTGCGATCCATCCTTCGATATATGGATTCTTTGCAGTCAGGTCCCAGCCCTGCTCTTGGGGCTCCTGGGAACATCCTTTGGCCATTTTCCCTGGGAAAGAAAACTCACCAGTCCAGGTTGCTGATGTCAGTTTGTAGGGCTCCCTTGGGTCTATCAGGGCAGCACAACTTTGAGGAGGGGACAACTTCGGTCTGGGGTCCATACTTCGATATAAGGATTCTTTGCATTCAGGCCCGAGCCCTGGGTCAGGGGCCCCTGGGCACATCCTTTGGCCATTTTCCCTGGGAAAGAAAACTCACCAGTCCAGGTTGCTGATGTCAGTTTGTAGGGCTCCCTTGGGTCTATCAGGGCAGCACAAGTATGAGATGGGGACAACTTCGGTCTGCGATCCATCCTTCGATATAAGGATTCTTTGCATTCAGGCCCGAGCCCAGGGCCAGGTGCCCCTGGGCACATCCTTTGGCCATTTTCCCTGGGAAAGAAAACTCACCAGTCCAGGTTCCTGATGTCAGTTTGTAGGGCTCCCTTGGGTCTATCACGGCAGCACAAGTTTGAGGTGGGGACAATTTTGGTCTGTGATCCACGCTTCGATTGAGGGATTCTTTACAGTCAGGCCCGAGTCCAGGGCCAGGGGCTCCTGGGCACATTCTTTGGCCATTTTCCCTGGGAAAGAAAATTCACCAGTCCAGGTTGCTAATGTCAGTTTGTAGGGCTCCCTTGGGTCTATCAGGGCAGCACAACTTTGAGGAGGGGACAACTTCAGTCTGGGGTCCATCCTTCGATATAAGGATTCTTTGCAGTCAGGTCCGAGCCCAGTGCCAGGGGCCCCTGGGCACATCCTTTGGCCATTTTCCCTGGGAAAGAAAACTCACCAGTCCAGGTTGCTGAGGTCAGTTTGTAGGGCTCCCTTGGGTCTATCAGGGCAGCACAACTTTGAGGAGGGGACAACTTTGGTCTGTGATCCATTCTTCGATATAAGGATTCTTCGCAGTAAGGCCCCAGCCTGGGGTTAGGGGACCCTGGGCACATCCTTTGGCCACTTTCCCTGGGAAAGAAAACTCACCAGTCCAGGTTGCAGATGTCAGTTTGTAGGGCTCCCTTGGGTCTATCAGGGCAGCACAACTTTGAGGAGGGGACAACTTTGGTCTGCGAAGCATCCTTCAATATAAGGATTCTTTGCAGTCAGGCCCCAGCCCATTGCCAGGGGCCCCTGGGCACATCCTTTGGCCATTTTCCCTGGGAAAGAAAACTCACCAGTCCAGGTTCCTGATGTCAATTTGTAGGGCTCCCTTGGGTCTCTCAGGGCAGCACAACTTTGAGGAGGGGACAGCTTCGGTCTGTGATCCATTGTTCGATATAAGGATTCTTTGCAGTCAGGTCCCAGCCCAGGGTCAGGGGCCCCTGGGCACATCCTTTGGCCATTTTCCCTGGGAAAGAAAACTCACTAGTCCAGGTTGCTGATGCCAGTTTGTAGGGCTCCCTTGGGTCTATCAGGGCAGCACAACTTTGAGGAGGGGACAACTTTGGTCTGCGAACCGTCCTTCGATATAAGGATTCTTTGCAGTCAGGCCCCAGCCCAGTCCCAGGGGCCCCTGGGCACATCCTTTGGCCATTTTCCCTGGGAAAGAAAACTCACCAGTCCAGGTTGCTGATGTCAGTTTGTAGGGCTCCCTTGGGTCTCTCAGGGCAGCACAACTTTGAGGAGGGGACAACTTTGGTCTGTGATCCATTCTTAGATATAAGGATTCTTCGCAGTCAGGCCCCAGCCCGGGGTCAGGGGCCCCTGGGCACATCCTTTGGCCATTTTCCCTGGGAAAGAAAACTCACCAGTCCAGGTTGCTGATGTCAGTTTGTAGGGCTCCCTTGGGTCTATCTGGGCAGCAGAAATTTGAGGAGCGGACAATTTTGGTCTGCGATCCATCCTTCGATATATGGATTCTTTGCAGTCAGGTCCCAGCCCTGCTCTTGGGGCTCCTGGGAACATCCTTTGGCCATTTTCCCTGGGAAAGAAAACTCACCAGTCCAGGTTGCTGATGTCAGTTTGTAGGGCTCCCTTGGGTCTCTCAGGGCAGCACAACTTTGAGGAGGGGACAACTTCGGTCTGGGGTCCATCCTTCGATATAAGGATTCTTTGCAGTCAGGTGCCAGCCCAGTGCCAGGGGCCCCTGGGCACATCCTTTGGCCATTTTCCCTGGGAAAGAAAACTCACCAGTCCAGGTTGCTGAGGTCAGTTTGTAGGGCTCACTTGGGTCTATATGGGAAGTAGAAATTTGAGGAGAGGACAACTTCGGTCTGTGATCCATTCTTCGAAATAAGGATTCTTCGCAGTAAGGCCCCAGCCCGGGGTCAGGGGACCCTGGGCACATCCTTTGGCCACTTTCCCTGGGAAAGAAAACTCACTAGTCCAGGTTGCAGATGTCAGTTTGTAGGGCTCCCTTGGGTCTATCAGGGCAGCACAACTTTGAGGAGGGGACAACTTTGGTCTGCGAAGCATCCTTCAATATAAGGATTCTTTGCAGTCAGGTCCCAGCCCATTGCCAGGGGCCCCTGGGCACATCCTTTGGCCATTTTCCCTGGGAAAGAAAACTCACCAGTCCAGGTTCCTGATGTCAATTTGTAGGGCTCCCTTGGGTCTATCAGGGCAGCACAACTTTGAGGAGGTGACAACTTCGGTCTGTGATCCATTGTTCGATATAAGGATTCTTTGCAGTCAGGTCCCAGCCCGGGGTCAGGGGCCCCTGGGCACATCCTTTGGCCATTTTCCCTGGGAAAGAAAACTCACTAGTCCAGGTTGCTGATGTCAGTTTGTAGGGCTCCCTTGGGTCTATCAGGGCAGCACAACTTTGAGGAGGGGACAACTTTGGTCTGCGAACCGTCCTTCGATATAAGGATTCTTTGCAGTCAGGCCCCAGCCCATTGCCAGGGGCCCCTGGGCACATCCTTTGGCCATTTTCCCTGGGAAAGAAAACTCACCAGTCCAGGTTGCTGATGTCAGTTTGTAGGGCTCCCTTGGGTCTCTCAGGGCAGCACAACTTTGAGGAGGGGACAACTTCGGTCTGGGGTCCATTCTTCGATATAAGGATTCTTTGCAGTCAGGCCCCATCCCAGTCCCAGGGGCCCCTGGGCACATCCTTTGGCCATTTTCCCTGGGAAAGAAAACTCACCAGTCCAGGTTGCTGATGTCAGTTTGTAGGGCTCCCTTGGGTCTCTCAGGGCAGCACAACTTTGAGGAGGGGACAACTTTGGTCTGTGATCCATTCTTCGATATAAGGATTCTTCGCAGTCAGGCCCCAGCCCGGGGTCAGGGGCCCCTGGGCACATCCTTTGGCCATTTTCCCTGGGAAAGAAAACTCACCAGTCCAGGTTGCTGATGTCAGTTTGTAGGGCTCCCTTGGGTCTATCTGGGCAGCAGAAATTTGAGGAGCGGACAATTTTGGTCTGCGATCCATCCTTCGATATATGGATTCTTTGCAGTCAGGTCCCAGCCCTGCTCTTGGGGCTCCTGGGAACATCCTTTGGCCATTTTCCCTGGGAAAGAAAACTCACCAGTCCAGGTTGCTGATGTCAGTTTGTAGGGCTCCCTTGGGTCTCTCAGGGCAGCACAACTTTGAGGAGGGGACAACTTCGGTCTGCGATCCATCCTTCGATATAAGGATTCTTTGCATTCAGGCCCGAGCCCTGGGTCAGGGGCCCCTGGGCACATCCTTTGGCCATTTTCCCTGGGAAAGAAAACTCACCAGTCCAGGTTGCTGATGTCAGTTTGTAGGGCTCCCTTGGGTCTATCAGGGCAGCACAAGTATGAGATGGGGACAACTTCGGTCTGCGATCCATCCTTCGATATAAGGATTCTTTGCATTCAGGCCCGAGCCCAGGGCCAGGTGCCCCTGGGCACATCCTTTGGCCATTTTCCCTGGGAAAGAAAACTCACCAGTCCAGGTTCCTGATGTCAGTTTGTAGGGCTCCCTTGGGTCTATCAGGGCAGCACAAGTTTGAGGTGGGGACAATTTTGGTCTGTGATCCACGCTTCGATTGAGGGATTCTTTACAGTCAGGCCCGAGTCCAGGGCCAGGGGCTCCTGGGCACATCCTTTGGCCATTTTCCCTGGGAAAGAAAATTCACCAGTCCAGGTTGCTAATGTCAGTTTGTAGGGCTCCCTTGGGTCTATCAGGGCAGCACAACTTTGAGGAGGGGACAACTTCAGTCTGGGGTCCATCCTTCGATATAAGGATTCTTTGCAGTCAGGTCCGAGCCCAGTGCCAGGGGCCCCTGGGCACATCCTTTGGCCATTTTCCCTGGGAAAGAAAACTCACCAGTCCAGGTTGCTGAGGTCAGTTTGTAGGGCTCCCTTGGGTCTATCAGGGCAGCACAACTTTGAGGAGGGGACAACTTTGGTCTGTGATCCATTCTTCGATATAAGGATTCTTCGCAGTAAGGCCCCAGCCTGGGGTGAGGGGACCCTGGGCACATCCTTTGGCCACTTTCCCTGGGAAAGAAAACTCACCAGTCCAGGTTGCAGATGTCAGTTTGTAGGGCTCCCTTGGGTCTATCAGGGCAGCACAACTTTGAGGAGGGGACAACTTTGGTCTGCGAAGCATCCTTCAATATAAGGATTCTTTGCAGTCAGGCCCCAGCCCATTGCCAGGGGCCCCTGGGCACATCCTTTGGCCATTTTCCCTGGGAAAGAAAACTCACCAGTCCAGGTTGCTGATGTCAGTTTGTAGGGCTCCCTTGGGTCTCTCAGGGCAGCACAACTTTGAGGAGGGGACAACTTTGGTCTGTGATCCATTCTTCGATATAAGGATTCTTCGCAGTCAGGCCCCAGCCCGGGGTCAGGGGCCCCTGGGCACATCCTTTGGCCATTTTCCCTGGGAAAGAAAACTCACCAGTCCAGGTTGCTGATGTCAGTTTGTAGGGCTCCCTTGGGTCTATCTGGGCAGCAGAAATTTGAGGAGCGGACAATTTTGGTCTGCGATCCATCCTTCGATATATGGATTCTTTGCAGTCAGGTCCCAGCCCTGCTCTTGGGGCTCCTGGGAACATCCTTTGGCCATTTTCCCTGGGAAAGAAAACTCACCAGTCCAGGTTGCTGATGTCAGTTTGTAGGGCTCCCTTGGGTCTCTCAGGGCAGCACAACTTTGAGGAGGGGACAACTTCGGTCTGCGATCCATCCTTCGATATAAGGATTCTTTGCATTCAGGCCCGAGCCCAGGGTCAGGGGCCCCTGGGCACATCCTTTGGCCATTTTCCCTGGGAAAGAAAACTCACCAGTCCAGGTTGCTGATGTCAGTTTGTAGGGCTCCCTTGGGTCTATCAGGGCAGCACAAGTTTGAGGTGGGGACAATTTTGGTCTGTGATCCACGCTTCGATTGAGGGATTCTTTACAGTCAGGCCCGAGTCCAGGGCCAGGGGCTCCTGGGCACATCCTTTGGCCGTTTTCCCTGGGAAAGAAAATTCACCAGTCCAGGTTGCTAATGTCAGTTTGTAGGGCTCCCTTGGGTCTATCAGGGCAGCACAACTTTGAGGAGGGGACAACTTCAGTCTGGGGTCCATCCTTCGATATAAGGATTCTTTGCAGTCAGGTCCGAGCCCAGTGCCAGGGGCCCCTGGGCACATCCTTTGGCCATTTTCCCTGGGAAAGAAAACTCACCAGTCCAGGTTGCTGAGGTCAGTTTGTAGGGCTCCGTTGGGTCTATCAGGGCAGCACAACTTTGAGGAGGGGACAACTTTGGTCTGTGATCCATTCTTCGATATAAGGATTCTTCGCAGTCAGGTCCCAGCCCGGGGTCGGGGGCCCCTGGGCACATCCTTTGGCCATTTTCCCTGGGAAAGAAAACTCACCAGTCCAGGTTGCTGATGTCAGTTTGTAGGGCTCCCTTGGGTCTCTCAGGGCAGCACAACTTTGAGGAGGGGACAACTTTGGTCTGTGATCCATTCTTCGATATAAGGATTCTTCGCAGTCAGGTCCCAGCCAAGGGGGCAGGGGCCCCTGGGCACATCCTTTGGCCATTTTCCCTGGGAAATAAAACTCACCAGTCCAGGTTCCTGATGTCAGTTTGTAGGGCTCCCTTGGGTCTCTCAGGGCAGCACAACTTTGAGGAGGGGACAACTTCGGTCTGGGGTCCATCCTTCGATATAAGGATTCTTTGCAGTCAGGTGCCAGCCCAGTGCCAGGGGCCCCTGGGCACATCCTTTGGCCATTTTCCCTGGGAAAGAAAACTCACCAGTCCAGGTTGCTGAGGTCAGTTTGTAGGGCTCACTTGGGTCTATATGGGAAGTAGAAATTTGAGGAGAGGACAACTTCGGTCTGTGATCCATTCTTCGAAATAAGGATTCTTCGCAGTAAGGCCCCAGCCCGGGGTCAGGGGACCCTGGGCACATCCTTTGGCCACTTTCCCTGGGAAAGAAAACTCACTAGTCCAGGTTGCAGATGTCAGTTTGTAGGGCTCCCTTGGGTCTATCAGGGCAGCACAACTTTGAGGAGGGGACAACTTTGGTCTGCGAAGCATCCTTCAATATAAGGATTCTTTGCAGTCAGGCCCCAGCCCATTGCCAGGGGCCCCTGGGCACATCCTTTGGCCATTTTCCCTGGGAAAGAAAACTCACCAGTCCAGGTTCCTGATGTCAATTTGTAGGGCTCCCTTGGGTCTATCAGGGCAGCACAACTTTGAGGAGGTGACAACTTCGGTCTGTGATCCATTGTTCGATATAAGGATTCTTTGCAGTCAGGTCCCAGCCCGGGGTCAGGGGCCCCTGGGCACATCCTTTGGCCATTTTCCCTGGGAAAGAAAACTCACTAGTCCAGGTTGCTGATGTCAGTTTGTAGGGCTCCCTTGGGTCTATCAGGGCAGCACAACTTTGAGGAGGGGACAACTTTGGTCTGCGAACCGTCCTTCGATATAAGGATTCTTTGCAGTCAGGCCCCAGCCCAGGGCTAGGGGCCCCTGGGCACATCCTTTGGCCATTTTCCCTGGGAAAGAAAACTCACCAGTCCAGGTTGCTGATGTCAGTTTGTAGGGCTCCCTTGGGTCTCTCAGGGCAGCACAACTTTGAGGAGGGGACAACTTCGGTCTGGGGTCCATTCTTCGATATAAGGATTCTTTGCAGTCAGGCCCCATCCCAGTCCCAGGGGCCCCTGGGCACATCCTTTGGCCATTTTCCCTGGGAAAGAAAACTCACCAGTCCAGGTTGCTGATGTCAGTTTGTAGGGCTCCCTTGGGTCTATCTGGGTAGCAGAAATTTGAGGAGCGGACAATTTTGGTCTGCGATCCATCCTTCGATATATGGATTCTTTGCAGTCAGGTCCCAGCCCTGCTATTGGGGCTCCTGGGAACATCCTTTGGCCATTTTCCCTGGGAAAGAAAACTCACCAGTCCAGGTTGCTGATGTCAGTTTGTAGGGCTCCCTTGGGTCTCTCAGGGCAGCACAACTTTAGGGTGGGGACCACTTCAGTCTGTGATCCATCCTTCGATATAAGGATTTTTTGCATTCAGGCCCCAGCCCAGGGCCAGGGGCCCCTGGGCACATCCTTTGGCCACTTTCCCTGGGAAAGAAAACTCACCAGTCCAGGTTGCTGATATCAGTTTGTAGGGCTCCCTTGGGTCTATCAGGGCAGCACAAGTATGAGATGGGGACAACTTCGGTCTGCGATCCATCCTTCGATATATGGATTCTTTGCAGTCAGGCCCGAGCCCAGTGCCAGGGGCCCCTGGGCACATCCTTTGTCCATTTTCCCTGGGAAAGAAAACTCACCAGTCCAGGTTGCTGATGTCAGTTTGTAGGGCTCCCTTGGGTCTATCAGGGCAGCACAAGTATGAGATGGGGACAACTTCGGTCTGGGGTCCATCCTTCGATATAAGGATTCTTTGCAGTCAGGTCCGAACCCAGTGCCAGGGGCCCCTGGGCACATCCTTTGGCCATTTTCCCTGGGAAAGAAAACTCACCAGTCCAGGTTGCTGAGGTCAGTTTGTAGGGCTCCCTTGGGTCTATCAGGGCAGCACAACTTTGAGGAGGGGACAACTTTGGTCTGTGATCCATTCTTCGATATAAGGATTCTTCGCAGTCAGGTCCCAGCCCGGGGTCGGGGGCCCCTGGGCACATCCTTTGGCCATTTTCCCTGGGAAAGAAAACTCACCAGTCCAGGTTGCTGATGTCAGTTTGTAGGGCTCCCTTGGGTCTCTCAGGGCAGCACAACTTTGAGGAGGGGACAACTTCGGTCTGGGGTCCATCCTTCGATATAAGGATTCTTTGCAGTCAGGTGCCAGCCCAGTGCCAGGGGCCCCTGGGCACATCCTTTGGCCATTTTCCCTGGGAAAGAAAACTCACCAGTCCAGGTTGCTGAGGTCTGTTTGTAGGGCTCACTTGGGTCTATATGGGAAGTAGAAATTTGAGGAGGGGACAACTTCGGTCTGTGATCCATTCTTCGATATAAGGATTCTTCGCAGTAAGGCCCCAGCCCGGGGTCAGGGGACCCTGGGCACATCCTTTGGCCACTTTCCCTGGGAAAGAAAACTCACTAGTCCAGGTTGCAGATGTCAGTTTGTAGGGCTCCCTTGGGTCTATCAGGGCAGCACAACTTTGAGGAGGGGACAACTTTGGTCTGCGAAGCATCCTTCAATATAAGGATTCTTTGCAGTCAGGCCCCAGCCCATTGCCAGGGGCCCCTGGGCACATCCTTTGGCCATTTTCCCTGGGAAAGAAAACTCACCAGTCCAGGTTCCTGATGTCAATTTGTAGGGCTCCCTTGGGTCTCTCAGGGCAGCACAACTTTGAGGAGGGGACAACTTCGGTCTGTGATCCATTGTTCGATATAAGGATTCTTTGCAGTCAGGTCCCAGCCCGGGGTCAGGGGCCCCTGGGCACATCCTTTGGCCATTTTCCCTGGGAAAGAAAACTCACTAGTCCAGGTTGCTGATGTCAGTTTGTAGGGCTCCCTTGGGTCTATCAGGGCAGCACAACTTTGAGGAGGGGACAACTTTGGTCTGTGATCCATTCTTAGATATAAGGATTCTTCGCAGTCAGGCCCCAGCCCGGGGTCAGGGGCCCCTGGGCACATCCTTTGGCCATTTTCCCTGGGAAAGAAAACTCACCAGTCCAGGTTGCTGATGTCAGTTTGTAGGGCTCCCTTGGGTCTATCTGGGCAGCAGAAATTTGAGGAGCGGACAATTTTGGTCTGCGATCCATCCTTCGATATATGGATTCTATGCAGTCAGGTCCCAGCCCTGCTCTTGGGGCTCCTGGGAACATCCTTTGGCCATTTTCCCTGGGAAAGAAAACTCACCAGTCCAGGTTGCTGATGTCAGTTTTTAGGGCTCCCTTGGGTCTCTCAGGGCAGCACAACTTTAGGGAGGGGACCACTTCAGTCTGTGATCCATCCTTCGATATAAGGATTTTTTGCATTCAGGCCCCAGCCCGTTGCCAGGGGCCCCTGGGCACATCCTTTGGCCATTTTCCCTGGGAAATAAAACTCACCAGTCCAGGTTGCTGATGTCAGTTTGTAGGGCTCCCTTGGGTCTCTCAGGGCAGCACAACTTTGAGGAGGGGACAACTTCGGTCTGGGGTCCATTCTTCGATATAAGGATTCTTTGCAGTCAGGCCCCATCCCAGTCCCAGGGGCCCCTGGGCACATCCTTTGGCCATTTTCCCTGGGAAAGAAAACTCACCAGTCCAGGTTGCTGATGTCAGTTTGTAGGGCTCCCTTGGGTCTATCTGGGCAGCAGAAATTTGAGGAGCGGACAATTTTGGTCTGCGATCCATCCTTCGATATATGGATAATTTGCAGTCAGGTCCCAGCCCTGCTATTGGGGCTCCTGGGAACATCCTTTGGCCATTTTCCCTGGGAAAGAAAACTCACCAGTCCAGGTTGCTGATGTCAGTTTGTAGGGCTCCCTTGGGTCTCTCAGGGCAGCACAACTTTAGGGAGGGGACCACTTCAGTCTGTGATCCATCCTTCGATATAAGGATTTTTTGCAGTCAGGTGCCAGCCCAGGGCCAGGGGCCCCTGGGCACATCCTTTGGCCATTTTCCCTGGGAAAGAAAACTCACCAGTCCAGGTTGCTGATATCAGTTTGTAGGGCTCCCTTGGGTCTATCAGGGCAGCACAAGTATGAGATGGGGACAACTTCGGTCTGCGATCCATCCTTCGATATATGGATTCTTTGCAGTCAGGCCCGAGCCCAGTGCCAGGGGCCCCTGGGCACATCCTTTGGCCATTTTCCCTGGGAAAGAAAACTCACCATTCCAGGTTGCTGATGTCAGTTTGTAGGGCTCCCTTGGGTCTATCAGGGCAGCACAAGTATGAGATGGGGACAACTTCGGTCTGGGGTCCATCCTTCGATATAAGGATTCTTTGCAGTCAGGTCCGAGCCCAGTCCCAGGGGCCCCTGGGCACATCCTTTGGCCATTTTCCCTGGGAAAGAAAACTCACCAGTCCAGGTTCCTGATGTCAGTTTGTAGGGCTCCCTTGGGTCTATCAGGGCAGCACAACTTTGAGGAGGGGACAACTTCGGTCTGGGGTCCATCCTTCGATATAAGGATTTTTTGCAGTCAGGTGCCAGCCCAGTGCCAGGGGCCCCTGGGCACATCCTTTGGCCATTTTCCCTGGGAAAGAAAACCCACCAGTCCAGGCTGCTGATGTCAGTTTGTAGGGCTCCCTTGGGTCTATCAGGGCAGCACAACTTTGAGGAGGGGACAACTTCGGTATGGGGTCCATCCTTCGATATAATGATTCTTTGCTGTTAGGTCCCAGCCCTGCTCTTGGGGCTCCTGGGAACATCCTTTGGCCATTTTCCCTGGGAAAGAAAACTCACCAGTCCAGGTTGCTGATGTCAGTTTGTAGGGCTCCCTTGGGTCTATCAGGGCAGCACAAGTTTGAGGTGGGGATAATTTTGGTCTGTGATCCACCCTTCGATAGAGGGATTCTTTACAGTCAGGCCCGAGTCCAGGGCCAGGGGCCCCGGGGCACATCCTTTGGCCATTTTCCCTGGGAAAGAAAATTCACCAGTCCAGGTTGCTAATGTCAGTTTGTAGGGCTCCCTTGGGTCTATCAGGGCAGCACAAGTATGAGATGGGGACAACTTCAGTCTGGGGTCCATCCTTCGATATAAGGATTCTTTGCAGTCAGGTCGGAGCCCAGTGCCAGGGGCCCCTGGGCACATCCTTTGGCCATTTTCCCTGGGAAAGAAAACTCACCAGTCCAGGTTGCTGATGTCAGTTTGTAGGGCTCCCTTGGGTCTATCAGGGCAGCACAACTTTGAGGAGGGGACAACTTCGGTCTGTGATCCATTGTTCGATATAAGGATTCTTTGCAGTCAGGCCCCAGCCCGGGGTCAGGGGCCCCTGGGCACATCCTTTGGCCATTTTCCCTGGGAAAGAAAACTCACTAGTCCTGGTTGCTGATGTCAGTTTGTAGGGCTCCCTTGGGTCTATCAGGGCAGCACAACTTTGAGGAGGGGACAACTTTGGTCTGCGAACCGTCCTTCGATATAAGGATTCTTTGCAGTCAGGGCCCAGCCCAGTGCCAGGGGCCCCTGGGCACATCCTTTGGCCATTTTCCCTGGGAAAGAAAACTCACCAGTCCAGGTTGCTGATGTCAGTTTGTAGGGCTCCCTTGGGTCTATCAGGGCAGCACAACGTTGAGGAGGGGACAACTTCGGTCTGGGGTCCATCCTTCGATATAAGGATTCTTTGCAGTCAGGCCCGAGCCCAGTGCCAGGGGCCCCTGGGCACATCCTTTGGCCATTTTCCCTGGGAAAGAAAACTCACCAGTCCAGGTTGCTGAGGTCAGTTTGTAGGGCTCACTTGGGTCTATATGGGAAGTAGAAATTTGAGGAGGGGACAACTTCGGTCTGTGATCCATTCTTCGATATAAGGATTCTTCGCAGTAAGGCCCCAGCCCGGGGTCAGGGGACCCTGGGCACATCCTTTGGCCACTTTCCCTGGGAAAGAAAACTCACTAGTCCAGGTTGCAGATGTCAGTTTGTAGGGCTCCCTTGGGTCTATCAGGGCAGCACAACTTTGAGGAGGGGACAACTTTGGTCTGCGAAGCATCCTTCAATATAAGGATTCTTTGCAGTCAGGCCCCAGCCCATTGCCAGGGGCCCCTGGGCACATCCTTTGGCCATTTTCCCTGGGAAAGAAAACTCACCAGTCCAGGTTCCTGATGTCAATTTGTAGGGCTCCCTTGGGTCTCCCAGGGCAGCACAACTTTGAGGAGGGGACAACTTCGGTCTGTGATCCATTGTTCGATATAAGGATTCTTTGCAGTCAGGTCCCAGCCCGGGGTCAGGGGCCCCTGGGCACATCCTTTGGCCATTTTCCCTGGGAAAGAAAACTCACTAGTCCAGGTTGCTGATGTCAGTTTGTAGGGCTCCCTTGGGTCTATCAGGGCAGCACAACTTTGAGGAGGGGACAACTTTGGTCTGTGATCCATTCTTAGATATAAGGATTCTTCGCAGTCAGGCCCCAGCCCGGGGTCAGGGGCCCCTGGGCACATCCTTTGGCCATTTTCCCTGGGAAAGAAAACTCACCAGTCCAGGTTGCTGATGTCAGTTTGTAGGGCTCCCTTGGGTCTATCTGGGCAGCAGAAATTTGAGGAGCGGACAATTTTGGTCTGCGATCCATCCTTCGATATATGGATTCTTTGCAGTCAGGTCCCAGCCCTGCTCTTGGGGCTCCTGGGAACATCCTTTGGCCATTTTCCCTGGGAAAGAAAACTCACCAGTCCAGGTTGCTGATGTCAGTTTGTAGGGCTCCCTTGGGTCTCTCAGGGCAGCACAACTTTAGGGAGGGGACCACTTCAGTCTGTGATCCATCCTTCGATATAAGGATTCTTTGCATTCAGTCCCCAGCCCAGGGCCAGGGGCCCCTGGGCACATCCTTTGGCCATTTTCCCTGGGAAAGAAAACTCACCATTCCAGGTTGCTGATGTCAGTTTGTAGGGCTCCCTTGGGTCTATCAGGGCAGCACAAGTATGAGATGGGGACAACTTCGGTCTGGGGTCCATCCTTCGATATAAGGATTCTTTGCAGTCAGGTCTGAGCCCAGTCCCAGGGGCCCCTGGGCACATCCTTTGGCCATTTTCCCTGGGAAAGAAAACTCACCAGTCCAGGTTGCTGATGTCAGTTTGTAGGGCTCCCTTGGGTCTATCAGGGCAGCACAACTTTGAGGAGGGGACAACTTCGGTCTGGGGTCCATCCTTCGATATAAGGATTTTTTGCAGTCAGGTGCCAGCCCAGTGCCAGGGGCCCCTGGGCACATCCTTTGGCCATTTTCCCTGGGAAAGAAAACCCACCAGTCCAGGCTGCTGATGTCAGTTTGTAGGGCTCCCTTGGGTCTATCAGGGCAGCACAACTTTGAGGAGGGGACAATTTCGGTATGGGGTCCATCCTTCGATATAATGATTCTTTGCTGTCTGGTCCCAGCCCTGCTCTTGGGGCTCCTGGGAACATCCTTTGGCCATTTTCCCTGGGAAAGAAAACTCACTAGTCCAGGTTGCAGATGTCAGTTTGTAGGGCTCCCTTGGGTCTCTCAGGGCAGCACAACTTTGAGGAGGGGACAACTTTGGTCTGGGGTCCATCCTTCAATATAAGGATTCTTTGCAGTCAGGCCCCAGCCCATTGCCAGGGGCCCCTGGGCACATCCTTTGGCCATTTTCCCTGGGAAAGAAAACTCACCAGCCCAGGTTGCTGATGTCAGTTTGTAGGGCTCCCTTGGGTCTCTCAGGGCAGCACAACTTTGAGGAGGGGACAACTTTGGTCTGTGATCCATTCTTCGATATAAGGATTCTTCGCAGTCAGGCCCCAGCCCGGGGTCAGGGGACCCTGGGCACATCCTTTGGCCATTTTCCCTGGGAAAGAAAACTCACCAGTCCAGGTTGCTGAGGTCAGTTTGTAGGGCTCTCTTGGGTCTATCAGGGCAGCACAACTTTGAGGAGGGGACAACTTCGGTCTGGGGTCCATCCTTCGATATAAGGATTTTTTGCAGTCAGGTGCCAGCCCAGTGCCAGGGGCCCCTGGGCACATCCTTTGGCCATTTTCCCTGGGAAAGAAAACCCACCAGTCCAGGCTGCTGATGTCAGTTTGTAGGGCTCCCTTGGGTCTATCAGGGCAGCACAACTTTGAGGAGGGGACAACTTCGGTCTGGGGTCCATCCTTCGATATAAGGATTCTTTGCAGTCAGGTCGGAGCCCAGTGCCAGGGGCCCCTGGGCACATCCTTTGGCCATTTTCCCTGGGAAAGAAAACTCACCAGTCCAGGTTGCTGATGTCAGTTTGTAGGGCTCCCTTGGGTCTATCAGGGCAGCACAACTTTGAGGAGGGGACAACTTCGGTTGGGGGCCCAAACTTAGATATAAGGATTCTCTGCAGTCAGGCCCCAGCCCAGGGCAAGGGGCCCCTGGGCACATCCTTCGGCCATTTTCCCTGGGAAAGAAAACTCACCAGTGCAGGTTGCTAATGTCAGTTTGTAGGGCTCCCTTGGGTCTCGCAGGGCAGCACAACTTTGAGGAGGGGACAACTTCGGTCTGTGATCCATTGTTCGATATAAGGATTCTTTGCAGTCAGGCCCCAGCCCGGGGTCAGGGGCCCCTGGGCACATCCTTTGGCCATTTTCCCTGGGAAAGAAAACTCACTAGTCCTGGTTGCTGATGTCAGTTTGTAGGGCTCCCTTGGGTCTATCAGGGCAGCACAACTTTGAGGAGGGGACAACTTCGGTCTGCGAACCGTCCTTCGATATAAGGATTCTTTGCAGTCAGGCCCCAGCCCAGTGCCAGGGGCCCCTGGGCACATCCTTTGGCCATTTTCCCTGGGAAAGAAAACTCACCAGTCCAGGTTGCTGATGTCAGTTTGTAGGGCTCCCTTGGGTCTATCAGGGCAGCACAACTTTGAGGAGGGGACAACTTCGGTCTGGGGTCCATCCTTCGATATAAGGATTCTTTGCAGTCAGGTCCCAGCCCTGCTCTTGGGGCTCCTGGGAACATCCTTTGGCCATTTTCCCTGGGAAAGAAAACTCACCAGTCCAGGTTGCTGATGTCAGTTTGTAGGGCTCCCTTGGGTCTCTCAGGGCAGCACAACTTTGAGGAGGGGACAACTTCGGTCTGCGATCCATCCTTCGATATAAGGATTCTTTGCATTCAGGCCCGAGCCCAGGGTCAGGGGCCCCTGGGCACATCCTTTGGCCATTTTCCCTGGGAAAGAAAACTCACCAGTCCAGGTTGCTGATGTCAGTTTGTAGGGCTCCCTTGGGTCTATCTGGGCAGCACAAGTATGAGACGGGGACAACTTCGGTCTGCGATCCATCCTTCGATATAAGGATTCTTTGCATTCAGGCCCGAGCCCAGTGCCAGGGGCCCCTGGGCACATCCTTTGGCCATTTTCCCTGGGAAAGAAAACTCACCAGTCCAGGTTCCTGATGTCAGTTTGTAGGGCTCCCTTGGGTCTATCAGGGCAGCACAAGTATGAGATGGGGACAACTTCGGTCTGCGATCCATCCTTCGATATAAGGATTCTCTGCAGTCAGGCCCCATCCCAGTCCCAGGGGCCCCTGGGCACATCCTTTGGCCATTTTCCCTGGGAAAGAAAACTCACCAGTCCAGGTTGCTGATGTCAGTTTGTAGGGCTCCCTTGGGTCTCTCAGGGCAGCACAACTTTGAGGAGGGGACAACTTCGGTCTGTGACCCATTGTTCGATATAAGGATTCTTTGCAGTCAGGTCCCAGCCCGGGGTCAGGGGCCTCTGGGCACATCCTTTGGCCATTTTCCCTGGGAAAGAAAACTCAGTAGTCCAGGTTGCTGATGTCAGTTTGTAGGGCTCCCTTGGGTCTATCAGGGCAGCACAACTTTGAGGAGGGGACAACTTTGGTCGGCGAACCATCCTTCGATATAAGGATTCTTTGCAGTCAGGACCCAGCCCAGGGCCAGGGGCCCCTGGGCACATCCTTTGGCCATTTTCCCTGGGAAAGAAAACTCACCAGTCCAGGTTCCTTATGTCAGTTTGTAGGGCTCCCTTGGGTCTATCAGGGCAGCACAAGATTGAGGTGGGGACAATTTTGGTCTGTGATCCACGCTTCGATTGAGGGATTCTTTACAGTCAGGCCCGAGTCCAGGGCCAGGGGCTCCTGGGCACATCCTTTGGCCATTTTCCCTGGGAAAGAAAATTCACCAGTCCAGGTTGCTAATGTCAGTTTGTAGGGCTCCCTTGGGTCTATCAGGGCAGCACAACTTTGAGGAGGGGACAATTTCAGTCTGGGGTCCATCCTTCGATATAAGGATTCTTTGCAGTCAGGTCCGAGCCCAGTGCCAGGGGCCCCTGGGCACATCCTTTGGCCATTTTCCCTGGGAAAGAAAACTCACCAGTCCAGGTTGCTGAGGTCAGTTTGTAGGGCTCCCTTGGGTCTATCAGGGCAGCACAACTTTGAGGAGGGGACAACTTCGGTTGCGGGTCCAAACTTCGATATAAGGATTCTCTGCAGTCAGGCCCCAGCCCAGGGCCGGGGGCCCCTGGGCACATCCTTTGGCCATTTTCCCTGGGAAAGAAAATTCACCTGTCCAGGCTGCTGATGTCAGTTTGTAGGGCTCCCTTGGGTCTATCTGGGCAGCAGAAATTTGAGGAGCGGACAATTTTGGTCTGCGATCCATCCTTCGATATATGGATTCTTTGCAGTCAGGTCCCAGCCCTGCTCTTGGGGCTTCTGGGAACATCCTTTGGCCATTTTCCCTGGGAAAGAAAACTCACCAGTCCAGGTTGCTGATATCAGTTTGTAGGGCTCCCTTGGGTCTATCAGGGCAGCACAAGTATGAGATGGGGACAACTTCGGTCTGCGATCCATCCTTCGATATAAGGATTCTTTGCATTCAGGCCCGAGCCCAGTGCCAGGGGCCCCTGGGCACATCCTTTGGCCATTTTCCCTGGTAAAGAAAACTCACCAGTCCAGGTTGCTGATGTCAGTTTGTAGGGCTCCCTTGGGTCTATCAGGGCAGCACAACTTTGAGGAGGGGACAACTTCGGTTGGGGGTCCAAACTTCGATATAAGGATTCTCTGCAGTCAGGCCCCAGCCCAGGGCCAGGGGCCCCTGGGCACATCCTTTGGCCATTTTCCCTGGGAAAGAAAACTCACCAGTCCAGGTTGCTGATGTCAATTTGTAGGGCTCCCTTGGGTCTCTCAGGGCAGCACAACTTTGAGGATAGGACAACTTCGGTCTGTGATCCATTGTTCGATATAAGGATTCTTTGCAGTCAGGTCCCAGCCCGGGGTCAGGGGCCCCTGGGCACATCCTTTGGCCATTTTCCCTGGGAAAGAAAACTCACTAGTCCAGGTTGCTGATGTCAGTTTCTAGGGCTCCCTTGGGTCTCTCAGGGCAGCACAACTTTGAGGAGGGGACAACTTTGGTCTGTGATCCATTCTTAGATATAAGGATTCTTCGCAGTCAGGCCCCAGCCCGGGGTCAGGGGCCCCTGGGCACATCCTTTGGCCATTTTCCCTGGGAAAGAAAACTCACCAGTCCAGGTTGCTGATGTCAGTTTGTAGGGCTCTCTTGGGTCTATCAGGGCAGCACAACTTTGAGGAGGGGACAACTTCGGTCTGCGATCCATCCTTCAATATAAGGATTCTTTGCAGTCAGGTGCCAGCCCAGGGCCAGGGGCCCCTGGGCACATCCTTTGGCCATTTTCCCTGGGAAAGAAAACTCACCAGTCCAGGTTGCTGATGTCAGTTTGTAGGGCTCCCTTGGGTCTATCAGGGCAGCACAACTTTGAGGAGGGGACAACTTCGGTCTGGGGTCCATCCTTCGATATAAGGATTCTTTGCAGTCAGGTCCCAGCCCTGCTCTTGGGGCTCCTGGGAACATCCTTTGGCCATTTTCTTTGGGAAAGAAAACTCACCAGTCCAGGTTGCTGATGTCACTTTGTAGGGCTCCCTTGGGTCTCTCAGGGCAGCACAACTTTGAGGAGGGGACAACTTCGGTTGGGGGTCCAAACTTCGATATAAGGATTCTTTGCATTCAAGCCCGAGCCCAGGGTCAGGGGCCCCTGGGCACATCCTTTGGCCATTTTCCCTGGGAAAGAAAACTCACCAGTCCAGGTTCCTGATGTCAGTTTGTAGGGCTCCCTTGGGTCTATCAGGGCAGCACAAGTATGAGATGGGGACTACTTCGGTCTGTGATCCACGCTTCGATTGAGGGATTCTTTACAGTCAGGCCCGAGTCCAGGGCCAGGGGCTCCTGGGCACATCCTTTGGCCATTTTCCCTGGGAAAGAAAATTCACCAGTCCAGGTTGCTAATGTCAGTTTGTAGGGCTCCCTTGGGTCTATCAGGGCAGCACAACTTTGAGGAGGGGACAACTTCGGTTGGGGGTCCAAACTTCGATATAAGGATTCTCTACAGTCAGGCCCCAGCCCAGGGCCGGGGGCCCCTGGGCACATCCTTTGGCCATTTTCCCTGGGAAAGAAAATTCACCTGTCCAGGCTGCTGATGTCAGTTTGTAGGGCTCCCTTGGGTCTATCTGGGCAGCAGAAATTTGAGGAGCGGACAATTTTGGTCTGCGATCCATCCTTCGATATATGGATTCTTTGCAGTCAGGTCCCAGCCCTGCTCTTGGGGCTCCTGGGAACATCCTTTGGCCATTTTCTTTGGGAAAGAAAACTCACCAGTCCAGGTTGCTGATATCAGTTTGTAGGGCTCCCTTGGGTCTATCAGGGCAGCACAAGTATGAGATGGGGACAACTTCGGTCTGCGATCCATCCTTCGATATAAGGATTCTTTGCATTCAGGCCCGAGCCCAGTGCCAGGGGCCCCTGGGCACATCCTTTGGCCATTTTCCCTGGGAAAGAAAACTCACCATTCCAGGTTCCTGATGTCAGTTTGTAGGGCTCCCTTGGGTCTATCAGGGCAGCACAAGTATGAGATGGGGACAACTTCGGTCTGCGATCCATCCTTCGATACAAGGATTCTTTGCATTCAGGCCCGAGCCCAGGGCCAGGGGCCCCTGGGCACATCCTTTGGCCATTTTCCCTGGGAAAGAAAACTCACCAGTCCAGGTTCCTGATGTCAGTTTGTACGGCTCCCTTGGGTCTATCAGGGCAGCACAAGTTGGAGGTGGGGACAATTTTGGTCTGTGATCCACCCTTCGATAGAGGGATTCTTTACAGTCAGACCCGAGCCCAGGGTCAGGGGCCCCTGGGCATATCCTTTGGCCATTTTCCCTGGGAAAGAAAACTCACCAGTCCAGGTTGCTGATGTCAGTTTGTAGGGCTTCCTTGTTTCTCTCAGGGCAGCACAACTTTGAGGAGGGGACAACTTCGGTTGGGGGTCCAAACTTCGATATAAGGATTCTCTACTGTCAGGCCCCAGCCCAGGGCCGGGGGCCCCTGGGCACATCCTTTGGCCATTTTCCCTGGGAAAGAAAATTCACCTGTCCAGGCTGCTGATGTCAGTTTGTAGGGCTCCCTTGGGTCTATCTGGGCAGCAGAAATTTGAGGAGCGGACAATTTTGGTCTGCGATCCATCCTTCGATATATGGATTCTTTGCAGTCAGGTCCCAGCCCTGCTCTTGGGGCTCCTGGGAACATCCTTTGGCCATTTTCTTTGGGAAAGAAAACTCACCAGTCCAGGTTGCTGATATCAGTTTGTAGGGCTCCCTTGGGTCTATCAGGGCAGCACAAGTATGAGATGGGGACAACTTCGGTCTGCGATCCATCCTTCGATATAAGGATTCTTTGCATTCAGGCCCGAGCCCAGTGCCAGGGGCCCCTGGGCACATCCTTTGGCCATTTTCCCTGGGAAAGAAAACTCACCATTCCAGGTTCCTGATGTCAGTTTGTAGGGCTCCCTTGGGTCTATCAGGGCAGCACAAGTATGAGATGGGGACAACTTCGGTCTGCGATCCATCCTTCGATACAAGGATTCTTTGCATTCAGGCCCGAGCCCAGGGCCAGGGGCCCCTGGGCACATCCTTTGGCCATTTTCCCTGGGAAAGAAAACTCACCAGTCCAGGTTCCTGATGTCAGTTTGTACGGCTCCCTTGGGTCTATCAGGGCAGCACAAGTTTGAGGTGGGGACAATTTTGGTCTGTGATCCACCCTTCGATAGAGGGATTCTTTACAGTCAGACCCGAGCCCAGGGTCAGGGGCCCCTGGGCATATCCTTTGGCCATTTTCCCTGGGAAAGAAAACTCACCAGTCCAGGTTGCTGATGTCAGTTTGTAGGGCTTCCTTGTTTCTCTCAGGGCAGCACAACTTTGAGGATGGGACAACTTCGGTCTGGGGTCCATCCTTCGATATAAGGATTTTTTGCATTCAGGTCGGAGCCCAGTGCCAGGGGCCCCTGGGCACATCCTTTGGCCATTTTCCCTGGGAAAGAAAACTCACCAGGCAAGGTTGCTGATGTCAGTTTGTAGGGCTCCCTTGGGTCTATCAGGGCAGCACAACTTTGAGGAGGGGACAACTTCGGTTGGGGGTCCAAACTTCGATATAAGGATTCTCTGCAGTCAGGCCCCAGCCCAGGGCCAGGGGCCCCTGGGCACATCCTTTGGCCATTTTCCCTGGGAAAGAAAACTCACCAGTCCAGGTTGCTGATGTCAATTTGTAGGGCTCCCTGGGGTCTCTCAGGGCAGCACAACTTTGAGGAGGGGACAACTTCGGTCTGTGATCCATTGTTCGATATAAGGATTCTTTGCAGTCAGGTCCCAGCCCGGGGTCAGGGGCCCCTGGGCACATCCTTTGGCCATTTTCCCTGGGAAAGAAAACTCACTAGTCCAGGTTGCTGATGTCAGTTTGTAGGGCTCCCTTGGGTCTATCAGGGCAGCACAACTTTGAGGAGGGGACAACTTTGGTCTGCGAACCATCCTTCGATATAAGGATTCTTTGCAGTCAGGCCCCAGCCCAGGGCCAGGGGCCCCTGGGCACATCCTTTGGCCATTTTCCCTGGTAAAGAAAACTCACCAGTCCAGGTTGCTGATGTCAGTTTGTAGGGCTCCCTTGGGTCTATCAGGGCAGCACAAGTATGAGATGGGGACAACTTCGGTCTGGGGTCCATCCTTCGATATAAGGATTCTTTGCAGTCAGGTCTGAGCCCAGTCCCAGGGGCCCCTGGGCACATCCTTTGGCCATTTTCCCTGGGAAAGAAAACTCACCAGTCCAGGTTGCTGATGTCAGTTTGTAGGGCTCCCTTGGGTCTATCAGGGCAGCACAACTTTGAGGAGGGGACAACTTCGGTCTGGGGTCCATCCTTCGATATAAGGATTTTTTGCAGTCAGGTGCCAGCCCAGTGCCAGGGGCCCCTGGGCACATCCTTTGGCCATTTTCCCTGGGAAAGAAAACCCACCAGTCCAGGCTGCTGATGTCAGTTTGTAGGGCTCCCTTGGGTCTATCAGGGCAGCACAACTTTGAGGAGGGGACAATTTCGGTATGGGGTCCATCCTTCGATATAATGATTCTTTGCTGTCAGGTCCCAGCCCTGCTCTTGGGGCTCCTGGGAACATCCTTTGGCCATTTTCCCTGGGAAAGAAAACTCACTAGTCCAGGTTGCAGATGTCAGTTTGTAGGGCTCCCTTGGGTCTCTCAGGGCAGCACAACTTTGAGGAGGGGACAACTTTGGTCTGGGGTCCATCCTTCAATATAAGGATTCTTTGCAGTCAGGCCCCAGCCCATTGCCAGGGGCCCCTGGGCACATCCTTTGGCCATTTTCCCTGGGAAAGAAAACTCACCAGCCCAGGTTGCTGATGTCAGTTTGTAGGGCTCCCTTGGGTCTCTCAGGGCAGCACAACTTTGAGGAGGGGACAACTTTGGTCTGTGATCCATTCTTCGATATAAGGATTCTTCGCAGTCAGGCCCCAGCCCGGGGTCAGGGGACCCTGGGCACATCCTTTGGCCATTTTCCCTGGGAAAGAAAACTCACCAGTCCAGGTTGCTGAGGTCAGTTTGTAGGGCTCTCTTGGGTCTATCAGGGCAGCACAACTTTGAGGAGGGGACAACTTCGGTCTGGGGTCCATCCTTCGATATAAGGATTTTTTGCAGTCAGGTGCCAGCCCAGTGCCAGGGGCCCCTGGGCACATCCTTTGGCCATTTTCCCTGGGAAAGAAAACCCACCAGTCCAGGCTGCTGATGTCAGTTTGTAGGGCTCCCTTGGGTCTATCAGGGCAGCACAACTTTGAGGAGGGGACAACTTCGGTCTGGGGTCCATCCTTCGATATAAGGATTCTTTGCAGTCAGGTCGGAGCCCAGTGCCAGGGGCCCCTGGGCACATCCTTTGGCCATTTTCCCTGGGAAAGAAAACTCACCAGTCCAGGTTGCTGATGTCAGTTTGTAGGGCTCCCTTGGGTCTATCAGGGCAGCACAACTTTGAGGAGGGGACAACTTCGGTTGGGGGCCCAAACTTAGATATAAGGATTCTCTGCAGTCAGGCCCCAGCCCAGGGCAAGGGGCCCCTGGGCACATCCTTCGGCCATTTTCCCTGGGAAAGAAAACTCACCAGTGCAGGTTGCTAATGTCAGTTTGTAGGGCTCCCTTGGGTCTCGCAGGGCAGCACAACTTTGAGGAGGGGACAACTTCGGTCTGTGATCCATTGTTCGATATAAGGATTCTTTGCAGTCAGGCCCCAGCCCGGGGTCAGGGGCCCCTGGGCACATCCTTTGGCCATTTTCCCTGGGAAAGAAAACTCACTAGTCCTGGTTGCTGATGTCAGTTTGTAGGGCTCCCTTGGGTCTATCAGGGCAGCACAACTTTGAGGAGGGGACAACTTCGGTCTGCGAACCGTCCTTCGATATAAGGATTCTTTGCAGTCAGGCCCCAGCCCAGTGCCAGGAGCCCCTGGGCACATCCTTTGGCCATTTTCCCTGGGAAAGAAAACTCACCAGTCCAGGTTGCTGATGTCAGTTTGTAGGGCTCCCTTGGGTCTATCAGGGCAGCACAACTTTGAGGAGGGGACAACTTCGGTCTGGGGTCCATCCTTCGATATAAGGATTCTTTGCAGTCAGGTCCCAGCCCTGCTCTTGGGGCTCCTGGGAACATCCTTTGGCCATTTTCCCTGGGAAAGAAAACTCACCAGTCCAGGTTGCTGATGTCAGTTTGTAGGGCTCCCTTGGGTCTCTCAGGGCAGCACAACTTTGAGGAGGGGACAACTTCGGTCTGCGATCCATCCTTCGATATAAGGATTCTTTGCATTCAGGCCCGAGCCCAGGGTCAGGGGCCCCTGGGCACATCCTTTGGCCATTTTCCCTGGGAAAGAAAACTCACCAGTCCAGGTTGCTGATGTCAGTTTGTAGGGCTCCCTTGGGTCTCTCAGGGCAGCACAACTTTGAGGAGGGGACAACTTTGGTCTGTGATCCATTCTTAGATATAAGGATTCTTCGCAGTCAGGCCCCAGCCCGGGGTCAGGGGCCCCTGGGCACATCCTTTGGCCATTTTCCCTGGGAAAGAAAACTCACCAGTCCAGGTTGCTGATGTCAGTTTGTAGGGCTCCCTTGGGTCTATCAGGGCAGCACAAGTATGAGATGGGGACAACTTCGGTCTGCGATCCATCCTTCGATATAAGGATTCTCTGCAGTCAGGCCCCATCCCAGTCCCAGGGGCCCCTGGGCACATCCTTTGGCCATTTTCCCTGGGAAAGAAAACTCACCAGTCCAGGTTGCTGATGTCAGTTTGTAGGGCTCCCTTGGGTCTCTCAGGGCAGCACAACTTTGAGGAGGGGACAACTTCGGTCTGTGACCCATTGTTCGATATAAGGATTCTTTGCAGTCAGGTCCCAGCCCGGGGTCAGGGGCCTCTGGGCACATCCTTTGGCCATTTTCCCTGGGAAAGAAAACTCAGTAGTCCAGGTTGCTGATGTCAGTTTGTAGGGCTCCCTTGGGTCTATCAGGGCAGCACAACTTTGAGGAGGGGACAACTTTGGTCGGCGAACCATCCTTCGATATAAGGATTCTTTGCAGTCAGGACCCAGCCCAGGGCCAGGGGCCCCTGGGCACATCCTTTGGCCATTTTCCCTGGGAAAGAAAACTCACCAGTCCAGGTTCCTTATGTCAGTTTGTAGGGCTCCCTTGGGTCTATCAGGGCAGCACAAGATTGAGGTGGGGACAATTTTGGTCTGTGATCCACGCTTCGATTGAGGGATTCTTTACAGTCAGGCCCGAGTCCAGGGCCAGGGGCTCCTGGGCACATCCTTTGGCCATTTTCCCTGGGAAAGAAAATTCACCAGTCCAGGTTGCTAATGTCAGTTTGTAGGGCTCCCTTGGGTCTATCAGGGCAGCACAACTTTGAGGAGGGGACAATTTCAGTCTGGGGTCCATCCTTCGATATAAGGATTCTTTGCAGTCAGGTCCGAGCCCAGTGCCAGGGGCCCCTGGGCACATCCTTTGGCCATTTTCCCTGGGAAAGAAAACTCACCAGTCCAGGTTGCTGAGGTCAGTTTGTAGGGCTCCCTTGGGTCTATCAGGGCAGCACAACTTTGAGGAGGGGACAACTTCGGTTGCGGGTCCAAACTTCGATATAAGGATTCTCTGCAGTCAGGCCCCAGCCCAGGGCCGGGGGCCCCTGGGCACATCCTTTGGCCATTTTCCCTGGGAAAGAAAATTCACCTGTCCAGGCTGCTGATGTCAGTTTGTAGGGCTCCCTTGGGTCTATCTGGGCAGCAGAAATTTGAGGAGCGGACAATTTTGGTCTGCGATCCATCCTTCGATATATGGATTCTTTGCAGTCAGGTCCCAGCCCTGCTCTTGGGGCTTCTGGGAACATCCTTTGGCCATTTTCCCTGGGAAAGAAAACTCACCAGTCCAGGTTGCTGATATCAGTTTGTAGGGCTCCCTTGGGTCTATCAGGGCAGCACAAGTATGAGATGGGGACAACTTCGGTCTGCGATCCATCCTTCGATATAAGGATTCTTTGCATTCAGGCCCGAGCCCAGTGCCAGGGGCCCCTGGGCACATCCTTTGGCCATTTTCCCTGGTAAAGAAAACTCACCAGTCCAGGTTGCTGATGTCAGTTTGTAGGGCTCCCTTGGGTCTATCAGGGCAGCACAACTTTGAGGAGGGGACAACTTCGGTTGGGGGTCCAAACTTCGATATAAGGATTCTCTGCAGTCAGGCCCCAGCCCAGGGCCAGGGGCCCCTGGGCACATCCTTTGGCCATTTTCCCTGGGAAAGAAAACTCACCAGTCCAGGTTGCTGATGTCAATTTGTAGGGCTCCCTTGGGTCTCTCAGGGCAGCACAACTTTGAGGATAGGACAACTTCGGTCTGTGATCCATTGTTCGATATAAGGATTCTTTGCAGTCAGGTCCCAGCCCGGGGTCAGGGGCCCCTGGGCACATCCTTTGGCCATTTTCCCTGGGAAAGAAAACTCACTAGTCCAGGTTGCTGATGTCAGTTTCTAGGGCTCCCTTGGGTCTCTCAGGGCAGCACAACTTTGAGGAGGGGACAACTTTGGTCTGTGATCCATTCTTAGATATAAGGATTCTTCGCAGTCAGGCCCCAGCCCGGGGTCAGGGGCCCCTGGGCACATCCTTTGGCCATTTTCCCTGGGAAAGAAAACTCACCAGTCCAGGTTGCTGATGTCAGTTTGTAGGGCTCTCTTGGGTCTATCAGGGCAGCACAACTTTGAGGAGGGGACAACTTCGGTCTGCGATCCATCCTTCAATATAAGGATTCTTTGCAGTCAGGTGCCAGCCCAGGGCCAGGGGCCCCTGGGCACATCCTTTGGCCATTTTCCCTGGGAAAGAAAACTCACCAGTCCAGGTTGCTGATGTCAGTTTGTAGGGCTCCCTTGGGTCTATCAGGGCAGCACAACTTTGAGGAGGGGACAACTTCGGTCTGGGGTCCATCCTTCGATATAAGGATTCTTTGCAGTCAGGTCCCAGCCCTGCTCTTGGGGCTCCTGGGAACATCCTTTGGCCATTTTCTTTGGGAAAGAAAACTCACCAGTCCAGGTTGCTGATGTCACTTTGTAGGGCTCCCTTGGGTCTCTCAGGGCAGCACAACTTTGAGGAGGGGACAACTTCGGTTGGGGGTCCAAACTTCGATATAAGGATTCTTTGCATTCAGGCCCGAGCCCAGGGTCAGGGGCCCCTGGGCACATCCTTTGGCCATTTTCCCTGGGAAAGAAAACTCACCAGTCCAGGTTCCTGATGTCAGTTTGTAGGGCTCCCTTGGGTCTATCAGGGCAGCACAAGTATGAGATGGGGACTACTTCGGTCTGTGATCCACGCTTCGATTGAGGGATTCTTTACAGTCAGGCCCGAGTCCAGGGCCAGGGGCTCCTGGGCACATCCTTTGGCCATTTTCCCTGGGAAAGAAAATTCACCAGTCCAGGTTGCTAATGTCAGTTTGTAGGGCTCCCTTGGGTCTATCAGGGCAGCACAACTTTGAGGAGGGGACAACTTCGGTTGGGGGTCCAAACTTCGATATAAGGATTCTCTACAGTCAGGCCCCAGCCCAGGGCCGGGGGCCCCTGGGCACATCCTTTGGCCATTTTCCCTGGGAAAGAAAATTCACCTGTCCAGGCTGCTGATGTCAGTTTGTAGGGCTCCCTTGGGTCTATCTGGGCAGCAGAAATTTGAGGAGCGGACAATTTTGGTCTGCGATCCATCCTTCGATATATGGATTCTTTGCAGTCAGGTCCCAGCCCTGCTCTTGGGGCTCCTGGGAACATCCTTTGGCCATTTTCTTTGGGAAAGAAAACTCACCAGTCCAGGTTGCTGATATCAGTTTGTAGGGCTCCCTTGGGTCTATCAGGGCAGCACAAGTATGAGATGGGGACAACTTCGGTCTGCGATCCATCCTTCGATATAAGGATTCTTTGCATTCAGGCCCGAGCCCAGTGCCAGGGGCCCCTGGGCACATCCTTTGGCCATTTTCCCTGGGAAAGAAAACTCACCATTCCAGGTTCCTGATGTCAGTTTGTAGGGCTCCCTTGGGTCTATCAGGGCAGCACAAGTATGAGATGGGGACAACTTCGGTCTGCGATCCATCCTTCGATACAAGGATTCTTTGCATTCAGGCCCGAGCCCAGGGCCAGGGGCCCCTGGGCACATCCTTTGGCCATTTTCCCTGGGAAAGAAAACTCACCAGTCCAGGTTCCTGATGTCAGTTTGTACGGCTCCCTTGGGTCTATCAGGGCAGCACAAGTTGGAGGTGGGGACAATTTTGGTCTGTGATCCACCCTTCGATAGAGGGATTCTTTACAGTCAGACCCGAGCCCAGGGTCAGGGGCCCCTGGGCATATCCTTTGGCCATTTTCCCTGGGAAAGAAAACTCACCAGTCCAGGTTGCTGATGTCAGTTTGTAGGGCTTCCTTGTTTCTCTCAGGGCAGCACAACTTTGAGGAGGGGACAACTTCGGTTGGGGGTCCAAACTTCGATATAAGGATTCTCTACTGTCAGGCCCCAGCCCAGGGCCGGGGGCCCCTGGGCACATCCTTTGGCCATTTTCCCTGGGAAAGAAAATTCACCTGTCCAGGCTGCTGATGTCAGTTTGTAGGGCTCCCTTGGGTCTATCTGGGCAGCAGAAATTTGAGGAGCGGACAATTTTGGTCTGCGATCCATCCTTCGATATATGGATTCTTTGCAGTCAGGTCCCAGCCCTGCTCTTGGGGCTCCTGGGAACATCCTTTGGCCATTTTCTTTGGGAAAGAAAACTCACCAGTCCAGGTTGCTGATATCAGTTTGTAGGGCTCCCTTGGGTCTATCAGGGCAGCACAAGTATGAGATGGGGACAACTTCGGTCTGCGATCCATCCTTCGATATAAGGATTCTTTGCATTCAGGCCCGAGCCCAGTGCCAGGGGCCCCTGGGCACATCCTTTGGCCATTTTCCCTGGGAAAGAAAACTCACCATTCCAGGTTCCTGATGTCAGTTTGTAGGGCTCCCTTGGGTCTATCAGGGCAGCACAAGTATGAGATGGGGACAACTTCGGTCTGCGATCCATCCTTCGATACAAGGATTCTTTGCATTCAGGCCCGAGCCCAGGGCCAGGGGCCCCTGGGCACATCCTTTGGCCATTTTCCCTGGGAAAGAAAACTCACCAGTCCAGGTTCCTGATGTCAGTTTGTACGGCTCCCTTGGGTCTATCAGGGCAGCACAAGTTTGAGGTGGGGACAATTTTGGTCTGTGATCCACCCTTCGATAGAGGGATTCTTTACAGTCAGACCCGAGCCCAGGGTCAGGGGCCCCTGGGCATATCCTTTGGCCATTTTCCCTGGGAAAGAAAACTCACCAGTCCAGGTTGCTGATGTCAGTTTGTAGGGCTTCCTTGTTTCTCTCAGGGCAGCACAACTTTGAGGATGGGACAACTTCGGTCTGGGGTCCATCCTTCGATATAAGGATTTTTTGCATTCAGGTCGGAGCCCAGTGCCAGGGGCCCCTGGGCACATCCTTTGGCCATTTTCCCTGGGAAAGAAAACTCACCAGGCAAGGTTGCTGATGTCAGTTTGTAGGGCTCCCTTGGGTCTATCAGGGCAGCACAACTTTGAGGAGGGGACAACTTCGGTTGGGGGTCCAAACTTCGATATAAGGATTCTCTGCAGTCAGGCCCCAGCCCAGGGCCAGGGGCCCCTGGGCACATCCTTTGGCCATTTTCCCTGGGAAAGAAAACTCACCAGTCCAGGTTGCTGATGTCAATTTGTAGGGCTCCCTGGGGTCTCTCAGGGCAGCACAACTTTGAGGAGGGGACAACTTCGGTCTGTGATCCATTGTTCGATATAAGGATTCTTTGCAGTCAGGTCCCAGCCCGGGGTCAGGGGCCCCTGGGCACATCCTTTGGCCATTTTCCCTGGGAAAGAAAACTCACTAGTCCAGGTTGCTGATGTCAGTTTGTAGGGCTCCCTTGGGTCTATCAGGGCAGCACAACTTTGAGGAGGGGACAACTTTGGTCTGCGAACCATCCTTCGATATAAGGATTCTTTGCAGTCAGGCCCCAGCCCAGGGCCAGGGGCCCCTGGGCACATCCTTTGGCCATTTTCCCTGGTAAAGAAAACTCACCAGTCCAGGTTGCTGATGTCAGTTTGTAGGGCTCCCTTGGGTCTCTCAGGGCAGCACAACTTTGAGGAGGGGACAACTTTGGTCTGTGATCCATTCTTAGATATAAGGATTCTTCGCAGTCAGGCCCCAGCCCGGGGTCCGGGGCCCCTGGGCACATCCTTTGGCCATTTTCCCTGGGAAAGAAAACTCACCAGTCCAGGTTGCTGATGTCAGTTTGTAGGGCTCTCTTGGGTCTCTCAGGGCAGCACAACTTTGAGGAGGGGACAACTTCGGTTGGGCGTCCAAACTTCGATATAAGGATTCTCTACAGTCAGGCCCCAGCCCAGGGCCGGGGGCCCCTGGGCACATCCTTTGGCCATTTTCCCTGGGAAAGAAAATTCACCTGTCCAGGCTGCTGATGTCAGTTTGTAGGGCTCCCTTGGGTCTATCTGGGCAGCAGAAATTTGAGGAGCGGACAATTTTGGTCTGCGATCCATCCTTCGATATATGGATTCTTTGCAGTCAGGTCCCAGCCCTGCTCTTGGGGCTCCTGGGAACATCCTTTGGCCATTTTCTTTGGGAAAGAAAACTCACCAGTCCAGGTTGCTGATATCAGTTTGTAGGGCTCCCTTGGGTCTATCAGGGCAGCACAAGTATGAGATGGGGACAACTTCGGTCTGCGATCCATCCTTCGATATAAGGATTCTTTGCATTCAGGCCCGAGCCCAGTGCCAGGGGCCCCTGGGCACATCCTTTGGCCATTTTCCCTGGGAAAGAAAACTCACCATTCCAGGTTCCTGATGTCAGTTTGTAGGGCTCCCTTGGGTCTATCAGGGCAGCACAAGTATGAGATGGGGACAACTTCGGTCTGCGATCCATCCTTCGATACAAGGATTCTTTGCATTCAGGCCCGAGCCCAGGGCCAGGGGCCCCTGGGCACATCCTTTGGCCATTTTCCCTGGGAAAGAAAACTCACCAGTCCAGGTTCCTGATGTCAGTTTGTACGGCTCCCTTGGGTCTATCAGGGCAGCACAAGTTTGAGGTGGGGACAATTTTGGTCTGTGATCCACCCTTCGATAGAGGGATTCTTTACAGTCAGACCCGAGCCCAGGGTCAGGGGCCCCTGGGCATATCCTTTGGCCATTTTCCCTGGGAAAGAAAACTCACCAGTCCAGGTTGCTGATGTCAGTTTGTAGGGCTTCCTTGTTTCTCTCAGGGCAGCACAACTTTGAGGATGGGACAACTTCGGTCTGGGGTCCATCCTTCGATATAAGGATTTTTTGCATTCAGGTCGGAGCCCAGTGCCAGGGGCCCCTGGGCACATCCTTTGGCCATTTTCCCTGGGAAAGAAAACTCACCAGTCCAGGTTGCTGATGTCAGTTTGTAGGGCTCCCTTGGGTCTATCAGGGCAGCACAACTTTGAGGAGGGGACAACTTCGGTTGGGGGTCCAAACTTCGATATAAGGATTCTCTGCAGTCAGGCCCCAGCCCAGGGCCAGGGGCCCCTGGGCACATCCTTTGGCCATTTTCCCTGGGAAAGAAAACTCACCAGTCCAGGTTGCTGATGTCAATTTGTAGGGCTCCCTTGGGTCTCTCAGGGCAGCACAACTTTGAGGGGGGGACAACTTCGGTCTGTGATCCATTGTTCGATATAAGGATTCTTTGCAGTCAGGTCCCAGCCGGGGGTCAGGGGCCCCTGGGCACATCCTTTGGCCATTTTCCCTGGGAAAGAAAACTCACCAGTCCAGGTTGCTGATGTCAATTTGTAGGGCTCCCTTGGGTCTATCAGGGCAGCACAACTTTGAGGAGGGGACAACTTTGGTCTGCGAACCATCCTTCGATATAAGGATTCTTTGCAGTCAGGCCCCAGCCCAGGGCCAGGGGCCCCTGGGCACATCCTTTGGCCATTTTCCCTGGGAAAGAAAACTCACCAGTCCAGGTTGCTGATGTCAGTTTGTAGGGCTCCCTTGGGTCTCTCAGGGCAGCACAACTTTGAGGAGGGGACAACTTTGGTCTGTGATCCATTCTTAGATATAAGGATTCTTCGCAGTCAGGCCCCAGCCCGGGGTCAGGGGCCCCTGGGCACATCCTTTGGCCATTTTCCCTGGGAAAGAAAACTCACCAGTCCAGGTTGCTGATGTCAGTTTGTAGGGCTCCCTTGGGTCTCTCAGGGCAGCACAACTTTGAGGGGGGGACAACTTCGGTCTGCGATCCATTGTTCGATATAAGGATTCTTTGCAGTCAGGTCCCAGCCGGGGGTCAGGGGCCCCTGGGCACATCCTTTGGCCATTTTCCCTGGGAAAGAAAACTCACTAGTCCAGGTTGCTGATGTCAATTTGTAGGGCTCCCTTGGGTCTATCAGGGCAGCACAACTTTGAGGAGGGGACAACTTTGGTCTGCGAACCATCCTTCGATATAAGGATTCTTTGCAGTCAGGCCCCAGCCCAGGGCCAGGGGCCCCTGGGCACATCCTTTGGCCATTTTCCCTGGTAAAGAAAACTCACCAGTCCAGGTTGCTGATGTCAGTTTGTAGGGCTCCCTTGGGTCTCTCAGGGCAGCACAACTTTGAGGAGGGGACAACTTTGGTCTGTGATCCATTCTTAGATATAAGGATTCTTCGCAGTCAGGCCCCAGCCCGGGGTCAGGGGCCCCTGGGCACATCCTTTGGCCATTTTCCCTGGGAAAGAAAACTCACCAGTCCAGGTTGCTGATGTCAGTTTGTAGGGCTCTCTTGGGTCTATCAGGGCAGCACAACTTTGAGGAGGGGACAACTTCGGTTGGGCGTCCAAACTTCGATATAAGGATTCTCTACAGTCAGGCCCCAGCCCAGGGCCGGGGGCCCCTGGGCACATCCTTTGGCCATTTTCCCTGGGAAAGAAAATTCACCTGTCCAGGCTGCTGATGTCAGTTTGTAGGGCTCCCTTGGGTCTATCTGGGCAGCAGAAATTTGAGGAGCGGACAATTTTGGTCTGCGATCCATCCTTCGATATATGGATTCTTTGCAGTCAGGTCCCAGCCCTGCTCTTGGGGCTCCTGGGAACATCCTTTGGCCATTTTCTTTGGGAAAGAAAACTCACCAGTCCAGGTTGCTGATATCAGTTTGTAGGGCTCCCTTGGGTCTATCAGGGCAGCACAAGTATGAGATGGGGACAACTTCGGTCTGCGATCCATCCTTCGATATAAGGATTCTTTGCATTCAGGCCCGAGCCCAGTGCCAGGGGCCCCTGGGCACATCCTTTGGCCATTTTCCCTGGGAAAGAAAACTCACCATTCCAGGTTCCTGATGTCAGTTTGTAGGGCTCCCTTGGGTCTATCAGGGCAGCACAAGTATGAGATGGGGACAACTTCGGTCTGCGATCCATCCTTCGATACAAGGATTCTTTGCATTCAGGCCCGAGCCCAGGGCCAGGGGCCCCTGGGCACATCCTTTGGCCATTTTCCCTGGGAAAGAAAACTCACCAGTCCAGGTTCCTGATGTCAGTTTGTACGGCTCCCTTGGGTCTATCAGGGCAGCACAAGTTTGAGGTGGGGACAATTTTGGTCTGTGATCCACCCTTCGATAGAGGGATTCTTTACAGTCAGACCCGAGCCCAGGGTCAGGGGCCCCTGGGCATATCCTTTGGCCATTTTCCCTGGGAAAGAAAACTCACCAGTCCAGGTTGCTGATGTCAGTTTGTAGGGCTTCCTTGTTTCTCTCAGGGCAGCACAACTTTGAGGATGGGACAACTTCGGTCTGGGGTCCATCCTTCGATATAAGGATTTTTTGCATTCAGGTCGGAGCCCAGTGCCAGGGGCCCCTGGGCACATCCTTTGGCCATTTTCCCTGGGAAAGAAAACTCACCAGTCCAGGTTGCTGATGTCAGTTTGTAGGGCTCCCTTGGGTCTATCAGGGCAGCACAACTTTGAGGAGGGGACAACTTCGGTTGGGGGTCCAAACTTCGATATAAGGATTCTCTGCAGTCAGGCCCCAGCCCAGGGCCAGGGGCCCCTGGGCACATCCTTTGGCCATTTTCCCTGGGAAAGAAAACTCACCAGTCCAGGTTGCTGATGTCAATTTGTAGGGCTCCCTTGGGTCTCTCAGGGCAGCACAACTTTGAGGGGGGGACAACTTCGGTCTGTGATCCATTGTTCGATATAAGGATTCTTTGCAGTCAGGTCCCAGCCGGGGGTCAGGGGCCCCTGGGCACATCCTTTGGCCATTTTCCCTGGGAAAGAAAACTCACCAGTCCAGGTTGCTGATGTCAATTTGTAGGGCTCCCTTGGGTCTATCAGGGCAGCACAACTTTGAGGAGGGGACAACTTTGGTCTGCGAACCATCCTTCGATATAAGGATTCTTTGCAGTCAGGCCCCAGCCCAGGGCCAGGGGCCCCTGGGCACATCCTTTGGCCATTTTCCCTGGGAAAGAAAACTCACCAGTCCAGGTTGCTGATGTCAGTTTGTAGGGCTCCCTTGGGTCTCTCAGGGCAGCACAACTTTGAGGAGGGGACAACTTTGGTCTGTGATCCATTCTTAGATATAAGGATTCTTCGCAGTCAGGCCCCAGCCCGGGGTCAGGGGCCCCTGGGCACATCCTTTGGCCATTTTCCCTGGGAAAGAAAACTCACCAGTCCAGGTTGCTGATGTCAGTTTGTAGGGCTCTCTTGGGTCTCTCAGGGCAGCACAACTTTGAGGAGGGGACAACTTCGGTCTGGGGTCCATCCTTCGATATAAGGATTCTTTGCAGTCAGGTGCCAGCCCAGTGCCAGGGGCCCCTGGGCACACCCTTTGGCCATTTTCCCTGGGAAAGAAAACTCACCAGTCCAGGTTGCTGATGTCAGTTTGTAGGGCTCCCTTGGGTCTATCAGGGCAGCACAACTTTGAGGAGGGGACAACTTCGGTCTGGGGTCCATCCTTCGATATAAGGATTCTTTGCAGTCAGGTCCCAGCCCTGCTCTTGGGGCTCCTGGGAACATCCTTTGGCCATTTTCTTTGGGAAAGAAAACTCACCAGTCCAGGTTGCTGATGTCAGTTTCTAGGCCTCCCTTGGGTCTATCAGGGCAGCACAACTTTGAGGAGGGGACAACTTCGGTCTGCGATCCATCCTTCGATATAAGGATTCTTTGCATTCAGGCCCGAGCCCAGGGTCAGGGGCCCCTGGGCACATCCTTTGGCCATTTTCCCTGGGAAAGAAAACTCACCAGTCCAGGTTGCTGATATCAGTTTGTAGGGCTCCCTTGGGTCTATCAGGGCAGCACAAGTATGAGATGGGGACAACTTCGGTCTGCGATCCATCCTTCGATATAAGGATTCTTTGCATTCAGGCCCGAGCCCAGTGCCAGGGGCCCCTGGGCACATCCTTTGGCCATTTTCCCTGGGAAAGAAAACTCACCAGTCCAGGTTCCTGATGTCAGTTTGTAGGGCTCCCTTGGGTCTATCAGGGCAGCACAAGTATGAGATGGGGACAACTTCGGTCTGCGATCCATCCTTCGATATAAGGATTCTTTGCATTCAGGCCCGAGCCCAGGGCCAGGTGCCCCTGGGCACATCCTTTGGCCATTTTCCCTGGGAAAGAAAACTCACCAGTCCAGGTTCCTGATGTCAGTTTGTAGGGCTCCCTTGGGTCTATCAGGGCAGCACAAGTTTGAGGTGGGGACAATTTTGGTCTGTGATCCACGCTTCGATTGAGGGATTCTTTACAGTCAGGTCCGAGCCCAGTGCCAGGGGCCCCTGGGCACATCCTTTGGCCATTTTCCCTGGGAAAGAAAACTCACCAGTCCAGGTTGCGGAGGTCAGTTTGTAGGGCTCCCTTGGGTCTATCTGGGCAGCAGAAATTTGAGGAGCGGACAATTTTGGTCTGCGATCCATCCTTCGATATATGGATTCTTTGCAGTCAGGTCCCAGCCCTGCTCTTGGGGCTCCTGGGAACATCCTTTGGCCATTTTCTTTGGGAAAGAAAACTCACCAGTCCAGGTTGCTGATATCAGTTTGTAGGGCTCCCTTGGGTCTATCAGGGCAGCACAAGTATGAGATGGGGACAACTTCGGTCTGCGATCCATCCTTCGATATAAGGATTCTTTGCATTCAGGCCCGAGCCCAGTGCCAGGGGCCCCTGGGCACATCCTTTGGCCATTTTCCCTGGGAAAGAAAACTCACCATTCCAGGTTCCTGATGTCAGTTTGTAGGGCTCCCTTGGGTCTATCAGGGCAGCACAAGTATGAGATGGGGACAACTTCGGTCTGCGATCCATCCTTCGATACAAGGATTCTTTGCATTCAGGCCCGAGCCCAGGGCCAGGGGCCCCTGGGCACATCCTTTGGCCATTTTCCCTGGGAAAGAAAACTCACCAGTCCAGGTTCCTGATGTCAGTTTGTACGGCTCCCTTGGGTCTATCAGGGCAGCACAAGTTTGAGGTGGGGACAATTTTGGTCTGTGATCCACCCTTCGATAGAGGGATTCTTTACAGTCAGACCCGAGCCCAGGGTCAGGGGCCCCTGGGCATATCCTTTGGCCATTTTCCCTGGGAAAGAAAACTCACCAGTCCAGGTTGCTGATGTCAGTTTGTAGGGCTTCCTTGTTTCTCTCAGGGCAGCACAACTTTGAGGATGGGACAACTTCGGTCTGGGGTCCATCCTTCGATATAAGGATTTTTTGCATTCAGGTCGGAGCCCAGTGCCAGGGGCCCCTGGGCACATCCTTTGGCCATTTTCCCTGGGAAAGAAAACTCACCAGTCCAGGTTGCTGATGTCAGTTTGTAGGGCTCCCTTGGGTCTATCAGGGCAGCACAACTTTGAGGAGGGGACAACTTCGGTTGGGGGTCCAAACTTCGATATAAGGATTCTCTGCAGTCAGGCCCCAGCCCAGGGCCAGGGGCCCCTGGGCACATCCTTTGGCCATTTTCCCTGGGAAAGAAAACTCACCAGTCCAGGTTGCTGATGTCAATTTGTAGGGCTCCCTTGGGTCTCTCAGGGCAGCACAACTTTGAGGGGGGGACAACTTCGGTCTGTGATCCATTGTTCGATATAAGGATTCTTTGCAGTCAGGTCCCAGCCGGGGGTCAGGGGCCCCTGGGCACATCCTTTGGCCATTTTCCCTGGGAAAGAAAACTCACCAGTCCAGGTTGCTGATGTCAATTTGTAGGGCTCCCTTGGGTCTATCAGGGCAGCACAACTTTGAGGAGGGGACAACTTTGGTCTGCGAACCATCCTTCGATATAAGGATTCTTTGCAGTCAGGCCCCAGCCCAGGGCCAGGGGCCCCTGGGCACATCCTTTGGCCATTTTCCCTGGGAAAGAAAACTCACCAGTCCAGGTTGCTGATGTCAGTTTGTAGGGCTCCCTTGGGTCTCTCAGGGCAGCACAACTTTGAGGAGGGGACAACTTTGGTCTGTGATCCATTCTTAGATATAAGGATTCTTCGCAGTCAGGCCCCAGCCCGGGGTCAGGGGCCCCTGGGCACATCCTTTGGCCATTTTCCCTGGGAAAGAAAACTCACCAGTCCAGGTTGCTGATGTCAGTTTGTAGGGCTCTCTTGGGTCTCTCAGGGCAGCACAACTTTGAGGAGGGGACAACTTCGGTCTGGGGTCCATCCTTCGATATAAGGATTCTTTGCAGTCAGGTGCCAGCCCAGTGCCAGGGGCCCCTGGGCACACCCTTTGGCCATTTTCCCTGGGAAAGAAAACTCACCAGTCCAGGTTGCTGATGTCAGTTTGTAGGGCTCCCTTGGGTCTATCAGGGCAGCACAACTTTGAGGAGGGGACAACTTCGGTCTGGGGTCCATCCTTCGATATAAGGATTCTTTGCAGTCAGGTCCCAGCCCTGCTCTTGGGGCTCCTGGGAACATCCTTTGGCCATTTTCTTTGGGAAAGAAAACTCACCAGTCCAGGTTGCTGATGTCAGTTTCTAGGCCTCCCTTGGGTCTATCAGGGCAGCACAACTTTGAGGAGGGGACAACTTCGGTCTGCGATCCATCCTTCGATATAAGGATTCTTTGCATTCAGGCCCGAGCCCAGGGTCAGGGGCCCCTGGGCACATCCTTTGGCCATTTTCCCTGGGAAAGAAAACTCACCAGTCCAGGTTGCTGATATCAGTTTGTAGGGCTCCCTTGGGTCTATCAGGGCAGCACAAGTATGAGATGGGGACAACTTCGGTCTGCGATCCATCCTTCGATATAAGGATTCTTTGCATTCAGGCCCGAGCCCAGTGCCAGGGGCCCCTGGGCACATCCTTTGGCCATTTTCCCTGGGAAAGAAAACTCACCAGTCCAGGTTCCTGATGTCAGTTTGTAGGGCTCCCTTGGGTCTATCAGGGCAGCACAAGTATGAGATGGGGACAACTTCGGTCTGCGATCCATCCTTCGATATAAGGATTCTTTGCATTCAGGCCCGAGCCCAGGGCCAGGTGCCCCTGGGCACATCCTTTGGCCATTTTCCCTGGGAAAGAAAACTCACCAGTCCAGGTTCCTGATGTCAGTTTGTAGGGCTCCCTTGGGTCTATCAGGGCAGCACAAGTTTGAGGTGGGGACAATTTTGGTCTGTGATCCACGCTTCGATTGAGGGATTCTTTACAGTCAGGTCCGAGCCCAGTGCCAGGGGCCCCTGGGCACATCCTTTGGCCATTTTCCCTGGGAAAGAAAACTCACCAGTCCAGGTTGCGGAGGTCAGTTTGTAGGGCTCCCTTGGGTCTATCAGGGCAGCACAACTTTCAGGAGGGGACAACTTCGGTTGGGGGTCCAAACTTCGATATAAGGATTCTCTGCAGTCAGGCCCCAGCCCAGGGCCGGGGGCCCCTGGGCACATCCTTTGGCCATTTTCCCTGGGAAAGAAAATTCACCTGTCCAGGCTGCTGATGTCAGTTTGTAGGGCTCCCTTGGGTCTATCTGGGCAGCAGAAATTTGAGGAGCGGACAATTTTGGTCTGCGATCCATCCTTCGATATATGGATTCTTTGCAGTCAGGTCCCAGCCCTGCTCTTGGGGCTCCTGGGAACATCCTTTGGCCATTTTCCCTGGGAAAGAAAACTCACTAGTCCAGGTTGCTGATGTCAGTTTGTAGGGCTCCCTTGGGTCTATCAGGGCAGCACAACTTTGAGGAGGGGACACCTTTGGTCTGCGAACCGTCCTTCGATATAAGGATTCTTTGCAGTCAGGCCCCAGCCCGTTGCCAGGGGCCCCTGGGCACATCCTTTGGCCATTTTCCCTGGGAAATAAAACTCACCAGTCCAGGTTGCTGATGTCAGTTTGTAGGGCTCCCTTGGGTCTCTCAGGGCAGCACAACTTTGAGGAGGGGACAACTTCGGTCTGGGGTCCATTCTTCGATATAAGGATTCTTTGCAGTCAGGCCCCATCCCAGTCCCAGGGGCCCCTGGGCACATCCTTTGGCCATTTTCCCTGGGAAAGAAAACTCACCAGTCCAGGTTGCTGATGTCAGTTTGTAGGGCTCCCTTGGGTCTATCAGGGCAGCACAAGTATGAGATGGGAAGAACTTTGGTCTGCGATCCATCCTTCGATATATGGATTCTTTGCAGTCAGGCCCGAGCCCAGTGCCAGGGGCCCCTGGGCACATCCTTTGGCCATTTTCCCTGGGAAAGAAAACTCACCAGTCCAGGTTGCTGATATCAGTTTGTAGGGCTCCCTTGGGTCTATCAGGGCAGTACAAGTATGAGATGGGGACAACTTCGGTCTGCGATCCATCCTTCGATATAAGGATTCTTTGCATTCAGGCCCGAGCCCAGTGCCAGGGGCCCCTGGGCACACCCTTTGGCCATTTTCCCTGGGAAAGAAAACTCACCAGTCCAGGTTCCTGATGTCAGTTTGTAGGGCTCCCTTGGGTCTATCAGGGCAGCACAAGTATGAGATGGGGACAACTTCGGTCTGCGATCCATCCTTCGATATAAGGATTCTTTGCATTCAGGCCCGAGCCCAGGGCCAGGTGCCCCTGGGCACATCCTTTGGCCATTTTCCCTGGGAAAGAAAACTCACCAGTCCAGGTTCCTGATGTCAGTTTGTAGGGCTCCCTTGGGTCTATCAGGGCAGCACAAGTTTGAGGTGGGGACAATTTTGGTCTGTGATCCACGCTTCGATTGAGGGATTCTTTACAGTCAGGCCCGAGTCCAGGGCCAGGGGCTCCTGGGCACATCCTTTGGCCATTTTCCCTGGGAAAGAAAATTCACCAGTCCAGGTTGCTAATGTCAGTTTGTAGGGCTCCCTTGGGTCTATCAGGGCAGCAGAAATTTGAGGAGGGGACAACTTCAGTCTGGGGTCCATCCTTCGATATAAGGATTCTTTGCAGTCAGGTCCGAGCCCAGTGCCAGGGGCCCCTGGGCACATCCTTTGGCCATTTTCCCTGGGAAAGAAAACTCACCAGTCCAGGTTGCTGATGTCAGTTTGTAGGGCTTCCTTGTTTCTCTCAGGGCAGCACAACTTTGAGGATGGGACAACTTCGGTCTGGGGTCCATCCTTCGATATAAGGATTTTTTGCATTCAGGTCGGAGCCCAGTGCCAGGGGCCCCTGGGCACATCCTTTGGCCATTTTCCCTGGGAAAGAAAACTCACCAGTCCAGGTTGCTGATGTCAGTTTGTAGGGCTCCCTTGGGTCTATCAGGGCAGCACAACTTTGAGGAGGGGACAACTTTGGTTGGGGGTCCAAACTTCGATATAAGGATTCTCTGCAGTCAGGCCCCAGCCCAGGGCCAGTGGCCCCTGGGCACATCCTTTGGCCATTTTCCCTGGGAAAGAAAACTCACCAGTCCAGGTTGCTGATGTCAGTTTGTAGGGCTCCTTTGGGTCTATCTGGGCAGCAGAAATTTGAGGAGCGGACAATTTTGGTCTGCGATCCATCCTTCGATATATGGATTCTTTGCAGTCAGGTCCCAGCCCTGCTCTTGGGGCTCCTGGGAACATCCTTTGGCCATTTTCCCTGGGAAAGAAAACTCACCAGTCCAGGTTCCTGATGTCAGTTTGTAGGGCTCCCTTGGGTCTATCAGGGCAGCACAACTTTGAGGAGGGGACAACTTCGGTTGGGGGTCCAAACTTCGATATAAGGATTCTCTGCAGTCAGGCCCCAGCCCAGGGCCAGGGGCCCCTGGGCACATCCTTTGGCCATTTTCCCTGGGAAAGAAAATTCACCAGTCCAGGTTCCTGATGTCAATTTGTAGGGCTCCCTTGGGTCTCTCAGGGCAGCACAACTTTGAGGAGGGGACAACTTCGGTCTGTGATCCATTGTTCGATATAAGTATTCTTTGCAGTCAGGTCCCAGCCCGGGGTCAGGGGCCCCTGGGCACATCCTTTGGCCATTTTCCCTGGGAAAGAAAACTCACTAGTCCAGGTTGCTGATGTCAGTTTGTAGGGCTCCCTTGGGTCTATCAGGGCAGCACAACTTTGAGGAGGGGACAACTTTGGTCTGCGAACCGTCCTTCGATATAAGGATTCTTTGCAGTCAGGCCCCAGCCCGTTGCCAGGGGCCCCTGGGCACATCCTTTGGCCATTTTCCCTGGGAAATAAAACTCACCAGTCCAGGTTGCTGATGTCAGTTTGTAGGGCTCCCTTGGGTCTCTCAGGGCAGCACAACTTTGAGGAGGGGACAACTTCGGTCTGGGGTCCATTCTTCGATATAAGGATTCTTTGCAGTCAGGCCCCATCCCAGTCCCAGGGGCCCCTGGGCACATCCTTTGGCCATTTTCCCTGGGAAAGAAAACTCACCAGTCCAGGTTGCTGATGTCAGTTTGTAGGGCTCCCTTGGGTCTATCTGGGCAGCAGAAATTTGAGGAGCGGACAATTTTGGTCTGCGATCCATCCCTCGATATATGGATTCTTTGCAGTCAGGTCCCAGCCCTGCTATTGGGGCTCCTGGGAACATCCTTTGGCCATTTTCCCTGGGAAAGAAAACTCACCAGTCCAGGTTGCTGATGTCAGTTTGTAGGGCTCCCTTGGGTCTCTCAGGGCAGCACAACTTTAGGGAGGGGACCACTTCAGTCTGTGATCCATCCTTCGATATAAGGATTTTTTGCATTCAGGCCCCAGCCCAGGGCCAGGGGCCCCTGGGCACATCCTTTGGCCATTTTCCCTGGGAAAGAAAACTCACCAGTCCAGGTTGCTGATATCAGTTTGTAGGGCTCCCTTGGGTCTATCAGGGCAGCACAAGTATGAGATGGGAACAACTTTGGTCTGCGATCCATCCTTCGATATATGGATTCTTTGAAGTCAGGCCCGAGCCCAGTGCCAGGGGCCCCTGGGCACATCCTTTGGCCATTTTCCCTGGGAAAGAAAACTCACCAGTCCAGGTTGCTGATGTCAGTTTGTAGGGCTCTCTTGGGTCTCTCAGGGCAGCACAACTTTGAGGAGGGGACAACTTCGGTCTGGGGTCCATCCTTCGATATAAGGATTCTTTGCACTCAGGTGCCAGCCCAGTGCCAGGGGCCCCTGGGCACATCCTTTGGCCATTTTCCCTGGGAAAGAAAACTCACCAGTCCAGGTTGCTGATGTCAGTTTGTAGGGCTCCCTTGGGTCTATCAGGGCAGCACAACTTTGAGGAGGGGACAACTTCGGTCTGGGGTCCATCCTTCGATATAACGATTCTTTGCAGTCAGGTCCCAGCCCTGCTCTTGGGGCTCCTGGGAACATCCTTTGGCCATTTTCCCTGGGAAAGAAAACTCACCAGTCCAGGTTGCTGATGTCAGTTTGTAGGGCTCCCTTGGGTCTCTCAGGGCAGCACAACTTTGAGGAGGGGACAACTTCGGTCTGCGATCCATCCTTCGATATAAGGATTCTTTGCATTCACGCCCGAGCCCAGGGTCAGGGGCCCCTGGGCACATCCTTTGGCCATTTTCCCTGGGAAAGAAAACTCACCAGTCCAGGTTGCTGATATCAGTTTGTAGGGCTCCCTTGGGTCTATCAGGGCAGTACAAGTATGAGATGGGGACAACTTCGGTCTGCGATCCATCCTTCGATATAAGGATTCTTTGCATTCAGGCCCGAGCCCAGTGCCAGGGGCCCCTGGGCACACCCTTTGGCCATTTTCCCTGGGAAAGAAAACTCACCAGTCCAGGTTCCTGATGTCAGTTTGTAGGGCTCCCTTGGGTCTATCAGGGCAGCACAAGTATGAGATGGGGACAACTTCGGTCTGCGATCCATCCTTCGATATAAGGATTCTTTGCATTCAGGCCCGAGCCCAGGGCCAGGTGCCCCTGGGCACATCCTTTGGCCATTTTCCCTGGGAAAGAAAATTCACCAGTCCAGGTTGCTAATGTCAGTTTGTAGGGCTCCCTTGGGTCTATCAGGGCAGCAGAAATTTGAGGAGGGGACAACTTCAGTCTGGGGTCCATCCTTCGATATAAGGATTCTTTGCAGTCAGGTCCGAGCCCAGTGCCAGGGGCCCCTGGGCACATCCTTTGGCCATTTTCCCTGGGAAAGAAAACTCACCAGTCCAGGTTGCTAATGTCAGTTTGTAGGGCTCCCTTGGGTCTCTCAGGGCAGCACAACTTTGAGGATGGGACAACTTCGGTCTGGGGTCCATCCTTCGATATAAGGATTTTTTGCATTCAGGTCGGAGCCCAGTGCCAGGGGCCCCTGGGCACATCCTTTGGCCATTTTCCCTGGGAAAGAAAACTCACCAGTCCAGGTTGCTGATGTCAGTTTGTAGGGCTCCCTTGGGTCTATCAGGGCAGCACAACTTTGAGGAGGGGACAACTTCGGTTGGGGGTCCAAACTTCGATATAAGGATTCTCTGCAGTCAGGCCCCAGCCCAGGGCCAGGGGCCCCTGGGCACATCCTTTGGCCATTTTCCCTGGGAAAGAAAACTCACCAGTCCAGGTTGCTGATGTCAGTTTGTAGGGCTCCCTTGGGTCTATCTGGGCAGCAGAAATTTGAGGAGCGGACAATTTTGGTCTGCGATCCATCCTTCGATATATGGATTCTTTGCAGTCAGGTCCCAGCCCTGCTCTTGGGGCTCCTGGGCACATCCTTTGGCCATTTTCCCTGGGAAAGAAAACTCACCAGTCCAGGTTCCTGATGTCAGTTTGTAGGGCTCCCTTGGGTCTATCAGGGCAGCACAAGTTTGAGGTGGGGACAATTTTGGTCTGTGATCCACCCTTCGATAGACGGATTCTTTACAGTCAGGCCCGAGCCCAGGGTCAGGGGCCCCTGGGCATATCCTTTGGCCATTTTCCCTGGGAAAGAAAACTCACCAGTCCAGGTTGCTGATGTCAGTTTGTAGGGCTTCCTTGTTTCTCTCAGGGCAGCACAACTTTGAGGATGGGACAACTTCGGTCTGGGGTCCATCCTTCAATATAAGGATTCTTTGCAGTCAGGTCCGAGCCCAGTGCCAGGGGCCCCTGGGCACATCCTTTGGCCATTTTCCCTGGGAAAGAAAACTCACCAGTCCAGGTTGCTGATGTCAGTTTGTAGGGCTCCCTTGGGTCTATCAGGGCAGCACAACTTTGAGGAGGGGACAACTTCGGTTGGGGGTCCAAACTTCGATATAAGGATTCTCTGCAGTCAGGCCCCAGCCCAGGGCCAGGGGCCCCTGGGCACATCCTTTGGCCATTTTCCCTGGGAAAGAAAACTCACCAGTCCAGGTTCCTGATGTCAATTTGTAGGGCTCCCTTGGGTCTCTCAGGGCAGCACAACTTTGAGGAGGGGACAACTTCGGTCTGTGATCCATTGTTCGATATAAGTATTCTTTGCAGTCAGGTCCCAGCCCGGGGTCAGGGGCCCCTGGGCACATCCTTTGGCCATTTTCCCTGGGAAAGAAAACTCACTAGTCCAGGTTGCTGATGTCAGTTTGTAGGGCTCCCTTGGGTCTATCAGGGCAGCACAACTTTGAGGAGGGGACAACTTTGGTCTGCGAACCGTCCTTCGATATAAGGATTCTTTGCAGTCAGGCCCCAGCCCGTTGCCAGGGGCCCCTGGGCACATCCTTTGGCCATTTTCCCTGGGAAATAAAACTCACCAGTCCAGGTTGCTGATGTCAGTTTGTAGGGCTCCCTTGGGTCTATCTGGGCAGCAGAAATTTGAGGAGCGGACAATTTTGGTCTGCGATCCATCCCTCGATATATGGATTCTTTGCAGTCAGGTCCCAGCCCTGCTATTGGGGCTCCTGGGAACATCCTTTGGCCATTTTCCCTGGGAAAGAAAACTCACCAGTCCAGGTTGCTGATGTCAGTTTGTAGGGCTCCCTTGGGTCTCTCAGGGCAGCACAACTTTAGGGAGGGGACCACTTCAGTCTGTGATCCATCCTTCGATATAAGGATTTTTTGCATTCAGGCCCCAGCCCAGGGCCAGGGGCCCCTGGGCACATCCTTTGGCCATTTTCCCTGGGAAAGAAAACTCACCAGTCCAGGTTGCTGATATCAGTTTGTAGGGCTCCCTTGGGTCTATCAGGGCAGCACAAGTATGAGATGGGAACAACTTCGGTCTGCGATCCATCCTTCGATATATGGATTCTTTGCAGTCAGGCCCGAGCCCAGTGCCAGGGGCCCCTGGGCACATCCTTTGGCCATTTTCCCTGGGAAAGAAAACTCACCATTCCAGGTTCCTGATGTCAGTTTGTAGGGCTCCCTTGGGTCTATCAGGGCAGCACAACTTTGAGCAGGGGACAACTTCGGTTGGGGGTCCAAACTTAGATATAAGGATTCTCTGCAGTCAGGCCCCAGCCCAGGGCCAGGGGCCCCTGGGCACATCCTTCGGCCATTTTCCCTGGGAAAGAAAACTCACCAGTCCAGGTTGCTGATGTCAGTTTGTAGGGCTCCCTTGGGTCTCGCAGGGCAGCACAACTTTGAGGAGGGGACAACTTCGGTCTGTGATCCATTGTTCGATATAAGGATTCTTTGCAGTCAGGCCCCAGCCCGGGGTCAGGGGCCCCTGGGCACATCCTTTGGCCATTTTCCCTGGGAAAGAAAACTCACTAGTCCAGGTTGCTGATGTCAGTTTGTAGGGCTCCCTTGGGTCTATCAGGGCAGCACAACTTTGAGGAGGGGACAACTTTGGTCTGCGAACCGTCCTTCGATATAAGGATTCTTTGCAGTCAGGCCCCAGCCCAGGGCCAGGGGCCCCTGGGCACATCCTTTGGTCATTTTCCCTGGGAAAGAAAACTCACCAGTCCAGGTTGCTGATGTCAGTTTGTAGGGCTCCCTTGGGTCTCTCAGGGCAGCACAACTTTGAGGAGGGGACAACTTTGGTCTGTGATCCATTCTTAGATATAAGGATTCTTCGCAGTCAGGCCCCAGCCCGGGGTCAGGGGCCCCTGGGCACATCCTTTTGCCATTTTCCCTGGGAAAGAAAACTCACCAGTCCAGGTTGCTGATGTCAGTTTGTAGGGCTCTCTTGGGTCTCTCAGGGCAGCACAACTTTGAGGAGGGGACAACTTCGGTCTGGGGTCCATCCTTCGATATAAGGATTCTTTGCAGTCAGGTCCCAGCCCTGCTCTTGGGGCTCCTGGGAACATCCTTTGGCCATTTTCCCTGGGAAAGAAAACTCACCAGTCCAGGTTGCTGATGTCAGTTTGTAGGGCTCCCTTGGGTCTCTCAGGGCAGCACAACTTTGAGGAGGGGACAACTTCGGTCTGCGATCCATCCTTCGATATAAGGATTCTTTGCATTCACGCCCGAGCCCAGGGTCAGGGGCCCCTGGGCACATCCTTTGGCCATTTTCCCTGGGAAAGAAAACTCACCAGTCCAGGTTGCTGATATCAGTTTGTAGGGCTCCCTTGGGTCTATCAGGGCAGTACAAGTATGAGATGGGGACAACTTCGGTCTGCGATCCATCCTTCGATATAAGGATTATTTGCATTCAGGCCCGAGCCCAGTGCCAGGGGCCCCTGGGCACATCCTTTGGCCATTTTCCCTGGGAAAGAAAACTCACCAGTCCAGGTTCCTGATGTCAGTTTGTAGGGCTCCCTTGGGTCTATCAGGGCAGCACAAGTTTGAGGTGGGGACAATTTTGGTCTGTGATCCACGCTTCGATTGAGGGATTCTTTACAGTCAGGCCCGAGTCCAGGGCCAGGGGCTCCTGGGCACATCCTTTGGCCATTTTCCCTGGGAAAGAAAATTCACCAGTCCAGGTTGCTAATGTCAGTTTGTAGGGCTCCCTTGGGTCTATCAGGGCAGCAGAAATTTGAGGAGGGGACAACTTCAGTCTGGGGTCCATCCTTCGATATAAGGATTCTTTGCAGTCAGGTCCGAGCCCAGTGCCAGGGGCCCCTGGGCACATCCTTTGGCCATTTTCCCTGGGAAAGAAAACTCACCAGTCCAGGTTGCTGATGTCAGTTTGTAGGGCTTCCTTGTTTCTCTCAGGGCAGCACAACTTTGAGGATGGGACAACTTCGGTCTGGGGTCCATCCTTCGATATAAGGATTTTTTGCATTCAGGTCGGAGCCCAGTGCCAGGGGCCCCTGGGCACATCCTTTGGCCATTTTCCCTGGGAAAGAAAACTCACCAGTCCAGGTTGCTGATGTCAGTTTGTAGGGCTCCCTTGGGTCTATCACGGCAGCACAACTTTGAGGAGGGGACAACTTTGGTTGGGGGTCCAAACTTCGATATAAGGATTCTCTGCAGTCAGGCCCCAGCCCAGGGCCAGTGGCCCCTGGGCACATCCTTTGGCCATTTTCCCTGGGAAAGAAAACTCACCAGTCCAGGTTGCTGATGTCAGTTTGTAGGGCTCCTTTGGGTCTATCTGGGCAGCAGAAATTTGAGGAGCGGACAATTTTGGTCTGCGATCCATCCTTCGATATATGGATTCTTTGCAGTCAGGTCCCAGCCCTGCTCTTGGGGCTCCTGGGAACATCCTTTGGCCATTTTCCCTGGGAAAGAAAACTCACCAGTCCAGGTTCCTGATGTCAGTTTGTAGGGCTCCCTTGGGTCTATCAGGGCAGCACAACTTTGAGGAGGGGACAACTTCGGTTGGGGGTCCAAACTTCGATATAAGGATTCTCTGCAGTCAGGCCCCAGCCCAGGGCCAGGGGCCCCTGGGCACATCCTTTGGCCATTTTCCCTGGGAAAGAAAACTCACCAGTCCAGGTTCCTGATGTCAATTTGTAGGGCTCCCTTGGGTCTCTCAGGGCAGCACAACTTTGAGGAGGGGACAACTTCGGTCTGTGATCCATTGTTCGATATATGTATTCTTTGCAGTCAGGTCCCAGCCCGGGGTCAGGGGCCCCTGGGCACATCCTTTGGCCATTTTCCCTGGGAAAGAAAACTCACTAGTCCAGGTTGCTGATGTCAGTTTGTAGGGCTCCCTTGGGTCTATCAGGGCAGCACAACTTTGAGGAGGGGACAACTTTGGTCTGCGAACCGTCCTTCGATATAAGGATTCTTTGCAGTCAGGCCCCAGCCCGTTGCCAGGGGCCCCTGGGCACATCCTTTGGCCATTTTCCCTGGGAAATAAAACTCACCAGTCCAGGTTGCTGAGGTCAGTTTGTAGGGCTCCCTTGGGTCTCTCAGGGCAGCACAACTTTGAGGAGGGGACAACTTCGGTCTGGGGTCCATTCTTCGATATAAGGATTCTTTGCAGTCAGGCCCCATCCCAGTCCCAGGGGCCCCTGGGCACATCCTTTGGCCATTTTCCCTGGGAAAGAAAACTCACCAGTCCAGGTTGCTGATGTCAGTTTGTAGGGCTCCCTTGGGTCTATCTGGGCAGCAGAAATTTGAGGAGCGGACAATTTTGGTCTGCGATCCATCCCTCGATATATGGATTCTTTGCAGTCAGGTCCCAGCCCTGCTATTGGGGCTCCTGGGAACATCCTTTGGCCATTTTCCCTGGGAAAGAAAACTCACCAGTCCAGGTTGCTGATGTCAGTTTGTAGGGCTCCCTTGGGTCTCTCAGGGCAGCACAACTTTAGGGAGGGGACCACTTCAGTCTGTGATCCATCCTTCGATATAAGGATTTTTTGCATTCAGGCCCCAGCCCAGGGCCAGGGGCCCCTGGGCACATCCTTTGGCCATTTTCCCTGGGAAAGAAAACTCACCAGTCCAGGTTGCTGATATCAGTTTTTAGGGCTCCCTTGGGTCTATCAGGGCAGCACAAGTATGAGATGGGAACAACTTTGGTCTGCGATCCATCCTTCGATATATGGATTCTTTGCAGTCAGGCCCGAGCCCAGTGCCAGGGGCCCCTGGGCACATCCTTTGTCCATTTTCCCTGGGAAAGAAAACTCACCATTCCAGGTTCCTGATGTCAGTTTGTAGGGCTCCCTTGGGTCTATCAGGGCAGCACAACTTTGAGGAGGGGACAATTCGGTTGGGGGTCCAAACTTAGATATAAGGATTCTCTGCAGTCAGGCCCCAGCCCAGGGCCAGGGGCCCCTGGGCACATCCTTCGGCCATTTTCCCTGGGAAAGAAAACTCACCAGTCCAGGTTGCTGATGTCAGTTTGTAGGGCTCCCTTGGGTCTCGCAGGGCAGCACAACTTTGAGGAGGGGACAACTTCGGTCTGTGATCCATTGTTCGATATAAGGATTCTTTGCAGTCAGGCCCCAGCCCGGGGTCAGGGGCCCCTGGGCACATCCTTTGGCCATTTTCCCTGGGAAAGAAAACTCACTAGTCCAGGTTGCTGATGTCAGTTTGTAGGGCTCCCTTGGGTCTATCAGGGCAGCACAACTTTGAGGAGGGGACAACTTTGGTCTGCGAACCGTCCTTCGATATAAGGATTCTTTGCAGTCAGGCCCCAGCCCAGGGCCAGGGGCCCCTGGGCACATCCTTTGGTCATTTTCCCTGGGAAAGAAAACTCACCAGTCCAGGTTGCTGATGTCAGTTTGTAGGGCTCTCTTGGGTCTCTCAGGGCAGCACAACTTTGAGGAGGGGACAACTTCGGTCTGGGGTCCATCCTTCGATATAAGGATTCTTTGCACTCAGGTGCCAGCCCAGTGCCAGGGGCCCCTGGGCACATCCTTTGGCCATTTTCCCTGGGAAAGAAAACTCACCAGTCCAGGTTGCTGATGTCAGTTTGTAGGGCTCCCTTGGGTCTATCAGGGCAGCACAACTTTGAGGAGGGGACAACTTCGGTCTGGGGTCCATCCTTCGATATAACGATTCTTTGCAGTCAGGTCCAGCCCTGCTCTTGGGGCTCCTGGGAACATCCTTTGGCCATTTTCCCTGGGAAAGAAAACTCACCAGTCCAGGTTGCTGATGTCAGTTTGTAGGGCTCCCTTGGGTCTCTCAGGGCAGCACAACTTTGAGGAGGGGACAACTTCGGTCTGCGATCCATCCTTCGATATAAGGATTCTTTGCATTCAGGCCCGAGCCCAGTGTCAGGGGCCCCTGGGCACATCCTTTGGCCATTTTCCCTGGGAAAGAAAACTCACCAGTCCAGGTTGCTGATATCAGTTTGTAGGGCTCCCTTGGGTCTATCAGGGCAGTACAAGTATGAGATGGGGACAACTTCGGTCTGCGATCCATCCTTCGATATAAGGATTCTTTGCATTCAGGCCCGAGCCCAGTGCCAGGGGCCCCTGGGCACACCCTTTGGCCATTTTCCCTGGGAAAGAAAACTCACCAGTCCAGGTTGCTGATGTCAGTTTGTAGGGCTCCCTTGGGTCTATCAGGGCAGCACAAGTATGAGATGGGGACAACTTCGGTCTGCGATCCATCCTTCGATATAAGGATTCTTTGCATTCAGGCCCGAGCCCAGGGCCAGGTGCCCCTGGGCACATCCTTTGGCCATTTTCCCTGGGAAAGAAAATTCACCAGTCCAGGTTGCTAATGTCAGTTTGTAGGGCTCCCTTGGGTCTATCAGGGCAGCAGAAATTTGAGGAGGGGACAACTTCAGTCTGGGGTCCATCCTTCGATATAAGGATTCTTTGCAGTCAGGTCCGAGCCCAGTGCCAGGGGCCCCTGGGCACATCCTTTGGCCATTTTCCCTGGGAAAGAAAACTCACCAGTCCAGGTTGCTGATGTCAGTTTGTAGGGCTTCCTTGTTTCTCTCAGGGCAGCACAACTTTGAGGATGGGACAACTTCGGTCTGGGGTCCATCCTTCGATATAAGGATTTTTTGCATTCAGGTCGGAGCCCAGTGCCAGGGGCCCCTGGGCACATCCTTTGGCCATTTTCCCTGGGAAAGAAAACTCACCAGTCCAGGTTGCTGATGTCAGTTTGTAGGGCTCCCTTGGGTCTATCAGGGCAGCACAACTTTGAGGAGGGGACAACTTCGGTTGGGGGTCCAAACTTCGATATAAGGATTCTCTGCAGTAAGGCCCCAGCCCAGGGCCAGGGGCCCCTGGGCACATCCTTTGGCCATTTTCCCTGGGAAAGAAAACTCACCAGTCCAGGTTGCTGATGTCAGTTTGTAGGGCTCCCTTGGGTCTATCTGGGCAGCAGAAATTTGAGGAGCGGACAATTTTGGTCTGCGATCCATCCTTCGATATATGGATTCTTTGCAGTCAGGTCCCAGCCCTGCTCTTGGGGCTCCTGGGCACATCCTTTGGCCATTTTCCCTGGGAAAGAAAACTCACCAGTCCAGGTTGCTGATGTCAGTTTGTAGGGCTCCCTTGGGTCTCTCAGGGCAGCACAACTTTGAGGAGGGGACAACTTTGGTCTGTGATCCATTCTTAGATATAAGGATTCTTCGCAGTCAGGCCCCAGCCCGGGGTCAGGGGCCCCTGGGCACATCCTTTTGCCATTTTCCCTGGGAAAGAAAACTCACCAGTCCAGGTTGCTGATGTCAGTTTGTAGGGCTCTCTTGGGTCTCTCAGGGCAGCACAACTTTGAGGAGGGGACAACTTCGGTCTGGGGTCCATCCTTCGATATAAGGATTCTTTGCAGTCAGGTCCCAGCCCTGCTCTTGGGGCTCCTGGGAACATCCTTTGGCCATTTTCCCTGGGAAAGAAAACTCACCAGTCCAGGTTGCTGATGTCAGTTTGTAGGGCTCCCTTGGGTCTCTCAGGGCAGCACAACTTTGAGGAGGGGACAACTTCGGTCTGCGATCCATCCTTCGATATAAGGATTCTTTGCATTCACGCCCGAGCCCAGGGTCAGGGGCCCCTGGGCACATCCTTTGGCCATTTTCCCTGGGAAAGAAAACTCACCAGTCCAGGTTGCTGATATCAGTTTGTAGGGCTCCCTTGGGTCTATCAGGGCAGTACAAGTATGAGATGGGGACAACTTCGGTCTGCGATCCATCCTTCGATATAAGGATTATTTGCATTCAGGCCCGAGCCCAGTGCCAGGGGCCCCTGGGCACATCCTTTGGCCATTTTCCCTGGGAAAGAAAACTCACCAGTCCAGGTTCCTGATGTCAGTTTGTAGGGCTCCCTTGGGTCTATCAGGGCAGCACAAGTTTGAGGTGGGGACAATTTTGGTCTGTGATCCACGCTTCGATTGAGGGATTCTTTACAGTCAGGCCCGAGTCCAGGGCCAGGGGCTCCTGGGCACATCCTTTGGCCATTTTCCCTGGGAAAGAAAATTCACCAGTCCAGGTTGCTAATGTCAGTTTGTAGGGCTCCCTTGGGTCTATCAGGGCAGCAGAAATTTGAGGAGGGGACAACTTCAGTCTGGGGTCCATCCTTCGATATAAGGATTCTTTGCAGTCAGGTCCGAGCCCAGTGCCAGGGGCCCCTGGGCACATCCTTTGGCCATTTTCCCTGGGAAAGAAAACTCACCAGTCCAGGTTGCTGATGTCAGTTTGTAGGGCTTCCTTGTTTCTCTCAGGGCAGCACAACTTTGAGGATGGGACAACTTCGGTCTGGGGTCCATCCTTCGATATAAGGATTTTTTGCATTCAGGTCGGAGCCCAGTGCCAGGGGCCCCTGGGCACATCCTTTGGCCATTTTCCCTGGGAAAGAAAACTCACCAGTCCAGGTTGCTGATGTCAGTTTGTAGGGCTCCCTTGGGTCTATCACGGCAGCACAACTTTGAGGAGGGGACAACTTTGGTTGGGGGTCCAAACTTCGATATAAGGATTCTCTGCAGTCAGGCCCCAGCCCAGGGCCAGTGGCCCCTGGGCACATCCTTTGGCCATTTTCCCTGGGAAAGAAAACTCACCAGTCCAGGTTGCTGATGTCAGTTTGTAGGGCTCCTTTGGGTCTATCTGGGCAGCAGAAATTTGAGGAGCGGACAATTTTGGTCTGCGATCCATCCTTCGATATATGGATTCTTTGCAGTCAGGTCCCAGCCCTGCTCTTGGGGCTCCTGGGAACATCCTTTGGCCATTTTCCCTGGGAAAGAAAACTCACCAGTCCAGGTTCCTGATGTCAGTTTGTAGGGCTCCCTTGGGTCTATCAGGGCAGCACAACTTTGAGGAGGGGACAACTTCGGTTGGGGGTCCAAACTTCGATATAAGGATTCTCTGCAGTCAGGCCCCAGCCCAGGGCCAGGGGCCCCTGGGCACATCCTTTGGCCATTTTCCCTGGGAAAGAAAACTCACCAGTCCAGGTTCCTGATGTCAATTTGTAGGGCTCCCTTGGGTCTCTCAGGGCAGCACAACTTTGAGGAGGGGACAACTTCGGTCTGTGATCCATTGTTCGATATATGTATTCTTTGCAGTCAGGTCCCAGCCCGGGGTCAGGGGCCCCTGGGCACATCCTTTGGCCATTTTCCCTGGGAAAGAAAACTCACTAGTCCAGGTTGCTGATGTCAGTTTGTAGGGCTCCCTTGGGTCTATCAGGGCAGCACAACTTTGAGGAGGGGACAACTTTGGTCTGCGAACCGTCCTTCGATATAAGGATTCTTTGCAGTCAGGCCCCAGCCCGTTGCCAGGGGCCCCTGGGCACATCCTTTGGCCATTTTCCCTGGGAAATAAAACTCACCAGTCCAGGTTGCTGAGGTCAGTTTGTAGGGCTCCCTTGGGTCTCTCAGGGCAGCACAACTTTGAGGAGGGGACAACTTCGGTCTGGGGTCCATTCTTCGATATAAGGATTCTTTGCAGTCAGGCCCCATCCCAGTCCCAGGGGCCCCTGGGCACATCCTTTGGCCATTTTCCCTGGGAAAGAAAACTCACCAGTCCAGGTTGCTGATGTCAGTTTGTAGGGCTCCCTTGGGTCTATCTGGGCAGCAGAAATTTGAGGAGCGGACAATTTTGGTCTGCGATCCATCCCTCGATATATGGATTCTTTGCAGTCAGGTCCCAGCCCTGCTATTGGGGCTCCTGGGAACATCCTTTGGCCATTTTCCCTGGGAAAGAAAACTCACCAGTCCAGGTTGCTGATGTCAGTTTGTAGGGCTCCCTTGGGTCTCTCAGGGCAGCACAACTTTAGGGAGGGGACCACTTCAGTCTGTGATCCATCCTTCGATATAAGGATTTTTTGCATTCAGGCCCCAGCCCAGGGCCAGGGGCCCCTGGGCACATCCTTTGGCCATTTTCCCTGGGAAAGAAAACTCACCAGTCCAGGTTGCTGATATCAGTTTTTAGGGCTCCCTTGGGTCTATCAGGGCAGCACAAGTATGAGATGGGAACAACTTTGGTCTGCGATCCATCCTTCGATATATGGATTCTTTGCAGTCAGGCCCGAGCCCAGTGCCAGGGGCCCCTGGGCACATCCTTTGTCCATTTTCCCTGGGAAAGAAAACTCACCATTCCAGGTTCCTGATGTCAGTTTGTAGGGCTCCCTTGGGTCTATCAGGGCAGCACAACTTTGAGGAGGGGACAATTCGGTTGGGGGTCCAAACTTAGATATAAGGATTCTCTGCAGTCAGGCCCCAGCCCAGGGCCAGGGGCCCCTGGGCACATCCTTCGGCCATTTTCCCTGGGAAAGAAAACTCACCAGTCCAGGTTGCTGATGTCAGTTTGTAGGGCTCCCTTGGGTCTCGCAGGGCAGCACAACTTTGAGGAGGGGACAACTTCGGTCTGTGATCCATTGTTCGATATAAGGATTCTTTGCAGTCAGGCCCCAGCCCGGGGTCAGGGGCCCCTGGGCACATCCTTTGGCCATTTTCCCTGGGAAAGAAAACTCACTAGTCCAGGTTGCTGATGTCAGTTTGTAGGGCTCCCTTGGGTCTATCAGGGCAGCACAACTTTGAGGAGGGGACAACTTTGGTCTGCGAACCGTCCTTCGATATAAGGATTCTTTGCAGTCAGGCCCCAGCCCAGGGCCAGGGGCCCCTGGGCACATCCTTTGGTCATTTTCCCTGGGAAAGAAAACTCACCAGTCCAGGTTGCTGATGTCAGTTTGTAGGGCTCTCTTGGGTCTCTCAGGGCAGCACAACTTTGAGGAGGGGACAACTTCGGTCTGGGGTCCATCCTTCGATATAAGGATTCTTTGCACTCAGGTGCCAGCCCAGTGCCAGGGGCCCCTGGGCACATCCTTTGGCCATTTTCCCTGGGAAAGAAAACTCACCAGTCCAGGTTGCTGATGTCAGTTTGTAGGGCTCCCTTGGGTCTATCAGGGCAGCACAACTTTGAGGAGGGGACAACTTCGGTCTGGGGTCCATCCTTCGATATAACGATTCTTTGCAGTCAGGTCCAGCCCTGCTCTTGGGGCTCCTGGGAACATCCTTTGGCCATTTTCCCTGGGAAAGAAAACTCACCAGTCCAGGTTGCTGATGTCAGTTTGTAGGGCTCCCTTGGGTCTCTCAGGGCAGCACAACTTTGAGGAGGGGACAACTTCGGTCTGCGATCCATCCTTCGATATAAGGATTCTTTGCATTCAGGCCCGAGCCCAGTGTCAGGGGCCCCTGGGCACATCCTTTGGCCATTTTCCCTGGGAAAGAAAACTCACCAGTCCAGGTTGCTGATATCAGTTTGTAGGGCTCCCTTGGGTCTATCAGGGCAGTACAAGTATGAGATGGGGACAACTTCGGTCTGCGATCCATCCTTCGATATAAGGATTCTTTGCATTCAGGCCCGAGCCCAGTGCCAGGGGCCCCTGGGCACACCCTTTGGCCATTTTCCCTGGGAAAGAAAACTCACCAGTCCAGGTTGCTGATGTCAGTTTGTAGGGCTCCCTTGGGTCTATCAGGGCAGCACAAGTATGAGATGGGGACAACTTCGGTCTGCGATCCATCCTTCGATATAAGGATTCTTTGCATTCAGGCCCGAGCCCAGGGCCAGGTGCCCCTGGGCACATCCTTTGGCCATTTTCCCTGGGAAAGAAAATTCACCAGTCCAGGTTGCTAATGTCAGTTTGTAGGGCTCCCTTGGGTCTATCAGGGCAGCAGAAATTTGAGGAGGGGACAACTTCAGTCTGGGGTCCATCCTTCGATATAAGGATTCTTTGCAGTCAGGTCCGAGCCCAGTGCCAGGGGCCCCTGGGCACATCCTTTGGCCATTTTCCCTGGGAAAGAAAACTCACCAGTCCAGGTTGCTGATGTCAGTTTGTAGGGCTTCCTTGTTTCTCTCAGGGCAGCACAACTTTGAGGATGGGACAACTTCGGTCTGGGGTCCATCCTTCGATATAAGGATTTTTTGCATTCAGGTCGGAGCCCAGTGCCAGGGGCCCCTGGGCACATCCTTTGGCCATTTTCCCTGGGAAAGAAAACTCACCAGTCCAGGTTGCTGATGTCAGTTTGTAGGGCTCCCTTGGGTCTATCAGGGCAGCACAACTTTGAGGAGGGGACAACTTCGGTTGGGGGTCCAAACTTCGATATAAGGATTCTCTGCAGTAAGGCCCCAGCCCAGGGCCAGGGGCCCCTGGGCACATCCTTTGGCCATTTTCCCTGGGAAAGAAAACTCACCAGTCCAGGTTGCTGATGTCAGTTTGTAGGGCTCCCTTGGGTCTATCTGGGCAGCAGAAATTTGAGGAGCGGACAATTTTGGTCTGCGATCCATCCTTCGATATATGGATTCTTTGCAGTCAGGTCCCAGCCCTGCTCTTGGGGCTCCTGGGCACATCCTTTGGCCATTTTCCCTGGGAAAGAAAACTCACCAGTCCAGGTTCCTGATGTCAGTTTGTAGGGCTCCCTTGGGTCTATCAGGACAGCACAAGTTTGAGGTGGGGACAATTTTGGTCTGTGATCCACCCTTCGATAGAGGGATTCTTTACAGTCAGGCCCGAGCCCAGGGTCAGGGGCCCCTGGGCATATCCTTTGGCCATTTTCCCTGGGAAAGAAAACTCACCAGTCCAGGTTGCTGATGTCAGTTTGTAGGGCTCCCTTGGGTCTATCAGGGCAGCACAACTTTGAGGAGGGGACAACTTCGGTTGGGGGTCCAAACTTCGATATAAGGATTCTCTGCAGTCAGGCCCCAGCCCAGGGCCAGGGGCCCCTGGGCACATCCTTTGGCCATTTTCCCTGGGAAAGAAAACTCACCAGTCCAGGTTCCTGATGTCAATTTGTAGGGCTCCCTTGGGTCTCTCAGGGCAGCACAACTTTGAGGAGGGGACAACTTCGGTCTGTGATCCATTGTTCGATATAAGTATTCTTTGCAGTCAGGTCCCAGCCCGGGGTCAGGGGCCCCTGGGCACATCCTTTGGCCATTTTCCCTGGGAAAGAAAACTCACTAGTCCAGGTTGCTGATGTCAGTTTGTAGGGCTCCCTTGGGTCTATCAGGGCAGCACAACTTTGAGGAGGGGACAACTTTGGTCTGCGAACCGTCCTTCGATATAAGGATTCTTTGCAGTCAGGCCCCAGCCCGTTGCCAGGGGCCCCTGGGCACATCCTTTGGCCATTTTCCCTGGGAAATAAAACTCACCAGTCCAGGTTGCTGATGTCAGTTTGTAGGGCTCCCTTGGGTCTCTCAGGGCAGCACAACTTTGAGGAGGGGACAACTTCGGTCTGGGGTCCATTCTTCGATATAAGGATTCTTTGCAGTCAGGCCCCATCCCAGTCCCAGGGGCCCCTGGGCACATCCTTTGGCCATTTTCCCTGGGAAAGAAAACTCACCAGTCCAGGTTGCTGATGTCAGTTTGTAGGGCTCCCTTGGGTCTATCTGGGCAGCAGAAATTTGAGGAGCGGACAATTTTGGTCTGCGATCCATCCCTCGATATATGGATTCTTTGCAGTCAGGTCCCAGCCCTGCTATTGGGGCTCCTGGGAACATCCTTTGGCCATTTTCCCTGGGAAAGAAAACTCACCAGTCCAGGTTGCTGATGTCAGTTTGTAGGGCTCCCTTGGGTCTCTCAGGGCAGCACAACTTTAGGGAGGGGACCACTTCAGTCTGTGATCCATCCTTCGATATAAGGATTTTTTGCATTCAGGCCCCAGCCCAGGGCCAGGGGCCCCTGGGCACATCCTTTGGCCATTTTCCCTGGGAAAGAAAACTCACCAGTCCAGGTTGCTGATATCAGTTTGTAGGGCTCCCTTGGGTCTATCAGGGCAGCACAAGTATGAGATGGGAACAACTTTGGTCTGCGATCCATCCTTCGATATATGGATTCTTTGCAGTCAGGCCCGAGCCCAGTGCCAGGGGCCCCTGGGCACATCCTTTGTCCATTTTCCCTGGGAAAGAAAACTCACCATTCCAGGTTCCTGATGTCAGTTTGTAGGGCTCCCTTGGGTCTATCAGGGCAGCACAACTTTGAGGAGGGGACAACTTCGGTTGGGGGTCCAAACTTAGATATAAGGATTCTCTGCAGTCAGGCCCCAGCCCAGGGCCAGGGGCCCCTGGGCACATCCTTCGGCCATTTTCCCTGGGAAAGAAAACTCACCAGTCCAGGTTGCTGATGTCAGTTTGTAGGGCTCCCTTGGGTCTCGCAGGGCAGCACAACTTTGAGGAGGGGACAACTTCGGTCTGTGATCCATTGTTCGATATAAGGATTCTTTGCAGTCAGGCCCCAGCCCGGGGTCAGGGGCCCCTGGGCACATCCTTTGGCCATTTTCCCTGGGAAAGAAAACTCACTAGTCCAGGTTGCTGATGTCAGTTTGTAGGGCTCCCTTGGGTCTATCAGGGCAGCACAACTTTGAGGAGGGGACAACTTTGGTCTGCGAACCGTCCTTCGATATAAGGATTCTTTGCAGTCAGGCCCCAGCCCAGGTCCAGGGGCCCCTGGGCACATCCTTTGGTCATTTTCCCTGGGAAAGAAAACTCACCAGTCCAGGTTGCTGATGTCAGTTTGTAGGGCTCTCTTGGGTCTCTCAGGGCAGCACAACTTTGAGGAGGGGACAACTTCGGTCTGGGGTCCATCCTTCGATATAAGGATTCTTTGCACTCAGGTGCCAGCCCAGTGCCAGGGGCCCCTGGGCACATCCTTTGGCCATTTTCCCTGGGAAAGAAAACTCACCAGTCCAGGTTGCTGATGTCAGTTTGTAGGGCTCCCTTGGGTCTATCAGGGCAGCACAACTTTGAGGAGGGGACAACTTCGGTCTGGGGTCCATCCTTCGATATAACGATTCTTTGCAGTCAGGTCCAGCCCTGCTCTTGGGGCTCCTGGGAACATCCTTTGGCCATTTTCCCTGGGAAAGAAAACTCACCAGTCCAGGTTGCTGATGTCAGTTTGTAGGGCTCCCTTGGGTCTCTCAGGGCAGCACAACTTTGAGGAGGGGACAACTTCGGTCTGCGATCCATCCTTCGATATAAGGATTCTTTGCATTCACGCCCGAGCCCAGGGTCAGGGGCCCCTGGGCACATCCTTTGGCCATTTTCCCTGGGAAAGAAAACTCACCAGTCCAGGTTGCTGATATCAGTTTGTAGGGCTCCCTTGGGTCTATCAGGGCAGTACAAGTATGAGATGGGGACAACTTCGGTCTGCGATCCATCCTTCGATATAAGGATTCTTTGCATTCAGGCCCGAGCCCAGTGCCAGGGGCCCCTGGGCACACCCTTTGGCCATTTTCCCTGGGAAAGAAAACTCACCAGTCCAGGTTGCTGATGTCAGTTTGTAGGGCTCCCTTGGGTCTATCAGGGCAGCACAAGTATGAGATGGGGACAACTTCGGTCGGCGATCCATCCTTCGATATAAGGATTCTTTGCATTCAGGCCCGAGCCCAGGGCCAGGTGCCCCTGGGCACATCCTTTGGCCATTTTCCCTGGGAAAGAAAATTCACCAGTCCAGGTTGCTAATGTCAGTTTGTAGGGCTCCCTTGGGTCTATCAGGGCAGCAGAAATTTGAGGAGGGGACAACTTCAGTCTGGGGTCCATCCTTCGATATAAGGATTCTTTGCAGTCAGGTCCGAGCCCAGTGCCAGGGGCCCCTGGGCACATCCTTTGGCCATTTTCCCTGGGAAAGAAAACTCACCAGTCCAGGTTGCTGATGTCAGTTTGTAGGGCTCCCTTGGGTCTATCAGGGCAGCACAACTTTGAGGAGGGGACAACTTCGGTTGGGGGTCCAAACTTCGATATAAGGATTCTCTGCAGTAAGGCCCCAGCCCAGGGCCAGGGGCCCCTGGGCACATCCTTTGGCCATTTTCCCTGGGAAAGAAAACTCACCAGTCCAGGTTGCTGATGTCAGTTTGTAGGGCTCCCTTGGGTCTATCTGGGCAGCAGAAATTTGAGGAGCGGACAATTTTGGTCTGCGATCCATCCTTCGATATATGGATTCTTTGCAGTCAGGTCCCAGCCCTGCTCTTGGGGCTCCTGGGCACATCCTTTGGCCATTTTCCCTGGGAAAGAAAACTCACCAGTCCAGGTTCCTGATGTCAGTTTGTAGGGCTCCCTTGGGTCTATCAGGACAGCACAAGTTTGAGGTGGGGACAATTTTGGTCTGTGATCCACCCTTCGATAGAGGGATTCTTTACAGTCAGGCCCGAGCCCAGGGTCAGGGGCCCCTGGGCATATCCTTTGGCCATTTTCCCTGGGAAAGAAAACTCACCAGTCCAGGTTGCTGATGTCAGTTTGTAGGGCTCCCTTGGGTCTATCAGGGCAGCACAACTTTGAGGAGGGGACAACTTCGGTTGGGGGTCCAAACTTCGATATAAGGATTCTCTGCAGTCAGGCCCCAGCCCAGGGCCAGGGGCCCCTGGGCACATCCTTTGGCCATTTTCCCTGGGAAAGAAAACTCACCAGTCCAGGTTCCTGATGTCAGTTTGTAGGGCTCCCTTGGGTCTCTCAGGGCAGCACAACTTTGAGGAGGGGACAACTTCGGTCTGTGATCCATTGTTCGATATAAGTATTCTTTGCAGTCAGGTCCCAGCCCGGGGTCAGGGGCCCCTGGGCACATCCTTTGGCCATTTTCCCTGGGAAAGAAAACTCACTAGTCCAGGTTGCTGATGTCAGTTTGTAGGGCTCCCTTGGGTCTATCAGGGCAGCACAACTTTGAGGAGGGGACAACTTCGGTTGGGGGTCCAAACTTCGATATAAGGATTCTCTGCAGTCAGGCCCCAGCCCAGGGCCAGGGGCCCCTGGGAACATCCTTCGGCCATTTTCCCTGGGAAAGAAAACTCACCAGTCCAGGTTGCTGATGTCAGTTTGTAGGGCTCCCTTGGGTCTCGCAGGGCAGCACAACTTTGAGGAGGGGACAACTTCGGTCTGTGATCCATTGTTCGATATAAGGATTCTTTGCAGTCAGGCCCCAGCCCGGGGTCAGGGGCCCCTGGGCACATCCTTTGGCCATTTTCCCTGGGAAAGAAAACTCACTAGTCCAGGTTGCTGATGTCAGTTTGTAGGGCTCCCTTGGGTCTATCAGGGCAGCACAACTTTGAGGAGGGGACAACTTTGGTCTGCGAACCGTCCTTCGATATAAGGATTCTTTGCAGTCAGGCCCCAGCCCAGGGCCAGGGGCCCCTGGGCACATCCTTTGGTCATTTTCCCTGGGAAAGAAAACTCACCAGTCCAGGTTGCTGATGTCAGTTTGTAGGGCTCTCTTGGGTCTCTCAGGGCAGCACAACTTTGAGGAGGGGACAACTTCGGTCTGGGGTCCATCCTTCGATATAAGGATTCTTTGCACTCAGGTGCCAGCCCAGTGCCAGGGGCCCCTGGGCACATCCTTTGGCCATTTTCCCTGGGAAAGAAAACTCACCAGTCCAGGTTGCTGATGTCAGTTTGTAGGGCTCCCTTGGGTCTATCAGGGCAGCACAACTTTGAGGAGGGGACAATTTCGGTCTGGGGTCCATCCTTCGATATAACGATTCTTTGCAGTCAGGTCCAGCCCTGCTCTTGGGGCTCCTGGGAACATCCTTTGGCCATTTTCCCTGGGAAAGAAAACTCACCAGTCCAGGTTGCTGATGTCAGTTTGTAGGGCTCCCTTGGGTCTCTCAGGGCAGCACAACTTTGAGGAGGGGACAACTTCGGTCTGCGATCCATCCTTCGATATAAGGATTCTTTGCATTCACGCCCGAGCCCAGGGTCAGGGGCCCCTGGGCACATCCTTTGGCCATTTTCCCTGGGAAAGAAAACTCACCAGTCCAGGTTGCTGATATCAGTTTGTAGGGCTCCCTTGGGTCTATCAGGGCAGTACAAGTATGAGATGGGGACAACTTCGGTCTGCGATCCATCCTTCGATATAAGGATTCTTTGCATTCAGGCCCGAGCCCAGTGCCAGGGGCCCCTGGGCACACCCTTTGGCCATTTTCCCTGGGAAAGAAAACTCACCAGTCCAGGTTGCTGATGTCAGTTTGTAGGGCTCCCTTGGGTCTATCAGGGCAGCACAAGTATGAGATGGGGACAACTTCGGTCTGCGATCCATCCTTCGATATAAGGATTCTTTGCATTCAGGCCCGAGCCCAGGGCCAGGTGCCCCTGGGCACATCCTTTGGCCATTTTCCCTGGGAAAGAAAATTCACCAGTCCAGGTTGCTAATGTCAGTTTGTAGGGCTCCCTTGGGTCTATCAGGGCAGCAGAAATTTGAGGAGGGGACAACTTCAGTCTGGGGTCCATCCTTCGATATAAGGATTCTTTGCAGTCAGGTCCGAGCCCAGTGCCAGGGGCCCCTGGGCACATCCTTTGGCCATTTTCCCTGGGAAAGAAAACTCACCAGTCCAGGTTGCTGATGTCAGTTTGTAGGGCTTCCTTGTTTCTCTCAGGGCAGCACAACTTTGAGGATGGGACAACTTCGGTCTGGGGTCCATCCTTCGATATAAGGATTTTTTGCATTCAGGTCGGAGCCCAGTGCCAGGGGCCCCTGGGCACATCCTTTGGCCATTTTCCCTGGGAAAGAAAACTCACCAGTCCAGGTTGCTGATGTCAGTTTGTAGGGCTCCCTTGGGTCTATCAGGGCAGCACAACTTTGAGGAGGGGACAACTTCGGTTGGGGGTCCAAACTTCGATATAAGGATTCTCTGCAGTAAGGCCCCAGCCCAGGGCCAGGGGCCCCTGGGCACATCCTTTGGCCATTTTCCCTGGGAAAGAAAACTCACCAGTCCAGGTTGCTGATGTCAGTTTGTAGGGCTCCCTTGGGTCTATCTGGGCAGCAGAAATTTGAGGAGCGGACAATTTTGGTCTGCGATCCATCCTTCGATATATGGATTCTTTGCAGTCAGGTCCCAGCCCTGCTCTTGGGGCTCCTGGGCACATCCTTTGGCCATTTTCCCTGGGAAAGAAAACTCACCAGTCCAGGTTCCTGATGTCAGTTTGTAGGGCTCCCTTGGGTCTATCAGGGCAGCACAAGTTTGAGGTGGGGACAATTTTGGTCTGTGATCCACCCTTCGATAGAGGGATTCTTTACAGTCAGGCCCGAGCCCAGGGTCAGGGGCCCCTGGGCATATCCTTTGGCCATTTTCCCTGGGAAAGAAAACTCACCAGTCCAGGTTGCTGATGTCAGTTTGTAGGGCTTCCTTGTTTCTCTCAGGGCAGCACAACTTTGAGGATGGGACAACTTCGGTCTGGGGTCCATCGTTCAGTATAAGGATTCTTTGCAGTCAGGTCCGAGCCCAGTGCCAGGGGCCCCTGGGCACATCCTTTGGCCATTTTCCCTGGGAAAGAAAACTCACCAGTCCAGGTTGCTGATGTCAGTTTGTAGGGCTCCCTTGGGTCTATCAGGGCAGCACAACTTTGAGGAGGGGACAACTTCGGTTGGGGGTCCAAACTTCGATATAAGGATTCTCTGCAGTCAGGCCCCAGCCCAGGGCCAGGGGCCCCTGGGCACATCCTTTGGCCATTTTCCCTGGGAAAGAAAACTCACCAGTCCAGGTTGCTGATGTCAATTTGTAGGGCTCCCTTGGGTCTCTCAGGGCAGCACAACTTTGAGGAGGGGACAACTTCGGTCTGTGATCCATTGTTCGATATAAGTATTCTTTGCAGTCAGGTCCCAGCCCGGGGTCAGGGGCCCCTGGGCACATCCTTTGGCCATTTTCCCTGGGAAAGAAAACTCACTAGTCCAGGTTGCTGATGTCAGTTTGTAGGGCTCCCTTGGGTCTATCAGGACAGCACAACTTTGAGGAGGGGACAACTTTGGTCTGCGAACCGTCCTTCGATATAAGGATTCTTTGCAGTCAGGCCCCAGCCCGTTGCCAGGGGCCCCTGGGCACATCCTTTGGCCATTTTCCCTGGGAAATAAAACTCACCAGTCCAGGTTGCTGATGTCAGTTTGTAGGGCTCCCTTGGGTCTCTCAGGGCAGCACAACTTTGAGGAGGGGACAACTTCGGTCTGGGGTCCATACTTCGATATAAGGATTCTTTGCAGTCAGGCCCCATCCCAGTCCCAGGGGCCCCTGGGCACATCCTTTGGCCATTTTCCCTGGGAAAGAAAACTCACCAGTCCAGGTTGCTGATGTCAGTTTGTAGGGCTCCCTTGGGTCTATCTGGGCAGCAGAAATTTGAGGTGGGGACAATTTTGGTCTGTGATCCACCCTTCGATAGAGGGATTCTTTACAGTCAGGCCCGAGCCCAGGGTCAGGGGCCCCTGGGCATATCCTTTGGCCATTTTCCCTGGGAAAGAAAACTCACCAGTCCAGGTTGCTGATGTCAGTTTGTAGGGCTTCCTTGTTTCTCTCAGGGCAGCACAACTTTGAGGATGGGACAACTTCGGTCTGGGGTCCATCCTTCAATATAAGGATTCTTTGCAGTCAGGTCCGAGCCCAGTGCCAGGGGCCCCTGGGCACATCCTTTGGCCATTTTCCCTGGGAAAGAAAACTCACCAGTCCAGGTTGCTGATGTCAGTTTGTAGGGCTCCCTTGGGTCTCTCAGGGCAGCACAACTTTAGGGAGGGGACCACTTCAGTCTGTGATCCATCCTTCGATATAAGGATTTTTTGCATTCAGGCCCCAGCCCAGGGCCAGGGGCCCCTGGGCACATCCTTTGGCCATTTTCCCTGGGAAAGAAAACTCACCAGTCCAGGTTGCTGATATCAGTTTGTAGGGCTCCCTTGGGTCTCTCAGGGCAGCACAAGTATGAGATGGGAACAACTTCGGTCTGCGATCCATCCTTCGATATATGGATTCTTTGCAGTCAGGCCCGAGCCCAGTGCCAGGGGCCCCTGGGCACATCCTTTGGCCATTTTCCCTGGGAAAGAAAACTCACCATTCCAGGTTCCTGATGTCAGTTTGTAGGGCTCCCTTGGGTCTATCAGGGCAGCACAACTTTGAGCAGGGGACAACTTCGGTTGGGGGTCCAAACTTAGATATAAGGATTCTCTGCAGTCAGGCCCCAGCCCAGGGCCAGGGGCCCCTGGGCACATCCTTCGGCCATTTTCCCTGGGAAAGAAAACTCACCAGTCCAGGTTGCTGATGTCAGTTTGTAGGGCTCCCTTGGGTCTCGCAGGGCAGCACAACTTTGAGGAGGGGACAACTTTGGTCTGCGAACCGTCCTTCGATATAAGGATTCTTTGCAGTCAGGCCCCAGCCCAGGGCCAGGGGCCCCTGGGCACATCCTTTGGTCATTTTCCCTGGGAAAGAAAACTCACCAGTCCAGGTTGCTGATGTCAGTTTGTAGGGCTCCCTTGGGTCTCTCAGGGCAGCACAACTTTGAGGAGGGGACAACTTTGGTCTGTGATCCATTCTTAGATATAAGGATTCTTCGCAGTCAGGCCCCAGCCCGGGGTCAGGGGCCCCTGGGCACATCCTTTTGCCATTTTCCCTGGGAAAGAAAACTCACCAGTCCAGGTTGCTGATGTCAGTTTGTAGGGCTCTCTTGGGTCTCTCAGGGCAGCACAACTTTGAGGAGGGGACAACTTCGGTCTGGGGTCCATCCTTCGATATAAGGATTCTTTGCACTCAGGTGCCAGCCCAGTGCCAGGGGCCCCTGGGCACATCCTTTGGCCATTTTCCCTGGGAAAGAAAACTCACCAGTCCAGGTTGCTGATGTCAGTTTGTAGGGCTCCCTTGGGTCTATCAGGGCAGCACAACTTTGAGGAGGGGACAACTTCGGTCTGGGGTCCATCCTTCGATATAAGGATTCTTTGCAGTCAGGTCCCAGCCCTGCTCTTGGGGCTCCTGGGAACATCCTTTGGCCATTTTCCCTGGGAAAGAAAACTCACCAGTCCAGGTTGCTGATGTCAGTTTGTAGGGCTCCCTTGGGTCTATCAGGGCAGCACAACTTTGAGGAGGGGACAACTTCGGTCTGCGATCCATCCTTCGATATAAGGATTCTTTGCATTCACGCCCGAGCCCAGTGCCAGGGGCCCCTGGGCACATCCTTTGGCCATTTTCCCTGGGAAAGAAAACTCACCAGTCCAGGTTCCTGATGTCAGTTTGTAGGGCTCCCTTGGGTCTATCAGGGCAGCACAAGTATGAGATGGGGACAACTTCGGTCTGCGATCCATCCTTCGATATAAGGATTCTTTGCATTCAGGCCCGAGCCCAGGGCCAGGTGCCCCTGGGCACATCCTTTGGCCATTTTCCCTGGGAAAGAAAACTCACCAGTCCAGGTTCCTGATGTCAGTTTGTAGGGCTCCCTTGGGTCTATCAGGGCAGCACAAGTTTGAGGTGGGGACAATTTTGGTCTGTGATCCACGCTTCGATTGAGGGATTCTTTACAGTCAGGCCCGAGTCCAGGGCCAGGGGCTCCTGGGCACATCCTTTGGCCATTTTCCCTGGGAAAGAAAATTCACCAGTCCAGGTTGCTAATGTCAGTTTGTAGGGCTCCCTTGGGTCTATCAGGGCAGCAGAAATTTGAGGAGGGGACAACTTCAGTCTGGGGTCCATCCTTCGATATAAGGATTCTTTGCAGTCAGGTCCGAGCCCAGTGCCAGGGGCCCCTGGGCACATCCTTTGGCCATTTTCCCTGGGAAAGAAAACTCACCAGTCCAGGTTGCTGAGGTCAGTTTGTAGGGCTCCCTTGGGTCTATCAGGGCAGCACAACTTTGAGGAGGGGACAACTTCGGTTGGGGGTCCAAACTTTGATATAAGGATTCTCTGCAGTCAGGCCCCAGCCCAGGGCCGGGGGCCCCGGGGCACATCCTTTGGCCATTTTCCCTGGGAAAGAAAATTCACATGTCCAGGCTGCTGATATCAGTTTGTAGGGCTCCCTTGGGTCTATCTGGGCAGCAGAAATTTGAGGAGCGGACAATTTTGGTCTGCGATCCATCCTTCGATATATTGATTCTTTGCAGTCAGGTCCCAGCCCGGCTCTTGGGGCTCCTGGGAACATCGTTTGGCCATTTTCCCTGGGAAAGAAAACTCACCAGTCCAGGTTGCTGATATCAGTTTGTCGGGCTCCCTTGGGTCTATCAGGGCAGCACAAGTATGAGATGGGGACAACTTCGGTCTGCGATCCATCCTTCGATATAAGGATTATTTGCATTCAGGCCCGAGCCCAGTGCCAGGGGCCCCTGGGCACATCCTTTGGCCATTTTCCCTGGGAAAGAAAACTCACCAGTCCAGGTTGCTGATGTCAGTTTGTAGGGCTCCCTTGGGTCTATCAGGGCACCACAAGTATGAGATGGGGACAACTTCGGTCTGCGATCCATCCTTCGATACAAGGATTCTTTGCATTCAGGCCCGAGCCCAGGGCCAGGGGCCCCTGGGCACATCCTTTGGCCATTTTCCCTGGGAAAGAAAACTCACCAGTCCAGGTTCCTGATGTCAGTTTGTACGGCTCCCTTGGGTCTATCAGGGCAGCACAAGTTTGAGGTGGGGACAATTTTGGTCTGTGATCCACCCTTCGATAGAGGGATTCTTTACAGTCAGGCGCGAGCCCAGGGTCAGGGGCCCCTGGGCATATCCTTTGGCCATTTTCCCTGGGAAAGAAAACTCACCAGTCCAGGTTGCTGATGTCAGTTTGTAGGGCTTCCTTGTTTCTCTCAGGGCAGCACAACTTTGAGGATGGGACAACTTCGGTCTGGGGTCCATCCTTCGATATAAGGATTTTTTGCATTCAGGTCGGAGCCCAGTGCCAGGGGCCCCTGGGCACATCCTTTGGCCATTTTCCCTGGGAAAGAAAACTCACCAGTCCAGGTTGCTGATGTCAGTTTGTAGGGCTCCCTTGGGTCTATCAGGGCAGCACAACTTTGAGGAGGGGACAACTTCGGTTGGGGGTCCAAACTTCGATATAAGGATTCTCTGCAGTCAGGCCCCAGCCCAGGGCCAGGGGCCCCTGGGCACATCCTTTGGCCATTTTCCCTGGGAAAGAAAACTCACCAGTCCAGGTTGCTGATGTCAGTTTGTAGGGCTCCCTTGGGTCTCTCAGGGCAGCACAACTTTGAGGAGGGGACAACTTCGGTCTGTGATCCATTGTTCGATATAAGGATTCTTTGCAGTCAGGTCCCAGCCCGGGGTCAGGGGCCCCTGGGCACATCCTTTGGCCATTTTCCCTGGGAAAGAAAACTCACCAGTCCAGGTTGCTGATGTCAGTTTGTAGGGCTCCCTTGGGTCTCTCAGGGCAGCACAACTTTGAGGAGGGGACAACTTTGGTCTGTGATCCATTCTTAGATATAAGGATTCTTCGGAATCAGGCCCCAGCTCGGGGTCAGGGGCCCCTGGGCACATCCTTTGGCCATTTTCCCTGGGAAAGAAAACTCACCAGTCCAGGTTGCTGATGTCAGTTTGTAGGGCTCTCTTGGGTCTCTCAGGGCAGCACAACTTTGAGGAGGGGACAACTTCGGTCTGGGGTCCATCCTTCGATATAAGGATTCTTTGCAGTCAGGTGCCAGCCCAGTGCCAGGGGCCCCTGGGCACATCCTTTGGCCATTTTCCCTGGGAAAGAAAACTCACCAGTCCAGGTTGCTGATGTCAGTTTGTAGGGCTCCCTTGGGTCTATCAGGGCAGCACAACTTTGAGGAGGGGACAACTTCGGTCTGGGGTCCATCCTTCGATATAAGGATTCTTTGCAGTCAGGTCCCAGCCCTGCTCTTGGGGCTCCTGGGAACATCCTTTGGCCATTTTCCCTGGGAAAGAAAACTCACCAGTCCAGGTTGCTGATGTCAGTTTGTAGGGCTCCCTTGGGTCTCTCAGGGCAGCACAACTTTGAGGAGGGGACAACTTCGGTCTGCGATCCATCCTTCGATATAAGGATTCTTTGCATTCAGGCCCGAGCCCAGGGTCAGGGGCCCCTGGGCACATCCTTTGGCCATTTTCCCTGGGAAAGAAAACTCACCAGTCCAGGTTCCTGATGTCAGTTTGTAGGGCTCCCTTGGGTCTATCAAGGCAGCACAAGTATGAGATGACGACAACTTCGGTCTGCGATCCATCCTTCGATATAAGGATTCTTTGCATTCAGGCCCGAGCCCAGGGCCAGGTGCCCCTGGGCACATCCTTTGGCCATTTTCCCTGGGAAAGAAAACTCAGCAGTCCAGGTTCCTGATGTCAGTTTGTAGGGCTCCCTTGGGTCTATCAGGGCAGCACAAGTTTGAGGTGGGGACAACTTTGGTCTGTGATCCACGCTTCGATTGATGGATTCTTTACAGTCAGGCCCGAGTCCAGGGCCAGGGGCTCCTGGGCACATCCTTTGGCCATTTTCCCTGGGAAAGAAAACTCACCAGTCCAGGTTGCTGATGTCAGTTTGTAGGGCTCCCTTGGGTCTCTCAGGGCAGCACAACTTTGAGGAGGGGACAACTTCGGTCTGTGATCCATTGTTCGATATAAGGATTCTTTGCAGTCAGGTCCCAGCCCGGGGTCAGGGGCCCCTGGGCACATCCTTTGGCCATTTTCCCTGGGAAAGAAAACTCACCAGTCCAGGTTGCTGATGTCAGTTTGTAGGGCTCCCTTGGGTCTCTCAGGGCAGCACAACTTTGAGGAGGGGACAACTTTGGTCTGTGATCCATTCTTAGATATAAGGATTCTTCGGAATCAGGCCCCAGTTCGGGGTCAGGGGCCCCTGGGCACATCCTTTGGCCATTTTCCCTGGGAAAGAAAACTCACCAGTCCAGGTTGCTGATGTCAGTTTGTAGGGCTCTCTTGGGTCTCTCAGGGCAGCACAACTTTGAGGAGGGGACAACTTCGGTCTGGGGTCCATCCTTCGATATAAGGATTCTTTGCAGTCAGGTGCCAGCCCAGTGCCAGGGGCCCCTGGGCACATCCTTTGGCCATTTTCCCTGGGAAAGAAAACTCACCAGTCCAGGTTGCTGATGTCAGTTTGTAGGGCTCCCTTGGGTCTATCAGGGCAGCACAACTTTGAGGAGGGGACAACTTCGGTCTGGGGTCCATCCTTCGATATAAGGATTCTTTGCAGTCAGGTCCCAGCCCTGCTCTTGGGGCTCCTGGGAACATCCTTTGGCCATTTTCCCTGGGAAAGAAAACTCACCAGTCCAGGTTGCTGATGTCAGTTTGTAGGGCTCCCTTGGGTCTCTCAGGGCAGCACAACTTTGAGGAGGGGACAACTTCGGTCTGCGATCCATCCTTCGATATAAGGATTCTTTGCATTCAGGCCCGAGCCCAGGGTCAGGGGCCCCTGGGCACATCCTTTGGCCATTTTCCCTGGGAAAGAAAACTCACCAGTCCAGGTTCCTGATGTCAGTTTGTAGGGCTCCCTTGGGTCTATCAAGGCAGCACAAGTATGAGATGACGACAACTTCGGTCTGCGATCCATCCTTCGATATAAGGATTCTTTGCATTCAGGCCCGAGCCCAGGGCCAGGTGCCCCTGGGCACATCCTTTGGCCATTTTCCCTGGGAAAGAAAACTCACCAGTCCAGGTTCCTGATGTCAGTTTGTAGGGCTCCCTTGGGTCTATCAGGGCAGCACAAGTTTGAGGTGGGGACAACTTTGGTCTGTGATCCACGCTTCGATTGATGGATTCTTTACAGTCAGGCCCGAGTCCAGGGCCAGGGGCTCCTGGGCACATCCTTTGGCCATTTTCCCTGGGAAAGAAAACTCACCAGTCCAGGTTGCTGATGTCAGTTTGTAGGGCTCCCTTGGGTCTCTCAGGGCAGCACAACTTTGAGGAGGGGACAACTTCGGTCTGTGATCCATTGTTCGATATAAGGATTCTTTGCAGTCAGGTCCCAGCCCGGGGTCAGGGGCCCCTGGGCACATCCTTTGGCCATTTTCCCTGGGAAAGAAAACTCACCAGTCCAGGTTGCTGATGTCAGTTTGTAGGGCTCCCTTGGGTCTCTCAGGGCAGCACAACTTTGAGGAGGGGACAACTTTGGTCTGTGATCCATTCTTAGATATAAGGATTCTTCGGAATCAGGCCCCAGCTCGGGGTCAGGGGCCCCTGGGCACATCCTTTGGCCATTTTCCCTGGGAAAGAAAACTCACCAGTCCAGGTTGCTGATGTCAGTTTGTAGGGCTCTCTTGGGTCTCTCAGGGCAGCACAACTTTGAGGAGGGGACAACTTCGGTCTGGGGTCCATCCTTCGATATAAGGATTCTTTGCAGTCAGGTGCCAGCCCAGGGCCAGGGGCCCCTGGGCACATCCTTTGGCCATTTTCCCTGGGAAAGAAAACTCACCAGTCCAGGTTGCTGATGTCAGTTTGTAGGGCTCCCTTGGGTCTATCAGGGCAGCACAACTTTGAGGAGGGGACAACTTCGGTCTGCGATCCATCCTTCGATATAAGGATTCTTTGCATTCAGGCCCGAGCCCAGGGTCAGGGGCCCCTGGGCACATCCTTTGGCCATTTTCCCTGGGAAAGAAAACTCACCAGTCCAGGTTCCTGATGTCAGTTTGTAGGGCTCCCTTGGGTCTATCAAGGCAGCACAAGTATGAGATGACGACAACTTCGGTCTGCGATCCATCCTTCGATATATGGATTCTTTGCATTCAGGTCCCAGCCCTGCTCTTGGGGCTCCTGGGAACATCCTTTGGCCATTTTCCCTGGGAAAGAAAACTCACCAGTCCAGGTTGCTGATGTCAGTTTGTAGGGCTCCCTTGGGTCTATCAGGGCAGCACAAGTATGAGATGGGGACAACTTCGGTCTGCGATCCATCCTTCGATACAAGGATTCTTTGCATTCAGGCCCGAGCCCAGGGCCAGGGGCCCCTGGGCACATCCTTTGGCCATTTTCCCTGGGAAAGAAAACTCACCAGTCCAGGTTGCTGATGTCAGTTTGTAGGGCTCCCTTGGGTCTATCAGGGCAGCACAACTTTGAGGAGGGGACAACTTCGGTTGGGGGTCCAAACTTCGATATAAGGATTCTCTGCAGTCAGGCCCCAGCCCAGGGCCAGGGGCCCCTGGGCACATCCTTTGGCCATTTTCCCTGGGAAAGAAAAATCACCAGTCCAGGTTCCTGATGTCAATTTGTAGGGCTCCCTTGGGTCTCTCAGGGCAGCACAACTTTGAGGAGGGGACAATTTCGGTCTGTGATCCATTGTTCGATATAAGGATTCTTTGCAGTCAGGTCCCAGCCCGGGGTCAGGGGCCCCTGGGCACATCCTTTGGCCATTTTCCCTGGGAAAGAAAACTCACTAGTCCAGGTTGCTGATGTCAGTTTGTAGGGCTCCCTTGGGTCTATCAGGGCAGCACAACTTTGAGGAGGGGACAACTTTGGTCTGCGAACCGTCCTTCGATATAAGGATTCTTTGCAGTCAGGCCCCAGCCCAGGGCCAGGGGCCCCTGGGCACATCCTTTGGCCATTTTCCCTGGGAAAGAAAACTCACCAGTCCAGGTTGCTGATGTCAGTTTGTAGGGCTCTCTTGGGTCTCTCAGGGCAGCACAACTTTGAGGAGGGGACAACTTCGGTCTGGGGTCCATCCTTCGATATAAGGATTCTTTGCAGTCAGGTCCCAGCCCGGGGTCAGGGGCCCCTGGGCACATCCTTTGGCCATTTTCCCTGGGAAAGAAAACTCACCAGTCCAGGTTGCTGATGTCAGTTTGTAGGGCTCCCTTGGGTCTCTCAGGGCAGCACAACTTTGAGGAGGGGACAACTTTGGTCTGTGATCCATTCTTAGATATAAGGATTCTTCGGAATCAGGCCCCAGCTCGGGGTCAGGGGCCCCTGGGCACATCCTTTGGCCATTTTCCCTGGGAAAGAAAACTCACCAGTCCAGGTTGCTGATGTCAGTTTGTAGGGCTCTCTTGGGTCTCTCAGGGCAGCACAACTTTGAGGAGGGGACAACTTCGGTCTGGGGTCCATCCTTCGATATAAGGATTCTTTGCAGTCAGGTGCCAGCCCAGGGCCAGGGGCCCCTGGGCACATCCTTTGGCCATTTTCCCTGGGAAAGAAAACTCACCAGTCCAGGTTGCTGATGTCAGTTTGTAGGGCTCCCTTGGGTCTATCAGGGCAGCACAACTTTGAGGAGGGGACAACTTCGGTCTGGGGTCCATCCTTCGATATAAGGATTCTTTGCAGTCAGGTCCCAGCCCTACTCTTGGGGCTCCTGGGAACATCCTTTGGCCATTTTCCCTGGGAAAGAAAACTCACCAGTCCAGGTTCCTGATGTCAGTTTGTAGGGCTCCCTTGGGTCTATCAGGGCAGCACAACTTTGAGGAGGGGACAACTTTGGTCTGTGATCCATTCTTAGATATAAGGATTCTTCGGAATCAGGCCCCAGCTCGGGGTCAGGGGCCCCTGGGCACATCCTTTGGCCATTTTCCCTGGGAAAGAAAACTCACCAGTCCAGGTTGCTGATGTCAGTTTGTAGGGCTCCCTTGGGTCTATCAGGGCAGCACAACTTTGAGGAGGGGACAACTTCGGTCTGCGATCCATCCTTCGATATAAGGATTCTTTGCATTCAGGCCCGAGCCCAGGGTCAGGGGCCCCTGGGCACATCCTTTGGCCATTTTCCCTGGGAAAGAAAACTCACCAGTCCAGGTTCCTGATGTCAGTTTGTAGGGCTCCCTTGGGTCTATCAAGGCAGCACAAGTATGAGATGACGACAACTTCGGTCTGCGATCCATCCTTCGATATATGGATTCTTTGCATTCAGGTCCCAGCCCTGCTCTTGGGGCTCCTGGGAACATCCTTTGGCCATTTTCCCTGGGAAAGAAAACTCACCAGTCCAGGTTGCTGATGTCAGTTTGTAGGGCTCCCTTGGGTCTATCAGGGCAGCACAAGTATGAGATGGGGACAACTTCGGTCTGCGATCCATCCTTCGATACAAGGATTCTTTGCATTCAGGCCCGAGCCCAGGGCCAGGGGCCCCTGGGCACATCCTTTGGCCATTTTCCCTGGGAAAGAAAACTCACCAGTCCAGGTTGCTGATGTCAGTTTGTAGGGCTCCCTTGGGTCTATCAGGGCAGCACAACTTTGAGGAGGGGACAACTTCGGTTGGGGGTCCAAACTTCGATATAAGGATTCTCTGCAGTCAGGCCCCAGCCCAGGGCCAGGGGCCCCTGGGCACATCCTTTGGCCATTTTCCCTGGGAAAGAAAAATCACCAGTCCAGGTTCCTGATGTCAATTTGTAGGGCTCCCTTGGGTCTCTCAGGGCAGCACAACTTTGAGGAGGGGACAATTTCGGTCTGTGATCCATTGTTCGATATAAGGATTCTTTGCAGTCAGGTCCCAGCCCGGGGTCAGGGGCCCCTGGGCACATCCTTTGGCCATTTTCCCTGGGAAAGAAAACTCACTAGTCCAGGTTGCTGATGTCAGTTTGTAGGGCTCCCTTGGGTCTATCAGGGCAGCACAACTTTGAGGAGGGGACAACTTTGGTCTGCGAACCGTCCTTCGATATAAGGATTCTTTGCAGTCAGGCCCCAGCCCAGGGCCAGGGGCCCCTGGGCACATCCTTTGGCCATTTTCCCTGGGAAAGAAAACTCACCAGTCCAGGTTGCTGATGTCAGTTTGTAGGGCTCTCTTGGGTCTCTCAGGGCAGCACAACTTTGAGGAGGGGACAACTTCGGTCTGGGGTCCATCCTTCGATATAAGGATTCTTTGCAGTCAGGTGCCAGCCCAGTGCCAGGGGCCCCTGGGCACATCCTTTGGCCATTTTCCCTGGGAAAGAAAACTCACCAGTCCAGGTTGCTGATGTCAGTTTGTAGGGCTCCCTTGGGTCTCTCAGGGCAGCACAACTTTGAGGAGGGGACAACTTCGGTCTGCGATCCATCCTTCGATATAAGGATTCTTTGCAGTCAGGTGCCAGCCCAGTGCCAGGGGCCCCTGGGCACATCCTTTGGCCATTTTCCCTGGGAAAGAAAACTCACCAGTCCAGGTTGCTGATGTCAGTTTGTAGGGCTCCCTTGGGTCTATCAGGGCAGCACAAGTATGAGATGGGGACAACTTCGGTCTGCAATCCATCTTTCGATATAAGGATTCTTTGCATTCTGGCCCGAGCCCAGGGCCAGGTGCCCCTGGGCACATCCTCTGGCCATTTTCCCTGGGAAAGAAAACTCACCAGTCCAGGTTCCTGATGTCAGTTTGTAGGGCTCCCTTGGGTCTATCAGGGCAGCACAAGTTTGAGGTGGGGACAATTTTGGTCTGTGATCCACGCTTCGATTGAGGGATTCTTTACAGTCAGGCCCGAGTCCAGGGCCAGGGGCTCCTGGGCACATCCTTTGGCCATTTTCCCTGGGAAAGAAAATTCACCAGTCCAGGTTGCTAATGTCAGTTTGTAGGGCTCCCTTGGGTCTATCAGGGCAGCACAACTTTGAGGAGGGGACAACTTCAGTCTGGGGTCCATCCTTCGATATAAGGATTCTTTGCAGTCAGGTCCGAGCCCAGTGCCAGGGGCCCCTGGGCACATCCTTTGGCCATTTTCCCTGGGAAAGAAAACTCACCAGTCCAGGTTGCTGAGGTCAGTTTGTAGGGCTCCCTTGGGTCTATCAGGGCAGCACAACTTTGAGGAGGGGACAACTTCGGTTGGGGGTCCAAACTTCGATATAAGGATTCTCTGCAGTCAGGCCCCAGCCCAGGGCCGGGGGCCCCTGGGCACATCCTTTGGCCATTTTCCCTGGGAAAGAAAATTCACCTGTCCAGGCTGCTGATGTCAGTTTGTAGGGCTCCCTTGGGTCTATCAGGGCAGCACAAGTAAGAGATGGGGACAACTTCGGTCTGCGATCCATCCTTCGATATAAGGATTATTTGCATTCAGGCCCGAGCCCAGTGCCAGGGGCCCCTGGGCACATCCTTTGGCCATTTTCCCTGGGAAAGAAAACTCACCAGTCCAGGTTGCTGATGTCAGTTTGTAGGGCTCCCTTGGGTCTATCAGGGCAGCACAACTTTGAGGAGGGGACAACTTCGGTCTGCGATCCATCCTTCGATATAAGGATTCTTTGCATTCAGGCCCGAGCCCAGGGTCAGGGGCCCCTGGGCACATCCTTTGGCCATTTTCCCTGGGAAAGAAAACTCACCAGTCCAGGTTGCTGATATCAGTTTGTAGGGCTCCCTTGGGTCTATCAGGGCAGTACAAGTATGAGATGGGGACAACTTCGGTCTGCGATCCATCCTTCGATATAAGGATTCTTTGCATTCAGGCCCGAGCCCAGTGCCAGGGGCCCCTGGGCACATCCTTTGGTCATTTTCCCTGGGAAAGAAAACTCACCAGTCCAGGTTCCTGATGTCAGTTTGTAGGGCTCCCTTGGGTCTATCAGGGCAGCACAAGTATGAGATGGGGACAACTTCGGTCTGCAATCCATCCTTCGATATAAGGATTCTTTGCATTCAGGCCCGAGCCCAGGGCCAGGTGCCCCTGGGCACATCCTTTCGCCATTTTCCCTGGGAAAGAAAACTCACCAGTCCAGGTTCCTGATGTCAGTTTGTAGGGCTCCCTTGGGTCTATCAGGGCAGCACAAGTTTGAGGTGGGGACAATTTTGGTCTGTGATCCACGCTTCGATTGAGGGATTCTTTACAGTCAGGCCCGAGTCCAGGACCAGGGACTCCTGGGCACATCCTTTGGCCATTTTCCCTGGGAAAGAAAATTCACCAGTCCAGGTTGCTAATGTCCGTTTGTAGGGCTCCCTTGGGTCTATCAGGGCAGCACAACTTTGAGGAGGGGACAACTTCAGTCTGGGGTCCATCCTTCGATATAAGGATTCTTTGCAGTCAGGTCCGAGCCCAGTGCCAGGGGCCCCTGGGCACATCCTTTGGCCATTTTCCCTGGGAAAGAAAACTCACCAGTCCAGGTTGCTGAGGTCAGTTTGTAGGGCTCCCTTGGGTCTATCAGGGCAGCACAACTTTGAGGAGGGGACAACTTCGGTTGGGGGTCCAAACTTCGATATAAGGATTCTCTGCAGTCAGGCCCCAGCCCAGGGCCGGGGGCCCCTGGGCACATCCTTTGGCCATTTTCCCTGGGAAAGAAAATTCACCTGTCCAGGCTGCTGATGTCAGTTTGTAGGGCTCCCTTGGGTCTATCTGGGCAGCAGAAATTTGAGGAGCGGACAATTTTGGTCTGCGATCCATCCTTCGATATATGGATTCTTTGCATTCAGGTCCCAGCCCTGCTCTTGGGGCTCCTGAGAACATCCTTTGGCCATTTTCCCTGGGAAAGAAAACTCACCAGTCCAGGTTGCTGATATCAGTTTGTAGGGCTCCCTTGGTCTATCAGGACAGCACAAGTATGAGATGGGGACAACTTCGGTCTGCGATCCATCCTTCGATATAAGGATTCTTTGCATTCAGGCCCGAGCCCAGTGCCAGGGGCCCCTGGGCACATCCTTTGGCCATTTTCCCTGGGAAAGAAAACTCACCATTCCAGGTTCCTGATGTCAGTTTGTAGGGCTCCCTTGGGTCTATCAGGGCAGCACAAGTATGAGATGGGGACAACTTCGGTCTGCGATCCATCCTTCGATACAAGGATTCTTTGCATTCAGGCCCGAGCCCAGGGCCAGGGGCCCCTGGGCACATCCTTTGGCCATTTTCCCTGGGAAAGAAAACTCACCAGTCCAGGTTCCTGATGTCAGTTTGTAGGGCACCCTTGGGTCTATCAGGGCAGCACAAGTTTGAGGTGGGGACAATTTTGGTCTGTGATCCACCCTTCGATAGAGGGATTCTTTACAGTCAGGCCCGAGCCCAGGGTCAGGGGCCCCTGGGCATATCCTTTGGCCATTTTCCCTGGGAAAGAAAACTCACCAGTCCAGGTTGCTGATGTCAGTTTGTAGGGCTTCCTTGTTTCTCTCAGGGCAGCACAACTTTGAGGATGGGACAACTTCGGTCTGGGGTCCATCCTTCGATATAAGGATTTTTTGCATTCAGGTCGGAGCCCAGTGCCAGGGGCCCCTGGGCACATCCTTTGGCCATTTTCCCTGGGAAAGAAAACTCACCAGTCCAGGTTGCTGATGTCAGTTTGTAGGGCTCCCTTGGGTCTATCAGGGCAGCACAACTTTGAGGAGGGGACAACTTCGGTTGGGGGTCCAAACTTCGATATAAGGATTCTCTGCAGTCAGGCCCCAGCCCAGGGCCAGGGGCCCCTGGGCACATCCTTTGGCCATTTTCCCTGGGAAAGAAAACTCACCAGTCCAGGTTCCTGATGTCAATTTGTAGGGCTCCCTTGGGTCTCTCAGGGCAGCACAACTTTGAGGAGGGGACAACTTCGGTCTGTGATCCATTGTTCGATATAAGGATTCTTTGCAGTCAGGTCCCAGCCCGGGGTCAGGGGCCCCTGGGCACATCCTTTGGCCATTTTCCCTGGGAAAGAAAACTCACTAGTCCAGGTTGCTGATGTCAGTTTGTAGGGCTCCCTTGGGTCTATCAGGGCAGCACAACTTTGAGGAGGGGACAACTTTGGTCTGCGAACCGTCCTTCGATATAAGGATTCTTTGCAGTCAGGCCCCAGCCCAGGGCCAGGGGCCCCTGGGCACATCCTTTGGCCATTTTCCCTGGGAAAGAAAACTCACCAGTCCAGGTTGCTGATGTCAGTTTGTAGGGCTCCCTTGGGTCTCTCAGGGTAGCACAACTTTGAGGAGGGGACAACTTTGGTCTGTGATCCATTCTTAGATATAAGGATTCTTCGCAGTCAGGCCCCAGCCCGGGGTCAGGGGCCCGTGGGCACATCCTTTGGCCATTTTCCCTGGGAAAGAAAACTCACCAGTCCAGGTTGCTGATGTCAGTTTGTAGGGCTCTCTTGGGTCTCTCAGGGCAGCACAACTTTGAGGAGGGGACAACTTCGGTCTGGGGTCCATCCTTCGATATAAGGATTCTTTGCAGTCAGGTGCCAGCCCAGTGCCAGGGGCCCCTGGGCACATCCTTTGGCCATTTTCCCTGGGAAAGAAAACTCACCAGTCCAGGTTGCTGATGTCAGTTTGTAGGGCTCCCTTGGGTCTATCAGGGCAGCACAACTTTGAGGAGGGGACAACTTCGGTCTGGGGTCCATCCTTCGATATAAGGATTCTTTGCAGTCAGGTCCCAGCCCTGCTCTTGGGGCTCCTGGGAACATCCTTTGGCCATTTTCCCTGGGAAAGAAAACTCACCAGTCCAGGTTGCTGATGTCAGTTTGTAGGGCTCCCTTGGGTCTCTCAGGGCAGCACAACTTTGAGGAGGGGACAACTTCGGTCTGCGATCCATCCTTTGATATAAGGATTCTTTGCATTCAGGCCCGAGCCCAGGGTCAGGGGCCCCTGGGCACATCCTTTGGCCATTTTCCCTGGGAAAGAAAACTCACCAGTCCAGGTTGCTGATGTCAGTTTGTAGGGCTCCCTTGGGTCTATCAGGGCAGCACAAGTATGAGATGGGGACAACTTCGGTCTGCGATCCATCCTTCGATATAAGGATTCTTTGCATTCAGGCCCGAGCCCAGTGCCAGGGGCCCCTGGGCACATCCTTTGGCCATTTTCCCTGGGAAAGAAAACTCACCAGTACAGGTTCCTGATGTCAGTTTGTAGGGCTCCCTTGGGTCTATCAGGGCAGCAGAAGTATGAGATGGGGACAACTTCGGTCTGCGATCCATCTTTCGATATAAGGATTCTTTGCATTCAGGCCCGAGCCCAGGGCCAGGTGCCCCTGGGCACATCCTTTGGCCATTTTCCCTGGGAAAGAAAACTCACCAGTCCAGGTTCCTGATGTCAGTTTGTAGGGCTCCCTTGGGTCTATCAGGGCAGCACAAGTTTGAGGTGGGGACAATTTTGGTCTGTGATCCACGCTTCGATTGAGCGATTCTTTACAGTCAGGCCCGAGTCCAGGGCCAGGGGCTCCTGGGCACATCCTTTGGCCATTTTCCCTGGGAAAGAAAATTCACCAGTCCAGGTTGATAATGTCAGTTTGTAGGGCTCCCTTGGGTCTATCAGGGCAGCACAACTTTGAGGAGGGGACAACTTCAGTCTGGGGTCCATCCTTCGATATAAGGATTCTTTGCAGTCAGGTCCGAGCCCAGTGCCAGGGGCCCCTGGGCACATCCTTTGGCCATTTTCCCTGGGAAAGAAAACTCACCAGTCCAGGTTGCTGAGGTCAGTTTGTAGGGCTCCCTTGGGTCTATCAGGGCAGCACAACTTTGAGGACGGGACAACTTCGGTTGGGGGTCCAAACTTCGATATAAGGATTCTCTGCAGTCAGGCCCCAGCCCAGGGCCGGGGGCCCCTGGGCACATCCTTTGGCCATTTTCCCTGGGAAAGAAAATTCACCTGTCCAGGCTGCTGATGTCAGTTTGTAGGGCTCCCTTGGGTCTATCTGGGCAGCAGAAATTTGAGGAGCGGAAAATTTTGGTCTGCGATCCATCCTTCAATATATGGATTCTTTGCAGTCAGGTCCCAGCCCTGCTCTTGGGGCTCCTGGGAACATCCTTTGGCCATTTTCCCTGGAAAAGAAAATTCACCTGTCCCGGCTGCTGATGTCAGTTTGTAGGGCTCCCTTGGGTCTCTCAGGGCAGCACAACTTTGAGGAGGGGACAACTTCGGTCTGTGATCCATTGTTCGATATAAGGATTCTTTGCAGTCAGGTCCCAGCCCGGGGTCAGGGGCCCCTGGGCACATCCTTTGGCCATTTTCCCTGGGAAAGAAAACTCACTAGCCCAGGTTGCTGATGTCAGTTTGTAGGGCTCCCTTGGGTCTATCAGGGCACCACAACTTTGAGGAGGGGACAACTTTGGTCTGCGAACCATCCTTCGATATAAGGATTCTTTGCAGTCAGGCCCCAGCCCAAGGCCAGGGGCCCCTGGGCACATCCTTTGGCCATTTTCCCTGGGAAAGAAAACTCACCAGTCCAGGTTGCTGATGTCAGTTTGTAGGGCTCCCTTGGGTCTCTCCCGGCAGCACAACTTTGAGGAGGGGACAACTTTGGTCTGTGATCCATTCTTAGATATAAGGATTCTTCGCAGTCAGGCCCCAGCCCGGGGTCAGGGGCCCCTGGGCACATCCTTTGGCCATTTTCCCTGGGAAAGAAAACTCACCAGTCCAGGTTCCTGATGTCAGTTTGTAGGGCTCTCTTGGGTCTCTCAGGGCAGCACAACTTTGAGGAGGGGACAACTTCGGTCTGGGGTCCATCCTTCGATATAAGGATTCTTTGCAGTCAGGTGCCAGCCCAGTGCCAGGGGCCCCTGGGCACATCCTTTGGCCATTTTCCCTGGGAAAGAAAACTCACCAGTCCAGGTTGCTGATGTCAGTTTGTAGGGCTCCCTTGGGTCTATCAGGGCAGCACAACTTTGAGGAGGGGACAACTTCGGTCTGGGGTCCATCCTTCGATATAAGGATTCTTTGCAGTCAGGTCCCAGCCCTGCTCTTGGGGCTCCTGGGAACATCCTTTGGCCATTTTCCCTGGGAAAGAAAACTCACCAGTCCAGGTTGCTGATGTCAGTTTGTAGGGCTCCCTTGGGTCTCTCAGGGCAGCACAACTTTGAGGAGGGGACAACTTCGGTCTGGGGTCCATCCTTCGATATAAGGATTCTTTGCAGTCAGGTGCCAGCCCAGTGCCAGGGGCCCCTGGGCACATCCTTTGGCCATTTTCCCTGGGAAAGAAAACTCACCAGTCCAGGTTGCTGATGTCAGTTTGTAGGGCTCCCTTGGGTCTATCAGGGCAGCCCAACTTTGAGGAGGGGACAACTTCGGTCTGGGGTCCATCCTTCGATATAAGGATTCTTTGCAGTCCTGTCCCAGCCCTGCTCTTGGGGCTCCTGGGAACATCCTTTGGCCATTTTCCCTGGGAAAGAAAACTCACCAGTCCAGGTTGCTGATGTCAGTTTGTAGGGCTCCCTTGGGTCTCTCAGGGCAGCACAACTCTGAGGAGGGGACAACTTCGGTCTGCGATCCATCCTTCGATATAAGGATTCTTTGCATTCAGGCCCGAGCCCAGGGTCAGGGGCCCCTGGGCACATCCTTTGGCCATTTTCCCTGGGAAAGAAAACTCACCAGTCCAGGTTGCTGATGTCAGTTTGTAGGGCTCCCTTGGGTCTATCAGGGCAGCACAAGTATGAGATGGGGACAACTTCGGTCTGCGATCCATCCTTCGATATAAGGATTATTTGCATTCAGGCCCGAGCCCAGTGCCAGGGGCCCCTGGGCACATCCTTTGGCCATTTTCCCTGTGAAAGAAAACTCACCAGTCCAGGTTGCTGAGGTCAGTTTGTAGGGCTCCCTTGGGTCTATCAGGGCAGCACAAGTATGAGATGGGGACAACTTCGGTCTGCGATCCATCCTTCGATATAAGGATTCTTTGCATTCAGGCCCGAGCCCAGTGCCAGGGGCCCCTGGGCACATCCTTTGGCCATTTTCCCTGGGAAAGAAAACTCACCATTCCAGGTTCCTGATGTCAGTTTGTAGGGCTCCCTTGGGTCTATCAGGGCAGCACAAGTATGAGATGGGGACAACTTCGGTCTGCGATCCATCCTTCAATACAAGGATTCTTTGCATTCAGGCCCGAGCCCAGGGCCAGGGGCCCCTGGGCACATCCTTTGGCCATTTTCCCTGGGAAAGAAAACTCACCAGTCCAGGTTCCTGATGTCAGTTTGTAGGGCTCCCTTGGGTCTATCAGGGCAGCACAAGTTTGAGGTGGGGACAATTTTGGTCTGTGATCCACCCTTCGATAGAGGGATTCTTTACAGTCAGGCCCGAGCCCAGGGTCAGGGGCCCCTGGGCATATCCTTTGGCCATTTTCCCTGGGAAAGAAAACTCACCAGTCCAGGTTCCTGATGTCAGTTTGTAGGGCTTCCTTGTTTCTCTCAGGGCAGCACAACTTTGAGGATGGGACAACTTCGGTCTGGGGTCCATCCTTCGATATAAGGATTTTTTGCATTCAGGTCGGAGCCCAGTGCCAGGGGCCCCTGGGCACATCCTTTGGCCATTTTCCCTGGGAAAGAAAACTCACCAGTCCAGGTTGCTGATGTCAGTTTGTAGGGCTCCCTTGGGTCTATCAGGGCAGCACAACTTTGAGGAGGGGACAACTTCGGTTGGGGGTCCAAACTTCGATATAAGGATTCTCTGCAGTCAGGCCCCAGCCCAGGGCCAGGGGCCCCTGGGCACATCCTTTGGCCATTTTCCCTGGGAAAGAAAACTCACCAGTCCAGGTTCCTGATGTCAATTTGTAGGGCTCCCTTGGGTCTCTCAGGGCAGCACAACTTTGAGGATGGGACAACTTCGGTCTGTGATCCATTGTTGGATATAAGGATTCTTTGCAGTCAGGTCCCAGCCCGGGGTCAGGGACCCCTGGGCACATCCTTTGGCCATTTTCCCTGGGAAAGAAAACTCACTAGTCCAGGTTGCTGATGTCAGTTTGTAGGGCTCCCTTGGGTCTCTCAGGGAAGCACAACTTTGAGGAGGGGACAACTTTGGTCTGTGATCCATTCTTAGATATAAGGATTCTTCGCAGTCAGGCCCCAGCCCGGGGTCAGGGGCCCCTGGGCACATCCTCTGGCCATTTTCCCTGGGAAAGAAAACTCACCAGTCCAGGTTGCTGATGTCAGTTTGTAGGGCTCCCTTGGGTCTATCAGGGCAGCACAACTTTGAGGAGGGGACAACTTCGGTCTGGGGTCCATCCTTCGATATAAGGATTCTTTGCAGTCCTGTCCCAGCCCTGCTCTTGGGGCTCCTGGGAACATCCTTTGGCCATTTTCCCTGGGAAAGAAAACTCACCAGTCCAGGTTGCTGATGTCAGTTTGTAGGGCTCCCTTGGGTCTCTCAGGGCAGCACAACTTTGAGGAGGGGACAACTTCGGTCTGCGATCCATCCTTCGATATAAGGATTCTTTGCATTCAGGCCCGAGCCCAGGGTCAGGGGCCCCTGGGCACATCCTTTGGCCATTTTCCCTGGGAAAGAAAACTCACCAGTCCAGGTTCCTGATGTCAGTTTGTAGGGCTCCCTTGGGTCTATCAAGGCAGCACAAGTATGAGATGACGACAACTTCGGTCTGCGATCCATCCTTCGATATAAGGATTCTTTGCATTCAGGCCCGAGCCCAGGGCCAGGTGCCCCTGGGCACATCCTTTGGCCATTTTCCCTGGGAAAGAAAACTCACCAGTCCAGGTTCCTGATGTCAGTTTGTAGGGCTCCCTTGGGTCTATCAGGGCAGCACAAGTTTGAGGTGGGGACAACTTTGGTCTGTGATCCACGCTTCGATTGATGGATTCTTTACAGTCAGGCCCGAGTCCAGGGCCAGGGGCTCCTGGGCACATCCTTTGGCCATTTTCCCAGGGAAAGAAAACTCACCAGTCCAGGTTGCTGATGTCAGTTTGTAGGGCTCCCTTGGGTCTCTCAGGGCAGCACAACTTTGAGGAGGGGACAACTTCGGTCTGCGATCCATCCTTCGATATAAGGATTCTTTGCATTCAGGCCCGAGCCCAGGGTCAGGGGCCCCTGGGCACATCCTTTGGCCATTTTCCCTGGGAAAGAAAACTCACCAGTCCAGGTTCCTGATGTCAGTTTGTAGGGCTCCCTTGGGTCTATCAAGGCAGCACAAGTATGAGATGACGACAACTTCGGTCTGCGATCCATCCTTCGATATAAGGATTCTTTGCATTCAGGCCCGAGCCCAGGGCCAGGTGCCCCTGGGCACATCCTTTGGCCATTTTCCCTGGGAAAGAAAACTCACCAGTCCAGGTTCCTGATGTCAGTTTGTAGGGCTCCCTTGGGTCTATCAGGGCAGCACAAGTTTGAGGTGGGGACAACTTTGGTCTGTGATCCACGCTTCGATTGATGGATTCTTTACAGTCAGGCCCGAGTCCAGGGCCAGGGGCTCCTGGGCACATCCTTTGGCCATTTTCCCTGGGAAAGAAAACTCACCAGTCCAGGTTGCTGATGTCAGTTTGTAGGGCTCCCTTGGGTCTCTCAGGGCAGCACAACTTTGAGGAGGGGACAACTTCGGTCTGTGATCCATTGTTCGATATAAGGATTCTTTGCAGTCAGGTCCCAGCCCGGGGTCAGGGGCCCCTGGGCACATCCTTTGGCCATTTTCCCTGGGAAAGAAAACTCACCAGTCCAGGTTGCTGATGTCAGTTTGTAGGGCTCCCTTGGGTCTCTCAGGGCAGCACAACTTTGAGGAGGGGACAACTTTGGTCTGTGATCCATTCTTATATATAAGGATTCTTCGGAATCAGGCCCCAGCTCGGGGTCAGGGGCCCCTGGGCACATCCTTTGGCCATTTTCCCTGGGAAAGAAAACTCACCAGTCCAGGTTGCTGATGTCAGTTTGTAGGGCTCTCTTGGGTCTCTCAGGGCAGCACAACTTTGAGGAGGGGACAACTTCGGTCTGGGGTCCATCCTTCGATATAAGGATTCTTTGCAGTTAGGTGCCAGCCCAGTGCCAGGGGCCCCTGGGCACATCCTTTGGCCATTTTCCCTGGGAAAGAAAACTCACCAGTCCAGGTTGCTGATGTCAGTTTGTAGGGCTCCCTTGGGTCTATCAGGGCAGCACAACTTTGAGGAGGGGACAACTTCGGTCTGGGGTCCATCCTTCGATATAAGGATTCTTTGCAGTCAGGTCCCAGCCCTACTCTTGGGGCTCCTGGGAACATAATTTGGTCATTTTCCCTGGGAAAGAAAACTCACCAGTCCAGGTTGCTGATGTCAGTTTGTAGGGCTCCCTTGGGTCTATCAGGGCAGCACAACTTTGAGGAGGGGACAACTTTGGTCTGTGATCCATTCTTAGATATAAGGATTCTTCGGAATCAGGCCCCAGCTCGGGGTCAGGGGCCCCTGGGCACATCCTTTGGCCATTTTCCCTGGGAAAGAAAACTCACCAGTCCAGGTTGCTGATGTCAGTTTGTAGGGCTCCCTTGGGTCTATCAGGGCAGCACAACTTTGAGGAGGGGACAACTTCGGTCTGCGATCCATCCTTCGATATAAGGATTCTTTGCATTCAGGCCCGAGCCCAGGGTCAGGGGCCCCTGGGCACATCCTTTGGCCATTTTCCCTGGGAAAGAAAACTCACCAGTCCAGGTTCCTGATGTCAGTTTGTAGGGCTCCCTTGGGTCTATCAAGGCAGCACAAGTATGAGATGACGACAACTTCGGTCTGCGATCCATCCTTCGATATAAGGATTCTTTGCATTCAGGCCCGAGCCCAGGGCCAGGTGCCCCTGGGCACATCCTTTGGCCATTTTCCCTGGGAAAGAAAACTCAGCAGTCCAGGTTCCTGATGTCAGTTTGTAGGGCTCCCTTGGGTCTATCAGGGCAGCACAAGTTTGAGGTGGGGACAATTTTGGTCTGTGATCCACGCTTCGATTGAGGGATTCTTTACAGTCAGGCCCCAGCCCAGGGCCAGGGGCTCCTGGGCACATCCTTTGGCCATTTTCCCTGGGAAAGAAAACTCACCAGTCCAGGTTGCTGATGTCAGTTTGTAGGGCTCCCTTGGGTCTCTCAGGGCAGCACAACTTTGAGGAGGGGACAACTTCAGTCTGGGGTCCATCCTTCGATATAAGGATTCTTTGCAGTCAGGTCCGAGCCCAGTGCCAGGGGCCCCTGGGCACATCCTTTGGCCATTTTCCCTGGGAAAGAAAACTCACCAGTCCAGGTTGCTGAGGTCAGTTTGTAGGGCTCCCTTGGGTCTATCAGGGCAGCACATGTTTGAGGAGGGGACAACTTCGGTTGGGGGTCCATCCTTCGATATAAGGATTCTTTGCAGTCAGGTCCGAGCCCAGTGCCAGGGGCCCCTGGGCACATCCTTTGGCCATTTTCCCTGGGAAAGAAAACTCACCAGTCCAGGCTGCTGATGCCAGTTTGTAGGGCTCCCTTGGGTCTATCTGGGCAGCAGAAATTTGAGGAGCGGACAATTTTGGTCTGCGATCCATCCTTCGATATATGGATTCTTTGCATTCAGGTCCCAGCCCTGCTCTTGGGGCTCCTGGGAACATCCTTTGGCCATTTTCCCTGGGAAAGAAAACTCACCAGTCCAGGTTGCTGATGTCAGTTTGTAGGGCTCCCTTGGGTCTATCAGGGCAGCACAAGTATGAGATGGGGACAACTTCGGTCTGCGATCCATCCTTCGATACAAGGATTCTTTGCATTCAGGCCCGAGCCCAGGGCCAGGGGCGCCTGGGCACATCCTTTGGCCATTTTCCCTGGGAAAGAAAACTCACCAGTCCAGGTTGCTGATGTCAGTTTGTAGGGCTCCCTTGGGTCTATCAGGGCAGCACAACTTTGAGGAGGGGACAACTTCGGTTGGGGGTCCAAACTTCGATATAAGGATTCTCTGCAGTCAGGCCCCAGCCCAGGGCCAGGGGCCCCTGGGCACATCCTTTGGCCATTTTCCCTGGGAAAGAAAAATCACCAGTCCAGGTTCCTGATGTCAATTTGTAGGGCTCCCTTGGGTCTCTCAGGGCAGCACAACTTTGAGGAGGGGACAACTTCGGTCTGTGATCCATTGTTCGATATAAGGATTCTTTGCAGTCAGGTCCCAGCCCGGGGTCAGGGGCCCCTGGGCACATCCTTTGGCCATTTTCCCTGGGAAAGAAAACTCACTAGTCCAGGTTGCTGATGTCAGTTTGTAGGGCTCCCTTGGGTCTATCAGGGCAGCACAACTTTGAGGAGGGGACAACTTTGGTCTGCGAACCGTCCTTCGATATAAGGATTCTTTGCAGTCAGGCCCCAGCCCAGGGCCAGGGGCCCCTGGGCACATCCTTTGGCCATTTTCCCTGGGAAAGAAAACTCACCAGTCCAGGTTGCTGATGTCAGTTTGTAGGGCTCTCTTGGGTCTCTCAGGGCAGCACAACTTTGAGGAGGGGACAACTTCGGTCTGGGGTCCATCCTTCGATATAAGGATTCTTTGCAGTCAGGTGCCAGCCCAGTGCCAGGGGCCCCTGGGCACATCCTTTGGCCATTTTCCCTGGGAAAGAAAACTCACCAGTCCAGGTTGCTGATGTCAGTTTGTAGGGCTCCCTTGGGTCTCTCAGGGCAGCACAACTTTGAGGAGGGGACAACTTCGGTCTGCGATCCATCCTTCGATATAAGGATTCTTTGCAGTCAGGTGCCAGCCCAGTGCCAGGGGCCCCTGGGCACATCCTTTGGCCATTTTCCCTGGGAAAGAAAACTCACCAGTCCAGGTTGCTGATGTCAGTTTTTAGGGCTCCCTTGGGTCTATCAGGGCAGCACAAGTATGAGATGGGGACAACTTCGGTCTGCGATCCATCTTTCGATATAAGGATTCTTTGCATTCTGGCCCGAGCCCAGGGCCAGGTGCCCCTGGGCACATCCTCTGGCCATTTTCCCTGGGAAAGAAAACTCACCAGTCCAGGTTCCTGATGTCAGTTTGTAGGGCTCCCTTGGGTCTATCAGGGCAGCACAAGTTTGAGGTGGGGACAATTTTGGTCTGTGATCCACGCTTCGATTGAGGGATTCTTTACAGTCAGGCCCGAGTCCAGGGCCAGGGGCTCCTGGGCACATCCTTTGGCCATTTTCCCTGGGAAAGAAAATTCACCAGTCCAGGTTGCTAATGTCAGTTTGTAGGGCTCCCTTGGGTCTATCAGGGCAGCACAACTTTGAGGAGGGGACAACTTCAGTCTGGGGTCCATCCTTCGATATAAGGATTCTTTGCAGTCAGGTCCGAGCCCAGTGCCAGGGGCCCCTGGGCACATCCTTTGGCCATTTTCCCTGGGAAAGAAAACTCACCAGTCCAGGTTGCTGAGGTCAGTTTGTAGGGCTCCCTTGGGTCTATCAGGGCAGCACAACTTTGAGGAGGGGACAACTTCGGTTGGGGGTCCAAACTTCGATATAAGGATTCTCTGCAGTCAGGCCCCAGCCCAGGGCCGGGGGCCCCTGGGCACATCCTTTGGCCATTTTCCCTGGGAAAGAAAATTCACCTGTCCAGGCTGCTGATGTCAGTTTGTAGGGCTCCCTTGGGTCTATCAGGGCAGCACAAGTAAGAGATGGGGACAACTTCGGTCTGCGATCCATCCTTCGATATAAGGATTATTTGCATTCAGGCCCGAGCCCAGTGCCAGGGGCCCCTGGGCACATCCTTTGGCCATTTTCCCTGGGAAAGAAAACTCACCAGTCCAGGTTGCTGATGTCAGTTTGTAGGGCTCCCTTGGGTCTATCAGGGCAGCACAACTTTGAGGAGGGGACAACTTCGGTCTGCGATCCATCCTTCGATATAAGGATTCTTTGCATTCAGGCCCGAGCCCAGGGTCAGGGGCCCCTGGGCACATCCTTTGGCCATTTTCCCTGGGAAAGAAAACTCACCAGTCCAGGTTGCTGATATCAGTTTGTAGGGCTCCCTTGGGTCTATCAGGGCAGTACAAGTATGAGATGGGGACAACTTCGGTCTGCGATCCATCCTTCGATATAAGGATTCTTTGCATTCAGGCCCGAGCCCAGTGCCAGGGGCCCCTGGGCACATCCTTTGGCCATTTTCCCTGGGAAAGAAAACTCACCAGTCCAGGTTCCTGATGTCAGTTTGTAGGGCTCCCTTGGGTCTATCAGGGCAGCACAAGTATGAGATGGGGACAACTTCGGTCTGCAATCCATCCTTCGATATAAGGATTCTTTGCATTCAGGCCCGAGCCCAGGGCCAGGTGCCCCTGGGCACATCCTTTCGCCATTTTCCCTGGGAAAGAAAACTCACCAGTCCAGGTTCCTGATGTCAGTTTGTAGGGCTCCCTTGGGTCTATCAGGGCAGCACAAGTTTGAGGTGGGGACAATTTTGGTCTGTGATCCACGCTTCGATTGAGGGATTCTTTACAGTCAGGCCCGAGTCCAGGACCAGGGGCTCCTGGGCACATCCTTTGGCCATTTTCCCTGGGAAAGAAAATTCACCAGTCCAGGTTGCTAATGTCCGTTTGTAGGGCTCCCTTGGGTCTATCAGGGCAGCACAACTTTGAGGAGGGGACAACTTCAGTCTGGGGTCCATCCTTCGATATAAGGATTCTTTGCAGTCAGGTCCGAGCCCAGTGCCAGGGGCCCCTGGGCACATCCTTTGGCCATTTTCCCTGGGAAAGAAAACTCACCAGTCCAGGTTGCTGATGTCAGTTTGTAGGGCTCCCTTGGGTCTATCAGGGCAGCACAACTTTGAGGAGGGGACAACTTCGGTTGGGGGTCCAAACTTCGATATAAGGATTCTCTGCAGTCAGGCCCCAGCCCAGGGCCGGGGGCCCCTGGGCACATCCTTTGGCCATTTTCCCTGGGAAAGAAAATTCACCTGTCCAGGCTGCTGATGTCAGTTTGTAGGGCTCCCTTGGGTCTATCTGGGCAGCAGAAATTTGAGGAGCGGACAATTTTGGTCTGCGATCCATCCTTCGATATATGGATTCTTTGCATTCAGGTCCCAGCCCTGCTCTTGGGGCTCCTGAGAACATCCTTTGGCCATTTTCCCTGGGAAAGAAAACTCACCAGTCCAGGTTGCTGATATCAGTTTGTAGGGCTCCCTTGGTCTATCAGGACAGCACAAGTATGAGATGGGGACAACTTCGGTCTGCGATCCATCCTTCGATATAAGGATTCTTTGCATTCAGGCCCGAGCCCAGTGCCAGGGGCCCCTGGGCACATCCTTTGGCCATTTTCCCTGGGAAAGAAAACTCACCATTCCAGGTTCCTGATGTCAGTTTGTAGGGCTCCCTTGGGTCTATCAGGGCAGCACAAGTATGAGATGGGGACAACTTCGGTCTGCGATCCATCCTTCGATACAAGGATTCTTTGCATTCAGGCCCGAGCCCAGGGCCAGGGGCCCCTGGGCACATCCTTTGGCCATTTTCCCTGGGAAAGAAAACTCACCAGTCCAGGTTCCTGATGTCAGTTTGTAGGGCACCCTTGGGTCTATCAGGGCAGCACAAGTTTGAGGTGGGGACAATTTTGGTCTGTGATCCACCCTTCGATAGAGGGATTCTTTACAGTCAGGCCCGAGCCCAGGGTCAGGGGCCCCTGGGCATATCCTTTGGCCATTTTCCCTGGGAAAGAAAACTCACCAGTCCAGGTTGCTGATGTCAGTTTGTAGGGCTTCCTTGTTTCTCTCAGGGCAGGACAACTTTGAGGATGGGACAACTTCGGTCTGGGGTCCATCCTTCGATATAAGGATTTTTTGCATTCAGGTCGGAGCCCAGTGCCAGGGGCCCCTGGGCACATCCTTTGGCCATTTTCCCTGGGAAAGAAAACTCACCAGTCCAGGTTGTTGATGTCAGTTTGTAGGGCTCCCTTGGGTCTATCAGGGCAGCACAACTTTGAGGAGGGGACAACTTCGGTTGGGGGTCCAAACTTCGATATAAGGATTCTTTGCAGTCAGGTCCCAGCCCGGGGTCAGGGGCCCCTGGGCACATCCTTTGGCCATTTTCCCTGGGAAAGAAAACTCACTAGTCCAGGTTGCTGATGTCAGTTTGTAGGGCTCCCTTGGGTCTATCAGGGCAGCACAACTTTGAGGAGGGGACAACTTTGGTCTGCGAACCGTCCTTCGATATAAGGATTCTTTGCAGTCAGGCCCCAGCCCAGGGCCAGGGGCCCCTGGGCACATCCTTTGGCCATTTTCCCTGGGAAAGAAAACTCACCAGTCCAGGTTGCTGATGTCAGTTTGTAGGGCTCCCTTGGGTCTCTCAGGGTAGCACAACTTTGAGGAGGGGACAACTTTGGTCTGTGATCCATTCTTAGATATAAGGATTCTTCGCAGTCAGGCCCCAGCCCGGGGTCAGGGGCCCGTGGGCACATCCTTTGGCCATTTTCCCTGGGAAAGAAAACTCACCAGTCCAGGTTGCTGATGTCAGTTTGTAGGGCTCTCTTGGGTCTCTCAGGGCAGCACAACTTTGAGGAGGGGACAACTTCGGTCTGGGGTCCATCCTTCGATATAAGGATTCTTTGCAGTCAGGTGCCAGCCCAGTGCCAGGGGCCCCTGGGCACATCCTTTGGCCATTTTCCCTGGGAAAGAAAACTCACCAGTCCAGGTTGCTGATGTCAGTTTGTAGGGCTCCCTTGGGTCTATCAGGGCAGCACAACTTTGAGGAGGGGACAACTTCGGTCTGGGGTCCATCCTTCGATATAAGGATTCTTTGCAGTCAGGTCCCAGCCCTGCTCTTGGGGATCCTGGGAACATCCTTTGGCCATTTTCCCTGGGAAAGAAAACTCACCAGTCCAGGTTGCTGATGTCAGTTTGTAGGGCTCCCTTGGGTCTCTCAGGGCAGCACAACTTTGAGGAGGGGACAACTTCGGTCTGCGATCCATCCTTTGATATAAGGATTCTTTGCATTCAGGCCCGAGCCCAGGGTCAGGGGCCCCTGGGCACATCCTTTGGCCATTTTCCCTGGGAAAGAAAACTCACCAGTCCAGGTTGCTGATGTCAGTTTGTAGGGCTCCCTTGGGTCTATCAGGGCAGCACAAGTATGAGATGGGGACAACTTCGGTCTGCGATCCATCCTTCGATATAAGGATTCTTTGCATTCAGGCCCGAGCCCAGTGCCAGGGGCCCCTGGGCACATCCTTTGGCCATTTTCCCTGGGAAAGAAAACTCACCAGTACAGGTTCCTGATGTCAGTTTGTAGGGCTCCCTTGGGTCTATCAGGGCAGCAGAAGTATGAGATGGGGACAACTTCGGTCTGCGATCCATCTTTCGATATAAGGATTCTTTGCATTCAGGCCCGAGCCCAGGGCCAGGTGCCCCTGGGCACATCCTTTGGCCATTTTCCCTGGGAAAGAAAACTCACCAGTCCAGGTTCCTGATGTCAGTTTGTAGGGCTCCCTTGGGTCTATCAGGGCAGCACAAGTTTGAGGTAGGGACAATTTTGGTCTGTGATCCACGCTTCGATTGAGCGATTCTTTACAGTCAGGCCCGAGTCCAGGGCCAGGGGCTCCTGGGCACATCCTTTGGCCATTTTCCCTGGGAAAGAAAATTCACCAGTCCAGGTTGATAATGTCAGTTTGTAGGGCTCCCTTGGGTCTCTCAGGGCAGCACAACTTTGAGGAGGGGACAACTTCAGTCTGGGGTCCATCCTTCGATATAAGGATTCTTTGCAGTCAGGTCCGAGCCCAGTGCCAGGGGCCCCTGGGCACATCCTTTGGCCATTTTCCCTGGGAAAGAAAACTCACCAGTCCAGGTTGCTGAGGTCAGTTTGTAGGGCTCCCTTGGGTCTATCAGGGCAGCACAACTTTGAGGACGGGACAACTTCGGTTGGGGGTCCAAACTTCGATATAAGGATTCTCTGCAGTCAGGCCCCAGCCCAGGGCCGGGGGCCCCTGGGCACATCCTTTGGCCATTTTCCCTGGGAAAGAAAATTCACCTGTCCAGGCTGCTGATGTCAGTTTGTAGGGCTCCCTTGGGTCTATCTGGGCAGCAGAAATTTGAGGAGCGGAAAATTTTGGTCTGCGATCCATCCTTCAATATATGGATTTTTTGCAGTCAGGTCCCAGCCCTGCTCTTGGGGCTCCTGGGAACATCCTTTGGCCATTTTCCCTGGAAAAGAAAATTCACCTGTCCCGGCTGCTGATGTCAGTTTGTAGGGCTCCCTTGGGTCTCTCAGGGCAGCACAACTTTGAGGAGGGGACAACTTCGGTCTGTGATCCATTGTTCGATATAAGGATTCTTTGCAGTCAGGTCCCAGCCAGGGGTCAGGGGCCCCTGGGCACATCCTTTGGCCATTTTCCCTGGGAAAGAAAACTCACTAGCCCAGGTTGCTGATGTCAGTTTGTAGGGCTCCCTTGGGTCTATCAGGGCACCACAACTTTGAGGAGGGGACAACTTTGGTCTGCGAACCATCCTTCGATATAAGGATTCTTTGCAGACAGGCCCCAGCCCAAGGCCAGGGGCCCCTGGGCACATCCTTTGGCCATTTTCCCTGGGAAAGAAAACTCACCAGTCCAGGTTGCTGATGTCAGTTTGTAGGGCTCCCTTGGGTCTCTCCCGGCAGCACAACTTTGAGGAGGGGACAACTTTGGTCTGTGATCCATTCTTAGATATAAGGATTCTTCGCAGTCAGGCCCCAGCCCGGGGTCAGGGGCCCCTGGGCACATCCTTTGGCCATTTTCCCTGGGAAAGAAAACTCACCAGTCCAGGTTCCTGATGTCAGTTTGTAGGGCTCTCTTGGGTCTCTCAGGGCAGCACAACTTTGAGGAGGGGACAACTTCGGTCTGGGGTCCATCCTTCGATATAAGGATTCTTTGCAGTCAGGTGCCAGCCCAGCGCCAGGGGCCCCTGGGCACATCCTTTGGCCATTTTCCCTGGGAAAGAAAACTCACCAGTCCAGGTTGCTGATGTCAGTTTGTAGGGCTCCCTTGGGTCTATCAGGGCAGCACAACTTTGAGGAGGGGACAACTTCGGTCTGGGGTCCATCCTTCGATATAAGGATTCTTTGCAGTCAGGTCCCAGCCCTGCTCTTGGGGCTCCTGGGAACATCCTTTGGCCATTTTCCCTGGGAAAGAAAACTCACCAGTCCAGGTTGCTGATGTCAGTTTGTAGGGCTCCCTTGGGTCTATCAGGGCAGCACAAGTTTGAGGTGGGGACAATTTTGGTCTGTGATCCACCCTTCGATAGAGGGATTCTTTACAGTCAGGCCCGAGCCCAGGGTCAGGGGCCCCTGGGCATATCCTTTGGCCATTTTCCCTGGGAAAGAAAACTCACCAGTCCAGGTTGCTGATGTCAGTTTGTAGGGCTTCCTTGTTTCTCTCAGGGCAGGACAACTTTGAGGATGGGACAAATTCGGTCTGGGGTCCATCCTTCGATATAAGGATTTTTTGCATTCAGGTCGGAGCCCAGTGCCAGGGGCCCCTGGGCACATCCTTTGGCCATTTTCCCTGGGAAAGAAAACTCACCAGTCCAGGTTGCTGATGTCAGTTTGTAGGGCTCCCTTGGGTCTATCAGGGCAGCACAACTTTGAGGAGGGGACAACTTCGGTTGGGGGTCCAAACTTCGATATAAGGATTCTCTGCAGTCAGGCCCCAGCCCAGGGCCAGGGGCCCCTGGGCACATCCTTTGGCCATTTTCCCTGGGAAAGAAAACTCACCAGTCCAGGTTCCTGATGTCAATTTGTAGGGCTCCCTTGGGTCTCTCAGGGCAGCACAACTTTGAGGAGGGGACAACTTCGGTCTGTGATCCATTGTTCGATATAAGGATTCTTTGCAGTCAGGTCCCAGCCCGGGGTCAGGGGCCCCTGGGCACATCCTTTGGCCATTTTCCCTGGGAAAGAAAACTCACTAGTCCAGGTTGCTGATGTCAGTTTGTAGGGCTCCCTTGGGTCTCTCAGGGAAGCACAACTTTGAGGAGGGGACAACTTTGGTCTGTGATCCATTCTTAGATATAAGGATTCTTCGCAGTCAGGCCCCAGCCCGGGGTCAGGGGCCCATGGGCACATCCTCTGGCCATTTTCCCTGGGAAAGAAAACTCACCAGTCCAGGTTGCTGATGTCAGTTTGTAGGGCTCCCTTGGGTCTATCAGGGCAGCACAAGTATGAGATGGGGACAACTTCGGTCTGCGATCCATCCTTCGATATAAGGATTATTTGCATTCAGGCCCGAGCCCAGGGTCAGGGGCCCCTGGGCACATCCTTTGGCCATTTTCCCTGTGAAAGAAAACTCACCAGTCCAGGTTCCTGATGTCAGTTTGTAGGGCTCCCTTGGGTCTATCAGGTCAGCACAAGTATGAGATGGGGACAACTTCGGTCTGCGATCCATCCTTCGATATAAGGATTCTTTGCATTCAGGCCCGAGCCCAGGGCCAGGTGCCCCTGGGCACATCCTTTGGCCATTTTCCCTGGGAAAGAAAACTCACCAGTCCAGGTTCCTGATGTCAGTTTGTAGGGCTCCCTTGGGTCTATCAGGGCAGCACAAGTTTGAGGTGGGGACAATTTTGGTCTGTGATCCACGCTTCGATTGAGGGATTCTTTACAGTCAGTCCCGAGTCCAGGGCCACGGGCTCCTGGGCACATCCTTTGGCCATTTTCCCTGGGAAAGAAAATTCACCAGTCCAGGTTGCTAATGTCAGTTTGTACGGCTCCCTTGGGTCTATCAGGGCAGCACAACTTTGAGGAGGGGACAACTTCAGTCTGGGGTCCATCCTTCGATATAAGGATTCTTTGCAGTCAGGTCCGAGCCCAGTGCCAGGGGCCCCTGGGCACATCCTTCGGCCATTTTCCCTGGGAAAGAAAACTCACCAGTCCAGGTTGCTGAGGTCAGTTTGTAGGGCTCCCTTGGGTCTATCAGGGCATCACAACTTTGAGGAGGGGACAACTTCGGTTGGGGGTCCAAACTTCGATATAAGGATTCTCTGCAGTCAGGCCCCAGCCCAGGGCCGGGGGCCCGTGGGCACATCCTTTGGCCATTTTCCCTGGGAAAGAAAATTCACCTGTCCAGGCTGCTGATGTCAGTTTGTAGGGCTCCCTTGGGTCTATCTGGGCAGCAGAAATTTGAGGAGCGGACAATTTTGGTCTGCGATCCATCCTTCGATATATGGATTCTTTGCAGTCAGGTCCCAGCCCTGCTCTTGGGGCTCCTGGGAACATCCTTTGGCCATTTTCCCTGGGAAAGAAAACTCACCAGTCCAGGTTGCTGATATCAGTTTGTAGGGCTCCCTTGGGTCTCTCAGGGCAGCACAACTTTGAGGAGGGGACAACTTCGGTCTGGGGTCCATCCTTCGATATAAGGATTTTTTGCAGTCAGGTGCCAGCCCAGTGCCAGGGGCCCCTGGGCACATCCTTTGGCCATTTTCCCTGGGAAAGAAAACTCACTAGCCCAGGTTGCTGATGTCAGTTTGTAGGGCTCCCTTGGGTCTATCAGGGCACCACAACTTTGAGGAGGGGACAACTTTGGTCTGCGAACCATCCTTCGATATAAGGATTCTTTGCAGTCAGGCCCCAGCCCAGGGCCAGGGGCCCCTGGGCACATCCTTTGGCCATTTTCCCTGGGAAAGAAAACTCACCAGTCCAGGTTGCTGATGTCAGTTTGTAGGGCTCCCTTGGGTCTCTCCCGGCAGCACAACTTTGAGGAGGGGACAACTTTGGTCTGTGATCCATTCTTAGATATAAGGATTCTTCGCAGTCAGGCCCCAGCCCGGGGTCAGGGGCCCCTGGGCACATCCTTTGGCCATTTTCCCTGGGAAAGAAAACTCACCAGTCCAGGTTCCTGATGTCAGTTTGTAGGGCTCTCTTGGGTCTCTCAGGGCAGCACAACTTTGAGGAGGGGACAACTTCGGTCTGGGGTCCATCCTTCGATATAAGGATTCTTTGCAGTCAGGTGCCAGCCCAGTGCCAGGGGCCCCTGGGCACATCCTTTGGCCATTTTCCCTGGGAAAGAAAACTCACCAGTCCAGGTTGCTGATGTCAGTTTGTAGGGCTCCCTTGGGTCTATCAGGGCAGCACAACTTTGAGGAGGGGACAACTTCGGTCTGGGGTCCATCCTTCGATATAAGGATTCTTTGCAGTCAGGTCCCAGCCCTGCTCTTGGGGCTCCTGGGAACATCCTTTGGCCATTTTCCCTGGGAAAGAAAACTCACCAGTCCAGGTTGCTGATGTCAGTTTGTAGGGCTCCCTTGGGTCTCTCAGGGCAGCACAACTTTGAGGAGGGGACAACTTCGGTCTGGGGTCCATCCTTCGATATAAGGATTCTTTGCAGTCAGGTGCCAGCCCAGTGCCAGGGGCCCCTGGGCACATCCTTTGGCCATTTTCCCTGGGAAAGAAAACTCACCAGTCCAGGTTGCTGATGTCAGTTTGTAGGGCTCCCTTGGGTCTATCAGGGCAGCACAACTTTGAGGAGGGGACAACTTCGGTCTGGGGTCCATCCTTCGATATAAGGATTCTTTGCAGTCCTGTCCCAGCCCTGCTCTTGGGGCTCCTGGGAACATCCTTTGGCCATTTTCCCTGGGAAAGAAAACTCACCAGTCCAGGTTGCTGATGTCAGTTTGTAGGGCTCCCTTGGGTCTCTCAGGGCAGCACAACTTTGAGGAGGGGACAACTTCGGTCTGCGATCCATCCTTCGATATAAGGATTCTTTGCATTCAGGCCCGAGCCCAGGGTCAGGGGCCCCTGGGCACATCCTTTGGCCATTTTCCCTGGGAAAGAAAACTCACCAGTCCAGGTTGCTGATGTCAGTTTGTAGGGCTCCCTTGGGTCTATCAGGGCAGCACAAGTATGAGATGGGGACAACTTCGGTCTGCGATCCATCCTTCGATATAAGGATTCTTTGCATTCAGGCCCGAGCCCAGGGCCAGGGGCCCCTGGGCACATCCTTTGGCCATTTTCCCTGTGAAAGAAAACTCACCAGTCCAGGTTGCTGAGGTCAGTTTGTAGGGCTCCCTTGGGTCTATCAGGGCAGCACAAGTATGAGATGGGGACAACTTCGGTCTGCGATCCATCCTTCGATATAAGGATTCTTTGCATTCAGGCCCGAGCCCAGTGCCAGGGGCCCCTGGGCACATCCTTTGGCCATTTTCCCTGGGAAAGAAAACTCACCATTCCAGGTTCCTGATGTCAGTTTGTAGGGCTCCCTTGGGTCTATCAGGGCAGCACAAGTATGAGATGGGGACAACTTCGGTCTGCGATCCATCCTTCAATACAAGGATTCTTTGCATTCAGGCCCGAGCCCAGGGCCAGGGGCCCCTGGGCACATCCTTTGGCCATTTTCCCTGGGAAAGAAAACTCACCAGTCCAGGTTCCTGATGTCAGTTTGTAGGGCTCCCTTGGGTCTATCAGGGCAGCACAAGTTTGAGGTGGGGACAATTTTGGTCTGTGATCCACCCTTCGATAGAGGGATTCTTTACAGTCAGGCCCAGGCCCAGGGTCAGGGGCCCCTGGGCATATCCTTTGGCCATTTTCCCTGGGAAAGAAAACTCACCAGTCCAGGTTGCTGATGTCAGTTTGTAGGGCTTCCTTGTTTCTCTCAGGGCAGCACAACTTTGAGGATGGGACAACTTCGGTCTGGGGTCCATCCTTCGATATAAGGATTTTTTGCATTCAGGTCGGAGCCCAGTGCCAGGGGCCCCTGGGCACATCCTTTGGCCATTTTCCCTGGGAAAGAAAACTCACCAGTCCAGGTTGCTGATGTCAGTTTGTAGGGCTCCCTTGGGTCTATCAGGGCAGCACAACTTTGAGGAGGGGACAACTTCGGTTGGGGGTCCAAACTTCGATATAAGGATTCTCTGCAGTCAGGCCCCAGCCCAGGGCCAGGGGCCCCTGGGCACATCCTTTGGCCATTTTCCCTGGGAAAGAAAACTCACCAGTCCAGGTTCCTGATGTCAGTTTGTAGGGCTCCCTTGGGTCTCTCAGGGCAGCACAACTTTGAGGAGGGGACAACTTCGGTCTGTGATCCATTGTTCGATATAAGGATTCTTTGCAGTCAGGTCCCAGCCCGGGGTCAGGGGCCCCTGGGCACATCCTTTGGCCATTTTCCCTGGGAAAGAAAACTCACTAGTCCAGGTTGCTGATGTCAGTTTGTAGGGCTCCCTTGGGTCTCTCAGGGAAGCACAACTTTGAGGAGGGGACAACTTTGGTCTGTGATCCATTCTTAGATATAAGGATTCTTCGCAGTCAGGCCCCAGCCCGGGGTCAGGGGCCCCTGGGCACATCCTCTGGCCATTTTCCCTGGGAAAGAAAACTCACCAGTCCAGGTTGCTGATGTCAGTTTGTAGGGCTCCCTTGGGTCTATCAGGGCAGCACAAGTATGAGATGGGGACAACTTCGGTCTGCGATCCATCCTTCGATATAAGGATTATTTGCATTCAGGCCCGAGCCCAGTGCCAGGGGCCCCTGGGCACATCCTTTGGCCATTTTCCCTGTGAAAGAAAACTCACCAGTCCAGGTTCCTGATGTCAGTTTGTAGGGCTCCCTTGGGTCTATCAGGGCAGCACAAGTATGAGATGGGGACAACTTCGGTCTGCGATCCATCCTTCGATATAAGGATTCTTTGCATTCAGGCCCGAGCCCAGGGCCAGGTGCCCCTGGGCACATCCTTTGGCCATTTTCCCTGGGAAAGAAAACTCACCAGTCCAGGTTCCTGATGTCAGTTTGTAGGGCTCCCTTGGGTCTATCAGGGCAGCACAAGTTTGAGGTGGGGACAATTTTGGTCTGTGATCCACCCTTCGATAGAGGGATTCTTTACAGTCAGGCCCCAGCCCAGGGTCAGGGGCCCCTGGGCACATCCTTTGGCCATTTTCCCTGGGAAAGAAAACTCACCAGTCCAGGTTGCTGATGTCAGTTTGTAGGGCTCCCTTGGGTCTATCAGGGCAGCACAACTTTGAGGAGGGGACAACTTCGGTTGGGGGTCCAAACTTCGATATAAGGATTCTCTGCAGTCAGGTCCCAGCCCAGGGCCAGGGGCCCCTGGGCACATCCTTCGGCCATTTTCCCTGGGAAAGAAAACTCACCAGTCCAGGTTGCTGATGTCAGTTTGTAGGGCTCCCTTGGGTCTCTCAGGGCAGCACAACTTTGAGGAGGGGACAACTTCGGTCTGGGGTCCATCCTTCGATATAAGGATTCTTTGCAGTCAGGTGCCAGCCCAGTGCCAGGGGCCCCTGGGCACATCCTTTGGCCATTTTCCCTGGGAAAGAAAACTCACTAGTCCAGGTTGCTGATGTCAGTTTGTAGGGCTCCCTTGGGTCTATGAGGGCAGCACAACTTTGAGGAGGGGACAACTTTGGTCTGCGAACCGTCCTTCGATATAAGGATTCTTTGCAGTCAGGCCCCAGCCCAGGGCCAGGGGCCCCTGGGCACATCCTTTGGCCATTTTCCCTGGGAAAGAAAACTCACCATTCCAGGTTCCTGATGTCAGTTTGTAGGGCTCCCTTGGGTCTATCAGGGCAGCACAAGTATGAGATGGGGACAACTTCGGTCTGCGATCCATCCTTCGATATAAGGATTCTTTGCCTTCAGGCCCGAGCCCAGGGCCAGGTGCCCCTGGGCACATCCTTTGGCCATTTTCCCTGGGAAAGAAAACTCACCAGTCCAGGTTCCTGATGTCAGTTTGTAGGGCTCCCTTGGGTCTATCAGGGCAGCACAAGTATGAGGTGGGGACAATTTTGGTCTGTGATCCACGCTTCGATTGAGGGATTCTTTACAGTCAGGCCCGAGTCCAGGGCCAGGGGCTCCTGGGCACATCCTTTGGCCATTTTCCCTGGGAAAGAAAATTCACCAGTGCAGGTTGCTAATGTCAGTTTGTAGGGCTCTCTTGGGTCTCTCAGGGCAGCACAACTTTGAGGAGGGGACAACTTCGGTCTGGGGTCCATCCTTCGATATAAGGATTCTTTGCAGTCAGGTGCCAGCCCAGTGCCAGGGGCCCCTGGGCACATCCTTTGGCCATTTTCCCTGGGAAAGAAAACTCACCAGTCCAGGTTGCTGATGTCAGTTTGTAGGGCTCCCTTGGGTCTATCAGGGCAGCACAAGTATGAGATGGGGACAACTTCGGTCTGGGGTCCATCCTTCGATATAAGGATTCTTTGCATTCAGGCCCGAGCCCAGGGCCAGGGGCCCCTGGGCACATCCTTTGGCCATTTTCCCTGGGAAAGAAAACTCACCAGTCCAGGTTCCTGATGTCAGTTTGTACGGCTCCCTTGGGTCTATAGGGGCAGCACAAGTTTGAGGTAGGGACAATTTTGGTCTGTGATCCACCCTTCGATAGAGGGATTCTTTACAGTCAGGCCCGAGCCCAGGGTCAGGGGCCCCTGGGCATATCCTTTGGCCATTTTCCCTGGGAAAGAAAACTCACCAGTCCAGGTTGCTGATGTCAGTTTGTAGGGCTCCCTTGGGTCTATCAGGGCAGCACAAGTATGAGATGGGGACAACTTCGGTCTGCGATCCATCCTTCAATATAAGGATTATTTGCATTCAGGCCCGAGCCCAGTGCCAGGGGCCCCTGGGCACATCCTTTGGCCATTTTCCCTGGGAAAGAAAACTCACCAGTCCAGGTTGCTGATGTCAGTTTGTAGGGCTCCCTTGGGTCTATCAGGGCAGCACAAGTATGAGATGGGGACAACATCGGTCTGCGATCCATCCTTCGATACAAGGATTCTTTGCATTCAGGCCCGAGCCCAGGGCCAGGGGCCCCTGGGCACATCCTTTGGCCATTTTCCCTGGGAAAGAAAACTCACCAGTCCAGGTTCCTGATGTCAGTTTGTACGGCTCCCTTGGGTCTATCAGGGCAGCACAAGTTTGAGGTGGGGACAATTTTGGTTTGTGATCCACCCTTCGATAGAGGGATTCTTTACAGTCAGGCCCGAGCCCAGGGTCAAGGGCCCCTGGGCATATCCTTTGGCCATTTTCCCTGGGAAAGAAAACTCACCAGTCCAGGTTGCTGATGTCAGTTTGTAGGGCTTCCTTGTTTCTCTCAGGGCAGCACAACTTTGAGGATGGGACAACTTCGGTCTGGGGTCCATCCTTCGATATAAGGATTTTTTGCATTCAGGTCTGAGCCCAGTGCCAGGGGCCCCTGGGCACATCCTTTGGCCATTTTCCCTGGGAAAGAAAACTCACCAGTCCAGGTTGCTGATGTCAGTTTGTAGGGCTCCCTTGGGTCTCTCAGGGCAGCACAACTTTGAGGAGGGGACAACTTCGGTCTGCGATCCATCCTTCGATATAAGGATTCTTTGCATTCAGGCCCGAGCCCAGTGCCAGGGGCCCCTGGGCACATCCTTTGGCCATTTTCCCTGGGAAAGAAAACTCACCAGTCCAGGTTCCTGATGTCAGTTTGTAGGGCTCCCTTGGGTCTATCAGGGCAGCACAAGTATGAGATGGGGACAACTTCGGTCTGCGATCCATCCTTCGATATAAGGATTCTTTGCATTCAGGCCCGAGCCCAGGGCCAGGTGCCCCTGGGCACATCCTTTGGCCATTTTCCCTGGGAAAGAAAACTCACCAGTCCAGGTTCCTGATGTCAGTTTGTAGGGCTCCCTTGGGTCTATCAGGGCAGCACAAGTATGAGATGGGGACAACTTCGGTCTGCGATCCATCCTTCGATATAAGGATTCTTTGCATTCAGGCCCGAGCCCAGGGCCAGGGGCTCCTGGGCACATCCTTTGGCCATTTTCCCTGGGAAAGAAAATTCACCAGTCCAGGTTGCTGAGGTCAGTTTGTAGGGCTCCCTTGGGTCTATCAGGGCAGCACAACTTTGAGGAGGGGACAACTTCGGTTGGGGGTCCAAACTTCGATATAAGGATTCTCTGCAGTCAGGCCCCAGCCCAGGGCCGGGGGCCCCTGGGCACATCCTTTGGCCATTTTCCCTAGGAAAGAAAATTCACCTGTCCAGGCTGCTGATGTCAGTTTGTAGGGCTCCCTTGGGTCTATCTGGGCAGCAGAAATTTGAGGAGCGGACAATTTTGGTCTGCGATCCATCCTTCGATATATGGATTCTTTGCATTCAGGTCCCAGCCCTGCTCTTGGGGCTCGTGGGAACATCCTTTGGCCATTTTCCCTGGGAAAGAAAACTCACCAGTCCAGGTTGCTGATATCAGTTTGTAGGGCTCCCTTGGGTCTATCAGGGCAGCACAAGTATGAGATGGGGACAACTTCGGTCTGCGATCCATCCTTCGATACAAGGATTCTTCGCATTCAGGCCCGAGCCCAGGGCCAGGGGCCCCTGGGCACATCCTTTGGCCATTTTCCCTGGGAAAGAAAACTCACCAGTCCAGGTTCCTGATGTCAGTTTGTAGGGCTCCCTTGGGTCTATCAGGGCAGCACAAGTTTGAGGTGGGGACAATTTTGGTCTGTGATCCACCCTTCGATAGAGGGATTCTTTACAGTCAGGCCCGAGCCCAGGGTCAGGGGCCCCTGGGCATATCCTTTGGCCATTTTCCCTGGGAAAGAAAACTCACCAGTCCAGGTTGCTGATGTCAGTTTGTAGGGCTTCCTTGTTTCTCTCAGGGCAGGACAACTTTGAGGATGGGACAACTTCGGTCTGGGGTCCATCCTTCGATATAAGGATTTTTTGCATTCAGGTCGGAGCCCAGTGCCAGGGGCCCCTGGGCACATCCTTTGGCCATTTTCCCTGGGAAAGAAAATTCACCAGTCCAGGTTGCTGAGGTCAGTTTGTAGGGCTCCCTTGGGTCTATCAGGGCAGCACAACTTTGAGGAGGGGACAACTTCGGTTGGGGGTCCAAACTTCGATATAAGGATTCTCTGCAGTCAGGCCCCAGCCCAGGGCCGGGGGCCCCTGGGCACATCCTTTGGCCATTTTCCCTGGGAAAGAAAATTCACCTGTCCAGGCTGCTGATGTCAGTTTGTAGGGCTCCCTTGGGTCTATCTGGGCAGCAGAAATTTGAGGAGCGGACAATTTTGGTCTGCGATCCATCCTTCGATATATGGATTCTTTGCATTCAGGTCCCAGCCCTGCTCTTGGGGCTCCTGGGAACATCCTTTGGCCATTTTCCCTGGGAAAGAAAACTCACCAGTCCAGGTTGCTGATATCAGTTTGTAGGGCTCCCTTGGGTCTATCAGGGCAGCACAAGTATGAGATGGGGACAACTTCGGTCTGCGATCCATCCTTCGATACAAGGATTCTTTGCATTCAGGCCCGAGCCCAGGGCCAGGGGCCCCTGGGCACATCCTTTGGCCATTTTCCCTGGGAAAGAAAACTCACCAGTCCAGGTTCCTGATGTCAGTTTGTAGGGCTCCCTTGGGTCTATCAGGGCACCACAACTTTGAGGAGGGGACAACTTTGGTCTGCGAACCATCCTTCGATATAAGGATTCTTTGCAGTCAGGCCCCAGCCCAGGGCCAGGGGCCCCTGGGCACATCCTTTGGCCATTTTCCCTGGGAAAGAAAACTCACCAGTCCAGGTTGCTGATGTCAGTTTGTAGGGCTCCCTTGGGTCTCTCCCGGCAGCACAACTTTGAGGAGGGGACAACTTTGGTCTGTGATCCATTCTTAGATATAAGGATTCTTCGCAGTCAGGCCCCAGCCCGGGGTCAGGGGCCCCTGGGCACATCCTTTGGCCATTTTCCCTGGGAAAGAAAACTCACCAGTCCAGGTTCCTGATGTCAGTTTGTAGGGCTCTCTTGGGTCTCTCAGGGCAGCACAACTTTGAGGAGGGGACAACTTCGGTCTGGGGTCCATCCTTCGATATAAGGATTCTTTGCAGTCAGGTGCCAGCCCAGTGCCAGGGGCCCCTGGGCACATCCTTTGGCCATTTTCCCTGGGAAAGAAAACTCACCAGTCCAGGTTGCTGATGTCAGTTTGTAGGGCTCCCTTGGGTCTATCAGGGCAGCACAACTTTGAGGAGGGGACAACTTCGGTCTGGGGTCCATCCTTCGATATAAGGATTCTTTGCAGTCAGGTCCCAGCCCTGCTCTTGGGGCTCCTGGGAACATCCTTTGGCCATTTTCCCTGGGAAAGAAAACTCACCAGTCCAGGTTGCTGATGTCAGTTTGTAGGGCTCCCTTGGGTCTCTCAGGGCAGCACAACTTTGAGGAGGGGACAACTTCGGTCTGGGGTCCATCCTTCGATATAAGGATTCTTTGCAGTCAGGTGCCAGCCCAGTGCCAGGGGCCCCTGGGCACATCCTTTGGCCATTTTCCCTGGGAAAGAAAACTCACCAGTCCAGGTTGCTGATGTCAGTTTGTAGGGCTCCCTTGGGTCTATCAGGGCAGCACAACTTTGAGGAGGGGACAACTTCGGTCTGGGGTCCATCCTTCGATATAAGGATTCTTTGCAGTCCTGTCCCAGCCCTGCTCTTGGGGCTCCTGGGAACATCCTTTGGCCATTTTCCCTGGGAAAGAAAACTCACCAGTCCAGGTTGCTGATGTCAGTTTGTAGGGCTCCCTTGGGTCTCTCAGGGCAGCACAACTTTGAGGAGGGGACAACTTCGGTCTGCGATCCATCCTTCGATATAAGGATTCTTTGCATTCAGGCCCGAGCCCAGGGTCAGGGGCCCCTGGGCACATCCTTTGGCCATTTTCCCTGGGAAAGAAAACTCACCAGTCCAGGTTGCTGATGTCAGTTTGTAGGGCTCCCTTGGGTCTATCAGGGCAGCACAAGTATGATATGGGGACAACTTCGGTCTGCGATCCATCCTTCGATATAAGGATTCTTTGCATTCAGGCCCGAGCCCAGGGCCAGGGGCCCCTGGGCACATCCTTTGGCCATTTTCCCTGTGAAAGAAAACTCACCAGTCCAGGTTGCTGAGGTCAGTTTGTAGGGCTCCCTTGGGTCTATCAGGGCAGCACAAGTATGAGATGGGGACAACTTCGGTCTGCGATCCATCCTTCGATATAAGGATTCTTTGCATTCAGGCCCGAGCCCAGTGCCAGGGGCCCCTGGGCACATCCTTTGGCCATTTTCCCTGGGAAAGAAAACTCACCATTCCAGGTTCCTGATGTCAGTTTGTAGGGCTCCCTTGGGTCTATCAGGGCAGCACAAGTATGAGATGGGGACAACTTCGGTCTGCGATCCATCCTTCAATACAAGGATTCTTTGCATTCAGGCCCGAGCCCAGGGCCAGGGGCCCCTGGGCACATCCTTTGGCCATTTTCCCTGGGAAAGAAAACTCACCAGTCCAGGTTCCTGATGTCAGTTTGTAGGGCTCCCTTGGGTCTATCAGGGCAGCACAAGTTTGAGGTGGGGACAATTTTGGTCTGTGATCCACCCTTCGATAGAGGGATTCTTTACAGTCAGGCCCAGGCCCAGGGTCAGGGGCCCCTGGGCATATCCTTTGGCCATTTTCCCTGGGAAAGAAAACTCACCAGTCCAGGTTGCTGATGTCAGTTTGTAGGGCTTCCTTGTTTCTCTCAGGGCAGCACAACTTTGAGGATGGGACAACTTCGGTCTGGGGTCCATCCTTCGATATAAGGATTTTTTGCATTCAGGTCGGAGCCCAGTGCCAGGGGCCCCTGGGCACATCCTTTGGCCATTTTCCCTGGGAAAGAAAACTCACCAGTCCAGGTTGCTGATGTCAGTTTGTAGGGCTCCCTTGGGTCTATCAGGGCAGCACAACTTTGAGGAGGGGACAACTTCGGTTGGGGGTCCAAACTTCGATATAAGGATTCTCTGCAGTCAGGCCCCAGCCCAGGGCCAGGGGCCCCTGGGCACATCCTTTGGCCATTTTCCCTGGGAAAGAAAACTCACCAGTCCAGGTTCCTGATGTCAGTTTGTAGGGCTCCCTTGGGTCTCTCAGGGCAGCACAACTTTGAGGAGGGGACAACTTCGGTCTGTGATCCATTGTTCGATATAAGGATTCTTTGCAGTCAGGTCCCAGCCCGGGGTCAGGGGCCCCTGGGCACATCCTTTGGCCATTTTCCCTGGGAAAGAAAACTCACTAGTCCAGGTTGCTGATGTCAGTTTGTAGGGCTCCCTTGGGTCTCTCAGGGAAGCACAACTTTGAGGAGGGGACAACTTTGGTCTGTGATCCATTCTTAGATATAAGGATTCTTCGCAGTCAGGCCCCAGCCCGGGGTCAGGGGCCCCTGGGCACATCCTCTGGCCATTTTCCCTGGGAAAGAAAACTCACCAGTCCAGGTTGCTGATGTCAGTTTGTAGGGCTCCCTTGGGTCTATCAGGGCAGCACAAGTATGAGATGGGGACAACTTCGGTCTGCGATCCATCCTTCGATATAAGGATTATTTGCATTCAGGCCCGAGCCCAGTGCCAGGGGCCCCTGGGCACATCCTTTGGCCATTTTCCCTGGGAAAGAAAACTCACCAGTCCAGGTTCCTGATGTCAGTTTGTAGGGCTCCCTTGGGTCTATCAGGGCAGCACAAGTATGAGATGGGGACAACTTCGGTCTGCGATCCATCCTTCGATATAAGGATTCTTTGCATTCAGGCCCGAGCCCAGGGCCAGGTGCCCCTGGGCACATCCTTTGGCCATTTTCCCTGGGAAAGAAAACTCACCAGTCCAGGTTCCTGATGTCAGTTTGTAGGGCTCCCTTGGGTCTATCAGGGCAGCACAAGTTTGAGGTGGGGACAATTTTGGTCTGTGATCCACCCTTCGATAGAGGGATTCTTTACAGTCAGGCCCCAGCCCAGGGTCAGGGGCCCCTGGGCACATCCTTTGGCCATTTTCCCTGGGAAAGAAAACTCACCAGTCCAGGTTGCTGATGTCAGTTTGTAGGGCTCCCTTGGGTCTATCAGGGCAGCACAACTTTGAGGAGGGGACAACTTCGGTTGGGGGTCCAAACTTCGATATAAGGATTCTCTGCAGTCAGGTCCCAGCCCAGGGCCAGGGGCCCCTGGGCACATCCTTCGGCCATTTTCCCTGGGAAAGAAAACTCACCAGTCCAGGTTGCTGATGTCAGTTTGTAGGGCTCCCTTGGGTCTCTCAGGGCAGCACAACTTTGAGGAGGGGACAACTTCGGTCTGGGGTCCATCCTTCGATATAAGGATTCTTTGCAGTCAGGTGCCAGCCCAGTGCCAGGGGCCCCTGGGCACATCCTTTGGCCATTTTCCCTGGGAAAGAAAACTCACTAGTCCAGGTTGCTGATGTCAGTTTGTAGGGCTCCCTTGGGTCTATGAGGGCAGCACAACTTTGAGGAGGGGACAACTTTGGTCTGCGAACCGTCCTTCGATATAAGGATTCTTTGCAGTCAGGCCCCAGCCCAGGGCCAGGGGCCCCTGGGCACATCCTTTGGCCATTTTCCCTGGGAAAGAAAACTCACCATTCCAGGTTCCTGATGTCAGTTTGTAGGGCTCCCTTGGGTCTATCAGGGCAGCACAAGTATGAGATGGGGACAACTTCGGTCTGCGATCCATCCTTCGATATAAGGATTCTTTGCCTTCAGGCCCGAGCCCAGGGCCAGGTGCCCCTGGGCACATCCTTTGGCCATTTTCCCTGGGAAAGAAAACTCACCAGTCCAGGTTCCTGATGTCAGTTTGTAGGGCTCCCTTGGGTCTATCAGGGCAGCACAAGTTTGAGGTGGGGACAATTTTGGTCTGTGATCCACGCTTCGATTGAGGGATTCTTTACAGTCAGGCCCGAGTCCAGGGCCAGGGGCTCCTGGGCACATCCTTTGGCCATTTTCCCTGGGAAAGAAAATTCACCAGTGCAGGTTGCTAATGTCAGTTTGTAGGGCTCTCTTGGGTCTCTCAGGGCAGCACAACTTTGAGGAGGGGACAACTTCGGTCTGGGGTCCATCCTTCGATATAAGGATTCTTTGCAGTCAGGTGCCAGCCCAGTGCCAGGGGCCCCTGGGCACATCCTTTGGCCATTTTCCCTGGGAAAGAAAACTCACCAGTCCAGGTTGCTGATGTCAGTTTGTAGGGCTCCCTTGGGTCTATCAGGGCAGCACAAGTATGAGATGGGGACAACTTCGGTCTGGGGTCCATCCTTCGATATAAGGATTCTTTGCATTCAGGCCCGAGCCCAGGGCCAGGGGCCCCTGGGCACATCCTTTGGCCATTTTCCCTGGGAAAGAAAACTCACCAGTCCAGGTTCCTGATGTCAGTTTGTACGGCTCCCTTGGGTCTATAGGGGCAGCACAAGTTTGAGGTAGGGACAATTTTGGTCTGTGATCCACCCTTCGATAGAGGGATTCTTTACAGTCAGGCCCGAGCCCAGGGTCAGGGGCCCCTGGGCATATCCTTTGGCCATTTTCCCTGGGAAAGAAAACTCACCAGTCCAGGTTGCTGATGTCAGTTTGTAGGGCTCCCTTGGGTCTATCAGGGCAGCACAAGTATGAGATGGGGACAACTTCGGTCTGCGATCCATCCTTCAATATAAGGATTATTTGCATTCAGGCCCGAGCCCAGTGCCAGGGGCCCCTGGGCACATCCTTTGGCCATTTTCCCTGGGAAAGAAAACTCACCAGTCCAGGTTGCTGATGTCAGTTTGTAGGGCTCCCTTGGGTCTATCAGGGCAGCACAAGTATGAGATGGGGACAACATCGGTCTGCGATCCATCCTTCGATACAAGGATTCTTTGCATTCAGGCCCGAGCCCAGGGCCAGGGGCCCCTGGGCACATCCTTTGGCCATTTTCCCTGGGAAAGAAAACTCACCAGTCCAGGTTCCTGATGTCAGTTTGTACGGCTCCCTTGGGTCTATCAGGGCAGCACAAGTTTGAGGTGGGGACAATTTTGGTTTGTGATCCACCCTTCGATAGAGGGATTCTTTACAGTCAGGCCCGAGCCCAGGGTCAAGGGCCCCTGGGCATATCCTTTGGCCATTTTCCCTGGGAAAGAAAACTCACCAGTCCAGGTTGCTGATGTCAGTTTGTAGGGCTTCCTTGTTTCTCTCAGGGCAGCACAACTTTGAGGATGGGACAACTTCGGTCTGGGGTCCATCCTTCGATATAAGGATTTTTTGCATTCAGGTCTGAGCCCAGTGCCAGGGGCCCCTGGGCACATCCTTTGGCCATTTTCCCTGGGAAAGAAAACTCACCAGTCCAGGTTGCTGATGTCAGTTTGTAGGGCTCCCTTGGGTCTCTCAGGGCAGCACAACTTTGAGGAGGGGACAACTTCGGTCTGCGATCCATCCTTCGATATAAGGATTCTTTGCATTCAGGCCCGAGCCCAGTGCCAGGGGCCCCTGGGCACATCCTTTGGCCATTTTCCCTGGGAAAGAAAACTCACCAGTCCAGGTTCCTGATGTCAGTTTGTAGGGCTCCCTTGGGTCTATCAGGGCAGCACAAGTATGAGATGGGGACAACTTCGGTCTGCGATCCATCCTTCGATATAAGGATTCTTTGCATTCAGGCCCGAGCCCAGGGCCAGGTGCCCCTGGGCACATCCTTTGGCCATTTTCCCTGGGAAAGAAAACTCACCAGTCCAGGTTCCTGATGTCAGTTTGTAGGGCTCCCTTGGGTCTATCAGGGCAGCACAAGTATGAGATGGGGACAACTTCGGTCTGCGATCCATCCTTCGATATAAGGATTCTTTGCATTCAGGCCCGAGCCCAGGGCCAGGGGCTCCTGGGCACATCCTTTGGCCATTTTCCCTGGGAAAGAAAATTCACCAGTCCAGGTTGCTGAGGTCAGTTTGTAGGGCTCCCTTGGGTCTATCAGGGCAGCACAACTTTGAGGAGGGGACAACTTCGGTTGGGGGTCCAAACTTCGATATAAGGATTCTCTGCAGTCAGGCCCCAGCCCAGGGCCGGGGGCCCCTGGGCACATCCTTTGGCCATTTTCCCTGGGAAAGAAAATTCACCTGTCCAGGCTGCTGATGTCAGTTTGTAGGGCTCCCTTGGGTCTATCTGGGCAGCAGAAATTTGAGGAGCGGACAATTTTGGTCTGCGATCCATCCTTCGATATATGGATTCTTTGCATTCAGGTCCCAGCCCTGCTCTTGGGGCTCGTGGGAACATCCTTTGGCCATTTTCCCTGGGAAAGAAAACTCACCAGTCCAGGTTGCTGATATCAGTTTGTAGGGCTCCCTTGGGTCTATCAGGGCAGCACAAGTATGAGATGGGGACAACTTCGGTCTGCGATCCATCCTTCGATACAAGGATTCTTCGCATTCAGGCCCGAGCCCAGGGCCAGGGGCCCCTGGGCACATCCTTTGGCCATTTTCCCTGGGAAAGAAAACTCACCAGTCCAGGTTCCTGATGTCAGTTTGTAGGGCTCCCTTGGGTCTATCAGGGCAGCACAAGTTTGAGGTGGGGACAATTTTGGTCTGTGATCCACCCTTCGATAGAGGGATTCTTTACAGTCAGGCCCGAGCCCAGGGTCAGGGGCCCCTGGGCATATCCTTTGGCCATTTTCCCTGGGAAAGAAAACTCACCAGTCCAGGTTGCTGATGTCAGTTTGTAGGGCTTCCTTGTTTCTCTCAGGGCAGGACAACTTTGAGGATGGGACAACTTCGGTCTGGGGTCCATCCTTCGATATAAGGATTTTTTGCATTCAGGTCGGAGCCCAGTGCCAGGGGCCCCTGGGCACATCCTTTGGCCATTTTCCCTGGGAAAGAAAATTCACCAGTCCAGGTTGCTGAGGTCAGTTTGTAGGGCTCCCTTGGGTCTATCAGGGCAGCACAACTTTGAGGAGGGGACAACTTCGGTTGGGGGTCCAAACTTCGATATAAGGATTCTCTGCAGTCAGGCCCCAGCCCAGGGCCGGGGGCCCCTGGGCACATCCTTTGGCCATTTTCCCTGGGAAAGAAAATTCACCTGTCCAGGCTGCTGATGTCAGTTTGTAGGGCTCCCTTGGGTCTATCTGGGCAGCAGAAATTTGAGGAGCGGACAATTTTGGTCTGCGATCCATCCTTCGATATATGGATTCTTTGCATTCAGGTCCCAGCCCTGCTCTTGGGGCTCCTGGGAACATCCTTTGGCCATTTTCCCTGGGAAAGAAAACTCACCAGTCCAGGTTGCTGATATCAGTTTGTAGGGCTCCCTTGGGTCTATCAGGGCAGCACAAGTATGAGATGGGGACAACTTCGGTCTGCGATCCATCCTTCGATACAAGGATTCTTTGCATTCAGGCCCGAGCCCAGGGCCAGGGGCCCCTGGGCACATCCTTTGGCCATTTTCCCGGGGAAAGAAAACTCACCAGTCCAGGTTCCTGATGTCAGTTTGTAGGGCTCCCTTGGGTCTATCAGGGCAGCACAAGTATGAGATGGGGACAACTTCGGTCTGTGATCCACCCTTCGATAGAGGGATTCTTTACAGTCAGGCCCGAGCCCAGGGTCAGGGGCCCCTGGGCATATCCTTTGGCCATTTTCCCTGGGAAAGAAAACTCACCAGTCCAGGTTGCTGATGTCAGTTTGTAGGGCTTCCTTGTTTCTCTCAGGGCAGGACAACTTTGAGGATGGGACAACTTCGGTCTGGGGTCCATCCTTCGATATAAGGATTTTTTGCATTCAGGTCGGAGCCCAGTGCCAGGGGCCCCTGGGTACATCCTTTGGCCATTTTCCCTGGGAAAGAAAACTCACCAGTCCAGGTTGCTGATGTCAGTTTGTAGGGCTCCCTTGGGTCTATCAGGGCAGCACAACTTTGAGGAGGGGACAACTTCGGTTGGGGGTCCAAACTTCGATATAAGGATTTTTTGCAGTCAGGCCCCAGCCCAGGGCCAGGGGCCCCTGGGCACATCCTTTGGCCATTTTCCCTGGGAAAGAAAACTCACCAGTCCAGGTTCCTGATGTCAATTTGTAGGGCTCCCTTGGGTCTCTCAGGGCAGCACAACTTTGAGGAGGGGACAACTTCGGTCTGTGATCCATTGTTCGATATAAGGATTCTTTGCAGTCAGGTCCCAGCCCAGGGCCAGGGGCCCCTGGGCACATCCTTTGGCCATTTTCCCTGGGAAAGAAAACTCACTAGTCCAGGTTGCTGATGTCAGTTTGTAGGGCTCCCTTGGGTCTATCAGGGCAGCACAACTTTGAGGAGGGGACAACTTTGGTCTGCGAACCGTCCTTCGATATAAGGATTCTTTGCAGTCAAGCCCCAGCCCAGGGCCAGGGGCCCCTGGGCACATCCTTTGGCCATTTTCCCTGGGAAAGAAAACTCACCAGTCCAGGTTGCTGATGTCAGTTTGTAGGGCTCCCTTGGGTCTCTCAGGGCAGCACAACTTTGAGGAGGGGACAACTTTGGTCTGTGATCCATTCTTAGATATAAGGATTCTTCGCAGTCAGGCCCCAGCCCGGGGTCAGGGGCCCCTGGGCACATCCTTTGGCCATTTTCCCTGGGAAAGAAAACTCACCAGTCCAGGTTGCTGATGTCAGTTTGTAGGGCTCTCTTGGGTCTCTCAGGGCAGCACAACTTTGAGGAGGGGACAACTTCGGTCTGGGGTCCATCCTTCGATATAAGGATTCTTTGCAGTCAGGTGCCAGCCCAGTGCCAGGGGCCCCTGGGCACATCCTTTGGCAATTTTCCCTGGGAAAGAAAACTCACCAGTCCAGGTTGCTGATGTCAGTTTGTAGGGCTCCCTTGGGTTTATCAGGGCAGCACAACTTTGAGGAGGGGACAACTTCGGTCTGGGGTCCATCCTTCGATATAAGGATTCTTTGCAGTCAGGTCCCAGCCCTGCTCTTGGGGCTCCTGGGAACATCCTTTGGCCATTTTCCCTGGGAAAGAAAACTCACCAGTCCAGGTTGTTGATGTCAGTTTGTAGGGCTCCCTTGGGTCTCTCAGGGCAGCACAACTTTGAGGAGGGGACAACTTCGGTCTGCGATCCATCCTTCGATATAAGGATTCTTTGCATTCAGGCCCGAGCCCAGGGTCAGGGGCCCCTGGGCACATCCTTTGGCCATTTTCCCTGGGAAAGAAAACTCACCCGTCCAGGTTGCTGATGTCAGTTTGTAGGGCTCCCTTGGGTCTATCAGGGCAGCACAAGTATGAGATGGAGACAACTTCGGTCTGCGATCCATCCTTCGATATAAGGATTCTTTGCATTCAGGCCCGAGCCCAGTGCCAGGGGCCCCTGGGCACAACCTTTGGCCATTTTCCCTGGGAAAGAAAACTCACCAGTCCAGGTTCCTGATGTCAGTTTGTAGGGCTCCCTTGGGTCTATCAGGTCAGCACAAGTATGAGATGGGGACAACTTCGGTCTGCGATCCATCTTTCGATATAAGGATTCTTTGCATTCAGGCCCGAGCCCAGGGCCAGGTGCCCCTGGGCACATCCTTTGGCCATTTTCCCTGGGAAAGAAAACTCACCAGTCCAGGTTGCTGATGTCAGTTTGTAGGGCTTCCTTGTTTCTCTCAGGGCAGCACAACTTTGAGGATGGGACAACTTCGGTCTGGGGTCCATCCTTCGATATAAGGATTTTTTGCATTCAGGTCTGAGCCCAGTGCCAGGGGCCCCTGGGCACATCCTTTGGCCATTTTCCCTGGGAAAGAAAACTCACCAGTCCAGGTTGCTGATGTCAGTTTGTAGGGCTCCCTTGGGTCTCTCAGGGCAGCACAACTTTGAGGAGGGGACAACTTCGGTCTGCGATCCATCCTTCGATATAAGGATTCTTTGCATTCAGGCCCGAGCCCAGTGCCAGGGGCCCCTGGGCACATCCTTTGGCCATTTTCCCTGGGAAAGAAAACTCACCAGTCCAGGTTCCTGATGTCAGTTTGTAGGGCTCCCTTGGGTCTATCAGGGCAGCACAAGTATGAGATGGGGACAACTTCGGTCTGCGATCCATCCTTCGATATAAGGATTCTTTGCATTCAGGCCCGAGCCCAGGGCCAGGTGCCCCTGGGCACATCCTTTGGCCATTTTCCCTGGGAAAGAAAACTCACCAGTCCAGGTTCCTGATGTCAGTTTGTAGGGCTCCCTTGGGTCTATCAGGGCAGCACAAGTATGAGATGGGGACAACTTCGGTCTGCGATCCATCCTTCGATATAAGGATTCTTTGCATTCAGGCCCGAGCCCAGGGCCAGGGGCTCCTGGGCACATCCTTTGGCCATTTTCCCTGGGAAAGAAAATTCACCAGTCCAGGTTGCTGAGGTCAGTTTGTAGGTCTCCCTTGGGTCTATCAGGGCAGCACAACTTTGAGGAGGGGACAACTTCGGTTGGGGGTCCAAACTTCGATATAAGGATTCTCTGCAGTCAGGCCCCAGCCCAGGGCCGGGGGCCCCTGGGCACATCCTTTGGCCATTTTCCCTGGGAAAGAAAATTCACCTGTCCAGGCTGCTGATGTCAGTTTGTAGGGCTCCCTTGGGTCTATCTGGGCAGCAGAAATTTGAGGAGCGGACAATTTTGGTCTGCGATCCATCCTTCGATATATGGATTCTTTGCATTCAGGTCCCAGCCCTGCTCTTGGGGCTCCTGGGAACATCCTTTGGCCATTTTCCCTGGGAAAGAAAACTCACCAGTCCAGGTTCCTGATGTCAGTTTGTAGGGCTCCCTTGGGTCTATCAGGGCAGCACAAGTATGAGATGGGGACAACTTCGGTCTGAGATCCATCCTTCGATACAAGGATTCTTCGCATTCAGGCCCGAGCCCAGGGCCAGGGGCCCCTGGGCACATCCTTTGGCCATTTTCCCTGGGAAAGAAAACTCACCAGTCCAGGTTCCTGATGTCAGTTTGTAGGGCTCCCTTGGGTCTATCAGGGCAGCACAAGTTTGAGGTGGGGACAATTTTGGTCTGTGATCCACCCTTCGATAGAGGGATTCTTTACAGTCAGGCCCGAGCCCAGGGTCAGGGGCCCCTGGGCATATCCTTTGGCCATTTTCCCTGGGAAAGAAAACTCACCAGTCCAGGTTGCTGATGTCAGTTTGTAGGGCTTCCTTGTTTCTCTCAGGGCAGGACAACTTTGAGGATGGGACAACTTCGGTCTGGGGTCCATCCTTCGATATAAGGATTTTTTGCATTCAGGTCGGAGCCCAGTGCCAGGGGCCCCTGGGCACATCCTTTGGCCATTTTCCCTGGGAAAGAAAATTCACCAGTCCAGGTTGCTGAGGTCAGTTTGTAGGGCTCCCTTGGGTCTATCAGGGCAGCACAACTTTGAGGAGGGGACAACTTCGGTTGGGGGTCCAAACTTCGATATAAGGATTCTCTGCAGTCAGGCCCCAGCCCAGGGCCGGGGGCCCCTGGGCACATCCTTTGGCCATTTTCCCTGGGAAAGAAAATTCACCTGTCCAGGCTGCTGATGTCAGTTTGTAGGGCTCCCTTGGGTCTATCTGGGCAGCAGAAATTTGAGGAGCGGACAATTTTGGTCTGCGATCCATCCTTCGATATATGGATTCTTTGCATTCAGGTCCCAGCCCTGCTCTTGGGGCTCCTGGGAACATCCTTTGGCCATTTTCCCTGGGAAAGAAAACTCACCAGTCCAGGTTGCTGATATCAGTTTGTAGGGCTCCCTTGGGTCTATCAGGGCAGCACAAGTATGAGATGGGGACAACTTCGGTCTGCGATCCATCCTTCGATACAAGGATTCTTTGCATTCAGGCCCGAGCCCAGGGCCAGGGGCCCCTGGGCACATCCTTTGGCCATTTTCCCTGGGAAAGAAAACTCACCAGTCCAGGTTCCTGATGTCAGTTTGTAGGGCTCCCTTGGGTCTATCAGGGCAGCACAAGTATGAGATGGGGACAACTTCGGTCTGTGATCCACCCTTCGATAGAGGGATTCTTTACAGTCAGGCCCGAGCCCAGGGTCAGGGGCCCCTGGGCATATCCTTTGGCCATTTTCCCTGGGAAAGAAAACTCACCAGTCCAGGTTGCTGATGTCAGTTTGTAGGGCTTCCTTGTTTCTCTCAGGGCAGGACAACTTTGAGGATGGGACAACTTCGGTCTGGGGTCCATCCTTCGATATAAGGATTTTTTGCATTCAGGTCGGAGCCCAGTGCCAGGGGCCCCTGGGTACATCCTTTGGCCATTTTCCCTGGGAAAGAAAACTCACCAGTCCAGGTTGCTGATGTCAGTTTGTAGGGCTCCCTTGGGTCTATCAGGGCAGCACAACTTTGAGGAGGGGACAACTTCGGTTGGGGGTCCAAACTTCGATATAAGGATTTTTTGCAGTCAGGCCCCAGCCCAGGGCCAGGGGCCCCTGGGCACATCCTTTGGCCATTTTCCCTGGGAAAGAAAACTCACCAGTCCAGGTTCCTGATGTCAATTTGTAGGGCTCCCTTGGGTCTCTCAGGGCAGCACAACTTTGAGGAGGGGACAACTTCGGTCTGTGATCCATTGTTCGATATAAGGATTCTTTGCAGTCAGGTCCCAGCCCAGGGCCAGGGGCCCCTGGGCACATCCTTTGGCCATTTTCCCTGGGAAAGAAAACTCACTAGTCCAGGTTGCTGATGTCAGTTTGTAGGGCTCCCTTGGGTCTATCAAGGCAGCACAACTTTGAGGAGGGGACAACTTTGGTCTGCGAACCGTCCTTCGATATAAGGATTCTTTGCAGTCAAGCCCCAGCCCAGGGCCAGGGGCCCCTGGGCACATCCTTTGGCCATTTTCCCTGGGAAAGAAAACTCACCAGTCCAGGTTGCTGAGGTCAGTTTGTAGGGCTCACTTGGGTCTCTCAGGGCAGCACAACTTTGAGGAGGGGACAACTTTGGTCTGTGATCCATTCTTAGATATAAGGATTCTTCGCAGTCAGGCCCCAGCCCGGGGTCAGGGGCCCCTGGGCACATCCTTTGGCCATTTTCCCTGGGAAAGAAAACTCACCAGTCCAGGTTGCTGATGTCAGTTTGTAGGGCTCTCTTGGGTCTCTCAGGGCAGCACAACTTTGAGGAGGGGACAACTTCGGTCTGGGGTCCATCCTTCGATATAAGGATTCTTTGCAGTCAGGTGCCAGCCCAGTGCCAGGGGCCCCTGGGCACATCCTTTGGCAATTTTCCCTGGGAAAGAAAACTCACCAGTCCAGGTTGCTGATGTCAGTTTGTAGGGCTCCCTTGGGTTTATCAGGGCAGCACAACTTTGAGGAGGGGACAACTTCGGTCTGGGGTCCATCCTTCGATATAAGGATTCTTTGCAGTCAGGTCCCAGCCCTGCTCTTGGGGCTCCTGGGAACATCCTTTGGCCATTTTCCCTGGGAAAGAAAACTCACCAGTCCAGGTTGTTGATGTCAGTTTGTAGGGCTCCCTTGGGTCTCTCAGGGCAGCACAACTTTGAGGAGGGGACAACTTCGGTCTGCGATCCATCCTTCGATATAAGGATTCTTTGCATTCAGGCCCGAGCCCAGGGTCAGGGGCCCCTGGGCACATCCTTTGGCCATTTTCCCTGGGAAAGAAAACTCACCAGTCCAGGTTGCTGATGTCAGTTTGTAGGGCTCCCTTGGGTCTATCAGGGCAGCACAAGTATGAGATGGAGACAACTTCGGTCTGCGATCCATCCTTCGATATAAGGATTCTTTGCATTCAGGCCCGAGCCCAGTGCCAGGGGCCCCTGGGCACAACCTTTGGCCATTTTCCCTGGGAAAGAAAACTCACCAGTCCAGGTTCCTGATGTCAGTTTGTAGGGCTCCCTTGGGTCTATCAGGTCAGCACAAGTATGAGATGGGGACAACTTCGGTCTGCGATCCATCTTTCGATATAAGGATTCTTTGCATTCAGGCCCGAGCCCAGGGCCAGGTGCCCCTGGGCACATCCTTTGGCCATTTTCCCTGGGAAAGAAAACTCACCAGTCCAGGTTCCTGATGTCAGTTTGTAGGGCTCCCTTGGGTCTATCAGGGCAGCACAAGTTTGAGGTGGGGACAATTTTGGTCTGTGATCCACGCTTCGATTGAGGGATTCTTTACAGTCAGGCCCGAGTCCAGGGCCAGGGGCTCCTGGGCACATCCTTTGGCCATTTTCCCTGGGAAAGAAAATTCACCAGTCCAGGTTGCTAATGTCAGTTTGTAGGGCTCCCTTGGGTCTATCAGGGCAGCACAACTTTGAGGAGGGGACAACTTCAGTCTGGGGTCCATCCTTCGATATAAGGATTCTTTGCAGTCAGGTCCGAGCCCAGTGCCAGGGGCCCCTGGGCACATCCTTTGGCCATTTTCCCTGGGAAAGAAAACTCACCAGTCCAGGTTGCTGATGTCAGTTTGTAGGGCTCCCTTGGGTCTATCAGGGCAGCACAAGTATGAGATGGGGACAACTTCGGTCTGCGATCCATCCTTCGATATAAGGATTCTTTGCATTCAGGCCCGAGCCCAGGGCCAGGGGCCCCTGGGCACATCCTTTGGCCATTTTCCCTGGGAAAGAAAACTCACCAGTCCAGGTTCCTGATGTCAGTTTGTACGGCTCCCTTGGGTCTATCAGGGCAGCACAAGTTTGAGGTGGGGACAATTTTGGTCTGTGATCCACCCTTCGATAGAGGGATTCTTTACAGTCAGGCCCCAGCCCAGGGTCAAGGGCCCCTGGGCATATCCTTTGGCCATTTTCCCTGGGAAAGAAAACTCACCAGTCCAGGTTGCTGATGTCAGTTTGTAGGGCTTCCTTGTTTCTCTCGGGGCAGCACAACTTTGAGGATGGGACAACTTCGGTCTGGGGTCCATCCTTCGATATAAGGATTTTTTGCATTCAGGTCGGAGCCCAGTGCCAGGGGCCCCTGGGCACATCCTTTGGCCATTTTCCCTGGGAAAGAAAACTCACCAGTCCAAGTTGCTGATGTCAGTTTGTAGGGCTCCCTTGGGTCTATCAGGGCAGCACAACTTTGAGGAGGGGACAACTTCGGTTGGGGGTCCAAACTTCGATATAAGGATTCTCTGCAGTCAGGCCCCAGCCCAGGGCCAGGGGCCCCTGGGCACATCTTTTGGCCATTTTCCCTGGGAAAGAAAACTCACCAGTCCAGGTTGCTGATGTCAGTTTGTAGGGCTCCCTTGGGTCTCTCAGGGCAGCACAACTTTGAGGAGGGGACAACTTCGGTCTGTGATCCATTCTTAGATATAAGGATTCTTCGCAGTCAGGCCCCAGCCCGGGGTCAGGGGCCCCTGGGCACACCCTTTGGCCATTTTCCCTGGGAAAGAAAACTCACCAGTCCAGGTTGCTGATGTCAGTTTGTAGGGCTCCCTTGGGTCTCTCAGGGCAGCACAACTTTGAGGAGGGGACAACTTCGGTCTGGGGTCCATCCTTCGATATAAGGATTCTTTGCAGTCAGGTGCCAGCCCAGTGCCAGGGGCCCCTGGGCACATCCTTTGGCCATTTTCCCTGGGAAAGAAAACTCACCAGTCCAGGTTGCTGATGTCAGTTTGTAGGGCTCTCTTGGTTCTATCAGGGCAGCACAACTTTGAGGAGGGGACAACTTCGGTCTGGGGTCCATCCTTCGATATAAGGATTCTTTGCAGTCAGGTCCCAGCCCTGCTCTTGGGGCTCCTGGGAACATCCTCTGGCCATTTTCCCTGGGAAAGAAAACTCACCAGTCCAGGTTGCTGATGTCAGTTTGTAGGGCTCCCTTGGGTCTCTCAGGGCAGCACAACTTTGAGGAGGGGACAACTTCGGTCTGCGATCCATCCTTCGATATAAGGATTCTTTGCATTCAGGCCCGAGCCCAGGGTCAGGGGCCCCTGGGCACATCCTTTGGCCATTTTCCCTGGGAAAGTAAACTCACCAGTCCAGGTTGCTGATATCAGTTTGTAGGGCTCCCTTGGGTCTATCAGGGCAGTACAAGTATGAGATGGGGACAACTTCGGTCTGCGATCCATCCTTCGATATAAGGATTCTTTGCATTCAGGCCCGAGCCCAGTGCCAGGGGCCCCTGGGCACATCCTTTGGCCATTTTCCCTGGGAAAGAAAACTCACCAGTCCAGGTTCCTGATGTCAGTTTGTAGGGCTCCCTTGGGTCTATCAGGGCAGCACAAGTATGAGATGACGACAACTTCGGTCTGCGATCCATCCTTCGATATAAGGATTCTTTGCATTCAGGCCCGAGCCCAGGGCCAGGGGCTCCTGGGCACATCCTTTGGCCATTTTCCCTGGGAAAGAAAACTCACCAGTCCAGGTTCCTGATGTCAGTTTGTAGGGCTCCCTTGGGTCTATCAGGGCAGCACAACTTTGAGGAGGGGACAACTTCAGTCTGGGGTCCATCCTTCGATATAAGGATTCTTTGGAGTCAGGTCCGAGCCCAGTGCCAGGGGCCCCTGGGCACATCCTTTGGCCATTTTCCCTGGGAAAGAAAACTCACCAGTCCAGGTTGCTGAGGTCAGTTTGTAGGGCTCCCTTGGGTCTATCAGGGCAGCTCAACTTTGAGGAGGGGACAACTTCGGTTGGGGGTCCAAACTTCGATATAAGGATTCTCTGCAGTCAGGCCCCAGCCCAGGGCCGGGGGCCCCTGGGCACATCCTTTGGCCATTTTCCCTGGGAAAGAAAATTCACCTGTCCAGGCTGCTGATGTCAGTTTGTAGGGCTCCCTTGGGTCTATCTGGGCAGCAGAAATTTGAGGAGCGGACAATTTTGGTCTGCGATCCATCCTTCGATATATGGATTCTTTGCATTCAGGTCCCAGCCCTGCTCTTGGGGCTCCTGGGAACATCCTTTGGCCATTTTCCCTGGGAAAGAAAACTCACCAGTCCAGGTTGCTGATATCAGTTTGTAGGGCTCCCTTGGGTCTCTCAGGGCAGCACAACTTTGAGGAGGGGACAACTTTGGTCTGCGATCCATCCTTCGATATAAGGATTCTTTGCATTCAGGCCCGAGCCCAGTGCCAGGGGCCCCTGGGCACATCCTTTGGCCATTTTCCCTGGGAAAGAAAACTCACCAGTCCAGGTTCCTGATGTCAGTTTGTAGGGCTCCCTTGGGTCTATCAGGGCAGCACAAGTATGAGATGGGGACAACTTCGGTCTGCGATCCATCCTTCGATACAAGGATTCTTTGCATTCAGGCCCGAGCCCAGGGCCAGGGGCCCCTGGGCACATCCTTTGGCCATTTTCCCTGGGAAAGAAAACTCACCAGTCCAGGTTCCTGATGTCAGTTTGTAGGGCTTCCTTGTTTCTCTCAGGGCAGCACAACTTTGAGGAGGGGACAACTTCGGTTGGGGGTCCAAACTTCGATATAAGGATTCTCTGCAGTCAGGCCCCAGCCCAGGGCCAGGGGCCCCTGGGCACATCCTTTGGCCATTTTCCCTGGGAAAGAAAACTCACCAGTCCAGGTTCCTGATGTCAATTTGTAGGGCTCCCTTGGGTCTCTCAGGGCAGCACAACTTTGAGGAGGGGACAACTTCGGTCTGTGATCCATTGTTCGATATAAGGATTCTTTGCAGTCAGGTCCCAGCCCAGGGCCAGGGGCCCCTGGGCACATCCTTTGGCCATTTTCCCTGGGAAAGAAAACTCACTAGTCCAGGTTGCTGATGTCAGTTTGTAGGGCTCCCTTGGGTCTATCAGGGCAGCACAACTTTGAGGAGGGGACAACTTTGGTCTGCGAACCGTCCTTCGATATAAGGATTCTTTGCAGTCAAGCCCCAGCCCAGGGCCAGGGGCCCCTGGGCACATCCTTTGGCCATTTTCCCTGGGAAAGAAAACTCACCAGTCCAGGTTGCTGATGTCAGTTTGTAGGGCTCCCTTGGGTCTCTCAGGGCAGCACAACTTTGAGGAGGGGACAACTTTGGTCTGTGATCCATTCTTAGATATAAGGATTCTTCGCAGTCAGGCCCCAGCCCGGGGTCAGGGGCCCCTGGGCACATCCTTTGGCCATTTTCCCTGGGAAAGAAAACTCACCAGTCCAGGTTGCTGATGTCAGTTTGTAGGGCTCTCTTGGGTCTCTCAGGGCAGCACAACTTTGAGGAGGGGACAACTTCGGTCTGGGGTCCATCCTTCGATATAAGGATTCTTTGCAGTCAGGTGCCAGCCCAGTGCCAGGGGCCCCTGGGCACATCCTTTGGCCATTTTCCCTGGGAAAGAAAACTCACCAGTCCAGGTTGCTGATGTCAGTTTGTAGGGCTCCCTTGGGTCTATCAGGGCAGCACAACTTTGAGGAGGGGACAACTTCGGTCTGGGGTCCATCCTTCGATATAAGGATTCTTTGCAGTCAGGTCCCAGCCCTGCTCTTGGGGCTCCTGGGAACATCCTTTGGCCATTTTCCCTGGGAAAGAAAACTCACCAGTCCAGGTTGCTGATGTCAGTTTGTAGGGCTCCCTTGGGTCTCTCAGGGCAGCACAACTTTGAGGAGGGGACAACTTCGGTCTGCGATCCATCCTTCGATATAAGGATTCTTTGCATTCAGGCCCGAGCCCAGGCTCAGGGGCCCCTGGGCACATCCTTTGGCCATTTTCCCTGGGAAAGAAAACTCACCAGTCCAGGTTGCTGATGTCAGTTTGTAGGGCTCCCTTGGGTCTATCAGGGCAGCACAAGTATGAGATGGGGACAACTTCGGTCTGCGATCCATCCTTCGATATAAGGATTCTTTGCATTCAGGCCCGAGCCCAGGGCCAGGGGCCCCTGGGCACATCCTTTGGCCATTTTCCCTGGGAAAGAAAACTCACCAGTCCAGGTTCCTGATGTCAGTTTGTAGGGCTCCCTTGGGTCTATCAGGGCAGCACAAGTATGAGATGGGGACAACTTCGGTCTGCGATCCATCTTTCGATATAAGGATTCTTTGCATTCAGGCCCGAGCCCAGGGCCAGGTGCCCCTGGGCACATCCTTTGGCCATTTTCCCTGGGAAAGAAAACTCACCAGTCCAGGTTCCTGATGTCAGTTTGTAGGGCTCCCTTGGGTCTATCAGGGCAGCACAAGTTTGAGGTGGGGACAATTTTGGTCTGTGATCCACGCTTCGATTGAGGGATTCTTTACAGTCAGGCCCGAGTCCAGGGCCAGGGGCTCCTGGGCACATCCTTTGGCCATTTTCCCTGGGAAAGAAAATTCACCTGTCCAGGCTGCTGATGTCAGTTTGTAGGGCTCCCTTGGGTCTATCTGGGCAGCAGAAATTTGAGGAAGGGGACAATTTTGGTCTGCGATCCATCCTTCGATATATGGATTCTTTGCAGTCAGGTCCCAGCCCTGCTCTTGGGGCTCCTGGGAACATCCTTTGGCCATTTTCCCTAGGAAAGAAAATTCACCTGTCCAGGCTGCTGATGTCAGTTTGTAGGGCTCCCTTGGGTCTATCAGGGCAGCACAACTTTGAGGACGGGACAACTTCGGTTGGGGGTCCAAACTTCGATATAAGGATTCTCTGCAGTCAGGCCCCAGCCCAGGGCCGGGGGCCCCTGGGCACATCCTTTGGCCATTTTCCCTGGGAAAGAAAATTCACCTGTCCAGGCTGCTGATGTCAGTTTGTAGGGCTCCCTTGGGTCTATCTGGGCAGCAGAAATTTGAGGAAGGGGACAATTTTGGTCTGCGATCCATCCTTCGATATATGGATTCTTTGCAGTCAGGTCCCAGCCCTGCTCTTGGGGCTCCTGGGAACATCCTTTGGCCATTTTCCCTAGGAAAGAAAATTCACCAGTCCAGGCTGCTGATGTCAGTTTGTAGGGCTCCCTTGGGTCTATCAGGGCAGCACAACTTTGAGGAGGGGACAACTTCGGTCTGTGATCCATTGTTCGATATAAGGATTCTTTGCAGTCAGGTCCCAGCCCGGGGTCAGGGGCCCCTGGGCACATCCTTTGGCCATTTTCCCTGGGAAAGAAAACTCACTAGTCCAGGTTGCTGATGTCAGTTTGTAGGGCTCCCTTGGGTCTATCAGGGCAGCACAACTTTGAGGAGGGGACAACTTTGGTCTGCGAACCATCCTTCGATATAAGGATTCTTTGCAGTCAGGCCCCAGCCCAGGGCCAGGGGCCCCTGGGCACATCCTTTGGCCATTTTCCCTGGGAAAGAAAACTCACCAGTCCAGGTTGCTGATGTCAGTTTGTAGGGCTCCCTTGGGTCTCTCAGGGCAGCACAACTTTGAGGAGGGGACAACTTTGGTCTGTGATCCATTCTTAGATATAAGGATTCTTCGCAGTCAGGCCCCAGCCCGGGGTCAGGGGCCCCTGGGCACATCCTTTGGCCATTTTCCCTGGGAAAGAAAATTCACCAGTCCAGGTTGCTAATGTCAGTTTGTAGGGCTCCCTTGGGTCTATCAGGGCAGCACAAGTATGAGATGGGGACAACTTCGGTCTGCGATCCATCCTTCGATATAAGGATTATTTGCATTCAGGCCCCAGCCCAGGGCCGGGGGCCCCTGGGCACATCCTTTGGCCATTTTCCCTGGGAAAGAAAATTCACCTGTCCAGGCTGCTGATGTCAGTTTGTAGGGCTCCCTTGGGTCTATCTGGGCAGCAGAAATTTGAGGAGCGGACAATTTTGGTCTGCGATCCATCCTTCGATATATGGATTCTTTGCATTCAGGTCCCAGCCCTGCTCTTGGGGCTCCTGGGAACATCCTTTGGCCATTTTCCCTGGGAAAGAAAACTCACCAGTCCAGGTTGCTGATGTCAGTTTGTAGGGCTCCCTTGGGTCTATCAGGGCAGCACAAGTATGAGATGGGGACAACTTCGGTCTGCGATCCATCCTTCGATACAAGGATTCTTTGCATTCAGGCCCGAGCCCAGGGCCAGGGGCCCCTGGGCACATCCTTTGGCCATTTTCCCTGGGAAAGAAAACTCACCAGTCCAGGTTCCTGATGTCAGTTTGTAGGGCTCCCTTGGGTCTATCAGGGCAGCACAAGTTTGAGGTGGGGACAATTTTGGTCTGTGATCCACCCTTCGATAGAGGGATTCTTTACAGTCAGGCCCGAGCCCAGGGTCAGGGGCCCCTGGGCATATCCTTTGGCCATTTTCCCTGGGAAAGAAAACTCACCAGTCCAGGTTGCTGATGTCAGTTTGTAGGGCTTCCTTGTTTCTCTCAGGGCAGGACAACTTTGAGGATGGGACAACTTCGGTCTGGGGCCCATCCTTCGATATAAGGATTTTTTGCATTCAGGTCGGAGCCCAGTGCCAGGGGCCCCTGGGTACATCCTTTGGCCATTTTCCCTGGGAAAGAAAACTCACCAGTCCAGGTTGCTGATGTCAGTTTGTAGGGCTCCCTTGGGTCTATCAGGGCAGCACAACTTTGAGGAGGGGACAACTTCGGTTGGGGGTCCAAACTTCGATATAAGGATTCTCTGCAGTCAGGCCCCAGCCCAGGGCCAGGGGCCCCTGGGCACATCCTTTGGCCATTTTCCCTGGGAAAGAAAACTCACCAGTCCAGGTTCCTGATGTCAATTTGTAGGGCTCCCTTGGGTCTCTCAGGGCAGCACAACTTTGAGGAGGGGACAACTTCGGTCTGTGATCCATTGTTCGATATAAGGATTCTTTGCAGTCAGGTCCCAGCCCAGGGCCAGGGGCCCCTGGGCACATCCTTTGGCCATTTTCCCTGGGAAAGAAAACTCACTAGTCCAGGTTGCTGATGTCAGTTTGTAGGGCTCCCTTGGGTCTATCAGGGCAGCACAACTTTGAGGAGGGGACAACTTTGGTCTGCGAACCGTCCTTCGATATAAGGATTCTTTGCAGTCAAGCCCCAGCCCAGGGCCAGGGGCCCCTGGGCACATCCTTTGGCCATTTTCCCTGGGAAAGAAAACTCACCAGTCCAGGTTGCTGATGTCAGTTTGTAGGGCTCCCTTGGGTCTCTCAGGGCAGCACAACTTTGAGGAGGGGACAACTTTGGTCTGTGATCCATTCTTAGATATAAGGATTTTTCGCAGTCAGGCCCCAGCCCGGGGTCAGGGGCCCCTGGGCACATCCTTTGGCCATTTTCCCTGGGAAAGAAAACTCACCAGTCCAGGTTGCTGATGTCAGTTTGTAGGGCTCTCTTGGGTCTCTCAGGGCAGCACAACTTTGAGGAGGGGACAACTTCGGTCTGGGGTCCATCCTTCGTTATAAGGATTCTTTGCAGTCAGGTGCCAGCCCAGTGCCAGGGGCCCCTGGGCACATCCTTTGGCCATTTTCCCTGGGAAAGAAAACTCACCAGTCCAGGTTGCTGATGTCAGTTTGTAGGGCTCCCTTGGGTCTATCAGGGCAGCACAACTTTGAGGAGGGGACAACTTCGGTCTGGGGTCCATCCTTCGATATAAGGATTCTTTGCAGTCAGGTCCCAGCCCTGCTCTTGGGGCTCCTGGGAACATCCTTTGGCCATTTTCCCTGGGAAAGAAAACTCACCAGTCCAGGTTCCTGATGTCAGTTTGTAGGGCTCCCTTGGGTCTCTCAGGGCAGCACAACTTTGAGGAGGGGACAACTTCGGTCTGCGATCCATCCTTCGATATAAGGATTCTTTGCATTCAGGCCCGAGCCCAGGGTCAGGGGCCCCTGGGCACATCCTTTGGCCATTTTCCCTGGGAAAGAAAACTCACCAGTCCAGGTTGCTGATGTCAGTTTGTAGGGCTCCCTTGGGTCTATCAGGGCAGCACAAGTATGAGATGGGGACAACTTCGGTCTGCGATCCATCCTTCGATATAAGGATTATTTGCATTCAGGCCCCAGCCCAGGGCCGGGGGCCCCTGGGCACATCCTTTGGCCATTTTCCCTGGGAAAGAAAATTCACCTGTCCAGGCTGCTGATGTCAGTTTGTAGGGCTCCCTTGGGTCTATCTGGGCAGCAGAAATTTGAGGAGCGGACAATTTTGGTCTGCGATCCATCCTTCGATATATGGATTCTTTGCATTCAGGTCCCAGCCCTGCTCTTGGGGCTCCTGGGAACATCCTTTGGCCATTTTCCCTGGGAAAGAAAACTCACCAGTCCAGGTTGCTGATATCAGTTTGTAGGGCTCCCTTGGGTCTATCAGGGCAGCACAAGTATGAGATGGGGACAACTTCGGTCTGCGATCCATCCTTCGATATAAGGATTCTTTGCATTCAGGCCCGAGCCCAGTGCCAGGGGCCCCTGGGCACATCCTTTGGCCATTTTCCCTGGGAAAGAAAACTCACCAGTCCAGGTTCCTGATGTCAGTTTGTAGGGCTCCCTTGGGTCTATCAGGGCAGCACAAGTATGAGATGGGGACAACTTCGGTCTGCGATCCATCCTTCGATACAAGGATTCTTTGCATTCAGGCCCGAGCCCAGGGCCAGGGGCCCCTGGGCACATCCTTTGGCCATTTTCCCTGGGAAAGAAAACTCACCAGTCCAGGTTCCTGATGTCAGTTTGTAGGGCTCCCTTGGGTCTCTCAGGGCAGCACAAGTTTGAGGTGGGGACAATTTTGGTCTGTGATCCACCCTTCGATAGAGGGATTCTTTACAGTCAGGCCCGAGCCCAGGGTCAGGGGCCCCTGGGCATATCCTTTGGCCATTTTCCCTGGGAAAGAAAACTCACCAGTCCAGGTTGCTGATGTCAGTTTGTAGGGCTTCCTTGTTTCTCTCAGGGCAGGACAACTTTGAGGATGGGACAACTTCGGTCTGGGGTCCATCCTTCGATATAAGGATTTTTTGCATTCAGGTCGGAGCCCAGTGCCAGGGGCCCCTGGGTACATCCTTTGGCCATTTTCCCTGGGAAAGAAAACTCACCAGTCCAGGTTGCTGATGTCAGTTTGTAGGGCTCCCTTGGGTCTATCAGGGCAGCACAACTTTGAGGAGGGGACAACTTCGGTTGGGGGTCCAAACTTCGATATAAGGATTCTCTGCAGTCAGGCCCCAGCCCAGGGCCAGGGGCCCCTGGGCACATCCTTTGGCCATTTTCCCTGGGAAAGAAAACTCACCAGTCCAGGTTCCTGATGTCAATTTGTAGGGCTCCCTTGGGTCTCTCAGGGCAGCACAACTTTGAGGAGGGGACAACTTCGGTCTGTGATCCATTGTTCGATATAAGGATTCTTTGCAGTCAGGTCCCAGCCCAGGGCCAGGGGCCCCTGGGCACATCCTTTGGCCATTTTCCCTGGGAAAGAAAACTCACTAGTCCAGGTTGCTGATGTCAGTTTGTAGGGCTCCCTTGGGTCTCTCAGGGCAGCACAACTTTGAGGAGGGGACAACTTTGGTCTGTGATCCATTCTTAGATATAAGGATTCTTTGCAGTCAGGCCCCAGCCCGGGGTCAGGGGCCCCTGGGCACATCCTTTGGCCATTTTCCCTGGGAAAGAAAACTCACCAGTCCAGGTTGCTGATGTCAGTTTGTAGGGCTCTCTTGGGTCTCTCAGGGCAGCACAACTTTGAGGAGGGGACAACTTCGGTCTGGGGTCCATCCTTCGATATAAGGATTCTTTGCAGTCAGGTGCCAGCCCAGTGCCAGGGGCCCCTGGGCACATCCTTTGGCCATTTTCCCTGGGAAAGAAAACTCACCAGTCCAGGTTGCTGATGTCAGTTTGTAGGGCTCCCTTGGGTCTATCAGGGCAGCACAACTTTGAGGAGGGGACAACTTCGGTCTGGGGTCCATCCTTCGATATAAGGATTCTTTGCAGTCAGGTCCCAGCCCTGCTCTTGGGGCTCCTGGGAACATCCTTTGGCCATTTTCCCTGGGAAAGAAAACTCACCAGTCCAGGTTGCTGATGTCAGTTTGTAGGGCTCCCTTGGGTCTCTCAGGGCAGCACAACTTTGAGGAGGGGACAACTTCGGTCTGCGATCCATCCTTCGATATAAGGATTCTTTGCATTCAGGCCCGAGCCCAGGGTCAGGGGCCCCTGGGCACATCCTTTGGCCATTTTCCCTGGGAAAGAAAACTCACCAGTCCAGGTTGCTGATGTCAGTTTGTAGGGCTCCCTTGGGTCTATCAGGGCAGCACAAGTATGAGATGGGGACAACTTCGGTCTGCGATCCATCCTTCGATATAAGGATTCTTTGCATTCAGGCCCGAGCCCAGTGCCAGGGGCCCCTGGGCACATCCTTTGGCCATTTTCCCTGGGAAAGAAAACTCACCAGTCCAGGTTCCTGATGTCAGTTTGTAGGGCTCCCTTGGGTCTATCAGGGCAGCACAAGTATGAGATGGGGACAACTTCGGTCTGCTATCCATCTTTCGATATAAGGATTCTTTGCATTCAGGCCCGAGCCCAGGGCCAGGTGCCCCTGGGCACATCCTTTGGCCATTTTCCCTGGGAAAGAAAACTCACCAGTCCAGGTTGCTGAGGTCAGTTTGTAGGGCTCCCTTGGGTCTATCAGGGCAGCACAACTTTGAGGACGGGACAACTTCGGTTGGGGGTCCAAACTTCGATATAAGGATTCTCTGCAGTCAGGCCCCAGCCCAGGGCCGGGGGCCCCTGGGCACATCCTTTGGCCATTTTCCCTGGGAAAGAAAATTCACCTGTCCAGGCTGCTGATGTCAGTTTGTAGGGCTCCCTTGGGTCTATCTGGGCAGCAGAAATTTGAGGAAGGGGACAATTTTGGTCTGCGATCCATCCTTCGATATATGGATTCTTTGCAGTCAGGTCCCAGCCCTGCTCTTGGGGCTCCTGGGAACACCCTTTGGCCATTTTCCCTGGGAAAGAAAACTCACCAGTCCAGGTTGCTGATGTCAGTTTGTAGGGCTCCCTTGTGTCTCTCAGGGCAGCACAACTTTAAGGAGGGGACAACTTCGGTCTGTGATCCATCCTTCGATATAAGGATTTTTTGCATTCAGGTCCCAGCCCGGGGTCAGGGGCCCCTGGGCACATCCTTTGGCCATTTTCCCTGGGAAAGAAAACTCACCAGTCCAGGTTGCTGAAGTCAGTTTGTAGGGCTCTCTTGGGTCTCTCAGGGCAGCACAACTTTGAGGAGGGGACAACTTCGGTCTGGGGTCCATCCTTCGATATAAGGATTCTTTGCAGTCAGGTGCCAGCCCAGTGCCAGGGGCCCCTGGGCACATCCTTTGGCCATTTTCCCTGGGAAAGAAAACTCACCAGTCCAGGTTGCTGATGTCAGTTTGTAGGGCTCCCTTGGGTCTATCAGGGCAGCACAAGTATGAGATGGGGACAACTTCGGTCTGGGGTCCATCCTTCGATATAAGGATTCTTTGCATTCAGGCCCGAGCCCAGGGCCAGGGGCCCCTGGGCACATCCTTTGGCCATTTTCCCTGGGAAAGAAAACTCACCAGTCCAGGTTCCTGATGTCAGTTTGTACGGTTCCCTTGGGTCTATAGGGGCAGCACAAGTTTGAGGTAGGGACAATTTTGGTCTGTGATCCACCCTTCGATAGAGGGATTCTTTACAGTCAGGCCCGAGCCCAGGGTCAGGGGCCCCTGGGCATATCCTTTGGCCATTTTCCCTGGGAAAGAAAACTCACCAGTCCAGGTTGCTGATGTCAGTTTGTAGGGCTCCCTTGGGTCTATCAGGGCAGCACAAGTATGAGATGGGGACAACTTCGGTCTGCGATCCATCCTTCGATATAAGGATTATTTGCATTCAGGCCCGAGCCCAGTGCCAGGGGCCCCTGGGCACATCCTTTGGCCATTTTCCCTGGGAAAGAAAACTCACCAGTCCAGGTTGCTGATGTCAGTTTGTAGGGCTTCCTTGTTTCTCTCGGGGCAGCACAACTTTGAGGAGGGGACAACTTCGGTTGGGGGTCCAAACTTCGATATAAGGATTCTCTGCAGTCAGGCCCCAGCCCAGGGCCAGGGGCCCCTGGGCACATCCTTTGGCCATTTTCCCTGGGAAAGAAAACTCACCAGTCCAGGTTGCTGATGTCAGTTTGTAGGGCTCCCTTGGGTCTCTCAGGGCAGCACAACTTTGAGGAGGGGACAACTTCGGTCTGTGATCCATTGTTCGATATAAGGATTCTTTGCAGTCAGGTCCCAGCCCGGGGTCAGGGGCCCCTGGGCACATCCTTTGGCCATTTTCCCTGGGAAAGAAAACTCACCAGTCCAGGTTGCTGATGTCAGTTTGTAGGGCTCCCTTGGGTCTCTCAGGGCAGCACAACTTTGAGGAGGGGACAACTTTGGTCTGTGATCCATTCTTAGATATAAGGATTCTTCGCAGTCAGGCCCCAGCCCGGGGTCAGGGGCCCCTGGGCACATCCTTTGGCCATTTTCCCTGGGAAAGAAAACTCACCAGTCCAGGTTGCTGATGTCAGTTTGTAGGGCTCTCTTGGGTCTCTCAGGGCAGCACAACTTTGAGGAGGGGACAACTTCGGTCTGGGGTCCATCCTTCGATATAAGGATTCTTTGCAGTCAGGTGCCAGCCCAGTGCCAGGGGCCCCTGGGCACATCCTTTGGCCATTTTCCCTGGGAAAGAAAACTCACCAGTCCAGGTTGCTGATGTCAGTTTGTAGGGCTCTCTTGGGTCTATCAGGGCAGCACAACTTTGAGGAGGGGACAACTTTGGTCTGTGATCCATCCTTCGATATAAGGATTCTTTGCAGTCAGGTCCCAGCCCTGCTCTTGGGGCTCCTGGGAACATCCTTTGGCCATTTTCCCTGGGAAAGAAAACTCACCAGTCCAGGTTGCTGATATCAGTTTGTAGGGCTCCCTTGGGTCTATCAGGGCAGCACAACTTTGAGGAGGGGACAACTTCGGTCTGCGATCCATCCTTCGATATAAGGATTCTTTGCATTCAGGCCCGAGCCCAGGGTCAGGGGCCCCTGGGCACATCCTTTGGCCATTTTCCCTGGGAAAGAAAACTCACCAGTCCAGGTTGCTGATATCAGTTTGTAGGGCTCCCTTGGGTCTATCAGGGCAGTACAAGTATGAGATGGGGACAACTTCGGTCTGCGATCCATCCTTCGATATAAGGATTCTTTGCATTCAGGCCCGAGCCCAGTGCCAGGGGCCCCTGGGCACATCCTTTGGCCATTTTCCCTGGGAAAGAAAACTCACCAGTCCAGGTTCCTGATGTCAGTTTGTAGGGCTCCCTTGGGTCTATCAGGGCAGCACAAGTATGAGATGACGACAATTCGGGCTGCGATCCATCCTTCGATATAAGGATTCTTTGCATTCAGGCCCGAGCCCAGGGCCAGGGGCTCCTGGGCACATCCTTTGGCCATTTTCCCTGGGAAAGAAAACTCACCAGTCCAGGTTCCTGATGTCAGTTTGTAGGGCTCCCTTGGGTCTATCAGGGCAGCACAACTTTGAGGAGGGGACAACTTCAGTCTGGGGTCCATCCTTCGATATAAGGATTCTTTGCAGTCAGGTCCGAGCCCAGGGCCAGGGGCCCCTGGGCACATCCTTTGGCCATTTTCCCTGGGAAAGAAAACTCACCAGTCCAGGTTGCTGAGGTCAGTTTGTAGGGCTCCCTTGGGTCTATCAGGGCAGCACAACTTTGAGGAGGGGACAACTTCGGTTGGGGGTCCAAACTTCGATATAAGGATTCTCTGCAGTCAGGCCCCAGCCCAGGGCCGGGGGCCCCTGGGCACATCCTTTGGCCATTTTCCCTGGGAAAGAAAATTCACCTGTCCAGGCTGCTGATGTCAGTTTGTAGGGCTCCCTTGGGTCTATCTGGGCAGCAGAAATTTGAGGGGCGGACAATTTTGGTCTGCGATCCATCCTTCGATATATGGATTCTTTGCATTCAGGTCCCAGCCCTGCTCTTGGGGCTCCTGGGAACATCCTTTGGCCATTTTCCCTGGGAAAGAAAACTCACCAGTCCAGGTTGCTGATGTCAGTTTGTAGGGCTCCCTTGGGTCTATCAGGGCAGCACAAGTTTGAGGTGGGGACAATTTTGGTCTGTGATCCACCCTTCGATAGAGGGATTCTTTACAGTCAGGCCCGAGCCCAGGGTCAGGGGCCCCTGGGCATATCCTTTGGCCATTTTCCCTGGGAAAGAAAACTCACCAGTCCAGGTTGCTGATGTCAGTTTGTAGGGCTTCCTTGTTTCTCTCTGGGCAGCACAACTTTGAGGATGGGACAACTTCGGTCTGGGGTCCATCCTTCGATATAAGGATTTTTTGCATTCAGGTCGGAGCCCAGTGCCAGGGGCCCCTGGGTACATCCTTTGGCCATTTTCCCTGGGAAAGAAAACTCACCAGTCCAGGTTGCTGATGTCAGTTTGTAGGGCTCCCTTGGGTCTATCAGGGCAGCACAACTTTGAGGAGGGGACAACTTCGGTTGGGGGTCCAAACTTCGATATAAGGATTCTCTGCAGTCAGGCCCCAGCCCAGGGCCAGGGGCCCCTGGGCACATCCTTTGGCCATTTTCCCTGGGAAAGAAAACTCACCAGTCCAGGTTCCTGATGTCAATTTGTAGGGCTCCCTTGGGTCTCTCAGGGCAGCACAACTTTGAGGAGGGGACAACTTCGGTCTGTGATCCATTGTTCGATATAAGGATTCTTTGCAGTCAGGTCCCAGCCCGGGGTCAGGGGCCCCTGGGCACATCCTTTGGCCATTTTCCCTGGGAAAGAAAACTCACTAGTCCAGGTTGCTGATGTCAGTTTGTAGGGCTCCCTTGGGTCTATCAGGGCAGCACAACTTTGAGGAGGGGACAACTTTGGTCTGCGAACCGTCCTTCGATATAAGGATTCTTTGCAGTCAGGCCCCAGCCCAGGGCCAGGGGCCCCTGGGCACATCCTTTGGCCATTTTCCCTGGGAAAGAAAACTCACCAGTCCAGGTTGCTGATATCAGTTTGTAGGGCTCCCTTGGGTCTATCAGGGCAGCACAAGTATGAGATGGGGACAACTTCGGTCTGCGATCCATCCTTCGATATAAGGATTATTTGCATTCAGGCCCGAGCCCAGTGCCAGGGGCCCCTGGGCACATCCTTTGGCCATTTTCCCTGGGAAAGAAAACTCACCAGTCCAGGTTCCTGATGTCAGTTTGTAGGGCTCCCTTGGGTCTATCAGGGCAGCACAAGTTTGAGGTGGGGACAATTTTGGTCTGTGATCCACGCTTCGATTGAGGGATTCTTTACAGTCAGGCCCGAGTCCAGGGCATGGGGCTCCTGGGCACATCCTTTGGCCATTTTCCCTGGGAAAGAAAATTCACCAGTCCAGGTTGCTAATGTCAGTTTGTAGGGCTCCCTTGGGTCTATCAGGGCAGCACAACTTTGAGGAGGGGACAACTTCAGTCTGGGGTCCATCCTTCGATATAAGGATTCTTTGCAGTCAGGTCCGAGCCCAGTGCCAGGGGCCCCTGGGCACATCCTTTGGCCATTTTCCCTGGGAAAGAAAACTCACCAGTCCAGGTTGCTGAGGTCAGTTTGTAGGGCTCCCTTGGGTCTATCAGGGCAGCACAACTTTGAGGACGGGACAACTTCGGTTGGGGGTCCAAACTTCGATATAAGGATTCTCTGCAGTCAGGCCCCAGCCCAGGGCCGGGGGCCCCTGGGCACATCCTTTGGCCATTTTCCCTGGGAAAGAAAATTCACCTGTCCAGGCTGCTGATGTCAGTTTGTAGGGCTCCCTTGGGTCTATCTGGGCAGCAGAAATTTGAGGAAGGGGACAATTTTGGTCTGCGATCCATCCTTCGATATATGGATTCTTTGCAGTCAGGTCCCAGCCCTGCTCTTGGGGCTCCTGGGAACACCCTTTGGCCATTTTCCCTGGGAAAGAAAACTCACCAGTCCAGGTTGCTGATGTCAGTTTGTAGGGCTCCCTTGTGTCTCTCAGGGCAGCACAACTTTAAGGAGGGGACAACTTCGGTCTGTGATCCATCCTTCGATATAAGGATTTTTTGCATTCAGGTCCCAGCCCGGGGTCAGGGGCCCCTGTGCACATCCTTTGGCCATTTTCCCTGGGAAAGAAAACTCACCAGTCCAGGTTGCTGAAGTCAATTTGTAGGGCTCTCTTGGGTCTCTCAGGGCAGCACAACTTTGAGGAGGGGACAACTTCGGTCTGGGGTCCATCCTTCGATATAAGGATTCTTTGCAGTCAGGTGCCAGCCCAGTGCCAGGGGCCCCTGGGCACATCCTTTGGCCATTTTCCCTGGGAAAGAAAACTCACCAGTCCAGGTTGCTGATGTCAGTTTGTAGGGCTCCCTTGGGTCTATCAGGGCAGCACAAGTATGAGATGGGGACAACTTCGGTCTGGGGTCCATCCTTCGATATAAGGATTCTTTGCATTCAGGCCCGAGCCCAGGGCCAGGGGCCCCTGGGCACATCCTTTGGCCATTTTCCCTGGGAAAGAAAACTCACCAGTCCAGGTTCCTGATGTCAGTTTGTACGGCTCCCTTGGGTCTATAGGGGCAGCACAAGTTTGAGGTAGGGACAATTTTGGTCTGTGATCCACCCTTCGATAGAGGGATTCTTTACAGTCAGGCCCGAGCCCAGGGTCAGGGGCCCCTGGGCATATCCTTTGGCCATTTTCCCTGGGAAAGAAAACTCACCAGTCCAGGTTGCTGATGTCAGTTTGTAGGGCTCCCTTGGGTCTATCAGGGCAGCACAAGTATGAGATGGGGACAACTTCGGTCTGCGATCTATCCTTCGATATAAGGATTATTTGCATTCAGGCCCGAGCCCAGTGCCAGGGGCCCCTGGGCACATCCTTTGGCCATTTTCCCTGGGAAAGAAAACTCACCAGTCCAGGTTGCTGATGTCAGTTTGTAGGGCTCCCTTGGGTCTATCAGGGCAGCACAAGTATGAGATGGGGACAACTTCGGTCTGCGATCCATCCTTCGATACAAGGATTCTTTGCATTCAGGCCCGAGCCCAGGGCCAGGGGCCCCTGGGCACATCCTTTGGCCATTTTCCCTGGGAAAGAAAACTCACCAGTCCAGGTTCCTGATGTCAGTTTGTACGGCTCCCTTGGGTCTATCAGGGCAGCACAAGTTTGAGGTGGGGACAATTTTGGTCTGTGATCCACCCTTCGATAGAGGGATTCTTTACAGTCAGGCCCGAGCCCAGGGTCAAGGGCCCCTGGGCATATCCTTTGGCCATTTTCCCTGGGAAAGAAAACTCACCAGTCCAGGTTGCTGATGTCAGTTTGTAGGGCTTCCTTGTTTCTCTCGGGGCAGCACAACTTTGAGGATGGGACAACTTCGGTCTGGGGTCAATCCTTCGATATAAGGATTTTTTGCATTCAGGTCGGAGCCCAGTGCCAGGGGCCCCTGGGCACATCCTTTGGCCATTTTCCCTGGGAAAGAAAACTCACCAGTCCAAGTTGCTGATGTCAGTTTGTAGGGCTCCCTTGGGTCTATCAGGGCAGCACAACTTTGAGGAGGGGACAACTTCGGTTGGGGGTCCAAACTTCGATATAAGGATTCTCTGCAGTCAGGCCCCAGCCCAGGGCCAGGGGCCCCTGGGCACATCCTTTGGCCATTTTCCCTGGGAAAGAAAACTCACCAGTCCAGGTTGCTGATGTCAGTTTGTAGGGCTCCCTTGGGTCTCTCAGGGCAGCACAACTTTGAGGAGGGGACAACTTCGGTCTGTGATCCATTGTTCGATATAAGGATTCTTTGCAGTCAGGTCCCAGCCCGGGGTCAGGGGCCCCTGGGCACATCCTTTGGCCATTTTCCCTGGGAAAGAAAACTCACCAGTCCAGGTTGCTGATGTCAGTTTGTAGGGCTCCCTTGGGTCTCTCAGGGCAGCACAACTTTGAGGAGGGGACAACTTTGGTCTGTGATCCATTCTTAGATATAAGGATTCTTCGCAGTCAGGCCCCAGCCCGGGGTCAGGGGCCCCTGGGCACATCCTTTGGCCATTTTCCCTGGGAAAGAAAACTCACCAGTCCAGGTTGCTGATGTCAGTTTGTAGGGCTCTCTTGGGTCTCTCAGGGCAGCACAACTTTGAGGAGGGGACAACTTCGGTCTGGGGTCCATCCTTCGATATAAGGATTCTTTGCAGTCAGGTGCCAGCCCAGTGCCAGGGGCCCCTGGGCACATCCTTTGGCCATTTTCCCTGGGAAAGAAAACTCACCAGTCCAGGTTGCTGATGTCAGTTTGTAGGGCTCTCTTGGGTCTATCAGGGCAGCACAACTTTGAGGAGGGGACAACTTTGGTCTGTGATCCATCCTTCGATATAAGGATTCTTTGCAGTCAGGTCCCAGCCCTGCTCTTGGGGCTCCTGGGAACATCCTCTGGCCATTTTCCCTGGGAAAGAAAACTCACCAGTCCAGGTTGCTGATATCAGTTTGTAGGGCTCCCTTGGGTCTATCAGGGCAGCACAACTTTGAGGAGGGGACAACTTCGGTCTGCGATCCATCCTTCGATATAAGGATTCTTTGCATTCAGGCCCGAGCCCAGGGTCAGGGGCCCCTGGGCACATCCTTTGGCCATTTTCCCTGGGAAAGAAAACTCACCAGTCCAGGTTGCTGATATCAGTTTGTACGGCTCCCTTGGGTCTATCAGGGCAGTACAAGTATGAGATGGGGACAACTTCGGTCTGCGATCCATCCTTCGATATAAGGATTCTTTGCATTCAGGCCCGAGCCCAGGGCCAGGGGCTCCTGGGCACATCCTTTGGCCATTTTCCCTGGGAAAGAAAACTCACCAGTCCAGGTTCCTGATGTCAGTTTGTAGGGCTCCCTTGGGTCTATCAGGGCAGCACAACTTTGAGGAGGGGACAACTTCAGTCTGGGGTCCATCCTTCGATATAAGGATTCTTTGCACTCAGGTGCCGAGCCCAGGGCCAGGGGCCCCTGGGCACATCCTTTGGCCATTTTCCCTGGGAAAGAAAACTCACCAGTCCAGGTTGCTGAGGTCAGTTTGTAGGGCTCCCTTGGGTCTTTCAGGGCAGCACAACTTTGAGGAGGGGACAACTTCGGTTGGGGGTCCAAACTTCGATATAAGGATTCTCTGCAGTCAGGCCCCAGCCCAGGGCCAGGGGCCCCTGGGCACATCCTTTGGCCATTTTCCCTGGGAAAGAAAATTCACCTGTCCAGGCTGCTGATGTCAGTTTGTAGGGCTCCCTTGGGTCTATCTGGGCAGCAGAAATTTGAGGGGCGGACAATTTTGGTCTGCGATCCATCCTTCGATATATGGATTCTTTGCATTCAGGTCCCAGCCCTGCTCTTGGGGCTCCTGGGAACATCCTTTGGCCATTTTCCCTGGGAAAGAAAACTCACCAGTCCAGGTTGCTGATGTCAGTTTGTAGGGCTCCCTTGGGTCTATCAGGGCAGCACAAGTATGAGATGGGGACAACTTCGGTCTGCGATCCATCCTTCGATACAAGGATTCTTTGCATTCAGGCCCGAGCCCAGGGCCAGGGGCCCCTGGGCACATCCTTTGGCCATTTTCCCTGGGAAAGAAAACTCACCAGTCCAGGTTGCTGATGTCAGTTTGTAGGGCTCCCTTGGGTCTATCAGGGCAGCACAAGTTTGAGGTGGGGACAATTTTGGTCTGTGATCCACCCTTCGATAGAGGGATTCTTTACAGTCAGGCCCGAGCCCAGGGTCAGGGGCCCCTGGGCATATCCTTTGGCCATTTTCCCTGGGAAAGAAAACTCACCAGTCCAGGTTGCTGATGTCAGTTTGTAGGGCTTCCTTGTTTCTCTCTGGGCAGCACAACTTTGAGGATGGGACAACTTCGGTCTGGGGTCCATCCTTCGATATAAGGATTTTTTGCATTCAGGTCGGAGCCCAGTGCCAGGGGCCCCTGGGTACATCCTTTGGCCATTTTCCCTGGGAAAGAAAACTCACCAGTCCAGGTTGCTGATGTCAGTTTGTAGGGCTCCCTTGGGTCTATCAGGGCAGCACAACTTTGAGGAGGGGACAACTTCGGTTGGGGGTCCAAACTTCGATATAAGGATTCTCTGCAGTCAGGCCCCAGCCCAGGGCCAGGGGCCCCTGGGCACATCCTTTGGCCATTTTCCCTGGGAAAGAAAACTCACCAGTCCAGGTTGCTGATGTCAATTTGTAGGGCTCCCTTGGGTCTCTCAGGGCAGCACAACTTTGAGGAGGGGACAACTTCGGTCTGTGATCCATTGTTCGATATAAGGATTCTTTGCAGTCAGGTCCCAGCCCGGGGTCAGGGGCCCCTGGGCACATCCTTTGGCCATTTTCCCTGGGAAAGAAAACTCACTAGTCCAGGTTGCTGATGTCAGTTTGTAGGGCTCCCTTGGGTCTATCAGGGCAGCACAACTTTGAGGAGGGGACAACTTTGGTCTGCGAACCGTCCTTCGATATAAGGATTCTTTGCAGTCAGGCCCCAGCCCAGGGCCAGGGGCCCCTGGGCACATCCTTTGGCCATTTTCCCTGGGAAAGAAAACTCACCAGTCCAGGTTGCTGATATCAGTTTGTAGGGCTCCCTTGGGTCTATCAGGGCAGCACAAGTATGAGATGGGGACAACTTCGGTCTGCGATCCATCCTTCGATATAAGGATTATTTGCATTCAGGCCCGAGCCCAGTGCCAGGGGCCCCTGGGCACATCCTTTGGCCATTTTCCCTGGGAAAGAAAACTCACCAGTCCAGGTTGCTGATGTCAGTTTGTAGGGCTCCCTTGGGTCTCTCAGGGCAGCACAACTTTGAGGAGGGGACAACTTCGGTCTGCGATCCATCCTTCGATATAAGGATTCTTTGCATTCACGCCCGAGCCCAGGGTCAGGGGCCCCTGGGCACATCCTTTGGCCATTTTCCCTGGGAAAGAAAACTCACCAGTCCAGGTTGCTGATATCAGTTTGTAGGGCTCCCTTGGGTCTATCAGGGCAGTACAAGTATGAGATGGGGACAACTTCGGTCTGCGATCCATCCTTCGATATAAGGATTCTTCGCATTCAGGCCCGAGCCCAGTGCCAGGGGCCCCTGGGCACATCCTTTGGCCATTTTCCCTGGGAAAGAAAACTCACCAGTCCAGGTTCCTGATGTCAGTTTGTAGGGCTCCCTTGGGTCTATCAGGGCAGCACAAGTTTGAGGTGGGGACAATTTTGGTCTGTGATCCACGCTTCGATTGAGGGATTCTTTACAGTCAGGCCCGAGTCCAGGGCCAGGGGCTCCTGGGCACATCCTTTGGCCATTTTCCCTGGGAAAGAAAATTCACCAGTCCAGGTTGCTAATGTCAGTTTGTAGGGCTCCCTTGGGTCTATCAGGGCAGCAGAAATTTGAGGAGGGGACAACTTCAGTCTGGGGTCCATCCTTCGATATAAGGATTCTTTGCAGTCAGGTCCGAGCCCAGTGCCAGGGGCCCCTGGGCACATCCTTTGGCCATTTTCCCTGGGAAAGAAAACTCACCAGTCCAGGTTGCTGATGTCAGTTTGTAGGGCTTCCTTGTTTCTCTCAGGGCAGCACAACTTTGAGGAGGGGACAACTTCGGTCTGCGATCCATCCTTCGATATAAGGATTCTTTGCAGTCAGGTGCCAGCCCGGGGTCAGGGGCCCCTGGGCACATCCTTTGGCCATTTTCCCTGGGAAAGAAAACTCACCAGTCCAGGTTGCTGATATCAGTTTGTAGGGCTCCCTTGGGTCTATCAGGGCAGTACAAGTATGAGATGGGGACAACTTCGGTCTGCGATCCATCCTTCGATACAAGTATTCTTTGCATTCAGGCCCGAGCCCAGTGCCAGGGGCCCCTGGGCACATCCTTTGGCCATTTTCCCTGGGAAAGAAAACTCACCAGTCCAGGTTCCTGATGTCAGTTTGTAGGGCTCCCTTGGGTCTATCAGGGCAGCACAAGTATGAGATGGGGACAACTTCGGTCTGCGATCCATCCTTCGATATAAGGATTCTTTGCATTCAGGCCCGAGCCCAGGGCCAGGTGCCCCTGGGCACATCCTTTGGCCATTTTCCCTGGGAAAGAAAACTCACCAGTCCAGGTTCCTGATGTCAGTTTGTAGGGCTCCCTTGGGTCTATCAGGGCCGCACAAGTTTGAGGTGGGGACAATTTTGGTCTGTGATCCACCCTTCGATAGAGGGATTCTTTACAGTCAGGCCCGAGCCCAGGGTCAGGGGCCCCTGGGCATATCCTTTGGCCATTTTCCCTGGGAAAGAAAACTCACCAGTCCAGGTTGCTGATGTCAGTTTGTAGGGCTTCCTTGTTTCTCTCTGGGCAGCACAACTTTGAGGATGGGACAACTTCGGTCTGGGGTCCATCCTTCGATATAAGGATTTTTTGCATTCAGGTCGGAGCCCAGTGCCAGGGGCCCCTGGGTACATCCTTTGGCCATTTTCCCTGGGAAAGAAAACTCACCAGTCCAGGTTGCTGATGTCAGTTTGTAGGGCTCCCTTGGGTCTATCAGGGCAGCACAACTTTGAGGAGGGGACAACTTCGGTTGGGGGTCCAAACTTCGATATAAGGATTCTCTGCAGTCAGGCCCCAGCCCAGGGCCAGGGGCCCCTGGGCACATCCTTTGGCCATTTTCCCTGGGAAAGAAAACTCACCAGTCCAGGTTGCTGATGTCAATTTGTAGGGCTCCCTTGGGTCTCTCAGGGCAGCACAACTTTGAGGAGGGGACAACTTCGGTCTGTGATCCATTGTTCGATATAAGGATTCTTTGCAGTCAGGTCCCAGCCCGGGGTCAGGGGCCCCTGGGCACATCCTTTGGCCATTTTCCCTGGGAAAGAAAACTCACTAGTCCAGGTTGCTGATGTCAGTTTGTAGGGCTCCCTTGGGTCTATCAGGGCAGCACAACTTTGAGGAGGGGACAACTTTGGTCTGCGAACCGTCCTTCGATATAAGGATTCTTTGCAGTCAGGCCCCAGCCCAGGGCCAGGGGCCCCTGGGCACATCCTTTGGCCATTTTCCCTGGGAAAGAAAACTCACCAGTCCAGGTTGCTGATATCAGTTTGTAGGGCTCCCTTGGGTCTATCAGGGCAGCACAAGTATGAGATGGGGACAACTTCGGTCTGCGATCCATCCTTCGATATAAGGATTATTTGCATTCAGGCCCGAGCCCAGTGCCAGGGGCCCCTGGGCACATCCTTTGGCCATTTTCCCTGGGAAAGAAAACTCACCAGTCCAGGTTGCTGATGTCAGTTTGTAGGGCTCCCTTGGGTCTCTCAGGGCAGCACAACTTTGAGGAGGGGACAACTTCGGTCTGCGATCCATCCTTCGATATAAGGATTCTTTGCATTCACGCCCGAGCCCAGGGTCAGGGGCCCCTGGGCACATCCTTTGGCCATTTTCCCTGGGAAAGAAAACTCACCAGTCCAGGTTGCTGATATCAGTTTGTAGGGCTCCCTTGGGTCTATCAGGGCAGTACAAGTATGAGATGGGGACAACTTCGGTCTGCGATCCATCCTTCGATATAAGGATTCTTCGCATTCAGGCCCGAGCCCAGTGCCAGGGGCCCCTGGGCACATCCTTTGGCCATTTTCCCTGGGAAAGAAAACTCACCAGTCCAGGTTCCTGATGTCAGTTTGTAGGGCTCCCTTGGGTCTATCAGGGCAGCACAAGTTTGAGGTGGGGACAATTTTGGTCTGTGATCCACGCTTCGATTGAGGGATTCTTTACAGTCAGGCCCGAGTCCAGGGCCAGGGGCTCCTGGGCACATCCTTTGGCCATTTTCCCTGGGAAAGAAAATTCACCAGTCCAGGTTGCTAATGTCAGTTTGTAGGGCTCCCTTGGGTCTATCAGGGCAGCAGAAATTTGAGGAGGGGACAACTTCAGTCTGGGGTCCATCCTTCGATATAAGGATTCTTTGCAGTCAGGTCCGAGCCCAGTGCCAGGGGCCCCTGGGCACATCCTTTGGCCATTTTCCCTGGGAAAGAAAACTCACCAGTCCAGGTTGCTGATGTCAGTTTGTAGGGCTTCCTTGTTTCTCTCAGGGCAGCACAACTTTGAGGAGGGGACAACTTCGGTCTGCGATCCATCCTTCGATATAAGGATTCTTTGCAGTCAGGTGCCAGCCCGGGGTCAGGGGCCCCTGGGCACATCCTTTGGCCATTTTCCCTGGGAAAGAAAACTCACCAGTCCAGGTTGCTGATATCAGTTTGTAGGGCTCCCTTGGGTCTATCAGGGCAGTACAAGTATGAGATGGGGACAACTTCGGTCTGCGATCCATCCTTCGATACAAGTATTCTTTGCATTCAGGCCCGAGCCCAGTGCCAGGGGCCCCTGGGCACATCCTTTGGCCATTTTCCCTGGGAAAGAAAACTCACCAGTCCAGGTTCCTGATGTCAGTTTGTAGGGCTCCCTTGGGTCTATCAGGGCAGCACAAGTATGAGATGGGGACAACTTCGGTCTGCGATCCATCCTTCGATATAAGGATTCTTTGCATTCAGGCCCGAGCCCAGGGCCAGGTGCCCCTGGGCACATCCTTTGGCCATTTTCCCTGGGAAAGAAAACTCACCAGTCCAGGTTCCTGATGTCAGTTTGTAGGGCTCCCTTGGGTCTATCAGGGCCGCACAAGTTTGAGGTGGGGACAATTTTGGTCTGTGATCCACGCTTCGATTGAGGGATTCTTTACAGTCAGGCCCGAGTCCAGGGCCAGGGGCTCCTGGGCACATCCTTTGGCCATTTTCCCTGGGAAAGAAAATTCACCAGTCCAGGTTGCTAATGTCAGTTTGTAGGGCTCCCTTGGGTCTATCAGGGCAGCACAACTTTGAGGAGGGGACAACTTCAGTCTGGGGTCCATCCTTCGATATAAGGATTCTTTGCAGTCAGGTCCGAGCCCAGTGCCAGGGGCCCCTGGGCACATCCTTTGGCCATTTTCCCTGGGAAAGAAAACTCACCAGTCCAGGTTGCTGAGGTCAGTTGTAGGGCTCCCTTGGGTCTATCAGGGCAGCACAACTTTGAGGAGGGGACAACTTCGGTTGGGGGTCCAAACTTCGAAATAAGGATTCTCTGCAGTCAGGCCCCAGCCCAGGGCCGGGGGCCCCTGGGCACATCCTTTGGCCATTTTCCCTGGGAAAGAAAATTCACCTGTCCAGGCTGCTGATGTCAGTTTGTAGGGCTCCCTTGGGTCTATCTGGGCAGCAGAAATTTGAGGAGCGGACAATTTTGGTCTGCGATCCATCCTTCGATATATGGATTCTTTGCATTCAGGTCCCAGCCCTGCTCTTGGGGCTCCTGGGAACATCCTTTGGCCATTTTCCCTGGGAAAGAAAACTCACCAGTCCAGGTTGCTGATATCAGTTTGTAGGGCTCCCTTGGGTCTATCAGGGCAGCACAAGTATGAGATGGGGACAACTTCGGTCTGCGATCCATCCTTCGATATAAGGATTCTTTGCATTCAGGCCCGAGCCCAGGGCCAGGGGCCCCTGGGCACATCCTTTGGCCATTTTCCCTGGGAAAGAAAACTCACCATTCCAGGTTCCTGATGTCAGTTTGTAGGGCTCCCTTGGGTCTATCAGGGCAGCACAAGTATGAGATGGGGACAACTTCGGTCTGCGATCCATCCTTCGATACAAGGATTCTTTGCATTCAGGCCCGAGCCCAGGGCCAGGGGCCCCTGGGCACATCCTTTGGCCATTTTCCCTGGGAAAGAAAACTCACCAGTCCAGGTTGCTGATGTCAGTTTGTAGGGCTCCTTTGGGTCTATCAGGGCAGCACAACTTTGAGGAGGGGACAACTTCGGTTGGGGGTCCAAACTTCGATATAAGGATTCTCTGCAGTCAGGCCCCAGCCCAGGGCCAGGGGCCCCTGGGCACATCCTTTGGCCATTTTTCCTGGGAAAGAAAACTCACCAGTCCAGGTTCCTGATGTCAATTTGTAGGGCTCCCTTGGGTCTCTCAGGGCAGCACAACTTTGAGGAGGGGACAACTTCGGTCTGTGATCCATTGTTCGATATAAGGATTCTTTGCAGTCAGGTCCCAGCCCGGGGTCAGGGGCCCCTGGGCACATCCTTTGGCCATTTTCCCTGGGAAAGAAAACTCACTAGTCCAGGTTGCTGATGTCAGTTTGTAGGGCTCCCTTGGGTCTATCAGGGCAGCACAACTTTGAGGAGGGGACAACTTTGGTCTGCGAACCGTCCTTCGATATAAGGATTCTTTGCAGTCAGGTCCCAGCCCAGGGCCAGGGGCCCCTGGGCACATCCTTTGGCCATTTTCCCTGGGAAAGAAAACTCACCAGTCCAGGTTGCTGATGTCAGTTTGTAGGGCTCCCTTGGGTCTCTCAGGGCAGCACAACTTTGAGGAGGGGACAACTTTGGTCTGTGATCCATTCTTAGATATAAGGATTCTTCGCAGTCAGGCCCCAGCCCGGGGTCAGGGGCCCCTGGGCACATCCTTTGGCCATTTTCCCTGGGAAAGAAAACTCACCAGTCCAGGTTGCTGATGTCAGTTTGTAGGGCTCTCTTGGGTCTCTCAGGGCAGCACAACTTTGAGGAGGGGACAACTTCGGTCTGGGGTCCATCCTTCGATATAAGGATTCTTTGCAGTCAGGTGCCAGCCCAGTGCCAGGGGCCCCTGGGCACATCCTTTGGCCATTTTCCCTGGGAAAGAAAACTCACCAGTCCAGGTTGCTGATGTCAGTTTGTAGGGCTCCCTTGGGTCTCTCAGGGCAGCACAACTTTGAGGAGGGGACAACTTCGGTCTGCGATCCATCCTTCGATATAAGGATTCTTTGCATTCAGGCCCGAGCCCGGGGTCAGGGGCCCCTGGGCACATCCTTTGGCCATTTTCCCTGGGAAAGAAAACTCACCAGTCCAGGTTGCTGATGTCAGTTTGTAGGGCTCCCTTGGGTCTATCAGGGCAGCACAAGTATGAGATGGGGACAACTTCGGTCTGCGATCCATCTTTCGATATAAGGATTCTTTGGATTCAGGCCCGAGCCCAGGGCCAGGTGCCCCTGGGCACATCCTTTGGCCATTTTCCCTGGGAAAGAAAACTCACCAGTCCAGGTTCCTGATGTCAGTTTGTAGGGCTCCCTTGGGTCTATCAGGGCAGCACAACTTTGAGGACGGGACAACATCGGTTGGGGGTCCATCCTTCGATATAAGGATTCTCTGCAGTCAGGCCCCAGCCCAGGGCCGGGGGCCCCTGGGCCCATCCTTTGGCCATTTTCCCTGGGAAAGAAAATTCACCTGTCCAGGCTGCTGATGTCAGTTTGTAGGGCTCCCTTGGGTCTATCTGGGCAGCAGAAATTTGAGGAAGGGGACAATTTTGGTCTGCGATCCATCCTTCGATATATGGATTCTTTGCAGTCAGGTCCCAGCCCTGCTCTTGGGGCTCCTGGGAACATCCTTTGGCCATTTTCCCTAGGAAAGAAAATTCACCTGTCCAGGCTGCTGATGTCAGTTTGTAGGGCTCCCTTGGGTCTATCAGGGCAGCACAACTTTGAGGAGGGGACAACTTCGGTCTGTGATCCATTGTTCGATATAAGGATTCTTTGCAGTCAGGTCCCAGCCCGGGGTCAGGGGCCCCTGGGCACATCCTTTGGCCATTTTCCCTGGGAAAGAAAACTCACTAGTCCAGGTTGCTGATGTCAGTTTGTAGGGCTCCCTTGGGTCTATCAGGGCAGCACAACTTTGAGGAGGGGACAACTTCGGTCTGTGATCCATTGTTCGATATAAGGATTCTTTGCAGTCAGGTCCCAGCCCGGGGTCAGGGGCCCCTGGGCACATCCTTTGGCCATTTTCCCTGGGAAAGAAAACTCACCAGTCCAGGTTGCTGATGTCAGTTTGTAGGGCTCCCTTGGGTCTCTCAGGGCAGCACAACTTTGAGGAGGGGACATCTTTGGTCTGTGATCCATTCTTAGATATAAGGATTCTTCGCAGTCAGGCCCCAGCCCGGGGTCAGGGGCCCCTGGGCACATCCTTTGGCCATTTTCCCTGGGAAAGAAAACTCACCAGTCCAGGTTCCTGATGTCAGTTTGTAGGGCTCTCTTGGGTCTCTCAGGGCAGCACAACTTTGAGGAGGGGACAACTTCGGTCTGGGGTCCATCCTTCGATATAAGGATTCTTTGCAGTCAGGTGCCAGCCCAGTGCCAGGGGCCCCTGGGCACATCCTTTGGCCATTTTCCCTGGGAAAGAAAACTCACCAGTCCAGGTTGCTGATGTCAGTTTGTAGGGCTCCCTTGGGTCTATCAGGGCAGCACAAGTATGAGATGGGGACGACTTCGGTCTGCGATCCACGCTTCGATTGAGGGATTCTTTACAGTCAGGCCCGAGCCCAGGGCCAGGTGCCCCTGGGCACATCCTTTGGCCATTTTCCCTGGGAAAGAAAACTCACCAGTCCAGGTTCCTGATGTCAGTTTGTAGGGCTCCCTTGGGTCTATCAGGGCAGCACAAGTTTGAGGTGGGGACAATTTTGGTCTGTGATCCACGCTTCGATTGAGGGATTCTTTACAGTCAGGCCCGAGTCCAGGGCCAGGGGCTCCTGGGCACATCCTTTGGCCATTTTCCCTGGGAAAGAAAATTCACCAGTCCAGGTTGCTAATGTCAGTTTGTAGGGCTCCCTTGGGTCTATCAGGGCAGCACAACTTTGAGGAGGGGACAACTTCAGTCTGGGGTCCATCCTTCGATATAAGGATTCTTTGCAGTCAGGTCCGAGCCCAGTGCCAGGGGCCCCTGGGCACATCCTTTGGCCATTTTCCCTGGGAAAGAAAACTCACCTCTCCAGGTTGCTGAGGTCAGTTTGTAGGGCTCCCTTGGGTCTATCAGGGCAGCACAACTTTGAGGACGGGACAACTTCGGTTGGGGGTCCAAACTTCGATATAAGGATTCTCTGCAGTCAGGCCCCAGCCCAGGGCCGGGGGCCCCTGGGCACATCCTTTGGCCATTTTCCCTGGGAAAGAAAATTCACCTGTCCAGGCTGCTGATGTCAGTTTGTAGGGCTCCCTTGGGTCTATCTGGGCAGCAGAAATTTGAGGAAGGGGACAATTTTGGTCTGCGATCCATCCTTCGATATATGGATTCTTTGCAGTCAGGTCCCAGCCCTGCTCTTGGGGCTCCTGGGAACATCCTTTGGCCATTTTCCCTAGGAAAGAAAATTCACCTGTCCAGGCTGCTGATGTCAGTTTGTAGGGCTCCCTTGGGTCTATCAGGGCAGCACAACTTTGAGGAGGGGACAACTTCGGTCTGTGATCCATTGTTCGATATAAGGATTCTTTGCAGTCAGGTCCCAGCCCGGGGTCAGGGGCCCCTGGGCACATCCTTTGGCCATTTTCCCTGGGAAAGAAAACTCACTAGTCCAGGTTGCTGATGTCAGTTTGTAGGGCTCCCTTGGGTCTATCAGGGCAGCACAACTTTGAGGAGGGGACAACTTTGGTCTGCGAACCATCCTTCGATATAAGGATTCTTTGCAGTCAGGCCCCAGCCCAGGGCCAGGGGCCCCTGGGCACATCCTTTGGCCATTTTCCCTGGGAAAGAAAACTCACCAGTCCAGGTTGCTGATGTCAGTTTGTAGGGCTCCCTTGGGTCTCTCAGGGCAGCACAACTTTGAGGAGGGGACAACTTTGGTCTGTGATCCATTCTTAGATATAAGGATTCTTCGCAGTCAGGCCCCAGCCCGGGGTCAGGGGCCCCTGGGCACATCCTTTGGCCATTTTCCCTGGGAAAGAAAACTCACCAGTCCAGGTTGCTGATGTCAGTTTGTAGGGCTCTCTTGGGTCTCTCAGGGCAGCACAACTTTGAGGAGGGGACAACTTCGGTCTGGGGTCCATCCTTCGATATAAGGATTCTTTGCAGTCAGGTGCCAGCCCAGTGCCAGGGGCCCCTGGGCACATCCTTTGGCCATTTTCCCTGGGAAAGAAAACTCACCAGTCCAGGTTGCTGATGTCAGTTTGTAGGGCTCCCTTGGGTCTATCAGGGCAGCACAAGTATGAGATGGGGACGACTTCGGTCTGCGATCCACGCTTCGATTGAGGGATTCTTTACAGTCAGGCCCGAGTCCAGGGCCAGGGGCTCCTGGGCACATCCTTTGGCCATTTTCCCTGGGAAAGAAAATTCACCAGTCCAGGTTGCTAATGTCAGTTTGTAGGGCTCCCTTGGGTCTATCAGGGCAGCACAACTTTGAGGAGGGGACAACTTCAGTCTGGGGTCCATCCTTCGATATAAGGATTTTTTGCAGTCCGGTCCGAGCCCAGTGCCAGGGGCCCCTGGGCACATCCTTTGGCCATTTTCCCTGGGAAAGAAAACTCACCAGTCCAGGTTGCTGAGGTCAGTTTGTAGGGCTCCCTTGGGTCTATCAGGGCAGCACAACTTTGAGGAGGGGACAACTTCGGTTGGGGGTCCAAACTTCGAAATAAGGATTCTCTGCAGTCAGGCCCCAGCCCAGGGCCGGGGGCCCCTGGGCACATCCTTTGCCCATTTTCCCTGGGAAAGAAAATTCACCTGTCCAGGCTGCTGATGTCAGTTTGTAGGGCTCCCTTGGGTCTATCTGGGCAGCAGAAATTTGAGGAGCGGACAATTTTGGTCTGCGATCCATCCTTCGATATATGGATTCTTTGCAGTCAGGTCCCAGCCCTGCTCTTGGGGCTCCTGGGAACATCCTTTGGCCATTTTCCCTGGTAAAGAAAACTCACCAGTCCAGGTTGCTGATATCAGTTTGTAGGGCTCCCTTGGGTCTATCAGGGCAGCACAAGTATGAGATGGGGACAACTTCGGTCTGCGATCCATCCTTCGATATAAGGATTATTTACATTCAGGCCCGAGCCCAGTGCCAGGGGCCCCTGGGCACATCCTTTGGCCATTTTCCCTGGGAAAGAAAACTCACCATTCCAGGTTCCTGATGTCAGTTTGTAGGGCTCCCTTGGGTCTATCAGGGCAGCACAAGTATGAGATGGGGACGACTTCGGTCTGCGATCCATCCTTCGATACAAGGATTCTTTGCATTCAGGCCCGAGCCCAGGGCCAGGGGCCCCTGGGCACATCCTTTGGCCATTTTCCCTGGGAAAGAAAACTCACCAGTCCAGGTTCCTGATGTCAGTTTGTACGGCTCCCTTGGGTCTATCAGGGCAGCACAAGTTTGAGGTGGGGACAATTTTGGTCTGTGATCCACCCTTCGATAGAGGGATTCTTTGCAGTCAGGCCCGAGCCCAGGGTCAGGGGCCCCTGGGCACATCCTTTGGCCATTTTCCCTGGGAAAGAAAACTCACCAGTCCAGGTTGCTGATGTCAGTTTGTAGGGCTCCCTTGGGTCTATCAGGGCAGCACAACTTTGAGGAGGGGACAACTTCGGTTGGGGGTCCAAACTTCGATATAAGGATTCTCTGCAGTCAGGCCCCAGCCCAGGGCCAGGGGCCCCTGGGCACATCCTTCGGCCATTTTCCCTGGGAAAGAAAACTCACCAGTCCAGGTTGCTGATGTCAGTTTGTAGGGCTCCCTTGGGTCTCTCAGGGCAGCACAACTTTGAGGAGGGGACAACTTCGGTCTGCGATCCATCCTTCGATATAAGGATTCTTTGCATTCACGCCCGAGCCCAGGGTCAGGGGCCCCTGGGCACATCCTTTGGCCATTTTCCCTGGGAAAGAAAACTCACCAGTCCAGGTTGCTGATATCAGTTTGTAGGGCTCCCTTGGGTCTATCAGGGCAGTACAAGTATGAGATGGGGACAACTTCGGTCTGCGATCCATCCTTCGATATAAGGATTCTTCGCATTCAGGCCCGAGCCCAGTGCCAGGGGCCCCTGGGCACATCCTTTGGCCATTTTCCCTGGGAAAGAAAACTCACCAGTCCAGGTTCCTGATGTCAGTTTGTAGGGCTCCCTTGGGTCTATCAGGGCAGCACAAGTTTGAGGTGGGGACAATTTTGGTCTGTGATCCACGCTTCGATTGAGGGATTCTTTACAGTCAGGCCCGAGTCCAGGGCCAGGGGCTCCTGGGCACATCCTTTGGCCATTTTCCCTGGGAAAGAAAATTCACCAGTCCAGGTTGCTAATGTCAGTTTGTAGGGCTCCCTTGGGTCTATCAGGGCAGCAGAAATTTGAGGAGGGGACAACTTCAGTCTGGGGTCCATCCTTCGATATAAGGATTCTTTGCAGTCAGGTCCGAGCCCAGTGCCAGGGGCCCCTGGGCACATCCTTTGGCCATTTTCCCTGGGAAAGAAAACTCACCAGTCCAGGTTGCTGATGTCAGTTTGTAGGGCTTCCTTGTTTCTCTCAGGGCAGCACAACTTTGAGGAGGGGACAACTTCGGTCTGCGATCCATCCTTCGATATAAGGATTCTTTGCAGTCAGGTGCCAGCCCGGGGTCAGGGGCCCCTGGGCACATCCTTTGGCCATTTTCCCTGGGAAAGAAAACTCACCAGTCCAGGTTGCTGATATCAGTTTGTAGGGCTCCCTTGGGTCTATCAGGGCAGTACAAGTATGAGATGGGGACAACTTCGGTCTGCGATCCATCCTTCGATACAAGTATTCTTTGCATTCAGGCCCGAGCCCAGTGCCAGGGGCCCCTGGGCACATCCTTTGGCCATTTTCCCTGGGAAAGAAAACTCACCAGTCCAGGTTCCTGATGTCAGTTTGTAGGGCTCCCTTGGGTCTATCAGGGCAGCACAAGTATGAGATGGGGACAACTTCGGTCTGCGATCCATCCTTCGATATAAGGATTCTTTGCATTCAGGCCCGAGCCCAGGGCCAGGTGCCCCTGGGCACATCCTTTGGCCATTTTCCCTGGGAAAGAAAACTCACCAGTCCAGGTTCCTGATGTCAGTTTGTAGGGCTCCCTTGGGTCTATCAGGGCCGCACAAGTTTGAGGTGGGGACAATTTTGGTCTGTGATCCACGCTTCGATTGAGGGATTCTTTACAGTCAGGCCCGAGTCCAGGGCCAGGGGCTCCTGGGCACATCCTTTGGCCATTTTCCCTGGGAAAGAAAATTCACCAGTCCAGGTTGCTAATGTCAGTTTGTAGGGCTCCCTTGGGTCTATCAGGGCAGCACAACTTTGAGGAGGGGACAACTTCAGTCTGGGGTCCATCCTTCGATATAAGGATTCTTTGCAGTCAGGTCCGAGCCCAGTGCCAGGGGCCCCTGGGCACATCCTTTGGCCATTTTCCCTGGGAAAGAAAACTCACCAGTCCAGGTTGCTGAGGTCAGTTGTAGGGCTCCCTTGGGTCTATCAGGGCAGCACAACTTTGAGGAGGGGACAACTTCGGTTGGGGGTCCAAACTTCGAAATAAGGATTCTCTGCAGTCAGGCCCCAGCCCAGGGCCGGGGGCCCCTGGGCACATCCTTTGGCCATTTTCCCTGGGAAAGAAAATTCACCTGTCCAGGCTGCTGATGTCAATTTGTAGGGCTCCCTTGGGTCTATCTGGGCAGCAGAAATTTGAGGAGCGGACAATTTTGGTCTGCGATCCATCCTTCGATATATGGATTCTTTGCATTCAGGTCCCAGCCCTGCTCTTGGGGCTCCTGGGAACATCCTTTGGCCATTTTCCCTGGGAAAGAAAACTCACCAGTCCAGGTTGCTGATATCAGTTTGTAGGGCTCCCTTGGGTCTATCAGGGCAGCACAAGTTTGAGGTGGGGACAATTTTGGTCTGTGATCCACCCTTCGATAGAGGGATTCTTTGCAGTCAGGCCCGAGCCCAGGGTCAGGGGCCCCTGGGCACATCCTTTGGCCATTTTCCCTGGGAAAGAAAACTCACCAGTCCAGGTTGCTGATGTCAGTTTGTAGGGCTCCCTTGGGTCTATCAGGGCAGCACAACTTTGAGGAGGGGACAACTTCGGTTGGGGGTCCAAACTTCGATATAAGGATTCTCTGCAGTCAGGCCCCAGCCCAGGGCCAGGGGCCCCTGGGCACATCCTTCGGCCATTTTCCCTGGGAAAGAAAACTCACCAGTCCAGGTTGCTGATGTCAGTTTGTAGGGCTCCCTTGGGTCTCGCAGGGCAGCACAACTTTGAGGAGGGGACAACTTCAGTCTGCGATCCATCCTTCGATATATGGATTCTTTGCTGTCAGGTCCCAGCCCTGCTCTTGGGGCTCCTGGGAACACCCTTTGGCCATTTTCCCTGGGAAAGAAAACTCACCAGTCCAGGTTGCTGATGTCAGTTTGTAGGGCTCCCTTGTGTCTCTCAGGGCAGCACAACTTTAAGGAGGGGACAACTTCGGTCTGTGATCCATCCTTCGATATAAGGATTTTTTGCATTCAGGTCCCAGCCCGGGGTCAGGGGCCCCTGTGCACATCCTTTGGCCATTTTCCCTGGGAAAGAAAACTCACCAGTCCAGGTTGCTGATGTCAGTTTGTAGGGCTCCCTTGGGTCTCTCAGGGCAGCACAACTTTGAGGAGGGGACAACTTCGGTCTGCGATCCATCCTTCGATATAAGGATTCTTTGCATTCACGCCCGAGCCCAGGGTCAGGGGCCCCTGGGCACATCCTTTGGCCATTTTCCCTGGGAAAGAAAACTCACCAGTCCAGGTTGCTGATATCAGTTTGTAGGGCTCCCTTGGGTCTATCAGGGCAGTACAAGTATGAGATGGGGACAACTTCGGTCTGCGATCCATCCTTCGATATAAGGATTCTTCGCATTCAGGCCCGAGCCCAGTGCCAGGGGCCCCTGGGCACATCCTTTGGCCATTTTCCCTGGGAAAGAAAACTCACCAGTCCAGGTTCCTGATGTCAGTTTGTAGGGCTCCCTTGGGTCTATCAGGGCAGCACAAGTTTGAGGTGGGGACAATTTTGGTCTGTGATCCACGCTTCGATTGAGGGATTCTTTACAGTCAGGCCCGAGTCCAGGGCCAGGGGCTCCTGGGCACATCCTTTGGCCATTTTCCCTGGGAAAGAAAATTCACCAGTCCAGGTTGCTAATGTCAGTTTGTAGGGCTCCCTTGGGTCTATCAGGGCAGCAGAAATTTGAGGAGGGGACAACTTCAGTCTGGGGTCCATCCTTCGATATAAGGATTCTTTGCAGTCAGGTCCGAGCCCAGTGCCAGGGGCCCCTGGGCACATCCTTTGGCCATTTTCCCTGGGAAAGAAAACTCACCAGTCCAGGTTGCTGATGTCAGTTTGTAGGGCTTCCTTGTTTCTCTCAGGGCAGCACAACTTTGAGGAGGGGACAACTTCGGTCTGCGATCCATCCTTCGATATAAGGATTCTTTGCAGTCAGGTGCCAGCCCGGGGTCAGGGGCCCCTGGGCACATCCTTTGGCCATTTTCCCTGGGAAAGAAAACTCACCAGTCCAGGTTGCTGATATCAGTTTGTAGGGCTCCCTTGGGTCTATCAGGGCAGTACAAGTATGAGATGGGGACAACTTCGGTCTGCGATCCATCCTTCGATACAAGTATTCTTTGCATTCAGGCCCGAGCCCAGTGCCAGGGGCCCCTGGGCACATCCTTTGGCCATTTTCCCTGGGAAAGAAAACTCACCAGTCCAGGTTCCTGATGTCAGTTTGTAGGGCTCCCTTGGGTCTATCAGGGCAGCACAAGTATGAGATGGGGACAACTTCGGTCTGCGATCCATCCTTCGATATAAGGATTCTTTGCATTCAGGCCCGAGCCCAGGGCCAGGTGCCCCTGGGCACATCCTTTGGCCATTTTCCCTGGGAAAGAAAACTCACCAGTCCAGGTTCCTGATGTCAGTTTGTAGGGCTCCCTTGGGTCTATCAGGGCCGCACAAGTTTGAGGTGGGGACAATTTTGGTCTGTGATCCACGCTTCGATTGAGGGATTCTTTACAGTCAGGCCCGAGTCCAGGGCCAGGGGCTCCTGGGCACATCCTTTGGCCATTTTCCCTGGGAAAGAAAATTCACCAGTCCAGGTTGCTAATGTCAGTTTGTAGGGCTCCCTTGGGTCTATCAGGGCAGCACAACTTTGAGGAGGGGACAACTTCAGTCTGGGGTCCATCCTTCGATATAAGGATTCTTTGCAGTCAGGTCCGAGCCCAGTGCCAGGGGCCCCTGGGCACATCCTTTGGCCATTTTCCCTGGGAAAGAAAACTCACCAGTCCAGGTTGCTGAGGTCAGTTGTAGGGCTCCCTTGGGTCTATCAGGGCAGCACAACTTTGAGGAGGGGACAACTTCGGTTGGGGGTCCAAACTTCGAAATAAGGATTCTCTGCAGTCAGGCCCCAGCCCAGGGCCGGGGGCCCCTGGGCACATCCTTTGGCCATTTTCCCTGGGAAAGAAAATTCACCTGTCCAGGCTGCTGATGTCAATTTGTAGGGCTCCCTTGGGTCTATCTGGGCAGCAGAAATTTGAGGAGCGGACAATTTTGGTCTGCGATCCATCCTTCGATATATGGATTCTTTGCATTCAGGTCCCAGCCCTGCTCTTGGGGCTCCTGGGAACATCCTTTGGCCATTTTCCCTGGGAAAGAAAACTCACCAGTCCAGGTTGCTGATATCAGTTTGTAGGGCTCCCTTGGGTCTATCAGGGCAGCACAAGTATGAGATGGGGACAACTTCGGTCTGCGATCCATCCTTCGATATAAGGATTCTTTGCATTCAGGCCCGAGCCCAGGGCCAGGGGCCCCTGGGCACATCCTTTGGCCATTTTCCCTGGGAAAGAAAACTCACCATTCCAGGTTCCTGATGTCAGTTTGTAGGGCTCCCTTGGGTCTATCAGGGCAGCACAAGTATGAGATGGGGACAACTTCGGTCTGCGATCCATCCTTCGATACAAGGATTCTTTGCATTCAGGCCCGAGCCCAGGGCCAGGGGCCCCTGGGCACATCCTTTGGCCATTTTCCCTGGGAAAGAAAACTCACCAGTCCAGGTTGCTGATGTCAGTTTGTAGGGCTCCTTTGGGTCTATCAGGGCAGCACAACTTTGAGGAGGGGACAACTTCGGTTGGGGGTCCAAACTTCGATATAAGGATTCTCTGCAGTCAGGCCCCAGCCCAGGGCCAGGGGCCCCTGGGCACATCCTTTGGCCATTTTTCCTGGGAAAGAAAACTCACCAGTCCAGGTTCCTGATGTCAATTTGTAGGGCTCCCTTGGGTCTCTCAGGGCGGCACAACTTTGAGGAGGGGACAACTTCGGTCTGTGATCCATTGTTCGATATAAGGATTCTTTGCAGTCAGATCCCAGCCCGGGGTCAGGGGCCCCTGGGCACATCCTTTGGCCATTTTCCCTGGGAAAGAAAACTCACTAGTCCAGGTTGCTGATGTCAGTTTGTAGGGCTCCCTTGGGTCTATCAGGGCAGCACAACTTTGAGGAGGGGACAACTTTGGTCTGCGAACCGTCCTTCGATATAAGGATTCTTTGCAGTCAGGTCCCAGCCCAGGGCCAGGGGCCCCTGGGCACATCCTTTGGCCATTTTCCCTGGGAAAGAAAACTCACCAGTCCAGGTTGCTGATGTCAGTTTGTAGGGCTCCCTTGGGTCTCTCAGGGCAGCACAACTTTGAGGAGGGGACAACTTTGGTCTGTGATCCATTCTTAGATATAAGGATTCTTCGCAGTCAGGCCCCAGCCCGGGGTCAGGGGCCCCTGGGCACATCCTTTGGCCATTTTCCCTGGGAAAGAAAACTCACCAGTCCAGGTTGCTGATGTCAGTTTGTAGGGCTCTCTTGGGTCTCTCAGGGCAGCACAACTTTGAGGAGGGGACAACTTCGGTCTGGGGTCCATCCTTCGATATAAGGATTCTTTGCAGTCAGGTGCCAGCCCAGTGCCAGGGGCCCCTGGGCACATCCTTTGGCCATTTTCCCTGGGAAAGAAAACTCACCAGTCCAGGTTGCTGATGTCAGTTTGTAGGGCTCCCTTGGGTCTCTCAGGGCAGCACAACTTTGAGGAGGGGACAACTTCGGTCTGCGATCCATCCTTCGATATAAGGATTCTTTGCATTCAGGCCCGAGCCCAGGGTCAGGGGCCCCTGGGCACATCCTTTGGCCATTTTCCCTGGGAAAGAAAACTCACCAGTCCAGGTTGCTGATGTCAGTTTGTAGGGCTCCCTTGGGTCTATCAGGGCAGCACAAGTATGAGATGGGGACAACTTCGGTCTGCGATCCATCCTTCGATATAAGGATTCTTTGCATTCAGGCCCGAGCCCAGTGCCAGGGGCCCCTGGGCACATCCTTTGGCCATTTTCCCTGGGAAAGAAAACTCACCAGTCCAGGTTCCTGATGTCAGTTTGTAGGGCTCCCTTGGGTCTATCAGGGCAGCACAAGTATGAGATGGGGACAACTTCGGTCTGCGATCCATCTTTCGATATAAGGATTCTTTGGATTCAGGCCCGAGCCCAGGGCCAGGTGCCCCTGGGCACATCCTTTGGCCATTTTCCCTGGGAAAGAAAACTCACCAGTCCAGGTTCCTGATGTCAGTTTGTAGGGCTCCCTTGGGTCTATCAGGGCAGCACAACTTTGAGGACGGGACAACTTCGGTTGGGGGTCCATCCTTCGATATAAGGATTCTCTGCAGTCAGGCCCCAGCCCAGGGCCGGGGGCCCCTGGGCCCATCCTTTGGCCATTTTCCCTGGGAAAGAAAATTCACCTGTCCAGGCTGCTGATGTCAGTTTGTAGGGCTCCCTTGGGTCTATCTGGGCAGCAGAAATTTGAGGAAGGGGACAATTTTGGTCTGCGATCCATCCTTCGATATATGGATTCTTTGCATTCAGGCCCGAGCCCAGGGCCAGGGGCCCCTGGGCACATCCTTTGGCCATTTTCCCTGGGAAAGAAAACTCACCAGTCCAGGTTCCTGATGTCAGTTTGTACGGCTCCCTTGGGTCTATAGGGGCAGCAGAAGTTTGAGGTAGGGACAATTTTGGTCTGTGATCCACCCTTCGATAGAGGGATTCTTTACAGTCAGGCCCGAGCCCAGGGTCAGGGGCCCCTGGGCATATCCTTTGGCCATTTTCCCTGGGAAAGAAAACTCACCAGTCCAGGTTGCTGATGTCAGTTTGTAGGGCTCCCTTGGGTCTATCAGGGCAGCACAACTTTGAGGAGGGGACAACTTCAGTCTGGGGTCCATCCTTCGATATAAGGATTATTTGCATTCAGGCCCGAGCCCAGTGCCAGGGGCCCCTGGGCACATCCTTTGGCCATTTTCCCTGGGAAAGAAAACTCACCAGTCCAGGTTGCTGATGTCAGTTTGTAGGGCTTCCTTGTTTCTCTCAGGGCAGCACAACTTTGAGGATGGGACAACTTCGGTCTGGGGTCCATCCTTCGATATAAGGATTCTTTGCAGTCAGGTGCCAGCCCAGTGCCAGGGGCCCCTGGGCACATCCTTTGGCCATTTTCCCTGGGAAAGAAAACTCACCAGTCCACGTTGCTGATGTCAGTTTGTAGGGCTCCCTTGGGTCTATCAGGGCAGCACAAGTATGAGATGGGGACAACTTCGGTCTGGGGTCCATCCTTCGATATAAGGATTCTTTGCATTCAGGCCCGAGCCCAGGGCCAGGGGCCCCTGGGCACATCCTTTGGCCATTTTCCCTGGGTAAGAAAACTCACCAGTCCAGGTTCCTGATGTCAGTTTGTACGGCTCCCTTGGGTCTATAGGGGCAGCAGAAGTTTGAGGTAGGGACAATTTTGGTCTGTGATCCACCCTTCGATAGAGGGATTCTTTACAGTCAGGCCCGAGCCCAGGGTCAGGGGCCCCTGGGCATATCCTTTGGCCATTTTCCCTGGGAAAGAAAACTCACCAGTCCAGGTTGCTGATGTCAGTTTGTAGGGCTCCCTTGGGTCTATCAGGGCAGCACAAGTATGAGATGGGGACAACTTCGGTCTGCGATCCATCCTTCGATATAAGGATTATTTGCATTCAGGCCCGAGCCCAGTGCCAGGGGCCCCTGGGCACATCCTTTGGCCATTTTCCCTGGGAAAGAAAACTCACCAGTCCAGGTTGCTGATGTCAGTTTGTAGGGCTCCCTTGGGTCTATCAGGGCAGCACAAGTATGAGATGGGGACAACTTCGGTCTGCGATCCATCCTTCGATACAAGGATTCTTTGCATTCAGGCCCGAGCCCAGGGCCAGGGGCCCCTGGGCACATCCTTTGGCCATTTTCCCTGGGAAAGAAAACTCACCAGTCCAGGTTCCTGATGTCAGTTTGTAGGGCTCCCTTGGGTCTATCAGGGCAGCACAAGTTTGAGGTGGGGACAATTTTGGTCTGTGATCCACCCTTCGATAGAGGGATTCTTTACAGTCAGGCCCGAGCCCAGGGTCAAGGGCCCCTGGGCATATCCTTTGGCCATTTTCCCTGGGAAAGAAAACTCACCAGTCCAGGTTGCTGATGTCAGTTTGTAGGGCTTCCTTGTTTCTCTCAGGGCAGCACAACTTTGAGGATGGGACAACTTCGGTCTGGGGTCCATCCTTCGATATAAGGATTTTTTGCATTCAGGTCGGAGCCCAGTGCCAGGGGCCCCTGGGCACATCCTTTGGCCATTTTCCCTGGGAAAGAAAACTCACCAGTCCAGGTTGCTGATGTCAGTTTGTGGGGCTCCCTTGGGTCTATCAGGGCAGCACAACTTTGAGGAGGGGACAACTTCGGTTGGGGGTCCAAACTTCGATATAAGGATTCTCTGCAGTCAGGCCCCAGCCCAGGGCCAGGGGCCCCTGGGCACATCCTTTGGCCATTTTCCCTGGGAAAGAAAACTCACCAGTCCAGGTTGCTGATGTCAGTTTGTAGGGCTCCCTTGGGTCTCTCAGGGCAGCACAACTTTGAGGAGGGGACAACTTCGGTCTGTGATCCATTGTTCGATATAAGGATTCTTTGCAGTCAGGTCCCAGCCCGGGGTCAGGGGCCCCTGGGCACATCCTTTGGCCATTTTCCCTGGGAAAGAAAACTCACCAGTCCAGGTTGCTGATGTCAGTTTGTAGGGCTCCCTTGGGTCTCTCAGGGCAGCACAACTTTGAGGAGGGGACAACTTTGGTCTGTGATCCATTCTTAGATATAAGGATTCTTCGCAGTCAGGCCCCAGCCCGGGGTCAGGGGCCCCTGGGCACATCCTTTGGCCATTTTCCCTGGGAAAGAAAACTCACCAGTCCAGGTTGCTGATGTCAGTTTGTAGGGCTCTCTTGGGTCTCTCAGGGCAGCACAACTTTGAGGAGGGGACAACTTCGGTCTGGGGTCCATCCTTCGATATAAGGATTCTTTGCAGTCAGGTGCCAGCCCAGTGCCAGGGGCCCCTGGGCACATCCTTTGGCCATTTTCCCTGGGAAATAAAACTCACCAGTCCAGGTTGCTGATGTCAGTTTGTAGGGCTCCCTTGGGTCTCTCAGGGCAGCACAACTTTGAGGAGGGGACAACTTCGGTCTGCGATCCATCCTTCGATATAAGGATTCTTTGCATTCAGGCCCGAGCCCAGGGTCAGGGGCCCCTGGGCACATCCTTTGGCCATTTTCCCTGGGAAAGAAAACTCACCAGTCCAGGTTGCTGATATCAGTTTGTAGGGCTCCCTTGGGTCTATCAGGGCAGTACAAGTATGAGATGGGGACAACTTCGGTCTGCGATCCATCCTTCGATATAAGGATTCTTTGCATTCAGGCCCGAGCCCAGTGCCAGGGGCCCCTGGGCACATCCTTTGGCCATTTTCCCTGGGAAAGAAAACTCACCAGTCCAGGTTCCTGATGTCAGTTTGTAGGGCTCCCTTGGGTCTATCAGGGCAGCACAAGTATGAGATGACGACAATTCGGTCTGCGATCCATCCTTCGATATAAGGATTCTTTGCATTCAGGCCCGAGCCCAGGGCCAGGGGCTCCTGGGCACATCCTTTGGCCATTTTCCCTGGGAAAGAAAACTCACCAGTCCAGGTTCCTGATGTCAGTTTGTAGGGCTCCCTTGGGTCTATCAGGGCAGCACAACTTTGAGGAGGGGACAACTTCAGTCTGGGGTCCATCCTTCGATATAAGGATTCTTTGCAGTCAGGTCTGAGCCCAGTGCCAGGGGCCCCTGGGCACATCCTTTGGCCATTTTCCCTGGGAAAGAAAACTCACCAGTCCAGGTTGCTGAGGTCAGTTTGTAGGGCTCCCTTGGGTCTATCAGGGCAGCACAACTTTGAGGAGGGGACAACTTCGGTTGGGGGTCCAAACTTCGATATAAGGATTCTCTGCAGTCAGGCCCCAGCCCAGGGCCGGGGGCCCCTGGGCACATCCTTTGGCCATTTTCTCTGGGAAAGAAAATTCACCTGTCCAGGCTGCTGATGTCAGTTTGTAGGGCTCCCTTGGGTCTATCTGGGCAGCAGAAATTTGAGGGGCGGACAATTTTGGTCTGCGATCCATCCTTCGATATATGGATTCTTTGCATTCAGGTCCCAGCCCTGCTCTTGGGGCTCCTGGGAACATCCTTTGGCCATTTTCCCTGGGAAAGAAAACTCACCAGTCCAGGTTGCTGATGTCAGTTTGTAGGGCTCCCTTGGGTCTATCAGGGCAGCACAAGTATGAGATGGGGACAACTTCGGTCTGCGATCCATCCTTCGATACAAGCATTCTTTGCATTCAGGCCCGAGCCCAGGGCCAGGGGCCCCTGGGCACATTATTTGGCCATTTTCCCTGGGAAAGAAAACTCACCAGTCCAGGTTGCTGATGTCAGTTTGTAGGGCTCCCTTGGGTCTATCAGGGCAGCACAAGTTTGAGGTGGGGACAATTTTGGTCTGTGATCCACCCTTCGATAGAGGGATTCTTTACAGTCAGGCCCGAGCCCAGGGTCAGGGGCCCCTGGGCATATCCTTTGGCCATTTTCCCTGGGAAAGAAAACTCACCAGTCCAGGTTGCTGATGTCAGTTTGTAGGGCTTCCTTGTTTCTCTCAGGGCAGCACAACTTTGAGGATGGGACAACTTCGGTCTGGGGTCCATCCTTCGATATAAGGATTTTTTGCATTCAGGTCGGAGCCCACTGCCAGGGGCCCCTGTGTACATCCTTTGGCCATTTTCCCTGGGAAAGAAAACTCACCAGTCTAGGTTGCTGATGTCAGTTTGTAGGGCTCCCTTGGGTCTATCAGGGCAGCACAACTTTGAGGAGGGGACAACTTCGGTTGGGGGTCCAAACTTCGATATAAGGATTCTCTGCAGTCAGGCCCCAGCCCAGGGCCAGGGGCCCCTGGGCACATCCTTTGGCCATTTTCCCTGGGAAAGAAAACTCACCAGTCCAGGTTCCTGATGTCAATTTTTAGGGCTCCCTTGGGTCTCTCAGGGCAGCACAACTTTGAGGAGGGGACAACTTCGGTCTGTGATCCATTGTTCGATATAAGGATTCTTTGCAGTCAGGTCCCAGCCCGGGGTCAGGGGCCCCTGGGCACATCCTTTGGCCATTTTCCCTGGGAAAGAAAACTCACTAGTCCAGGTTGCTGATGTCAGTTTGTAGGGCTCCCTTGGGTCTATCAGGGCAGCACAACTTTGAGGAGGGGACAACTTTGGTCTGCGAACCGTCCTTCGATATAAGGATTCTTTGCAGTCAGGTCCCAGCCCAGGGCCAGGGGCCCCTGGGCACATCCTTTGGCCATTTTCCCTGGGAAAGAAAACTCACCAGTCCAGGTTGCTGATATCAGTTTGTAGGGCTCCCTTGGGTCTATCAGGGCAGCACAAGTATGAGATGGGGACAACTTCGGTCTGCGATCCATCCTTCGATATAAGGATTATTTGCATTCAGGCCCGAGCCCAGTGCCAGGGGCCCCTGGGCACATCCTTTGGCCATTTTCCCTGGGAAAGAAAACTCACCAGTCCAGGTTGCTGATGTCAGTTTGTAGGGCTCCCTTGGGTCTCTCAGGGCAGCACAACTTTGAGGAGGGGACAACTTCGGTCTGCGATCCATCCTTCGATATAAGGATTCTTTGCAGTCAGGTGCCAGCCCAGTGCCAGGGGCCCCTGGGCACATCCTTTGGCCATTTTCCCTGGGAAAGAAAACTCACCAGTCCAGGTTGCTGATATCAGTTTGTAGGGATCCCTTGGGTCTATCAGGGCAGTACAAGTATGAGATGGGGACAACTTCGGTCTGCGATCCATCCTTCGATACAAGGATTCTTTGCATTCAGGCCCGAGCCCAGTGCCAGGGGCCCCTGGGCACATCCTTTGGCCATTTTCCCTGGGAAAGAAAACTCACCAGTCCAGGTTGCTGATGTCAGTTTGTAGGGCTCCCTTGGGTCTATCAGGGCCGCACAAGTTTGAGGTGGGGACAATTTTGGTCTGTGATCCACGCTTCGATTGAGGGATTCTTTACAGTCAGGCCCGAGTCCAGGGCCAGGGGCTCCTGGGCACATCCTTTGGCCATTTTCCCTGGGAAAGAAAATTCACCAGTCCAGGTTGCTAATGTCAGTTTGTAGGGCTCCCTTGGGTCTATCAGGGCAGCACAACTTTGAGGAGGGGACAACTTCAGTCTGGGGTCCATCCTTCGATATAAGGATTCTTTGCAGTCAGGTCCGAGCCCAGTGCCAGGGGCCCCTGGGCACATCCTTTGGCCATTTTCCCTGGGAAAGAAAACTCACCATTCCAGGTTCCTGATGTCAGTTTGTAGGGCTCCCTTGGGTCTATCAGGGCAGCACAAGTATGAGATGGGGACGACTTCGGTCTGCGATCCATCCTTCGATACAAGGATTCTTTGCATTCAGGCCCGAGCCCAGGGCCAGGGGCCCCTGGGCACATCCTTTGGCCATTTTCCCTGGGAAAGAAAACTCACCAGTCCAGGTTCCTGATGTCAGTTTGTACGGCTCCCTTGGGTCTATCAGGGCAGCACAAGTTTGAGGTGGGGACAATTTTGGTCTGTGATCCACCCTTCGATAGAGGGATTCTTTGCAGTCAGGCCCGAGCCCAGGGTCAGGGGCCCCTGGGCACATCCTTTGGCCATTTTCCCTGGGAAAGAAAACTCACCAGTCCAGGTTGCTGATGTCAGTTTGTAGGGCTCCCTTGGGTCTATCAGGGCAGCACAACTTTGAGGAGGGGACAACTTCGGTTGGGGGTCCAAACTTCGATATAAGGATTCTCTGCAGTCAGGCCCCAGCCCAGGGCCAGGGGCCCCTGGGCACATCCTTCGGCCATTTTCCCTGGGAAAGAAAACTCACCAGTCCAGGTTGCTGATGTCAGTTTGTAGGGCTCCCTTGGGTCTCGCAGGGCAGCACAACTTTGAGGAGGGGACAACTTCAGTCTGCGATCCATCCTTCGATATATGGATTCTTTGCTGTCAGGTCCCAGCCCTGCTCTTGGGGCTCCTGGGAACACCCTTTGGCCATTTTCCCTGGGAAAGAAAACTCACCAGTCCAGGTTGCTGATGTCAGTTTGTAGGGCTCCCTTGTGTCTCTCAGGGCAGCACAACTTTAAGGAGGGGACAACTTCGGTCTGGGGTCCATCCTTCGATATAAGGATTTTTTGCATTCAGGTCGGAGCCCACTGCCAGGGGCCCCTGTGTACATCCTTTGGCCATTTTCCCTGGGAAAGAAAACTCACCAGTCTAGGTTGCTGATGTCAGTTTGTAGGGCTCCCTTGGGTCTATCAGGGCAGCACAACTTTGAGGAGGGGACAACTTCGGTTGGGGGTCCAAACTTCGATATAAGGATTCTCTGCAGTCAGGCCCCAGCCCAGGGCCAGGGGCCCCTGGGCACATCCTTTGGCCATTTTCCCTGGGAAAGAAAACTCACCAGTCCAGGTTCCTGATGTCAATTTTTAGGGCTCCCTTGGGTCTCTCAGGGCAGCACAACTTTGAGGAGGGGACAACTTTGGTCTGCGAACCGTCCTTCGATATAAGGATTCTTTGCAGTCAGGTCCCAGCCCAGGGCCAGGGGCCCCTGGGCACATCCTTTGGCCATTTTCCCTGGGAAAGAAAACTCACCAGTCCAGGTTGCTGATATCAGTTTGTAGGGCTCCCTTGGGTCTATCAGGGCAGCACAAGTATGAGATGGGGACAACTTCGGTCTGCGATCCATCCTTCGATATAAGGATTATTTGCATTCAGGCCCGAGCCCAGTGCCAGGGGCCCCTGGGCACATCCTTTGGCCATTTTCCCTGGGAAAGAAAACTCACCAGTCCAGGTTGCTGATGTCAGTTTGTAGGGCTCCCTTGGGTCTCTCAGGGCAGCACAACTTTGAGGAGGGGACAACTTCGGTCTGCGATCCATCCTTCGATATAAGGATTCTTTGCAGTCAGGTGCCAGCCCAGTGCCAGGGGCCCCTGGGCACATCCTTTGGCCATTTTCCCTGGGAAAGAAAACTCACCAGTCCAGGTTGCTGATATCAGTTTGTAGGGATCCCTTGGGTCTATCAGGGCAGTACAAGTATGAGATGGGGACAACTTCGGTCTGCGATCCATCCTTCGATACAAGGATTCTTTGCATTCAGGCCCGAGCCCAGTGCCAGGGGCCCCTGGGCACATCCTTTGGCCATTTTCCCTGGGAAAGAAAACTCACCAGTCCAGGTTGCTGATGTCAGTTTGTAGGGCTCCCTTGGGTCTATCAGGGCCGCACAAGTTTGAGGTGGGGACAATTTTGGTCTGTGATCCACGCTTCGATTGAGGGATTCTTTACAGTCAGGCCCGAGTCCAGGGCCAGGGGCTCCTGGGCACATCCTTTGGCCATTTTCCCTGGGAAAGAAAATTCACCAGTCCAGGTTGCTAATGTCAGTTTGTAGGGCTCCCTTGGGTCTATCAGGGCAGCACAACTTTGAGGAGGGGACAACTTCAGTCTGGGGTCCATCCTTCGATATAAGGATTCTTTGCAGTCAGGTCCGAGCCCAGTGCCAGGGGCCCCTGGGCACATCCTTTGGCCATTTTCCCTGGGAAAGAAAACTCACCATTCCAGGTTCCTGATGTCAGTTTGTAGGGCTCCCTTGGGTCTATCAGGGCAGCACAAGTATGAGATGGGGACGACTTCGGTCTGCGATCCATCCTTCGATACAAGGATTCTTTGCATTCAGGCCCGAGCCCAGGGCCAGGGGCCCCTGGGCACATCCTTTGGCCATTTTCCCTGGGAAAGAAAACTCACCAGTCCAGGTTCCTGATGTCAGTTTGTACGGCTCCCTTGGGTCTATCAGGGCAGCACAAGTTTGAGGTGGGGACAATTTTGGTCTGTGATCCACCCTTCGATAGAGGGATTCTTTGCAGTCAGGCCCGAGCCCAGGGTCAGGGGCCCCTGGGCACATCCTTTGGCCATTTTCCCTGGGAAAGAAAACTCACCAGTCCAGGTTGCTGATGTCAGTTTGTAGGGCTCCCTTGGGTCTATCAGGGCAGCACAACTTTGAGGAGGGGACAACTTCGGTTGGGGGTCCAAACTTCGATATAAGGATTCTCTGCAGTCAGGCCCCAGCCCAGGGCCAGGGGCCCCTGGGCACATCCTTCGGCCATTTTCCCTGGGAAAGAAAACTCACCAGTCCAGGTTGCTGATGTCAGTTTGTAGGGCTCCCTTGGGTCTCGCAGGGCAGCACAACTTTGAGGAGGGGACAACTTCAGTCTGCGATCCATCCTTCGATATATGGATTCTTTGCTGTCAGGTCCCAGCCCTGCTCTTGGGGCTCCTGGGAACACCCTTTGGCCATTTTCCCTGGGAAAGAAAACTCACCAGTCCAGGTTGCTGATGTCAGTTTGTAGGGCTCCCTTGTGTCTCTCAGGGCAGCACAACTTTAAGGAGGGGACAACTTCGGTCTGTGATCCATCCTTCGATATAAGGATTTTTTGCATTCAGGTCCCAGCCCGGGGTCAGGGGCCCCTGTGCACATCCTTTGGCCATTTTCCCTGGGAAAGAAAACTCACCAGTCCAGGTTGCTGAAGTCAGTTTGTAGGGCTCTCTTGGGTCTCTCAGGGCAGCACAACTTTGAGGAGGGGACAACTTCGGTCTGGGGTCCATCCTTCGATATAAGGATTCTTTGCAGTCAGGTGCCAGCCCAGTGCCAGGGGCCCCTGGGCACATCCTTTGGCCATTTTCCCTGGGAAAGAAAACTCACCAGTCCAGGTTGCTGATGTCAGTTTGTAGGGCTCCCTTGGGTCTATCAGGGCAGCACAAGTATGAGATGGGGACAACTTCGGTCTGGGGTCCATCCTTCGATATAAGGATTCTTTGCATTCAGGCCCGAGCCCAGGGCCAGGGGCCCCTGGGCACATCCTTTGGCCATTTTCCCTGGGAAAGAAAACTCACCAGTCCAGGTTCCTGATGTCAGTTTGTACGGCTCCCTTGGGTCTATAGGGGCAGCAGAAGTTTGAGGTAGGGACAATTTTGGTCTGTGATCCACCCTTCGATAGAGGGATTCTTTACAGTCAGGCCCGAGCCCAGGGTCAGGGGCCCCTGGGCATATCCTTTGGCCATTTTCCCTGGGAAAGAAAACTCACCAGTCCAGGTTGCTGATGTCAGTTTGTAGGGCTCCCTTGGGTCTATCAGGGCAGCACAACTTTGAGGAGGGGACAACTTCAGTCTGGGGTCCATCCTTCGATATAAGGATTATTTGCATTCAGGCCCGAGCCCAGTGCCAGGGGCCCCTGGGCACATCCTTTGGCCATTTTCCCTGGGAAAGAAAACTCACCAGTCCAGGTTGCTGATGTCAGTTTGTAGGGCTTCCTTGTTTCTCTCAGGGCAGCACAACTTTGAGGATGGGACAACTTCGGTCTGGGGTCCATCCTTCGATATAAGGATTTTTTGCATTCAGGTCGGAGCCCAGTGCCAGGGGCCCCTGTGTACATCCTTTGGCCATTTTCCCTGGGAAAGAAAACTCACCAGTCTAGGTTGCTGATGTCAGTTTGTAGGGCTCCCTTGGGTCTATCAGGGCAGCACAACTTTGAGGAGGGGACAACTTCGGTTGGGGGTCCAAACTTCGATATAAGGATTCTCTGCAGTCAGGCCCCAGCCCAGGGCCAGGGGCCCCTGGGCACATCCTTTGGCCATTTTCCCTGGGAAAGAAAACTCACCAGTCCAGGTTCCTGATGTCAATTTTTAGGGCTCCCTTGGGTCTCTCAGGGCAGCACAACTTTGAGGAGGGGACAACTTCGGTCTGTGATCCATTGTTCGATATAAGGATTCTTTGCAGTCAGGTCCCAGCCCGGGGTCAGGGGCCCCTGGGCACATCCTTTGGCCATTTTCCCTGGGAAAGAAAACTCACTAGTCCAGGTTGCTGATGTCAGTTTGTAGGGCTCCCTTGGGTCTATCAGGGCAGCACAACTTTGAGGAGGGGACAACTTTGGTCTGCGAACCGTCCTTCGATATAAGGATTCTTTGCAGTCAGGTCCCAGCCCAGGGCCAGGGGCCCCTGGGCACATCCTTTGGCCATTTTCCCTGGGAAAGAAAACTCACCAGTCCAGGTTGCTGATATCAGTTTGTAGGGCTCCCTTGGGTCTATCAGGGCAGCACAAGTATGAGATGGGGACAACTTCGGTCTGCGATCCATCCTTCGATATAAGGATTATTTGCATTCAGGCCCGAGCCCAGTGCCAGGGGCCCCTGGGCACATCCTTTGGCCATTTTCCCTGGGAAAGAAAACTCACCAGTCCAGGTTGCTGATGTCAGTTTGTAGGGCTCCCTTGGGTCTCTCAGGGCAGCACAACTTTGAGGAGGGGACAACTTCGGTCTGCGATCCATCCTTCGATATAAGGATTCTTTGCAGTCAGGTGCCAGCCCAGTGCCAGGGGCCCCTGGGCACATCCTTTGGCCATTTTCCCTGGGAAAGAAAACTCACCAGTCCAGGTTGCTGATATCAGTTTGTAGGGATCCCTTGGGTCTATCAGGGCAGTACAAGTATGAGATGGGGACAACTTCGGTCTGCGATCCATCCTTCGATACAAGGATTCTTTGCATTCAGGCCCGAGCCCAGTGCCAGGGGCCCCTGGGCACATCCTTTGGCCATTTTCCCTGGGAAAGAAAACTCACCAGTCCAGGTTCCTGATGTCAGTTTGTAGGGCTCCCTTGGGTCTATCAGGGCAGCACAAGTATGAGATGGGGACAACTTCGGTCTGCGATCCATCCTTCGATATAAGGATTCTTTGCATTCAGGCCCGAACCCAGGGCCAGGTGCCCCTGGGCACATCCTTTGGCCATTTTCCCTGGGAAAGAAAACTCACCAGTCCAGGTTCCTGATGTCAGTTTGTAGGGCTCCCTTGGGTCTATCAGGGCCGCACAAGTTTGAGGTGGGGACAATTTTGGTCTGTGATCCACGCTTCGATTGAGGGATTCTTTACAGTCAGGCCCGAGTCCAGGGCCAGGGGCTCCTGGGCACATCCTTTGGCCATTTTCCCTGGGAAAGAAAATTCACCAGTCCAGGTTGCTAATGTCAGTTTGTAGGGCTCCCTTGGGTCTATCAGGGCAGCACAACTTTGAGGAGGGGACAACTTCAGTCTGGGGTCCATCCTTCGATATAAGGATTCTTTGCAGTCAGGTCCGAGCCCAGTGCCAGGGGCCCCTGGGCACATCCTTTGGCCATTTTCCCTGGGAAAGAAAACTCACCAGTCCAGGTTGCTGAGGTCAGTTTGTAGGGCTCCCTTGGGTCTATCAGGGCAGCACAACTTTGAGGAGGGGACAACTTCGGTTGGGGGTCCAAACTTCGAAATAAGGATTCTCTGCAGTCAGGCCACAGCCCAGGGCCGGGGGCCCCTGGGCACATCCTTTGGCCATTTTCCCTGGGAAAGAAAATTCACCTGTCCAGGCTGCTGATGTCAGTTTGTAGGGCTCCCTTGGGTCTATCTGGGCAGCAGAAATTTGAGGAGCGGACAATTTTGGTCTGCGATCCATCCTTCGATATATGGATTCTTTGCATTCAGGTCCCAGCCCTGCTCTTGGGGCTCCTGGGAACATCCTTTGGCCATTTTCCCTGGGAAAGAAAACTCACCAGTCCAGGTTGCTGATATCAGTTTGTAGGGCTCCCTTGGGTCTATCAGGGCAGCACAAGTATGAGATGGGGACAACTTCGGTCTGCGATCCATCCTTCGATATAAGGATTCTTTGCATTCAGGCCCGAGCCCAGTGCCAGGGGCCCCTGGGCACATCCTTTGGCCATTTTCCCTGGGAAAGAAAACTCACCAGTCCAGGTTCCTGATGTCAGTTTGTAGGGCTCCCTTGGGTCTATCAGGGCAGCACAAGTATGAGATGGGGACAACTTCGGTCTGCGATCCATCCTTCGATACAAGGATTCTTTGCATTCAGGCCCGAGCCCAGGGCCAGGGGCCCCTGGGCACATCCTTTGGCCATTTTCCCTGGGAAAGAAAACTCACCAGTCCAGGTTCCTGATGTCAGTTTGTAGGGCTCCCTTGGGTCTATCAGGGCAGCACAAGTTTGAGGTGAGGACAATTTTGGTCTGTGATCCACCCTTCGATAGAGGGATTCTTTACAGTCAGGCCCGAGCCCAGGGTCAAGGGCCCCTGGGCATATCCTTTGGCCATTTTCCCTGGGAAAGAAAACTCACCAGTCCAGGTTGCTGATGTCAGTTTGTAGGGCTTCCTTGTTTCTCTCGGGGCAGCACAACTTTGAGGAGGGGACAACTTCGGTTGGGGGTCCAAACTTCGATATAAGGATTCTCTGCAGTCAGGCCCCAGCCCAGGGCCAGGGGCCCCTGGGCACATCCTTTGGCCATTTTCCCTGGGAAAGAAAACTCACCAGTCCAGGTTCCTGATGTCAATTTGTAGGGCTCCCTTGGGTCTCTCAGGGCAGCACAACTTTGAGGAGGGGACAACTTCGGTCTGTGATCCATTGTTCGATATAAGGATTCTTTGCAGTCAGGTCCCAGCCCGGGGTCAGGGGCCCCTGGGCACATCCTTTGGCCATTTTCCCTGGGAAAGAAAACTCACTAGTCCAGGTTGCTGATGTCAGTTTGTAGGGCTCCCTTGGGTCTCTCAGGGCATCACAACTTTGAGGAGGGGACAACTTTGGTCTGTGATCCATTCTTAGATATAAGGATTCTTCGCAGTCAGGCCCCAGCCCGGGGTCAGGGGCCCCTGGGCACATCCTTTGGCCATTTTCCCTGGGAAAGAAAACTCACCAGTCCAGGTTGCTGATGTCAGTTTGTAGGGCTCTCTTGGGTCTCTCAGGGCAGCACAACTTTGAGGAGGGGACAACTTCGGTCTGGGGTCCATCCTTCGATATAAGGATTCTTTGCAGTCAGGTGCCAGCCCAGTGCCAGGGGCCCCTGGGCACATCCTTTGGCCATTTTCCCTGGGAAAGAAAACTCACCAGTCCAGGTTGCTGATGTCAGTTTGTAGGGCTCCCTTGGGTCTATCAGGGCAGCACAACTTTGAGGAGGGGACAACTTCGGTCTGGGGTCCATCCTTCGATATAAGGATTCTTTGCAGTCAGGTCCCAGCCCTGCTCTTGGGGCTCCTGGGAACATCCTTTGGCCATTTTCCCTGGGAAAGAAAACTCACCAGTCCAGGTTGCTGATGTCAGTTTGTAGGGCTCCCTTGGGACGATCAGGACAGCACAAGTTTGAGGTGGGGACAACTTCAGTCTGGGGTCCATCCTTCAGTACAAGGATTTTTTGCATTGAGGTCCCAGCCCAGGGCCAGGGGCCCCTGGGCACATCCTTTGGCCATTTTCTCTTGGAAAGAAAACTCACCAGTCCAGGTTCCGGATGTCAGTTTGTAGGGCTCCCTTGGGTCTATCAGGGCAGCACAAGTTTGAGGAGGGGACAACTTCGGTCTGGGCTCCATCCTTCGATACAAGGATTTTTTGCAGTCAGGTCCCAGCCCAGTGTGCGGCGCCCCTGGGCACATCTTTTGGCCATTTTCCCTTGGAAAGAAAACTCACCAGTCCAGGTTCCTGATGTCAGTTTGTAGGGCTCCCTGTGGTCTATCTGGGCATTACAAATTTTAGGTGGGGACAACTTTGGTCTGGCCTCCATCCTTTGATATAAAGATTTTTTGCAGTCAGGCCCAGCCCATTGCTAGGGTCCCATGGGCACATTCTTTGGCCATTTTCCCTGGGAAAGAAAACTCACCAGTCCAGGTTCCAGATGTCAGTTTGTAGGGCTCCCTTGGGTCTATCAGGGCAGCACAAGTTTGAGGTGGGGACAACTTCGGTATGGGGTCCATCCTTCAATACAAGGATTTTTTGCAGTGAGGTCCCAGCCCAGGACCAGGGGCCCCTGGGCACAGCCTTTGGCCACTTTCCCTGGGAAAGAAAACTCACCAGTCCAGGTTCCTGATGTCAGTTTGTAGGGCTCCCTTGGGTCTATCAGGGCAGCACAAGTATGAGGTGGGGACAACTTCGGTCTTAAGTCCATCTTTCGATATAAGGATTTTTTTCAGTCATGTCCCAGCCGAGGGCCAGGGTCCCCTGGGCACATCCTTTGGCCCTTTCCCCTGGGAAAGAAAACTCACCAGTCCAGGTTCCTGATGTCAGTTTGTAGGGCTCCCTTGGGGCTGTCAGGGCAGCAGAATTTTGAGGAGTGGGCAATTTCGGTCTGGAATCCATCCTTCGATATAAGGATTTTTTGCAGTCAGGTCCCAGCCCATTGCCAGAGGCCCCTGGGTACATCCTTTGGCCATTTTCCCTGGGAAAGAAAACTCAGCAGTCCAGGTTCCTGATGTCAGTTTGTAGGGCTCCTTTGGGTCTATCAAGGCAGCACAAATTTGATGTGGGGACAACTTCGGTCTGGGCTCCATCCTTCGATATAAGGATTTTTTGCAGTCAGGTCCCAGCCCAGGGTGCGGGGCACCATGGCACAACCTTTGGCAGTTTTTCCTGGGAAAGAAAACTCACCAGTCCAGGTTCCTGATGTCAGTTTGTAGGGCTCCCTTGGGTCTATCAGGGCAGCACAGGTTTGATGCGGGGACAAATTCGGTCTGGGGTCCATCCTTCCATATAAGGATTTTTTGCAGTCAGGTCCCAGCCATGGCCGGGGGCACCTAGGCACATCCTTTGGCCATTTTCCCTGGGAACGAAAACTCAGCAGTCCAGGTTCCTGATGTCAGTTTGTAAGGCTCCCTTGGGGCTGTCAGGGCAGCAGAATTTTGAGGAGTGTGCAATTTCGGTCTGGAATCCATCCTTCGATATAAGGATTCTTTGCATTCAGGCCCGAGCCCAGGGCCAGGGGCCCCTGGGCACATCCTTTGACCATTTTCCCTGGGAAAGAAAACTCACCAGTCCAGGTTCCTGATGTCAGTTTGTACGGCTCCCTTGGGTCTATAGGGGCAGCACAAGTTTGAGGTAGGGACAATTTTGGTCTGTGATCCACCCTTCGATAGAGGGATTCTTTACAGTCAGGCCCGAGCCCAGGGTCAGGGGCCCCTGGGCATATCCTTTGGCCATTTTCCCTGGGAAAGAAAACTCACCAGTCCAGGTTGCTGATGTCAGTTTGTAGGGCTCCCTTGGGTCTATCAGGGCAGCACAAGTATGAGATGGGGACAACTTCGGTCTGCGATCCATCCTTCGATATAAGGATTATTTGCATTCAGGCCCGAGCCCAGTGCCAGGGGCCCCTGGGCACATCCTTTGGCCATTTTCCCTGGGAAAGAAAACTCACCAGTCCAGGTTGCTGATGTCAGTTTGTAGGGCTCCCTTGGGTCTATCAGGGCAGCACAAGTATGAGATGGGGACAACTTCGGTCTGCGATCCATCCTTCGATACAAGGATTCTTTGCATTCAGGCCCGAGCCCAGGGCCAGGGGCCCCTGGGCACATCCTTTGGCCATTTTCCCTGGGAAAGAAAACTCACCAGTCCAGGTTGCTGATGTCAGTTTGTAGGGCTCCCTTGGGTCTATCAGGGCAGCACAAGTTTGAGGTGGGGACAATTTTGGTCTGTGATCCACCCTTCGATAGAGGGATTCTTTACAGTCAGGCCCGAGCCCAGGGTCAAGGGCCCCTGGGCATATCCTTTGGCCATTTTCCCTGGGAAAGAAAACTCACCAGTCCAGGTTGCTGATGTCAGTTTGTAGGGCTTCCTTGTTTCTCTCAGGGCAGCACAACTTTGAGGATGGGACAACTTCGTTCTGGGGTCCATCCTTCGATATAAGGATTTTTTGCATTCAGGTCGGAGCCCAGTGCCAGGGGCCCCTGGGCACATCCTTTGGCCATTTTCCCTGGGAAAGAAAACTCACCAGTCCAGGTTGCTGATGTCAGTTTGTGGGGCTCACTTGGGTCTATCAGGGCAGCACAACTTTGAGGAGGGGACAACTTCGGTTGGGGGTCCAAACTTCGATATAAGGATTCTCTGCAGTCAGGCCCCAGCCCAGGGCCAGGGGCCCCTGGGCACATCCTTTGGCCATTTTCCCTGGGAAAGAAAACTCACCAGTCCAGGTTGCTGATGTCAGTTTGTAGGGCTCCCTTGGGTCTCTCAGGGCAGCACAACTTTGAGGAGGGGACAACTTCGGTCTGTGATCCATTGTTCGATATAAGGATTCTTTGCAGTCAGGTCCCAGCCCGGGGTCAGGGGCCCCTGGGCACATCCTTTGGCCATTTTCCCTGGGAAAGAAAACTCACCAGTCCAGGTTGCTGATGTCAGTTTGTAGGGCTCCCTTGGGTCTATCAGGGCAGCACAACTTTGAGGAGGGGACAACTTTGGTCTGTGATCCATTCTTAGATATAAGGATTCTTCGCAGTCAGGCCCCAGCCCGGGGTCAGGGGCCCCTGGGCACATCCTTTGCCCATTTTCCCTGGGAAAGAAAACTCACCAGTCCAGGTTGCTGATGTCAGTTTGTAGGGCTCCCTTGGGTCTCTCAGGGCAGCACAACTTTGAGGAGGGGACAACTTCGGTCTTAAGTCCATCTTTCGATATAAGGATTCTCTGCAGTCAGGCCCCAGCCCAGGGCCGGGGGCCCCTGGGCACATCCTTTGGCCATTTTCCCTGGGAAAGAAAATTCACCTGTACAGGCTGCTGATGTCAGTTTGTAGGGCTCCCTTGGGTCTATCTGGGCAGCAGAAATTTGAGGGGCGGACAATTTTGGTCTGCGATCCATCCTTCGATATATGGATTCTTTGCATTCAGGTCCCAGCCCTGCTCTTGGGGCTCCTGGGAACATCCTTTGGCCATTTTCCCTGGGAAAGAAAACTCACCAGTCCAGGTTGCTGATGTCAGTTTGTAGGGCTCCCTTGGGTCTATCAGGGCAGCACAAGTATGAGATGGGGACAACTTCGGTCTGCGATCCATCCTTCGATACAAGGATTCTTTGCATTCAGGCCCGAGCCCAGTGCCAGGGGCCCCTGGGCACATCCTTTGGCCATTTTTCCTGGGAAAGAAAACTCACCAGTCCAGGTTGCTGATGTCAGTTTGTAGGGCTCCCTTGGGTCTATCAGGGCAGCACAAGTTTGAGGTGGGGACAATTTTGGTCTGTGATCCACCCTTCGATAGAGGGATTCTTTACAGTCAGGCCCGAGCCCAGGGTCAGGGGCCCCTGGGCATATCCTTTGGCCATTTTCCCTGGGAAAGAAAACTCACCAGTCCAGGTTGCTGATGTCAGTTTGTAGGGCTTCCTTGTTTCTCTCAGGGCAGCACAACTTTGAGGATGGGACAACTTCGTTCTGGGGTCCATCCTTCGATATAAGGATTTTTTGCATTCAGGTCGGAGCCCAGTGCCAGGGGCCCCTGGGTACATCCTTTGGCCATTTTCCCTGGGAAAGAAAACTCACCAGTCCAGGTTGCTGATGTCAGTTTGTAGGGCTCCCTTGGGTCTATCAGGGCAGCACAACTTTGAGGAGGGGACAACTTCGGTTGGGGGTCCAAACTTCGATATAAGGATTCTCTGCAGTCAGGCCCCAGCCCAGGGCCAGGGGCCCCTGGGCACATCCTTTGGCCATTTTCCCTGGGAAAGAAAACTCACCAGTCCAGGTTCCTGATGTCAATTTGTAGGGCTCCCTTGGGTCTCTCAGGGCAGCACAACTTTGAGGTGGGGACAACTTCGGTCTGTGATCCATTGTTCGATATAAGGATTCTTTGCAGTCAGGTCCCAGCCCGGGGTCAGGGGCCCCTGGGCACATCCTTTGGCCATTTTCCCTGGGAAAGAAAACTCACTAGTCCAGGTTGCTGATGTCAGTTTGTAGGGCTCCCTTGGGTCTATCAGGGCAGCACAACTTTGAGGAGGGGACAACTTTGGTCTGCGAACCGTCCTTCGATATAAGGATTCTTTGCAGTCAGGCCCCAGCCCAGGGCCAGGGGCCCCTGGGCACATCCTTTGGCCATTTTCCCTGGGAAAGAAAACTCACCAGTCCAGGTTGCTGATATCAGTTTGTAGGGCTCCCTTGGGTCTATCAGGGCAGCACAAGTATGAGATGGGGACAACTTCGGTCTGCGATCCATCCTTCGATATAAGGATTCTTTGCATTCAGGCCCGAGCCCAGTGCCAGGGGCCCCTGGGCACATCCTTTGGCCATTTTCCCTGGGAAAGAAAACTCACCAGTCCAGGTTCCTGATGTCAGTTTGTAGGGCTCCCTTGGGTCTATCAGGGCAGCACAAGTATGAGATGGGGACAACTTCGGTCTGCGATCCATCCTTCGATACAAGGATTCTTTGCATTCAGGCCCGAGCCCAGGGCCAGGGGCCCCTGGGCACATCCTTTGGCCATTTTCCCTGGGAAAGAAAACTCACCAGTCCAGGTTCCTGATGTCAGTTTGTAGGGCTCCCTTGGGTCTATCAGGGCAGCACAAGTTTGAGGTGGGGACAATTTTGGTCTGTGATCCACCCTTCGATAGAGGGATTCTTTACAGTCAGGCCCGAGCCCAGGGTCAGGGGCCCCTGGGCATATCCTTTGGCCATTTTCCCTGGGAAAGAAAACTCACCAGTCCAGGTTGCTGATGTCAGTTTGTAGGGCTTCCTTGGGTCTCTCAGGGCAGGACAACTTTGAGGATGGGACAACTTCGGTCTGGGGTCCATCCTTCGATATAAGGATTTTTTTCATTCAGGTCGGAGCCCAGTGCCAGGGGCCCCTGGGTACATCCTTTGGCCATTTTCCCTGGGAAAGAAAACTCACCAGTCCAGGTTGCTGATGTCAGTTTGTAGGGCTCCCTTGGGTCTCTCAGGGCAGCACAACTTTGAGGAGGGGACAACTTTGGTCTGTGATCCATTCTTAGATATAAGGATTCTTCGCAGTCAGGCCCCAGCCCGGGGTCAGGGGCCCCTGGGCACATCCTTTGGCCATTTTCCCTGGGAAAGAAAACTCACCAGTCCAGGTTGCTGATGTCAGTTTGTAGGGCTCTCTTGGGTCTCTCAGGGCAGCACAACTTTGAGGAGGGGACAACTTCGGTCTGGGGTCCATCCTTCGATATAAGGATTCTTTGCAGTCAGGTGCCAGCCCAGTGCCAGGGGCCCCTGGGCACATCCTTTGGCCATTTTCCCTGGGAAAGAAAACTCACCAGTCCAGGTTGCTGATGTCAGTTTGTAGGGCTCCCTTGGGTCTATCAGGGCAGCACAACTTTGAGGAGGGGACAACTTCGGTCTGGGGTCCATCCTTCGATATAAGGATTCTTTGCAGTCAGGTCCCAGCCTAGGGCCAGGGGCCCCTGGGCACATCCTTTGTCCCTTTTCCCTGGGAAAGAAAACTCACCAGTCCCGGTTCCTGATGTCAGTTTGTAGGGATCCTTTGGGTCTATCAGGGCAGCACAAGTTTGAGGTGGGGACAACTTCAGTCTGGGGTCCATCCTTCAGTACAAGGATTTTTTGCATTGAGGTCCCAGCCCAGGGCCAGGGGCCCCTGGGCACATCCTTTGGCCATTTTCTCTTGGAAAGAAAACTCACCAGTCCAGGTTCCGGATGTCAGTTTGTAGGGCTCCCTTGGGTCTATCAGGGCAGCACAAGTTTGAGGAGGGGACAACTTCAGTCTGGGCTCCATCCTTCGATACAAGGATTTTTTGCAATCGGGTCCCAGCCGAGGGCCAGGGGCCCCTGGGCACAACCTTTGGCCGTTTTCTCTTGGAAAGAAAACTCACCAGTCCAGGTTCCGGATGTCAGTTTGTAGGGCTCCCTTGGGTCTATCAGGGCGGCACAAGTTTGAGGTGCTGACAACTTCGGTCTGGGGTCCATCCTTTGATATAAGTATTTTTTGCAGTCAGGACCCAGCCCAGTGTGCGGCGCCCCTGGACACATCTTTTGGCCATTTTCCCTTGGAAAGAAAACTCACCAGTCCAGGTTCCTGATGTCAGTTTGTAGGGCTCCCTGTGGTCTATCTGGGCATTACAAATTTTAGGTGGGGACAACTTTGGTCTGGCCTCCATCCTTTGATATAAAGATTTTTTGCAGTCAGGCCCAGCCCATTGCTAGGGTCCCATGGGCACATTCTTTGGCCATTTTCCCTGGGAAAGAAAACTCACCAGTCCAGGTTCCAGATGTCAGTTTGTAGGGCTCCCTTGGGTCTATCAGGGCAGCACAAGTTTGAGGTGGGGACAACTTCGGTCTTAAGTCCATCTTTCGATATAAGGATTTTTTTCAGTCATGTCCCAGCCGAGGGCCAGGGTCCCCTGGGCACATCCTTTGGCCCTTTCCCCTGGGAAAGAAAACTCACCAGTCCAGGTTCCTGATGTCAGTTTGTAGGGCTCCCTTGGGGCTGTCAGGGCAGCAGAATTTTGAGGAGTGGGCAATTTCGGTCTGGAATCCATCCTTCGATATAAGGATTTTTTGCAGTCAGGTCCCAGCCCATTGCCAGAGGCCCCTGGGCACATCCTTTGGCCATTTTCCCTGGGAAAGAAAACTCAGCAGTCCAGGTTCCTGATGTCAGTTTGTAGGGCTCCTTTGGGTCTATCAAGGCAGCACAAATTTGATGTGGGGACAACTTCGGTCTGGGGTCCATCCTTCGATATAAGGATTTTTTGCAGTCAGGTCCCAGCCCAGGGTGCGGGGCACCATGGCACAACCTTTGGCAGTTTTTCCTGGGAAAGAAAACTCACCAGTCCAGGTTCCTGATGTCAGTTTGTAGGGCTCCCTTGGGTCTATCAGGGCAGCACAGGTTTGATGCGGGGACAAATTCGGTCTGGGGTCCATCCTTCCATATAAGGATTTTTTGCAGTCAGGTCCCAGCCATGGCCGGGGGCACCTAGGCACATCCTTTGGCCATTTTCCCTGGGAACGAAAACTCAGCAGTCCAGGTTCCTGATGTCAGTTTGTAAGGCTCCCTTGGGGCTGTCAGGGCAGCAGAATTTTGAGGAGTGTGCAATTTCGGTCTGGAATCCATCCTTCGATATAAGTATTTTTTGCAGTCAGGTCACAGCCGAGGGCCAGGGGCACCTGGGCACACCTTTTCGCCATTTTCCCTTGGAAAGAAAACTCACCAGTCCAGGTTCCTGATGTCAGTTTGTAGGGCTCCCTTGGGTCTATCAGGGCAGCACAAGTTTGAGGTGGGGAAAACTTCGGTCTGGGCTCCATCCTTCGATATAAGGATTTTTTGCAGTCAGGTCCCAGCCGAGGGCCTGGGTCCCCTGGGCACATCCTTTGGCCCTTTCCCCTGGGAAAGAAAACTCAGCAGTCCAGGTTCCTGATGTCAGTTTGTAGGTCTCCCTGGGGTCTATCAGAGCATTACAAATTTTAGGTGGGGAAAACTTCGGTCTGGCCTCCATCCTTCGATACAAAGATTTTTTGCAGTCAGGCCCAGCCCATTGCCAGGGTCCCATGGCCACATTCTTTGGCCATTTTCCCTGGGAAAGAAAACTCAGCAGTCCAGGTTCCTCATGTCAGTTTGTAGGGCTCCTTTGGGTCTATCAGGGCAGCAGAAGTTTGATGTGGGGACAACTTCGGACTGGGGTCCATCCTTCGATATAAGGATTTTTTGCGGTCAGGTGCCAGCCATAGCCGGGGGCACCTAGGCACATCCTTTGGCCATTTTCCCTTCAAAAGAAAACTCACCAGTCCAGGTTCCTGATGTCAGTTTGTAGGGCTCCCTTGGGGCTGTCAGGGCAGCAGAATTTTGAGGAGTGGGCAATTTCGGTCTGGAATCCATCCTTCGATATAAGGATTTTTTGCAGTCAGGTCCCAGCCGAGGGCCAGGGGCCCCTGGGCACATCCTTTGGCCATTTTCCCTGGGAAAGAAAACTCACCAGTCCAGGTTCCTGATGTCAGTTTGTAGGGCTCCTTTGGGTCTATCAGGGCAGCAGACGTTTGAGGTGGGGACAACTTCGGTGTGGGGTCCATCCTTCGATATAAGGATTTTTTGCAGTGAGGTCCCAGCCCAGGACCAGGGGCCCCTGGGCACATCCTTTGTCCCTTTTCCCTGGGAAAGAAAACTCAGCAGTCCAGGTTCCTGATGTCAGTTTGTAGGGCTCCTTTGGGTCTATCAAGGCAGCACAAATTTGATGTGGGGACAACTTTGGTCTGGGCTCCATCCTTCGATATAAGGATTTTTTGCAGTCAGGTGCCAGCCCAGTGTGCGGCGCCCCTGGGCACATTATTTGGCCCTTTTCCTTGGGAAAGAAAACTCACCAGTCCCGGTTCCTGATGTCAGTTTGTAGGGCTCCCTTGGGACGATCAGGACAGCATAGGTTTGATGTGGGGACAACTTCGGTCTGGGGTTCATCCTTCGATATAAGGATTTTTTGCAGTGAGGTCCTTGCCCAGGGCCAGGGGTCACTGGGCACATCCATTGGCCATTTTCCCTGGGAAAGAAAACTCAGCAGTCCAGGTTCCTGATGTCAGTTTGTAGGGCTCCCTTGGGTCTATCAGGGCAGCACAAGTTTGAGGTGCTGACAACTTCGGTCTGGGGTCCATCCTTTGATATAAGTATTTTTTGCAGTCAGGACCCAGCCCAGTGTGCGGCGCCCCTGGGCACATCTTTTGGCCATTTTCTCTTGGAAAGAAAACTCACCAGTCCAGGTACCTGATGTCAGTTTGTAGGGCTACCTTGGGTCTATCACGGCAGCACAAGTTTGAGGTGGGGACAACTTCGGTCTGGGGTCCATCCTTCGATACAAGGATTTTTTGCAGTCAGGTCCCAGCCCAGGGCCAGGGGCCCCTGGGCACATCCTTTGGCCCTTTCCCTGGGAAAGAAAACTCAGCAGTCCAGGTTCCTGATGTCAGTTTGTAGGGCTCCCTGGGGTCTATCAGGGCATTACAAATTTTAGGTGGGGACAACTTCGGTCTGGCCTCCATCTTTTGATATAAAGATTTTTTGCAGTCAGGCCCAGCCCATTGCCAGGGTCCCATGGGCACGTTCTTTGGCCATTTTCCCTGGGAAAGAAAACTCACCAGTCCGGGTTCCTGATGTCAATTTGTAAAGCTCCCTTGGGTCTATCGGGCAGCACAAGTTTGAGATGGGGACAACTTCGGTCTGGGGTCCATCCTTCGATACAAGGATTTTTTGCAGTCAGGTCCCAGCCCAGGGCCAGGGGCCCCTGGGCACATCATTTGTCCATTTTCCCTTGGAAAGAAAACTCAGCAGTCCGGGTTCCTGATGTCAGTTTGTAGGGCTCCCTTGGGTCTATCAGGGCAGCACAAGTTTGACTTGGTGACAACTTCGGTCTGGGGTCCATCCTTCGATATATGTATTTTTTGCAGTGATCCAGCCCAGGGCCAGGGGCCCCTGGGCACAACTTTTCGCCATTTTCCCTGGGAAAGAAAACTCACCAGTCCAGGTTCCTGATGTCAGTTTGTAGGGCTCCCTTGGGTCTATCAGGGCGGCACAAGTTTGATGTGGGGACTACTTCGGTCTGGGGTCCATCCTTCAATACAAGGATTTTTTGCAGTCAGGTCCCAGCCCAGGGCCAGGGGCCCCTGGGCACATCCTTTGGCCATTTCCCTGGGAAAGAAAACTCAGCAGTCCAGGTTCCTCATGTCAGTTTGTAGGGCTCCCTGGCGTCTATCAGGGCATTACAAATTTTAGGTGGGGACAACTTTGGTCTGGCCTCCATCCTTTGATATAAAGATTTTTTGCAGTCAGGCCCAGCCCATTGCCAGGGTCCCATGGGCACATTCTTTGGCCATTTTCCCTGGGAAAGAAAACTCACCAGTCCAGGTTCCTGATGACAGTTTGCAGGGCTCCCTTGGGTCTATCAGGGCAGCACAAGTTTGAGGTGGGGACAACTTCGGTCTGAGGTCCATCCTTCGATACAAGGATTTTTTGCAGTCAGGCCCCAGCCCAGGGCCAGGGGCCCCTGGGCACATCATTTGTCCATTTTCCCTTGGAAAGAAAACTCAGCAGTCCAGGTTCCTGATGTCAGTTTGTAGGGATCCCTTGGGTCTATCAGGGCAGCACAAGTTTGACTTGGTGACAACTTCGGTCTGGGGTCCATCCTTCGATATATGTATTTTTTGCAGTGATCCAGCCCAGGGCCAGGGGCCCCTGGGCACAACTTTTCGCCATTTTCCCTGGGAAAGAAAACTCACCAGTCCAGGTTCCTGATGTCAGTTTGTAGGGCTCCCTTGGGTCTATCAGGGCGGCACAAGTTTGAGGTGGGGACAACTTCGGTCTGGGCTCCATCCTTCGATACAAGGATTTTTCGCAGTCAGGTCCCAGCCCAGGGCCAGGGGCCCCTGGGCACATCCTTTGGCCATTTTCCCTGGGAAAGAAAACTCACCAGTCCAGGTTCCTGATGTCAGTTTGTAGGGCTCCCTGGGGTCTATCAGGGCATTACAAATTTTAGGTGGGGACAACTTTGGTCTGGCCTCCATCCTTTGATATAAAGATTTTTTGCAGTCAGGCCCAGCCCATTGCCAGGGTCCCATGGGCACATTCTTTGGCCATTTTCCCTGGGAAAGACAACTCACCAGTCCAGGTTCCTGATGTCAGTTTGTAGGGCTCCCTTGGGTCTATCAGGGCAGCACAAGTTTGAGGTGGGGAAAACTTCGGTCTGGGCTCCATCCTTCGATATAAGGATTTTTTGCAGTCAGGTCCCAGCCGAGGGCCAGGGTCCCCTGGGCACATCCTTTGGCCCTTTCCCCTGGGAAAGAAAACTCACCAGTCCAGGTTCCTGATGTCAGTTTGTAGGTCTCCCTGGGGTCTATCAGAGCATTACAAATTTTAGGTGGGGAAAACTTCGGTCTGGCCTCCATCCTTCGATACAAAGATTTTTTGCAGTCCGGCCCAGCCCATTGCCAGGGTCCCTTGGGCACATTCTTTGGCCATTTTCCCTGCGAAAGAAAAATCAGCAGTCCAGGTTCCTCATGTCAGTTTGTAGGGCTCCTTTGGGTCTATCAGGGCAGCAGAAGTTTGATGTGGGGACAACTTCGGACTGGGGTCCATCCTTCGATATAAGGATTTTTTGCGGTCATGTCCCAGCCATGGCCGGGGGCACCTAGGCACATCCTTTGGCCATTTTCCCTTCGAAAGAAAACTCACCAGTCCAGGTTCCTGATGTCAGTTTGTAGGGCTCCCTTGCGGCTGTCAGGGCAGCAGAATTTTGAGGAGTGGGCAATTTCGTTCTGGAATCCATCCTTCGATATAAGGATTTTTTGCAGTCAGGTCCCAGCCTAGGGCCAGGGGCCCCTGGGCACATCCTTTGTCCCTTTTCCCTGGGAAAGAAAACTCACCAGTCCCGGTTCCTGATGTCAGTTTGTAGGGATCCTTTGGGTCTATCAGGGCAGCACAAGTTTGAGGTGGGGACAACTTCGGTGTGGGGTCCATCCTTCGATATAAGGATTTTTTGCAGTGAGGTCCCAGCCCAGGGCCAGGGGCCCCTGGGCACATCCTTTGTCCCTTTTCCCTGGGAAAGAAAACTCACCAGTCCCGGTTCCTGATGTCAGTTTGTAGGGCTCCCTTGGGACGATCAGGACAGCATACGTTTGATGTGGGGACAACTTCGGTCTGGGGTTCATCCTTCGATATAAGGATTTTATGCAGTCAGGTCCCAGCCCAGGGCCAGGGGCCCCTGGGCACATCCTTTGGCCCTTTCCCTGGGAAATAAAACTAAGCAGTCCAGGTTCCTGATGTCAGTTTGTAGGGCTCCCTGGGGTCTATCTGGGCATTACAAATTTTAGGTGGGGACAACTTCGGTCTGGCCTCCATCTTTTGATATAAAGATTTTTTGCAGTCAGGTCACAGCCCATTGCCAGGGTCCCATGGGCACATTCTTTGGCCATTTTCCCTGGGAAAGAAAACTCACCAGTCCAGGTTCCTGATGTCAGTTTGTAGGGCTCCCTTGGGTCTATCAGGGCAGCACAAGTTTGAGGTGGGGACAACTTCGGTCTGGGGTCCATCCTTCGATACAAGGATTTTTTGCAGTCAGGTCCCAGCCCAGGGCCAGGGGCCCCTGGGCACATCCTTTGGCCACTTTCCCTGGGAAAGAAAACTCACCAGTCCAGGTTCCTGATGTCAGTTTGCAGGGCTCCCTTGGGTCTATCAGGGCAGCACATGTTTGAGGTGGGGACAACTTCGGTCTGGGGTCCATCCATCGATACAAGGATTTTTTGCAGTCAGGTCCCGGCCCAGGGCCAGGGGCCTCTGGGCACATTCTTTGGCCATTTTCCCTGGGAAAGACAACTCACCAGTCCAGGTTCCTGATGTCAGTTTGTAGGGCTCCCTTGGGTCTATCAGGGCAGCACAAGTTTGAGGTGGGGACAACTTCGGTCTGGGGTCCATCCTTCGATACAAGGATTTTTTGCAGTCAGGTCCCAGCCCAGGGCCAGGGGCCCCTGGGCACATCATTTGTCCATTTTCCCTTGGAAAGAAAACTCAGCAGTCCAGGTTCCTGATGTCAGTTTGTAGGGATCCCTTGGGTCTATCAGGGCAGCACAAGTTTGACTTGGTGACAACTTCGGTCTGGGGTCCATCCTTCGATATATGTATTTTTTGCAGTGATCCAGCCCAGGGCCAGGGGCCCCTGGGCACAACTTTTCGCCATTTTCCCTGGGAAAGAAAACTCACCAGTCCAGGTTCCTGATGTCAGTTTGTAGGGCTCCCTTGGGTCTATCAGGGCGGCACAAGTTTGAGGTGGGGACAACTTCGGTCTGGGCTCCATCCTTCGATACAAGGATTTTTTGCAGTCAGGTCCCAGCCCAGGGCCAGGGGCCCCTGGGCACATCCTTTGGCCATTTTCCCTGGGAAAGAAAACTCACCAGTCCAGGTTCCTGATGTCAGTTTGTAGGGCTCCCTGGGGTCTATCAGGGCATTACAAATTTTAGGTGGGGACAACTTTGGTCTGGCCTCCATCCTTTGATATAAAGATTTTTTGCAGTCAGGCCCAGACCATTGCCAGGGTCCCATGGGCACATTCTTTGGCCATTTTCCCTGGGAAAGACAACTCACCAGTCCAGGTTCCTGATGTCAGTTTGTAGGGCTCCCTTGGGTCTATCAGGGCAGCACAAGTTTGAGGTGGGGACAACTTCGGTCTGGGGTCCATCATTCGATACAAGGATTTTTTGCAGTCAGGCCCCAGCCCAGGGCCAGGGGCCCCTGGGCACATCCTTTGGCAGTTTTTCCTGGGAAAGAAAACTCACCAGTCCAGGTTCCTGATGTCAGTTTGTAGGGCTCCCTTGGGTCTATCAGGGCAGCACAAGTTTGAGGTGGGGACAACTTCGGTCTGGGTTCCATCCTTCGATATATGTATTTTTTGCAGTGATCCAGCCCAGGGCCAGGGGCCCCTGGGCACAACTTTTCGCCATTTTCCCTGGGAAAGAAAACTCACCAGTCCAGGTTCCTGATGTCAGTTTGTAGGGCTCCCTGGGGTCTATCAGGGCATTACAAATTTTAGGTGGGGACAACTTCGGTCTGGGGTCCATCCTTCGATATAAGGATTTTTTGCAGTCAGGTCCCAGCCATGGCCGGGGGCACCTAGGCACATCCTTTGGCCATTTTCCCTGGGAAAGAAAACTCACCAGTCCAGGTTCCTGATGTCAGTTTGTAGGGCTCCCTTGGGGCTGTCAGGGCAGCAGAATTTTGAGGAGTGGGCAATTTCGGTCTGGAATCCATCCTTCGATATAAGGATTTTTTGCAGTCAGGTCCCAACTGAGGGCCAGGGGCCCCTGGGCACAACTTTTCGCCATTTTCCCTGGGAAAGAAAACTCACCAGTCCAGGTTCCTGATGTCAGTTTGTAGGGCTCCTTTGGGTCTATCAGGGCAGCAGAAGTTTGATGCGGGGACAACTTCGGTCTGGGGTCCATCCTTCAATGTAAGGATTTTTTGCATTGAGGTCCCAGCCCAGGACCAGGGGCCCCTGGGCACATCCTTTGGCCATTTTCCCTTGGAAAGAAAACTCACCAGTCCAGGTTCCTGATGTCAGTTTTTAGGGCTCCCTTGGGTCTATCAGGGCAGCACAAGTTTGAGGTGGGGACAACTTCGGTCTGGTGTCCATCCTTCGATACAAGGATTTTTTGCAGTCAGGTCCCAGCCCAGGGCCAGGGGCCCCTGGGCACATCATTTGTCCATTTTCCCTTGGAAAGAAAACTCACCAGTCCAGGTTCCTGATGTCAGTTTGTAGGGCTCCCTGGGGTCTATCAGGACAGCACAAGTTTGACTTGGTGACAACTTCGGTCTGGGGTCCATCCTTCGATATATGTATTTTTTGCAGTCAGGCCCCAGCCCAGGGCCAGGGGCCCCTGGGCACATCCTTTGGCCATTTTCCCTGGGAAAGAAAACTCACCAGTCCAGGTTCCTGATGTCAGTTTTTAGGGCTCCCTTGGGTCTATCAGGGAAGCAGAAATTTGAGGAGGGGACAATTCGGTCTGGGGTCCATCCTGCGATATAAGGATATTTTGCAGTCAGGTCCCAGCCGAGGGCCAGGGTCCCCTGGGCACATCGTTTGTCCATTTCCCCTGGGAAAGAAAACTCAGCAGTCCAGGTTCCTGATGTCAGTTTGTAGGGCTCTTTTGGGTCTATCAGGGCAGCAGAAGTTTGATGTGGGGACAACTTCGGTCTGGGGTCCATCCTTCGATATAAGGATTTTTTGCAGTCAGGTCCCAGCCATGGCCGGGGGCACCTAGGCACATCCTTTGGCCATTTTCCCTGCGAAAGAAAACTCAGCAGTCCAGGTTCCTGATGTCAGTTTGTAGGGCTCCCTTGGGTCTATCAGGGCAGCACAAGTTTGAGGTGGGGACAACTTCGGTCTGGGGTCCATCCTTCGATACAAGGATTTTTTGCAGTCAGGCCCCAGCCCAGGGCCAGGGGCCCCTGGGCACATCCTTTGGCCATTTTCCCTGGGAAAGAAAACTCAGCAGTCCAGGTTCCTGATGTCAGTTTGTAGGGCTCCCTTGGGTCTATCAGGGCAGCACAAGTTTGACTTGGTGACACCTTCGGTCTGGGGTCCATCCTTCGATATATGTATTTTTTGCAGTCAGGCCCCAGCCCAGGGCCAGGGGCCCCTGGGCACATTCTTTGGCCATTTTCCCTGGGAAAGACAACTCACCAGTCCAGGTTCCTGATGTCAGTTTGTAGGGCTCCCTTGGGTCTATCAGGGCAGCACAAGTTTGAGGTGGGGACAACTTCGGTCTGGGGTCCATCCTTCGATACAAGGATTTTTTGCAGTCAGGCCCCAGCCCAGGGCCAGGGGCCCCTGGGCACATCCTTTGGCCATTTTCCCTGGGAAAGAAAACTCACCAGTCCAGGTTCCTGATGTCAGTTTGTAGGGCTCCCTTGGGTCTATCAGGGCAGCACAAGTTTGAGGTGGGGACAACTTCGGTCTGGGGTCCATCCTTCGATACAAGGATTTTTGCAGTCATGTCCCAGCCCAGGGCCAGGGGCCCCTGGGCACATCATTTGTCCATTTTCCCTTGGAAAGAAAACTCAGCAGTCCAGGTTCCTGATGTCAGTTTGTAGGGCTCCCTTGGGTCTATCAGGGCGGCACAAGTTTGAGGTGGGGACAACTTCGGTCTGGGGTCCATCCTTCAATATATGTATTTTTTGCAGTGATCCAGCCCAGGGCCAGGGGCCCCTGGGCACAACTTTTCGCCATTTTCCCTGGGAAAGAAAACTCACCAGTCCAGGTTCCTGATGTCAGTTTGTAGGGCTCCCTTGGGTCTATCAGGGCGGCACAAGTTTGAGGTGGGGACAACTTCGGTCTGGGCTCCATCCTTCGATACAAGGATTTTTTGCAGTCAGGTCCCAGCCCAGGGCCAGGGGCCCCTGGGCACATCCTTTGGCCATTTTCCCTGGGAAAGAAAACTCACCAGTCCAGGTTCCTGATGTCAGTTTGTAGGGCTCCCTGGGGTCTATCAGGGCATTACAAATTTTAGGTGGGGACAACTTTGGTCTGGCCTCCATCCTTTGATATAAAGATTTTTTGCAGTCAGGCCCAGACCATTGCCAGGGTCCCATGGGCACATTCTTTGGCCATTTTCCCTGGGAAAGACAACTCACCAGTCCAGGTTCCTGATGTCAGTTTGTAGGGCTCCCTTGGGTCTATCAGGGCAGCACAAGTTTGAGGTGGGGACAACTTCGGTCTGGGGTCCATCATTCGATACAAGGATTTTTTGCAGTCAGGCCCCAGCCCAGGGCCAGGGGCCCCTGGGCACATCCTTTGGCCATTTTCCCTGGGAAAGAAAACTCACCAGTCCAGGTTCCTGATGTCAGTTTGTAGGGCTCCCTTGGGTCTATCAGGGCAGCACAAGTTTGAGGTGGGGACAACTTCGGTCTGGGTTCCATCCTTCGATATATGTATTTTTTGCAGTGATCCAGCCCAGGGCCAGGGGCCCCTGGGCACAACTTTTCGCCATTTTCCCTGGGAAAGAAAACTCACCAGTCCAGGTTCCTGATGTCAGTTTGTAGGGCTCCCTGGGGTCTATCAGGGCATTACAAATTTTAGGTGGGGACAACTTCGGTCTGGGGTCCATCCTTCGATATAAGGATTTTTTGCAGTCAGGTCCCAGCCATGGCCGGGGGCACCTAGGCACATCCTTTGGCCATTTTCCCTGGGAAAGAAAACTCACCAGTCCAGGTTCCTGATGTCAGTTTGTAGGGCTCCCTTGGGGCTGTCAGGGCAGCAGAATTTTGAGGAGTGGGCAATTTTGGTCTGGAATCCATCCTTCGATATAAGGATTTTTTGCAGTCAGGTCCCAACTGAGGGCCAGGGGCCCCTGGGCACAACTTTTCGCCATTTTCCCTGGGAAAGAAAACTCACCAGTCCAGGTTCCTGATGTCAGTTTGTAGGGCTCCTTTGGGTCTATCAGGGCAGCAGAAGTTTGATGCGGGGACAACTTCGGTCTGGGGTCCATCCTTCAATGTAAGGATTTTTTGCATTGAGGTCCCAGCCCAGGACCAGGGGCCCCTGGGCACATCCTTTGGCCATTTTCCCTTGGAAAGAAAACTCACCAGTCCAGGTTCCTGATGTCAGTTTTTAGGGCTCCCTTGGGTCTATCAGGGCAGCACAAGTTTGAGGTGGGGACAACTTCGGTCTGGTGTCCATCCTTCGATATAAGGATTTTTTGCAGTCAGGTCCCAGCCCAGGGCCAGGGGCCCCTGGGCACATCATTTGTCCATTTTCCCTTGGAAAGAAAACTCACCAGTCCAGGTTCCTGATGTCAGTTTGTAGGGCTCCCTGGGGTCTATCAGGACAGCACAAGTTTGACTTGGTGACAACTTCGGTCTGGGGTCCATCCTTCGATATATGTATTTTTTGCAGTCAGGCCCCAGCCCAGGGCCAGGGGCCCCTGGGCACATCCTTTGGCCATTTTCCCTGGGAAAGAAAACTCACCAGTCCAGGTTCCTGATGTCAGTTTTTAGGGCTCCCTTGGGTCTATCAGGGAAGCAGAAATTTGAGGAGGGGACAATTCGGTCTGGGGTCCATCCTGCGATATAAGGATATTTTGCAGTCAGGTCCCAGCCGAGGGCCAGGGTCCCCTGGGCACATCGTTTGTCCATTTCCCCTGGGAAAGAAAACTCAGCAGTCCAGGTTCCTGATGTCAGTTTGTAGGGCTCTTTTGGGTCTATCAGGGCAGCAGAAGTTTGATGTGGGGACAACTTCGGTCTGGGGTCCATCCTTCGATATAAGGATTTTTTGCAGTCAGGTCCCAGCCATGGCCGGGGGCACCTAGGCACATCCTTTGGCCATTTTCCCTGCGAAAGAAAACTCAGCAGTCCAGGTTCCTGATGTCAGTTTGTAGGGCTCCCTTGGGTCTATCAGGGCAGCACAAGTTTGAGGTGGGGACAACTTCGGTCTGGGGTCCATCCTTCGATACAAGGATTTTTTGCAGTCAGGCCCCAGCCCAGGGCCAGGGGCCCCTGGGCACATCCTTTGGCCATTTTCCCTGGGAAAGAAAACTCAGCAGTCCAGGTTCCTGATGTCAGTTTGTAGGGCTCCCTTGGGTCTATCAGGGCAGCACAAGTTTGACTTGGTGACACCTTCGGTCTGGGGTCCATCCTTCGATATATGTATTTTTTGCAGTCAGGCCCCAGCCCAGGGCCAGGGGCCCCTGGGCACATTCTTTGGCCATTTTCCCTGGGAAAGACAACTCACCAGTCCAGGTTCCTGATGTCAGTTTGTAGGGCTCCCTTGGGTCTATCAGGGCAGCACAAGTTTGAGGTGGGGACAACTTCGGTCTGGGGTCCATCCTTCGATACAAGGATTTTTTGCAGTCAGGCCCCAGCCCAGGGCCAGGGGCCCCTGGGCACATCCTTTGGCCATTTTCCCTGGGAAAGAAAACTCACCAGTCCAGGTTCCTGATGTCAGTTTGTAGGGCTCCCTTGGGTCTATCAGGGCAGCACAAGTTTGAGGTGGGGACAACTTCGGTCTGGGGTCCATCCTTCGATACAAGGATTTTTGCAGTCATGTCCCAGCCCAGGGCCAGGGGCCCCTGGGCACATCATTTGTCCATTTTCCCTTGGAAAGAAAACTCAGCAGTCCAGGTTCCTGATGTCAGTTTGTAGGGCTCCCTTGGGTCTATCAGGGCGGCACAAGTTTGAGGTGGGGACAACTTCGGTCTGGGGTCCATCCTTCAATATATGTATTTTTTGCAGTGATCCAGCCCAGGGCCAGGGGCCCCTGGGCACAACTTTTCGCCATTTTCCCTGGGAAAGAAAACTCACCAGTCCAGGTTCCTGATGTCAGTTTGTAGGGCTCCCTTGGGTCTATCAGGGCAGCACAACTTTGACTTGGTGACAACTTCGGTCTGGGGTCCATCCTTCGATATATGTATTTTTTGCAGTGATCCAGCCCAGGGCCAGGGGCCCCTGGGCACACCTTTTCGCCATTTTCCCTGGGAAAGAAAACTCACCAGTCCAGGTTCCTGATGTCAGTTTGTAGGGCTCCCTTGGGTCTATCAGGGCAGCACAAGTTTGACTTGGTGACAACTTCGGTCTGGGGTCCATCCTTCGATATATGTATTTTTTGCAGTGATCCAGCCCAGGGCCAGGGGCCCCTGGGCACAACTTTTCGCCATTTTCCCTGGGAATGAAAACTCACCAGTCCAGGTTCCTGATGTCAGTTTGTAGGTCTCCCTTGGGTCTATCAGGGCGGCACAATTTTGAGGTGGGGACAACTTCGGTCTGGGCTCCATCCTTCGATACAAGGATTTTTTGCAGTCAGGTCCCAGCCCAGGGCCAGGGGCCCCTGGGCACATCCTTTGGCCCTTTTCCCTGGGAAAGAAAACTCAGCAGTCCAGGTTCCTGATGTCAGTTTGTAGGGCTCCCTGGGGTCTATCAGGGCATTACAAATTTTAGGTGGGGACAACTTTGGTCTGGCCTCCATCCTTTGATATAAAGATTTTTTGCAGTCAGGCCCAACCCATTGCCAGGGTCCCATGGGCACATTCTTTGGCCATTTTCCCTGGGAAAGAAAACTCACCAGTCCAGGTTCCTGATGTCAGTTTGTAGGGCTCCCTTGGGTCTATCAGGGCAGCACAAGTTTGAGGTGGGGACAACTTCAGTCTGGGGTCCATCTTTCGATACAAGGATTTTTTGCAGTCAGGCCCGAGCCCAGGGCCAGGGGCCCCTGGGCACATCCTTTGGCCATTTTCCCTGGGAAAGAAAACTCACCAGTCCAGGTTCCTGATGTCAGTTTGTAGGGATCATTTGGGTCTATCAGGGCAGCAGACGTTTGAGGTGGGGACAACTTAGGTGTGGGGTCCATCCTTCTATATAAGGATTTTTTGCAGTCAGGTCCCAGCCCAGTGCCAGGGGCCCCTGGGCACATCATTTGTCCATTTTCCCTTGGAAAGAAAACTCAGCAGTCCGGGTTCCTGATGTCAGTTTGTAGGGCTCCCTTGGGTCTATCAGGGCAGCACAAGTTTGACTTGGTGAAAACTTCGGTCTGGGGTCCATCCTTCGATATATGTATTTTTTGCAGTGATCCAGCCCAGGGCCAGGGGCCCCTGGGCACATCCTTTGGCCATTTTCCCTGGGAAAGAAAACTCACCAGTCCAGGTTCCTGATGTCAGTTTGTAGGGCTCCCTTGGGTCTATCAGGGCAGCACAAGTTTGAGGTGGGGAAAACTTCGGTCTGGGCTCCATCCTTCGATATAAGGATTTTTTGCAGTCAGGTCCCAGCCCAGGGTGCGGGGAACCATGGCACAACCTTTGGCAGTTTTTCCTGGGAAAGAAAACTCACCAGTCCAGGTTCCTGATGTCAGTTTTTAGGGCTCCCTTGGGTCTATCAGGGAAGCAGAAATTTGAGGAGGGGACAATTCGGTCTGGGGTCCATCCTGCGATATAAGGATATTTTGCAGTCAGGTCCCAGCCGAGGGCCAGGGTCCCCTGGGCACAGCGTTTGTCCATTTCCCCTGGGAAAGAAAACTCACCAGTCCAGGTTGCTGATGTCAGTTTGTAGGGCTCTTTTGGGTCTATCAGGGCAGCAGAAGTTTGATGTGGGGACAACTTCGGTCTGCGATCCATCCTTCGATATAAGGATTTTTTGCAGTCAGGTCCCAGCCATGGCCGGGGGCACCTAGGCACATCCTTTGGCCATTTTCCCTGCGAAAGAAAACTCAGCAGTCCAGGTTCCTGATGTCAGTTTGTAGGGCTCCCTTGGGTCTATCAGGGCAGCACAAGTTTGAGGTGGGGACAACTTCGGTCTGGGGTCCATCCTTCGATACAAGGATTTTTTGCAGTCAGGCCCCAGCCCAGGGCCAGGGGCCCCTGGGCACATCCTTTGGCCATTTTCCCTGGGAAAGAAAACTCAGCAGTCCAGGTTCCTGATGTCAGTTTGTAGGGCTCCCTTGGGTCTATCAGGGCAGCACAAGTTTGACTTGGTGACACCTTCGGTCTGGGGTCCATCCTTCGATATATGTATTTTTTGCAGTCAGGCCCCAGCCCAGGGCCAGGGGCCCCTGGGCACATTCTTTGGCCATTTTCCCTGGGAAAGACAACTCACCAGTCCAGGTTCCTGATGTCAGTTTGTAGGGCTCCCTTGGGTCTATCAGGGCAGCACAAGTTTGAGGTGGGGACAACTTCGGTCTGGGGTCCATCCTTCGATACAAGGATTTTTTGCAGTCAGGCCCCAGCCCAGGGCCAGGGGCCCCTGGGCACATCCTTTGGCCATTTTCCCTGGGAAAGAAAACTCACCAGTCCAGGTTCCTGATGTCAGTTTGTAGGGCTCCCTTGGGTCTATCAGGGCAGCACAAGTTTGAGGTGGGGACAACTTCGGTCTGGGGTCCATCCTTCGATACAAGGATTTTTGCAGTCATGTCCCAGCCCAGGGCCAGGGGCCCCTGGGCACATCATTTGTCCATTTTCCCTTGGAAAGAAAACTCAGCAGTCCAGGTTCCTGATGTCAGTTTGTAGGGCTCCCTTGGGTCTATCAGGGCGGCACAAGTTTGAGGTGGGGACAACTTCGGTCTGGGGTCCATCCTTCAATATATGTATTTTTTGCAGTGATCCAGCCCAGGGCCAGGGGCCCCTGGGCACAACTTTTCGCCATTTTCCCTGGGAAAGAAAACTCACCAGTCCAGGTTCCTGATGTCAGTTTGTAGGGCTCCCTTGGGTCTATCAGGGCAGCACAACTTTGACTTGGTGACAACTTCGGTCTGGGGTCCATCCTTCGATATATGTATTTTTTGCAGTGATCCAGCCCAGGGCCAGGGGCCCCTGGGCACACCTTTTCGCCATTTTCCCTGGGAAAGAAAACTCACCAGTCCAGGTTCCTGATGTCAGTTTGTAGGGCTCCCTTGGGTCTATCAGGGCAGCACAAGTTTGACTTGGTGACAACTTCGGTCTGGGGTCCATCCTTCGATATATGTATTTTTTGCAGTGATCCAGCCCAGGGCCAGGGGCCCCTGGGCACAACTTTTCGCCATTTTCCCTGGGAATGAAAACTCACCAGTCCAGGTTCCTGATGTCAGTTTGTAGGTCTCCCTTGGGTCTATCAGGGCGGCACAATTTTGAGGTGGGGACAACTTCGGTCTGGGCTCCATCCTTCGATACAAGGATTTTTTGCAGTCAGGTCCCAGCCCAGGGCCAGGGGCCCCTGGGCACATCCTTTGGCCCTTTTCCCTGGGAAAGAAAACTCAGCAGTCCAGGTTCCTGATGTCAGTTTGTAGGGCTCCCTGGGGTCTATCAGGGCATTACAAATTTTAGGTGGGGACAACTTTGGTCTGGCCTCCATCCTTTGATATAAAGATTTTTTGCAGTCAGGCCCAACCCATTGCCAGGGTCCCATGGGCACATTCTTTGGCCATTTTCCCTGGGAAAGAAAACTCACCAGTCCAGGTTCCTGATGTCAGTTTGTAGGGCTCCCTTGGGTCTATCAGGGCAGCACAAGTTTGAGGTGGGGACAACTTCAGTCTGGGGTCCATCTTTCGATACAAGGATTTTTTGCAGTCAGGCCCGAGCCCAGGGCCAGGGGCCCCTGGGCACATCCTTTGGCCATTTTCCCTGGGAAAGAAAACTCACCAGTCCAGGTTCCTGATGTCAGTTTGTAGGGATCATTTGGGTCTATCAGGGCAGCAGACGTTTGAGGTGGGGACAACTTAGGTGTGGGGTCCATCCTTCTATATAAGGATTTTTTGCAGTCAGGTCCCAGCCCAGTGCCAGGGGCCCCTGGGCACATCATTTGTCCATTTTCCCTTGGAAAGAAAACTCAGCAGTCCGGGTTCCTGATGTCAGTTTGTAGGGCTCCCTTGGGTCTATCAGGGCAGCACAAGTTTGACTTGGTGAAAACTTCGGTCTGGGGTCCATCCTTCGATATATGTATTTTTTGCAGTGATCCAGCCCAGGGCCAGGGGCCCCTGGGCACATCCTTTGGCCATTTTCCCTGGGAAAGAAAACTCACCAGTCCAGGTTCCTGATGTCAGTTTGTAGGGCTCCCTTGGGTCTATCAGGGCAGCACAAGTTTGAGGTGGGGAAAACTTCGGTCTGGGCTCCATCCTTCGATATAAGGATTTTTTGCAGTCAGGTCCCAGCCCAGGGTGCGGGGAACCATGGCACAACCTTTGGCAGTTTTTCCTGGGAAAGAAAACTCACCAGTCCAGGTTCCTGATGTCAGTTTTTAGGGCTCCCTTGGGTCTATCAGGGAAGCAGAAATTTGAGGAGGGGACAATTCGGTCTGGGGTCCATCCTGCGATATAAGGATATTTTGCAGTCAGGTCCCAGCCGAGGGCCAGGGTCCCCTGGGCACAGCGTTTGTCCATTTCCCCTGGGAAAGAAAACTCAGCAGTCCAGGTTCCTGATGTCAGTTTGTAGGGCTCTTTTGGGTCTATCAGGGCAGCAGAAGTTTGATGTGGGGACAACTTCGGTCTGGGGTCCATCCTTCGATATAAGGATTTTTTGCAGTCAGGTCCCAGCCATGGCCGGGGGCACCTAGGCACATCCTTTGGCCATTTTCCCTGCGAAAGAAAACTCACCAGTCCAGGTTCCTGATGTCAGTTTGTAGGGCTCCCTTGGGGCTGTCAGGGCAGCAGAATTTTTAGGAGTGGGCAATTTCGGTCTGGAATCCATCCTTCGATATAAGGATTTTTTGCAGTCAGGTCCCAACCGAGGGCCAGGGGCCCCTGGGCACATCCTTTGGCCATTTTCCCTGGGAAAGAAAACTCACCAGTCCAGGTTCCTGATGTCAGTTTGTAGGGCTCCTTTGGGTCTATCAGGGCAGCAGAAGTTTGATGTGGAGACAACTTCGGTCTGGGGTCCATCCTTCGATGTAAGGATTTTTTGCATTGAGGTCCCAGCCCAGGACCAGGGGCCCCTGGGCACATCCTTTGGCCATTTTCCCTTGGAAAGAAAACTCACCAGCCCGGGTTCCTGATGTCAGTTTGTAGGGCTCTCTGGGGTCTATCAGGGCATTACAAATTTTAGGTGGGGACAATTTTGGTTTGGCCTCCATCCTTTGATATAAAGATTTTTTGCAGTCAGGCCCAGCCCATTGCCAGGGTCCCATGGGCACATTCTTTGGCCATTTTCCCTGGGAAAGAAAACTCACCAGTCCAGGTTCCTGATGTCAGTTTGTAGGGCTCCCTTGGGTCTATCAGGGCAGCACAAGTTTGACTTGGTGACAACTTCGGTCTGGGGTCCATCCTTCGATATATGTATTTTTTGCAGTGATCCAGCCCAGGGCCAGGGGCCCCTGGGCACACCTTTTCGCCATTTTCCCTGGGAAAGAAAACTCACCAGTCCAGGTTCCTGATGTCAGTTTTTAGGGCTCCCTTGGGTCTATCAGGGCAGCACAAGTTTGAGGTGGGGACAACTTCGGTCTGGTGTCCATCCTTCGATACAAGGATTTTTTGCAGTCAGGTCCCAGCCCAGGGCCAGGGGCCCCTGGGCACATCATTTGTCCATTTTCCCTTGGAAAGAAAACTCAGCAGTCCGGGTTCCTGATGTCAGTTTGTAGGGCTCCCTTGGGTCTATCAGGGCAGCACAAGTTTGACTTGGTGAAAACTTCGGTCTGGGGTCCATCCTTCGATATATGTATTTTTTGCAGTGATCCAGCCCAGGGCCAGGGGCCCCTGGGCACATCCTTTGGCCATTTTCCCTGGGAAAGAAAACTCACCAGTCCAGGTTCCTGATGTCAGTTTGTAGGGCTCCCTTGGGTCTATCAGGGCAGCACAAGTTTGAGGTGGGGAAAACTTCGGTCTGGGCTCCATCCTTCGATATAAGGATTTTTTGCAGTCAGGTCCCAGCCCAGGGTGCGGGGAACCATGGCACAACCTTTGGCAGTTTTTCCTGGGAAAGAAAACTCACCAGTCCAGGTTCCTGATGTCAGTTTTTAGGGCTCCCTTGGGTCTATCAGGGAAGCAGAAATTTGAGGAGGGGACAATTCGGTCTGGGGTCCATCCTGCGATATAAGGATATTTTGCAGTCAGGTCCCAGCCGAGGGCCAGGGTCCCCTGGGCACAGCGTTTGTCCATTTCCCCTGGGAAAGAAAACTCAGCAGTCCAGGTTCCTGATGTCAGTTTGTAGGGCTCTTTTGGGTCTATCAGGGCAGCAGAAGTTTGATGAGGGGACAATTCGGTCTGGGGTCCATCCTGCGATATAAGGATATTTTGCAGTCAGGTCCCAGCCGAGGGCCAGGGTCCCCTGGGCACAGCGTTTGTCCATTTCCCCTGGGAAAGAAAACTCAGGAGTCCAGGTTCCTGATGTCAGTTTGTAGGGCTCCTTTGGGTCTATCAGGGCAGCAGAAGTTTGATGTGGGGACAACTTCGGTCTGGGGTCCATCCTTCGATATAAGGATTTTTTGCAGTCAGGCCCCAGCCATGGCCGGGGGCACCTAGGCACATCCTTTGGCCATTTTCCCTGCGAAAGAAAACTCACCAGTCCAGGTTCCTGATGTCAGTTTGTAGGGCTCCCTTGGGTCTATCAGGGCAGCACAAGTTTGAGGTGGGGACAACTTCGGTCTGGGGTCCATCCTTCGATACAAGGATTTTTTGCATTGAGGCCCCAGCCCAGGGCCAGGGGCCCCTGGGCACATCCTTTGGCCATTTTCCCTGGGAAAGAAAACTCACCAGTCCAGGTTCCTGATGTCAGTTTTTAGGGCTCCCTTGGGTCTATCAGGGCAGCACAAGTTTGAGGTGGGGACAACTTCGGTCTGGTGTCCATCCTTCGATACAAGGATTTTTTGCAGTCAGGTCCCAGCCCAGGGCCAGGGGCCCCTGGGCACATCATTTGTCCATTTTCCCTTGGAAAGAAATCTCAGCAGTCCAGGTTCCTGATGTCAGTTTGTAGGGCTCCCTTGGGTCTATCAGGGCAGCACAAGTTTGAGGTGGGGACAACTTCAGTCTGGGGTCCATCTTTCGATACAAGGATTTTTTGCAGTCAGGCCCCAGCCCAGGGCCAGGGGCCCCTGGGCACATCCTTTGGCCATTTTCCCTGGGAAAGAAAACTCACCAGTCCAGGTTCCTGATGTCAGTTTGTAGGGATCATTTGGGTCTATCAGGGCAGCAGACGTTTGAGGTGGGGACAACTTAGGTGTGGGGTCCATCCTTCGATACAAGGATTTTTTGCAGTCAGGCCCCAGCCCTGGGCCAGGGGCCCCTGGGCACATCATTTGTCCATTTTCCCTGGGAAAGAAAACTCACCAGTCCAGGTTCCTGATGTCAGTTTGTAGGGCTCCCTTGGGTCTATCCGGGCAGCAGAATTTTGAGGAGTGGGCAATTTCGGTCTGGAATCCATCCTTCGATATAAGGATTTTTTGCAGTCAGGTCCCAGCCGAGGGCCAGGGGCCCCTGGGCACATCCTTTGGCCATTTTCCCTGGGAAAGAAAACTCACCAGTCCAGGTTCCTGATGTCAGTTTGTAGGGCTCCCTTGGGTCTATCAGGGCAGCACAAGTTTGACTTGGTGACAACTTCGGTCTGGGGTCCATCCTTCGATATATGTATTTTTTGCAGTCAGGCCCCAGCCCAGGGCCAGGGGCCCCTGGGCACACCTTTTCGCCATTTTCCCTGGGAAAGAAAACTCACCAGTCCAGGTTCCTGATGTCAGTTTGTAGGGCTCCCTTGGGTCTATCAGGGCGGCACAAGTTTGAGGTGGGGACAACTTCTGTCTGGGCTCCATCCTTCGATACAAGGATTTTTTGCAGTCAGGTCCCAGCCCAGGGCCAGGGTCCCCTGGGGACATCGTTTGACCATTTCCCCTGGGAAAGAAAACTCAGCAGTCCAGGTTCCTGATGTCAGTTTGTAGGGCTCTTTTGGGTCTATCAGGGCAGCAGAAGTTTGATGTGGGGACAACTTCGGTCTGGGGTCCATCCTTCGATATAAGGATTTTTTGCAGTCAGGTCCCAGCCATGGCCGGGGGCACCTAGGCACATCCTTTGGCCATTTTCCCTGCGAAAGAAAACTCACCAGTCCAGGTTCCTGATGTCAGTTTGTAGGGCTCCCTTGGGTCTATCAGGGCAGCACAGATTTGAGGTGGGGACAACTTCGGTCTGGGGTCCATCCTTCGATACAAGGATTTTTTGCATTAAGGTCCCAGCCCAGGGCCAGGGGCCCCTGGGCACATCCTTTGGCCATTTTCCCTGGGAAAGAAAACTCACCAGTCCAGGTTCCTGATGTCAGTTTGTAGGGCTCCCTTGGGTCTATCAGGGCAGCACAAGTTTGAGGTGGGGACAACTTCGGTCTGGGGTCCATCATTCGATACAAGGATTTTTTGCAGTCAGGTCCCAGCCCAGTGCCAGGGGCCCCTGGGCACATCCTTTGGCCCTTACCCTGGGAAAGAAATCTCAGCAGTCCAGGTTCCTGATGTCAGTTTGTAGGGCTCCCTGGGGTCTATCTGGGCATTACAAATTTTAGGTGGGGACAACTTTGGTCTGGCCTCCATCTTTTGATATAAAGATTTTTTACAGTCAGGCCCAGCCCATTGCCAGGGTCCCATGGGCACATTCTTTGGCCATTTTCCCTGGGAAAGAAAACTCACCAGTCCAGGTTCCTGATGTCAGTTTGTAGGGCTCCCTTGGGTCTATCAGGGCGGCACAAGTTTGAGGTGGGGACAACTTCGGTCTGGGCTCCATCCTTCGATACAAGGATTTTTTGCAGTCAGGCCCCAGCCCAGGGCCAGGGGCCCCTGGGCACATCCTTTGGCCATTTTCCCTGGGAAAGAAAACTCACCAGTCCAGGTTCCTGATGTCAGTTTGTAGGGCTCCCTTGGGTCTATCAGGGCAGCACAAGTTTGAGATGGGGACAACTTCGGTCTGGTGTCCATCCTTCGATACAAGGATTTTGGCAGTCAGGTCCCAGCCCAGGGCCAGGGGCCTCTGGGCACATCATTTGTCCATTTTCCCTTGGAAAGAAAACTCAGCAGTCCAGGTTCCTGATGTCAGTTTGTAGGGCTCCCTTGGGTCTATCAGGGCAGCACAAGTTTGACTTGGTGACAACTTCGGTCTGGGGTCCATCCTTCGATATATGTATTTTTTGCAGTGATCCAGCCCAGGGCCAGGGGCCCCTGGGCACAACTTTTCGCCATTTTCCCTGGGAATGAAAACTCACCAGTCCAGGTTCCTGATGTCAGTTTGTAGGGCTCCCTTGGGTCTATCAGGGCGGCACAAGTTTGAGGCGGGGACAACTTCTGTCTGGGCTCCATCCTTCGATACAAGGATTTTTTGCAGTCAGGTCCCAGCCCAGGGCCAGGGTCCCCTGGGGACATCGTTTGTCCATTTCCCCTGGGAAAGAAAACTCAGCAGTCCAGGTTCCTGATGTCAGTTTGTAGGGCTCTTTTGGGTCTATCAGGGCAGCAGAAGTTTGACTTGGTGACAACTTCGGTCTGGGGTCCATCCTTAGATATATGTATTTTTTGCAGTGATCCAGCCCAGGGCCAGGGGCCCCTGGGCACACCTTTTCGCCATTTTCCCTGGGAAAGAAAACTCACCAGTCCAGGTTCCTGATGTCAGTTTGTAGGGCTGCCTTGGGTCTATCAGGGCAGCACAAGTTTGACTTGGTGACAACTTCGGTCTGGGGTCCATCCTTCGATATATGTATTTTTTGCAGTGATCCAGCCCAGGGCCAGGGGCCCCTGGGCACAACTTTTCGCCATTTTCCCTGGGAAAGAAAACTCACCAGTCCAGGTTCCTGATGTCAGTTTGTAGGGCTCCCTTGGGTCTATCAGGGCGGCACAAGTTTGAGGTGGGGACAACTTCGGTCTGGGGTCCATCCTTCGATACAAGGATTTTTTGCAGTCAGGTCCCAGCCCAGGGTGCGGGGAACCATGGCACAACCTTTGGCAGTTTTTCCTGGAAAAGAAAACTCACCAGTCCAGGTTCCTGATGTCAGTTTTTAGGGCTCCCTTGGGTCTATCAGGGAAGCAGAAATTTGAGGAGGGGACAATTCGGTCTGGGGTCCATCCTGCGATATAAGGATATTTTGCAGTCAGGTCCCAGCCGAGGGCCAGGGTCCCCTGGGCACATCGTTTGTCCATTTCCCCTGGGAAAGAAAACTCAGCAGTCCAGGTTCCTGATGTCAGTTTGTAGGGCTCTTTTGGGTCTATCAGGGCAGCAGAAGTTTGATGTGGGGACAACTTCGGTCTGGGGTCCATCCTTCGATATAAGGATTTTTTGCAGTCAGGTCCCAGCCATGGCCGGGGGCACCTAGGCACATCCTTTGGCCATTTTCCCTGCGAAAGAAAACTCACCAGTCCAGGTTCCTGATGTCAGTTTGTAGGGCTCCCTTGGGGCTGTCAGGGCAGCAGAATTTTGAGGAGTGGGCAATTTCGGTCTGGAATCCATCCTTCGATATAAGGATTTTTTGCAGTCAGGTCCCAACCGAGGGCCAGGGGCCCCTGGGCACATCCTTTGGCCATTTTCCCTGGGAAAGAAAACTCACCAGTCCAGGTTCCTGATGTCAGTTTGTAGGGCTCCCTTGGGTCTATCAGGGCAGAACAAGTTTGAGGTGGGGACAACTTCGGACTGGGGTCCATCCTTCGATGTAAGGATTTTTTGCAGTCAGGTCCCAGCCCAGGGCCAGGGGCCCCTGGGCACATCATTTGTCCATTTTCCCTTGGAAAGAAAACTCAGCAGTCCAGGTTCCTGATGTCAGTTTGTAGGGCTCCATTGGGTCTATCAGGGCATTACAAATTTTAGGTGGGGACAATTTGTTTTGGCCTCCATCCTTTGATATAAAGATTTTTTGCAGTCAGGCCCAGCCCATTGCCAGGGTCCCATGGGCACATTCTTTGGCCATTTTCCCTGGGAAAGAAAACTCACCAGTCCAGGTTCCTGATGTCAGTTTGTAGGGCTCCCTTGGGTCTATCAGGGCAGCACAAGTTTGAGGTGGGGACAACTTCGGTCTGGGGTCCATCCTTCGATACAAGGATTTTTTGCAGTCAGGCCCCAGCCCTGGGCCAGGGGCCCCTGGGCACATCCTTTGGCCATTTTCCCTGGGAAAGAAAACTCACCAGTCCAGGTTCCTGATGTCAGTTTGTAGGGCTCCCTTGGGTCTATCAGGGCAGCACAAGTTTGAGGTGGGGACAACTTCGGTCTGGGGTCCATCCTTCGATACAAGGATTTTTTGCAGTCAGGTCCCAGCCCAGGGCCAGGGGCCCCTGGGCACATCATTTGTCCATTTTCCCTTGGAAAGAAAACTCAGCAGTCCAGGTTCCTGATGTCAGTTTGTAGGGCTCCCTTGGGTCTATCAGGGCAGCACAAGTTTGACTTGGTGACAACTTCGGTCTGGGGTCCATCCTTCGATATATGTATTTTTTGCAGTGATCCAGCCCAGGGCCAGGGGCCCCTGGGCACACCTTTTCGCCATTTTCCCTGGGAAAGACAAGTCACCAGTCCAGGTTCCTGATGTCAGTTTGTAGGGCTCCCTTGGGTCTATCAGGGCAGCACAAGTTTGAGGTGGGGACAACTTCGGTCTGGGGTCCATCCTTCGATACAAGGATTTTTTGCAGTCAGGCCCCAGCCCAGGGCCAGGGGCCCCTGGGCACATCCTTTGGCCATTTTCCCTGGGAAAGAAAACTCACCAGTCCAGGTTCCTGATGTCAGTTTGTAGGGCTCCCTTGGGTCTATCAGGGCAGCACAAGTTTGAGGTGGGGACAACTTTGGTCTGGGGTCCATCCTTCGATACAAGGATTTTTTGCAGTCAGGTCCCAGCCCAGGGCCAGGGGCCCCTGGGCACATCATTTGTCCATTTTCCCTTGGAAAGAAAACTCAGCAGTCCAGGTTCCTGATGTCAGTTTGTAGGGCTCCCTTGGGTCTATCAGGGCAGCACAAGTTTGACTTGGTGACAACTTCGGTCTGGGGTCCATCCTTCGATATATGTATTTTTTGCAGTGATCCAGCCCAGGGCCAGGGGCCCCTGGGCACAACTTTTCGCCATTTTCCCTGGGAAAGAAAACTCACCAGTCCAGGTTCCTGATGTCAGTTTGTAGGGCTCCCTTGGGTCTATCAGGGCGGCACAAGTTTGAGGTGGGGACAACTTCGGTCTGGGGTCCATCCTTCGATACAAGGATTTTTTGCAGTCAGGTCCCAGCCCAGGGTGCGGGGAACCATGGCACAACCTTTGGCAGTTTTTCCTGGAAAAGAAAACTCACCAGTCCAGGTTCCTGATGTCAGTTTTTAGGGCTCCCTTGGGTCTATCAGGGAAGCAGAAATTTGAGGAGGGGACAATTCGGTCTGGGGTCCATCCTGCGATATAAGGATATTTTGCAGTCAGGTCCCAGCCGAGGGCCAGGGTCCCCTGGGCACATCGTTTGTCCATTTCCCCTGGGAAAGAAAACTCAGCAGTCCAGGTTCCTGATGTCAGTTTGTAGGGCTCTTTTGGGTCTATCAGGGCAGCAGAAGTTTGATGTGGGGACAACTTCGGTCTGGGGTCCATCCTTCGATATAAGGATTTTTTGCAGTCAGGTCCCAACCGAGGGCCAGGGGCCCCTGGGCACATCCTTTGGCCATTTTCCCTGGGAAAGAAAACTCACCAGTCCAGGTTCCTGATGTCAGTTTGTAGGGCTCCTTTGGGTCTATCAGGGCAGCAGAAGTTTGATGTGGGGACAACTTCGGTCTGGGGTCCATCCTTCGATGTAAGGATTTTTTGCATTGAGGTCCCAGCCCAGGACCAGGGGCCCCTGGGCACATCCTTTGGCCATTTTCCCTTGGAAAGAAAACTCACCAGTCCGGGTTCCTGATGTCAGTTTGTAGGGCTCCCTGGGGTCTATCAGGGCATTACAAATTTTAGGTGGGGACAATTTGTTTTGGCCTCCATCCTTTGATATAAAGATTTTTTGCAGTCAGGCCCAGCCCATTGCCAGGGCCCCATGGGCACATTCTTTGGCCATTTTCCCTGGGAAAGAAAACTCACCAGTCCAGGTTCCTGATGTCAGTTTGTAGGGCTCCCTTGGGTCTATCAGGGCAGCACAAGTTTGAGGTGGGGACAACTTCGGTCTGGGGTCCATCCTTCGATACAAGGATTTTTTGCAGTCAGGCCCCAGCCCAGGGCCAGGGGCCCCTGGGCACATCCTTTGGCCATTTTCCCTGGGAAAGAAAACTCACCAGTCCAGGTTCCTGATGTCAGTTTGTAGGGCTCCCTTGGGTCTATCAGGGCAGCACAAGTTTGAGGTGGGGACAACTTCGGTCTGGTGTCCATCCTTCGATACAAGGACTTTTGCAGTCAGGTCCCAGCCCAGGGCCAGGGGCCCCTGGGCACATCATTTGTCCATTTTCCCTTGGAAAGAAAACTCAGCAGTCCAGGTTCCTGATGTCAGTTTGTAGGGCTCCCTTGGGTCTATCAGGGCAGCACAAGTTTGACTTGGTGACAACTTCGGTCTGGGGTCCATCCTTCGATATATGTATTTTTTGCAGTGATCCAGCCCAGGGCCAGGGGCCCCTGGGCACACCTTTTCGCCATTTTCCCTGGGAAAGAAAACTCACCAGTCCAGGTTCCTGATGTCAGTTTGTAGGGCTCCCTTGGGTCTATCAGGGCAGCACAAGTTTGATGTGGGGACAACTTCGGTCTGGGGTCCATCCTTCGATACAAGGATTTTTTGCAGTCAGGTCCCAGCCCAGGGTGCGGGGAACCATGGCACAACCTTTGGCAGTTTTTCCTGGAAAAGAAAACTCAGCAGTCCAGGTTCCTGATGTCAGTTTTTAGGGCTCCCTTGGGTCTATCAGGGAAGCAGAAATTTGAGGAGGGGACAATTCGGTCTGGGGTCCATCCTGCGATATAAGGATATTTTGCAGTCAGGTCCCAGCCGAGGGCCAGGGTCCCCTGGGCACATCGTTTGTCCATTTCCCCTGGGAAAGAAAACTCAGCAGTCCAGGTTCCTGCTGTCAGTTTGTAGGGCTCTTTTGGGTCTATCAGGGCAGCAGAAGTTTGATGTGGGGACAATTTCGGTCTGGGGTCCATCCTTCGATATAAGGATTTTTTGCAGTCAGGTCCCAGCCATGGCCGGGGGCACCTAGGCACATCCTTTGGCCATTTTCCCTGCGAAAGAAAACTCACCAGTCCAGGTTCCTGATGTCAGTTTGTAGGGCTCCTTTGGGTCTATCAGGGCAGCAGAAGTTTGATGTGGGGACAACTTCGGTCTGGGGTCCATCCTTCGATGTAAGGACTTTTTGCATTTAGGTCCCAGCCCAGGGCCAGGGGCCCCTGGGCACATCCTTTGGCCATTTTCCCTTGGAAAGAAAACTCACCAGTCCGGGTTCCTGATGTCAGTTTGTAGGGCTCCCTGGGGTCTATCAGGGCATTACAAATTTTAGGTGGGGACAATTTGTTTTGGCCTCCATCCTTTGATATAAAGACTTTTTGCAGTCAGGCCCAGCCCATTGCCAGGGTCCCATGGGCACATTCTTTGGCCATTTTCCCTGGGAAAGAAAACTCAGCAGTCCAGGTTCCTGATGTCAGTTTGTAGGGCTCTTTTGGGTCTATCAGGGCAGCAGAAGTTTGATGTGGGGACAACTTCGGTCTGGGGTCCATCCTTCGATATAAGGATTTTTTGCAGTCAGGTCCCAGCCCAGGGTGCGGGGAACCATGGCACAACCTTTGGCAGTTTTTCCTGGGAAAGAAAACTCACCAGTCCAGGTTCCTGATGTCAGTTTGTAGGGCTCCCTTGGGTCTATCAGGGCAGCAGAAATTTGATGTGGGGACAACTTCGGTCTGGGGTCCATCCTTCGATACAAGGATTTTTTGCAGTCAGGCCCCAGCCCAGGGCCAGGGGCCCCTGGGCACATCCTTTGGCCATTTTCCCTGGGAAAGAAAACTCACCAGTCCAGGTTCCTGATGTCAGTTTGTAGGGCTCCCTTGGGTCTATCAGGGCAGCACAAGTTTGAGGTGGGGACAACTTCGGTCTGGGGTCCATCCTTCGATACAAGGATTTTTTGCAGTCAGGTCCCAGCCCAGGGCCAGGGGCCCCTGGGCACATCATTTGTCCATTTTCCCTTGGAAAGAAAACTCAGCAGTCCAGGTTCCTGATGTCAGTTTGTAGGGCTCCCTTGGGTCTATCAGGGCAGCACAAGTTTGACTTGGTGACAACTTCGGTCTGGGGTCCATCCTTCGATATATGTATTTTTTGCAGTGATCCAGCCCAGGGCCAGGGGCCCCTGGGCACAACTTTTCGCCATTTTCCCTGGGAAAGAAAACTCACCAGTCCAGGTTCCTGATGTCAGTTTGTAGGGCTCCCTTGGGTCTATCAGGGCGGCACAAGTTTGAGGTGGGGACAACTTCGGTCTGGGCTCCATCCTTCGATACAAGGATTTTTTGCAGTCAGGCCCCAGCCCAGGGCCAGGGGCCCCTGGGCACATCCTTTGGCCATTTTCCCTGGGAAAGAAAACTCACCAGTCCAGGTTCCTGATGTCAGTTTGTAGGGCTCCCTTGGGTCTATCAGGGCAGCACAAGTTTGAGGTGGGGACAACTTCGGTCTGGGGTCCATCCTTCGATACAAGGATTTTTTGCAGTCAGGCCCCAGCCCAGGGCCAGGGGCCCCTGGGCACATCATTTGTCCATTTTCCCTTGGAAAGAAAACTCAGCAGTCCAGGTTCCTGATGTCAGTTTGTAGGGCTCCCTTGGGTCTATCAGGGCAGCACAAGTTTGACTTGGTGACAACTTCGGTCTGGGGTCCATCCTTCGATATATGTATTTTTTGCAGTGATCCAGCCCAGGGCCAGGGGCCCCTGGGCACAACTTTTCGCCATTTTCCCTGGGAAAGAAAACTCACCAGTCCAGGTTCCTGATGTCAGTTTGTAGGGCTCCCTTGGGTCTATCAGGGCGGCACAAGTTTGAGGTGGGGACAACTTCGGTCTGGGGTCCATCCTTCGATACAAGGATTTTTTGCAGTCAGGTCCCAGCCCAGGGTGCGGGGAACCATGGCACAACCTTTGGCAGTTTTTCCTGGAAAAGAAAACTCACCAGTCCAGGTTCCTGATGTCAGTTTTTAGGGCTCCCTTGGGTCTATCAGGGAAGCAGAAATTTGAGGAGGGGACAATTCGGTCTGGGGTCCATCCTGCGATATAAGGATATTTTGCAGTCAGGTCCCAGCCGAGGGCCAGGGTCCCCTGGGCACATCGTTTGTCCATTTCCCCTGGGAAAGAAAACTCAGCAGTCCAGGTTCCTGATGTCAGTTTGTAGGGCTCTTTTGGGTCTATCAGGGCAGCAGAAGTTTGATGTGGGGACAACTTCGGTCTGGGGTCCATCCTTCGATATAAGGATTTTTTGCAGTCAGGTCCCAACCGAGGGCCAGGGGCCCCTGGGCACATCCTTTGGCCATTTTCCCTGGGAAAGAAAACTCACCAGTCCAGGTTCCTGATGTCAGTTTGTAGGGCTCCTTTGGGTCTATCAGGGCAGCAGAAGTTTGATGTGGGGACAACTTCGGTCTGGGGTCCATCCTTCGATGTAAGGATTTTTTGCATTGAGGTCCCAGCCCAGGACCAGGGGCCCCTGGGCACATCCTTTGGCCATTTTCCCTTGGAAAGAAAACTCACCAGTCCGGGTTCCTGATGTCAGTTTGTAGGGCTCCCTGGGGTCTATCAGGGCATTACAAATTTTAGGTGGGGACAATTTGTTTTGGCCTCCATCCTTTGATATAAAGATTTTTTGCAGTCAGGCCCAGCCCATTGCCAGGGCCCCATGGGCACATTCTTTGGCCATTTTCCCTGGGAAAGAAAACTCACCAGTCCAGGTTCCTGATGTCAGTTTGTAGGGCTCCCTTGGGTCTATCAGGGCAGCACAAGTTTGAGGTGGGGACAACTTCGGTCTGGGGTCCATCCTTCGATACAAGGATTTTTTGCAGTCAGGTCCCAGCCCAGGGCCAGGGGCCCCTGGGCACATCCTTTGGCCATTTTCCCTGGGAAAGAAAACTCACCAATCCAGGTTCCTGATGTCAGTTTGTAGGGCTCCCTTGGGTCTATCAGGGCAGCACAAGTTTGAGGTGGGGACAACTTCGGTCTGGTGTCCATCCTTCGATACAAGGACTTTTGCAGTCAGGTCCCAGCCCAGGGCCAGGGGCCCCTGGGCACATCATTTGTCCATTTTCCCTTGGAAAGAAAACTCAGCAGTCCAGGTTCCTGATGTCAGTTTGTAGGGCTCCCTTGGGTCTATCAGGGCAGCACAAGTTTGACTTGGTGACAACTTCGGTCTGGGGTCCATCCTTCGATATATGTATTTTTTGCAGTGATCCAGCCCAGGGCCAGGGGCCCCTGGGCACACCTTTTCGCCATTTTCCCTGGGAAAGAAAACTCACCAGTCCAGGTTCCTGATGTCAGTTTGTAGGGCTCCCTTGGGTCTATCAGGGCAGCACAAGTTTGACTTGGTGACAACTTCGGTCTGGGGTCCATCCTTCGATACAAGGATTTTTTGCAGTCAGGTCCCAGCCCAGGGTGCGGGGAACCATGGCACAACCTTTGGCAGTTTTTCCTGGAAAAGAAAACTCACCAGTCCAGGTTCCTGATGTCAGTTTTTAGGGCTCCCTTGGGTCTATCAGGGAAGCAGAAATTTGAGGAGGGGACAATTCGGTCTGGGGTCCATCCTGCGATATAAGGATATTTTGCAGTCAGGTCCCAGCCGAGGGCCAGGGTCCCCTGGGCACATCGTTTGTCCATTTCCCCTGGGAAAGAAAACTCAGCAGTCCAGGTTCCTGCTGTCAGTTTGTAGGTCTCTTTTGGGTCTATCAGGGCAGCAGAAGTTTGATGTGGGGACAACTTCGGTCTGGGGTCCATCCTTCGATATAAGGATTTTTTGCAGTCAGGTCCCAGCCATGGCCGGGGGCACCTAGGCACATCCTTTGGCCATTTTCCCTGCGAAAGAAAACTCACCAGTCCAGGTTCCTGATGTCAGTTTGTAGGGCTCCTTTGGGTCTATCAGGGCAGCAGAAGTTTGATGTGGGGACAACTTCGGTCTGGGGTCCATCCTTCGATGTAAGGACTTTTTGCATTTAGGTCCCAGCCCAGGGCCAGGGGCCCCTGGGCACATCCTTTGGCCATTTTCCCTTGGAAAGAAAACTCACCAGTCCGGGTTCCTGATGTCAGTTTGTAGGGCTCCCTGGGGTCTATCAGGGCATTACAAATTTTAGGTGGGGACAATTTGTTTTGGCCTCCATCCTTTGATATAAAGACTTTTTGCAGTCAGGCCCAGCCCATTGCCAGGGTCCCATGGGCACATTCTTTGGCCATTTTCCCTGGGAAAGAAAACTCAGCAGTCCAGGTTCCTGATGTCAGTTTGTAGGGCTCTTTTGGGTCTATCAGGGCAGCAGAAGTTTGATGTGGGGACAACTTCGGTCTGGGGTCCATCCTTCGATATAAGGATTTTTTGCAGTCAGGTCCCAGCCCAGGGTGCGGGGAACCATGGCACAACCTTTGGCAGTTTTTCCTGGGAAAGAAAACTCACCAGTCCAGTTTCCTGATGTCAGTTTGTAGGGCTCCCTTGGGTCTATCAGGGCAGCAGAAGTTTGATGTGGGGACAACTTCGGTCTGGGGTCCATCCTTCGATATAAGGATTTTTTGCAGTCAGGTCCCAGCCATGGCCGGGGGCACCTAGGCACATCCTTTGGCCATTTTCCCTGCGAAAGAAAACTCACCAGTCCAGGTTCCTGATGTCAGTTTGTAGGGCTCCCTTGGGGCTGTCAGGGCAGCAGAATTTTGAGGAGTGGGCAATTTCGGTCTGGAATCCATCCTTCGATATAAGGATTTTTTGCAGTCAGGTCCCAACCGAGGGCCAGGGGCCCCTGGGCACATCCTTTGGCCATTTTCCCTGGGAAAGAAAACTCACCAGTCCAGGTTCCTGATGTCAGTTTGTAGGGCTCCTTTGGGTCTATCAGGGCAGCAGAAGTTTGATGTGGGGACAACTTCGGTCTGGGGTCCATCCTTCGATGTAAGGACTTTTTGCATTGAGGTCCCAGCCCAGGGCCAGGGGCCCCTGGGCACATCCTTTGGCCATTTTCCCTTGGAAAGAAAACTCACCAGTCCGGGTTCCTGATGTCAGTTTGTAGGGCTCCCTGGGGTCTATCAGGGCATTACAAATTTTAGGTGGGGACAATTTGTTTTGGCCTCCATCCTTTGATATAAAGATTTTTTGCAGTCAGGCCCAGCCCATTGCCAGGGTCCCATGGGCACATTCTTTGGCCATTTTCCCTGGGAAAGAAAACTCACCAGTCCAGGTTCCTGATGTCAGTTTGTAGGGCTCCCTTGGGTCTATCAGGGCAGCACAAGTTTGAGGTGGGGACAACTTCGGTCTGGGGTCCATCCTTCGATACAAGGATTTTTTGCAGTCAGGTCCCAGCCCAGGGCCAGGGGCCCCTGGGCACATCCTTTGGCCATTTTCCCTGGGAAAGAAAACTCACCAATCCAGGTTCCTGATGTCAGTTTGTAGGGCTCCCTTGGGTCTATCAGGGCAGCACAAGTTTGAGGTGGGGACAACTTCGGTCTGGTGTCCATCCTTCGATACAAGGACTTTTGCAGTCAGGTCCCAGCCCAGGGCCAGGGGCCCCTGGGCACATCATTTGTCCATTTTCCCTTGGAAAGAAAACTCAGCAGTCCAGGTTCCTGATGTCAGTTTGTAGGGCTCCCTTGGGTCTATCAGGGCAGCACAAGTTTGACTTGGTGACAACTTCGGTCTGGGGTCCATCCTTCGATATATGTATTTTTTGCAGTGATCCAGCCCAGGGCCAGGGGCCCCTGGGCACACCTTTTCGCCATTTTCCCTGGGAAAGAAAACTCACCAGTCCAGGTTCCTGATGTCAGTTTGTAGGGCTCCCTTGGGTCTATCAGGGCAGCACAAGTTTGACTTGGTGACAACTTCGGTCTGGGGTCCATCCTTCGATACAAGGATTTTTTGCAGTCAGGTCCCAGCCCAGGGTGCGGGGAACCATGGCACAACCTTTGGCAGTTTTTCCTGGAAAAGAAAACTCACCAGTCCAGGTTCCTGATGTCAGTTTTTAGGGCTCCCTTGGGTCTATCAGGGAAGCAGAAATTTGAGGAGGGGACAATTCGGTCTGGGGTCCATCCTGCGATATAAGGATATTTTGCAGTCAGGTCCCAGCCGAGGGCCAGGGTCCCCTGGGCACATCGTTTGTCCATTTCCCCTGGGAAAGAAAACTCAGCAGTCCAGGTTCCTGCTGTCAGTTTGTAGGTCTCTTTTGGGTCTATCAGGGCAGCAGAAGTTTGATGTGGGGACAACTTCGGTCTGGGGTCCATCCTTCGATATAAGGATTTTTTGCAGTCAGGTCCCAGCCATGGCCGGGGGCACCTAGGCACATCCTTTGGCCATTTTCCCTGCGAAAGAAAACTCACCAGTCCAGGTTCCTGATGTCAGTTTGTAGGGCTCCTTTGGGTCTATCAGGGCAGCAGAAGTTTGATGTGGGGACAACTTCGGTCTGGGGTCCATCCTTCGATGTAAGGACTTTTTGCATTTAGGTCCCAGCCCAGGGCCAGGGGCCCCTGGGCACATCCTTTGGCCATTTTCCCTTGGAAAGAAAACTCACCAGTCCGGGTTCCTGATGTCAGTTTGTAGGGCTCCCTGGGGTCTATCAGGGCATTACAAATTTTAGGTGGGGACAATTTGTTTTGGCCTCCATCCTTTGATATAAAGACTTTTTGCAGTCAGGCCCAGCCCATTGCCAGGGTCCCATGGGCACATTCTTTGGCCATTTTCCCTGGGAAAGAAAACTCAGCAGTCCAGGTTCCTGATGTCAGTTTGTAGGGCTCTTTTGGGTCTATCAGGGCAGCAGAAGTTTGATGTGGGGACAACTTCGGTCTGGGGTCCATCCTTCGATATAAGGATTTTTTGCAGTCAGGTCCCAGCCCAGGGTGCGGGGAACCATGGCACAACCTTTGGCAGTTTTTCCTGGGAAAGAAAACTCACCAGTCCAGTTTCCTGATGTCAGTTTGTAGGGCTCCCTTGGGTCTATCAGGGCAGCAGAAGTTTGATGTGGGGACAACTTCGGTCTGGGGTCCATCCTTCGATATAAGGATTTTTTGCAGTCAGGTCCCAGCCATGGCCGGGGGCACCTAGGCACATCCTTTGGCCATTTTCCCTGCGAAAGAAAACTCACCAGTCCAGGTTCCTGATGTCAGTTTGTAGGGCTCCCTTGGGGCTGTCAGGGCAGCAGAATTTTGAGGAGTGGGCAATTTCGGTCTGGAATCCATCCTTCGATATAAGGATTTTTTGCAGTCAGGTCCCAACCGAGGGCCAGGGGCCCCTGGGCACATCCTTTGGCCATTTTCCCTGGGAAAGAAAACTCACCAGTCCAGGTTCCTGATGTCAGTTTGTAGGGCTCCTTTGGGTCTATCAGGGCAGCAGAAGTTTGATGTGGGGACAACTTCGGTCTGGGGTCCATCCTTCGATGTAAGGACTTTTTGCATTGAGGTCCCAGCCCAGGGCCAGGGGCCCCTGGGCACATCCTTTGGCCATTTTCCCTTGGAAAGAAAACTCACCAGTCCGGGTTCCTGATGTCAGTTTGTAGGGCTCCCTGGGGTCTATCAGGGCATTACAAATTTTAGGTGGGGACAATTTGTTTTGGCCTCCATCCTTTGATATAAAGATTTTTTGCAGTCAGGCCCAGCCCATTGCCAGGGTCCCATGGGCACATTCTTTGGCCATTTTCCCTGGGAAAGAAAACTCACCAGTCCAGGTTCCTGATGTCAGTTTGTAGGGCTCTTTTGGGTCTATCAGGGCAGCAGAAGTTTGATGTGGGGACAACTTCGGTCTGGGGTCCATCCTTCGATATAAGGATTTTTTGCAGTCAGGTCCCAGCCATGGCCGGGGGCACCTAGGCACATCCTTTGGCCATTTTCCCTGCGAAAGAAAACTCACCAGTCCAGGTTCCTGATGTCAGTTTGTAGGGCTCCCTTGGGTCTATCAGGGCAGCACAGATTTGAGGTGGGGACAACTTCGGTCTGGGGTCCATCCTTCGATACAAGGATTTTTTGCATTAAGGCCCCAGCCCAGGGCCAGGGGCCCCTGGGCACATCCTTTGGCCATTTTCCCTGGGAAAGAAAACTCACCAGTCCAGGTTCCTGATGTCAGTTTGTAGGGCTCCCTTGGGTCTATCAGGGCAGCACAAGTTTGAGGTGGGGACAACTTCGGTCTGGGGTCCATCCTTCGATACAAGGATTTTTTGCAGTCAGGTCCCAGCCCAGGGCCAGGGGCCCCTGGGCACATCCTTTGGCCCTTACCCTGGGAAAGAAATCTCAGCATTCCAGGTTCCTGATGTCAGTTTGTAGGGCTCCCTGGGGTCTATCTGGGCATTACAAATTTTAGGTGGGGACAACTTTGGTCTGGCCTCCATCTTTTGATATAAAGATTTTTTACAGTCAGGCCCAGCCCATTGCCAGGGTCCCATGGGCACATTCTTTGGCCATTTTCCCTGGGAAAGAAAACTCACCAGTCCAGGTTCCTGATGTCAGTTTGTAGGGCTCCCTTGGGTCTATCAGGGCGGCACAAGTTTGAGGTGGGGACAACTTCGGTCTGGGCTCCATCCTTCGATACAAGGATTTTTTGCAGTCAGGCCCCAGCCCAGGGCCAGGGGCCCCTGGGCACATCCTTTGGCCATTTTCCCTGGGAAAGAAAACTCACCAGTCCAGGTTCCTGATGTCAGTTTGTAGGGCTCCCTTGGGTCTATCAGGGCAGCACAAGTTTGAGATGGGGACAACTTCGGTCTGGTGTCCATCCTTCGATACAAGGATTTTGGCAGTCAGGTCCCAGCCCAGGGCCAGGGGCCTCTGGGCACATCATTTGTCCATTTTCCCTTGGAAAGAAAACTCAGCAGTCCAGGTTCCTGATGTCAGTTTGTAGGGCTCCCTTGGGTCTATCAGGGCAGCACAAGTTTGACTTGGTGACAACTTCGGTCTGGGGTCCATCCTTCGATATATGTATTTTTTGCAGTGATCCAGCCCAGGGCCAGGGGCCCCTGGGCACAACTTTTCGCCATTTTCCCTGGGAATGAAAACTCACCAGTCCAGGTTCCTGATGTCAGTTTGTAGGGCTCCCTTGGGTCTATCAGGGCGGCACAAGTTTGAGGCGGGGACAACTTCTGTCTGGGCTCCATCCTTCGATACAAGGATTTTTTGCAGTCAGGTCCCAGCCCAGGGCCAGGGTCCCCTGGGGACATCGTTTGTCCATTTCCCCTGGGAAAGAAAACTCAGCAGTCCAGGTTCCTGATGTCAGTTTGTAGGGCTCTTTTGGGTCTATCAGGGCAGCAGAAGTTTGACTTGGTGACAACTTCGGTCTGGGGTCCATCCTTAGATATATGTATTTTTTGCAGTGATCCAGCCCAGGGCCAGGGGCCCCTGGGCACACCTTTTCGCCATTTTCCCTGGGAAAGAAAACTCACCAGTCCAGGTTCCTGATGTCAGTTTGTAGGGCTGCCTTGGGTCTATCAGGGCAGCACAAGTTTGACTTGGTGACAACTTCGGTCTGGGGTCCATCCTTCGATATATGTATTTTTTGCAGTGATCCAGCCCAGGGCCAGGGGCCCCTGGGCACAACTTTTCGCCATTTTCCCTGGGAAAGAAAACTCACCAGTCCAGGTTCCTGATGTCAGTTTGTAGGGCTCCCTTGGGTCTATCAGGGCGGCACAAGTTTGAGGTGGGGACAACTTCGGTCTGGGGTCCATCCTTCGATACAAGGATTTTTTGCAGTCAGGTCCCAGCCCAGGGTGCGGGGAACCATGGCACAACCTTTGGCAGTTTTTCCCTGGGAAAGAAAACTCACCAGTCCAGGTTCCTGATGTCAGTTTTTAGGGCTCCCTTGGGTCTATCAGGGCAGCAGAAATTTGAGGAGGGGACAATTCGGTCTGGGGTCCATCCTGCGATATAAGGATATTTTGCAGTCAGGTCCCAGCCGAGGGCCAGGGTCCCCTGGGCACATCGTTTGTCCATTTCCCCTGGGAAAGAAAACTCAGCAGTCCAGGTTCCTGATGTCAGTTTGTAGGGCTCTTTTGGGTCTATCAGGGCAGCAGAAGTTTGATGTGGGGACAACTTCGGTCTGGGGTCCATCCTTCGATATAAGGATTTTTTGCAGTCAGGTCCCAGCCATGGCCGGGGGCACCTAGGCACATCCTTTGGCCATTTTCCCTGCGAAAGAAAACTCAGCAGTCCAGGTTCCTGATGTCAGTTTGTAGGGCTCCATTGGGTCTATCAGGGCATTACAAATTTTAGGTGGGGACAATTTGTTTTGGCCTCCATCCTTTGATATAAAGATTTTTTGCAGTCAGGCCCAGCCCATTGCCAGGGTCCCATGGGCACATTCTTTGGCCATTTTCCCTGGGAAAGAAAACTCACCAGTCCAGGTTCCTGATGTCAGTTTGTAGGGCTCCCTTGGGTCTATCAGGGCAGCACAAGTTTGAGGTGGGGACAACTTCGGTCTGGGGTCCATCCTTCGATACAAGGATTTTTTGCAGTCAGGCCCCAGCCCTGGGCCAGGGGCCCCTGGGCACATCCTTTGGCCATTTTCCCTGGGAAAGAAAACTCACCAGTCCAGGTTCCTGATGTCAGTTTGTAGGGCTCCCTTGGGTCTATCAGGGCAGCACAAGTTTGAGGTGGGGACAACTTCGGTCTGGGGTCCATCCTTCGATACAAGGATTTTTTGCAGTCAGGTCCCAGCCCAGGGCCAGGGGCCCCTGGGCACATCATTTGTCCATTTTCCCTTGGAAAGAAAACTCAGCAGTCCAGGTTCCTGATGTCAGTTTGTAGGGCTCCCTTGGGTCTATCAGGGCAGCACAAGTTTGACTTGGTGACAACTTCGGTCTGGGGTCCATCCTTCGATATATGTATTTTTTGCAGTGATCCAGCCCAGGGCCAGGGGCCCCTGGGCACACCTTTTCGCCATTTTCCCTGGGAAAGACAAGTCACCAGTCCAGGTTCCTGATGTCAGTTTGTAGGGCTCCCTTGGGTCTATCAGGGCAGCACAAGTTTGAGGTGGGGACAACTTCGGTCTGGGGTCCATCCTTCGATACAAGGATTTTTTGCAGTCAGGCCCCAGCCCAGGGCCAGGGGCCCCTGGGCACATCCTTTGGCCATTTTCCCTGGGAAAGAAAACTCACCAGTCCAGGTTCCTGATGTCAGTTTGTAGGGCTCCCTTGGGTCTATCAGGGCAGCACAAGTTTGAGGTGGGGACAACTTTGGTCTGGGGTCCATCCTTCGATACAAGGATTTTTTGCAGTCAGGTCCCAGCCCAGGGCCAGGGGCCCCTGGGCACATCATTTGTCCATTTTCCCTTGGAAAGAAAACTCAGCAGTCCAGGTTCCTGATGTCAGTTTGTAGGGCTCCCTTGGGTCTATCAGGGCAGCACAAGTTTGACTTGGTGACAACTTCGGTCTGGGGTCCATCCTTCGATATATGTATTTTTTGCAGTGATCCAGCCCAGGGCCAGGGGCCCCTGGGCACAACTTTTCGCCATTTTCCCTGGGAAAGAAAACTCACCAGTCCAGGTTCCTGATGTCAGTTTGTAGGGCTCCCTTGGGTCTATCAGGGCGGCACAAGTTTGAGGTGGGGACAACTTCGGTCTGGGGTCCATCCTTCGATACAAGGATTTTTTGCAGTCAGGTCCCAGCCCAGGGTGCGGGGAACCATGGCACAACCTTTGGCAGTTTTTCCTGGAAAAGAAAACTCACCAGTCCAGGTTCCTGATGTCAGTTTTTAGGGCTCCCTTGGGTCTATCAGGGAAGCAGAAATTTGAGGAGGGGACAATTCGGTCTGGGGTCCATCCTGCGATATAAGGATATTTTGCAGTCAGGTCCCAGCCGAGGGCCAGGGTCCCCTGGGCACATCGTTTGTCCATTTCCCCTGGGAAAGAAAACTCAGCAGTCCAGGTTCCTGATGTCAGTTTGTAGGGCTCTTTTGGGTCTATCAGGGCAGCAGAAGTTTGATGTGGGGACAACTTCGGTCTGGGGTCCATCCTTCGATATAAGGATTTTTTGCAGTCAGGTCCCAACCGAGGGCCAGGGGCCCCTGGGCACATCCTTTGGCCATTTTCCCTGGGAAAGAAAACTCACCAGTCCAGGTTCCTGATGTCAGTTTGTAGGGCTCCTTTGGGTCTATCAGGGCAGCAGAAGTTTGATGTGGGGACAACTTCGGTCTGGGGTCCATCCTTCGATGTAAGGATTTTTTGCATTGAGGTCCCAGCCCAGGACCAGGGGCCCCTGGGCACATCCTTTGGCCATTTTCCCTTGGAAAGAAAACTCACCAGTCCGGGTTCCTGATGTCAGTTTGTAGGGCTCCCTGGGGTCTATCAGGGCATTACAAATTTTAGGTGGGGACAATTTGTTTTGGCCTCCATCCTTTGATATAAAGATTTTTTGCAGTCAGGCCCAGCCCATTGCCAGGGCCCCATGGGCACATTCTTTGGCCATTTTCCCTGGGAAAGAAAACTCACCAGTCCAGGTTCCTGATGTCAGTTTGTAGGGCTCCCTTGGGTCTATCAGGGCAGCACAAGTTTGAGGTGGGGACAACTTCGGTCTGGGTTCCATCCTTCGATATATGTATTTTTTGCAGTGATCCAGCCCAGGGCCAGGGGCCCCTGGGCACAACTTTTCGCCATTTTCCCTGGGAAAGAAAACTCACCAGTCCAGGTTCCTGATGTCAGTTTGTAGGGCTCCCTGGGGTCTATCAGGGCATTACAAATTTTAGGTGGGGACAACTTCGGTCTGGGGTCCATCCTTCGATATAAGGATTTTTTGCAGTCAGGTCCCAGCCATGGCCGGGGGCACCTAGGCACATCCTTTGGCCATTTTCCCTGGGAAAGAAAACTCACCAGTCCAGGTTCCTGATGTCAGTTTGTAGGGCTCCCTTGGGGCTGTCAGGGCAGCAGAATTTTGAGGAGTGGGCAATTTCGGTCTGGAATCCATCCTTCGATATAAGGATTTTTTGCAGTCAGGTCCCAACTGAGGGCCAGGGGCCCCTGGGCACAACTTTTCGCCATTTTCCCTGGGAAAGAAAACTCACCAGTCCAGGTTCCTGATGTCAGTTTGTAGGGCTCCTTTGGGTCTATCAGGGCAGCAGAAGTTTGATGCGGGGACAACTTCGGTCTGGGGTCCATCCTTCAATGTAAGGATTTTTTGCATTGAGGTCCCAGCCCAGGACCAGGGGCCCCTGGGCACATCCTTTGGCCATTTTCCCTGCGAAAGAAAACTCACCAGTCCAGGTTCCTGATGTCAGTTTGTAGGGCTCCCTTGGGTCTATCAGGGCAGCACAAGTTTGAGGTGGGGACAACTTCGGTCTGGTGTCCATCCTTCGATACAAGGATTTTTTGCAGTCAGGCCCCAGCCCAGGGCCAGGGGCCCCTGGGCACATCCTTTGGCCATTTTCCCTGGGAAAGAAAACTCACCAGTCCAGGTTCCTGATGTCAGTTTTTAGGGCTCCCTTGGGTCTATCAGGGAAGCAGAAATTTGAGGAGGGGACAATTCGGTCTGGGGTCCATCCTGCGATATAAGGATATTTTGCAGTCAGGTCCCAGCCGAGGGCCAGGGTCCCCTGGGCACATCGTTTGTCCATTTCCCCTGGGAAAGAAAACTCAGCAGTCCAGGTTCCTGATGTCAGTTTGTAGGGCTCTTTTGGGTCTATCAGGGCAGCAGAAGTTTGATGTGGGGACAACTTCGGTCTGGGGTCCATCCTTCGATATAAGGATTTTTTGCAGTCAGGTCCCAGCCATGGCCGGGGGCACCTAGGCACATCCTTTGGCCATTTTCCCTGCGAAAGAAAACTCAGCAGTCCAGGTTCCTGATGTCAGTTTGTAGGGCTCCCTTGGGTCTATCAGGGCAGCACAAGTTTGAGGTGGGGACAACTTCGGTCTGGGGTCCATCCTTCGATACAAGGATTTTTTGCAGTCAGGCCCCAGCCCAGGGCCAGGGGCCCCTGGGCACATCCTTTGGCCATTTTCCCTGGGAAAGAAAACTCAGCAGTCCAGGTTCCTGATGTCAGTTTGTAGGGCTCCCTTGGGTCTATCAGGGCAGCACAAGTTTGAGGTGGGGAAAACTTCGGTCTGGGCTCCATCCTTCGATATATGTATTTTTTGCAGTCAGGCCCCAGCCCAGGGCCAGGGGCCCCTGGGCACATTCTTTGGCCATTTTCCCTGGGAAAGACAACTCACCAGTCCAGGTTCCTGATGTCAGTTTGTAGGGCTCCCTTGGGTCTATCAGGGCAGCACAAGTTTGAGGTGGGGACAACTTCGGTCTGGGGTCCATCCTTCGATACAAGGATTTTTTGCAGTCAGGCCCCAGCCCAGGGCCAGGGGCCCCTGGGCACATCCTTTGGCCATTTTCCCTGGGAAAGAAAACTCACCAGTCCAGGTTCCTGATGTCAGTTTGTAGGGCTCCCTTGGGTCTATCAGGGCAGCACAAGTTTGAGGTGGGGACAACTTCGGTCTGGGGTCCATCCTTCGATACAAGGATTTTTGCAGTCATGTCCCAGCCCAGGGCCAGGGGCCCCTGGGCACATCATTTGTCCATTTTCCCTTGGAAAGAAAACTCAGCAGTCCAGGTTCCTGATGTCAGTTTGTAGGGCTCCCTTGGGTCTATCAGGGCGGCACAAGTTTGAGGTGGGGACAACTTCGGTCTGGGGTCCATCCTTCAATATATGTATTTTTTGCAGTGATCCAGCCCAGGGCCAGGGGCCCCTGGGCACAACTTTTCGCCATTTTCCCTGGGAAAGAAAACTCACCAGTCCAGGTTCCTGATGTCAGTTTGTAGGGCTCCCTTGGGTCTATCAGGGCAGCACAACTTTGACTTGGTGACAACTTCGGTCTGGGGTCCATCCTTCGATATATGTATTTTTTGCAGTGATCCAGCCCAGGGCCAGGGGCCCCTGGGCACACCTTTTCGCCATTTTCCCTGGGAAAGAAAACTCACCAGTCCAGGTTCCTGATGTCAGTTTGTAGGGCTCCCTTGGGTCTATCAGGGCAGCACAAGTTTGACTTGGTGACAACTTCGGTCTGGGGTCCATCCTTCGATATATGTATTTTTTGCAGTGATCCAGCCCAGGGCCAGGGGCCCCTGGGCACAACTTTTCGCCATTTTCCCTGGGAATGAAAACTCACCAGTCCAGGTTCCTGATGTCAGTTTGTAGGTCTCCCTTGGGTCTATCAGGGCGGCACAATTTTGAGGTGGGGACAACTTCGGTCTGGGCTCCATCCTTCGATACAATGATTTTTTGCAGTCAGGTCCCAGCCCAGGGCCAGGGGCCCCTGGGCACATCCTTTGGCCCTTTTCCCTGGGAAAGAAAACTCAGCAGTCCAGGTTCCTGATGTCAGTTTGTAGGGCTCCCTGGGGTCTATCAGGGCATTACAAATTTTAGGTGGGGACAACTTTGGTCTGGCCTCCATCCTTTGATATAAAGATTTTTTGCAGTCAGGCCCAACCCATTGCCAGGGTCCCATGGGCACATTCTTTGGCCATTTTCCCTGGGAAAGAAAACTCACCAGTCCAGGTTCCTGATGTCAGTTTGTAGGGCTCCCTTGGGTCTATCAGGGCAGCACAAGTTTGAGGTGGGGACAACTTCAGTCTGGGGTCCATCTTTCGATACAAGGATTTTTTGCAGTCAGGCCCGAGCCCAGGGCCAGGGGCCCCTGGGCACATCCTTTGGCCATTTTCCCTGGGAAAGAAAACTCACCAGTCCAGGTTCCTGATGTCAGTTTGTAGGGATCATTTGGGTCTATCAGGGCAGCAGACGTTTGAGGTGGGGACAACTTAGGTGTGGGGTCCATCCTTCTATATAAGGATTTTTTGCAGTCAGGTCCCAGCCCAGTGCCAGGGGCCCCTGGGCACATCATTTGTCCATTTTCCCTTGGAAAGAAAACTCAGCAGTCCGGGTTCCTGATGTCAGTTTGTAGGGCTCCCTTGGGTCTATCAGGGCAGCACAAGTTTGACTTGGTGAAAACTTCGGTCTGGGGTCCATCCTTCGATATATGTATTTTTTGCAGTGATCCAGCCCAGGGCCAGGGGCCCCTGGGCACATCCTTTGGCCATTTTCCCTGGGAAAGAAAACTCACCAGTCCAGGTTCCTGATGTCAGTTTGTAGGGCTCCCTTGGGTCTATCAGGGCAGCACAAGTTTGAGGTGGGGACAACTTCGGTCTGGGCTCCATCCTTCGATATAAGGATTTTTTGCAGTCAGGTCCCAGCCCAGGGTGCGGGGAACCATGGCACAACCTTTGGCAGTTTTTCCTGGGAAAGAAAACTCACCAGTCCAGGTTCCTGATGTCAGTTTTTAGGGCTCCCTTGGGTCTATCAGGGAAGCAGAAATTTGAGGAGGGGACAATTCGGTCTGGGGTCCATCCTGCGATATAAGGATATTTTGCAGTCAGGTCCCAGCCGAGGGCCAGGGTCCCCTGGGCACAGCGTTTGTCCATTTCCCCTGGGAAAGAAAACTCAGCAGTCCAGGTTCCTGATGTCAGTTTGTAGGGCTCTTTTGGGTCTATCAGGGCAGCAGAAGTTTGATGTGGGGACAACTTCGGTCTGGGGTCCATCCTTCGATATAAGGATTTTTTGCAGTCAGGTCCCAACCATGGCCGGGGGCACCTAGGCACATCCTTTGGCCATTTTCCCTGCGAAAGAAAACTCACCAGTCCAGGTTCCTGATGTCAGTTTGTAGGGCTCCCTTGGGGCTGTCAGGGCAGCAGAATTTTTAGGAGTGGGCAATTTCGGTCTGGAATCCATCCTTCGATATAAGGATTTTTTGCAGTCAGGTCCCAACCGAGGGCCAGGGGCCCCTGGGCACATCCTTTGGCCATTTTCCCTGGGAAAGAAAACTCACCAGTCCAGGTTCCTGATGTCAGTTTGTAGGGCTCCTTTGGGTCTATCAGGGCAGCAGAAGTTTGATGTGGAGACAACTTCGGTCTGGGGTCCATCCTTCGATGTAAGGATTTTTTGCATTGAGGTCCCAGCCCAGGACCAGGGGCCCCTGGGCACATCCTTTGGCCATTTTCCCTTGGAAAGAAAACTCACCAGCCCGGGTTCCTGATGTCAGTTTGTAGGGCTCTCTGGGGTCTATCAGGGCATTACAAATTTTAGGTGGGGACAATTTTGGTTTGGCCTCCATCCTTTGATATAAAGATTTTTTGCAGTCAGGCCCAGCCCATTGCCAGGGTCCCATGGGCACATTCTTTGGCCATTTTCCCTGGGAAAGAAAACTCACCAGTCCAGGTTCCTGATGTCAGTTTGTAGGGCTCCCTTGGGTCTATCAGGGCAGCACAAGTTTGACTTGGTGACAACTTCGGTCTGGGGTCCATCCTTCGATATATGTATTTTTTGCAGTGATCCAGCCCAGGGCCAGGGGCCCCTGGGCACATCCTTTGGCCATTTTCCCTGGGAAAGAAAACTCACCAGTCCAGGTTCCTGATGTCAGTTTGTAGGGCTCCCTTGGGTCTATCAGGGCAGCACAAGTTTGAGGTGGGGAAAACTTCGGTCTGGGCTCCATCCTTCGATATAAGGATTTTTTGCAGTCAGGTCCCAGCCCAGGGTGCGGGGAACCATGGCACAACCTTTGGCAGTTTTTCCTGGGAAAGAAAACTCACCAGTCCAGGTTCCTGATGTCAGTTTTTAGGGCTCCCTTGGGTCTATCAGGGAAGCAGAAATTTGAGGAGGGGACAATTCGGTCTGGGGTCCATCCTGCGATATAAGGATATTTTGCAGTCAGGTCCCAGCCGAGGGCCAGGGTCCCCTGGGCACAGCGTTTGTCCATTTCCCCTGGGAAAGAAAACTCAGCAGTCCAGGTTCCTGATGTCAGTTTGTAGGGCTCTTTTGGGTCTATCAGGGCAGCAGAAGTTTGATGAGGGGACAATTCGGTCTGGGGTCCATCCTGCGATATAAGGATATTTTGCAGTCAGGTCCCAGCCGAGGGCCAGGGTCCCCTGGGCACAGCGTTTGTCCATTTCCCCTGGGAAAGAAAACTCAGGAGTCCAGGTTCCTGATGTCAGTTTGTAGGGCTCTTTTGGGTCTATCAGGGCAGCAGAAGTTTGATGTGGGGACAACTTCGGTCTGGGGTCCATCCTTCGATATAAGGATTTTTTGCAGTCAGGCCCCAGCCATGGCCGGGGGCACCTAGGCACATCCTTTGGCCATTTTCCCTGCGAAAGAAAACTCACCAGTCCAGGTTCCTGATGTCAGTTTGTAGGGCTCCCTTGGGTCTATCAGGGCAGCACAAGTTTGAGGTGGGGACAACTTCGGTCTGGGGTCCATCCTTCGATACAAGGATTTTTTGCATTGAGGCCCCAGCCCAGGGCCAGGGGCCCCTGGGCACATCCTTTGGCCATTTTCCCTGGGAAAGAAAACTCACCAGTCCAGGTTCCTGATGTCAGTTTTTAGGGCTCCCTTGGGTCTATCAGGGCAGCACAAGTTTGAGGTGGGGACAACTTCGGTCTGGTGTCCATCCTTCGATACAAGGATTTTTTGCAGTCAGGTCCCAGCCCAGGGCCAGGGGCCCCTGGGCACATCATTTGTCCATTTTCCCTTGGAAAGAAATCTCAGCAGTCCAGGTTCCTGATGTCAGTTTGTAGGGCTCCCTTGGGTCTATCAGGGCAGCACAAGTTTGAGGTGGGGACAACTTCAGTCTGGGGTCCATCTTTCGATACAAGGATTTTTTGCAGTCAGGCCCCAGCCCAGGGCCAGGGGCCCCTGGGCACATCCTTTGGCCATTTTCCCTGGGAAAGAAAAATCACCAGTCCAGGTTCCTGATGTCAGTTTGTAGGGATCATTTGGGTCTATCAGGGCAGCAGACGTTTGAGGTGGGGACAACTTAGGTGTGGGGTCCATCCTTCGATACAAGGATTTTTTGCAGTCAGGCCCCAGCCCTGGGCCAGGGGCCCCTGGGCACATCATTTGTCCATTTTCCCTGGGAAAGAAAACTCACCAGTCCAGGTTCCTGATGTCAGTTTGTAGGGCTCCCTTGGGTCTATCCGGGCAGCAGAATTTTGAGGAGTGGGCAATTTCGGTCTGGAATCCATCCTTCGATATAAGGATTTTTTGCAGTCAGGTCCCAGCCGAGGGCCAGGGGCCCCTGGGCACATCCTTTGGCCATTTTCCCTGGGAAAGAAAACTCACCAGTCCAGGTTCCGGATGTCAGTTTGTAGGGCTCCCTTGGGTCTATCAGGGCAGCACAAGTTTGAGGTGGGGACAACATCGGTCTGGGGTCCATCCTTCGATACAAGGATTTTTTGCAGTCAGGCCCCAGCCCAGGGCCAGGGGCCCCTGGGCACATCCTTTGGCCATTTTCCCTGGGAAAGAAAACTCACCAGTCCAGGTTCCTGATGTCAGTTTGTAGGGCTCCCTTGGGTCTATCAGGGCAGCACAAGTTTGAGATGGGGACAACTTCGGTCTGGTGTCCATCCTTCGATACAAGGATTTTTGCAGTCAGGTCCCAGCCCAGGGCCAGGGGCCTCTGGGCACATCATTTGTCCATTTTCCCTTGGAAAGAAAACTCAGCAGTCCAGGTTCCTGATGTCAGTTTGTAGGGCTCCCTTGGGTCTATCAGGGCAGCACAAGTTTGACTTGGTGACAACTTCGGTCTGGGGTCCATCCTTCGATATATGTATTTTTTGCAGTGATCCAGCCCAGGGCCAGGGGCCCCTGGGCACAACTTTTCGCCATTTTCCCTGGGAAAGAAAACTCACCAGTCCAGGTTCCTGATGTCAGTTTGTAGGGCTCCCTTGGGTCTATCAGGGCGGCACAAGTTTGAGGTGGGGACAACTTCGGTCTGGGGTCCATCCTTCGATACAAGGATTTTTTGCAGTCAGGTCCCAGCCCAGGGTGCGGGGAACCATGGCACAACCTTTGGCAGTTTTTCCTGGAAAAGAAAACTCACCAGTCCAGGTTCCTGATGTCAGTTTTTAGGGCTCCCTTGGGTCTATCAGGGAAGCAGAAATTTGAGGAGGGGACAATTCGGTCTGGGGTCCATCCTGCGATATAAGGATATTTTGCAGTCAGGTCCCAGCCGAGGGCCAGGGTCCCCTGGGCACATCGTTTGTCCATTTCCCCTGGGAAAGAAAACTCAGCAGTCCAGGTTCCTGATGTCAGTTTGTAGGGCTCTTTTGGGTCTATCAGGGCAGCAGAAGTTTGATGTGGGGACAACTTCGGTCTGGGGTCCATCCTTCGATATAAGGATTTTTTGCAGTCAGGTCCCAACCGAGGGCCAGGGGCCCCTGGGCACATCCTTTGGCCATTTTCCCTGGGAAAGAAAACTCACCAGTCCAGGTTCCTGATGTCAGTTTGTAGGGCTCCTTTGGGTCTATCAGGGCAGCAGAAGTTTGATGTGGGGACAACTTCGGTCTGGGGTCCATCCTTCGATGTAAGGATTTTTTGCATTGAGGTCCCAGCCCAGGACCAGGGGCCCCTGGGCACATCCTTTGGCCATTTTCCCTTGGAAAGAAAACTCACCAGTCCGGGTTCCTGATGTCAGTTTGTAGGGCTCCCTGGGGTCTATCAGGGCATTACAAATTTTAGGTGGGGACAATTTGTTTTGGCCTCCATCCTTTGATATAAAGATTTTTTGCAGTCAGGCCCAGCCCATTGCCAGGGCCCCATGGGCACATTCTTTGGCCATTTTCCCTGGGAAAGAAAACTCACCAGTCCAGGTTCCTGATGTCAGTTTGTAGGGCTCCCTTGGGTCTATCAGGGCAGCACAAGTTTGAGGTGGGGACAACTTCGGTCTGGGGTCCATCCTTCGATACAAGGATTTTTTGCAGTCAGGCCCCAGCCCAGGGCCAGGGGCCCCTGGGCACATCCTTTGGCCATTTTCCCTGGGAAAGAAAACTCACCAGTCCAGGTTCCTGATGTCAGTTTGTAGGGCTCCCTTGGGTCTATCAGGGCAGCACAAGTTTGAGGTGGGGACAACTTCGGTCTGGTGTCCATCCTTCGATACAAGGACTTTTGCAGTCAGGTCCCAGCCCAGGGCCAGGGGCCCCTGGGCACATCATTTGTCCATTTTCCCTTGGAAAGAAAACTCAGCAGTCCAGGTTCCTGATGTCAGTTTGTAGGGCTCCCTTGGGTCTATCAGGGCAGCACAAGTTTGACTTGGTGACAACTTCGGTCTGGGGTCCATCCTTCGATATATGTATTTTTTGCAGTGATCCAGCCCAGGGCCAGGGGCCCCTGGGCACACCTTTTCGCCATTTTCCCTGGGAAAGAAAACTCACCAGTCCAGGTTCCTGATGTCAGTTTGTAGGGCTCCCTTGGGTCTATCAGGGCAGCACAAGTTTGACTTGGTGACAACTTCGGTCTGGGGTCCATCCTTCGATATACGTATTTTTTGCAGTGATCAAGCCCAGGGCCAGGGGCCCCTGGGCACAACTTTTCGCCATTTTCCCTGGGAAAGAAAACTCACCAGTCCAGGTTCCTGATGTCAGTTTGTAGGGCTCCCTTGGGTCTATCAGGGCAGCACAAGTTTGAGGTGGGGACAACTTCGGTCTGGGGTCCATCCTTCGATACAAGGATTTTTTGCAGTCAGGTCCCAGCCCAGGGTGCGGGGAACCATGGCACAACCTTTGGCAGTTTTTCCTGGAAAAGAAAACTCACCAGTCCAGGTTCCTGATGTCAGTTTTAAGGGCTCCCTTGGGTCTATCAGGGAAGCAGAAATTTGAGGAGGGGACAATTCGGTCTGGGGTCCATCCTGCGATATAAGGATATTTTGCAGTCAGGTCCCAGCCGAGGGCCAGGGTCCCCTGGGCACATCGTTTGTCCATTTCCCCTGGGAAAGAAAACTCAGCAGTCCAGGTTCCTGCTGTCAGTTTGTAGGGCTCTTTTGGGTCTATCAGGGCAGCAGAAGTTTGATGTGGGGACAACTTCGGTCTGGGGTCCATCCTTCGATATAAGGATTTTTTGCAGTCAGGTCCCAGCCATGGCCGGGGGCACCTAGGCACATCCTTTGGCCATTTTCCCTGCGAAAGAAAACTCACCAGTCCAGGTTCCTGATGTCAGTTTGTAGGGCTCCTTTGGGTCTATCAGGGCAGCAGAAGTTTGATGTGGGGACAACTTCGGTCTGGGGTCCATCCTTCGATGTAAGGACTTTTTGCATTTAGGTCCCAGCCCAGGGCCAGGGGCCCCTGGGCACATCCTTTGGCCATTTTCCCTTGGAAAGAAAACTCACCAGTCCGGGTTCCTGATGTCAGTTTGTAGGGCTCCCTGGGGTCTATCAGGGCATTACAAATTTTAGGTGGGGACAATTTGTTTTGGCCTCCATCCTTTGATATAAAGACTTTTTGCAGTCAGGCCCAGCCCATTGCCAGGGTCCCATGGGCACATTCTTTGGCCATTTTCCCTGGGAAAGAAAACTCAGCAGTCCAGGTTCCTGATGTCAGTTTGTAGAGCTCTTTTGGGTCTATCAGGGCAGCAGAAGTTTGATGTGGGGACAACTTCGGTCTGGGGTCCATCCTTCGATATAAGGATTTTTTGCAGTCAGGTCCCAGCCCAGGGTGCGGGGAACCATGGCACAACCTTTGGCAGTTTTTCCTGGGAAAGAAAACTCACCAGTCCAGGTTCCTGATGTCAGTTTGTAGGGCTCCCTTGGGTCTATCAGGGCAGCAGAAGTTTGATGTGGGGACAACTTCGGTCTGGGGTCCATCCTTCGATATAAGGATTTTTTGCAGTCAGGTCCCAGCCATGGCCGGGGGCACCTAGGCACATCCTTTGGCCATTTTCCCTGCGAAAGAAAACTCACCAGTCCAGGTTCCTGATGTCAGTTTGTAGGGCTCCCTTGGGGCTGTCAGGGCAGCAGAATTTTGAGGAGTGGGCAATTTCGGTCTGGAATCCATCCTTCGATATAAGGATTTTTTGCAGTCAGGTCCCAACCGAGGGCCAGGGGCCCCTGGGCACATCCTTTGGCCATTTTCCCTGGGAAAGAAAACTCACCAGTCCAGGTTCCTGATGTCAGTTTGTAGGGCTCCTTTGGGTCTATCAGGGCAGCAGAAGTTTGATGTGGGGACAACTTCGGTCTGGGGTCCATCCTTCGATGTAAGGACTTTTTGCATTGAGGTCCCAGCCCAGGGCCAGGGGCCCCTGGGCACATCCTTTGGCCATTTTCCCTTGGAAAGAAAACTCACCAGTCCGGGTTCCTGATGTCAGTTTGTAGGGCTCCCTGGGGTCTATCAGGGCATTACAAATTTTAGGTGGGGACAATTTGTTTTGGCCTCCATCCTTTGATATAAAGATTTTTTGCAGTCAGGCCCAGCCCATTGCCAGGGTCCCATGGGCACATTCTTTGGCCATTTTCCCTGGGAAAGAAAACTCACCAGTCCAGGTTCCTGATGTCAGTTTGTAGGGCTCCCTTGGGTCTATCAGGGCAGCACAAGTTTGAGGTGGGGACAACTTCGGTCTGGGGTCCATCCTTCGATACAAGGATTTTTTGCAGTCAGGTCCCAGCCCAGGGCCAGGGGCCCCTGGGCACATCCTTTGGCCATTTTCCCTGGGAAAGAAAACTCACCAGTCCAGGTTCCTGATGTCAGTTTGTAGGGCTCCCTTGGGTCTATCAGGGCAGCACAAGTTTGAGGTGGGGACAACTTCGGTCTGGTGTCCATCCTTCGATACAAGGATTTTTTGCAGTCAGGTCCCAGCCGAGGGCCAGGGGCCCCTGGGCACATCATTTGTCCATTTTCCCTGCGAAAGAAAACTCAGCAGTCCAGGTTCCTGATGTCAGTTTGTAGGGCTCCCTTGGGTCTATCAGGGCAGCACAAGTTTGACTTGGTGACAACTTCGGTCTGGGGTCCATCCTTCGATATAAGGATTTTTTGCAGTGATCCAGCCCAGGGCCTGGGGCCCCTGGGCACACCTTTTCGCCATTTTCCCTGGGAAAGAAAACTCACCAGTCCAGGTTCCTGATGTCAGTTTGTAGGGCTCCCTTGGGTCTATCAGGGCAGCACAAGTTTGACTTGGTGACAACTTCGGTCTGGGGTCCATCCTTCGATATATGTATTTTTTGCAGTGATCCAGCCCAGGGCCAGGGGCCCCTGGGCACAACTTTTCGCCATTTTCCCTGGGAAAGAAAACTCACCAGTCCAGGTTCCTGATGTCAGTTTGTAGGGCTCCCTTGGGTCTATCAGGGCGGCACAAGTTTGAGGTGGGGACAACTTCGGTCTGGGGTCCATCCTTCGATACAAGGATTTTTTGCAGTCAGGTCCCAGCCCAGGGTGCGGGGAACCATGGCACAACCTTTGGCAGTTTTTCCTGGAAAAGAAAACTCACCAGTCCAGGTTCCTGATGTCAGTTTTTAGGGCTCCCTTGGGTCTATCAGGGAAGCAGAAATTTGAGGAGGGGACAATTCGGTCTGGGGTCCATCCTGCGATATAAGGATATTTTGCAGTCAGGTCCTAGCCGAGGGCCAGGGTCCCCTGGGCACATCGTTTGTCCATTTCCCCTGGGAAAGAAAACTCAGCAGTCCAGGTTCCTGATGTCAGTTTGTAGGGCTCTTTTGGGTCTATCAGGGCAGCAGAAGTTTGATGTGGGGACAACTTCGGTCTGGGGTCCATCCTTCGATATAAGGATTTTTTGCAGTCAGGTCCCAGCCATGGCCGGGGGCACCTAGGCACATCCTTTGGCCATTTTCCCTGCGAAAGAAAACTCACCAGTCCAGGTTCCTGATGTCAGTTTGTAGGGCTCCCTTGGGGCTGTCAGGGCAGCAGAATTTTGAGGAGTGGGCAATTTCGGTCTGGGGTCCATCCTTCGATACAAGGATTTTTTGCAGTCAGGTCCCAACCGAGGGCCAGGGGCCCCTGGGCACAGCCTTTGGCCATTTTCCCTGGGAAAGAAAACTCACCAGTCCAGGTTCCTGATGTCAGTTTGTAGGGCTCCTTTGGGTCTATCAGGGCAGCAGAAGTTTGATGTGGGGACAACTTCGGACTGGGGTCCATCCTTCGATGTAAGGATTTTTTGCATTGAGGTCCCAGCCCAGGACCAGGGGCCCCTGGGCACATCCTTTGGCCATTTTCCCTTGGAAAGAAAACTCACCAGTCCGGGTTCTTGATGTCAGTTCGTAGGGCTCCCTGGGGTCTATCAGGGCATTACAAATTTTAGGTGGGGACAATTTGTTTTGGCCTCCATCCTTTGATATAAAGATTTTTTGCAGTCAGGCCCAGCCCATTGCCAGGGTCCCATGGGCACATTCTTTGGCCATTTTCCCTGGGAAAGAAAACTCACCAGTCCAGGTTCCTGATGTCAGTTTGTAGGGCTCCCTTGGGTCTATCAGGGCAGCACAAGTTTGAGGTGGGGACAACTTCGGTCTGGGGTCCATCCTTCGATACAAGGATTTTTTGCAGTCAGGCCCCAGCCCAGGGCCAGGGGCCCCTGGGCACATCCTTTGGCCATTTTCCCTGGGAAAGAAAACTCACCAGTCCAGGTTCCTGATGTCAGTTTGTAGGGCTCCCTTGGGTCTATCAGGGCAGCACAAGTTTGAGGTGGGGACAACTTTGGTCTGGTGTCCATCCTTCGATACAAGGATTTTTTGCAGTCAGGTCCCAGCCCAGGGCCAGGGGCCCCTGGGCACATCATTTGTCCATTTTCCCTTGGAAAGAAAACTCAGCAGTCCAGGTTCCTGATGTCAGTTTGTAGGGCTCCCTTGGGTCTATCAGGGCAGCACAAGTTTGACTTGGTGACAACTTCGGTCTGGGGTCCATCCTTCGATATATGTATTTTTTGCAGTGATCCAGCGCAGGGCCAGGGGCCCCTGGGCACACCTTTTCGCCATTTTCCCTGGGAAAGACAAGTCACCAGTCCAGGTTCCTGATGTCAGTTTGTAGGGCTCCCTTGGGTCTATCAGGGCAGCACAAGTTTGAGGTGGGGACAACTTCGGTCTGGGGTCCATCCTTCGATACAAGGATTTTTTGCAGTCAGGCCCCACCCCAGGGCCAGGGCCCCCTGGGCACATCATTTATCCATTTTCCCTTGGAAAGAAAACTCAGCAGTCCAGGTTCCTGATGTCAGTTTGTAGGGCTCCCTTGGGTCTATCAGGGCAGCACAAGTTTGACTTGGTGACAACTTCGGTCTGGGGTCCATCCTTCGATATATATATTTTTTGCAGTGATCCAGCCCAGGGCCAGGGGCCCCTGGGCACATCCTTTGGCCCTTTTCCCTGGGAAAGAAAACTCAGCAGTCCAGGTTCCTGATGTCAGTTTGTAGGGCTCCCTGGGGTCTATCAGGGCATTACAAGTTTTAGGTGGGGACAACTTTGGTCTGGCCTCCATCCTTTGATATAAAGATTTTTTGCAGTCAGGCCCAGCCCATTGCCAGGGTCCCATGGGCACATTCTTTGTCCCTTTTCCCTGGGAAAGAAAACTCACCAGTCCAGGTTCCTGATGTCAGTTTGTAGGGCTCCCTTGGGTCTATCAGGGCAGCACAAGTTTGAGGTGGGGACAACTTCGGTCTGGGGTCCATCTTTCGATACAAGGATTTTTTGCAGTCAGGCCCCAGCCCAGGGCCAGGGGCCCCTGGGCACAACTTTTCGCCCTTTTCCCTGGGAAAGAAAACTCACCAGTCCAGGTTCCTGATGTCAGTTTTTAGGGCTCCCTTGGGTCTATCAGGGAAGCAGAAATTTGAGGAGGGGACAATTCGGTCTGGGGTCCATCCTGCGATATAAGGATATTTTGCAGTCAGGTCCCAGCCGAGGGCCAGGGTCCCCTGGGCACATCGTTTATCCATTTCCCCTGGGAAAGAAAACTCAGCAGTCCAGGTTCCTGATGTCAGTTTGTAGGGCTCCTTTGGGTCTATCAGGGCAGCAGAAGTTTGATGTGGGGACAACTTCGGTCTGGGGTCCCTCCTTCGATATAAGGATTTTTTGCAGTCAGGTCCCAGCCATGGCCGGGGGCACCTAGGCACATCCTTTGGCCATTTTCCCTGCGAAAGAAAACTCACCAGTCCAGGTTCCTGATGTCAGTTTGTAGGGCTCCCTTGGGGCTGTCAGGGCAGCAGAATTTTGAGGAGTGGGCAATTTCGGTCTGGGGTCCATCCTTCGATACAAGGATTTTTTGCAGTCAGGTCCCAACCGAGGGCCAGGGGCCCCTGGGCACAGCCTTTGGCCATTTTCCCTGGGAAAGAAAACTCACCAGTCCAGGTTCCTGATGTCAGTTTGTAGGGCTCCTTTGGGTCTATCAGGGCAGCAGAAGTTTGATGTGGGGACAACTTCGGACTGGGGTCCATCCTTCGATGTAAGGATTTTTTGCATTGAGGTCCCAGCCCAGGACCAGGGGCCCCTGGGCACATCCTTTGGCCATTTTCCCTTGGAAAGAAAACTCACCAGTCCGGGTTCTTGATGTCAGTTCGTAGGGCTCCCTGGGGTCTATCAGGGCATTACAAATTTTAGGTGGGGACAATTTGTTTTGGCCTCCATCCTTTGATATAAAGATTTTTTGCAGTCAGGCCCAGCCCATTGCCAGGGTCCCATGGGCACATTCTTTGGCCATTTTCCCTGGGAAAGAAAACTCACCAGTCCAGGTTCCTGATGTCAGTTTGTAGGGCTCCCTTGGGTCTATCAGGGCAGCACAAGTTTGAGGTGGGGACAACTTCGGTCTGGGGTCCATCCTTCGATACAAGGATTTTTTGCAGTCAGGCCCCAGCCCAGGGCCAGGGGCCCCTGGGCACATCCTTTGGCCATTTTCCCTGGGAAAGAAAACTCACCAGTCCAGGTTCCTGATGTCAGTTTGTAGGGCTCCCTTGGGTCTATCAGGGCAGCACAAGTTTGAGGTGGGGACAACTTTGGTCTGGTGTCCATCCTTCGATACAAGGATTTTTTGCAGTCAGGTCCCAGCCCAGGGCCAGGGGCCCCTGGGCACATCATTTGTCCATTTTCCCTTGGAAAGAAAACTCAGCAGTCCAGGTTCCTGATGTCAGTTTGTAGGGCTCCCTTGGGTCTATCAGGGCAGCACAAGTTTGACTTGGTGACAACTTCGGTCTGGGGTCCATCCTTCGATATATGTATTTTTTGCAGTGATCCAGCGCAGGGCCAGGGGCCCCTGGGCACACCTTTTCGCCATTTTCCCTGGGAAAGACAAGTCACCAGTCCAGGTTCCTGATGTCAGTTTGTAGGGCTCCCTTGGGTCTATCAGGGCAGCACAAGTTTGAGGTGGGGACAACTTCGGTCTGGGGTCCATCCTTCGATACAAGGATTTTTTGCAGTCAGGCCCCACCCCAGGGCCAGGGCCCCCTGGGCACATCATTTATCCATTTTCCCTTGGAAAGAAAACTCAGCAGTCCAGGTTCCTGATGTCAGTTTGTAGGGCTCCCTTGGGTCTATCAGGGCAGCACAAGTTTGACTTGGTGACAACTTCGGTCTGGGGTCCATCCTTCGATATATATATTTTTTGCAGTGATCCAGCCCAGGGCCAGGGGCCCCTGGGCACATCCTTTGGCCCTTTTCCCTGGGAAAGAAAACTCAGCAGTCCAGGTTCCTGATGTCAGTTTGTAGGGCTCCCTGGGGTCTATCAGGGCATTACAAGTTTTAGGTGGGGACAACTTTGGTCTGGCCTCCATCCTTTGATATAAAGATTTTTTGCAGTCAGGCCCAGCCCATTGCCAGGGTCCCATGGGCACATTCTTTGTCCCTTTTCCCTGGGAAAGAAAACTCACCAGTCCAGGTTCCTGATGTCAGTTTGTAGGGCTCCCTTGGGTCTATCAGGGCAGCACAAGTTTGAGGTGGGGACAACTTCGGTCTGGGGTCCATCTTTCGATACAAGGATTTTTTGCAGTCAGGCCCCAGCCCAGGGCCAGGGGCCCCTGGGCACAACTTTTCGCCCTTTTCCCTGGGAAAGAAAACTCACCAGTCCAGGTTCCTGATGTCAGTTTTTAGGGCTCCCTTGGGTCTATCAGGGAAGCAGAAATTTGAGGAGGGGACAATTCGGTCTGGGGTCCATCCTGCGATATAAGGATATTTTGCAGTCAGGTCCCAGCCGAGGGCCAGGGTCCCCTGGGCACATCGTTTATCCATTTCCCCTGGGAAAGAAAACTCAGCAGTCCAGGTTCCTGATGTCAGTTTGTAGGGCTCCTTTGGGTCTATCAGGGCAGCAGAAGTTTGATGTGGGGACAACTTCGGTCTGGGGTCCCTCCTTCGATATAAGGATTTTTTGCAGTCAGGTCCCAGCCATGGCCGGGGGCACCTAGGCACATCCTTTGGCCATTTTCCCTGCGAAAGAAAACTCACCAGTCCAGGTTCCTGATGTCAGTTTGTAGGGCTCCCTTGGGGCTGTCAGGGCAGCAGAATTTTGAGGAGTGGGCAATTTCGTTCTGGAATCCATCCTTCGATATAAGGATTTTTTGCAGTCAGGTCCCAACCGAGGGCCAGGGGCCCCTGGGCACAACCTTTGGCCATTTTCCCTGGGAAAGAAAACTCACCATTCCAGGTTCCTGATGTCAGTTTGTAGGGCTCCTTTGGGTCTATCAGGGCAGCAGAAGTTTGATGTGGGGACAACTTCGGTCTGGGGTCCATCCTTCGATGTAAGGATTTTTTGCATTGAGGCCCCAGCCCAGGACCAGAGGCCCCTGGGCACATCCTTTGGCCATTTTCCCTTGGAAAGAAAACTCACCAGTCCGGGTTCCTGATGTCAGTTTGTAGGGCTCCCTGGGGTCTATCAGGGCATTACAAATTTTAGGTGGGGACAATTTTGGTTTGGCCTCCATCCTTTGATATAAAGATTTTTTGCAGTCAGGCCCAGCCCATTGCCAGGGTCCCATGGGCACATTCTTTGCCCATTTTCCCTGCAAAAGAAAACTCACCAGTCCAGGTTCCTGATGTCAGTTTGTAGGGCGCCATTGGGTCTATCAGGGCAGCACAAGTTTGACTTGGTGACAACTTCGGTCTGGGGTCCATCCTTCGATATATGTATTTTTTGCAGTGATCCAGCCCAGGGCCAGGGGCCCCTGGGCACACCTTTTCGCCATTTTCCCTGGGAAAGACAACTCACCAGTCCAGGTTCCTGATGTCAGTTTGTAGGGCTCCCTTGGGTCTATCAGGGCAGCACAAGTTTGAGGTGGGGACAATTTCGGACTGGGGTCCATCCTTCGATATAAGGATTTTTTGCAGTCAGGTCCCAGCCATGGCAGGGGGCACCTAGGCACATCCTTTGGCCATTTTCCCTGAGAAAGAAAACTCACCAGTCCAGGTTCCTGATGTCAGTTTGTAGGGCTCCCTTGGGTCTATCTGGGCGGCACAAGTTTGAGGTGGGGACAACTTCGGTCTGGGGTCCATCCTTCGATACAAGGATTTTTTGCAGTCAGGTCCCAGCCCAGGGCCAGGGGCCCCTGGGCACATCCTTTGGCCCTTTCCCTGGGAAAGAAATCTCAGCAGTCCAGGTTCCTGATGTCAGTTTGTAGGGCTCCCTGGGGTCTATCTGGGCATTACAAATTTTAGGTGGGGACAACTTTGGTCTGGTGTCCATCCTTCGATACAAGGATTTTTTGCAGTCAGGTCCCAGCCCAGGGCCAGGGGCCCCTGGGCACATCATTTGTCCATTTTCCCTTGGAAAGAAAACTCAGCAGTCCAGGTTCCTGATGTCAGTTTGTAGGGCTCCCTTGGGTCTATCAGGGCAGCACAAGTTTGACTTGGTGACAACTTCGGTCTGGGGTCCATCCTTCGATATATGTATTTTTTGCAGTGATCCAGCCCAGGGCCAGGGGCCCCTGGGCACACCTTTTCGCCATTTTCCCTGGGAAAGAAAACTCACCAGTCCAGGTTCCTGATGTCAGTTTGTAGGGCTCCCTTGGGTCTATCAGGGCAGCACAAGTTTGACTTGGTGACAACTTCGGTCTGGGGTCCATCCTTCGATATATGTATTTTTTGCAGTGATCCAGCCCAGGGCCAGGGGCCCCTGGGCACAACTTTTCGCCATTTTCCCTGGGAAAGAAAACTCACCAATCCAGGTTCCTGATGTCAGTTTGTAGGGCTCCCTTGGGTCTATCAGGGCAGCACAAGTTTGAGGTGGGGACAACTTCGGTCTGGGGTCCATCCTTCGATACCAGGATTTTTTGCAGTGATCCAGCCCAGGGCCAGGGGCCCCTGGGCACATCCTTTGGCCCTTTCCCTGGGAAAGAAATCTCAGCAGTCCAGGTTCCTGATGTCAGTTTGTAGGGCTCCCTGGGGTCTATCTGGGCATTACAAATTTTAGGTGGGGACAACTTTGGTCTGGTGTCCATCCTTCGATACAAGGATTTTTTGCAGTCAGGTCCCAGCCCAGGGCCAGGGGCCCCTGGGCACACCTTTTCGCCATTTTCCCTGGGAAAGAAAACTCACCAGTCCAGGTTCCTGATGTCAGTTTGTAGGGCTCCCTTGGGTCTATCAGGGCAGCACAAGTTTGACTTGGTGACAACTTCGGTCTGGGGTCCATCCTTCGATATATGTATTTTTTGCAGTGATCCAGCCCAGGGCCAGGGGCTTCTGGGCACAACTTTTCGCCATTTTCCCTGGGAAAGAAAACTCACCAATCCAGGTTCCTGATGTCAGTTTGTAGGGCTCCCTTGGGTCTATCAGGGCGGCACAAGTTTGAGGTGGGGACAACTTCGGTCTGGGCTCCATCCTTCGATACAAGGATTTTTTGCAGTCAGGTCCCAGCCCAGGGCCAGGGGCCCCTGGGCACATCCTTTGGCCCTTTTCCCTGGGAAAGAAAACTCAGCAGTCCAGGTTCCTGATGTCAGTTTGTAGGGCTCCCTGGGGTCTATCTGGGCATTACAAATTTTAGGTGGGGACAACTTCGGTCTGGGGTCCATCCTTCGATATAAGGATTTTTTGCAGTCAGGTCCCAGCCATGGCCGGGGGCACCTAGGCACATCCTTTGGCCATTTTCCCTGCGAAAGAAAACTCACCAGTCCAGGTTCCTGATGTCAGTTTGTAGGGCTCCCTTGGGGCTGTCAGGGCAGCAGAATTTTGAGGAGTGGGCAATTTCGGTCTGGAATCCATCCTTCGATATAAGGATTTTTTGCAGTCAGGCCCCAACCGAGGGCCAGGGGCCCCTGGGCACATCCTTTGGCCATTTTCCCTTGGAAAGAAAACTCACCAGTCCGGGTTCCTGATGTCAGTTTGTAGGGCTCCCTGGGGTCTATCAGGGCATTGCAAATTTTAGGTGGGGACAATTTGTTTTGGCCTCCATCCTTTGATATAAAGATTTTTTGCAGTCAGGCCCAGCCCATTGCCAGGGTCCCATGGGCACATTCTTTGGCCATTTTCCCTGGGAAAGAAAACTCACCAGTCCAGGTTCCTGATGTCAGTTTGTAGGGCTCCCTTGGGTCTATCAGGGCAGCACAAGTTTGAGGTGGGGACAACTTCGGTCTGGGGTCCATCCTTCGATACAAGGATTTTTTGCAGTCAGGCCCCAGCCCAGGGCCAGGGGCCCCTGGGCACATCCTTTGGCCATTTTCCCTGGGAAAGAAAACTCACCAGTCCAGGTTCCTGATGTCAGTTTGTAGGGCTCCCTTGGGTCTATCAGGGCAGCACAAGTTTGAGGTGGGGACAACTTCGGTCTGGTGTCCATCCTTCGATACAAGGATTTTTTGCCGTCAGGTCCCAGCCGAGGGCCAGGGGCCCCTGGGCACATCATTTGTCCATTTTCCCTTGGAAAGAAAACTCAGCAGTCCAGGTTCCTGATGTCAGTTTGTAGGGCTCCCTTGGGTCTATCAGGGCAGCACAAGTTTGACTTGGTGACAACTTCGGTCTGGGGTCCATCCTTCGATATATGTATTTTTTGCAGTGATCCAGCGCAGGGCCAGGGGCCCCTGGGCACACCTTTTCGCCATTTTCCCTGGGAAAGACAAGTCACCAGTCCAGGTTCCTGATGTCAGTTTGTAGGGCTCCCTTGGGTCTATCAGGGCAGCACAAGTTTGAGGTGGGGACAACTTCGGTCTGGTGTCCATCCTTCGATACAAGGATTTTTTGCAGTCAGGTCCCAGCCCAGGGCCAGGGGCCCCTGGGCACATCCTTTGGCCCTTTTCCCTGGGAAAGAAAACTCAGCAGTCCAGGTTCCTGATGTCAGTTTGTAGGGCTCCCTTGGGTCTATCAGGGCAGCACAAGTTTGAGGTGGGGACAACTTCGGTCTGGGGTCCATCCTTCGATGTAAGGATTTTTTGCATTGATGTCCCAGCCCAGGACCAGAGGCCCCTGGGCACATCCTTTGGCCATTTTCCCTTGGAAAGAAAACTCACCAGTCCGGGTTCCTGATGTCAGTTTGTAGGGCTCCCTGGGGTCTATCAGGGCATTACAAATTTTAGGTGGGGACAATTTTGGTTTGGCCTCCATCCTTTGAGATAAAGATTTTTTGCAGTCAGGCCCAGCCCATTGCCAGGGTCCCATGGGCACATTCTTTGGCCATTTTCCCTGGGAAAGAAAACTCACCAGTCCAGGTTCCTGATGTCAGTTTGTAGGGCTCCCTTGGGTCTATCAGGGCAGCACAAGTTTGAGGTGGGGACAACTTCGGTCTGGGGTCCATCCTTCGATACAAGGATTATTTGCAGTCAGGCCCCAGCCCAGGGCCAGGGGCCCCTGGGCACATCCTTTGGCCATTTTCCCTGGGAAAGAAAACTCACCAGTCCAGGTTCCTGATGTCAGTTTGTAGGGCTCCCTTGGGTCTATCAGGGCAGCACAAGTTTGAGGTGGGGACAACTTCGGTCTGGTGTCCATCCTTCGATACAAGGATTTTTTGCAGTCAGGTCCCAGCCCAGGGCCAGGGGCCCCTGGGCACATCATTTGTCCATTTTCCCTTGGAAAGAAAACTCAGCAGTCCAGGTTCCTGATGTCAGTTTGTAGGGCGCCATTGGGTCTATCAGGGCAGCACAAGTTTGACTTGGTGACAACTTCGGTCTGGGGTCCATCCCTCGATATATGTATTTTTTGCAGTGATCCAGCCCAGGGCCAGGGGCCCCTGGGCACACCTTTTCGCCATTTTCCCTGGGAAAGACAACTCAGCAGTCCAGGTTCCTGATGTCAGTTGGTAGGGCTCCCTTGGGTCTATCAGGGCAGCACAAGTTTGAGGTGGGGACAATTTCGGACTGGGGTCCATCCTTCGATATAAGGATTTTTTGCAGTCAGGTCCCAGCCATGGCCGGGGGCAACTAGGCACATTCTTTGTCCCTTTACCCTGAGAAAGAAAACTCACCAGTCCAGGTTCCTGATGTCAGTTTGTAGGGCTCCCTTGGGTCTATCAGGGCAGCACAAGTTTGAGGTGGGGCCAATTTCGGTCTGGGGTCCATCCTTCGATATAAGGATTTTTTGCAGTCAGGTCCCAGCCCAGGGCCAGGGGCCCCTGGGCACATCCTTTGGCCATTTTCCCTGGGAAAGAAAACTCACCAGTCCAGGTTCCTGATGTCAGTTTGTAGGGCTCCCTTGGGTCTATCAGGGCGGCACAAGTTTGAGGTGGTGACAACTTCGGTCTGGGGTCCATCCTTCGATACAAGGATTTTTTGCAGTCAGGTCCCAGCCCAGGGCCAGGGGCCCCTGGGCACATCCTTTGGCCCTTTCCCTGGGAAAGAAATCTCAGCAGTCCAGGTTCCTGATGTCAGTTTGTAGGGCTCCCTGGGGTCTATCTGGGCATTACAAATTTTAGGTGGGGACAACTTTGGTCTGGTGTCCATCCTTCGATACAAGGATTTTTTGCAGTCAGGTCCCAGCCATGGCCGGGGGCACCTAGGCACATCCTTTGGCCATTTTCCCTGCGAAAGAAAACTCACCAGTCCAGGTTCCTGATGTCAGTTTGTAGGGCTCCCTTGGGGCTGTCAGGGCAGCAGAATTTTGAGGAGTGGGCAATTTCGGTCTGGAATCCATCCTTCGATATAAGGATTTTTTGCAGTCAGGTCCCAACCGAGGGCCAGGGGCCCCTGGGCACATCCTTTGGCCATTTTCCCTGGGAAAGAAAACTCACCAGTCCAGGTTCCTGATGTCAGTTTGTAGGGCTCCTTTGGGTCTATCAGGGCAGCAGAAGTTTGATGTGGGGACAACTTCGGTCTGGGGTCCATCCTTCGATGTAAGGATTTTTTGCATTGAGGTCCCAGCCCAGGACCAGGGGCCCCTGGGCACATCCTTTGGCCATTTTCCCTTGGAAAGAAAACTCACCAGTCCGGGTTCCTGATGTCAGTTTGTAGGGCTCCCTGGGGTCTATCAGGGCATTACAAATTTTAGGTGGGGACAATTTGTTTTGGCCTCCATCCTTTGATATAAATATTTTTTGCAGTCAGGCCCAGCCCATTGCCAGGGTCCCATGGGCACATTCTTTGGCCATTTTCCCTGGGAAAGAAAACTCACCAGTCCAGGTTCCTGATGTCAGTTTGTAGGGCTCCCTTGGGTCTATCAGGGCAGCACAAGTTTGAGGTGGGGACAACTTCGGTCTGGGGTCCATCCTTCGATACAAGGATTTTTTGCAGTCAGGCCCCAGCCCAGGGCCAGGGGCCCCTGGGCACATCCTTTGGCCATTTTCCCTGGGAAAGAAAACTCACCAGTCCAGGTTCCTGATGTCAGTTTGTAGGGCTCCCTTGGGTCTATCAGGGCAGCACAAGTTTGAGGTGGGGACAACTTCGGTCTGGGGTCCATCCTTCGATACAAGGATTATTTGCAGTCAGGCCCCAGCCCAGGGCCAGGGGCCCCTGGGCACATCCTTTGGCCATTTTCCCTGGGAAAGAAAACTCACCAGTCCAGGTTCCTGATGTCAGTTTGTAGGGCTCCCTTGGGTCTATCAGGGCAGCACAAGTTTGAGGTGGGGACAACTTCGGTCTGGTGTCCATCCTTCGATACAAGGATTTTTTGCAGTCAGGTCCCAGCCCAGGGCCAGGGGCCCCTGGGCACATCATTTGTCCATTTTCCCTTGGAAAGAAAACTCAGCAGTCCAGGTTCCTGATGTCAGTTTGTAGGGCGCCATTGGGTCTATCAGGGCAGCACAAGTTTGACTTGGTGACAACTTCGGTCTGGGGTCCATCCCTCGATATATGTATTTTTTGCAGTGATCCAGCCCAGGGCCAGGGGCCCCTGGGCACACCTTTTCGCCATTTTCCCTGGGAAAGACAACTCAGCAGTCCAGGTTCCTGATGTCAGTTGGTAGGGCTCCCTTGGGTCTATCAGGGCAGCACAAGTTTGAGGTGGGGACAATTTCGGACTGGGGTCCATCCTTCGATATAAGGATTTTTTGCAGTCAGGTCCCAGCCATGGCCGGGGGCAACTAGGCACATTCTTTGTCCCTTTACCCTGAGAAAGAAAACTCACCAGTCCAGGTTCCTGATGTCAGTTTGTAGGGCTCCCTTGGGTCTATCAGGGCAGCACAAGTTTGAGGTGGGGCCAATTTCGGTCTGGGGTCCATCCTTCGATATAAGGATTTTTTGCAGTCAGGTCCCAGCCCAGGGCCAGGGGCCCCTGGGCACATCCTTTGGCCATTTTCCCTGGGAAAGAAAACTCACCAGTCCAGGTTCCTGATGTCAGTTTGTAGGGCTCCCTTGGGTCTATCAGGGCGGCACAAGTTTGAGGTGGTGACAACTTCGGTCTGGGGTCCATCCTTCGATACAAGGATTTTTTGCAGTCAGGTCCCAGCCCAGGGCCAGGGGCCCCTGGGCACATCCTTTGGCCCTTTCCCTGGGAAAGAAATCTCAGCAGTCCAGATTCCTGATGTCAGTTTGTAGGGCTCCCTGGGGTCTATCTGGGCATTACAAATTTTAGGTGGGGACAACTTTGGTCTGGTGTCCATCCTTCGATACAAGGATTTTTTGCAGTCAGGTCCCAGCCATGGCCGGGGGCACCTAGGCACATCCTTTGGCCATTTTCCCTGCGAAAGAAAACTCACCAGTCCAGGTTCCTGATGTCAGTTTGTAGGGCTCCCTTGGGGCTGTCAGGGCAGCAGAATTTTGAGGAGTGGGCAATTTCGGTCTGGAATCCATCCTTCGATATAAGGATTTTTTGCAGTCAGGTCCCAACCGAGGGCCAGGGGCCCCTGGGCACATCCTTTGGCCATTTTCCCTGGGAAAGAAAACTCACCAGTCCAGGTTCCTGATGTCAGTTTGTAGGGCTCCTTTGGGTCTATCAGGGCAGCAGAAGTTTGATGTGGGGACAACTTCGGTCTGGGGTCCATCCTTCGATGTAAGGATTTTTTGCATTGAGGTCCCAGCCCAGGACCAGGGGCCCCTGGGCACATCCTTTGGCCATTTTCCCTTGGAAAGAAAACTCACCAGTCCGGGTTCCTGATGTCAGTTTGTAGGGCTCCCTGGGGTCTATCAGGGCATTACAAATTTTAGGTGGGGACAATTTGTTTTGGCCTCCATCCTTTGATATAAATATTTTTTGCAGTCAGGCCCAGCCCATTGCCAGGGTCCCATGGGCACATTCTTTGGCCATTTTCCCTGGGAAAGAAAACTCACCAGTCCAGGTTCCTGATGTCAGTTTGTAGGGCTCCCTTGGGTCTATCAGGGCAGCACAAGTTTGAGGTGGGGACAACTTCGGTCTGGGGTCCATCCTTCGATACAAGGATTTTTTGCAGTCAGGCCCCAGCCCAGGGCCAGGGGCCCCTGGGCACATCCTTTGGCCATTTTCCCTGGGAAAGAAAACTCACCAGTCCAGGTTCCTGATGTCAGTTTGTAGGGCTCCCTTGGGTCTATCAGGGCAGCACAAGTTTGAGGTGGGGACAACTTCGGTCTGGTGTCCATCCTTCGATACAAGGATTTTTTGCAGTCAGGTCCCAGCCGAGGGCCAGGGGCCCCTGGGCACATCATTTGTCCATTTTCCCTTGGAAAGAAAACTCAGCAGTCCAGGTTCCTGATGTCAGTTTGTAGGGCTCCCTTGGGTCTATCAGGGCAGCACAAGTTTGACTTGGTGACAACTTCGGTCTGGGGTCCATCCTTCGATATATGTATTTTTTGCAGTGATCCAGCGCAGGGCCAGGGGCCCCTGGGCACACCTTTTCGCCATTTTCCCTGGGAAAGACAAGTCACCAGTCCAGGTTCCTGATGTCAGTTTGTAGGGCTCCCTTGGGTCTATCAGGGCGGCACAAGTTTGAGGTGGGGACAACTTCGGTCTGGGGTCCATCCTTCGATACAAGGATTTTTTGCAGTCAGGTCCCAGCCCAGGGCCAGGGGCCCCTGGGCACATCCTTTGGCCATTTCCCCTGGGAAAGAAAACTCACCAGTCCACGTTCCTGATGTCAGTTTGTAGGGCTCCCTTGGGTCTATCAGGGCAGCACAAGTTTGAGGTGGGGACAACTTCGGTCTGGTGTCCATCCTTCGATACAAGGATTTTTTGCAGTCAGGCCCCAGCCCAGGGCCAGGGGCCCCTGGGCACATCCTTTGGCCATTTTCCCTGGGAAAGAAAACTCACCAGTCCAGGTTGCTGATGTCAGTTTGTAGGGCTCCCTTGGGTCTATCAGGGCAGCACAAGTTTGAGGTGGGGACAACTTCGGTCTGGGGTCCATCCTTCGATACAAGGATTTTTTGCAGTCAGGTCCCAGCCGAGGGCCAGGGGTCCCTGGGCACATCATTTGTCCATTTTCCCTTGGAAAGAAAACTCAGCAGTCCAGGTTCCTGATGTCAGTTTGTAGGGCTCCCTTGGGTCTATCAGGGCAGCACAAGTTTGACTTGGTGACAACTTCGGTCTGGGGTCCATCCTTCGATATATGTATTTTTTGCAGTGATCCAGCCCAGGGCCAGGGGCCCCTGGGCACAACTTTTCGCCATTTTCCCTGTGAAAGAAAACTCACCAGTCCAGGTTCCTGATGTCAGTTTGTAGGGCTCCCTTGGGTCTATCAGGGCGGCACAAGTTTGAGGTGGGGACAACTTCGGTCTGTGCTCCATCCTTCGATACAAGGATTTTTTGCAGTCATGTCCCAGCCCAGGGCCAGGGGCCCCTGGGCACATCCTTTGGCCCTTTTCCCTGGGAAAGAAAACTCACCAGTCCAGGTTCCTGATGTCAGTTTGTAGGGCTCCCTGGGGTCTATCAGGGCATTACAAATTTTAGGTGGGGACAATTTTGGTCTGGCCTCCATCCTTTGATATAAAGATTTTTTGCAGTCAGGCCCAGCCCATTGCCAGGGTCCCATGGGCACATTCTTTGGCCATTTTCCCTGGGAAAGAAAACTCACCAGTCCAGGTTCCTGATGTCAGTTTGTAGGGCTCCCTTGGGTCTATCAGGGCAGCACAAGTTTGAGGTGGGGACAACTTCGGTCTGGGGTCCATCTTTCGATACAAGGATTTTTTGCAGTCAGGCCCCAGCCCAGGGCCAGGGGCCCCAGGGCACATCCTTTGGCCATTTTCCCTGGGAAAGAAAACTCACCAGTCCACGTTCCTGATGTCAGTTTTTAGGGCTCCCTTGGGTCTATCAGGGAAGCAGAAATTTGAGGAGGGGACAATTCGGTCTGGGGTCCATCCTGCGATATAAGGATATTTTGCAGTCAGGTCCCAGCCGAGGGCCAGGGTCCCCTGGGCGCATCGTTTGTCCATTTCCCCTGGGAAAGAAAACTCAGCAGTCCAGGTTCCTGATGTCAGTTTGTAGGGCTCTTTTGGGTCTATCAGGGCAGCAGAAGTTTGATGTGGGGACAACTTCGGTCTGGGGTCCATCCTTCGATATAAGGATTTTTTGCAGTCAGGTCCCAGCCATGGCCGGGGGCACCTAGGCACATCCTTTGGCCATTTTCCCTGCGAAAGAAAACTCACCAGTCCAGGTTCCTGATGTCAGTTTGTAGGGCTCCCTTGGGGCTGTCAGGGCAGCAGAATTTTGAGGAGTGGGCAATTTCGGTCTGGAATCCATCGTTCGATATAAGGATTTTTTGCAGTCAGGTCCCAACCGAGGGCCAGGGGCCCCTGGGCACATCCTTTGGCCATTTTCCCTGGGAAAGAAAACTCACCAGTCCAGGTTCCTGATGTCAGTTTGTAGGGCTCCTTTGGGTCTATCAGGGCAGCAGAAGTTTGATGTGGGGACAACTTCGGTCTGGGGTCCATCCTTCGATGTAAGGATTTTTTGCATTGAGGTCCCAGCCCAGGGCCAGGGGCCCCTGGGCACATCCTTTGGCCATTTTCCCTTGGAAAGAAAACTCACCAGTCCGGGTTCCTGATGTCAGTTTGTAGGGCTCCCTGGGGTCTATCAGGGCATTACAAATTTTAGGTGGGGACAATTTGTTTTGGCCTCCATCCTTTGATATAAATATTTTTTGCAGTCAGGCCCAGCCTATTGCCAGGGTCCCATGGGCACATTCTTTGGCCATTTTCCCTGGGAAAGAAAACTCACCAGTCCAGGTTCCTGATGTCAGTTTGTAGGGCTCCCTTGGGTCTATCAGGGCAGCACAAGTTTGAGGTGGGGACAACTTCGGTCTGGGGTCCATCCTTCGATACAAGGATTTTTTGCATTGAGGTCCCAGCCCAGGACCAGGGGCCCCTGGGCACATCCTTTGGCCATTTTCCCTGGGAAAGAAAACTCACCAGTCCAGGTTCCTGATGTCAGTTTGTAGGGCTCCCTTGGGTCTATCAGGGCAGCACAAGTTTGAGGTGGGGACAACTTCGGTCTGGTGTCCATCCTTCGATACAAGGATTTTTTGCAGTCAGGTCCCAGCCGAGGGCCAGGGGCCCCTGGGCACATCATTTGTCCATTTTCCCTTGGAAAGAAAACTCAGCAGTCCAGGTTCCTGATGTCAGTTTGTAGGGCTCCCTTGGGTCTATCAGGGCAGCACAAGTTTGACTTGGTGACAACTTCGGTCTGGGGTCCATCCTTCGATATATGTATTTTTTGCAGTGATCCAGCGCAGGGCCAGGGGCCCCTGGGCACACCTTTTCGCCATTTTCCCTGGGAAAGACAAGTCACCAGTCCAGGTTCCTGATGTCAGTTTGTAGGGCTCCCTTGGGTCTATCAGGGCGGCACAAGTTTGAGGTGGGGACAACTTCGGTCTGGGGTCCATCCTTCGATACAAGGATTTTTTGCAGTCAGGTCCCAGCCCATTGCCAGGGGCCCCTGGGCACATCCTTTGGCCATTTCCCCTGGGAAAGAAAACTCACCAGTCCACGTTCCTGATGTCAGTTTGTAGGGCTCCCTTGGGTCTATCAGGGCAGCACAAGTTTGAGGTGGGGACAACTTCGGTCTGGTGTCCATCCTTCGATACAAGGATTTTTTGCAGTCAGGTCCCAGCCCAGGGCCAGGGGCCCCTGGGCACATCATTTGTCCATTTTCCCTTGGAAAGAAAACTCAGCAGTCCAGGTTCCTGATGTCAGTTTGTAGGGCTCCCTTGGGTCTATCAGGGCAGCACAAGTTTGACTTGGTGGCAACTTCGGTCTGGGGTCCATCCTTCGATATATGTATTTTTTGCAGTGATCCAGCCCAGGGCCAGGGGCCCCTGGGCACACCTTTTCGCCATTTTCCCTGGGAAAGAAAACTCACCAGTCCAGGTTCCTGATGTCAGTTTGTAGGGCTCCCTTGGGTCTATCAGGGCAGCACAAGTTTGACTTGGTGACAACTTCGGTCTGGGGTCCATCCTTCGATATATGTATTTTTTGCAGTGATCCAGCCCAGGGCCAGGGGCCCCTGGGCACAACTTTTCGCCATTTTCCCTGTGAAAGAAAACTCACCAGTCCAGGTTCCTGATGTCAGTTTGTAGGGCTCCCTTGGGTCTATCAGGGCGGCACAAGTTTGAGGTGGGGACAACTTCGGTCTGGGCTCCATCCTTCGATACAAGGATTTTTTGCAGTCAGGTCCCAGCCCAGGGCCAGGGGCCTCTGGGCACATCCTTTGGCCCTTTTCCCTGGGAAAGAAAACTCAGCAGTCCAGGTTCCTGATGTCAGTTTGTAGGGCTCCCTGGGGTCTATCAGGGCATTACAAATTTTAGGTGGGGACAACTTTGGTCTGGCCTCCATCCTTTGATATAAAGATTTTTTGCAGTCAGGCCCAGCCCATTGCCAGGGTCCCATGGGCACATTCTTTGGCCATTTTCCCTGGGAAAGAAAACTCACCAGTCCAGGTTCCTGATGTCAGTTTGTAGGGCTCCCTTGGGTCTATCAGGGAAGCAGAAATTTGAGGAGGGGACAATTCGGTCTGGGGTCCATCCTGCGATATAAGGATATTTTGCAGTCAGGTCCCAGCCGAGGGCCAGGGTCCCCTGGGCGCATCGTTTGTCCATTTCCCCTGGGAAAGAAAACTCAGCAGTCCAGGTTCCTGATGTCAGTTTGTAGGGCTCTTTTGGGTCTATCAGGGCAGCAGAAGTTTGATGTGGGGACAACTTCGGTCTGGGGTCCATCCTTCGATATAAGGATTTTTTGCAGTCAGGTCCCAACCGAGGGCCAGGGGCCCCTGGGCACATCCTTTGGCCATTTTCCCTGGGAAAGAAAACTCACCAGTCCAGGTTCCTGATGTCAGTTTGTAGGGCTCCTTTGGGTCTATCAGGGCAGCAGAAGTTTGATGTGGGGACAACTTCGGTCTGGGGTCCATCCTTCGATGTAAGGATTTTTTGCATTGAGGTCCCAGCCCAGGACCAGAGGCCCCTGGGCACATCCTTTGGCCATTTTCCCTTGGAAAGAAAACTCACCAGTCCGGGTTCCTGATGTCAGTTTGTAGGGCTCCCTGGGGTCTATCAGGGCATTACAAATTTTAGGTGGGGACAATTTTGGTTTGGCCTCCATCCTTTGATATAAAGATTTTTTGCAGTCAGGCCCAGCCCATTGCCAGGGTCCCATGGGCACATTCTTTGGCCATTTTCCCTGGGAAAGAAAACTCACCAGTCCAGGTTCCTGATGTCAGTTTGTAGGGCTCCCTTGGGTCTATCAGGGCAGCACAAGTTTGAGGTGGGGACAACTTCGGTCTGGTGTCCATCCTTCGATACAAGGATTTTTTGCAGTCAGGCCCCAGCCCAGGGCCAGGGGCCCCTGGGCACATCATTTGTCCATTTTCCCTTGGAAAGAAAACTCAGCAGTCCAGGTTCCTGATGTCAGTTTGTAGGGCGCCATTGGGTCTATCAGGGCAGCACAAGTTTGACTTGGTTACAACTTCGGTCTGGGGTCCATCCTTCGATATATGTATTTTTTGCAGTGATCCAGCGCAGGGCCAGGGGCCCCTGGGCACACCTTTTCGCCATTTTCCCTGGGAAAGACAACTCACCAGTCCAGGTTCCTGATGTCAGTTTGTAGGGCTCCCTTGGGTCTATCAGGGCAGCACAAGTTTGAGGTGGGGACAATTTCGGACTGGGGTCCATCCTTCGATACAAGGATTTTTTGCAGTCAGGTCCCAGCCCAGGGCCAGGGGCCCCTGGGCACATCCTTTGGCCCTTTTCCCTGGGAAAGAAAACTCAGCAGTCCAGGTTCCTGATGTCAGTTTGTAGGGCTCCCTGGGGTCTATCAGGGCATTACAAATTTTAGGTGGGGACAACTTTGGTCTGGCCTCCATCCTTTGATATAAAGATTTTTTGCAGTCAGGCCCAGCCCATTGCCAGGGTCCCATGGGCACATTCTTTGGCCATTTTCCCTGGGAAAGAAAACTCACCAGTCCAGGTTCCTGATGTCAGTTTGTAGGGCTCCCTTGGGTCTATCAGGGCAGCACAAGTTTGACTTGGTGACAACTTCGGTCTGGGGTCCATCCTTCGATATAAGGATTTTTTGCAGTCAGGCCCCAGCCCAGGGTGCGGGGCCCCTGGGCACAAACTTTGGCTGTTTTTCCTGGGAAAGAAAACTCACCAGTCCAGGTTCCTGATGTCAGTTTTTAGGGCTCCCTTGGGTCTATCAGGGCAGCAGAAATTTGAGGAGGGGACAATTCCGTCTGGGGTTCATCCTGCTATATATGTATATTTTGCAGTCAGGTCCCAGCCGAGGGCCAGGGTCCCCTGGGCACATCGTTTGCCCATTTCCCCTGGGAAAGAAAACTCAGCAGTCCAGGTTCCTGATGTCAGTTTGTAGGGCTCCTTTGGGTCTATCAGGGCAGCAGAAGTATGATGTGGGGACAACTTCGGTCTGGGGTCCATCCTTCGATATAAGGATTTTTTGCAGTCAGGTCCCAGCCATGGCCGGGGGCACCTAGGCACATCCTTTGGCCATTTTCCCTGCGAAAGAAAACTCACCAGTCCAGGTTCCTGATGTCAGTTTGTAGGGCTCCCTTGGGGCTGTCAGGGCAGCAGAATTTTGAGGAGTGGGCAATTTCGGTCTGGAATCCATCCTTCGATATAAGGATTTTTTGCAGTCAGGTCCCAGCCCAGGACCAGGGGCCCCTGGGCACATCCTTTGGCCATTTTCCCTTGGAAAGAAAACTCACCAGTCCGGGTTCCTGATGTCAGTTTGTAGGGCTCCTTTGGGTCTATCTGGGCATTACAAATTTTACGTGGGGACAACTTTGGTCTGGCCTCCATCCTTTGATATAAAGATTTTTTGCAGTCAGGCCCAGCCCATTGCCAGGGTCCCATGGGCACATTCTTTGGCCATTTTCCCTGGGAAAGAAAACTCACCAGTCCAGGTTGCTGATGTCAGTTTGTAGGGCTCCCTTGGGTCTATCAGGGCAGCACAAGTTTGAGGTGGGGACAACTTCGATCTGGGGTCCATCCTTCGATATATGTATTTTTTGCAGTGAGGTCCCAGCCCAGGGCCAGGGGCCCCTGGGCACATCATTTGTCCATTTTCCCTTGGAAAGAAAACTCACCAGTCCAGGTTCCTGATGTCAGTTTGTAGGGCTCCCTTGGGTCTATCAGGGCAGCACAAGTTTGACTTGGTGACAACTTCGGTCTGGGGTACATCTTTCGATATATGTATTTTTTGCAGTGATCCAGCCCAGGGCCAGGGGCCCCTGGGCACAACTTTTTTCCATTTTCCCTGGGAAAGAAAACTCACCAGTCCAGGTTCCTGATGTCAGTTTGTAGGGCTCCCTTGGGTCTATCAGGGCAGCACAAGTTTGACTTGGTGACAACTTCGGTCTGGGGTCCATCCTTCGATATATGTATTTTTTGCAGTGATCCAGCCCAGGGCCAGGGGCCCCTGGGCACATCCTTTGGCCCTTTTCCCTGGGAAAGAAAACTCAGCAGTCCAGGTTCCTGATGTCAGTTTGTAGGGCTCCCTGGGGTCTATCAGGGCATTACAAATTTTAGGTGGGGACAACTTTGGTCTGGCCTCCATCCTTTGATATAAAGATTTTTTGCACTCAGGCCCAGCCCATTGCCAGGGTCCCATGGGCACATTCTTTGGCCATTTTCCCTGGGAAAGAAAACTCACCAGTCCAGGTTCCTGATGTCAGTTTGTAGGGCTCCCTTGGGTCTATCAGGGCAGCACAAATTTGAGGTGGGGACAACTTCGGTCTGGGCTCCATCCTTCGATATAAGGATTTTTTGCAGTCAGGTCCCAGCCCAGGGCCAGGGGCCCCTGGGCACATCATTTGTCCATTTTCCCTTGGAAATAAAACTCAGCAGTCCAGGTTCCTGATGTCAGTTTGTAGGGCTCCCTTGGGTCTATCAGGGCAGCACAAGTTTGACTTGGTGACAACTTCGGTCTGGGGTCCATCCTTCGATATATGTATTTTTTGCAGTGATCCAGCCCAGGGCCAGGGGCCCCTGGGCACACCTTTTCGCCATTTTCCCTGGGAAAGAAAACTCACCAGTCCAGGTTCCTGATGTCAGTTTGTAGGGCTCCCTTGGGTCTATCAGGGCAGCACAAGTTTGAGGTGGGGAAAACTTCGGTCTGGGCTCCATCCTTCGATTTAAGGATTTTTTGCAGTCAGGTCCCAGCCCAGGGTGCGGGGCCCCTGGGCACAACCTTTGGCAGTTTTTCCTGGGAAAGAAAACTCACCAGTCCAGGTTCCTGATGTCAGTTTTTAGGGCTCCCTTGGGTCTATCAGGGCAGCAGAAATTTGATGTGGGGACAACTTCGGTCTGGGGTCCATCCTTCGATATAAGGATTTTTTGCAGTCAGGTCCCAGCCCAGGGCCAGGGGCCCCTGGGCACATCCTTTGGCCATTTTCTCTTGGAAAGAAAACTCAGCAGTCCAGGTTCCGGATGTCAGTTTGTAGGGCTCCCTTGGGTCTATCAGGGCAGCACAAGTTTGAGGTGCTGACAACTTCGGTCTGGGGTCCATCCTTTGATATAAGTATTTTTTGCAGTCAGTACCCAGCCCAGTGTGCGGCGCCCCTGGGCACATCTTTTGGCCATTTTCCCTTGGAAAGAAAACTCATTAGTCCAGGTACGTGATGTCAGTTTGTAGGGCTCCCTTGGGTCTATCAGGGCAGCACAAGTTTGAGGTGGGGACAACTTCGGTCTGGGGTCCATCCTTCGATACAAGGATTTTTTGCAGTCAGGTCCCAGCCCAGGGCCAGGGGCCCCTGGGCACATTATTTGTCCATTTTCCCTTGGAAAGAAAACTCAGCAGTCCAGGTTCCTGATGTCAGTTTGTGGGGCTCCCTTGGGTCTATCAGGGCAGCACAAGTTTGACTTGGTGACAACTTCGGTCTGGGGTCCATCCTTCGATATATGTATTTTTTGCAGTGATCCAGCCCAGGGCCAGGGGCCCCTGGGCACACCTTTTCGCCATTTTCCCTGGGAAAGAAAACTCACCAGTCCAGGTTCCTGATGTCAGTTTGTAGGGCTCCCTTGGGTCTATCAGGGCAGCACAAGTTTGAGGTGGGGAAAACTTCGGTCTGGGCTCCATCCTTCGATATAAGGATTTTTTGCAGTCAGGTCCCAGCCCAGGGTGCGGGGCCCCTGGGCACAACCTTTGGCAGTTTTTCCTGGGAAAGAAAACTCACCAGTCCAGGTTCCTGATGTCAGTTTTTAGGGCTCCCTTGGGTCTATCAGGGCAGCCGAAATTTGAGGAGGGGACAATTCGGTCTGGGGTCCATCCTGCGATATATGTATATTTTGCAGTCAGGTCCCAGCCGAGGGCCAGGGTCCCCTGGGCACATCGTTTGTCCATTTCCCCTGGGAAAGAAAACTCAGGAGTCCAGGTTCCTGATGTCAGTTTGTAGGGCTCCTTTGGGTCTATCAGGGCAGCAGAAGTTTGATGTGGGGACAACTTCGGTCTAGGGTCCATCCTTCGATATAAGGATTTTTTGCAGTCAGGTCCCAGCCATGGCCGGGGGCACCTAGGCACATCCTTTGGCCATTTTCCCTGCGAAAGAAAACTCACCAGTCCAGGTTCCTGATGTCAGTTTGTAGGGCTCCCTTGGGGCTGTCAGGGCAGCAGAATTTTGAGGAGTGGGCAATTTCGATCTGGAATCCATCCTTCGATATAAGGATTTTTTGCAGTCAGGTCCCAGCCGAGGGCCAGGGGCCCCTGGGCACATCCTTTGGCCATTTTCCCTGGGAAAGAAAACTCACCAGTCCAGGTTCCTGATGTCAGTTTGTAGGGCTCCTTTGGGTCTATCAGGGCAGCAGAAATTTGATGTGGGGACAACTTCGGTCTGGGGTCCATCCTTCGATACAAGGATTTTTTGCATTGAGGTCCCAGCCCAGGACCAGGGGCCCCTGGGCACATCCTTTGGCCATTTTCCCTTGGAAAGAAAACTCACCAGTCCGGGTTCCTGATGTCAGTTTGTAGGGCTCCTTTGGGTCTATCTGGGCATTACAAATTTTACGTGGGGACAACTTTGGTCTGGCCTCCATCCTTTGATATAAAGATTTTTTGCAGTCAGGCCCAGCCCATTGCCAGGGTCCCATGGGCACATTCTTTGGCCATTTTCCCTGGGAAAGAAAACTCACCAGTCCAGGTTCCTGATGTCAGTTTGTAGGGCTCCCTTGGGTCTATCAGGGCGGCACAAGTTTGAGGTGGGGACAGCTTCGGTCTGGGGTCCATCCTTCGATAAAAGGATTTTTTGCAGTCAGGTCCCAGCCCAGGGCAAGGGGCCCCTGGGCACATCCTTTGGCCCTTTTCCCTGGGAAAGAAAACTCACCAGTCCAGGTTCCTGATGTCAGTTTGCAGGGCTCCCTGGGGTCTATCAGGGCATTACAAATTTTAGGTGGGGACAACTTTGGTTTGGCCTCCATCCTTTGATATAAAGATTTTTTGCAGTCAGGCCCAGCCCATTGCCAGGGTCCCATGGGCACATTCTTTGGCCATTTTCCCTGGGAAAGAAAACTCACCAGTCCATGTTCCTGATGTCAGTTTGTAGGGCTCCCTTGGGTCTATCAGGGCAGCACAAGTTTGAGGTGGGGACAACTTTGGTCTGGGGTCCATCTTTCGATACAAGGATTTTTTGCAGTCAGGCCCCAGCCCAGGGCCAGGGGCCCCTGGGCACATCCTTTGGCCATTTTCCCTGGGAAATAAAACCCACCAGTCCAGGTTCCTGATGTCAGTTTGTAGGGATCATTTGGGTCTATCAGGGCAGCAGACGTTTGAGGTGGGGACAACTTAGGAGTGGGGTCCATCCTTCTATATAAGGATTTTTTGCAGTGAGGTCCCAGCCCAGGACCAGGGGCCCCTGGGCACATCCTTTGTCCCTTTTCCCTGGGAAAGAAAACTCAGCAGTCCCGGTTCCTGATGTCAGTTTGTAGGGCTCCCTTGGGTCTCTCAGGGCAGCACAACTTTGAGGTGCTGACAACTTCGGTCTGGGGTCCATCCTTTGATATAAGTATTTTTTGCAGTCAGGACCCAGCCCAGTGTGCGGCGCCCCTGGGCACATCGTTTGGCCATTTTCCCTTGGAAAGAAAACTCACCAGTCCAGGTACCTGATGTCAGTTTGTAGGGCTCCCTTGGGTCTATCAGGGCAGCACAAGTTTGAGGTGGGGACAACTTCGGTCTGGGGTCCATCCTTCTATATAAGGATTTTTTGCAGTCAGGTCCCAGCCCAGGGCCAGGGGCCCCTGGGCACATCCTTTGGCCCTTTCCCTGGGAAAGAAAACTCAGCAGTCCAGGTTCCTGATGTCAGTTTGTAGGGCTCCCTGGGGTCTATCAGGGCATTACAAATTTTAGGTGGGGACAACTTTGGTCTGGCCTCCATCCTTTGATATAAAGATTTTTTGCAGTCAGGCCCAGCCCATTGCCAGGGTCCCATGGGCACATTCTTTGGCCATTTTCCCTGGGAAAGAAAACTCACCAGTCCAGGTTCCTGATGTCAGTTTGTAGGGCTCCCTTGGGTCTATCAGGGCAGCACAAGTTTGAGGTGGGGACAACTTCGGTCTGGGGTCCATCTTTCGATACAAGGATTTTTTGCAGTCAGGCCCCAGCCCAGGGCCAGGGGCCCCAGGGCACATCCTTTGGCCATTTTCCCTGGGAAAGAAAACTCACCAGTCCACGTTCCTGATGTCAGTTTTTAGGGCTCCCTTGGGTCTATCAGGGAAGCAGAAATTTGAGGAGGGGACAATTCGGTCTGGGGTCCATCCTGCGATATAAGGATATTTTGCAGTCAGGTCCCAGCCGAGGGCCAGGGTCCCCTGGGCGCATCGTTTGTCCTTTTCCCCTGGGAAAGAAAACTCAGCAGTCCAGGTTCCTGATGTCAGTTTGTAGGGCTCTTTTGGGTCTATCAGGGCAGCAGAAGTTTGATGTGGGGACAACTTCGGTCTGGGGTCCATCCTTCGATATAAGGATTTTTTGCAGTCAGGTCCCAGCCATGGCCGGGGGCACCTAGGCACATCCTTTGGCCATTTTCCCTGGGAAAGAAAACTCACCAGTCCAGGTTCCTGATGTCAGTTTGTAGGGCTCCCTTGGGGCTGTCAGGGCAGCAGAATTTTGAGGAGTGGGCAATTTCGGTCTGGAATCCATCCTTCGATATAAGGATTTTTTGCAGTCAGGTCCCAACCGAGGGCCAGGGGCCCCTGGGCACATCCTTTGGCCATTTTCCCTGGGAAAGAAAACTCACCAGTCCAGGTTCCTGATGTCAGTTTGTAGGGCTCCTTTGGGTCTATCAGGGCAGCAGAAGTTTGATGTGGGGACAACTTCGGTCTGGGGTCCATCCTTCGATGTAAGGATTTTTTGCATTGAGGTCCCAGCCCAGGACCAGAGGCACCTGGGCACATCCTTTGGCCATTTTCCCTGGGAAAGAAAACTCACCAGTCCGGGTTCCTGATGTCAGTTTGTAGGGCTCCCTGGGGTCTATCAGGGCATTACAAATTTTAGGTGGGGACAATTTTGGTCTGGCCTCCATCCTTTGATATAAAGATTTTTTGCAGTCAGGCCCAGCCCATTGCCAGGGTCCCATGGGCACATTCTTTGGCCATTTTCCCTGGGAAAGAAAACTCACCAGTCCAGGTTCCTGATGTCAGTTTGTAGGGCTCCCTTGGGTCTATCAGGGCAGCACAAGTTTGAGGTGGGGACAACTTCGGACTGGGGTCCATCCTTCGATACAAGGATTTTTTGCAGTCAGGTCCCAGCCCAGGGTGCGGGGCCCCTGGGCACAACCTTTGGCTGTTTTTCCTGGGAAAGAAAACTCACCAGTCCAGGTTCCTGATGTCAGTTTTTAGGGCTCCCTTGGGTCTATCAGGGCAGCAGAAATTTGAGGAGGGGACAATTCCGTCTGGGGTTCATCCTGCTATATATGTATATTTTGCAGTCAGGTCCCAGCCGAGGGCCAGGGTCCCCTGGGCACATCGTTTGCCCATTTCCCCTGGGAAAGAAAACTCAGCAGTCCAGGTTCCTGATGTCAGTTTGTAGGGCTCCTTTGGGTCTATCAGGGCAGCAGAAGTATGATGTGGGGACAACTTCGGTCTGGGGTCCATCCTTCGATATAAGGATTTTTTGCAGTCAGGTCCCAGCCATGGCCGGGGGCACCTAGGCACATCCTTTGGCCATTTTCCCTGCGAAAGAAAACTCACCAGTCCAGGTTCCTGATGTCAGTTTGTAGGGCTCCTTTGGGTCTATCAGGGCAGCAGAAGTTTGATGTGGGGACAACTTCGGTCTGGGGTCCATCCTTCGATGAAAGGATTTTTTGCATTGAGGTCCCAGCCCAGGACCAGGGGCCCCTGGGCACATCCTTTGGCCATTTTCCCTTGGAAAGAAAACTCACCAGTCCGGGTTCCTGATGTCAGTTTGTAGGGCTCCTTTGGGTCTATCTGGGCATTACAAATTTTACGTGGGGACAACTTTGGTCTGGCCTCCATCCTTTGATATAAAGATTTTTTGCAGTCAGGCCCAGCCCATTGCCAGGGTCCCATGGGCACACCTTTTCGCCATTTTCCCTGGGAAAGAAAACTCACCAGTCCAGGTTCCTGATGTCAGTTTGTAGGGCTCCCTTGGGTCTATCAGGGCAGCACAAGTTTGAGGTGGGGACAACTTCGGTCTGGGGTCCATCCTTCGATACAAGGATTTTTTGCATTGAGGTCCCAGCCCAGGGCCAGGGGCCCCTGGGCACATCATTTGTCCATTTTCCCTTGGAAAGAAAACTCACCAGTCCAGGTTCCTGATGTCAGTTTGTAGGGCTCCCTTGGGTCTATCAGGGCAGCACAAGTTTGACTTGGTGACAACTTCGGTCTGGGGTACATCTTTCGATATATGTATTTTTTGCAGTGATCCAGCCCAGGGCCAGGGGCCCCTGGGCACAACTTTTCTCCATTTTCCCTGGGAAAGAAAACTCACCAGTCCAGGTTCCTGATGTCAGTTTGTAGGGCTCCCTTGGGTCTATCAGGGCAGCACAAGTTTGACTTGGTGACAACTTCGGTCTGGGGTCCATCCTTCGATATATGTATTTTTTGCAGTGATCCAGCCCAGGGCCAGGGGCCCCTGGGCACATCCTTTGGCCCTTTTCCCTGGGAAAGAAAACTCACCAGTCCAGGTTCCTGATGTCAGTTTGTTGGGCTCCCTGGGGTCTATCAGGGCATTACAAATTTTAGGTGGGGACAACTTTGGTCTGGCCTCCATCCTTTGATATAAAGATTTTTTGCACTCAGGCCCAGCCCATTGCCAGGGTCCCATGGGCACATTCTTTGGCCATTTTCCCTGGGAAAGAAAACTCACCAGTCCAGGTTCCTGATGTCAGTTTGTAGGGCTCCCTTGGGTCTATCAGGGCAGCACAAGTTTGAGGTGGGGACAACTTCGGTCTGGTGTCCATCCTTCGATACAAGGATTTTTTGCAGTCAGGCCCCAGCCCAGGGCCAGGGGACCCAGGGCACATCCTTTGGCCATTTTCCCTGGGAAAGAAAACTCACCAGTCCACGTTCCTGATGTCAGTTTTTAGGGCTCCCTTGCGTCTATCAGGGAAGCAGAAATTTGAGGTGGGGACAACTTAGGTGTGGGGTCCATCCTTTGATATAAGTATTTTTTGCAGTCAGGACCCAGCCCAGTGTGCGGGGCCCCTGGGCACATCTTTTGGCCATTTTCCCTTGGAAAGAAAACTCATTAGTCCAGGTACCTGATGTCAGTTTGTAGGGCTCCCTTGGGTCTATCAGGGCAGCACAAGTTTGAGGTGGGGACAACTTCGGTCTGGGGTCCATCCTTCGATACAAGGATTTTTTGCAGTCAGGTCCCAGCCCAGGGCCAGGGGCCCCTGGGCACATCCTTTGTCCATTTTCCCTTGGAAAGAAAACTCAGCAGTCCAGGTTCCTGATGTCAGTTTGTGGGGCTCCCTTGGGTCTATCAGGGCAGCACAAGTTTGACTTGGTGACAACTTCGGTCTGGGGTCCATCCTTCGATATATGTATTTTTTGCAGTGATCCAGCCCAGGGCCAGGGGCCCCTGGGCACACCTTTTCGCCATTTTCCCTGGGAAAGAAAACTCACCAGTCCAGGTTCCTGATGTCAGTTTGTAGGGCTCCCTTGGGTCTATCAGGGCAGCACAAGTTTGAGGTGGGGAAAACTTCGGTCTGGGCTCCATCCTTCGATATAAGGATTTTTTGCAGTCAGGTCCCAGCCCAGGGTGCGGGGCCCCTGGGCACAACCTTTGGCAGTTTTTCCTGGGAAAGAAAACTCACCAGTCCAGGTTCCTGATGTCAGTTTTTAGGGCTCCCTTGGGTCTATCAGGGCAGCCGAAATTTGAGGAGGGGACAACTTCGGTCTGGGGTCCATCCTTCGATGTAAGGATTTTTTGCATTGAGGTCCCAGCCCAGGACCAGAGGCCCCTGGGCACATCCTTTGGCCATTTTCCCTTGGAAAGAAAACTCACCAGTCCGGGTTCCTGATGTCAGTTTGTAGGGCTCCCTGGGGTCTATCAGGGCATTACAAATTTTAGGTGGGGACAATTTTGGTTTGGCCTCCATCCTTTGATATAAAGATTTTTTGCAGTCAGGCCCAGCCCATTGCCAGGGTCCCATGGGCACATTCTTTGGCCATTTTCCCTGGGAAAGAAAACTCACCAGTCCAGGTTCCTGATGTCAGTTTGTAGGGCTCCCTTGGGTCTATCAGGGCAGCACAAGTTTGAGGTGGGGACAACTTCGGTCTGGGGTCCATCCTTCGATACAAGGATTATTTGCAGTCAGGCCCCAGCCCAGGGCCAGGGGCCCCTGGGCACATCCTTTGGCCATTTTCCCTGGGAAAGAAAACTCACCAGTCCAGGTTCCTGATGTCAGTTTGTAGGGCTCCCTTGGGTCTATCAGGGCAGCACAAGTTTGAGGTGGGGACAACTTCGGTCTGGGAGTCCATCCTTCGATACAAGGATTTTTTGCAGTCAGGCCCCAGCCCAGGGCCAGGGGCCCCTGGGCACATCATTTGTCCATTTTCCCTTGGAAAGAAAACTCAGCAGTCCAGGTTCCTGATGTCAGTTTGTAGGGCGCCATTGGGTCTATCAGGGCAGCACAAGTTTGACTTGGTGAAAACTTCGGTCTGGGGTCCATCCTTCGATATATGTATTTTTTGCAGTGATCCAGCCCAGGGCCAGGGGCCCCTGGGCACACCTTTTCGCCATTTTCCCTGGGAAAGACAACTCAGCAGTCCAGGTTCCTGATGTCAGTTTGTAGGGCTCCCTTGGGTCTATCAGGGCAGCACAAGTTTGAGGTGGGGACAATTTCGGACTGGGGTCCATCCTTCGATATAAGGATTTTTTGCAGTCAGGTCCCAGCCATGGCCGGGGGCACCTAGGCACATTCTTTGTCCCTTTACCCTGAGAAAGAAAACTCACCAGTCCAGGTTCCTGATGTCAGTTTGTAGGGCTCCCTTGGGTCTATCAGGGCAGCACAAGTTTGAGGTGGGGACAATTTCGGTCTGGGGTCCATCCTTCGATATAAGGATTTTTTGCAGTCAGGTCCCAGCCCAGGGCCAGGGGCCCCTGGGCACATCCTTTGGCCATTTTCCCTGGGAAAGAAAACTCACCAGTCCAGGTTCCTGATGTCAGTTTGTAGAGCTCCCTTGGGTCTATCAGGGCGGCACAAGTTTGAGGTGGGGACAACTTCGGTCTGGGCTCCATCCTTCGATACAAGGATTTTTTGCAGTCAGGTCCCAGCCCAGGGCCAGGGGCCCCTGGGCACATCCTTTGGCCCTTTCCCTGGGAAAGAAATCTCAGCAGTCCAGGTTCCTGATGTCAGTTTGTAGGGCTCCCTGGGGTCTATCTGGGCATTACAAATTTTAGGTGGGGACAACTTTGGTCTGGTGTCCATCCTTCGATACAAGGATTTTTTGCAGTCAGGTCCCAGCCCAGGGCCAGGGGCCCCTGGGCACATCATTTGTCCATTTTCCCTTGGAAAGAAAACTCAGCAGTCCAGGTTCCTGATGTCAGTTTGTAGGGCTCCCTGGGGTCTATCAGGGCATTACAAATTTTAGGTGGGGACAACTTTGGTCTGGCCTCCATCCTTTGATATAAAGATTTTTTGCACTCAGGCCCAGCCCATTGCCAGGGTCCCATGGGCACATTCTTTGGCCATTTTCCCTGCGAAAGAAAACTCACCAGTCCAGGTTCCTGATGTCAGTTTGTAGGGCTCCCTTGGGTCTATCAGGGCAGCACAAGTTTGAGGTGGGGAAAACTTTGGTCTGGGCTCCATCCTTCGATATAAGGATTTTTTGCAGTCAGGTCCCAGCCGAGGGCCAGGGTCCCCTGGGCACATCGTTTGCCCGTTTCCCCTGGGAAAGAAAACTCAGCAGTCCAGGTTCCTGATGTCAGTTTGTAGGGCTCCTTTGGGTCTATCAGGGCAGCAGAAGTATGATGTGGGGACAACTTCGGTCTGGGGTCCATCCTTCGATATATGTATTTTTTGCAGTGATCCATTCCAGGGCCAGGGGCCCCTGGGCACAACTTTTCGCCATTTTCCCTGGGAAAGAAAACTCACCAGTCCAGCTTCCTGATGTCAGTTTGTAGGGCTCCCTTGGGTCTATCCGGGCAGCAGAATTTTGAGGAGTGGGCAATTTCGGTCTGGAATCCATCCTTCGATATAAGGATTTTTTGCAGTCAGGTCCCAGCCGAGGGCCAGGGGCCCCTGGGCACATCCTTTGGCCATTTTCCCTGGGAAAGAAAACTCACCAGTCCAGGTTCCTGATGTCAGTTTGTAGGGCTCCTTTGGGTCTATCAGGGCAGCAGAAGTTTGATGTGGGGACAACTTCGGTCTGGGGTCCATCCTTCGATGTAAGGATTTTTTGCATTGAGGTCCCAGCCCAGGACCAGGGGCCCCTGGGCACATCCTTTGGCCATTTTCCCTTGGAAAGAAAACTCACCAGTCCGGGTTCCTGATGTCAGTTTGTAGGGCTCCCTGGGGTCTATCAGGGCATTACAAATTTTAGGTGGGGACAATTTGTTTTGGCCTCCATCCTTTGATATAAATATTTTTTGCAGTCAGGCCCAGCCCATTGCCAGGGTCCCATGGGCACATTCTTTGGCCATTTTCCCTGGGAAAGAAAACTCACCAGTCCAGGTTCCTGATGTCAGTTTGTAGGGCTCCCTTGGGTCTATCAGGGCAGCACAAGTTTGAGGTGGGGACAACTTCGGTCTGGTGTCCATCCTTCGATACAAGGATTTTTTGCAGTCAGGTCCCAGCCGAGGGCCAGGGGTCCCTGGGCACATCATTTGTCCATTTTCCCTTGGAAAGAAAACTCAGCAGTCCAGGTTCCTGATGTCAGTTTGTAGGGCTCCCTTGGGTCTATCAGGGCAGCACAAGTTTGACTTGGTGACAACTTCGGTCTGGGGTCCATCCTTCGATATATGTATTTTTTGCAGTGATCCAGCCCAGGGCCAGGGGCCCCTGGGCACAACTTTTCGGCATTTTCCCTGTGAAAGAAAACTCACCAGTCCAGGTTCCTGATGTCAGTTTGTAGGGCTCCCTTGGGTCTATCAGGGCGGCACAAGTTTGAGGTGGGGACAACTTCGGTCTGGGCTCCATCCTTCGATACAAGGATTTTTTGCAGTCAGGTCCCAGCCCAGGGCCAGGGGCCCCTGGGCACATCCTTTGGCCCTTTTCCCTGGGAAAGAAAACTCAGCAGTCCAGGTTCCTGATGTCAGTTTGTAGGGCTCCCTGGGGTCTATCAGGGCATTACAAATTTTAGGTGGGGACAACTTTGGTCTGGCCTCCATCCTTTGATATAAAGATTTTTTGCAGTCAGGCCCAGCCCATTGCCAGGGTCCCATGGGCACATTCTTTGGCCATTTTCCCTGGGAAAGAAAACTCACCAGTCCAGGTTCCTGATGTCAGTTTGTAGGGCTCCCTTGGGTCTATCAGGGCAGTACAAGTTTGAGGTGGGGACAACTTCGGTCTGGGGTCCATCTTTCGATACAAGGATTTTTTGCAGTCAGGCCCCAGCCCAGGGCCAGGGGCCCCAGGGCACATCCTTTGGCCATTTTCCCTGGGAAAGAAAACTCACCAGTCCACGTTCCTGATGTCAGTTTTTAGGGCTCCCTTGGGTCTATCAGGGAAGCAGAAATTTGAGGAGGGGACAATTCGGTCTGGGGTCCATCCTGCGATATAAGGATATTTTGCAGTCAGGTCCCAGCCGAGGGCCAGGGTCCCCTGGGCGCATCGTTTGTCCATTTCCCCTGGGAAAGAAAACTCAGCAGTCCAGGTTCCTGATGTCAGTTTGTAGGGCTCTTTTGGGTCTATCAGGGCAGCAGAAGTTTGATGTGGGGACAACTTCGGTCTGGGGTCCATCCTTCGATATAAGGATTTTTTGCAGTCAGGTCCCAGCCATGGCCGGGGGCACCTAGGCACATCCTTTGGCCATTTTCCCTGCGAAAGAAAACTCACCAGTCCAGGTTCCTGATGTCAGTTTGTAGGGCTCCCTTGGGGCTGTCAGGGCAGCAGAATTTTGAGGAGTGGGCAATTTCGGTCTGGAATCCATCCTTCGATATAAGGATTTTTTGCAGTCAGGTCCCAACCGAGGGCCAGGGGCCCCTGGGCACATCCTTTGGCCATTTTCCCTGGGAAAGAAAACTCACCAGTCCAGGTTCCTGATGTCAGTTCGTAGGGCTCCTTTGGGTCTATCAGGGCAGCACAAGTTTGATGTGGGGACAACTTCGGTCTGGGGTCCATCCTTCGATGTAAGGATTTTTTGCATTGAGGTCCCAGCCCAGGACCAGGGGCCCCTGGGCACATCCTTTGGCCATTTTCCCTTGGAAAGAAAACTCACCAGTCCGGGTTCCTGATGTCAGTTTGTAGGGCTCCCTGGGGTCTATCAGGGCATTACAAATTTTAGGTGGGGACAATTTGTTTTGGCCTCCATCCTTTGATATAAATATTTTTTGCAGTCAGGCCCAGCCCATTGCCAGGGTCCCATGGGCACATTCTTTGGCCATTTTCCCTGGGAAAGAAAACTCACCAGTCCAGGTTCCTGATGTCAGTTTGTAGGGCTCCCTTGGGTCTATCAGGGCAGCACAAGTTTGAGGTGGGGACAACTTCGGTCTGGGGTCCATCCTTCGATATAAGGATTTTTTGCAGTCAGGCCCCAGCCCAGGGCCAGGGGCCCCTGGGCACATCCTTTGGCCATTTTCCCTGGGAAAGAAAACTCACCAGTCCAGGTTCCTGATGTCAGTTTGTAGGGCTCCCTTGGGTCTATCAGGGCAGCACAAGTTTGACTTGGTGACAACTTCGGTCTGGGGTACATCTTTCGATATATGTATTTTTTGCAGTCAGGTCCCAGCCGAGGGCCAGGGGCCCCTGGGCACATCATTTGTCCATTTTCCCTTGGAAAGAAAACTCAGCAGTCCAGGTTCCTGATGTCAGTTTGTAGGGCTCCCTTGGGTCTATCAGGGCAGCACAAGTTTGACTTGGTGACAACTTCGGTCTGGGGTCCATCCTTCGATATATGTATTTTTTGCAGTGATCCAGCGCAGGGCCAGGGGCCCCTGGGCACAACTTTTCGCCATTTTCCCTGGGAAAGACAAGTCACCAGTCCAGGTTCCTGATGTCAGTTTGTAGGGCTCCCTTGGGTCTATCAGGGCGGCACAAGTTTGAGGTGGGGACAACTTCGGTCTGGGGTCCATCCTTCGATACAAGGATTTTTTGCAGTCAGGTCCCAGCCCAGGGCCAGGGGCCCCTGGGCACATCCTTTGGCCATTTCCCCTGGGAAAGAAAACTCACCAGTCCACGTTCCTGATGTCAGTTTGTAGGGCTCCCTTGGGTCTATCAGGGCAGCACAAGTTTGAGGTGGGGACAACTTCGGTCTGGGGTCCATCCTTCGATATAAGGATTTTTTGCAGTCAGGCCCCAGCCCAGGGCCAGGGGCCCCTGGGCACATCCTTTGGCCATTTTCCCTGGGAAAGAAAACTCACCAGTCCAGGTTCCTGATGTCAGTTTGTAGGGCTCCCTTGGGTCTATCAGGGCAGCACAAGTTTGAGGTGGGGACAACTTCGGTCTGGTGTCCATCCTTCGATACAAGGATTTTTTGCAGTCAGGTCCCAGCCGAGGGCCAGGGGTCCCTGGGCACATCATTTGTCCATTTTCCCTTGGAAAGAAAACTCAGCAGTCCAGGTTCCTGATGTCAGTTTGTAGGGCTCCCTTGGGTCTATCAGGGCAGCACAAGTTTGAGGTGGGGACAACTTCGGTCTGGGGTCCATCCTTCGATATAAGGATTTTTTGCAGTCAGGCCCCAGCCCAGGGCCAGGGGCCCCTGGGCACATCCTTTGGCCATTTTCCCTGGGAAAGAAAACTCACCAGTCCAGGTTCCTGATGTCAGTTTGTAGGGCTCCCTTGGGTCTATCAGGGCAGCACAAGTTTGACTTGGTGACAACTTCGGTCTGGGGTCCATCCTTCGATATATGTATTTTTTGCAGTGATCCAGCGCAGGGCCAGGGGCCCCTGGGCACACCTTTTCGCCATTTTCCCTGGGAAAGACAAGTCACCAGTCCAGGTTCCTGATGTCAGTTTGTAGGGCTCCCTTGGGTCTATCAGGGCGGCACAAGTTTGAGGTGGGGACAACTTCGGTCTGGGGTCCATCCTTCGATATATGTATTTTTTGCAGTCAGGTCCCAGCCGAGGGCCAGGGGCCCCTGGGCACATCATTTGTCCATTTTCCCTTGGAAAGAAAACTCAGCAGTCCAGGTTCCTGATGTCAGTTTGTAGGGCTCCCTTGGGTCTATCAGGGCAGCACAAGTTTGACTTGGTGACAACTTCGGTCTGGGGTCCATCCTTCGATATATGTATTTTTTGCAGTGATCCAGCGCAGGGCCAGGGGCCCCTGGGCACACCTTTTCGCCATTTTCCCTGGGAAAGACAAGTCACCAGTCCAGGTTCCTGATGTCAGTTTGTAGGGCTCCCTTGGGTCTATCAGGGCGGCACAAGTTTGAGGTGGGGACAACTTCGGTCTGGGGTCCATCCTTCGATACAAGGATTTTTTGCAGTCAGGTCCCAGCCCAGGGCCAGGGGCCCCTGGGCACATCCTTTGGCCATTTCCCCTGGGAAAGAAAACTCACCAGTCCACGTTCCTGATGTCAGTTTGTAGGGCTCCCTTGGGTCTATCAGGGCAGCACAAGTTTGAGGTGGGGACAACTTCGGTCTGGGGTCCATCCTTCGATATAAGGATTTTTTGCAGTCAGGCCCCAGCCCAGGGCCAGGGGCCCCTGGGCACATCCTTTGGCCATTTTCCCTGGGAAAGAAAACTCACCAGTCCAGGTTCCTGATGTCAGTTTGTAGGGCTCCCTTGGGTCTATCAGGGCAGCACAAGTTTGACTTGGTGACAACTTCGGTCTGGGGTCCATCCTTCGATATATGTATTTTTTGCAGTGATCCAGCGCAGGGCCAGGGGCCCCTGGGCACACCTTTTCGCCATTTTCCCTGGGAAAGACAAGTCACCAGTCCAGGTTCCTGATGTCAGTTTGTAGGGCTCCCTTGGGTCTATCAGGGCGGCACAAGTTTGAGGTGGGGACAACTTCGGTCTGGGGTCCATCCTTCGATACAAGGATTTTTTGCAGTCAGGTCCCAGCCCAGGGCCAGGGGCCCCTGGGCACATCCTTTGGCCATTTCCCCTGGGAAAGAAAACTCACCAGTCCACGTTCCTGATGTCAGTTTGTAGGGCTCCCTTGGGTCTATCAGGGCAGCACAAGTTTGAGGTGGGGACAACTTCGGTCTGGGGTCCATCCTTCGATATAAGGATTTTTTGCAGTCAGGCCCCAGCCCAGGGCCAGGGGCCCCTGGGCACATCCTTTGGCCATTTTCCCTGGGAAAGAAAACTCACCAGTCCAGGTTCCTGATGTCAGTTTGTAGGGCTCCCTTGGGTCTATCAGGGCAGCACAAGTTTGACTTGGTGACAACTTCGGTCTGGGGTCCATCCTTCGATACAAGGATTTTTTGCAGTCAGGTCCCAGCCCAGGGCCAGGGGCCCCTGGGCACATACTTTGGCCCTTTTCCCTGGGAAAGAAAACTCAGCAGTCCAGGTTCCTGATGTCAGTTTGTAGGGCTCCCTTGGATCTATCAGGGCAGCACAAGTTTGACTTGGTGACAACTTCGGTCTGGGGTCCATCCTTCGATATATGTATTTTTTGCAGTGATCCAGCCCAGGGCCAGGGGCCCCTGGGCACAATTTTTCGCCATTTTCCCTGTGAAAGAAAACTCACCAGTCCAGGTTCCTGATGTCAGTTTGTAGGGCTCCCTTGGGTCTATCAGGGCGGCACAAGTTTGAGGTGGGGACAACTTCGGTCTGGGCTCCATACTTCGATACAAGGATTTTTTGCAGTCAGGTCCCAGCCCAGGGCCAGGGGCCCCTGGGCACATACTTTGGCCCTTTTCCCTGGGAAAGAAAACTCAGCAGTCCAGGTTCCTGATGTCAGTTTGTAGGGCTCCCTGGGGTCTATCAGGGCATTACAAATTTTAGGTGGGGACAACTTTGGTCTGGCCTCCATCCTTTGATATAAAGATTTTTTGCAGTCAGGCCCAGCCCATTGCCAGGGTCCCATGGGCACATTCTTTGGCCATTTTCCCTGGGAAAGAAAACTCACCAGTCCAGGTTCCTGATGTCAGTTTGTAGGGCTCCCTTGGGTCTATCAGGGCAGCACAAGTTTGAGGTGGGGACAACTTCGGTCTGGGGTCCATCTTTCGATACAAGGATTTTTTGCAGTCAGGCCCCAGCCCAGGGCCAGGGGCCCCAGGGCACATCCTTTGGCCATTTTCCCTGGGAAAGAAAACTCACCAGTCCACGTTCCTGATGTCAGTTTTTAGGGCTCCCTTGGGTCTATCAGGGAAGCAGAAATTTGAGGAGGGGACAATTCGGTCTGGGGTCCATCCTGCGATATAAGGATATTTTGCAGTCAGGTCCCAGCCGAGGGCCAGGGTCCCCTGGGCGCATCGTTTGTCCATTTCCCCTGGGAAAGAAAACTCAGCAGTCCAGGTTCCTGATGTCAGTTTGTAGGGCTCTTTTGGGTCTATCAGGGCAGCAGAAGTTTGATGTGGGGACAACTTCGGTCTGGGGTCCATCCTTCGATATAAGGATTTTTTGCAGTCAGGTCCCAGCCATGGCCGGGGGCACCTAGGCACATCCTTTGGCCATTTTCCCTTGGAAAGAAAACTCACCAGTCCGGGTTCCTGATGTCAGTTTGTAGGGCTCCCTGGGGTCTATCAGGGCATTACAAATTTTAGGTGGGGACAATTTGTTTTGGCCTCCATCCTTTGATATAAATATTTTTTGCAGTCAGGCCCAGCCCATTGCCAGGGTCCCATGGGCACATTCTTTGGCCATTTTCCCTGGGAAAGAAAACTGACCAGTCCAGGTTCCTGATGTCAGTTTGTAGGGCTCCCTTGGGTCTATCAGGGCAGCACAAGTTTGAGGTGGGGACAACTTCGGTCTGGGGTCCATCCTTCGATACAAGGATTTTTTGCAGTCAGGCCCCAGCCCAGGGCCAGGGGCCCCTGGGCACATCCTTTGGCCATTTTCCCTGGGAAAGAAAACTCACCAGTCCAGGTTCCTGATGTCAGTTTGTAGGGCTCCCTTGGGTCTATCAGGGCAGCACAAGTTTGACTTGGTGACAACTTCGGTCTGGGGTACATCTTTCGATATATGTATTTTTTGCAGTCAGGTCCCAGCCGAGGGCCAGGGGCCCCTGGGCACATCATTTGTCCATTTTCCCTTGGAAAGAAAACTCAGCAGTCCAGGTTCCTGATGTCAGTTTGTAGGGCTCCCTTGGGTCTATCAGGGCAGCACAAGTTTGACTTGGTGACAACTTCGGTCTGGGGTCCATCCTTCGATATATGTATTTTTTGCAGTGATCCAGCGCAGGGCCAGGGGCCCCTGGGCACACCTTTTCGCCATTTTCCCTGGGAAAGAAAACTCACCAGTCCAGGTTCCTGATGTCAGTTTGTAGGGCTCCCTTGGGTCTATCAGGGCAGCACAAGTTTGACTTGGTGACAACTTCGGTCTGGGGTCCATCCTTCGATATATGTATTTTTTGCAGTGATCCAGCCCAGGGCCAGGGGCCCCTGGGCACAACTTTTCGCCATTTTCCCTGTGAAAGAAAACTCACCAGTCCAGGTTCCTGATGTCAGTTTGTAGGGCTCCCTTGGGTCTATCAGGGCGGCACAAGTTTGAGGTGGGGACAACTTCGGTCTGGGCTCCATCCTTCGATACAAGGATTTTTTGCAGTCAGGTCCCAGCCCAGGGCCAGGGGCCTCTGGGCACATCCTTTGGCCCTTTTCCCTGGGAAAGAAAACTCAGCAGTCCAGGTTCCTGATGTCAGTTTGTAGGGCTCCCTGGGGTCTATCAGGGCATTACAAATTTTAGGTGGGGACAACTTTGGTCTGGCCTCCATCCTTTGATATAAAGATTTTTTGCAGTCAGGCCCAGCCCATTGCCAGGGTCCCATGGGCACATTCTTTGGCCATTTTCCCTGGGAAAGAAAACTCACCAGTCCAGGTTCCTGATGTCAGTTTGTAGGGCTCCCTTGGGTCTATCAGGGCAGCACAAGTTTGAGGTGGGGACAACTTCGGTCTGGGGTCCATCTTTCGATACAAGGATTTTTTGCAGTCAGGCCCCAGCCCAGGGCCAGGGGCCCCAGGGCACATCCTTTGGCCATTTTCCCTGGGAAAGAAAACTCACCAGTCCACGTTCCTGATGTCAGTTTTTAGGGCTCCCTTGGGTCTATCAGGGAAGCAGAAATTTGAGGAGGGGACAATTCGGTCTGGGGTCCATCCTGCGATATAAGGATATTTTGCAGTCAGGTCCCAGCCGAGGGCCAGGGTCCCCTGGGCGCATCGTTTGTCCATTTCCCCTGGGAAAGAAAACTCAGCAGTCCAGGTTCCTGATGTCAGTTTGTAGGGCTCTTTTGGGTCTATCAGGGCAGCAGAAGTTTGATGTGGGGACAACTTCGGTCTGGGGTCCATCCTTCGATATAAGGATTTTTTGCAGTCAGGTCCCAGCCATGGCCGGGGGCACCTAGGCACATCCTTTGGCCATTTTCCCTGCGAAAGAAAACTCACCAGTCCAGGTTCCTGATGTCAGTTTGTAGGGCTCCCTTGGGGCTGTCAGGGCAGCAGAATTTTGAGGAGTGGGCAATTTCGGTCTGGAATCCATCCTTCGATATAAGGATTTTTTGCAGTCAGGTCCCAACCGAGGGCCAGGGGCCCCTGGGCACATCCTTTGGCCATTTTCCCTGGGAAAGAAAACTCACCAGTCCAGGTTCCTGATGTCAGTTTGTAGGGCTCCTTTGGGTCTATCAGGGCAGCACAAGTTTGACTTGGTGACAACTTCGGTCTGGGGTCCATCCTTCGATGTAAGGATTTTTTGCATTGAGGTCCCAGCCCAGGACCAGAGGCCCCTGGGCACATCCTTTGGCCATTTTCCCTTGGAAAGAAAACTCACCAGTCCGGGTTCCTGATGTCAGTTTGTAGGGCTCCCTGGGGTCTATCAGGGCATTACAAATTTTAGGTGGGGACAATTTTGGTTTGGCCTCCATCCTTTGATATAAAGATTTTTTGCAGTCAGGCCCAGCCCATTGCCAGGGTCCCATGGGCACATTCTTTGGCCATTTTCCCTGGGAAAGAAAACTCACCAGTCCAGGTTCCTGATGTCAGTTTGTAGGGCTCCCTTGGGTCTATCAGGGCAGCACAAGTTTGAGGTGGGGACAACTTCGGTCTGGGGTCCATCCTTCGATACAAGGATTTTTTGCAGTCAGGCCCCAGCCCAGGGCCAGGGGCCCCTGGGCACATCCTTTGGCCATTTTCCCTGGGAAAGAAAACTCACCAGTCCAGGTTCCTGATGTCAGTTTGTAGGGCTCCCTTGGGTCTATCAGGGCAGCACAAGTTTGAGGTGGGGACAACTTCGGTCTGGTGTCCATCCTTCGATACAAGGATTTTTTGCAGTCAGGCCCCAGCCCAGGGCCAGGGGCCCCTGGGCACATCATTTGTCCATTTTCCCTTGGAAAGAAAACTCAGCAGTCCAGGTTCCTGATGTCAGTTTGTAGGGCGCCATTGGGTCTATCAGGGCAGCACAAGTTTGACTTGGTTACAACTTCGGTCTGGGGTCCATCCTTCGATATATGTATTTTTTGCAGTGATCCAGCGCAGGGCCAGGGGCCCCTGGGCACACCTTTTCGCCATTTTCCCTGGGAAAGACAACTCAACAGTCCAGGTTCCTGATGTCAGTTTGTAGGGCTCCCTTGGGTCTATCAGGGCAGCACAAGTTTGAGGTGGGGACAATTTCGGACTGGGGTCCATCCTTCGATACAAGGATTTTTTGCAGTCAGGTCCCAGCCCAGGGCCAGGGGCTCCTGGGCACATCCTTTGGCCCTTTTCCCTGGGAAAGAAAACTCAGCAGTCCAGGTTCCTGATGTCAGTTTGTAGGGCTCCCTGGGGTCTATCAGGGCATTACAAATTTTAGGTGGGGACAACTTTGGTCTGGCCTCCATCCTTTGATATAAAGATTTTTTGCACTCAGGCCCAGCCCATTGCCAGGGTCCCATGGGCACATTCTTTGGCCATTTTCCCTGGGAAAGAAAACTCACCAGTCCAGGTTCCTGATGTCAGTTTGTAGGGCTCCCTTGGGTCTATCAGGGCAGCACAAGTTTGAGGTGGGGAAAACTTCGGTCTGGGCTCCATCCTTCGATATAAGGATTTTTTGCAGTCAGGTCCCAGCCCAGGGTGTGGGGAACCATGACACAACCTTTGGCTGTTTTTCCTGGGAAAGAAAACTCACCAGTCCAGGTTCCTGATGTCAGTTTTTAGGGCTCCCTTGGGTCTATCAGGGCAGCAGAAATTTGAGGAGGGGACAATTCCGTCTGGGGTTCATCCTGCTATATATGTATATTTTGCAGTCAGGTCCCAGCCGAGGGCCAGGGTCCCCTGGGCACATCGTTTGCCCATTTCCCCTGGGAAAGAAAACTCAGCAGTCCAGGTTCCTGATGTCAGTTTGTAGGGCTCCTTTGGGTCTATCAGGGCAGCAGAAGTATGATGTGGGGACAACTTCGGTCTGGGGTCCATCCTTCGATATAAGGATTTTTTGCAGTCAGGTCCCAGCCATGGCCGGGGGCACCTAGGCACATCCTTTGGCCATTTTCCCTGGGAAAGAAAACTCACCAGTCCAGGTTCCTGATGTCAGTTTGTAGGGCTCCTTTGGGTCTATCAGGGCAGCAGAAGTTTGATGTGGGGACAACTTCGGTCTGGGGTCCATCCTTCGATGAAAGGATTTTTTGCATTGAGGTCCCAGCCCAGGACCAGGGGCCCCTGGGCACATCCTTTGGCCATTTTCCCTTGGAAAGAAAACTCACCAGTCCGGGTTCCTGATGTCAGTTTGTAGGGCTCCTTTGGGTCTATCTGGGCATTACAAATTTTACGTGGGGACAACTTTGGTCTGGCCTCCATCCTTTGATATAAAGATTTTTTGCAGTCAGGCCCAGCCCATTGCCAGGGTCCCATGGGCACATTCTTTGGCCATTTTCCCTGGGAAAGAAAACTCACCAGTCCAGGTTGCTGATGTCAGTTTGTAGGGCTCCCTCGGGTCTATCAGGGCAGCACAAGTTTGAGGTGGGGACAACTTCGGTCTGGGGTCCATCCTTCGATACAAGGATTTTTTGCATTGAGGTCCCAGCCCAGGGCCAGGGGCCCCTGGGCACATCATTTGTCCATTTTCCCTTGGAAAGAAAACTCACCAGTCCAGGTTCCTGATGTCAGTTTGTAGGGCTCCCTTGGGTCTATCAGGGCAGCACAAGTTTGACTTGGTGACAACTTCGGTCTGGGGTACATCTTTCGATATATGTATTTTTTGCAGTGATCCAGCCCAGGGCCAGGGGCCCCTGGGCACAACTTTTTTCCATTTTCCCTGGGAAAGAAAACTCACCAGTCCAGGTTCCTGATGTCAGTTTGTAGGGCTCCCTTGGGTCTATCAGGGCAGCACAAGTTTGACTTGGTGACAACTTCGGTCTGGGGTCCATCCTTCGATATATGTATTTTTTGCAGTGATCCAGCCCAGGGCCAGGGGCCCCTGGGCACATCCTTTGGCCCTTTTCCCTGGGAAAGAAAACTCAGCAGTCCAGGTTCCTGATGTCAGTTTGTAGGGCTCCCTGGGGTCTATCAGGGCATTACAAATTTTAGGTGGGGACAACTTTGGTCTGGCCTCCATCCTTTGATATAAAGATTTTTTGCACTCAGGCCCAGCCCATTGCCAGGGTCCCATGGGCACATTCTTTGGCCATTTTCCCTGGGAAAGAAAACTCACCAGTCCAGGTTCCTGATGTCAGTTTGTAGGGCTCCCTTGGGTCTATCAGGGCAGCACAAATTTGAGGTGGGGACAACTTCGGTCTGGGCTCCATCCTTCGATATAAGGATTTTTTGCAGTCAGGTCCCAGCCCAGGGCCAGGGGCCCCTGGGCACATCATTTGTCCATTTTCCCTTGGAAATAAAACTCAGCAGTCCAGGTTCCTGATGTCAGTTTGTAGGGCTCCCTTGGGTCTATCAGGGCAGCACAAGTTTGACTTGGTGACAACTTCGGTCTGGGGTCCATCCTTCGATATATGTATTTTTTGCAGTGATCCAGCCCAGGGCCAGGGGCCCCTGGGCACACCTTTTCGCCATTTTCCCTGGGAAAGAAAACTCACCAGTCCAGGTTCCTGATGTCAGTTTGTAGGGCTCCCTTGGATCTATCAGGGCAGCACAAGTTTGAGGTGGGGAAAACTTCGGTCTGGGCTCCATCCTTCGATTTAAGGATTTTTTGCAGTCAGGTCCCAGCCCAGGGTGCGGGGCCCCTGGGCACAACCTTTGGCAGTTTTTCCTGGGAAAGAAAACTCACCAGTCCAGGTTCCTGATGTCAGTTTTTAGGGCTCCCTTGGGTCTATCAGGGCAGCAGAAATTTGATGTGGGGACAACTTCGGTCTGGGGTCCATCCTTCGATATAAGGATTTTTTGCAGTCAGGTCCCAGCCATGGCCGGGGGCACCTAGGCACATCCTTTGGCCATTTTCCCTGCGAAAGAAAACTCACCAGTCCAGGTTCCTGATGTCAGTTTGTAGGGCTCCCTTGGGTCTATCAGGGCAGCACAAGTTTGAGGTGGGGACAACTTCGGTCTGGAATCCATCTTTCGATACAAGGATTTTTTGCAGTCAGGCCCCAGCCCAGGGCCCGGGGCCCCTGGGCACATCCTTTGGCCATTTTCCCTGGGAAAGAAAACCCACCAGTCCAGGTTCCTGATGTCAATTTGTAGGGATCATTTGGGTCTATCAGGGCAGCAGACGTTTGAGGTGGGGACAACTTAGGTGTGGGGTCCATCCTTCTATATAAGGATTTTTTGCAGTGAGGTCCCAGCCCAGGACCAGGGGCCCCTGGGCACATCCTTTGTCCCTTTTCCCTGGGAAAGAAAACTCAGCAGTCCCGGTTCCTGATGTCAGTTTGTAGGGCTCCCTTGGGACGATCAGGACAGCATAGTTTTGATGTGGGGACAACTTCGGTCTGGGTTTCATCCTTCGATACAAGGATTTTTTGCAGTCAGGTCCCAGCCCAGGGCCAGGGGCCCCTGGGCACATTATTTGTCCATTTTCCCTTGGAAAGAAAACTCATTAGTCCAGGTACCTGATGTCAGTTTGTAGGGCTCCCTTGGGTCTATCAGGGCAGCACAAGTTTGACTTGGTGACAACTTCGGTCTGGGGTCCATCCTTCGATATATGTATTTTTTGCAGTGATCCAGCCCAGGGCCAGGGGCCCCTGGGCACACCTTTTCGCCATTTTCCCTGGGAAAGAAAACTCACCAGTCCAGGTTCCTGATGTCAGTTTGTAGGGCTCCCTTGGGTCTATCAGGGCAGCACAAGTTTGAGGTGGGGAAAACTTCGGTCTGGGCTCCATCCTTCGATATAAGGATTTTTTGCAGTCAGGTCCCAGCCCAGGGTGCGGGGCCCCTGGGCACAACCTTTGGCAGTTTTTCCTGGGAAAGAAAACTCACCAGTCCAGGTTCCTGATGTCAGTTTTTAGGGCTCCCTTGGGTCTATCAGGGCAGCCGAAATTTGAGGAGGGGACAATTCGGTCTGGGGTCCATCCTGCGATATATGTATATTTTGCAGTCAGGTCCCAGCCGAGGGCCAGGGTCCCCTGGGCACATCGTTTGTCCATTTCCCCTGGGAAAGAAAACTCAGGAGTCCAGGTTCCTGATGTCAGTTTGTGGGGCTCCTTTGGGTCTATCAGGGCAGCAGAAGTTTGATGTGGGGACAACTTCGGTCTAGGGTCCATCCTTCGATATAAGGATTTTTTGCAGTCAGGTCCCAGCCATGGCCGGGGGCACCTAGGCACATCCTTTGGCCATTTTCCCTGCGAAAGAAAACTCACCAGTCCAGGTTCCTGATGTCAGTTTGTAGGGCTCCCTTGGGGCTGTCAGGGCAGCAGAATTTTGAGGAGTGGGCAATTTCGATCTGGAATCCATCCTTCGATATAAGGATTTTTTGCAGTCAGGTCCCAGCCGAGGGCCAGGGGCCCCTGGGCACATCCTTTGGCCATTTTCCCTGGGAAAGAAAACTCACCAGTCCAGGTTCCTGATGTCAATTTGTAGGGCTCCTTTGGGTCTATCAGGGCAGCAGAAGTTTGATGTGGGGACAACTTCGGTCTGGGGTCCATCCTTCGATACAAGGATTTTTTGCATTGAGGTCCCAGCCCAGGACCAGGGGCCCCTGGGCACATCCTTTGGCCATTTTCCCTTGGAAAGAAAAATCACCAGTCCGGGTTCCTGATGTCAGTTTGTAGGGCTCCTTTGGGTCTATCTGGGCATTACAAATTTTACGTGGGGACAACTTTGTTCTGGCCTCCATCCTTTGATATAAAGATTTTTTGCAGTCAGGCCCAGCCCATTGCCAGGGTCCCATGGGCACATTCTTTGGCCATTTTCCCTGGGAAAGAAAACTCACCAGTCCAGGTTCCTGATGTCAGTTTGTAGGGCTCCCTTGGGTCTATCAGGGCGGCACAAGTTTGAGGTGGGGACAGCTTCAGTCTGGGGTCCATCCTTCGATAAAAGGATTTTTTGCAGTCAGGTCCCAGCCCAGGGCAAGGGGCCCCTGGGCACATCCTTTGGCCCTTTTCCCTGGGAAAGAAAACTCACCAGTCCAGGTTCCTGATGTCAGTTTGCAGGGCTCCCTGGGGTCTATCAGGGCATTACAAATTTTAGGTGGGGACAACTTTGGTTTGGCCTCCATCCTTTGATATAAAGATTTTTTGCAGTCAGGCCCAGCCCATTGCCAGGGTCCCATGGGCACATTCTTTGGCCATTTTCCCTGGGAAAGAAAACTCACCAGTCCATGTTCCTGATGTCAGTTTGTAGGGCTCCCTTGGGTCTATCAGGGCAGCACAAGTTTGAGGTGGGGACAACTTCGGTCTGGGGTCCATCTTTCGATACAAGGATTTTTTGCAGTCAGGCCCCAGCCCAGGGCCAGGGGCCCATGGGCACATCCTTTGGCCATTTTCCCTGGGTAATAAAACCCACCAGTCCATGTTCCTGATGTCAGTTTGTAGGGCTCCCTTGGGACGATCAGGACAGCATAGGTTTGATGTGGGGACAACTTCGGTCTGGGGTTCATCCTTCGATATAAGGATTTTTTGCAGTCAGGTCCCAGCCCAGGGCCAGGGGCCCCTGGGCACATCCTTTGGCCATTTTCTCTTGGAAAGAAAACTCAGCAGTCCAGGTTCCGGATGTCAGTTTGTAGGGCTCCCTTGGGTCTATCAGGGCAGCACAAGTTTGAGGAGGGGACAACTTCGGTCTGGGCTCCATCCTTCGATACAAGGATTTTTTTCAGTCATGTCCCAGCCCAGGGCCAGGGGCCCCTGGGCAAAACCTTTGGCCGTTTTCTCTTGTAAAGAAAACTCACCAGTCCAGGTTCCGGATGTCAGTTTGTAGGGCTCCCTTGGGTCTATCAGGGCAGCACAAGTTTGAGGTGCTGACAACTTCGGTCTGGGGTCCATCCTTTGATATAAGTATTTTTTGCAGTCAGGACCCAGCCCAGTGTGCGGCGCCCTTGGGCACATCGTTTGGCCATTTTCCCTTGGAAAGAAAACTCACCAGTCCAGGTACCTGATGTCAGTTTGTAGGGCTCCCTTGGGTCTATCAGGGCAGCACAAGTTTGAGGTGGGGACAACTTCGGTCTGGGGTCCATCCTTCGATACAAGGATTTTTTGCAGTCAGGTCCCAGCCCAGGGCCAGGGGCCCCTGGGCACATCCTTTGGCCCTTTCCCTGGGAAAGAAAACTCAGCAGTCCAGGTTCCTGATGTCAGTTTGTAGGGCTCCCTGGGGTCTATCTGGGCATTACAAATTTTAGGTGGGGACAACTTCGGTCTGGCCTCCATCCTTTGATATAAAGATTTTTTGCAGTCAGGCCCAGCCCATTGCCAGGGTCCCATGGGCACATTCTTTGGCCATTTTCCCTGGGAAAGAAAACTCACCAGTCCAGGTTCCTGATGTCAGTTTGTAGGGCTCCCTTGGGTCTATCAGGGCAGCACAAGTTTGAGGTGGGGACAACTTCGGTCTGGGGTCCATCCTTCGATACAAGGATTTGTTGCAGCGATCCAGCCCAGGGCCAGGGGCCCCTGGGCACAACTTTTCGCCATTTTCCCTGGGAAAGAAAACTCACCAGTCCAGCTTCCTGATGTCAGTTTGTAGGGCTCCCTTGGGTCTATCCGGGCAGCACAAGTTTGACTTGGTGACAACTTCGGTCTGGGGTCCATCCTTCGATATATGTATTTTTTGCAGTGATCCAGCCCAGGGCCAGGGGCCCCTGGGCACGACTTTTCGCCATTTTCCCTGGGAAAGACAAGTCACCAGTCCAGGTTCCTGATGTCAGTTTGTAGGGCTCCCTTGGGTCTATCAGGGCGGCACAAGTTTGAGGTGGGGACAACTTCGGTCTGGGCTCCATCCTTCGATAAAAGGATTTTTTGCAGTCAGGTCCCAGCCCAGCGCCAGGGGCCCCTGGGCACATCCTTTGGCCCTTTTCCCTGGGAAAGAAAACTCAGCAGTCCAGGTTCCTGATGTCAGTTTGTAGGGCTCCCTGGGGTCTATCAGGGCATTACAAATTTTAGGTGGGGACAACTTTGGTCTGGCCTCCATCCTTTGATATAAAGATTTTTTGCAGTCAGGCCCAGCCCATTGCCAGGGTCCCATGGGCACATTCTTTGGCCATTTTCCCTGGGAAAGAAAAATCACCAGTCCAGGTTCCTGATGTCAGTTTGTAGGGCTCCCTTGGGTCTATCAGGGCAGCACAAGTTTGAGGTGGGGACAACTTCGGTCTGGGGTCCATCTTTCGATACAAGGATTTTTTGCAGTCAGGCCCCAGCCCAGCGCCAGGGGCCCCTGGGCACATCCTTTGGCCATTTTCCCTGGGAAAGAAAACTCACCAGTCCAGGTTCCTGATGTCAGTTTGTAGGGATTATTTGGGTCTATCAGGGCAGCAGACGTTTGAGGTGGGGACAACTTAGGTGTGGGGTCCATCCTTCTATATAAGGATTTTTTGCAGTGAGGTCCCAGCCCAGGTCCAGGGGCCCCTGGGCACACCTTTTCGCCATTTTCCCTTGGAAAGAAAACTCACCAGTCCAGGTTCCTGATGTCAGTTTGTAGGGCTCCCTTGGGTCTATCAGGGCAGCACAAGTTTGAGGTGGGGACAACTTCGGTCTGGGCTCCATCCTTCGATATAAGGATTTTTTGCAGTCAGGTCCCAGCCCAGGGTGCGGGGAACCATGGCACAACCTTTGGCAGTTTTTCCTGGGAAAGAAAACTCACCAGTCCAGGTTGCTGATGTCAGTTTTTAGGGCTCCCTTGGGTCTATCAGGGCAGCAGAAATTTGAGGAGGGGACAATTCGGTCTGGGGTCCATCCTTTGATATAAAGATTTTTTGCAGTCAGGCCCAGCCCATTGCCAGGGTCCCATGGGCACATTCTTTGGCCATTTTCCCTGGGAAAGAAAACTCACCAGTCCAGGTTCCTGATGTCAGTTTGTAGGGCTCCCTTGGGTCTATCAGGGCAGCACAAGTTTGAGGTGGGGACAACTTCGGTGTGGGGTCTATCCTTCGATATAAGGATTTTTTGCAGTCAGGTCCCAGCCATGGCCGGGGGCACCTAGGCACATCCTTTGGCCATTTTCCCTGCGAAAGAAAACTCACCAGTCCAGGTTCCTGATGTCAGTTTGTAGGGCTCCCTTGGGGCTGTCAGGGCAGCAGAATTTTGAGGAGTGGGCAATTTCGGTCTGGGGTCCATCCTTCGATATAAGGATTTTTTGCAGTCAGGTCCCAGCCATGGCCGGGGGCACCTAGGCACATTCTTTGTCCCTTTTCCCTGAGAAAGAAAACTCACCAGTCCAGGTTCCTGATGTCAGTTTGTAGGGCTCCTTTGGGTCTATCAGGGCAGCAGAACTTTGAAGTGGGGACAACTTCGGTCTGGGGTCCATCCTTCGATATAAGGATTTTTTGCATTGAGGTCCCAGCCCAGGGCCAGGGGCCCCTGGGCACATACTTTGGCCATTTTCCCTGCGAAAGAAAACTCACCAGTCCAGGTTCCTGATGTCAGTTTGTAGGGCTCCCTTGGGGCTGTCAGGGCAGCAGAATTTTGAGGAGTGGGCAATTTCGGTCTGGGGTCCATCCTTCGATATAAGGATTTTTTGCAGTCAGGTCCCAGCCCAGGGCCAGGGGCCCCTGGGCACATCCTTTGGCCCTTTTCCCTGGGAAAGAAAACTCAGCAGTCCAGGTTCCTGATGTCAGTTTGCAGGGCTCCCTAGGGTCTATCAGGGCATTACAAATTTTAGGTGGGGACAACTTTGGTTTGGCCTCCATCCTTTGATATAAAGATTTTTTGCAGTCAGGCCCAGCCCATTGCCAGGGTCCCATGGGCACATTCTTTGGCCATTTTCCCTGGGAAAGAAAACTCACCAGTCCAGGTTCCTGATGTCAGTTTGTAGGGCTCCCTTGGGTCTATCAGGGCAGCACAAGCTTGAGGTGGGGACAACTTCGGTCTGGAATCCATCTTTCGATACAAGGATTTTTTGCAGTGAGGTCCCAGCCCAGGACCATGGGCCCCTGGGCACATCCTTTGTCCCTTTTCCCTGGGAAAGAAAACTCAGCAGTCCCGGTTCCTGATGTCAGTTTCTAGGGCTCCCTTGGGACGATCAGGACAGCATAGGTTTGATGTGGGGACAACTTCGGTCTGGGGTCCATCCTTTGATATATGTATTTTTTGCAGTCAGGAGCCAGCCCAGTGTGCGGCGCCCTTGGGCACATCGTTTGGCCATTTTCCCTTGGAAAGAAAACTCACCAGTCCAGGTACCTGATGTCAGTTTGTAGGGCTCCCTTGGGTCTATCAGGGCAGCACAAGTTTGAGGTGGGGACAACTTCGGTCTGGGGTCCATCCTTCGATACAAGGATTTTTTGCAGTCAGGTCCCCGCCCAGGGCCAGGGGCCCCTGGGCACATCCTTTAGCCCTTTCCCTGGGAAAGAAAACTCAGCAGTCCAGGTTCCTGATGTCAGTTTGTAGGGCTCCCTGGGGTCTATCTGGGCATTACAAATTTTAGGTGGGGACAACTTCGGTCTGGCCTCCATCTTTTGATATAAAGATTTTTTGCAGTCAGGCCCAGCCCATTGCCAGGGTCCCATGGGCACATTCTTTGGCCATTTTCCCTGGGAAAGAAAACTCACCAGTCCAGGTTCCTGATGTCAGTTTGTAGGGCTCCCTTGGGTCTATCAGGGCAGCACAAGTTTGAGGTGGGGTCAACTTCGGTCTGGGGTCCATCCTTCGATACAAGGATTTTTTGCAGTCAGGCCCCAGCCCAGGGCCAGGGGCCCCAGGGCACATCCTTTGGCCATTTTCCCTGGGAGAGAAAACTCACCAGTCCAGGTTCCTGATGTCAGTTTGTAGGGATTATTTGGGTCTATCAGGGCAGCAGACGTTTGAGGTGGGGACAACTTAGGTGTGGGGTCCATCCTTCGATATATGTATTTTTTGCAGTGATCCAGCCCAGGGCCAGGGGCCCCTGGGCACACCTTTTCGCCATTTTCCCTTGGAAAGAAAACTCACCAGTCCAGGTTCCTGATGTCAGTTTGTAGGGCTCCCTTGGGTCTATCAGGGCAGCACAAGTTTGAGGTGGGGACAACTTCGGTCTGGGCTCCATCCTTCGATATAAGGATTTTTTGCAGTGAGGTCCCAGCCCAGGTCCAGGGGCCCCTGGGCACATCCTTTGGCCATTTTCCCTGGGAAAGAAAACTCAGCAGTCCAGGTTCCTGATGTCAGTTTGCAGGGCTCCCTAGGGTCTATCAGGGCATTACAAATTTTAGGTGGGGACAACTTTGGTTTGGCCTCCATCCTTTGATATAAAGATTTTTTGCAGTCAGGCCCAGCCCATTGCCAGGGTCCCATGGGCACATTCTTTGGCCATTTTCCCTGGGAAAGAAAACTCACCAGTCCAGGTTCCTGATGTCAGTTTGTAGGGCTCCCTTGGGTCTATCAGGGCAGCACAAGCTTGAGGTGGGGACAACTTCGGTCTGGAATCCATCTTTCGATACAAGGATTTTTTGCAGTGAGGTCCCAGCCCAGGACCATGGGCCCCTGGGCACATCCTTTGTCCCTTTTCCCTGGGAAAGAAAACTCAGCAGTCCCGGTTCCTGATGTCAGTTTGTAGGGCTCCCTTGGGACGATCAGGACAGCATAGGTTTGATGTGGGGACAACTTCGGTCTGGGGTCCATCCTTTGATATATGTATTTTTTGCAGTCAGGAGCCAGCCCAGTGTGCGGCGCCCTTGGGCACATCGTTTGGCCATTTTCCCTTGGAAAGAAAACTCACCAGTCCAGGTACCTGATGTCAGTTTGTAGGGCTCCCTTGGGTCTATCAGGGCAGCAGACGTTTGAGGTGGGGACAACTTAGGTGTGGGGTCCATCCTTCGATACAAGGATTTTTTGCAGTCAGGTCCCCGCCCAGGGCCAGGGGCCCCTGGGCACATCCTTTAGCCCTTTCCCTGGGAAAGAAAACTCAGCAGTCCAGGTTCCTGATGTCAGTTTGTAGGGCTCCCTGGGGTCTATCTGGGCATTACAAATTTTAGGTGGGGACAACTTCGGTCTGGCCTCCATCTTTTGATATAAAGATTTTTTGCAGTCAGGCCCAGCCCATTGCCAGGGTCCCATGGGCACATTCTTTGGCCATTTTCCCTGGGAAAGAAAACTCACCAGTCCAGGTTCCTGATGTCAGTTTGTAGGGCTCCCTTGGGTCTATCAGGGCAGCACAAGTTTGAGGTGGGGACAACTTCGGTCTGGGGTCCATCCTTCGATACAAGGATTTTTTGCAGTCAGGCCCCAGCCCAGGGCCAGGGGCCCCTGGGCACATCCTTTGGCCATTTTCCCTGGGAGAGAAAACTCACCAGTCCAGGTTCCTGATGTCAGTTTGTAGGGATTATTTGGGTCTATCAGGGCAGCAGACGTTTGAGGTGGGGACAACTTAGGTGTGGGGTCCATCCTTCGATATATGTATTTTTTGCAGTGATCCAGCCCAGGGCCAGGGGCCCCTGGGCACACCTTTTCGCCATTTTCCCTTGGAAAGAAAACTCACCAGTCCAGGTTCCTGATGTCAGTTTGTAGGGCTCCCTTGGGTCTATCAGGGCAGCACAAGTTTGAGGTGGGGACAACTTCGGTCTGGGCTCCATCCTTCGATATAAGGATTTTTTGCAGTGAGGTCCCAGCCCAGGTCCAGGGGCCCCTGGGCACATCCTTTGGCCATTTTCCCTGGGAAAGAAAACTCAGCAGTCCAGGTTCGTGATGTCAGTTTGTAGGGCTCCCTTGGGTCTATCAGGCTAGCACAAGTTTGAGGTGGGGACAACTTCGGTCTGGGCTCCATCCTTCGATATAAGGATTTTTTGCAGTCAGGTCCCAGCCCAGGGTGCGGGGAACCATGGCACAACCTTTGGCAGTTTTTCCTGGGAAAGAAAACTCACCAGTCCAGGTTCCTGATGTCAGTTTTTAGGGCTCCCTTGGGTCTATCAGGGCAGCAGAAATTTGAGGAGGGGACAATTCGGTCTGGGGTCCATCCTTTGATATAAAGATTTTTTGCAGTCAGGCCCAGCCCATTGCCAGGGTCCCATGGGCACATTCGTTGGCCATTTTCCCTGGGAAAGAAAACTCACCAGTCCAGGTTCCTGATGTCAGTTTGTAGGGCTCCCTTGGGTCTATCAGGGCAGCACAAGTTTGAGGTGGGGACAACTTCGGTCTGGGGTCCATCCTTCGATATAAGGATTTTTTGCAGTCAGGTCCCAGCCATGGCCGGGGGCACCTAGGCACATCCTTTGGCCATTTTCCCTGCGAAAGAAAACTCACCAGTCCAGGTTCCTGATGTCAGTTTGTAGGGCTCCCTTGGGGCTGTCAGGGCAGCAGAATTTTGAGGAGTGGGCAATTTCGGTCTGGAATCCATCCTTCGATATAAGGATTTTTTGCAGTCAGGTCCCAGCCATGGCCGGGGGCACCTAGGCACATTCTTTGTCCCTTTTCCCTGCGAAAGAAAACTCACCAGTCCAGGTTCCTGATGTCAGTTTGTAGGGCTCCCTTGGGGCTGTCAGGGCAGCAGAATTTTGAGGAGTGGGCAATTTCGGTCTGGAATCCATCCTTCGATATAAGGATTTTTTGCAGTCCGGCCCAGCCCATTGCCAGGGTCCCATGGGCACATACTTTGGCCATTTTCCCTGGGAAAGAAAACTCACCAGTCCAGGTTCCTGATGTCAGTTTGTAGGGCTCCCTTGGGTCTATCAGGGCAGCACAAGTTTGACTTGGTGACAACTTCGGTCTGGGGTACATCCTTCGATATATGTATTTATTGCAGTGATCCAGCCCAGGGCCAGGGGCACCTGGGCACAACTTTTCTCCATTTTCCCTGGGAAAGAAAACTCACCAGTCCAGGTTCCTGATGTCAGTTTGTAGGGCTCCCTTGGGTCTATCAGGGCGGCACAAGTTTGAGGTGGGGACAACTTCAGTCTGGGGTCCATCCTTCGATAAAAGGATTTTTTGCAGTCAGGTCCCAGCCCAGGGCCAGGGGCCCCTGGGCACATCCTTTGGCCCTTTTCCCTGGGAAAGAAAACTCACCAGTCCAGGTTCCTGATGTCAGTTTGTAGGGCTCCCTTGGGTCTATCAGGGCAGCACAAGTTTGAGGTGGGGAAAACTTCGGTCTGGGCTCCATCCTTCGATATAAGGATTTTTTGCAGTCAGGTCCCAGCCCAGGGTGCGGGGAACCATGACACAACCTTTGGAAGTTTTTCCTGGGAAAGAAAACTCACCAGTCCAGGTTCCTGATGTCAGTTTGTAGGGCTCCTTTGGGTCTATCAGGGCAGCAGAAGTTTGATGTGGGGACAACTTCGGTCTGGGGTCCATCCTTCGATATAAGGATTTTTTGCAGTCAGGTCCCAGCCATGGCCGGGGGCACCTAGGCACATCCTTTGGCCATTTTCCCTGCGAAAGAAAACTCACCAGTCCAGGTTCCTGATGTCAGTTTGTAGGGCTCCTTTGGGTCTATCAGGTCAGCATAGGTTTGATGTGGGGACAACTTCGGTCTGGGGTTCATCTTCGATATAAGGATTTTTTGCAGTCAGGACCCAGCCCAGGGCCAGGGGCCCCTGGGCACATCCTTTGGCCATTTTCTCTTGGAAAGAAAACTCACCAGTCCAGGTTCCGGACGTCAGTTTGTAGGGCTCCCTTGGGTCTATCAGGGCAGCACAAGTTTGAGGTGCTGACAACTTCGGTCTGGGGTCCATCCTTTGATATAAGTATTTTTTGCAGTCAGGACCCAGCCCAGTGTGCGGCGCCCCTGGGCACAACCTTTGGCAGTTTTTCCTGGGAAAGAAAACTCACCAGTCCAGGTTCCTGATGTCAGTTTTTAGGGCTCCCTTGGGTCTATCAGGGCAGCAGAAATTTGAGGAGGGGACAATTCGGTCTGGGGTCCATTCTGCGATATATGTATATTTTGCAGTCAGGTCCCAGCCGAGGGCCAGGGTCCCCTGGGCACATCCTTTGGCCCTTTTCCCTGGGAAAGAAAACTCAGTAGTCCAGGTTCCTGATGTCAGTTTGTAGGGCTCCCTGGGGTCTATCAGGGCATTACAAATTTTAGGTGGGGACAACTTTGGTCTGGCCTCCATCCTTTGATATAAAGATTTTTTGCAGTCAGGCCCAGCCCATTGCCAGGGTCCCATGGGCACATTCTTTGGCCATTTTCCCTGGGAAAGAAAAATCACCAGTCCAGGTTCCTGATGTCAGTTTGTAGGGCTCCCTTGGGTCTATCAGGGCAGCACAAGTTTGAGGTGGGGACAACTTCGGTCTGGAATCTATCTTTCGATACAAGGATTTTTTGCAGTCAGGCCCCAGCCCAGGGCCAGGGGCCCCTGGGCACATCCTTTGGCCATTTTCCCTGGGAAAGAAAACTCACCAGTCCAGGTTCCTGATGTCAGTTTGTAGGGATTATTTGGGTCTATCAGGGCAGCAGACGTTTGAGGTGGGGACAACTTAGGTGTGGGGTCCATCCTTCTATATAAGGATTTTTTGCAGTGAGGTCCCAGCCCAGGTCCAGGGGCCCCTGGGCACATCCTTTGGCCATTTTCCCTGGGAAAGAAAACTCACCAGTCCAGGTTCGTGATGTCAGTTTGTAGGGCTCCCTTGGGTCTATCAGGGCAGCACAAGTTTGACTTGGTGACAACTTCGGTCTGGGGTCCATCCTTCGATATATGTATTTTTTGCAGTGATCCAGCCCAGGGCCAGGGGCCCCTGGGCACACCTTTTCGCCATTTTCCCTTGGAAAGAAAACTCACCAGTCCAGGTTCCTGATGTCAGTTTGTAGGGCTCCCTTGGGTCTATCAGGGAAGCACAAGTTTGAGGTGGGGAAAACTTCGGTCTGGGCTCCATCCTTCGATATAAGGATTTTTTGCAGTCAGGTCCCAGCCCAGGGTGCGGGGAACCATGGCACAACCTTTGGCAGTTTTTCCTGGGAAAGAAAACTCACCAGTCCAGGTTCCTGATGTCAGTTTTTAGGGCTCCCTTGGGTCTATCAGGGCAGCAGAAATTTGAGGAGGGGACAATTCGGTCTGGGGTCCATCCTGCGATATAAGGATATTTTGCAGTCAGGTCCCAGCCGAGTGCCAGGGTCCCCTGGGCACATCGTTTGTCCATTTCCCCTGGGAAAGAAAACTCAGCAGTCCAGGTTCCTGATGTCAGTTTGTAGGGCTCCTTTGGGTCTATCAGGGCAGCAGAATTTTGATGTGGGGACAACTTCGGTCTGGGGTCCATCCTTCGATATAAGGATTTTTTGCAGTCAGGTCCCAGCCATGGCCGGGGGCACCTAGGCACATCCTTTGGCCATTTTCCCTGCGAAAGAAAAGTCACCAGTCCAGGTTCCTGATGTCAGTTTGTAGGGCTCCCTTGGGGCTGTCAGGGCAGCAGAATTTTGAGGAGTGGGCAAATTCGGTCTGGAATCCATCCTTCGATATAAGGATTTTTTGCAGTCAGGTCCCAGCCGAGGGCCAGGGGCCCCTGGGCACATCCTTTGGCCATTTTCCCTGGGAAAGAAAACTCACCAGTCCAGGTTCCTGATGTCAGTTTGTAGGGCTCCTTTGGGTCTATCAGGGCAGCAGAAGTTTGATGTGGGGACAACTTCAGTCTGGGGTCCATCCTTCGATGTAAGGATTTTTTGCATTGAGGTCCCAGCCCAGGACCAGGGGCCCCTGGGCACATCCTTTGGCCATTTTCCCTTGGAAAGAAAACTCACCAGTCCGGGTTCCAGATGTCAGTTTGTAGGGCTCCCTGGGGTCTATCAGGGCATTACAAATTTTAGGTGGGGACAACTTTGGTTTGGCCTCCATCCTTTGATATAAAGATTTTTTGCAGTCAGGCCCAGCCCATTGCCAGGGTCCCATGGGCACATACTTTGGCCATTTTCCCTGGGAAAGAAAACTCACCAGTCCAGGTTCCTGATGTCAGTTTGTAGGGCTCCCTTGGGTCTATCAGGGCAGCACAAGTTTGAGGTGGGGACAACATCGGTCTGGGGTCCATCCTTCGATACAAGGATTTTTGCAGTCAGGCCCCAGCCCAGGGCCAGGGGCCCCTGGGCACATCCTTTGGCCATTTTCCCTGGGAAAGAAAACTCAGCAGTCCAGGTTCCTGATGTCAGTTTGTAGGGCTCCCTTGGGTCTATCAGGGCAGCACAAGTTTGACTTGGTGACAACTTCGGTCTGGGGTCCATCCTTCGATATATGTATTTTTTGCAGTGATCCAGCCCAGGGCCAGGGGCCCCTGGGCACACCTTTTCGTCATTTTCCCTGGGAAAGAAAATTCACCAGTCCAGGTTCCTGATGTCAGTTTGTAGGGCTCCTTTGGGTCTATCAGGGCAGCAGAAGTTTGATGTGGGGACAACTTCGGTCTGGGGTCCATCCTTCGATATAAGGATTTTTTGCAGTCAGGTCCCAGTCATGGCCGGGGGCACCTAGGCACATCCTTTGGCCATTTTCCCTGCGAAAGAAAACTCACCAGTCCAGGTTCCTGATGTCAGTTTGTAGGGCTCCTTTGGGTCTATCAGGGCAGCATAGGTTTGATGTGGGGACAACTTCGGTCTGGGGTTCATCTTCGATATAAGGATTTTTTGCAGTCAGGACCCAGCCCAGGGCCAGGGGCCCCTGGGCACATCCTTTGGCCATTTTCTCTTGGAAAGAAAACTCACCAGTCCAGGTTCCGGACGTCAGTTTGTAGGGCTCCCTTGGGTCTATCAGGGCAGCACAAGTTTGAGGTGCTGACAACTTCGGTCTGGGGTCCATCCTTTGATATAAGTATTTTTTGCAGTCAGGACCCAGCGCAGTGTGCGGCGCCCCTGGGCACATTCTTTGGCCATTTTCCCTTGGAAAGAAAACCCACCAGTCCAGGTACCTGATGTCAGTTTGTAGGGCTCCCTTGGGTCTATCAGGGCAGCACAAGTTTGAGGTGGGGACAATTTCGGTCTGGGGTCCATCTTTCGATATAAGGATTTTTTGCAGTCAGGTCCCAGCCATGGCCGGGGGCACCTAGTCACATTCTTTGTCCCTTTTCCCTGAGAAAGAAAACTCACCAGTCCAGGTTCCTGATGTCAGTTTGTAGGGCTCCTTTGGGTCTATCAGGGCAGCAGAACTTTGATGTGGGGACAACTTCGGTCTGGGGTCCATCCTTCGATATATGTATTTTTTGCAGTGATTCAGCCCAGGGCCAGGGGCCCCTGGGCACAACTTTTCGCCATTTTCCCTGGGAAAGAAAACTCACCAGTCCAGGTTCCTGATGTCAGTTTGTAGGGCTCCCTTGGGTCTATCAGGGCGGCACAAGTTTGAGGTGGGGACAACTTTGGTCTGGGGTCCATCCTTCGATACAAGGATTTTTTGCAGTCAAGTCCCAGCCCAGGGCCAGGGGCCCCTGGGCACATCGTTTGTCCATTTCCCCTGGGAAAGAAAACTCAGCAGTCCAGGTTCCTGATGTCAGTTTGTAGGGCTCCTTTGGGTCTATCAGGGCAGCTGAAGTTTGATGTGGGGACAACTTCGGTCTGGGGTCCATCCTTCGATATAAGGATTTTTTGCAGTCAGGTCCCAGCCATGGCCGGGGGCACCTAGGCACGTCCTTTGGCCATTTTCCCTGGGAAAGAAAACTCACCAGTCCAGGTTCCTGATGTCAGTTTGTAGGGCTCCCTTGGGTCTATCAGGGCAGCACAAATTTGAGGTGGGGACAACTTCGGTCTGGGCTCCATCCTTCGATATAAGGATTTTTTGCAGTCAGGTCCCAGCCCAGGGCCAGGGGCCCCTGGGCACATCATTTGTCCATTTTCCCTTGGAAATAAAACTCAGCAGTCCAGGTTCCTGATGTCAGTTTGTAGGGCTCCCTTGGGTCTATCCGGGCACCACAAGTTTGACTTGGTAACAACTTCGGTCTGGGGTCCATCCTTCGATATATGTATTTTTTGCAGTGATCCAGCCCAGGGCCAGGGGTTCCTGGGCACAACTTTTCGCCATTTTCCCTGGGAAAGACAAGTCACCAGTCCAGGTTCCTGATGTCAGTTTGTAGGGCTCCCTTGGGTCTATCAGGGCGGCACAAGTTTGAGGTGGGGACAACTTCGGTCTGGGCTCCATCCTTCGATAAAAGGATTTTTTGCAGTCAGGTCCCAGCCCAGCGCCAGGGGCCCCTGGGCACATCCTTTGGCCCTTTTCCCTGGGAAAGAAAACTCAGCAGTCCAGGTTCCTGATGTCAGTTTGTAGGGCTCCCTGGGGTCTATCAGGGCATTACAAATTTTAGGTGGGGACAACTTTGGTCTGGCCTCCATCCTTTGATATAAAGATTTTTTGCAGTCAGGCCCAGCCCACTGCCAGGGTCCCATGGGCACATTCTTTGGCCATTTTCCCTGGGAAAGAAAAATCACCAGTCCAGGTTCCTGATGTCAGTTTGTAGGGCTCCCTTGGGTCTATCAGGGCAGCACAAGTTTGAGGTGGGGACAACTTTGGTCTGGGGTCCATCTTTCGATACAAGGATTTTTTGCAGTCAGGCCCCAGCCCAGGGCCAGGGGCCCCTGGGCACATCCTTTGGCCATTTTCCCTGGGAAAGAAAACTCACCAGTCCAGGTTCCTGATGTCAGTTTGTAGGGATTATTTGGGTCTATCAGGGCAGCAGACGTTTGAGGTGGGGACAACTTAGGTGTGGGGTCCATCCTTCTATATAAGGATTTTTTGCAGTGAGGTCCCAGCCCAGGTCCAGGGGCCCCTGGGCACATCCTTTGGCCATTTTCCCAGGGAAAGAAAACTCAGCAGTCCAGGTTCGTGATGTCAGTTTGTAGGGCTCCCTTGGGTCTATCAGGGCAGCACAAGTTTGACTTGGTGACAACTTCGGTCTGGGGTCCATCCTTCGATATATGTATTTTTTGCAGTGATCCAGCCCAGGGCCAGGGGCCCCTGGGCACACTATTTCGCCATTTTCCCTTGGAAAGAAAACTCACCAGTCCAGGTTCCTGATGTCAGTTTGTAGGGCTCCCTTGGGTCTATCAGGGCAGCACAAGTTTGAGGTGGGGACAACTTCGGTCTGGGGTCCATCCTTCGATATAAGGATTTTTTGCAGTCAGGTCCCAGCCATGGCCGGGGGCACCTAGGCACATCCTTTGGCCATTTTCCCTGCGAAAGAAAACTCACCAGTCCAGGTTCCTGATGTCAGTTTGTAGGGCTCCCTTGGGGCTGTCAGGGCAGCAGAATTTTGAGGAGTGGGCAATTTCGGTCTGGGGTCCATCCTTCGATATAAGGATTTTTTGCAGTCAGGTCCCAGCCATGGCCGGGGGCACCTAGGCACATTCTTTGTCCCTTTTCCCTGCGAAAGAAAACTCACCAGTCCAGGTTCCTGATGTCAGTTTGTAGGGCTCCCTTGGGGCTGTCAGGGCAGCAGAATTTTGAGGAGTGGGCAATTTCGGTCTGGAATCCATCCTTCGATATAAGGATTTTTTGCAGTCAGGCCCAGCCCATTGCCAGGGTCCCATGGGCACATACTTTGGCCATTTTCCCTGGGAAAGAAAACTCACCAGTCCAGGTTCCTGATGTCAGTTTGTAGGGCTCCTTTGGGTCTATCAGGGCAGCTGAAGTTTGATGTGGGGACAACTTCGGTCTGGGGTCCATCCTTCGATATAAGGATTTTTTGCAGTCAGGTCCCAGCCATGGCCGGGGGCACCTAGGCACGTCCTTTGGCCATTTTCCCTGGGAAAGAAAACTCACCAGTCCAGGTTCCTGATGTCAGTTTGTAGGGCTCCCTTGGGTCTATCAGGGCAGCACAAATTTGAGGTGGGGACAACTTCGGTCTGGGCTCCATCCTTCGATATAAGGATTTTTTGCAGTCAGGTCCCAGCCCAGGGCCAGGGGCCCCTGGGCACATCATTTGTCCATTTTCCCTTGGAAATAAAACTCAGCAGTCCAGGTTCCTGATGTCAGTTTGTAGGGCTCCCTTGGGTCTATCCGGGCACCACAAGTTTGACTTGGTGACAACTTCGGTCTGGGGTCCATCCTTCGATATATGTATTTTTTGCAGTGATCCAGCCCAGGGCCAGGGGTTCCTGGGCACAACTTTTCGCCATTTTCCCTGGGAAAGACAAGTCACCAGTCCAGGTTCCTGATGTCAGTTTGTAGGGCTCCCTTGGGTCTATCAGGGCGGCACAAGTTTGAGGTGGGGACAACTTCGGTCTGGGCTCCATCCTTCGATAAAAGGATTTTTTGCAGTCAGGTCCCAGCCCAGCGCCAGGGGCCCCTGGGCACATCCTTTGGCCCTTTTCCCTGGGAAAGAAAACTCAGCAGTCCAGGTTCCTGATGTCAGTTTGTAGGGCTCCCTGGGGTCTATCAGGGCATTACAAATTTTAGGTGGGGACAACTTTGGTCTGGCCTCCATCCTTTGATATAAAGATTTTTTGCAGTCAGGCCCAGCCCATTGCCAGGGTCCCATGGGCACATTCTTTGGCCATTTTCCCTGGGAAAGAAAAATCACCAGTCCAGGTTCCTGATGTCAGTTTGTAGGGCTCCCTTGGGTCTATCAGGGCAGCACAAGTTTGAGGTGGGGACAACTTCGGTCTGGGGTCCATCTTTCGATACAAGGATTTTTTGCAGTCAGGCCCCAGCCCAGGGCCAGGGGCTCCTGGGCACATCCTTTGGCCATTTTCCCTGGGAAAGAAAACTCACCAGTCCAGGTTCCTGATGTCAGTTTGTAGGGATTATTTGGGTCTATCAGGGCAGCAGACGTTTGAGGTGGGGACAACTTAGGTGTGGGGTCCATCCTTCTATATAAGGATTTTTTGCAGTGAGGTCCCAGCCCAGGTCCAGGGGCCCCTGGGCACATCCTTTGGCCATTTTCCCTGGGAAAGAAAACTCAGCAGTCCAGGTTCGTGATGTCAGTTTGTAGGGCTCCCTTGGGTCTATCAGGGCAGCACAAGTTTGACTTGGTGACAACTTCGGTCTGGGGTCCATCCTTCGATATATATATTTTTTGCAGTGATCCAGCACAGGGCCAGGGGCCCCTGGGCACACTATTTCGCCATTTTCCCTTGGAAAGAAAACTCACCAGTCCAGGTTCCTGATGTCAGTTTGTAGGGCTCCCTTGGGTCTATCAGGGCAGCACAAGTTTGAGGTGGGGACAACTTCGGTCTGGGGTCCATCCTTCGATATAAGGATTTTTTGCAGTCAGGTCCCAGCCATGGCCGGGGGCACCTAGGCACATCCTTTGGCCATTTTCCCTGCGAAAGAAAACTCACCAGTCCAGGTTCCTGATGTCAGTTTGTAGGGCTCCCTTGGGGCTGTCAGGGCAGCAGAATTTTGAGGAGTGGGCAATTTCGGTCTGGGGTCCATCCTTCGATATAAGGATTTTTTGCAGTCAGGTCCCAGCCATGGCCGGGGGCACCTAGGCACATTCTTTGTCCCTTTTCCCTGCGAAAGAAAACTCACCAGTCCAGGTTCCTGATGTCAGTTTGTAGGGCTCCCTTGGGGCTGTCAGGGCAGCAGAATTTTGAGGAGTGGGCAATTTCGGTCTGGAATCCATCCTTCGATATAAGGATTTTTTGCAGTCAGGCCCAGCCCATTGCCAGGGTCCCATGGGCACATACTTTGGCCATTTTCCCTGGGAAAGAAAACTCACCAGTCCAGGTTCCTGATGTCAGTTTGTAGGGCTCCTTTGGGTCTATCAGGGCAGCTGAAGTTTGATGTGGGGACAACTTCGGTCTGGGGTCCATCCTTCGATATAAGGATTTTTTGCAGTCAGGTCCCAGCCATGGCCGGGGGCACCTAGGCACGTCCTTTGGCCATTTTCCCTGGGAAAGAAAACTCACCAGTCCAGGTTCCTGATGTCAGTTTGTAGGGCTCCCTTGGGTCTATCAGGGCAGCACAAATTTGAGGTGGGGACAACTTCGGTCTGGGCTCCATCCTTCGATATAAGGATTTTTTGCAGTCAGGTCCCAGCCCAGGGCCAGGGGCCCCTGGGCACATCATTTGTCCATTTTCCCTTGGAAATAAAACTCAGCAGTCCAGGTTCCTGATGTCAGTTTGTAGGGCTCCCTTGGGTCTATCCGGGCACCACAAGTTTGACTTGGTGACAACTTCGGTCTGGGGTCCATCCTTCGATATATGTATTTTTTGCAGTGATCCAGCCCAGGGCCAGGGGTTCCTGGGCACAACTTTTCGCCATTTTCCCTGGGAAAGACAAGTCACCAGTCCAGGTTCCTGATGTCAGTTTGTAGGGCTCCCTTGGGTCTATCAGGGCGGCACAAGTTTGAGGTGGGGACAACTTCGGTCTGGGCTCCATCCTTCGATAAAAGGATTTTTTGCAGTCAGGTCCCAGCCCAGCGCCAGGGGCCCCTGGGCACATCCTTTGGCCCTTTTCCCTGGGAAAGAAAACTCAGCAGTCCAGGTTCCTGATGTCAGTTTGTAGGGCTCCCTGGGGTCTATCAGGGCATTACAAATTTTAGGTGGGGACAACTTTGGTCTGGCCTCCATCCTTTGATATAAAGATTTTTTGCAGTCAGGCCCAGCCCATTGCCAGGGTCCCATGGGCACATTCTTTGGCCATTTTCCCTGGGAAAGAAAAATCACCAGTCCAGGTTCCTGATGTCAGTTTGTAGGGCTCCCTTGGGTCTATCAGGGCAGCACAAGTTTGAGGTGGGGACAACTTCGGTCTGGGGTCCATCTTTCGATACAAGGATTTTTTGCAGTCAGGCCCCAGCCCAGGGCCAGGGGCTCCTGGGCACATCCTTTGGCCATTTTCCCTGGGAAAGAAAACTCACCAGTCCAGGTTCCTGATGTCAGTTTGTAGGGATTATTTGGGTCTATCAGGGCAGCAGACGTTTGAGGTGGGGACAACTTAGGTGTGGGGTCCATCCTTCTATATAAGGATTTTTTGCAGTGAGGTCCCAGCCCAGGTCCAGGGGCCCCTGGGCACATCCTTTGGCCATTTTCCCTGGGAAAGAAAACTCAGCAGTCCAGGTTCGTGATGTCAGTTTGTAGGGCTCCCTTGGGTCTATCAGGGCAGCACAAGTTTGACTTGGTGACAACTTCGGTCTGGGGTCCATCCTTCGATATATATATTTTTTGCAGTGATCCAGCCCAGGGCCAGGGGCCCCTGGGCACACTATTTCGCCATTTTCCCTTGGAAAGAAAACTCACCAGTCCAGGTTCCTGATGTCAGTTTGTAGGGCTCCCTTGGGTCTATCAGGGCAGCACAAGTTTGAGGTGGGGACAACTTCGGTCTGGGCTCCATCCTTCGATATAAGGATTTTTTGCAGTCAGGTCCCAGCCCAGGGTGCGGGGAACCATGGCACAACCTTTGGCAGTTTTTCCTGGGAAAGAAAACTCACCAGTCCAGGTTCCTGATGTCAGTTTGTAGGGCTCCCTTGGGTCTATCAGGGCAGCACAAGTTTGAGGTGGGGACAACTTCGGTCTGGGGTCCATCCTTCGATATAAGGATTTTTTGCAGTCAGGTCCCAGCCATGGCCGGGGGCACCTAGGCACATCCTTTGGCCATTTTCCCTGCGAAAGAAAACTCACCAGTCCAGGTTCCTGATGTCAATTTGTAGGGCTCCCTTGGGGCTGTCAGGGCAGCAGAATTTTGAGGAGTGGGCAATTTCGGTCTGGGGTCCATCCTTCGATATAAGGATTTTTTGCAGTCAGGTCCCAGCCATGCCCGGGGGCACCTAGGCACATTCTTTGTCCCTTTTCCCTGCGAAAGAAAACTCACCAGTCCAGGTTCCTGATGTCAGTTTGTAGGGCTCCCTTGGGGCTGTCAGGGCAGCAGAATTTTGAGGAGTGGGCAATTTCGGTCTGGAATCCATCCTTCGATATAAGGATTTTTTGCAGTCAGGCCCAGCCCATTGCCAGGGTCCCATGGGCACATACTTTGGCCATTTTCCCTGGGAAAGAAAACTCACCAGTCCAGGTTCCTGATGTCAGTTTGTAGGGCTCCCTTGGGTCTATCAGGGCAGCACAAGTTTGACTTGGTGACAACTTCGGTCTGGGGTACATCCTTCGATATATGTATTTATTGCAGTGATCCAGCCCAGGGCCAGGGGCCCCTGGGCACAACTTTTCTCCATTTTCCCTGGGAAAGAAAACTCACCAGTCCAGGTTCCTGATGTCAGTTTGTAGGGATCATTTGGGTCCATCAGGGCAGCAGACGTTTGAGGTGGGGACAACTTAGGTGTGGGGTCCATCCTTCGATACAAGGATTTTTTTCAGTCATGTCCCAGCCCAGGGCCAGGGGCCCCTGGGCACAACCTTTGGCCGTTTTCTCTTGTAAAGAAAACTCACCAGTCCAGGTTCCGGATGTCAGTTTGTAGGGCTCCCTTGGGTCTATCAGGGCAGCACAAGTTTGAGGTGCTGACAACTTCGGTCTGGGGTCCATCCTTTGATATATGTATTTTTTGCAGTCAGGAGCCAGCCCAGTGTGCGGCGCCCTTGGGCACATCGTTTGGCCATTTTCCCTTGGAAAGAAAACTCACCAGTCCAGGTACCTGATGTCAGTTTGTAGGGCTCCCTTGGGTCTATCAGGGCAGCACAAGTTTGAGGTGGGGACAACTTCGGTCTGGGGTCCATCCTTCGATACAAGGATTTTTTGCAGTCAGGTCCCCGCCCAGGGCCAGGGGCCCCTGGGCACATCCTTTAGCCCTTTCCCTGGGAAAGAAAACTCAGCAGTCCAGGTTCCTGATGTCAGTTTGTAGGGCTCCCTGGGGTCTATCTGGGCATTACAAATTTTAGGTGGGGACAACTTCGGTCTGGCCTCCATCTTTTGATATAAAGATTTTTTGCAGTCAGGCCCAGCCCATTGCCAGGGTCCCATGGGTGTTGAGGCGCGGCATGCGCTCCTCGCCGCGGCACTCCGAGCCGTGCTGGGCGGTGAGGGAAGAGAACGGGCGGCCGCTTTCCCCCGCAAGCTCTGCAGTTTCAGTTCGTGGCGCGCAGGGACAGACGAAGGCGACACGGGACTTGGGGGGGGAACGAGATGGTTTTATTCCATGAGCCCCAAGACCCCGGCGGGCGGGGGGGCAAAGGTTTTATACAGAACTCAGGAGGACGGGTGTAGGAACAGTAACCAATGAGGGAATAGCAGGGGAGGAGTTTAGGGCAGAACTAACATCTGGAAGCTGAGGAGGGGGCTAGAATGAATGACAGGGAAGGTTCTAGGGAAAGGGGCAGGGAAAGGGGGGTTGGGGGGGGGAAACAGATATTAAACAAATATCAAATGAAAGAAAAACACACCACCGCATCTCCCTCTTTTACTTTACAAAAAGAAGGAGAATTTTGTGGTTTAAGCAAATTAATAAAACATGCAAATAATATAAAATCATATGATAACATTGTAAATTACTTAAAGGACATGAAAGACACATTATTGCATTTATAGGGCAGGAAGAGTAGTAACAGCTTAAATTAGACACAAGACTGCACAAAACTTGCTGTTTTGCTGTTCTGAGTAACAATTTAAAATAATGTAAATAATGTAAATAATTGAAATAGAATGAAATAATTGACAGAAATTAAACTAAAAAATTTAATTAGAATGATTAAAATTATAACTATCTAATTTGAATAAAATAATTAAATGGAATTATTGGAATTAAATATAATAAAAGATCAACTAAATATAACTAATAAATTTTTAAATTTCGCAGCAATGCAGCAAGCCTGAAGCGATATAGTAGCTGAGTGATTCCTGTAGCAATAATGGTTAAACACAGCCTTTAAGTTAAAAAATATCAGAAAAGACTGAATTAATTATAATTATAACAAAACAACTTAATATAAAATCAAATTGTAACATTACATATTATTAAAAAAACATAAATTGAAAGACATTAAAAAATGATAAACTAATTGTGATTATAACATATGAAACATATAAAAACTTCATCTGGAGTATATAAAATTGTCTTAAATGAGAGTCCAAATTAAGGGTACAAAGCACAGCAGGATTTGTGACTTCATCTGATTTAGAATTTGCTGCGTCGCGGCGTTTGCGATGTTCAGCTTCTTAAATTCTTAAAGCAGAGTCAGCGGATAACGGCGCTTGTTTTAAAGCAGAGTCAGCGGATAGCGATGTGGTTTGTTCAATTTGAATGTCCGTTTGAGAGGTGGGCATAATATCTTGAGTAATAATTAACTGGGATGGTATTTCTTTCTATAAAATATAACTCAACAAACAGATTATTCAAAAATAATCAAAAGCAAAAAGAGGAATTTGTAGTTAAATAAAAAGGAATATTGGGTAGGGTACATTAAGGAATAGGATAGGGGAATCAGACAATCACTTAATTAGTGATTGCCATGATTAACAGGGGGTATTGGTAAGGGGTGGGCCGGGGCGCCGCCATTTCAGGGGGAAGACAAAATGACGGATCCTCAGTCCCGGGTTTCGGCTCCATTTCCTCGGGAGAAGATCCCTCCCGACCCTCCCCCCGGAGGAAGAGCCCGAAGAAGGATGGGGGAATATCCAACCCCGCCTCCCCCAACAGGGACTAGCTTCGTGCAGGGACGGTGCAGGGCTATTGGGGGAGAAATGGGACTGGCGGGAAACCAGGGGCGGAAAAGAAGGGTCAAGGCGGGAAATGGGTCCCGAGCGGCGTGGCCAGCGCCATCTTGGGAGGGGTGCCAGATACACTGCACTTGGCCTGAGCAGTGTCCGGCAGGGCACTTGGGGCGGCTCGGCCACAGCAATCCCCAAGGGAGGATAGGAAAGGGTTTTAGGAAAGTCCGAGGGGATGGGGGCATAGGGAGCTTCACAGAAGCAAAAAGGGGAAATTTATAGGAGGGGGGGGGGGCCGCCCGACGCAGCTGGATGTCGGCGCAATGCGTGGGTGTAAAGGGCCCCTTTTAACAACGCTCCTATAGCTAACGTGTCGCCCTCTTAGCTGATCCTTACTGGTGTCTTTTCTACCCCCTCCGTCCAGCCCAGAATGGGGAGGGGAGGATAGAGAAGACAACTTTTTCGAGGAGAAGAAAAAGCGATCTAATCTAGGTCCCCACAGAAGACTAGGCGAAGGATAGCACTCAGTGCTAGCTTCTCCCAGAAAAAGAAAACCCACCCGCTTGCCAGGGACATGCACGGCTACAGCCCCAGTCTGGGCGCAGACGGGGGTTAAAACGCGAGAAAAAAAAAGTGACAGACCCAGCCGCCCGTCGGGGCGACCCCCACCCCGTGTAGCCTACCTTACCTTGCAGGCTCGGACGGAGATGGCTTGAATCTTCTCCTCGACTCGATGGAAAAGTCGCGCTGAAAACTGGGGATGTTCCTTCTCTTTCGGTTTGGCCCTTCCGGAAGCCTGGGTGTTCCCGTTAAACCAAGACTCGTCCCCGAAGCCTTGGTTTCGGCCACTATCAGCCTCCGGTGGTCTCGCTGCAGATGCTGACCGAGGAATGAACCTCTTCTCGGTCAGCCCCTCTTCAGGCTCCCCCGAGCCGCTGCCAAAACCGCCCTCTGTGTTCTCGGGTAAGTCTGCCCGCCAAAAAGCTCTGCAGCCCGGCTGCCCGTGCAGCGCAGCTGCTCCCGGGCGGGAAGATGGTGAGAACAAAGAGGTCCCGGAGCCTCAATCTTTTTCGCTCGGCGCTCAGCTCCTCATAGCATCAGGCAGAGCTTTTACGGCCGTAGATGTTCCTCTTCCTTCCTTCTTCTTCTGTGAGGCGGGCGCCCCCACAAATTTGCCCGTTTTTTTTACAAGACGAAGGAGGGAACCATCCTCTCGCTACCATATGTTGAGGCGCGGCATGCGCTCCTCGCCGCGGCACTCCGAGCCGTGCTGGGCGGTGAGGGAAGAGAACGGGCGGCCGCTTTCCCCCGCAAGCTCTGCAGTTTCAGTTCGTGGCGCGCAGGGACAGACGAAGGCGACACGGGACTTGGGGGGGGAACGAGATGGTTTTATTCCATGAGCCCCAAGACCCCGGCGGGCGGGGGGGCAAAGGTTTTATACAGAACTCAGGAGGACGGGTGTAGGAACAGTAACCAATGAGGGAATAGCAGGGGAGGAGTTTAGGGCAGAACTAACATCTGGAAGCTGAGGAGGGGGCTAGAATGAATGACAGGGAAGGTTCTAGGGAAAGGGGCAGGGAAAGGGGGGTTGGGGGGGGGAAACAGATATTAAACAAATATCAAATGAAAGAAAAACACACCACCGCACATGGGCACATTCTTTGGCCATTTTCCCTGGGAAAGAAAACTCACCAGTCCAGGTTCCTGATGTCAGTTTGTAGGGCTCCCTTGGGTCTATCAGGGCAGCACAAGTTTGAGGTGGGGACAACTTCGGTCTGGGGTCCATCCTTCGATACAAGGATTTTTTGCAGTCAGGCCCCAGCCCAGGGCCAGGGGCCCCTGGGCACATCCTTTGGCCATTTTCCCTGGGAGAGAAAACTCACCAGTCCAGGTTCCTGATGTCAGTTTGTAGGGATTATTTGGGTCTATCAGGGCAGCAGACGTTTGAGGTGGGGACAACTTAGGTGTGGGGTCCATCCTTCGATATATGTATTTTTTGCAGTGATCCAGCCCAGGGCCAGGGGCCCCTGGGCACGACTTTTCGCCATTTTCCCTGGGAAAGACAAGTCACCAGTCCAGGTTCCTGATGTCAGTTTGTAGGGCTCCCTTGGGTCTATCAGGGCAGCACAAGTTTGACTTGGTGACAACTTCGGTCTGGGGTCCATCCTTCGATATATGTATTTTTTGCAGTGATCCAGCCCAGGGCCAGGGGCCCCTGGGCACACCTTTTCGCCATTTTCCCTTGGAAAGAAAACTCACCAGTCCAGGTTCCTGATGTCAGTTTGTAGGGCTCCCTTGGGTCTATCAGGGCAGCACAAGTTTGAGGTGGGGACAACTTCGGTCTGGGCTCCATCCTTCGATATAAGGATTTTTTGCAGTCAGGTCCCAGCCCAGGGTGCGGGGAACCATGGCACAACCTTTGGCAGTTTTTCCTGGGAAAGAAAACTCACCAGTCCAGGTTCCTGATGTCAGTTTTTAGGGCTCCCTTGGGTCTATCAGGGCAGCAGAAATTTGAGGAGGGGACAATTCGGTCTGGGGTCCATCCTTTGATATAAAGATTTTTTGCAGTCAGGCCCAGCCCATTGCCAGGGTCCCATGGGCACATTCTTTGGCCATTTTCCCTGGGAAAGAAAACTCACCAGTCCAGGTTCCTGATGTCAGTTTGTAGGGCTCCCTTGGGTCTATCAGGGCAGCACAAGTTTGAGGTGGGGACAACTTCGGTCTGGGGTCCATCCTTCGATATAAGGATTTTTTGCAGTCAGGTCCCAGCCATGGCCGGGGGCACCTAGGCACATCCTTTGGCCATTTTCCCTGCGAAAGAAAACTCACCAGTCCAGGTTCCTGATGTCAGTTTGTAGGGCTCCCTTGGGGCTGTCAGGGCAGCAGAATTTTGAGGAGTGGGCAATTTCGGTCTGGAATCCATCCTTCGATATAAGGATTTTTTGCAGTCAGGTCCCAACCGAGGGCCAGGGGCCCCTGGGCACATCCTTTGGCCATTTTCCCTTGGAAAGAAAACTCACCAGTCCGGGTTCCAGATGTCAGTTTGTAGGGCTCCCTGGGGTCTATCAGGGCATTACAAATTTTAGGTGGGGACAACTTTGGTTTGGCCTCCATCCTTTGTTATAAGATTTTTTGCAGTCAGGCCCAGCCCATTGCCAGGGTCCCATGGGCACATTCTTTGGCCATTTTCCCTGGGAAAGAAAACTCACCAGTCCAGGTTCCTGATGTCAGTTTGTAGGGCTCCCTTGGGTCTATCAGGGCAGCACAAGTTTGAGGTGGGGACAACTTCGGTCTGGGGTCCATCCTTCGATACAAGGATTTTTTGCAGTCAGGCCCCAGCCCAGGGCCAGGGGCCCCTGGGCACATCCTTTGGCCAATTTCCCTGGGAAAGAAAACTCACCAGTCCAGGTTCCTGATTTCAGTTTGTAGGGCTCCCTTGGGTCTATCAGGGCAGCACAAGTTTGAGGTGGGGAAAACTTCGGTCTGGGCTCCATCCTTCGATATAAGGATTTTTTGCAGTCAGGTCCCAGCCCAGGGTGCGGGGAACCATGACACAACCTTTGGAAGTTTTTCCTGGGAAAGAAAACTCAGCAGTCCAGGTTCCGGATGTCAGTTTGTAGGGCTCCCTTGGGTCTATCAGGGCAGCACAAGTTTGAGGAGGGTACAACTTCGGTCTGGGGTCCATCCTTCGATACAAGGATTTTTTGCAGTCAGGTCCCCGCCCAGGGCCAGGGGCCCCTGGGCACATCATTTAGCCCTTTCCCTGGGAAAGAAAACTCAGCAGTCCAGGTTCCTGATGTCAGTTTGTAGGGCTCCCTGGGGTCTATCTGGGCATTACAAATTTTAGGTGGGGACAACTTCGGTCTGGCCTCCATCTTTTGATATAAAGATTTTTTGCAGTCAGGCCCAGCCCATTGCCAGGGTCCCATGGGCACATTCTTTGGCCATTTTCCCTGGGAAAGAAAACTCACCAGTCCAGGTTCCTGATGTCAGTTTGTAGGGCTCCCTTGGGTCTATCAGGGCAGCACAAGTTTGAGGTGGGGACAACTTTGGTCTGGGGTCCATCCTTCGATACAAGGATTTTTTGCAGTCAGGCCCCAGCCCAGGGCCAGGGGCCCCTGGGCACATCCTTTGGCCATTTTCCCTGGGAGAGAAAACTCACCAGTCCAGGTTCCTGATGTCAGTTTGTAGGGATTATTTGGGTCTATCAGGGCAGCAGACGTTTGAGGTGGGGACAACTTAGGTGTGGGGTCCATCCTTCTATATAAGGATTTTTTGCAGTGAGGTCCCAGCCCAGGTCCAGGGGCCCCTGGGCACATCCTTTGGCCATTTTCCCTGGGAAAGAAAACTCAGCAGTCCAGGTTCCTGATGTCAGTTTGTAGGGCTCCCTTGGGTCTATCAGGGCAGCACAAGTTTGACTTGGCGACAACTTCGGTCTGGGGTCCATCCTTCAATATATGTATTTTTTGCAGTGATCCAGCCCAGGGCCAGGGGCCCCTGGGCACACCTTTTCGCCATTTTCCCTTGGAAAGAAAACTCACCAGTCCAGGTTCCTGATGTCAGTTTGTAGGGCTCCCTTGGGTCTATCAGGGCAGCAGAATTTTGAGGAGTGGGCAAATTCGGTCTGGAATCCATCCTTCGATACAAGGATTTTTTGCAGTCAGGCCCCAGCCCAGGGCCAGGGGCCCCTGGGCACATCCTTTGGCCAATTTCCCTGGGAAAGAAAACTCACCAGTCCAGGTTCCTGATTTCAGTTTGTAGGGCTCCCTTGGGTCTATCAGGGCAGCACAAGTTTGAGGTGGGGAAAACTTCGGTCTGGGCTCCATCCTTCGATATAAGGATTTTTTGCAGTCAGGTCCCAGCCCAGGGTGCGGGGAACCATGACACAACCTTTGGAAGTTTTTCCTGGGAAAGAAAACTCACCAGTCCAGGTTCCTGATGTCAGTTTGTAGGGCTCCTTTGGGTCTATCAGGGCAGCAGAAGTTTGATGTGGGGACAACTTCGGTCTGGGGTCCATCCTTCGATATAAGGATTTTTTGCAGTCAGGTCCCAGCCATGGCCGGGGGCACCTAGGCACATCCTTTGGCCATTTTCCCTGCGAAAGAAAACTCACCAGTCCAGGTTCCTGATGTCAGTTTGTAGGGCTCCTTTGGGTCTATCAGGGCAGCATAGGTTTGATGTGGGGACAACTTCGGTCTGGGGTTCATCTTCGATATAAGGATTTTTTGCAGTCAGGACCCAGCCCAGGGCCAGGGGCCCCTGGGCACATCCTTTGGCCATTTTCTCTTGGAAAGAAAACTCACCAGTCCAGGTTCCGGACGTCAGTTTGTAGGGCTCCCTTGGGTCTATCAGGGCAGCACAAGTTTGAGGTGCTGACAACTTCGGTCTGGGGTCCATCCTTTGATATAAGTATTTTTTGCAGTCAGGACCCAGCGCAGTGTGCGGCGCCCCTGGGCACATTCTTTGGCCATTTTCCCTTGGAAAGAAAACCCACCAGTCCAGGTACCTGATGTCAGTTTGTAGGGCTCCCTTGGGTCTATCAGGGCAGCACAAGTTTGAGGTGGGGACAATTTCGGTCTGGGGTCCATCCTTCGATATAAGGATTTTTTGCAGTCAGGTCCCAGCCATGGCCGGGGGCACCTAGGCACATTCTTTGTCCCTTTTCCCTGAGAAAGAAAACTCACCAGTCCAGGTTCCTGATGTCAGTTTGTAGGGCTCCCTTGGGTCTATCAGGGCAGCACAAGTTTGAGGTGGGGACAACTTCGGTCTGGGGTCCATCCTTCGATACAAGGATTTTTTGCAGTCAGGTCCCAGCCCAGGGCCAGGGGCCCCTGGGCACATCCTTTGGCCCTTTCCCTGGGAAAGAAAACTCAGCAGTCCAGGTTCCTGATGTCAGTTTGTAGGGCTCCCTGGGGTCTATCTGGGCATTACAAATTTTAGGTGGGGACAACTTCGGTCTGGCCTCCATCCTTTGATATAAAGATTTTTTGCAGTCAGGCCCAGCCCATTGCCAGGGTCCCATGGGCACATTCTTTGGCCATTTTCCCTGGGAAAGAAAACTCACCAGTCCAGGTTCCTGATGTCAGTTTGTAGGGCTCCCTTGGGTCTATCAGGGCAGCACAAGTTTGAGGTGGGGACAACTTCGGTCTGGGGTCCATCCTTCGATACAAGGATTTGTTGCAGCGATCCAGCCCAGGGCCAGGGGCCCCTGGGCACAACTTTTCGCCATTTTCCCTGGGAAAGAAAACTCACCAGTCCAGCTTCCTGATGTCAGTTTGTAGGGCTCCCTTGGGTCTATCCGGGCAGCACAAGTTTGACTTGGTGACAACTTCGGTCTGGGGTCCATCCTTCGATATATGTATTTTTTGCAGTGATCCAGCCCAGGGCCAGGGGCCCCTGGGCACGACTTTTCGCCATTTTCCCTGGGAAAGACAAGTCACCAGTCCAGGTTCCTGATGTCAGTTTGTAGGGCTCCCTTGGGTCTATCAGGGCGGCACAAGTTTGAGGTGGGGACAACTTCGGTCTGGGCTCCATCCTTCGATATAAGGATTTTTTGCAGTCAGGTCCCAGCCCAGCGCCAGGGGCCCCTGGGCACATCCTTTGGCCCTTTTCCCTGGGAAAGAAAACTCAGCAGTCCAGGTTCCTGATGTCAGTTTGTAGGGCTCCCTGGGGTCTATCAGGGCATTACAAATTTTAGGTGGGGACAACTTTGGTCTGGCCTCCATCCTTTGATATAAAGATTTTTTGCAGTCAGGCCCAGCCCATTGCCAGGGTCCCATGGGCACATTCTTTGGCCATTTTCCCTGGGAAAGAAAAATCACCAGTCCAGGTTCCTGATGTCAGTTTGTAGGGCTCCCTTGGGTCTATCAGGGCAGCACAAGTTTGAGGTGGGGACAACTTCGGTCTGGGGTCCATCTTTCGATACAAGGATTTTTTGCAGTCAGGCCCCAGCCCAGCGCCAGGGGCCCCTGGGCACATCCTTTGGCCATTTTCCCTGGGAAAGAAAACTCACCAGTCCAGGTTCCTGATGTCAGTTTGTAGGGATTATTTGGGTCTATCAGGGCAGCAGACGTTTGAGGTGGGGACAACTTAGGTGTGGGGTCCATCCTTCTATATAAGGATTTTTTGCAGTGAGGTCCCAGCCCAGGTCCAGGGGCCCCTGGGCACATCCTTTGGCCATTTTCCCTGGGAAAGAAAACTCAGCAGTCCAGGTTCCTGATGTCAGTTTGTAGGGCTCCCTTGGGTCTATCAGGGCAGAACAAGTTTGACTTGGTGACAACTTCGGTCTGGGGTCCATCCTTCGATATATGTATTTTTTGCAGTGATCCAGCCCAGGGCCAGGGGCCCCTGGGCACACCTTTTCGCCATTTTCCCTTGGAAAGAAAACTCACCAGTCCAGGTTCCTGATGTCAGTTTGTAGGGCTCCCTTGGGTCTATCAGGGCAGCACAAGTTTGAGGTGGGGACAACTTCGGTCTGGGCTCCATCCTTCGATATAAGGATTTTTTGCAGTCAGGTCCCAGCCCAGGGTGCGGGGAACCATGGCACAACCTTTGGCAGTTTTTCCTGGGAAAGAAAACTCACCAGTCCAGGTTGCTGATGTCAGTTTTTAGGGCTCCCTTGGGTCTATCAGGGCAGCAGAAATTTGAGGAGGGGACAATTCGGTCTGGGGTCCATCCTTTGATATAAAGATTTTTTGCAGTCAGGCCCAGCCCATTGCCAGGGTCCCATGGGCACATTCTTTGGCCATTTTCCCTGGGAAAGAAAACTCACCAGTCCAGGTTCCTGATGTCAGTTTGTAGGGCTCCCTTGGGTCTATCAGGGCAGCACAAGTTTGAGGTGGGGACAACTTCGGTGTGGGGTCTATCCTTCGATATAAGGATTTTTTGCAGTCAGGTCCCAGCCATGGCCGGGGGCACCTAGGCACATCCTTTGGCCATTTTCCCTGCGAAAGAAAACTCACCAGTCCAGGTTCCTGATGTCAGTTTGTAGGGCTCCCTTGGGGCTGTCAGGGCAGCAGAATTTTGAGGAGTGGGCAATTTCGGTCTGGGGTCCATCCTTCGATATAAGGATTTTTTGCAGTCAGGTCCCAGCCATGGCCGGGGGCACCTAGGCACATTCTTTGTCCCTTTTCCCTGAGAAAGAAAACTCACCAGTCCAGGTTCCTGATGTCAGTTTGTAGGGCTCCTTTCGGTCTATCAGGGCAGCAGAACTTTGAAGTGGGGACAACTTCGGTCTGGGGTCCATCCTTCGATATAAGGATTTTTTGCATTGAGGTCCCAGCCCAGGGCCAGGGGCCCCTGGGCACATACTTTGGCCATTTTCCCTGCGAAAGAAAACTCACCAGTCCAGGTTCCTGATGTCAGTTTGTAGGGCTCCCTTGGGGCTGTCAGGGCAGCAGAATTTTGAGGAGTGGGCAATTTCGGTCTGGGGTCCATCCTTCGATATAAGGATTTTTTGCAGTCAGGTCCCAGCCCAGGGCCAGGGGCCCCTGGGCACATCCTTTGGCCCTTTTCCCTGGGAAAGAAAACTCAGCAGTCCAGGTTCCTGATGTCAGTTTGCAGGGCTCCCTAGGGTCTATCAGGGCATTACAAATTTTAGGTGGGGACAACTTTGGTTTGGCCTCCATCCTTTGATATAAAGATTTTTTGCAGTCAGGCCCAGCCCATTGCCAGGGTCCCATGGGCACATTCTTTGGCCATTTTCCCTGGGAAAGAAAACTCACCAGTCCAGGTTCCTGATGTCAGTTTGTAGGGCTCCCTTGGGTCTATCAGGGCAGCACAAGCTTGAGGTGGGGACAACTTCGGTCTGGAATCCATCTTTCGATACAAGGATTTTTTGCAGTGAGGTCCCAGCCCAGGACCATGGGCCCCTGGGCACATCCTTTGTCCCTTTTCCCTGGGAAAGAAAACTCAGCAGTCCCGGTTCCTGATGTCAGTTTGTAGGGCTCCCTTGGGACGATCAGGACAGCATAGGTTTGATGTGGGGACAACTTCGGTCTGGGGTCCATCCTTTGATATATGTATTTTTTGCAGTCAGGAGCCAGCCCAGTGTGCGGCGCCCTTGGGCACATCGTTTGGCCATTTTCCCTTGGAAAGAAAACTCACCAGTCCAGGTACCTGATGTCAGTTTGTAGGGCTCCCTTGGGTCTATCAGGGCAGCACAAGTTTGAGGTGGGGACAACTTCGGTCTGGGGTCCATCCTTCGATACAAGGATTTTTTGCAGTCAGGTCCCCGCCCAGGGCCAGGGGCCCCTGGGCACATCCTTTAGCCCTTTCCCTGGGAAAGAAAACTCAGCAGTCCAGGTTCCTGATGTCAGTTTGTAGGGCTCCCTGGGGTCTATCTGGGCATTACAAATTTTAGGTGGGGACAACTTCGGTCTGGCCTCCATCTTTTGATATAAAGATTTTTTGCAGTCAGGCCCAGCCCATTGCCAGGGTCCCATGGGCACATTCTTTGGCCATTTTCCCTGGGAAAGAAAACTCACCAGTCCAGGTTCCTGATGTCAGTTTGTAGGGCTCCCTTGGGTCTATCAGGGCAGCACAAGTTTGAGGTGGGGACAACTTCGGTCTGGGGTCCATCCTTCGATACAAGGATTTTTTGCAGTCAGGCCCCAGCCCAGGGCCAGGGGCCCCTGGGCACATCCTTTGGCCATTTTCCCTGGGAGAGAAAACTCACCAGTCCAGGTTCCTGATGTCAGTTTGTAGGGATTATTTGGGTCTATCAGGGCAGCAGACGTTTGAGGTGGGGACAACTTAGGTGTGGGGTCCATCCTTCGATATATGTATTTTTTGCAGTGATCCAGCCCAGGGCCAGGGGCCCCTGGGCACACCTTTTCGCCATTTTCCCTTGGAAAGAAAACTCACCAGTCCAGGTTCCTGATGTCAGTTTGTAGGGCTCCCTTGGGTCTATCAGGGCAGCACAAGTTTGAGGTGGGGACAACTTCGGTCTGGGCTCCATCCTTCGATATAAGGATTTTTTGCAGTGAGGTCCCAGCCCAGGTCCAGGGGCCCCTGGGCACATCCTTTGGCCATTTTCCCTGGGAAAGAAAACTCAGCAGTCCAGGTTCCTGATGTCAGTTTGCAGGGCTCCCTAGGGTCTATCAGGGCATTACAAATTTTAGGTGGGGACAACTTTGGTTTGGCCTCCATCCTTTGATATAAAGATTTTTTGCAGTCAGGCCCAGCCCATTGCCAGGGTCCCATGGGCACATTCTTTGGCCATTTTCCCTGGGAAAGAAAACTCACCAGTCCAGGTTCCTGATGTCAGTTTGTAGGGCTCCCTTGGGTCTATCAGGGCAGCACAAGTTTGAGGTGGGGAAAACTTCGGTCTGGGCTCCATCCTTCGATATAAGGATTTTTTGCAGTCAGGTCCCAGCCCAGGGTGCGGGGAACCATGACACAACCTTTGGAAGTTTTTCCTGGGAAAGAAAACTCACCAGTCCAGGTTCCTGATGTCAGTTTGTAGGGCTCCTTTGGGTCTATCAGGGCAGCAGAAGTTTGATGTGGGGACAACTTCGGTCTGGGGTCCATCCTTCGATATAAGGATTTTTTGCAGTCAGGTCCCAGCCATGGCCGGGGGCACCTAGGCACATCCTTTGGCCATTTTCCCTGCGAAAGAAAACTCACCAGTCCAGGTTCCTGATGTCAGTTTGTAGGGCTCCTTTGGGTCTATCAGGGCAGCATAGGTTTGATGTGGGGACAACTTCGGTCTGGGGTTCATCTTCGATATAAGGATTTTTTGCAGTCAGGACCCAGCCCAGGGCCAGGGGCCCCTGGGCACATCCTTTGGCCATTTTCTCTTGGAAAGAAAACTCACCAGTCCAGGTTCCGGACGTCAGTTTGTAGGGCTCCCTTGGGTCTATCAGGGCAGCACAAGTTTGAGGTGCTGACAACTTCGGTCTGGGGTCCATCCTTTGATATAAGTATTTTTTGCAGTCAGGACCCAGCGCAGTGTGCGGCGCCCCTGGGCACATTCTTTGGCCATTTTCCCTTGGAAAGAAAACCCACCAGTCCAGGTACCTGATGTCAGTTTGTAGGGCTCCCTTGGGTCTATCAGGGCAGCACAAGTTTGAGGTGGGGACAATTTCGGTCTGGGGTCCATCCTTCGATATAAGGATTTTTTGCAGTCAGGTCCCAGCCATGGCCGGGGGCACCTAGGCACATTCTTTGTCCCTTTTCCCTGAGAAAGAAAACTCACCAGTCCAGGTTCCTGATGTCAGTTTGTAGGGCTCCCTTGGGTCTATCAGGGCAGCACAAGTTTGAGGTGGGGACAACTTCGGTCTGGGGTCCATCCTTCGATACAAGGATTTTTTGCAGTCAGGTCCCAGCCCAGGGCCAGGGGCCCCTGGGCACATCCTTTGGCCCTTTCCCTGGGAAAGAAAACTCAGCAGTCCAGGTTCCTGATGTCAGTTTGTAGGGCTCCCTGGGGTCTATCTGGGCATTACAAATTTTAGGTGGGGACAACTTCGGTCTGGCCTCCATCCTTTGATATAAAGATTTTTTGCAGTCAGGCCCAGCCCATTGCCAGGGTCCCATGGGCACATTCTTTGGCCATTTTCCCTGGGAAAGAAAACTCACCAGTCCAGGTTCCTGATGTCAGTTTGTAGGGCTCCCTTGGGTCTATCAGGGCAGCACAAGTTTGAGGTGGGGACAACTTCGGTCTGGGGTCCATCCTTCGATACAAGGATTTGTTGCAGCGATCCAGCCCAGGGCCAGGGGCCCCTGGGCACAACTTTTCGCCATTTTCCCTGGGAAAGAAAACTCACCAGTCCAGCTTCCTGATGTCAGTTTGTAGGGCTCCCTTGGGTCTATCCGGGCAGCACAAGTTTGACTTGGTGACAACTTCGGTCTGGGGTCCATCCTTCGATATATGTATTTTTTGCAGTGATCCAGCCCAGGGCCAGGGGCCCCTGGGCACGACTTTTCGCCATTTTCCCTGGGAAAGACAAGTCACCAGTCCAGGTTCCTGATGTCAGTTTGTAGGGCTCCCTTGGGTCTATCAGGGCGGCACAAGTTTGAGGTGGGGACAACTTCGGTCTGGGGTCCATCCTATGATATAAGGATTTTTTGCAGTCAGGTCCCAGCCCAGCGCCAGGGGCCCCTGGGCACATCCTTTGGCCCTTTTCCCTGGGAAAGAAAACTCAGCAGTCCAGGTTCCTGATGTCAGTTTGTAGGGCTCCCTGGGGTCTATCAGGGCATTACAAATTTTAGGTGGGGACAACTTTGGTCTGGCCTCCATCCTTTGATATAAAGATTTTTTGCAGTCAGGCCCAGCCCATTGCCAGGGTCCCATGGGCACATTCTTTGGCCATTTTCCCTGGGAAAGAAAAATCACCAGTCCAGGTTCCTGATGTCAGTTTGTAGGGCTCCCTTGGGTCTATCAGGGCAGCACAAGTTTGAGGTGGGGACAACTTCGGTCTGGGGTCCATCTTTCGATACAAGGATTTTTTGCAGTCAGGCCCCAGCCCAGCGCCAGGGGCCCCTGGGCACATCCTTTGGCCATTTTCCCTGGGAAAGAAAACTCACCAGTCCAGGTTCCTGATGTCAGTTTGTAGGGATTATTTGGGTCTATCAGGGCAGCAGACGTTTGAGGTGGGGACAACTTAGGTGTGGGGTCCATCCTTCTATATAAGGATTTTTTGCAGTGAGGTCCCAGCCCAGGTCCAGGGGCCCCTGGGCACATCCTTTGGCCATTTTCCCTGGGAAAGAAAACTCAGCAGTCCAGGTTCCTGATGTCAGTTTGTAGGGCTCCCTTGGGTCTATCAGGGCAGAACAAGTTTGACTTGGTGACAACTTCGGTCTGGGGTCCATCCTTCGATATATGTATTTTTTGCAGTGATCCAGCCCAGGGCCAGGGGCCCCTGGGCACACCTTTTCGCCATTTTCCCTTGGAAAGAAAACTCAGCAGTCCCGGTTCCTGATGTCAGTTTGTAGGGCTCCCTTGGGTCTATCAGGGCAGCACAAGTTTGAGGTGGGGACAACTTCGGTCTGGGCTCCATCCTTCGATATAAGGATTTTTTGCAGTCAGGTCCCAGCCCAGGGTGCGGGGAACCATGGCACAACCTTTGGCAGTTTTTCCTGGGAAAGAAAACTCACCAGTCCAGGTTGCTGATGTCAGTTTTTAGGGCTCCCTTGGGTCTATCAGGGCAGCAGAAATTTGAGGAGGGGACAATTCGGTCTGGGGTCCATCCTTTGATATAAAGATTTTTTGCAGTCAGGCCCAGCCCATTGCCAGGGTCCCATGGGCACATTCTTTGGCCATTTTCCCTGGGAAAGAAAACTCACCAGTCCAGGTTCCTGATGTCAGTTTGTAGGGCTCCCTTGGGTCTATCAGGGCAGCACAAGTTTGAGGTGGGGACAACTTCGGTGTGGGGTCTATCCTTCGATATAAGGATTTTTTGCAGTCAGGTCCCAGCCATGGCCGGGGGCACCTAGGCACATCCTTTGGCCATTTTCCCTGCGAAAGAAAACTCACCAGTCCAGGTTCCTGATGTCAGTTTGTAGGGCTCCCTTGGGGCTGTCAGGGCAGCAGAATTTTGAGGAGTGGGCAATTTCGGTCTGGGGTCCATCCTTCGATATAAGGATTTTTTGCAGTCAGGTCCCTGCCATGGCCGGGGGCACCTAGGCACATTCTTTGTCCCTTTTCCCTGAGAAAGAAAACTCACCAGTCCAGGTTCCTGATGTCAGTTTGTAGGGCTCCTTTGGGTCTATCAGGGCAGCAGAACTTTGAAGTGGGGACAACTTCGGTCTGGGGTCCATCCTTCGATATAAGGATTTTTTGCATTGAGGTCCCAGCCCAGGGCCAGGGGCCCCTGGGCACATACTTTGGCCATTTTCCCTGCGAAAGAAAACTCACCAGTCCAGGTTCCTGATGTCAGTTTGTAGGGCTCCCTTGGGGCTGTCAGGGCAGCAGAATTTTGAGGAGTGGGCAATTTCGGTCTGGGGTCCATCCTTCGATATAAGGATTTTTTGCAGTCAGGTCCCAGCCCAGGGCCAGGGGCCCCTGGGCACATCCTTTGGCCCTTTTCCCTGGGAAAGAAAACTCAGCAGTCCAGGTTCCTGATGTCAGTTTGCAGGGCTCCCTAGGGTCTATCAGGGCATTACAAATTTTAGGTGGGGACAACTTTGGTTTGGCCTCCATCCTTTGATATAAAGATTTTTTGCAGTCAGGCCCAGCCCATTGCCAGGGTCCCATGGGCACATTCTTTGGCCATTTTCCCTGGGAAAGAAAACTCACCAGTCCAGGTTCCTGATGTCAGTTTGTAGGGCTCCCTTGGGTCTATCAGGGCAGCACAAGCTTGAGGTGGGGACAACTTCGGTCTGGAATCCATCTTTCGATACAAGGATTTTTTGCAGTGAGGTCCCAGCCCAGGACCATGGGCCCCTGGGCACATCCTTTGTCCCTTTTCCCTGGGAAAGAAAACTCAGCAGTCCCGGTTCCTGATGTCAGTTTGTAGGGCTCCCTTGGGACGATCAGGACAGCATAGGTTTGATGTGGGGACAACTTCGGTCTGGGGTCCATCCTTTGATATATGTATTTTCTGCAGTCAGGAGCCAGCCCAGTGTGCGGCGCCCTTGGGCACATCGTTTGGCCATTTTCCCTTGGAAAGAAAACTCACCAGTCCAGGTACCTGATGTCAGTTTGTAGGGCTCCCTTGGGTCTATCAGGGCAGCACAAGTTTGAGGTGGGGACAACTTCGGTCTGGGGTCCATCCTTCGATACAAGGATTTTTTGCAGTCAGGTCCCCGCCCAGGGCCAGGGGCCCCTGGGCACATCCTTTAGCCCTTTCCCTGGGAAAGAAAACTCAGCAGTCCAGGTTCCTGATGTCAGTTTGTAGGGCTCCCTGGGGTCTATCTGGGCATTACAAATTTTAGGTGGGGACAACTTCGGTCTGGCCTCCATCTTTTGATATAAAGATTTTTTGCAGTCAGGCCCAGCCCATTGCCAGGGTCCCATGGGCACATTCTTTGGCCATTTTCCCTGGGAAAGAAAACTCACCAGTCCAGGTTCCTGATGTCAGTTTGTAGGGCTCCCTTGGGTCTATCAGGGCAGCACAAGTTTGAGGTGGGGACAACTTCGGTCTGGGGTCCATCCTTCGATACAAGGATTTTTTGCAGTCAGGCCCCAGCCCAGGGCCAGGGGCCCCTGGGCACATCCTTTGGCCATTTTCCCTGGGAGAGAAAACTCACCAGTCCAGGTTCCTGATGTCAGTTTGTAGGGATTATTTGGGTCTATCAGGGCAGCAGACGTTTGAGGTGGGGACAACTTAGGTGTGGGGTCCATCCTTCGATATATGTATTTTTTGCAGTGATCCAGCCCAGGGCCAGGGGCCCCTGGGCACACCTTTTCGCCATTTTCCCTTGGAAAGAAAACTCACCAGTCCAGGTTCCTGATGTCAGTTTGTAGGGCTCCCTTGGGTCTATCAGGGCAGCACAAGTTTGAGGTGGGGACAACTTCGGTCTGGGCTCCATCCTTCGATATAAGGATTTTTTGCAGTGAGGTCCCAGCCCAGGTCCAGGGGCCCCTGGGCACATCCTTTGGCCATTTTCCCTGGGAAAGAAAACTCAGCAGTCCAGGTTCCTGATGTCAGTTTGCAGGGCTCCCTAGGGTCTATCAGGGCATTACAAATTTTAGGTGGGGACAACTTTGGTTTGGCCTCCATCCTTTGATATAAAGATTTTTTGCAGTCAGGCCCAGCCCATTGCCAGGGTCCCATGGGCACATTCTTTGGCCATTTTCCCTGGGAAAGAAAACTCACCAGTCCAGGTTCCTGATGTCAGTTTGTAGGGCTCCCTTGGGTCTATCAGGGCAGCACAAGTTTGAGGTGGGGAAAACTTCGGTCTGGGCTCCATCCTTCGATATAAGGATTTTTTGCAGTCAGGTCCCAGCCCAGGGTGCGGGGAACCATGACACAACCTTTGGAAGTTTTTCCTGGGAAAGAAAACTCACCAGTCCAGGTTCCTGATGTCAGTTTGTAGGGCTCCTTTGGGTCTATCAGGGCAGCAGAAGTTTGATGTGGGGACAACTTCGGTCTGGGGTCCATCCTTCGATATAAGGATTTTTTGCAGTCAGGTCCCAGCCATGGCCGGGGGCACCTAGGCACATCCTTTGGCCATTTTCCCTGCGAAAGAAAACTCACCAGTCCAGGTTCCTGATGTCAGTTTGTAGGGCTCCTTTGGGTCTATCAGGGCAGCATAGGTTTGATGTGGGGACAACTTCGGTCTGGGGTTCATCTTCGATATAAGGATTTTTTGCAGTCAGGACCCAGCCCAGGGCCAGCGGCCCCTGGGCACATCCTTTGGCCATTTTCTCTTGGAAAGAAAACTCACCAGTCCAGGTTCCGGACGTCAGTTTGTAGGGCTCCCTTGGGTCTATCAGGGCAGCACAAGTTTGAGGTGCTGACAACTTCGGTCTGGGGTCCATCCTTTGATATAAGTATTTTTTGCAGTCAGGACCCAGCGCAGTGTGCGGCGCCCCTGGGCACATTCTTTGGCCATTTTCCCTTGGAAAGAAAACCCACCAGTCCAGGTACCTGATGTCAGTTTGTAGGGCTCCCTTGGGTCTATCAGGGCAGCACAAGTTTGAGGTGGGGACAATTTCGGTCTGGGGTCCATCCTTCGATATAAGGATTTTTTGCAGTCAGGTCCCAGCCATGGCCGGGGGCACCTAGGCACATTCTTTGTCCCTTTTCCCTGAGAAAGAAAACTCACCAGTCCAGGTTCCTGATGTCAGTTTGTAGGGCTCCCTTGGGTCTATCAGGGCAGCACAAGTTTGAGGTGGGGACAACTTCGGTCTGGGGTCCATCCTTCGATACAAGGATTTTTTGCAGTCAGGTCCCAGCCCAGGGCCAGGGGCCCCTGGGCACATCCTTTGGCCCTTTCCCTGGGAAAGAAAACTCAGCAGTCCAGGTTCCTGATGTCAGTTTGTAGGGCTCCCTGGGGTCTATCTGGGCATTACAAATTTTAGGTGGGGACAACTTCGGTCTGGCCTCCATCCTTTGATATAAAGATTTTTTGCAGTCAGGCCCAGCCCATTGCCAGGGTCCCATGGGCACATTCTTTGGCCATTTTCCCTGGGAAAGAAAACTCACCAGTCCAGGTTCCTGATGTCAGTTTGTAGGGCTCCCTTGGGTCTATCAGGGCAGCACAAGTTTGAGGTGGGGACAACTTCGGTCTGGGGTCCATCCTTCGATACAAGGATTTGTTGCAGCGATCCAGCCCAGGGCCAGGGGCCCCTGGGCACAACTTTTCGCCATTTTCCCTGGGAAAGAAAACTCACCAGTCCAGCTTCCTGATGTCAGTTTGTAGGGCTCCCTTGGGTCTATCAGGGCAGCACAAGTTTGACTTGGTGACAACTTCGGTCTGGGGTCCATCCTTCGATATATGTATTTTTTGCAGTGATCCAGCCCAGGGCCAGGGGCCCCTGGGCACGACTTTTCGCCATTTTCCCTGGGAAAGACAAGTCACCAGTCCAGGTTCCTGATGTCAGTTTGTAGGGCTCCCTTGGGTCTATCAGGGCGGCACAAGTTTGAGGTGGGGACAACTTCGGTCTGGGCTCCATCCTTCGATAAAAGGATTTTTTGCAGTCAGGTCCCAGCCCAGCGCCAGGGGCCCCTGGGCACATCCTTTGGCCCTTTTCCCTGGGAAAGAAAACTCAGCAGTCCAGGTTCCTGATGTCAGTTTGTAGGGCTCCCTGGGGTCTATCAGGGCATTACAAATTTTAGGTGGGGACAACTTTGGTCTGGCCTCCATCCTTTGATATAAAGATTTTTTGCAGTCAGGCCCAGCCCATTGCCAGGGTCCCATGGGCACATTCTTTGGCCATTTTCCCTGGGAAAGAAAAATCACCAGTCCAGGTTCCTGATGTCAGTTTGTAGGGCTCCCTTGGGTCTATCAGGGCAGCACAAGTTTGAGGTGGGGACAACTTCGGTCTGGGGTCCATCTTTCGATACAAGGATTTTTTGCAGTCAGGCCCCAGCCCAGCGCCAGGGGCCCCTGGGCACATCCTTTGGCCATTTTCCCTGGGAAAGAAAACTCACCAGTCCAGGTTCCTGATGTCAGTTTGTAGGGATTATTTGGGTCTATCAGGGCAGCAGACGTTTGAGGTGGGGACAACTTAGGTGTGGGGTCCATCCTTCTATATAAGGATTTTTTGCAGTGAGGTCCCAGCCCAGGTCCAGGGGCCCCTGGGCACATCCTTTGGCCATTTTCCCTGGGAAAGAAAACTCAGCAGTCCAGGTTCCTGATGTCAGTTTGTAGGGCTCCCTTGGGTCTATCAGGGCAGAACAAGTTTGACTTGGTGACAACTTCGGTCTGGGGTCCATCCTTCGATATATGTATTTTTTGCAGTGATCCAGCCCAGGGCCAGGGGCCCCTGGGCACACCTTTTCGCCATTTTCCCTTGGAAAGAAAACTCACCAGTCCAGGTTCCTGATGTCAGTTTGTAGGGCTCCCTTGGGTCTATCAGGGCAGCACAAGTTTGAGGTGGGGACAACTTCGGTCTGGGCTCCATCCTTCGATATAAGGATTTTTTGCAGTCAGGTCCCAGCCCAGGGTGCGGGGAACCATGGCACAACCTTTGGCAGTTTTTCCTGGGAAAGAAAACTCACCAGTCCAGGTTGCTGATGTCAGTTTTTAGGGCTCCCTTGGGTCTATCAGGGCAGCAGAAATTTGAGGAGGGGACAATTCGGTCTGGGGTCCATCCTTTGATATAAAGATTTTTTGCAGTCAGGCCCAGCCCATTGCCAGGGTCCCATGGGCACATTCTTTGGCCATTTTCCCTGGGAAAGAAAACTCACCAGTCCAGGTTCCTGATGTCAGTTTGTAGGGCTCCCTTGGGTCTATCAGGGCAGCACAAGTTTGAGGTGGGGACAACTTCGGTGTGGGGTCTATCCTTCGATATAAGGATTTTTAGCAGTCAGGTCCCAGCCATGGCCGGGGGCACCTAGGCACATCCTTTGGCCATTTTCCCTGCGAAAGAAAACTCACCAGTCCAGGTTCCTGATGTCAGTTTGTAGGGCTCCCTTGGGTCTGTCAGGGCAGCAGAATTTTGAGGAGTGGGCAATTTCGGTCTGGGGTCCATCCTTCGATATAAGGATTTTTTGCAGTCAGGTCCCAGCCATGGCCGGGGGCACCTAGGCACATTCTTTGTCCCTTTTCCCTGAGAAAGAAAACTCACCAGTCCAGGTTCCTGATGTCAGTTTGTAGGGCTCCTTTGGGTCTATCAGGGCAGCAGAACTTTGAAGTGGGGACAACTTCGGTCTGGGGTCCATCCTTCGATATAAGGATTTTTTGCATTGAGGTCCCAGCCCAGGGCCAGGGGCCCCTGGGCACATACTTTGGCCATTTTCCCTGCGAAAGAAAACTCACCAGTCCAGGTTCCTGATGTCAGTTTGTAGGGCTCCCTTGGGGCTGTCAGGGCAGCAGAATTTTGAGGAGTGGGCAATTTCGGTCTGGGGTCCATCCTTCGATATAAGGATTTTTTGCAGTCAGGTCCCAGCCCAGGGCCAGGGGCCCCTGGGCACATCCTTTGGCCCTTTTCCCTGGGAAAGAAAACTCAGCAGTCCAGGTTCCTGATGTCAGTTTGCAGGGCTCCCTAGGGTCTATCAGGGCATTACAAATTTTAGGTGGGGACAACTTTGGTTTGGCCTCCATCCTTTGATATAAAGATTTTTTGCAGTCAGGCCCAGCCCATTGCCAGGGTCCCATGGGCACATTCTTTGGCCATTTTCCCTGGGAAAGAAAACTCACCAGTCCAGGTTCCTGATGTCAGTTTGTAGGGCTCCCTTGGGTCTATCAGGGCAGCACAAGCTTGAGGTGGGGACAACTTCGGTCTGGAATCCATCTTTCGATACAAGGATTTTTTGCAGTGAGGTCCCAGCCCAGGACCATGGGCCCCTGGGCACATCCTTTGTCCCTTTTCCCTGGGAAAGAAAACTCAGCAGTCCCGGTTCCTGATGTCAGTTTGTAGGGCTCCCTTGGGACGATCAGGACAGCATAGGTTTGATGTGGGGACAACTTCGGTCTGGGGTCCATCCTTTGATATATGTATTTTTTGCAGTCAGGAGCCAGCCCAGTGTGCGGCGCCCTTGGGCACATCGTTTGGCCATTTTCCCTTGGAAAGAAAACTCACCAGTCCAGGTACCTGATGTCAGTTTGTAGGGCTCCCTTGGGTCTATCAGGGCAGCACAAGTTTGAGGTGGGGACAACTTCGGTCTGGGGTCCATCCTTCGATACAAGGATTTTTTGCAGTCAGGTCCCCGCCCAGGGCCAGGGGCCCCTGGGCACATCCTTTAGCCCTTTCCCTGGGAAAGAAAACTCAGCAGTCCAGGTTCCTGATGTCAGTTTGTAGGGCTCCCTGGGGTCTATCTGGGCATTACAAATTTTAGGTGGGGACAACTTCGGTCTGGCCTCCATCTTTTGATATAAAGATTTTTTGCAGTCAGGCCCAGCCCATTGCCAGGGTCCCATGGGCACATTCTTTGGCCATTTTCCCTGGGAAAGAAAACTCACCAGTCCAGGTTCCTGATGTCAGTTTGTAGGGCTCCCTTGGGTCTATCAGGGCAGCACAAGTTTGAGGTGGGGACAACTTCGGTCTGGGGTCCATCCTTCGATACAAGGATTTTTTGCAGTCAGGCCCCAGCCCAGGGCCAGGGGCCCTTGGGCACATCCTTTGGCCATTTTCCCTGGGAGAGAAAACTCACCAGTCCAGGTTCCTGATGTCAGTTTGTAGGGATTATTTGGGTCTATCAGGGCAGCAGACGTTTGAGGTGGGGACAACTTAGGTGTGGGGTCCATCCTTCGATATATGTATTTTTTGCAGTGATCCAGCCCAGGGCCAGGGGCCCCTGGGCACACCTTTTCGCCATTTTCCCTGGGAAAGAAAACTCACCAGTCCAGGTTGCTGATGTCAGTTTGTAGGGCTCCCTTGGGTCTATCAGGGCAGCACAAGTTTGAGGTGGGGACAACTTCGGTCTGGGCTCCATCCTTCGATATAAGGATTTTTTGCAGTTAGGTCCCAGCCCAGGTCCAGGGGCCCCTGGGCACATCCTTTGGCCATTTTCCCTGGGAAAGAAAACTCAGCAGTCCAGGTTCCTGATGTCAGTTTGCAGGGCTCCCAAGGGTCTATCAGGGCATTACAAATTTTAGGTGGGGACAACTTTGGTTTGGCCTCCATCCTTTGATATAAAGATTTTTTGCAGTCAGGCCCAGCCCATTGCCAGGGTCCCATGGGCACATTCTTTGGCCATTTTCCCTGGGAAAGAAAACTCACCAGTCCAGGTTCCTGATGTCAGTTTGTAGGGCTCCCTTGGGTCTATCAGGGCAGCACAAGCTTGAGGTGGGGACAACTTCGGTCTGGAATCCATCTTTCGATACAAGGATTTTTTGCAGTGAGGTCCCAGCCCAGGACCATGGGCCCCTGGGCACATCCTTTGTCCCTTTTCCCTGGGAAAGAAAACTCAGCAGTCCCGGTTCCTGATGTCAGTTTGTAGGGCTCCCTTGGGACGATCAGGACAGCATAGGTTTGATGTGGGGACAACTTCGGTCTGGGGTCCATCCTTTGATATATGTATTTTTTGCAGTCAGGAGCCAGCCCAGTGTGCGGCGCCCTTGGGCACATCGTTTGGCCATTTTCCCTTGGAAAGAAAACTCACCAGTCCAGGTACCTGATGTCAGTTTGTAGGGCTCCCTTGGGTCTATCAGGGCAGCACAAGTTTGAGGTGGGGACAACTTCGGTCTGGGGTCCATCCTTCGATACAAGGATTTTTTGCAGTCAGGTCCCCGCCCAGGGCCAGGGGCCCCTGGGCACATCCTTTAGCCCTTTCCCTGGGAAAGAAAACTCAGCAGTCCAGGTTCCTGATGTCAGTTTGTAGGGCTCCCTGGGGTCTATCTGGGCATTACAAATTTTAGGTGGGGACAACTTCGGTCTGGCCTCCATCTTTTGATATAAAGATTTTTTGCAGTCAGGCCCAGCCCATTGCCAGGGTCCCATGGGCACATTCTTTGGCCATTTTCCCTGGGAAAGAAAACTCACCAGTCCAGGTTCCTGATGTCAGTTTGTAGGGCTCCCTTGGGTCTATCAGGGCAGCACAAGTTTGAGGTGGGGACAACTTCGGTCTGGGGTCCATCCTTCGATACAAGGATTTTTTGCAGTCAGGCCCCAGCCCAGGGCCAGGGGCCCCTGGGCACATCCTTTGGCCATTTTCCCTGGGAGAGAAAACTCACCAGTCCAGGTTCCTGATGTCAGTTTGTAGGGATTATTTGGGTCTATCAGGGCAGCAGACGTTTGAGGTGGGGACAACTTAGGTGTGGGGTCCATCCTTCGATATATGTATTTTTTGCAGTGATCCAGCCCAGGGCCAGGGGCCCCTGGGCACACCTTTTCGCCATTTTCCCTTGGAAAGAAAACTCACCAGTCCAGGTTCCTGATGTCAGTTTGTAGGGCTCCCTTGGGTCTATCAGGGCAGCACAAGTTTGAGGTGGGGACAACTTCGGTCTGGGCTCCATCCTTCGATATAAGGATTTTTTGCAGTGAGGTCCCAGCCCAGGTCCAGGGGCCCCTGGGCACATCCTTTGGCCATTTTCCCTGGGAAAGAAAACTCAGCAGTCCAGGTTCGTGATGTCAGTTTGTAGGGCTCCCTTGGGTCTATCAGGCTAGCACAAGTTTGAGGTGGGGACAACTTCGGTCTGGGCTCCATCCTTCGATATAAGGATTTTTTGCAGTCAGGTCCCAGCCCAGGGTGCGGGGAACCATGGCACAACCTTTGGCAGTTTTTCCTGGGAAAGAAAACTCACCAGTCCAGGTTCCTGATGTCAGTTTTTAGGGCTCCCTTGGGTCTATCAGGGCAGCAGAAATTTGAGGAGGGGACAATTCGGTCTGGGGTCCATCCTTTGATATAAAGATTTTTTGCAGTCAGGCCCAGCCCATTGCCAGGGTCCCATGGGCACATTCGTTGGCCATTTTCCCTGGGAAAGAAAACTCACCAGTCCAGGTTCCTGATGTCAGTTTGTAGGGCTCCCTTGGGTCTATCAGGGCAGCACAAGTTTGAGGTGGGGACAACTTCGGTCTGGGGTCCATCCTTCGATATAAGGATTTTTTGCAGTCAGGTCCCAGCCATGGCCGGGGGCACCTAGGCACATCCTTTGGCCATTTTCCCTGCGAAAGAAAACTCACCAGTCCAGGTTCCTGATGTCAGTTTGTAGGGCTCCCTTGGGGCTGTCAGGGCAGCAGAATTTTGAGGAGTGGGCAATTTCGGTCTGGAATCCATCCTTCGATATAAGGATTTTTTGCAGTCAGGTCCCAGCCATGGCCGGGGGCACCTAGGCACATTCTTTGTCCCTTTTCCCTGCGAAAGAAAACTCACCAGTCCAGGTTCCTGATGTCAGTTTGTAGGGCTCCCTTGGGTCTATCAGGGCAGCACAAGTTTGACTTGGTGACAACTTCGGTCTGGGGTACATCCTTCGATATATGTATTTATTGCAGTGATCCAGCCCAGGGCCAGGGGCACCTGGGCACAACTTTTCTCCATTTTCCCTGGGAAAGAAAACTCACCAGTCCAGGTTCCTGATGTCAGTTTGTAGGGCTCCCTTGGGTCTATCAGGGCGGCACAAGTTTGAGGTGGGGACAACTTCAGTCTGGGGTCCATCCTTCGATAAAAGGATTTTTTGCAGTCAGGTCCCAGCCCAGGGCCAGGGGCCCCTGGGCACATCCTTTGGCCCTTTTCCCTGGGAAAGAAAACTCACCAGTCCAGGTTCCTGATGTCAGTTTGTAGGGCTCCCTTGGGTCTATCAGGGCAGCACAAGTTTGAGGTGGGGAAAACTTCGGTCTGGGCTCCATCCTTCGATATAAGGATTTTTTGCAGTCAGGTCCCAGCCCAGGGTGCGGGGAACCATGACACAACCTTTGGAAGTTTTTCCTGGGAAAGAAAACTCACCAGTCCAGGTTCCTGATGTCAGTTTGTAGGGCTCCTTTGGGTCTATCAGGGCAGCAGAAGTTTGATGTGGGGACAACTTCGGTCTGGGGTCCATCCTTCGATATAAGGATTTTTTGCAGTCAGGTCCCAGCCATGGCCGGGGGCACCTAGGCACATCCTTTGGCCATTTTCCCTGCGAAAGAAAACTCACCAGTCCAGGTTCCTGATGTCAGTTTGTAGGGCTCCTTTGGGTCTATCAGGTCAGCATAGGTTTGATGTGGGGACAACTTCGGTCTGGGGTTCATCTTCGATATAAGGATTTTTTGCAGTCAGGACCCAGCCCAGGGCCAGGGGCCCCTGGGCACATCCTTTGGCCATTTTCTCTTGGAAAGAAAACTCACCAGTCCAGGTTCCGGACGTCAGTTTGTAGGGCTCCCTTGGGTCTATCAGGGCAGCACAAGTTTGAGGTGCTGACAACTTCGGTCTGGGGTCCATCCTTTGATATAAGTATTTTTTGCAGTCAGGACCCAGCCCAGTGTGCGGCGCCCCTGGGCACAACCTTTGGCAGTTTTTCCTGGGAAAGAAAACTCACCAGTCCAGGTTCCTGATGTCAGTTTTTAGGGCTCCCTTGGGTCTATCAGGGCAGCAGAAATTTGAGGAGGGGACAATTCGGTCTGGGGTCCATCCTGCGATATATGTATATTTTGCAGTCAGGTCCCAGCCGAGGGCCAGGGTCCCCTGGGCACATCCTTTGGCCCTTTTCCCTGGGAAAGAAAACTCAGTAGTCCAGGTTCCTGATGTCAGTTTGTAGGGCTCCCTGGGGTCTATCAGGGCATTACAAATTTTAGGTGGGGACAACTTTGGTCTGGCCTCCATCCTTTCATATAAAGATTTTTTGCAGTCAGGCCCAGCCCATTGCCAGGGTCCCATGGGCACATTCTTTTGCCATTTTCCCTGGGAAAGAAAAATCACCAGTCCAGGTTCCTGATGTCAGTTTGTAGGGCTCCCTTGGGTCTATCAGGGCAGCACAAGTTTGAGGTGGGGACAACTTCGGTCTGGAATCCATCTTTCGATACAAGGATTTTTTGCAGTCAGGCCCCAGCCCAGGGCCAGGGGCCACTGGGCACATCCTTTGGCCATTTTCCCTGGGAAAGAAAACTCACCAGTCCAGGTTCCTGATGTCAGTTTGTAGGGATTATTTGGGTCTATCAGGGCAGCAGACGTTTGAGGTCGGGACAACTTAGGTGTGGGGTCCATCCTTCTATATAAGGATTTTTTGCAGTGAGGTCCCAGCCCAGGTCCAGGGGCCCCTGGGCACATCCTTTGGCCATTTTCCCTGGGAAAGAAAACTCACCAGTCCAGGTTCGTGATGTCAGTTTGTAGGGCTCCCTTGGGTCTATCAGGGCAGCACAAGTTTGACTTGGTGACAACTTCGGTCTGGGGTCCATCCTTCGATATATGTATTTTTTGCAGTGATCCAGCCCAGGGCCAGGGGCCCCTGGGCACACCTTTTCGCCATTTTCCCTTGGAAAGAAAACTCACCAGTCCAGGTTCCTGATGTCAGTTTGTAGGGCTCCCTTGGGTCTATCAGGGAAGCACAAGTTTGAGGTGGGGAAAACTTCGGTCTGGGCTCCATCCTTCGATATAAGGATTTTTTGCAGTCAGGTCCCAGCCCAGGGTGCGGGGAACCATGGCACAACCTTTGGCAGTTTTTCCTGGGAAAGAAAACTCACCAGTCCAGGTTCCTGATGTCAGTTTTTAGGGCTCCCTTGGGTCTATCAGGGCAGCAGAAATTTGAGGAGGGGACAATTCGGTCTGGGGTCCATCCTGCGATATAAGGATATTTTGCAGTCAGGTCCCAGCCGAGTGCCAGGGTCCCCTGGGCACATCGTTTGTCCATTTCCCCTGGGAAAGAAAACTCAGCAGTCCAGGTTCCTGATGTCAGTTTGTAGGGCTCCTTTGGGTCTATCAGGGCAGCAGAATTTTGATGTGGGGACAACTTCGGTCTGGGGTCCATCCTTCGATATAAGGATTTTTTGCAGTCAGGTCCCAGCCATGGCCGGGGGCACCTAGGCACATCCTTTGGCCATTTTCCCTGCGAAAGAAAAGTCACCAGTCCAGGTTCCTGATGTCAGTTTGTAGGGCTCCCTTGGGGCTGTCAGGGCAGCAGAATTTTGAGGAGTGGGCAAATTCGGTCTGGAATCCATCCTTCGATATAAGGATTTTTTGCAGTCAGGTCCCAGCCGAGGGCCAGGGGCCCCTGGGCACATCCTTTGGCCATTTTCCCTGGGAAAGAAAACTCACCAGTCCAGGTTCCTGATGTCAGTTTGTAGGGCTCCTTTGGGTCTATCAGGGCAGCAGAAGTTTGATGTGGGGACAACTTCAGTCTGGGGTCCATCCTTCGATGTAAGGATTTTTTGCATTGAGGTCCCAGCCCAGGACCAGGGGCCCCTGGGCACATCCTTTGGCCATTTTCCCTTGGAAAGAAAACTCACCAGTCCGGGTTCCAGATGTCAGTTTGTAGGGCTCCCTGGGGTCTATCAGGGCATTACAAATTTTAGGTGGGGACAACTTTGGTTTGGCCTCCATCCTTTGATATAAAGATTTTTTGCAGTCAGGCCCAGCCCATTGCCAGGGTCCCATGGGCACATTCTTTGGCCATTTTCCCTGGGAAAGAAAACTCACCAGTCCAGGTTCCTGATGTCAGTTTGTAGGGCTCCCTTGGGTCTATCAGGGCAGCACAAGTTTGAGGTGGGGACAACTTCGGTCTGGGGTCCATCCTTCGATACAAGGATTTTTGCAGTCAGGCCCCAGCCCAGGGCCAGGGGCCCCTGGGCACATCCTTTGGCCATTTTCCCTGGGAAAGAAAACTCAGCAGTCCAGGTTCCTGATGTCAGTTTGTAGGGCTCCCTTGGGTCTATCAGGGCAGCACAAGTTTGACTTGGTGACAACTTCGGTCTGGGGTCCATCCTTCGATATATGTATTTTTTGCAGTGATCCAGCCCAGGGCCAGGGGCTTCTGGGCACAACTTTTCGCCATTTTCCCTGGGAAAGAAAACTCACCAGTCCAGGTTCCTGATGTCAGTTTGTAGGGCTCCTTTGGGTCTATCAGGGCAGCAGAAGTTTGATGTGGGGACAACTTCGGTCTGGGGTCCATCCTTCGATATAAGGATTTTTTGCAGTCAGGTCCCAGTCATGGCCGGGGGCACCTAGGCACATCCTTTGGCCATTTTCCCTGCGAAAGAAAACTCACCAGTCCAGGTTCCTGATGTCAGTTTGTAGGGCTCCTTTGGGTCTATCAGGGCAGCATAGGTTTGATGTGGGGACAACTTCGGTCTGGGGTTCATCTTCGATATAAGGATTTTTTGCAGTCAGGACCCAGCCCAGGGCCAGGGGCCCCTGGGCACATCCTTTGGCCATTTTCTCTTGGAAAGAAAACTCACCAGTCCAGGTTCCGGACGTCAGTTTGTAGGGCTCCCTTGGGTCTATCAGGGCAGCACAAGTTTGAGGTGCTGACAACTTCGGTCTGGGGTCCATCCTTCGATATAAGGATTTTTTGCAGTCAGGACCCAGCGCAGTGTGCGGCGCCCCTGGGCACATTCTTTGGCCATTTTCCCTTGGAAAGAAAACCCACCAGTCCAGGTACCTGATGTCAGTTTGTAGGGCTCCCTTGGGTCTATCAGGGCAGCACAAGTTTGAGGTGGGGACAATTTCGGTCTGGGGTCCATCTTTCGATATAAGGATTTTTTGCAGTCAGGTCCCAGCCATGGCCGGGGGCACCTAGTCACATTCTTTGTCCCTTTTCCCTGAGAAAGAAAACTCACCAGTCCAGGTTCCTGATGTCAGTTTGTAGGGCTCCTTTGGGTCTATCAGGGCAGCAGAACTTTGATGTGGGGACAACTTCGGTCTGGGGTCCATCCTTCGATATATGTATTTTTTGCAGTGATCCAGCCCAGGGCCAGGGGCCCCTGGGCACAACTTTTCGCCATTTTCCCTGGGAAAGAAAACTCACCAGTCCAGGTTCCTGATGTCAGTTTGTAGGGCTCCCTTGGGTCTATCAGGGCGGCACAAGTTTGAGGTGGGGACAACTTTGGTCTGGGGTCCATCCTTCGATACAAGGATTTTTTGCAGTCAAGTCCCAGCCCAGGGCCAGGGGCCCCTGGGCACATCGTTTGTCCATTTCCCCTGGGAAAGAAAACTCAGCAGTCCAGGTTCCTGATGTCAGTTTGTAGGGCTCCTTTGGGTCTATCAGGGCAGCTGAAGTTTGATGTGGGGACAACTTCGGTCTGGGGTCCATCCTTCGATATAAGGATTTTTTGCAGTCAGGTCCCAGCCATGGCCGGGGGCACCTAGGCACGTCCTTTGGCCATTTTCCCTGGGAAAGAAAACTCACCAGTCCAGGTTCCTGATGTCAGTTTGTAGGGCTCCCTTGGGTCTATCAGGGCAGCACAAATTTGAGGTGGGGACAACTTCGGTCTGGGCTCCATCCTTCGATATAAGGATTTTTTGCAGTCAGGTCCCAGCCCAGGGCCAGGGGCCCCTGGGCACATCATTTGTCCATTTTCCCTTGGAAATAAAACTCAGCAGTCCAGGTTCCTGATGTCAGTTTGTAGGGCTCCCTTGGGTCTATCCGGGCAGCACAAGTTTGACTTGGTGACAACTTCGGTCTGGGGTCCATCCTTCGATATATGTATTTTTTGCAGTGATCCAGCCCAGGGCCAGGGGTTCCTGGGCACAACTTTTCGCCATTTTCCCTGGGAAAGACAAGTCACCAGTCCAGGTTCCTGATGTCAGTTTGTAGGGCTCCCTTGGGTCTATCAGGGCGGCACAAGTTTGAGGTGGGGACAACTTCGGTCTGGGCTCCATCCTTCGATAAAAGGATTTTTTGCAGTCAGGTCCCAGCCCAGCGCCAGGGGCCCCTGGGCACATCCTTTGGCCCTTTTCCCTGGGAAAGAAAACTCAGCAGTCCAGGTTCCTGATGTCAGTTTGTAGGGCTCCCTGGGGTCTATCAGGGCATTACAAATTTTAGGTGGGGACAACTTTGGTCTGGCCTCCATCCTTTGATATAAAGATTTTTTGCAGTCAGGCCCAGCCCACTGCCAGGGTCCCATGGGCACATTCTTTGGCCATTTTCCCTGGGAAAGAAAAATCACCAGTCCAGGTTCCTGATGTCAGTTTGTAGGGCTCCCTTGGGTCTATCAGGGCAGCACAAGTTTGAGGTGGGGACAACTTCGGTCTGGGGTCCATCTTTCGATACAAGGATTTTTTGCAGTCAGGCCCCAGCCCAGCGCCAGGGGCCCCTGGGCACATCCTTTGGCCATTTTCCCTGGGAAAGAAAACTCACCAGTCCAGGTTCCTGATGTCAGTTTGTAGGGATTATTTGGGTCTATCAGGGCAGCAGACGTTTGAGGTGGGGACAACTTAGGTGTGGGGTCCATCCTTCTATATAAGGATTTTTTGCAGTGAGGTCCCAGCCCAGGTCCAGGGGCCCCTGGGCACATCCTTTGGCCATTTTCCCTGGGAAAGAAAACTCAGCAGTCCAGGTTCCTGATGTCAGTTTGTAGGGCTCCCTTGGGTCTATCAGGGCAGAACAAGTTTGACTTGGTGACAACTTCGGTCTGGGGTCCATCCTTCGATATATGTATTTTTTGCAGTGATCCAGCCCAGGGCCAGGGGCCCCTGGGCACACCTTTTCGCCATTTTCCCTTGGAAAGAAAACTCACCAGTCCAGGTTCCTGATGTCAGTTTGTAGGGCTCCCTTGGGTCTATCAGGGCAGCACAAGTTTGAGGTGGGGACAACTTCGGTCTGGGCTCCATCCTTCGATATAAGGATTTTTTGCAGTCAGGTCCCAGCCCAGGGTGCGGGGAACCATGGCACAACCTTTGGCAGTTTTTCCTGGGAAAGAAAACTCACCAGTCCAGGTTGCTGATGTCAGTTTTTAGGGCTCCCTTGGGTCTATCAGGGCAGCAGAAATTTGAGGAGGGGACAATTCGGTCTGGGGTCCATCCTTTGATATAAAGATTTTTTGCAGTCAGGCCCAGCCCATTGCCAGGGTCCCATGGGCACATTCTTTGGCCATTTTCCCTGGGAAAGAAAACTCACCAGTCCAGGTTCCTGATGTCAGTTTGTAGGGCTCCCTTGGGTCTATCAGGGCAGCACAAGTTTGAGGTGGGGACAACTTCGGTGTGGGGTCTATCCTTCGATATAAGGATTTTTTGCAGTCAGGTCCCAGCCATGGCCGGGGGCACCTAGGCACATCCTTTGGCCATTTTCCCTGCGAAAGAAAACTCACCAGTCCAGGTTCCTGATGTCAGTTTGTAGGGCTCCCTTGGGGCTGTCAGGGCAGCAGAATTTTGAGGAGTGGGCAATTTCGGTCTGGGGTCCATCCTTCGATATAAGGATTTTTTGCAGTCAGGTCCCAGCCGAGTGCCAGGGTCCCCTGGGCACATCGTTTGTCCATTTCCCCTGGGAAAGAAAACTCAGCAGTCCAGGTTCCTGATGTCAGTTTGTAGGGCTCCTTTGGGTCTATCAGGGCAGCAGAATTTTGATGTGGGGACAACTTCGGTCTGGGGTCCATCCTTCGATATAAGGATTTTTTGCAGTCAGGTCCCAGCCATGGCCGGGGGCACCTAGGCACATCCTTTGGCCATTTTCCCTGCGAAAGAAAAGTCACCAGTCCAGGTTCCTGATGTCAGTTTGTAGGGCTCCCTTGGGGCTGTCAGGGCAGCAGAATTTTGAGGAGTGGGCAAATTCGGTCTGGAATCCATCCTTCGATATAAGGATTTTTTGCAGTCAGGTCCCAGCCGAGGGCCAGGGGCCCCTGGGCACATCCTTTGGCCATTTTCCCTGGGAAAGAAAACTCACCAGTCCAGGTTCCTGATGTCAGTTTGTAGGGCTCCTTTGGGTCTATCAGGGCAGCAGAAGTTTGATGTGGGGACAACTTCAGTCTGGGGTCCATCCTTCGATGTAAGGATTTTTTGCATTGAGGTCCCAGCCCAGGACCAGGGGCCCCTGGGCACATCCTTTGGCCATTTTCCCTTGGAAAGAAAACTCAGCAGTCCGGGTTCCAGATGTCAGTTTGTAGGGCTCCCTGGGGTCTATCAGGGCATTACAAATTTTAGGTGGGGACAACTTTGGTTTGGCCTCCATCCTTTGATATAAAGATTTTTTGCAGTCAGGCCCAGCCCATTGCCAGGGTCCCATGGGCACATTCTTTGGCCATTTTCCCTGGGAAAGAAAACTCACCAGTCCAGGTTCCTGATGTCAGTTTGTAGGGCTCCCTTGGGTCTATCAGGGCAGCACAAGTTTGAGGTGGGGACAACTTCGGTCTGGGGTCCATCCTTCGATACAAGGATTTTTGCAGTCAGGCCCCAGCCCAGGGCCAGGGGCCCCTGGGCACATCCTTTGGCCATTTTCCCTGGGAAAGAAAACTCAGCAGTCCAGGTTCCTGATGTCAGTTTGTAGGGCTCCCTTGGGTCTATCAGGGCAGCACAAGTTTGACTTGGTGACAACTTCGGTCTGGGGTCCATCCTTCGATATATGTATTTTTTGCAGTGATCCAGCCCAGGGCCAGGGGCCCCTGGGCACACCTTTTCGCCATTTTCCCTGGGAAAGAAAACTCACCAGTCCAGGTTCCTGATGTCAGTTTGTAGGGCTCCTTTGGGTCTATCAGGGCAGCAGAAGTTTGATGTGGGGACAACTTCGGTCTGGGGTCCATCCTTCGATATAAGGATTTTTTGCAGTCAGGTCCCAGTCATGGCCGGGGGCACCTAGGCACATCCTTTGGCCATTTTCCCTGCGAAAGAAAACTCACCAGTCCAGGTTCTTGATGTCAGTTTGTAGGGCTCCTTTGGGTCTATCAGGGCAGCATAGGTTTGATGTGGGGACAACTTCGGTCTGGGGTTCATCTTCGATATAAGGATTTTTTGCAGTCAGGACCCAGCCCAGGGCCAGGGGCCCCTGGGCACATCCTTTGGCCATTTTCTCTTGGAAAGAAAACTCACCAGTCCAGGTTCCGGACGTCAGTTTGTAGGGCTCCCTTGGGTCTATCAGGGCAGCACAAGTTTGAGGTGCTGACAACTTCGGTCTGGGGTCCATCCTTCGATATAAGGATTTTTTGCAGTCAGGACCCAGCGCAGTGTGCGGCGCCCCTGGGCACATTCTTTGGCCATTTTCCCTTGGAAAGAAAACCCACCAGTCCAGGTACCTGATGTCAGTTTGTAGGGCTCCCTTGGGTCTATCAGGGCAGCACAAGTTTGAGGTGGGGACAATTTCGGTCTGGGGTCCATCTTTCGATATAAGGATTTTTTGCAGTCAGGTCCCAGCCATGGCCGGGGGCACCTAGTCACATTCTTTGTCCCTTTTCCCTGAGAAAGAAAACTCACCAGTCCAGGTTCCTGATGTCAGTTTGTAGGGCTCCTTTGGGTCTATCAGGGCAGCAGAACTTTGATGTGGGGACAACTTCGGTCTGGGGTCCATCCTTCGATATATGTATTTTTTGCAGTGATCCAGCCCAGGGCCAGGGGCCCCTGGGCACAACTTTTCGCCATTTTCCCTGGGAAAGAAAACTCACCAGTCCAGGTTCCTGATGTCAGTTTGTAGGGCTCCCTTGGGTCTATCAGGGCGGCACAAGTTTGATGTGGGGACAACTTCAGTCTGGGGTCCATCCTTCGATGTAAGGATTTTTTGCATTGAGGTCCCAGCCCAGGACCAGGGGCCCCTGGGCACATCCTTTGGCCATTTTCCCTTGGAAAGAAAACTCAGCAGTCCGGGTTCCAGATGTCAGTTTGTAGGGCTCCCTGGGGTCTATCAGGGCATTACAAATTTTAGGTGGGGACAACTTTGGTTTGGCCTCCATCCTTTGATATAAAGATTTTTTGCAGTCAGGCCCAGCCCATTGCCAGGGTCCCATGGGCACATTCTTTGGCCATTTTCCCTGGGAAAGAAAACTCACCAGTCCAGGTTCCTGATGTCAGTTTGTAGGGCTCCCTTGGGTCTATCAGGGCAGCACAAGTTTGAGGTGGGGACAACTTCGGTCTGGGGTCCATCCTTCGATACAAGGATTTTTGCAGTCAGGCCCCAGCCCAGGGCCAGGGGCCCCTGGGCACATCCTTTGGCCATTTTCCCTGGGAAAGAAAACTCAGCAGTCCAGGTTCCTGATGTCAGTTTGTAGGGCTCCCTTGGGTCTATCAGGGCAGCACAAGTTTGACTTGGTGACAACTTCGGTCTGGGGTCCATCCTTCGATATATGTATTTTTTGCAGTGATCCAGCCCAGGGCCAGGGGCCCCTGGGCACACCTTTTCGCCATTTTCCCTGGGAAAGAAAACTCACCAGTCCAGGTTCCTGATGTCAGTTTGTAGGGCTCCTTTGGGTCTATCAGGGCAGCAGAAGTTTGATGTGGGGACAACTTCGGTCTGGGGTCCATCCTTCGATATAAGGATTTTTTGCAGTCAGGTCCCAGTCATGGCCGGGGGCACCTAGGCACATCCTTTGGCCATTTTCCCTGCGAAAGAAAACTCACCAGTCCAGGTTCCTGATGTCAGTTTGTAGGGCTCCTTTGGGTCTATCAGGGCAGCATAGGTTTGATGTGGGGACAACTTCGGTCTGGGGTTCATCTTCGATATAAGGATTTTTTGCAGTCAGGACCCAGCCCAGGGCCAGGGGCCCCTGGGCACATCCTTTGGCCATTTTCTCTTGGAAAGAAAACTCACCAGTCCAGGTTCCGGACGTCAGTTTGTAGGGCTCCCTTGGGTCTATCAGGGCAGCACAAGTTTGAGGTGCTGACAACTTCGGTCTGGGGTCCATCCTTCGATATAAGGATTTTTTGCAGTCAGGACCCAGCGCAGTGTGCGGCGCCCCTGGGCACATTCTTTGGCCATTTTCCCTTGGAAAGAAAACCCACCAGTCCAGGTACCTGATGTCAGTTTGTAGGGCTCCCTTGGGTCTATCAGGGCAGCACAAGTTTGAGGTGGGGACAATTTCGGTCTGGGGTCCATCTTTCGATATAAGGATTTTTTGCAGTCAGGTCCCAGCCATGGCCGGGGGCACCTAGGCACATTCTTTGTCCCTTTTCCCTGAGAAAGAAAACTCACCAGTCCAGGTTCCTGATGTCAGTTTGTAGGGCTCCTTTGGGTCTATCAGGGCAGCAGAACTTTGATGTGGGGACAACTTCGGTCTGGGGTCCATCCTTCGATATATGTATTTTTTGCAGTGATCCAGCCCAGGGCCAGGGGCCCCTGGGCACAACTTTTCGCCATTTTCCCTGGGAAAGAAAACTCACCAGTCCAGGTTCCTGATGTCAGTTTGTAGGGCTCCCTTGGGTCTATCAGGGCGGCACAAGTTTGAGGTGGGGACAACTTTGGTCTGGGGTCCATCCTTCGATACAAGGATTTTTTGCAGTCAAGTCCCAGCCCAGGGCCAGGGGCCCCTGGGCACATCGTTTGTCCATTTCCCCTGGGAAAGAAAACTCAGCAGTCCAGGTTCCTGATGTCAGTTTGTAGGGCTCCTTTGGGTCTATCAGGGCAGCTGAAGTTTGATGTGGGGACAACTTCGGTCTGGGGTCCATCCTTCGATATAAGGATTTTTTGCAGTCAGGTCCCAGCCATGGCCGGGGGCACCTAGGCACGTCCTTTGGCCATTTTCCCTGGGAAAGAAAACTCACCAGTCCAGGTTCCTGATGTCAGTTTGTAGGGCTCCCTTGGGTCTATCAGGGCAGCACAAATTTGAGGTGGGGACAACTTCGGTCTGGGCTCCATCCTTCGATATAAGGATTTTTTGCAGTCAGGTCCCAGCCCAGGGCCAGGGGCCCCTGGGCACATCATTTGTCCATTTTCCCTTGGAAATAAAACTCAGCAGTCCAGGTTCCTGATGTCAGTTTGTAGGGCTCCCTTGGGTCTATCCGGGCAGCACAAGTTTGACTTGGTGACAACTTCGGTCTGGGGTCCATCCTTCGATATATGTATTTTTTGCAGTGATCCAGCCCAGGGCCAGGGGTTCCTGGGCACAACTTTTCGCCATTTTCCCTGGGAAAGACAAGTCACCAGTCCAGGTTCCTGATGTCAGTTTGTAGGGCTCCCTTGGGTCTATCAGGGCGGCACAAGTTTGAGGTGGGGACAACTTCGGTCTGGGCTCCATCCTTCGATAAAAGGATTTTTTGCAGTCAGGTCCCAGCCCAGCGCCAGGGGCCCCTGGGCACATCCTTTGGCCCTTTTCCCTGGGAAAGAAAACTCAGCAGTCCAGGTTCCTGATGTCAGTTTGTAGGGCTCCCTGGGGTCTATCAGGGCATTACAAATTTTAGGTGGGGACAACTTTGGTCTGGCCTCCATCCTTTGATATAAAGATTTTTTGCAGTCAGGCCCAGCCCACTGCCAGGGTCCCATGGGCACATTCTTTGGCCATTTTCCCTGGGAAAGAAAAATCACCAGTCCAGGTTCCTGATGTCAGTTTGTAGGGCTCCCTTGGGTCTATCAGGGCAGCACAAGTTTGAGGTGGGGACAACTTCGGTCTGGGGTCCATCTTTCGATACAAGGATTTTTTGCAGTCAGGCCCCAGCCCAGCGCCAGGGGCCCCTGGGCACATCCTTTGGCCATTTTCCCTGGGAAAGAAAACTCACCAGTCCAGGTTCCTGATGTCAGTTTGTAGGGATTATTTGGGTCTATCAGGGCAGCAGACGTTTGAGGTGGGGACAACTTAGGTGTGGGGTCCATCCTTCTATATAAGGATTTTTTGCAGTGAGGTCCCAGCCCAGGTCCAGGGGCCCCTGGGCACATCCTTTGGCCATTTTCCCTGGGAAAGAAAACTCAGCAGTCCAGGTTCCTGATGTCAGTTTGTAGGGCTCCCTTGGGTCTATCAGGCCAGAACAAGTTTGACTTGGTGACAACTTCGGTCTGGGGTCCATCCTTCGATATATGTATTTTTTGCAGTGATCCAGCCCAGGGCCAGGGGCCCCTGGGCACACCTTTTCGCCATTTTCCCTTGGAAAGAAAACTCACCAGTCCAGGTTCCTGATGTCAGTTTGTAGGGCTCCCTTGGGTCTATCAGGGCAGCACAAGTTTGAGGTGGGGACAACTTCGGTCTGGGCTCCATCCTTCGATATAAGGATTTTTTGCAGTCAGGTCCCAGCCCAGGGTGCGGGGAACCATGGCACAACCTTTGGCAGTTTTTCCTGGGAAAGAAAACTCACCAGTCCAGGTTGCTGATGTCAGTTTTTAGGGCTCCCTTGGGTCTATCAGGGCAGCAGAAATTTGAGGAGGGGACAATTCGGTCTGGGGTCCATCCTTTGATATAAAGATTTTTTGCAGTCAGGCCCAGCCCATTGCCAGGGTCCCATGGGCACATTCTTTGGCCATTTTCCCTGGGAAAGAAAACTCACCAGTCCAGGTTCCTGATGTCAGTTTGTAGGGCTCCCTTGGGTCTATCAGGGCAGCACAAGTTTGAGGTGGGGACAACTTCGGTGTGGGGTCTATCCTTCGATATAAGGATTTTTTGCAGTCAGGTCCCAGCCATGGCCGGGGGCACCTAGGCACATCCTTTGGCCATTTTCCCTGCGAAAGAAAACTCACCAGTCCAGGTTCCTGATGTCAGTTTGTAGGGCTCCCTTGGGGCTGTCAGGGCAGCAGAATTTTGAGGAGTGGGCAATTTCGGTCTGGGGTCCATCCTTCGATATAAGGATTTTTTGCAGTCAGGTCCCAGCCATGGCCGGGGGCACCTAGGCACATTCTTTGTCCCTTTTCCCTGAGAAAGAAAACTCACCAGTCCAGGTTCCTGATGTCAGTTTGTAGGGCTCCTTTGGGTCTATCAGGGCAGCAGAACTTTGAAGTGGGGACAACTTCGGTCTGGGGTCCATCCTTCGATATAAGGATTTTTTGCATTGAGGTCCCAGCCCAGGGCCAGGGGCCCCTGGGCACATACTTTGGCCATTTTCCCTGCGAAAGAAAACTCACCAGTCCAGGTTCCTGATGTCAGTTTGTAGGGCTCCCTTGGGGCTGTCAGGGCAGCAGAATTTTGAGGAGTGGGCAATTTCGGTCTGGGGTCCATCCTTCGATATAAGGATTTTTTGCAGTCAGGTCCCAGCCCAGGGCCAGGGGCCCCTGGGCACATCCTTTGGCCCTTTTCCCTGGGAAAGAAAACTCAGCAGTCCAGGTTCCTGATGTCAGTTTGCAGGGCTCCCTAGGGTCTATCAGGGCATTACAAATTTTAGGTGGGGACAACTTTGGTTTGGCCTCCATCCTTTGATATAAAGATTTTTTGCAGTCAGGCCCAGCCCATTGCCAGGGTCCCATGGGCACATTCTTTGGCCATTTTCCCTGGGAAAGAAAACTCACCAGTCCAGGTTCCTGATGTCAGTTTGTAGGGCTCCCTTGGGTCTATCAGGGCAGCACAAGCTTGAGGTGGGGACAACTTCGGTCTGGAATCCATCTTTCGATACAAGGATTTTTTGCAGTGAGGTCCCAGCCCAGGACCATGGGCCCCTGGGCACATCCTTTGTCCCTTTTCCCTGGGAAAGAAAACTCAGCAGTCCCGGTTCCTGATGTCAGTTTGTAGGGCTCCCTTGGGACGATCAGGACAGCATAGGTTTGATGTGGGGACAACTTCGGTCTGGGGTCCATCCTTTGATATATGTATTTTTTGCAGTCAGGAGCCAGCCCAGTGTGCGGCGCCCTTGGGCACATCGTTTGGCCATTTTCCCTTGGAAAGAAAACTCACCAGTCCAGGTACCTGATGTCAGTTTGTAGGGCTCCCTTGGGTCTATCAGGGCAGCACAAGTTTGAGGTGGGGACAACTTCGGTCTGGGGTCCATCCTTCGATACAAGGATTTTTTGCAGTCAGGTCCCCGCCCAGGGCCAGGGGCCCCTGGGCACATCCTTTAGCCCTTTTCCCTGGGAAAGAAAACTCAGCAGTCCAGGTTCCTGATGTCAGTTTGTAGGGCTCCCTGGGGTCTATCTGGGCATTACAAATTTTAGGTGGGGACAACTTCGGTCTGGCCTCCATCTTTTGATATAAAGATTTTTTGCAGTCAGGCCCAGCCCATTGCCAGGGTCCCATGGGCACATTCTTTGGCCATTTTCCCTGGGAAAGAAAACTCACCAGTCCAGGTTCCTGATGTCAGTTTGTAGGGCTCCCTTGGGTCTATCAGGGCAGCACAAGTTTGAGGTGGGGACAACTTCGGTCTGGGGTCCATCCTTCGATACAAGGATTTTTTGCAGTCAGGCCCCAGCCCAGGGCCAGGGGCCCCTGGGCACATCCTTTGGCCATTTTCCCTGGGAGAGAAAACTCACCAGTCCAGGTTCCTGATGTCAGTTTGTAGGGATTATTTGGGTCTATCAGGGCAGCAGACGTTTGAGGTGGGGACAACTTAGGTGTGGGGTCCATCCTTCGATATATGTATTTTTTGCAGTGATCCAGCCCAGGGCCAGGGGCCCCTGGGCACACCTTTTCGCCATTTTCCCTTGGAAAGAAAACTCACCAGTCCAGGTTCCTGATGTCAGTTTGTAGGGCTCCCTTGGGTCTATCAGGGCAGCACAAGTTTGAGGTGGGGACAACTTCGGTCTGGGCTCCATCCTTCGATATAAGGATTTTTTGCAGTGAGGTCCCAGCCCAGGTCCAGGGGCCCCTGGGCACATCCTTTGGCCATTTTCCCTGGGAAAGAAAACTCAGCAGTCCAGGTTCCTGATGTCAGTTTGTAGGGCTCCCTAGGGTCTATCAGGGCATTACAAATTTTAGGTGGGGACAACTTTGGTTTGGCCTCCATCCTTTGATATAAAGATTTTTTGCAGTCAGGCCCAGCCCATTGCCAGGGTCCCATGGGCACATTCTTTGGCCATTTTCCCTGGGAAAGAAAACTCACCAGTCCAGGTTCCTGATGTCAGTTTGTAGGGCTCCCTTGGGTCTATCAGGGCAGCACAAGTTTGAGGTGGGGAAAACTTCGGTCTGGGCTCCATCCTTCGATATAAGGATTTTTTGCAGTCAGGTCCCAGCCCAGGGTGCGGGGAACCATGACACAACCTTTGGAAGTTTTTCCTGGGAAAGAAAACTCACCAGTCCAGGTTCCTGATGTCAGTTTGTAGGGCTCCTTTGGGTCTATCAGGGCAGCAGAAGTTTGATGTGGGGACAACTTCGGTCTGGGGTCCATCCTTCGATATAAGGATTTTTTGCAGTCAGGTCCCAGCCATGGCCGGGGGCACCTAGGCACATCCTTTGGCCATTTTCCCTGCGAAAGAAAACTCACCAGTCCAGGTTCCTGATGTCAGTTTGTAGGGCTCCTTTGGGTCTATCAGGGCAGCATAGGTTTGATGTGGGGACAACTTCGGTCTGGGGTTCATCTTCGATATAAGGATTTTTTGCAGTCAGGACCCAGCCCAGGGCCAGGGGCCCCTGGGCACATCCTTTGGCCATTTTCTCTTGGAAAGAAAACTCACCAGTCCAGGTTCCGGACGTCAGTTTGTAGGGCTCCCTTGGGTCTATCAGGGCAGCACAAGTTTGAGGTGCTGACAACTTCGGTCTGGGGTCCATCCTTTGATATAAGTATTTTTTGCAGTCAGGACCCAGCGCAGTGTGCGGCGCCCCTGGGCACATTCTTTGGCCATTTTCCCTTGGAAAGAAAACCCACCAGTCCAGGTACCTGATGTCAGTTTGTAGGGCTCCCTTGGGTCTATCAGGGCAGCACAAGTTTGAGGTGGGGACAATTTCGGTCTGGGGTCCATCCTTCGATATAAGGATTTTTTGCAGTCAGGTCCCAGCCATGGCCGGGGGCACCTAGGCACATTCTTTGTCCCTTTTCCCTGAGAAAGAAAACTCACCAGTCCAGGTTCCTGATGTCAGTTTGTAGGGCTCCCTTGGGTCTATCAGGGCAGCACAAGTTTGAGGTGGGGACAACTTCGGTCTGGGGTCCATCCTTCGATACAAGGATTTTTTGCAGTCAGGTCCCAGCCCAGGGCCAGGGGCCCCTGGGCACATCCTTTGGCCCTTTCCCTGGGAAAGAAAACTCAGCAGTCCAGGTTCCTGATGTCAGTTTGTAGGGCTCCCTGGGGTCTATCTGGGCATTACAAATTTTAGGTGGGGACAACTTCGGTCTGGCCTCCATCCTTTGATATAAAGATTTTTTGCAGTCAGGCCCAGCCCATTGCCAGGGTCCCATGGGCACATTCTTTGGCCATTTTCCCTGGGAAAGAAAACTCACCAGTCCAGGTTCCTGATGTCAGTTTGTAGGGCTCCCTTGGGTCTATCAGGGCAGCACAAGTTTGAGGTGGGGACAACTTCGGTCTGGGGTCCATCCTTCGATACAAGGATTTGTTGCAGCGATCCAGCCCAGGGCCAGGGGCCCCTGGGCACAACTTTTCGCCATTTTCCCTGGGAAAGAAAACTCACCAGTCCAGCTTCCTGATGTCAGTTTGTAGGGCTCCCTTGGGTCTATCCGGGCAGCACAAGTTTGACTTGGTGACAACTTCGGTCTGGGGTCCATCCTTCGATATATGTATTTTTTGCAGTGATCCAGCCCAGGGCCAGGGGCCCCTGGGCACGACTTTTCGCCATTTTCCCTGGGAAAGACAAGTCACCAGTCCAGGTTCCTGATGTCAGTTTGTAGGGCTCCCTTGGGTCTATCAGGGCGGCACAAGTTTGAGGTGGGGACAACTTCGGTCTGGGCTCCATCCTTCGATAAAAGGATTTTTTGCAGTCAGGTCCCAGCCCAGCGCCAGGGGCCCCTGGGCACATCCTTTGGCCCTTTTCCCTGGGAAAGAAAACTCAGCAGTCCAGGTTCCTGATGTCAGTTTGTAGGGCTCCCTGGGCTCTATCAGGGCATTACAAATTTTAGGTGGGGACAACTTTGGTCTGGCCTCCATCCTTTGATATAAAGATTTTTTGCAGTCAGGCCCAGCCCATTGCCAGGGTCCCATGGGCACATTCTTTGGCCATTTTCCCTGGGAAAGAAAAATCACCAGTCCAGGTTCCTGATGTCAGTTTGTAGGGCTCCCTTGGGTCTATCAGGGCAGCACAAGTTTGAGGTGGGGACAACTTCGGTCTGGGGTCCATCTTTCGATACAAGGATTTTTTGCAGTCAGGCCCCAGCCCAGCGCCAGGGGCCCCTGGGCACATCCTTTGGCCATTTTCCCTGGGAAAGAAAACTCACCAGTCCAGGTTCCTGATGTCAGTTTGTAGGGCTCCCTTGGGTCTATCAGGGCAGCAGACGTTTGAGGTGGGGACAACTTAGGTGTGGGGTCCATCCTTCTATATAAGGATTTTTTGCAGTGAGGTCCCAGCCCAGGTCCAGGGGCCCCTGGGCACATCCTTTGGCCATTTTCCCTGGGAAAGAAAACTCAGCAGTCCAGGTTCCTGATGTCAGTTTGTAGGGCTCCCTTGGGTCTATCAGGGCAGAACAAGTTTGACTTGGTGACAACTTCGGTCTGGGGTCCATCCTTCGATATATGTATTTTTTGCAGTGATCCAGCCCAGGGCCAGGGGCCCCTGGGCACACCTTTTCGCCATTTTCCCTTGGAAAGAAAACTCACCAGTCCAGGTTCCTGATGTCAGTTTGTAGGGCTCCCTTGGGTCTATCAGGGCAGCACAAGTTTGAGGTGGGGACAACTTCGGTCTGGGCTCCATCCTTCGATATAAGGATTTTTTGCAGTCAGGTCCCAGCCCAGGGTGCGGGGAACCATGGCACAACCTTTGGCAGTTTTTCCTGGGAAAGAAAACTCACCAGTCCAGGTTGCTGATGTCAGTTTTTAGGGCTCCCTTGGGTCTATCAGGGCAGCAGAAATTTGAGGAGGGGACAATTCGGTCTGGGGTCCATCCTTTGATATAAAGATTTTTTGCAGTCAGGCCCAGCCCATTGCCAGGGTCCCATGGGCACATTCTTTGGCCATTTTCCCTGGGAAAGAAAACTCACCAGTCCAGGTTCCTGATGTCAGTTTGTAGGGCTCCCTTGGGTCTATCAGGGCAGCACAAGTTTGAGGTGGGGACAACTTCGGTGTGGGGTCTATCCTTCGATATAAGGATTTTTTGCAGTCAGGTCCCAGCCATGGCCGGGGGCACCTAGGCACATCCTTTGGCCATTTTCCCTGCGAAAGAAAACTCACCAGTCCAGGTTCCTGATGTCAGTTTGTAGGGCTCCCTTGGGGCTGTCAGGGCAGCAGAATTTTGAGGAGTGGGCAATTTCGGTCTGGGGTCCATCCTTCGATATAAGGATTTTTTGCAGTCAGGTCCCAGCCATGGCCGGGGGCACCTAGGCACATTCTTTGTCCCTTTTCCCTGAGAAAGAAAACTCACCAGTCCAGGTTCCTGATGTCAGTTTGTAGGGCTCCTTTGGGTCTATCAGGGCAGCAGAACTTTGAAGTGGGGACAACTTCGGTCTGGGGTCCATCCTTCGATATAAGGATTTTTTGCATTGAGGTCCCAGCCCAGGGCCAGGGGCCCCTGGGCACATACTTTGGCCATTTTCCCTGCGAAAGGAAACTCACCAGTCCAGGTTCCTGATGTCAGTTTGTAGGGCTCCCTTGGGGCTGTCAGGGCAGCAGAATTTTGAGGAGTGGGCAATTTCGGTCTGGGGTCCATCCTTCGATATAAGGATTTTTTGCAGTCAGGTCCCAGCCCAGGGCCAGGGACCCCTGGGCACATCCTTTGGCCCTTTTCCCTGGGAAAGAAAACTCAGCAGTCCAGGTTCCTGATGTCAGTTTGCAGGGCTCCCTAGGGTCTATCAGGGCATTACAAATTTTAGGTGGGGACAACTTTGGTTTGGCCTCCATCCTTTGATATAAAGATTTTTTGCAGTCAGGCCCAGCCCATTGCCAGGGTCCCATGGGCACATTCTTTGGCCATTTTCCCTGGGAAAGAAAACTCACCAGTCCAGGTTCCTGATGTCAGTTTGTAGGGCTCCCTTGGGTCTATCAGGGCAGCACAAGCTTGAGGTGGGGACAACTTCGGTCTGGAATCCATCTTTCGATACAAGGATTTTTTGCAGTGAGGTCCCAGCCCAGGACCATGGGCCCCTGGGCACATCCTTTGTCCCTTTTCCCTGGGAAAGAAAACTCAGCAGTCCCGGTTCCTGATGTCAGTTTGTAGGGCTCCCTTGGGACGATCAGGACAGCATAGGTTTGATGTGGGGACAACTTCGGTCTGGGGTCCATCCTTTGATATATGTATTTTTTGCAGTCAGGAGCCAGCCCAGTGTGCGGCGCCCTTGGGCACATCGTTTGGCCATTTTCCCTTGGAAAGAAAACTCACCAGTCCAGGTACCTGATGTCAGTTTGTAGGGCTCCCTTGGGTCTATCAGGGCAGCACAAGTTTGAGGTGGGGACAACTTCGGTCTGGGGTCCATCCTTCGATACAAGGATTTTTTGCAGTCAGGTCCCCGCCCAGGGCCAGGGGCCCCTGGGCACATCCTTTAGCCCTTTCCCTGGGAAAGAAAACTCAGCAGTCCAGGTTCCTGATGTCAGTTTGTAGGGCTCCCTGGGGTCTATCTGGGCATTACAAATTTTAGGTGGGGACAACTTCGGTCTGGCCTCCATCTTTTGATATAAAGATTTTTTGCAGTCAGGCCCAGCCCATTGCCAGGGTCCCATGGGCACATTCTTTGGCCATTTTCCCTGGGAAAGAAAACTCACCAGTCCAGGTTCCTGATGTCAGTTTGTAGGGCTCCCTTGGGTCTATCAGGGCAGCACAAGTTTGAGGTGGGGACAACTTCGGTCTGGGGTCCATCCTTCGATACAAGGATTTTTTGCAGTCAGGCCCCAGCCCAGGGCCAGGGGCCCCTGGGCACATCCTTTGGCCATTTTCCCTGGGAGAGAAAACTCACCAGTCCAGGTTCCTGATGTCAGTTTGTAGGGATTATTTGGGTCTATCAGGGCAGCAGACGTTTGAGGTGGGGACAACTTAGGTGTGGGGTCCATCCTTCGATATATGTATTTTTTGCAGTGATCCAGCCCAGGGCCAGGGGCCCCTGGGCACACCTTTTCGCCATTTTCCCTTGGAAAGAAAACTCACCAGTCCAGGTTCCTGATGTCAGTTTGTAGGGCTCCCTTGGGTCTATCAGGGCAGCACAAGTTTGAGGTGGGGACAACTTCGGTCTGGGCTCCATCCTTCGATATAAGGATTTTTTGCAGTGAGGTCCCAGCCCAGGTCCAGGGGCCCCTGGGCACATCCTTTGGCCATTTTCCCTGGGAAAGAAAACTCAGCAGTCCAGGTTCCTGATGTCAGTTTGCAGGGCTCCCTAGGGTCTATCAGGGCATTACAAATTTTAGGTGGGGACAACTTTGGTTTGGCCTCCATCCTTTGATATAAAGATTTTTTGCAGTCAGGCCCAGCCCATTGCCAGGGTCCCATGGGCACATTCTTTGGCCATTTTCCCTGGGAAAGAAAACTCACCAGTCCAGGTTCCTGATGTCAGTTTGTAGGGCTCCCTTGGGTCTATCAGGGCAGCACAAGCTTCAGGTGGGGACAACTTCGGTCTGGAATCCATCTTTCGATACAAGGATTTTTTGCAGTGAGGTCCCAGCCCAGGACCATGGGCCCCTGGGCACATCCTTTGTCCCTTTTCCCTGGGAAAGAAAACTCAGCAGTCCCGGTTCCTGATGTCAGTTTGTAGGGCTCCCTTGGGACGATCAGGACAGCATAGGTTTGATGTGGGGACAACTTCGGTCTGGGGTCCATCCTTTGATATATGTATTTTTTGCAGTCAGGAGCCAGCCCAGTGTGCGGCGCCCTTGGGCACATCGTTTGGCCATTTTCCCTTGGAAAGAAAACTCACCAGTCCAGGTACCTGATGTCAGTTTGTAGGGCTCCCTTGGGTCTATCAGGGCAGCACAAGTTTGAGGTGGGGACAACTTCGGTCTGGGGTCCATCCTTCGATACAAGGATTTTTTGCAGTCAGGTCCCCGCCCAGGGCCAGGGGCCCCTGGGCACATCCTTTAGCCCTTTCCCTGGGAAAGAAAACTCAGCAGTCCAGGTTCCTGATGTCAGTTTGTAGGGCTCCCTGGGGTCTATCTGGGCATTACAAATTTTAGGTGGGGACAACTTCGGTCTGGCCTCCATCTTTTGATATAAAGATTTTTTGCAGTCAGGCCCAGCCCATTGCCAGGGTCCCATGGGCACATTCTTTGGCCATTTTCCCTGGGAAAGAAAACTCACCAGTCCAGGTTCCTGATGTCAGTTTGTAGGGCTCCCTTGGGTCTATCAGGGCAGCACAAGTTTGAGGTGGGGACAACTTCGGTCTGGGGTCCATCCTTCGATACAAGGATTTTTTGCAGTCAGGCCCCAGCCCAGGGCCAGGGGCCCCTGGGCACATCCTTTGGCCATTTTCCCTGGGAGAGAAAACTCACCAGTCCAGGTTCCTGATGTCAGTTTGTAGGGATTATTTGGGTCTATCAGGGCAGCAGACGTTTGAGGTGGGGACAACTTAGGTGTGGGGTCCATCCTTCGATATATGTATTTTTTGCAGTGATCCAGCCCAGGGCCAGGGGCCCCTGGGCACACCTTTTCGCCATTTTCCCTTGGAAAGAAAACTCACCAGTCCAGGTTCCTGATGTCAGTTTGTAGGGCTCCCTTGGGTCTATCAGGGCAGCACAAGTTTGAGGTGGGGACAACTTCGGTCTGGGCTCCATCCTTCGATATAAGGATTTTTTGCAGTGAGGTCCCAGCCCAGGTCCAGGGGCCCCTGGGCACATCCTTTGGCCATTTTCCCTGGGAAAGAAAACTCAGCAGTCCAGGTTCGTGATGTCAGTTTGTAGGGCTCCCTTGGGTCTATCAGGCTAGCACAAGTTTGAGGTGGGGACAACTTCGGTCTGGGCTCCATCCTTCGATATAAGGATTTTTTGCAGTCAGGTCCCAGCCCAGGGTGCGGGGAACCATGGCACAACCTTTGGCAGTTTTTCCTGGGAAAGAAAACTCACCAGTCCAGGTTCCTGATGTCAGTTTTTAGGGCTCCCTTGGGTCTATCAGGGCAGCAGAAATTTGAGGAGGGGACAATTCGGTCTGGGGTCCATCCTTTGATATAAAGATTTTTTGCAGTCAGGCCCAGCCCATTGCCAGGGTCCCATGGGCACATTCGTTGGCCATTTTCCCTGGGAAAGAAAACTCACCAGTCCAGGTTCCTGATGTCAGTTTGTAGGGCTCCCTTGGGTCTATCAGGGCAGCACAAGTTTGAGGTGGGGACAACTTCGGTCTGGGGTCCATCCTTCGATATAAGGATTTTTTGCAGTCAGGTCCCAGCCATGGCCGGGGGCACCTAGGCACATCCTTTGGCCATTTTCCCTGCGAAAGAAAACTCACCAGTCCAGGTTCCTGATGTCAGTTTGTAGGGCTCCCTTGGGGCTGTCAGGGCAGCAGAATTTTGAGGAGTGGGCAATTTCGGTCTGGGGTCCATCCTTCGATATAAGGATTTTTTGCAGTCAGGTCCCAGCCATGGCCGGGGGCACCTAGGCACATTCTTTGTCCCTTTTCCCTGCGAAAGAAAACTCACCAGTCCAGGTTCCTGATGTCAGTTTGTAGGGCTCCCTTGGGGCTGTCAGGGCAGCAGAATTTTGAGGAGTGGGCAATTTCGGTCTGGAATCCATCCTTCGATATAAGGATTTTTTGCAGTCCGGCCCAGCCCATTGCCAGGGTCCCATGGGCACATACTTTGGCCATTTTCCCTGGGAAAGAAAACTCACCAGTCCAGGTTCCTGATGTCAGTTTGTAGGGCTCCCTTGGGTCTATCAGGGCAGCACAAGTTTGACTTGGTGACAACTTCGGTCTGGGGTACATCCTTCGATATATGTATTTATTGCAGTGATCCAGCCCAGGGCCAGGGGCACCTGGGCACAACTTTTCTCCATTTTCCCTGGGAAAGAAAACTCACCAGTCCAGGTTCCTGATGTCAGTTTGTAGGGCTCCCTTGGGTCTATCAGGGCGGCACAAGTTTGAGGTGGGGACAACTTCAGTCTGGGGTCCATCCTTCGATAAAAGGATTTTTTGCAGTCAGGTCCCAGCCCAGGGCCAGGGGCCCCTGGGCACATCCTTTGGCCCTTTTCCCTGGGAAAGAAAACTCACCAGTCCAGGTTCCTGATGTCAGTTTGTAGGGCTCCCTTGGGTCTATCAGGGCAGCACAAGTTTGAGGTGGGGAAAACTTCGGTCTGGGCTCCATCCTTCGATATAAGGATTTTTTGCAGTCAGGTCCCAGCCCAGGGTGCGGGGAACCATGACACAACCTTTGGAAGTTTTTCCTGGGAAAGAAAACTCACCAGTCCAGGTTCCTGATGTCAGTTTGTAGGGCTCCTTTGGGTCTATCAGGGCAGCAGAAGTTTGATGTGGGGACAACTTCGGTCTGGGGTCCATCCTTCGATATAAGGATTTTTTGCAGTCAGGTCCCAGCCATGGCCGGGGGCACCTAGGCACATCCTTTGGCCATTTTCCCTGCGAAAGAAAACTCACCAGTCCAGGTTCCTGATGTCAGTTTGTAGGGCTCCTTTGGGTCTATCAGTTCAGCATAGGTTTGATGTGGGGACAACTTCGGTCTGGGGTTCATCTTCGATATAAGGATTTTTTGCAGTCAGGACCCAGCCCAGGGCCAGGGGCCCCTGGGCACATCCTTTGGCCATTTTCTCTTGGAAAGAAAACTCACCAGTCCAGGTTCCGGACGTCAGTTTGTAGGGCTCCCTTGGGTCTATCAGGGCAGCACAAGTTTGAGGTGCTGACAACTTCGGTCTGGGGTCCATCCTTTGATATAAGTATTTTTTGCAGTCAGGACCCAGCCCAGTGTGCGGCGCCCCTGGGCACAACCTTTGGCAGTTTTTCCTGGGAAAGAAAACTCACCAGTCCAGGTTCCTGATGTCAGTTTTTAGGGCTCCCTTGGGTCTATCAGGGCAGCAGAAATTTGAGGAGGGGACAATTCGGTCTGGGGTCCATCCTGCGATATATGTATATTTTGCAGTCAGGTCCCAGCCGAGGGCCAGGGTCCCCTGGGCACATCCTTTGGCCCTTTTCCCTGGGAAAGAAAACTCAGTAGTCCAGGTTCCTGATGTCAGTTTGTAGGGCTCCCTGGGGTCTATCAGGGCATTACAAATTTTAGGTGGGGACAACTTTGGTCTGGCCTCCATCCTTTGATATAAAGATTTTTTGCAGTCAGGCCCAGCCCATTGCCAGGGTCCCATGGGCACATTCTTTTGCCATTTTCCCTGGGAAAGAAAAATCACCAGTCCAGGTTCCTGATGTCAGTTTGTAGGGCTCCCTTGGGTCTATCAGGGCAGCACAAGTTTGAGGTGGGGACAACTTCGGTCTGGAATCCATCTTTCGATACAAGGATTTTTTGCAGTCAGGCCCCAGCCCAGGGCCAGGGGCCCCTGGGCACATCCTTTGGCCATTTTCCCTGGGAAAGAAAACTCACCAGTCCAGGTTCCTGATGTCAGTTTGTAGGGATTATTTGGGTCTATCAGGGCAGCAGACGTTTGAGGTGGGGACAACTTAGGTGTGGGGTCCATCCTTCTATATAAGGATTTTTTGCAGTGAGGTCCCAGCCCAGGTCCAGGGGCCCCTGGGCACATCCTTTGGCCATTTTCCCTGGGAAAGAAAACTCACCAGTCCAGGTTCGTGATGTCAGTTTGTAGGGCTCCCTTGGGTCTATCAGGGCAGCACAAGTTTGACTTGGTGACAACTTCGGTCTGGGGTCCATCCTTCGATATATGTATTTTTTGCAGTGATCCAGCCCAGGGCCAGGGGCCCCTGGGCACACCTTTTCGCCATTTTCCCTTGGAAAGAAAACTCACCAGTCCAGGTTCCTGATGTCAGTTTGTAGGGCTCCCTTGGGTCTATCAGGGAAGCACAAGTTTGAGGTGGGGAAAACTTCGGTCTGGGCTCCATCCTTCGATATAAGGATTTTTTGCAGTCAGGTCCCAGCCCAGGGTGCGGGGAACCATGGCACAACCTTTGGCAGTTTTTCCTGGGAAAGAAAACTCACCAGTCCAGGTTCCTGATGTCAGTTTTTAGGGCTCCCTTGGGTCTATCAGGGCAGCAGAAATTTGAGGAGGGGACAATTCGGTCTGGGGTCCATCCTGCGATATAAGGATATTTTGCAGTCAGGTCCCAGCCGAGTGCCAGGGTCCCCTGGGCACATCGTTTGTCCATTTCCCCTGGGAAAGAAAACTCAGCAGTCCAGGTTCCTGATGTCAGTTTGTAGGGCTCCTTTGGGTCTATCAGGGCAGCAGAATTTTGATGTGGGGACAACTTCGGTCTGGGGTCCATCCTTCGATATAAGGATTTTTTGCAGTCAGGTCCCAGCCATGGCCGGGGGCACCTAGGCACATCCTTTGGCCATTTTCCCTGCGAAAGAAAAGTCACCAGTCCAGGTTCCTGATGTCAGTTTGTAGGGCTCCCTTGGGGCTGTCAGGGCAGCAGAATTTTGAGGAGTGGGCAAATTCGGTCTGGAATCCATCCTTCGATATAAGGATTTTTTGCAGTCAGGTCCCAGCCGAGGGCCAGGGGCCCCTGGGCACATCCTTTGGCCATTTTCCCTGGGAAAGAAAACTCACCAGTCCAGGTTCCTGATGTCAGTTTGTAGGGCTCCTTTGGGTCTATCAGGGCAGCAGAAGTTTGATGTGGGGACAACTTCAGTCTGGGGTCCATCCTTCGATGTAAGGATTTTTTGCATTGAGGTCCCAGCCCAGGACCAGGGGCCCCTGGGCACATCCTTTGGCCATTTTCCCTTGGAAAGAAAACTCACCAGTCCGGGTTCCAGATGTCAGTTTGTAGGGCTCCCTGGGGTCTATCAGGGCATTACAAATTTTAGGTGGGGACAACTTTGGTTTGGCCTCCATCCTTTGATATAAAGATTTTTTGCAGTCAGGCCCAGCCCATTGCCAGGGTCCCATGGGCACATACTTTGGCCATTTTCCCTGGGAAAGAAAACTCACCAGTCCAGGTTCCTGATGTCAGTTTGTAGGGCTCCCTTGGGTCTATCAGGGCAGCACAAGTTTGAGGTGGGGACAACATCGGTCTGGGGTCCATCCTTCGATACAAGGATTTTTGCAGTCAGGCCCCAGCCCAGGGCCAGGGGCCCCTGGGCACATCCTTTGGCCATTTTCCCTGGGAAAGAAAACTCAGCAGTCCAGGTTCCTGATGTCAGTTTGTAGGGCTCCCTTGGGTCTATCAGGGCAGCACAAGTTTGACTTGGTGACAACTTCGGTCTGGGGTCCATCCTTCGATATATGTATTTTTTGCAGTGATCCAGCCCAGGGCCAGGGGCCCCTGGGCACACCTTTTCGCCATTTTCCCTGGGAAAGAAAACTCACCAGTCCAGGTTCCTGATGTCAGTTTGTAGGGCTCCTTTGGGTCTATCAGGGCAGCAGAAGTTTGATGTGGGGACAACTTCGGTCTGGGGTCCATCCTTCGATATAAGGATTTTTTGCAGTCAGGCCCAGTCATGGCCGGGGGCACCTAGGCACATCCTTTGGCCATTTTCCCTGCGAAAGAAAACTCACCAGTCCAGGTTCCTGATGTCAGTTTGTAGGGCTCCTTTGGGTCTATCAGGGCAGCATAGGTTTGATGTGGGGACAACTTCGGTCTGGGGTTCATCTTCGATATAAGGATTTTTTGCAGTCAGGACCCAGCCCAGGGCCAGGGGCCCCTGGGCACATCCTTTGGCCATTTTCTCTTGGAAAGAAAACTCACCAGTCCAGGTTCCGGACGTCAGTTTGTAGGGCTCCCTTGGGTCTATCAGGGCAGCACAAGTTTGAGGTGCTGACAACTTCGGTCTGGGGTCCATCCTTTGATATAAGTATTTTTTGCAGTCAGGACCCAGCGCAGTGTGCGGCGCCCCTGGGCACATTCTTTGGCCATTTTCCCTTGGAAAGAAAACCCACCAGTCCAGGTACCTGATGTCAGTTTGTAGGGCTCCCTTGGGTCTATCAGGGCAGCACAAGTTTGAGGTGGGGACAATTTCGGTCTGGGGTCCATCTTTCGATATAAGGATTTTTTGCAGTCAGGTCCCAGCCATGGCCGGGGGCACCTAGTCACATTCTTTGTCCCTTTTCCCTGAGAAAGAAAACTCACCAGTCCAGGTTCCTGATGTCAGTTTGTAGGGCTCCTTTGGGTCTATCAGGGCAGCAGAACTTTGATGTGGGGACAACTTCGGTCTGGGGTCCATCCTTCGATATATGTATTTTTTGCAGTGATCCAGCCCAGGGCCAGGGGCCCCTGGGCACAACTTTTCGCCATTTTCCCTGGGAAAGAAAACTCACCAGTCCAGGTTCCTGATGTCAGTTTGTAGGGCTCCCTTGGGTCTATCAGGGCGGCACAAGTTTGAGGTGGGGACAACTTTGGTCTGGGGTCCATCCTTCGATACAAGGATTTTTTGCAGTCAAGTCCCAGCCCAGGGCCAGGGGCCCCTGGGCACATCGTTTGTCCATTTCCCCTGGGAAAGAAAACTCAGCAGTCCAGGTTCCTGATGTCAGTTTGTAGGGCTCCTTTGGGTCTATCAGGGCAGCTGAAGTTTGATGTGGGGACAACTTCGGTCTGGGGTCCATCCTTCGATATAAGGATTTTTTGCAGTCAGGTCCCAGCCATGGCCGGGGGCACCTAGGCACGTCCTTTGGCCATTTTCCCTGGGAAAGAAAACTCACCAGTCCAGGTTCCTGATGTCAGTTTGTAGGGCTCCCTTGGGTCTATCAGGGCAGCACAAATTTGAGGTGGGGACAACTTCGGTCTGGGCTCCATCCTTCGATATAAGGATTTTTTGCAGTCAGGTCCCAGCCCAGGGCCAGGGGCCCCTGGGCACATCATTTGTCCATTTTCCCTTGGAAATAAAACTCAGCAGTCCAGGTTCCTGATGTCAGTTTGTAGGGCTCCCTTGGGTCTATCCGGGCAGCACAAGTTTGACTTGGTGACAACTTCGGTCTGGGGTCCATCCTTCGATATATGTATTTTTTGCAGTGATCCAGCCCAGGGCCAGGGGTTCCTGGGCACAACTTTTCGCCATTTTCCCTGGGAAAGACAAGTCACCAGTCCAGGTTCCTGATGTCAGTTTGTAGGGCTCCCTTGGGTCTATCAGGGCGGCACAAGTTTGAGGTGGGGACAACTTCGGTCTGGGCTCCATCCTTCGATAAAAGGATTTTTTGCAGTCAGGTCCCAGCCCAGCGCCAGGGGCCCCTGGGCACATCCTTTGGCCCTTTTCCCTGGGAAAGAAAACTCAGCAGTCCAGGTTCCTGATGTCAGTTTGTAGGGCTCCCTGGGGTCTATCAGGGCATTACAAATTTTAGGTGGGGACAACTTTGGTCTGGCCTCCATCCTTTGATATAAAGATTTTTTGCAGTCAGGCCCAGCCCACTGCCAGGGTCCCATGGGCACATTCTTTGGCCATTTTCCCTGGGAAAGAAAAATCACCAGTCCAGGTTCCTGATGTCAGTTTGTAGGGCTCCCTTGGGTCTATCAGGGCAGCACAAGTTTGAGGTGGGGACAACTTCGGTCTGGGGTCCATCTTTCGATACAAGGATTTTTTGCAGTCAGGCCCCAGCCCAGGGCCAGGGGCCCCTGGGCACATCCTTTGGCCATTTTCCCTGGGAAAGAAAACTCACCAGTCCAGGTTCCTGATGTCAGTTTGTAGGGATTATTTGGGTCTATCAGGGCAGCAGACGTTTGAGGTGGGGACAACTTAGGTGTGGGGTCCATCCTTCTATATAAGGATTTTTTGCAGTGAGGTCCCAGCCCAGGTCCAGGGGCCCCTGGGCACATCCTTTGGCCATTTTCCCTGGGAAAGAAAACTCAGCAGTCCAGGTTCGTGATGTCAGTTTGTAGGGCTACCTTGGGTCTATCAGGGCAGCACAAGTTTGACTTGGTGACAACTTCGGTCTGGGGTCCATCCTTCGATATATGTATTTTTTGCAGTGATCCAGCCCAGGGCCAGGGGCCCCTGGGCACACTATTTCGCCATTTTCCCTTGGAAAGAAAACTCACCAGTCCAGGTTCCTGATGTCAGTTTGTAGGGCTCCCTTGGGTCTATCAGGGCAGCACAAGTTTGAGGTGGGGACAACTTCGGTCTGGGCTCCATCCTTCGATATAAGGATTTTTTGCAGTCAGGTCCCAGCCCAGGGTGCGGGGAACCATGGCACAACCTTTGGCAGTTTTTCCTGGGAAAGAAAACTCACCAGTCCAGGTTCCTGATGTCAGTTTGTAGGGCTCCCTTGGGTCTATCAGGGCAGCACAAGTTTGAGGTGGGGACAACTTCGGTCTGGGGTCCATCCTTCGATATAAGGAGTTTTTGCAGTCAGGTCCCAGCCATGGCCGGGGGCACCTAGGCACATCCTTTGGCCATTTTCCCTGCGAAAGAAAACTCACCAGTCCAGGTTCCTGATGTCAGTTTGTAGGGCTCCCTTGGGGCTGTCAGGGCAGCAGAATTTTGAGGAGTGGGCAATTTCGGTCTGGGGTCCATCCTTCGATATAAGGATTTTTTGCAGTCAGGTCCCAGCCATGGCCGGGGGCACCTAGGCACATTCTTTGTCCCTTTTCCCTGCGAAAGAAAACTCACCAGTCCAGGTTCCTGATGTCAGTTTGTAGGGCTCCCTTGGGGCTGTCAGGGCAGCAGAATTTTGAGGAGTGGGCAATTTCGGTCTGGAATCCATCCTTCGATATAAGGATTTTTTGCAGTCAGGCCCAGCCCATTGCCAGGGTCCCATGGGCACATACTTTGGCCATTTTCCCTGGGAAAGAAAACTCACCAGTCCAGGTTCCTGATGTCAGTTTGTAGGGCTCCTTTGGGTCTATCAGGGCAGCTGAAGTTTGATGTGGGGACAACTTCGGTCTGGGGTCCATCCTTCGATATAAGGATTTTTTGCAGTCAGGTCCCAGCCATGGCCGGGGGCACCTAGGCACGTCCTTTGGCCATTTTCCCTGGGAAAGAAAACTCACCAGTCCAGGTTCCTGATGTCAGTTTGTAGGGCTCCCTTGGGTCTATCAGGGCAGCACAAATTTGAGGTGGGGACAACTTCGGTCTGGGCTCCATCCTTCGATATAAGGATTTTTTGCAGTCAGGTCCCAGCCCAGGGCCAGGGGCCCCTGGGCACATCATTTGTCCATTTTCCCTTGGAAATAAAACTCAGCAGTCCAGGTTCCTGATGTCAGTTTGTAGGGCTCCCTTGGGTCTATCCGGGCAGCACAAGTTTGACTTGGTGACAACTTCGGTCTGGGGTCCATCCTTCGATATATGTATTTTTTGCAGTGATCCAGCCCAGGGCCAGGGGTTCCTGGGCACAACTTTTCGCCATTTTCCCTGGGAAAGACAAGTCACCAGTCCAGGTTCCTGATGTCAGTTTGTAGGGCTCCCTTGGGTCTATCAGGGCGGCACAAGTTTGAGGTGGGGACAACTTCGGTCTGGGCTCCATCCTTCGATAAAAGGATTTTTTGCAGTCAGGTCCCAGCCCAGCGCCAGGGGCCCCTGGGCACATCCTTTGGCCCTTTTCCCTGGGAAAGAAAACTCAGCAGTCCAGGTTCCTGATGTCAGTTTGTAGGGCTCCCTGGGGTCTATCAGGGCATTACAAATTTTAGGTGGGGACAACTTTGGTCTGGCCTCCATCCTTTGATATAAAGATTTTTTGCAGTCAGGCCCAGCCCACTGCCAGGGTCCCATGGGCACATTCTTTGGCCATTTTCCCTGGGAAAGAAAAATCACCAGTCCAGGTTCCTGATGTCAGTTTGTAGGGCTCCCTTGGGTCTATCAGGGCAGCACAAGTTTGAGGAGGGTACAACTTCGGTCTGGGCTCCATCCTTCGATACAAGGATTTTTTTCAGTCATGTCCCAGCCCAGGGCCAGGGGCCCCTGGGCACAACCTTTGGCCGTTTTCTCTTGTAAAGAAAACTCACCAGTCCAGGTTCCGGATGTCAGTTTGTAGGGCTCCCTTGGGTCTATCAGGGCAGCACAAGTTTGAGGTGCTGACAACTTCGGTCTGGGGTCCATCCTTTGATATATGTATTTTTTGCAGTCAGGAGCCAGCCCAGTGTGCGGCGCCCTTGGGCACATCGTTTGGCCATTTTCCCTTGGAAAGAAAACTCACCAGTCCAGGTACCTGATGTCAGTTTGTAGGGCTCCCTTGGGTCTATCAGGGCAGCACAAGTTTGAGGTGGGGACAACTTCGGTCTGGGGTCCATCCTTCGATACAAGGATTTTTTGCAGTCAGGTCCCCGCCCAGGGCCAGGGGCCCCTGGGCACATCCTTTAGCCCTTTCCCTGGGAAAGAAAACTCAGCAGTCCAGGTTCCTGATGTCAGTTTGTAGGGCTCCCTGGGGTCTATCTGGGCATTACAAATTTTAGGTGGGGACAACTTCGGTCTGGCCTCCATCTTTTGATATAAAGATTTTTTGCAGTCAGGCCCAGCCCATTGCCAGGGTCCCATGGGCACATTCTTTGGCCATTTTCCCTGGGAAAGAAAACTCACCAGTCCAGGTTCCTGATGTCAGTTTGTAGGGCTCCCTTGGGTCTATCAGGGCAGCACAAGTTTGAGGTGGGGACAACTTCGGTCTGGGGTCCATCCTTCGATACAAGGATTTTTTGCAGTCAGGCCCCAGCCCAGGGCCAGGGGCCCCTGGGCACATCCTTTGGCCATTTTCCCTGGGAAAGAAAACTCACCAGTCCAGGTTCCTGATGTCAGTTTGTAGGGATTATTTGGGTCTATCAGGGCAGCAGACGTTTGAGGTGGGGACAACTTAGGTGTGGGGTCCATCCTTCTATATAAGGATTTTTTGCAGTGAGGTCCCAGCCCAGGTCCAGGGGCCCCTGGGCACATCCTTTGGCCATTTTCCCTGGGAAAGAAAACTCAGCAGTCCAGGTTCGTGATGTCAGTTTGTAGGGCTACCTTGGGTCTATCAGGGCAGCACAAGTTTGACTTGGTGACAACTTCGGTCTGGGGTCCATCCTTCGATATATGTATTTTTTGCAGTGATCCAGCCCAGGGGCAGGGGCCCCTGGGCACACTATTTCGCCATTTTCCCTTGGAAAGAAAACTCACCAGTCCAGGTTCCTGATGTCAGTTTGTAGGGCTCCCTTGGGTCTATCAGGGCAGCACAAGTTTGAGGTGCTGACAACTTCGGTCTGGGCTCCATCCTTCGATATAAGGATTTTTTGCAGTCAGGTCCCAGCCCAGGGTGCGGGGAACCATGGCACAACCTTTGGCAGTTTTTCCTGGGAAAGAAAACTCACCAGTCCAGGTTCCTGATGTCAGTTTGTAGGGCTCCCTTGGGTCTATCAGGGCAGCACAAGTTTGAGGTGGGGACAACTTCGGTCTGGGGTCCATCCTTCGATATAAGGATTTTTTGCAGTCAGGTCCCAGCCATGGCCGGGGGCACCTAGGCACATCCTTTGGCCATTTTCCCTGGGAAAGAAAACTCACCAGTCCAGGTTCCTGATGTCAGTTTGTAGGGCTCCCTTGGGGCTGTCAGGGCAGCAGAATTTTGAGGAGTGGGCAATTTCGGTCTGGGGTCCATCCTTCGATATAAGGATTTTTTGCAGTCAGGTCCCAGCCATGGCCGGGGGCACCTAGGCACATTCTTTGTCCCTTTTCCCTGCGAAAGAAAACTCACCAGTCCAGGTTCCTGATGTCAGTTTGTAGGGCTCCCTTGGGGCTGTCAGGGCAGCAGAATTTTGAGGAGTGGGCAATTTCGGTCTGGAATCCATCCTTCGATATAAGGATTTTTTGCAGTCAGGCCCAGCCCATTGCCAGGGTCCCATGGGCACATACTTTGGCCATTTTCCCTGGGAAAGAAAACTCACCAGTCCAGGTTCCTGATGTCAGTTTGTAGGGCTCCTTTGGGTCTATCAGGGCAGCTGAAGTTTGATGTGGGGACAACTTCGGTCTGGGGTCCATCCTTCGATATAAGGATTTTTTGCAGTCAGGTCCCAGCCATGGCCGGGGGCACCTAGGCACGTCCTTTGGCCATTTTCCCTGGGAAAGAAAACTCACCAGTCCAGGTTCCTGATGTCAGTTTGTAGGGCTCCCTTGGGTCTATCAGGGCAGCACAAATTTGAGGTGGGGACAACTTCGGTCTGGGCTCCATCCTTCGATATAAGGATTTTTTGCAGTCAGGTCCCAGCCCAGGGCCAGGGGCCCCTGGGCACATCATTTGTCCATTTTCCCTTGGAAATAAAACTCAGCAGTCCAGGTTCCTGATGTCAGTTTGTAGGGCTCCCTTGGGTCTATCCGGGCACCACAAGTTTGACTTGGTGACAACTTCGGTCTGGGGTCCATCCTTCGATATATGTATTTTTTGCAGTGATCCAGTCCAGGGCCAGGGGTTCCTGGGCACAACTTTTCGCCATTTTCCCTGGGAAAGACAAGTCACCAGTCCAGGTTCCTGATGTCAGTTTGTAGGGCTCCCTTGGGTCTATCAGGGCGGCACAAGTTTGAGGTGGGGACAACTTCGGTCTGGGCTCCATCCTTCGATAAAAGGATTTTTTGCAGTCAGGTCCCAGCCCAGCGCCAGGGGCCCCTGGGCACATCCTTTGGCCCTTTTCCCTGGGAAAGAAAACTCAGCAGTCCAGGTTCCTGATGTCAGTTTGTAGGGCTCCCTGGGGTCTATCAGGGCATTACAAATTTTAGGTGGGGACAACTTTGGTCTGGCCTCCATCCTTTGATATAAAGATTTTTTGCAGTCAGGGCCAGCCCATTGCCAGGGTCCCATGGGCACATTCTTTGGCCATTTTCCCTGGGAAAGAAAAATCACCAGTCCAGGTTCCTGATGTCAGTTTGTAGGGCTCCCTTGGGTCTATCAGGGCAGCACAAGTTTGAGGTGGGGACAACTTCGGTCTGGGGTCCATCTTTCGATACAAGGATTTTTTGCAGTCAGGCCCCAGCCCAGGGCCAGGGGCCCCTGGGCACATCCTTTGGCCATTTTCCCTGGGAAAGAAAACTCACCAGTCCAGGTTCCTGATGTCAGTTTGTAGGGATTATTTGGGTCTATCAGGGCAGCAGACGTTTGAGGTGGGGACAACTTAGGTGTGGGGTCCATCCTTCTATATAAGGATTTTTTGCAGTGAGGTCCCAGCCCAGGTCCAGGGGCCCCTGGGCACATCCTTTGGCCATTTTCCCTGGGAAAGAAAACTCAGCAGTCCAGGTTCGTGATGTCAGTTTGTAGGGCTCCCTTGGGTCTATCAGGGCAGCACAAGTTTGACTTGGTGACAACTTCGGTCTGGGGTCCATCCTTCGATATATGTATTTTTTGCAGTGATCCAGCCCAGGGCCAGGGGCCCCTGGGCACACTATTTCGCCATTTTCCCTTGGAAAGAAAACTCACCAGTCCAGGTTCCTGATGTCAGTTTGTAGGGCTCCCTTGGGTCTATCAGGGCAGCACAAGTTTGAGGTGGGGACAACTTCGGTCTGGGCTCCATCCTTCGATATAAGGATTTTTTGCAGTCAGGTCCCAGCCCAGGGTGCGGGGAACCATGGCACAACCTTTGGCAGTTTTTCCTGGGAAAGAAAACTCACCAGTCCAGGTTCCTGATGTCAGTTTGTAGGGCTCCCTTGGGTCTATCAGGGCAGCACAAGTTTGAGGTGGGGACAACTTCGGTCTGGGGTCCATCCTTCGATATAAGGATTTTTTGCAGTCAGGTCCCAGCCATGGCCGGGGGCACCTAGGCACATCCTTTGGCCATTTTCCCTGCGAAAGAAAACTCACCAGTCCAGGTTCCTGATGTCAATTTGTAGGGCTCCCTTGGGGCTGTCAGGGCAGCAGAATTTTGAGGAGTGGGCAATTTCGGTCTGGGGTCCATCCTTCGATATAAGGATTTTTTGCAGTCAGGTCCCAGCCATGGCCGGGGGCACCTAGGCACATTCTTTGTCCCTTTTCCCTGGGAAAGAAAACTCACCAGTCCAGGTTCCTGATGTCAGTTTGTAGGGCTCCCTTGGGGCTGTCAGGGCAGCAGAATTTTGAGGAGTGGGCAATTTCGGTCTGGAATCCATCCTTCGATATAAGGATTTTTTGCAGTCAGGCCCAGCCCATTGCCAGGGTCCCATGGGCACATACTTTGGCCATTTTCCCTGGGAAAGAAAACTCACCAGTCCAGGTTCCTGATGTCAGTTTGTAGGGCTCCCTTGGGTCTATCAGGGCAGCACAAGTTTGACTTGGTGACAACTTCGGTCTGGGGTACATCCTTCGATATATGTATTTATTGCAGTGATCCAGCCCAGGGCCAGGGGCCCCTGGGCACAACTTTTCTCCATTTTCCCTGGGAAAGAAAACTCACCAGTCCAGGTTCCTGATGTCAGTTTGTAGGGATCATTTGGGTCCATCAGGGCAGCAGACGTTTGAGGTGGGGACAACTTAGGTGTGGGGTCCATCCTTCGATACAAGGATTTTTTTCAGTCATGTCCCAGCCCAGGGCCAGGGGCCCCTGGGCACAACCTTTGGCCGTTTTCTCTTGTAAAGAAAACTCACCAGTCCAGGTTCCGGATGTCAGTTTGTAGGGCTCCCTTGGGTCTATCAGGGCAGCACAAGTTTGAGGTGCTGACAACTTCGGTCTGGGGTCCATCCTTTGATATATGTATTTTTTGCAGTCAGGAGCCAGCCCAGTGTGCGGCGCCCTTGGGCACATCGTTTGGCCATTTTCCCTTGGAAAGAAAACTCACCAGTCCAGGTACCTGATGTCAGTTTGTAGGGCTCCCTTGGGTCTATCAGGGCAGCACAAGTTTGAGGTGGGGACAACTTCGGTCTGGGGTCCATCCTTCGATACAAGGATTTTTTGCAGTCAGGTCCCCGCCCAGGGCCAGGGGCCCCTGGGCACATCCTTTAGCCCTTTCCCTGGGAAAGAAAACTCAGCAGTCCAGGTTCCTGATGTCAGTTTGTAGGGCTCCCTGGGGTCTATCTGGGCATTACAAATTTTAGGTGGGGACAACTTCGGTCTGGCCTCCATCTTTTGATATAAAGATTTTTTGCAGTCAGGCCCAGCCCATTGCCAGGGTCCCATGGGCACATTCTTTGGCCATTTTCCCTGGGAAAGAAAACTCACCAGTCCAGGTTCCTGATGTCAGTTTGTAGGGCTCCCTTGGGTCTATCAGGGCAGCACAAGTTTGAGGTGGGGACAACTTCGGTCTGGGGTCCATCCTTCGATACAAGGATTTTTTGCAGTCAGGCCCCAGCCCAGGGCCAGGGGCCCCTGGGCACATCCTTTGGCCATTTTCCCTGGGAGAGAAAACTCACCAGTCCAGGTTCCTGATGTCAGTTTGTAGGGATTATTTGGGTCTATCAGGGCAGCAGACGTTTGAGGTGGGGACAACTTAGGTGTGGGGTCCATCCTTCTATATAAGGATTTTTTGCAGTGAGGTCCCAGCCCAGGTCCAGGGGCCCCTGGGCACATCCTTTGGCCATTTTCCCTGGGAAAGAAAACTCAGCAGTCCAGGTTCCTGATGTCAGTTTGTAGGGCTCCCTTGGGTCTATCAGGGCAGCACAAGTTTGACTTGGTGACAACTTCGGTCTGGGGTCCATCCTTCGATATATGTATTTTTTGCAGTGATCCAGCCCAGGGCCAGGGGCCCCTGGGCACACCTTTTCGCCATTTTCCCTTGGAAAGAAAACTCACCAGTCCAGGTTCCTGATGTCAGTTTGTAGGGCTCCCTTGGGTCTATCAGGGCAGCACAAGTTTGAGGTGGGGACAACTTCGGTCTGGGCTCCATCCTTCGATATAAGGATTTTTTGCAGTCAGGTCCCAGCCCAGGGTGCGGGGAACCATGGCACAACCTTTGGCAGTTTTTCCTGGGAAAGAAAACTCACCAGTCCAGGTTCCTGATGTCAGTTTTTAGGGCTCCCTTGGGTCTATCAGGGCAGCAGAAATTTGAGGAGGGGACAATTCGGTCTGGGGTCCATCCTTTGATATAAAGATTTTTTGCAGTCAGGCCCAGCCCATTGCCAGGGTCCCATGGGCACATTCTTTGGCCATTTTCCCTGGGAAAGAAAACTCACCAGTCCAGGTTCCTGATGTCAGTTTGTAGGGCTCCCTTGGGTCTATCAGGGCAGCACAAGTTTGAGGTGGGGACAACTTCGGTCTGGGGTCCATCCTTCGATATAAGGATTTTTTGCAGTCAGGTCCCAGCCATGGCCGGGGGCACCTAGGCACATCCTTTGGCCATTTTCCCTGCGAAAGAAAACTCACCAGTCCAGGTTCCTGATGTCAGTTTGTAGGGCTCCCTTGGGGCTGTCAGGGCAGCAGAATTTTGAGGAGTGGGCAATTTCGGTCTGGAATCCATCCTTCGATATAAGGATTTTTTGCAGTCAGGTCCCAACCGAGGGCCAGGGGCCCCTGGGCACATCCTTTGGCCATTTTCCCTTGGAAAGAAAACTCACCAGTCCGGGTTCCAGATGTCAGTTTGTAGGGCTCCCTGGGGTCTATCAGGGCATTACAAATTTTAGGTGGGGACAACTTTGGTTTGGCCTCCATCCTTTGTTATAAGATTTTTTGCAGTCAGGCCCAGCCCATTGCCAGGGTCCCATGGGCACATTCTTTGGCCATTTTCCCTGGGAAAGAAAACTCACCAGTCCAGGTTCCTGATGTCAGTTTGTAGGGCTCCCTTGGGTCTATCAGGGCAGCACAAGTTTGAGGTGGGGACAACTTCGGTCTGGGGTCCATCCTTCGATACAAGGATTTTTTGCAGTCAGGCCCCAGCCCAGGGCCAGGGGCCCCTGGGCACATCCTTTGGCCAATTTCCCTGGGAAAGAAAACTCACCAGTCCAGGTTCCTGATTTCAGTTTGTAGGGCTCCCTTGGGTCTATCAGGGCAGCACAAGTTTGAGGTGGGGAAAACTTCGGTCTGGGCTCCATCCTTCGATATAAGGATTTTTTGCAGTCAGGTCCCAGCCCAGGGTGCGGGGAACCATGACACAACCTTTGGAAGTTTTTCCTGGGAAAGAAAACTCAGCAGTCCAGGTTCCGGATGTCAGTTTGTAGGGCTCCCTTGGGTCTATCAGGGCAGCACAAGTTTGAGGAGGGTACAACTTCGGTCTGGGCTCCATCCTTCGATACAAGGATTTTTTTCAGTCATGTCCCAGCCCAGGGCCAGGGGCCCCTGGGCACAACCTTTGGCCGTTTTCTCTTGTAAAGAAAACTCACCAGTCCAGGTTCCGGATGTCAGTTTGTAGGGCTCCCTTGGGTCTATCAGGGCAGCACAAGTTTGAGGTGCTGACAACTTCGGTCTGGGGTCCATCCTTTGATATATGTATTTTTTGCAGTCAGGAGCCAGCCCAGTGTGCGGCGCCCTTGGGCACATCGTTTGGCCATTTTCCCTTGGAAAGAAAACTCACCAGTCCAGGTACCTGATGTCAGTTTGTAGGGCTCCCTTGGGTCTATCAGGGCAGCACAAGTTTGAGGTGGGGACAACTTCGGTCTGGGGTCCATCCTTCGATACAAGGATTTTTTGCAGTCAGGTCCCCGCCCAGGGCCAGGGGCCCCTGGGCACATCCTTTAGCCCTTTCCCTGGGAAAGAAAACTCAGCAGTCCAGGTTCCTGATGTCAGTTTGTAGGGCTCCCTGGGGTCTATCTGGGCATTACAAATTTTAGGTGGGGACAACTTCGGTCTGGCCTCCATCTTTTGATATAAAGATTTTTTGCAGTCAGGCCCAGCCCATTGCCAGGGTCCCATGGGCACATTCTTTGGCCATTTTCCCTGGGAAAGAAAACTCACCAGTCCAGGTTCCTGATGTCAGTTTGTAGGGCTCCCTTGGGTCTATCAGGGCAGCACAAGTTTGAGGTGGGGACAACTTCGGTCTGGGGTCCATCCTTCGATACAAGGATTTTTTGCAGTCAGGCCCCAGCCCAGGGCCAGGGGCCCCTGGGCACATCCTTTGGCCATTTTCCCTGGGAGAGAAAACTCACCAGTCCAGGTTCCTGATGTCAGTTTGTAGGGATTATTTGGGTCTATCAGGGCAGCAGACGTTTGAGGTGGGGACAACTTAGGTGTGGGGTCCATCCTTCTATATAAGGATTTTTTGCAGTGAGGTCCCAGCCCAGGTCCAGGGGCCCCTGGGCACATCCTTTGGCCATTTTCCCTGGGAAAGAAAACTCAGCAGTCCAGGTTCCTGATGTCAGTTTGTAGGGCTCCCTTGGGTCTATCAGGGCAGCACAAGTTTGACTTGGTGACAACTTCGGTCTGGGGTCCATCCTTCAATATATGTATTTTTTGCAGTGATCCAGCCCAGGGCCAGGGGCCCCTGGGCACACCTTTTCGCCATTTTCCCTTGGAAAGAAAACTCACCAGTCCAGGTTCCTGATGTCAGTTTGTAGGGCTCCCTTGGGTCTATCAGGGCAGCACAAGTTTGAGGTGGGGACAACTTCGGTCTGGGCTCCATCCTTCGATATAAGGATTTTTTGCAGTCAGGTCCCAGCCCAGGGTGCGGGGAACCATGGCACAACCTTTGGCAGTTTTTCCTGGGAAAGAAAACTCAGCAGTCCAGGTTCCTGATGTCAGTTTTTAGGGCTCCCTTGGGTCTATCAGGGCAGCAGAAATTTGAGGAGGGGACAATTCGGTCTGGGGTCCATCCTTTGATATAAAGATTTTTTGCAGTCAGGCCCAGCCCATTGCCAGGGTCCCATGGGCACATTCTTTGGCCATTTTCCCTGGGAAAGAAAACTCACCAGTCCAGGTTCCTGATGTCAGTTTGTAGGGCTCCCTTGGGTCTATCAGGGCAGCACAAGTTTGAGGTGGGGACAACTTCGGTCTGGGGTCCATCCTTCGATATAAGGATTTTTTGCAGTCAGGTCCCAGCCATGGCCGGGGGCACCTAGGCACATCCTTTGGCCATTTTCCCTGCGAAAGAAAACTCACCAGTCCAGGTTCCTGATGTCAGTTTGTAGGGCTCCCTTGGGGCTGTCAGGGCAGCAGAATTTTGAGGAGTGGGCAATTTTGGTCTGGAATCCATCCTTCGATATAAGGATTTTTTGCAGTCAGGTCCCAACCGAGGGCCAGGGGCCCCTGGGCACATCCTTTGGCCATTTTCCCTGGGAAAGAAAACTCACCAGTCCAGGTACCTGATGTCAGTTTGTAGGGCTCCCTTGGGTCTATCAGGGCAGCACAAGTTTGAGGTGGGGACAACTTCGGTCTGGGGTCCATCCTTCGATACAAGGATTTTTTGCAGTCAGGTCCCCGCCCAGGGCCAGGGGCCCCTGGGCACATCCTTTAGCCCTTTCCCTGGGAAAGAAAACTCAGCAGTCCAGGTTCCTGATGTCAGTTTGTAGGGCTCCCTGGGGTCTATCTGGGCATTACAAATTTTAGGTGGGGACAACTTCGGTCTGGCCTCCATCTTTTGATATAAAGATTTTTTGCAGTCAGGCCCAGCCCATTGCCAGGGTCCCATGGGCACATTCTTTGGCCATTTTCCCTGGGAAAGAAAACTCACCAGTCCAGGTTCCTGATGTCAGTTTGTAGGGCTCCCTTGGGTCTATCAGGGCAGCACAAGTTTGAGGTGGGGACAACTTCGGTCTGGGGTCCATCCTTCGATACAAGGATTTTTTGCAGTCAGGCCCCAGCCCAGGGCCAGGGGCCCCTGGGCACATCCTTTGGCCATTTTCCCTGGGAGAGAAAACTCACCAGTCCAGGTTCCTGATGTCAGTTTGTAGGGATTATTTGGGTCTATCAGGGCAGCAGACGTTTGAGGTGGGGACAACTTAGGTGTGGGGTCCATCCTTCTATATAAGGATTTTTTGCAGTGAGGTCCCAGCCCAGGTCCAGGGGCCCCTGGGCACATCCTTTGGCCATTTTCCCTGGGAAAGAAAACTCAGCAGTCCAGGTTCCTGATGTCAGTTTGTAGGGCTCCCTTGGGTCTATCAGGGCAGCACAAGTTTGACTTGGTGACAACTTCGGTCTGGGGTCCATCCTTCAATATATGTATTTTTTGCAGTGATCCAGCCCAGGGCCAGGGGCCCCTGGGCACACCTTTTCGCCATTTTCCCTTGGAAAGAAAACTCACCAGTCCAGGTTCCTGATGTCAGTTTGTAGGGCTCCCTTGGGTCTATCAGGGCAGCACAAGTTTGAGGTGGGGACAACTTCGGTCTGGGCTCCATCCTTCGATATAAGGATTTTTTGCAGTCAGGTCCCAGCCCAGGGTGCGGGGAACCATGGCACAACCTTTGGCAGTTTTTCCTGGGAAAGAAAACTCAGCAGTCCAGGTTCCTGATGTCAGTTTTTAGGGCTCCCTTGGGTCTATCAGGGCAGCAGAAATTTGAGGAGGGGACAATTCGGTCTGGGGTCCATCCTTTGATATAAAGATTTTTTGCAGTCAGGCCCAGCCCATTGCCAGGGTCCCATGGGCACATTCTTTGGCCATTTTCCCTGGGAAAGAAAACTCACCAGTCCAGGTTCCTGATGTCAGTTTGTAGGGCTCCCTTGGGTCTATCAGGGCAGCACAAGTTTGAGGTGGGGACAACTTCGGTCTGGGGTCCATCCTTCGATATAAGGATTTTTTGCAGTCAGGTCCCAGCCATGGCCGGGGGCACCTAGGCACATCCTTTGGCCATTTTCCCTGCGAAAGAAAACTCACCAGTCCAGGTTCCTGATGTCAGTTTGTAGGGCTCCCTTGGGGCTGTCAGGGCAGCAGAATTTTGAGGAGTGGGCAATTTTGGTCTGGAATCCATCCTTCGATATAAGGATTTTTTGCAGTCAGGTCCCAACCGAGGGCCAGGGGCCCCTGGGCACATCCTTTGGCCATTTTCCCTGGGAAAGAAAACTCACCAGTCCAGGTACCTGATGTCAGTTTGTAGGGCTCCCTTGGGTCTATCAGGGCAGCACAAGTTTGAGGTGGGGACAACTTCGGTCTGGGGTCCATCCTTCGATACAAGGATTTTTTGCAGTCAGGTCCCCGCCCAGGGCCAGGGGCCCCTGGGCACATCCTTTAGCCCTTTCCCTGGGAAAGAAAACTCAGCAGTCCAGGTTCCTGATGTCAGTTTGTAGGGCTCCCTGGGGTCTATCTGGGCATTACAAATTTTAGGTGGGGACAACTTCGGTCTGGCCTCCATCTTTTGATATAAAGATTTTTTGCAGTCAGGCCCAGCCCATTGCCAGGGTCCCATGGGCACATTCTTTGGCCATTTTCCCTGGGAAAGAAAACTCACCAGTCCAGGTTCCTGATGTCAGTTTGTAGGGCTCCCTTGGGTCTATCAGGGCAGCACAAGTTTGAGGTGGGGACAACTTCGGTCTGGGGTCCATCCTTCGATACAAGGATTTTTTGCAGTCAGGCCCCAGCCCAGGGCCAGGGGCCCCTGGGCACATCCTTTGGCCATTTTCCCTGGGAGAGAAAACTCACCAGTCCAGGTTCCTGATGTCAGTTTGTAGGGATTATTTGGGTCTATCAGGGCAGCAGACGTTTGAGGTGGGGACAACTTAGGTGTGGGGTCCATCCTTCTATATAAGGATTTTTTGCAGTGAGGTCCCAGCCCAGGTCCAGGGGCCCCTGGGCACATCCTTTGGCCATTTTCCCTGGGAAAGAAAACTCAGCAGTCCAGGTTCCTGATGTCAGTTTGTAGGGCTCCCTTGGGTCTATCAGGGCAGCACAAGTTTGACTTGGTGACAACTTCGGTCTGGGGTCCATCCTTCAATATATGTATTTTTTGCAGTGATCCAGCCCAGGGCCAGGGGCCCCTGGGCACACCTTTTCGCCATTTTCCCTTGGAAAGAAAACTCACCAGTCCAGGTTCCTGATGTCAGTTTGTAGGGCTCCCTTGGGTCTATCAGGGCAGCACAAGTTTGAGGTGGGGACAACTTCGGTCTGGGCTCCATCCTTCGATATAAGGATTTTTTGCAGTCAGGTCCCAGCCCAGGGTGCGGGGAACCATGGCACAACCTTTGGCAGTTTTTCCTGGGAAAGAAAACTCACCAGTCCAGGTTCCTGATGTCAGTTTTTAGGGCTCCCTTGGGTCTATCAGGGCAGCAGAAATTTGAGGAGGGGACAATTCGGTCTGGGGTCCATCCTTTGATATAAAGATTTTTTGCAGTCAGGCCCAGCCCATTGCCAGGGTCCCATGGGCACATTCTTTGGCCATTTTCCCTGCGAAAGAAAACTCACCAGTCCAGGTTCCTGATGTCAGTTTGTAGGGCTCCCTTGGGGCTGTCAGGGCAGCAGAATTTTGAGGAGTGGGCAATTTTGGTCTGGAATCCATCCTTCGATATAAGGATTTTTTGCAGTCAGGTCCCAACCGAGGGCCAGGGGCCCCTGGGCACATCCTTTGGCCATTTTCCCTGGGAAAGAAAACTCACCAGTCCAGGTTCCTGATGTCAGTTTGTAGGGCTCCTTTGGGTCTATCAGGGCAGCAGAAGTTTGATGTGGGGACAACTTCGGTCTGGGGTCCATCCTTCGATGTAAGGATTTTTTGCAGTCAGGTCCCAGCCCAGGACCAGGGGCCCCTGGGCACATTCTTTGGCCATTTTCCCTTGGAAAGAAAACTCACCAGTCCGGGTTCCAGATGTCAGTTTGTAGGGCTCCCTGGGATCTATCAGGGCATTACAAATTTTAGGTGGGGACAACTTTGGTTTGGCCTCCATCCTTTGTTATAAGATTTTTTGCAGTCAGGCCCAGCCCATTGCCAGGGTCCCATGGGCACATTCTTTGGCCATTTTCCCTGGGAAAGAAAACTCACCAGTCCAGGTTCCTGATGTCAGTTTGTAGGGCTCCCTTGGGTCTATCAGGGCAGCAGAATTTTGAGGAGTGGGCAAATTCGGTCTGGAATCCATCCTTCGATACAAGGATTTTTTGCAGTCAGGCCCCAGCCCAGGGCCAGGGGCCCCTGGGCACATCCTTTGGCCAATTTCCCTGGGAAAGAAAACTCACCAGTCCAGGTTCCTGATTTCAGTTTGTAGGGCTCCCTTGGGTCTATCAGGGCAGCACAAGTTTGAGGTGGGGAAAACTTCGGTCTGGGCTCCATCCTTCGATATAAGGATTTTTTGCAGTCAGGTCCCAGCCCAGGGTGCGGGGAACCATGACACAACCTTTGGAAGTTTTTCCTGGGAAAGAAAACTCACCAGTCCAGGTTCCTGATGTCAGTTTGTAGGGCTCCTTTGGGTCTATCAGGGCAGCAGAAGTTTGATGTGGGGACAACTTCGGTCTGGGGTCCATCCTTCGATATAAGGATTTTTTGCAGTCAGGTCCCAGCCATGGCCGGGGGCACCTAGGCACATCCTTTGGCCATTTTCCCTGAGAAAGAAAACTCACCAGTCCAGGTTCCTGATGTCAGTTTGTAGGGCTCCTTTGGGTCTATCAGGGCAGCATAGGTTTGATGTGGGGACAACTTCGGTCTGGGGTTCATCTTCGATATAAGGATTTTTTGCAGTCAGGACCCAGCCCAGGGCCAGGGGCCCCTGGGCACATCCTTTGGCCATTTTCTCTTGGAAAGAAAACTCACCAGTCCAGGTTCCGGACGTCAGTTTGTAGGGCTCCCTTGGGTCTATCAGGGCAGCACAAGTTTGAGGTGCTGACAACTTCGGTCTGGGGTCCATCCTTTGATATAAGTATTTTTTGCAGTCAGGACCCAGCGCAGTGTGCGGCGCCCCTGGGCACATTCTTTGGCCATTTTCCCTTGGAAAGAAAACCCACCAGTCCAGGTACCTGATGTCAGTTTGTAGGGCTCCCTTGGGTCTATCAGGGCAGCACAAGTTTGAGGTGGGGACAATTTCGGTCTGGGGTCCATCCTTCGATATAAGGATTTTTTGCAGTCAGGTCCCAGCCATGGCCGGGGGCACCTAGGCACATTCTTTGTCCCTTTTCCCTGAGAAAGAAAACTCACCAGTCCAGGTTCCTGATGTCAGTTTGTAGGGCTCCCTTGGGTCTATCAGGGCGGCACAAGTTTGAGGTGGGGACAACTTTGGTCTGGGGTCCATCCTTCGATACAAGGATTTTTTGCAGTCAGGTCCCAGCCCAGGGCCAGGGGCCCCTGGGCACATCCTTTGGCCATTTTCCCTGGGAAAGAAAACTCAGCAGTCCAGGTTCCTGATGTCAGTTTGTAGGGCTTCCTTGGGTCTATCAGGGCAGCACAAGTTTGAGGTGGGGACAACTTCGGTCTGGGGTCCATCTTTCCATACAAGGATTTTTTGCAGTCAGGCCCCAGCCCAGGGCCAGGGGCCCCTGGGCACATCCTTTGGCCACTTTCCCTGGGAAAGAAAACTCACCAGTCCAGGTTCCTGATGTCAGTTTGTGGGGCTCCCTTGGGTCTATCAGGGCAGCACAAGTTTGAGGTGGGGAAAACTTCGGTCTGGGCTCCATCCTTCGATATAAGGATTTTTTGCAGTCAGGTCCCAGCCCAGGGTGCGGGGCCCCTGGGCACAACCTTTGGCAGTTTTTCCTGGGAAAGAAAACTCACCAGTCCAGGTTCCTGATGTCAGTTTTTAGGGCTCCCTTGGGTCTATCAGGGCAGCAGAAATTTGAGGAGGGGACAATTCGGTCTGGCGTCCATCCTGCGATATAAGGATTTTTTGCAGTCAGGTCCCAGCCGAGGGCCAGGGGCCCCTGGGCACATCCTTTGGCCCTTTTCCCTGGGAAAGAAAACTCAGTAGTCCAGGTTCCTGATGTCAGTTTGTAGGGCTCCCTGGGGTCTATCAGGGCATTACAAATTTTAGGTGGGGACAACTTTGGTCTGGCCTCCATCCTTTGATATAAAGATTTTTTGCAGTCAGGCCCAGCCCATTGCCAGGGTCCCATGGGCACATTCTTTTGCCATTTTCCCTGGGAAAGAAAAATCACCAGTCCAGGTTCCTGATGTCAGTTTGTAGGGCTCCCTTGGGTCTATCAGGGCAGCACAAGTTTGAGGTGGGGACAACTTCGGTCTGGAATCCATCTTTCGATACAAGGATTTTTTGCAGTGATCCAGCCCAGGGCCAGGGGCCCCTGGGCACGTCCTTTGGCCATTTTCCCTGGGAAAGAAAACTCACCAGTCCAGGTTCCTGATGTCAGTTTGTAGGGATTATTTGGGTCTATCAGGGCAGCAGACGTTTGAGGTGGGGACAACTTAGGTGTGGGGTCCATCCTTCTGTATAAGGATTTTTTGCAGTGAGGTCCCAGCCCAGGTCCAGGGGCCCCTGGGCACATCCTTTGGCCATTTTCCCTGGGAAAGAAAACTCACCAGTCCAGGTTCGTGATGTCAGTTTGTAGGGCTCCCTTGGGTCTATCAGGGCAGCACAAGTTTGACTTGGTGACAACTTCGGTCTGGGGTCCATCCTTCGATATATGTATTTTTTGCAGTGATCCAGCCCAGGGCCAGGGGCCCCTGGGCACACCTTTTCGCCATTTTCCCTTGGAAAGAAAACTCACCAGTCCAGGTTCCTGATGTCAGTTTGTAGGGCTCCCTTGGGTCTATCAGGGCAGCACAAGTTTGAGGTGGGGAAAACTTCGGTCTGGGCCCCATCCTTCGATATAAGGATTTTTTGCAGTCAGGTCCCAGCCCAGGGTGCGGGGAACCATGGCACAACCTTTGGCAGTTTTTCCTGGGAAAGAAAACTCACCAGTCCAGGTTCCTGATGTCAGTTTTTAGGGCTCCCTTGGGTCTATCAGGGCAGCAGAAATTTGAGGAGGGGACAATTCGGTCTGGGGTCCATCCTGCGATATAAGGATATTTTGCAGTCAGGTCCCAGCCGAGTGCCAGGGTCCCCTGGGCACATCGTTTGTCCATTTCCCCTGGGAAAGAAAACTCAGCAGTCCAGGTTCCTGATGTCAGTTTGTAGGGCTCCTTTGGGTCTATCAGGGCAGCAGAATTTTGATGTGGGGACAACTTCGGTCTGGGGTCCATCCTTCGATATAAGGATTTTTTGCAGTCAGGTCCCAGCCATGGCCGGGGGCACCTAGGCACATCCTTTGGCCATTTTCCCTGCGAAAGAAAAGTCACCAGTCCAGGTTCCTGATGTCAGTTTGTAGGGCTCCCTTGGGGCTGTCAGGGCAGCAGAATTTTGAGGAGTGGGCAAATTCGGTCTGGAATCCATCCTTCGATATAAGGATTTTTTGCAGTCAGGTCCCAGCCGAGGGCCAGGGGCCCCTGGGCACATCCTTTGGCCATTTTCCCTGGGAAAGAAAACTCACCAGTCCAGGTTCCTGATGTCAGTTTGTAGGGCTCCTTTGGGTCTATCAGGGCAGCAGAAGTTTGATGTGGGGACAACTTCAGTCTGGGGTCCATCCTTCGATGTAAGGATTTTTTGCATTGAGGTCCCAGCCCAGGACCAGGGGCCCCTGGGCACATCCTTTGGCCATTTTCCCTTGGAAAGAAAACTCACCAGTCCGGGTTCCAGATGTCAGTTTGTAGGGCTCCCTGGGGTCTATCAGGGCATTACAAATTTTAGGTGGGGACAACTTTGGTTTGGCCTCCATCCTTTGATATAAAGATTTTTTGCAGTCAGGCCCAGCCCATTGCCAGGGTCCCATGGGCACATTCTTTGGCCATTTTCCCTGGGAAAGAAAACTCACCAGTCCAGGTTCCTGATGTCAGTTTGTAGGGCTCCCTTGGGTCTATCAGGGCAGCACAAGTTTGAGGTGGGGACAACTTCGGTCTGGGGTCCATCCTTCGATATATGTATTTTTTGCAGTGATCCAGCCCAGGGCCAGGGGCCCCTGGGCACACCTTTTCGCCATTTTCCCTGGGAAAGAAAACTCACCAGTCCAGGTTCCTGATGTCAGTTTGTAGGGCTCCCTTGGGTCTATCAGGGCAGCACAAGTTTGAGGTGGGGAAAACTTCGGTCTGGGCTCCATCCTTCGATATAAGGATTTTTTGCAGTCAGGTCCCAGCCCAGGGTGCGGGGAACCATGACACAACCTTTGGAAGTTTTTCCTGGGAAAGAAAACTCACCAGTCCAGGTTCCTGATGTCAGTTTGTAGGGCTCCTTTGGGTCTATCAGGGCAGCATAGGTTTGATGTGGGGACAACTTCGGTCTGGGGTTCATCTTCGATATAAGGATTTTTTGCAGTCAGGACCCAGCCCAGGGCAGGGGCCCCTGGGCACATCCTTTGGCCATTTTCTCTTGGAAAGAAAACTCACCAGTCCAGGTTCCGGACGTCAGTTTGTAGGGCTCCCTTGGGTCTATCAGGGCAGCACAAGTTTGAGGTGCTGACAACTTCGGTCTGGGGTCCATCCTTTGATATAAGTATTTTTTGCAGTCAGGACCCAGCGCAGTGTGCGGCGCCCCTGGGCACATTCTTTGGCCATTTTCCCTTGGAAAGAAAACCCACCAGTCCAGGTACCTGATGTCAGTTTGTAGGGCTCCCTTGGGTCTATCAGGGCAGCACAAGTTTGAGGTGGGGACAATTTCGGTCTGGGGTCCATCCTTTGATATAAGGATTTTTTGCAGTCAGGTCCCAGCCATGGCCGGGGGCACCTAGGCACATTCTTTGTCCCTTTTCCCTGAGAAAGAAAACTCACCAGTCCAGGTTCCTGATGTCAGTTTGTAGGGCTCCTTTGGGTCTATCAGGGCAGCAGAACTTTGATGTGGGGACAACTTCGGTCTGGGGTCCATCCTTCGATATATGTATTTTTTGCAGTGATCCAGCCCAGGGCCAGGGGCCCCTGGGCACAACTTTTCGCCATTTTCCCTGGGAAAGAAAACTCACCAGTCCAGGTTCCTGATGTCAGTTTGTAGGGCTCCCTTGGGTCTATCAGGGCGGCACAAGTTTGAGGTGGGGACAACTTTGGTCTGGGGTCCATCCTTCGATACAAGGATTTTTTGCAGTCAAGTCCCAGCCCAGGGCCAGGGGCCCCTGGGCACATCGTTTGTCCATTTCCCCTGGGAAAGAAAACTCAGCAGTCCAGGTTCCTGATGTCAGTTTGTAGGGCTCCTTTGGGTCTATCAGGGCAGCAGAAGTTTGATGTGGGGACAACTTCGGTCTGGGGTCCATCCTTCGATATAAGGATTTTTTGCAGTCAGGTCCCAGCCATGGCCGGGGGCACCTAGGCACATCCTTTGGCCATTTTCCCTGCGAAAGACAACTCACCAGTCCAGGTTCCTGATGTCAGTTTGTAGGGCTCCCTGGGGTCTATCTGGGCATTACAAATTTTAGGTGGGGACAACTTCGGTCTGGCCTCCATCCTTTGATATAAAGATTTTTTGCAGTCAGGCCCAGCCCATTGCCAGGGTCCCATGGGCACAATCTTTGGCCATTTTCCCTGGGAAAGAAAACTCACCAGTCCAGGTTCCTGATGTCAGTTTGTAGGGCTCCCTTGGGTCTATCAGGGCAGCACAAGTTTGAGGTGGGGACAACTTCGGTCTGGGGTCCATCCTTCGATACAAGGATTTTTTGCAGTCAGGCCCCAGCCCAGGGCCAGGGGCCCCTGGGCACATCCTTTGGCCATTTTCCCTGGGAAAGAAAACTCAGCAGTCCAGGTTCCTGATGTCAGTTTGTAGGGCTCCCTTGGGTCTATCAGGGCAGCACAAGTTTGACTTGGTGACAACTTCGGTCTGGGGTCCATCCTTCGATATATGTATTTTTTGCAGTGATCCAGCCCAGGGCCAGGGGCCCCTGGGCACACCTTTTCGCCATTTTCCCTTGGAAAGAAAACTCACCAGTCCAGGTTCCTGATGTCAGTTTGTAGGGCTCCCTTGGGTCTATCAGGGCAGCACAAGTTTGAGGTGGGGAAAACTTCGGTCTGGGCTCCATCCTTCGATATAAGGATTTTTTGCAGTCAGGTCCCAGCCCAGGGTGCGGGGAACCATGACACAACCTTTGGAAGTTTTTCCTGGGAAAGAAAACTCACCAGTCCAGGTTCCTGATGTCAGTTTGTAGGGCTCCTTTGGGTCTATCAGGGCAGCAGAAGTTTGATGTGGGGACAACTTCGGTCTGGGGTCCATCCTTCGATATAAGGATTTTTTGCAGTCAGGTCCCAGTCATGGCCGGGGGCACCTAGGCACATCCTTTGGCCATTTTCCCTGCGAAAGAAAACTCACCAGTCCAGGTTCCTGATGTCAGTTTGTAGGGCTCCTTTGGGTCTATCAGGGCAGCATAGGTTTGATGTGGGGACAACTTCGGTCTGGGGTTCATCTTCGATATAAGGATTTTTTGCAGTCAGGACCCAGCCCAGGGCCAGGGGCCCCTGGGCACATCCTTTGGCCATTTTCTCTTGGAAAGAAAACTCACCAGTCCAGGTTCCGGACGTCAGTTTGTAGGGCTCCCTTGGGTCTATCAGGGCAGCACAAGTTTGAGGTGCTGACAACTTCGGTCTGGGGTCCATCCTTTGATATAAGTATTTTTTGCAGTCAGGACCCAGCGCAGTGTGCGGCGCCCCTGGGCACATTCTTTGGCCATTTTCCCTTGGAAAGAAAACCCACCAGTCCAGGTACCTGATGTCAGTTTGTAGGGCTCCCTTGGGTCTATCAGGGCAGCACAAGTTTGAGGTGGGGACAATTTCGGTCTGGGCTCCATCCTTCGATATAAGGATTTTTTGCAGTCAGGTCCCAGCCATGGCCGGGGGCACCTAGGCACATTCTTTGTCCCTTTTCCCTGAGAAAGAAAACTCACCAGTCCAGGTTCCTGATGTCAGTTTGTAGGGCTCCCTTGGGTCTATCAGGGCGGCACAAGTTTGAGGTGGGGACAACTTTGGTCTGGGGTCCATCCTTCGATACAAGGATTTTTTGCAGTCAGGTCCCAGCCCAGGGCCAGGGGCCCCTGGGCACATCCTTTGGCCATTTTCCCTGGGAAAGAAAACTCAGCAGTCCAGGTTCCTGATGTCAGTTTGTAGGGCTCCCTTGGGTCTATCAGGGCAGCACAAGTTTGAGGTGGGGACAACTTCGGTCTGGGGTCCATCTTTCCATACAAGGATTTTTTGCAGTCAGGCCCCAGCCCAGGGCCAGGGGCCCCTGGGCACATCCTTTGGCCACTTTCCCTGGGAAAGAAAACTCACCAGTCCAGGTTCCTGATGTCAGTTTGTAGGGCTCCCTTGGGTCTATCAGGGCAGCACAAGTTTGAGGTGGGGAAAACTTCGGTCTGGGCTCCATCCTTCGATATAAGGATTTTTTGCAGTCAGGTCCCAGCCCAGGGTGCGGGGCCCCTGGGCACAACCTTTGGCAGTTTTTCCTGGGAAAGAAAACTCACCAGTCCAGGTTCCTGATGTCAGTTTTTAGGGCTCCCTTGGGTCTATCAGGGCAGCAGAAATTTGAGGAGGGGACAATTCGGTCTGGGGTCCATCCTGCGATATATGTATATTTTGCAGTCAGGTCCCAGCCGAGGGCCAGGGGCCCCTGGGCACATCCTTTGGCCCTTTTCCCTGGGAAAGAAAACTCAGTAGTCCAGGTTCCTGATGTCAGTTTGTAGGGCTCCCTGGGGTCTATCAGGGCATTACAAATTTTAGGTGGGGACAACTTTGGTCTGGCCTCCATCCTTTGATATAAAGATTTTTTGCAGTCAGGCCCAGCCCATTGCCAGGGTCCCATGGGCACATTCTTTTGCCATTTTCCCTGGGAAAGAAAAATCACCAGTCCAGGTTCCTGATGTCAGTTTGTAGGGCTCCCTTGGGTCTATCAGGGCAGCACAAGTTTGAGGTGGGGACAACTTCGGTCTGGGGTCCATCTTTCGATACAAGGATTTTTTGCAGTCAGGCCCCAGCCCAGGGCCAGGGGCCCCTGGGCACATCCTTTGGCCATTTTCCCTGGGAAAGAAAACTCACCAGTCCAGGTTCCTGATGTCAGTTTGTAGGGATTATTTGGGTCTATCAGGGCAGCAGACGTTTGAGGTGGGGACAACTTAGGTGTGGGGTCCATCCTTCTATATAAGGATTTTTTGCAGTGAGGTGCCAGCCCAGGTCCAGGGGCCCCTGGGCACATCCTTTGGCCATTTTCCCTGGGAAAGAAAACTCACCAGTCCAGGTTCCTGATGTCAGTTTGTAGGGCTCCTTTGGGTCTATCAGGGCAGCAGAAGTTTGATGTGGGGACAACTTCAGTCTGGGGTCCATCCTTCGATGTAAGGATTTTTTGCATTGAGGTCCCAGCCCAGGACCAGGGGCCCCTGGGCACATCCTTTGGCCATTTTCCCTTGGAAAGAAAACTCACCAGTCCGGGTTCCAGATGTCAGTTTGTAGGGCTCCCTGGGGTCTATCAGGGCATTACAAATTTTAGGTGGGGACAACTTTGGTTTGGCCTCCATCCTTTGATATAAAGATTTTTTGCAGTCAGGCCCAGCCCATTGCCAGGGTCCCATGGGCACATTCTTTGGCCATTTTCCCTGGGAAAGAAAACTCACCAGTCCAGGTTCCTGATGTCAGTTTGTAGGGCTCCCTTGGGTCTATCAGGGCAGCACAAGTTTGAGGTGGGGACAACTTCGGTCTGGGCTCCATCCTTCGATACAAGGATTTTTTGCAGTCAGGCCCCAGCCCAGGGCCAGGGGCCCCTGGGCACATCCTTTGGCCATTTTCCCTGGGAAAGAAAACTCAGCAGTCCAGGTTCCTGATGTCAGTTTGTAGGGCTCCCTTGGGTCTATCAGGGCAGCACAAGTTTGACTTGGTGACAACTTCGGTCTGGGGTCCATTCTTCGATATGTGTATTTTTTGCAGTGATCCAGCCCAGGGCCAGGGGCCCCTGGGCACACCTTTTCGCCATTTTCCCTGGGAAAGAAAACTCACCAGTCCAGGTTCCTGATGTCAGTTTGTAGGGCTCCCTTGGGTCTATCAGGGCAGCACAAGTTTGAGGTGGGGAAAACTTCGGTCTGGGCTCCATCCTTCGATATAAGGATTTTTTGCAGTCAGGTCCCAGCCCAGGGTGCGGGGAACCATGACACAACCTTTGGAAGTTTTTCCTGGGAAAGAAAACTCACCAGTCCAGGTTCCTGATGTCAGTTTGTAGGGCTCCTTTGGGTCTATCAGGGCAGCATAGGTTTGATGTGGGGACAACTTCGGTCTGGGGTTCATCTTCGATATAAGGATTTTTTGCAGTCAGGACCCAGCCCAGGGCCAGGGGCCCCTGGGCACATCCTTTGGCCATTTTCTCTTGGAAAGAAAACTCACCAGTCCAGGTTCCGGACGTCAGTTTGTAGGGCTCCCTTGGGTCTATCAGGGCAGCACAAGTTTGAGGTGCTGACAACTTCGGTCTGGGGTCCATCCTTTGATATAAGTATTTTTTGCAGTCAGGACCCAGCGCAGTGTGCGGCGCCCCTGGGCACATTCTTTGGCCATTTTCCCTTGGAAAGAAAACCCACCAGTCCAGGTACCTGATGTCAGTTTGTAGGGCTCCCTTGGGTCTATCAGGGCAGCACAAGTTTGAGGTGGGGACAATTTCGGTCTGGGGTCCATCCTTCGATATAAGGATTTTTTGCAGTCAGGTCCCAGCCATGGCCGGGGGCACCTAGGCACATTCTTTGTCCCTTTTCCCTGAGAAAGAAAACTCACCAGTCCAGGTTCCTGATGTCAGTTTGTAGGGCTCCTTTGGGTCTATCAGGGCAGCAGAACTTTGATGTGGGGACAACTTCGGTCTGGGGTCCATCCTTCGATATATGTATTTTTTGCAGTGATCCAGCCCAGGGCCAGGGGCCCCTGGGCACAACTTTTCGCCATTTTCCCTGGGAAAGAAAACTCACCAGTCCAGGTTCCTGATGTCAGTTTGTAGGGCTCCCTTGGGTCTATCAGGGCGGCACAAATTTGAGGTGGGGACAACTTTGGTCTGGGGTCCATCCTTCGATACAAGGATTTTTTGCAGTCAAGTCCCAGCCCAGGGCCAGGGGCCCCTGGGCACATCGTTTGTCCATTTCCCCTGGGAAAGAAAACTCAGCAGTCCAGGTTCCTGATGTCAGTTTGTAGGGCTCCTTTGGGTCTATCAGGGCAGCAGAAGTTTGATGTGGGGACAACTTCGGTCTGGGGTCCATCCTTCGATATAAGGATTTTTTGCAGTCAGGTCCCAGCCATGGCCGGGGGCACCTAGGCACATCCTTTGGCCATTTTCCCTGCGAAAGACAACTCACCAGTCCAGGTTCCTGATGTCAGTTTGTAGGGCTCCCTTGGGTCTATCAGGGCAGCACAAGTTTGAGGTGGGGACAACTTCGGTCTGGGGCCCATCCTTCGATACAAGGATTTTTTGCAGTCAGGTCCCAGCCCAGGGCCAGGGGCCCCTGGGCACATCCTTTGGCCCTTTCCCTGGGAAAGAAAACTCAGCAGTCCAGGTTCCTGATGTCAGTTTGTAGGGCTCCCTGGGGTCTATCTGGGCATTACAAATTTTAGGTGGGGACAACTTCGGTCTGGCCTCCATCCTTCGATATAAGGATTTTTTGCAGTCAGGTCCCAGCCCAGGGTGCGGGGAACCATGACACAACCTTTGGAAGTTTTTCCTGGGAAAGAAAACTCACCAGTCCAGGTTCCTGATGTCAGTTTGTAGGGCTCCTTTGGGTCTATCAGGGCAGCAGAAGTTTGATGTGGGGACAACTTCGGTCTGGGGTCCATCCTTCGATATAAGGATTTTTTGCAGTCAGGTCCCAGTCATGGCCGGGGGCACCTAGGCACATCCTTTGGCCATTTTCCCTGCGAAAGAAAACTCACCAGTCCAGGTTCCTGATGTCAGTTTGTAGGGCTCCTTTGGGTCTATCAGGGCAGCATAGGTTTGATGTGGGGACAACTTCGGTCTGGGGTTCATCTTCGATATAAGGATTTTTTGCAGTCAGGACCCAGCCCAGGGCCAGGGGCCCCTGGGCACATTCTTTGGCCATTTTCTCTTGGAAAGAAAACTCACCAGTCCAGGTTCCGGACGTCAGTTTGTAGGGCTCCCTTGGGTCTATCAGGGCAGCACAAGTTTGAGGTGCTGACAACTTCGGTCTGGGGTCCATCCTTTGATATAAGTATTTTTTGCAGTCAGGACCCAGCGCAGTGTGCGGCGCCCCTGGGCACATTCTTTGGCCATTTTCCCTTGGAAAGAAAACCCACCAGTCCAGGTACCTGATGTCAGTTTGTAGGGCTCCCTTGGGTCTATCAGGGCAGCACAAGTTTGAGGTGGGGACAATTTCGGTCTGGGGTCCATCCTTCGATATAAGGATTTTTTGCAGTCAGGTCCCAGCCCAGGGCCAGGGGCCCCTGGGCACATCCTTTGGCCATTTTCCCTGAGAAAGAAAACTCAGCAGTCCAGGTTCCTGATGTCAGTTTGTAGGGCTCCCTTGGGTCTATCAGGGCGGCACAAGTTTGAGGTGGGGACAACTTTGGTCTGGGGTCCATCCTTCGATACAAGGATTTTTTGCAGTCAGGTCCCAGCCCAGGGCCAGGGGCCCCTGGGCACATCCTTTGGCCATTTTCCCTGGGAAAGAAAACTCAGCAGTCCAGGTTCCTGATGTCAGTTTGTAGGGCTCCCTTGGGTCTATCAGGGCAGCACAAGTTTGAGGTGGGGACAACTTCGGTCTGGGGTCCATCTTTCCATACAAGGATTTTTTGCAGTCAGGCCCCAGCCCAGGGCCAGGGGCCCCTGGGCACATCCTTTGGCCACTTTCCCTGGGAAAGAAAACTCACCAGTCCAGGTTCCTGATGTCAGTTTGTAGGGCTCCCTTGGGTCTATCAGGGCAGCACAAGTTTGAGGTGGGGAAAACTTCGGTCTGGGCTCCATCCTTCGATATAAGGATTTTTTGCAGTCAGGTCCCAGCCCAGGGTGCGGGGCCCCTGGGCACAACCTTTGGCAGTTTTTCCTGGGAAAGAAAACTCACCAGTCCAGGTTCCTGATGTCAGTTTTTAGGGCTCCCTTGGGTCTATCAGGGCAGCAGAAATTTGAGGAGGGGACAATTCGGTCTGGGGTCCATCCTGCGATATATGTATATTTTGCAGTCAGGTCCCAGCCGAGGGCCAGGGGCCCCTGGGCACATCCTTTGGCCCTTTTCCCTGGGAAAGAAAACTCAGTAGTCCAGGTTCCTGATGTCAGTTTGTAGGGCTCCCTGGGGTCTATCAGGGCATTACAAATTTTAGGTGGGGACAACTTTGGTCTGGCCTCCATCCTTTGATATAAAGATTTTTTGCAGTCAGGCCCAGCCCATTGCCAGGGTCCCATGGGCACATTCTTTTGCCATTTTCCCTGGGAAAGAAAAATCACCAGTCCAGGTTCCTGATGTCAGTTTGTAGGGCTCCCTTGGGTCTATCAGGGCAGCACAAGTTTGAGGTGGGGACAACTTCGGTCTGGGGTCCATCTTTCGATACAAGGATTTTTTGCAGTCAGGCCCCAGCCCAGGGCCAGGGGCCCCTGGGCACATCCTTTGGCCATTTTCCCTGGGAAAGAAAACTCACCAGTCCAGGTTCCTGATGTCAGTTTGTAGGGATTATTTGGGTCTATCAGGGCAGCAGACGTTTGAGGTGGGGACAACTTAGGTGTGGGGTCCATCCTTCTATATAAGGATTTTTTGCAGTGAGGTGCCAGCCCAGGTCCAGGGGCCCCTGGGCACATCCTTTGGCCATTTTCCCTGGGAAAGAAAACTCACCAGTCCAGGTTCGTGATGTCAGTTTGTAGGGCTCCCTTGGGTCTATCAGGGCAGCACAAGTTTGACTTGGTGACAACTTCGGTCTGGGGTCCATCCTTCGATATATGTATTTTTTGCAGTGATCCAGCCCAGGGCCAGGGGCCCCTGGGCACACCTTTTCGCCATTTTCCCTTGGAAAGAAAACTCACCAGTCCAGGTTCCTGATGTCAGTTTGTAGGGCTCCCTTGGGTCTATCAGGGCAGCACAAGTTTGAGGTGGGGAAAACTTCGGTCTGGGCTCCATCCTTCGATATAAGGATTTTTTGCAGTCAGGTCCCAGCCCAGGGTGCGGGGAACCATGGCACAACCTTTGGCAGTTTTTCCTGGGAAAGAAAACTCACCAGTCCAGGTTCCTGATGTCAGTTTTTAGGGCTCCCTTGGGTCTATCAGGGCAGCAGAAATTTGAGGAGGGGACAATTCGGTCTGGGGTCCATCCTGCGATATAAGGATATTTTGCAGTCAGGTCCCAGCCGAGTGCCAGGGTCCCCTGGGCACATCGTTTGTCCATTTCCCCTGGGAAAGAAAACTCAGCAGTCCAGGTTCCTGATGTCAGTTTGTAGGGCTCCTTTGGGTCTATCAGGGCAGCAGAATTTTGATGTGGGGACAACTTCGGTCTGGGGTCCATCCTTCGATATAAGGATTTTTTGCAGTCAGGTCCCAGCCATGGCCGGGGGCACCTAGGCACATCCTTTGGCCATTTTCCCTGCGAAAGAAAAGTCACCAGTCCAGGTTCCTGATGTCAGTTTGTAGGGCTCCCTTGGGGCTGTCAGGGCAGCAGAATTTTGAGGAGTGGGCAAATTCGGTCTGGAATCCATCCTTCGATATAAGGATTTTTTGCAGTCAGGTCCCAGCCGAGGGCCAGGGGCCCCTGGGCACATCCTTTGGCCATTTTCCCTGGGAAAGAAAACTCACCAGTCCAGGTTCCTGATGTCAGTTTGTAGGGCTCCTTTGGGTCTATCAGGGCAGCAGAAGTTTGATGTGGGGACAACTTCAGTCTGGGGTCCATCCTTCGATGTAAGGATTTTTTGCATTGAGGTCCCAGCCCAGGACCAGGGGCCCCTGGGCACATCCTTTGGCCATTTTCCCTTGGAAAGAAAACTCACCAGTCCGGGTTCCAGATGTCAGTTTGTAGGGCTCCCTGGGGTCTATCAGGGCATTACAAATTTTAGGTGGGGACAACTTTGGTTTGGCCTCCATCCTTTGATATAAAGATTTTTTGCAGTCAGGCCCAGCCCATTGCCAGGGTCCCATGGGCACATTCTTTGGCCATTTTCCCTGGGAAAGAAAACTCACCAGTCCAGGTTCCTGATGTCAGTTTGTAGGGCTCCCTTGGGTCTATCAGGGCAGCACAAGTTTGAGGTGGGGACAACTTCGGTCTGGGGTCCATCCTTCGATACAAGGATTTTTTGCAGTCAGGCCCCAGCCCAGGGCCAGGGGCCCCTGGGCACATCCTTTGGCCATTTTCCCTGGGAAAGAAAACTCAGCAGTCCTGGTTCCTGATGTCAGTTTGTAGGGCTCCCTTGGGTCTATCAGGGCAGCACAAGTTTGACTTGGTGACAACTTCGGTCTGGGGTCCATCCTTCGATATGTGTATTTTTTGCAGTGATCCAGCCCAGGGCCAGGGGCCCCTGGGCACACCTTTTCGCCATTTTCCCTGGGAAAGAAAACTCACCAGTCCAGGTTCGTGATGTCAGTTTGTAGGGCTCCCTTGGGTCTATCAGGGCAGCACAAGTTTGAGGTGGGGAAAACTTCGGTCTGGGCTCCATCCTTCGATATAAGGATTTTTTGCAGTCAGGTCCCAGCCCAGGGTGCGGGGAACCATGACACAACCTTTGGAAGTTTTTCCTGGGAAAGAAAACTCACCAGTCCAGGTTCCTGATGTCAGTTTGTAGGGCTCCTTTGGGTCTATCAGGGCAGCATAGGTTTGATGTGGGGACAACTTCGGTCTGGGGTTCATCTTCGATATAAGGATTTTTTGCAGTCAGGACCCAGCCCAGGGCCAGGGGCCCCTGGGCACATCCTTTGGCCATTTTCTCTTGGAAAGAAAACTCACCAGTCCAGGTTCCGGACGTCAGTTTGTAGGGCTCCCTTGGGTCTATCAGGGCAGCACAAGTTTGAGGTGCTGACAACTTCGGTCTGGGGTCCATCCTTTGATATAAGTATTTTTTGCAGTCAGGACCCAGCGCAGTGTGCGGCGCCCCTGGGCACATTCTTTGGCCATTTTCCCTTGGAAAGAAAACCCACCAGTCCAGGTACCTGATGTCAGTTTGTAGGGCTCCCTTGGGTCTATCAGGGCAGCACAAGTTTGAGGTGGGGACAATTTCGGTCTGGGGTCCATCCTTCGATATAAGGATTTTTTGCAGTCAGGTCCCAGCCATGGCCGGGGGCACCTAGGCACATTCTTTGTCCCTTTTCCCTGAGAAAGAAAACTCACCAGTCCAGGTTCCTGATGTCAGTTTGTAGGGCTCCTTTGGGTCTATCAGGGCAGCAGAACTTTGATGTGGGGACAACTTCGGTCTGGGGTCCATCCTTCGATATATGTATTTTTTGCAGTGATCCAGCCCAGGGCCAGGGGCCCCTGGGCACAACTTTTCGCCATTTTCCCTGGGAAAGAAAACTCACCAGTCCAGGTTCCTGATGTCAGTTTGTAGGGCTCCCTTGGGTCTATCAGGGCGGCACAAGTTTGAGGTGGGGACAACTTTGGTCTGGGGTCCATCCTTCGATACAAGGATTTTTTGCAGTCAAGTCCCAGCCCAGGGCCAGGGGCCCCTGGGCACATCGTTTGTCCATTTCCCCTGGGAAAGAAAACTCAGCAGTCCAGGTTCCTGATGTCAGTTTGTAGGGCTCCTTTGGGTCTATCAGGGCAGCAGAAGTTTGATGTGGGGACAACTTCGGTCTGGGGTCCATCCTTCGATATAAGGATTTTTTGCAGTCAGGTCCCAGCCATGGCCGGGGGCACCTAGGCACATCCTTTGGCCATTTTCCCTGCGAAAGACAACTCACCAGTCCAGGTTCCTGATGTCAGTTTGTAGGGCTCCCTTGGGTCTATCAGGGCAGCACAAGTTTGAGGTGGGGACAACTTCGGTCTGGGGCCCATCCTTCGATACAAGGATTTTTTGCAGTCAGGTCCCAGCCCAGGGCCAGGGGCCCCTGGGCACATCCTTTGGCCCTTTCCCTGGGAAAGAAAACTCAGCAGTCCAGGTTCCTGATGTCAGTTTGTAGGGCTCCCTGGGGTCTATCTGGGCATTACAAATTTTAGGTGGGGACAACTTCGGTCTGGCCTCCATCCTTCGATATAAGGATTTTTTGCAGTCAGGTCCCAGCCCAGGGTGCGGGGAACCATGACACAACCTTTGGAAGTTTTTCCTGGGAAAGAAAACTCACCAGTCCAGGTTCCTGATGTCAGTTTGTAGGGCTCCTTTGGGTCTATCAGGGCAGCAGAAGTTTGATGTGGGGACAACTTCGGTCTGGGGTCCATCCTTCGATATAAGGATTTTTTGCAGTCAGGTCCCAGTCATGGCCGGGGGCACCTAGGCACATCCTTTGGCCATTTTCCCTGCGAAAGAAAACTCACCAGTCCAGGTTCCTGATGTCAGTTTGTAGGGCTCCTTTGGGTCTATCAGGGCAGCATAGGTTTGATGTGGGGACAACTTCGGTCTGGGGTTCATCTTCGATATAAGGATTTTTTGCAGTCAGGACCCAGCCCAGGGCCAGGGGCCCCTGGGCACATTCTTTGGCCATTTTCTCTTGGAAAGAAAACTCACCAGTCCAGGTTCCGGACGTCAGTTTGTAGGGCTCCCTTGGGTCTATCAGGGCAGCACAAGTTTGAGGTGCTGACAACTTCGGTCTGGGGTCCATCCTTTGATATAAGTATTTTTTCCAGTCAGGACCCAGCGCAGTGTGCGGCGCCCCTGGGCACATTCTTTGGCCATTTTCCCTTGGAAAGAAAACCCACCAGTCCAGGTACCTGATGTCAGTTTGTAGGGCTCCCTTGGGTCTATCAGGGCAGCACAAGTTTGAGGTGGGGACAATTTCGGTCTGGGGTCCATCCTTCGATATAAGGATTTTTTGCAGTCAGGTCCCAGCCATGGCCGGGGGCACCTAGGCACATTCTTTGTCCCTTTTCCCTGAGAAAGAAAACTCACCAGTCCAGGTTCCTGATGTCAGTTTGTAGGGCTCCCTTGGGTCTATCAGGGCGGCACAAGTTTGAGGTGGGGACAACTTTGGTCTGGGGTCCATCCTTCGATACAAGGATTTTTTGCAGTCAGGTCCCAGCCCAGGGCCAGGGGCCCCTGGGCACATCCTTTGGCCATTTTCCCTGGGAAAGAAAACTCAGCAGTCCAGGTTCCTGATGTCAGTTTGTAGGGCTCCCTTGGGTCTATCAGGGCAGCACAAGTTTGAGGTGGGGACAACTTCGGTCTGGGGTCCATCTTTCCATACAAGGATTTTTTGCAGTCAGGCCCCAGCCCAGGGCCAGGGGCCCCTGGGCACATCCTTTGGCCACTTTCCCTGGGAAAGAAAACTCACCAGTCCAGGTTCCTGATGTCAGTTTGTAGGGCTCCCTTGGGTCTATCAGGGCAGCACAAGTTTGAGGTGGGGAAAACTTCGGTCTGGGCTCCATCCTTCGATATAAGGATTTTTTGCAGTCAGGTCCCAGCCCAGGGTGCGGGGCCCCTGGGCACAACCTTTGGCAGTTTTTCCTGGGAAAGAAAACTCACCAGTCCAGGTTCCTGATGTCAGTTTTTAGGGCTCCCTTGGGTCTATCAGGGCAGCAGAAATTTGAGGAGGGGACAATTCGTTCTGGGGTCCATCCTGCGATATATGTATATTTTGCAGTCAGGTCCCAGCCGAGGGCCAGGGGCCCCTGGGCACATCCTTTGGCCCTTTTCCCTGGGAAAGAAAACTCAGTAGTCCAGGTTCCTGATGTCAGTTTGTAGGGCTCCCTGGGGTCTATCAGGGCATTACAAATTTTAGGTGGGGACAACTTTGGTCTGGCCTCCATCCTTTGATATAAAGATTTTTTGCAGTCAGGCCCAGCCCATTGCCAGGGTCCCATGGGCACATTCTTTTGCCATTTTCCCTGGGAAAGAAAAATCACCAGTCCAGGTTCCTGATGTCAGTTTGTAGGGCTCCCTTGGGTCTATCAGGGCAGCGCAAGTTTGAGGTGGGGACAACTTCGGTCTGGAATCCATCTTTCGATACAAGGATTTTTTGCAGTCAGGCCCCAGCCCAGGGCCAGGGGCCCCTGGGCACATCCTTTGGCCATTTTCCCTGGGAAAGAAAACTCACCAGTCCAGGTTCCTGATGTCAGTTTGTAGGGATTATTTGGGTCTATCAGGGCAGCAGACGTTTGAGGTGGGGACAACTTAGGTGTGGGGTCCATCCTTCTATATAAGGATTTTTTGCAGTGAGGTCCCAGCCCAGGTCCAGGGGCCCCTGGGCACATCCTTTGGCCATTTTCCCTGGGAAAGAAAACTCACCAGTCCAGGTTCGTGATGTCAGTTTGTAGGGCTCCCTTGGGTCTATCAGGGCAGCACAAGTTTGAGGTGGGGAAAACTTCGGTCTGGGCTCCATCCTTCGATATAAGGATTTTTTGCAGTCAGGTCCCAGCCCAGGGTGCGGGGAACCATGGCACAACCTTTGGCAGTTTTTCCTGGGAAAGAAAACTCACCAGTCCAGGTTCCTGATGTCAGTTTTTAGGGCTCCCTTGGGTCTATCAGGGCAGCAGAAATTTGAGGAGGGGACAATTCGGTCTGGGGTCCATCCTGCGATATAAGGATATTTTGCAGTCAGGTCCCAGCCGAGTGCCAGGGTCCCCTGGGCACATCGTTTGTCCATTTCCCCTGGGAAAGAAAACTCAGCAGTCCAGGTTCCTGATGTCAGTTTGTAGGGCTCCTTTGGGTCTATCAAGGCAGCAGAATTTTGATGTGGGGACAACTTCGGTCTGGGGTCCATCCTTCGATATAAGGATTTTTTGCAGTCAGGTCCCAGCCATGGCCGGGGGCACCTAGGCACATCCTTTGGCCATTTTCCCTGGGAAAGAAAACTCACCAGTCCAGGTTCCTGATGTCAGTTTGTAGGGCTCCCTTGGGGCTGTCAGGGCAGCAGAATTTTGAGGAGTGGGCAAATTCGGTCTGGAATCCATCCTTCGATATAAGGATTTTTTGCAGTGAGGTCCCAGCCGAGGGCCAGGGGCCCCTGGGCACATCCTTTGGCCATTTTCCCTGGGAAAGAAAACTCACCAGTCCAGGTTCCTGATGTCAGTTTGTAGGGCTCCTTTGGGTCTATCAGGGCAGCAGAAGTTTGATGTGGGGACAACTTCAGTCTGGGGTCCATCCTTCGATGTAAGGATTTTTTGCATTGAGGTCCCAGCCCAGGACCAGGGGCCCCTGGGCACATCCTTTGGCCATTTTCCCTTGGAAAGAAAACTCACCAGTCCGGGTTCCAGATGTCAGTTTGTAGGGCTCCCTGGGGTCTATCAGGGCATTACAAATTTTAGGTGGGGACAACTTTGGTTTGGCCTCCATCCTTTGATATAAAGATTTTTTGCAGTCAGGCCCAGCCCATTGCCAGGGTCCCATGGGCACATTCTTTGGCCATTTTCCCTGGGAAAGAAAACTCACCAGTCCAGGTTCCTGATGTCAGTTTGTAGGGCTCCCTTGGGTCTATCAGGGCAGCACAAGTTTGAGGTGGGGACAACTTCGGTCTGGAATCCATCTTTCGATACAAGGATTTTTTGCAGTCAGGCCCCAGCCCAGGGCCAGGGGCCCCTGGGCACATCCTTTGGCCATTTTCCCTGGGAAAGAAAACTCACCAGTCCAGGTTCCTGATGTCAGTTTGTAGGGATTATTTGGGTCTATCAGGGCAGCAGACGTTTGAGGTGGGGACAACTTAGGTGTGGGGTCCATCCTTCTATATAAGGATTTTTTGCAGTGAGGTCCCAGCCCAGGTCCAGGGGCCCCTGGGCACATCCTTTGGCCATTTTCCCTGGGAAAGAAAACTCACCAGTCCAGGTTCGTGATGTCAGTTTGTAGGGCTCCCTTGGGTCTATCAGGGCAGCACAAGTTTGAGGTGGGGAAAACTTCGGTCTGGGCTCCATCCTTCGATATAAGGATTTTTTGCAGTCAGGTCCCAGCCCAGGGTGCGGGGAACCATGGCACAACCTTTGGCAGTTTTTCCTGGGAAAGAAAACTCACCAGTCCAGGTTCCTGATGTCAGTTTTTAGGGCTCCCTTGGGTCTATCAGGGCAGCAGAAATTTGAGGAGGGGACAATTCGGTCTGGGGTCCATCCTGCGATATAAGGATATTTTGCAGTCAGGTCCCAGCCGAGTGCCAGGGTCCCCTGGGCACATCGTTTGTCCATTTCCCCTGGGAAAGAAAACTCAGCAGTCCAGGTTCCTGATGTCAGTTTGTAGGGCTCCTTTGGGTCTATCAGGGCAGCAGAATTTTGATGTGGGGACAACTTCGGTCTGGGGTCCATCCTTCGATATAAGGATTTTTTGCAGTCAGGTCCCAGCCATGGCCGGGGGCACCTAGGCACATCCTTTGGCCATTTTCCCTGGGAAAGAAAACTCACCAGTCCAGGTTCCTGATGTCAGTTTGTAGGGCTCCCTTGGGGCTGTCAGGGCAGCAGAATTTTGAGGAGTGGGCAAATTCGGTCTGGAATCCATCCTTCGATATAAGGATTTTTTGCAGTGAGGTCCCAGCCGAGGGCCAGGGGCCCCTGGGCACATCCTTTGGCCATTTTCCCTGGGAAAGAAAACTCACCAGTCCAGGTTCCTGATGTCAGTTTGTAGGGCTCCTTTGGGTCTATCAGGGCAGCAGAAGTTTGATGTGGGGACAACTTCAGTCTGGGGTCCATCCTTCGATGTAAGGATTTTTTGCATTGAGGTCCCAGCCCAGGACCAGGGGCCCCTGGGCACATCCTTTGGCCATTTTCCCTTGGAAAGAAAACTCACCAGTCCGGGTTCCAGATGTCAGTTTGTAGGGCTCCCTGGGGTCTATCAGGGCATTACAAATTTTAGGTGGGGACAACTTTGGTTTGGCCTCCATCCTTTGATATAAAGATTTTTTGCAGTCAGGCCCAGCCCATTGCCAGGGTCCCATGGGCACATTCTTTGGCCATTTTCCCTGGGAAAGAAAACTCACCAGTCCAGGTTCCTGATGTCAGTTTGTAGGGCTCCCTTGGGTCTATCAGGGCAGCACAAGTTTGAGGTGGGGACAACTTCGGTCTGGGGTCCATCCTTCGATACAAGGATTTTTTGCAGTCAGGCCCCAGCCCAGGGCCAGGGGCCCCTGGGCACATCCTTTGGCCATTTTCCCTGGGAAAGAAAACTCAGCAGTCCAGGTTCCTGATGTCAGTTTGTAGGGCTCCCTTGGGTCTATCAGGGCAGCACAAGTTTGACTTGGTGACAACTTCGGTCTGGGGTCCATCCTTCGATATATGTATTTTTTGCAGTGATCCAGCCCAGGGCCAGGGGCCCCTGGGCACACCTTTTCGCCATTTTCCCTGGGAAAGAAAACTCACCAGTCCAGGTTCCTGATGTCAGTTTGTAGGGCTCCCTTGGGTCTATCAGGGCAGCACAAGTTTGAGGTGGGGAAAACTTCGGTCTGGGCTCCATCCTTCGATATAAGGATTTTTTGCAGTCAGGTCCCAGCCCAGGGTGCGGGGAACCATGACACAACCTTTGGAAGTTTTTCCTGGGAAAGAAAACTCACCAGTCCAGGTTCCTGATGTCAGTTTGTAGGGCTCCTTTGGGTCTATCAGGGCAGCATAGGTTTGATGTGGGGACAACTTCGGTCTGGGGTTCATCTTCGATATAAGGATTTTTTGCAGTCAGGACCCAGCCCAGGGCCAGGGGCCCCTGGGCACATCCTTTGGCCATTTTCTCTTGGAAAGAAAACTCACCAGTCCAGGTTCCGGACGTCAGTTTGTAGGGCTCCCTTGGGTCTATCAGGGCAGCACAAGTTTGAGGTGCTGACAACTTCGGTCTGGGGTCCATCCTTTGATATAAGTATTTTTTGCAGTCAGGACCCAGCGCAGTGTGCGGCGCCCCTGGGCACATTCTTTGGCCATTTTCCCTTGGAAAGAAAACCCACCAGTCCAGGTACCTGATGTCAGTTTGTAGGGCTCCCTTGGGTCTATCAGGGCAGCACAAGTTTGAGGTGGGGACAATTTCGGTCTGGGGTCCATCCTTCGATATAAGGATTTTTTGCAGTCAGGTCCCAGCCATGGCCGGGGGCACCTAGGCACATTCTTTGTCCCTTTTCCCTGAGAAAGAAAACTCACCAGTCCAGGTTCCTGATGTCAGTTTGTAGGGCTCCTTTGGGTCTATCAGGGCAGCAGAACTTTGATGTGGGGACAACTTCGGTCTGGGGTCCATCCTTCGATATATGTATTTTTTGCAGTGATCCAGCCCAGGGCCAGGGGCCCCTGGGCACAACTTTTCGCCATTTTCCCTGGGAAAGAAAACTTACCAGTCCAGGTTCCTGAAGTCAGTTTGTAGGGCTCCCTTGGGTCTATCAGGGCGGCACAAGTTTGAGGTGGGGACAACTTTGGTCTGGGGTCCATCCTTCGATACAAGGATTTTTTGCAGTCAAGTCCCAGCCCAGGGCCAGGGGCCCCTGGGCACATCGTTTGTCCATTTCCCCTGGGAAAGAAAACTCAGCAGTCCAGGTTCCTGATGTCAGTTTGTAGGGCTCCTTTGGGTCTATCAGGGCAGCAGAAGTTTGATGTGGGGACAACTTCGGTCTGGGGTCCATCCTTCGATATAAGGATTTTTTGCAGTCAGGTCCCAGCCATGGCCGGGGGCACCTAGGCACATCCTTTGGCCATTTTCCCTGCGAAAGAAAACTCACCAGTCCAGGTTCCTGATGTCAGTTTGTAGGGCTCCCTTGGGGCTGTCAGAACAGCAGAATTTTGAGGAGTGGGCAATTTCGGTCTGGAATCCATCCTTCGATATAAGGATTTTTTGCAGTCAGGTCCCAGCCGAGGGCCAGGGGCCCCTGGGCACATCCTTTGGCCATTTTCCCTGGGAAAGAAAACTCACCAGTCCAGGTTCCTGAGGTCAGTTTGTAGGGCTCCTTTGGGTCTATCAGGGCAGCAGAAGTTTGAGGTGGGGACAACTTCGGTCTGGGGCCCATCCTTCGATACAAGGATTTTTTGCAGTCAGGTCCCAGCCCAGGGCCAGGGGCCCCTGGGCACATCCTTTGGCCCTTTCCCTGGGAAAGAAAACTCAGCAGTCCAGGTTCCTGATGTCAGTTTGTAGGGCTCCCTGGGGTCTATCTGGGCATTACAAATTTTAGGTGGGGACAACTTCGGTCTGGCCTCCATCCTTTGATATTAAGATTTTTTGCAGTCAGGCCCAGCCCATTGCCAGGGTCCCATGGGCACATTCTTTGGCCATTTTCCCTGGGAAAGAAAACTCACCAGTCCAGGTTCCTGATGTCAGTTTGTAGGGCTCCCTTGGGTCTATCAGGGCAGCACAAGTTTGAGGTGGGGACAACTTCGGTCTGGGGTCCATCCTTCGATACAAGGATTTTTTGCAGTCAGGCCCCAGCCCAGGGCCAGGGGCCCCTGGGCACATCCTTTGGCCATTTTCCCTGGGAAAGAAAACTCAGCAGTCCAGGTTCCTGATGTCAGTTTGTAGGGCTCCCTTGGGTCTATCAGGGCAGCACAAGTTTGACTTGGTGACAACTTCGGTCTGGGGTCCATCCTTCGATATATGTATTTTTTGCAGTGATCCAGCCCAGGGCCAGGGGCCCCTGGGCACACCTTTTCGCCATTTTCCCTGGGAAAGAAAACTCACCAGTCCAGGTTCCTGATGTCAGTTTGTAGGGCTCCCTTGGGTCTATCAGGGCAGCACAAGTTTGAGGTGGGGAAAACTTCGGTCTGGGCTCCATCCTTCGATATAAGGATTTTTTGCAGTCAAGTCCCAGCCCAGGGCCAGGGGCCCCTGGGCACATCGTTTGTCCATTTCCCCTGGGAAAGAAAACTCAGCAGTCCAGGTTCCTGATGTCAGTTTGTAGGGCTCCTTTGGGTCTATCAGGGCAGCAGAAGTTTGATGTGGGGACAACTTCGGTCTGGGGTCCATCCTTCGATATAAGGATTTTTTGCAGTCAGGTCCCAGCCATGGCCGGGGGCACCTAGGCACATCCTTTGGCCATTTTCCCTGCGAAAGAAAACTCACCAGTCCAGGTTCCTGATGTCAGTTTGTAGGGCTCCCTTGGGGCTGTCAGAACAGCAGAATTTTGAGGAGTGGGCAATTTCGGTCTGGAATCCATCCTTCGATATAAGGATTTTTTGCAGTCAGGTCCCAGCCGAGGGCCAGGGGCCCCTGGGCACATCGTTTGGCCATTTTCCCTTGGAAAGAAAACTCACCAGTCCAGGTTCCTGAGGTCAGTTTGTAGGGCTCCTTTGGGTCTATCAGGGCAGCAGAAGTTTGAGGTGGGGACAACTTCGGTCTGGGGCCCATCCTTCGATACACGGATTTTTTGCAGTCAGGTCCCAGCCCAGGGCCAGGGGCCCCTGGGCACATCCTTTGGCCCTTTTCCCTGGGAAAGAAAACTCAGCAGTCCAGGTTCCTGATGTCAGTTTGTAGGGCTCCCTGGGGTCTATCTGGGCATTACAAATTTTAGGTGGGGACAACTTCGGTCTGGCCTCCATCCTTTGATATAAAGATTTTTTGCAGTCAGGCCCAGCCCATTGCCAGGGTCCCATGGGCACATTCTTTGGCCATTTTCCCTGGGAAAGAAAACTCACCAGTCCAGGTTCCTGATGTCAGTTTGTAGGGCTCCCTTGGGTCTATCAGGGCAGCACAAGTTTGAGGTGGGGACAACTTCGGTCTGGGGTCCATCCTTCGATACAAGGATTTTTTGCAGTCAGGCCCCAGCCCAGGGCCAGGGGCCCCTGGGCACATCCTTTGGCCATTTTCCCTGGGAAAGAAAACTCAGCAGTCCAGGTTCCTGATGTCAGTTTGTAGGGCTCCCTTGGGTCTATCAGGGCAGCACAAGTTTGACTTGGTGACAACTTCGGTCTGGGGTCCATCCTTCGATATATGTATTTTTTGCAGTGATCCAGCCCAGGGCCAGGGGCCCCTGGGCACACCTTTTCGCCATTTTCCCTGGGAAAGAAAACTCACCAGTCCAGGTTCCTGATGTCAGTTTGTAGGGCTCCCTTGGGTCTATCAGGGCAGCACAAGTTTGAGGTGGGGAAAACTTCGGTCTGGGCTCCATCCTTCGATATAAGGATTTTTTGCAGTCAGGTCCCAGCCCAGGGTGCGGGGAACCATGACACAACCTTTGGAAGTTTTTCCTGGGAAAGAAAACTCACCAGTCCAGGTTCCTGATGTCAGTTTGTAGGGCTCCTTTGGGTCTATCAGGGCAGCAGAAGTTTGATGTGGGGACAACTTCGGTCTGGGGTCCATCCTTCGATATAAGGATTTTTTGCAGTCAGGTCCCAGTCATGGCCGGGGGCACCTAGGCACATCCTTTGGCCATTTTCCCTGCGAAAGAAAACTCACCAGTCCAGGTTCCTGATGTCAGTTTGTAGGGCTCCTTTGGGTCTATCAGGGCAGCATAGGTTTGATGTGGGGACAACTTCGGTCTGGGGTTCATCTTCGATATAAGGATTTTTTGCAGTCAGGTCCCAGCCCAGGGCCAGGGGCCCCTGGGCACATCCTTTGGCCATTTTCTCTTGGAAAGAAAACTCACCAGTCCAGGTTCCGGACGTCAGTTTGTAGGGCTCCCTTGGGTCTATCAGGGCAGCACAAGATTGAGGTGCTGACAACTTCGGTCTGGGGTCCATCCTTTGATATAAGTATTTTTTGCAGTCAGGACCCAGCGCAGTGTGCGGCGCCCCTGGGCACATTCTTTGGCCATTTTCCCTTGGAAAGAAAACCCACCAGTCCAGGTACCTGATGTCAGTTTGTAGGGCTCCCTTGGGTCTATCAGGGCAGCACAAGTTTGAGGTGGGGACAATTTCGGTCTGGGGTCCATCCTTCGATATAAGGATTTTTTGCAGTCAGGTCCCAGCCATGGCCGGGGGCACCAAGGCACATCGTTTGTCCCTTTTCCCTGGGAAAGAAAACTCACCAGTCCAGGTTCCTGATGTCAGTTTGTAGGGCTCCTTTGGGTCTATCAGGGCAGCAGAACTTTGATGTGGGGACAACTTCGGTCTGGGGTCCATCCTTCGATATATGTATTTTTTGCAGTGATCCAGTCCAGGGCCAGGGGCCCCTGGGCACAACTTTTCGCCATTTTCCCTGGGAAAGAAAACTCACCAGTCCAGGTTCCTGATGTCAGTTTGTAGGGCTCCCTTGGGTCTATCAGGGCGGCACAAGTTTGAGGTGGGGACAACTTTGGTCTGGGGTCCATCCTTCGATACAAGGATTTTTTGAAGTCAAGTCCCAGCCGAGGGCCAGGGGCCCCTGGGCACATCGTTTGTCCATTTCCCCTGGGAAAGAAAACTCAGCAGTCCAGGTTCCTGATGTCAGTTTGTAGGGCTCCTTTGGGTCTATCAGGGCAGCAGAAGTTTGATGTGGGGACAACTTCGGTCTGGGGTCCATCCTTCGATATAAGGATTTTTTGCAGTCAGGTCCCAGCCATGGCCGGGGGCACCTAGGCACATCCTTTGGCCATTTTCCCTGCGAAAGAAAACTCACCAGTCCAGGTTCCTGATGTCAGTTTGTAGGGCTCCCTTGGGGCTGTCAGGGCAGCAGAATTTTGAGGAGTGGGCAATTTCGGTCTGGAATCCATCCTTCGATATAAGGATTTTTTGCAGTCAGGTCCCAGCCGAGGGCCAGGGGCCCCTGGGCACATCCTTTGGCCATTTTCCCTGGGAAAGAAAACTCACCAGTCCAGGTTCCTGAGGTCAGTTTGTAGGGCTCCTTTGGGTCTATCAGGGCAGCAGAAGTTTGAGGTGGGGACAACTTCGGTCTGGGGCCCATCCTTCGATACAAGGATTTTTTGCAGTCAGGTCCCAGCCCAGGGCCAGGGGCCCCTGGGCACATCCTTTGGCCCTTTCCCTGGGAAAGAAAACTCAGCAGTCCAGGTTCCTGATGTCAGTTTGTAGGGCTCCCTGGGGTCTATCTGGGCATTACAAATTTTAGGTGGGGACAACTTCGGTCTGGCCTCCATCTTTTGATATAAAGATTTTTTGCAGTCAGGCCCAGCCCATTGCCAGGGTCCCATGGGCACATTCTTTGGCCATTTTCCCTGGGAAAGAAAACTCACCAGTCCAGGTTCCTGATGTCAGTTTGTAGGGCTCCCTTGGGTCTATCAGGGCAGCACAAGTTTGAGGTGGGGACAACTTCGGTCTGGGGTCCATCTTTCTATACAAGGATTTTTTGCAGTCAGGCCCCAGCCCAGGGCCAGGGGCCCCTGGGCACATCCTTTGGCCATTTTCCCTGGGAAAGAAAACTCACCAGTCCAGGTTCCTGATGTCAGTTTGTAGGGATTATTTGGGTCTATCAGGGCAGCAGACGTTTGAGGTGGGGACAACTTAGGTGTGGGGTCCATCCTTCTATATAAGGATTTTTTGCAGTGAGGTCCCAGCCCAGGTCCAGGGGCCCCTGGGCACATCCTTTGGCCATTTTCCCTGGGAAAGAAAACTCAGCAGTCCAGGTTCCTGATGTCAGTTTGTAGGGCTCCCTTGGGTCTATCAGGGCAGCACAAGTTTGACTTGGTGACAACTTCGGTCTGGGGTCCATCCTTCGATATATGTATTTTTTGCAGTGATCCAGCCCAGGGCCAGGGGCCCCTGGGCACACCTTAACGCCATTTTCCCTTGGAAAGAAAACTCACCAGTCCAGGTTCCTGATGTCAGTTTGTAGGGCTCCCTTGGGTCTATCAGGGCAGCACAAGTTTGAGGTGGGGACAACTTCGGTCTGGGCTCCATCCTTCGATATAAGGATTTTTTGCAGTCAGGCCCCAGCCCAGGGTGCGGGGAACCATGGCACAACCTTTGGCAGTTTTTCCTGGGAAAGAAAACTGACCAGTCCAGGTTCCTGATGTCAGTTTGTAGGGCTCCCTTGGGTCTATCAGGGCAGCACAAGCTTGAGGTGGGGACAACTTCGGTCTGGGGTCCATCCTTCGATATAAGGATTCTTTGCAGTCAGGTCCCAGCCATGGCCGGGGGCACCTAGGCACATTCTTTGTCCCTTTTCCCTGAGAAAGAAAACTCACCAGTCCAGGTTCCTGATGTCAGTTTGTAGGGCTCCCTTGGGTCTATCAGGGCGGCACAAGTTTGAGGTGGGGACAACTTTGGTCTGGGGTCCATCCTTCGATACAAGGATTTTTTGCAGTCAGGTCCCAGCCCAGGGCCAGGGGCCCCTGGGCACATCCTTTGGCCACTTTCCCTGGGAAAGAAAACTCACCAGTCCAGGTTCCTGATGTCAGTTTGTAGGGCTCCCTTGGGTCTATCAGGGCAGCACAAGTTTGAGGTGGGGAAAACTTCGGTCTGGGGTCCATCCTTCGATATAAGGATTTTTTGCAGTCAGGTCCCAGCCCAGGGTGCGGGGCCCCTGGGCACAACCTTTGGCAGTTTTTCCTGGGAAAGAAAACTCACCAGTCCAGGTTCCTGATGTCAGTTTTTAGGGCTCCCTTGGGTCTATCAGGGCAGCAGAAATTTGAGCAGGGGACAATTCGGTCTGGGGTCCATCCTGCGATATATGTATATTTTGCAGTCAGGTCCCAGCCGAGGGCCAGGGTCCCCTGGGCACATCCTTTGGCCCTTTTCCCTGGGAAAGAAAACTCAGTAGTCCAGGTTCCTGATGTCAGTTTGTAGGGCTCCCTGGGGTCTATCAGGGCATTACAAATTTTAGGTGGGGACAACTTTGGTCTGGCCTCCATCCTTTGATATAAAGATTTTTTGCAGTCAGGCCCAGCCCATTGCCAGGGTCCCATGGGCACATTCTTTTGCCATTTTCCCTGGGAAAGAAAAATCACCAGTCCAGGTTCCTGATGTCAGTTTGTAGGGCTCCCTTGGGTCTATCAGGGCAGCACAAGTTTGAGGTGGGGACAACTTCGGTCTGGAATCCATCTTTCGATACAAGGATTTTTTGCAGTCAGGCCCCAGCCCAGGGCCAGGGGCCCCTGGGCACATCCTTTGGCCATTTTCCCTGGGAAAGAAAACTCACCAGTCCAGGTTCCTGATGTCAGTTTGTAGGGATTATTTGGGTCTATCAGGGCAGCAGACGTTTGAGGTGGGGACAACTTAGGTGTGGGGTCCATCCTTCTATATAAGGATTTTTTGCAGTGAGGTCCCAGCCCAGGTTTAGGGGCCCCTGGGCACATCCTTTGGCCATTTTCCCTGGGAAAGAAAACTCACCAGTCCAGGTTCGTGATGTCAGTTTGTAGGGCTCCCTTGGGTCTATCAGGGCAGCACAAATTTGACTTGGTGACAACTTCGGTCTGGGGTCCATCCTTCGATATATGTATTTTTTGCAGTGATCCAGCCCAGGGCCAGGGGCCCCTGGGCACAACTTTTCGCCATTTTCCCTGGGAAAGAAAACTCACCAGTCCAGGTTCCTGATGTCAGTTTGTCGGGCTCCCTTGGGTCTATCAGGGCAGCAGAAGTTTGATGTGGGGACAACTTCGGTCTGGGGTCCATCCTTCGATATAAGGATTTTTTGCAGTCAGGTCCCAGCCATGGCCGGGGGCACCTAGGCACATCCTTTGGCCATTTTCCCTGCAAAAGAAAACTCACCAGTCCAGGTTCCTGATGTCAGTTTGTAGGGCTCCCTTGGGGCTGTCAGGGCAGCAGAATTTTGAGGAGTGGGCAATTTCGGTCTGGAATCCATCCTTCGATACAAGGATTTTTTGCAGTCAGGTCCCAGCCGAGGGCCAGGGGCCCCTGGGCACATCCTTTGGCCATTTTCCCTGGGAAAGAAAACTCACCAGTCCAGGTTCCTGATGTCAGTTTGTAGGGCTCCCTGGGGTCTATCTGGGCATTACAAATTTTAGGTGGGGACAACTTCGGTCTGGCCTCCATCTTTTGATATAAAGATTTTTTGCAGTCAGGCCCAGCCCATTGCCAGGGTCCCATGGGCACATTCTTTGGCCATTTTCCCTGGGAAAGAAAACTCACCAGTCCAGGTTCCTGATGTCAGTTTGTAGGGCTCCCTTGGGTCTATCAGGGCAGCACAAGTTTGAGGTGGGGACAACTTCGGTCTGGGGTCCATCCTTCGATACAAGGATTTGTTGCAGTGATCCAGCCCAGGGCCAGGGGCCCCTGGGCACAACTTTTCGCCATTTTCCCTGGGAAAGAAAACTCACCAGTCCAGCTTCCTGATGTCAGTTTGTAGGGCTCCCTTGGGTCTATCCAGGCAGCACAAGTTTGACTTGGTGACAACTTCAGTCTGGGGTCCATCCTTCGATATATGTATTTTTTGCAGTGATCCAGCCCAGGGCCAGGGGCCCCTGGGCACAACTTTTCGCCATTTTCCCTGGGAAAGAAAACTCACCAGTCCAGGTTCCTGATGTCAGTTTGTAGGGCTCCCTTGGGTCTATCAGGGCGGCACAAGTTTGAGGTGGGGACAACTTCGGTCTGGGGTCCATCCTTCGATAAAAGGATTTTTTGCAGTCAGGTCCCAGCCCAGCGCCAGGGGACCCTGGGCACATCCTTTGGCCCTTTTCCCTGGGAAAGAAAACTCAGCAGTCCAGGTTCCTGATGTCAGTTTGTAGGGCTCCCTGGGGTCTATCAGGGCATTACAAATTTTAGGTGGGGACAACTTTGGTCTGGCCTCCATCCTTTGATATAAAGATTTTTTGCAGTCAGGCCCAGCCCATTGCCAGGGTCCCATGGGCACATTCTTTGGCCATTTTCCCTGGGAAAGAAAACTCACCAGTCCAGGTTCCTGATGTCAGTTTGTAGGGCTCCCTTGGGTCTATCAGGGCAGCACAAGTTTGAGGTGGGGACAACTTTGGTCTGGGGTCCATCCTTCGATACAAGGATTTGTTGCAGTGATCCAGCCCAGGGCCAGGGGCCCCTGGGCACAACTTTTCGCCATTTTCCCTGGGAAAGAAAACTCACCAGTCCAGGTTCCTGATGTCAGTTTGTAGGGATTATTTGGGTCTATCAGGGCAGCAGACGTTTGAGGTGGGGACAACTTAGGTGTGGGGTCCATCCTTCTATATAAGGATTTTTTGCAGTGAGGTCCCAGCCCAGGTCCAGGGGCCCCTGGGCACATCCTTTGGCCATTTTCCCTGGGAAAGAAAACTCAGCAGTCCAGGTTCGTGATGTCAGTTTGTAGGGCTCCCTTGGGTCTATCAGGGCAGCACAAGTTTGACTTGGTGACAACTTCGGTCTGGGGTCCATCCTTCGATATATGTATTTTTTGCAGTGATCCAGCCCAGGGCCAGGGGCCCCTGGGCACATCTTTTCGCCATTTTCCCTTGGAAAGAAAACTCAGCAGTCCAGGTTCCTGATGTCAGTTTGTAGGGCTCCCTTGGGTCTATCAGGGCAGCACAAGTTTGAGGTGGGGACAACTTCGGTCTGGGCTCCATCCTTCGATATAAGGATTTTTTGCAGTCAGGTCCCAGCCCAGGGTGCGGGGAACCATGGCACAACCTTTGGCAGTTTTTCCTGGGAAAGAAAACTCACCAGTCCAGGTTCCTGATGTCAGTTTTTAGGGCTCCCTTGGGTCTATCAGGGCAGCAGAAATTTGAGGAGGGGACAATTCGGTCTGGGGTCCATCCTTTGATATAAAGATTTTTTGCAGTCAGGCCCAGCCCATTGCCAGGGTCCCATGGGCACATTCTTTGGCCATTTTCCCTGGGAAAGAAAACTCACCAGTCCAGGTTCCTGATGTCAGTTTGTAGGGCTCCCTTGGGTCTATCAGGGCAGCACAAGTTTGAGGTGGGGACAACTTCGGTCTGGGGTCCATCCTTCGATATAAGGATTTTTTGCAGTCAGGTCCCAGCCATGGCCGGGGGCACCTAGGCACATCCTTTGGCCATTTTCCCTGCGAAAGAAAACTCACCAGTCCAGGCTCCTGATGTCAGTTTGTAGGGCTCCCTTGGGGCTGTCAGGGCAGCAGAATTTTGAGGAGTGGGCAATTTCGGTCTGGGGTCCATCCTTCGATATAAGGATTTTTTGCAGTCAGGTCCCAGCCATGGCCGGGAGCACCTAGGCACATTCTTTGTCCCTTTTCCCTGGGAAAGAAAACTCACCAGTCCAGGTTCCTGATGTCAGTTTGTAGGGCTCCTTTGGGTCTATCAGGGCAGCAGAACTTTGAAGTGGGGACAACTTCGGTCTGGGGTCCATCCTTCGATATAAGGATTTTTTGCATTGAGGTCCCAGCCCAGGGCCAGGGGCCCCTGGGCACATACTTTGGCCATTTTCCCTGGGAAAGAAAACTCACCAGTCCAGGTTCCTGATGTCAGTTTGTAGGGCTCCCTTGGGTCTATCAGGGCAGCACAAGTTTGACTTGGTGACAACTTCGGTCTGGGGTACATCCTTCGATATATGTATTTATTGCAGTGATCCAGCCCAGGGCCAGGGGCCCCTGGGCACAACTTTTCTCCATTTTCCCTGGGAAAGAAAACTCACCAGTCCAGGTTCCTGATGTCAGTTTGTAGGGCTCCCTTGGGTCTATCAGGGCGGCACAAGTTTGAGGTGGGGACAACTTTGGTCTGGGGTCCATCCTTCGATAAAAGGATTTTTTGCAGTCAGGTCCCAGCCCAGGGCCAGGGGCCCCTGGGCACATCCTTTGGCCCTTTTCCCTGGGAAAGAAAACTCAGCAGTCCAGGTTCCTGATGTCAGTTTGCAGGGCTCCCTGGGGTCTATCAGGGCATTACAAATTTTAGGTGGGGACAACTTTGGTTTGGCCTCCATCCTTTGATATAAAGATTTTTTGCAGTCAGGCCCAGCCCATTGCCAGGGTCCCATGGGCACATTCTTTGGCCATTTTCCCTGGGAAAGAAAACTCACCAGTCCAGGTTCCTGATGTCAGTTTGTAGGGCTCCCTTGGGTCTATCAGGGCAGCACAAGCTTGAGGTGGGGACAACTTCGGTCTGGAATCCATCTTTCGATACAAGGATTTTTTGCAGTCAGGCCCCAGCCCAGGGCCAGGGGCCCCTGGGCACATCCTTTGGCCATTTTCCCTGGGAAATAAAACCCACCAGTCCAGGTTCCTGATGTCAGTTTGTAGGGATCATTTGAGTCTATCAGGGCAGCAGACGTTTGAGGTGGGGACAACTTAGGTGTGGGGTCCATCCTTCTATATAAGGATTTTTTGCAGTGAGGTCCCAGCCCAGGACCAGGGGCCCCTGGGCACATCCTTTGTCCCTTTTCCCTGGGAAAGAAAACTCAGCAGTCCCGGTTCCTGATGTCAGTTTGTAGGGCTCCCTTGGGACGATCAGGGCAGCATAGGTTTGATATGGGGACAACTTCGGTCTGGGGTTCATCCTACGATATAAGGATTTTTTGCAGTCAGGACCCAGCCCAGGGCCAGGGGCCCCTGGGCACATCCTTTGGCCATTTTCTCTTGGAAAGAAAACTCAGCAGTCCAGGTTCCGGATGTCAGTTTGTAGGGCTCCCTTGGGTCTATCAGGGCAGCACAAGTTTGAGGAGGGGACAACTTCGGTCTGGGGTCCATCCTTCGATACAAGGATTTTTTTCAGTCATGTCCCAGCCCAGGGCCAGGGGCCCCTAGGCACAACCTTTGGCCGTTTTCTCTTGTAAAGAAAACTCACCAGTCCAGGTTCCGGATGTCAGTTTGTAGGGCTCCCTTGGGTCTATCAGGGCAGCACAAGTTTGAGGTGCTGACAACTTCGGTCTGGGGTCCATCCTTTGATATATGTATTTTTTGCAGTCAGGAGCCAGCCCAGTGTGCGGCGCCCTTGGGCACATCGTTTGGCCATTTTCCCTTGGAAAGAAAACTCACCAGTCCAGGTACCTGATGTCAGTTTGTAGGGCTCCCTCGGGTCTATCAGGGCAGCACAAGTTTGAGGTGGGGACAACTTCGGTCTGGGGTCCATCCTTCGATACAAGGATTTTTTGCAGTCAGGTCCCAGCCCAGGGCCAGGGGCCCCTGGGCACATCCTTTAGCCCTTTCCCTGGGAAAGAAAACTCAGCAGTCCAGGTTCCTGATGTCAGTTTGTAGGGCTCCCTGGAGTCTATCTGGGCATTACAAATTTTAGGTGGGGACAACTTCGGTCTGGCCTCCATCTTTTGATATAAAGATTTTTTGCAGTCAGGCCCAGCCCATTGCCAGGGTCCCATGGGCACATTCTTTGGCCATTTTCCCTGGGAAAGAAAACTCACCAGTCCAGGTTCCTGATGTCAGTTTGTAGGGCTCCCTTGGGTCTATCAGGGCAGCACAACTTTGAGGTGGGGACAACTTCGGTCTGGGGTCCATCCTTCGATACAAGGATTTTTTGCAGTCAGGCCCCAGCCCAGGGCCGGGGGCCCCTGGGCACATCCTTTGGCCAATTTCCCTGGGAAAGAAAACTCACCAGTCCAGGTTCCTGATTTCAGTTTGTAGGGCTCCCTTGGGTCTATCAGGGCAGCACAAGTTTGAGGTGGGGAAAACTTCGGTCTGGGCTCCATCCTTCGATATAAGGATTTTTTGCAGTCAGGTCCCAGCCCAGGGTGCGGGGAACCATGACACAACCTTTGGAAGTTTTTCCTGGGAAAGAAAACTCACCAGTCCAGGTTCCTTATGTCAGTTTGTAGGGCTCCTTTGGGTCTATCAGGGCAGCAGAAGTTTGATGTGGGGACAACTTCGGTCTGGGGTCCATCCTTCGATATAAGGATTTTTTGCAGTCAGGTCCCAGCCATGGCCGGGGGCACCTAGGCACATCCTTTGGCCATTTTCCCTGCGAAAGAAAACTCACCAGTCCAGGTTCCTGATGTCAGTTTGTAGGGCTCCTTTGGGTCTATCAGGGCAGCATAGGTTTGATGTGGGGACAACTTCGGTCTGGGGTTCATCTTCGATATAAGGATTTTTTGCAGTCAGGACCCAGCCCAGGGCCAGGGGGCCCTGGGCACATCCTTTGGCCATTTTCTCTTGGAAAGAAAACTCACCAGTCCAGGTTCCGGACGTCAGTTTGTAGGGCTCCCTTGGGTCTATCAGGGCAGCACAAGTTTGAGGTGCTGACAACTTCGGTCTGGGGTCCATCCTTTGATATAAGTATTTTTTGCAGTCAGGACCCAGCCCAGTGTGCGGCGCCCCTGGGCACATTCTTTGGCCATTTTCCCTTGGAAAGAAAACCCACCAGTCCAGGTACCTGATGTCAGTTTGTAGGGCTCCCTTGGGTCTATCAGGGCAGCACAAGTTTGAGGTGGGGACAATTTCGGTCTGGGGTCCATCCTTCGATATAAGGATTTTTTGCAGTCAGGTCCCAGCCATGGCCGGGGGCACCTAGGCACATTCTTTGTCCCTTTTCCCTGAGAAAGAAAACTCACCAGTCCAGGTACCTGATGTCAGTTTGTAGGGCTCCCTTGGGTCTATCAGGGCAGCACAAGTTTGAGGTGGGGACAACTTTGGTCTGGGGTCCATCCTTCGATACAAGGATTTTTTGCAGTCAGGCCCCAGCCCAGGGCCAGGGGCCCCTGGGCACATCCTTTGGCCATTTTCCCTGGGAAAGAAAACTCACCAGTCCAGGTTCCTGATGTCAGTTTGTAGGGATTATTTGGGTCTATCAGGGCAGCAGACGTTTGAGGTGGGGACAACTTAGGTGTGGGGTCCATCCTTCTATATAAGGATTTTTTGCAGTGAGGTCCCAGCCCAGGTCCAGGGGCCCCTGGGCACATCCTTTGGCCATTTTCCCTGGGAAAGAAAACTCAGCAGTCCAGGTTCGTGATGTCAGTTTGTAGGGCTCCCTTGGGTCTATCAGGGCAGCACAAGTTTGACTTGGTGACAACTTCGGTCTGGGGTCCATCCTTCGATATATGTATTTTTTGCAGTGATCCAGCCCAGGGCCAGGGGCCCCTGGGCACACATTTTCGCCATTTTCCCTTGGAAAGAAAACTCACCAGTCCAGGTTCCTGATGTCAGTTTGTAGGGCTCCCTTGGGTCTATCAGGGCAGCACAAGTTTGAGGTGGGGACAACTTCGGTCTGGGCTCCATCCTTCGATATAAGGATTTTTTGCAGTCAGGTCCCAGCCCAGGGTGCGGGGAACCATGGCACAACCTTTGGCAGTTTTTCCTGGGAAAGAAAACTCACCAGTCCAGGTTCCTGATGTCAGTTTTTAGGGCTCCCTTGGGTCTATCAGGGCAGCAGAAATTTGAGGAGGGGACAATTCGGTCTGGGGTCCATCCTTTGATATAAAGATTTTTTGCAGTCAGGCCCAGCCCATTGCCAGGGTCCCATGGGCACATTCTTTGGCCATTTTCCCTGGGAAAGAAAACTCACCAGTCCAGGTTCCTGATGTCAGTTTGTAGGGCTCCCTTGGGTCTATCAGGGCAGCACAAGTTTGAGGTGGGGACAACTTCGGTCTGGGCTCCATCCTTCGATATAAGGATTTTTTGCAGTCAGGTCCCAGCCATGGCCGGGGGCACCTAGGCACATCCTTTGGCCATTTTCCCTGCGAAAGAAAACTCACCAGTCCAGGTTCCTGATGTCAGTTTGTAGGGCTCCCTTGGGGCTGTCAGGGCAGCAGAATTTTGAGGAGTGGGCAATTTCGGTCTGGAATCCATCCTTCGATATAAGGATTTTTTGCAGTCAGGTCCCAACCGAGGGCCAGGGGCCCCTGGGCACATCCTTTGGCCATTTTCCCTGGGAAAGAAAACTCACCAGTCCAGGTTCCTGATGTCAGTTTGTAGGGCTCCTTTGGGTCTATCAGGGCAGCAGAAGTTTGATGTGGGGACAACTTCGGTCTGGGGTCCATCCTTCGATGTAAGGATTTTTTGCATTGAGGTCCCAGCCCAGGACCAGGGGCCCCTGGGCACATCCTTTGGCCATTTTCCCTTGGAAAGAAAACTCACCAGTCCGGGTTCCAGATGTCAGTTTGTAGGGCTCCCTGGGGTCTATCAGGGCATTACAAATTTTAGGTGGGGACAACTTTGGTTTGGCCTCCATCCTTTGTTATAAGATTTTTTGCAGTCAGGCCCAGCCCATTGCCAGGGTCCCATGGGCACATTCTTTGGCCATTTTCCCTGGGAAAGAAAACTCACCAGTCCAGGTTCCTGATGTCAGTTTGTAGGGCTCCCTTGGGTCTATCAGGGCAGCACAAGTTTGAGGTGGGGACAACTTCGGTCTGGGGTCCATCCTTCGATACAAGGATTTTTTGCAGTCAGGCCCCAGCCCAGGGCCAGGGGCCCCTGGGCACATCCTTTGGCCAATTTCCCTGGGAAAGAAAACTCACCAGTCCAGGTTCCTGATTTCAGTTTGTAGGGCTCCCTTGGGTCTATCAGGGCAGCACAAGTTTGAGGTGGGGAAAACTTCGGTCTGGGCTCCATCCTTCGATATAAGGATTTTTTGCAGTCAGGTCCCAGCCCAGGGTGCGGGGAACCATGACACAACCTTTGGAAGTTTTTCCTGGGAAAGAAAACTCAGCAGTCCAGGTTCCTGATGTCAGTTTGTAGGGCTCCTTTGGGTCTATCAGGGCAGCAGAAGTTTGATGTGGGGACAACTTCGGTCTGGGGTCCATCCTTCGATATAAGGATTTTTTGCAGTCAGGTCCCAGCCATGGCCGGGGGCACCTAGGCACATCCTTTGGCCATTTTCCCTGCGAAAGAAAACTCACCAGTCCAGGTTCCTGATGTCAGTTTGTAGGGCTCCTTTGGGTCTATCAGGGCAGCATAGGTTTGATGTGGGGACAACTTCGGTCTGGGGTTCATCTTCGATATAAGGATTTTTTGCAGTCAGGACCCAGCCCAGGGCCAGGGGGCCCTGGGCACATCCTTTGGCCATTTTCTCTTGGAAAGAAAACTCACCAGTCCAGGTTCCGGACGTCAGTTTGTAGGGCTCCCTTGGGTCTATCAGGGCAGCACAAGTTTGAGGTGCTGACAACTTCGGTCTGGGGTCCATCCTTTGATATAAGTATTTTTTGCAGTCAGGACCCAGCCCAGTGTGCGGCGCCCCTGGGCACATTCTTTGGCCATTTTCCCTTGGAAAGAAAACCCACCAGTCCAGGTACCTGATGTCAGTTTGTAGGGCTCCCTTGGGTCTATCAGGGCAGCACAAGTTTGAGGTGGGGACAATTTCGGTCTGGGGTCCATCCTTCGATATAAGGATTTTTTGCAGTCAGGTCCCAGCCATGGCCGGGGGCACCTAGGCACATTCTTTGTCCCTTTTCCCTGAGAAAGAAAACTCACCAGTCCAGGTTCCTGATGTCAGTTTGTAGGGCTCCCTTGGGTCTATCAGGGCGGCACAAGTTTGAGGTGGGGACAACTTTGGTCTGGGTTCCATCCTTCGATACAAGGATTTTTTGCAGTCAGGTCCCAGCCCAGGGCCAGGGGCCCCTGGGCACATCCTTTGGCCATTTTCCCTGGGAAAGAAAACTCAGCAGTCCAGGTTCCTGATGTCAGTTTGTAGGGCTCCCTTGGGTCTATCAGGGCAGCACAAGTTTGAGGTGGGGAAAACTTCGGTCTGGGCTCCATCCTTCGATATAAGGATTTTTTGCAGTCAGGTCCCAGCCCAGGGTGCGGGGCCCCTGGGCACAACCTTTGGCAGTTTTTCCTGGGAAAGAAAACTCACCAGTCCAGGTTCCTGATGTCAGTTTTTAGGGCTCCCTTGGGTCTATCAGGGCAGCAGAAATTTGAGGTGGGGACAATTCGGTCTGGGGTCCATCCTGCGATATATGTATATTTTGCAGTCAGGTCCCAGCCGAGGGCCAGGGTACCCTGGGCACATCCTTTGGCCCTTTTCCCTGGGAAAGAAAACTCAGTAGTCCAGGTTCCTGATGTCAGTTTGTAGGGCTCCCTGGGGTCTATCAGGGCATTACAAATTTTAGGTGGGGACAACTTTGGTCTGGCCTCCATCCTTTGATATAAAGATTTTTTGCAGTCAGGCCCAGCCCATTGCCAGGGTCCCATGGGCACATTCTTTTGCCATTTTCCCTGGGAAAGAAAAATCACCAGTCCAGGTTCCTGATGTCAGTTTGTAGGGCTCCCTTGGGTCTATCAGGGCAGCACAAGTTTGAGGTGGGGACAACTTCGGTCTGGAATCCATCTTTCGATACAAGGATTTTTTGCAGTCAGGCCCCAGCCCAGGGCCAGGGGCCCCTGGGCACATCCTTTGGCCATTTTCCCTGGGAAAGAAAACTCACCAGTCCAGGTTCCTGATGTCAGTTTGTAGGGATTATTTGGGTCTATCAGGGCAGCAGACGTTTGAGGTGGGGACAACTTAGGTGTGGGGTCCATCCTTCTATATAAGGATTTTTTGCAGTGAGGTCCCAGCCCAGGTCCAGGGGCCCCTGGGCACATCCTTTGGCCATTTTCCCTGGGAAAGAAAACTCACCAGTCCAGGTTCGTGATGTCAGTTTGTAGGGCTCCCTTGGGTCTATCAGGGCAGCACAAGTTTGACTTGGTGACAACTTCGGTCTGGGGTCCATCCTTCGCTATATGTATTTTTTGCAGTGATCCAGCCCAGGGCCAGGGGCGCCTGGGCACACCTTTTCGCCATTTTCCCTTGGAAAGAAAACTCACCAGTCCAGGTTCCTGATGTCAGTTTGTAGGGCTCCCTTGGGTCTATCAGGGCAGCACAAGTTTGAGGTGGGGAAAACTTCGGTCTGGGCTCCATCCTTCGATATAAGGATTTTTTGCAGTCAGGTCCCAGCCCAGGGTGCGGGGAACCATGGCACAACCTTTGGCAGTTTTTCCTGGGAAAGAAAACTCACCAGTCCAGGTTCCTGATGTCAGTTTTTAGGGCTCCCTTGGGTCTATCAGGGCAGCAGAAATTTGAGGAGGGGACAATTCGGTCTGGGGTCCATCCTGCGATATAAGGATATTTTGCAGTCAGGTCCCAGCCGAGTCCCAGGGTCCCCTGGGCACATCATTTGTCCATTTCCCCTGGGAAAGAAAACTCAGCAGTCCAGGTTCCTGATGTCAGTTTGTAGGGCTCATTTGGGTCTATCAGGGCAGCAGAATTTTGATGTGGGGACAACTTCGGTCTGGGGTCCATCCTTCGATATAAGGATTTTTTGCAGTCAGGTCCCAGCCATGGCCGGGGGCACCTAGGCACATCCTTTGGCCATTTTCCCTGCGAAAGAAAAGTCACCAGTCCAGGTTCCTGATGTCAGTTTGTAGGGCTCCCTTGGGGCTGTCAGGGCAGCAGAATTTTGAGGAGTGGGCAAATTCGGTCTGGAATCCATCCTTCGATATAAGGATTTTTTGCAGTCAGGTCCCAGCCGAGGGCCAGGGGCCCCTGGGCACATCCTTTGGCCATTTTCCCTGGGAAAGAAAACTCACCAGTCCAGGTTCCTGATGTCAGTTTGTAGGGCTCCTTTGGGTCTATCAGGGCAGCAGAAGTTTGATGTGGGGACAACTTCAGTCTGGGGTCCATCCTTCGATGTAAGGATTTTTTGCATTGAGGTCCCAGCCCAGGACCAGGGGCCCCTGGGCACATCCTTTGGCCATTTTCCCTTGGAAAGAAAACTCACCAGTCCGGGTTCCAGATGTCAGTTTGTAGGGCTCCCTGGGGTCTATCAGGGCATTACAAATTTTAGGTGGGGACAACTTTGGTTTGGCCTCCATCCTTTGATATAAAATTTTTTGCAGTCAGGCCCAGCCCATTGCCAGGGTCCCATGGGCACATTCTTTGGCCATTTTCCCTGGGAAAGAAAACTCAGCAGTCCAGGTTCCTGATGTCAGTTTGTAGGGCTCCCTTGGGTCTATCAGGGCAGCACAAGTTTGACTTGGTGACAACTTCGGTCTGGGGTCCATCCTTCGATATATGTATTTTTTGCAGTGATCCAGCCCAGGGCCAGGGGCCCCTGGGCACACCTTTTCGCCATTTTCCCTGGGAAAGAAAACTCACCAGTCCAGGTTCCTGATGTCAGTTTGTAGGGCTCCCTTGGGTCTATCAGGGCAGCACAAGTTTGAGGTGGGGAAAACTTCGGTCTGGGCTCCATCCTTCGATATAAGGATTTTTTGCAGTCAGGTCCCAGCCCAGGGTGCGGGGAACCATGACACAACCTTTGGAAGTTTTTCCTGGGAAAGAAAACTCACCAGTCCAGGTTCCTGATGTCAGTTTGTAGGGCTCCTTTGGGTCTATCAGGGCAGCAGAAGTTTGATGTGGGGACAACTTCGGTCTGGGGTCCATCCTTCTATATAAGGATTTTTTGCAGTCAGGTCCCAGTCATGGCCGGGGGCACCTAGGCACATCCTTTGGCCATTTTCCCTGCAAAAGAAAACTCACCAGTCCAGGTTCCTGATGTCAGTTTGTAGGGCTCCTTTGGGTCTATCAGGGCAGCATAGGTTTGATGTGGGGACAACTTCGGTCTGGGGTTCATCTTCGATATAAGGATTTTTTGCAGTCAGGACCCAGCCCAGGGCCAGGGTCCCATGGGCACATTCTTTTGCCATTTTCCCTGGGAAAGAAAAATCACCAGTCCAGGTTCCTGATGTCAGTTTGTAGGGCTCCCTTGGGTCTATCAGGGCAGCACAAGTTTGAGGTGGGGACAACTTCGGTCTGGAATCCATCTTTCGATACAAGGATTTTTTGCAGTCAGGCCCCAGCCCAGGGCCAGGGGCCCCTGGGCACATCCTTTGGCCATTTTCCCTGGGAAAGAAAACTCACCAGTCCAGGTTCCTGATGTCAGTTTGTAGGGATTATTTGGGTCTATCAGGGCAGCAGACGTTTGAGGTGGGGACAACTTAGGTGTGGGGTCCATCCTTCTATATAAGGATTTTTTGCAGTGAGGTCCCAGCCCAGGTCCAGGGGCCCCTGGGCACATCCTTTGGCCATTTTCCCTGGGAAAGAAAACTCACCAGTCCAGGTTCGTGATGTCAGTTTGTAGGGCTCCCTTGGGTCTATCAGGGCAGCACAAGTTTGACTTGGTGACAACTTCGGTCTGGGGTCCATCCTTCGCTATATGTATTTTTTGCAGTGATCCAGCCCAGGGCCAGGGGCGCCTGGGCACACCTTTTCGCCATTTTCCCTTGGAAAGAAAACTCACCAGTCCAGGTTCCTGATGTCAGTTTGTAGGGCTCCCTTGGGTCTATCAGGGCAGCACAAGTTTGAGGTGGGGAAAACTTCGGTCTGGGCTCCATCCTTCGATATAAGGATTTTTTGCAGTCAGGTCCCAGCCCAGGGTGCGGGGAACCATGGCACAACCTTTGGCAGTTTTTCCTGGGAAAGAAAACTCACCAGTCCAGGTTCCTGATGTCAGTTTTTAGGGCTCCCTTGGGTCTATCAGGGCAGCAGAAATTTGAGGAGGGGACAATTCGGTCTGGGGTCCATCCTGCGATATAAGGATATTTTGCAGTCAGGTCCCAGCCGAGTGCCAGGGTCCCCTGGGCACATCATTTGTCCATTTCCCCTGGGAAAGAAAACTCAGCAGTCCAGGTTCCTGATGTCAGTTTGTAGGGCTCATTTGGGTCTATCAGGGCAGCAGAATTTTGATGTGGGGACAACTCCGGTCTGGGGTCCATCCTTCGATATAAGGATTTTTTGCAGTCAGGTCCCAGCCATGGCCGGGGGCACCTAGGCACATCCTTTGGCCATTTTCCCTGCGAAAGAAAAGTCACCAGTCCAGGTTCCTGATGTCAGTTTGTAGGGCTCCCTTGGGGCTGTCAGGGCAGCAGAATTTTGAGGAGTGGGCAAATTCGGTCTGGAATCCATCCTTCGATATAAGGATTTTTTGCAGTCAGGTCCCAGCCGAGGGCCAGGGGCCCCTGGGCACATCCTTTGGCCATTTTCCCTTGGAAAGAAAACTCACCAGTCCGGGTTCCAGATGTCAGTTTGTAGGGCTCCCTGGGGTCTATCAGGGCATTACAAATTTTAGGTGGGGACAACTTTGGTTTGGCCTCCATCCTTTGATATAAAATTTTTTGCAGTCAGGCCCAGCCCATTGCCAGGGTCCCATGGGCACATTCTTTGGCCATTTTCCCTGGGAAAGAAAACTCAGCAGTCCAGGTTCCTGATGTCAGTTTGTAGGGCTCCCTTGGGTCTATCAGGGCAGCACAAGTTTGACTTGGTGACAACTTCGGTCTGGGGTCCATCCTTCGATATATGTATTTTTTGCAGTGATCCAGCCCAGGGCCAGGGGCCCCTGGGCACACCTTTTCGCCATTTTCCCTGGGAAAGAAAACTCACCAGTCCAGGTTCCTGATGTCAGTTTGTAGGGCTCCCTTGGGTCTATCAGGGCAGCACAAGTTTGAGGTGGGGAAAACTTCGGTCTGGGCTCCATCCTTCGATATAAGGATTTTTTGCAGTGAGGTCCCAGCCCAGGGTGCGGGGAACCATGACACAACCTTTGGAAGTTTTTCCTGGGAAAGAAAACTCACCAGTCCAGGTTCCTGATGTCAGTTTGTAGGGCTCCTTTGGGTCTATCAGGGCAGCAGAAGTTTGATGTGGGGACAACTTCGGTCTGGGGTCCATCCTTCTATATAAGGATTTTTTGCAGTCAGGTCCCAGTCATGGCCGGGGGCACCTAGGCACATCCTTTGGCCATTTTCCCTGCAAAAGAAAACTCACCAGTCCAGGTTCCTGATGTCAGTTTGTAGGGCTCCTTTGGGTCTATCAGGGCAGCATAGGTTTGATGTGGGGACAACTTCGGTCTGGGGTTCATCTTCGATATAAGGATTTTTTGCAGTCAGGACCCAGCCCAGGGCCAGGGTCCCATGGGCACATTCTTTTGCCATTTTCCCTGGGAAAGAAAAATCACCAGTCCAGGTTCCTGATGTCAGTTTGTAGGGCTCCCTTGGGTCTATCAGGGCAGCACAAGTTTGAGGTGGGGACAACTTCGGTCTGGAATCCATCTTTCGATACAAGGATTTTTTGCAGTCAGGCCCCAGCCCAGGGCCAGGGGCCCCTGGGCACATCCTTTGGCCATTTTCCCTGGGAAAGAAAACTCACCAGTCCAGGTTCCTGATGTCAGTTTGTAGGGATTATTTGGGTCTATCAGGGCAGCAGACGTTTGAGGTGGGGACAACTTAGGTGTGGGGTCCATCCTTCTATATAAGGATTTTTTGCAGTGAGGTCCCAGCCCAGGTCCAGGGGCCCCTGGGCACATCCTTTGGCCATTTTCCCTGGGAAAGAAAACTCACCAGTCCAGGTTCGTGATGTCAGTTTGTAGGGCTCCCTTGGGTCTATCAGGGCAGCACAAGTTTGACTTGGTGACAACTTCGGTCTGGGGTCCATCCTTCGCTATATGTATTTTTTGCAGTGATCCAGCCCAGGGCCAGGGGCGCCTGGGCACACCTTTTCGCCATTTTCCCTTGGAAAGAAAACTCACCAGTCCAGGTTCCTGATGTCAGTTTGTAGGGCTCCCTTGGGTCTATCAGGGCAGCACAAGTTTGAGGTGGGGAAAACTTCGGTCTGGGCTCCATCCTTCGATGTAAGGATTTTTTGCAGTCAGGTCCCAGCCCAGGGTGCGGGGAACCATGGCACAACCTTTGGCAGTTTTTCCTGGGAAAGAAAACTCAGCAGTCCAGGTTCCTGATGTCAGTTTTTAGGGCTCCCTTGGGTCTATCAGGGCAGCAGAAATTTGAGGAGGGGACAATTCGGTCTGGGGTCCATCCTTCTATATAAGGATTTTTTGCAGTCAGGTCCCAGTCATGGCCGGGGGCACCTAGGCACATCCTTTGGCCATTTTCCCTGCAAAAGAAAACTCACCAGTCCAGGTTCCTGATGTCAGTTTGTAGGGCTCCCTTGGGTCTATCAGGGCAGCACAAGTTTGAGGTGGGGAAAACTTCGGTCTGGGCTCCATCCTTCGATATAAGGATTTTTTGCAGTGAGGTCCCAGCCCAGGGTGCGGGGAACCATGACACAACCTTTGGAAGTTTTTCCTGGGAAAGAAAACTCACCAGTCCAGGTTCCTGATGTCAGTTTGTAGGGCTCCTTTGGGTCTATCAGGGCAGCAGAAGTTTGATGTGGGGACAACTTCGGTCTGGGGTCCATCCTTCTATATAAGGATTTTTTGCAGTCAGGTCCCAGTCATGGCCGGGGGCACCTAGGCACATCCTTTGGCCATTTTCCCTGCAAAAGAAAACTCACCAGTCCAGGTTCCTGATGTCAGTTTGTAGGGCTCATTTGGGTCTATCAGGGCAGCAGAATTTTGATGTGGGGACAACTCCGGTCTGGGGTCCATCCTTCTATATAAGGATTTTTTGCAGTCAGGTCCCAGTCATGGCCGGGGGCACCTAGGCACATCCTTTGGCCATTTTCCCTGCAAAAGAAAACTCAGCAGTCCAGGTTCCTGATGTCAGTTTGTAGGGCTCATTTGGGTCTATCAGGGCAGCAGAATTTTGATGTGGGGACAACTCCGGTCTGGGGTCCATCCTTCGATATAAGGATTTTTTGCAGTCAGGTCCCAGCCATGGCCGGGGGCACCTAGGCACATCCTTTGGCCATTTTCCCTGCGAAAGAAAAGTCACCAGTCCAGGTTCCTGATGTCAGTTTGTAGGGCTCCCTTGGGGCTGTCAGGGCAGCAGAATTTTGAGGAGTGGGCAAATTCGGTCTGGAATCCATCCTTCGATATAAGGATTTTTTGCAGTCAGGTCCCAGCCGAGGGCCAGGGGCCCCTGGGCACATCCTTTGGCCATTTTCCCTTGGAAAGAAAACTCACCAGTCCGGGTTCCAGATGTCAGTTTGTAAGGCTCCCTGGGGTCTATCAGGGCATTACAAATTTTAGGTGGGGACAACTTTGGTTTGGCCTCCATCCTTTGATATAAAATTTTTTGCAGTCAGGCCCAGCCCATTGCCAGGGTCCCATGGGCACATTCTTTGGCCATTTTCCCTGGGAAAGAAAACTCAGCAGTCCAGGTTCCTGATGTCAGTTTGTAGGGCTCCCTTGGGTCTATCAGGGCAGCACAAGTTTGACTTGGTGACAACTTCGGTCTGGGGTCCATCCTTCGATATATGTATTTTTTGCAGTGATCCAGCCCAGGGCCAGGGGCCCCTGGGCACACCTTTTCGCCATTTTCCCTGGGAAAGAAAACTCACCAGTCCAGGTTCCTGATGTCAGTTTGTAGGGCTCCCTTGGGTCTATCAGGGCAGCACAAGTTTGAGGTGGGGAAAACTTCGGTCTGGGCTCCATCCTTCGATATAAGGATTTTTTGCAGTCAGGTCCCAGCCCAGGGTGCGGGGAACCATGACACAACCTTTGGAAGTTTTTCCTGGGAAAGAAAACTCACCAGTCCAGGTTCCTGATGTCAGTTTGTAGGGCTCCTTTGGGTCTATCAGGGCAGCAGAAGTTTGATGTGGGGACAACTTCGGTCTGGGGTCCATCCTTCTATATAAGGATTTTTTGCAGTCAGGTCCCAGTCATGGCCGGGGGCACCTAGGCACATCCTTTGGCCATTTTCCCTGCAAAAGAAAACTCACCAGTCCAGGTTCCTGATGTCAGTTTGTAGGGCTCCTTTGGGTCTATCAGGGCAGCATAGGTTTGATGTGGGGACAACTTCGGTCTGGGGTTCATCTTCGATATAAGGATTTTTTGCAGTCAGGACCCAGCCCAGGGCCAGGGTCCCATGGGCACATTCTTTTGCCATTTTCCCTGGGAAAGAAAAATCACCAGTCCAGGTTCCTGATGTCAGTTTGTAGGGCTCCCTTGGGTCTATCAGGGCAGCACAAGTTTGAGGTGGGGACAACTTCGGTCTGGAATCCATCTTTCCATACAAGGATTTTTTGCAGTCAGGCCCCAGCCCAGGGCCAGGGGCCCCTGGGCACATCCTTTGGCCATTTTCCCTGGGAAAGAAAACTCACCAGTCCAGGTTCCTGATGTCAGTTTGTAGGGATTATTTGGGTCTATCAGGGCAGCAGACGTTTGAGGTGGGGACAACTTAGGTGTGGGGTCCATCCTTCTATATAAGGATTTTTTGCAGTGAGGTCCCAGCCCAGGTCCAGGGGCCCCTGGGCACATCCTTTGGCCATTTTCCCTGGGAAAGAAAACTCACCAGTCCAGGTTCGTGATGTCAGTTTGTAGGGCTCCCTTGGGTCTATCAGGGCAGCACAAGTTTGACTTGGTGACAACTTCGGTCTGGGGTCCATCCTTCGCTATATGTATTTTTTGCAGTGATCCAGCCCAGGGCCAGGGGCGCCTGGGCACACCTTTTCGCCATTTTCCCTTGGAAAGAAAACTCACCAGTCCAGGTTCCTGATGTCAGTTTGTAGGGCTCCCTTGGGTCTATCAGGGCAGCACAAGTTTGAGGTGGGGAAAACTTCGGTCTGGGCTCCATCCTTCGATGTAAGGATTTTTTGCAGTCAGGTCCCAGCCCAGGGTGCGGGGAACCATGGCACAACCTTTGGCAGTTTTTCCTGGGAAAGAAAACTCAGCAGTCCAGGTTCCTGATGTCAGTTTTTAGGGCTCCCTTGGGTCTATCAGGGCAGCAGAAATTTGAGGAGGGGACAATTCGGTCTGGGGTCCATCCTGCGATATAAGGATATTTTGCAGTCAGGTCCCAGCCGAGTGCCAGGGTCCCCTGGGCACATCATTTGTCCATTTCCCCTGGGAAAGAAAATTCAGCAGTCCAGGTTCCTGATGTCAGTTTGTAGGGCTCATTTGGGTCTATCAGGGCAGCAGAATTTTGATGTGGGGACAACTTCGGTCTGGGGTCCATCCTTCGATATAAGGATTTTTTGCAGTCAGGTCCCAGCCATGGCCGGGGGCACCTAGGCACATCCTTTGGCCATTTTCCCTGCGAAAGAAAACTCACCAGTCCAGGTTCCTGATGTCAGTTTGTAGGGCTCCCTTGGGGCTGTCAGGGCAGCAGAATTTTGAGGAGTGGGCAAATTCGGTCTGGAATCCATCCTTCGATATAAGGATTTTTTGCAGTCAGGTCCCAGCCGAGGGCCAGGGGCCCCTGGGCACATCCTTTGGCCATTTTCCCTGGGAAAGAAAACTCACCAGTCCAGGTTCCTGATGTCAGTTTGTAGGGCTCCTTTGGGTCTATCAGGGCAGCAGAAGTTTGATGTGGGGACAACTTCAGTCTGGGGTCCATCCTTCGATGTAAGGATTTTTTGCATTGAGGTCCCAGCCCAGGACCAGGGGCCCCTGGGCACATCCTTTGGCCATTTTCCCTTGGAAAGAAAACTCACCAGTCCGGGTTCCAGATGTCAGTTTGTAGGGCTCCCTGGGGTCTATCAGGGCATTACAAATTTTAGGTGGGGACAACTTTGGTTTGGCCTCCATCCTTTGATATAAAATTTTTTGCAGTCAGGCCCAGCCCATTGCCAGGGTCCCATGGGCACATTCTTTGGCCATTTTCCCTGGGAAAGAAAACTCAGCAGTCCAGGTTCCTGATGTCAGTTTGTAGGGCTCCCTTGGGTCTATCAGGGCAGCACAAGTTTGACTTGGTGACAACTTCGGTCTGGGGTCCATCCTTCGATATATGTATTTTTTGCAGTGATCCAGCCCAGGGCCAGGGGCCCCTGGGCACACCTTTTCGCCATTTTCCCTGGGAAAGAAAACTCACCAGTCCAGGTTCCTGATGTCAGTTTGTAGGGCTCCCTTGGGTCTATCAGGGCAGCACAAGTTTGAGGTGGGGAAAACTTCGGTCTGGGCTCCATCCTTCGATATAAGGATTTTTTGCAGTGAGGTCCCAGCCCAGGGTGCGGGGAACCATGACACAACCTTTGGAAGTTTTTCCTGGGAAAGAAAACTCACCAGTCCAGGTTCCTGATGTCAGTTTGTAGGGCTCCTTTGGGTCTATCAGGGCAGCAGAAGTTTGATGTGGGGACAACTTCGGTCTGGGGTCCATCCTTCTATATAAGGATTTTTTGCAGTCAGGTCCCAGTCATGGCCGGGGGCACCTCGGCACATCCTTTGGCCATTTTCCCTGCAAAAGAAAACTCACCAGTCCAGGTTCCTGATGTCAGTTTGTAGGGCTCCTTTGGGTCTATCAGGGCAGCAGAACTTTGATGTGGGGACAACTTCGGTCTGGGGTCCATCCTTCGATATATGTATTTTTTGCAGTGATCCAGCCCAGGGCCAGGGGCCCCTGGGCACAACTTTTCGCCATTTTCCCTGGGAAAGAAAACTCACCAGTCCAGGTTCCTGATGTCAGTTTGTAGGGCTCCCTTGGGTCTATCAGGGCGGCACAAGTTTGAGGTGGGGACAACTTTGGTCTGGGGTCCATCCTTCGATACAAGGATTTTTTGCAGTCAAGTCCCAGCCCAGGGCCAGGGGCCCCTGGGCACATCGTTTGTCCATTTCCCCTGGGAAAGAAAACTCAGCAGTCCAGGTTCCTGATGTCAGTTTGTAGGGCTCCTTTGGGTCTATCAGGGCAGCAGAATTTTGATGTGGGGACAACTTCGGTCTGGGGTCCATCCTTCGATATAAGGATTTTTTGCAGTCAGGTCCCAGCCATGGCCGGGGGCACCTAGGCACATCCTTTGGCCATTTTCCCTGCGAAAGAAAACTCACCAGTCCAGGTTCCTGATGTCAGTTTGTAGGGCTCCCTTGGGGCTGTCAGGGCAGCAGAATTTTGAGGAGTGGGCAATTTCGGTCTGGAATCCATCCTTCGATATAAGGATTTTTTGCAGTCAGGTCCCAGCCGAGGGCCAGGGGCCCCTGGGCACATCCTTTGGCCATTTTCCCTGGGAAAGAAAACTCACCAGTCCAGGTTCCTGAGGTCAGTTTGTAGGGCTCCTTTGGGTCTATCAGGGCAGCAGAAGTTTGATGTGGGGACAACTTCGGTCTGGGGTCCATCCTTCGATGTAAGGATTTTTTGCGTTGAGGTCCCAGCCCAGGACCAGGGGCCCCTGGGCACATCCTTTGGCCATTTTCCCTTGGAAAGAAAACTCACCAGTCCGGGTTCCTGATGTCAGTTTGTAGGGCTCCTTTGGGTCTATCTGGGCATTACAAATTTTAGGTGGGGAAACCTTTGGTCTGGCCTCCATCCTTTGATATAAAGATTTTTTGCAGTCAGGCCCAGCCCATTGCCAGGGTCCCATGGGCACATTCTTTGGCCATTTTCCCTGGGAAAGAAAACTCACCAGTCCAGGTTCCTGATGTCAGTTTGTAGGGCTCCCTTGGGTCTATCAGGGCAGCACAAGTTTGAGGTGGGGACAACTTCGGTCTGGGGTCCATCCTTCGATACAAGGATTCTTTGCAGTCAGGTCCCAGCCCAGGGCCAGGGGCCCCTGGGCACATCATTCGTCCATTTTCCCTTGGAAAGAAAACTCACCAGTCCAGGTTCCTGATGTCAGTTTGTAGGGCTCCCTTGGGTCTATCAGGGCAGCACAAGTTTGACTTGGTGACAACTTCGGTCTGGGGTACATCCTTCGATATATGTATTTTTTGCAGTGATCCAGCCCAGGGCCAGGGGCCCCAGGGCACAACTTTTCTCCATTTTCCCTGGGAAAGAAAACTCACCAGTCCAGGTTCCTGATGTCAGTTTTTAGGGCTCCCTTGGGTCTATCAGGGCGGCACAAGTTTGAGGTGGGGACAACTTCGGTCTGGGGTCCATCCTTCGATACAAGGATTTTTTGCAGTCAGGTCCCAGCCCAGGGCCAGGGGCCCCTGGGCACATCCTTTGGCCATTTTCCCTGGGAAAGAAAACTCACCAGTCCAGGTTCCTGATGTCAGTTTGTAGGGCTCCCTGGGGTCTATCAGGGCATTACAAATTTTAGGTGGGGACAACTTTGGTTTGGCCTCCATCCTTTGATATAAAGATTTTTTGCAGTCAGGCCCAGCCCATTGCCAGGGTCCCATGGGCACATTCTTTGGCCATTTTCCCTGGGAAAGAAAACTCACCAGTCCAGGTTCCTGATGTCAGTTTGTGGGGATCATTTGGGTCTATCAGGGCAGCAGACGTTTGAGGTGGGGACAACTTAGGTGTGGGGTCCATCCTTCTATATAAGGATTTTTTGCAGTGAGGTCCCAGCCCAGGGCCAGGGGCCCCTGGGCACATCATTTGTCCATTTTCCCTTGGAAAGAAAACTCACCAGTCCAGGTTCCTGATGTCAGTTTGTAGGGCTCCCTTGGGTCTATCAGGGCAGCACAAGTTTGACTTGGTGACAACTTCGGTCTCGGGTACATCCTTCGATATATGTATTTTTTGCAGTGATCCAGCCCAGGGCCAGGGGCCCCAGGGCACAACTTTTCTCCATTTTTCCTGGGAAAGAAAACTCACCAGTCCAGGTTCCTGATGTCAGTTTTTAGGGCTCCCTTGGGTCTATCAGGGCGGCACAAGTTTGAGGTGGGGACAACTTTGGTCTGGGGTCCATCCTTCGATACAAGGATTTTTTCCAGTCAGGTCCCAGCCAGGGGCCAGGGGCCCCTGGGCACATCCTTTGGCCCTTTTCCCTGGGAAAGAAAACTCAGCAGTCCAGGTTCCTGATGTCAGTTTGTAGGGCTCCCTGGGGTCTATCAGGGCATTACAAATTTTAGGTGGGGACAACTTTGGTTTGGCCTCCATCCTTTGATATAAAGATTTTTTGCAGTCAGGCCCAGCCCATTGCCAGGGTCCCATGGGCACATTCTTCGGCCATTTTCCCTGGGAAAGAAAACTCACCAGTCCAGGTTCCTGATGTCAGTTTGTGGGGATCATTTGGGTCTATCAGGGCAGCAGACGTTTGAGGTGGGGACAACTTAGGTGTGGGGTCCATCCTTCGATACAAGGATTTTTTGCAGTCAGGCCCCAGCCCAGGGCCAGGGGCCCCTGGGCACATTATTTGTCCATTTTCCCTTGGAAAGAAAACTCAGCAGTCCAGGTTCCTGATGTCAGTTTGTAGGGCTCCCTTGGGTCTATCAGGGCAGCACAAGTTTGACTTGGCGACAACTTCGGTCTGGGGTCCATCCTTCGATATATGTATTTTTTGCAGTGATCCAGCCCAGGGCCAGGGGCCCCTGGGCACACCTTTTCGCCATTTTCCCTGGGAAAGAAAACTCACCAGTCCAGGTTCCTGATGTCAGTTTGTAGGGCTCCCTTGGGTCTATCAGGGCAGCACAAGTTTGAGGTGGGGAAAACTTCGGTCTGGGCTCCATCCTTCGATATAAGGATTTTTTGCAGTCAGCTCCCAGCCCAGGGTGCGGGGAACCATGGCACAACCTTTGGCAGTTTTTCCTGGGAAAGAAAACTCACCAGTCCAGGTTCCTGATGTCAGTTTGTAGGGCTCCCTTGGGTCTATCAGGGCAGCAGAAATTTGAGGAGGGGACAATTCGGTCTGGGGTCCATCCTGCGATATATGTATATTTTGCAGTCAGGTCCCAGCCGAGGGCCAGGGTCCCCTGGGCACATCGTTTGTCCATTTCCCCTGGGAAAGAAAACTCTGCAGTCCAGGTTCCTGATGTCAGTTTGTAGGGCTCCTTTGGGTCTATCAGGGCAGCAGAAGTTTGATGTGGGTACAACTTCGGTCTGGGGTCCATCCTTCGATATAAGGATTTTTTGCAGTCAGGTCCCAGCCATGGCTGGGGGCACCTAGGCACATCCTTTGGCCATTTTCCCTGCGAAAAAAACCTCACCAGTCCAGGTTCCTGATGTCAGTTTGTAGGGCTCCCTTGGGGCTGTCAGGGCAGCAGAATTTTGAGGAATGGGCAATTTCGGTCTGGAATCCATCCTTCGATATAAGGATTTTTTGCAGTCAGGTCCCCGCCGAGGGCCAGGGGCCCCTGGGCACATCCTTTGGCCATTTTCCCTGGGAAAGAAAACTCACCAGTCCAGGTTCCTGATGTCAGTTTGTAGGGCTCCTTTGGGTCTATCAGGGCAGCAGAAGTTTGATGTGGGGACAACTTCGGTCTGGGGTCCATCCTTCGATGTAAGGATTTTTTGCATTGAGGTCCCAGCCCAGGACCAGGGGCCCCTGGGCACATCCTTTGGCCATTTTCCCTTGGAAAGAAAACTCACCAGTCCGGGTTCCTGATGTCAGTTTGTAGGGCTCCTTTGGGTCTATCTGGGCATTACAAATTTTAGGTGGGGACAACTTTGGTCTGCGAAGCATCCTTCAATATAAGGATTCTTTGCAGTCAGGCCCAGCCCATTGCCAGGGTCCCATGGGCACATTCTTTGGCCATTTTCCCTGGGAAAGAAAACTCACCAGTCCAGGTTCCTGATGTCAGTTTGTAGGGCTCCCTTGGGTCTATCAGGGCAGCACAAGTTTGAGGTGGGGACAACTTTGGTCTGGGGTCCATCCTTCGATACAAGGATTTTTTGCAGTCAGGTCCCAGCCCAGGGCCAGGGGCCCCTGGGCACATCCTTTGGCCACTTTCCCTGGGAAAGAAAACTCACCAGTCCAGGTTCCGGATGTCAGTTTGTAGGGCTCCCTTTGGTCTATCAGGGCAGCACAAGTTTGAGGAGGGGACAACTTCGGTCTGGGCTCCATCCTTCGATACAAGGATTTTTTTCAGTCATGTCCCAGCCCAGGGCCAGGGGCCCCTGGGCACAACCTTTGGCCGTTTTCTCTTGTAAAGAAAACTCACCAGTCCAGGTTCCGGATGTCAGTTTGTAGGGCTCCCTTGGTGTCCTGGGTTGTAAGATAAGCTTGTATTCCATTTGCCATCTGTCGAAGGCGAACCGGTTGGACAGGTTTTTTGTTATCTCTCTCAGAGACAATGGTTTGTGTATACACCTTTGACTGATTCAATGAAAGGCTGAAAAAAATGTAACGCCGTGAGGGGTCCCACCCAGAGGGGGGAAGCAGCTCTTCTTCTTCTTCGCGGGACTCCGAGAGAAGCAGCTCTCTCACTCTCTCTTCGCGGGATTCCGAGAGAAGCAGCTCTCCCTCTTCTTCGCGGGACTCCGAGAGAAGCAGCTCTCTCTCTCTTCGCGGGACTCCCAGAAAAGCAGCTCTCGCTCTCTCTCTCTTCGGCGGCACCCGCAGCGAAGCAGCCGGCGCGCAGAGGCGACGGCAGCGGAGCTCAGAGGCAACCCCGGCGCAGAGGAAGACCGGCCCCCACTGCCACCAGATCTTCAGAGGAAAATTATACCCTTCTAAAGATCACCACTTCAGCTGCAACTCATCAACTATTGCAAGGGAAAGCAATTGTCCCAGCAAAACCTGATACTGGCATTCCTCAGGTTCTAGACTTTTTCTTTCACTAGTTTTGTTTGTACCGATTGCATTTTCCTTTTTAAATTGTTGTCTAGTTTTCTCCTAGTAAAGAATTGTTACTCCCACTCCCATATCTTTGCCTGAGAGCCTTTTAATTTAAAGATCCTCGTAATTCAGAGGGAGGGGGGTTTGCCGTTCTCCATTGCACAGGAGGCTTTGCCCTCTTTCACAGACTCCTGTCTTGTCTAACCAAGACAGAATTTGGCGCCCAACGTGGGGCCCGAGGGCATTGAGAGGGAAAAAGGATTAACAGTTCTTAAGTAATTTGGTTTTGTTGTGTGTAAAAACATCTTCAGCATCACCATGTGGTCTAGTTTACCTTGGTTTGGGTGGCATGTGATCGTAGCTATACTTTTCCCATTTGCAGACCCTTATCTAAAAATGGGTCCTATGACTAAGGCTACGGTGTCTGTTATCAAGTTTGGCTTCTGGGTTAATTGGGTGAGGAATTCATGGATCTTTAATTTCCTCTGGAAGGCAGGTACATGGATTCATAGCTATCACACGTTAACTGTATGTTTTTGGGGTTACTTTAATAACGGTACCTACTGCGAGGAAATAGCACCTGGGCAAACTTTCTCTCAACCTTTTAACCATCTTTTTGGGTCTGTTCCACCAGTTCTCAAAGGGTTAAGATCCTTTATAAGTGCTAATGATACCATACAATGGGTGGTGTTGCTGATAGTCCTGTTATATTTAGCATTCAGAGATAAGGGAAGATTAACCTGGATAACTACCCTCACACCTACACCACAGACTCGAGATGCTGCTGCTCCAGAGCCTGACCCTGCCCCACAGCCCACCTCAGAAATGAACCGCCCAGATTGGGTGAGGGTTCTGGTTAAGGAGATACGAGAGATGCGGAAGGAGTGCATTTCCCCAGCTGGTGAGAAACCGGCCCTTTGCCTTGAGGAGGGACAGTCTAATAGTACAGCTGTGGAACCCACTAATGTTACAACTGTCCAGGTTCCAGCTGAACCACAAGGGCAGTCACGGTCAGCAGCAGTGGCCCCGGTAGAAACAAGGAAGTCTAAGGTGAAAGCAGAGCACCCTGCAGATAGGGACAGGAATGGAGGAACCTCACAACCCACAGGGGAGCCAGAGATTGCTATCATCACCGAGTCCCTGACGTACGAAAGTCTTCGCAATCTGCATAAAGACATTGTGCGACGAGGGCGTGAGGCTTATGCTACCTGGCTACTCCGGGTTTGGGATCTTATGGGTACAGGCGTGCAGCTGGACGGTGGTGAGGCAAGGAACTTGGGACCCTTGACCCAGGACTCGGGTATAAATCAGGTTTTTGTAAGGGAACCAGGGTCCCTTTCTCTCTGGGAGCGGCTCTTAATGAGTGTCAGGGAGAGGTTTATCCACAGAGAGAGAATGCAAGAGCACCATCATAGAATGCGCTGGAAGACCCTCGAGGAAGGGATCCAACAGCTGAGAGAAGTGGCAGTATTGGAGGTACTCTTTGGGAGGGATGGACGACACAATAATGACCCTGACAAGGTCAGGTGTACGGGACAAATGCTGTGGAGTCTGGCAAATCTTGGGCCATCTCAATACGCCACCTTCATTGCAACGATCAATGCTGACACCCACCGGGAGACAATAGGTTCTGTTGCCAACAAACTTAGGAATTATGAGAGTATGATTAATGGCCCAATGCAGGCTCATATCTCAGCTGTGATTAAGGAGTTTAAAGAGGAGATGAGGGAGGAGATAAGGAAGGTTAATACAGCACCCGTGAGAGTCACAGGCCCCAGAATCAGCACCCAACAATCCCCAGCTAGAGAGAGAGGGTACACCCCAAGGGCTAATCTGTGGTTCTTCCTGCGTGACCATGGGGAAGACATGGGGAGGTGGGATGGGAAACCCACCTCTGTCCTGGCAGCACGGGTCCGTCAACTCAAGGAGGGAAACTCTAACCGGGGGAGTTCCACCAAAGTGAAGGTAGCCTCAACCTCCCGTGACCAAGCTTGTGGCTACGATCTGTCAGACCCCCTTGAAGGGACCTCTAGTATGTATGCCCAGGGAAGGAATGATAACCAGTGTTAGAGGGGCCCTGTCTCTAGCCAGGGAGAGGCACGGGAAAACCGGATCTTCTGGACAGTGTGGATCCGATGGCCTGGCACATCAGAGCCACAAAAATATGATGCTTTAGTTGATACTGGTGCACAGTGTACTCTGATACCATCGGGACATGTGGGGGCAGAGCCTGTTTCCATTGCTGGTGTGACAGGGGGATCACAACAATTGACTCTGGTGGAAGCTGAGGTGAGCCTGACTGGGAAGGAGTGGAAGAAACATCCTATAGTGACTGGCCCAGATGCTCCGTGTATCCTAGGTATAGACTTCCTCCGGAACGGATATTACAAAGACCCAAAGGGACTCAGGTGGGCTTTTGGAATAGCCGCTGTAGAGGCAGAAGACATTAAGCAATTGAACACCTTGCCTGGACTGTCAGAAAACCCCTCTGCAGTAGGACTCCTAAGGGTGGAAGAACAACGCGTGCCAATTGCGACCTCGACAGTGCACCGCCGGCAGTATCGGACGGATCGAGATGCCGTGATCCCCATCCACAAAATGATTCGGGAGCTGGAGAGCCAAGGGGTGGTCAGCAAAACCCACTCACCCTTCAACAGCCCCATCTGGCCTGTGCGCAAATCTGACAAAGAATGGAGATTGACTGTGGACTATCGTGGCTTAAATGAAGTGACTCCACCGCTGAGCGCTGCTGTGCCGGACATGCTGGAACTCCAGTACGAGCTGGAGTCCAAGGCAGCAAAGTGGTATGCCACCATTGATATTGCTAATGCGTTTTTCTCCATTCCTCTGGCAGCAGAATGCAGGCCTCAGTTTGCTTTCACCTGGAGGGGCGTGCAGTACACCTGGAACCGACTGCCCCAGGGGTGGAAACACAGCCCCACCATCTGCCATGGACTGATCCAGGCTGCACTAGAAAAGGGTGAGGCTCCAGAACACCTGCAATACATTGATGACATCATTGTGTGGGGGAGCACAGCGGCAGAAGTGTTTGAGAAAGGTGAGAGGATCATCCAGATACTACTAGAAGCTGGCTTTGCCGTCAAGAAGAGCAAAGTCAAGGGACCTGCCCGAGAGATCCAGTTCCTGGGAGTGAAATGGCAAGATGGACGGCGCCAGATTCCCACTGAGGTCATCAACAAGATCACAGCTATGTCCCCACCAACCAGCAAAAAGGAAACACAAGCTTTCCTGGGTGCCATAGGTTTCTGGAGAATGCACATTCCTGAGTATAGCCAGATTGTGAGCCCTCTTTATCTGGTTACCCGAAAGAAGAATGATTTCCACTGGGGCCCTGAGCAGCAACAAGCCTTCACCCAGATCAAGCAGGAGATCGCTCATGCTGTAGCCCTTGGCCCAGTCAGAACGGGACCAGAGGTCAAGAATGTGCTCTACTCTGCAGCCGGGAACCATGGGTTGTCTTGGAGCCTTTGGCAGAAAGTGCCTGGGGAGACTCGAGGCCGACCACTGGGATTCTGGAGCCGAAGTTACAGAGGGTCTGAAGCCAACTACACTCCCACAGAGAAGGAAATCTTGGCTGCCTTTGAAGGAGTTCAAGCAGCCTCGGAAGTAATTGGCACAGAAACACAACTCCTCCTGGCACCCCGACTACCGGTGCTGGGGTGGATGTTTAAAGGAAAGGTTCCTACTACCCACCATGCCACTGACGCCACATGGAGCAAATGGATTGCCCTCATCACTCAACGCGCCCGTATTGGAAACCTGAATCGCCCTGGGATTTTGGAGATAATTACGAACTGGCCAGAAGGTGAAAACTTTGGTCTCACTGATGATGAGGAGCAGGTACAAGTGGCAAGGGCTGAAGAAGCTCCACCATACAACCAACTACCAGCAGAGGAGACCTGCTACGCTCTTTTCACTGACGGTTCCTGTCGCATCGTAGGGATGAACCGGAAGTGGAAAGCAGCCGTATGGAGCCCCACACGCCAAGTTGCACAAGCTACCGAAGGAGAAGGTGGATCGAGCCAACTCGCTGAACTCAAGGCCGTTCAGCTGGCTCTGGACATTGCTGAAAGGGAAAAGTGGCCAAAGCTCTACCTTTATACTGATTCATGGATGGTAGCCAATGCTCTGTGGGGCTGGCTGGGAAGGTGGAGAAAGGCCAACTGGCAACGTAGAGGAAAGCCAATCTGGGCTGCTGATATATGGAAAGACATTGCCTCTCGGGTGGAAAAGCTGACGGTGAAAGTCCGTCATGTAGATGCCCATGTCCCCAAAAGTCGGGCTAATGAGGAGCACCGGAACAACGAGCAGGTAGATCAGGCAGCAAAAATAGAGGTGTCAAAGATAGACTTAGATTGGCACCATAAGGGGGAGTTGTTCCTGGCTCGATGGGCTCATGATGCCTCAGGTCATCAGGGCAGAGATGCCACCTACAAGTGGGCACGAGACCGAGGGGTGGATCTAACCATGGACAGTGTTTCCCAGGTTATCCATGACTGTGAGACGTGTGCTGCCATCAAACAGGCCAAGAGGGTGAAGCCCCTATGGTATGGTGGGCGGTGGTCCAAGTACAAGTATGGGGAGGCCTGGCAGATTGACTACATCACACTGCCCCAGACACGCCAAGGCAAGCGCTACGTGCTGACCATGGTAGAAGCCACCACTGGATGGCTGGAGACTTTCCCTGTACCTCATGCCACTGCCCGGAACACCATCTTAGGCTTGGAAAAACAAGTCCTGTGGAGACACGGCACCCCTGAGAGAATTGAGTCTGACAACGGCACCCATTTCAAGAACAGCCTTATCAACACCTGGGCCAGAGAACATGGTATCGAATGGATATATCATATTCCCTATCATGCTCCAGCTGCCGGCAAAGTTGAACGGTGCAACGGACTCCTTAAGACTACCCTGAAGGCACTCGGTGGGGGAACATTTAGAAACTGGGAAATTAACCTGGCAAAAGCAACCTGGATGGTCAACACCCGGGGGTCTGTCAATCGAGCTGGCCCTGCTCAGTCAGAACCCTTACACGCAGTAGATGGAGATAAGGTCCCTGTAGTACATATGAAAGGTATTCTAGGGAAAACTGTTTGGATTAATCCCACCTCAGGCAAAGACCAACCCATTCGTGGGATTGTCTTTGCTCAAGGACCTGGTTACACTTGGTGGGTAATGCAGGAAGATGGGGAGACCCGCTGTGTACCACAGGGAAACTTAGTCTTAAGAGAGAACTGGGTGTAAGATTTCATGGTGTGCAGATGGAAATAGAATAAGGGGTGGATAATGTCCTGGGTTGTAAGATAAGCTTGTATTCCATTTGCCATCTGTCGAAGGCGAACCGGTTGGACAGGTTTTTTGTTATCTCTCTCAGAGACAATGGTTTGTGTATACACCTTTGACTGATTCAATGAAAGGCTGAAAAAAATGTAACGCCGTGAGGGGTCCCACCCAGAGGGGGGAAGCAGCTCTTCTTCTTCTTCGCGGGACTCCGAGAGAAGCAGCTCTCTCACTCTCTCTTCGCGGGATTCCGAGAGAAGCAGCTCTCCCTCTTCTTCGCGGGACTCCGAGAGAAGCAGCTCTCTCTCTCTTCGCGGGACTCCCAGAAAAGCAGCTCTCGCTCTCTCTCTCTTCGGCGGCACCCGCAGCGAAGCAGCCGGCGCGCAGAGGCGACGGCAGCGGAGCTCAGAGGCAACCCCGGCGCAGAGGAAGACCGGCCCCCACTGCCACCAGATCTTCAGAGGAAAATTATACCCTTCTAAAGATCACCACTTCAGCTGCAACTCATCAACTATTGCAAGGGAAAGCAATTGTCCCAGCAAAACCTGATACTGGCATTCCTCAGGTTCTAGACTTTTTCTTTCACTAGTTTTGTTTGTACCGATTGCATTTTCCTTTTTAAATTGTTGTCTAGTTTTCTCCTAGTAAAGAATTGTTACTCCCACTCCCATATCTTTGCCTGAGAGCCTTTTAATTTAAAGATCCTCGTAATTCAGAGGGAGGGGGGTTTGCCGTTCTCCATTGCACAGGAGGCTTTGCCCTCTTTCACAGACTCCTGTCTTGTCTAACCAAGACACTTGGGTCTATCAGGGCAGCACAAGTTTGAGGTGCTGACAACTTCGGTCTGGGGTCCATCCTTTGATATAAGTATTTTTTGCAGTCAGGACCCAGCCCAGTGTGCGGCGCCCCTGGGCACATCTTTTGGCCATTTTCCCTTGGAAAGAAAACTCACCAGTCCAGGTACCTGATGTCAGTTTGTAGGGCTCCCTTGGGTCTATCAGGGCAGCACAAGTTTGAGGTGGGGACAACTTCGGTCTGGGGTTCATCTTCGATATAAGGATTCTTCGCAGTAAGGCCCCAGCCCGGGGTCAGGGGACCCTGGGCACATCCTTTGGCCATTTTCCCTGGGAAAGAAAACTCACTAGTCCAGGTTGCAGATGTCAGTTTGTAGGGCTCCCTTGGGTCTATCAGGGCAGCACAACTTTGAGGAGGGGACAACTTTGGTCTGCGAAGCATCCTTCAATATAAGGATTCTTTGCAGTCAGGCCCCAGCCCATTGCCAGGGGCCCCTGGGCACATCCTTTGGCCATTTTCCCTGGGAAAGAAAACTCACCAGTCCAGGTTGCTGATGTCAGTTTGTAGGGCTCCCTTGGGTCTATCAGGGCAGCACAACTTTGAGGAGGGGACAACTTCGGTTGGGGGTCCAAACTTCGATATAAGGATTCTCTGCAGTCAGGCCCCAGCCCAGGGCCAGGGGCCCCTGGGCACATCCTTTGGCCATTTTCCCTGGGAAAGAAAACTCACCAGTCCAGGTTGCTGATGTCAGTTTGTAGGGCTCCCTTGGGTCTATCTGGGCAGCAGAAATTTGAGGAGCGGACAATTTTGGTCTGCGATCCATCCTTCGATATATGGATTCTTTGCAGTCAGGTCCCAGCCCTGCTCTTGGGGCTCCTGGGAACATCCTTTGGCCATTTTCTCTGGGAAAGGAAACTCACCAGTCCAGGTTGCTGATGTCAGTTTGTAGGGCTCCCTTGGGTCTCTCAGGGCAGCACAACTTTAGGGAGGGGACCACTTCAGTCTGTGATCCATCCTTCGATATAAGGATTTTTTGCATTCAGGCCCCAGCCCAGGGCCAGGGGCCCCTGGGCACATCCTTTGGCCATTTTCCCTGGGAAAGAAAACTCACCAGTCCAGGTTGCTGATATCAGTTTGTAGGGCTCCCTTGGGTCTATCAGGGCAGCACAACTTTGAGGAGGGGACAACTTTGGTCTGCGAAGCATCCTTCAATATAAGGATTCTTTGCAGTCAGGCCCCAGCCCGTTGCCAGGGGCCCCTGGGCACATCCTTTGGCCATTTTCCCTGGGAAATAAAACTCACCAGTCCAGGTTCCTGATGTCAGTTTGTAGGGCTCCCTTGGGTCTCTCAGGGCAGCACAACTTTGAGGAGGGGACAACTTCGGTCTGGGGTCCATCCTTCGATATAAGGATTCTTTGCAGTCAGGTGCCAGCCCAGTGCCAGGGGCCCCTGGGCACATCCTTTGGCCATTTTCCCTGGGAAAGAAAACTCACCAGTCCAGGTTCCTGATGTCAGTTTGTAGGGCTCCCTTGGGTCTATCAGGGCAGCACAATTTTGAGGTGGGGACAATTTTGGTCTGTGATCCACGCTTCGATTGAGGGATTCTTTACAGTCAGGCCCGAGTCCAGAGCCAGGGGCTCCTGGGCACATCCTTTGGCCATTTTCCCTGGGAAAGAAAATTCACCAGTCCAGGTTGCTAATGTCAGTTTGTAGGGCTCCCTTGGGTCTATCAGGGCAGCACAACTTTGAGGAGGGGACAACTTCAGTCTGGGGTCCATCCTTCGATATAAGGATTCTTTGCAGTCAGGTCCGAGCCCAGTGCCAGGGGCCCCTGGGCACATCCTTTGGCCATTTTCCCTGGGAAAGAAAACTCACCAGTCCAGGTTGCTGATGTCAATTTGTAGGGCTCCCTTGGGTCTCTCAGGGCAGCACAACTTTGAGGAGGGGACAACTTCGGTCTGTGATCCATTGTTCGATATAAGGATTCTTTGCATTCAGGTCCCAGCCCGGGGTCAGGGGCCCCTGGGCACATCCTTTGGCCATTTTCCCTGGGAAAGAAAACTCACTAGTCCAGGTTGCTGATGTCAGTTTGTAGGGCTCCCTTGGGTCTATCAGGGCAGCACAACTTTGAGGAGGGGACAACTTTGGTCTGCGAACCATCCTTCGATATAAGGATTCTTTGCAGTCAGGCCCCAGCCCGTTGCCAGGGGCCCCTGGGCACATCCTTTGGCCATTTTCCCTGGGAAAGAAAACTCACCAGTCCAGGTTGCTGATGTCAGTTTGTAGGGCTCCCTTGGGTCTCTCAGGGCAGCACAACTTTGAGGAGGGGACAACTTTGGTCTGTGATCCATTCTTAGATATAAGGATTCTTCGCAGTCAGGCCCCAGCCCGGGGTCAGGGGCCCCTGGGCACATCCTTTGGCCATTTTCCCTGGGAAAGAAAACTCACCAGTCCAGGTTGCTGATGTCAGTTTGTAGGGCTCTCTTGTGTCTCTCAGGGCAGCACAACTTTGAGGAGGGGACAACTTCGGTCTGGGGTCCATCCTTCGATATAAGGATTCTTTGCAGTCAGGTGCCAGCCCAGTGCCAGGGGCCCCTGGGCACATCCTTTGGCCATTTTCCCTGGGAAAGAAAACTCACCAGTCCAGGTTGCTGATGTCAGTTTGTAGGGCTCCCTTGGGTCTATCAGGGCAGCACAACTTTGAGGAGGGGACAACTTCGGTCTGGGGTCCATCCTTCGATATATGGATTCTTTGCAGTCAGGTCCCAGCCCTGCTCTTGGGGATCCTGGGCACATCCTTTGGCCATTTTCCCTGGGAAAGAAAACTCACCAGTCCAGGTTCCTGATGTCAGTTTGTAGGGCTCCCTTGGGTCTATCAGGGCAGCACAAGTATGAGATGGGGACAACTTCGGTCTGCGATCCATCCTTCGATATAAGGATTCTTTGCATTCAGGCCCGAGCCCAGGGTCAGGGGCCCCTGGGCACATCCTTTGGCCATTTTCCCTGGGAAAGAAAACTCACCAGTCCAGGTTGCTGATATCAGTTTGTAGGGCTCCCTTGGGTCTATCAGGGCAGTACAAGTATGAGATGGGGACAACTTCGGTGTGCGATCCATCCTTCGATATAAGGATTCTTTGCATTCAGGCCCGAGCCCAGTGCCAGGGGCCCCTGGGCACATCCTCTGGCCATTTTCCCTGGGAAAGAAAACTCACCAGTCCAGGTTCCTGATGTCAGTTTGTAGGGCTCCCTTGGGTCTATCAGGGCAGCACAAGTATGAGATGGGGACAACTTCGGTCTGCGATCCATCCTTCGATATAAGGATTCTTTGCATTCAGGCCCGAGCCCAGTGCCAGGGGCCCCTGGGCACATCCTTTGGCCATTTTCCCTGGGAAAGAAAACTCACTAGTCCAGGTTGCTGATGTCAGTTTGTAGGGCTCCCTTGGGTCTATCTGGGCAGCAGAAATTTGAGGAGCGGACAATTTTGGTCTGCGATCCATCCTTCGATATATGGATTCTTTGCAGTCAGGTCCCAGCCCTGCTATTGGGGCTCCTGGGAACATCCTTTGGCCATTTTCCCTGGGAAAGAAAACTCACCATTCCAGGTTCCTGATGTCAGTTTGTAGGGCTCCCTTGGGTCTATCAGGGCAGCACAAGTATGAGATGGGGACAACTTCGGTCTGGGGTCCATCCTTCGATATAAGGATTCTTCGCAGTCAGGTCCCAGCCCGGGGTCGGGGGCCCCTGGGCACATCCTTTGGCCATTTTCCCTGGGAAAGAAAACTCACCAGTCCAGGTTGCTGATGTCAGTTTGTAGGGCTCCCTTGGGTCTATCAGGGCAGCACAACTTTGAGGATGGGACAACTTCTGTCTGGGGTCCATCCTTCGATATATGGATTCTTTGCAGTCAGGTCCCAGCCCTGCTCTTGGGGATCCTGGGAACATCCTTTGGCCATTTTCCCTGGGAAAGAAAACTCACCAGTCCAGGTTGCTGATGTCAGTTTGTAGGGCTCCCTTGGGTCTCTCAGGGCAGCACAACTTTGAGGAGGGGACAACTTCAGTCTGCGATCCATCCTTCGATATAAGGATTCTTTGCATTCAGGCCCGAGCCCAGGGTCAGGGGCCCCTGGGCACATCCTTTGGCCATTTTCCCTGGGAAAGAAAACTCACCAGTCCAGGTTGCTGATATCAGTTTGTAGGGCTCCCTTGGGTCTATCAGGGCAGTACAAGTATGAGATGGGGACAACTTCGGTGTGCGATCCATCCTTCGATATAAGGATTCTTTGCATTCAGGCCCGAGCCCAGTGCCAGGGGCCCCTGGGCACATCCTCTGGCCATTTTCCCTGGGAAAGAAAACTCACCAGTCCAGGTTGCTGATATCAGTTTGTAGGGCTCCCTTGGGTCTATCAGGGCAGCACAAGTATGAGATGGGGACAACTTCGGTCTGCGATCCATCCTTCGATATATGGATTCTTTGCAGTCAGGCCCGAGCCCAGTGCCAGGGGCCCCTGGGCACATCCTTTGGCCATTTTCCCTGGGAAAGAAAACTCACCATTCCAGGTTCCTGATGTCAGTTTGTAGGGCTCCCTTGGGTCTATCAGGGCAGCACAAGTATGAGATGGGGACAACTTCGGTCTGGGGTCCATCCTTCGATATAAGGATTCTTCGCAGTCAGGTCCCAGCCCGGGGTCGGGGGCCCCTGGGCACATCCTTTGGCCATTTTCCCTGGGAAAGAAAACTCACCAGTCCAGGTTGCTGATGTCAGTTTGTAGGGCTCCCTTGGGTCTATCAGGGCAGCACAACTTTGAGGAGGGGACAACTTCGGTCTGGGGTCCATCCTTCGATATATGGATTCTTTGCAGTCAGGTCCCAGCCCTGCTCTTGGGGATCCTGGGAACATCCTTTGGCCATTTTCCCTGGGAAAGAAAACTCACCAGTCCAGGTTGCTGATGTCAGTTTGTAGGGCTCCCTTGGGTCTCTCAGGGCAGCACAACTTTGAGGAGGGGACAACTTCAGTCTGCGATCCATCCTTCGATATAAGGATTCTTTGCATTCAGGCCCGAGCCCAGGGTCAGGGGCCCCTGGGCACATCCTTTGGCCATTTTCCCTGGGAAAGAAAACTCACCAGTCCAGGTTGCTGATATCAGTTTGTAGGGCTCCCTTGGGTCTATCAGGGCAGTACAAGTATGAGATGGGGACAACTTCGGTGTGCGATCCATCCTTCGATATAAGGATTCTTTGCATTCAGGCCCGAGCCCAGTGCCAGGGGCCCCTGGGCACATCCTCGGGCCATTTTCCCTGGGAAAGAAAACTCACCATTCCAGGTTCCTGATGTCAGTTTGTAGGGCTCCCTTGGGTCTATCAGGGCAGCACAAGTATGAGATGGGGACAACTTCGGTCTGGGGTCCATCCTTCGATATAAGGATTCTTCGCAGTCAGGTCCCAGCCCGAGGTCGGGGGCCCCTGGGCACATCCTTTGGCCATTTTCCCTGGGAAAGAAAACTCACCAGTCCAGGTTGCTGATGTCAGTTTGTAGGGCTCCCTTGGGTCTATCAGGGCAGCACAACTTTGAGGAGGGGACAACTTCGGTCTGGGGTCCATCCTTCGATATATGGATTCTTTGCAGTCAGGTCCCAGCCCTGCTCTTGGGGATCCTGGGAACATCCTTTGGCCATTTTCCCTGGGAAAGAAAACTCACCAGTCCAGGTTGCTGATGTCAGTTTGTAGGGCTCCCTTGGGTCTCTCAGGGCAGCACAACTTTGAGGAGGGGACAACTTCAGTCTGCGATCCATCCTTCGATATAAGGATTCTTTGCATTCAGGCCCGTGCCCAGGGTCAGGGGCCCCTGGGCACATCCTTTGGCCATTTTCCCTGGGAAAGAAAACTCACCAGTCCAGGTTGCTGATATCAGTTTGTAGGGCTCCCTTGGGTCTATCAGGGCAGTACAAGTATGAGATGGGGACAACTTCGGTGTGCGATCCATCCTTCGATATAAGGATTCTTTGCATTCAGGCCCGAGCCCAGTGCCAGGGGCCCCTGGGCACATCCTTTGGCCATTTTCCCTGGGAAAGAAAACTCACCAGTCCAGGTTGCTGAGGTCAGTTTGTAGGGCTCCCTTGGGTCTATCAGGGCAGCACAACTTTGAGGAGGGGACAACTTCGTTTGGAGGTCCAAACTTCGATATAAGGATTCTCTGCAGTCAGGCCCCAGCCCAGGGCCGGGGGCCCCTGGGCACAACCTTTGGCCATTTGCCCTGGGAAAGAAAATTCACCTATCCAGGCTGCTGATATCAGTTTGTAGGGCTCCCTTGGCTCTATCTGGGCAGCAGAAATTTGAGGAGCGGACAATTTTGGTCTGCGATCCATCCTTCGATATATGGATTCTTTGCAGTCAGGTCCCAGCCCTGCTCTTGGGGCTCCTGGGAACATCCTTTGGCCATTTTCCCTGGGAAAGAAAACTCACCAGTCCAGGTTGCTGATATCAGTTTGTAGGGCTCCCTTGGGTCTATCAGGGCAGCACAAGTATGAGATGGGGACAACTTCGGTCTGCGATCCATCCTTCGATATAAGGATTCTTTGCATTCAGGCCCGAGCCCAGTGCCAGGGGCCCCTGGGCACATCCTTTGGCCATTTTCCCTGGGAAAGAAAACTCACCATTCCAGGTTCCTGATGTCAGTTTGTAGGGCTCCCTTGGGTCTATCAGGGCAGCACAAGTATGAGATGGGGACAACTTCGGTCTGCGATCCATCCTTCGATACAAGGATTCTTTGCATTCAGGCCCGAGCCCAGGGCCAGGGGCCCCTGGGCACATCCTTTGGCCATTTTCCCTGGGAAAGAAAACTCACCAGTCCAGGTTGCTGATGTCAGTTTGTAGGGCTCCCTTGGGTCTATCAGGGCAGCACAAGTTTGAGGTGGGGACCATTTTGGTCTGTGATCCACCCTTCGATAGAGGGATTCTTTACAGTCAGGCCCGAGCCCAGGGTCAGGGGCCCCTGGGCATATCCTTTGGCCATTTTCCCTGGGAAAGAAAACTCACCAGTCCAGGTTGCTGATGTCAGTTTGTAGGGCTTCCTTGTTTCTCTCAGGGCAGCACAACTTTGAGGATGGGACAACTTCGGTCTGGGGTCCATCCTTCGATATAAGGATTTTTTGCATTCAGGTCGGAGCCCAGTGCCAGGGGCCCCTGGGCACATCCTTTGGCCATTTTCCCTGGGAAAGAAAACTCACCAGTCCAGGTTGCTGATGTCAATTTGTAGGGCTCCCTTGGGTCTCTCAGGGCAGCACAACTGTGAGGAGGGGACAACTTTGGTCTGTGATCCATTCTTCGATATAAGGATTCTTCGCAGTCAGGTCCCAGCCAGGGGTCAGGGGCCCCTGGGCACATCCTTTGGCCATTTTCCCTGGGAAATAAAACTCACCAGTCCAGGTTGCTGATGTCAGTTTGTAGGGCTCCCTTGGGTCTCTCAGGGCAGCACAACTTTGAGGAGGGGACAACTTCGGTCTGGGGTCCATCCTTCGATATAAGGATTCTTTGCAGTCAGGTCCCAGCCCTGCTCTTGGGGCTCCTGGGAACATCCTTTGGCCATTTTCCCTGGGAAAGAAAACTCACCAGTCCAGGTTGCTGATATCAGTTTGTAGGGCTCCCTTGGGTCTATCAGGGCAGCACAAGTATGAGATGCGGACAACTTCGGTCTGCGATCCATCCTTCGATATAAGGATTCTTTGCATTCAGGCCCGAGCCCAGTGCCAGGGGCCCCTGGGCACATCCTTTTGCCATTTTCCCTGGGAAAGAAAACTCACCAGTCCAGGTTGCTGAGGTCAGTTTGTAGGGCTCCCTTGGGTCTATATGGGAAGTAGAAATTTGAGGAGGGGACAACTTCGGTCTGTGATCCATTCTTCGATATAAGGATTCTTCGCAGTAAGGCCCCAGCCCGGGGTCAGGGGACCCTGGGCACATCCTTTGGCCATTTTCCCTGGGAAAGAAAACTCACTAGTCCAGGTTGCTGATGTCAGTTTGTAGGGCTCCCTTGGGTCTATCAGGGCAGCACAACTTTGAGGAGGGGACAACTTCGGTCTGGGGTCCATCCTTCGATATATGGATTCTTTGCAGTCAGGTCCCAGCCCTGCTCTTGGGGATCCTGGGAACATCCTTTGGCCATTTTCCCTGGGAAAGAAAACTCACCAGTCCAGGTTGCTGATGTCAGTTTGTAGGGCTCCCTTGGGTCTCTCAGGGCAGCACAACTTTGAGGAGGGGACAACTTCAGTCTGCGATCCATCCTTCGATATAAGGATTCTTTGCATTCAGGCCCGAGCCCAGGGTCAGGGGCCCCTGGGCACATCCTTTGGCCATTTTCCCTGGGAAAGAAAACTCACCAGTCCAGGTTGCTGATATCAGTTTGTAGGGCTCCCTTGGGTCTATCAGGGCAGTACAAGTATGAGATGGGGACAACTTCGGTGTGCGATCCATCCTTCGATATAAGGATTCTTTGCATTCAGGCCCGAGCCCAGTGCCAGGGGCCCCTGGGCACATCCTCTGGCCATTTTCCCTGGGAAAGAAAACTCACCAGTCCAGGTTCCTGATGTCAGTTTGTAGGGCTCCCTTGGGTCTATCAGGGCAGCACAAGTATGAGATGGGGACAACTTCGGTCTGCGATCCATCCTTCGATATAAGGATTCTTTGCATTCAGGCCCGAGCCCAGGGCCAGGTGCCCCTGGGCACATCCTTTGGCCATTTTCCCTGGGAAAGAAAACTCACCAGTCCAGGTTCCTGATGTCAGTTTGTAGGGCTCCCTTGGGTCTATCAGGGCAGCACAAGTTTGAGGTGGGGACAATTTTGGTCTGTGATCCACGCTTCGATTGAGGGATTCTTTACAGTCAGGCCCGAGTCCAGGGCCAGGGGCTCCTGGGCACATCCTTTGGCCATTTTCCCTGGGAAAGAAAATTCACCAGTCCAGGTTGCTAATATCAGTTTGTAGGGCTCCCTTGGGTCTATCAGGGCAGCACAACTTTGAGGAGGGGACAACTTCAGTCTGGGGTCCATCCTTCGATATAAGGATTCTTTGCAGTCAGGTCTGAGCCCAGTGCCAGGGGCCCCTGGGCACATCCTTTGGCCATTTTCCCTGGGAAAGAAAACTCACCAGTCCAGGTTGCTGAGGTCAGTTTGTAGGGCTCCCTTGGGTCTATCAGGGCAGCACAACTTTGAGGAGGGGACAACTTCGGTTGGGGGTCCAAACTTCGATATAAGGATTCTCTGCAGTCAGGCCCCAGCCCAGGGCCGGGGGTCCCTGGGCACATCCTTTGGCCATTTTCCCTGGGAAAGAAAATTCACCTCTCCAGGTTGCTGATGTCAGTTTGTAGGGCTCCCTTGGGTCTATCTGGGCAGCAGAAATTTGAGGAGCGGACACTTTTGGTCTGCGATCCATCCTTCGATATATGGATTCTTTGCAGTCAGGTCCCAGCCCTGCTCTTGGGGCTCCTGGGAACATCCTTTGGCCATTTTCCCTGGGAAAGAAAACTCACCAGTCCAGGTTGCTGATATCAGTTTGTAGGGCTCCCTTGGGTCTATCAGGGCAGCACAGGTATGAGATGGGGACAACTTCGGTCTGCGATCCATCCTTCGATATAAGGATTCTTTGCATTCAGGCCCGAGCCCAGTGCCAGGGGCCCCTGGGCACATCCTTTGGCCATTTTCCCTGGGAAAGAAAACTCACCATTCCAGGTTCCTGATGTCAATTTGTAGGGCTCCCTTGGGTCTATCAGGGCAGCACAAGTATGAGATGGGGACAACTTCGGTCTGCGATCCATCCTTCGATACAAGGATTCTTTGCATTCAGGCCCGAGCCCAGGGCCAGGGGCCCCTGGGCACATCCTTTGGCCATTTTCCCTGGGAAAGAAAACTCACCAGTCCAGGTTGCTGATGTCAGTTTGTAGGGCTCCCTTGGGTCTATCAGGGCAGCACAAGTTTGAGGTGGGGACAATTTTGGTCTGTGATCCACCCTTCGATAGAGGGATTCTTTACAGTCAGGCCCGAGCCCAGGGTCAGGGGCCCCTGGGCATATCCTTTGGCCATTTTCCCTGGGAAAGAAAACTCACCAGTCCAGGTTGCTGATGTCAGTTTGTAGGGCTTCCTTGTTTCTCTCAGGGCAGCACAACTTTGAGGATGGGACAACTTCAGTCTGGGGTCCATCCTTCGATATAAGGATTTTTTGCATTCAGGGCGGAGCCCAGTGCCAGGGGCCCCTGGGCACATCCTTTGGCCATTTTCCCTGGGAAAGAAAACTCACCAGTCCAGGTTGCTGATGTCAATTTGTAGGGCTCCCTTGGGTCTCTCAGGGCAGCACAACTTTGAGGAGGGGACAACTTCGGTCTGTGATCCATTGTTCGATATAAGGATTCTTTGCAGTCAGGTCCCAGCCCGGGGTCAGGGGCCCCTGGGCACATCCTTTGGCCATTTTCCCTGGGAAAGAAAACTCACTAGTCCAGGTTGCTGATGTCAGTTTGTAGGGCTCCCTTGGGTCTATCAGGGCAGCACAACTTTGAGGAGGGGACAACTTTGGTCTGCGAACCATCCTTCGATATAAGGATTCTTTGCAGTCAGGCCCCAGCCCGTTGCCAGGGGCCCCTGGGCACATCCTTTGGCCATTTTCCCTGGGAAAGAAAACTCACCAGTCCAGGTTGCTGATGTCAGTTTGTAGGGCTCCCTTGGGTCTCTCAGGGCAGCACAAGTATGAGATGGGGACAACTTTGGTCTGTGATCCATTCTTAGATATAAGGATTCTTCGCAGTCAGGCCCCAGCCCGGGGTCAGGGGCCCCTGGGCACATCCTTTGGCCATTTTCCCTGGGAAAGAAAACTCACCAGTCCAGGTTGCTGATGTCAGTTTGTAGGGCTCTCTTGGGTCTCTCAGGGCAGCACAACTTTGAGGAGGGGACAACTTCGGTCTGGGGTCCATCCTTCGATATAAGGATTCTTTGCAGTCAGGTGCCAGCCCAGTGCCGGGGGCCCCTGGGCACATCCTTTGGCCATTTTCCCTGGGAAAGAAAACTCACCAGTCCAGGTTCCTGATGTCAGTTTGTAGGGCTCCCTTGGGTCTATCAGGGCAGCACAACTTTGAGGAGGGGACAACTTCAGTCTGGGGTCCATACTTCGATATAAGGATTCTTTGCAGTCAGGTGCCAGCCCAGTGCCAGGGGCCCCTGGGCACATCCTTTGGCCATTTTCCCTGGGAAAGAAAACTCACCAGTCCAGGTTGCTGATGTCAGTTTGTAGGGCTCCCTTGGGTCTATCAGGGCAGCACAACTTTGAGGAGGGGACAACTTCGGTCTGGGGTCCATCCTTCTATATAAGGATTCTTTGCAGTCAGGTCCCAGCCCTGCTCTTGGGGCTCCTGGGAACATCCTTTGGCCATTTTCCCTGGGAAAGAAAACTCACCAGTCCAGGTTGCTGATGTCAGTTTGTAGGGCTCCCTTGGGTCTATCAGGGCAGCACAACTTTGAGGAGGGGACAACTTCGGTCTGCGATCCATCCTTCGATATAAGGATTCTTTGCATTCAGGCCCGAGCCCAGGGTCAGGGGCCCCTGGGCACATCCTTTGGCCATTTTCCCTGGGAAAGAAAACTCACCAGTCCAGGTTGCTGATATCAGTTTGTAGGGCTCCCTTGGGTCTATCAGGGCAGTACAAGTATGAGATGGGGACAACTTCGGTCTGCGATCCATCCTTCGATACAAGGATTCTTTGCATTCAGGCCCGAGCCCAGGGCCAGGGGCCCCTGGGCACATCCTTTGGCCATTTTCCCTGGGAAAGAAAACTCACCAGTCCAGGTTGCTGATGTCAGTTTGTAGGGCTCCCTTGGGTCTATCAGGGCAGCACAAGTTTGAGGTGGGGACAATTTTGGTCTGTGATCCACCCTTCGATAGAGGGATTCTTTACAGTCAGGCCCGAGCCCAGGGTCAGGGGCCCCTGGGCATATCCTTTGGCCATTTTCCCTGGGAAAGAAAACTCACCAGTCCAGGTTGCTGATGTCAGTTTGTAGGGCTTCCTTGTTTCTCTCAGGGCAGCACAACTTTGAGGATGGGACAACTTCGGTCTGGGGTCCATACTTCGATATAAGGATTTTTTGCATTCAGGGCGGAGCCCAGTGCCAGGGGCCCCTGGGCACATCCTTTGGCCATTTTCCCTGGGAAAGAAAACTCACCAGTCCAGGTTGCTGATGTCAGTTTGTAGGGCTCCCTTGGGTCTCTCAGGGCAGCACAAGTTTGAGGAGGGGACCACTTCAGTCTGTGATCCATCCTTCGATATAAGGATTCTTTGCATTCAGGCCCCAGCCCAGGGCCAGGGGCCCCTGGGCACATCCTTTGGCCATTTTCCCTGGGAAAGAAAACTCACCAGTCCAGGTTGCTGATATCAGTTTGTAGGGCTCCCTTGGGTCTATCAGGGCAGCACAACTTTGAGGAGGGGACAACTTCAGTCTGCGATCCATCCTTCGATATAAGGATTCTTTGCAGTCAGGCCCCAGCCCGTTGCCAGGGGCCCCTGGGCACATCCTTTGGCCATTTTCCCTGGGAAATAAAACTCACCAGTCCAGGTTGCTGATGTCAGTTTGTAGGGCTCCCTTGGGTCTCTCAGGGCAGCACAACTTTGAGGAGGGGACAACTTCGGTCTGGGGTCCATTCTTCGATATAAGGATTCTTTGCAGTCAGGCCCCATCCCAGTCCCAGGGGCCCCTGGGCACATCCTTTGGCCATTTTCCCTGGGAAAGAAAACTCACCAGTCCAGGTTGCTGATGTCAGTTTGTAGGGCTCCCTTGGGTCTATCTGGGCAGCAGAAATTTGAGGAGCGGACAATTTTGGTCTGCGATCCATCCTTCGATATATGGATTCTTTGCAGTCAGGTCCCAGCCCTGCTATTGGGGCTCCTGGGAACATCCTTTGGCCATTTTCCCTGGGAAAGAAAACTCACCAGTCCAGGTTGCTGATGTCAGTTTGTAGGGCTCCCTTGGGTCTATCAGGGCAGCACAACTTTAGGGAGGGGACCACTTCAGTCTGTGATCCATCCTTCGATATAAGGATTTTTTGCAATCAGGCCCCAGCCCAGGGCCAGGGGCCCCTGGGCACATCCTTTGGCCATTTTCCCTGGGAAAGAAAACTCACCAGTCCAGGTTGCTGATATCAGTTTGTAGGGCTCCCTTGGGTCTATCAGGGCAGCACAAGTATGAGATGGGGACAACTTCGGTCTGCGATCCATCCTTCGATATATGGATTCTTTGCAGTCAGGTCCCAGCCCTGCTCTTGGGGATCCTGGGAACATCCTTTGGCCATTTTCCCTGGGAAAGAAAACTCACCATTCCAGGTTCCTGATGTCAGTTTGTAGGGCTCCCTTGGGTCTATCAGGGCAGCACAAGTATGAGATGGGGACAACTTCGGTCTGGGGTCCATCCTTCGATATAAGGATTCTTCGCAGTCAGGTCCCAGCCCGGGGTCAGGGGCCCCTGGGCACATCCTTTGGCCATTTTCCCTGGGAAAGAAAACTCACCAGTCCAGGTTGCTGATGTCAGTTTGTAGGGCTCCCTTGGGTCTATCAGGGCAGCACAGCTTTGAGGAGGGGACAACTTCGGTCTGGGGTCCATCCTTCGATATATGGATTCTTTGCAGTCAGGTCCCAGCCCTGCTCTTGGGGATCCTGGGAACATCCTTTGGCCATTTTCCCTGGGAAAGAAAACTCACCAGTCCAGGTTGCTGATGTCAGTTTGTAGGGCTCCCTTGGGTCTCTCAGGGCAGCACAACTTTGAGGAGGGGACAACTTCAGTCTGCGATCCATCCTTCGATATAAGGATTCTTTGCATTCAGGCCCGAGCCCAGGGTCAGGGGCCCCTGGGCACATCCTTTGGCCATTTTCCCTGGGAAAGAAAACTCACCAGTCCAGGTTGCTGATATCAGTTTGTAGGGCTCCCTTGGGTCTATCAGGGCAGTACAAGTATGAGATGGGGACAACTTCGGTGTGCGATCCATCCTTCGATATAAGGATTCTTTGCATTCAGGCCCGAGCCCAGTGCCAGGGGCCCCTGGGCACACCCTTTGGCCATTTTCCCTGGGAAAGAAAACTCACCAGTCCAGGTTCCTGATGTCAGTTTGTAGGGCTCCCTTGGGTCTATCAGGGCAGCACAAGTATGAGATGGGGACAACTTCGGTCTGCGATCCATCCTTCGATATAAGGATTCTTTGCATTCAGGCCCGAGCCCAGGGCCAGGTGCCCCTGGGCACATCCTTTGGCCATTTTCCCTGGGAAAGAAAACTCACCAGTCCAGGTTCCTGATGTCAGTTTGTAGGGCTCCCTTGGGTCTATCAGGGCAGCACAAGTTTGAGGTGGGGACAATTTTGGTCTGTGATCCACGCTTCGATTGAGGGATTCTTTACAGTCAGGCCCGAGTCCAGGGCCAGGGGCTCCTGGGCACATCCTTTGGCCATTTTCCCTGGGAAAGAAAATTCACCAGTCCAGGTTGCTAATGTCAGTTTGTAGGGCTCCCTTGGGTCTATCAGGGCAGCACAACTTTGAGGAGGGGACAACTTCAGTCTGGGGTCCATCCTTCGATATAAGGATTCTTTGCAGTCAGGTCCGAGCCCAGTGCCAGGGGCCCCTGGGCACATCCTTTGGCCATTTTCCCTGGGAAAGAAAACTCACCAGTCCAGGTTGCTGATGTCAGTTTGTAGGGCTCCCTAGGGTCTATCAGGGCAGCACAACTTTGAGGAGGGGACAACTTCGGTTGGGGGTCCAAACTTCGATATAAGGATTCTCTGCAGTCAGGCCCCAGCCCAGGGCCGGGGGTCCCTGGGCACATCCTTTGGCCATTTTCCCTGGGAAAGAAAATTCACCTGTCCAGGTTGCTGATGTCAGTTTGTAGGGCTCCCTTGGGTCTATCTGGGCAGCAGAAATTTGAGGAGCGGACAATTTTGGTCTGCGATCCATCCTTCGATATATGGATTCTTTGCAGTCAGGTCCCAGCCCTGCTCTTGGGGCTCCTGGGAACATCCTTTGGCCATTTTCCCTGGGAAAGAAAACTCACCAGTCCAGGTTGCTGATATCAGTTTGTAGGGCTCCCTTGGGTCTATCAGGGCAGCACAACTTTGAGGAGGGGACAACTTCAGTCTGCGATCCATCCTTCGATATAAGGATTCTTTGCATTCAGGCCCGAGCCCCGTGCCAGGGGCCCCTGGGCACATCCTTTGGCCATTTTCCCTGGGAAAGAAAACTCACCATTCCAGGTTCCTGATGTCAGTTTGTAGGGCTCCCTTGGGTCTATCAGGGCAGCACAAGTATGAGATGGGGACAACTTCGGTCTGCGATCCATCCTTCGATACAAGTATTCTTTGCATTCAGGCCCGAGCCCAGGGCCAGGGGCCCCTGGGCACATCCTTTGGCCATTTTCCCTGGGAAAGAAAACTCACCAGTCCAGGTTGCTGATGTCAGTTTGTAGGGCTCCCTTGGGTCTATCAGGGCAGCACAAGTTTGAGGTGGGGACAATTTTGGTCTGTGATCCACCCTTCGATAGAGGGATTCTTTACAGTCAGGCCCGAGCCCAGGGTCAGGGGCCCCTGGGCATATCCTTTGGCCATTTTCCCTGGGAAAGAAAACTCACCAGTCCAGGTTGCTGATGTCAGTTTGTAGGGCTTCCTTGTTTCTCTCAGGGCAGCACAATTTTGAGGATGGGACAACTTCGGTCTGGGGTCCATCCTACGATATAAGGATTTTTTGCATTCAGGTCGGAGCCCAGTGCCAGGGGCCCCTGGGCACATCCTTTGGCCATTTTCCCTGGGAAAGAAAACTCACCAGTCCAGGTTGCTGATGTCAATTTGTAGGGCTCCCTTGGGTCTCTCAGGGCAGCACAACTTTGAGGAGGGGACAACTTCGGTCTGTGATCCATTGTTCGATATAAGGATTCTTTGCAGTCAGGTCCCAGCCCGGGGTCAGGGGCCCCTGGGCACATCCTTTGGCCATTTTCCCTGGGAAAGAAAACTCACCAGTCCAGGTTGCTGATGTCAGTTTGTAGGGCTTCCTTGTTTCTCTCAGGGCAGCACAACTTTGAGGATGGGACAACTTCGGTCTGGGGTCCATACTTCGATATAAGGATTTTTTGCATTCAGGTCGGAGCCCAGTGCCAGGGGCCCCTGGGCACATCCTTTGGCCATTTTCCCTGGGAAAGAAAACTCACCAGTCCAGGTTGCTGATGTCAGTTTGTAGGGCTCCCTTGGGTCTCTCAGGGCAGCACAACTTTGAGGAGGGGACAACTTTGGTCTGTGATCCATTCTTAGATATAAGGATTCTTCGCAGTCAGGCCCCAGCCCGGGGTCAGGGGCCCCTGGGCACATCCTTTGGCCATTTTCCCTGGGAAAGAAAACTCACCAGTCCAGGTTGCTGATGTCAGTTTGTAGGGCTCTCTTGGGTCTCTCAGGGCAGCACAACTTTGAGGAGGGGACAACTTCGGTCTGGGGTCCATCCTTCGATATAAGGATTCTTTGCAGTCAGGTGCTAGCCCAGTGCCAGGGGCCCCTGGGCACATCCTTTGGCCATTTTCCCTGGGAAAGAAAACTCACCAGTCCAGGTTGCTGATGTCAGTTTGTAGGGCTCCCTTGGGTCTATCAGGGCAGCACAACTTTGAGGAGGGGACAACTTCGGTCTGGGGTCCATACTTCGATATAAGGATTTTTTGCATTCAGGTCGGAGCCCAGTGCCAGGGGCCCCTGGGCACATCCTTTGGCCATTTTCCCTGGGAAAGAAAACTCACCAGTCCAGGTTGCTGATGTCAGTTTGTAGGGCTCCCTTGGGTCTCTCAGGGCAGCACAACTTTGAGGAGGGGACAACTTTGGTCTGTGATCCATTCTTAGATATAAGGATTCTTCGCAGTCAGGCCCCAGCCCGGGGTCAGGGGCCCCTGGGCACATCCTTTGGCCATTTTCCCTGGGAAAGAAAACTCACCAGTCCAGGTTGCTGATGTCAGTTTGTAGGGCTCTCTTGGGTCTCTCAGGGCAGCACAACTTTGAGGAGGGGACAACTTCGGTCTGGGGTCCATCCTTCGATATAAGGATTCTTTGCAGTCAGGTGCTAGCCCAGTGCCAGGGGCCCCTGGGCACATCCTTTGGCCATTTTCCCTGGGAAAGAAAACTCACCAGTCCAGGTTGCTGATGTCAGTTTGTAGGGCTCCCTTGGGTCTATCAGGGCAGCACAACTTTGAGGAGGGGACAACTTCAGTCTGGGGTCCATACTTCGATATAAGGATTCTTTGCAGTCAGGTGCCAGCCCAGTGCCAGGGGCCCCTGGGCACATCCTTTGGCCATTTTCCCTGGGAAAGAAAACTCACCAGTCCAGGTTGCTGATGTCAGTTTGTAGGGCTCCCTTGGGTCTATCAGGGCAGCACAGCTTTGAGGAGGGGACAACTTCGGTCTGGGGTCCATCCTTCGATATATGGATTCTTTGCAGTCAGGTCCCAGCCCTGCTCTTGGGGATCCTGGGAACATCCTTTGGCCATTTTCCCTGGGAAAGAAAACTCACCAGTCCAGGTTGCTGATGTCAGTTTGTAGGGCTCCCTTGGGTCTCTCAGGGCAGCACAACTTTGAGGAGGGGACAACTTCAGTCTGCGATCCATCCTTCGATATAAGGATTCTTTGCATTCAGGCCCGAGCCCAGGGTCAGGGGCCCCTGGGCACATCCTTTGGCCATTTTCCCTGGGAAAGAAAACTCACCAGTCCAGGTTGCTGATATCAGTTTGTAGGGCTCCCTTGGGTCTATCAGGGCAGTACAAGTATGAGATGGGGACAACTTCGGTGTGCGATCCATCCTTCGATATAAGGATTCTTTGCATTCAGGCCCGAGCCCAGTGCCAGGGGCCCCTGGGCACACCCTTTGGCCATTTTCCCTGGGAAAGAAAACTCACCAGTCCAGGTTCCTGATGTCAGTTTGTAGGGCTCCCTTGGGTCTATCAGGGCAGCACAAGTATGAGATGGGGACAACTTCGGTCTGCGATCCATCCTTCGATATAAGGATTCTTTGCATTCAGGCCCGAGCCCAGGGCCAGGTGCCCCTGGGCACATCCTTTGGCCATTTTCCCTGGGAAAGAAAACTCACCAGTCCAGGTTCCTGATGTCAGTTTGTAGGGCTCCCTTGGGTCTATCAGGGCAGCACAAGTTTGAGGTGGGGACAATTTTGGTCTGTGATCCACGCTTCGATTGAGGGATTCTTTACAGTCAGGCCCGAGTCCAGGGCCAGGGGCTCCTGGGCACATCCTTTGGCCATTTTCCCTGGGAAAGAAAATTCACCAGTCCAGGTTGCTAATGTCAGTTTGTAGGGCTCCCTTGGGTCTATCAGGGCAGCACAACTTTGAGGAGGGGACAACTTCAGTCTGGGGTCCATCCTTCGATATAAGGATTCTTTGCAGTCAGGTCCGAGCCCAGTGCCAGGGGCCCCTGGGCACATCCTTTGGCCATTTTCCCTGGGAAAGAAAACTCACCAGTCCAGGTTGCTGATGTCAGTTTGTAGGGCTCCCTTGGGTCTATCAGGGCAGCACAACTTTGAGGAGGGGACAACTTCGGTTGGGGGTCCAAACTTCGATATAAGGATTCTCTGCAGTCAGGCCCCAGCCCAGGGCCGGGGGTCCCTGGGCACATCCTTTGGCCATTTTCCCTGGGAAAGAAAATTCACCTGTCCAGGTTGCTGATGTCAGTTTGTAGGGCTCCCTTGGGTCTATCTGGGCAGCAGAAATTTGAGGAGCGGACAATTTTGGTCTGCGATCCATCCTTCGATATATGGATTCTTTGCAGTCAGGTCCCAGCCCTGCTCTTGGGGCTCCTGGGAACATCCTTTGGCCATTTTCCCTGGGAAAGAAAACTCACCAGTCCAGGTTGCTGATATCAGTTTGTAGGGCTCCCTTGGGTCTATCAGGGCAGCACAAGTATGAGATGGGGACAACTTCGGTCTGCGATCCATCCTTCGATATAAGGATTCTTTGCATTCAGGCCCGAGCCCCGTGCCAGGGGCCCCTGGGCACATCCTTTGGCCATTTTCCCTGGGAAAGAAAACTCACCATTCCAGGTTCCTGATGTCAGTTTGTAGGGCTCCCTTGGGTCTATCAGGGCAGCACAAGTATGAGATGGGGACAACTTCGGTCTGCGATCCATCCTTCGATACAAGGATTCTTTGCATTCAGGCCCGAGCCCAGGGCCAGGGGCCCCTGGGCACATCCTTTGGCCATTTTCCCTGGGAAAGAAAACTCACCAGTCCAGGTTGCTGATGTCAGTTTGTAGGGCTCCCTTGGGTCTATCAGGGCAGCACAAGTTTGAGGTGGGGACAATTTTGGTCTGTGATCCACCCTTCGATAGAGGGATTCTTTACAGTCAGGCCCGAGCCCAGGGTCAGGGGCCCCTGGGCATATCCTTTGGCCATTTTCCCTGGGAAAGAAAACTCACCAGTCCAGGTTGCTGATGTCAGTTTGTAGGGCTTCCTTGTTTCTCTCAGGGCAGCACAACTTTGAGGATGGGACAACTTCGGTCTGGGGTCCATCCTTCGATATAAGGATTTTTTGCATTCAGGTCGGAGCCCAGTGCCAGGGGCCCCTGGGCACATCCTTTGGCCATTTTCCCTGGGAAAGAAAACTCACCAGTCCAGGTTGCTGATGTCAATTTGTAGGGCTCCCTTGGGTCTCTCAGGGCAGCACAACTTTGAGGAGGGGACAACTTCGGTCTGTGATCCATTGTTCGATATAAGGATTCTTTGCAGTCACGTCCCAGCCCGGGGTCAGGGGCCCCTGGGCACATCCTTTGGCCATTTTCCCTGGGAAAGAAAACTCACCAGTCCAGGTTGCTGATGTCAGTTTGTAGGGCTTCCTTGTTTCTCTCAGTGCAGCACAACTTTGAGGATGGGACAACTTCGGTCTGGGGTCCATACTTCGATATAAGGATTTTTTGCATTCAGGTCGGAGCCCAGTGCCAGGGGCCCCTGGGCACATCCTTTGGCCATTTTCCCTGGGAAAGAAAACTCACCAGTCCAGGTTGCTGATGTCAGTTTGTAGGGCTCCCTTGGGTCTCTCAGGGCAGCACAACTTTGAGGAGGGGACAACTTTGGTCTGTGATCCATTCTTAGATATAAGGATTCTTCGCAGTCAGGCCCCAGCCCGGGGTCAGGGGCCCCTGGGCACATCCTTTGGCCATTTTCCCTGGGAAAGAAAACTCACCAGTCCAGGTTGCTGATGTCAGTTTGTAGGGCTCTCTTGGGTCTATCAGGGCAGCACAACTTTGAGGAGGGGACAACTTCGGTCTGGGGTCCATCCTTCGATATAAGGATTCTTTGCAGTCAGGTGCTAGCCCAGTGCCAGGGGCCCCTGGGCACATCCTTTGGCCATTTTCCCTGGGAAAGAAAACTCACCAGTCCAGGTTCCTGATGTCAGTTTGTAGGGCTCCCTTGGGTCTATCAGGGCAGCACAACTTTGAGGAGGGGACAACTTCAGTCTGGGGTCCATACTTCGATATAAGGATTCTTTGCAGTCAGGTGCCAGCCCAGTGCCAGGGGCCCCTGGGCACATCCTTTGGCCATTTTCCCTGGGAAAGAAAACTCACCAGTCCAGGTTCCTGATGTCAGTTTGTAGGGCTCCCTTGGGTCTATCAGGGCAGCACAACTTTGAGGAGGGGACAACTTCGGTCTGGGGTCCATCCTTCTATATAAGGATTCTTTGCAGTCAGGTCCCAGCCCTGCTCTTGGAGCTCCTGGGAACATCCTTTGGCCATTTTCCCTGGGAAAGAAAACTCACCAGTCCAGGTTGCTGATGTCAGTTTGTAGGGCTCCCTTGGGACTATCAGGGCAGCACAACTTTGAGGAGGGGACAACTTCGGTCTGCGATCCATCCTTCGATATAAGGATTCTTTGCATTCAGGCCCGAGCCCAGGGTCAGGGGCCCCTGGGCACATCCTTTGGCCATTTTCCCTGGGAAAGAAAACTCACCAGTCCAGGTTGCTGATATCAGTTTGTAGGGCTCCCTTGGGTCTATCAGGGCAGTACAAGTATGAGATGGGGACAACTTCGGTCTGCGATCCATCCTTCGATATAAGGATTCTTTGCATTCAGGCCCGAGCCCAGTGCCAGGGGCCCCTGGGCACATCCTTTGGCCATTTTCCCTGGGAAAGAAAACTCACCAGTCCAGGTTGCTGATGTCAGTTTGTAGGGCTCCCTTGGGTCTATCAGGGCAGCACAAGTATGAGATGGGGACAACTTCGGTCTGCGATCCATCCTTCGATATAAGGATTCTTTGCATTCCGGCCCGAGCCCAGGGCCAGGTGCCCCTGGGCACATCCTTTGGCCATTTTCCCTGGGAAAGAAAACTCACCATTCCAGGTTCCTGATGTCAGTTTGTAGGGCTCCCTTGGGTCTATCAGGGCAGCACAAGTTTGAGGTGGGGACAATTTTGGTCTGTGATCCACGCTTCGATTGAGGGATTCTTTACAGTCAGGCCCGAGTCCAGGGCCAGGGGCTCCTGGGCATATCCTTTGGCCATTTTCCCTGGGAAAGAAAATTCACCAGTCCAGGTTGCTAATGTCAGTTTGTAGGGCTCCCTTGGGTCTATCAGGGCAGTACAAGTATGAGATGGGGACAACTTCGGTGTGCGATCCATCCTTCGATATAAGGATTCTTTGCATTCAGGCCCGAGCCCAGTGCCAGGGGCCCCTGGGCACACCCTTTGGCCATTTTCCCTGGGAAAGAAAACTCACCAGTCCAGGTTCCTGATGTCAGTTTGTAGGGCTCCCTTGGGTCTATCAGGGCAGCACAAGTATGAGATGGGGACAACTTCGGTCTGCGATCCATCCTTCGATATAAGGATTCTTTGCAGTCAGGCCCCAGCCCAGGGCCAGGTGCCCCTGGGCACATCCTTTGGCCATTTTCCCTGGGAAAGAAAACTCACCAGTCCAGGTTCCTGATGTCAGTTTGTAGGGCTCCCTTGGGTCTATCAGGGCAGCACAAGTTTGAGGTGGGGACAATTTTGGTCTGTGATCCACGCTTCGATTGAGGGATTCTTTACAGTCAGGTCGGAGCCCAGTGCCAGGGGCCCCTGGGCACATCCTTTGGCCATTTTCCCTGGGAAAGAAAACTCACCAGTCCAGGTTGCTAATGTCAGTTTGTAGGGCTCCCTTGGGTCTATCAGGGCAGCACAACTTTGAGGAGGGGACAACTTCAGTCTGGGGTCCATCCTTCGATATAAGGATTCTTTGCAGTCAGGTCCGAGCCCAGTGCCAGGGGCCCCTGGGCACATCCTTTGGCCATTTTCCCTGGGAAATAAAACTCACCAGTCCAGGTTGCTGATGTCAGTTTGTAGGGCTCCCTTGGGTCTCTCAGGGCAGCACAACTTTGAGGAGGGGACAACTTCGGTCTGGGGTCCATTCTTCGATATAAGGATTCTTTGCAGTCAGGCCCCATCCCAGTCCCAGGGGCCCCATGGCACATCCTTTGGCCATTTTCCCTGGGAAAGAAAACTCACCAGTCCAGGTTGCTGATGTCAGTTTGTAGGGCTCCCTTGGGTCTATCTGGGCAGCAGAAATTTGAGGAGCGGACAATTTTGGTCTGCGATCCATCCTTCGATATATGGATTCTTTGCAGTCAGGTCCCAGCCCTGCTCTTGGGGCTCCTGGGAACATCCTTTGGCCATTTTCCCTGGGAAAGAAAACTCACCAGTCCAGGTTGCTGATATCAGTTTGTAGGGCTCCCTTGGGTCTATCAGGGCAGCACAAGTATGAGATGGGGACAACTTCGGTCTGCGATCCATCCTTCGATATAAGGATTCTTTGCATTCAGGCCCGAGCCCCGTGCCAGGGGCCCCTGGGCACATCCTTTGGCCATTTTCCCTGGGAAAGAAAACTCACCATTCCAGGTTCCTGATGTCAGTTTGTAGGGCTCCCTTGGGTCTATCAGGGCAGCACAAGTATGAGATGGGGACAACTTCGGTCTGCGATCCATCCTTCGATACAAGGATTCTTTGCATTCAGGCCCGAGCCCAGGGCCAGGGGCCCCTGGGCACATCCTTTGGCCATTTTCCCTGGGAAAGAAAACTCACCAGTCCAGGTTGCTGATGTCAGTTTGTAGGGCTCCCTTGGGTCTATCAGGGCAGCACAAGTTTGAGGTGGGGACAATTTTGGTCTGTGATCCACCCTTCGATAGAGGGATTCTTTACAGTCAGGCCCGAGCCCAGGGTCAGGGGCCCCTGGGCATATCCTTTGGCCATTTTCCCTGGGAAAGAAAACTCACCAGTCCAGGTTGCTGATGTCAGTTTGTAGGGCTTCCTTGTTTCTCTCAGGGCAGCACAACTTTGAGGATGGGACAACTTCGGTCTGGGGTCCATCCTTCGATATAAGGATTTTTTGCATTCAGGTCGGAGCCCAGTGCCAGGGGCCCCTGGGCACATCCTTTGGCCATTTTCCCTGGGAAAGAAAACTCACCAGTCCAGGTTGCTGATGTCAATTTGTAGGGCTCCCTTGGGTCTCTCAGGGCAGCACAACTTTGAGGAGGGGACAACTTCGGTCTGTGATCCATTGTTCGATATAAGGATTCTTTGCAGTCAGGTCCCAGCCCGGGGTCAGGGGCCCCTGGGCACATCCTTTGGCCATTTTCCCTGGGAAAGAAAACTCACTAGTCCAGGTTGCTGATGTCAGTTTGTAGGGCTCCCTTGGGTCTATCAGGGCAGCACAAGTATGAGATGGGGACAACTTTGGTCTGCGAACCATCCTTCGATATAAGGATTCTTTGCAGTCAGGCCCCAGCCCGGGGTCAGGGGCCCCTGGGCACATCCTTTGGCCATTTTCCCTGAGAAAGAAAACTCACCAGTCCAGGTTGCTGATGTCAGTTTGTAGGGCTCTCTTGGGTCTCTCAGGGCAGCACAACTTTGAGGAGGGGACAACTTCGGTCTGGGGTCCATCCTTCGATATAAGGATTCTTTGCAGTCAGGTGCTAGCCCAGTGCCAGGGGCCCCTGGGCACATCCTTTGGCCATTTTCCCTGGGAAAGAAAACTCACCAGTCCAGGTTGCTGATGTCAGTTTGTAGGGCTCCCTTGGGTCTATCAGGGCAGCACAACTTTGAGGAGGGGACAACTTCAGTCTGGGGTCCATACTTCGATATAAGGATTCTTTGCAGTCAGGTGCCAGCCCAGTGCCAGGGGCCCCTGGGCACATCCTTTGGCCATTTTCCCTGGGAAAGAAAACTCACCAGTCCAGGTTGCTGATGTCAGTTTGTAGGGCTCCCTTGGGTCTATCAGGGCAGCACAACTTTGAGGAGGGGACAACTTCGGTCTGGGGTCCATCCTTCTATATAAGGATTCTTTGCAGTCAGGTCCCAGCCCTGCTCTTGGGGCTCCTGGGAACATCCTTTGGCCATTTTCCCTGGGAAAGAAAACTCACCAGTCCAGGTTGCTGATGTCAGTTTGTAGGGCTCCCTTGGGTCTATCAGGGCAGCACAAGTTTGAGGTGGGGACAATTTTGGTCTGTGATCCACGCTTCGATTGAGGGATTCTTTACAGTCAGGCCCGAGTCCAGGGCCAGGGGCTCCTGGGCTTTTCCTTTGGCCATTTTCCCTGGGAAAGAAAATTCACCAGTCCAGGTTGCTAATGTCAGTTTGTAGGGCTCCCTTGGGTCTATCAGGGCAGCACAACTTTGAGGAGGGGACAACTTCAGTCTGGGGTCCATCCTTCGATATAAGGATTCTTTGCAGTCAGGTCCGAGCCCAGTGCCAGGGGCCCCTGGGCACATCCTTTGGCCATTTTCCCTGGGAAAGAAAACTCACCAGTCCAGGTTGCTGAGGTCAGTTTGTAGGGCTCCCTTGGGTCTATCAGGGCAGCACAACTTTGAGGAGGGGACAACTTCGGTTGGGGGTCCAAACTTCGATATAAGGATTCTCTGCAGTCAGGCCCCAGCCCAGTGCCGGGGGCCCCTGGGCACATCCTTTGGCCATTTTCCCTGGGAAAGAAAACTCACCAGTCCAGGTTGCTGATATCAGTTTGTAGGGCTCCCTTGGGTCTATCAGGGCAGCACAAGTATGAGATGGGGACAACTTCGGTCTGCGATCCATCCTTCGATATAAGGATTCTTTGCATTCAGGCCCGAGCCCAGTGCCAGGGGCCCCTGAGCACATCCTTTGGCCATTTTCCCTGGGAAAGAAAACTCACCATTCCAGGTTCCTGATGTCAGTTTGTAGGGCTCCCTTGGGTCTATCAGGGCAGCACAAGTATGAGATGGGGACAACTTCGGTCTGCGATCCATCCTTCGATACAAGGATTCTTTGCATTCAGGCCCGAGCCCAGGGCCAGGGGCCCCTGGGCACATCCTTTGGCCATTTTCCCTGGGAAAGAAAACTCACCAGTCCAGGTTGCTGATGTCAGTTTGTAGGGCTCCCTTGGGTCTATCAGGGCAGCACAAGTTTGAGGTGGGGACAATTTTGGTCTGTGATCCACCCTTCGATAGAGGGATTCTTTACAGTCAGGCCCGAGCCCAGGGTCAGGGGCCCCTGGGCATATCCTTTGGCCATTTTCCCTGGGAAAGAAAACTCACCAGTCCAGGTTGCTGATGTCAGTTTGTAGGGCTTCCTTGTTTCTCTCAGGGCAGCACAACTTTGAGGATGGGACAACTTCGGTCTGGGGTCCATCCTTCGATATAAGGATTTTTTGCATTCAGGTCGGAGCCCAGTGCCAGGGGCCCCTGGGCACATCCTTTGGCCATTTTCCCTGGGAAAGAAAACTCACCAGTCCAGGTTGCTGATGTCAATTTGTAGGGCTCCCTTGGGTCCCTCAGGGCAGCACAACTTTGAGGAGGGGACAACTTCGGTCTGGGGTCCATCCTTCGATATAAGGATTTTTTGCAGTCAGGTCCCAGCCCGGGGTCAGGGGCCCCTGGGCACATCCTTTAGCCATTTTCCCTGGGAAAGAAAACTCACTAGTCCAGGTTGCTGATGTCAGTTTGTAGGGCTCCCTTGGGTCTATCAGGGCAGCACAACTTTGAGGAGGGGACAACTTTGGTCTGCGAACCATCCTTCGATATAAGGATTCTTTGCCGTCAGGCCCCAGCCCAGGGCCAGGGGCCCCTGGGCACATCCTTTGGCCATTTTCCCTGGGAAAGAAAACTCACCAGTCCAGGTTGCTGATGTCAGTTTGTAGGGCTCCCTTGGGTCTCTCAGGGCAGCACAACTTTGAGGAGGGGACAACTTTGGTCTGTGATCCATTCTTAGATATAAGGATTCTTCGCAGTCAGGCCCCAGCCCGGGGTCAGGGGCCCCTGGGCACATCCTTTGGCCATTTTCCCTGGGAAAGAAAACTCACCAGTCCAGGTTGCTGATGTCAGTTTGTAGGGCTCCCTTGGGTCTCTCAGGGCAGCACAACTTTGAGGAGGGGACATCTTTGGTCTGTGATCCATTCTTAGATATAAGGATTCTTCGCAGTCAGGCCCCAGCCCAGTGCCAGGGGCCCCTGGGCACATCCTTTGGCCATTTTCCCTGGGAAAGAAATCTCACCAGTCCAGGTTGCTGATGTCAGTTTGTAGGGCTCCCTTGGGTCTATCAGGGCAGCACAACTTTGAGGAGGGGACAACTTCGGTCTGGGGTCCATACTTCGATATAAGGATTCTTTGCAGTCAGGTGCCAGCCCAGTGCCAGGGGCCCCTGGGCACATCCTTTGGCCATTTTCCCTGGGAAAGAAAACTCACCAGTCCAGGTTGCTGATGTCAGTTTGTAGGGCTCCCTTGGGTCTATCAGGGCAGCACAACTTTGAGGAGGGGACAACTTCGGTCTGGGGTCCATCCTTCTATATAAGGATTCTTTGCAGTCAGGTCCCAGCCCTGCTCTTGGGGCTCCTGGGAACATCCTTTGGCCATTTTCCCTGGGAAAGAAAACTCACCAGTCCAGGTTGCTGATGTCAGTTTGTAGGGCTCCCTTGGGTCTATCAGGGCAGCACAACTTTGAGGAGGGGACAACTTCGGTCTGCGATCCATCCTTCGATATAAGGATTCTTTGCATTCAGGCCCGAGCCCAGGGTCAGGGGCCCCTGGGCACATCCTTTGGCCATTTTCCCTGGGAAAGAAAACTCACCAGTCCAGGTTCCTGATGTCAGTTTGTAGGGCTCCCTTGGGTCTATCAGGGCAGCACAAGTATGAGATGGGGACAACTTCGGTCTGCGATCCATCCTTCGATATAAGGATTCTTTGCATTCAGGCCCGAGCCCAGGGCCAGGTGCCCCTGGGCACATCCTTTGGCCATTTTCCCTGGGAAAGAAAACTCACCAGTCCAGGTTCCTGATGTCAGTTTGTAGGGCTCCCTTGGGTCTATCAGGGCAGCACAAGTTTGAGGTGGGGACAATTTTGGTCTGTGATCCACGCTTCGATTGAGGGATTCTTTACAGTCAGGCCCGAGTCCAGGGCCAGGGGCTCCTGGGCACATCCTTTGGCCATTTTCCCTGGGAAAGAAAATTCACCAGTCCAGGTTGCTAATGTCAGTTTGTAGGGCTCCCTTGGGTCTATCAGGGCAGCACAACTTTGAGGAGGGGACAACTTCAGTCTGGGGTCCATCCTTCGATATAAGGATTCTTTGCAGTCAGGTCCGAGCCCAGTGCCAGGGGCCCCTGGGCACATCCTTTGGCCATTTTCCCTGGGAAAGAAAACTCACCAGTCCAGGTTGCTGAGGTCAGTTTGTAGGGCTCCCTTGGGTCTATCAGGGCAGCACAACTTTGAGGAGGGGACAACTTCGGTTGGGGGTCCAAACTTCGATATAAGGATTCTCTGCAGTCAGGCCCCAGCCCAGGGCCGGGGGCCCCTGGGCACACCCTTTGGCCATTTTCCCTGGGAAAGAAAATTCACCTGTCCAGGCTGCTGATGTCAGTTTGTAGGGCTCCCTTGGGTCTATCTGGGCAGCAGAAATTTGAGGAGCGGACAATTTTGGTCTGCGATCCATCCTTCGATATATGGATTCTTTGCAGTCAGGTCCCAGCCCTGCTCTTGGGGCTCCTGGGAACATCCTTTGGCCATTTTCCCTGGGAAAGAAAACTCACCAGTCCAGGTTCCTGATGTCAGTTTGTAGGGCTCCCTTGGGTCTATCAGGGCAGCACAAGTTTGAGGTGGGGACAACTTCGGTCTGGGGTCCATCCTTCGATACAAGGATTTTTTGCAGTCAGGCCCCAGCCCAGGGCCAGGGGCCCCTGGGCACATCCTTTGGCCATTTTCCCTGGGAAAGAAAACTCACCAGTCCAGGTTCCTGATGTCAGTTTGTAGGGCTCCCTTGGGTCTATCAGGGCAGCACAAGTTTGAGGTGGGGACAACTTCGGTCTGGTGTCCATCCTTCGATACAAGGATTTTTTGCAGTCAGGTCCCAGCCGAGGGCCAGGGGCCCCTGGGCACATCATTTGTCCATTTTCCCTTGGAAAGAAAACTCAGCAGTCCAGGTTCCTGATGTCAGTTTGTAGGGCTCCCTTGGGTCTATCAGGGCAGCACAAGTTTGACTTGGTGACAACTTCGGTCTGGGGTCCATCCTTCGATATATGTATTTTTTGCAGTGATCCAGCGCAGGGCCAGGGGCCCCTGGGCACACCTTTTCGCCATTTTCCCTGGGAAAGACAAGTCACCAGTCCAGGTTCCTGATGTCAGTTTGTAGGGCTCCCTTGGGTCTATCAGGGCGGCACAAGTTTGAGGTGGGGACAACTTCGGTCTGGGGTCCATCCTTCGATACAAGGATTTTTTGCAGTCAGGTCCCAGCCCAGGGCCAGGGGCCCCTGGGCACATCCTTTGGCCATTTCCCCTGGGAAAGAAAACTCACCAGTCCACGTTCCTGATGTCAGTTTGTAGGGCTCCCTTGGGTCTATCAGGGCAGCACAAGTTTGAGGTGGGGACAACTTCGGTCTGGTGTCCATCCTTCGATACAAGGATTTTTTGCAGTCAGGTCCCAGCCCAGGGCCAGGGGCCCCTGGGCACATCATTTGTCCATTTTCCCTTGGAAAGAAAACTCAGCAGTCCAGGTTCCTGATGTCAGTTTGTAGGGCTCCCTTGGGTGTATCAGGGCAGCACAAGTTTGACTTGGTGGCAACTTCGGTCTGGGGTCCATCCTTCGATATATGTATTTTTTGCAGTGATCCAGCCCAGGGCCAGGGGCCCCTGGGCACACCTTTTCGCCATTTTCCCTGGGAAAGAAAACTCACCAGTCCAGGTTCCTGATGTCAGTTTGTAGGGCTCCCTTGGGTCTATCAGGGCAGCACAAGTTTGACTTGGTGACAACTTCGGTCTGGGGTCCATCCTTCGATATATGTATTTTTTGCAGTGATCCAGCCCAGGGCCAGGGGCCCCTGGGCACATCCTTTGGCCCTTTTCCCTGGGAAAGAAAACTCAGCAGTCCAGGTTCCTGATGTCAGTTTGTAGGGCTCCCTGGGGTCTATCAGGGCATTACAAATTTTAGGTGGGGACAACTTTGGTCTGGCCTCCATCCTTTGATATAAAGATTTTTTGCAGTCAGGCCCAGCCCATTGCCAGGGTCCCATGGGCACATTCTTTGGCCATTTTCCCTGGGAAAGAAAACTCACCAGTCCAGGTTCCTGATGTCAGTTTGTAGGGCTCCCTTGGGTCTATCAGGGCAGCACAAGTTTGAGGTGGGGACAATTTTGGTCTGTGATCCACGCTTCGATTGAGGGATTCTTTACAGTCAGGCCCGAGTCCAGGGCCAGGGGCTCCTGGGCTTTTCCTTTGGCCATTTTCCCTGGGAAAGAAAATTCACCAGTCCAGGTTGCTAATGTCAGTTTGTAGGGCTCCCTTGGGTCTATCAGGGCAGCACAACTTTGAGGAGGGGACAACTTCAGTCTGGGGTCCATCCTTCGATATAAGGATTCTTTGCAGTCAGGTCCGAGCCCAGTGCCAGGGGCCCCTGGGCACATCCTTTGGCCATTTTCCCTGGGAAAGAAAACTCACCAGTCCAGGTTGCTGAGGTCAGTTTGTAGGGCTCCCTTGGGTCTATCAGGGCAGCACAACTTTGAGGAGGGGACAACTTCGGTTGGGGGTCCAAACTTCGATATAAGGATTCTCTGCAGTCAGGCCCCAGCCCAGTGCCGGGGGCCCCTGGGCACATCCTTTGGCCATTTTCCCTGGGAAAGAAAACTCACCAGTCCAGGTTGCTGATATCAGTTTGTAGGGCTCCCTTGGGTCTATCAGGGCAGCACAAGTATGAGATGGGGACAACTTCGGTCTGCGATCCATCCTTCGATATAAGGATTCTTTGCATTCAGGCCCGAGCCCAGTGCCAGGGGCCCCTGAGCACATCCTTTGGCCATTTTCCCTGGGAAAGAAAACTCACCATTCCAGGTTCCTGATGTCAGTTTGTAGGGCTCCCTTGGGTCTATCAGGGCAGCACAAGTATGAGATGGGGACAACTTCGGTCTGCGATCCATCCTTCGATACAAGGATTCTTTGCATTCAGGCCCGAGCCCAGGGCCAGGGGCCCCTGGGCACATCCTTTGGCCATTTTCCCTGGGAAAGAAAACTCACCAGTCCAGGTTGCTGATGTCAGTTTGTAGGGCTCCCTTGGGTCTATCAGGGCAGCACAAGTTTGAGGTGGGGACAATTTTGGTCTGTGATCCACCCTTCGATAGAGGGATTCTTTACAGTCAGGCCCGAGCCCAGGGTCAGGGGCCCCTGGGCATATCCTTTGGCCATTTTCCCTGGGAAAGAAAACTCACCAGTCCAGGTTGCTGATGTCAGTTTGTAGGGCTTCCTTGTTTCTCTCAGGGCAGCACAACTTTGAGGATGGGACAACTTCGGTCTGGGGTCCATCCTTCGATATAAGGATTTTTTGCATTCAGGTCGGAGCCCAGTGCCAGGGGCCCCTGGGCACATCCTTTGGCCATTTTCCCTGGGAAAGAAAACTCACCAGTCCAGGTTGCTGATGTCAATTTGTAGGGCTCCCTTGGGTCCCTCAGGGCAGCACAACTTTGAGGAGGGGACAACTTCGGTCTGGGGTCCATCCTTCGATATAAGGATTTTTTGCAGTCAGGTCCCAGCCCGGGGTCAGGGGCCCCTGGGCACATCCTTTAGCCATTTTCCCTGGGAAAGAAAACTCACTAGTCCAGGTTGCTGATGTCAGTTTGTAGGGCTCCCTTGGGTCTATCAGGGCAGCACAACTTTGAGGAGGGGACAACTTTGGTCTGCGAACCATCCTTCGATATAAGGATTCTTTGCCGTCAGGCCCCAGCCCAGGGCCAGGGGCCCCTGGGCACATCCTTTGGCCATTTTCCCTGGGAAAGAAAACTCACCAGTCCAGGTTGCTGATGTCAGTTTGTAGGGCTCCCTTGGGTCTCTCAGGGCAGCACAACTTTGAGGAGGGGACAACTTTGGTCTGTGATCCATTCTTAGATATAAGGATTCTTCGCAGTCAGGCCCCAGCCCGGGGTCAGGGGCCCCTGGGCACATCCTTTGGCCATTTTCCCTGGGAAAGAAAACTCACCAGTCCAGGTTGCTGATGTCAGTTTGTAGGGCTCCCTTGGGTCTCTCAGGGCAGCACAACTTTGAGGAGGGGACATCTTTGGTCTGTGATCCATTCTTAGATATAAGGATTCTTCGCAGTCAGGCCCCAGCCCAGTGCCAGGGGCCCCTGGGCACATCCTTTGGCCATTTTCCCTGGGAAAGAAATCTCACCAGTCCAGGTTGCTGATGTCAGTTTGTAGGGCTCCCTTGGGTCTATCAGGGCAGCACAACTTTGAGGAGGGGACAACTTCGGTCTGGGGTCCATACTTCGATATAAGGATTCTTTGCAGTCAGGTGCCAGCCCAGTGCCAGGGGCCCCTGGGCACATCCTTTGGCCATTTTCCCTGGGAAAGAAAACTCACCAGTCCAGGTTGCTGATGTCAGTTTGTAGGGCTCCCTTGGGTCTATCAGGGCAGCACAACTTTGAGGAGGGGACAACTTCGGTCTGGGGTCCATCCTTCTATATAAGGATTCTTTGCAGTCAGGTCCCAGCCCTGCTCTTGGGGCTCCTGGGAACATCCTTTGGCCATTTTCCCTGGGAAAGAAAACTCACCAGTCCAGGTTGCTGATGTCAGTTTGTAGGGCTCCCTTGGGTCTATCAGGGCAGCACAACTTTGAGGAGGGGACAACTTCGGTCTGCGATCCATCCTTCGATATAAGGATTCTTTGCATTCAGGCCCGAGCCCAGGGTCAGGGGCCCCTGGGCACATCCTTTGGCCATTTTCCCTGGGAAAGAAAACTCACCAGTCCAGGTTCCTGATGTCAGTTTGTAGGGCTCCCTTGGGTCTATCAGGGCAGCACAAGTATGAGATGGGGACAACTTCGGTCTGCGATCCATCCTTCGATATAAGGATTCTTTGCATTCAGGCCCGAGCCCAGGGCCAGGTGCCCCTGGGCACATCCTTTGGCCATTTTCCCTGGGAAAGAAAACTCACCAGTCCAGGTTCCTGATGTCAGTTTGTAGGGCTCCCTTGGGTCTATCAGGGCAGCACAAGTTTGAGGTGGGGACAATTTTGGTCTGTGATCCACGCTTCGATTGAGGGATTCTTTACAGTCAGGCCCGAGTCCAGGGCCAGGGGCTCCTGGGCACATCCTTTGGCCATTTTCCCTGGGAAAGAAAATTCACCAGTCCAGGTTGCTAATGTCAGTTTGTAGGGCTCCCTTGGGTCTATCAGGGCAGCACAACTTTGAGGAGGGGACAACTTCAGTCTGGGGTCCATCCTTCGATATAAGGATTCTTTGCAGTCAGGTCCGAGCCCAGTGCCAGGGGCCCCTGGGCACATCCTTTGGCCATTTTCCCTGGGAAAGAAAACTCACCAGTCCAGGTTGCTGAGGTCAGTTTGTAGGGCTCCCTTGGGTCTATCAGGGCAGCACAACTTTGAGGAGGGGACAACTTCGGTTGGGGGTCCAAACTTCGATATAAGGATTCTCTGCAGTCAGGCCCCAGCCCAGGGCCGGGGGCCCCTGGGCACACCCTTTGGCCATTTTCCCTGGGAAAGAAAATTCACCTGTCCAGGCTGCTGATGTCAGTTTGTAGGGCTCCCTTGGGTCTATCTGGGCAGCAGAAATTTGAGGAGCGGACAATTTTGGTCTGCGATCCATCCTTCGATATATGGATTCTTTGCAGTCAGGTCCCAGCCCTGCTCTTGGGGCTCCTGGGAACATCCTTTGGCCATTTTCCCTGGGAAAGAAAACTCACCAGTCCAGGTTCCTGATGTCAGTTTGTAGGGCTCCCTTGGGTCTATCAGGGCAGCACAAGTTTGAGGTGGGGACAACTTCGGTCTGGGGTCCATCCTTCGATACAAGGATTTTTTGCAGTCAGGCCCCAGCCCAGGGCCAGGGGCCCCTGGGCACATCCTTTGGCCATTTTCCCTGGGAAAGAAAACTCACCAGTCCAGGTTCCTGATGTCAGTTTGTAGGGCTCCCTTGGGTCTATCAGGGCAGCACAAGTTTGAGGTGGGGACAACTTCGGTCTGGTGTCCATCCTTCGATACAAGGATTTTTTGCAGTCAGGTCCCAGCCGAGGGCCAGGGGCCCCTGGGCACATCATTTGTCCATTTTCCCTTGGAAAGAAAACTCAGCAGTCCAGGTTCCTGATGTCAGTTTGTAGGGCTCCCTTGGGTCTATCAGGGCAGCACAAGTTTGACTTGGTGACAACTTCGGTCTGGGGTCCATCCTTCGATATATGTATTTTTTGCAGTGATCCAGCGCAGGGCCAGGGGCCCCTGGGCACACCTTTTCGCCATTTTCCCTGGGAAAGACAAGTCACCAGTCCAGGTTCCTGATGTCAGTTTGTAGGGCTCCCTTGGGTCTATCAGGGCGGCACAAGTTTGAGGTGGGGACAACTTCGGTCTGGGGTCCATCCTTCGATACAAGGATTTTTTGCAGTCAGGTCCCAGCCCAGGGCCAGGGGCCCCTGGGCACATCCTTTGGCCATTTCCCCTGGGAAAGAAAACTCACCAGTCCACGTTCCTGATGTCAGTTTGTAGGGCTCCCTTGGGTCTATCAGGGCAGCACAAGTTTGAGGTGGGGACAACTTCGGTCTGGTGTCCATCCTTCGATACAAGGATTTTTTGCAGTCAGGTCCCAGCCCAGGGCCAGGGGCCCCTGGGCACATCATTTGTCCATTTTCCCTTGGAAAGAAAACTCAGCAGTCCAGGTTCCTGATGTCAGTTTGTAGGGCTCCCTTGGGTGTATCAGGGCAGCACAAGTTTGACTTGGTGGCAACTTCGGTCTGGGGTCCATCCTTCGATATATGTATTTTTTGCAGTGATCCAGCCCAGGGCCAGGGGCCCCTGGGCACACCTTTTCGCCATTTTCCCTGGGAAAGAAAACTCACCAGTCCAGGTTCCTGATGTCAGTTTGTAGGGCTCCCTTGGGTCTATCAGGGCAGCACAAGTTTGACTTGGTGACAACTTCGGTCTGGGGTCCATCCTTCGATATATGTATTTTTTGCAGTGATCCAGCCCAGGGCCAGGGGCCCCTGGGCACATCCTTTGGCCCTTTTCCCTGGGAAAGAAAACTCAGCAGTCCAGGTTCCTGATGTCAGTTTGTAGGGCTCCCTGGGGTCTATCAGGGCATTACAAATTTTAGGTGGGGACAACTTTGGTCTGGCCTCCATCCTTTGATATAAAGATTTTTTGCAGTCAGGCCCAGCCCATTGCCAGGGTCCCATGGGCACATTCTTTGGCCATTTTCCCTGGGAAAGAAAACTCACCAGTCCAGGTTCCTGATGTCAGTTTGTAGGGCTCCCTTGGGTCTATCAGGGCAGCACAAGTTTGAGGTGGGGACAACTTCGGTCTGGGGTCCATCTTTCGATACAAGGATTTTTTGCAGTCAGGCCCCAGCCCAGGGCCAGGGGCCCCAGGGCACATCCTTTGGCCATTTTCCCTGGGAAAGAAAACTCACCAGTCCACGTTCCTGATGTCAGTTTTTAGGGCTCCCTTGGGTCTATCAGGGAAGCAGAAATTTGAGGAGGGGACAATTCGGTCTGGGGTCCATCCTGCGATATAAGGATATTTTGCAGTCAGGTCCCAGCCGAGGGCCAGGGTCCCCTGGGCGCATCGTTTGTCCATTTCCCCTGGGAAAGAAAACTCAGCAGTCCAGGTTCCTGATGTCAGTTTGTAGGGCGCCATTGGGTCTATCAGGGCAGCACAAGTTTGACTTGGTTACAACTTCGGTCTGGGGTCCATCCTTCGATATATGTATTTTTTGCAGTGATCCAGCGCAGGGCCAGGGGCCCCTGGGCACACCTTTTCGCCATTTTCCCTGGGAAAGACAACTCAACAGTCCAGGTTCCTGATGTCAGTTTGTAGGGCTCCCTTGGGTCTATCAGGGCAGCACAAGTTTGAGGTGGGGACAATTTCGGACTGGGGTCCATCCTTCGATACAAGGATTTTTTGCAGTCAGGTCCCAGCCCAGGGCCAGGGGCCCCTGGGCACATCCTTTGGCCCTTTTCCCTGGGAAAGAAAACTCAGCAGTCCAGGTTCCTGATGTCAGTTTGTAGGGCTCCCTGGGGTCTATCAGGGCATTACAAATTTTAGGTGGGGACAACTTTGGTCTGGCCTCCATCCTTTGATATAAAGATTTTTTGCACTCAGGCCCAGCCCATTGCCAGGGTCCCATGGGCACATTCTTTGGCCATTTTCCCTGGGAAAGAAAACTCACCAGTCCAGGTTCCTGATGTCAGTTTGTAGGGCTCCCTTGGGTCTATCAGGGCAGCACAAGTTTGAGGTGGGGACAACTTCGGTCTGGGGTCCATCTTTCGATACAAGGATTTTTTGCAGTCAGGCCCCAGCCCAGGGCCAGGGGCCCCAGGGCACATCCTTTGGCCATTTTCCCTGGGAAAGAAAACTCACCAGTCCACGTTCCTGATGTCAGTTTTTAGGGCTCCCTTGGGTCTATCAGGGAAGCAGAAATTTGAGGAGGGGACAATTCGGTCTGGGGTCCATCCTGCGATATAAGGATATTTTGCAGTCAGGTCCCAGCCGAGGGCCAGGGTCCCCTGGGCGCATCGTTTGTCCATTTCCCCTGGGAAAGAAAACTCAGCAGTCCAGGTTCCTGATGTCAGTTTGTAGGGCGCCATTGGGTCTATCAGGGCAGCACAAGTTTGACTTGGTTACAACTTCGGTCTGGGGTCCATCCTTCGATATATGTATTTTTTGCAGTGATCCAGCGCAGGGCCAGGGGCCCCTGGGCACACCTTTTCGCCATTTTCCCTGGGAAAGACAACTCAACAGTCCAGGTTCCTGATGTCAGTTTGTAGGGCTCCCTTGGGTCTATCAGGGCAGCACAAGTTTGAGGTGGGGACAATTTCGGACTGGGGTCCATCCTTCGATACAAGGATTTTTTGCAGTCAGGTCCCAGCCCAGGGCCAGGGGCCCCTGGGCACATCCTTTGGCCCTTTTCCCTGGGAAAGAAAACTCAGCAGTCCAGGTTCCTGATGTCAGTTTGTAGGGCTCCCTGGGGTCTATCAGGGCATTACAAATTTTAGGTGGGGACAACTTTGGTCTGGCCTCCATCCTTTGATATAAAGATTTTTTGCACTCAGGCCCAGCCCATTGCCAGGGTCCCATGGGCACATTCTTTGGCCATTTTCCCTGGGAAAGAAAACTCACCAGTCCAGGTTCCTGATGTCAGTTTGTAGGGCTCCCTTGGGTCTATCAGGGCAGCACAAGTTTGAGGTGGGGAAAACTTCGGTCTGGGCTCCATCCTTCGATATAAGGATTTTTTGCAGTCAGGTCCCAGCCCAGGGTGCGGGGCCCCTGGGCACAACCTTTGGCTGTTTTTCCTGGGAAAGAAAACTCACCAGTCCAGGTTCCTGATGTCAGTTTTTAGGGCTCCCTTGGGTCTATCAGGGCAGCAGAAATTTGAGGAGGGGACAATTCCGTCTGGGGTTCATCCTGCTATATATGTATATTTTGCAGTCAGGTCCCAGCCGAGGGCCAGGGTCCCCTGGGCACATCGTTTGCCCATTTCCCCTGGGAAAGAAAACTCAGCAGTCCAGGTTCCTGATGTCAGTTTGTAGGGCTCCTTTGGGTCTATCAGGGCAGCAGAAGTATGATGTGGGGACAACTTCGGTCTGGGGTCCATCCTTCGATATAAGGATTTTTTGCAGTCAGGTCCCAGCCATGGCCGGGGGCACCTAGGCACATCCTTTGGCCATTTTCCCTGGGAAAGAAAACTCACCAGTCCAGGTTCCTGATGTCAGTTTGTAGGGCTCCTTTGGGTCTATCAGGGCAGCAGAAGTTTGATGTGGGGACAACTTCGGTCTGGGGTCCATCCTTCGATGAAAGGATTTTTTGCATTGAGGTCCCAGCCCAGGACCAGGGGCCCCTGGGCACATCCTTTGGCCATTTTCCCTTGGAAAGAAAACTCACCAGTCCGGGTTCCTGATGTCAGTTTGTAGGGCTCCTTTGGGTCTATCTGGGCATTACAAATTTTACGTGGGGACAACTTTGGTCTGGCCTCCATCCTTTGATATAAAGATTTTTTGCAGTCAGGCCCAGCCCATTGCCAGGGTCCCATGGGCACATTCTTTGGCCATTTTCCCTGGGAAAGAAAACTCACCAGTCCAGGTTGCTGATGTCAGTTTGTAGGGCTCCCTCGGGTCTATCAGGGCAGCACAAGTTTGAGGTGGGGACAACTTCGGTCTGGGGTCCATCCTTCGATACAAGGATTTTTTGCATTGAGGTCCCAGCCCAGGGCCAGGGGCCCCTGGGCACATCATTTGTCCATTTTCCCTTGGAAAGAAAACTCACCAGTCCAGGTTCCTGATGTCAGTTTGTAGGGCTCCCTTGGGTCTATCAGGGCAGCACAAGTTTGACTTGGTGACAACTTCGGTCTGGGGTACATCTTTCGATATATGTATTTTTTGCAGTGATCCAGCCCAGGGCCAGGGGCCCCTGGGCACAACTTTTTTCCATTTTCCCTGGGAAAGAAAACTCACCAGTCCAGGTTCCTGATGTCAGTTTGTAGGGCTCCCTTGGGTCTATCAGGGCAGCACAAGTTTGACTTGGTGACAACTTCGGTCTGGGGTCCATCCTTCGATATATGTATTTTTTGCAGTGATCCAGCCCAGGGCCAGGGGCCCCTGGGCACATCCTTTGGCCCTTTTCCCTGGGAAAGAAAACTCATCAGTCCAGGTTCCTGATGTCAGTTTGTAGGGCTCCCTGGGGTCTATCAGGGCATTACAAATTTTAGGTGGGGACAACTTTGGTCTGGCCTCCATCCTTTGATATAAAGATTTTTTGCACTCAGGCCCAGCCCATTGCCAGGGTCCCATGGGCACATTCTTTGGCCATTTTCCCTGGGAAAGAAAACTCACCAGTCCAGGTTCCTGATGTCAGTTTGTAGGGCTCCCTTGGGTCTATCAGGGCAGCACAACTTTGAGGAGGGGACAACTTCAGTCTGCGATCCATCCTTCGATATAAGGATTCTTTGCATTCAGGCCCGAGCCCCGTGCCAGGGGCCCCTGGGCACATCCTTTGGCCATTTTCCCTGGGAAAGAAAACTCACCATTCCAGGTTCCTGATGTCAGTTTGTAGGGCTCCCTTGGGTCTATCAGGGCAGCACAAGTATGAGATGGGGACAACTTCGGTCTGCGATCCATCCTTCGATACAAGTATTCTTTGCATTCAGGCCCGAGCCCAGGGCCAGGGGCCCCTGGGCACATCCTTTGGCCATTTTCCCTGGGAAAGAAAACTCACCAGTCCAGGTTGCTGATGTCAGTTTGTAGGGCTCCCTTGGGTCTATCAGGGCAGCACAAGTTTGAGGTGGGGACAATTTTGGTCTGTGATCCACCCTTCGATAGAGGGATTCTTTACAGTCAGGCCCGAGCCCAGGGTCAGGGGCCCCTGGGCATATCCTTTGGCCATTTTCCCTGGGAAAGAAAACTCACCAGTCCAGGTTGCTGATGTCAGTTTGTAGGGCTTCCTTGTTTCTCTCAGGGCAGCACAATTTTGAGGATGGGACAACTTCGGTCTGGGGTCCATCCTACGATATAAGGATTTTTTGCATTCAGGTCGGAGCCCAGTGCCAGGGGCCCCTGGGCACATCCTTTGGCCATTTTCCCTGGGAAAGAAAACTCACCAGTCCAGGTTGCTGATGTCAATTTGTAGGGCTCCCTTGGGTCTCTCAGGGCAGCACAACTTTGAGGAGGGGACAACTTCGGTCTGTGATCCATTGTTCGATATAAGGATTCTTTGCAGTCAGGTCCCAGCCCGGGGTCAGGGGCCCCTGGGCACATCCTTTGGCCATTTTCCCTGGGAAAGAAAACTCACCAGTCCAGGTTGCTGATGTCAGTTTGTAGGGCTTCCTTGTTTCTCTCAGGGCAGCACAACTTTGAGGATGGGACAACTTCGGTCTGGGGTCCATACTTCGATATAAGGATTTTTTGCATTCAGGTCGGAGCCCAGTGCCAGGGGCCCCTGGGCACATCCTTTGGCCATTTTCCCTGGGAAAGAAAACTCACCAGTCCAGGTTGCTGATGTCAGTTTGTAGGGCTCCCTTGGGTCTCTCAGGGCAGCACAACTTTGAGGAGGGGACAACTTTGGTCTGTGATCCATTCTTAGATATAAGGATTCTTCGCAGTCAGGCCCCAGCCCGGGGTCAGGGGCCCCTGGGCACATCCTTTGGCCATTTTCCCTGGGAAAGAAAACTCACCAGTCCAGGTTGCTGATGTCAGTTTGTAGGGCTCTCTTGGGTCTCTCAGGGCAGCACAACTTTGAGGAGGGGACAACTTCGGTCTGGGGTCCATCCTTCGATATAAGGATTCTTTGCAGTCAGGTGCTAGCCCAGTGCCAGGGGCCCCTGGGCACATCCTTTGGCCATTTTCCCTGGGAAAGAAAACTCACCAGTCCAGGTTGCTGATGTCAGTTTGTAGGGCTCCCTTGGGTCTATCAGGGCAGCACAACTTTGAGGAGGGGACAACTTCAGTCTGGGGTCCATACTTCGATATAAGGATTCTTTGCAGTCAGGTGCCAGCCCAGTGCCAGGGGCCCCTGGGCACATCCTTTGGCCATTTTCCCTGGGAAAGAAAACTCACCAGTCCAGGTTGCTGATGTCAGTTTGTAGGGCTCCCTTGGGTCTATCAGGGCAGCACAGCTTTGAGGAGGGGACAACTTCGGTCTGGGGTCCATCCTTCGATATATGGATTCTTTGCAGTCAGGTCCCAGCCCTGCTCTTGGGGATCCTGGGAACATCCTTTGGCCATTTTCCCTGGGAAAGAAAACTCACCAGTCCAGGTTGCTGATGTCAGTTTGTAGGGCTCCCTTGGGTCTCTCAGGGCAGCACAACTTTGAGGAGGGGACAACTTCAGTCTGCGATCCATCCTTCGATATAAGGATTCTTTGCATTCAGGCCCGAGCCCAGGGTCAGGGGCCCCTGGGCACATCCTTTGGCCATTTTCCCTGGGAAAGAAAACTCACCAGTCCAGGTTGCTGATATCAGTTTGTAGGGCTCCCTTGGGTCTATCAGGGCAGTACAAGTATGAGATGGGGACAACTTCGGTGTGCGATCCATCCTTCGATATAAGGATTCTTTGCATTCAGGCCCGAGCCCAGTGCCAGGGGCCCCTGGGCACACCCTTTGGCCATTTTCCCTGGGAAAGAAAACTCACCAGTCCAGGTTCCTGATGTCAGTTTGTAGGGCTCCCTTGGGTCTATCAGGGCAGCACAAGTATGAGATGGGGACAACTTCGGTCTGCGATCCATCCTTCGATATAAGGATTCTTTGCATTCAGGCCCGAGCCCAGGGCCAGGTGCCCCTGGGCACATCCTTTGGCCATTTTCCCTGGGAAAGAAAACTCACCAGTCCAGGTTCCTGATGTCAGTTTGTAGGGCTCCCTTGGGTCTATCAGGGCAGCACAAGTTTGAGGTGGGGACAATTTTGGTCTGTGATCCACGCTTCGATTGAGGGATTCTTTACAGTCAGGCCCGAGTCCAGGGCCAGGGGCTCCTGGGCACATCCTTTGGCCATTTTCCCTGGGAAAGAAAATTCACCAGTCCAGGTTGCTAATGTCAGTTTGTAGGGCTCCCTTGGGTCTATCAGGGCAGCACAACTTTGAGGAGGGGACAACTTCAGTCTGGGGTCCATCCTTCGATATAAGGATTCTTTGCAGTCAGGTCCGAGCCCAGTGCCAGGGGCCCCTGGGCACATCCTTTGGCCATTTTCCCTGGGAAAGAAAACTCACCAGTCCAGGTTGCTGATGTCAGTTTGTAGGGCTCCCTTGGGTCTATCAGGGCAGCACAACTTTGAGGAGGGGACAACTTCGGTTGGGGGTCCAAACTTCGATATAAGGATTCTCTGCAGTCAGGCCCCAGCCCAGGGCCGGGGGTCCCTGGGCACATCCTTTGGCCATTTTCCCTGGGAAAGAAAATTCACCTGTCCAGGTTGCTGATGTCAGTTTGTAGGGCTCCCTTGGGTCTATCTGGGCAGCAGAAATTTGAGGAGCGGACAATTTTGGTCTGCGATCCATCCTTCGATATATGGATTCTTTGCAGTCAGGTCCCAGCCCTGCTCTTGGGGCTCCTGGGAACATCCTTTGGCCATTTTCCCTGGGAAAGAAAACTCACCAGTCCAGGTTGCTGATATCAGTTTGTAGGGCTCCCTTGGGTCTATCAGGGCAGCACAAGTATGAGATGGGGACAACTTCGGTCTGCGATCCATCCTTCGATATAAGGATTCTTTGCATTCAGGCCCGAGCCCCGTGCCAGGGGCCCCTGGGCACATCCTTTGGCCATTTTCCCTGGGAAAGAAAACTCACCATTCCAGGTTCCTGATGTCAGTTTGTAGGGCTCCCTTGGGTCTATCAGGGCAGCACAAGTATGAGATGGGGACAACTTCGGTCTGCGATCCATCCTTCGATACAAGGATTCTTTGCATTCAGGCCCGAGCCCAGGGCCAGGGGCCCCTGGGCACATCCTTTGGCCATTTTCCCTGGGAAAGAAAACTCACCAGTCCAGGTTGCTGATGTCAGTTTGTAGGGCTCCCTTGGGTCTATCAGGGCAGCACAAGTTTGAGGTGGGGACAATTTTGGTCTGTGATCCACCCTTCGATAGAGGGATTCTTTACAGTCAGGCCCGAGCCCAGGGTCAGGGGCCCCTGGGCATATCCTTTGGCCATTTTCCCTGGGAAAGAAAACTCACCAGTCCAGGTTGCTGATGTCAGTTTGTAGGGCTTCCTTGTTTCTCTCAGGGCAGCACAACTTTGAGGATGGGACAACTTCGGTCTGGGGTCCATCCTTCGATATAAGGATTTTTTGCATTCAGGTCGGAGCCCAGTGCCAGGGGCCCCTGGGCACATCCTTTGGCCATTTTCCCTGGGAAAGAAAACTCACCAGTCCAGGTTGCTGATGTCAATTTGTAGGGCTCCCTTGGGTCTCTCAGGGCAGCACAACTTTGAGGAGGGGACAACTTCGGTCTGTGATCCATTGTTCGATATAAGGATTCTTTGCAGTCACGTCCCAGCCCGGGGTCAGGGGCCCCTGGGCACATCCTTTGGCCATTTTCCCTGGGAAAGAAAACTCACCAGTCCAGGTTGCTGATGTCAGTTTGTAGGGCTTCCTTGTTTCTCTCAGTGCAGCACAACTTTGAGGATGGGACAACTTCGGTCTGGGGTCCATACTTCGATATAAGGATTTTTTGCATTCAGGTCGGAGCCCAGTGCCAGGGGCCCCTGGGCACATCCTTTGGCCATTTTCCCTGGGAAAGAAAACTCACCAGTCCAGGTTGCTGATGTCAGTTTGTAGGGCTCCCTTGGGTCTCTCAGGGCAGCACAACTTTGAGGAGGGGACAACTTTGGTCTGTGATCCATTCTTAGATATAAGGATTCTTCGCAGTCAGGCCCCAGCCCGGGGTCAGGGGCCCCTGGGCACATCCTTTGGCCATTTTCCCTGGGAAAGAAAACTCACCAGTCCAGGTTGCTGATGTCAGTTTGTAGGGCTCTCTTGGGTCTATCAGGGCAGCACAACTTTGAGGAGGGGACAACTTCGGTCTGGGGTCCATCCTTCGATATAAGGATTCTTTGCAGTCAGGTGCTAGCCCAGTGCCAGGGGCCCCTGGGCACATCCTTTGGCCATTTTCCCTGGGAAAGAAAACTCACCAGTCCAGGTTCCTGATGTCAGTTTGTAGGGCTCCCTTGGGTCTATCAGGGCAGCACAACTTTGAGGAGGGGACAACTTCAGTCTGGGGTCCATACTTCGATATAAGGATTCTTTGCAGTCAGGTGCCAGCCCAGTGCCAGGGGCCCCTGGGCACATCCTTTGGCCATTTTCCCTGGGAAAGAAAACTCACCAGTCCAGGTTCCTGATGTCAGTTTGTAGGGCTCCCTTGGGTCTATCAGGGCAGCACAACTTTGAGGAGGGGACAACTTCGGTCTGGGGTCCATCCTTCTATATAAGGATTCTTTGCAGTCAGGTCCCAGCCCTACTCTTGGGGCTCCTGGGAACATCCTTTGGCCATTTTCCCTGGGAAAGAAAACTCACCAGTCCAGGTTGCTGATGTCAGTTTGTAGGGCTCCCTTGGGACTATCAGGGCAGCACAACTTTGAGGAGGGGACAACTTCGGTCTGCGATCCATCCTTTGATATAAGGATTCTTTGCATTCAGGCCCGAGCCCAGGGTCAGGGGCCCCTGGGCACATCCTTTGGCCATTTTCCCTGGGAAAGAAAACTCACCAGTCCAGGTTGCTGATATCAGTTTGTAGGGCTCCCTTGGGTCTATCAGGGCAGTACAAGTATGAGATGGGGACAACTTCGGTCTGCGATCCATCCTTCGATATAAGGATTCTTTGCATTCAGGCCCGAACCCAGTGCCAGGGGCCCCTGGGCACATCCTTTGGCCATTTTCCCTGGGAAAGAAAACTCACCAGTCCAGGTTGCTGATGTCAGTTTGTAGGGCTCCCTTGGGTCTATCAGGGCAGCACAAGTATGAGATGGGGACAACTTCGGTCTGCGATCCATCCTTCGATATAAGGATTCTTTGCATTCCGGCCCGAGCCCAGGGCCAGGTGCCCCTGGGCACATCCTTTGGCCATTTTCCCTGGGAAAGAAAACTCACCAGTCCAGGTTCCTGATGTCAGTTTGTAGGGCTCCCTTGGGTCTATCAGGGCAGCACAAGTTTGAGGTGGGGACAATTTTGGTCTGTGATCCACGCTTCGATTGAGGGATTCTTTACAGTCAGGCCCGAGTCCAGGGCCAGGGGCTCCTGGGCATATCCTTTGGCCATTTTCCCTGGGAAAGAAAATTCACCAGTCCAGGTTGCTAATGTCAGTTTGTAGGGCTCCCTTGGGTCTATCAGGGCAGTACAAGTATGAGATGGGGACAACTTCGGTGTGCGATCCATCCTTCGATATAAGGATTCTTTGCATTCAGGCCCGAGCCCAGTGCCAGGGGCCCCTGGGCACACCCTTTGGCCATTTTCCCTGGGAAAGAAAACTCACCAGTCCAGGTTCCTGATGTCAGTTTGTAGGGCTCCCTTGGGTCTATCAGGGCAGCACAAGTATGAGATGGGGACAACTTCGGTCTGCGATCCATCCTTCGATATAAGGATTCTTTGCATTCAGGCCCGAGCCCAGGGCCAGGTGCCCCTGGGCACATCCTTTGGCCATTTTCCCTGGGAAAGAAAACTCACCAGTCCAGGTTCCTGATGTCAGTTTGTAGGGCTCCCTTGGGTCTATCAGGGCAGCACAAGTTTGAGGTGGGGACAATTTTGGTCTGTGATCCACGCTTCGATTGAGGGATTCTTTACAGTCAGGTCGGAGCCCAGTGCCAGGGGCCCCTGGGCACATCCTTTGGCCATTTTCCCTGGGAAAGAAAACTCACCAGTCCAGGTTGCTAATGTCAGTTTGTAGGGCTCCCTTGGGTCTATCAGGGCAGCACAACTTTGAGGAGGGGACAACTTCAGTCTGGGGTCCATCCTTCGATATAAGGATTCTTTGCAGTCAGGTCCGAGCCCAGTGCCAGGGGCCCCTGGGCACATCCTTTGGCCATTTTCCCTGGGAAATAAAACTCACCAGTCCAGGTTGCTGATGTCAGTTTGTAGGGCTCCCTTGGGTCTCTCAGGGCAGCACAACTTTGAGGAGGGGACAACTTCGGTCTGGGGTCCATTCTTCGATATAAGGATTCTTTGCAGTCAGGCCCCATCCCAGTCCCAGGGGCCCCTGGGCACATCCTTTGGCCATTTTCCCTGGGAAAGAAAACTCACCAGTCCAGGTTGCTGATGTCAGTTTGTAGGGCTCCCTTGGGTCTATCTGGGCAGCAGAAATTTGAGGAGCGGACAATTTTGGTCTGCGATCCATCCTTCGATATATGGATTCTTTGCAGTCAGGTCCCAGCCCTGCTCTTGGGGCTCCTGGGAACATCCTTTGGCCATTTTCCCTGGGAAAGAAAACTCACCAGTCCAGGTTGCTGATATCAGTTTGTAGGGCTCCCTTGGGTCTATCAGGGCAGCACAAGTATGAGATGGGGACAACTTCGGTCTGCGATCCATCCTTCGATATAAGGATTCTTTGCATTCAGGCCCGAGCCCCGTGCCAGGGGCCCCTGGGCACATCCTTTGGCCATTTTCCCTGGGAAAGAAAACTCACCATTCCAGGTTCCTGATGTCAGTTTGTAGGGCTCCCTTGGGTCTATCAGGGCAGCACAAGTATGAGATGGGGACAACTTCGGTCTGCGATCCATCCTTCGATACAAGGATTCTTTGCATTCAGGCCCGAGCCCAGGGCCAGGGGCCCCTGGGCACATCCTTTGGCCATTTTCCCTGGGAAAGAAAACTCACCAGTCCAGGTTGCTGATGTCAGTTTGTAGGGCTCCCTTGGGTCTATCAGGGCAGCACAAGTTTGAGGTGGGGACAATTTTGGTCTGTGATCCACCCTTCGATAGAGGGATTCTTTACAGTCAGGCCCGAGCCCAGGGTCAGGGGCCCCTGGGCATATCCTTTGGCCATTTTCCCTGGGAAAGAAAACTCACCAGTCCAGGTTGCTGATGTCAGTTTGTAGGGCTTCCTTGTTTCTCTCAGGGCAGCACAACTTTGAGGATGGGACAACTTCGGTCTGGGGTCCATCCTTCGATATAAGGATTTTTTGCATTCAGGTCGGAGCCCAGTGCCAGGGGCCCCTGGGCACATCCTTTGGCCATTTTCCCTGGGAAAGAAAACTCACCAGTCCAGGTTGCTGATGTCAATTTGTAGGGGTCCCTTGGGTCTCTCAGGGCAGCACAACTTTGAGGAGGGGACAACTTCGGTCTGTGATCCATTGTTCGATATAAGGATTCTTTGCAGTCAGGTCCCAGCCCGGGGTCAGGGGCCCCTGGGCACATCCTTTGGCCATTTTCCCTGGGAAAGAAAACTCACTAGTCCAGGTTGCTGATGTCAGTTTGTAGGGCTCCCTTGGGTCTATCAGGGCAGCACAAGTATGAGATGGGGACAACTTTGGTCTGCGAACCATCCTTCGATATAAGGATTCTTTGCAGTCAGGCCCCAGCCCGGGGTCAGGGGCCCCTGGGCACATCCTTTGGCCATTTTCCCTGAGAAAGAAAACTCACCAGTCCAGGTTGCTGATGTCAGTTTGTAGGGCTCTCTTGGGTCTCTCAGGGCAGCACAACTTTGAGGAGGGGACAACTTCGGTCTGGGGTCCATCCTTCGATATAAGGATTCTTTGCAGTCAGGTGCTAGCCCAGTGCCAGGGGCCCCTGGGCACATCCTTTGGCCATTTTCCCTGGGAAAGAAAACTCACCAGTCCAGGTTGCTGATGTCAGTTTGTAGGGCTCCCTTGGGTCTATCAGGGCAGCACAACTTTGAGGAGGGGACAACTTCAGTCTGGGGTCCATACTTCGATATAAGGATTCTTTGCAGTCAGGTGCCAGCCCAGTGCCAGGGGCCCCTGGGCACATCCTTTGGCCATTTTCCCTGGGAAAGAAAACTCACCAGTCCAGGTTGCTGATGTCAGTTTGTAGGGCTCCCTTGGGTCTATCAGGGCAGCACAACTTTGAGGAGGGGACAACTTCGGTCTGGGGTCCATCCTTCTATATAAGGATTCTTTGCAGTCAGGTCCCAGCCCTGCTCTTGGGGCTCCTGGGAACATCCTTTGGCCATTTTCCCTGGGAAAGAAAACTCACCAGTCCAGGTTGCTGATGTCAGTTTGTAGGGCTCCCTTGGGTCTATCAGGGCAGCACAAGTTTGAGGTGGGGACAATTTTGGTCTGTGATCCACGCTTCGATTGAGGGATTCTTTACAGTCAGGCCCGAGTCCAGGGCCAGGGGCTCCTGGGCTTTTCCTTTGGCCATTTTCCCTGGGAAAGAAAATTCACCAGTCCAGGTTGCTAATGTCAGTTTGTAGGGCTCCCTTGGGTCTATCAGGGCAGCACAACTTTGAGGAGGGGACAACTTCAGTCTGGGGTCCATCCTTCGATATAAGGATTCTTTGCAGTCAGGTCCGAGCCCAGTGCCAGGGGCCCCTGGGCACATCCTTTGGCCATTTTCCCTGGGAAAGAAAACTCACCAGTCCAGGTTGCTGAGGTCAGTTTGTAGGGCTCCCTTGGGTCTATCAGGGCAGCACAACTTTGAGGAGGGGACAACTTCGGTTGGGGGTCCAAACTTCGATATAAGGATTCTCTGCAGTCAGGCCCCAGCCCAGTGCCGGGGGCCCCTGGGCACATCCTTTGGCCATTTTCCCTGGGAAAGAAAACTCACCAGTCCAGGTTGCTGATATCAGTTTGTAGGGCTCCCTTGGGTCTATCAGGGCAGCACAAGTATGAGATGGGGACAACTTCGGTCTGCGATCCATCCTTCGATATAAGGATTCTTTGCATTCAGGCCCGAGCCCAGTGCCAGGGGCCCCTGAGCACATCCTTTGGCCATTTTCCCTGGGAAAGAAAACTCACCATTCCAGGTTCCTGATGTCAGTTTGTAGGGCTCCCTTGGGTCTATCAGGGCAGCACAAGTATGAGATGGGGACAACTTCGGTCTGCGATCCATCCTTCGATACAAGGATTCTTTGCATTCAGGCCCGAGCCCAGGGCCAGGGGCCCCTGGGCACATCCTTTGGCCATTTTCCCTGGGAAAGAAAACTCACCAGTCCAGGTTGCTGATGTCAGTTTGTAGGGCTCCCTTGGGTCTATCAGGGCAGCACAAGTTTGAGGTGGGGACAATTTTGGTCTGTGATCCACCCTTCGATAGAGGGATTCTTTACAGTCAGGCCCGAGCCCAGGGTCAGGGGCCCCTGGGCATATCCTTTGGCCATTTTCCCTGGGAAAGAAAACTCACCAGTCCAGGTTGCTGATGTCAGTTTGTAGGGCTTCCTTGTTTCTCTCAGGGCAGCACAACTTTGAGGATGGGACAACTTCGGTCTGGGGTCCATCCTTCGATATAAGGATTTTTTGCATTCAGGTCGGAGCCCAGTGCCAGGGGCCCCTGGGCACATCCTTTGGCCATTTTCCCTGGGAAAGAAAACTCACCAGTCCAGGTTGCTGATGTCAATTTGTAGGGCTCCCTTGGGTCCCTCAGGGCAGCACAACTTTGAGGAGGGGACAACTTCGGTCTGGGGTCCATCCTTCGATATAAGGATTTTTTGCAGTCAGGTCCCAGCCCGGGGTCAGGGGCCCCTGGGCACATCCTTTAGCCATTTTCCCTGGGAAAGAAAACTCACTAGTCCAGGTTGCTGATGTCAGTTTGTAGGGCTCCCTTGGGTCTATCAGGGCAGCACAACTTTGAGGAGGGGACAACTTTGGTCTGTGATCCATTCTTAGATATAAGGATTCTTTGCCGTCAGGCCCCAGCCCAGGGCCAGGGGCCCCTGGGCACATCCTTTGGCCATTTTCCCTGGGAAAGAAAACTCACCAGTCCAGGTTGCTGATGTCAGTTTGTAGGGCTCCCTTGGGTCTCTCAGGGCAGCACAACTTTGAGGAGGGGACAACTTTGGTCTGTGATCCATTCTTAGATATAAGGATTCTTCGCAGTCAGGCCCCAGCCCGGGGTCAGGGGCCCCTGGGCACATCCTTTGGCCATTTTCCCTGGGAAAGAAAACTCACCAGTCCAGGTTGCTGATGTCAGTTTGTAGGGCTCCCTTGGGTCTCTCAGGGCAGCACAACTTTGAGGAGGGGACATCTTTGGTCTGTGATCCATTCTTAGATATAAGGATTCTTCGCAGTCAGGCCCCAGCCCAGTGCCAGGGGCGCCTGGGCACATCCTTTGGCCATTTTCCCTGGGAAAGAAATCTCACCAGTCCAGGTTGCTGATGTCAGTTTGTAGGGCTCCCTTGGGTCTATCAGGGCAGCACAACTTTGAGGAGGGGACAACTTCGGTCTGGGGTCCATACTTCGATATAAGGATTCTTTGCAGTCAGGTGCCAGCCCAGTGCCAGGGGCCCCTGGGCACATCCTTTGGCCATTTTCCCTGGGAAAGAAAACTCACCAGTCCAGGTTGCTGATGTCAGTTTGTAGGGCTCCCTTGGGTCTATCAGGGCAGCACAACTTTGAGGAGGGGACAACTTCGGTCTGGGGTCCATCCTTCTATATAAGGATTCTTTGCAGTCAGGTCCCAGCCCTGCTCTTGGGGCTCCTGGGAACATCCTTTGGCCATTTTCCCTGGGAAAGAAAACTCACTAGTCCAGGTTGCTGATGTCAGTTTGTAGGGCTCCCTTGGGTCTATCAGGGCAGCACAACTTTGAGGAGGGGACAACTTTGGTCTGCGAACCATCCTTCGATATAAGGATTCTTTGCCGTCAGGCCCCAGCCCAGGGCCAGGGGCCCCTGGGCACATCCTTTGGCCATTTTCCCTGGGAAAGAAAACTCACCAGTCCAGGTTGCTGATGTCAGTTTGTAGGGCTCCCTTGGGTCTCTCAGGGCAGCACAACTTTGAGGAGGGGACAACTTTGGTCTGTGATCCATTCTTAGATATAAGGATTCTTCGCAGTCAGGCCCCAGCCCGGGGTCAGGGGCCCCTGGGCACATCCTTTGGCCATTTTCCCTGGGAAAGAAAACTCACCAGTCCAGGTTGCTGATGTCAGTTTGTAGGGCTCCCTTGGGTCTCTCAGGGCAGCACAACTTTGAGGAGGGGACATCTTTGGTCTGTGATCCATTCTTAGATCTAAGGATTCTTCGCAGTCAGGCCCCAGCCCAGTGCCAGGGGCCCCTGGGCACATCCTTTGGCCATTTTCTCTGGGAAAGAAATCTCACCAGTCCAGGTTGCTGATGTCAGTTTGTAGGGCTCCCTTGGGTCTATCAGGGCAGCACAACTTTGAGGAGGGGACAACTTCGGTCTGGGGTCCATACTTCGATATAAGGATTCTTTGCAGTCAGGTGCCAGCCCAGTGCCAGGGGCCCCTGGGCACATCCTTTGGCCATTTTCCCTGGGAAAGAAAACTCACCAGTCCAGGTTGCTGATGTCAGTTTGTAGGGCTCCCTTGGGTCTATCAGGGCAGCACAACTTTGAGGAGGGGACAACTTCGGTCTGCGATCCATCCTTCGATATAAGGATTCTTTGCATTCAGGCCCGAGCCCAGGGTCAGGGGCCCCTGGGCACATCCTTTGGCCATTTTCCCTGGGAAAGAAAACTCACCAGTCCAGGTTCCTGATGTCAGTTTGTAGGGCTCCCTTGGGTCTATCAGGGCAGCACAAGTATGAGATGGGGACAACTTCGGTCTGCGATCCATCCTTCGATATAAGGATTCTTTGCATTCAGGCCCGAGCCCAGGGCCAGGTGCCCCTGGGCACATCCTTTGGCCATTTTCCCTGGGAAAGAAAACTCACCAGTCCAGGTTCCTGATGTCAGTTTGTAGGGCTCCCTTGGGTCTATCAGGGCAGCACAAGTTTGAGGTGGGGACAATTTTGGTCTGTGATCCACGCTTCGATTGAGGGATTCTTTACAGTCAGGCCCGAGTCCAGGGCCAGGGGCTCCTGGGCACATCCTTTGGCCATTTTCCCTGGGAAAGAAAATTCACCAGTCCAGGTTGCTAATGTCAGTTTGTAGGGCTCCCTTGGGTCTATCAGGGCAGCACAACTTTGAGGAGGGGACAACTTCAGTCTGGGGTCCATCCTTCGATATAAGGATTCTTTGCAGTCAGGTCCGAGCCCAGTGCCAGGGGCCCCTGGGCACATCCTTTGGCCATTTTCCCTGGGAAAGAAAACTCACCAGTCCAGGTTGCTGAGGTCAGTTTGTAGGGCTCCCTTGGGTCTATCAGGGCAGCACAACTTTGAGGAGGGGACAACTTCGGTTGGGGGTCCAAACTTCGATATAAGGATTCTCTGCAGTCAGGCCCCAGCCCAGGGCCGGGGGCCCCTGGGCACATCCTTTGGCCATTTTCCCTGGGAAAGAAAATTCACCTGTCCAGGCTGCTGATGTCAGTTTGTAGGGCTCCCTTGGGTCTATCTGGGCAGCAGAAATTTGAGGAGCGGACAATTTTGGTCTGCGATCCATCCTTCGATATATGGATTCTTTGCAGTCAGGTCCCAGCCCTGCTCTTGGGGCTCCTGGGAACATCCTTTGGCCATTTTCCCTGGGAAAGAAAACTCACCAGTCCAGGTTCCTGATGTCAGTTTGTAGGGCTCCCTTGGGTCTATCAGGGCAGCACAAGTTTGAGGTGGGGACAACTTCGGTCTGGGGTCCATCCTTCGATACAAGGATTTTTTGCAGTCAGGCCCCAGCCCAGGGCCAGGGGCCCCTGGGCACATCCTTTGGCCATTTTCCCTGGGAAAGAAAACTCACCAGTCCAGGTTCCTGATGTCAGTTTGTAGGGCTCCCTTGGGTCTATCAGGGCAGCACAAGTTTGAGGTGGGGACAACTTCGGTCTGGTGTCCATCCTTCGATACAAGGATTTTTGCAGTCAGGTCCCAGCCGAGGGCCAGGGGCCCCTGGGCACATCATTTGTCCATTTTCCCTTGGAAAGAAAACTCAGCAGTCCAGGTTCCTGATGTCAGTTTGTAGGGCTCCCTTGGGTCTATCAGGGCAGCACAAGTTTGACTTGGTGACAACTTCGGTCTGGGGTCCATCCTTCGATATATGTATTTTTTGCAGTGATCCAGCGCAGGGCCAGGGGCCCCTGGGCACACCTTTTCGCCATTTTCCCTGGGAAAGACAAGTCACCAGTCCAGGTTCCTGATGTCAGTTTGTAGGGCTCCCTTGGGTCTATCAGGGCGGCACAAGTTTGAGGTGGGGACAACTTCGGTCTGGGGTCCATCCTTCGATACAAGGATTTTTTGCAGTCAGGTCCCAGCCCAGGGCCAGGGGCCCCTGGGCACATCCTTTGGCCATTTCCCCTGGGAAAGAAAACTCACCAGTCCACGTTCCTGATGTCAGTTTGTAGGGCTCCCTTGGGTCTATCAGGGCAGCACAAGTTTGAGGTGGGGACAACTTCGGTCTGGTGTCCATCCTTCGATACAAGGATTTTTTGCAGTCAGGTCCCAGCCCAGGGCCAGGGGCCCCTGGGCACATCATTTGTCCATTTTCCCTTGGAAAGAAAACTCAGCAGTCCAGGTTCCTGATGTCAGTTTGTAGGGCTCCCTTGGGTCTATCAGGGCAGCACAAGTTTGACTTGGTGGCAACTTCGGTCTGGGGTCCATCCTTCGATATATGTATTTTTTGCAGTGATCCAGCCCAGGGCCAGGGGCCCCTGGGCACACCTTTTCGCCATTTTCCCTGGGAAAGAAAACTCACCAGTCCAGGTTCCTGATGTCAGTTTGTAGGGCTCCCTTGGGTCTATCAGGGCAGCACAAGTTTGACTTGGTGACAACTTCGGTCTGGGGTCCATCCTTCGATATATGTATTTTTTGCAGTGATCCAGCCCAGGGCCAGGGGCCCCTGGGCACATCCTTTGGCCCTTTTCCCTGGGAAAGAAAACTCAGCAGTCCAGGTTCCTGATGTCAGTTTGTAGGGCTCCCTGGGGTCTATCAGGGCATTACAAATTTTAGGTGGGGACAACTTTGGTCTGGCCTCCATCCTTTGATATAAAGATTTTTTGCAGTCAGGCCCAGCCCATTGCCAGGGTCCCATGGGCACATTCTTTGGCCATTTTCCCTGGGAAAGAAAACTCACCAGTCCAGGTTCCTGATGTCAGTTTGTAGGGCTCCCTTGGGTCTATCAGGGCAGCACAAGTTTGAGGTGGGGACAACTTCGGTCTGGGGTCCATCTTTCGATACAAGGATTTTTTGCAGTCAGGCCCCAGCCCAGGGCCAGGGGCCCCAGGGCACATCCTTTGGCCATTTTCCCTGGGAAAGAAAACTCACCAGTCCACGTTCCTGATGTCAGTTTTTAGGGCTCCCTTGGGTCTATCAGGGAAGCAGAAATTTGAGGAGGGGACAATTCGGTCTGGGGTCCATCCTGCGATATAAGGATATTTTGCAGTCAGGTCCCAGCCGAGGGCCAGGGTCCCCTGGGCGCATCGTTTGTCCATTTCCCCTGGGAAAGAAAACTCAGCAGTCCAGGTTCCTGATGTCAGTTTGTAGGGCTCTTTTGGGTCTATCAGGGCAGCAGAAGTTTGATGTGGGGACAACTTCGGTCTGGGGTCCATCCTTCGATATAAGGATTTTTTGCATTGAGGTCCCAGCCCAGGACCAGAGGCCCCTGGGCACATCCTTTGGCCATTTTCCCTTGGAAAGAAAACTCACCAGTCCGGGTTCCTGATGTCAGTTTGTAGGGCTCCCTGGGGTCTATCAGGGCATTACAAATTTTAGGTGGGGACAATTTTGGTTTGGCCTCCATCCTTTGATATAAAATTTTTTGCAGTCAGGCCCAGCCCATTGCCAGGGTCCCATGGGCACATTCTTTGGCCATTTTCCCTGGGAAAGAAAACTCACCAGTCCAGGTTCCTGATGTCAGTTTGTAGGGCTCCCTTGGGTCTATCAGGGCAGCACAAGTTTGAGGTGGGGACAACTTCGGTCTGGGGTCCATCCTTCGATACAAGGATTTTTTGCAGTCAGGCCCCAGCCCAGGGCCAGGGGCCCCTGGGCACATCCTTTGTCCCTTTTCCCTGGGAAAGAAAACTCACCAGTCCAGGTTCCTGATGTCAGTTTGTAGGGCTCCCTTGGGTCTATCAGGGCAGCACAAGTTTGAGGTGGGGACAACTTCGGTCTGGTGTCCATCCTTCGATACAAGGATTTTTTGCAGTCAGGCCCCAGCCCAGGGCCAGGGGCCCCTGGGCACATCATTTGTCCATTTTCCCTTGGAAAGAAAACTCAGCAGTCCAGGTTCCTGATGTCAGTTTGTAGGGCGCCATTGGGTCTATCAGGGCAGCACAAGTTTGACTTGGTTACAACTTCGGTCTGGGGTCCATCCTTCGATATATGTATTTTTTGCAGTGATCCAGCGCAGGGCCAGGGGCCCCTGGGCACACCTTTTCGCCATTTTCCCTGGGAAAGACAACTCAACAGTCCAGGTTCCTGATGTCAGTTTGTAGGGCTCCCTTGGGTCTATCAGGGCAGCACAAGTTTGAGGTGGGGACAATTTCGGACTGGGGTCCATCCTTCGATACAAGGATTTTTTGCAGTCAGGTCCCAGCCCAGGGCCAGGGGCCCCTGGGCACATCCTTTGGCCCTTTTCCCTGGGAAAGAAAACTCAGCAGTCCAGGTTCCTGATGTCAGTTTGTAGGGCTCCCTGGGGTCTATCAGGGCATTACAAATTTTAGGTGGGGACAACTTTGGTCTGGCCTCCATCCTTTGATATAAAGATTTTTTGCACTCAGGCCCAGCCCATTGCCAGGGTCCCATGGGCACATTCTTTGGCCATTTTCCCTGGGAAAGAAAACTCACCAGTCCAGGTTCCTGATGTCAGTTTGTAGGGCTCCCTTGGGTCTATCAGGGCAGCACAAGTTTGAGGTGGGGACAATTTCGGACTGGGGTCCATCCTTCGATACAAGGATTTTTTGCAGTCAGGTCCCAGCCCAGGGCCAGGGGCCCCTGGGCACATCCTTTGGCCCTTTTCCCTGGGAAAGAAAACTCAGCAGTCCAGGTTCCTGATGTCAGTTTGTAGGGCTCCCTGGGGTCTATCAGGGCATTACAAATTTTAGGTGGGGACAACTTTGGTCTGGCCTCCATCCTTTGATATAAAGATTTTTTGCACTCAGGCCCAGCCCATTGCCAGGGTCCCATGGGCACATTCTTTGGCCATTTTCCCTGGGAAAGAAAACTCACCAGTCCAGGTTCCTGATGTCAGTTTGTAGGGCTCCCTTGGGTCTATCAGGGCAGCACAAGTTTGAGGTGGGGAAAACTTCGGTCTGGGCTCCATCCTTCGATATAAGGATTTTTTGCAGTCAGGTCCCAGCCCAGGGTGCGGGGCCCCTGGGCACAACCTTTGGCTGTTTTTCCTGGGAAAGAAAACTCACCAGTCCAGGTTCCTGATGTCAGTTTTTAGGGCTCCCTTGGGTCTATCAGGGCAGCAGAAATTTGAGGAGGGGACAATTCCGTCTGGGGTTCATCCTGCTATATATGTATATTTTGCAGTCAGGTCCCAGCCGAGGGCCAGGGTCCCCTGGGCACATCGTTTGCCCATTTCCCCTGGGAAAGAAAACTCAGCAGTCCAGGTTCCTGATGTCAGTTTGTAGGGCTCCTTTGGGTCTATCAGGGCAGCAGAAGTATGATGTGGGGACAACTTCGGTCTGGGGTCCATCCTTCGATATAAGGATTTTTTGCAGTCAGGTCCCAGCCATGGCCGGGGGCACCTAGGCACATCCTTTGGCCATTTTCCCTGGGAAAGAAAACTCACCAGTCCAGGTTCCTGATGTCAGTTTGTAGGGCTCCTTTGGGTCTATCAGGGCAGCAGAAGTTTGATGTGGGGACAACTTCGGTCTGGGGTCCATCCTTCGATGAAAGGATTTTTTGCATTGAGGTCCCAGCCCAGGACCAGGGGCCCCTGGGCACATCCTTTGGCCATTTTCCCTTGGAAAGAAAACTCACCAGTCCGGGTTCCTGATGTCAGTTTGTAGGGCTCCTTTGGGTCTATCTGGGCATTACAAATTTTACGTGGGGACAACTTTGGTCTGGCCTCCATCCTTTGATATAAAGATTTTTTGCAGTCAGGCCCAGCCCATTGCCAGGGTCCCATGGGCACATTCTTTGGCCATTTTCCCTGGGAAAGAAAACTCACCAGTCCAGGTTGCTGATGTCAGTTTGTAGGGCTCCCTCGGGTCTATCAGGGCAGCACAAGTTTGAGGTGGGGACAACTTCGGTCTGGGGTCCATCCTTCGATACAAGGATTTTTTGCATTGAGGTCCCAGCCCAGGGCCAGGGGCCCCTGGGCACATCATTTGTCCATTTTCCCTTGGAAAGAAAACTCACCAGTCCAGGTTCCTGATGTCAGTTTGTAGGGCTCCCTTGGGTCTATCAGGGCAGCACAAGTTTGACTTGGTGACAACTTCGGTCTGGGGTACATCTTTCGATATATGTATTTTTTGCAGTGATCCAGCCCAGGGCCAGGGGCCCCTGGGCACAACTTTTTTCCATTTTCCCTGGGAAAGAAAACTCACCAGTCCAGGTTCCTGATGTCAGTTTGTAGGGCTCCCTTGGGTCTATCAGGGCAGCACAAGTTTGACTTGGTGACAACTTCGGTCTGGGGTCCATCCTTCGATATATGTATTTTTTGCAGTGATCCAGCCCAGGGCCAGGGGCCCCTGGGCACATCCTTTGGCCCTTTTCCCTGGGAAAGAAAACTCAGCAGTCCAGGTTCCTGATGTCAGTTTGTAGGGCTCCCTGGGGTCTATCAGGGCATTACAAATTTTAGGTGGGGACAACTTTGGTCTGGCCTCCATCCTTTGATATAAAGATTTTTTGCACTCAGGCCCAGCCCATTGCCAGGGTCCCATGGGCACATTCTTTGGCCATTTTCCCTGGGAAAGAAAACTCACCAGTCCAGGTTCCTGATGTCAGTTTGTAGGGCTCCCTTGGGTCTATCAGGGCAGCACAAATTTGAGGTGGGGACAACTTCGGTCTGGGCTCCATGCTTCGATATGAGGATTTTTTGCAGTCAGGTCCCAGCCCAGGGCCAGGGGACCCTGGGCACATCATTTGTCCATTTTCCCTTGGAAATAAAACTCAGCAGTCCAGGTTCCTGATGTCAGTTTGTAGGGCTCCCTTGGGTCTATCAGGGCAGCACAAGTTTGACTTGGTGACAACTTCGGTCTGGGGTCCATCCTTCGATATATGTATTTTTTGCAGTGATCCAGCCCAGGGCCAGGGGCCCCTGGGCACACCTTTTCGCCATTTTCCCTGGGAAAGAAAACTCACCAGTCCAGGTTCCTGATGTCAGTTTGTAGGGCTCCCTTGGGTCTATCAGGGCAGCACAAGTTTGAGGTGGGGAAAACTTCGGTCTGGGCTCCATCCTTCGATTTAAGGATTTTTTGCAGTCAGGTCCCAGCCCAGGGTGCGGGGCCCCTGGGCACAACCTTTGGCAGTTTTTCCTGGGAAAGAAAACTCACCAGTCCAGGTTCCTGATGTCAGTTTTTAGGGCTCCCTTGGGTCTATCAGGGCAGCAGAAATTTGATGTGGGGACAACTTCGGTCTGGGGTCCATCCTTCGATATAAGGATTTTTTGCAGTCAGGTCCCAGCCATGGCCGGGGGCACCTAGGCACATCCTTTGGCCATTTTCCCTGCGAAAGAAAACTCACCAGTCCAGGTTCCTGATGTCAGTTTGTAGGGCTCCCTTGGGTCTATCAGGGCAGCACAAGTTTGAGGTGGGGACAACTTCGGTCTGGGGTCCATCTTTCGATACAAGGATTTTTTGCAGTCAGGCCCCAGCCCAGGGCCCGGGGCCCCTGGGCACATCCTTTGGCCATTTTCCCTGGGAAAGAAAACTCAGCAGTCCAGGTTCCTGATGTCAATTTGTAGGGATCATTTGGGTCTATCAGGGCAGCAGACGTTTGAGGTGGGGACAACTTAGGTGTGGGGTCCATCCTTCTATATAAGGATTTTTTGCAGTGAGGTCCCAGCCCAGGACCAGGGGCCCCTGGGCACATCCTTTGTCCCTTTTCCCTGGGAAAGAAAACTCAGCAGTCCCGGTTCCTGATGTCAGTTTGTAGGGCTCCCTTGGGACGATCAGGACAGCATAGTTTTGATGTGGGGACAACTTCGGTCTGGGGTTCATCCTTCGATATAAAGATTTTTTGCAGTCAGGCCCAGCCCAGGGCCAGGGGCCCCTGGGCACATCCTTTGGCCATTTTCTCTTGGAAAGAAAACTCATTAGTCCAGGTACCTGATGTCAGTTTGTAGGGCTCCCTTGGGTCTATCAGGGCAGCACAAGTTTGAGGTGGGGACAACTTCGGTCTGGGGTCCATCCTTCGATACAAGGATTTTTTGCAGTCAGGTCCCAGCCCAGGGCCAGGGGCCCCTGGGCACATTATTTGTCCATTTTCCCTTGGAAAGAAAACTCAGCAGTCCAGGTTCCTGATGTCAGTTTGTGGGGCTCCCTTGGGTCTATCAGGGCAGCACAAGTTTGACTTGGTGACAACTTCGGTCTGGGGTCCATCCTTCGATATATGTATTTTTTGCAGTGATCCAGCCCAGGGCCAGGGGCCCCTGGGCACACCTTTTCGCCATTTTCCCTGGGAAAGAAAACTCACCAGTCCAGGTTCCTGATGTCAGTTTGTAGGGCTCCCTTGGGTCTATCAGGGCAGCACAAGTTTGAGGTGGGGAAAACTTCGGTCTGGGCTCCATCCTTCGATATAAGGATTTTTTGCAGTCAGGTCCCAGCCCAGGGTGCGGGGCCCCTGGGCACAACCTTTGGCAGTTTTTCCTGGGAAAGAAAACTCACCAGTCCAGGTTCCTGATGTCAGTTTTTAGGGCTCCCTTGGGTCTATCAGGGCGGCCGAAATTTGAGGAGGGGACAATTCGGTCTGGGGTCCATCCTGCGATATATGTATATTTTGCAGTCAGGTCCCAGCCGAGGGCCAGGGGCCCCTGGGCACATCGTTTGTCCATTTCCCCTGGGAAAGAAAACTCAGGAGTCCAGGTTCCTGATGTCAGTTTGTGGGGCTCCTTTGGGTCTATCAGGGCAGCAGAAGTTTGATGTGGGGACAACTTCGGTCTAGGGTCCATCCTTCGATATAAGGATTTTTTGCAGTCAGGTCCCAGCCATGGCCGGGGGCACCTAGGCACATCCTTTGGCCATTTTCCTGGGAAAGAAAACTCACCAGTCCAGGTTCCTGATGTCAGTTTGTAGGGCTCCCTTGGGGCTGTCAGGGCAGCAGAATTTTGAGGAGTGGGCAATTTCGATCTGGAATCCATCCTTCGATATAAGGATTTTTTGCAGTCAGGTCCCAGCCGAGGGCCAGGGGCCCCTGGGCACATCCTTTGGCCATTTTCCCTGGGAAAGAAAACTCACCAGTCCAGGTTCCTGATGTCAGTTTGTAGGGCTCCTTTGGGTCTATCAGGGCAGCAGAAGTTTGATGTGGGGACAACTTCGGTCTGGGGTCCATCCTTCGATACAAGGATTTTTTGCATTGAGGTCCCAGCCCAGGACCAGGGGCCCCTGGGCACATCCTTTGGCCATTTTCCCTTGGAAAGAAAACTCACCAGTCCGGGTTCCTGATGTCAGTTTGTAGGGCTCCTTTGGGTCTATCTGGGCATTACAAATTTTACGTGGGGACAACTTTGGTCTGGCCTCCATCCTTTGATATAAAGATTTTTTGCAGTCAGGCCCAGCCCATTGCCAGGGTCCCATGGGCACATTCTTTGGCCATTTTCCCTGGGAAAGAAAACTCACCAGTCCAGGTTCCTGATGTCAGTTTGTAGGGCTCCCTTGGGTCTATCAGGGCGGCACAAGTTTGAGGTGGGGACAGCTTCGGTCTGGGGTCCATCCTTCGATAAAAGGATTTTTTGCAGTCAGGTCCCAGCCCAGGGCAAGGGGCCCCTGGGCACATCCTTTGGCCCTTTTCCCTGGGAAAGAAAACTCACCAGTCCAGGTTCCTGATGTCAGTTTGCAGGGCTCCCTGGGGTCTATCAGGGCATTACAAATTTTAGGTGGGGACAACTTTGGTTTGGCCTCCATCCTTTGATATAAAGATTTTTTGCAGTCAGGCCCAGCCCATTGCCAGGGTCCCATGGGCACATTCTTTGGCCATTTTCCCTGGGAAAGAAAACTCACCAGTCCATGTTCCTGATGTCAGTTTGTAGGGCTCCCTTGGGTCTATCAGGGCAGCACAAGTTTGAGGTGGGGACAACTTCGGTCTGGGGTCCATCTTTCGATACAAGGATTTTTTGCAGTCAGGCCCCAGCCCAGGGCCAGGGGCCCCTGGGCACATCCTTTGGCCATTTTCCCTGGGAAATAAAACCCACCAGTCCAGGTTCCTGATGTCAGTTTGTAGGGATCATTTGGGTCTATCAGGGCAGCAGACGTTTGAGGTGGGGACAACTTAGGTGTGGGGTCCATCCTTCTATATAAGGATTTTTTGCAGTGAGGTCCCAGCCCAGGACCAGGGGCCCCTGGGCACATCCTTTGTCCCTTTTCCATGGGAAAGAAAACTCAGCAGTCCCGGTTCCTGATGTCAGTTTGTAGGGCTCCCTTGGGTCTATCAGGGCAGCACAAGTTTGAGGTGCTGACAACTTCGGTCTGGGGTCCATCCTTTGATATAAGTATTTTTTGCAGTCAGGACCCAGCCCAGTGTGCGGCGCCCTTGGGCACATCGTTTGGCCATTTTCCCTTGGAAAGAAAACTCACCAGTCCAGGTACCTGATGTCAGTTTGTAGGGATCATTTGGGTCTATCAGGGCAGCAGACGTTTGAGGTGGGGACAACTTAGGTGTGGGGTCCATCCTTCTATATAAGGATTTTTTGCAGTGAGGTCCCAGCCCAGGACCAGGGGCCCCTGGGCACATCCTTTGTCCCTTTTCCATGGGAAAGAAAACTCAGCAGTCCCGGTTCCTGATGTCAGTTTGTAGGGCTCCCTTGGGTCTATCAGGGCAGCACAAGTTTGAGGTGGGGACAACTTCGGTCTGGGGTCCATCCTTCGATACAAGGATTTTTTGCAGTCAGGTCCCAGCCCAGGGCCAGGGGCCCCTGGGCACATCCTTTGGCCCTTTCCCTGGGAAAGAAAACTCAGCAGTCCAGGTTCCTGATGTCAGTTTGTAGGGCTCCCTGGGGTCTATCTGGGCATTACAAATTTTAGGTGGGGACAACTTCGGTCTGGCCTCCATCCTTTGATATAAAGATTTTTTGCAGTCAGGCCCAGCCCATTGCCAGGGTCCCATGGGCACATTCTTTGGCCATTTTCCCTGGGAAAGAAAACTCACCAGTCCAGGTTCCTGATGTCAGTTTGTAGGGCTCCCTTGGGTCTATCAGGGCGGCACAAGTTTGAGGTGGGGACAGCTTCGGTCTGGGGTCCATCCTTCGATAAAAGGATTTTTTGCAGTCAGGTCCCAGCCCAGGGCAAGGGGCCCCTGGGCACATCCTTTGGCCCTTTTCCCTGGGAAAGAAAACTCACCAGTCCAGGTTCCTGATGTCAGTTTGCAGGGCTCCCTGGGGTCTATCAGGGCATTACAAATTTTAGGTGGGGACAACTTTGGTTTGGCCTCCATCCTTTGATATAAAGATTTTTTGCAGTCAGGCCCAGCCCATTGCCAGGGTCCCATGGGCACATTCTTTGGCCATTTTCCCTGGGAAAGAAAACTCACCAGTCCATGTTCCTGATGTCAGTTTGTAGGGCTCCCTTGGGTCTATCAGGGCAGCACAAGTTTGAGGTGGGGACAACTTCGGTCTGGGGTCCATCTTTCGATACAAGGATTTTTTGCAGTCAGGCCCCAGCCCAGGGCCAGGGGCCCCTGGGCACATCCTTTGGCCATTTTCCCTGGGAAATAAAACCCACCAGTCCAGGTTCCTGATGTCAGTTTGTAGGGATCATTTGGGTCTATCAGGGCAGCAGACGTTTGAGGTGGGGACAACTTAGGTGTGGGGTCCATCCTTCTATATAAGGATTTTTTGCAGTGAGGTCCCAGCCCAGGACCAGGGGCCCCTGGGCACATCCTTTGTCCCTTTTCCATGGGAAAGAAAACTCAGCAGTCCCGGTTCCTGATGTCAGTTTGTAGGGCTCCCTTGGGTCTATCAGGGCAGCACAAGTTTGAGGTGCTGACAACTTCGGTCTGGGGTCCATCCTTTGATATAAGTATTTTTTGCAGTCAGGACCCAGCCCAGTGTGCGGCGCCCTTGGGCACATCGTTTGGCCATTTTCCCTTGGAAAGAAAACTCACCAGTCCAGGTACCTGATGTCAGTTTGTAGGGATCATTTGGGTCTATCAGGGCAGCAGACGTTTGAGGTGGGGACAACTTAGGTGTGGGGTCCATCCTTCTATATAAGGATTTTTTGCAGTGAGGTCCCAGCCCAGGACCAGGGGCCCCTGGGCACATCCTTTGTCCCTTTTCCATGGGAAAGAAAACTCAGCAGTCCCGGTTCCTGATGTCAGTTTGTAGGGCTCCCTTGGGTCTATCAGGGCAGCACAAGTTTGAGGTGGGGACAACTTCGGTCTGGGGTCCATCCTTCGATACAAGGATTTTTTGCAGTCAGGTCCCAGCCCAGGGCCAGGGGCCCCTGGGCACATCCTTTGGCCCTTTCCCTGGGAAAGAAAACTCAGCAGTCCAGGTTCCTGATGTCAGTTTGTAGGGCTCCCTGGGGTCTATCTGGGCATTACAAATTTTAGGTGGGGACAACTTCGGTCTGGCCTCCATCCTTTGATATAAAGATTTTTTGCAGTCAGGCCCAGCCCATTGCCAGGGTCCCATGGGCACATTCTTTGGCCATTTTCCCTGGGAAAGAAAACTCACCAGTCCAGGTTCCTGATGTCAGTTTGTAGGGCTCCCTTGGGTCTATCAGGGCAGCACAAGTTTGAGGTGGGGACAACTTCGGTCTGGGGTCCATCCTTCGATACAAGGATTTGTTGCAGCGATCCAGCCCAGTGCCAGGGGCCCCTGGGCACAACTTTTCGCCATTTTCCCTGGGAAAGAAAACTCACCAGTCCAGCTTCCTGATGTCAGTTTGTAGGGCTCCCTTGGGTCTATCCGGGCAGCACAAGTTTGACTTGGTGACAACTTCGGTCTGGGGTCCATCCTTCGATATATGTATTTTTTGCAGTGATCCAGCCCAGGGCCAGGGGCCCCTGGGCACGACTTTTCGCCATTTTCCCTGGGAAAGACAAGTCACCAGTCCAGGTTCCTGATGTCAGTTTGTAGGGCTCCCTTGGGTCTATCAGGGCGGCACAAGTTTGAGGTGGGGACAACTTCGGTCTGGGCTCCATCCTTCGATAAAAGGATTTTTTGCAGTCAGGTCCCAGCCCAGCGCCAGGGGCCCCTGGGCACACCTTTTCGCCATTTTCCCTGGGAAAGAAAACTCAGCAGTCCAGGTTCCTGATGTCAGTTTGTAGGGCTCCCTGGGGTCTATCAGGGCATTACAAATTTTAGGTGGGGACAACTTTGGTCTGGCCTCCATCCTTTGATATAAAGATTTTTTGCAGTCAGGCCCAGCCCATTGCCAGGGTCCCATGGGCACATTCTTTGGCCATTTTCCCTGGGAAAGAAAAATCACCAGTCCAGGTTCCTGATGTCAGTTTGTAGGGCTCCCTTGGGTCTATCAGGGCAGCACAAGTTTGAGGTGGGGACAACTTCGGTCTGGGGTCCATCTTTCGATACAAGGATTTTTTGCAGTCAGGCCCCAGCCCAGGGCCAGGGGCCCCTGGGCACATCCTTTGGCCATTTTCCCTGGGAAAGAAAACTCACCAGTCCAGGTTCCTGATGTCAGTTTGTAGGGATTATTTGGGTCTATCAGGGCAGCAGACGTTTGAGGTGGGGACAACTTAGGTGTGGGGTCCATCCTTCTATATAAGGATTTTTTGCAGTGAGGTCCCAGCCCAGGTCCAGGGGCCCCTGGGCACATCCTTTGGCCATTTTCCCTGGGAAAGAAAACTCAGCAGTCCAGGTTCCTGATGTCAGTTTGTAGGGCTCCCTTGGGTCTATCAGGGCAGAACAAGTTTGACTTGGTGACAACTTCGTTCTGGATTCCATCCTTCGATATATGTATTTTTTGCAGTGATCCAGCCCAGGGCCAGGGGCCCCTGGGCACACCTTTTCGCCATTTTCCCTTGGAAAGAAAACTCACCAGTCCAGGTTCCTGATGTCAGTTTGTAGGGCTCCCTTGGGTCTATCAGGGCAGCACAAGTTTGAGGTGGGGACAACTTCGGTCTGGGCTCCATCCTTCGATATAAGGATTTTTTGCAGTCAGGTCCCAGCCCAGGGTGCGGGGAACCATGGCACAACCTTTGGCAGTTTTTCCTGGGAAAGAAAACTCACCAGTCCAGGTTCCTGATGTCAGTTTTTAGGGCTCCCTTGGGTCTATCAGGGCAGCAGAAATTTGAGGAGGGGACAATTCGGTCTGGGGTCCATCCTTTGATATAAAGATTTTTTGCAGTCAGGCCCAGCCCATTGCCAGGGTCCCATGGGCACATTCTTTGGCCATTTTCCCTGGGAAAGAAAACTCACCAGTCCAGGTTCCTGATGTCAGTTTGTAGGGCTCCCTTGGGTCTATCAGGGCAGCACAAGTTTGAGGTGGGGACAACTTCGGTCTGGGGTCCATCCTTCGATATAAGGATTTTTTGCAGTCAGGTCCCAGCCATGGCCGGGGGCACCTAGGCACATCCTTTGGCCATTTTCCCTGCGAAAGAAAACTCACCAGTCCAGGTTCCTGATGTCAGTTTGTAGGGCTCCCTTGGGGCTGTCAGGGCAGCAGAATTTTGAGGAGTGGGCAATTTCGGTCTGGGGTCCATCCTTCGATATAAGGATTTTTTGCAGTCAGGTCCCAGCCATGGCCGGGGGCACCTAGGCACATTCTTTGTCCCTTTTCCCTGAGAAAGAAAACTCACCAGTCCAGGCTCCTGATGTCAGTTTGTAGGGCTCCTTTGGGTCTATCAGGGCAGCAGAACTTTGAAGTGGGGACAACTTCGGTCTGGGGTCCATCCTTCGATATAAGGATTTTTTGCATTGAGGTCCCAGCCCAGGGCCAGGGGCCCCTGGGCACATACTTTGGCCATTTTCCCTGGGAAAGACAAGTCACCAGTCCAGGTTCCTGATGTCAGTTTGTAGGGCTCCCTTGGGTCTATCAGGGCGGCACAAGTTTGAGGTGGGGACAACTTCGGTCTGGGGTCCATCCTTCGATAAAAGGATTTTTTGCAGTCAGGTCCCAGCCCAGGGCCAGGGGCCCCTGGGCACATCCTTTGGCCCTTTTCCCTGGGAAAGAAAACTCAGCAGTCCAGGTTCCTGATGTCAGTTTGCAGGGCTCCCTAGGGTCTATCAGGGCATTACTAATTTTAGGTGGGGACAACTTTGGTTTGGCCTCCATCCTTTGATATAAAGATTTTTTGCAGTCAGGCCCAGCCCATTGCCAGGGTCCCATGGGCACATTCTTTGGCCATTTTCCCTGGGAAAGAAAACTCACCAGTCCAGGTTCCTGATGTCAGTTTGTAGGGCTCCCTTGGGTCTATCAGGGCAGCACAAGCTTGAGGTGGGGACAACTTCGGTCTGGAATCCATCTTTCGATACAAGGATTTTTTGCAGTGAGGTCCCAGCCCAGGACCATGGGCCCCTGGGCACATCCTTTGTCCCTTTTCCCTGGGAAAGAAAACTCAGCAGTCCCGGTTCCTGATGTCAGTTTGTAGGGCTCCCTTGGGACGATCAGGATAGCATAGGTTTGATGTGGGGACAACTTCGGTCTGGGGTCCATCCTTTGATATATGTATTTTTTGCAGTCAGGAGCCAGCCCAGTGTGCGGCGCCCTTGGGCACATCGTTTGGCCATTTTCCCTTGGAAAGAAAACTCACCAGTCCAGGTACCTGATGTCAGTTTGTAGGGCTCCCTTGAGTCTATCAGGGCAGCACAAGTTTGAGGTGGGGACAACTTCGGTCTGGGGTCCATCCTTCGATACAAGGATTTTTTGCAGTCAGGTCCCCGCCCAGGGCCAGGGGCCCCTGGGCACATCCTTTAGCCCTTTCCCTGGGAAAGAAAACTCAGCAGTCCAGGTTCCTGATGTCAGTTTGTAGGGCTCCCTGGGGTCTATCTGGGCATTACAAATTTTAGGTGGGGACAACTTCGGTCTGGCCTCCATCTTTTGATATAAAGATTTTTTGCAGTCAGGCCCAGCCCATTGCCAGGGTCCCATGGGCACATTCTTTGGCCATTTTCCCTGGGAAAGAAAACTCACCAGTCCAGGTTCCTGATGTCAGTTTGTAGGGCTCCCTTGGGTCTATCAGGGCAGCACAAGTTTGAGGTGGGGACAACTTCGGTCTGGGGTCCATCCTTCGATACAAGGATTTTTTGCAGTCAGGCCCCAGCCCAGGGCCAGGGGCCCCTGGGCACATCCTTTGGCCATTTTCCCTGGGAGAGAAAACTCACCAGTCCAGGTTCCTGATGTCAGTTTGTAGGGATTATTTGGGTCTATCAGGGCAGCAGACGTTTGAGGTGGGGACAACTTCGGTCTGGTGTCCATCCTTCGATATATGTATTTTTTGCAGTGATCCAGCCCAGGGCCAGGGGCCCCTGGGCACACCTTTTGGCCATTTTCCCTTGGAAAGAAAACTCACCAGTCCAGGTTCCAGATGTCAGTTTGTAGGGCTCCCTTGGGTCTATCAGGGCAGCACAAGTTTGAGGTGGGGACAACTTCGGTCTGGGCTCCATCCTTCGATATAAGGATTTTTTGCAGTGAGGTCCCAGCCCAGGTCCAGGGGCCCCTGGGCACATCCTTTGACCATTTTCCCTGGGAAAGAAAACTCAGCAGTCCAGGTTCGTGATGTCAGTTTGTAGGGCTCCCTTGGGTCTATCAGGGCAGCACAAGTTTGACTTGGTGACAACTTCGGTCTGGGGTCCATCCTTCGATATATGTATTTTTTGCAGTGATCCAGCCCAGGGCCAGGGGCCCCTGGGCACACCTTTTCGCCATTTTCCCTTGGAAAGAAAACTCACCAGTCCAGGTTCCTGATGTCAGTTTGTAGGGCTCCCTTGGGTCTATCAGGCTAGCACAAGTTTGAGGTGGGGACAACTTCGGTCTGGGCTCCATCCTTCGATATAAGGATTTTTTGCAGTCAGGTCCCAGCCCAGGGTGCGGGGAACCATGGCACAACCTTTGGCAGTTTTTCCTGGGAAAGAAAACTCACCAGTCCAGGTTCCTGATGTCAGTTTTTAGGGCTCCCTTGGGTCTATCAGGGCAGCAGAAATTTGAGGAGGGGACAATTCGGTCTGGGGTCCATCCTTTGATATAAAGATTTTTTGCAGTCAGGCCCAGCCCATTGCCAGGGTCCCATGGGCACATTCGTTGGCCATTTTCCCTGGGAAAGAAAACTCACCAGTCCAGGTTCCTGATGTCAGTTTGTAGGGCTCCCTTGGGTCTATCAGGGCAGCACAAGTTTGAGGAGGGGACAACTTTGGTCTGTGATCCATTCTTAGATATAAGGATTCTTTGCCGTCAGGCCCCAGCCCAGGGCCAGGGGCCCCTGGGCACATCCTTTGGCCATTTTCCCTGGGAAAGAAAACTCACCAGTCCAGGTTGCTGATGTCAGTTTGTAGGGCTCCCTTGGGTCTCTCAGGGCAGCACAACTTTGAGGAGGGGACAACTTTGGTCTGTGATCCATTCTTAGATATAAGGATTCTTCGCAGTCAGGCCCCAGCCCGGGGTCAGGGGCCCCTGGGCACATCCTTTGGCCATTTTCCCTGGGAAAGAAAACTCACCAGTCCAGGTTGCTGATGTCAGTTTGTAGGGCTCCCTTGGGTCTCTCAGGGCAGCACAACTTTGAGGAGGGGACATCTTTGGTCTGTGATCCATTCTTAGATATAAGGATTCTTCGCAGTCAGGCCCCAGCCCAGTGCCAGGGGCCCCTGGGCACATCCTTTGGCCATTTTCCCTGGGAAAGAAATCTCACCAGTCCAGGTTGCTGATGTCAGTTTGTAGGGCTCCCTTGGGTCTATCAGGGCAGCACAACTTTGAGGAGGGGACAACTTCGGTCTGGGGTCCATACTTCGATATAAGGATTCTTTGCAGTCAGGTGCCAGCCCAGTGCCAGGGGCCCCTGGGCACATCCTTTGGCCATTTTCCCTGGGAAAGAAAACTCACCAGTCCAGGTTGCTGATGTCAGTTTGTAGGGCTCCCTTGGGTCTATCAGGGCAGCACAACTTTGAGGAGGGGACAACTTCGGTCTGGGGTCCATCCTTCTATATAAGGATTCTTTGCAGTCAGGTCCCAGCCCTGCTCTTGGGGCTCCTGGGAACATCCTTTGGCCATTTTCCCTGGGAAAGAAAACTCACTAGTCCAGGTTGCTGATGTCAGTTTGTAGGGCTCCCTTGGGTCTATCAGGGCAGCACAACTTTGAGGAGGGGACAACTTTGGTCTGCGAACCATCCTTCGATATAAGGATTCTTTGCCGTCAGGCCCCAGCCCAGGGCCAGGGGCCCCTGGGCACATCCTTTGGCCATTTTCCCTGGGAAAGAAAACTCACCAGTCCAGGTTGCTGATGTCAGTTTGTAGGGCTCCCTTGGGTCTCTCAGGGCAGCACAACTTTGAGGAGGGGACAACTTTGGTCTGTGATCCATTCTTAGATATAAGGATTCTTCGCAGTCAGGCCCCAGCCCGGGGTCAGGGGCCCCTGGGCACATCCTTTGGCCATTTTCCCTGGGAAAGAAAACTCACCAGTCCAGGTTGCTGATGTCAGTTTGTAGGGCTCCCTTGGGTCTCTCAGGGCAGCACAACTTTGAGGAGGGGACATCTTTGGTCTGTGATCCATTCTTAGATCTAAGGATTCTTCGCAGTCAGGCCCCAGCCCAGTGCCAGGGGCCCCTGGGCACATCCTTTGGCCATTTTCCCTGGGAAAGAAATCTCACCAGTCCAGGTTGCTGATGTCAGTTTGTAGGGCTCCCTTGGGTCTATCAGGGCAGCACAACTTTGAGGAGGGGACAACTTCGGTCTGGGGTCCATACTTCGATATAAGGATTCTTTGCAGTCAGGTGCCAGCCCAGTGCCAGGGGCCCCTGGGCACATCCTTTGGCCATTTTCCCTGGGAAAGAAAACTCACCAGTCCAGGTTGCTGATGTCAGTTTGTAGGGCTCCCTTGGGTCTATCAGGGCAGCACAACTTTGAGGAGGGGACAACTTCGGTCTGCGATCCATCCTTCGATATAAGGATTCTTTGCATTCAGGCCCGAGCCCAGGGTCAGGGGCCCCTGGGCACATCCTTTGGCCATTTTCCCTGGGAAAGAAAACTCACCAGTCCAGGTTCCTGATGTCAGTTTGTAGGGCTCCCTTGGGTCTATCAGGGCAGCACAAGTATGAGATGGGGACAACTTCGGTCTGCGATCCATCCTTCGATATAAGGATTCTTTGCATTCAGGCCCGAGCCCAGGGCCAGGTGCCCCTGGGCACATCCTTTGGCCATTTTCCCTGGGAAAGAAAACTCACCAGTCCAGGTTCCTGATGTCAGTTTGTAGGGCTCCCTTGGGTCTATCAGGGCAGCACAAGTTTGAGGTGGGGACAATTTTGGTCTGTGATCCACGCTTCGATTGAGGGATTCTTTACAGTCAGGCCCGAGTCCAGGGCCAGGGGCTCCTGGGCACATCCTTTGGCCATTTTCCCTGGGAAAGAAAATTCACCAGTCCAGGTTGCTAATGTCAGTTTGTAGGGCTCCCTTGGGTCTATCAGGGCAGCACAACTTTGAGGAGGGGACAACTTCAGTCTGGGGTCCATCCTTCGATATAAGGATTCTTTGCAGTCAGGTCCGAGCCCAGTGCCAGGGGCCCCTGGGCACATCCTTTGGCCATTTTCCCTGGGAAAGAAAACTCACCAGTCCAGGTTGCTGAGGTCAGTTTGTAGGGCTCCCTTGGGTCTATCAGGGCAGCACAACTTTGAGGAGGGGACAACTTCGGTTGGGGGTCCAAACTTCGATATAAGGATTCTCTGCAGTCAGGCCCCAGCCCAGGGCCGGGGGCCCCTGGGCACATCCTTTGGCCATTTTCCCTGGGAAAGAAAATTCACCTGTCCAGGCTGCTGATGTCAGTTTGTAGGGCTCCCTTGGGTCTATCTGGGCAGCAGAAATTTGAGGAGCGGACAATTTTGGTCTGCGATCCATCCTTCGATATATGGATTCTTTGCAGTCAGGTCCCAGCCCTGCTCTTGGGGCTCCTGGGAACATCCTTTGGCCATTTTCCCTGGGAAAGAAAACTCACCAGTCCAGGTTCCTGATGTCAGTTTGTAGGGCTCCCTTGGGTCTATCAGGGCAGCACAAGTTTGAGGTGGGGACAACTTCGGTCTGGGGTCCATCCTTCGATACAAGGATTTTTTGCAGTCAGGCCCCAGCCCAGGGCCAGGGGCCCCTGGGCACATCCTTTGGCCATTTTCCCTGGGAAAGAAAACTCACCAGTCCAGGTTCCTGATGTCAGTTTGTAGGGCTCCCTTGGGTCTATCAGGGCAGCACAAGTTTGAGGTGGGGACAACTTCGGTCTGGTGTCCATCCTTCGATACAAGGATTTTTTGCAGTCAGGTCCCAGCCGAGGGCCAGGGGCCCCTGGGCACATCATTTGTCCATTTTCCCTTGGAAAGAAAACTCAGCAGTCCAGGTTCCTGATGTCAGTTTGTAGGGCTCCCTTGGGTCTATCAGGGCAGCACAAGTTTGACTTGGTGACAACTTCGGTCTGGGGTCCATCCTTCGATATATGTATTTTTTGCAGTGATCCAGCGCAGGGCCAGGGGCCCCTGGGCACACCTTTTCGCCATTTTCCCTGGGAAAGACAAGTCACCAGTCCAGGTTCCTGATGTCAGTTTGTAGGGCTCCCTTGGGTCTATCAGGGCGGCACAAGTTTGAGGTGGGGACAACTTCGGTCTGGGGTCCATCCTTCGATACAAGGATTTTTTGCAGTCAGGTCCCAGCCCAGGGCCAGGGGCCCCTGGGCACATCCTTTGGCCATTTCCCCTGGGAAAGAAAACTCACCAGTCCACGTTCCTGATGTCAGTTTGTAGGGCTCCCTTGGGTCTATCAGGGCAGCACAAGTTTGAGGTGGGGACAACTTCGGTCTGGTGTCCATCCTTCGATACAAGGATTTTTTGCAGTCAGGTCCCAGCCCAGGGCCAGGGGCCCCTGGGCACATCATTTGTCCATTTTCCCTTGGAAAGAAAACTCAGCAGTCCAGGTTCCTGATGTCAGTTTGTAGGGCTCCCTTGGGTCTATCAGGGCAGCACAAGTTTGACTTGGTGGCAACTTCGGTCTGGGGTCCATCCTTCGATATATGTATTTTTTGCAGTGATCCAGCCCAGGGCCAGGGGCCCCTGGGCACACCTTTTCGCCATTTTCCCTGGGAAAGAAAACTCACCAGTCCAGGTTCCTGATGTCAGTTTGTAGGGCTCCCTTGGGTCTATCAGGGCAGCACAAGTTTGACTTGGTGACAACTTCGGTCTGGGGTCCATCCTTCGATATATGTATTTTTTGCAGTGATCCAGCCCAGGGCCAGGGGCCCCTGGGCACATCCTTTGGCCCTTTTCCCTGGGAAAGAAAACTCAGCAGTCCAGGTTCCTGATGTCAGTTTGTAGGGCTCCCTGGGGTCTATCAGGGCATTACAAATTTTAGGTGGGGACAACTTTGGTCTGGCCTCCATCCTTTGATATAAAGATTTTTTGCAGTCAGGCCCAGCCCATTGCCAGGGTCCCATGGGCACATTCTTTGGCCATTTTCCCTGGGAAAGAAAACTCACCAGTCCAGGTTCCTGATGTCAGTTTGTAGGGCTCCCTTGGGTCTATCAGGGCAGCACAAGTTTGAGGTGGGGACAACTTCGGTCTGGGGTCCATCTTTCGATACAAGGATTTTTTGCAGTCAGGCCCCAGCCCAGGGCCAGGGGCCCCAGGGCACATCCTTTGGCCATTTTCCCTGGGAAAGAAAACTCACCAGTCCACGTTCCTGATGTCAGTTTTTAGGGCTCCCTTGGGTCTATCAGGGAAGCAGAAATTTGAGGAGGGGACAATTCGGTCTGGGGTCCATCCTGCGATATAAGGATATTTTGCAGTCAGGTCCCAGCCGAGGGCCAGGGTCCCCTGGGCGCATCGTTTGTCCATTTCCCCTGGGAAAGAAAACTCAGCAGTCCAGGTTCCTGATGTCAGTTTGTAGGGCTCTTTTGGGTCTATCAGGGCAGCAGAAGTTTGATGTGGGGACAACTTCGGTCTGGGGTCCATCCTTCGATATAAGGATTTTTTGCATTGAGGTCCCAGCCCAGGACCAGAGGCCCCTGGGCACATCCTTTGGCCATTTTCCCTTGGAAAGAAAACTCACCAGTCCGGGTTCCTGATGTCAGTTTGTAGGGCTCCCTGGGGTCTATCAGGGCATTACAAATTTTAGGTGGGGACAATTTTGGTTTGGCCTCCATCCTTTGATATAAAATTTTTTGCAGTCAGGCCCAGCCCATTGCCAGGGTCCCATGGGCACATTCTTTGGCCATTTTCCCTGGGAAAGAAAACTCACCAGTCCAGGTTCCTGATGTCAGTTTGTAGGGCTCCCTTGGGTCTATCAGGGCAGCACAAGTTTGAGGTGGGGACAACTTCGGTCTGGGGTCCATCCTTCGATACAAGGATTTTTTGCAGTCAGGCCCCAGCCCAGGGCCAGGGGCCCCTGGGCACATCCTTTGTCCCTTTTCCCTGGGAAAGAAAACTCACCAGTCCAGGTTCCTGATGTCAGTTTGTAGGGCTCCCTTGGGTCTATCAGGGCAGCACAAGTTTGAGGTGGGGACAACTTCGGTCTGGTGTCCATCCTTCGATACAAGGATTTTTTGCAGTCAGGCCCCAGCCCAGGGCCAGGGGCCCCTGGGCACATCATTTGTCCATTTTCCCTTGGAAAGAAAACTCAGCAGTCCAGGTTCCTGATGTCAGTTTGTAGGGCGCCATTGGGTCTATCAGGGCAGCACAAGTTTGACTTGGTTACAACTTCGGTCTGGGGTCCATCCTTCGATATATGTATTTTTTGCAGTGATCCAGCGCAGGGCCAGGGGCCCCTGGGCACACCTTTTCGCCATTTTCCCTGGGAAAGACAACTCAACAGTCCAGGTTCCTGATGTCAGTTTGTAGGGCTCCCTTGGGTCTATCAGGGCAGCACAAGTTTGAGGTGGGGACAATTTCGGACTATGGTCCATCCTTCGATACAAGGATTTTTTGCAGTCAGGTCCCAGCCCAGGGCCAGGGGCCCCTGGGCACATCCTTTGGCCCTTTTCCCTGGGAAAGAAAACTCAGCAGTCCAGGTTCCTGATGTCAGTTTGTAGGGCTCCCTGGGGTCTATCAGGGCATTACAAATTTTAGGTGGGGACAACTTTGGTCTGGCCTCCATCCTTTGATATAAAGATTTTTTGCACTCAGGCCCAGCCCATTGCCAGGGTCCCATGGGCACATTCTTTGGCCATTTTCCCTGGGAAAGAAAACTCACCAGTCCAGGTTCCTGATGTCAGTTTGTAGGGCTCCCTTGGGTCTATCAGGGCAGCACAAGTTTGAGGTGGGGAAAACTTCGGTCTGGGCTCCATCCTTCGATATAAGGATTTTTTGCAGTCAGGTCCCAGCCCAGGGTGCGGGGCCCCTGGGCACAACCTTTGGCTGTTTTTCCTGGGAAAGAAAACTCACCAGTCCAGGTTCCTGATGTCAGTTTTTAGGGCTCCCTTGGGTCTATCAGGGCAGCAGAAATTTGAGGAGGGGACAATTCCGTCTGGGGTTCATCCTGCTATATATGTATATTTTGCAGTCAGGTCCCAGCCGAGGGCCAGGGTCCCCTGGGCACATCGTTTGCCCATTTCCCCTGGGAAAGAAAACTCAGCAGTCCAGGTTCCTGATGTCAGTTTGTAGGGCTCCTTTGGGTCTATCAGGGCAGCAGAAGTATGATGTGGGGACAACTTCGGTCTGGGGTCCATCCTTCGATATAAGGATTTTTTGCAGTCAGGTCCCAGCCATGGCCGGGGGCACCTAGGCACATCCTTTGGCCATTTTCCCTGGGAAAGAAAACTCACCAGTCCAGGTTCCTGATGTCAGTTTGTAGGGCTCCTTTGGGTCTATCAGGGCAGCAGAAGTTTGATGTGGGGACAACTTCGGTCTGGGGTCCATCCTTCGATGAAAGGATTTTTTGCATTGAGGTCCCAGCCCAGGACCAGGGGCCCCTGCGCACATCCTTTGGCCATTTTCCCTTGGAAAGAAAACTCACCAGTCCGGGTTCCTGATGTCAGTTTGTAGGGCTCCTTTGGGTCTATCTGGGCATTACAAATTTTACGTGGGGACAACTTTGGTCTGGCCTCCATCCTTTGATATAAAGATTTTTTGCAGTCAGGCCCAGCCCATTGCCAGGGTCCCATGGGCACATTCTTTGGCCATTTTCCCTGGGAAAGAAAACTCACCAGTCCAGGTTGCTGATGTCAGTTTGTAGGGCTCCCTCGGGTCTATCAGGGCAGCACAAGTTTGAGGTGGGGACAACTTCGGTCTGGGGTCCATCCTTCGATACAAGGATTTTTTGCATTGAGGTCCCAGCCCAGGGCCAGGGGCCCCTGGGCACATCATTTGTCCATTTTCCCTTGGAAAGAAAACTCACCAGTCCAGGTTCCTGATGTCAGTTTGTAGGGCTCCCTTGGGTCTATCAGGGCAGCACAAGTTTGACTTGGTGACAACTTCGGTCTGGGGTACATCTTTCGATATATGTATTTTTTGCAGTGATCCAGCCCAGGGCCAGGGGCCCCTGGGCACAACTTTTTTCCATTTTCCCTGGGAAAGAAAACTCACCAGTCCAGGTTCCTGATGTCAGTTTGTAGGGCTCCCTTGGGTCTATCAGGGCAGCACAAGTTTGACTTGGTGACAACTTCGGTCTGGGGTCCATCCTTCGATATATGTATTTTTTGCAGTGATCCAGCCCAGGGCCAGGGGCCCCTGGGCACATCCTTTGGCCCTTTTCCCTGGGAAAGAAAACTCAGCAGTCCAGGTTCCTGATGTCAGTTTGTAGGGCTCCCTGGGGTCTATCAGGGCATTACAAATTTTAGGTGGGGACAACTTTGGTCTGGCCTCCATCCTTTGATATAAAGATTTTTTGCACTCAGGCCCAGCCCATTGCCAGGGTCCCATGGGCACATTCTTTGGCCATTTTCCCTGGGAAAGAAAACTCACCAGTCCAGGTTCCTGATGTCAGTTTGTAGGGCTCCCTTGGGTCTATCAGGGCAGCACAAATTTGAGGTGGGGACAACTTCGGTCTGGGCTCCATGCTTCGATATAAGGATTTTTTGCAGTCAGGTCCCAGCCCAGGGCCAGGGGCCCCTGGGCACATCATTTGTCCATTTTCCCTTGGAAATAAAACTCAGCAGTCCAGGTTCCTGATGTCAGTTTGTAGGGCTCCCTTGGGTCTATCAGGGCAGCACAAGTTTGACTTGGTGACAACTTCGGTCTGGGGTCCATCCTTCGATATATGTATTTTTTGCAGTGATCCAGCCCAGGGCCAGGGGCCCCTGGGCACACCTTTTCGCCATTTTCCCTGGGAAAGAAAACTCACCAGTCCAGGTTCCTGATGTCAGTTTGTAGGGCTCCCTTGGGTCTATCAGGGCAGCACAAGTTTGAGGTGGGGAAAACTTCGGTCTGGGCTCCATCCTTCGATTTAAGGATTTTTTGCAGTCAGGTCCCAGCCCAGGGTGCGGGGCCCCTGGGCACAACCTTTGGCAGTTTTTACTGGGAAAGAAAACTCACCAGTCCAGGTTCCTGATGTCAGTTTTTAGGGCTCCCTTGGGTCTATCAGGGCAGCAGAAATTTGATGTGGGGACAACTTCGGTCTGGGGTCCATCCTTCGATATAAGGATTTTTTGCAGTCAGGTCCCAGCCATGGCCGGGGGCACCTAGGCACATCCTTTGGCCATTTTCCCTGCGAAAGAAAACTCACCAGTCCAGGTTCCTGATGTCAGTTTGTAGGGCTCCCTTGGGTCTATCAGGGCAGCACAAGTTTGAGGTGGGGACAACTTCGGTCTGGGGTCCATCTTTCGATACAAGGATTTTTTGCAGTCAGGCCCCAGCCCAGGGCCCGGGGCCCCTGGGCACATCCTTTGGCCATTTTCCCTGGGAAAGAAAACTCAGCAGTCCAGGTTCCTGATGTCAATTTGTAGGGATCATTTGGGTCTATCAGGGCAGCAGACGTTTGAGGTGGGGACAACTTAGGTGTGGGGTCCATCCTTCTATATAAGGATTTTTTGCAGTGAGGTCCCAGCCCAGGACCAGGGGCCCCTGGGCACATCCTTTGTCCCTTTTCCCTGGGAAAGAAAACTCAGCAGTCCCGGTTCCTGATGTCAGTTTGTAGGGCTCCCTTGGGACGATCAGGACAGCATAGTTTTGATGTGGGGACAACTTCGGTCTGGGGTTCATCCTTCGATATAAAGATTTTTTGCAGTCAGGCCCAGCCCAGGGCCAGGGGCCCCTGGGCACATCCTTTGGCCATTTTCTCTTGGAAAGAAAACTCATTAGTCCAGGTACCTGATGTCAGTTTGTAGGGCTCCCTTGGGTCTATCAGGGCAGCACAAGTTTGAGGTGGGGACAACTTCGGTCTGGGGTCCATCCTTCGATACAAGGATTTTTTGCAGTCAGGTCCCAGCCCAGGGCCAGGGGCCCCTGGGCACATTATTTGTCCATTTTCCCTTGGAAAGAAAACTCAGCAGTCCAGGTTCCTGATGTCAGTTTGTGGGGCTCCCTTGGGTCTATCAGGGCAGCACAAGTTTGACTTGGTGACAACTTCGGTCTGGGGTCCATCCTTCGATATATGTATTTTTTGCAGTGATCCAGCCCAGGGCCAGGGGCCCCTGGGCACACCTTTTCGCCATTTTCCCTGGGAAAGAAAACTCACCAGTCCAGGTTCCTGATGTCAGTTTGTAGGGCTCCCTTGGGTCTATCAGGGCAGCACAAGTTTGAGGTGGGGAAAACTTCGGTCTGGGCTCCATCCTTCGATATAAGGATTTTTTGCAGTCAGGTCCCAGCCCAGGGTGCGGGGCCCCTGGGCACAACCTTTGGCAGTTTTTCCTGGGAAAGAAAACTCACCAGTCCAGGTTCCTGATGTCAGTTTTTAGGGCTCCCTTGGGTCTATCAGGGCGGCCGAAATTTGAGGAGGGGACAATTCGGTCTGGGGTCCATCCTGCGATATATGTATATTTTGCAGTCAGGTCCCAGCCGAGGGCCAGGGGCCCCTGGGCACATCGTTTGTCCATTTCCCCTGGGAAAGAAAACTCAGGAGTCCAGGTTCCTGATGTCAGTTTGTGGGGCTCCTTTGGGTCTATCAGGGCAGCAGAAGTTTGATGTGGGGACAACTTCGGTCTAGGGTCCATCCTTCGATATAAGGATTTTTTGCAGTCAGGTCCCAGCCATGGCCGGGGGCACCTAGGCACATCCTTTGGCCATTTTCCTGGGAAAGAAAACTCACCAGTCCAGGTTCCTGATGTCAGTTTGTAGGGCTCCCTTGGGGCTGTCAGGGCAGCAGAATTTTGAGGAGTGGGCAATTTCGATCTGGAATCCATCCTTCGATATAAGGATTTTTTGCAGTCAGGTCCCAGCCGAGGGCCAGGGGCCCCTGGGCACATCCTTTGGCCATTTTCCCTGGGAAAGAAAACTCACCAGTCCAGGTTCCTGATGTCAGTTTGTAGGGCTCCTTTGGGTCTATCAGGGCAGCAGAAGTTTGATGTGGGGACAACTTCGGTCTGGGGTCCATCCTTCGATACAAGGATTTTTTGCATTGAGGTCCCAGCCCAGGACCAGGGGCCCCTGGGCACATCCTTTGGCCATTTTCCCTTGGAAAGAAAACTCACCAGTCCGGGTTCCTGATGTCAGTTTGTAGGGCTCCTTTGGGTCTATCTGGGCATTACAAATTTTACGTGGGGACAACTTTGGTCTGGCCTCCATCCTTTGATATAAAGATTTTTTGCAGTCAGGCCCAGCCCATTGCCAGGGTCCCATGGGCACATTCTTTGGCCATTTTCCCTGGGAAAGAAAACTCACCAGTCCAGGTTCCTGATGTCAGTTTGTAGGGCTCCCTTGGGTCTATCAGGGCGGCACAAGTTTGAGGTGGGGACAGCTTCGGTCTGGGGTCCATCCTTCGATAAAAGGATTTTTTGCAGTCAGGTCCCAGCCCAGGGCAAGGGGCCCCTGGGCACATCCTTTGGCCCTTTTCCCTGGGAAAGAAAACTCACCAGTCCAGGTTCCTGATGTCAGTTTGCAGGGCTCCCTGGGGTCTATCAGGGCATTACAAATTTTAGGTGGGGACAACTTTGGTTTGGCCTCCATCCTTTGATATAAAGATTTTTTGCAGTCAGGCCCAGCCCATTGCCAGGGTCCCATGGGCACATTCTTTGGCCATTTTCCCTGGGAAAGAAAACTCACCAGTCCATGTTCCTGATGTCAGTTTGTAGGGCTCCCTTGGGTCTATCAGGGCAGCACAAGTTTGAGGTGGGGACAACTTCGGTCTGGGGTCCATCTTTCGATACAAGGATTTTTTGCAGTCAGGCCCCAGGCCAGGGCCAGGGGCCCCTGGGCACATCCTTTGGCCATTTTCCCTGGGAAATAAAACCCACCAGTCCAGGTTCCTGATGTCAGTTTGTAGGGATCATTTGGGTCTATCAGGGCAGCAGACGTTTGAGGTGGGGACAACTTAGGTGTGGGGTCCATCCTTCTATATAAGGATTTTTTGCAGTGAGGTCCCAGCCCAGGACCAGGGGCCCCTGGGCACATCCTTTGTCCCTTTTCCATGGGAAAGAAAACTCAGCAGTCCCGGTTCCTGATGTCAGTTTGTAGGGCTCCCTTGGGTCTATCAGGGCAGCACAAGTTTGAGGTGCTGACAACTTCGGTCTGGGGTCCATCCTTTGATATAAGTATTTTTTGCAGTCAGGACCCAGCCCAGTGTGCGGCGCCCTTGGGCACATCGTTTGGCCATTTTCCCTTGGAAAGAAAACTCACCAGTCCAGGTACCTGATGTCAGTTTGTAGGGATCATTTGGGTCTATCAGGGCAGCAGACGTTTGAGGTGGGGACAACTTAGGTGTGGGGTCCATCCTTCTATATAAGGATTTTTTGCAGTGAGGTCCCAGCCCAGGACCAGGGGCCCCTGGGCACATCCTTTGTCCCTTTTCCATGGGAAAGAAAACTCAGCAGTCCCGGTTCCTGATGTCAGTTTGTAGGGCTCCCTTGGGTCTATCAGGGCAGCACAAGTTTGAGGTGGGGACAACTTCGGTCTGGGGTCCATCCTTCGATACAAGGATTTTTTGCAGTCAGGTCCCAGCCCAGGGCCAGGGGCCCCTGGGCACATCCTTTGGCCCTTTCCCTGGGAAAGAAAACTCAGCAGTCCAGGTTCCTGATGTCAGTTTGTAGGGCTCCCTGGGGTCTATCTGGGCATTACAAATTTTAGGTGGGGACAACTTCGGTCTGGCCTCCATCCTTTGATATAAAGATTTTTTGCAGTCAGGCCCAGCCCATTGCCAGGGTCCCATGGGCACATTCTTTGGCCATTTTCCCTGGGAAAGAAAACTCACCAGTCCAGGTTCCTGATGTCAGTTTGTAGGGCTCCCTTGGGTCTATCAGGGCAGCACAAGTTTGAGGTGGGGACAACTTCGGTCTGGGGTCCATCCTTCGATACAAGGATTTGTTGCAGCGATCCAGCCCAGGGCCAGGGGCCCCTGGGCACAACTTTTCGCCATTTTCCCTGGGAAAGAAAACTCACCAGTCCAGCTTCCTGATGTCAGTTTGTAGGGCTCCCTTGGGTCTATCCGGGCAGCACAAGTTTGACTTGGTGACAACTTCGGTCTGGGGTCCATCCTTCGATATATGTATTTTTTGCAGTGATCCAGCCCAGGGCCAGGGGCCCCTGGGCACGACTTTTCGCCATTTTCCCTGGGAAAGACAAGTCACCAGTCCAGGTTCCTGATGTCAGTTTGTAGGGCTCCCTTGGGTCTATCAGGGCGGCACAAGTTTGAGGTGGGGACAACTTCGGTCTGGGCTCCATCCTTCGATAAAAGGATTTTTTGCAGTCAGGTCCCAGCCCAGCGCCAGGGGCCCCTGGGCACATCCTTTGGCCCTTTTCCCTGGGAAAGAAAACTCAGCAGTCCAGGTTCCTGATGTCAGTTTGTAGGGCTCCCTGGGGTCTATCAGGGCATTACAAATTTTAGGTGGGGACAACTTTGGTCTGGCCTCCATCCTTTGATATAAAGATTTTTTGCAGTCAGGCCCAGCCCATTGCCAGGGTCCCATGGGCACATTCTTTGGCCATTTTCCCTGGGAAAGAAAAATCACCAGTCCAGGTTCCTGATGTCAGTTTGTAGGGCTCCCTTGGGTCTATCAGGGCAGCACAAGTTTGAGGTGGGGACAACTTCGGTCTGGGGTCCATCTTTCGATACAAGGATTTTTTGCAGTCAGGCCCCAGCCCAGGGCCAGGGGCCCCTGGGCACATCCTTTGGCCATTTTCCCTGGGAAAGAAAACTCACCAGTCCAGGTTCCTGATGTCAGTTTGTAGGGATTATTTGGGTCTATCAGGGCAGCAGACGTTTGAGGTGGGGACAACTTAGGTGTGGGGTCCATCCTTCTATATAAGGATTTTTTGCAGTGAGGTCCCAGCCCAGGTCCAGGGGCCCCTGGGCACATCCTTTGGCCATTTTCCCTGGGAAAGAAAACTCAGCAGTCCAGGTTCCTGATGTCAGTTTGTAGGGCTCCCTTGGGTCTATCAGGGCAGAACAAGTTTGACTTGGTGACAACTTCGTTCTGGATTCCATCCTTCGATATATGTATTTTTTGCAGTGATCCAGCCCAGGGCCAGGGGCCCCTGGGCACACCTTTTCGCCATTTTCCCTTGGAAAGAAAACTCACCAGTCCAGGCTCCTGATGTCAGTTTGTAGGGCTCCTTTGGGTCTATCAGGGCAGCAGAACTTTGAAGTGGGGACAACTTCGGTCTGGGGTCCATCCTTCGATATAAGGATTTTTTGCATTGAGGTCCCAGCCCAGGGCCAGGGGCCCCTGGGCACATACTTTGGCCATTTTCCCTGGGAAAGACAAGTCACCAGTCCAGGTTCCTGATGTCAGTTTGTAGGGCTCCCTTGGGTCTATCAGGGCGGCACAAGTTTGAGGTGGGGACAACTTCGGTCTGGGGTCCATCCTTCGATAAAAGGATTTTTTGCAGTCAGGTCCCAGCCCAGGGCCAGGGGCCCCTGGGCACATCCTTTGGCCCTTTTCCCTGGGAAAGAAAACTCAGCAGTCCAGGTTCCTGATGTCAGTTTGCAGGGCTCCCTAGGGTCTATCAGGGCATTACTAATTTTAGGTGGGGACAACTTTGGTTTGGCCTCCATCCTTTGATATAAAGATTTTTTGCAGTCAGGCCCAGCCCATTGCCAGGGTCCCATGGGCACATTCTTTGGCCATTTTCCCTGGGAAAGAAAACTCACCAGTCCAGGTTCCTGATGTCAGTTTGTAGGGCTCCCTTGGGTCTATCAGGGCAGCACAAGCTTGAGGTGGGGACAACTTCGGTCTGGAATCCATCTTTCGATACAAGGATTTTTTGCAGTGAGGTCCCAGCCCAGGACCATGGGCCCCTGGGCACATCCTTTGTCCCTTTTCCCTGGGAAAGAAAACTCAGCAGTCCCGGTTCCTGATGTCAGTTTGTAGGGCTCCCTTGGGACGATCAGGATAGCATAGGTTTGATGTGGGGACAACTTCGGTCTGGGGTCCATCCTTTGATATATGTATTTTTTGCAGTCAGGAGCCAGCCCAGTGTGCGGCGCCCTTGGGCACATCGTTTGGCCATTTTCCCTTGGAAAGAAAACTCACCAGTCCAGGTACCTGATGTCAGTTTGTAGGGCTCCCTTGAGTCTATCAGGGCAGCACAAGTTTGAGGTGGGGACAACTTCGGTCTGGGGTCCATCCTTCGATACAAGGATTTTTTGCAGTCAGGTCCCCGCCCAGGGCCAGGGGCCCCTGGGCACATCCTTTAGCCCTTTCCCTGGGAAAGAAAACTCAGCAGTCCAGGTTCCTGATGTCAGTTTGTAGGGCTCCCTGGGGTCTATCTGGGCATTACAAATTTTAGGTGGGGACAACTTCGGTCTGGCCTCCATCTTTTGATATAAAGATTTTTTGCAGTCAGGCCCAGCCCATTGCCAGGGTCCCATGGGCACATTCTTTGGCCATTTTCCCTGGGAAAGAAAACTCACCAGTCCAGGTTCCTGATGTCAGTTTGTAGGGCTCCCTTGGGTCTATCAGGGCAGCACAAGTTTGAGGTGGGGACAACTTCGGTCTGGGGTCCATCCTTCGATACAAGGATTTTTTGCAGTCAGGCCCCAGCCCAGGGCCAGGGGCCCCTGGGCACATCCTTTGGCCATTTTCCCTGGGAGAGAAAACTCACCAGTCCAGGTTCCTGATGTCAGTTTGTAGGGATTATTTGGGTCTATCAGGGCAGCAGACGTTTGAGGTGGGGACAACTTCGGTCTGGTGTCCATCCTTCGATATATGTATTTTTTGCAGTGATCCAGCCCAGGGCCAGGGGCCCCTGGGCACACCTTTTGGCCATTTTCCCTTGGAAAGAAAACTCACCAGTCCAGGTTCCAGATGTCAGTTTGTAGGGCTCCCTTGGGTCTATCAGGGCAGCACAAGTTTGAGGTGGGGACAACTTCGGTCTGGGCTCCATCCTTCGATATAAGGATTTTTTGCAGTGAGGTCCCAGCCCAGGTCCAGGGGCCCCTGGGCACATCCTTTGACCATTTTCCCTGGGAAAGAAAACTCAGCAGTCCAGGTTCGTGATGTCAGTTTGTAGGGCTCCCTTGGGTCTATCAGGGCAGCACAAGTTTGACTTGGTGACAACTTCGGTCTGGGGTCCATCCTTCGATATATGTATTTTTTGCAGTGATCCAGCCCAGGGCCAGGGGCCCCTGGGCACACCTTTTCGCCATTTTCCCTTGGAAAGAAAACTCACCAGTCCAGGTTCCTGATGTCAGTTTGTAGGGCTCCCTTGGGTCTATCAGGCTAGCACAAGTTTGAGGTGGGGACAACTTCGGTCTGGGCTCCATCCTTCGATATAAGGATTTTTTGCAGTCAGGTCCCAGCCCAGGGTGCGGGGAACCATGGCACAACCTTTGGCAGTTTTTCCTGGGAAAGAAAACTCACCAGTCCAGGTTCCTGATGTCAGTTTTTAGGGCTCCCTTGGGTCTATCAGGGCAGCAGAAATTTGAGGAGGGGACAATTCGGTCTGGGGTCCATCCTTTGATATAAAGATTTTTTGCAGTCAGGCCCAGCCCATTGCCAGGGTCCCATGGGCACATTCGTTGGCCATTTTCCCTGGGAAAGAAAACTCACCAGTCCAGGTTCCTGATGTCAGTTTGTAGGGCTCCCTTGGGTCTATCAGGGCAGCACAAGTTTGAGGTGGGGACAACTTCGGTCTGGGGTCCATCCTTCGATATAAGGATTTTTTGCAGTCAGGTCCCAGCCATGGCCGGGGGCACCTAGGCACATCCTTTGGCCATTTTCCCTGCGAAAGAAAACTCACCAGTCCAGGTTCCTGATGTCAGTTTGTAGGGCTCCCTTGGGGCTGTCAGGGCAGCAGAATTTTGAGGAGTGGGCAATTTCGGTCTGGAATCCATCCTTCGATATAAGGATTTTTTGCAGTCAGGTCCCAGCCCAGGGCCAGGGGCCCCTGGGCACATTATTTGTCCATTTTCCCTTGGAAAGAAAACTCAGCAGTCCAGGTTCCTGATGTCAGTTTGTGGGGCTCCCTTGGGTCTATCAGGGCAGCACAAGTTTGACTTGGTGACAACTTCGGTCTGGGGTCCATCCTTCGATATATGTATTTTTTGCAGTGATCCAGCCCAGGGCCAGGGGCCCCTGGGCACACCTTTTCGCCATTTTCCCTGGGAAAGAAAACTCACCAGTCCAGGTTCCTGATGTCAGTTTGTAGGGCTCCCTTGGGTCTATCAGGGCAGCACAAGTTTGAGGTGGGGAAAACTTCGGTCTGGGCTCCATCCTTCGATATAAGGATTTTTTGCAGTCAGGTCCCAGCCCAGGGTGCGGGGCCCCTGGGCACAACCTTTGGCAGTTTTTCCTGGGAAAGAAAACTCACCAGTCCAGGTTCCTGATGTCAGTTTTTAGGGCTCCCTTGGGTCTATCAGGGCGGCCGAAATTTGAGGAGGGGACAATTCGGTCTGGGGTCCATCCTGCGATATATGTATATTTTGCAGTCAGGTCCCAGCCGAGGGCCAGGGGCCCCTGGGCACATCGTTTGTCCATTTCCCCTGGGAAAGAAAATTCAGGAGTCTAGGTTCCTGATGTCAGTTTGTGGGGCTCCTTTGGGTCTATCAGGGCAGCAGAAGTTTGATGTGGGGACAACTTCGGTCTAGGGTCCATCCTTCGATATAAGGATTTTTTGCAGTCAGGTCCCAGCCATGGCCGGGGGCACCTAGGCACATCCTTTGGCCATTTTCCCTGCGAAAGAAAACTCACCAGTCCAGGTTCCTGATGTCAGTTTGTAGGGCTCCCTTGGGGCTGTCAGGGCAGCAGAATTTTGAGGAGTGGGCAATTTCGATCTGGAATCCATCCTTCGATATAAGGATTTTTTGCAGTCAGGTCCCAGCCGAGGGCCAGGGGCCCCTGGGCACATCCTTTGGCCATTTTCCCTGGGAAAGAAAACTCACCAGTCCAGGTTCCTGATGTCAGTTTGTAGGGCTCCTTTGGGTCTATCAGGGCAGCAGAAGTTTGATGTGGGGACAACTTCGGTCTGGGGTCCATCCTTCGATACAAGGATTTTTTGCATTGAGGTCCCAGCCCAGGACCAGGGGCCCCTGGGCACATCCTTTGGCCATTTTCCCTTGGAAAGAAAACTCACCAGTCCGGGTTCCTGATGTCAGTTTGTAGGGCTCCTTTGGGTCTATCTGGGCATTACAAATTTTACGTGGGGACAACTTTGGTCTGGCCTCCATCCTTTGATATAAAGATTTTTTGCAGTCAGGCCCAGCCCATTGCCAGGGTCCCATGGGCACATTCTTTGGCCATTTTCCCTGGGAAAGAAAACTCACCAGTCCAGGTTCCTGATGTCAGTTTGTAGGGCTCCCTTGGGTCTATCAGGGCGGCACAAGTTTGAGGTGGGGACAGCTTCGGTCTGGGGTCCATCCTTCGATAAAAGGATTTTTTGCAGTCAGGTCCCAGCCCAGGGCAAGGGGCCCCTGGGCACATCCTTTGGCCCTTTTCCCTGGGAAAGAAAACTCACCAGTCCAGGTTCCTGATGTCAGTTTGCAGGGCTCCCTGGGGTCTATCAGGGCATTACAAATTTTAGGTGGGGACAACTTTGGTTTGGCCTCCATCCTTTGATATAAAGATTTTTTGCAGTCAGGCCCAGCCCATTGCCAGGGTCCCATGGGCACATTCTTTGGCCATTTTCCCTGGGAAAGAAAACTCACCAGTCCATGTTCCTGATGTCAGTTTGTAGGGCTCCCTTGGGTCTATCAGGGCAGCACAAGTTTGAGGTGGGGACAACTTCGGTCTGGGGTCCATCTTTCGATACAAGGATTTTTTGCAGTCAGGCCCCAGCCCAGGGCCAGGGGCCCCTGGGCACATCCTTTGGCCATTTTCCCTGGGAAATAAAACCCACCAGTCCAGGTTCCTGATGTCAGTTTGTAGGGATCATTTGGGTCTATCAGGGCAGCAGACGTTTGAGGTGGGGACAACTTAGGTGTGGGGTCCATCCTTCTATATAAGGATTTTTTGCAGTGAGGTCCCAGCCCAGGACCAGGGGCCCCTGGGCACATCCTTTGTCCCTTTTCCATGGGAAAGAAAACTCAGCAGTCCCGGTTCCTGATGTCAGTTTGTAGGGCTCCCTTGGGTCTATCAGGGCAGCACAAGTTTGAGGTGCTGACAACTTCGGTCTGGGGTCCATCCTTTGATATAAGTATTTTTTGCAGTCAGGACCCAGCCCAGTGTGCGGCGCCCTTGGGCACATCGTTTGGCCATTTTCCCTTGGAAAGAAAACTCACCAGTCCAGGTACCTGATGTCAGTTTGTAGGGCTCCCTTGGGTCTATCAGGGCAGCACAAGTTTGAGGTGGGGACAACTTCGGTCTGGGGTCCATCCTTCGATACAAGGATTTTTTGCAGTCAGGTCCCAGCCCAGGGCCAGGGGCCCCTGGGCACATCCTTTGGCCCTTTCCCTGGGAAAGAAAACTCAGCAGTCCAGGTTCCTGATGTCAGTTTGTAGGGCTCCCTGGGGTCTATCTGGGCATTACAAATTTTAGGTGGGGACAACTTCGGTCTGGCCTCCATCCTTTGATATAAAGATTTTTTGCAGTCAGGCCCAGCCCATTGCCAGGGTCCCATGGGCACATTCTTTGGCCATTTTCCCTGGGAAAGAAAACTCACCAGTCCAGGTTCCTGATGTCAGTTTGTAGGGCTCCCTTGGGTCTATCAGGGCAGCACAAGTTTGAGGTGGGGACAACTTCGGTCTGGGGTCCATCCTTCGATACAAGGATTTGTTGCAGCGATCCAGCCCAGGGCCAGGGGCCCCTGGGCACAACTTTTCGCCATTTTCCCTGGGAAAGAAAACTCACCAGTCCAGCTTCCTGATGTCAGTTTGTAGGGCTCCCTTGGGTCTATCCGGGCAGCACAAGTTTGACTTGGTGACAACTTCGGTCTGGGGTCCATCCTTCGATATATGTATTTTTTGCAGTGATCCAGCCCAGGGCCAGGGGCCCCTGGGCACGACTTTTCGCCATTTTCCCTGGGAAAGACAAGTCACCAGTCCAGGTTCCTGATGTCAGTTTGTAGGGCTCCCTTGGGTCTATCAGGGCGGCACAAGTTTGAGGTGGGGACAACTTCGGTCTGGGCTCCATCCTTCGATAAAAGGATTTTTTGCAGTCAGGTCCCAGCCCAGCGCCAGGGGCCCCTGGGCACATCCTTTGGCCCTTTTCCCTGGGAAAGAAAACTCAGCAGTCCAGGTTCCTGATGTCAGTTTGTAGGGCTCCCTGGGGTCTATCAGGGCATTACAAATTTTAGGTGGGGACAACTTTGGTCTGGCCTCCATCCTTTGATATAAAGATTTTTTGCAGTCAGGCCCAGCCCATTGCCAGGGTCCCATGGGCACATTCTTTGGCCATTTTCCCTGGGAAAGAAAAATCACCAGTCCAGGTTCCTGATGTCAGTTTGTAGGGCTCCCTTGGGTCTATCAGGGCAGCACAAGTTTGAGGTGGGGACAACTTCGGTCTGGGGTCCATCTTTCGATACAAGGATTTTTTGCAGTCAGGCCCCAGCCCAGGGCCAGGGGCCCCTGGGCACATCCTTTGGCCATTTTCCCTGGGAAAGAAAACTCACCAGTCCAGGTTCCTGATGTCAGTTTGTAGGGATTATTTGGGTCTATCAGGGCAGCAGACGTTTGAGGTGGGGACAACTTAGGTGTGGGGTCCATCCTTCTATATAAGGATTTTTTGCAGTGAGGTCCCAGCCCAGGTCCAGGGGCCCCTGGGCACATCCTTTGGCCATTTTCCCTGGGAAAGAAAACTCAGCAGTCCAGGTTCCTGATGTCAGTTTGTAGGGCTCCCTTGGGTCTATCAGGGCAGAACAAGTTTGACTTGGTGACAACTTCGTTCTGGATTCCATCCTTCGATATATGTATTTTTTGCAGTGATCCAGCCCAGGGCCAGGGGCCCCTGGGCACACCTTTTCGCCATTTTCCCTTGGAAAGAAAACTCACCAGTCCAGGTTCCTGATGTCAGTTTGTAGGGCTCCCTTGGGTCTATCAGGGCAGCACAAGTTTGAGGTGGGGACAACTTCGGTCTGGGCTCCATCCTTCGATATAAGGATTTTTTGCAGTCAGGTCCCAGCCCAGGGTGCGGGGAACCATGGCACAACCTTTGGCAGTTTTTCCTGGGAAAGAAAACTCACCAGTCCAGGTTCCTGATGTCAGTTTTTAGGGCTCCCTTGGGTCTATCAGGGCAGCAGAAATTTGAGGAGGGGACAATTCGGTCTGGGGTCCATCCTTTGATATAAAGATTTTTTGCAGTCAGGCCCAGCCCATTGCCAGGGTCCCATGGGCACATTCTTTGGCCATTTTCCCTGGGAAAGAAAACTCACCAGTCCAGGTTCCTGATGTCAGTTTGTAGGGCTCCCTTGGGTCTATCAGGGCAGCACAAGTTTGAGGTGGGGACAACTTCGGTCTGGGGTCCATCCTTCGATATAAGGATTTTTTGCAGTCAGGTCCCAGCCATGGCCGGGGGCACCTAGGCACATCCTTTGGCCATTTTCCCTGCGAAAGAAAACTCACCAGTCCAGGTTCCTGATGTCAGTTTGTAGGGCTCCCTTGGGGCTGTCAGGGCAGCAGAATTTTGAGGAGTGGGCAATTTCGGTCTGGGGTCCATCCTTCGATATAAGGATTTTTTGCAGTCAGGTCCCAGCCATGGCCGGGGGCACCTAGGCACATTCTTTGTCCCTTTTCCCTGAGAAAGAAAACTCACCAGTCCAGGCTCCTGATGTCAGTTTGTAGGGCTCCTTTGGGTCTATCAGGGCAGCAGAACTTTGAAGTGGGGACAACTTCGGTCTGGGGTCCATCCTTCGATATAAGGATTTTTTGCATTGAGGTCCCAGCCCAGGGCCAGGGGCCCCTGGGCACATACTTTGGCCATTTTCCCTGGGAAAGACAAGTCACCAGTCCAGGTTCCTGATGTCAGTTTGTAGGGCTCCCTTGGGTCTATCAGGGCGGCACAAGTTTGAGGTGGGGACAACTTCGGTCTGGGGTCCATCCTTCGATAAAAGGATTTTTTGCAGTCAGGTCCCAGCCCAGGGCCAGGGGCCCCTGGGCACATCCTTTGGCCCTTTTCCCTGGGAAAGAAAACTCAGCAGTCCAGGTTCCTGATGTCAGTTTGCAGGGCTCCCTAGGGTCTATCAGGGCATTACAAATTTTAGGTGGGGACAACTTTGGTTTGGCCTCCATCCTTTGATATAAAGATTTTTTGCAGTCAGGCCCAGCCCATTGCCAGGGTCCCATGGGCACATTCTTTGGCCATTTTCCCTGGGAAAGAAAACTCACCAGTCCAGGTTCCTGATGTCAGTTTGTAGGGCTCCCTTGGGTCTATCAGGGCAGCACAAGCTTGAGGTGGGGACAACTTCGGTCTGGAATCCATCTTTCGATACGAGGATTTTTTGCAGTGAGGTCCCAGCCCAGGACCATGGGCCCCTGGGCACATCCTTTGTCCCTTTTCCCTGGGAAAGAAAACTCAGCAGTCCCGGTTCCTGATGTCAGTTTGTAGGGCTCCCTTGGGACGATCAGGACAGCATAGGTTTGATGTGGGGACAACTTCGGTCTGGGGTCCATCCTTTGATATATGTATTTTTTGCAGTCAGGAGCCAGCCCAGTGTGCGGCGCCCTTGGGCACATCGTTTGGCCATTTTCCCTTGGAAAGAAAACTCACCAGTCCAGGTACCTGATGTCAGTTTGTAGGGCTCCCTTGAGTCTATCAGGGCAGCACAAGTTTGAGGTGGGGACAACTTCGGTCTGGGGTCCATCCTTCGATACAAGGATTTTTTGCAGTCAGGTCCCCGCCCAGGGCCAGGGGCCCCTGGGCACATCCTTTAGCCCTTTCCCTGGGAAAGAAAACTCAGCAGTCCAGGTTCCTGATGTCAGTTTGTAGGGCTCCCTGGGGTCTATCTGGGCATTACAAATTTTAGGTGGGGACAACTTCGGTCTGGCCTCCATCTTTTGATATAAAGATTTTTTGCAGTCAGGCCCAGCCCATTGCCAGGGTCCCATGGGCACATTCTTTGGCCATTTTCCCTGGGAAAGAAAACTCACCAGTCCAGGTTCCTGATGTCAGTTTGTAGGGCTCCCTTGGGTCTATCAGGGCAGCACAAGTTTGAGGTGGGGACAACTTCGGTCTGGGGTCCATCCTTCGATACAAGGATTTTTTGCAGTCAGGCCCCAGCCCAGGGCCAGGGGCCCCTGGGCACATCCTTTGGCCATTTTCCCTGGGAGAGAAAACTCACCAGTCCAGGTTCCTGATGTCAGTTTGTAGGGATTATTTGGGTCTATGAGGGCAGCAGACGTTTGAGGTGGGGACAACTTCGGTCTGGTGTCCATCCTTCGATATATGTATTTTTTGCAGTGATCCAGCCCAGGGCCAGGGGCCCCTGGGCACACCTTTTGGCCATTTTCCCTTGGAAAGAAAACTCACCAGTCCAGGTTCCTGATGTCAGTTTGTAGGGCTCCCTTGGGTCTATCAGGGCAGCACAAGTTTGAGGTGGGGACAACTTCGGTCTGGGCTCCATCCTTCGATATAAGGATTTTTTGCAGTGAGGTCCCAGCCCAGGTCCAGGGGCCCCTGGGCACATCCTTTGACCATTTTCCCTGGGAAAGAAAACTCAGCAGTCCAGGTTCGTGATGTCAGTTTGTAGGGCTCCCTTGGGTCTATCAGGGCAGCACAAGTTTGACTTGGTGACAACTTCGGTCTGGGGTCCATCCTTCGATATATGTATTTTTTGCAGTGATCCAGCCCAGGGCCAGGGGCCCCTGGGCACACCTTTTCGCCATTTTCCCTTGGAAAGAAAACTCACCAGTCCAGGTTCCTGATGTCAGTTTGTAGGGCTCCCTTGGGTCTATCAGGGAAGCACAAGTTTGAGGTGGGGACAACTTCGGTCTGGGCTCCATCCTTCGATATAAGGATTTTTTGCAGTCAGGTCCCAGCCCAGGGTGCGGGGAACCATGGCACAACCTTTGGCAGTTTTTCCTGGGAAAGAAAACTCACCAGTCCAGGTTCCTGATGTCAGTTTTTAGGGCTCCCTTGGGTCTATCAGGGCAGCAGAAATTTGAGGAGGGGACAATTCGGTCTGGGGTCCATCCTTTGATATAAAGATTTTTTGCAGTCAGGCCCAGCCCATTGCCAGGGTCCCATGGGCACATTCGTTGGCCATTTTCCCTGGGAAAGAAAACTCACCAGTCCAGGTTCCTGATGTCAGTTTGTAGGGCTCCCTTGGGTCTATCAGGGCAGCACAAGTTTGAGGTGGGGACAACTTCGGTCTGGGGTCCATCCTTCGATATAAGGATTTTTTGCAGTCAGGTCCCAGCCATGGCCGGGGGCACCTAGGCACATCCTTTGGCCATTTTCCCTGCGAAAGAAAACTCACCAGTCCAGGTTCCTGATGTCAGTTTGTAGGGCTCCCTTGGGGCTGTCAGGGCAGCAGAATTTTGAGGAGTGGGCAATTTCGGTCTGGAATCCATCCTTCGATATAAGGATTTTTTGCAGTCAGGTCCCAGCCATGGCCGGGGGCACCTAGGCACATTCTTTGTCCCTTTTCCCTGCGAAAGAAAACTCACCAGTCCAGGTTCCTGATGTCAGTTTGTAGGGCTCCCTTGGGGCTGTCAGGGCAGCAGAATTTTGAGGAGTGGGCAATTTCGGTCTGGAATCCATCCTTCGATATAAGGATTTTTTGCAGTCAGGCCCAGCCCATTGCCAGGGTCCCATGGGCACATACTTTGGCCATTTTCCCTGGGAAAGAAAACTCACCAGTCCAGGTTCCTGATGTCAGTTTGTAGGGCTCCCTTGGGTCTATCAGGGCAGCACAAGTTTGACTTGGTGACAACTTCGGTCTGGGGTACATCCTTCGATATATGTATTTATTGCAGTGATCCAGCCCAGGGCCAGGGGCACCTGGGCACAACTTTTCTCCATTTTCCCTGGGAAAGAAAACTCACCAGTCCAGGTTCCTGATGTCAGTTTGTAGGGCTCCCTTGGGTCTATCAGGGCGGCACAAGTTTGAGGTGGGGACAACTTCGGTCTGGGGTCCATCCTTCGATAAAAGGATTTTTTGCAGTCAGGTCCCAGCCCAGGGCCAGGGGCCCCTGGGCACATCCTTTGGCCCTTTTCCCTGGGAAAGAAAACTCACCAGTCCAGGTTCCTGATGTCAGTTTGTAGGGCTCCCTTGGGTCTATCAGGGCAGCACAAGTTTGAGGTGGGGAAAACTTAGGTCTGGGGTCCATCCTTCGATATAAGGATTTTTTGCAGTCAGGTCCCAGCCCAGGGTGCGGGGAACCATGACACAACCTTTGGAAGTTTTTCCTGGGAAAGAAAACTCACCAGTCCAGGTTCCTGATGTCAGTTTGTAGGGCTCCTTTGGGTCTATCAGGGCAGCAGAAGTTTGATGTGGGGACAACTTCGGTCTGGGGTCCATCCTTCGATATAAGGATTTTTTGCAGTCAGGTCCCAGCCATGGCCGGGGGCACCTAGGCACATCTTTTGGCCATTTTCCCTGCGAAAGAAAACTCACCAGTCCAGGTTCCTGATGTCAGTTTGTAGGGCTCCTTTGGGTCTATCAGGTCAGCATAGGTTTGATGTGGGGACAACTTCGGTCTGGGGTTCATCTTCGATATAAGGATTTTTTGCAGTCAGGACCCAGCCCAGGGCCAGGGGCCCCTGGGCACATCCTTTGGCCATTTTCTCTTGGAAAGAAAACTCACCAGTCCAGGTTCCGGACGTCAGTTTGTAGGGCTCCCTTGGGTCTATCAGGGCAGCACAAGTTTGAAGTGCTGACAACTTCGGTCTGGGGTCCATCCTTTGATATAAGTATTTTTTGCAGTCAGGACCCAGCCCAGTGTGCGGCGCCCCTGGGCACAACCTTTGGCAGTTTTTCCTGGGAAAGAAAACTCACCAGTCCAGGTTCCTGATGTCAGTTTTTAGGGCTCCCTTGGGTCTATCAGGGCAGCAGAAATTTGAGGAGGGGACAATTCGGTCTGGGGTCCATCCTGCGATATATGTATATTTTGCAGTCAGGTCCCAGCCGAGGGCCAGGGGCCCCTGGGCACATCCTTTGGCCCTTTTCCCTGGGAAAGAAAACTCAGTAGTCCAGGTTCCTGATGTCAGTTTGTAGGGCTCCCTGGGGTCTATCAGGGCATTACAAATTTTAGGTGGGGACAACTTTGGTCTGGCCTCCATCCTTTGATATAAAGATTTTTTGCAGTCAGGCCCAGCCCATTGCCAGGGTCCCATGGGCACATTCTTTTGCCATTTTCCCTGGGAAAGAAAAATCACCAGTCCAGGTTCCTGATGTCAGTTTGTAGGGCTCCCTTGGGTCTATCAGGGCAGCACAAGTTTGAGGTGGGGACAACTTCGGTCTGGAATCCATCTTTCGATACAAGGATTTTTTGCAGTCAGGCCCCAGCCCAGGGCCAGGGGCCCCTGGGCACATCCTTTGGCCATTTTCCCTGGGAAAGAAAACTCACCAGTCCAGGTTCCTGATGTCAGTTTGTAGGGATTATTTGGGTCTATCAGGGCAGCAGACGTTTGAGGTGGGGACAACTTAGGTGTGGGGTCCATCCTTCTATATAAGGATTTTTTGCAGTGAGGTCCCAGCCCAGGTCCAGGGGCCCCTGGGCACATCCTTTGGCCATTTTCCCTGGGAAAGAAAACTCACCAGTCCAGGTTCCTGATGTCAGTTTGTAGGGCTCCCTTGGGTCTATCAGGGCAGCACAAGTTTGACTTGGTGACAACTTCGGTCTGGGGTCCATCCTTCGATATATGTATTTTTTGCAGTGATCCAGCCCAGGGCCAGGGGCCCCTGGGCACACCTTTTCGCCATTTTCCCTTGGAAAGAAAACTCACCAGTCCAGGTTCCTGATGTCAGTTTGTAGGGCTCCCTTGGGTCTATCAGGGAAGCACAAGTTTGAGGTGGGGAAAACTTCGGTCTGGGCTCCATCCTTCGATATAAGGATTTTTTGCAGTCAGGTCCCAGCCCAGGGTGCGGGGAACCATGGCACAACCTTTGGCAGTTTTTCCTGGGAAAGAAAACTCACCAGTCCAGGTTCCTGATGTCAGTTTTTAGGGCTCCCTTGGGTCTATCAGGGCAGCAGAAATTTGAGGAGGGGACAATTCGGTCTGGGGTCCATCCTGCGATATAAGGATATTTTGCAGTCAGGTCCCAGCCGAGTGCCAGGGTCCCCTGGGCACATCGTTTGTCCATTTCCCCTGGGAAAGAAAACTCAGCAGTCCAGGTTCCTGATGTCAGTTTGTAGGGCTCCTTTGGGTCTATCAGGGCAGCAGAATTTTGATGTGGGGACAACTTCGGTCTGGGGTCCATCCTTCGATATAAGGATTTTTTGCAGTCAGGTCCCAGCCATGGCCGGGGGCACCTAGGCACATCCTTTGGCCATTTTCCCTGCGAAAGAAAAGTCACCAGTCCAGGTTCCTGATGTCAGTTTGTAGGGCTCCCTTGGGGCTGTCAGGGCAGCAGAATTTTGAGGAGTGGGCAAATTCGGTCTGGAATCCATCCTTCGATATAAGGATTTTTTGCAGTCAGGTCCCAGCCGAGGGCCAGGGGCCCCTGGGCACATCCTTTGGCCATTTTCCCTGGGAAAGAAAACTCACCAGTCCAGGTTCCTGATGTCAGTTTGTAGGGCTCCTTTGGGTCTATCAGGGCAGCAGAAGTTTGATGTGGGGACAACTTCAGTCTGGGGTCCATCCTTCGATGTAAGGATTTTTTGCATTGAGGTCCCAGCCCAGGACCAGGGGCCCCTGGGCACATCCTTTGGCCATTTTCCCTTGGAAAGAAAACTCACCAGTCCGGGTTCCAGATGTCAGTTTGTAGGGCTCCCTGGGGTCTATCAGGGCATTACAAATTTTAGGTGGGGACAACTTTGGTTTGGCCTCCATCCTTTGATATAAAGATTTTTTGCAGTCAGGCCCAGCCCATTGCCAGGGTCCCATGGGCACATTCTTTGGCCATTTTCCCTGGGAAAGAAAACTCACCAGTCCAGGTTCCTGATGTCAGTTTGTAGGGCTCCCTTGGGTCTATCAGGGCAGCACAAGTTTGAGGTGGGGACAACTTCGGTCAGGGGTCCATCCTTCGATACAAGGATTTTTGCAGTCAGGCCCCAGCCCAGGGCCAGGGGCCCCTGGGCACATCCTTTGGCCATTTTCCCTGGGAAAGAAAACTCAGCAGTCCAGGTTCCTGATGTCAGTTTGTAGGGCTCCCTTGGGACGATCAGGACAGCATAGGTTTGATGTGGGGACAACTTCGGTCTGGGGTCCATCCTTCGATATATGTATTTTTTGCAGTGATCCAGCCCAGGGCCAGGGGCCCCTGGGCACACCTTTTCGCCATTTTCCCTGGGAAAGAAAACTCACCAGTCCAGGTTCCTGATGTCAGTTTGTAGGGCTCCTTTGGGTCTATCAGGGCAGCAGAAGTTTGATGTGGGGACAACTTCGGTCTGGGGTCCATCCTTCGATATAAGGATTTTTTGCAGTCAGGTCCCAGTCATGGCCGGGGGCACCTAGGCACATCCTTTGGCCATTTTCCCTGCGAAAGAAAACTCACCAGTCCAGGTTCCTGATGTCAGTTTGTAGGGCTCCTTTGGGTCTATCAGGGCAGCATAGGTTTGATGTGGGGACAACTTCGGTCTGGGGTTCATCTTCGATATAAGGATTTTTTGCAGTCAGGACCCAGCCCAGGGCCAGGGGCCCCTGGGCACATCCTTTGGCCATTTTCTCTTGGAAAGAAAACTCACCAGTCCAGGTTCCGGACGTCAGTTTGTAGGGCTCCCTTGGGTCTATCAGGGCAGCACAAGTTTGAGGTGCTGACAACTTCGGTCTGGGGTCCATCCTTTGATATAAGTATTTTTTGCAGTCAGGACCCAGCGCAGTGTGCGGCGCCCCTGGGCACATTCTTTGGCCATTTTCCCTTGGAAAGAAAACCCACCAGTCCAGGTACCTGATGTCAGTTTGTAGGGCTCCCTTGGGTCTATCAGGGCAGCACAAGTTTGAGGTGGGGACAATTTCGGTCTGGGGTCCATCTTTCGATATAAGGATTTTTTGCAGTCAGGTCCCAGCCATGGCCGGGGGCACCTAGTCACATTCTTTGTCCCTTTTCCCTGAGAAAGAAAACTCACCAGTCCAGGTTCCTGATGTCAGTTTGTAGGGCTCCTTTGGGTCTATCAGGGCAGCAGAACTTTGATGTGGGGACAACTTCGGTCTGGGGTCCATCCTTCGATATATGTATTTTTTGCAGTGATCCAGCCCAGGGCCAGGGGCCCCTGGGCACAACTTTTCGCCATTTTCCCTGGGAAAGAAAACTCACCAGTCCAGGTTCCTGATGTCAGTTTGTAGGGCTCCCTTGGGTCTATCAGGGCGGCACAAGTTTGAGGTGGGGACAACTTTGGTCTGGGGTCCATCCTTCGATACAAGGATTTTTTGCAGTCAAGTCCCAGCCCAGGGCCAGGGGCCCCTGGGCACATCGTTTGTCCATTTCCCCTGGGAAAGAAAACTCAGCAGTCCAGGTTCCTGATGTCAGTTTGTAGGGCTCCTTTGGGTCTATCAGGGCAGCTGAAGTTTGATGTGGGGACAACTTCGGTCTGGGGTCCATCCTTCGATATAAGGATTTTTTGCAGTCAGGTCCCAGCCATGGCCGGGGGCACCTAGGCACGTCCTTTGGCCATTTTCCCTGGGAAAGAAAACTCACCAGTCCAGGTTCCTGATGTCAGTTTGTAGGGCTCCCTTGGGTCTATCAGGGCAGCACAAATTTGAGGTGGGGACAACTTCGGTCTGGGCTCCATCCTTCGATATAAGGATTTTTTGCAGTCAGGTCCCAGCCCAGGGCCAGGGGCCCCTGGGCACATCATTTGTCCATTTTCCCTTGGAAATAAAACTCAGCAGTCCAGGTTCCTGATGTCAGTTTGTAGGGCTCCCTTGGGTCTATCCGGGCAGCACAAGTTTGACTTGGTGACAACTTCGGTCTGGGGTCCATCCTTCGATATATGTATTTTTTGCAGTGATCCAGCCCAGGGCCAGGGGTTCCTGGGCACAACTTTTCGCCATTTTCCCTGGGAAAGACAAGTCACCAGTCCAGGTTCCTGATGTCAGTTTGTAGGGCTCCCTTGGGTCTATCAGGGCGGCACAAGTTTGAGGTGGGGACAACTTCGGTCTGGGCTCCATCCTTCGATAAAAGGATTTTTTGCAGTCAGGTCCCAGCCCAGCGCCAGGGGCCCCTGGGCACATCCTTTGGCCCTTTTCCCTGGGAAAGAAAACTCAGCAGTCCAGGTTCCTGATGTCAGTTTGTAGGGCTCCCTGGGGTCTATCAGGGCATTACAAATTTTAGGTGGGGACAACTTTGGTCTGGCCTCCATCCTTTGATATAAAGATTTTTTGCAGTCAGGCCCAGCCCATTGCCAGGGTCCCATGGGCACATTCTTTGGCCATTTTCCCTGGGAAAGAAAAATCACCAGTCCAGGTTCCTGATGTCAGTTTGTAGGGCTCCCTTGGGTCTATCAGGGCAGCACAAGTTTGAGGTGGGGACAACTTCGGTCTGGGGTCCATCTTTCGATACAAGGATTTTTTGCAGTCAGGCCCCAGCCCAGGGCCAGGGGCCCCTGGGCACATCCTTTGGCCATTTTCCCTGGGAAAGAAAACTCACCAGTCCAGGTTCCTGATGTCAGTTTGTAGGGATTATTTGGGTCTATCAGGGCAGCAGACGTTTGAGGTGGGGACAACTTAGGTGTGGGGTCCATCCTTCTATATAAGGATTTTTTGCAGTGAGGTCCCAGCCCAGGTCCAGGGGCCCCTGGGCACATCCTTTGGCCATTTTCCCTGGGAAAGAAAACTCAGCAGTCCAGGTTCGTGATGTCAGTTTGTAGGGCTCCCTTGGGTCTATCAGGGCAGCACAAGTTTGACTTGGTGACAACTTCGGTCTGGGGTCCATCCTTCGATATATGTATTTTTTGCAGTGATCCAGCCCAGGGCCAGGGGCCCCTGGGCACACCTTTTCGCCATTTTCCCTTGGAAAGAAAACTCACCAGTCCAGGTTCCTGATGTCAGTTTGTAGGGCTCCCTTGGGTCTATCAGGGCAGCACAAGTTTGAGGTGGGGAAAACTTCGGTCTGGGCTCCATCCTTCGATATAAGGATTTTTTGCAGTCAGGTCCCAGCCCAGGGTGCGGGGAACCATGGCACAACCTTTGGCAGTTTTTCCTGGGAAAGAAAACTCACCAGTCCAGGTTCCTGATGTCAGTTTTTAGGGCTCCCTTGGGTCTATCAGGGCAGCAGAAATTTGAGGAGGGGACAATTCGGTCTGGGGTCCATCCTTCGATATAAGGATTTTTTGCAGTCAGGTCCCAGCCATGGCCGGGGGCACCTAGGCACATCCTTTGGCCATTTTCCCTGCGAAAGAAAAGTCACCAGTCCAGGTTCCTGATGTCAGTTTGTAGGGCTCCCTTGGGGCTGTCAGGGCAGCAGAATTTTGAGGAGTGGGCAAATTCGGTCTGGAATCCATCCTTCGATATAAGGATTTTTTGCAGTCAGGTCCCAGCCGAGGGCCAGGGGCCCCTGGGCACATCCTTTGGCCATTTTCCCTGGGAAAGAAAACTCACCAGTCCAGGTTCCTGATGTCAGTTTGTAGGGCTCCTTTGGGTCTATCAGGGCGGCACAAGTTTGAGGTGGGGACAACTTCGGTCTGGGGTCCATCCTTCGATAAAAGGATTTTTTGCAGTCAGGTCCCAGCCCAGGGCCAGGGGCCCCTGGGCACATCCTTTGGCCCTTTTCCCTGGGAAAGAAAACTCACCAGTCCAGGTTCCTGATGTCAGTTTGTAGGGCTCCCTTGGGTCTATCAGGGCAGCACAAGTTTGAGGTGGGGAAAACTTAGGTCTGGGGTCCATCCTTCGATATAAGGATTTTTTGCAGTCAGGTCCCAGCCCAGGGTGCGGGGAACCATGACACAACCTTTGGAAGTTTTTCCTGGGAAAGAAAACTCACCAGTCCAGGTTCCTGATGTCAGTTTGTAGGGCTCCTTTGGGTCTATCAGGGCAGCAGAAGTTTGATGTGGGGACAACTTCGGTCTGGGGTCCATCCTTCGATATAAGGATTTTTTGCAGTCAGGTCCCAGCCATGGCCGGGGGCACCTAGGCACATCTTTTGGCCATTTTCCCTGCGAAAGAAAACTCACCAGTCCAGGTTCCTGATGTCAGTTTGTAGGGCTCCTTTGGGTCTATCAGGTCAGCATAGGTTTGATGTGGGGACAACTTCGGTCTGGGGTTCATCTTCGATATAAGGATTTTTTGCAGTCAGGACCCAGCCCAGGGCCAGGGGCCCCTGGGCACATCCTTTGGCCATTTTCTCTTGGAAAGAAAACTCACCAGTCCAGGTTCCGGACGTCAGTTTGTAGGGCTCCCTTGGGTCTATCAGGGCAGCACAAGTTTGAGGTGCTGACAACTTCGGTCTGGGGTCCATCCTTTGATATAAGTATTTTTTGCAGTCAGGACCCAGCCCAGTGTGCGGCGCCCCTGGGCACAACCTTTGGCAGTTTTTCCTGGGAAAGAAAACTCACCAGTCCAGGTTCCTGATGTCAGTTTTTAGGGCTCCCTTGGGTCTATCAGGGCAGCAGAAATTTGAGGAGGGGACAATTCGGTCTGGGGTCCATCCTGCGATATATGTATATTTTGCAGTCAGGTCCCAGCCGAGGGCCAGGGGCCCCTGGGCACATCCTTTGGCCCTTTTCCCTGGGAAAGAAAACTCAGTAGTCCAGGTTCCTGATGTCAGTTTGTAGGGCTCCCTGGGGTCTATCAGGGCATTACAAATTTTAGGTGGGGACAACTTTGGTCTGGCCTCCATCCTTTGATATAAAGATTTTTTGCAGTCAGGCCCAGCCCATTGCCAGGGTCCCATGGGCACATTCTTTTGCCATTTTCCCTGGGAAAGAAAAATCACCAGTCCAGGTTCCTGATGTCAGTTTGTAGGGCTCCCTTGGGTCTATCAGGGCAGCACAAGTTTGAGGTGGGGACAACTTCGGTCTGGAATCCATCTTTCGATACAAGGATTTTTTGCAGTCAGGCCCCAGCCCAGGGCCAGGGGCCCCTGGGCACATCCTTTGGCCATTTTCCCTGGGAAAGAAAACTCACCAGTCCAGGTTCCTGATGTCAGTTTGTAGGGATTATTTGGGTCTATCAGGGCAGCAGACGTTTGAGGTGGGGACAACATAGGTGTGGGGTCCATCCTTCTATATAAGGATTTTTTGCAGTGAGGTCCCAGCCCAGGTCCAGGGGCCCCTGGGCACATCCTTTGGCCATTTTCCCTGGGAAAGAAAACTCACCAGTCCAGGTTCCTGATGTCAGTTTGTAGGGCTCCCTTGGGTCTATCAGGGCAGCACAAGTTTGACTTGGTGACAACTTCGGTCTGGGGTCCATCCTTCGATATATGTATTTTTTGCAGTGATCCAGCCCAGGGCCAGGGGCCCCTGGGCACACCTTTTCGCCATTTTCCCTTGGAAAGAAAACTCACCAGTCCAGGTTCCTGATGTCAGTTTGTAGGGCTCCCTTGGGTCTATCAGGGAAGCACAAGTTTGAGGTGGGGAAAACTTCGGTCTGGGCTCCATCCTTCGATATAAGGATTTTTTGCAGTCAGGTTCCAGCCCAGGGTGCGGGGAACCATGGCACAACCTTTGGCAGTTTTTCCTGGGAAAGAAAACTCACCAGTCCAGGTTCCTGATGTCAGTTTTTAGGGCTCCCTTGGGTCTATCAGGGCAGCAGAAATTTGAGGAGGGGACAATTCGGTCTGGGGTCCATCCTGCGATATAAGGATATTTTGCAGTCAGGTCCCAGCCGAGTGCCAGGGTCCCCTGGGCACATCGTTTGTCCATTTCCCCTGGGAAAGAAAACTCAGCAGTCCAGGTTCCTGATGTCAGTTTGTAGGGCTCCTTTGGGTCTATCAGGGCAGCAGAATTTTGATGTGGGGACAACTTCGGTCTGGGGTCCATCCTTCGATATAAGGATTTTTTGCAGTCAGGTCCCAGCCATGGCCGGGGGCACCTAGGCACATCCTTTGGCCATTTTCCCTGCGAAAGAAAAGTCACCAGTCCAGGTTCCTGATGTCAGTTTGTAGGGCTCCCTTGGGGCTGTCAGGGCAGCAGAATTTTGAGGAGTGGGCAAATTCGGTCTGGAATCCATCCTTCGATATAAGGATTTTTTGCAGTCAGGTCCCAGCCGAGGGCCAGGGGCCCCTGGGCACATCCTTTGGCCATTTTCCCTGGGAAAGAAAACTCACCAGTCCAGGTTCCTGATGTCAGTTTGTAGGGCTCCTTTGGGTCTATCAGGGCAGCAGAAGTTTGATGTGGGGACAACTTCAGTCTGGGGTCCATCCTTCGATGTAAGGATTTTTTGCATTGAGGTCCCAGCCCAGGACCAGGGGCCCCTGGGCACATCCTTTGGCCATTTTCCCTTGGAAAGAAAACTCACCAGTCCGGGTTCCAGATGTCAGTTTGTAGGGCTCCCTGGGGTCTATCAGGGCATTACAAATTTTAGGTGGGGACAACTTTGGTTTGGCCTCCATCCTTTGATATAAAGATTTTTTGCAGTCAGGCCCAGCCCATTGCCAGGGTCCCATGGGCACATTCTTTGGCCATTTTCCCTGGGAAAGAAAACTCACCAGTCCAGGTTCCTGATGTCAGTTTGTAGGGCTCCCTTGGGTCTATCAGGGCAGCACAAGTTTGAGGTGGGGACAACTTCGGTCAGGGGTCCATCCTTCGATACAAGGATTTTTGCAGTCAGGCCCCAGCCCAGGGCCAGGGGCCCCTGGGCACATCCTTTGGCCATTTTCCCTGGGAAAGAAAACTCAGCAGTCCAGGTTCCTGATGTCAGTTTGTAGGGCTCCCTTGGGACGATCAGGACAGCATAGGTTTGATGTGGGGACAACTTCGGTCTGGGGTCCATCCTTCGATATATGTATTTTTTGCAGTGATCCAGCCCAGGGCCAGGGGCCCCTGGGCACACCTTTTCGCCATTTTCCCTGGGAAAGAAAACTCACCAGTCCAGGTTCCTGATGTCAGTTTGTAGGGCTCCTTTGGGTCTATCAGGGCAGCAGAAGTTTGATGTGGGGACAACTTCGGTCTGGGGTCCATCCTTCGATATAAGGATTTTTTGCAGTCAGGTCCCAGTCATGGCCGGGGGCACCTAGGCACATCCTTTGGCCATTTTCCCTGCGAAAGAAAACTCACCAGTCCAGGTTCCTGATGTCAGTTTGTAGGGCTCCTTTGGGTCTATCAGGGCAGCATAGGTTTGATGTGGGGACAACTTCGGTCTGGGGTTCATCTTCGATATAAGGATTTTTTGCAGTCAGGACCCAGCCCAGGGCCAGGGGCCCCTGGGCACATCCTTTGGCCATTTTCTCTTGGAAAGAAAACTCACCAGTCCAGGTTCCGGACGTCAGTTTGTAGGGCTCCCTTGGGTCTATCAGGGCAGCACAAGTTTGAGGTGCTGACAACTTCGGTCTGGGGTCCATCCTTTGATATAAGTATTTTTTGCAGTCAGGACCCAGCGCAGTGTGCGGCGCCCCTGGGCACATTCTTTGGCCATTTTCCCTTGGAAAGAAAACCCACCAGTCCAGGTACCTGATGTCAGTTTGTAGGGCTCCCTTGGGTCTATCAGGGCAGCACAAGTTTGAGGTGGGGACAATTTCGGTCTGGGGTCCATCTTTCGATATAAGGATTTTTTGCAGTCAGGTCCCAGCCATGGCCGGGGGCACCTAGTCACATTCTTTGTCCCTTTTCCCTGAGAAAGAAAACTCACCAGTCCAGGTTCCTGATGTCAGTTTGTAGGGCTCCTTTGGGTCTATCAGGGCAGCAGAACTTTGATGTGGGGACAACTTCGGTCTGGGGTCCATCCTTCGATATATGTATTTTTTGCAGTGATCCAGCCCAGGGCCAGGGGCCCCTGGGCACAACTTTTCGCCATTTTCCCTGGGAAAGAAAACTCACCAGTCCACGTTCCTGATGTCAGTTTGTAGGGCTCCCTTGGGTCTATCAGGGCGGCACAAGTTTGAGGTGGGGACAACTTTGGTCTGGGGTCCATCCTTCGATACAAGGATTTTTTGCAGTCAAGTCCCAGCCCAGGGCCAGGGGCCCCTGGGCACATCGTTTGTCCATTTCCCCTGGGAAAGAAAACTCAGCAGTCCAGGTTCCTGATGTCAGTTTGTAGGGCTCCTTTGGGTCTATCAGGGCAGCTGAAGTTTGATGTGGGGACAACTTCGGTCTGGGGTCCATCCTTCGATATAAGGATTTTTTGCAGTCAGGTCCCAGCCATGGCCGGGGGCACCTAGGCACGTCCTTTGGCCATTTTCCCTGGGAAAGAAAACTCACCAGTCCAGGTTCCTGATGTCAGTTTGTAGGGCTCCCTTGGGTCTATCAGGGCAGCACAAATTTGAGGTGGGGACAACTTCGGTCTGGGCTCCATCCTTCGATATAAGGATTTTTTGCAGTCAGGTCCCAGCCCAGGGCCAGGGGCCCCTGGGCACATCATTTGTCCATTTTCCCTTGGAAATAAAACTCAGCAGTCCAGGTTCCTGATGTCAGTTTGTAGGGCTCCCTTGGGTCTATCCGGGCAGCACAAGTTTGACTTGGTGACAACTTCGGTCTGGGGTCCATCCTTCGATATATGTATTTTTTGCAGTGATCCAGCCCAGGGCCAGGGGTTCCTGGGCACAACTTTTCGCCATTTTCCCTGGGAAAGACAAGTCACCAGTCCAGGTTCCTGATGTCAGTTTGTAGGGCTCCCTTGGGTCTATCAGGGCGGCACAAGTTTGAGGTGGGGACAACTTCGGTCTGGGCTCCATCCTTCGATAAAAGGATTTTTTGCAGTCAGGTCCCAGCCCAGCGCCAGGGGCCCCTGGGCACATCCTTTGGCCCTTTTCCCTGGGAAAGAAAACTCAGCAGTCCAGGTTCCTGATGTCAGTTTGTAGGGCTCCCTGGGGTCTATCAGGGCATTACAAATTTTAGGTGGGGACAACTTTGGTCTGGCCTCCATCCTTTGATATAAAGATTTTTTGCAGTCAGGCCCAGCCCATTGCCAGGGTCCCATGGGCACATTCTTTGGCCATTTTCCCTGCGAAAGAAAAATCACCAGTCCAGGTTCCTGATGTCAGTTTGTAGGGCTCCCTTGGGTCTATCAGGGCAGCACAAGTTTGAGGTGGGGACAACTTCGGTCTGGGGTCCATCTTTCGATACAAGGATTTTTTGCAGTCAGGCCCCAGCCCAGGGCCAGGGGCCCCTGGGCACATCCTTTGGCCATTTTCCCTGGGAAAGAAAACTCACCAGTCCAGGTTCCTGATGTCAGTTTGTAGGGATTATTTGGGTCTATCAGGGCAGCAGACGTTTGAGGTGGGGACAACTTAGGTGTGGGGTCCATCCTTCTATATAAGGATTTTTTGCAGTGAGGTCCCAGCCCAGGTCCAGGGGCCCCTGGGCACATCCTTTGGCCATTTTCCCTGGGAAAGAAAACTCAGCAGTCCAGGTTCGTGATGTCAGTTTGTAGGGCTCCCTTGGGTCTATCAGGGCAGCACAAGTTTGACTTGGTGACAACTTCGGTCTGGGGTCCATCCTTCGATATATGTATTTTTTGCAGTGATCCAGCCCAGGGCCAGGGGCCCCTGGGCACACCTTTTCGCCATTTTCCCTTGGAAAGAAAACTCACCAGTCCAGGTTCCTGATGTCAGTTTGTAGGGCTCCCTTGGGTCTATCAGGGCAGCACAAGTTTGAGGTGGGGAAAACTTCGGTCTGGGCTCCATCCTTCGATATAAGGATTTTTTGCAGTCAGGTCCCAGCCCAGGGTGCGGGGAACCATGGCACAACCTTTGGCAGTTTTTCCTGGGAAAGAAAACTCACCAGTCCAGGTTCCTGATGTCAGTTTTTAGGGCTCCCTTGGGTCTATCAGGGCAGCAGAAATTTGAGGAGGGGACAATTCGGTCTGGGGTCCATCCTTCGATATACGGATTTTTTGCAGTCAGGTCCCAGCCATGGCCGGGGGCACCTAGGCACATCCTTTGGCCATTTTCCCTGCGAAAGAAAAGTCACCAGTCCAGGTTCCTGATGTCAGTTTGTAGGGCTCCCTTGGGGCTGTCAGGGCAGCAGAATTTTGAGGAGTGGGCAAATTCGGTCTGGAATCCATCCTTCGATATAAGGATTTTTTGCAGTCAGGTCCCAGCCGAGGGCCAGGGGCCCCTGGGCACATCCTTTGGCCATTTTCCCTGGGAAAGAAAACTCACCAGTCCAGGTTCCTGATGTCAGTTTGTAGGGCTCCTTTGGGTCTATCAGGGCAGCAGAAGTTTGATGTGGGGACAACTTCAGTCTGGGGTCCATCCTTCGATGTAAGGATTTTTTGCATTGAGGTCCCAGCCCAGGACCAGGGGCCCCTGGGCACATCCTTTGGCCATTTTCCCTTGGAAAGAAAACTCACCAGTCCGGGTTCCAGATGTCAGTTTGTAGGGCTCCCTGGGGTCTATCAGGGCATTACAAATTTTAGGTGGGGACAACTTTGGTTTGGCCTCCATCCTTTGATATAAAGATTTTTTGCAGTCAGGTCCCAGCCCATTGCCAGGGTCCCATGGGCACATTCTTTGGCCATTTTCCCTGGGAAAGAAAACTCACCAGTCCAGGTTCCTGATGTCAGTTTGTAGGGCTCCCTTGGGTCTATCAGGGCAGCACAAGTTTGAGGTGGGGACAACTTCGGTCTGGGGTCCATCCTTCGATACAAGGATTTTTTGCAGTCAGGCCCCAGCCCAGGGCCAGGGGCCCCTGGGCACATCCTTTGGCCATTTTCCCTGGGAAAGAAAACTCAGCAGTCCAGGTTCCTGATGTCAGTTTGTAGGGCTCCCTTGGGTCTATCAGGGCAGCACAAGTTTGACTTGGTGACAACTTCGGTCTGGGGTCCATCCTTCGATATATGTATTTTTTGCAGTGATCCAGCCCAGGGCCAGGGGCCCCTGGGCACACCTTTTCGCCATTTTCCCTGGGAAAGAAAACTCACCAGTCCAGGTTCCTGATGTCAGTTTGTAGGGCTCCTTTGGGTCTATCAGGGCAGCAGAAGTTTGATGTGGGGACAACTTCGGTCTGGGGTCCATCCTTCGATATAAGGATTTTTTGCAGTCAGGTCCCAGTCATGGCCGGGGGCACCTAGGCACATCCTTTGGCCATTTTCCCTGCGAAAGAAAACTCACCAGTCCAGGTTCCTGATGTCAGTTTGTAGGGCTCCTTTGGGTCTATCAGGGCAGCATAGGTTTGATGTGGGGACAACTTCGGTCTGGGGTTCATCTTCGATATAAGGATTTTTTGCAGTCAGGACCCAGCCCAGGGCCAGGGGCCCCTGGGCACATCCTTTGGCCATTTTCTCTTGGAAAGAAAACTCACCAGTCCAGGTTCCGGACGTCAGTTTGTAGGGCTCCCTTGGGTCTATCAGGGCAGCACAAGTTTGAGGTGCTGACAACTTCGGTCTGGGGTCCATCCTTTGATATAAGTATTTTTTGCAGTCAGGACCCAGCGCAGTGTGCGGCGCCCCTGGGCACATTCTTTGGCCATTTTCCCTTGGAAAGAAAACCCACCAGTCCAGGTACCTGATGTCAGTTTGTAGGGCTCCCTTGGGTCTATCAGGGCAGCACAAGTTTGAGGTGGGGACAATTTCGGTCTGGGGTCCATCCTTCGATATAAGGATTTTTTGCAGTCAGGTCCCAGCCATGGCCGGGGGCACCTAGGCACATTCTTTGTCCCTTTTCCCAGAGAAAGAAAACTCACCAGTCCAGGTTCCTGATGTCAGTTTGTAGGGCTCCTTTGGGTCTATCAGGGCAGCAGAACTTTGATGTGGGGACAACTTCGGTCTGGGGTCCATCCTTCGATATATGTATTTTTTGCAGTGATCCAGCCCAGGGCCAGGGGCCCCTGGGCACAACTTTTCGCCATTTTCCCTGGGAAAGAAAACTCACCAGTCCAGGTTCCTGATGTCAGTTTGTAGGGCTCCCTTGGGTCTATCAGGGCGGCACAAGTTTGAGGTGGGGACAACTTTGGTCTGGGGTCCATCCTTCGATACAAGGATTTTTTGCAGTCAAGTCCCAGCCCAGGGCCAGGGGCCCCTGGGCACATCGTTTGTCCATTTCCCCTGGGAAAGAAAACTCAGCAGTCGAGGTTCCTGATGTCAGTTTGTAGGGCTCCTTTGGGTCTATCAGGGCAGCTGAAGTTTGATGTGGGGACAACTTCGGTCTGGGGTCCATCCTTCGATATAAGGATTTTTTGCAGTCAGGTCCCAGCCATGGCCGGGGGCACCTAGGCACGTCCTTTGGCCATTTTCCCTGGGAAAGAAAACTCACCAGTCCAGGTTCCTGATGTCAGTTTGTAGGGCTCCCTTGGGTCTATCAGGGCAGCACAAATTTGAGGTGGGGACAACTTCGGTCTGGGCTCCATCCTTCGATATAAGGATTTTTTGCAGTCAGGTCCCAGCCCAGGGCCAGGGGCCCCTGGGCACATCATTTGTCCATTTTCCCTTGGAAATAAAACTCAGCAGTCCAGGTTCCTGATGTCAGTTTGTAGGGCTCCCTTGGGTCTATCCGGGCACCACAAGTTTGACTTGGTGACAACTTCGGTCTGGGGTCCATCCTTCGATATATGTATTTTTTGCAGTGATCCAGCCCAGGGCCAGGGGCCCCTGGGCACACCTTTTCGCCATTTTCCCTGGGAAAGAAAACTCACCAGTCCAGGTTCCTGATGTCAGTTTGTAGGGCTCCCTTGGGTCTATCAGGGCAGCACAAGTTTGAGGTGGGGAAAACTTCGGTCTGGGCTCCATCCTTCGATATAAGGATTTTTTGCAGTCAGGTCCCAGTCATGGCCGGGGGCACCTAGGCACATCCTTTGGCCATTTTCCCTGCGAAAGAAAACTCACCAGTCCAGGTTCCTGATGTCAGTTTGTAGGGCTCCTTTGGGTCTATCAGGGCAGCATAGGTTTGATGTGGGGACAACTTCGGTCTGGGGTTCATCTTCGATATAAGGATTTTTTGCAGTCAGGACCCAGCCCAGGGCCAGGGGCCCCTGGGCACATCCTTTGGCCATTTTCTCTTGGAAAGAAAACTCACCAGTCCAGGTTCCGGACGTCAGTTTGTAGGGCTCCCTTGGGTCTATCAGGGCAGCACAAGTTTGAGGTGCTGACAACTTCGGTCTGGGGTCCATCCTTTGATATAAGTATTTTTTGCAGTCAGGACCCAGCGCAGTGTGCGGCGCCCCTGGGCACATTCTTTGGCCATTTTCCCTTGGAAAGAAAACCCACCAGTCCAGGTACCTGATGTCAGTTTGTAGGGCTCCCTTGGGTCTATCAGGGCAGCACAAGTTTGAGGTGGGGACAATTTCGGTCTGGGGTCCATCCTTCGATATAAGGATTTTTTGCAGTCAGGTCCCAGCCATGGCCGGGGGCACCTAGGCACATTCTTTGTCCCTTTTCCCTGAGAAAGAAAACTCACCAGTCCAGGTTCCTGATGTCAGTTTGTAGGGCTCCTTTGGGTCTATCAGGGCAGCAGAACATTGATGTGGGGACAACTTCGGTCTGGGGTCCATCCTTCGATATATGTATTTTTTGCAGTGATCCAGCCCAGGGCCAGGGGCCCCTGGGCACAACTTTTCGCCATTTTCCCTGGGAAAGAAAACTCACCAGTCCAGGTTCCTGATGTCAGTTTGTAGGGCTCCCTTGGGTCTATCAGGGCGGCACAAGTTTGAGGTGGGGACAACTTTGGTCTGGGGTCCATCCTTCGATACAAGGATTTTTTGCAGTCAAGTCCCAGCCCAGGGCCAGGGGCCCCTGGGCACATCGTTTGTCCATTTCCCCTGGGAAAGAAAACTCAGCAGTCCAGGTTCCTGATGTCAGTTTGTAGGGCTCCTTTGGGTCTATCAGGGCAGCTGAAGTTTGATGTGGGGACAACTTCGGTCTGGGGTCCATCCTTCGATATAAGGATTTTTTGCAGTCAGGTCCCAGCCATGGCCGGGGGCACCTAGGCACGTCCTTTGGCCATTTTCCCTGGGAAAGAAAACTCACCAGTCCAGGTTCCTGATGTCAGTTTGTAGGGCTCCCTTGGGTCTATCAGGGCAGCACAAATTTGAGGTGGGGACAACTTCGGTCTGGGCTCCATCCTTCGATATAAGGATTTTTTGCAGTCAGGTCCCAGCCCAGGGCCAGGGGCCCCTGGGCACATCATTTGTCCATTTTCCCTTGGAAATAAAACTCAGCAGTCCAGGTTCCTGATGTCAGTTTGTAGGGCTCCCTTGGGTCTATCCGGGCACCACAAGTTTGACTTGGTGACAACTTCGGTCTGGGGTCCATCCTTCGATATATGTATTTTTTGCAGTGATCCAGCCCAGGGCCAGGGGTTCCTGGGCACAACTTTTCGCCATTTTCCCTGGGAAAGACAAGTCACCAGTCCAGGTTCCTGATGTCAGTTTGTAGGGCTCCCTGGGGTCTATCAGGGCATTACAAATTTTAGGTGGGGACAACTTTGGTCTGGCCTCCATCCTTTGATATAAAGATTTTTTGCAGTCAGGCCCAGCCCATTGCCAGGGTCCCATGGGCACATTCTTTGGCCATTTTCCCTGGGAAAGAAAAATCACCAGTCCAGGTTCCTGATGTCAGTTTGTAGGGCTCCCTTGGGTCTATCAGGGCAGCACAAGTTTGAGGTGGGGACAACTTCGGTCTGGGGTCCATCTTTCGATACAAGGATTTTTTGCAGTCAGGCCCCAGCCCAGGGCCAGGGGCCCCTGGGCACATCCTTTGGCCATTTTCCCTGGGAAAGAAAACTCACCAGTCCAGGTTCCTGATGTCAGTTTGTAGGGCTCCCTTGGGTCTATCAGGGCAGCACAAGTTTGAGGTGGGGACAACTTCGGTCTGGGCTCCATCCTTCGATATAAGGATTTTTTGCAGTCAGGTCCCAGCCCAGGGTGCGGGGAACCATGGCACAACCTTTGGCAGTTTTTCCTGGGAAAGAAAACTCACCAGTCCAGGTTCCTGATGTCAGTTTGTAGGGCTCCCTTGGGTCTATCAGGGCAGCACAAGTTTGAGGTGGGGACAACTTCGGTCTGGGGTCCATCCTTCGATATAAGGATTTTTTGCAGTCAGGTCCCAGCCATGGCCGGGGGCACCTAGGCACATCCTTTGGCCATTTTCCCTGCGAAAGAAAACTCACCAGTCCAGGTTCCTGATGTCAGTTTGTAGGGCTCCCTTGGGGCTGTCAGGGCAGCAGAATTTTGAGGAGTGGGCAATTTCGGTCTGGGGTCCATCCTTCGATATAAGGATTTTTTGCAGTCAGGTCCCAGCCATGGCCGGGGGCACCTAGGCACATTCTTTGTCCCTTTTCCCTGCGAAAGAAAACTCACCAGTCCAGGTTCCTGATGTCAGTTTGTAGGGCTCCCTTGGGGCTGTCAGGGCAGCAGAATTTTGAGGAGTGGGCAATTTCAGTCTGGAATCCATCCTTCGATATAAGGATTTTTTGCAGTCAGGCCCAGCCCATTGCCAGGGTCCCATGGGCACATACTTTGGCCATTTTCCCTGGGAAAGAAAACTCACCAGTCCAGGTTCCTGATGTCAGTTTGTAGGGCTCCCTTGGGTCTATCAGGGCAGCACAAGTTTGACTTGGTGACAACTTCGGTCTGGGGTACATCCTTCGATATATGTATTTATTGCAGTGATCCAGCCCAGGGCCAGGGGCCCCTGGGCACATCCTTTAGCCCTTTCCCTGGGAAAGAAAACTCAGCAGTCCAGGTTCCTGATGTCAGTTTGTAGGGCTCCCTGGGGTCTATCTGGGCATTACAAATTTTAGGTGGGGACAACTTCGGTCTGGCCTCCATCTTTTGATATAAAGATTTTTTGCAGTCAGGCCCAGCCCATTGCCAGGGTCCCATGGGCACATTCTTTGGCCATTTTCCCTGGGAAAGAAAACTCACCAGTCCAGGTTCCTGATGTCAGTTTGTAGGGCTCCCTTGGGTCTATCAGGGCAGCACAAGTTTGAGGTGGGGACAACTTCGGTTGGGGGTCCATCCTTCGATACAAGGATTTTTTGCAGTCAGGCCCCAGCCCAGGGCCAGGGGCCCCTGGGCACATCCTTTGGCCATTTTCCCTGGGAGAGAAAACTCACCAGTCCAGGTTCCTGATGTCAGTTTGTAGGGATTATTTGGGTCTATCAGGGCAGCAGACGTTTGAGGTGGGGACAACTTAGGTGTGGGGTCCATCCTTCTATATAAGGATTTTTTGCAGTGAGGTCCCAGCCCAGGTCCAGGGGCCCCTGGGCACATCCTTTGGCCATTTTCCCTGGGAAAGAAAACTCAGCAGTCCAGGTTCCTGATGTCAGTTTGTAGGGCTCCCTTGGGTCTATCAGGGCAGCACAAGTTTGACTTGGTGACAACTTCGGTCTGGGGTCCATCCTTCGATATATGTATTTTTTGCAGTGATCCAGCCCAGGGCCAGGGGCCCCTGGGCACACCTTTTCGCCATTTTCCCTTGGAAAGAAAACTCACCAGTCCAGGTTCCTGATGTCAGTTTGTAGGGCTCCCTTGGGTCTATCAGGGCAGCACAAGTTTGAGGTGGGGACAACTTCGGTCTGGGCTCCATCCTTCGATATAAGGATTTTTTGCAGTCAGGTCCCAGCCCAGGGTGCGGGGAACCATGGCACAACCTTTGGCAGTTTTTCCTGGGAAAGAAAACTCACCAGTCCAGGTTCCTGATGTCAGTTTTTAGGGCTCCCTTGGGTCTATCAGGGCAGCAGAAATTTGAGGAGGGGACAATTCGGTCTGGGGTCCATCCTTTGATATAAAGATTTTTTGCAGTCAGGCCCAGCCCATTGCCAGGGTCCCATGGGCACATTCTTTGGCCATTTTCCCTGGGAAAGAAAACTCACCAGTCCAGGTTCCTGATGTCAGTTTGTAGGGCTCCCTTGGGTCTATCAGGGCAGCACAAGTTTGAGGTGGGGACAACTTCGGTCTGGGGTCCATCCTTCGATATAAGGATTTTTTGCAGTCAGGTCCCAGCCATGGCCGGGGGCACCTAGGCACATCCTTTGGCCATTTTCCCTGCGAAAGAAAACTCACCAGTCCAGGTTCCTGATGTCAGTTTGTAGGGCTCCTTTGGGTCTATCAGGGCAGCAGAAGTTTGATGTGGGGACAACTTCGGTCTGGGGTCCATCCTTCGATGTAAGGATTTTTTGCATTGAGGTCCCAGCCCAGGACCAGGGGCCCCTGGGCACATCCTTTGGCCATTTTCCCTTGGAAAGAAAACTCACCAGTCCGGGTTCCAGATGTCAGTTTGTAGGGCTCCCTGGGGTCTATCAGGGCATTACAAATTTTAGGTGGGGACAACTTTGGTTTGGCCTCCATCCTTTGTTATAAGATTTTTTGCAGTCAGGCCCAGCCCATTGCCAGGGTCCCATGGGCACATTCTTTGGCCATTTTCCCTGGGAAAGAAAACTCACCAGTCCAGGTTCCTGATGTCAGTTTGTAGGGCTCCCTTGGGTCTATCAGGGCAGCACAAGTTTGAGGTGGGGACAACTTCGGTCTGGGGTCCATCCTTCGATACAAGGATTTTTTGCAGTCAGGCCCCAGCCCAGGGCCAGGGGCCCCTGGGCACATCCTTTGGCCATTTTCCCTGGGAGAGAAAACTCACCAGTCCAGGTTCCTGATGTCAGTTTGTAGGGATTATTTGGGTCTATCAGGGCAGCAGACGTTTGAGGTGGGGACAACTTAGGTGTGGGGTCCATCCTTCTATATAAGGATTTTTTGCAGTGAGGTCCCAGCCCAGGTCCAGGGGCCCCTGGGCACATCCTTTGGCCATTTTCCCTGGGAAAGAAAACTCACCAGTCCAGGTTCCTGATGTCAGTTTGTAGGGCTCCCTTGGGTCTATCAGGGCAGCACAAGTTTGAGGTGGGGACAACTTCGGTCTGGGCTCCATCCTTCGATATAAGGATTTTTTGCAGTCAGGTCCCAGCCATGGCCGGGGGCACCTAGGCACATCCTTTGGCCATTTTCCCTGCGAAAGAAAACTCACCAGTCCAGGTTCCTGATGTCAGTTTGTAGGGCTCCCTTGGGGCTGTCAGGGCAGCAGAATTTTGAGGAGTGGGCAATTTCGGTCTGGAATCCATCCTTCGATATAAGGATTTTTTGCAGTCAGGTCCCAACCGAGGGCCAGGGGCCCCTGGGCACATCCTTTGGCCATTTTCCCTGGGAAAGAAAACTCACCAGTCCAGGTTCCTGATGTCAGTTTGTAGGGCTCCTTTGGGTCTATCAGGGCAGCAGAAGTTTGATGTGGGGACAACTTCGGTCTGGGGTCCATCCTTCGATGTAAGGATTTTTTGCATTGAGGTCCCAGCCCAGGACCAGGGGCCCCTGGGCACATCCTTTGGCCATTTTCCCTTGGAAAGAAAACTCACCAGTCCGGGTTCCAGATGTCAGTTTGTAGGGCTCCCTGGGGTCTATCAGGGCATTACAAATTTTAGGTGGGGACAACTTTGGTTTGGCCTCCATCCTTTGTTATAAGATTTTTTGCAGTCAGGCCCAGCCCATTGCCAGGGTCCCATGGGCACATTCTTTGGCCATTTTCCCTGGGAAAGAAAACTCACCAGTCCAGGTTCCTGATGTCAGTTTGTAGGGCTCCCTTGGGTCTATCAGGGCAGCACAAGTTTGAGGTGGGGACAACTTCGGTCTGGGGTCCATCCTTCGATACAAGGATTTTTTGCAGTCAGGCCCCAGCCCAGGGCCAGGGGCCCCTGGGCACATCCTTTGGCCAATTTCCCTGGGAAAGAAAACTCACCAGTCCAGGTTCCTGATTTCAGTTTGTAGGGCTCCCTTGGGTCTATCAGGGCAGCACAAGTTTGAGGTGGGGAAAACTTCGGTCTGGGCTCCATCCTTCGATATAAGGATTTTTTGCAGTCAGGTCCCAGCCCAGGGTGCGGGGAACCATGACACAACCTTTGGAAGTTTTTCCTGGGAAAGAAAACTCACCAGTCCAGGTTCCGGACGTCAGTTTGTAGGGCTCCTTTGGGTCTATCAGGGCAGCAGAAGTTTGATGTGGGGACAACTTCGGTCTGGGGTCCATCCTTCGATATAAGGATTTTTTGCAGTCAGGTCCCAGCCATGGCCGGGGGCACCTAGGCACATCCTTTGGCCATTTTCCCTGCGAAAGAAAACTCACCAGTCCAGGTTCCTGATGTCAGTTTGTAGGGCTCCTTTGGGTCTATCAGGGCAGCATAGGTTTGATGTGGGGACAACTTCGGTCTGGGGTTCATCTTCGATATAAGGATTTTTTGCAGTCAGGACCCAGCCCAGGGCCAGGGGCCCCTGGGCACATCCTTTGGCCATTTTCTCTTGGAAAGAAAACTCACCAGTCCAGGTTCCGGACGTCAGTTTGTAGGGCTCCCTTGGGTCTATCAGGGCAGCACAAGTTTGAGGTGCTGACAACTTCGGTCTGGGGTCCATCCTTTGATATAAGTATTTTTTGCAGTCAGGACCCAGCCCAGTGTGCGGCGCCCCTGGGCACATTCTTTGGCCATTTTCCCTTGGAAAGAAAACCCACCAGTCCAGGTACCTGATGTCAGTTTGTAGGGCTCCCTTGGGTCTATCAGGGCAGCACAAGTTTGAGGTGGGGACAATTTCGGCCTGGGGTCCATCCTTCGATATAAGGATTTTTTGCAGTCAGGTCCCAGCCATGGCCGGGGGCACCTAGGCACATTCTTTGTCCCTTTTCCCTGAGAAAGAAAACTCACCAGTCCAGGTTCCTGATGTCAGTTTGTAGGGCTCCCTTGGGTCTATCAGGGCGGCACAAGTTTGAGGTGGGGACAACTTTGGTCTGGGGTCCATCCTTCGATACAAGGATTTTTTGCAGTCAGGTCCCAGCCCAGGGCCAGGGGCCCCTGGGCACATCCTTTGGCCATTTTCCCTGGGAAAGAAAACTCAGCAGTCCAGGTTCCTGATGTCAGTTTGTAGGGCTCCCTTGGGTCTATCAGGGCAGCACAAGTTTGAGGTGGGGACAACTTCGGTCTGGGGTCCATCTTTCCATACAAGGATTTTTTGCAGTCAGGTCCCAGCCCAGGGCCAGGGGCCCCTGGGCACATCCTTTGGCCACTTTCCCTGGGAAAGAAAACTCACCAGTCCAGGTTCCTGATGTCAGTTTGTAGGGCTCCCTTGGGTCTATCAGGGCAGCACAAGTTTGAGGTGGGGAAAACTTCGGTCTGGGCTCCATCCTTCGATATAAGGATTTTTTGCAGTCAGGTCCCAGCCCAGGGTGCGGGGCCCCTGGGCACAACCTTTGGCAGTTTTTCCTGGGAAAGAAAACTCACCAGTCCAGGTTCCTGATGTCAGTTTTTAGGGCTCCCTTGGGTCTATCAGGGCAGCAGAAATTTGAGGAGGGGACAATTCGGTCTGGGGTCCATCCTGCGATATAAGGATATTTTGCAGTCAGGTCCCAGCCGAGGGCCAGGGGCCCCTGGGCACATCCTTTGGCCCTTTTCCCTGGGAAAGAAAACTCAGTAGTCCAGGTTCCTGATGTCAGTTTGTAGGGCTCCCTGGGGTCTATCAGGGCATTACAAATTTTAGGTGGGGACAACTTTGGTCTGGCCTCCATCCTTTGATATAAAGATTTTTTGCAGTCAGGCCCAGCCCATTGCCAGGGTCCCATGGGCACATTCTTTTGCCATTTTCCCTGGGAAAGAAAAATCACCAGTCCAGGTTCCTGATGTCAGTTTGTAGGGCTCCCTTGGGTCTATCAGGGCAGCACAAGTTTGAGGTGGGGACAACTTCGGTCTGGAATCCATCTTTCGATACAAGGATTTTTTGCAGTGATCCAGCCCAGGGCCAGGGGCCCCTGGGCACATCCTTTGGCCATTTTCCCTGGGAAAGAAAACTCACCAGTCCAGGTTCCTGATGTCAGTTTGTAGGGATTATTTGGGTCTATCAGGGCAGCAGACGTTTGAGGTGGGGACAACTTAGGTGTGGGGTCCATCCTTCTATATAAGGATTTTTTGCAGTGAGGTCCCAGCCCAGGTCCAGGGGCCCCTGGGCACATCCTTTGGCCATTTTCCCTGGGAAAGAAAACTCACCAGTCCAGGTTCGTGATGTCAGTTTGTAGGGCTCCCTTGGGTCTATCAGGGCAGCACAAGTTTGACTTGGTGACAACTTCGGTCTGGGGTCCATCCTTCGATATATGTATTTTTTGCAGTGATCCAGCCCAGGGCCAGGGGCCCCTGGGCACACCTTTTCGCCATTTTCCCTTGGAAAGAAAACTCACCAGTCCAGGTTCCTGATGTCAGTTTGTAGGGCTCCCTTGGGTCTATCAGGGCAGCACAAGTTTGAGGTGGGGAAAACTTCGGTCTGGGCTCCATCCTTCGATATAAGGATTTTTTGCAGTCAGGTCCCAGCCCAGGGTGCGGGGAACCATGGCACAACCTTTGGCAGTTTTTCCTGGGAAAGAAAACTCAGCAGTCCAGGTTCCTGATGTCAGTTTGTAGGGCTCCCTTGGGTCTATCAGGGCAGCACAAGTTTGAGGTGGGGACAACTTCGGTCTGGGGTCCATCTTTCCATACAAGGATTTTTTGCAGTCAGGTCCCAGCCCAGGGCCAGGGGCCCCTGGGCACATCCTTTGGCCACTTTCCCTGGGAAAGAAAACTCACCAGTCCAGGTTCCTGATGTCAGTTTGTAGGGCTCCCTTGGGTCTATCAGGGCAGCACAAGTTTGAGGTGGGGAAAACTTCGGTCTGGGCTCCATCCTTCGATATAAGGATTTTTTGCAGTCAGGTCCCAGCCCAGGGTGCGGGGCCCCTGGGCACAACCTTTGGCAGTTTTTCCTGGGAAAGAAAACTCACCAGTCCAGGTTCCTGATGTCAGTTTTTAGGGCTCCCTTGGGTCTATCAGGGCAGCAGAAATTTGAGGAGGGGACAATTCGGTCTGGGGTCCATCCTGCGATATAAGGATATTTTGCAGTCAGGTCCCAGCCGAGGGCCAGGGGCCCCTGGGCACATCCTTTGGCCCTTTTCCCTGGGAAAGAAAACTCAGTAGTCCAGGTTCCTGATGTCAGTTTGTAGGGCTCCCTGGGGTCTATCAGGGCATTACAAATTTTAGGTGGGGACAACTTTGGTCTGGCCTCCATCCTTTGATATAAAGATTTTTTGCAGTCAGGCCCAGCCCATTGCCAGGGTCCCATGGGCACATTCTTTTGCCATTTTCCCTGGGAAAGAAAAATCACCAGTCCAGGTTCCTGATGTCAGTTTGTAGGGCTCCCTTGGGTCTATCAGGGCAGCACAAGTTTGAGGTGGGGACAACTTCGGTCTGGAATCCATCTTTCGATACAAGGATTTTTTGCAGTGATCCAGCCCAGGGCCAGGGGCCCCTGGGCACATCCTTTGGCCATTTTCCCTGGGAAAGAAAACTCACCAGTCCAGGTTCCTGATGTCAGTTTGTAGGGATTATTTGGGTCTATCAGGGCAGCAGACGTTTGAGGTGGGGACAACTTAGGTGTGGGGTCCATCCTTCTATATAAGGATTTTTTGCAGTGAGGTCCCAGCCCAGGTCCAGGGGCCCCTGGGCACATCCTTTGGCCATTTTCCCTGGGAAAGAAAACTCACCAGTCCAGGTTCGTGATGTCAGTTTGTAGGGCTCCCTTGGGTCTATCAGGGCAGCACAAGTTTGACTTGGTGACAACTTCGGTCTGGGGTCCATCCTTCGATATATGTATTTTTTGCAGTGATCCAGCCCAGGGCCAGGGGCCCCTGGGCACACCTTTTCGCCATTTTCCCTTGGAAAGAAAACTCACCAGTCCAGGTTCCTGATGTCAGTTTGTAGGGCTCCCTTGGGTCTATCAGGGCAGCACAAGTTTGAGGTGGGGAAAACTTCGGTCTGGGCTCCATCCTTCGATATAAGGATTTTTTGCAGTCAGGTCCCAGCCCAGGGTGCGGGGAACCATGGCACAACCTTTGGCAGTTTTTCCTGGGAAAGAAAACTCACCAGTCCAGGTTCCTGATGTCAGTTTTTAGGGCTCCCTTGGGTCTATCAGGGCAGCAGAAATTTGAGGAGGGGACAATTCGGTCTGGGGTCCATCCTGCGATATAAGGATATTTTGCAGTCAGGTCCCAGCCGAGTGCCAGGGTCCCCTGGGCACATCGTTTGTCCATTTCCCCTGGGAAAGAAAACTCAGCAGTCCAGGTTCCTGATGTCAGTTTGTAGGGCTCCTTTGGGTCTATCAGGGCAGCAGAATTTTGATGTGGGGACAACTTCGGTCTGGGGTCCATCCTTCGATATAAGGATTTTTTGCAGTCAGGTCCCAGCCATGGCCGGGGGCACCTAGGCACATCCTTTGGCCATTTTCCCTGCGAAAGAAAAGTCACCAGTCCAGGTTCCTGATGTCAGTTTGTAGGGCTCCCTTGGGGCTGTCAGGGCAGCAGAATTTTGAGGAGTGGGCAAATTCGGTCTGGAATCCATCCTTCGATATAAGGATTTTTTGCAGTCAGGTCCCAGCCGAGGGCCAGGGGCCCCTGGGCACATCCTTTGGCCATTTTCCCTGGGAAAGAAAACTCACCAGTCCAGGTTCCTGATGTCAGTTTGTAGGGCTCCTTTGGGTCTATCAGGGCAGCAGAAGTTTGATGTGGGGACAACTTCAGTCTGGGGTCCATCCTTCGATGTAAGGATTTTTTGCATTGAGGTCCCAGCCCAGGACCAGGGGCCCCTGGGCACATCCTTTGGCCATTTTCCCTTGGAAAGAAAACTCACCAGTCCGGGTTCCAGATGTCAGTTTGTAGGGCTCCCTGGGGTCTATCAGGGCATTACAAATTTTAGGTGGGGACAACTTTGGTTTGGCCTCCATCCTTTGATATAAAGATTTTTTGCAGTCAGGCCCAGCCCATTGCCAGGGTCCCATGGGCACATTCTTTGGCCATTTTCCCTGGGAAAGAAAACTCACCAGTCCAGGTTCCTGATGTCAGTTTGTAGGGCTCCCTTGGGTCTATCAGGGCAGCACAAGTTTGAGGTGGGGACAACTTCGGTCTGGGGTCCATCCTTCGATACAAGGATTTTTTGCAGTCAGGTCCCAGCCCAGGGCCAGGGGCCCCTGGGCACATCCTTTGGCCATTTTCCCTGGGAAAGAAAACTCAGCAGTCCAGGTTCCTGATGTCAGTTTGTAGGGCTCCCTTGGGTCTATCAGGGCAGCACAAGTTTGACTTGGTGACAACTTCGGTCTGGGGTCCATCCTTCGATATATGTATTTTTTGCAGTGATCCAGCCCAGGGCCAGGGGCCCCTGGGCACACCTTTTCGCCATTTTCCCTGAGAAAGAAAACTCACCAGTCCAGGTTCCTGATGTCAGTTTGTAGGGCTCCCTTGGGTCTATCAGGGCAGCACAAGTTTGAGGTGGGGAAAACTTCGGTCTGGGCTCCATCCTTCGATATAAGGATTTTTTGCAGTCAGGTCCCAGCCCAGGGTGCGGGGAACCATGACACAACCTTTGGAAGTTTTTCCTGGGAAAGAAAACTCACCAGTCCAGGTTCCTGATGTCAGTTTGTAGGGCTCCTTTGGGTCTATCAGGGCAGCATAGGTTTGATGTGGGGACAACTTCGGTCTGGGGTTCATCTTCGATATAAGGATTTTTTGCAGTCAGGACCCAGCCCAGGGCCAGGGTCCCCTGGGCACATCCTTTGGCCATTTTCTCTTGGAAAGAAAACTCACCAGTCCAGGTTCCGGACGTCAGTTTGTAGGGCTCCCTTGGGTCTATCAGGGCAGCACAAGTTTGAGGTGCTGACAACTTCGGTCTGGGGTCCATCCTTTGATATAAGTATTTTTTGCAGTCAGGACCCAGCGCAGTGTGCGGCGCCCCTGGGCACATTCTTTGGCCATTTTCCCTTGGAAAGAAAACCCACCAGTCCAGGTACCTGATGTCAGTTTGTAGGGCTCCCTTGGGTCTATCAGGGCAGGACAAGTTTGAGGTGGGGACAATTTCGGTCTGGGGTCCATCCTTTGATATAAGGATTTTTTGCAGTCAGGTCCCAGCCATGGCCGGGGGCACCTAGGCACATTCTTTGTCCCTTTTCCCTGAGAAAGAAAACTCACCAGTCCAGGTTCCTGATGTCAGTTTGTAGGGCTCCTTTGGGTCTATCAGGGCAGCAGAACTTTGATGTGGGGACAACTTCGGTCTGGGGTCCATCCTTCGATATATGTATTTTTTGCAGTGATCCAGCCCAGGGCCAGGGGCCCCTGGGCACAACTTTTCGCCATTTTCCCTGGGAAAGAAAACTCACCAGTCCAGGTTCCTGATGTCAGTTTGTAGGGCTCCCTTGGGTCTATCAGGGCGGCACAAGTTTGAGGTGGGGACAACTTTGGTCTGGGGTCCATCCTTCGATACAAGGATTTTTTGCAGTCAAGTCCCAGCCCAGGGCCAGGGGCCCCTGGGCACATCGTTTGTCCATTTCCCCTGGGAAAGAAAACTCAGCAGTCCAGGTTCCTGATGTCAGTTTGTAGGGCTCCTTTGGGTCTATCAGGGCAGCAGAAGTTTGATGTGGGGACAACTTCGGTCTGGGGTCCATCCTTCGATATAAGGATTTTTTGCAGTCAGGTCCCAGCCATGGCCGGGGGCACCTAGGCACATCCTTTGGCCATTTTCCCTGCGAAAGACAACTCACCAGTCCAGGTTCCTGATGTCAGTTTGTAGGGCTCCCTTAGGTCTATCAGGGCAGCACAAGTTTGATGTGGGGACAACTTCGGTCTGGGGTCCATCCTTCGATATAAGGATTTTTTGCAGTCAGGTCCCAGCCCAGGGCCAGGGGCCCCTGGGCACATCCTTTGGCCATTTTCCCTGGGAAAGAAAACTCAGCAGTCCAGGTTCCTGATGTCAGTTTGTAGGGCTCCCTTGGGTCTATCAGGGCAGCACAAGTTTGACTTGGTGACAACTTCGGTCTGGGGTCCATCCTTCGATATATGTATTTTTTGCAGTGATCCAGCCCAGGGCCAGGGGCCCCTGGGCACACCTTTTCGCCATTTTCCCTGAGAAAGAAAACTCACCAGTCCAGGTTCCTGATGTCAGTTTGTAGGGCTCCCTTGGGTCTATCAGGGCAGCACAAGTTTGAGGTGGGGACAACTTCGGTCTGGGCTCCATCCTTCGATATAAGGATTTTTTGCAGTCAGGTCCCAGCCCAGGGTGCGGGGAACCATGACACAACCTTTGGAAGTTTTTCCTGGGAAAGAAAACTCACCAGTCCAGGTTCCTGATGTCAGTTTGTAGGGCTCCTTTGGGTCTATCAGGGCAGCATAGGTTTGATGTGGGGACAACTTCGGTCTGGGGTTCATCTTCGATATAAGGATTTTTTGCAGTCAGGTCCCAGTCATGGCCGGGGGCACCTAGGCACATCCTTTGGCCATTTTCCCTGCGAAAGAAAACTCACCAGTCCAGGTTCCTGATGTCAGTTTGTAGGGCTCCTTTGGGTCTATCAGGGCAGCATAGGTTTGATGTGGGGACAACTTCGGTCTGGGGTTCATCTTCGATATAAGGATTTTTTGCAGTCAGGACCCAGCCCAGGGCCAGGGGCCCCTGGGCACATCCTTTGGCCATTTTCTCTTGGAAAGAAAACTCACCAGTCCAGGTTCCGGACGTCAGTTTGTAGGGCTCCCTTGGGTCTATCAGGGCAGCACAAGTTTGAGGTGCTGACAACTTCGGTCTGGGGTCCATCCTTTGATATAAGTATTTTTTGCAGTCAGGACCCAGCGCAGTGTGCGGCGCCCCTGGGCACATTCTTTGGCCATTTTCCCTTGGAAAGAAAACCCACCAGTCCAGGTACCTGATGTCAGTTTGTAGGGCTCCCTTGGGTCTATCAGGGCAGCACAAGTTTGAGGTGGGGACAATTTCGGTCTGGGGTCCATCCTTCGATATAAGGATTTTTTGCAGTCAGGTCCCAGCCATGGCCGGGGGCACCTAGGCACATTCTTTGTCCCTTTTCCCTGAGAAAGAAAACTCACCAGTCCAGGTTCCTGATGTCAGTTTGTAGGGCTCCCTTGGGTCTATCAGGGCGGCACAAGTTTGAGGTGGGGACAACTTTGGTCTGGGGTCCATCCTTCGATACAAGGATTTTTTGCAGTCAGGTCCCAGCCCAGGGCCAGGGGCCCCTGGGCACATCCTTTGGCCATTTTCCCTGGGAAAGAAAACTCAGCAGTCCAGGTTCCTGATGTCAGTTTGTAGGGCTCCCTTGGGTCTATCAGGGCAGCACAAGTTTGAGGTGGGGACAACTTCGGTCTGGGGTCCATCTTTCCATACAAGGATTTTTTGCAGTCAGGCCCCAGCCCAGGGCCAGGGGCCCCTGGGCACATCCTTTGGCCACTTTCCCTGGGAAAGAAAACTCACCAGTCCAGGTTCCTGATGTCAGTTTGTAGGGCTCCCTTGGGTCTATCAGGGCAGCACAAGTTTGAGGTGGGGAAAACTTCGGTCTGGGCTCCATCCTTCGATATAAGGATTTTTTGCAGTCAGGTCCCAGCCGAGGGCCAGGGGCCCCTGGGCACAACCTTTGGCAGTTTTTCCTGGGAAAGAAAACTCACCAGTCCAGGTTCCTGATGTCAGTTTTTAGGGCTCCCTTGGGTCTATCAGGGCAGCAGAAATTTGAGGAGGGGACAATTCGGTCTGGGGTCCATCCTGCGATATATGTATATTTTGCAGTCAGGTCCCAGCCGAGGGCCAGGGGCCCCTGGGCACATCCTTTGGCCCTTTTCCCTGGGAAAGAAAACTCAGTAGTCCAGGTTCCTGATGTCTGTTTGTAGGGCTCCCTGGGGTCTATCAGGGCATTACAAATTTTAGGTGGGGACAACTTTGGTCTGGCCTCCATCCTTTGATATAAAGATTTTTTGCAGTCAGGCCCAGCCCATTGCCAGGGTCCCATGGGCACATTCTTTTGCCATTTTCCCTGGGAAAGAAAAATCACCAGTCCAGGTTCCTGATGTCAGTTTGTAGGGCTCCCTTGGGTCTATCAGGGCAGCACAAGTTTGAGGTGGGGACAACTTCGGTCTGGAATCCATCTTTCGATACAAGGATTTTTTGCAGTCAGGCCCCAGCCCAGGTCCAGGGGCCCCTGGGCACATCCTTTGGCCATTTTCCCTGGGAAAGAAAACTCACCAGTCCAGGTTCGTGATGTCAGTTTGTAGGGCTCCCTTGGGTCTATCAGGGCAGCACAAGTTTGACTTGGTGACAACTTCGGTCTGGGGTCCATCCTTCGATATATGTATTTTTTGCAGTGATCCAGCCCAGGGCCAGGGGCCCCTGGGCACACCTTTTCGCCATTTTCCCTTGGAAAGAAAACTCACCAGTCCAGGTTCCTGATGTCAGTTTGTAGGGCTCCCTTGGGTCTATCAGGGCAGCACAAGTTTGAGGTGGGGAAAACTTCGGTCTGGGCTCCATCCTTCGATATAAGGATTTTTTGCAGTCAGGTCCCAGCCCAGGGTGCGGGGAACCATGGCACAACCTTTGGCAGTTTTTCCTGGGAAAGAAAACTCACCAGTCCAGGTTCCTGATGTCAGTTTTTAGGGCTCCCTTGGGTCTATCAGGGCAGCAGAAATTTGAGGAGGGGACAATTCGGTCTGGGGTCCATCCTGCGATATAAGGATATTTTGCAGTCAGGTCCCAGCCGAGTGCCAGGGTCCCCTGGGCACATCGTTTGTCCATTTCCCCTGGGAAAGAAAACTCAGCAGTCCAGGTTCCTGATGTCAGTTTGTAGGGCTCCTTTGGGTCTATCAGGGCAGCAGAATTTTTATGTGGGGACAACTTCGGTCTGGGGTCCATCCTTCGATATAAGGATTTTTTGCAGTCAGGTCCCAGCCATGGCCGGGGGCACCTAGGCACATCCTTTGGCCATTTTCCCTGCGAAAGAAAAGTCACCAGTCCAGGTTCCTGATGTCAGTTTGTAGGGCTCCCTTGGGGCTGTCAGGGCAGCAGAATTTTGAGGAGTGGGCAAATTCGGTCTGGAATCCATCCTTCGATATAAGGATTTTTTGCAGTCAGGTCCCAGCCGAGGGCCAGGGGCCCCTGGGCACATCCTTTGGCCATTTTCCCTGGGAAAGAAAACTCACCAGTCCAGGTTCCTGATGTCAGTTTGTAGGGCTCCTTTGGGTCTATCAGGGCAGCAGAAGTTTGATGTGGGGACAACTTCAGTCTGGGGTCCATCCTTCGATGTAAGGATTTTTTGCATTGAGGTCCCAGCCCAGGACCAGGGGCCCCTGGGCACATCCTTTGGCCATTTTCCCTTGGAAAGAAAACTCACCAGTCCGGGTTCCAGATGTCAGTTTGTAGGGCTCCCTGGGGTCTATCAGGGCATTACAAATTTTAGGTGGGGACAACTTTGGTTTGGCCTCCATCCTTTGATATAAAGATTTTTTGCAGTCAGGCCCAGCCCATTGCCAGGGTCCCATGGGCACATTCTTTGGCCATTTTCCCTGGGAAAGAAAACTCACCAGTCCAGGTTCCTGATGTCAGTTTGTAGGGCTCCCTTGGGTCTATCAGGGCAGCACAAGTTTGAGGTGGGGACAACTTCGGTCTGGGGTCCATCCTTCGATACAAGGATTTTTTGCAGTGATCCAGCCCAGGGCCAGGGGCCCCTGGGCACACCTTTTCGCCATTTTCCCTGGGAAAGAAAACTCACCAGTCCAGGTTCCTGATGTCAGTTTGTAGGGCTCCCTTGGGTCTATCAGGGCAGCACAAGTTTGAGGTGGGGAAAACTTCGGTCTGGGCTCCATCCTTCGATATAAGGATTTTTTGCAGTCAGGTCCCAGCCCAGGGTGCGGGGAACCATGACACAACCTTTGGAAGTTTTTCCTGGGAAAGAAAACTCACCAGTCCAGGTTCCTGATGTCAGTTTGTAGGGCTCCTTTGGGTCTATCAGGGCAGCATAGGTTTGATGTGGGGACAACTTCGGTCTGGGGTTCATCTTCGATATAAGGATTTTTTGCAGTCAGGACCCAGCCCAGGGCCAGGGGCCCCTGGGCACATCCTTTGGCCATTTTCTCTTGGAAAGAAAACTCACCAGTCCAGGTTCCGGACGTCAGTTTGTAGGGCTCCCTTGGGTCTATCAGGGCAGCACAAGTTTGAGGTGCTGACAACTTCGGTCTGGGGTCCATCCTTTGATATAAGTATTTTTTGCAGTCAGGACCCAGCGCAGTGTGCGGCGCCCCTGGGCACATTCTTTGGCCATTTTCCCTTGGAAAGAAAACCCACCAGTCCAGGTACCTGATGTCAGTTTGTAGGGCTCCCTTGGGTCTATCAGGGCAGCACAAGTTTGAGGTGGGGACAATTTCGGTCTGGGGTCCATCCTTTGATATAAGGATTTTTTGCAGTCAGGTCCCAGCCATGGCCGGGGGCACCTAGGCACATTCTTTGTCCCTTTTCCCTGAGAAAGAAAACTCACCAGTCCAGGTTCCTGATGTCAGTTTGTAGGGCTCCTTTGGGTCTATCAGGGCAGCAGAACTTTGATGTGGGGACAACTTCGGTCTGGGGTCCATCCTTCGATATATGTATTTTTTGCAGTGATCCAGCCCAGGGCCAGGGGCCCCTGGGCACAACTTTTCGCCATTTTCCCTGGGAAAGAAAACTCACCAGTCCAGGTTCCTGATGTCAGTTTGTAGGGCTCCCTTGGGTCTATCAGGGCGGCACAAGTTTGAGGTGGGGACAACTTTGGTCTGGGGTCCATCCTTCGATACAAGGATTTTTTGCAGTCAAGTCCCAGCCCAGGGCCAGGGGCCCCTGGGCACATCGTTTGTCCATTTCCCCTGGGAAAGAAAACTCAGCAGTCCAGGTTCCTGATGTCAGTTTGTAGGGCTCCTTTGGGTCTATCAGGGCAGCAGAAGTTTGATGTGGGGACAACTTCGGTCTGGGGTCCATCCTTCGATATAAGGATTTTTTGCAGTCAGGTCCCAGCCATGGCCGGGGGCACCTAGGCACATCCTTTGGCCATTTTCCCTGCGAAAGACAACTCACCAGTCCAGGTTCCTGATGTCAGTTTGTAGGGCTCCCTTGGGTCTATCAGGGCAGCACAAGTTTGATGTGGGGACAACTTCGGTCTGGGGTCCATCCTTCGATATAAGGATTTTTTGCAGTCAGGTCCCAGCCCAGGGCCAGGGGCCCCTGGGCACATCGTTTGTCCATTTCCCCTGGGAAAGAAAACTCAGCAGTCCAGGTTCCTGATGTCAGTTTGTAGGGCTCCTTTGGGTCTATCAGGGCAGCAGAAGTTTGATGTGGGGACAACTTCGGTCTGGGGTCCATCCTTCGATATAAGGATTTTTTGCAGTCAGGTCCCAGCCATGGCCGGGGGCACCTAGGCACATCCTTTGGCCATTTTCCCTGCGAAAGACAACTCACCAGTCCAGGTTCCTGATGTCAGTTTGTAGGGCTCCCTTGGGTCTATCAGGGCAGCACAAGTTTGATGTGGGGACAACTTCGGTCTGGGGTCCATCCTTCGATATAAGGATTTTTTGCAGTCAGGTCCCAGCCCAGGGCCAGGGGCCCCTGGGCACATCCTTTGGCCATTTTCCCTGGGAAAGAAAACTCAGCAGTCCAGGTTCCTGATGTCAGTTTGTAGGGCTCCCTGGGGTCTATCTGGGCATTACAAATTTTAGGTGGGGACAACTTCGGTCTGGCCTCCATCCTTTGATATAAAGATTTTTTGCAGTCAGGCCCAGCCCATTGCCAGGGTCCCATGGGCACATTCTTTGGCCATTTTCCCTGGGAAAGAAAACTCACCAGTCCAGGTTCCTGATGTCAGTTTGTAGGGCTCCCTTGGGTCTATCAGGGCAGCACAAGTTTGAGGTGGGGACAACTTCGGTCTGGGGTCCATCCTTCGATACAAGGATTTTTTGCAGTTAGGCCCCAGCCCAGGGCCAGGGGTTCCTGGGCACAACTTTTCACCATTTTCCCTGGGAAAGAAAACTCAGCAGTCCAGGTTCCTGATGTCAGTTTGTAGGGCTCCCTTGGGTCTATCAGGGCAGCACAAGTTTGACTTGGTGACAACTTCGGTCTGGGGTCCATCCTTCGATATATGTATTTTTTGCAGTGATCCAGCCCAGGGCCAGGGGCCCCTGGGCACACCTTTTCGCCATTTTCCCTGGGAAAGAAAACTCACCAGTCCAGGTTCCTGATGTCAGTTTGTAGGGCTCCCTTGGGTCTATCAGGGCAGCACAAGTTTGAGGTGGGGACAACTTCGGTCTGGGCTCCATCCTTCGATATAAGGATTTTTTGCAGTCAGGTCCCAGCCCAGGGTGCGGGGAACCATGACACAACCTTTGGAAGTTTTTCCTGGGAAAGAAAACTCACCAGTCCAGGTTCCTGATGTCAGTTTGTAGGGCTCCTTTGGGTCTATCAGGGCAGCATAGGTTTGATGTGGGGACAACTTCGGTCTGGGGTTCATCTTCGATATAAGGATTTTTTGCAGTCAGGTCCCAGTCATGGCCGGGGGCACCTAGGCACATCCTTTGGCCATTTTCCCTGCGAAAGAAAACTCACCAGTCCAGGTTCCTGATGTCAGTTTGTAGGGCTCCTTTGGGTCTATCAGGGCAGCATAGGTTTGATGTGGGGACAACTTCGGTCTGGGGTTCATCTTCGATATAAGGATTTTTTGCAGTCAGGACCCAGCCCAGGGCCAGGGGCCCCTGGGCACATCCTTTGGCCATTTTCTCTTGGAAAGAAAACTCACCAGTCCAGGTTCCGGACGTCAGTTTGTAGGGCTCCCTTGGGTCTATCAGGGCAGCACAAGTTTGAGGTGCTGACAACTTCGGTCTGGGGTCCATCCTTTGATATAAGTATTTTTTGCAGTCAGGACCCAGCGCAGTGTGCGGCGCCCCTGGGCACATTCTTTGGCCATTTTCCCTTGGAAAGAAAACCCACCAGTCCAGGTACCTGATGTCAGTTTGTAGGGCTCCCTTGGGTCTATCAGGGCAGCACAAGTTTGAGGTGGGGACAATTTCGGTCTGGGGTCCATCCTTCGATATAAGGATTTTTTGCAGTCAGGTCCCAGCCATGGCCGGGGGCACCTAGGCACATTCTTTGTCCCTTTTCCCTGAGAAAGAAAACTCACCAGTCCAGGTTCCTGATGTCAGTTTGTAGGGCTCCCTTGGGTCTATCAGGGCGGCACAAGTTTGAGGTGGGGACAACTTTGGTCTGGGGTCCATCCTTCGATACAAGGATTTTTTGCAGTCAGGTCCCAGCCCAGGGCCAGGGGCCCCTGGGCACATCCTTTGGCCATTTTCCCTGGGAAAGAAAACTCAGCAGTCCAGGTTCCTGATGTCAGTTTGTAGGGCTCCCTTGGGTCTATCAGGGCAGCACAAGTTTGAGGTGGGGACAACTTCGGTCTGGGGTCCATCTTTCCATACAAGGATTTTTTGCAGTCAGGCCCCAGCCCAGGGCCAGGGGCCCCTGGGCACATCCTTTGGCCACTTTCCCTGGGAAAGAAAACTCACCAGTCCAGGTTCCTGATGTCAGTTTGTAGGGCTCCCTTGGGTCTATCAGGGCAGCACAAGTTTGAGGTGGGGAAAACTTCGGTCTGGGCTCCATCCTTCGATATAAGGATTTTTTGCAGTCAGGTCCCAGCCGAGGGCCAGGGGCCCCTGGGCACAACCTTTGGCAGTTTTTCCTGGGAAAGAAAACTCACCAGTCCAGGTTCCTGATGTCAGTTTTTAGGGCTCCCTTGGGTCTATCAGGGCAGCAGAAATTTGAGGAGGGGACAATTCGGTCTGGGGTCCATCCTGCGATATATGTATATTTTGCAGTCAGGTCCCAGCCGAGGGCCAGGGGCCCCTGGGCACATCCTTTGGCCCTTTTCCCTGGGAAAGAAAACTCAGTAGTCCAGGTTCCTGATGTCAGTTTGTAGGGCTCCCTGGGGTCTATCAGGGCATTACAAATTTTAGGTGGGGACAACTTTGGTCTGGCCTCCATCCTTTGATATAAAGATTTTTTGCAGTCAGGCCCAGCCCATTGCCAGGGTCCCATGGGCACATTCTTTTGCCATTTTCCCTGGGAAAGAAAAATCACCAGTCCAGGTTCCTGATGTCAGTTTGTAGGGCTCCCTTGGGTCTATCAGGGCAGCACAAGTTTGAGGTGGGGACAACTTCGGTCTGGAATCCATCTTTCGATACAAGGATTTTTTGCAGTCAGGCCCCAGCCCAGGTCCAGGGGCCCCTGGGCACATCCTTTGGCCATTTTCCCTGGGAAAGAAAACTCACCAGTCCAGGTTCGTGATGTCAGTTTGTAGGGCTCCCTTGGGTCTATCAGGGCAGCACAAGTTTGACTTGGTGACAACTTCGGTCTGGGGTCCATCCTTCGATATATGTATTTTTTGCAGTGATCCAGCCCAGGGCCAGGGGCCCCTGGGCACACCTTTTCGCCATTTTCCCTTGGAAAGAAAACTCACCAGTCCAGGTTCCTGATGTCAGTTTGTAGGGCTCCCTTGGGTCTATCAGGGCAGCACAAGTTTGAGGTGGGGAAAACTTCGGTCTGGGCTCCATCCTTCGATATAAGGATTTTTTGCAGTCAGGTCCCAGCCCAGGGTGCGGGGAACCATGGCACAACCTTTGGCAGTTTTTCCTGGGAAAGAAAACTCACCAGTCCAGGTTCCTGATGTCAGTTTTTAGGGCTCCCTTGGGTCTATCAGGGCAGCAGAAATTTGAGGAGGGGACAATTCGGTCTGGGGTCCATCCTGCGATATAAGGATATTTTGCAGTCAGGTCCCAGCCGAGTGCCAGGGTCCCCTGGGCACATCGTTTGTCCATTTCCCCTGGGAAAGAAAACTCAGCAGTCCAGGTTCCTGATGTCAGTTTGTAGGGCTCCTTTGGGTCTATCAGGGCAGCAGAATTTTGATGTGGGGACAACTTCGGTCTGGGGTCCATCCTTCGATATAAGGATTTTTTGCAGTCAGGTCCCAGCCATGGCCGGGGGCACCTAGGCACATCCTTTGGCCATTTTCCCTGCGAAAGAAAAGTCACCAGTCCAGGTTCCTGATGTCAGTTTGTAGGGCTCCCTTGGGGCTGTCAGGGCAGCAGAATTTTGAGGAGTGGGCAAATTCGGTCTGGAATCCATCCTTCGATATAAGGATTTTTTGCAGTCAGGTCCCAGCCGAGGGCCAGGGGCCCCTGGGCACATCCTTTGGCCATTTTCCCTGGGAAAGAAAACTCACCAGTCCAGGTTCCTGATGTCAGTTTGTAGGGCTCCTTTGGGTCTATCAGGGCAGCAGAAGTTTGATGTGGGGACAACTTCAGTCTGGGGTCCATCCTTCGATGTAAGGATTTTTTGCATTGAGGTCCCAGCCCAGGACCAGGGGCCCCTGGGCACATCCTTTGGCCATTTTCCCTTGGAAAGAAAACTCACCAGTCCGGGTTCCAGATGTCAGTTTGTAGGGCTCCCTGGGGTCTATCAGGGCATTACAAATTTTAGGTGGGGACAACTTTGGTTTGGCCTCCATCCTTTGATATAAAGATTTTTTGCAGTCAGGCCCAGCCCATTGCCAGGGTCCCATGGGCACATTCTTTGGCCATTTTCCCTGGGAAAGAAAACTCACCAGTCCAGGTTCCTGATGTCAGTTTGTAGGGCTCCCTTGGGTCTATCAGGGCAGCACAAGTTTGAGGTGGGGACAACTTCGGTCTGGGGTCCATCCTTCGATACAAGGATTTTTTGCAGTGATCCAGCCCAGGGCCAGGGGCCCCTGGGCACACCTTTTCGCCATTTTCCCTGGGAAAGAAAACTCACCAGTCCAGGTTCCTGATGTCAGTTTGTAGGGCTCCCTTGGGTCTATCAGGGCAGCACAAGTTTGAGGTGGGGAAAACTTCGGTCTGGGCTCCATCCTTCGATATAAGGATTTTTTGCAGTCAGGTCCCAGCCCAGGGTGCGGGGAACCATGACACAACCTTTGGAAGTTTTTCCTGGGAAAGAAAACTCACCAGTCCAGGTTCCTGATGTCAGTTTGTAGGGCTCCTTTGGGTCTATCAGGGCAGCATAGGTTTGATGTGGGGACAACTTCGGTCTGGGGTTCATCTTCGATATAAGGATTTTTTGCAGTCAGGACCCAGCCCAGGGCCAGGGGCCCCTGGGCACATCCTTTGGCCATTTTCTCTTGGAAAGAAAACTCACCAGTCCAGGTTCCGGACGTCAGTTTGTAGGGCTCCCTTGGGTCTATCAGGGCAGCACAAGTTTGAGGTGCTGACAACTTCGGTCTGGGGTCCATCCTTTGATATAAGTATTTTTTGCAGTCAGGACCCAGCGCAGTGTGCGGCGCCCCTGGGCACATTCTTTGGCCATTTTCCCTTGGAAAGAAAACCCACCAGTCCAGGTACCTGATGTCAGTTTGTAGGGCTCCCTTGGGTCTATCAGGGCAGCACAAGTTTGAGGTGGGGACAATTTCGGTCTGGGGTCCATCCTTTGATATAAGGATTTTTTGCAGTCAGGTCCCAGCCATGGCCGGGGGCACCTAGGCACATTCTTTGTCCCTTTTCCCTGAGAAAGAAAACTCACCAGTCCAGGTTCCTGATGTCAGTTTGTAGGGCTCCTTTGGGTCTATCAGGGCAGCAGAACTTTGATGTGGGGACAACTTCGGTCTGGGGTCCATCCTTCGATATATGTATTTTTTGCAGTGATCCAGCCCAGGGCCAGGGGCCCCTGGGCACAACTTTTCGCCATTTTCCCTGGGAAAGAAAACTCACCAGTCCAGGTTCCTGATGTCAGTTTGTAGGGCTCCCTTGGGTCTATCAGGGCGGCACAAGTTTGAGGTGGGGACAACTTTGGTCTGGGGTCCATCCTTCGATACAAGGATTTTTTGCAGTCAAGTCCCAGCCCAGGGCCAGGGGCCCCTGGGCACATCGTTTGTCCATTTCCCCTGGGAAAGAAAACTCAGCAGTCCAGGTTCCTGATGTCAGTTTGTAGGGCTCCTTTGGGTCTATCAGGGCAGCAGAAGTTTGATGTGGGGACAACTTCGGTCTGGGGTCCATCCTTCGATATAAGGATTTTTTGCAGTCAGGTCCCAGCCATGGCCGGGGGCACCTAGGCACATCCTTTGGCCATTTTCCCTGCGAAAGACAACTCACCAGTCCAGGTTCCTGATGTCAGTTTGTAGGGCTCCCTTGGGTCTATCAGGGCAGCACAAGTTTGAGGTGGGGACAACTTCGGTCTGGGGCCCATCCTTCGATACAAGGATTTTTTGCAGTCAGGTCCCAGCCCAGGGCCAGGGGCCCCTGGGCACATCCTTTGGCCCTTTCCCTGGGAAAGAAAACTCAGCAGTCCAGGTTCCTGATGTCAGTTTGTAGGGCTCCCTGGGGTCTATCTGGGCATTACAAATTTTAGGTGGGGACAACTTCGGTCTGGCCTCCATCCTTTGATATAAAGATTTTTTGCAGTCAGGCCCAGCCCATTGCCAGGGTCCCATGGGCACATTCTTTGGCCATTTTCCCTGGGAAAGAAAACTCACCAGTCCAGGTTCCTGATGTCAGTTTGTAGGGCTCCCTTGGGTCTATCAGGGCAGCACAAGTTTGAGGTGGGGACAACTTCGGTCTGGGGTCCATCCTTCGATACAAGGATTTTTTGCAGTCAGGCCCCAGCCCAGGGCCAGGGGCCCCTGGGCACATCCTTTGGCCATTTTCCCTGGGAAAGAAAACTCAGCAGTCCAGGTTCCTGATGTCAGTTTGTAGGGCTCCCTTGGGTCTATCAGGGCAGCACAAGTTTGACTTGGTGACAACTTCGGTCTGGGGTCCATCCTTCGATATATGTATTTTTTGCAGTGATCCAGCCCAGGGCCAGGGGCCCCTGGGCACACCTTTTCGCCATTTTCCCTGGGAAAGCAAACTCACCAGTCCAGGTTCCTGATGTCAGTTTGTAGGGCTCCCTTGGGTCTATCAGGGCAGCACAAGTTTGAGGTGGGGAAAACTTCGGTCTGGGCTCCATCCTTCGATATAAGGATTTTTTGCAGTCAGGTCCCAGCCCAGGGTGCGGGGAACCATGACACAACCTTTGGAAGTTTTTCCTGGGAAAGAAAACTCACCAGTCCAGGTTCCTGATGTCAGTTTGTAGGGCTCCTTTGGGTCTATCAGGGCAGCATAGGTTTGATGTGGGAACAACTTCGGTCTGGGGTTCATCTTCGATATAAGGATTTTTTGCAGTCAGGACCCAGCCCAGGGCCAGGGGCCCCTGGGCACATCCTTTGGCCATTTTCTCTTGGAAAGAAAACTCACCAGTCCAGGTTCCGGACGTCAGTTTGTAGGGCTCCCTTGGGTCTATCAGGGCAGCACAAGTTTGAGGTGCTGACAACTTCGGTCTGGGGTCCATCCTTTGATATAAGTATTTTTTGCAGTCAGGACCCAGCGCAGTGTGCGGCGCCCCTGGGCACATTCTTTGGCCATTTTCCCTTGGAAAGAAAACCCACCAGTCCAGGTACCTGATGTCAGTTTGTAGGGCTCCCTTGGGTCTATCAGGGCAGCACAAGTTTGAGGTGGGGACAATTTCGGTCTGGGGTCCATCCTTCGATATAAGGATTTTTTGCAGTCAGGTCCCAGCCATGGCCGGGGGCACCTAGGCACATTCTTTGTCCCTTTTCCCTGAGAAAGAAAACTCACCAGTCCAGGTTCCTGATGTCAGTTTGTAGGGCTCCCTTGGGTCTATCAGGGCGGCACAAGTTTGAGGTGGGGACAACTTTGGTCTGGGGTCCATCCTTCGATACAAGGATTTTTTGCAGTCAGGTCCCAGCCCAGGGCCAGGGGCCCCTGGGCACATCCTTTGGCCATTTTCCCTGGGAAAGAAAACTCAGCAGTCCAGGTTCCTGATGTCAGTTTGTAGGGCTCCCTTGGGTCTATCAGGGCAGCACAAGTTTGAGGTGGGGACAACTTCGGTCTGGGGTCCATCTTTCCATACAAGGATTTTTTGCAGTCAGGCCCCAGCCCAGGGCCAGGGGCCCCTGGGCACATCCTTTGGCCACTTTCCCTGGGAAAGAAAACTCACCAGTCCAGGTTCCTGATGTCAGTTTGTAGGGCTCCCTTGGGTCTATCAGGGCAGCACAAGTTTGAGGTGGGGAAAACTTCGGTCTGGGCTCCATCCTTCGATATAAGGATTTTTTGCAGTCAGGTCCCAGCCGAGGGCCAGGGGCCCCTGGGCACAACCTTTGGCAGTTTTTCCTGGGAAAGAAAACTCACCAGTCCAGGTTCCTGATGTCAGTTTTTAGGGCTCCCTTGGGTCTATCAGGGCAGCAGAAATTTGAGGAGGGGACAATTCGGTCTGGGGTCCATCCTGCGATATATGTATATTTTGCAGTCAGGTCCCAGCCGAGGGCCAGGGGCCCCTGGGCACATCCTTTGGCCCTTTTCCCTGGGAAAGAAAACTCAGTAGTCCAGGTTCCTGATGTCAGTTTGTAGGGCTCCCTGGGGTCTATCAGGGCATTACAAATTTTAGGTGGGGACAACTTTGGTCTGGCCTCCATCCTTTGATATAAAGATTTTTTGCAGTCAGGCCCAGCCCATTGCCAGGGTCCCATGGGCACATTCTTTTGCCATTTTCCCTGGGAAAGAAAAATCACCAGTCCAGGTTCCTGATGTCAGTTTGTAGGGCTCCCTTGGGTCTATCAGGGCAGCACAAGTTTGAGGTGGGGACAACTTCGGTCTGGAATCCATCTTTCGATACAAGGATTTTTTGCAGTCAGGCCCCAGCCCAGGGCCAGGGGCCCCTGGGCACATCCTTTGGCCATTTTCCCTGGGAAAGAAAACTCACCAGTCCAGGTTCCTGATGTCAGTTTGTAGGGATTATTTGGGTCTATCAGGGCAGCAGACGTTTGAGGTGGGGACAACTTAGGTGTGGGGTCCATCCTTCTATATAAGGATTTTTTGCAGTGAGGTCCCAGCCCAGGTCCAGGGGCCCCTGGGCACATCCTTTGGCCATTTTCCCTGGGAAAGAAAACTCACCAGTCCAGGTTCGTGATGTCAGTTTGTAGGGCTCCCTTGGGTCTATCAGGGCAGCACAAGTTTGACTTGGTGACAACTTCGGTCTGGGGTCCATCCTTCGATATATGTATTTTTTGCAGTGATCCAGCCCAGGGCCAGGGGCCCCTGGGCACACCTTTTCGCCATTTTCCCTTGGAAAGAAAACTCACCAGTCCAGGTTCCTGATGTCAGTTTGTAGGGCTCCCTTGGGTCTATCAGGGCAGCACAAGTTTGAGGTGGGGAAAACTTCGGTCTGGGCTCCATCCTTCGATATAAGGATTTTTTGCAGTCAGGTCCCAGCCCAGGGTGCGGGGAACCATGGCACAACCTTTGGCAGTTTTTCCTGGGAAAGAAAACTCACCAGTCCAGGTTCCTGATGTCAGTTTTTAGGGCTCCCTTGGGTCTATCAGGGCAGCAGAAATTTGAGGAGGGGACAATTCGGTCTGGGGTCCATCCTGCGATATAAGGATATTTTGCAGTCAGGTCCCAGCCGAGTGCCAGGGTCCCCTGGGCACATCGTTTGTCCATTTCCCCTGGGAAAGAAAACTCAGCAGTCCAGGTTCCTGATGTCAGTTTGTAGGGCTCCTTTGGGTCTATCAGGGCAGCAGAATTTTGATGTGGGGACAACTTCGGTCTGGGGTCCATCCTTCGATATAAGGATTTTTTGCAGTCAGGTCCCAGCCATGGCCGGGGGCACCTAGGCACATCCTTTGGCCATTTTCCCTGCGAAAGAAAAGTCACCAGTCCAGGTTCCTGATGTCAGTTTGTAGGGCTCCCTTGGGGCTGTCAGGGCAGCAGAATTTTGAGGAGTGGGCAAATTCGGTCTGGAATCCATCCTTCGATATAAGGATTTTTTGCAGTCAGGTCCCAGCCGAGGGCCAGGGGCCCCTGGGCACACCTTTTCGCCATTTTCCCTTGGAAAGAAAACTCACCAGTCCAGGTTCCTGATGTCAGTTTGTAGGGCTCCTTTGGGTCTATCAGGGCAGCAGAAGTTTGATGTGGGGACAACTTCAGTCTGGGGTCCATCCTTCGATGTAAGGATTTTTTGCATTGAGGTCCCAGCCCAGGACCAGGGGCCCCTGGGCACATCCTTTGGCCATTTTCCCTTGGAAAGAAAACTCACCAGTCCGGGTTCCAGATGTCAGTTTGTAGGGCTCCCTGGGGTCTATCAGGGCATTACAAATTTTAGGTGGGGACAACTTTGGTTTGGCCTCCATCCTTTGATATAAAGATTTTTTGCAGTCAGGCCCAGCCCATTGCCAGGGTCCCATGGGCACATTCTTTGGCCATTTTCCCTGGGAAAGAAAACTCACCAGTCCAGGTTCCTGATGTCAGTTTGTAGGGCTCCCTTGGGTCTATCAGGGCAGCACAAGTTTGAGGTGGGGACAACTTTGGTCTGGGGTCCATCCTTCGATACAAGGATTTTTTGCAGTCAGGCCCCAGCCCAGGGCCAGGGGCCCCTGGGCACATCCTTTGGCCATTTTCCCTGGGAAAGAAAACTCAGCAGTCCAGGTTCCTGATGTCAGTTTGTAGGGCTCCCTTGGGTCTATCAGGGCAGCACAAGTTTGACTTGGTGACAACTTCGGTCTGGGGTCCATCCTTCGATATGTGTATTTTTTGCAGTGATCCAGCCCAGGGCCAGGGGCCCCTGGGCACACCTTTTCGCCATTTTCCCTGGGAAAGAAAACTCACCAGTCCAGGTTCCTGATGTCAGTTTGTAGGGCTCCCTTGGGTCTATCAGGGCAGCACAAGTTTGAGGTGGGGAAAACTTCGGTCTGGGCTCCATCCTTCGATATAAGGATTTTTGAAGTCAGGTCCCAGCCCAGGGTGCGGGGAACCATGACACAACCTTTGGAAGTTTTTCCTGGGAAAGAAAACTCACCAGTCCAGGTTCCTGATGTCAGTTTGTAGGGCTCCTTTGGGTCTATCAGGGCAGCAGAACTTTGATGTGGGGACAACTTCGGTCTGGGGTCCATCCTTCGATATATGTATTTTTTGCAGTGATCCAGCCCAGTGCCAGGGTCCCCTGGGCACAACTTTTCGCCATTTTCCCTGGGAAAGAAAACTCACCAGTCCAGGTTCCTGATGTCAGTTTGTAGGGCTCCCTTGGGTCTATCAGGGCGGCACAAGTTTGAGGTGGGGACAACTTTGGTCTGGGGTCCATCCTTCGATACAAGGATTTTTTGCAGTCAAGTCCCAGCCCAGGGCCAGGGGCCCCTGGGCACATCGTTTGTCCATTTTCCCTGGGAAAGAAAACTCACCAGTCCAGGTTCCTGATGTCAGTTTGTAGGGCTCCTTTGGGTCTATCAGGGCAGCAGAAGTTTGATGTGGGGACAACTTCGGTCTGGGGTCCATCCTTCGATATAAGGATTTTTTGCAGTCAGGTCCCAGCCATGGCCGGGGGCACCTAGGCACATCCTTTGGCCATTTTCCCTGCGAAAGACAACTCACCAGTCCAGGTTCCTGATGTCAGTTTGTAGGGCTCCCTTGGGTCTATCAGGGCAGCACAAGTTTGAGGTGGGGACAACTTCGGTCTGGAATCCATCCTTCGATACAAGGATTTTTTGCAGTCAGGTCCCAGCCCAGGGCCAGGGGCCCCTGGGCACATCCTTTGGCCCTTTCCCTGGGAAAGAAAACTCAGCAGTCCAGGTTCCTGATGTCAGTTTGTAGGGCTCCCTGGGGTCTATCTGGGCATTACAAATTTTAGGTGGGGACAACTTCGGTCTGGCCTCCATCCTTCGATATAAGGATTTTTTGCAGTCAGGTCCCAGCCCAGGGTGCGGGGAACCATGACACAACCTTTGGAAGTTTTTCCTGGGAAAGAAAACTCACCAGTCCAGGTTCCTGATGTCAGTTTGTAGGGCTCCTTTGGGTCTATCAGGGCAGCAGAAGTTTGATGTGGGGACAACTTCGGTCTGGGGTCCATCCTTCGATATAAGGATTTTTTGCAGTCAGGTCCCAGTCATGGCCGGGGGCACCTAGGCACATCCTTTGGCCATTTTCCCTGCGAAAGAAAACTCACCAGTCCAGGTTCCTGATGTCAGTTTGTAGGGCTCCTTTGGGTCTATCAGGGCAGCATAGGTTTGATGTGGGGACAACTTCGGTCTGGGGTTCATCTTCGATATAAGGATTTTTTGCAGTCAGGACCCAGCCCAGGGCCAAGGGCCCCTGGGCACATCCTTTGGCCATTTTCTCTTGGAAAGAAAACTCACCAGTCCAGGTTCCGGACGTCAGTTTGTAGGGCTCCCTTGGGTCTATCAGGGCAGCACAAGTTTGAGGTGCTGACAACTTCGGTCTGGGGTCCATCCTTTGATATAAGTATTTTTTGCAGTCAGGACCCAGCGCAGTGTGCGGCGCCCCTGGGCACATTCTTTGGCCATTTTCCCTTGGAAAGAAAACCCACCAGTCCAGGTACCTGATGTCAGTTTGTAGGGCTCCCTTGGGTCTATCAGGGCAGCACAAGTTTGAGGTGGGGACAATTTCGGTCTGGGGTCCATCCTTCGATATAAGGATTTTTTGCAGTCAGGTCCCAGCCATGGCCGGGGGCACCTAGGCACATTCTTTGTCCCTTTTCCCTGAGAAAGAAAACTCACCAGTCCAGGTTCCTGATGTCAGTTTGTAGGGCTCCCTTGGGTCTATCAGGGCGGCACAAGTTTGAGGTGGGGACAACTTTGGTCTGGGGTCCATCCTTCGATACAAGGATTTTTTGCAGTCAGGTCCCAGCCCAGGGCCAGGGGCCCCTGGGCACATCCTTTGGCCATTTTCCCTGGGAAAGAAAACTCAGCAGTCCAGGTTCCTGATGTCAGTTTGTAGGGCTCCCTTGGGTCTATCAGGGCAGCACAAGTTTGAGGTGGGGACAACTTCGGTCTGGGGTCCATCTTTCCATACAAGGATTTTTTGCAGTCAGGCCCCAGCCCAGGGCCAGGGGCCCCTGGGCACATCCTTTGGCCATTTTCCCTGGGAAAGAAAACTCACCAGTCCAGGTTCCTGATGTCAGTTTGTAGGGCTCCCTTGGGTCTATCAGGGCAGCACAAGTTTGACTTGGTGACAACTTCGGTCTGGGGTCCATCCTTCGATATATGTATTTTTTGCAGTGATCCAGCCCAGGGCCAGGGGCCCCTGGGCACACCTTTTCGCCATTTTCCCTGAGAAAGAAAACTCACCAGTCCAGGTTCCTGATGTCAGTTTGTAGGGCTCCCTTGGGTCTATCAGGGCAGCACAAGTTTGAGGTGGGGAAAACTTCGGTCTGGGCTCCATCCTTCGATATAAGGATTTTTTGCAGTCAGGTCCCAGCCCAGGGTGCGGGGAACCATGGCACAACCTTTGGCAGTTTTTCCTGGGAAAGAAAACTCACCAGTCCAGGTTCCTGATGTCAGTTTTTAGGGCTCCCTTGGGTCTATCAGGGCAGCAGAAATTTGAGGAGGGGACAATTCGGTCTGGGGTCCATCCTGCGATATAAGGATATTTTGCAGTCAGGTCCCAGCCGAGTGCCAGGGTCCCCTGGGCACATCGTTTGTCCATTTCCCCTGGGAAAGAAAACTCAGCAGTCCAGGTTCCTGATGTCAGTTTGTAGGGCTCCTTTGGGTCTATCAGGGCAGCAGAATTTTGATGTGGGGACAACTTCGGTCTGGGGTCCATCCTTCGATATAAGGATTTTTTGCAGTCAGGTCCCAGCCATGGCCGGGGGCACCTAGGCACATCCTTTGGCCATTTTCCCTGCGAAAGAAAAGTCACCAGTCCAGGTTCCTGATGTCAGTTTGTAGGGCTCCCTTGGGGCTGTCAGGGCAGCAGAATTTTGAGGAGTGGGCAAATTCGGTCTGGAATCCATCCTTCGATATAAGGATTTTTTGCAGTCAGGTCCCAGCCCAGGGCCAGGGGCCCCTGGGCACATCCTTTGGCCATTTTCCCTGGGAAAGAAAAATCACCAGTCCAGGTTCCTGATGTCAGTTTGTAGGGCTCCTTTGGGTCTATCAGGGCAGCAGAAGTTTGATGTGGGGACAACTTCAGTCTGGGGTCCATCCTTCGATGTAAGGATTTTTTGCATTGAGGTCCCAGCCCAGGACCAGGGGCCCCTGGGCACATCCTTTGGCCATTTTCCCTTGGAAAGAAAACTCACCAGTCCGGGTTCCAGATGTCAGTTTGTAGGGCTCCCTGGGGTCTATCAGGGCATTACAAATTTTAGGTGGGGACAACTTTGGTTTGGCCTCCATCCTTTGATATAAAGATTTTTTGCAGTCAGGCCCAGCCCATTGCCAGGGTCCCATGGGCACATTCTTTGGCCATTTTCCCTGGGAAAGAAAACTCACCAGTCCAGGTTCCTGATGTCAGTTTGTAGGGCTCCCTTGGGTCTATCAGGGCAGCACAAGTTTGAGGTGGGGACAACTTCGGTCTGGGGTCCATCCTTCGATACAAGGATTTTTTGCAGTCAGGCCCCAGCCCAGGGCCAGGGGCCCCTGGGCACATCCTTTGGCCATTTTCCCTGGGAAAGAAAACTCAGCAGTCCAGGTTCCTGATGTCAGTTTGTAGGGCTCCCTTGGGTCTATCAGGGCAGCACAAGTTTGACTTGGTGACAACTTCGGTCTGGGGTCCATCCTTCGATATGTGTATTTTTTGCAGTGATCCAGCCCAGGGCCAGGGGCCCCTGGGCACACCTTTTCGCCATTTTCCCTGGGAAAGAAAACTCACCAGTCCAGGTTCCTGATGTCAGTTTGTAGGGCTCCCTTGGGTCTATCAGGACAGCACAAGTTTGAGGTGGGGAAAACTTCGGTCTGGGCTCCATCCTTCGATATAAGGATTTTTTGCAGTCAGGTCCCAGCCCAGGGTGCGGGGAACCATGACACAACCTTTGGAAGTTTTTCCTGGGAAAGAAAACTCACCAGTCCAGGTTCCTGATGTCAGTTTGTAGGGCTCCTTTAGGTCTATCAGGGCAGCATAGGTTTGATGTGGGGACAACTTCGGTCTGGGGTTCATCTTCGATATAAGGATTTTTTGCAGTCAGGACCCAGCCCAGGGCCAGGGGCCCCTGGGCACATCCTTTGGCCATTTTCTCTTGGAAAGAAAACTCACCAGTCCAGGTTCCGGACGTCAGTTTGTAGGGCTCCCTTGGGTCTATCAGGGCAGCACAAGTTTGAGGTGCTGACAACTTCGGTCTGGGGTCCATCCTTTGATATAAGTGTTTTTTGCAGTCAGGACCCAGCGCAGTGTGCGGCGCCCCTGGGCACATTCTTTGGCCATTTTCCCTTGGAAAGAAAACCCACCAGTCCAGGTACCTGATGTCAGTTTGTAGGGCTCCCTTGGGTCTATCAGGGCAGCACAAGTTTGAGGTGGGGACAATTTCGGTCTGGGGTCCATCCTTCGATATAAGGATTTTTTGCAGTCAGGTCCCAGCCATGGCCGGGGGCACCTAGGCACATTCTTTGTCCCTTTTCCCTGAGAAAGAAAACTCACCAGTCCAGGTTCCTGATGTCAGTTTGTAGGGCTCCTTTGGGTCTATCAGGGCAGCAGAACTTTGATGTGGGGACAACTTCGGTCTGGGGTCCATCCTTCGATATATGTATTTTTTGCAGTGATCCAGCCCAGGGCCAGGGGCCCCTGGGCACAACTTTTCGCCATTTTCCCTGGGAAAGAAAACTCACCAGTCCAGGTTCCTGATGTCAGTTTGTAGGGCTCCCTTGGGTCTATCAGGGCGGCACAAGTTTGAGGTGGGGACAACTTTGGTCTGGGGTCCATCCTTCGATACAAGGATTTTTTGCAGTCAAGTCCCAGCCCAGGGCCAGGGGCCCCTGGGCACATCGTTTGTCCATTTCCCCTGGGAAAGAAAACTCAGCAGTCCAGGTTCCTGATGTCAGTTTGTAGGGCTCCTTTGGGTCTATCAGGGCAGCAGAAGTTTGATGTGGGGACAACTTCGGTCTGGGGTCCATCCTTCGATATAAGGATTTTTTGCAGTCAGGTCCCAGCCATGGCCGGGGGCACCTAGGCACATCCTTTGGCCATTTTCCCTGCGAAAGACAACTCACCAGTCCAGGTTCCTGATGTCAGTTTGTAGGGCTCCCTTGGGTCTATCAGGGCAGCACAAGTTTGAGGTGGGGACAACTTCGGTCTGGGGCCCATCCTTCGATACAAGGATTTTTTGCAGTCAGGTCCCAGCCCAGGGCCAGGGGCCCCTGGGCACAACTTTTCGCCATTTTCCCTGGGAAAGAAAACTCAGCAGTCCAGGTTCCTGATGTCAGTTTGTAGGGCTCCCTGGGGTCTATCTGGGCATTACAAATTTTAGGTGGGGACAACTTCGGTCTGGCCTCCATCCTTCGATATAAGGATTTTTTGCAGTCAGGTCCCAGCCCAGGGTGCGGGGAACCATGACACAACCTTTGGAAGTTTTTCCTGGGAAAGAAAACTCAGCAGTCCAGGTTCCTGATGTCAGTTTGTAGGGCTCCTTTGGGTCTATCAGGGCAGCAGAAGTTTGATGTGGGGACAACTTCGGTCTGGGGTCCATCCTTCGATATAAGGATTTTTTGCAGTCAGGTCCCAGTCATGGCCGGGGGCACCTAGGCACATCCTTTGGCCATTTTCCCTGCGAAAGAAAACTCACCAGTCCAGGTTCCTGATGTCAGTTTGTAGGGCTCCTTTGGGTCTATCAGGGCAGCATAGGTTTGATGTGGGGACAACTTCGGTCTGGGGTTCATCTTCGATATAAGGATTTTTTGCAGTCAGGACCCAGCCCAGGGCCAGGGGCCCCTGGGCACATCCTTTGGCCATTTTCTCTTGGAAAGAAAACTCACCAGTCCAGGTTCCGGATGTCAGTTTGTAGGGCTCCCTTGGGTCTATCAGGGCAGCACAAGTTTGAGGTGCTGACAACTTCGGTCTGGGGTCCATCCTTTGATATAAGTATTTTTTGCAGTCAGGACCCAGCGCAGTGTGCGGCGCCCCTGGGCACATTCTTTGGCCATTTTCCCTTGGAAAGAAAACCCACCAGTCCAGGTACCTGATGTCAGTTTGTAGGGCTCCCTTGGGTCTATCAGGGCAGCACAAGTTTGAGGTGGGGACAATTTCGGTCTGGGGTCCATCCTTCGATATAAGGATTTTTTGCAGTCAGGTCCCAGCCATGGCCGGGGGCACCTAGGCACATTCTTTGTCCCTTTTCCCTGAGAAAGAAAACTCACCAGTCCAGGTTCCTGATGTCAGTTTGTAGGGCTCCCTTGGGTCTATCAGGGCGGCACAAGTTTGAGGTGGGGACAACTTTGGTCTGGGGTCCATCCTTCGATACAAGGATTTTTTGCAGTCAGGCCCCAGCCCAGGGCCAGGGGCCCCTGGGCACATCCTTTGGCCATTTTCCCTGGGAAAGAAAACTCAGCAGTCCAGGTTCCTGATGTCAGTTTGTAGGGCTCCCTTGGGTCTATCAGGGCAGCACAAGTTTGAGGTGGGGACAACTTCGGTCTGGGGTCCATCTTTCCATACAAGGATTTTTTGCAGTCAGGCCCCAGCCCAGGGCCAGGGGCCCCTGGGCACATCCTTTGGCCACTTTCCCTGGGAAAGAAAACTCACCAGTCCAGGTTCCGGATGTCAGTTTGTAGGGCTCCCTTGGGTCTATCAGGGCAGCACAAGTTTGAGGTGGGGAAAACTTCGGTCTGGGCTCCATCCTTCGATATAAGGATTTTTTGCAGTCAGGTCCCAGCCCAGGGTGCGGGGCCCCTGGGCACAACCTTTGGCAGTTTTTCCTGGGAAAGAAAACTCACCAGTCCAGGTTCCTGATGTTAGTTTTTAGGGCTCCCTTGGGTCTATCAGGGCAGCAGAAATTTGAGGAGGGGACAATTCGGTCTGGGGTCCATCCTGCGATATATGTATATTTTGCAGTCAGGTCCCAGCCGAGGGCCAGGGGCCCCTGGGCACATCCTTTGGCCATTTTCCCTGGGAAAGAAAACTCACCAGTCCAGGTTCCTGATGTCAGTTTGTAGGGATTATTTGGGTCTATCAGGGCAGCAGACGTTTGAGGTGGGGACAACTTAGGTGTGGGGTCCATCCTTCTATATAAGGATTTTTTGCAGTGAGGTCCCAGCCCAGGTCCAGGGGCCCCTGGGCACATCCTTTGGCCATTTTCCCTGGGAAAGAAAACTCACCAGTCCAGGTTCGTGATGTCAGTTTGTAGGGCTCCCTTGGGTCTATCAGGGCAGCACAAGTTTGACTTGGTGACAACTTCGGTCTGGGGTCCATCCTTCGATATATGTATTTTTTGCAGTGATCCAGCCCAGGGCCAGGGGCCCCTGGGCACACCTTTTCGCCATTTTCCCTTGGAAAGAAAACTCACCAGTCCAGGTTCCTGATGTCAGTTTGTAGGGCTCCCTTGGGTCTATCAGGGCAGCACAAGTTTGATGTGGGGAAAACTTCGGTCTGGGCTCCATCCTTCGATATAAGGATTTTTTGCAGTCAGGTCCCAGCCCAGGGTGCGGGGAACCATGGCACAACCTTTGGCAGTTTTTCCTGGGAAAGAAAACTCACCAGTCCAGGTTCCTGATGTCAGTTTTTAGGGCTCCCTTGGGTCTATCAGGGCAGCAGAAATTTGAGGAGGGGACAATTCGGTCTGGGGTCCATCCTGCGATATAAGGATATTTTGCAGTCAGGTCCCAGCCGAGTGCCAGGGTCCCCTGGGCACATCGTTTGTCCATTTCCCCTGGGAAAGAAAACTCAGCAGTCCAGGTTCCTGATGTCAGTTTGTAGGGCTCCTTTGGGTCTATCAGGGCAGCAGAATTTTGATGTGGGGACAACTTCGGTCTGGGGTCCATCCTTCGATATAAGGATTTTTTGCAGTCAGGTCCCAGCCATGGCCGGGGGCACCTAGGCACATCCTTTGGCCATTTTCCCTGCGAAAGAAAAGTCACCAGTCCAGGTTCCTGATGTCAGTTTGTAGGGCTCCCTTGGGGCTGTCAGGGCAGCAGAATTTTGAGGAGTGGGCAAATTCGGTCTGGAATCCATCCTTCGATATAAGGATTTTTTGCAGTCAGGTCCCAGCCGAGGGCCAGGGGCCCCTGGGCACATCCTTTGGCCATTTTCCCTGGGAAAGAAAACTCACCAGTCCAGGTTCCTGATGTCAGTTTGTAGGGCTCCTTTGGGTCTATCAGGGCAGCAGAAGTTTGATGTGGGGACAACTTCAGTCTGGGGTCCATCCTTCGATGTAAGGATTTTTTGCATTGAGGTCCCAGCCCAGGACCAGGGGCCCCTGGGCACATCCTTTGGCCATTTTCCCTTGGAAAGAAAACTCACCAGTCCGGGTTCCAGATGTCAGTTTGTAGGGCTCCCTGGGGTCTATCAGGGCATTACAAATTTTAGGTGGGGACAACTTTGGTTTGGCCTCCATCCTTTGATATAAAATTTTTTGCAGTCAGGCCCAGCCCATTGCCAGGGTCCCATGGGCACATTCTTTGGCCATTTTCCCTGGGAAAGAAAACTCAGCAGTCCAGGTTCCTGATGTCAGTTTGTAGGGCTCCCTTGGGTCTATCAGGGCAGCACAAGTTTGACTTGGTGACAACTTCGGTCTGGGGTCCATCCTTCGATATATGTATTTTTTGCAGTGATCCAGCCCAGGGCCAGGGGCCCCTGGGCACACCTTTTCGCCATTTTCCCTGGGAAAGAAAACTCACCAGTCCAGGTTCCTGATGTCAGTTTGTAGGGCTCCCTTGGGTCTATCAGGGCAGCACAAGTTTGAGGTGGGGAAAACTTCGGTCTGGGCTCCATCCTTCGATATAAGGATTTTTTGCAGTCAGGTCCCAGCCCAGGGTGCGGGGAACCATGACACAACCTTTGGAAGTTTTTCCTGGGAAAGAAAACTCACCAGTCCAGGTTCCTGATGTCAGTTTGTAGGGCTCCTTTGGGTCTATCAGGGCAGCAGAAGTTTGATGTGGGGACAACTTCGGTCTGGGGTCCATCCTTCTATATAAGGATTTTTTGCAGTCAGGTCCCAGTCATGGCCGGGGGCACCTAGGCACATCCTTTGGCCATTTTCCCTGCAAAAGAAAACTCACCAGTCCAGGTTCCTGATGTCAGTTTGTAGGGCTCCTTTGGGTCTATCAGGGCAGCATAGGTTTGATGTGGGGACAACTTCGGTCTGGGGTTCATCTTCGATATAAGGATTTTTTGCAGTCAGGACCCAGCCCAGGGCCAGGGTCCCATGGGCACATTCTTTTGCCATTTTCCCTGGGAAAGAAAAATCACCAGTCCAGGTTCCTGATGTCAGTTTGTAGGGCTCCCTTGGGTCTATCAGGGCAGCACAAGTTTGAGGTGGGGACAACTTCGGTCTGGAATCCATCTTTCGATACAAGGATTTTTTGCAGTCAGGCCCCAGCCCAGGGCCAGGGGCCCCTGGGCACATCCTTTGGCCATTTTCCCTGGGAAAGAAAACTCACCAGTCCAGGTTCCTGATGTCAGTTTGTAGGGATTATTTGGGTCTATCAGGGCAGCAGACGTTTGAGGTGGGGACAACTTAGGTGTGGGGTCCATCCTTCTATATAAGGATTTTTTGCAGTGAGGTCCCAGCCCAGGTCCAGGGGCCCCTGGGCACATCCTTTGGCCATTTTCCCTGGGAAAGAAAACTCACCAGTCCAGGTTCGTGATGTCAGTTTGTAGGGCTCCCTTGGGTCTATCAGGGCAGCACAAGTTTGACTTGGTGACAACTTCGGTCTGGGGTCCATCCTTCGCTATATGTATTTTTTGCAGTGATCCAGCCCAGGGCCAGGGGCGCCTGGGCACACCTTTTCGCCATTTTCCCTTGGAAAGAAAACTCACCAGTCCAGGTTCCTGATGTCAGTTTGTAGGGCTCCCTTGGGTCTATCAGGGCAGCACAAGTTTGAGGTGGGGAAAACTTCGGTCTGGGCTCCATCCTTCGATATAAGGATTTTTTGCAGTCAGGTCCCAGCCCAGGGTGCGGGGAACCATGGCACAACCTTTGGCAGTTTTTCCTGGGAAAGAAAACTCACCAGTCCAGGTTCCTGATGTCAGTTTTTAGGGCTCCCTTGGGTCTATCAGGGCAGCAGAAATTTGAGGAGGGGACAATTCGGTCTGGGGTCCATCCTGCGATATAAGGATATTTTGCAGTCAGGTCCCAGCCGAGTGCCAGGGTCCCCTGGGCACATCATTTGTCCATTTCCCCTGGGAAAGAAAACTCAGCAGTCCAGGTTCCTGATGTCAGTTTGTAGGGCTCATTTGGGTCTATCAGGGCAGCAGAATTTTGATGTGGGGACAACTTCGGTCTGGGGTCCATCCTTCGATATAAGGATTTTTTGCAGTCAGGTCCCAGCCATGGCCGGGGGCACCTAGGCACATCCTTTGGCCATTTTCCCTGCGAAAGAAAAGTCACCAGTCCAGGTTCCTGATGTCAGTTTATAGGGCTCCCTTGGGGCTGTCAGGGCAGCAGAATTTTGAGGAGTGGGCAAATTCGGTCTGGAATCCATCCTTCGATATAAGGATTTTTTGCAGTCAGGTCCCAGCCGAGGGCCAGGGGCCCCTGGGCACATCCTTTGGCCATTTTCCCTGGGAAAGAAAACTCACCAGTCCAGGTTCCTGATGTCAGTTTGTAGGGCTCCTTTGGGTCTATCAGGGCAGCAGAAGTTTGATGTGGGGACAACTTCAGTCTGGGGTCCATCCTTCGATGTAAGGATTTTTTGCATTGAGGTCCCAGCCCAGGACCAGGGGCCCCTGGGCACATCCTTTGGCCATTTTCCCTTGGAAAGAAAACTCACCAGTCCGGGTTCCAGATGTCAGTTTGTAGGGCTCCCTGGGGTCTATCAGGGCATTACAAATTTTAGGTGGGGACAACTTTGGTTTGGCCTCCATCCTTTGATATAAAATTTTTTGCAGTCAGGCCCAGCCCATTGCCAGGGTCCCATGGGCACATTCTTTGGCCATTTTCCCTGGGAAAGAAAACTCAGCAGTCCAGGTTCCTGATGTCAGTTTGTAGGGCTCCCTTGGGTCTATCAGGGCAGCACAAGTTTGACTTGGTGACAACTTCGGTCTGGGGTCCATCCTTCGATATATGTATTTTTTGCAGTGATCCAGCCCAGGGCCAGGGGCCCCTGGGCACACCTTTTCGCCATTTTCCCTGGGAAAGAAAACTCACCAGTCCAGGTTCCTGATGTCAGTTTGTAGGGCTCCCTTGGGTCTATCAGGGCAGCACAAGTTTGAGGTGGGGAAAACTTCGGTCTGGGCTCCATCCTTCGATATAAGGATTTTTTGCAGTCAGGTCCCAGCCCAGGGTGCGGGGAACCATGACACAACCTTTGGAAGTTTTTCCTGGGAAAGAAAACTCACCAGTCCAGGTTCCTGATGTCAGTTTGTAGGGCTCCTTTGGGTCTATCAGGGCAGCAGAAGTTTGATGTGGGGACAACTTCGGTCTGGGGTCCATCCTTCTATATAAGGATTTTTTGCAGTCAGGTCCCAGTCATGGCCGGGGGCACCTAGGCACATCCTTTGGCCATTTTCCCTGCAAAAGAAAACTCACCAGTCCAGGTTCCTGATGTCAGTTTGTAGGGCTCCTTTGGGTCTATCAGGGCAGCATAGGTTTGATGTGGGGACAACTTCGGTCTGGGGTTCATCTTCGATATAAGGATTTTTTGCAGTCAGGACCCAGCCCAGGGCCAGGGTCCCATGGGCACATTCTTTTGCCATTTTCCCTGGGAAAGAAAAATCACCAGTCCAGGTTCCTGATGTCAGTTTGTAGGGCTCCCTTGGGTCTATCAGGGCAGCACAAGTTTGAGGTGGGGACAACTTCGGTCTGGAATCCATCTTTCGATACAAGGATTTTTTGCAGTCAGGCCCCAGCCCAGGGCCAGGGGCCCCTGGGCACATCCTTTGGCCATTTTCCCTGGGAAAGAAAACTCACCAGTCCAGGTTCCTGATGTCAGTTTGTAGGGATTATTTGGGTCTATCAGGGCAGCAGACGTTTGAGGTGGGGACAACTTAGGTGTGGGGTCCATCCTTCTATATAAGGATTTTTTGCAGTGAGGTCCCAGCCCAGGTCCAGGGGCCCCTGGGCACATCCTTTGGCCATTTTCCCTGGGAAAGAAAACTCACCAGTCCAGGTTCGTGATGTCAGTTTGTAGGGCTCCCTTGGGTCTATCAGGGCAGCACAAGTTTGACTTGGTGACAACTTCGGTCTGGGGTCCATCCTTCGCTATATGTATTTTTTGCAGTGATCCAGCCCAGGGCCAGGGGCGCCTGGGCACACCTTTTCGCCATTTTCCCTTGGAAAGAAAACTCACCAGTCCAGGTTCCTGATGTCAGTTTGTAGGGCTCCCTTGGGTCTATCAGGGCAGCACAAGTTTGAGGTGGGGAAAACTTCGGTCTGGGCTCCATCCTTCGATATAAGGATTTTTTGCAGTCAGGTCCCAGCCCAGGGTGCGGGGAACCATGGCACAACCTTTGGCAGTTTTTCCTGGGAAAGAAAACTCACCAGTCCAGGTTCCTGATGTCAGTTTTTAGGGCTCCCTTGGGTCTATCAGGGCAGCAGAAATTTGAGGAGGGGACAATTCGGTCTGGGGTCCATCCTGCGATATAAGGATATTTTGCAGTCAGGTCCCAGCCGAGTGCCAGGGTCCCCTGGGCACATCATTTGTCCATTTCCCCTGGGAAAGAAAACTCAGCAGTCCAGGTTCCTGATGTCAGTTTGTAGGGCTCATTTGGGTCTATCAGGGCAGCAGAATTTTGATGTGGGGACAACTTCGGTCTGGGGTCCATCCTTCGATATAAGGATTTTTTGCAGTCAGGTCCCAGCCATGGCCGGGGGCACCTAGGCACATCCTTTGGCCATTTTCCCTGCGAAAGAAAAGTCACCAGTCCAGGTTCCTGATGTCAGTTTGTAGGGCTCCCTTGGGGCTGTCAGGGCAGCAGAATTTTGAGGAGTGGGCAAATTCGGTCTGGAATCCATCCTTCGATATAAGGATTTTTTGCAGTCAGGTCCCAGCCGAGGGCCAGGGGCCCCTGGGCACATCCTTTGGCCATTTTCCCTGGGAAAGAAAACTCACCAGTCCAGGTTCCTGATGTCAGTTTGTAGGGCTCCTTTGGGTCTATCAGGGCAGCAGAAGTTTGATGTGGGGACAACTTCAGTCTGGGGTCCATCCTTCGATGTAAGGATTTTTTGCATTGAGGTCCCAGCCCAGGACCAGGGGCCCCTGGGCACATCCTTTGGCCATTTTCCCTTGGAAAGAAAACTCACCAGTCCGGGTTCCAGATGTCAGTTTGTAGGGCTCCCTGGGGTCTATCAGGGCATTACAAATTTTAGGTGGGGACAACTTTGGTTTGGCCTCCATCCTTTGATATAAAATTTTTTGCAGTCAGGCCCAGCCCATTGCCAGGGTCCCATGGGCACATTCTTTGGCCATTTTCCCTGGGAAAGAAAACTCAGCAGTCCAGGTTCCTGATGTCAGTTTGTAGGGCTCCCTTGGGTCTATCAGGGCAGCACAAGTTTGACTTGGTGACAACTTCGGTCTGGGGTCCATCCTTCGATATATGTATTTTTTGCAGTGATCCAGCCCAGGGCCAGGGGCCCCTGGGCACACCTTTTCGCCATTTTCCCTGGGAAAGAAAACTCACCAGTCCAGGTTCCTGATGTCAGTTTGTAGGGCTCCCTTGGGTCTATCAGGGCAGCACAAGTTTGAGGTGGGGACAACTTCGGTCTGGGGTCCATCTTTCCATACAAGGATTTTTTGCAGTCAGGCCCCAGCCCAGGGCCAGGGGCCCCTGGGCACATCCTTTGGCCACTTTCCCTGGGAAAGAAAACTCACCAGTCCAGGTTCCTGATGTCAGTTTGTAGGGCTCCCTTGGGTCTATCAGGGCAGCACAAGTTTGAGGTAGGGAAAACTTCGGTCTGGGCTCCATCCTTCGATATAAGGATTTTTTGCAGTCAGGTCCCAGCCCAGGGTGCGGGGAACCATGGCACAACCTTTGGCAGTTTTTCCTGGGAAAGAAAACTCACCAGTCCAGGTTCCTGATGTCAGTTTTTAGGGCTCCCTTGGGTCTATCAGGGCAGCAGAAATTTGAGGAGGGGACAATTCGGTCTGGGGTCCATCCTGCGATATAAGGATATTTTGCAGTCAGGTCCCAGCCGAGTGCCAGGGTCCCCTGGGCACATCATTTGTCCATTTCCCCTGGGAAAGAAAACTCAGCAGTCCAGGTTCCTGATGTCAGTTTGTAGGGCTCATTTGGGTCTATCAGGGCAGCAGAATTTTGATGTGGGGACAACTTCGGTCTGGGGTCCATCCTTCGATATAAGGATTTTTTGCAGTCAGGTCCCAGCCATGGCCGGGGGCACCTAGGCACATCCTTTGGCCATTTTCCCTGCGAAAGAAAAGTCACCAGTCCAGGTTCCTGATGTCAGTTTGTAGGGCTCCCTTGGGGCTGTCAGGGCAGCAGAATTTTGAGGAGTGGGCAAATTCGGTCTGGAATCCATCCTTCGATATAAGGATTTTTTGCAGTCAGGTCCCAGCCGAGGGCCAGGGGCCCCTGGGCACATCCTTTGGCCATTTTCCCTGGGAAAGAAAACTCACCAGTACAGGTTCCTGATGTCAGTTTGTAGGGCTCCTTTGGGTCTATCAGGGCAGCAGAAGTTTGATGTGGGGACAACTTCAGTCTGGGGTCCATCCTTCGATGTAAGGATTTTTTGCATTGAGGTCCCAGCCCAGGACCAGGGGCCCCTGGGCACATCCTTTGGCCATTTTCCCTTGGAAAGAAAACTCACCAGTCCGGGTTCCAGATGTCAGTTTGTAGGGCTCCCTGGGGTCTATCAGGGCATTACAAATTTTAGGTGGGGACAACTTTGGTTTGGCCTCCATCCTTTGATATAAAATTTTTTGCAGTCAGGCCCAGCCCATTGCCAGGGTCCCATGGGCACATTCTTTGGCCATTTTCCCTGGGAAAGAAAACTCACCAGTCCAGGTTCCTGATGTCAGTTTGTAGGGCTCCCTTGGGTCTATCAGGGCAGCACAAGTTTGACTTGGTGACAACTTCGGTCTGGGGTCCATCCTTCGATATATGTATTTTTTGCAGTGATCCAGCCCAGGGCCAGGGGCCCCTGGGCACACCTTTTCGCCATTTTCCCTGGGAAAGAAAACTCACCAGTCCAGGTTCCTGATGTCAGTTTGTAGGGCTCCCTTGGGTCTATCAGGGCAGCACAAGTTTGAGGTGGGGAAAACTTCGGTCTGGGCTCCATCCTTCGATATAAGGATTTTTTGCAGTCAGGTCCCAGCCCAGGGTGCGGGGAACCATGACACAACCTTTGGAAGTTTTTCCTGGGAAAGAAAACTCACCAGTCCAGGTTCCTGATGTCAGTTTGTAGGGCTCCTTTGGGTCTATCAGGGCAGCAGAAGTTTGATGTGGGGACAACTTCGGTCTGGGGTCCATCCTTCTATATAAGGATTTTTTGCAGTCAGGTCCCAGTCATGGCCGGGGGCACCTAGGCACATCCTTTGGCCATTTTCCCTGCAAAAGAAAACTCACCAGTCCAGGTTCCTGATGTCAGTTTGTAGGGCTCCTTTGGGTCTATCAGGGCAGCATAGGTTTGATGTGGGGACAACTTCGGTCTGGGGTTCATCTTCGATATAAGGATTTTTTGCAGTCAGGACCCAGCCCAGGGCCAGGGTCCCATGGGCACATTCTTTTGCCATTTTCCCTGGGAAAGAAAAATCACCAGTCCAGGTTCCTGATGTCAGTTTGTAGGGCTCCCTTGGGTCTATCAGGGCAGCACAAGTTTGAGGTGGGGACAACTTCGGTCTGGAATCCATCTTTCGATACAAGGATTTTTTGCAGTCAGGCCCCAGCCCAGGGCCAGGGGCCCCTGGGCACATCCTTTGGCCATTTTCCCTGGGAAAGAAAACTCACCAGTCCAGGTTCCTGATGTCAGTTTGTAGGGATTATTTGGGTCTATCAGGGCAGCAGACGTTTGAGGTGGGGACAACTTAGGTGTGGGGTCCATCCTTCTATATAAGGATTTTTTGCAGTGAGGTCCCAGCCCAGGTCCAGGGGCCCCTGGGCACATCCTTTGGCCATTTTCCCTGGGAAAGAAAACTCACCAGTCCAGGTTCGTGATGTCAGTTTGTAGGGCTCCCTTGGGTCTATCAGGGCAGCACAAGTTTGACTTGGTGACAACTTCGGTCTGGGGTCCATCCTTCGCTATATGTATTTTTTGCAGTGATCCAGCCCAGGGCCAGGGGCGCCTGGGCACACCTTTTCGCCATTTTCCCTTGGAAAGAAAACTCACCAGTCCAGGTTCCTGATGTCAGTTTGTAGGGCTCCCTTGGGTCTATCAGGGCAGCACAAGTTTGAGGTGGGGAAAACTTCGGTCTGGGCTCCATCCTTCGATATAAGGATTTTTTGCAGTCAGGTCCCAGCCCAGGGTGCGGGGAACCATGGCACAACCTTTGGCAGTTTTTCCTGGGAAAGAAAACTCACCAGTCCAGGTTCCTGATGTCAGTTTTTAGGGCTCCCTTGGGTCTATCAGGGCAGCAGAAATTTGAGGAGGGGACAATTCGGTCTGGGGTCCATCCTGCGATATAAGGATATTTTGCAGTCAGGTCCCAGCCGAGTGCCAGGGTCCCCTGGGCACATCATTTGTCCATTTCCCCTGGGAAAGAAAACTCAGCAGTCCAGGTTCCTGATGTCAGTTTGTAGGGCTCATTTGGGTCTATCAGGGCAGCAGAATTTTGATGTGGGGACAACTTCGGTCTGGGGTCCATCCTTCGATATAAGAATTTTTTGCAGTCAGGTCCCAGCCATGGCCGGGGGCACCTAGGCACATCCTTTGGCCATTTTCCCTGCGAAAGAAAAGTCACCAGTCCAGGTTCCTGATGTCAGTTTATAGGGCTCCCTTGGGGCTGTCAGGGCAGCAGAATTTTGAGGAGTGGGCAAATTCGGTCTGGAATCCATCCTTCGATATAAGGATTTTTTGCAGTCAGGTCCCAGCCGAGGGCCAGGGGCCCCTGGGCACATCCTTTGGCCATTTTCCCTGGGAAAGAAAACTCACCAGTCCAGGTTCCTGATGTCAGTTTGTAGGGCTCCTTTGGGTCTATCAGGGCAGCAGAAGTTTGATGTGGGGACAACTTCAGTCTGGGGTCCATCCTTCGATGTAAGGATTTTTTGCATTGAGGTCCCAGCCCAGGACCAGGGGCCCCTGGGCACATCCTTTGGCCATTTTCCCTTGGAAAGAAAACTCACCAGTCCGGGTTCCAGATGTCAGTTTGTAGGGCTCCCTGGGGTCTATCAGGGCATTACAAATTTTAGGTGGGGACAACTTTGGTTTGGCCTCCATCCTTTGATATAAAATTTTTTGCAGTCAGGCCCAGCCCATTGCCAGGGTCCCATGGGCACATTCTTTGGCCATTTTCCCTGGGAAAGAAAACTCAGCAGTCCAGGTTCCTGATGTCAGTTTGTAGGGCTCCCTTGGGTCTATCAGGGCAGCACAAGTTTGACTTGGTGACAACTTCGGTCTGGGGTCCATCCTTCGATATATGTATTTTTTGCAGTGATCCAGCCCAGGGCCAGGGGCCCCTGGGCACACCTTTTCGCCATTTTCCCTGGGAAAGAAAACTCACCAGTCCAGGTTCCTGATGTCAGTTTGTAGGGCTCCCTTGGGTCTATCAGGGCAGCACAAGTTTGAGGTGGGGAAAACTTCGGTCTGGGCTCCATCCTTCGATATAAGGATTTTTTGCAGTCAGGTCCCAGCCCAGGGTGCGGGGAACCATGACACAACCTTTGGAAGTTTTTCCTGGGAAAGAAAACTCACCAGTCCAGGTTCCTGATGTCAGTTTGTAGGGCTCCTTTGGGTCTATCAGGGCAGCAGAAGTTTGATGTGGGGACAACTTCGGTCTGGGGTCCATCCTTCTATATAAGGATTTTTTGCAGTCAGGTCCCAGTCATGGCCGGGGGCACCTAGGCACATCCTTTGGCCATTTTCCCTGCAAAAGAAAACTCACCAGTCCAGGTTCCTGATGTCAGTTTGTAGGGCTCCTTTGGGTCTATCAGGGCAGCATAGGTTTGATGTGGGGACAACTTCGGTCTGGGGTTCATCTTCGATATAAGGATTTTTTGCAGTCAGGACCCAGCCCAGGGCCAGGGTCCCATGGGCACATTCTTTTGCCATTTTCCCTGGGAAAGAAAAATCACCAGTCCAGGTTCCTGATGTCAGTTTGTAGGGCTCCCTTGGGTCTATCAGGGCAGCACAAGTTTGAGGTGGGGACAACTTCGGTCTGGAATCCATCTTTCGATACAAGGATTTTTTGCAGTCAGGCCCCAGCCCAGGGCCAGGGGCCCCTGGGCACATCCTTTGGCCATTTTCCCTGGGAAAGAAAACTCACCAGTCCAGGTTCCTGATGTCAGTTTGTAGGGATTATTTGGGTCTATCAGGGCAGCAGACGTTTGAGGTGGGGACAACTTAGGTGTGGGGTCCATCCTTCTATATAAGGATTTTTTGCAGTGAGGTCCCAGCCCAGGTCCAGGGGCCCCTGGGCACATCCTTTGGCCATTTTCCCTGGGAAAGAAAACTCACCAGTCCAGGTTCGTGATGTCAGTTTGTAGGGCTCCCTTGGGTCTATCAGGGCAGCACAAGTTTGACTTGGTGACAACTTCGGTCTGGGGTCCATCCTTCGCTATATGTATTTTTTGCAGTGATCCAGCCCAGGGCCAGGGGCGCCTGGGCACAACTTTTCGCCATTTTCCCTTGGAAAGAAAACTCACCAGTCCAGGTTCCTGATGTCAGTTTGTAGGGCTCCCTTGGGTCTATCAGGGCAGCAGAAATTTGAGGAGGGGACAATTCGGTCTGGGGTCCATCCTGCGATATAAGGATATTTTGCAGTCAGGTCCCAGCCGAGTGCCAGGGTCCCCTGGGCACATCATTTGTCCATTTCCCCTGGGAAAGAAAACTCAGCAGTCCAGGTTCCTGATGTCAGTTTGTAGGGCTCATTTGGGTCTATCAGGGCAGCAGAATTTTGATGTGGGGACAACTTCGGTCTGGGGTCCATCCTTCGATATAAGGATTTTTTGCAGTCAGGTCCCAGCCATGGCCGGGGGCACCTAGGCACATCCTTTGGCCATTTTCCCTGCGAAAGAAAAGTCACCAGTCCAGGTTCCTGAGGTCAGTTTGTAGGGCTCCTTTGGGTCTATCAGGGCAGCAGAAGTTTGATGTGGGGACAACTTCAGTCTGGGGTCCATCCTTCGATGTAAGGATTTTTTGCATTGAGGTCCCAGCCCAGGACCAGGGGCCCCTGGGCACATCCTTTGGCCATTTTCCCTTGGAAAGAAAACTCACCAGTCCGGGTTCCAGATGTCAGTTTGTAGGGCTCCCTGGGGTCTATCAGGGCATTACAAATTTTAGGTGGGGACAAATTTGGTTTGGCCTCCATCCTTTGATATAAAATTTTTTGCAGTCAGGCCCAGCCCATTGCCAGGGTCCCATGGGCACATTCTTTGGCCATTTTCCCTGGGAAAGAAAACTCAGCAGTCCAGGTTCCTGATGTCAGTTTGTAGGGCTCCCTTGGGTCTATCAGGGCAGCACAAGTTTGACTTGGTGACAACTTCGGTCTGGGGTCCATCCTTCGATATATGTATTTTTTGCAGTGATCCAGCCCAGGGCCAGGGGCCCCTGGGCACACCTTTTCGCCATTTTCCCTGGGAAAGAAAACTCACCAGTCCAGGTTCCTGATGTCAGTTTGTAGGGCTCCCTTGGGTCTATCAGGGCAGCACAAGTTTGAGGTGGGGAAAACTTCGGTCTGGGCTCCATCCTTCGATATAAGGATTTTTTGCAGTCAGGTCCCAGCCCAGGGTGCGGGGAACCATGACACAACCTTTGGAAGTTTTTCCTGGGAAAGAAAACTCACCAGTCCAGGTTCCTGATGTCAGTTTGTAGGGCTCCTTTGGGTCTATCAGGGCAGCATAGGTTTGATGTGGGGACAACTTCGGTCTGGGGTTCATCTTCGATATAAGGATTTTTTGCAGTCAGGACCCAGCCCAGGGCCAGGGGCCCCTGGGCACATCCTTTGGCCATTTTCTCTTGGAAAGAAAACTCACCAGTCCAGGTTCCGGACGTCAGTTTGTAGGGCTCCCTTGGGTCTATCAGGGCAGCACAAGTTTGAGGTGCTGACAACTTCGGTCTGGGGTCCATCCTTTGATATAAGTATTTTTTGCAGTCAGGACACAGCGCAGTGTGCGGCGCCCCTGGGCACATTCTTTGGCCATTTTCCCTTGGAAAGAAAACCCACCAGTCCAGGTACCTGATGTCAGTTTGTAGGGCTCCCTTGGGTCTATCAGGGCAGCACAAGTTTGAGGTGGGGACAATTTCGGTCTGGGGTCCATCCTTCGATATAAGGATTTTTTGCAGTCAGGTCCCAGCCATGGCCGGGGGCACCTAGGCACATTCTTTGTCCCTTTTCCCTGAGAACGAAAACTCACCAGTCCAGGTTCCTGATGTCAGTTTGTAGGGCTCCTTTGGGTCTATCAGGGCAGCAGAAGTTTGATGTGGGGACAACTTCGGTCTGGGGTCCATCCTTCGATATATGTATTTTTTGCAGTGATCCAGCCCAGGGCCAGGGGCCCCTGGGCACAACTTTTCGCCATTTTCCCTGGGAAAGAAAACTCACCAGTCCAGGTTCCTGATGTCAGTTTGTAGGGCTCCCTTGGGGCTGTCAGGGCAGCAGAATTTTGAGGAGTGGGCAATTTCGGTCTGGAATCCATCCTTCGATATAAGGATTTTTTGCAGTCAGGTCCCAGCCGAGGGCCAGGGGCCCCTGGGCACATCCTTTGGCCATTTTCCCTGGGAAAGAAAACTCACCAGTCCAGGTTCCTGAGGTCAGTTTGTAGGGCTCCTTTGGGTCTATCAGGGCAGCAGAAGTTTGATGTGGGGACAACTTCGGTCTGGGGTCCATCCTTCGATGTAAGGATTTTTTGCATTGAGGTCCCAGCCCAGGACCAGGGGCCCCTGGGCACATCCTTTGGCCATTTTCCCTTGGAAAGAAAACTCACCAGTCCGGGTTCCTGATGTCAGTTTGTAGGGCTCCTTTGGGTCTATCTGGGCATTACAAATTTTAGGTGGGGACAACTTTGGTCTGGCCTCCATCCTTTGATATAAAGATTTTTTGCAGTCAGGCCCAGCCCATTGCCAGGGTCCCATGGGCACATTCTTTGGCCATTTTCCCTGGGAAAGAAAACTCACCAGTCCAGGTTCCTGATGTCAGTTTGTAGGGCTCCCTTGGGTCTATCAGGGCAGCACAAGTTTGAGGTGGGGACAACTTCGGTCTGGGGTCCATCCTTCGATACAAGGATTCTTTGCAGTCAGGTCCCAGCCCAGGGCCAGGGGCCCCTGGGCACATCATTTGTCCATTTTCCCTTGGAAAGAAAACTCACCAGTCCAGGTTCCTGATGTCAGTTTGTAGGGCTCCCTTGGGTCTATCAGGGCAGCACAAGTTTGACTTGGTGACAACTTCGGTCTGGGGTACATCCTTCGATATATGTATTTTTTGCAGTGATCCAGCCCAGGGCCAGGGGCCCCAGGGCACAACTTTTCTCCATTTTCCCTGGGAAAGAAAACTCACCAGTCCAGGTTCCTGATGTCAGTTTTTAGGGCTCCCTTGGGTCTATCAGGGCGGCACAAGTTTGAGGTGGGGACAACTTTGGTCTGGGGTCCATCCTTCGATACAAGGATTTTTTGCAGTCAGGTCCCAGCCCAGGGCCAGGGGCCCCTGGGCACATCCTTTGGCCCTTTTCCCGGGGAAAGAAAACTCAGCAGTCCAGGTTCCTGATGTCAGTTTGTAGGGCTCCCTGGGGTCTATCAGGGCATTACAAATTTTAGGTGGGGACAACTTTGGTTTGGCCTCCATCCTTTGATATAAAGATTTTTTGCAGTCAGGCCCAGCCCATTGCCAGGGTCCCATGGGCACATTCTTTGGCCATTTTCCCTGGGAAAGAAAACTCACCAGTCCAGGTTCCTGATGTCAGTTTGTGGGGATCATTTGGGTCTATCAGGGCAGCAGACGTTTGAGGTGGGGACAACTTAGGTGTGGGGTCCATCCTTCTATATAAGGATTTTTTGCAGTGAGGTCCCAGCCCAGGGCCAGGGGCCCCTGGGCACATTATTTGTCCATTTTCCCTTGGAAAGAAAACTCAGCAGTCCAGGTTCCTGATGTCAGTTTGTAGGGCTCCCTTGGGTCTATCAGGGCAGCAGAAATTTGAGGAGGGGACAATTCGGTCTGGGGTCCATCCTGCGATATATGTATATTTTGCAGTCAGGTCCCTGCCGAGGGCCAGGGTCCCCTGGGCACATCGTTTGTCCATTTCCCCTGGGAAAGAAAACTCTGCAGTCCAGGTTCCTGATGTCAGTTTGTAGGGCTCCTTTGGGTCTATCAGGGCAGCAGAAGTTTGATGTGGGTACAACTTCGGTCTGGGGTCCATCCTTCGATATAAGGATTTTTTGCAGTCAGGTCCCAGCCATGGCTGGGGGCACCTAGGCACATCCTTTGGCCATTTTCCCTGCGAAAAAAACCTCACCAGTCCAGGTTCCTGATGTCAGTTTGTAGGGCTCCCTTGGGGCTGTCAGGGCAGCAGAATTTTGAGGAATGGGCAATTTCGGTCTGGAATCCATCCTTCGATATAAGGATTTTTTGCAGTCAGGTCCCAGCCGAGGGCCAGGGGCCCCTGGGCACATCCTTTGGCCATTTTCCCTGGGAAAGAAAACTCACCAGTCCAGGTTCCTGATGTCAGTTTGTAGGGCTCCTTTGGGTCTATCAGGGCAGCAGAAGTTTGATGTGGGGACAACTTCGGTCTGGGGTCCATCCTTCGATGTAAGGATTTTTTGCATTGAGGTCCCAGCCCAGGACCAGGGGTCCCTGGGCACATCCTTTGGCCATTTTCCCTTGGAAAGAAAACTCACCAGTCCGGGTTCCTGATGTCAGTTTGTAGGGCTCCTTTGGGTCTATCTGGGCATTACAAATTTTAGGTGGGGACAACTTTGGTCTGCGAAGCATCCTTCAATATAAGGATTCTTTGCAGTCAGGCCCAGCCCATTGCCAGGGTCCCATGGGCACATTCTTTGGCCATTTTCCCTGGGAAAGAAAACTCACCAGTCCAGGTTCCTGATGTCAGTTTGTAGGGCTCCCTTGGGTCTATCAGGGCAGCACAAGTTTGAGGTGGGGACAACTTTGGTCTGGGGTCCATCCTTCGATACAAGGATTTTTTGCAGTCAGGTCCCAGCCCAGGGCCAGGGGCCCCTGGGCACATCCTTTGGCCACTTTCCCTGGGAAAGAAAACTCACCAGTCCAGGTTCCGGATGTCAGTTTGTAGGGCTCCCTTGGGTCTATCAGGGCAGCACAAGTTTGAGGAGGGGACAACTTCGGTCTGGGCTCCATCCTTCGATACAAGGATTTTTTTCAGTCATGTCCCAGCCCAGGGCCAGGGGCCCCTGGGCACAACCTTTGGCCGTTTTCTCTTGTAAAGAAAACTCACCAGTCCAGGTTCCGGATGTCAGTTTGTAGGGCTCCCTTGGGTCTATCAGGGCAGCACAAGTTTGAGGTGCTGACAACTTCGGTCTGGGGTCCATCCTTTGATATAAGTATTTTTTGCAGTCAGGACCCAGCCCAGTGTGCGGCGCCCCTGGGCACATCTTTTGGCCATTTTCCCTTGGAAAGAAAACTCACCAGTCCAGGTACCTGATGTCAGTTTGTAGGGCTCCCTTGGGTCTATCAGGGCAGCACAAGTTTGAGGTGGGGACAACTTCGGTCTGGGGTTCATCTTCGATATAAGGATTCTTCGCAGTAAGGCCCCAGCCCGGGGTCAGGGGACCCTGGGCACATCCTTTGGCCATTTTCCCTGGGAAAGAAAACTCACTAGTCCAGGTTGCAGATGTCAGTTTGTAGGGCTCCCTTGGGTCTATCAGGGCAGCACAACTTTGAGGAGGGGACAACTTTGGTCTGCGAAGCATCCTTCAATATAAGGATTCTTTGCAGTCAGGCCCCAGCCAATTGCCAGGGGCCCCTGGGCACATCCTTTGGCCATTTTCCCTGGGAAAGAAAACTCACCAGTCCAGGTTGCTGATGTCAGTTTGTAGGGCTCCCTTGGGTCTATCAGGGCAGCACAACTTTGAGGAGGGGACAACTTCGGTTGGGGGTCCAAACTTCGATATAAGGATTTTTTGCAGTCAGCTCCCAGCCCAGGGCCAGGGGCCCCTGGGCACATCCTTTGGCCATTTTCCCTGGGAAAGAAAACTCACCAGTCCAGGTTGCTGATGTCAGTTTGTAGGGCTCCCTTGGGTCTATCTGGGCAGCAGAAATTTGAGGAGCGGACAATTTTGGTCTGCGATCCATCCTTCGATATATGGATTCTTTGCAGTCAGGTCCCAGCCCTGCTCTTGGGGCTCCTGGGAACATCCTTTGGCCATTTTCTCTGGGAAAGGAAACTCACCAGTCCAGGTTGCTGATGTCAGTTTGTAGGGCTCCCTTGGGTCTCTCAGGGCAGCACAACTTTAGGGAGGGGACCACTTCAGTCTGTGATCCATCCTTCGATATAAGGATTTTTTGCATTCAGGCCCCAGCCCAGGGCCAGGGGCCCCTGGGCACATCCTTTGGCCATTTTCCCTGGGAAAGAAAACTCACCAGTCCAGGTTGCTGATATCAGTTTGTAGGGCTCCCTTGGGTCTATCAGGGCAGCACAACTTTGAGGAGGGGACAACTTTGGTCTGCGAAGCATCCTTCAATATAAGGATTCTTTGCAGTCAGGCCCCAGCCCGTTGCCAGGGGCCCCTGGGCACATCCTTTGGCCATTTTCCCTGGGAAATAAAACTCACCAGTCCAGGTTCCTGATGTCAGTTTGTAGGGCTCCCTTGGGTCTCTCAGGGCAGCACAACTTTGAGGAGGGGACAACTTCGGTCTGGGGTCCATCCTTCGATATAAGGATTCTTCGCAGTCAGGTCCCAGCCCGGGGTCGGGGGCCCCTGGGCACATCCTTTGGCCATTTTCCCTGGGAAAGAAAACTCACCAGTCCAGGTTGCTGATGTCAGTTTGTAGGGCTCCCTTGGGTCTATCAGGGCAGCACAACTTTGAGGAGGGGACAACTTCGGTCTGGGGTCCATCCTTCGATATAAGGATTCTTTGCAGTCAGGTCCCAGCCCTGCTCTTGGGGCTCCTGGGAACATCCTTTGGCCATTTTCCCTGGGAAAGAAAACTCACCAGTCCAGGTTGCTGATGTCAGTTTGTAGGGCTCCCTTGGGTCTCTCAGGGCAGCACAACTTTGAGGAGGGGACAACTTCAGTCTGCGATCCATCCTTCGATATAAGGATTCTTTGCATTCAGGCCCGAGCCCAGGGTCAGGGGCCCCTGGGCACATCCTTTGGCCATTTTCCCTGGGAAAGAAAACTCACCAGTCCAGGTTGCTGATATCAGTTTGTAGGGCTCCCTTGGGTCTATCAGGGCAGTACAAGTATGAGATGGGGACAACTTCGGTCTGCGATCCATCCTTCGATATAAGGATTCTTTGCATTCAGGCCCGAGCCCAGTGCCAGGGGCCCCTGGGCACATCCTTTGGCCATTTTCCCTGGGAAAGAAAACTCACCAGTCCAGGTTCCTGATGTCAGTTTGTAGGGCTCCCTTGGGTCTATCAGGGCAGCACAAGTATGAGATGGGGACAACTTCGGTCTGCGATCCATCCTTCGATATAAGGATTCTTTGCATTCAGGCCCGAGCCCAGGGCCAGGTGCCCCTGGGCACATCCTTTGGCCATTTTCCCTGGGAAAGAAAACTCACCATTCCAGGTTCCTGATGTCAGTTTGTAGGGCTCCCTTGGGTCTATCAGGGCAGCACAATTTTGAGGTGGGGACAATTTTGGTCTGTGATCCACGCTTCGATTGAGGGATTCTTTACAGTCAGGCCCGAGTCCAGGGCCAGGGGCTCCTGGGCACATCCTTTGGCCATTTTCCCTGGGAAAGAAAATTCACCAGTCCAGGTTGCTAATGTCAGTTTGTAGGGCTCCCTTGAGTCTATCAGGGCAGCACAACTTTGAGGAGGGGACAACTTCAGTCTGGGGTCCATCCTTCGATATAAGGATTCTTTGCAGTCAGGTCCGAGCCCAGTGCCAGGGGCCCCTGGGCACATCCTTTGGCCATTTTCCCTGGGAAAGAAAACTCACCAGTCCAGGTTCCTGATGTCAATTTGTAGGGCTCCCTTGGGTCTCTCAGGGCAGCACAACTTTGAGGAGGGGACAACTTCGGTCTGTGATCCATTGTTCGATATAAGGATTCTTTGCAGTCAGGTCCCAGCCCGGGGTCAGGGGCCCCTGGGCACATCCTTTGGCCATTTTCCCTGGGAAAGAAAACTCACTAGTCCAGGTTGCTGATGTCAGTTTGTAGGGCTCCCTTGGGTCTATCAGGGCAGCACAACTTTGAGGAGGGGACAACTTTGGTCTGCGAACCATCCTTCGATATAAGGATTCTTTGCAGTCAGGCCCCAGCCCGTTGCCAGGGGCCCCTGGGCACATCCTTTGGCCATTTTCCCTGGGAAAGAAAACTCACCAGTCCAGGTTGCTGATGTCAGTTTGTAGGGCTCCCTTGGGTCTCTCAGGGCAGCACAACTTTGAGGAGGGGACAACTTTGGTCTGTGATCCATTCTTAGATATAAGGATTCTTCGCAGTCAGGCCCCAGCCCGGGGTCAGGGGCCCCTGGGCACATCCTTTGGCCATTTTCCCTGGGAAAGAAAACTCACCAGTCCAGGTTGCTGATGTCAGTTTGTAGGGCTCTCTTGTGTCTCTCAGGGCAGCACAACTTTGAGGAGGGGACAACTTCGGTCTGGGGTCCATCCTTCGATATAAGGATTCTTTGCAGTCAGGTGCCAGCCCAGTGCCAGGGGCCCCTGGGCACATCCTTTGGCCATTTTCCCTGGGAAAGAAAACTCACCAGTCCAGGTTGCTGATGTCAGTTTGTAGGGCTCCCTTGGGTCTATCAGGGCAGCACAACTTTGAGGAGGGGACAACTTCGGTCTGGGGTCCATCCTTCGATATATGGATTCTTTGCAGTCAGGTCCCAGCCCTGCTCTTGGGGATCCTGGGAACATCCTTTGGCCATTTTCCCTGGGAAAGAAAACTCACCAGTCCAGGTTGCTGATGTCAGTTTGTAGGGCTCCCTTGGGTCTCTCAGGGCAGCACAACTTTGAGGAGGGGACAACTTCAGTCTGCGATCCATCCTTCGATATAAGGATTCTTTGCATTCAGGCCCGAGCCCAGGGTCAGGGGCCCCTGGGCACATCCTTTGGCCATTTTCCCTGGGAAAGAAAACTCACCAGTCCAGGTTGCTGATATCAGTTTGTAGGGCTCCCTTGGGTCTATCAGGGCAGTACAAGTATGAGATGGGGACAACTTCGGTGTGCGATCCATCCTTCGATATAAGGATTCTTTGCATTCAGGCCCGAGCCCAGTGCCAGGGGCCCCTGGGCACATCCTCTGGCCATTTTCCCTGGGAAAGAAAACTCACCAGTCCAGGTTCCTGATGTCAGTTTGTAGGGCTCCCTTGGGTCTATCAGGGCAGCACAAGTATGAGATGGGGACAACTTCGGTCTGCGATCCATCCTTCAATATAAGGATTCTTTGCATTCAGGCCCGAGCCCAGTGCCAGGGGCCCCTGGGCACATCCTTTGGCCACTTTCCCTGGGAAAGAAAACTCACCAGTCCAGGTTCCTGATGTCAGTTTGTAGGGCTCCCTTGGGTCTATCAGGGCAGCACAAGTTTGAGGTGGGGAAAACTTCGGTCTGGGCTCCATCCTTCGATATAAGGATTTTTTGCAGTCAGGTCCCAGCCCAGGGTGCGGGGCCCCTGGGCACAACCTTTGGCAGTTTTTCCTGGGAAAGAAAACTCACCAGTCCAGGTTCCTGATGTCAGTTTTTAGGGCTCCCTTGGGTCTATCAGGGCAGCAGAAATTTGAGGAGGGGACAATTCGGTCTGGGGTCCATCCTGCGATATATGTATATTTTGCAGTCAGGTCCCAGCCGAGGGCCAGGGGCCCCTGGGCACATCCTTTGGCCCTTTTCCCTGGGAAAGAAAACTCAGTAGTCCAGGTTCCTGATGTCAGTTTGTAGGGCTCCCTGGGGTCTATCAGGGCATTACAAATTTTAGGTGGGGACAACTTTGGTCTGGCCTCCATCCTTTGATATAAAGATTTTTTGCAGTCAGGCCCAGCCCATTGCCAGGGTCCCATGGGCACATTCTTTTGCCATTTTCCCTGGGAAAGAAAAATCACCAGTCCAGGTTCCTGATGTCAGTTTGTAGGGCTCCCTTGGGTCTATCAGGGCAGCACAAGTTTGAGGTGGGGACAACTTCGGTCTGGAATCCATCTTTCGATACAAGGATTTTTTGCAGTCATGCCCCAGCCCAGGGCCAGGGGCCCCTGGGCACATCCTTTGGCCATTTTCCCTGGGAAAGAAAACTCACCAGTCCAGGTTCCTGATGTCAGTTTGTAGGGATTATTTGGGTCTATCAGGGCAGCAGACGTTTGAGGTGGGGACAACTTAGGTGTGGGGTCCATCCTTCTATATAAGGATTTTTTGCAGTGAGGTCCCAGCCCAGGTCCAGGGGCCCCTGGGCACATCCTTTGGCCATTTTCCCTGGGAAAGAAAACTCACCAGTCCAGGTTCGTGATGTCAGTTTGTAGGGCTCCCTTGGGTCTATCAGGGCAGCACAAGTTTGAGGTGGGGAAAACTTCGGTCTGGGCTCCATCCTTCGATATAAGGATTTTTTGCAGTCAGGTCCCAGCCCAGGGTGCGGGGAACCATGGCACAACCTTTGGCAGTTTTTCCTGGGAAAGAAAACTCACCAGTCCAGGTTCCTGATGTCAGTTTTTAGGGCTCCCTTGGGTCTATCAGGGCAGCAGAAATTTGAGGAGGGGACAATTCGGTCTGGGGTCCATCCTGCGATATAAGGATATTTTGCAGTCAGGTCCCAGCCGAGTGCCAGGGTCCCCTGGGCACATCGTTTGTCCATTTCCCCTGGGAAAGAAAACTCAGCAGTCCAGGTTCCTGATGTCAGTTTGTAGGGCTCCTTTGGGTCTATCAGGGCAGCAGAATTTTGATGTGGGGACAACTTCGGTCTGGGGTCCATCCTTCGATATAAGGATTTTTTGCAGTCAGGTCCCAGCCATGGCCGGGGGCACCTAGGCACATCCTTTGGCCATTTTCCCTGGGAAAGAAAACTCACCAGTCCAGGTTCCTGATGTCAGTTTGTAGGGCTCCCTTGGGGCTGTCAGGGCAGCAGAATTTTGAGGAGTGGGCAAATTCGGTCTGGAATCCATCCTTCGATATAAGGATTTTTTGCAGTGAGGTCCCAGCCGAGGGCCAGGGGCCCCTGGGCACATCCTTTGGCCATTTTCCCTGGGAAAGAAAACTCACCAGTCCAGGTTCCTGATGTCAGTTTGTAGGGCTCCTTTGGGTCTATCAGGGCAGCAGAAGTTTGATGTGGGGACAACTTCAGTCTGGGGTCCATCCTTCGATGTAAGGATTTTTTGCATTGAGGTCCCAGCCCAGGACCAGGGGCCCCTGGGCACATCCTTTGGCCATTTTCCCTTGGAAAGAAAACTCACCAGTCCGGGTTCCAGATGTCAGTTTGTAGGGCTCCCTGGGGTCTATCAGGGCATTACAAATTTTAGGTGGGGACAATTTTGGTTTGGCCTCCATCCTTTGATATAAAGATTTTTTGCAGTCAGGCCCAGCCCATTGCCAGGGTCCCATGGGCACATTCTTTGGCCATTTTCCCTGGGAAAGAAAACTCACCAGTCCAGGTTCCTGATGTCAGTTTGTAGGGCTCCCTTGGGTCTATCAGGGCAGCACAAGTTTGAGGTGGGGACAACTTCGGTCTGGGGTCCATCCTTCGATACAAGGATTTTTTGCAGTCAGGCCCCAGCCCAGGGCCAGGGGCCCCTGGGCACATCCTTTGGCCATTTTCCCTGGGAAAGAAAACTCAGCAGTCCAGGTTCCTGATGTCAGTTTGTAGGGCTCCCTTGGGTCTATCAGGGCAGCACAAGTTTGACTTGGTGACAACTTCGGTCTGGGGTCCATCCTTCGATATATGTATTTTTTGCAGTGATCCAGCCCAGGGCCAGGGGCCCCTGGGCACACCTTTTCGCCATTTTCCCTGGGAAAGAAAACTCACCAGTCCAGGTTCCTGATGTCAGTTTGTAGGGCTCCCTTGGGTCTATCAGGGCAGCACAAGTTTGAGGTGGGGAAAACTTCGGTCTGGGCTCCATCCTTCGATATAAGGATTTTTTGCAGTCAGGTCCCAGCCCAGGGTGCGGGGAACCATGACACAACCTTTGGAAGTTTTTCCTGGGAAAGAAAACTCACCAGTCCAGGTTCCTGATGTCAGTTTGTAAGGCTCCTTTGGGTCTATCAGGGCAGCATAGGTTTGATGTGGGGACAACTTCGGTCTGGGGTTCATCTTCGATATAAGGATTTTTTGCAGTCAGGACCCAGCCCAGGGCCAGGGGCCCCTGGGCACATCCTTTGGCCATTTTCTCTTGGAAAGAAAACTCACCAGTCCAGGTTCCGGACGTCAGTTTGTAGGGCTCCCTTGGGTCTATCAGGGCAGCAGAAATTTGAGGAGGGGACAATTCGGTCTGGGGTCCATCCTGCGATATATGTATATTTTGCAGTCAGGTCCCAGCCGAGGGCCAGGGGCCCCTGGGCACATCCTTTGGCCCTTTTCCCTGGGAAAGAAAACTCAGTAGTCCAGGTTCCTGATGTCAGTTTGTAGGGCTCCCTGGGGTCTATCAGGGCATTACAAATTTTAGGTGGGGACAACTTTGGTCTGGCCTCCATCCTTTGATATAAAGATTTTTTGCAGTCAGGCCCAGCCCATTGCCAGGGTCCCATGGGCACATTCTTTTGCCATTTTCCCTGGGAAAGAAAAATCACCAGTCCAGGTTCCTGATGTCAGTTTGTAGGGCTCCCTTGGGTCTATCAGGGCAGCACAAGTTTGAGGTGGGGACAACTTCGGTCTGGAATCCATCTTTCGATACAAGGATTTTTTGCAGTCATGCCCCAGCCCAGGGCCAGGGGCCCCTGGGCACATCCTTTGGCCATTTTCCCTGGGAAAGAAAACTCACCAGTCCAGGTTCCTGATGTCAGTTTGTAGGGATTATTTGGGTCTATCAGGGCAGCAGACGTTTGAGGTGGGGACAACTTAGGTGTGGGGTCCATCCTTCTATATAAGGATTTTTTGCAGTGAGGTCCCAGCCCAGGTCCAGGGGCCCCTGGGCACATCCTTTGGCCATTTTCCCTGGGAAAGAAAACTCACCAGTCCAGGTTCGTGATGTCAGTTTGTAGGGCTCCCTTGGGTCTATCAGGGCAGCACAAGTTTGAGGTGGGGAAAACTTCGGTCTGGGCTCCATCCTTCGATATAAGGATTTTTTGCAGTCAGGTCCCAGCCCAGGGTGCGGGGAACCATGGCACAACCTTTGGCAGTTTTTCCTGGGAAAGAAAACTCACCAGTCCAGGTTCCTGATGTCAGTTTTTAGGGCTCCCTTGGGTCTATCAGGGCAGCAGAAATTTGAGGAGGGGACAATTCGGTCTGGGGTCCATCCTGCGATATAAGGATATTTTGCAGTCAGGTCCCAGCCGAGTGCCAGGGTCCCCTGGGCACATCGTTTGTCCATTTCCCCTGGGAAAGAAAACTCAGCAGTCCAGGTTCCTGATGTCAGTTTGTAGGGCTCCTTTGGGTCTATCAGGGCAGCAGAATTTTGATGTGGGGACAACTTCGGTCTGGGGTCCATCCTTTGATATAAGGATTTTTTGCAGTCAGGTCCCAGCCATGGCCGGGGGCACCTAGGCACATCCTTTGGCCATTTTCCCTGGGAAAGAAAACTCACCAGTCCAGGTTCCTGATGTCAGTTTGTAGGGCTCCCTTGGGGCTGTCAGGGCAGCAGAATTTTGAGGAGTGGGCAAATTCGGTCTGGAATCCATCCTTCGATATAAGGATTTTTTGCAGTGAGGTCCCAGCCGAGGGCCAGGGGCCCCTGGGCACATCCTTTGGCCATTTTCCCTGGGAAAGAAAACTCACCAGTCCAGGTTCCTGATGTCAGTTTGTAGGGCTCCTTTGGGTCTATCAGGGCAGCAGAAGTTTGATGTGGGGACAACTTCAGTCTGGGGTCCATCCTTCGATGTAAGGATTTTTTGCATTGAGGTCCCAGCCCAGGACCAGGGGCCCCTGGGCACATCCTTTGGCCATTTTCCCTTGGAAAGAAAACTCACCAGTCCGGGTTCCAGATGTCAGTTTGTAGGGCTCCCTGGGGTCTATCAGGGCATTACAAATTTTAGGTGGGGACAATTTTGGTTTGGCCTCCATCCTTTGATATAAAGATTTTTTGCAGTCAGGCCCAGCCCATTGCCAGGGTCCCATGGGCACATTCTTTGGCCATTTTCCCTGGGAAAGAAAACTCACCAGTCCAGGTTCCTGATGTCAGTTTGTAGGGCTCCCTTGGGTCTATCAGGGCAGCACAAGTTTGAGGTGGGGACAACTTCGGTCTGGGGTCCATCCTTCGATACAAGGATTTTTTGCAGTCAGGCCCCAGCCCAGGGCCAGGGGCCCCTGGGCACATCCTTTGGCCATTTTCCCTGGGAAAGAAAACACAGCAGTCCAGGTTCCTGATGTCAGTTTGTAGGGCTCCCTTGGGTCTATCAGGGCAGCACAAGTTTGACTTGGTGACAACTTCGGTCTGGGGTCCATCCTTCGATATATGTATTTTTTGCAGTGATCCAGCCCAGGGCCAGGGGCCCCTGGGCACACCTTTTCGCCATTTTCCCTGGGAAAGAAAACTCACCAGTCCAGGTTCCTGATGTCAGTTTGTAGGGCTCCCTTGGGTCTATCAGGGCAGCACAAGTTTGAGGTGGGGAAAACTTCGGTCTGGGCTCCATCCTTCGATATAAGGATTTTTTGCAGTCAGGTCCCAGCCCAGGGTGCGGGGAACCATGACACAACCTTTGGAAGTTTTTCCTGGGAAAGAAAACTCACCAGTCCAGGTTCCTGATGTCAGTTTGTAAGGCTCCTTTGGGTCTATCAGGGCAGCATAGGTTTGATGTGGGGACAACTTCGGTCTGGGGTTCATCTTCGATATAAGGATTTTTTGCAGTCAGGACCCAGCCCAGGGCCAGGGGCCCCTGGGCACATCCTTTGGCCATTTTCTCTTGGAAAGAAAACTCACCAGTCCAGGTTCCGGACGTCAGTTTGTAGGGCTCCCTTGGGTCTATCAGGGCAGCACAAGTTTGAGGTGCTGACAACTTCGGTCTGGGGTCCATCCTTTGATATAAGTATTTTTTGCAGTCAGGACCCAGCGCAGTGTGCGGCGCCCCTGGGCACATTCTTTGGCCATTTTCCCTTGGAAAGAAAACCCACCAGTCCAGGTACCTGATGTCAGTTTGTAGGGCTCCCTTGGGTCTATCAGGGCAGCACAAGTTTGAGGTGGGGACAATTTCGGTCTGGGGTCCATCCTTCGATATAAGGATTTTTTGCAGTCAGGTCCCAGCCATGGCCGGGGGCACCTAGGCACATTCTTTGTCCCTTTTCCCTGAGAAAGAAAACTCACCAGTCCAGGTTCCTGATGTCAGTTTGTAGGGCTCCTTTGGGTCTATCAGGGCAGCAGAACTTTGATGTGGGGACAACTTCGGTCTGGGGTCCATCCTTCGATATATGTATTTTTTGCAGTGATCCAGCCCAGGGCCAGGGGCCCCTGGGCACATCGTTTGTCCATTTCCCCTGGGAAAGAAAACTCAGCAGTCCAGGTTCCTGATGTCAGTTTGTAGGGCTCCTTTGGGTCTATCAGGGCAGCAGAAGTTTGATGTGGGGACAACTTCAGTCTGGGGTCCATCCTTCGATATAAGGATTTTTTGCAGTCAGGTCCCAGCCATGGCCGGGGACACCTAGGCACATCCTTTGGCCATTTTCCCTGCGAAAGAAAACTCACCAGTCCAGGTTCCTGATGTCAGTTTGTAGGGCTCCCTTGGGGCTGTCAGAACAGCAGAATTTTGAGGAGTGGGCAATTTCGGTCTGGAATCCATCCTTTGATATAAAGATTTTTTGCAGTCAGGCCCAGCCCATTGCCAGGGTCCCATGGGCACATTCTTTGGCCATTTTCCCTGGGAAAGAAAACTCACCAGTCCAGGTTCCTGATGTCAGTTTGTAGGGCTCCCTTGGGTCTATCAGGGCAGCACAAGTTTGAGGTGGGGACAACTTCGGTCTGGGGTCCATCCTTCGATACAAGGATTTTTTGCAGTCAGGCCCCAGCCCAGGGCCAGGGGCCCCTGGGCACATCCTTTGGCCATTTTCCCTGGGAAAGAAAACTCAGCAGTCCAGGTTCCTGATGTCAGTTTGTAGGGCTCCCTTGGGTCTATCAGGGCAGCACAAGTTTGAGGTGGGGAAAACTTCGGTCTGGGCTCCATCCTTCGATATAAGGATTTTTTGCAGTCAGGTCCCAGCCCAGGGTTCGGGGAACCATGACACAACCTTTGGAAGTTTTTCCTGGGAAAGAAAACTCACCAGTCCAGGTTCCTGATGTCAGTTTGTAGGGCTCCTTTGGGTCTATCAGGGCAGCAGAAGTTTGATGTGGGGACAACTTCGGTCTGGGGTCCATCCTTCGATATAAGGATTTTTTGCAGTCAGGTCCCAGTCATGGCCGGGGGCACCTAGGCGCATCCTTTGGCCATTTTCCCTGCGAAAGAAAACTCACCAGTCCAGGTTCCTGATGTCAGTTTGTAGGGCTCCTTTGGGTCTATCAGGGCAGCATAGGTTTGATGTGGGGACAACTTCGGTCTGGGGTTCATCTTCGATATAAGGATTTTTTGCAGTCAGGACCCAGCCCAGGGCCAGGGGCCCCTGGGCACATCCTTTGGCCATTTTCTCTTGGAAAGAAAACTCACCAGTCCAGGTTCCGGACGTCAGTTTGTAGGGCTCCCTTGGGTCTATCAGGGCAGCACAAGTTTGAGGTGCTGACAACTTCGGTCTGGGGTCCATCCTTTGATATAAGTATTTTTTGCAGTCAGGACCCAGCGCAGTGTGCGGCGCCCCTGGGCACATTCTTTGGCCATTTTCCCTTGGAAAGAAAACCCACCAGTCCAGGTACCTGATGTCAGTTTGTAGGGCTCCCTTGGGTCTATCAGGGCAGCACAAGTTTGAGGTGGGGACAATTTCGGTCTGGGGTCCATCCTTCGATATAAGGATTTTTTGCAGTCAGGTCCCAGCCATGGCCGGGGGCACCTAGGCACATCCTTTGGCCACTTTCCCTGGGAAAGAAAACTCACCAGTCCAGGTTCCTGATGTCAGTTTGTAGGGCTCCTTTGGGTCTATCAGGGCAGCAGAACTTTGATGTGGGGACAACTTCGGTCTGGGGTCCATCCTTCGATATATGTATTTTTTGCAGTGATCCAGCCCAGGGCCAGGGGCCCCTGGGCACAACTTTTCGCCATTTTCCCTGGGAAAGAAAACTCACCAGTCCAGGTTCCTGATGTCAGTTTGTAGGGCTCCCTTGGGTCTATCAGGGCGGCACAAGTTTGAGGTGGGGACAACTTTGGTCTGGGGTCCATCCTTCGATACAAGGATTTTTTGAAGTCAAGTCCCAGCCCAGGGCCAGGGGCCCCTGGGCACATCGTTTGTCCATTTCCCCTGGGAAAGAAAACTCAGCAGTCCAGGTTCCTGATGTCAGTTTGTAGGGCTCCTTTGGGTCTATCAGGGCAGCAGAAGTTTGATGTGGGGACAACTTCGGTCTGGGGTCCATCCTTCGATATAAGGATTTTTTGCAGTCAGGTCCCAGCCATGGCCGGGGGCACCTAGGCACATCCTTTGGCCATTTTCCCTGCGAAAGAAAACTCACCAGTCCAGGTTCCTGATGTCAGTTTGTAGGGCTCCCTTGGGGCTGTCAGGGCAGCAGAATTTTGAGGAGTGGGCAATTTCGGTCTGGAATCCATCCTTCGATATAAGGATTTTTTGCAGTCAGGTCCCAGCCGAGGGCCAGGGGCCCCTGGGCACATCCTTTGGCCATTTTCCCTGGGAAAGAAAACTCAGCAGTCCAGGTTCCTGAGGTCAGTTTGTAGGGCTCCCTTGGGTCTATCAGGGCAGCACAAGTTTGACTTGGTGACAACTTCGGTCTGGGGTCCATCCTTCGATATATGTATTTTTTGCAGTGATCCAGCCCAGGGCCAGGGGCCCCTGGGCACACCTTTTCGCCATTTTCCCTTGGAAAGAAAACTCACCAGTCCAGGTTCCTGATGTCAGTTTGTAGGGCTCCCTTGGGTCTATCAGGGCAGCACAAGTTTGAGGTGGGGACAACTTCGGTCTGGGCTCCATCCTTCGATATAAGGATTTTTTGCAGTCAGGCCCCAGCCCAGGGTGCGGGGAACCATGGCACAACCTTTGGCAGTTTTTCCTGGGAAAGAAAACTGACCAGTCCAGGTTCCTGATGTCAGTTTGTAGGGCTCCCTTGGGTCTATCAGGGCAGCACAAGCTTGAGGTGGGGACAACTTCGGTCTGGAATCCATCTTTCGATACAAGGATTTTTTGCAGTCAGGCCCCAGCCCAGGGCCAGGGGCCCCTGGGCACATCCTTTGGCCATTTTCCCTGGGAAATAAAACCCACCAGTCCAGGTTCCTGATGTCAGTTTGTAGGGATCATTTGGGTCTATCAGGGCAGCAGACGTTTGAGGTGGGGACAACTTAGGTGTGGGGTCCATACTTCTATATAAGGATTTTTTGCAGTGAGGTCCCAGCCCAGGACCAGGGGCCCCTAGGCACATCCTTTGTCCCTTTTCCCTGGGAAAGAAAACTCAGCAGTCCCGGTTCCTGATGTCAGTTTGTAGGGCTCCCTTGGGACGATCAGGACAGCATAGGTTTGATGTGGGGACAACTTCGGTCTGGGGTTCATCCTTCGATATAAGGATTTTTTGCAGTCAGGTCCCAGCCCAGGGCCAGGGGCCCCTGGGCACATCCTTTGGCCATTTTCTCTTGGAAAGAAAACTCAGCAGTCCAGGTTCCGGATGTCAGTTTGTAGGGCTCCCTTGGGTCTATCAGGGCAGCACAAGTTTGAGGAGGGGACAACTTCGGTCTGGGCTCCATCCTTCGATACAAGGATTTTTTTCAGTCATGTCCCAGCCCAGGGCCAGGGGCCCCTGGGCACAACCTTTGGCCGTTTTCTCTTGTAAAGAAAACTCACCAGTCCAGGTTCCGGATGTCAGTTTGTAGGGCTCCCTTGGGTCTATCAGGGCAGCACAAGTTTGAGGTGCTGACAACTTCGGTCTGGGGTCCATCCTTTGATATATGTATTTTTTGCAGTCAGGAGCCAGCCCAGTGTGCGGCGCCCTTGGGCACATCGTTTGGCCATTTTCCCTTGGAAAGAAAACTCACCAGTCCAGGTACCTGATGTCAATTTGTAGGGCTCCCTGGGGTCTATCTGGGCATTACAAATTTAAGGTGGGGACAACTTCGGTCTGGCCTCCATCTTTTGATATAAAGATTTTTTGCAGTCAGGCCCAGCCCATTGCCAGGGTCCCATGGGCACATTCTTTGGCCATTTTCCCTGGGAAAGAAAACTCACCAGTCCAGGTTCCTGATGTCAGTTTGTAGGGCTCCCTTGGGTCTATCAGGGCAGCACAAGTTTGAGGTGGGGACAATTTCGGTCTGGGGTCCATCCTTCGATATAAGGATTCTTTGCAGTCAGGTCCCAGCCATGGCCGGGGGCACCTAGGCACATTCTTTGTCCCTTTTCCCTGAGAAAGAAAACTCACCAGTCCAGGTTCCTGATGTCAGTTTGTAGGGCTCCCTTGGGTCTATCAGGGCGGCACAAGTTTGAGGTGGGGACAACTTTGGTCTGGGGTCCATCCTTCGATACAAGGATTTTTTGCAGTCAGGTCCCAGCCCAGGGCCAGGGGCCCCTGGGCACATCCTTTGGCCATTTTCCCTGGGAAAGAAAACTCAGCAGTCCAGGTTCCTGATGTCAGTTTGTAGGGCTCCCTTGGGTCTATCAGGGCAGCACAAGTTTGAGGTGGGGACAACTTCGGTCTGGGGTCCATCTTTCCATACAAGGATTTTTTGCAGTCAGGCCCCAGCCCAGGGCCAGGGGCCCCTGGGCACATCCTTTGGCCACTTTCCCTGGGAAAGAAAACTCACCAGTCCAGGTTCCTGATGTCAGTTTGTAGGGCTCCCTTGGGTCTATCAGGGCAGCACAAGTTTGAGGTGGGGAAAACTTCGGTCTGGGCTCCATCCTTCGATATAAGGATTTTTTGCAGTCAGGTCCCAGCCCAGGGTGCGGGGCCCCTGGGCACAACCTTTGGCAGTTTTTCCTGGGAAAGAAAACTCACCAGTCCAGGTTCCTGATGTCAGTTTTTAGGGCTCCCTTGGGTCTATCAGGGCAGCAGAAATTTGAGCAGGGGACAATTCGGTCTGGGGTCCATCCTGCGATATATGTATATTTTGCAGTCAGGTCCCAGCCGAGGGCCAGGGTCCCCTGGGCACATCCTTTGGCCCTTTTCCCTGGGAAAGAAAACTCAGTAGTCCAGGTTCCTGATGTCAGTTTGTAGGGCTCCCTGGGGTCTATCAGGGCATTACAAATTTTAGGTGGGGACAACTTTGGTCTGGCCTCCATCCTTTGATATAAAGATTTTTTGCAGTCAGGCCCAGCCCATTGCCAGGGTCCCATGGGCACATTCTTTTGCCATTTTCCCTGGGAAAGAAAAATCACCAGTCCAGGTTCCTGATGTCAGTTTGTAGGGCTCCCTTGGGTCTATCAGGGCAGCACAAGTTTGAGGTGGGGACAACTTCGGTCTGGAATCCATCTTTCGATACAAGGATTTTTTGCAGTCAGGCCCCAGCCCAGGGCCAGGGGCCCCTGGGCACATCCTTTGGCCATTTTCCCTGGGAAAGAAAACTCACCAGTCCAGGTTCCTGATGTCAGTTTGTAGGGATTATTTGGGTCTATCAGGGCAGCAGACGTTTGAGGTGGGGACAACTTAGGTGTGGGGTCCATCCTTCTATATAAGGATTTTTTGCAGTGAGGTCCCAGCCCAGGTCCAGGGGCCCCTGGGCACATCCTTTGGCCATTTTCCCTGGGAAAGAAAACTCACCAGTCCAGGTTCGTGATGTCAGTTTGTAGGGCTCCCTTGGGTCTATCAGGGCAGCACAAGTTTGACTTGGTGACAACTTCGGTCTGGGGTCCATCCTTCGATATATGTATTTTTTGCAGTGATCCAGCCCAGGGCCAGGGGCCCCTGGGCACACCTTTTCGCCATTTTCCCTTGGAAAGAAAACTCACCAGTCCAGGTTGCTGATGTCAGTTTGTAGGGCTCCCTTGGGTCTATCAGGGCAGCACAAGTTTGAGGTGGGGAAAACTTCGGTCTGGGCTCCATCCTTCGATATAAGGATTTTTTGCAGTCAGGTCCAAGCCCAGGGTGCGGGGAACCATGGCACAACCTTTGGCAGTTTTTCCTGGGAAAGAAAACTCACCAGTCCAGGTTCCTGATGTCAGTTTTTAGGGCTCCCTTGGGTCTATCAGGGCAGCAGAAATTTGAGGAGGGGACAATTCGGTCTGGGGTCCATCCTGCGATATAAGGATATTTTGCAGTCAAGTCCCAGCCGAGTGCCAGGGGCCCCAGGGCACATCGTTTGTCCATTTCCCCTGGGAAAGAAAACTCAGCAGTCCAGGTTCCTGATGTCAGTTTGTAGGGCTCCTTTGGGTCTATCAGGGCAGCAGAATTTTGATGTGGGGACAACTTCGGTCTGGGGTCCATCCTTCGATATAAGGATTTTTTGCAGTCAGGTCCCAGCCATGGCCGGGGGCACCTAGGCACATCCTTTGGCCATTTTCCCTGCGAAAGAAAAGTCACCAGTCCAGGTTCCTGATGTCAGTTTGTAGGGCTCCCTTGGGGCTGTCAGGGCAGCAGAATTTTGAGGAGTGAGCAAATTCAGTCTGGAATCCATCCTTCGATATAAGGATTTTTTGCAGTCAGGTCCCAGCCGAGGGCCAGGGGCCCCTGGGCACATCCTTTGGCCATTTTCCCTGGGAAAGAAAACTCACCAGTCCAGGTTCCTGATGTCAGTTTGTAGGGCTCCTTTGGGTCTATCAGGGCAGCAGAAGTTTGATGTGGGGACAACTTCAGTCTGGGGTCCATCCTTTGATGTAAGGATTTTTTGCATTGAGGTCCCAGCCCAGGACCAGGGGCCCCTGGGCACATCCTTTGGCCATTTTCCCTTGGAAAGAAAACTCACCAGTCCGGGTTCCAGATGTCAGTTTGTAGGGCTCCCTGGGGTCTATCAGGGCATTACAAATTTTAGGTGGGGACAACTTTGGTTTGGCCTCCATCCTTTGATATAAAGATTTTTTGCAGTCAGGCCCAGCCCATTGCCAGGGTCCCATGGGCACATTCTTTGGCCATTTTCCCTGGGAAAGAAAACTCACCAGTCCAGGTTCCTGATGTCAGTTTGTAGGGCTCCCTTGGGTCTATCAGGGCAGCACAAGTTTGAGCTGGGGACAACTTCGGTCTGGGGTACATCCTTCGATACAAGGATTTTTTGCAGTCAGGCCCCAGCCCAGGGCCAGGGGCCCCTGGGCACATCCTTTGGCCATTTTCCCTGGGAAAGAAAACTCACCAGTCCAGGTTTCTGATGTCAGTTTGTAGGGCTCCCTTGGGTCTATCAGGGCAGCACAAGTTTGAGGTGGGGAAAACTTTGGTCTGGGCTCCATCCTTCGATATATGGATTTTTTGCAGTCAGGTCCCAGCCCAGGGTGTGGGGAACCATGACACAACCTTTGGAAGTTTTTCCTGGGAAAGAAAACTCACCAGTCCAGGTTCCTGATGTCAGTTTGTAGGGCTCCTTTGGGTCTATCAGGGCAGCAGAAGTTTGATGTGGGGACAACTTCGGTCTGGGGTCCATCCTTCGATATAAGGATTTTTTGCAGTCAGGTCCCAGTCATGGCCGGGGGCACCTAGGCACATCCTTTGGCCATTTTCCCTGCGAAAGAAAACTCACCAGTCCAGGTTCCTGATGTCAGTTTGTAGGGCTCCTTTGGCTCTATCAGGGCAGCATAGGTTTGATGTGGGGACAACTTCGGTCTGGGGTTCATCTTCGATATAAGGATTTTTTGCAGTCAGGACCCAGCCCAGGGCCAGGGGCCCCTGGGCACATCCTTTGGCCATTTTCTCTTGGAAAGAAAACTCACCAGTCCAGGTTCCGGACGTCAGTTTGTAGGGCTCCCTTGGGTCTATCAGGGCAGCACAAGTTTGAGGTGCTGACAACTTCGGTCTGGGGTCCATCCTTTGATATAAGTATTTTTTGCAGTCAGGACCCAGCGCAGTGTGCGGCGCCCCTGGGCACATTCTTTGGCCATTTTCCCTTGGAAAGAAAACCCATCAGTCCAGGTACCTGATGTCAGTTTGTAGGGCTCCCTTGGGTCTATCAGGGCAGCACAAGTTTGAGGTGGGGACAATTTCGGTCTGGGGTCCATCCTTCGATATAAGGATTTTTTGCAGTCAGGTCCCAGCCATGGCCGGGGGCACCTAGGCACATTATTTGTCCCTTTTCCCTGAGAAAGAAAACTCACCAGTCCAGGTTCCTGATGTCAGTTTGTAGGGCTCCTTTGGGTCTATCAGGGCAGCAGAACTTTGATGAGGGGACAACTTCGGTCTGGGGTCCATCCTTCGATATATGTATTTTTTGCAGTGATCCAGCCCAGGGCCAGGGGCCCCTGGGCACAACTTTTCGCCATTTTCCCTGGGAAAGAAAACTCACCAGTCCAGGTTCCTGATGTCAGTTTGTAGGGCTCCCTTGGGTCTATCAGGGCGGCACAAGTTTGAGGTGGGGACAACTTTGGTCTGGGGTCCATCCTTCGATACAAGGATTTTTTGCAGTCAAGTCCCAGCCCAGGGCCAGGGGCCCCTGGGCACATCGTTTGTCCATTTCCCCTGGGAAAGAAAACTCAGCAGTCCAGGTTCCTGATGTCAGTTTGTAGGGCTCCTTTGGGTCTATCAGGGCAGCAGAAGTTTGATGTGGGGACAACTTCGGTCTGGGGTCCATCCTTCGATATAAGGATTTTTTGCAGTCAGGTCCCAGCCATGGCCGGGGGCACCTAGGCACATCCTTTGGCCATTTTCCCTGCGAAAGAAAACTCACCAGTCCAGGTTCCTGATGTCAGTTTGTAGGGCTCCCTTGGGGCTGTCAGGGCAGCAGAATTTTGAGGAGTGGGCAATTTCGGTCTGGAATCCATCCTTCGATACAAGGATTTTTTGCAGTCAGGTCCCAGCCGAGGGCCAGGGGCCCCTGGGCACATCCTTTGGCCATTTTCCCTGGGAAAGAAAACTCACCAGTCCAGGTTCCTGAGGTCAGTTTGTAGGGCTCCTTTGGGTCTATCAGGGCAGCACAAGTTTGAGGTGGGGACAACTTCGGTCTGGGGTCCATCCTTCGATACAAGGATTTGTTGCAGTGATCCAGCCCAGGGCCAGGGGCCCCTGGGCACAACTTTTCGCCATTTTCCCTGGGAAAGAAAACTCACCAGTCCAGCTTCCTGATGTCAGTTTGTAGGGCTCCCTTGGGTCTATCCAGGCAGCACAAGTTTGACTTGGTGACAACTTCAGTCTGGGGTCCATCCTTCGATATATGTATTTTTTGCAGTGATCCAGCCCAGGGCCAGGGGCCCCTGGGCACAACTTTTCGCCATTTTCCCTGGGAAAGAAAACTCACCAGTCCAGGTTCCTGATGTCAGTTTGTAGGGCTCCCTTGGGTCTATCAGGGCGGCACAAGTTTGAGGTGGGGACAACTTCGGTCTGGGCTCCATCCTTCGATAAAAGGATTTTTTGCAGTCAGGTCCCAGCCCAGCGCCAGGGGACCCTGGGCACATCCTTTGGCCCTTTTCCCTGGGAAAGAAAACTCAGCAGTCCAGGTTCCTGATGTCAGTTTGTAGGGCTCCCTGGGGTCTATCAGGGCATTACAAATTTTAGGTGGGGACAACTTTGGTCTGGCCTCCATCCTTTGATATAAAGATTTTTTGCAGTCAGGCCCAGCCCATTGCCAGGGTCCCATGGGCACATTCTTTGGCCATTTTCCCTGGGAAAGAAAAATCACCAGTCCAGGTTCCTGATGTCAGTTTGTAGGGCTCCCTTGGGTCTATCAGGGCAGCACAAGTTTGAGGTGGGGACAACTTCGGTCTGGGGTCCATCCTTCGATACAAGGATTTGTTGCAGTGATCCAGCCCAGGGCCAGGGGCCCCTGGGCACAACTTTTCGCCATTTTCCCTGGGAAAGAAAACTCACCAGTCCAGGTTCCTGATGTCAGTTTGTAGGGATTATTTGGGTCTATCAGGGCAGCAGACGTTTGAGGTGGGGACAACTTAGGTGTGGGGTCCATCCTTCTATATAAGGATTTTTTGCAGTGAGGTCCCAGCCCAGGTCCAGGGGCCCCTGGGCACATCCTTTGGCCATTTTCCCTGGGAAAGAAAACTCAGCAGTCCAGGTTCGTGATGTCAGTTTGTAGGGCTCCCTTGGGTCTATCAGGGCAGCACAAGTTTGACTTGGTGACAACTTCGGTCTGGGGTCCATCCTTCGATATATGTATTTTTTGCAGTGATCCAGCCCAGGGCCAGGGGCCCCTGGGCACATCTTTTCGCCATTTTCCCTTGGAAAGAAAACTCACCAGTCCAGGTTCCTGATGTCAGTTTGTAGGGCTCCCTTGGGTCTATCAGGGCAGCACAAGTTTGAGGTGGGGACAACTTCGGTCTGGGCTCCATCCTTCGATATAAGGATTTTTTGCAGTCAGGTCCCAGCCCAGGGTGCGGGGAACCATGGCACAACCTTTGGCAGTTTTTCCTGGGAAAGAAAACTCACCAGTCCAGGTTCCTGATGTCAGTTTTTAGGGCTCCCTTGGGTCTATCAGGGCAGCAGAAATTTGAGGAGGGGACAATTCGGTCTGGGGTCCATCCTTTGATATAAAGATTTTTTGCAGTCAGGCCCAGCCCATTGCCACGGTCCCATGGGCACATTCTTTGGCCATTTTCCCTGGGAAAGAAAACTCACCAGTCCAGGTTCCTGACGTCAGTTTGTAGGGCTCCCTTGGGTCTATCAGGGCAGCACAAGTTTGAGGTGGGGACAACTTCGGTCTGGGGTCCATCCTTCGATATAAGGATTTTTTGCAGTCAGGTCCCAGCCATGGCCGGGGGCACCTAGGCACATCCTTTGGCCATTTTCCCTGCGAAAGAAAACTCACCAGTCCAGGCTCCTGATGTCAGTTTGTAGGGCTCCCTTGGGGCTGTCAGGGCAGCAGAATTTTGAGGAGTGGGCAATTTCGGTCTGGGGTCCATCCTTCGATATAAGGATTTTTTGCAGTCAGGTCCCAGCCATGGCCGGGGGCACCTAGGCACATTCTTTGTCCCTTTTCCCTGGGAAAGAAAACTCACCAGTCCAGGTTCCTGATGTCAGTTTGTAGGGCTCCTTTGGGTCTATCAGGGCAGCAGAACTTTGAAGTGGGGACAACTTCGGTCTGGGGTCCATCCTTCGATATAAGGATTTTTTGCATTGAGGTCCCAGCCCAGGGCCAGGGGCCCCTGGGCACATACTTTGGCCATTTTCCCTGGGAAAGAAAACTCACCAGTCCAGGTTCCTGATGTCAGTTTGTAGGGCTCCCTTGGGTCTATCAGGGCAGCACAAGTTTGACTTGGTGACAACTTCGGTCTGGGGTACATCCTTCGATATATGTATTTATTGCAGTGATCCAGCCCAGGGCCAGGGGCCCCTGGGCACAACTTTTCTCCATTTTCCCTGGGAAAGAAAACTCACCAGTCCAGGTTCCTGATGTCAGTTTGTAGGGCTCCCTTGGGTCTATCAGGGCGGCACAAGTTTGAGGTGGGGACAACTTTGGTCTGGGGTCCATTGTTCGATAAAAGGATTTTTTGCAGTCAGGTCCCAGCCCAGGGCCAGGGGCCCCTGGGCACATCCTTTGGCCCTTTTCCCTGGGAAAGAAAACTCAGCAGTCCAGGTTCCTGATGTCAGTTTGCAGGGCTCCCTGGGGTCTATCAGGGCATTACAAATTTTAGGTGGGGACAACTTTGGTTTGGCCTCCATCCTTTGATATAAAGATTTTTTGCAGTCAGGCCCAGCCCATTGCCAGGGTCCCATGGGCACATTCTTTGGCCATTTTCCCTGGGAAAGAAAACTCACCAGTCCAGGTTCCTGATGTCAGTTTGTAGGGCTCCCTTGGGTCTATCAGGGCAGCACAAGCTTGAGGTGGGGACAACTTCGGTCTGGAATCCATCTTTCGATACAAGGATTTTTTGCAGTCAGGCCACAGCCCAGGGCCAGGGGCCCCTGGGCACATCCTTTGGCCATTTTCCCTGGGAAATAAAACCCACCAGTCCAGGTTCCTGATGTCAGTTTGTAGGGATCATTTGGGTCTATCAGGGCAGCAGACGTTTGAGGTGGGGACAACTTAGGTGTGGAGTCCATCCTTCTATATAAGGATTTTTTGCAGTGAGGTCCCAGCCCAGGACCAGGGGCCCCTGGGCACATCCTTTGTCCCTTTTCCCTGGGAAAGAAAACTCAGCAGTCCCGGTTCCTGATGTCAGTTTGTAGGGCTCCCTTGGGACGATCAGGACAGCATAGGTTTGATATGGGGACAACTTCGGTCTGGGGTTCATCCTACGATATAAGGATTTTTTGCAGTCAGGACCCAGCCCAGGGCCAGGGGCCCCTGGGCACATCCTTTGGCCATTTTCTCTTGGAAAGAAAACTCAGCAGTCCAGGTTCCGGATGTCAGTTTGTAGGGCTCCCTTGGGTCTATCAGGGCAGCACAAGTTTGAGGAGGGGACAACTTCGGTCTGGGCTCCATCCTTCGAAACAAGGATTTTTTTCAGTCATGTCCCAGCCCAGGGCCAGGGGTCCCTGGGCACAACCTTTGGCCGTTTTCTCTTGTAAAGAAAACTCACCAGTCCAGGTTCCGGATGTCAGTTTGTAGGGCTCCCTCGGGTCTATCAGGGCAGCACAAGTTTGAGGTGGGGACAACTTCGGTCTGGGGTCCATCCTTCGATACAAGGATTTTTTGCAGTCAGGTCCCAGCCCAGGGCCAGGGGCCCCTGGGCACATCCTTTAGCCCTTTCCCTGGGAAAGAAAACTCAGCAGTCCAGGTTCCTGATGTCAGTTTGTAGGGCTCCCTGGAGTCTATCTGGGCATTACAAATTTTAGGTGGGGACAACTTCGGTCTGGCCTCCATCTTTTGATATAAAGATTTTTTGCAGTCAGGCCCAGCCCATTGCCAGGGTCCCATGGGCACATTCTTTGGCCATTTTCCCTGGGAAAGAAAACTCACCAGTCCAGGTTCCTGATGTCAGTTTGTAGGGCTCCCTTGGGTCTATCAGGGCAGCACAAGTTTGAGGTGGGGACAACTTCGGTCTGGGGTCCATCCTTCGATACAAGGATTTGTTGCAGTGATCCAGCCCAGGGCCAGGGGCCCCTGGGGACAACTTTTCGCCATTTTCCCTGGGAAAGAAAACTCACCAGTCCAGCTTCCTGATGTCAGTTTGTAGGGCTCCCTTGGGTCTATCCGGGCAGCACAAGTTTGACTTGGTGACAACTTCGGTCTGGGGTCCATCCTTCGATATATGTATTTTTTGCAGTGATCCAGCCCAGGGCCAGGGGCCCCTGGGCACAACTTTTCGCCATTTTCCCTGGGAAAGACAAGTCACCAGTCCAGGTTCCTGATGTCAGTTTGTAGGGCTCCCTTGGGTCTATCAGGGCGGCACAAGTTTGAGGTGGGGACAACTTCGGTCTGGGCTCCATCCTTCGATAAAAGGATTTTTTGCAGTCAGGTCCCAGCCCAGCGCCAGGTGCCCCTGGGCACATCCTTTGGCCCTTTTCCCTGGGAAAGAAAACTCAGCAGTCCAGGTTCCTGATGTCAGTTTGTAGGGCTCCCTGGGGTCTATCAGGGCATTACAAATTTTAGGTGGGGACAACTTTGGTCTGGCCTCCATCCTTTGATATAAAGATTTTTTGCAGTCAGGCCCAGCCCATTGCCAGGGTCCCATGGGCACATTCTTTGGCCATTTTCCCTGGGAAAGAAAAATCACCAGTCCAGGTTCCTGATGTCAGTTTGTAGGGCTCCCTTGGGTCTATCAGGGCAGCACAAGTTTGAGGTGGGGACAACTTTGGTCTGGGGTCCATCTTTCGATACAAGGATTTTTTGCAGTCAGGCCCCAGCCCAGGGCCAGGGGCCCCTGGGCACATCCTTTGGCCATTTTCCCTGGGAAAGAAAACTCACCAGTCCAGGTTCCTGATGTCAGTTTGTAGGGATTATTTGGGTCTATCAGGGCAGCAGACGTTTGAGGTGGGGACAACTTAGGTGTGGGGTCCATCCTTCTATATAAGGATTTTTTGCAGTGAGGTCCCAGCCCAGGTCCAGGGGCCCCTGGGCACATCCTTTGGCCATTTTCCCTGGGAAAGAAAACTCAGCAGTCCAGGTTCGTGATGTCAGTTTGTAGGGCTCCCTTGGGTCTATCAGGGCAGCACAAGTTTGAGGTGGGGACAACTTCGGTCTGGGCTCCATCCTTCGATATAAGGATTTTTTGCAGTCAGGTCCCAGCCCAGGGTGCGGGGAACCATGGCACAACCTTTGGCAGTTTTTCCTGGGAAAGAAAACTCACCAGTCCAGGTTCCTGATGTCAGTTTTTAGGGCTCCCTTGGGTCTATCAGGGCAGCAGAAATTTGAGGAGGGGACAATTCGGTCTGGGGTCCATCCTTTGATATAAAGATTTTTTGCAGTCAGGCCCAGCCCATTGCCAGGGTCCCATGGGCACATTCTTTGGCCATTTTCCCTGGGAAAGAAAACTCACTAGTCCAGGTTGCTGATGTCAGTTTGTAGGGCTCCCTTGGGTCTATCAGGGCAGCACAAGTTTGAGGTGGGGACAACTTCGGTCTGGGGTCCATCCTTCGATATAAGGATTTTTTGCAGTCAGGTCCCAGCCATGGCCGGGGGCACCTAGGCACATCCTTTGGCCATTTTCCCTGCGAAAGAAAACTCACCAGTCCAGGTTCCTGATGTCAGTTTGTAGGGCTCCCTTGGGGCTGTCAGGGCAGCAGAATTTTGAGGAGTGGGCAATTTCGGTCTGGAATCCATCCTTCGATATAAGGATTTTTTGCAGTCAGGTCCCAACCGAGGGCCAGGGGCCCCTGGGCACATCCTTTGGCCATTTTCCCTGGGAAAGAAAACTCACCAGTCCAGGTTCCTGATGTCAGTTTGTAGGGCTCCTTTGGGTCTATCAGGGCAGCAGAAGTTTGATGTGGGGACAACTTCGGTCTGGGGTCCATCCTTCGATGTAAGGATTTTTTGCATTGAGGTCCCAGCCCAGGACCAGGGGCCCCTGGGCACATCCTTTGGCCATTTTCCCTTGGAAAGAAAACTCACCAGTCCGGGTTCCAGATGTCAGTTTGTAGGGCTCCCTGGGGTCTATCAGGGCATTACAAATTTTAGGTGGGGACAACTTTGGTTTGGCCTCCATCCTTTGTTATAAGATTTTTTGCAGTCAGGCCCAGCCCATTGCCAGGGTCCCATGGGCACATTCTTTGGCCATTTTCCCTGGGAAAGAAAACTCACCAGTCCAGGTTCCTGATGTCAGTTTGTAGGGCTCCCTTGGGTCTATCAGGGCAGCACAACTTTGAGGTGGGGACAACTTCGGTCTGGGGTCCATCCTTCGATACAAGGATTTTTTGCAGTCAGGCCCCAGCCCAGGGCCGGGGGCCCCTGGGCACATCCTTTGGCCAATTTCCCTGGGAAAGAAAACTCACCAGTCCAGGTTCCTGATTTCAGTTTGTAGGGCTCCCTTGGGTCTATCAGGGCAGCACAAGTTTGAGGTGGGGACAACTTCGGTCTGGGCTCCATCCTTCGATATAAGGATTTTTTGCAGTCAGGTCCCAGCCATGGCCGGGGGCACCTAGGCACATCCTTTGGCCATTTTCCCTGCGAAAGAAAACTCACCAGTCCAGGCTCCTGATGTCAGTTTGTAGGGCTCCCTTGGGGCTGTCAGGGCAGCAGAATTTTGAGGAGTGGGCAATTTCGGTCTGGGGTCCATCCTTCGATATAAGGATTTTTTGCAGTCAGGTCCCAGCCATGGCCGGGGGCACCTAGGCACATTCTTTGTCCCTTTTCCCTGGGAAAGAAAACTCACCAGTCCAGGTTCCTGATGTCAGTTTGTAGGGCTCCCTTGGGTCTATCCGGGCAGCACAAGTTTGACTTGGTGACAACTTCGGTCTGGGGTACATCCTTCGATATATGTATTTATTGCAGTGATCCAGCCCAGGGCCAGGGGCCCCTGGGCACAACTTTTCTCCATTTTCCCTGGGAAAGAAAACTCACCAGTCCAGGTTCCTGATGTCAGTTTGTAGGGCTCCCTTGGGTCTATCAGGGCGGCACAAGTTTGAGGTGGGGACAACTTTGGTCTGGGGTCCATCCTTCGATAAAAGGATTTTTTGCAGTCAGGTCCCAGCCCAGGGCCAGGGGCCCCTGGGCACATCCTTTGGCCCTTTTCCCTGGGAAAGAAAACTCAGCAGTCCAGGTTCCTGATGTCAGTTTGTAGGGCTCCCTGGGGTCTATCAGGGCATTACAAATTTTAGGTGGGGACAACTTTGGTTTGGCCTCCATCCTTTGATATAAAGATTTTTTGCAGTCAGGCCCAGCCCATTGCCAGGGTCCCCTGGGCACATTCTTTGGCCATTTTCCCTGGGAAAGAAAACTCACCAGTCCAGGTTCCTGATGTCAGTTTGTAGGGCTCCCTTGGGTCTATCAGGGCAGCACAAGCTTGAGGTGGGGACAACTTCGGTCTGGAATCCATCTTTCGATACAAGGATTTTTTGCAGTCAGGCCACAGCCCAGGGCCAGGGGCCCCTGGGCACATCCTTTGGCCATTTTCCCTGGGAAATAAAACCCACCAGTCCAGGTTCCTGATGTCAGTTTGTAGGGATCATTTGGGTCTATCAGGGCAGCAGACGTTTGAGGTGGGGACAACTTAGGTGTGGAGTCCATCCTTCTATATAAGGATTTTTTGCAGTGAGGTCCCAGCCCAGGACCGGGGGCCCCTGGGCACATCCTTTGTCCCTTTTCCCTGGGAAAGAAAACTCAGCAGTCCCGGTTCCTGATGTCAGTTTGTAGGGCTCCCTTGGGACGATCAGGACAGCATAGGTTTGATATGGGGACAACTTCGGTCTGGGGTTCATCCTACGATATAAGGATTTTTTGCAGTCAGGACCCAGCCCAGGGCCAGGGGCCCCTGGGCACATCCTTTGGCCATTTTCTCTTGGAAAGAAAACTCAGCAGTCCAGGTTCCGGATGTCAGTTTGTAGGGCTCCCTTGGGTCTATCAGGGCAGCACAAGTTTGAGGAGGGGACAACTTCGGTCTGGGCTCCATCCTTCGAAACAAGGATTTTTTTCAGTCATGTCCCAGCCCAGGGCCAGGGGTCCCTGGGCACAACCTTTGGCCGTTTTCTCTTGTAAAGAAAACTCACCAGTCCAGGTTCCGGATGTCAGTTTGTAGGGCTCCCTTGGGTCTATCAGGGCAGCACAAGTTTGAGGTGCTGACAACTTCGGTCTGGGGTCCATCCTTTGATATATGTATTTTTTTCAGTCAGGAGCCAGCCCAGTGTGCGGCGCCCTTGGGCACATCGTTTGGCCATTTTCCCTTGGAAAGAAAACTCACCAGTCCAGGTACCTGATGTCAGTTTGTAGGGCTCCCTCGGGTCTATCAGGGCAGCACAAGTTTGAGGTGGGGACAACTTCGGTCTGGGGTCCATCCTTCGATACAAGGATTTTTTGCAGTCAGGTCCCAGCCCAGGGCCAGGGGCCCCTGGGCACATCCTTTAGCCCTTTCCCTGGGAAAGAAAACTCAGCAGTCCAGGTTCCTGATGTCAGTTTGTAGGGCTCCCTGGAGTCTATCTGGGCATTACAAATTTTAGGTGGGGACAACTTCGGTCTGGCCTCCATCTTTTGATATAAAGATTTTTTGCAGTCAGGCCCAGCCCATTGCCAGGGTCCCATGGGCACATTCTTTGGCCATTTTCCCTGGGAAAGAAAACTCACCAGTCCAGGTTCCTGATGTCAGTTTGTAGGGCTCCCTTGGGTCTATCAGGGCAGCACAAGTTTGAGGTGGGGACAACTTCGGTCTGGGGTCCATCCTTCGATACAAGGATTTGTTGCAGTGATCCAGCCCAGGGCCAGGGGCCCCTGGGCACAACTTTTCGCCATTTTCCCTGGGAAAGAAAACTCACCAGTCCAGCTTCCTGATGTCAGTTTGTAGGGCTCCCTTGGGTCTATCCGGGCAGCACAAGTTTGACTTGGTGACAACTTCGGTCTGGGGTCCATCCTTCGATATATGTATTTTTTGCAGTGATCCAGCCCAGGGCCAGGGGCCCCTGGTCACAACTTTTCGCCATTTTCCCTGGGAAAGACAAGTCACCAGTCCAGGTTCCTGATGTCAGTTTGTAGGGCTCCCTTGGGTCTATCAGGGTGGCACAAGTTTGAGGTGGGGACAACTTCGGTCTGGGCTCCATCCTTCGATAAAAGGATTTTTTGCAGTCAGGTCCCAGCCCAGCGCCAGGGGCCCCTGGGCACATCCTTTGGCCCTTTTCCCTGGGAAAGAAAACTCAGCAGTCCAGGTTCCTGATGTCAGTTTGTAGGGCTCCCTGGGGTCTATCAGGGCATTACAAATTTTAGGTGGGGACAACTTTGGTCTGGCCTCCATCCTTTGATATAAAGATTTTTTGCAGTCAGGCCCAGCCCATTGCCAGGGTCCCATGGGCACATTCTTTGGCCATTTTCCCTGGGAAAGAAAAATCACCAGTCCAGGTTCCTGATGTCAGTTTGTAGGGCTCCCTGGGGTCTATCAGGGCATTACAAATTTTAGGTGGGGACAACTTTGGTCTGGCCTCCATCCTTTGATATAAAGATTTTTTGCAGTCAGGCCCAGCCCATTGCCAGGGTCCCATGGGCACATTCTTTGGCCATTTTCCCTGGGAAAGAAAAATCACCAGTCCAGGTTCCTGATGTCAGTTTGTAGGGCTCCCTTGGGTCTATCAGGGCAGCACAAGTTTGAGGTGGGGACAACTTCGGTCTGGGGTCCATCTTTCGATACAAGGATTTTTTGCAGTCAGGCCCCAGCCCAGGGCCAGGGGCCCCTGGGCACATCCTTTGGCCATTTTCCCTGGGAAAGAAAACTCACCAGTCCAGGTTCCTGATGTCAGTTTGTAGGGATTATTTGGGTCTATCAGGGCAGCAGACGTTTGAGGTGGGGACAACTTAGGTGTGGGGTCCATCCTTCTATATAAGGATTTTTTGCAGTGAGGTCCCAGCCCAGGTCCAGGGGCCCCTGGGCACATCCTTTGGCCATTTTCCCTGGGAAAGAAAACTCAGCAGTCCAGGTTCGTGATGTCAGTTTGTAGGGCTCCCTTGGGTCTATCAGGGCAGCACAAGTTTGACTTGGTGACAACTTCGGTCTGGGGTCCATCCTTCGATATATGTATTTTTTGCAGTGATCCAGCCCAGGGCCAGGGGCCCCTGGGCACATATTTTCGCCATTTTCCCTTGGAAAGAAAACTCACCAGTCCAGGTTCCTGATGTCAGTTTGTAGGGCTCCCTTGGGTCTATCAGGGCAGCACAAGTTTGAGGTGGGGACAACTTCGGTCTGGGCTCCATCCTTCGATATAAGGATTTTTTGCAGTCAGGTCCCAGCCCAGGGTGCGGGGAACCATGGCACAACCTTTGGCAGTTTTTCCTGGGAAAGAAAACTCACCAGTCCAGGTTCCTGATGTCAGTTTTTAGGGCTCCCTTGGGTCTATCAGGGCAGCAGAAATTTGAGGAGGGGACAATTCGGTCTGGGGTCCATCCTTTGATATAAAGATTTTTTGCAGTCAGGCCCAGCCCATTGCCAGGGTCCCATGGGCACATTCTTTGGCCATTTTCCCTGGGAAAGAAAACTCACTAGTCCAGGTTGCTGATGTCAGTTTGTAGGGCTCCCTTGGGTCTATCAGGGCAGCACAAGTTTGAGGTGGGGACAACTTCGGTCTGGGGTCCATCCTTCGATATAAGGATTTTTTGCAGTCAGGTCCCAGCCATGGCCGGGGGCACCTAGGCACATCCTTTGGCCATTTTCCCTGCGAAAGAAAACTCACCAGTCCAGGTTCCTGATGTCAGTTTGTAGGGCTCCCTTGGGGCTGTCAGGGCAGCAGAATTTTGAGGAGTGGGCAATTTCGGTCTGGAATCCATCCTTCGATATAAGGATTTTTTGCAGTCAGGTCCCAACCGAGGGCCAGGGGCCCCTGGGCACATCCTTTGGCCATTTTCCCTGGGAAAGAAAACTCACCAGTCCAGGTTCCTGATGTCAGTTTGTAGGGCTCCTTTGGGTCTATCAGGGCAGCAGAAGTTTGATGTGGGGACAACTTCGGTCTGGGGTCCATCCTTCGATGTAAGGATTTTTTGCATTGAGGTCCCAGCCCAGGACCAGGGGCCCCTGGGCACATCCTTTGGCCATTTTCCCTTGGAAAGAAAACTCACCAGTCCGGGTTCCAGATGTCAGTTTGTAGGGCTCCCTGGGGTCTATCAGGGCATTACAAATTTTAGGTGGGGACAACTTTGGTTTGGCCTCCATCCTTTGTTATAAGATTTTTTGCAGTCAGGCCCAGCCCATTGCCAGGGTCCCATGGGCACATTCTTTGGCCATTTTCCCTGGGAAAGAAAACTCACCAGTCAGGGTTCCTGATGTCAGTTTGTAGGGCTCCCTTGGGTCTATCAGGGCAGCACAACTTTGAGGTGGGGACAACTTCGGTCTGGGGTCCATCCTTCGATACAAGGATTTTTTGCAGTCAGGTCCCAGCCCAGGGTGCGGGGAAGCATGACACAACCTTTGGAAGTTTTTCCTGGGAAAGAAAACTCACCAGTCCAGGTTCCTTATGTCAGTTTGTAGGGCTCCTTTGGGTCTATCAGGGCAGCAGAAGTTTGATGTGGGGACAACTTCGGTCTGGGGTCCATCCTTCGATATAAGGATTTTTTGCAGTCAGGTCCCAGCCATGGCCGGGGGCACCTAGGCACATCCTTTGGCCATTTTCCCTGCGAAAGAAAACTCACCAGTCCAGGTTCCTGATGTCAGTTTGTAGGGCTCCTTTGGGTCTATCAGGGCAGCATAGGTTTGATGTGGGGACAACTTCGGTCTGGGGTTCATCTTCGATATAAGGATTTTTTGCAGTCAGGACCCAGCCCAGGGCCAGGGGGCCCTGGGCACATCCTTTGGCCATTTTCTCTTGGAAAGAAAACTCACCAGTCCAGGTTCCGGACGTCAGTTTGTAGGGCTCCCTTGGGTCTATCAGGGCAGCACAAGTTTGAGGTGCTGACAACTTCGGTCTGGGGTCCATCGTTTGATATAAGTATTTTTTGCAGTCAGGACCCAGCCCAGTGTGCGGCGCCCCTGGGCACATTCTTTGGCCATTTTCCCTTGGAAAGAAAACCCACCAGTCCAGGTACCTGATGTCAGTTTGTAGGGCTCCCTTGGGTCTATCAGGGCAGCACAAGTTTGAGGTGGGGACAATTTCGGTCTGGGGTCCATCCTTCGATATAAGGATTTTTTGCAGTCAGGTCCCAGCCATGGCCGGGGGCACCTAGGCACATTCTTTGTCCCTTTTCCCTGAGAAAGAAAACTCACCAGTCCAGGTACCTGATGTCAGTTTGTAGGGCTCCCTTGGGTCTATCAGGGCGGCACAAGTTTGAGGTGGGGACAACTTTGGTCTGGGGTCCATCCTTCGATACAAGGATTTTTTGCAGTCAGGCCCCAGCCCAGGGCCAGGGGCCCCTGGGCACATCCTTTGGCCATTTTCCCTGGGAAAGAAAACTCACCAGTCCAGGTTCCTGATGTCAGTTTGTAGGGATTATTTGGGTCTATCAGGGCAGCAGACGTTTGAGGTGGGGACAACTTAGGTGTGGGGTCCATCCTTCTATATAAGGATTTTTTGCAGTGAGGTCCCAGCCCAGGTCCAGGGGCCCCTGGGCACATCCTTTGGCCATTTTCCCTGGGAAAGAAAACTCAGCAGTCCAGGTTCGTGATGTCAGTTTGTAGAGCTCCCTTGGGTCTATCAGGGCAGCACAAGTTTGACTTGGTGACAACTTCGGTCTGGGGTCCATCCTTCGATATATGTATTTTTTGCAGTGATCCAGCCCAGGGCCAGGGGCCCCTGGGCACACATTTTCGCCATTTTCCCTTGGAAAGAAAACTCACCAGTCCAGGTTCCTGATGTCAGTTTGTAGGGCTCCCTTGGGTCTATCAGGGCAGCACAAGTTTGAGGTGGGGACAACTTCGGTCTGGGCTCCATCCTTCGATATAAGGATTTTTTGCAGTCAGGTCCCAGCCCAGGGTGCGGGGAACCATGGCACAACCTTTGGCAGTTTTTCCTGGGAAAGAAAACTCACCAGTCCAGGTTCCTGATGTCAGTTTTTAGGGCTCCCTTGGGTCTATCAGGGCAGCAGAAATTTGAGGAGGGGACAATTCGGTCTGGGGTCCATCCTTTGATATAAAGATTTTTTGCAGTCAGGCCCAGCCCATTGCCAGGGTCCCATGGGCACATTCTTTGGCCATTTTCCCTGGGAAAGAAAACTCACCAGTCCAGGTTCCTGATGTCAGTTTGTAGGGCTCCCTTGGGTCTATCAGGGCAGCACAAGTTTGAGGTGGGGACAACTTCGGTCTGGGGTCCATCCTTCGATATAAGGATTTTTTGCAGTCAGGTCCCAGCCATGGCCGGGGGCACCTAGGCACATCCTTTGGCCATTTTCCCTGCGAAAGAAAACTCACCAGTCCAGGTTCCTGATGTCAGTTTGTAGGGCTCCCTTGGGGCTGTCAGGGCAGCAGAATTTTGCGGAGTGGGCAATTTCGGTCTGGAATCCATCCTTCGATATAAGGATTTTTTGCAGTCAGGTCCCAACCGAGGGCCAGGGGCCCCTGGGCACATCCTATGGCCATTTTCCCTGGGAAAGAAAACTCAGCAGTCCAGGTTCCTGATGTCAGTTTGTAGGGCTCCTTTGGGTCTATCAGGGCAGCAGAAGTTTGATGTGGGGACAACTTCGGTCTGGGGTCCATCCTTCGATGTAAGGATTTTTTGCATTGAGGTCCCAGCCCAGGACCAGGGGCCCCTGGGCACATCCTTTGGCCATTTTCCCTTGGAAAGAAAACTCACCAGTCCGGGTTCCAGATGTCAGTTTGTAGGGCTCCCTGGGGTCTATCAGGGCATTACAAATTTTAGGTGGGGACAACTTTGGTTTGGCCTCCATCCTTTGTTATAAGATTTTTTGCAGTCAGGCCCAGCCCATTGCCAGGGTCCCATGGGCACATTCTTTGGCCATTTTCCCTGGGAAAGAAAACTCACCAGTCCAGGTTCCTGATGTCAGTTTGTAGGGCTCCCTTGAGTCTATCAGGGCAGCACAAGTTTGAGGTGGGGACAACTTCGGTCTGGGGTCCATCCTTCGATACAAGGATTTTTTGCAGTCAGGCCCCAGCCCAGGGCCGGGGGCCCCTGGGCACATCCTTTGGCCAATTTCCCTGGGAAAGAAAACTCACCAGTCCAGGTTCCTGATTTCAGTTTGTAGGGCTCCCTTGGGTCTATCAGGGCAGCACAAGTTTGAGGTGGGGAAAACTTCGGTCTGGGCTCCATCCTTCGATATAAGGATTTTTTGCAGTCAGGTCCCAGCCCAGGGTGCGGGGAACCATGACACAACCTTTGGAAGTTTTTCCTGGGAAAGAAAACTCACCAGTCCAGGTTCCTTATGTCAGTTTGTAGGGCTCCTTTGGGTCTATCAGGGCAGCAGAAGTTTGATGTGGGGACAACTTCGGTCTGGGGTCCATCCTTCGATATAAGGATTTTTTTCAGTCAGGTCCCAGCCATGGCCGGGGGCACCTAGGCACATCCTTTGGCCATTTTCCCTGCGAAAGAAAACTCACCAGTCCAGGTTCCTGATGTCAGTTTGTAGGGCTCCTTTGGGTCTATCAGGGCAGCATAGGTTTGATGTGGGGACAACTTCGGTCTGGGGTTCATCTTCGATATAAGGATTTTTTGCAGTCAGGACCCAGCCCAGGGCCAGGGGCCCCTGGGCACATCCTTTGGCCATTTTCTCTTGGAAAGAAAACTCACCAGTCCAGGTTCTGGACGTCAGTTTGTAGGGCTCCCTTGGGTCTATCAGGGCAGCACAAGTTTGAGGTGCTGACAACTTCGGTCTGGGGTCCATCCTTTGATATAAGTATTTTTTGCAGTCAGGACCCAGCCCAGTGTGCGGCGCCCCTGGGCACATTCTTTGGCCATTTTCCCTTGGAAAGAAAACCCACCAGTCCAGGTACCTGATGTCAGTTTGTAGGGCTCCCTTGGGTCTATCAGGGCAGCACAAGTTTGAGGTGGGGACAATTTCGGTCTGGGGTCCATCCTTCGATATAAGGATTTTTTGCAGTCAGGTCCCAGCCATGGCCGGGGGCACCTAGGCATATTCTTTGTCCCTTTTCCCTGAGAAAGAAAACTCACCAGTCCAGGTTCCTGATGTCAGTTTGTAGGGCTCCCTTGGGTCTATCAGGGCGGCACAAGTTTGAGGTGGGGACAACTTTGGTCTGGGGTCCATCCTTCGATACAAGGATTTTTTGCAGTCAGGCCCCAGCCCAGGGCCAGGGGCCCCTGGGCACATCCTTTGGCCACTTTCCCTGGGAAAGAAAACTCACCAGTCCAGGTTCCTGATGTCAGTTTGTAGGGCTCCCTTGGGTCTATCAGGGCAGCACAAGTTTGAGGTGGGGAAAACTTCGGTCTGGGCTCCATCCTTCGATATAAGGATTTTTTGCAGTCAGCTCCCAGCCCAGGGTGCGGGGCCCCTGGGCACAACCTTTGGCAGTTTTTCCTGGGAAAGAAAACTCACCAGTCCAGGTTCCTGATGTCAGTTTTTAGGGCTCCCTTGGGTCTATCAGGGCAGCAGAAATTTGAGGAGGGGACAATTCGGTCTGGGGTCCATCCTGCGATATATGTATATTTTGCAGTCAGGTCCCAGCCGAGGGCCAGGGTCCCCTGGGCACATCCTTTGGCCATTTTCCCTGGGAAAGAAAACTCAGTAGTCCAGGTTCCTGATGTCAGTTTGTAGGGCTCCCTGGGGTCTATCAGGGCATTACAAATTTTAGGTGGGGACAACTTTGGTCTGGCCTCCATCCTTTGATATAAAGATTTTTTGCAGTCAGGCCCAGCCCATTGCCAGGGTCCCATGGGCACATTCTTTTGCCATTTTCCCTGGGAAAGAAAAATCACCAGTCCAGGTTCCTGATGTCAGTTTGTAGGGCTCCCTTGGGTCTATCAGGGCAGCACAAGTTTGAGGTGGGGACAACTTCGGTCTGGAATCCATCTTTCGATACAAGGATTTTTTGCAGTCAGGCCCCAGCCCAGGGCCAGGGGCCCCTGGGCACATCCTTTGGCCATTTTCCCTGGGAAAGAAAACTCACCAGTCCAGGTTCCTGATGTCAGTTTGTAGGGATTATTTGGGTCTATCAGGGCAGCAGACGTTTGAGGTGGGGACAACTTAGGTGTGGGGTCCATCCTTCGATATAAGGATTTTTTGCAGTCAGGTCCCAGCCCAGGTCCAGGGGCCCCTGGGCACATCCTTTGGCCATTTTCCCTGGGAAAGAAAACTCACCAGTCCAGGTTCGTGATGTCAGTTTGTAGGGCTCCCTTGGGTCTATCAGGGCAGCACAAGTTTGACTTGGTGACAACTTCGGTCTGGGGTCCATCCTTCGATATATGTATTTTTTGCAGTGATCCAGCCCAGGGCCAGGGGCGCCTGGGCACACCTTTTCGCCATTTTCCCTTGGAAAGAAAACTCACCAGTCCAGGTTCCTGATGTCAGTTTGTAGGGCTCCCTTGGGTCTATCAGGGCAGCACAAGTTTGAGGTGGGGAAAACTTCGGTCTGGGCTCCATCCTTCGATATAAGGATTTTTTGCAGTCAGGTCCCAGCCCAGGGTGCGGGGAACCATGGCACAACCTTTGGCAGTTTTTCCTGGGAAAGAAAACTCACCAGTCCAGGTTCCTGATGTCAGTTTGTAGGGCTCCCTTGGGGCTGTCAGGGCAGCAGAATTTTGAGGAGTGGGCAAATTCGGTCTGGAATCCATCCTTCGATATAAGGATTTTTTGCAGTCAGGTCCCAGCCGAGGGCCAGGGGCCCCTGGGCACATCCTTTGGCCATTTTCCCTGGGAAAGAAAACTCACCAGTCCAGGTTCCTGATGTCAGTTTGTAGGGCTCCTTTGGGTCTATCAGGGCAGCAGAAGTTTGATGTGGGGACAACTTCAGTCTGGGGTCCATCCTTCGATGTAAGGATTTTTTGCATTGAGGTCCCAGCCCAGGACCAGGGGCCCCTGGGCACATCCTTTGGCCATTTTCCCTTGGAAAGAAAACTCACCAGTCCGGGTTCCAGATGTCAGTTTGTAGGGCTCCCTGGGGTCTATCAGGGCATTACAAATTTTAGGTGGGGACAACTTTGGTTTGGCCTCCATCCTTTGATATAAAATTTTTTGCAGTCAGGCCCAGCCCATTGCCAGGGTCCCATGGGCACATTCTTTGGCCATTTTCTCTGGGAAAGAAAACTCACCAGTCCAGGTTCCTGATGTCAGTTTGTAGGGCTCCCTTGGGTCTATCAGGGCAGCACAAGTTTGAGGTGGGGACAACGTCGGTCTGGGGTCCATCCTTCGATACAAGGATTTTTTGCAGTCAGGCCCCAGCCCAGGGCCAGGGGCCCCTGGGCACATCCTTTGGCCATTTTCCCTGGGAAAGAAAACTCAGCAGTCCAGGTTCCTGATGTCAGTTTGTAGGGCTCCCTTGGGTATATCAGGGCAGCACAAGTTTGACTTGGTGACAACTTCGGTCTGGGGTCCATCCTTCGATATATGTATTTTTTGCAGTGATCCAGCCCAGGGCCAGGGGCCCCTGGGCACACCTTTTCGCCATTTTCCCTGGGAAAGAAAACTCACCAGTCCAGGTTCCTGATGTCAGTTTGTAGGGCTCCCTTGGGTCTATCAGGGCAGCACAAGTTTGAGGTGGGGAAAACTTCGGTCTGGGCTCCATCCTTCGATATAAGGATTTTTTGCAGTCAGGTCCCAGCCCAGGGTGCGGGGAACCATGACACAACCTTTGGAAGTTTTTCCTGGGAAAGAAAACTCACCAGTCCAGGTTCCTGATGTCAGTTTGTAGGGCTCCTTTGGGTCTATCAGGGCAGCAGAAGTTTGATGTGGGGACAACTTCGGTCTGGGGTCCATCCTTCGATATAAGGATTTTTTGCAGTCAGGTCCCAGTCATGGCCGGGGGCACCTAGGCACATCCTTTGGCCATTTTCCCTGCAAAAGAAAACTCACCAGTCCAGGTTCCTGATGTCAGTTTGTAGGGCTCCTTTGGGTCTATCAGGGCAGCATAGGTTTGATGTGGGGACAACTTCGGTCTGGGGTTCATCTTCGATATAAGGATTTTTTGCAGTCAGGACCCAGCCCAGGGCCAGGGGCCCCTGGGCACATCCTTTGGCCATTTTCTCTTGGAAAGAAAACTCACCAGTCCAGGTTCCGGACGTCAGTTTGTAGGGCTCCCTTGGGTCTATCAGGGCAGCACAAGTTTGAGGTGCTGACAACTTCGGTCTGGGGTCCATCCTTTGATATAAGTATTTTTTGCAGTCAGGACCCAGCGCAGTGTGCGGCGCCCCTGGGCACATTCTTTGGCCATTTTCCCTTGGAAAGAAAACCCACCAGTCCAGGTACCTGATGTCAGTTTGTAGGGCTCCCTTGGGTCTATCAGGGCAGCACAAGTTTGAGGTGGGGACAATTTCGGTCTGGGGTCCATCCTTCGATATAAGGATTTTTTGCAGTCAGGTCCCAGCCATGGCCGGGGGCACCTAGGCACATTCTTTGTCCCTTTTCCCTGAGAACGAAAACTCACCAGTCCAGGTTCCTGATGTCAGTTTGTAGGGCTCCTTTGGGTCTATCAGGGCAGCAGAACTTTGATGTGGGGACAACTTCGGTCTGGGGTCCATCCTTCGATATATGTATTTTTTGCAGTGATCCAGCCCAGGGCCAGGGGCCCCTGGGCACAACTTTTCGCCATTTTCCCTGGGAAAGAAAACTCACCAGTCCAGGTTCCTGATGTCAGTTTGTAGGGCTCCCTTGGGTCTATCAGGGCGGCACAAGTTTGAGGTGGGGACAACTTTGGTCTGGGGTCCATCCTTCGATACAAGGATTTTTTGCAGTCAAGTCCCAGCCCAGGGCCAGGGGCCCCTGGGCACATCGTTTGTCCATTTCCCCTGGGAAAGAAAACTCAGCAGTCCAGGTTCCTGATGTCAGTTTGTAGGGCTCCTTTGGGTCTATCAGGGCAGCAGAAGTTTGATGTGGGGACAACTTCGGTCTGGGGTCCATCCTTCGATATAAGGATTTTTTGCAGTCAGGTCCCAGCCATGGCCGGGGGCACCTAGGCACATCCTTTGGCCATTTTCCCTGCGAAAGAAAACTCACCAGTCCAGGTTCCTGATGTCAGTTTGTAGGGCTCCCTTGGGGCTGTCAGGGCAGCAGAATTTTGAGGAGTGGGCAATTTCGGTCTGGAATCCATCCTTCGATATAAGGATTTTTTGCATTGAGGTCCCAGCCCAGGACCAGGGGCCCCTGGGCACATCCTTTGGCCATTTTCCCTTGGAAAGAAAACTCACCAGTCCGGGTTCCAGATGTCAGTTTGTAGGGCTCCCTTGGGTCTATCAGGGCATTACAAATTTTAGGTGGGGACAACTTTGGTTTGGCCTCCATCCTTTGTTATAAGATTTTTTGCAGTCAGGCCCAGCCCATTGCCAGGGTCCCATGGGCACATTCTTTGGCCATTTTCCCTGGGAAAGAAAACTCACCAGTCCAGGTTCCTGATGTCAGTTTGTAGGGCTCCCTTGGGTCTATCAGGGCAGCACAAGTTTGAGGTGGGGACAACTTCGGTCTGGGGTCCATCCTTCGATACAAGGATTTTTTGCAGTCAGGCCCCAGCCCAGGGCCAGGGGCCCCTGGGCACATCCTTTGGCCAATTTCCCTGGGAAAGAAAACTCACCAGTCCAGGTTCCTGATTTCAGTTTGTAGGGCTCCCTTGGGTCTATCAGGGCAGCACAAGTTTGAGGTGGGGAAAACTTCGGTCTGGGCTCCATCCTTCGATATAAGGATTTTTTGCAGTCAGGTCCCAGCCCAGGGTGCGGGGAACCATGACACAACCTTTGGAAGTTTTTCCTGGGAAAGAAAACTCACCAGTCCAGGTTCCTGATGTCAGTTTGTAGGGCTCCTTTGGGTCTATCAGGGCAGCAGAAGTTTGATGTGGGGACAACTTCGGTCTGGGGTCCATCCTTCGATATAAGGATTTTTTGCAGTCAGGTCCCAGCCATGGCCGGGGGCACCTAGGCACATCCTTTGGCCATTTTCCCTGCGAAAGAAAACTCACCAGTCCAGGTTCCTGATGTCAGTTTGTAGGGCTCCTTTGGGTCTATCAGGGCAGCATAGGTTTGATGTGGGGACAACTTCGGTCTGGGGTTCATCTTCGATATAAGGATTTTTTGCAGTCAGGACCCAGCCCAGGGCCAGGGGCCCCTGGGCACATCCTTTGGCCATTTTCTCTTGGAAAGAAAACTCACCAGTCCAGGTTCCGGACGTCAGTTTGTAGGGCTCCCTTGGGTCTATCAGGGCAGCACAAGTTTGAGGTGCTGACAACTTCGGTCTGGGGTCCATCCTTTGATATAAGTATTTTTTGCAGTCAGGACCCAGCCCAGTGTGCGGAGCCCCTGGGCACATTCTTTGGCCATTTTCCCTTGGAAAGAAAACCCACCAGTCCAGGTACCTGATGTCAGTTTGTAGGGCTCCCTTGGGTCTATCAGGGCAGCACAAGTTTGAGGTGGGGACAATTTCGGTCTGGGGTCCATCCTTCGATATAAGGATTTTTTGCAGTCAGGTCCCAGCCATGGCCGGGGGCACCTAGGCACATTCTTTGTCCCTTTTCCCTGAGAAAGAAAACTCACCAGTCCAGGTTCCTGATGTCAGTTTGTAGGGCTCCCTTGGGTCTATCAGGGCGGCACAAGTTTGAGGTGGGGACAACTTTGGTCTGGGGTCCATCCTTCGATACAAGGATTTTTTGCAGTCAGGTCCCAGCCCAGGGCCAGGGGCCCCTGGGCACATCCTTTGGCCATTTTCCCTGGGAAAGAAAACTCAGCAGTCCAGGTTCCTGATGTCAGTTTGTAGGGCTCCCTTGGGTCTATCAGGGCAGCACAAGTTTGAGGTGGGGAAAACTTCGGTCTGGGCTCCATCCTTCGATATAAGGATTTTTTGCAGTCAGGTCCCAGCCCAGGGTGCGGGGCCCCTGGGCACAACCTTTGGCAGTTTTTCCTGGGAAAGAAAACTCACCAGTCCAGGTTCCTGATGTCAGTTTTTAGGGCTCCCTTGGGTCTATCAGGGCAGCAGAAATTTGAGGAGGGGACAATTCGGTCTGGGGTCCATCCTGCGATATATGTATATTTTGCAGTCAGGTCCCAGCCGAGGGCCAGGGTACCCTGGGCACATCCTTTGGCCCTTTTCCCTGGGAAAGAAAACTCAGTAGTCCAGGTTCCTGATGTCAGTTTGTAGGGCTCCCTGGGGTCTATCAGGGCATTACAAATTTTAGGTGGGGACAACTTTGGTCTGGCCTCCATCCTTTGATATAAAGATTTTTTGCAGTCAGGCCCAGCCCATTGCCAGGGTCCCATGGGCACATTCTTTTGCCATTTTCCCTGGGAAAGAAAAATCACCAGTCCAGGTTCCTGAAGTCAGTTTGTAGGGCTCCCTTGGGTCTATCAGGGCAGCACAAGTTTGAGGTGGGGACAACTTCGGTCTGGAATCCATCTTTCGATACAAGGATTTTTTGCAGTCAGGCCCCAGCCCAGGGCCAGGGGCCCCTGGGCACATCCTTTGGCCATTTTCCCTGGGAAAGAAAACTCACCAGTCCAGGTTCCTGATGTCAGTTTGTAGGGATTATTTGGGTCTATCAGGGCAGCAGACGTTTGAGGTGGGGACAACTTAGGTGTGGGGTCCATCCTTCTATATAAGGATTTTTTGCAGTGAGGTCCCAGCCCAGGTCCAGGGGCCCCTGGGCACATCCTTTGGCCATTTTCCCTGGGAAAGAAAACTCACCAGTCCAGGTTCGTGATGTCAGTTTGTAGGGCTCCCTTGGGTCTATCAGGGCAGCACAAGTTTGACTTGGTGACAACTTCGGTCTGGGGTCCATCCTTCGCTATATGTATTTTTTGCAGTGATCCAGCCCAGGGCCAGGGGCGCCTGGGCACACCTTTTCGCCATTTTCCCTTGGAAAGAAAACTCACCAGTCCAGGTTCCTGATGTCAGTTTGTAGGGCTCCCTTGGGTCTATCAGGGCAGCACAAGTTTGAGGTGGGGAAAACTTCGGTCTGGGCTCCATCCTTCGATATAAGGATTTTTTGCAGTCAGGTCCCAGCCCAGGGTGCGGGGAACCATGGCACAACCTTTGGCAGTTTTTCCTGGGAAAGAAAACTCACCAGTCCAGGTTCCTGATGTCAGTTTTTAGGGCTCCCTTGGGTCTATCAGGGCAGCAGAAATTTGAGGAGGGGACAATTCGGTCTGGGGTCCATCCTGCGATATAAGGATATTTTGCAGTCAGGTCCCAGCCGAGTGCCAGGGTCCCCTGGGCACATCATTTGTCCATTTCCCCTGGGAAAGAAAACTCAGCAGTCCAGGTTCCTGATGTCAGTTTGTAGGGCTCATTTGGGTCTATCAGGGCAGCAGAATTTTGATGTGGGGACAACTTCGGTCTGGGCTCCATCCTTCGATATAAGGATTTTTTGCAGTCAGGTCCCAGCCATGGCCGGGGGCACCTAGGCACATCCTTTGGCCATTTTCCCTGCGAAAGAAAAGTCACCAGTCCAGGTTCCTGATGTCAGTTTGTAGGGCTCCCTTGGGGCTGTCAGGGCAGCAGAATTTTGAGGAGTGGGCAAATTCGGTCTGGAATCCATCCTTCGATATAAGGATTTTTTGCAGTCAGGTCCCAGCCGAGGGCCAGGGGCCCCTGGGCACATCCTTTGGCCATTTTCCCTGGGAAAGAAAACTCACCAGTCCAGGTTCCTGATGTCAGTTTGTAGGGCTCCTTTGGGTCTATCAGGGCAGCAGAAGTTTGATGTGGGGACAACTTCAGTCTGGGGTCCATCCTTCGATGTAAGGATTTTTTGCATTGAGGTCCCAGCCCAGGACCAGGGGCCCCTGGGCACATCCTTTGGCCATTTTCCCTTGGAAAGAAAACTCACCAGTCCGGGTTCCAGATGTCAGTTTGTAGGGCTCCCTGGGGTCTATCAGGGCATTACAAATTTTAGGTGGGGACAACTTTGGTTTGGCCTCCATCCTTTGATATAAAATTTTTTGCAGTCAGGCCCAGCCCATTGCCAGGGTCCCATGGGCACATTCTTTGGCCATTTTCCCTGGGAAAGAAAACTCAGCAGTCCAGGTTCCTGATGTCAGTTTGTAGGGCTCCCTTGGGTCTATCAGGGCAGCACAAGTTTGACTTGGTGACAACTTCGGTCTGGGGTCCATCCTTCGATATATGTATTTTTTGCAGTGATCCAGCCCAGGGCCAGGGGCCCCTGGGCACACCTTTTCGCCATTTTCCCTGGGAAAGAAAACTCACCAGTCCAGGTTCCTGATGTCAGTTTGTAGGGCTCCCTTGGGTCTATCAGGGCAGCACAAGTTTGAGGTGGGGAAAACTTCGGTCTGGGCTCCATCCTTCGATATAAGGATTTTTTGCAGTCAGGTCCCAGCCCAGGGTGCGGGGAACCATGACACAACCTTTGGAAGTTTTTCCTGGGAAAGAAAACTCACCAGTCCAGGTTCCTGATGTCAGTTTGTAGGGCTCCTTTGGGTCTATCAGGGCAGCAGAAGTTTGATGTGGGGACAACTTCGGTCTGGGGTCCATCCTTCTATATAAGGATTTTTTGCAGTCAGGTCCCAGTCATGGCCGGGGGCACCTAGGCACATCCTTTGGCCATTTTCCCTGCAAAAGAAAACTCACCAGTCCAGGTTCCTGATGTCAGTTTGTAGGGCTCCTTTGGGTCTATCAGGGCAGCATAGGTTTGATGTGGGGACAACTTCGGTCTGGGGTTCATCTTCGATATAAGGATTTTTTGCAGTCAGGACCCAGCCCAGGGCCAGGGTCCCATGGGCACATTCTTTTGCCATTTTCCCTGGGAAAGAAAAATCACCAGTCCAGGTTCCTGATGTCAGTTTGTAGGGCTCCCTTGGGTCTATCAGGGCAGCACAAGTTTGAGGTGGGGACAACTTCGGTCTGGAATCCATCTTTCGATACAAGGATTTTTTGCAGTCAGGCCCCAGCCCAGGGCCAGGGGCCCCTGGGCACATCCTTTGGCCATTTTCCCTGGGAAAGAAAACTCACCAGTCCAGGTTCCTGATGTCAGTTTGTAGGGATTATTTGGGTCTATCAGGGCAGCAGACGTTTGAGGTGGGGACAACTTAGGTGTGGGGTCCATCCTTCTATATAAGGATTTTTTGCAGTGAGGTCCCAGCCCAGGTCCAGGGGCCCCTGGGCACATCCTTTGGCCATTTTCCCTGGGAAAGAAAACTCACCAGTCCAGGTTCGTGATGTCAGTTTGTAGGGCTCCCTTGGGTCTATCAGGGCAGCACAAGTTTGACTTGGTGACAACTTCGGTCTGGGGTCCATCCTTCGCTATATGTATTTTTTGCAGTGATCCAGCCCAGGGCCAGGGGCGCCTGGGCACACCTTTTCGCCATTTTCCCTTGGAAAGAAAACTCACCAGTCCAGGTTCCTGATGTCAGTTTGTAGGGCTCCCTTGGGTCTATCAGGGCAGCACAAGTTTGAGGTGGGGAAAACTTCGGTCTGGGCTCCATCCTTCGATATAAGGATTTTTTGCAGTCAGGTCCCAGCCCAGGGTGCGGGGAACCATGGCACAACCTTTGGCAGTTTTTCCTGGGAAAGAAAACTCACCATTCCAGGTTCCTGATGTCAGTTTTTAGGGCTCCCTTGGGTCTATCAGGGCAGCAGAAATTTGAGGAGGGGACAATTCGGTCTGGGGTCCATCCTGCGATATAAGGATATTTTGCAGTCAGGTCCCAGCCGAGTGCCAGGGTCCCCTGGGCACATCATTTGTCCATTTCCCCTGGGAAAGAAAACTCAGCAGTCCAGGTTCCTGATGTCAGTTTGTAGGGCTCATTTGGGTCTATCAGGGCAGCAGAATTTTGATGTGGGGACAACTTCGGTCTGGGGTCCATCCTTCGATATAAGGATTTTTTGCAGTCAGGTCCCAGCCATGGCCGGGGGCACCTAGGCACATCCTTTGGCCATTTTCCCTGCGAAAGAAAAGTCACCAGTCCAGGTTCCTGATGTCAGTTTGTAGGGCTCCCTTGGGGCTGTCAGGGCAGCAGAATTTTGAGGAGTGGGCAAATTCGGTCTGGAATCCATCCTTCGATATAAGGATTTTTTGCAGTCAGGTCCCAGCCGAGGGCCAGGGGCCCCTGGGCACATCCTTTGGCCATTTTCCCTGGGAAAGAAAACTCACCAGTCCAGGTTCCTGATGTCAGTTTGTAGGGCTCCTTTGGGTCTATCAGGGCAGCAGAAGTTTGATGTGGGGACAACTTCAGTCTGGGGTCCATCCTTCGATGTAAGGATTTTTTGCATTGAGGTCCCAGCCCAGGACCAGGGGCCCCTGGGCACATCCTTTGGCCATTTTCCCTTGGAAAGAAAACTCACCAGTCCGGGTTCCAGATGTCAGTTTGTAGGGCTCCCTGGGGTCTATCAGGGCATTACAAATTTTAGGTGGGGACAACTTTGGTTTGGCCTCCATCCTTTGATATAAAATTTTTTGCAGTCAGGCCCAGCCCATTGCCAGGGTCCCATGGGCACATTCTTTGGCCATTTTCCCTGGGAAAGAAAACTCAGCAGTCCAGGTTCCTGATGTCAGTTTGTAGGGCTCCCTTGGGTCTATCAGGGCAGCACAAGTTTGACTTGGTGACAACTTCGGTCTGGGGTCCATCCTTCGATATATGTATTTTTTGCAGTGATCCAGCCCAGGGCCAGGGGCCCCTGGGCACACCTTTTCGCCATTTTCCCTGGGAAAGAAAACTCACCAGTCCAGGTTCCTGATGTCAGTTTGTAGGGCTCCCTTGGGTCTATCAGGGCAGCACAAGTTTGAGGTGGGGAAAACTTCGGTCTGGGCTCCATCCTTCGATATAAGGATTTTTTGCAGTCAGGTCCCAGCCCAGGGTGCGGTGAACCATGACACAACCTTTGGAAGTTTTTCCTGGGAAAGAAAACTCACCAGTCCAGGTTCCTGATGTCAGTTTGTAGGGCTCCTTTGGGTCTATCAGGGCAGCAGAAGTTTGATGTGGGGACAACTTCGGTCTGGGGTCCATCCTTCTATATATGGATTTTTTGCAGTCAGGTCCCAGTCATGGCCGGGGGCACCTAGGCACATCCTTTGGCCATTTTCCCTGCAAAAGAAAACTCACCAGTCCAGGTTCCTGATGTCAGTTTGTAGGGCTCCTTTGGGTCTATCAGGGCAGCATAGGTTTGATGTGGGGACAACTTCGGTCTGGGGTTCATCTTCGATATAAGGATTTTTTGCAGTCAGGACCCAGCCCAGGGCCAGGGTCCCATGGGCACATTCTTTTGCCATTTTCCCTGGGAAAGAAAAATCACCAGTCCAGGTTCCTGATGTCAGTTTGTAGGGCTCCCTTGGGTCTATCAGGGCAGCACAAGTTTGAGGTGTGGACAACTTCGGTCTGGAATCCATCTTTCGATACAAGGATTTTTTGCAGTCAGGCCCCAGCCCAGGGCCAGGGGCCCCTGGGCACATCCTTTGGCCATTTTCCCTGGGAAAGAAAACTCACCAGTCCAGGTTCCTGATGTCAGTTTGTAGGGATTATTTGGGTCTATCAGGGCAGCAGACGTTTGAGGTGGGGACAACTTAGGTGTGGGGTCCATCCTTCTATATAAGGATTTTTTGCAGTGAGGTCCCAGCCCAGGTCCAGGGGCCCCTGGGCACATCCTTTGGCCATTTTCCCTGGGAAAGAAAACTCACCAGTCCAGGTTCGTGATGTCAGTTTGTAGGGCTCCCTTGGGTCTATCAGGGCAGCACAAGTTTGACTTGGTGACAACTTCGGTCTGGGGTCCATCCTTCGCTATATGTATTTTTTGCAGTGATCCAGCCCAGGGCCAGGGGCGCCTGGGCACACCTTTTCGCCATTTTCCCTTGGAAAGAAAACTCACCAGTCCAGGTTCCTGATGTCAGTTTGTAGGGCTCCCTTGGGTCTATCAGGGCAGCACAAGTTTGAGGTGGGGAAAACTTCGGTCTGGGCTCCATCCTTCGATATAAGGATTTTTTGCAGTCAGGTCCCAGCCCAGGGTGCGGGGAACCATGGCACAACCTTTGGCAGTTTTTCCTGGGAAAGAAAACTCACCATTCCAGGTTCCTGATGTCAGTTTTTAGGGCTCCCTTGGGTCTATCAGGGCAGCAGAAATTTGAGGAGGGGACAATTCGGTCTGGGGTCCATCCTGCGATATAAGGATATTTTGCAGTCAGGTCCCAGCCGAGTGCCAGGGTCCCCTGGGCACATCATTTGTCCATTTCCCCTGGGAAAGAAAACTCAGCAGTCCAGGTTCCTGATGTCAGTTTGTAGGGCTCATTTGGGTCTATCAGGGCAGCAGAATTTTGATGTGGGGACAACTTCGGTCTGGGGTCCATCCTTCGATATAAGGATTTTTTGCAGTCAGGTCCCAGCCATGGCCGGGGGCACCTAGGCACATCCTTTGGCCATTTTCCCTGCGAAAGAAAAGTCACCAGTCCAGGTTCCTGATGTCAGTTTGTAGGGCTCCCTTGGGTCTATCAGGGCAGCACAAGTTTGAGGTGGGGAAAACTTCGGTCTGGGCTCCATCCTTCGATATAAGGATTTTTTGCAGTCAGGTCCCAGCCCAGGGTGCGGGGAACCATGACACAACCTTTGGAAGTTTTTCCTGGGAAAGAAAACTCACCAGTCCAGGTTCCTGATGTCAGTTTGTAGGGCTCCTTTGGGTCTATCAGGGCAGCAGAAGTTTGATGTGGGGACAACTTCGGTCTGGGGTCCATCCTTCTATATAAGGATTTTTTGCAGTCAGGTCCCAGTCATGGCCGGGGGCACCTAGGCACATCCTTTGGCCATTTTCCCTGCAAAAGAAAACTCACCAGTCCAGGTTCCTGATGTCAGTTTGTAGGGCTCCTTTGGGTCTATCAGGGCAGCATAGGTTTGATGTGGGGACAACTTCGGTCTGGGGTTCATCTTCGATATAAGGATTTTTTGCAGTCAGGACCCAGCCCAGGGCCAGGGTCCCATGGGCACATTCTTTTGCCATTTTCCCTGGGAAAGAAAAATCACCAGTCCAGGTTCCTGATGTCAGTTTGTAGGGCTCCCTTGGGTCTATCAGGGCAGCACAAGTTTGAGGTGGGGACAACTTCGGTCTGGAATCCATCTTTCGATACAAGGATTTTTTGCAGTCAGGCCCCAGCCCAGGGCCAGGGGCCCCTGGGCACATCCTTTGGCCATTTTCCCTGGGAAAGAAAACTCACCAGTCCAGGTTCCTGATGTCAGTTTGTAGGGATTATTTGGGTCTATCAGGGCAGCAGACGTTTGAGGTGGGGACAACTTAGGTGTGGGGTCCATCCTTCTATATAAGGATTTTTTGCAGTGAGGTCCCAGCCCAGGTCCAGGGGCCCCTGGGCACATCCTTTGGCCATTTTCCCTGGGAAAGAAAACTCACCAGTCCAGGTTCCTGATGTCAGTTTGTAGGGCTCCCTTGGGTCTATCAGGGCAGCACAAGTTTGACTTGGTGACAACTTCGGTCTGGGGTCCATCCTTCGCTATATGTATTTTTTGCAGTGATCCAGCCCAGGGCCAGGGGCGCCTGGGCACACCTTTTCGCCATTTTCCCTTGGAAAGAAAACTCACCAGTCCAGGTTCCTGATGTCAGTTTGTAGGGCTCCCTTGGGTCTATCAGGGCAGCACAAGTTTGAGGTGGGGAAAACTTCGGTCTGGGCTCCATCCTTCGATATAAGGATTTTTTGCAGTCAGGTCCCAGCCCAGGGTGCGGGGAACCATGGCACAACCTTTGGCAGTTTTTCCTGGGAAAGAAAACTCACCAGTCCAGGTTCCTGATGTCAGTTTTTAGGGCTCCCTTGGGTCTATCAGGGCAGCAGAAATTTGAGGAGGGGACAATTCGGTCTGGGGTCCATCCTGCGATATAAGGATATTTTGCAGTCAGGTCCCAGCCGAGTGCCAGGGTCCCCTGGGCACATCATTTGTCCATTTCCCCTGGGAAAGAAAACTCAGCAGTCCAGGTTCCTGATGTCAGTTTGTAGGGCTCATTTGGGTCTATCAGGGCAGCAGAATTTTGATGTGGGGACAACTTCGGTCTGGGGTCCATCCTTCGATATAAGGATTTTTTGCAGTCAGGTCCCAGCCATGGCCGGGGGCACCTAGGCACATCCTTTGGCCATTTTCCCTGCGAAAGAAAAGTCACCAGTCCAGGTTCCTGATGTCAGTTTGTAGGGCTCCCTTGGGGCTGTCAGGGCAGCAGAATTTTGAGGAGTGGGCAAATTCGGTCTGGAATCCATCCTTCGATATAAGGATTTTTTGCAGTCAGGTCCCAGCCGAGGGCCAGGGGCCCCTGGGCACATCCTTTGGCCATTTTCCCTGGGAAAGAAAACTCACCAGTCCAGGTTCCTGATGTCAGTTTGTAGGGCTCCTTTGGGTCTATCAGGGCAGCAGAAGTTTGATGTGGGGACAACTTCAGTCTGGGGTCCATCCTTCGATGTAAGGATTTTTTGCATTGAGGTCCCAGCCCAGGACCAGGGGCCCCTGGGCACATCCTTTGGCCATTTTCCCTTGGAAAGAAAACTCACCAGTCCGGGTTCCAGATGTCAGTTTGTAGGGCTCCCTGGGGTCTATCAGGGCATTACAAATTTTAGGTGGGGACAACTTTGGTTTGGCCTCCATCCTTTGATATAAAATTTTTTGCAGTCAGGCCCAGCCCATTGCCAGGGTCCCATGGGCACATTCTTTGGCCATTTTCCCTGGGAAAGAAAACTCAGCAGTCCAGGTTCCTGATGTCAGTTTGTAGGGCTCCCTTGGGTCTATCAGGGCAGCACAAGTTTGACTTGGTGACAACTTCGGTCTGGGGTCCATCCTTCGATATATGTATTTTTTGCAGTGATCCAGCCCAGGGCCAGGGGCCCCTGGGCACACCTTTTCGCCATTTTCCCTGGGAAAGAAAACTCAGCAGTCCAGGTTCCTGATGTCAGTTTGTAGGGCTCCCTTGGGTCTATCAGGGCAGCACAAGTTTGAGGTGGGGAAAACTTCGGTCTGGGCTCCATCCTTCGATATAAGGATTTTTTGCAGTCAGGTCCCAGCCCAGGGTGCGGGGAACCATGACACAACCTTTGGAAGTTTTTCCTGGGAAAGAAAACTCACCAGTCCAGGTTCCTGATGTCAGTTTGTAGGGCTCCTTTGGGTCTATCAGGGCAGCAGAAGTTTGATGTGGGGACAACTTCGGTCTGGGGTCCATCCTTCTATATAAGGATTTTTTGCAGTCAGGTCCCAGTCATGGCCGGGGGCACCTAGGCACATCCTTTGGCCATTTTCCCTGCAAAAGAAAACTCACCAGTCCAGGTTCCTGATGTCAGTTTGTAGGGCTCCTTTGGGTCTATCAGGGCAGCATAGGTTTGATGTGGGGACAACTTCGGTCTGGGGTTTATCTTCGATATAAGGATTTTTTGCAGTCAGGACCCAGCCCAGGGCCAGGGGCCCCTGGGCACATCCTTTGGCCATTTTCTCTTGGAAAGAAAACTCACCAGTCCAGGTTCCGGACGTCAGTTTGTAGGGCTCCCTTGGGTCTATCAGGGCAGCACAAGTTTGAGGTGCTGACAACTTCGGTCTGGGGTCCATCCTTTGATATAAGTATTTTTTGCAGTCAGGACCCAGCGCAGTGTGCGGCGCCCCTGGGCACATTCTTTGGCCATTTTCCCTTGGAAAGAAAACCCACCAGTCCAGGTACCTGATGTCAGTTTGTAGGGCTCCCTTGGGTCTATCAGGGCAGCACAAGTTTGAGGTGGGGACAATTTCGGTCTGGGGTCCATCCTTCGATATAAGGATTTTTTGCAGTCAGGTCCCAGCCATGGCCGGGGGCACCTAGGCACATTCTTTGTCCCTTTTCCCTGAGAACGAAAACTCACCAGTCCAGGTTCCTGATGTCAGTTTGTAGGGCTCCTTTGGGTCTATCAGGGCAGCAGAACTTTGATGTGGGGACAACTTCGGTCTGGGGTCCATCCTTCGATATATGTATTTTTTGCAGTGATCCAGCCCAGGGCCAGGGGCCCCAGGGCACAACTTTTCTCCATTTTCCCTGGGAAAGAAAACTCACCAGTCCAGGTTCCTGATGTCAGTTTGTAGGGCTCCCTTGGGTCTATCAGGGCGGCACAAGTTTGAGGTGGGGACAACTTTGGTCTGGGGTCCATCCTTCGATACAAGGATTTTTTGCAGTCAGGTCCCAGCCCAGGGCCAGGGGCCCCTGGGCACATCCTTTGGCCATTTTCCCTGGGAAAGAAAACTCAGCAGTCCAGGTTCCTGATGTCAGTTTGTAGGGCTCCCTGGGGTCTATCAGGGCATTACAAATTTTAGGTGGGGACAACTTTGGTTTGGCCTCCATCCTTTGATATAAAGATTTTTTGCAGTCAGGCCCAGCCCATTGCCAGGGTCCCATGGGCACATTCTTTGGCCATTTTCCCTGGGAAAGAAAACTCACCAGTCCAGGTTCCTGATGTCAGTTTGTGGGGATCATTTGGGTCTATCAGGGCAGCAGACGTTTGAGGTGGGGACAACTTAGGTGTGGGGTCCATCCTTCTATATAAGGATTTTTTGTAGTGAGGTCCCAGCCCAGGGCCAGGGGCCCCTGGGCACATCATTTGTCCATTTTCCCTTGGAAAGAAAACTCAGCAGTCCAGGTTCCTGATGTCAGTTTGTAGGGCTCCCTTGGGTCTATCAGGGCAGCACAAGTTTGACTTGGTGACAACTTCGGTCTGGGGTCCATCCTTCGATATATGTATTTTTTGCAGTGATCCAGCCCAGGGCCAGGGGCCCCTGGGCACACCTTTTCGCCATTTTCCCTGGGAAAGAAAACTCACCAGTCCAGGTTCCTGATGTCAGTTTGTAGGGCTCCCTTGGGTCTATCAGGGCAGCACAAGTTTGAGGTGGGGAAAACTTCGGTCTGGGCTCCATCCTTCGATATAAGGATTTTTTGCAGTCAGGTCCCAGCCCAGGGTGCGGGGAACCATGACACAACCTTTGGAAGTTTTTCCTGGGAAAGAAAACTCACCAGTCCAGGTTCCTGATGTCAGTTTGTAGGGCTCCTTTGGGTCTATCAGGGCAGCAGAAGTTTGATGTGGGGACAACTTCGGTCTGGGGTCCATCCTTCTATATAAGGATTTTTTGCAGTCAGGTCCCAGTCATGGCCGGGGGCACCTAGGCACATCCTTTGGCCATTTTCCCTGCGAAAGAAAACTCACCAGTCCAGGTTCCTGATGTCAGTTTGTAGGGCTCCTTTGGGTCTATCAGGGCAGCATAGGTTTGATGTGGGGACAACTTCGGTCTGGGGTTCATCTTCGATATAAGGATTTTTTGCAGTCAGGACCCAGCCCAGGGCCAGGGGCCCCTGGGCACATCCTTTGGCCATTTTCTCTTGGAAAGAAAACTCACCAGTCCAGGTTCCGGACGTCAGTTTGTAGGGCTCCCTTGGGTCTATCAGGGCAGCACAAGTTTGAGGTGCTGACAACTTCGGTCTGGGGTCCATCCTTTGATATAAGTATTTTTTGCAGTCAGGACCCAGCGCAGTGTGCGGCGCCCCTGGGCACATTCTTTGGCCATTTTCCCTTGGAAAGAAAACCCACCAGTCCAGGTACCTGATGTCAGTTTGTAGGGCTCCCTTGGGTCTATCAGGGCAGCACAAGTTTGAGGTGGGGACAATTTCGGTCTGGGGTCCATCCTTCGATATAAGGATTTTTTGCAGTCAGGTCCCAGCCATGGCCGGGGGCACCTAGGCACATTCTTTGTCCCTTTTCCCTGAGAACGAAAACTCACCAGTCCAGGTTCCTGATGTCAGTTTGTAGGGCTCCTTTGGGTCTATCAGGGCAGCAGAACTTTGATGTGGGGACAACTTCGGTCTGGGGTCCATCCTTCGATATATGTATTTTTTGCAGTGATCCAGCCCAGGGCCAGGGGCCCCTGGGCACAACTTTTCGCCATTTTCCCTGGGAAAGAAAACTCACCAGTCCAGGTTCCTGATGTCAGTTTGTAGGGCTCCCTTGGGTCTATCAGGGCGGCACAAGTTTGAGGTGGGGACAACTTTGGTCTGGGGTCCATCCTTCGATACAAGGATTTTTTGCAGTCAAGTCCCAGCCCAGGGCCAGGGGCCCCTGGGCACATCGTTTGTCCATTTCCCCTGGGAAAGAAAACTCAGCAGTCCAGGTTCCTGATGTCAGTTTGTAGGGCTCCTTTGGGTCTATCAGGGCAGCAGAAGTTTGATGTGGGGACAACTTCGGTCTGGGGTACATCCTTCGATATAAGGATTTTTTGCAGTCAGGTCCCAGCCATGGCCGGGGGCACCTAGGCACATCCTTTGGCCATTTTCCCTGCGAAAGAAAACTCACCAGTCCAGGTTCCTGATGTCAGTTTGTAGGGCTCCCTTGGGGCTGTCAGGGCAGCAGAATTTTGAGGAGTGGGCAATTTCGGTCTGGAATCCATCCTTCGATATAAGGATTTTTTGCAGTCAGGTCCCAGCCGAGGGCCAGGGGCCCCTGGGCACATCCTTTGGCCATTTTCCCTGGGAAAGAAAACTCACCAGTCCAGGTTCCTGAGGTCAGTTTGTAGGGCTCCTTTGGGTCTATCAGGGCAGCAGAAGTTTGATGTGGGGACAACTTCGGTCTGGGGTCCATCCTTCGATGTAAGGATTTTTTGCATTGAGGTCCCAGCCCAGGACCAGGGGCCCCTGGGCACATCCTTTGGCCATTTTCCCTTGGAAAGAAAACTCACCAGTCCGGGTTCCTGATGTCAGTTTGTAGGGCTCCTTTGGGTCTATCTGGGCATTACAAATTTTAGGTGGGGACAACTTTGGTCTGGCCTCCATCCTTTGATATAAAGATTTTTTGCAGTCAGGCCCAGCCCATTGCCAGGGTCCCATGGGCACATTCTTTGGCCATTTTCCCTGGGAAAGAAAACTCACCAGTCCAGGTTCCTGATGTCAGTTTGTAGGGCTCCCTTGGGTCTATCAGGGCAGCACAAGTTTGAGGTGGGGACAACTTCGGTCTGGGGTCCATCCTTCGATACAAGGATTCTTTGCAGTCAGGTCCCAGCCCAGGGCCAGGGGCCCCTGGGCACATCATTTGTCCATTTTCCCTTGGAAAGAAAACTCACCAGTCCAGGTTCCTGATGTCAGTTTGTAGGGCTCCCTTGGGTCTATCAGGGCAGCACAAGTTTGACTTGGTGACAACTTCGGTCTGGGGTACATCCTTCGATATATGTATTTTTTGCAGTGATCCAGCCCAGGGCCAGGGGCCCCAGGGCACAACTTTTCTCCATTTTCCCTGGGAAAGAAAACTCACCAGTCCAGGTTCCTGATGTCAGTTTTTAGGGCTCCCTTGGGTCTATCAGGGCGGCACAAGTTTGAGGTGGGGACAACTTCGGTCTGGGGTCCATCCTTCGATACAAGGATTTTTTGCAGTCAGGTCCCAGCCCAGGGCCAGGGGCCCCTGGGCACATCCTTTGGCCATTTTCCCTGGGAAAGAAAACTCAGCAGTCCAGGTTCCTGATGTCAGTTTGTAGGGCTCCCTGGGGTCTATCAGGGCATTACAAATTTTAGGTGGGGACAACTTTGGTTTGGCCTCCATCCTTTGATATAAAGATTTTTTGCAGTCAGGCCCAGCCCATTGCCAGGGTCCCATGGGCACATTCTTTGGCCATTTTCCCTGGGAAAGAAAACTCACCAGTCCAGGTTCCTGATGTCAGTTTGTGGGGATCATTTGGGTCTATCAGGGCAGCAGACGTTTGAGGTGGGGACAACTTAGGTGTGGGGTCCATCCTTCTATATAAGGATTTTTTGCAGTGAGGTCCCAGCCCAGGGCCAGGGGCCCCTGGGCACATCATTTGTCCATTTTCCCTTGGAAAGAAAACTCACCAGTCCAGGTTCCTGATGTCAGTTTGTAGGGCTCCCTTGGGTCTATCAGGGCAGCACAAGTTTGACTTGGTGACAACTTCGGTCTGGGGTACATCCTTCGATATATGTATTTTTTGCAGTGATCCAGCCCAGGGCCAGGGGCCCCAGGGCACAACTTTTCTCCATTTTTCCTGGGAAAGAAAACTCACCAGTCCAGGTTCCTGATGTCAGTTTTTAGGGCTCCCTTGGGTCTATCAGGGCGGCACAAGTTTGAGGTGGGGACAACTTTGGTCTGGGGTCCATCCTTCGATACAAGGATTTTTTCCAGTCAGGTCCCAGCCAGGGGCCAGGGGCCCCTGGGCACATCCTTTGGCCCTTTTCCCTGGGAAAGAAAACTCAGCAGTCCAGGTTCCTGATGTCAGTTTGTAGGGCTCCCTGGGGTCTATCAGGGCATTACAAATTTTAGGTGGGGACAACTTTGGTTTGGCCTCCATCCTTTGATATAAAGATTTTTTGCAGTCAGGCCCAGCCCATTGCCAGGGTCCCATGGGCACATCCTTTGGCCATTTTCCCTGGGAAAGAAAACTCACCAGTCCAGGTTCCTGATGTCAGTTTGTGGGGATCATTTGGGTCTATCAGGGCAGCAGACGTTTGAGGTGGGGACAACTTAGGTGTGGGGTCCATCCTTCTATATAAGGATTTTTTGCAGTGAGGTCCCAGCCCAGGGCCAGGGGCCCCTGGGCACATTATTTGTCCATTTTCCCTTGGAAAGAAAACTCAGCAGTCCAGGTTCCTGATGTCAGTTTGTAGGGCTCCCTTGGGTCTATCAGGGCAGCACAAGTTTGACTTGGCGACAACTTCGGTCTGGGGTCCATCCTTCGATATATGTATTTTTTGCAGTGATCCAGCCCAGGGCCAGGGGCCCCTGGGCACACCTTTTCGCCATTTTCCCTGGGAAAGAAAACTCACCAGTCCAGGTTCCTGATGTCAGTTTGTAGGGCTCCCTTGGGTCTATCAGGGCAGCACAAGTTTGAGGTGGGGAAAACTTCGGTCTGGGCTCCATCCTTCGATATAAGGATTTTTTGCAGTCAGCTCCCAGCCCAGGGTGCGGGGAACCATGGCACAACCTTTGGCAGTTTTTCCTGGGAAAGAAAACTCACCAGTTCAGGTTCCTGATGTCAGTTTGTAGGGCTCCCTTGGGTCTATCAGGGCAGCAGAAATTTGAGGAGGGGACAATTCGGTCTGGGGTCCATCCTGCGATATATGTATATTTTGCAGTCAGGTCCCAGCCGAGGGCCAGGGTCCCCTGGGCACATCGTTTGTCCATTTCCCCTGGGAAAGAAAACTCTGCAGTCCAGGTTCCTGATGTCAGTTTGTAGGGCTCCTTTGGGTCTATCAGGGCAGCAGAAGTTTGATGTGGGTACAACTTCGGTCTGGGGTCCATCCTTCGATATAAGGATTTTTTGCAGTCAGGTCCCAGCCATGGCTGGGGGCACCTAGGCACATCCTTTGGCCATTTTCCCTGCGAAAAAAACCTCACCAGTCCAGGTTCCTGATGTCAGTTTGTAGGGCTCCCTTGGGGCTGTCAGGGCAGCAGAATTTTGAGGAATGGGCAATTTCGGTCTGGAATCCATCCTTCGATATAAGGATTTTTTGCAGTCAGGTCCCAGCCGAGGGCCAGGGGCCCCTGGGCACATCCTTTGGCCATTTTCCCTGGGAAAGAAAACTCACCAGTCCAGGTTCCTGATGTCAGTTTGTAGGGCTCCTTTGGGTCTATCAGGGCAGCAGAAGTTTGATGTGGGGACAACTTCGGTCTGGGGTCCATCCTTCGATGTAAGGATTTTTTGCATTGAGGTCCCAGCCCAGGACCAGGGGCCCCTGGGCACATCCTTTGGCCATTTTCCCTTGGAAAGAAAACTCACCAGTCCGGGTTCCTGATGTCAGTTTGTAGGGCTCCTTTGGGTCTATCTGGGCATTACAAATTTTAGGTGGGGACAACTTTGGTCTGCGAAGCATCCTTCAATATAAGGATTCTTTGCAGTCAGGCCCAGCCCATTGCCAGGGTCCCATGGGCACATTCTTTGGCCATTTTCCCTGGGAAAGAAAACTCACCAGTCCAGGTTCCTGATGTCAGTTTGTAGGGCTCCCTTGGGTCTATCAGGGCAGCACAAGTTTGAGGTGGGGACAACTTTGGTCTGGGGTCCATCCTTCGATACAAGGATTTTTTGCAGTCAGGTCCCAGCCCAGGGCCAGGGGCCCCTGGGCACATCCTTTGGCCACTTTCCCTGGGAAAGAAAACTCACCAGTCCAGGTTCCGGATGTCAGTTTGTAGGGCTCCCTTGGGTCTATCAGGGCAGCACAAGTTTGAGGAGGGGACAACTTCGGTCTGGGCTCCATCCTTCGATACAAGGATTTTTTTCAGTCATGTCCCAGCCCAGGGCCAGGGGCCCCTGGGCACAACCTTTGGCCGTTTTCTCTTGTAAAGAAAACTCACCAGTCCAGGTTCCGGATGTCAGTTTGTAGGGCTCCCTTGGGTCTATCAGGGCAGCACAAGTTTGAGGTGCTGACAACTTCGGTCTGGGGTCCATCCTTTGATATAAGTATTTTTTGCAGTCAGGACCCAGCCCAGTGTGCGGCGCCCCTGGGCACATCTTTTGGCCATTTTCCCTTGGAAAGAAAACTCACCAGTCCAGGTACCTGATGTCAGTTTGTAGGGCTCCCTTGGGTCTATCAGGGCAGCACAAGTTTGAGGTGGGGACAACTTCGGTCTGGGGTTCATCTTCGATATAAGGATTCTTCGCAGTAAGGCCCCAGCCCGGGGTCAGGGGACCCTGGGCACATCCTTTGGCCATTTTCCCTGGGAAAGAAAACTCACTAGTCCAGGTTGCAGATGTCAGTTTGTAGGGCTCCCTTGGGTCTCTCAGGGCAGCACAACTTTGAGGAGGGGACAACTTTGGTCTGCGAAGCATCCTTCAATATAAGGATTCTTTGCAGTCAGGCCCCAGCCCATTGCCAGGGGCCCCTGGGCACATCCTTTGGCCATTTTCCCTGGGAAAGAAAACTCACCAGTCCAGGTTGCTGATGTCAGTTTGTAGGGCTCCCTTGGGTCTATCAGGGCAGCACAACTTTGAGGAGGGGACAACTTCGGTTGGGGGTCCAAACTTCGATATAAGGATTCTCTGCAGTCAGGCCCCAGCCCAGGGCCAGGGGCCCCTGGGCACATCCTTTGGCCATTTTCCCTGGGAAAGAAAACTCACCAGTCCAGGTTGCTGATGTCAGTTTGTAGGGCTCCCTTGGGTCTATCAGGGCAGCTGAAGTTTGATGTGGGGACAACTTCGGTCTGCGATCCATCCTTCGATATAAGGATTCTTTGCATTCAGGCCCGAGCCCAGTGCCAGGGGCCCCTGGGCACATCCTTTGGCCATTTTCCCTGGGAAAGAAAACTCACCAGTCCAGGTTCCTGATGTCAGTTTGTAGGGCTCCCTTGGGTCTATCAGGGCAGCACAAGTATGAGATGGGGACAACTTCGGTCTGCGATCCATCCTTCGATATAAGGATTCTTTGCATTCAGGCCCGAGCCCAGGGCCAGGTGCCCCTGGGCACATCCTTTGGCCATTTTCCCTGGGAAAGAAAACTCACCAGTCCAGGTTCCTGATGTCAGTTTGTAGGGCTCCCTTGGGTCTATCAGGGCAGCACAATTTTGAGGTGGGGACAATTTTGGTCTGTGATCCACGCTTCGATTGAGGGATTCTTTACAGTCAGGCCCGAGTCCAGGGCCAGGGGCTCCTGGGCACATCCTTTGGCCATTTTCCCTGGGAAAGAAAATTCACCAATCCAGGTTGCTAATGTCAGTTTGTAGGGCTCCCTTGGGTCTATCAGGGCAGCACAACTTTGAGGAGGGGACAACTTCAGTCTGGGGTCCATCCTTCGATATAAGGATTCTTTGCAGTCAGGTCCGAGCCCAGTGCCAGGGGCCCCTGGGCACATCCTTTGGCCATTTTCCCTGGGAAAGAAAACTCACCAGTCCAGGTTGCTGATGTCAATTTGTAGGGCTCCCTTGGGTCTCTCAGGGCAGCACAACTTTGAGGAGGGGACAACTTCGGTCTGTGATCCATTGTTCGATATAAGGATTCTTTGCAGTCAGGTCCCAGCCCGGGGTCAGGGGCCCCTGGGCACATCCTTTGGCCATTTTCCCTGGGAAAGAAAACTCACTAGTCCAGGTTGCTGATGTCAGTTTGTAGGGCTCCCTTGGGTCTATCAGGGCAGCACAACTTTGAGGAGGGGACAACTTTGGTCTGCGAACCATCCTTCGATATAAGGATTCTTTGCAGTCAGGCCCCAGCCCGTTGCCAGGGGCCCCTGGGCACATCCTTTGGCCATTTTCCCTGGGAAAGAAAACTCACCAGTCCAGGTTGCTGATGTCAGTTTGTAGGGCTCCCTTGGGTCTCTCAGGGCAGCACAACTTTAGGGAGGGGACCACTTCAGTCTGTGATCCATCCTTCGATATACGGATTTTTTGCAATCAGGCCCCAGCCCAGGGCCAGGGGCCCCTGGGCACATCCTTTGGCCATTTTCCCTGGGAAAGAAAACTCACCAGTCCAGGTTGCTGATATCAGTTTGTAGGGCTCCCTTGGGTCTATCAGGGCAGCACAAGTATGAGATGGGGACAACTTCGGTCTGCGATCCATCCTTCGATATATGGATTCTTTGCAGTCAGGCCCGAGCCCAGTGCCAGGGGCCCCTGGGCACATCCTTTGGCCATTTTCCCTGGGAAAGAAAACTCACCATTCCAGGTTCCTGATGTCAGTTTGTAGGGCTCCCTTGGGTCTATCAGGGCAGCACAAGTATGAGATGGGGACAACTTCGGTCTGGGGTCCATCCTTCGATATAAGGATTCTTCGCAGTCAGGTCCCAGCCCGGGGTCGGGGGCCCCTGGGCACATCCTTTGGCCATTTTCCCTGGGAAAGAAAACTCACCAGTCCAGGTTGCTGATGTCACTTTGTAGGGCTCCCTTGGGTCTATCAGGGCAGCACAACTTTGAGGAGGGGACAACTTCGGTCTGGGGTCCATCCTTCGATATATGGATTCTTTGCAGTCAGGTCCCAGCCCTGCTCTTGGGGATCCTGGGAACATCCTTTGGCCATTTTCCCTGGGAAAGAAAACTCACCAGTCCAGGTTGCTGATGTCAGTTTGTAGGGCTCCCTTGGGTCTCTCAGGGCAGCACAACTTTGAGGAGGGGACAACTTCAGTCTGCGATCCATCCTTCGATATAAGGATTCTTTGCATTCAGGCCCGAGCCCAGGGTCAGGGGCCCCTGGGCACATCCTTTGGCCATTTTCCCTGGGAAAGAAAACTCACCAGTCCAGGTTGCTGATGTCAGTTTGTAGGGCTCCCTTGGGTCTATCAGGGCAGCACAACTTTGAGGAGGGGACAACTTCGGTCTGGGGTCCATCCTTCGATATATGGATTCTTTGCAGTCAGGTCCCAGCCCTGCTCTTGGGGATCCTGGGAACATCCTTTGGCCATTTTCCCTGGGAAAGAAAACTCACCAGTCCAGGTTGCTGATGTCAGTTTGTAGGGCTCCCTTGGGTCTCTCAGGGCAGCACAACTTTGAGGAGGGGACAACTTCAGTCTGCGATCCATCCTTCGATATAAGGATTCTTTGCATTCAGGCCCGAGCCCAGGGTCAGGGGCCCCTGGGCACATCCTTTGGCCATTTTCCCTGGGAAAGAAAACTCACCAGTCCAGGTTGCTGATATCAGTTTGTAGGGCTCCCTTGGGTCTATCAGGGCAGTACAAGTATGAGATGGGGACAACTTCGGTGTGCGATCCATCCTTCGATATAAGGATTCTTTGCATTCAGGCCCGAGCCCAGTGCCAGGGGCCCCTGGGCACATCCTCTGGCCATTTTCCCTGGGAAAGAAAACTCACCAGTCCAGGTTGCTGATATCAGTTTGTAGGGCTCCCTTGGGTCTATCAGGGCAGCACAAGTATGAGATGGGGACAACTTCGGTCTGCGATCCATCCTTCGATATATGGATTCTTTGCAGTCAGGCCCGAGCCCAGTGCCAGGGGCCCCTGGGCACATCCTTTGGCCATTTTCCCTGGGAAAGAAAACTCACCATTCCAGGTTCCTGATGTCAGTTTGTAGGGCTCCCTTGGGTCTATCAGGGCAGCACAAGTATGAGATGGGGACAACTTCGGTCTGGGGTCCATCCTTCGATATAAGGATTCTTCGCAGTCAGGTCCCAGCCCGGGGTCGGGGGCCCCTGGGCACATCCTTTGGCCATTTTCCCTGGGAAAGAAAACTCACCAGTCCAGGTTGCTGATGTCAGTTTGTAGGGCTCCCTTGGGTCTATCAGGGCAGCACAACTTTGAGGAGGGGACAACTTCGGTCTGGGGTCCATCCTTCGATATATGGATTCTTTGCAGTCAGGTCCCAGCCCTGCTCTTGGGGATCCTGGGAACATCCTTTGGCCATTTTCCCTGGGAAAGAAAACTCACCAGTCCAGGTTGCTGATGTCAGTTTGTAGGGCTCCCTTGGGTCTCTCAGGGCAGCACAACTTTGAGGAGGGGACAACTTCAGTCTGCAATCCATCCTTCGATATAAGGATTCTTTGCATTCAGGCCCGAGCCCAGGGTCAGGGGCCCCTGGGCACATCCTTTGGCCATTTTCCCTGGGAAAGAAAACTCACCAGTCCAGGTTGCTGATATCAGTTTGTAGGGCTCCCTTGGGTCTATCAGGGCAGTACAAGTATGAGATGGGGACAACTTCGGTGTGCGATCCATCCTTCGATATAAGGATTCTTTGCATTCAGGCCCGAGCCCAGTGCCAGGGGCCCCTGGGCACATCCTCTGGCCATTTTCCCTGGGAAAGAAAACTCACCAGTCCAGGTTGCTGATGTCAGTTTGTAGGGCTCCCTTGGGTCTATCAGGGCAGCACAAGTATGAGATGGGGACAACTTCGGTCTGCGATCCATCCTTCGATATAAGGATTCTTTGCATTCAGGCCCGAGCCCAGTGCCCGGGGCCCCTGGGCACATCCTTTGGCCATTTTCCCTGGGAAAGAAAACTCACCAGTCCAGGTTGCTGATGTCAGTTTGTAGGGCTCCCTTGGGTCTATCAGGGCAGCACAACTTTGAGGAGGGGACAACTTCAGTCTGGGGTCCATACTTCGATATAAGGATTCTTTGCAGTCAGGTGCCAGCCCAGTGCCAGGGGCCCCTGGGCACATCCTTTGGCCATTTTCCCTGGGAAAGAAAACTCACCAGTCCAGGTTGCTGATGTCAGTTTGTAGGGCTCCCTTGGGTCTATCAGGGCAGCACAACTTTGAGGAGGGGACAACTTTGGTCTGGGGTCCATCCTTCTATATAAGGATTCTTTGCATTCAGGCCCGAGCCCAGTGCCAGGGGTCCCTGGGCACATCCTTTGGCCATTTTCCCTGGGAAAGAAAACTCACCAGTCCAGGTTCCTGATGTCAGTTTGTAGGGCTCCCTTGGGTCTATCAGGGCAGCACAAGTATGAGATGGGGACAACTTCGGTCTGCGATCCATCCTTCGATACAAGGATTCTTTGCATTCAGGCCCGAGCCCAGGGCCAGGGGCCCCTGGGCACATCCTTTGGCCATTTTCCCTGGGAAAGAAAACTCACCAGTCCAGGTTCCTGATGTCAGTTTGTAGGGCTCCCTTGGGTCTATCAGGGCAGCACAAGTTTGAGGTGGGGACAATTTTGGTCTGTGATCCACGCTTCGATTGAGGGATTCTTTACAGTCAGGCCCGAGTCCAGGGCCAGGGGCTCCTGGGCACATCCTTTGGCCATTTTCCCTGGGAAAGAAAACTCACCATTCCAGGTTCCTGATGTCAGTTTGTAGGGCTCCCTTGGGTCTATCAGGGCAGCACAAGTATGAGATGGGGACAACTTCGGTCTGGGGTCCATCCTTCGATATAAGGATTCTTCGCAGTCAGGTCCCAGCCCGGGGTCGGGGGCCCCTGGGCACATCCTTTGGCCATTTTCCCTGGGAAAGAAAACTCACCAGTCCAGGTTGCTGATGTCAGTTTGTAGGGCTCCCTTGGGTCTATCAGGGCAGCACAACTTTGAGGAGGGGACAACTTCGGTCTGGGGTCCATCCTTCGATATATGGATTCTTTGCAGTCAGGTCCCAGCCCTGCTCTTGGGGATCCTGGGAACATCCTTTGGCCATTTTCCCTGGGAAAGAAAACTCACCAGTCCAGGTTGCTGATGTCAGTTTGTAGGGCTCCCTTGGGTCTATCAGGGCAGTACAAGTATGAGATGGGGACAATTTCGGTGTGCGATCCATCCTTCGATATAAGGATTCTTTGCATTCAGGCCCGAGCCCAGTGCCAGGGGCCCCTGGGCACATCCTCTGGCCATTTTCCCTGGGAAAGAAAACTCACCAGTCCAGGTTGCTGATGTCAGTTTGTAGGGCTCCCTTGGGTCTATCAGGGCAGCACAAGTATGAGATGGGGACAACTTCGGTCTGCGATCCATCCTTCGATATAAGGATTCTTTGCATTCAGGCCCGAGCCCAGTGCCAGGGGTCCCTGGGCACATCCTTTGGCCATTTTCCCTGGGAAAGAAAACTCACCAGTCCAGGTTGCTGATGTCAGTTTGTAGGGCTCCCTTGGGTCTATCAGGGCAGCACAACTTTGAGGAGGGGACAACTTCAGTCTGGGGTCCATACTTCGATATAAGGATTCTTTGCAGTCAGGTGCCAGCCCAGTGCCAGGGGCCCCTGGGCACATCCTTTGGCCATTTTCCCTGGGAAAGAAAACTCACCAGTCCAGGTTGCTGATGTCAGTTTGTAGGGCTCCCTTGGGTCTATCAGGGCAGCACAACTTTGAGGAGGGGACAACTTCGGTCTGGGGTCCATCCTTCTATATAAGGATTCTTTGCATTCAGGCCCGAGCCCAGTGCCAGGGGTCCCTGGGCACATCCTTTGGCCATTTTCCCTGGGAAAGAAAACTCACCAGTCCAGGTTCCTGATGTCAGTTTGTAGGGCTCCCTTGGGTCTATCAGGGCAGCACAAGTATGAGATGGGGACAACTTCGGTCTGCGATCCATCCTTCGATACAAGGATTCTTTGCATTCAGGCCCGAGCCCAGGGCCAGGGGCCCCTGGGCACATCCTTTGGCCATTTTCCCTGGGAAAGAAAACTCACCAGTCCAGGTTCCTGATGTCAGTTTGTAGGGCTCCCTTGGGTCTATCAGGGCAGCACAAGTTTGAGGTGGGGACAATTTTGGTCTGTGATCCACGCTTCGATTGAGGGATTCTTTACAGTCAGGCCCGAGTCCAGGGCCAGGGGCTCCTGGGCACATCCTTTGGCCATTTTCCCTGGGAAAGAAAATTCACCAGTCCAGGTTGCTAATGTCAGTTTGTAGGGCTCCCTTGGGTCTATCAGGGCAGCACAACTTTGAGGAGGGGACAACTTCAGTCTGGGGTCCATCCTTCGATATAAGGATTCTTTGCAGTCAGGTCCGAGCCCAGTGCCAGGGGCCCCTGGGCACATCCTTTGGCCATTTTCCCTGGGAAAGAAAACTCACCAGTCCAGGTTGCTGAGGTCAGTTTGTAGGGCTCCCTTGGGTCTATCAGGGCAGCACAACTTTGAGGAGGGGACAACTTCGGTTGGGGGTCCAAACTTCGATATAAGGATTCTCTGCAGTCAGGCCCTAGCCCAGGGCCGGGGGCCCCTGGGCACAACCTTTGGCCATTTGCCCTGGGAAAGAAAATTCACCTGTCCAGGTTGCTGATGTCAGTTTGTAGGGCTCCCTTGGGTCTATCAGGGCAGCACAACTTTGAGGAGGGGACAACTTCAGTCTGGGGTCCATACTTCGATATAAGGATTCTTTGCAGTCAGGTGCCAGCCCAGTGCCAGGGGCCCCTGGGCACATCCTTTGGCCATTTTCCCTGGGAAAGAAAACTCACCAGTCCAGGTTGCTGATGTCAGTTTGTAGGGCTCCCTTGGGTCTATCAGGGCAGCACAACTTTGAGGAGGGGACAACTTCGGTCTGGGGTCCATCCTTCTATATAAGGATTCTTTGCATTCAGGCCCGAGCCCAGTGCCAGGGGTCCCTGGGCACATCCTTTGGCCATTTTCCCTGGGAAAGAAAACTCACCAGTCCAGGTTCCTGATGTCAGTTTGTAGGGCTCCCTTGGGTCTATCAGGGCAGCACAAGTATGAGATGGGGACAACTTCGGTCTGCGATCCATCCTTCGATACAAGGATTCTTTGCATTCAGGCCCGAGCCCAGGGCCAGGGGCCCCTGGGCACATCCTTTGGCCATTTTCCCTGGGAAAGAAAACTCACCAGTCCAGGTTCCTGATGTCAGTTTGTAGGGCTCCCTTGGGTCTATCAGGGCAGCACAAGTTTGAGGTGGGGACAATTTTGGTCTGTGATCCACGCTTCGATTGAGGGATTCTTTACAGTCAGGCCCGAGTCCAGGGCCAGGGGCTCCTGGGCACATCCTTTGGCCATTTTCCCTGGGAAAGAAAATTCACCAGTCCAGGTTGCTAATGTCAGTTTGTAGGGCTCCCTTGGGTCTATCAGGGCAGCACAACTTTGAGGAGGGGACAACTTCAGTCTGGGGTCCATCCTTCGATATAAGGATTCTTTGCAGTCAGGTCCGAGCCCAGTGCCAGGGGCCCCTGGGCACATCCTTTGGCCATTTTCCCTGGGAAAGAAAACTCACCAGTCCAGGTTGCTGAGGTCAGTTTGTAGGGCTCCCTTGGGTCTATCAGGGCAGCACAACTTTGAGGAGGGGACAACTTCGGTTGGGGGTCCAAACTTCGATATAAGGATTCTCTGCAGTCAGGCCCTAGCCCAGGGCCGGGGGCCCCTGGGCACAACCTTTGGCCATTTGCCCTGGGAAAGAAAATTCACCTGTCCAGGCTGCTGATATCAGTTTGTAGGGCTCCCTTGGCTCTATCTGGGCAGCAGAAATTTGAGGAGCGGACAATTTTGGTCTGCGATCCATCCTTCGATATATGGATTCTTTGCAGTCAGGTCCCAGCCCTGCTCTTGGGGCTCCTGGGAACATCCTTTGGCCATTTTCCCTGGGAAAGAAAACTCACCAGTCCAGGTTGCTGATATCAGTTTGTAGGGCTCCCTTGGGTCTATCAGGGCAGCACAAGTATGAGATGGGGACAACTTCGGTCTGCGATCCATCCTTCGATATAAGGATTCTTTGCATTCAGGCCCGAGCCCAGTGCCAGGGGCCCCATGCCACATCCTTTGGCCATTTTCCCTGGGAAAGAAAACTCACCATTCCAGGTTGCTGATGTCAGTTTGTAGGGCTCCCTTGGGTCTATCAGGGCAGCACAAGTTTGAGGTGGGGACAATTTTGGTCTGTGATCCACCCTTCGATAGAGGGATTCTTTACAGTCAGGCCCGAGCCCAGGGTCAGGGGCCCCTGGGCATATCCTTTGGCCATTTTCCCTGGGAAAGAAAACTCACCAGTCCAGGTTGCTGATGTCAGTTTGTAGGGCTTCCTTGTTTCTCTCAGGGCAGCACAACTTTGAGGATGGGACAACTTTGGTCTGGGGTCCATACTTCGATATAAGGATTTTTTGCATTCAGGTCGGAGCCCAGTGCCAGGGGCCCCTGGGCACATCCTTTGGCCATTTTCCCTGGGAAAGAAAACTCACCAGTCCAGGTTGCTGATGTCAGTTTGTAGGGCTTCCTTGTTTCTCTCAGGGCAGCACAACTTTGAGGATGGGACAACTTCGGTCTGGGGTCCATCCTTCGATATAAGGATTTTTTGCATTCAGGTCGGAGCCCAGTGCCAGGGGCCCCTGGGCACATCCTTTGGCCATTTTCCCTGGGAAAGAAAACTCACCAGTCCAGGTTGCTGATGTCAATTTGTAGGGCTCCCTTGGGTCTCTCAGGGCAGCACAACTGTGAGGAGGGGACAACTTTGGTCTGTGATCCATTCTTCGATATAAGGATTCTTCGCAGTCAGGTCCCAGCCAGGGGTCAGGGGCCCCTGGGCACATCCTTTGGCCATTTTCCCTGGGAAATAAAACTCACCAGTCCAGGTTGCTGATGTCAGTTTGTAGGGCTCCCTTGGGTCTCTCAGGGCAGCACAACTTTGAGGAGGGGACAACTTCGGTCTGGGGTCCATCCTTCGATATAAGGATTCTTTGCAGTCAGGTCCCAGCCCTGCTCTTGGGGCTCCTGGGAACATCCTTTGGCCATTTTCCCTGGGAAAGAAAACTCACCAGTCCAGGTTGCTGATATCAGTTTGTAGGGCTCCCTTGGGTCTATCAGGGCAGCACAAGTATGAGATGGGGACAACTTCGGTCTGCGATCCATCCTTCGATATAAGGATTCTTTGCATTCAGGCCCGAGCCCAGTGCCAGGGGCCCCTGGGCACATCCTTTTGCCATTTTCCCTGGGAAAGAAAACTCACCAGTCCAGGTTGCTGAGGTCAGTTTGTAGGGCTCCCTTGGGTCTATGTGGGAAGTAGAAATTTGAGGAGGGGACAACTTCGGTCTGTGATCCATTCTTCGATATAAGGATTCTTCGCAGTAAGGCCCCAGCCCGGGGTCAGGGGACCCTGGGCACATCCTTTGGCCATTTTCCCTGGGAAAGAAAACTCACTAGTCCAGGTTGCTGATGTCAGTTTGTAGGGCTCCCTTGGGTCTATCTGGGCAGCAGAAATTTGAGGAGCGGACAATTTTGGTCTGCGATCCATCCTTCGATATATGGATTCTTTGCAGTCAGGTCCCAGCCCTGCTATTGGGGCTCCTGGGAACATCCTTTGGCCATTTTCCCTGGGAAAGAAAACTCACCAGTCCAGGTTGCTGATGTCAGTTTGTAGGGCTCCCTTGGGTCTCTCAGGGCAGCACAACTTTAGGGAGGGGACCACTTCAGTCTGTGATCCATCCTTCGATATAAGGATTTTTTGCAATCAGGCCCCAGCCCAGGGCCAGGGGCCCCTGGGCACATCCTTTGGCCATTTTCCCTGGGAAAGAAAACTCACCAGTCCAGGTTGCTGATATCAGTTTGTAGGGCTCCCTTGGGTCTATCAGGGCAGCACAAGTATGAGATGGGGACAACTTCGGTCTGCGATCCATCCTTCGATATATGGATTCTTTGCAGTCAGGCCCGAGCCCAGTGCCAGGGGCCCCTGGGCACATCCTTTGGCCATTTTCCCTGGGAAAGAAAACTCACCATTCCAGGTTCCTGATGTCAGTTTGTAGGGCTCCCTTGGGTCTATCAGGGCAGCACAAGTATGAGATGGGGACAACTTCGGTCTGGGGTCCATCCTTCGATATAAGGATTCTTCGCAGTCAGGTCCCAGCCCGGGGTCGGGGGCCCCTGGGCACATCCTTTGGCCATTTTCCCTGGGAAAGAAAACTCACCAGTCCAGGTTGCTGATGTCAGTTTGTAGGGCTCCCTTGGGTCTCTCAGGGCAGCACAACTTTGAGGAGGGGACAACTTCAGTCTGCGATCCATCCTTCGATATAAGGATTCTTTGCATTCAGGCCCGAGCCCAGGGTCAGGGGCCCCTGGGCACATCCTTTGGCCATTTTCCCTGGGAAAGAAAACTCACCAGTCCAGGTTGCTGATATCAGTTTGTAGGGCTCCCTTGGGTCTATCAGGGCAGTACAAGTATGAGATGGGGACAACTTCGGTGTGCGATCCATCCTTCGATATAAGGATTCTTTGCATTCAGGCCCGAGCCCAGTGCCAGGGGCCCCTGGGCACATCCTCTGGCCATTTTCCCTGGGAAAGAAAACTCACCAGTCCAGGTTCCTGATGTCAGTTTGTAGGGCTCCCTTGGGTCTATCAGGGCAGCACAAGTATGAGATGGGGACAACTTCGGTCTGCGATCCATCCTTCGATATAAGGATTCTTTGCATTCAGGCCCGAGCCCAGGGCCAGGTGCCCCTGGGCACATCCTTTGGCCATTTTCCCTGGGAAAGAAAACTCACCAGTCCAGGTTCCTGATGTCAGTTTGTAGGGCTCCCTTGGGTCTATCAGGGCAGCACAAGTTTGAGGTGGGGACAATTTTGGTCTGTGATCCACGCTTCGATTGAGGGATTCTTTACAGTCAGGCCCGAGTCCAGGGCCAGGGGCTCCTGGGCACATCCTTTGGCCATTTTCCCTGGGAAAGAAAATTCACCAGTCCAGGTTGCTAATGTCAGTTTGTAGGGCTCCCTTGGGTCTATCAGGGCAGCACAACTTTGAGGAGGGGACAACTTCAGTCTGGGGTCCATCCTTCGATATAAGGATTCTTTGCAGTCAGGTCTGAGCCCAGTGCCAGGGGCCCCTGGGCACATCCTTTGGCCATTTTCCCTGGGAAAGAAAACTCACCAGTCCAGGTTGCTGAGGTCAGTTTGTAGGGCTCCCTTGGGTCTATCAGGGCAGCACAACTTTGAGGAGGAGACAACTTCGGTTGGGGGTCCAAACTTCGATATAAGGATTCTCTGCAGTCAGGCCCCAGCCCAGGGCCGGGGGTCCCTGGGCACATCCTTTGGCCATTTTCCCTGGGAAAGAAAATTCACCTCTCCAGGTTGCTGATGTCAGTTTGTAGGGCTCCCTTGGGTCTATCTGGGCAGCAGAAATTTGAGGAGCGGACAATTTTGGTCTGCGATCCATCCTTCGATATATGGATTCTTTGCAGTCAGGTCCCAGCCCTGCTCTTGGGGCTCCTGGGAACATCCTTTGGCCATTTTCCCTGGGAAAGAAAACTCACCAGTCCAGGTTGCTGATATCAGATTGTAGGGCTCCCTTGGGTCTATCAGGGCAGCACAAGTATGAGATGGGGACAACTTCGGTCTGCGATCCATCCTTCGATATAAGGATTCTTTGCATTCAGGCCCGAGCCCAGTGCCAGGGGCCCCTGGGCACATCCTTTGGCCATTTTCCCTGGGAAAGAAAACTCACCATTCCAGGTTCCTGATGTCAGTTTGTAGGGCTCCCTTGGGTCTATCAGGGCAGCACAAGTATGAGATGGGGACAACTTCGGTCTGCGATCCATCCTTCGATACAAGGATTCTTTGCATTCAGGCCCGAGCCCAGGGCCAGGGGCCCCTGGGCACATCCTTTGGCCATTTTCCCTGGGAAAGAAAACTCACCAGACCAGGTTGCTGATGTCAGTTTGTAGGGCTCCCTTGGGTCTATCAGGGCAGCACAAGTTAGAGGTGGGGACAATTTTGGTCTGTGATCCACCCTTCGATAGAGGGATTCTTTACAGTCAGGCCAGAGCCCAGGGTCAGGGGCCCCTGGGCATATCCTTTGGCCATTTTCCCTGGGAAAGAAAACTCACCAGTCCAGGTTGCTGATGTCAGTTTGTAGGGCTTCCTTGTTTCTCTCAGGGCAGCACAACTTTGAGGATGGGACAACTTCGGTCTGGGGTCCATCCTTCGATATAAGGATTTTTTGCATTCAGGGCGGAGCCCAGTGCCAGGGGCCCCTGGGCACATCCTTTGGCCATTTTCCCTGGGAAAGAAAACTCACCAGTCCAGGTTGCTGATGTCAATTTGTAGGGCTCCCTTGGGTCTCTCAGGGCAGCACAGCTTTGAGGAGGGGACAACTTCGGTCTGTGATCCATTGTTCGATATAAGGATTCTTTGCAGTCAGGTCCCAGCCCGGGGTCAGGGGCCCCTGGGCACATCCTTTGGCCATTTTCCCTGGGAAAGAAAACTCACCAGTCCAGGTTGCTGAGGTCAGTTTGTAGGGCTCCCTTGGGTCTATCAGGGCAGCACAACTTTGAGGAGGAGACAACTTTGGTTGGGGGTCCAAACTTCGATATAAGGATTCTCTGCAGTCAGGCCCCAGCCCAGGGCCGGGGGTCCCTGGGCACATCCTTTGGCCATTTTCCCTGGGAAAGAAAATTCACCTCTCCAGGTTGCTGATGTCAGTTTGTAGGGCTCCCTTGGGTCTATCTGGGCAGCAGAAATTTGAGGAGCGGACAATTTTGGTCTGCGATCCATCCTTCGATATATGGATTCTTTGCAGTCAGGTCCCAGCCCTGCTCTTGGGGCTCCTGGGAACATCCTTTGGCCATTTTCCCTGGGAAAGAAAACTCACCAGTCCAGGTTGCTGATATCAGTTTGTAGGGCTCCCTTGGGTCTATCAGGGCAGCACAAGTATGAGATGGGGACAACTTCGGTCTGCGATCCATCCTTCGATATAAGGATTCTTTGCATTCAGGCCCGAGCCCAGTGCCAGGGGCCCCTGGGCACATCCTTTGGCCATTTTCCCTGGGAAAGAAAACTCACCATTCCAGGTTCCTGATGTCAGTTTGTAGGGCTCCCTTGGGTCTATCAGGGCAGCACAAGTATGAGATGGGGACAACTTCGGTCTGCGATCCATCCTTCGATACAAGGATTCTTTGCATTCAGGCCCGAGCCCAGGGCCAGGGGCCCCTGGGCACATCCTTTGGCCATTTTCCCTGGGAAAGAAAACTCACCAGACCAGGTTGCTGATGTCAGTTTGTAGGGCTCCCTTGGGTCTATCAGGGCAGCACAAGTTAGAGGTGGGGACAATTTTGGTCTGTGATCCACCCTTCGATAGAGGGATTCTTTACAGTCAGGCCAGAGCCCAGGGTCAGGGGCCCCTGGGCATATCCTTTGGCCATTTTCCCTGGGAAAGAAAACTCACCAGTCCAGGTTGCTGATGTCAGTTTGTAGGGCTTCCTTGTTTCTCTCAGGGCAGCACAACTTTGAGGATGGGACAACTTCGGTCTGGGGTCCATCCTTCGATATAAGGATTTTTTGCATTCAGGGCGGAGCCCAGTGCCAGGGGCCCCTGGGCACATCCTTTGGCCATTTTCCCTGGGAAAGAAAACTCACCAGTCCAGGTTGCTGATGTCAATTTGTAGGGCTCCCTTGGGTCTCTCAGGGCAGCACAGCTTTGAGGAGGGGACAACTTCGGTCTGTGATCCATTGTTCGATATAAGGATTCTTTGCAGTCAGGTCCCAGCCCGGGGTCAGGGGCCCCTGGGCACATCCTTTGGCCATTTTCCCTGGGAAAGAAAACTCACTAGTCCAGGTTGCTGATGTCAGTTTGTAGGGCTCCCTTGGGTCTATCAGGGCAGCACAACTTTGAGGAGGGGACAACTTTGGTCTGCGAACCATCCTTCGATATAAGGATTCTTTGCAGTCAGGCCCCAGCCCGTTGCCAGGGGCCCCTGGGCACATCCTTTGGCCATTTTCCCTGGGAAAGAAAACTCACCAGTCCAGGTTGCTGATGTCAGTTTGTAGGGCTCCCTTGGGTCTCTCAGGGCAGCACAAGTATGAGATGGGGACAACTTTGGTCTGTGATCCATTCTTAGATATAAGGATTCTTCGCAGTCAGGCCCCAGCCCGGGGTCAGGGGCCCCTGGGCACATCCTTTGGCCATTTTCCCTGGGAAAGAAAACTCACCAGTCCAGGTTGCTGATGTCAGTTTGTAGGGCTCTCTTGGGTCTCTCAGGGCAGCACAACTTTGAGGAGGGGACAACTTCGGTCTGGGGTCCATCCTTCGATATAAGGATTCTTTGCAGTCAGGCGCCAGCCCAGTGCCGGGGGCCCCTGGGCACATCCTTTGGCCATTTTCCCTGGGAAAGAAAACTCACCAGTCCAGGTTGCTGATGTCAGTTTGTAGGGCTCCCTTGGGTCTATCAGGGCAGCACAACTTTGAGGAGGGGACAACTTCAGTCTGGGGTCCATACTTCGATATAAGGATTCTTTGCAGTCAGGTGCCAGCCCAGTGCCAGGGGCCCCTGGGCACATCCTTTGGCCATTTTCCCTGGGAAAGAAAACTCACCAGTCCAGGTTGCTGATGTCAGTTTGTAGGGCTCCCTTGGGTCTATCAGGGCAGCACAACTTTGAGGAGGGGACAACTTCGGTCTGGGGTCCATCCTTCTATATAAGGATTCTTTGCAGTCAGGTCCCAGCCCTGCTCTTGGGGCTCCTGGGAACATCCTTTGGCCATTTTCCCTGGGAAAGAAAACTCACCAGTCCAGGTTGCTGATGTCAGTTTGTAGGGCTCCCTTGGGTCTATCAGGGCAGCACAACTTTGAGGAGGGGACAACTTCGGTCTGCGATCCATCCTTCGATATAAGGATTCTTTGCATTCAGGCCCGAGCCCAGGGTCAGGGGCCCCTGGGCACATCCTTTGGCCATTTTCCCTGGGAAAGAAAACTCACCAGTCCAGGTTGCTGATATCAGTTTGTAGGGCTCCCTTGGGTCTATCAGGGCAGTACAAGTATGAGATGGGGACAACTTCGGTCTGCGATCCATCCTTCGATACAAGGATTCTTTGCATTCAGGCCCGAGCCCAGGGCCAGGGGCCCCTGGGCACATCCTTTGGCCATTTTCCCTGGGAAAGAAAACTCACCAGTCCAGGTTGCTGATGTCAGTTTGTAGGGCTCCCTTGGGTCTATCAGGGCAGCACAAGTTTGAGGTGGGGACAATTTTGGTCTGTGATCCACCCTTCGATAGAGGGATTCTTTACAGTCAGGCCCGAGCCCAGGGCCAGGGGCCCCTGGGCACATCCTTTGGCCATTTTCCCTGGGAAAAAAAACTCACCAGTCCAGGTTGCTGATATCAGTTTGTAGGGCTCCCTTGGGTCTATCAGGGCAGCACAACTTTGAGGAGGGGACAACTTTGGTCTGCGAAGCATCCTTCAATATAAGGATTCTTTGCAGTCAGGCCCCAGCCCGTTGCCAGGGGCCCCTGGGCTCATCCTTTGGCCATTTTCCCTGGGAAATAAAACTCACCAGTCCAGGTTGCTGATGTCAGTTTGTAGGGCTCCCTTGGGTCTCTCAGGGCAGCACAACTTTGAGGAGGGGACAACTTCGGTCTGGGGTCCATTCTTCGATATAAGGATTCTTTGCAGTCAGGCCCCATCCCAGGCCCAGGGGCCCCTGGGCACATCCTTTGGCCATTTTCCCTGGGAAAGAAAACTCACCAGTCCAGGTTGCTGATGTCAGTTTGTAGGGCTCCCTTGGGTCTATCTGGGCAGCAGAAATTTGAGGAGCGGACAATTTTGGTCTGCGATCCATCCTTCGATATATGGATTCTTTGCAGTCAGGTCCCAGCCCTGCTATTGGGGCTCCTGGGAACATCCTTTGGCCATTTTCCCTGGGAAAGAAAACTCACCAGTCCAGGTTGCTGATGTCAGTTTGTAGGGCTCCCTTGGGTCTCTCAGGGCAGCACAACTTTAGGGAGGGGACCACTTCAGTCTGTGATCCATCCTTCGATATAAGGATTTTTTGCAATCAGGCCCCAGCCCAGGGCCAGGGGCCCCTGGGCACATCCTTTGGCCATTTTCCCTGGGAAAGAAAACTCACCAGTCCAGGTTGCTGATATCAGTTTGTAGGGCTCCCTTGGGTCTATCAGGGCAGCACAAGTATGAGATGGGGACAACTTCGGTCTGCGATCCATCCTTCGATATATGGATTCTTTGCAGTCAGGCCCGAGCCCAGTGCCAGGGGCCCCTGGGCACATCCTTTGGCCATTTTCCCTGGGAAAGAAAACTCACCATTCCAGGTTCCTGATGTCAGTTTGTAGGGCTCCCTTGGGTCTATCAGGGCAGCACAAGTATGAGATGGGGACAACTTCGGTCTGGGGTCCATCCTTCGATATAAGGATTCTTCGCAGTCAGGTCCCAGCCCGGGGTCGGGGGCCCCTGGGCACATCCTTTGGCCATTTTCCCTGGGAAAGAAAACTCACCAGTCCAGGTTGCTGATGTCAGTTTGTAGGGCTCCCTTGGGTCTATCAGGGCAGCACAGCTTTGAGGAGGGGACAACTTCGGTCTGGGGTCCATCCTTCGATATATGGATTCTTTGCAGTCAGGTCCCAGCCCTGCTCTTGGGGATCCTGGGAACATCCTTTGGCCATTTTCCCTGGGAAAGAAAACTCACCAGTCCAGGTTGCTGATGTCAGTTTGTAGGGCTCCCTTGGGTCTCTCAGGGCAGCACAACTTTGAGGAGGGGACAACTTCAGTCTGCGATCCATCCTTCGATATAAGGATTCTTTGCATTCAGGCCCGAGCCCAGGGTCAGGGGCCCCTGGGCACATCCTTTGGCCATTTTCCCTGGGAAAGAAAACTCACCAGTCCAGGTTGCTGATATCAGTTTGTAGGGCTCCCTTGGGTCTATCAGGGCAGTACAAGTATGAGATGGGGACAACTTCGGTGTGCGATCCATCCTTCGATATAAGGATTCTTTGCATTCAGGCCCGAGCCCAGTGCCAGGGGCCCCTGGGCACACCCTTTGGCCATTTTCCCTGGGAAAGAAAACTCACCAGTCCAGGTTCCTGATGTCAGTTTGTAGGGCTCCCTTGGGTCTATCAGGGCAGCACAAGTATGAGATGGGGACAACTTCGGTCTGCGATCCATCCTTCGATATAAGGATTCTTTGCATTCAGGCCCGAGCCCAGGGCCAGGTGCCCCTGGGCACATCCTTTGGCCATTTTCCCTGGGAAAGAAAACTCACCAGTCCAGGTTCCTGATGTCAGTTTGTAGGGCTCCCTTGGGTCTATCAGGGCAGCACAAGTTTGAGGTGGGGACAATTTTGGTCTGTGATCCACGCTTCGATTGAGGGATTCTTTACAGTCAGGCCCGAGTCCAGGGCCAGGGGCTCCTGGGCACATCCTTTGGCCATTTTCCCTGGGAAAGAAAATTCACCAGTCCAGGTTGCTAATGTCAGTTTGTAGGGCTCCCTTGGGTCTATCAGGGCAGCACAACTTTGAGGAGGGGACAACTTCAGTCTGGGGTCCATCCTTCGATATAAGGATTCTTTGCAGTCAGGTCCGAGCCCAGTGCCAGGGGCCCCTGGGCACATCCTTTGGCCATTTTCCCTGGGAAAGAAAACTCACCAGTCCAGGTTGCTGATGTCAGTTTGTAGGGCTCCCTTGGGTCTATCAGGGCAGCACAACTTTGAGGTGGGGACAACTTCGGTTGGGGGTCCAAACTTCGATATAAGGATTCTCTGCAGTCAGGCCCCAGCCCAGGGCCGGGGGTCCCTGGGCACATCCTTTGGCCATTTTCCCTGGGAAAGAAAATTCACCTGTCCAGGTTGCAGATGTCAGTTTGTAGGGCTCCCTTGGGTCTATCTGGGCAGCAGAAATTTGAGGAGCGGACAATTTTGGTCTGCGATCCATCCTTCGATATATGGATTCTTTGCAGTCAGGTCCCAGCCCTGCTCTTGGGGCTCCTGGGAACATCCTTTGGCCATTTTCCCTGGGAAAGAAAACTCACCAGTCCAGGTTGCTGATATCAGTTTGTAGGGCTCCCTTGGGTCTATCAGGGCAGCACAAGTATGAGATGGGGACAACTTCGGTCTGCGATCCATCCTTCGATATAAGGATTCTTTGCATTCAGGCCCGAGCCCCGTGCCAGGGGCCCCTGGGCACATCCTTTGGCCATTTTCCCTGGGAAAGAAAACTCACCATTCCAGGTTCCTGATGTCAGTTTGTAGGGCTCCCTTGGGTCTATCAGGGCAGCACAAGTATGAGATGGGGACAACTTCGGTCTGCGATCCATCCTTCGATACAAGGATTCTTTGCATTCAGGCCCGAGCCCAGGGCCAGGGGCCCCTGGGCACATCCTTTGGCCATTTTCCCTGGGAAAGAAAACTCACCAGTCCAGGTTGCTGATGTCAGTTTGTAGGGCTCCCTTGGGTCTATCAGGGCAGCACAAGTTAGAGGTGGGGACAATTTTGGTCTGTGATCCACCCTTCGATAGAGGGATTCTTTACAGTCAGGCCCGAGCCCAGGGTCAGGGGCCCCTGGGCATATCCTTTGGCCATTTTCCCTGGGAAAGAAAACTCACCAGTCCAGGTTGCTGATGTCAGTTTGTAGGGCTTCCTTGTTTCTCTCAGGGCAGCACAACTTTGAGGATGGGACAACTTCGGTCTGGGGTCCATCCTTCGATATAAGGATTTTTTGCATTCAGGGCGGAGCCCAGTGCCAGGGGCCCCTGGGCACATCCTTTGGCCATTTTCCCTGGGAAAGAAAACTCACCAGTCCAGGTTGCTGATGTCAATTTGTAGGGCTCCCTTGGGTCTCTCAGGGCAGCACAGCTTTGAGGAGGGGACAACTTCGGTCTGTGATCCATTGTTCGATATAAGGATTCTTTGCAGTCAGGTCCCAGCCCGGGGTCAGGGGCCCCTGGGCACATCCTTTGGCCATTTTCCCTGGGAAAGAAAACTCACTAGTCCAGGTTGCTGATGTCAGTTTGTAGGGCTCCCTTGGGTCTATCAGGGCAGCACAACTTTGAGGAGGGGACAACTTTGGTCTGCGAACCATCCTTCGATATAAGGATTCTTTGCAGTCAGGCCCCAGCCCGTTGCCAGGGGCCCCTGGGCACATCCTTTGGCCATTTTCCCTGGGAAAGAAAACTCACCAGTCCAGGTTGCTGATGTCAGTTTGTAGGGCTCCCTTGGGTCTCTCAGGGCAGCACAAGTATGAGATGGGGACAACTTTGGTCTGTGATCCATTCTTAGATATAAGGATTCTTCGCAGTCAGGCCCCAGCCCGGGGTCAGGGGCCCCTGGGCACATCCTTTGGCCATTTTCCCTGGGAAAGAAAACTCACCAGTCCAGGTTGCTGATGTCAGTTTGTAGGGCTCTCTTGGGTCTCTCAGGGCAGCACAACTTTGAGGAGGGGACAACTTCGGTCTGGGGTCCATCCTTCGATATAAGGATTCTTTGCAGTCAGGCGCCAGCCCAGTGCCGGGGGCCCCTGGGCACATCCTTTGGCCATTTTCCCTGGGAAAGAAAACTCACCAGTCCAGGTTGCTGATGTCAGTTTGTAGGGCTCCCTTGGGTCTATCAGGGCAGCACAACTTTGAGGAGGGGACAACTTCAGTCTGGGGTCCATACTTCGATATAAGGATTCTTTGCAGTCAGGTGCCAGCCCAGTGCCAGGGGCCCCTGGGCACATCCTTTGGCCATTTTCCCTGGGAAAGAAAACTCACCAGTCCAGGTTGCTGATGTCAGTTTGTAGGGCTCCCTTGGGTCTATCAGGGCAGCACAACTTTGAGGAGGGGACAACTTCGGTCTGGGGTCCATCCTTCTATATAAGGATTCTTTGCAGTCAGGTCCCAGCCCTGCTCTTGGGGCTCCTGGGAACATCCTTTGGCCATTTTCCCTGGGAAAGAAAACTCACCAGTCCAGGTTGCTGATGTCAGTTTGTAGGGCTCCCTTGGGTCTATCAGGGCAGCACAACTTTGAGGAGGGGACAACTTCGGTCTGCGATCCATCCTTCGATATAAGGATTCTTTGCATTCAGGCCCGAGCCCAGGGTCAGGGGCCCCTGGGCACATCCTTTGGCCATTTTCCCTGGGAAAGAAAACTCACCAGTCCAGGTTGCTGATATCAGTTTGTAGGGCTCCCTTGGGTCTATCAGGGCAGTACAAGTATGAGATGGGGACAACTTCGGTCTGCGATCCATCCTTCGATACAAGGATTCTTTGCATTCAGGCCCGAGCCGAGGGCCAGGGGCCCCTGGGCACATCCTTTGGCCATTTTCCCTGGGAAAGAAAACTCACCAGTCCAGGTTGCTGATGTCAGTTTGTAGGGCTCCCTTGGGTCTATCAGGGCAGCACAAGTTTGAGGTGGGGACAATTTTGGTCTGTGATCCACCCTTCGATAGAGGGATTCTTTACAGTCAGGCCCGAGCCCAGGGTCAAGGGCCCCTGGGCATATCCTTTGGCCATTTTCCCTGGGAAAGAAAACTCACCAGTCCAGGTTGCTGATGTCAGTTTGTAGGGCTTCCTTGTTTCTCTCAGGGCAGCACAACTTTGAGGATGGGACAACTTTGGTCTGGGGTCCATACTTCGATATAAGGATTTTTTGCATTCAGGTCGGAGCCCAGTGCCAGGGGCCCCTGGGCACATCCTTTGGCCATTTTCCCTGGGAAAGAAAACTCACCAGTCCAGGTTGCTGATGTCAGTTTGTAGGGCTCCCTTGGGTCTCTCAGGGCAGCACAACTTTAGGGAGGGGACCACTTCAGTCAGTGATCCATCCTTCGATATAAGGATTTTTTGCGTTCAGGCCCCAGCCCAGGGCCAGTGGCCCCTGGGCACATCCTTTGGCCATTTTCCCTGGGAAAAAAAACTCACCAGTCCAGGTTGCTGATATCAGTTTGTAGGGCTCCCTTGGGTCTATCAGGGCAGCACAACTTTGAGGAGGGGACAACTTTGGTCTGCGAAGCATCCTTCAATATAAGGATTCTTTGCAGTCAGGCCCCATCCCAGTCCCAGGGGCCCCTGGGCACATCCTTTGGCCATTTTCCCTGGGAAAGAAAACTCACCAGTCCAGGTTGCTGATGTCAGTTTGTAGGGCTCCCTTGGGTCTATCTGGGCAGCAGAAATTTGAGGAGCGGACAATTTTGGTCTGCGATCCATCCTTCGATATATGGATTCTTTGCAGTCAGGTCCCAGCCCTGCTATTGGGGCTCCTGGGAACATCCTTTGGCCATTTTCCCTGGGAAAGAAAACTCACCAGTCCAGGTTGCTGATGTCAGTTTGTAGGGCTCCCTTGGGTCTCTCAGGGCAGCACAACTTTAGGGAGGGGACCACTTCAGTCTGTGATCCATCCTTCGATATAAGGATTTTTTGCAATCAGGCCCCAGCCCAGGGCCAGGGGCCCCTGGGCACATCCTTTGGCCATTTTCCCTGGGAAAGAAAACTCACCAGTCCAGGTTGCTGATATCAGTTTGTAGGGCTCCCTTGGGTCTATCAGGGCAGCACAAGTATGAGATGGGGACAACTTCGGTCTGCGATCCATCCTTCGATATATGGATTCTTTGCAGTCAGGCCCGAGCCCAGTGCCAGGGGCCCCTGGGCACATCCTTTGGCCATTTTCCCTGGGAAAGAAAACTCACCAGTCCAGGTTGCTGATGTCAGTTTGTAGGGCTCCCTTGGGTCTATCAGGGCAGCACAACTTTGATGAGGGGACAACTTCAGTCTGGGGTCCATACTTCGATATAAGGATTCTTTGCAGTCAGGTGCCAGCCCAGTGCCAGGGGCCCCTGGGCACATCCTTTGGCCATTTTCCCTGGGAAAGAAAACTCACCAGTCCAGGTTGCTGATGTCAGTTTGTAGGGCTCCCTTGGGTCTATCAGGGCAGCACAGCTTTGAGGAGGGGACAACTTCGGTCTGGGGTCCATCCTTCGATATATGGATTCTTTGCAGTCAGGTCCCAGCCCTGCTCTTGGGGATCCTGGGAACATCCTTTGGCCATTTTCCCTGGGAAAGAAAACTCACCAGTCCAGGTTGCTGATGTCAGTTTGTAGGGCTCCCTTGGGTCTCTCAGGGCAGCACAACTTTGAGGAGGGGACAACTTCAGTCTGCGATCCATCCTTCGATATAAAGATTCTTTGCATTCAGGCCCGAGCCCAGGGTCAGGGGCCCCTGGGCACATCCTTTGGCCATTTTCCCTGGGAAAGAAAACTCACCAGTCCAGGTTGCTGATATCAGTTTGTAGGGCTCCCTTGGGTCTATCAGGGCAGTACAAGTATGAGATGGGGACAACTTCGGTGTGCGATCCATCCTTCGATATAAGGATTCTTTGCATTCAGGCCCGAGCCCAGTGTCAGGGGCCCCTGGGCACACCCTTTGGCCATTTTCCCTGGGAAAGAAAACTCACCAGTCCAGGTTCCTGATGTCAGTTTGTAGGGCTCCCTTGGGTCTATCAGGGCAGCACAAGTATGAGATGGGGACAACTTCGGTCTGCGATCCATCCTTCGATATAAGGATTCTTTGCATTCAGGCCCGAGCCCAGGGCCAGGTGCCCCTGGGCACATCCTTTGGCCATTTTCCCTGGGAAAGAAAACTCACCAGTCCAGGTTCCTGATGTCAGTTTGTAGGGCTCCCTTGGGTCTATCAGGGCAGCACAAGTTTGAGGTGGGGACAATTTTGGTCTGTGATCCACGCTTCGATTGAGGGATTCTTTACAGTCAGGCCCGAGTCCAGGGCCAGGGGCTCCTGGGCACATCCTTTGGCCATTTTCCCTGGGAAAGAAAATTCACCAGTCCAGGTTGCTAATGTCAGTTTGTAGGGCTCCCTTGGGTCTATCAGGGCAGCACAACTTTGAGGAGGGGACAACTTCAGTCTGGGGTCCATCCTTCGATATAAGGATTCTTTGCAGTCAGGTCCGAGCCCAGTGCCAGGGGCCCCTGGGCACATCCTTTGGCCATTTTCCCTGGGAAAGAAAACTCACCAGTCCAGGTTGCTGATGTCAGTTTGTAGGGCTCCCTTGGGTCTATCAGGGCAGCACAACTTTGAGGAGGGGACAACTTCGGTTGGGGGTCCAAACTTCGATATAAGGATTCTCTGCAGTCAGGCCCCAGCCCAGGGCCGGGGGTCCCTGGGCACATCCTTTGGCCATTTTCCCTGGGAAAGAAAATTCACCTGTCCAGGTTGCTGATGTCAGTTTGTAGGGCTCCCTTGGGTCTATCTGGGCAGCAGAAATTTGAGGAGCGGACAATTTTGGTCTGCGATCCATCCTTCAATATATGGATTCTTTGCAGTCAGGTCCCAGCCCTGCTCTTGGGGCTCCTGGGAACATCCTTTGGCCATTTTCCCTGGGAAAGAAAACTCACCAGTCCAGGTTGCTGATATCAGTTTGTAGGGCTCCCTTGGGTCTATCAGGGCAGCACAAGTATGAGATGGGGACAACTTCGGTCTGCGATCCATCCTTCGATATAAGGATTCTTTGCATTCAGGCCCGAGCCCCGTGCCAGGGGCCCCTGGGCACATCCTTTGGCCATTTTCCCTGGGAAAAAAAACTCACCATTCCAGGTTCCTGATGTCAGTTTGTAGGGCTCCCTTGGGTCTATCAGGGCAGCACAAGTATGAGATGGGGACAACTTCGGTCTGCGATCCATCCTTCGATACAAGGATTCTTTGCATTCAGGCCCGAGCCCAGGGCCAGGGGCCCCTGGGCACATCCTTTGGCCATTTTCCCTGGGAAAGAAAACTCACCAGTCCAGGTTGCTGATGTCAGTTTGTAGGGCTCCCTTGGGTCTATCAGGGCAGCACAAGTTTGAGGATGGGGACAATTTTGGTCTGTGATCCACCCTTCGATAGAGGGATTCTTTACAGTCAGGCCCGAGCCCAGGGTCAGGGGCCCCTGGGCATATCCTTTGGCCATTTTCCCTGGGAAAGAAAACTCACCAGTCCAGGTTGCTGATGTCAGTTTGTAGGGCTTCCTTGTTTCTCTCAGGGCAGCACAATTTTGAGGATGGGACAACTTCGGTCTGGGGTCCATCCTTCGATATAAGGATTTTTTGCATTCAGGTCGGAGCCCAGTGCCAGGGGCCCCTGGGCACATCCTTTGGCCATTTTCCCTGGGAAAGAAAACTCACCAGTCCAGGTTGCTGATGTCAATTTGTAGGGCTCCCTTGGGTCTCTCAGGGCAGCACAACTTTGAGGAGGGGACAACTTCGGTCTGTGATCCATTGTTCGATATAAGGATTCTTTGCAGTCAGGTCCCAGCCCGGGGTCAGGGGCCCCTGGGCACATCCTTTGGCCATTTTCCCTGGGAAAGAAAACTCACCAGTCCAGGTTGCTGATGTCAGTTTGTAGGGCTTCCTTGTTTCTCTCAGGGCAGCACAACTTTGAGGATGGGACAACTTCGGTCTGGGGTCCATACTTCGATATAAGGATTTTTTGCATTCAGGTCGGAGCCCAGTGCCAGGGGCCCCTGGGCACATCCTTTGGCCATTTTCCCTGGGAAAGAAAACTCACCAGTCCAGGTTGCTGATGTCAGTTTGTAGGGCTCCCTTGGGTCTCTCAGGGCAGCACAACTTTGAGGAGGGGACAACTTTGGTCTGTGATCCATTCTTAGATATAAGGATTCTTCGCAGTCAGGCCCCAGCCCGGGGTCAGGGGCCCCTGGGCACATCCTTTGGCCATTTTCCCTGGGAAAGAAAACTCACCAGTCCAGGTTGCTGATGTCAGTTTGTAGGGCTCTCTTGGGTCTATCAGGGCAGCACAACTTTGAGGAGGGGACAACTTCGGTCTGGGGTCCATCCTTCGATATAAGGATTCTTTGCAGTCAGGTGCTAGCCCAGTGCCAGGGGCCCCTGGGCACATCCTTTGGCCATTTTCCCTGGGAAAGAAAACTCACCAGTCCAGGTTGCTGATGTCAGTTTGTAGGGCTCCCTTGGGTCTATCAGGGCAGCACAACTTTGAGGAGGGGACAACTTCAGTCTGGGGTCCATACTTCGATATAAGGATTCTTTGCAGTCAGGTGCCAGCCCAGTGCCAGGGGCCCCTGGGCACATCCTTTGGCCATTTTCCCTGGGAAAGAAAACTCACCAGTCCAGGTTGCTGATGTCAGTTTGTAGGGCTCCCTTGGGTCTATCAGGGCAGCACAACTTTGAGGAGGGGACAACTTCGGTCTGGGGTCCATCCTTCTATATAAGGATTCTTTGCAGTCAGGTCCCAGCCCTGCTCTTGGGGCTCCTGGGAACATCCTTTGGCCATTTTCCCTGGGAAAGAAAACTCACCAGTCCAGGTTGCTGATGTCAGTTTGTAGGGCTCCCTTGGGTCTATCAGGGCAGCACAACTTTGAGGAGGGGACAACTTCGGTCTGCGATCCATCCTTCGATATAAGGATTCTTTGCATTCAGGCCCGAGCCCAGGGTCAGGGGCCCCTGGGCACATCCTTTGGCCATTTTCCCTGGGAAAGAAAACTCACCAGTCCAGGTTGCTGATATCAGTTTGTAGGGCTCCCTTGGGTCTATCAGGGCAGTACAAGTATGAGATGGGGACAACTTCGGTCTGCGATCCATCCTTCGATATAAGGATTCTTTGCATTCAGGCCCGAGCCCAGTGCCAGGGGCCCCTGGGCACATCCTTTGGCCATTTTCCCTGGGAAAGAAAACTCACCAGTCCAGGTTGCTGATGTCAGTTTGTAGGGCTCCCTTGGGTCTATCAGGGCAGCACAAGTATGAGATGGGGACAACTTCGGTCTGCGATCCATCCTTCGATATAAGGATTCTTTGCATTCCGGCCCGAGCCCAGGGCCAGGTGCCCCTGGGCACATCCTTTGGCCATTTTCCCTGGGAAAGAAAACTCACCAGTCCAGGTTCCTGATGTCAGTTTGTAGGGCTCCCTTGGGTCTATCAGGGCAGCACAAGTTTGAGGTGGGGACAATTTTGGTCTGTGATCCACGCTTCGATTGAGGGATTCTTTACAGTCAGGCCCGAGTCCAGGGCCAGGGGCTCCTGGGCATATCCTTTGGCCATTTTCCCTGGGAAAGAAAATTCACCAGTCCAGGTTGCTAATGTCAGTTTGTAGGGCTCCCTTGGGTCTATCAGGGCAGTACAAGTATGAGATGGGGACAACTTCGGTGTGCGATCCATCCTTCGATATAAGGATTCTTTGCATTCAGGCCCGAGCCCAGTGCCAGGGGCCCCTGGGCACACCCTTTGGCCATTTTCCCTGGGAAAGAAAACTCACCAGTCCAGGTTCCTGATGTCAGTTTGTAGGGCTCCCTTGGGTCTATCAGGGCAGCACAAGTATGAGATGGGGACAACTTCGGTCTGCGATCCATCCTTCGATATAAGGATTCTTTGCATTCAGGCCCGAGCCCAGGGCCAGGTGCCCCTGGGCACATCCTTTGGCCATTTTCCCTGGGAAAGAAAACTCACCAGTCCAGGTTCCTGATGTCAGTTTGTAGGGCTCCCTTGGGTCTATCAGGGCAGCACAAGTTTGAGGTGGGGACAATTTTGGTCTGTGATCCACGCTTCGATTGAGGGATTCTTTACAGTCAGGTCGGAGCCCAGTGCCAGGGGCCCCTGGGCACATCCTTTGGCCATTTTCCCTGGGAAAGAAAACTCACCAGTCCAGGTTGCTAATGTCAGTTTGTAGGGCTCCCTTGGGTCTATCAGGGCAGCACAACTTTGAGGAGGGGACAACTTCAGTCTGGGGTCCATCCTTCGATATAAGGATTCTTTGCAGTCAGGTCCGAGCCCAGTGCCAGGGGCCCCTGGGCACATCCTTTGGCCATTTTCCCTGGGAAAGAAAACTCACCAGTCCAGGTTGCTGAGGTCAGTTTGTAGGGCTCCCTTGGGTCTATCAGGGCAGCACAACTTTGAGGAGGGGACAACTTCGGTTGGGGGTCCAAACTTCGATATAAGGATTCTCTGCAGTCAGGCCCCAGCCCAGGGCCGGGGGTCCCTGGGCACATCCTTTGGCCATTTTCCCTGGGAAAGAAAATTCACCTGTCCAGGTTGCTGATGTCAGTTTGTAGGGCTCCCTTGGGTCTATCTGGGCAGCAGAAATTTGAGGAGCGGACAATTTTGGTCTGCGATCCATCCTTCGATATATGGATTCTTTGCAGTCAGGTCCCAGCCCTGCTCTTGGGGCTCCTGGGAACATCCTTTGGCCATTTTCCCTGGGAAAGAAAACTCACCAGTCCAGGTTGCTGATATCAGTTTGTAGGGCTCCCTTGGGTCTATCAGGGCAGCACAAGTATGAGATGGGGACAACTTCGGTCTGCGATCCATCCTTCGATATAAGGATTCTTTGCATTCAGGCCCGAGCCCCGTGCCAGGGGCCCCTGGGCACATCCTTTGGCCATTTTCCCTGGGAAAGAAAACTCACCATTCCAGGTTCCTGATGTCAGTTTGTAGGGCTCCCTTGGGTCTAACAGGGCAGCACAAGTATGCGATGGGGACAACTTCGGTCTGCGATCCATCCTTCGATACAAGGATTCTTTGCATTCAGGCCCGAGCCCAGGGCCAGGGGCCCCTGGGCACATCCTTTGGCCATTTTCCCTGGGAAAGAAAACTCACCAGTCCAGGTTGCTGATGTCAGTTTGTAGGGCTCCCTTGGGTCTATCAGGGCAGCACAAGTTTGAGGTGGGGACAATTTTGGTCTGTGATCCACCCTTCGATAGAGGGATTCTTTACAGTCAGGCCCGAGCCCAGGGTCAGGGGCCCCTGGGCATATCCTTTGGCCATTTTCCCTGGGAAAGAAAACTCACCAGTCCAGGTTGCTGATGTCAGTTTGTAGGGCTTCCTTGTTTCTCTCAGGGCAGCACAACTTTGAGGATGGGACAACTTCGGTCTGGGGTCCATCCTTCGATATAAGGATTTTTTGCATTCAGGTCAGAGCCCAGTGCCAGGGGCCCCTGGGCACATCCTTTGGCCATTTTCCCTGGGAAAGAAAACTCACCAGTCCATGTTGCTGATGTCAATTTGTAGGGCTCCCTTGGGTCTCTCAGGGCAGCACAACTTTGAGGAGGGGACAACTTCGGTCTGTGATCCATTGTTCGATATAAGGATTCTTTGCAGTCAGGTCCCAGCCCGGGGTCAGGGGCCCCTGGGCACATCCTTTGGCCATTTTCCCTGGGAAAGAAAACTCACTAGTCCAGGTTGCTGATGTCAGTTTGTAGGGCTCCCTTGGGTCTATCAGGGCAGCACAAGTATGAGATGGGGACAACTTTGGTCTGCGAACCATCCTTCGATATAAGGATTCTTTGAAGTCAGGCCCCAGCCCGTTGCCAGGGGCCCCTGGGCACATCCTTTGGCCATTTTCCCTGGGAAAGAAAACTCACCAGTCCAGGTTGCTGATGTCAGTTTGTAGGGCTCCCTTGGGTCTCTCAGGGCAGCACAACTTTGAGGAGGGGACAACTTTGGTCTGTGATCCATTCTTAGATATAAGGATTCTTCGCAGTCAGGCCCCAGCCCGGGGTCAGGGGCCCCTGGGCACATCCTTTGGCCATTTTACCTGGGAAAGAAAACTCACCAGTCCAGGTTGCTGATGTCAGTTTGTAGGGCTCTCTTGGGTCTCTCAGGGCAGCACAACTTTGAGGAGGGGACAACTTCGGTCTGGGGTCCATCCTTCGATATAAGGATTCTTTGCAGTCAGGTGCTAGCCCAGTGCCAGGGGCCCCTGGGCACATCCTTTGGCCATTTTCCCTGGGAAAGAAAACTCACCAGTCCAGGTTGCTGATGTCAGTTTGTAGGGCTCCCTTGGGTCTATCAGGGCAGCACAACTTTGAGGAGGGGACAACTTCAGTCTGGGGTCCATACTTCGATATAAGGATTCTTTGCAGTCAGGTGCCAGCCCAGTGCCAGGGGCCCCTGGGCACATCCTTTGGCCATTTTCCCTGGGAAAGAAAACTCACCAGTCCAGGTTGCTGATGTCAGTTTGTAGGGCTCCCTTGGGTCTATCAGGGCAGCACAACTTTGAGGAGGGGACAACTTCGGTCTGGGGTCCATCCTTCTATGTAAGGATTCTTTGCAGTCAGGTCCCAGCCCTGCTCTTGGGGCTCCTGGGAACATCCTTTGGCCATTTTCCCTGGGAAAGAAAACTCACCAGTCCAGGTTGCTGATGTCAGTTTGTAGGGCTCCCTTGGGTCTATCAGGGCAGCACAACTTTGAGGAGGGGACAACTTCGGTCTGCGATCCATCCTTCGATATAAGGATTCTTTGCATTCAGGCCCGAGCCCAGGGTCAGGGGCCCCTGGGCACATCCTTTGGCCATTTTCCCTGGGAAAGAAAACTCACCAGTCCAGGTTGCTGATATCAGTTTGTAGGGCTCCCTTGGGTCTATCAGGGCAGTACAAGTATGAGATGGGGACAACTTCGGTCTGCGATCCATCCTTCGATATAAGGATTCTTTGCATTCAGGCCCGAGCCCAGTGCCAGGGGCCCCTGGGCACATCCTTTGGCCATTTTCCCTGGGAAAGAAAACTCACCAGTCCAGGTTGCTGATGTCAGTTTGTAGGGCTCCCTTGGGTCTATCAGGGCAGCACAAGTATGAGATGGGGACAACTTCAGTCTGGGGTCCATCCTTCGATATAAGGATTCTTTGCAGTCAGGTCCGAGCCCAGTGCCAGGGGCCCCTGGGCACATCCTTTGGCCATTTTCCCTGGGAAAGAAAATTCACCTGTCCAGGCTGCTGATGTCAGTTTGTAGGGCTCCCTTGGGTCTATCTGGGCAGCAGAAATTTGAGGAGCGGACAATTTTGGTCTGCGATCCATCCTTCGATATAAGGATTCTTTGCAGTCAGGTCCCAGCCCTGCTCTTGGGGCTCCTGGGAACATCCTTTGGCCATTTTCCCTGGGAAAGAAAACTCACCAGTCCAGGTTGCTGATATCAGTTTGTAGGGCTCCCTTGGGTCTATCAGGGCAGCACAAGTATGAGATGGGGACAACTTCGGTCTGCGATCCATCCTTCGATATAAGGATTCTTTGCATTCAGGCCCGAGCCCAGTGCCAGGGGCCCCTGGGCACATCCTTTGGCCATTTTCCCTGGGAAAGAAAACTCACCATTCCAGGTTCCTGATGTCAGTTTGTAGGGCTCCCTTGGGTCTATCAGGGCAGCACAAGTATGAGATGGGGACAACTTCGGTCTGCGATCCATCCTTCGATACAAGGATTCTTTGCATTCAGGCCCGAGCCCAGGGCCAGGGGCCCCTGGGCACATCCTTTGGCCATTTTCCCTGGGAAAGAAAACTCACCAGTCCAGGTTGCTGATGTCAGTTTGTAGGGCTCCCTTGGGTCTATCAGGGCAGCACAAGTTTGAGGTGGGGACAATTTTGGTCTGTGATCCACCCTTCGATAGAGGGATTCTTTACAGTCAGGCCCGAGCCCAGGGTCAGGGGCCCCTGGGCATATCCTTTGGCCATTTTCCCTGGGAAAGAAAACTCACCAGTCCAGGTTGCTGATGTCAGTTTGTAGGGCTTCCTTGTTTCTCTCAGGGCAGCACAACTTTGAGGATGGGACAACTTCGGTCTGGGGTCCATCCTTCGATATAAGGATTTTTTGCATTCAGGTCGGAGCCCAGTGCCAGGGGCCCCTGGGCACATCCTTTGGCCATTTTCCCTGGGAAAGAAAACTCACCAGTCCAGGTTGCTGATGTCAATTTGTAGGGCTCCCTTGGGTCCCTCAGGGCAGCACAACTTTGAGGAGGGGAAAACTTCGGTCTGGGGTCCATCCTTCGATATAAGGATTTTTTGCAGTTAGGTCCCAGCCCGGGGTCAGGGGCCCCTGGGCACATCCTTTAGCCATTTTCCCTGGGAAAGAAAACTCACTAGTCCAGGTTGCTGATGTCAGTTTGTAGGGCTCCCTTGGGTCTATCAGGGCAGCACAACTTTGAGGAGGGGACAACTTTGGTCTGTGATCCATTCTTAGATATAAGGATTCTTCGCAGTCAGGCCCCAGCCCAGTGCCAGGGGCCCCTGGGCACATCCTTTGGCCATTTTCCCTGGGAAAGAAATCTCACCAGTCCAGGTTGCTGATGTCAGTTTGTAGGGCTCCCTTGGGTCTATCAGGGCAGCACAACTTTGAGGAGGGGACAACTTCGGTCTGGGGTCCATACTTCGATATAAGGATTCTTTGCAGTCAGGTGCCAGCCCAGTGCCAGGGGCCCCTGGGCACATCCTTTGGCCATTTTCCCTGGGAAAGAAAACTCACCAGTCCAGGTTGCTGATGTCAGTTTGTAGGGCTCCCTTGGGTCTATCAGGGCAGCACAACTTTGAGGAGGGGACAACTTCGGTCTGGGGTCCATCCTTCTATATAAGGATTCTTTGCAGTCAGGTCCCAGCCCTGCTCTTGGGGCTCCTGGGAACATCCTTTGGCCATTTTCCCTGGGAAAGAAAACTCACCAGTCCAGGTTGCTGATGTCAGTTTGTAGGGCTCCCTTGGGTCTATCAGGGCAGCACAACTTTGAGGAGGGGACAACTTCGGTCTGCGATCCATCCTTCGATATAAGGATTCTTTGCATTCAGGCCCGAGCCCAGGGTCAGGGGCCCCTGGGCACATCCTTTGGCCATTTTCCCTGGGAAAGAAAACTCACCAGTCCAGGTTCCTGATGTCAGTTTGTAGGGCTCCCTTGGGTCTATCAGGGCAGCACAAGTATGAGATGGGGACAACTTCGGTCTGCGATCCATCCTTCGATATAAGGATTCTTTGCATTCAGGCCCGAGCCAAGGGCCAGGTGCCCCTGGGCACATCCTTTGGCCATTTTCCCTGGGAAAGAAAACTCACCAGTCCAGGTTCCTGATGTCAGTTTGTAGGGCTCCCTTGGGTCTATCAGGGCAGCACAAGTTTGAGGTGGGGACAATTTTGGTCTGTGATCCACGCTTCGATTGAGGGATTCTTTACAGTCAGGCCCGAGTCCAGGGCCAGGGGCTCCTGGGCACATCCTTTGGCCATTTTCCCTGGGAAAGAAAATTCACCAGTCCAGGTTGCTAATGTCAGTTTGTAGGGCTCCCTTGGGTCTATCAGGGCAGCACAACTTTGAGGAGGGGACAACTTCAGTCTGGGGTCCATCCTTCGATATAAGGATTCTTTGCAGTCAGGTCCGAGCCCAGTGCCAGGGGCCCCTGGGCACATCCTTTGGCCATTTTCCCTGGGAAAGAAAACTCACCAGTCCAGGTTGCTGAGGTCAGTTTGTAGGGCTCCCTTGGGTCTATCAGGGCAGCACAACTTTGAGGAGGGGACAACTTCGGTTGGGGGTCCAAACTTCGATATAAGGATTCTCTGCAGTCAGGCCCCAGCCCAGGGCCGGGGGCCCCTGGGCACATCCTTTGGCCATTTTCCCTGGGAAAGAAAATTCACCTGTCCAGGCTGCTGATGTCAGTTTGTAGGGCTCCCTTGGGTCTATCTGGGCAGCAGAAATTTGAGGAGCGGACAATTTTGGTCTGCGATCCATCCTTCGATATATGGATTCTTTGCACTCAGGTCCCAGCCCTGCTCTTGGGGCTCCTGGGAACATCCTTTGGCCATTTTCCCTGGGAAAGAAAACTCACCAGTCCAGGTTGCTGATATCAGTTTGTAGGGCTCCCTTGGGTCTATCAGGGCAGCACAAGTATGAGATGGGGACAACTTCGGTCTGCGATCCATCCTTCGATATAAGGATTCTTTGCATTCAGGCCCGAGCCCAGTGCCAGGGGCCCCTGGGCACATCCTTTGGCCCTTTTCCCTGGGAAAGAAAACTCAGCAGTCCAGGTTCCTGATGTCAGTTTGTAGGGCTCCCTTGGGTCTATCAGGGCAGCACAAGTATGAGATGGGGACAACTTCGGTCTGCGATCCATCCTTCGATACAAGGATTCTTTGCATTCAGGCCCGAGCCCAGGGCCAGGGGACCCTGGGCACATCCTTTGGCCATTTTCCCTGGGAAAGAAAACTCACCAGTCCAGGTTGCTGATGTCAGTTTGTAGGGCTCCCTTGGGTCTATCAGGGCAGCACAAGTTTGAGGTGGGGACAATTTTGGTCTGTGATCCACCCTTCGATAGAGGGATTCTTTACAGTCAGGCCCGAGCCCAGGGTCAGGGGCCCCTGGGCATATCCTTTGGCCATTTTCCCTGGGAAAGAAAACTCACCAGTCCAGGTTGCTGATGTCAGTTTGTAGGGCTTCCTTGTTTCTCTCAGGGCAGCACAACTTTGAGGATGGGACAACTTCGGTCTGGGGTCCATCCTTCGATATAAGGATTTTTTGCATTCAGGTCCGAGCCCAGTGCCAGGGGCCCCTGGGCACATGCTTTGGCCATTTTCCCTGGGAAAGAAAACTCACCAGTCCAGGTTGCTGATGTCAATTTGTAGGGCTCCCTTGGGTCTCTCAGGGCAGCACAACTTTGAGGAGGGGACAACTTCGGTCTGGGGTCCATCCTTCGATATAAGGATTTTTTGCAGTCAGGTCCCAGCCCGGGGTCAGGGGCCCCTGGGCACATCCTTTGGCCATTTTCCCTGGGAAAGAAAACTCACTAGTCCAGGTTCCTGATGTCAGTTCGTAGGGCTCCCTTGGGTCTATCAGGGCAGCACAACTTTGAGGAGGGGACAACTTTGGTCTGCGAACCATCCTTCGATATAAGGATTCTTTGCAGTCAGGCCCCAGCCCAGGGCCAGGGGCCCCTGGGCACATCCTTTGGCCATTTTCCCTGGGAAAGAAAACTCACCAGTCCAGGTTGCTGATGTCAGTTTGTAGGGCTCCCTTGGGTCTCTCAGGGCAGCACAACTTTGAGGAGGGGACAACTTTGGTCTGTGATCCATTCTTAGATATAAGGATTCTTCGCAGTCAGGCCCCAGCCCGGGGTCAGGGGCCCCTGGGCACATCCTTTGGCCATTTTCCCTGGGAAAGAAAACTCACCAGTCCAGGTTGCTGATGTCAGTTTGTAGGGCTCTCTTGGGTCTGTCAGGGCAGCACAACTTTGAGGAGGGGACAACTTCGGTCTGGGGTCCATCCTTCGATATAAGGATTCTTTGCAGTCAGGTGCCAGCCCAGTGCCAGGGGCCCCTGGGCACATCCTTTGGCCATTTTCCCTGGGAAAGAAAACTCTCCAGTCCAGGTTGCTGATGTCAGTTTGTAGGGCTCCCTTGGGTCTATCAGGGCAGCACAACTTTGAGGAGGGGACAACTTTGGTCTGGGGTCCATCCTTCTATATAAGGATTCTTTGCAGTCAGGTCCCAGCCCTGCTCTTGGGGCTCCTGGGAACATCCTTTGGCCATTTTCCCTGGGAAAGAAAACTCACCAGTCCAGGTTGCTGATGTCAGATTCTAGGGCTCCCTTGGGTCTATCAGGGCAGCACAACTTTGAGGAGGGGACAACTTCGGTCTGCGATCCATCCTTCGATATAAGGATTCTTTGCATTCAGGCCCGAGCCCAGGGTCAGGGGCCCCTGGGCACATCCTTTGGCCATTTTCCCTGGGAAAGAAAACTCACCAGTCCAGGTTGCTGATATCAGTTTGTAGGGCTCCCTTGGGTCTATCAGGGCAGTACAAGTATGAGATGGGGACAACTTCGGTCTGCGATCCATCCTTCAATATAAGGATTCTTTGCATTCAGGCCCGAGCCCAGTGCCAGGGGCCCCTGGGCACATCCTTTGGCCATTTTCCCTGGGAAAGAAAACTCACCAGTCCAGGTTCCTGATTGCCGCGCTCCCGCCCCGGTTCCCTTTGTCTCAGCCCCGGCTAGCTCTCATCCTGGGGCGAGGGCGGGCGATGGAGGCACCCTCCGCCGCTCCCAGCTGGGGTTTGGAGAGTGCCTTTGTGGGTTCCGGGCAGCGCTAGCAAGCCTCGCGGTGGTAAATGAAGAGCGGATCCTGCTGGGGGCTAAGTCCGAGTTTATTGTAGCCCAACGGGGCCAAATGTCCTAGAACGGTGCCAGCCAACAGGAACAAGCACAAGGTGCTTGCACTGGCTTATAAACTGTAAGGGAGGGGTATCCAACGACCAATGGGGATAGGGATAGGGGGTGGCTCCGGGATGGGGGGATATAGTGGGGTCCAATGGGGGAAGGATATGGGGGGAGCCCCAGGTCCTCGCCCAATCACCCGGTGCCCTGAGTAGAAGCTTCTGGATGGATGGGAAGGGGCACCGAGTGATAGACAAGGCACCCGGGGGGGGTAAAATGCCTCTTTCAGGGTGATGGATAGATACTGGGAAGGCGGGAAGGGCGGACAAGGCGGGAAAACTGGGGATAAACCAAGTTGCACACGGGGGTACAAAGGAATAAACCAATACATAATACAGGGATAATAAAACATATACATAACGCAACTCCACATCTCCTCCTTTTTTTGTTTAAAAAGAAAGAAAGGTGAAGAGGATAAAGTAAGTCTTTAAACGGGGGCTTCACAGTCACTGGGCTCATTTTGAAACTAGATGTTTCCTTTTTCTGGAAATTCTTCTTTTTGAAACCCTTTTTTGTTCAAGGGTTTCAGTTCATCACTATGTTAAAGCTTGTAATAAACACAATGAGTCCCAGCAGCAGCAAAAGTCCTGTTTCTTTAGAAAGCAACTGAAATTAATAGTCGAGGTAGGGGAGGTCTAACTCAAAGGGGAACAGAGAATCCCAGGAGCCAGGGAGGGAAGAGGGGGGACCAGGTGAGGGGGACCTTTTCCGCCGTCGGAGGGTGGCGTACCCAACTTGAGGACTGTCCGGTTTTCTCTTCTGGGTCTTAGGGACATATGGTCTGACGAATTTGGAAGGGACCCATCTCAGGCCTGAGGGCGTGGATACGCAAGCGTACCCCCGTCCCCAGGTGACCAAGTCATAGGGTCCTTCCTGCCGCCAGGTCTCAGGGTTTTTAATGAGAACTGGCGGCTTTTCCCTGACCTTGCTCTGCTCGTAGGAATTAAAGTGCCTCGCGATGGGGGGGTTGAGGCACTCGAAGGAACAGTTTAAGAAATTGATGGTAAAAAGGGCCCGCGCTAACTGAACCTGGGGGGACTCATTTTTAGCTGACGACTGTTGTTGTTTAAGCATCCTTTTGATGCTTTGATGAGTCCTCTCTACCACGGCTTGACCTGTCGGGGAATAGGCGATGCCAGTTTTATGTTCTATTCCCCATTGCTGCAGGAAGCCTGCGAATTCCTTGGATGTGTACCCGGGGGCATTGTCTGTTTTTATCTGTTTTGGGACGCCTAGCATGGAGAAGGCTTGTATCAGGTGTTTCTCTACTTCCTTGGCCTTCTCCCCTGTGTGGGCAGAGGCGAAAACTGCTCCAGAGAAGGTGTCCACGGAGACATGGACGTACTTCATCCTCCCGAAGGAGGGGATATGAGTAACGTCCATCTGCCACACCTCACAGGACTTCAGACCCCTAGGGTTAGCCCCTGCGCTCACCGATGGTAGTGGGAGCGACTTACAGGACGGGCATGTGGCCACAATGGCCTTGGCCTGGTCCCGGGTTAGATGGAACTGCCGGACCAGACCAGGCGCATTTTGATGGTAAAGCTGGTGGCTTATTTTGGCTTGCTGGAACTTGTCCGGGAGCGGCGCCAGCTGTGCGGGGGCGGCAGCGAGGGAATCGGCACGCCGATTGCCCTCCGCCAAGAACCCCGGCAGGTCGGTGTGTGACCTGATATGCATCACATAAAACGGTTGCTCTCGGTGGGAGACTAGCCTTATCAGCTTAGAGAGCAACCTGTTAAGGGCATCGTTGGAGACACCTTGCAGGATTGCATCCTGTGCTCTAGACACTACACCTGCTACATAGGCCGAATCAGTTACCAAATTAAAAGGTTCAGAGAACCGCTCAAAAGCTCTAACGACTGCGGCCAACTCAGCTACTTGAGGGGATCCTTCTACTTCAACAACATCTGCCTCCCACTGCTGAGTTTGAGGATCTTTCCAAGTCACTACTGACTTGTGGGACCCTCCGGACGCGTCCGTAAAAACTGTTAGAGCCTTTAAGGGTTTTTTGCTCTGAATTTGTTTTGTTGACAGAGTGAATTGGATTTCGGAATTGAAAATTTTGTGGGCCGGTCTCAAAACAGAAATTTTTCCGGTGTAGCTGTCCAGTGCAAACTGCAATGATTCATTCTCTTGCAGCAGGTGTTCTAACATTGCCTTTGTGAATTGGCCCGATTCTAATTTCAAAGGAATGTGGATGTGATCAAAGTCACACCCCGCCAGCTCCCGAATCCGCGTTCTCGCTTTGCGGATTAGCTCTGCCACCAGCTCTTGTGGCCGTGTCAACCTTTTGGATCGTGAATGACTCAGGAATACCCACTCTATGATGGAGAGTGGGTCCCTTTTGTCCTGATCCTTGCCCTTTCCTAGGGTGTCTGCCCATTGGAAGATGACACCGTGGAGGTGTGGCAGTCTGCCCAATATGATGAATCTGAAGGGCAGGCCCGGATCGTACCTGTGGGCCTGCCTGGCAGACATTGCCTCCTGAACCTTCTGCAAAGCAGCTTTGGCCTCTGGAGTGAGTTCCCTGGGAGAACTAGGCTCTTCCCCCCCTTTCAATAAATTGAAAAGAGGGGCTAGGTCTTCGTTGTTAATACCTAACCAGGGTCTCACCCAGTTTAAAGACCCACACAGCTGCTGTACGTCGGCTAGAGTCCGAATTGAATTTTTTATGGCCAATTTTTGCGGAACAATGGTCCGCTTGTTTATTTCTAAACCCAGGTACTTCCAAGGTGGCATTTTTTGAATCTTATCCTCTCGCAGCTCGAACCCTACAGCAACCAACGCACTGGTTGTCAGTTCAAGCGCGTGTGTAAGTAGATCGCTGTTGGGGGCACAAATAAGAATATCATCCATATAGTGCTGGATGATCACACCCTCGGTGGCTGCACGCACAGGGGACAGCAATGAAGAGACGTACCACTGGCAAATGCTTGGGCTGACTTTCATGCCTTGGGGAAGAACTCTCCAGTGGTATCTCTCCATTGGGGCTTCTCGGTTGATGGAAGGAACCGAGAAGGCGAACCGTGGTGCGTCATCAGGGTGTAGGGGAATTTGGAAAAAACAATTTTTGATGTCAATGACAGCTAATTCCCAATTTTCTGGTAACATTGTGGGGGACGGCATCCCTGGCTGGAGAGGACCCATGTCTTCTATTACATTGTTGATGGCGCGAAGGTCATGAAGGAGGCGCCACTCGTCTTTGCCAGGTTTTTTCAGGACAAAGACAGGGGAATTCCAGGGGGATGTTGTTTCCTGGATATTCCCTTTGGCAAGTTGCTCCTTCACGAGCTCCCGAAGCGCTTTTAATTTCTGTTTATTGAGCGGCCACTGCTCTACCCACACTGGTGTATCTGTGAGCCAATTAAGTTTTCGGGTAGGACGCTCTTCAGTGACTGTTGCCCGAAAAACCTGGGGGGTCGGGATGTTAATTGTGACCCCCCACTGGGCCATCAGGTCTCTCCCCCATAAGGGTTCTGTGTAATCTAATACGAACGGGCGTAAATAGGCCGATTGTCCGTTCGGCCCCTCAAATTTTACGATGTTTTTTGATTGCTTTGCCAATTGAGAACCCCCTACACCTTGAATTTTCCCCGCCACGTTTTGCAATTCCCAGCGTGACGGCCAATCCCGTGCGGGAATGATTGTCACGTCTGCTCCTGTATCTAGGAGACCGCTTAGGTGTTTGTACTCCCCATCCTTCCGCATATAGCAGGAGAGCTTTGGTCTTTCCTTCCCTATGACCTGGGCCTGGCACACCTGGTAGCTCTTCTTCGCTGACTTCTTCCATAGATCCTCAGGGTGTGCCGGAGGCCCAGATGCTGGAATGGCTTGGGCGATGATTTGGCCCTTGGGAAGGAAGACTGGAGGATGGGGGCAGTGCAGCCACACCACTAATCGCTCGGTGTTCCTGGATGTTAGGGATGGTGCAATAGTGACTTCGAGAGGCGTGAATTTTGTGTCCCCAAGAACGATGTACTTACTGTGGAGGTTCCTCCAGGTTCCTGGGTCCTCTGTGTCGACAGCGATGGAGTGCCAGTCGCTGTCCCTTAGGTGCAGAGCCTCAGTCAGGGCCAACCTATATGGGGAGAAACCAGATACGATGTTAAGTATCGGCTTGGGCTGGTTCGGGCCTCGACCCAGCCAAGCAGTGGGAATGAAATCCACATCTTCTCTCATATAGGCTGGTTTGTCAGCCATAGTCTGGTGTGTCAAGTCCAGTGAAATGTCCTCAGGTGGGCATTGCAGGTAGTCGTCCCTCCCCTCCTCTGATGTTATAGAACCCACCATATTTATGTCCTCGCGCAGGGAGGGACTGCGCTGATGACTCAGTTTTTTTGTTTTCCCCCCGAGTTGGGGGCACTCTTTTCTTGTCGCTGCTGTTTAAACCTAAAAAACTCGTCCCTCAGCGGGCATTGGGAAGCCCAATGTCCCTTCTGCCTACATAGATTGCAGGCCTGATGGTGCTGTTGTCTCCTCGGGGGTGCTCCTGTAGGGCGGCGATCTGGAGAAGGGGTGGCTGGCGGTGTCACGGCTTCAACGAAGGCTACTCTCTTTGTTGGTGGTTTAGGAGTCTCTGGAATGTCTTTAGCAGGAACTGTCACCTTCCTCGCACAGACTTGTAGCATGCTTTGAAGGGTAGGCTCAGGGTCCAGGGGCAGACTGAGGAGGGCTTGCCGGCACGCGTCGTTAGCGTTCTGCCTCGCAACTGTGGCAAGCATCCCCTCTCGCAGCCTCTCGTCCGGGACCTGAGCCTCCATCGCGTGATGCAAGCGATCCACGAACGCGACAAAAGGTTCTAGGGATTCCTGCTTTAGGGACAAGAAGTTAATAACCGTACCGCTGGGTCTTAACTTAAAAAACGCCTTTTCTGCTGCCCTAGTGCTGACTTGCAGCGCCTCTCTGGGGATTTTTTCCGCCTGCTTGGTCCCCATTTTCCAATCCCCCTCCCCGCACAAGTGGTCTAGCGATATTACAGCCCCATCCTCATCCCTAGAGCTATCTGCATTGGCCCAGAGGTCAGGTAACACCTCTCTGATCTCCCGCTTCCACTCGGACTCCCAGATGAGGAATTCTCCGTGGGTAATTAAACAGGAGAAGAGAGTTCGCATGTCTGCTGGGACATATTCTTTGGAGGAGAGGGTTGTTTTTAATAAGCCTCGGAAGTATTCGCTTTCCATCCCGAACCCCTTCTTGGCCTTGCAGAGCTCTTTGATGGTCTGCTGGGGGATGGGGGACCACTGTGCAAGGGGCCTACCCCCCTGCCGCGGGGTACAGGTGACAGGTGCGGCCGAGAAGGCAGGTAGGGACTGGGGTGGATCGGGGTTCCCACGCTCCCCCCCCCCGGAACCGAAAGCGTGGGAACTGGAAGTGGGGTTGTGGGAACCAGGGGACGAGGCGTGGTCTGGAGCAGGGGGAGTGGTATGGTGGGGACTCTCCTCCCCGGGGGTGGAGCTGAGGGGTGGGGTGTTGAATAATTCAAGAAAGGAGGAGTCTGCAGGGGGTGGAGGAGGGAGATGGGCGGAGAAATCCGGGGAGCAGAAGGGGTTGGTCTGCCGGAAGGGATTATGGGAGGGGGGAGGACAGGGATCATGGGAAGAAGGAGCACGAGTGGCGGGAAAACCCACGCGGTCACCTCCATCTTGTGTCCTGGGGAAGGGGGAAGAAGGGGAGCCATTTTGTGGGGTTTGGGGATGGTGGATGGGGGATGAGGGATCTTCGGGGGTCTGGGATAACTGAAAACGAACGGAGTCTCTACGGGACGGGGCTGTACAGCGTGGGGAAGAAGGGGAACGGGTAGAAGCAGAGACAGTGCCTGCACCGCCCTGCGGGGTGTCTAGGGTATTCTCAGAGGGGCCAGAATCTGCCTGCGGGCAATGCCGGGATGCCTGTCTGATAATACCCGACTTCGGGAGAGAGGGAGAGTTTTGCTGCAGTTTTCCCGCAGCGCCCGCCGCAGCCGCAGCCTCGGGAGCAGCGACAGCAGCTGCCCTGCGCCCCGCTGCAGCGGCGGCTGCCGCATCGTACTGCAGCGACCGGGCTGAGGGACAGGGAAGTGGAGTAGGGTTATATGAACTACCCGCCGAACTGGGGATCGGTTTGTTTGCGGCTGGCAGTGGCAGACTTTCGTAGCGATATTTAATTATATCGCGAATTTGGAGAGCCAAATGGGTGAATATGGAGAGAGAGAGATCTGACTGTCGCAGGATCTTCCCCGCTACCTGTTCCCAAAAAGGAGCTTGGTATAATTTAGCTGGCGAAATGTCAGGGAAAGTTTGCGACAACCACTGAACGAACCGTTTTACTTCAGATTTTTTAACCTTAATTCCCCCCACTAAAAGGATACCCACAACTTGGGAATAAATGCTCTTCTGCGGCACGGACAGCCTTGCACCCATGGCTGTTAGATGTTAAATCGTGCTGCAGCGCCTACGATTGGGAAAACACGAACGAAAAACAAAAGACCACACTTCCGGCTTTGTCGCGGTCCTTAAGCTTCCCGCCCGGAAAGGGAAGCACCAAAAACAGGAATTTTTTCCCCGAACCCCGGGGAAAAAGAAACCCACCAAAAAGGTATCCTTCCCCTAAAACTTAGGGGAAAGGAACCAACCAAAAAAAAAAAAGGACCGGGAAAGCCCCAGGGGCCCCTATACTCACAAACCACAGGGGTCCGAGAGGGAAGGGTGGAAAAGAAAAACCAATCGCAGGGCTTCTCCGCGAGAGAATCGACTCCGGAGGTGCTTTCCAGAGCTGCCGATCCTGTCCCCAAGAGTCACACCCACTAAAACGTGGGTCTGCTCTCGCCGGGGTAGCTGACGGCCAGGAGGACGATTCTTCAGGTCTGCGCGACCCTAAAATCCTCAAACGAGGGTCCAACGCCGCGAAAACGGGGCCCCACGTTGGGCGCCAGCTGCCGCGCTCCCGCCCCGGTTCCCTTTGTCTCAGCCCCGGCTAGCTCTCATCCTGGGGCGAGGGCGGGCGATGGAGGCACCCTCCGCCGCTCCCAGCTGGGGTTTGGAGAGTGCCTTTGTGGGTTCCGGGCAGCGCTAGCAAGCCTCGCGGTGGTAAATGAAGAGCGGATCCTGCTGGGGGCTAAGTCCGAGTTTATTGTAGCCCAACGGGGCCAAATGTCCTAGAACGGTGCCAGCCAACAGGAACAAGCACAAGGTGCTTGCACTGGCTTATAAACTGTAAGGGAGGGGTATCCAACGACCAATGGGGATAGGGATAGGGGGTGGCTCCGGGATGGGGGGATATGGTGGGGTCCAATGGGGGAAGGATATGGGGGGAGCCCCAGGTCCTCGCCCAATCACCCGGTGCCCTGAGTAGAAGCTTCTGGATGGATGGGAAGGGGCACCAAGTGATAGACAAGGCACCCGGGGGGGGTAAAATGCCTCTTTCAGGGTGATGGATAGATACTGGGAAGGCGGGAAGGGCGGACAAGGCGGGAAAACTGGGGATAAACCAAGTTGCACACGGGGGTACAAAGGAATAAACCAATACATAATACAGGGATAATAAAACATATACATAACGCAACTCCACACCTGATGTCAGTTTGTAGGGCTCCCTTGGGTCTATCAGGGCAGCACAAGTATGAGATGGGGACAACTTCGGTCTGCGATCCATCCTTCGATATAAGGATTCTTTGCATTCAGGCCCGAGCCCAGGGCCAGGTGCCCCTGGTCACATCCTTTGGCCATTTTCCCTGGGAAAGAAAACTCACCAGTCCAGGTTCCTGATGTCAGTTTGTAGGGCTCCCTTGGGTCTATCAGGGCAGCACAAGTTTGAGGTGGGGACAATTTTGGTCTGTGATCCACGCTTCGATTGAGGGATTCTTTACAGTCAGGCCCGAGTCCAGGGCCAGGGGCTCCTGGGCACATCCTTTGGCCATTTTCCCTGGGAAAGAAAATTCACCAGTCCAGGTTCCTGATGTCAGTTTGTAGGGCTCCCTTGGGTCTATCAGGGCAGCACAAGTTTGAGGTGGGGACAATTTTGGTCTGTGATCCACGCTTCGATTGAGGGATTCTTTACAGTCAGGCCCGAGTCCAGGGCCAGGGGCTCCTGGGCACATCCTTTGGCCATTTTCCCTAAGAAAGAAAATTCACCAGTCCAGGTTGCTAATGTCAGTTTGTAGGGCTCCCTTGGGTCTATCAGGGCAGCACAACTTTGAGGAGGGGACAACTTCAGTCTGGGGTCCATCCTTCGATATAAGGATTCTTTGCAGTCAGGTCCGAGCCCAGTGCCAGGGGCCCCTGGGCACATCCTTTGGCCATTTTCCCTGGGAAAGAAAACTCACCAGTCCAGGTTGCTGAGGTCAGTTTGTAGGGCTCCCTTGGGTCTATCAGGGCAGCACAACTTTGAGGAGGGGACAACTTCGGTTGGGGGTCCAAACTTCGATATAAGGATTCTCTGCAGTCAGGCCCCAGCCCAGGGCCGGGGGCCCCAGGGCATATCCTTAGGCCATTTTCCCTGGGAAAGAAAATTCACCTGTCAAGGCTGCTGATGTCAGTTTGTAGGGCTCCCTTGGGTCTATCTGGGCAGCAGAAATTTGAGGAGCGGACAATTTTGGTCTGCGATCCATCCTTCGATATATGGATTCTTTGCAGTCAGGTCCCAGCCCTGCTCTTGGGGCTCCTGGGAACATCCTTTGGCCATTTTCCCTGGGAAAGAAAACTCACCAGTCCAGGTTGCTGATATCAGTTTGTAGGGCTCCCTTGGGTCTATCAGGGCAGCACAAGTATGAGATGGGGACAACTTCGGTCTGCGATCCATCCTTCGATATAAGGATTCTTTGCATTCAGGCCCGAGCCCAGTGCCAGGGGCCCCTGGGCACATCCTTTGGCCATTTTCCCTGGGAAAGAAAACTCACCATTCCAGGTTCCTGATGTCAGTTTGTAGGGCTCCCTTGGGTCTATCAGGGCAGCACAAGTATGAGATGGGGACAATTTCGGTCTGCGATCCATCCTTCGATACAAGGATTCTTTGCATTCAGGCCCGAGCCCAGGGCCAGGGGCCCCTGGGCACATCCTTTGGCCATTTTCCCTGGGAAAGAAAACTCACCAGTCCAGGTTGCTGATGTCAGTTTGTAGGGCTCCCTTGGGTCTATCTGGGCAGCAGAAATTTGAGGAGCGGACAATTTTGGTCTGCGATCCATCCTTCGATATATGGATTCTTTGCAGTCAGGTCCCAGCCCTGCTCTTGGGGCTCCTGGGAACATCCTTTGGCCATTTTCCCTGGGAAAGAAAACTCACCAGTCCAGGTTGCTGATGTCAGTTTGTAGGGCTCCCTTGGGTCTATCAGGGCAGCACAAGTTTGAGGTGGGGAAAATTTTGGTCTGTGATCCACCCTTCGATAGAGGGATTCTTTACAGTCAGGCCCGAGCCCAGGGCCAGGGGCCCCTGGGCATATCCTTTGGCCATTTTCCCTGGGAAAGAAAACTCACCAGTCCAGGTTGCTGATGTCAGTTTGTAGGGCTTCCTTGTTTCTCTCAGGGCAGCACAACTTTGAGGATGGGACAACTTCGGTCTGGGGTCCATCCTTCGATATAAGGATTTTTTGCATTCAGGTCGGAGCCCAGTGCCAGGGGCCCCTGGGCACATCCTTTGGCCATTTTCCCTGGGAAAGAAAACTCACCAGTCCAGGTTGCTGATGTCAATTTGTAGGGCTCCCTTGGGTCTCTCAGGACAGCACAACTGTGAGGAGGGGACAACTTTGGTCTGTGATCCATTCTTCGATATAAGGATTCTTCCAAGTCAGGTCCCAGCCCGGGGTCAGGGGCCCCTGGGCACATCCTTTGGCCATTTTCCCTGGGAAATAAAACTCACCAGTCCAGGTTGCTGAGGTCAGTTTGTAGGGCTCCCTTGGGTCTATCTGGGCAGCAGAAATTTGAGGAGCGGACAATTTTGGTCTGCGATCCATCCTTCGATATATGGATTCTTTGCAGTCAGGTCCCAGCCCTGCTCTTGGGGCTCCTGGGAACATCCTTTGGCCATTTTCCCTGGGAAAGAAAACTCACCAGTCCAGGTTGCTGATGTCAGTTTGTAGGGCTCCCTTGGGTCTCTCAGGGCAGCACAACTTTAGGGAGGGGACCACTTCAGTCTGTGATCCATCCTTCGATATAAGGATTTTTTGCATTCAGGCCCCAGCCCAGGGCCAGGGGCCCCTGGGCACATCCTTTGGCCATTTTCCCTGGGAAAGAAAACTCACCAGTCCAGGTTGCTGATATCAGTTTGTAGGGCTCCCTTGGGTCTATCAGGGCAGCACAACTTTGAGGAGGGGACAACTTTGGTCTGCGAAGCATCCTTCAATATAAGGATTCTTTGCAGTCAGGCCCCAGCCCGTTGCCAGGGGCCCCTGGGCACATCCTTTGGCCATTTTCCCTGGGAAAGAAAACTCACCAGTCCAGGTTGCTGATGTCAGTTTGTAGGGCTCCCTTGGGTCTCTCAGGGCAGCACAACTTTGAGGAGGGGACAACTTCGGTCTGGGGTCCATTCTTCGATATAAGGATTCTTTGCAGTCAGGCCCCATCCCAGTCCCAGGGGCCCCTGGGCACATCCTTTGGCCATTTTCCCTGGGAAAGAAAACTCACCAGTCCAGGTTGCTGATGTCAGTTTGTAGGGCTCCCTTGGGTCTATCTGGGCAGCAGAAATTTGAGAAGCGGACAATTTTGGTCTGCGATCCATCCTTCGATATATGGATTCTTTGCAGTCAGGTCCCAGCCCTGCTATTGGGGCTCCTGGGAACATCCTTTGGCCATTTTCCCTGGGAAAGAAAACTCACCAGTCCAGGTTGCTGATGTCAGTTTGTAGGGCTCCCTTGGGTCTCTCAGGGCAGCACAACTTTAGGGAGGGGACCACTTCAGTCTGTGATCCATCCTTCGATATAAGGATTTTTTGCAATCAGGCCCCAGCCCAGGGCCAGGGGCCCCTGGGCACATCCTTTGGCCATTTTCCCTGGGAAAGAAAACTCACCAGTCCAGGTTGCTGATATCAGTTTGTAGGGCTCCCTTGGGTCTATCAGGGCAGCACAAGTATGAGATGGGGACAACTTCGGTCTGCGATCCATCCTTCGATATATGGATTCTTTGCAGTCAGGCCCGAGCCCAGTGCCAGGGGCCCCTGGGCACATCCTTTGGCCATTTTCCCTGGGAAAGAAAACTCACCATTCCAGGTTCCTGATGTCAGTTTGTAGGGCTCCCTTGGGTCTATCAGGGCAGCACAAGTATGAGATGGGGACAACTTCGGTCTGGGGTCCATCCTTCGATATAAGGATTCTTCGCAGTCAGGTCCCAGCCCGGGGTCGGGGGCCCCTGGGCACATCCTTTGGCCATTTTCCCTGGGAAAGAAAACTCACCAGTCCAGGTTGCTGATGTCAGTTTGTAGGGCTGCCTTGGGTCTATCTGGGCAGCACAACTTTGAGGAGGGGACAACTTCGGTCTGGGGTCCATCCTTCGATATATGGATTCTTTGCAGTCAGGTCCCAGCCCTGCTCTTGGGGATCCTGGGAACATTCTTTGGCCATTTTCCCTGGGAAAGAAAACTCACCAGTCCAGGTTGCTGATGTCAGTTTGTAGGGCTCCCTTGGGTCTCTCAGGGCAGCACAAGTTTGAGGTGGGGACAATTTTGGTCTGTGATCCACGCTTCGATTGAGGGATTCTTTACAGTCAGGCCCGAGTCCAGGGCCAGGGGCTCCTGGGCACATCCTTTGGCCATTTTCCCTGGGAAAGAAAACTCACCAGTCCAGGTTGCTAATGTCAGTTTGTAGGGCTCCCTTGGGTCTATCAGGGCAGCACAAGTTTGAGGTGGGGACAATTTTGGTCTGTGATCCACGCTTCGATTGAGGGATTCTTTACAGTCAGGCCCGAGTCCAGGGCCAGGGGCCCCTGGGCACATCCTTTGGCCATTTTCCCTGGGAAAGAAAACTCACCAGTCCAGGTTCCTGATGTCACTTTGTAGGGCTCCCTTGGGTCTATCAGGGCAGCACAAGTATGAGATGGGGACAACTTCGGTCTGCGATCCATCCTTCGATATAAGGATTCTTTGCATTCAGGCCCGAGCCCAGGGCCAGGTGCCCCTGGGCACATCCTTTGGCCATTTTCCCTGGGAAAGAAAACTCACCAGTCCAGGTTGCTGATGTCAGTTTGTAGGGCTCCCTTGGGTCTATCAGGGCAGCACAAGTTTGAGGTGGGGACAATTTTGGTCTGTGATCCACGCTTCGATTGAGGGATTCTTTACAGTCAGGCCCGAGTCCAGGGCCAGGGGCTCCTGGGCACATCCTTTGGCCATTTTCCCTGGGAAAGAAAATTCACCAGTCCAGGTTGCTAATGTCAGTTTGTAGGGCTCCCTTGGGTCTATCAGGGCAGCACAACTTTGAGGAGGGGACAACTTCAGTCTGGGGTCCATCCTTCGATATAAGGATTCTTTGCAGTCAGGTCCGAGCCCAGTGCCAGGGGCCCCTGGGCACATCCTTTGGCCATTTTCCCTGGGAAAGAAAACTCACCAGTCCAGGTTGCTGAGGTCAGTTTGTAGGGCTCCCTTGGGTCTATCAGGGCAGCACAACTTTGAGGAGGGGACAACATCGGTTGGGGGTCCAAACTTCGATATAAGGATTCTCTGCAGTCAGGCCCCATCCCAGTCCCAGGGGCCCCTGGGCACATCCTTTGGCCATTTTCCCTGGGAAAGAAAACTCACCAGTCCAGGTTGCTGATGTCAGTTTGTAGGGCTCCCTTGGGTCTATCAGGGCAGCACAAGTATGAGATGGGGACAACTTCGGTCTGCGATCCATCCTTCGATATAAGGATTCTTTGCGTTCAGGCCCGAGCCCAGTGCCAGGGGCCCCTGGGCACATCCTTTGGCCATTTTCCCTGGGAAAGAAAACTCACCATTCCAGGTTCCTGATGTCAGTTTGTAGGGCTCCCTTGGGTCTATCAGGGCAGCACAAGTATGAGATGGGGACAACTTCGGTCTGCGATCCATCCTTCGATACAAGGATTCTTTGCATTCAGGCCCGAGCCCAGGGCCAGGGGCCCCTGGGCACATCCTTTGGCCATTTTCCCTGGGAAAGAAAACTCACCAGTCCAGGTTGCTGATGTCAGTTTGTAGGGCTCCCTTGGGTCTATCAGGGCAGCACAAGTTTGAGGTGGGGACAATTTTGGTCTGTGATCCACCCTTCGATAGAGGGATTCTTTACAGTCAGGCCTGAGCCCAGGGTCAGGGGCCCCTGGGCACATCCTTTGGCCATTTTCCCTGGGAAAGAAAACTCACCAGTCCAGGTTGCTGATGTCAATTTGTAGGGCTCCCTTGGGTCTCTCAGGGCAGCACAACTTTGAGGAGGGGACAACTTCGGTCTGTGATCCATTGTTCGATATAAGGATTGTTTGCAGTCAGGTCCCAGCCCGGGGTCAGGGGCCCCTGGGCACATCCTTTGGCCATTTTCCCTGGGAAAGAAAACTCACTAGTCCAGGTTGCTGATGTCAGTTTGTAGGGCTCCCTTGGGTCTATCAGGGCAGCACAACTTTGAGGAGGGGACAACTTTGGTCTGCGAACCATCCTTCGATATAAGGATTCTTTGCAGTCAGGCCCCAGCCCGTTGCCAGGGGCCCCTGGGCACATCCTTTGGCCATTTTCCCTGCGAAAGAAAACTCACCAGTCCAGGTTGCTGATGTCAGTTTGTAGGACTCCCTTGGGTCTCTCAGGGCAGCACAACTTTGAGGAGGGGACAACTTTGGTCTGTGATCCATTCTTAGATATAAGGATTCTTCGCAGTCAGGCCCCAGCCCGGGGTCAGGGGCCCCTGGGCACATCCTTTGGCCATTTTCCCTGGGAAAGAAAACTCACCAGTCCAGGTTGCTGATGTCAGTTTGTAGGGCTCTCTTGGGTCTCTCAGGGCAGCACAACTTTGAGGAGGGGACAACTTCGGTCTGGGGTCCATCCTTCGATATAAGGATTCTTTGCAGTCAGGTGCCAGCCCAGTGCCAGGGGCCCCTGGGCACATCCTTTGGCCATTTTCCCTGGGAAAGAAAACTCACCAGTCCAGGTTGCTGATGTCAGTTTGTAGGGCTCCCTTGGGTCTATCAGGGCAGCACAACTTTGAGGAGGGGACAACTTCAGTCTGGGGTCCATACTTCGATATAAGGATTCTTTGCAGTCAGGTGCCAGCCCAGTGCCAGGGGCCCCTGGGCACATCCTTTGGCCATTTTCCCTGGGAAAGAAAACTCACCAGTCCAGGTTGCTGATGTCAGTTTGTAGGGCTCCCTTGGGTCTATCAGGGCAGCACAACTTTGAGGAGGGGACAACTTCGGTCTGGGGTCCATCCTTCTATATAAGGATTCTTTGCAGTCAGGTCCCAGCCCTGCTCTTGGGGCTCCTGGGAACATCCTTTGGCCATTTTCCCTGGGAAAGAAAACTCACCAGTCCAGGTTGCTGATGTCAGTTTGTAGGGCTCCCTTGGGTCTATCAGGGCAGCACAAGTATGAGATGGGGACAACTTCGGTCTGCGATCCATCCTTCGATATAAGGATTCTTTGCATTCAGGCCCGAGCCCAGGGCCAGGTGCCCCTGGGCACATCCTTTGGCCATTTTCCCTGGGAAAGAAAACTCACCAGTCCAGGTTCCTGATGTCAGTTTGTAGGGCTCCCTTGGGTCTATCAGGGCAGCACAAGTTTGAGGTGGGGACAATTTTGGTCTGTGATCCACGCTTCGATTGAGGGATTCTTTACAGTCAGGCCCGAGTCCAGGGCCAGGGGCTCCTGGGCACATCCTTTGGCCATTTTCCCTGGGAAAGAAAACTCACCATTCCAGGTTCCTGATGTCAGTTTGTAGGGCTCCCTTGGGTCTATCAGGGCAGCACAACTTTGAGGAGGGGACAACTTCAGTCTGGGGTCCATCCTTCGATATAAGGATTCTTTGCAGTCAGGTCCGAGCCCAGTGCCAGGGGCCCCTGGGCACATCCTTTGGCCATTTTCCCTGGGAAAGAAAACTCACCAGTCCAGGTTGCTGAGGTCAGTTTGTAGGGCTCCCTTGGGTCTATCAGGGCAGCACAACTTTGAGGAGGGGACAACTTCGGTTGGGGTTCCAAACTTCGATATAAGGATTCTCTGCAGTCAGGCCCCAGCCCAGGGCCGGGGGCCCCTGGGCACATCCTTTGGCCATTTTCCCTGGGAAAGAAAATTCACCTGTCCAGGCTGCTGATGTCAGTTTGTAGGGCTCCCTTGGGTCTATCTGGGCAGCAGAAATTTGAGGAGCGGACAATTTTGGTCTGCGATCCATCCTTCGATATATGGATTCTTTGCAGTCAGGTCCCAGCCCTGCTCTTGGGGCTCCTGGGAACATCCTTTGGCCATTTTCCCTGGGAAAGAAAACTCACCAGTCCAGGTTGCTGATATCAGTTTGTAGGGCTCCCTTGGGTCTATCAGGGCAGCACAAGTATGAGATGGGGACAACTTCGGTCTGCGATCCATCCTTCGATATAAGGATTCTTTGCATTCAGGCCCGAGCCCAGTGCCAGGGGCCCCTGGGCACATCCTTTGGCCATTTTCCCTGGGAAAGAAAACTCACCATTCCAGGTTCCTGATGTCAGTTTGTAGGGCTCCCTTGGGTCTATCAGGGCAGCACAAGTATGAGATGGGGACAACTTCGGTCTGCGATCCATCCTTCGATACAAGGATTCTTTGCATTCAGGCCCGAGCCCAGGGCCAGGGGCCCCTGGGCACATCCTTTGGCCATTTTCCCTGGGAAAGAAAACTCACCAGTCCAGGTTGCTGATGTCAGTTTGTAGGGCTCCCTTGGGTCTATCAGGGCAGCACAAGTTTGAGGTGGGGACAATTTTGGTCTGTGATCCACCCTTCGATAGAGGGATTCTTTACAGTCAGGCCCGAGCCCAGGGTCAGGGGCCCCTGGGCATATCCTTTGGCCATTTTCCCTGGGAAAGAAAACTCACCAGTCCAGGTTGCTGATGTCAGTTTGTAGGGCTTCCTTGTTTCTCTCAGGGCAGCACAACTTTGAGGATGGGACAACTTCGGTCTGGGGTCCATCCTTCGATATAAGGATTTTTTGCATTCAGGTCGGAGCCCAGTGCCAGGGGCCCCTGGGCACATCCTTTGGCCATTTTCCCTGGGAAAGAAAACTCACCAGTCCAGGTTGCTGATGTCAATTTGTAGGGCTCCCTTGGGTCCCTCAGGGCAGCACAACATTGAGGAGGGGACAACTTCGGTCTGGGGTCCATCCTTCGATATAAGGATTTTTTGCAGTCAGGTCCCAGCCCGGGGTCAGGGGCCCCTGGGCACATCCTTTGGCCATTTTCCCTGGGAAAGAAAACTCACTAGTCCAGGTTGCTGATGTCAGTTTGTAGGGCTCCCTTGGGTCTATCAGGGCAGCACAACTTTGAGGAGGGGACAACTTTGGTCTGCGAACCATCCTTCGATATAAGGATTCTTTGCAGTCAGGTCCCAGCCCTGCTCTTGGGGCTCCTGGGAACATCCTTTGGCCATTTTCCCTGGGAAAGAAAACTCACCAGTCCAGGTTGCTGATGTCAGTTTGTAGGGCTCCCTTGGGTCTATCAGGGCAGCACAACTTTGAGGAGGGGACAACTTCGGTCTGCGATCCATCCTTCGATATAAGGATTCTTTGCATTCAGGCCCGAGCCCAGGGTCAGGGGCCCCTGGGCACATCCTTTGGCCATTTTCCCTGGGAAAGAAAATTCACCTGTCCAGGCTGCTGATATCAGTTTGTAGGGCTCCCTTGGGTCTATCAGGGCAGTACAAGTATGAGATGGGGACAACTTCGGTCTGCGATCCATCCTTCGATATAAGGATTCTTTGCATTCAGGCCCGAGCCCAGTGCCAGGGGCCCCTGGGCACATCCTTTGGCCATTTTCCCTGGGAAAGAAAACTCACCAGTCCAGGTTCCTGATGTCAGTTTGTAGGGCTCCCTTGGGTCTATCAGGGCAGCACAAGTATGAGATGGGGACAACTTCGGTCTGCGATCCATCCTTCGATATAAGGATTCTTTGCATTCAGGCCCGAGCCCAGGGCCAGGTGCCCCTGGGCACATACTTTGGCCATTTTCCCTGGGAAAGAAAACTCACCAGTCCAGGTTCCTGATGTCAGTTTGTAGGGCTCCCTTGGGTCTATCAGGGCAGCACAAGTTTGAGGTGGGGACAATTTTGGTCTGTGATCCACGCTTCGATTGAGGGATTCTTTACAGTCAGGCCCGAGTCCAGGGCCAGGGGCTCCTGGGCACATCCTTTGGCCATTTTCCCTGGGAAAGAAAATTCACCAGTCCAGGTTGCTAATGTCAGTTTGTAGGGCTCCCTTGGGTCTATCAGGGCAGCACAACTTTGAGGAGGGGACAACTTCAGTCTGGGGTCCTCCTTCGATATAAGGATTCTTTGCAGTCAGGTCCGAGCCCAGTGCCAGGGGCCCCTGGGCACATCCTTTGGCCATTTTCCCTGGGAAAGAAAACTCACCAGTCCAGGTTGCTGAGGTCAGTTTGTAGGGCTCCCTTGGGTCTATCAGGGCAGCACAACTTTGAGGAGGGGACAACTTCGGTTGGGGGTCCAAACTTCGATATAAGGATTCTCTGCAGTCAGGCCCCAGCCCAGGGCCGGGGGCCCCTGGGCACATCCTTTGGCCATTTTCCCTGGGAAAGAAAATTCACCTGTACAGGCTGCTGATGTCAGTTTGTAGGGCTCCCTTGGGTCTATCTGGGCAGCAGAAATTTGAGGAGCGGACAATTTTGGTCTGCGATCCATCCTTCGATATATGGATTCTTTGCAGTCAGGTCCCAGCCCTGCTCTTGGGGCTCCTGGGAACATCCTTTGGCCATTTTCCCTGGGAAAGAAAACTCACCAGTCCAGGTTGCTGATATCAGTTTGTAGGGCTCCCTTGGGTCTATCAGGGCAGCACAAGTATGAGATGGGGACAACTTCGGTCTGCGATCCATCCTTCGATATAAGGATTCTTTGCATTCAGGCCCGAGCCCAGTGCCAGGGGCCCCTGGGCACATCCTTTGGCCCTTTTCCCTGGGAAAGAAAACTCAGCAGTCCAGGTTCCTGATGTCAGTTTGTAGGGCTCCCTTGGGTCTATCAGGGCAGCACAAGTATGAGATGGGGACAACTTCGGTCTGCGATCCATCCTTCGATATAAGGATTTTTTGCATTCAGGTCGGAGCCCAGTGCCAGGGGCCCCTGGGCACATGCTTTGGCCATTTTCCCTGGGAAAGAAAACTCACCAGTCCAGGTTGCTGATGTCAATTTGTAGGGCTCCCTTGGGTCTCTCAGGGCAGCACAACTTTGAGGAGGGGACAACTTCGGTCTGGGGTCCATCCTTCGATATAAGGATTTTTTGCAGTCAGGTCCCAGCCCGGGGTCAGGGGCCCCTGGGCACATCCTTTGGCCATTTTCCCTGGGAAAGAAAACTCACCAGTTCAGGTTGCTGATGTCAGTTCGTAGGGCTCCCTTGGGTCTATCAGGGCAGCACAACTTTGAGGAGGGGACAACTTTGGTCTGCGAACCATCCTTCGATATAAGGATTCTTTGCAGTCAGGCCCCAGCCCAGGGCCAGGGGCCCCTGGGCACATCCTTTGGCCATTTTCCCTGGGAAAGAAAACTCACCAGTCCAGGTTGCTGATGTCAGTTTGTAGGGCTCCCTTGGGTCTCTCAGGGCAGCACAACTTTGAGGAGGGGACAACTTTGGTCTGTGATCCATTCTTAGATATAAGGATTCTTCGCAGTCAGGCCCCAGCCCGGGGTCAGGGGCCCCTGGGCACATCCTTTGGCCATTTTCCCTGGGAAACAAAACTCACCAGTCCAGGTTGCTGATGTCAGTTTGTAGGGCTCCCTTGGGTCTCTCAGGGCAGCACAACTTTGAGGAGGGGACAACTTTGGTCTGTGATCCATTCTTAGATATAAGGATTCTTCGCAGTCAGGCCCCAGCCCAGTGCCAGGGGCCCCTGGGCACATCCTTTGGCCATTTTCCCTGGGAAAGAAAACTCACCAGTCCAGGTTGCTGATGTCAGTTTGTAGGGCTCCCTTGGGTCTATCAGGGCAGCACAACTTTGAGGAGGGGACAACTTCGGTCTGGGGTCCATACTTCGATATAAGGATTCTTTGCAGTCAGGTTCCAGCCCAGTGCCAGGGGCCCCTGGGCACATCCTTTGGCCATTTTCCCTGGGAAAGAAAACTCACCAGTCCAGGTTGCTGATGTCAGTTTGTAGGGCTCCCTTGGGTCTATCAGGGCAGCACAACTTTGGGGAGGGGACAACTTCGGTCTGGGGTCCATCCTTCTATATAAGGATACTTTGCAGTCAGGTCCCAGCCCTGCTCTTGGGGCTCCTGGGAACATCCTTTGGCCATTTTCCCTGGGAAAGAAAACTCACCAGTCCAGGTTGCTGATGTCAGTTTGTAGGGCTCCCTTGGGTCTATCAGGGCAGCACTACTTTGAGGAGGGGACAACTTCGGTCTGCGATCCATCCTTCGATATAAGGATTCTTTGCATTCAGGCCCGAGCCCAGGGTCAGGGGCCCCTGGGCACATCCTTTGGCCATTTTCCCTGGGACAGAAAACTCACCAGTCCAGGTTGCTGATATCAATTTGTAGGGCTCCCTTGGGTCTATCAGGGCAGTACAAGTATGAGATGGGGACAACTTCGGTCTGCGATCCATCCTTCGATATAAGGATTCTTTGCATTCAGGCCCGAGCCCCGTGCCAGGGGCCCCTGGGCGCATCCTTTGGCCATTTTCCCTGGGAAAGAAAACTCACCAGTCCAGGTTGCTGATGTCAGTTTGTAGGGCTCCCTTGGGTCTCTCAGGGCAGCACAACTTTGAGGAGGGGACAACTTCGGTCTGGGGTCCATTCTTCGATATAAGGATTCTTTGCAGTCAGGCCCCATCCCAGTCCCAGGGGCCCCTGGGCACATCCTTTGGCCATTTTCCCTGGGAAAGAAAACTCACCAGTCCAGGTTGCTGATGTCAGTTTGTAGGGCTCCCTTGGGTCTATCTGGGCAGCAGAAATTTGAGAAGCGGACAATTTTGGTCTGCGATCCATCCTTCGATATATGGATTCTTTGCAGTCAGGTCCCAGCCCTGCTATTGGGGCTCCTGGGAACATCCTTTGGCCATTTTCCCTGGGAAAGAAAACTCACCAGTCCAGGTTGCTGATGTCAGTTTGTAGGGCTCCCTTGGGTCTCTCAGGGCAGCACAACTTTATGGAGGGGACCACTTCAGTCTGTGATCCATCCTTCGATATAAGGATTTTTTGCAATCTGGCCCCAGCCCAGGGCCAGGGGCCCCTGGGCACATCCTTTGGCCATTTTCCCTGGGAAAGAAAACTCACCAGTCCAGGTTGCTGATATCAGTTTGTAGGGCTCCCTTGGGTCTATCAGGGCAGCACAAGTATGAGATGGGGACAACTTCGGTCTGCGATCCATCCTTCGATATATGGATTCTTTGCAGTCAGGCCCGAGCCCAGTGCCAGGGGCCCCTGGGCACATCCTTTGGCCATTTTCCCTGGGAAAGAAAACTCACCATTCCAGGTTCCTGATGTCAGTTTGTAGGGCTCCCTTGGGTCTATCAGGGCAGCACAAGTATGAGATGGGGACAACTTCGGTCTGGGGTCCATCCTTCGATATAAGGATTCTTCGCAGTCAGGTCCCAGCCCGGCGTCGGGGGCCCCTGGGCACATCCTTTGGCCATTTTCCCTGGGAAAGAAAACTCACCAGTCCAGGTTGCTGATGTCAGTTTGTAGGGCTGCCTTGGGTCTATCTGGGCAGCACAACTTTGAGGAGGGGACAACTTCGGTCTGGGGTCCATCCTTCGATATATGGATTCTTTGCAGTCAGGTCCCAGCCCTGCTCTTGGGGATCCTGGGAACATTCTTTGGCCATTTTCCCTGGGAAAGAAAACTCACCAGTCCAGGTTGCTGATGTCAGTTTGTAGGGCTCCCTTGGGTCTCTCAGGGCAGCACAACTTTGAGGAGGGGACAACTTCAGTCTGCGATCCATCCTTCGATATAAGGATTCTTTGCATTCAGGCCCGAGCCCAGGCTCAGGGGCCCCTGGGCACATCCTTTGGCCATTTTCCCTGGGAAAGAAAACTCACCAGTCCAGGTTGCTGATATCAGTTTGTAGGGCTCCCTTGGGTCTATCAGGGCAGTACAAGTATGAGATGGGGACAACTTCGGTGTGCGATCCATCCTTCGATATAAGGATTCTTTGCATTCAGGCCCGAGCCCAGTGCCAGGGGTTCCTGGGCACATCCTTTGGCCATTTTCCCTGGGAAAGAAAACTCACCAGTCCAGGTTCCTGATGTCACTTTGTAGGGCTCCCTTGGGTCTATCAGGGCAGCACAAGTATGAGATGGGGACAACTTCGGTCTGCGATCCATCCTTCGATATAAGGATTCTTTGCATTCAGGCCCGAGCCCAGGGCCAGGTGCCCCTGGGCACATCCTTTGGCCATTTTCCCTGGGAAAGAAAACTCACCAGTCCAGGTTCCTGATGTCAGTTTGTAGGGCTCCCTTGGGTCTATCAGGGCAGCACAAGTTTGAGGTGGGGACAATTTTGGTCTGTGATCCACGCTTCGATTGAGGGATTCTTTACAGTCAGGCCCGAGTCCAGGGCCAGGGGCTCCTGGGCACATCCTTTGGCCATTTTCCCTGGGAAAGAAAATTCACCAGTCCAGGTTGCTAATGTCAGTTTGTAGGGCTCCCTTGGGTCTATCAGGGCAGCACAACTTTGAGGAGGGGACAACATCAGTCTGGGGTCCATCCTTCGATATAAGGATTCTTTGCAGTCAGGTCCGAGCCCAGTGCCAGGGGCCCCTGGGCACATCCTTTGGCCATTTTCCCTGGGAAAGAAAACTCACCAGTCCAGGTTGCTGAGGTCAGTTTGTAGGGCTCCCTTGGGTCTATCAGGGCAGCACAACTTTGAGGAGGGGACAACATCGGTTGGGGGTCCAAACTTCGATATAAGGATTCTCTGCAGTCAGGCCCCAGCCCAGGGCCGGGGGTCCCTGGGCACATCCTTTGGCCATTTTCCCTGGGAAAGAAAATTCACCTGTCCAGGTTGCTGATGTCAGTTTGTAGGGCTCCCTTGGGTCTATCTGGGCAGCAGAAATTTGAGGAGCGGACAATTTTGGTCTGCGATCCATCCTTCGATATATGGATTCTTTGCAGTCAGGTCCCAGCCATGCTCTTGGGGCTCCTGGGAACATCCTTTGGCCATTTTCCCTGGGAAAGAAAACTCACCAGTCCAGGTTGCTGATATCAGTTTGTAGGGCTCCCTTGGGTCTATCAGGGCAGCACAAGTATGAGATGGGGACAACTTCGGTCTGCGATCCATCCTTCGATATAAGGATTCTTTGCGTTCAGGCCCGAGCCCAGTGCCAGGGGCCCCTGGGCACATCCTTTGGCCATTTTCCCTGGGAAAGAAAACTCACCATTCCAGGTTCCTGATGTCAGTTTGTAGGGCTCCCTTGGGTCTATCAGGGCAGCACAAGTATGAGATGGGGACAACTTCGGTCTGCGATCCATCCTTCGATACAAGGATTCTTTGCATTCAGGCCCGAGCCCAGGGCCAGGGGCCCCTGGGCACATCCTTTGGCCATTTTCCCTGGGAAAGAAAACTCACCAGTCCAGGTTGCTGATGTCAGTTTGTAGGGCTCCCTTGGGTCTATCAGGGCAGCACAAGTTTGAGGTGGGGACAATTTTGGTCTGTGATCCACCCTTCGATGGAGGGATTCTTTACAGTCAGGCCTGAGCCCAGGGTCAGGGGCCCCTGGGCACATCCTTTGGCCATTTTCCCTGGGAAAGAAAACTCACCAGTCCAGGTTGCTGATGTCAATTTGTAGGGCTCCCTTGGGTCTCTCAGGGCAGCACAACTTTGAGGAGGGGACAACTTCGGTCTGTGATCCATTGTTCGATATAAGGATTCTTTGCAGTCAGGTCCCAGCCCGGGGTCAGGGGCCCCTGGGCACATCCTTTGGCCATTTTCCCTGGGAAAGAAAACTCACTAGTCCAGGTTGCTGATGTCAGTTTGTAGGGCTCCCTTGGGTCTATCAGGGCAGCACAACTTTGAGGAGGGGACAACTTTGGTCTGCGAACCACCCTTCGATATAAGGATTCTTTGCAGTCAGGCCCCAGCCCGTTGCCAGGGGCCCATGGGCACATCCTTTGGCCATTTTCCCTGCGAAAGAAAACTCACCAGTCCAGGTTGCTGATGTCAGTTTGTAGGGCTCCCTTGGGTCTCTCAGGGCAGCACAACTTTGAGGAGGGGACAACTTTGGTCTGTGATCCATTCTTAGATATAAGGATTCTTCGCAGTCAGGCCCCAGCCCGGGGTCAGGGGCCCCTGGGCACATCCTTTGGCCATTTTCCCTGGGAAAGAAAACTCACCAGTCCAGGTTGCTGATGTCAGTTTGTAGGGCTCTCTTGGGTCTCTCAGGGCAGCACAACTTTGAGGAGGGGACAACTTCGGTCTGGGGTCCATCCTTCGATATAAGGATTCTTTGCAGTCAGGTGCCAGCCCAGTGCCAGGGGCCCCTGGGCACATCCTTTGGCCATTTTCCCTGGGAAAGAAAACTCACCAGTCCAGGTTGCTGATGTCAGTTTGTAGGGCTCCCTTGGGTCTATCAGGGCAGCACAACTTTGAGGAGGGGACAACTTCAGTCTGGGGTCCATACTTCGATATAAGGATTCTTTGCAGTCAGGTGCCAGCCCAGTGCCAGGGGCCCCTGGGCACATCCTTTGGCCATTTTCCCTGGGAAAGAAAACTCACCAGTCCAGGTTGCTGATGTCAGTTTGTAGGGCTCTCTTGGGTCTATCAGGGCAGCACAACTTTGAGGAGGGGACAACTTCGGTCTGGGGTCCATCCTTCTATATAAGGATTCTTTGCAGTCAGGTCCCAGCCCTGCTCTTGGGGCTCCTGGGAACATCCTTTGGCCATTTTCCCTGGGAAAGAAAACTCACCAGTCCAGGTTGCTGATATCAGTTTGTAGGGCTCCCTTGGGTCTATCAGGGCAGTACAAGTATGAGATGGGGACAACTTCGGTCTGCGATCCATCCTTCGATATAAGGATTCTTTGCATTCAGGCCCGAGCCCAGTGCCAGGGGCCCCTGGGCACATCCTTTGGCCATTTTCCCTGGGAAAGAAAACTCACCAGTCCAGGTTGCTGATGTCAGTTTGTAGGGCTCCCTTGGGTCTATCAGGGCAGCACAAGTATGAGATGGGGACAACTTCGGTCTGCGATCCATCCTTCGATATAAGGATTCTTTGCATTCAGGCCCGAGCCCAGGGCCAGGTGCCCCTGGGCACATCCTTTGGCCATTTTCCCTGGGAAAGAAAACTCACCAGTCCAGGTTCCTGATGTCAGTTTGTAGGGCTCCCTTGGGTCTATCAGGGCAGCACAAGTTTGAGGTGGGGACAATTTTGGTCTGTGATCCACGCTTCGATTGAGGGATTCTTTACAGTCAGGCCCGAGTCCAGGGCCAGGGGCTCCTGGGCACATCCTTTGGCCATTTTCCCTGGGAAAGAAAACACACCATTCCAGGTTCCTGATGTCAGTTTGTAGGGCTCCCTTGGGTCTATCAGGGCAGCACAACTTTGAGGAGGGGACAACTTCAGTCTGGGGTCCATCCTTCGATATAAGGATTCTTTGCAGTCAGGTCCGAGCCCAGTGCCAGGGGCCCCTGGGCACATCCTTTGGCCATTTTCCCTGGGAAAGAAAACTCACCAGTCCAGGTTGCTGAGGTCAGTTTGTAGGGCTCCCTTGGGTCTATCAGGGCAGCACAACTTTGAGGAGGGGACAACTTCGGTTGGGGGTCCAAACTTCGATATAAGGATTCTCTGCAGTCAGGCCCCAGCCCAGGGCCGGGGGCCCCTGGGCACATCCTTTGGCCATTTTCCCTGGGAAAGAAAATTCACCTGTCCAGGCTGCTGATGTCAGTTTGTAGGGCTCCCTTGGGTCTATCTGGGCAGCAGAAATTTGAGGAGCGGACAATTTTGGTCTGCGATCCATCCTTCGATATATGGATTCTTTGCAGTCAGGTCCCAGCCCTGCTCTTGGGGCTCCTGGGAACATCCTTTGGCCATTTTCCCTGGGAAAGAAAACTCACCAGTCCAGGTTGCTGATATCAGTTTGTAGGGCTCCCTTGGGTCTATCTGGGCAGCACAAGTATGAGATGGGGACAATTTTGGTCTGCGATCCATCCTTCGATATAAGGATTCTTTGCATTCAGGCCCGAGCCCAGTGCCAGGGGCCCCTGGGCACATCCTTTGGCCATTTTCCCTGGGAAAGAAAACTCACCATTCCAGGTTCCTGATGTCAGTTTGTAGGGCTCCCTTGGGTCTATCAGGGCAGCACAAGTATGAGATGGGGACAACTTCGGTCTGCGATCCATCCTTCGATACAAGGATTCTTTGCATTCAGGCCCGAGCCCAGGGCCAGGGGCCCCTGGGCACATCCTTTGGCCATTTTCCCTGGGAAAGAAAACTCACCAGTCCAGGTTGCTGATGTCAGTTTGTAGGGCTCCCTTGGGTCTATCAGGGCAGCACAAGTTTGAGGTGGGGACAATTTTGGTCTGTGATCCACCCTTCGATAGAGGGATTCTTTACAGTCAGGCCCGAGCCCAGGGTCAGGGGCCCCTGGGCATATCCTTTGGCCATTTTCCCTGGGAAAGAAAACTCACCAGTCCAGGTTGCTGATGTCAGTTTGTAGGGCTTCCTTGTTTCTCTCAGGGCAGCACAACTTTGAGGATGGGACAACTTCGGTCTGGGGTCCATCCTTCGATATAAGGATTTTTTGCATTCAGGTCGGAGCCCAGTGCCAGGGGCCCCTGGGCACATCCTTTGGCCATTTTCCCTGGGAAAGAAAACTCACCAGTCCAGGTTGCTGATGTCAATTTGTAGGGCTCCCTTGGGTCCCTCAGGGCAGCACAACATTGAGGAGGGGACAACTTCGGTCTGGGGTCCATCCTTCGATATAAGGATTTTTTGCAGTCAGGTCCCAGCCCGGGGTCAGGGGCCCCTGGGCACATCCTTTGGCCATTTTCCCTGGGAAAGAAAACTCACTAGTCCAGGTTGCTGATGTCAGTTTGTAGGGCTCCCTTGGGTCTATCAGGGCAGCACAACTTTGAGGAGGGGACAACTTTGGTCTGCGAACCATCCTTCGATATAAGGATTCTTTGCAGTCAGGTCCCAGCCCTGCTCTTGGGGCTCCTGGGAACATCCTTTGGCCATTTTCCCTGGGAAAGAAAACTCACCAGTCCAGGTTGCTGATGTCAGTTTGTAGGGCTCCCTTGGGTCTATCAGGGCAGCACAACTTTGAGGAGGGGACAACTTCGGTCTGCGATCCATCCTTCGATATAAGGATTCTTTGCATTCAGGCCCGAGCCCAGGGTCAGGGGCCCCTGGGCACATCCTTTGGCCATTTTCCCTGGGAAAGAAAACTCACCAGTCCAGGTTGCTGATATCAGTTTGTAGGGCTCCCTTGGGTCTATCAGGGCAGTACAAGTATGAGATGGGGACAACTTCGGTCTGCGATCCATCCTTCGATATAAGGATTCTTTGCATTCAGGCCCGAGCCCAGTGCCAGGGGCCCCTGGGCACATCCTTTGGCCATTTTCCCTGGGAAAGAAAACTCACCAGTCCAGGTTCCTGATGTCAGTTTGTAGGGCTCCCTTGGGTCTATCAGGGCAGCACAAGTTTGAGGTGGGGACAATTTTGGTCTGTGATCCACGCTTCGATTGAGGGATTCTTTACAGTCAGGCCCGAGTCCAGGGCCAGGGGCTCCTGGGCACATCCTTTGGCCATTTTCCCTGGGAAAGAAAATTCACCAGTCCAGGTTGCTAATGTCAGTTTGTAGGGCTCCCTTGGGTCTATCAGGGCAGCACAACTTTGAGGAGGGGACAACTTCAGTCTGGGGTCCATCCTTCGATATAAGGATTCTTTGCAGTCAGGTCCGAGCCCAGTGCCAGGGGCCCCTGGGCACATCCTTTGGCCATTTTCCCTGGGAAAGAAAACTCACCAGTCCAGGTTGCTGAGGTCAGTTTGTAGGGCTCCCTTGGGTCTATCAGGGCAGCACAACTTTGAGGAGGGGACAACTTCGGTTGGGGGTCCAAACTTCGATATAAGGATTCTCTGCAGTCAGGCCCCAGCCCAGGGCCGGGGGCCCCTGGGCACATCCTTTGGCCATTTTCCCTGGGAAAGAAAATTCACCTGTACAGGCTGCTGATGTCAGTTTGTAGGGCTCCCTTGGGTCTATCTGGGCAGCAGAAATTTGAGGAGCGGACAATTTTGGTCTGCGATCCATCCTTCGATATATGGATTCTTTGCAGTCAGGTCCCAGCCCTGCTCTTGGGGCTCCTGGGAACATCCTTTGGCCATTTTCCCTGGGAAAGAAAACTCACCAGTCCAGGTTGCTGATATCAGTTTGTAGGGCTCCCTTGGGTCTATCAGGGCAGCACAAGTATGAGATGGGGACAACTTCGGTCTGCGATCCATCCTTCGATATAAGGATTCTTTGCATTCAGGCCCGAGCCCAGTGCCAGGGGCCCCTGGGCACATCCTTTGGCCCTTTTCCCTGGGAAAGAAAACTCAGCAGTCCAGGTTCCTGATGTCAGTTTGTAGGGCTCCCTTGGGTCTATCAGGGCAGCACAAGTATGAGATGGGGACAACTTCGGTCTGCGATCCATCCTTCGATATAAGGATTTTTTGCATTCAGGTCGGAGCCCAGTGCCAGGGGCCCCTGGGCACATGCTTTGGCCATTTTCCCTGGGAAAGAAAACTCACCAGTCCAGGTTGCTGATGTCAATTTGTAGGGCTCCCTTGGGTCTCTCAGGGCAGCACAACTTTGAGGAGGGGACAACTTCGGTCTGGGGTCCATCCTTCGATATAAGGATTTTTTGCAGTCAGGTCCCAGCCCGGGGTCAGGGGCCCCTGGGCACATCCTTTGGCCATTTTCCCTGGGAAAGAAAACTCACCAGTTCAGGTTGCTGATGTCAGTTCGTAGGGCTCCCTTGGGTCTATCAGGGCAGCACAACTTTGAGGAGGGGACAACTTTGGTCTGCGAACCATCCTTCGATATAAGGATTCTTTGCAGTCAGGCCCCAGCCCAGGGCCAGGGGCCCCTGGGCACATCCTTTGGCCATTTTCCCTGGGAAAGAAAACTCACCAGTCCAGGTTGCTGATGTCAGTTTGTAGGGCTCCCTTGGGTCTCTCAGGGCAGCACAACTTTGAGGAGGGGACAACTTTGGTCTGTGATCCATTCTTAGATATAAGGATTCTTCGCAGTCAGGCCCCAGCCCGGGGTCAGGGGCCCCTGGGCACATCCTTTGGCCATTTTCCCTGGGAAACAAAACTCACCAGTCCAGGTTGCTGATGTCAGTTTGTAGGGCTCCCTTGGGTCTCTCAGGGCAGCACAACTTTGAGGAGGGGACAACTTTGGTCTGTGATCCATTCTTAGATATAAGGATTCTTCGCAGTCAGGCCCCAGCCCAGTGCCAGGGGCCCCTGGGCACATCCTTTGGCCATTTTCCCTGGGAAAGAAAACTCACCAGTCCAGGTTGCTGATGTCAGTTTGTAGGGCTCCCTTGGGTCTATCAGGGCAGCACAACTTTGAGGAGGGGACAACTTCGGTCTGGGGTCCATACTTCGATATAAGGATTCTTTGCAGTCAGGTTCCAGCCCAGTGCCAGGGGCCCCTGGGCACATCCTTTGGCCATTTTCCCTGGGAAAGAAAACTCACCAGTCCAGGTTGCTGATGTCAGTTTGTAGGGCTCCCTTGGGTCTATCAGGGCAGCACAACTTTGGGGAGGGGACAACTTCGGTCTGGGGTCCATCCTTCTATATAAGGATACTTTGCAGTCAGGTCCCAGCCCTGCTCTTGGGGCTCCTGGGAACATCCTTTGGCCATTTTCCCTGGGAAAGAAAACTCACCAGTCCAGGTTGCTGATGTCAGTTTGTAGGGCTCCCTTGGGTCTATCAGGGCAGCACTACTTTGAGGAGGGGACAACTTCGGTCTGCGATCCATCCTTCGATATAAGGATTCTTTGCATTCAGGCCCGAGCCCAGGGTCAGGGGCCCCTGGGCACATCCTTTGGCCATTTTCCCTGGGACAGAAAACTCACCAGTCCAGGTTGCTGATATCAATTTGTAGGGCTCCCTTGGGTCTATCAGGGCAGTACAAGTATGAGATGGGGACAACTTCGGTCTGCGATCCATCCTTCGATATAAGGATTCTTTGCATTCAGGCCCGAGCCCCGTGCCAGGGGCCCCTGGGCGCATCCTTTGGCCATTTTCCCTGGGAAAGAAAACTCACCAGTCCAGGTTGCTGATGTCAGTTTGTAGGGCTCCCTTGGGTCTCTCAGGGCAGCACAACTTTGAGGAGGGGACAACTTCGGTCTGGGGTCCATTCTTCGATATAAGGATTCTTTGCAGTCAGGCCCCATCCCAGTCCCAGGGGCCCCTGGGCACATCCTTTGGCCATTTTCCCTGGGAAAGAAAACTCACCAGTCCAGGTTGCTGATGTCAGTTTGTAGGGCTCCCTTGGGTCTATCTGGGCAGCAGAAATTTGAGAAGCGGACAATTTTGGTCTGCGATCCATCCTTCGATATATGGATTCTTTGCAGTCAGGTCCCAGCCCTGCTATTGGGGCTCCTGGGAACATCCTTTGGCCATTTTCCCTGGGAAAGAAAACTCACCAGTCCAGGTTGCTGATGTCAGTTTGTAGGGCTCCCTTGGGTCTCTCAGGGCAGCACAACTTTATGGAGGGGACCACTTCAGTCTGTGATCCATCCTTCGATATAAGGATTTTTTGCAATCTGGCCCCAGCCCAGGGCCAGGGGCCCCTGGGCACATCCTTTGGCCATTTTCCCTGGGAAAGAAAACTCACCAGTCCAGGTTGCTGATATCAGTTTGTAGGGCTCCCTTGGGTCTATCAGGGCAGCACAAGTATGAGATGGGGACAACTTCGGTCTGCGATCCATCCTTCGATATATGGATTCTTTGCAGTCAGGCCCGAGCCCAGTGCCAGGGGCCCCTGGGCACATCCTTTGGCCATTTTCCCTGGGAAAGAAAACTCACCATTCCAGGTTCCTGATGTCAGTTTGTAGGGCTCCCTTGGGTCTATCAGGGCAGCACAAGTATGAGATGGGGACAACTTCGGTCTGGGGTCCATCCTTCGATATAAGGATTCTTCGCAGTCAGGTCCCAGCCCGGGGTCGGGGGCCCCTGGGCACATCCTTTGGCCATTTTCCCTGGGAAAGAAAACTCACCAGTCCAGGTTGCTGATGTCAGTTTGTAGGGCTGCCTTGGGTCTATCTGGGCAGCACAACTTTGAGGAGGGGACAACTTCGGTCTGGGGTCCATCCTTCGATATATGGATTCTTTGCAGTCAGGTCCCAGCCCTGCTCTTGGGGATCCTGGGAACATTCTTTGGCCATTTTCCCTGGGAAAGAAAACTCACCAGTCCAGGTTGCTGATGTCAGTTTGTAGGGCTCCCTTGGGTCTCTCAGGGCAGCACAACTTTGAGGAGGGGACAACTTCAGTCTGCGATCCATCCTTCGATATAAGGATTCTTTGCATTCAGGCCCGAGCCCAGGCTCAGGGGCCCCTGGGCACATCCTTTGGCCATTTTCCCTGGGAAAGAAAACTCACCAGTCCAGGTTGCTGATATCAGTTTGTAGGGCTCCCTTGGGTCTATCAGGGCAGTACAAGTATGAGATGGGGACAACTTCGGTGTGCGATCCATCCTTCGATATAAGGATTCTTTGCATTCAGGCCCGAGCCCAGTGCCAGGGGTTCCTGGGCACATCCTTTGGCCATTTTCCCTGGGAAAGAAAACTCACCAGTCCAGGTTCCTGATGTCACTTTGTAGGGCTCCCTTGGGTCTATCAGGGCAGCACAAGTATGAGATGGGGACAACTTCGGTCTGCGATCCATCCTTCGATATAAGGATTCTTTGCATTCAGGCCCGAGCCCAGGGCCAGGTGCCCCTGGGCACATCCTTTGGCCATTTTCCCTGGGAAAGAAAACTCACCAGTCCAGGTTCCTGATGTCAGTTTGTAGGGCTCCCTTGGGTCTATCAGGGCAGCACAAGTTTGAGGTGGGGACAATTTTGGTCTGTGATCCACGCTTCGATTGAGGGATTCTTTACAGTCAGGCCCGAGTCCAGGGCCAGGGGCTCCTGGGCACATCCTTTGGCCATTTTCCCTGGGAAAGAAAATTCACCAGTCCAGGTTGCTAATGTCAGTTTGTAGGGCTCCCTTGGGTCTATCAGGGCAGCACAACTTTGAGGAGGGGACAACATCAGTCTGGGGTCCATCCTTCGATATAAGGATTCTTTGCAGTCAGGTCCGAGCCCAGTGCCAGGGGCCCCTGGGCACATCCTTTGGCCATTTTCCCTGGGAAAGAAAACTCACCAGTCCAGGTTGCTGAGGTCAGTTTGTAGGGCTCCCTTGGGTCTATCAGGGCAGCACAACTTTGAGGAGGGGACAACATCGGTTGGGGGTCCAAACTTCGATATAAGGATTCTCTGCAGTCAGGCCCCAGCCCAGGGCCGGGGGTCCCTGGGCACATCCTTTGGCCATTTTCCCTGGGAAAGAAAATTCACCTGTCCAGGTTGCTGATGTCAGTTTGTAGGGCTCCCTTGGGTCTATCTGGGCAGCAGAAATTTGAGGAGCGGACAATTTTGGTCTGCGATCCATCCTTCGATATATGGATTCTTTGCAGTCAGGTCCCAGCCATGCTCTTGGGGCTCCTGGGAACATCCTTTGGCCATTTTCCCTGGGAAAGAAAACTCACCAGTCCAGGTTGCTGATATCAGTTTGTAGGGCTCCCTTGGGTCTATCAGGGCAGCACAAGTATGAGATGGGGACAACTTCGGTCTGCGATCCATCCTTCGATATAAGGATTCTTTGCGTTCAGGCCCGAGCCCAGTGCCAGGGGCCCCTGGGCACATCCTTTGGCCATTTTCCCTGGGAAAGAAAACTCACCATTCCAGGTTCCTGATGTCAGTTTGTAGGGCTCCCTTGGGTCTATCAGGGCAGCACAAGTATGAGATGGGGACAACTTCGGTCTGCGATCCATCCTTCGATACAAGGATTCTTTGCATTCAGGCCCGAGCCCAGGGCCAGGGGCCCCTGGGCACATCCTTTGGCCATTTTCCCTGGGAAAGAAAACTCACCAGTCCAGGTTGCTGATGTCAGTTTGTAGGGCTCCCTTGGGTCTATCAGGGCAGCACAAGTTTGAGGTGGGGACAATTTTGGTCTGTGATCCACCCTTCGATAGAGGGATTCTTTACAGTCAGGCCTGAGCCCAGGGTCAGGGGCCCCTGGGCACATCCTTTGGCCATTTTCCCTGGGAAAGAAAACTCACCAGTCCAGGTTGCTGATGTCAATTTGTAGGGCTCCCTTGGGTCTCTCAGGGCAGCACAACTTTGAGGAGGGGACAACTTCGGTCTGTGATCCATTGTTCGATATAAGGATTCTTTGCAGTCAGGTCCCAGCCCGGGGTCAGGGGCCCCTGGGCACATCCTTTGGCCATTTTCCCTGGGAAAGAAAACTCACTAGTCCAGGTTGCTGATGTCAGTTTGTAGGGCTCCCTTGGGTCTATCAGGGCAGCACAACTTTGAGGAGGGGACAACTTTGGTCTGCGAACCACCCTTCGATATAAGGATTCTTTGCAGTCAGGCCCCAGCCCGTTGCCAGGGGCCCCTGGGCACATCCTTTGGCCATTTTCCCTGCGAAAGAAAACTCACCAGTCCAGGTTGCTGATGTCAGTTTGTAGGGCTCCCTTGGGTCTCTCAGGGCAGCACAACTTTGAGGAGGGGACAACTTCGGTCTGTGATCCATTGTTCGATATAAGGATTCTTTGCAGTCAGGTCCCAGCCCGGGGTCAGGGGCCCCTGGGCACATCCTTTGGCCATTTTCCCTGGGAAAGAAAACTCACTAGTCCAGGTTGCTGATGTCAGTTTGTAGGGCTCCCTTGGGTCTATCAGGGCAGCACAACTTTGAGGAGGGGACAACTTTGGTCTGCGAACCACCCTTCGATATAAGGATTCTTTGCAGTCAGGCCCCAGCCCGTTGCCAGGGGCCCATGGGCACATCCTTTGGCCATTTTCCCTGCGAAAGAAAACTCACCAGTCCAGGTTGCTGATGTCAGTTTGTAGGGCTCCCTTGGGTCTCTCAGGGCAGCACAACTTTGAGGAGGGGACAACTTTGGTCTGTGATCCATTCTTAGATATAAGGATTCTTCGCAGTCAGGCCCCAGCCCGGGGTCAGGGGCCCCTGGGCACATCCTTTGGCCATTTTCCCTGGGAAAGAAAACTCACCAGTCCAGGTTGCTGATGTCAGTTTGTAGGGCTCTCTTGGGTCTCTCAGGGCAGCACAACTTTGAGGAGGGGACAACTTCGGTCTGGGGTCCATCCTTCGATATAAGGATTCTTTGCAGTCAGGTGCCAGCCCAGTGCCAGGGGCCCCTGGGCACATCCTTTGGCCATTTTCCCTGGGAAAGAAAACTCACCAGTCCAGGTTGCTGATGTCAGTTTGTAGGGCTCCCTTGGGTCTATCAGGGCAGCACAACTTTGAGGAGGGGACAACTTCAGTCTGGGGTCCATACTTCGATATAAGGATTCTTTGCAGTCAGGTGCCAGCCCAGTGCCAGGGGCCCCTGGGCACATCCTTTGGCCATTTTCCCTGGGAAAGAAAACTCACCAGTCCAGGTTGCTGATGTCAGTTTGTAGGGCTCTCTTGGGTCTATCAGGGCAGCACAACTTTGAGGAGGGGACAACTTCGGTCTGGGGTCCATCCTTCTATATAAGGATTCTTTGCAGTCAGGTCCCAGCCCTGCTCTTGGGGCTCCTGGGAACATCCTTTGGCCATTTTCCCTGGGAAAGAAAACTCACCAGTCCAGGTTGCTGATATCAGTTTGTAGGGCTCCCTTGGGTCTATCAGGGCAGTACAAGTATGAGATGGGGACAACTTCGGTCTGCGATCCATCCTTCGATATAAGGATTCTTTGCATTCAGGCCCGAGCCCAGTGCCAGGGGCCCCTGGGCACATCCTTTGGCCATTTTCCCTGGGAAAGAAAACTCACCAGTCCAGGTTGCTGATGTCAGTTTGTAGGGCTCCCTTGGGTCTATCAGGGCAGCACAAGTATGAGATGGGGACAACTTCGGTCTGCGATCCATCCTTCGATATAAGGATTCTTTGCATTCAGGCCCGAGCCCAGGGCCAGGTGCCCCTGGGCACATCCTTTGGCCATTTTCCCTGGGAAAGAAAACTCACCAGTCCAGGTTCCTGATGTCAGTTTGTAGGGCTCCCTTGGGTCTATCAGGGCAGCACAAGTTTGAGGTGGGGACAATTTTGGTCTGTGATCCACGCTTCGATTGAGGGATTCTTTACAGTCAGGCCCGAGTCCAGGGCCAGGGGCTCCTGGGCACATCCTTTGGCCATTTTCCCTGGGAAAGAAAACACACCATTCCAGGTTCCTGATGTCAGTTTGTAGGGCTCCCTTGGGTCTATCAGGGCAGCACAACTTTGAGGAGGGGACAACTTCAGTCTGGGGTCCATCCTTCGATATAAGGATTCTTTGCAGTCAGGTCCGAGCCCAGTGCCAGGGGCCCCTGGGCACATCCTTTGGCCATTTTCCCTGGGAAAGAAAACTCACCAGTCCAGGTTGCTGAGGTCAGTTTGTAGGGCTCCCTTGGGTCTATCAGGGCAGCACAACTTTGAGGAGGGGACAACTTCGGTTGGGGGTCCAAACTTCGATATAAGGATTCTCTGCAGTCAGGCCCCAGCCCAGGGCCGGGGGCCCCTGGGCACATCCTTTGGCCATTTTCCCTGGGAAAGAAAATTCACCTGTCCAGGCTGCTGATGTCAGTTTGTAGGGCTCCCTTGGGTCTATCTGGGCAGCAGAAATTTGAGGAGCGGACAATTTTGGTCTGCGATCCATCCTTCGATATATGGATTCTTTGCAGTCAGGTCCCAGCCCTGCTCTTGGGGCTCCTGGGAACATCCTTTGGCCATTTTCCCTGGGAAAGAAAACTCACCAGTCCAGGTTGCTGATATCAGTTTGTAGGGCTCCCTTGGGTCTATCTGGGCAGCACAAGTATGAGATGGGGACAATTTTGGTCTGCGATCCATCCTTCGATATAAGGATTCTTTGCATTCAGGCCCGAGCCCAGTGCCAGGGGCCCCTGGGCACATCCTTTGGCCATTTTCCCTGGGAAAGAAAACTCACCATTCCAGGTTCCTGATGTCAGTTTGTAGGGCTCCCTTGGGTCTATCAGGGCAGCACAAGTATGAGATGGGGACAACTTCGGTCTGCGATCCATCCTTCGATACAAGGATTCTTTGCATTCAGGCCCGAGCCCAGGGCCAGGGGCCCCTGGGCACATCCTTTGGCCATTTTCCCTGGGAAAGAAAACTCACCAGTCCAGGTTGCTGATGTCAGTTTGTAGGGCTCCCTTGGGTCTATCAGGGCAGCACAAGTTTGAGGTGGGGACAATTTTGGTCTGTGATCCACCCTTCGATAGAGGGATTCTTTACAGTCAGGCCCGAGCCCAGGGTCAGGGGCCCCTGGGCATATCCTTTGGCCATTTTCCCTGGGAAAGAAAACTCACCAGTCCAGGTTGCTGATGTCAGTTTGTAGGGCTTCCTTGTTTCTCTCAGGGCAGCACAACTTTGAGGATGGGACAACTTCGGTCTGGGGTCCATCCTTCGATATAAGGATTTTTTGCATTCAGGTCGGAGCCCAGTGCCAGGGGCCCCTGGGCACATCCTTTGGCCATTTTCCCTGGGAAAGAAAACTCACCAGTCCAGGTTGCTGATGTCAATTTGTAGGGCTCCCTTGGGTCCCTCAGGGCAGCACAACATTGAGGAGGGGACAACTTCGGTCTGGGGTCCATCCTTCGATATAAGGATTTTTTGCAGTCAGGTCCCAGCCCGGGGTCAGGGGCCCCTGGGCACATCCTTTGGCCATTTTCCCTGGGAAAGAAAACTCACTAGTCCAGGTTGCTGATGTCAGTTTGTAGGGCTCCCTTGGGTCTATCAGGGCAGCACAACTTTGAGGAGGGGACAACTTTGGTCTGCGAACCATCCTTCGATATAAGGATTCTTTGCAGTCAGGTCCCAGCCCTGCTCTTGGGGCTCCTGGGAACATCCTTTGGCCATTTTCCCTGGGAAAGAAAACTCACCAGTCCAGGTTGCTGATGTCAGTTTGTAGGGCTCCCTTGGGTCTATCAGGGCAGCACAACTTTGAGGAGGGGACAACTTCGGTCTGCGATCCATCCTTCGATATAAGGATTCTTTGCATTCAGGCCCGAGCCCAGGGTCAGGGGCCCCTGGGCACATCCTTTGGCCATTTTCCCTGGGAAAGAAAACTCACCAGTCCAGGTTGCTGATATCAGTTTGTAGGGCTCCCTTGGGTCTATCAGGGCAGTACAAGTATGAGATGGGGACAACTTCGGTCTGCGATCCATCCTTCGATATAAGGATTCTTTGCATTCAGGCCCGAGCCCAGTGCCAGGGGCCCCTGGGCACATCCTTTGGCCATTTTCCCTGGGAAAGAAAACTCACCAGTCCAGGTTCCTGATGTCAGTTTGTAGGGCTCCCTTGGGTCTATCAGGGCAGCACAAGTTTGAGGTGGGGACAATTTTGGTCTGTGATCCACGCTTCGATTGAGGGATTCTTTACAGTCAGGCCCGAGTCCAGGGCCAGGGGCTCCTGGGCACATCCTTTGGCCATTTTCCCTGGGAAAGAAAATTCACCAGTCCAGGTTGCTAATGTCAGTTTGTAGGGCTCCCTTGGGTCTATCAGGGCAGCACAACTTTGAGGAGGGGACAACTTCAGTCTGGGGTCCATCCTTCGATATAAGGATTCTTTGCAGTCAGGTCCGAGCCCAGTGCCAGGGGCCCCTGGGCACATCCTTTGGCCATTTTCCCTGGGAAAGAAAACTCACCAGTCCAGGTTGCTGAGGTCAGTTTGTAGGGCTCCCTTGGGTCTATCAGGGCAGCACAACTTTGAGGAGGGGACAACTTCGGTTGGGGGTCCAAACTTCGATATAAGGATTCTCTGCAGTCAGGCCCCAGCCCAGGGCCGGGGGCCCCTGGGCACATCCTTTGGCCATTTTCCCTGGGAAAGAAAATTCACCTGTACAGGCTGCTGATGTCAGTTTGTAGGGCTCCCTTGGGTCTATCTGGGCAGCAGAAATTTGAGGAGCGGACAATTTTGGTCTGCGATCCATCCTTCGATATATGGATTCTTTGCAGTCAGGTCCCAGCCCTGCTCTTGGGGCTCCTGGGAACATCCTTTGGCCATTTTCCCTGGGAAAGAAAACTCACCAGTCCAGGTTGCTGATATCAGTTTGTAGGGCTCCCTTGGGTCTATCAGGGCAGCACAAGTATGAGATGGGGACAACTTCGGTCTGCGATCCATCCTTCGATATAAGGATTCTTTGCATTCAGGCCCGAGCCCAGTGCCAGGGGCCCCTGGGCACATCCTTTGGCCCTTTTCCCTGGGAAAGAAAACTCAGCAGTCCAGGTTCCTGATGTCAGTTTGTAGGGCTCCCTTGGGTCTATCAGGGCAGCACAAGTATGAGATGGGGACAACTTCGGTCTGCGATCCATCCTTCGATATAAGGATTTTTTGCATTCAGGTCGGAGCCCAGTGCCAGGGGCCCCTGGGCACATGCTTTGGCCATTTTCCCTGGGAAAGAAAACTCACCAGTCCAGGTTGCTGATGTCAATTTGTAGGGCTCCCTTGGGTCTCTCAGGGCAGCACAACTTTGAGGAGGGGACAACTTCGGTCTGGGGTCCATCCTTCGATATAAGGATTTTTTGCAGTCAGGTCCCAGCCCGGGGTCAGGGGCCCCTGGGCACATCCTTTGGCCATTTTCCCTGGGAAAGAAAACTCACCAGTTCAGGTTGCTGATGTCAGTTCGTAGGGCTCCCTTGGGTCTATCAGGGCAGCACAACTTTGAGGAGGGGACAACTTTGGTCTGCGAACCATCCTTCGATATAAGGATTCTTTGCAGTCAGGCCCCAGCCCAGGGCCAGGGGCCCCTGGGCACATCCTTTGGCCATTTTCCCTGGGAAAGAAAACTCACCAGTCCAGGTTGCTGATGTCAGTTTGTAGGGCTCCCTTGGGTCTCTCAGGGCAGCACAACTTTGAGGAGGGGACAACTTTGGTCTGTGATCCATTCTTAGATATAAGGATTCTTCGCAGTCAGGCCCCAGCCCGGGGTCAGGGGCCCCTGGGCACATCCTTTGGCCATTTTCCCTGGGAAACAAAACTCACCAGTCCAGGTTGCTGATGTCAGTTTGTAGGGCTCCCTTGGGTCTCTCAGGGCAGCACAACTTTGAGGAGGGGACAACTTTGGTCTGTGATCCATTCTTAGATATAAGGATTCTTCGCAGTCAGGCCCCAGCCCAGTGCCAGGGGCCCCTGGGCACATCCTTTGGCCATTTTCCCTGGGAAAGAAAACTCACCAGTCCAGGTTGCTGATGTCAGTTTGTAGGGCTCCCTTGGGTCTATCAGGGCAGCACAACTTTGAGGAGGGGACAACTTCGGTCTGGGGTCCATACTTCGATATAAGGATTCTTTGCAGTCAGGTTCCAGCCCAGTGCCAGGGGCCCCTGGGCACATCCTTTGGCCATTTTCCCTGGGAAAGAAAACTCACCAGTCCAGGTTGCTGATGTCAGTTTGTAGGGCTCCCTTGGGTCTATCAGGGCAGCACAACTTTGGGGAGGGGACAACTTCGGTCTGGGGTCCATCCTTCTATATAAGGATACTTTGCAGTCAGGTCCCAGCCCTGCTCTTGGGGCTCCTGGGAACATCCTTTGGCCATTTTCCCTGGGAAAGAAAACTCACCAGTCCAGGTTGCTGATGTCAGTTTGTAGGGCTCCCTTGGGTCTATCAGGGCAGCACTACTTTGAGGAGGGGACAACTTCGGTCTGCGATCCATCCTTCGATATAAGGATTCTTTGCATTCAGGCCCGAGCCCAGGGTCAGGGGCCCCTGGGCACATCCTTTGGCCATTTTCCCTGGGACAGAAAACTCACCAGTCCAGGTTGCTGATATCAATTTGTAGGGCTCCCTTGGGTCTATCAGGGCAGTACAAGTATGAGATGGGGACAACTTCGGTCTGCGATCCATCCTTCGATATAAGGATTCTTTGCATTCAGGCCCGAGCCCCGTGCCAGGGGCCCCTGGGCGCATCCTTTGGCCATTTTCCCTGGGAAAGAAAACTCACCAGTCCAGGTTGCTGATGTCAGTTTGTAGGGCTCCCTTGGGTCTCTCAGGGCAGCACAACTTTGAGGAGGGGACAACTTCGGTCTGGGGTCCATTCTTCGATATAAGGATTCTTTGCAGTCAGGCCCCATCCCAGTCCCAGGGGCCCCTGGGCACATCCTTTGGCCATTTTCCCTGGGAAAGAAAACTCACCAGTCCAGGTTGCTGATGTCAGTTTGTAGGGCTCCCTTGGGTCTATCTGGGCAGCAGAAATTTGAGAAGCGGACAATTTTGGTCTGCGATCCATCCTTCGATATATGGATTCTTTGCAGTCAGGTCCCAGCCCTGCTATTGGGGCTCCTGGGAACATCCTTTGGCCATTTTCCCTGGGAAAGAAAACTCACCAGTCCAGGTTGCTGATGTCAGTTTGTAGGGCTCCCTTGGGTCTCTCAGGGCAGCACAACTTTATGGAGGGGACCACTTCAGTCTGTGATCCATCCTTCGATATAAGGATTTTTTGCAATCTGGCCCCAGCCCAGGGCCAGGGGCCCCTGGGCACATCCTTTGGCCATTTTCCCTGGGAAAGAAAACTCACCAGTCCAGGTTGCTGATATCAGTTTGTAGGGCTCCCTTGGGTCTATCAGGGCAGCACAAGTATGAGATGGGGACAACTTCGGTCTGCGATCCATCCTTCGATATATGGATTCTTTGCAGTCAGGCCCGAGCCCAGTGCCAGGGGCCCCTGGGCACATCCTTTGGCCATTTTCCCTGGGAAAGAAAACTCACCATTCCAGGTTCCTGATGTCAGTTTGTAGGGCTCCCTTGGGTCTATCAGGGCAGCACAAGTATGAGATGGGGACAACTTCGGTCTGGGGTCCATCCTTCGATATAAGGATTCTTCGCAGTCAGGTCCCAGCCCGGGGTCGGGGGCCCCTGGGCACATCCTTTGGCCATTTTCCCTGGGAAAGAAAACTCACCAGTCCAGGTTGCTGATGTCAGTTTGTAGGGCTGCCTTGGGTCTATCTGGGCAGCACAACTTTGAGGAGGGGACAACTTCGGTCTGGGGTCCATCCTTCGATATATGGATTCTTTGCAGTCAGGTCCCAGCCCTGCTCTTGGGGATCCTGGGAACATTCTTTGGCCATTTTCCCTGGGAAAGAAAACTCACCAGTCCAGGTTGCTGATGTCAGTTTGTAGGGCTCCCTTGGGTCTCTCAGGGCAGCACAACTTTGAGGAGGGGACAACTTCAGTCTGCGATCCATCCTTCGATATAAGGATTCTTTGCATTCAGGCCCGAGCCCAGGCTCAGGGGCCCCTGGGCACATCCTTTGGCCATTTTCCCTGGGAAAGAAAACTCACCAGTCCAGGTTGCTGATATCAGTTTGTAGGGCTCCCTTGGGTCTATCAGGGCAGTACAAGTATGAGATGGGGACAACTTCGGTGTGCGATCCATCCTTCGATATAAGGATTCTTTGCATTCAGGCCCGAGCCCAGTGCCAGGGGTTCCTGGGCACATCCTTTGGCCATTTTCCCTGGGAAAGAAAACTCACCAGTCCAGGTTCCTGATGTCACTTTGTAGGGCTCCCTTGGGTCTATCAGGGCAGCACAAGTATGAGATGGGGACAACTTCGGTCTGCGATCCATCCTTCGATATAAGGATTCTTTGCATTCAGGCCCGAGCCCAGGGCCAGGTGCCCCTGGGCACATCCTTTGGCCATTTTCCCTGGGAAAGAAAACTCACCAGTCCAGGTTCCTGATGTCAGTTTGTAGGGCTCCCTTGGGTCTATCAGGGCAGCACAAGTTTGAGGTGGGGACAATTTTGGTCTGTGATCCACGCTTCGATTGAGGGATTCTTTACAGTCAGGCCCGAGTCCAGGGCCAGGGGCTCCTGGGCACATCCTTTGGCCATTTTCCCTGGGAAAGAAAATTCACCAGTCCAGGTTGCTAATGTCAGTTTGTAGGGCTCCCTTGGGTCTATCAGGGCAGCACAACTTTGAGGAGGGGACAACATCAGTCTGGGGTCCATCCTTCGATATAAGGATTCTTTGCAGTCAGGTCCGAGCCCAGTGCCAGGGGCCCCTGGGCACATCCTTTGGCCATTTTCCCTGGGAAAGAAAACTCACCAGTCCAGGTTGCTGAGGTCAGTTTGTAGGGCTCCCTTGGGTCTATCAGGGCAGCACAACTTTGAGGAGGGGACAACATCGGTTGGGGGTCCAAACTTCGATATAAGGATTCTCTGCAGTCAGGCCCCAGCCCAGGGCCGGGGGTCCCTGGGCACATCCTTTGGCCATTTTCCCTGGGAAAGAAAATTCACCTGTCCAGGTTGCTGATGTCAGTTTGTAGGGCTCCCTTGGGTCTATCTGGGCAGCAGAAATTTGAGGAGCGGACAATTTTGGTCTGCGATCCATCCTTCGATATATGGATTCTTTGCAGTCAGGTCCCAGCCATGCTCTTGGGGCTCCTGGGAACATCCTTTGGCCATTTTCCCTGGGAAAGAAAACTCACCAGTCCAGGTTGCTGATATCAGTTTGTAGGGCTCCCTTGGGTCTATCAGGGCAGCACAAGTATGAGATGGGGACAACTTCGGTCTGCGATCCATCCTTCGATATAAGGATTCTTTGCGTTCAGGCCCGAGCCCAGTGCCAGGGGCCCCTGGGCACATCCTTTGGCCATTTTCCCTGGGAAAGAAAACTCACCATTCCAGGTTCCTGATGTCAGTTTGTAGGGCTCCCTTGGGTCTATCAGGGCAGCACAAGTATGAGATGGGGACAACTTCGGTCTGCGATCCATCCTTCGATACAAGGATTCTTTGCATTCAGGCCCGAGCCCAGGGCCAGGGGCCCCTGGGCACATCCTTTGGCCATTTTCCCTGGGAAAGAAAACTCACCAGTCCAGGTTGCTGATGTCAGTTTGTAGGGCTCCCTTGGGTCTATCAGGGCAGCACAAGTTTGAGGTGGGGACAATTTTGGTCTGTGATCCACCCTTCGATAGAGGGATTCTTTACAGTCAGGCCTGAGCCCAGGGTCAGGGGCCCCTGGGCACATCCTTTGGCCATTTTCCCTGGGAAAGAAAACTCACCAGTCCAGGTTGCTGATGTCAATTTGTAGGGCTCCCTTGGGTCTCTCAGGGCAGCACAACTTTGAGGAGGGGACAACTTCGGTCTGTGATCCATTGTTCGATATAAGGATTCTTTGCAGTCAGGTCCCAGCCCGGGGTCAGGGGCCCCTGGGCACATCCTTTGGCCATTTTCCCTGGGAAAGAAAACTCACTAGTCCAGGTTGCTGATGTCAGTTTGTAGGGCTCCCTTGGGTCTATCAGGGCAGCACAACTTTGAGGAGGGGACAACTTTGGTCTGCGAACCACCCTTCGATATAAGGATTCTTTGCAGTCAGGCCCCAGCCCGTTGCCAGGGGCCCCTGGGCACATCCTTTGGCCATTTTCCCTGCGAAAGAAAACTCACCAGTCCAGGTTGCTGATGTCAGTTTGTAGGGCTCCCTTGGGTCTCTCAGGGCAGCACAACTTTGAGGAGGGGACAACTTTGGTCTGTGATCCATTCTTAGATATAAGGATTCTTCGCAGTCAGGCCCCAGCCCGGGGTCAGGGGCCCCTGGGCACATCCTTTGGCCATTTTCCCTGGGAAAGAAAACTCACCAGTCCAGGTTGCTGATGTCAGTTTGTAGGGCTCTCTTGGGTCTCTCAGGGCAGCACAACTTTGAGGAGGGGACAACTTCGGTCTGGGGTCCATCCTTCGATATAAGGATTCTTTGCAGTCAGGTGCCAGCCCAGTGCCAGGGGCCCCTGGGCACATCCTTTGGCCATTTTCCCTGGGAAAGAAAACTCACCAGTCCAGGTTGCTGATGTCAGTTTGTAGGGCTCCCTTGGGTCTATCAGGGCAGCACAACTTTGAGGAGGGGACAACTTCAGTCTGGGGTCCATACTTCGATATAAGGATTCTTTGCAGTCAGGTGCCAGCCCAGTGCCAGGGGCCCCTGGGCACATCCTTTGGCCATTTTCCCTGGGAAAGAAAACTCACCAGTCCAGGTTGCTGATGTCAGTTTGTAGGGCTCTCTTGGGTCTATCAGGGCAGCACAACTTTGAGGAGGGGACAACTTCGGTCTGGGGTCCATCCTTCTATATAAGGATTCTTTGCAGTCAGGTCCCAGCCCTGCTCTTGGGGCTCCTGGGAACATCCTTTGGCCATTTTCCCTGGGAAAGAAAACTCACCAGTCCAGGTTGCTGATATCAGTTTGTAGGGCTCCCTTGGGTCTATCAGGGCAGTACAAGTATGAGATGGGGACAACTTCGGTCTGCGATCCATCCTTCGATATAAGGATTCTTTGCATTCAGGCCCGAGCCCAGTGCCAGGGGCCCCTGGGCACATCCTTTGGCCATTTTCCCTGGGAAAGAAAACTCACCAGTCCAGGTTGCTGATGTCAGTTTGTAGGGCTCCCTTGGGTCTATCAGGGCAGCACAAGTATGAGATGGGGACAACTTCGGTCTGCGATCCATCCTTCGATATAAGGATTCTTTGCATTCAGGCCCGAGCCCAGGGCCAGGTGCCCCTGGGCACATCCTTTGGCCATTTTCCCTGGGAAAGAAAACTCACCAGTCCAGGTTCCTGATGTCAGTTTGTAGGGCTCCCTTGGGTCTATCAGGGCAGCACAAGTTTGAGGTGGGGACAATTTTGGTCTGTGATCCACGCTTCGATTGAGGGATTCTTTACAGTCAGGCCCGAGTCCAGGGCCAGGGGCTCCTGGGCACATCCTTTGGCCATTTTCCCTGGGAAAGAAAACACACCATTCCAGGTTCCTGATGTCAGTTTGTAGGGCTCCCTTGGGTCTATCAGGGCAGCACAACTTTGAGGAGGGGACAACTTCAGTCTGGGGTCCATCCTTCGATATAAGGATTCTTTGCAGTCAGGTCCGAGCCCAGTGCCAGGGGCCCCTGGGCACATCCTTTGGCCATTTTCCCTGGGAAAGAAAACTCACCAGTCCAGGTTGCTGAGGTCAGTTTGTAGGGCTCCCTTGGGTCTATCAGGGCAGCACAACTTTGAGGAGGGGACAACTTCGGTTGGGGGTCCAAACTTCGATATAAGGATTCTCTGCAGTCAGGCCCCAGCCCAGGGCCGGGGGCCCCTGGGCACATCCTTTGGCCATTTTCCCTGGGAAAGAAAATTCACCTGTCCAGGCTGCTGATGTCAGTTTGTAGGGCTCCCTTGGGTCTATCTGGGCAGCAGAAATTTGAGGAGCGGACAATTTTGGTCTGCGATCCATCCTTCGATATATGGATTCTTTGCAGTCAGGTCCCAGCCCTGCTCTTGGGGCTCCTGGGAACATCCTTTGGCCATTTTCCCTGGGAAAGAAAACTCACCAGTCCAGGTTGCTGATATCAGTTTGTAGGGCTCCCTTGGGTCTATCTGGGCAGCACAAGTATGAGATGGGGACAATTTTGGTCTGCGATCCATCCTTCGATATAAGGATTCTTTGCATTCAGGCCCGAGCCCAGTGCCAGGGGCCCCTGGGCACATCCTTTGGCCATTTTCCCTGGGAAAGAAAACTCACCATTCCAGGTTCCTGATGTCAGTTTGTAGGGCTCCCTTGGGTCTATCAGGGCAGCACAAGTATGAGATGGGGACAACTTCGGTCTGCGATCCATCCTTCGATACAAGGATTCTTTGCATTCAGGCCCGAGCCCAGGGCCAGGGGCCCCTGGGCACATCCTTTGGCCATTTTCCCTGGGAAAGAAAACTCACCAGTCCAGGTTGCTGATGTCAGTTTGTAGGGCTCCCTTGGGTCTATCAGGGCAGCACAAGTTTGAGGTGGGGACAATTTTGGTCTGTGATCCACCCTTCGATAGAGGGATTCTTTACAGTCAGGCCCGAGCCCAGGGTCAGGGGCCCCTGGGCATATCCTTTGGCCATTTTCCCTGGGAAAGAAAACTCACCAGTCCAGGTTGCTGATGTCAGTTTGTAGGGCTTCCTTGTTTCTCTCAGGGCAGCACAACTTTGAGGATGGGACAACTTCGGTCTGGGGTCCATCCTTCGATATAAGGATTTTTTGCATTCAGGTCGGAGCCCAGTGCCAGGGGCCCCTGGGCACATCCTTTGGCCATTTTCCCTGGGAAAGAAAACTCACCAGTCCAGGTTGCTGATGTCAATTTGTAGGGCTCCCTTGGGTCCCTCAGGGCAGCACAACATTGAGGAGGGGACAACTTCGGTCTGGGGTCCATCCTTCGATATAAGGATTTTTTGCAGTCAGGTCCCAGCCCGGGGTCAGGGGCCCCTGGGCACATCCTTTGGCCATTTTCCCTGGGAAAGAAAACTCACTAGTCCAGGTTGCTGATGTCAGTTTGTAGGGCTCCCTTGGGTCTATCAGGGCAGCACAACTTTGAGGAGGGGACAACTTTGGTCTGCGAACCATCCTTCGATATAAGGATTCTTTGCAGTCAGGTCCCAGCCCTGCTCTTGGGGCTCCTGGGAACATCCTTTGGCCATTTTCCCTGGGAAAGAAAACTCACCAGTCCAGGTTGCTGATGTCAGTTTGTAGGGCTCCCTTGGGTCTATCAGGGCAGCACAACTTTGAGGAGGGGACAACTTCGGTCTGCGATCCATCCTTCGATATAAGGATTCTTTGCATTCAGGCCCGAGCCCAGGGTCAGGGGCCCCTGGGCACATCCTTTGGCCATTTTCCCTGGGAAAGAAAACTCACCAGTCCAGGTTGCTGATATCAGTTTGTAGGGCTCCCTTGGGTCTATCAGGGCAGTACAAGTATGAGATGGGGACAACTTCGGTCTGCGATCCATCCTTCGATATAAGGATTCTTTGCATTCAGGCCCGAGCCCAGTGCCAGGGGCCCCTGGGCACATCCTTTGGCCATTTTCCCTGGGAAAGAAAACTCACCAGTCCAGGTTCCTGATGTCAGTTTGTAGGGCTCCCTTGGGTCTATCAGGGCAGCACAAGTTTGAGGTGGGGACAATTTTGGTCTGTGATCCACGCTTCGATTGAGGGATTCTTTACAGTCAGGCCCGAGTCCAGGGCCAGGGGCTCCTGGGCACATCCTTTGGCCATTTTCCCTGGGAAAGAAAATTCACCAGTCCAGGTTGCTAATGTCAGTTTGTAGGGCTCCCTTGGGTCTATCAGGGCAGCACAACTTTGAGGAGGGGACAACTTCAGTCTGGGGTCCATCCTTCGATATAAGGATTCTTTGCAGTCAGGTCCGAGCCCAGTGCCAGGGGCCCCTGGGCACATCCTTTGGCCATTTTCCCTGGGAAAGAAAACTCACCAGTCCAGGTTGCTGAGGTCAGTTTGTAGGGCTCCCTTGGGTCTATCAGGGCAGCACAACTTTGAGGAGGGGACAACTTCGGTTGGGGGTCCAAACTTCGATATAAGGATTCTCTGCAGTCAGGCCCCAGCCCAGGGCCGGGGGCCCCTGGGCACATCCTTTGGCCATTTTCCCTGGGAAAGAAAATTCACCTGTACAGGCTGCTGATGTCAGTTTGTAGGGCTCCCTTGGGTCTATCTGGGCAGCAGAAATTTGAGGAGCGGACAATTTTGGTCTGCGATCCATCCTTCGATATATGGATTCTTTGCAGTCAGGTCCCAGCCCTGCTCTTGGGGCTCCTGGGAACATCCTTTGGCCATTTTCCCTGGGAAAGAAAACTCACCAGTCCAGGTTGCTGATATCAGTTTGTAGGGCTCCCTTGGGTCTATCAGGGCAGCACAAGTATGAGATGGGGACAACTTCGGTCTGCGATCCATCCTTCGATATAAGGATTCTTTGCATTCAGGCCCGAGCCCAGTGCCAGGGGCCCCTGGGCACATCCTTTGGCCCTTTTCCCTGGGAAAGAAAACTCAGCAGTCCAGGTTCCTGATGTCAGTTTGTAGGGCTCCCTTGGGTCTATCAGGGCAGCACAAGTATGAGATGGGGACAACTTCGGTCTGCGATCCATCCTTCGATATAAGGATTTTTTGCATTCAGGTCGGAGCCCAGTGCCAGGGGCCCCTGGGCACATGCTTTGGCCATTTTCCCTGGGAAAGAAAACTCACCAGTCCAGGTTGCTGATGTCAATTTGTAGGGCTCCCTTGGGTCTCTCAGGGCAGCACAACTTTGAGGAGGGGACAACTTCGGTCTGGGGTCCATCCTTCGATATAAGGATTTTTTGCAGTCAGGTCCCAGCCCGGGGTCAGGGGCCCCTGGGCACATCCTTTGGCCATTTTCCCTGGGAAAGAAAACTCACCAGTTCAGGTTGCTGATGTCAGTTCGTAGGGCTCCCTTGGGTCTATCAGGGCAGCACAACTTTGAGGAGGGGACAACTTTGGTCTGCGAACCATCCTTCGATATAAGGATTCTTTGCAGTCAGGCCCCAGCCCAGGGCCAGGGGCCCCTGGGCACATCCTTTGGCCATTTTCCCTGGGAAAGAAAACTCACCAGTCCAGGTTGCTGATGTCAGTTTGTAGGGCTCCCTTGGGTCTCTCAGGGCAGCACAACTTTGAGGAGGGGACAACTTTGGTCTGTGATCCATTCTTAGATATAAGGATTCTTCGCAGTCAGGCCCCAGCCCGGGGTCAGGGGCCCCTGGGCACATCCTTTGGCCATTTTCCCTGGGAAACAAAACTCACCAGTCCAGGTTGCTGATGTCAGTTTGTAGGGCTCCCTTGGGTCTCTCAGGGCAGCACAACTTTGAGGAGGGGACAACTTTGGTCTGTGATCCATTCTTAGATATAAGGATTCTTCGCAGTCAGGCCCCAGCCCAGTGCCAGGGGCCCCTGGGCACATCCTTTGGCCATTTTCCCTGGGAAAGAAAACTCACCAGTCCAGGTTGCTGATGTCAGTTTGTAGGGCTCTCTTGGGTCTATCAGGGCAGCACAACTTTGAGGAGGGGACAACTTCGGTCTGGGGTCCATACTTCGATATAAGGATTCTTTGCAGTCAGGTGCCAGCCCAGTGCCAGGGGCCCCTGGGCACATCCTTTGGCCATTTTCCCTGGGAAAGAAAACTCACCAGTCCAGGTTGCTGATGTCAGTTTGTAGGGCTCCCTTGGGTCTATCAGGGCAGCACAACTTTGAGGAGGGGACAACTTCGGTCTGGGGTCCATCCTTCTATATAAGGATTCTTTGCAGTCAGGTCCCAGCCCTGCTCTTGGGGCTCCTGGGAACATCCTTTGGCCATTTTCCCTGGGAAAGAAAACTCACCAGTCCAGGTTGCTGATGTCAGTTTGTAGGGCTCCCTTGGGTCTATCAGGGCAGCACAACTTTGAGGAGGGGACAACTTCGGTCTGCGATCCATCCTTCGATATAAGGATTCTTTGCATTCAGGCCCGAGCCCAGGGTCAGGGGCCCCTGGGCACATCCTTTGGCCATTTTCCCTGGGAAAGAAAACTCACCAGTCCAGGTTGCTGATATCAGTTTGTAGGGCTCCCTTGGGTCTATCAGGGCAGTACAAGTATGAGATGGGGACAACTTCGGTCTGCGATCCATCCTTCGATATAAGGATTCTTTGCATTCAGGCCCGAGCCCCGTGCCAGGGGCCCCTGGGCGCATCCTTTGGCCATTTTCCCTGGGAAAGAAAACTCACCAGTCCAGGTTCCTGATGTCAGTTTGTAGGGCTCCCTTGGGTCTATCAGGGCAGCACAAGTATGAGATGGGGACAACTTCGGTCTGCGATCCATCCTTCGATATAAGGATTCTTTGCATTCAGGCCCGAGCCCAGGGCCAGGTGCCCCTGGGCACATCCTTTGGCCATTTTCCCTGGGAAAGAAAACTCACCAGTCCAGGTTCCTGATGTCAGTTTGTAGGGCTCCCTTGGGTCTATCAGGGCAGCACAACTTTGAGGAGGGGACAACTTCAGTCTGGGGTCCATCCTTCGATATAAGGATTCTTTGCAGTCAGGTCCGAGCCCAGTGCCAGGGGCCCCTGGGCACATCCTTTGGCCATTTTCCCTGGGAAAGAAAACTCACCAGTCCAGGTTGCTGAGGTCAGTTTGTAGGGCTCCCTTGGGTCTATCAGGGCAGCACAACTTTGAGGAGGGGACAACTTCGGTTGGGGGTCCAAACTTCGATATAAGGATTCTCTGCAGTCAGGCCCCAGCCCAGGGCCGGGGGCCCCTGGGCACATCCTTTGGCCATTTTCCCTGGGAAAGAAAATTCACCTGTCCAGGCTGCTGATGTCAGTTTGTAGGGCTCCCTTGGGTCTATCTGGGCAGCAGAAATTTGAGGAGCGGACAATTTTGGTCTGCGATCCATCCATCGATATATGGATTCTTTGCAGTCAGGTCCCAGCCCTGCTCTTGGGGCTCCTTGGAACATCCTTTGGCCATTTTCCCTGGGAAAGAAAACTCACCAGTCCAGGTTGCTGATGTCAGTTTGTAGGGCTTCCTTGTTTCTCTCAGGGCAGCACAACTTTCAGGATGGGACAACTTCGGTCTGGGGTCCATCCTTCGATATAAGGATTTTTTGCATTCAGGTCGGAGCCCAGTGCCAGGGGCCCCTGGGCACATCCTTTGGCCATTTTCCCTGGGAAAGAAAACTCACCAGTCCAGGTTGCTGATGTCAATTTGTAGGGCTCCCTTGGGTCTCTCAGGGCAGCACAACTTTGAGGAGGGGACAACTTCGGTCTGGGGTCCATCCTTCGATATAAGGATTTTTTGCAGTCAGGTCCCAGCCCGGGGTCAGGGGCCCCTGGGCACATCCTTTGGCCATTTTCCCTGGGAAAGAAAACTCACTAGTCCAGGTTGCTGATGTCAGTTTGTAGGGCTCCCTTGGGTCTATCAGGGCAGCACAACTTTGAGGAGGGGACAACTTTGGTCTGCGAACCATCCTTCGATATAAGGATTCTTTGCAGTCAGGCCCCAGCCCAGTGCCAGGGGCCCCTGGGCACATCCTTTGGCCATTTTCCCTGGGAAAGAAAACTCACCAGTCCAGCTTGCTGATGTCAGTTTGTAGGGCTCCCTTGGGTCTCTCAGGGCAGCACAACTTTGAGGAGGGGACAACTTTGGTCTGTGATCCATTCTTAGATATAAGGATTCTTCGCAGTCAGGCCCCAGCCCGGGGTCAGGGGCCCCTGGGCACATCCTTTGGCCATTTTCCCTGGGAAACAAAACTCACCAGTCCAGGTTGCTGATGTCAGTTTGTAGGGCTCTCTTGGGTCTCTCAGGGCAGCACAACTTTGAGGAGGGGACAACTTCGGTCTGGGGTCCATCCTTCGATATAAGGATTCTTTGCAGTCAGGTGCCAGCCCAGTGCCAGGGGCCCCTGGGCACATCCTTTGGCCATTTTCCCTGGGAAAGAAAACTCACCAGTCCAGGTTGCTGATGTCAGATTGTAGGGCTCCCTTGGGTCTATCAGGGCAGCACAACTTTGAGGAGGGGACAACTTCAGTCTGGGGTCCATACTTCGATATAAGGATTCTTTGCAGTCAGGTGCCAGCCCAGTGCCAGGGGCCCCTGGGCACATCCTTTGGCCATTTTCCCTGGGAAAGAAAACTCACCAGTCCAGGTTGCTGATGTCAGTTTGTAGGGCTCCCTTGGGTCTATCAGGGCAGCACAACTTTGAGGAGGGGACAACTTCGGTCTGGGGTCCATCCTTCTATATAAGGATTCTTTGCAGTCAGGTCCCAGCCCTGCTCTTGGGGCTCCTGGGAACATCCTTTGGCCATTTTCCCTGGGAAAGAAAACTCACCAGTCCAGGTTGCTGATATCAGTTTGTAGGGGTCCCTTGGGTCTATCAGGGCAGTACAAGTATGAGATGGGGACAACTTCGGTCTGCGATCCATCCTTCGATATAAGGATTCTTTGCATTCAGGCCCGAGCCCAGTGCCAGGGGCCCCTGGGCACATCCTTTGGCCATTTTCCCTGGGAAAGAAAACTCACCAGTCCAGGTTGCTGATGTCAGTTTGTAGGGCTCCCTTGGGTCTATCAGGGCAGCACAAGTATGAGATGGGGACAACTTCGGTCTGCGATCCATCCTTCGATATAAGGATTCTTTGCATTCAGGCCCGAGCCCAGGGCCAGGTGCCCCTGGGCACATCCTTTGGCCATTTTCCCTGGGAAAGAAAACTCACCAGTCCAGGTTCCTGATGTCAGTTTGTAGGGCTCCCTTGGGTCTATCAGGGCAGCACAAGTTTGAGGTGGGGACAATTTTGGTCTGTGATCCACGCTTCGATTGAGGGATTCTTTACAGTCAGGCCCGAGTCCAGGGCCAGGGGCTCCTGGGCACATCCTTTGGCCATTTTCCCTGGGAAAGAAAACTCACCATTCCAGGTTCCTGATGTCAGTTTGTAGGGCTCCCTTGGGTCTATCAGGGCAGCACAACTTTGAGGAGGGGACAACTTCAGTCTGGGGTCCATCCTTCGATATAAGGATTCTTTGCAGTCAGGTCCGAGCCCAGTGCCAGGGGCCCCTGGGCACATCCTTTGGCCATTTTCCCTGGGAAAGAAAACTCACCAGTCCAGGTTGCTGAGGTCAGTTTGTAGGGCTCCCTTGGGTCTATCAGGGCAGCACAACTTTGAGGAGGGGACAACTTCGGTTGGGGGTTCAAACTTCGATATAAGGATTCTCTGCAGTCAGGCCCCAGCCCAGGGCCGGGGGCCCCTGGGCACATCCTTTGGCCATTTTCCCTGGGAAAGAAAATTCACCTGTCCAGGCTGCTGATGTCAGTTTGTAGGGCTCCCTTGGGTCTATCTGGGCAGCAGAAATTTGAGTAGCGGACAATTTTGGTCTGCGATCCATCCTTCGATATAAGGATTCTTTGCAGTCAGGCCCCAGCCCAGGGCCAGGGGCCCCTGGGCACATCCTTTGGCCATTTTCCCTGGGAAAGAAAACTCACCAGTCCAGGTTGCTGATGTCAGTTTGTAGGGCTCCCTTGGGTCTCTCAGGGCAGCACAACTTTGAGGAGGGGACAACTTTGGTCTGTGATCCATTCTTAGATATAAGGATTCTTCGCAGTCAGGCCCCAGCCCGGGGTCAGGGGCCCCTGGGCACATCCTTTGGCCGTTTTCCCTGGGAAACAAAACTCACCAGTCCAGGTTGCTGATGTCAGTTTGTAGGGCTCCCTTGGGTCTCTCAGGGCAGCACAACTTTGAGGAGGGGACAACTTTGGTCTGTGATCCATTCTTAGATATAAGGATTCTTCGCAGTCAGGCCCCAGCCCAGTGCCAGGGGCCCCTGGGCACATCCTTTGGCCATTTTCCCTGGGAAAGAAAACTCACCAGTCCAGGTTGCTGATGTCAGTTTGTAGGGCTCTCTTGGGTCTATCAGGGCAGCACAACTTTGAGGAGGGGACAACTTCGGTCTGGGGTCCATACTTCGATATAAGGATTCTTTGCAGTCAGGTGCCAGCCCAGTGCCAGGGGCCCCTGGGCACATCCTTTGGCCATTTTCCCTGGGAAAGAAAACTCACCAGTCCAGGTTGCTGATGTCAGTTTGTAGGGCTCCCTTGGGTCTATCAGGGCAGCACAACTTTGAGGAGGGGACAACTTCGGTCTGGGGTCCATCCTTCTATATAAGGATTCTTTGCAGTCAGGTCCCAGCCCTGCTCTTGGGGCTCCTGGGAACATCCTTTGGCCATTTTCCCTGGGAAAGAAAACTCACCAGTCCAGGTTGCTGATGTCAGTTTGTAGGGCTCCCTTGGGTCTATCAGGGCAGCACAACTTTGAGGAGGGGACAACTTCGGTCTGCGATCCATCCTTCGATATAAGGATTCTTTGCATTCAGGCCCGAGCCCAGGGTCAGGGGCCCCTGGGCACATCCTTTGGCCATTTTCCCTGGGAAAGAAAACTCACCAGTCCAGGTTGCTGATATCAGTTTATAGGGCTCCCTTGGGTCTATCAGGGCAGTACAAGTATGAGATGGGGACAACTTCGGTGTGCGATCCATCCTTCGATATAAGGATTCTTTGCATTCAGGCCCGAGCCCCGTGCCAGGGGCCCCTGGGCGCATCCTTTGGCCATTTTCCCTGGGAAAGAAAACTCACCAGTCCAGGTTCCTGATGTCAGTTTGTAGGGCTCCCTTGGGTCTATCAGGGCAGCACAAGTATGAGATGGGGACAACTTCGGTCTGCGATCCATCCTTCGATATAAGGATTCTTTGCATTCAGGCCCGAGCCCAGGGCCAGGTGCCCCTGGGCACATCCTTTGGCCATTTTCCCTGGGAAAGAAAACTCACCAGTCCAGGTTCCTGATGTCAGTTTGTAGGGCTCCCTTGGGTCTATCAGGGCAGCACAACTTTGAGGAGGGGACAACTTCAGTCTGGGGTCCATCCTTCGATATAAGGATTCTTTGCAGTCAGGTCCGAGCCCAGTGCCAGGGGCCCCTGGGCACATCCTTTGGCCATTTTCCCTGGGAAAGAAAACTCACCAGTCCAGGTTGCTGAGGTCAGTTTGTAGGGCTCCCTTGGGTCTATCAGGGCAGCACAACTTTGAGGAGGGGACAACTTCGGTTGGGGGTCCAAACTTCGATATAAGGATTCTCTGCAGTCAGGCCCCAGCCCAGGGCCGGGGGCCCCTGGGCACATCCTTTGGCCATTTTCCCTGGGAAAGAAAATTCACCTGTCCAGGCTGCTGATGTCAGTTTGTAGGGCTCCCTTGGGTCTATCTGGGCAGCAGAAATTTGAGGAGCGGACAATTTTGGTCTGCGATCCATCCATCGATATATGGATTCTTTGCAGTCAGGTCCCAGCCCTGCTCTTGGGGCTCCTTGGAACATCCTTTGGCCATTTTCCCTGGGAAAGAAAACTCACCAGTCCAGGTTGCTGATGTCAGTTTGTAGGGCTTCCTTGTTTCTCTCAGGGCAGCACAACTTTCAGGATGGGACAACTTCGGTCTGGGGTCCATCCTTCGATATAAGGATTTTTTGCATTCAGGTCGGAGCCCAGTGCCAGGGGCCCCTGGGCACATCCTTTGGCCATTTTCCCTGGGAAAGAAAACTCACCAGTCCAGGTTGCTGATGTCAATTTGTAGGGCTCCCTTGGGTCTCTCAGGGCAGCACAACTTTGAGGAGGGGACAACTTCGGTCTGGGGTCCATCCTTCGATATAAGGATTTTTTGCAGTCAGGTCCCAGCCCGGGGTCAGGGGCCCCTGGGCACATCCTTTGGCCATTTTCCCTGGGAAAGAAAACTCACTAGTCCAGGTTGCTGATGTCAGTTTGTAGGGCTCCCTTGGGTCTATCAGGGCAGCACAACTTTGAGGAGGGGACAACTTTGGTCTGCGAACCATCCTTCGATATAAGGATTCTTTGCAGTCAGGCCCCAGCCCAGTGCCAGGGGCCCCTGGGCACATCCTTTGGCCATTTTCCCTGGGAAAGAAAACTCACCAGTCCAGCTTGCTGATGTCAGTTTGTAGGGCTCCCTTGGGTCTCTCAGGGCAGCACAACTTTGAGGAGGGGACAACTTTGGTCTGTGATCCATTCTTAGATATAAGGATTCTTCGCAGTCAGGCCCCAGCCCGGGGTCAGGGGCCCCTGGGCACATCCTTTGGCCATTTTCCCTGGGAAACAAAACTCACCAGTCCAGGTTGCTGATGTCAGTTTGTAGGGCTCTCTTGGGTCTCTCAGGGCAGCACAACTTTGAGGAGGGGACAACTTCGGTCTGGGGTCCATCCTTCGATATAAGGATTCTTTGCAGTCAGGTGCCAGCCCAGTGCCAGGGGCCCCTGGGCACATCCTTTGGCCATTTTCCCTGGGAAAGAAAACTCACCAGTCCAGGTTGCTGATGTCAGATTGTAGGGCTCCCTTGGGTCTATCAGGGCAGCACAACTTTGAGGAGGGGACAACTTCAGTCTGGGGTCCATACTTCGATATAAGGATTCTTTGCAGTCAGGTGCCAGCCCAGTGCCAGGGGCCCCTGGGCACATCCTTTGGCCATTTTCCCTGGGAAAGAAAACTCACCAGTCCAGGTTGCTGATGTCAGTTTGTAGGGCTCCCTTGGGTCTATCAGGGCAGCACAACTTTGAGGAGGGGACAACTTCGGTCTGGGGTCCATCCTTCTATATAAGGATTCTTTGCAGTCAGGTCCCAGCCCTGCTCTTGGGGCTCCTGGGAACATCCTTTGGCCATTTTCCCTGGGAAAGAAAACTCACCAGTCCAGGTTGCTGATATCAGTTTGTAGGGGTCCCTTGGGTCTATCAGGGCAGTACAAGTATGAGATGGGGACAACTTCGGTCTGCGATCCATCCTTCGATATAAGGATTCTTTGCATTCAGGCCCGAGCCCAGTGCCAGGGGCCCCTGGGCACATCCTTTGGCCATTTTCCCTGGGAAAGAAAACTCACCAGTCCAGGTTGCTGATGTCAGTTTGTAGGGCTCCCTTGGGTCTATCAGGGCAGCACAAGTATGAGATGGGGACAACTTCGGTCTGCGATCCATCCTTCGATATAAGGATTCTTTGCATTCAGGCCCGAGCCCAGGGCCAGGTGCCCCTGGGCACATCCTTTGGCCATTTTCCCTGGGAAAGAAAACTCACCAGTCCAGGTTCCTGATGTCAGTTTGTAGGGCTCCCTTGGGTCTATCAGGGCAGCACAAGTTTGAGGTGGGGACAATTTTGGTCTGTGATCCACGCTTCGATTGAGGGATTCTTTACAGTCAGGCCCGAGTCCAGGGCCAGGGGCTCCTGGGCACATCCTTTGGCCATTTTCCCTGGGAAAGAAAACTCACCATTCCAGGTTCCTGATGTCAGTTTGTAGGGCTCCCTTGGGTCTATCAGGGCAGCACAACTTTGAGGAGGGGACAACTTCAGTCTGGGGTCCATCCTTCGATATAAGGATTCTTTGCAGTCAGGTCCGAGCCCAGTGCCAGGGGCCCCTGGGCACATCCTTTGGCCATTTTCCCTGGGAAAGAAAACTCACCAGTCCAGGTTGCTGAGGTCAGTTTGTAGGGCTCCCTTGGGTCTATCAGGGCAGCACAACTTTGAGGAGGGGACAACTTCGGTTGGGGGTTCAAACTTCGATATAAGGATTCTCTGCAGTCAGGCCCCAGCCCAGGGCCGGGGGCCCCTGGGCACATCCTTTGGCCATTTTCCCTGGGAAAGAAAATTCACCTGTCCAGGCTGCTGATGTCAGTTTGTAGGGCTCCCTTGGGTCTATCTGGGCAGCAGAAATTTGAGTAGCGGACAATTTTGGTCTGCGATCCATCCTTCGATATAAGGATTCTTTGCAGTCAGGCCCCAGCCCAGGGCCAGGGGCCCCTGGGCACATCCTTTGGCCATTTTCCCTGGGAAAGAAAACTCACCAGTCCAGGTTGCTGATGTCAGTTTGTAGGGCTCCCTTGGGTCTCTCAGGGCAGCACAACTTTGAGGAGGGGACAACTTTGGTCTGTGATCCATTCTTAGATATAAGGATTCTTCGCAGTCAGGCCCCAGCCCGGGGTCAGGGGCCCCTGGGCACATCCTTTGGCCGTTTTCCCTGGGAAACAAAACTCACCAGTCCAGGTTGCTGATGTCAGTTTGTAGGGCTCCCTTGGGTCTCTCAGGGCAGCACAACTTTGAGGAGGGGACAACTTTGGTCTGTGATCCATTCTTAGATATAAGGATTCTTCGCAGTCAGGCCCCAGCCCAGTGCCAGGGGCCCCTGGGCACATCCTTTGGCCATTTTCCCTGGGAAAGAAAACTCACCAGTCCAGGTTGCTGATGTCAGTTTGTAGGGCTCTCTTGGGTCTATCAGGGCAGCACAACTTTGAGGAGGGGACAACTTCGGTCTGGGGTCCATACTTCGATATAAGGATTCTTTGCAGTCAGGTGCCAGCCCAGTGCCAGGGGCCCCTGGGCACATCCTTTGGCCATTTTCCCTGGGAAAGAAAACTCACCAGTCCAGGTTGCTGATGTCAGTTTGTAGGGCTCCCTTGGGTCTATCAGGGCAGCACAACTTTGAGGAGGGGACAACTTCGGTCTGGGGTCCATCCTTCTATATAAGGATTCTTTGCAGTCAGGTCCCAGCCCTGCTCTTGGGGCTCCTGGGAACATCCTTTGGCCATTTTCCCTGGGAAAGAAAACTCACCAGTCCAGGTTGCTGATGTCAGTTTGTAGGGCTCCCTTGGGTCTATCAGGGCAGCACAACTTTGAGGAGGGGACAACTTCGGTCTGCGATCCATCCTTCGATATAAGGATTCTTTGCATTCAGGCCCGAGCCCAGGGTCAGGGGCCCCTGGGCACATCCTTTGGCCATTTTCCCTGGGAAAGAAAACTCACCAGTCCAGGTTGCTGATATCAGTTTATAGGGCTCCCTTGGGTCTATCAGGGCAGTACAAGTATGAGATGGGGACAACTTCGGTGTGCGATCCATCCTTCGATATAAGGATTCTTTGCATTCAGGCCCGAGCCCCGTGCCAGGGGCCCCTGGGCGCATCCTTTGGCCATTTTCCCTGGGAAAGAAAACTCACCAGTCCAGGTTGCTGATGTCAGTTTGTAGGGCTCCCTTGGGTCTCTCAGGGCAGCACAACTTTGAGGAGGGGACAACTTCGGTCTGGGGTCCATTCTTCGATATAAGGATTCTTTGCAGTCAGGCCCCATCCCAGTCCCAGGGGCCCCTGGGCACATCCTTTGGCCATTTTCCCTGGGAAAGAAAACTCACCAGTCCAGGTTGCTGATGTCAGTTTGTAGGGCTCCCTTGGGTCTATCTGGGCAGCAGAAATTTGAGAAGCGGACAATTTTGGTCTGCGATCCATCCTTCGATATATGGATTCTTTGCAGTCAGGTCCCAGCCCTGCTATTGGGGCTCCTGGGAACATCCTTTGGCCATTTTCCCTGGGAAAGAAAACTCACCAGTCCAGGTTGCTGATGTCAGTTTGTAGGGCTCCCTTGGGTCTCTCAGGGCAGCACAACTTTATGGAGGGGACCACTTCAGTCTGTGATCCATCCTTCGATATAAGGATTTTTTGCAATCTGGCCCCAGCCCAGGGCCAGGGGCCCCTGGGCACATCCTTTGGCCATTTTCCCTGGGAAAGAAAACTCACCAGTCCAGGTTGCTGATATCAGTTTGTAGGGCTCCCTTGGGTCTATCAGGGCAGCACAAGTATGAGATGGGGACAACTTCGGTCTGCGATCCATCCTTCGATATATGGATTCTTTGCAGTCAGGCCCGAGCCCAGTGCCAGGGGCCCCTGGGCACATCCTTTGGCCATTTTCCCTGGGAAAGAAAACTCACCATTCCAGGTTCCTGATGTCAGTTTGTAGGGCTCCCTTGGGTCTATCAGGGCAGCACAAGTATGAGATGGGGACAACTTCGGTCTGGGGTCCATCCTTCGATATAAGGATTCTTCGCAGTCAGGTCCCAGCCCGGGGTCGGGGGCCCCTGGGCACATCCTTTGGCCATTTTCCCTGGGAAAGAAAACTCACCAGTCCAGGTTGCTGATGTCAGTTTGTAGGGCTGCCTTGGGTCTATCTGGGCAGCACAACTTTGAGGAGGGGACAACTTCGGTCTGGGGTCCATCCTTCGATATATGGATTCTTTGCAGTCAGGTCCCAGCCCTGCTCTTGGGGATCCTGGGAACATTCTTTGGCCATTTTCCCTGGGAAAGAAAACTCACCAGTCCAGGTTGCTGATGTCAGTTTGTAGGGCTCCCTTGGGTCTCTCAGGGCAGCACAACTTTGAGGAGGGGACAACTTCAGTCTGCGATCCATCCTTCGATATAAGGATTCTTTGCATTCAGGCCCGAGCCCAGGCTCAGGGGCCCCTGGGCACATCCTTTGGCCATTTTCCCTGGGAAAGAAAACTCACCAGTCCAGGTTGCTGATATCAGTTTGTAGGGCTCCCTTGGGTCTATCAGGGCAGTACAAGTATGAGATGGGGACAACTTCGGTGTGCGATCCATCCTTCGATATAAGGATTCTTTGCATTCAGGCCCGAGCCCAGTGCCAGGGGTTCCTGGGCACATCCTTTGGCCATTTTCCCTGGGAAAGAAAACTCACCAGTCCAGGTTCCTGATGTCACTTTGTAGGGCTCCCTTGGGTCTATCAGGGCAGCACAAGTATGAGATGGGGACAACTTCGGTCTGCGATCCATCCTTCGATATAAGGATTCTTTGCATTCAGGCCCGAGCCCAGGGCCAGGTGCCCCTGGGCACATCCTTTGGCCATTTTCCCTGGGAAAGAAAACTCACCAGTCCAGGTTCCTGATGTCAGTTTGTAGGGCTCCCTTGGGTCTATCAGGGCAGCACAAGTTTGAGGTGGGGACAATTTTGGTCTGTGATCCACGCTTCGATTGAGGGATTCTTTACAGTCAGGCCCGAGTCCAGGGCCAGGGGCTCCTGGGCACATCCTTTGGCCATTTTCCCTGGGAAAGAAAATTCACCAGTCCAGGTTGCTAATGTCAGTTTGTAGGGCTCCCTTGGGTCTATCAGGGCAGCACAACTTTGAGGAGGGGACAACATCAGTCTGGGGTCCATCCTTCGATATAAGGATTCTTTGCAGTCAGGTCCGAGCCCAGTGCCAGGGGCCCCTGGGCACATCCTTTGGCCATTTTCCCTGGGAAAGAAAACTCACCAGTCCAGGTTGCTGAGGTCAGTTTGTAGGGCTCCCTTGGGTCTATCAGGGCAGCACAACTTTGAGGAGGGGACAACATCGGTTGGGGGTCCAAACTTCGATATAAGGATTCTCTGCAGTCAGGCCCCAGCCCAGGGCCGGGGGTCCCTGGGCACATCCTTTGGCCATTTTCCCTGGGAAAGAAAATTCACCTGTCCAGGTTGCTGATGTCAGTTTGTAGGGCTCCCTTGGGTCTATCTGGGCAGCAGAAATTTGAGGAGCGGACAATTTTGGTCTGCGATCCATCCTTCGATATATGGATTCTTTGCAGTCAGGTCCCAGCCATGCTCTTGGGGCTCCTGGGAACATCCTTTGGCCATTTTCCCTGGGAAAGAAAACTCACCAGTCCAGGTTGCTGATATCAGTTTGTAGGGCTCCCTTGGGTCTATCAGGGCAGCACAAGTATGAGATGGGGACAACTTCGGTCTGCGATCCATCCTTCGATATAAGGATTCTTTGCGTTCAGGCCCGAGCCCAGTGCCAGGGGCCCCTGGGCACATCCTTTGGCCATTTTCCCTGGGAAAGAAAACTCACCATTCCAGGTTCCTGATGTCAGTTTGTAGGGCTCCCTTGGGTCTATCAGGGCAGCACAAGTATGAGATGGGGACAACTTCGGTCTGCGATCCATCCTTCGATACAAGGATTCTTTGCATTCAGGCCCGAGCCCAGGGCCAGGGGCCCCTGGGCACATCCTTTGGCCATTTTCCCTGGGAAAGAAAACTCACCAGTCCAGGTTGCTGATGTCAGTTTGTAGGGCTCCCTTGGGTCTATCAGGGCAGCACAACTTTGAGGAGGGGACAATTTTGGTCTGTGATCCACCCTTCGATAGAGGGATTCTTTACAGTCAGGCCTGAGCCCAGGGTCAGGGGCCCCTGGGCACATCCTTTGGCCATTTTCCCTGGGAAAGAAAACTCACCAGTCCAGGTTGCTGATGTCAATTTGTAGGGCTCCCTTGGGTCTCTCAGGGCAGCACAACTTTGAGGAGGGGACAACTTCGGTCTGTGATCCATTGTTCGATATAAGGATTCTTTGCAGTCAGGTCCCAGCCCGGGGTCAGGGGCCCCTGGGCACATCCTTTGGCCATTTTCCCTGGGAAAGAAAACTCACTAGTCCAGGTTGCTGATGTCAGTTTGTAGGGCTCCCTTGGGTCTATCAGGGCAGCACAACTTTGAGGAGGGGACAACTTTGGTCTGCGAACCACCCTTCGATATAAGGATTCTTTGCAGTCAGGCCCCAGCCCGTTGCCAGGGGCCCCTGGGCACATCCTTTGGCCATTTTCCCTGCGAAAGAAAACTCACCAGTCCAGGTTGCTGATGTCAGTTTGTAGGGCTCCCTTGGGTCTCTCAGGGCAGCACAACTTTGAGGAGGGGACAACTTTGGTCTGTGATCCATTCTTAGATATAAGGATTCTTCGCAGTCAGGCCCCAGCCCGGGGTCAGGGGCCCCTGGGCACATCCTTTGGCCATTTTCCCTGGGAAAGAAAACTCACCAGTCCAGGTTGCTGATGTCAGTTTGTAGGGCTCTCTTGGGTCTCTCAGGGCAGCACAACTTTGAGGAGGGGACAACTTCGGTCTGGGGTCCATCCTTCGATATAAGGATTCTTTGCAGTCAGGTGCCAGCCCAGTGCCAGGGGCCCCTGGGCACATCCTTTGGCCATTTTCCCTGGGAAAGAAAACTCACCAGTCCAGGTTGCTGATGTCAGTTTGTAGGGCTCCCTTGGGTCTATCAGGGCAGCACAACTTTGAGGAGGGGACAACTTCAGTCTGGGGTCCATACTTCGATATAAGGATTCTTTGCAGTCAGGTGCCAGCCCAGTGCCAGGGGCCCCTGGGCACATCCTTTGGCCATTTTCCCTGGGAAAGAAAACTCACCAGTCCAGGTTGCTGATGTCAGTTTGTAGGGCTCTCTTGGGTCTATCAGGGCAGCACAACTTTGAGGAGGGGACAACTTCGGTCTGGGGTCCATCCTTCTATATAAGGATTCTTTGCAGTCAGGTCCCAGCCCTGCTCTTGGGGCTCCTGGGAACATCCTTTGGCCATTTTCCCTGGGAAAGAAAACTCACCAGTCCAGGTTGCTGATATCAGTTTGTAGGGCTCCCTTGGGTCTATCAGGGCAGTACAAGTATGAGATGGGGACAACTTCGGTCTGCGATCCATCCTTCGATATAAGGATTCTTTGCATTCAGGCCCGAGCCCAGTGCCAGGGGCCCCTGGGCACATCCTTTGGCCATTTTCCCTGGGAAAGAAAACTCACCAGTCCAGGTTGCTGATGTCAGTTTGTAGGGCTCCCTTGGGTCTATCAGGGCAGCACAAGTATGAGATGGGGACAACTTCGGTCTGCGATCCATCCTTCGATATAAGGATTCTTTGCATTCAGGCCCGAGCCCAGGGCCAGGTGCCCCTGGGCACATCCTTTGGCCATTTTCCCTGGGAAAGAAAACTCACCAGTCCAGGTTCCTGATGTCAGTTTGTAGGGCTCCCTTGGGTCTATCAGGGCAGCACAAGTTTGAGGTGGGGACAATTTTGGTCTGTGATCCACGCTTCGATTGAGGGATTCTTTACAGTCAGGCCCGAGTCCAGGGCCAGGGGCTCCTGGGCACATCCTTTGGCCATTTTCCCTGGGAAAGAAAACACACCATTCCAGGTTCCTGATGTCAGTTTGTAGGGCTCCCTTGGGTCTATCAGGGCAGCACAACTTTGAGGAGGGGACAACTTCAGTCTGGGGTCCATCCTTCGATATAAGGATTCTTTGCAGTCAGGTCCGAGCCCAGTGCCAGGGGCCCCTGGGCACATCCTTTGGCCATTTTCCCTGGGAAAGAAAACTCACCAGTCCAGGTTGCTGAGGTCAGTTTGTAGGGCTCCCTTGGGTCTATCAGGGCAGCACAACTTTGAGGAGGGGACAACTTCGGTTGGGGGTCCAAACTTCGATATAAGGATTCTCTGCAGTCAGGCCCCAGCCCAGGGCCGGGGGTCCCTGGGCACATCCTTTGGCCATTTTCCCTGGGAAAGAAAATTCACCTGTCCAGGTTGCTGATGTCAGTTTGTAGGGCTCCCTTGGGTCTATCTGGGCAGCAGAAATTTGAGGAGCGGACAATTTTGGTCTGCGATCCATCCTTCGATATATGGATTCTTTGCAGTCAGGTCCCAGCCATGCTCTTGGGGCTCCTGGGAACATCCTTTGGCCATTTTCCCTGGGAAAGAAAACTCACCAGTCCAGGTTGCTGATATCAGTTTGTAGGGCTCCCTTGGGTCTATCAGGGCAGCACAAGTATGAGATGGGGACAACTTCGGTCTGCGATCCATCCTTCGATATAAGGATTCTTTGCGTTCAGGCCCGAGCCCAGTGCCAGGGGCCCCTGGGCACATCCTTTGGCCATTTTCCCTGGGAAAGAAAACTCACCATTCCAGGTTCCTGATGTCAGTTTGTAGGGCTCCCTTGGGTCTATCAGGGCAGCACAAGTATGAGATGGGGACAACTTCGGTCTGCGATCCATCCTTCGATACAAGGATTCTTTGCATTCAGGCCCGAGCCCAGGGCCAGGGGCCCCTGGGCACATCCTTTGGCCATTTTCCCTGGGAAAGAAAACTCACCAGTCCAGGTTGCTGATGTCAGTTTGTAGGGCTCCCTTGGGTCTATCAGGGCAGCACAAGTTTGAGGTGGGGACAATTTTGGTCTGTGATCCACCCTTCGATAGAGGGATTCTTTACAGTCAGGCCTGAGCCCAGGGTCAGGGGCCCCTGGGCACATCCTTTGGCCATTTTCCCTGGGAAAGAAAACTCACCAGTCCAGGTTGCTGATGTCAATTTGTAGGGCTCCCTTGGGTCTCTCAGGGCAGCACAACTTTGAGGAGGGGACAACTTCGGTCTGTGATCCATTGTTCGATATAAGGATTCTTTGCAGTCAGGTCCCAGCCCGGGGTCAGGGGCCCCTGGGCACATCCTTTGGCCATTTTCCCTGGGAAAGAAAACTCACTAGTCCAGGTTGCTGATGTCAGTTTGTAGGGCTCCCTTGGGTCTATCAGGGCAGCACAACTTTGAGGAGGGGACAACTTTGGTCTGCGAACCACCCTTCGATATAAGGATTCTTTGCAGTCAGGCCCCAGCCCGTTGCCAGGGGCCCCTGGGCACATCCTTTGGCCATTTTCCCTGCGAAAGAAAACTCACCAGTCCAGGTTGCTGATGTCAGTTTGTAGGGCTCCCTTGGGTCTCTCAGGGCAGCACAACTTTGAGGAGGGGACAACTTTGGTCTGTGATCCATTCTTAGATATAAGGATTCTTCGCAGTCAGGCCCCAGCCCGGGGTCAGGGGCCCCTGGGCACATCCTTTGGCCATTTTCCCTGGGAAAGAAAACTCACCAGTCCAGGTTGCTGATGTCAGTTTGTAGGGCTCTCTTGGGTCTCTCAGGGCAGCACAACTTTGAGGAGGGGACAACTTCGGTCTGGGGTCCATCCTTCGATATAAGGATTCTTTGCAGTCAGGTGCCAGCCCAGTGCCAGGGGCCCCTGGGCACATCCTTTGGCCATTTTCCCTGGGAAAGAAAACTCACCAGTCCAGGTTGCTGATGTCAGTTTGTAGGGCTCCCTTGGGTCTATCAGGGCAGCACAACTTTGAGGAGGGGACAACTTCAGTCTGGGGTCCATACTTCGATATAAGGATTCTTTGCAGTCAGGTGCCAGCCCAGTGCCAGGGGCCCCTGGGCACATCCTTTGGCCATTTTCCCTGGGAAAGAAAACTCACCAGTCCAGGTTGCTGATGTCAGTTTGTAGGGCTCTCTTGGGTCTATCAGGGCAGCACAACTTTGAGGAGGGGACAACTTCGGTCTGGGGTCCATCCTTCTATATAAGGATTCTTTGCAGTCAGGTCCCAGCCCTGCTCTTGGGGCTCCTGGGAACATCCTTTGGCCATTTTCCCTGGGAAAGAAAACTCACCAGTCCAGGTTGCTGATATCAGTTTGTAGGGCTCCCTTGGGTCTATCAGGGCAGTACAAGTATGAGATGGGGACAACTTCGGTCTGCGATCCATCCTTCGATATAAGGATTCTTTGCATTCAGGCCCGAGCCCAGTGCCAGGGGCCCCTGGGCACATCCTTTGGCCATTTTCCCTGGGAAAGAAAACTCACCAGTCCAGGTTGCTGATGTCAGTTTGTAGGGCTCCCTTGGGTCTATCAGGGCAGCACAAGTATGAGATGGGGACAACTTCGGTCTGCGATCCATCCTTCGATATAAGGATTCTTTGCATTCAGGCCCGAGCCCAGGGCCAGGTGCCCCTGGGCACATCCTTTGGCCATTTTCCCTGGGAAAGAAAACTCACCAGTCCAGGTTCCTGATGTCAGTTTGTAGGGCTCCCTTGGGTCTATCAGGGCAGCACAAGTTTGAGGTGGGGACAATTTTGGTCTGTGATCCACGCTTCGATTGAGGGATTCTTTACAGTCAGGCCCGAGTCCAGGGCCAGGGGCTCCTGGGCACATCCTTTGGCCATTTTCCCTGGGAAAGAAAACACACCATTCCAGGTTCCTGATGTCAGTTTGTAGGGCTCCCTTGGGTCTATCAGGGCAGCACAACTTTGAGGAGGGGACAACTTCAGTCTGGGGTCCATCCTTCGATATAAGGATTCTTTGCAGTCAGGTCCGAGCCCAGTGCCAGGGGCCCCTGGGCACATCCTTTGGCCATTTTCCCTGGGAAAGAAAACTCACCAGTCCAGGTTGCTGAGGTCAGTTTGTAGGGCTCCCTTGGGTCTATCAGGGCAGCACAACTTTGAGGAGGGGACAACTTCGGTTGGGGGTCCAAACTTCGATATAAGGATTCTCTGCAGTCAGGCCCCAGCCCAGGGCCGGGGGCCCCTGGGCACATCCTTTGGCCATTTTCCCTGGGAAAGAAAATTCACCTGTCCAGGCTGCTGATGTCAGTTTGTAGGGCTCCCTTGGGTCTATCTGGGCAGCAGAAATTTGAGGAGCGGACAATTTTGGTCTGCGATCCATCCTTCGATATATGGATTCTTTGCAGTCAGGTCCCAGCCCTGCTCTTGGGGCTCCTGGGAACATCCTTTGGCCATTTTCCCTGGGAAAGAAAACTCACCAGTCCAGGTTGCTGATATCAGTTTGTAGGGCTCCCTTGGGTCTATCTGGGCAGCACAAGTATGAGATGGGGACAATTTTGGTCTGCGATCCATCCTTCGATATAAGGATTCTTTGCATTCAGGCCCGAGCCCAGTGCCAGGGGCCCCTGGGCACATCCTTTGGCCATTTTCCCTGGGAAAGAAAACTCACCATTCCAGGTTCCTGATGTCAGTTTGTAGGGCTCCCTTGGGTCTATCAGGGCAGCACAAGTATGAGATGGGGACAACTTCGGTCTGCGATCCATCCTTCGATACAAGGATTCTTTGCATTCAGGCCCGAGCCCAGGGCCAGGGGCCCCTGGGCACATCCTTTGGCCATTTTCCCTGGGAAAGAAAACTCACCAGTCCAGGTTGCTGATGTCAGTTTGTAGGGCTCCCTTGGGTCTATCAGGGCAGCACAAGTTTGAGGTGGGGACAATTTTGGTCTGTGATCCACCCTTCGATAGAGGGATTCTTTACAGTCAGGCCCGAGCCCAGGGTCAGGGGCCCCTGGGCATATCCTTTGGCCATTTTCCCTGGGAAAGAAAACTCACCAGTCCAGGTTGCTGATGTCAGTTTGTAGGGCTTCCTTGTTTCTCTCAGGGCAGCACAACTTTGAGGATGGGACAACTTCGGTCTGGGGTCCATCCTTCGATATAAGGATTTTTTGCATTCAGGTCGGAGCCCAGTGCCAGGGGCCCCTGGGCACATCCTTTGGCCATTTTCCCTGGGAAAGAAAACTCACCAGTCCAGGTTGCTGATGTCAATTTGTAGGGCTCCCTTGGGTCCCTCAGGGCAGCACAACATTGAGGAGGGGACAACTTCGGTCTGGGGTCCATCCTTCGATATAAGGATTTTTTGCAGTCAGGTCCCAGCCCGGGGTCAGGGGCCCCTGGGCACATCCTTTGGCCATTTTCCCTGGGAAAGAAAACTCACTAGTCCAGGTTGCTGATGTCAGTTTGTAGGGCTCCCTTGGGTCTATCAGGGCAGCACAACTTTGAGGAGGGGACAACTTTGGTCTGCGAACCATCCTTCGATATAAGGATTCTTTGCAGTCAGGTCCCAGCCCTGCTCTTGGGGCTCCTGGGAACATCCTTTGGCCATTTTCCCTGGGAAAGAAAACTCACCAGTCCAGGTTGCTGATGTCAGTTTGTAGGGCTCCCTTGGGTCTATCAGGGCAGCACAACTTTGAGGAGGGGACAACTTCGGTCTGCGATCCATCCTTCGATATAAGGATTCTTTGCATTCAGGCCCGAGCCCAGGGTCAGGGGCCCCTGGGCACATCCTTTGGCCATTTTCCCTGGGAAAGAAAACTCACCAGTCCAGGTTGCTGATATCAGTTTGTAGGGCTCCCTTGGGTCTATCAGGGCAGTACAAGTATGAGATGGGGACAACTTCGGTCTGCGATCCATCCTTCGATATAAGGATTCTTTGCATTCAGGCCCGAGCCCAGTGCCAGGGGCCCCTGGGCACATCCTTTGGCCATTTTCCCTGGGAAAGAAAACTCACCAGTCCAGGTTCCTGATGTCAGTTTGTAGGGCTCCCTTGGGTCTATCAGGGCAGCACAAGTTTGAGGTGGGGACAATTTTGGTCTGTGATCCACGCTTCGATTGAGGGATTCTTTACAGTCAGGCCCGAGTCCAGGGCCAGGGGCTCCTGGGCACATCCTTTGGCCATTTTCCCTGGGAAAGAAAATTCACCAGTCCAGGTTGCTAATGTCAGTTTGTAGGGCTCCCTTGGGTCTATCAGGGCAGCACAACTTTGAGGAGGGGACAACTTCAGTCTGGGGTCCATCCTTCGATATAAGGATTCTTTGCAGTCAGGTCCGAGCCCAGTGCCAGGGGCCCCTGGGCACATCCTTTGGCCATTTTCCCTGGGAAAGAAAACTCACCAGTCCAGGTTGCTGAGGTCAGTTTGTAGGGCTCCCTTGGGTCTATCAGGGCAGCACAACTTTGAGGAGGGGACAACTTCGGTTGGGGGTCCAAACTTCGATATAAGGATTCTCTGCAGTCAGGCCCCAGCCCAGGGCCGGGGGCCCCTGGGCACATCCTTTGGCCATTTTCCCTGGGAAAGAAAATTCACCTGTACAGGCTGCTGATGTCAGTTTGTAGGGCTCCCTTGGGTCTATCTGGGCAGCAGAAATTTGAGGAGCGGACAATTTTGGTCTGCGATCCATCCTTCGATATATGGATTCTTTGCAGTCAGGTCCCAGCCCTGCTCTTGGGGCTCCTGGGAACATCCTTTGGCCATTTTCCCTGGGAAAGAAAACTCACCAGTCCAGGTTGCTGATATCAGTTTGTAGGGCTCCCTTGGGTCTATCAGGGCAGCACAAGTATGAGATGGGGACAACTTCGGTCTGCGATCCATCCTTCGATATAAGGATTCTTTGCATTCAGGCCCGAGCCCAGTGCCAGGGGCCCCTGGGCACATCCTTTGGCCCTTTTCCCTGGGAAAGAAAACTCAGCAGTCCAGGTTCCTGATGTCAGTTTGTAGGGCTCCCTTGGGTCTATCAGGGCAGCACAAGTATGAGATGGGGACAACTTCGGTCTGCGATCCATCCTTCGATATAAGGATTTTTTGCATTCAGGTCGGAGCCCAGTGCCAGGGGCCCCTGGGCACATGCTTTGGCCATTTTCCCTGGGAAAGAAAACTCACCAGTCCAGGTTGCTGATGTCAATTTGTAGGGCTCCCTTGGGTCTCTCAGGGCAGCACAACTTTGAGGAGGGGACAACTTCGGTCTGGGGTCCATCCTTCGATATAAGGATTTTTTGCAGTCAGGTCCCAGCCCGGGGTCAGGGGCCCCTGGGCACATCCTTTGGCCATTTTCCCTGGGAAAGAAAACTCACCAGTTCAGGTTGCTGATGTCAGTTCGTAGGGCTCCCTTGGGTCTATCAGGGCAGCACAACTTTGAGGAGGGGACAACTTTGGTCTGCGAACCATCCTTCGATATAAGGATTCTTTGCAGTCAGGCCCCAGCCCAGGGCCAGGGGCCCCTGGGCACATCCTTTGGCCATTTTCCCTGGGAAAGAAAACTCACCAGTCCAGGTTGCTGATGTCAGTTTGTAGGGCTCCCTTGGGTCTCTCAGGGCAGCACAACTTTGAGGAGGGGACAACTTTGGTCTGTGATCCATTCTTAGATATAAGGATTCTTCGCAGTCAGGCCCCAGCCCGGGGTCAGGGGCCCCTGGGCACATCCTTTGGCCATTTTCCCTGGGAAACAAAACTCACCAGTCCAGGTTGCTGATGTCAGTTTGTAGGGCTCCCTTGGGTCTCTCAGGGCAGCACAACTTTGAGGAGGGGACAACTTTGGTCTGTGATCCATTCTTAGATATAAGGATTCTTCGCAGTCAGGCCCCAGCCCAGTGCCAGGGGCCCCTGGGCACATCCTTTGGCCATTTTCCCTGGGAAAGAAAACTCACCAGTCCAGGTTGCTGATGTCAGTTTGTAGGGCTCTCTTGGGTCTATCAGGGCAGCACAACTTTGAGGAGGGGACAACTTCGGTCTGGGGTCCATACTTCGATATAAGGATTCTTTGCAGTCAGGTGCCAGCCCAGTGCCAGGGGCCCCTGGGCACATCCTTTGGCCATTTTCCCTGGGAAAGAAAACTCACCAGTCCAGGTTGCTGATGTCAGTTTGTAGGGCTCCCTTGGGTCTATCAGGGCAGCACAACTTTGAGGAGGGGACAACTTCGGTCTGGGGTCCATCCTTCTATATAAGGATTCTTTGCAGTCAGGTCCCAGCCCTGCTCTTGGGGCTCCTGGGAACATCCTTTGGCCATTTTCCCTGGGAAAGAAAACTCACCAGTCCAGGTTGCTGATGTCAGTTTGTAGGGCTCCCTTGGGTCTATCAGGGCAGCACAACTTTGAGGAGGGGACAACTTCGGTCTGCGATCCATCCTTCGATATAAGGATTCTTTGCATTCAGGCCCGAGCCCAGGGTCAGGGGCCCCTGGGCACATCCTTTGGCCATTTTCCCTGGGAAAGAAAACTCACCAGTCCAGGTTGCTGATATCAGTTTGTAGGGCTCCCTTGGGTCTATCAGGGCAGTACAAGTATGAGATGGGGACAACTTCGGTCTGCGATCCATCCTTCGATATAAGGATTCTTTGCATTCAGGCCCGAGCCCCGTGCCAGGGGCCCCTGGGCGCATCCTTTGGCCATTTTCCCTGGGAAAGAAAACTCACCAGTCCAGGTTCCTGATGTCAGTTTGTAGGGCTCCCTTGGGTCTATCAGGGCAGCACAAGTATGAGATGGGGACAACTTCGGTCTGCGATCCATCCTTCGATATAAGGATTCTTTGCATTCAGGCCCGAGCCCAGGGCCAGGTGCCCCTGGGCACATCCTTTGGCCATTTTCCCTGGGAAAGAAAACTCACCAGTCCAGGTTGCTGATGTCAATTTGTAGGGCTCCCTTGGGTCTCTCAGGGCAGCACAACTTTGAGGAGGGGACAACTTCAGTCTGGGGTCCATCCTTCGATATAAGGATTCTTTGCAGTCAGGTCCGAGCCCAGTGCCAGGGGCCCCTGGGCACATCCTTTGGCCATTTTCCCTGGGAAAGAAAACTCACCAGTCCAGGTTGCTGAGGTCAGTTTGTAGGGCTCCCTTGGGTCTATCAGGGCAGCACAACTTTGAGGAGGGGACAACTTCGGTTGGGGGTCCAAACTTCGATATAAGGATTCTCTGCAGTCAGGTCCCAGCCCAGGGCCGGGGGCCCCTGGGCACATCCTTTGGCCATTTTCCCTGGGAAAGAAAATTCACCTGTCCAGGCTGCTGATGTCAGTTTGTAGGGCTCCCTTGGGTCTATCTGGGCAGCAGAAATTTGAGGAGCGGACAATTTTGGTCTGCGATCCATCCATCGATATATGGATTCTTTGCAGTCAGGTCCCAGCCCTGCTCTTGGGGCTCCTTGGAACATCCTTTGGCCATTTTCCCTGGGAAAGAAAACTCACCAGTCCAGGTTGCTGATGTCAGTTTGTAGGGCTTCCTTGTTTCTCTCAGGGCAGCACAACTTTCAGGATGGGACAACTTCGGTCTGGGGTCCATCCTTCGATATAAGGATTTTTTGCATTCAGGTCGGAGCCCAGTGCCAGGGGCCCCTGGGCACATCCTTTGGCCATTTTCCCTGGGAAAGAAAACTCACCAGTCCAGGTTGCTGATGTCAATTTGTAGGGCTCCCTTGGGTCTCTCAGGGCAGCACAACTTTGAGGAGGGGACAACTTCGGTCTGGGGTCCATCCTTCGATATAAGGATTTTTTGCAGTCAGGTCCCAGCCCGGGGTCAGGGGCCCCTGGGCACATCCTTTGGCCATTTTCCCTGGGAAAGAAAACTCACTAGTCCAGGTTGCTGATGTCAGTTTGTAGGGCTCCCTTGGGTCTATCAGGGCAGCACAACTTTGAGGAGGGGACAACTTTGGTCTGCGAACCATCCTTCGATATAAGGATTCTTTGCAGTCAGGCCCCAGCCCAGTGCCAGGGGCCCCTGGGCACATCCTTTGGCCATTTTCCCTGGGAAAGAAAACTCACCAGTCCAGCTTGCTGATGTCAGTTTGTAGGGCTCCCTTGGGTCTCTCAGGGCAGCACAACTTTGAGGAGGGGACAACTTTGGTCTGTGATCCATTCTTAGATATAAGGATTCTTCGCAGTCAGGCCCCAGCCCGGGGTCAGGGGCCCCTGGGCACATCCTTTGGCCATTTTCCCTGGGAAACAAAACTCACCAGTCCAGGTTGCTGATGTCAGTTTGTAGGGCTCTCTTGGGTCTCTCAGGGCAGCACAACTTTGAGGAGGGGACAACTTCGGTCTGGGGTCCATCCTTCGATATAAGGATTCTTTGCAGTCAGGTGCCAGCCCAGTGCCAGGGGCCCCTGGGCACATCCTTTGGCCATTTTCCCTGGGAAAGAAAACTCACCAGTCCAGGTTGCTGATGTCAGATTGTAGGGCTCCCTTGGGTCTATCAGGGCAGCACAACTTTGAGGAGGGGACAACTTCAGTCTGGGGTCCATACTTCGATATAAGGATTCTTTGCAGTCAGGTGCCAGCCCAGTGCCAGGGGCCCCTGGGCACATCCTTTGGCCATTTTCCCTGGGAAAGAAAACTCACCAGTCCAGGTTGCTGATGTCAGTTTGTAGGGCTCTCTTGGGTCTATCAGGGCAGCACAACTTTGAGGAGGGGACAACTTCGGTCTGGGGTCCATCCTTCTATATAAGGATTCTTTGCAGTCAGGTCCCAGCCCTGCTCTTGGGGCTCCTGGGAACATCCTTTGGCCATTTTCCCTGGGAAAGAAAACTCACCAGTCCAGGTTCCTGATGTCAGTTTGTAGGGCTCCCTTGGGTCTATCAGGGCAGCACAAGTTTGAGGTGGGGACAATTTTGGTCTGTGATCCACGCTTCGATTGAGGGATTCTTTACAGTCAGGCCCGAGTCCAGGGCCAGGGGCTCCTGGGCACATCCTTTGGCCATTTTCCCTGGGAAAGAAAACACACCATTCCAGGTTCCTGATGGCAGTTTGTAGGGCTCCCTTGGGTCTATCAGGGCAGCACAACTTTGAGGAGGGGACAACTTCAGTCTGGGGTCCATCCTTCGATATAAGGATTCTTTGCAGTCAGGTCCGAGCCCAGTGCCAGGGGCCCCTGGGCACATCCTTTGGCCATTTTCCCTGGGAAAGAAAACTCACCAGTCCAGGTTGCTGAGGTCAGTTTGTAGGGCTCCCTTGGGTCTATCAGGGCAGCACAACTTTGAGGAGGGGACAACTTCGGTTGGGGGTCCAAACTTCGATATAAGGATTCTCTGCAGTCAGGCCCCAGCCCAGGGCCGGGGGCCCCTGGGCACATCCTTTGGCCATTTTCCCTGGGAAAGAAAATTCACCTGTCCAGGCTGCTGATGTCAGTTTGTAGGGCTCCCTTGGGTCTATCTGGGCAGCAGAAATTTGAGGAGCGGACAATTTTGGTCTGCGATCCATCCTTCGATATATGGATTCTTTGCAGTCAGGTCCCAGCCCTGCTCTTGGGGCTCCTGGGAACATCCTTTGGCCATTTTCCCTGGGAAAGAAAACTCACCAGTCCAGGTTGCTGATATCAGTTTGTAGGGCTCCCTTGGGTCTATCTGGGCAGCACAAGTATGAGATGGGGACAATTTTGGTCTGCGATCCATCCTTCGATATAAGGATTCTTTGCATTCAGGCCCGAGCCCAGTGCCAGGGGCCCCTGGGCACATCCTTTGGCCATTTTCCCTGGGAAAGAAAACTCACCATTCCAGGTTCCTGATGTCAGTTTGTAGGGCTCCCTTGGGTCTATCAGGGCAGCACAAGTATGAGATGGGGACAACTTCGGTCTGCGATCCATCCTTCGATACAAGGATTCTTTGCATTCAGGCCCGAGCCCAGGGCCAGGGGCCCCTGGGCACATCCTTTGGCCATTTTCCCTGGGAAAGAAAACTCACCAGTCCAGGTTGCTGATGTCAGTTTGTAGGGCTCCCTTGGGTCTATCAGGGCAGCACAAGTTTGAGGTGGGGACAATTTTGGTCTGTGATCCACCCTTCGATAGAGGGATTCTTTACAGTCAGGCCCGAGCCCAGGGTCAGGGGCCCCTGGGCATATCCTTTGGCCATTTTCCCTGGGAAAGAAAACTCACCAGTCCAGGTTGCTGATGTCAGTTTGTAGGGCTTCCTTGTTTCTCTCAGGGCAGCACAACTTTGAGGATGGGACAACTTCGGTCTGGGGTCCATCCTTCGATATAAGGATTTTTTGCATTCAGGTCGGAGCCCAGTGCCAGGGGCCCCTGGGCACATCCTTTGGCCATTTTCCCTGGGAAAGAAAACTCACCAGTCCAGGTTGCTGATGTCAATTTGTAGGGCTCCCTTGGGTCCCTCAGGGCAGCACAACATTGAGGAGGGGACAACTTCGGTCTGGGGTCCATCCTTCGATATAAGGATTTTTTGCAGTCAGGTCCCAGCCCGGGGTCAGGGGCCCCTGGGCACATCCTTTGGCCATTTTCCCTGGGAAAGAAAACTCACTAGTCCAGGTTGCTGATGTCAGTTTGTAGGGCTCCCTTGGGTCTATCAGGGCAGCACAACTTTGAGGAGGGGACAACTTTGGTCTGCGAACCATCCTTCGATATAAGGATTCTTTGCAGTCAGGTCCCAGCCCTGCTCTTGGGGCTCCTGGGAACATCCTTTGGCCATTTTCCCTGGGAAAGAAAACTCACCAGTCCAGGTTGCTGATGTCAGTTTGTAGGGCTCCCTTGGGTCTATCAGGGCAGCACAACTTTGAGGAGGGGACAACTTCGGTCTGCGATCCATCCTTCGATATAAGGATTCTTTGCATTCAGGCCCGAGCCCAGGGTCAGGGGCCCCTGGGCACATCCTTTGGCCATTTTCCCTGGGAAAGAAAACTCACCAGTCCAGGTTGCTGATATCAGTTTGTAGGGCTCCCTTGGGTCTATCAGGGCAGTACAAGTATGAGATGGGGACAACTTCGGTCTGCGATCCATCCTTCGATATAAGGATTCTTTGCATTCAGGCCCGAGCCCAGTGCCAGGGGCCCCTGGGCACATCCTTTGGCCATTTTCCCTGGGAAAGAAAACTCACCAGTCCAGGTTCCTGATGTCAGTTTGTAGGGCTCCCTTGGGTCTATCAGGGCAGCACAAGTTTGAGGTGGGGACAATTTTGGTCTGTGATCCACGCTTCGATTGAGGGATTCTTTACAGTCAGGCCCGAGTCCAGGGCCAGGGGCTCCTGGGCACATCCTTTGGCCATTTTCCCTGGGAAAGAAAATTCACCAGTCCAGGTTGCTAATGTCAGTTTGTAGGGCTCCCTTGGGTCTATCAGGGCAGCACAACTTTGAGGAGGGGACAACTTCAGTCTGGGGTCCATCCTTCGATATAAGGATTCTTTGCAGTCAGGTCCGAGCCCAGTGCCAGGGGCCCCTGGGCACATCCTTTGGCCATTTTCCCTGGGAAAGAAAACTCACCAGTCCAGGTTGCTGAGGTCAGTTTGTAGGGCTCCCTTGGGTCTATCAGGGCAGCACAACTTTGAGGAGGGGACAACTTCGGTTGGGGGTCCAAACTTCGATATAAGGATTCTCTGCAGTCAGGCCCCAGCCCAGGGCCGGGGGCCCCTGGGCACATCCTTTGGCCATTTTCCCTGGGAAAGAAAATTCACCTGTACAGGCTGCTGATGTCAGTTTGTAGGGCTCCCTTGGGTCTATCTGGGCAGCAGAAATTTGAGGAGCGGACAATTTTGGTCTGCGATCCATCCTTCGATATATGGATTCTTTGCAGTCAGGTCCCAGCCCTGCTCTTGGGGCTCCTGGGAACATCCTTTGGCCATTTTCCCTGGGAAAGAAAACTCACCAGTCCAGGTTGCTGATATCAGTTTGTAGGGCTCCCTTGGGTCTATCAGGGCAGCACAAGTATGAGATGGGGACAACTTCGGTCTGCGATCCATCCTTCGATATAAGGATTCTTTGCATTCAGGCCCGAGCCCAGTGCCAGGGGCCCCTGGGCACATCCTTTGGCCCTTTTCCCTGGGAAAGAAAACTCAGCAGTCCAGGTTCCTGATGTCAGTTTGTAGGGCTCCCTTGGGTCTATCAGGGCAGCACAAGTATGAGATGGGGACAACTTCGGTCTGCGATCCATCCTTCGATATAAGGATTTTTTGCATTCAGGTCGGAGCCCAGTGCCAGGGGCCCCTGGGCACATGCTTTGGCCATTTTCCCTGGGAAAGAAAACTCACCAGTCCAGGTTGCTGATGTCAATTTGTAGGGCTCCCTTGGGTCTCTCAGGGCAGCACAACTTTGAGGAGGGGACAACTTCGGTCTGGGGTCCATCCTTCGATATAAGGATTTTTTGCAGTCAGGTCCCAGCCCGGGGTCAGGGGCCCCTGGGCACATCCTTTGGCCATTTTCCCTGGGAAAGAAAACTCACCAGTTCAGGTTGCTGATGTCAGTTCGTAGGGCTCCCTTGGGTCTATCAGGGCAGCACAACTTTGAGGAGGGGACAACTTTGGTCTGCGAACCATCCTTCGATATAAGGATTCTTTGCAGTCAGGCCCCAGCCCAGGGCCAGGGGCCCCTGGGCACATCCTTTGGCCATTTTCCCTGGGAAAGAAAACTCACCAGTCCAGGTTGCTGATGTCAGTTTGTAGGGCTCCCTTGGGTCTCTCAGGGCAGCACAACTTTGAGGAGGGGACAACTTTGGTCTGTGATCCATTCTTAGATATAAGGATTCTTCGCAGTCAGGCCCCAGCCCGGGGTCAGGGGCCCCTGGGCACATCCTTTGGCCATTTTCCCTGGGAAACAAAACTCACCAGTCCAGGTTGCTGATGTCAGTTTGTAGGGCTCCCTTGGGTCTCTCAGGGCAGCACAACTTTGAGGAGGGGACAACTTTGGTCTGTGATCCATTCTTAGATATAAGGATTCTTCGCAGTCAGGCCCCAGCCCAGTGCCAGGGGCCCCTGGGCACATCCTTTGGCCATTTTCCCTGGGAAAGAAAACTCACCAGTCCAGGTTGCTGATGTCAGTTTGTAGGGCTCTCTTGGGTCTATCAGGGCAGCACAACTTTGAGGAGGGGACAACTTCGGTCTGGGGTCCATACTTCGATATAAGGATTCTTTGCAGTCAGGTGCCAGCCCAGTGCCAGGGGCCCCTGGGCACATCCTTTGGCCATTTTCCCTGGGAAAGAAAACTCACCAGTCCAGGTTGCTGATGTCAGTTTGTAGGGCTCCCTTGGGTCTATCAGGGCAGCACAACTTTGAGGAGGGGACAACTTCGGTCTGGGGTCCATCCTTCTATATAAGGATTCTTTGCAGTCAGGTCCCAGCCCTGCTCTTGGGGCTCCTGGGAACATCCTTTGGCCATTTTCCCTGGGAAAGAAAACTCACCAGTCCAGGTTGCTGATGTCAGTTTGTAGGGCTCCCTTGGGTCTATCAGGGCAGCACAACTTTGAGGAGGGGACAACTTCGGTCTGCGATCCATCCTTCGATATAAGGATTCTTTGCATTCAGGCCCGAGCCCAGGGTCAGGGGCCCCTGGGCACATCCTTTGGCCATTTTCCCTGGGAAAGAAAACTCACCAGTCCAGGTTGCTGATATCAGTTTGTAGGGCTCCCTTGGGTCTATCAGGGCAGTACAAGTATGAGATGGGGACAACTTCGGTCTGCGATCCATCCTTCGATATAAGGATTCTTTGCATTCAGGCCCGAGCCCCGTGCCAGGGGCCCCTGGGCGCATCCTTTGGCCATTTTCCCTGGGAAAGAAAACTCACCAGTCCAGGTTCCTGATGTCAGTTTGTAGGGCTCCCTTGGGTCTATCAGGGCAGCACAAGTATGAGATGGGGACAACTTCGGTCTGCGATCCATCCTTCGATATAAGGATTCTTTGCATTCAGGCCCGAGCCCAGGGCCAGGTGCCCCTGGGCACATCCTTTGGCCATTTTCCCTGGGAAAGAAAACTCACCAGTCCAGGTTGCTGATGTCAATTTGTAGGGCTCCCTTGGGTCTCTCAGGGCAGCACAACTTTGAGGAGGGGACAACTTCAGTCTGGGGTCCATCCTTCGATATAAGGATTCTTTGCAGTCAGGTCCGAGCCCAGTGCCAGGGGCCCCTGGGCACATCCTTTGGCCATTTTCCCTGGGAAAGAAAACTCACCAGTCCAGGTTGCTGAGGTCAGTTTGTAGGGCTCCCTTGGGTCTATCAGGGCAGCACAACTTTGAGGAGGGGACAACTTCGGTTGGGGGTCCAAACTTCGATATAAGGATTCTCTGCAGTCAGGTCCCAGCCCAGGGCCGGGGGCCCCTGGGCACATCCTTTGGCCATTTTCCCTGGGAAAGAAAATTCACCTGTCCAGGCTGCTGATGTCAGTTTGTAGGGCTCCCTTGGGTCTATCTGGGCAGCAGAAATTTGAGGAGCGGACAATTTTGGTCTGCGATCCATCCATCGATATATGGATTCTTTGCAGTCAGGTCCCAGCCCTGCTCTTGGGGCTCCTTGGAACATCCTTTGGCCATTTTCCCTGGGAAAGAAAACTCACCAGTCCAGGTTGCTGATGTCAGTTTGTAGGGCTTCCTTGTTTCTCTCAGGGCAGCACAACTTTCAGGATGGGACAACTTCGGTCTGGGGTCCATCCTTCGATATAAGGATTTTTTGCATTCAGGTCGGAGCCCAGTGCCAGGGGCCCCTGGGCACATCCTTTGGCCATTTTCCCTGGGAAAGAAAACTCACCAGTCCAGGTTGCTGATGTCAATTTGTAGGGCTCCCTTGGGTCTCTCAGGGCAGCACAACTTTGAGGAGGGGACAACTTCGGTCTGGGGTCCATCCTTCGATATAAGGATTTTTTGCAGTCAGGTCCCAGCCCGGGGTCAGGGGCCCCTGGGCACATCCTTTGGCCATTTTCCCTGGGAAAGAAAACTCACTAGTCCAGGTTGCTGATGTCAGTTTGTAGGGCTCCCTTGGGTCTATCAGGGCAGCACAACTTTGAGGAGGGGACAACTTTGGTCTGCGAACCATCCTTCGATATAAGGATTCTTTGCAGTCAGGCCCCAGCCCAGTGCCAGGGGCCCCTGGGCACATCCTTTGGCCATTTTCCCTGGGAAAGAAAACTCACCAGTCCAGCTTGCTGATGTCAGTTTGTAGGGCTCCCTTGGGTCTCTCAGGGCAGCACAACTTTGAGGAGGGGACAACTTTGGTCTGTGATCCATTCTTAGATATAAGGATTCTTCGCAGTCAGGCCCCAGCCCGGGGTCAGGGGCCCCTGGGCACATCCTTTGGCCATTTTCCCTGGGAAACAAAACTCACCAGTCCAGGTTGCTGATGTCAGTTTGTAGGGCTCTCTTGGGTCTCTCAGGGCAGCACAACTTTGAGGAGGGGACAACTTCGGTCTGGGGTCCATCCTTCGATATAAGGATTCTTTGCAGTCAGGTGCCAGCCCAGTGCCAGGGGCCCCTGGGCACATCCTTTGGCCATTTTCCCTGGGAAAGAAAACTCACCAGTCCAGGTTGCTGATGTCAGATTGTAGGGCTCCCTTGGGTCTATCAGGGCAGCACAACTTTGAGGAGGGGACAACTTCAGTCTGGGGTCCATACTTCGATATAAGGATTCTTTGCAGTCAGGTGCCAGCCCAGTGCCAGGGGCCCCTGGGCACATCCTTTGGCCATTTTCCCTGGGAAAGAAAACTCACCAGTCCAGGTTGCTGATGTCAGTTTGTAGGGCTCCCTTGGGTCTATCAGGGCAGCACAACTTTGAGGAGGGGACAACTTCGGTCTGGGGTCCATCCTTCTATATAAGGATTCTTTGCAGTCAGGTCCCAGCCCTGCTCTTGGGGCTCCTGGGAACATCCTTTGGCCATTTTCCCTGGGAAAGAAAACTCACCAGTCCAGGTTGCTGATATCAGTTTGTAGGGCTCCCTTGGGTCTATCAGGGCAGTACAAGTATGAGATGGGGACAACTTCGGTCTGCGATCCATCCTTCGATATAAGGATTCTTTGCATTCACGCCCGAGCCCAGTGCCAGGGGCCCCTGGGCACATCCTTTGGCCATTTTCCCTGGGAAAGAAAACTCACCAGTCCAGGTTGCTGATGTCAGTTTGTAGGGCTCCCTTGGGTCTATCTGGGCAGCACAAGTATGAGATGGGGACAACTTCGGTCTGCGATCCATCCTTCGATATAAGGATTCTTTGCATTCAGGCCCGAGCCCAGGGCCAGGTGCCCCTGGGCACATCCTTTGGCCATTTTCCCTGGGAAAGAAAACTCACCAGTCCAGGTTCCTGATGTCAGTTTGTAGGGCTCCCTTGGTCTATCAGGGCAGCACAAGTTTGAGGTGGGGACAATTTTGGTCTGTGATCCACGCTTCGATTGAGGGATTCTTTACAGTCAGGCCCGAGTCCAGGGCCAGGGGCTCCTGGGCACATCCTTTGGCCATTTTCCCTGGGAAAGAAAACTCACCATTCCAGGTTCCTGATGTCAGTTTGTAGGGCTCCCTTGGGTCTATCAGGGCAGCACAACTTTGAGGAGGGGACAACTTCAGTCTGGGGTCCATCCTTCGATATAAGGATTCTTTGCAGTCAGGTCCGAGCCCAGTGCCAGGGGCCCCTGGGCACATCCTTTGGCCATTTTCCCTGGGAAAGAAAACTCACCAGTCCAGGTTGCTGAGGTCAGTTTGTAGGGCTCCCTTGGGTCTATCAGGGCAGCACAACTTTGAGGAGGGGACAACTTCGGTTGGGGATCCAAACTTCGATATAAGGATTCTCTGCAGTCAGGCCCCAGCCCAGGGCCGGGGGCCCCTGGGCACATCCTTTGGCCATTTTCCCTGGGAAAGAAAATTCACCTGTCCAGGCTGCTGATGTCAGTTTGTAGGGCTCCCTTGGGTCTATCTGGGCAGCAGAAATTTGAGTAGCGGACAATTTTGGTCTGCGATCCATCCTTCGATATAAGGATTCTTTGCAGTCAGGCCCCAGCCCAGGGCCAGGGGCCCCTGGGCACATCCTTTGGCCATTTTCCCTGGGAAAGAAAACTCACCAGTCCAGGTTGCTGATGTCAGTTTGTAGGGCTCCCTTGGGTCTCTCAGGGCAGCACAACTTTGAGGAGGGGACAACTTTGGTCTGTGATCCATTCTTAGATATAAGGATTCTTCGCAGTCAGGCCCCAGCCCGGGGTCAGGGGCCCCTGGGCACATCCTTTGGCCGTTTTCCCTGGGAAACAAAACTCACCAGTCCAGGTTGCTGATGTCAGTTTGTAGGGCTCCCTTGGGTCTCTCAGGGCAGCACAACTTTGAGGAGGGGACAACTTTGGTCTGTGATCCATTCTTAGATATAAGGATTCTTCGCAGTCAGGCCCCAGCCCAGTGCCAGGGGCCCCTGGGCACATCCTTTGGCCATTTTCCCTGGGAAAGAAAACTCACCAGTCCAGGTTGCTGATGTCAGTTTGTAGGGCTCTCTTGGGTCTATCAGGGCAGCACAACTTTGAGGAGGGGACAACTTCGGTCTGGGGTCCATACTTCGATATAAGGATTCTTTGCAGTCAGGTGCCAGCCCAGTGCCAGGGGCCCCTGGGCACATCCTTTGGCCATTTTCCCTGGGAAAGAAAACTCACCAGTCCAGGTTGCTGATGTCAGTTTGTAGGGCTCCCTTGGGTCTATCAGGGCAGCACAACTTTGAGGAGGGGACAACTTCGGTCTGGGGTCCATCCTTCTATATAAGGATTCTTTGCAGTCAGGTCCCAGCCCTGCTCTTGGGGCTCCTGGGAACATCCTTTGGCCATTTTCCCTGGGAAAGAAAACTCACCAGTCCAGGTTGCTGATGTCAGTTTGTAGGGCTCCCTTGGGTCTATCAGGGCAGCACAACTTTGAGGAGGGGACAACTTCGGTCTGCGATCCATCCTTCGATATAAGGATTCTTTGCATTCAGGCCCGAGCCCAGGGTCAGGGGCCCCTGGGCACATCCTTTGGCCATTTTCCCTGGGAAAGAAAACTCACCAGTCCAGGTTGCTGATATCAGTTTGTAGGGCTCCCTTGGGTCTATCAGGGCAGTACAAGTATGAGATGGGGACAACTTCGGTCTGCGATCCATCCTTCGATATAAGGATTCTTTGCATTCAGGCCCGAGCCCCGTGCCAGGGGCCCCTGGGCGCATCCTTTGGCCATTTTCCCTGGGAAAGAAAACTCACCAGTCCAGGTTCCTGATGTCAGTTTGTAGGGCTCCCTTGGGTCTATCAGGGCAGCACAAGTATGAGATGGGGACAACTTCGGTCTGCGATCCATCCTTCGATATAAGGATTCTTTGCATTCAGGCCCGAGCCCAGGGCCAGGTGCCCCTGGGCACATCCTTTGGCCATTTTCCCTGGGAAAGAAAACTCACCAGTCCAGGTTCCTGATGTCAGTTTGTAGGGCTCCCTTGGGTCTATCAGGGCAGCACAACTTTGAGGAGGGGACAACTTCAGTCTGGGGTCCATCCTTCAATATAAGGATTCTTTGCAGTCAGGTCCGAGCCCAGTGCCAGGGGCCCCTGGGCACATCCTTTGGCCATTTTCCCTGGGAAAGAAAACTCACCAGTCCAGGTTGCTGAGGTCAGTTTGTAGGGCTCCCTTAGGTCTATCAGGGCAGCACAACTTTGAGGAGGGGACAACTTCGGTTGGGGGTCCAAACTTCGATATAAGGATTCTCTGCAGTCAGGCCCCAGCCCAGGGCCGGGGGCCCCTGGGCACATCCTTTGGCCATTTTCCCTGGGAAAGAAAATTCACCTGTCCAGGCTGCTGATGTCAGTTTGTAGGGCTCCCTTGGGTCTATCTGGGCAGCAGAAATTTGAGGAGCGGACAATTTTGGTCTGCGATCCATCCATCGATATATGGATTCTTTGCAGTCAGGTCCCAGCCCTGCTCTTGGGGCTCCTTGGAACATCCTTTGGCCATTTTCCCTGGGAAAGAAAACTCACCAGTCCAGGTTGCTGATGTCAGTTTGTAGGGCTTCCTTGTTTCTCTCAGGGCAGCACAACTTTCAGGATGGGACAACTTCGGTCTGGGGTCCATCCTTCGATATAAGGATTTTTTGCATTCAGGTCGGAGCCCAGTGCCAGGGGCCCCTGGGCACATCCTTTGGCCATTTTCCCTGGGAAAGAAAACTCACCAGTCCAGGTTGCTGATGTCAATTTGTAGGGCTCCCTTGGGTCTCTCAGGGCAGCACAACTTTGAGGAGGGGACAACTTCGGTCTGGGGTCCATCCTTCGATATAAGGATTTTTTGCAGTCAGGTCCCAGCCCGGGGTCAGGGGCCCCTGGGCACATCCTTTGGCCATTTTCCCTGGGAAAGAAAACTCACTAGTCCAGGTTGCTGATGTCAGTTTGTAGGGCTCCCTTGGGTCTATCAGGGCAGCACAACTTTGAGGAGGGGACAACTTTGGTCTGCGAACCATCCTTCGATATAAGGATTCTTTGCAGTCAGGCCCCAGCCCAGGGCCAGGGGCCCCTGGGCACATCCTTTGGCCATTTTCCCTGGGAAAGAAAACTCACCAGTCCAGGTTGCTGATGTCAGTTTGTAGGGCTCCCTTGGGTCTCTCAGGGCAGCACAACTTTGAGGAGGGGACAACTTTGGTCTGTGATCCATTCTTAGATATAAGGATTCTTCGCAGTCAGGCCCCAGCCCGGGGTCAGGGGCCCCTGGGCACATCCTTTGGCCATTTTCCCTGGGAAAGAAAACTCACCAGTCCAGGTTGCTGATGTCAGTTTGTAGGGCTCTCTTGGGTCTATCAGGGCAGCACAACTTTGAGGAGGGGACAACTTCAGTCTGGGGTCCATCCTTCGATATAAGGATTCTTTGCAGTCAGGTCCGAGCCCAGTGCCAGGGGCCCCTGGGCACATCCTTTGGCCATTTTCCCTGGGAAAGAAAACTCACCAGTCCAGGTTCCTGATGTCAGTTTGTAGGGCTCCCTTGGGTCTATCAGGGCAGCACAACTTTGAGGAGGGGACAACTTCGGTCTGGGGTCCATCCTTCTATATAAGGATTCTTTGCAGTCAGGTCCCAGCCCTGCTCTTGGGGCTCCTGGGAACATCCTTTGGCCATTTTCCCTGGGAAAGAAAACTCACCAGTCCAGGTTGCTGATGTCAGTTTGTAGGGCTCCCTTGGGTCTCTCAGGGCAGCACAACTTTGAGGAGGGGACAACTTTGGTCTGTGATCCATTCTTAGATATAAGGATTCTTCGCAGTCAGGCCCCAGCCCGGGGTCAGGGGCCCCTGGGCACATCCTTTGGCCATTTTCCCTGGGAAAGAAAACTCACCAGTCCAGGTTGCTGATGTCAGTTTGTAGGGCTCCCTTGGGTCTATCTGGGCAGCAGAAATTTGAGGAGCGGACAATTTTGGTCTGCGATCCATCCTTCGATATATGGATTCTTTGCAGTCAGGTCCCAGCCCTGCTCTTGGGGCTCCTGGGAACATCCTTTGGCCATTTTCCCTGGGAAAGAAAACTCACCAGTCCAGGTTGCTGATGTCAGTTTGTAGGGCTCCCTTGGGTCTCTCAGGGCAGCACAACTTTAGGGAGGGGACCACTTCAGTCTGTGATCCATCCTTCGATATAAGGATTTTTTGCATTCAGGCCCCAGCCCAGGGCCAGGGGCCCCTGGGCACATCCTTTGGCCATTTTCCCTGGGAAAGAAAACTCACCAGTCCAGGTTGCTGATATCAGTTTGTAGGGCTCCCTTGGGTCTATCAGGGCAGCACAAGTATGAGATGGGGACAACTTCGGTCTGCGATCCATCCTTCGATATAAGGATTCTTTGCATTCAGGCCCGAGCCCAGTGCCAGAGGCCCCTGGGCACATCCTTTGGCCATTTTCCCTGGGAAAGAAAACTCACCAGTCCAGGTTCCTGATGTCAGTTTGTAGGGCTCCCTTGGGTCTATCAGGGCAGCACAAGTATGAGATGGGGACAACTTCGGTCTGCGATCCATCCTTCGATATAAGGATTCTTTGCATTCAGGCACGAGCCCAGGGCCAGGTGCCCCTGGGCACATCCTTTGGCCATTTTCCCTGGGAAAGAAAACTCACCAGTCCAGGTTCCTGATGTCAGTTTGTAGGGCTCCCTTGGGTCTATCAGGGCAGCACAAGTTTGAGGTGGGGACAGTTTTGGTCTGTGATCCACGCTTCGATTGAGGGATTCTTTACAGTCAGGCACGAGTCCACGGCCAGGGGCTCCTGGGCACATCCTTTGGCCATTTTCCCTGGGAAAGAAAATTCACCAGTCCAGGTTGCTAATGTCAGTTTGTAGGGCTCCCTTGGGTCTATCAGGGCAGCACAACTTTGAGGAGGGGACAACTTCAGTCTGGGGTCCATCCTTCGATATAAGGATTCTTTGCAGTCAGGTCCAAGCCCAGTGCCAGGGGACGCTGGGCACATCCTTTGGCCATTTTCCCTGGGAAAGAAAACTCACCAGTCCAGGTTGCTGAGGTCAGTTTGTAGGGCTCCCTTGGGTCTATCAGGGCAGCACAACTTTGAGGAGGGGACAACTTTGGTCTGTGATCCATTCTTCGATATAAGGATTCTTCGCAGTCAGGTCCCAGCCCGGGGTCGGGGGCCCCTGGGCACATCCTTTGGCCATTTTCCCTGGGAAAGAAAACTCACCAGTCCAGGTTGCTGATGTCAGTTTGTAGGGCTCCCTTGGGTCTCTCAGGGCAGCACAACTTTGAGGAGGGGACAACTTTGGTCTGTGATCCATTCTTCGATATAAGGATTCTTCGCAGTCAGGTCCCAGCCCGGGGTCAGGGGCCCCTGGGCACATCCTTTGGCCATTTTCCCTGGGAAATAAAACTCACCAGTCCAGGTTGCTGATGTCAGTTTGTAGGGCTCCCTTGGGTCTATATGGGAAGTAGAAATTTGAGGAGGGGACAACTTCGGTCTGTGATCCATTCTTCGATATAAGGATTCTTCGCAGTAAGGCCCCAGCCTGGGGTCAGGGGACCCTGGGCACATCCTTTGGCCACTTTCCCTGGGAAAGAAAACTCACTAGTCCAGGTTGCAGATGTCAGTTTGTAGGGCTCCCTTGGGTCTATCAGGGCAGCACAACTTTGAGGAGGGGACAACTTTGGTCTGCGAAGCATCCTTCAATATAAGGATTCTTTGCAGTCAGGCCCCAGCCCATTGCCAGGGGCCCCTGGGCACATCCTTTGGCCATTTTCCCTGGGAAAGAAAACTCACCAGTCCAGGTTCCTGATGTCAATTTGTAGGGCTCCCTTGGGTCTCTCAGGGCAGCACAACTTTGAGGAGGGGACAACTTCGGTCTGTGATCCATTGTTCGATATAAGGATTCTTTGCAGTCAGGTCCCAGCCCGGGGTCAGGGGCCCCTGGGCACATCCTTTGGCCATTTTCCCTGGGAAAGAAAACTCACTAGTCCAGGTTGCTGATGTCAGTTTGTAGGGCTCCCTTGGGTCTATCAGGGCAGCACAACTTTGAGGAGGGGACAACTTTGGTCTGCGAACCGTCCTTCGATATAAGGATTCTTTGCAGTCAGGCACGAGCCCAGGGCCAGGGGCCCCTGGGCACATCCTTTGGCCATTTTCCCTGGGAAAGAAAACTCACCAGTCCAGGTTGCTGATGTCAGTTTGTAGGGCTCCCTTGGGTCTCTCAGGGCAGCACAACTTTGAGGAGGGGACAACTTTGGTCTGTGATCCATTCTTAGATATAAGGATTCTTCGCAGTCAGGCCCCAGCCCGGGGTCAGGGGCCCCTGGGCACATCCTTTGGCCATTTTCCCTGGGAAAGAAAACTCACCAGTCCAGGTTCCTGATGTCAGTTTGTAGGGCTCCCTTGGGTCTATCAGGGCAGCAGAAATTTGAGGAGCGGACAATTTTGGTCTGCGATCCATCCTTCGATATATGGATTCTTTGCAGTCAGGTCCCAGCCCTGCTCTTGGGGCTCCTGGGAACATCCTTTGGCCATTTTCCCTGGGAAAGAAAACTCACCAGTCCAGGTTGCTGATGTCAGTTTGTAGGGCTCCCTTGGGTCTCTCAGGGCAGCACAACTTTAGGGAGGGGACCACTTCAGTCTGTGATCCATCCTTCGATATAAGGATTTTTTTCATTCAGGCCCCAGCCCAGGTCCAGGGGCCCCTGGGCACATCCTTTGGCCATTTTCCCTGGGAAAGAAAACTCACCAGTCCAGGTTGCTGATATCAGTTTGTAGGGCTCCCTTGGGTCTATCAGGGCAGCACAACTTTGAGGAGGGGACAACTTTGGTCTGCGATCCATCCTTCGATATAAGGATTCTTTGCAGTCAGGCCCCAGCCCGTTGCCAGGGGTCCCTGGGCACATCCTTTGGCCATTTTCCCTGGGAAATAAAACTCACCAGTCCAGGTTGCTGATGTCAGTTTGTAGGGCTCCCTTGGGTCTCTCAGGGCAGCACAACTTTGAGGAGGGGACAACTTCGGTTGGGGGTCCATTCTTCAATATAAGGATTCTTTGCAGTCAGGCCCCATCCCAGTCCCAGGGGCCCCTGGGCACATCCTTTGGCCATTTTCCCTGGGAAAGAAAACTCACCAGTCCAGGTTGCTGATGTCAGTTTGTAGGGCTCCCTTGGGTCTATCTGGGCAGCAGAAATTTGAGGAGCAGACAATTTTGGTCTGCGATCCATCCTTCGATATATGGATTCTTTGCAGTCAGGTCCCAGCCCTGCTATTGGGGCTCCTGGGCACATCCTTTGGCCATTTTCCCTGGGAAAGAAAACTCACCAGTCCAGGTTGCTGATGTCAGTTTGTAGGGCTCCCTTGGGTCTCTCAGGGCAGCACAACTTTAGGGAGGGGACCACTTCAGTCTGTGATCCATCCTTCGATATAAGGATTTTTTGCATTCAGGCCCCAGCCCAGGGCCAGGGGCCCCTGGGCACATCCTTTGGCCATTTTCCCTGGAAAAGAAAACTCACCAGTCCAGGTTCCTGATGTCAGTTTGTAGGGCTCCCTTGGGTCTATCAGGGCAGCACAAGTATGAGATGGGGACAACTTCGGTCTGCGATCCATCCTTCGATATATGGATTCTTTGCAGTCAGGCCCGAGCCCAGTGCCAGGGGCCCCTGGGCACATCCTTTGGCCATTTTCCCTGGGAAAGAAAACTCACCAGTCCAGGTTGCTGATGTCAGTTTGTAGGGCTCCCTTGGGTCTATCAGGGCAGCACAACTTTGAGGAGGGGACAACTTTGGTCTGCGAAGCATCTTTCAATATAAGGATTCTTTGCAGTCAGGCCCCAGCCCATTGCCAGGGGCCCCTGGGCACATCCTTTGGCCATTTTCCCTGGGAAAGAAAACTCACCAGCCCAGGTTGCTGATGTCAGTTTGTAGGGCTCCCTTGGGTCTATCAGGGCAGCACAACTTTGAGGAGGGGACAACTTCGGTATGGGGTCCATCCTTCGATATAATGATTCTTTGCTGTCAGGTCCCAGCCCTGCTCTTGGGGCTCCTGGGAACATCCTTTGGCCATTTTCCCTGGGAAAGAAAACTCACCAGTCCAGGTTGCTGATGTCAGTTTGTAGGGCTCCCTTGGGTCTCTCAGGGCAGCACAACTTTGAGGAGGGGACAACTTCGGTCTGCGATCCATCCTTCGATATAAGGATTCTTTGCATTCAGGCCCGAGCCCAGGGTCAGGGGCCCCTGGGCACATCCTTTGGCCATTTTCCCTGGGAAAGAAAACTCACCAGTCCAGGTTGCTGATGTCAGTTTGTAGGGCTCCCTTGGGTCTATCAGGGCAGCACAAGTATGAGATGGGGACAACTTCGGTCTGCGATCCATCCTTCGATATAAGGATTCTTTGCATTCAGGCCCGAGCCCAGGGCCAGGGGCCCCTGGGCACATCCTTTGGCCATTTTCCCTGGGAAAGAAAACTCACCAGTCCAGGTTCCTGATGTCAGTTTGTAGGGCTCCCTTGGGTCTATCAGGGCAGCACAAGTTTGAGGTGGGGATAATTTTGGTCTGTGATCCACCCTTCGATAGAGGGATTCTTTACAGTCAGGCCCGAGTCCAGGGCCAGGGGCCCCTGGGCACATCCTTTGGCCATTTTCCCTGGGAAAGAAAACTCACCAGTCCAGGTTGCTGATATCAGTTTGTAGGGCTCCCTTGGGTCTATCTGGGCAGCAGAAATTTGAGGAGCGGACAATTTTGGTCTGCGATCCATCCTTCGATATATGGATTCTTTGCAGTCAGGTCCCAGCCCTGCTCTTGGGGCTCCTGGGAACATCCTTTGGCCATTTTCCCTGGGAAAGAAAACTCACCAGTCCAGGTTGCTGATGTCAGTTTGTAGGGCTCCCTTGGGTCTATCAGGGCAGCACAAGTATGAGATGGGGACAACTTCGGTCTGCGATCCTTCCTTCGATACAAGGATTCTTTGCATTCAGGCCCGAGCCCAGGGCCAGGGGCCCCTGGGCACATCCTTTGGCCATTTTCCCTGGGAAAGAAAACTCACCAGTCCAGGTTGCTGATGTCAGTTTGTAGGGCTCCCTTGGGTCTATCAGGGCAGCACAAGTTTGAGGTGGGGACAATTTTGGTCTGTGATCCACCCTTCGATAGATGGATTCTTTACAGTCAGGCCCGAGCCCAGGGTCAGGGGCCCCTGGGCATATCCTTTGGCCATTTTCCCTGGGAAAGAAAACTCACCAGTCCAGGTTGCTGATGTCAGTTTGTAGGGCTCCCTTGGGTCTCTCAGGGCAGCACAACTTTGAGGAGGGGACAACTTCGGTCTGGGGTCCATCCTTCGATATAAGGATTCTTTGCAGTCAGGTCCCAGCCCTGCTCTTGGGGCTCCTGGGCACATCCTTTGGCCATTTTCCCTGGGAAAGAAAACTCACCAGTCCAGGTTGCTGAGGTCAGTTTGTAGGGCTCCCTTGGGTCTATATGGGAAGTAGAAATTTGAGGAGGGGACAACTTCGGTCTGTGATCCATTCTTCGATATAAGGATTCTTCGCAGTAAGGCCCCAGCCCGGGGTCAGGGGACCCTGGGCACATCCTTTGGCCATTTTCCCTGGGAAAGAAAACTCACCAGTCCAGGTTCCTGATGTCAGTTTGTAGGGCTCCCTTGGGTCTCTCAGGGCAGCACAACTTTGAGGAGGGGACAACTTCGGTCTGGGATCCATCCTTCTATATAAGGATTCTTTGCAGTCAGGTCCCAGCCCTGCTCTTGGGGCTCCTGGGAACATCCTTTGGCCATTTTCCCTGGGAAAGAAAACTCACCAGTCCAGGTTGCTGATGTCAGTTTGTAGGGCTCCCTTGGGTCTCTCAGGGCAGCACAACTTTGAGGAGGGGACAACTTTGGTCTGTGATCCATTCTTAGATATAAGGATTCTTCGCAGTCAGGCCCCAGCCCGGGGTCAGGGGCCCCTGGGCACATCCTTTGGCCATTTTCCCTGGGAAAGAAAACTCACCAGTCCAGGTTGCTGATGTCAGTTTGTAGGGCCCCCTTGGGTCTATCTGGGCAGCAGAAATTTGAGGAGCGGAAAATTTTGGTCTGCGATCCATCCTTCGATATATGGATTCTTTGCAGTCAGGTCCCAGCCCTGCTCTTGGGGCTCCTGGGAACATCCTTTGGCCATTTTCCCTGGGAAAGAAAACTCACCAGTCCAGGTTGCTGATGTCAGTTTGTAGGGCTCCCTTGGGTCTCTCAGGGCAGCACAACTTTAGGGAGGGGACCACTTCAGTCTGTGATCCATCCTTCGATATAAGGATTTTTTGCATTCAGGCCCCAGCCCAGGGCCAGGGGCCCCTGGGCACATCCTTTGGCCATTTTCCCTGGGAAAGAAAACTCACCAGTCCAGGTTGCTGATATCAGTTTGTAGGGCTCCCTTGGGTCTATCAGGGCAGCACAAGTATGAGATGGGGACAACTTCGGTCTGCGATCCACCCTTCGATATAAGGATTCTTTGCATTCAGGCCCGAGCCCAGTGCCAGAGGCCCCTGGGCACATCCTTTGGCCATTTTCCCTGGGAAAGAAAACTCACCAGTCCAGGTTCCTGATGTCAGTTTGTAGGGCTCCCTTGGGTCTATCAGGGCAGCACAAGTATGAGATGGGGACAATTTCGGTCTGCGATCCATCCTTCGATATAAGGATTCTTTGCATTCAGGCCCGAGCCCAGGGCCAGGGGCCCCTGGGCACATCCTTTGGCCATTTTCCCTGGGAAAGAAAACTCACCAGTCCAGGTTGCTGATGTCAGTTTGTAGGGCTCCCTTGGGTCTAACAGGGCAGCACAAGTTTGAGGTGGGGACAATTTTGGTCTGTGATCCACGCTTCGATTGAGGGATTCTTTACAGTCAGGCCCGAGTCCACGGCCAGGGGCTCCTGGGCACATCCTTTGGCCATTTTCCCTGGGAAAGAAAATTCACCAGTCCAGGTTGCTAATGTCAGTTTGTAGGGCTCCCTTGGGTCTATCAGGGCAGCACAACTTTGAGGAGGGGACAACTTCAGTCTGGGGTCCATCCTTCGATATAAGGATTCTTTGCAGTCAGGTCCAAGCCCAGTGCCAGGGGACGCTGGGCACATCCTTTGGCCATTTTCCCTGGGAAAGAAAACTCACCAGTCCAGGTTGCTGATGTCAGTTTGTAGGGCTCCCTTGGGTCTCTCAGGGCAGCACAACTTTGAGGAGGGGACAACTTTGGTCTGTGATCCATTCTTCGATATAAGGATTCTTCGCAGTCAGGTCCCAGCCCGGGGTCAGGGGCCCCTGGGCACATCCTTTGGCCATTTTCCCTGGGAAATAAAACTCACCAGTCCAGGTTGCTGATGTCAGTTTGTAGGGCTCCCTTGGGTCTCTCAGGGCAGCACAACTTTGAGGAGGGGACAACTTCGGTCTGGGGTCCATCCTTCGATATAAGGATTTTTTGCAGTCAGGTGCCAGCCCAGTGCCAGGGGCCCCTGGGCACATCCTTTGGCCATTTTCCCTGGGAAAGAAAACTCACCAGTCCAGGTTGCTGATGTCAGTTTGTAGGGCTCCCTTGGGTCTATATGGGAAGTAGAAATTTGAGGAGGGGACAACTTCGGTCTGTGATCCATTCTTCGATATAAGGATTCTTCGCAGTAAGGCCCCAGCCTGGGGTCAGGGGACCCTGGGCACATCCTTTGGCCACTTTCCCTGGGAAAGAAAACTCACTAGTCCAGGTTGCAGATGTCAGTTTGTAGGGCTCCCTTGGGTCTATCAGGGCAGCACAACTTTGAGGAGGGGACAACTTTGGTCTGCGAACCGTCCTTCGATATAAGGATTCTTTGCAGTCAGGCCCCAGCCCAGGGCCAGGGGCCCCTGGGCACATCCTTTGGCCATTTTCCCTGGGAAAGAAAACTCACCAGTCCAGGTTGCTGATGTCAGTTTGTAGGGCTCCCTTGGGTCTCTCAGGGCAGCACAACTTTGAGGAGGGGACAACTTTGGTCTGTGATCCATTCTTAGATATAAGGATTCTTCACAGTCAGGCCCCAGCCCGGGGTCAGGGGCCCCTGGGCACATCCTTTGGCCATTTTCCCTGGGAAAGAAAACTCACCAGTCCAGGTTGCTGATGTCAGTTTGTAGGGCTCCCTTGGGTCTATCTGGGCAGCAGAAATTTGAGGAGCGGACAATTTTGGTCTGCGATCCATCCTTCGATATATGGATTCTTTGCAGTCAGGTCCCAGCCCTGCTCTTGGGGCTCCTGGGAACATCCTTTGGCCATTTTCCCTGGGAAAGAAAACTCACCAGTCCAGGTTGCTGATGTCAGTTTGTAGGGCTCCCTTGGGTCTCTCAGGGCAGCACAACTTTAGGGAGGGGACCATTTCAGTCTGTGATCCATCCTTCGATATAAGGATTTTTTTCATTCAGGCCCCAGCCCAGGGCCAGGGGCCCCTGGGCACATCCTTTGGCCATTTTCCCTGGGAAAGAAAACTCACCAGTCCAGGTTGCTGATATCAGTTTGTAGGGCTCCCTTGGGTCTATCAGGGCAGCACAACTTTGAGGAGGGGACAACTTTGGTCTGCGAAGCATCCTTCAATATAAGGATTCTTTGCAGTCAGGCCCCAGCCCGTTGCCAGGGGTCCCTGGGCACATCCTTTGGCCATTTTCCCTGGGAAATAAAACTCACCAGTCCAGGTTGCTGATGTCAGTTTGTAGGGCTCCCTTGGGTCTCTCAGGGCAGCACAACTTTGAGGAGGGGACAACTTCGGTTGGGGGTCCATTCTTCGATATAAGGATTCTTTGCAGTCAGGCCCCATCCCAGTCCCAGGGGCCCCTGGGCACATCCTTTGGCCATTTTCCCTGGGAAAGAAAACTCACCAGTCCAGGTTGCTGATGTCAGTTTGTAGGGCTCCCTTGGGTCTATCTGGGCAGCAGAAATTTGAGGAGCGGACAATTTTGGTCTGCGATCCATCCTTCGATATATGGATTCTTTGCAGTCAGGTCCCAGCCCTGCTATTGGGGCTCCTGGGCACATCCTTTGGCCATTTTCCCTGGGAAAGAAAACTCACCATTCCAGGTTGCTGATGTCAGTTTGTAGGGCTCCCTTGGGTCTATCAGGGCAGCACAACTTTGAGGAGGGGACAACTTTGGTCTGCGAAGCATCTTTCAATATAAGGATTCTTTGCAGTCAGGCCCCAGCCCATTGCCAGGGGCCCCTGGGCACATCCTTTGGCCATTTTCCCTGGGAAAGAAAACTCACCAGCCCAGGTTGCTGATGTCAGTTTGTAGGGCTCCCTTGGGTCTCTCAGGGCAGCACAACTTTGAGGAGGGGACAACTTTGGTCTGTGATCCATTCTTCGATATAAGGATTCTTCGCAGTCAGGCCCCAGCCCGGGGTCAGGGGACCCTGGGCACATCCTTTGGCCATTTTCCCTGGGAAAGAAAACTCACCAGTCCAGGTTGCTGATGTCAGTTTGTAGGGCTCTCTTGGGTCTATCAGGGCAGCACAACTTTGAGGAGGGGACAACTTCGGTCTGGGGTCCATCCTTCGATATAAGGATTTTTTGCAGTCAGGTGCCAGCCCAGTGCCAGGGGCCCCTGGGCACATCCTTTGGCCATTTTCCCTGGGAAAGAAAACCCACCAGTCCAGGCTGCTGATGTCAGTTTGTAGGGCTCCCTTGGGTCTATCAGGGCAGCACAACTTTGAGGAGGGGACAACTTCGGTATGGGGTCCATCCTTCGATATAATGATTCTTTGCTGTCAGGTCCCAGCCCTGCTCTTGGGGCTCCTGGGAACATCCTTTGGCCATTTTCCCTGGGAAAGAAAACTCACTAGTCCAGGTTGCAGATGTCAGTTTGTAGGGCTCCCTTGGGTCTCTCAGGGCAGCACAACTTTGAGGAGGGGACAACTTTGGTCTGCGAAGCATCCTTCAATATAAGGATTCTTTGCAGTCAGGCCCCAGCCCATTGCCAGGGGCCCCTGGGCACATCCTTTGGCCATTTTCCCTGGGAAAGAAAACTCACCAGCCCAGGTTGCTGATGTCAGTTTGTAGGGCTCCCTTGGGTCTCTCAGGGCAGCACAACTTTGAGGAGGGGACAACTTTGGTCTGTGATCCATTCTTCGATATAAGGATTCTTCGCAGTCAGGCCCCAGCCCGGGGTCAGGGGACCCTGGGCACATCCTTTGGCCATTTTCCCTGGGAAAGAAAACTCACCAGTCCAGGTTGCTGATGTCAGTTTGTAGGGCTCTCTTGGGTCTATCAGGGCAGCATAACTTTGAGGAGGGGACAACTTCGGTCTGGGGTCCATCCTTCGATATAAGGATTTTTTGCAGTCAGGTGCCAGCCCAGTGCCAGGGGCCCCTGGGCACATCCTTTGGCCATTTTCCCTGGGAAAGAAAACTCACCAGTCCAGGTTCCTGATGTCAGTTTGTAGGGCTCCCTTGGGTCTATCAGGGCAGCACAACTTTGAGGAGGGGACAACTTCGGTATGGGGTCCATCCTTCGATATAATGATTCTTTGCTGTCAGGTCCCAGCCCTGCTCTTGGGGCTCCTGGTAACATCCTTTAGCCATTTTCCCTGGGAAAGAAAACTCACCAGTCCAGGTTGCTGATGTCAGTTTGTAGGGCTCCCTTGGGTCTCTCAGGGCAGCACAACTTTGAGGAGGGGACAACTTTGGTCTGCGAACCATCCTTCGATATAAGGATTCTTTGCATTCAGGCCCAAGCCCAGGGTCAGGGGCCCCTGGGCACATCCTTTGGCCATTTTCCCTGGGAAAGAAAACTCACCAGTCCAGGTTGCTGATGTCAGTTTGTAGGGCTCCCTTGGGTCTATCAGGGCAGCACAAGTATGAGATGGGGACAATTTCGGTCTGCGATCCATCCTTCGATATAAGGATTCTTTGCATTCAGGCCCGAGCCCAGGGCCAGGTGCCCCTGGGCACATCCTTTGGCCATTTTCCCTGGGAAAGAAAACTCACCAGTCCAGGTTCCTGATGTCAGTTTGTAGGGCTCCCTTGGGTCTATCAGGGCAGCACAAGTTTGAGGTGGGGATAATTTTGGTCTGTGATCCACCCTTCGATAGAGGGATTCTTTACAGTCAGGCCCGAGTCCAGGGCCAGGGGCCCCTGGGCACATCCTTTGGCCATTTTCCCTGGGAAAGAAAACTCACCAGTCCAGGTTGCTGATATCAGTTTGTAGGGCTCCCTTGGGTCTATCAGGGCAGCACAAGTATGAGATGGGGACAACTTCGGTCTGCGATCCATCCTTCGATATAAGGATTCTTTGCATTCAGGCCCCAGCCCAGTGCCAGGGGCCCCTGGGCACATCCTTTGGCCATTTTCCCTGGGAAAGAAAACTCACCATTCCAGGTTCCTGATGTCAGTTTGTAGGGCTCCCTTGGGTCTATCAGGGCAGCACAAGTATGAGATGGGGACAACTTCGGTCTGCGATCCATCCTTCGATACAAGGATTCTTTGCATTCAGGCCCGAGCCCAGGGCCAGGGGCCCCTGGGCACATCCTTTGGCCATTTTCCCTGGGAAAGAAAACTCACCAGTCCAGGTTGCTGATGTCAGTTTGTAGGGCTCCCTTGGGTCTATCAGGGCAGCACAAGTTTGAGGTGGGGACAATTTTGGTCTGTGATCCACCCTTCGATAGATGGATTCTTTACAGTCAGGCCCGAGCCCAGGGTCAGGGGCCCCTGGGCATATCCTTTGGCCATTTTCCCTGGGAAAGAAAACTCACCAGTCCAGGTTGCTGATGTCAGTTTGTAGGGCTCCCTTGGGTCTCTCAGGGCAGCACAATTTTGAGGAGGGGACAACTTCGGTCTGGGGTCCATCCTTCGATATAAGGATTCTTTGCAGTCAGGTCCCAGCCCTGCTCTTGGGGCTCCTGGGCACATCCTTTGGCCATTTTCCCTGGGAAAGAAAACTCACCAGTCCAGGTTGCTGAGGTCAGTTTGTAGGGCTCCCTTGGGTCTATATGGGAAGTAGAAATTTGAGGAGGGGACAACTTCGGTCTGTGATCCATTCTTCGATATAAGGATTCTTCGCAGTAAGGCCCCAGCCCGGGGTCAGGGGACCCTGGGCACATCCTTTGGCCATTTTCCCTGGGAAAGAAAACTCACTAGTCCAGGTTGCAGATGTCAGTTTGTAGGGCTCCCTTGGGTCTATCAGGGCAGCACAACTTTGAGGAGGGGACAACTTTGGTCTGCGAAGCATCCTTCAATATAAGGATTCTTTGCAGTCAGGCCCCAGCCCATTGCCAGGGGCCCCTGGGCACATCCTTTGGCCATTTTCCCTGGGAAAGAAAACTCACCAGTCCAGGTTGCTGATGTCAGTTTGTAGGGCTCCCTTGGGTCTATCAGGGCAGCACAACTTTGAGGAGGGGACAACTTCGGTTGGGGGTACAAACTTCGATATAAGGATTCTCTGCAGTCAGGCCCCAGCCCAGGGCCAGGGGCCCCTGGGCACATCCTTTGGCCATTTTCCCTGGGAAAGAAAACTCACCAGTCCAGGTTGCTGATGTCAGTTTGTAGGGCTCCCTTGGGTCTATCTGGGCAGCAGAAATTTGAGGAGCGGACAATTTTGGTCTGCGATCCATCCTTCGATATATGGATTCTTTGCAGTCAGGTCCCAGCCCTGCTCTTGGGGCTCCTGGGCACATCCTTTGGCCATTTTCCCTGGGAAAGAAAACTCACCAGTCCAGGTTGCTGATATCAGTTTGTAGGGCTCCCTTGGGTCTATCAGGGCAGCACAACTTTGAGGAGGGGACAACTTTGGTCTGCGAAGCATCCTTCAATATAAGGATTCTTTGCAGTCAGGCCCCAGCCCGTTGCCAGGGGCCCCTGGGCACATCCTTTGGCCATTTTCCCTGGGAAATAAAACTCACCAGTCCAGGTTGCTGATGTCAGTTTGTAGGGCTCCCTTGGGTCTCTCAGGGCAGCACAACTTTGAGGAGGGGACAACTTCGGTCTGGGGTCCATTCTTCGATATAAGATTCTTTGCAGTCAGGCCCCATCCCAGTCCCAGGGGCCCCTGGGCACATCCTTTGGCCATTTTCCCTGGGAAAGAAAACTCACCAGTCCAGGTTGCTGATGTCAGTTTGTAGGGCTCCCTTGGGTCTATCTGGGCAGCAGAAATTTGAGGAGCGGACAATTTTGGTCTGCGATCCATCCTTCGATATATGGATTCTTTGCAGTCAGGTCCCAGCCCTGCTATTGGGGCTCCTGGGAACATCCTTTGGCCATTTTCCCTGGGAAAGAAAACTCACCAGTCCAGGTTGCTGATGTCAGTTTGTAGGGCTCCCTTGGGTCTCTCAGGGCAGCACAACTTTAGGGAGGGGACCACTTCAGTCTGTGATCCATCCTTCGATATAAGGATTTTTTGCAATCAGGCCCCAGCCCAGGGAAAGGGGCCCCTAGGCACATCCTTTGGCCATTTTCCCTGGGAAAGAAAACTCACCAGTCCAGGTTGCTGATATCAGTTTGTAGGGCTCCCTTGGGTCTATCAGGGCAGCACAATTATGAGATGGGGACAACTTCGGTCTGCGATCCATCCTTCGATATATGGATTCTTTGCAGTCAGGCCCGAGCCCAGTGCCAGGGGCCCCTGGGCACATCCTTTGGCCATTTTCCCTGGGAAAGAAAACTCACCATTCCAGGTTCCTGATGTCAGTTTGTAGGGCTCCCTTGGGTCTATCAGGGCAGCACAAGTATGAGATGGGGACAACTTTGGTCTGCGAAGCATCTTTCAATATAAGGATTCTTTGCAGTCAGGCCCCAGCCCATTGCCAGGGGCCCCTGGGCACATCCTTTGGCCATTTTCCCTGGGAAAGAAAACTCACCAGCCCAGGTTGCTGATGTCAGTTTGTAGGGCTCCCTTGGGTCTCTCAGGGCAGCACAACTTTGAGGAGGGGACAACTTTGTTCTGTGATCCATTCTTCGATATAAGGATTCTTCGCAGTCAGGCCCCAGCCCGGGGTCAGGGGACCCTGGGCACATCCTTTGGCCATTTTCCCTGGGAAAGAAAACTCACCAGTCCAGGTTGCTGATGTCAGTTTGTAGGGCTCTCTTGGGTCTATCAGGGCAGCACAACTTTGAGGAGGGGACAACTTCGGTCTGGGGTCCATCCTTCGATATAAGGATTTTTTGCAGTCAGGTGCCAGCCCAGTGCCAGGGGCCCCTGGGCACTTCCTTTGGCCATTTTCCCTGGGAAAGAAAACCCACCAGTCCAGGCTGCTGATGTCAGTTTGTAGGGCTCCCTTGGGTCTATCAGGGCAGCACAACTTTGAGGAGGGGACAACTTCGGTATGGGGTCCATCCTTCGATATAATGATTCTTTGCTGTCAGGTCCCAGCCCTGCTCTTGGGGCTCCTGGGAACATCCTTTGGCCATTTTCCCTGGGAAAGAAAACTCACCAGTCCAGGTTGCTGATGTCAGTTTGTAGGGCTCCCTTGGGTCTCTCAGGGCAGCACAACTTTGAGGAGGGGACAACTTCGGTCTGCGATCCATCCTTCGATATAAGGATTCTTTGCATTCAGGCCCGAGCCCAGGGTCAGGGGCCCCTGGGCACATCCTTTGGCCATTTTCCCTGGGAAAGAAAACTCACCAGTCCAGGTTGCTGATGTCAGTTTGTAGGGCTCCCTTGGGTCTATCAGGGCAGCACAAGTATGAGATGGGGACAACTTCGGTCTGCGATCCATCCTTCGATATAAGGATTCTTTGCATTCAGGCCCGAGCCCAGGGCCAGGGGCCCCTGGGCACATCCTTTGGCCATTTTCCCTGGGAAAGAAAACTCACCAGTCCAGGTTCCTGATGTCAGTTTGTAGGGCTCCCTTGGGTCTATCAGGGCAGCACAAGTTTGAGGTGGGGATAATTTTGGTCTGTGATCCACCCTTCGATAGAGGGATTCTTTACAGTCAGGCCCGAGTCCAGGGCCAGGGGCCCCTGGGCACATCCTTTGGCCATTTTCCCTGGGAAAGAAAACTCACCAGTCCAGGTTGCTGATATCAGTTTGTAGGGCTCCCTTGGGTCTATCTGGGCAGCAGAAATTTGAGGAGCGGACAATTTTGGTCTGCGATCCATCCTTCGATATATGGATTCTTTGCAGTCAGGTCCCAGCCCTGCTCTTGGGGCTCCTGGGAACATCCTTTGGCCATTTTCCCTGGGAAAGAAAACTCACCAGTCCAGGTTGCTGATGTCAGTTTGTAGGGCTCCCTTGGGTCTATCAGGGCAGCACAAGTATGAGATGGGGACAACTTCGGTCTGCGATCCTTCCTTCGATACAAGGATTCTTTGCATTCAGGCCCGAGCCCAGGGCCAGGGGCCCCTGGGCACATCCTTTGGCCATTTTCCCTGGGAAAGAAAACTCACCAGTCCAGGTTGCTGATGTCAGTTTGTAGGGCTCCCTTGGGTCTATCAGGGCAGCACAAGTTTGAGGTGGGGACAATTTTGGTCTGTGATCCACCCTTCGATAGATGGATTCTTTACAGTCAGGCCCGAGCCCAGGGTCAGGGGCCCCTGGGCATATCCTTTGGCCATTTTCCCTGGGAAAGAAAACTCACCAGTCCAGGTTGCTGATGTCAGTTTGTAGGGCTCCCTTGGGTCTCTCAGGGCAGCACAACTTTGAGGAGGGGACAACTTCGGTCTGGGGTCCATCCTTCGATATAAGGATTCTTTGCAGTCAGGTCCCAGCCCTGCTCTTGGGGCTCCTGGGCACATCCTTTGGCCATTTTCCCTGGGAAAGAAAACTCACCAGTCCAGGTTGCTGAGGTCAGTTTGTAGGGCTCCCTTGGGTCTATATGGGAAGTAGAAATTTGAGGAGGGGACAACTTCGGTCTGTGATCCATTCTTCGATATAAGGATTCTTCGCAGTAAGGCCCCAGCCCGGGGTCAGGGGACCCTGGGCACATCCTTTGGCCATTTTCCCTGGGAAAGAAAACTCACCAGTCCAGGTTCCTGATGTCAGTTTGTAGGGCTCCCTTGGGTCTCTCAGGGCAGCACAACTTTGAGGAGGGGAAAACTTCGGTCTGGGATCCATCCTTCTATATAAGGATTCTTTGCAGTCAGGTCCCAGCCCTGCTCTTGGGGCTCCTGGGAACATCCTTTGGCCATTTTCCCTGGGAAAGAAAACTCACCAGTCCAGGTTGCTGATGTCAGTTTGTAGGGCTCCCTTGGGTCTCTCAGGGCAGCACAACTTTGAGGAGGGGACAACTTTGGTCTGTGATCCATTCTTAGATATAAGGATTCTTTGCAGTCAGGCCCCATCCCAGTCCCAGGGGCCCCTGGGCACATCCTTTGGCCATTTTCCCTGGGAAAGAAAACTCACCAGTCCAGGTTGCTGATGTCAGTTTGTAGGGCTCCCTTGGGTCTATCTGGGCAGCAGAAATTTGAGGAGCGGACAATTTTGGTCTGCGATCCATCCTTCGATATATGGATTCTTTGCAGTCAGGTCCCAGCCCTGCTATTGGGGCTCCTGGGCACATCCTTTGGCCATTTTCCCTGGGAAAGAAAACTCACCATTCCAGGTTGCTGATGTCAGTTTGTAGGGCTCCCTTGGGTCTATCAGGGCAGCACAACTTTGAGGAGGGGACAACTTTGGTCTGCGAAGCATCTTTCAATATAAGGATTCTTTGCAGTCAGGCCCCAGCCCATTGCCAGGGGCCCCTGGGCACATCCTTTGGCCATTTTCCCTGGGAAAGAAAACTCACCAGCCCAGGTTGCTGATGTCAGTTTGTAGGGCTCCCTTGGGTCTCTCAGGGCAGCACAACTTTGAGGAGGGGACAACTTTGGTCTGTGATCCATTCTTCGATATAAGGATTCTTCGCAGTCAGGCCCCAGCCCGGGGTCAGGGGACCCTGGGCACATCCTTTGGCCATTTTCCCTGGGAAAGAAAACTCACCAGTCCAGGTTGCTGATGTCAGTTTGTAGGGCTCTCTTGGGTCTATCAGGGCAGCACAACTTTGAGGAGGGGACAACTTCGGTCTGGGGTCCATCCTTCGATATAAGGATTTTTTGCAGTCAGGTGCCAGCCCAGTGCCAGGGGCCCCTGGGCACATCCTTTGGCCATTTTCCCTGGGAAAGAAAACCCACCAGTCCAGGCTGCTGATGTCAGTTTGTAGGGCTCCCTTGGGTCTATCAGGGCAGCACAACTTTGAGGAGGGGACAACTTCGGTATGGGGTCCATCCTTCGATATAATGATTCTTTGCTGTCAGGTCCCAGCCCTGCTCTTGGGGCTCCTGGGAACATCCTTTGGCCATTTTCCCTGGGAAAGAAAACTCACTAGTCCAGGTTGCAGATGTCAGTTTGTAGGGCTCCCTTGGGTCTCTCAGGGCAGCACAACTTTGAGGAGGGGACAACTTTGGTCTGCGAAGCATCCTTCAATATAAGGATTCTTTGCAGTCAGGCCCCAGCCCATTGCCAGGGGCCCCTGGGCACATCCTTTGGCCATTTTCCCTGGGAAAGAAAACTCACCAGCCCAGGTTGCTGATGTCAGTTTGTAGGGCTCCCTTGGGTCTCTCAGGGCAGCACAACTTTGAGGAGGGGACAACTTTGGTCTGTGATCCATTCTTCGATATAAGGATTCTTCGCAGTCAGGCCCCAGCCCGGGGTCAGGGGACCCTGGGCACATCCTTTGGCCATTTTCCCTGGGAAAGAAAACTCACCAGTCCAGGTTGCTGATGTCAGTTTGTAGGGCTCTCTTGGGTCTATCAGGGCAGCATAACTTTGAGGAGGGGACAACTTCGGTCTGGGGTCCATCCTTCGATATAAGGATTTTTTGCAGTCAGGTGCCAGCCCAGTGCCAGGGGCCCCTGGGCACATCCTTTGGCCATTTTCCCTGGGAAAGAAAACTCACCAGTCCAGGTTCCTGATGTCAGTTTGTAGGGCTCCCTTGGGTCTATCAGGGCAGCACAACTTTGAGGAGGGGACAACTTCGGTATGGGGTCCATCCTTCGATATAATGATTCTTTGCTGTCAGGTCCCAGCCCTGCTCTTGGGGCTCCTGGTAACATCCTTTAGCCATTTTCCCTGGGAAAGAAAACTCACCAGTCCAGGTTGCTGATGTCAGTTTGTAGGGCTCCCTTGGGTCTCTCAGGGCAGCACAACTTTGAGGAGGGGACAACTTTGGTCTGCGAACCATCCTTCGATATAAGGATTCTTTGCATTCAGGCCCAAGCCCAGGGTCAGGGGCCCCTGGGCACATCCTTTGGCCATTTTCCCTGGGAAAGAAAACTCACCAGTCCAGGTTGCTGATGTCAGTTTGTAGGGCTCCCTTGGGTCTATCAGGGCAGCACAAGTATGAGATGGGGACAATTTCGGTCTGCGATCCATCCTTCGATATAAGGATTCTTTGCATTCAGGCCCGAGCCCAGGGCCAGGTGCCCCTGGGCACATCCTTTGGCCATTTTCCCTGGGAAAGAAAACTCACCAGTCCAGGTTCCTGATGTCAGTTTGTAGGGCTCCCTTGGGTCTATCAGGGCAGCACAAGTTTGAGGTGGGGATAATTTTGGTCTGTGATCCACCCTTCGATAGAGGGATTCTTTACAGTCAGGCCCGAGTCCAGGGCCAGGGGCCCCTGGGCACATCCTTTGGCCATTTTCCCTGGGAAAGAAAACTCACCAGTCCAGGTTGCTGATATCAGTTTGTAGGGCTCCCTTGGGTCTATCAGGGCAGCACAAGTATGAGATGGGGACAACTTCGGTCTGCGATCCATCCTTCGATATAAGGATTCTTTGCATTCAGGCCCCAGCCCAGTGCCAGGGGCCCCTGGGCACATCCTTTGGCCATTTTCCCTGGGAAAGAAAACTCACCATTCCAGGTTCCTGATGTCAGTTTGTAGGGCTCCCTTGGGTCTATCAGGGCAGCACAAGTATGAGATGGGGACAACTTCGGTCTGCGATCCATCCTTCGATACAAGGATTCTTTGCATTCAGGCCCGAGCCCAGGGCCAGGGGCCCCTGGGCACATCCTTTGGCCATTTTCCCTGGGAAAGAAAACTCACCAGTCCAGGTTGCTGATGTCAGTTTGTAGGGCTCCCTTGGGTCTATCAGGGCAGCACAAGTTTGAGGTGGGGACAATTTTGGTCTGTGATCCACCCTTCGATAGATGGATTCTTTACAGTCAGGCCCGAGCCCAGGGTCAGGGGCCCCTGGGCATATCCTTTGGCCATTTTCCCTGGGAAAGAAAACTCACCAGTCCAGGTTGCTGATGTCAGTTTGTAGGGCTCCCTTGGGTCTCTCAGGGCAGCACAATTTTGAGGAGGGGACAACTTCGGTCTGGGGTCCATCCTTCGATATAAGGATTCTTTGCAGTCAGGTCCCAGCCCTGCTCTTGGGGCTCCTGGGCACATCCTTTGGCCATTTTCCCTGGGAAAGAAAACTCACCAGTCCAGGTTGCTGAGGTCAGTTTGTAGGGCTCCCTTGGGTCTATATGGGAAGTAGAAATTTGAGGAGGGGACAACTTCGGTCTGTGATCCATTCTTCGATATAAGGATTCTTCGCAGTAAGGCCCCAGCCCGGGGTCAGGGGACCCTGGGCACATCCTTTGGCCATTTTCCCTGGGAAAGAAAACTCACTAGTCCAGGTTGCAGATGTCAGTTTGTAGGGCTCCCTTGGGTCTATCAGGGCAGCACAACTTTGAGGAGGGGACAACTTTGGTCTGCGAAGCATCCTTCAATATAAGGATTCTTTGCAGTCAGGCCCCAGCCCATTGCCAGGGGCCCCTGGGCACATCCTTTGGCCATTTTCCCTGGGAAAGAAAACTCACCAGTCCAGGTTGCTGATGTCAGTTTGTAGGGCTCCCTTGGGTCTATCAGGGCAGCACAACTTTGAGGAGGGGACAACTTCGGTTGGGGGTACAAACTTCGATATAAGGATTCTCTGCAGTCAGGCCCCAGCCCAGGGCCAGGGGCCCCTGGGCACATCCTTTGGCCATTTTCCCTGGGAAAGAAAACTCACCAGTCCAGGTTGCTGATGTCAGTTTGTAGGGCTCCCTTGGGTCTATCTGGGCAGCAGAAATTTGAGGAGCGGACAATTTTGGTCTGCGATCCATCCTTCGATATATGGATTCTTTGCAGTCAGGTCCCAGCCCTGCTCTTGGGGCTCCTGGGCACATCCTTTGGCCATTTTCCCTGGGAAAGAAAACTCACCAGTCCAGGTTGCTGATATCAGTTTGTAGGGCTCCCTTGGGTCTATCAGGGCAGCACAACTTTGAGGAGGGGACAACTTTGGTCTGCGAAGCATCCTTCAATATAAGGATTCTTTGCAGTCAGGCCCCAGCCCGTTGCCAGGGGCCCCTGGGCACATCCTTTGGCCATTTTCCCTGGGAAATAAAACTCACCAGTCCAGGTTGCTGATGTCAGTTTGTAGGGCTCCCTTGGGTCTCTCAGGGCAGCACAACTTTGAGGAGGGGACAACTTCGGTCTGGGGTCCATTCTTCGATATAAGATTCTTTGCAGTCAGGCCCCATCCCAGTCCCAGGGGCCCCTGGGCACATCCTTTGGCCATTTTCCCTGGGAAAGAAAACTCACCAGTCCAGGTTGCTGATGTCAGTTTGTAGGGCTCCCTTGGGTCTATCTGGGCAGCAGAAATTTGAGGAGCGGACAATTTTGGTCTGCGATCCATCCTTCGATATATGGATTCTTTGCAGTCAGGTCCCAGCCCTGCTATTGGGGCTCCTGGGAACATCCTTTGGCCATTTTCCCTGGGAAAGAAAACTCACCAGTCCAGGTTGCTGATGTCAGTTTGTAGGGCTCCCTTGGGTCTCTCAGGGCAGCACAACTTTAGGGAGGGGACCACTTCAGTCTGTGATCCATCCTTCGATATAAGGATTTTTTGCAATCAGGCCCCAGCCCAGGGAAAGGGGCCCCTAGGCACATCCTTTGGCCATTTTCCCTGGGAAAGAAAACTCACCAGTCCAGGTTGCTGATATCAGTTTGTAGGGCTCCCTTGGGTCTATCAGGGCAGCACAATTATGAGATGGGGACAACTTCGGTCTGCGATCCATCCTTCGATATATGGATTCTTTGCAGTCAGGCCCGAGCCCAGTGCCAGGGGCCCCTGGGCACATCCTTTGGCCATTTTCCCTGGGAAAGAAAACTCACCATTCCAGGTTCCTGATGTCAGTTTGTAGGGCTCCCTTGGGTCTATCAGGGCAGCACAAGTATGAGATGGGGACAACTTTGGTCTGCGAAGCATCTTTCAATATAAGGATTCTTTGCAGTCAGGCCCCAGCCCATTGCCAGGGGCCCCTGGGCACATCCTTTGGCCATTTTCCCTGGGAAAGAAAACTCACCAGCCCAGGTTGCTGATGTCAGTTTGTAGGGCTCCCTTGGGTCTCTCAGGGCAGCACAACTTTGAGGAGGGGACAACTTTGTTCTGTGATCCATTCTTCGATATAAGGATTCTTCGCAGTCAGGCCCCAGCCCGGGGTCAGGGGACCCTGGGCACATCCTTTGGCCATTTTCCCTGGGAAAGAAAACTCACCAGTCCAGGTTGCTGATGTCAGTTTGTAGGGCTCTCTTGGGTCTATCAGGGCAGCACAACTTTGAGGAGGGGACAACTTCGGTCTGGGGTCCATCCTTCGATATAAGGATTTTTTGCAGTCAGGTGCCAGCCCAGTGCCAGGGGCCCCTGGGCACTTCCTTTGGCCATTTTCCCTGGGAAAGAAAACCCACCAGTCCAGGCTGCTGATGTCAGTTTGTAGGGCTCCCTTGGGTCTATCAGGGCAGCACAACTTTGAGGAGGGGACAACTTCGGTATGGGGTCCATCCTTCGATATAATGATTCTTTGCTGTCAGGTCCCAGCCCTGCTCTTGGGGCTCCTGGGAACATCCTTTGGCCATTTTCCCTGGGAAAGAAAACTCACCAGTCCAGGTTGCTGATGTCAGTTTGTAGGGCTCCCTTGGGTCTCTCAGGGCAGCACAACTTTGAGGAGGGGACAACTTCGGTCTGCGATCCATCCTTCGATATAAGGATTCTTTGCATTCAGGCCCGAGCCCAGGGTCAGGGGCCCCTGGGCACATCCTTTGGCCATTTTCCCTGGGAAAGAAAACTCACCAGTCCAGGTTGCTGATGTCAGTTTGTAGGGCTCCCTTGGGTCTATCAGGGCAGCACAAGTATGAGATGGGGACAACTTCGGTCTGCGATCCATCCTTCGATATAAGGATTCTTTGCATTCAGGCCCGAGCCCAGGGCCAGGGGCCCCTGGGCACATCCTTTGGCCATTTTCCCTGGGAAAGAAAACTCACCAGTCCAGGTTCCTGATGTCAGTTTGTAGGGCTCCCTTGGGTCTATCAGGGCAGCACAAGTTTGAGGTGGGGATAATTTTGGTCTGTGATCCACCCTTCGATAGAGGGATTCTTTACAGTCAGGCCCGAGTCCAGGGCCAGGGGCCCCTGGGCACATCCTTTGGCCATTTTCCCTGGGAAAGAAAACTCACCAGTCCAGGTTGCTGATATCAGTTTGTAGGGCTCCCTTGGGTCTATCTGGGCAGCAGAAATTTGAGGAGCGGACAATTTTGGTCTGCGATCCATCCTTCGATATATGGATTCTTTGCAGTCAGGTCCCAGCCCTGCTCTTGGGGCTCCTGGGAACATCCTTTGGCCATTTTCCCTGGGAAAGAAAACTCACCAGTCCAGGTTGCTGATGTCAGTTTGTAGGGCTCCCTTGGGTCTATCAGGGCAGCACAAGTATGAGATGGGGACAACTTCGGTCTGCGATCCTTCCTTCGATACAAGGATTCTTTGCATTCAGGCCCGAGCCCAGGGCCAGGGGCCCCTGGGCACATCCTTTGGCCATTTTCCCTGGGAAAGAAAACTCACCAGTCCAGGTTGCTGATGTCAGTTTGTAGGGCTCCCTTGGGTCTATCAGGGCAGCACAAGTTTGAGGTGGGGACAATTTTGGTCTGTGATCCACCCTTCGATAGATGGATTCTTTACAGTCAGGCCCGAGCCCAGGGTCAGGGGCCCCTGGGCATATCCTTTGGCCATTTTCCCTGGGAAAGAAAACTCACCAGTCCAGGTTGCTGATGTCAGTTTGTAGGGCTCCCTTGGGTCTCTCAGGGCAGCACAACTTTGAGGAGGGGACAACTTCGGTCTGGGGTCCATCCTTCGATATAAGGATTCTTTGCAGTCAGGTCCCAGCCCTGCTCTTGGGGCTCCTGGGCACATCCTTTGGCCATTTTCCCTGGGAAAGAAAACTCACCAGTCCAGGTTGCTGAGGTCAGTTTGTAGGGCTCCCTTGGGTCTATATGGGAAGTAGAAATTTGAGGAGGGGACAACTTCGGTCTGTGATCCATTCTTCGATATAAGGATTCTTCGCAGTAAGGCCCCAGCCCGGGGTCAGGGGACCCTGGGCACATCCTTTGGCCATTTTCCCTGGGAAAGAAAACTCACCAGTCCAGGTTCCTGATGTCAGTTTGTAGGGCTCCCTTGGGTCTCTCAGGGCAGCACAACTTTGAGGAGGGGAAAACTTCGGTCTGGGATCCATCCTTCTATATAAGGATTCTTTGCAGTCAGGTCCCAGCCCTGCTCTTGGGGCTCCTGGGAACATCCTTTGGCCATTTTCCCTGGGAAAGAAAACTCACCAGTCCAGGTTGCTGATGTCAGTTTGTAGGGCTCCCTTGGGTCTCTCAGGGCAGCACAACTTTGAGGAGGGGACAACTTTGGTCTGTGATCCATTCTTAGATATAAGGATTCTTCGCAGTCAGGCCCCAGCCCGGGGTCAGGGGCCCCTGGGCACATCCTTTGGCCATTTTCCCTGGGAAAGAAAACTCACCAGTCCAGGTTGCTGATGTCAGTTTGTAGGGCCCCCTTGGGTCTATCTGGGCAGCAGAAATTTGAGGAGCGGAAAATTTTGGTCTGCGATCCATCCTTCGATATATGGATTCTTTGCAGTCAGGTCCCAGCCCTGCTCTTGGGGCTCCTGGGAACATCCTTTGGCCATTTTCCCTGGGAAAGAAAACTCACCAGTCCAGGTTGCTGATGTCAGTTTGTAGGGCTCCCTTGGGTCTCTCAGGGCAGCACAACTTTAGGGAGGGGACCACTTCAGTCTGTGATCCATCCTTCGATATAAGGATTTTTTGCATTCAGGCCCCAGCCCAGGGCCAGGGGCCCCTGGGCACATCCTTTGGCCATTTTCCCTGGGAAAGAAAACTCACCAGTCCAGGTTGCTGATATCAGTTTGTAGGGCTCCCTTGGGTCTATCAGGGCAGCACAAGTATGAGATGGGGACAACTTCGGTCTGCGATCCACCCTTCGATATAAGGATTCTTTGCATTCAGGCCCGAGCCCAGTGCCAGAGGCCCCTGGGCACATCCTTTGGCCATTTTCCCTGGGAAAGAAAACTCACCAGTCCAGGTTCCTGATGTCAGTTTGTAGGGCTCCCTTGGGTCTATCAGGGCAGCACAAGTATGAGATGGGGACAATTTCGGTCTGCGATCCATCCTTCGATATAAGGATTCTTTGCATTCAGGCCCGAGCCCAGGGCCAGGGGCCCCTGGGCACATCCTTTGGCCATTTTCCCTGGGAAAGAAAACTCACCAGTCCAGGTTGCTGATGTCAGTTTGTAGGGCTCCCTTGGGTCTAACAGGGCAGCACAAGTTTGAGGTGGGGACAATTTTGGTCTGTGATCCACGCTTCGATTGAGGGATTCTTTACAGTCAGGCCCGAGTCCACGGCCAGGGGCTCCTGGGCACATCCTTTGGCCATTTTCCCTGGGAAAGAAAATTCACCAGTCCAGGTTGCTAATGTCAGTTTGTAGGGCTCCCTTGGGTCTATCAGGGCAGCACAACTTTGAGGAGGGGACAACTTCAGTCTGGGGTCCATCCTTCGATATAAGGATTCTTTGCAGTCAGGTCCAAGCCCAGTGCCAGGGGACGCTGGGCACATCCTTTGGCCATTTTCCCTGGGAAAGAAAACTCACCAGTCCAGGTTGCTGATGTCAGTTTGTAGGGCTCCCTTGGGTCTCTCAGGGCAGCACAACTTTGAGGAGGGGACAACTTTGGTCTGTGATCCATTCTTCGATATAAGGATTCTTCGCAGTCAGGTCCCAGCCCGGGGTCAGGGGCCCCTGGGCACATCCTTTGGCCATTTTCCCTGGGAAATAAAACTCACCAGTCCAGGTTGCTGATGTCAGTTTGTAGGGCTCCCTTGGGTCTCTCAGGGCAGCACAACTTTGAGGAGGGGACAACTTCGGTCTGGGGTCCATCCTTCGATATAAGGATTTTTTGCAGTCAGGTGCCAGCCCAGTGCCAGGGGCCCCTGGGCACATCCTTTGGCCATTTTCCCTGGGAAAGAAAACTCACCAGTCCAGGTTGCTGATGTCAGTTTGTAGGGCTCCCTTGGGTCTATATGGGAAGTAGAAATTTGAGGAGGGGACAACTTCGGTCTGTGATCCATTCTTCGATATAAGGATTCTTCGCAGTAAGGCCCCAGCCTGGGGTCAGGGGACCCTGGGCACATCCTTTGGCCACTTTCCCTGGGAAAGAAAACTCACTAGTCCAGGTTGCAGATGTCAGTTTGTAGGGCTCCCTTGGGTCTATCAGGGCAGCACAACTTTGAGGAGGGGACAACTTTGGTCTGCGAACCGTCCTTCGATATAAGGATTCTTTGCAGTCAGGCCCCAGCCCAGGGCCAGGGGCCCCTGGGCACATCCTTTGGCCATTTTCCCTGGGAAAGAAAACTCACCAGTCCAGGTTGCTGATGTCAGTTTGTAGGGCTCCCTTGGGTCTCTCAGGGCAGCACAACTTTGAGGAGGGGACAACTTTGGTCTGTGATCCATTCTTAGATATAAGGATTCTTCGCAGTCAGGCCCCAGCCCGGGGTCAGGGGCCCCTGGGCACATCCTTTGGCCATTTTCCCTGGGAAAGAAAACTCACCAGTCCAGGTTGCTGATGTCAGTTTGTAGGGCTCCCTTGGGTCTATCTGGGCAGCAGAAATTTGAGGAGCGGACAATTTTGGTCTGCGATCCATCCTTCGATATATGGATTCTTTGCAGTCAGGTCCCAGCCCTGCTCTTGGGGCTCCTGGGAACATCCTTTGGCCATTTTCCCTGGGAAAGAAAACTCACCAGTCCAGGTTGCTGATGTCAGTTTGTAGGGCTCCCTTGGGTCTCTCAGGGCAGCACAACTTTAGGGAGGGGACCATTTCAGTCTGTGATCCATCCTTCGATATAAGGATTTTTTTCATTCAGGCCCCAGCCCAGGGCCAGGGGCCCCTGGGCACATCCTTTGGCCATTTTCCCTGGGAAAGAAAACTCACCAGTCCAGGTTGCTGATATCAGTTTGTAGGGCTCCCTTGGGTCTATCAGGGCAGCACAACTTTGAGGAGGGGACAACTTTGGTCTGCGAAGCATCCTTCAATATAAGGATTCTTTGCAGTCAGGCCCCAGCCCGTTGCCAGGGGTCCCTGGGCACATCCTTTGGCCATTTTCCCTGGGAAATAAAACTCACCAGTCCAGGTTGCTGATGTCAGTTTGTAGGGCTCCCTTGGGTCTCTCAGGGCAGCACAACTTTGAGGAGGGGACAACTTCGGTTGGGGGTCCATTCTTCGATATAAGGATTCTTTGCAGTCAGGCCCCATCCCAGTCCCAGGGGCCCCTGGGCACATCCTTTGGCCATTTTCCCTGGGAAAGAAAACTCACCAGTCCAGGTTCCTGATGTCAGTTTGTAGGGCTCCCTTGGGTCTATCTGGGCAGCAGAAATTTGAGGAGCGGACAATTTTGGTCTGCGATCCATCCTTCGATATATGGATTCTTTGCAGTCAGGTCCCAGCCCTGCTATTGGGGCTCCTGGGCACATCCTTTGGCCATTTTCCCTGGGAAAGAAAACTCACCATTCCAGGTTGCTGATGTCAGTTTGTAGGGCTCCCTTGGGTCTATCAGGGCAGCACAACTTTGAGGAGGGGACAACTTTGGTCTGCGAAGCATCTTTCAATATAAGGATTCTTTGCAGTCAGGCCCCAGCCCATTGCCAGGGGCCCCTGGGCACATCCTTTGGCCATTTTCCCTGGGAAAGAAAACTCACCAGCCCAGGTTGCTGATGTCAGTTTGTAGGGCTCCCTTGGGTCTCTCAGGGCAGCACAACTTTGAGGAGGGGACAACTTTGGTCTGTGATCCATTCTTCGATATAAGGATTCTTCGCAGTCAGGCCCCAGCCCGGGGTCAGGGGACCCTGGGCACATCCTTTGGCCATTTTCCCTGGGAAAGAAAACTCACCAGTCCAGGTTGCTGATGTCAGTTTGTAGGGCTCTCTTGGGTCTATCAGGGCAGCACAACTTTGAGGAGGGGACAACTTCGGTCTGGGGTCCATCCTTCGATATAAGGATTTTTTGCAGTCAGGTGCCAGCCCAGTGCCAGGGGCCCCTGGGCACATCCTTTGGCCATTTTCCCTGGGAAAGAAAACCCACCAGTCCAGGCTGCTGATGTCAGTTTGTAGGGCTCCCTTGGGTCTATCAGGGCAGCACAACTTTGAGGAGGGGACAACTTCGGTATGGGGTCCATCCTTCGATATAATGATTCTTTGCTGTCAGGTCCCAGCCCTGTTCTTGGGGCTCCTGGGAACATCCTTTGGCCATTTTCCCTGGGAAAGAAAACTCACTAGTCCAGGTTGCAGATGTCAGTTTGTAGGGCTCCCTTGGGTCTCTCAGGGCAGCACAACTTTGAGGAGGGGACAACTTTGGTCTGCGAAGCATCCTTCAATATAAGGATTCTTTGCAGTCAGGCCCCAGCCCATTGCCAGGGGCCCCTGGGCACATCCTTTGGCCATTTTCCCTGGGAAAGAAAACTCACCAGCCCAGGTTGCTGATGTCAGTTTGTAGGGCTCCCTTGGGTCTCTCAGGGCAGCACAACTTTGAGGAGGGGACAACTTTGGTCTGTGATCCATTCTTCGATATAAGGATTCTTCGCAGTCAGGCCCCAGCCCGGGGTCAGGGGACCCTGGGCACATCCTTTGGCCATTTTCCCTGGGAAAGAAAACTCACCAGTCCAGGTTGCTGATGTCAGTTTGTAGGGCTCCCTTGGGTCTATCAGGGCAGCACAACTTTGAGGAGGGGACAACTTTGGTCTGCGAACCATCCTTCGATATAAGGATTCTTTGCATTCAGGCCCAAGCCCAGGGTCAGGGGCCCCTGGGCACATCCTTTGGCCATTTTCCCTGGGAAAGAAAACTCACCAGTCCAGGTTGCTGATGTCAGTTTGTAGGGCTCCCTTGGGTCTATCAGGGCAGCACAAGTATGAGATGGGGACAATTTCGGTCTGCGATCCATCCTTCGATATAAGGATTCTTTGCATTCAGGCCCGAGCCCAGGGCCAGGTGCCCCTGGGCACATCCTTTGGCCATTTTCCCTGGGAAAGAAAACTCACCAGTCCAGGTTCCTGATGTCAGTTTGTAGGGCTCCCTTGGGTCTATCAGGGCAGCACAAGTTTGAGGTGGGGATAATTTTGGTCTGTGATCCACCCTTCGATAGAGGGATTCTTTACAGTCAGGCCCGAGTCCAGGGCCAGGGGCCCCTGGGCACATCCTTTGGCCATTTTCCCTGGGAAAGAAAACTCACCAGTCCAGGTTGCTGATATCAGTTTGTAGGGCTCCCTTGGGTCTATCAGGGCAGCACAAGTATGAGATGGGGACAACTTCGGTCTGCGATCCATCCTTCGATATAAGGATTCTTTGCATTCAGGCCCCAGCCCAGTGCCAGGGGCCCCTGGGCACATCCTTTGGCCATTTTCCCTGGGAAAGAAAACTCACCATTCCAGGTTCCTGATGTCAGTTTGTAGGGCTCCCTTGGGTCTATCAGGGCAGCACAAGTATGAGATGGGGACAACTTCGGTCTGCGATCCATCCTTCGATACAAGGATTCTTTGCATTCAGGCCCGAGCCCAGGGCCAGGGGCCCCTGGGCACATCCTTTGGCCATTTTCCCTGGGAAAGAAAACTCACCAGTCCAGGTTGCTGATGTCAGTTTGTAGGGCTCCCTTGGGTCTATCAGGGCAGCACAAGTTTGAGGTGGGGACAATTTTGGTCTGTGATCCACCCTTCGATAGATGGATTCTTTACAGTCAGGCCCGAGCCCAGGGTCAGGGGCCCCTGGGCATATCCTTTGGCCATTTTCCCTGGGAAAGAAAACTCACCAGTCCAGGTTGCTGATGTCAGTTTGTAGGGCTCCCTTGGGTCTCTCAGGGCAGCACAATTTTGAGGAGGGGACAACTTCGGTCTGGGGTCCATCCTTCGATATAAGGATTCTTTGCAGTCAGGTCCCAGCCCTGCTCTTGGGGCTCCTGGGCACATCCTTTGGCCATTTTCCCTGGGAAAGAAAACTCACCAGTCCAGGTTGCTGAGGTCAGTTTGTAGGGCTCCCTTGGGTCTATATGGGAAGTAGAAATTTGAGGAGGGGACAACTTCGGTCTGTGATCCATTCTTCGATATAAGGATTCTTCGCAGTAAGGCCCCAGCCCGGGGTCAGGGGACCCTGGGCACATCCTTTGGCCATTTTCCCTGGGAAAGAAAACTCACTAGTCCAGGTTGCAGATGTCAGTTTGTAGGGCTCCCTTGGGTCTATCAGGGCAGCACAACTTTGAGGAGGGGACAACTTTGGTCTGCGAAGCATCCTTCAATATAAGGATTCTTTGCAGTCAGGCCCCAGCCCATTGCCAGGGGCCCCTGGGCACATCCTTTGGCCATTTTCCCTGGGAAAGAAAACTCACCAGTCCAGGTTGCTGATGTCAGTTTGTAGGGCTCCCTTGGGTCTATCAGGGCAGCACAACTTTGAGGAGGGGACAACTTCGGTTGGGGGTACAAACTTCGATATAAGGATTCTCTGCAGTCAGGCCCCAGCCCAGGGCCAGGGGCCCCTGGGCACATCCTTTGGCCATTTTCCCTGGGAAAGAAAACTCACCAGTCCAGGTTGCTGATGTCAGTTTGTAGGGCTCCCTTGGGTCTATCTGGGCAGCAGAAATTTGAGGAGCGGACAATTTTGGTCTGCGATCCATCCTTCGATATATGGATTCTTTGCAGTCAGGTCCCAGCCCTGCTCTTGGGGCTCCTGGGCACATCCTTTGGCCATTTTCCCTGGGAAAGAAAACTCACCAGTCCAGGTTGCTGATATCAGTTTGTAGGGCTCCCTTGGGTCTATCAGGGCAGCACAACTTTGAGGAGGGGACAACTTTGGTCTGCGAAGCATCCTTCAATATAAGGATTCTTTGCAGTCAGGCCCCAGCCCGTTGCCAGGGGCCCCTGGGCACATCCTTTGGCCATTTTCCCTGGGAAATAAAACTCACCAGTCCAGGTTGCTGATGTCAGTTTGTAGGGCTCCCTTGGGTCTCTCAGGGCAGCACAACTTTGAGGAGGGGACAACTTCGGTCTGGGGTCCATTCTTCGATATAAGATTCTTTGCAGTCAGGCCCCATCCCAGTCCCAGGGGCCCCTGGGCACATCCTTTGGCCATTTTCCCTGGGAAAGAAAACTCACCAGTCCAGGTTGCTGATGTCAGTTTGTAGGGCTCCCTTGGGTCTATCTGGGCAGCAGAAATTTGAGGAGCGGACAATTTTGGTCTGCGATCCATCCTTCGATATATGGATTCTTTGCAGTCAGGTCCCAGCCCTGCTATTGGGGCTCCTGGGAACATCCTTTGGCCATTTTCCCTGGGAAAGAAAACTCACCAGTCCAGGTTGCTGATGTCAGTTTGTAGGGCTCCCTTGGGTCTCTCAGGGCAGCACAACTTTAGGGAGGGGACCACTTCAGTCTGTGATCCATCCTTCGATATAAGGATTTTTTGCAATCAGGCCCCAGCCCAGGGAAAGGGGCCCCTAGGCACATCCTTTGGCCATTTTCCCTGGGAAAGAAAACTCACCAGTCCAGGTTGCTGATATCAGTTTGTAGGGCTCCCTTGGGTCTATCAGGGCAGCACAATTATGAGATGGGGACAACTTCGGTCTGCGATCCATCCTTCGATATATGGATTCTTTGCAGTCAGGCCCGAGCCCAGTGCCAGGGGCCCCTGGGCACATCCTTTGGCCATTTTCCCTGGGAAAGAAAACTCACCATTCCAGGTTCCTGATGTCAGTTTGTAGGGCTCCCTTGGGTCTATCAGGGCAGCACAAGTATGAGATGGGGACAACTTCGGTCTGGGGTCCATCCTTCGATATAAGGATTCTTCGCAGTCAGGTCCCAGCCCGGGGTCGGGGGCCCCTGGGCACATCCTTTGGCCATTTTCCCTGGGAAAGAAAACTCACCAGTCCAGGTTGCTGATGTCAGTTTGTAGGGCTCCCTTGGGTCTATCAGGGCAGCACAACTTTGAGGAGGGGACAACTTCGGTCTGGGGTCCATCCTTCGATATATGGATTCTTTGCAGTCAGGTCCCAGCCCTGCTCTTGGGGCTCCTGGGAACATCCTTTGGCCATTTTCCCTGGGAAAGAAAATTCACCAGTCCAGGTTGCTGATGTCAGTTTGTAGGGCTCCCTTGGGTCTCTCAGGGCAGCACAACTTTGAGGAGGGGACAACTTCAGTCTGCGATCCATCCTTCGATATAAGGATTCTTTGCATTCAGGCCCGAGCCCAGGGTCAGGGGCCCCTGGGCACATCCTTTGGCCATTTTCCCTGGGAAAGAAAACTCACCAGTCCAGGTTGCTGATATCAGTTTGTAGGGCTCCCTTGGGTCTATCAGGGCAGTACAAGTATGAGATGGGGACAACTTCGGTCTGGGGTCCATCCTTCGATATAAGGATTTTTTGCAGTCAGGTGCCAGCCCAGTGCCAGGGGCCCCTGGGCACATCCTTTGGCCATTTTCCCTGGGAAAGAAAACTCACCAGTCCAGGTTCCTGATGTCAGTTTGTAGGGCTCCCTTGGGTCTATCAGGGCAGCACAAGTATGAGATGGGGACAACTTCGGTCTGCGATCCATCCTTCGATATAAGGATTCTTTGCATTCAGGCCCGAGCCCTGGGCCAGGTGCCCCTGGGCACATCCTTTGGCCATTTTCCCTGGGAAAGAAAACTCACCAGTCCAGGTTCCTGATGTCAGTTTGTAGGGCTCCCTTGGGTCTATCAGGGCAGCACAAGTTTGAGGTGGGGACAATTTTGGTCTGTGATCCACGCTTCGATTGAGGGATTCTTTACAGTCAGGCCCGAGTCCAGGGCCAGGGGCTCCTGGGCACATCCTTTGGCCATTTTCCCTGGGAAAGAAAATTCACCAGTCCAGGTTGCTAATGTCAGTTTGTAGGGCTCCCTTGGATCTATCAGGGCAGCACAACTTTGAGGAGGGGACAACTTCAGTCTGGGGTCCATCCTTCGATATAAGGATTCTTTGCAGTCAGGTCCGAGCCCAGTGCCAGGGGCCCCTGGGCACATCCTTTGGCCATTTTCCCTGGGAAAGAAAACTCACCAGTCCAGGTTGCTGAGGTCAGTTTGTAGGGCTCCCTTGGGTCTATCAGGGCAGCACAACTTTGAGGAGGGGACAACTTCGGTTGGGGGTCCAAACTTCGATATAAGGATTCTCTGCAGTCAGGTCCCAGCCCAGGGCCGGGGGTCCCTGGGCACATCCTTTGGCCATTTTCCCTGGGAAAGAAAATTCACCTGTCCAGGTTGCTGATGTCAGTTTGTAGGGCTCCCTTGGGTCTATCTGGGCAGCAGAAATTTGAGGAGCGGACAATTTTGGTCTGCGATCCATCCTTCGATATATGGATTCTTTGCAGTCAGGTCCCAGCCCTGCTCTTGGGGCTCCTGGGAACATCCTTTGGCCATTTTCCCTGGGAAAGAAAACTCACCAGTCCAGGTTGCTGATATCAGTTTGTAGGGCTCCCTTGGGTCTATCAGGGCAGCACAAGTATGAGATGGGGACAACTTCGGTCTGTGATCCATCCTTCGATATAAGGATTCTTTGCATTCAGGCCCGAGCCCAGTGCCAGGGGCCCCTGGGCACATCCTTTGGCCATTTTCCCTGGGAAAGAAAACTCACCATTCCAGGTTCCTGATGTCAGTTTGTAGGGCTCCCTTGGGTCTATCAGGGCAGCACAAGTATGAGATGGGGACAACTTCGGTCTGCGATCCATCCTTCGATACAAGGATTCTTTGCATTCAGGCCCGAGCCCAGGGCCAGGGGCCCCTGGGCACATCCTTTGGCCATTTTCCCTGGGAAAGAAAACTCACCAGTCCAGGTTCCTGATGTCAGTTTGTAGGGCTCCCTTGGGTCTATCAGGGCAGCACAAGTTTGAGGTGGGGACAATTTTGGTCTGTGATCCACCCTTCGATAGAGGGATTCTTTACAGTCAGGCCCGAGCCCAGGGTCAGGGGCCCCTGGGCATATCCTTTGGCCATTTTCCCTGGGAAAGAAAACTCACCAGTCCAGGTTGCTGATGTCAGTTTGTAGGGCTTCCTTGTTTCTCTCAGGGCAGCACAACTTTGAGGATGGGACAACTTCGGTCTGGGGTCCATCCTTCGATATAAGGATTTTTTGCATTCAGGTCGGAGCCCAGTGCCAGGGGCCCCTGGGCACATCCTTTGGCCATTTTCCCTGGGAAAGAAAACTCACCAGTCCAGGTTGCTGATGTCAGTTTGTAGGGCTCCCTTGGGTCTCTCAGGGCAGCACAACTTTGAGGAGGGGACAACTTCGGTCTGTGATCCATTGTTCGATATAAGGATTCTTTGCAGTCAGGTCCCAGCCCGGGGTCAGGGGCCCCTGGGCACATCCTTTGGCCATTTTCCCTGGGAAAGAAAACTCACTAGTCCAGGTTGCTGATGTCAGTTTGTAGGGCTCCCTTGGGTCTATCAGGGCAGCACAACTTTGAGGAGGGGACAACTTTGGTCTGCGAACCATCCTTCGATATAAGGATTCTTTGCAGTCAGGCCCCAGCCCGTTGCCAGGGGCCCCTGGGCAACTCCTTTGGCCATTTTCCCTGGGAAAGAAAACTCACCAGTCCAGGTTGCTGATGTCAGTTTGTAGGGCTCCCTTGGGTCTCTCAGGGCAGCACAACTTTGAGGAGGGGACAACTTTGGTCTGTGATCCATTCTTAGATATAAGGATTCTTCGCAGTCAGGCCCCAGCCCGGGGTCAGGGGCCCCTGGGCACATCCTTTGGCCATTTTCCCTGGGAAAGAAAACTCACCAGTCCAGGTTGCTGATGTCAGTTTGTAGGGCTCCCTTGGGTCTATCAGGGCAGCACAACTTTGAGGAGGGGACAACTTCGGTCTGCGATCCATCCTTCGATATAAGGATTCTTTGCATTCAGGCCCGAGCCCAGGGTCAGGGGCCCCTGGGCACATCCTTTGGCCATTTTCCCTGGGAAAGAAAACTCACCAGTCCAGGTTCCTGATGTCAGTTTGTAGGGCTCCCTTGGGTCTATCAGGGCAGCACAAGTTTGAGGTGGGGATAATTTTGGTCTGTGATCCACCCTTCGATAGAGGGATTCTTTACAGTCAGGCCCGAGTCCAGGGCCAGGGGCCCCTGGGCACATCCTTTGGCCATTTTCCCTGGGAAAGAAAACTCACCAGTCCAGGTTGCTGATATCAGTTTGTAGGGCTCCCTTGGGTCTATCAGGGCAGCACAAGTATGAGATGGGGACAACTTCGGTCTGCGATCCATCCTTCGATATAAGGATTCTTTGCATTCAGGCCCGAGCCCAGTGCCAGGGGCCCCTGGGCACATCCTTTGGCCATTTTCCCTGGGAAAGAAAACTCACCATTCCAGGTTCCTGATGTCAGTTTGTAGGGCTCCCTTGGGTCTCTCAGGGCAGCACAAGTATGAGATGGGGACAACTTCGGTCTGCGATCCATCCTTCGATACAAGGATTCTTTGCATTCAGGCCCGAGCCCAGGGCCAGGGGCCCCTGGGCACATCCTTTGGCCATTTTCCCTGGGAAAGAAAACTCACCAGTCCAGGTTGCTGATGTCAGTTTGTAGGGCTCCCTTGGGTCTATCAGGGCAGCACAAGTTTGAGGTGGGGACAATTTTGGTCTGTGATCCACCCTTCGATAGATGGATTCTTTACAGTCAGGCCCGAGCCCAGGGTCAGGGGCCCCTGGGCATATCCTTTGGCCATTTTCCCTGGGAAAGAAAACTCACCAGTCCAGGTTGCTGATGTCAGTTTGTAGGGCTCCCTTGGGTCTCTCAGGGCAGCACAACTTTGAGGAGGGGACAACTTCGGTCTGGGGTCCATCCTTCGATATAAGGATTCTTTGCAGTCAGGTCCCAGCCCTGCTCTTGGGGCTCCTGGGAACATCCTTTGGCCATTTTCCCTGGGAAAGAAAACTCACCAGTCCAGGTTGCTGATGTCAGTTTGTAGGGCTCCCTTGGGTCTCTCAGGGCAGCACAACTTTGAGGAGGGGACAACTTTGGTCTGTGATCCATTCTTAGATATAAGGATTCTTCGCAGTCAGGCCCCAGCCCGGGGTCAGGGGCCCCTGGGCACATCCTTTGGCCATTTTCCCTGGGAAAGAAAACTCACCAGTCCAGGTTGCTGATGTCAGTTTGTAGGGCTCCCTTGGGTCTATCTGGGCAGCAGAAATTTGAGGAGCGGACAATTTTGGTCTGCGATCCATCCTTCGATATATGGATTCTTTGCAGTCAGGTCCCAGCCCTGCTCTTGGGGCTCCTGGGAACATCCTTTGGCCATTTTCCCTGGGAAAGAAAACTCACCAGTCCAGGTTGCTGATGTCAGTTTGTAGGGCTCCCTTGGGTCTCTCAGGGCAGCACAACTTTAGGGAGGGGACCACTTCAGTCTGTGATCCATCCTTCGATATAAGGATTTTTTGCATTCAGGCCCCAGCCCAGGGCCAGGGGCCCCTGGGCACATCCTTTGGCCATTTTCCCTGGGAAAGAAAACTCACCAGTCCAGGTTGCTGATATCAGTTTGTAGGGCTCCCTTGGGTCTATCAGGGCAGCACAAGTATGAGATGGGGACAACTTCGGTCTGCGATCCACCCTTCGATATAAGGATTCTTTGCATTCAGGCCCGAGCCCAGTGCCAGAGGCCCCTGGGCACATCCTTTGGCCATTTTCCCTGGGAAAGAAAACTCACCAGTCCAGGTTCCTGATGTCAGTTTGTAGGGCTCCCTTGGGTCTATCAGGGCAGCACAAGTATGAGATGGGGACAATTTCGGTCTGCGATCCATCCTTCGATATAAGGATTCTTTGCATTCAGGCCCGAGCCCAGGGCCAGGTGCCCCTGGGCACATCCTTTGGCCATTTTCCCTGGGAAAGAAAACTCACCAGTCCAGGTTCCTGATGTCAGTTTGTAGGGCTCCCTTGGGTCTATCAGGGCAGCACAAGTTTGAGGTGGGGACAATTTTGGTCTGTGATCCACGCTTCGATTGAGGGATTCTTTACAGTCAGGCCCGAGTCCACGGCCAGGGGCTCCTGGGCACATCCTTTGGCCATTTTCCCTGGGAAAGAAAATTCACCAGTCCAGGTTGCTAATGTCAGTTTGTAGGGCTCCCTTGGGTCTATCAGGGCAGCACAACTTTGAGGAGGGGACAACTTCAGTCTGGGGTCCATCCTTCGATATAAGGATTCTTTGCAGTCAGGTCCAAGCCCAGTGCCAGGGGACGCTGGGCACATCCTTTGGCCATTTTCCCTGGGAAAGAAAACTCACCAGTCCAGGTTGCTGATGTCAGTTTGTAGGGCTCCCTTGGGTCTCTCAGGGCAGCACAACTTTGAGGAGGGGACAACTTTGGTCTGTGATCCATTCTTCGATATAAGGATTCTTCGCAGTCAGGTCCCAGCCCGGGGTCAGGGGCCCCTGGGCACATCCTTTGGCCATTTTCCCTGGGAAATAAAACTCACCAGTCCAGGTTGCTGATGTCAGTTTGTAGGGCTCCCTTGGGTCTCTCAGGGCAGCACAACTTTGAGGAGGGGACAACTTCGGTCTGGGGTCCATCCTTCGATATAAGGATTTTTTGCAGTCAGGTGCCAGCCCAGTGCGAGGGGCCCCTGGGCACATCCTTTGGCCATTTTCCCTGGGAAAGAAAACTCACCAGTCCAGGTTGCTGATGTCAGTTTGTAGGGCTCCCTTGGGTCTATATGCGAAGTAGAAATTTGAGGAGGGGACAACTTCGGTCTGTGATCCATTCTTCGATATAAGGATTCTTCGCAGTAAGGCCCCAGCCTGGGGTCAGGGGACCCTGGGCACATCCTTTGGCCACTTTCCCTGGGAAAGAAAACTCACTAGTCCAGGTTGCAGATGTCAGTTTGTAGGGCTCCCTTGGGTCTATCAGGGCAGCACAACTTTGAGGAGGGGACAACTTTGGTCTGTGAAGCATCCTTCAGTATAAGGATTCTTTGCAGTCAGGCCCCAGCCCATTGCCAGGGGCCCCTGGGCACATCCTTTGGCCATTTTCCCTGGGAAAGAAAACTCACCAGTCCAGGTTCCTGATGTCAATTTGTAGGGCTCCCTTGGGTCTCTCAGGGCAGCACAACTTTGAGGAGGGGACAACTTCGGTCTGTGATCCATTGTTCGATATAAGGATTCTTTGCAGTCAGGTCCCAGCCTGGGGTCAGGGGCCCCTGGGCACATCCTTTGGCCATTTTCCCTGGGAAAGAAAACTCACTAGTCCAGGTTGCTGATGTCAGTTTGTAGGGCTCCCTTGGGTCTATCAGGGCAGCACGACTTTGAGGAGGGGACAACTTTGGTCTGCGAACCGTCCTTCGATATAAGGATTCTTTGCAGTCAGGCCCCAGCCCAGGGCCAGGGGCCCCTGGGCACATCCTTTGGCCATTTTCCCTGGGAAAGAAAACTCACCAGTCCAGGTTGCTGATGTCAGTTTGTAGGGCTCCCTTGGGTCTCTCAGGGCAGCACAACTTTGAGGAGGGGACAACTTTGGTCTGTGATCCATTCTTAGATATAAGGATTCTTCGCAGTCAGGCCCCAGCCCGGGGTCAGGGGCCCCTGGGCACATCCTTTGGCCATTTTCCCTGGGAAAGAAAACTCACCAGTCCAGGTTGCTGATGTCAGTTTGTAGGGCTCCCTTGGGTCTATCTGGGCAGCAGAAATTTGAGGAGCGGACAATTTTGGTCTGCGATCCATCCTTCGATATATGGATTCTTTGCAGTCAGGTCCCAGCCCTGCTCTTGGGGCTCCTGGGAACATCCTTTGGCCATTTTCCCTGGGAAAGAAAACTCACCAGTCCAGGTTGCTGATGTCAGTTTGTAGGGCTCCCTTGGGTCTCTCAGGGCAGCACAACTTTAGGGAGGGGACCACTTCAGTCTGTGATCCATCCTTCGATATAAGGATTTTTTTCATTCAGGCCCCAGCCCAGGGCCAGGGGCCCCTGGGCACATCCTTTGGCCATTTTCCCTGGGAAAGAAAACTCACCAGTCCAGGTTGCTGATATCAGTTTGTAGGGCTCCCTTGGGTCTATCAGGGCAGCACAACTTTGAGGAGGGGACAACTTTGGTCTGCGAAGCATCCTTCAATATAAGGATTCTTTGCAGTCAGGCCCCAGCCCGTTGCCAGGGGTCCCTGGGCACATCCTTTGGCCATTTTCCCTGGGAAAGAAAACTCACCAGTCCAGGTTGCTGATGTCAGTTTGTAGGGCTCCCTTGGGTCTCTCAGGGCAGCACAACTTTGAGGAGGGGACAACTTCGGTTGGGGGTCCATTCTTCGATATAAGGATTCTTTGCAGTCAGGCCCCATCCCAGTCCCAGGGGCCCCTGGGCACATCCTTTGGCCATTTTCCCTGGGAAAGAAAACTCACCAGTCCAGGTTGCTGATGTCAGTTTGTAGGGCTCCCTTGGGTCTATCTGGGCAGCAGAAATTTGAGGAGCGGACAATTTTGGTCTGCGATCCATCCTTCGATATATGGATTCTTTGCAGTCAGGTCCCAGCCCTGCTATTGGGGCTCCTGGGCACATCCTTTGGCCATTTTCCCTGGGAAAGAAAACTCACCAGTCCAGGTTGCTGATGTCAGTTTGTAGGGCTCCCTTGGGTCTCTCAGGGCAGCACAACTTTAGGGAGGGGACCACTTCAGTCTGTGATCCATCCTTCGATATAAGGATTTTTTGCATTCAGGCCCCAGCCCAGGGCCAGGGGCCCCTGGGCACATCCTTTGGCCATTTTCCCTGGGAAAGAAAACTCACCAGTCCAGGTTGCTGAGGTCAGTTTGTAGGGCTCCCTTGGGTCTATCAGGGCAGCACAAGTATGAGATGGGGACAACTTCGGTCTGCGATCCATCCTTCGATATATGGATTCTTTGCAGTCAGGCCCCAGCCCATTGCCAGGGGCCCCTGGGCACATCCTTTGGCCATTTTCCCTGGGAAAGAAAACTCACCAGTCCAGGTTGCTGATGTCAGTTTGTAGGGCTCCCTTGGGTCTATCAGGGCAGCACAACTTTGAGGAGGGGACAACTTTGGTCTGTGATCCATTCTTCGATATAAGGATTCTTCGCAGTCAGGCCCCAGCCCGGGGTCAGGGGACCCTGGGCACATCCTTTGGCCATTTTCCCTGGGAAAGAAAACTCACCAGTCCAGGTTGCTGATGTCAGTTTGTAGGGCTCTCTTGGGTCTATCAGGGCAGCACAACTTTGAGGAGGGGACAACTTCGGTCTGGGGTCCATCCTTCGATATAAGGATTTTTTGCAGTCAGGTGCCAGCCCAGTGCCAGGGGCCCCTGGGCACATCCTTTGGCCATTTTCCCTGGGAAAGAAAACCCACCAGTCCAGGCTGCTGATGTCAGTTTGTAGGGCTCCCTTGGGTCTATCAGGGCAGCACAACTTTGAGGAGGGGACAACTTCGGTATGGGGTCCATCCTTCGATATAATGATTCTTTGCTGTCAGGTCCCAGCCCTGCTCTTGGGGCTCCTGGGAACATCCTTTGGCCATTTTCCCTGGGAAAGAAAACTCACTAGTCCAGGTTGCAGATGTCAGTTTGTAGGGCTCCCTTGGGTCTCTCAGGGCAGCACAACTTTGAGGAGGGGACAACTTTGGTCTGCGAAGCATCCTTCAATATAAGGATTCTTTGCAGTCAGGCCCCAGCCCATTGCCAGGGGCCCCTGGGCACATCCTTTGGCCATTTTCCCTGGGAAAGAAAACTCACCAGCCCAGGTTGCTGATGTCAGTTTGTAGGGCTCCCTTGGGTCTCTCAGGGCAGCACAACTTTGAGGAGGGGACAACTTTGGTCTGTGATCCATTCTTCGATATAAGGATTCTTCGCAGTCAGGCCCCAGCCCGGGGTCAGGGGACCCTGGGCACATCCTTTGGCCATTTTCCCTGGGAAAGAAAACTCACCAGTCCAGGTTGCTGATGTCAGTTTGTAGGGCTCTCTTGGGTCTATCAGGGCAGCATAACTTTGAGGAGGGGACAACTTCGGTCTGGGGTCCATCCTTCGATATAAGGATTTTTTGCAGTCAGGTGCCAGCCCAGTGCCAGGGGCCCCTGGGCACATCCTTTGGCCATTTTCCCTGGGAAAGAAAACTCACCAGTCCAGGTTCCTGATGTCAGTTTGTAGGGCTCCCTTGGGTCTATCAGGGCAGCACAACTTTGAGGAGGGGACAACTTCGGTATGGGGTCCATCCTTCGATATAATGATTCTTTGCCGTCAGGTCCCAGCCCTGCTCTTGGGGCTCCTGGTAACATCCTTTGGCCATTTTCCCTGGGAAAGAAAACTCACCAGTCCAGGTTGCTGATGTCAGTTTGTAGGGCTCCCTTGGGTCTCTCAGGGCAGCACAACTTTGAGGAGGGGACAACTTTGGTCTGCGAACCATCCTTCGATATAAGGATTCTTTGCATTCAGGCCCGAGCCCAGGGTCAGGGGCCCCTGGGCACATCCTTTGGCCATTTTCCCTGGGAAAGAAAACTCACCAGTCCAGGTTGCTGATGTCAGTTTGTAGGGCTCCCTTGGGTCTATCAGGGCAGCACAAGTATGAGATGGGGACAACTTCGGTCTGCGATCCATCCTTCGATATAAGGATTCTTTGCATTCAGGCCCGAGCCCAGGGCCAGGTGCCCCTGGGCACATCCTTTGGCCATTTTCCCTGGGAAAGAAAACTCACCAGTCCAGGTTCCTGATGTCAGTTTGTAGGGCTCCCTTGGGTCTATCAGGGCAGCACAAGTTTGAGGTGGGGATAATTTTGGTCTGTGATCCACCCTTCGATAGAGGGATTCTTTACAGTCAGGCCCGAGTCCAGGGCCAGGGGCCCCTGGGCACATCCTTTGGCCATTTTCCCTGGGAAAGAAAACTCACCAGTCCAGGTTGCTGATATCAGTTTGTAGGGCTCCCTTGGGTCTATCAGGGCAGCACAAGTATGAGATGGGGACAACTTCGGTCTGCGATCCATCCTTCGATATAAGGATTCTTTGCATTCAGGCCCCAGCCCAGTGCCAGGGGCCCCTGGGCACATCCTTTGGCCATTTTCCCTGGGAAAGAAAACTCACCATTCCAGGTTCCTGATGTCAGCTTGTAGGGCTCCCTTGGGTCTATCAGGGCAGCACAAGTATGAGATGGGGACAACTTCGGTCTGCGATCCATCCTTCGATACAAGGATTCTTTGCATTCAGGCCCGAGCCCAGGGCCAGGGGCCCCTGGGCACATCCTTTGGCCATTTTCCCTGGGAAAGAAAACTCACCAGTCCAGGTTGCTGATGTCAGTTTGTAGGGCTCCCTTGGGTCTATCAGGGCAGCACAAGTTTGAGGTGGGGACAATTTTGGTCTGTGATCTACCCTTCGATAGATGGATTCTTTACAGTCAGGCCCGAGCCCAGGGTCAGGGGCCCCTGGGCATATCCTTTGGCCATTTTCCCTGGGAAAGAAAACTCACCAGTCCAGGTTGCTGATGTCAGTTTGTAGGGCTTCCTTGTTTCTCTCAGGGCAGCACAATTTTGAGGATGGGACAACTTCGGTCTGGGGTCCATCCTTCGATATAAGGATTTTTTGCATTCAGGTCGGAGCCCAGCGCCAGGGGCCCCTGGGCACATCCTTTGGCCATTTTCCCTGGGAAAGAAAACTCACCAGTCCAGGTTGCTGATGTCAATTTGTAGGGCTCCCTTGGGTCTCTCAGGGCAGCACAACTGTGAGGAGGGGACAACTTTGGTCTGTGATCCATTCTTCGATATAAGGATTCTTCGCAGTCAGGTCCCAGCCCGGGGTCAGGGGCCCCTGGGCACATCCTTTGGCCATTTTCCCTGGGAAATAAAACTCACCAGTCCAGGTTGCTGATGTCAGTTTGTAGGGCTCCCTTGGGTCTCTCAGGGCAGCACAACTTTGAGGAGGGGACAACTTCGGTCTGGGGTCCATCCTTCGATATAAGGATTCTTTGCAGTCAGGTCCCAGCCCTGCTCTTGGGGCTCCTGGGCACATCCTTTGGCCATTTTCCCTGGGAAAGAAAACTCACCAGTCCAGGTTGCTGAGGTCAGTTTGTAGGGCTCCCTTGGGTCTATATGGGAAGTAGAAATTTGAGGAGGGGACAACTTCGGTCTGTGATCCATTCTTCGATATAAGGATTCTTCGCAGTAAGGCCCCAGCCCGGGGTCAGGGGACCCTGGGCACATCCTTTGGCCATTTTCCCTGGGAAAGAAAACTCACTAGTCCAGGTTGCAGATGTCAGTTTGTAGGGCTCCCTTGGGTCTATCAGGGCAGCACAACTTTGAGGAGGGGACAACTTTGGTCTGCGAAGCATCCTTCAATATAAGGATTCTTTGCAGTCAGGCCCCAGCCCATTGCCAGGGGCCCCTGGGCACATCCTTTGGCCATTTTCCCTGGGAAAGAAAACTCACCAGTCCAGGTTGCTGATGTCAGTTTGTAGGGCTCCCTTGGGTCTATCAGGGCAGCACAACTTTGAGGAGGGGACAACTTCGGTTGGGGGTACAAACTTCGATATAAGGATTCTCTGCAGTCAGGCCCCAGCCCAGGGCCAGGGGCCCCTGGGCACATCCTTTGGCCATTTTCCCTGGGAAAGAAAACTCACCAGTCCAGGTTGCTGATGTCAGTTTGTAGGGCTCCCTTGGGTCTATCTGGGCAGCAGAAATTTGAGGAGCGGACAATTTTGGTCTGCGATCCATCCTTCGATATATGGATTCTTTGCAGTCAGGTCCCAGCCCTGCTCTTGGGGCTCCTGGGAACATCCTTTGGCCATTTTCCCTGGGAAAGAAAACTCACCAGTCCAGGTTGCTGATATCAGTTTGTAGGGCTCCCTTGGGTCTATCAGGGCAGCACAACTTTGAGGAGGGGACAACTTTGGTCTGCGAAGCATCCTTCAATATAAGGATTCTTGGCAGTCAGGCCCCAGCCCGTTGCCAGGGGCCCCTGGGCACATCCTTTGGCCATTTTCCCTGGGAAATAAAACTCACCAGTCCAGGTTGCTGATGTCAGTTTGTAGGGCTCCCTTGGGTCTCTCAGGGCAGCACAACTTTGAGGAGGGGACAACTTCGGTCTGGGGTCCATTCTTCGATATAAGGATTCTTTGCAGTCAGGCCCCATCCCAGTCCCAGGGGCCCCTGGGCACATCCTTTGGCCATTTTCCCTGGGAAAGAAAACTCACCAATCCAGGTTGCTGATGTCAGTTTGTAGGGCTCCCTTGGGTCTATCTGGGCAGCAGAAATTTGAGGAGCGGACAATTTTGGTCTGCGATCCATCCTTCGATATATGGATTCTTTGCAGTCAGGTCCCAGCCCTGCTATTGGGGCTCCTGGGAACATCCTTTGGCCATTTTCCCTGGGAAATAAAACTCACCAGTCCAGGTTGCTGATGTCAGTTTGTAGGGCTCCCTTGGGTCTCTCAGGGCAGCACAACTTTAGGGAGGGGACCACTTCAGTCTGTGATCCATCCTTCGATATAAGGATTTTTTGCAATCAGGCCCCAGCCCAGGGAAAGGGGCCCCTAGGCACATCCTTTGGCCATTTTCCCTGGGAAAGAAAACTCACCAGTCCAGGTTGCTGATATCAGTTTGTAGGGCTCCCTTGGGTCTATCAGGGCAGCACAAGTATGAGATGGGGACAACTTCGGTCTGCGATCCATCCTTCGATATATGGATTCTTTGCAGTCAGGCCCGAGCCCAGTGCCAGGGGCCCCTGGGCACATCCTTTGGCCATTTTCCCTGGGAAAGAAAACTCACCATTCCAGGTTCCTTATGTCAGTTTGTAGGGCTCCCTTGGGTCTATCAGGGCAGCACAAGTATGAGATGGGGACAACTTCGGTCTGGGGTCCATCCTTCGATATAAGGATTCTTCGCAGTCAGGTCCCAGCCCGGGGTCGGGGGCCCCTGGGCACATCCTTTGGCCATTTTCCCTGGGAAAGAAAACTCACCAGTCCAGGTTGCTGATGTCAGTTTGTAGGGCTCCCTTGGGTCTATCAGGGCAGCACAACTTTGAGGAGGGGACAACTTCGGTCTGGGGTCCATCCTTCGATATATGGATTCTTTGCAGTCAGGTCCCAGCCCTGCTCTTGGGGCTCCTGGGAACATCCTTTGGCCATTTTCCCTGGGAAAGAAAACTCACCAGTCCAGGTTGCTGATGTCAGTTTGTAGGGCTCCCTTGGGTCTCTCAGGGCAGCACAACTTTGAGGAGGGGACAACTTCAGTCTGCGATCCATCCTTCGATATAAGGATTCTTTGCATTCAGGCCCGAGCCCGGGGTCAGGGGACGCTGGGCACATCCTTTGGCCATTTTCCCTGGGAAAGAAAACTCACCAGTCCAGGTTGCTGATATCAGTTTGTAGGGCTCCCTTGGGTCTATCAGGGCAGTACAAGTATGAGATGGGGACAACTTCGGTCTGCGATCCATCCTTCGATATAAGGATTCTTTGCATTCAGGCCCGAGCCCAGTGCCAGGGGCCCCTGGGCACATCCTTTGGCCATTTTCCCTGGGAAAGAAAACTCACCAGTCCAGGTTCCTGATGTCAGTTTGTAGGGCTCCCTTGGGTCTATCAGGGCAGCACAAGTATGAGATGGGGACAACTTCGGTCTGCGATCCATCCTTCGATATAAGGATTCTTTGCATTCAGGCCCGAGCCCAGGGCCAGGTGCCCCTGGGCACATCCTTTGGCCATTTTCCCTGGGAAAGAAAACTCACCAGTCCAGGTTCCTGATGTCAGTTTGTAGGGCTCCCTTGGGTCTATCAGGGCAGCACAAGTTTGAGGTGGGGACAATTTTGCTCTGTGATCCACGCTTCGATTGAGGGATTCTTTACAGTCAGGCCCGAGTCCAGGGCCAGGGGCTCCTGGGCACATCCTTTGGCCATTTTCCCTGGGAAAGAAAATTCACCAGTCCAGGTTGCTAATGTCAGTTTGTAGGGCTCCCTTGGATCTATCAGGGCAGCACAACTTTGAGGAGGGGACAACTTCAGTCTGGGGTCCATCCTTCGATATAAGGATTCTTTGCAGTCAGGTCCGAGCCCAGTGCCAGGGGCCCCTGGGCACATCCTTTGGCCATTTTCCCTGGGAAAGAAAACTCACCAGTCCAGGTTGCTGAGGTCAGTTTGTAGGGCTCCCTTGGGTCTATCAGGGCAGCACAACTTTGAGGAGGGGACAACTTCGGTTGGGGGTCCAAACTTCGATATAAGGATTCTCTGCAGTCAGGTCCCAGCCCAGGGCCGGGGGTCCCTGGGCACATCCTTTGGCCATTTTCCCTGGGAAAGAAAATTCACCTGTCCAGGTTGCTGATGTCAGTTTGTAGGGCTCCCTTGGGTCTATCTGGGCAGCAGAAATTTGAGGAGCGGACAATTTTGGTCTGCGATCCATCCTTCGATATATGGATTCTTTGCAGTCAGGTCCCAGCCCTGCTCTTGGGGCTCCTGGGAACATCCTTTGGCCATTTTCCCTGGGAAAGAAAACTCACCAGTCCAGGTTGCTGATATCAGTTTGTAGGGCTCCCTTGGGTCTATCAGGGCAGCACAAGTATGAGATGGGGACAACTTCGGTCTGTGATCCATCCTTCGATATAAGGATTCTTTGCATTCAGGCCCGAGCCCAGTGCCAGGGGCCCCTGGGCACATCCTTTGGCCATTTTCCCTGGGAAAGAAAACTCACCATTCCAGGTTCCTGATGTCAGTTTGTAGGGCTCCCTTGGGTCTATCAGGGCAGCACAAGTATGAGATGGGGACAACTTCGGTCTGCGATCCATCCTTCGATACAAGGATTCTTTGCATTCAGGCCCGAGCCCAGGGCCAGGGGCCCCTGGGCACATCCTTTGGCCATTTTCCCTGGGAAAGAAAACTCACCAGTCCAGGTTGCTGATGTCAGTTTGTAGGGCTCCCTTGGGTCTATCAGGGCAGCACAACTTTGAGGAGGGGACAACTTCGGTTGGGGGTACAAACTTCGATATAAGGATTCTCTGCAGTCAGGCCCCAGCCCAGGGCCAGGGGCCCCTGGGCACATCCTTTGGCCATTTTCCCTGGGAAAGAAAACTCACCAGTCCAGGTTGCTGATGTCAGTTTGTAGGGCTCCCTTGGGTCTATCTGGGCAGCAGAAATTTGAGGAGCGGACAATTTTGGTCTGCGATCCATCCTTCGATATATGGATTCTTTGCAGTCAGGTCCCAGCCCTGCTCTTGGGGCTCCTGGGAACATCCTTTGGCCATTTTCCCTGGGAAAGAAAACTCACCAGTCCAGGTTCCTGATGTCAGTTTGTAGGGCTCCCTTGGGTCTATCAGGGCAGCACAAGTTTGAGGTGGGGATAATTTTGGTCTGTGATCCACCCTTCGATAGAGGGATTCTTTACAGTCAGGCCCGAGTCCAGGGCCAGGGGCCCCTGGGCACATCCTTTGGCCATTTTCCCTGGGAAAGAAAACTCACCAGTCCAGGTTGCTGATATCAGTTTGTAGGGCTCCCTTGGGTCTATCAGGGCAGCACAAGTATGAGATGGGGACAACTTCGGTCTGCGATCCATCCTTCGATATAAGGATTCTTTGCATTCAGGCCCCAGCCCAGTGCCAGGGGCCCCTGGGCACATCCTTTGGCCATTTTCCCTGGGAAAGAAAACTCACCATTCCAGGTTCCTGATGTCAGTTTGTAGGGCTCCCTTGGGTCTATCAGGGCAGCACAAGTATGAGATGGGGACAACTTCGGTCTGCGATCCATCCTTCGATACAAGGATTCTTTGCATTCAGGCCCGAGCCCAGGGCCAGGGGCCCCTGGGCACATCCTTTGGCCATTTTCCCTGGGAAAGAAAACTCACCAGTCCAGGTTGCTGATGTCAGTTTGTAGGGCTCCCTTGGGTCTATCAGGGCAGCACAAGTTTGAGGTGGGGACAATTTTGGTCTGTGATCTACCCTTCGATAGATGGATTCTTTACAGTCAGGCCCGAGCCCAGGGTCAGGGGCCCCTGGGCATATCCTTTGGCCATTTTCCCTGGGAAAGAAAACTCACCAGTCCAGGTTGCTGATGTCAGTTTGTAGGGCTTCCTTGTTTCTCTCAGGGCAGCACAATTTTGAGGATGGGACAACTTCGGTCTGGGGTCCATCCTTCGATATAAGGATTTTTTGCATTCAGGTCGGAGCCCAGCGCCAGGGGCCCCTGGGCACATCCTTTGGCCATTTTCCCTGGGAAAGAAAACTCACCAGTCCAGGTTGCTGATGTCAATTTGTAGGGCTCCCTTGGGTCTCTCAGGGCAGCACAACTGTGAGGAGGGGACAACTTTGGTCTGTGATCCATTCTTCGATATAAGGATTCTTCGCAGTCAGGTCCCAGCCCGGGGTCAGGGGCCCCTGGGCACATCCTTTGGCCATTTTCCCTGGGAAATAAAACTCACCAGTCCAGGTTGCTGATGTCAGTTTGTAGGGCTCCCTTGGGTCTCTCAGGGCAGCACAACTTTGAGGAGGGGACAACTTCGGTCTGGGGTCCATCCTTCGATATAAGGATTCTTTGCAGTCAGGTCCCAGCCCTGCTCTTGGGGCTCCTGGGCACATCCTTTGGCCATTTTCCCTGGGAAAGAAAACTCACCAGTCCAGGTTGCTGAGGTCAGTTTCTAGGGCTCCCTTGGGTCTATATGGGAAGTAGAAATTTGAGGAGGGGACAACTTCGGTCTGTGATCCATTCTTCGATATAAGGATTCTTCGCAGTAAGGCCCCAGCCCGGGGTCAGGGGACCCTGGGCACATCCTTTGGCCATTTTCCCTGGGAAAGAAAACTCACTAGTCCAGGTTGCAGATGTCAGTTTGTAGGGCTCCCTTGGGTCTATCAGGGCAGCACAACTTTGAGGAGGGGACAACTTTGGTCTGCGAAGCATCCTTCAATATAAGGATTCTTTGCAGTCAGGCCCCAGCCCATTGCCAGGGGCCCCTGGGCACATCCTTTGGCCATTTTCCCTGGGAAAGAAAACTCACCAGTCCAGGTTGCTGATGTCAGTTTGTAGGGCTCCCTTGGGTCTATCAGGGCAGCACAACTTTGAGGAGGGGACAACTTCGGTTGGGGGTACAAACTTCGATATAAGGATTCTCTGCAGTCAGGCCCCAGCCCAGGGCCAGGGGCCCCTGGGCACATCCTTTGGCCATTTTCCCTGGGAAAGAAAACTCACCAGTCCAGGTTGCTGATGTCAGTTTGTAGGGCTCCCTTGGGTCTATCTGGGCAGCAGAAATTTGAGGAGCGGACAATTTTGGTCTGCGATCCATCCTTCGATATATGGATTCTTTGCAGTCAGGTCCCAGCCCTGCTCTTGGGGCTCCTGGGAACATCCTTTGGCCATTTTCCCTGGGAAAGAAAACTCACCAGTCCAGGTTGCTGATATCAGTTTGTAGGGCTCCCTTGGGTCTATCAGGGCAGCACAACTTTGAGGAGGGGACAACTTTGGTCTGCGAAGCATCCTTCAATATAAGGATTCTTGGCAGTCAGGCCCCAGCCCGTTGCCAGGGGCCCCTGGGCACATCCTTTGGCCATTTTCCCTGGGAAATAAAACTCACCAGTCCAGGTTGCTGATGTCAGTTTGTAGGGCTCCCTTGGGTCTCTCAGGGCAGCACAACTTTGAGGAGGGGACAACTTCGGTCTGGGGTCCATTCTTCGATATAAGGATTCTTTGCAGTCAGGCCCCATCCCAGTCCCAGGGGCCCCTGGGCACATCCTTTGGCCATTTTCCCTGGGAAAGAAAACTCACCAGTCCAGGTTGCTGATGTCAGTTTGTAGGGCTCCCTTGGGTCTATCTGGGCAGCAGAAATTTGAGGAGCGGACAATTTTGGTCTGCGATCCATCCTTCGATATATGGATTCTTTGCAGTCAGGTCCCAGCCCTGCTATTGGGGCTCCTGGGAACATCCTTTGGCCATTTTCCCTGGGAAATAAAACTCACCAGTCCAGGTTGCTGATGTCAGTTTGTAGGGCTCCCTTGGGTCTCTCAGGGCAGCACAACTTTAGGGAGGGGACCACTTCAGTCTGTGATCCATCCTTCGATATAAGGATTTTTTGCAATCAGGCCCCAGCCCAGGGAAAGGGGCCCCTAGGCACATCCTTTGGCCATTTTCCCTGGGAAAGAAAACTCACCAGTCCAGGTTGCTGATATCAGTTTGTAGGGCTCCCTTGGGTCTATCAGGGCAGCACAAGTATGAGATGGGGACAACTTCGGTCTGCGATCCATCCTTCGATATATGGATTCTTTGCAGTCAGGCCCGAGCCCAGTGCCAGGGGCCCCTGGGCACATCCTTTGGCCATTTTCCCTGGGAAAGAAAACTCACCATTCCAGGTTCCTTATGTCAGTTTGTAGGGCTCCCTTGGGTCTATCAGGGCAGCACAAGTATGAGATGGGGACAACTTCGGTCTGGGGTCCATCCTTCGATATAAGGATTCTTCGCAGTCAGGTCCCAGCCCGGGGTCGGGGGCCCCTGGGCACATCCTTTGGCCATTTTCCCTGGGAAAGAAAACTCACCAGTCCAGGTTGCTGATGTCAGTTTGTAGGGCTCCCTTGGGTCTATCAGGGCAGCACAACTTTGAGGAGGGGACAACTTCGGTCTGGGGTCCATCCTTCGATATATGGATTCTTTGCAGTCAGGTCCCAGCCCTGCTCTTGGGGCTCCTGGGAACATCCTTTGGCCATTTTCCCTGGGAAAGAAAACTCACCAGTCCAGGTTGCTGATGTCAGTTTGTAGGGCTCCCTTGGGTCTCTCAGGGCAGCACAACTTTGAGGAGGGGACAACTTCAGTCTGCGATCCATCCTTCGATATAAGGATTCTTTGCATTCAGGCCCGAGCCCGGGGTCAGGGGACGCTGGGCACATCCTTTGGCCATTTTCCCTGGGAAAGAAAACTCACCAGTCCAGGTTGCTGATATCAGTTTGTAGGGCTCCCTTGGGTCTATCAGGGCAGTACAAGTATGAGATGGGGACAACTTCGGTCTGCGATCCATCCTTCGATATAAGGATTCTTTGCATTCAGGCCCGAGCCCAGTGCCAGGGGCCCCTGGGCACATCCTTTGGCCATTTTCCCTGGGAAAGAAAACTCACCAGTCCAGGTTCCTGATGTCAGTTTGTAGGGCTCCCTTGGGTCTATCAGGGCAGCACAAGTATGAGATGGGGACAACTTCGGTCTGCGATCCATCCTTCGATATAAGGATTCTTTGCATTCAGGCCCGAGCCCAGGGCCAGGTGCCCCTGGGCACATCCTTTGGCCATTTTCCCTGGGAAAGAAAACTCACCAGTCCAGGTTCCTGATGTCAGTTTGTAGGGCTCCCTTGGGTCTATCAGGGCAGCACAAGTTTGAGGTGGGGACAATTTTGCTCTGTGATCCACGCTTCGATTGAGGGATTCTTTACAGTCAGGCCCGAGTCCAGGGCCAGGGGCTCCTGGGCACATCCTTTGGCCATTTTCCCTGGGAAAGAAAATTCACCAGTCCAGGTTGCTAATGTCAGTTTGTAGGGCTCCCTTGGATCTATCAGGGCAGCACAACTTTGAGGAGGGGACAACTTCAGTCTGGGGTCCATCCTTCGATATAAGGATTCTTTGCAGTCAGGTCCGAGCCCAGTGCCAGGGGCCCCTGGGCACATCCTTTGGCCATTTTCCCTGGGAAAGAAAACTCACCAGTCCAGGTTGCTGAGGTCAGTTTGTAGGGCTCCCTTGGGTCTATCAGGGCAGCACAACTTTGAGGAGGGGACAACTTCGGTTGGGGGTCCAAACTTCGATATAAGGATTCTCTGCAGTCAGGTCCCAGCCCAGGGCCGGGGGTCCCTGGGCACATCCTTTGGCCATTTTCCCTGGGAAAGAAAATTCACCTGTCCAGGTTGCTGATGTCAGTTTGTAGGGCTCCCTTGGGTCTATCTGGGCAGCAGAAATTTGAGGAGCGGACAATTTTGGTCTGCGATCCATCCTTCGATATATGGATTCTTTGCAGTCAGGTCCCAGCCCTGCTCTTGGGGCTCCTGGGAACATCCTTTGGCCATTTTCCCTGGGAAAGAAAACTCACCAGTCCAGGTTGCTGATATCAGTTTGTAGGGCTCCCTTGGGTCTATCAGGGCAGCACAAGTATGAGATGGGGACAACTTCGGTCTGTGATCCATCCTTCGATATAAGGATTCTTTGCATTCAGGCCCGAGCCCAGTGCCAGGGGCCCCTGGGCACATCCTTTGGCCATTTTCCCTGGGAAAGAAAACTCACCATTCCAGGTTCCTGATGTCAGTTTGTAGGGCTCCCTTGGGTCTATCAGGGCAGCACAAGTATGAGATGGGGACAACTTCGGTCTGCGATCCATCCTTCGATACAAGGATTCTTTGCATTCAGGCCCGAGCCCAGGGCCAGGGGCCCCTGGGCACATCCTTTGGCCATTTTCCCTGGGAAAGAAAACTCACCAGTCCAGGTTGCTGATGTCAGTTTGTAGGGCTCCCTTGGGTCTATCAGGGCAGCACAACTTTGAGGAGGGGACAACTTCGGTTGGGGGTACAAACTTCGATATAAGGATTCTCTGCAGTCAGGCCCCAGCCCAGGGCCAGGGGCCCCTGGGCACATCCTTTGGCCATTTTCCCTGGGAAAGAAAACTCACCAGTCCAGGTTGCTGATGTCAGTTTGTAGGGCTCCCTTGGGTCTATCTGGGCAGCAGAAATTTGAGGAGCGGACAATTTTGGTCTGCGATCCATCCTTCGATATATGGATTCTTTGCAGTCAGGTCCCAGCCCTGCTCTTGGGGCTCCTGGGAACATCCTTTGGCCATTTTCCCTGGGAAAGAAAACTCACCAGTCCAGGTTGCTGATATCAGTTTGTAGGGCTCCCTTGGGTCTATCAGGGCAGCACAACTTTGAGGAGGGGACAACTTTGGTCTGCGAAGCATCCTTCAATATAAGGATTCTTTGCAGTCAGGCCCCAGCCCGTTGCCAGGGGCCCCTGGGCACATCCTTTGGCCATTTTCCCTGGGAAATAAAACTCACCAGTCCAGGTTGCTGATGTCAGTTTGTAGGGCTCCCTTGGGTCTCTCAGGGCAGCACAACTTTGAGGAGGGGACAACTTCGGTCTGGGGTCCATTCTTCGATATAAGGATTCTTTGCAGTCAGGCCCCATCCCAGTCCCAGGGGCCCCTGGGCACATCCTTTGGCCATTTTCCCTGGGAAAGAAAACTCACCAGTCCAGGTTGCTGATGTCAGTTTGTAGGGCTCCCTTGGGTCTATCTGGGCAGCAGAAATTTGAGGAGCGGACAATTTTGGTCTGCGATCCATCCTTCGATATATGGATTCTTTGCAGTCAGGTCCCAGCCCTGCTATTGGGGCTCCTGGGAACATCCTTTGGCCATTTTCCCTGGGAAATAAAACTCACCAGTCCAGGTTGCTGATGTCAGTTTGTAGGGCTCCCTTGGGTCTCTCAGGGCAGCACAACTTTAGGGAGGGGACCACTTCAGTCTGTGATCCATCCTTCGATATAAGGATTTTTTGCAATCAGGCCCCAGCCCAGGGAAAGGGGCCCCTAGGCACATCCTTTGGCCATTTTCCCTGGGAAAGAAAACTCACCAGTCCAGGTTGCTGATATCAGTTTGTAGGGCTCCCTTGGGTCTATCAGGGCAGCACAAGTATGAGATGGGGACAACTTCGGTCTGCGATCCATCCTTCGATATATGGATTCTTTGCAGTCAGGCCCGAGCCCAGTGCCAGGGGCCCCTGGGCACATCCTTTGGCCATTTTCCCTGGGAAAGAAAACTCACCATTCCAGGTTCCTGATGTCAGTTTGTAGGGCTCCCTTGGGTCTATCAGGGCAGCACAAGTATGAGATGGGGACAACTTCGGTCTGGGGTCCATCCTTCGATATAAGGATTCTTCGCAGTCAGGTCCCAGCCCGGGGTCGGGGGCCCCTGGGCACATCCTTTGGCCATTTTCCCTGGGAAAGAAAACTCACCAGTCCAGGTTGCTGATGTCAGTTTGTAGGGCTCCCTTGGGTCTATCAGGGCAGCACAACTTTGAGGAGGGGACAACTTCGGTCTGGGGTCCATCCTTCGATATAAGGATTCTTTGCAGTCAGGTCCCAGCCCTGCTCTTGGGGCTCCTGGGAACATCCTTTGGCCATTTTCCCTGGGAAAGAAAACTCACCAGTCCAGGTTGCTGATGTCAGTTTGTAGGGCTCCCTTGGGTCTCTCAGGGCAGCACAACTTTGAGGAGGGGACAACTTCAGTCTGCGATCCATCCTTCGATATAAGGATTCTTTGCATTCAGGCCCGAGCCCAGGGTCAGGGGCCCCTGGGCACATCCTTTGGCCATTTTCCCTGGGAAAGAAAACTCACCAGTCCAGGTTGCTGATATCAGTTTGTAGGGCTCCCTTGGGTCTATCAGGGCAGTACAAGTATGAGATGGGGACAACTTCGGTCTGCGATCCATCCTTCGATATAAGGATTCTTTGCATTCAGGCCCGAGCCCAGTGCCAGGGGCCCCTGGGCACATCCTTTGGCCATTTTCCCTGGGAAAGAAAACTCACCAGTCCAGGTTCCTGATGTCAGTTTGTAGGGCTCCCTTGGGTCTATCAGGGCAGCACAAGTATGAGATGGGGACAACTTCGGTCTGCGATCCATCCTTCGATATAAGGATTCTTTGCATTCAGGCCCGAGCCCAGGGCCAGGTGCCCCTGGGCACATCCTTTGGCCATTTTCCCTGGGAAAGAAAACTCACCAGTCCAGGTTCCTGATGTCAGTTTGTAGGGCTCCCTTGGGTCTATCAGGGCAGCACAAGTTTGAGGTGGGGACAATTTTGGTCTGTGATCCACGCTTCGATTGAGGGATTCTTTACAGTCAGGCCCGAGTCCAGGGCCAGGGGCTCCTGGGCACATCCTTTGGCCATTTTCCCTGGGAAAGAAAATTCACCAGTCCAGGTTGCTAATGTCAGTTTGTAGGGCTCCCTTGGATCTATCAGGGCAGCACAACTTTGAGGAGGGGACAACTTCAGTCTGGGGTCCATCCTTCGATATAAGGATTCTTTGCAGTCAGGTCCGAGCCCAGTGCCAGGGGCCCCTGGGCACATCCTTTGGCCATTTTCCCTGGGAAAGAAAACTCACCAGTCCAGGTTGCTGAGGTCAGTTTGTAGGGCTCCCTTGGGTCTATCAGGGCAGCACAACTTTGAGGAGGGGACAACTTCGGTTGGGGGTACAAACTTCGATATAAGGATTCTCTGCAGTCAGGTCCCAGCCCAGGGCCGGGGGTCCCTGGGCACATCCTTTGGCCATTTTCCCTGGGAAAGAAAATTCACCTGTCCAGGTTGCTGATGTCAGTTTGTAGGGCTCCCTTGGGTCTATCTGGGCAGCAGAAATTTGAGGAGCGGACAATTTTGGTCTGCGATCCATCCTTCGATATATGGATTCTTTGCAGTCAGGTCCCAGCCCTGCTCTTGGGGCTCCTGGGAACATCCTTTGGCCATTTTCCCTGGGAAAGAAAACTCACCAGTCCAGGTTGCTGATATCAGTTTGTAGGGCTCCCTTGGGTCTATCAGGGCAGCACAAGTATGAGATGGGGACAACTTCGGTCTGTGATCCATCCTTCGATATAAGGATTCTTTGCATTTAGGCCCGAGCCCAGTGCCAGGGGCCCCTGGGCACATCCTTTGGCCATTTTCCCTGGGAAAGAAAACTCACCATTCCAGGTTCCTGATGTCAGTTTGTAGGGCTCCCTTGGGTCTATCAGGGCAGCACAAGTATGAGATGGGGACAACTTCGGTCTGCGATCCATCCTTCGATACAAGGATTCTTTGCATTCAGGCCCGAGCCCAGGGCCAGGGGCCCCTGGGCACATCCTTTGGCCATTTTCCCTGGGAAAGAAAACTCACCAGTCCAGGTTGCTGATGTCAGTTTGTAGGGCTCCCTTGGGTCTATCAGGGCAGCACAAGTTTGAGGTGGGGACAATTTTGGTCTGTGATCCACCCTTCGATAGAGGGATTCTTTACAGTCAGGCCCGAGCCCAGGGTCAGGGGCCCCTGGGCATATCCTTTGGCCATTTTCCCTGGGAAAGAAAACTCACCAGTCCAGGTTGCTGATGTCAGTTTGTAGGGCTTCCTTGTTTCTCTCAGGGCAGCACAACTTTGAGGATGGGACAACTTCGGTCTGGGGTCCATCCTTCGATATAAGGATTTTTTGCATTCAGGTCGGAGCCCAGTGCCAGGGGCCCCTGGGCACATCCTTTGGCCATTTTCCCTGGGAAAGAAAACTCACCAGTCCAGGTTGCTGATGTCAGTTTGTAGGGCTCCCTTGGGTCTCTCAGGGCAGCACAACTTTGAGGAGGGGACAACTTCGGTCTGTGATCCATTGTTCGATATAAGGATTCTTTGCAGTCAGGTCCCAGCCCGGGGTCAGGGGCCCCTGGGCACATCCTTTGGCCATTTTCCCTGGGAAAGAAAACTCACTAGTCCAGGTTGCTGATGTCAGTTTGTAGGGCTCCCTTGGGTCTATCAGGGCAGCACTACTTTGAGGAGGGGACAACTTTGGTCTGCGAACCATCCTTCGATATAAGGATTCTTTGCAGTCAGGCCCCAGCCCGTTGCCAGGGGCCCCTGGGCACATCCTTTGGCCATTTTCCCTGGGAAAGAAAACTCACCAGTCCAGGTTGCTGATGTCAGTTTGTAGGGCTCCCTTGGGTCTCTCAGGGCAGCACAACTTTGAGGAGGGGAAAACTTTGGTCTGTGATCCATTCTTAGATATAAGGATTCTTCGCAGTCAGGCCCCAGCCCGGGGTCAGGGGCCCCTGGGCACATCCTTTGGCCATTTTCCCTGGGAAAGAAAACTCACCAGTCCAGGTTGCTGATGTCAGTTTGTAGGGCTCTCTTGGGTCTCTCAGGGCAGCACAACTTTGAGGAGGGGACAACTTCGGTCTGGGGTCCATCCTTCGATATAAGGATTCTTTGCAGTCAGGTGCCAGCCCAGTGCCAGGGGCCCCTGGGACCATCCTTTGGCCATTTTCCCTGGGAAAGAAAACTCACCAGTACAGGTTGCTGATGTCAGTTTGTAGGGCTCCCTTGGGTCTATCAGGGCAGCACAACTTTGAGGAGGGGACAACTTCAGTCTGGGGTCCATACTTCGATATAAGGATTCTTTGCAGTCAGGTGCCAGCCCAGTGCCAGGGGCCCCTGGGCACATCCTTTGGCCATTTTCCCTGGGAAAGAAAACTCACCAGTCCAGGTTGCTGATGTCAGTTTGTAGGGCTCCCTTGGGTCTATCAGGGCAGCACAACTTTGAGGAGGGGACAACTTCGGTCTGGGGTCCATCCTTCTATATAAGGATTCTTTGCAGTCAGGTCCCAGCCCTGCTCTTGGGGCTCCTGGGAACATCCTTTGGCCATTTTCCCTGGGAAAGAAAACTCACCAGTCCAGGTTGCTGATGTCAGTTTGTAGGGCTCCCTTGGGTCTATCAGGGCAGCACAACTTTGAGGAGGGGACAACTTCGGTCTGCGATCCATCCTTCGATATAAGGATTCTTTGCATTCAGGCCCGAGCCCAGGGTCAGGGGCCCCTGGGCACATCCTTTGGCCATTTTCCCTGGGAAAGAAAACTCACCAGTCCAGGTTGCTGATATCAGTTTGTAGGGCTCCCTTGGGTCTATCAGGGCAGTACAAGTATGAGATGGGGACAACTTCGGTCTGCAATCCATCCTTCGATATAAGGATTCTTTGCATTCAGGCCCGAGCCCAGGGTCAGGGGCCCCATGGCACATCCTTTGGCCATATTCCCTGGGAAAGAAAACTCACCAGTCCAGGTTGCTGATGTCAGTTTGTAGGGCTCCCTTGGGTCTATCAGGGCAGCACAAGTATGAGATGGGGACAACTTCGGTCTGCGATCCATCCTTCGATATAAGGATTCTTTGCATTCAGGCCCGAGCCCAGGGCCAGGTGCCCCTGGGCACATCCTTTGGCCATTTTCCCTGGGAAAGAAAACTCACCAGTCCAGGTTCCTGATGTCAGTTTGTAGGGCTCCCTTGGGTCTATCAGGGCAGCACAAGTTTGAGGTGGGGACAACTTCGGTTGGGGGTTCAAACTTCGATATAAGGATTCTCTGCAGTCAGGCCCCAGCCCAGGGCCGGGGGCCCCTGGGCACATCCTTTGGCCATTTTCCCTGGGAAAGAAAATTCACCTGTCCAGGCTGCTGATGTCAGTTTGTAGGGCTCCCTTGGGTCTATCTGGGCAGCAGAAATTTGAGGAGCGGACAATTTTGGTCTGCGATCCATCCTTCGATATATGGATTCTTTGCAGTCAGGTCCCAGCCCTGCTCTTGGGGCTCCTGGGAACATCCTTTGGCCATTTTCCCTGGGAAAGAAAACTCACCAGTCCAGGTTGCTGATATCAGTTTGTAGGGCTCCCTTGGGTCTATCAGGGCAGCACAAGTATGAGATGGGGACAACTTCGGTCTGCGATCCATCCTTCGATATAAGGATTCTTTGCATTCAGGCCCGAGCCCAGTGCCAGGGGCCCCTGGGCACATCCTTTGGCCATTTTCCCTGGGAAAGAAAACTCACCATTCCAGGTTCCTGATGTCAGTTTGTAGGGCTCCCTTGGGTCTATCAGGGCAGCACAAGTATTAGATGGGGACAACTTCGGTCTGCGATCCATCCTTCGATACAAGGATTCTTTGCATTCAGGCCCGAGCCCAGGGCCAGGGGCCCCTGGGCACATCCTTTGGCCATTTTCCCTGGGAAAGAAAACTCACCAGTCCAGGTTGCTGATGTCAGTTTGTAGGGCTCCCTTGGGTCTATCAGGGCAGCACAAGTTTGAGGTGGGGACAATTTTGGTCTGTGATCCACCCTTCGATAGAGGGATTCTTTACAGTCAGGCCCGAGCCCAGGGTCAGGGGCCCCTGGGCATATCCTTTGGCCATTTTCCCTGGGAAAGAAAACTCACCAGTCCAGGTTGCTGATGTCAGTTTGTAGGGCTTCCTTGTTTCTCTCAGGGCAGCACAACTTTGAGGATGGGACAACTTCGGTCTGGGGTCCACCCTTCGATATAAGGATTTTTTGCATTCAGGTCGGAGCCCAGTGCCAGGGGCCCCTGGGCACATCCTTTGGCCATTTTCCCTGGGAAAGAAAACTCACCAGTCCAGGTTGCTGATGTCAATTTGTAGGGCTCCCTTGGGTCTCACAGGGCAGCACAACTTTGAGGAGGGGACAACTTTGGTCTGTGATCCATTCTTAGATATTAGGATTCTTCGCAGTCAGGCCCCAGCCCGGGGTCAGGGGCCCCTGGGCACATCCTTTGGCCATTTTCCCTGGGAAAGAAAACTCACCAGTCCAGGTTGCTGATGTCAGTTTGTAGGGCTCCCTTGGGTCTCTCAGGGCAGCACAACTTTGAGGAGGGGACATCTTTGGTCTGTGATCCATTCTTAGATATAAGGATTCTTCGCAGTCAGGCCCCAGCCCAGTGCCAGGGGCCCCTGGGCACATCCTTTGGCCATTTTCCCTGGGAAAGAAATCTCACCAGTCCAGGTTGCTGATGTCAGTTTGTAGGGCTCCCTTGGGTCTATCAGGGCAGCACAACTTTGAGGAGGGGACAACTTCGGTCTGGGGTCCATTCTTCGATATAAGGATTCTTTGCAGTCAGGTGCCAGCCCAGTGCCAGGGGCCCCTGGGCACATCCTTTGGCCATTTTCCCTGGGAAAGAAAACTCACCAGTCCAGGTTGCTGATGTCAGTTTGTAGGGCTCCCTTGGGTCTATCAGGGCAGCACAACTTTGAGGAGGGGACAACTTCGGTCTGGGGTCCATCCTTCTTTATAAGGATTCTTTGCAGTCAGGTCCCAGCCCTGCTCTTGGGGCTCCTGGGAACATCCTTTAGCCATTTTCCCTGGGAAAGAAAACTCACCAGTCCAGGTTGCTGATGTCAGTTTGTAGGGCTCCCTTGGGTCTATCAGGGCAGCACAACTTTGAGGAGGGGACAACTTCGGTCTGCGATCCATCCTTCGATACAAGGATTCTTTGCATTCAGGCCCGAGCCCAGGGTCAGGGGCCCCTGGGCACATCCTTTGGCCATTTTCCCTGGGAAAGAAAACTCACCAGTCCAGGTTGCTGATATCAGTTTGTAGGGCTCCCTTGGGTCTATCAGGGCAGTACAAGTATGAGATGGGGACAACTTCGGTCTGCGATCCATCCTTCGATATAAGGATTCTTTGCATTCAGGCCCGAGCCCAGTGCCAGGGGCCCCTGGGCACATCCTTTGGCCATTTTCCCTGGGAAAGAAAACTCACCAGTCCAGGTTGCTGATGTCAGTTTGTAGGGCTCCCTTGGGTCTATCAGGGCAGCACAAGTATGAGATGGGGACAACTTCGGTCTGCGATCCATCCTTCGATATAAGGATTCTTTGCATTCAGGCCCGAGCCCAGGGCCAGGTGCCCCTGGGCACATCCTTTGGCCATTTTCCCTGGGAAAGAAAACTCACCAGTCCAGGTTCCTGATGTCAGTTTGTAGGGCTCCCTTGGGTCTATCAGGGCAGCACAAGTTTGAGGAGGGGACAATTTTGGTCTGTGATCCACGCTTCGATTGAGGGATTCTTTACAGTCAGGCCCGAGTCCAGGGCCAGGGGCTCCTGGGCACATCCTTTGGCCATTTTCCCTGGGAAAGAAAATTCACCAGTCCAGGTTGCTAATGTCAGTTTGTAGGGCTCCCTTGGGTCTATCAGGGCAGCACAACTTTGAGGAGGGGACAACTTCAGTCTGGGGTCCATCCTTCGATATAAGGATTCTTTGCAGTCAGGTCCGAGCCCAGTGCCAGGGGCCCCTGGGCACATCCTTTGGCCATTTTCCCTGGGAAAGAAAACTCACCAGTCCAGGTTGCTGAGGTCAGTTTGTAGGGCTCCCTTGGGTCTATCAGGGCAGCACAACTTTGAGGAGGGGACAACTTCGGTCTGGGGTCCATCCTTCTTTATAAGGATTCTTTGCAGTCAGGTCCCAGCCCTGCTCTTGGGGCTCCTGGGAACATCCTTTGGCCATTTTCCCTGGGAAAGAAAACTCACCAGTCCAGGTTGCTGATGTCAGTTTGTAGGGCTCCCTTGGGTCTATCAGGGCAGCACAACTTTGAGGAGGGGACAACTTCGGTCTGCGATCCATCCTTCGATATAAGGATTCTTTGCATTCAGGCCCGAGCCCAGGGTCAGGGGCCCCTGGGCACATCCTTTGGCCATTTTCCCTGGGAAAGAAAACTCACCAGTCCAGGTTGCTGATATCAGTTTGTAGGGCTCCCTTGGGTCTATCAGGGCAGTACAAGTATGAGATGGGGACAACTTCGGTCTGCGATCCATCCTTCGATATATGGATTCTTTGCAGTCAGGCCCGAGCCCAGTGCCAGGGGCCCCTGGGCACATCCTTTGGCCATTTTCCCTGGGAAAGAAAACTCACCAGTCCAGGTTGCTGATGTCAGTTTGTAGGGCTCCCTTGGGTCTATCAGGGCAGCACAAGTATGAGATGGGGACAACTTCGGTCTGCGATCCATCCTTCGATATAAGGATTCTTTGCATTCAGGCCCGAGCCCAGGGCCAGGTGCCCCTGGGCACATCCTTTGGCCATTTTCCCTGGGAAAGAAAACTCACCAGTCCAGGTTCCTGATGTCAGTTTGTAGGGCTCCCTTGGGTCTATCAGGGCAGCACAAGTTTGAGGAGGGGACAATTTTGGTCTGTGATCCACGCTTCGATTGAGGGATTCTTTACAGTCAGGCCCGAGTCCAGGGCCAGGGGCTCCTGGGCACATCCTTTGGCCATTTTCCCTGGGAAAGAAAATTCACCAGTCCAGGTTGCTAATGTCAGTTTGTAGGGCTCCCTTGGGTCTATCAGGGCAGCACAACTTTGAGGAGGGGACAACTTCAGTCTGGGGTCCATCCTTCGATATAAGGATTCTTTGCAGTCAGGTCCGAGCCCAGTGCCAGGGGCCCCTGGGCACATCCTTTGGCCATTTTCCCTGGGAAAGAAAACTCACCAGTCCAGGTTGCTGAGGTCAGTTTGTAGGGCTCCCTTGGGTCTATCAGGGCAGCACAACTTTGAGGAGGGGACAACTTCGGTTGGGGGTCCAAACTTCGATATAAGGATTCTCTGCAGTCAGGCCCCAGCCCAGGGCCGGGGGCCCCTGGGCACATCCTTTGGCCATTTTCCCTGGGAAAGAAAATTCACCTGTCCAGGCTGCTGATGTCAGTTTGTAGGGCTCCCTTGGGTCTATCTGGGCAGCAGAAATTTGAGGAGCGGACAATTTTGGTCTGCGATCCATCCTTCGATATATGGATTCTTTGCAGTCAGGTCCCAGCCCTGCTCTTGGGGCTCCTGGGAATATCCTTTGGCCATTTTCCCTGGGAAAGAAAACTCACCAGTCCAGGTTGCTGATATCAGTTTGTAGGGCTCCCTTGGGTCTATCAGGGCAGCACAAGTATGAGATGGGGACAACTTCGGTTTGCGATCCATCCTTCGATATAAGGATTCTTTGCATTCAGGCCCGAGCCCAGTGCCAGGGGCCCCTGGGCACATCCTTTGGCCATTTTCCCTGGGAAAGAAAACTCACCATTCCAGGTTCCTGATGTCAGTTTGTAGGGCTCCCTTGGGTCTATCAGGGCAGCACAAGTATGAGATGGGGACAACTTCGGTCTGCGATCCATCCTTCGATACAAGGATTCTTTGCATTCAGGCCCGAGCCCAGGGCCAGGGGCCCCTGGGCACATCCTTTGGCCATTTTCCCTGGGAAAGAAAACTCACCAGTCCAGGTTGCTGATGTCAGTTTGTAGGGCTCCCTTGGGTCTATCAGGGCAGCACAAGTATGAGATGGGGACAACTTCGGTCTGCGATCCATCCTTCGATACAAGGATTCTTTGCAGTCAGGTGCCAGCCCAGTGCCAGGGGCCCCTGGGCACATCCTTTGGCCATTTTCCCTGGGAAAGAAAACTCACCAGTCCAGGTTGCTGATGTCAGTTTGTAGGGCTCCCTTGGGTCTATCAGGGCAGCACAAGTATGAGATGGGGACAACTTCGGTCTGCGATCCATCCTTCGATACAAGGATTCTTTGCAGTCAGGTGCCAGCCCAGTGCCAGGGGCCCCTGGGCACATCCTTTGGCCATTTTCCCTGGGAAAGAAAACTCACCAGTCCAGGTTGCTGATGTCAGTTTGTAGGGCTCCCTTGGGTCTATCAGGGCAGCACAACTTTGAGGAGGGGACAACTTCGGTCTGGGGTCCATCCTTCTATATAAGGATTCTTTGCAGTCAGGTCCCAGCCCTGCTCTTGGGGCTCCTGGGAACATCCTTTGGCCATTTTCCCTGGGAAAGAAAACTCACCAGTCCAGGTTGCTGATGTCAGTTTGTAGGGCTCCCTTGGGTCTATCAGGGCAGCACAACTTTGAGGAGGGGACAACTTCGGTCTGCGATCCATCCTTCGATATAAGGATTCTTTGCATTCAGGCCCGAGCCCAGGGTCAGGGGCCCCATGGCACATCCTTTGGCCATTTTCCCTGGGAAAGAAAACTCACCAGTCCAGGTTGCTGATATCAGTTTGTAGGGCTCCCTTGGGTCTATCAGGGCAGTACAAGTATGAGATGGGGACAACTTCGGTCTGCGATCCATCCTTCGATATAAGGATTCTTTGCATTCAGGCCCGAGCCCAGTGCCAGGGGCCCCTGGGCACATCCTTTGGCCATTTTCCCTGGGAAAGAAAACTCACCAGTCCAGGTTCCTGATGTCAGTTTGTAGGGCTCCCTTGGGTCTATCAGGGCAGCACAAGTATGAGATGGGGACAACTTCGGTCTGCGATCCATCCTTCGATATAAGGATTCTTTGCATTCAGGCCCGAGCCCAGGGCCAGGTGCCCCTGGGCACATCCTTTGGCCATTTTCCCTGGGAAAGAAAACTCACCAGTCCAGGTTCCTGATGTCAGTTTGTAGGGCTCCCTTGGGTCTATCAGGGCAGCACAAGTTTGAGGTGGGGACAATTTTGGTCTGTGATCCACGCTTCGATTGAGGGATTCTTTACAGTCAGGCCCGAGTCCAGGGCCAGGGGCTCCTGGGCACATCCTTTGGCCATTTTCCCTGGGAAAGAAAATTCACCAGTCCAGGTTGCTAATGTCAGTTTGTAGGGCTCCCTTGGGTCTATCAGGGCAGCACAACTTTGAGGAGGGGACAACTTCAGTCTGGGGTCCATCCTTCGATATAAGGATTCTTTGCAGTCAGGTCCGAGCCCAGTGCCAGGTGCCCCTGGGCACATCCTTTGGCCATTTTCCCTGGGAAAGAAAACTCACCAGTCCAGGTTGCTGATGTCAATTTGTAGGGCTCCCTTGGGTCTCTCAGGGCAGCACAACTTTGAGGAGGGGACAACTTCGGTTGGGGGTCCAAACTTCGATATAAGGATTCTCTGCAGTCAGGCCCCAGCCCAGGGCCGGGGGCCCCTGGGCACATCCTTTGGCCATTTTCCCTGGGAAAGAAAATTCACCTGTCCAGGCTGCTGATGTCAGTTTGTAGGGCTCCCTTGGGTCTATCTGGGCAGCAGAAATTTGAGGAGCGGACAATTTTGGTCTGCGATCCATCCTTCGATATATGGATTCTTTGCAGTCAGGTCCCAGCCCTGCTCTTGGGGCTCCTGGGAACATCCTTTGGCCATTTTCCCTGGGAAAGAAAACTCACCAGTCCAGGTTGCTGATATCAGTTTGTAGGGCTCCCTTGGGTCTATCAGGGCAGCACAAGTATGAGATGGGGACAACTTCGGTCTGCGATCCATCCTTCGATATAAGGATTCTTTGCATTCAGGCCCGAGCCCAGTGCCAGGGGCCCCTGGGCACATCCTTTGGCCATTTTCCCTGGGAAAGAAAACTCACCATTCCAGGCTCCTGATGTCAGTTTGTAGGGCTCCCTTGGGTCTATCAGGGCAGCACAAGTATGAGAGCGGACAACTTCGGTCTGCGATCCATCCTTCGATACAAGGATTCTTTGCATTCAGGCCCGAGCCCAGGGCCAGGGGCCCCTGGGCACATCCTTTGGCCATTTTCCCTGGGAAAGAAAACTCACCAGTCCAGGTTGCTGATGTCAGTTTGTAGGGCTCCCTTGGGTCTATCTGGGCAGCAGAAATTTGAGGAGCGGACAATTTTGGTCTGCGATCCATCCTTCGATATATGGATTCTTTGCAGTCAGGTCCCAGCCCTGCTCTTGGGGCTCCTGGGAACATCCTTTGGCCATTTTCCCTGGGAAAGAAAACTCACCAGTCCAGGTTGCTGATGTCAGTTTGTAGGGCTCCCTTGGGTCTATCAGGGCAGCACAAGTTTGAGGTGGGGACAATTTTGGTCTGTGATCCACCCTTCGATAGAGGGATTCTTTACAGTCAGGCCCGAGGCCAGGGCCAGGGGCCCCTGGGCATATCCTTTGGCCATTTTCCCTGGGAAAGAAAACTCACCAGTCCAGGTTGCTGATGTCAGTTTGTAGGGCTTCCTTGTTTCTCTCAGGGCAGCACAACTTTGAGGATGGGACAACTTCGGTCTGGGGTCCATCCTTCGATATAAGGATTTTTTGCATTCAGGTCGGAGCCCAGTGCCAGGGGCCCCTGGGCATATGCTTTGGCCATTTTCCCTGGAAAAGAAAACTCACCAGTCCAGGTTGCTGATGTCAATTTGTAGGGCTCCCTTGGGTCTCTCAGGGCAGCACAAGTATGAGATGGGGACAACTTCGGTCTGGGGTCCATCCTTCGATATAAGGATTTTTTTCAGTAAGGTCCCAGCCCGGGGTCAGGGGCCCCTGGGCACATCCTTTGGCCATTTTCCCTGGGAAAGAAAACTCACCAGTTCAGGTTGCTGATGTCAGTTCGTAGGGCTCCCTTGGGTCTATCTGGGCAGCAGAAATTTGAGGAGCGGACAATTTTGGTCTGCGATCCATCCTTCGATGTATGGATTCTTTGCAGTCAGGTCCCAGCCCTGCTCTTGGGGCTCCTGGGAACATCCTTTGGCCATTTTCCCTGGGAAAGAAAACTCACCAGTCCAGGTTGCTGATATCAGTTTGTAGGGCTCCCTTGGGTCTATCAGGGCAGCACAAGTATGAGATGGGGACAACTTCGGTCTGCGATCCATCCTTCGATATAAGGATTCTTTGCATTCAGGCCCGAGCCCAGTGCCAGGGGCCCCTGGGCACATCCTTTGGCCATTTTCCCTGGGAAAGAAAACTCACCATTCCAGGCTCCTGATGTCAGTTTGTAGGGCTCCCTTGGGTCTATCAGGGCAGCACAAGTATGAGAGGGGACAACTTCGGTCTGCGATCCATCCTTCGATACAAGGATTCTTTGCATTCAGGCCCGAGCCCAGGGCCAGGGGCCCCTGGGCACATCCTTTGGCCATTTTCCCTGGGAAAGAAAACTCACCAGTCCAGGTTGCTGATGTCAGTTTGTAGGGCTCCCTTGGGTCTATCTGGGCAGCAGAAATTTGAGGAGCGGACAATTTTGGTCTGCGATCCATCCTTCGATATATGGATTCTTTGCAGTCAGGTCCCAGCCCTGCTCTTGGGGCTCCTGGGAACATCCTTTGGCCATTTTCCCTGGGAAAGAAAACTCACCAGTCCAGGTTGCTGATGTCAGTTTGTAGGGCTCCCTTGGGTCTATCAGGGCAGCACAAGTTTGAGGTGGGGACAATTTTGGTCTGTGATCCACCCTTCGATAGAGGGATTCTTTACAGTCAGGCCCGAGGCCAGGGCCAGGGGCCCCTGGGCATATCCTTTGGCCATTTTCCCTGGGAAAGAAAACTCACCAGTCCAGGTTGCTGATGTCAGTTTGTAGGGCTTCCTTGTTTCTCTCAGGGCAGCACAACTTTGAGGATGGGACAACTTCGGTCTGGGGTCCATCCTTCGATATAAGGATTTTTTGCATTCAGGTCGGAGCCCAGTGCCAGGGGCCCCTGGGCACATGCTTTGGCCATTTTCCCTGGAAAAGAAAACTCACCAGTCCAGGTTGCTGATGTCAATTTGTAGGGCTCCCTTGGGTCTCTCAGGGCAGCACAACTTTGAGGAGGGGACAACTTCGGTCTGGGGTCCATCCTTCGATATAAGGATTTTTTGCAGTAAGGTCCCAGCCCGGGGTCAGGGGCCCCTGGGCACATCCTTTGGCCATTTTCCCTGGGAAAGAAAACTCACCAGTTCAGGTTGCTGATGTCAGTTCGTAGGGCTCCCTTGGGTCTATCAGGGCAGCACAACTTTGAGGAGGGGACAAATTTGGTCTGCGAAGCATCCTTCAATATAAGGATTCTTTGCAGTCAGGCCCCAGCCCAGGGCCAGGGGCCCCTGGGCACATCCTTTGGCCATTTTCCCTGGGAAAGAAAACTCACCAGTCCAGGTTGCTGATGTCAGTTTGTAGGGCTCCCTTGGGTCTCTCAGGGCAGCACAACTTTGAGGAGGGGACAACTTTGGTCTGTGATCCATTCTTAGATATAAGGATTCTTCGCAGTCAGGCCCCAGCCCGGGGTCAGGGGCCCCTGGGCACATCCTTTGGCCATTTTCCCTGGGAAAGAAAACTCACCAGGCCAGGTTGCTGATGTCAGTTTGTAGGGCTCCCTTGGGTCTCTCAGGGCAGCACAACTTTGAGGAGGGGACAACTTCGGTCTGGGGTCCATACTTCGATATAAGGATTCTTTGCAGTCAGGTGCCAGCCCAGTGCCAGGGGCCCCTGGGCACATCCTTTGGCCATTTTCCCTGGGAAAGAAAACTCACCAGTCCAGGTTGCTGATGTCAGTTTGTAGGGCTCCCTTGGGTCTATCAGGGCAGCACAACTTTGAGGAGGGGACAACTTCGGTCTGGGGTCCATCCTTCTATATAAGGATTCTTTGCAGTCAGGTCCCAGCCCTGCTCTTGGGGCTCCTGGGAACATCCTTTGGCCATTTTCCCTGGGAAAGGAAACTCACCAGTCCAGGTTGCTGATGTCAGTTTGTAGGGCTCCCTTGGGTCTATCAGGGCAGCACAACTTTGAGGAGGGGACAACTTCGGTCTGCGATCCATCCTTCGATATAAGGATTCTTTGCATTCAGGCCCGAGCCCAGTGCCAGGGGCCCCTGGGCACATCCTTTGGCCATTTTCCCTGGGAAAGAAAACTCACCAGTCCAGGTTCCTGATGTCAGTTTGTAGGGCTCCCTTGGGTCTATCAGGGCAGCACAAGTATGAGATGGGGACAACTTCGGTCTGCGATCCATCCTTCGATATAAGGATTCTTTGCATTCAGGCCCGAGCCCAGGGCCAGGTGCCCCTGGGCACATCCTTTGGCCATTTTCCCTGGGAAAGAAAACTCACCAGTCCAGGTTCCTGATGTCAGTTTGTAGGGCTCCCTTGGGTCTATCAGGGCAGCACAACTTTGAGGAGGGGACAACTTCAGTCTGGGGTCCATCCTTCGATATAAGGATTCTTTGCATTCAGGTCCGAGCCCAGTGCCAGGGGCCCCTGGGCACATCCTTTGGCCATTTTCCCTGGGAAAGAAAACTCACCAGTCCAGGTTGCTGAGGTCAGTTTGTAGGGCTCCCTTGGGTCTATCAGGGCAGCACAACTTTGAGGAGGGGACAACTTCGGTTGGGGGTCCAAACTTCGATATAAGGATTCTCTGCAGTCAGGCCCCAGCCCAGGGCCGGGGGCCCCTGGGCACATCCTTTGGCCATTTTCCCTGGGAAAGAAAATTCACCTGTCCAGGCTGCTGATGTCAGTTTGTAGGGCTCCCTTGGGTCTATCTGGGCAGCAGAAATTTGAGGAGCGGACAATTTTTGTCTGCGATCCATCCATCGATATATGGATTCTTTGCAGTCAGGTCCCAGCCCTGCTCTTGGGGCTCCTGGGAACATCCTTTGGCCATTTTCCCTGGGAAAGAAAACTCACCAGTCCAGGTTGCTGATATCAGTTTGTAGGGCTCCCTTGGGTCTATCAGGGCAGCACAAGTATGAGATGGGGACAACTTCGGTCTGCGATCCATCCTTCGATATAAGGATTCTTTGCATTCAGGCCCGAGCCCAGTGCCAGGGGCCCCTGGGCACATCCTTTGGCCATTTTCCCTGGGAAAGAAAACTCACCAGTCCAGGTTCCTGATGACAGTTTGTAGGGCTCCCTTGGGTCTATCAGGGCAGCACAAGTATGATATGGGGACAACTTCGGTCTGCGATCCATCCTTCGATACAAGGATTCTTTGCATTCAGGCCCGAGCCCAGGGCCAGGGGCCCCTGGGCACATCCTTTGGCCATTTTCCCTGGGAAAGAAAACTCACCAGTCCAGGTTGCTGATGTCAGTTTGTAGGGCTCCCTTGGGTCTATCAGGGCAGCACAACTTTGAGGTGGGGACAATTTTGGTCTGTGATCCACCCTTCGATAGAGGGATTCTTTACAGTCAGGCCCGAGCCCAGGGTCAGGGGCCCCTGGGCATATCCTTTGGCCATTTTCCCTGGGAAAGAAAACTCACCAGTCCAGGTTGCTGATGTCAGTTTGTAGGGCTTCCTTGTTTCTCTCAGGGCAGCACAACTTTGAGGATGGGACAACTTCGGTCTGGGGTCCATCCTTCGATATAAGGATTTTTTGCATTCAGGTCGGAGCCCAGTGCCAGGGGCCCCTGGGCACATGCTTTGGCCATTTTCCCTGGGAAAGAAAACTCACCAGTCCAGGTTGCTGATGTCAGTTTGTAGGGCTCCCTTGGGTCTCTCAGGGCAGCACAACTTTAGGGAGGGGACCACTTCGGTCTGTGATCCATCCTTCGATATAAGGATTTTTTGCAATCAGGCCCCAGCCCAGGGAAAGGGGCCCCTAGGCACATCCTTTGGCCATTTTCCCTGGGAAAGAAAACTCACCAGTCCAGGTTGCTGATATCAGTTTGTAGGGCTCCCTTGGGTCTATCAGGGCAGCACAAGTATGAGATGGGGACAACTTCGGTCTGCGATCCATCCTTCGATATATGGATTCTTTGCAGTCAGGCCCGAGCCCAGTGCCAGGGGCCCCTGGGCACATTCTTTGGCCATTTTCCCTGGGAAAGAAAACTCACCATTCCAGGTTCCTGATGTCAGTTTGTAGGGCTCCCTTGGGTCTATCAGGGCAGCACAAGTATGAGATGGGGACAACTTCGGTCTGGGGTCCATCCTTCGATATAAGGATTCTTCGCAGTCAGGTCCCAGCCCGGGGTCGGGGGCCCCTGGGCACATCCTTTGGCCATTTTCCCTGGGAAAGAAAACTCACCAGTCCAGGTTGCTGATGTCAGTTTGTAGGGCTCCCTTGGGTCTATCAGGGCAGCACAACTTTGAGGAGGGGACAACTTCGGTCTGGGGTCCATCCTTCGATATATGGATTCTTTGCAGTCAGGTCCCAGCCCTGCTCTTGGGGCTCCTGGGAACATCCTTTGGCCATTTTCCCTGGGAAAGAAAACTCACCAGTCCAGGTTGCTGATGTCAGTTTGTAGGGCTCCCTTGGGTCTCTCAGGGCAGCACAACTTTGAGGAGGGGACAACTTCAGTCTGCGATCCATCCTTCGATATAAGGATTCTTTGCATTCAGGCCCGAGCCCAGGGTCAGGGGCCCCTGGGCACATCCTTTGGCCATTTTCCCTGGGAAAGAAAACTCACCAGTCCAGGTTGCTGATATCAGTTTGTAGGGCTCCCTTGGGTCTATCAGGGCAGTACAAGTATGAGATGGGGACAACTTCGGTCTGCGATCCATCCTTCGATATAAGGATTCTTTGCATTCAGGCCCGAGCCCAGTGCCAGGGGCCCCTGGGCACATCCTTTGGCCATTTTCCCTGGGAAAGAAAACTCACCAGTCCAGGTTCCTGATGTCAGTTTGTAGGGCTCCCTTGGGTCTATCAGGGCAGCACAAGTATGAGATGGGGACAACTTCGGTCTGCGATCCATCCTTCGATATAAGGATTCTTTGCATTCAGGCCCGAGCCCAGGGCCAGGTGCCCCTGGGCACATCCTTTGGCCATTTTCCCTGGGAAAGAAAACTCACCAGTCCAGGTTCCTGATGTCAGTTTGTAGGGCTCCCTTGGGTCTATCAGGGCAGCACAAGTTTGAGGTGGGGACAATTTTGGTCTGTGATCCACGCTTCGATTGAGGGATTCTTTACAGTCAGGCCCGAGTCCAGGGCCAGGGGCTCCTGGGCACATCCTTTGGCCATTTTCCCTGGGAAAGAAAATTCACCAGTCCAGGTTGCTAATGTCAGTTTGTAGGGCTCCCTTGGATCTATCAGGGCAGCACAACTTTGAGGAGGGGACAACTTCAGTCTGGGGTCCATCCTTCGATATAAGGATTCTTTGCAGTCAGGTCCGAGCCCAGTGCCAGGGGCCCCTGGGCACATCCTTTGGCCATTTTCCCTGGGAAAGAAAACTCACCAGTCCAGGTTGCTGAGGTCAGTTTGTAGGGCTCCCTTGGGTCTATCAGGGCAGCACAACTTTGAGGAGGGGACAACTTCGGTTGGGGGTCCAAACTTCGATATAAGGATTCTCTGCAGTCAGGTCCCAGCCCAGGGCCGGGGGTCCCTGGGCACATCCTTTGGCCATTTTCCCTGGGAAAGAAAATTCACCTGTCCAGGTTGCTGATGTCAGTTTGTAGGGCTCCCTTGGGTCTATCTGGGCAGCAGAAATTTGAGGAGCGGACAATTTTGGTCTGCGATCCATCCTTCGATATATGGATTCTTTGCAGTCAGGTCCCAGCCCTGCTCTTGGGGCTCCTGGGAACATCCTTTGGCCATTTTCCCTGGGAAAGAAAACTCACCAGTCCAGGTTGCTGATATCAGTTTGTAGGGCTCCCTTGGGTCTATCAGGGCAGCACAAGTATGAGATGGGGACAACTTCGGTCTGTGATCCATCCTTCGATATAAGGATTCTTTGCATTCAGGCCCGAGCCCAGTGCCAGGGGCCCCTGGGCACATCCTTTGGCCATTTTCCCTGGGAAAGAAAACTCACCATTCCAGGTTCCTGATGTCAGTTTGTAGGGCTCCCTTGGGTCTATCAGGGCAGCACAAGTATGAGATGGGGACAACTTCGGTCTGCGATCCATCCTTCGATACAAGGATTCTTTGCATTCAGGCCCGAGCCCAGGGCCAGGGGCCCCTGGGCACATCCTTTGGCCATTTTCCCTGGGAAAGAAAACTCACCAGTCCAGGTTGCTGATGTCAGTTTGTAGGGCTCCCTTGGGTCTATCAGGGCAGCACAACTTTGAGGAGGGGACAACTTCGGTTGGGGGTACAAACTTCGATATAAGGATTCTCTGCAGTCAGGCCCCAGCCCAGGGCCAGGGGCCCCTGGGCACATCCTTTGGCCATTTTCCCTGGGAAAGAAAACTCACCAGTCCAGGTTGCTGATGTCAGTTTGTAGGGCTCCCTTGGGTCTATCTGGGCAGCAGAAATTTGAGGAGCGGACAATTTTGGTCTGCGATCCATCCTTCGATATATGGATTCTTTGCAGTCAGGTCCCAGCCCTGCTATTGGGGCTCCTGGGAACATCCTTTGGCCATTTTCCCTGGGAAATAAAACTCACCAGTCCAGGTTGCTGATGTCAGTTTGTAGGGCTCCCTTGGGTCTCTCAGGGCAGCACAACTTTAGGGAGGGGACCACTTCACTCTGTGATCCATCCTTCGATATAAGGATTTTTTGCAATCAGGCCCCAGCCCAGGGAAAGGGGCCCCTAGGCACATCCTTTGGCCATTTTCCCTGGGAAAGAAAACTCACCAGTCCAGGTTGCTATCAGTTTGTAGGGCTCCCTTGGGTCTATCAGGGCAGCACAAGTATGAGATGGGGACAACTTCGGTCTGCGATCCATCCTTCGATATATGGATTCTTTGCAGTCAGGCCCGAGCCCAGTGCCAGGGGCCCCTGGGCACATCCTTTGGCCATTTTCCCTGGGAAAGAAAACTCACCATTCCAGGTTCCTGATGTCAGTTTGTAGGGCTCCCTTGGGTCTATCAGGGCAGCACAAGTATGAGATGGGGACAACTTCGGTCTGGGGTCCATCCTTCGATATAAGGATTCTTCGCAGTCAGGTCCCAGCCCGGGGTCGGGGGCCCCTGGGCACATCCTTTGGCCATTTTCCCTGGGAAAGAAAACTCACCAGTCCAGGTTGCTGATGTCAGTTTGTAGGGCTCCCTTGGGTCTATCAGGGCAGCACAACTTTGAGGAGGGGACAACTTCGGTCTGGGGTCCATCCTTCGATATATGGATTCTTTGCAGTCAGGTCCCAGCCCTGCTCTTGGGGCTCCTGGGAACATCCTTTGGCCATTTTCCCTGGGAAAGAAAACTCACCAGTCCAGGTTGCTGATGTCAGTTTGTACGGCTCCCTTGGGTCTCTCAGGGCAGCACAACTTTGAGGAGGGGACAACTTCAGTCTGCGATCCATCCTTCGATATAAGGATTCTTTGCATTCAGGCCCGAGCCCAGGGTCAGGGGCCCCTGGGCACATCCTTTGGCCATTTTCCCTGGGAAAGAAAACTCACCAGTCCAGGTTGCTGATATCAGTTTGTAGGGCTCCCTTGGGTCTATCAGGGCAGTACAAGTATGAGATGGGGACAACTTCGGTCTGCGATCCATCCTTCGATATAAGGATTCTTTGCATTCAGGCCCGAGCCCAGTGCCAGGGGCCCCTGGGCACATCCTTTGGCCATTTTCCCTGGGAAAGAAAACTCACCAGTCCAGGTTCCTGATGTCAGTTTGTAGGGCTCCCTTGGGTCTATCAGGGCAGCACAAGTATGAGATGGGGACAACTTCGGTCTGCGATCCATCCTTCGATATAAGGATTCTTTGCATTCAGGCCCGAGCCCAGGGCCAGGTGCCCCTGGGCACATCCTTTGGCCATTTTCCCTGGGAAAGAAAACTCACCAGTCCAGGTTCCTGATGTCAGTTTGTAGGGCTCCCTTGGGTCTATCAGGGCAGCACAAGTTTGAGGTGGGGACAATTTTGGTCTGTGATCCACGCTTCGATTGAGGGATTCTTTACAGTCAGGCCCGAGTCCAGGGCCAGGGGCTCCTGGGCACATCCTTTGGCCATTTTCCCTGGGAAAGAAAATTCACCAGTCCAGGTTGCTAATGTCAGTTTGTAGGGCTCCCTTGGATCTATCAGGGCAGCACAACTTTGAGGAGGGGACAACTTCAGTCTGGGGTCCATCCTTCGATATAAGGATTCTTTGCAGTCAGGTCCGAGCCCAGTGCCAGGGGCCCCTGGGCACATCCTTTGGCCATTTTCCCTGGGAAAGAAAACTCACCAGTCCAGGTTGCTGAGGTCAGTTTGTAGGGCTCCCTTGGGTCTATCAGGGCAGCACAACTTTGAGGAGGGGACAACTTCGGTTGGGGGTCCAAACTTCGATATAAGGATTCTCTGCAGTCAGGTCCCAGCCCAGGGCCGGGGGTCCCTGGGCACATCCTTTGGCCATTTTCCCTGGGAAAGAAAATTCACCTGTCCAGGTTGCTGATGTCAGTTTGTAGGGCTCCCTTGGGTCTATCTGGGCAGCAGAAATTTGAGGAGCGGACAATTTTGGTCTGCGATCCATCCTTCGATATATGGATTCTTTGCAGTCAGGTCCCAGCCCTGCTCTTGGGGCTCCTGGGAACATCCTTTGGCCATTTTCCCTGGGAAAGAAAACTCACCAGTCCAGGTTGCTGATATCAGTTTGTAGGGCTCCCTTGGGTCTATCAGGGCAGCACAAGTATGAGATGGGGACAACTTCGGTCTGTGATCCATCCTTCGATATAAGGATTCTTTGCATTCAGGCCCGAGCCAAGTGCCAGGGGCCCCTGGGCACATCCTTTGGCCATTTTCCCTGGGAAAGAAAACTCACCATTCCAGGTTCCTGATGTCAGTTTGTAGGGCTCCCTTGGGTCTATCAGGGCAGCACAAGTATGAGATGGGGACAACTTCGGTCTGCGATCCATCCTTCGATACAAGGATTCTTTGCATTCAGGCCCGAGCCCAGGGCCAGGGGCCCCTGGGCACATCCTTTGGCCATTTTCCCTGGGAAAGAAAACTCACCAGTCCAGGTTGCTGATGTCAGTTTGTAGGGCTCCCTTGGGTCTATCAGGGCAGCACAACTTTGAGGAGGGGACAACTTCGGTCTGGGGTCCATCCTTCGATATATGGATTCTTTGCAGTCAGGTCCCAGCCCTGCTCTTGGGGCTCCTGGGAACATCCTTTGGCCATTTTCCCTGGGAAAGAAAACTCACCAGTCCAGGTTGCTGATGTCAGTTTGTAGGGCTCCCTTGGGTCTCTCAGGGCAGCACAACTTTGAGGAGGGGACAACTTCAGTCTGCGATCCATCCTTCGATATAAGGATTCTTTGCATTCAGGCCCGAGCCCAGGGTCAGGGGCCCCTGGGCACATCCTTTGGCCATTTTCCCTGGGAAAGAAAACTCACCAGTCCAGGTTGCTGATATCAGTTTGTAGGGCTCCCTTGGGTCTATCAGGGCAGTACAAGTATGAGATGGGGACAACTTCGGTCTGCGATCCATCCTTCGATATAAGGATTCTTTGCATTCAGGCCCGAGCCCTGTGCCAGGGGCCCCTGGGCACATCCTTTGGCCATTTTCCCTGGGAAAGAAAACTCACCAGTCCAGGTTCCTGATGTCAGTTTGTAGGGCTCCCTTGGGTTTATCAGGGCAGCACAAGTATGAGATGGGGACAACTTCGGTCTGCGATCCATCCTTCGATATAAGGATTCTTTGCATTCAGGCCCGAGCCCAGGGCCAGGTGCCCCTGGGCACATCCTTTGGCCATTTTCCCTGGGAAAGAAAACTCACCAGTCCAGGTTCCTGATGTCAGTTTGTAGGGCTCCCTTGGGTCTATCAGGGCAGCACAAGTTTGAGGTGGGGACAATTTTGGTCTGTGATCCACGCTTCGATTGAGGGATTCTTTACAGTCAGGCCCGAGTCCAGGGCCAGGGGCTCCTGGGCACATCCTTTGGCCATTTTCCCTGGGAAAGAAAATTCACCAGTCCAGGTTGCTAATGTCAGTTTGTAGGGCTCCCTTGGATCTATCAGGGCAGCACAACTTTGAGGAGGGGACAACTTCAGTCTGGGGTCCATCCTTCGATATAAGGATTCTTTGCAGTCAGGTCCGAGCCCAGTGCCAGGGGCCCCTGGGCACATCCTTTGGCCATTTTCCCTGGGAAAGAAAACTCACCAGTCCAGGTTGCTGAGGTCAGTTTGTAGGGCTCCCTTGGGTCTATCAGGGCAGCACAACTTTGAGGAGGGGACAACTTCGGTTGGGGGTCCAAACTTCGATATAAGGATTCTCTGCAGTCAGGTCCCAGCCCAGGGCCGGGGGTCCCTGGGCACATCCTTTGGCCATTTTCCCTGGGAAAGAAAATTCACCTGTCCAGGTTGCTGATGTCAGTTTGTAGGGCTCCCTTGGGTCTATCTGGGCAGCAGAAATTTGAGGAGCGGACAATTTTGGTCTGCGATCCATCCTTCGATATATGGATTCTTTGCAGTCAGGTCCCAGCCCTGCTCTTGGGGCTCCTGGGAACATCCTTTGGCCATTTTCCCTGGGAAAGAAAACTCACCAGTCCAGGTTGCTGATATCAGTTTGTAGGGCTCCCTTGGGTCTATCAGGGCAGCACAAGTATGAGATGGGGACAACTTCGGTCTGTGATCCATCCTTCGATATAAGGATTCTTTGCATTCAGGCCCGAGCCAAGTGCCAGGGGCCCCTGGGCACATCCTTTGGCCATTTTCCCTGGGAAAGAAAACTCACCATTCCAGGTTCCTGATGTCAGTTTGTAGGGCTCCCTTGGGTCTATCAGGGCAGCACAAGTATGAGATGGGGACAACTTCGGTCTGCGATCCATCCTTCGATACAAGGATTCTTTGCATTCAGGCCCGAGCCCAGGGCCAGGGGCCCCTGGGCACATCCTTTGGCCATTTTCCCTGGGAAAGAAAACTCACCAGTCCAGGTTGCTGATGTCAGTTTGTAGGGCTCCCTTGGGTCTCTCAGGGCAGCACAAGTTTGAGGTGGGGACAATTTTGGTCTGTGATCCACCCTTCGATAGAGGGATTCTTTACAGTCAGGCCCGAGCCCAGGGTCAGGGGCCCCTGGGCATATCCTTTGGCCATTTTCCCTGGGAAAGAAAACTCACCAGTCCAGGTTGCTGATGTCAGTTTGTAGGGCTTCCTTGTTTCTCTCAGGGCAGCACAACTTTGAGGATGGGACAACTTCGGTCTGGGGTCCATCCTTCGATATAAGGATTTTTTGCATTCAGGTCGGAGCCCAGTGCCAGGGGCCCCTGGGCACATCCTTTGGCCATTTTCCCTGGGAAAGAAAACTCACCAGTCCAGGTTGCTGATGTCAGTTTGTAGGGCTCCCTTGGGTCTCTCAGGGCAGCACAACTTTGAGGAGGGGACAACTTCGGTCTGTGATCCATTGTTCGATATAAGGATTCTTTGCAGTCAGGTCCCAGCCCGGGGTCAGGGGCCCCTGGGCACATCCTTTGGCCATTTTCCCTGGGAAAGAAAACTCACTAGTCCAGGTTGCTGATGTCAGTTTGTAGGGCTCCCTTGGGTCTATCAGGGCAGCACTACTTTGAGGAGGGGACAACTTTGGTCTGCGAACCATCCTTCGATATAAGGATTCTTTGCAGTCAGGCCCCAGCCCGTTGCCAGGGGCCCCTGGGCACATCCTTTGGCCATTTTCCCTGGGAAAGAAAACTCACCAGTCCAGGTTGCTGATGTCAGTTTGTAGGGCTCCCTTGGGTCTCTCAGGGCAGCACAATTTTGAGGAGGGGACAACTTTGGTCTGTGATCCATTCTTAGATATAAGGATTCTTCGCAGTCAGGCCCCAGCCCGGGGTCAGGGGCCCCTGGGCACATCCTTTGGCCATTTTCCCTGGGAAAGAAAACTCACCAGTCCAGGTTGCTGATGTCAGTTTGTAGGGCTCTCTTGGGTCTCTCAGGGCAGCACAACTTTGAGGAGGGGACAACTTCGGTCTGGGGTCCATCCTTCGATATAAGGATTCTTTGCAGTCAGGTGCCAGCCCAGTGCCAGGGGCCCCTGGGACCATCCTTTGGCCATTTTCCCTGGGAAAGAAAACTCACCAGTACAGGTTGCTGATGTCAGTTTGTAGGGCTCCCTTGGGTCTATCAGGGCAGCACAACTTTGAGGAGGGGACAACTTCAGTCTGGGGTCCATACTTCGATATAAGGATTCTTTGCAGTCAGGTGCCAGCCCAGTGCCAGGGGCCCCTGGGCACATCCTTTGGCCATTTTCCCTGGGAAAGAAAACTCACCAGTCCAGGTTGCTGATGTCAGTTTGTAGGGCTCCCTTGGGTCTATCAGGGCAGCACAACTTTGAGGAGGGGACAACTTCGGTCTGGGGTCCATCCTTCTATATAAGGATTCTTTGCAGTCAGGTCCCAGCCCTGCTCTTGGGGCTCCTGGGAACATCCTTTGGCCATTTTCCCTGGGAAAGAAAACTCACCAGTCCAGGTTGCTGATGTCAGTTTGTAGGGCTCCCTTGGGTCTATCAGGGCAGCACAACTTTGAGGAGGGGACAACTTCGGTCTGCGATCCATCCTTCGATATAAGGATTCTTTGCATTCAGGCCCGAGCCCAGGGTCAGGGGCCCCTGGGCACATCCTTTGGCCATTTTCCCTGGGAAAGAAAACTCACCAGTCCAGGTTGCTGATATCAGTTTGTAGGGCTCCCTTGGGTCTATCAGGGCAGTACAAGTATGAGATGGGGACAATTTCGGTCTGCGATCCATCCTTCGATATAAGGATTCTTTGCATTCAGGCCCGAGCCCAGTGCCAGGGGCCCCTGGGCACATCCTTTGGCCATTTTCCCTGGGAAAGAAAACTCACCAGTCCAGGTTGCTGATGTCAGTTTGTAGGGCTCCCTTGGGTCTCTCAGGGCAGCACAACTTTGAGGAGGGGACAACTTCGGTCTGCGATCCATCCTTCAATATAAGGATTCTTTGCATTCAGGCCCGAGCCCAGGGTCAGGGGCCCCTGGGCACATCCTTTGGCCATTTTCCCTGGGAAAGAAAACTCACCATTCCAGGTTCCTGATGTCAGTTTGTAGGGCTCCCTTGGGTCTATCAGGGCAGCACAAGTATGAGATGGGGACAACTTCGGTCTGCGATCCATCCTTCGATATAAGGATTCTTTGCATTCAGGCCCGAGCCCAGGGCCAGGTGCCCCTGGGCACATCCTTTGGCCATTTTCCCTGGGAAAGAAAACTCACCAGTCCAGGTTCCTGATGTCAGTTTGTAGGGCTCCCTTGGGTCTATCAGGGCAGCACAAGTTTGAGGTGGGGACAATTTTGGTCTGTGATCCACGCTTCGATATATGGATTCTTTACAGTCAGGCCCGAGTCCAGGGCCAGGGGCTCCTGGGCACATCCTTTGGCCATTTTCCCTGGGAAAGAAAATTCACCAGTCCAGGTTGCTAATGTCAGTTTGTAGGGCTCCCTTGGGTCTATCAGGGCAGCACAACTTTGAGGAGGGGACAACTTCAGTCTGGGGTCCATCCTTCGATATAAGGATTCTTTGCAGTCAGGTCCGAGCCCAGTGCCAGGGGCCCCTGGGCACATCCTTTGGCCATTTTCCCTGGGAAAGAAAACTCACCAGTCCAGGTTGCTGAGGTCAGTTTGTAGGGCTCCCTTGGGTCTATCAGGGCAGCACAACTTTGAGGAGGGGACAACTTCGGTTGGGGGTTCAAACTTCGATATAAGGATTCTCTGCAGTCAGGCCCCAGCCCAGGGCCGGGGGCCCCTGGGCACATCCTTTGGCCATTTTCCCTGGGAAAGAAAATTCACCTGTCCAGGCTGCTGATGTCAGTTTGTAGGGCTCCCTTGGGTCTATCTGGGCAGCAGAAATTTGAGGAGCGGACAATTTTGGTCTGCGATCCATCCTTCGATATATGGATTCTTTGCAGTCAGGTCCCAGCCCTGCTCTTGGGGCTCCTGGGAACATCCTTTGGCCATTTTCCCTGGGAAAGAAAACTCACCAGTCCAGGTTGCTGATATCAGTTTGTAGGGCTCCCTTGGGTCTATCAGGGCAGCACAAGTATGAGATGGGGACAACTTCGGTCTGCGATCCATCCTTCGATATAAGGATTCTTTGCATTCAGGCCCGAGCCCAGTGCCAGGGGCCCCTGGGCACATCCTTTGGCCATTTTCCCTGGGAAAGAAAACTCACCATTCCAGGTTCCTGATGTCAGTTTGTAGGGCTCCCTTGGGTCTATCAGGGCAGCACAAGTATTAGATGGGGACAACTTCGGTCTGCGATCCATCCTTCGATACAAGGATTCTTTGCATTCAGGCCCGAGCCCAGGGCCAGGTGCCCCTGGGCACATCCTTTGGCCATTTTCCCTGGGAAAGAAAACTCACCAGTCCAGGTTGCTGATGTCAGTTTGTAGGGCTCCCTTGGGTCTATCAGGGCAGCACAAGTTTGAGGTGGGGACAATTTTGGTCTGTGATCCACCCTTCGATAGAGGGATTCTTTACAGTCAGGCCCGAGCCCAGGGACAGGGGCCCCTGGGCATATCCTTTGGCCATTTTCCCTGGGAAAGAAAACTCACCAGTCCAGGTTGCTGATGTCAGTTTGTAGGGCTTCCTTGTTTCTCTCAGGGCAGCACAACTTTGAGGATGGGACAACTTCGGTCTGGGGTCCACCCTTCGATATAAGGATTTTTTGCATTCAGGTCGGAGCCCAGTGCCAGGGGCCCCTGGGCACATCCTTTGGCCATTTTCCCTGGGAAAGAAAACTCACCAGTCCAGGTTGCTGATGTCAATTTGTAGGGCTCCCTTGGGTCTATCAGGGCAGCACAACTTTGAGGAGGGGACAACTTCGGTCTGGGGTCCATCCTTCTATATAAGGATTCTTTGCAGTCAGGTCCCAGCCCTGCTCTTGGGGCTCCTGGGAACATCCTTTGGCCATTTTCCCTGGGAAAGAAAACTCACCAGTCCAGGTTGCTGATGTCAGTTTGTAGGGCTCCCTTGGGTCTATCAGGGCAGCACAACTTTGAGGAGGGGACAACTTCGGTCTGCGATCCATCCTTCGATATAAGGATTCTTTGCATTCAGGCCCGAGCCCAGGGTCAGGGGCCCCTGGGCACATCCTTTGGCCATTTTCCCTGGGAAAGAAAACTCACCAGTCCAGGTTGCTGATATCAGTTTGTAGGGCTCCCTTGGGTCTATCAGGGCAGTACAAGTATGAGATGGGGACAACTTCGGTCTGCGATCCATCCTTCGATATAAGGATTCTTTGCATTCAGGCCCGAGCCCAGTGCCAGGGGCCCCTGGGCACATCCTTTGGCCATTTTCCCTGGGAAAGAAAACTCACCAGTCCAGGTTGCTGATGTCAGTTTGTAGGGCTCCCTTGGGTCTATCAGGGCAGCACAAGTATGAGATGGGGACAACTTCGGTCTGCGATCCATCCTTCGATATAAGGATTCTTTGCATTCAGGCCCGAGCCCAGGGCCAGGTGCCCCTGGGCACATCCTTTGGCCATTTTCCCTGGGAAAGAAAACTCACCAGTCCAGGTTCCTGATGTCAGTTTGTAGGGCTCCCTTGGGTCTATCAGGGCAGCACAACTTTGAGGTGGGGACAATTTTGGTCTGTGATCCACGCTTCGATATATGGATTCTTTACAGTCAGGCCCGAGTCCAGGGCCAGGGGCTCCTGGGCACATCCTTTGGCCATTTTCCCTGGGAAAGAAAATTCACCAGTCCAGGTTGCTAATGTCAGTTTGTAGGGCTCCCTTGGGTCTATCAGGGCAGCACAACTTTGAGGAGGGGACAACTTCAGTCTGGGGTCCATCCTTCGATATAAGGATTCTTTGCAGTCAGGTCCGAGCCCAGTGCCAGGGGCCCCTGGGCACATCCTTTGGCCATTTTCCCTGGGAAAGAAAACTCACCAGTCCAGGTTGCTGAGGTCAGTTTGTAGGGCTCCCTTGGGTCTATCAGGGCAGCACAACTTTGAGGAGGGGACAACTTCGGTTGGGGGTTCAAACTTCGATATAAGGATTCTCTGCAGTCAGGCCCCAGCCCAGGGCCGGGGGCCCCTGGGCACATCCTTTGGCCATTTTCCCTGGGAAAGAAAATTCACCTGTCCAGGCTGCTGATGTCAGTTTGTAGGGCTCCCTTGGGTCTATCTGGGCAGCAGAAATTTGAGGAGCGGACAATTTTGGTCTGCGATCCATCCTTCGATATATGGATTCTTTGCAGTCAGGTCCCAGCCCTGCTCTTGGGGCTCCTGGGAACATCCTTTGGCCATTTTCCCTGGGAAAGAAAACTCACCAGTCCAGGTTGCTGATATCAGTTTGTAGGGCTCCCTTGGGTCTATCAGGGCAGCACAAGTATGAGATGGGGACAACTTCGGTCTGCGATCCATCCTTCGATATAAGGATTCTTTGCATTCAGGCCCGAGCCCAGTGCCAGGGGCCCCTGGGCACATCCTTTGGCCATTTTCCCTGGGAAAGAAAACTCACCATTCCAGGTTCCTGATGTCAGTTTGTAGGGCTCCCTTGGGTCTATCAGGGCAGCACAAGTATTAGATGGGGACAACTTCGGTCTGCGATCCATCCTTCGATACAAGGATTCTTTGCATTCAGGCCCGAGCCCAGGGCCAGGTGCCCCTGGGCACATCCTTTGGCCATTTTCCCTGGGAAAGAAAACTCACCAGTCCAGGTTGCTGATGTCAGTTTGTAGGGCTCCCTTGGGTCTATCAGGGCAGCACAAGTTTGAGGTGGGGACAATTTTGGTCTGTGATCCACCCTTCGATAGAGGGATTCTTTACAGTCAGGCCCGAGCCCAGGGTCAGGGGCCCCTGGGCATATCCTTTGGCCATTTTCCCTGGGAAAGAAAACTCACCAGTCCAGGTTGCTGATGTCAGTTTGTAGGGCTTCCTTGTTTCTCTCAGGGCAGCACAACTTTGAGGATGGGACAACTTCGGTCTGGGGTCCACCCTTCGATATAAGGATTTTTTGCATTCAGGTCGGAGCCCAGTGCCAGGGGCCCCTGGGCACATCCTTTGGCCATTTTCCCTGGGAAAGAAAACTCACCAGTCCAGGTTGCTGATGTCAATTTGTAGGGCTCCCTTGGGTCTCACAGGGCAGCACAACTTTGAGGAGGGGACAACTTTGGTCTGTGATCCATTCTTAGATATTAGGATTCTTCGCAGTCAGGCCCCAGCCCGGGGTCAGGGGCCCCTGGGCACATCCTTTGGCCATTTTCCCTGGGAAAGAAAACTCACCAGTCCAGGTTGCTGATGTCAGTTTGTAGGGCTCCCTTGGGTCTCTCAGGGCAGCACAACTTTGAGGAGGGGACATCTTTGGTCTGTGATCCATTCTTAGATATAAGGATTCTTCGCAGTCAGGCCCCAGCCCAGTGCCAGGGGCCCCTGGGCACATCCTTTGGCCATTTTCCCTGGGAAAGAAATCTCACCAGTCCAGGTTGCTGATGTCAGTTTGTAGGGCTCCCTTGGGTCTCTCAGGGCAGCACAACTTTGAGGAGGGGACAACTTCAGTCTGCGATCCATCCTTCGATATAAGGATTCTTTGCATTCAGGCCCGAGCCCAGGGTCAGGGGCCCCTGGGCACATCCTTTGGCCATTTTCCCTGGGAAAGAAAACTCACCAGTCCAGGTTGCTGATATCAGTTTGTAGGGCTCCCTTGGGTCTATCAGGGCAGTACAAGTATGAGATGGGGACAACTTCGGTCTGCGATCCATCCTTCGATATAAGGATTCTTTGCATTCAGGCCCGAGCCCAGTGCCAGGGGCCCCTGGGCACATCCTTTGGCCATTTTCCCTGGGAAAGAAAACTCACCAGTCCAGGTTCCTGATGTCAGTTTGTAGGGCTCCCTTGGGTCTATCAGGGCAGCACAAGTATGAGATGGGGACAACTTCGGTCTGCGATCCATCCTTCGATATAAGGATTCTTTGCATTCAGGCCCGAGCCCAGGGCCAGGTGCCCCTGGGCACATCCTTTGGCCATTTTCCCTGGGAAAGAAAACTCACCAGTCCAGGTTCCTGATGTCAGTTTGTAGGGCTCCCTTGGGTCTATCAGGGCAGCACAAGTTTGAGGTGGGGACAATTTTGGTCTGTGATCCACGCTTCGATTGAGGGATTCTTTACAGTCAGGCCCGAGTCCAGGGCCAGGGGCTCCTGGGCACATCCTTTGGCCATTTTCCCTGGGAAAGAAAATTCACCAGTCCAGGTTGCTAATGTCAGTTTGTAGGGCTCCCTTGGATCTATCAGGGCAGCACAACTTTGAGGAGGGGACAACTTCAGTCTGGGGTCCATCCTTCGATATAAGGATTCTTTGCAGTCAGGTCCGAGCCCAGTGCCAGGGGCCCCTGGGCACATCCTTTGGCCATTTTCCCTGGGAAAGAAAACTCACCAGTCCAGGTTGCTGAGGTCAGTTTGTAGGGCTCCCTTGGGTCTATCAGGGCAGCACAACTTTGAGGAGGGGACAACTTCGGTTGGGGGTCCAAACTTCGATATAAGGATTCTCTGCAGTCAGGTCCCAGCCCAGGGCCGGGGGTCCCTGGGCACATCCTTTGGCCATTTTCCCTGGGAAAGAAAATTCACCTGTCCAGGTTGCTGATGTCAGTTTGTAGGGCTCCCTTGGGTCTATCTGGGCAGCACAAGTATGAGATGGGGACAACTTCGGTCTGTGATCCATCCTTCGATATAAGGATTCTTTGCATTCAGGCCCGAGCCAAGTGCCAGGGGCCCCTGGGCACATCCTTTGGCCATTTTCCCTGGGAAAGAAAACTCACCATTCCAGGTTCCTGATGTCAGTTTGTAGGGCTCCCTTGGGTCTATCAGGGCAGCACAAGTATGAGATGGGGACAACTTCGGTCTGCGATCCATCCTTCGATACAAGGATTCTTTGCATTCAGGCCCGAGCCCAGGGCCAGGGGCCCCTGGGCACATCCTTTGGCCATTTTCCCTGGGAAAGAAAACTCACCAGTCCAGGTTGCTGATGTCAGTTTGTAGGGCTCCCTTGGGTCTCTCAGGGCAGCACAAGTTTGAGGTGGGGACAATTTTGGTCTGTGATCCACCCTTCGATAGAGGGATTCTTTACAGTCAGGCCCGAGCCCAGGGTCAGGGGCCCCTGGGCATATCCTTTGGCCATTTTCCCTGGGAAAGAAAACTCACCAGTCCAGGTTGCTGATGTCAGTTTGTAGGGCTTCCTTGTTTCTCTCAGGGCAGCACAACTTTGAGGATGGGACAACTTCGGTCTGGGGTCCATCCTTCGATATATGGATTTTTTGCATTCAGGTCGGAGCCCAGTGCCAGGGGCCCCTGGGCACATCCTTTGGCCATTTTCCCTGGGAAAGAAAACTCACCAGTCCAGGTTGCTGATGTCAGTTTGTAGGGCTCCCTTGGGTCTCTCAGGGCAGCACAACTTTGAGGAGGGGACAACTTCGGTCTGTGATCCATTGTTCGATATAAGGATTCTTTGCAGTCAGGTCCCAGCCCGGGGTCAGGGGCCCCTGGGCACATCCTTTGGCCATTTTCCCTGGGAAAGAAAACTCACTAGTCCAGGTTGCTGATGTCAGTTTGTAGGGCTCCCTTGGGTCTATCAGGGCAGCACTACTTTGAGGAGGGGACAACTTTGGTCTGCGAACCATCCTTCGATATAAGGATTCTTTGCAGTCAGGCCCCAGCCCGTTGCCAGGGGCCCCTGGGCACATCCTTTGGCCATTTTCCCTGGGAAAGAAAACTCACCAGTCCAGGTTGCTGATGTCAGTTTGTAGGGCTCCCTTGGGTCTCTCAGGGCAGCACAACTTTGAGGAGGGGACAACTTTGGTCTGTGATCCATTCTTAGATATAAGGATTCTTCGCAGTCAGGCCCCAGCCCGGGGTCAGGGGCCCCTGGGCACATCCTTTGGCCATTTTCCCTGGGAAAGAAAACTCACCAGTCCAGGTTGCTGATGTCAGTTTGTAGGGCTCTCTTGGGTCTCTCAGGGCAGCACAACTTTGAGGAGGGGACAACTTCGGTCTGGGGTCCATCCTTCGATATAAGGATTCTTTGCAGTCAGGTGCCAGCCCAGTGCCAGGGGCCCCTGGGACCATCCTTTGGCCATTTTCCCTGGGAAAGAAAACTCACCAGTACAGGTTGCTGATGTCAGTTTGTAGGGCTCCCTTGGGTCTATCAGGGCAGCACAACTTTGAGGAGGGGACAACTTCAGTCTGGGGTCCATACTTCGATATAAGGATTCTTTGCAGTCAGGTGCCAGCCCAGTGCCAGGGGCCCCTGGGCACATCCTTTGGCCATTTTCCCTGGGAAAGAAAACTCACCAGTCCAGGTTGCTGATGTCAGTTTGTAGGGCTCCCTTGGGTCTATCAGGGCAGCACAACTTTGAGGAGGGGACAACTTCGGTCTGGGGTCCATCCTTCTATATAAGGATTCTTTGCAGTCAGGTCCCAGCCCTGCTCTTGGGGCTCCTGGGAACATCCTTTGGCCATTTTCCCTGGGAAAGAAAACTCACCAGTCCAGGTTGCTGATGTCAGTTTGTAGGGCTCCCTTGGGTCTATCAGGGCAGCACAACTTTGAGGAGGGGACAACTTCGGTCTGCGATCCATCCTTCGATATAAGGATTCTTTGCATTCAGGCCCGAGCCCAGGGTCAGGGGCCCCTGGGCACATCCTTTGGCCATTTTCCCTGGGAAAGAAAACTCACCAGTCCAGGTTGCTGATATCAGTTTGTAGGGCTCCCTTGGGTCTATCAGGGCAGTACAAGTATGAGATGGGGACAACTTCGGTCTGCGATCCATCCTTCGATATAAGGATTCTTTGCATTCAGGCCCGAGCCCAGTGCCAGGGGCCCCTGGGCACATCCTTTGGCCATTTTCCCTGGGAAAGAAAACTCACCAGTCCAGGTTGCTGATGTCAGTTTGTAGGGCTCCCTTGGGTCTATCAGGGCAGCACAAGTATGAGATGGGGACAACTTCGGTCTGCGATCCATCCTTCGATATAAGGATTCTTTGCATTCAGGCCCGAGCCCAGGGCCAGGTGCCCCTGGGCACATCCTTTGGCCATTTTCCCTGGGAAAGAAAACTCACCAGTCCAGGTTCCTGATGTCAGTTTGTAGGGCTCCCTTGGGTCTATCAGGGCAGCACAAGTTTGAGGTGGGGACAATTTTGGTCTGTGATCCACGCTTCGATATATGGATTCTTTACAGTCAGGCCCGAGTCCAGGGCCAGGGGCTCCTGGGCACATCCTTTGGCCATTTTCCCTGGGAAAGAAAATTCACCAGTCCAGGTTGCTAATGTCAGTTTGTAGGGCTCCCTTGGGTCTATCAGGGCAGCACAACTTTGAGGAGGGGACAACTTCAGTCTGGGGTCCATCCTTCGATATAAGGATTCTTTGCAGTCAGGTCCGAGCCCAGTGCCAGGGGCCCCTGGGCACATCCTTTGGCCATTTTCCCTGGGAAAGAAAACTCACCAGTCCAGGTTGCTGAGGTCAGTTTGTAGGGCTCCCTTGGGTCTATCAGGGCAGCACAACTTTGAGGAGGGGACAACTTCGGTTGGGGGTTCAAACTTCGATATAAGGATTCTCTGCAGTCAGGCCCCAGCCCAGGGCCGGGGGCCCCTGGGCACATCCTTTGGCCATTTTCCCTGGGAAAGAAAATTCACCTGTCCAGGCTGCTGATGTCAGTTTGTAGGGCTCCCTTGGGTCTATCTGGGCAGCAGAAATTTGAGGAGCGGACAATTTTGGTCTGCGATCCATCCTTCGATATATGGATTCTTTGCAGTCAGGTCCCAGCCCTGCTCTTGGGGCTCCTGGGAACATCCTTTGGCCATTTTCCCTGGGAAAGAAAACTCACCAGTCCAGGTTGCTGATATCAGTTTGTAGGGCTCCCTTGGGTCTATCAGGGCAGCACAAGTATGAGATGGGGACAACTTCGGTCTGCGATCCATCCTTCGATATAAGGATTCTTTGCATTCAGGCCCGAGCCCAGTGCCAGGGGCCCCTGGGCACATCCTTTGGCCATTTTCCCTGGGAAAGAAAACTCACCATTCCAGGTTCCTGATGTCAGTTTGTAGGGCTCCCTTGGGTCTATCAGGGCAGCACAAGTATTAGATGGGGACAACTTCGGTCTGCGATCCATCCTTCGATACAAGGATTCTTTGCATTCAGGCCCGAGCCCAGGGCCAGGTGCCCCTGGGCACATCCTTTGGCCATTTTCCCTGGGAAAGAAAACTCACCAGTCCAGGTTGCTGATGTCAGTTTGTAGGGCTCCCTTGGGTCTATCAGGGCAGCACAAGTTTGAGGTGGGGACAATTTTGGTCTGTGATCCACCCTTCGATAGAGGGATTCTTTACAGTCAGGCCCGAGCCCAGGGTCAGGGGCCCCTGGGCATATCCTTTGGCCATTTTCCCTGGGAAAGAAAACTCACCAGTCCAGGTTGCTGATGTCAGTTTGTAGGGCTTCCTTGTTTCTCTCAGGGCAGCACAACTTTGAGGATGGGACAACTTCGGTCTGGGGTCCACCCTTCGATATAAGGATTTTTTGCATTCAGGTCGGAGCCCAGTGCCAGGGGCCCCTGGGCACATCCTTTGGCCATTTTCCCTGGGAAAGAAAACTCACCAGTCCAGGTTGCTGATGTCAATTTGTAGGGCTCCCTTGGGTCTCACAGGGCAGCACAACTTTGAGGAGGGGACAACTTTGGTCTGTGATCCATTCTTAGATATTAGGATTCTTCGCAGTCAGGCCCCAGCCCGGGGTCAGGGGCCCCTGGGCACATCCTTTGGCCATTTTCCCTGGGAAAGAAAACTCACCAGTCCAGGTTGCTGATGTCAGTTTGTAGGGCTCCCTTGGGTCTCTCAGGGCAGCACAACTTTGAGGAGGGGACATCTTTGGTCTGTGATCCATTCTTAGATATAAGGATTCTTCGCAGTCAGGCCCCAGCCCAGTGCCAGGGGCCCCTGGGCACATCCTTTGGCCATTTTCCCTGGGAAAGAAATCTCACCAGTCCAGGTTGCTGATGTCAGTTTGTAGGGCTCCCTTGGGTCTATCAGGGCAGCACAACTTTGAGGAGGGGACAACTTCGGTGTGGGGTCCATTCTTCGATATAAGGATTCTTTGCATTCAGGCCCGAGCCCAGTGCCAGGGGCCCCTGTGCACATCCTTTGGCCATTTTCCCTGGGAAAGAAAACTCACCAGTCCAGGTTGCTGATGTCAGTTTGTAGGGCTCCCTTGGGTCTATCAGGGCAGCACAAGTATGAGATGGGGACAACTTCGGTCTGCGATCCATCCTTCGATATAAGGATTCTTTGCATTCAGGCCCGAGCCCAGGGCCAGGTGCCCCTGGGCACATCCTTTGGCCATTTTCCCTGGGAAAGAAAACTCACCAGTCCAGGTTCCTGATGTCAGTTTGTAGGGCTCCCTTGGGTCTATCAGGGCAGCACAAGTTTGAGGAGGGGACAATTTTGGTCTGTGATCCACGCTTCGATTGAGGGATTCTTTACAGTCAGGCCCGAGTCCAGGGCCAGGGGCTCCTGGGCACATCCTTTGGCCATTTTCCCTGGGAAAAAAAATTCACCAGTCCAGGTTGCTAATGTCAGTTTGTAGGGCTCCCTTGGGTCTATCAGGGCAGCACAACTTTGAGGAGGGGACAACTTCAGTCTGGGGTCCATCCTTCGATATAAGGATTCTTTGCAGTCAGGTCCGAGCCCAGTGCCAGGGGCCCCTGGGCACATCCTTTGGCCATTTTCCCTGGGAAAGAAAACTCACCAGTCCAGGTTGCTGAGGTCAGTTTGTAGGGCTCCCTTGGGTCTATCAGGGCAGCACAACTTTGAGGAGGGGACAACTTCGGTCTGGGGTCCATCCTTCTTTATAAGGATTCTTTGCAGTCAGGTCCAGCCCTGCTCTTGGGGCTCCTGGGAACATCCTTTGGCCATTTTCCCTGGGAAAGAAAACTCACCAGTCCAGGTTGCTGATGTCAGTTTGTAGGGCTCCCTTGGGTCTATCAGGGCAGCACAACTTTGAGGAGGGGACAACTTCGGTCTGCGATCCATCCTTCGATATAAGGATTCTTTGCATTCAGGCCCGAGCCCAGGGTCAGGGGCCCCTGGGCACATCCTTTGGCCATTTTCCCTGGGAAAGAAAACTCACCAGTCCAGGTTGCTGATATCAGTTTGTAGGGCTCCCTTGGGTCTATCAGGGCAGTACAAGTATGAGATGGGGACAACTTCGGTCTGCGATCCATCCTTCGATATAAGGATTCTTTGCATTCAGGCCCGAGCCCAGTGCCAGGGGCCCCTGGGCACATCCTTTGGCCATTTTCCCTGGGAAAGAAAACTCACCAGTCCAGGTTGCTGATGTCAGTTTGTAGGGCTCCCTTGGGTCTATCAGGGCAGCACAAGTTTGAGGAGGGGACAATTTTGGTCTGTGATCCACGCTTCGATTGAGGGATTCTTTACAGTCAGGCCCGAGTCCAGGGCCAGGGGCTCCTGGGCACATCCTTTGGCCATTTTCCCTGGGAAAGAAAATTCACCAGTCCAGGTTGCTAATGTCAGTTTGTAGGGCTCCCTTGGGTCTATCAGGGCAGCACAACTTTGAGGAGGGGACAACTTCAGTCTGGGGTCCATCCTTCGATATAAGGATTCTTTGCAGTCAGGTCCGAGCCCAGTGCCAGGGGCCCCTGGGCACATCCTTTGGCCATTTTCCCTGGGAAAGAAAACTCACCAGTCCAGGTTGCTGAGGTCAGTTTGTAGGGCTCCCTTGGGTCTATCAGGGCAGCACAACTTTGAGGAGGGGACAACTTCGGTTGGGGGTCCAAACTTCGATATAAGGATTCTCTGCAGTCAGGCCCCAGCCCAGGGCCGGGGGCCCCTGGGCACATCCTTTGGCCATTTTCCCTGGGAAAGAAAATTCACCTGTCCAGGCTGCTGATGTCAGTTTGTAGGGCTCCCTTGGGTCTATCTGGGCAGCAGAAATTTGAGGAGCGGACAATTTTGGTCTGCGATCCATCCTTCGATATATGGATTCTTTGCAGTCAGGTCCCAGCCCTGCTCTTGGGGCTCCTGGGAATATCCTTTGGCCATTTTCCCTGGGAAAGAAAACTCACCAGTCCAGGTTGCTGATATCAGTTTGTAGGGCTCCCTTGGGTCTATCAGGGCAGCACAAGTATGAGATGGGGACAACTTCGGTTTGCGATCCATCCTTCGATATAAGGATTCTTTGCATTCAGGCCCGAGCCCAGTGCCAGGGGCCCCTGGGCACATCCTTTGGCCATTTTCCCTGGGAAAGAAAACTCACCATTCCAGGTTCCTGATGTCAGTTTGTAGGGCTCCCTTGGGTCTATCAGGGCAGCACAAGTATGAGATGGGGACAACTTCGGTCTGCGATCCATCCTTCGATACAAGGATTCTTTGCATTCAGGCCCGAGCCCAGGGCCAGGGGCCCCTGGGCACATCTTTTGGCCATTTTCCCTGGGAAAGAAAACTCACCAGTCCAGGTTGCTGATGTCAGTTTGTAGGGCTCCCTTGGGTCTATCAGGGCAGCACAAGTATGAGATGGGGACAACTTCGGTCTGTGATCCATCCTTCGATATAAGGATTCTTTGCATTCAGGCCCGAGCCAAGTGCCAGGGGCCCCTGGGCACATCCTTTGGCCATTTTCCCTGGGAAAGAAAACTCACCATTCCAGGTTCCTGATGTCAGTTTGTAGGGCTCCCTTGGGTCTATCAGGGCAGCACAAGTATGAGATGGGGACAACTTCGGTCTGCGATCCATCCTTCGATACAAGGATTCTTTGCATTCAGGCCCGAGCCCAGGGCCAGGGGCCCCTGGGCACATCCTTTGGCCATTTTCCCTGGGAAAGAAAACTCACCAGTCCAGGTTGCTGATGTCAGTTTGTAGGGCTCCCTTGGGTCTCTCAGGGCAGCACAAGTTTGAGGTGGGGACAATTTTGGTCTGTGATCCACCCTTCGATAGAGGGATTCTTTACAGTCAGGCCCGAGCCCAGGGTCAGGGGCCCCTGGGCATATCCTTTGGCCATTTTCCCTGGGAAAGAAAACTCACCAGTCCAGGTTGCTGATGTCAGTTTGTAGGGCTTCCTTGTTTCTCTCAGGGCAGCACAACTTTGAGGATGGGACAACTTCGGTCTGGGGTCCATCCTTCGATATAAGGATTTTTTGCATTCAGGTCGGAGCCCAGTGCCAGGGGCCCCTGGGCACATCCTTTGGCCATTTTCCCTGGGAAAGAAAACTCACCAGTCCAGGTTGCTGATGTCAGTTTGTAGGGCTCCCTTGGGTCTCTCAGGGCAGCACAACTTTGAGGAGGGGACAACTTCAGTCTGTGATCCATTGTTCGATATAAGGATTCTTTGCAGTCAGGTCCCAGCCCGGGGTCAGGGGCCCCTGGGCACATCCTTTGGCCATTTTCCCTGGGAAAGAAAACTCACTAGTCCAGGTTGCTGATGTCAGTTTGTAGGGCTCCCTTGGGTCTATCAGGGCAGCACTACTTTGAGGAGGGGACAATTTTGGTCTGCGAACCATCCTTCGATATAAGGATTCTTTGCAGTCAGGCCCCAGCCCGTTGCCAGGGGCCCCTGGGCACATCCTTTGGCCATTTTCCCTGGGAAAGAAAACTCACCAGTCCAGGTTGCTGATGTCAGTTTGTAGGGCTCCCTTGGGTCTCTCAGGGCAGCACAACTTTGAGGAGGGGACAACTTTGGTCTGTGATCCATTCTTAGATATAAGGATTCTTCGCAGTCAGGCCCCAGCCCGGGGTCAGGGGCCCCTGGGCACATCCTTTGGCCATTTTCCCTGGGAAAGAAAACTCACCAGTCCAGGTTGCTGATGTCAGTTTGTAGGGCTCTCTTGGGTCTCTCAGGGCAGCACAACTTTGAGGAGGGGACAACTTCGGTCTGGGGTCCATCCTTCGATATAAGGATTCTTTGCAGTCAGGTGCCAGCCCAGTGCCAGGGGCCCCTGGGACCATCCTTTGGCCATTTTCCCTGGGAAAGAAAACTCACCAGTACAGGTTGCTGATGTCAGTTTGTAGGGCTCCCTTGGGTCTATCAGGGCAGCACAACTTTGAGGAGGGGACAACTTCAGTCTGGGGTCCATACTTCGATATAAGGATTCTTTGCAGTCAGGTGCCAGCCCAGTGCCAGGGGCCCCTGGGCACATCCTTTGGCCATTTTCCCTGGGAAAGAAAACTCACCAGTCCAGGTTGCTGATGTCAGTTTGTAGGGCTCCCTTGGGTCTATCAGGGCAGCACAACTTTGAGGAGGGGACAACTTCGGTCTGGGGTCCATCCTTCTATATAAGGATTCTTTGCAGTCAGGTCCCAGCCCTGCTCTTGGGGCTCCTGGGAACATCCTTTGGCCATTTTCCCTGGGAAAGAAAACTCACCAGTCCAGGTTGCTGATGTCAGTTTGTAGGGCTCCCTTGGGTCTATCAGGGCAGCACAACTTTGAGGAGGGGACAACTTCGGTCTGCGATCCATCCTTCGATATAAGGATTCTTTGCATTCAGGCCCGAGCCCAGGGTCAGGGGCCCCTGGGCACATCCTTTGGCCATTTTCCCTGGGAAAGAAAACTCACCAGTCCAGGTTGCTGATATCAGTTTGTAGGGCTCCCTTGGGTCTATCAGGGCAGTACAAGTATGAGATGGGGACAACTTCGGTCTGCGATCCATCCTTCGATATAAGGATTCTTTGCATTCAGGCCCGAGCCCAGTGCCAGGGGCCCCTGGGCACATCCTTTGGCCATTTTCCCTGGGAAAGAAAACTCACCAGTCCAGGTTGCTGATGTCAGTTTGTAGGGCTCCCTTGGGTCTATCAGGGCAGCACAAGTATGAGATGGGGACAACTTCGGTCTGCGATCCATCCTTCGATATAAGGATTCTTTGCATTCAGGCCCGAGCCCAGGGCCAGGTGCCCCTGGGCACATCCTTTGGCCATTTTCCCTGGGAAAGAAAACTCACCAGTCCAGGTTGCTGATGTCAGTTTGTAGGGCTCCCTTGGGTCTATCAGGGCAGCACAAGTTTGAGGTGGGGACAATTTTGGTCTGTGATCCACCCTTCGATAGAGGGATTCTTTACAGTCAGGCCCGAGCCCAGGGTCAGGGGCCCCTGGGCATATCCTTTGGCCATTTTCCCTGGGAAAGAAAACTCACCAGTCCAGGTTGCTGATGTCAGTTTGTAGGGCTTCCTTGTTTCTCTCAGGGCAGCACAACTTTGAGGATGGGACAACTTCGGTCTGGGGTCCACCCTTCGATATAAGGATTTTTTGCATTCAGGTCGGAGCCCAGTGCCAGGGGCCCCTGGGCACATCCTTTGGCCATTTTCCCTGGGAAAGAAAACTCACCAGTCCAGGTTGCTGATGTCAATTTGTAGGGCTCCCTTGGGTCTCACAGGGCAGCACAACTTTGAGGAGGGGACAACTTTGGTCTGTGATCCATTCTTAGATATTAGGATTCTTCGCAGTCAGGCCCCAGCCCGGGGTCAGGGGCCCCTGGGCACATCCTTTGGCCATTTTCCCTGGGAAAGAAAACTCACCAGTCCAGGTTGCTGATGTCAGTTTGTAGGGCTCCCTTGGGTCTCTCAGGGCAGCACAACTTTGAGGAGGGGACATCTTTGGTCTGTGATCCATTCTTAGATATAAGGATTCTTCGCAGTCAGGCCCCAGCCCAGTGCCAGGGGCCCCTGGGCACATCCTTTGGCCATTTTCCCTGGGAAAGAAATCTCACCAGTCCAGGTTGCTGATGTCAGTTTGTAGGGCTCCCTTGGGTCTATCAGGGCAGCACAACTTTGAGGAGGGGACAACTTCGGTCTGGGGTCCATTCTTCGATATAAGGATTCTTTGCATTCAGGCCCGAGCCCAGTGCCAGGGGCCCCTGTGCACATCCTTTGGCCATTTTCCCTGGGAAAGAAAACTCACCAGTCCAGGTTGCTGATGTCAGTTTGTAGGGCTCCCTTGGGTCTATCAGGGCAGCACAAGTATGAGATGGGGACAACTTCGGTCTGCGATCCATCCTTCGATATAAGGATTCTTTGCATTCAGGCCCGAGCCCAGGGCCAGGTGCCCCTGGGCACATCCTTTGGCCATTTTCCCTGGGAAAGAAAACTCACCAGTCCAGGTTCCTGATGTCAGTTTGTAGGGCTCCCTTGGGTCTATCAGGGCAGCACAAGTTTGAGGAGGGGACAATTTTGGTCTGTGATCCACGCTTCGATTGAGGGATTCTTTACAGTCAGGCCCGAGTCCAGGGCCAGGGGCTCCTGGGCACATCCTTTGGCCATTTTCCCTGGGAAAGAAAATTCACCAGTCCAGGTTGCTAATGTCAGTTTGTAGGGCTCCCTTGGGTCTATCAGGGCAGCACAACTTTGAGGAGGGGACAACTTCAGTCTGGGGTCCATCCTTCGATATAAGGATTCTTTGCAGTCAGGTCCGAGCCCAGTGCCAGGGGCCCCTGGGCACATCCTTTGGCCATTTTCCCTGGGAAAGAAAACTCACCAGTCCAGGTTGCTGAGGTCAGTTTGTAGGGCTCCCTTGGGTCTATCAGGGCAGCACAACTTTGAGGAGGGGACAACTTCGGTCTGGGGTCCATCCTTCTTTATAAGGATTCTTTGCAGTCAGGTCCAGCCCTGCTCTTGGGGCTCCTGGGAACATCCTTTGGCCATTTTCCCTGGGAAAGAAAACTCACCAGTCCAGGTTGCTGATGTCAGTTTGTAGGGCTCCCTTGGGTCTATCAGGGCAGCACAACTTTGAGGAGGGGACAACTTCGGTCTGCGATCCATCCTTCGATATAAGGATTCTTTGCATTCAGGCCCGAGCCCAGGGTCAGGGGCCCCTGGGCACATCCTTTGGCCATTTTCCCTGGGAAAGAAAACTCACCAGTCCAGGTTGCTGATATCAGTTTGTAGGGCTCCCTTGGGTCTATCAGGGCAGTACAAGTATGAGATGGGGACAACTTCGGTCTGCGATCCATCCTTCGATATAAGGATTCTTTGCATTCAGGCCCGAGCCCAGTGCCAGGGGCCCCTGGGCACATCCTTTGGCCATTTTCCCTGGGAAAGAAAACTCACCAGTCCAGGTTGCTGATGTCAGTTTGTAGGGCTCCCTTGGGTCTATCAGGGCAGCACAAGTATGAGATGGGGACAACTTCGGTCTGCGATCCATCCTTCGATATAAGGATTCTTTGCATTCAGGCCCGAGCCCAGGGCCAGGTGCCCCTGGGCACATCCTTTGGCCATTTTCCCTGGGAAAGAAAACTCACCAGTCCAGGTTCCTGATGTCAGTTTGTAGGGCTCCCTTGGGTCTATCAGGGCAGCACAAGTTTGAGGAGGGGACAATTTTGGTCTGTGATCCACGCTTCGATTGAGGGATTCTTTACAGTCAGGCCCGAGTCCAGGGCCAGGGGCTCCTGGGCACATCCTTTGGCCATTTTCCCTGGGAAAGAAAATTCACCAGTCCAGGTTGCTAATGTCAGTTTGTAGGGCTCCCTTGGGTCTATCAGGGCAGCACAACTTTGAGGAGGGGACAACTTCAGTCTGGGGTCCATCCTTCGATATAAGGATTCTTTGCAGTCAGGTCCGAGCCCAGTGCCAGGGGCCCCTGGGCACATCCTTTGGCCATTTTCCCTGGGAAAGAAAACTCACCAGTCCAGGTTGCTGAGGTCAGTTTGTAGGGCTCCCTTGGGTCTATCAGGGCAGCACAACTTTGAGGAGGGGACAACTTCGGTTGGGGGTCCAAACTTCGATATAAGGATTCTCTGCAGTCAGGCCCCAGCCCAGGGCCGGGGGCCCCTGGGCACATCCTTTGGCCATTTTCCCTGGGAAAGAAAATTCACCTGTCCAGGCTGCTGATGTCAGTTTGTAGGGCTCCCTTGGGTCTATCTGGGCAGCAGAAATTTGAGGAGCGGACAATTTTGGTCTGCGATCCATCCTTCGATATATGGATTCTTTGCAGTCAGGTCCCAGCCCTGCTCTTGGGGCTCCTGGGAATATCCTTTGGCCATTTTCCCTGGGAAAGAAAACTCACCAGTCCAGGTTGCTGATATCAGTTTGTAGGGCTCCCTTGGGTCTATCAGGGCAGCACAAGTATGAGATGGGGACAACTTCGGTTTGCGATCCATCCTTCGATATAAGGATTCTTTGCATTCAGGCCCGAGCCCAGTGCCAGGGGCCCCTGGGCACATCCTTTGGCCATTTTCCCTGGGAAAGAAAACTCACCATTCCAGGTTCCTGATGTCAGTTTGTAGGGCTCCCTTGGGTCTATCAGGGCAGCACAAGTATGAGATGGGGACAACTTCGGTCTGCGATCCATCCTTCGATACAAGGATTCTTTGCATTCAGGCCCGAGCCCAGGGCCAGGGGCCCCTGGGCACATCTTTTGGCCATTTTCCCTGGGAAAGAAAACTCACCAGTCCAGGTTGCTGATGTCAGTTTGTAGGGCTCCCTTGGGTCTATCAGGGCAGCACAAGTATGAGATGGGGACAACTTCGGTCTGCGATCCATCCTTCGATACAAGGATTCTTTGCAGTCAGGTGCCAGCCCAGTGCCAGGGGCCCCTGGGCACATCCTTTGGCCATTTTCCCTGGGAAAGAAAACTCACCAGTCCAGGTTGCTGATGTCAGTTTGTAGGGCTCCCTTGGGTCTATCAGGGCAGCACAAGTATGAGATGGGGACAACTTCGGTCTGCGATCCATCCTTCGATACAAGGATTCTTTGCAGTCAGGTGCCAGCCCAGTGCCAGGGGCCCCTGGGCACATCCTTTGGCCATTTTCCCTGGGAAAGAAAACTCACCAGTCCAGGTTGCTGATGTCAGTTTGTAGGGCTCCCTTGGGTCTATCAGGGCAGCACAACTTTGAGGAGGGGACAACTTCGGTCTGGGGTCCATCCTTCTATATAAGGATTCTTTGCAGTCAGGTCCCAGCCCTGCTCTTGGGGCTCCTGGGAACATCCTTTGGCCATTTTCCCTGGGAAAGAAAACTCACCAGTCCAGGTTGCTGATGTCAGTTTGTAGGGCTCCCTTGGGTCTATCAGGGCAGCACAACTTTGAGGAGGGGACAACTTCGGTCTGCGATCCATCCTTCAATATAAGGATTCTTTGCATTCAGGCCCGAGCCCAGGGTCAGGGGCCCCATGGCACATCCTTTGGCCATTTTCCCTGGGAAAGAAAACTCACCAGTCCAGGTTGCTGATATCAGTTTGTAGGGCTCCCTTGGGTCTATCAGGGCAGTACAAGTATGAGATGGGGACAACTTCGGTCTGCGATCCATCCTTCGATATAAGGATTCTTTGCATTCAGGCCCGAGCCCAGTGCCAGGGGCCCCTGGGCACATCCTTTGGCCATTTTCCCTGGGAAAGAAAACTCACCAGTCCAGGTTCCTGATGTCAGTTTGTAGGGCTCCCTTGGGTCTATCAGGGCAGCACAAGTATGAGATGGGGACAACTTCGGTCTGCGATCCATCCTTCGATATAAGGATTCTTTGCATTCAGGCCCGAGCCCAGGGCCAGGTGCCCCTGGGCACATCCTTTGGCCATTTTCCCTGGGAAAGAAAACTCACCAGTCCAGGTTCCTGATGTCAGTTTGTAGGGCTCCCTTGGGTCTATCAGGGCAGCACAAGTTTGAGGTGGGGACAATTTTGGTCTGTGATCCACGCTTCGATTGAGGGATTCTTTACAGTCAGGCCCGAGTCCAGGGCCAGGGGCTCCTGGGCACATCCTTTGGCCATTTTCCCTGGGCAAGAAAATTCACCAGTCCAGGTTGCTAATGTCAATTTGTAGGGCTCCCTTGGGTCTCTCAGGGCAGCACAACTTTGAGGAGGGGACAACTTCGGTTGGGGGTCCAAACTTCGATATAAGGATTCTCTGCAGTCAGGCCCCAGCCCAGGGCCGGGGGCCCCTGGGCACATCCTTTGGCCATTTTCCCTGGGAAAGAAAATTCACCTGTCCAGGCTGCTGATGTCAGTTTGTAGGGCTCCCTTGGGTCTATCTGGGCAGCAGAAATTTGAGGAGCGGACAATTTTGGTCTGCGATCCATCCTTCGATATATGGATTCTTTGCAGTCAGGTCCCAGCCCTGCTCTTGGGGCTCCTGGGCACATCCTTTGGCCATTTTCCCTGGGAAAGAAAACTCACCAGTCCAGGTTGCTGATATCAGTTTGTAGGGCTCCCTTGGGTCTATCAGGGCAGCACAAGTATGAGAGGGGACAACTTCGGTCTGCGATCCATCCTTCGATACAAGGATTCTTTGCATTCAGGCCCGAGCCCAGGGCCAGGGGCCCCTGGGCACATCCTTTGGCCATTTTCCCTGGGAAAGAAAACTCACCAGTTCAGGTTGCTGATGTCAGTTCGTAGGGCTCCCTTGGGTCTATCAGGGCAGCACAACTTTGAGGAGGGGACAACTTTGGTCTGCGAAGCATCCTTCAATATAAGGATTCTTTGCAGTCAGGCCCCAGCCCAGGGCCAGGGGCCCCTGGGCACATCCTTTGGCCATTTTCCCTGGAAAAGAAAACTCACCAGTCCAGGTTGCTGATGTCAGTTTGTAGGGCTCCCTTGGGTCTCTCAGGGCAGCACAACTTTGAGGAGGGGACAACTTTGGTCTGTGATCCATTCTTAGATATAAGGATTCTTCGCAGTCAGGCCCCAGCCCGGGGTCAGGGGCCCCTGGGCACATCCTTTGGCCATTTTCCCTGGGAAAGAAAACTCACCAGGCCAGGTTGCTGATGTCAGTTTGTAGGGCTCCCTTGGGTCTCTCAGGGCAGCACAACTTTGAGGAGGGGACAATTTTGGTCTGTGATCCATTCTTAGATATAAGGATTCTTCGCAGTCAGGCCCCAGCCCAGTGCCAGGGGCCCCTGGGCACATCCTTTGGGCATTTTCCCTGGGAAAGAAAACTCACCAGTCCAGGTTGCTGATGTCAGTTTGTAGGGCTCCCTTGGGTCTATCAGGGCAGCACAACTTTGAGGAGGGGACAACTTCGGTCTGCGATCCATACTTCGATATAAGGATTCTTTGCAGTCAGGTGCCAGCCCAGTGCCAGGGGCCCCTGGGCACATCCTTTGGCCATTTTCCCTGGGAAAGAAAACTCACCAGTCCAGGTTCCTGATGTCAGTTTGTAGGGCTCCCTTGGGTCTATCAGGGCAGCACAACTTTGAGGAGGGGACAACTTCGGTCTGGGGTCCATCCTTCTATATAAGGATTCTTTGCAGTCAGGTCCCAGCCCTGCTCTTGGGGCTCCTGGGAACATCCTTTGGCCATTTTCCCTGGGAAAGAAAACTCACCAGTCCAGGTTGCTGATGTCAGTTTGTAGGGCTCCCTTGGGTCTATCAGGGCAGCACAACTTTGAGGAGGGGACAACTTCGGTCTGCGATCCATCCTTCGATATAAGGATTCTTTGCATTCAGGCCCGAGCCCAGTGCCAGGGGCCCCTGGGCACATCCTTTGGCCATTTTCCCTGGGAAAGAAAACTCACCAGTCCAGGTTCCTGATGTCAGTTTGTAGGGCTCCCTTGGGTCTATCAGGGCAGCACAAGTATGAGATGGGGACAACTTCGGTCTGCGATCCATCCTTCGATATAAGGATTCTTTGCATTCAGGCCCGAGCCCAGGGCCAGGTGCCCCTGGGCACATCCTTTGGCCATTTTCCCTGGGAAAGAAAACTCACCAGTCCAGGTTCCTGATGTCAGTTTGTAGGGCTCCCTTGGGTCTATCAGGGCAGCACAACTTTGAGGAGGGGACAACTTCAGTCTGGGGTCCATCCTTCGATATAAGGATTCTTTGCAGTCAGGTCCGAGCCCAGTGCCAGGGGCCCCTGGGCACATCCTTTGGCCATTTTCCCTGGGAAAGAAAACTCACCAGTCCAGGTTGCTGAGGTCAGTTTGTAGGGCTCCCTTGGGTCTATCAGGGCAGCACAACTTTGAGGAGGGGACAACTTCGGTTGGGGGTCCAAACTTCGATATAAGGATTCTCTGCAGTCAGGCCCCAGCCCAGGGCCGGGGGCCCCTGGGCACATCCTTTGGCCATTTTCCCTGGGAAAGAAAATTCACCTGTCCAGGCTGCTGATGTCAGTTTGTAGGGCTCCCTTGGGTCTATCTGGGCAGCAGAAATTTGAGGAGCGGACAATTTTTGTCTGCGATCCATCCATCGATATATGGATTCTTTGCAGTCAGGTCCCAGCCCTGCTCTTGGGGCTCCTGGGAACATCCTTTGGCCATTTTCCCTGGGAAAGAAAACTCACCAGTCCAGGTTGCTGATATCAGTTTGTAGGGCTCCCTTGGGTCTATCAGGGCAGCACAAGTATGAGATGGGGACAACTTCGGTCTGCGATCCATCCTTCGATATAAGGATTCTTTGCATTCAGGCCCGAGCCCAGTGCCAGGGGCCCCTGGGCACATCCTTTGGCCATTTTCCCTGGGAAAGAAAACTCACCAGTCCAGGTTCCTGATGTCAGTTTGTAGGGCTCCCTTGGGTCTATCAGGGCAGCACAAGTATGATATGGGGACAACTTCGGTCTGCGATCCATCCTTCGATACAAGGATTCTTTGCATTCAGGCCCGAGCCCAGGGCCAGGGGCCCCTGGGCACATCCTTTGGCCATTTTCCCTGGGAAAGAAAACTCACCAGTCCAGGTTGCTGATGTCAGTTTGTAGGGCTCCCTTGGGTCTATCAGGGCAGCACAACTTTGAGGTGGGGACAATTTTGGTCTGTGATCCACCCTTCGATAGAGGGATTCTTTACAGTCAGGCCCGAGCCCAGGGTCAGGGGCCCCTGGGCATATCCTTTGGCCATTTTCCCTGGGAAAGAAAACTCACCAGTCCAGGTTGCTGATGTCAGTTTGTAGGGCTTCCTTGTTTCTCTCAGGGCAGCACAACTTTGAGGATGGGACAACTTCGGTCTGGGGTCCATCCTTCGATATAAGGATTTTTTGCATTCAGGTCGGAGCCCAGTGCCAGGGGCCCCTGGGCACATGCTTTGGCCATTTTCCCTGGGAAAGAAAACTCACCAGTCCAGGTTGCTGATGTCAATTTGTAGGGCTCCCTTGGGTCTCTCAGGGCAGCACAACTTTGAGGAGGGGACAACTTCGGTCTGGGGTCCATCCTTCGATATAAGGATTTTTTGCAGTCAGGTCCCAGCCCGGGGTCAGGGGCCCCTGGGCACATCCTTTGGCCATTTTCCCTGGGAAAGAAAACTCACTAGTCCAGGTTGCTGATGTCAGTTTGTAGGGCTCCCTTGGGTCTATCAGGGCAGCACAACTTTGAGGAGGGGACAACTTTGGTCTGCGAACCATCCTTCGATATAAGGATTCTTTGCAGTCAGGTCCCAGCCCAGGGCCAGGGGCCCCTGGGCACATCCTTTGGCCATTTTCCCTGGGAAAGAAAACTCACCAGTCCAGGTTGCTGATGTCAGTTTGTAGGGCTCCCTTGGGTCTATCAGGGCAGCACAACTTTGAGGAGGGGACAACTTTGGTCTGTGATCCATTCTTAGATATAAGGATTCTTCGCAGTCAGGCCCCAGCCCGGGGTCAGGGGCCCCTGGGCACATCCTTTGGCCATTTTCCCTGGGAAAGAAAACTCACCAGTCCAGGTTGCTGATGTCAGTTTGTAGGGCTCTCTTGGGTCTGTCAGGGCAGCACAACTTTGAGGAGGGGACAACTTCGGTCTGGGGTCCATCCTTCGATATAAGGATTCTTTGCAGTCAGGTGCCAGCCCAGTGCCAGGGGCCCCTGGGCACATCCTTTGGCCATTTTCCCTGGGAAAGGAAACTCACCAGTCCAGGTTGCTGATGTCAGTTTGTAGGGCTCCCTTGGGTCTATCAGGGCAGCACAACTTTGAGGAGGGGACAACTTCGGTCTGGGGTCCATACTTCGATATAAGGATTCTTTGCAGTCAGGTGCCAGCCCGGGGTCAGGGGCCCCTGGGCACATCCTTTGGCCATTTTCCCTGGGAAAGAAAACTCACCAGTCCAGGTTCCTGATGTCAGTTTGTAGGGCTCCCTTGGGTCTATCAGGGCAGCACAACTTTGAGGAGGGGACAACTTCGGTCTGGGGTCCATCCTTCTATATAAGGATTCTTTGCAGTCAGGTCCCAGCCCTGCTCTTGGGGCTCCTGGGAACATCCTTTGGCCATTTTCCCTGGGAAAGAAAACTCACCAGTCCAGGTTGCTGATGTCAGTTTGTAGGGCTCCCTTGGGTCTATCAGGGCAGCACAACTTTGAGGAGGGGACAACTTCGGTCTGCGATCCATCCTTCGATATAAGGATTCTTTGCATTCAGGCCCGAGCCCAGGGTGAGGGGCCCCTGGGCACATCCTTTGGCCATTTTCCCTGGGAAAGAAAACTCACCAGTCCAGGTTGCTGATATCAGTTTGTAGGGCTCCCTTGGGTCTATCAGGGCAGTACAAGTATGAGATGGGGACAACTTCGGTCTGCGATCCATCCTTCGATATAAGGATTCTTTGCATTCAGGCCCGAGCCCAGTGCCAGGGGCCCCTGGGCACATCCTTTGGCCATTTTCCCTGGGAAAGAAAACTCACCAGTCCAGGTTGCTGATATCAGTTTGTAGGGCTCCCTTGGGTCTATCAGGGCAGCACAAGTATGAGATGGGGACAACTTCGGTCTGCGATCCATCCTTCGATATAAGGATTCTTTGCATTCAGGCCCGAGGCCAGGGCCAGGTGCCCCTGGGCACATCCTTTGGCCATTTTCCCTGGGAAAGAAAACTCACCAGTCCAGGTTGCTGATGTCAGTTTGTAGGGCTCCCTTGGGTCTATCAGGGCAGCACAAGTTTGAGGTGGGGACAATTTTGGTCTGTGATCCACGCTTCGATTGAGGGATTCTTTACAGTCAGGCCCGAGTCCAGGGCCAGGGGCTCCTGGGCACATCCTTTGGCCATTTTCCCTGGGAAAGAAAATTCACCAGTCCAGGTTGCTAATGTCAGTTTGTAGGGCTCCCTTGGGTCTATCAGGGCAGCAGAAATTTGAGGAGCGGACAATTTTGGTCTGCGATCCATCCTTTGATATATGGATTCTTTGCAGTCAGGTCCCAGCCCTGCTCTTGGGGCTCCTGGGCACATGCTTTGGCCATTTTCCCTGGGAAAGAAAACTCACCAGTCCAGGTTGCTGATATCAGTTTGTAGGGCTCCCTTGGGTCTATCAGGGCAGCACAAGTATGAGATGGGGACAACTTCGGTCTGCGATCCATCCTTCGATATAAGGATTCTTTGCATTCAGGCCTGAGCCCAGTGCCAGGGGCCCCTGGGCACATCCTTTGGCCATTTTCCCTGGGAAAGAAAACTCACCATTCCAGGTTCCTGATGTCAGTTTGTAGGGCTCCCTTGGGTCTATCAGGGCAGCACAAGTATGAGATGGGGACAATTTTGGTCTGTGATCCACCCTTCGATAGAGGGATTCTTTACAGTCAGGCCCGAGCCCAGGGTCAGGGGCCCCTGGGCATATCCTTTGGCCATTTTCCCTGGGAAAGAAAACTCACCAGTCCAGGTTGCTGATGTCAGTTTGTAGGGCTTCCTTGTTTCTCTCAGGGCAGCACAACTTTGAGGATGGGACAACTTCGGTCTGGGGTCCATCCTTCGATATAAGGATTTTTTGCATTCAGGTCGGAGCCCAGTGCCAGGGGCCCCTGGGCACATGCTTTGGCCATTTTCCCTGGGAAAGAAAACTCACCAGTCCAGGTTGCTGATGTCAATTTGTAGGGCTCCCTTGGGTCTATCAGGGCAGCACAACTTTGAGGAGGGGACAACTTCGGTCTGGGGTCCATCCTTCTATATAAGGATTCTTTGCAGTCAGGTCCCAGCCCGGGGTCAGGGGCCCCTGGGCACATCCTTTGGCCATTTTCTCTGGGAAAGAAAACTCACAAGTCCAGGTTGCTGATGTCAGTTTGTAGGGCTCCCTTGGGTCTCTCAGGGCAGCACAACTTTGAGGAGGGGACAACTTCGGTCTGTGATCCATTGTTCGATATAAGGATTCTTTGCAGTCAGGTCCCAGCCCGGGGTCAGGGGCCCCTGGGCACATCCTTTGGCCATTTTCCCTGGGAAAGAAAACTCACCAGTCCAGGTTCCTGATGTCAGTTTGTAGGGCTCCCTTGGGTCTATCTGGGCAGCAGAAATTTGAGGAGCGGACAATTTAGGTCTGTGATCCACGCTTCGATTGAGGGATTCTTTACAGTCAGGCCCGAGTCCAGGGCCAGGGGCTCCTGGGCACATCCTTTGGCCATTTTCCCTGGGAAAGAAAATTCACCAGTCCAGGTTGCTAATGTCAGTTTGTAGGGCTCCCTTGGGTCTATCAGGGCAGCACAACTTTGAGGAGGGGACAACTTCAGTCTGGGGTCCATCCTTCGATATAAGGATTCTTTGCAGTCAGGTCCGAGCCCAGTGCCAGGGGCCCCTGGGCACATCCTTTGGCCATTTTCCCTGGGAAAGAAAACTCACCAGTCCAGGTTCCTGAGGTCAGTTTGTAGGGCTCCCTTGGGTCTATCAGGGCAGCACAACTTTGAGGAGGGGACAACTTTGGTCTGTGATCCATTCTTCGATATAAGGATTCTTTGCAGTCAGGTCCCAGCCCTGCTCTTGGGGCTCCTGGGAACATCCTTTGGCCATTTTCCCTGTGAAAGAAAACTCACCAGTCCAGGTTGCTGATGTCAGTTTGTAGGGCTCCCTTGGGTCTCTCAGGGCAGCACAACTTTGAGGAGGGGACAACTTTGGTCTGTGATCCATTCTTCGATATAAGGATTCTTCGCAGTCAGGTCCCAGCCCGGGGTCAGGGGCCCCTGGGCACATCCTTTGGCCATTTTCCCTGGGAAATAAAACTCACCAGTCCAGGTTGCTGATGTCAGTTTGTAGGGCTCCCTTGGGTCTATCAGGGCAGCACAACTTTGAGGAGGGGACAACTTCGGTCTGGGGTCCATCCTTCTTTATAAGGATTCTTTGCAGTCAGGTCCCAGCCCTGCTCTTGGGGCTCCTGGGAACATCCTTTGGCCATTTTCCCTGGGAAAGAAAACTCACCAGTCCAGGTTGCTGATGTCAGTTTGTAGGGCTCCCTTGGGTCTATCAGGGCAGCACAACTTTGAGGAGGGGACAACTTCGGTCTGCGATCCATTGTTCGATATAAGGATTCTTTGCAGTCAGGTCCCAGCCCGGGGTCAGGGGCCCCTGGGCACATCCTTTGGCCATTTTCCCTGGGAAAGAAAACTCACCAGTCCAGGTTCCTGATGTCAGTTTGTAGGGCTCCCTTGGGTCTATCTGGGCAGCAGAAATTTGAGGAGCGGACAATTTAGGTCTGTGATCCACGCTTCGATTGAGGGATTCTTTACAGTCAGGCCCGAGTCCAGGGCCAGGGGCTCCTGGGCACATCCTTTGGCCATTTTCCCTGGGAAAGAAAATTCACCAGTCCAGGTTGCTAATGTCAGTTTGTAGGGCTCCCTTGGGTCTATCAGGGCAGCACAACTTTGAGGAGGGGACAACTTCAGTCTGGGGTCCATCCTTCGATATAAGGATTCTTTGCAGTCAGGTCCGAGCCCAGTGCCAGGGGCCCCTGGGCACATCCTTTGGCCATTTTCCCTGGGAAAGAAAACTCACCAGTCCAGGTTCCTGAGGTCAGTTTGTAGGGCTCCCTTGGGTCTATCAGGGCAGCACAACTTTGAGGAGGGGACAACTTTGGTCTGTGATCCATTCTTCGATATAAGGATTCTTTGCAGTCAGGTCCCAGCCCTGCTCTTGGGGCTCCTGGGAACATCCTTTGGCCATTTTCCCTGTGAAAGAAAACTCACCAGTCCAGGTTGCTGATGTCAGTTTGTAGGGCTCCCTTGGGTCTCTCAGGGCAGCACAACTTTGAGGAGGGGACAACTTTGGTCTGTGATCCATTCTTCGATATAAGGATTCTTCGCAGTCAGGTCCCAGCCCGGGGTCAGGGGCCCCTGGGCACATCCTTTGGCCATTTTCCCTGGGAAATAAAACTCACCAGTCCAGGTTGCTGATGTCAGTTTGTAGGGCTCCCTTGGGTCTATCAGGGCAGCACAACTTTGAGGAGGGGACAACTTCGGTCTGGGGTCCATCCTTCTTTATAAGGATTCTTTGCAGTCAGGTCCCAGCCCTGCTCTTGGGGCTCCTGGGAACATCCTTTGGCCATTTTCCCTGGGAAAGAAAACTCACCAGTCCAGGTTGCTGATGTCAGTTTGTAGGGCTCCCTTGGGTCTATCAGGGCAGCACAACTTTGAGGAGGGGACAACTTCGGTCTGCGATCCATCCTTCGATATAAGGATTCTTTGCATTCAGGCCCGAGCCCAGGGTCAGGGGCCCCTGGGCACATCCTTTGGCCATTTTCCCTGGGAAAGAAAACTCACCAGTCCAGGTTGCTGATATCAGTTTGTAGGGCTCCCTTGGGTCTATCAGGGCAGTACAAGTATGAGATGGGGACAACTTCGGTCTGCGATCCATCCTTCGATATAAGGATTCTTTGCATTCAGGCCCGAGCCCAGTGCCAGGGGCCCCTGGGCACATCCTTTGGCCATTTTCCCTGGGAAAGAAAACTCACCAGTCCAGGTTCCTGATGTCAGTTTGTAGGGCTCCCTTGGGTCTATCAGGGCAGCACAAGTTTGAGGAGGGGACAATTTTGGTCTGTGATCCACGCTTCGATTGAGGGATTCTTTACAGTCAGGCCCGAGTCCAGGGCCAGGGGCTCCTGGGCACATCCTTTGGCCATTTTCCCTGGGAAAGAAAATTCACCAGTCCAGGTTGCTAATGTCAGTTTGTAGGGCTCCCTTGGGTCTATCAGGGCAGCACAACTTTGAGGAGGGGACAACTTCAGTCTGGGGTCCATCCTTCGATATAAGGATTCTTTGCAGTCAGGTCCGAGCCCAGTGCCAGGGGCCCCTGGGCACATCCTTTGGCCATTTTCCCTGGGAAAGAAAACTCACCAGTCCAGGTTGCTGAGGTCAGTTTGTAGGGCTCCCTTGGGTCTATCAGGGCAGCACAACTTTGAGGAGGGGACAACTTCGGTTGGGGGTCCAAACTTCGATATAAGGATTCTCTGCAGTCAGGCCCCAGCCCAGGGCCGGGGGCCCCTGGGCACATCCTTTGGCCATTTTCCCTGGGAAAGAAAATTCACCTGTCCAGGCTGCTGATGTCAGTTTGTAGGGCTCCCTTGGGTCTATCTGGGCAGCAGAAATTTGAGGAGCGGACAATTTTGGTCTGCGATCCATCCTTCGATATATGGATTCTTTGCAGTCAGGTCCCAGCCCTGCTCTTGGGTCTCCTGGGAATATCCTTTGGCAATTTTCCCTGGGAAAGAAAACTCACCAGTCCAGGTTGCTGATATCAGTTTGTAGGGCTCCCTTGGGTCTATCAGGGCAGCACAAGTATGAGATGGGGACAACTTCGGTTTGCGATCCATCCTTCGATATAAGGATTCTTTGCATTCAGGCCCGAGCCCAGTGCCAGGGGCCCCTGGGCACATCCTTTGGCCATTTTCCCTGGGAAAGAAAACTCACCATTCCAGGTTCCTGATGTCAGTTTGTAGGGCTCCCTTGGGTCTATCAGGGCAGCACAAGTATGAGATGGGGACAACTTCGGTCTGCGATCCATCCTTCGATACAAGGATTCTTTGCATTCAGGCCCGAGCCCAGGGCCAGGGGCCCCTGGGCACATCCTTTGGCCATTTTCCCTGGGAAAGAAAACTCACCAGTCCAGGTTGCTGATGTCAGTTTGTAGGGCTCCCTTGGGTCTATCTGGGCAGCAGAAATTTGAGGAGCGGACAATTTTGGTCTGCGATCCATCCTTCGATATATGGATTCTTTGCAGTCAGGTCCCAGCCCTGCTCTTGGGGCTCCTGGGAACATCCTTTGGCCATTTTCCCTGGGAAAGAAAACTCACCAGTCCAGGTTGCTGATGTCAGTTTGTAGGGCTCCCTTGGGTCTATCTGGGCAGCAGAAATTTGAGGAGCGGACAATTTTGGTCTGTGATCCACGCTTCGATTGAGGGATTCTTTACAGTCAGGCCCGAGTCCAGGGCCAGGGGCTCCTGGGCACATCCTTTGGCCATTTTCCCTGGGAAAGAAAATTCACCAGTCCAGGTTGCTAATGTCAGTTTGTAGGGCTCCCTTGGGTCTATCAGGGCAGCACAACTTTGAGGAGGGGACAACTTCAGTCTGGGGTCCATCCTTCGATATAAGGATTCTTTGCAGTCAGGTCCGAGCCCAGTGCCAGGGGCCCCTGGGCACATCCTTTGGCCATTTTCCCTGGGAAAGAAAACTCACCAGTCCAGGTTCCTGAGGTCAGTTTGTAGGGCTCCCTTGGGTCTATCAGGGCAGCACAACTTTGAGGAGGGGACAACTTTGGTCTGTGATCCATTCTTCGATATAAGGATTCTTTGCAGTCAGGTCCCAGCCCTGCTCTTGGGGCTCCTGGGAACATCCTTTGGCCATTTTCCCTGGGAAAGAAAACTCACCAGTCCAGGTTGCTGATGTCAGTTTGTAGGGCTCCCTTGGGTCTCTCAGGGCAGCACAACTTTGAGGAGGGGACAACTTTGGTCTGTGATCCATTCTTCGATATAAGGATTCTTCGCAGTCAGGTCCCAGCCCGGGGTCAGGGGCCCCTGGGCACATCCTTTGGCCATTTTCCCTGGGAAATAAAACTCACCAGTCCAGGTTGCTGATGTCAGTTTGTAGGGCTCCCTTGGGTCTATCAGGGCAGCACAACTTTGAGGAGGGGACAACTTCGGTCTGGGGTCCATCCTTCTTTATAAGGATTCTTTGCAGTCAGGTCCCAGCCCTGCTCTTGGGGCTCCTGGGAACATCCTTTGGCCATTTTCCCTGGGAAAGAAAACTCACCAGTCCAGGTTGCTGATGTCAGTTTGTAGGGCTCCCTTGGGTCTATCAGGGCAGCACAACTTTGAGGAGGGGACAACTTCGGTCTGCGATCCATCCTTCGATATAAGGATTCTTTGCATTCAGGCCCGAGCCCAGGGTCAGGGGCCCCTGGGCACATCCTTTGGCCATTTTCCCTGGGAAAGAAAACTCACCAGTCCAGGTTGCTGATATCAGTTTGTAGGGCTCCCTTGGGTCTATCAGGGCAGTACAAGTATGAGATGGGGACAACTTCGGTCTGCGATCCATCCTTCGATATAAGGATTCTTTGCATTCAGGCCCGAGCCCAGTGCCAGGGGCCCCTGGGCACATCCTTTGGCCATTTTCCCTGGGAAAGAAAACTCACCAGTCCAGGTTCCTGATGTCAGTTTGTAGGGCTCCCTTGGGTCTATCAGGGCAGCACAAGTTTGAGGAGGGGACAATTTTGGTCTGTGATCCACGCTTCGATTGAGGGATTCTTTACAGTCAGGCCCGAGTCCAGGGCCAGGGGCTCCTGGGCACATCCTTTGGCCATTTTCCCTGGGAAAGAAAACTCACCAGTCCAGGTTGCTGAGGTCAGTTTGTAGGGCTCCCTTGGGTCTATCAGGGCAGCACAACTTTGAGGAGGGGACAACTTCGGTTGGGGGTCCAAACTTCGATATAAGGATTCTCTGCAGTCAGGCCCCAGCCCAGGGCCGGGGGCCCCTGGGCACATCCTTTGGCCATTTTCCCTGGGAAAGAAAATTCACCTGTCCAGGCTGCTGATGTCAGTTTGTAGGGCTCCCTTGGGTCTATCTGGGCAGCAGAAATTTGAGGAGCGGACAATTTTGGTCTGCGATCCATCCTTCGATATATGGATTCTTTGCAGTCAGGTCCCAGCCCTGCTCTTGGGGCTCCTGGGAATATCCTTTGGCAATTTTCCCTGGGAAAGAAAACTCACCAGTCCAGGTTGCTGATATCAGTTTGTAGGGCTCCCTTGGGTCTATCAGGGCAGCACAAGTATGAGATGGGGACAACTTCGGTTTGCGATCCATCCTTCGATATAAGGATTCTTTGCATTCAGGCCCGAGCCCAGTGCCAGGGGCCCCTGGGCACATCCTTTGGCCATTTTCCCTGGGAAAGAAAACTCACCATTCCAGGTTCCTGATGTCAGTTTGTAGGGCTCCCTTGGGTCTATCAGGGCAGCACAAGTATGAGATGGGGACAACTTCGGTCTGCGATCCATCCTTCGATACAAGGATTCTTTGCATTCAGGCCCGAGCCCACGGCCAGGGGCCCCTGGGCACATCCTTTGGCCATTTTCCCTGGGAAAGAAAACTCACCAGTCCAGGTTGCTGATGTCAGTTTGTAGGGCTCCCTTGGGTCTATCTGGGCAGCAGAAATTTGAGGAGCGGACAATTTTGGTCTGCGATCCATCCTTCGATATATGGATTCTTTGCAGTCAGGTCCCAGCCCTGCTCTTGGGGCTCCTGGGAACATCCTTTGGCCATTTTCCCTGGGAAAGAAAACTCACCAGTCCAGGTTGCTGATGTCAGTTTGTAGGGCTCCCTTGGGTCTATCAGGGCAGCACAAGTTTGAGGTGGGGACAATTTTGGTCTGTGATCCACCCTTCGATAGAGGGATTCTTTACAGTCAGGCCCGAGGCCAGGGCCAGGGGCCCCTGGGCATATCCTTTGGCCATTTTCCCTGGGAAAGAAAACTCACCAGTCCAGGTTGCTGATGTCAGTTTGTAGGGCTTCCTTGTTTCTCTCAGGGCAGCACAACTTTGAGGATGGGACAACTTCGGTCTGGGGTCCATCCTTCGATATAAGGATTTTTTGCATTCAGGTCGGAGCCCAGTGCCAGGGGCCCCTGGGCACATGCTTTGGCCATTTTCCCTGGAAAAGAAAACTCACCAGTCCAGGTTGCTGATGTCAATTTGTAGGGCTCCCTTGGGTCTCTCAGGGCAGCACAACTTTGAGGAGGGGACAACTTCGGTCTGGGGTCCATCCTTCGATATAAGGATTTTTTGCAGTAAGGTCCCAGCCCGGGGTCAGGGGCCCCTGGGCACATCCTTTGGCCATTTTCCCTGGGAAAGAAAACTCACCAGTTCAGGTTGCTGATGTCAGTTCGTAGGGCTCCCTTGGGTCTATCAGGGCAGCACAACTTTGAGGAGGGGACAACTTTGGTCTGCGAAGCATCCTTCAATATAAGGATTCTTTGCAGTCAGGCCCCAGCCCAGGGCCAGGGGCCCCTGGGCACATCCTTTGGCCATTTTCCCTGGGAAAGAAAACTCACCAGTCCAGGTTGCTGATGTCAGTTTGTAGGGCTCCCTTGGGTCTCTCAGGGCAGCACAACTTTGAGGAGGGGACAACTTTGGTCTGTGATCCATTCTTAGATATAAGGATTCTTCGCAGTCAGGCCCCAGCCCGGGGTCAGGGGCCCCTGGGCACATCCTTTGGCCATTTTCCCTGGGAAAGAAAACTCACCAGGCCAGGTTGCTGATGTGAGTTTGTAGGGCTCCCTTGGGTCTCTCAGGGCAGCACAACTTTGAGGAGGGGACAATTTTGGTCTGTGATCCATTCTTAGATATAAGGATTCTTCGCAGTCAGGCCCCAGCCCAGTGCCAGGGGCCCCTGGGCACATCCTTTGGGCATTTTCCCTGGGAAAGAAAACTCACCAGTCCAGGTTGCTGATGTCAGTTTGTAGGGCTCCCTTGGGTCTATCAGGGCAGCACAACTTTGAGGAGGGGACAACTTCGGTCTGGGGTCCATACTTCGATATAAGGATTCTTTGCAGTCAGGTGCCAGCCCAGTGCCAGGGGCCCCTGGGCACATCCTTTGGCCATTTTCCCTGGGAAAGAAAACTCACCAGTCCAGGTTGCTGATGTCAGTTTGTAGGGCTCCCTTGGGTCTATCAGGGCAGCACAACTTTGAGGAGGGGACAACTTCGGTCTGGGGTCCATCCTTCTATATAAGGATTCTTTGCAGTCAGGTCCCAGCCCTGCTCTTGGGGCTCCTGGGAACATCCTTTGGCCATTTTCCCTGGGAAAGAAAACTCACCAGTCCAGGTTGCTGATGTCAGTTTGTAGGGCTCCCTTGGGTCTATCAGGGCAGCACAACTTTGAGGAGGGGACAACTTCGGTCTGCGATCCATCCTTCGATATAAGGATTCTTTGCATTCAGGCCCGAGCCCAGTGCCAGGGGCCCCTGGGCACATCCTTTGGCCATTTTCCCTGGGAAATAAAACTCACCAGTCCAGGTTGCTGATGTCAGTTTGTAGGGCTCCCTTGGGTCTATCAGGGCAGCACAACTTTGAGGAGGGGACAACTTCGGTCTGGGGTCCATCCTTCTTTATAAGGATTCTTTGCAGTCAGGTCCCAGCCCTGCTCTTGGGGCTCCTGGGAACATCCTTTGGCCATTTTCCCTGGGAAAGAAAACTCACCAGTCCAGGTTGCTGATGTCAGTTTGTAGGGCTCCCTTGGGTCTATCAGGGCAGCACAACTTTGAGGAGGGGACAACTTCGGTCTGCGATCCATCCTTCGATATAAGGATTCTTTGCATTCAGGCCCGAGCCCAGGGTCAGGGGCCCCTGGGCACATCCTTTGGCCATTTTCCCTGGGAAAGAAAACTCACCAGTCCAGGTTGCTGATATCAGTTTGTAGGGCTCCCTTGGGTCTATCAGGGCAGTACAAGTATGAGATGGGGACAACTTCGGTCTGCGATCCATCCTTCGATATAAGGATTCTTTGCATTCAGGCCCGAGCCCAGTGCCAGGGGCCCCTGGGCACATCCTTTGGCCATTTTCCCTGGGAAAGAAAACTCACCAGTCCAGGTTCCTGATGTCAGTTTGTAGGGCTCCCTTGGGTCTATCAGGGCAGCACAAGTTTGAGGAGGGGACAATTTTGGTCTGTGATCCACGCTTCGATTGAGGGATTCTTTACAGTCAGGCCCGAGTCCAGGGCCAGGGGCTCCTGGGCACATCCTTTGGCCATTTTCCCTGGGAAAGAAAATTCACCAGTCCAGGTTGCTAATGTCAGTTTGTAGGGCTCCCTTGGGTCTATGAGGGCAGCACAACTTTGAGGAGGGGACAACTTCAGTCTGGGGTCCATCCTTCGATATAAGGATTCTTTGCAGTCAGGTCCGAGCCCAGTGCCAGGGGCCCCTGGGCACATCCTTTGGCCATTTTCCCTGGGAAAGAAAACTCACCAGTCCAGGTTGCTGAGGTCAGTTTGTAGGGCTCCCTTGGGTCTATCAGGGCAGCACAACTTTGAGGAGGGGACAACTTCGGTTGGGGGTCCAAACTTCGATATAAGGATTCTCTGCAGTCAGGCCCCAGCCCAGGGCCGGGGGCCCCTGGGCACATCCTTTGGCCATTTTCCCTGGGAAAGAAAATTCACCTGTCCAGGCTGCTGATGTCAGTTTGTAGGGCTCCCTTGGGTCTATCTGGGCAGCAGAAATTTGAGGAGCGGACAATTTTGGTCTGCGATCCATCCTTCGATATATGGATTCTTTGCAGTCAGGTCCCAGCCCTGCTCTTGGGTCTCCTGGGAATATCCTTTGGCAATTTTCCCTGGGAAAGAAAACTCACCAGTCCAGGTTGCTGATATCAGTTTGTAGGGCTCCCTTGGGTCTATCAGGGCAGCACAAGTATGAGATGGGGACAACTTCGGTTTGCGATCCATCCTTCGATATAAGGATTCTTTGCATTCAGGCCCGAGCCCAGTGCCAGGGGCCCCTGGGCACATCCTTTGGCCATTTTCCCTGGGAAAGAAAACTCACCATTCCAGGTTCCTGATGTCAGTTTGTAGGGCTCCCTTGGGTCTATCAGGGCAGCACAAGTATGAGATGGGGACAACTTCGGTCTGCGATCCATCCTTCGATACAAGGATTCTTTGCATTCAGGCCCGAGCCCAGGGCCAGGGGCCCCTGGGCACATCCTTTGGCCATTTTCCCTGGGAAAGAAAACTCACCAGTCCAGGTTGCTGATGTCAGTTTGTAGGGCTCCCTTGGGTCTATCTGGGCAGCAGAAATTTGAGGAGCGGACAATTTTGGTCTGCGATCCATCCTTCGATATATGGATTCTTTGCAGTCAGGTCCCAGCCCTGCTCTTGGGGCTCCTGGGAACATCCTTTGGCCATTTTCCCTGGGAAAGAAAACTCACCAGTCCAGGTTGCTGATGTCAGTTTGTAGGGCTCCCTTGGGTCTATCTGGGCAGCAGAAATTTGAGGAGCGGACAATTTTGGTCTGTGATCCACGCTTCGATTGAGGGATTCTTTACAGTCAGGCCCGAGTCCAGGGCCAGGGGCTCCTGGGCACATCCTTTGGCCATTTTCCCTGGGAAAGAAAATTCACCAGTCCAGGTTGCTAATGTCAGTTTGTAGGGCTCCCTTGGGTCTATCAGGGCAGCACAACTTTGAGGAGGGGACAACTTCAGTCTGGGGTCCATCCTTCGATATAAGGATTCTTTGCAGTCAGGTCCGAGCCCAGTGCCAGGGGCCCCTGGGCACATCCTTTGGCCATTTTCCCTGGGAAAGAAAACTCACCAGTCCAGGTTCCTGAGGTCAGTTTGTAGGGCTCCCTTGGGTCTATCAGGGCAGCACAACTTTGAGGAGGGGACAACTTTGGTCTGTGATCCATTCTTCGATATAAGGATTCTTTGCAGTCAGGTCCCAGCCCTGCTCTTGGGGCTCCTGGGAACATCCTTTGGCCATTTTCCCTGGGAAAGAAAACTCACCAGTCCAGGTTGCTGATGTCAGTTTGTAGGGCTCCCTTGGGTCTCTCAGGGCAGCACAACTTTGAGGAGGGGACAACTTTGGTCTGTGATCCATTCTTCGATATAAGGATTCTTCGCAGTCAGGTCCCAGCCCGGGGTCAGGGGCCCCTGGGCACATCCTTTGGCCATTTTCCCTGGGAAATAAAACTCACCAGTCCAGGTTGCTGATGTCAGTTTGTAGGGCTCCCTTGGGTCTATCAGGGCAGCACAACTTTGAGGAGGGGACAACTTCGGTCTGGGGTCCATCCTTCTTTATAAGGATTCTTTGCAGTCAGGTCCCAGCCCTGCTCTTGGGGCTCCTGGGAACATCCTTTGGCCATTTTCCCTGGGAAAGAAAACTCACCAGTCCAGGTTGCTGATGTCAGTTTGTAGGGCTCCCTTGGGTCTATCAGGGCAGCACAACTTTGAGGAGGGGACAACTTCGGTCTGCGATCCATCCTTCGATATAAGGATTCTTTGCATTCAGGCCCGAGCCCAGGGTCAGGGGCCCCTGGGCACATCCTTTGGCCATTTTCCCTGGGAAAGAAAACTCACCAGTCCAGGTTGCTGATATCAGTTTGTAGGGCTCCCTTGGGTCTATCAGGGCAGTACAAGTATGAGATGGGGACAACTTCGGTCTGCGATCCATCCTTCGATATAAGGATTCTTTGCATTCAGGCCCGAGCCCAGTGCCAGGGGCCCCTGGGCACATCCTTTGGCCATTTTCCCTGGGAAAGAAAACTCACCAGTCCAGGTTCCTGATGTCAGTTTGTAGGGCTCCCTTGGGTCTATCAGGGCAGCACAAGTTTGAGGAGGGGACAATTTTGGTCTGTGATCCACGCTTCGATTGAGGGATTCTTTACAGTCAGGCCCGAGTCCAGGGCCAGGGGCTCCTGGGCACATCCTTTGGCCATTTTCCCTGGGAAAGAAAACTCACCAGTCCAGGTTGCTGAGGTCAGTTTGTAGGGCTCCCTTGGGTCTATCAGGGCAGCACAACTTTGAGGAGGGGACAACTTCGGTTGGGGGTCCAAACTTCGATATAAGGATTCTCTGCAGTCAGGCCCCAGCCCAGGGCCGGGGGCCCCTGGGCACATCCTTTGGCCATTTTCCCTGGGAAAGAAAATTCACCTGTCCAGGCTGCTGATGTCAGTTTGTAGGGCTCCCTTGGGTCTATCTGGGCAGCAGAAATTTGAGGAGCGGACAATTTTGGTCTGCGATCCATCCTTCGATATATGGATTCTTTGCAGTCAGGTCCCAGCCCTGCTCTTGGGGCTCCTGGGAATATCCTTTGGCAATTTTCCCTGGGAAAGAAAACTCACCAGTCCAGGTTGCTGATATCAGTTTGTAGGGCTCCCTTGGGTCTATCAGGGCAGCACAAGTATGAGATGGGGACAACTTCGGTTTGCGATCCATCCTTCGATATAAGGATTCTTTGCATTCAGGCCCGAGCCCAGTGCCAGGGGCCCCTGGGCACATCCTTTGGCCATTTTCCCTGGGAAAGAAAACTCACCATTCCAGGTTCCTGATGTCAGTTTGTAGGGCTCCCTTGGGTCTATCAGGGCAGCACAAGTATGAGATGGGGACAACTTCGGTCTGCGATCCATCCTTCGATACAAGGATTCTTTGCATTCAGGCCCGAGCCCACGGCCAGGGGCCCCTGGGCACATCCTTTGGCCATTTTCCCTGGGAAAGAAAACTCACCAGTCCAGGTTGCTGATGTCAGTTTGTAGGGCTCCCTTGGGTCTATCTGGGCAGCAGAAATTTGAGGAGCGGACAATTTTGGTCTGCGATCCATCCTTCGATATATGGATTCTTTGCAGTCAGGTCCCAGCCCTGCTCTTGGGGCTCCTGGGAACATCCTTTGGCCATTTTCCCTGGGAAAGAAAACTCACCAGTCCAGGTTGCTGATGTCAGTTTGTAGGGCTCCCTTGGGTCTATCAGGGCAGCACAAGTTTGAGGTGGGGACAATTTTGGTCTGTGATCCACCCTTCGATAGAGGGATTCTTTACAGTCAGGCCCGAGGCCAGGGCCAGGGGCCCCTGGGCATATCCTTTGGCCATTTTCCCTGGGAAAGAAAACTCACCAGTCCAGGTTGCTGATGTCAGTTTGTAGGGCTTCCTTGTTTCTCTCAGGGCAGCACAACTTTGAGGATGGGACAACTTCGGTCTGGGGTCCATCCTTCGATATAAGGATTTTTTGCATTCAGGTCGGAGCCCAGTGCCAGGGGCCCCTGGGCACATGCTTTGGCCATTTTCCCTGGAAAAGAAAACTCACCAGTCCAGGTTGCTGATGTCAATTTGTAGGGCTCCCTTGGGTCTCTCAGGGCAGCACAACTTTGAGGAGGGGACAACTTCGGTCTGGGGTCCATCCTTCGATATAAGGATTTTTTGCAGTAAGGTCCCAGCCCGGGGTCAGGGGCCCCTGGGCACATCCTTTGGCCATTTTCCCTGGGAAAGAAAACTCACCAGTTCAGGTTGCTGATGTCAGTTCGTAGGGCTCCCTTGGGTCTATCAGGGCAGCACAACTTTGAGGAGGGGACAACTTTGGTCTGCGAAGCATCCTTCAATATAAGGATTCTTTGCAGTCAGGCCCCAGCCCAGGGCCAGGGGCCCCTGGGCACATCCTTTGGCCATTTTCCCTGGGAAAGAAAACTCACCAGTCCAGGTTGCTGATGTCAGTTTGTAGGGCTCCCTTGGGTCTCTCAGGGCAGCACAACTTTGAGGAGGGGACAACTTTGGTCTGTGATCCATTCTTAGATATAAGGATTCTTCGCAGTCAGGCCCCAGCCCGGGGTCAGGGGCCCCTGGGCACATCCTTTGGCCATTTTCCCTGGGAAAGAAAACTCACCAGGCCAGGTTGCTGATGTGAGTTTGTAGGGCTCCCTTGGGTCTCTCAGGGCAGCACAACTTTGAGGAGGGGACAATTTTGGTCTGTGATCCATTCTTAGATATAAGGATTCTTCGCAGTCAGGCCCCAGCCCAGTGCCAGGGGCCCCTGGGCACATCCTTTGGGCATTTTCCCTGGGAAAGAAAACTCACCAGTCCAGGTTGCTGATGTCAGTTTGTAGGGCTCCCTTGGGTCTATCAGGGCAGCACAACTTTGAGGAGGGGACAACTTCGGTCTGGGGTCCATACTTCGATATAAGGATTCTTTGCAGTCAGGTGCCAGCCCAGTGCCAGGGGCCCCTGGGCACATCCTTTGGCCATTTTCCCTGGGAAAGAAAACTCACCAGTCCAGGTTGCTGATGTCAGTTTGTAGGGCTCCCTTGGGTCTATCAGGGCAGCACAACTTTGAGGAGGGGACAACTTCGGTCTGGGGTCCATCCTTCTATATAAGGATTCTTTGCAGTCAGGTCCCAGCCCTGCTCTTGGGGCTCCTGGGAACATCCTTTGGCCATTTTCCCTGGGAAAGAAAACTCACCAGTCCAGGTTGCTGATGTCAGTTTGTAGGGCTCCCTTGGGTCTATCAGGGCAGCACAACTTTGAGGAGGGGACAACTTCGGTCTGCGATCCATCCTTCGATATAAGGATTCTTTGCATTCAGGCCCGAGCCCAGTGCCAGGGGCCCCTGGGCACATCCTTTGGCCATTTTCCCTGGGAAAGAAAACTCACCAGTCCAGGTTCCTGATGTCAGTTTGTAGGGCTCCCTTGGGTCTATCAGGGCAGCACAAGTATGAGATGGGGACAACTTCGGTCTGCGATCCATCCTTCGATATAAGGATTCTTTGCATTCAGGCCCGAGCCCAGGGCCAGGTGCCCCTGGGCACATCCTTTGGCCATTTTCCCTGGGAAAGAAAACTCACCAGTCCAGGTTCCTGATGTCAGTTTGTAGGGCTCCCTTGGGTCTATCAGGGCAGCACAACTTTGAGGAGGGGACAACTTCAGTCTGGGGTCCATCCTTCGATATAAGGATTCTTTGCAGTCAGGTCCGAGCCCAGTGCCAGGGGCCCCTGGGCACATCCTTTGGCCATTTTCCCTGGGAAAGAAAACTCACCAGTCCAGGTTGCTGAGGTCAGTTTGTAGGGCTCCCTTGGGTCTATCAGGGCAGCACAACTTTGAGGAGGGGACAACTTCGGTTGGGGGTCCAAACTTCGATATAAGGATTCTCTGCAGTCAGGCCCCAGCCCAGGGCCGGGGGCCCCTGGGCACATCCTTTGGCCATTTTCCCTGGGAAAGAAAATTCACCTGTCCAGGCTGCTGATGTCAGTTTGTAGGGCTCCCTTGGGTCTATCTGGGCAGCAGAAATTTGAGGAGCGGACAATTTTTGTCTGCGATCCATCCATCGATATATGGATTCTTTGCAGTCAGGTCCCAGCCCTGCTCTTGGGGCTCCTGGGAACATCCTTTGGCCATTTTCCCTGGGAAAGAAAACTCACCAGTCCAGGTTGCTGATATCAGTTTGTAGGGCTCCCTTGGGTCTATCAGGGCAGCACAAGTATGAGATGGGGACAACTTCGGTCTGCGATCCATCCTTCGATATAAGGATTCTTTGCATTCAGGCCCGAGCCCAGTGCCAGGGGCCCCTGGGCACATCCTTTGGCCATTTTCCCTGGGAAAGAAAACTCACCATTCCAGGTTCCTGATGTCAGTTTGTAGGGCTCCCTTGGGTCTATCAGGGCAGCACAAGTATGATATGGGGACAACTTCGGTCTGCGATCCATCCTTCGATACAAGGATTCTTTGCATTCAGGCCCGAGCCCAGGGCCAGGGGCCCCTGGGCACATCCTTTGGCCATTTTCCCTGGGAAAGAAAACTCACCAGTCCAGGTTGCTGATGTCAGTTTGTAGGGCTCCCTTGGGTCTATCAGGGCAGCACAACTTTGAGGTGGGGACAATTTTGGTCTGTGATCCACCCTTCGATAGAGGGATTCTTTACAGTCAGGCCCGAGCCCAGGGTCAGGGGCCCCTGGGCATATCCTTTGGCCATTTTCCCTGGGAAAGAAAACTTACCAGTCCAGGTTGCTGATGTCAGTTTGTAGGGCTTCCTTGTTTCTCTCAGGGCAGCACAACTTTGAGGATGGGACAACTTCGGTCTGGGGTCCATCCTTCGATATAAGGATTTTTTGCATTCAGGTCGGAGCCCAGTGCCAGGGGCCCCTGGGCACATGCTTTGGCCATTTTCCCTGGGAAAGAAAACTCACCAGTCCAGGTTGCTGATGTCAATTTGTAGGGCTCCCTTGGGTCTCTCAGGGCAGCACAACTTTGAGGAGGGGACAACTTCGGTCTGGGGTCCATCCTTCGATATAAGGATTTTTTGCAGTCAGGTCCCAGCCCGGGGTCAGGGGCCCCTGGGCACATCCTTTGGCCATTTTCCCTGGGAAAGAAAACTCACTAGTCCAGGTTGCTGATGTCAGTTTGTAGGGCTCCCTTGGGTCTATCAGGGCAGCACAACTTTGAGGAGGGGACAACTTTGGTCTGCGAACCATTCTTCGATATAAGGATTCTTTGCAGTCAGGCCCCAGCCCAGGGCCAGGGGCCCCTGGGCACATCCTTTGGCCATTTTCCCTGGGAAAGAAAACTCACCAGTCCAGGTTGCTGATGTCAGTTTGTAGGGCTCCCTTGGGTCTATCAGGGCAGCACAACTTTGAGGAGGGGACAACTTTGGTCTGTGATCCATTCTTAGATATAAGGATTCTTCGCAGTCAGGCCCCAGCCCGGGGTCAGGGGCCCCTGGGCACATCCTTTGGCCATTTTCCCTGGGAAAGAAAACTCACCAGTCCAGGTTGCTGATGTCAGTTTGTAGGGCTCTCTTGGGTCTGTCAGGGCAGCACAACTTTGAGGAGGGGACAACTTCGGTCTGGGGTCCATCCTTCGATATAAGGATTCTTTGCAGTCAGGTGCCAGCCCAGTGCCAGGGGCCCCTGGGCACATCCTTTGGCCATTTTCCCTGGGAAAGGAAACTCACCAGTCCAGGTTGCTGATGTCAGTTTGTAGGGCTCCCTTGGGTCTATCAGGGCAGCACAACTTTGAGGAGGGGACAACTTCGGTCTGGGGTCCATACTTCGATATAAGGATTCTTTGCAGTCAGGTGCCAGCCCAGTGCCAGGGGCCCCTGGGCACATCCTTTGGCCATTTTCCCTGGGAAAGAAAACTCACCAGTCCAGGTTCCTGATGTCAGTTTGTAGGGCTCCCTTGGGTCTATCAGGGCAGCACAACTTTGAGGAGGGGACAACTTCGGTCTGGGGTCCATCCTTCTATATAAGGATTCTTTGCAGTCAGGTCCCAGCCCTGCTCTTGGGGCTCCTGGGAACATCCTTTGGCCATTTTCCCTGGGAAAGAAAACTCACCAGTCCAGGTTGCTGATGTCAGTTTGTAGGGCTCCCTTGGGTCTATCAGGGCAGCACAACTTTGAGGAGGGGACAACTTTGGTCTGCGATCCATCCTTCGATATAAGGATTCTTTGCATTCAGGCCCGAGCCCAGGGTCAGGGGCCCCTGGGCACATCCTTTGGCCATTTTCCCTGGGAAAGAAAACTCACCAGTCCAGGTTGCTGATATCAGTTTGTAGGGCTCCCTTGGGTCTATCAGGGCAGTACAAGTATGAGATGGGGACAACTTCGGTCTGCGATCCATCCTTCGATATAAGGATTCTTTGCATTCAGGCCCGAGCCCAGTGCCAGGGGCCCCTGGGCACATCCTTTGGCCATTTTCCCTGGGAAAGAAAACTCACCAGTCCAGGTTGCTGATATCAGTTTGTAGGGCTCCCTTGGGTCTATCAGGGCAGCACAAGTATGAGATGGGGACAACTTCGGTCTGCGATCCATCCTTCGATATAAGGATTCTTTGCATTCAGGCCCGAGCCCAGGGCCAGGTGCCCCTGGGCACATCCTTTGGCCATTTTCCCTGGGAAAGAAAACTCACCAGTCCAGGTTGCTGATGTCAGTTTGTAGGGCTCCCTTGGGTCTATCAGGGCAGCACAAGTTTGAGGTGGGGACAATTTTGGTCTGTGATCCACGCTTCGATTGAGGGATTCTTTACAGTCAGGCCCGAGTCCAGGGCCAGGGGCTCCTGGGCACATCCTTTGGCCATTTTCCCTGGGAAAGAAAATTCACCAGTCCAGGTTGCTAATGTCAGTTTGTAGGGCTCCCTTGGGTCTATCAGGGCAGCAGAAATTTGAGGAGCGGACAATTTTGGTCTGCGATCCATCCTTTGATATATGGATTCTTTGCAGTCAGGTCCCAGCCCTGCTCTTGGGGCTCCTGGGCACATGCTTTGGCCATTTTCCCTGGGAAAGAAAACTCACCAGTCCAGGTTGCTGATATCAGTTTGTAGGGCTCCCTTGGGTCTATCAGGGCAGCACAAGTATGAGATGGGGACAACTTCGGTCTGCGATCCATCCTTCGATATAAGGATTCTTTGCATTCAGGCCCGAGCCCAGTGCCAGGGGCCCCTGGGCACATCCTTTGGCCATTTTCCCTGGGAAAGAAAACTCACCATTCCAGGTTCCTGATGTCAGTTTGTAGGGCTCCCTTGGGTCTATCAGGGCAGCACAAGTATGAGATGGGGACAATTTTGGTCTGTGATCCACCCTTCGATAGAGGGATTCTTTACAGTCAGGCCCGAGCCCAGGGTCAGGGGCCCCTGGGCATATCCTTTGGCCATTTTCCCTGGGAAAGAAAACTCACCAGTCCAGGTTGCTGATGTCAGTTTGTAGGGCTTCCTTGTTTCTCTCAGGGCAGCACAACTTTGAGGATGGGACAACTTCGGTCTGGGGTCCATCCTTCGATATAAGGATTTTTTGCATTCAGGTCGGAGCCCAGTGCCAGGGGCCCCTGGGCACATGCTTTGGCCATTTTCCCTGGGAAAGAAAACTCACCAGTCCAGGTTGCTGATGTCAATTTGTAGGGCTCCCTTGGGTCTCTCAGGGCAGCACAACTTTGAGGAGGGGACAACTTCGGTCTGGGGTCCATCCTTCGATATAAGGATTTTTTGCAGTCAGGTCCCAGTCCGGGGTCAGGGGCCCCTGGGCACATCCTTTGGCCATTTTCCCTGGGAAAGAAAACTCACAAGTCCAGGTTGCTGATGTCAGTTTGTAGGGCTCCCTTGGGTCTCTCAGGGCAGCACAACTTTGAGGAGGGGACAACTTCGGTCTGTGATCCATTGTTCGATATAAGGATTCTTTGCAGTCAGGTCCCAGCCCGGGGTCAGGGGCCCCTGGGCACATCCTTTGGCCATTTTCCCTGGGAAAGAAAACTCACCAGTCCAGGTTCCTGATGTCAGTTTGTAGGGCTCCCTTGGGTCTATCTGGGCAGCAGAAATTTGAGGAGCGGACAATTTTGGTCTGTGATCCACGCTTCGATTGAGGGATTCTTTACAGTCAGGCCCGAGTCCAGGGCCAGGGGCTCCTGGGCACATCCTTTGGCCATTTTCCCTGGGAAAGAAAATTCACCAGTCCAGGTTGCTAATGTCAGTTTGTAGGGCTCCCTTGGGTCTATCAGGGCAGCACAAGTATGAGATGGGGACAACTTCGGTCTGCGATCCATCCTTCGATACAAGGATTCTTTGCATTCAGGCCCGAGCCCAGGGCCAGGGGCCCCTGGGCACATCCTTTGGCCATTTTCCCTGGGAAAGAAAACTCACCAGTCCAGGTTGCTGATGTCAGTTTGTAGGGCTCCCTTGGGTCTATCTGGGCAGCAGAAATTTGAGGAGCGGACAATTTTGGTCTGCGATCCATCCTTCGATATATGGATTCTTTGCAGTCAGGTCCCAGCCCTGCTCTTGGGGCTCCTGGGAACATCCTTTGGCCATTTTCCCTGGGAAAGAAAACTCACCAGTCCAGGTTGCTGATGTCAGTTTGTAGGGCTCCCTTGGGTCTATCAGGGCAGCACAAGTTTGAGGTGGGGACAATTTTGGTCTGTGATCCACCCTTCGATAGAGGGATTCTTTACAGTCAGGCCCGAGGCCAGGACCAGGGGCCCCTGGGCATATCCTTTGGCCATTTTCCCTGGGAAAGAAAACTCACCAGTCCAGGTTGCTGATGTCAGTTTGTAGGGCTTCCTTGTTTCTCTCAGGGCAGCACAACTTTGAGGATGGGACAACTTCGGTCTGGGGTCCATCCTTCGATATAAGGATTTTTTGCATTCAGGTCGGAGCCCAGTGCCAGGGGCCCCTGGGCACATGTTTTGGCCATTTTCCCTGGAAAAGAAAACTCACCAGTCCAGGTTGCTGATGTCAATTTGTAGGGCTCCCTTGGGTCTCTCAGGGCAGCACAACTTTGAGGAGGGGACAACTTCGGTCTGGGGTCCATCCTTCGATATAAGGATTTTTTGCAGTAAGGTCCCAGCCCGGGGTCAGGGGCCCCTGGGCACATCCTTTGGCCATTTTCCCTGGGAAAGAAAACTCACCAGTTCAGGTTGCTGATGTCAGTTCGTAGGGCTCCCTTGGGTCTATCAGGGCAGCACAACTTTGAGGAGGGGACAACTTCGGTCTGCGAAGCATCCTTCAATATAAGGATTCTTTGCAGTCAGGCCCCAGCCCAGGGCCAGGGGCCCCTGGGCACATCCTTTGGCCATTTTCCCTGGGAAAGAAAACTCACCAGTCCAGGTTGCTGATGTCAGTTTGTAGGGCTCCCTTGGGTCTCTCAGGGCAGCACAACTTTGAGGAGGGGACAACTTTGGTCTGTGATCCATTCTTAGATATAAGGATTCTTCGCAGTCAGGCCCCAGCCCGGGGTCAGGGGCCCCTGGGCACATCCTTTGGCCATTTTCCCTGGGAAAGAAAACTCACCAGGCCAGGTTGCTGATGTCAGTTTGTAGGGCTCCCTTGGGTCTCTCAGGGCAGCACAACTTTGAGGAGGGGACAATTTTGGTCTGTGATCCATTCTTAGATATAAGGATTCTTCGCAGTCAGGCCCCAGCCCAGTGCCAGGGGCCCCTGGGCACATCCTTTGGGCATTTTCCCTGGGAAAGAAAACTCACCAGTCCAGGTTGCTGATGTCAGTTTGTAGGGCTCCCTTGGGTCTATCAGGGCAGCACAACTTTGAGGAGGGGACAACTTCGGTCTGGGGTCCATACTTCGATATAAGGATTCTTTGCAGTCAGGTGCCAGCCCAGTGCCAGGGGCCCCTGGGCACATCCTTTGGCCATTTTCCCTGGGAAAGAAAACTCACCAGTCCAGGTTGCTGATGTCAGTTTGTAGGGCTCCCTTGGGTCTATCAGGGCAGCACAACTTTGAGGAGGGGACAACTTCGGTCTGGGGTCCATCCTTCTATATAAGGATTCTTTGCAGTCAGGTCCCAGCCCTGCTCTTGGGGCTCCTGGGAACATCCTTTGGCCATTTTCCCTGGGAAAGAAAACTCACCAGTCCAGGTTGCTGATGTCAGTTTGTAGGGCTCCCTTGGGTCTATCAGGGCAGCACAACTTTGAGGAGGGGACAACTTCGGTCTGCGATCCATCCTTCGATATAAGGATTCTTTGCATTCAGGCCCGAGCCCAGTGCCAGGGGCCCCTGGGCACATCCTTTGGCCATTTTCCCTGGGAAAGAAAACTCACCAGTCCAGGTTCCTGATGTCAGTTTGTAGGGCTCCCTTGGGTCTATCAGGGCAGCACAAGTATGAGATGGGGACAACTTCGGTCTGCGATCCATCCTTCGATATAAGGATTCTTTGCATTCAGGCCCGAGCCCAGGGCCAGGTGCCCCTGGGCACATCCTTTGGCCATTTTCCCTGGGAAAGAAAACTCACCAGTCCAGGTTCCTGATGTCAGTTTGTAGGGCTCCCTTGGGTCTATCAGGGCAGCACAACTTTGAGGAGGGGACAACTTCAGTCTGGGGTCCATCCTTCGATATAAGGATTCTTTGCAGTCAGGTCCGAGCCCAGTGCCAGGGGCCCCTGGGCACATCCTTTGGCCATTTTCCCTGGGAAAGAAAACTCACCAGTCCAGGTTGCTGAGGTCAGTTTGTAGGGCTCCCTTGGGTCTATCAGGGCAGCACAACTTTGAGGAGGGGACAACTTCGGTTGGGGGTCCAAACTTCGATATAAGGATTCTCTGCAGTCAGGCCCCAGCCCAGGGCCGGGGGCCCCTGGGCACATCCTTTGGCCATTTTCCCTGGGAAAGAAAATTCACCTGTCCAGGCTGCTGATGTCAGTTTGTAGGGCTCCCTTGGGTCTATCTGGGCAGCAGAAATTTGAGGAGCGGACAATTTTTGTCTGCGATCCATCCATCGATATATGGATTCTTTGCAGTCAGGTCCCAGCCCTGCTCTTGGGGCTCCTGGGAACATCCTTTGGCCATTTTCCCTGGGAAAGAAAACTCACCAGTCCAGGTTGCTGATATCAGTTTGTAGGGCTCCCTTGGGTCTATCAGGGCAGCACAAGTATGAGATGGGGACAACTTCGGTCTGCGATCCATCCTTCGATATAAGGATTCTTTGCATTCAGGCCCGAGCCCAGTGCCAGGGGCCCCTGGGCACATCCTTTGGCCATTTTCCCTGGGAAAGAAAACTCACCAGTCCAGGTTCCTGATGTCAGTTTGTAGGGCTCCCTTGGGTCTATCAGGGCAGCACAAGTATGATATGGGGACAACTTCGGTCTGCGATCCATCCTTCGATACAAGGATTCTTTGCATTCAGGCCCGAGCCCAGGGCCAGGGGCCCCTGGGCACATCCTTTGGCCATTTTCCCTGGGAAAGAAAACTCACCAGTCCAGGTTGCTGATGTCAGTTTGTAGGGCTCCCTTGGGTCTATCAGGGCAGCACAACTTTGAGGTGGGGACAATTTTGGTCTGTGATCCACCCTTCGATAGAGGGATTCTTTACAGTCAGGCCCGAGCCCAGGGTCAGGGGCCCCTGGGCATATCCTTTGGCCATTTTCCCTGGGAAAGAAAACTCACCAGTCCAGGTTGCTGATGTCAGTTTGTAGGGCTTCCTTGTTTCTCTCAGGGCAGCACAACTTTGAGGATGGGACAACTTCGGTCTGGGGTCCATCCTTCGATATAAGGATTTTTTGCATTCAGGTCGGAGCCCAGTGCCAGGGGCCCCTGGGCACATGCTTTGGCCATTTTCCCTGGGAAAGAAAACTCACCAGTCCAGGTTGCTGATGTCAATTTGTAGGGCTCCCTTGGGTCTCTCAGGGCAGCACAACTTTGAGGAGGGGACAACTTCGGTCTGGGGTCCATCCTTCGATATAAGGATTTTTTGCAGTCAGGTCCCAGTCCGGGGTCAGGGGCCCCTGGGCACATCCTTTGGCCATTTTCCCTGGGAAAGAAAACTCACAAGTCCAGGTTGCTGATGTCAGTTTGTAGGGCTCCCTTGGGTCTCTCAGGGCAGCACAACTTTGAGGAGGGGACAACTTCGGTCTGTGATCCATTGTTCGATATAAGGATTCTTTGCAGTCAGGTCCCAGCCCGGGGTCAGGGGCCCCTGGGCACATCCTTTGGCCATTTTCCCTGGGAAAGAAAACTCACCAGTCCAGGTTCCTGATGTCAGTTTGTAGGGCTCCCTTGGGTCTATCTGGGCAGCAGAAATTTGAGGAGCGGACAATTTTGGTCTGTGATCCACGCTTCGATTGAGGGATTCTTTACAGTCAGGCCCGAGTCCAGGGCCAGGGGCTCCTGGGCACATCCTTTGGCCATTTTCCCTGGGAAAGAAAATTCACCAGTCCAGGTTGCTAATGTCAGTTTGTAGGGCTCCCTTGGGTCTATCAGGGCAGCACAAGTATGAGATGGGGACAACTTCGGTCTGCGATCCATCCTTCGATACAAGGATTCTTTGCATTCAGGCCCGAGCCCAGGGCCAGGGGCCCCTGGGCACATCCTTTGGCCATTTTCCCTGGGAAAGAAAACTCACCAGTCCAGGTTGCTGATGTCAGTTTGTAGGGCTCCCTTGGGTCTATCTGGGCAGCAGAAATTTGAGGAGCGGACAATTTTGGTCTGCGATCCATCCTTCGATATATGGATTCTTTGCAGTCAGGTCCCAGCCCTGCTCTTGGGGCTCCTGGGAACATCCTTTGGCCATTTTCCCTGGGAAAGAAAACTCACCAGTCCAGGTTGCTGATGTCAGTTTGTAGGGCTCCCTTGGGTCTATCAGGGCAGCACAAGTTTGAGGTGGGGACAATTTTGGTCTGTGATCCACCCTTCGATAGAGGGATTCTTTACAGTCAGGCCCGAGGCCAGGACCAGGGGCCCCTGGGCATATCCTTTGGCCATTTTCCCTGGGAAAGAAAACTCACCAGTCCAGGTTGCTGATGTCAGTTTGTAGGGCTTCCTTGTTTCTCTCAGGGCAGCACAACTTTGAGGATGGGACAACTTCGGTCTGGGGTCCATCCTTCGATATAAGGATTTTTTGCATTCAGGTCGGAGCCCAGTGCCAGGGGCCCCTGGGCACATGTTTTGGCCATTTTCCCTGGAAAAGAAAACTCACCAGTCCAGGTTGCTGATGTCAATTTGTAGGGCTCCCTTGGGTCTCTCAGGGCAGCACAACTTTGAGGAGGGGACAACTTCGGTCTGGGGTCCATCCTTCGATATAAGGATTTTTTGCAGTAAGGTCCCAGCCCGGGGTCAGGGGCCCCTGGGCACATCCTTTGGCCATTTTCCCTGGGAAAGAAAACTCACCAGTTCAGGTTGCTGATGTCAGTTCGTAGGGCTCCCTTGGGTCTATCAGGGCAGCACAACTTTGAGGAGGGGACAACTTCGGTCTGCGAAGCATCCTTCAATATAAGGATTCTTTGCAGTCAGGCCCCAGCCCAGGGCCAGGGGCCCCTGGGCACATCCTTTGGCCATTTTCCCTGGGAAAGAAAACTCACCAGTCCAGGTTGCTGATGTCAGTTTGTAGGGCTCCCTTGGGTCTCTCAGGGCAGCACAACTTTGAGGAGGGGACAACTTTGGTCTGTGATCCATTCTTAGATATAAGGATTCTTCGCAGTCAGGCCCCAGCCCGGGGTCAGGGGCCCCTGGGCACATCCTTTGGCCATTTTCCCTGGGAAAGAAAACTCACCAGGCCAGGTTGCTGATGTCAGTTTGTAGGGCTCCCTTGGGTCTCTCAGGGCAGCACAACTTTGAGGAGGGGACAATTTTGGTCTGTGATCCATTCTTAGATATAAGGATTCTTCGCAGTCAGGCCCCAGCCCAGTGCCAGGGGCCCCTGGGCACATCCTTTGGGCATTTTCCCTGGGAAAGAAAACTCACCAGTCCAGGTTGCTGATGTCAGTTTGTAGGGCTCCCTTGGGTCTATCAGGGCAGCACAACTTTGAGGAGGGGACAACTTCGGTCTGGGGTCCATACTTCGATATAAGGATTCTTTGCAGTCAGGTGCCAGCCCAGTGCCAGGGGCCCCTGGGCACATCCTTTGGCCATTTTCCCTGGGAAAGAAAACTCACCAGTCCAGGTTGCTGATGTCAGTTTGTAGGGCTCCCTTGGGTCTATCAGGGCAGCACAACTTTGAGGAGGGGACAACTTCGGTCTGGGGTCCATCCTTCTATATAAGGATTCTTTGCAGTCAGGTCCCAGCCCTGCTCTTGGGGCTCCTGGGAACATCCTTTGGCCATTTTCCCTGGGAAAGAAAACTCACCAGTCCAGGTTGCTGATGTCAGTTTGTAGGGCTCCCTTGGGTCTATCAGGGCAGCACAACTTTGAGGAGGGGACAACTTCGGTCTGCGATCCATCCTTCGATATAAGGATTCTTTGCATTCAGGCCCGAGCCCAGTGCCAGGGGCCCCTGGGCACATCCTTTGGCCATTTTCCCTGGGAAAGAAAACTCACCAGTCCAGGTTCCTGATGTCAGTTTGTAGGGCTCCCTTGGGTCTATCAGGGCAGCACAAGTATGAGATGGGGACAACTTCGGTCTGCGATCCATCCTTCGATATAAGGATTCTTTGCATTCAGGCCCGAGCCCAGGGCCAGGTGCCCCTGGGCACATCCTTTGGCCATTTTCCCTGGGAAAGAAAACTCACCAGTCCAGGTTCCTGATGTCAGTTTGTAGGGCTCCCTTGGGTCTATCAGGGCAGCACAACTTTGAGGAGGGGACAACTTCAGTCTGGGGTCCATCCTTCGATATAAGGATTCTTTGCAGTCAGGTCCGAGCCCAGTGCCAGGGGCCCCTGGGCACATCCTTTGGCCATTTTCCCTGGGAAAGAAAACTCACCAGTCCAGGTTGCTGAGGTCAGTTTGTAGGGCTCCCTTGGGTCTATCAGGGCAGCACAACTTTGAGGAGGGGACAACTTCGGTTGGGGGTCCAAACTTCGATATAAGGATTCTCTGCAGTCAGGCCCCAGCCCAGGGCCGGGGGCCCCTGGGCACATCCTTTGGCCATTTTCCCTGGGAAAGAAAATTCACCTGTCCAGGCTGCTGATGTCAGTTTGTAGGGCTCCCTTGGGTCTATCTGGGCAGCAGAAATTTGAGGAGCGGACAATTTTTGTCTGCGATCCATCCATCGATATATGGATTCTTTGCAGTCAGGTCCCAGCCCTGCTCTTGGGGCTCCTGGGAACATCCTTTGGCCATTTTCCCTGGGAAAGAAAACTCACCAGTCCAGGTTGCTGATATCAGTTTGTAGGGCTCCCTTGGGTCTATCAGGGCAGCACAAGTATGAGATGGGGACAACTTCGGTCTGCGATCCATCCTTCGATATAAGGATTCTTTGCATTCAGGCCCGAGCCCAGTGCCAGGGGCCCCTGGGCACATCCTTTGGCCATTTTCCCTGGGAAAGAAAACTCACCAGTCCAGGTTCCTGATGTCAGTTTGTAGGGCTCCCTTGGGTCTATCAGGGCAGCACAAGTATGATATGGGGACAACTTCGGTCTGCGATCCATCCTTCGATACAAGGATTCTTTGCATTCAGGCCCGAGCCCAGGGCCAGGGGCCCCTGGGCACATCCTTTGGCCATTTTCCCTGGGAAAGAAAACTCACCAGTCCAGGTTGCTGATGTCAGTTTGTAGGGCTCCCTTGGGTCTATCAGGGCAGCACAACTTTGAGGTGGGGACAATTTTGGTCTGTGATCCACCCTTCGATAGAGGGATTCTTTACAGTCAGGCCCGAGCCCAGGGTCAGGGGCCCCTGGGCATATCCTTTGGCCATTTTCCCTGGGAAAGAAAACTCACCAGTCCAGGTTGCTGATGTCAGTTTGTAGGGCTTCCTTGTTTCTCTCAGGGCAGCACAACTTTGAGGATGGGACAACTTCGGTCTGGGGTCCATCCTTCGATATAAGGATTTTTTGCATTCAGGTCGGAGCCCAGTGCCAGGGGCCCCTGGGCACATGCTTTGGCCATTTTCCCTGGGAAAGAAAACTCACCAGTCCAGGTTGCTGATGTCAATTTGTAGGGCTCCCTTGGGTCTCTCAGGGCAGCACAACTTTGAGGAGGGGACAACTTCGGTCTGGGGTCCATCCTTCGATATAAGGATTTTTTGCAGTCAGGTCCCAGCCCGGGGTCAGGGGCCCCTGGGCACATCCTTTGGCCATTTTCCCTGGGAAAGAAAACTCACTAGTCCAGGTTGCTGATGTCAGTTTGTAGGGCTCCCTTGGGTCTATCAGGGCAGCACAACTTTGAGGAGGGGACAACTTTGGTCTGCGAACCATTCTTCGATATAAGGATTCTTTGCAGTCAGGCCCCAGCCCAGGGCCAGGGGCCCCTGGGCACATCCTTTGGCCATTTTCCCTGGGAAAGAAAACTCACCAGTCCAGGTTGCTGATGTCAGTTTGTAGGGCTCCCTTGGGTCTATCAGGGCAGCACAACTTTGAGGAGGGGACAACTTTGGTCTGTGATCCATTCTTAGATATAAGGATTCTTCGCAGTCAGGCCCCAGCCCGGGGTCAGGGGCCCCTGGGCACATCCTTTGGCCATTTTCCCTGGGAAAGAAAACTCACCAGTCCAGGTTGCTGATGTCAGTTTGTAGGGCTCTCTTGGGTCTGTCAGGGCAGCACAACTTTGAGGAGGGGACAACTTCGGTCTGGGGTCCATCCTTCGATATAAGGATTCTTTGCAGTCAGGTGCCAGCCCAGTGCCAGGGGCCCCTGGGCACATCCTTTGGCCATTTTCCCTGGGAAAGGAAACTCACCAGTCCAGGTTGCTGATGTCAGTTTGTAGGGCTCCCTTGGGTCTATCAGGGCAGCACAACTTTGAGGAGGGGACAACTTCGGTCTGGGGTCCATACTTCGATATAAGGATTCTTTGCAGTCAGGTGCCAGCCCAGTGCCAGGGGCCCCTGGGCACATCCTTTGGCCATTTTCCCTGGGAAAGAAAACTCACCAGTCCAGGTTCCTGATGTCAGTTTGTAGGGCTCCCTTGGGTCTATCAGGGCAGCACAACTTTGAGGAGGGGACAACTTCGGTCTGGGGTCCATCCTTCTATATAAGGATTCTTTGCAGTCAGGTCCCAGCCCTGCTCTTGGGGCTCCTGGGAACATCCTTTGGCCATTTTCCCTGGGAAAGAAAACTCACCAGTCCAGGTTGCTGATGTCAGTTTGTAGGGCTCCCTTGGGTCTATCAGGGCAGCACAACTTTGAGGAGGGGACAACTTCGGTCTGCGATCCATCCTTCGATATAAGGATTCTTTGCATTCAGGCCCGAGCCCAGGGTCAGGGGCCCCTGGGCACATCCTTTGGCCATTTTCCCTGGGAAAGAAAACTCACCAGTCCAGGTTGCTGATATCAGTTTGTAGGGCTCCCTTGGGTCTATCAGGGCAGTACAAGTATGAGATGGGGACAACTTCGGTCTGCGATCCATCCTTCGATATAAGGATTCTTTGCATTCAGGCCCGAGCCCAGTGCCAGGGGCCCCTGGGCACATCCTTTGGCCATTTTCCCTGGGAAAGAAAACTCACCAGTCCAGGTTGCTGATATCAGTTTGTAGGGCTCCCTTGGGTCTATCAGGGCAGCACAAGTATGAGATGGGGACAACTTCGGTCTGCGATCCATCCTTCGATATAAGGATTCTTTGCATTCAGGCCCGAGCCCAGGGCCAGGTGCCCCTGGGCACATCCTTTGGCCATTTTCCCTGGGAAAGAAAACTCACCAGTCCAGGTTGCTGATGTCAGTTTGTAGGGCTCCCTTGGGTCTATCAGGGCAGCACAAGTTTGAGGTGGGGACAATTTTGGTCTGTGATCCACGCTTCGATTGAGGGATTCTTTACAGTCAGGCCCGAGTCCAGGGCCAGGGGCTCCTGGGCACATCCTTTGGCCATTTTCCCTGGGAAAGAAAATTCACCAGTCCAGGTTGCTAATGTCAGTTTGTAGGGCTCCCTTGGGTCTATCTGGGCAGCAGAAATTTGAGGAGCGGACAATTTTGGTCTGCGATCCATCCTTTGATATATGGATTCTTTGCAGTCAGGTCCCAGCCCTGCTCTTGGGGCTCCTGGGCACATGCTTTGGCCATTTTCCCTGGGAAAGAAAACTCACCAGTCCAGGTTGCTGATATCAGTTTGTAGGGCTCCCTTGGGTCTATCAGGGCAGCACAAGTATGAGATGGGGACAACTTCGGTCTGCGATCCATCCTTCGATATAAGGATTCTTTGCATTCAGGCCCGAGCCCAGTGCCAGGGGCCCCTGGGCACATCCTTTGGCCATTTTCCCTGGGAAAGAAAACTCACCAGTCCAGGTTCCTGATGTCAGTTTGTAGGGCTCCCTTGGGTCTATCAGGGCAGCACAAGTATGAGATGGGGACAATTTTGGTCTGTGATCCACCCTTCGATAGAGGGATTCTTTACAGTCAGGCCCGAGCCCAGGGTCAGGGGCCCCTGGGCATATCCTTTGGCCATTTTCCCTGGGAAAGAAAACTCACCAGTCCAGGTTGCTGATGTCAGTTTGTAGGGCTTCCTTGTTTCTCTCAGGGCAGCACAACTTTGAGGATGGGACAACTTCGGTCTGGGGTCCATCCTTCGATATAAGGATTTTTTGCATTCAGGTCGGAGCCCAGTGCCAGGGGCCCCTGGGCACATGCTTTGGCCATTTTCCCTGGGAAAGAAAACTCACCAGTCCAGGTTGCTGATGTCAATTTGTAGGGCTCCCTTGGGTCTCTCAGGGCAGCACAACTTTGAGGAGGGGACAACTTCGGTCTGGGGTCCATCCTTCGATATAAGGATTTTTTGCAGTCAGGTCCCAGTCCGGGGTCAGGGGCCCCTGGGCACATCCTTTGGCCATTTTCCCTGGGAAAGAAAACTCACAAGTCCAGGTTGCTGATGTCAGTTTGTAGGGCTCCCTTGGGTCTCTCAGGGCAGCACAACTTTGAGGAGGGGACAACTTCGGTCTGTGATCCATTGTTCGATATAAGGATTCTTTGCAGTCAGGTCCCAGCCCGGGGTCAGGGGCCCCTGGGCACATCCTTTGGCCATTTTCCCTGGGAAAGAAAACTCACCAGTCCAGGTTCCTGATGTCAGTTTGTAGGGCTCCCTTGGGTCTATCTGGGCAGCAGAAATTTGAGGAGCGGACAATTTTGGTCTGTGATCCACGCTTCGATTGAGGGATTCTTTACAGTCAGGCCCGAGTCCAGGGCCAGGGGCTCCTGGGCACATCCTTTGGCCATTTTCCCTGGGAAAGAAAATTCACCAGTCCAGGTTGCTAATGTCAGTTTGTAGGGCTCCCTTGGGTCTATCAGGGCAGCACAACTTTGAGGAGGGGACAACTTCAGTCTGGGGTCCATCCTTCGATATAAGGATTCTTTGCAGTCAGGTCCGAGCCCAGTGCCAGGGGCCGCTGGGCACATCCTTTGGCCATTTTCCCTGGGAAAGAAAACTCACCAGTCCAGGTTGCTGAGGTCAGTTTGTAGGGCTCCCCCTGGTCTATCAGGGCAGCACAACTTTGAGGAGGGGACAACTTTGGTCTGTGATCCATTCTTCGATATAAGGATTCTTCGCAGTCAGGTCCCAGCCCGGGGTCGGGGGCCCCTGGGCACATCCTTTGGCCATTTTCCCTGGGAAAGAAAACTCACCAGTCCAGGTTGCTGATGTCAGTTTGTAGGGCTCCCTTGGGTCTCTCAGGGCAGCACAACTTTGAGGAGGGGACAACTTTGGTCTGTGATCCATTCTTCGATATAAGGATTCTTCGCAGTCAGGTCCCAGCCCGGGGTCAGGGGCCCCTGGGCACATCCTTTGGCCATTTTCCCTGGGAAATAAAACTCACCAGTCCAGGTTGCTGATGTCAGTTTGTAGGGCTCCCTTGGGTCTCTCAGGGCAGCACAACTTTGAGGAGGGGACAACTTCGGTCTGGGGTCCATCCTTCGATATAAGGATTTTTTGTAGTCAGGTGCCAGCCCAGTGCCAGGGGCCCCTGGGCACATCCTTTGGCCATTTTCCCTGGGAAAGAAAACTCACCAGTCCAGGTTGCTGAGGTCAGTTTGTAGGGCTCCCTTGGGTCTATATAGGAAGTAGAAATTTGAGGAGGGGACAACTTTGGTCTGCGATCCATTCTTCGATATAAGGATTCTTCGCAGTCAGGCCCCAGCCCAGGGCCAGGGGCCCCTGGGCACATCCTTTGGCCATTTTCCCTGGGAAAGAAAACTCACCAGTCCAGGTTGCTGATGTCAGTTTGTAGGGCTCCCTTGGGTCTCTCAGGGCAGCACAACTTTGAGGAGGGGACAACTTTGGTCTGTGATCCATTCTTAGATATAAGGATTCTTCGCAGTCAGGCCCCAGCCCGGGGTCAGGGGCCCCTGGGCACATCCTTTGGCCATTTTCCCTGGGAAAGAAAACTCACCAGTCCAGGTTGCTGATGTCAGTTTGTAGGGCTCCCTTGGGTCTATGTGGGCAGCAGAAATTTGAGGAGCGGACAATTTTGGTCTGCGATCCATCCTTCGATATATGGATTCTTTGCAGTCAGGTCCCAGCCCTGCTCTTGGGGCTCCTGGGCACATCCTTTGGCCATTTTCCCTGGGAAAGAAAACTCACCAGTCCAGGTTGCTGATGTCAGTTTGTAGGGCTCCCTTGGGTCTCTCAGGGCAGCACAACTTTAGGGAGGGGACCACTTCGGTCTGTGATCCATCCTTCGATATAAAGATTTTTTGCATTCAGGTCCCAGCCCAGGGCCAGGGGCCCCTGGGCACATCCTTTGGCCATTTTCCCTTGGAAAGAAAACTCACCAGTCCAGGTTGCTGATATCAGTTTGTAGGGCTCCCTTGGGTCTATCAGGGCAGCACAAGTATGAGATGGGGACAACTTCGGTCTGCGATCCATCCTTCGATATAAGGATTCTTTGCATTCAGGCCCGAGCCCAGTGCCAGAGGCCCCTGGGCACATCCTTTGGCCATTTTCCCTGGGAAAGAAAACTCACCAGTCCAGGTTCCTGATGTCAGTTTGTAGGGCTCCCTTGGGTCTATCAGGGCAGCACAAGTATGAGATGGGGACAACTTCGGTCTGCGATCCATCCTTCGATATAAGGATTCTTTACAGTCAGGCCCGAGTCCAGGGCCAGGGGCTCCTGGGGACATCCTTTGGCCATTTTCCCTGGGAACGAAAATTCACCAGTCCAGGTTGCTAATGTCAGTTTGTAGGGCTCCCTTGGGTCTATCAGGGCAGCACAACTTTGAGGAGGGGACAACTTCAGTCTGTGATCCATTCTTCGATATAAGGATTCTTCGCAGTCAGGTTCCAGGCCGGGGTCGGGGGCCCCTGGGCACATCCTTTGGCCATTTTCCCTGGGAAAGAAAACTCACCAGTCCAGGTTGCTGATGTCAGTTTGTAGGGCTCCCTTGGGTCTCTCAGGGCAGCACAACTTTGAGGAGGGGACAATTTTGGTCTGTGATCCATTCTTCGATATAAGGATTCTTCGCAGTCAGGTCCCAGCCCGGGGTCAGGGGCCCCTGGGCACATCCTTTGGCCATTTTCCCTGGGAAATAAAACTCACCAGTCCAGGTTGCTGATGTCAGTTTGTAGGGCTCCCTTGGGTCTCTCAGGGCAGCACAACTTTGAGGAGGGGACAACTTCGGTCTGGGGTCCATCCTTCTATATAAGGATTTTTTGCAGTCAGGTGCCAGCCCAGTGCCAGGGGCCCCTGGGCACATCCTTTGGCCATTTTCCCTGGGAAAGAAAACTCACCAGTCCAGGTTGCTGATGTCAGTTTGTAGGGCTCCCTTGGGTCTATATGGGAAGTAGAAATTTGAGGAGGGGACAACTTCGGTCTGTGATCCATTCTTCGATATAAGGATTCTTCGCAGTAAGGCCCCAGCCCGGGGTCAGGGGACCCTGGGCACATCCTTTGGCCACTTTCCCTGGGAAAGAAAACTCACTAGTCCAGGTTGCAGATGTCAGTTTGTAGGGCTCCCTTGGGTCTATCAGGGCAGCACAAGTATGAGATGGGGACAACTTCGGTCTGCGATCCATCCTTCGATATAAGGATTCTTTGCATTCAGGCCCGAGCCCAGTGCCAGAGGCCCCTGGGCACATCCTTTGGCCATTTTCCCTGGGAAAGAAAACTCACCAGTCCAGGTTCCTGATGTCAGTTTGTAGGGCTCCCTTGGGTCTATCAGGGCAGCACAAGTTTGAGGTGGGGACAATTTTGGTCTGTGATCCACGCTTCGATTGAGGGATTCTTTACAGTCAGGCCCGAGTCCAGGGCCAGGGGCTCCTGGGGACATCCTTTGGCCATTTTCCCTGGGAAAGAAAATTCACCAGTCCAGGTTGCTAATGTCAGTTTGTAGGGCTCCGTTGGGTCTATCAGGGCAGCACAACTTTGAGGAGGGGACAACTTCAGTCTGTGATCCATTCTTCGATATAAGGATTCTTCGCAGTCAGGTTCCAGCCCGGGGTCGGGGGCCCCTGGGCACATCCTTTGGCCATTTTCCCTGGGAAAGAAAACTCACCAGTCCAGGTTGCTGATGTCAGTTTGTAGGGCTCCCTTGGGTCTCTCAGGGCAGCACAACTTTGAGGAGGGGACAACTTTGGTCTGTGATCCATTCTTCGATATAAGGATTCTTCGCAGTCAGGTCCCAGCCCGGGGTCAGGGGCCCCTGGGCACATCCTTTGGCCATTTTCCCTGGGAAATAAAACTCACCAGTCCAGGTTGCTGATGTCAGTTTGTAGGGCTCCCTTGGGTCTCTCAGGGCAGCACAACTTTGAGGAGAGGACAACTTCGGTCTGGGGTCCATCCTTCGATATAAGGATTTTTTGCAGTCAGGTGCCAGCCCAGTGCCAGGGGCCCCTGGGCACATCCTTTGGCCATTTTCCCTGGGAAAGAAAACTCACCAGTCCAGGTTGCTGATGTCAGTTTGTAGGGCTCCCTTGGGTCTATATGGGAAGTAGAAATTTGAGGAGGGGACAACTTCGGTCTGTGATCCATTCTTCGATATAAGGATTCTTCGCAGTAAGGCCCCAGCCCGGGGTCAGGGGACCCTGGGCACATCCTTTGGCCATTTTCCCTGGGAAAGAAAACTCACCAGTCCAGGTTCCTGATGTCAGTTTGTAGGGCTCCCTTGGGTCTATCAGGGCAGCACAAGTTTGAGGTGGGGACAATTTTGGTCTGTGATCCACGCTTCGATTGAGGGATTCTTTACAGTCAGGCCCGAGTCCAGGGCCAGGGGCTCCTGGGGACATCCTTTGGCCATTTTCCCTGGGAAAGAAAATTCACCAGTCCAGGTTGCTAATGTCAGTTTGTAGGGCTCCCTTGGGTCTATCAGGGCAGCACAACTTTGAGGAGGGGACAACTTCAGTCTGGGGTCCATCCTTCGATATAAGGATTCTTTGCAGTCAGGTCCGAGCCCAGTGCCAGGGGCCGCTGGGCACATCCTTTGGCCATTTTCCCTGGGAAAGAAAACTCACCAGTCCAGGTTGCTGAGGTCAGTTTGTAGGGCTCCCTTGGGTCTATCAGGGCAGCACAACTTTGAGGAGGGGACAACTTTGGTCTGTGATCCATTCTTCGATATAAGGATTCTTTGCAGTCAGGTGCCATCCCAGTGCCAGGAGCCCCTGGGCACATCCTTTGGCCATTTTCCCTGGGAAAGAAAACTCACCAGTCCAGGTTGCTGATGTCAGTTTGTAGGGCTCCCTTGGGTCTATCAGGGCAGCACAACTTTGAGGAGGGGAAAACTTCGGTCTGCGATCCATCCTTCGATATAAGGATTCTTTGCATTCAGGCCCGAGCCCAGGGCCAGGTGCCCCTGGGCACATCCTTTGGCCATTTTCCCTGGGAAAGAAAACTCACCAGTCCAGGTTCCTGATGTCACTTTGTAGGGCTCCCTTGGGTCTATCTGGGCAGCAGAAATTTGAGGAGCGGACAATTTTCGTCTGTGATCCACGCTTCGATTGAGGGATTCTTTACAGTCAGGCCCGAGTCCAGGGCCAGGGGCTCCTGGGCACATCCTTTGCCCATTTTCCCTGGGAAAGAAAATTCACCAGTCCAGGTTGCTAATGTCAGTTTGTAGGGCTCCCTTGGGTCTATCAGGGCAGCACAACTTTGAGGAGGGGACAACTTCAGTCTGGGGTCCATCCTTCGATATAAGGATTCTTTGCAGTCAGGTCCGAGCCCAGTGCCAGGGGCCCCTGGGCACATCCTTTGGCCATTTTCCCTGGGAAAGAAAACTCACCAGTCCAGGTTCCTGAGGTCAGTTTGTAGGGCTCCCTTGGGTCTATCAGGGCAGCACAACTTTGAGGAGGGGACAACTTTGGTCTGTGATCCATTCTTCGATATAAGGATTCTTTGCAGTCAGGTCCCAGCCCTGTTCTTGGGGCTCCTGGGAACATCCTTTGGCCATTTTCCCTGGGAAAGAAAACTCACCAGTCCAGGTTGCTGATGTCAGTTTGTAGGGCTCCCTTGGGTCTCTCAGGGCAGCACAACTTTGAGGAGGGGACAACTTTGGTCTGTGATCCATTCTTCGATATAAGGATTCTTCGCAGTCAGGTCCCAGCCCGGGGTCAGGGGCCCCTGGGCACATCCTTTGGCCATTTTCCCTGGGAAATAAAACTCACCAGTCCAGGTTGCTGATGTCAGTTTGTAGGGCTCCCTTGGGTCTCTCAGGGCAGCACAACTTTGAGGAGGGGACAACTTCGGTCTGGGGTCCATCCTTCGATATAAGGATTTTTTGCAGTCAGGTGCCAGCCCAGTGCCAGGGGCCCCTGGGCACATCCTTTGGCCATTTTCCCTGGGAAAGAAAACTCACTAGTCCAGGTTGCTGAGGTCAGTTTGTAGGGCTCCCTTGGGTCTATCAGGGCAGCACAACTTTGAGGAGGGGACAACTTTGGTCTGCGAACCGTCCTTCGATATAAGGATTCTTTGCAGTCAAGCCCCAGCCCAGGGCCAGGGGCCCCTGAGCACATCCTTTGGCCATTTTCCCTGGGAAAGAAAACTCACCAGTCCAGGTTGCTGATGTCAGTTTGTAGGGCTCCCTTGGGTCTCTCAGGGCAGCACAACTTTGAGGAGGGGACAACTTTGGTCTGTGATCCATTCTTAGATATAAGGATTCTTCGCACTCAGGCCCCAGCCGGGGTCAGGGGCCCCTGGGCACATCCTTTGGCCATTTTCCCTGGGAAAGAAAACTCACCAGTCCAGGTTGCTGATGTCAGTTTGTAGGGCTCCCTTGGGTCTATCTGGGCAGCAGAAATTTGAGGAGCGGACAATTTTGGTCTGCGATCCATCCTTCGATATATGGATTCTTTGCAGTCAGGTCCCAGCCCTGCTCTTGGGGCTCCTGGGAACATCCTTTGGCCAATTTCCCTGGGAAAGAAAACTCACCAGTCCAGGTTGCTGATGTCAGTTTGTAGGGCTCCCTTGGGTCTCTCAGGGCAGCACAACTTTAGGGAGGGGACCACTTCAGTCTGTGATCCATCCTTCGATATAAGGATATTTTGCATTCAGGCCCCAGCCCAGGGCCAGGGGCCCCTGGGCACATCCTTTGGCCATTTTCCCTGGGAAAGAAAACTCACCAGTCCAGGTTGCTGATATCAGTTTGTAGGGCTCCCTTGGGTCTATCAGGGCAGCACAAGTATGAGATGGGGACAACTTCGGTCTGCGATCCATCCTTCGATATAAGGATTCTTTGCATTCAGGCCCGAGCCCAGTGCCAGAGGACCCTGGGCACATCCTTTGGCCATTTTCCCTGGGAAAGAAAACTCACCAGTCCAGGTTCCTGATGTCAGTTTGTAGGGCTCCCTTGGGTCTATCAGGGCAGCACAAGTATGAGATGGGGACAACTTCGGTCTGCGATCCATCCTTCGATATAAGGATTCTTTGCATTCAGGCCCGAGCCCAGGGCCAGGTGCCCCTGGGCACATCCTTTGGCCATTTTCCCTGGGAAAGAAAACTCACCAGTCCAGGTTCCTGATGTCAGTTTGTAGGGCTCCCTTGGGTCTATCAGGGCAGCACAAGTTTGAGGTGGGGACAATTTTGGTCTGTGATCCACGCTTCGATTGAGGGATTCTTTACAGTCAGGCCCGAGTCCAGGGCCAGGGGCTCCTGGGCACATCCTTTGGCCATTTTCCCTGGGAAAGAAAATTCACCAGTCCAGGTTGCTAATGTCAGTTTGTAGGGCTCCCTTGGGTCTATCAGGGCAGCACAACTTTGAGGAGGGGACAACTTCAGTCTGGGGTCCATCCTTCGATATAAGGATTCTTTGCAGTCAGGTCCGAGCCCAGTGCCAGGGGCCGCTGGGCACATCCTTTGGCCATTTTCCCTGGGAAAGAAAACTCACCAGTCCAGGTTGCTGAGGTCAGTGTGTAGGGCTCCCTTGGGTCTATCAGGGCAGCACAACTTTGAGGAGGGGACAACTTTGGTCTGTGATCCATTCTTCGATATAAGGATTCTTCGCAGTCAGGTGCCAGCCCGGGGTCGGGGGCCCCTGGGCACATCCTTTGGCCATTTTCCCTGGGAAAGAAAACTCACCAGTCCAGGTTGCTGATGTCAGTTTGTAGGGCTCCCTTGGGTCTCTCAGGGCAGCACAACTTTGAGGAGGGGACAACTTTGGTCTGTGATCCATTCTTCGATATAAGGATTCTTCGCAGTCAGGTCCCAGCCCGGGGTCAGGGGCCCCTGGGCACATCCTTTGGCCATTTTCCCTGGGAAATAAAACTCACCAGTCCTGGTTGCTGATGTCAGTTTGTAGGGCTCCCTTGGGTCTCTCAGGGCAGCACAACTTTGAGGAGGGGACAACTTCGGTCTGGGGTCCATCCTTCGATATAAGGATTTTTTGTAGTCAGGTGCCAGCCCAGTGCCAGGGGCCCCTGGGCACATCCTTTGGCCATTTTCCCTGGGAAAGAAAACTCACCAGTCCAGGTTGCTGAGGTCAGTTTGTAGGGCTCCCTTGGGTCTATATGGGAAGTAGAAATTTGAGGAGGGGACAACTTTGGTCTGCGATCCATTCTTCGATATAAGGATTCTTCGCAGTCAGGCCCCAGCGCAGGGCCAGGGGCCCCTGGGCACATCCTTTGGCCATTTTCCCTGGGAAAGAAAACTCACCAGTCCAGGTTGCTGATGTCAGTTTGTAGGGCTCCCTTGGGTCTCTCAGGGCAGCACAACTTTGAGGAGGGGACAACTTTGGTCTGTGATCCATTCTTAGATATAAGGATTCTTCGCAGTCAGGCCCCAGCCCGGGGTCAGGGGCCCCTGGGCACATCCTTTGGCCATTTTCCCTGGGAAAGAAAACTCACCAGTCCAGGTTGCTGATGTCAGTTTGTAGGGCTCCCTTGGGTCTATCTGGGCAGCAGAAATTTGAGGAGCGGACAATTTTGGTCTGCGATCCATCCTTCGATATATGGATTCTTTGCAGTCAGGTCCCAGCCCTGCTCTTGGGGCTCCTGGGAACATCCTTTGGCCATTTTCCCTGGGAAAGAAAACTCACCAGTCCAGGTTGCTGATGTCAGTTTGTAGGGCTCCCGTGGGTCTCTCAGGGCAGCACAACTTTAGGGAGGGGACCACTTCGGTCTGTGATCCATCCTTCGATATAAGGATTTTTTGCATTCAGGCCCCAGCCCAGGGCCAGGGGCCCCTGGGCACATCCTTTGGCCATTTTCCCTGGGAAAGAAAATTCACCAGTCCAGGTTGCTAATGTCAGTTTGTAGGGCTCCCTTGGGTCTATCAGGGCAGCACAAGTATGAAATGGGGACAACTTCAGTCTGCGATCCATCCTTCGATATAAGGATTCTTTGCATTCAGGCCCGAGCCCAGTGCCAGAGGCCCCTGGGCACATCCTTTGGCCATTTTCCCTGGGAAAGAAAACTCACCAGTCCAGGTTCCTGATGTCAGTTTGTAGGGCTCCCTTGGGTCTATCAGGGCAGCACAAGTATGAGATGGGGACAACTTCGGTCTGCGATCCATCCTTCGATATAAGGATTCTTTGCATTCAGGCCCGAGCCCAGGGCCAGGTGCCCCTGGGCACATCCTTTGGCCATTTTCCCTGGGAAAGAAAACTCACCAGTCCAGGTTCCTGATGTCAGTTTGTAGGGCTCCCTTGGGTCTATCAGGGCAGCACAAGTTTGAGGTGGGGACAATTTTGGTCTGTGATCCACGCTTCGATTGAGGGATTCTTTACAGTCAGGCCCGAGTCCAGGGCCAGGGGCTCCTGGGGACATCCTTTGGCCATTTTCCCTGGGAAAGAAAATTCACCAGTCCAGGTTGCTAATGTCAGTTTGTAGGGCTCCCTTGGGTCTATCAGGGCAGCACAACTTTGAGGAGGGGACAACTTCAGTCTGGGGTGCATCCTTCGATATAAGGATTCTTTGCAGTCAGGTCCGAGCCCAGTGCCAGGGGCCGCTGGGCACATCCTTTGGCCATTTTCCCTGGGAAAGAAAACTCACCAGTCCAGGTTGCTGAGGTCAGTTTGTAGGGCTCCCCCTGGTCTATCAGGGCAGCACAACTTTGAGGAGGGGACAACTTTGGTCTGTGATCCATTCTTCGATATAAGGATTCTTCGCAGTCAGGTCCCAGCCCGGGGTCGGGGGCCCCTGGGCACATCCTTTGGCCATTTTCCCTGGGAAAGAAAACTCACCAGTCCAGGTTGCTGATGTCAGTTTGTAGGGCTCCCTTGGGTCTCTCAGGGCAGCACAACTTTGAGGAGGGGACAACTTTGGTCTGTGATCCATTCTTCGATATAAGGATTCTTCGCAGTCAGGTCCCAGCCCGGGGTCAGGGGCCCCTGGGCACATCCTTTGGCCATTTTCCCTGGGAAATAAAACTCACCAGTCCAGGTTGCTGATGTCAGTTTGTAGGGCTCCCTTGGGTCTCTCAGGGCAGCACAACTTTGAGGAGGGGACAACTTCGGTCTGGGGTCCATCCTTCGATATAAGGATTTTTTGCAGTCAGGTGCCAGCCCAGTGCCAGGGGCCCCTGGGCACATCCTTTGGCCATTTTCCCTGGGAAAGAAAACTCACCAGTCCAGGTTGCTGATGTCAGTTTGTAGGGCTCCCTTGGGTCTATATGGGAAGTAGAAATTTGAGGAGGGGACAACTTCGGTCTGTGATCCATTCTTCGATATAAGGATTCTTCGCAGTAAGGCCCCAGCCCGGGGTCAGGGGACCCTGGGCACATCCTTTGGCCACTTTCCCTGGGAAAGAAAACTCACTAGTCCAGGTTGCAGATGTCAGTTTGTAGGGCTCCCTTGGGTCTATCAGGGCAGCACAACTTTGAGGAGGGGACAACTTTGGTCTGCGAAGCATCCTTCAATATAAGGATTCTTTGCAGTCAGGCCCCAGCCCATTGCCAGGGGCCCCTGGGCACATCCTTTGGCCATTTTCCCTGGGAAAGAAAACTCACCAGTCCAGGTTGCTGATGTCAGTTTGTAGGGCTCCCTTGGGTCTCTCAGGGCAGCACAACTTTGAGGAGGGGACAACTTTGGTCTGTGATCCATTCTTCGATATAAGGATTCTTCGCAGTCAGGTCCCAGCCCGGGGTCAGGGGCCCCTGGGCACATCCTTTGGCCATTTTCCCTGGGAAATAAAACTCACTAGTCCAGGTTGCTGATGTCAGTTTGTAGGGCTCCCTTGGGTCTCTCAGGGCAGCACAACTTTGAGGAGGGGACAACTTCGGTCTGGGGTCCATCCTTCGATATAAGGATTTTTTGTAGTCAGGTGCCAGCCCAGTGCCAGGGGCCCCTGGGCACATCCTTTGGCCATTTTCCCTGGGAAAGAAAACTCACCAGTCCAGGTTGCTGAGGTCAGTTTGTAGGGCTCCCTTGGGTCTATATGGGAAGGAGAAATTTGAGGAGGGGACAACTTTGGTCTGCGATCCATTCTTCGATATAAGGATTCTTCGCAGTCAGGCCCCTGCCCAGGGCCAGGGGCCCCTGGGCACATCCTTTGGCCATTTTCCCTGGGAAAGAAAACTCACCAGTCCAGGTTGCTGATGTCAGTTTGTAGGGCTCCCTTGGGTCTCTCAGGGCAGCACAACTTTGAGGAGGGGACAACTTTGGTCTGTGATCCATTCTTAGATATAAGGATTCTTCGCAGTCAGGCCCCAGCCCGGGGTCAGGGGCCCCTGGGCACATCCTTTGGCCATTTTCCCTGGGAAAGAAAACTCACCAGTCCAGGTTGCTGATGTCAGTTTGTAGGGCTCCCTTGGGTCTATCTGGGCAGCAGAAATTTGAGGAGCGGACAATTTTGGTCTGCGATCCATCCTTCGATATATGGATTCTTTGCAGTCAGGTCCCAGCCCTGCTCTTGGGGCTCCTGGGAACATCCTTTGGCCATTTTCCCTGGGAAAGAAAACTCACCAGTCCAGGTTGCTGATGTCAGTTTGTAGGGCTCCCGTGGGTCTCTCAGGGCAGCACAACTTTAGGGAGGGGACCACTTCGGTCTGTGATCCATCCTTCGATATAAGGATTTTTTGCATTCAGGCCCCAGCCCAGGGCCAGGGGCCCCTGGGCACATCCTTTGGCCATTTTCCCTGGGAAAGAAAATTCACCAGTCCAGGTTGCTAATGTCAGTTTGTAGGGCTCCCTTGGGTCTATCAGGGCAGCACAAGTATGAAATGGGGACAACTTCGGTCTGCGATCCATCCTTCGATATAAGGATTCTTTGCATTCAGGCCCGAGCCCAGTGCCAGAGGCCCCTGGGCACATCCTTTGGCCATTTTCCCTGGGAAAGAAAACTCACCAGTCCAGGTTGCTGATGTCAGTTTGTAGGGCTCCCTTGGGTCTATCAGGGCAGCACAAGTATGAGATGGGGACAACTTCGGTCTGCGATCCATCCTTCGATATAAGGATTCTTTGCATTCAGGCCCGAGCCCAGGGCCAGGTGCCCCTGGGCACATCCTTTGGCCATTTTCCCTGGGAAAGAAAACTCACCAGTCCAGGTTCCTGATGTCAGTTTGTAGGGCTCCCTTGGGTCTATCAGGGCAGCACAAGTTTGAGGTGGGGACAATTTTGGTCTGTGATCCACGCTTCGATTGAGGGATTCTTTACAGTCAGGCCCGAGTCCAGGGCCAGGGGCTCCTGGGCACATCCTTTGGCCATTTTCCCTGGGAAAGAAAATTCACCAGTCCAGGTTGCTAATGTCAGTTTGTAGGGCTCCCTTGGGTCTATCAGGGCAGCACAACTTTGAGGAGGGGACAACTTCAGTCTGGGGTCCATCCTTCGATATAAGGATTCTTTGCAGTCAGGTCCGAGCCCAGTGCCAGGGGCCGCTGGGCACATCCTTTGGCCATTTTCCCTGGGAAAGAAAACTCACCAGTCCAGGTTGCTGAGGTCAGTTTGTAGGGCTCCCTTGGGTCTATCAGGGCAGCACAACTTTGAGGAGGGGACAACTTTGGTCTGTGATCCATTCTTCGATATAAGGATTCTTCGCAGTCAGGTCCCAGCCCGGGGTCGGGGGCCCCTGGGCACATCCTTTGGCCATTTTCCCTGGGAAAGAAAACTCACCAGTCCAGGTTGCTGATGTCAGTTTGTAGGGCTCCCTTGGGTCTCTCAGGGCAGCACAACTTTGAGGAGGGGACAACTTTGGTCTGTGATCCATTCTTCGATATAAGGATTCTTCGCAGTCAGGTCCCAGCCCGGGGTCAGGGGCCCCTGGGCACATCCTTTGGCCATTTTCCCTGGGAAATAAAACTCACCAGTCCAGGTTGCTGATGTCAGTTTGTAGGGCTCCCTTGGGTCTCTCAGGGCTGCACAACTTTGAGGAGGGGACAACTTCGGTCTGGGGTCCATCCTTCGATATAAGGATTTTTTGCAGTCAGGTGCCAGCCCAGTGCCAGGGGCCCCTGGGCACATCCTTTGGCCATTTTCCCTGGGAAAGAAAACTCACCAGTCCAGGTTGCTGATGTCAGTTTGTAGGGCTCCCTTGGGTCTATATGGGAAGTAGAAATTTGAGGAGGGGACAACTTCGGTCTGTGATCCATTCTTCGATATAAGGATTCTTCGCAGTAAGGCCCCAGCCCGGGGTCAGGGGACCCTGGGCACATCCTTTGGCCACTTTCCCTGGGAAAGAAAACTCACTAGTCCAGGTTGCAGATGTCAGTTTGTAGGGCTCCCTTGGGTCTATCAGGGCAGCACAACTTTGAGGAGGGGACAACTTTGGTCTGCGAAGCATCCTTCAATATAAGGATTCTTTGCAGTCAGGCCCCAGCCCATTGCCAGGGGCCCCTGGGCACATCCTTTGGCCATTTTCCCTGGGAAAGAAAACTCACCAGTCCAGGTTGCTGATGTCAGTTTGTAGGGCTCCCTTGGGTCTCTCAGGGCAGCACAACTTTGAGGAGGGGACAACTTTGGTCTGTGATCCATTCTTAGATATAAGGATTCTTCGCAGTCAGGCCCCAGCCCGGGGTCAGGGGCCCCTGGGCACATCCTTTGGCCATTTTCCCTGGGAAAGAAAACTCACCAGTCCAGGTTGCTGATGTCAGTTTGTAGGGCTCCCTTGGGTCTATCTGGGCAGCAGAAATTTGAGGAGCGGACAATTTTGGTCTGCGATCCATCCTTCGATATATGGATTCTTTGCAGTCAGGTCCCAGCCCTGCTCTTGGGGCTCCTGGGAACATCCTTTGGCCATTTTCCCTGGGAAAGAAAACTCACCAGTCCAGGTTGCTGATGTCAGTTTGTAGGGCTCCCTTGGGTCTCTCAGGGCAGCACAACTTTAGGGAGGGGACCACTTCAGTCTGTGATCCATCCTTCGATATAAGGATTTTTTTCATTCAGGCCCCAGCCCAGGGCCAGGGGCCCCTGGGCACATCCTTTGGCCATTTTCCCTGGGAAAGAAAACTCACCAGTCCAGGTTGCTGATATCAGTTTGTAGGGCTCCCTTGGGTCTATCAGGGCAGCACAACTTTGAGGAGGGGACAACTTTGGTCTGCGAAGCATCCTTCAATATAAGGATTCTTTGCAGTCAGGCCCCAGCCCGTTGCCAGGGGTCCCTGGGCACATCCTTTGGCCATTTTCCCTGGGAAATAAAACTCACCAGTCCAGGTTGCTGATGTCAGTTTGTAGGGCTCCCTTGGGTCTCTCAGGGCAGCACAACTTTGAGGAGGGGACAACTTCGGTCTGGGGTCCATTCTTCGATATAAGGATTCTTTGCAGTCAGGCCCCATCCCAGTCCCAGGGGCCCCTGGGCACATCCTTTGGCCATTTTCCCTGGGAAAGAAAACTCACCAGTCCAGGTTGCTGATGTCAGTTTGTAGGGCTCCCTTGGGTCTCTCAGGGCAGCACAACTTTAGGGAGGGGACCACTTCAGTCTGTGATCCATCCTTCGATATAAGGATTTTTTGCATTCAGGACCCAGCCCAGGGCCAGGGGCCCCTGGGCACATCCTTTGGCCATTTTCCCTGGGAAAGAAAACTCACCAGTCCAGGTTGCTGATGTCAGTTTGTAGGGCTCCCTTGGGTCTATCAGGGCAGCACAAGTATGAGATGGGGACAACTTCGGTCTGCGATCCATCCTTCGATATAAGGATTCTTTGCATTCAGGCCCGAGCCCAGGGCCAGGGGCCCCTGGGCACATCCTTTGGCCATTTTCCCTGGGAAAGAAAACTCACCAGTCCAGGTTGCTGATGTCAGTTTGTAGGGCTCCCTTGGGTCTATCAGGGCAGCACAACATTGAGGAGGGGACAACTTCGGTTGGGGGTCCAAACTTAGATATAAGGATTCTCTGCAGTCAGGCCCCAGCCCAGGGCCAGGGGCCCCTGGGCATATCCTTCGGCCATTTTCCCTGGGAAAGAAAACTCACCAGTCCAGGTTGCTAATGTCAGTTTGTAGGGCTCCCTTGGGTCTCGCAGGGCAGCACAACTTTGAGGAGGGGACAACTTCGATCTGTGATCCATTGTTCGATATAAGGATTCTTTGCAGTCAGGCCCCAGCCCGGGGTCAGGGGCCCCTGGGCACATCCTTTGGCCATTTTCCCTGGGAAAGAAAACTCACTAGTCCAGGTTGCTGATGTCAGTTTGTAGGGCTCCCTTGGGTCTATCAGGGCAGCACAACTTTGAGGAGGGGACAACTTCGGTCTGGGGTCCATCCTTCGATATAAGGATTCTTTGCAGTCAGGTCCCAGCCCTGCTCTTGGGGCTCCTGGGAACATCCTTTGGCCATTTTCCCTGGGAAAGAAAACTCACCAGTCCAGGTTGCTGATGTCAGTTTGTAGGGCTCCCTTGGGTCTCTCAGGGCAGCACAACTTTAGGGAGGGGACCACTTCAGTCTGTGATCCATCCTTCGATATAAGGATTTTTTTCATTCAGGCCCCAGCCCAGGGCCAGGGGCCCCTGGGCACATCCTTTGGCCATTTTCCCTGGGAAAGAAAACTCACCAGTCCAGGTTGCTGATATCAGTTTGTAGGGCTCCCTTGGGTCTATCAGGGCAGCACAACTTTGAGGAGGGGACAACTTTGGTCTGCGAAGCATCCTTCAATATAAGGATTCTTTGCAGTCAGGCCCCAGCCCGTTGCCAGGGGTCCCTGGGCACATCCTTTGGCCATTTTCCCTGGGAAATAAAACTCACCAGTCCAGGTTGCTGATGTCAGTTTGTAGGGCTCCCTTGGGTCTCTCAGGGCAGCACAACTTTGAGGAGGGGACAACTTCGGTCTGGGGTCCATTCTTCGATATAAGGATTCTTTGCAGTCAGGCCCCATCCCAGTCCCAGGGGCCCCTGGGCACATCCTTTGGCCATTTTCCCTGGGAAAGAAAACTCACCAGTCCAGGTTGCTGATGTCAGTTTGTAGGGCTCCCTTGGGTCTCTCAGGGCAGCACAACTTTAGGGAGGGGACCACTTCAGTCTGTGATCCATCCTTCGATATAAGGATTTTTTGCATTCAGGCCCCAGCCCAGGGCCAGGGGCCCCTGGGCACATCCTTTGGCCATTTTCCCTGGGAAAGAAAACTCACCAGTCCAGGTTGCTGATGTCAGTTTGTAGGGCTCCCTTGGGTCTCTCAGGGCAGCACAACTTTGAGGAGGGGACAACTTCGGTCTGTGATCCATTCTTAGATATAAGGATTCTTCGCAGTCAGGCCCGAGCCCAGGGCCAGGGGCCCCTGGGCACATCCTTTGGCCATTTTCCCTGGGAAAGAAAACTCACCAGTCCAGGTTGCTGATGTCAGTTTGTAGGGCTCCCTTGGGTCTATCAGGGCAGCACAACATTGAGGAGGGGACAACTTCGGTTGGGGGTCCAAACTTAGATATAAGGATTCTCTGCAGTCAGGCCCCAGCCCAGGGCCAGGGGCCCCTGGGCACATCCTTCGGCCATTTTCCCTGGGAAAGAAAACTCACCAGTCCAGGTTGCTAATGTCAGTTTGTAGGGCTCCCTTGGGTCTCGCAGGGCAGCACAACTTTGAGGAGGGGACAACTTCGATCTGTGATCCATTGTTCGATATAAGGATTCTTTGCAGTCAGGCCCCAGCCCGGGGTCAGGGGCCCCTGGGCACATCCTTTGGCCATTTTCCCTGGGAAAGAAAACTCACTAGTCCAGGTTGCTGATGTCAGTTTGTAGGGCTCCCTTGGGTCTATCAGGGCAGCACAACTTTGAGGAGGGGACAACTTCGGTCTGGGGTCCATCCTTCGATATAAGGATTCTTTGCAGTCAGGTCCCAGCCCTGCTCTTGGGGCTCCTGGGAACATCCTTTGGCCATTTTCCCTGGGAAAGAAAACTCACCAGTCCAGGTTGCTGATGTCAGTTTGTAGGGCTCCCTTGGGTCTCTCAGGGCAGCACAACTTTGAGGAGGGGACAACTTCGGTCTGCGATCCATCCTTCGATATAAGGATTCTTTGCATTCAGGCCCGAGCCCAGGGTCAGGGGCCCCTGGGCACATCCTTTGGCCATTTTCCCTGGGAAAGAAAACTCACCAGTCCAGGTTCCTGATGTCAGTTTGTAGGGCTCCCTTGGGTCTATCAGGGCAGCACAAGTATGAGATGGGGACAACTTCGGTCTGCGATCCATCCTTCGATATAAGGATTCTTTGCAGTCAGGCCCCATCCCAGTCCCAGGGGCCCCTGGGCACATCCTTTGGCCATTTTCCCTGGTAAAGAAAACTCACCAGTCCAGGTTGCTGATGTCAGTTTGTAGGGCTCCCTTGGGTCTATCAGGGCAGCACAACTTTGAGGAGGGGACAACTTCGGTCTGTGATCCATTGTTCGATATAAGGATTCTTTGCAGTCAGGTCCCAGCCCGGGGTCAGGGGCCCCTGGGTACATCCTTTGGCCATTTTCCCTGGGAAAGAAAACTCACTAGTCCAGGTTGCTGATGTCAGTTTGTAGGGCTCCCTTGGGTCTATCAGGGCAGCACAACTTTGAGGAGGGGACAACTTTGGTCTGCGAAGCATCCTTCAATATAAGGATTCTTTGCAGTCAGGCCCCAGCCCATTGCCAGGGGCCCCTGGGCACATCCTTTGGCCATTTTCCCTGGGAAAGAAAACTCACCAGTCCAGGTTGCTGATGTCAGTTTGTAGGGCTCCCTTGGGTCTCTCAGGGCAGCACAACTTTGAGGAGGGGACAACTTTGGTCTGTGATCCATTCTTAGATATAAGGATTCTTCGCAGTCAGGCCCCAGCCCGGGGTCAGGGGCCCCTGGGCACATCCTTTGGCCATTTTCCCTGGGAAAGAAAACTCACCAGTCCAGGTTGCTGATGTCAGTTTGTAGGGCTCCCTTGGGTCTATCTGGGCAGCAGAAATTTGAGGAGCGGACAATTTTGGTCTGCGATCCATCCTTCGATATATGGATTCTTTGCAGTCAGGTCCCAGCCCTGCTCTTGGGGCTCCTGGGAACATCCTTTGGCCATTTTCCCTGGGAAAGAAAACTCACCAGTCCAGGTTGCTGATGTCAGTTTGTAGGGCTCCCTTGGGTCTCTCAGGGCAGCACAACTTTAGGGAGGGGACCACTTCAGTCTGTGATCCATCCTTCGATATAAGGATTTTTTTCATTCAGGCCCCAGCCCAGGGCCAGGGGCCCCTGGGCACATCCTTTGGCCATTTTCCCTGGGAAAGAAAACTCACCAGTCCAGGTTGCTGATATCAGTTTGTAGGGCTCCCTTGGGTCTATCAGGGCAGCACAACTTTGAGGAGGGGACAACTTTGGTCTGCGAAGCATCCTTCAATATAAGGATTCTTTGCAGTCAGGCCCCAGCCCGTTGCCAGGGGTCCCTGGGCACATCCTTTGGCCATTTTCCCTGGGAAATAAAACTCACCAGTCCAGGTTGCTGATGTCAGTTTGTAGGGCTCCCTTGGGTCTCTCAGGGCAGCACAACTTTGAGGAGGGGACAACTTCGGTTTGGGGTCCATTCTTCGATATAAGGATTCTTTGCAGTCAGGCCCCATCCCAGTCCCAGGAGCCCCTCTGCACATCCTTTGGCCATTTTCCCTGGGAAAGAAAACTCACCAGTCCAGGTTCCTGATGTCAGTTTGTAGGGCTCCCTTGGGTCTATCAGGGCAGCACAAGTTTGAGGTGGGGACAATTTTGGTCTGTGATCCACGCTTCGATTGAGGGATTCTTTACAGTCAGGCCCGAGTCCAGGGCCAGGGGCTCCTGGGCACATCCTTTGGCCATTTTCCCTGGGAAAGAAAATTCACCAGTCCAGGTTGCTAATGTCAGTTTGTAGGGCTCCCTTGGGTCTATCAGGGCAGCACAACTTTGAGGAGGGGACAACTTCAGTCTGGGGTCCATCCTTCGATATAAGGATTCTTTGCAGTCAGGTCCGAGCCCTGTGCCAGGGGCCCCTGGGCACATCCTTTGGCCATTTTCCCTGGGAAAGAAAACTCACCAGTCCAGGTTCCTGATGTCAGTTTGTAGGGCTCCCTTGGGTCTATCAGGGCAGCACAACTTTGAGGAGGGGACAACTTTGGTCTGCGAACCATCCTTCGATATAAGGATTCTTTGCAGTCAAGCCCCAGCCCAGGGCCAGGGGCCCCTGGGCACATCCTTTGGCCATTTTCCCTGGGAAAGAAAACTCACCAGTCCAGGTTGCTGATGTCAGTTTGTAGGGCTCCCTTGGGTCTCTCAGGGCAGCACAACTTTGAGGAGGGGACAACTTTGGTCTGTGATCCATTCTTAGATATAAGGATTCTTCGCAGTCAGGCTCCAGCCCGGGGTCAGGGGCCCCTGGGCACATCCTTTGGCCATTTTCCCTGGGAAAGAAAACTCACCAGTCCAGGTTGCTGTTGTCAGTTTGTAGGGCTCCCTTGGGTCTATCTGGGCAGCAGAAATTTGAGGAGCGGACAATTTTGGTCTGCGATCCATCCTTCGATATATGGATTCTTTGCAGTCAGGTCCCAGCCCTGCTCTTGGGGCTCCTGGGAACATCCTTTGGCCATTTTCCCTGGGAAAGAAAACTCACCAGTCCAGGTTGCTGATGTCAGTTTGTAGGGCTCCCTTGGGTCTCTCAGGGCAGCACAACTTTAGGGAGGGGACCACTTCAGTCTGTGATCCATCCTTCGATATAAGGATTTTTTGCATTCAGGCCCCAGCCCAGGGCCAGGGGCCCCTGGGGACATCCTTTGGCCATTTTCCCTGGGAAAGAAAACTCACCAGTCCAGGTTGCTGATGTCAGTTTGTAGGGCTCCCTTGGGTCTATCAGGGCAGCACAAGTATGAGATGGGGACAACTTCGGTCTGCGATCCATCCTTCTATATAAGGATTCTTTGCATTCAGGCCCGAGCCCAGGGCCAGGTGCCCCTGGGCACATCCTTTGGCCATTTTCCCTGGGAAAGAAAACTCACCAGTCCAGGTTCCTGATGTCAGTTTGTAGAGCTCCCTTGGGTCTATCAGGGCAGCACAAGTTTGAGGTGGGGACAATTTTGGTCTGTGATCCACGCTTCGATTGAGGGATTCTTTACAGTCAGGCCCGAGTCCAGGGCCAGGGGCTCCTGGGCACATCCTTTGGCCATTTTCCCTGGGAAAGAAAATTCACCAGTCCAGGTTGCTAATGTCAGTTTGTAGGGCTCCCTTGGGTCTATCAGGGCAGCACAACTTTGAGGAGGGGACAACTTCAGTCTGGGGTCCATCCTTCGATATAAGGATTCTTTGCAGTCAGGTCCGAGCCCAGTGCCAGGGGCCCCTGGGCACATCCTTTGGCCATTTTCCCTGGGAAAGAAAACTCACCAGTCCAGGTTGCTGAGGTCAGTTTGTAGGGCTCCCTTGGGTCTATCAGGGCAGCACAACGTTGAGGAGGGGACAACTTCGGTCTGTGATCCATTCTTCGATATAAGGATTCTTCGCAGTAAGGCCCCAGCCCGGGGTCAGGGGACCCTGGGCACATCCTTTGGCCACTTTCCCTGGGAAAGAAAACTCACTAGTCCAGGTTGCAGATGTCAGTTTGTAGGGCTCCCTTGGGTCTATCAGGGCAGCGCAACTTTGAGGAGGGGACAACTTTGGTCTGCGAAGCATCCTTCAATATAAGGATTCTTTGCAGTCAGGCCCCAGCCCATTGCCAGGGGCCCCTGGGCACATCCTTTGGCCATTTTCCCTGGGAAAGAAAACTCACCAGTCCAGGTTCCTGATGTCAATTTGTAGGGCTCCCTTGGGTCTCTCAGGGCAGCACAACTTTGAGGAGGGGACAACTTCGGTCTGTGATCCATTGTTCGATATAAGGATTCTTTGCAGTCAGGTCCCAGCCCGGGGTCAGGGGCCCCTGGGCACATCCTTTGGCCATTTTCCCTGGGAAAGAAAACTCACTAGTCCAGGTTGCTGATGTCAGTTT